>NC_064823.1:1420923-11420923 GCF_024166365.1 Elephas maximus indicus | reverse complement strand
TCATCCATGCCAAGAAATTTAGAAGACAGCTACCTGGCCAACTGACTGGAGGAGATCTGTATTATTGCCTATTCACAAGAAAGGTGATCCAACTGAATGTGGAAATTATCGAAAAATATCTTTAATATCACATGCAAGCAAAATTTTGCTGAAAATCAATGTCATGGACTGAATTATGTCCCACCAAAAAATACTTGCCAACTTGGTTAGACCATGATTCCCAGTATTGTGTGGTTGTTCTTCATTTTGTGGTTGTAATTTTATATTAAAAGGATTAGGGTGGGATTGTAACACCACCCTTACCCAAGCCACCTCTCTGATCCAAAGTAAAGGGAGTTTCCCTGGGGTGTGGCCTGCACCACATTTTATCTCTCAAGAGATAAAAGTGAAGCAAGCAGAGAGTTGGAGACCTCATACCACCAAGAAAGCAGCATCAGGAGAAGAGCACATCCTTTGGACATGGGGTCCTTGTGCCTGAAAAGCTCCTCGATCAGGGGAAGATTGAGGACAAGGACCTTCCTCTAGAGCCGACAGAGAGGGAAAGCCTTCTCCTGGAGCCGATGCCCTGAATTTAGACTTGTAACCTATTAATATAATCATTTAAAAGTGGCTCCAGCAGTATATCCACAGGGAACTGCCTAAAATTGAAGCTGGCTTTGGAAGAGGACATAGAATCAGGGACATCTTTGCTGATGTAAGATGGATCCTGGCTTAAAGATAAGAATACCAAAAAGAGGTTTACCTGTGTCTTACTGACAATGCTAAGGCATTCAACTGTGTGGATCTGGATAATAATAAATATGGATAACATTGAGGAGAATGGGAATTCCAGCATGCTTAACTGTGCTCATGAGGAATCAAGAAGCAGTTATTCAAACAGGACAAGAGGATACTGCTTGGTTTAAAATCAGGAAAGGTATGCATCAGTGTTGCATCTTTTCACCATACTTATTCAATTTCTATGCTGAGCAAATAATCTGAGAGGCTGGGCTATATGAAGAAGAACGGGGCATCAGGATTGGCAGAAGACTCATTACCAATCTGTATTATGCAGATGACACAACCTTGCTTGCTGAAAATGAAGAGAACTTGGAGCACTTACTGATTAAGATCAAAGACCACAGCCTTCAGTATGGATTACTCCTCAACATAAAGAAAACAAAAATCCTCACAACTGGACCAATAAGCAACATCATGATAAATGGAGAAAAAAATTGATCTGGTCAAGGATTTCATTTTACTTGGATCTGCAATTAACACACATCGAAGCAAAAGTCAAGAAAACAAAAGATGCTTTGCATTAGGCAAATCTGCTGCAAAAGAGCTCTTTAAAGTGTTGAAAAGCAAAGATGTCACCTTGAGGGTTAAGGTATCCCTGACCCAAGCCATGGTGTTTTTAGTCGCCTCGTATGCATGAGAGAGCTGGGCAATGAATAAGGAAGATGGAAGAAGAATTGACACTTTGAATTGTGGTGTTGGCAAAGAATATTGAATATACCATGAAGTGCTGAAAAAATGAACAAATCTGTCTTGGAAGAAGTACAACCAGAATGTTACTTAGAAGCAAGAATGGTGAGATTAGTCTCACATACTTTGGACATGGTATCAGGAGGGATCAATCCCTGGAGGACATCAAGCTTGGTAAAGTAGAGGGTCAGTGGAAAAGAGGAAGACCCTCAATGAGGTGGATTGATACGGTGGCTGCAACGATGTGTTCAAGCGTAACATTTGTGAGGGTGGCCCAGGACCAGGGAGTGTTTTGTTCTGTTGTACGTAGGGTCGCTGTGAGTCAGAACTGACTCAACGGCGCCTAACAACAACAACAACATACCATACTAAGGCAGATATTACTATATATTCTAAATGTTCATTATTGGTGCACAAAAAAAATGATCTTATGTTCAACCAAATATTGCCATAATCTCTCAATCACTTGAGTAGCTTGTTAATTTTAATATGATCACAGAAATAATCACATCTTTTCAAATAATGGAGGCTTCGTCTAATCCTTTTTGATCCTCTTTTTCCATTACCATATAGTACTGACCAGTATTATTTTAAACAAGAGTAGTGGGATCAAACATACATGTGTTTTTCTTGATCTTAAAGTGAAAATGTCTGAAGTTTTTTTTTTTTTTTTTTTCCTATGAAGAGTGAAGTTTGTTGAGTGTTTTTGGCACGGAGTCATCGTCAAGCTCTGGACATTTCTTTCTTTTCCAAATTTTCTAAATGTTTGTTTTCCTCACAAATACTTGTTAAACATTATAGAATCCCTCTGTAATTTAATAATTTATCATTTTGACCATAGACTCTTCTTTTTTGTGAGACTGTTCCTTTTGCATCATTTCCCTAATGTCAGAGCACTCATAAATCAAGTTCCTGAAATATCACTGTTTACTGATATTTGCAATAATGGTAAAGGAACCAAGAGACAAAGAGTGCATGAAGTTCACTATAAAAATCAGTTGATACATTTTTAAACATCCTAACTATAACAAGGAAATACAAAGTGCCTTAGTATGCCTAGGTGTACACTTTACATTGGCTGAATTCATGAGAAATTGTTCTAAAAGAAAGATAATATACTATTCTTCATGTAAAATTAAAATCCAACTTGAATTTAAAGAAAAAACTACTTTTTGATTATGTGCCACCTTTGTGATTATTCACATTTATGTGACTGGTTGCATGTATACAATTTAGCAAAGTTACCTAAAAAAGGGCATATTTTAGTTTTAAAATTTATGTTTTAACTGTAAATGCTCTCATAAATGCACTTTCAAATGGGCTAACAATTCTCGTGAATGTCAAGTGCAAATATTCTCATAAATGTCAATTTTGGAAGTTCTTGAAAATGGATTTTTCAGATGTTTTTGCAAATATCCTTATGACTAGAATTCGGTGATCAGGAGAATGAAAAGGTTATATTATTAGAATTTTATCAATCCCCACTGTGAATCAAAGCCAGTGGTTTATGTTGTAAGGAATTTACATATATATATGTATACACATACCATTTCAGTCAAAGCGTTTATAATCTCACTGGGAAGAAATGATTACATAATAAATAAAATTTTAAATGATAGTGTATCATAAATGTAAGATGGATCTGAAGAAGAGAAATATTCGTATGGATTTGAGAGAAAAGAACTAGAGACTGAGTTGTATATTCAAGGATGGGGAAATTACCAAAGTAAATGAAAGGCTGAGTGAATATAGATAATTTTTAGATTTTATATAGTGTTAGTCCAAATTTGTCTTAAAGGCTAATTATTTTCAATTATTTTTATTATAACAACAATGTATTCTAACTTTTACTGGTACTGGGGGACAGACATCATTTCTCTCTTTGTCTATGGTATACACACATACACATATATGCACATATAAACCACTCATTTATATCATACCTAAATTACTTTTATTGAATATTTATTAAAACATAAGGTATTTCTTCTTCGTATGATCTTTAAATATAATAGAAAAAAAATTTTTTTCTATTATATATAGAAGTGTAGCAAAAATAATGCTGTTTAGCGCCATCCTTTGAATTATGGTGTTGGTGAAGAATATTGAATATATCATGGACTACCAAAAGAATGAAAAAAACCTGTCTTGGTAGAAGTACACCCAGAATGCTCCTTAGAAGCAAAGATAGCGAGACGACGTTTCACATACTTTGAACATGTTATCAGAAGGGATCGGTCCCTGGAGAAGGACATCATGCTTGGTAAAGTACAGGGTCAGTGAAAAAGAGGAAGACCCTCAATGAGATGAATTGACAGTGTCTCCAACAATGGGGTCAAGCATAACAACAATTGTGAGGATGGTGCCAGACCGGGCAGTGTTTTGTTCTGTTTATAGGGTACTATGAGTCAAAACCAACTCGATGGCACCTAACAACAAAAATATATTAATATAAACTATACTGATTGTAACAAGTGTCTGTCCTGGTGGACTTGTGTCTATGAGTTGCCGTCTTTCATTTATTTTTCAGATTTATAACACATTAGTTCCTGACCAATACCGTGACAACAGCAGGAAAAACAACACCGAGCCTGGCCATGTGCTTCGAACTGTGTATCTCTACGCATAGTTCATTACACACACGTTGTAATACAGCAAATGTATTACAATGATGGGAGGTTGTCTAAATCTTTTGCAATAAATAAGTGGATTAGAAAGCATTTTTACCAGTAACTTTTAAGTGATAATATTCTTGTAATCATGGGAATGTTCTGATCACAGGAGAAAGAGATTGCTTTAATTTATTAGTAGTACATTTTATCTCTTATATTTTAATGCGGTAACATGACAGATGTTAATAGCGTGATCGGAATATTTCTTAGCAGGGTGCCTTAGACACGGTGACAAAGTTAGAACAAGGTCATGTCACTATTAGTAAAGTTCTAGGATATAGAAGCATTAATTACTTTGGTAGATTTAAAAATAAAGTGATTTATATTTGCTCTCCACTTTCCTACCTGTATGCAGCTCAGTTGTTAGTAGGTGAGGGCATATTGTCCTTTAATCGAAATTTTCAAGTCATCTCTGTTAAAAAGTCAGTAAAACAAAGTATTGAAATGCAGATTGCATTGATTTCCTCCAAGTTATTGCAAGGTAAGAGGAAACTGTTATCTTAGGGTAGATCAATATAATCTACATTAAAGTACATTGTCTCATAGACTGCCAGGAAATATTTAGCAATCTACATTTTAAAAGTGGCCATGGTGACCACCTTATGTTGTCAGTCCTTAAATTTATATCCCTTATACCTGAACGGAAGCAAGATTTGTACACTTGCTCAGAACCTAAATTTAGTTTCCACTGAGCTTTCTCCCAGTATTTCTAGTTTTTAATCAGATAGGTTAATTTCATCATAAAGAAATATGAATATCTGACTTCTAAATATTAATGTGCTCAGAAGTTTTCGTGTCTTTATATCATTAAAAAAAAAAATTACTGCCCTCTAAAATTAATTAATTTTTTTAATTAATTATACCTTTGTACCTTCACAATTTTGTTTTTTATGAAATCATGGTTTTTATAAAACATTGGCATCTGAAAAGTAAATCCATGAGATTATTCTGATGGTCTCTCTAGAAAGTCTTTGTTAGTATCTCAGGTGACCCTTAACATTTCCACTCTAGCAAGCCAAAGGAGCTTTTAGCCATTTCCTATGCAATAATCATTTGTGTATATGAACACAAATGGACTTTGGAAGTTACTAAGGGAAGCATAAAACAACAAAGTCAAGGACATTCCATTCACATAAAACGGATTTACTTACAGTATAAATATACAGGAAGAGAAGAAATGCATAGGATGTCCTTTAATCTCTTTACCATGAACTATCATAAGAGTGTCTGCATTTTTTCTGTTTATAAAACCACTTAAAGTTCTCAGTAAAAAAGGAGTAGTAACAATAGATAATAGTGTAAAAGTGTCTGTTATGAAGAAAACCGGTGACTATGAGCTCATGGCCATTACTGCTTGATTGTCAAGCCTCTTTTTGTCTGCCTGTTCTGAGAATGGGGGTGAAAAGACGGTACCAGGTCTGTTAGAACACTTGAAATAGTCTAAGAAAATGTGATGTTACAAAGGAAATGAGAAATAACTAACTGCGACTTTATAAAACCAAACCAAACCCATTGCCATCCAGTCGATCCCGACTCATAGCGACCCTATAGGACAGAGTAGAACTGTCTCATAGGATTTCCAAGGAGCACCTGGTAGATTCTAACTGCCGCCGTTTTGGTTAGCAGCTGTAGATCTTAACCACAATGCCACCAGGTTTTCTTGTGACTTTATATTGAGTAGAAAATTACATTGCAGGAAAGAAAAAAAATAAACTCACATTGATTTTGATCAATTTTCTCTGGTTTTTGGTTAAATTTCTCCTAAATAATTACATTTACGTTTTATTTTGATTTTCTAAAATATTTTCTTTCGTCTAATACATACTGTTGAACCTAATTGGAAATTATAATGCTGTTGTTTACAATTTTGTGAATATTTAATGACTTTGTACTCCCTTTCTTCTCTAAAATCTGTTTGGCGTGTTCTGCCTACTTCTCAAAAGTAAATGTAATAATTCAGCCTATAAAATCTCAATTAGCAAAGAATGATCAGAATGCGGCGCTTCGAGGTTATTGTTACTGGGTAGAAACCCCAGATTCTTACACGGCATGACTCATATTGGCCAATAAACGAGAGACCGAGTAGGGAGAACAAGAAAGGCACCTTTATTTCCTTGTACAAGGAAATGGAGTCAGCCAAGACTGCTCACCAAGGGTGGGCAAGTAAGTTACTTTTAAAGGGTTTTACAAGCAGAAAGTTCATACAAGTTACATCAGCAACATTCTTAATCATACTACACAGGTGCAATGGGGTTTACATCTAACCTCCAAGCCAAAGCAGGATTCAAATGCAAAGCTGAAGGGGTTAGGGGGGAGCCCAGCAAAGGAAATGATTTTGTAATACAGCACTATAGGGGAGGAAGCCAGGTAAGAATACAGTGCTGTGGGGGTTCTGTCTCATTATTAGTGAATTGATATTAAGAAATGGAGTTAATATGCACTGACAATATTTTTATGTAAATCACATATACCTTCTACATTTATTTGCCAACCTCTGCCTCCCCCTGAAGGTATCTTCATAAGTGAGGTATGCTAACTTTTTTACAGCAACATGTAAAAAAAAATTGGCAAAGTGGCACTTATGAAAATACCTTGTGGAGGGAGGGAGTGGCTGGCAAACAAACTTAGAAGGCATGTGTTATTTGTGTAAAATGTGGCAATACGTTAATAGCATTAAATCAATTTTTACAGAGGTGTGAATAAAAGACATTTTTTCCTGATTCTTTTTCTATCTCTAATTTGTTACATATTAACTAGCAAAGAAACCTATTATATTGCATTTTTCATTGGCATCTTTCTTGCCTATGCATAGAAGAGAAAAGAAGCAATATGTTGACAATATACAGGTTTCTAAGTTGAATCAAATTGGAAGCATCTTAAACTATATTGATGGCAAAATGGTTGGGGAGTACTCCATTTTGTAAACTCCACAAGTAAATAGATCATTGTAAGCATCGTTTTTTCAGAAACATGCATTATAATTTATAGGTCCATAAGTACAAATATTATCTAAAGTACTTATAGCTACAAATTTGGATAATTTGAAAAATTAACCTAACCTGGCTTGAGTTTATATTTATATTCATAGGACTTAAATATGTGTCTAAACTTGCCTAGTAACCAAACTAAGCATTACTAATAAAATGAGTTTATACTTTTTTCCTATTTTCTCCTTTTTACTTAGGGTAGAACTCTTAGTTGTCTACCTAAGAGCCATTTACCTCTTTTGATTTGCTCATGGTATCTTCATTTTGAGAATATGATCTCATCACATTCTGGAAAGTTGGGTCCCTTTTCAAGTCCTCAGGTTAAATGATAACTGTTCTAATCCAATCATAGTAATCCCAATCCCCTTTGTCCATGATTGGTTTAAGCATTTCTGATCAAGGGAATGTATGGTGCTATCTGATGAAAAGATTTAGGGCAAATATTTCATAAAAAGAAAAAGAGACATAAGGAGAAATTTCTCATCCTGCCTTTGACAAAGAGAATGTGAGGAATTAATGCCTGAAGTGACTGTGTCCATCTTGTGACCATAAGTGTAGAAATCAATGTACTAGCTGTGGCAGCAAGAAGATATAAAGAACAGGGATCTTGGAGGCCATCAGTGTACCTCTAAATCAACCAATCCGGGAAACGTCCACCTCCAGATTCTTGTAATGTAAGATAGTAAATCCTTGCATCATAAGATAATAAATTGTTGAAAACCACTTTAGTTGGGTATTAGGTTACTCTCACCCAGAAGTTCACAGATTAATAAAGTTCACAAATGTCCCATACACCCATAATTCTTTCAACAATGAAGTCATTACGTTCTCACAGGAAAAAAAAAAAAAAAGAAAGAAAAGACACCATCGGGGGAAACTGTCTTCCTCAAATACCAACAATTCAGACAATACAATATAGCACTCTGTGTTCCTATTTTCTTTAACATCTTTCCTTTTACAATAAGTCACCACCTCGTATCAAAGGCTAATAAATTCCATGGTTTGTGATCTTGTGAACACTTTCAGCCATTTTTAGAACATCTTTCTTTACATTGCTATCTCTCCTGAAAAACAATCTCTTTCAGTGGATCTAGTATACTATGTTCCACTATCTCCATACTAAAACAGAAAGAAAAACAAAAACTATTCCAGGGATCTCAATTTTGACCTGCCTCTGTGTTCTTTATTACAACAGAAGTTTATTTACAGTTTTTTACACTGTTCTTTACATTTTCCCACTCTTTAATCCATCCCAGCCTGTCTTCTGGTTCAACACTCCACTTCCTTGCAAGTGTTAGTGCAATTTCTCAGGTCAGAGCCGCCTGCTGCAGATAGCCAATTCCTGAGACAGGGGTGAGGTGAGTAGCAAGAGCTTTAATATGCATCGATACACAGAAAACAGAGGGGAATGATCTCCTCCAAAGCCTGTCTCCCCCAAATGGAGAATGGCTCAAAGATTTATAGGGCAAAATCACAGGTTTCAGGAACTTGTGGAATGTCATTCTCTTCTGGGGTAGTTCCAGTGATCAGGGTCCCAAGGTATCATCTCATCTGCCCAGGGCATAACTGGTCTCCTGCAGTGATTTCCATGGCCATAAAACTTTCTTACATAATATCATTTGTTTTTACAGTCTGAAAAGGACATTAGCCATTAGTGAAAATTCAACAAGGACAAAGGAACTGAGCAGTCAAGAATAAGTTTAGAAGAAAGAAAAATAGCATAGGCCCTATTCGTGTCATGGCCAAACAGCCTGTTCCACGAGATCATTGATTTCTTTCATATTTCAAAATCCAATTGTCCCTTTTCTGTTCTTTTTTTTGCCCAGTCAACAGCATTCCAAACAAACAATGCCCTACTATGAAATGCTTCCTCTCTTGTGGTCTTTGAGTCACAGTTTCTAGTTTTGCTCTTTACACTTTGACTATACTTTGTAGGTCCCCTCTTTTCCAGAACTCCTCCTTTCGAAGCTAAAATGCTCTTAATAGAAAGCCTCTTCCTTTTTTTTCTCTATTAGATTCTCCCTCTAAGCGATTTCATCTATTTCCATGATTTATGTGTGATTTTTTTAATGATCGTAGTTTTTATTCCAGATCAGAGCTCTCCACTGAGCTTCTAATAAATATGCCTGTCTTCCTGACATCTCCACTTGCTTGTTTCATAGTCTTTTCCAAATTTAAAACATACAAAGTCGAACTTAAAGCATTAGAAACTGGAATGTTTCTGCAATTATTTATTTTTAGTGGTTCGTTTTCTATTATTGAGTGAGAAATTTCTGCTCAGTAGAGGATTTTGTTAATGTACTGCTCAATTTGAAATGACTTTTTCTTATGAAAGATTGAGTAGACTGTAAACCTGTGGAAGCAATGTGTTCAAGGATTCAGAAAGGGAAGTTAAGCACTTCTAAGTGAGTGCAAACACAGAGACACAGAGGGGTATTTTGCAGAGCTAATATAAGTAGAGCTCATTTTGTGTTTAAAAATGTTGAACACTTATGCAGTATCAAGTAGGAACAGGAATGCTTGAACTTGTAGAAGTATGTAGTTGTTAGGTGCCATAGCATGAACCCAAGACTCTCGGTAACCCCATGGACAATGAAATAAAAAACTACCCAGCCCTGTGCCATCCCTCTGTTAAGTTGCAGATCAAACCTTTGTGATCCTTAGGGTTTTCACTGGCTGATTTTCTGAAGTAGATTGCCAATGTTTTCCTCCTAGTCTGTCTTAGTCTGGAAGGTCCACTGGAACCTTTTCAGCATCATAGCAACATGCAAGCCTCCACTGACAGATGGAATGGAATGACTGGGTCAAGGGTCGACTTCATGGTCATATGATCCGTACAGTGGCACAGGACCTCCTGCTTGGAAGGATGCTGACCCTAGTTTCATGCTCTGCTGTTACCTTCTTGAAATTCTTATTAAATTTTGAACAAGGAATCCTTATTTTCGTTTTGCTTTGGACCTTCACAAATTATGTAGCTGGCCCTTGATGAGTTGTATGGTAGGTGTAAATTTCACCTTTTAAATAAAATTGCCAAACAATTTTCTGAAGTTGTGGTAACATTTTACATTCCTGCTGGCAATATATGAGAGTCCCATTTCCTCTGCATCATCTTCAGTAACACTTGGTATGGTCATTCTTTTTAATTTTAGCCAATCTAATGGTACTGGTTTCACATTATGGTTTTTAGTTGCATATCTTTCATGAATAATAGTGTTGAATATTTTTGATGCATTTATTAGGCATTTGTATGTTCTCTCATAAATTGTTAAATATTTTGTCTTTTTTTTATATCTAGTTGTCTGACTTTTTATTATTGACTTTCAAAAATCTTTTGTCTGATATACACGAGTAAATATTTTTCCCAGTCAATGGCTTGTTTTTTCATTTTCTTAATGATGTTTTATGAAGAGCAAAAGTTTTTAATTTATTTATTTTTTAAATGTATTGTGTGCTTCCAGTTTTCCATGTAAGAAAACTTTGCCCCGCTAAGGTCACAAAGAGTTTCTCTTATGTTCTCTTCTAGAATTTTATAGTATGGGGCCTTAAATTTTTTAAATACTCTTACATTATAAATGTCTTCCTTTTTTTCTTAACATAAATATTAAAAGAAAGACTTACGTCTATACTTTTTTTTTAAAAGTGTTGCTTCTTTTAGGTTTTAAAGTTAATAATGATGATGAAAATAGCTAAATAGGTATGGAGACCTTATTATGACCCAGCACTCTCCTACCTGCCTTATCAATTCAGTTCTTAGAACCCTTAGAACAATTCTATGAAGTAGATTCTAATATAGCATTTTTAAGGAAAAATAAACTGAAATATAGAGAGGTTATGCCTGGAGTAGCTCATCTACTAAGAAGCACAGTTCCATCAACAAGCTCCACTTCATTGAACATATTATTATCTCTCAAATGTATAATTATTCCTGATGACTTCTTAAAAACAATTTTGCCAATTTACAGAAAAAGCACACTCTCAAAATTTAACGGTTGAACTTATATACCCAATTAATATATAAATGTTTTAAAGTTTTTCAACTCATACAAAAAGTGATTTCTACCATAAGTTATTTATTTATTTATTTGTATTCTTTATATCTATGTTGTGTTTATATTTTTACTTTTGGAAATGAAGTACACATTTGGGTTTTGTTTTGTTTCTCCAAAGAGCAGCCTTACTACAACATAGCCTTATTATTTCCATATTGAACTGGCCCTACTTGGATGAGCACTATATGAAGGTATAAATATGCCAGTCTAAGTAACTCATTTTAAGAAACTTTTTTTTTTGTGAATTCCCCAAAGGTATACTTAATATGTTTAAAAGAGTTCACTCATCTCTGTCTTTATTTGTGGGACAAATGTCACATTTGTATCTGTAAATCCACACCCTCAGCAGAATTATACATACTTAGTCATTACTCATTCAGTTCTTCTAATTCACTTGACAGTTGACACTGGTTATGGGTTTTTCCATTCATTTCAGTGAATTTACATTTATTTTTCCATTATTTGTGGACATATTTCTATACATTCAAGACAAAGATGGATGGCAGTAAAATAAATGGCTGCTAAGACGTATGTCAAATAGATCTGAAATGATTTGTATAGTGACATTTATACTCAAAAATAATCTTTAAAACTTTTCTGGGGATTTAGGAGAAATGCTGCAAAATTTGGCAAGTGTTTACTAAATAAAAAAAATAAATTAACTGAAACAATTTTTACTATGGATTAATTTGAACATTTGTAACAAATATATGTTGCAATCACCAGATTGGTGCATATTGGTTAAGAGTATGAGCTCTGGATCTGACAATGCCATTTTGTGGTTGTCTGTTTTGGGGCAAATTACCTATTCCCTTGTTTTCAGTTGCCTATTCTGTAAAGCAGAGATTGTGATGAAGTATAACTCATTAGATTGCTATAATCTTAAATAATTTACCTATGAATCACTTCTAACAGTGCCTGGCACATATTAAAGGCTAAATAAATGTGACCTGCCATTATTATTATAAATATTCACATATCCTGGGAAAGCTAAAGAAAACCCAATGTTTTTGCTAGTATTTATTAACATAATATAGAAGACTATATGATCATCTCCAATTAGAACTTCAAATAGAACACACATTATCTTTCAAGTTCCATTAAAAAAATAATAACCGCTCCCTATTCCCTATTTCCCAAATCATATACACACACCATCTCTCACAATGTCTGTATATGATTACTTCCTTACAAGACATGTTTTCCCAAGTATAATCTTCAAACTACCTGCACCAGAAATACCTATGGTGTTTATTAAAATAATGATTCCAGGATCTCACTTCCACAGGTGCGAATAAGTTGGTTTGTGGAAAGTCTGAGGAATCTGCATTTTTAACACTTGCACTATCTATCTTCTTTACCCAAAAGTTTAGGATTTTATATTTTGCTTAACTGACCTATTCATTGCTTTCCAAATATGCGTTCATCTCAGATGATAACTGTACTGTCTATGGATAAATGGCTGTTTTACAAATTATACTTAATCCATAAGGCATAAAAAAATAATTAAATTATGCTACATATATGCACCAGCAATTCACATTCCAAATTGTATTCCTCCTTCAAAGTCTAGCTCACATATCATCACTTCGTATCTACTGCAACTTCTTAAGATATCATGTGATAAAACCAAAAAAACTAAACCCGTTGCTGTCGAGTTGATTCTGACTCACAGAGACCCTATAGGACAGAGTAGAACTGCTCCATATGGTTTCTAAGGAGCACCTCATGTGATAAAGCGCCATCAAAATCATGCAGAAACTTTTATTAAACTTCACGTTTCCTTCCTCCCTCCCTCCCTCCCTCCTTCCTTCCCTTCCTTCCTTCCTTCCTTCCTTCTTTTCACTCTCTGTTTGATCTAACTCGCAGTAAGTTAACGTAGTGCGGAACGGTGGATAGCACAATGAGTCAGACCTGTGTTTGAACTAGGGTTTTGTCAGTTACCACAGAAGTTACTTGGTCTCAGTGAATCTCACTTTCTTCATCTGAAAAGGTTTACTAAGATTTTCCATGTTTGGTTGGTTATGATTAAATGTGATCTATATAAACCAATTCGTTCATGCCTTAGGGAATCAAAATATTTATTTTCATATTTTTCCTAGATCTTTCATTGTTATTTGTGTATTTATTTTAAGTATTACATGTGATAGTGTGTGTATGTATAGAGGAATAAGGGTGGGTGTGTGTTTGTCCTGGAGGACTTGGTTTGGTTTTGTGTCACTTTGTATTTATAAACAAAAAAACAAACCTCTTGTCATCAGGTTGATTCCAAATCATGATGACCCCAAGTTTATCCGAGTAGAACTGCTCCACAGGGCTTTCCTGACTATAATCACTTACAGAAGCAGATTGTCAGGACTTTCTTCCGTGGTGCTTCTGGATAGGTTTGAACCAACCAACTTTAGGTTAGTAGTCGAGAGCGAACCATCAATGCACCCAGGGAAACTTTTTGTATCTATAATATACAACATAACTATTTCATAAATATTTTTAGTTTTCATCATATTCAAAATATTACTACTTTACTAAAGGGCCAAAGCTGTATTTAACATAGATCATTATTTTTACACATAAAAATATGTATTGGTTACTTTTTTACACATCTGTTGCCTGCATATTTTTTTGTCTGAGTTTCTTGTAGGCAGACATTGTCTTATTTTTGTATCTCCATGGCTTAGGGTAGACCATGGCACAAAGTAAAAAACTTTATATGTGTATGTATATGGAATGAATGAATGAATGGGTTTAGAATTTCTAAAGAAATTAAGCATTTAGTAGCTTGTTTAAACTTGAAGCAGAGAAAGAGTATGTACATATATATATGTGTATATATATATATATATTTTTTTCCTTTTGCCTGATTACTGGTGTATGGGTGTAAAGGAGTTAAGGTTTGTACACATTCTCTACTATTCGGTTTAGCTTTTGAATCATTTACTTTTTAAGTGTATAACCTGAGACCTAGTAGCTGCTCAGTGAATGAATAAACAACTAAGTTGATGGAAGGTTCACAATTCCAGGGTCCTGGCATTAATTTACAAATGGTATTTGAGATTGGTTTGAGATAACTGGTTCAAAGCAATAAGTTCATTTCAGCCCAAGGAGTGAGGAGATGTATCCAAGATCACGAATTATCAAATTAGAAGATAAAAGATGTGATCTATGTATGTAATCATTTTGTCATTTATTATAGCATAAATATTATATATAACAGAAATTTAAAAATAAGCAACATAATAAATTTAAGATTGCAAATATAATTCAAGAAAACATACAAAAAGGATTGAAAATGGTTTATACTTTCTCAAGATAATCTATATAATCACTCATGATCAGGAAAATGTGAATCCATGGAAAGAATACTGAGGCTCAAAAAGTAAGACTCAAAAATGCATCTGAAGCAACAATAAGCAAGTTAATTAAATTTTGTCTAAAAATTGGCACTCATTTATCTATGAACGTTGTATTGATAAAATATTTTTCACTTTGGTTCACAATTTTAGGCCCTAGAGGGGTTATATTATGTGAATACATAGAAGAAATTCTAAAGTCATACCTGATGATAAGTGATTGAGTTTTGTACAAATTATTACTCTAATCTGAGATTAATGTTCCTGAGTGGTTCAAATAAGGAAAGTGGACTGTTATTCTTTCAACTAAAATAACAATTTTCTATAGAAAATAGTTGTGATAATTTTTGGGAATTCAGGGCTGATCAAGGATAAAGATAGGACCATGAGATAGCAGTTTTGCACAGGGATACTCCCCTAAAGGAAAAGGCCTGCCAGAGGAAAGTGAGACAAGTAGACAGCAGAAGAAGAGGACACGAAAAATCCATGGGAAGAAAAGAAAGGAGAGAGACTTACGTGCAACTTCTATGATGCCGCCTTCAACGAGGTGAGGAGTCTCTGAGTTAGAGAACACTGAAAGCAGCAGCACCTTATGGTCCTTATAACTGAAGAGTTTTATCTCATTTAAGTCTACCAAGTTTGAGCATATGATAAATATGCATTGATAATTACTGGCAAATGGAATGTGAAAGTTGGAAACAAAGATCCTATTAAAAGAAGGGTCAGTAGTTGGAAAATATGGCCCCAGTGATAGAAATGATGCCAGAGATTACATGATAGAATTCTGCAAGACCAATGACTTATTCATCAGAGATATCTTTTTTTTTTTCAATAGCTTAATCGACAACTAGATAAATGGACTTTGCCAAATGGATTACACAGGAATCGAATGGACTACTTCTGTGGAAGGAGATGATGGAGATGCTAAATATCATCAGCCAAGACAAAGCCAGGGTCAGCTGTGCAACAGACCATCAATTGCTCATGTGCAATTTCAATTTGAAGCTGAAGAAAATCAAAGCAAGTCAATGAGAGCCAAAGCATAACCTTAAATAAATTCCACCTAAATTTAGAGATAGCCTTAAGAATAGATTTGCTGCACTGAACACTAATGACCAAAGACCAAAAGGTTTGTGCAAGGACATCAAGGACATCATACATAAAGAGAGTAAAAGGACATTGGAAAGAAGAAAAAAAGGAAAACACCAAGATGTATGTCTGAAGTCCTCTGAACTTGCTTTTAAGAGAATAGTTAAAGCAAAAGGAAGCTGAACAGCAGTTTTCATAGGGTAGCTAGAGGAGATAAGGTAAAGTATTATGATGAAATGTCCCTTTTGGAGTTAGAAAACCAAAAAGGAAGAAGAACATGATTGGCATTTCTCAAGCTGAAAGAATTGAAGAGAAAATTCAAGCCTTGAGTTGCAATACTGAAGGATTCTATGGGTAAAAATTGAATGACGCAGGAAGCATTAAGAGAAGATAAAAGAAATACACAAATTCACTGTACAAAAATAATTGGTTGATATTTAACCATTTCAGGAGGTAGCATATAATTAAGAACCACTAGTACTGAAGGAAGAAGTTCAATATGTACTGAGGGTATTTGGGGAAAAACGAGGCTCCAGGAATTGAAAGAATACCAATTGAGATGCTACAACAAGCTGACACAAAATTGGAAGCAATTGCCCATCTATGTCAAGTAATTTGTAAGACAGCTACTTGACCAACCAACAGGAAGAGATTCATATTTGTGCCCATTCCAAAGAAAGGTAATTGAATGGAATATGTAAATTATCAAACAATATAATTAGCATCACATAGTAGCAAAATTTTGTTGAAGATAATTCAAAAACAACTGTAGCCATGCAGGGAACTCCTAGAAGTTCAAGCCATAGAACGAAATATATAACTGCTGATGTCAGATGGATCTAGGCCAAAACCAGAGATTACCAGAAAAATGTTTACCTGTGTTTTATTGGCTACAAGAAGGTATTCCACTCTGTGGCTCATAATAAATTATGGATAACATTACGAAAAATGGGAATTCCAGAAGACTTAATTGTGCTTATGTAGAACCTGTACATGCATCATGAGTCAGTTGTTCAAACATAATAAGGCGATACTGTATGGTTCAAATTGGAATAGTGGTGTGGCATGGTTGTATCCTTCCACTATAGTTATTTGGCCTGTATGCTGAAGGAATAATCTGAGTAGATGGACTATTTGAAGAAGAATGTGACAATAGAATTGGAAGAAGATTCATTAAAAACCTGCAATATGAAGATGACAACCTTGCTTTCTGAAAATGAAGATGACTTGAAGCATTTACTAATGAAGTTAAGACTATAGTCTTTGATATGGATTCTACTGAAAGTAAAGAAAATGAAAATCCTTAAACCTAGGCTGATAAATTTTATCATTATAAATGGCAAAGAAATTAAATTAGTTAATGCCTTCATTCTACTTGTATCAACAACGAACGCCCATGGAAGTAGCAGTCAAGAAATCAAACGATGTATTGCATTGGAAAAATCTGCTCCAAAGGCCACTTCAAAGGTTTAAAAAGCAAAAATCTCTTTGATGACTAAGGTATACTTTAACCAAGCCATGGTATTTTCATTCTCTTCATGGGCATTTGAAAGCTGGATAATAAAAAGGGTAGATAGAGCAAGAACTGATGCATTCTAATTGTAGTATAGATGGGGAATATTGAATATCTCGGGCTGCCAGAAGAGTAAACAAACCAGTCTTAGAAGAAATACAACTGGAATATTCCTTGGAAGTGAGGACGACAAGATTTCGTCTATCCTTACTTTGGACACATCAACAGAAAAGACAAATCATTAGAAAAGAACCTCACATTTGCTAAAACCAGTGAAAATTAGAGAACCCTCAATGAAATGGATTGGCACAATAAGGGAGAGAATGGATTCTAACATACCAACAAGCATGAAGATGGCACAGGATCAGGCAATGTTTTGTTCTGTTATGCAAAAGGTCACCATGAGCCAGAGCCAACTCAACAGCAGCTATAAACAACAACAAGGGCTACCAGATGTTGGGTACAGTTTTATAGGGTATATAAGGCAGGAGGATCTAAGTGCCTGAAGTCTGCTTATTTGGGCGTCTTTAAAAACAATTGAATATGCACGAATTCGAGTTTTGTACCAGTGGGCTTTTTCTGGGCTAATAGGCCTTAGCTTGCCATGAAGAATTAGATAACTGGGGACCAATACACATAAGCCATTTTTGTCTCATTTCTACAACACCATTGTATGTACAGCTTATGTTGTTAAATTAACATTTTTTAAATAATTTTCATGAAAGAACAAGTATCATCACTTTTCTAATAGTTAAAGAAAATTAGACTATATTTGTATGACAGAAAATATTGAAGTTGTCAAGGATTTCATTTTATTTGAATTGACAATCAACGCCCACGGAAGCATCAGTCAAGAAATGAAATGATGTATTGCATTGGGCAAATCTGCTGCAAAATCCTCTTTAAAATGTTAAAAAGCAAATATCACGCTCTTAGGACTAAGATGCACCTGACCCAAGCCATAGTATTTTTCAATTGACTCATATGTATGCAAAAACTGGACAACGAATAAGGAAGACTGGAGAAGAATTGATGCCTTTGAATTACGGTATTGGCAAAAAATATTGAATATACCACGGACTGCCAGAAGAATGAAAAAGTCCATCTTGGAAGAAGTACAGCCAGAGCGCTCCTTGGAAGAGAAGATGTTGAAACTTCTTCTCATGTATTTCGGACATGTTATCATGAGGGACTAGTCCCTGGAGAAGGACATCATGCTTGGTAAAGCAGAGGGTCAATAAAAATGAGGAAGACCCTCAATGAGATGAATTGACACAGAGGCTGCGATAATGGACTGAAACATAGAAATGATTGTGAGATGGCATGGGACTGGGAAGTATTCCCTTCTGTTGTACATAGGGTCACTTTGAGTCAGAACCGTCTCAATGGTACCTAACGACAAACAACAACATTTGCTTAACTAGTGTGAACAAATTTATAGTTTTAGAATCTCAACATAGTTTTAAGGTTTCAATCGTCTTCTATAACATTTAGACATCAATCCATCAAATTTTACTGCATATCTCTTACACGCCCCGCAGTATGATTGTTTCACCCTGCTGAATGAATTTCTAGAGCAAGTTACGGGCTTGGTTCCAATCATTAATACATTGGAATCACCTGAGATCCTTCTCAAACTGCATATTCCGGGCCCCCACATCTATAGATTCATAATGTGTAGGCCTAGAGCAGGTTCTAGGAATTTGTGACGTGTACCTCACAGGGTTCTTGTATATACTAAAATTTGAGTATCACTGAACTAGAAAATAAAGTAGATTTTACTTTCCTTAGAATTTCTTGCCGAATTAAAATATTGCATAATTGGGAGGCGGAGCCAAGATGGCGGACTAGGCAGACGCTACCTCGGATCCCTCTTACAACAAAGACACGGAAAAACAAGTGAATCGATCACATACATAACAATCTACGAACCCTGGACAACAAACACAGATTTAGAGACGGAGAACGAACTAATACGAGGAAGCAGCAATTGTTTTCAGAGCCTGAAGCCAGTGTACCAGTCAGGTACGGCACAAGCACAGAGAGCTGCTCCACCCCCCTGAACTAACCCCGGGAGGGGGACCAGCCGGTTCCGCGGGCGGCGTGGGATGCAGCCAGTAGGAGAAGTCCCCGGGAGGCAGTGACTGGTCTTGGAGCGGGGAGAGCAGGGTCCCAGCCGGGGAACCGTCCCGCCGGGAACTGGACTGGACACAGGTACGGCATAAACACGGAGAGCTGCTCCACCCCCCTGAACTAACCCAGGGAGGGGGCCCAGCTGGTTCGGGCGGGCGGCGTGGGACGCAGCCAGTAGGAGAAGTCCCCGGGAGGCAGCGACTGGTATTGGAGCGGGGAGAACAGCGTCCCAGCCGAGACACTCGGTCACGGCACAAGCACGGGGAGCTGCTCCACCCACCTGAACTAACCCCGGGAGGGGGCCCAACTGGTTCGCGGAGGTGGCACAGCATCGCGGCTGGAGGGACGAGAAGTCCCCGGGAGGCAGCGACTGATTTTGGAGTCGAGAGTGCACCGTCCCAGCAGGGGAGCCTTGACGCTGGGCGTGGGGCTGGAAGCGGAGGATCTGACCGTGACTCCAGCGGGCCAGACCCCCCGGGGGCAATCTCCACACAGCCAGCACACATAGGCGACACGCCCCCCGGGAATCTCAGATATAATAGTCATTCCAAGCAAGACAAGCAACTCTGAGTATATTCTGAGTTGCTACTCTCCTATCTCTCTGTTCCCTCCCCCACCCTCCCCAGGTGGCTTCATTAACATCTGAATAGCCTGAGCCAGAGGGAGAACTCTGATAGGGATCTGACTGCATTTTTTTTAGCGGATTTTCTGGAAAAACTAGTTTCCCAGTGATGGCTCGGAGACAACAATCCATATCAAATCACTTAAAGAAGCAGACCATGACAGCTTCTCCAACCCCCCAAACAAAAGAATCAAAATCTTTCCCAAATGAAGATATAATCCTGGAATTATCAGATACAGAATATAAAAAACTAATTTACAGAATACTTCAAGACATCACAAATGAAATAAGGCAAACTGCAGAAAAAGCCAAGGAACACACTGATAAAACTGTTGAAAAACTCAAAAAGATTACTCAAGAACATAGTGGAAAAATTAATAAGTTGCAAGAATCCATAGAGAGACGGCATGTAGAAATCCCAAAGATTAACAATAAAATTACAGAATTAGACAACGCAATAGGAAGTCAGAGGAGCAGACTCGAGCAATTAGAATGCAGACTGGGACATCTGGAGGACCAGGGAATCAACACCAACATAGCTGAAAAAAAAATCAGATAAAAGAATTAAAAAAAATGAAGAAACCCTAAGAATCATGTGGGACTCTAACAAGAAGGATAACCTGCGGGTGATTGGAGTCCCAGAACAGGGAGGGGGGACAGAAAACACAGAGAAAATAGTTGAAGAACTCCTGACAGAAAACTTGCCTGACATCATGAAAGACGAAAGGATATCTATCCAAGATGCTCATCGAACCCCATTTAAGATTGATCCAAAAAGAAAAACACCAAGACATATTATCATCAAACTCACCAAAACCAAAGATAAACAGAAAATTTCAAAAGCAGCCAGGGAGAAAAGAAAGGTTTCCTTCAAGGGAGAATCAATAAGAATAAGTTCAGACTACTCAGCAGAAACCATGCAGGCAAGAAGGGAATGGGACGACATATACAGAACACTGAAGGAGAAAAACTGCCAGCCAAGGATCATATATCCAGCAAAACTCTCTCTGAAATATGAAGGTGAAATTAAGATATTTTCAGATAAACACAAGTTTAGAGAATTTGCAAAAACCAAACCAAAGCTACAAGAAATACTAAAGGATATTGTTTGGTCAGAGAACCAATAATATCAGATATCAGCACAACACAAGGACACAAAACAGAACGTCCTGATATCAACTCAAATAGGCAAATCACAAAAACAAACAAATTAAGATTAATTAAAAAAAAATACACATAACAGGGAATCATGGAAGTCAATAGGTAAAAGATCACAATAATCAAAAAGAGGGACTAAATACAGGAGGCATTGAACTGCCATATGGAGAGTGATACAAGGCAATATAGAACAATACAAGTTAGGTTTTTACTTAGAAAAATAGGGGTAAATAATAAGGTAACCACAAAAAGGTATAACAACTCTATAACTCAAGATAAAAGCCAAGAAAAATGTAACGACTCAACTAACATAAAGTCAAACATTATGAAAAGGAGGATCTCACAATTTACTAAGAAAAACGCCTCAGCACAAAAAAGTATGTGGAAAAATGAAATTGTCAACAACACACATAAAAAGGCATTAAAATGACAGCACTAAACACTTACTTATCTATAATTACGCTGAATGTAAATGGACTAAATGCACCAATAAAGAGACAGAGAGTCACGGACTGGATAAAGAAACACGATCCATCTATATGCTGCCTACAAGAGACACACCTTAGACTTAGAGACACAAACAAATGAAAACTCAAAGGATGGAAAAAAATATATCAAGCAAACAATAAGCAAAAAAGAAGAGGAGTAGCAATATTAATTTCTGACAAAATAGACTTTAGACTTAAATCCACCACAAAGGATAAAGAAGGACACTATATAATGATAAAAGGGACAATTGATCAGGAAGACATAACCATATTAAATATTTATGCACCCAATGACAGGGCTGCAAGATACATCAATCAAATTTTAACAGAATTGAAAAGTGAGATAGATACCTCCACAATTATAGTAGGAGACTTCAACACACCACTTTCGGAGAAGGACAGGACATCCAGTAAGAAGCTCAATAGAGACACGGAAGATCTACTTACAACAATCAACCAACTTGACCTCATTGACTTATACAGAACTCTCCACCCAACTGCTGCAAAATATACTTTTTTTTCTAGCGCACATGGAACATTCTCTAGAATAGACCACAAATGAGGTCATAAAACAAACCTTTGCAGAGTCCAAAACATCGAAATATTACAAAGCATCTTCTCAGACCACAAGGCAATGAAGCTAGAAATCAATAACAGAAAAACTAGGGAAAAGAAATCAAATACTTGGAACATGAACAATACCCTCCTGAAAAAAGACTGGGTTATAGAAGACATCAAGGAGGGGATAAGGAAATTCATAGAAAGCAACGAGAATGAAAATACTTCCTATCAAAACCTCTGGGACACAGCAAAAGCAGTGCTCAGAGGCCAGTTTATATCAATAAATGCACACATACAAAAAGAAGAAAGAGCCAAAATCAGAGAACTGTCCCTACGACTTGAACAAATACAAAGTGAGCAACAAAAGAATCCATCAGGCACCAGAAGAAAACAAATAATAAAAATTAGAGCTGAACTAAATGAATTAGAGAACAGAAAAACAATTGAAAGAATTAACAAAGCCAAAAGCTGGTTCTTTGAAAAAATTAACAAAATTGATAAACCATTGGCTAGACTGACTAAAGAAATACAGGAAAGGAAACAAATAACCCGAATAAGAAACGAGAAGGACCACATCACAACAGAACCAAATGAAATTAAAAGAATCATTTCAGATTATTATGAAAAATTGTACTCTAACAAATTTGAAAACCCAGAAGAAATGGATGAATTCCTGGAAAAACACTACCTACCTAAACTAACACATTCAGAAGTAGAACAACTAAATAGACCCATAACAAAAAAAGAGATTGAAACGGTAATCAAAAAACTCCCAACAAAAAAAAGCCCTGGCCCTGACGGCTTCACTGCAGAGTTCTACCAAACTTTCAGAGAAGAGTTAACACCACTACTTCTGAAGGTATTCCAAAGCATAGAAAATGACGGAATACTACCCAACTCATTCTATGAAGCCACCATCTCTCTGATACCAAAACCAGGTAAAGACATTACAAAAAAAGAAAATTATAAACCTATATCCCTCATGCACATAGATGCAAAAATCCTCAACAAAATTCTAGCCAATAGAATCCAACAACACATCAAAAAAATAATTCACCATGATCAAGTGGGATTTATACCAGGTATGCAAGGCTGGTTTAATATCAGAAAAACCATTAATGTAATCCATCACATAAATAAAACAAAAGACAAAAACCACATGATCTTATCAATTGACGCAGAAAAGGCATTTGACAAAGTTCAACACCCATTTATGATAAAAACTCTTACCAAAATAGGAATTGAAGGAAAATTCCTCAACATAATAAAGGGCATCTATGCAAAGCCAACAGCCAATATCACTCTAAATGGAGAGAACCTGAAAGCATTTCCCTTGAGAACGGGAACCAGACAAGGATGCCCTTTATCACCGCTCTTATTCAACGTCGTACTTGAAGTCCTAGCCAGGGCAATTAGGCTAGACAAAGAAATAAAGGGTATCCGGATTGGCAAGGAGGAAGTAAAGTTATCACTATTTGCAGATGACATGATTATATACACAGAAAACCCTAAGGAATCCTCCAGAAAACTACTGAAACTAATAGAAGAGTTTGGCAGAGTCTCAGGTTATAAGATAAACATACAAAAATCACTTGGATTCCTCTACATCAACAAAAAGAACACCGAAGAGGAAATAACCAAATCAATACCATTCAGAGTAGCCCCCAAGAAGATAAGATACTTAGGAATAAATCTTACCAAGGATGTGAATGACCTATACAAAGAAAACTACAAAGCTCTACTACAAGAAATTCAAAAGGACATACTTAAGTGGAAAAACATACCTTGCTCATGGATAGGAAGACTTAATATAGTAAAAATGTCTATTGTACCAAAAGCCATCTATACATTTAACGCACTTCCGATCCAAATTCCAATGTCATATTTTAAGGGGATAGAGAAACAAATCACCAATTTCATATGGAAGGGAAAGAAGCCCCGGATAAGCAAAGCACTACTGAAAAAGAAGAAGAAAGTGGGAGGTCTCACTCTACCTGATTTCAGAACCTATTATACAGCTACAGTAGTCAAAACAGTCTGGTACTGGTACAACAGGCACATAGACCAATGGAACAGAATTGAGAACCCAGACATAGATCCATCCACGTATGAGCAGCTGATATTGGACAAAGGACCAGTGTCAATTAATTGGGGAAAAGATAGCCTTTTTAACAAATGGTGCTGGCATAAGTGGATATCCATTTGCAAAAAAATGAAACAGGACCCGTACTTTACACCATGCACAAAAACTAACTCCAAGTGGATCAAAGACCTAAACATAAAGACTAAAACGATAAAGATCATGGAAGAAAAAATAGGGACAACCCTCGGAGCCCTAATACAAGGCATAAACAGAATACAAAACATTACCAAAAATGATGAAGAGAAACCCGATAACTGGGAGCTCCTAAAAATCAAACACCTATGCTCATCTAAAGACTTCACCAAAAGAGTAAAAAGACCACCTACAGACTGGGAAAGAATTTTCAGCTATGACATCTCCGACCAGCGCCTGATCTCCGTAGCGTCAAGTGCTACGGCTGCTAACCATGATTCTGTCAAAACTCAACCACAAAAAGACAAACAACTCAATCAAAAAGTGGGCAAAGGATATGAACACACATTTCACTAAAGAAGATATTCAGGCAGCCAACAGATACATGAGAAAATGCTCCCGATCATTAGATCATTAGCCATTAGAGAAATGCAAATTAAAACTACGATGAGATTCCATCTCACACCAGCAAGGCTGGCATTAATCCAAAAAACACAAAATAATAAATGTTGGAGAGGCTGCAGAGAGATTGGAACTCTTATACACTGCTGGTGGGAATGTAAAATGGTACAACCACTTTGGAAATCTATCTGGCGTTATCTTAAACAGTTAGAAATAAAACTACCATACAACCCAGAAATCCCACTCCTCGGAATAGACCCTAGACATACAAGAGCCTTCACACAAACAGATATATGCACACCCATGTTTATTGCAGCTCTGTTTACAATAGCAAAAAGTTGGAAGCAACCAAGGTGTCCATCAACGGATGAATGGGTAAATGAATTGTATGGAATACTACGCATCGATAAAGAACAGTGACGAATCTGTGAAACATTTCATAACATGGAGGAACCTGGAAGGCATTATGCTGAGCGAAATGAGTCAGAGGCAAAAGGACAAATATTGTATAAGACCACTATTATAAGATCTTGAGAAATAGTAAACCTGAGAAGAACAACAACAACAAAAAAAATTGCATAATTGATGATAAATAGTCCCTGCTCTGTTTTTCTACTCTCTAAAGTCTGAATAATTTTAAAAAATGATTGAAGCATAAGCAGATTTTAAATATTGTACCTTATCCCTGACAACCAGCTCTACTATACTATTAGTGGAGCATGTATTTCCTAAATTACTTGCAAGCTACTGACAGAGATAATTTTCCTGCAGGATACAAGGGCACTTTTATTCCTCACTTTTTGTATATGAAGGACGAGAAACTTTATGAAAGCTGTTTCTTATTGTAGGTATTGCCTTATTTTGTATATACGGATTATGAAACAAAAAAACAAAACAGCTATAAAAAACTCAACAAAGCTCAGTCCTTTAGCAATAAGACTCCAATTACGCTGAAAAACAATACTGCTATGTATGTATATATGATTTCTGTAAGAAAGACCTGCAGAGACAACTAATAGATACTAATAGGCCCAATTCTAGGACTATTTTCTAGCAAAGGTCAATTAAAGAAGTAGAAATGATGCCTTTAAGTATTTTGAATATCTTTAAAATAAGAAATTTCCAGATTTACACAATTAATATATTTGTACCATTTTTGAAGTGTTATATAAAAAGAAGCAATTTATTAGCTTTAACATAATTACCAAACAAGCAATTAAATCAATTAATACATACACATTCATTGTATGCATTAACTACCTGCCGTCTGCAAAGTATTGTCCTAAAAACCATAAAGAATACTAATCTTACAAACAGTGGAGAATACAAAGTTAGACATAGTTTTTGCTCCTCAGAGCATATAGCTAGATATGGAAATAATACATACATAAATCAAACAGAACTTTGAGTCTTTTTTATGGGTTTAAAGGGACTTAATACATGGAATGCAAATCAGCTGATGCAAAAGACCTCTTTAAAGGGTTGAAAGGCAAGGATGTCACCTTGAGGATTAAGGTGCATCTACCCAAGCCATGATGTTTTCAATCGCCCCATATGCGTGCGAAAGCTGGACGATGAATAAGGAAGATGAAGAATTGAAGCATCTGAATTATAGTGTTGGAGAAGTATATGAATATACCATGGGACTACTAGAAAAAAGAACAAATCTGTCTTGGAAGAAGTACAACCAGAATGCTCCTTAGAAGCAAGGATGGTGAGATTCCATCTTACATACTTTGGACATGTTATCAGGAGGGATCAGTCCCTGGAGAAGGGCATCTGCTTGGTAAGGTACAGGGTCAGTGGAAAAGAGGAAGATCCTCAACAAGGTGGGTTCACACAGTGGCTGCAACAGTGGGCTCAAGCATAAGGATTGTAAGGATGGTGCAGGACCGGGCAGTGTTTTGCTCTGTTGTGCAGAGGGTCGCTATGAATCGGAACTGACTCTAGGACACCTAACAACAACAACACATGAAAAAGGTCCCTGGGTGGCCCAAACCGTTTGCTCTCACCTTCTAACCCAAAGGTTGGTGGTTCAAACCCACCCAGAGGTGTCATGAAAAAAGGCCTGGTGATCTGCTTCCATAAAGACTGCAACAAAAAATACCCTATGGAGCAGTTCTACTCTGTAACAGATGGGGTCGCCATGAGTTGGAACTGACTTGATGACAATGGGTTTGATTTTAATACATGTAAGGGCCTGCTGAAAACCCTGGTGGTGTAGTGGTCAAGTGCTACGGCTGCTAACCAAAGGGTCGGCAGTTCGAATTCACCAGGTGCCCCTTGGAAACTCCGTGGGGCAGTTCTACTCTGTCCTATAGGTCGCTATGAGTCGGAATTGACTCGATGGCACTGGGTTTTTTTCTTTTTTCTTTTTTAAGGGCCTGCTAATTTTAAAGTGTAGAGATGAAGAAGGAAATACAAGTGATAGGGGTTTGTTAAATCCACAGTGCAAATAATATTCAGAGCTAAGAAGACTCACTGAGATCAGAGGCCATGGCTTTAGAATCACATTAGAAGTAGTCTCGGAGACCTTATAACTAACTCCTTCGTTTTATAGATGAAAAAGTAAGATTCCAGAAACTTATGTACTGACACAGTGAGCTAAATTACTCTGGTTCTTGAAGGCCAGTGAAATAATAATCAAATAGCTTGAATGAAGTGCACTATGTTAAAAATATACAAGAAAGTGAAAGCTATCATACTTTCACATGAATATATCAGAAGACAAAGTGCACAGATGTACTATTTTAAAATCTATTCGAGCATGCACCTAATTTCAACTGAAGTTGAAATTTGTAAACTTCGACATCAATAAGTGTAAACTCATAATCATTCTTTTTATTACAAAATGAGTTTACAACAAACAGCTAAAGAATTGTATTCTCTGGTATTTCTATTTTAAGGACAATAATAAAAAATTTGGTGGATAATTAAAACAGTATTGCTCCAAAGTCACTGTAAGGATTCAGAAACTATGGTAAATGATTTCCCAGAAGTATCTGCAAAAATCTGTGGGATTTGAAAGATACTGAATTATATTAAAAACTAAAAGACATCAAATATAAGAAAAAATATAAAGATTTATTATTAAAGATGCTAATATTGAGCACAAAAAAGAAACAACTGTCTAAACTAATTTAATTGTTCCTAGACATAGTTTTAGAACTAGATACCAGCATATATAAAAAAATATAGTATATATTAATAATATGTTTTCATAATTTGATTTTGAATGTCTCTGCCAGATTGATCCAGCACGTATGCTGTTGTTAGGTACTGTTGAATGCCTGGAGTAGGTTCTAGGAATTTGTGACATGCACTTCATACATACATACAATGGACTCATAGTGACACTATGTGCAACAGAACGAAGCACTGTCTGGTCCCATGCCGTCATCGCAATCGTTGCTATGTCTGAGCCCACTGTTGCAGTCACTGTATCAACCCATCTCACTGAAGGTCTTCTGCTTTTTGCTGACCCTATTCTTTATCAAACATGGCGTCATTTTCAAGGGCCTGGTCCCTTCTGATAACATAACCAAAATACAGGAAACGAAGGCTTGCCATCCTCTCTTCTAAGGAGCATCCTGGCTGTACTTCTTCCATGACAGATTTCTTTTTATTCTGGCAGTCCATGGTACGTTAAATATTCTTCACCAATACCATAATTCAAAATCATCAATTCTCCAGTCTTCCTTATTCACCATCCAGCTTTTGCACGCATATGAGACAATTGAAAATACATAGTTTCCATCAAGAGCACCTTAGTCCTCAAAGTGATGTCTTTGCTTTTTAGCACTTTAAAGAGGTTGTCTTAGTCATTTAGTACTGCTATAACACAAATACCACAAGAGATGGCTTTAACAAAGGCAAAAGTGTTCCTTCACAGTCTACGAGGCTAGAAGTTCTAATTCAGGGTGCCAGTTCCAGGGGAATGTTTTTTCTCTCTGTAGGCTCTGGGGGAAGGTCCTTGTCATCAATCTTCCCTGTTTGAGGAGCTTCTAAGAGCAGCAACCCCAGGCCCAAAGGATGTGCTATTCTCTTGGCTCTGGTTTCTTAGTGTTATGAGATCCCCAAGTCTCTCTGCTTGCTTCTTTTTTTAATATCTCAAAAGAGATTGACTTGAGAGATAATCTAATCTTACGGATTGGGTCCTGCATCATTAACATAACTGCCACTAATCCCACATCATTAACATGATAGAGGCAGGATTTACAACATAAAGAAAAATCACATCAGTTGACAGAATGGTAGACAGTCACACAGTACTGGAAATCAGGGGCTAGCCAAGTTGACACATTTTTGGGGGCGGCACAATTCAATCTACAACAGAAGTCTTTTGCAGCAGATTTCCCTGATGCGATACATCCTTCGATTTCTTGCCTGCTGCTTCCATAGGTGTTCTAATTATCTGCAAATTATCTCTTCTTTTACTTTGTTTATAATTCTCATTTTACAGATACATCTTTATTAGCCCTAATTTATATTATATTATTTATTTTTTTTTAATTTGAGGAGTTTTAAATGCCTTATTTATTTTACTATACGGTTTTGGGTGTTTATTAAAAATATTAATCTCTTATTAAAATTTGAAAAAAAAAGTCAACATCCATGAAGTAGCAGCTAAGCAATCAAACAATGTATTGCATTGGTGAAACCTGCTGCAAAAGACCTCTTTAAAGTGTTCAAAAGCAAAGATGTCACTCTGAGGACTATGGGGCTATGGTGTTTTCAATGACCTCATATGCATGCGAAAGCTGGACAATGAATAAGGAAGACAGAAGAAGAACTGATGCCTTTGAATTTTGATGTTGGTGAAGAATAGCGAATATACAATGGACTGCTAGAAGAATGAGCCAAGTTGTCTTGGAAGAACTGCAGCCAGAATGCTCCTTAGAAGCAAGGATGATGAAACTTCCTATCACCTGCTTTGGACTTGTTATCAAGAGGGATCGGTCCCTGGAGGACATCATGCTTTGTAGAGCAGAGAGTCAGTGAAAAAGAGGAAGACCCTTGACGAGATGGATTAACAGTGGCTGCAGCAATGGGCTCAAACACAGCAAGGATTGTGAGGACGTGCAGGAGTAGGCAGTGTTTTGTTCTGTTGTACACAGGGTTGCTTTGAGTTAGAACTTACTCAGCTGCCCCTAACAATGTATATCAATGAGGAGTTCACTGCGGTGAGCAGCTGGGGCCTGAGCCTATTAGGGAGGTGTGAACACTGTGAAAGCACACTTCAGGGGTATCCATCTGAGGGGTGAGGTGTAAGGAGTAATTTACTAACTATGCCAGTCAGGTTCTCCAGGGGACCTGCAGGATATCTTCTCTCTCTCTCTCTCTATTTCTGTCTCTCTCTCTCTAGATTTATTTTAAGGAATTGGCTCAAATGATAGTGGGGGTCTGGTGAGTCAGCAATCTGTAGAGGAGACCAGCAGTCTGGGAACTAAAGCAGGTGTTGATATTGCAGTGTTGAGTTTGAAATTTGTAGGGCAAGCTGAAAACTCAGAAGGAATTGAAATTGCAGTCTTGAGGCACAATTTCTTCTTCTCTGGAAATTCCCAGTTCTTGCTCTTAAGGCTGTCACTGATTGAATGAGGCCCACCCACATTATGGAGGGTAATGTTTTTTATTTAAAGTCAACTGATTGTAGATGCTCACCACCTCTACAAAATACCTTCATAGCAAGATTCATGTTTGATTGAATATCCTAGCCAAAATGACACATAAAATTAACCATGACACTTACCAATGTCTGTCAGTCATTATTTGAAGTCTGTGGTTAGGGACAGACTGAGCCTTCAATTCCCCACCACTTCCAACCTCCTCACACACCGCTGCTCGTTGAAACCCAGCAGGGAGAGAGACACAATTGTTTAATGTAAGGTTGTCCACCATCCATATGAGAAAGTAAGAGCTGAGTATGCACGATACAAGAAAACCACTGACAAAAAAGGGTCTGCTAAAAGAGAAGAACAATGCAATATCAAGAACTTTAAGGTGAGTTAAAAATAGAAAGACTGTACTCATCTGGCTGGTATATATAATATTGAGTCAGGTATATGTGATCTATCTCAAATGTACACTAAATATTTCCTTAAATATCACCTTTGCTAAATATTAGACCACTATGGCTTTGTGTCTATGCTAGGGATATTCAGAGAAGTAAGGCAGGGAGAGTGATTGTGATGCTCAAAATAGAATTAAAAACATTATCACTGATGTTTCCTCTTCTCAACAAAGAGCCAGCATCAAATACATCTGACCTTGTGAGTGTGCAAATCTGATAAGCAAAAAATTAAGTGCCGTTCTTCTCAACTGCCGTTTTGCATTCCTGGAACAGAGAGAGACTTTTAGAATTACACAAAATGTCCTTCGGATTTGCTTCAGTAGCCTCCGTATATCAAATCGTGGCTTACACAGTTTTCAAGGTAGAGAAAGCTAGGCTGACATATTTGTATAACGAACATTCAAAATGACATAAATGTAATGGCATGGAAATACCGGAAAAAAGTTTGCATTATTTAAAGTGACAAATGTTAGTTCAGTGGATAAGCAATCTGTCACCTGCTGGGGACATTCTCACAGCTGTGGGAATCAAACTGAAGCATGACTTACTGAAAGTCATTGCAGAAGCACCTGTTCTGGACAAAAGGATAAATTACTTTTATTCTCGGCTTATGTGAATATTATTTGAAATGTGTGGGCCATTTGCCACAGAATTGGCATCGCTAAGAAGACTCATCAAGTTGGCAGATGTTATGCTCACTCAGGATCAGAAACAAACCAGCTCAAGCAAGAGGCTTGCAGAATTAGATAATGAAGCAGAAAGTCCCCCTTTATGGAGCTTGCCATTTTGGCCAGCTAGCCCCAATAATACTGACTTGTCCATTTCATTACGTGAAATGTCAGCTGTTACTATATATCTAGTTATTATAACTTTTATTAAAATGATTTTAAAATAAGGTTAAAATAAAAATTTTTAATAAATAGGTAAATGAACACCACATATTCTGTCTTTTCAAGGGGAGTGTTTAATAGTCCTATATTTGCTTGCACAGAATTCAGTTTTAAAATTATTTCTCTATTCTTCCAGTGTGGTTCATACCCATATACCAAAGGTTTAATATCTCAAAATATATTTTAATTTTTATACAACAATTTAGAGCCCAGGATTTCTCAAATGGCTTATGGTAAAAGCATAGTTTTTTTAAATTCATATATATTATGTTAATGATAATAAATGCAATTAAATAATCCCCTGGAGAGAAAGTTATGCAACTTCCAAACATAGCCTTTAATGGAATTCAGAGCTGCAGGAATCTAGTTCAGAAAGTAGGTGTTTTCCAAATGTGGTTTAAAAATAAGAATCACATTTTACAGTTGTTAATGATGTAACTCTTTTCCAAAAATTTGATCGAGCAGAAAGTTACCTAATTTGTAGACTACTTAAAGCGAACAAACACGAAATAAACGACACACAGACGTATATGCATTTACGATCTCCTATCTCTAAAAGGCTATAAATAGATTTTTCTTGGCTATCTTTTGTCCCACAAAATTCATAAATAATTTGGCAAGTTATTCCATAAAATTTATTGTTATTCACATATTCGATGTATACCAATGGTCAAAACAATTGTAATTATCTTTTCTGCTAGAAAATCTTTTGTCTTTTGTATAAGAGTATATTAACTTTAAAGACTGCATGACAGGTAACGGGAAAGATATAAGTGAAGTTATCTATCCTAATTCAGCACAGAATTAAAGATACTGTAGCAAGATAAGCAAATTTTACAGAAGGGAGTAGTACTTTCAAGATATATTTCAGAATATTTTAAAATTGTTTGATTAACAAAACTCAATAATCATTGCAACTTAATGGAATAGTATTTTTTATATACATTAAAAATGTTTTAAAAATGCACCCAGTAGACAACACTAAATTATCATTCCAACATCAAATCAATACTGTTGTGGTTAGATACTGTCGAGTCAGTTCTGACTCAGCGAGCCTATGTATAACAGAACAAAGTGCTGCCCTGTCTTGCTCCATCCTTTAAATGGTTGCTATTTTTGAGCCCATTGATGCAGCCACTGTGTCAATCCACCTTGTGGAGTGTCTTCCCTTTTTTCGCTGACTCTCTACTTTACCAAGCCTGATATCCCTCTCCAGGGATTGGTCCCTCCTGATAACATGTCCAAAGTATATAACACAAGTCTTGCCATCCTGTCTTCTAAGAAGCATTGGGGTTGTACTTCTTCCAAGACAGATTTGTTTACTCTTCTAGCAGTCCATGGTATATTAAATATTTTTCGCCAATACCAAAATCAAAGGCATCAATTCTTTGGTCTTTTATTCACTGTCCAGCTTTTGCATGCATATGAGGTGATTGAAAATACCATGGTTTGGGTCAGGCACACTTTAGTTCTCACATCTTTGCTTTTTAACACTTTAAAAGAGGCCTTTTGCAGAAGATTTGCTCAATGTAATATGTTGTTTGATTTCTTGACTGCTACTTCCAAGGGCATAGATTGTGAATCCAAGTGAAATGAAATCTTCGACAACTTCAATATTTTCTCCATTTATCATTATGTTGCTTATAGGTACAGTTGTGAGGATTTTTGTTTTCTTTATGTTGAGGTGGAATCCATTTAAAAGTTGTAGACTTTTATCTTCATCAGTAAGTACTTCAAGTCCTCTTTATTTTCAGCAAGCAAGGTTGTGTCATTTACATATTACAACCATGATGCCATATTCTTCTTCATATAGTCCAGCTTTTCAGATTAATTTTTCAGTATACAGACTGAATAAGTGTGGTGAAAGGATGCAACCTTGGCCCACACCTTTTCTATAAATCAATACTAACAATTTCTAACATGATGTCTCCACAGGAAATTTCTCTCCTGAGTCCCAGACTGTCACAAAAAGTGAGCGACACTAATCCAAATAATATGGCCTTCCGTCATCTTTTTTCGTCAAATATGTCAGGTCTAGTCATTTTCACTCCCAAGCACCTCTTCAATCTCATCTTTCTGGTTCACCATCATTTTTTAACTGGATTAGAGAGGCTACATCTAGGTGGCCTCCTCACTCCCAATTTTATACCATGCTCTGTCCTGCAGATCAGAGTGACATTTCTGAAGTGAAAATCTGACAGACCACTTCCAAATACAAATCATGGGGTAGTTTCTCACTTCTGTAATCCTCTTTCTTGTCATGGCTCCTACGTTCTATATACAAAAGATGCTGAGCTACTATGCTCTCTCTAGTCTCCAATCCTTTGAAGACGCTGTTCTCTCTGTTAAGGTCAATCGTCTCTCCATCTTCACCTGATTACTTTTATTCTCATCATTAAGATCTCACTGAATAGACCTGGGACAAATTACATAACTCTCAAAATGTGGATTATGGACTCCTTTCCTATGTTTTTATGTTGAATCAAATACTGTATTACAAAATGTAGAAAATTTAAGAAACATATTTTAGTTTTTCAATTATATTTTCTTTTTAATTTTGGTGACTTTAAGAGTGCTCAACACAAAAACACCTATTGCCAATTATTATGAGGAATCATTATGAATCATTTCACCACCCACTTGTCAGTTTGTTGTACTGCGCTGGCTTGCTTACTGCTGTGATGCTGGAAGCCGTGCCAACAATGTTTCAAATGTCAGCAGGGTGACCCATGTTGTCCATGTTTCTGCAGATCTTCCAGATGAAGATAGACTAAGAAGAAAGGCCTGGTGATCTATTTCTGAAAATTAGCCAATAAAAAGCTTTGGATAACAATAGAACATTGTCTGACTTGTTTGCTTGGGATGCATCATCAGGAGGGATCAATTGCTAGAGAAGGATATCATGTTTGTAAAATAGAGGGCTAAGGATGGTGAGGGAGAGCTTCTGTGAAACGGATTGGAACCATAGCCACAATGACTGACTTAAACATACGTCAGAGTGTGAGGATGGCACAGGACCAGGCAACGTTTAGTTTTCTGGTACATAAGGTTGCCATGAGTGGGGGTCCACTAGATGGCTGCTATCTATCTTTTAAATTTTTAATTTTTATTGAGGCTATGTAGCACACAGTGCCATAATCTATGAGGTTGACTTCTGTCTACCACAATAGATGTATTTATTTTAACTGGTAGTACTTCAGGGAATGTGGATAAGGATAACCACTTGCAGGGAACAAGTGATTTTCATTAAAAAAAAAAAAAAACTTATTTTGTGCTTTCATGTAGGATGCATGCTGGTAGTGGTTAAAATACTCAGCTGCTATCAGAGAGGTTGGCAGTTTGAGCCCACCATCCACTCCTCAGGAGTAAGATATGACAGTCTGCTTCCATAAATATTTGCTTTTGGTGTTCCATGCTAGCATCTAAGCTAATATATGGTTGCTTTAGCATTTTTTTATGCTAGTTAAGTTATTCTAATTAAATTTGGACTATGTGACATTTACATCACTTAAAACCTCATAAACACCTTCAAATACCGAAATCAGTTTATCAGTTTCATAGTCCAGGAAATTGACACTCACCAAGGCTAATTACCTTTCCCAATGTCATAAAATAAATTTTCGAGACAGATTGCAAACCTAGTTCTTTTGAACTCATAACCATTGCACCATTCTGCTTCCTATGATCAGTCTAAAGCTCTTCTCAAAATAGCAAACATGGCACTTGTATCTTAACTGTATGAGGCAGGATCTTCCACCTCCGTGAAAACTTTGTCTTATGACCCTTCTCATCAATATAAATTCATCAAAATGAAAAAGTGGCTGGGGGAGATTTATTTTATTTCCAATTTATGATTCCAGAGAGCTTCATGTTACAGGGATGTAATCTTACAATTTTCTAACTAGTAAAACAGCTACATCAATACAGAGCTTCAGAAGTAATATTCATAACGGATTAATAAAAGGAAACGCTAATCCTATACACTTTCTAATCTTAGCAGACATAAAGAACAAATGTGGCTCGACTCAGGCCATACATGGTGAAATCAGCATCGTTGAAGAGAAATATTTTTATCTGCCAAATTTGGATTTTATTTATCATTTTTCTATTGCTTATTATCTTTCCCAGTGTAAAATATTGTTTTTTAAAACAATAAAATGGATTAAATCACAGCATGAATAAATAAATAGTAATAGTAACAAACACAAAATTATTTTTTGAAAACTAAGATCATTTGCACAATTTAGTTTGGTTATTTTTACGTTCAGAAGAATTACGAGGCATTAAGCCTACATTTGTAAGGAGAAAAAAGAACAGTGAAACAGGCATGAAAACATGCAAATATACTCTTTTGATCTAAATGACAGAAATAAATTTGCCAAGGGCATGACAGTATTAGGCATATTTACACTGACCTATGCTGGGTTATGCTGGTTGAAATGTAGGTTCCATATTTTTCATTTTGTTGATGCTATTCAGTGTGAAGCATAAGTGAAATTAAGTTATGTACATAATATCTGTAGGAGAGTTTGCTACATTAACTCTTACAGATGTGGGTTAATGTTATATTTGCATACATTCTTAAGTCTGTCCTGTTCTTTGCTGGCATTTATCACAAGTCTGCAGACATGGCTTGCTGTTGGAAATGGACATGAACAATTAAATTTTCAGTCTGAAATGTTGTGAAAGATTCCACTCCAGCTGCATTTGCTAAGCCCTTTGGTAGCGGTACTGATAAGGCAAAAGAGCTTCAAGAGTGAAAAATCTAAAGTGGAGATGCAAATCTCATGCTTAGTTGCTATAGGGTTATCTTAGAATACGCTCGTCCCAACTGGCCTCAAACTAGCTTTACCAGAAGAGTTAGAAAAGAGTGTTTTGGTTCTTCCTTTCTCGAATGAGCTACATCTATTTTTTTTTTTTAATACAGCTTTTATTACAATAAAAACAATTCCATTAATGTATATTTAAAGTGGTTTTCATTTTATGAATTGCTAAACACATAACTGCAAAAATGTACCCCATTTATATTTGTAGTTGGTATACTTTACACACACATATACACACAGGGTCACATATACATGCCAGTATTTATGCCTAAAAGGTGACAGGTTATATTTAATCAATCTTGCCTAATAAATTTGTTGGATAAATAATGATTTCTATTTTTAAATGGAGCGGGGATATTTTAATAATTCTGTGCTATTTAAAAATGCTTGATTACTTTTAATGTATATATTCCAAGAATGTTCATCCCTTAAATAGCATTTATCAAAGTTTTAAAATATACTAACATTCAAAATAGTGCAGATATTTTACTGCCTCCATTCTGATGCAATTTTTTTTTTTCCAAGTAGCTGTGCACAGTTATTTTAATAGAAGTAGACAGATTTCTATTCTGTGAATTTTAAACTAGCAATAATTTTACTGGGTGAAAATGTTGGTATTTCTCTACTAAGATGGACAATTAGAAAAATTAAATTATGAGAATTATTTTTTTTAACTTAAACTTTCTTATTCAAGAAGACATGGCAAGAAACTTGAGTGATTTATTGATGACAATTTTATTATAGAATTCAGAGTTTTTTTTCTCTCCTAGATTTAGCTCCAAATTTCAGTGTTACAGATATGTAATACCCACAGGGAATTAAAGACAAAAGGTCAAATTCAGTTCCTTCTCACCACATTTATAATGAAGAACTCAAATAAATCGCCCTACCTCTAAAACCTGTTTGTTGAACAAAGCAAGCCTGATTAGATTGCTTTTATTTGTAAATTAAAAGGAAACTCTTTTGCAAAATTGTGGAAAAAAATTTATAAATCAATAGGTACCCTACTTTATAATTATTCTTTTGAGTTTGTATAGTAAATTTTGATTTCCAAAACCAATTTGAATTTGTTCTTTCATTGATCTCTAACAGTCATTCTTTTGGAAAGCAGCAATTTAAATGCAAAAAGATTACTTAAATGCCATTTGGCTACATCTATACAACATGCAACATTACACATATTCAATTTAGACATAAAATATAATATTAAATTAAACAAAGAAAACATCTTTCTTTTTCATTGTAAACATATGCTCAATTATTGTTTTGTTTTTCTTGAGACGGAATGCCTATAAAACTATTTCTGAAGTACAAATATTTCTATTATTCTTTATTATGTTCTCAATATTTGTGATTGCATTTAAGTACTTTTAACACCTTGAACGGTTGAAAATAAATTATTCTTTTTATAGAAAATTTGCTGTTAGCATTCCTACCTACAATAAAATCTGTTTCAGCTTTAAAGCTGTTCATTGTTGCTCCAAATACTTATTAGCATAAAAAACAAACAAAAAAAACAAGCCCTCTGCCCTTCAGTTGATTGTGATTCAGAGCAACCCTATAGGACAGAGTCAAACTGTCCCATAAAGTTTCCAAGGCTGTAAGTCTTTACGGAAGCAGACTGCCACATCATTCTCCCATGGTGCAGCTGGTGGATTCCAACCACTCACCTTTCATTAGTAGCACAGTGCTTAACCACTGTACCACCAGGGCTCCTTGGTCCTTAGTATGGATAAACACACTTTCTGTAAAAGCTCCCATCCCTTTTCCATCCCCACTCAGCTTTCTGAAAGTGTGAGGTAAAAAAAAAAGCAAATAAAGACCACTAAATATTAACACAACTGAAACACAAGATACAGAAGAAAACATAAAATAATAATTGTTAGATAAAGTGCATATCCTTATTAACACTTAATAAAATATAATAGTGTATTTGTAAACGAGATGTACAGCTTATACTCGAAGAAATATTAGACAAATAGCCAACTTGTATTGTAATTTTGTTATTATCTTATTTATTCTTCTCACAATCCAAAATCTTATGTCATTTTAAATGTAATATGTCCTTACAGTAAATATGAAGATTTCAAACACAGAATGTCAAGAAATAAAATTTGTGTCTCAAAACAATCATACAAAAAAAAGTTATAAAACAAATAGATGATAATTATAAGGTTAAGCACAGAAAACATGTATAATAACATTCATCTTTTTTATATGTACTCCATCTGAAATATCTATTTCTACTATTCAAAGTTTGGTTCAAATCTTTGAAGTATTTCCTTCTAAAATGATTTTCAATAATCTCTTCCTTTTTTATTTTTTAAATAATATTGATTTTCCTAACGCATGTGTTGAAACTGTATCCAATATAATCACATACTTTTTTTCTTGTGATCCCACAAGACTGTGAACAGCATGAAAAGACTTGGGTAAATGGCAGACATTTAATAAGTACCTTGTAAATTAGTAACAACTATTTTATATTTCAATAATATAATTAACTAGAAGATTATGTCATCCTCTACAAATGGAAAGAAAGTTAAATAGAAAATATTTTGCCGGGCTTTGATTTTAGAATGTCTTAACCCTCAAAAAAAAAAAAAAAAAAAATGACATGGCAATTGTATAGACTAATCCAAAAAGGCAATAATGACAACAACCAACATTTGTGAGGTCTCTTGGTGGTGTAAATGGTTAACATGCTCAGCTGCTAACCAGACCTTTGGGAGTTTAAGTCCACTCAGAGTCTCCTGAGAAGAAAGGCCCCGCAAATCAGCCGCTGAAAATGCTATGGAGCACAGTTCTACTCTGATACACGTGGGGTCATCACAGGCTGGAGTCAACTCGAAGGTGTTTACAATGACTCAAATTTTTACAGATATTAACCTTCTGATGCAGGTCTTACCACTAGTTTACAAAAAAAAAAAAAGTGAAACTCAGGGCTTTCTAGTTATCAACCAAAATCACCAACTCTAAAAAAAAAAAAATTTTTTTTTTTTTTAAAGGGCTCAGCTGGAATTCAAAAATTAGTTTGGTCTAGCATCAAACCCTGTGATCGCCCCGCTTTAACACAGTAATCTCTTCCCACTGGAAGCACTCAATTCGTGCTGCCGTCATCCTGCACGAAGTAATCCTTGTGAGAGCTAGACTTGACTCTTTTTTTACCTGTGCCCTGTCATAACTTTACCCGTGTTTATGATATAATGTGTATTCATTTTTGTTGCAGTGAATATACATTTTTAAGAAGTATTTTTAGCTAAAAATTAAAAATATATTACAAGTATATAATAGTTTTAGAGAGCCTATAATTTGGATCTTTGAAATTATTTAGAGTTAAGTTGTAATTAAAATATGATTAGTCTTCATCAGGAAAATATCAATCAAGTCTGTGGAGTGCAAAGAACATACTACTTAGTTAAAGGTAATTTTGTCACTAAATACTCAAGAAATATCTTATGAAATTCAAAGGGAATATATTCTAAAAAATTGTACTGGATTTTCAAATACGGTAAATATATTGTTACAATAATAACACATTTTTTGGAGGCTTTTTCAATGCACATCAAAAATCTCAAAAGTCAACCCAGCTTTGTAATGGCTGAGTATTCTCAGCAATAGTTCTTGCTGATTCCCTGCCAATATGTTGTTACTGTACTTTTATCCTACACATTTCTAACAAGAATTTAATATTATCTTTTAAGGGTTTAGTTTCATGTGGTTGGGGAGAAAAAAAAAGAAACACTGTTTCATTTTAGTTTAATATTGAAATAGCGATTACTACAGGCGTGCCATTTGAACAAGGTCTATTATCTACTTGACTTTTAATTACCTTTTTAGAAATATGTATGTCTTGGGATTTACTTTCCTTCATTATACCTGCTAGACCCTGAACTTTTAATTTCAGACTATTAATTACTGTGATATCCCCAGGTCATTTTTTACCTTCTGTTTCTGCAAGATTAATATCATCCTAAACATTTACTCTGGCTCCCTTTTTGAAACTCCCTAGAAGGCTAACTTAACTTTACCCAAACTGAATTTCATATCTTTTTCTTGCTGTCATAACAAATTTCAATTTCTTTTTTTCTTAACAATACCCTTCTTAGTACTATCTATGTTTCCTCCTTTATCGCTAAATGTTATTGTCAGGAAGATTCTTCTGTAGAAATTCAATTGTCTGTAAATCTGATCACCAGTAAAGCTGCTAAAATCATTTTGAGTCTGTTTTATTAGTCTGGCACATAAATCAGGTGGATTTTATTTGATTTCAGACGGGCATTTTTCTAGACCTTGGTGCTCTAACACATGCTGATATTAACTAACCCACACATTCAAGTGCATATTATTGCTTCCATGAGGGATAATTCATCCACTAAGTACAGCATGTTTCTAAATGACAATCATCGAGAAACATGTCCTGAATAATGTCATCCTGGGTCAGAAATATAATAGGGGACAGAAAATTTAAAGCTTTTCTGTTTTGTCATTACCTCATTCAATCACTGTGGTTTAGCCCTTAAACTCTAAGCAAACTAGTTTCTGGTTGTATAGCCTTCCAATATATCTTGACTAAGGGTAATATTTTTTATGATTTATGGTAAGTCATAATTGTTGCCATGTGTTTTTGCATACATTAATTTTAATAAGTTCTTTAAGTCTACCAACAATGATATGTCATAAATATTCTTACCATTATCTTTTTTAAGGTTCTAAAATCAGAGATTTAGAAGGAAAATCTTTTCCATTGAAGAAGAGTTTGTGCAATTCAGGACCAAGATTTGAACACAAATAAATATGCATTTGTGGTTGTGTGTATGTGTGTTCTTTTGGTAAATATATGCATATTTATAGGTACACATGTATTATATATATACACACATATTCAAAAAGATTTACTTATTGCTTATAAAAAAAATTTTTTTTATTAAAGAAAGATGAAAATACAGGTGCACACGTTAAATTTTTTCACAAAAATGTTACCATATTAGATTTGACAAATCTAAATTGACCTCATTAGAAAAGGAAATACATTTAATACTATAATTTAGGTGCTCAATTAGAGTAACAGAGTGTCAACTTTCCCCTTCTTGCTTGTCATTGTTTGTCTTAGAATCTTGGAGAAAGATATTTTCCATAACTGTGGAGGTCCTTTTTAGTCAGTGACCTCAATATCATATCAAGCATTCTCTTCAGGTAGCTAAATTTTATCCAGGCTGACTGCAGTTAGTCCTCCCAGGCATGCAGAGGTGTGCAATTCTGCTCTAAACTGCAGTCATTTGGCAGGAGCCATACAATAGAATTGAATTAGTTCTATGTTTGCTTTTTAAGAATTGCTTTAAATAGACATTTATTTCTATTTATATATGTATGTGTTGATTTTGTAAAAGCAGGATTCATATCACTAGGCCATGTCTACCATAAGGGAAATCAGATGACATTACCTAGAATGGTCATCTAATTAGAATGCCAATGCCACAGTAAATTACTAGTGAACAAACAAAATAAATAAATAATCACGCTTTTATGTGAAATATAAGTCATGATTTGTCTGATGTCAGGATGAAAGCAGATTTCTGTAAAAAATAAATTGGTGAATGTTTTATGCTGGGTTCTCTAGAGAAGCAAAACCAGTAAAGCATATAAGTATACATGTAGAGAGAGATTTATACCAAGGAAGAGGTTGGAACATCTCAAGTTCTTGTATCAGAACAGAGGCTTCTCCTGATTCATGTAGCCGCAGGGGCTGGCAAACCCAAGATTGGCAGGTCGGAGAGCAGGGCTCTTGCTCACAGGCTGTGAAGAATGACAAATCCCAAGATAAGCAGGTAAGCAGCTAGCTCAAGTCCCAAGAACTGGAGGTCAGATGAACAAGAGGCAGCTGCAGGATCCAGACAGGCCAAAAGCCAGAACTTCCATTTATATTTGGATGCAGGCTACACTCCCAAGGGAACTCCCTTTGGACAGATTGGCTTCTCATAGCAGACCTGATCATGGGAATGATCACATATAAACACTGAGAATATTGGCCCAGCCAAGTTGACACACGATCTTAACCATCACAGTGAAATCTTAAATGAAAGGTACTCAGAAATTCCGTAATTTAAGTGTATATGTATATATTCACAATTCAACATTTTAAAAATGAACAATATGGAAAAATACCATAATGAGACATCAAGAGATTGGACCTTTAAAAATACTGTACATAAAATTATAATTTTTCAAGTACCTGAAGAAAAAAGGGAATTGCAAAAAAGAAAAAAGGAAGAAGATCCTATCAAAATTTATTAGAAAGGTATGATCAGGGATTAAGTAGAATTTCTACACAGAAAAATTATAATCATTGGAATTGAATATTCAATGACTGGATGAAATATATGAATGATAATTCATCATCTGGATGATATTACTAAAAGACCATTCATACTGCAGTGTAGAAAGATAAATGTATGAAACAAAGAATATATGAAAGCATTAAGAAATGAGAATGTCTATTTTTGCTACCTCTGTTCAACATGTAATTGAGGACTTGGTAAATGCTGAAAAAAAGGAATAAATGATTTAATAAATTAAGAAGTAAGTAGAAATAGAGAAAAATATTTTTGTTCATTGATGATATGATGCTGATTTATGGAATCCAAGCTAATTTTCTGATTAATCATAATGATATACAAAAAAAGTAACAAGATGAGCTCAAGATGAAAAAAAATCAATTACATTTCTACACATCTATAACAAGGAATTGGACTATATTTAATATGTTAGAAGCCCCTTGATGAGATGGATTGATGCAATGGTTGCAACAAAGGGCTTAAGCATAACAATGATTGTGAGGATGGCAAAGGACCAGAGCAGTGTTTCATTTTGTTGTACATAGGGTCGCTATGAGCCAGAACTGACTCGAAGGCACCTAACAACAAAAACAACGTACAAGGAAAACTGGTAAGAGGATCATTTGACTCAACAATTGCCCTCCTAGTTATTTTCTAAAGAAAACTGTTGCCCATGGACAGATGGACACAGAATAAAAAAACCTTAATTCTTACCAAAATATTTTAATCAAATAAAATTGGAAATGACCTAGAATTTTATCAAACAGATAATGGATAAATAAAGTATACATATACAGCTGAAAACTATAAAGTCTTGAAAAGTGAGTTAATTCTATTTATCAATATAAAATGGATGAACCTCACAAATGTAATTTTTGAAGCAAGAAACATGTAACTTGCAAGAAAATATATATATAATGATAGAATTTATATGTAACTTAAAGTATGACATATCTGTTATGTGTTTCTTAATGGTAGATTCACTTGGAGTAAAATATAATACAAAGAAATGCAAGTATATAATTTCTCTGATTTCAGTCTCTTCAGGCTTAAGGGGTATAAAATCAGTGAAGGACATGTAGGGGCTTGAACTGAATTTTTGGATTATATGTCAAGCCAGAGTTGTCTACATTGAATTTGGACTTTATTAACCTCAATACATTTGCAGTAGTGCAGTAGTTTCTCTATTTCATGACACATTTTAAGCCATGTTTACTTACACAATGTATTTCTAACTGCCTTCCAAAAAAATATTTCTTTACCAAGTCTTAGGACTCCCATAAATTTACTTTACAGGAATCTTTCTTAATCCACTTTTTAAATGCCTCACCATCTCCGCCTTGATTCCTTCCAATTCTATGCCTTATTCCTAATTGATCTTATCTATTTTTTTTATTCTCATAGACTTTTTCTCAGAACTAGATATAGTTCCTTGAATCCCTCATTTTTATTTCCAGCCCATATATTTCTTCTGACCTCTTGACATAACTTACCTGATAGCTGGAGTTTACAGATGTATGAATCTAACATGGCTGTGCTGAGCTTAAATTTTCCACATACCCATTAGGTTACATACTCCTGGGGCAGAGTGTGGGGGCTGGGTGCTCTACATATTGTAATCTGTGTTGTTGACACCACTTAGTATGTATAGTGCATTGCTATCTCAAGCTTCCACAACAATCCTGTCTCCTCCATTTCCTCCTTTCTGATCCTCATTATATCAGTTAATAACTTCTTTATTCACTCAGTTGCTCCTGACAGAAATGAGTGTCCATTTTGTGAAATTCTCACTAAAACATCACATTTAAATCACTTTTTTTTTTTTTTTTTAAAGATTCTTAGTTATACCTTAATTGTACAGTGAGAGACGTGGTTTTAGGAATGTTTGACTAGGATGGTATGGATCAAGCCCCAACCTGTAACCAATTGAATAATCGGTAATATTCTAAAACTGATTCAAAAGCAGTAAAGTGTTGCAGCAACACAGTTCAGGATGGGTCTTCCAAAAGCTGAACCTAATAAACTGAGAAATAAAAGAGACCTTATAACAGACTGGCTGGATAGGGAGAGGAAAGTTAGACTTTATGGCCAGCTAAAGAAGAAAGTGCCTGCTAAACAACTTGTATTTGGTTAAGATGATTCAAGGGAATAAGAAAGCCCCAAGGATATGAAGAAAGATACACCTAGAATAACCTCACTGCTGAAAACAAATATCAAACATAAAATCTAAAACAACTTGAGAACAAGACATCACCTTCAAAAGGGCAATGACAAAACTCAAAAAATCAGCTTTACAGGAGAAGATACTAGAGTGCTATCTTCAAAACGCTGTAAGAAAATTATTCTTATCCTCAAATTCCACGAAATGAATAGTGAAACTAATGAAAAGATGGGAAATTAATTTAGAACTACAAATTTTAGTTTCAGTTTTCCAGTATATCACCTTTCACTCCTGACAGCTGTAACTCCGGTGGTATGAGGAGAAAATGGGAGTAAAAACTGCAGAGTCTGGGGCCAGGTCTAGTGGATGGGCCCTGATCCTGTACTGACCACATAGTCACACAGCTCCCCAGACTGGGAGCAAGGAGAGGCTTTGCAGTTTGCAGGGTTAAAGATAAAATGACTGGGGAAATAAGAGGGCAAAGTCACTTAAATTGATAAACTGATTTATACCTTATTTTTACCAAGAATGAAAAATAATATTTCCCTTTCTCAATCCCAATTTACCCTAGTTCCAAGTCCAGGCCTTTCTTTGAGAACAAGCTGAACAGTGAAATAACAGCTTCTTGGTATTTTCTTAGAAGACTTCGTGACTATTGGCACCCACAACAGTTTGGGAGATGAAACTGTATTAAGGGTCATGACTTGAAGGGTTGTTGGAGGCAGAAGTTGCCCAGCATGGAGGAGTGGGTTAGAATTGCTGAGACTAGAGTCACAAAGGTTTGCAAAGTTTCTATGAGTAGACAAGACTTGTGTATTGCTCCCAGGCAACACTGAGAAAGTGTCCATACCTATTGTGGAACTGTGACGTGAGACACCTAGTTTTGGAGTCTTAGTGGATTTAGGCTTAGAAGTGTAAATGCAGTGTAGAGCTTGTCTGCAAATATTTCAATGGCAAATACAATGGCCCGAAGACAAGGCTCCTTTCCTCCAAGTTTTTCAGCACTCCCACTCTGGCCCAGGAACCCTGGTGACAAAGTGATTAAGTATTAGGCTGCTAATCAAAAGGTTGGCAGCTCAAATCTACCAGCTGCTCATTTGAAACCTTATGGGGCAGCTCTACTATGTCCTATAGGGCTGCTATGAGTCAGAAGCAACTCAGCAACAATGGATTTGGGTTTTTTGGGTTTTTTTACACCCTGCCCTAGAGCTTCTATAAAATTTTAGAATCAAAGTCAAGTCTTAATGATAGTAGTCAGTAGCTATCTGCCATTTTTGACTACACAGTACTTGAAATCTTTTTCTATTTTGAAGGCATCTTCAACTATGTTGGCTTCGTTAGAGGACAGGGCTCTGCATTGGACAATGAAAGCCAAGGTGACATATGTTTTATTTTTCTTTCTCTTGGTAGCAAGAATATGGGCATGTGTTCACGATCAGCCAATAAGATACGTCAGCCTGGGATTTAGAATCCTGAAGGAAAGGTGCAAGTATTTATGAGTCCCCATACTTAGTGTCCAAGAATGTTATTGGTGTCAAGTGCAGGACCAGGTACGTATTTGACTGAGAGCTTAGCCGTGGGGGTGTTGGTCTTGGTTGTTGAGAGTAGTTGTGCCAGCAGTGCACATCATTCCAGGGTGATAGCATTGGCTCTCATTTCTGTTGCCTACTACCTTTGTTTTTCCTTATCCTAGTTCCTCAGTCATTCTAATAATTCTATGAGCCCCAGTTATATTCCATTGGTTTCCTATTTTACTTTTGTTAGCTAGAGCCAGATTCTGTTCCTTGCAGGTAAAATTCGTGATTCAAATTCTACGTTCTATTTTTTTTTTCTTACCGCTGTGCTCTACTAAAAATAATCTTCCAAATTTATCTCTGTTTATGAAGCGATATTTCACACTGTTATGAAATGAATTCTGCCCCTTTGCCCCAACTTCCTTCTTCAAAAAATATGACCTTTAAGATAACTATTTCTGAATCACACAGGACACATAAAAATTATGATTAAGCTAGATGGGTTATAATCCACCAGCAGCTCCAAGAGAGAAAAGACCTGGTGATCTGCTCACATAAAGATTACAGCCCAGGAAACCATATGGGGCAGTTCTACCCTGTGCTACCAGGCTGCTATGAGTCACAATCAACTCGATGGCACATAACATCAAAAAGATAAGGCATGAGGAATAGGAATAGTGAAGAAAGACTTCACCTTCAATTTCGATGATTAATATCCTGAACTTTTAAGAATGTTAGTGCTCCATAATGTCTTTTGAATTATTTCCAAATATTACAGGTTTTCTTTCACACTTTAAATTATCATATTTTGGCAAATGAAGCCAATTTATCTGCTCCATTCCTTGACAAACTGAGACTAGCAATCCAATTTATTGGTTCCTAACAGATTACAAAAATAAAATAATAGTCTGAAAAACTTATTATAATGCAAAAATAAATGAAAATTACATGAACTTGTATATGATTCCTTAAAAAATTTAAGCTATGGAGAAACACAGCTTAGAGACCCGGCCTATTACTTAGGAGTTATTGTAATTCATCTGAAATTCTTGAATTTGCTTTCTTCTTTTTTTAATGAGTGCTTTGAGAGATTTGGAAGCCTACTTGTGCTTATCACAACAGGTTTAAGTGTCTAAAGCACTTTCGAATGTCATCTTAAGTAATCCTCATAACAATACAATGTGATATGGTGAATTACATACATTTTTAAGAATGGGAAATGCCACTTTAAAGGAAATAAGTTGGTCTGCTTAAATTAGCATAGATAGCTAGCAAGTAAATGGTAGGACTGGAATTCCAAATCAGGTAACTCAATAGAAAGAGATGCTAGGTTGATTTTTTTCACTATAACCTAGCAGACTAATACTGAATAAAAAGTAATGTGGTAGTTTTGCATTCACTCATTATTGTTCAATGATTATTTCTAAAAAGAAGTTAGATATCAAAATATAAGTCATCAGCAAAAATACTCTTTTCCAACACTGAAACCAAGTCCTGTCACATATCCCATTATAGAACCGATGGGTAGATTCTAACCACCAACCTTCTGGTTAGTAGTCAAGTGCAAACCATTTCCGCCACCCAGGACCTTATCCATTCCATAGAAGGCATTTAAAAGATATTTATTCGAATTTTTCAATTGGCAGTTTAGTTATTATGAACAAGGCATTTTTTTTGTTTGCTGAGATATTTATGTCACATGATTTATTTTCTCTTTCAGTTAGTCAACAAATATTTATTGAGACCAGTACCATATGCTAGACAATGTCGTAATGCTGGTTTAAATGGTGTTAAACTGTTGAGTAAAAACAGACATAGACAAACATTAAGATTTAAAAAAATATAATGGAGATGAAATAGGTTCATTAAATACTCACAAGCAGATGAATAAAAAACTGGAACAAATGCTATTAAGTGGCAGATACTTGGTGCTATAAGAGCCAATAAGCCAGGAATAGGCTTAAGTAGAGAGGTCAAGGAAGGCATCCCTGAAAAAAGAGCACTTGAGCTGATATCTAATGAGTGCCTGGAAGTAAACCAAGAATATATAAGAAAAGACCATTCCAGGCAGAGAGAGGATATGTACAAAGATTAAAATATGCATGGCAACGATGAGGGACTAAAACGTCAGTGTACAGAGACAGAGAAAGAGCAGAGATTGGTAAGGCTTGTTGAGGTAGGAAAAGGTCAAACTGTAAAAGGACTTCTATGCCATATTAATTTCTGTTATAATTGTATTAGCCATGGGAAGCTGCTGAAGAGTTTTAATCCATGGTGTAACATACCACATTTGATTTTGGGGGAAAAAATATATGTATATATATATATGTGTGTGTGTATATATATACACATAGACAGAGAGAGAGAGAAGTAATACACAAAACAGAATTAAGGGAAAGCCAGAGTGGATGTGAGTAGAAAATTTACTATTCTGGAGTCCAGGTGAAATATAATATTTCCTTAGACTATGTTGGTAGAAATGGAAAAGAGAGAGAGAAGTGAACAGTTTCTAGAGATATTTAGATAGACCTGTGACTGACAGAGCGTGGTGATATTTTGTTACATGGAGCTGGTATAGAATGATTTATTGGATTTTTGGCTCGAGCAACTTGGTGGGTAATTGTGACTCTGAGATTAGAGACACAGGAAGGGACTGTGTGTGCATGTGTGTGTATACGTACATTTGTGTTGTTGAGAGTCAAGGGGGGATCTATAACTTGGTCTTAATGAGGCTGAATTTGCTATGATTGTAAGGCAAGCGAATTTGTGAATATTGAGATCAGAGGGGGACTCTAGGCTGTGACTTGCACAGAGTTGAAACCAGTAGTAAGAATGCGTTTACCTATAGAGTACCAAGAGTCCAAACCAAAAGCCAAACCTGTTGCCATCCAGTCAATTCTCACTCATAGCTACTCTATAGCACGAAGTGGAACAGCACCATAGGTTTCCAAGGCTGTAATCTTTCTGGAAGCAGGCTGCCACATCTTTCTCCCTGGGAACCTCTGGAGGGTTCCAACTGCTGACCTTTCAGTTAGCAGCTGAGAGCTTAACCACAGTGCCACCAGGGCTCCTTTTATAAGAAGAAGGTACCTAAAACTGGGTCTTAAGGAATTCCAGAGTCATGGTGGAAAGAAAGGCTAGAATGTGCTTGAGAGGAAGTGCTTGCTTCTATTAATAAATATGGCTACATATTTCATTTTGGTATATTCTAATATAAAAAGGAAACGACTAAAGAAGATATTGCTTCATTTCTTTTTCAAGACAGCACACAGTAGAATCACATAAGAAAACAGAAACACATCAGTGTCTTGATTTTTTTACTGGAAGTTAAATCATACCACTTAAGAACATAGCAAGAAGGGTCAAAGATTTAATCACAACTAATTTGTATTAATCTATAATCTATTAATCTATAATTGTATTAATCTATAATTCAGAGCAATGTGCTCTACCTTAAAAATATTAGCAAGTATTGTTTTAAAAAATCTTGTGATCTCATTATCTCTGACCTATTCTCCTGCTATATTTTAAAACCAGCTTAATATTGTCTAGCTTTTCATTCATATCTGGAGGTTTTTTTTTTTTGTCTGTGGAAAATATAGATTAAGTTTCAAGAAAGATTGTAATGGCATCAGGATTTTGTTCAAATGGTGATGCAACTGCTAGTTTTAATTAAAAAAAATGTATTTTTAAGTTTTTTTTTTTTCCATTAAATTCCTTTCAAGGAGGCTGTGTGTGTGTGTGTGTGTGTGTGTGTGTGTGTGTGTGTGTGTTGTAACCTTACTCATACCAAATCGTCAAGGTGGGAGGGAGGAAGAGATGTGTTTATGTTCATTCTTCTTCCTGAACTGGTATACAGTAGTAGGGTATTCACTTCCAAGAACAGTAACTAGAAAAATCACAGCAAAATATACACCTGCTCAGAAGGTTGGGAATTAAGGTGACTTAAAAAATGCATATTTTAAAGATATATGCATTTCAGATGTGTTGCTCTCCATTGAAAACACATCAGTTTTTAAAAACTTTTCATACCACAAAAAAGTTTTAACAAATGTCTGTCTTTTAAAAATTAACCTGCTGAATACCCATCAACAACATTGGTTTTTACAAAAAATTAATATTAATGTAGGGAGAAGGAAAAGAAGTTTCTATTACACAAAGCTATAAATAATTTACATTGTGTCCTAAAGCAGTCGATAATCTTGTTATGAAATTAAACATCCGACTATATCTTCATAGTAATTTATGCTTTCACATGCAAAATGAATAATGAACGACATACGAGTGGTGAATTGAATGTTTACAATTATGGCTCAAAGAATATTTTTGCGATCAATGTTCAAACAAATCTACAGCTCTGTTGATTATGATTTTACTGCTGATTTTTATTGCATTTCCATAGAATCTAGTCTTCAAAATTATGAATTCTAAAAAGGCAACTGGCACAACCAAACCGAAACATTGAATCATTTCTTCCCTCATCTTTTATATACATTAAAATCTATATTCAGTAAACGACTAAATTAATATCATTTGGTCCTTTTAATGAGTGATATGAATTCAACATAAAAACTAACAGCAGGAACGGAAGAGGATCCAAATGCTACGTCTGAGAACAGGTGAATGAGGTGACCACAAAGTACGTAAAATAAATGACGCTGAATTTAGTCTCGTCACAGTTTGTCTTTGGTAGATAAAACATACTTCCCTTTCTTGACATAGGATCAATGGCAAGATCAAACAGACAATGGTGCAGCCTATTCTTCCAAATGAGATATGAACTTTTAATATTTTTTCAAGACCATCGATAACAAGCTTCCAAACTCTGGAATCCTTTTATTCCTCCCCAGGTTTTATAGACTTTGTCTTTTGCCTTACTATTATTAGCTTCTGTTCCAAGGGATAATTTTGGACCTCACTGCTCTCTGTCTGTAGGACAGTGAGAAGCTGTTTCTTACTCACTGAATTATGTAGGCAACACGTACTGGAAGGCACAGGGAATATAATTCAGAAAATTAAATGTGATGAGAAAGACATTTAAGTCTGGAATGTTTTCTGAATTCTTATTCATAATCACCAGATGGCTCATTCTATGATTGCATTTTGTGCTCCCAGACAGTCTTGCCATTGAATATTCACCCCTTTGCTATATATTCTTATCCCTCAGTATGATACTTTGCATTATTTTAACAATGTTTTAAAAATAGAACACCATAAAAATATGTATATATTCAGGTTATTAATATTAATGTGAATATCTGTAAATGAAAAGACAACCAAAACTTTTAATATTTTCTATAACATTAACCTTAATTTACTTGTATGTTGACAATGGAAATAATATAATGTTAAAAATAAAACCAAAACCATTTATTAATAAACCTATATTCACTTTCTGTGAGTAATTCATAGACTTCCAAACTTTACAAAACAGTTTCTTCCTTTATATAGTTAGTAAATGTTGAAAACGAGTGTTCTTCAGTGAAGGTTAAAACAAGGAATAAGAAGGATTAAACAGCTGAATTGCGTGAATAATCAAATAAATTTTTGTTTGTTTTAAAAGATTTGTGTTGAGGCATAACCTACTATATACATCATGCATAAATCTAAAATGTACAGTTCAATCAATTTTTACAAATGAGTACGCCTGAATATTCTGCCGTGTGTGACAGTAAGGGTCAGATTGTATTAATGGGTGAGTCCATGGCTGAATATTATGTATCTACCTTTACGTCATTTGTTGTTAGGTGCCTTCAGGTGGGGTCTGACTTATTGCGATGCCACGTACAACAGAACGGAACACTGCCCGGTCCTGCACCGTCCTCACGATCATTGCTATGCTTAAGCGTGTTGTTGCAGCCACCGTCTCAATCCATCTTGTTGAGGGTCTTTCTCTTTTTCACTGATCTCCTGCTTTACCAACCATCATGTTCTTCTAGAAGGATTGGTTCCTCCTGATAACATGTCCAAAATGAGATGAAGTCTCACCAACCTCTTTACAACTGAAAGTTGATATTTTTCGCTGTGGGCTGTTATCAAACAAGGTGAAAGTTCCAGATTTCTAAATTGACTTATCACCCCACCTCAGTTTTTCCCCTTAAATTTCATATTGCCTATTCATGCTATAGAAAATTATTTAAAAGTACTAATTAAAAGAAAAGTGAACTCAAATGACACCAGAGATTTAATCTATTTTAATTTCTCAACTGATCCCCTTTTTTAATTTCAGGTTATACAGGTGAGTCCTGAGATTCACATCAAATTCAAAATGTGCCACCAAGGTTCCTTTGTAAAATACACTTCAGCTACTTACTTATTTAATATTCTTACCTCACATATACATATAATTATTCATATATATAACCAAAATATCCATCAATATAGAATGTACAGTAAATTAAGAACAAACTTTGCTATATGTAGCAACATAGATGAATCCTCAAAATAATATTGATCCAAAGAAGGCATACACACACCAAATACATTCTGATTCCATCTATATAAAGTCCAAAAAAGGCCAAATGAATCTACAGTGATAGAAATCAAAATAGTGGTTAACTTTTGGAGGTGTACTAACAGAACAGAGCCCTGGTGGCACAGTGGTTAAGAATTCAGCTGCTAACAAAAATGTTGGCAGTTTGAATCCACCAGTGGTTCTTCGGAAATCCCGTGGGGCAGAAATCCTGTTCTGTCCTCTAGAGTCATTGTGAGGCGGAATTGACTCGATGGCGATGGGTTTGTTTTTTTTCTTTCTTTTTTTTTATTAGCAAAATGTGTCTATTAATATCCCAAGGGAAGTGCCTGAGTTTCTGGCAAACTTTTACTCTTTATCTATGTGGTAGTAATATATACACATTCAGTTTGTAAAAATTCAGCATCTGTCCATTTATAATTCATGTATTTTTCTGTGCACATTATATTTAAATTTCACATAAAATAATTACTGTTAGTTAAAGAAATATTTTAGGGATTTTCAAAGTTTGTAACTTTTTATTTCAAATAATAGAAACAGATTCTTCCAGTTAGTTTCTTATCAGAATCCCTTATGCAGCCACTGAATGCCTGACACAAAAACTCTCGTGCATTCTTTCAGTGACAGCAAATTCCCTAACTCCAAAGTTAATGTTCATTTTAGTTTCGATAGTTTCAATTAATAGAAAAGGAGACCTGGTAGAGCAGTGATCAAGCACTTGGCCACTAACTGGACGGTCAGTGGATTGAACCTATTAGCCACATTGCAGGAGAAAGATGTGATCATTGGATTACAGCCTTGGAAACCCTATGGTACAGTTCTACTCTCTCCTATAGGGTCTCTATAAGTCAGAATTGGCTCGATGGCAACAGATTTTATTGGTTTTCAATTAACAGATAACTCTTATATTAAGCAAAATTTTACCTGCCCTCAATCACCATCTAAAGGTAGCTCTATCTTCTAGATCTACACAAAATATTAAATCTGCCTCTCTTCCACCCCACCCCCCTCCTCCCCCCACGACACACACTTCCAGGTGTCTAAATGCTTGAAGTGTTAGTAGTTCTTCTTTGGTCACATATTTCTTGGCTAGTAGATTTACTTCCTCTCATCTTCTTTATAAGATATGGTTTCATAAGTTTTCTTTTTGGTTGTTGTTGGGTTGTTTTTAGGTGCCTTCCAGTTGGTTTTGACTCACAGCAACCTGCAGTATAAAGGATTGCTTTTGTGTGGTCTTTCTTGCTGTAGTCTTAACTCTCACCCAGATGGTTAGGTGGAACTGCCCAGTCCACTAAGGGGATTGATCAATTTTGCCATCCTACCGGGCTTGATATAAGCCACCCCAGAGGTGGAAAAGAGAGAATTCCATCACCACGAAGGAAGAGCAGCCAGAAGCCAGCACATCCTTTGGGATCCAGGATCCCTGAGCTGAGAAGCTCCTGGAAGCAGGAGACCACACGTGCACACTCACGAGCACACTGAGAGAGAGTGGTAACCCTGAAGACAGTGAGAGATCCATCAGAAGAGACTGGGCAGCAGACACGCAACAGCAGGAGACAGCATGGTGGGCTTCCCGGCCCACGGAGAGAGAAAGGTTAGAGCCTTTGGGCCCAGGCAAAGGGCCAGGAAGAGGCACACCTGTGAGTACAACTGGGAAGAGGCAGTTCTGATGGAAGAACTGTATCCTTGAGTATTCCTGAGCCTGAATTATAACTTGTTACTTCACTAATAAACCCCCTAATCATGAGTATGGTGTGTGAATTGTGTGTGACCGTTGCAATGAATTATTGAACCCAGCAGAGAGGAAGGCACGGTTGGTGTCTAATTAGTAAAGATGGCAGAGAGATGAGGTAAGCCTTACCTCTGCTTCATGAGAATCAGCCTTGGGCTGTTGATCTTGATTTGCCTTCACCCTTGTTAAGTTAGAGGAGGTCAGACACTGCTCCCATGCCATTTTTACATGACCCTATGTACAACAGAATGAAACACTGCCCAGTCCCCTACCATCCTCACAATCATTAAGCTCATTGATCAATCCACATCTCCTTGAGGGTCTTCCTTTTTTCGCTGACCCTCTACTTTACCAAGCATATTTGTCTCCAGGGACTGGTCCCTACTGATAACATGTCCAAAATACAAGAGACGAAGTCTCGCCATCCTCACTTCTAAAGGAACATTCTGGCTGTGCTTCTTCCAAGCAAATTTGCTCATTCTTCTGGCAGTCCATGGTATATTCCATATTCTCCCCGAACACCATAATTCAAAGGCATCTATTCTTCTTTCAGTCTTCCTTATTCAATTGTCCGACTTTCACATGCATAGGAAGCAAATGAAAATATCATGTGTTGGGAAAGGTACATATTAGTCTTCAAGGTGACATCTTTGTTTGTTTGTTTTAAACACTTTAAAGGGGTCTTTTGCAGCAGATTTGCCCATCAAACATGTCCTTTGATTCCTTGACTACTGCTTCCATGAGTGTTGATGGTGGACCCAAGTACAATGAAATCCTTGACAACTTCATTGTTTTCTCCCTTCATCATGATATTGCTTATTGGTTCAGTTGTTAGGATTTTGTTTTCTTTATGTTAAGGTGTAATCTACACTACAGGCTGTAGTCTTTGATCTTCATCACCAAGGGCTTCAAGTCCTCTTCAATTTAAGCAAACAAGTTTGTGTCATTTGCATACCACAGGCTATTAAAAAGTGTTCCTCCAATCCTGATGCCAAGCTCTTCTTTATATAGTCCAGTTTCTTGGATTATTTGCTCAGTATACAGATTGAATAGCTATGACGAAAGGATACAGCTGACACACAACTTTCCTGACTTTAAACCATGCAGTATCTCTTTGTTCTGTTTGAACTACTGTCTCTTGCTCTATGTACAGGTTCTGTGTAAGTACAATATGTGTTCTAGAATTCCTATTCTTATCAATATTACCCATAATCTGTTATGATCCTCACAGTCAAATGCCTTTGCAATGTCGGTAAAACTCTTTCTGGTGTTCTCTGCTTTCAGCCGAGATCTGATATCAGCAATTATACCCCTTATTCCACATCCTCTTCTGAATCAGGCTTGAATTTCTTATAGGTCCCTGCTGATATACTTCTGCAACAATTTTTTGAATTATCTTTAGTATAATTTTACTTACATGTGATATTGATATCCTTTAATAATTTTCTCATTACATTGGATCATCTTTCTTTGGAATGGGCATATATATAGATCTATTCCAGTCACTTAGGTAGCTGTATTCCAAATTTCTTGGCACAGGTAAATGAGCACTTCCAGAGTTGGATTCATTTGTTGAAATAACTCAATTCCATCAATTCCTGGAGCCTTAGTTTTTGCCAATGCCTTCAGTGTAGCTTGGAATTCTTCCTTCAGTACCCTCAGCTCTTGATCATATATTCTCTTTCGAAATGGCTGATTATCAACCAATTCTTTTTGGTACAGCGACTCTGTGTATTCTTTCCATCTTCTTTTGATGCTTCCTGCATCATTCAGTATTTCCCCATAGAATAATTCAATATTGCAACTTGCGGCTTGAATTTTTTCTTCAGTTCTTTCAGCTTGTGAAATGCCGAGCATGTTCTTCTCTTTTGGTTTTCTAACTCCAGGTCTTTGCATATTGCATTATAATACTTCACTTTGTCTCCTCAAGCCACCCTTTGAAATCTTAGCTTAGGTCTTCTACTTCATCATTTCGTCCTTTCACTTGAGCTACTCTATGTTCAACACTAAGTTTCGAGTGTCTTCTAAGACACATTTTTCTTTTTTTTCTTCTCTGTCTTTTTAATGACTTTTTGCTTTCTTCATGTATGATATCCTCTATGTCATCCTACAGCTTGTCTGGTCCTCAGACATTAATATTCAATATGTCAAATCTATTCTTGAGATGGCCTCTAAATTCAGTTGGAATATATTCAAGGTTGTACTTTGGCTCTTGTGGACTTGTTTTAATTTTCTTAAGCTTCATCTTGAACTTACATATGGTTACTCCTCTCCAGTCAACCAAATAATAGTGCATTTAAACAAGGATCTGAAGCTAAGCTGAATTCAACAAATGCAGTATGAGTAGCATGGATGAGTTGAACCTTCGCCTTTAACCTTTCTTGACCTGCATACTGACTGTGATTTCGGTTTACAGCTAATGATCATATTTGCTTTGCTGGCACCCACATCAATCTGCTATTTCTTTTAGAGCTCACATTCAAATAGAATTACCTCACTCTTTTGCATATAAGTTAATATTATAGCTATGCCATGTGGAGACTAATTTCTTAGATCTGAGTTCGAGAATTTCTTTTATCTGGAATAAATTTCTTATTGTTAATCTGGACTTACCACTTCAGCTCCTGATATAATTCTCCGTCAGATGTTTACATCCACAGGTTTTCTTCACTGGATATCAGTAAGTATTTTAATGTCTTTGTTTTCATTGTTGACAACCATGTTTCAGAGATCCAAGCACCTAAATTATCTCAAAATATCATTTCTCATCATAAGGAGAAACAGTTGATTCCAAGTCTGGAGCAGGATATTACAAGCTGAGAAGATTTTGTCATACAAGAAAGTAAGGAAATAACCAATGACTAATAGACTCGCACTAGTTTTTTTTAATAGACTATCACTGGTTAAAAATCAAAGAATTTAAGTACCGATAAATGTAATTGAAATGGTTTGCACTATAATAAATATCTTTAAATCTGTGAATATGTAATAATGCAACAACAAAATCTTATAGGTTACATTTGGAGGATGCTAACAAACAACATCTTCATTTTTTAACTGGTAAGTAAACGGAAAGAAGCTCTACTTCTGAAGTAGCCAGATAGTTTATGAAGGAAAGTTTCTCTTTATAGAAGTAGCCTGGCTGACAGATGGTGAAGCAATGGAATGTCATCATTTTACAACCCCTAGTGGTTTATAGTTCTTTGTAATTTCATCAGGGGAACTGCCATTTCATCAAACCAACCAACCAAACCCAGTGCCATCGAGTCAATTTCAACTCATAGCAACCCTATAGGACAGAGTAGAACTGCCCCATAGAGTTTCCAAGTAGTGCCTGGAGGATTTGAACTGCAGACCTTTTGGTTAGCAGCCGTAGCACTTAACCACTACACCACCAGGGTTTCCCCATTTCATCGAGATACAAAATATTATAAGTCATCTTCTACAGGCATAATCACCATCAATGAAGTGGTTTAAAAAAAAGAAACTAAACTAAATCTAATAAAGTACCTAGACATCTAAAATGTTACCTTTTTTTTTTTTTGAAATGACAGGGATAAATGATCTGGAATGCAATCAGAATCTACACTGTGGGGAATTTCTAGAAAACAACCCATACAGTAACTTCTATGACAAAATAAAAAGAGATGAGAGGATGATCAAGAGGAACCTATAGATTATGTTTATTAGTAGTTACCAGAGGTGGTAAGGAAGGGGGTTTGCTTATGGAGTATTAGGTTTCAGTTTAAGTTGATGAAAAAATCACATTGATTAGGAGCTTGCAAAGGTGATTATAGTAAGTGCTGTTGATAAATTTTACACCTATAAAAAATTGAATTGACAAAATTGTGTGAAAGGCGTATTTACGAAGGACAAAAAAAAAAAAAAAGAGTAGCTGCTGAAGCTGCTTATGTACAACCAAATACCTCATGGGATTTAGTTCCTTCTTTAAAGGGTTAGGGTCATGGTTTCATGGCACATCCTAGTAAACTGGCCAAATAATGTGTTTAATGTTTCTGTTCTATCTCCTACTAAGTTTAGTAGTGCCTGGGGTGGGGGTGTTAAAGGCTTACAAGTGGCCATCTGATCCATACACACACAACAACTGGTCTATTCACGTGGAACAAAAGAGGAAGGAGAGTCAGGAACAGGAGGAGGAAATGTAATGTGTGGCAAATTGCCTCCATGAACAACTGCCTCCTTTGCCATGAAAGAAGAACTGGATGGTGCTAGGCTACCACTACTATTTTGATCAAAGATTCTATAACAGAATCCTAATCAAAAGTGGCAAACTGCAGAACAGAATTTCAATTCTCATGGACTGTGGCATTTCTGGAGCCATGGAGGCTATGTGAAGCCCCTATGGGGTGGTTCTACTCTGTCCTATAGGGTCGCTATGAGTTGGAATTGATTCATTGCAGTGGATAAGAAACATTCAAACATGTAATCATTTAAAGATACAATTGCAGTACACTACTTTGGTTATTATTTATTATTATTATTTGAGATCTTCTATTTTAAAGGTACATCCCGAAATGGATGAAATGAGATAATTTCTAGGATTTGCTTTTAAGTAACCTGAAGTGATCTTGTCTTCATTATCATCTTCCTAGCACCGTCTTCCCCTAAGGAGATCCCTCCATAACTCTGCGTCCCATGGTTGCAAAGTCGTGCACTGACACCCCCCGTGGTGCAAACTCGCAGGGGCACTGATAAGAGTTACACTTATTGAAGGAAACAAAGAACATCTGTTAGACACCACACAAACTACTAATATTAAATTTTTGGAGCTAATTAATAAAATTGTTAGTTATTCTTTTTTGGCCTAGGGCATCATGCACAGAGAATATTTGGAAACCTCTGTCTTAATCTCTACGAAAGTACTTTGTTCAATTCCAGTAAGTTATATTTTTGTGTGATTTTAAATTGTTTTTGACTCTTTCGCCATGACCACTACAATATCCACTATAAACCTGTTGGCTAACAGAGTACCAGGCACATAGCAAGCTTATATGTTTACTTATTTAATCTACTGAATAAAAAAAGCATTGATCAAATGAAGACATTGAAGCTTGATGAAGACATATGAAACAATAATAGAACAAGTTAAAAAAAGTCAAATTTTTTTAATATGGAGATAGGTAGATAAAAGTAGGAAAACATTATGACAAAATATTCCATTGTAATAGTAATACTCAAGTGACGGAAATGCTGTCAGGAGAAAGAGACTACTATAGTTAAGAAAGGCAGTGACAAGAGACAAGATAGAGGAAAATGATATAATAAATTTAAATAAATAAAACACAATAAATAGGAATGAGAAAATGACAGGAAACAAATATTTTCAAGTGGTATTCATTTTACATGCACGGTGCTAATTTTTTCTATATTCCAATCCATTTGCTCTTCCCAACATTTATGTGAGGTGGATATTGTCATCCTCATCTGCAAAGCAGTGAAACGAAGCTCACAGGAGTTAACTAAATCACAAATGTTGACTTAGTTCTAAGTGATAAAATCAGAATTGGAGCATCAATCTCTCTCTCTCTCTTTTTTTTTTTTTCCTGTCTACCAAGTACAGAATTTGGTAGAGAAATATTCCAAACATAAAAGTACTCAGACTCTGCTAAAGAATTTTTTCTGAATGTGATTTACTAGCGAAAAATAATTTTTTTTTCCCCCACTTTGGTGATCAGTTTTTTCCCCCCCCTACTACCCTAAGGGAATCAGAACTAAAAAGAAATGGGTAGAGAAAATGAGTAGTTATCAGTTTGGCCCAGAAATCTTTCATCAAACCATTGAACTGACCATTTCTTCAAGTAAAATGGTCAAACACGACTGGTTAGAGTAGATCCGTAGGTGGCTGTGGCAATCCCATGTCTAAATAAATTGATGCCTTTCAACATCTCTTAAATCATAGGGTACAGTGACATTTGTCACAGAAATTTTAAACTAAGAAGGGAAAAATACTTTTCTTTCTATTATTTTTCTTTGTAATTGTTTTTCTCTTTTGGTATTACATAAAATTTAAGTAGACAGTCACCACTTTCAATCTGTAGATTATAATAATTTTAACAGTAATCACAATGAGGGAATCACAAATTTGTTAGTAAGTAAATAATGTATTTGCCAATATGATACTCTAATTGAAAAGAATTATTGTGCTTATTTATTTTTAAAGTCATAGAAAGGATAGGAAATGCTACTTATCTTTCCTTCTTTGATTTAATAAGCAAGAAAGAAATGGGCAGTTGATGACAAGGATGAAAAGTATAATGGTTCTTTGCATTTGTTCAGAATTTTTCATTTGTGGGTTCTAGAATGTTTTTAAAACGCTAATTAAATCACTTTGAGAAGGAAATATTTTTTGCAGAGTACAAAATGGAGGAAATGAAAATATGAATGATTTGCACAAGAACACAGTGCAGCAACAGCTTTGTAATATTTCAGCCATTAGTTTTATGTTTATTCGATTTACCATAGCAGATTTTCTAAACAGATATTCATCAAAAACAATAATCAGCTGTTCTAGGCAGTCACCTATTTCTGAATAAAAAACAGTTATTAGTTGCATTTACCTGGAAAGTCGTAATCAGCAAAAAATATGCTTTCATTTTACCAGCAGGCTTCAAATCACTTTACCTAAAAGTGAATTCACCTAAGAAAAGTTCGCCTAAAATTCAAACCAGTGTAAATGTTTTATTTATTTATTTTTACTTTGCACACTATAGTTTTAATTTTGCATGCTATTTTTGTTAGTATTTTTTAAAAAAATTAAGGCGCTCACTCGGACATTTTGTCTAAGAAGTGTGAGAAAATTGATCACAGCTTTAATAATTTCTCTTCAGAACATGCATAATCATATCACTTTTTTTTTTGCATTAGAAATAAACTTCCCTAGAAAATTCATTACATCTTCTGTGATTCTGTGACATGCCACCCAGATTCCTATTCAGAAATGAAGGACTTGTAACCTCAGCTGGAGTGCTGCCCGAAGACTGCCCCCAGCTGTCAGTTCCTACAAAGACCTCCTTGGCCAGAGAGAATGCATCACTCGAGGCCCGACTCCCTGCCTGGGGGGCACACATCAGAAGGCTGATCAGTATCAGTGTAACTTACCTTACCTGGAGACTATTTTGAAGCTCCCTCCCAACTTAACAGCTCAATGTGGAGTTGACAGAGGTTGAAATTAGGACTGCATCACAATTTAACTTCTCCCTCTAACCAGTCCTGTTTCCTTGCATTTGCTCCCACAGGTGGTGAGCCCAAGTACTTCCCAAACAACCTCCTCCACACCGACATTTGTCTGAAAGTCTGCAGTCTAAGAAGCGAGGAGAATTTGTATTGGGTAGAAAACTAGCATTCTCCTCTGCAGAAAGATCCTTCGAGAGGCACAAAATTATCCAAAAGTCTCTGCATTTCATCCATATGTCATAATTTTCATTTTTCGTAAGTCAATGAAGCCAACTTTCCTCAATTCTGCTGTTGCTCCCTCCTCAGCAATTCATCTGCATTTGCATTTCAAATAGTATTAGAACCTTAGCCCCTGTCCTGTATTGTTTCCATATGTTTATAGATTTTCACCTGCAGTAAAATTTATAGAGCTTTTGCACAGTCAACTCCAGTCTTCAGAAGCACACCCCACAGTGGTTGGTTGCCATTGATTGCTGTTTCCAGATGGGCGCGTAAACAAATAATATGCTTAGTAGCATATGTGTTTGTAATCACAGAGTCACAAATAAAAAGACTGTCTGTACCTATGTAGCAACTAGCTATCCACCCAAGAGATAAAGCCATAGATGAACTTCTTCCTACCAAATTTTTCTCTAGGAATTTCATTTTGTATAAGGGAAAAAGTGTTTTTCTCAACCAAAATTCTATCAACTGCTTTAGTATTAATTCTGTGGAAATCCAGAAAATATCTGAGCGGTAGAGAAGGACTTCATGTTTTTATTTTCATCATATTAATAAAAACTTTTTAAAAGAATATAAGCCAAGGCTCTAGCTGTGATGAGGACAAAGATTTGCATCATATTAGACAGGACTGTTACAGTAATACCAAAACAAATATGCCAACACTTGCCAACACAGAAATTAGAGAGTCCCAATTTTGTGCACAGCTTTGTGACCAAAACAGCAAATCTAGATGCTTTTCTAGGCATTGTACATCCTACTCTTATATTGTAATACTAAGATTTATTTTTTAGATAGAACTGTGTGGGGTCACTGTGAGTCAGTATCATCTCGACAGCAGTAGGTTTGGTTTGGTTTTGGTTTATGGATGGTAAAGAGACTTTTCAAACTTTCAAAGACACTGATATATTTTGAGTTTCTGAAAGCGGCTTACAAATTAGGAATTCTCTTTTTAAATAGAATTAGTATGCATATAACAGAAGAAAATCAGAAGCTTACAGCCCAGAGGGACGACAGTATTTCAATCCAATTGCACACTGACTGAAAATGGCATAGCTGCTATTTTCTTCAAAATATTCATTTCAAAATATTAAAAGATATTTCAGTAATTCTAGAACAGATAACATGATTTGGTAGCAGAAATGGCTTCAATTTTCTTCCTTTGCTGAAAGGCTCAAACCAACTCAACCGTTTCCAAAGCACATGTCCAATTTAGTTATCGGTTTCCCGAACAGACGTTCATGTAGTTATCTGCTGCAGGTTATTAATAAACTATTTACCAAATTCGTGCCATCGAATTTTCTTATACCTTTCCAGTTGTTTTAGAGGTAATGAAATAAATAGTTTTAAGGACAAAATATCTCAGACTAAACTGGTATTTTGCCCTTTCCTGTTTATATTCACTCAGGTCTCTATGACAATTCATTGAAAATTATTCAGAAGTTTCCTAATTAAAAAAATGCAAAACCAAATCCATTGCCATTGATTCCATTCTTGCTCATAGTGACCGTATACGACGAGTAGAACTGCTGCACAGGGCTTCCAAGGGGCATCTAGTGAATTTGAACTGTTGACTTTTTGGTTAGAAGCTGGGCCCTTAACCACTGCGCCACGCAGGTCCCATTCCTAATTGAAGGGGCTGTCAAATGTACTTTTGGAAAGTAAATCTACTAATTTAGTGTTCTTTTGAGGTAAAGCTAAATTCAAATTGCCTTAAATGGGTTCATTTTGTTTTTCTCTGCCCAAGCATTGTCATATTACCTCAAATTAGAGGGACAGAAATATCAGCTTGTTATACTTTAAGTGGCCTTGGTTGCACAGTGGTTAAACCAAACTACTGCTAACTGAAAGGTCAGTGGTTCAAAACCACCAGCTGCTCCATGGGAGAAAGCTGTGGCAGTCTGCTTCCACAGAGATTTACAGCCTAGGAAACCCTAAGGGGTCACTGTAAGTTGAATTGGCTGGATGGCAGTGGATTTTTTTGCTTGTCAAATCTTGAAGTGTTCATTTGTAGCATGGTGAAAATATAAAAATAGCAATAAATATAATAGTTTAAATATAAATATGCAAATGTATATTATATAAATATAAAAGTAATTAGTTCTAATTTATTTTAATTAAAATAAATTTATTTTCCTTTAATTTAATGTATTTAATTCTATTTTAAATTAGTAGCCCAACTTGTAGTAACTTATAATGCTATTGTTATTATGCTAGTAACCAACAGATAATTGATTTTCAGGCATATTGTTATGAGGAGTCCTGGGTGGCACAAACAGATAACCACTAACTACTAATTGAAAAGCTGTTGATTTAAACCCACCCAGAGGTGCCTCGAGAGACAAGCCTGGCAATCTGCTTCCAATATGTCACAGCCTTGAAAAACCTATGGAGCATTTCTACTCTGCACACAGGGGTCTCCATGAGTGGGAATCAACTCAACTGTGACTAAAACAACAACAGTGTTGGTAAGGATTCAAGAAAAGAAATCTTGAACTGGTTTTAAACAGTAATTAACACTGTCTTCTAAACCCTTATTGCAATAAGTGGAGATTAATTATTAATAGCAGGTAATTAACATTAATTATATATGAATCCTAATAAGAAAGTTTATTGTTAATAACTAATTATTACTAACTTACTTAATCAGACAAAAATGCAAATTTTTTTTTAGCAAAAGGAAATATATTTGTTTCATTAAGGTTTGGAACAAGTAGCTTTGGACTCTTCTTGTCACAGATGTACACCATAATGAATTAATGGGCTTTCAGAAGAATCTTCTTGAAAAGAAGTTCTATTACTGGAACGCACTCAAGAGTCAACAGAAAATCACAATGATCATTTACTCATTTTTAAAATAATGTAGATATGGATTTGGATTTCTGAGGTCTTTAATATAAAAACAATTTCCTATTTTTAAAAGCAGTTGGTGTTATTTGATTTGCAATGGAAAAAAATATCTTAAAATAAACTATCCTGATTGAGATCAATCATCCAATATAGTTTTAAATTCAATACACATTTATTATTATTATGCACTGACTTGGGAGGTTTCCACTAGTTAATGACCTCAAGAAATTTACAGTCTAAAAGGAAGAAAAACAACTAAAATGAAAAATAAGATAGAACTACTATCAAATGCAATGAGGATATACAGTGAACATGGATTTATTTATTTTTAAAATTATATCTGGACCAGGTATAATAAGACAGCAGCAAAGTACAGATTATATAGAAATCTACCTTTATCATGGTAGGGTTGTATGACTAGCATCTAAGAAAAAAAACTGATGTTTTATATTGCTATCAATCAACTAAATGTGATTTTAATGTATTGTTTTATAAGTCATATATATGACAACCACGTGTAGAGTAGAATTTTTCCATAAGATTCTCAGGGGTGTGACCTTTTGGAAACAGATCCCAGGTCTTACTTCCAAGGCACCTCTGGGTGGGTTTGAACCATCAACCTTTTGGTTCGTAGTTCAGCACTTACCCATTTGCACAATTCAGTGTCTACAAGATTGTTGTTATGTGCAGTCGAGTTGGTTCTGACTCATAGTGACCCTATATACAACAGAACAAAACACTGCCTGGTCCTGGGTCATCCTCACAATCATTGCTATGCTTGAGTCCATCGTCGCAGCCATTGTGTTAATCCATTTCGTTGAGGGTCTTCTTTTCTTTCAGTGACCCTCTACTTTACCAAGCATGAAGTCCTTCTCCAGGGACTAGTCCTCCCTGATAACATGTCCAAAGTACATAAGATGAAGCTCAGCCATCCTCCCTTCTAGCAAGTATTCTGGCTATACTTCTCCCAAGACCAATTTTGTAGTCCTTTTGGCAGTCCACAGTATATTCAAGATTCTTTGCCAACACCGTAATTGAAAGGCATCAATTCTTCTTCGGTCTTCCTTATTCACCTCAAGCTTTCACATGCATATGAAGCTGTGGGTCAGGCATACCTTAGTCCTCAAAGTGATATCTTTACTTATTAACACTTTAAAGAGATCTTTTTTAGTAGAATTGCCCAATGCAATATATCTCTTGATTTCTTGACCACTGCTTCCATGGGCATTGATTGTGGATCCAGGTAAAATGAAATTCTTGAAAACTTCAATCTTTTCTCTGTTCATCATGATGTTGCTTATTGGTCCAGTTTTGAGGATTTTTGTTTTATGTTGAGTTGTAATCCGTACTGAAGGCTATAGCCTTTGATATTCGTCAGTAAGTGCTTCATGACCTCTTCACTTTTAGCAAGCAGGGTTGTGTCATCTGCATATTGCAGGTTGTTAATGAGTCTCCCTCTAATCCTGATGCCACATTCTTCATATAGTCCAGATTCTCTGATTATATGCTTAGCATACAGATTGAATAAGTATGGTTAAAATCAGAAAGGGAAATATTTTCAGTTAATAACTAGCCCCATACACTGTGGTGGCTATATAAATTGGTGCATGTTTGGAAGAGCAATTTGTCAGTAAATGATGAGAACCTCTACAATTATCATATTTTTGATCTCATGATTCTAATGTATATTCTCAAGAAATAAATTGAAGAACAGAATAGGGTTGAGAAGGAGAAGTTTTTGAACTAAAATGTTCAATATAATTGCTTACACTATGAAAAGCTGTGTTCGACTAAAATGTACAGGGGCTTGGTTTTCATTCCCATAAAAGCAGAGCTTAAGATATACGCCACTAGTTTATTTGGAAGGTGATCATAAGAAGCAGGGCAGCAGGAGTTGGAAGAGTGAGACAGAAGAGAGAAAAAGTCATTAAAGTTCAGCTATTACTCTGGTTACTTCTGTGAGAAACAGGATTCAAATTTTCCTGGGATCCACCTGAGGAATCATTGCAAATAGATAATAGAATTGTTCTTACAAATGATGCATTTACTATCAACTTCTGAACTCCAATATATGAAGACTTTACATATTAATCCCTCCCATTTCTGGACTGCCCCATGCTCCGGTAGTTATGAAAATAACCTTAAGACAGAAAATTTTAAATTGAGTCAGGCCCTAGAAATGCAAAGCTGCTGGGTCACACAGGAACTGTTCACAGCTGCAGCTGAAATCAGTAATGGGCTGAGAATGCACGTGGACCAGAGTCCTATAAGCACCTGCCACAAATAACCCCTTGTTATACTCAAATCAGCTCATGCTCCACATTAAGTGTACTCATTGTGGTAGCTTGTCATTCTCTAAAAAGATTTAAGAAAGACGAGTGAGTAGGACAAATACTGTCCCAAACAGTATTGCTGGTACTGCTTCTATTGAGACCATAGCTGATATTCATCGTCATCCTTCTTTACTGCCAATACGATAATTTGCTCACCCTCAGGCTGTTCATCCACCATTTTTCTGTCTGTTTTTCCTACTGTGGGGGCTTGCTTGTTGCTGTGATGCTGGAAGATATGCAACCGATATTTCAAACAACAATATGCTTATCCATGGTGGACAGGTTTCAGTGGAACTTCCAGACTAAATCAAACTGGGAAGAAGGATTTAGGAATCTACTTCTAAAAAAAATTGTCTGATATAGTGCTGGAAGATGAGCCCCTTGGGATGGAAAGCACACAAAATATGACTGGGGGAGAGATGCCCCCTCAAAGTAGTGTCAACCTTAATGACATGGATGGAGCCAAGCTTTCATGACCTTCATTTGCTAATGTGGCACGACTCAAAATGAGAACAAACAGCTGAAGATATGGAATGTATGAAGTATGAGTCTAGGAAAACTGGAAGTTGTCAAAAATGAAATGGGGCACATAAACATTGGTTCCCTAGGCATTAGTGAGCTGAAATGGACTGCTATGGGTCATTTTGAATTGGAAAATTATATGGCCTTCTTTGCCAGGAATGACAAATTGAAGAGAAATTACATCACATTCATCTTCAAAAAGAACATTTCAAGATCTATTCTGAAGTACAATGCTGTTAGTGATAGAATAATATCCATACATCTACAAGGAAGACCAGTTAATATGACTATTATTCAAATTTATACACCAACCCATTAATGGCAAAGATGAAGAAATTGAAAAATTTTATCAACTTCTGCAATCTGAAATTGATCAAACATTCAATCAAGATACATTAATAATTACTGGTGATTGGAATGCAAAAGTTGGAAGCACAGAAGGATGAGTAGTTGGAAAATATGGCCTTGGTGATATAAACTATGCCTGAGATCGTATGATAGAACTTAGCAAGACCAACAACCTATTCATTGAAAATACCATTTTCAAAAACATAAACAGTGACTTTTTGTGGACATTGTCAGATGAAATACAAAGGAATCAAATAGACTACATCTGTGGAAAGAGGTGATGGAGAAGCTCAATATCATTAGTCAGAACAAGGCCAGGGGCTTTCTGTGGAACAGCCCATCAATTGCTCATATGCAAGTTCAAGTTGAAGCTGAAGAAAATGACAACCAAGTTCACCAGCTCTAAGGTGTGACCTTGAGTATATCCCACCTGAATTTAGAGACCATCTCAAATAGTTTTGATTTACTGAACACTAACGACCGAAGACCGGATGTGTTGTGGGATGACATCAAGTACATCATACATGACAACAGGTCATTAAAAAGACAAGAAAAAAGAAAAGACCAAAATGAATGTCAGAAGAGTCTCTGGAACTTACTGTTGAACATAGAGTAGCTAGGGGAAACAGAAGAAATGATGAAGTAAAAGAGCTGAACCGAATATTTCAAAGGATGGCTGAGAAGACAAAAAAAACCCATTGCTGTCGATTCCAACTCATAGCAACCCTATTGGACAGAGTAGAACTGCCCTGCAGAGTTTCCAAGGAGTGCCTGGCAGATTCGAACTGCCGACCTTTTGGTTAGCAGCCATAGCACTTAACCACTATGCCACCGGGGTTTCCGAGAAGACAAAGTAGAATATTATAATAAAATGGGCAAAGATCTGGTGTTAGAAAACAAAAGGCAAGGACATGCTTGGTATTTCTCAAGTTGAAAGAAATGAAGAGGAAATTCAAGCCTCAAGTTGCAATACTGAGGGATTCTATGAACAAAATATTAAATGACACAGGAAGCATCAAAAGAAGATGGAAGGAATACACAGAGTCACTGTACCAAAACTAATTGGTCAGTGTTCAACCATTTCAGAAGGTAGCATATGATCAAGAACTGATGGTGCTGAAAGAAGTCCAAGCTGCACTGAAGGGATTGGTGAAAAACAAGACCCCAGGAACTGATGGAATACCAATTGATATGTATCAACAAAAGTGATCCAATACTGGAAGCTCTCACTTGTCTATGCCAAGAAATACGGAATACAGTTACCTGTCCAACAAAATGGAAGACATTCATTTCAAAGCAAATTGATCCCAAAGAATGAGAAATTTATCTAACAATATCATTAATACCATGCACAAGTAGAATTTTGCTGAAAATAATTCAAAAATGATTGCAGCAGTACTTCCACAAGGAGCTATCAGAAATTCAAGCTGGATTCAGAAAAGGACATGGATCAAGAGATATCATTAGAGATGTCAGATGGATCTTGGCAAACTGAGAATACCAGGAAGATGTTCACCTGTGTTTTATTGAGTATGCAAAAACATTCGACTGTGTGGATCCTAACAAATAATGGATAACATTGTGACGAATGGAAATTCCAGAACTTAATTATGGTCATACAGAATCTGTACATAGACCAAGAGGCAGTAGTTTGAACAAAACAAGGAGATACTGCATGGTTTAAAGTCAAGAAAGGTGTTTGTCTGGATTATATCCTTTCACCATGTTTATTCAATCTGTATGTTGAGCTTCAAGTTATGTTCACTGAAAAAATTTCACTCACAAATAACATTTAGGATTAACCTTGTTTATAGAGGTTATTATGAGTCCATTTTTATCCTCTACCATCCTACTGGAAACACTGGTGCTGTAGTGCTTAAGTGCCATAGCTGCTAACGAAGAGGTCGGCAGTTCAAATCCACCAGGTACTCCTTGGAAACTCTATGGGGCAGTTCTACTCTGTCCTATATGGTGGCTTGGAATTGGAATCAACTCGACAGTAGAGGGTTTTGGGGTTTACCATCCTATTGAATTGAGGTAACTGGAATCCAGGCCACGGAGTTCTTTTCTTTCTTCTGCTGATTGTAGTGTACCAATATTGAAGCTATAGTTGTAGGCAATAGGAGAGCTGTCAGTGCGAAATAGTTGACATGTAGGTTTTCACTATCTGTTCTTATAACTTATTTGTAACTTTGGATATTTAGGCACAATCAATAGTTTACCATTCTATATTGCATGATGAATTGCTGCTACATCTGCTGTACCTTTTGTGTTGGTGGTTTGGTTATATTCAACTTGGTTTGGAAAACTCTTGTATTTTAGTAAGTTAATGCCCAGTGATAAGGCTTTCTCTGCTAGCAAAGATGCTATAAAAAAAGGCAAAGCCTTTCTCCAGAACCTTAGGGATCTGTGATATGGTCTCTTATTTGAGCTCACCAGAGAAAGAATACAATAATCTTATCTACTGTGGCTACCTCTAGCACAACTGGATTTTCTAGATCATATGGTCCAATCCGTCCTATAGGGTCGCTGTGAGTCGGAATCGACTCCATGGCAGCAGGTTTTAGGTTTATGGTCCAATCAGGAAATCATATTGGGTCACAGCTTGGGCCTTCTATGGAACTCTGTCTTACATTAGCCCACTCAAAAGTGGTCGCTTTCTGAGTTGCCACATAAATGACTCAGATGATTATTATGTATGCTGATTATGAAACCAAGTAAGCTCAGCTAGCCCTGTGACACTTTCCTCCTTCTTGTCTTCCTCTCTTTCCATCCTCCTTCTTTTTTTCTATTTTGTGGCAGATGGTACAGGTTAAATAATGTCACTTCTCTGTTGAGGGGTATCCTGGAAATTTTCAGAATGCTAGATACCTAAAATCTTCACCAATATGGCAGACTTCTCAAGTTCTAAATGCCATATTTCCCGTGGTCTAGCGTGTAGGTTGTCTTTTACTAGGGCATCCAGAATACTTCCCAGTTTCTGTTCACCAGGTCTAATTTGCAATGATATCATAAATTTAATGGACCAGTGTGGTGTTCTATGGAATGTCAGACAATTCTGTGATAGAGAAGAAGAGAATAACATCTCTGGACAAGACAGTGAAGATATACTGCTGTCTGCTTCAAGACACCATAGGTACATGAGGTGGGACACTGTCAATAGGCCTGGGAAGTGTTCTCATTTGTTGCAGCTGAAATCAGAGAAGGGCCAAGGAAATACTGCAGGAAAAAAAAAAAAAAAAGTCTGCAACAGTTAAATAAATTGTTTCAGAGCCAGAATATGGGCCATACATTTAATTGTTAAAAGTCTGAATATGAATAATTATATATTTGAAACCTCTACTATATGAAACATATTTAAGAAGAAAATAAACACATAAAACATTACTATTGTAAGTCACAGGTATAGAAAAAAATTTTAAAAGTGTTTTCCAATCATCTCTAAATGAACTTGCATTACATTTATACTGAGAAAAAGATAAAATATAAGGCTCTAGTTAACGACACAGGAGCCCTGGAGGTGCAGTGGTTAAGAACTTGGCTGCTAATCAAAAGGTCGGCAGTTCAAATCTACCAGACACTCTTTGGAAACCCTATGGGGCAGTTCTACTCTGTCTTATAGGGTCACTATGAATTAGAATCAACTCAAAGGCAACGGGTTTTTCTTATTTCTTTTAGCTACCTACAGGGCAGTGTCTGGGTGGTGCAAATGGCTAAGCAAGCACGCAACTACTAGCCGAAATGTTGGTGGTTTGAACTCACTCAGAGGTGCCTCAGAATACAGACCTGGTGATCTGCTTCTAAAAGGTCACAGCCATGAAAACTCTATGAAACAGTTAGTTCTACTCTGCACACATAGGTCACCGTGAGTCAGAATTGACTGGATGGCAACTACCAACAACAATAGTTACCGTCACAAAAGAAACTGTATGAACTACTTGTAGTAAATGTATAGATAAAATTTGCTTACTGATCATGATATTTTTTTGCTTTTGAAGTTAAAAGTAAACAATGTGTTACTCAGTCTAGTTAAAAACACAGACACACACTCCACCTCTCTTTAATGTCCAGCTTATTCCCAGAACCATTCTTCAACTTTATTATTGTTTGCATAAATCTAATTTGAAATAATAAAATGAAAAAAATTTAATGGAGTTAAATTTCATGAAAGTGTTTAATATATTTCCTAAATGTACTTCAATTAGTTATATAATATTTGCCATAAACATAAACACTATTAAATAGAATATATGTATTCCAAACCACAGATTCAGTGTTCTACTCAAATACAAGTAATTGAGCACTCAGTGTTTATCAAGATATTTGAATAAATTAATCTACTTTTCTTCAGTAAACTTACTTTGTGCAAAGTGCGTATATCTTATATGTACATATTGATGCAATTTTAAATATATATTTACTCATCTTTCACCCAAGATATAGAAAATTTTAAGCTACCTTGAACCCCTTCCCAGTCAGTTTTTCCCCTAAGGTTAATCTTTATTTGACCTCTGTAATTATACATTAGTTTTGCCTGTTTTTGAACTTCTTCTCTATGGAAACATTCATTATGTACTCTCAAGAATCTAATTTCTTTCTCTCGATATTATGCTTGTGAGGTTTTTCTGTATTTTTGTGAGTCAACAAGGCACAAAATTGTTCTTTTTCATTGCTATGTTTTTTTTTCTTTGTGACAATGAAAAGCTATTTATTGACCTATGTTACTATTAATGGACATTTGGGTTGTTTCCAGTTTTTGGTTATTAAAAATAAATCTGATTTGAACATTTCTACATCTCTTTTGGTAGACATAAATCCTAATATATACTAAAAAAAAAAAAGTATATGTTATTTCTGGACCATAAGCTATAAAAATATTTAGCTATGATACCAATGAAACCAAACCAAACCCAGTGCCACTGAGTCGATTCCAACCCTTAGCGACCCTATAGGACACAGTGGAACTGCCCCATAGAATTTCCAAGGAGCACCTGGTGGTTTCAAACTGCCGACCCTTTGGTTAGCAGCCGTAGCACTTAACCACTACGCCACCAGGATTTCCCTTTTTTTATAATAGATACTATCAAGTATTTCCCAAAATGGTTGTCCAAATTCACTCTCCTACCAGTTGTGTATGAAAGTCTCCATTTTCTCAACATTTTGCCAACACTTGGTACCATCAGTTGTTTTAATTTTAGCTATTTTGTGGGAGTGTAATTTAGTTTCAGGTTTCATTTTCCTGGTGACTAAGTACGTAAAAACCCATTTTAAGTGCTATTGAACTTTTGTATGTCCCTTTTTGTGATGTGGTTTATGGTCGTTTGTTGTTCTCTCAATGAACTGTAGGAGTTCCTTATTCATTCTGAATATAAGTTTTATGCTGGAAATTAAAATACTTTTCCCAGTCTGTAGCTTGAACTTCCATTCTTTAGAAGATGTCTTTTAAACAGAAGTTATTAATTTTATCGTGATTTAATTTATTGAAAGTTTTCTCTATAGTTTGTACTTCCAAAGATTTTTCCACTCTAAGATAATGAATTTATTTTCTGTTGTTGCGTTTTACAAACTTTATTGTCATTTTGCTTTCCTCTTTTAGATTTGCAACCTATCTTTAATCTTTTTTTGTGTAGGATGTGTGTTAAGCTGAAGATTTATTATTTTCCATATAAATATCTACTTGGCTAGCATCATTTACTAAAACAGCCACATACTTCATATTATACTGTAGTGGCACCTCTGTGAAAAAATCAGGTGACTGAAATATATGTGTAATTTTCTAGAATCTCTCTTTGTTCCATTAGCCTATTTTGCTATTTTTGCTTCAATAAACTATTATCTTAATTAGTGTTGAGAAGGTGGTCTTTTGTTCAGCCTTGGGACCCCCACTTGGACTGACTAATCAGAGCTTCAGATTAAGAACATTCCCTGATAAAGGACCCTGGAAACTAAGCCTCTCCTTCTATCTCAGTTTTTTCTTCTTCCATATCAAGCAAACTCCTTATGCATGTGTGTCGTGTGGCACTGTGTTAACCTCCCTTCTGTGTCTTTTCCCAGTGTGGAGGGAGCAGGGTGGTTTGCCTGCTGCACAGAAGAGCAGTGCTTGCGCACCACCAGCCCTGCTTCAGCTACGGAGTAAGCCCCTTTGGCCATAGGGGATTGATGCCCTTCTATGGAACTGATTGCTATCTGCTTCTTCTCTATGTGATTAAAACATACCAACCAAAGCCTGAGCAAGTCCTGTCTTCTTGGTGACCTTGGACCTTGGTTCAACAATTAGTATAGCTTTATAATAATTTGTGATGTCTGATACCATTAGCTCTGTGTTTTATTACCTATTCCTTTCAAGATATATTTTAAAATTAGCTTGTTGAATTAAGCAGACACACACACACACATGCTCAGACACGCAACTTGCTCTGATACTGATAGAGATTGTCTTGAAGCTGTTGGTAATTTTGGAGAGAATGATAACTTTCAATATGTGTCTTCCAGTTCATGAGCACGGTTCATCTCTCCACCTATTTATATACTCACTGTATGTCAAGATGTTGGAGTAAATTAGTCTGCTACTTTTCCTCATTAAAGTATTACTTAATTTAATTTAGTTTTTCAGTTAAAGGAGCCACGGTAGCACAGTATTTAAGCTCTCGCCTGCTAACAGAATCCACCAGCCACTACCCGGGGTGGGGGGTGGTGGGAGGGCGGGGAAGGGTGTGGTAGTCTGCTTCCATAAAGATTTCAGCCTTGGAAACACTGTGAGGCGGTTCTACTCTGTTCTGTAAAGTGTCTATCGGTCAGAATCAACTGGACAGCAATGGACATTTTTCAGTTTAGAAGTATTTTGTTGGTCTTATTCTGATGCATTAATCTTTCATGGTGCTATTACAAATAATATTGTTTAAATATTTCACTGCCCTCTTGGCTATTGCTAATGTACAAATGTAATTGTTTTTTGATTATTGATCTCATATTTTTTTTTATGCACATACTTATACTCATCACAATAAGTAAATTCATTTTCCATTTCTCATTTTTTTTTTTTTAAAGAGATTCTTTGGAATTTTCAGTATACATGATCATACCATCTGTAAATAATGAATGTTTTCATTATTTTTTCCAGTGCTAGCTAACTTAATTCTTCACCTTATTTTATTCCACTGGCCGGAACTCCAGTAACATGTTGAATAAAACTAATATTGACATCCTTATATTATTCCTTATCTCTGGAATGGAGCATTTAATATTTCACCACATAGGATGAGGGAGCATTTTATATCTGTGTCAGTGGTTTGAGTTATGATGTAGTTTGGCAGACATATGATGATGTGATCACTTCCATGATAAGATTTGATATAATGTGATTACCTCCATGATGGAACCCACTGTGAGTAGCCCAAGTTTCCTTGGGCAAGTGGCCTGCATTGAATATAAGCAGACATTCTGTCAAGGCTTGTGGGCTTTTGCTCACTCTGGATCCTGCAGCTGGCTTCTGTTTGTCTGTCCTTCGGTTCTTGGGACTTGATCTAGCAGCTTACCTGTGGTCTTGCCTACTGATCTCGGGATTTGTCAATCTTTGAAGCCTGTGAGCAAGAGCCGTGCTGTCTGACCTCCTGATCTTGGGTTTGTGGATATGTGAATCAGGAGAAGCCTCCAGTCTGACCCACGGATTTGGAACATTACAACCTTGTGAGCCATTTGCTTGATATAAATCTCCTTACGTAGATATTTATATGCTTTACTGGTTTTGTGTCTCTAGAGATCCAGCCTAAAACAATATCCATTATATTCTTCCTGCTTCAGTCTGCATTTTTTTTTATGATCTATTTTTTTTTTATCATTAGTTCATTAACTTTGCTTTTTTCTGTGTCAAATGTTATCAGAATCTTGTATTAAATTCATTTCAGGTTTCAAATATTTCATTTTAAAAATTTCCTTTTGTCCCTTTTTGTAGATTCCAGTTATTTAATGAAGTTCACCATCTCCCTAACCATTTGCTTAAAATTATAAATTACATGCTTTTTGTAAAAAAATCATCCCATTTCATTTTTCGTTCCTCTATTCAGTCCTTTTCCTAGCCTCCTTTTGGGTTAATCTAGTTTCGTTTGTTGAAGATTCTGCTTTATTTCCTTTTTCATTTATTAGCTATAACTTTGTTTTGTTATTGCAGTGGTTGCTTTAGGAGTACATATATATTACATATATATTTATATATATACCCTTTTATAAGTAATACTTATACCATTCCACATGTAGTATAAGAACTTTTCAATAGCATACTTCTGTTTATTTCTCCCAGTCATTATGTTATGCATGTATTACACTTATGCATATGTTATAAAGCCCAATGTTAATTTTATTGTCTTTTAGTAATATATGAAAGAAAAATATTTACTCCCAGATTTCAATCTAGTATATTTTCTTCTACTTGAAATTTTTCATTTAACTTTCTTGTATTGTGGGTCTACTAGTGATGATTTTTTTAGCTTTAGTATATGTGAACAGTCTTTATTTCTCCTTTGTTTTGAAAGATGTTTGCTGGAAAGGTAATACTAGGCTGACAGTTGTTTTCGTTTTTGAGTTTTTCCTCTTTAGTACTTTAAATATATTTTCTCATTGTCATCTTTTTTGCACTATTTTTTTTTTATGAGAAATCTGCTTTCATCCATATATATGTTCCTGTGTATATAATGTGTTATTTTTCTTTGGATACTTTTCAATTTGATTGTGATGTACTTACTGTATTTTCCTTTTGTTTGGAATTTGCTGAGCCTCATGGATCTGTGGTTTTATAGTTTTTATCAAAATTGAAAGATTTTCAGCCATTATTTCTTCTAATATTTTGTTTTGTTTCATTTTCTCTTGGGCGTCACCTCTCTGCTCTTTGGGACTCCAATTTCATGTATATTATATGGCTTGAAGCTGTATCCCAGTTCACTGATCATCTCAATAGAGTCAGAAAAAAAATTTGAAAAAAATGGTATATTCATTTGCGATGAATACTTTCAGAAAACTAGGAACAGAAAAGAACGTCTTCAAACTGATAAGGGCTTCTACGAAAAATCTACAGCTATCAGCATGAAATCAGAACAAGGTGAGGATATCTGCTTACACAATTTCTATTCAGCCTTGTATTAGAACTTCTGGCCTGTGAAATCAAGCAAGAAAAACAAACAAGGCACATCCATATTGGAAAAGAGGTAGTGAAATTACCTGTATTTCCAGATGACATGGTTGCCCATGTAGAATACTCAAAGGAATCTAAAAGATAATTACTAGAGCAAAGAAGTGAGCATTCTGAGGCTTCACAAAATAAGATATATAGTCTCTATGTACTACCAATAATCAGGAATTAAAAAAATATTAAAGATATCATTTACTATAACATAAAAACTATGATGTACTTAGGGATGTATCTGACAAAAAATGCGAAAGGCCTGTACAAAGAAAATTTCAAAAAAATGCTGAAAAAAATTAAAGAAGATCTAAATAAGTAGAGAGATACATCTTGTCCAAGAGCAGTAAGACACAATATTTTTAAGATATTAATTCTCTACAAATTGATCTACAGATTCAAAGCAATCTCTGTCAAAATTTCAGTAGGATTTTTCTGTAGAAATTGTCAAGATGTGTCTAAAACTTATATGAATAATCGAAGGGTATAGAATAGCCAAGAAATTAAAAAGGCAAGTTGGAAAACTAACAACTAGCTGATTTCACTGCTTAGGATAAAGTTACTGTAATTAAACAAGTGTAACACTTGTGTAAAGATAGGCAAATGTTTCAATGGAAATAAAAGAAAATATTTGCTAATCATATATCTCATAAAGTAATTATAATAAAAATATATAAAGAATTTTCAAAACAAAATAATAACCAACAAGCCAATTACAAAATGGACTAAAGGTTTGAATAGAAACATCACCAAAGAAGATATGTGGCTGACAAATTAGTACATTAAAAGATGCCAAACGTCATTAGTTATTACAAATACAAGCTAAATCTAATATTAGATAAAACTACATAGCTACTGGAGCCCTGGTGGCACAGTAGTTGAGTGATATGGCTGCTAACCAAAATGTCCACAGTTCTAATCCACCAGCTACTCCTTGGAAACCTTATGCAGCAGTTCTACTCTGTCCTATATGGTCACTATGGGTTGGAATCAACCTGGTTTTGCATAGCTACTAGAATGGCTAAAACAAAAACATAGCTGACCATACTAAATGTTGGTGAGAAAAAAGAGAAATTGACATACTTACATATTGCTAATACGAATATAAAATGGTACAACCACTTTGAAAACTATTTTGACATTTTCTTAAAATGTTAAACATATACCTACACTGTGATCTAATTATTTCATTCCTTGAAACTTACCCAAGAAAGAAGAAGAAGCTTACCCAAGAAAGAAGAAAGCAATGCCCAGACTAAGACATGTTCACAAATGCTCATCACAGCTATATTTGTAACATCCAAAAGCTGGAAACAATCAAGTTTCCATCAACAGGGGAATGGATAAACAAGCTGTGGAATAGCAATACAGCGGAATACTATTAGAAATAAGTGAACTATTGATACTCGAAGCAATATGAATAAAACTCAAATAATTACACTATTTGGAAACAATTCAGACAAAAATTACCTACCCTATGGTTTCATTTATATAAAACTCTACAAAAGGCAAAGTAGTTCATAATGAAAGAAGGTTTGCCTGAGGGAGTGGTGTAGGGAGACATGAGGGAGGAATGTCAAAGGGACACGAGGAAGCTTTTGGGGAGTGAAGGGTAGCTTTACTATCTTGATTGTGATAATTATTTCAAGAGCGTATTCATATTTCAAGCTGGTCTATAGTTCACACTTTAAACATGGCCTTTTCATTGTATATCAAATGTACTTCAGTGAAGTTAGGAAATTTTTTTTTTTTAAATAATAAAATTCATGGTATGAGTTATTTTCAAGTAAAAATAAGAAATATTGAAAAGCTTTCCTATATCTTTTTCACCAAATACAAATTTGTATATTCTGGGCTACCTTAAATTTTTTTTCAGCAAAAAATTTCCACTTTACTACAATATTTTCAGTAGAAACTTCTTTGAAATCATCATTCCACCTGCATTTCCTACTTAAGGAAATGATTCATTGCAGTGATTCTTCTCTTTGCCTTGACTGATGATTTTATGATGTGGTCTGAAACCAGAACACATAGACTTTCGGCTTCTGCTGTCTCCACATGACCCCAATTTCTCCTCTTCTTAATGCCCTTGCATTATGGTTTTCTCCTTAAGCTTCATTCTGTCCTGTAATTGTATTCTTTGTGCCTATTCTGAATTTATATCCAGTTTGCCCACTTATGGGAATTGAAATGTAAAACAGTAGCCTTATTCTTTACAGGTATTTTGCTAACAGTGGTTAACATATGGTAAATATTATAAAGATCTTTGGTGATAGGCTGATTAAATTTTGATATGTATCCTATTTGTACCTAGCATTTTATTAAGCAAACTAAATTAATGGTTCATTCAATTATTTAACAACATTTTTTGAGTTATGAGCCAGGTCATGTACTAATCTCTAGGGATTCAAAGATAAATTGAACAAATATCTTGTTCTTTGGGAGCCCTTGTTCAATCTCCTATAGCAGTTCTCAGCCTAAGTATCACATATATAGATATTTTGAATATACTATTATTTTGGTAATAAAATTATTTTGGTGTATAAGTATTTATATTTTATTAAGCACATGTGTTTATTATGTATTATCTCAAAAATATCTCTAACAGTCATGTTAGGCAAAGCAAAAATTGTTTTGTCTACACAGAATGATTTCTGTGAGTAGGACCAATTAAAGGTAACTGAATTAGTCAGCTTCCAACATATACCCAGTGCCGTCGAGTCTATTCTGACTCATAGCAACCCTATATATAGGATATTTAAAAGCTTGCCGTGTTGACATAACAAGAAATAGGTTTCTTAAATAAAAAAAAATAACGTAGTCAGAACTCTTTAATAAGGGCATGGTTATTTTTAACATGGTAACTTGATTATTTTGATACATGATATTTGAAATATTAATTTCAAATTACTGTACTGCCTATGTTTAGGCAAACTTTCTGGACAAAATCTCTATGACTGCCAATGCCACATTCTCAAGAGAGTTGCAATTCACTCTGGCTCTGGCAGTCATTACAGCAAAATAGAGGTAAAAAATGGTTTGGGATCAACAGATCAGTATTGTTTGGAAATATTTGGCCTAGTTACCTGGGAGGCACCCAAGGTTTGCCTACCAACAGGAGATTTTTGACAGCAGGGCTTCTCAATTGCCTGAAGCAGCCTCAGTAATTGCTTTCACTCTATTTTAACCCTTAAGGGCTATAAAAATTGCTTCAGTAAAGTTAAGTAGGACAACTTCGCAGTCTTTTCTAACAGAAATGTATTTAACATGTATATGATTTGCCACAAGATATAAACCATTTAAGTTTTTGTTAAAATTTAATTTCTCTAGAATCACAGTTGCCAAAATTTAAGTAACAGGTAGAATTGGAAAGATAATAGATATATAAAAAACCTAATGTAAAAAAAATAGGTAGATATAATTAGAAATAGATGTATAGAATTGTATCAGTGGAAATAACATGCATAAATACAGATATATAATCATTGTATCAGCCAAAGTACCACTTGGTGCCACCATTAGTAAGTCATATTTATGATATAATATTTTAGCATTGATTATACATTTATGTTAGAGAAGCCTATCTCTTGTGCGGTAACTATACTGTAATGATTAATTTTATGTGTCAATTTGGCTAGGCTATGAATTACAGCGGTTCGGCTAGATATTGGACTGGTTGCTGTTCCATAATGTAATGTAATGCAATACAATGTAATATAATGCAATCACCTTCCATGATGTGATCAACCAATCAGTAGAAGGGTGTTCCCTTGGGGGACTGGCATGAACATATATGGATACTCTGGCAGAGATGGTTCTCTCTTTGATTCTGCACTCTTCTTGTCTCCTGATCACTAGATCTTGGGACATAAGCCTGCAGAAATCACTGATCAGCTGCATGGGCTGCAGATTTTGCATTTGCCAGCCCTAGCAGTCCTGTGAGCCAGCAGAAGTCTCCACCATACCATCTGACCTGCAGATTTGGCACTTGCCATCTCCCACAATTGTATGAGCCATTTCCTTGAAGTAAATTTCTCTAAATATGTTTATATATGTACATCTCACTGGTTTTGCTCCTCTAGAGAACCCCAGATTTGGGACTTGCCAGCTCCCACAATTGTGTAAGCCATTTCCTTGAAGTAAATTTCTCTCAATATATTTGTATATGTACATCTCACTAGTTTTGCTCCTCTAGAGAACCCAGTCAAGACATATGCCAAGTCAGAGTTAAATCTGAAACAAGAAATAAATTTAATTTGCCTGTGCTCAGCTTGTTTTCATAAAAAGGAATTTAGAAACTGATGATAATATCCCCAGGTATATTTATATTATATATTTATTTAGCTATTCTAAATAAATGAGTTACCATGTTAAAACATCATGGAAAACTAAAGTATAAAAATAACCAAAAAAATTTATTTCTTTAAAATTTAGGTTGATTCTTCCTTTAAGAAACCTATTTATACTTGGTGCTGGCGGAATGAGGAAATACAAATCTAACACTTTTATAGTTATATGCACTTTAAAAATGTAGCTGTATTTTTATAAGAGTTGTATTGTTACCTGTAAATCCACCCTGATATTCATTTCATATCAGTACTAATATAGTAGCAGTTTATTTTTTATTTTATTTTTTTAGGCCACATTTCTCTTTCATTTAACATATGTCACCCATACATCACTGAATTCTGCATATTCCTAATTGAATAATTCTGTACTGGGGTAGAGGGAATATCTTTTTTAACCTCAGCTAATGTTTTTTTTTTTTTAATGATTAGCTTTTGTCCTAAACCATGGGGATTAATCTGTTCTTGTAGTTTCTTTTCTAGAGATTTTAATATCAGATATTTTAAAACAAATGCTGCCTCTATTTTGACATCTTTCCTCTCTTGAGACACTATAAATTAGTATAAATGATACATATTAGAGTTGATATCTTCTGGGAATCACACTGTGGATGTCTATAACAAGAATCATCCTTTGAAACTAAGATAAGCTCTAAATTATTTATTATTTAGCATTGTTAAAAAAAAAAAAAGATTGGTGGCTGCCCCATGTATTATAGAATAAAACTGTGCTCCATAGAGTTTTCTTGATTGTAATCTTTTTGGAAGAGATAGCCAAGCTTTTCTTCCACAGAGCGTCTGGTTTGTAGAGCCAACTTTTCAGTTAGTAGCCAAGGGCAAACCATGTGCACCACCCAGGGACTTTTAAACATTGTTAGGTATATAAAAAAAAATCAGTGACTAATTACAAGGTTTTTTTTTTTTTTTTAATTAAAATGCTTACAGGATTTCAGTTGTACGGTCCAAAGGGAAAATTTTAATACATCTACTAATATATCTTTGAATTCCAATCAAGTGTGTGGTACAGGTTCTGTCCTATAGTTTTAGAGGGGCAGGAGTGTTTGGTGTAGGTACTGGTATCTGGTTGCAGCAGGGGGTCACACTCTGAACGAGGCAGAGGGCTGAAAATCATCCCCAAATGTCTCTGAGGAAAGCGTTTCCCTGTTCCCTACAGCATACAGGTGGGTGGGTTCTGCAGACGGACCATGAGCACCCAAGGCTTTTGGTTGTAAGGACTGAGATGTACCAGTTATCCTTGGACCCCTGTCACGGGTTGCTGAGTGATCCGAGGCACCAGTCCTTAGGCCCCTGATGTGGGTATGTGAGGACCCTGTTTAACGGGCAAAGCCACATCAAATATCAAACACCCACCTCTCCACCGCACAGCTTAAACAGTCGCAGTCTGCCAGCAAGGGCCTATTCTCCTGGAATTGGCCCATACATGTCCATGCAGTTGGGGGAAAGGTATTCAAAGTCCATGGAATGCTTATGCCTGGACAGGAGCCACTTCTGTCCTGAGCTCCCCAGGTTAGTGGAACTCACAAATGATTTTTTTCCCCTTTTGTAAATTAAATCCGGGAGCATGGCTCAGGGCACTCAAATGGGCCTTTCTCAGGCCCAGGGAAATCAATAGCCACTGAAGCTGGCTTGGGGTGGGGGGAGCAGTAAAATATATGCAAGTACTTAGCTTTTGCTGAGAGCGCCATTCTTCTCTGGTTCCGGAGGTGTGAGTAGGCTGTGTGGCTGGCTGCTTCTCCCTGAGAAAACTGTGGCCGAACACTAGTACCAGCCCGCTGCCACCACTCCCAGGAATGGTGCCTGAGAGATCCCTGTGATTCAGGTCTGGTAACTCCTCTCTGCTTCTGAACCATCTCCTTCCCCTACCCCTCAGTTCATTTTCCTAGCTCACCTTTGCTGTTCAGGGCTCCTAGCTTGTCATAAATATACTAATTTCTCTTGTTTTTTTGGGTCTTTGTTGTAAGAGGGCTCACCGGAAGTTTCTGTCTATTCTGCCATCTTGGCTCCACCTCTAGATTAACATTTTAAAGGAAACTATTAAACCCATCTATAAAAGATAGCCCATATTTTTAAACTGAGATTTAGTATCTACTATTACACATTTGGAGCCTTGGTGGCACAGTGGTTAAAAGCTCAGCTGCTAACCAAAAAGTCAATAGTTCCAATCTACCAGTCACTCCTTGTAAACAATATGGGGCAGCTCTATTTGTCCTATTTGATTGCTATGAGTCAGAATCAACTTGCTGGTAACAGATATTACATATTTAAAGAATGCTTGAATCATTTCCTTTACTTTCAGAAATTTTATATTCTTTTTTTCTCCTTGAATGTGTATTTAATTACTGTGCATTCAGAAACTTCAAATACTAATTAATTTTGTATTTACATCTGAGCATTTTTATTGCATTCAAATGCATTTGTAAACTGAAAAATATGTATAAACAGATTTGTTTACTTGTGACCCTGATGATTTTTTTCTTTGATCAATTTATTACATTTGCTAGTAGCACACAATTGATCAAAAAACAAATTTTAATAGTTATTAAACAAAGTAAGTATTAAAAATGCAACTCTTGACTGATGACATTGTTTATTGCTAAAATTGGGGTTTAACTGTAACCCAATTTCTTTTTTTAAAATAAATACAAGGGAATGATTTTCTGATCAATATAATATTATCCAAAAAACAACAGCCACTGTTGAATCAATTCCAACTCATAGTGACTCCAGAGGACAGAGTAGAGCTGCCCTAGGATTTTCAAGGTGGATTCAAACTGCTGATCTTTTTGGTTAGCAACGAAGCTCTTAACCGCTATGTCAACAGATAATATTATTCAAATATTTGATTTCTCTGAGTTATAGTTAAATATGTAAATATTAAATGATGGTCAAAAAAATAATACTGAGGGGACTTCCAGCTAACATTGCACCGTAGACAGAAGCTCCACACCGTCCCTCTACAGCAAAGACCCAAAAAACTAAGTAAAAAAGAGACAAATGTTATTCCTGGATCATGAAGTGTCAAATGAAGAGATAAGGAACTCAGCCAAGCACTGAATGGAGTAAAAGACAGAGGAGAGAGAGCAAGGAGAGATACTTACGGAAGGCTCAATTGGTAATGCAGAATGGATCTGCCATCTCAGACTCCTGTTGGGGATCAGCAGACGGGGAGCGTGGGAAAGCAGCTTCACGGAACTCCCAGCAGGAGACAGAGTACCTGGTAAGCAGCAATACACACTTTCCCACCCCCCACTCTCTCCTTTTTTCTTTCTTTCTTCCTTTTTGCTTTTCTGCATTTCTCGGTTTCTTTTCTCTCCACCCCAACAGGAAGCTCCCTTAGCACTCTTCCCCCCCTTTCTTTCTTTGCTTGTTTGAACCTCCCCAGTGCTGATTCCTGGCCCACCCTGTCAGCCCTAGTAAGTACGGAAAACAATCCATCCCAGCCCTTCCCCTTTGACTGAACAGGCCCTGCTGTATCATAGCTGATTGACCATCCCTACCCATTGGACAATGAGGTGAAAAGTATTCTGACTACAGACAAGCAAACAACAAAGAACGCACAGCCCACCTGCTCAGCCATAACCAAATAAAACAAAAAAGCAGGATGATACAAACTATTCTACAATCAAGAAATGAAGAAAATTACTGAATGTCTGGAAGACAGTAGACAATATCAAAACATTGAAAAAAAGGACAGGATGGTTCCAGTAGGCATCCAAAATGAAACACCAGATGACTTTCCAGTAGAAGAAAAGACACTAGAACTACCTGACAGGGAATTCAAATCTCTAATACTCAGAGCGATCCAAGAGTTGAAGCAAAAAGCAGAGAACAACGAGGAAAAACATAGACAGATTTATGGAAAAGGTAAATTCATGGATAATACAGACAAAAAAATGGAACAATTCAGGAAAAAATACAGGAACAAAATCCCAAAATAAACTCACAGCTAGAAATCATACAAAAACATCAAGTAGAAATCCAAAAGATAAACAAAAAGATTTCAGAATCAGACAGTGTCATTGAAAGGCTGAGGAGCAGATTTGGAATGATGGAACACAGAATCAGCAAAAATTGAAGACGAGTACTTGGATACAACTATGTTTGAGGAATAATCAGAAAAAAAGAATGAAGAAAAATGAAGTGACCCTGAAAATTATTTGGGATAAAATCAAATGCAAAAATTTCAGAGTGATCAGAGTTCCAGAACACGGAGAGAAATTGGTTAACACAGAGAAGATCATTGAAGAAATGCTGACAGTAAACTTCCTAATATCACGAAAGATGAAAAGCTGACCATCCAAGAACCTCAACGAAACCCATATAGGATAGGACTCAAAAGAAAAACACCAAGGCATATCATAATAAAAAAAAAAAAAAATCATAATCACACTCACTAAAACCAAAAAAATCCTGCGAGCGGCTTGAGGAAAACAAAAGAGAAAAAAAAAAGACTAAACTGATTATTTGGGAGAAACCATGCAGGCAAGAAGGCAATGGGGTAACATATAAAACCTTGAAAGGAAAAAATTGCGAACCAAGAATAATACATCCTGCAAAACTTTCATTCAAATATGATGGTGAAATTAGGACATTTCCAGATAAACAGAAATTGAGGGAATATGTAAAAAACAAAACCAAACTTACAATAATTATTAAAGGGAGTTCTTCAGTCTGAGAAAAAACATCAGACCACAGCCGGAATATAGGATGAAAGATTGTACCAGCCAGATATCAAGGTAGGAAATGAACTCTCAAGGACTGTCCAAAACCAAAATAATTGTAACAGGGAACCAGAGAGGCTAACCTGTAATTGACAGCAACGTCAGAAAATAAAAAAGGAAATAAATGGTATAGGTATAACTTTCTAATGCAGAGGAAGACAAGGCCATACCAAGTAATACTGTTGCTGTCGTTAGGTGCCGTCGAGTCAGTCCTGACTCACAGTGATTCTATGCACAACAGAATGAAACACTGCCCAGTCCTGAGCCATCCTCACAATCGTTGCTATGCTTGAGCTCATTGTTGCAGCCACTGTGTCAGTCCACCACGTTGAAGGTCTTCCTCTTTTCTGCTGACCCTGTACTCTGCCAAGCATGATGTCCTTCTCCAGGGACTGATGCCTTCTGACAACATGTCCAAAGTATGTAAGACGTAGTCTCGCCATCCTTGCCTCTAAGGAGCATTCTGGTTGTACCTCTTCTAAAACAGATTTGTTCATTCTTTTGGCAGTCCATGATATATTCAATTTTCTTCGCCAACACCACAATTCGAAGGCGTCAATTTTTCTTCGGTCTTCCTTATTCATTCTCCAGCTTTCACATGCATATGATGTGATTGAAAATACCATGGTTTGGGTCAGGCACACCTTAGTCTTCAAGGTGACATCTTTGCTCTTCAACACTTTAAAGAGGTCCATTGCGGCAGATTTACCCAATGCAATTCATCTTTTGATTTCTTGACTGCTGCTTCCATGGCTGTGGATTGTGGATATCGTGGATCCAAGTAAAATGAAATCTGTGACGCCTTCAATCTTTTCTCCGTTTATCAAGATGTTGCTCATTAGTCCAGTTGTGAGGATGATTGTTTTCTTTATATTGAGGTGCAATCCATACTGAAAGCTATGGTCTTTGATCTTCATTAGGAAGTGCTTCAAGTCCTCTTCACTTTCAGCAAGCAAGGTTGTGTCATCTGCATAATGCAGGTTGTTAATGAGTCTTCCTCCAATCCTGAAGCCCCATTCTTCTTTATATAGTCCAGCTTCTGGTATTATTTACTCAACATACAGATTAAATAGGTATGGTGAAAGGATACAACCCTGATGCACACCTCTCCTGACTTTAAACCAATCAGTGTTCCCTTGTTCTGTCCAAACAATCACCTCTAGATCTATGTAAAGGTTCCTCACGGGCACAATTAAGTGTTCTGGAATTCCCATTCTTCGCAATGTTGTCCATAGTTTGTTATGATCCTCACAGTTGAATGCCTTTTCACAGTCAATAAAACACAGGTAAACATCCTTCTGATATTCTCTGCTTTCAGCCAGGATCCATCTGACATCAGCAATGATATCCCTGGTTCCCCACCCTCTTCTGAAACCAGCCTGAATTTCTGGCAGTTCCCTGTCGATATACGGCTGCAGCCGTTTTTGAATGATTTCAGCAAAATTTTGCTTGTGTGTGATCTTAATGATATTGTTCTATAATTTCCACATTTGGTTGGATCACCTTTCTTGGGAATAGGCATAAATATGGATCTCTTCCAGTCCGTTGGCCAGGAAGCTGTATTCCATATTTCTTGGCATAGATGAGTGAGCACTTCTAGGGCTGCATCTGTTTGTTGAAACATCTCAATTGATATTCCATTAAATCCTGGAGGCTTGTTTTTGCCAATGCCTTCAGAGCAGCATAGACTTCTTTCTTCAGTACCATTGGTTCCTGATCATATGCCACCTCTTGAAATAGTTGAACATCAACTAATTCTTTTTGGTGTAATGTCTCTGTGTATTCCTTCCATCTTCTTTTGATGTTTCCTGCGTCATTTAAAAATTTCCCTATAGAATCCTTCACTACTGCAACTCGAGGATTGAATTTTTTCTTCAGTTCTTTCAGTTTGAGAAAAGCTGAGCATGTTCTTCTCTTTTGGTTTTCCATTTCCAGCTCTTTGCACATGTCGTTATAATACTTTACTTTGTCTTCTCGAGCTGCCCTTTGAAACCTGCTCAGTTCTTTTACTCCATCAATTCTTCCTTTTGCTTTAGCCGCTCAACATTCGAAAGCAAGCTTCAGAGTCTCCTCTGACATCCATCTTGGTCTTTTCTTTCTTTCCTGTCTTTTCAATGACCTCTTGCTTTCTTCTTGGATGATGTCCTTGATGTCATTCCACAACTCGTCTGGTCTTTGGTCACTAGTGTTCGATGCATCAAATCTCTTCTTGAGATGGTTTCTAAATTCAGATGAGATATACTCCAGGTCATATTTTGGCTCTCATGAACTTGTTCTGATTTTCTTCAGTTTCAGCTTGAATTTGCATAAGAGGAATTGATGGTCTGTTCCACAGTCGGCCCCTGGCCTTGTTCTGACTGTTGATATTGAGCTTTTCCGTCATCTCTTTCCACAGAAGTAGTCAATTTGATTTCTGTCTGTTCCATCTGGTGAGGTCCACGTGTATAGTCACCATTTATGTTGGGGAAAGAAGGTATTTGCAATGAAGAAGTCAGTCTTGCAAAATTCTATCATTGGATCTCTGGCATTTTTTCTATTACCAAGGCCATATTTTCCAAGTATGGATCCTTCTTCTTTGTTTCCAACTTTCGCATTCCATTCGTCAGTAATTATCAATGCATCTTGATTGCATGTTCCATCAATTTCAGACTGTAGCAGCAGATAAAAATCTTCTATTTCTTCATCTTTGGCCCTAGTGGTTGGTGCGTAAATTTAAATAATAGTCATATTAACTGGTCTTCCTTGTAGGTGTATGGATATTATCCTATCACTGACAGCATTGTACTTCAGAATCGATCTTGAAACGTTCGTTTTGACGATGAATGCAACACCATTCTTCTTCGAGTTATCATTCCCAGCATAGTAGATTTTATGATTGTCCTATTCAAAATGGCCAATACCAGTCCATTTCAGCTCACTAATGCCTAGGATATTGATGTTTATGCATTCCATCTCATTTTTGATGACTTCCCATTTTCCTAGATTCATACTTCATACATTCCAGGTTCTGATTATTAATGGATGTTTGCAGCTGTTTCTTCTCATTTTGAGTCACACCACATCAGCAAATGAAGGTCCTGCAATCTTTACTCCATTCACGTCATTAAGGTCAACTCTACTTTGAGGAGGCAGCTCTTCCCCAGTCATCTTTTGAGTGCCTTCGAACCTGGGGCCTCATCTTCCAGCACTATATCAGACAATATTCTGCTACTATTTGTAAGGTTTTCACTGGTTAATGCTTTTCAGAAGTAGACTGCTGGGTCCTTCTTCCTAGTCTGTCTTAGTCTGGAAGCTCAGCTGAAACCCATCCTCCATGGGTGACCCTGCTGACATCTGAATACTGATGCCATAGCTTCCAGCATCACAGCAACATGCAAGCCCCCACAGTGCAACAAACTGACAGACACTTGGGGGCCATGTAATGATAGACTGGTTTAAACCTGGGGAGATAAGGGTAAATTTCAAGGTAACCACAAAGAAATTTAATAAACCTACTCATCCAAATAAAGAAGAAAAACATAAAGTCTCAATAAAAAGAAAATCTATACAGACAAAAGAAATGAAAAAGAAATCCACAAACAGAAGGAACTCAGCACAGAGAACAAGAGGAAAAAAGAATATGTTAGCACCACAAAAAAAAGCACTGCAAAATGACGGCAATAAACTCATTTAAAAAAAAAAAAAAAAAGAACTCATACCTATCAATAATTAGGATGAATGTGAACAGGCTAAATGCACCTATAAAGAGAGGCTGAGTGACAGAATGGTTATAAAAACAGCATCCGTCAATATGCTGCCTACAAGAGACACACCTTAGAAACAAAGATGTTAATTTATTAAAAATCAAAGGGTGGAAAAAAAGTATATCAAGCAAATGACTACCAAAAAGGAGCAGGAGTGGTAATACTAATCTCAGAAACGATAGGAGTTAAAACAAAATCCACCATAAAAATCAAAGAAGTGCACTATATAATGATTAATGGGATGATCCATCATGAAGACTTAATCTTAAAAAGCATCTATGCACCCAATGACAAGGCTCCAAAATACATAAAACAAACTCTGAAATCATTGAAAACAGAAATTGACAGTTCCACAATAATAGCTGGAGACTTCAATACACCACTTTCAGTAAAGGACAGAACATCTAGAAAGAAACTCAATAAATATAAAGAATTGCTAAAGAGCACAATAAACCAACTTGACCTCATAGACATATATAGAACACCCCACCCAACAGCTGCAAAGTACACATTATTTTCCAAAGTACATGGAACTTTCTCCAGAATAGACCACATCTTAGGCCACAGAGCAACCCTCAAAAAAATCCAAAACATTGAGTTAATACAAAGTATCTTCTCTTACCACAATGCCATCAAAGTAGAAATTAACAACAGGAAGAGTAAGGACAAAAAAAAAAAAACAATTACATGGAAACTGAATAACACCCTGCTTAAAAGCCACTGGGTAATAGAAGAAAGGAAAGATGGAATCAGAAAGTTCCCAGAATCAAACAAGAATGGAAACACACCATATCAAAACCTTTGGGACATAGCAAAGGCAGTCCTCAGAGACCAATTTGTAGCAATAGATGCACACATCAAAAAAGAAGAAAGGGACAAAATAAAAACATTAGCTATAAAACTTGAAAAAATAGAAAGAGAACAGCAAAAGAAGCCCACAGTCACCAGAAGAAAGGGAATAATAAAGAGCAGAGCAGAAATAAATGAAATAGAGAATAGAAAAACAATAGAAAGGATCAACAAAACTAAAAGTTGTTTCCTTGAAAGGATCAACAAAATTGAAAAACCACTGGTCAAAGTGACTAAAGAAAAACAGGAAAAAACAGAAATAAGCAAAATAAAAAATGAGATGGGGGACATTACGACAGACCCAACAGAAATAAAAAGGATCATAACAGAGTATTATTAAAAACTATACTCCAACAAATTTTAAAACTGAGAGGAAATGGACAAATTTCTAGAGACACACTACCTACCCAAACTAACACAAAATGACATTGAAAATCTGAACCGGCCCATAACAAGAGAAGAGATTGAAAAGGAAATTAAAAAAAAAAAAAAAAAAAAAACTCCCAACCAAAAAAATCCCTGGCCCAGATGGCTTCACTGGAGAATTCTACCAAACATTCAGAGAAGAGCTTACACCAGTACTACTCAAACTGTTTCAGAACATAAAAAAGGAAGCGATACTTCCGAATTCATTCTATGAAGCCAGTAGATACCAAAACCATGCAAAGACACCACAAAAAAGAAAATCATAGACCAATATCTTTCATGAATATAGAGGCAAAAATCTCAACAAAATTCTAGCCAGTAGAACTCAGCATCATATCAAAAAAATAAGACACCATGACCAAGCAGGATTCATACCAGGTATGCAAGGATGGTTCAACATTAGAAAATCAACCAATGTAACCCACCACATAAATAAAAGGAAAGAAAAGAATCACATGATCATCTCAATTGACCCAGAAAAGGCATTTGACAAAGTCCAATACCCATTCCTGATGAAAACTCTCAATGAAATAGGTATAGAAGGGATATTTCTCAGCACAATAAAGGGCATCTAAAAAAAAAAAAATTTTTTTTTTTTTTTTTTTTTGCAAAACCAACTGCCAACATCATACTCAATGGAGAGAGGATGAAAACATTCCCCTTGAGAACAGGAAGAAGACAAGGATGGCCTTTATTACCACTCCTGTCTACCATTCTGTTGGAAGTCTTAGCTAGAGCAGTAAGGCAAGAAACAGAAATAAAGGGGGTCCAAACTGGTGATGAAGAAGTTAAATGCTCCCTATTTGCAGATAATATGATACTATACTTAGAAATTCCAAAAGTCTACATGAGAAAACTACTGGAACTAATAGAAAGGCTCAGCAGAGTAGCAGGATACAAGATCAACATGCAAAAATCAGTTGGATTCCTATACACCAATAAAGAGAATGATGAAAAGGAAATCAGGAAAACAATACCATTTATAATAGCCCTTAAAAAAAAAAAAATAGTTGGGAATAAATCTAACCATGAACGTAAAAGATCTATACAAAGAAACTACAAAACACTACTGCAAGAAACCAAAAGAGATCTACATAAATGGAAAAATGTGCCATGCTCATGGGTAGGTAGAACCAAACATTGTGAAAATGACAATCCTACCCAAAGCGATTCACAAATACAATGCAATACTGATCCAAACACCAACAACAGTCTTTAAAGAGATGGAAAAACTTATCATTAGCTTTATATGGAAAGGGAAGTTACCCTGGATAAGTAAAGCACTACTGAAGAAGAAGAATAAGGTAGGAGGATTCATACTACCCGACCTTAAAAACAACAACAACAAAAAAACCCAGTGCCGTCGAGTCGATTCCAACTCATACCTGACCTTAGAACCTACTATACAGCTACAGTAGTCAAACCAGCCTGATACTGGTACAATGACAGATACATTGACCAAAGGAACAGAATTGAGAACCCAGATATAAATCCATCCACCTATGGTCACCTGATCTTCAACAAGGGCCCAAAGTTCACCAAATGGGGAAAAGACAGTCTTTTTAACAAATGGTGCTGGCAAAACTGGATGCCCATGAGCAAAAAAAACAAAAACAGGATCCCTACCTCACACCATATACAAAAACTAACTCAAAATGGATTGAAGACCTAAATATAAAGCCCAAAACCTTGAAGTTCATAGAAGAAAAAATAGGACCAACGTTAGAGGCCCTAACAGGATACAAATCACAACCAACAACACACAAGCTCCAGAGGATAAGCTAGATAATTGGGATCTTCTAAAAATTAAACACTTATGCTTATCAAAAGACTTCACCAAAAGAGTAAAAAGAACCTACAGACTAGGAAAAAACATTTTGGCTATTACAAATCAGAAAAAGTCTAATCTCTAAAATCTACAAGAAAATCCAACACCAGTGCAACAAAAAGACGAATAATGCAATTAAAAAATGGCCAAAGGATAGGAACAGAACTTCACCAAAGAAGACTTTCAAGAGGCTGACAGACACATGAAGAAATGCTCACAATCTCTAGCCATCAGAGAAATGCAAATCAACACCACAATGAGATACCATCTCACCCATCATTACTGGCCTGAATCAATAAAACGGAAAATATCAAATGTTGGAGAGGCTGCTGGGAGATCGGAACTCTTAAGCTTTTCTGGTAGGAATGTAAAATGATACAACCATTTTGGAAAATGATATGGCGCTTCCTTAGAAAGCTAGAAATAGAAATACCATATGATCCAGCAATTCCACTCCTAGGAATATTTCCTAGAGATATAAGAGTCGTCATACAAATAGATATATGTGCACCTATGTTCATTGCAGCATTGTTCACAATAGCATAAAGGACAAAGATGAATCTGTGAAGCATTACATGACATGGATGCATCTGAATGACATTATGCTGAGCTAAATAAGTCAATCACAAAAGGACAAATATAGTATGAGACCACTACTGTAAAAACTCATGAAAAGGTTTATGTACAAAAAAACAATCTTTGATGGCTACAAGGCTGGGAAGGGGTGGGGTTGGAAAAACACTTAATAGACAATATATAAGCAGTAAATCTGGTGAAGGGTAAGACAGTACACAATACTGGGGAAGCCAGCACAGCCCGTACAAGGCAGAGCCATGGTAGCTTCATAGACACACCCAAACTTCCTGAGGGACCAAATTGCTGAGCTGAGGGCTATGGGGACCATGGTCTCAGGGAACATCTAGCTCAATTGGCATAACAGAGTTTATAAAAAAAATGTTTTACATTCTACTTTGGTGAGTAGCACCTGGGGTCTAAAAGACTGTGAGCGGCCATCTAGGACCTTCCACTGGTCTCACCCCTTCGGGAGCAAGGAAGAATGAAGAAAACTAAAGACACAAGGGAACAATTAGCCCAAAGGACTAATGAACCACATCTACCATGGCCTCCACCAGACAGGGTCCAGTGCATCGAGATAGTGCCTGGCTACCACCACTGACTGCTCTGACAGGGATCACAATAGAGGGCCCCGGACAGAGCTGGAGAAAAATGTAGAACAAAATTCTAACTCAAAAAGAAAGACCAGACTTGCTGGCCTGACAGAGACTGGAGAAACCCTGAGTCTATGGACCCCGGGCACCCTTTCAGCTCAGTAATAAGGCCACTCCTGATGTTCACCCTTCAGCCAAAGATGGAACAGGCCCATGGAACAAAACAAGACTGAAGGGGTGCACCAGCCATGGGGTGGGTACTGGAAAGTAGAAGGAAACAGGAAAGCTGGTAATAGGGAACCCAGGGTTGAGAAGGGAGAGTGTTGACATGTCCTGGGGTTGTTAACCAATGTTGTACAACAATGTGTGTACTAACTGTGGTAAGAAACTAGTTTGTTCTTTAAAACTTCATCTAAAGTTTAATTTAAAAAAAAAAGTCATCAAACTGTACACTTTAAATATTTGCAGTTTTTGTGTCTATTATACCTCAAAAAATTGTACAGAAATCTGTTGAGAGCTTTTAATAGAATACAGAATAAATCTTAAAAAAATAATGATCTAACACTAGAAAATTCAACATTGTTTTCTACCTTTTTGAAAGTTAAATGATGAAAATCACCTGATTTGCAAAAAATTATTGGTTTTTGGAACGAAAGTCTTTGTCAAGACCCATTAAAAGACTATAACTACTTTTTATTCTTTTTTATGCAGATATCTTGTACTCTGCAAGGAAGGCAAAGATTTAAATATTAATTTCAAAACACATTTTCAATAAAATATTTTTGATAAAATGCTTGATCTTATCAGAGGTTATAAACACATTTTCACCCAAACTCTGTAGTAGCATAATTTGCTCATTCAAATGTGGAAATATCTACCACACAATCAAATTGGGAAAACCAACCTCATTGGCAAGTCAGTCAGTCAAAGAAGTTTTACTCTCTGTAACAGAAAAATCTGACTTTATTTTTTAAATCAAATCAATGTATGAAGTCAATTTGCTAGGTCAAGCACTTCACTACTGAATTCTAATCTGTGATAATAGCTATATAAGACACAGATCCTGGCTGTGAAGAAGTCACACGGATCAAGTAGAATACCAAGGTCTTCATGATTTTATATGGATGCTTTATATTGGCTTCTATAGTACCATCCCTCAAGACAATTCTTTCTTTGGCAAAGGTAAGGAGATGAAAATGACAATACCATTAAAAAGTACTTATAGTAGTACCTGTCCCATTCTACAAGATTTAGAATGTCTCATAATGGGTGAAAAGGCTGTTTCCTCTGCCTCACTGCTTCCTAAACCAAAATTTAGATCAAGGAGGATAAAAATCCTTTCAATCCAATTGGTAATTCATGCCTTGGTTAAAGGGACCTTTCCAGGCACCAATATTTGGAAGTATTCCTTTGATACCTTAGTGGGGCAAGGTATCATAGTGAAATGTATGCCTTTATTTTGTCAAGTTGGAAAAGAGGAAAAGGACAACTGTGAAAGGAAAGAAAATAGCCACGATATTTTTTATTACAGGGGTGTTCTCAGTCAGATCAGTTTGAGGAAAGAGAACATACAGAAGACAAGGTTCTTGAAAGTGATTATAGACTACATATTTTCACATGGTCTTTAAAACAAAATTCATGCATCCTCAGTGGTGCACACCTCCAGTCTGAAGACTGTTGATAGGTGGTATTATTAGTGGTGGAAACTTCTGATCTTTGATGTTGACAAATGTGTATGCAGATTGTCCAACCTTAGTTTTATTCGTTCTCTGTTTGTTTTTTTTTTTATTTTATAAAATTATGCTTTTTTTTCCCGAAGAAAATTTAGGTGCTTAGACAGTATGCATTAATTTACAAAACATATGGATATTTTTGATGATGGAGAAGTACTTGCCGTATTCAAGTAAACTGAAGAGGTTAAAACTCTCCAGTACTTTCTATTGCTAAAAGAATTCAAAACATAATTAACATTTCCTATTTATAAATTTGGAATATGAGTTAAATTTCAGCATATGCCAAATATAGATTCAACTACATATAACAATTCAGAACAGAATGTATTCAAACTTTTTAGAAAATTTCCAGTTGTAACACTTCTCATAATAGGGGTAAACTGGTGTTCGTTAAATGTCAAATATACATCTGAAACAAGTATACTATGAAAATCTTTTTTTCCCCATAATACATTTTTAAGTTTTTTTATCCCTATCTTTCATACCCCTAGCTTAACCGTTGAAGCAACATAAAAACATTAGTAAATTTCTCACTATCTCTCGTTTGAATAGTAAAAACCTTTTATTTTGAAACTAAAAGACACTTATTATTTTGCCAGCATTTTTGTAAGGAATTTTATTTATCCATTTCTCTAGGGCTTCAACATATTAAAAAAAAAAAAATTTTTTTTTTTTCAACGTATAGGAAATTTCTCTTGGTTATTTTTACTTTGGAAGACCATAGATTATTTTCCTTTCTATTCTAAAAAAAAAAAAAGATAAAAATTAGAAGCTATCATACCTTTCATCTAAATCATTGCTAAATTGCAAACTTGGTGAAAATATTTTCTGTACTTTTCCATTGATTTTAAAAGTGAGTTTGAAAATTGCTAGTGTAAATAATTCAATCACACAAAAGCTTGTATTTTTATTCAATTACTTCTTAATGCTTCTCTTATCACACAATTCCTCCTTATTTAAGCCAACCATAACTGCCCCCTGCAAAAAAAAAAAATCCAAACCCATTATCACTGAATGAATTCCAACTCATAGCAACCCTATAGGACAGAGTAGAGCTGCCCTATAAGGTTTCCAAGGCTGTAATCTGTATGGAAGCAAACTCCCACACCTTTCACCCACGGAGTGGCTGGTCAGTTTGAATTGTTGACTTTTCAGCCGGGCTCAAATCATCGCACCACTATGGCTCCCAACTCAACCATAGGTTATATTTAATATGAGAACAGGCAAAATGATTTACACTGAGGAATTTGGGCCAAAAGGTCTATTGGTACAAAGCATAATGGATCTTTATAAGGAATTATCTTGATGTCAGTATGCAAACTATTGTTACTGGACTACAATTTATCACAAAGACTAATGTCCCCAGTGACAGGTATTCTAAAAAATTCATCTTCTTATTCTAGTAAGACAACATTTACTTAAGCTTAAAAGCAGTTGCCTTGTCAGGTAATAATGTTCTCTAGTAAAATTTGAATCCATTCTGAACACACTGACAATTCATTCTTTATTTTTATTCTCCCTTTATTTTATAATTTCCCATCTGTGGCCTAAGTGTACAGGAAACAGAATAGGTGCATTGTCAGGGACATACATAAACTTATATACAGAGAGTTTCATAGAGGTGTGGTGTGCTGCATATTTTATATGCATTTTCTCTATAATAATGAGGACAACAATTTTTTTGTCATATCTTACTGGTCACGCTCTGTTAATAATGAATAGGAAAACCATGAATCCAGATGAACATTCAAGAACTTCTGTAATTCTGACGAAATAGATTTAGTAGGATTCTGACTTTCATGCTGAGAAGACGCATATAACTTTGACCCAAAAATTGCTTACAGGCTCTAATGTAAGAAGAAGAAAAAAACCAAAGCCATAAATTTTGAATTAGTGACATTTGTATTTGTGCTCAATGATTGATTTGGTTGCCTAGTGTCATTTACTTGTTGGCTTACCAACACAGAGTTGGTGGGTTCCTACATCCAAACACGTATCTCTGGATTAACGTTGTTTCTTCAAGATTTGGTTATAATTTTAGCGTATCATAATTTTTTTTTCCCCATGGAATTTTACTCACTGTCTTCTATACAAGGAAAGATGATGCTGTCACATCACCTTCTCTTCTGTTTATCAGGATGATCTGTGCTTCCTAACTCTTCCGCAGAGTACGTCTTTGAGTGAGGAATGAATCTCTAAGGACCAGTAACCAACTGGAACATCTCTGGGCCAGAGTAGAGAAAGGCAAGTATAATGCAATAATGTGTTTCCTCAATTCCTATTCAAATTTATCACAGTCCTTATCACAATTTATTATTTAGGTTTGTGTAATTACTTTCCTTATAGGACTATGGAATGCAGATTCCACCAAGCACAGACATTAGAGCATTTTTTTTTTCAGAGATTTTTTTTTTTTTTTTTTAATACTACTGTGTTGGATAACTGCAGTATTCAGTTCTATCAGAATCCAAAGCCTTGGAATGGAAATGCTTTTTTTTTTTTTTAGGTTTTTTTAATGCTTTTTTTTTTTTTTAACTTTTATTAAGCTTCAAGTGAATGTTTACAAATCCAATCAGTCTGTCACATATAAGTTTACATACATCTTACTCCGTACTCCCACTTGCTCTCCCCCTCTTGAGTCAGCCCTTTCAGTCTCTCCTTTCTTGACAATTTTGCCGGCTTCCCTCTCTCTCTATCCTCCCATCCCCCCTCCAGACAAGAGTTGCCAACACAATCTCAAGTGTCCACCTGATATAATTAGCTCACTCTTCATCAGCGTCTCTCTCCCACCCGCTGACCAGTCCCTTTCATGTCTGATGAGTTGTCTTCGGGGATGGTTCCTGTCCTGTGCCAACAGAAGGTCTGGGGACCATGGCCGCCGGGATTCCTCTAGTCTCAGTCAGACCATTAAGTATGGTCTTTTTATGAGAATTTGGGGTCTGCATCCCACTGATCTCCTGCTCCCTCAGGGGTCCTCTGCTGTGCTCCCTGTCAGGGCAGTCATCGATTGTGGCCAGGCACCAACTAGTTCTTCTGGTCTCAGGGTGATGTAGGTCTCTGGTTCATGTGGTTCTTTCTATCTCTTGGGCTCTTACTTGTCATGTGGCTGTGGTGTTCTTCATTTTCCTTTGCTCCAGGTGGGTTGAGACCAATTGCTGCATCTTAGATGGCCACTTGTTAGCATTTAAGACCCCAGACGCCACATTTCAAAGTGGGATGCAGAATGATTTCATAATAGAATTATTTTGCCAATTGACTTAGAAATCCCCGAAAACCATGTTCCCCAGACCCCCGCCCCTGCTCCGCTGACCTTTGAAGCATTCATTTTATCCCGGAAACTTCTTTGCTTTTGGTCCAGTCCAATTAGGCTGACCTTCCATGTATTGAGTGTTGTCTTTCCCTTTACCTAAAGCAGTTCTTATCTACTGATTATTCAATAAAAAACCCTCTCCCACCCTCCTTCCCTCCCCCCTCGTAACCACAAAAGTATGTGTTCTTCTCAGGTTTACTATTTCTCAAGATCTTATAATACTGGTCTTATACAATATTTGTCCTTTTGCCTCTGACTAATTTCACTCAGCATAATGCCTTCCAGGTTCCTCCATGTTATGAAATGTTTCACAGATTCGTCACTGTTCTTTATCGATGCGTAGTATTCCATTGTGTGAATATACCACAATTTATTTACCCATTCATCCATTGATGGACACCTTGGTTGCTTCCAACTTTTTGCTATTGTAAACAGAGCTGCAATAAACATGGGTGTGCATATATCTGTTTGTGTGAAGGCTCTTGTATCTCTAGGGTATATTCCTAGGAGTGGGATTTCTGGGTTGTATGGTAGTTCTATTTCTAACTGTTTAAGATAACGCCAGATAGATTTCCAAAGTGGTTGTACCATTTGACATTCCCACCAGCAGTGTATAAGAGTTCCAATCTCTCCGTAGCCTCTCCAACATTTATTATTTTGTGTTTTTTGGATTAATGCCAGCCTTGTTGGTGTGAGATGGAATCTCACCATAGTTTTAATTTGCATTTCTCTAATGGCTAATGATCGAGAGCGTTTTCTCATGTATCTGTTGGCTGCCTGAATATCTTCTTTAGTGAAATGTGTGTTCATATCCTTTGCCCACTTTTTGATTGGGTTGTTTGTCTTTTTGTGGTTGAGTTTTGACAGAATCATGTAGATTTTAGAGATCAGGCGCTGGTCGGAGATGTCATAGCTGAAAATTCTTTCCCAATCTGTAGGTGGTCTTTTTACTCTTTTGGTGAAGTCTTTAGATGAGCGTAGGTGTTTGATTTTTAGGAGCTCCCAGTAATCGGGTTTGTCTTCATCATTTTTGGTAATGTTTTGTATTCTGTTTATGCCTCGTATTAGGGCTCCTAGGGTTGTCCCAATTTTTTCTTCCATGATCTTTATCGTTTTAGTCTTTATGTTTAGGTCTTTTATCCACTTGGAGTTAGTTTTTGTGCATGGTGTAAGGTATGGGTCCTGTTTCATTTTTTTGCAAATGGATATCCAGTTATGCCAGCACCATTTGTTAAAAAGGCTATCTTTTCCCCAATTAACTGACTCTGCTCCTTTGTCAAATATCAGCTGCTCATACGTGGATGGATCTATATCTGGGTTCTCAATTATATTCCATTGGTCTATGTGCCTGTTGTTGTACCAGTACCAGGCTGTTTTGACTACTGTGGCTGTATAATAGGTTCTGAAATCAGGTAGAGTGAGACCTCCCACTTTCTTCTTCTTTTTCAGTAATGCTTTACTTATCCGAGGCTTCTTTCCCTTCCATATGAAGTTGGTGATTTGTTTCTCCAACACATTAAAAAATGACATTGGAATTTGGATCCGAAGTGCATTGTATGTATAGATGGCTTTTGGTAGAATAGACATTTTTACTATATTAAGTCTTCCTATCCATGAGCAAGGTATGTTTTTCCACTTAAGTATGTCCTTTTGAATGTCTTGTAGTAGAGCTTTGTAGTTTTCTTTGTATAGGTCTTTTACATCCTTGGTAAGATTTATTCCTAAGTATGTTATCTTCTTGGGGGCTACTGTGAATGGTATTGATTTGGTTATTTTCTCTTCGGTGTTCTTTTTGTTGATGTAGAGGAATCCAAGTGATTTTTGTATGTTTATTTTATAACCTGAGACTCTGCCAAACTCTTCTATTAGTTTCAGTAGTTTTCTGGAGGATTCCTTAGGGTTTTCTGTGTATATAATCATGTCATCTGCAAATAGTGATAACTTTACTTCCTCCTTGCCAATCCGGATACCCTTTATTTCTTTGTCTAGCCTAATTGCCCTGGCTAGGACTTCCAGCACGATGTTGAATAAGAGCGGTGATAAAGGGCATCCTTGTCTGGTTCCCGTTCTCAAGGGAAATGCTTTCAGGTTCTCTCCATTTAGAGTGATATTGGCTGTTGGCTTTGCATAGATGCCCTTTATTATGTTGAGGAATTTTCCTTCAATTCCTATATTGGTAAGAGTTTTTATCATAAATGGGTGTTGGACTTTGTCAAATGCCTTTTCTGCATCAATTGATAAGATCATGTGGTTTTTGTCTTTTGTTTTATTTATGTGATGGATTACATTAATGGTTTTTCTGGTATTAAACCAGCCTTGCATACCTGGTATAAATCCCACTTGATCATGGTGAATTATTTTTTTGATATGTTGTTGGATTCTATTGGCTAGAATTTTGTTGAGGATTTTTGCATCTATGTTCATGAGGGATATAGGTCTATAATTTTCTTTTTTTGTAATGTCTTTACCTGGTTTTGGTATCAGGGAGATGGTGGCTTCATAGAATGAGTTGGGTAGTATTCCGTCATTTTCTATGCTTTGGAATACCTTCAGAAGTAGTGGTGTTAACTCTTCTCTGAAAGTTTGGTAGAACTCTGCAGTGAAGCCGTCCGGGCCGGGGCTTTTTTTTGTTGGGAGTTTTTTGATTACCGTTTCAATCTCTTTTTTTGTTATGGGTCTATTTAGTTGTTCTACTTCTGATTGTGTTAGTTTAGGTAGGTAGTGTTTTTCTAGGAATTCATCCATTTCTTCTAGGTTTTCAAATTTGTTAGAGTACAATTTTTCATAATAATCTGAAATGATTCTTTTAATTTCATTTGGTTCTGTTGTGGTGTGGTCCTTCTCGTTTCTTATTCGGGTTATTTGTTTCCTTTCCTGTATTTCTTTAGTCAGTCTAGCCAATGGTTTATCAATTTTGTTAATTTTTTCGAAGAATCAGCTTTTGGCTTTGTTAATTCTTTCAATTGTTTTTCTGTTCTCTAATTCATTTAGTTCAGCTCTAATTTTGATTATTTGTTTTCTTCTCGTGCCTGATGGATTCTTTTGTTGCTCACTTTCTATTTGTTCAAGTTGTAGGGACAGTTCTCTGATTTTGGCTCTTTCTTCTTTTTGTATGTGTGCATTTATCGATATAAATTGGCCTCTGAGCACTGCTTTTGCTGTGTCCCAGAGGTTTTGATAGGAAGTATTTTCATTCTCGTTGCTTTCTATGAATTTCCTTATTCCCTCCTTGATGTCTTCTATAACCCAGTCTTTTTTCAGGAGGGTACTGTTCATTTTCCAAGTATTTGATTTCTTTTCCCTTGTTTTTCTGTTATTGATTTCTAGTTTTATTGCCTTGTGGTCTGAGAAGATGCTTTGTAATATTTCGATGTTTTGGACTCTGCAAAGGTTTGTTTTATGACCTCATATTTGGTCTATTCTAGAGAATGTTCCATGTGCGCTAGAAAAAAAAGTATATTTTGCAGCAGTTGGGTGGAGAGTTCTGTATAAGTCAATGAGGTCAAGTTGGTTGATTGTTGTAAGTAGATCGTACGGGTCTCTATTGAGCTTCTTACTGGATGTCCTGTCCTTCTCCGAAAGTGATGTGTTGAAGTCTCCTACTATAATTGTGGAGGTATCTATCTCACTTTTCAATTCTGTTAAAATTTGATTGATGTATCTTGCAGCCCTGTCATTGGGTGCATAAATATTTAATATGGTTATGTCTTCCTGATCAATTGTCCCTTTTATCATTATATAGTGTCCTTCTTTATCCTTTGTGGTGGATTTAAGTCTAAAGTCTATTTTGTCAGAAATTAATATTGCTACTCCTCTTCTTTTTTGCTTATTGTTTGCTTGATATACTTTTTTCCATCCTTTGAGTTTTCGTTTGTTTGTGTCTCTAAGTCTAAGGTGTGTCCCTTGTAGGCAGCATATACATGGATCGTGTTTCTTTATCCAGTCCGTGACTCTCTGTCTCTTTATTGGTGCATTTAGTCCATTTACATTCAGGGTAATTATAGATAAGTATGAGTTTAGTGCTGTCATTTTGATGCCTTTTTGTGTGTTGTTGACAATTTCATTTTTCCACATACTTTTTTGTGCTGAGACGTTTTTCTTAGTAAATTGTGAGATCCTCATTTTCATAGTGTTTGACTTTATGTTAGTTGAGTCGTTACGTTTTTCTTGGTTTTTATCTTGAGTTATAGAGTTGTTATACCTTTTTGTGGTTACCTTATTATTTACCCCTATTTTTCTAAGTAAAAACCTAACTTGTATTGTTCTATGTCACCTTGTATCACTCTCCATATGGCAGTTCAATGCCTCCTGTATTTAGTCCCTCTTTTTGATTATTGTGATCTTTTACCTATTGACTTCCATGATTCCCTGTTATGTGTATTTTTTTTAATTAATCTTAATTTGTTTGTTTTTGTGATTTGCCTATTTGAGTTGATATCAGGACGTTCTGTTTTGTGTCCTTGTGTTGTGCTGATATCTGATATTATTGGTTTTCTGACCAAACAATATCCTTTAGTGTTTCTTGTAGCTTTGGTTTGGTGTTTGCAAATTCTCTAAACTTGTGTTTGTCTGTAAATATCTTAATTTCGCCTTCATATTTCAGAGAGAGTTTTGCTGGATATATGATCCTTGGCTGGCCGTTTTTCTCCTTCAGTGTTCTGTATATGTCGTCCCATTCCCTTCTTGCCTGCATGGTTTCTGCTGAGTAGTCTGAACTTATTCTTATTGGTTCTCCCTTGAAGAAAACCTTTCTTTTCTCCCTGGCTGCTTTTAAAATTTTCTGTTTATCTTTGGTTTTGTTTAGTTTGATGATAATATGTCTTGGAGTTTTTCTTTTTGGATCAATCTTAAATGGGGTTCAATGAGCATCTTGGATAGATATCCTTTTGTCTTTCATGATGTCAGGCAAGTTTTCTGTCAGGAGTTCTTCAACTATTTTCTCTGTGTTTTCTGTCCCCCCTCCCTGTTCTGGGACTCCAATCACCCGCAGGTTATCCTTCTTGATAGAGTCCCACATGATTCTTAGGGTTTCTTCATTTTTTTTAATTCTTTTATCTGATTTTTTTTCAGCTATATTGGTGTTGATTCCCTGGTCCTCCAGATGTCCCAGTCTGCATTCTAATTGCTCGAGTCTGCTCCTCTGACTTCCTATTGCGTTGTCTAATTCTGTAATTTTATTGTTAATCTTTGGGATTTTTACATGCTGTCTCTCTATGGATTCTTGCAACTTATTAATTTTTCCACTATGTTCTTGGATAATCTTTTTGAGTTCTTCAACAGTTTTATCAGTGTGTTCCTTGGCTTTTTCTGCAGTTTGCCTTATTTCATTTGTGATGTCTTGAAGCATTCTGTAAATTAGTTTTTTATATTCTGTATCTGATAATTCCAGGATTGTATCTTCACTTGGGAAAGATTTTGATTCTTTTGTTTGGGGGGTTGGAGAAGCAGTCATGGTCTGCTGCTTTATGTGGTTTGATATGGACTGCTGTCTCCGAACCATCACTGGAAAACTAGTTTTTCCAGAAAATCCGCTAAAAAAAAGTGCAGTCAGATCCCTATCAGAGTTCTTCCTCTGGCTTAGGCTATTCCAATGTTAATGAAGCTGCCTGGGGAGGGTGGGGGAGGGAACAGAGAGATAGGAGAGTAGCACCTCAGAATATAGCCAGAGTTGCTTGTCTTGCTTGGAATGACTATTATATCTGAGATTCCCACGGGGCGCGTCGCCTATGTGTGCTGGTTGTGTGGAGATTGCCCCCGGGGGGTCTGGGCCGCTGGAGTCACGGTCAGATCCTCCGCTTCCAGCCCCACGCCCAGCGTCAAGGCTCCCCTGCTGGGACGGTGCACTCTCGACTCCAAAATCAGTCGCTGCCTCCCGGGGACTTCTCGTCCCGCCAGCCACGTCGCCATGCCACCTCTGAGAACTGGCTGGGCCCCCTCCCGGTGTTAGTTCAGATGTGTGGAGTAGCTCTCCGTGTTTATGCCGTACCTGCGTCCAGTCCAAATCCCTGCTGGGACGGTGCACTCCCCACTCCAAGACCAGTCACTGCCTCCCGGGGACTTCTCCCACCGGCTGCGTTGCCACACCGCCGGCGCGAAGTGGCTGGGCCCCCTTCCGGTGTTGGTTCAGGGGGGTGGAGCATCTCTCTGTGCTTGTGCTGTACCTGACTGGTACACTGGCTCCAGGCTCTGAAAACAATTGATGCTTCCCCGTATTAGATCGTTCTCTGTCTCTAAATCTGTGTTTGTTGTTCAGGGTTCATAGATTGTTATGTATGTGATCTATTCACTTGTTTTTCTGTGTCTTTGTTGCAAGAGGGATCCGAGGTAGCGTCTGCCTAGTCCGCCATCTTGGCCCTGCCTAGAGCATTTTTTAATAGCACCTTCCCTTCTCAAAAAAGAGAAGACAATAAAAACATAATTTATAGGCATATATATTTTTTATGTCTATGGTTACATGATGCATAAAACAGAGGTGATATTTAATAAGCTTCATCAATATAATCTCTACAAGTAACCATAAAATTAAAGCCATACAAATTTTACTTGAGTTTTCTGATTGCGTTCTGTGGTTGACTACTTTATTACAATATTCTAAAATTTTGTCCTTATCACTTGCTTCTTAATTCACTTAGCACTCAGTTGGTATTTATTTTCTGCCTGCCTTTCATTTTGGTGATGAGAAAAACATTAGTTTATACCTAAAATTACTTTTCTTTGAAAACAAAATGTATTTCCAAATATTTGTTCTGTAGAAGGTTAAGTTTCAAAATCACTTCACTTTTCTCTACCAGTATTATGCTAAACACTTCTTCTAAGGCTTTTTGGGTCTACTTGAACTGTCATCAATGTTGAATGTCATCTTCTCAAAATGTCACTGTTTCATTTGCTGTGCTTACAATGGGCTCATAGTGTCCTGATGGAGACAAGTTAATTACCAATTATTTAATATGTTATATTTAATATGTCTAAGTCATGTCCTTCCTTGTTGCTTCTTATTTGTTTACTATGCTTTTTGGGCTTATTTTTCTCTTTATGTTTCACCTTTTCTCCCTATTCTCATCATTTTCTCTCATTTCACTCATTTCCAATTTTTCTCACCATTTTACTGTGACAAAAAGTCCAACTTTGAAAGTTTTTTTTTTTTTTTCCATTCTCCCATTTCCTTGCATTTAATGTGAACAATATGAAGGCTACTAGTTTTCCCCAGGGAAACCCTTTCATTGTAGTGGGACAAGGCCATATAGCTGGAAACTCTACGAGAAAAATAATTCCAGTAGAAAGCAATTCAATATGAAGCATTCAATTGACTCCATAAGGAAAGGAGCAGTAGGGTTCTTTACTTCAAAGGGACACTGTTTGCAGTTGACTGCTACGGAGGCCTGCAGAGCTGTAAAATCAGAATTTTAAACCCCTTACTGCTATTTTTATCCTCCTCCTCAACAACAATAAAAACAGTGAACTCCATTAAATGAAATTTCTGAATTATAAAGAGGAGGACTGGACAAATTTTCTGAACAAGTTTTATGTTTCTTCTCAAAGTTTTACCAAAAATCTTTTATATAATTATAACCAACATTTATTCCTAATGAAGTAGAAAAGAAATAAAAATACTTCAACGTATTCTAATACTTTAATAATTTTCTACTGTTACAAATTATAAATAGCCTTATGCATGCCCTGGTGACACAGGTTGGCAGTTCGAATCTACTAGTTGCTACTTGGAAACACTATGGGGCATTTTTACTCTGTCCTTTGGGTTGCTGTGAGTTGGAATTGGCTCAACGGTAATGGGCTTGCTTTTTTTTTTTTCTTTTTTTATGTTAGTTCTACTTATTGTGTGCGTGTACAAAGGCCATGAGGCAGCATTTGAACAGAACAAGGGGTTACCGAGTGGTTTAAAATGAGGAAAGTTGTGCGTCAGGGATGTATCCTTTCACCATATTCATTTAATCTGTTTCTAATCAAATAATAGGAAAATCTAGATTATATGAAGAAGAATGTGGCATCAGGATTGGAGAAAGACTTAGTAACAACCTACCATATGCAGATGACACAACTTTGCTTGCTGAGAGTGACGAGCACTTGAAGCACTTATTGATGAAGATAAAAGACTACGGTCTTCAGTATGGATTATGCCTCAACATAAAGAAAACAAAAATCCTCACAATAGGACTAACAAGCAACACCATGATAAATGAAGAAAAGATTGAAAGTCTCAAGAATTTCATTTTACTTGAATCCATAATCAACACCCATGCAAGCAGCAGCCAAAAAATCAAAAGATATGTTGCATGGAGCAAATCTGCTGCAGAAGACCTCTTTAAAGAGTTAAAAACCAAAGATGTCACTTTGAGGACTAAGGCATGCCTGACCCAAGCTGTGGTATTTTCTATTGCCTCATATGCATGTGAAACCTGAACAATGAATAAGCAAGACCAAAGAAGGATTGATTCCTTTCGAATTATGATGTTGTTGAAGAATATTGAATATACCATGGACTGCCAGAAGAAGGACTAAATCTGTTTTGGAATAAGTACAGCCGGAATGTTTCTTAGAACAGAAGATGGCAAGACTTCGTTCCATCTACTTTGGACCTGTTATCGGGAGGGACCAGTTTCTGGAGAAGGACATCATGCTTGGTAATGTAAAGGGTCAGTGAAAAGGAGGAAGATCCTCAAAAGATGATGGATTGACACAGTGGCTGCAACAATGGGCTTAAATATAGCAACAATTGTAAGGATGGTGCAGGACTGGGCAGTGTTTTGTTCTGTTGTACATGGGGTTGCGATGAGTCAGAACTAACTCAATGGTGCCTAACAATAACAAAAATGCCAGTTCTAGTCAACACTCTAGTGTAATGTTTCAGGAAAAACATCCACATTGATTGAGCAAACAATTGCCCTTTCTTGGAATAAAAAGAAAATAAAGGACAAATAATGGAGGAGTGTAAGCCACATTGAAAGAAGATATAGCTGAGAGGCAAATTGAAAAGACATGATAGGCCCAACTAATTACATAATAAAACAGATCAGCCTGCTGGGAATGTGGCATGAAAGAGGAATTCACATCATACCTAAAGTTTTATAGTCTAGGTATGAGAGTATAGGTGAAATAACATAAACAAAATACTGAAAAGTATTTCATAAAATAGAACTAAGGTTTTGAAAAACACATATTCAAACACATATTCATTAAAAAGACAGGACATAAAATATAATTAGCAGTTCATTCTCCATTTTTCCCCTCCCATTTCCCAGTTTTCTCCACCTTTAGATAAATGCAGCCTCCTAGACCGAACTACTCATACAATATTTTTTATCTCTTCTGTGCCCTTTTAAAATAGGTCTGACACGTAAATCTTATCTCATGTGTATGCTCAATTAATGGATGGTGACTGCCTGGGGATTTCTGCTCAGAGGACCTGGAGGCTATGTCTGGGTTCAGGGACAAAGCAACGGTGAGTGTCATGAATTAGTGAGAAGAGAATGGGGCACACCACCTATGTTTAAATTTAAATAATAACTAATTTTAGAATTAGATTTCAGTCTACTCTTTAATTTGTGGCTCATAATAATATCTAGGTATTTAGTTTTATGAATGACCAAAATAAAATACAATATCTGAACTAGCAAGAAAAATAGAGATAGAAAAATGGATTTTATATAATAAAATCAAATATAGTTGGTAATGTTAACTATATTATTCTTATGAACCTTTAGAACTTAATTAGAATAAAGAGAACTATTATCAGATACAAACATCTAAATATTAACTTGGCATCTCTTAGACACTCTTCCATTGATAAACATCTAATTTATATATATTTATATATATATATATAAACACTTGCAATGGTTGTCTGAAAATCTTTAGGATATTTTGTTAGCTTCTAATTCCTGTGTTTCACACCTGCATTCAAAAAGAAAGTTTCCTTCAAGAAAGAACAATGTCAATTCATTGGTGAGTTTCTTCTATGTGTCTCTACACTCCAAAATTTATTTGTGGGGTGAGTTTAAAATTTTATATATCTGATGTTGTACAACAGATTGTATCACATATGCCTTTTAATGTACTCATTTATAAAACTGCTGATTTGATACACATATTGAATGGAAGCAGGCCAGTGTTTCAATACAGGAAACAAACAATTCATTTCTAAACATAGCTCACTGAGACTTCTATATTGAAAAGCCACTGTTGTCCTTTAGCAAACCACTGAAGTGAATTTAGTGACTGGGAAAGCTGCCAGACAAACAGGAATATAAACGAAACTCCTTTAAACCATAGAATTACAACATCAAAGTAAGCATAATTAGCACTTTTAATATCCTGGCCACTTCAACTCTGCCTTGAAAGAGACTCTAAGCTTTTAACATGACAAACCCAGGTTTAATTTTGACTTGACCAGAATTCAAATTTTCTAATACTAATATTTGCAGGTTGAAGTATATTCTCTACATTCAGCTACATTTTTATAATGTAAAAATAATAGTAAAGATCCCTGGAAGCACAAACATTTAAGCACTTGGCTGCTAACCAAAAAGTTGGTGGTTCAAACCCGCCCAGTGGCTCTGTGGGAGAGAGACCTGGTGATCCGCGCCTGTAGAGATTACGGCCAAGGCAACACTTCCGGGAACAGTGCTCTTCTGAACACATGGGGTCACCATGACTCAGGTTTGACTTGGTGGCACACAACAACAACAAACATCATAATATTTTATTATATTTTCTATTTTTTAAATCCTATTCTGTTTTCGGTGAAAGTTTACACAGCAAACTAGGTTCCCATTTGGCAATTTCTACACAAGTTGTTAAGTGACATTAGCTACAGTTTTTATAACGCGTCAACATTCTCTTTAATTGACATTGTCGACATTCTTCTTTCTGAAACTTTCTCTTTGAATATTAAGGATGAAACACAAGGATTAGAAGTTAAATTTGATCTTTTTTTTTAAATTGGTTCTGGTTGTTCCATTTCTAATACTCTAGTTTCCCTGTCCCCTTATTTACTCATCTTTGATTTATACTAATTGTGCACCTTTTGGTCTCATATAGATTTTTTTTGTTGTTGTTGGAGCACTTTACTCAAAGATGATATCCTTTATTTTGTGTTCCAGTCATTTATTTTGCTAGAAGGTAATCTCAGGAGATACAACTATTTGTCTCTACTCGTTAGGAGCAAAAGAGAAAGAAGGAAACCAAAGTCTCAGAGAAAATATCAGTCTACAGAGCTAATAGTCTACAAATTTTTTTTTTTTTTTTCACCACGATAGGTGAACCCTGATAGAATGGGAGAATAACATAAGGCAGAACTCAAATTCTTGAAATATCCAGACTTATTGGACTAGTTGAGACTTAAGGGCTTCCTGAGACTATTGCCCTGATACTTCTTAAACCTTGAACATAATAATACTTTAAAATCATCAACATATATGCACATGATTATCAACACAGTCATACCCGAGTATATACCAACCAAAACCAAACCCAATGCCGTCGAGTTGATTCCGACTCATAGCGACCCTATAGGACAGAGCAGAACTGCCCCATAGAGTTTCCAAGGAGCGCCTGGTGGATTTGAACTGCGACCCTTTGATTAGCAGCCATAGCACTTAACCACTATACCACCAGGGTTTCCACCCAAGTATATATGTAAAAATATTTCAGGTAAATAATGAAACTGAAAACCCATAAGATCAAGGTAATAACAAGGATACCAATGTTCACCAGTAATTTTAACATAAATATGACCGTGATAACAAATGTAGTTAAAAAAACAACATAACATCAATTTTGGAAAAGAGGATGAGAAGTTTGTGTTTGTCAACCTTAAAAAATATGCTTAACAGGAAGAAAACTATCAAAATTCCCTAGAGAATTTAGTTAAGTTTCTGGTTATATAATATGTAAACAAAAAATCAATTGCTTTCATGTATATTTAAACTATTTACAAGAAAATTCATAATTAATTTGTTTTACATCATGTCTGCGTCTCCCCTCCCTGCTCTCTCTATATGCTTATATAATTTGCAACAAGTATAAATTGCACAGGGCCTATATAAGGTAAGCAAAAATTATTATTGAAAACCTTAATTAAGACTTTGTTTAAATAAAAGAACATTTCATGGATTAGACAGTTATAAAGACATTAATTATCCTTATAGTAAGAAACATGTATTATTCAATACAAATCAACCATATTTTTTGACATTTGGAGGTGACTTGTGTATATGTATGCCATAATTCAATTTGTAAAAATGGTAGAATAGATATATAACATGTAGAAAAAGGTCTACATATTATGTGCTAAAATCATAGCATTTCTTTTTCATGAGTGGTAAATTTTACATTATTTTAATTTATTTTTTCTTTTTGTTTGTTTTTATTTCAAAAAATGTAATCTTTTAGCAAAAGTTCATCATTGTAAAAACTGACAAAACACTTGAATTTCTTGATGTACAAAATATGAAATTCCATGTTATTGTTTCTATATGTGTATACTTCTAAAATGAAACAAAAATAAGAACAATATTCACTTAAATGAGTAATACAGAAATGTGGAATTAAATAATTGGAAATTAAAGAAAAAATTCTTCTAAAATGAAACAAAAATAAGAACAATATTCACTTAAATGTTTGAGTAATACAGAAATGTGGAATTAAATAATTGGAAATTAAAGAAAAAATTCTACTTACAAAAGCAATTTATACAAGAAATGGATCAATTAAAAAAAATCATATGCAGTTTTGCTGATAAAATTGACAAATATCCACTTCTCCTGTCCTCTGGGGTAGATAAAAGTTTACAGCCCATATTTAATAAATTCTACAAAGGGAAAATGCATGCTCCTTTCAAACACTTCCAGATACTTTATTTCTACAATTAACACGAGTTTTTTTTCCCATTTGCCAGATATTGTATCGATCTTCTTAACTTCTTAAATTTTCTATTTTATTGAAGTGTAAAAAATGTTACTGTGATTTTATTGTAAATGATATTTACCAAAATGTTATTCTTTTTTTTCCCCCAGAAAATAATTGGGTCATGGGTCCCTAAAAATGGTAATTTGTGAGCATTGGATATAATTTCTATTGAATTTAGTTTAAAATGTAAATGTAATCTTCCTTCTTAAGCAAACTATATTCTGTACTGCCTAAATATATACTCAAATATTTTGATATTTCATACTAATTCAAAGACCTATACTTAAAACTAGAGCATTTATCTTACTTTTTATCTAATATGAAAATATTTCTCAGCTATAAACTAGAATTAAAAAACATGCTATCTATTATATCAAAAGCACTCAACATACAACTTTGTTCTCTAAGTTTATCTGCTCTTAGAAATATAATTTTATCTTGCTGTAATGAAAATACATTACTAAAGTCTGTAATGTCTTCATACTTCTTTCATTATTCAATTGTACAGGCGATCTTAAACCATATTTTCTTTTCATATTAATATTATATATCATAATATCATATGCTATAGTCTCCTTAATGATCAGTTGCTGCAAAATCTATGAGATAAGATTCAATGACAAAAGGTCATTGAAAATTTCCACCGTTACTAAAAGCAAAACCTGGTTGACTCTCTGGAAATAATGCTGGTTTTTATATTAGTGATAATAATAGAGATTCCTATAGTCGTCATCATTATTACAGAGTTTGTAAACAATTGATGGGTATTAATTACCTCATTTACTTATCAAGACAAGCATGTAAGACATATTTCCCTGAACTGTGCAGCTGATAAACCTAAATTTAGATTAATTAAATGACTTGCCTAGGATTAGAGGACTAGAAGTGGTTGAGTCAGCATTAAGACCCAAGACATTTATAATTGATGTCTGTAATGATAGAATCTGTTATGGGTTCAGTTGTGCCCCCCAAAAAATATATGTTGTAAATCCTAATCCCTATGCTTATGGATGCAATCCCATTTGGGAATAGCAGTTTATTTGTTATGTTAATGAGGCCTTATCATTGTGGAATGTGTTTTAAACAAATCACTTTTGAGATATAAAAAGAGCAGATTAGGCACAGATGGGGAAAGATTGATGCCAAGCCACCCGATGATCACCAAGTAACTGAGGAACAGAAGTTGAAAAGAGACAAGGACCTTCCCCAGAGCTGTCAGAAAGACTCCCCCTAAAGCCAGTTGTCTGAAGTCAGACTTCTAGCCTTCTAAAGTACGAATAAATAAAGTTCTGTTCATTAAAGCCACCCACTTGTGGTATTTCTGTCAAAGCAGCCTTAGATAACTAAGACAGAATTCATTCAAAATACAGTAAGTCTCCAGGTTCTGAAAGTCAGACTTGCAGAGGGTTCATACTTCTTCTCTAATGTCGTATAAATTCGCCCTCACTTTGAAAGGACTGAACCAACAAGCCCTACTGACAGCAAGTCTTCATCAAAATCGCCTTCACTCACTGCACACGCAGCTTTTAAATCATTGAAAAGGCTATAAGCCTTTTCTTGCTCTAAAATGAGGCTAAATAAGAACCATATGTACCTGTTCTGACTCACCTACAGATTTGACTTAAAGATACACTTAGGAACACATCTTGCCTGTATTTGCCAAAGCAAACAAACAAACAAAAACCCACAAACCTCCTTTTTATTCACATATGTCATTGCTTTTGACTATCCATGCATCACTGATTATAACAACTCATTTTACAAAAGATAAAGGGAAGGAGTGCTACTAAAGAAATGAGATCAAACGTTACATAGTGACTGCATCACTCCACATCATTCAATGCTCCTAACAACCCCGGACAGCTGCTGGCAGTTCTAATGGTTCATGTGCTCTGCTGCTAACTGAAGGTTTGAAAGCTGTAATTCACCCAGAGGCACCTCCGAAGGAAGGTCTGTTGATCTCCCCGTCCCCACCAACTGAAAACCTTACGGAGCACAGTTCTACTTTGACACACATGAAGTCACCAGAAGTCAGAATCAACTGAATGGCAACTGGTGGGTGGTGGAATAATCCCAGAGAAGAGGCATTATCCTCTCTCAGTATAAAAAGTGGTTTCTTCAAGTGAGGCAACTTATTGATGGTCATTACAATAGAAAACATGAAATAAAGATTCAAATCCATGCCACCTGACACCCAAACCTATGTGTACTTCCCATGCAGCCTTACTCCACATATCAAACTCCACCATGGGTCTCTTTACTTTATTTGAATTCTCCAGTCAATATTCATTCTCATCTCAGTCTCATGAATTCTTTAAAAATATATAGCCTAATAGTGAGCCAATTGCTTAAGATCACTGCATATTTTGCTTATTACAGCGTTTTTTAGATTGGCAATTTTATATAAATTACATCTATTTAATACATTTATTGAAAGACTTCTTTATTCTCTTTCAAACTGTGGGCTTATGGATAGATTTTAGTCAATAGTTGATTCTCCTAGGAGAAGGGTTTGTCTAAAATTTTGGCTAAACTAAATCTAAACGTGAAAATCTTTACATTTCTGAATGAATTTAGGACATACAGTCTCTTACACCATCAGTTAAAGTATATAATGCTTTTATAATCAAGATGCTTAATGGTTTAAGTAGCTGTCATTTCTGTTCTCTAAGCAATTTCTGATATTGGCAAATGTAATATGGTTAAGGCGTTCATAGCGTAACTTATAAATTGCATGTTCCTTTAAAAGAAAGCACAGGGTTTATAAAGCTCTCAGTTGTATGAGAACACAAATGGAAAACGTCTCTGTTCAAAATTAATTCAGTTGCATAACAGCCCATTTGTAACCAGGACAATAAATAGCTGCTAACACTAAATTTTGATGGGACATAATTTATCAGGTAAAAAGTAGAGGTCATAAGGCATTTAAGACAGCTACTCGCAGAGCTGAATTTTGTTGCAAAATAATTTAGATAGAACTTTTGAACCAATTAATTCATTAAAGGCTGCCATTTATCAGCCTAAACAACACATTTCTCTTCCCTTCAAATAAGAAACAGGCTATTCCCAGCCTAGTAGATTCTCCAAGTATTTTATAGTTTAGAAATTCAAAAAGACAGATGAAAAACTAGTCACATCAAAAACACCCATAGAAATATTTTCAGGGGTTATTTACTGCCCACTTAGCATAAAAATATGTCAAAATATGACTTAGGTGCAAGTACACAAGAGGGACAAGTGTTCCTATAGAGACCTGAGGTAATAAAGAAAGTTGACAACCTCAGGCCTAAGATAAATATATCCATATGGGGGACTTGAAGAGCAGAAGTTTTAGAAAAGCAGAAGATTAAGCCATTATGTAAAATGTATTTTTATTTTAATTAAATTTGCAGAATTTTTAAACAAAGATAACCATTTCTTTATGACTAATGCCTACAGTGTTATTACCAGTTATTGTACTTAAAGAAAGATATGTTTACAAATATAGACTGTGGATGAAGGTCTTAAAAGCTATAATATTATATTATTTTAGTGGTTTTTATTTTCTTTTGGAAAAAGCACAGCCAGAATGCTCCTTAGAAGCAAGGATGGTAAGACTTCATCTCATATACTTTGGACATGTTATCAGGAGGGACCAGCCCCTAGAGAAGGACGATAGTGGGTCAGTGAAAAAGAGGAAGACCCTCAGTAAGATGAATTGACACAGCGGCTGCAACAATGGGCTCAAGCATAACAATGATTACGAGAATGGCTCAGGACAGGGCAGTGTTTTGTTCTGTTATACATCAGGTTGCCATGAGTCAGAGGCGACTTGATGGTGCCTAACAACAACAAATTTTTAGTCACCTATTTTTTTTATTCTCTTATAAAACTAAAAACTAATAGTTATAATAACACAGGAACTCAACTAAGTACAACATATACTATTCATTATATGGCCTTTGTATTGGATGATAAAAGTGAATTATTTAGAGAAATAAAGATAAGATCAATCATGTCCAAACTTTCTCTTCCAGAATATATTGTTTCATTCTTCTTACTATCCAAAAAACCTGCTGCCGACATAGATTCTGACTCATAGTGACCCTAAAGAACAGAGTAGAACTGCCCCATCGAGTTTCCAAAGAGTGCCTGGTGGATTCGAACTGCCAACCTTTTGGTAAGCAGCCATAGCACTTAACCACATTCTGAATATTTGTGAAAACCTATGCATTTCTACTAATTGCAAAACAGCAACCTCTTTGTTAAGAATGCTACGGACCCTAAAATGCCTGGGCTTTTGGGACTGTAAATATAACATCATACTACAACACTGTAGAAATGGAGTGCTGCTGTTACCTTGATTGTAGTGGTGAAATGTAGAGTTTCTTCTTTATTGGAAAGCAGTATCTGTAAGAAGCAGTATCTATAAGAATCTTACAGATATTAAAAAAAAAAAGAAAATTAATATAAAATACTCAATGAAGAAAAAAAGAAATATAAGCAGAATTAAGTTTGTGAATATAGATCTTTGTTAGAATTTGGAAAAGTCTAATAGACTATATGCGCCTTGAAATGACATCAAATCTGCACAAAATGCTGAGTCATGGGCCTGCGATTTCAGAACTTCAGTGTTGAAAAGACCCGTGACATGATGGAAATCAAAATGGTTGAGGTAATTTCCAGCAGAAAAATGCACTTCATGTTTTATCTACTTGTAACATATGGTTTTAAGAATCTAAAAATCACAAGCCTCGTACGCTTCTTTTCAGCAGTTGACTTTATGCAAATATACAAATATTTCATCCCTTAACTTTTTCCTTCCTTTGAGGTGGATGTTCATCTCAAATTCATGTGTTATTTTTTATTTCAATAATAACCTATCGGTACCTGTTTTTCTTCCTCTACTGACATATTTTCTCTGCCCTGCACCTTCCCAGAGAATATCAAGTCACCTCTCCGAAGATAAGCTCTTTTGTCTCCTACAGAGCTGGGCCTCTCCTTTCATCTTAGAATTCCTTCATCTACCACCATAAGAATGGAGTGAAAAGACTGTACTCCCATTTTAAATATAAAACTATCACTAAAACTATCACTACTCTCCAGGAATTCCTGCTTCCCTTATTTCTTAATCCTTTTAGGTATACTTATGATAGGTTTCTTAATATTTTTATTTTTATTTTCCGTTTTCAGGTTCTTTTCTGATTGAATACACTCTTGTATGTTCCCTGTTTGCAAGGTCCTTTTTTTCTGATTGTAAATTTTTTGTGTGTGTGCTGAATAAACTGGTTGCTTGTGAGACATTTAAAAGAGTAAAAAACAAACAAACCAAAAAAAGAGTAGAAATAGGCAAATTTGGTTTAAAGGTATTAAGAGTTAAAAATTTTAGTGAAATATATTCTTTTGTTCTGCTTCTTCTCTGTAGGGAATGTAAGCAAACTTTCTTCTATACTTTTATACCACTCTCAATTCTTGTTTTTCCTTCTCAGTTTGTTATCTTCCATTTCTTAAATATTAGGAGGCCAAATACAAACATAAAATTAAGCTGTATTTATTGTATAGGATATTGAGAGTAACATGTTAAACATTCACTATGTCACTAGAGTGAAACCAAACAAAACCACCACAAGCAACAACATATTTCCTCTACATGTAAATGGGTAAAAGACAATCCTTAAATATTTAAAAGAGCTAATTTATATCATATGTATAAGTACATAGGTATGCTTTTTCAATAGTTTATATATTAAGCGGAATTATCATTTTTAATAAAATAGTTACTTTATTGTTTTCAATAGATTCTATGTTATTATTACAACTAGATGTTTTCCATTGGTTCATATGTAAGATAACTTAAATGAAATTACAGTTTTGAATTATATCTCTCATTTTCCTTTTATAAATTGTCCCAGTAGATTTATGAATATTCAAACTAAGTTCTAAAACCTATACGTTGTTTCTATTATCAACAGAGTCCTCTAGGGGGAGGCTTCATCAAAACTGAGTTTTCTAACTAAGCACTGTGCCCAAAATTCAGATTTGCTTGACCAATGTTTATGAAGTACCTACTCTATGCTAGTCACTAGGTAAATAAGATATTTACTTTTGTTTATTTGATGGATAGAATTTTTCTTTAAACAAAATTATTTATTGAAATAATTCTATCTCATTAAGTAGGAGCCCTGGTGGCACAGCCATTAAGCACTGGGTTGATAACCAAGAGGTCGGTTGTTCGAACCCACTGGCCACTCTTTGGGGAAAGATGTGGCAATCTGTTTCCTTAAAGATTACACCTTGGAAAACTTATTGGGAAGTTCTACTTTGAGTCAGAATTGACTGGATGACAGAAGCTTTGGTTTTTGGATCTTATTAAAAAATAACTCATTATTCTTTTTATATGGTAGCATGAATAGAAACCAACACCTCATAGAAACCAACACTTTAAAAGTAGGTTTAATTAAACACGCAATAATTTGTAAGACCACCACCTGTCTGTCAGTTTGTAATACTGTGGTATGTTGAGTGTTATTATGATGCTGGAAGTTATGCCACAGTATTTCAAATACCAGCAGGATCATTCAGGATGGAGAGGTTGCCATGGCGTTTCCAGACTAAGAATGACTTGGAAGAAAGATCTGGTGATTTACTTCCAAAAATTAGTCAATGAAAACCCAATGGTTACAACAGAATATTATCCAATATAGTGCTGGAGGATAAGCCCCTTTATTGGAAGGGACTAAAAATAAACAGTGGCTGCAAACACAATCTTGACAATGGTGCAGGGACAGGTAATATTTCATTCTGTTGTACATGGGGTCACCATGAGTCTGAGCTGACTTGATGGCAACCAACAACAACAATTTTAAGATAATTCTAGGCTATAATTTACTTTATAGTTTGGTTTCCAAAATGTCCCTTCACTATAATTTTATTTTCCTAAAACAATGATAGAAAAGAGACAGAGAAAAGACTCCATGGCTTTTTGCTTTGTTTTCCCACAGGAACTTCCAAACCAGATACAGTTGATTCATTGAGTTGTTGAACAACATCTATTAAGTATCATTGAATAACCTTGGTGCGCAGGTTAGGACAGTGTAAGAAGTTAACCAAGAGTGTGGTTTTAGAATAGTTCTGTTGTTGTTGTTGCTGTTAGGTGCTGTCGAGTCAGTTCCAACTCATACCAACCCTATGTACAACAGAAGGAAACACCGCCCGGTTCTGAGCCATCTGATCCCTCCTGATAACATGTCCTAAGTATGCGAGATGACGTTTCGCCATCCTAGCTTTTAACGAGCATTATAGCTGTAGCTGTACTTCTCCAAACAGATTTGTTTGTTCTTCTGGCAGCCCATGGTATACTCAATATTCTTTGCCAACACCATAATTCAAAGGCATCAATTCTTCTTTAGTCTTCCTTATTTATTGACCATCTTTCCCATGCATATGCAGTGATTGAAAACACCATGGTTTGGGTCAGTTTCACCTTTGTCCTTAGAGTGACATCTTTGCTTTTTAACACTTTAACGAGATCTCGTGCAGCAGATTTGCCCAATGCAAAGTGTTGTTTGATTTCTTGACTGTTGCTTCCCTGGGCATTGATTGCAGACCCAAGTAAAATGAAATCCATTACAACTTCAATAATTTCTCCATTTATCATGATGCTGCTTATTGGTCCAGTTGTGAAAATTTTGATTTTCTTTATGTTGAGGCCACGAAGGCTGATTTTAAACCATGCAGTATCACCTTGTTTTGTTGCAATGACTGCCACTTGGTCTAAGTACAGGTTCTTCATTAGCATGCAATTTGGTGTTCTGCAATTCCCATTCTTCATAATGTTTTCCATAATTTGTTATGATCTACACTATCAAATGCCTTTGCATAGTCAATATAACACAGGTAAATATCTTTCTGGTATTCTCTGCTTTCAGCCAAGATCCATGTGACATCAGCAGTAATATCCCTCGTTCCCAGTCCTCTTCCGCATACAGTTTGAATTTCTGGCAATTCCCTGTTGATGTACTGCTCCAACTACTTTTGAATGACCTTCAGCAAAATTTTGCTTGTGTGTGATATTAATGATTTGTTAAATAATTTCTGCATTTGGTTGGATCACTTTTCTTTGGAATGGGTAGAAATATGGATCTCTTCCAGATGGTTGGCCAGGTAGCTGTCTTTCAAATTTCTTGGCATAGATGAGTGAGCACTTCCAGCCCTGCATTCATTTGTTGAAACATCTCAATTAGTATTTCATCAATTCCTCGTGCCTTGCCTTTTGCCAATGCTTTCAGTGCAGCTTGGATCTCTTCCTTCAGCACCATCAGTTCATGATCATATTCTACCTCCTGAAATGGTTGAATGTCGACCAATTCTCTTTGGTGCAGTGACTCTGTGTATTCCTTCCATCTTCTTTTGACACTTCCTGAATCATTCAGTATTTTCCCCATAGAATCCTTCAATATTGCACCTTGAGGCTTGATTTTTTTCCTCAGCTCTTACATCTTGAGAAATGCCCAGTGTGTTCTTTTTTGGTTTTCTATCTCCAGGTCTTTGCACATTACGTTATAATACTTTACTTTGTCTTCTCAATACACCCTTTGAAATCTTCTGTTCAGCACTTTTACTTTGTCATTACTTCCTTTTGCTTTAACTACTCCACATTCAGGAGCAGTTTTCAGAGTCTCTTCTGACATCCATTTAGGTCTTTTCTTTCTTTCCTGTCTTTTTAGTGACCTCTTGCTTTCTTCATGTCTGATGCCCTTAATGTCATTCCACAACTTGCCTGGTCTTCGGTCATTAGTGTTCAACATGATGAATCTGTTCTCGAGATGGTCTCTAAATTCAGGTGGGAAATATGGTAGGTTGCATTTTGGCTCCCATGTACTTTTTCTGATTTTCTTCAACTTCAACTTGAACTTACTCATGAACAATTAATAGACTGTTCTGACTGATGATATTGAGTTTTCCATCATCTCTTTCCACTGATGTAGTTGATTTGATTCCTGTGTATTCCGTCTGGTGAGGTCCATGTGTATAGTTGCCATTTATGCTGTTGAAGAAAGGTATTTGCAGTGAAGAAGTTACTGGTCTTGCAAAATTCTGTCATGCGATCTCCATCATCATTTCTATCACCAAGGCCGTATTTTCCAAATACCAAACCTTTTTTTTTTTTTTCCCATCTCTCACATTCCAATCTCCAATAATTTTCAGTGCATCTTGATTGCATTTTTAACAATTTCAGACTGTAAAAAAGTTAGTAAAAATCTTCAATTTCTTCATCTTTGGATTCAGGGGTTAGTGTGTAAATTTGAATAATAGTTGTATTAACTGGTCTTCCCTGTAGGTATATGGATATTATCCTATTTTTTAACAGCATTATACTTCAGGATAGATCTTGAAATATTCTTTTTTTGACTGTGAATACAACACCATTCTTCTTCAATTTGTCATTCCTGGCATAGTAGACCAGATGACTGTCAATTCAAAATGGCTGATACCAGTCCATTTTAGCTCACTAATGCCTAAGATATCGATGTTTACGTGTTCCATTTCATCTTTGACCACTTCCAATTTTCCTAGATTTCTACTTCATACATTCCATGTTTCTGTTATTAATGGATATTTGCAGCTGTTTCTTCTCATTTTGAGCTGTGCCATGTCAGCAAATGAAGGTCCGGAAAGTTGGACTCCATCTGTGTCATTTATGTCAACTCTGCTTTGAGGAGACAGCTCCACTCATCTCATATTTTAAGTGCCTTCCAACCTGAGGGGCTCATCTTCTGGCACTATAACAACATTATGCTGCTATTTATAAGGTTGGAAACCCTGGTGGTATACTGGTTAAGAACTAGGCTGCTAACCAAAAGGCTGGCAGTTCAAATCCACCAGGCGCTCCTTGGAAACTCTATGGGGCAGTTCTACTCTGTCCTGTAGGGTCGTTATGAGTTGGAATTGACTCGACGGCAATGGGTTTGGTTTTTGGGTTTTGGTATTCATAAGGTTTTCACTGCTTAATTTTTTTCAGGAGCAGAAACCCAGGTCCTTCTTCCTTAGCCTAGAAGCCCCACTGAAACCTGTCCACCATGGGTGACCCTACTAGTACTTGAATACTGCCGGCATAGCTTCCAGCGTCACAGCAACACACAATTGTCAGTTTGTCACACTGTGGGGGTTTGCATGTTACTGTGATGCTGCCCCCACACATCTGTCAGAATAAGTCTGGGCTCAGCCATATCACCTGAGAGTTCTGGAACATAAATTGAGCTGTAAAGTTTATCCTGATTTTTTTTTTTCAAGAAATTTAAGTTTTTGTTTCCTGCATCTGTCAATCATTGGTTATGGACTATCCGAGCAGGGAAAAGGGTGGGTGGGTTAAAGGAGGAAGTTCAAGGCATCTCCTAGTGGCTTGAGTCACTCAAAGGCAATCCTCCTAAGGAGATGTTAGCTCTTAGTGGTAACACCTAAAGCTTTTGGAGGATGAGCTTCCTGAACTGGTAAATGGACTCTGCCATAGCTGGGCTGAGTATCAACAGAGTCTGAAATGAAATTTTTTGCTTCTCTGACTCACAAGTGTCTGATCAACTCAGTGTAGTTCTTTGGCCTCTTATTTTATGTTAATGTATTGTGCCCATTAGTCAACAATGCCAGGTATATTACAGTTTCTCAATGAATTTTGAATTGAAGAAAATATTGTAAGACATTTCAAGAAATGCCATCCCCAATTAATGAGCTAAATAAAGAGAAATAAAATAATTTCTTTGAAGGCTTAGAGCAGGAACTCTTTTTCTGTGATTCAGGAACAAATAGACAGTCTCTAGAAAATATGTGAGCCCTCTGATCTGCTTGTCCATATGCATACATATTTTTCTAGACATAGATTACATTCTTAAATGAGTTTGAAAAATTTTATGACTATATTAGCATAATCCCACCCTATTGGGAAAGCAGTCTATCTGTGGCCTTCCAACACTTACCTGGACCACCTAATCAGATTCTTGGGGACAGAACATTCTCTCATAATGGAAGCTCTCACTGTTCTAGTTTTGTCTTTCCATTTATCAGGAAATTTACTCTCTATTCTGATTACACAGTAAACTTTCTTTGTACTGCTTATTGCTTAAGCATGTGTGCATTATGATATATGGCCAACTCTGCACTATTTTAGTCTCTTCTTGTTAGGGTGGAGAATAAGGTCCTTCACCTGCAGCATGGAAGAGGGATGTATGCACACTACCAGCTCTGCAAGGGCTGTGAAGAAGACCTTCTGACCATGGGGGACCAACAACCACATACGAAACTGATTGCTATCTGTCTCTTCTCTATGTGAGTAAAGTGTTATTCCAGCCAGTACCTATGTCTTTCTTAGTGACCTCAGACCTTGACTGGATACATCTGTTATGAAGTCATGGCCCCTCTCTCTGCCTAAGTTAATTGTGACTAATATTCATCTACAAGTGTAAGGGGATATAATCGAACTAATTGTAAAATAACTTGACTTCCTGTACCTCATTTTAACCCCCGTCCATAATGTTATAATTGAACAGTGTTATAGTAGTTCAGGATTTAAATTATGATTTGAATCCTGGTTTGTTATTATTTTCTCATGAATTTAGAATTATTCTTTTGCTGAGATCTTTACTTTTGGCTATATAAATTATCCATGATGTTATAACTGTATATTAGAAATATTAAGCTAGAGGAACAGAGTGGAAAGCCACCATCATTTAAAGTTTCCCCAGTTATTGTCTAAAATTATCACATTGTTTATATATAATATTTCAGTACTTTGTTTACTTAAGATGAATTACCAGCTTAAGACAGTATAATATAGGAATTAAAAGTAAATTATTTAACTTCTTTGGGTCTGTACCTTCATCTGTAAAATTGTAATAACTATAGTAATTTTTCCCACATGCTTCTTCTGAAGTTTAAAAGAGTTAACACCTCTAAAGTATTTCATATAGAGCCTAGCACAGAGGAGTACTCAATAATTATTAGCTATTATTTATTACGGAAACCCTGGTGGCATAGTGGGTAAGTGCTATGGCAGCTAACCAAAGGGTCGGCAGTTCAAATCTGTCAGGCGCTCCTTGGAAACTCTATGATGCACTTCTACTCTGTCCTATTGAGTTGCTATGAGTAGAAATCGACTCAGCAGCAATGGGTTTGGTTTTTGGTTTACAGACTCTCAATAAATACTCTTATGATGATTTTATTTAAAGAAAAATTATGAAAATACAGCAGTTTGAGGATGGGAGATCATTAAAATCAACCCTCTTAATTTGTAAGATTACCTAAAAAACATTGGAAGATGAGGAGGATCTCAGCAATGTGGTATTTTGCACTTATCCACTCAGAGCAAAGAATGTATTTCTGAAAGATGTTCATTAGCATCATCATGCTCATTTAATTATCAGCTATCAGAAATAACAGCTGCGTACATGGTAACTTGAGACACTGGAGCAGGCCATCATTACTAGTGATAAAACTCATTGTAAATAGTGATTTTACATGTGGATACTAATTAGAAAGGTGCTTGGTCACCTTCCAACAATTAGAGTTAAATATTCTGAACATTGAACAATTGTATTCTTCAAATGATATCTGAATTATTTGATTGTAATTGCATTTCTCACTTATTAAAGGCAATTAATTTCTTTTCTGATGTAGTTTTGGTTAGCCTGGGTTCGCTTAGAATACTGCAAAAAGAAAAAAGAAAACAAAAAGTTAACAAGAAAACTGATTCAATGTAAAAAAATGAAAAAAATAATTCCTCAGACTTAATGAAAAATAAAGATGAGGGGTCTGTAGAAATATAGGTTTAAAATATGAACCCAAGATTGCTTTTGCAGAAGGCTACTTATCACATCAGGAGTGATTACACTAATTTTCTTGTTGCTAAAGGAGAAGCATCTAAAAAATACACATTTTTTGAGTTTTTGAGTACTATTGCAAGTATAATGTCATTAAAATATGCAAATGTAATTAATTATAGAGATAAATTTTAAGGTCTTTATACTTTTATTTGTTTTAATATTATTCTTTCTGATGAAATGATAAGTACATCTAGCTGGGGTTTTAAAAGGGGGTAGTTTCTTTATCACATTTTACCTAAATAAGTGATATTTCTGAAGGTTAACTTCTCATGACTGTAACTGATTATGCTATGAAATTTATTTGTATTAAAATTTTTTTTTTACCAAACTGTATAGCAATCAATATAAATTTTCAGTACTGTATGTATGCTATTTTCTCTCTCTAGATTTCAACTCCCTCGCCTGTAAAATGTTAAGATTATTATTATTGGAGTTTCTACATGTAAGAAGCTTGATATTGTTCTTGCCCCAGGATAAATGCTTATGAAGTATTTAAAAAATGTATGTCATTCTTTCTGTTCCAATTATTACCATTGATTATTATTTTGAAGATATCACTAATGTTTGAATTAAATATGCATGCAGAAAAAAATATATTATCAAAATTCTTAAGGATACGTCTTGCTTTTATTTCCTAGATAAGGTTGTTTCCTCCCCTGCCTTTGCCTGCAATGCTTTATAATCATGCTGTTGTTGTTGGGTACTATTGAGTTGACACCAACTCAGTACATGCTCAGCTCAGTACATACTTTGGACATGTTGTCAGGAGGGATCACTCCCTGGAGAGGGGCCTTATGATTGGCAAAGTACAGGGTCAGCAGAAAAGAGGAAGACCCTCAACGAGGTGGATTGATTGGCACAGTGGCTGCAACAATGAGCTCAAGCATAACAACGGTTGTAAGGATGGAGCAGGACCAGGCAGTGTTTCGTTCTGTTGTGCATAGGGTCGCTATGGGTCGGAACCGACTCGACGGCACCTAACAACAACAACAACATAGGACCCCATGTAATAGAGTAGAACTGCCCCATAGAGTTTTCTTAGCTGTAATCTTTTAGGAATCAGATTGCCAGGTCTTTCTCCAGAGGAGCTGCTGGTTGGGTTAGAATCACTAATCTTTTGTTTAGCAGCTGAGCACTTAACCGTTGTACCACCAGGGCTATTTTTTTTAAGCATATATATCTTTTTATCTTCAGTTGTATAATATTTTGCTTAAATGATTATAATATCTAGTTAGAGTTAGCTAAGAGTTTGGAAAAAATTCAATATATCTCATACATGACCTGTAAATAAAGAGCAGATTGTTAAATATTGTAAAGAGTTGATAATATCCTACATGGAGCTTTGAGAAAAATATACTGCAGAACTCCAGTATCAGTAAAAAAATTGAAGAATTGTGCAATAGTTGGAACAAATAATGACTACTTAGTCTATGGTGATTGAAATTGTCTTGTGCTTATAAATATTGATGTAAGTCAAATAAACACTGACTTAGTAAAATACTTGCTGTCCCTCCTAATATTCATTCATATTCTATTTATACCCAAGCCCAGTGCCGTGGAGTTGATTCCGACTCATTCTATTTACAGACATATGTAATTCTTTAAACAAAATTCCCACTATTCTAGTAACATTCACTGAATTTAGAGCTTGTACCTTAGAATATTTCCTTTATTTACAACTAGCATAAGGAAATATTTATCCTGATGTTTGAGTCTAACCTGATTACCCACCCCTCCTCAAGTCTCGCACACAGCTCCATGATATTACTTGTCACACTGATTCCTCACCTGGAAAAATATGAATTGTCTCCCCCTTTTTCTTAGTAAATCTAACTTCATCACAAGGTGTTCTTCAAAAACTCAATAGTCCACTTACTCTCCATTGTAATAAATGAGCACTTGCTAAGCTCTAGACAGGGTGTCAGGTGATTTATATTCATATGTATTACATAATAAATCCATTTTAAGTTTTTTTTAATTATTATGAAATTAAATTGTAGCTTTCCTTGAACTCACGGTTAACCTATGTGATACCTTCTTCAAGAAAATGAAGTGGTTATTCTTAAATACTTAATGTTTAACATTAAATTGCTGCCTGATGTGTAATAAACAAAGAGTCTTTGAAGGTATGTTCCTGTCTGGCATTCTGGTCTACTTATAAACAAATCTCATTACCTTAGTGTAAATTCCTCCTAGTTCTACTTGTTTTAGACTGATGGGCCTTTGTATGGAGAAATTAAATCAATAATAGGAAGCCTGATTCAATCTTTGTTTTTTTGCCACATCGGTAATTTTTAAATATATACTCAGTCTACACTCCCTTTTCATCCCAAGTTGTGTTTGCTTGCCTGTTAATAACATAATTCAGTACAATGAAGATATTTGTTTGGAATTGTGATGATTTTTCCTTGATGAAATCTCGTATCAACAGTTTGGACATAATAACATTTTAGAGTACTGTGGGTTTATATTTAGCTATTACTTACTTAATTTTCCTGAGTGAAATAGCATGGTCAAAGAAGAGATATCATTTAGTCATTCAGATTGGATCAATTTCTTATAGTGGCAACTGCCATAGTATTTCAATATTATTGAACATCATATATTATATTAAAGCTATTCAGTATTTGATTTTATAAAAATTTGATGATTGATATTGAAGAAAACTTTATTTTTTAAATTTTTATTCTGCTTTAAGTGAAAGTTTACAGATCAAGCCCGACTCTCATACAAAAATTTATAAACACCTTGCTATATACTCCTAATTTCTCTCCCCTGAATGAGACAGCAGACTCTGCCAGCTTCTGACCCTCTCTACCCTCTCATCTCCCCTTCAGACCGGAGATGCCAACATAGTCTCATGTGTCTACTCGATCCAAGAAGCTCATTCTTCACCAGTATCATTGTCTATCCCATGGGCTAGTCCAATCACTGTCTGAACAGTCAGCTTTAGGAATGGTTCCTGTCTTGGGCTAACAGAAGGTCTGGGCACCATGACCTCCGAGGTCATTCTAGTCTCAGTCAGACCATTAAGTCTGGTCTTTTTACAAGAATTTGGGGTCTGCATCCCACTGCTCTCCTGCACCCTCAGGGGTTCTTTGTTGTGTTCCCTGTCAGGGCAGTAATTGGTTGTAGCTGGGCACCGTCTAGTTCTTCTAGTCTCAGGATGATGTAGTCCCTGATTTAAGTGGTCCTTTCTGTCACTTGGGCTCATAATTACCCTGTGTCTTTGGTGCTCTTCATTCTCCTTTGCTCCAGGTGGGCTGAGACTCATTGATGCATCTTAAATGGCCGCTTGCTAGTGTTTAAGACTCCAGACGCCATTCTCCAAAGTGGGATGCGGAATGTTTTCTTAATAGATTTTATTATGCCAATTGACTTAGCTGTCCCCTGAAACCATGGCCCTGAAACCCCTGCCCCTGCTACGCTAGCCTTTGAAGCTTTCAGTTTATTCAGGAAAATTCTTTGCTTTTTGTTTAGTCCAGTTGTGCTGACCTCTTCTGTATTGTTTGTTGTCTTTCCCTGCACCTAAAATAGTTTTTATCTACTATCTAATTAGTGAAAACCCCTCTCCTTCCCTCAATCCCTCCCCCATCTAGTAACCATCAAAGAACATTTTCTTCTCTGTTTAAACTTTCTCAAGTTCTTATAGTAGTAGTCTTATACAATATTTGTCCTTTTGCAAGTGACTAATTTCATTGGGCATAATGCCTTCCAGATTCTTCCATGTGATGAAATGATTGACAGATTCATCACTTCTTTACCGATGCATAATATTCCATTGTGTGAATATACCATAATTTATTTATCCATTCATTTGTTGATGGGCACCTTGGTTGCTTCCAACTTCTTGCTGTTGTAAACAGTGCTGCAATGAACGTGGGTGTGCATGTATCTCTTTGTGTAAAGACTCTTATTTCTCTAGGATATATTCCAAGGAGTGGGATTGCCAGATCCTGTTGTACTTCTATGCCTAGCATTTTTAAGGGAGTGCCAAATTGATTTCCAAAGTGGTTGTACCATTTTACATTCCCACCAGCAGTGTATAAGTGTTCTAGTCTCTCCACAACCTCTCCAACATAGATTATTTTGTTTTTTCAATTAATGTCACCCTTGTTGGAGTGAGATGGAATCTCATCGTAGTTTTGATTTGCATTTCTCTAATGATAGTGAGCATTTCCTCATGTATCTGTTGACCACCTGAATGTCTTCTTTAGTGAAGTGTCTGATCACATCCTTTGCCAATTTTTTAGTTGGGTTATTTGTCTTTTTGTAGTTGAGTTTTTGCAGTATTATTTAGATTTTAGAGATCAGACTCTGACTAGAAATGTCATAGCTAAAAACTTTTCCCAATATGTAGGTAATATTTTAACTCTTTTGGTGAAGTTTTTAGATGAGCATAGGTGTTTGATTTTTAGGAGCTCCCAGTTATCTAGTTTCTCTTCTATGTTGTTAGTAATGTTTTGCCTACTATTTACGATATGTATTAGGGCTCCTAAAGTTTCCCCTATTTTTTCTTCCATGATCTTTATTGTTTTAGATTTTATATTTTGGTCTTTGATCCATTTTGAGTTTGTTTTTGTGCAAGGTGTGAGGTATGGGCCTTGTTTCAATTTTTTGCAGATGGATATCCAGTTATGCTAGCACCATTTGTTAAAAAGACTGTCTTTTCCCCATTTAACTGACTTTGGGCCTTTGTCAAATATCAGCTGCTCATATGGGGATGGATTTATGTTTGGATTCTCAATTCTGTTCCATTGGTCTATGTATCTATTGTTGCACCAGTACCAAGCTGTTCTGACTACTGTGGCAGTATAATAGGTTCTAAATTCAGGTAGAGTGAGGCCTCCCACTTTGTTCTTCTTTTTCAGTAATGCTTTGCTTGTCAGGGGCCTCTTTCCCTTCCATATGAATTTGGTGATTTGTTTCTCCACCTCACTAAAGAATGTTGTTGGAATTTTAATGGGAATTGCATTGTACCTATAGATGGCTTTTGGTAGAATAGACATTTTTATAATGTTAAGCCTTCCTATCCATGAGTAAGGTATGTTTTTTTTGCTTATGTAGGTCTCTTTTGGTTTCTTGCCGTACTGCCTTATAGTTTTCTTTGTATAGGTCTTTTACATCTCTGGTAAGATTTATGCCTAAGTATTTTATCTTCTTGGGGGCTCCTGTAAATGGTATTGATTTGGTTATTTCCTCTTTGATGTTCTTTTTGTTGGTGTAGAGGAATTCAACTGATTATTGTATGATTATCTTGAATCCTGATAGTCTGCTGAACACTTCTATTAGTTTCGGTAATTTTCTTTAGGATTCTTTAGGGTTTTCTGTGTATAAAATCATGTCATCTGCAAATAGAGACACTTTTACTTCTTCCTTGCTGATCTGGATTCCCTTTATTTCTTTATGTAGCCTAATTGCTCTGGCTAGGACCGCCAGCACAATGTTGAATAAATAGGGGTGAAAAAGGGCATCCTTGTCTGGTTCCTGATCTCAAGTGGAATGCTTTCAAGACACTCTCTTTTTAGGATGATGTTGGCTGTTGGCTTTGTATAAATTCCCTTTATTATGTTGAGGAATTTTCCCTCTATTCCTATTTTGCTGAGAGTTTTTATTATGAATGAGTGTTGAACTTCGTCAAATGACTTTTCTGCATTGATTGATAAAATCATGTGTTTCTTGTCTTTTGTTTTATTTATATGATGGATTACATTGATTGTTTTTCTAACGTTGAACTATCCCAGTGTACCTGGTATGAAACCTACTTGGTCATTGTGAATTATTTTTTTGATATGTTGTTGAATTCTATTGGCTAGAATTTTGTTGAGGATTTTTGCATCTACATTCATGAGGGATATAGGTCTGTAAATGTCTCTTTTTGTAGTGTCTTTACTGGGTTTTGGTATCAGGGATGTGGTGGCTTCATAAAATGAGTTTGGGAGTATTCCGTCCTTTTCTTTGCTCTGAAATACCTTTAGTAGTAGTGGTGTTAATTCTTCTCTGAAAGTTTGGTGGAACTCTGTAGTGAAGCCGTCTGGGCCAGGGCTTTTTTGTTGTTGTTCGGAGTTTTTTGTTTTCCTTTTCAATCTCTTCTTTTGTTGTGGGTCTATTTAGTTGTTCTACCTCTGTTTGTGTTAGAGAAGGTAGCTAGTGTGTTTCTAGGAATTCATCTGTTTCTTCTAGGTTTTCATATTTGTTAGAGTTCAATTTTTCATAATAACCTGATATGATTCCTTTAATTTCAGTTGGGTCTGTTGTAATATCGCCCATCTCATTTCTTATTTGGATTATTTGGTTCCTCTCCTGTTTTCCTTTGTCAGTTCAGTCAACGGTTTATCAGTTTTGTTGATTTTTTCAAATAACCAGCTTTTGGTCTTGTTAACTCTTTCAATTGTTTTTCTGTTTTCTATTTCCTTTTGTTCTGCTCTAATTTTTATTATTTCCTTTCTTCTAGTGCCTGATGGTGTCTTTTGTTGCTCTCTTTGTATTTGTTCAAGTTGTAGGGATAATTCTTTGACTTTGGCCCTGTGTTCTTTTCATATGTATGCATTTATTGATACAAATTGACCCCTGAGCACTGCTTTCACTGTGTCCCAAAGGTTCTGATAGGGATTGTTTTCACTGTCATTGGATTCTATGAATTTCTTTATTCCCTCCTAACCTTCTATAACCCAGTCTTTTTTGAGCAGGGTAGTGTTCAGTTTCCAAGTGTTTGATTTTTTTCCCTGCTTTTTCTGTTGTTGATTTCTACTTTTATGGCCATATGGTCAGAGAAGATGCTTTGTAACATTTTGATGTTTTAGAATCTCCTAAGGCTTGCTCTTGACCTAATATGTGGTCTATTCTAGAGAATGTTCCATATGCACTAGAAAAGAAAGTATACTTGGCTGCTGGTGGGTGGAGTGTTCTGTGTATGTCTGTAAGTTCCAGTTAGTTGATTATGGCATTTAGATCTTCCGTGTCTTTATCAAGTTTCTTTCTCATATCCTGTCCTTCACTGAAAGTGGCATGTTGAAGTCTCCTACTATAATTGTGAAGCTGTCTATCTCACTTTTCAATGCTGTAAGAGTTTTTTTCATGTATCTTGCAGCCCTGTCACTGGGTGCATAAATATTTAATATGGTTATATACTCCTGGTATATTGCCCCTTTAATTAATATATAGTGCCTTTCCTTATCCTTTGTGGTGGATTTAACTTTGAAGTCTATTTTGTCAAAAATTAATATTGCCACTCCTGGTCTTTTTTGATTGTTGTTTGCTTAATGTCTTTTATTCCTTCCTTTGAGTTTTAATTTATTTGTGTCTCTAAGTCTAAGGTGTGTCTATTGTAGGCAGCATATAGAGAGACTTTTTTTTTTTTTATCCATTCTGCTGTTCTCCGTCTCTTTATCAGTGCATTTAGTCCATTAACATGCAGCATAAGTGTGGATAGTTATGAGTTTAATGGTGTCATTTTCATGTCATTTTTGGTGTGTTGTTGACAGTTTCTTTTTCCCACCTAATTTTTTGTGCTGAGTAGTTTATCTTTATACATTGTCTTTTCCTCTTATACATTGTTGTTGATTTTGTTTCTGCTGAGCCTCTATTTTTTTCTTGTATTTTATTTTGATGAGTAGGATAGTTAGTCTCCTTTGTGGTTACCTTGATAGTTACCCCTATTTTTCTAAGTTTAAACCAAACTTTTATTTCTTTATATTTTTTTGTCTACCTCTCCATATGAAAGATCTATGACTACATTTCTTAGTCCCTCTTTATTATTTTAATGTGGTCTTTGTTTACATAATAACATTGCTTTTTCCCCATTTTGAGCCTTTTTTTTTTTTTATCTTGATTTATTTGTTGTGATTTCCCTGTCTGGGTTAACATCTGATTGCTCTGTCTTGTGTTCTAGTCTTGGGTTGATGCCTGGTATTATTGACTTTCCAACCGAAGAACTCCCTTTAGCATTTCTTGTAGTTTTGGTTTGGTTTTTTGAAATCCCTAAACTTCTGTTTATCTGGAAATATCCTAATTTCACCTTTAAATTTGAAAGACAGTTTTGCTGGAGATATGATTCTCGGCAGACAATTTTTTTCCTTGAAAACTTTATATAAGTCATCCCATTTCTTTCTTGCCTGCATGGTTTATGCCAAGTAGTCCAAGCTTATTTGTATTGACTCTCCTTTGCAGGTGACTTTTCCTTTATCCCTAGCTGCTCTTAAAATTCTCTCTTTATCTTTGGTAATGGCAAGTTTGATTATAATATGTCTTGATGACTTTCTTTTAAAATCTGCCTTATGTGGAGTTCAATGAGCATCTTGGATAGATATCTTCTCATCTTTCATGATATCAGGGAAGTTTTCTGCCAACAAATCTTTGACAATTCTCTCTGTATTTTCTATTATCCCTCCCTGTTCTAGTACTCTAATCACTCTTAGGTTATTTCTCTTGATAGAGTCGCACATGATTTTTAAGTTTTCTTCATTTTTAAATTTCTTTTATCTGATTTTTCTTCAAATATATTGGTGCCAAGTGCCTTATCTTCAAGGGCCCCAATTTTACCTTCCAGTTGCTCTATTCTGCTCCTCTGACTTTCTATTGAGTTGTCTAGTTCTGAAATTTTATTGTTAATCTTCTGAGTTTCTGATTGGTGTCTCTCTATGGATTCTTGCAGCTTATTAAATTTTTCATTATGTTCTTGAAGAACCTTTTTAATTTCTTCAAATGTTTTACCTGTGTGTTCCTTGGCTTGTTCTGCGTATTGCCAGATCTCCTTCCTTATATCTTGATGGTGGATATCTTGAAGAGTTCTGTATATTAATCTTTTGAATTCTGCATCCGGTAATTCCAGAAAGCCATCTTCATCCAGAAGATCCTTTGATTCTCTCTTTTGAGAGCTTGTTGAAGCGATCATGGTCTGTTTCTTTATGTGGTTTGATATTGACTGTTGTCTCTGTGCCATCTATAAGTTATCATATTAGTTTATTTTATGTTCTTACTGTATCCTAGTTTCTCACTTTGTTTTTCTTTTATATGCCCAAATGTTGCTTGAGTGAGCTAGCTGGAGTATTTTTGCCTTTGGGGCTCTGATGTCCTATCACCAGATGGCTAGAGCTGTTATCATGTATATGAGCTTATGAGTCTATTCATTTTCCTGTATGGATTCATCTCTGGAAGCTGCTCATTAAGTGTGTGGTACAGGCTCTGTCTACAGTCTTAGAGGGGCAGGGGTGTTTGATGTAGGTACTGGTATCTAGGTGCAGCAGGGGTCACACTCTGAACAAGGCATGGGGCTAAGAACCATTCCCTGAATGTCTCTAAGGGAAGTCTGTCCCTCTTCCCTAGAGCATGCAGGTGGGAGTGTTCTGCAGATGGACCATGGGCACCCAGTGTTCTTGGTTGTAAGAACTGGGAGGTACCAGTCATCCTTGGACCCCTGTTGCAGGGGCTGGGTGACCTGAGAGGATCCACCAGTCCTCAGGCTTCTGATGTGGGCAGGTGAGGACCCTGTTTAATCGGCAAAGCCATGTCAAATATCAAACACCCACCTCTCCACTGCACAGCTTAAACAGCCGCAGTCTGCCAACAAGGGTCTATTCTCCTAGAATAGGGCCACACAGGTCCATGCAGGGGCGAAAGGTATTCCATGTCCACAGACCATTTATGCCTAGACAGGAGCCACTTCTGTCCTGAGCTCCCCAGGTTAGTGGAGCTGGCAAATTATCTTTCCCCCTTGTTGTGAATTTATTCCTTCTCTAAATCTGGGAGCATGGCTCAGGGTGCTCAAATGGGCCTAACTAAAACAAAAATTTTTTTTTTTTTTTTTTTTTTTACCTCAAGCCCAGGGAAATCAACAGCCACTGAAGTCAGCTTGGGCGTAGGGGGCACGGTAAAATATACACAAGTACTTAGCTTTTGCTGAGAGCCCCGTTCTTTGGTTCCAGAGGTGTGAGTAGGCTGTGCAGCTGGCTGCTTCTCCCTGAGAAAACCATGGCTGAATGCTACCGCCAGACCATTGCAGCCACTTTTGGGAATGGTGCCTGAGGGATCTCAGCAATTCAGGTCCAGCAACTCCTCTCCGCTTCTGAACGGTCTCACTGTCTCCCTGCCACTTAGTCCATTTTCTAACTTTGAGGTTGATGTTCAGGGCTTCTAGCTTGTCATAAATATAATTGTTTCACTTGATTTTTCCTGTCTTTGTTGTAAGAGGGATGGCCAGAAGCATCTGGCTATTCTGCCATCTTGGCCTCTGAAAACTTTCTTAATTCAGTTTCAAATCATTTTTGACAGAAAGACTAATGTTTTAGCAACGTAATTGTCAGTTTCTTTAAAAAGCAGGGCTCAAGTTTTCTGTTTCTCTGTGTATTTCCCTTTTTCCTTTTTATTGAATAGAAACAAATAGAGAATTTTTTTTTTTTATGGAAGCCATATATCTATTATTCAGCTCTCAAGAAATGTTATTCTTTTTCATATATATATATATGTATGTTAGTCTTAGGAAACCATTTTTTGGACAACAAAATTAAGCCCTTTTGTAAAACTTTATATTTGTAACTTCCATGCCATTTTTCTTTGTGCTATTCTAAGACTCCACTGCTAGCTTGTTAGTTTGTTGTAGTGTGGTGACTTTTGTGTTGTCATGATTCTGGAAACTATGCCACTAATATTTCAAATACCAGCAGGGTCACCCATGATGGATAGATTTCAGTAGAGCTTCCACACTAAGACAGATTAGGAAGAAAGACCTTGCAATCTACTTCTGAAAGTTAGCCAACAAAAACACTACGGATCACAGCAGAATACTGCCAGATGAAGTACTAGCAAATGAGCTCCCTGTGTTGGAAGGCACTCTAAATACACAGTGGTTGGGACAATGAACTCAATCATACTGGCTATCATGAGGATAATGTAGGGCCAGGCAGTGTTTCATTTTTTTTTTTCCTAAGAAGCATAAATTATCTAAACTTAAGTTATTCTCATCACAATTCCTAACATTCATAACACTGTTATGATTTTCTAATTATCTTGTTAAAAGGATAACATAAAAATACACAATATACCCATGATTAGTATTCCAAATAATTTATTAAACCATATCTCTATCTCAGCCACCACTTTTAAAAATTCTGAAATATTCTAAAGCAAAAAGATACCCTTTCTTTTCATCACCAATGCTATCTTAAATTTGTATAATCATATGCTCATCAATAATTCCATAGTTTTTAAAATGCCTATTAAATGGCTTAAAATATTTTAACAAAACAATTATTTTTTAATTCAAACAGTATCTGTCAATCATATCCATTCTACAATGTCCAGTTTATAGTACATTAAAAAATCATTCTTCACTTGTAAGCTCCACCAGGAAAGGTACAATAATCTTGGTTTTTGTTATAGCCCTCACACAACAACTGGCAGAGAACTGGACACAAACTTTTCAGTATAAAAGAAGAAGGCACTTTCCTAGAAGATAAAGCATACCAGCCACACTTTGTGTACACAGAATGAATCTTGCCTTGATGGCAGGTTTCTCAACAAAGGTCAGTAAATACCTAGAATTCAGAATATGTCTGATAGGTCTGTTCTCCAGCTACCAAGAAAGAACAGTTTGCTTCAAGTCGATTCTGACTCATGGCAGCCCCATGTGTGTCAGAGTAGAACTTTGCTCCATAGCATTTTTAATGGCTGATTTTTCAGAAGTAGATCGCCAGACCCTTCTTTCAAGGCACCTTTAGGTATACTCAAACCTCCAACCTTTCAGTTAGCAGTTTGTAGTAGTTGAAGGATGAGCTGAAGTTAACAGATGTGACTTTGAAGGAAAAGGTTGTTTTATCTTTTCTAGGTCCTTTGAATTGCTATGTAAATTTTAGGATCCAATCATCCATTTCTACACAAATATGTGCTGTGATTGTGATTGAAATTACGTTGAATCTATAGACCAATTTTAGTAAGTCAGACATCTCAATAATATTGAGTGTTCTCTTCCATACCCAGGGTATAACTTCCATTTACTTAGGTCATGTTAAGTTTTTTTCTGCAATGATTTGTAGTTTTTAGTGCATGAGTTGTACATAACTTCAGTAAAATATATATCAGTGTCTTTCATACTATTGTATGAATGTAAGTAGTAATTTTTGATTAGTATAAAGAAATACAATTGATTTTACAAGCTTGCTAAACTCACATATTTGTTCTAGTGGCTATTTGTGTTATCTGCATATAAAGATATTTTTCCTTTATGATCTTGTGTTTTTTTTTTTTTTTCCTTTTCTTGCATCATTGCATTGGCTACAACTTCCAAAAACATAGTGAATAGAAGAAGTGACAGTGGACATCCTTGTCTTATTGTTTATCTTATATGGAAAGTACACGCAGTCCCCAACTTATGACATATTTAAGTTAGTTATTTATGGTTCAAAACACTGCTGTATAGCAGTCTATGGTCTGGTCTACAATAAATTTGGTATGGATGTCAAGAGTGATAATGAATAGAAAGTTCCAAGCATTTGATCAGGATAATATGATGAAAGAGATCAGAGGAAAAATCATCCACGTAGCAAGAATGCTAAATTTAGAACTTGATATCTCCTATGTGGAACAGCTCACAGATAACAAAAAAAGGGAATGGACAGATTAGGATTTTTGAAGATGAATGAAAGGCTTAAGAAGAAGAACAATGAGGAAAAGGAAGGGGAGAAGTTGTCAAAAAAATTCACAGGGAAAGGTTTAGCTGGAATTCTTTCTAAACTAAATCAAGGGCTTCAGTTGCATGAAAACACGGACTCAAACGCTGATTGCGTTTTAAAGTTGATAGGCAGATTCAGGAAACAGTGAGATGTTGCAGCAAAATATATGGAGAAAAGAACCATACAGACAACTTCACTAATTTTCTAACTAGAAACACACAGAGTCCCTGTTTCCAGGCATAATCCAGTTAATCCAGAATCTTCCAAAAGTAGAGTTATTGCTGCAACTGACAAAATGCCAACATTGTCCAACTCATCTTCTTGTCAGAGTAAATTTTTATGACTTGCGGAATTTTTTTTTGCATGCATGTATGTATTAAAATATATGGGTAAGTTTATAAGCAATGTTTCCAACCCCAAGAACAAAGATCAGATTTATAAAGATACAGATAATAAAAGGCAGTAATAAACAGTACAAAAATAAATAAATAAATAAGGTATGGGACTTACCTCAGAACAAACCTATAATGGAGTGCTCAGATCGAACCCAGTTGTAAGTCGGGGACAATTTGTATTCATATATTCACTATTAAGTTGCAAGGTGTTCATAGATGCTCTTTACTAGGCTTGGAAAGTCCCTTTCTATCTGTAGTTTGCTAGGATATATTTTCAATCAAGAACAGATATTAGAATTTTTCAAGTGCACATTTATGCATATATTGCAATGATTTTTTTTTTCCTTACCTTAATGTGGTGAATTAAACCCAAACCCAGTGCCGCCGAGTCGATTCGGACTCATAGCAACCCTATAGGACAGAGTAGAACTGCCCCATAGACTTTCCAAGGAGCGCCTGGTGGATTCAAACTGCCGACCCTTTGGTTAGCAGCTGTAGCACTTAACCACTATGCCACCAGGGTTTCCAGTGTGGTGAATTACAATGATATATTTCCTCACATTTAATTAGCTTTACATTTCAAAGATTAAATTCCAGTTGTTCATAATGTTTTGCCCATCCTTAATGCACTGAAGGAAGTTATTTGCTTGCATTTTTGTTATTAAATTATATTTATGACGGATATTAGTCTGAAGTTTTTTTTTTTTTTTCTTTTCCTTGCAATACCTTTATCTACTTTATACACAAAAATAAAGTTGGCCACATAGAATGAGTTGGCAAATATTCCCTACTTTTCAACCTTCAAGAAAAATTTGTGTAAAATTGGAATTATTTCTTCTTTAAATATTTGGTAGTATTTACCAGTGAAGCCATATGGGAAGAAATTTTCTTAGTGGAAAGTTTTTAACTAAAATTTCAATTTCCGTAAGAGAAGACTATTCAAGTTATTTATTTCTTCTGAGTAAACTAATTTAGTTCTTGTTATTTAATTTATTTCATCTAAATTGCTGAATTTATTCACATAAAGTTATCCATTATAAACTTTTTTTAAAATTGTACTTTAAATGAAGGTTAATAGAGCCAATTAGTTTCTCATTAAACAATACATATATTGTTTTGTGACGTTGGTTGCCAACCCCACAATATGTCAACACTCTCCCCTTGTCAACCTTGGGTTCCCTCTCACCAGCTTTCGTGTCCCCTCCTACCTTGTCACCCTTGCCCCTGAGCTGGTGTGCGCATTTAGTCTCATGTTGTTTTATGGGCCTGCCTAATTTTTGGAGTGACTTCAGTACCGAGTTATAAGGGTATCCAGTGATTACAGTCCATTATACACTTTTAATATTATTTTAATATATGTATGATTTATAGTGACACTACGTCTTTCATTCCTAATATTGGTAATTTGGGTCTTCTCTTATTTTTCATCAGTCTAGTTAGTCTTATAAATTTCATTAACATTCTTAAAGTTCAAGCTCCTGATCTTATTAATTTTCGCTATTATTTATTTTCCTTTTCATTTTTTTTAATGTTTATTATTTCATTTCTTCTTATTTGGGGTTTAATTTACTCTTTTAGGCTAGAGTTTTTTAGGGTGTGTTGTTAGGTGTTGTTGAGTTGGTTCCAAATCATACCAACTCTATGTAAACAGAGTGAAACAGTGTCCATTCCTGTGTCATCCTCGTAATGGTTGCTGTGTTTGAGCCCATTGTTGCAGCCACTGTGTCAATCCATTTTGTCGAGGGCCTTCCTCTTTTTTGCTCTACTTTTACTCTGTCCTATAGGATCGCTATGAGTCAGAATCAACTCGATGGCACTGGGTTGGGTACCTCTACTTTACCAAGCATGATACTCTTCTCCAGGGACTGGTCCTTCCTGATAACGTGTCCAAAATATGTGAGATGAAATCTCGTTATCCTCTCTTCTAAGGAGCATTCTAGCTGTACTTCTTCTACAACAGAGTTGTTCATTCTTCTGGCAGTCCATGGTGTATTCAATATTCTTTGACAACACCATAATTCAAAGGCATCATTTCTTCTTTGGTTTTCCTTCTTCATTGTCCAGCTTTCACATGCATATGAGATGATTAAAAATACCATGGCTTGAGTCAGTTGCATCTTACTCTTCAAAGTGGCATCTTTGCTTTTTGACACTTTAAAGAGGTCTTTTGCAGCAGATTTGCCCAAAGCAATACATCATTTCATTTCTTGACTGCTGCTTCCATGGCTGTTGATTGTGGATCCAAGAAAAATGAAATCCTTGAAAACTTCAATCTTATCTCCATTGAGCATGATGTTGCTTAAGGTATTAAAAAAAAAAAAAAATTTTTTTTTTTTTTTTGCTTAAGGTATAAAAAAAAAAAGTGTAGCTGAGATAATTGATTTAAAAAATTTCCTTCTATTTTAATATAGCTGTTCATTGCTATTCATTTTCCTCTATGCTCTGCTTTAGTTGCATCTTACACAATTTTGTAAGTTGTGTGTTTGTTTTCATTCAGTTCAAAATGCTTTTTTCTCCCCTTTTAATTTCTTCTTTGATTGATGGGTTATTTAGAAGTGAACTATTTACTCACAAAGTATTTGGAATATTTTTCTACATATCTTTCTGCTGTTGATTTCTAGTTTAATTCCATTATGGTTTGAGTAAATACTTTGTATGATTAAAAAAAAAAAGTTGTGTAATTAATGACACTTATTTATTTTTTTTTTATATATTTATGGGCCAGAATATGGTCATTTTTAGTAAACACCCATGAACATTTGGTCATTAAATTTTAGGCAAATTTCCTAAGATAATAAATAATGAAATAATAGCCTTTTCAAAAGATGATGCCACAGTAGTCAAAACAGCCTGGTACTGGTACAACAACAGATTCATAGACCAGTGGAACAGATTGGTAACCCAAACATAAATGCATCCACATATGAGCAGCTGATATTTGACAAAGGCCCCAAAGCAGTTAAATGGGGAAAAGAGATCTTTTTAACAAATGGTGCTGGCATCACAGGGTATCCATCTGCACAAAAATGAAACAAGACACATACCTCACACCACGCACAAAAATGAGCTCAAAATGGATCAAAGACCTAAATAAAAACTCTAAAAAGATAAAGATCATGGAAGAAAAAATAGGGGCAACGTTAGGAGCCCTAATACACAGCATAAACAGTATACAAAACATTACTAACAATGCAGAAGAAAAACTAGATAACTGGGAGCTCCTAAAAACCAAACACACAGCTGGTGGGAATGCAAAATTGTACAACCACTGTGGAAATCAATCTGATGCTTCCTTAAAAAGCTATAAATAGAACTACCATATGATCCAGCAATCCCACTGCTTGGAATATACGCTAGAGAAATAAGAGCCTTTACACAATCAGAAATACGCACACCCATGTTCATTGCAGAAACTCTGGTGGCATAGTGGTTAAGTGCTATGGCTGCTAACCAAAGGGTTGGCAGTTCAAATCCGCCAGGTGCTCCTTGGAAACTCTATGGGGCAGTTTTACTCTGTCCTATAGGGTCGCTATGAGTCAGAATCGACTCGACGGCACTGGGTTTTTTTTTTTTTTTGTATATTCATTGCAGCACTGTTTACAATAGCAAAAAGATGGAAGCAACCAAGGTGCCCATCAACGGATGACTGGATAAATAAATTATGGTATATTCACACAATGGAATACTACTCATTGATAAAGAACAGTGATGAATTTGTGAGACATTTCATAACATGGAGGAATCTGGAAGGCATTATGTTGAGTGAAATTAGTCAGTTGCAAAAGGTCATATATAGTATAAGACCACTATAATAAAAACTCAAGAAATAGTTTAAACAGAGAACAAAATATTCTTTGATGGTTACAAGAGGGGGGACAGAGGTAGGGAGAGTGGGAGAAGGGTATTCACTAGATAGTAGATAAGAGCTACTTTAGGTGACGGGAAAGACAACACACAATAAGGTGAGGTCAGCACAACTGGACTAAACCAAAAGCAAAGAAGCTTCCTGAAAAACTGAATGCTTCAAAGGCCAATGTAGCAGGGCTGGGGGCTTGGGACCACGGTTGCAGGGGACACCTATGTCAATTGGCATATTAAAATCTATTAAGAAAACATTCTGCCTCCAGCCTTGGAGAGTGGTTTCTGGGTTCTTACATGCTAGCAAGTGGCCATCTAAGATGCACCAATGAGTCTCAACCCACCTGGGCCAAAAGAAAATGAAGAACACCAAGGACACAAGGTAATTATGAGCCCAAGAGACAGAAAGCACCACATAAACCAGAGACTACATCAGCCTGAGACCAGAAGAACTAGATGGTGCCCGGCTACAACCAATGACTGTCCTGACAGGGAACACAACAAAGAACCCCCGAGGGAACAGGAAAGCAGTGGGATGCAGACCCCAAATTCTTGCAAGAAGACCAACTTAATGGGCTGACTGAGACTAGAAGGATCCTGGTGGTCATGGCCCCCAGACCTCTGTTCGCCCAGGCCAGGGACCATTCCCAAAGCCAACTCTTCAGGCATGGATTGGACTAGACAATGTGATGGAGAGGGATGCTGGTGAGGAGTGAGCTTCTTGGATCAGGTGGACACTTGAGATGATGTTGGCATCTCCTCCCTGCAGGGGAGATGAGAGGGTTGAGGGAGTTAGAAGCTGGCGAAATGGACATGAAAAGAGAGAGTGGAGGAAGGGAGCGGAGGGTCTCCTTGGGGGGGAGCAATTGGGAGTAGGTAGCAAGGTGTATGTAAGTTTTTGTGTGAGAGACTGACTTGATTTGTAAACTTTCACTTAAAGCACAATAAATTAAAAAACAAGATGGTGCCAGAATAACTGAATAACCACTTATTTACAAGGTTTCATAGACCTAAATTTAGCCTAAAATCACAAATATTATAGTAAACCCTAGATTATAAAACTCCTAAAGATTACTAAAAAGAAAATTTTCATAACCATGGATTAGCAAATATTTCTTAAGTAGGATATAAAAAAGGAAAAAAAAAAAACCTCAAAGTATAAAAGAAAAAATATATAAACCTGACTGAATCAAAATTAAAAGTTTTGCTCTTTGAAATATACTGTTAAGAAAATGAAAGGGTAAGAGAAAAACTATTTGTAAAAAATAAATCTCATAAAGGACTTGTATCCAAAATATATTTAAATTCTTCTACAACCTAATTAAAAAAAAAAAAAAAGGTAAATTGTTTTTTAATACTCATGTTTAAAAATCAGTAAATTTTTAGAGTGGAGTGTTCACCAATAAAGAGACTAATGACAGTCATTTGAAAAGAGGTTCAAAATCATTAGTCATTAAAACCAAAAAATCAAACCCAGTGCCGTCCAGTCAAATCTGATTCATAGTGACCCCATAGGACAGAGTAGAACTGCCCCATAGAGTTTCCAAGGAGCAGCTGGCGGATTCGAGTTGCCGACCCTTTGCTTAGCACTTAACCAGTACACCACCAGGGTTCTCTGTCATTAGTCATTAAGGAAATGCAAATTGAAATCACAATTCCACTGCAAACCTACTAAATGGCTAAAATTAGAGACTGAAAATTCTAAATGATAATATGAAGCAACTTGAATTTTTATACATTGATATTGGTAAAATACCGGTAATTTTGGAAACCCTGGTGGCGTAGTGGTGAAGTGCTACGGCTGCTAACCGAAAGGTTGGCAGTTGGAATCCGCCAGGCGCTCCTTGGAAACTCTATGGGGCAGTCCTACTCTGTCCTATAGGGTCGCTATGAGTCGGAATCGACTGGGTTTGGTTTGGTTTTATTGGTAATGCAAAGTGGCTCAGACACTTTTGAAATTAGTTTGTTGGACATTTTTAAAAAATATACATTTAAACATTTAGTTACCATATGATCCCAAAATCACACTCCTAGGTATTTATTTGATACTTAAAGTAAGTAGACTAGATGTGGAGGTGGAGTCTAAGGAGCACGAAGACCATTTTGGGATCATTGAAATATTGTATGTTTCTCGTAAATAAATAATAAATGCTATACATTACTTTACAGTCAAAATTGATTTTATATACGTGTAAATTATACTTCAATAAAGCTGATTTTAAAAGGTAATAATGCTCTAATATTTTCTGAATACTTAATTTCTAACTAATCATATAATTCCATTATTGAATTCTGAAATCATTTTTACATAAAATGCGTTATTGAATGTTATAAAAGTTTATAAGCTTACAACGGAAAAAGTTTACAAATGGTTGTGTTTGTTTCTTTTATAAAGCAATCTATAAATTTTAAAAATTAAATTACATTTCAAAGATTTTCTGTTCTTTTTACATAATTCCCAGATGATACTCTTACAATACCTGTTAGCTCTTCCTATATAATTAATTTTTAGTTTTACTATACCTGTTATTTTATATCTTGGTATATGACTGTTTAGTATCTGTCTTACTGAAATTATACTATAGACCAATGTGTACATAAAATATTGCCTGACGTTTAGATTGGCTAATAACTAATTGTATTATTTATGCATTAAAATTATTTTTATTATAAAATCAGTATACATATATAGTTGATATGTTAAATTGAAGTCATTCTTTGAGAATGACATTGAAGCAATCAAGTACAATGTTAACCAGGGATAACTACTGTTAATATTCCAGTGCATTTCTTTCTTGATTGATTGATTGATTTTTTTTACAAAATTTGGATAAACTATTAAAGTCATCTTTATTCAATTAAATCATGATCTGCCCCGTCATCAAATATTTTTCTACAATATTATTTTCAATAACACCATAGTATCATCTAGCAAGAATGTAGCAATTTGTTTATGCAATATCTTCTGGCAGGTCACTACCAAGAATATGCAAATATAAATAAAGTCAGTTAAAGAAAAAAAATCTTTACCAAGGGATCTGTGATGATTTCCTGGGGGTAAATTTCTGGAGATTTTTTACTGGGTTGACATATGATAATTCAAATGTTTTGATAATTAGTTACAGTTTGCCTCCAGAAAGATTATACTGCAGAAATGTTTGAAAACACTCATTTCACCATATGCTCAGCATTACTGTGTGTTATCAATTAAATTTACACCAATTTTTAGGTGAAAATGGTATCATATTTGTTTTATTTTATATGTTAATAACTACACAAGATGTTAGATTTTTTTCAGTTTTTGCCTATTTGCCTTATTTTATTAAATTTACCACTTTTTTTTTTTAATTGCCCAATTTAAAATTGGGTTTGGTCTTTTTTTTTTTATATATGTGGATAGTCTGTCTGAAATATATGGTCCTTATTAATTTCCCCCCCTTTGGTTATGTTTTGTTTCTTTTGTTTTTAAAAACTAATGTACTTTAGAACTATGCAGACAGTAAAAATATCAGTGATGGCCAGTGGTTCAAGGGTTGGAGGAAGGATGAATAGGAGGAAGGGCATTTTTAGGGTAGCGAAACTTTCTGTTTGATAATGTAATGATGGAAATATGACATTAAATATTTGTCAAAACCCATAGGACTTTACAACTCAAAGAGTGAACACTAAGGTAAACTGTGGACTTCAGTTAATAATAATTATCAATATTGGTTTATCAATTTTAATAAATGTATCACAGGAATGCAAGGTGTTCATAATGGAAGAAATTATGTACAGGGGGAACAGGGCACATATAGGAACTCCTTTGACTTTCTAGAAAATTTTTTCTTTAACCTAAATTTCTCCGAAAAATAAACTCTTTAAAAGACAAACAATTGAATATGTTTTTTTGGGAAATGGAAGGAAAGTCCTTATGTTACTGAAAAAAAAGGGTGATTATTAAACCCTCTCCAAGTGAGGTAAACCACTTCTGGAAATGTTTGATTTAATTCACTTTGGTGTTTACTGAGTGGAACCCAAAGAATAATCTGTTCATTTAGTATCTAAACTTTTGTGAAAATGTGTCTAGGTTTATTGAATCTGTTTCTATGACGACACGATAGTAGTGTGCTATTTTGTCCATCTTCACAAAAGGAAGTTGTGTATATAGTTTTTTTTTTTTTTTATATAGCAGGGACAAAATTATTGTTGTTCTTGATAAGAACATGAAAAACCTTGTGAAAAATTATCAACATTCTGATGTATCACCAAGAGTTACTAGATAAATTGGAGTAAATATGAAAGAGAAAATAATTCTAGTAAGCTATTCAAAACCAAACTGATTGTTGTTGAGTGGAGCCCAACTCATAGTGACCCCATAGGACAGGACAGAACTGCCCCATAGAATTTCCAAGGCTGTAAATCCTTAAAGAAGCAAATTGCCACATCTCTCTCTCAAGGAGCGTCTGGTGGGTTTGAACAACCGACTTCTCAGTTACCAGCTGTGTGCTTAACCATTGTACCACCAAGGATCCAATAAACTACTAGGGGCTTTAAAATTGTCTTGGCTGAGAGAAAATGAAGAAAGATGAGAATGAGAGGAGGAGAAGAACAGATTTTGCAACGAGGAGCCACGTAGTACCCAGGAGTTCCTATTCTGCTGCACTTTGGACATCCCAGAGAAAATGAAGCATCTCAAAATCACATAAAAGTAGTAAGAAGTTGTAGAGAATCAAAATTAAGGCAATGAGGCTGAAAAAATTAGGAAATTATCACATATGTGAGAGGGATAGATAGATGATGACAGGTAGGTAGGTAGGTAGGTAGATAGATAGATAGATAGATAGATAGATAGATAGATAGATAGATAGATAGATAGATAGATAGATAGATAGATAGATAGATAGATAGATGATAGATAGATAGCTAGATAGATAGCTAGCTAGCTAGATAGATAGATAGATGATAGATAGATAGATAGATAGATAGATAGATAGATAGATAGATAGATAGATAGATAGATAGATAGATCGGTCAATAGATCGATAGGTCGATCGATCGGTCGATAGGTCGATTAAATAAATAAATCTTACAACCAGGAAACAAAGTTCCATTTGATTTATACGGTTGTATGAACATAACATAAATAAGAATATAAGACTCTACATACGAGAAGAAAAACATTTTGGAGTGAAGGTGCAGCAATAAGGCTGTTCATCATGCCAGACTATTATGATGTGTATTTGGAATGAGTTTATGTTCAGATGTCATTCTGTATGGGGTGCTGTTGATTTGGTTTACCTAACTGATTCACTACGAATTGGATAACTATACCTTGAAATACATTTTCCGTTAGAAAAATAGATTTTCTTACTCATCATTTTATTTCTAGTTACTAATACAGAATCACTGTTCTTTTTGATTGGCCTTATTCCAATTTTGTCATCTTTTTTAATCCATGGAAATAATTACTTATGCATTTGTTTTTTGATGTTTGGTAAGACGTACTTTAATACCAGATTTAATAAAGGATTTACTAATAATGACCAAGTCCACTCTAGGGTGATGCAGGTAGAAGAGATTGAAAAATAACAACAAAAAGTACATTGAATATGACTATAATAATGCACTATGAAGCTTGACAGTAATTTTAAATTATTCCTCACAAAGAAATTAGAGATTTTTTTCTATACATGTCTAAAAAAGATTGATTTTCCCAGCTGTACACGGTGAGTCAGAATTTACTTGCTAACTAGTTTAGCTTGGTGCTTTCTACACATTTTTTCTGTAAATCTTAAATTGCTCTAATGAATAAAGACTATTAAAAATTGAATAAATATTCTGTCCCATAATATTTATTTGAATTCTAGTAGTTCTGCCATTATGTGAACCCCATAATCTGGATTGGAAGAGTTAATTTCTTATATTGTATATTTTCCCAGTAACTTACAGAGAATTCCTAGCATCTTCACTTGCAATTATGTCTACATGTGTAGCTAAGATATGCCTTTTTTTACTGTAACAGTAATATTGGGTAATGTTAAAGGCCTCAGGTTTAATTGGACTTTTCCATTCACTAGCTGTGTCACTTTGCGAAATTACATAAGTCCCCTGTATCTCAATTTTCATGTCTGTAAAAGGGAGATAATAATAGCCCCTATCTCATTTAAGAAGCCCTGGTTGTACAGTGGTTAAGAGCATAACTGCTAACCAAAAGGTCAGCAGTTCAAACCCACCAGTCACACCTTGGAAACCCTATGGGGCAGTTCTACTCTGCCCTATAAGTTCCCTATGAGTCAGAATTGATTCACAGCAATTTTTTTTTTAATCTCGTTGCAGAGTTAATAAATGTGAAACATAAGAACAGAACCTGGCTTATATTAAATTTTGTATGTAAATGCTATCTATTTTTATTATTACTACTTTGGACTGCTACTACTACTACTACTACCACACATATCAGTGTCATTCTTGGTCTTTCAAAACGTATTCTACAAAATGCTAACGGCCTTGTATCTTTTTTCTTTCTGTGCTATTTTATGTTCTGTCATGTATGTCAACACCCCTGAGCTAATAGATCATGATGGTAGGAGTACCTATTCATCCCTGAGTTTCTGACTGCATGATTGTAATTTACAAATTACCCAGCACAGAGTTGGAGACGTTGTTGTTAGGTGCCAGTGGGTCAGTATGACTCAGAGAGACCCTGTGTACAACAGAACAAAACTCTGCCCAGTCCTGCACCATCCTCGTAATTGTTGCTATGCTTGAGTCCGTTATTGTATCCACGGTGTCATTCTATTTTCTTGAGGTTCTTCCTCTTTTTCTCTGACCCTCTGCTTTATCAAGCCTGATGTCCTTCTCCAGGGACTGATAACATGTCCAAAGTACATGAGATGCAGTCTTGCCAACCTTGCTTCTAAGGAGCATTCCGGCTGTGCTCCTTCCAAGACAGATTTGTTTCTTCTCTTGGCAGTCCATGGCATATACAATATTCTTCTTCAACACTATAACTCAAAGGCATCAATTCTTCTTCAGTCTTCCTTATTCATTGTCCAGCTTCTGTGTGCATATGAGGTGACTGAAAATACTATGGCTTGGGTAGGGACACCTCAGTCCTCAAGGTGACATTTTTGCTTTCTAACACTTTAGTATTGTAATAATCCCCATACTGTTTTGTAAGGTAAAACTTACTACAGTTGCCTAGCTGTTTGAGAAGTATGCCAGTGTCTATGCATACCACACAAGGAAAACTTTTAGTAACAGTTGATAGAGAAACCATTAATGGCTGGATATACCCAGCAAAGAATAGGGAAATAGATGTATTAGAGATATGCATTGACTGTGAGACAAGCACAATCTTCCTAGACAAAAATCAGAAAAGAAACCAAAAGCCTACCTCAAAAGACAAATCAATCACATTAGTAATTATCAGCATCTGTAGGTTGATTTTGAATTGTTGGGAAACGATTGAGAGTATTTCAGCACTATAAATTTTGAGAGGGGACCCAAAGGCCACAGCAAATAAGGTGGAATTTTCATTATATCATTTTGTTAGAAACTTGAAAGGCAAATAGTTCTTGTGCGATCTGGTTCACAAAACAGTTACTATCATGGAATGAGACTTTAATTTATGGTATATGACTCAAGACACGGGAAAAAAAATATTGTTCCTTAGGAATGGAGTAAATTGTCTTAAAGAGAAAGAACCCTACATGCAAAGTAAGAGAGAAAATAATACTCAAGAACTTCTAAATTGAAGTCCATGGAAAGAAGAGTAAGAATTAGTAGAAATTTTAGAGAGAAAAATACAAGATTGAGCCTGTATCATAAAACAGCTAATTATCACCTCTTTTTCTCTCCTTGATGACCTACCAACAAAACAAATGCCTTCCTCTGCTCTGTTCCGTTCACTGTTCAAGTTGACTTTACTTCTTGGGATGTTCCTTCCCTCCTCTGAATCCTTCACTGCCATGGGTCATGATGGCCCTTTAACAATTAAGTCAGATGTTTTCTTCTTCAAGAAGCATGATGTTTTTGGTCACTTTAAGGCTGCTTTGGATATCTATTCACTGCCCCAGAGTATTCCAGGGATTCTTCTATTAATTCTTTCACTATAGTAACTTACAATTATTTTTGTTTGTTTGTTTTTCTCACTATATTTTGAACTTGTAGATGCTAGGAACATTTTTTTTAATCCCCATGCTGAGCTTTACACCACATAGGTGGCATTCAGGGAATGATTGTTGAGTGAATTAATTAAAAAAGAAAAAAAGGAAGGGAGAAAGAAATAGGAAGCTGAGAAACATACTTACTGATCTCAGAAAATTATCAGAATATAGAACACATGGTTTAAAAATACAGAAAATATGCTTATGCACAACAAATAAACAGCCTTAATGATATTGTTGAGATTTGGTTGTGCCACACTAAAAGCTGAAATACAATAATAGACTATTTCATGAATTATTAATACATATTTTTGAACAGGAAACCCTGGTGGCTTAGTGGTTAAGAGCTATGAGTGCTAATCAAAAAGCATGCAGTTCAAATCCACCAGGCACTCCTTGGAAACCCTATGGTACAATTCTACTCTGTCCTATAGGGTCACTAGGAGTCAGAATCGACTAGACTGAAGGAGGTTTTTTTTTTTTTTTTTCAACAGTATGCTTCATGCTTTGAATATTGAAAGCTTAATACCCTGCTAAGAATTTTATTTTATTGGAATTCTTTAGATTTGGAAGGAGGATTTTGGAATGTTCATAAATAAGAATAAAGGACAGAAGAGAGATTTGATCACAGGGGCATTTGCCACAGGCTGATGTCTCAGTTTCACCAAAGCAATTTAAAAGTTGGGGGTGATGTTTCTCAAGATATTATGAGCATTGTTAAGGAAGAGGTGATCCAGAGTACCTGCCCACGGTGTTATAAAGACACTGGAAGAGAAAGAAGAAACACAATTGACAGGGAATAAGTTAGTTTAAAAAAGAAAAAAATAGTGATTTGTTTAGTAATATTTTTGTTAATTTAGTAAATAAATTAACAGCTATTTTGAAAGCCAAGGAGAGATGAAGCATCCTATAGTTCAATTCCAATCAAGATTTAATTATGTGTAACTTGCATAAAGATTAAGCCTTTTGAGATTTAGGGAAGTATAGTATTTTTGCCAAAATAATATATGAGGAAATTGGCATGAATATTTCTAATCGAATAATCTATTTCAGAGAAAATGTTTATGGTATTTTTTTTCTGTAATTGAAGTTCAGTAATTAATAATGAATAAATGCCGATACATTCTCCCTTCATTTTATTTCCATTATACTTTTAATGTCGTGGTTCATGTGAAAAGGGATATTTTCTTTTAAAATGAGCAACGGAAGTAAAATCCAAAATATGGTGTATTTTACAAAAGGGATGAGAATACTGAATTTATAACCATTAAGAAAGGGTTTTTTGTTTGTTTAATTTTGTTTTTTAAAAGGGCAATTAATTATTTACTCATAAATTTTTGGACACACCTGACAATAAAGGGAATAAATAAAGCACATACATGGGATCCTAAATGTCTTAAAATTAAAGCCCAGTCTCAGTCAACTTTGCCCACAGGTTCTATAAGGAAATGTATGCATAAAACCCAAAACTAGAAAAGGACACTTTCCCATTCTGGGACTTCAATATCAAACCCTGATGTCAAATTCTGTAAAGTCCAGGTAAACCACAAGAAGGGCCCATTTGTCTAAATTAACAAAACTAAGTGGCACAGTGGTTAAGAGCTCAGGCTGCTAACCAGAAGGTTGGCAGTTTAAATCCACCAGCCGCTCCTTGGAAACTCTATGGGACAGCTCTACTCTGCCCTATAGGGTCACTATGAGTCAAGATCGACTTGATGGCAATGGGCTTGATTTTGGTTTTTGAAGTAGCTTAGAGAAGTCTCTGGGAGGTGCAAACAGTTAAGCACTCAGCTATTAACCAAAAGATTGGAGGTTCCAAACCACCTAGAAGTGCTTTGGAAGAAAGTCTGGTGATCTACTTCTGAAAGATCACAGCCATCAAAAGCCCTGTAAAGCACAATTCTGCAATGAAGCACATGGATTCGCCATGAGTGTGAATCAATTCGATGGTATCTGGTCTGTTTTCTGGGTTTTAAGTAGTTCAGAGTCAAGTCAATTGAAATATCTCCCCATCCCCACCACATATTTACTCCAAGCCCAAATAGAATTGCTGCTCTAACTAATGGAAGCTAGAGGAGGCCAAGGAAACCATAGTAACCTATAAGAAGAAGAAAGAACAGAAGCCAGAAAGGCAGAACAAGAGTGTGTTTTGCTAATGACTCTGGCACAGTAAGTTGGGGCAATTAGAGGAGTGTTACTGTATTGAATTTATGATTACAGATGGTACAGCTAGACTCCGTGGGTTCAGTCACACAGGATGTATGACTTTGTGCAAGTCTTAGTGTCTTTATGTATAAAATAGAGATAATTAAAATAGCTGCCACATAGAGTTTCTGTCAGCATGTTCTAAGATAATGTCAATGATATTCCTATACAGCTGCCTGCCACTTATAAGCACTCAGTAGCTTTTAACCACTATTAATGCAGCCTCTAAATCTGTGGATTTAAGAATAACAGAGGAACAGAAATATGGCTTGTGTTCTTATTCATTTTAACCTTTATAGACTCATAAAAGATAGACACAAAATCAGGTACTGAAGGCCAAGAGGGATGAGGTGTGCTAGAGCATTCTTTCATTTATGCATTAAATATTCATTAAGTGTGTTCTCTCTTTAGGTATCGTAATTCATCCAGTAAAATAGACAAAAATCAACGCTTGCACGGAGCTTAATAAAAAAATGCAGTAAATAAACTGTTTACTTAATATTAATGTGACATACTAGTGTATGTTAGGTGGTGTTATGGATTGAATTATGTGCCCCCAAAATATGTGTTGTAAATCTTAACCTCTATGCCTGTGGTTATAATCCCATTTGGGAATGGGTTGTCTTTGTTATGTTAATGAGGCAGAATTAGTGTAGGGTGTATTTTGAGTCAATCTCTTTTGAGATATAAAAAGAGATTAAACAAGCACGCAGAGAGAGGAATGGGGTAAGACACGTGGAGATTGGCAAGAAATCAGGAAGCTGAAGCTGAAGAGACAAAGACTTTCCTCTGGAGCCGACAGCAAAAGCCAGCACTCTGAATTTGGTCTTCTAGCTCCTAAACTGTGAGAAAGTAAATTTCTGTTTGTTAAAGCCATCCACTCGTGGAATTCCTCTTATAGCAGCACTAGATAACTAAGATGGGTGGTGATGGTGATAAGAAAAAAATAAGGCAAAGAAGATTAACAGATATGTCAAGCAGAACATGCCAAGTTCAATAGGGTGTCTAGGAAATTCCTCAGGGAGATGACATTTGCAGGAATTTGGGAGGGAAATGAGGCATGGGTGACGCCAAGTCATAAACGGCCTACTAGACCGTCATAAGGATTTTACCTTTTCCCTTAATATAATAGGAAGGATGAGGGAGCTAATTAGAGGTGAAACTTGTTCTGATTCCTGTTGTTAAAGGGTCATCCTGGCTGCTTTGCGGAGAATAGCTCGTTTGATAAAGAGTGCACAACGGAGACATGGTAGATGGACGTTGTAGTAACCTAGGCGAATGACAATGTTGGCTCAGACCAGGATGGTAGCCATGAAAAATCATCATAAATAAGTAGAATTGTACACATATCTTTTAGACATAGATCTGGTAAGATTTCTGAGAAACTAAACAGCGGTTGAAAAGGACCCTAAGGGTTGTGGCCTCGCCATTTGTGAAGTTGGGGAAACCTGAGGGAAGAGCAGGGTGGAAGAATGGATGAGTGATGATTAGAAAAGAGAAATCAGTATCTTCACCCAGAAAGGAGCAACCTCTGTGCATTTTCCTTTCTCCAGGTCATTTAAGCTAAGAAGTGATGATAAGATTTTTTTTTTTTTTTTTAACGACAAATCTCAGATTTTAGCTCTAAAGCTTTTCTGTAGTTTCATAAAAGGAAAAGTAAAACTTCAAAAGTCGAAAAATCTCGAAAGAGTAATAATGCCCCTAGCTCTATAGTCTCATCGCTGCATCAGGTCTTAATTTACCTAGTTTGCAATTCAATAAATACATTTGGGATGCCTTCTTTGTTCTAGGTAGTGTGAAAAGGACTTACATATGTACAGTGATGAACAAAACCGGTATGATCTCTTACTTTATTGCTGCTCACAGAGCTCTGTGGGTGTGTGTGTGTGTGTGTGTGTGTCTACTCATGCACATGTGCATTCATGCCTGTGTATAAATTATTAAAATGAATCTGAGTTAAGGACTTTTGCCTTCTCATTGTTTTAAAATGCATCAATATATCAGAGGGTTAAATGTTCAGTAAGAGTCATTATTTTAAGTGATTGGATGTATAGATGTGTGCAATGGGGAATCTTAAAAATAGATTTTGAAAGTGTAGTGGAAAATGATTTTTCATAGAAAGAGATGAACATAATGTTACATTTACAAGCTTGCATTACAGCATTCATCATTAATCTCAAGATTTATGAAAACACTCCAAAGGTCCAACCACCAAATAGTAGCTGAGGACTACTTAAAGATGAACTAACATAAAGGATATTCACAAGACAGCAATTTTTTTTTTTAATCTCTTTTTGGAATTTTAATGACAGAGAAAAAAAATAAAAAGTTCAGAAAGCAGAGTTACTTCTTTGCTATTCCTTGATAGTTATGGGTTCAGAGTGGTTAGAATAATATTTTACTAATATAACATTGGAAACCCTGGTGGCATAGTGGTTAAGTGCTACAGCTGCTAACCAAAGGGCCAGCAGTTCGAATCCACCAGGCGCTCCTTGGAAACTCTATGGGGCAGTTCTACTCCATCCTATAGGGTCGCTATGAGTCGGAATCGACTCTAGGGTACTGGGTTAATATAACATTAAAAAAAAAAATGGCAAAGGTAGTTTAAACAGGATTCATAATAAAATGATGCAGAAAAATTGTTAGTATTTATGCTATCGCATGTAACAATTTATTTGGTATATTTGTCTTCCAAACTTCTTGTAAGAGTCTGTATTTTAAAAAAGTAGTTTAATAATATTAATAGTATATTAAAATATTCTATATGTATAGACATATGTCTATACATATATGTGTCATATAAATTGCTATGAAAAAGGAAAAAATAGTTCGTTTAATTTAAACTTGATTTTTATAGAATAATTTAGATAAACTCACTGGTTATGGCTATGTGAGAGTATACATTTTCTATATTGTCTGATTCTAAGTCATTTGGAAAATTTTTGAACATTTCTTTTTATAACCAAATATTTTTTTTAAAATAGTGTTAGGCTAATCAAATAATATATACTTACCTATAGTATTATAACAAAAAGGTCAGCAGTTCGAATCCACCAGGCATTCCTTGGAAACTCAGAGGCAGTTCAATTCTGTCCTAAAGGAATCGAATCGATGGCAATGACTATCTTAAGGAAATAATGTACTTTTGTTTTTATAGACCATTGATAAATGTTTATATCTCCCCTTTTCTCCTGTTCATTTACCACAGAACTAAATTAATGTTATATTAGTTTATGAAGTAGACATTTGTTATTTTTTTTGACTACCCAGCTTATGAATATCCCTCACACCAGAATATTTAGAAAATTACCCACCTTGTGCTCTGCATTTTGGGAATTGATGGGACTTATAAATTACATTACATCCTTGAAGCTTAAAAGACCAAAATTCACTTTTTAAAAATTCCTTGCAGCTTGTTGTTGTGTGCCATTAAGTCAATTTTGACTCATAACTGTACCATGCGACAAAGTAGAACTGCCAATAGGGTTTCCTAGGCTGTAATCTATATTGGAGAAGATCATCAGGTCTTTTCTTCTGCAAAGTAGCTGGTGGGTTAGAATACCTAATCTTTAGGTGAGCAGCCAAGTGCTTAACCATTTTACCACCAGGTCACTTTTTCTTGCATGTAAGTACAGTAGATGAATTTGACCCAACTTTTGAAGTAGGAAATGGTGATGCAAAATCTAAGTGCACTTGGAGAATTAATTTTATGGCAGCCATACAGCAACATCCAGTTTCCATGAGTACAGTGGCAGTAATACCAATAATAGCTTCTGGTAAATTTATTTTCATTTGCTAATTTCTTTTTTAATGTGACAGATTTTCTAAATATGATCATAATAATACCTCCTTTCCCACATGCTTTTCTAGCATGTAACTTAGATGTTCCTCCATTAAGAAAGGCTCCTGGCTTGGCTGTAACTAATAGAATGAGGTGGATGTAATGCCTTGTGACTTCTAAAGCTAAGCCATAACAGGTAATATGATTCTACCTTATCCCATAGAATTATACTTTTGAAGCTTTGAACTACCATGTAAGTAGTCCAATTTTCCAGAAACCACCAAGCTTTGAAAAAGCCCAAATTAGCTCTCATGGGGAGACCACATGCAGCAACTCACATGAGAAGACCTGAGACTACATGAATGAAAGAGATGCCTGGCTAGATGCCCCAGCCTTTGTACTTCAAGTTTCGGCCAGACTCTGACTGAGAAACCCCAAACCAGACAAATCAAACTGTATCTTGATTCTGACCCACAGAAACCATGAGATCAAATAGAACTACAGCAAGAACGCTCTTTAGAAGCAAGGATGGCGAGGCTTCGTCTGATGTATTATGGGCATATCAGTTCCTAGAGGATATCATGCTTGGTCAAGTGGAAAGTCAGTGAAAAAGAGGAAGATTCTCAATGAAATGGATGGAAATAGTCACTGCAACAATGGATTCAAACATACCAACAATTGTAATGATGGCACAGGACCAGGCAGTGTTTCATTCTGTTGTAAATAGGGTTGCTATGAGTCGGAACCAACTCGACGGCAGCTAACAACAACAACAATGTTTTGTAGTAATTTGTTATTCAGCAATAGATAAGCAGAAAGACTTTCAACACACTTGGGGAAAAAAAAAATTGCTCATTGGAAATATAAAACAATTCCCTCCCACATTCTGCTACATTTCTGATCTTATGATTACCTGGTTTACAATGGAATAACATGTGAGCAGTCCATAATTTCGGTTTCCTTGTTATTATGTGGGAGAAAGATGTGGCAATCTGCTTCTGTAAAGATTTATAGCCTTGGAAACCCTATGGAGCACTTCTACTCTGTGCTATAGTGTTGCTATGAGTCCCAAAGGACTTGATAGAAGTGAATTTATTACTAAACTCCTAAAAAAAAAAAAAAAAACCCGTTGCTGTCTATCTGATGTTTATGCTGAAAATCCTAAAATAGATGTAGTTCTAACTCTCTATTAAACCTTCTGAGCTATTTTTTTCAGCCGAGTGTTCTTCTTCCTTGATCAATCCCTGATGCTGAACCTTAGGCAATTCTCCTGGGAGAAGATACATTTTTCCATTACTCATAGGAATCATCATTTTTCTTTCATTGTCTCTAGCCTTTCTTTATTTATCAGAATAACTTGGGGCCTCTTTTCTCCATCTTTCCTCTGATTCTTACCTGTTCTGTGGCACACTGATTACATTTGATAATCTTCATATACAGTGTTTTGGTAAATGAAGACTGGATTTTTCTCATCCTCACACTTTCCATGGCAAAAGACAAATTGTTCTTTGACTCAGTGATCAAACAGACTTCTTTAACCAAGGACAAAGCCTTATGCCCTAGGACTGTTACCCATTGTAGAAACTTACCTTGTGTTTGCTTTTCCAGAAGTGATCCCCCTAAGGTCCTACTGGCCTACATTTCCTGTGATGTTTTCTAGAAGGCAAGTAAGCACATTTTCTTTTTACACACATCTTCCTTCATTTCTGTAATCTTTTTGCTACCCACATGTAAAAATAGTTATCCACTAGAATAATTGCTGTCAAGGGAGGGCTTTCTCCAACTTTGGATGCTCTCCAGTAGTCCATACAGTAACACTTTATCTTCTAACTAATAATATGCTTTCCCTTCATTAAAAATAATCTTTTTTTGAAACATGTATTCATTTCCTAGGGCTGCCATAGCAAAGTTTCGTATACTGGATGGCTTAATACAACAAATTTTATTCTCTCACAGTTCTGGGGGCTAGAAGTCCAAATTCAGAGTATCAGCAAGGCCATGCTCTTTGAAGGCTTTAAAATTAGAAGATCTTTCCTTGTCTCTACCACTTTCTAGTAGTCCTAGGTATTCCTTCACTTGTGGGAGCATCACTCCAATTCCTGCCTCTGTCAGAACATGGCATTCTTCCCTATGTATCCCTCGCTCTGTCTCTTCTCTTCTTTTTTTAAGGACACCACAGATAGTTTCCGACTTACAATGGGGCTCGTACTGACAACTCTTCCATAAGTCGGTTCTGACATGAGTCAAATTACTCATTTTTAAAAGTTTTCATTATTACTGCCTTTGTCATCAGTATCTTTATAAATCTGATCTTAACTTGTCTTTGGGGTTTGGAAACATTACATATAAACTTGAAGCTATATTTTAATAAAACATAAAAGATGGATAAATCATAAAAATTTATGCTGACGAGGAGGGGCCAAGATGGCTGACTAGGTAGATGCTACCTCGGATCCGTCTTGCAACAAAGACTCAGAAAAACAAGTGAATCGATCACATACATAACAATCTACGAACCCTGAACAACAAACACAGATTTAAAGAGTTGACCTGAATGACAGAGACAGAGAACGAACAAATACGGGGAAGCAGCGACTGTTTTCGGAGCCTGGAGCCAGCGTCCCAGTCAGGTAACCTTGGCGCTGGGCTTAGGACTGGGTCCAGGAGAGCCGAACACAAAATCTTGTGACGGCGCAAACAAGGGGCGCAGCCCTACCCCCCTGAACTGACCCCGGGAGGGGGCCCAGCCTGTCCTCGCAGGCAGCGTGGCGACGCCGCTGGTGGGAGAAGTCCCTGGGAGGCAGTGACTGGTTTTGGAGCTGGAAGTGCAGCGTCCCAGCCGGGGAAACATGGCACCGGGCTTTGGACTGGGCACAGGGGAGCTGAACACGGCATCTACTCACGGCACAAACACAGGGCACAACCCTACTCCCCTAAACTAACCCCGAGAGGGGGCCCAGCCGGTCCACGGAGGCTGCACAACGACGTGGCTGGCGGCAGGAGAAGTCCCCAGGAGGCAGTGACTGGTTTTGGAGCCGGGAGTGCAGCATCCCAGCAGGGGAACCTTGACGCTGGGCTTTGGACTGGCAGTGGAGGACCTGACCACTGCTTTAGCAGGCCAGACCCTCAGGGGCAATCTCCACACAGCCAGCACACATAGGCGACAGATAAAACAGTCATCCCAAGCAAGATAAGCAACTCTGGCTATGTTCCGGGGTGCTACTCTCCTGTTTTTCTGAATCCCCCCCCTCCTTCCCAGGTGGCTTCATTAACATTGGAATTTCCTGAGCCAGAGGGAGAACGGCTCCGGCTCTGTGATGGCTTTGCTTTTCCCTTTTTTTTTTTTTTTTTGGTCTTTTCCTAACCCATTCTTCTGGCCTGAGAGAAGCAACCACAAAAAACCCAGAGAACAAAAATCCTTCCCTAATTGGACTAAAAACACAGAACCAGCTCCAGCCAAGCATATATGATCCAAATCTCGGGCTTTCATCCTTACAGGGAACAAGGTGGCAGTTATAATCCAAAGGCAGTCCTGATAGGGATCTGACTGCATTTTTTTTTTTAGCAGATTTACTGGAAAAACAAGTTTCCCAGGTCTGATATCTCTGCTTATTCAACAGAGTCCTAACTGATCCACAACAGGGAACTGAGGGCTGAAGCTCCCCCCAGACCACTTAGCCTCTTGCCTTAGGGGTCTAAGGAGGGTGACACCTACCAATCAGTAGAGGTACTTACATTGGAGGCCTAAGGTACAGCTGCAGTGCCCTCCCACCAAGGTGCTATAGGAATAGAGACACACCTACCTCACTGACACTTGGGGGAAGCCTGTCAGCATCCTGCCCCCTCCTGGAGGGTGAACACCAGCTGCTAATAGAATCTGGTGCACACATCTATCACCACTACTTCTCGAGGTAGATAGGTGTTAGGGTGCAGCACACACTTGATGACCCAAAATCAGATTCTACTCAAGAATAGTGAATAGACTCAGGCATATGTATCTGGCAACAGCCCAAACGAGCTGGTAATAGGTCATAAGTAAGTCAAGTGCTACAACAATCAAGACAGCACAATCTAGTAGCCCATCCATGTATATTGAAAGAAAACAAAACAAGATAAGACTCAGTGAGCAATTATAGACTAAACCATCTTAGTGATGGCTTGGAGACAGCAGTCGATATCAAACCACATAAAGAAGCAGACCATGACAGCTTCTACAAACCCCCAAACAAAAGAATCAAAATCTTTCCCAAATGAAGATACAATCCTGGAATTATCAGATACAGAATATAAAAAACGAATTTACAGAATGCTTCAAGACATCAGGGATGACCTCAGAAACGAAATAAGGCAAAGTGCAGAAAAAGCCAAGGAACACACTGATAAAACTGTTGAAGAACTCAAAAAGATTATTCAAGAACATAGTGGAAAAATTAATAAGTTGCAAGAACCCATAGAGAGACAGCATGCAGAAATCCAAAATATTAACAATAAAATTACAGAATTAGACAACGCAATAGGAAGTCAGAGGAGCAGACTCAAGCAATTAGAATGCAGACTGGGAAATCTGGAGGACCAGGGAATTAACACCAACATAGCTGAAAAAAAATCAGATAAAAGAATTTAAAAAAATGAAGAAATCCTAAGAGTCATGTGGGACTCTATCAAGAAGGTTAACTTGCATGTGATTGGAGTCCCAGAACAGGGAGGGAGGACACAAAACACGGAGAAAATAGTTGAAGATCTGCTGACAGAAAACTTCCCTGACATCATGAAAGACGAAAGGATATCTATCCAAGATGCTCATTGAACCCCATTTAAGATTGATCCAAAAAGAAAAACACCAAGACATATTATCATCCAACTTGCCAAAACCAAAGATAAAGAGAAAATTTTAAAAGCAGCCAGGGAGAAAAGAAAGGTCTCCTTCAAGGGAGAATCCATAAGAATAAGTTCAGACTACTCAGCAGAAACCATGCAGGCCAGAAGGCAATGGAATGACATATACAGAGCACTGAAGGAGAAAAACTGCCAACCAAGGATCATATATCCAGCAAAACTCTCTCTGAAATATGAATGCAAAATTAAGATATTTACAGATAAACACAAGCTTAGAGAATTTGTAAAAACCAAACCAAAGCTACAAGAAATACTAAAGGAAATTGTTTGGTCAGAAAACCAATAATATCAGATACCAACACAACACAAGGTCACAAAACAGAACATCCTGATATGAACTCAAATAGGGAAATCATAAAAACAAATTAAGATTAATTAAAAAAAAATGCTCATAACAGGGAATTATTGAAGTCAGTATATAAAAGATCACAATAATCAAAAAGAGGGACTAAATACAGGTGGCATAGAACTGCCATATGGAGAGTGATACAAGGCGATATAGGACAATACAAGTTAGGTTTTTACTTAGAAAAATAGGGGTAAATATTAAGGTAACCACAAAGAGGTATAGCAACTCCATAACTCAAAATAAAAGCCAAGAAAAACGTAACGACTCAACAAAAATAAAGTCAAATACTATGAAAATGAGGATCTCACAATTTACAAAGAAAAACGTCTCGGCACAAAAAAGTAAGTGGAAAAATGAAATTGTCAACAACACACATAAAAAGGCATCAAAATGACAACACTAAACACTTATTTATCTATAATTATGCTGAATGTAAATGGACTAAATGCACCAATAAAGAGACAAAGAGTCTCGGACTGGATAAAGAAACACAATCCTTCTATATGCTGCCTACAAGAGACACACCTTAGACTTAGAGACACAAACAAACTAAAACTCAAAGGATGGAAAAAAATATATCAAGCAAACAATAAGCAAAAAAGAAGAGGAGTAGCAATATTAATTTCTGACAAAATAGACTTTAAACTTAAATCCACCACAAAGGATAAAGAAGGACACTACATAATGATAAAAGGGACAATTGATCAGGAAGATATAACCGTATTAAATACTTATGCACCCAATGACAGGGCTGCAAGATACATCAATCAAATTTTAACAGAATTGAAAAGTGAGATAGATACCTCCACAATTATAGTAGGAGACTTCAACACACCACTTTCGGAGAAGGACAGGACATCCAGTAAGAAGCTCAATAGAGACACGGAAGATCTACTTACAACAATCAACCAACTTGACCTCATTGACTTATACAGAACTCTCCACCCAACTGCTGCAAAGTATACTTTTTTTTCTAGCACACATGGAACATTCTCTAGAATAGACCACATATTAGGTCATAAAACAAACCTTTGCAGAGTCCAAAACATCGAAATATTACAAAGCATCTTCTCAGGCCACAAGGCAATAAAACTAGAAATCAATAACAGAAAAATTAGGGAAAAGAAATCAAATACTTGGAAAATGAACAATACCCACCTGAAAAAAGACTGGATTATAGAAGACATCAAGGAGGGAATAAGGAAATTCATAGAATGCAACGAGAATGAAAATACTTCCTATCAAAACCTCTGGGACACAGCAAAAGCAGTGCTCAGAGGCCAATTTATATCGATAAATGCACACATACAAAAAGAAGAAAGAGCCAAAATCAGAGAACTGTCCCTACAACTTGAACAAATAGAAGGTGAGCAACAAAAGAATCCTTCAGGCACCAGAAGAAAACAAATAATAAAAATTAGTGCTGAACTAAATGAATTAGAGAACAGGAAAACAATTGAAAGAATTAACAAAGCCAAAAGCTGGTTCTTTGAAAAAATTAACAAAATTGATAAACCATTGGCTAGACTGACTAAAGAAATACAGGAAAGGAAACAAATAACCTGAATAAGAAACGAGAAGGGCCACATCACAACAGACCCAACTGAAATTAAAAGAATCAAATCAGATTATTATGAAAAATTGTACTCCGACAAATTTGCAAACCGAGAAGAAATGGATGAATTCCTGGAAAAACACTACCTACCTAAACTAACACAATCAGAAGTAGAACAACTAAATAGACCCATAACAAAAAAAGAGATTGAAACGGTAATCAAAAAACTCCCAACAAAAAAAAGTCCTGGCCCAGACGGCTTCACTGCAGAGTTCTACCAAACTTTCAGAGAAGAGTTAACACCACTACTACTAAAGGTTCTTCAAAGCATAGAAAATGACGGAATACTACGCAACTCATTCTATGAAGCCACCATCTCCCTGATACCAAAACCAGGTAAAGACAATACAAAAAAAGAAAATTACAGACCTATATTCCTCATGAACATAGATGCAAAAATCCTCAACAAAATTCTAGCCAATAGAATTCAACAACATATCAAAAAAAAAATTCACCATGACCAAGTGGGATTTATACCAGGTATGCAAGAATCTTTTTTTTTTTATGCAAGGCTGGTTTAATATTAGAAAAACCATTAATGTAATTCACCATATTAATAAAACAAAAGACAAAAACCACATGATCTTATCAAGTGATGCAGAAAAGGCATTTGACAAAGTCCAACACCCGTTTATGATAAAAACTCTCACCAAAATAGGAATTGAAGGAAAATTCCTCAACATAATAAAGGGCATCTACGCAAAGCCAACAGCCAACATCACTCTAAATGGAGAGAGCCTCAAAGCATTTCCCTTGAGAACGGGAACCAGACAAGGATGCCCTTTATCACCGCTCTCATTCAACATTGTGCTACAAGTCCTAGCCAGAGCAATTAGGCTAGACAATGAAATAAAGGGCATCTGGATTGGCAAAGAGGAAGTAAAATTATCTCTATTTGCAGATGACATGATCTTATACACAGAAAACCCCAACGAATCCTCCAGAAAACTACTGAAACTAATAGAAGAGTTTGGCAGAGTCTCAGGTTATAAGATAAACATACAAAAATCACTTAGATTCCTCTACATCAACAAAAAGAACATCGAAGAGGAAATAACCAAGTCAATACCATTCACAGTAGCCCCCGAGAAGATAAAATACTTAGGAATAAATCTTATCAAGAATGTAAAAGACCTATACAAAGAAAACTACAAAGCTCTACAACAAGAAATTAAAAAGGACATACTTAAGTGGAAAAACATACCTTGCTCATGGATAGGAAGACTTAACATAGTAAAAATGTCTATTCTACCAAAAGCCATCTATACATACAATGGACTTCCGATCCAAATTCCAATGTCATTTTTTCAGGTGATAGAGAAACAAATCACCAACTTCATATGGAAGGGAAAGAAGCCTCGGATAAGCAAAGCATTACTGAAAAAGAAGAAGAAAGTGGGAGGCCTCACTTTACCTGATTTCAGAACCTATTATACAGCCATAGCAGTCAAAACAGCCTGGTACTGGTAGAACAACAGACACATAGACCAGTGGAACAGAATTGAGAACCCAGATATAAATCCATCCACATATGAGCAGCTGATATTTGACAAAGGCCCAGTGTCAGTTAATTGGGGAAAAGTTAGTCTTTTTAACAAATGGTGCTGGCATAACTGGATATCCATTTGCAAAAAAATGAAAGAGGACCCATACCTCACACCATGCACAAAAACTAACTCCAAGTGGATCAAAGACCTAAACATAAAGACTAAAACGATAAAGATCATGGAAGAAAAAATAGGGACAACCCTAGGAGGCCTAATACAAGGCATAAACAGAATAAAAACATTACCAAAAATGATGAAGAGAAACCGGATAACTGGGAGCTCCTAAAAATCAAACACCTATGCTCATCTAAAGAATTCACCAAAAGAGTAAAAAGACCACCTACAGACTGGGAAAGAATTTTCAGCTACGACATCTCTGACCAGCGCCTGATCTCTAAAATCTATATGATTTTGTCAAAACTCAACCACAAAAAGACAAACAACCCAATCAAGAAGTGGGCAAAGGATATGAACACACACTTCACTAAAGAAGATATTCAGGCAGCTAACAGATACATGAGAAAATGCTCTCGATCATTAGGCATTAGAGAAATGCAAATTAAAACCACGATAAGATTCCATCTCACTCCAACAAAGCTGGCATTAATCCAAAAAACACAAAATAATAAATGTTGGAGAGGCTGTGGAGAGATTGGAACTCTTCTACACTGCTGGTGGGAATATAAAATGGTACAACCACTTTGGAAATCTATCTGGCGTTATCTTAAACAGTTAGAAATAGAACTACCATACAACCCAGAAATCCCACTCCTCGGAATATACCCTAGAGAAACAAGAGCCTTCACACAAACAGATATATGCACACCCATGTTTATTGCAGCTCTGTTTACAATAGCAAAAAGCTGGAAGCAACCAAGGTGTCCATCAATGGATGAATGGTTAAATAAATTGTGGTATATTCACACAATGGAATACTACGCATCGATAAAGAACAGTGACGAATCTGTGAAACATTTCATAACATGGAGGAACCTGGAAGGCATTATGCTGAGCGAAATGAGTCAGAGGCAAAAGGACAAATATTGTGTAAGACCACTATTATAAGATCTTGAGAAATAGTATAAACTGAGAAGAACACATACTTTTGTGGTTACGAGGGGAGGAGGGAGGGAGGGTGGGAGAGGGTTTTTTACTGATTAGTTAGTAGATAAGAACTACTTTAGGTGAAGGGAAGGATAGTACTCAATACACAGAAGGTCAGCTCAAATGGACTGGACCAAAAGCAAAGAAGTTTCCGGGATAAACTGAATGCTTCAAAGGTCAGCGAAGCAAGGGCGGGGGTTTGGGGACTATGGCTTAAGGGAACTTCTAAGTCAATTGGCAAAATAATACTATTATGAAAACGTTCTGCATCCCACTTTGAAATGTGGCATCTGGGGTCTTAAATGCTAACAAGCGGCCATCTAAGATGCATCAGTTGGTCTCAACCCACCTGGATCAAAGGAAAATGAAGAACACCAAGGTCACACGACATCTATGAGCCCAAGAGACAGAAAGGGCCACATGAACCAGAGACTTACATCATCCTGAGACCAGAAGAACTAGATGGTGTCCGGCCACAACCGATGACTGCCCTGACAGGGAGCACAACAGAGAACCCCTGAGGGAGCAGGAGAACAGTGGGATGCAGACCCCAAATTCTCATAAAAAGACCAGACTTAATGGTCTGACTGAGACTAGAGGAATCCCGGCGGTCATGGTCCCCAAACCTTCCTATGGCCCAGGACAGGAACCATTCCCGAAGACAACTCATAGACATGGAAGGGACTGGACAATGGGTTGGAGAGAGATGTTGATGAAGAGTGAGCTACTTGTATCAGGTGGACACTTGAGACTGTGTTGGCATCTCCTGTCTGGAGGGGAGATGGGAAGGTAGAGAAGGTTAGAAACTGGCAAAATTGTCATGAAAGGAGAGACTGGTAGGAGGGAGCGGGCTGACTCATTAGGGGGAGAGTAAGTGGGAGTATGGAGTAAGGTGTATATAAGCTTATACGTGACAGACTGACTTGATTTGTAAACGTTCACTTAAAGCTCAATAAAAATTATTAAAAAAAAATTTACTCTGACAATGAAGAGTTGGACGATGCTAACATTTTGTCAGCTGCAGTATAACTCCACTCATGGAGGGTTCTGGATCATCTGGATTATTCTTGGGAATGGGGTGGTGTTTCCAGTCAGGAAATTAGTCAGAGTTGTCTGTATGATCCTTTTTTTTTCTTTTCTTTATACATCTGCTTATCAACTTTAGCAAAGAGAGAAGCGTTTGGATTCATGTTTTCAAGCAACTGAAACCCCTGATTTAGTTTGGAAAAAACTTCAGCTAATCTTTTCACTGTAAATTTTTTTGACACCTTCTCTCCTTCCTTTTCCTCATTATTCCTTTCTTTGGCATGTCTTTGCTCTTCAAAATCATTAACTTCTGTTGTGTTAATTCCCCTTCTTTGTGATCTATGAGCTATTCCACATCAGTGATATTAAGTTCTGAATTCAGCCTTCTTCCCATATGGATGATTTTTCCACCGATTTCTTCCATCATATTAACTTAACTAAATGCTTGGAGCATGTTCGATAGCTCAGCAGTTTTGTACCCCATATTCCCTACATGCATTTTCCTAAAACTTCTTCCCAAGAAGAGGCAATGTTTCAAATACACTGATGGTCATAAGTGTGATTTGACATAACTTGAATATGTTGTAAGTCAGGGACTATTTATTCATAAAGAGATTGAGACTCACCACAATGACTCATCTTAATTTAACTAATTATATCTGCAAATAAGGCCACAACCACTGGTACCAGAGGTTAGACACCATATCTTTTGGAGGGGCACAATTTAACCGTTAATAATATCTGTTTTTTTTTTTAATACAATTGCATAAGAAATTGGAAATATGTTTTAAATATCTGGCAGCTTATCTTGCACTAATACAAAGGCTAAGAAGACTAGGAAGAAAGGCCTGTGATCTGCTTCCAAAAATTAGCCAATGAAAATCCTATGGATCACAACAGAATTATTGTTCAATAAAGTGATTCACAACTGGACCAATGAGCAACATCATGATAAATGGAGAAAAGACTGAAGTTGTCAAGGATTTCGTTTTACTTGGATCCACGATCAACAGCCATGGAAGCAGCAGTCAAGAAATCAAACGATGCACTGCATTGGGTAAACCTTTGCAAAGGACCTCTTTAAAGTGTTGAAGAACAAAGATGTCACCTTGAAGACTAAGGTACACCTGACCCAAACCATGGTATTTTCAATCATATCATATGCATCTGAAAGCTCGACAATGAATAAGGAAGACCGAAGAAGAATTGATGCCTTTGAATTGTGGTGTCGGTGAAGAATATTGAATATACCATGGACTGCCAAAAGAATGAACAAATCTGTCTCCGAAGAATCACAACCAGAATGCTCCTTAAAGACAAGGATGGCAGGACTGCCTCTTATATAGTTTACACATGTTTTCAGGAGGAATCAGTCCCTGGAGAAGGACATTGTGCTTGGCAGAGTACAGGGTCAGTGGAAAACAGGAAGACCCTCAATGAGGTGGACTGGCACAGTGGCTGCAACAATGAGCTCAAGCATAGCAACGATGGTTAAGATGGTGCAGGACCAGGCAGTGTTTCGTTCTGTTGTGCATAGGGTCACTATGAGTTGGAACCGACTCGACAGCACCTAACAGCAACAACAGCAACAAAGTGCTGGAAGATGAGCACCCTCAGTTGGAAAGCACTCAGAATACACTGTGGTTTTGAGCATACCAACAGTCTTGAAGATGCCAAAAGCCTGGGTAATGTCTTGTTCTGTTGTGCACGGGCTTGCCATGAGTCAGAGCCAACTTGACAGCAGCTAACAATAACAGCATGCTACAGTAAATAGAGGCTGTTCATAATACAGCAAATAGAATGCAGTATACATGTGTGGATAGTAAAGGAGATGGAGGAAATGTGAAGAATAACAGGATTGGTTTTCATCTGCGCCTGCATAGCAAAACATAGCAGAGCATCTCTTACAAAGAATTTCAAAGAATATGTACTTCCACAGAGGTATGTGGCCCAGAATATGTCAAGTGGCCCTTGGGGACCCAATAGTTAAGCACTAAACTGAAACCATTCTGACTTCTCAACTCTACAGCTCCACGGCTGTCGTGCAGGTCTCTACCAAAGACCACAGTAAACTTCAGATGAAAAGCGGCCTCTATGGAACCCATCGCCCAGCGAAACAGGAGCTATTGCATGGATGGAGTTGGCATGAGTGCAAAGAACCTCTAATACAGTTAAATGTCATTTGAAACAAAATTCATTCTTCATATTATGCTTAGAAATATATTCCTAGCAGCCTGCATTTAAGTACAAAAAAGAAAACAGCTGTCTTCTTCTCAGTCCTAAATTCAATATTATTTTTATTTGCTATGCTCTGCAGCTTACCTCAAAAATTTTCAAATACTTTTGATATCTCTATGAAATCTCTCTTCAATTGGGTTTTCTGCTTGCTTCATATAGCATTTCTTACTTTATACTAAAGTTTGCTTTAAATTAACCTTTTTTTGTGAACAACAGAGATATGATTTGTAATTTGACCCAGTGAGTGACAGGCTCCTGAGGAAGAAGTAAAAAGAAAGTTACAATCATTTTATGACCATGTTAAACCCAGAATTAGGATGTTGAAATATCACTGTAAAAAGCACCAGATTAAACTCAAGTGTTTTATCGTATCCCTCACAAAAGTGGAGCAAAACCTGACCTTCAGGAAAATTTAAGTACATTAAAAGTTAGCTGTTTTTTGTATTTAGGAAAGTCTTCATGTAACACACAATTTCAATAGACAAAAAAAAGGAAGATAAAATTTCCTTTTAAAATTAATCCTTTTAAAGTAATAAGTTATTCCAAACAGTTTTTAAAAGGAATTGACTTAATCGTTGATATATCTGGGAAAGGTGAACATGAAAAAGGTTTTTATTGTTTGTACTAAATTCATAGCAAATGACATTGATAAGAGAGTAACAAGAATGAGACGAAAATTGGAGGAATAGTCATGGTAATTCTAAGAGCCTAGAAAAGTTTATCTGAATTGCTTGCATCAAAGAGAAAATAGACTCTCTAATGATCACTTCTCTGACAACTAACGGTAACATCATTTTTAGCTATGACTGCTAAAATTAGATACCTTTTTCTTGGAAATGTACATTCCCTGACAGCAAGCAGAGATGACAGCCTTCGTCTTATGATAAGAGGGAGACTAATAATTCATTTTTTAAATGAACAATTTCTGTGAAGATGGGGAAAAAAAGTTCCTTAAGAAATATTTGGTTGCAGAATAACAGAAATTGGTACCAAGCTAATTACTTCAGCGATATTTAGTCAAGTGTTTGCTTTGGTTTCTAATAGAACAATACAATTTTTCAAGATATTCACTTATCATCAGGACTGCTCTTAGCAGGAAAAGAGACTTTTAATTGGTGACAAAAGGCATTTTTAACAACTTGTTACAAAATTATGCTTACTTGAAAGAACTACACAATATAATGTGCTTGTTAGAAGTGCAAACAAATGACTTCGAAACTGCTGTCTTAAGGCTGGTAGCTGTTGATAACTAAACTGGCAGGCCGATGCCATGACTGTTTCCCTGGCAGTGCGGAGCTAGACTATGGGACCTTGTCAGGCCATCCATCACAGCTTGTCACCTGAAGACATAAATACAAATTCAGCATTTTCCCCGATCTGTTAGAAGGCTGATATGTCTATTTAGAGTCCCCAGGGCAAAATTAGAGCATAAATTCAGCCTTTTAAAATTTAGGCATTAGTCCTAGTGCAGACACAGAATCAACATTCATTTTGAAAACTTAAAACTAAATGTACCAGGAAAATTAGGTCCAAAGTGAGAGAAAGAGCTACCGCAGTAATAGTAAGTTAAAAGCCTCTGATTTTATAAAGCACGATAGTTTGACAGATCAATGTATTAATGAGAAGGAGTTGCATCAAATGTGGCTATATAGATTCACCAAAATGTCAGAGGAACGGGGGAAAACCTCTCTTTCAAGTTCTTTTGAAATATTCTTTTTGAAGTAGTTTATTAAAATACACTTAAAGTAGAAATTTAAAGAATTACTCTAGAAAAAAGATCTGCAAACTTTTTCCGGACAGGGCTAGAGAGTAATTATCTGCAAATATCTGTTGATTTTTCTTTGGCTGTTTTTCATAGCCCTTAAATACACAACGTCCACTCTTAGCTTAAGAACAGTACAAAAAGAGTCCACTAGGCAGGTTTGTCTCATGGACTGTAATTTGCAGACCCCTACTTTAGATAGGAAACCCTGATGGCTTAGTGGTTAAGAGCTATGGCTGCAAACCAAAAGGTCGGCAGTTCAAATCCACCAGGCACTCCTTAGAAACTGTATGAGGCAGTTCTACTCTGTCCTATAGAGTTGCTATGAGTCAGAATGGACTCGACAGCAATGGGTTTGTTTGTTTTTGATTTTGCTTTAAATAATAAACAACATCAATGTATTTAATGAAAAGGACCAATTTTATCACTTGAAAGTCCTCATTCTTACTGTTGTGTAATGATTATATTTAAAGTCACAAAGAATATCCTTCCTATTAAATATACCACATTTCATGAAATAAGTAATTAATTTGCATCACCCCTGTTGTATTTATGTTTACATTTTAAATCAAATCAGCATTTCTGGCTGTATGTATGATCTTTGAAGGGGAAAGTTTAGTGCAATTGGATGGAACATCAGGTGGTATTGTCTTTTAAATGGTCAAGTGGGTAGTCTTGAGACAAACAACATTAAGTTCAATGAAGAACGCAGTGGTTTGAAACGGTCCTGGCAGCGCTTTAAATATATAACTTGGTGTGAGATGACAGTAATCTCTTACAACCTGTGTTAAATTTTACTGACCAAATAAAAAGTAACAACAAAATAAACTTTTAATTCTTTTTGAACCTATGTGTGTCACACACACTTATAGTGGCTGTCTGAAAGGTACAGCATTAACACTCTTATTAAATATTTTGGAGGCTAAGAATAAATCTTTTTTTTTAAATTGTGCTTTAAGTGAAAGTTTACAAATCAAGTCAGTCTCTCATACAAAAACTTATACATGCCTTGCTATGTTCTCCTAGCTGCTCTCTGCATAATAAGGCAGCACACTCCTCCTCTCCATCCTGCATCCCTGTGACCAGAGAATAAGTCATTTTTAAGGAAAAATAAAGGTTAGGTTTTACGAGTTTTTCAGGTAGTGAATGATGGCATAATTATGAGGAGATCCAGTGGAGTTGTGACACGTTTCACAGTATTGAAATCATCATTGCTGGATTATCTGCGACTCTGAAATTTAAAATATCAGTGAAAACTTTGCCATATAATCAGAGTGACCATCTTCAAACAGAACACCCTTGCTCATCCTCTGTTTCAAATACCCACATGGTTGACATTCCGTTATCGTTAGTCTTTGAACTCGCAGAAATGAAAATATTTAAACAATTCTGTAGTTATTTTTTTTAAATACTGGATATGACTACCTTCTCTGCCAGTAGCATTTTTTTTTAATTAAGCACTTAAATGCCATTGTTGGTATTTTAACACCAACGAGTTTGCACCAATTCTCACATACATAAGAAGTTTGTCTTTACCAGTATCTTAACCCACAAGTAAGTATTCACCGTGTTCCAGGCATTGAATAGAAATTAGGGAATCCAAAATAAATAAATCTTAAAGAATGCATTTTAGGGAGACCACAAGAGGTATGGTACAGTTTGAGCATTTGTTGGACACGGACTGCTCCAACAGCGCTTTACATGGCTGATGACTTCACATTAAAGCAAACGTAAGAGGCACGCCACAAACTGAGACTCAGGAGAATAAGCAATAATTTTAGTGCTTAATATCAAACAAATACCAACAAATAGCAGTTGAGGCTTGGAGATTGGCTTGCCTGAACTCTACTCTAAATCTTATTTTATTTTTTTATTCATTGGTTTGTTTTTTCCCAGTGTGCTTCCTGTCTTTTTTTTTTTTAATGAACGAAAGTGCCCGAGTCTCAAGGGAAACACTATTATAATTGTCTCAGGCCTGTTAAATCATTCCTGGATTACACTCTTGTGGCTAAGAATTTCTTCCAACTAGGATTTTTGATTATTTGTAATTTTTGTCAGGTTACCGTTTATGTCTTCACATTCCATAACTCTTGTTTTATTTAACTTTTGAGTTCCTACTTTTTTAAGATTCTCATTTGTATATAAATTTCCAAGAAGGATATCCATTCTCAGATGTGTTAGTTTATTCTCCACCTTTCTTTTTTTTCTTTCATGGCATATGACTCTCCATTTCCCTTTGAGTTCTGAATCTGCCACCTTCTGCTTTCAACTAGTTTTTTTCTAGTGTCTTCCTATATAGCTAAAACTTTTTTCCTAGATAGATTTTTAAAACTGGCAATAAATAATGACAAAAAGTGGGAAGTGCCAGGAAAAAAAAAAAAAAACTTTATATCCTACAGAAAGCTTCAGAATGCACCCTGCAAAGGGGAGAGGGACTCAGTGGGGCTTTGTGACCTTGGTTATCTTTCTTTGTATCTAGATTTATCTATGAGGTGATATACTGCTGTTCCTTCCACTGCTGACAGAGAGGTAGGCCAGGGCCTGCTGAGTGTGGTAAAGGCTTTGTGGTCCATCACACAGCAGGCAGCTCTCCCCTTGACCCACAGGTTTCCACATGAACAGATCTACCTTATGTTTTCATTATGGTTAAGAATCAAGGGTGATTTTTCTCGTGCTTAAACCAGGAGCATGTCATTTACATAATGAGACAGACAGTGGTTCTGACCAAATTTCATTCAGGATTTTAACGATATGTTCCCTGACTATAACAAGCAACTAAAAGTATACCTAAAAACTTCTAATCGAATGGCTGTAAAAAAGGTTACTAGAGGGAATTTTAAAAAGAAAAAACACTATTCTGTCAGTAACTTCAGTTAAACAGTATTTCTGATTATTTAAAAACAGAAAATCTAATAAGGATCTCATGGGAACTAAGAATTGTCTAATATTTGCTTGGACATGGAAGGTTTGAAGAATAAAATAATTTCTCCCTTAGGGAATGGTGACAGATTAGGAGTACTGTGATACTGCAATTTAAGTATGGCACCTTATATTGAAATAACATTTTAGAGACAGCAAAACAATTTCACTGATATGATATCGTACTGGCAGTTTTTCTGTAGAGAGGCTGGAAATGTACATAGATGCTAACAGTTTCAAAGCAGTGCATGACTAATGCCACAATGCTCGTGAGTGATATTCACTTGGGCAAGAACCCTCGTCTTCTGATTCTTGGTGCAATTTTTTCATCAGACCACCCTAGCTCCCTGTAGGAGCAATGGCACTGGGTGAGTTATGAGGTTTTCCTCAGAGTTCAGGTGCCTGCCTTACCTGCCCAGGATTGCTATAGTTGGATTCCCCAGAAGGGAGGGAACCATGATTTAGTTCAGTGCCACTGGGTGGCGCAACTTCCACAAAGAAGCAGAGTCCTCCTCTTGTTATACCTCAGCTCTGAGGAGGACTGTGATAAAGCTTGATGGGAAGGAGGCAAGTGGCACATCAGAAGGATGAAGCCAAAAAACCCCAAAACCCAAACACTATCTTAGATTTATTTTTATTATAAGACTGTTGGTCATGATGTTTTGATAACAAATGGTTATTAGAATATATAGATCTTCCTCACAGAAGTATTAAACAGTGAAAGTATTACTAGCTTATAAAATTAGTAATCACCAAAAGGTCTATCAATATCTTTAGCTTCAAAAGTATCTAGAATTTTTTGAGATCAGATATAAATGTCCTTTTTGGTTTCTTGCAGATTTCACTTCTGTAGCACCAAAATGTACTTTAATGTAACAGAACATCTTCAAAAGTAGCCTCGAATATCCTGATGTTAAATTTAAGCACGTTTATTCTTACTTCAGAAATCTAGCTCAATATTGCCTTACCCGGATCCCTAATTGGATTAGACACTTTCTTGTTCTCCTACGTGTATTACATTTCATCACCTAACTCTTGGGTCTGTCATAAAAATTTCCTTCCCTTACCCTGAGCCATATCTCCTACACTGGTTTTCCTTTGCAAACCCCCTAAGAGAATGTTCTGCTCCCTTCTTTGTGGTAACATTTCTAACATGTTGTGGTATGACAAATGCTCTGGTTCCTGAACACAAAATTCACTGAGGGACCTTCTCACTCATGATTCATGACTGATTCATCTTAAAATCACCACACAAAGTTTTACTGGTTAGTCCAGCTAACTATGGAGTGGAACACATGTTAGAGTATCAACTAAATAACACTATAGAAAGGAGGAGAAGGAGAACAATGGAGAAAGGAGAGAGACAGACAGAGAGATTGATGGATTCAAGAAAAAATCAGCCACAGCCTTACTGATAAGTGGAAAACACACACACACACAGAAAGAGAGAGAGGTGAGGATACATATTGAGGGTCATTAATCAAGGGTGCTAAGTTAGCAAGGGGTACTTTTAAATGTAACAGAATCCATCCCAGCTCGGCAATATACCCTCACTGGGCACATCCACCACAAGATGTTATTCTCAGAGGCTTTATTGTCATTATTCCTCCCTGGAAGAACTGCTCATAAAAGGGTGTGCAATTTCAATAGGCTCAGTCAATTATCTCTGACTTCTTTAAGAGGTTTCATGGTAATTACTCCCACTAAAGATTCATGCTGTTCAACAGGATTTAAGGAGGTCAAGCCACTTTCCTAGATGGCCCATAAATACTATAGTTTTACTTATTTCTCTACAGATTTCCTAACAAGTTGGGACCCTACTTAAGGTAGATATGAATGATTTTTGTTAACTTTTTGCTGTCCATCATGAAAATATATTAAACAATGGTCACAATCCAATTAAAGAACTAGGCTACTTCTGGTTGGAATCCCTGGGTGGCACAGATAGTTAAGCAAGTGACTACTTATTAGCCAAAAATTTGGTGGTTCAAATCCACCCAGGGGCACTTTGGAAGACAGGCCTGGAGATCTGCTTTCTAGAGGTCAAACCCTCAAAACCCCTATGGAGCAGTTTTACTCTGTACATATGGGCTCACCATAGTCAGAATTAACTCAGCAGCAAGTGCCAACAACTTTTGGTCACAAAATATTGTTTCTAACAATAAGGAACCGGAACCATTCGATCATTAATTTTCTTATTCACGTCTTCATTTATACATTAAAAAGCTACTATTGTCCCTGAGGGACTGAGTTACTAGGCTGAGGGCTGTGGGGACCACAGACTCGGGGAACATATACCTCTGTTGGCATAACATAGTTTGTAAAGAAAATGTTCTACATTCTACTCTAGTGGGTAGTGTCTGGGGTCTTAAAAGTTTGTGAACAGCCATCTAAGATACTCCACTGGTCTCACTCCATCGGGAACAAGGAAGAATGAAGAAAACTAAAGACATAAGGGAAAGATTAGTCCAAGGACTAACGGGCTACAACTACCACAGCCTCCACCAGACTGAGTCCAGCTCAACCAGATGGTTCCCAGTTGCTTCCACTGACTACTCTGACAGGGATCACAACAGAGGGTCCTGTCTCAGCTGGAGAAAAATGTAGAACAAACTTCTAAATCACGAAAAAAGATCAGACTTACTGCCCTGACAGAGATTGGAGAAACTCCGAGAGTATGGCCCTAAACACCATCTTAGCTCAATAATGAAGCCACCCTGAGCCTCACCCATCAGCCAAAGATTAGATAGGCCCATAAAACAAAACGAGACTAAATGGGAACACCAGCTCAGGGGCAAGGACTAGAAAGCAGGAGGGTACAGGAAAGCTGGTAATAGGGAACCCAATGTCGAGAATGGGGGAGTGTTGACATGTTGTGGGGTAGGTAGTCAATGTCACAAAACAATATGTATACTAATTGTTTAAGGAGAAGCTGGTTTGTTATATAAAATTTGATTAAAGAACAATAGTCAAAAAAATTAAAAAAAAAAAAAACCTACTTATTGAGCAACTTCTCTGTACCAGATGTTACCTCTAGGTTCTAGGGGCACAGTTGGAAATTCTGATGGCATAGTGGTTAAGTGCCATGGCTGCTAATCAAAAGGTTAGCCATTCAAATCCACCAGGTGCTCCTTGGAAACTATGAGCCAGTTGTACTCTGTCCTACAGGGCCGCTATGAGTTGTAATCGACTCAATGGCAATGGGTTGGTTGGTTGGTTGATAGGGACACAGTAATAAACAAGATAAATCCTTGTCCTAATAGAACTAATATTCTAGCAGGGGAGAGAGAAAATAAACAATTAATTGTCAAGCAATAAAAATCTTTCTATAATAAGCTAGAATATAGGTTTAGAAACAGAGAGTAAGGGAGAAAATTTTAAATAGGGCTATCATGATAACCTCCTGGGAGAAGGAACATTTGGGGAAACAAATGAAAGTAGTAAATAAAGGAGACATGGCTAAAGCAAACAAGTACCCCAGGAGAAAGAACAGAAAGTACAAAAATATCTGTGGGTGGAGGGGTGTTGGCATACTCGAGGAATAACTAAATGGTAAATAAGGCTATTCACCACCCGTTTGTCAGTTTTTTGTACTGTAGTAGCTTCCATGTTGCTAGGATGCACTGGTATTTCAAATACCAGCCAGGTCACCCATGGCAGACAGGTTTCAGTGGAGCTTCCAGACTAAGACAGACAAAGAGGAAAGAACTGGTGATAGACTTGAAAATTAGCCGATGAAAACCCTATGGGCAACAAGAATATGTCCAATTAAGTGCTGAAAGCTAAGTCTTTTATTTTGGAAGGCACTACAATAGCTGCAACAATGGACTGAAACATGAAACATGTCAATGATCATGAAGATGGCACAGGACCAGGTAATGTTTTTTATGGTATACTACTACAGGGTACTACCATTATACTACTCTGTAATAGGGAGATGAGGAAAGACATGTTTAATTAGGCACCCTGGTGAGTCTTGTGAATATGTGAGATTTAGTCTAAGTGTGATGAGAGCTATGAGCAATTTTGAGTAAATGTGGATGACATGATCTGGTATATGTTTTAAATTTAAATATATATATGTATATATATCTGGTAGAACATTTATCTTAAAATTTATCATTGATTGGTTATTTTGTCAGTTAATAGGCAGCTGTGGAAGCCCTGGTGGCGTAGTGGTTAAGTGCTATGGGTGCTACATAAGATAGGAGATGTTGCAGTATATCAGGTGCTAGACAATGATGGCTTCAATTAGCAGAGAGGCCAGTGGAGTGTGGAGCAGCTTCACTGGGGACTTGTTAATGAATTGGGTAAAAATATATGAAAAAAGAAAAGTCAGTGATATTTGTTCTCCTGAGCATTAAATGGTGGTAGCATTTACTGGTAGCTGGTGACAATTTGGGAAGGCAATTTTTTTTAAGCATATTAATTTTAAGATACCTATTAGTTCTCAGAGCTCTGGTGGCACAGTGGTTAAGAACTTGGCTGCTAACCAAAACGTCAGCAGTTCAAACACATCAGATGCTCCCTGAAAACCCTATGGAGCAGTTCTACTCTATAGGGTCAGTATGAGTTGAAATCGTCTCAATGACAATGGCTTTTTTTTTTTTTTGGTTTATTAGTTATTTGGAGCCCTGGTAGTGCAGTGGCTAAAGGTTCAAGCGCTCAGCTGCTAACTGAAAAGTTAGCAGTTCAAACCTACCAGCAGCTTTGTGGGAGAAAGATGGGGCAGTCTGCTTCTGTAAAGATTGAAACCTGTGGGGTAGTTCTACTTTGTCCTATTGGGTCGCCATGAGTCAGAATTGGCTCAACGTCCATAGGTTTGGTTGATTTTATTAGTCTTCCAGAAGCCCTGGTGGCTTAGTGATTAAGTGCTCTCCTGGTAACCAAAATATCAGCGATTTGAATCCGCTAGGCACTCCACGGAGAAACATGTGGTAGTCTGCTTCTTGAAAAATTACAGCCTTGGAAACTCTATGGGGCAGCTCTATTCTATCCTATAGAGTAGCTATGAGTCAGAATTGACACAACAGCAATGGGTTTCGTCTTTTTTTTTAAATTACTATTAATTTATTGAATAAGTAGTTTTACATTAGAATTGCAATCTAAGCAACAATATCTGGACTGAATACTCCGAAGTCATCAATATATTAATAACAATTAAAACTGCGTGAAAGAAAGAGAGTGAGTATGTATAGAGCAGGGTAGATGTTCTAGTATGCAGTCCTGGATTATTTCACCTTTAAGTAATTGAGAAGAAAAAGAGAAATGAGTAGAAGAGATTAAAAAAAGGAAAAGAAAGAGATAGGAAGAAAATCAAAGCGTATGTTATCTCTAAAGCCAAGCATATACGTGTCTAAAGAATAGGGATGCCTTCTATTTCCAGGAGATGGTACAATAGATGTACAGAGAAAATCCTCCCAGGACCAAGTCTTACAAATGATGGATTTATTATTTTAAATAAAGTTGTTTTCAAGGCAAAACAGAGCAGGTGGTAATGTAAGGGAAACGACCAGATGCCAGAGAAACGAGAAAGCTGCATTTCACAAACATAAAGTAGCAATGGGACTGGTGTTTTCCTTTAATATTCTTCTGATCCTTGGTGGTCTGGAACCTGGTCTTGAAGAGCCATCTATGAACAAGGTAGAGGAGATAAAGACATGGATTGATCCAGGTGGGAAATTGCATCAGAGGATCCTATATAAAATCAGAAACATAAAGGTTGAACTAAAAAAAAAAAAAAAGAAATCCCATCAAAAGAAGGCTTTCTTGTTTCAGGCTTGTTCTGGGCAAAGCAAGGGAAATAAGAAAAGACTCCTATGAGAAATCCTAACCACGCACCAGAATTCATTTAGTTACTGCCTCAATTCTTAATTACTTCTGTGGCCTAAAAAAAATCTTAAGTTAAAAATTTTAGTTAATTTTTTTTTCCTAGGTTGGTTGTACCATCAAACTTTGGGCAAGCGCCTCACAGAAACAGCACACACCTCCTTTTTCAAAGAAGACCTTTTAAAAACAGACCTAAAATATCTCACACAGAATAAGTAAAGTTCAAAAGACTATGACATCACAATAAAAAAAAAAAAAATATGTCTGGAAACAAGCCTTGATGAAAAGATTTCTTAGATGAGGCCTGCTAAGATGAGGACTGAGAAATGACATCTGTCAATGTTTGGCCACTGTGATTATGCTGATTACCTTGAAATTAGTGGTTTCTATTTTATTGTAGAGAGGAAATATTGATAGTACTGGCTTTAAGATAGAATGCAGGGCATATTAGTTTCCTATTGTTGCTGTAAAAAATTGTCACAAACTTAGTGGCTTAAAACAACCCAGTTGTGTTATCTTTCCTTTCTGGAGGTCAGAAGTCCAAAATGAGCTTCACTAGGCTAACATTTAGATGGCAGCAGGGCAACACTCCTTCTGGACAATATAGGTAAGAATTTGCTTCCTGCTCCTTTCCCTTTCCCAGTTTTTAGAAGCCACCTGCATTCCTTGGCTCATGGTCCCTTTCTCAGTCTTCAAAGCCACCAATCATGTCGTTCTGACCTCTGCTTCCATAATCACAACCACTTCTCTGACTTTCTGCCTCCCTCTTCCACTCTTTAAAGACAGTTTTCATTACATTGAGGCCACTTAGACAATTCAAAATAATACCCCAATTTAAATTCCTTAACTTAATTACTTCTGAAGAAATCCCTATTGGCATATAAGGTAACATATTCACAGATTACAGGGATTAGGATGGGGACATATGGGGGATGGGACATTATTCTTCCAGTCACAGATAATGAGAAAATGGAGTCAGTGAAGATAAACTACAAATGAGGAAAGTTTTCTGTAAAGAAAAATAGGACAGAAGCTGGAAGATCAAAGGAATGTTTTGTTGTGTGTTTTTAATGGGTGATCTTAAATCACATTTGCATAGTAATTGAATTAGCAAGTAGAGAGCAGAAAAATGTTGCAGGTGGAGATAGATAACTTGCAGAAAAAAAAGTCCTTAAGGAGATGGAAGGAGATGGAATGATGGATGTAAGAGGAGGGGAATGGCCTTAAATAGGACAGAGTATCAAATATAATGGAGTGAGAAGTTTGGTCAGCAGAGTAGATTTGGTGGTGAGAAGTTGAAGATACCATCTTTTTATTGCTTCTATTTCGTAAGTTAATAATAACAAAAGTTATTATTAAAATTTAACACACTCTTGGTGTTAGATTAAAATTAAAAGAACTAATAACACCTCTCAAGATAAATATACTGTCAGGGAGCCAAGAACAACAACAAAAAAAATTGAGATGCATTCCAAATTCCATGTGTTGTGTTATAAAAAAAATGTAGAGCCAACAGGCAGGAACAAGTAGAGAATTGTATCGAAGAATAGATGTAATGGAAGCCAGTCAAAAAATTCTGACATGATTGATAGGGTGTGTTGCCTCTATTAAACGTACAGAGCTGACAGAGCCACAAGAAATACAGGTAAGACTGCACACATGAAACAAATGAAATGGAAAAAGCAATTGAAACTAAAAGGCTTTTAAAAGCCAGAGTCTTCAGCATCATTTACCTCATCCCTTTCTTACATGTAGACTTCAAGTATGTACCTTCTAAAATATTTTGAGTCAATTTTCTTATGTCCTTTCTCACTCCTACTGCAATATATAAATATATATATATATAAATTATTATTTTTTTAAGCAAATAAGAATATTTTCTTAGCATTAGAATTCTGGTTCTGTATTTACTAACATTCATATGTGGCATTGACTAGGTAGAAGCCACCACAGATCCCTCTTGCAACAAAGACTCAGAAAAACAAGTGAATTGATCACATGCATGACAACCTACAAACCCTGACCATCAAACACAGAACTAAGGAGTTGACCTGAGTGACAGGGGAGTGAAAAGCCGTGCCCTGAAGCAGCGACTGCTTCTGGAACTGGCATCCCATGGAACACCCTTGAGCCCTCAGGATTCCTTGGTGCCAGAGTGATGGGGCTGATCACGGCTTACTGAGGCAGGGCAAGCACAGGAGACAGCCCTAACTCCTAATCCCCTGGAGTAACCTTGATAGAGACTCAGCCAGAGCAAGAAGGCTGCACGATGACATGGCTGACAAGAGAATGAGCAACGACAGGGAAGCAGCAACTGTTTCGGAGCCAGGAGCCAGCGTCCCAGTCAGAAAACCTTGGGGCCGGGCTTTGGACTAAGTGCAGAGGAGCTGAGCACGGCTTCCTGAGACAGTGCAAACATGGGACGCAGCCCTAGCCCCCTGAAGTAACCTCGGCAGAAACCAAGAGCAAGAAGCCTGAACAGTGATGTAGCTGACAGGAGGAGAAATGTCAGGGAAGGAGCAACTGGTTTTGGAGCCTGGAGTGCAGCATCCCAGCCAGAAAACCTTGGCTCTGGGCTTTGGACTAGGAGCAGAGGAACTGATCACGGGTTCCTGAGAATGTGCAAACACAGGACACAGCCCTGACCCTTGGGGGTAATCTTGACCCAGCCAGTGCACACAGACTACATGCCCCTCTGGAATCTCAGATAAAACAGTCATCACCAAGCAAGACAAGTAACTTTGTTTATATTGCCACGTGCTACTCTCTCCTATCTATCTGATCCCTCCCCTCCCTGTCTCAGGAGGCTTCATTAACATTGGAATTTCCTGGGCCAGCAAATGAAGTACTCTGTGGGTTTTTTTTTCCTAACCCATTCTCCTGGCGTGAAAGAAGCAGCAATTAACAATCCAGGGGGGAAAAAACCTTCCCTGACTTTCCTAAACTGGAATAAATATACAGAACCAGCTCTAGCCAAGCATAAGAGATCCACAGTCTATGGCTTTCATCCCTACAGGGAACAGATGGCTATTATAATGCAAAGGTAATTCTGATAGAGATCTGATTGTAATTGTTTTAGCAGAGCAGTGGAAAGACAAGTTTTCGAGGCCTGATACCTCTCTACCTATTAAACAGAGCCGTCACTGATCCACAGCAGGGAACTGAGGGCTGAAGCTCCACCCAAACCACCTAGTCACCTGCTAAAGGGGTCTGAGGATAGTGATGCCTACCAATCTTTAGAGGTACAAGCATTGGATGCCTAAGGTACAGCTGCAGAGGCCACCAACCAAAATGCTCTAGGAATAGAGACACGCCTACCTCACTGACACTTGGGGGAAGGATGTCAGCACCCTGCCCTCCTCGGAGTGTGACCCCTGCCACTACTAGAATCTGGTGCATACAGCTATCACCACTGCTCCTCTAAGTTAATAGGTGACAGCCTACACCACACACTTGGTGACCCAAAATCAGAACACCTAAGCTGATTCTATTCAAGAATAGTGAATGAACTCTTAGGCTTATATATCTGGTAACAGCCCAAACCACCTGGTAATAGGACATAAATGATGCAAAGACTACAACAATCAAGACAGCGCAATCTAGTAGCCCATCTGGGTATACTGAAACAAAACGAAACAAGAAGATAAGACTCAGTGAGCAAATATAAAATAAATCATTACAGCATCTTATAGATGGCTTGGAGACAGCAGTGGATATCAAATCATATAAAGAAGCAGACCATGATTGATTCTACAAATCCCCAAATTAAAGAATCAAAATCTTTCCCAAATGAAAGACACAATCCTGGAGTTGCCAGATGTAGAATATAAAAAACTAATATACAGAATGCTTCAAGACATCAGGGATGACCTCAGAAATGAAATAAGGCTACCTACAGAAAAAGCCAAGGAACACATTGATAAAGCAGTTGAAGAAATAAAAAAGATTATTCAAGAACATAGTAAAAAAATCAATAAGCTGCAAGAATCCATAGAGAGACAGCATTCAGAAATTCAAAAGATTAACAATAAAATTACAGAATTAGACAACTCAATAGGAAGTCAGAGGAGCAGAACTGAGGAATTGGAATGCAGAGTGGGGGAGTTAGAGGATAAGGCAATTGACACCAATATTTATATGGTTAAAGACAAATCACATAAAAGGATTTAAAAAAATGAAGAAACAATAAGAATCACAAGGGACTCCAACAAGAAGAATAACTTGCGTGGGATTGGAGTTCCAGAACAGGGAGGGATAACAGAAAATACAGAGAGAATAGTTGAAGATCTGTTGGCAGAAACTTCCCTGGCATCATGAAAGATGAAAGGATAACTATCCAAGATACTCATCGAACACCACCCAAGATAGATCCCAAAAGAAAATCACCAAGGCATATTATCATGAAACTTGCCAAAACCAAAGATAAAGAGAAAATTTTAAAAGCAGCCAGGGATAAAAGAAAAGCCACCTACAAAGGAGAATCAATAAGTTCAGACTACTTGGCAGAAGCCATGCAGGCAAGAAGGCAATGGGATGACATGTATAGAGCACTGAAGGAGAAAAACTGCCAGCCAAGAATCATATATCCAGCAAAACTCTCTCTCAAATATGAAGGTGAAATTAAAACATTTACAGATAAACACAAGCTTAGAAAATTTGCAAAAACCAAACCAAAGCTACAAGAATTACTAAAGGAAATTCTTTGGTCAGAAAATCAATAATATCAGATACCAACACAACACAAGGTCACAGAATGGAACATGCTGATATCAATTCAAATAGTGAAATCACAAAACAAAATAAGATTAATTTAAAAAAGAAAAAAATACTCAAAACAGGGAATCATCAAAGTCATTATGTAAAAGATTACAATAATCAAAAAAGAGGGACTAAATACAGGAGGCATAGATCTTCCATATGGAGAGGAAAAACAGGTGATATAGGATGATACAAGTTAAGTTTTTACTTAGAAAATAGGGGTAAATATTAAGGTAACCAAAAACAGGTCTAACAATTCCATACTTCAAAATAAAACTGAGAAAAACATAACAACTCAGCAAAAATAAATTCAACTACTATGAAAATGAGGAACAGACAATTTACAGCAGAAAATTTCTCAGCACAAAAAAGGAAGTGGAAAAATGAAATTGTCAACAACACACAAAAAAAAGGCATCAAAATGACAGCACTACACTCATACTTATCTATAATTACGCTGAATGTAAATGGACTAAATGCACCAATAAAGAGACAGAGAGTCTCAGACTGGATTAAAAAACACGATCCATCTATACGCTGCCTACAAGAGGCACACCTTAGACTTAGAGACACAAACTAAAATTCAAAGGATGGAAAAAATATATCATGCAAACAACAATCAAAAAAGAGCAGGAGTGGCAATATTAATTTCTAACAAAACAGACTTTAAAGTTAAATCCACCACAAAGGATAAAAGAAGGACACTACATAATGATTAAAGGGACAATTGACCAGGAAGATATAACCATATTAAATATTTATGCACCCAGTGAGAGAGCTGCAAGATACATAAAACAAAATTTAACAGAATTGAAAAGTGAGATAGATACCTCCACAATTATACTAGGAGACTTCAACACATCACTTTCAGAGAAGGATAGGACTTCCAGTAAGAAGCTCAATAGAGACACAGAAGATCTAATTGCTACAATCAACCAACTTGACCTCATAGACTTATACAGAACACTCCACCCAACAGCTGCAAAGTATACTTTTTTTTTCTAGTGCACATGGAACATTCTCTAGAATAGATCACATATTAGATCATAAAACAAACCTGTGCAGAATCCAAAACTTTGAAATATCACAAAGCATCTTCTCAGACCATAAGGCCATAAAAGTAGAAATCAATAACAGAAAAATCATGGAAAAGAAATCAAGTACTTGGAAACTGAGCAATACCCTGCTGAAAAAAGACTGGGTTATAGAAGACATTAAGGAGGGAATAAAGAAATTCATAGAATGCAACGAGACTGAGAACACTTCCTATCAAAACCTCTGGGACACAGCAAAAGTGGTGCTCAGAGGTCAATTTATGTCGATAAATGCACACACACATAAAGAAGAAAGAGCCAAAATCAGAGAACTGTCCCTACCACTTGAACAAATAGAAAGCGAGCAACAAAAGAATTGGTCAGACATCAGAAGAAAACAAATAATAAAAATTAGAGCAGAATTAAATGAATTAGAGAACAGGGAAACAATTGAAAGAATTAACAAAGCCAAGAGCTGGTTCTTCGAAAAAATTAACAAAATTGATAAACCATTGGCCACACTGACTGAAGAAATACCGGAAAGGAAACATAAAACCCAAATAAGAAATGAGATGGGCCATATCACAAAGGACCCAATTGAAATTAAAAGAATCATATCAGATTACTATGAAAATTTGTACTCTAAAAAATTTGAAAACCTAGAAGAAATGTATGAATTCCTAGAAACACACTACCTACCTAAAAAACACAATCAGAAGAAAAACTAAATAGACCCACAACAAAAAATGAGATTGAAAAGGTAATCAAAAAACTCCAACAGAGATTGGTACACTGATACAGTGCTGGTGGGAATGTAAAATGGCACAACCACTTCGGAAATCTATATGGCGCTTCCTTAAAAAGCTAGAAATAGAACTACCAAAATAAAAACCATAGGATCCAGAAATCCCGCTCCTTGGAATATATCCTAGAGAAATAAGAGCCTTTACAAGAAAAGATATATGTGCACCCACGTTTACTGCAGCACTGTTTACAATAGCAAAAAGTTGGAAGCAACCAAGGCGCCCATCAATGGATGAATGGATAAAAATTATGGTACATTCACACAATGGAATACTATGCATCAATAAAGAACAGTGAGGAATCTGTGAAACATTTCCTAACATGGAGGAACCTGGGAGGCATTATGCTGAGTGAAATTAGTCAGTTGTAAAAGGACAAATATTGCATAAGACCACTATTAAAAGAACTTGAGAAATAATTTAACCTGAGAAGAAAATATTTTTGTGGTTACGAGAGGGGGGAGGGAGGGAGAGTGGGAGAAGGGCATTCACTAATTAGATAGTAGATAAGAATTACTTTAGGTGAAGGGAAAGATAGCACACAATACAGGGGAGGTCAGCACAATTGGACTAAACCAAAAGCAAAGAAGTTTCCTGAATAAACTGAATTCTTCAAAGATCAGCGTAGCAGGGGCAGGGCCCTGGGGACCATGGTTTCAGGGGGCATCTAAGTCAATTGGCATAATAAAATCTATTAAGAAAACATTCTGCATCCCACTTTGAAGAGTGGCGTCCGGGGTCTTAAATGCTAGCAAGCAGCCATCTAAGATGCATCAATTGGTCTTAACCCACCTGGATCAAAGGAGAATGAAGAACACAAAGGACACAGGCAATTATGAGCCCAAGAGACAGAAAGGGCCACATGAACCAGAGACTACATCATCCTGAGACCTGAAGAGCTAGACGGTGCCCAACTACAACCAGTGACTGCCTTGACAGGGAACACAACAGAGAACCCCTGTGGGAACATGAGAGCAGTGGGATGCAGACCCCAAATTCTCATAAGACCAGACTTAATGGTCTGACTCAACTGGAAGGACCCTGGTGGTCATGGCCCCCAGATCATCTATCAGCACAGGACAGGAACCATTCCCGAAGCCAACTCTTCAGACATGAATTGGACTGGACAATGTGTTGGAGAGGGATGCTGGTGAGGAGTGAGCTTCTTGGATGAGGTGGACACTTGAGACTATGTTGGCATCTCCTGCCTGGAGGGGAGATGAGAGGGTGGAGGGGGTTAGAAGCTGGCGAAATGGACACGAAAATAGAGAGTGGAGGGAGAGAGCAGACTTTCTCATTAGGGGGAGAGTATTTGGGAGTGTGTAGCAAGGTGTATATGGGTTTTTGTATGAGAGACTGATTTGATTTGTAAACTTTCACTTAAAGCACAATAAAAAGTATTAAAAAAAAAAAAACCCTGACCCTGACGGCTTCACTGCAGAAAACTTTCAGAGAAGAGTTAACACCACTACTACTAAAGGTATTTCAGAGCATAGAAGAGGATGGAATACTACCTAACTCGTTCTATGAAGTCAGCATATCGCTGATACCAAAACCAGGTAAAGACACCACACAAAAAAGAAAATTACAGACCTATATCCCTCATGAATTTAGATGCAAAAATCTTCAACAGAATTCTAGCCAATAGAATTCAACAACACGTCTAAAAATAAGCCACCTCGGCCAAGTGGCATTTATACCAGGTATGCAAGGTTGGTTCAATATTAGAAAAACAATTAATGTAATCCACCATATAAATAAAACAAAAGACAAAAACCACATGATCTTATCAATCGATGTAGAAAAGGCATTTGACAAAGTCCAACACCCATTCGTGATAAAAACTCTCACCAAAATAGGAACAGAAGGAAAATTCCTCAACATATTAAAGGGCATTTATACAAAGCTAATAACCAACATCATCCTAAATGGAGAGGGCCTGAAAGAATTTCCCTTGAGAACGGGAAAGAGACAAGGGTGCCCTTTATCACTGCTTTTATTTAACATTGTGTTGGAGGTCGTTGTCAGAGCAATTAGGCTAGACAAAGAAATAAAGGGCATCCAGATTGGCAAAAAAGAAGTAAAATTATCTCTATTTGCAGATGACATCATCTTATACACAGAAAACCCTAAGGAATACTCCAGAAAATTACGGAAACTAATAGGAGAGTTCGGCAGAGTTTCAGATTATAAGATAAACATGCAAAAATCGTTGGATTCCTCTACGTTAACAAAAAGAACATCGAAGAGGAAATCACGAAATGAATACCATTCACAGTAGCCCCAAGGAGATAAAATACTTAGGAATAAATCTTACCAAAGATGTAAAAGACCTATACAAAGAAAACTACAAAGTACTACTGAAAGAAACTAAAAAGGACCTACATAAGCAAAAAAACATGCCTTGCTCATGGATAGGAAGACTTAACATTATAAAAATATCTGTTCTACCAAAAGCCATCTATATATACAATGCACTTCCGATCCAAATTCCAATGACATTTTTTAATGTGAGGGAGAAACAAATCACCAACTTCATATGGAAGGGAAAGAAGCCCTGGATAAGTAAAGCATTACTGAAAAAGAAGAAGAAAGTGGGAGGTCTCACTCTACCTGATTTTAGAACATATTATACAGCCACAATAGTCAAAACAGTCTGGTACTGGTACAAAAACAGACACAAAGACCAATGGAACAGAATTGAGAACCCAGATATAAATCCATCCACATATGAGCAGCTGATATTTGACAAAGGACCAGTGTCAGTTAATTGGGGAAAAGATAGTCTTTTTAACAAATGGTGCTGGCATAGCTGGAAATCCATCTGCAAAAAAATGAAACAGGACCCATACCTCACACCATGCACAAAAACAAACTCCAAATGGATCAAAGACCTAAACATACAGTCTAAAATGATGAAGATCATAGATGAAAAAATAGGGACAGTTAGGATCCCTAATACAAGACATAAACAGAATACAAAATATTACCAAAAATGACGAAGAGAAACCAGATAACTGGGAGCTCCTAAAAATCAAACACCTACGCTCATCTAAAGACTTCATCAAAAGAGTAAAAAGACCACCTACAGACTGGGAAAGAATTTTCAGCTATGACATCTCCAACCAGAGCCTGATCTCTAAAATCTATATGATTCTGTTAAAACTCAACCACAAAAAGACAAACAACCCAATCAAGAAGTGGGCAAAGGATATGAACATGGACTTCACTAAAGAAGATATTCAAGCAGCTAACAGATACATGAGGAAATGCTCTTGATCATTAGCCAATAGAGAAATGAAAATTAAAACTACGATGAGATTCCATCTCACTCCAAAAAGGATGGAATTAATGCAAAAAACACAAAATAATAAATGTTGGAGAGGCTGTGGAGAGATTGGAACACTTATACACTGCTGATGGGAATGTAAAATGGTACAACCACTTTGGAAATCGATCTGGCATTTCCTTAAAAAGTTAGAAACAGAACTACCATATGACCCAGGAATCTCACTCCTTGGAATATATCCTAGAGAAATAAGAACCTTTACATGAACAGATATATATACACCCATGTTTATTGCAGCACTGTTTACAATAGCAAAAAGCTGGGAGCAACCAAGGTGTCCATCAATGGACAAATGAATAAATAAATTATGGTATATTCACACAATGGAATGCTATGCATTGATAAAGAACACCGAGGAATCTGTGAAACTTTTCATAACATGGACGAACCTGGAAGGCATTATGCTGAGTGAAATTAGTCAGTTGCAAAAAGATAAATATTGTATAAGACCACTATTATAAGATCTTGAGAAATAGTTTAAACTGAGAAGAACACATTCTTTTGTGGTTATGAGAGGGGGTAGGTAAGGAGGGTGGGAGAGTGTTATTTACTGATTAGATCGCCCAGTGCTGTGGAGTCAATTCAAATGACTGATTAGATAGTAGATAAGAACTACTTTAGATGAAGGGAAGGACAACACTCAATATAGGGGAGGTCAGCATACCTGGACTGGACCAAAAGCAAAGAAGTTTCCTGAATAAACTGAATGCTTCGAAGGTCAGTACAGCAGGGGCAGGGGTTTGGGGACTATGGTTTCAGGGGACATCTAAGTCAATTGGCAAAATAAATTCTATTAAGAAAACATTCTGCATCCCACTTTGAAATGTGGCATCTGGGGTCTTAAACGTTAGCAAGAGGCCATCTAAGATGTATCAATGAGTCTCAACCCATCAGGATCAAAGGAGAATGAAGAACACCAAGGTCACAAGGTAATTATGAGCCCAAACGACAGAAAGGGCTACATGAACTTGAGGCTACATCATCCTGAGACCAGAAGAACTAGCTGGTGCCCGGCCACAACCGATGACTCTCTGACAGGGAGCACAACAGAGAACCCCTGAGGGAGCAGGAGAACAGTGGAATGCAGACCCCAAATTCTCATAAAACGACCAGACTTAATGGACTGACTAAGACTAGAAGAATCCCAGCAGTCATGGTCCCCAAACCTTCTGCTGGTCCAGGACAGGAACCATTCCCGAAGCCAACTCATCAGACATGGATTGGACTGGACAATGGGTTGGAGAGAGATGCTGATGAGGAGGGAGCTACTTGCATCAGGTGGACACTTGAGACTATGTTGGCATCTCCTGCCTGGAGGGAAGATGGGAAGATGGGAGGGTAGAGGGGGTTAGAAACTGGCACAATAGTCATGAAAGGAGAGACTGGAAGTTGGGAGAGGGATGACTCATTAGGGCAAGAGTAAGTGGGAGTAGGTAGTAAGGTGTATATAACTTTATACGTGAGAGACTGAGTTGATTTGTAAACTTTCAGTTAAAGCACAATAAAAATTATTTTTAAAAAAGGGACAGGAGTTGGTTGAATGGACACAGGAAATCTGGGGTAGAAAGGAGGAATGTGCTGTCACATTACAGGGAGAGCAACTAGGGTCACACAAAAATGTGTCTATACTCTTTGTATGAGAAACTAACTGCTGTAAACTTTCACTTAAAGCACATTAATAAATAAATAAAGAGCTTTGTAACACTTGTCCAAGCAGGGCAGAGGCCAGGCCAATGGGCCAAGGAGCTGAGAGGCCAAGGGCCAGAAAGAAGCTTGCCTGGAGGCACAGCTGAGAAGAGGCTATCCTGATCGAAGAACTGTAACCTAAGTCGTTCCTGATTCTGAACTGTAATCTGTTACTTTTCTAATGAAAACTATAACTGTAAAAAAAAACAACCCACTTAACCATGTTATTTTGAGGAATAAATTAGATTAGGCTGATGAAAAAAGGAAAACAATATGAGGTACAATAACACTTTTTATTGTTATTATTATAAAAACTACAGTGTTCTTTTTGTTGTTGTTAGAGTGTCTTTGAGTTGTTTCTGACTCCTAGTGGCCCTATGTACAACAGAATGAAACATTGCCCAGTCCTGCACCATCCTCATAATCATTGTTATATTTGAGCCCATTGTTGTAGCCACTGTGTCAATCCAACTCATTGAGGGTATTCCTCTTTTTTGCTGACCCTCTACTTTACCAAGCATGATGTCCTTATTCAGGGACCAGTCCCTTCTAATAATATGTCCAAAGTACATGAGACGAAGTCTCATCATTGTCATTTCTAAGGAGCATTCTGACTCTAAGACAGATTTTTTGTTCTTCTGATAGTCCAAGTTATATTTAATGTTCTTCGCTCACACCATAATTCAAAGGTATCAATTCTTCTTCCGTCTTCCTTATCCATTGTCCACCTTTCGCATGCATAATAGGCGATTGAAAATACCATGGCTTGGGTCAGGGACACCTTACTCCTCAAAGTGATATCTTTGCTTTTTAAGACTTTAAAGAGATCTTTTACAGTGGATTTGTCCAAAGCGAAACGTCATTTGATTTCTTGACTGCTGCTTCCATGTGCATTAGTAGTGATGGTAGTAATAGTAAGAACAGCAGTAGTAATTAATTATAGTAATAATTAAAGCCCGTGTCTTTCATTGTCTGCAATAGGGAAACTCCTTCCCAAATGATTTTTCAGATTTTCTTTTCCATGTTGAACTATGGGTTCTGAATTATTTTTCTCTAACAGCGAAAAAAGCAATAGTAATAAAAATTGTAAATTCTAAAATGTACTAAAAATTTGCTATTGAACACATTGATCTAACTACTTTATGTGTGGTAATTCATTTAATCCCCTACAAAACACTAGTCATGTTGCCTTATTGCCATTAATATCCCCATTTTCCTGAGGAGGTATCTGAGGCTTCTAGATATTAAGTGACTCTTCAAGGTCACATAGCTACTAAGTGGCAAGCCATCACATTGGAACCTATTACTCATTAAAGCTTTTAAATAACAGAATCACTTAGAAGAAAAATGAAAGTTGTGATACATGTAACATTCATGTCCTGAGTCCCATAATGAGAAAGACTAGCTACCCCAAACTTGTGTGAAATTTCTGTCTTGGAATTACAAAGAGGAAGGGATTTTTTTTTTTCCTTCCTGTAACAGTATTAAAAGAATACAGCAAGGATAATTCCTATATTTAAAAGTGTATAGGAAATTGAGAGACATCATGATGACTGGGTTCCATTTCTTAGTAAATTGTGTCCCAGGTCATCTGCTTCAGTGAAGGCGGAAGCATGGTATCAGAGTCTTTGAAGACTAGAGAAGTAAGGCATATTTACAAGGTAACTCCATCTTTCAAATAAAATTATGAAATTATATGATATTAATAAATTTACTGTGAAGAAAACTGTAATGTCTGATAAAATTACCTACTTGCCTGCTGACGTTATTACTTCATTGATTCAACCATGAACCAAAAATGTTATTTAGGACGTGTTATTAAAAGAGAGGTTTCCCAAGTCCATTCATCACACTTACAACTCACAGGAATTCCAATTTTATCATGTCATTAAAGGTTCATTTTTAAAGAGTGTCTTTAATATTTTAAGTATTTGGAGAAATTTATAAACCACCTTATTTTGGCAGAATCATTTTTGTGAAACAATGATAAATTTGTAAACTTTGAGGTAAAATATATAAAAGTACTCAATACCATTTATTCATCTCATAAGCCCTATTTATTCTTATTATCTTTTTTTTTTTATCAAGCTTAATATAATTATCACAGAATTTATGGACCATGGTAATAAAGTTCTGGGAGCAGAACTAGGTGATGTTGATATCATAAGAAATAATTTAATTCTGTTTATAAAAGATGAATAAAGATTATGAAGAAATATTATGGGGAGCAAGGAAATAATTTTGTATATGGCCAATTGAACTTTGATTCATTAATTTATCTTCAAAAAAGGGTACAATGTAGTTATTTCTCTCCTAGTCTATAAAATATACCAATTAAACATAATAAATACATGAAATGTCTCCAAAAAATCAAGTTCCAGATAGTCTATTGATTTTTTTGATCTATATGTTTTTGCCCAGGTTCCCCAAATTAGCCATAGCTGCAATATTTGAATTAGTGACCAAACTCTTCAAACAAATTATCTATACTCACTATCTCTGTTTCCTTTACTCCCATTCTCTTTATCATCTAACTTAATGTTGGTTTCCACCCTTTCCACTCAAAAAGAATGCTGACTCTTAATTTGTTTCCATTTACCTCCACATCACTAAATCTAATGGGCACGGTTAGTTCTTCATCCAAACTGATCTTTTAGCATTAGAGGGAGCAATCTTTCAGACAGCTCAAAGGGCTGTAGATCCTCACCATTCTTCTCACATAGCCCCTGGAGCATAAAACTGGTGAGGGGAGGGACTTCCTAGTCCCTCACCTAAAATGCATAGTGGGCACATGTGGAAAAGTCTGCACATCTACCTGAGCAGCCTTTTTGAGCATAGGAGGGACTGGCTCATCATGGAACTATTTCCTGTTGTGTTTTATCTGCTGTCTGTGAGTATTTAAATAGCTTTCATGTGCCAACACTTTGTGAGTGTCTCCTATGTGTGGCTCAATCAGACCACATGGGCATAACACCCATAGAAGGGTATATACTGCCATTTGGGATCCTCCACCTAGTAGTCTTGTGGCTGTTTGAGATCTTAGGGCTTCCTTGGAAACAACCTGCTCTGCTTGTGTCATGTATAGCATTTTACACTCCATTGACCTTCTTGAATCAATCTCTTCATTTGGCTTCTACGTCACAACAAATTTTCCTTCTACTTTTCTGAAATCTCCTCTTCTCCTTTATATTATTATCTTGCTCTATGCATACATCATATTTTGCATTTATTTGAAGGTTGGCTCTAGGCCCTCTTCTTTCTCCTTATTTTTTCTCTTCCGTGGTGATAGCTTTAGTGATTGTCATATATAAAATAGCTCTCAAACTCAGGTCTTCATCACATACTTCTTTTTCTAAACTTCTGGGATGTATATTCAACTGCTTACAGGACGTCTTTTCTTGGATTCAAAGGTACCCCACACTCAACATGTACAAAACAGAGTACAAGTTGCCATCTCCAGGCCAATTTCACTTCTAGCAATTTGTATATCAGTAAATGGTCCCACCATTCTTAGAGTTATGCCAACTCTAGACATAATATTCAACTTTCACAGCCAGAATCTTCTTAATTTTCGTTCAATTAATTATTTTTTTTTTCATCTGCACCATTGACACCCTTATCCAAGTTATGGTCCTCTCTCATTTGGAAAATAACAATCCTTTCTATCCAAGAACATGGTATGTGGCTTTATTTATTGTAAAGGTTTATTTTATTTAACAAACACTTACATAAAATTCACTAAGATATAACACTAAGTACCAGGCACTATTCCAAATAACTTTAAAATATTAAATTATTTAATCTTCAGGAAGACTTTATAAGATATTTAACATTATTATCTCCACTTGTCAAAGGCTACCAAGCTAGTTTAGGTTAAGCAGGATACAATATCAGGCAGTCTTAACTTCATGTATTGTCTCTTGTTCTGTTTACAAATGCAGAGAATTTAGTACTATCTTTTTTTTTTTTTTTTTTTAATTCCTGATCACAAAGAATTTTTTCTGGAGTTAATCTTAAAAATTTTACATAAGTAACTCCCAGAATATTCCAGGTCACTGAAGTGTTTTTTGTGCTCACATCACAAACTCTTACTTGTAATGGAGTCTCCATGCCTTTACAATTGTTACTAACACTGTGATAGAATCTATATATCCTTATTTTAGCAATTTAACTGAGTGGATAACCAAACTATGGTTTTGATCGACTGTGAGAATACATTTTTTTCAGAATATAATGGACTATATATTAATAACCTCAAGAGTCTTTGAATATGTCAACATCCTATTGAATTGAAAAAATTTAATAAAAAACTGAAATAATTGTAAATTTTTTTTTCTAGGTTTCCCTCCAAATCTTTAATTTATCCAGGTAAAATAAACTATATCACCACCGGAGCTTGTTTTAGTTTTCATCATTTTATGAGAAGGAATAAAGTTTTTGCTTCCCATTTATCCCAACTAAAAAATTTGCTTTCTATTTATCCTAACTAAACAGTCATCTGAACAATTTAATTTAGCCTCATATTTCATTTTTCAATGTGCAATAAAATGATTGAAACATAAGTTTTAGATACAGGAAACTTAGAACACTGACCAAGCCATGGAAAAATCAAATCTACCTTTCAATGAAAATGTTCCCTAAACAAGAAGACAGTAATAGTATCTTTAAAGCAGATAAATATTTTCTTTAAGTCCAAAATCCTACAATACAATGTGTTTCAGAACTGCTATATTAACTATTGTTTGAGATAATGAGTTTACATCAACAGGCCTGTACAGTGTAATCACAGATGAGCAGCTCCGGGAGTATTACAAAGACTTTGAGACATCCATGGGAAAATAATAAAAGACTTGGCACTGGAATAGATTCAACAGGCCCTTTGCAGTTAACCTTTCAAAATGCCATTTGAAGCTATTGAAAAGAACCAATACAGTTTAAGAAAAACGTGTCATTATGAAATGCTATTCTAAAAAATAGTCCTGATTGAACTTGTTTTTTTCTATCTGTTACGCATACTCATTCAAGTCTTGTCCGAGGTGGGAGAGTATTACTTTTCTGAAAATGAAAAATAAAGGAAAATGTTTCTTGTTTATTCTAATGAAGAACAGAAACGAGATAGAAGCAGTCACCTCTTCTACCACTATTTCTTAGGTGAATTTTATTTCAAGTTTTTCTCTCAAGGAAATCAAAAAAAAAAAAAAAGAAACTAAATTCACATAATCAAGAGTGCTAAAAGGTAGCAGTATTGGATTGACCTGCTACTTTGAACTGGTCTTTGATGAATCAGAACTGTTCATTCTGCTCTTTTTAAATTATTATTATTATTTGTATCTAGGAAACAGGAACCTACGAAGTAACTGAAATTAATTTTGTACCAAATAATATAAATAGAGTTTATACACAAAGTAGATAGAGGACAGATATTTTCAACAAGGTTAGTTTAAAAGTTTAGAAGTTCTCAATCATCTTTATCTTGGAAAACATTTATCTTACAAAACTGGAGAGCTCTAATAAAAAACAGGGATCTAAAGAATAAGAGTAAAGAATAAGAGTAGAATAAATATATATATATATATTTTTTTCACCTGAAAGCTTAATATTTTTATATTAGCTAATATTTTGTATTTAAAGAAAACAGATAATGATTTTTTTTCTCTACTTTTTTAATCCCTTATTATCTGTATGGAAAACAAGAAACGTTGAAGGTAGTGGTTATCTATGCCATAGCGTTACTGTCATTGTTTGATTCTGCTTAAATCTTCCTGTACCTACAGGTACAACCTTATCATTGAAACACTAATAGTATATAAAAAGTGAAAAGAACACAGAAAGGTTTCCTAGCAACTCCTGGGATCCATCTAAAGTCAGTTAAAAGTGTATAGTACGTGCAATGGGTGTAAATTAGAGTACTAAAGCTTAACTGTATATTTTTAGATGCCCACTATAAAACACAATAACCTATAAGAGGTGCTGAATTGCTCAAGAAGGAAATCACATCATAGCCTTGACAGCTTAACTGTCATTTAAATAATCTCACTTAAATTCTACTGAAAATGTGTAAGTCCGAGAACCAGAACCAAAGGACAGAGCACAAAATCAGAGCTAATAATGTGTCATCAATCTGGTGATGGTTTTTAGAAGTTTTTTTTTTTTGCCTCCTCCTATCCTCTACACACATACACTTATCATCCTCACCTGAAAAATGTAAAAAATTACTAAAGAAATATATACATGTTGGTATAAAATTAAGAAGTTTTCTGATTTTATATTACATAATCTACTTTTTGAAAAAATATAGATAAAAGATCTTTAAAGTGGAATATTAAATTACTGTAGAAATTCATCAGCCCCTTAAGCTCCTTAAATCACAGTAATCATAAGCAGCATTAGTATAACATGTTTCATTTTAAAAGATATTTTTGCTTATGCTTTTATTTCATGTTTACAAAATCTCTCTGAGGTTGTGATTATTATTAGCCCATTTCACAGATGACAGCACCAATTTTAAAAGAGAGATTAGATGGTTCATTAAAGAGCAGTTAGCTAATAAATGGTTGAGCCAGAATTTCGTATGAGATGTTCTAACCACAAAGATTTTCTGCTTGTCTTCACATCAACAGGTCACAAATTTTCATAGAAACATTTTGAATGAGGCTTTTAAAAAGACATATCTGTCTTTCTACCTCATGATAAATATGGTTGTAAGTTGCAAAAGGAAGAATCCCCATTAAATAGACTGCCTTAATAACACCGTGAAAATGTTTGCTCTTAAGTCACAAAAGAAAGATTTCAAAACAACGTAATTATAAGTAAATATAATTTTTTTGGTATATTTAAATTTATATTTAAATATATAAATATAATTTTGTGCCTACTTTGAAAAGGCAAGAAAAAAAATATGAGAAGTCCTAAAAAAAAAAGAAAAAGTGATAGGGCCAGGGTAGAAGTAGTTGAGAAGATTTAGGTTAAGAATGCTATTAGGTCTCATCTTCAGGTTGAATCATTTTCGGGTTTTATTAGTGGAAGATTTAGGCCAAATTTGGTAAACTCCTTAGCCAGCCTGAAGCACATTAGCCAATACCTATATAACCTGCTGCCGTCAAGTTCATTCTGACTCATAGAGACCCTATAGGACAGGGTAGAATTGCCCCATAGGCTTTCCAAACAGTGGCTGGTGGATTCAAACTGCCGATCCTTTCTTTGCTTAGCACCTGAGCTCTTAATCACTGTACCACCAGGGCTCCAAATACCTGTATATCAAAGGGCAAAGAGTTACATATTATTTTCTTGATGAAAAGCATGAGTGATAACACCACTTTATCTGCAGGGAGAGTAGGTTTTGGTACATAACATTCCATAGAGGTATAAGAGTTGATCAGCTAAAAACAACATTTTATAATTCTAAAGATAGATGCAAAGATGGATAGAAACAAGCAAAGGAAAATTAATATTTTCTTCCACTATCCACACCAGGAGCCAAACCAGTAGTTTAGAATTTCAGATAAAAAGGGAAAAGGATCATTGAGATTTGACATTCTGCATTTCATATAAGAGATACAATGAGGGATTTTAGCACTATTATCAGGAATACAACAATCAGTTTTAACAATGGCATAGGTGCCTCCCTAAGCAGGGGTGAGAATGTCAAGAGCTGTTTCGTTTTTGAGAACTACGTTCCTCTTCATAGTCATTTTGATACTCATTTCTTGGAGTCCATGGGCAATATTATTTAAAGCACTCTGAATATATTCATTCAGAACTTCGGTATGTGCCATAAGATCTTCTAATCCTATTTGGGATACAAAAACAGAAGCTGAATAACCATACCTTTGAAACTCAAATCTGGACTAACAAGCTCTTAAGAGGGAGATGTCATTTGTAAGAAGGAAGTCAGTTAACATTTGACCTTGGGTACAGTTCAATCCTCTAGCCCATCTGCTAATCCATCCAGGTGGGAGCAAAGGCCAAAGGTTAGAGCCACATAACCAAGATGTGCCGTTTGGGCTAGTCAGATTGTAAAAATCAGGAGATGAGAAACGTCTTTATCATAGTATACCCAGCATGGTGTTTCAGTTACTGAAATAGCTGATTCTTACATTAAAGAAGGAAAATAAAAAAAAAAAAAAAGATTTCTAATATCTAGAAAATAGAATATTAAACATTAGTAACATTCTCACACAAACTCTATAATAATCCTTCAGTCTACTCAGTCCTATTTTTGTTGTTATTAGGTGCCATTGAATCAATTCTGACTTTTAGCAACCCTATGTATAACGGAACAAAATACTGCCCTGTCCTTTACCATCCTCACATTCACTGGTTTTTGTGCCCATTGCTGCACCCAAAGTGTCAATCCAACTCCCTGAGGGTGTTCCTCTTTTTTGCAGACCCTATATTTTACCAGAAAACCCTGGTGGCATAGTGGTTAAGAGTTTAGCTGCTAACCAAGAGGTCGGCTCTTCAAATCTACCAGGTGCTTCTTGGAAACCTATTAGGCAGCTCTAATCTATCCTACTGGGTTGCTATGAGTTGGAATCGACTCAACGGCAATGGGCTTGATTTAGGTTTGGTTTATACTTTACCAAGTATGATGTCCTTCTCCAGAGACTGGTCTCTCCTGATAACATGTCCAATGTACATGGGATGAAGACTTGCCATCCTCACTTCCAAGAAGCATTCTGGCTATACTTCTTCCCAGACAGATTTGTTTACTCTTTTGGCAGTCTATGGTATATTCAATATTCTTTGCCAACACCATAATTCAAAGGCATCAATTCTTCTTCGATCTTCCTTATTCATTGTCCAACTTTTGCATACATATGAGGTGATTGAAAATACCATGGATGGGTCATGTGGACTATAGTCTTAAAAGTGACATCTTTGCTTTTTAACACTTTGAAGAGGTCTTTGCAGCAGATTTTCCCAATGTAATATGTCATTTGATTTCTTGACTGCTGCTTTCATGGGTATTGCTTTTAAATCCAAGTAAAATGAAATCCTTGACAATTTTGGTTGCCTGTAATTCTGGATCAGAAGCAGCCTGGAAACCCCATCAGCTTCTACAAAAGAGTTCTAGAAATCTTGATTCGGTCCAATAATATCCACATTTGAAATATCATAGAACTTTTCAGAAGTGTGATGTATTTCACTTTCTGTTGAAATATTTGGGTCAAGCATTTTCAGCAAATCAACAAAGTAAAAACTTATCTATAGATGATAAACTTAAAAATGGCTATGGTTAGCTTATAATAATAATTCTTAAAAGTGAAAGATTTGATGGAAATTAATTATAAAAGTAATGCAAAGCAAAATGAAGTCAATTCATAAAAACCTTTAGACAAAAATATCTCTAAACATAATGCCCCCTGAAGCTGCCCCCTTCACACCCTCAGCCAACTGCTTCCACCCCACAGGTCAGGGAGGACCCCACAGAAACAAGTGATGCACTTCTGGTCTTGGAGGGCTTGGAACCCAAGGCTGAGAGCCAGGAGGCTAACACTTGCTCAGAAGAGTAGCTCAGCAACCTGGGCCACAGAGGAGGAGGCGGTGGCCAGCTTCTGCTGCAATCCTCAGCTCCCAAGTTATCCTGAGTACTCTTCCCACTGAAGGACTTGGTTCCTACAGGGTGCTTGAGTAGAGGGGAACAGCAGTAGCAAACTCCCCCTCCTCCCTACTAGGTCCATCCAGCCACTCATGAGTCCTTCTTGGAAGGATTTCCTCAAAATCCGCCTCAGTCACCTCTTTCAAATGAAGTGCTACAATGGTGGCTCTGGTGGTGGGGATAGAGCCAGCAAGAGATCTTCTAGAGAGGGGGATGCTTCAGCTGAGAACCCAACAGATATGGGTGGCTCTGTGGGCTGGGAGCTGAATGTGAGGAGGAAACCCAGATTAATATGCAAAACAGTTAGATAGTAGCTTATTTACTACCGTAAATGTGAAATGTCAGGTAATGAGAGAGTCCATAAGTAAAGAGTAGACATAATACCAGAGCCCTGGTATCTCAGTGGTTAAGGGCTCGACTGCTAATGAAAACGTCAGCAGTTTTAATCCATCAGTTGCTCCTTGGAAACCATATAGGACAGTTCTACTTTTTTCTATAGGGTCACTATGAGTTGGAATTGACTCAATGGCAATGGATTTGGTTTTTCGTTTGGAGGTGTATTATTAGAGACTTATTATTCTATCATACAATTTGTGAATTGCACAACACACAGCATGAGACTGGGTGTTGCATCAGAGATGAGGCAGTATTAAGTATTTATAGTCCAAGGAACAAAGTCAGGGAAGTCCAAACGGTTTTGATAGTCTTTTGAATATCCATAAAAATGTCTCTTGAAACCTTTTCTTTCTCAGAATTTTGTTTGCCAAAGAAGACAAATGATGCAAGCCTGAGGGATTTGAGAGTGTACTGAGCAGGCTTTCAGATAACCAGGTGTATGCTTGCATTAAATGCAGGAGTTAAAGTGCAAGAACTGTTGATTATACATAAATCTACAGAAACAAGCTAATTACTATTTCTAAAGGCTAGTTTAATTATCTTAAACTTTTGCCCTGTGAAACCAGGTAGCATCCATGCTCTTCTGGCTGGGCATAAGTGACTCTGTCTTGTTTTTAGCTTCCACAGCCATAGCTAAGACTTTTTTGGAGAGCAAAATGGAAAATATGGAAGTACTTGTTTAAACAGCCAAGCACTATTCAAAGATACCATGATTGGAGTGACTGATAAGGGAGGTTTTTACACTAGGAAAAATTAAATAAACAAACAAAAACAGTTAATTTTCATTAATAACTAATATATTTATCAGATATTTTCCTTGATTCCTTGACTTTTGTGTAGAGTTGTTTGCTTCCAGTAATGAGAAATAAAGACAGTCATAATAGAACCAAAATGAAATTAACATTTTAAATTATTTATTCTTCCATATTTATGAATGTTTTAAGTAACATGGTTAAGAATCTTTGTGCTGAGTGAGGTGTGGGATAGAAGACATGAGACAAAATGTGATGGAGAGTCCCAGGACTCATAAGTGATTTATGACTGGGTCAATCCTTCTTTGAATTGTGGTTTGTACAATAACTATTTGAGTAAAAATGATCAAATTCACTAATTCTATTATTTTATTCATTCATTTATAAATTTAAAAAATATTTAGTTTTTGAATCAATTCGTATTTATTCTAAAGTATCTCAAAGGAACAAATAGGGATTTAAGTAAGGAGACACTTTATTTGAAAGGATTATTGCAAGAAGGGGAAAGATATTATTGCAATAGTGGGAGGGGTACTATTGAAATATGAAGAAAACCCTAACCATAATAGCTGCAAGTGTTTCAAAAGTTAGGTAGAAAGAGACTTTCCTTTTCTCAGGAGGAGTAAACACAGTTAGAAAAAAAGAGTGTGGGGAAGTGTAATGAATTGGATTAATTCGTGGAGGTAGTTGTGATGGGACCATAGATCAGAGATTGTTTTACTACGAGACCAACCTCTTCCTAGAAGGGTGTCTTTAGTCATCTAGTGCTGCTGTAACAAAAATACCACAAACAGATGCCTTTAACAAAGAGAAATTTATTTTCTCACAGTCCAGTAGGCTACCAGCCCAAATTCAGGGCATAGGCTCCAGAGAAAAGCCTTCATTGTCTGTCTGCTCTGGAAGAAGGTCCTTGTCATCAATCTTCCCCTGGTGCGGGAGCTTCCCAGTGCAGGGGCCCCGGGTCCAAAGGATGCGCTATTCTCTTGACTCTTGTTTCTTGGTGGTATGAGGTCCCCCTGTATCTCTGCTCACCTCTCTCTTTTATATCTCAAAAGAGATTGGCTTTAAACAGAGTCTAATCTTGTAGGTCTCAGCATAACAGCCAATAATCCGTCTCATTAACATCATAGTGGTAGGATTTACAACACATAGGAAAATCACATCAGATGACAAAATGATGGAAATCACACAATACTGGCCAAGCCAAACTGATATGTGTATTTTGGGGGGACACAACTCAATCCATAACAAAGGGGCTCTTACAAAGTGGTGGTATCCAGACTTAGGTTGAATGTGTGTCAGAGTTCAGGGATTTGGGGGAAGAAGAAAAGCTTAACCAAAGTTTGGATGACAAGCGTTTGTTCTCATTGATAAGTGAGGACAAAACAGTTCAGCTAATCACATAAGAGGCAGAGAACGGAAGTTTCAAGGATGGGTGCCTGGCCTTCTTTAGGTAAACAAGAGGACATCTTTGAATCTTATCTAAGTCACATAGAGAAAGGTGTTTCTTTGCAATAAGTCATTTCCCAGAATGAAAAGTGGGAGAATTTCTTTCACCGTTGCTGGTTTCTAGGTCCACAGAAAAAAAAAAAAAAAAAACCAAACCTAGTACCGTCGAGTCGATTCCAACTCATAGCAACCCTATAGGACAGAGTAGAACTACCCCATAGAGTTTCCAAGGAGTGACTGGAGGATTTGAACTGCCGACCCTTTGGTTAGCAGCAGTAGCACTTAACCACTATACCACCAGGGTAAATTCAACATTGTCAAGTGCTTTCTCTAAATAGCATAAATGTTGATCTTTTTGCAATCATCCTTTATTTACACTATGGCATTAAATCAGTACTATGAATACTCATTTTTTTTTTCTTTAATGTGCTTTAGGTGAAAGTTTACAGCTCAAATTAGCTCTCATTAAAAATTTTACACACAAATTGTTTCATGACATTGGTTGCAATCTCTGCATTGTGTCAGCCCTCTGCCCCTTTTGCTTTTCACCCTCGGTTCCCCATGTCTGCTGGTCCAATTTTGTTATTCCTTCCTGCCTTCTCAACTTTGCTTTTGGGCAGATGTTGCCCATTTGGCCTCATATCCTTGATTGAACAAAGAAGCACATTCCTCACATGTGTTATTTTTGTTTTATAGGCCTGTCTAATCTTTGGCTGAAAGGTAGATTTAGGAAGTAGTTTCAATTCTGAATTAGCAGGATATAATCTCAGCGATTCCTCCAGGCTTTGTTAGACCAGTAGGTCTAGTCTTTTTTTGTGAATTTGAATTTTTGTTCTACATTTTTCTCCTACTCTGTCCTGGACCCACTCTTGTAATCCATGTCAGAGCAGTTGTGGGTGGTAGCTGGGCATCATCTAGTTCTTCTGGGCTCAGGCTTTTAGAGGCTGTGGTTCATGTGGTCCATTAGTCCTTTGGACTAATACTCTCCTTGTGTCTTTAGCTTTCTCCTTTCTTCTTTGCTCTGGTTGGGATGGGACCAACAGATGTATCTTAGAAGGCCACTTGCAAGCTTTTAAGTTCCCGGATGCTACTCAGCAAAGTAGGATGTAGAACATTTTCTTTGTGAATTATGTGATGCCAGTTGACCTAGATACCCTCTGAGACCATGGTCCCTAGCCCTCAGCCCCAATAACTTGGCCCCTTCAGTTTTTTGAATGTGTCTAAGAAACTTCTATGACTTTGCCTTGGTCAAATTGTGCTGACTTACCCTATATTGTGTGTTTTCTTTTCCTTCACCAAAGTTACCATTTGTCCATTATCTAGTTAGTGATTTCTTCCCTTCCTCCTTCCCCTCCGTCCCATCAAAGATTCTTTTTTTCTGTGTGTAAACCATTTCTTCAATTTTTATACAGTAGTCTTATACAATATTTGTTTTTTTGTGACTGACCTGTTTCACTTAACATAATATCCTCCAGGATCATCCATGTTGTGAGGTGTTTTACAGATTCAGCATTGTTCCTTATTGTTATGTGGTATTCCACTGTGTGCATGCACTATAATTTACTTCTTTATAAGTTGATAGACACTTAGGTTGTTTCCAAATTTTTGCTATTGTGAATAATGCTGCAATGAACATGGGTGTGCATGAGTCTATTTGTGTGAAGGCTCTTATTTCTCTAGGATATATTCCTAGGAGTGGGATTGCTGGATTGTATAGCATTTCTATTTCTATCTTTTTAGGGAGGCTCCATATCGTTTTCCATAGTGGTTGTACCATCTTACATTCCCACCAGCAGTGCATAAGAGTTCCAATCTCCCGGTAACCTCTCCAATATTTGTTATTTTCTGTTTTTTTGATAAGCGCCACTGTCAGAGTGAGATGGGATCCCATTGTAGTTTTGATTTGTATTTCTCTAATGACTAATGATAGTGAGCATTTCCTTGTGTGCCTGTTAGATGTTCGAAAGTCTTCTTCAGTGAAGTGTTTGTTCATATCCTTTGCCCATTTTTTAATTAATTGTCATTTTGTTGTTGAGGTGTTGAAGTGTTCTATAGATTTTAGAGATTAGACCATTCTCAGATACATCATAAGCAAACATTTTTTTCCAAGTCTGTAGGTTCTTTTTTTACTCTTTTGATGAAATATTTTGATGAGCATAAGTGTTTAATTTTTAAGAGCTTCCAGTTAACTTCTGGTGTTCGTATATCATTAGTTATGGTATGTATTCTATTTATGCCATGTATTAGGGGCCCTAGCATTGTCCCTATATTTTGTTCCATAATCTTCATAGTTTTTGGTTGTATATGTAGGTCTTTGATCCATTTTGAGTAAGTTTTTGTGTATGAGGTATGAATCTTGTTTCATTTTTTTTTGCAGATGAATACCCAGTTATGCCAGCACAATTTGTTAAAGAGATGGTCTTTTCCCCCATTTAATGGACTTTGGGCCTTTGTCAAATATCAGCTGAATGGATTTACATCTGGGTTCTCAATTCTATTCCGTTGTTCTATCTGTCTGTCATTGTACCAATACCAGGCTGCTTTGACTACTGTGGCTGTATAGTAGGTGCTCAGATCTGGTAGTGTGAGGCCTCCTACTTTGTTCTTTTTTCAATTATAGTTGGCTTATTTGGGGCCTCTTTCCATTCCACATAAAGATGGTGATAAGTTTTTCCATCTCGTTAAAGAATGCTGCTGGTATTTGGATCAGGATTGCATTGTATCTATAGATCCCTTTGTGTAAATTTGATATTTTCACAGTGTTAGGTGTTCCTGTCCAGGACCATGATATGTTTTTCCATTTACGTAAATCTCTTTTGGTTTCTTGCAATAGTGTTTTGTAGTGTTCTTTCTGTAGATGTTTTATGTTTGAGTTTTTTTTATACTCTTAAGTGTTTTATCTTTGGAAACCCTGGTGGCATAGTGGTTAAGTGCTACAGCTGCTAACCTAAGGGTGGGCAGTTCGAATCCACCAGGCGCTCCTTGGAAACCCTATGGGGCAGTTCTACCGTGTCCTATAGGGTCGCTAGAAGTCAGAATCGACTCTACGGCACTGGGTTTGGTTTTTGGTTTATCTTTTTACTGGCTATTATGAATGGTATTGTTTTCCTGATTTCCTTTTCAAAGTTCTCTTTCTTGGTGTATAGGAATTCTACTGACTTTTGTATGTTCTCTTGTATCCTACTACTCTGCTAAATCTTTTTATTATTTCCAGTAGTTTTCTTGCAGAATCTTTAGGGTTCTCTATTCATAGTATCATATAATCTGTGAATAGGGATGGCTTTACTTCTTCCTTTCCAGTTTGGATGTCCTTTATTTCTTTCTTTGCGTTATTGCTCTAGCTAGCACTCCCAGCACAATGTTAAATAGGAGTGGTGTTAAGGGGCATCCTTGCCTTGTTCCTGTTCTCAAGAGCAATGCTTGAATACTCAGTTTTGAAAAAAGATCTTTATTTTCATAGGGCTTTGAAAAAATTCTTTCATGTGCACTGCATTCTTGACTCAGGTAGTAGGACCTTTTATATCCTTTTTGCAAACAGAAAGAAGAAAAAATGTAGATTTGTGAAAATGTTGCAGTATGGTTCAATAACCTGCTATATACAGCTTCACTGTGGACTTTATTAGCTCAACCTGTATATAGTCCTGAATGTTTACTGATGTCTTTGCTACATACTCACAAATTTCAAATCCAGAATAGCTCATTAAGTCATTTGTTTGCTTCTGGGTGATGAAATCATGCTCATTAACACCTGTGGCTTGCTGATGTTGGTAATATGAATAAATAGAAATCTGTTAAAAGCAAAACACCTGCTTTTAGGGGAAAAAAATGATAGGTAAAAATACAGAATACACATTTTCTATAAGTGCTTTTCTTTCAAATGTGTCGATTTTTTACCATTCCTATATTGGTCACTTGCAATCCTATATAAATTTAAATAAAGAGGCATATTGTATATATCATTATGAATTATTTAAACTGTGATGATTGGGTATAGTTATTTCCTCTAATGACTACCCTTGCAAACAGTGCAAGAGGCATAAATTTGGTGCACGGAAAGACAGATGTGTTCGATAAAATACCATAATATTTATCACAAAAATTTTGCATTTTTTTTTCTGGTAACTTTTTTTTACATAATTTTTATTGTGCTTTAAGTGAATGTTTACAAATCAAGTCAGTCTGTCACATATAAGCTTATATACACCTTACTCCATACTCCCACTTACTCTCCCCCTAATGAGTCAGCCCGCTCCCTCCTTCCAATCTCTCCTTTTGTGATGATTTTGCCAGTTTCTAACCCTTTCTACCCTCCTATCTCCCCTCCAGACAGGAGATGCCAACACAGTCTCAAGTGTCCACCTGATACAAGTAGCTCACTCTTCATCAGCATCTCTCTCCAATCCATAGTCCAGTCCCTTCCATGTCTGAGGAGTTGTCTTCAGGAATGTTTCTTGTCCTGAGCCAATAGAAGGTTTGGGGACCATGACCACCGGGATTCCCCTAGTCTCAGTCAGACCATTAAGTCTGGTCTTTTTATGAGAATTTGGGGTCTGCATCCCACTGATCTCCTGCTCCCTCAGGGGTTCTCTGTTGTGCTCCCTGTCAGGGCAGTCATCGGTTGTGGCCAGGCACCATCTAGTTCTTCTGGTCTCGGGATGATGTAAGTCTCTGGTTCATGTGGGCCTTTCTGTCTCTTGGGCTCGTAGTTATCGTGTGACCGTGGTGTTCTTCATTCTCCTTTGATCCAGGTGGGTTGAGACCAATTGATGCATCTTAGATAGCCGCCTGTTAGCATTTAAGACCCCAGATGTCATGTTTCAAAGTGGGACACAGAATGTTTTCATAATAGAATATTTTGCCAATTGACTTAGAAGTCCCCTTAAGCCATAGTCCCCAAACCCCTGCCCTTGCTCCGCTGACCTTTGAAGCATTCAGTTTATCCCGGAAACTTCTTTGCTTTTGGTCCAGTCCAGTTGAGCTGAGCTTCCGTATATTGAGTATTGTCCTTCCCTTCTCCTAAAGCAGCTCTTATCTAACTAGTCAGAAATAACCCTCTCCCACCCTCCTTCCCTCCCCCGCTTGTAACCACAAGAGTATGTGTTCTTCTCAGTTTATACTATTTCTCAAGATCTTATAATAGTGGTCTTATATAATATTTGTCTTTTTGCCTCTGACTAATTTCACTCTGCATAATGCCTTCCAGTTCCTCCATGTTATGAAATGTTTCACAGATTCGTCACTGTACTTTATCGATGCGTAGTATTCCATTGTGTGAATGTACCATAATTTATTTAACCATTCATCCATTGATGGACACCTTGGTTGCTTCCAGCTTTTTACTATTGTAAACAGAGCTGCAATAAACATGGGTGTGCATATATCTGTTCGTGTGAAGCTTCTTATTTCTCTAGGGTATATTCCGAGGAGTGGGATTTCTGGGTTGTACGGTAGTTCTATTTCTAACTGTTTAAGAAAACTCCAAATAGATTTCCAAAGTGTTTGTACCATTTTACATTCCCACCAGCAGTGTATAAGAGTTCCAATCTCTCCGCAGCCTCTCCAACATTTATTCTTTTGTGTTTTTTGGATTAATGCCAGCCTTGTTGGAGTGAGATGGAATCTCATCGTAGTTTTAATTTGCATTTCTCTAATGGCTAATGATGGAGAGCATTTTCTCATGTATCTGTTAGCTGCCTGAATATCTTCTTTAGTGAAGTGTGTGTTCATATCCTTTGCCCACTTTTTGATTGGGTTGTTTGTCTTTTTGTGGTTGAGTTTTAACAGAATCATATAGATTTTAGAGATCAGGCGCTGGTCGGAGATGTCATAGCTGAAAATTCTTTCCCAGTCTGTAGGTGGTCTTTTTACTCTTTTGGTGAAGTCTTTAGATGAGCATAGGTGTTTGATTGTTAGGAGCTCCCAGTTATCTGGTTTCTCTTCGTCATTTTTGGTAATGTTTTGTATTCTGTTTATGCCTTGTATTAGGGCTTCTAACATTGTCCCTATTTTTTCTTCCATGATCTTTATCATTTCAGTCTTTATGTTTAGGTCTTTGATCCACTTGGAGTTTGTTTTTGTGCATGGTGTGAGGTATGGGTCCTGTTTCATTTTTTTGCAAATGGATATCCAGTTATGCCAGCACCATTTGTTAAAAAGACCATCTTTTCCCCAATTAACTGACACTGGGCCTTTGTCAAATATCAGTTGCTCATATGTGGATAGATTTATATCTGGGTTCTCAATTCTGTTCTATTGATCTATGTGCCTGTTGTTGTACCAATACCAGGCTGTTTTGACTACTGTGGCTGTATAATAGGTTCTGAAATCAGGTAGTTTGAGGCCTCCCACTTTCTTCTTCTTTTTCAGTAATGCTTTACTTATCCGGGGCTTCTTTCCCTTCCATTTGAACTTGGTGATTTGTTTCTCATCACATTAAAAAAATGTCATTGGAATTTGGATCAGAAGTGCATTGTATGTATAGATGGCTTTTAGTAGAAAAGACATTTTTGCTACGTTAAGTCTTCCTATCCATGAGCAAGGTATGTTTTTCCACTTATGTAGGTCCTTTTTAGTTTCTTGCACTAGTACTTTGTAGTTTTCTTTGTATAGGTCTTTTACATCTTTGGTAAGATTTATTCCTAAGTATTTTATCTTCTTGGGGGCTACTGTGAATGGTATTGATTTGGTGATTTCCTCTTCGATGTTCTTTTTGTTGATGTAGACTAATCCAAGTGATTTTTGTATGTTTATCTTATAACCTGAGACTCTGCCAAACTCTTCTATTAGTTTCAGTAGTTTTCTGGAGGATTCCTTAGGGTTTTCTGTGTTAAGATCATGTCACCTGCAAATAGAGATAATTTTACTTCCTCCTTGCCAATCTGGATGCCCTTTATTTCTTTGTCTAGCTTAATTGCTCTGGCTCGGACCTCTAGCACAATGTTGAATAAGAGCGGTGATAAAGGGCATCCTTGTCTGGTTCCCGTTCTGAAGGGAAATGCTTTCAGGCTTTCTCCATTTAGAGTGATGTCGGCTGTTGGCTTTGTATAGATGCCCTTTATTATGTTGAGGAATTTTCCTTCAATTCCTATTTTGCTGAGACTTTTTTTCATAAATGGGTGTTGGACTTTGTCAAACGCCTTTTCTGCATCACTTGATAAGATCATGTGGTTTTTGTCTTTTGTTTTATTAATATGGTGGATTACATTAATGGTTTTTCTAATATTAAACCAGCCTTGCATATGAAAAAGAATACCTGGTATAAATCCCACTTGGCCGTGGTGGATTATTTTTTTTTGATATGTTGTTGAATTCTATTGGCTAGAATTTTGTTGAGGATTTTTGCTTCTATGTTCATGAGGGATATAGGTCTGTAATTTTCTTTTTTTGTGGTGTCTTTACCTGGTTTTGTTATCAAGGATATGGTGGCTTCATAGAATGCATTAGGTAGTATTCCATCATATTCTATGCTTTGAAATACCTTTAGTAGTAGTGGTGTTAACTCCTCTCTGAATGTTTGGTAGAACTCTGCAGTGAAGCTGTCCAGGCCAGGGCTTTTTTTTTGTTGGGAGTTTTTTCATTTCCTTTTCAATCTGTTTTTTTGTGATGGGTCTATTTAGTTGTTCTACTTCTGATTGTGTTAGTTTAGGTAGGTAGTGTTTTTCTAGGATTTCATCCATTTCTTCTAGGTTTGCAAATTTGTCGGAGTACAATTTTTCATAATAATCTGATATGATTCTTTTAATTTCAGTTGGGTCTGTTGTGATGTGGCCCATCTCGTTTCTTATTCGGGTTATTTGTTTCCTTTCCTGTATGTCTTTAGTCAGTCTGGCCAGTGATTTATCAATTTTGTAAATTTTTTCAAAGAACCAGCTCTTGGCTTTGTTAATTCTTTCAATTGTTTTTCTGTTCTCTAATTCATTTAGTTCAGCTCTAATTTTTATTATTTGTTTTCTTCTGGTGCCTGATGGATTCTTTTGTTGCTCCCTTTCTATTTGTTCAAGTTGTAGGGACAGTTCTCTGATTTGGGCTCTTTCTTCTTTTTGTATGTGTGCATTTATCAATATAAATTGACCTCTGAGCACTGCTTTTGCTGTGTCCCAGAGGTTTTGATAGGAAGTATTTTCATTCTCGTTGCATTCTATGAATTTCTTTATTCCCTCCTTAGTGTCTTCTATAACCCAGTCTTTTTTCAGCAGGGTATTGTTCAGTTTCCAAGTATTTGATTTCTTTTCCCTAATTTTTCTGTTATTGATTTCCACTTTATGGCCTTATGGTCTGAGAAGATGCTTTGTACTATTTCGATGTTTTGGATTCTGCAAAGGTTTGTTTTATGACCTAATATGGGGTCTATTCTAGAGAATGTTCCATGTGCACTAGGAAAAAAAGTATACTTTGCAGCTGTTGGGTGGAGTGTTCTGTATAAGTCAATGAGATCAAGTTGGTTGATTGTAGCAATTAGGTCTTCCGTGCCTCTATTGAGCTTCTTACTGGAAGTCCTGTCCTTCTCTGAAAGTGGTGTGTTGAAGTTTACTACTATAATTGTGGAGGTGTCTATCTCACTTTTCAGTTCTGTTAAAGTTTGTTTTACGTATCTTGCAGCCCTGTCATTGGGTGCATAAATATTTAATATGGTTATATCTTCCTGGTCTATTGTCCCTTTAATCATTATGTAGTGTCCTTCTTTATCCTTTGTGGTGGATTTCACTTTAAAGTCTATCTTGTCAGAAATTAATATTGCTACTCCTGCTCTTTTTTCTTGTTGTTTGCTCGATATATTCTTTTCCATCCTTTGAGTTTTAGTTTGTTTGTGTCTCTAAGTCTAAGGTGTGCCTCTTGTAGGCAGCATATAGATGCATCGTGTTTCTTTATCCAGAGACTCTCTGTCTCTTTATTGGTGCATTTAGTCCATTTACATTCAACGTAATTATAGATAAGTATGTGTTTAGTGCTGTCATTTTCATGCCTTTTTGTGTGTGTTGTTGACAATTTCATTTTTCTACTTCCTTTTTTGTGCTGAGATGTTTTTCTTTGTAAAATGTGTTTCTCATTTTCATAATAGTTGAGTTTATGTTTGCTGAGTCATTATGTTCTTGTTGGTTTTTATTTTGAATTACGGAATTGTTAGACCTCTTTGTGGTTACCTTAATATTTACCCCTATTTTTCTAAGTAAAAACCTAGCTTGCATTGTCCTATATTTCCTTGTTTTCCTCTCCATATGGCAGTTCAATGCCTCCTGTATTTAGTCCCTCTTTTTGATTATTGTGATCTTTTACATATTGACTTCAATGATTCCCTGTTTTCAGAGTTTTTTTCTTTTTAAAATTAATCTTAATTTCTTTTTGTCATTTCCATATTTGAGTTGATATCAGGATGTTCTGTTCTGTGACCTTGTGTTGTGCTGGTATCTGATATTATTATTTTTCTGACCAATTTCCTTTAGTATTTCTTGTAGCTTTGGTTTGGTTTTTGCAAATTCTCTAAACTTGTGTTTATCTGTAAATGTTTTAATTTCACCTTCATATTTCAGAGAGAGTTTTGCTGGATATATGATCCTTGGCTGGCAGTTTTTCTCCTTCAGTGCTCTATATATCTCAACCCATTGCCTTCTTGAGTACATGGTTTCTGCTGAGTAGTCTGAACTTATTCTTATTGATTCTTCTTTGTAGGAGACCTTTCTTTTATCCCTGGCTGCTTTTAAAATTTTCTCTTTATCTTGGTTTTGGCAAGTTTGATGATAATATGTCTTGGTGATTTTCTTTTTGGATCAATCTTAAATGGGGTTTGATGAGCATCTTGGATAGATATCCTTTCGTCTTTTATGATGTCAGGGAAGTTTTCTGCCGACAGGTCTTCAACTATTCTCTCTGTATTTTCTGTCATCCCTCCCCGTTGTGGAACTCCAATCACACGCAAGTTATTCTTCTTGATAGAGTCCCACATGATTTTCAGGGTTGCTTCATGTTTTTAAATTCTTTTATCTGATTTTTTTTTTCAGCTATATTGGTGTCAATACCCTTGTCCTCCATATCCCCCACTCTGCATTCCAATTCCTCAATCCTGCTCCTCTGACTTCCTATTGAGTAGTCTAATTTTGTAATTTTATTGTTAATCTTTTGGATTTCTGAATGCTGTCTCTCTATGGATTCTTGCAGCTTATTAATTTTTCCACTATGTTCTTGAACAATCTTTTTGATTTCTTCAACTGCTTTATCAATGTGTTCCTTGGCTTATTCTGTAGGTTTCCTTATTTCATTTCTGAGGTCATCCCTGATGTCTTGAAGCATTCTGTAAATTAGTTTTTTATGTTCTTCATCTGGTAAGTCCAGGGTTGTATCTTCATTTGGGAAAGATTTTGATTCTTCAGTCTGTGGAGTTGTAGAAGCAATCATGGTCTGCTCCTTTATGTGGTTTGATATCGACTGCTGTCTCCGAGCCGTCTCTAAGATATTGTAGTGATTTATTTTATATTTGCTCACTGAGTCTTATCTTGTTTTGTTTTCTTTCAATATACGTAAATGGGCTACTAGATTGTGCTGTCTTGATTGCTGTTGCCCTTGAATCACTTATGTCCTATTACCAGCTGGTTTGGGCTGTTACTAGATATATAAGTCTGTTCACTATTCTTGAGTACAATCTGATTTTGGGTCATCAAATGTGTGGTGCAGACTGTCACCTATCCACCTGGAGGAGTAGTGGTGATAGTTGTGTGCACCAGATTCTAGTAGCAGCTGGGGTTCACACTCCGGGGGGAGGCAGGATGCTGACAGGCTTCCCCCAAGTGCCAGCGAGGTAGTTGTGTCTCTATTCCTAAAGCACTTTGGTGGGTGGGCTCTGTAGCTGTACCTTAGGCACCCAATGCAAGTACCTCTACAGATTGGTAGGTGTCACCCTCCTTAGACCCCTAAGGCAGGAGGCTAGGTGGTCTGGGGGAGCTTCAGCCCTCAGTTCCTGGTTGTGGGTCAGTGAGGGCTCTGTTGAATATGCAGAGATATCAGACCCGGGAAACTTATCTTTTCAGTAATCTGTTAAAACAATTTCAGTCAGATCCTTATCAGAAATGCCTTTGCATTATAATAGCCACCTTGTTCCCTGTAGGGATGAAAGCCCAAGACTTGGTGGAGCTGGTTCTGTATTTTTAGTACAGTTAGGGAAGGATTTTTGGTCCCTGGTTTTTTTTAGCTGCTTCTCTCAGGACAGGAGAATGGGTTAGGGAAAAACCAAAGAGAAAAAAAGAAAAGAAAAACCGCAGCTCACTTCACTCTCTGCATCAGGAAATTCCAATGTTAATGAAGCTGCCTGGGAAGGTGAGGGGAGGGATCAGATAAATAGGAGAGATTAGCACCCCAGAATATAGACAAAGTTACTTATCTTATTTGGTGATGACTGTTTTATCTGAGATTCCCAAGGGGTGTGTAGCCTGTGTGCATTGGCTAGGTCGAGATTGCCCCCAAGGGTCAGGCCCACGTCCCCTGCTTGTGCTGTCTCAGAAGCCGTGGTCAGTTCCTCTGCTCCCAATCCAAAGCCCAGTGCCAAGGTTCCCCGGCACTACAGGCTCCAAAATCAGTTGCTGCCTCCTAGTGACTTCTCCTCCTGTCAGCCACTTTGCTGCACTGCCTGCTTGCACTGGCTGGGCTTCCCCAGAGTTCACTTCTGGTGGCTAGGGCTGCTTCCTGTGTTTGTGCTGTCTCAGGATGCTGTGCTCAGCTCCCCTGCACTCAGTCCAAAGCCCGGCGCCAAGGTTTCCTTTCTGGGATGCTGGCTCCAGGCTCTGAAAGCAGTCGTTGCTTCCCTGTGGTTGTTCATTCTCAGTCTCTGTCACTCAGGTCAACTCTTTAGATCTGTGTTTGATGGTCAGGGTTCATAGATCGTCATGTATGTGATCGATTCATTTGTTTTTCCGAGTCGTTGTTGCAAGAGGGATCTGAGGTGGCTTCTACCTAGTCAGCCATCTTGGCCCCGCCTCTCAAAAATTTTGCATTTTTTTAAATTAAGATAATGATTATGTTGTGGTATTAAACACTAATTTTCAAGAAATTTCTGTCTTTAAAGTTACTCACCATCTTTCATTTCAGATATTTTTTCTCTTCCTGATGAGTTAAAAGAAACTTACTTCATTTACTTTTTCTGCCTTCATCTATCACCTTCAATAGACAGGTAGGGCTTCTCTTAACTAATTTCTTTCTGCCTGTTATAAAATCAGTGAGACATACCAGACATATAACAGTGCATTGCAACTCTAGTTTCTTCATTTATTTGTAAAATGATAGCCTAAGTCATAATATACTTTGTGAGGACTAAACCAGTTGCTATGGGCTTGACTCCAACTCATGGAGACCCAATATATGTAAGGGTAGAACAGGGCTTCATAGGGTTTTCAGTAGCTGATTTTTTTTCCAATTTAGATCACCAGGCATTTCTTTCAAGGTACCTCTGGATGAACTCAAACCTCTAACCTTTCAAATAGCAGCCGAGCACGTTAACTGTTTGCACCACCGGGGGACTTGTGTAGATAACTAATTTAGGAGAGCTTTGTAAAGTAAGAGATCAATAAAGGTAAATGTGCCATTCATCTTCCAGAAACCTGTGACATAATATTATTACCTGAATTTTACATATGGAGAAACTGAAATAGATTGTATATCTAAGATATCACTGGTAGAAAATGGCAGAAACAAAACCTACATCTATGCCTGTTTGTTCTTGCAGGCTGAAGTAATAAACAGTACAAAATACTGTAAAAATAACTGACCAGATGGCTGTTCCAAGCACAGAGGGATTTGCATCCAAAATTTGTCTTCTACAGGTAGTAAACATCTGTTTCTGCTTGGTTGAGTTAATGTCATTGTTTAGTACTGTTGTATATAATTCACATAGTGTGAACTTGATTATTTCAAAATAATTTCTTTATTCAAAAAAATTGCAATTAAGAAGACACTATCCAGAATAACAATACTGGTACATTATGAACAATGTATTAACTTCATTCATTTCCTATTCTTTTTTCAAAGGGAGGTTATATTTTAAAAGGGAATTAAAATGAAATAAATGAAAGGCAAGGAAGGGTTATCTTCATAAGGGGTGCATTTTATGTAACAGCTAAAAGATTTAAATTATTAAATATCCTATGTATTAATTAATCAATCAGTGACTTCAAAAACATCCTAGACAGGATTTTGGTTTCTAAACTCTCTCTCCAATTTACATGGCCAGATATTCTTTCAAGAACTCTTTAAAGCAACCTTTCATACCAACTAATGAAGTCTTCGTACATTGTTTTTAATCTCCCCAATGTAAATACTCATCAATCATGCTTAGTCCCACCATTGTATGATTCTGTCATGTTTTCTCCATATTAAATCTGTGCTCTTTTTTCTCCTTATTAACTATGTGCTCCTCTCTAGAAATTCTGGGAAGCTCATATTAATACCCCTGTTCTATAGCCAGATTTATCGGAAAATATTTTAAAGTGTGATGGTCATGAGGAATGTTTGCTTAACAACCATATAAAACTCAAGGTTATATATTTCTCCTAATTGTGTTACATATGATAAAGTTAAACAATCATAATATGATATAACGAATAATTTTATGTTAATATTTTGAATTATATGTTAATATTCCCCCACTTGTCTGTCAGTTTACTGTGCTGTGGGGGCTTGCATGTTGCTGTGATGCTGGAAGCTATGCCACCAGTATTTAGATACCAGCAGGGTCACCCATGGTTTCAGCTGAGCTTCCAGACTAAGACAGACTAGAAAGAAGGACCCGGCAGTCTACTTCTGAAAAGCATTAGCCAGTGAAAATCTTAGGAATAGCCACAGAAAATTGTCTGATATAGTGCTGGAAGATGAGCCCCCCAGGTTGGAAGGCACTCAAAAGATGACTGGGGAAGAGCTGCCTCCTCAAGTAGAGTCGACCTTTATGACGTGGATGGATTAAGCTTTTGGAACCTTCATTTGCTGATGTGGAACTACTCAAAATGAGAAGAAACAGCTGCAAACATCCATTAATAATCGGAACCTGGAAGGTACGAAGTATGAATCTAGGAAAATTAGAAATCGTCAAAAATGAAATGGAACACAGGAACACATGAACATCGATATCCTAGGCATTAGTGAACTGAAATAGACTAGTATTGGCCATTTTGAATTAGATAATCATATGGTCTACTATGCTGGGAATGACAACTTGAAGAGGAATGGCGTTGCATTCATCGCCCAAAAGAAAATTTCAAGATCTATCCTGAAGTACAATATGGTCAGTGATAGGATACTACCCATACGCCTATAAGGAAGACCAGTTAATATGACTATTATTCAAATATACACACCAACCATTAGGGCCAAAGATGAAGAAATAGATTTTTATCAGCTGTTGCAGTCTGAAATTGACTGAACTTGTAATCAAGATGCATTGATAATTACTAGTGATTTTAATGTGAAAGTTGGAAGAAGGATCAGTAGTTGGAAAATATGGCCTTGGTGATAGAAACAATGATAGAATTTTACAAAACCAACGACTTCTCCATTGCAAATACCTTCTTTCGCCAACATAAATGGCAACTATACACATGGACCTCACCAGGTGGAATACACAGAAATCAAATTGACTACATCTGTGGAAAGAGAGGATAGAAAAGCTCAAAATCATCAGTCAGAACAAGGCCAGGGACTGACTGTGGGACAGAAGATCAATTGCTCATATGCAAGTTCAAGATGAAACTGAAGAAAGTCAGAGCGAGTCCACAAGAGCCAAAATATATCCTTGAGTATATCCCACCTGAATTTAGAAACGATCTGAATTTAGAGACCAAATAGATTTGACGCAATGAACACCGATGACCAAAGACCAGAAGAGTTGTGGAATGACTTCAAGGATATCATCCATGAAGAAAGCAAGAGGTCATTGAAAAGACAGAAAAGAAAGAAAAGACCAAGATGGATGTCAGAGGAGACTCTGAAACTTGCTCTTGAATGTCGAGCAGCTAAACAAAAGGAAGAATTGAGGAGGTAAAAGAACTGAACAGAAGATTTCAAAGGGCGGCTGGAGAAGACAAGTAAAGTGTTATGATGACATTTGCAAAGATCTGGAAATGGAAAACCAAAAGGGAAGAACACACTCAGTGTTTCTCAAGCTGAAAGGACGTAAGAAAAAATTCAAGCCTTGAGTTGCAATAGTGAAGGATTCCATGGGAAAAATATTAAAGGACACAGGAAGCATCAAAAGAAGATGGAAGGAATACACAAAGTCATTATACCGAAAAGAATTAGTCAATGTTCAATCATTTTGAGAGGTAGCATATGATCAGGAACCTATGTTACTGAAGGAAGAATTCCAAGCTGCTCTGAAGGCATTGGCGAAAAACAAGCCTCCAGGATTTAATGGAACATCAATTGAGATGTTTCAACAAACAGATGCAGCACTGGAGGTGCTCATTCGTCTATGACAAGAAATATGGAAGACAGCTTCCTGGCCAACTGACTGGAAGAGATCCATATTTATGCCTATTCCCAAGAAAGGTGATGCAACTGAATGTGGAAATTATAGAACAATATCATAAATATCATATGCAAGCAAAACTTTGCTAAAGATCGCTCAAAAACGGCTGCTGCAGTATACGGACAGGGGACTGCCAGAAGTTCAGGCTGGTTTCAGAAGAGGACATGGAACCAGGGGTATAATTGCTGATGTCAGATGGATCCTGTCTGAAAGCAAAGAATACCAGAAGGATGTTTTCCTGTGTTTTATTGACTATGCAAAGGCATTCAACTGTGTGTATCATAACAAATTATGGATAACATTGCGAACAATGGGAATTCCAGAACACTTAATTGTGCTCATGAGGAAATTTTACATAGATCAAGAAGCAGTTGTTTGGACAGAATGAGAGGATACTGATTGGTTTAAAGTCAGGAAAGGTATGTGCCAGGATTGTATTCTTTCACCATATCTATTCAATTTATATGCTGAGAAAATAACCCGAGAAGCTGGACTATATGAAGAAGAATGGGGCATCAGGGTTGGAGGAAGACTCATTAACAACCTGCGTTATGCAGATGATACAACCTTGCTTGCTAAAAGTGAAAAGGACTTGAAGCACTTACTAATGAAGATCAAAGACCACAGTCTTCAGTATGGATTGCACCTCAACATAAAGAAAACAAAAATCCTCACAACTGGACAAATGAACAACATCATGATAAACGGAGAAAAGATTGAAGTTGTCAAGGATTTCATTTTACTTGGATCCACAATCAACAGCCATGGAAGCAGCAGTCAAGAAATCAAAAGACACATTGCATTGGGCAAATTTGCTGCAAAGGACCTCTTTAAAGTGTTGAAGAGCAAAGATGTCACCTTGAAGACTAAGGTGTGCCTGACCCAAGCTATGGTATTTCCAATAGCATCATATGCGTGTGAAAGCTGGACAATGAATAAGGAAGACCGAAGAAGAATTGATGCCTTTGAATTGTGGTGCTGGCGAAGAATATCGAATATAACATGGACTGCCAGAAGAACGAATAAATCTGTTTTGGAAGAGGTACAACCAGAAGGTTCCTTAGAACCAAGGATGGCGAGACTGCGTCTTACATACTTTGGACATGTTGTCAGGAGGGAATCAGTCTCTGGAGAAGGACATCATGCTTGGCAAAGCCCAGGGTGAGTGGAAAAGAGGAAGACCCTCAACGAGGTGGACTGACACAGTGGCTGCAACAATGGGGTCAAGCACAACAACTATTTTAAGGATGGCGAAGGGCCGGGCAATGTTTCCTTCTGTTGTGCATAGGGTCTCTCTGAGTCAGAACCAACTCCACGGCACCTAACCATAACAACAATATTTTGAAATTTTTGATGAAACAGAAAATTTTCTGGAAAATGCAGCTTTTAAAACTTGACCCAGGAAGAAATAGAGCATTATAATAATCCTATTATTTTTGAAAATAGGATGTTTACAAACCTTCCCATTAAAAAATAAAATGAACAAATACTTCAGGCCGAGATATTTTCATCAGTAATTTTGTTTTACTTTTTTTATTGTATTTTAGATGGAAGTTTACTGCTCAAATTAGTATCTTATTTAAAAATTTATACATGAATTGTTTTGTGACATTGGATGCAATCCCCACATTGTGTCAGCACGCTCCCTCTTTCCCTTTACACCACGAGTTCCCAGTTTTCTGTTCCTTCCTGACTTCTGATCTTTTCCTTTGGGCAGGTGTTGGTCATTTGGTCTCATATATTTGATTGAACAAAGAAGCACATACCTGACATGTGATACTGTTTTTTTTTGTAAGCCCTTCTAATTTTTTTTTTTTTTTTTCCTAATATTTGACTGAAAGATGGGCTTCCAGAGAGGCTTCAGTTCTGCATTAGCAGTGTATCAGGTGGCTATAGTATTGGCGGTTCCTCCAGTCTCTCTCAAACCAGTAAGTTTGGTCTTTTTTTGTGAATTTGAATTTTGTTCTACATTGTCCTCCCACTCTGTCCAGAATCCTCTGTTGTGATCCCTGAGTTCTCTGGTCTGTTCCATTGGTCTATGTGCCTGTTTTGACTACTTTGGCTGTATAGTGTTTTCTGAGACCAGGTAGTATGGGGCCTCCTGCTTTGTTCCTTTTCTTTAAAATGCAACTTTTCAAAATTGATCCAGGAAGAAATAGAACACCACAAGAATTCTATAATTTTCAAAAACAGAATGTTTACAAATCTTTCCATTAAAAAATAAAGCAAGCAAACAAATACTTGAGTACCAGGTATTTTCACCAGTAATTTTATTATTCATTTTTTATTTTGTTCAGTGAAAGTTTACAGTGCAAATTAGTTTCTCATTCAAAAATTAATACACAAATTGTTTCATGACATTGGTTGCAGTCCCTGCAATATGTCAGCACTCTCCCCCACATAAGTAAAGAATTGTTGAAGAAAAAGAAGAGAGTAGGAGGCCTCACACTACCTGATCTCAGAATCTACTATACAGCCACGATAGTCAAAACAGGCTGGTACTGGTACAGCAACAGACACAGAGACCAACAGAACAGAATCACCAATAATTTTAAAGAAATAATACCAATTTCTTATGAACTTCAATGGACTATAGAAAAAAAGACAATGTTTTTAACTCATTTTTTGAGGCTAGAATAACTTTGATATCAAACTGTCAAAAAAATGAAAGTGCCAATGGATCTTATTCATGAACATAATCTTAAAACTCCTAAACAAATATTCACTTACCAAAGATATTTATCAAGAGAATAATAATTAATAAGGAAAAATAATAATATTCTTAAATTGCAGAACTCTCCTAACTGATCTATAGTTTCAATTTAATTAAAAAAAAATTAAAATCCAGAACGATTTTTGTATGTATGCACAAAGGGACAGTCTGATTATAACTAACACTCTTGAAGAAGACAGACAAGATTTGGAAATTTTGCTTTATCAGTTATCAAAACTTATTATATAATAATGCAAATAAGACTTGGTGGCTCTGATGTAAAGATAGACAGAACAGTGGAACAGAGTAAAGAAGCAAGAAACTGACACATATGTCGATATGATCTGTGACAAATGGCACCACAGAAAAGTGGGTAAAAGATAGGCTTTTCAATCAACTCTGTGAGATCAATTCAATATCTACAGTTAAAAATGTGAAAAGTTTATGTGCCTCACTCCATAAACAAAAATCAAGTCCATGTGGCTTGTAGATCTAATTGTCAAAGGCCAAATAACAAAGCTTCTAGAAGATATTATAGAAGGGAATCTTCTTGACCTTGGAATAGAGAAAATATTCTAATAGAGGGAAAATAGGCACCAACATTTAAATTTGGACATTAAAATGAGGAAATTCTCATCACCAAATGATGGTAGTAAGAGCCATACATGACTAGCTACAGAGTGAAATATATTTCAGACAAAAATGACCAAAAATAGATAATACCCAAAGTATATAAAAAACTTTTACAAATTGAGAAACAAAATCAGGTCACCCAATAGAAAAGTAGCTTGATGGGGTACTTCATGAAATAGGATTTTCAAATGACCAATACGAAAAAATGTTCAACTCACAGGTAATCTGGGAAATGCATATTAAAATATAGCAATATACCACTGCCATGGCCACGGAATGGATAAAATGAAAAGGCTGACAATACCAAGTGTTGGTGAGCACGTGAAGTAAGTAGAACTCTTGTACAATGCTGGCACTGTGTATATTATTGTAATTACTGTGAAAAATTGTTAGATATTATCCACTAACTTGTAAGGTATGTATACTCTATAAACAACCCATTTTACTCATGGGTGTATACCCAACAAAAATATGTACCAAATGTCGTATACCATAAGTTCATAGTACTGTTTTACATAATAGCTAAAACAATTGAGGTAGATGTCAGAATAGTGTCTACATGTGGAGTACATGGAGGGGAACGTATTTAGGAGGGCCATAATGAGAACTCTGATATGCTGAACTGATGAAGGACCAAACTAGAAACATTATGCTGTGTTTTGTTGTTGTTTGGCTAGTTAATTTGATTTTTAAATTTTGTTATGAGGAGGATGATAATCCTTGGCTTTCCTGGTCCTAGTTAGTTCATTCTGCACTTAGGTTCTGGCATTAGACTATCTAGGTTTGAATCTTGGCATTGCCTCTAAATAATTTTATGACCTGGTCCAAGTAACTTAATCTCTGTTGACATTAGCTTAGTCTGTAACATAGATAATAAGGCTTATTGTTGATTGTAAAGACCAATGAGGTGATACATACACACTTTGCCCACTGCCTATTTCATAGGAAGCATTCAAAAAATAGTATTTATCATATCTTACATTTTGCACTACTTTTTTATTTCTCACATATCAGCAGACTTTAATTCACCAAACTTTTAAAAAGATCACACTTTGACTTTCTGACACTGACCTCAATCTTCTCTTCTTCCAATAAAGAATAATTAAAATCTTATGCCTAAGAGCTGGTCTCTGAAGTCACACTGACCAGAATGTCAATCCTGTATCTGCTACCAAAAGTCCTAAGCCCTTGTGCAAATAATTAACTTGCACACTTCCATTGTTCGGAAATTTTTCATAGTAATACCTATTACCCTCAAGTTGATTCAGACTCATAGTGATCCTATAAGATAGACTAGAGCAGCCCCATACATAGGGTTTCCAAGGATTGGCTGGTGCATTCAAACTACTGACCTTTTGGTTAGCAGCTGTAGCTCTTAACCACTGTGCCACCAGTACTCCTTCATAATAATAAACCCCATTGCCGTTGAGTCAATTTCAACTCATAGCAACCCTATAGGACAGATTGTAATTGTCCAATTGAGTTGCCAAAGAGAGCCTGGTGGATTTGAACTGTGACCTTTTGGTAGTAGCCATAGCACTTAACCACTACACAACAGTACAGTCTTATTTTTTTTTTAAATAATTTTTATTGTGCTTTAAGTGAAAGTTTACAAATCAAGTCAGTTTCTCACACAAAAACCCATATACACCTTGCTACACACTCCCAGTTACTCTCCCCCTAACGAGACAGCCCGGTTTCTCCCTCCACTCTCTCCCCTGTGTCCATTTTGCCAGCCTCTAACCACCTCCACCCTCTCATCTCCCCTCCAGGCAGGAGATGCCAACACAGTCTCAAGTGTCCACCTGATCCAAGAAGCTCACTCCTCACCAGCATCCCTCTCCAACCCATTGTTCAGTCCAATCCATGTCTGATGAGTTGGCTTCAGGAATGATTCCTGTCCTGGGGTGACAGAAGGTCTGGGCGCCATGAACACCGGGGTCCTTCTAGTCTCAGTCAGACCATTAAGTCTGGTCGCATGAGAATTCGGGGTCTGCATCCCACTGCTCTCCTGCTCCCTCAGGGGTTCTATGCTGTGTTCCCTGTCAGGACAGTTATCTGTTGTAGCCAGGCACCATCTAGTTCTTCTGGTTTCAGGATGATGTAGTCTCTGGTTCATGTGGCCCTTTCTGTCTCTTGGGCTTGTAATCGTCTTGTGTCCTTGGTGTTCTTCATTCTCCTTTGATCCAAGTGGGTTGAGACTAATTGATGCATCTTAGATGACTGCTTGCTAGTGTTTAAGACCCCAGATGCCACTCTTCAAAGTGGGATGCAGAATTTTTTTTAATAGATTTTATTATGCCAATTGACTTAGATGTCCCCTGAAACCATGATCCCCAGACCCCTGCCCCTACTACACTGGCCTTCGAAGCATTCAGTTTATTCAGAAAACTTCTTTGCTTTTGGTTTAGTCCAATTGTGCTGACCTTCCCTGTATTCTGTGCTGTCTTTCCCTTCACCGGAAGTAGTTCTTATCTACTATCTAATGCACCTTCCCACCCTCCCTCCCTCCGCTCTCTCATAACCACAAAAGAATGCTTTCTTCTCAATTTAAACTATTTCTCAAGTTCTTTTAATAGTGGTCTTATACAATATTTGTCCTTTTGAAACTGACTAATTTCACTCAGCATAATCCCTTCCAGGTTCTTCCATGTTATGAAATGTTTCACAGATTCCTCGCTGTTCTTTATCGATGCATAGTATTCCATTGTGTGAATATACCATAATTTATTTATCCATTCATCCATTGTTGGGCACCTTGGTTGCTTCCATGTTTTTGCTGTTGTAAACAGTGCTGCAATAAGCATGGGCATGCATATATCTGTTCTTGTAAAGGCTCTTATTTCTCTAAGATATATTCCAAGGAGTGAGATTGCTGGATCCTATGGTAGTTCTATTTCTAGCTTTTTAAGGAAGAGCCAAATTGATTTCCAAAGTGGTCGTACCATTTTACATTCCCACCAGCAGTGTAGAAGTATTCCAATCCCTCCACAGCCTCTCCACAGTTTGTTATTTTGTGTTTTTTGAATTAATGCCAGTCTTGTTGGAGTAAGATGAAATCTCATTGTAGTTTTGATCTGCATTTCTTTAATGGCTAATGATAGTGAACATTTCCTCATATATCTGTTAGCTACCTGAATGTCTTCTTTAGTGAAGTGCCTGTTCATATGTTTTGCCCATTTTTTTAATTGGGTTATTTGTCTTTTTGCAGTTGAGTTTTTGCAGCACCATGTAGATTTTAGAGATCAGGCACTGGTCAGAAATGTCATAGCTAAAAACTTTTTCCCAGTCTGTAGGTAGTCTTTTTACTCTTTTGGTGAAGTCTTTGGATGAGCATAGGTGTTTAATTTTTAGGAGCTTCCAGTTATCTAGTTTTTCTTCTACATTCTTTATAATGTTTTATATACTGTTTATGCCATGTATTAGGACTCCTAACGTTGTCCCTATTTTTTCTTCCATGATCTTTATTGCTTTAGATTTTATATTTAGGTCTTTGATCCATTTTGAGTTAGTCTTTGTGCATGGAGTGAGGTATGGGTCTTGTTTCATTTTTTTTGCAGGTGGATATCCCATTATGCCAGCACCATTTGTTAAAAAGACTGTCTTTTCCCCGTTTAACTGTTTTGGGGCTTTTGTCAAATATCAACTGCTCATATGTGGATGGATTTATGTCTGGATTCTCAATTCTGTTCCATTGGTCCATGTATCTGTTGTTGTACCAGTACCAGGCTGTTTTGACTACTGTGGCGGTATAATAGGTTCTAAAATCAGGTAAAGTAAGGCCTCCCACTTTCTTCTTCTTTTTCAGTAATGCCTTATTTATCTGGGGCCTCTTTCCCTTCTATATGAAGTTGGTGATTTGTTTCTCCATCTCATTAAAGAATGTCTTTGGGATTTGGATCAGAATTGCATTAAATGTATAGATCGCTTTTGGTAGAACAGACATTTCTATAATGTTAAGTCTTCCTATCCATGAGCAAGGTATGTTCTTCCACTTATGTAAGTCTCTTTTGGTTTCTTGTAGAAATGTACTGTAGTTTTCTTTGTATAAGTTTTTTACATCTCTGGTAAGATTTATTCCTAAGTATTTTATCTTCTTGGGGGCTACTGTAAATGGCATTGATTTGGTGTTTTCCTCTTTGATGTCCTTTCGTTGGTGTAGAGGAATCCAACTGATTTTTGTATGTTTATCTTGTATCCTGATACTCTATTGAACTCTTCTATTAGTTTCAGTAGTTTTCTGGAGGATTCCTTAGGGTTTTCTGTGTATGAGATCATGTCATCTGCAAATAGAGATACTTTTACTTCTTCCTTGCCAATCTGGATGCCCTTTATTTCTTTATCTAGCCTAATTGCTCTGGCCAGGACTACCAGCACAATGTTGAATAAGAGTGATGATAAAGGGCATCCTTGTCTGGTTCCCAATCTCAGTGGGAATGTTTTCAGGCTTTCTCCATTTAGGGTGATGTTGGCTTTATATAAATGCCCTTTATTATGTTAAGGAATTTTCCTTCTATTGCTATTTTGTAGAGTTTTTTATCATGAATGAGTGTTGAACTTTGTCAAATGCCTTTTCTGCATCAGTTAATAAAATCATGTGATTCTTGTCTTTTGTTTTATTTATGTGGTGGATTACATTAATTGTTTTTCTAATGTTGAACCATCCCTGCATACCTGGTATGAATCCCACTTAAAAAACATGGTGTATTATTTTTTTGATGTGTTGTTGAATTCTATTGGCTAGAATTTTGCTGAGGATTTTTGCATCTATTTTCATGAGGGATATAGGTCTGTAACTTTCTTTTCTTTGGTGTCTTTACCTGGTTTTGGTATCAGGGAGATGGTGGGTTCATAGAGTGAGTTTGGTAGTATTCCATCCTTTTCTATGCTCTGAAATAACTTTAGTAGTAGTGGTGTTAACTCTTCTCTGAATGTTTGGTAGAACTCTGCAGTGAAGCTGTCCAGACCAGGGCTTTTTTTTCGTTGGGAGTTTTTTGATTACCTTTTCAATCTCTTCTTTTGTTATGGGTCTATTTAGTTGTTCTCTGTTTGTGTTAGTTTAGGTAGGTAGTGTGTTTCTAGGAATTCATCCATTTCTTCTAGGTTTTCAAATTTGTTTCAGTATAGTTTTTCATAGTAATCTGATATGATTCTTTTAATTTCAGTTGGGTCTCTTATAATATCACTCATCTCATTTCTTATTTGGGTTATTTGCTTCCTCTCTTGTTTTTCTTTTGTCAGTTTGGCCAGTGGTTTATCAATTTTGTTGATTTTTTCAAAAAAACAGCTTTTGGTCTTGTTAATTCTTTTGATATTTTTTTCTGTTTTCTATTTCATTTAGTTCTGCTCTAGTTTTTCTGGTTTTTATTATTTGTTTTCTTCTGGTGCCTGTGTGTTTCTTTTGTTGCTCTCTTTCTATTTGTTCAAGTCGTAGGGATAATTCTTTGATTTTGGTCCTTTCTTCTTTTGGGATTTGTGCATTTATTGATATAAATTGGCCTCTGAGCACCGCTTGTGCTCTGTCCCAAAGGTTTTGATAGGAAGTGTCTTCATTCTCATTTGATTCTATGAATTTCTTTATTCCATCCTTCATGTCTTCTATAGTCCAGTCTTTTTGAGCAGGGTATTGTTCAGTTTCAAAGTATTTGATTTCTTTTTCCTGCTTTTCCTGTTATTGATTTCCACTTTTATGGCCTTATGGTCAGAGAAGATGCTTTGTAATATTTCAATGTTTGGATTATGCTAAGTTTTGCTTTCTGACCTAATATGTGCTCTATTCTAGAGAATGTTCCATGTGCACTAGAAAAGAAAGTATACTTGGTTGCTGTTGGGTGGAGTGTTCTGTGTATGTCTATGAGGCCAAGTTGGCTGATTGTGGCATTTAGATCTTCCTTGTCTTTATTGATCTTCTTTCTGGATGTCCTGTCCTTCACTGAAAGTGGTGCGTTGAAGTCTCCTACTATTATTGTGGAGCTGTCTATCTCACTTTTTAATGCTGATAGACTTTGTTTTCTGTATCTTTCAGCCCTGTCATTGGGTGCATAAATATTTAATATGGTTATATCTTCTTGGTGTATTGTCCCTTTCATCATTATATAGTGTCCTTCCTTATCCTTTCTGATGGATTTAACTTTCAAGTCTATTTTGTCAGAAATTAATATTGCCACTCCTGATCTTTTTTGATTGTTGTTTGCTTGATATATTTTTTTCCATCCTTTGAGTTTTAGTTTGTTTGTGTCTCTAAGTCTAAGGTGTATCTCTTGTAGGCAGCATGTAGATGGACCTTGTTTTTTAATCCATTCTGCCACTCTCTCTTTATTGGTGCATTTAGTCCATTACATTCAGGGTAATTATGGATAGATACGAATTTAGTGCTATCATTTTGATGTCTTTTTTTGTGTGTTGACAGTTTCTTTTTCCCACCTGATTTTATGTGCTGAGTAGATTTTCTTTATATATTGTCCTTTCCTCATATTTGTTGCTGTTGATTTTGTTTCTGCTGAGTCTGTATTTTTCCCTTGTATTTTATTTTGATGAGTAGGATAGTTTGTCTCCTTTGTGGTCACCTTATTATTTACCCCTATTTTTCTAAATTTAATACTAACTTTTATTTCTTTGTATCGCCATATCTTCCTCCCCATATGGAAGGTGTATGATGACATTTCTTAGTTCTTCTTTATTGTTTTAATGTTGTCGTCTTTTATATAATAACATCGCCCTTACCGTGTGTTGGCCTTTTGTTTTTTTTTAATCTTGCTTTGTTTTTTTGGATTATCATGTCTGGGTTGACTTCTGGTTGCTCTGCCCAGTGTTCTAGTCTTGGGTTAATGCCTGATTTTATTGCTTTTCTAACCAAAGAACTCCCTTTAGTATTTCTTGTAGTTCTGGTTTGGCTTTTATGAATTCCCTCAAATGTGTTTTTCTGGAAATGTTGTAATTTCACCTTCATATTTAAGAGATGGTTTTGCTGGATATATGATTCTTGGCAGGCAATTTTTTTCCTTCAATTTTTTAAATATGTCATCCCATTGTCTTCTTGCCTGCATGGTTTCTGCTGAATAGTCCTAGCTTATTCTTATTGGCTCTCCTTTTTTGGTGACTTTTCTTTTATCCCTTGCGCTCTTATAATTGTCTCTTTTATCTTTGGTTTTGGTAAGCTTGATTATAATATGTCTTGGTGACTTTCTTTTAAGATCTACCTTATGTGGAGTTAAATGAGCATCTTGGATAGATAGCTTCTCATCTTTCACAATATCAGGGAAGTTTTCTGCCAACAAATCTTCAACGATTTTCTCTGTATTTTCTGTTATCCCTCCCTGTTCTGGTATTCCAGTCACTCGTAGGTTATTTTTCTTGATAGAGTCCCGCATGATTCTTAAGGTTTCTTCATTTTTTTTTTTAATATTTTATCCGATTTTTCTTCAAATATATTAGTGCCAAGTGATTTATCTTCAAGTTCAGAAATTCTAGCTTCTACTTGCTCAGTTCTGGTCCTCTGATTTTCTATTGATTTATCTAATTCTGTGATTTTATTGTTAATCCTCTGAATTTCTGATTGCTGTCTATCTATGGATTTTTCCAGCTGATTAAACATTTCGTTATGTTACTGAATAATCTTTCTAATTTCTTCAGTTGCTTTATGTGTGTTTTCCTTGGCTTGTTCTGTATATTGCCTCGTTTCCTTCCTGATGTCTTGAAGGGTTCTGTATATTAAAGTTTTGTATTTTGCATCTGGTAACTCCAGGAATGCACTTTCATCTAGAAGATCCCTGGATTCTTTGTTTTGAGAGCCTGTTGAGGTGATCATGGTCTGTTTCTTTATGTGACTTGATATTGACTGTTGTCTCCGAGCCATCTATAAGTTATTGTATTAGTTTATGCTTGCCTACTGTGTCGTAGCTGCTTGCTTTATTTTGGTATACCCCTATGGGTTGCTTTAGTGAGCTAACTTGATTATTTTCACCTTTGGAGCTCTGGCGTCCTGTCCCCAGCTGGCTAGAGGTGTTCTCAGGTATATCAGTCTAGGAGTCCATTCAGTTTTCTTGTATGAATTCAGCTCAGGTTTCCAGGTAGCTGATATCAAGTGTGTGGTATGGGCTCTGTCCTACAGTCTTAGAGGGGCAGGTGTGATTGGCATATATACCGGTATCTGATTGTAGCAGGGGGTCATGCTCTGAACAAGGCAGGGGGCTGAGAGCTGACCCCGAAGAGTCTCTGAGGAAAATGCATCTCTGTTCCCTAGAGGGTGCTGGTGGGTGGGGTCTGCAGAGGGACTGTGGGCACCCAAAGTTTTTGGTTGTAAGTACTGGGAGGTACCAGTTATCTTTGGACCTCTGTTGTGGGTGGCTGGGTGACCTGAGTGGAGGTACCAGTCCTTAGGTTCCTGATGTGGGTAGGTGAGGACCTTGTTTAATATACAGAGCAATGTCAAACGTGAAACTCCCAGCTCTCCACTGCACAGCTGAAATGGTTGGAGTTTGCCAACAAGGGCCTATTCTCCTGAAATAGGCCCACACAGGTCCATGCAGAAGGGTGAGGTGCTCAAGGTCCATGGACAGTTTATTTCTGGACAGGAGCCGATTCTGTCCTAAGCTCCCCCAGTTAATGGAGCTAGCAAATTATCTTTTCCCCCAATTGCAAATTTTTTCTTTCCCCAAGGCTGGGAGGATGGCTCTAGGCGCTCACCAGGGTCTATCTCAGGCCCAGGGATTCAGCCACTGAAGCCAGCTTTGGGGGGAGGGGCAGTAAGATATACACAAGTACTTAGATTTTGCCAAAAGCGCCATTCTCCTCAGGTTCCGGAGGTGTGAGTGGGCTGTGTGTCTGGCTGTTTCTCCCTGAGGAAACTGCAGCCAAATGCTAGAACCAGCCTACCGCTGCCGCCACTCCGGGAATGGTGCCTGAGGGCTCCCCGCGATTCAGGCCTGGTAACTCCTCTCCACTTCTGAATGGCCTCTTCCTCCCCCTGCCCCTCAGTTGGTTGTCTAAGCTTGACTTTGATGCTCAGGGTTCCCACCTTGTCACAAATATACTTGTTTTACTTGTTTTTTTGGGTCTTTGTTGTGAAGTGGGCTTGATAGAAGCATCTGTCTATTCTGCCGTCTTGGCTCCCCCTCCCTCAGTACAGTCTTAATGGAGTATAAGTGTAGTTTTGCAATGACAATGATGATTATTTGACTTATAGCAGATATATTACCTTACTGACATTTGATTGTCCAAATTGACATTGACTAATACTACTAATTGGGAGCCCTGGTGTCTCAGTGCTTAAGAGCTTGGCTGCTAACCAAAAGGATTGCAGTCGGAATCCACCAGTCACTTCTTGGAAAGCCTATGGGGCAGTTCTACTCTGTCTTATAGGGTTGCTATGAGTTGGAATCAAGCGGAAGTCAATGGGTGTGATTTTGGATTGGGATTACTAATTGGATTTTATTGTACTATGCAGAATATCATAAAACAAAACAAAATCTCAGACTAAGAAAGACTATGAAAAAAATTACCTCATGAGAAAAGTAGTTAATAATATGACTTTGTTCTTTATTCATTCCATGAAGTTCCAACTAACAGGTTGTTGAGTATCTAACCATTATCCCAAGGTAGAACTTAACTCTGTCATTATGTAATGCTGCTTTACATCAATTTGCCGTGTGAACAAAATGGTTTGCTTTTTGAAAATATCATGATTGGTAAGGATTTTTAAAATTTTGGAACTAGGAATATATCTATTGTACTTTACTGCTCCTGGACAAGTGCTAAGCATATGGACAGGCAAAATAACTAACTTTCAGCCAAATTCTTGTTTGATGGAACAATGTAATATAACCAAAATAGTATAAAACCAATAAAACAACAAAATTTTACTCTTCAGATATAGTATTCATGTTTGTTCACAAAGTTTTTCCCTGTAGTCTGACAGAATTAAAAATTTTAGCAGACATTTTCAAAACATTGATTACAGGTTATTGTGCTAGATAGGAGGAGACAGATATAAAGATATAAGGTAGCTATACTTTGTGATATAAATCTAATAGAAAAGATTTGGATAATGTAAACTTATCACTCTGATAAGACCAGTTTCTCCAGGCTACACTGAGTAATCTTAGATTAAATTAGCAAAATAAATAAATAATAATGACAATCATGTTTGAAATAATAATAGAAAACTGTGTGAAAATGTTTCTGGATAAATTGCATGGAAATAAATCTCGCTTTCTCTCTCTCTCTCTCATACTCACACACACACACATATGCACACACACAAACACACACCCTAGAACAAACATTGAGTTATATAGTTAGAACTCCAGAGTTTCGTTGTTGACCAGCTTTGAGAGATGTAAGTAGATGGCTGAAGTAATAGCAATAGCAATTATTTGTTGAACACTTACTGTGTGCCACACATTGTTCTATGAGCTTTATGAGTACTATTTCATGTAACACAGCAACATGATTCTCTTAACATCCTTATTCTTACAGAAAGGGAAGCTGAAAAATTTACTTCGTAGAGTTTGAGAAGGGGAGGCACTATTAAGAATTCAGACTTAGGGCCCCTCATGTGATAACACATTGATTTCCAATATGCTGACTCCAGACCAACAGCATCAGCATCACCTGGAAGCTTGTTAGACATGCATATTCTTGGGCCCCAACCAAAACCTGCTGAATCACAGATTCTGAGGGTGGGGCCCATCAATCACTTTTAACAAGTCCCCCTGGTGATTGCAATGCATGCAATTGTTTGAAATCAACTGCTATAACCTGTTCTCTTAAACGCAATACCACATTATATTAGATCTTACATTTCCTATGACAGGCATTTCCCTAGACGTCTGTGCTTGAAATAATAGAAATTATTAGAGTGCCTATTATTAGAATGGAATTCAACAATATAATAATCCCCAATTTTGAGGCTCAAACACATCCTTATTGCAAGGGTTCAGTAGATCTTCCTCTTATGGACTATCAAAGAAGAAATCTGTGACCCTGGAAAATATTATAGAGATACTACATTTTTATAGACTGTGATACAAAAAAAAGGAAGTGATTAAAAAAATCAAACTGATTTGCACTTCAGCTGAATGGACAAAATTATTAGTTCTGTCTGAAATGTCTCTAATTTTCTGGGTGTGGAAATCCTGTGTGGTTGTTTAAAATCCATATCCACTTTTCTCATGGAATTATTAATTTAGTGAAGATAAAGATGGAGTGCTCCCTATTATTTTAAAACCATATTGATCATTATATTGTAAAACTATAGAATAGTGAACCATGAAACCATTGAAAGCATAGAGGGAATTCCAAAAGAAAAATGAAAAATTGTAAGAAAATGAGCATAGATAAAACATATCTTCAAATAATTATGTGTTTTGTGAGCAAAAAGCAGGATTATCAGATTTTAAATGGTAATACTTATTACATGCTTGAAGCATTATAAAAAATTATTGTCCATACTTGTTGTGGCAGTTTGTTAAAATTCCAGTTTTTAATAAGAATACTTTTCTGGAAAGCAAATATCTTTATTGACTTAGGCTATTTTGATCCAAAGTCATTGCAGCTCAGTTATATAACAAGCAACGTGGTCTATCATCAAAATGCAATTTAAATTTTAAGGAATATTTTTGTTTTATTTTCAATATGAAGGATGTATATACATTTTAAAGCAAATTTTGGGGAATAAATTCTGCTGTATTATTCTATATTTCCAAAATCCTCGTGAGCATATTTATAGTTTAAAATTCCTTTTCTGACCTATAATAACATGAAGGTTGTCTGTTTTGGACTATTTATTATGGTTATAAGCTATAACTAGTGGTTAAAGATACACTTTCCATCCACAATGAAAAGTTTTAGCAAGTAAATGTGGGTCTTAAAATTTGAGATAATCTTATTTACCTGGTAAAAAGCTACAGGTAATAGTTAAGTATAACTCACACTGATGATATAATTCATTTACTCAGTAAATATTATTTGAGCCACACTAGGCATCAAGCAAGGTACTGGAGATACAACTCTGGACAAAAGAAGGCAACTATATTAACACTCTAATATAGTGGTCAGAACCCTGATGGAGCAGTGGTTAAGAGCTACGGCTGCTAACCATAAAGGTGGGCAGTTTGAATCCACCAGCTGCTCTTTGGAAACCCCATGGGGCAGTTCTACTCTGTCCTATAATGTCACTATGAGTTAGACTGGATGGCAACTTTTTGTTTTGGGGGGCCCTGGGGGGGGATTTTAATATAGTGGTCACAAAATTAAATACTTCCAGAAGAAATGCAGATAACTAATAGGTGTAGAGCTGGCCAGGTATAAAAGAAAGGCACTGTGGAAAATATGAGGTAATAAACCCCATTTAACAGCATTGAGCTGAAGAGTTTTAAAAAAAAAAAAAAAAAATAGGGACCATACAATGCAAGTCTTCCCACTGGGTTCTGTCTAAGATTCCAGTGTTTATAAATAGAAATAGGTTGGTAAAACCAGCAATCATTATAAAAAAAAAAAAAAAATGTTATATTAGGCATATGTATAGGGTCTTTAAGAGTCTGAATTGACTCGATGACAATGGATTTTATTTATTTTGGGTATAGGGACAAACACAGCAGAGCCAGTGGAGCAATAGACGCTAAGTTGAGGGTTGAAAGGAGCAGTTGAGGCTTTTTGGTAAGAAAAGACAGAAAAGCATTTCAGCCACAGAGAGAATAAAATGTGAAATTACTTGGAGACAAAATCAATTTACTGCATTATTGAGTTTTGGAGGAGAGGTGCTAAGAGTTGAAGCTGGAAAGGCAAATAGAGCCTAGATCATGAAGGGCTTCATAAGTCACGCAGAATTTTATTCTGGGAACATTGGGAAGCCAATGATATAGTTTACCAGAGATGTGACATGATCTGATTTGTACTTTAAAAAGAACACTTTGGCTACAGTGTGGAAAATAGATTTGATTTGCAGACTCAACTGGAGGCAGGGACATGAGTTGGAGACTATTATGACAATTCAAGCCAGAGATGCTGGTGGCATGGACTAAAGTATATTAGTGGAAATGAAAAAGAAATGGACCATTGTGAATCATATGTAGGAGACATCCTTATTCTTACAGATAAGGAAACTGAAAAATTTACTTCATAGAGTATAGAAGGGGAGGCACAATTCAGAATTCAGACTTAGGCCCCCTTGTGATAACCCACTGATTTCCAATATGTTGACCCCAGACCAATAGCATCAGCACCACCTGGAAACTTGTTAGACATACAAATTCTTGGGCCTCAACCAAAACCTGCTGAATCAGGAATTCTGAGGGCGGGGTCCAGTAACCACTTTTAACAAGTCCCCCTGGTGATTGCAATGCATGCAATTGTTTGAAAACAACTGCAAGAACCTATTCTTTTAAACACAACACCACATTGTATTAGATCTGACATATCTACGGAAAATAGCCCCTATGGCAAGCACTGAAATTGACACTCATCCTTTAGGTAACTTTACCATAATAGCAGCTTAAAAATACAGATCAACCTGGTTAATCTTCTATTTAACACATTATGGCACTACATGAAATTTACAACTGCACCTTCCTTGCTTTCACTGGTGAAAATTGATATATGAGGAGCTCAAAGCCATTTTTTTTTTCTTCAGTTTCTTCTCTTTCTACACGCAGCAGAGCAAGATCACACAGTCTACCCTGACCCATAGAGGCTCCCAAATATGAAAGTATTAGTTTTAATTTGCTGAATGATCTTTCACAACTGTTGATGGAAACTACGATAATTAACAGAAATTGCTCAGTGGCGCTCCACCCTTTGAGGGGCACTCGGGGCTCGTGCCATACCTGTCATAACTTAGATATGCCTCTGACCTTATGATTGATTAGACGTGGAAGACAAGAAAAACAAGAAAGCAAAAGAAGTCTGATGCTATATTTTCTCATCTTGAATGAATGGGTAGATGGCCATCCCACTTCTCTTAAGGAGCGAGAAGTGTTGAAAATGCTAATCAAGCTTACAATTTATCTCTTATGTTACCCATTAAATTTCTTTCATGGCATAATTCAATGGTTCTAAATTCAGCTTGAGGACATCATATGAAAGTTGTGACTCTACGTAATATGCTCACATAAATCTAAGTAGCACATTTTTCACATTTTATTTTTATGAAATAAAGATATCCTGTAATTGATGCCAAAATAAATTTTGCAGGCACTTGGCAGGGGAGCATTGCAATGAAACTAGCAGAGGGGATATTATGGCATAAATTAAACCTATGTGTGTTTGCATTTTCTTTTCTTTAATGAGAATAGTTAATGAGAATACATACATAAACTGAAAGCCATCTTGGAATCACCAAGAATGGCCTTTACTAGAAAGGGAAGTCGCTGAAGTTCCATTCAAGTTACTGAAGGAAGACTCCTGAGGGATGGCAAGTTTAAGTCCACAGAATCATTGGATATTTCCCCCTCTAAAAACAAATAAACAAACAAACAAACCTGCTGCCGTCGAATTGATTCCGACACAGAGCGACCCTATAGGACAGAGTATAACTGCCCAATAGTGTTTCCAAGGAGCAGCTGGTGGATCCGAACTGCCAATCATTTGGTTAACAGGCAAACACTTAACCACTGGACCATCAGGGCTCCATTTCCCCCTCTAGAGGATAAGTATTTGGAGAAAAGAAATAAAACTATTCACTTATTAATCTGTGTATTAAAAAGCACAGGCTTCTTGATCTCTTGTGTGGGTAAAAGGAAAGAATATCTGAGAGTTCCTATGCATCTCTTAGGTAGAAGTTGCTGGAACTAATCTTAGTCGCTAGCAGTGAAGAAGTATTTGAGGCTAATGGCAAAAAAGAATGGCTGCAATATTGAGGCCTAAGCGAATGGATTTGTTCTTCCTTGAAGGACAAGGGGACCTTACTAGGATGGGACCAGCAAGAAATCTTCAAATCAGGAAAATCAAACTACCAGTGTTTGATTTTTCAGCTGAACACAATGTGGCATGAAGTAACGGTAGCAGGAATGAACTAATCTGACTCTAGTATTGACTGGGCATGTGAAACTGATTTGGGCATAGGAGTCCTGGGTTGTTGGGAAATTTACAGAATCTCAAGTAGGCTGCACTGGACTTCTTATTTATAAAGTATTATGTACATTATACTAATATAGTACACAGTTATGACGAGGGAAAATGAAGATTGTTACTATATTATCACTCTGAATTTAGGTGTAGTTTACATACATAACAGGAATAAGTTTTGATAACATTCTCCACATGTGTACCAGTGTGATGTTAGCAGCACAAGAATGTACCTCTTCCAATGATCTTCTCTGCTCTGGACTTACGTGTACTGATTACACACACAGAAAAAAAGTTTAGTTTAAATGCTTAGCCCTAATTCTGGATAACAAAACATTAAAATGCCTTCTTAAAGAATATCTGCTGATAACCTTAAAAAGAAATATTAATCTGATTTATAGATTAGTCACATATCAGACAATACAATCCTAGGCAAAAAAATCACCAAATATCTCGGATACTTTGGAGTTTTCTTCCCTCTCCACCCTACCCCCCACTGCTCTAAAAGAGCAGCTGTTGCTACTATTTAATTGTTAATCACTTTCACTCGGGTACTTATCATAGAAAGTAAAAATATTCTGATTTACACAAGAAGACGCTTACAAAATAGAAAATCAGAATAGGAAAAAAAAAAAATACCATGAGCTTAATCAAATAGAAATTAAAGACAAACAGGACGTGGGGAATTTTATGGTGAATGTTCATTTGCATAACAGTCTAAAATCACAAACATGAGTTACAAAATATGGTGAAGCCATGATGGTGTGCCTAACCACCAGTGGCCAGAGGGACTAAGAAAACTCTATAGAACCTGATTGTAAACGAGGCTTCGCCTTAAACCTTCAGATAAAGTAGTATGAATAAATGCAAGAATTTTCTTACTTTTAAAGTTTTTTGTATGTATATATTACATATAGGAGTTCCTGGGTGGCACAGTTAAGTACTCACTACTAACAGAAAGATTGGCAGGTAAAATCCAAAGAGGTCTGTTGGAAGAAAGGCCTGGTCATATGCTTCCAAGAGGTCACAGCCTTGAAAATTCTATGGAGCAGAGTTCTATTCTGACACAAAAGGGGTCTCCATGAGCTAGACTGAACTCGATGGCAGCCGGAAATATTATCTATAAAGTATTAACACTTTCCCTAATAATCTGTTATTAAAAGGGAGCCCTGGTGGCACAGTGGCTAGAGTGCTAGGCTGCTAACTGAAGGCTTGGTGGTTGGAATTCCCCAGCTGTGCTGGGGGAGAAAGACATGGCAGTCTGCCTCCATGAAGAACACAGTCTTAGAAATCAGAGGTATGGCCGTACTCTGTTCTAAAGGGTCACTGTAAGTTGGAATCAATCGATGGCAATGAGTTTTGGATGTCTAAAAAATCCTAAATGCCATTTAGAATTAAACCTATGTTTAAGAAAAAATTACATGAGATTTCTTTGAGCTCAGGTGAATTTTATTTCCTTTTACATCAAAAGAAAGCTGAATCTCAGAAGAGGAATCTTAGATTAAAAATTTACAATATTCTGTATCTATTAAACCCGTCAATGTGCATGCTGACGCAGAAAGATACAGAAAGGTCCGGATTAAGCTATGAACTATACGGGAGCTGAGAATAGCTTTGAAATGTCTCAAATCCTCATCTTACTCAAATTCTTTTACTTTTTTAAACAACCGCACTGTTTTAAGGTTGGAAATTCCTCAACAGAGGAAGGTATTAATGTTAGGAATTCACATAGCCCACTCTTTCTCTTCACTAAAAGTTGCTGCTTAAATGCGTATCAAGGAAGTCTCTTCCAACTTGTCTAGTCACACACACACCCACACACCCACACACACAGAAACCACCCTACATTCCCCTGATCCACACCCACACCTCTTTTCTTTCTTAATTTTTATTTATAAAAATTATTACTACTTGACAATATTTATAAAATTTGCATGTATGCAAGTGTTCTAAAATTGAGGTGGCTGGTGATCTGGGGTGGCTGGTTCAGAGTTAGGCTGGTCTCCATCTTGAAACTTCTGCTTGACTCCATTTTGTTAACCCTACTTTTACCCTAACCACAACTAACCTTCGTACAGGCTTAATCATGTCACTGAGGACAAGCTTAAAGGGTATCAGCAGAATGCTCCCTGGGAATCTAAACACAAATAGGCATCTTGTTACAAAATATCCTCAAGAAATGTTTTGCCTTAAGCAAGTTATTTTAACAGCCTGTTCTTGGAAAATGTAACTTGTAACACCTTGTAACCCACCCCCTGCCCCCATTAGCAGGTACTTCTGCAGTAGGTCGTTGTAAACAATCCCCTTAATCCACATAGAAACTGTAGACCAATCCTAGCAAAGCCACAGCTTCCAGATATCCTGCCTGTAACTTCCCGAATTACTTGCCTGCCAATCAAAATATTGTACTCTAAGTTCCTGATTTAGCCCTATAACTATGCGTGTGTAACTGCTGCTTCCCAGAGCATTGGCTTTCACTTTATGAGATCTAACGTGCCCCCGGCTTGAGCTCTCATTTACTTTCAATAGATCTCTCACTTTTATTTGAATAAAGTATGCATTCCTTACTCTACAACATACACTAACTTGTTTATTTTCTACCTCCTTCCATCAGGATGTTCACAAAATAGGAGTATAGCAGGGACTTGTTCAACACTAAATATCTAAAAGGTCCAGAACAATACTGGGCACAGGGGGTCATCAATGCAAGTTTTGTTACATATGACAGTCAGCAAGGCATCCTTTCCATCAAGAACATCTCTGAAGATAACTAGTAACTACAGTCTTTTTGATAGCCTCATATGCATGTGAAAGTTAGCGAGTGTGATGGCTAAGGTTGTGTGTCAACTTGCCTGGGCCGTGATTCTCAGTGGTTTGGCAGTTATGATGCAGTTTGGCAGGTATGTAATGACATAATTACCTCCATGATGAGATCTAATATAATTACCTCTATGATGAGTTCTGCTATGAGCCTTCAATCAGTTTCCTTGGGGGTATGGCCTGCATCTGGTATATATGGACTTTCTGGCAAAGCTCACTGGCTTCTGCTCTGCTCGGGTCCTATATTTGGTTCATCGTTATCTGACCTCCAGTTCTTGGGACTTGAGACGGCAGCCTATTGTCTGACCTGCCAATCTTGGGTTTTTCAGCCCCTGCAGGTACGTGAATCAATAGAAGCCTCCAGCCTGATGCCTGACCCATGGACTTGGGACTTTCCAGCCTCTACAACCATATGTGCCATTTCCTTGATATAAATCTCTCTCCTTCTACACACACACACACACACACACACACACACACACGCTTCACTGGTTTTGCTCCTCTAAAGAACCCAGCCTAAAAGAGCGAGGAAGGAAGATAGAAAAATAATTGATGTCTTTGAATTGTTGGATTGGTGAAAAATGCTGAATATACTATGGACTGCAAAAACCAAACAGAAATACAACCAGAATGTTCTTTAGAGACAAGGATGGTAAGACTTCCACTAGCTTACTTTGAACATGTCATCAGGAAAGATCAATTGCTGGAGAAGGACATCAATTTTGGTAAAGTAGAGAGCCAGTGAAAATGAAGGAAACCCTCAATGAGATGTATTGACACAGTAGCACAATAATGAACTCTAACATTCCAACCATCATGAAAATGGTGTAAGACCAGGTAATGTTTCCTTCCACTAAACATAAGGTCACCGTGAATCAGAGCCAACTCGATGGCAATTAGTAGGTATTATTATCATTGTAAATTTTGTTATATTTAAGATGTTAACATTGAGTAATAATTATTAACAATAAATGAAATAAACCCACATTTGCAATGCCAGCCTTCTCTTCCTCATTTTTATTATGGCATGCTAAATATGCATCTCCAGCTGGGGCCTGGCTTTAAAAATTCATTTGTGTTAGTTTTTAGACTACTATTGTCAACAGTTTAAGTTCAGACCATTCCTAGCAATCCAAGTTCCTACACAAACTGGCATTCCCTCTGCAAAGTCAACTCCTTTTCTTCCCCTCACTGACTCTGCTCCAGAAAACACTGGCCTCATTGCTAGTCCTCAAACACACCAGATAAGCTCCTCCCTCAGGGATTTTGCACATGCCATTCCTTTGTTTGGAACATTCTTTTCCATTGCTGACTCTCTCACCTCTTTCAAGGTTTTACTAAAATGTCGCTCTCAGCGAAAGTTTTCTTTACTACTCTATTTCAAATTATAGCATTACTGCAGTCCCCCAGCCCACCCTATGCCCTTTCCTTACCTTATTTTTCTCCATAATATTAATTTTCATCTAACACGTCATATGTTTTTCTAGTTCATCCCTCACTAGATTGGAGGAAATAACCTTAATGTGTTTTGTTCTCTGTTGCATTTTAGTACCCAGAGAGTGCCTAGCACATACAGGGTACTCAGTAAGTACTAGTGGAAAAAAAGAACAACAAAAAGACCACTGTTAATGGAGCTCATTATTCAGATGAAGTTCTATACAAATATTGTTTAGTTCAAACATTATTCACTGTTTTGCTTAACTGATGAATTATATTCATATTTTATATGTTATATATATAAGCAGATCCAAAGTTCATACTATGTCATAGAAATTCAAAATCTTCATGGAATCATTAGGAATTTTACAAAGAGTTCATTGTAATCTTAAGTATATAATATTATCTACCAAATCTCAAGGACACAGTCAAATGCAAAGGCCTTATGAAGACATACACCATCAGAATCTTCTTACTGCTTTTTAAAAGCACCTTATTGGTAATTGAAATAAGGTGGTTAAATATTTCTCTGCAATCTATTATTTACCCTGGGTTATAGTTCATTATTTTCTGTTAGAAATTTTATATCCCTGAGTTATTAGCATAATAGACTATAAAGATTTTTCTGGCAATATGTTGGTAGGAGATTACCCATTGACATAATAAAATGAAGTGTTATAATTTTTATTAACATGTCATGATTCCAGTAATGCAGTAAAACCTTCATAAAAACGTTAGTTTTGATGTATAGCATAGATGAGGGCTGGAGAGTAAATACGGAAAGAAAGTGTAAATGATTTAGTTACATAGATGGCTTCTAAATTAGTCATCAACTCAGGGAAAGAAACAGCATAGACATCAATGTGATTAAACAAATGTAGATGTCTGTTCAGTGAACTGAAGTATCTAACAAGACTGCAAATGTGTATGCCAAATTAAAAAAAGGATACTTTTTAAGCACTTTTATAAATGTGTCCTATTTCAATAATGTATTTTATTTTGGTCACTAACATTTCATTACAATTACATAAATAAAAATAAGTAGAAATTTTAAAGAAAAATAGATAGTACCTCAAAGTTTTGTTGCCTTTCATATGCTTATTCCCATTCCTTAAAATATATTTATGCTTCTTACCCTAGCTTTGAACTAGTTAAAACCTAATTATCTGTGTAACTTGTCTGTAGGCAAGGAAAAGAATACACAGATATTTTCCTTGTACTTCATGTTTTCCTGATGGTATTTATCTTCATCATTAACATTTATTATATTTTTATGTTTATAAAGATGGCATAAATTACTTAAGAAACAGTTTTTTAATAAGAGAAAGGAATTAATATAATAAAATCCACCCACATATACATCTCCAGATTTCATCTTTATGGATATTCTATTTTCTTTAAAAATATTTTTATGACTAAAACAACAACAACAAAAAAAACCCATTGCTGTCAAGTTGATTCCAACTCATATTAACCCTATAGGACAGAGTACAACTGCCTATAGGGTTTGCAAGGAGTAGCTAGTGGACTTGAAATGCCGACCTTTTGGTTAGCAGCCAAACTTTCGGTTAGCAGCTGTAGTTCTTAACTGCTACACCACCAGGGCTCCATTTTAATGGCTACATCATATTTAATAATGGTGTAGCACAATTTTTAACTGTTTTTGTACTGTTATAAATTTTAGTTTTTATTTTTTGTCATTGTAAACAGTGTCACAATTAAAATATTTTGACATTGTCTAATTTGGGTGCCTCACAAAACAGAGGCAGGACAAAGGCTTGGGTGAAGGTACTCCATATAACAGGCAAACCAGGAAGCAGTACCAAAATAAAACACATTATTGAAAATAAATAGCACACGCTTATAAAGGTATATAGTAATACTGTCCTCTTTTTGATTTGGCATACACGTTAGTCTTGTTATGTGCTTCAGAGTGAGGTAGGGAAGAGAAAAAAGAAAGAGGGTATGTTGTTTCGATCCACCTCTGGTCTGTCAGTTTGTGGTAATATGGCAGCTTGCCTGTTTCTGTGATGCTGGAAGCTATGCTACTGGTAGTTCAAATACCCAAGGTAGACAGGTTTCAGTGGAGCTTCCAGACTAAAACAGACTGGGAAGAAGGGCCTGGTAATCTACTGCCAAAAATTAGTCAATAAACTCTATGGTTCACAATGGAGTATCGTCAGACTTGCTTGCTTTGGACACATCATCAGAAGGAAACAACAGCTAGAGAAGGACATCACGTTTGGTAAAGCAGAGGGCCAGGGAGGATGCGGGCGACCCTTGGTGAGATAAATTTGCACAGTAGCCACAAGGTTGGACATCAACATGCCAGCAATTTTGAGCATGACATAAGACAGAACTATTCATTCTGTTGTACATAGGGTGGGCATTAGTCCTAGTAGACTCAATGACTGCTATCTATCTCTATTGACTTGATAACTTCTGTGATTACCTGGGACTGTGTAGAATATACTCCAGAATTATCTCTTCTAAGGACCGGAAGATTTGTCCACTTTGTTCCCCATGATGAGGGTTGTCCCTGCCTCTTTCACTTCCTGGCTGCCCTGGGCACTAGCTGATTCACCTGAGGAGGCTAAGGAGGAAGATTGAGGCAGCAAAGCAGAGGATCCTGAGTGGTACTAGAATAGGGTGCTGTCAGCAAGAAAGAAAACATCTGCAGTAGACGCAGCTGAAATGAGAATGGACCCAATTAATATAGCAGGCAGGAACATAATTTAGAGCTCCAGCAGAGAGCTCCGTGTGGTGAGAGGTGGGGCAATGGAAGCTTCTGGGACCCTCTGGCCAGGCCTCAGGCACTTGTGACTCCAGCCTGTGACCTGATGGTAGTAGAAACATCTTCCTGGCCAGAATCTCCCAGGTACCTAGAATCCTAGCTCTTCCCAAGGCAGCAAGGCCCTTGCCAGTTGAGACCACCCAGGACAAAGTAATAGAGTCAGGGCAAGAACACTGGCTATAGAAAGCTGTAGAGGCTGTGAGGAGCCTTGAGGCCCAAGAGTGAAATGAGCTGCCACCTCAACCTCAGTCCACGGTCCTGGGGTGACCGCTGTGCTGAAGGAGGCACCACCCCATTCGGGCAATAAGGGATAGAGGCCTCACCAGTTGGAAGTGAGTGGATCCTGGGAATATACTCCAGAATTGTGTATCTTAAGGATCTGAAGATTTATCCACTTTGTTTACTTTGCTGAGGGTTTCCCCTGCCTCTTTTACTTTCTAGATCCTCTGGGCACTGGCTGAGTGATTTGAGGAGGCTGAGGAGGAAGCCCAGAGGCAGCAAAAGTAGAGGATCATGTCAACGGGAAAGGAACTACCTGTGTAACTGGACATTCAGAGGCTGTTTGGTTGTTTGGCTGGTTTTCCTTCTACCAGACCTTGATATTGGAAGATATTGGAAGAGGGAAATGAAAGAATATTGTACACATTGGCTAACAGAAAATATGCCCTACCTGGTGGGAGATTTACTGTCCCTTTATAGGAGCTTTGATTATGTAAGATGAAAGAGCTTCACCTCTGCCAACGTTTTAAAAGAAAATGTATTTACTTGCTACATCTAGGCTTTCTAAATGTAAATAGTTTGCTGACAATGTAGAATTGTTGTTGTTAGGAGCTGTGGAGCTGGTTCCTTCTCATAGAGACTCTATGCACAACAGAACGAAACACTGCCGGTCCTGTACCATCCTCACCATTATTGCTATGGTTGAGCACATTGTTGTAGCCACTGTGTCAATCCATCTCACTGAGGATCTTCCTCTTTTTCAGTGACCCTCTACTTTACCAAGCATGATGTCCTTCTCCAGGAACTGATCCCTCCTGATAATACGTCCAAACTATGTGAGACGTAGTCTCGCCATCCTTGGTTCTAAGGAACATTCTGGTTGTACTTCTGGTTATATGTAGAACTAGAATTGGAAAAATCACACACCTTGTAAATGCCATTTTGCTTCAAAAAAAAAAAAAAATCATCCTTTGGAGTGGACTTTGGTGATTGGAATTGTTAGACCACCTCTAAAAGAGACACCAGGAACAACATAAGTCTGTTTTTCCTGTTGGTTAGAGGAAAAAAGCCTTCAACAGTCTACACTATACAATGCTCAGATCTGCTTGTGCCCTACTTTGTCTGATCTGTCACTGCCATTCTTAAAGGTTGTGGCTGGCTACAGCTTCTAAAGAAGACTTGATAGGAGAATTAGCATAATAAGCAACAGTTCCTGCTTCTAAACCTGGTCCTGAGGTATTATCTAATATTCATCACCTGGCTTCTCTGCCATACATTCTAACTTTTCCTTTTGGCCAATATATCTGATTGTTTGCCAATATATCTGATGGTTTAGGTTGAAATCCTGGTGCAGTCAAGCAAATGTTGCCCCTGAAGGTTACCCTTTTCAGGCAACAGATACTACAACTGCCCATTCACTGTTACTGATGGCTATGGATGTGTCTTTTTCCTAGGAGTGCCCTCCCCAACAAGACCTGTAGTTCAGAAAACTCTAAAGATATAGGAATGGGAAATACAAATACTGCAAGAGGTCACTGAGAATAATAGTTGTTGTTGTTGGGTGCTGTTAAGTTGATTCCAATTCACAGTGATACTACATGACGCAAGTAAAACTTCCCCATAGGGTTGCCTAAGTTGTTTTTACTGAAGCAGATTGCCAGGCCTTTTCCTCTGTTGAGGGGCTGGTGGGTTTGAACTGCTGAATTTTTGGTTCATAACCAAGCGTTTAACCATTGTGCCACCAGGAATCCTTGGTGATAATAGTAAAAGGAGCTAATTCCACTTTTACACCTTGGATATCCAACACATGTATTCTAGCTATGGGGACAAAGCACTATAAATACATTGGCAGACAGTTTAGTGAGCACACTTCATCCTAAAGACAGTGCTTCACCCTTGCAGACTGATACCTTAGCCAAGCCCATTCTAATACATGGAAATTCCAATATTCTATCAGGTTGATTGCTATTGGGTGATGTTGCACAAGTGGAGTTAGTTACTATAGTCAGTTAGTTACTATACTCAGTGTAATACCTGTTTTGCCATAAAATGGATCCTTTAGCTAGAAGAGAGTTTGGCAGTATTCCGTTGAGTTCCATTAGGTGGTCTGTGAACCTTGGACAGCAGTCCAAGCACAGGCATTGCAGCAAGCAGGGCAAGCTTGGACTTGGATGTTGATTAATTAAGAATGAATTACTGATCCCTTCAGAGTGGAAGGAATCAATGTAATCAACTTTGTACCAGTAACTGATAATTTCTTGAGACTCAGCTTCAGTTCTGCTATAGTCAGAACCTAAATTTAAAACTGCGACTTGACTACTCTTCCTTACCAGTGGTAGCTAGGTCAGCCTTGAGTGGAAGGCCATTCTACTAAACCCAAGTGCAGTTTCCAAGCTGGCTTTCATAGCTTACGTTCTGAAAGTCTTGGGGGTAACCTAGGACAGAGGTGGGCTAGCAGTTACAGTTACAGGGTGAGTCATCCTGCTGACCTGGTTGTTCAGTGGTTCTTTTCGCAGAGGATGCACTGTGCTAGGCATTGGCATGAAACCCAAAGATCCTCATTCTTTCAGCTGATTCCCACTGGCCCCATCACGTGACTCACCCCCACATAACTTTTTCTTCAGTCTTTCAATCTTGCTCCTTCCATGTCCTTGAATAACCAATTTAGCTATTCAACCTCACCCTGGAATCTGTGTCTTTTTTACCTCAGGACACTCCTTCCGTACAAAGTAGATGGCCAAGTGAAGCTTTTTTCACTGGGAGGATTTTTCCCATCACTGCCCTCCAGGACTCTCCTGAGTGGGACTGCAGTGGGTCAACATTCTATTTTCAGCATCCGTCAACGTATCGCCGGCAGTGCGTTTGGTTTTGTTGGTTTGATCCACATGTCAGAATGAGCTGTGACCCAAGCCTGAGTGTTATCTTTCTTTTTCAGCTGATTTTGGGACCATTCCATGAGGACTCAAATGTAAGCAGATGAATAGGGGTAAATGTATCAAAAACAGCTGCAATATTCATAAATTTTTGTCCTAATTATTTTTTTCAGTGTAATTTCCTTACTGGGTCAAATATTACGCTTATTTAAAGGTATTTTATGTACCGAGTCAGAAAAGCCATGCCAATATACTAAAAATAGATGAAAGTTATCAGTGACTATTTTTAAGTAGTTTTACCTATTTCAAAGGCAAATAATGGTATACACGCATTTATATTACATTTAAATTAACAAATGTTTTATTACCATTGATGTTGCATATTTTCTATTCTATGTTTATATTATATATTACAGACTATTTTATATTATATATTCACTGTTCTTTTTTCTGTAAATTGACTTTCCTACCTTTTCTTTTTTTATAGGTTTTTTTTCCTAACTGATTTGAAAATGCGTTTAAGTAAAATTACCATTAATTCCTTTTTATGCTTTGATTTTTCAATAATTCTTTCACTTTTTCTTTTATAACTTCATTTTTCTATGTTCTTTATGTTATGGAAAGTTACCTTTTTTGCCTTGAACTCTTTTTTTATATTTTATTTGTAATTTTGTTACAGTATTTATCTATGAATACAACTTCCATTATGATGTAAATATATTTTTATATATTTAACACATTAATTTTTGAAATTCACTTTCGTGTGTGCTGTTGTTTCATGATATTTGAAAACCAATCCTTTACCTAATTCATTATAATATATTGTATATGTAAGCATTATGTTTTATTTATTTTATTCTACTTATTTTTAGTCAAGTTCATCAGTGCAATAGTATTTAATTACTTCACTTTTATAATACTTAAACAAAATCTCAGAACAAAAGCTTCCGTCATTTACTATTCAAATTTTCTTAGCATTCCTTGCCTGTTACCTTACAAACGAACTTAACAAGTATGCCAGTTTCCAAACTTTCCTCTCTACTTGACGGCAATGGGTTTGGTTTTGGGGGTTTTACTGATATTTATCCACTAGTATGCAAACGTGACATTTATTTCTCCTATCTTAAAAAAGAAAAAACTCTATTGACCCTCCTTCACCTTTCACCACATTTCTCTTTCTTTCGTAGCCAAGCTACTTGAAAAAAATTTTTTTTTCACTTACTTTCTCAAATTTCTCCTACCATTTTCTTTTGGACATATTTCAGTCAGGCTTTTGCCACTAAACCGCTAAAACCAAATTCACCAGTTACCTCCGTGTCTCTATATCCAATCTCAGAACTCGTCTTATTTGACCTATTAGCAGCATTTGACACAACTAGGTCTCTCCTACTCCTTTGAAAAAATGTTTCACTTGACTTACAGAATACCACCCCCCCACCCCACGCCACCCCACTACATCACTACTACTTCATCTCAGCCTCATATGGTATTTTCGCTCCAACTCCCCAAATTCTAACATCGGTATGACTAAGTCTCAGATCTTGTAGCATATTTCTTTCCAGTATATACCCACTTCCTTTATCAGCTCTTTCAGTGTCCTGAATTTAAATACCATCTGCATGCTCCAGCTCTTGAAATTTATAGTTTTAGCTGAAACTCTACTCTGATCTCAAAAATCATATATTCACCTAGCTATTCAACATTTGGGACCCTGACGGTGCAATAGTTAAGAGCTCCGCTGCTAATCAAAAGGTCAGCAGTTCAAATCCACCAGCCGCTCCTTGGAAACCCTATGGGGCAGTTCTACTTGTGTTACAGAGTTTATGTGAATCGAATTTGATTCAACGGCAGTGGGTTTTGGTTTTGGTATTCAACATTTATACTTGGTAACTAGTAAGCATATGGACTTTTTGAAACCAATTTCCTGCTTTTTCTCTCCAAAAAAGAAAACAAACAAACCGAAAACTACTATCTTCCACGACTCAGTCAGTGTTTTCTTTATTGCTCCAATTATTAGCCAATTCTTTTATCCCTGTTCTTTTCTCTGTACCAGTAAATTCTACCAGCTCTATCTGAAGACTTCGTATTGACTCTAGGCTACCATCCTGGTCCAAGCTATCTTCTTTCAGTGAGATTGTTACAAATCTCTGACTAGTCTTTCTGCTTCTTTCCATAACTTCCTTTCACTTCATTCACTACACAGCAGTCACAGTCATCCTGAAAAAGCATTATTAGAGTATGTCATTCTGTCAGGACCCTCCAATGGCACCCCATCTCTCTGAGTAAAAGCCTAATTTCTTACAATGGCTTGCAAGAGCAGACACACTCCAGCTTCCTTTATAATTATGAATTTACATCCTATTACCCTTTCTCTCTTTTTCCCCTCAAGAGACTCTAGCTGTTGCTCAAACAAGCACATGCTTGGAACATTTCAACCCTCTGGCCGTTGCACTTATTCCTCCCTCTGTCTAAAATGGCTTCTCCAAATTATCTGCATGGGTCGCAACTTCACAGTCTTCAGTTAGTTCTTAGACATGCCTTTTTTAACCTCTCTATTTAAATTTGCACGCCTACTCGCTTGCTCACTCCCTAATACCATTCCTTTTATTATTATTTTTTTTTTCTCACAAAAACTATCACCACTTAACATATATTACAACCACTCTATTTTATGGTCTCTACCCAATTACTTGATTATAACTTTCCTGAAAGAGGAGATTAATATCATTTTAGTAAATCTATTTTTTCAATGACAAGAATAATACCTGGAGTATTTTAGGCATTCAATAAATATTAGTGAATGCAGAATTAACACTGATTATTCTATTCCCCACAGATTAAAAATGTGTGACTAACCTATAGTAAATAATCAATGCATATTTTTGTATTAATGAAAAAATTAAATTTTCTATTTTTCAACATGTTTGTTGGTAGAATACTATTGGACAGATGTTTGCTTTATAAATAAAACTCATGGTTATTTTTTATACAAATTGAAGACATCATAGATATCTGAGTTAGATATTCAAGCCTCTATAAATTTCTTTCTGAATGTGTTCCATGTTGACACATTTTCTGTAGAGCTTTTGTGCTAGCCTAGATACACAGAAGAAAGTTTATGCTTTATTAAAAAAGAAATGGCATTTAACCTTCCATAACCAAATGACTCCATATTGAGGAAAGAATATACAGAACTGAAATGAAGTAATAAAAATAATGAGTTATTACAGAGTTTTTAAAAAATCTTTGTCTCCAAGGTAAATGCAAAACTGAAGGAAAATTTGTCTCTCTTTTAAATTTCACTAGTATAACTAGGTGCTAAAATGATTTATATCAAGGTTTGTGTATTTTTCTCTTTCTTTCTTTTAATATTGAATGAATACTATGTCTTATGTACTTAAGAAAGCAATTCACTACTTTGTTTAGGATATTCCTAAAATTGCTACTTTATTTCCTTGTAGAAGGCAACTGTGGGATAACATGTCTTGCAAACCATTCTGTAATTGTGAGACAACACTCCAAATCTGCTTGGTGCTCACAGGTTGTGACTGATTTCTAGATAGCTATGAGGCATTTAGAAAAAGGGGACGAATAACTAATATGGATTACTCCATAAACATCAAGTCCTTCTGATCAGAGCCTGAATACATGTTAGCTCATGGAGAGTAGCTTTTATTACTTACAAGAATCAGACAGACTACAACAGGAAAAGTTCCATCATGAGCAGTGCCCTTTGACTCAAAAGCTGTCTAGGCAGAGATGACAGCTCTTTCATGTACACCTGACTTTGTGCCATGGGTAAAGTACTTAAATGGAAGCGTACATACTGCTGGTCTTTCCCTGGCCAGGTAAGTCCACTTAGGTGGACTGTAAACTTAAGCTTTGTGTGCTCCACTGTACCATAGCTGAGGACACCAAGAAAATTTCCTCTCCTAGTGTAAGTGACTAATTGTATCTTTTTAACTCTGCTAAAAAACATCCTACAGCATCATGCCCCATTGACTTCCTGAAGTGGGGAAGGACTTAGCCCAGAATTGTAATTTTTAATCTTGCTGATAAACACTAGGATTCAGTGGGTCGTGATTTATTCTGAGATCTAAAGATGCCAGCATGGAGAGGAACTGAGAAAACCATGGCTACCTAGCTTGTCTGACGGACTTGCTTCTCACAGCAACTATGACAAGAGGAGGTTGAGGGAACTGAGAGTTTCTTTGTCCTGTAAGAAGACAAAGACAGTATTGGGGTGGGAGACAATGCAAATATTGTCTTTATAAATCAACTTTTAAACAACAGTTCAAACTTCAACCAATTTTGGGGAAGGCACACGATGGAACAGTGTTTTGTTCCATTGTCCATAGGGTTACCATGAGTTGAGGGCCAACTTGAGGGCAACTAACAACAAATATAATTCTACTTCAATGTTCATTAGCTTACTCATGACTCAGTAAAATGTGCAAAGGACTATTGATTAATTATTGTAGGTATTTTAAGTTTTCAAATGTTTCCTTTAATGTTCACAGCAAGAAAATTTAGTCAAGTAGGATATACAAAACCAAACCTTAACTACAATTTAATTAAATGATAAATTATCTTGGCAGTGGCACAAAAGTTGTTCTCTGCAATAAGATTGTTTGAAAAATGGACCTCCATGGATTTCTTATTGAACTCTTAACTCTCTAAGCTAAATTCATCATTACATTCAGCAAGTGAACTCCTTTGGTCAAACTTGTCCTAGAAGACCTTGGAAGCTAGTCAAAGACACAAAATTTGAAAAGGGTTCTAAATAATTTAGTATGTCATCTACCAGTCAAAATAATAGAAATCAGATTCGTAGTATTGTGACTTTGTTAACGTAAAAATCCATTTATTTTCTAAAGGAACAGCTAATGTTTCCATGTAAATCATCAAACTTTAGATAGTATTATGATGCAAAAATATAACACAAAGCATAGAGCTTTGAATTACAATTTGAAAGAGATTATTTCAAGATGTTTAGAAACTAAAACTTTAAATAACGAGACCCAGAGTATTATCATTCACCAATCATATATTTAAATGAAAAAATTATTTTGTCCAATATATGCATCTAAAAACCCAGAACCCAGTGCCGTCGAGTCGATTCCGACTCATAGCGACCCTATAGGACAGAGTAGAACTGCCCCATAGAGTTTCCAAGCAGCGCCTGGCGGATTCAAACTGCCGACCTTTTGGTTAGCAGCTGTAGCACTTAACCACTACGCCACCAGGGTTTCCAATATATATGTGCATCTAGCTTGTGTAAATGAATTATGCATAAACGTAGAAAATGTTGAATTTGGTAAAATTAAAATTACTAACGTCCTTTTTAAAACATATGTCATCTTGATAATTATTAACTTATTAAAGTTAATAATGTTAAAATATTACCACAGTTGTAATATTTATTAAATTAAATTTTACTGGTATTCTTCACAATACAACAAAGCCACTAAATGATTGCCAAATATTTTATTGCATTTAATTTATTTTACTAGTTGAAAAATAAATAAATAACTTCGAGGTCCCAAATATTGAACTTTCTACTTTTAGTTAGTTGAAGAATTGTAACATGTTCTTTATTTGAAATGTGTTTTTTTAATAGTCCCTTAAATGTATTGCTTGCAATTCTTTCAGTCTGAATTAATTCAATTAAAAGGAGGTTTCACAGCGAAGGGGTAGAGATACAGAGTGGAGATTCCTCGCCAAATGGCATGACACAGCGTGGCCATCTTGGACTAAAGCCAACAGCCTTGCATGAAGTTCACAGAAAGGCATCTTCATGGAAATCCCAATAGGAGACAGAAGTATGGCACAGACAAACTCATGGCTAAGTAAGATCACATTTGCTGGCTGTAACTCAAGAAGGAGCCTAGATTGTCTCACATGGTAATCACAGGAATATGCTTCTACAACCCTCAGCCCTTTGGTGAATAACATCAAGAATCGCCCCCTCCTGGTAGCCCCAACTGAGAGGGACATGTTACCAACTCACCCTATTGCCCTCTTCCATCTGACCCCTACCACACCTGCCTTCACACTCCTTGTCTCTCTTCTCTAGTCTACCAACCAGACCCCAGATCTCCCCCTGCCAGCTCCAGCCCCACTTTGCCATGCTCCACAGCCCCAGCTGGAACCAGCCCATACCCCCGACCCCTTCCCACCAACTCTGGCCCCTCCCTACCATGCTCCATAGCCCTGAGGGGATCAGGCCTGGACCCCAGATCCTTCCCTGCCAGTTCCAGGCCTGTCCTGCTGGGCACCACAGCTCAAAGGTGAACCAGCCCAGACACCAGACCTCTCCCCACCAGCTCTGACCTGACCCACCAAACCCCATGGTTCGAGTGGAAACATCCCTGCACCCAGACCCCTCCCCTCACAGTCTCTCGCCCTGTCCTGCTGCACACCAGGGTCCTGAGCAGAAGTGACCCACTTTAGCCCATGGTCCCGGGCTCACTTCACACTGCAGACAAACCTCCCATTTTCACCCCTTCACCCCCTGTTGGACATGTCCTGCTGCACCAAAGTTGAGTGGCTGACCCTGAACACTTGGGCAAGGTGATAAGAACTACTGTGCCCACAGATAAGCAAGCAACAAAGCACACCCAGCCCACTCACCCAGACATAAACCAAAAAGAAAAATAAAAAAAAGCATGATGAAACAAACAAATCTACAATCAATAAAGAAAATGATACCTGAATGTCTCAGAGACAGTAGATAATATCAAAACATTAAAAAAAAAAAAAAAGAGGACAAGATGATTCCAGTAACTGACTAAAACAAACACCAGATGACCTTCTGGCAGAAGAACAGTCACTGGAATTACCTAAAGTGTAATATCCAGGAGTCCAAGAGATTTGGAAAGACAGCAAGGAAAACACAGACAAAACTAAGGAAAAAATAGACAAAATCAAGGAAAATGCAGAAAACCCATAGAAGAGTTCAGGATAATGATGTGAGAACGAAATGTAAAAATAGATAAACTACTAGAAATCATACAAGACAGCAATTAGAAATCCAAAAGATAAACAGCAAAATTTCAGAAATGGACAAATAAATAAGTTTTATGAGCAAATTTGAAACAATGGAAGACAGAATCAGAGAAATTGAAGACAAATCCATAAATGTCACTTTGAGGAAAATCAGAGAAAAGAATGAAGAAATAAAGATCAGAGCAGAAATAAATGAAATAGAGAATAGGAAAACAGCAGAAAGAATCAACAAGACCAAAATAACAAACTTAAAAGAATCTACAAAACTGACAAACCATTGGCCAAACTGACAAAAGAAAAACAGGAAAGGAAGCAAATAACCCAAATAAGAAATTAAATGGGGGCCATTACAACAGACCCAACTGAAATAAAAAGGATCGTAACAGAGTACTATGAAAAACTGTACTCAAAGATGTGGAAAAATATAGGAAATGAAAACACTCTGTATACCTACACTAATACAAACTGAGGTAAGAAGTCTAAACAGGCCCATAAAAACAAAAGAGCTCAAAAAGGTAATAAAAAAAGAGAAAACGCCCAACAAAAAGAATTCTGGCCCAGAATGCTTCACTGGAGAATTCATTCAGGGAAGAGCTCACGCCACTATTATTCAAACTATTTCAGAACATAGAAAAGGAAAGGATAATTCCAAATTCATTCTATAAAGCCAGCATAACCCTGATACCAAAAAAGCAAAGACACCACGAAAAAAGAAAATTACAGACCAATATCTCTCAAGAACATAGATGCAAAAATTCTCAACAGAATTCAGACCAATAGAATTCAGCATCATATTTAAAAAAAAAAAAACCTCACCACAACCAAGTGGGATTCATACCAGGTATGCAAGGATGTTCAACATCAGAAAATCAATAAACATAATCAACTATATAAATAATTCAAAACAAAAGAATCACATGATCATCTCAAATGATGTAGAAAAGGCATTTGATAAAATCCAACACCCATTCCTGATAAAAAATCTCCATAAGACAGGAATAGAAGGAAAATTTCTCAGCATAATAAATGGCATCTATATAAAACCAACAGCCAATATTGCTGTCTCTGGAGGAAGGTCCTTGTCATGAATCTTCCCCTAGACTAGGAACTTCTCTGTGCAGGAACCCTATGTCCAAAGGATGCACTCTGCTCCTGGCACTGCTTTCTTGGTGGTATGAGGTCCCCAAATCTCTGCTTGTTTCCCTTTCCTTTTATCTCTTGTAAGATAAAAGGCGGTGCAGGCCATACTCTAGGTAAACTCCCTTTACATTGGATCAGGGATGTGACCTGAGCAAGGGTGTTACATCCCACTCTTATCCTCTTTAACCACAGGAAGAGGTTATGATTTATAATACATAGGAAAATCACAAAATGGAGGACAACCACACAAAGCTAGGAAACATGGCCTAACCAAGTTGACACATATTTTTGGGAGACAAATGTCAAACCATGACATTCCACCCTTTTGGGGGACCTCATACCACCAAGAAAGAAGCACCGGGAGCACAGCACATCCTTTGGAGCTGGGATTCCTCCACGGATAAACTCTTAGTCCAGGGGAAGATGATGAGAAGGACTTTCCTCTATCACCAAGAGAGAAAGCCTTACCCTGGAGCTGATGCCCTAAATTTGGACTTCTTGCCTACTAGACTGTGAGAAAATAAATTTCTCTTTGTTAAAGCCATCCGCTCACGGTATTTCTGTTATAGCAGCACTAGATGACCAAGACATTGCTCTAGCTATTTAACATTGTGCTGGAAGTCCTAGCCATAGCAGCACTAGATAACTAAGATAAGCAATAAGGCAAGGAAAAAAAAAAAAAAAGAGGGTATCCAAATTGGTAAGGAAGAGGTAAAACTATTCATGGATGATATGATACTGTATATAGAGAACCCTAAAGAATCCACAAGAACACTACTGGAACTTATAGATTCAGCAGAGTAGCAAATTACAACACAAAGGTACAAAAACCCATTGGATTCCTAGCCACCAAAAAAAGAACCATGAAAAGGATATTAGGAATGGAACACCATTTATAATAGTCCCTAAAAAATAAAATAGAATAGTTAGGAATAAATCTAACCAAGGACATAAAAGAACTATACAGAAAAAAAAAAAAAAAAAAAAACTACTGCAAGGAAACAAAAGACAGCTATATAAATTAAAAAAACATACCATGGTAATGAATAGGCAGACTCAACCTTGTGAAGATGTCAATCCTACCCAAAGCAATCTACAAATATAATGGAATCCCTATCCAAATGCCAACAGCATTCTTTAACAATGTGGAAAAGCTAATCATTAACTTTATACAGAAATGAAAGAGGCTGTGGGATAAGTAAAGCATTATTGAAGAAGAACAAAGTAGGAGGCCTCACACTACCTGACCTCAGAAACTACTATATAGCTATGGTAGTCAAAGTAGCCTGGTACTGATACAAAGACAGGTGCGTTGACCAATGAAACAAAATCAAAAACCCAGACATAAATCTATCTACCTACAGCCATCTGATATTTGATAAAGGCCCAAAGTCTACTAAATGGGGAAAAGACAGTCTTTTTTAACAAATAGCGCTGGCAAAGCTGTATGTCCATCTGTAAAAAAATGAAACAGGACCCATACCTTACACCATACACAAAACCTAATTCAAAATGGATTAAATATCTAAATATAAAACCAAAAACTATGGAGATCACGGATGAAAAAATGGGGTCAACACTAGGGGCCCTAATATATGGCATAAATAGGGTGCAAATCAACAATGTGCAAATACCAGAAGATAAACTAGATAAATGGGATCTTCTTTAAAAATTAAACACATAAAAACCCAAACACTTAGGTTCATCAAAAATCTTCACAAAAAGAGTGGAAAAAGAATCTACGGACTGGGGAAAAAAAAAATTGACTATGACATATCTAACAAGGGCCTAATCTCTAAAATATATAAGAAAATCCAATACCACTACAACAAAAAGACAAATGATCCATTCAAAAAATGTGCAAAGGAAATGGACACTTCACCAAAGAAAACATTCTGGTGGCTAATACACACAAGAGGAAATGCCCTCAATCACTAACCATTAGAAAGAAGCAAATCAAAATTATGACAAAATACCATCTCACCCTGGTATTACATGCATGAATCAAAAAAACAGAAAACAACAAACACTGGAGAGGTTGTGGGAAGATTAGAACTCTTATGCACTGCTGGTAGAAATATAAAATGCTACAACCACTTTGGAAAACAGTACGACACTTCCTTATAGAGCTAGAAATAGCATTCCCACTCCTTGGAATATTTCCTAGAGAAAAAAGAGCTGTCACATGAATAGACACACGCACACTCATGTTTATTGCAGAACTATTTGCAATAGCAAAAAGACAGAAACAACCCAAGTGCCCATCAACAAATGAATGGATGAACAAACTCTAGTACGTACACACAATAGAATACTATGCAATAATACAGAACAATGATGAATCTGTGTAACATCTCACAACGTTGATGAATCTGGAGGGCATTATACTGAGTGAAATAAGTCAATCACAAAATGAAAAATACTGTATGAGGCCATGACTGTACAAACTCATGAAAAAGTTTACATACAAAAATAAACAATCTTTGATCGTTACGAGGGAAGGGAGGGGTGGGGATGGAAAAACACTTAATAGACCATAAAGAAGTGGAAACTTTGGTGATGGGTAAGATATTAAACAAGACTAGAGAAGTCAGCACAACTTGACCACAGCAAGGTCATGGAAAATTTTTAGACACAGCCAAACTCCCTGAAGGTCCAAGTTACTGGGCTGAAAGCTGGTAACCATGATCTTGGGGGACATCTAGCTCAATTGGCGTAACATAGTTTATAAAGAAAATGGTCTACATCCTACTGTGGTGAGTTGCATCTGGGGTCTTAAAAGCCTGTAAACGGCCACCTAAGATACATCTACTGGTCGTATATGATCTAGAGCAAAGGAGAATGAAGAAATAAACAAGGGAAAGATTAGTCCAAAGGACAAATGGACCACAACTATCACAGCCTCCACCAAACTGAGTCCAGCACAACTAGAAGGTGCCTGGCTACCACCACTGACTGCTCTGACAGGGATCACAATAGAGTCTCCTGGACAAGTGGGAGAAAAATGTAGAACAAAATTCAAATTCACACATACACACACGGAGAAAGACCAGACTTAACTGGTCTGACAAAGACCAGAGAAACCTTGAGAGTATGGTCCCCAGGCACCCTTTTAACTTAGTACTGAAGTCACTCCTAAAGTTTACCCTTCAGTCAAAGATTAGACCAAAAAAACCAAAACAAATCCGTTGCCGTTGAGTCAATTTCAACTCATAGCGACCCTATAGGACAGAGTAGAACTGCCCCATAGAGTTTCCAAGGAGCACCTGGTGGATTCGAACTGCCAAACTTTTGGTTAGCAGCTATAGATCTTAATGACTATGCCACCAGGGTTTCCTAAAAAAAGATTAGACAGGTCTATAAAACAAACAATAACACACATGAGTAACGTTGTTTGTAGTTCAATCACGCATACAAGACTAAGTGGGCACATCAGGCCAAAAGAAAGATGAAAAGAGAGGAAGAAAGAGGAAAACAGGACAAGTGGAAATGGGGAAACTGGGGTGATGAAAGGGAGAGTGTTGACATATTACAGGATTGGCAAACAATGTCTTGAAACAATTTGTGTATTAGTTGTTTAATTTGAAACTAATTTGCTCTAAACTTTCACCTAAATCGCAATAAAAAAAGTTTTCAGTTTATAACATATAAGCATATGTAGATTAAGAAGGAGCTGCAGTAAATGAAGCTATCAAAATTGTCTTCTTCCTTCAAATTCGAGCAATTTTAGAATAACCTTTACCATCTCTATCATCCTACCATTACTCTCCTGATTCGTCAGATAAATTGGTTAAAATATTTCCTAGTTATATAGTATACAAGTTGTTTTCACACACAGCATCTATTATCTCCTGTTACCTAACACCTAATTAGGTAGCACAGGCCAGGTTTTATTATCTGTGTTTAGTGAGAAAGAACAAAGTTCTAGAAGATGATTTGCCAAATTCAAGCTTAAAGAAAAGAAAGTGCCTAAAACTTGGTAGAGTAACTACTGGTATTGTCTTTTGATTTGAGTGTGTATACAACACTATTAAAATAAACAGTTAAGCAAATAATTTAACATCACAAAGTTAATCATAGTTTATGCACATTCTTATTTTAAGTCAGGGATTTTAATTGGTTTGAACATGTTCAATCATGTCTAACAAAGCAGAACCAGGGCAAACCTGATTTGGGTGATCCAGAACATTAACTGGAATGGAAAAAATTAAGGGTCAAAGTCTTGAAATTTGCTTATGGAAGTAGGGGTGATGTACATAATGATTATGAAGTAAGTAGGCTAATTTCTGTAGATACAAGATAATTAAAAGTATAGGAAAATCAATTAAGAGGTATAGGAAAATCCAGAGTAGGAATAAGTTTGAAGGACAGCAATGTGAATTTGGTTATTTTCTTTCCAGTTCATCAAATAAATTGGAATCTTCTTATCTCCAACAATATTCTAGGAATAGGAAAAAATGAAATTATGTTTTCTGCTCTAAATGACTCCCAGTCTTTTGGCTTGAGTTTCCAAGAAGTCCTCCACTTAGACATGTCCAGTAGTTAGTTAGAATGTACAATCAGAAATCTGGGAAGACATCAAATTGTACTAGAGACCCATTTTGATAACTGAACTCAGGAGAATGAGGTATGTTTCCAAAGGAAAGAAGAAAATGAAGAAGAGAGATCACATTTAGAAATTTAGAAATGCCTAAATTCAAAGAACAATAAGGGAACAGGGATTTATCAAGTATTTACATCATTCATTGAATTATTTTTAACTGACCATCAATTTTCACCAATCAATATCCAAGATGCAGGATATCATTGGGTGATTCCGAGATGAAAACAGAGAATCACAATATAGCCATAGAACCTGAAAAACAGCCACAGTCTGGTCTGGGGTGGCGGTGGTCAAAACTCTGAAGGGGAGCTAGAGAAGATTTTCTGGGTTGTTAGATCCCAAACGGAATCTCAAAGGATGGAAAAGATTATTTGAGTAGATACAAAAGGAGAGGATGCTGTAGGTGATAGGGAGACTAGATGAAGCATTATTCAAGGAATTCCAAGTACTTTCATTTGAATGGACCATATTGAAAAAAAAAAAAAAGGACTATCGGGTACATTATAAGTCTAATACAAGTCTAAATATTGCACAGTCTGAGGATTTGCTTAAAATAATGACTAAAGTTGATTGTTGGCATATGTATTTATGGAATGGTTCATGAAAAGAAGTCAATGAAAACTAATTAATTTATCTTAATGACGTCTTTCTTGTGAATGATGTAATGATTATGCCAATTAATGAATATTTTCTTAAAATATATATTTGAAATACTACATGTTTACATTTTAAAATTTATTATGGCAGTCTAAAGGGGAAAAAAGTCTTAGTGTTGCAATGGTTAAGCACTTAGCTGTTAACCAAAAGGTTGATGGTTTGAACTCAAGCACAGCCTCAGGACAAATGACCTGGTAATCTTCTCCTGAAAAGAGTTACAACTTAGGAAACACTATGAGGTAGTTCTACTCTGTCCTATAGGGTCATTACTAGCCAGAATTGATGCAACAGCACACAACGACAACAAGGAGGAAAATATAACAACCAGCACAAGCCTATAGGTAACATTCCGGTTGATCAGTAAAATATTGGGAGTGGATATAAAACACATCAGTTTTTTTTTTTTTAGAATTACACTATTCTTAGTAAAATTGCAATGAAATCCTAAGAACTATTTACAACTTCTTTGCAAATATACTGCCAAAGCTTTCTCTAAAACTAAAATTTGGTACAAAAATGTACTTCTTCATGTTCTGTTTAAATGTATTAGAAACAATACTGGAAAATAAATGTTTAAACTTGAATAATTATATTTCCAAGATTGCAACATAATCATATTATGAACTTAGCATATAAAATGAGGGAAAATTAACAGTTGAACAAAAACTGATGTATCACTTCTCTTAAGGTCACAGATGTCTCCGGATGGAACTTGGTTTTGGCCTTCAGGCAGAGTGGCCACCTCTAGACGTGTAACATCAACCTTCCACGTAGAGCTGGGCTCCCTATCAGATTGGATAGATTACTTTCAAACTCTTGTCTTTTGAGTTAACTGCAAATAATCGACTACTATATTTAGCTTTTTCTCTCCTACAAGTGTTCCGAATTTGAAAAGTTCTGACCCCTCAACAGCCCTTCAGAATAGGCCATTTGCATCCTACCTACAACTACGGGTATGTCCGAGTGGGAACAACAACTCTATTATAGCTCACACTAGAAGATATTTCTTTTCACTTCTTAATCACTTGGAAATAAATTGATACCAAGTGAGATGACCCCACCATAAAATAACTAAATCAAATTCTTTTGTTATTGTTAGTTCGCTAAAGTTACATAATCATACGCATTATCTAGGCTAACATTCAGTGGAAGGACTTTAGCAAAAGTAGTGAAATCTCTATCAATATGAGCTAAATCATTTCCAGGTTTGTTTTGTTGTTGGTTACTTTTGAACAAAAAAAGAATTTTGAGCTAAAGGAAAAATCGTTTTATATAATTCAATTTTAAATAAATTAAACTGATTCATATATTGCATTAATTAGCCATGTCATCGTTGCCATCAAGGTAATCCCACTTTAGGGCACCTCTACAGCACAGAGTAGAACGGCCCCTAGGGTTTCCCGCATTGGAACCTTTACTGGTCCCGTGGAGTGGCTGGTGGAATAGAATTGTTAGTCTTTAGTTTATCAGCATAATGCTTAAACATTGTGCCACCAAGGCTCCCAACAGATTCTAAATTCAAGATATTGCTGTTCATTCACTTGAGGGCATAATTCTGCAGAAAAGGCAAGCGCATATACTTAGCAAAGAAAAGAAATGCAAATTCCATTTCCTTTCAGACATAAGTCTGAGTTTGCTAAAAGAACCCTAATCACTAATATTTCCATTCTGGATGGCACAGTAATGGGTGGAGATTCATTTTTGCTCTCCAATTCCATACTTTAGATGGACGAAGAAGTGAAAGGGGATCTTAGATTGCCCATGATGCATTTGTTAATTTTTTTCTGTTTCACACTTGGAAAAGCTTCAAGGACAAACGTCTGTGGCTTTACAAAAGCCTGAGGTGGTATAAAGAATTATATGACAATCCTTATGAATACATCTTCCATACTACTTAATAAAAATGTTAGTTCATTTCCTTTCTTACTAAGCATCTATTCTGGCATTCACTGCTGTAAGATTTTCTGAGTTTGAACTAAAGGAAGAAAGGTAAATATAAATTTAATAAAACAGTGAGTAAAGAAGGATTATGTTGTACCATCAATAAAATGTTTCCTTTTTTCTTTTAAACATTAAAATAATATAGTGAAGCATAAGCATTTGATGATAAACATTAGTACTGTTAAACGTATTAAATACGAAAGCAAATAAATACGTTTCCTAAAGCATCAACTTACCATACCTTTAAGTTTAATATCAAGTATGTTAAAAATGGTTAAAACTTAGTAATACGGTTAGGAAGATACTGCAACTGAAATTGAATTTACTTGAATAAATGAAATTCAATGTTATTTTTTCTTTAGGAAATATTAATACTTGAAAATTTTAATAATTAGGTAATGACTATTTATTAGAATTACTGATTAAGAAAAACATCATAATTCTCACTTTTTCATTTTAAATGTCACAATGTTCCTTGTATTTTGTCCAGTTAAATTCCTCTATGCATTTTATTTCAACTCTGTGAACTTCAGAGTTGTTGTTAAGTGCCATTGAGTCAGTTCTGACTCATAGCAACCCTGGACCCTATGTACAACAGAACAAAATACTGCCTGGTCCTGCACCATCCTTACAAACGGGAGTATTCACCATTATTCCTTTAGGGTAGAATGCCCTATAGGGTTTCCAAGGAAGAGCTAACGAATTTAAACTGTTGATCTTATGGTTAGCAGCTGAGCTCTTAACCATTATACCACCAGGGCTCCTTCCAATACCTATAAATATGTTTTTTTCTTTGTTATAAACTTTAGATGAATTAGATTTACCCATAGACTCAGGGGAGAGAAAAAAAAAATCTTTCTAAAACAATTAAATAAAAGAAAAATTTTTGGCTTTTATCTCACTTACCTTTTTGTCCATAGTACCATTCATCACAGATCTGCTGAAAATGGTCACATTTTAGTATGTGAATAGCTAAAATAAGTCTTTACCTAAATTGGTTTTTGCCCTTTCTTCCCATGTGCCCAGCAAATGTAGTAAACATGGAACAATTCTCTATAGTTTTGCTCTAGATGGCTAGGACACAATTAGTTGGCAGTCCCTGTCTTCATTTCTTTCCAATTTATCAAATATTTCTTCTACATATGCTCAGTCATTGACTTTTCACCTTATCTATACATGTCATGATCTAATCCGGGCAACAGTTTTGTAATGGGAAGATTCCTTCGAATGTGGTAAGAAAAGTCTCCTTTCTTTACCACTTTCAGTCCATCTTACTTACCATATTAATTTAATTTTTCCCCATGTCTAAAACTTGCACTGGTTTTTACTGCTATTCATATCAATTATTCAACCAAATTCATCAGATGACTACTTCATGAAATGTACACCCTTTAAATAGACACAACTTAACTCCTGATCTTATATGTAAGTTTTATATATGTATATACACATGTTTTTTGTTCAAAATTAAATTCAAAATGTGTCCACTGTAATTACCTAGTTTGGCATAAGGAGGGCAGGGAGACAACCAAGTATATTTGACATGTATAAATTATAGCTAAGAAATGTGACTAAAAGGGATTTCTACCCTTCTTTCACCTCATTCCCTAAACTATCCGGAGGTCTTTACAACAATAAGACAAGTGCCATAAGAAAAAAAAAAAAAAAACCTAAATTAAATTCAGGTTTATGCTGTTAAGATTCAGTATTAGCAATAAAATGTTTCTTTATATTGAGGTTCAAGTGAATTTTTTAAAATAACATACATACCAAAACAGAGAAGCTTCATATACTTGAACACTTTCAGCAATATTGTTATAAGACTAAACTGACAAACTACACTCAAGCAAGAGATGCTCACCAACAAAGGGTTAGTATCAAGTATGGAAAGTACTCCCACAAATAATTTTTAATCGACAAAAATAAAAAGAGACATAATATGTAAAATACATGAAAATGTACTTCACAAAAGATGAAACAAAAATGGCATTTGCATTTTGAAAATATTCCCAATCTCATTTGTAACAAAGGAAATCAAATTCAAATGATAATAAAAATACCAGCATTTCTCATCCAAAAGACACAAACTCAAAAGTCTGACAATATTAAGTTTTGGTTAAAACATGGAGTAAGAGGATCTTTGATCTTTTACTGGTAATGCATAATTTAAGTGGACATCTAAATAAGCACCATTAACCTGTAAAGAAAATTTTCATTACCAGAAAAATTGAAAAAGCACATTTCATGAAACCCAGCTACCTAAATAATACATCAGTGCATTTTTAGGTCAGGAAAAAGGAGTTAATACAGCTCTCCTCATCAGTATCAATAGATGACTATCAAAACCACATAACTGAGTAAATGAAAAGGCAAGTAACAAGGGAATACATACTGTGCTATTTCTTTTCTATAAAAGAAAAAAATAGATAAAACTGTATATATACATATATGTATATATGCAAATATATAGGCCCGCCATTTGTCTGTCAGTTTGTTGTGATTTGGAGCCTTGAGTGTTTCTGGAAGCTATGCCAAAGTATTTCAAATACCATTTGAGTTACCCACGATGGACAGGTTTCAGTGGAGCTTCCAGACTAAGACAGACTAGGAAGAAAAGACTACTGATCTACTTCTGAAAATTAGCCAATGAAAGCCATATGGGTCACAGCTGAATATTGCCCAGTACTGTGCTGGAAGATGAGATGTCCAGGTTGCTAGGCACTCAAAATACACAATGGCTGCAACAATGGACTTGAGCACATCAATAATTGTGAGAATGGCACAAGACTGGGTGATATTTCATTTTGTAGTCCATGGGTTGCCATGAGTCAGAGCGGAATGGAAGATAACTAACAACAACAACAAACACATGTATATACGGGGTATGAGAGTAGTCCCTGGGTCCTACGAATGGTTACATACTGCTGCTAAACGAAAGGTTGGTGGCTCCAGTCCACCCAGAGATGCCTTGGAAGACAGGCCTGGTGATCTAAAAAAAATCAGCCATTGGAAACCCTGTGAAGGACAGCTCTACTCTGACACACATGGGGTCACCATGAATAGGAATCAACACAACCAAAATTGGTCTGATTTTTTTTTTTTGTTTTGGTTTACCATGTATGCATAACGAAACTATAAATATAAGCAATGAAAAAGTAAAACACACATACATACATATATAGCACTTACATTCATATATAATATATATGTTGTTACCTGCCGTCGAGTTGATTCCAACTCATAAAGACCCTATAGAACATAGTAGAACTGCCGCATAGGGTTTCCAGGGAATTACTGGTAGATTTGAACTGCCGACCTTTTGGCTATCAGCCCAGCCATTACCCATTGCACTACCAAAACTCCATACTATATAGAATCTCATTGACTAACATATTTACATTTGCTATCATAGTAAAAACTACTGGACATAATTTTGTCATCTTTATTTTTATGCATCTCTTTTCCCTTTATCTAGATCTTTTCTCATAGGGATATGCTGCATATATTTTTCTTTTTGATTATTTGGAATATATAATAATGTGGAATAATACATTTATTGTATATTTCAGTCAGAATCTCTATGTATATATATAGAGATAAAAAAAAAAAAATATATATATAGAGATACACAATAAAAATATATATATATATACTATATATATGCTATTTTATTGTATCTGTCTGGGAGAACTCAAACCTCCTATCTTTAGATTAGTAGCCAATCCCTTAACTGTTTGTGCCACTCAGGGACATCTTATTTTTAATTATGAGTGAGAAAAAGCTTTTTTTTTTATTTTGTTTTTATTGTGCTTTAAGTGAAAGTTTACAAATTAAGTCAGTCTCTCATACAAAAATTTATATACACCTTGCTATATACTCCTAGTTGCTCTCCCCCTAATGAGACAGCACGCTCCCTCCCTCCACTCTTTTGGTATCCATTCGGCCAGCTTTTGACCTACTCTCCCCTCTCATCTCCCCTCCAGACAGGAGCTAACCACATAGTCTCATGTGTCTACTTGATCCAAGAATCTCACTCTTCACCAGTATCATTTTCTTTCCCATAGTTCAGTCCAATCCCTGTCTGAAGAGTTGGCTTTAGGAAAGGTTCCTGTCTTGGGCTAATAGAAGGTCTGGGGACCATGACCTCTGGGGTCCCTCTAGTTTCAGTCAGACCATTAAGTCTGGTCTTTTTATGAGAATTTGGGGTCTGCATCCCCCTGCTCTCCTGCTCCCTCAGGGGTTCTCTGTTCGTTCCCTGTCAGGGCACTCATTGGTTGTAGTTGGGCACCATCTAGTTTATGTCAACCTTTCTGTCTCTTGCACTCATAATTACCTTGTGTCTTTGGTGTTCTTCATTCTCCTTTGCTCCAGGTGGGTTGAGACCAGTTGATGCATCTTAGACGGCTGCTTGCTAGTGTTTACAAACCCATATGCCACTCTTGAGAAAAGGTTTTTTTTTAAATTTTTTTGGTATATATTTAAACAACTTGTGTTTGGCGCTCTTACTACAATCTATTTGATCAACAGAATCATTAAATGCAGTATTTCTAGGTTTAAGAAGAAAATGAAAAATATTCATTTATAGGAAAACCTGGTGGCGTAGCCGTTAAATGCTATAGCTGCTAACCAAAAGGTCAGCAGTTCAAATCCACCAGGTGCTCCTTGGAAACCCTGTGGGGCAGTTCTACTCTGTCCCGTAGGGTTGCTATGCGTCAGAATTAACTCGACGGCAATGGGTTTGGTTTTTGTTTTGTTAATGACAGAAATTCATATATTTTCCTCTAGCTATCTGAACTTCTATATAGTTTCATGTTTTCAGATGAACTAGTTTAATACTCAACATAGCTTTTATGTCATGTTTTTATCTGGCATTATATTTTGGCCACAGAGGACGTTGTAATCATTTTCACAATATTTTTAATGGTTGAACTGTTTCATTCTTAAAACTATTTCTTTTTCTTATGGTGCATAATAACATTTTATTATGCTCTTCTGTGCATTTTTATTATGTATTTGAAACATAATCATTTTACTGTCATTCACTTTGTTGATGTCAATATTGAACAATAATAAGAATGTAACGGCCTGTTTTAATAAGGCTATTATAAGCATTCATGTATTATAATCTCTAGTACAATCTGACATTCCTAAGTGTAGGATGTTTTATGAGGAGTAAATAGCTGAGTAGTGCTAAGTTTGTAACCTTGGAGATAAAATTATTGCATATGAGAAATAAGTAATTGAACATGAAACACACTGGTGGTCTCAGCTTTCTAGCTCCTGAGATATGATTGTAAGTCCATTAGGCACTGAATTTCATAAGCAGTTAGTGCTAATGGCTTTGTACTGTAAGACATCCCTGGGTATTTGCAGTTATGGCAATAAAGGTAGGTGATATCAAGGCTACACTTGATAAATCTGACTGACATCTGAGAAGAATAGAGTGAAACAGTAATTGTAAGGTAATTATGGCTAATTCTATACAGGAAGTTATAGCAAGAATAAATTTATGGGTTGAACCATAAAAACATATTTAGAATGAGTATGCAAATGACAAATATTAATGACTATTACGTAACTTTGAAGCAGGTGGTTAGAAGGATTAGAATTCCTGATGAATAGTATATTGCAAGAAACCAGAAACAATTCTTCATAGTTCAATAAAAGAAAAAAGAAAAAAAGAGGGATGAAGTATGTATCGCCTTAGACACTAAAAAGGAAGAGGAGGATCCCCAGGCAATGAAAGAATATTACCTGCAATGACTTTAATGCATCCAAGGGTCTCTTACTAATTATTGTCTTTTATTTTTCTGCTTCATTGCCTCCCATCGCAGTTTAAGTTTTTATATGATCACTTCCTTCTACTAAGAATCATTTACATAATTCATCTCTTTGTGCACACACTAAACTAAACCAAGCCCATTGCAGTGGAGTCGATTCTGACTCATAGCGATTCAAGGGAATCCAGTCATAAAATATATTATGTGAAAATATCTTATTTAGATAGAAATTAGACATAGATGATTATAAGACTCTGTTTTTAGATGTAATTTATAAAAACGAAAAGCAAAAACTTAAGAGTAACAATATACAAAACGGGAAAAACACTGAACGTTAATATCAAATGCACTATATAATCTATAAAATGTATTTTACACATTATGTATTATGTATAATACATACATAACATTGATATATATTATCTTATATACTATATAAGATATAGCAGCTCTGGTGGCACAATGGTTTAGGGCCATGTTGCCAACTGAAAGTTTGACGGTTTGAACCTGCCAGCAGCTGCACAAGAGAAAAAACATGGCCGTCTGCTCCTACAAAGATTACAGCCTGCAAAACCCTATGAGGCAGTTCCACTCTGTCATATAGGATCATTATAAGTTGGAATCAACTAGATGGCACACAACAACAACAACAACAACAGTATCTCAAAAGGTGTCTATTAAAGTTGCAATTTACTATGTTGTCCACTAGGAAAAAATTAACACCACTTGTTCTTCAATGTGCCATTCAACTCTATTTCATAAGTGGCTTTTGATCTGGCCTTTCATCACCCCACCACTTGGCTGAAATCAAGTCCTTGTTCATTTTTCTTCTCACAAGTGGCTGATTTACACCAATTGTTGACTCCTAGTTACTAAAAAGCATAAAACAAAGCAAAACAAAAACAAAAAGCAAAAAATGTTAATAATGTCTCAGATAGTTAAGTGAAGATACTCTTTGTACTAGACATTTCAAACATACTTATGTGGGAAATATTGAAATATTACAAGACTGTAACAATGCATTATAATTTTCTCATTAGCATTTTGTTCCTTTTGATCACATATATGTCACTAGATAGATGATAGGAAATCTTTCTAAAGTTACTTACACTAAATAACACCCATAGGTCATTGGACTACAGTTCTCTTTTTGAAGGCTGTTAAGAAGGTCTTTTTTAATGGCAAACCGCTTTTACTAACTTCCTGGGATTCCAGAAATGCTAATCAGCAGTTCTATTCTGCAGTACATTTATTACATCCTGACATGCTGAAGACAGCGAGTTACAAATAGAACTGCCTCTTGAAAAATGCTGCTCCGGTGTTTTATAATAAAGTGCACCAATTAGATGCATTCATTAGGACAAACTGCTTGTCTTTTCCCATATTAGAGCCTTTTAAAAAGCACAATGTGTTTCATAGTTCAGCCTGCTCTGTATTATTATTAATTGGAAAGAGCACATTACAAAGTTTGAATTCAATAACTGTAAATACATAATGAATAATGTTACCTTGGAGACTGTCAGGCCTGCAAAAGCCCACTTGGTTGCCTACTCCAAGACACATATAGTACAGATTTCATTCTTTTCCAGAAGGGTTCCCAGATATTTTAGAGACATCATTAGAATAAGCAAGAATATTGGATCATTATTTAAAGTTGTCATTTCTCTTAAGAATTGATTAGGATTATTTTCTAAAACATATTTTAATTTTATTAAAAATGAAGATACATAATCTCACCCCTGCAGTTTTTCTTGTATACATTGCCTTAGAGAATTTTAACTTCCGCTTATAAGAAAATATTCTCATACCAATAGAGTTCTGAGGGCAAAAATTTCAAAAGGGAATATGGAATCAAAAATGTGGAATAAGGACAAGAGTCTGTCCCTTTCAGAACTGGAGTTGGCATAGGATTATTAAGCTGCACTGTGAGTAGAACAGAGCAAGATTGATTGGGCATTTTTTTCTGCTAGAAAGAACATTATTTCTTAGTTTCCTACCTATACATAAACACATGCAGGAGCTGGCAGTACCCAGTTTCTCTCTACTGTGGATATAATTTGCATTAGGACCCTGACCCGAATTATAACTCTTGAGCCATCCATTTGAAGGCAGGAGCACCAGAGATGATAATACTCTTGGCCACTCACTTTTATCTATTCATAATTTATATAGTTTATGTTCTTATGCATTACTGGAAAACGGAAACATTCAGCTCTCAGAACGTTCTTCAATTAACTTCATACCAGATGAAGGGAATGAAGACAAAGCATGTCAGTTAATAGAAAATGAGTAATACTCTAATTTTTAGATATGCTCACAAAAACGTGCCACCCAGGTTATCCACAGTGCTTCTGTTTACAAGTATTACCATTTTTTTTCTTTTTAGTTGTTTTGTTTTGTTAACTAGTGCCCCTTGTTACTGCAGTATGCAACAAATCACGTTTTACTTTTTTTTTACTGTAATTGCAGCCACAGGTCCACACTAATATGTGACAATGAACAACAGTAAAAAATACATTTAACATGTCACTTCAAAACACAGACTATAAAATCATATTTAAAATTTCATAAATTATAGGTAAATTTTATCATACAAAAAAAACTTTTTTTTTTATATGGAATGAAATCCAACTATAAGAATGTATATGCACTGATGAATTTATGTGGGTTCAAAACATAAAAAACTAGTATGGCTACACTGGTGCATATATAATACTGAAGTAAAACTTTCACAAAATCATAATTATCCTTAATATTTAAGATATACTCTTTTTTGTTCTCTTTTTTCCTATTTTAATATAGATTATTTCATTTTGAAATGTAAACCATAAATCACTACACTGATTTCATGATGCATTAAAGGTCTGTTGTTGCTGTTAAAGGTGCTGTCAAATCACTCCGACTCATAGTGACCCTATGTACAACAGGAGAAAACACTGCCTGTTCCTGTGCTATCTTCACTATCGCTGTTACGCTTGAGCCCATTGTTGCAGCCACTGTGTCAATCCATCTCTCTGAGGGTCTTCCTCTTTTCCGCTGACCCTGTACTTTACCAAGCATGATGTCCTTCTCCAGGGACTGATCCCTCGTGATAACATGTCCAAAGTATTTGAAACAACGTCTCACCATCCTCGCTTCTAAAGAACATTCTGGGTGTAGTTCTTTCAAGACAAATTTGTTTATTCTTTTGGCAGTCCATAGTATAACCAATTTCTTTGCCAATATCATAATTCAAAGGCATTAATTGTTCAGTCTTCCTTATTCACTGCCCAGCTTTAGCATGCATATGAGGCGATTGAAAACACCATGGCTTAGGCCAGGTGCATGTTAGTCCTTAAAGTGACATCTTTGCTTTTTAACACCTGAAAATGATCTTTTGAAGCAGATTCACCCAATGCAATGCACCCTTTGATTTCTTGACTGCTGCTTCCATTGGTGTTGATTGTGGATCCAAGTTAAACGAAATCCTTGACAACCTCAATCTCCTCTCCGTTTATCATGATGTTGCTTATTGGTCCAGTTGTGAGGGTTTTTGTTCTCTTTATGTTGAGATATAATCCATACTGAAGACTGTGGTCTTTGATCTTCATCAGTAAGCACTTCAAGTTCTCTTCATTTTCAGCAAATTGTGTTATCTGCCTATAGCATGTTGTTAATAAGTCCTCTTCTTATTCTGATGCTGTATTCTTCATATAGTCCAGTTTCTCAAATTATTTGCTCAGCATACAGATTGAATAAACATAATGAAAGGATACAACCCTGATGCACACCTTTCCTGACTTTAAGCCACAGGGTATCCCCTTGTTCTGTTCAAAGGACTGCCTCTTTGTCTATGTACGGTTACTTATGAGCACGATTAAGTGTTCTGGAATTCCCATTCTTTGCAATGTTATCCATAATTTGTTATGATCCACACAGTCGAATGCCTTTGCATAGTCAGGAAAACACAGGTAAGTGCTATGAGTTCAAACTGACATGATGGCAGCATATTTACTAAAGTTCTAGACCTGCAATTTAACAAGCATTGCATTAGGTAATAACACTATAACATGAAATATTTTAATAATATTTATAACACTTCTTTTTTATAATGACATAGTGAGAATTATGGTCACACAGAATACCTCTTCTACCATCAACTATGTAAAAAATGGTTTAAAAATGACACTATGCAAATTATTTACTATCATAGCGACATCATTAGCATGGTTATAAAGATTTTTTTTTCTTTATCTATTTTACCTTACGATCCATAACTTAGTGCAATAATTGAGTTATCCTGGTGAGGAAATTATCAAAATAATAAATTACTTTAACTTGGCTCTAGAGCCTTGTCTTTAGTAACTTGAAATTTTCATGTGAGATTAAGTATAATTGAAAGTGTTATGTAAAAAAGAGCTAGAATTTTAATCTTGGAAAATTCAAGACTTTTTCACTTTTTAAATATATTGAATACTGTATGAACTTTGTATGTATTTAGTCAGGCCTAAATATTTAAGAGATGTTAATATCATTATATGATAAAATGTCTTTTTTGATATTTGTTATCATAGTATAAAATTTAAACACCGTATTCTAAATTCTGTAAGATCTAAAAGCTTTTCATTTTAATATCTATGCTGAAATTTATAATATAATGCTACACAGATTTTAAAGAGTTTTATTGATTCAAAAGATAAATATTTCTTTCCTTCATGGTGTCAAACAAAGTCACATGCACATAACTATGATGAAAAAATAACATAACAGTGTCTAACGAGCCTTTATATGTCTTTATATTTGGACATCTTGGAGAAAAATATCAAAAGCAAAACAAAGACATAATTGCTGTCACTTTGAATAAAGGTACCAGAAAGACAGAGTCAAAAACCATCTCATTGTCTACTTACTTTTAGATATCTTTAGTTTTGTTCTTCATGATATAACTGGATAGTTTATAATCCTCTCAGGTCAATCTCATGCAATTATTACATGGTTTCCTGACATTCTCTCTTACAATATTGATTAAATACATCATTATTTTTAGAGACATGTTTCTTTACCATAGATGTACAAAAAAAAAAGAACCCACAAACACACTCACCTATTGATATGGTTAGGTTCCAAAGGCCAGAATGTTATGCAAAAATCAACATTATGCAAAAATGGAGGATAAGCACACAAGATCACAAAAGGAAGATGACTACATCATTACATAATCACCAAATTACATCATTATATAAGGGCCAAACCACTGAGAACCATGAGTCAGCCAAGTTGACACATGACCTTAACCATCACGGCCAGCGTTACTCTTGCCTCACACCTTGGCATTTGTTACTGCCAGACATATATCATTAATGCACAAAATTGTTGGATAGGAGAATTTTTACTATTGTTGTAAATGCGAAATGTCGAATAATGAGATAGTTACCAAGTGAAGAAAGGATGTAAATGCGTATACAGTAAAGCCACAAGCGGTGTTACAGGTCAGGAGCCCCTTTCAGACTTTCAGAGGAATTACAATGGATTTCATGTATTACGATAATGAGGGTAACTATTTTCACCTGTCACTCAATCAAACCTAACCATATCAATAGGTGACTGTGTTTGTGGGCTCTTTTTTTTTGTACATCTATGGTAAAGAAACATGTCTCTAAAAATAATGATGTATTTAATCAATATTGTAACAGGATAAATAACTGCAGTTCTCTCTGGTCTAAGAAAAGCTGAGTCTTGAGAGCATCCAACAGGCACCAACAGGCCGATGGGTGTAAAGAGCATTGACCCCCATGGGAGCCATGGGGGGAAAAAAGTGAAAGTAGTTCTTGATAAACCAAGGAAACAAATGGTAGAATAAATAAGAAAACAAAACCTTTTGATGAAGATTGGCTCCCTAAATTTTGTGCAAGGATGAAAGCAAAAAAATGAATATTTTCTGTAAACAGCAAAGAGGGCTTCAATAAACCACGAGGTGACAAAATATTATAAGCAAACAATAGATAAAGAAATATAGACTGCCAGAATAGAAACCAATCCTCTAGCTATAAAAAGCCAAAAACCAAACCCATTGCTATGAGTCAATTCTGACTCATAGTGACCCTATAGGACAGAGTAGAACTGCCTCATAGGGTTTCCAAGGAGCGACTGGTGGATTCAAACTGCCGACTTTTGGTTAGCAGCCTTAGCTCTTAACTGCTACACCACCTGGGTTTTCCGTCTAACTATAGAGGGCCATAATAAGAAAATATCAGAAATTTAAATCATAAGCATCGTGTATCATGAATAATTTGTTTTATACAAATATGCTTAACTTGACTAACAGTAAATTGTAAATAATCTCAGTCTTTGGTGAGGGCTCAGTAATGTGTTACAAATACTGTTGACATTGTAATACTATGAGGCCTCTACATGTAACCTCCCTCTGCCATTGTTAATAGATTTCTAGACCAGCTGTACCCCTTTTACTGCCACAATTTCACTTAAGAGTCTGATGTCCAGAGAAACAGACTAGGTAAAAAGCACTGCTCTATGTGGAATTGTTGCTTTCATATAAGATATTTACCCATAATTTGGCAAATAAAAATAATTTATATAAATCACTTAAACCGATAATGCAGCTGCCTTAATGATCAAAACACAGCGCAGTTGGTTTGAAAGAGTTTTATAGTTTTAAAAATTTACCTCCTTCAAGTTTCTTTCCCTCTAGATTTGTTATGGGTTAAATGTACTGCTCAGAAAATATGAAAACAAAAATATTGATGACGAGAGTAATAACTTTAATATTTGTTAAAAATCCCTTCTCTTTGTTTCCAAAACCCAGGTCTTAGTGAAGAGCCTCAGGATTGTTTGCTTGTCTACTCAGAATAATCTCCTTGTATATGTGTCTCTCTGCAGATAATCTTCTTCACCATTGTTATGTCTCTAAATTACAAACAGGATTATGTTTTCATGCCCCTGATTATAACATACGCACTGTCTTGTGATAGCCTACAGTATGAGGTTGTACAAGCATCATCTTGAATTGTTTCACCTATTTTAAAGTCCCATTTGCCACAGTGACCACAGCCTGCTTCCTGGCCGTTTTAACTACTCAGCATTTACCAAATACATCTTATTCAATCACGGGTACGTGTTTTGCACACGTTCTTGAATTTTCCTGAAATGCATGTTTCCTAACTTTCTTCCTAAGAAACTGTGTCCCTTCCTTCAAAATAATTTCTATGTGAAACTATTGCATAGTAATTATAAGTAATAAATCTATTTGCATGCATTAGATTATTCAAGTCAAGGAATGTTTTAACTCATTTTATGTTCCTGTGTGTTCTAAAACATTCAATGATGTTTGGTTGACTCTAATGTACTGACTTGCTAAATTCACATTACCTGCATGACTAGAAGTCTTTAACATCTGAATTTTGTTTAGAAATGCAACATGTAGACATGACAGTAATCAACATTCAAGCAAACCGATGAACAAACAGCACAGATCCCCGCCTGAATTGTCTACACTGTGAGGGCAAATTTAGTTTTATAGAGTCTTTGTTATTGGTTTGCTTCCTTCTTAACTACTTTACTTTGAAAACATATGTCATACCACACATTTATTTCAAAGTCTTTTTCTTGAAATAATGGATTGCTTTGCATGTTAAACCACATTAATTTGCTCATCTCTTCAGCAACTCAGTAACCGTTTGAAATTGATGCTGTCAGTATTGACTATATCAAATTCGAGTTGATTTAATTGCTCACTTACCCAATTGCAAGCTAACCTAAGGTTTAAAATTTTACTGAGATTTGTTAAAGTTACACAGTGCATAAAAAAGGCAGATTACATCCATACTCTGTCAAATCTCTTCAATATGTTGTTATTTTGCATATTGACCAATTTTTTGCTCAGGCCATTTTCTATAAGTAATTGCAACATTAATCTCTTAAGAATAGGAGAATAAGAATGATAAGAAACATTCACCTAGAGTGTACTGTTTAAAAAATAATCAGTCCCCAATTAAGCTAGCCATGATTCCCCTTGAAGAGCATGTTTTTTATACTAACGTGTGTAAGCTTATATATTACAAGGTAGATTTATAAAGCTTTCTATATAAACAGAATATTCACATTAAAATTTGGAATTTTTTAATAAATTAACATATTTATCTTTTTCTGTAAGCTTGCATAATGGCTTTTCTTACTTTTTTTAACTTTTTCTTTTCCAATTTCTCTGCATCTACTAATATAGAAAAATAATAAAATAATATGTATTTAGCATCAAATATAATATTTTAAAATTCAAGTATAATTTATAAAATGTATAAAAATAAAACAAAATGTATAAACAAACAAAAACCTCACGCTACTTGCAGAATTTTCTCTATCCAAACCAGTTTACAAGAGCCACCACCAAAATGGAGGTGGCGAGCAAGCAGAGACATCCCTGGAAAACAGGGGCCCTGTGATTTTAGTGGCTTCACTGTAGATAGCATAAACAGCAACTAACAACGACACTGTAAACAGCACCAGTCTTTGAAACACACTCTTGCAAAGGAAATAACAGATTTGTTGGAAAGAGTATTTAAAATAAACATGAATCTTCTGTGGAGACTTCTCAGCTCTCTTCTCTCTTCTTTATCTCTTTTCGAGGACATTCTTCGTAAAATGTTCACTAAATATATATTTGTATAGATACATGTATATATGCAATAGTCTCAAAGATGTAATTATATAAAAGAAAAGGCAACGGACTTATATCAGAGTAGGATTATTCAAAGAAATAATTTAAATAAACCATTCAACAAAACTACAGACAGCATGATTTACTAAATAAAACAATACAAAAAGCAAAGTAAGAGCTCAGTGATGAGACACAGGAATTTAAAGAAAAGATACACCATTTAACAGAACTCAGTAAAGAAACAGAAGAATAAGAAGCATACCAAACCCAAAATCCAAACCCATCGAGGTTAAGTCGATTCTGACTCATAGTGACCCTAGAGATTAATACAACAGTAAAAGCAAAAAAAAAGTAATAAGTAAAACCATACAAAATGTTGATAAGGTCAAAAGATTTAAAAGTAAATAAAAGATAAACTGCAGAATTACATGGCAAACAAAGGAGTTTCAATGTGCATAAAAATAATGATCCTGTTAAGAGAACAGACACTAATGGAAGAGAAGAAAATGAGATATTAGAAAAAAATGTTTTAGAAAAAGGTATGAACAACTCATTACAAAGGCTTTCTTCTACCCAAGGTGGTATGAGAAAATAAAAGTACAGTAAATTCTTATTAATAATTCAACTTCAATATTAAATAATCATATGAGCAAACAGGCAGAAAAAAAGCAGGTTAGGAGTGGTATTAGATAACATCTAATACCACTACCTAAAAGGTGCAGGGGAGGAGTGGTATTAGTCTGGCCTCATATTTTTTCATAGTAACACTAAATATCTGAATATAAATGAGCAATATTTATAATGTTACAAAGCAAATAAACAATGGCCCGTGGATTTACCTCAATCTAAAATTTGCTTTAACATAGAAAGATAATGCAAGATCAACTAGATTCAATTTATAAATATTTATCTAGGATTTTTACTTACACAATAGTCATCATTGAAATTATCCCCAAATTGTCTCTGATTTTAAGTGGGCACCATAGTTTTCTAGTATTAGAATTAGGGTTCGATCTGTTTATAGGTTGTAATAGTAAACTTTTGATCTTTTTTCTAAACTGCTAAGCAGGCTATGTAACATAAATACCTGCTCATTAAAAGCTTGACCGTGTCTATCAGGTGGCTTCTCGCATTGTTAAGGGACAGACTTTTGGCCAACACTTTCAGGGTCTTCTGTGTTTGACGGCCTATTTATGTTTCACGTCTCTACTGGAGTTAATTGTGGTAACTCAGTTTTTTCCAAATTATCATTGTCATCTAGATTTTCATACAATTTACATAAACACATATTTTATAGATTCATTTATTTTTATTATTGTCAACTTTAAAAAAAATTCATAATATTGTTTACTTGTGTTTTTTATTTGTATGCCTTCTTTGGGCTGTGGTGGGTATTTACTATTCTTTTTCTCAATTTTGAGTATCTTTTTAATTTTCTCTATTTGGGGATTTTTTTCAGTGATCCATCCAAACTTCTCCAAAGGAGTTCATTTTTCTTCCAGAGGAGAAGTCATAATCATTATTTTTCCACCTTCCCTTGTACTTAGAGCAGAGACATATCATCCAGGATCCACCAATTGGAAACACTTCCAAGAGAATTTAATTTTGTCACGAGAAAAGTGAAAAAGTAGGTCTCATTCAGGCTGTAATTATGTGTAGATGGCTGTGCGAGTGGTTGGCTTTTATGAGCCTCAAAAGTGGTAAGATTGAGTTCTTGGTTTAAAAATGTAAAGGTGCAAAATGTGGTATCTATTGCCTTAAGAAGATGGTGGTGTTGATCTCTCCATCACGCTCTATGGCAAGACTTTGGGTTTTTGTTTATTAATTTTTGGAGATGGGCCTTAAGTCCGGTCCTCCCAATTAGTCTGTGGGTAATGCAGTGTCTTCAGGAGACTGCTGTTGTGGACTTATCCCAGAGACGACATGTATCGCTTCCAGTTAGGGACAGTGGCTAGTATGGAAACCGGTACCCGAAGAGCCGCAGGTAACGCTGGGAGTGCAAAGGCCCGTATCGGGAATGATCCGTTTGAGTTTTGTAAACATCTAGATGGTGCTAAGGTGTGAGATTCCGGATGTTCTCATGAAGTTTTAAAAGTTCTTAAAAAAAATGACCCATTATGAAATATGCACAGAAGTTAGGATTTAGGGAATCAAGTAGCTTCTGACACTGCAAATTATAAAAGTCATTAGAATTCAAGGATTAGGAAGAAACTGCTTCCAACTGCACTAAAAACAAACAAAACATTGACAAATTTTTAAAGGAATCAAATTTCTTATGTCAAAGCATAGAATAAAAACTATGACATTTCTGTAACTGTGTAAAGCAAATCTATTTCAATTGTAGTAAAAGATCTAAAAGAAATTAAAATCAAATTCAGAGTTTAATTTTGTAGGTCTCTGTTACAGATGGGAAACCCTGGTGGTGCAGTGGTTAAGAGCTACAGCTGCTAACCAAAAGGCTGGCAGTTCGAATCAGCCAGGCGCTCCTTGGAAACCCTATGAGGCAGTTCTACCCTGTCCTATTGGGGTGCCATGAGTTGGAATCGACTCAACGGCAATGGGTTCGGTTTTTGGTTTTCTGTTACAGAAACCCTAGTGGCACAGTGGTTAACAGTTCAGCTGCTAATCAAAAGATCAGTAGTTCGAATCTACCAGCCACTCCTTGGAAATCTTGTGCAGCAGTTCTACTCTGTCCCCTATAGGTCACTATGAGTCAGAAGGAACTCAGTGGCAACAGGTTTGTTTTTTCTAGTTTTGTTTCTGAGTTACAACAACAATGGAACTAACGGCTATTTCTGGACTCTTCTTCGAAAATTAGGACATTAGTCAGGAAAGTGTAGGGTCCAGATAATTGGATGAGGACACATGGGAGAATCTGGATGACGTGGTGGATACAGAAACATCAAACCCTAGTAAGTTCCTTTTACTACAGACTCAGTCAGTTTTCCCGTTTCTTATGGATGTTTTTCTGATTTGTTCAAAAGCTCTGTAAAAACCTTGATACAGAGTTTCTTTGTAGGTGGAGTAAACACTCATCATATTTCATTCCCACCACTTCTTATTTTCCCAGAATTCTGAGGATGAGAATCCAGCATGCCCCAAAGGTGACTGTTTCAAAGTCAAAATCAGAAGAAATAAATTTGCGTGCTCAAAAAATTTTAAGACTTTGCTAATTAACATTATTAAAAACTTGGAGAAAATGTGTGGGGTTAGTTTTAACATATCAGAAAGGGGAGAAATACAATATACCATCAAGTCTAAAATATCTATATAGCAAAACTTACAAGGACGTTTAACTTCAGTGGGCTGACTCAGTGTACCACGAGTGATTCTAGTTAATTTTTTGTTATATTAGTGACACTTTGATTCAATTAAAAAAAAAATTGTCATCAAGTCCATTCTGACTAATAAAAAAAGACTCATAGCGACCCTATATGGCATAGTAGAACTGCCCCATAAGGTTTTCAAGAAGTGCTTGGTGGATTCAAACTGCCAACCTTTTTGTTTGCAGCCGAGCTTTCAACCATTGCAGCACCAGGGCTCCGATAATGGTCCAGATAAAATATCAGTTCCACTGAGAGAATTTCTTTGATAGTCTATTTTAAAAAAAGTTTGAGCCATGGAGAAGGCTTTGACTGAAGGCCTCTTTTTAAAGGTAAAAACCCAAAGTTTAAAGATTTGGACTCTAACCATTAGACCTAACAATGTAATTGTAAATTTTGATTCTCCGGCTCTAAATGAATGCTTTGAGGTCTTACTTGTGTGCTTTGCCATGCCTAACTCACAATAAACTAAACGAGTTTAAGCATGACAATACTGAGTATGTCTCTACTAATTTTCTAAGATAAAATCTTAACATCCTAACAGAATAATACAAAAAATAAACAAGTAAATGAGATTATCTAACAACTCACAGCTGATAACAAATCACATTATTTTGCATAATTATATTATTTTGAATAAAGTCCCCAAACCAAAAAACCCAGTGCCGTCGAGTCGATCACTTTAAAATTTTTTTAAATCTTATACCATCATAAACATTTACATATATATTATCGTAAATGGTTTGCATTCCTCTACTAACCTAAAAGTTGGCAGTTCAAACCCACCCAACAGCACCATGAAAGAAAGGACTGGCAATCTGCCTCTTATGACCCCATTGCAATGGTTTTCTTTTTTTCATTTGATAAATATCTATAAATATTTATCTATACTTATTATATAAACATTCAGTCTACAATGTTTTTATTGAAGTATTTTATCTAATGGTACACAAAACTAAATCAATTGCCTCCCAAAAGAGTCAACAATTATTTTTATCGTATAAACATTCAATTGTGTATCCTAAAATATTTTGTAATTACACTTTTTTTAATGTGCTTTAAGTGAAAGTTTACAAATCAATTCAGTCTCTCACGCAAAAACTTATATACACCTTGCTACATAATCCCAATTGCTCTCCCCTTAATGAGACAGTCCGCTCCCTCCCTCCACTCTCTCTTTTCGTGTCCGTTTTGGCAGCTTCTAACCCCCTCAACCCACTCGTCTCCCCTCCAGAGAGAACATGCCAACATAGTCTCAATTGTCAACCTGATCCAAGAAGCTCACTCCTCACCAGCATCCCTCTCCAACCAATCCCTGCCTGAAGAGTTGGCTCTGGGAATGTTTCCTGTCCTGGGCCAACAGAAGGTCTGGGGGCCATGACCACCGGAGTCCTTCTAGTCTCAGTAAGGCCTTTAAGTCTGGTCTTTTTATGAGAACTTGGGGTCTGCACCCCACCGCTTTCTTTCTCCCTCAGGGGTTCTCTGTTGTGTTCCCTGTCAGGGAAGTCATCAGTTGTAGCCGAGCACCATCTAGCTGTTCTGGCCTCAGGCAGATGTAGACTCTGGTTTATGTGGCCCTTTCTGTCTCTTGGGCTCATAATTACCTTGTGTCCTTGGTATTCTTCATTCTCCTTTGATCCAGGTGGGTTGAGACCAATTGATGCAACTTAGATGGCTACTTGCTAGCGTTTAAGACTCCAGATGCCTCTCTCCAAGGTGGGATGAAGAATGTTTTCTTAATAGATTTTATTATGCCAAGTGACTTAGATGTCCCCTGAAACCATGGTCCCTGCTACACTGGCCTTTGAAGCATTCATTTTATTCAGGAAACTTCTTTGCTTTTGGTTTAGTCCAGTTGTGCTGACCTCGCCTGTATTGTATGTTGTCTTCCTCATCACCCAAAGTAGTTCTTATCTACTCTCTAATTAGCGAATACCCTTCTCCCACCCTCTCTCCCTCCCCCTTCTCGTAACCATCAAAGAATATTTTCTATTCTGTTTAAACTATTTCTTGAGTTCTTGTAATAGTGGTCTTATACAATATTTGTCCTTTTGCAAATAATTACACTCAGCATAATGCCTTCCAGATTCCTCCATGTTATGAAATGTTTCCCAGATCCATCACTGCTCTTTATCAATGCACAGTATTCCATTGTGTGAATATACCACATTTTTTTTATCCATTCATCTGTTGTTGGGCGGCTTGGTTACTTCCATCTTTTTGCTATTGTAAACAGTGCTGCAATGAACATGGATGTGCATGTATCTGTTAGTGTAAAGGCTCTTATTTCTCTAGGATATATTCCAAGGAGTGGGATTGCTGGATTGTATGGTAGTTCTATTTCTAGCTTTTCAAGGAAGCACCAAATCAATTTCCAAAGTTGTTGTACCACTTTACATTCATACCAGCAGAGTATAACTGTTCTAATCTCTCCACAGCCTCTCCAACATTTATTGTTTTGTGTTTTTTGGATTAATGCCAGCCTTGTTTAAGTGAGAAGAAATCTCATTGTAGTTTTGATCTGCATTTCTCTAATGGCTAATGATCATGAACATTTCCTCATATATCTGTTAGCTACCTGAATGTCTTCTTCAGTGAAGTGTCTATTCATATCTTTTGCCCATTTTTTAATTGGGCTATTTGTCTTTTTGCAGTTGAGTTTTTGCAGTATCCTGTAGATTTTAGAGACCAGGCACTGATCAGAAATGTCATAGCTAAAACTTTTTCCCAGTCTGTAGGTAGTCTTTTTAGTCTTTTGGTGAAGTCTTTGGATGAGCAATAGGTGTTTAATTTTTAGGAGCTTCCAGTTATCTAGTTTTTCTTCTACATTCTTTACAATGTTTTGTATACTGTTTATGCCATGTGTTAGGACTCCTAATGTTGTCCCTATTTTTTCTTCCATGATCTTTATTGCTTTAGATTTTATATTTAGGTCTTTGATCCATTTTGTGTTAGTTTTTGTGCATGGAGTGAGGTATGGGTCTTGTTTCATTTTTTTGCAGATGGATATCCAGTTATGCCAGCACCATTTGTTAAAAAGACTGTCTTTTCCTCCATTTAACTGTTTTGGGGCCTTTGTCAAATATCAACCGCTCATACGTGGATGGATTTATGTCTGGACTCTCAATTCTGTTCCATTGGTCTATGTATCTGTTATTGTGCTAGTACCAGTCTGTTTTGACTACTGTGGCAGTATAATAGGTTCTAAAATCAGGTAGAGTAAGGCCTCCCACTTTGTTCTTCTTTTTCGGTAATGCCTTATTTATCCGGGGTCTCTTTCCCTTCCATATGAACCTGCTGATTTCTTTCTCCATCTCATTAAAGAATGTTGTTGGGATTTGGATCGGAATTGCATTAAATGTGTAGGTTGCTTTCGGTAGAATAGACGTTTTTAATAATGTTAAGTCTTCCTATCCATGAGAAAGGTATGTTTTTCCACTTATGTAGGTCTCTTTTAGTTTCTTCCAGAAGTGTATTGTAGTTTTCTTTGTATAAGTCTTTTACATCTCTGGTAAGAGTTATTCCTAAGTATTTTATCTTCTTGGGGGCTACTGTAAATAGTATTGTTTTTGTAATTTCCTCTTGGATGTTCTTTTTTTTCGTGTGGAGGGATCCAACTGATTTTTGTATGTTTATCTTGTATCCCGATACTCTGCTGAACTCTTCTATTAGTTTCAGTAGTTTTCTTAAGGATTCCTTAGGGTTTTGTGTGTATAAGATCATGTCATCTGCAAATAGAGATACTTTGACTTCCTTCTTGCCAATCTGGATGCCCTTTACTTCTTTATCTAGCCTAATTTCTCTGGCTAGGACCTCCAGCACAATGTTGAACAAGAGCGGTGATAAAGGACATCCTTGTTTGGTTCCTGATCACAAGTGGAAAGCTTTCAGGATCTCTACGTTTGGGATGATGTTGGCTATTGGCTTTATATAAATGCTCTTTACTATGTCAAGGAATTTTCCTTCTATTCCTATTTTGCTAAGAGTTTTTATCATGAATGAGTGTTGAACTTTGTCAAATGCCTTTTCCCCATCAGTTGATAAAATCATGTGATTCTTGTCTTTTGTTTTACTTACGTGATGATTACATTAAGTGTTTTTCTAATGTTGAGCCATCCCTGCATACCTGGTATGAATCCCACTGGTCACGGTGAATTATTTTTTTCATATGTTGTTGAATTCTATTGGCTAGAATTTTGTTGAGGATTTTTGCATCTATATTCATAAGGGATATAGGTCTGTAATTTTCTTTTTTTGTGGTGTCTTTACCTGGTTTTGGCATCAGGGATGTTTTGGCTTCATAAAATGAGTTTGGGAGTTTTCTGTCCTTTTCTATGCTCTGAAATATCTTTGGTAGTAGTGGTGTTAACTCTTCCCTGAAAGATTCATAGAACTCTGCAGTGAAGCCGTCCAGACCAGGGCTTTTTTTGTTGGGAGTTTTTTGATTACCTTTTCAATTTCTTCTTTTATTAAGAGTCTATTTAGTTGTTCTACCTCTGTTTCTGTTAGTTTAGGTAGGTAGTGTGTTTCTAGGAATTCATTCATTTCTTCTAGGTTTCCAAATTTGTTAGAGTACAATTTTTCTTAGTAATCTGATATGATTCTTTCAATTTCAGTTAGGTCTGTTGCAATATCGCTCTTCTTATTTTTATTTGGGTTACTTGCTTCCTCTCCTGTTTTTCTTATGTCAATTTGGCCAATGGTTTATCAATTTTGTTGATTTTTTCAAAGAACCAGCTTTTGGTCTTGTTAATTCTTTCAATTGTTTTTCTGTTTTCTATTTCATTTAGTTCTGCTCCAATTTTTATTATTTTTTTTTCTTCTGGTGCCTGAGGTTTCTTTTGTTGCTCTCTTACCATTTATTCAAGTTGTAGGGATAATTCTTTGATTTTGGCCCTTTCTTCTTTTTGGATGTGTGCATTGATATAAATTGACCTCTGAGCACTGCTTTTGCTGTGTCCCAAAGGTGCTGATAGGAACTGTTTTCATCCTCACTGGATTCTACGAATTTGTTTATTCCATCCTTAATGTCTTCTATAATCCAGTCTTTTTTGAGCAGGGTATTTTTCAGTTTCCAAGTGCTTGATTTCTTTTACCTGCTTTTTCTGTTATTGATTTCCACTTTTATGGCCTTATGCTCAGAGAAGTTGCTTTGTAATATTTCAGTGTTTTGGATTCTGCTAAGGCTTAGTTTATGACCTAATATGTGTTCTATTCTAGAGAATGTTCTATGGGAACTAGAAAAGAAAGTATGTATGCTTGGTTGCTGTTGGGTAGAATTTTCTGTATATGTCCATGAGGTCAAGTTAGTTGACCCTGGCGTTTAGATCTTCAGTGTCTTTATGGAGCTTCTGTCTGGATGTGCTGTCCTTCACTGAATGTGGTGTGTTGAAGTCTCCTACTATAAATAGGGAGCTGTCTACCTCACTTTTCAATGGTGATCAAGTTTGTTTTATGTATCTTGCAACCCTGTCATTTGGTGCATAAATATTTAATATGGTTACATCTTGGTATATTAGCCCTTTAATCGTTATATAGTGTCCTTCCTTATCCTTTATGATAGATTTAACTTATAGTCTATTTTGTCAGAAATTAATATTGCCACTCCTGCTTTTTTTGATTGTTGTTTGCTTGATACATTTTTTTCCATCTTTTGAGTTTTAGTTTGTGTCTCTTAGTCTAAGGTGTGTCTCTTGTAGGCAGCATATAGATGGATCTTGTTTTTTAATCCGTTCTTCCAGATCAGTCTCTTTATCAGTGCATTTAGTCCATTTACATTCAACGTAAATATGGATAGGTATGAATCTAGTGCTATCATTTTGGTGTCTGTTTGTGTGTGTCGTTGACTGTTTCTTTTTCCCACTGAGTTTTATGTGCTGAGTACGTTATCTTTATGTGCTGTCCTTCCCCATATTTGTTGTTGTAAATTTTGTTTCAGCTTAGTCTCTATTTTTTTCTTGTATTTTATTTTAATGAGTAGGATAGTTTTTCTCCTTTGTGGTTGCCTTATTATCTACCCCTATTTTTCTAAATTTAAACCTAACTTTTATTTCTTTGTATTGCCTTATCTCCCTCTCCGTCTGGAAGATCTATGACTACATTTCTTAGTCCCTCTTTATTGTTTTAATGTTGTCTTCTTTTATATAATGATATCGCTGTTACCCTGTTTTGAGCTTTTTTTTTTTTTTTTCAATCTCACTTGTTTTTTTGATTTCCCTGTCTGGGTTGACTTCTGATTGCTCTGCCCAGTGTTCTAGTCTTGGGTTGATACCTGATGTTATTGATTTTCAAACCAAAGAACTGCTTTTAGTATTTCTGTTAGTTTTGGTTTGGTTTTTTTACAAATTCCCTAAAGTTCTCTTTATCTGGCAATGTCCTGATTTCGCCTTCATATTTGAGAGACAGTTTTACCGGATATATGATTCTTGCCTGGCAAATTTTTTCCTTCAGTTTTTTATATAAGTCGTCCTATTGCCTTCTTGCCTGCCTGGTTTCTGCTGAGTGAAAAAAAAGTAGCCCCAGCTTATTCTTATTGGCTCTCCTTTGCAGATGACTTTTTGTTTATCCCTAGCTGCTCTTAAAATTCTCACTTTATCTTTGGTTTTGGCAAATTTGATTTTACGTCTTGGTGACTTTCTTTTAACATATACCTTATGTAGAGTTCAATAAGCATCTTGGATAGATACCTTCTCATTTTTCACAGTATTGGGGAACTTTTCTGACAAGAAATCTTTGACAATTCTCTCCATATTTTCTGTTATCCCTCCCTGTTCTGGAACTGCAATCACTCATAGGTTACTTCTCTTGATAGAGTCCCACATGATTCTTAATGTTTCTTCATTTTTTTTAATTCTTTTATCTGATTTTTCTTTGAATATATTGGTGCCAAGTGATTTATCTTTAAGTTCAGAAATTCTGGCTTCTACTTGCTCAATTCTGCTCCTCTGACTTTCTACTGAGTTATTTACTTCTGTAATTTTAGTGTTAGTCTTCTGAATTTCTGATTGCTGTGTATGGATTTTTCCAGCTTATTAAATTTTTCCTTATGTTCCTGAATAATCTTTTTAATTTCTTTAAATTTTTTCATCTGTGTGTTCCTTGGCTTGTTCTGTGTATTTCCTCATTTCCTTCCTGATATCTGGAAGCGTTCTGTATGTTAATTTTTGTATTCTGCCTCTGAGTAATTCCAGGAATGCACTTTCATGTAGAAGATCCCTTGATTCTTTCTTTTGAGAGCTTGTTGAGGTGTTTGTGGTCTGTTTCTCCATGTGACTTGATATTGACTGTCTGCAAGCCATCTATAAGTTATTGTATTAGTTTATGCTTGCTTACTGTGTTGTAGCTTCTTGCTTTGCTTTGTTTTGATATGCCCAAATGGGTTGCCTAAATGAGCTAGCTTGATTATTTTCACGTTTGGAGGTCTGCCACCCTGTCTCCAGATGGCTAGAGCTGTTATCAGGTATATCAGTCTAGGAGTCCCTGAACTTTTTTTGTATTAATTCAGCTCAGGTGTCCAGGTAGCTGATCATTAAGTGTGTGGTACAGGCTCTGTCGTACAGTCTTAGAGGGGCAGGGGTGATTGGTGTATGTACCAGCATCCAATTGCAGCAGAGGGCCATGCTCTGAACAAGGCAGGGGGCTGAGAATCGACCCCAAGTGTCTCTGAGGAGAGCGTGTCCCTGTTCCCTAGGGCATACAGGTGGGTGGGTTCTGCAGACAGACCATGGGCACCCAATGTTTTTGGTTGTAAGGACTGGTAGGTACCAGTTATCCTTAGACTCCTTTCGCAGGTGCCTGGGTGACCTGAGTGGAGCTACCAGTCCTTAGGTCCCTGATGTGGGTAGGTGAGGACCCTGTTTAATAAGCAAAGCAATATCAAACATCAAACACCCACCTCTCCACAGCACAGCTGAAATGGTTGAAGCCTGCCAACAAGGGCCTGTTTTCCTGAAATAGGCCCACACGGGTCCATGCGGAGGGGAAAGGTGCTCCAAGTCTACAGACCATTTATGCCTGGACAGTAGCTGCTTCTGTCCTGAGCTCGCCCAGTTAGTAGAGCTGGCAAATTATCTTTTTCCCCCAGTTGCAGTTTTTTTCCTTCTCCAAGGCCGGGAGGATGGATCTAGGTGCTTAGCAATGCCTATCTGAGGCCCCGGGAATTCAGCCACGGAAGCCAATTGGGAGTGGGGGGATTGTAGTAAAATATATGCAAATACTTAGCTTTTGCCGAGAGTGCCGTTCTTCTCTGGTTCGGAGGTATAAGTAGGCTGTGTGGCTGGCTGCATCTCCCTGAGGAAACTGGGGCTGAACACTAGTACCAGCCCACCACCGCCACTACAGGAATGGTGCCTGATTGCTCCCTGAGATTCAGGTCCAGTAACTCCTCTCCACTTCTGAGCCGTCTCTTCCTCCCCTGCCCCTCTGTTCATTTTCTAAGCTTGCCTTTGATACTCAGGGCTCCCAGCTTGTCATAAATATACTCGTTTCACTTGTTTTTTCACATCTTTGTTGTAAAGAGGGCTTACCGGAAGCCTCTGTTCTGCCATGTTGGCTCCGGCTCCAGGAATTTCTGTAACTACATTTTTTAATGTTCAGCAAAGTTAATAAAATAATCAATATTTTCATATTTACAATTTTATATGAGATCATGTTGCTTCAATTTGTAACAAGGTAACATTAGGAAAAAAAGGAGCTGAGTATATCACGAAATACAAAAGAAGACATCAAAAGATTTTCCACAAATAGCTACTGACATTAATAAAAAAAATTTTAATTGAACTTGGTAATTATCATTGACATAATGATGTTCAAAGAAAATGTTCCTGAGTTTTATTGATTGTATAGTAAATCATAAAAAATAATGTTATTTACTTTAAGTCAGAGACTAGGTCTACACGTTCCTTTTCAAATACATCTATTTGTATTTGAATGTACTTGTTAACTTACTGTAATCAGTGTTAGTACTATTAGTTTCAGTTATAAATGCAAAAAATATTAACATGTTTAAGTATTAAGTGGTCTTTAAAGGACAATTTTGATTAAAATAATTAAAATCTGATTTAATAATACATTAGACACATTCATAGTATAAAACATGCAATATAATGCTATTTTGTGATAACAAATAAAATATAGCTGTATTTTTGAAAGTTAAACTTTATCATTAGAAGAGATCTCATTGTCAATGATAAAATGGCAACAAAACAACTAAAAAATTAACAATGTCCAAATAAATTACTACTCATTTTTACATATAATCTAATTTTTTAAATGTATGAACTTGCCCTCCAACACAAATCTATATGGCTATGCAAGCAAATATCAACTTGACTTAAACAGTGTTGATTTTAAATATGCACTCTTTTGATTTCTCCAATTGTTCATTCACCCTTTTGAGGTTAGTTAATTCAATGTTTCCATTAATAGATAAAGATAATGCGAAGCTAAGAAGGTACTAATTTATAGGTTGAGATATAGTAAGCAAATAGCTGACAAAAGTAAATCTTAAAATTAAGTAATTGAAATTTTTATGTAGCTTGGAATCTTATGCAGCCTGATTCCCCCAAATTTTTCAATCATTCAAATTTTCATTTCTTTCTGGGACTCACTAAAAATGCCTATAAATAGAAAAACAAGTCTTACTGCTATCTCTTGTCTAGTTTTCTCATTACTAGCATTTTTTCCATGAGATAACCAATTGAGTTTTGTATCTGTGCTCAGAAAGTTTATCTAGCATTGCATTTTTTTTTTTTTTTTTCCGTAATGAACTTTGGTTTAAAAGAAATAAAGCTTCAATTTTAGTTTGAAAATATAGACTGGAATTTTTTAAGTTAAGAAATATTTCTCAAAATACAACTTTCCAGCAACTCTGAGTCGTAGACATATAACAATATATTTGAAACGTAGTGATAGGCTGTCAAATCAGGCTTTCTAGTCAGACATACAGCTTTTTCATCCACTCATTTTACCTGTACATTCTCGTCAATCAAACATAATACTTGGCTTTATATTCTACCTAAAGACTTTTCTGACATTTTTGAATTTCATTATTATTTTTTTTTCTTTTCTCTTTTCATTATTTCTCAAATATTTTTGGTTCATGTTCACATGCAGAAGATAAACAGCATGTACTCAAGTTCTCCAGAAATAAAAACTAATAAAGACAGACAAGGTGAGTTAGGATACTTTCAGCTACAAATTGCAAGACTCTCCTGAAAATATTTTGAAAGTATATAAACTGTATTATCTCACACAAGAAGAAATCCTAAGCAGGTTGGTTCCGGCATTCTTTTGTGCAAAGACATTATCAAGGACCCAACGTGCTACCTGTGTTATCTGTTAGGCTGGTTTAACTCATGCTTTCTACCCAGCTGATAGAGTTCCTGGTGTCTCATGTAGTCAGAATAACATCCAGAAGAAAAATATTTACTATTTAAACCTTTATTTTTGTTTAGCAAAAGCTTTCTTCAAGCACCCATCATTTGCAGGAAAATTGGCTTGAGGTGATCAGTATTTACTCTTAGAAATTTAGAGGGTACCAACCAAAATAACCATGGTAAAACCTAAAACAGGCACATTGGCATAGAAGTAAGTTTTACTCTTGACTTTTATCTTCTCCTTTGCCTTATATTTCAAATTTGAGAGTAATTTTTAAGAGAAGGAAGTCAGTTTGATAAACACCTGATGTAACTAGTAAAGTATATTGAAGTAGCCTGGATTGAGGGCTCCAGTTTGTTTACAATCTAAGTTTTAAATCATTCAGAGTCCTGATATCCAAACATCAACATCAATAACTAAAGAGTCAATTGTTAGTAACTTATTGGCTACTGCTAGTGTAACTGGCTTAGAGTTTTCAACCTCTCACTTCTCAAAACACGCCTTCTTTCTCATTACTAATTACTTTTCAATCCACTGGAATCCAGTGCTGTTAAGCAGCTTTTGGGAATGCCTAAGTTACCAGCCTTGCCTGCTTTCCACAGTTCCCCATCCACTGTTAATATCAAAGCTCCTATTTCTTTATAGTTACTGGTCTAATTTTATTACTAAATGTAACACATCATTAAGAGATTTGACTGACCAATAAGACTTAATGTTTTTGGCTGGGAAGCACATTTAAAAAAATCCTTATATTAAATATAATGGGTTTTTAATTGATGAAATTGGAAGGAGAGGTATCTATATGGATGCTCCTCTTCAGTATTTCCTGATTATCCCAAAATAAAGATAGAAGATTATTTCATTTCTGTTGAAAATTTTTTATGTTTCTGATTAATCTCAGATTCTAGAATGCTTGATAAGGACAAAACACTATTTTGACAAGATTTAAGTGAAATTTTTCTTTAGTTTGTTTAAAAAATTTGGTATATTTAATATTCCAGGGTTCATAATTTAATACAGACAAGGAAAAGAATAGAGATTTTGATTGTTGTTACCTGTTTGTTGCTGTTGAGTTTATTCTGACTTATGATGACCCCATGTGTTCGGAGTAGAACTGCTCCCTTGGGTTTTCAAGGCTGTGACTTTTTGGAAGCAGATCTCCTGACCTGTCTTCTGACATGACTCTGGCTGGGTTTGAACCACCAATCTTTGAGCTAGTAGCCTAGTGCTTAATTAAGCATTTGTACCACCCAGGGACTCTTTTTTTTTTTTTTTTTTTTTACCACCCAGGGACTCCTAGAGACTGTGAGTAACAGTTGTTAGAATTTGCTTTTTATTATTAAGATGCAGGGATTTGTCAGGGACATCACCACCAAATTCATAGGATTCATGGTTTTGTTAGGTAGATGACTCTCTTAACTCATTGGCATACACACAATGTCAGGTGTTTATCACCTTTCTCTTATGGTTGTTTCATAGCCAAAGAGACTTGCATCATTATAGACAGATTTTATATGCCTTTTCCTTTTTGGCTTCTGACTTTGGACAAATCAAAGACAGGTTAGTTAAAGGGGAAAAGGCTCTACACTTTATTTTTAGTATAGGATTAATATTTAAATATTACATGTTTTACTCTCAGGCGCTTAAGTTTTAATTCCTTATTTACAGGCCCAAGAGCAGCGAAATACACTGGAAGTGAGAGTCAGGATTACAATGTCATCTCCATTCTCAGTTACCTTGAATCCTTGAGCATTCTACAAAGAAGAAAATGCAAGAAATTATAAGTGACTTCTACTTTCTCTTACCCATGGTATTATTTTAAGAATAAGTCTCTACCCATTGGGCCACATTATAACAAAGTATCATTCCCTGAAGTATGTTTAGAGCATTATTTTGCATTTAATTTATGTGACTGTTATCTCACTGAGCATTCTGTGAAGTCTTCGATGTCAGGCACAGATTATTTTAAAACTCTGCTATTTGCTTTAGCATGTTCTCTCACATAAAATAGGCACTCATTAACTCTCATTAAACTTTCCTTTAGTTAATTAAGATAATATAATAAGCATTATTTTTCAACTTCAAGAGGTCACATACTATGCCAATTTCCATTTTAAATTATTGCAAATAAGGCCTAAGATTTTCGATATATTTATTATCTGATATTCCTTATAATAGGGAGAAGTCTTCTTCTTTAAACTAGGGTAAGGTATTATTTCCAACGTAATTCTTTAACCCACATTTATCTGTTAAGCAAATAATTAGAAAATACTAAACATCAACATACTCTTGACTAAGAGTGGAAAATTACTTGTGAAAGAGTGGGTGCAAAAAATACAGATAAAATGATCCAGTGTTTATTTTCAGTTGTGTTTTGGAATTGAGACTTTGAGTAATAATGGCCTTGAATAATTTATAGAAATCATTAATGAAAAGTGTTTTCTCAGCAGACATTTCGTTGATTGCCTAACACCAGCGTTAACCTTAAAGAGTTTTCTAATCAAATTAGACTCTCCCTTCAGATACTGGGTGAACAGGTGATAGGTCCAGGCAGTCAACTGGCTTGGAAATTTTACAAAATTAATTGGATCACTGTTCATATTTTGCAAAATTGCTCTGAAAAAAAAAAATCAGACATTCGACACATCAGAATTGAGAAAAAAAAAAAGAGCAGCCCCTAAAATTCAGAAGTTGGCCTGTCCATGTCATTGTCTTATCAGGTACAATCTCACATGTTATAAACCTCAGCCAATGTTACCCTGAGACCATAATAAAAGGAGACGAAGCAAAGCCACTTCAAAATTTTGCCTAAACACAAACAAAAACAGTGTTATTGTGACACTCACAAATATAAAACATCCCCTCCCTTGGCCAAAATGAATGACTGTTACCTCTTAACCAGTTATCACTTAATCTTATGCTAGTCTCCCCTTCCTATAAAAAAAAAAAAAAAAGATTTATTGAGTTCCTCGTTCCCAAAATTATCTTTGCTTTCTGACAACATCAGCTCTAGGGTGAACTCCAGCTTTCTTTCATCTTCCTTCAAATTACCCAGTCAAAACTCAAATCCTGTAACAGTTTCTATTCCTATAATTACTTCTTACTGGGGAACTCTACGGTTCATCGTAGTGTGTATCTTCCCTCACTACCAAGAGTAATGACTGCAATTAATTTAACTACAGGTGTTTTCTCTGGTGGTCTTTGACTTAAGGACATTATGTCAAAGTGGCATTTTTAAGTAATGTGGCAAAGAGAAAACAGCCGTGGTCATAAAATATATAAAATATGCTTGCTATCTCATTTGAAATGATCTTGTCCTTAAAAATAAACATATGCACACATAGACAAAATTTTCTTCAAGAATTAAATTCAGAGGGGAAAAGAGAAGAAAATGACACAGATTCACCATCATTATAAGAAATAAAACCCTGAGTCAGAGATAATGAGAGGAAAATTGCATGCAAGTATATATTTGTGTGTTTGTGTAAACAGACATTTTTGAATTTAGAAAGAAAAAATAGTAAAATCTGTGTCTTCCTAGGTATTTTCTGCTTATAGGAGCTTGGTAGATGGATATGGTAAGCCGAATAAGCTTCCCCCCATGCCCAGATCCATACTCTAATCCCTAAACCTTTGAATATATTACATTTCTTTGTAAAAGGGGCATTTTTAGATGTAGTTAAGGTTATGGACCTTAAAATAGGGAAATTATTCTGCATTATCTGAGTGATCTCCAAATAAACACAGGAGACCTCAAAGCAGAGAACATTCTCTGGGTGGAAGCAAAAGAAGTGTAGCAAAAGTAGTAGATGGAGAAGTTCAAAGTGAGAGAAAGACTTGATTTGCTGTTACCGGAGGGAACCACCTAGAAAGCATGAAAAGGAATGTGAGCAACCTCTAGGATCAATAACTGCCCCTGCAAACCCCACCCCCCTACCCTTCCTACAGCTGGCAAGGAGATGGGAATCTCAGTCCTACAAACACAAGCAGAAATTGAATTCAGACAACAACCAGAATGAACTTGGAAGGGTATCCAGACCCTCCAGGAGGGAACGCTGCTTTGCTGACACCTTGGTTTCAGCTTTATTCAACTCTAAACAGCAGATGCAGATGAGCTGTGCTGTACCTGGCCTTCTGACCCACAGAACTGTGAAGCAATAAATGGGTGTGCTTTCTAGCTGACAAATCTGCAGTATTTTGTCATCACGGAAACACTGGTGGCGTAGTGGTTAAGTGCTACGGCTGCTAACCTAAAGGTTGGCAGTTCAAATCTGCCAGGTGCTCCTTGGAAACTCTATGAGGCAGTTCAACCCTGTCCTATAGGGTCACTATGAGTCGGAATCGACTTGACTTAACAGCAGTGGGTTTGGTTTTGGTTTTTTTGATTTTGTCATCACAGCAATAGAAAACTAAAAATTATGTTTGAAGTCCAGGGCTAAACAAAGCAATTTTTGCTCTGCACCCTTTTGGGAATAACCCTTTTATCAAGAAAAAGGTGACTCTTAAGCTCAATATTTACTTTTCTTCATATGTCCTTTTCCTTGTCTTTAGAATCTAAAATACACTTTTGTAATTTTCTATATAGTATTTTTTATGAGAAAGGAAATAAAGACATATAACCTCTGCCTTAACCAAGAATATAGGGAACAAGAAAGGGTTGTACACAATTAATTTTTGTGCAAATTAATATATGTGTAGATCCAATTTCATTATCCTTAGGCAACTGCATACACAGAGAGAAAACTCTCAGAACTGCTGTAGCAAATCGTGGAGATTAATGAATCCTGAGAAAGACACCAGTCATTTGAACATGATGAAAACAAGGAAATAGAAAATACTGAATCCTAGTTATGCACAGCTATCAAATCCTGAGGGAAGAACTTTGTTGAAACAAATAACTCATAAACAAGATGCGTGTATTACTTCTGAGTATAAACAAACATGAATACATATATGTATACATTTTATACATTTTTAAAAATTAGATTGTTGTTGTTGTTAGGTGCCATCAAGTCAGTTCCAACTCATAGGGACCCTAATACAACAGCAGGAAACACTGCCCAGTCCTGTCCCACCTTCATGATCGCTGTTATGCTTGAGCCCATTGTTGCAGCCACGTGTCAATCTGTTGCATTGACAGTCTTCCTCTTTTTTGCTGACTCTCAACTTTACTAAGCTTGATGTTCTTCTCCAGATGTTGGTCCCCCTGATAACATGTCCAAAGTATGTGAGACAATGCCTCACCATCCTTGTGTCTAAAGAACTTCCTGGCTGTACTTCTTCCAAGACAGATTCGTTCATTCTCTTGGCAGTCCATGATATACTCAATACTCTTCACCAACACCGTAATTCAAAGGTGTCAGTTCTTCTTTGGTCTTCCTTATTCATTTCTCAGCTTTTCCATGCGTATGAGGCAATTGAAAACACCATGGGTTTGGTCTTGCACACATTAGTCCTTAAAGAGACAGCTTTGCTTTTTGACACTTTAAAGAGGTCTTTTGCAGTACATTTATCCAAAACAATGCTTCATTTAATATCTTGACTGCTGTTGCCATGGGCATTGATTCTAGATCTAAGTAAAATGAAATTCTTGACAACTTCAAACTTTTCTCCATTTATCTTGAAGTTACTTATTGGCCCAGCTGTGAGGACTTCTATTTTCTTTATGTTGAGGTGTAATTCATACTGAATGTTGTAGCTCTTGATCTTCATCAGTAAGTAAAGGTTGTGTCATCTGCTTATCACAGGTTGTTAATGAGTATTCTTCCAGTCCTGATGCCCCATCTTTCTTCATATAGTGCAGCTTCTGGGATTATCTGCTCAGCATACGGATTAAATAAGTATGGTGAAAAGATACAACCCTGACACATTTCCTGACTTTAAAACGCACAGCATTCCCTTGTTCTGTTCAAACAATGGCCTCTTGGTCTATGCACATGTTCCTCATGAGTATAATGAAATGTTCTGGAGATCCAATTCTTCACAATGTTATCCATAATTCATTACTATCCACAGAGTCAAATGTCTTTGCATAGTCAATGAAACACAGGTAAACATCCTTCTGGTATTCTCTGCTTTCGTACAGGATCCACTGACATCAACAATAATATCCCTCATTCCATGTCCTCTTCAAGATCAGGCTTGAATTTCTGACAATTCCTGATCAATGTACTGCTACAACCACTTTTGAATAATTTTCAGCAAAATTTCACTTGTGGGTGATATTAATGATATTGTTTGATAATTTCTGCATTCTGTTGGATCACCTTTCTTTGGAATAGGCATAAATATGGACCTCTTTCAGTTGACTGGCCAGGTACCTTCTTGGCATAGATGAGTGCGCACCTCCAGGGCTGCATCCATTTGTTGAAACATCTTCATTCGTATTCTAAAATTCCCTGGAGCCTTGTTTTTCACCAATGTCTTCAGTGCAGGTTGGACTTCTTCCTTAAGTACCATCAGTTCTTGGTCATATGCTACCTTCTGAAATGACTGAATGTAGACCAATTCTTTTTTGTACAGTGACTCTTTGTATTCCTTCCATCTTCTTTTGATGCTTCCTGTGTTGTTCAGTTATTTTGCCCATAGAATCCTTCAGTATTGAATCTCAAGGCTTGAATTTCTTTTTCAATTCTTTTAGCTTGAAAAATGCTAAGTGTTTTCTTCCCTTTTGGTTTTCTAACTCCAGATCTTTGCACATGGCATTATAATGCTTTACTTTGTATTCTTGAGCCACACTTTGAATTATTCTGTTCAGCTCTTTTACTTCATCATTTCTTCCTTTCACTTCAGCTACTCTGTGCTCAAAAGCAACTTTCAGAGTCTCTTTTGACATCCATTTTGGTCTTTTCTTTCTTTCCTGTCTTTTTAATGATCTCTTGCTCTCTTCATGTATGATGTCCTTGATGTCATTTCACAACTTATCTGGTCTTTGGTCATTAGTGATCAATGAGTCAAATCTATTCTCGAGATGGTCTCTAAATTCAGGTGAGATATACTCAAGGTTGTACTTTGGCTCTTGTGAACTTGTTCTAATTTTCTTTTACTTCATTTGAACTTGCACACGATTAATCGATCCTCTGTTCCACAGTCAGCCCCAGCCTTACTCTGACTGATGATATTGCTTTTCCATCATCTCATTCCACAGATGTAGTTGACTGATTCCTGTGTATTCCATCTGGCAAGGTACATGTGAATAACCTGTTGTTGAAAAAAGTTATTTGGGATAAAGAAGTCATTGGTCGTGTAAAACTCTATCACAAGACTTTTAGCATCATTTCTATCACCAAGGCCATATTTTCCAACTATGAATTCTTCTTTGTTTACAATGTTCACATTTCAATCAACAGTTATCATCAGTGCATCTTGATTGCATGTTCAATCAATTTCAGACTGCAGAAGTTGGTAAAAGTCTTCAATTTCTTCATGTTTCCTTAGTGGTAGTTGTATACATTTGAATAATAATCATATTAACTGGTTTTCCTTGTAGGTGCATGAATATTATTACTGAGAGCACTGTATTTCAGGAAAGATCTTAAGATGCTTTTTTTGATGATGATTGCAATGCCATTCCTCCTCAATTTTTCATTCCTGACATAGTACACCATCTGAGCATTTAATTGAAAATGTCTAATACCATTCCATTTCAGCTCACTAATGCCTAGGATATTGTGTTTATGCATTCCATTTCATTTTTGACTATTTCCAATTTTCCTAGATTCATACTTTGTTCATCCCACTTCCCAGTTATTCATGGATGTTTGCAGCTGGTTCTTCTCTTTTTGAGTCATGCCACATCAGCAAATGAAGGTACCAATAGCTTGACTCCATCCACATCATTAAGGTTGACTCTAGTTTGAGGACATATCTCTTCCCCGGTCATATGCTGAGTGCCTTCCGATCTGAGGGACTCATCTTCCAGCACTATACCAGACAATGTTCCACTACTATTCATAAGGTTTTCACTGGCTAATTTTTTTTTTTTTTCAGAAGTAGACCACCAGGTCCTTCTTCCTAGTCTGTCTTAGTCTGGAAGCTCCACTGAAACCTGTCCCCTACAGGTGACCCTGCTGGTATTTGAAATACTGGTGGCATAGTTTCCAGCATCACAGCAACACACAAGCCACCACAGTACATCAAACTGTTAGATGCATAAATTAGATATTACCCAAAGATCTATATAAGATTCTCCAGGAATTTTTTTGATTACTAACTGGTTAATTTTTTCCCTAAATTATCAAGATAGAAAAACATAAGTTTTATATACTGAAAATATCTGAATATAAAGAGACCTAAGCTAGTGTATGGAAAGGATCACAGTTTTGTCCTATCAGACATAGCTTCCTGTTTGTTAGGTGATTACACAATTGCTGTGCAAATATTTTTAAATTGATTTGGCAAGAGTAAAATGTGATGTTTTACTTAAGAAGACCTTCTCGATTTGTTTTCTGGCATGATATACATGGTAAAATAAGTGAAACATATTTTATTTTTCTTAATTATATTAGAGTTTAATTTCTAATGAAATTATACACCTTTGAATTATGACATTGGTGAAGAATATTGAATATACCATGGACTGCCAAAAGAATGAACAAATCTGTCTCGGAAGAAGTACAGTCAGAATGCTCCCTAGAAGCAAGGATGACAAGACTTTTTCTTACATACTTTGGACTTGTCATCAGGAGGGATCAGTCCCTGGAGAAGGACATTATGGTTGGTACAGTAGAGGGTCAACAAAGAAGAGGAAGACCCTCAACATATGGACTGATACAGTGGCTGCAACAATGGGCTGATTGGTAACAATGATCATGAGAATGATGCCGGACCAGGCATTGTTTTCTTCTGTTGTATGCAGAGTCAGCGTGAGTCAGAACTGACTCGATGGCACCTAACAACAACACAACAATGAAATCTAAAAACTGCCCTCTCCACATTGAATCTGTCTACAGAAATGTGCTAATTGAGCTTATAGTTTTTTCCCCAATGTTTAGAGATTTTATTCAGCTCGCCATTAAAAAAAAAAAAAACCTGACTAGATTTGTTTAATAAAAGTGGATTTTTTTCTACCTACCAAGTCTGAAAGTTGTGCTTTAAATGTTCCATTCACCTTCTATCTTTTAGCTATAATACCTTCAGCCTGTGGTCTTCTCATGAGTGTGAAGTGTTCACAAAAAAACCGCAACTTTTCCATTTATTTTTCTGCATGACACTCAGAAAGAAGGAGAAATAATAAGCAGAAAATAGTAAAAAAAGAAAAGAAAAGAAAGCTTCCCCAGAAAATTTATGTTTTTTTTTTTTCTAGTTGGCCAGAATGATATTGGAGAGCAGGGTTCTTGCTCACAGGCTATAAATACTGATGAATCCCATGATTGGCAGGCAAGACAAAAGGCTTCTCCTGATTCATGCAGCTGCAGGGGCTGGTAAACTCAAGATCAGCAGGTCAGGGAGCAGGGCTCTTACTCATAGGCTGTGAAGGTCAATGAATCCCAAGATCCGTAGGCAAAATCACAGGTAAGCTGCTAGATCAAGTCCCAAGAACTGGAGGTCAGATGAACAGGAGCCAGCTAAAGGATTCAGAGCAGGCAAAAGCCAGCACGTCCACTTATATTCAGATGCAGGCCACACACCCAAGGAAACTCCCTTTCAACTGATTAGCTACTGCCACAGCAGATCCCTTCATGAGGGTGATCAAATCTCAACAGGGAAGTGATCACAACATTGTCTGATTGCCAAAACACTGGATCATGGCCCAGCCTAGTTGACACACAATCTTAGCCATCACGCCTGGGCATATATTCACCCATCAAGGGACAAATGCAAGTATTTTTCGTATTTGTTGTTGTCTAAGAAGTACAACATTTTATTGGTGGTTATTACTACTTCCATATTTTTCATCAACCCCTTAATAATTATTTTTTAAAGGTTTAACTGGATCTTGGAACTCAGTCTTCAGGTCTAAAGGAGTTAATGTCTGGTAAGCATATATAGATAAAGTGGATAAATATTTAAAAGATAAATTTTAAAATATGTTAGACTGAAGTTGCATCTACACAACAGTGGGCAAATAGGAGACTCTAAGGAAAAACATGGGCAATCCAAGTGAAAGTAGCAAAGAATTTTTTTTTTTTTTAATCCAGGCATGTAGTATAGTTAATTAAAAAGTATAGAATCAAAAAGGAATTTCAAGTGGCTTGTTATTCCTAAAAAACTCAATTTATAGAGAAAGGAAAGTAAAGGGGATGGAAATTAGTCAGCAGTGCCAAAAGTTGAGAGTGTTTGTAATGTGAACTATTGAGGTTAATTATTAGTATACCTACTCCTCACTTATCAATATTGCTAAGTTCTAAACACCAGGACGTTATGCGAAAATTGTTTTTATGTGAAATACTCATATTTTCTGCCCCAGCCTCTCCTTCTCCTGGGCCCTAGCCCTCCCAGCTGTGTGACTGCAGCTCCTCTGTACCTGCCGTGGTCACAGGCTTGGCCCCACTTTGCTGGCCAGAATCCAAATTCATGCTGCAGGCTACTGGTTGGGCATCCTTGGCAGCCCAGTGCCCCATCTCAGGCTCCGTGGTGCACTCGGTGAGGGAAGCAGGCCACTCCGGCTAGGCCATGAGCAGTGGCCTGGGTTAGAGGACGGCTCCACAGAGGTGAGTGCCGCCTGCACCTTCTCCCACTCTCTGCACCTATCTGCCACCGCCTGCATGAGAGGCAAGCACGGGGCAGAGGGTGGAGTGCACTGGGAAACAGCCAGGAGGAGGGAGGGCAGGTATCACCCAGGACGAGCCAGAACATCTGGCACCTGGAGGGTTCCAGACTTCGGTTAAATACCTGGGGCTGCACCATTCTTCCCTCTGCACCCTGACAAGCTGTGCACAGTGACAGTGCGTGGATTGCCCATGTTAATGTGCAAAATAGTTGGATAGTAGATTTTTTAGAATTGTCCTAAAGGCGAAATGATGAATAACGAGATAGTAAGTGAGGGGTAAGTGTACTTTTATGTTAAGCATGAGTTACTTTTAGGTGTTTGGATGTATGGGAATAGACTGTAGCAGAGAGTGTTGTGTTGGAAACACCCGACTGAGAGCCACCATAGGTAGTTAAAGCCATGGAGATCAATTTATTTACCAGAGATTATGAGCAAAAAGAAAAAAAAAAAAAAAATAGAATTTAAAGCTCTGAAGAATAGTCATGAAAGGGGCCCGAGAATGTCAATTAGATAACAGCAACAATCAAAATAGCTAACATTGAGTGCTTGTTATGATCCAGGCTTTTTTTTTAAAAGACATTGCATCATTTAACAATAATTTCAATGGTTTTAACACATTCAGTTTTAGAGCAGATGAACAAGAATTAAGGTCATGATGTCTGAATGGTATCCAATATATGAACAGATTTTAAAAATATAAACTAGTCAACAATGCCAAAATGCAACAAGAAAAATAAGATGTGGAATAAAACGTGCTCTTAAGTTTACTATATTTCTTCATATTTAAACTAACCGATAAAAGGTAATTTCATAAAAACTTCATTACATACAGTATTTTTCCTAATTTTGAAAAAGCCAGCAAGATATATTTTTTCCTGTTCCATTTCATTTCTCTATCTTAATGTCCACATGAGAAATATGAGGAGAGAAATTTCTCGAACAAATTCCCAGAGTTTATGGCAGCAACAGATAATGCAATTTATCCAGCTCATTTACAGTTTCTTTCCACCCTTAAATATGGGTTTTTAAACTATCAGAAAAACTTAAAAGCTAAAGAAGTTTGGTGTTATTAGGAACTTTTTCCAACAAAGTCATCACGTTTGAAAGGCTATAAGTTGTCATCAGAGCATTATTCTCAAATTTAAGTAAAATCCTTATAATTTTCTCTCTCTGGTTTTCAAATTTAAAATATTTATATAGAAGATTAAAAGTGGATTGTATTTCAGTTATTCAATACTTTGTTTAGATGTATAAATGAGATTAACAGAACCTTGTAAATAAACACGAAACCTTTTAATTTAACATGGCAGAAAGAACAAAAGCGTTTATGTAGCTCGTGTAATTTCTTCAAAATTATGGTGAAGGTAGGGAAGCAGGGCAGTTGAAATCACAGCCTGGATTATTACCAAAGAGAATGGGTGGCATCAAAATGGGGAGAGATCTGCCCCAGAGAATTCTGGGGGATTGGGAAGGATAAGAGAGTAAGATGTTGTCTGACTATAGGGATAGGCCCTCCTCCCAACTCTTGTTCACCCTGTGTCTAGAATAGCAGCAGTTAGATATCTAACAGCATGCAAAAAATAAAAATAAACAAACAATACAAAAAAGGGAATTATTTTCTAATAATAGAAGTTATTGAGGGCAACTGAGAACTCTAATGTTAGCATTGGCCCTCTCTCCTTCTGGTACTTACGGCATCCCCAACATGACAGTAGATTCTTTTCCCACTCATCTTAAGGCAAAGTTGGCTATGCCCTAAGCTCTGACATGTACACAGAGCTCACAGTTATATTTTCTTAATTTTTTTTTTTTCTCTACTTAAACATTAGGTTAGAGCTTGGCTGCTATCCTAAAGTTGGGCATTTTGAATCTACCAGCTGCTCCACAGGAGAAAGATGTGACTGTATGCTTCCTTAAAGATTATCCAAAAAAACCAAACCCGCTGCCCTTGAGTCGATTCCAACTCATAGTCAACCTATAGGACAGAGTAGAACTGCCCCATAGAGTTTCCAAGAAGCACCTGACGGGTTTGAACTGCCAACCTTTTGGTTAGCAGCCGTAGCACTTAACCACTACGCCACTAGGGTTTCCTTAAAGATTATAGCCTTGGAAATCCTAAGGGGAAGTTCTACCCTGTCCCGTAGGGTCTCTATGAGTCAGAAATAACTCCGCAGCACACAACAACAGCATACTTGAATATAAATGACAAAGAAAAATCACAAAATCTTTATAGAAACGTAAAATAAAAAGACCAAGAAAAATATACGGAAAATCAACCTTGGAGGAGAAATCTTTAAGGAAGATCAGAGATTTAAAAAACAGAAGAAATCAAAACAGAGGGGAAAAAAAATTCTAACAAATAAACCCAGAAAATTCAAGAACGCACAGCAATCACGGAAAGAACAAGGTAGTGAGACAATAGAATAAAGCATAAGAAAGAACTCTAAAAAATTAAATAAGATTGCCACAAACACAACAAATAATATTTAAAGATAGCCAAAATGAGAACTAATTAACTAAATAAATGGTAAAAAGAGTGAAAAGCAATACCTTTCATGACTCGGAGTGAGAAAGGAGTGTTTATTTATTAAAACTAGTAGATTTTCTTTAACTAGAAAAGTAATTTTTTTTTACTTTTTTTTTTAAACTTCAGATATATAAAAGTACATTTATTACTAATATTTTATCGTAGTGCAAAGCTCTTCATCCCTATTTGAGTATAGGTATGCATCAGTTAACAAGACCACAAATATATCCCCTTTCATACAACACACTCAAAGTGTAGCTTCCACAATTTCCATTATTAGTTTCTTTAAGCTGAAGCGAGAACTTTACGTAAGCTGTCTAATACCAAAACAAAACAAAACAAAAAACAGAAACCAAACCCACCGTTGTCAAGTTCCTTTCAATTTATAGTGACCCCATAGGATTTCCAAGGCTTTTTTTAAATCTCTACGGAAGCAGACTGCCCCATCTCTCTCCCTTGGGGCCACTAGTGGTTTGGAACCACTTTAGCAGTTGCTCGCCTTAACCGCTGTGACACCAGGGCTCCTAATTCAACTAATATTTTCAGTGCCTCAACTTTGTCAAAGTTTTTAAAAACATATCTTGTTTTCACAAATACAGCACTCTATTCATGTTCAATATGTTACAGAGTTTCTGGATGGTACAATTGGTTAACACACTCAGCTGCTAATGGAAAGATTGGAAGCTTAAGTCCACCCAGAAGTGCCTTGGAAGAAAGGTCTGGCTATCTACTTCCAGAAAACTCAACCATTGAAATCCCTGTGGAGCACAGGACTACTCTGACACACCTGGGGTCGCCATGAGTCGGAATCAGCTCAACGCCAACTGATACTGTATCCTTTGTTACCAAGGAAAGAAGCACAATATAAGTTACGATGGATGCTAATTGGGAGTTTCTGCTGTTGAAACTTATGCGTATCATTAGGTTTTTACCCCATGTATATTTTAGTAAAGTTGAAAATCAATACAATATTTTAATGAAAATGGAATGAAGCCCAAGTGCGTGCCATTGTCACACATTAAGTGGGAAACCTTCATCTTCCTCTACCTAGTCACTGAGGCAGTGACTGTGATCTCTCACCTCATCGCCTTGGTGTTTCTTATCAATATTTTTCTAATAGTATGCCCACTTTCTGAAGACCAAAGATTACTATAGAGTTTAAATTTTAAAGAAATTATCTAATTAATTTCAGCAAGCAATAAATATTTTGAAGAGCTTAAATAAAAGTGTACATTATAAGGAAAAGTACAACCTGGGATTTACCTGCACCTAATTTCACCTAATTTTATTTGTAGTTTAGGAGATTTGATATGTTTAACACAGACCTCATTACTTCCTGGCAAAATGATATGCCTTTTTAAATGGCTTTTTTTTCTCCCTCTCTCTCTACTGAGAAAATAACTATGTAAAGTCAGTGTTTGATTGTTCTACCTCCCTCCCCTTCATGTGAAATTTGATGCTTTATTTTTTCACTAAGAGTTCATGCCTTCCCATAATCTGTGAACACATCTATCGTGAATAACAATATGATGTAGCAGCAGTATAATAACTAAGGATGTTTTTAATACATAGAATCCCATTTTAAGTGACATTACAGCTTGATATGAATAAGATAGGCTCACAATTCTTACTATAATTTATTACCAGAAAAAAATATATTATCAAACATCAGTGTTTTGATGGGTACCGAATGGCTAAAGACAAAGATAACTGAAAATTATGCACTAAAATCTAGTTAGTAAATTTGTTTCTCACAGAGGTATGGCTTAGAAATTTTGACACTACTTTTTGTATGATGTGATTAAAAAATAAGTAAATTTTTTGTAGATAATGAGAGTTGGGTTTCTACCGTATAGAAAAAGGAAAAAGGGGATAGTTAGTAAGAACTCAGTGGTACTGAATTGTAGTTGGAGGTTATAATGTTGATCAAACCACACCAGCCAATAGGGTAACTCCTTTTTTTAACTTGTTGATTCAGAGACATGAGGTGCCCAAAGTGGCCAGGTAGGGTTCTTAATTTGCATTTTAATGGAATCAGTGCTGTATCTGCTGGAGGGAATAATCCTCCCTTTGGAACTAAGACTTCTAGACCATCAGAACACAGAGTAGCAGTGACAGAAAGCAAAAATTTTAGAAGTGGGTCACTAGGGGGTAATAGTGCATGGTGCCACTCACATTTCCACTCCTTGATTTCTTGTCACAGTTCACAAGTTTTATTGAGTCGTGTTCTCATTTTTATTTAGCTTTAAAAAGTTGAGATTTTTTTTGAACAATTTATTATTTAGAAATGCATCATTAATCTCCAAATACTTAAGGATTTTCCACTTAGCTTTCTGTAATCGATTTCTAGTTTAATTTCACTGACAACACACTTTGTATGATTTCTACTCTATGTGCTAAGGTATGTTTTATGGTCCAGAATGTGTCAATATTTGTGAGTGTTCCATGTGTGCTTGAGAAGAATGTTTATTCTGCTGCCGTTACATGGAATAGTCTATAAATATAAATTAGATCAAGTTAATTAATAGGGACATTCAGGTCAACTATACCCTTACTGAATTTCTATCCTTTTGTTTTATATTTGGAAACCCTAGTGGCATAGTAGTTAAGTGCTATGGCTGCTAACCAAAAAGGTCAGCAGTTCAAATCCACTAGGCACTCCTTGGAAACTCTATGGGGCAGTTCTACTCTGTCCTATAGGGTCACTAAGTGTCAAAATTGACTTGACCGCAATGCTTTTTTTTTTTTTTTGAGAGAGAGGGGTGTTGAAAACTCTTACTGTAATAATTGATGGGTCTTTTTTTCCTTGAAGTTCTATTAGATTTTTTTTTGCTTCGTGCATTTCGATTCTCTGTTGATAGGTTGCAAACCCATTACTCAGTTTTATGTATTCTTGGAGAATTGACTTCTTTATCATTCTGCGATGATTCTCTTTTTCACTGTTAATTTTCCTTGTTCTGAAGTCTGATTTTTTTTTAATTAATGTAACTATTTCAGTTTTCTCTTGATTAGTGTTAAAATGGCATGTCTTCCTCAATTCCTTTATTTTTAACCTATCTGTGTATTTATGGAGTACCTGGGTGATGCAAATAATTAAGTTCTTGACTACCGACAGAAAGGTTAATTGTTTGAACTCACCTTGAGGTCCATTGGAGAAAACCTGGCGATCTGCTTCCGAAAGGTCAGAGCCTTGAAAAACATATAGAATGCATTTGTACTCTGTAACGCATGGGGTCACTATCAACTAGATGACAACTGATGTCTTTATAATTAAACTAGATTTCTTGCAGACAATATATAGCTTTTTAGGCACTCTGATAATCTCTGTCTTTGAGTTGGTATGTTTAAGTATTCAAATTTAAAGTAATTATTGATATATGTGGTTTAATATCTGTTATGATAATAAATGTTTCCTACTTGTAGCACTTGGTCTTTGTTTCTTCTTTTTTTTTTTTTTAACATTTCCTTCTTTCTTTGACTTGTCTGGTCTTATTGAGCATTTTATATGATTCAATTTTCTCTCCTCCCTTAGCATACCAATTATACTTTCTTTTTCATTGTTGATATTTACCATAGAGTTTGCAACATACAAGTTACCTAAGTTCACTTTGAAATAATACTATGCTGCTTCAAGGTTAATACACTACTCCACTCTTTCTGTGTTATTGTTATAAATGTTGCTTCTACTCCACTCTTTCTTCTCCTTCTAGTGTTCCAATTATACACATGTTACACTTTTTAAAATTGTCCCACAGTTTTGTTGTGGATTTTGTTTTCATTTTTTCTCTTGCATTTCAGTTTACAATGACTCTGTTGATAAATGTTCAAACTCACTAATTGGTTCCTTAGCTGTGTGAAGTCTGCTGAACACATCAAAATTCTTTCCTCCTTGTCCTAATAATATTGTTGCCATTTCACTCATCCATATAGTATAAATCATCAAAAAATACACTGTATAATTAGTTAGAACAAAAGATTATCTTTGAAATCAATGAACAATAGAAAAAAATGAAAGATTTTACTTTTACCTTCACTTATTCCATCTCTGGTACTCTTTTTCATTATGTAGATCTAAGTTTTTGATCTACATGATTTTCATTCTCTCTGAAGAATTTCTTTATCATTTCTTTCAGGGCAGGTGTGCTGGCAATGAATTCCATCAGGTTTTGTTTTTCTTAGATAGCTTTTAGTCCTCCATTTTCAAGCATAATTTTTCTCAGTATAGGATTCAAGGTTGTTGTTTTGTTGCGCTTTTTGTTTGTTTTTTGCTCTCAATGTTTTAAATATCCCACTCTACTCTCTTCTTGCTTTCACGGTTTCTGAAAGGGGTTTCAATGTAATTCTTATCCCTGTTTCATTATAGTTAAGGTGTTTTACTTTCCTTTCTGATTTCTTTCAATTTTTTCTTAATGTCTTTGGTTTTCTGCATTTTGAGTATGATATGCCTAGGTTTCGGGGTAGGTTTTTTTTTTGTGTGTGTGTGTGGCATTTATCCTGTTTGGCATTCTCTGAACTTCTTGGATTTGTGGTTTCGTGTCTGACATTAATTTTGGAAAATTCTTTATTATTATAAGTGTTGCTTCTACTCCACTCTTTCTTCTCCTTCTAGTATTCCAATTATACACATGTTACACATTTTAAAATTGTCCAACAGTTTTGTTGTGGATTTTGTTTTCATTTTTTCTCTTGCATTTCAGTTTAAAATGACTCTGTTGACAAATGATCAAACTCACTGATTGGTTCCTCAGCTGTGTGAAGTCTGTTGAATACCTCAAAAGCATTCTTTATTTCTGTGAGAGTACTTTTGGTTTTTATCATTTCCTTTTTATTTTTTTTCTCAGAGTTTTCATCTCTCTGCTTACATTACCAATCTATTCTTGAATGATGTCTACTTTTCCCATCAGAGCCCTTTACATATTAATCATAGTTATTTTAAATTCCCTGTCTGTTAATTCCAAAAGCTGTGTCAGATCTGAATCTTATTCTCATGCTTGCTTTGTTTCTTTAGGCTGTGTTTTTACTTGTCTTTCATCATGTCTTATAATTTTTAGGTTAAAGACATGATGTATTAAGTAATAGGAATTGCGTTAAGTTAGTATGAAGTTTTAGGTTAATCTGATTATGAATTGTGCTTTTTTTTAATGTTTTTTTGTAGCTGTAAAGTGCCAGAGGCTCCAAATTCCTCTAGTCTCCCTTGATTATCCCCTTGCTGTCATTGGGTTTTCCAAAGAACTCACCCTTAGAGTTTGTATCTCTGCTCTCTCAGTTTTACCCCACCTTTACAGTACTGGAATCTATTAGATGAAATGGTCAAGTATGGGGAAGAGGAAGCATTCTATAATTGTATGATTAAATTTCAATCATTTAGTGGTCCTGCGTCCCTGGAATGTGACCTTTATAAGTGTTTCTCAGTTCTCCCCTTACTGTTTAAGTGATTCAGGTAGGCAAGAGGATGGTAAAGTTGGGTTATTGCCTTTCCCATATATTGGATAATACACTGGTAAAGGCTTTTTCCCTGAAGAGTAGACTTTATTATGGTGAATTCTCTGGGCATGTTTCCAAATGGCTACTTTTTCCTCTCTCTTGCCAGAAACAACAGACTTTTCTTGCACTTGTACCTTGAGAATCTGGTGAGGTCCCTGGAGGTAAAACTCAAAGGAAGAGTGGTGGCTTCCCTAAGACTGGGATCCCATATTTCCTTATTCTCAAGCTAATCCAAACTTGGCCTCCAAAAAATCATGAAAATTATCATTAAAGTTAAGTGATAGAACGCTTGCCTTCCATGTCAATCTTAGTTCAGTGTCCAGCCAACACACTTCGATCACAACTACCATTCATCTGTCAGTGGAGGACTGTGTGTTGCTGTGATGCTGAACAGGTTTCAGTGGAGCTTCCAGACTAAGACAAATTAGAAAGAAACACCTGGCTGACTACTTCCAAATATCAGACAATGAAAACCCTGTGAATTACAGCAATCTGATCTACAACAAATCAAGGGAATGACATAGAACCAAGCAGCAGTTTGCTTGCTTAATTGTGCGTGGGGTTGCTATGCACTGGGGGCTGACTTGACTGCAGCTAACAACAGCAACAACAACCAGTTTGTGACTCCAGCCCCCTCTGCTTCAAGTAAGCTGATGTCGGCTCTGATTTTCTGTATTACCTCTCTCTTCAAAATTCAGGATGGTAATTTTCCCCATGATCCCAATTCTTAGGTGGTTCTAAAAAGCCATTTATTTTTAATTTGTTCATCTTTTCTCTTTTCTTTTTTATAGGAGGCACTGGCAATTTACAAGTTCTTTACATATTACAGTTGAAACTAGCTATTGTAACATAATATTTTCCGACCAGAATGGTGTTCTATGTGTATGCTTATTTTGTGATAATAAATGAATAATTTCTTTCATAAGGATCAGCCCAAAGCTGGTAACTATGAGGCAGAGGTTAAAGACGTCCCAAATGTTCAACTTTTCCAAACTGTTGTACTACCACTCCATCATTTCTAACATCAACTACTACCTCTCCTTTCAGTACTCTCCCTCCCATCTTTGGGTTTACTAATTTGCTGCAATGTCTCACAGAACTCACAAACTGTGTAAAGGAAATGTCTCAAGTGGTTGTGGAGGCTGGCAAGTCCCAAATCTGTGGGTCTGGCATAGTCGTCTCCCGACCCACTTGGCTGCAGGAGCTGACGAACCCAAACTGGCAGTTCAGACCACAGGCTGCTGGCTCACAAGGCTGCGAAAACTGACAAATCAGGTCAGATTATAGGCCCCTGGCACACAGGGCTGTAGAGGCCATTGAATCCTGGAACCAGCAGGTCAGACAGTAGGCCTGGCTTGAGTCCCAAGAACCAGAGGTGAATTGATCATGAACTGGACACGGAATCCAATGAACACACCTTTCTTGATTTTAAACCATGCAGTATCCTCTTGTTCTTTTTGAACAACTGCCTCTTGGTCTATGTACAGGTTCTGCATGAGCACAATTAAGTGTTGTGAAATTCCCATTCTTTGCAGCATTGTCCATAACTTGTTATGGTCCACAAAGACAAATGCCTTTGCATTGTCAATAAACCACAGGTAAACATCTTTGTGATATTCTCTGCTTTCAGCCAAGATCCATCTGACATCAGCAATGATATCCCTCATTCCACATCCTTTTCTGAATTCGGATTGAATTTCTGGCAGTTCCCTGTTAACATATGGCTGTAGCTATTTGTGAATTATCTTCAGCAAAATTTTGATTTTATGTGATATTAATAATATTATTCGATAATTTCCACACAAAGAAAGGAGGACTTGGCGATCTACTTTCAGAAAAAAAAAAAAAAAAGCCAGTGAAAACCTTTTGGATAGCAGCAGAATACTGCCTGATATAGTGCTGCCAGTAAAGCTACAGTTTAAAAGACTGACAACCAAATATTGGAAAGAATAAAGAGCAACTTGTATTTGGAAACACTGTTGGTGATAAATTCTTCAAATGTATTTGGTCAATTTGTTTTATCGATCACAATTAAGAGGCACTTATTTTACACAATCAGCCTACTTCTATGTAAAAACACAATAAAAAAAATAGTGTATATGTACATCAAGAGACTTTATAAGAATGCTCAGAACATTCTAATAGCTAGAAGTTAAAAAAAATACCCTAAATGTTCATAAGCAGTAAAACGAACAAATAAATTCTGACATAACTACACAATACTGCGTAGCAAGGAAAATGAACAAATTGCAGAAACAGAGCAATCTGACTAATCTAATATTGAGAAAAATAAGCCAGACACAAAATAATACATTCTGTAGCTTTCCATATGTATAAAGTTTTAAAAAGAAGTAAAACATAATCGGTAGTGTTAGAAATCAAGATAATGGTTAATTTCGGGGAGGAAGAAGAGGAAGTAGGAAGAAGGAATGATAGGAAGTAGGTACAAGAAGTCCTCTGAGATTCTGGGAGCGTTTCATTTCTTCATCTATTGGTGGTTACATTGTGCTGATGCTGTGGCAATAAATTAAACTGTATACTTTGTGTTGTTCACTTTTCTCTATGTGCATTATCCTTCAAACAAAAAGACTAAACAACCCCTTAAAGTTGATATTTGAAAATGCAAAAGGCGTAGTTTCATTTGCCTTTCAAATGGTGCAGTTTCTTCCCTATGAGTCCAGTGAGGGTAGATGTATCAGATGTGCTATGGAGATCCCAGGTATATTTGGGGGATAAGTACAGCACTAAGAACTTTCCTAAGCCTGTGGGAGGCAAAACGCAGAGGGACAATGGGATATATTTTAATATTTTTTATTTGACTCCCTTTGTGCCCACAAACTGGTACTTCCTAGAGAAACTTGGGTTCCACTTGGAAAATAAATGCAGTCATTAACTTATTTGAAGTTAGATTTTGTTTGTTTATTTTATGTTTGTTTATTTATTTGTCAGTGGACTCAAATGAATATTCTAAATAACCTCTTTTATAAAGAAGATAAAAGCCAAAAACTACTCAATCTAATCATTTCATTTTCTTGATAGTTCAAGGTGGTTCATTCATGTATGATTTTTGTCTGTTAATAATTTTGCCAAAGCAAGTCAATGGGAGAATTGAAGTAATTTGGCGAATTGTCTTGAAAGTAGTATTGGTGCCCTCCTCAAATACCACTGAAAGCTAAGCACTCCTTCCTTAGCAATTCCCAAAATACCCCGGGCATTTATAAAAACAGTTATCACAGCAGTCTATACTGGTCTGCCTCTTCAATGCAATAACTTATTTCTTTAACCACCCTGGATAGCATAGCATGTATACTTTATCTGTATTCAATTACATTTTGTTAAATATCCAGTCAAAAGTTCTCCACTTTATCTCATTTTTACCTTGAATTTTTCTGAATCTTTCATCATACACCTATTAATAAATGATCTAAATGGAATGCCTCTCTCTTTTATCTCTAATTAGAACATTGTGGGAGAATGTGTTCAAACTGATGAGTGCAGTGATGGAATATAAAAGTGTAAAATCAACATTTTCCCTTTAGTTCGGTCATCTGTAGACACAAAAGAAGTTAACCATTAGAATATATTGTTTCAAAAAATATAAGAGGCTCCTCTGTGCATTTTGAACATCCCACTTTAGTGTATTTTCTAGGGACACATAAAGTAAGGCAGAACAGACATCACAAGTATAGTTCATTGGTATGTTGATAAATGCTTACCAACTGGTTTGGGGCAAGAGATGATTTGTGTCATTTGCTGAGTTCTACACTACAAATAAGCCTAGGAAACACTGTGGGACAGTTCTCCTCTCTCCTGTAAGGTCCCTGTGAGTCAGAATCGACTTGATGGCACACAACGGCAACAGTACAAAAAACCCACAACATGGCTGATTAGAAATTATGAATAGAATGTCATTGAGTGCAAAATTAGAAAGATGCAGGCACGTTTGCTCTAGAGAGGCTACCGTTTCAGCACATCATCTTCTGTAATTGGAAAAAAAAAAAAATCAGTTACAGGTGGTGTAATAGACAAAAGAAAGCTCTCTTAAATTATTCTGCTTCAGATTTCACATTAAATCATAGTCAGAAATTTAATGTTATACTTTAAAAATCGTTTTTCTGTGAAACGAACATTTAAAGTTCATTCCTAAGGGATGATCATACTAAATCATTTTAATTCCACCAACAGTTTCAAGTGTATTTGACAAAGGGGCAGATGGCCTAAAGTGAGGAATAGCTGTACGTATTACATAAGGAAGCATGCAAAAAGATAGGAAAATGGCCTCAGAAAAGCTACACTTCATTAATTTAGGCTTTGCCTCCAACTACTCTTTTCATAGTTATAGGTTTGTTTTTCAAATATCCTTCATGAGGGCCCTAGGACAAGAATTGCAATAGAATATAAAAGACAAAATACCATTTTAGTACAAACTGTGTCTGGGTAAAAGTTTTCACCATTGCTTTTCATTGTCTATTATACTACATAAATATGTATTTTGACGTATGTCTTTGACTAAAGGACTTTAATGTGGAGATACTTTGGTAAGTTTTAAATACCTTGTCTTTCAAGTGAGAGTGTTATCTACGGACATATGGAATACATTGAAGTTTATTACGAAGAAATAAAACATTTGCACATCTTGCTCCAATTATATAATTCAAGGAACCTCTTCAATTATCATGTATTCTCCAGTGGGATGGGACAATTTGCTGGTGGTTTTCTGTGTGCCTTCCATTCTTCTGTCTGTGCGCAATTCATTGCACGGGGAGGAGATGCATTCTGAGGGAAGAGCTGCTAGTAACTTCTAGGGTTACCTTCCAAGGAGTAGATTTTACTCTTGAATATTTAAAAAACCCCAGAGCATTAATCAAGCGATAGGACCCTTGTGCTGAAGGCAGAATACTTCGTTGATTTGGATAAAATAAAAACTCATGTAAAATGTTATTATAATTGTGTAGACATTTCTTATTTGAATGGATTTCTTCCAATTATTTAATTTAAATTAAATTAAACTTTAGAGAATTCTTATGTAGTGTCAGCATTGGGTTAGGTTCTAGGGATGAGTTCTCTAGCAACAAAGAGGTGATTTCAGGCAGAAAAGAACAGTTTACTCTTCAAAAAAGGCGAGAGCATCATAGTGTGCCAATAAAGAATTAGCGCTGGAGCACAAATTACAATATACCAACACTTAGAAAATTCCATCTTTGACCATATTAGTAACATGTTCCAGCTGAGAAAAAAATTACACACACAAAACCTGAATGATCATTTAAAGACAGCAGACCAGACTGATAATTGAGGTGAATAATTTGTGTAATAAAGTGAATTTATTTAAGGGCCTTGACTACCAATCCTCATTATCTGCCTGATGTGAAGTGCTGTACTTTCAACTCTGCTTTAACTAATGAGAATACCTTTTTAACCTAAGATGTTAAAATGATCTTCCTTAAAGACTTAATTTGTATGTGTGTGTGTGTGTGTGTTAGCTGCCCTGAGTACTAACATATGTGCTTCTATGATATTTTGAAATATTTTCCTGCATTTGCCTTATCTCTGTTATTTTCCTTGCCTTTTCTGTTTCTTTGATTATTTTCACAGGAAGGATATGAGACAGGACAACAAACACAAACTGTCTGTAAGTTTTGATGTTTGCTTACAAAGCCCTACATCCCTTATGGGTTCTTTTTTTTTTTTTTTTTAGTTTTTATCGTGCTTTAAGTGAAAGTTTGCAAATCAAATCAGTCTCTCACACAAAAACCCATATACACCTTGCTACATACTCCCAATTGCTCTTCCCCCAATGACACAGCCTGCTTTTTCCCTCCACTCGCTTTTTTCCTTTCCATTCTGCCACCTTCTAATGCCCTCTACCCTCTCATCTTCCCTCCAGGCGGGAGATGCCAACATAATCTCAAGTGTCCCCCTGATCCAAGAAGCTCACTCCTCACCACCATTCATCTCCGTCACATTGTCTAGCTCAATCCCTATCTGAAGAGTTGGCTTTGGAATGGTTCCTGTCCTGGGCCAACAGAAGGTCTGGGGGCCATGACCATCAGGATTCTTCTAGTCTCATTCAGACCATTAAGTCTGGTCTTTTAATGAAAATTTGGGGTCTGCATCCCACTGTTCCCCTGCTCCCTCAGGGGTCCTCTGTTGTGTTCCCTGTTAGGGCAGTCATGAGTTGTAGCTGGGCACCATCTAGTTCTTCTGGTCTCAGGATGATGTAGTCTCTGGTTTATGTGGTCCTTTCTGTCTCTTGGGCTTGTAATTACCTTGTGTCCTTGGTGGTCTTCATTCTCCTTTGGTCCAGGTGGATTGAGACCAATTGTTGCATCTTAGACGGCTGCTTGCTCCCATTTAAGACCCCAGATGCCACTCTCCAAAGTGGGATGAAGAATGTTTTCTTAATAGATTTTATTATGCCAGTTGACTTAGATGTCCCCTAAAACCATGTCTCCCAAAACCCCTCCCCTGCTATGCTGGCCTCTGAAGCATTCAGTTTATTCAGGAAACTTTTTTGCTTTTGGTTTAATCCAGTTGTGCTGACCTGGCCTATACTGTGTGTTGCCTTTCCCTTCACCTAAAGTAGTTCTTATCTACTATCTAATTAGTGAATACCCCTCTCCCAATATCCCTCCCTCCCCACTCTCATAACCATCAAAGAATATTTTCTTCTCTGTTTAAACTATTTCTCCAGTTCTTATAATAGTGGTCTTATACTATATTTGTCCATTTGCAACTGACTAATTTCATTCATCATAATGCCTTCCAGATTCCTCCATGTTATGAAATGTTTCACAGATTCATCACTGTTCTCTATCGATGTGTAGTATTCCATTGTGTGAATATACCATAATTTATTGAACCATTCATCCGTTGATGGGCACCTTGGTTGCTTCCATCTTTTTGCTATTGTAAACAGTGCTGCAATGAACATGGGTGTGCATATATCTGTCGTGTAAAGTTATTAATTATCTAGGATACATTCCAAGAAGTGGGATTGTTGGATTATACGGTAGTTCTATTTCTAGCTTTTTAAGGAAGAGCCAAATCAATTTCCAAAGTGCTTGTACCATTTTACATTCCCACCAGCAGTGTAGAAGTATTCCAGTCTCCCCACAACCTCTCTAAGCTTTATTATTTTGTGTTTTTTTGATTAATGCCAGCCTTGTTGGTGTAAGATGAAATCTCATTGTAGTTTTGATTTGCATTTCTCTAATGGCTAATGATCATGGGCATTTCCTCATGTATCCCTTAGCTACCTGAATACCTTCTTTAGTGAAGTGGCTGTTCATATCTTTTGTTTTTTAATTGCGCTATTTGTCTTTTTGTAGTTGAGTTTTTGCAGTATTATGTAGATTTTAGAGATCAGACACTGATCGGAAATGTCATAGCTAAAAACTTTTTCCCAGTCAGTAGGTAATCTTTTATTCTTTTGGTGAAGTCTTTGGATGAGTAAAGGTGTTTGATTTTTAGGAGCTCCCAGTTATCTACTTTTTCTTCTGCATTGTTAGTAATGTTTTGTATACTGTTTATGCCATGTACTAGGGCTCCTCACGTTGTTCCCATTTTTTTTTCCATGATTTTTATTGTTTTGGATTTTATATTTAGATCTTTGATCCATTTTGAGTTCATTTTTGTGCATGGTGTGAGGTATGGGTCTTGTTTCATTTTTTTGCAGATGGATATCCAGTTATACCAGCACCATTTGTTAAAAAGACTGTCTTTTCCCCATTTAACGGATTTGGGGCCTTTGTCAAGTATCAGCTGCTCATATGTGGATAGATTTATGTTTGGATTCTCAATTCTGTTCCATTGCTCTATGTATATGTTGTTGTACTAGTACCAGGCTGCTTTGACTACTGTGGCAGTATAGTAGGTTCTAAAACCAGGTAGAATGAGGCCTCCCACTTTGTTCTCTTTTTCAGTAATGCTTTACATTTCCAGGGTCTCTTTGTCTTCCATGTGAAGTTGGTGATTTGTTTCTCCATCTCATTAAGAAATGTCATGGGAATTTGAATTGGAATTGCATTAAATCCATAGATTACTTTGGTAGAATGGACATTTTTACAATGTTAAATCTTCCTATCCATGAGCAAGTTACGTTTTTCCACTTATGTAGGTCTCTTTTGGTTTCTTGCAGTAGTGTTTTGTAGTTTTCTTTCTGTAAGGCTTTTACTTCTCTGGTAAAATTTATTCCTAAGTATTTTATCTTCTTGGCAACTACTGCAAATGGTATTGATTTGGTGATTTCCTCTTCGATGTTCGTTTTGTTGGTGGAGAGGAATTCAACTGATTTTTGTATGTTTATCTTGTATTCTGATACTCTGCTGAACTATTTCTGTAGTTTTTTTTGAGGATTCTTTAGGGTTTTCTGTGTATAAGATCATGCCTTCTGCAAACAGAGATACTTTGACTTCTTCCTTGCCAGTGTGGATGCACTTTACTTCTTTATCTAGCCTAATTTCTCCGGCTAGGACCTCCAGCACAAAGCTGAATAAGAGTGGTGATAAAGGGCATCCTTGCCTGGTTCCAGATCTCAAGAGGAATGCTTTCAGGCTCTCTCCATTTAGAATGATGTTGGCTATTGGCTTTATATAAATGCCCTTTATTATGTAGAGAATTTTCCTTCTATTCCTATTTTGCTGAGAGTTTTTATCATGAATGGGTGTTGAACTTTGTCAAATTCCTTTTCTGCATCAATTGATAAAATCGTGTGATTCTTGTCTTTTGTTTTATTTATATGATGGATTATATTAATTGTCTTTCTCATGTTGAACCATCCCTGTATACCTGGTATGGTGACTTATTTTTTTGATATGTTGTTGAATTCTATTGGCTAGAATTTTGTTGAGGATTTTTACATCTATGTTCATGAGGGATACAGGTTTGTAATTTTCTTTTTTTGTGGTGTCTTTACCTGGTTTTTGGTATTAGCGATATATTGGCTTCATGAGTTTGGGAGTATTTCTATGCTCTGAAATACCTTTAGTAGTAGAGGTGTTAACTTTTCTCTGCAAGTTTGGTAGAACTCTTCAGTGAAGCTGTCCGGGCCAGGGTATTTTTTTTTTTTTCTTGGGAGTTTTTAGAATACCTTTTCAATCTCTTCTTTCATTATGGATCTATTTAGTTGTTCTACCTCTGTTTGTGTTAGTTTAGGTAGGTAGTGTGTTTCTAGGAATTCATCCATTTCTTCTAGGTTTTCAAAATTTGTTAGAGTACAATTTTTCATAGTAGTCTCATATGATTCTTTCAATTTCACTTGGGTCTGTTGTAATATCGCCCATCTCATTTCTTACTACGGTTATTTGCTTTCTCTCTCTCTCTCTTTTTTTTTTTTTGCCAGTTGGGTCAATGGATTGTCAATTTTGTTGATATTTTTTTTCAGAGAACGAGCTTTTGGTCTTGTTAATTCTTTCAATTCTTTTCCTGTTTTTTTTATTTCATTTAGTTCTGCTCTAATTTTTGTTTTCTTCTGGTGCCTGAGGGTTTTGTTGTTGTTGTTGTTGTTCCTCTCTTTCTTATGTTCAAATTGTAGGGATAATTCTTTGATTTTGGCCCTTTGTTCTTTTTTGGATGTGTGCATTTATTGATATAATTTGATCTCTGAGCACCACTTTTGCTGTGTCCCAATGGTTCTGATACAAAGTGTTTTCATTCTCGTTGGATTCTATGAATTTCTTTGTTCCATCCTTATGTCTTCTATAATCCAGTCTTTTTTGAGCTGGGTATTGTTCAGTTTTCAAGTGTTTGATTTCTTTTCCCTGCTTTTCCTGTTATGATTTCCACTTTTATGGCCTTATGGTCAGAGAAGATGCTTTTTAATATTTCAGTGTTTTGGATTCTGCTAAGGCTTGCTTTATGACCTAATATGTTGTCTATTCTAGAGAATGTTCCATGTGCATTAGAAAAGAAATTATACTTGGCTGCTCTTGGGTGGAGTGTTCTGTATATGCCTATGAAGTCAAGTTGGTTGATGGTGGCATTTAGATCTTCTGTGTCCTTATTGAGCTCCTTTCTCGATGTCCTATCCTTCACTGAAAGTGGTGTGTTGAAGTCTCCCACTATTATTGTGGAGCTGTCTATCTCACTTTTCAATGCTGATATAGTTTGTTTTATGTATGTTTCAGCCCTGTCATTCGGTGCACATATATTTAATATGGTTATATCTTTATATAAAAAACAGAATTAGTGTCCATTTAAACATTATATAGTGTTCTTCCTGATCCTTTGTGGTGGATTTAACTTTAAAATCTATTTTGTCAGAAATTAATATTGCTACTCCTGCTCTTTTTTGATTGTTGTTGCTTGATATATTTTTTCCATCCTTTGAGTTTTAGTTTGTTAGTGTCTCTACGTCTAAGGTGTTTCTCTTGAAGGCAACATATAGACAGAAGGTGTTTTTTAATTCATTCTGTCACTCTCTGTCTCTTTATTGGTGCATTTAGTCCACTTCCATTCAGCGTAATTATGGATAGGTATGAATTTAGTGCTATCATTTTGATGTCTTTTTTGTGTGTGTTGTTGACGGTTTCTTTTTCCCACTGAATTTTATGTGCTGAGTACGTTATCTTTATGTGCTGTCCTGTCTTCATATTCGTTGTTGTAGATTTTGTTTCAGCTGAGTATTTTTCTCTTGTATTTTATTTTAATGAGTAGGATAGTTTTTTCTCCTTTGTGGTTGCCTTATTATTTCCACCCATTTTTCTAAATTTAAACCTAACTTTTATTTCTTTGTATCACCTTATTTTCCTCTCCATATGGAAGATCTATGACTACATTTCTTAGTCCCTCTTTATTGTTTTAATGTTGTCTTCTTTTACAGAATACCATCGCTGTTTCCCTGTTTTGAGTGTTTTTTTTATCTTGTTTTATTTTTTGTGATTTCTCTATCTGGTTTGAACTCCGATCGCTCTGCCCAGTGTTCTAGTCTTGGGTTGATACCTGATATGATTGATTTTCTAACCAAAGAACTGCCTTTAGTATTTCTTGTAGTTTTGGTTTGGTTTTTACAAATTCCCTAAACTTCTGTTTATATGGCAATATCCTAATTTCACCTTCATATTTGAGAGATAGTTATGCTGGATATACGATTCTTCGCTTGCAATTTTTCTCCTTCAGTTTTTTTTATATAAGTTGTCCCGTTGCCTTATTGCCTGCATGGTTTCTGCCAAGTGTTCGAGCTTATTCTTATTGACCCTCTTTTGTAGGTGACTTTTCTTTATCCCTAGCTACTCCTAAAATTCTCTCTTTATCTTTGATTTTGTCAAGATTGCTTATAATATATCTTGGTGACTTTCTACTAAAATCGTCCTTATGTGGAGTTCTATGAGCTTCTTGAATAGATATCTTATCATCTTTCACGATATCAGGGAAGTTTTCTGCCATCAAATCTTCGACAATTCTCTCTGTATTTTCTGTTATCCCTCCCTGTTCTGCTACTTCAATCACTCATAGGTTACTTCTGTTGATAGAATGTGGGCAGCTACTAGAAGTTGGAAAAGGTAAGTAAAGGGATTTTTGCTAGAGTCTCAAGAAAGGAATGCACTCCTGTTGACACTTTGATTTAAGCATAAAACTGTTATCATAGAATTTATTCGAACGTATAGTCACCATAGGTGTATCAGAGTTAAACTGTGCTCCACAGGGTTTTCAGTGGCTGATTTTTCAGACCGAGACCACTAGGGCTTTCTTAGCAGGCAATGCTGGGTGTACTGCAACTGTTTGGATAACAACTGACTGTTAACTGTTTGCATCACCCAGGGACTCTGACCTAAGCCTGTTATTATCGATTCCAACTCATGGTAAACTTATCTATGCACAACAGAATGAAACACTGATTGTTTCTGCATCATCATTACAACTGTTCCTATGTTTGGGCCTATTCTTGCAGCCACTGAGTAAATCCATCTCACTGAGGATCTTCCTCTTTTTTGCTGACCAAGTACTTTAGCAAGCATAGTATCCTTCTCCAGGGACTGGCCCCTCCGTATAACATGTCCAAAGTATGTGAGACAAAGTCTTGCTATCTTTGCTTCTAAGGAGCATTCTGGCTGTACTTCTTCAAAGCAGATTTGTTTGTTTTTCTGGCAGTCCATGGTATATTCAATATTGTTTGTCAACACCATAATTCAAAGGCATCGATTCTTTTTCAGTCTTCCTTATTCATTCTCATGTTTTCACATGCATATGAGATAATTGAAAATACCATGGCTTAGATCACGTGCACCATAATCCTCCTCAAAGTGATATTTTTGCTTTTTAATACTTTAAAGAGGTCTTTTGTAGCAAATTTGCCCAGTGCAATAAATCATTTCTTGCCTGTTACTCCCATGAGCATTGATTGTGGGTCAGTGTAAAATGAAATCCTTGACGACTTCGGTCTTTTTTCCCTTTATCATGATGTTGCTTATTGGTCCAGTTGTGAGGATTTTTGTTTTCTTTATGTTGAGGTGTAACCCATACTGGTGCTTGTAGCCTTTGATCTTCATCAGTAAGTGCTTCAAGTTCTCTTAGCTTTCTCCAAGACAAGTTGTGTCATCTTCATATTGAAGATTGTCACTGAGTCTTCCCCCAATCCTAATGCCATGTTCTTCTTCATACAGTCCAGTTTCTCGGATTATTCGCTCAGCGTTTAGGTTGAATAAGTATGGTAAAAGGATACAACCCTGATACACACCATTCTTGATTTTAAACCACGCTGTATTCATTGTTTTATTTGAATGAGTGCCTCTCAGTCTATGTACAGGTTCCGCATGAGCACAATTCAGTGTTCTGGAATTCCCATTCTTCACAATTTTATCCATAATTTGTTATGATCCACATAAATGCCTTTTCATAGTCAATAAAACACAGGTAAACAGCTTTATGGTATTCTCTGCTTTCACCCAAGGCCCATCTGACTTCAGGAATGATACCCCTAGTTCCATGTCTTCTTCTGAATTTCTGGCAGTTCCCTGTCAATGTACTGCTGCAACTTTTTTTGAATTTTCTTCAGAAGCATTTTACTTGTGTGTGATATTAATGATACTGTTCTTTCCACATTCTGTTGTATCACCTTTCTTTGAAACGGGGACAGATATTGACCTTTTCCAGTTGGCAAGGTAGCTGTCTTCCAAATTTCTTGGCACAGGTGAATGAGCATGTCTAGCATTGCATCCGTTTGTTGAAACTTCTGAATTGGTATTCCATGAATTCATAGAGCCTTGTTTTCCCAATGCCTTCAATGCAACTGTACTCCTTCCTTCAGTACTATCAGTTCTTAATCATATGCTACCTCCTGAAAGGGGTGAAAGACAATCAATTATTTTTGGTATAGTGACTCTGTATATTTTTTCCATCTTCTTTTAATGTTTCCTAGGTTGTTGAATATTTTGCCCATAGAATCATGCAATATTGGAACCTGAGGCGTGAATTTTTTTGTCTAGTTTTTTCAGCTTAAGAAATGCTGAGCATGTTCTTTCCTTTTGGTTTTGTAACTCCAGGCCCTTGCACATTTCATTATAATACTCTGTCTTCTCAAGGAGCCCTGGTGGAGCAGTGGTAAAGCATTTGGCTGCTAATCAAAAGGTCAGAAGTCTGAATTCACCAGCTGCTCCTTGACAACCACATGGGAGATTTCTACTCTGTCCTATAGGGTCACTATGAGTTAGAATCAACTCGATGGCAATTTTTTTTTTTTTTTTTTTGGTCTTCTCAAGCCACCCTTTTTAAAAAAAATTTCTTTATTGTGCTTTAGGTGAAAATTTACAAATCAAGTCAGTCTCTCATACAAAAAGTCATACACACCCCACTGTGCACTCCCAGCTGCTCTCCCCTTAATGAGACAGCACATTCCTTCTCTCCACCCTGTATTCCCTGTGTCTATTCAACCAGCTCCTGTCCCTCTCTTCCCTCTCATCTTGCCACCACACAGGAGTCAACCACATAGTCTCATGTGTCTACTTGAACCACAAAGTTCACTCCTCACCAGCATCATTGTATATCTTATAGTCCAGGCCAATCCCTGTCTGTAGAGTTGGTCTTGGGAATGGTTTCAATCTTGGGCTATCAAAAGGTCCAGGGACCATGCTGTCAAGTTCCCTCCAGTCTTAGTCAGACCATTAAGCCTGGTCTTTTTATGAGAATTTAAGATCTGCATCTCACTGTTTTTCTGCTCCATCAGGGTCAAGCCAGCCTTTTTTAATCTTCCTTTCAGCTCTTTTACTTTAGCATTTGTTCCATTCACTTTAGCTACTGTAAGTCAAAGAACAAGTTTCAGGGTCTCTTCTGACATGCATTTTTGTATTTCCTTTTTCTTTCCTGTCCTTTTAATGACCTTTTTATTTCTTCATGTATGATGTTCTTGATGTCATCCCACATCTTGTCTGGTCTTTGTTCATTAGGTTCATTGTGTCAAATCTATTATTGAGATGGTCTCTAAATTCAGGTAGAATGTACTCAAGGTTGCACTTTGGCTCTCATGGACTTGTTCGGATTTTTTTCAGCTTCAACTTGAACTTGCATATGAGCAATTAATGGTCTGTTCTGCAGTCAGCCCTGGCCTTTTTCTGACTGATGATATTGAGCTTCTCCATCGTTTCTTTCCACGGATGTCAGTTTGATTCCTGAGTATTCCATCTGGTGAGGTCCTTGTGTATAGTCACTGTTTATGTTGTTGTAGAAAGGTATTGGCAATGAAGAAGTCATTGGTCTTCCAAACCTTTACTACAGTATCTCCGGTGTCATTTCTTTCATCAAGGCCGTATTTTTCAACTACCGATCCTTCTTTGTTTCCAGTTTTTGCATTCCAATCACCACTAATTACAGTCCAGGCCAATCCTGGACTAATCATTTAATTATCAATGAATCTTGATTGCATGTTTGATCAATTTCAGACTGCAGAATTTGGTAAAAATATTCAGTTTTTTCATCTTTGGCATTAGTGGTTGGTGAGTATAGTTGAATAATAATCATATTAAATGGTCTCCCTTGAAGTCGTATGGATATTATCTTATCACTCACAGCGTTGTACTTCAGGATGAATGTTGAAATGTTCTTTTTAACAATGAATGTGACACCATTCCTCTTCAATTTTTCATTCCTGGCAGAGTTGCCCATATAATTGTCTGATTCAAACAACCAATATCTGTCTACTTCAGCTCACTGATACCTAGGATATTTATCTTCAAGCATTCCATTTCATTTTTGATATCTTCTAATTTTCCTAAATTCATACTCACTACATTCCATGTTCCTATTATTAATGGAGGTTTGCAGCTGTTTCTTCTCATTTTGAGTCATGCCACATTAGCAAATGAAAGTCTCGAAAACTTTACTCCATCAATGCCATTGAGGTCCACTCTACTTTGAGAAGACACTTCTTCCCCAGTTGTATTTTGAGTACCCTCCAACTTGAAAAGCTCTTGTTCAGGCACTATGTCAGACAATGTTCCGCTGTTATTTAAAAGGTTTTAACTGGCCATTATTTTTTTAGAAGTAGATTGCCATGTCCTTCTTCCTAGCCTGTCTTAGTTTGGAAGCTCCACTGAAACCTGTCCACCATGAGTGACCCTACTGGTATTTGAAATACTGGTGACAGAGTTTCCAGCATCACAGCAACATGCAAGCCAACATAGAATGACAAACTGACGTATTAGTGACGGGATTCGAGCCTGTTGTTGTTTAGGTGCCAGTTGGTTCCGACTCATAACCATCCTATGTACAACAGAAGGAAACACTGCCTGGTCCTGTGTCAGGCCTACAAATGTTGTTATGCTTGAATCCACTGTTGCAGGCACCTTGTCAATCCATCTCCTTGAGGGTCTTCTGCTTTTTCGATGACCCTCTACTTTTCCAAGCATGATGTCCTTCTCCATGATCTCTACTGATAATATGTCCCAAGTATGTAAGACATAGTCTTGCCATCCTTGCTTCTAAGGAACATTCTGGCTGTACTTCTTCCAAGACAGATTTGTTCATTCTTTTGGCAGTCCGTGGTATATTCAATATTATATTCAATATTCTTCGCCAACACCACAATTCAAAGGCATTCATTCTTCTTCTGTCTTCCTTATTCACTGTCTAGCTTTCGCATGCCTATGAGGAGATTGAAAATACCATGGCTTGGGTTAGGCGCACCTTAGTCTTTAAGGTGACATCTCTGCTTTTCAACACTTTATAGAGGTCTTTTGCAGCAGATTTTCCTAATGCGATGCATCATTTGATTTCTTGTCTGCTGCTTCCATGGGAGTTGATTGTGGATCAGAGGAAAATCATTTATCATGATGTTGCTTATTGGTCTAGTTGTAAGGATTTTTATTTTCTCTATGTTGAGGTGCCATCCACAGTGAAGACTGATCCATCCTACTGAAGTCCATTTTGGACTTCTAATCCTCAATACTATACGACGATAAATTTGTGTTGTTATAACCCACTAAGGTTGTGGTAATTTGTTACAGCAGCAATAGGAAATAGGGTTGTCAGGAAAGTGGTAAGAAAACAGAGTGAATGGCTTTGTGCTGAGTTTAGCAGAGGGAGGATTGTGAGTGTAACAAGTCAATGAATCTGAAGGGTTACAGTATAAGAATGATGGATTTCTCAGTGTAGGCAAAGGCTAGGTGATGACTAGATAAATCCCCTTCAAGTCTTACTACTATAAGTGTCATAGGAATTAGACACAATCCTTTAAGGACTTCTAAGGAAAACTGAAATTATATTTTCCTGTCAGTCTCATGGGAAGAAAGTTTTGAAATAAAACTTAAATTATATTATAGAAAGCAAAGAAGTAATATTTTTCACTTACCTGAGTTTTTAATCATAATCATCCTGTTGCATCTTTACTACTTTGATGTATGCCTTTCCTTAGTCTTTTTTTCTCTTTTAGTCTAAGTTAAACTATAATATGCTGAGTCCTTTGCAACCACATAGTAATGGGATAAGTAAAAACATGAATTAAGAGAGGAAACTACAGCAGATTTATACTTGAATTTGTAAATAAATGGGATTACCGCTGCCAGTAAAAGCTTGAAGAATTTTTAGTCCTTAATAACTTGACACAACTTCTGGAAAAAGGCTATTGTAGTTGGTATAGCAATAACAATTGATATTTCACCTGCATTGAGAAATCAGTCTTGTATTATAAATAGACTAATTCTTGTCAGTCAATAAACTATTAAATAACAGAGGGGTAAGGTTTTTTTTGTGTGGGGGGGGTAAGAACAGTGAAATGGTCATGTGAGAAGCATTGACTATTTCCCCCAATAATATCTACTTACCAAAAAAAAAAAAAAAAAAAAAACCCATTGCCGTCGAGTCGATTCTGACTCATAGCGACCCTACAGGACAGAGTAGAACTGCCCCATAGAGTTTCCAAGGAGCACCTGGTGGATTTGAACTACCGACCTTTCGGTTAGCAGCCATAGCACTTAACCACTATGTTACCAGGGTTTCCAATATTCTTTTTAAGGCAAAGGGCCAAGAAGAACCTAGGTAATTTTGAAGAAAAGGACTAAATGGGATGACTTAATAAAACATGTATGAGTACTTATTATAAGACTATAATAATTAAGACCGTGTGACTGGTCGAATGATATAAAATTTGACCAACAGAAAAAAATAGAGATTTTAGAAATAGATTCAAACATATACGCAACCTGACTTGTGAAAAAGATTATACTGTAGTGAATGAGGAAAAGGTGTTCTTTTTTTTTTTAACTGCAGTGAACGAGGAAAAGGTGTTCTTTTTTTTAATGAATAGTACTGATTTAATTGAATATTCATATGGAAATAAAAATGACTCTACCCTATCATATACAAGAGGTCAATTCTAATGGATTAAAAAACTAAATGTGAATGATAAGAACTTTTTTCAAAAAAAAAATACCTTCATTATTGTTTGATAGGCAAAGATTTCTTAAAAATGCACAAAGGCACTGAACTTCAGGAAAAAATAATAACATAAGCAACTATACAATTAAACATTATTTTCATAAACAAAACGCAAAATTAAGAGAATAAAAAGGCAAGCCACAGATTTAGACAAGATACTTGCAATATTTCAAAAGTAGTCGCAGCAGTACACAAACAAAAAACTGCCAGAAATTCAAGCTGAATTCAGAAGAGGGCACAGAACTAGGAATATCATTGCCAATGTCAGATCTTGGCCGAAAGCAGATAATATCAGAAAGATGTTTATCTATCTTTTATTGACTATGTGAAGGCATTTAACTGTGTGGATCTTAACACTGGGAAGGATGGGAATTCTAGAACACTTAATTATGCTCATGTGGAATCTGTACATAGACCAAGGCTCAGTCATTTGAACAGAACAAGGGGATACTGCATGGTTCATTATGGTTCAATGACCCTTTTGTGCCCAGTGATACATATTGTGACCATGAACTTTTTCAGCCTCTGGAGTTTATTGGGAAGCTTCTGTACCATTGATAGTGTGTGCTGCTGCAAGGCAGGGGCCTTTGTGACATTTTGAAACCAAGAAATAGGCATTAACCACAAATTACTGCCTTTGTAGGGTATTATATGAGTCTCTGAATTTTTGGTTGAAAAAATATAAATTTTGAAAATTTTTATTTCTTACACATGTACCAGTAGGGACTTTGGGGCATAATTAGTGGAGCTTCATGTGTACCCGTAAACACTTAGGGTAGGGTTGTGAGAAGGAGCAAGAAAAAAAAAAAATACCTACTATCTACCAAAAATTCAGAGACACTCAGTGATTTAGCTTTCATTAAGGCAAACACAGCTACCAATAAAAATTCAAAGCAGAAAATAATTGGGTCACCAAGGCATTAAAACCAGGAACAGCATGGGTCAGGGTTGTATCATTTAACCATACTTACTCAATCTGTATACTGAACAAATAACACAAGAAGCTGGACTATAGGAAGAAGAACACAGCATCTGGATTGGAGGAAGTCTCATTAACAAACTGCAAAATGCAGATGACACAGCCTTGCTTGCTAAAAGCGAAAAGGACTTGAAACATTTATTCATGAAGATCAAAGCCCACAGCCTTCAGTATGGATTACACCTCAACATAAAAAGAAAAAAAAATTAGAACTAGACCAATAAGTAACATCACTGTAAACAGAGAAAATATTGATTTTGCTAAGAATTTATCTTACTTGGATCCACAATCAATGGCCATGGAAACAGCAATCGAAAAATCAAATGACATATCGTATTAAGCAAATCTGCTGGAAAAGACCTCTTTAAAGTGTTAAAAAAGCAAAGATGTCTGTTTCAGGAGTAAGGCATGCCTGACCCAAGCCACGGTATTTTCAATTACTTCATAAGCATGTGAATGCAGGACAATGAATAAGGAAGACCTAAGAAGAATTGATGCCTTTGAATTATGGTGTTGGCAAACAATGCTGAATACATCACAGACTGCCAAAAGAATGAACAAATCTGTCTTTGAAGAAGTACAGCCAGAAGGCTCCTTAGAACCGAGGATGACGAGACTTCATCTCACATGCTTTTGACGTGTTATCAGGAGGGACCAATCCCTGGAGAAAGACATCATGCCTGGTAAAGTTGAGCGTCAGCACAAAAAAGGAAGACCCTCAATGAGATGGATTGATGCAGTGGCTGCAAGAATGGGCTCAAGCATAACAGCAATTGTGAGGGTGGTGCAGAACAGGGTGCTGTTTAGTTCTGTTGTACATAGGGTCTCTGTGGGTTGGAACAGACTCAATGCCACCTGACAACAACTACAACTTGCAATATAACCAGTCCAACAATTAAATTTAAAAATCAATATAAAGAAAATATACATGGACAGAAAACTTGAAAAGTTACTTCATTAATGAGGACACTAAAATGGTTAAAAAATGTAAAAAATTACTAGTTTCCTATTGTTAATGATTACCACAGACTTGGTTTCTTAAAGAAAAGCAAGTTTATTATCTTATAATCCTGTAGGCCAGAAATCTGACATGCATTTTATGGGCACAAGTTAAGGTGCTGGGAGGGATGACTGCTTCTGGAGACTCAAGGGAATAGTAACTTTTCTTTTTCTTTAAAGCTTAAAATGACTGTCCTTATTCCTCGGTTCATACACTCTTATCATGTCACTTTTTCTCCCCCTGCCTCTGTGATCAAATCACCTTCTACTGACTCTGAACTTATGCCTCCCTCTTATAAGGACACTGGTGAAAAATCGCTCCTTCCCACCCGGGATAATCCAGGTTAATCTCTGTACATCAAGATCCTTAATATAATCACACCTGCAAAGTCTTTTTTAATATATAAGGTAACATACATCCATTCTGTGGATTAAGGCAAGGACATTGTGGGGGGAAGCATTATTCTGTCTACTATATCATAAGTAAATAATTTTATAAGCTCAATATGGTACCATGTCACAGATATCAGAATGGCTGAAATAAATAATGCCTAACATTTTTTTTTTTTAACATTGACAAGAATGAGGAGCAATGGAACGCTGCTAATGGGAAAGTAATTCATTACAACCAATTTGCAAAATGATTTGACAATGCTGACTACAGCAGACCAGGAAAATTATGGGAAGACATCAAAGGTATCACACACGAAGAAAGTAAAAGTCAGTAAAAAAAAAAAAAAAAGAAGGAAAAGACCAAAATGGATGTCATAGGTGATTTTGAAACTTGGTCTTAAGTGCAAAGTAGTTAAAGCCAATGGAAGAAATGATGAAGTAAAAGAATTAAACAGAAGGTTTCAAAGGGCAGCTTAAGAAGACAATATAATGTACTATGGTTAAATGTTCAAAGTCCTGGAGTTAGAAAACCAAAAAAAAAAAAAAAAAAAAAAACATAATCAGCAACTATCAAGCTGAAAGAATTGAAGAGAAAATTCAAGCCCGGTGTTATAAAATTGAAGGATTCTGTGGGTAAAATATTGAATGACAAAGAAAGTATCAAAAGAAGATGGAAGGAAAACAAAGTCACTATACCAGTTGAGTCACACACAAGAGACACTTACACAATGTTGACAAAGTGAATATAAGACCTGTACAGGGAGGGCTTCCTTGTCTTCCTATGGTGTAAAATGTGGCATGCATAGAGGAGTCTCCATCCTGCTCAGACAGCCTTCCAAGCCCAGGAGGGGCCAGCTCACCATGAATCTGTTCCTATTATTTGCTGTCTGTTTCCTGTAAGTAATAAAATGGTTTTCACTTTGCCAACATTGTGTAAGTGTCTCATGTGTTCTACTCAGTTGGACCAGATGCATATAGCAGTCATGTAGGGGAAATGCTACTGGTTGGGGTCCTTGTTCTAGTAGTCTTGTGCCTAATTGAGATCCTAGAACTGCCCCTGAGGCAATCTTCATGTGCAACATATCAGGAAAGACCAGTCACTGGAAAAGTGCAGCCTGTTTGGTTTAGCAGAGGGTAAGTGAAAAATGAGGAGGACACTTAGTGAGATGAATTGACACAATATTCACAACAATAAACTCAAATGAATACCAATCAATGCTAATACAGTCAATTCCAATGATCATGAACATGGCAAAGGTCCACTCACCGTTTTGTTCAGTCAATCATAAGATTGCCATGAGATGGAACTGATTCAACAGCAACTAACAAAAACAGTAAATCTAAAGCAGAACATACATATATATAAGCTAATGCAAAGGATCCGATTATTAAATAAGAGTCATAAATATCACGGAATTTTACTGAATATAAACCTTTACTAATTATCCCAGATTCAAATATAGATTTTATTCATTGAACAATAATGAGCAAAGACCAGATGAATTCTGGAATGACATCAAGGACATCATGCATGAAGAAAGCAAGAGGCCATTAAAAAGATAGTAAAGAAAGCAAAAACCAAAAGAGATATCAGAAGAGACTCTGAAACTTGCTCTTGAACGTAAAGTAGCTAAAGTAAAAGGAAGAAATGATGAAGTAAAAGAGCTGAACAGAAGATTTCAAAGAGTAGCTCCAGAAGACAAAGTAAAATATTACAATGAAATGTACAAAGACCTAGAGTTAGAAAACCAAAACCAAAAGAAGTACACGCTAGGCATTTCTTAAGCTGAAAGACTGAAGAAAAAAATTCAAGCCTCGAGTTGTAATGCTGAGGTGTTCTACTGGGAAAATATTTAGTGACCCAGGAAGCAGCAAAAGAAGATAGAAGGAATACACAGAATCACATTACTGAATAGAATTGGTCAATGTTCAACCAGTTCAGACGGTAGCATATGATCAAGAATGAATGGTACTGAAAAAAGTAGTCCAAGCTGCACTGAAGGCATTGGTGAAAACAAGGCTCAGGAACTGGAGGAATACCAATTGAGATGTTTCAACAAAAGGATGCAGTGCTGGAAGTGCTCACTGGTCTATGCCAAGAAATTTGGAAGACAGCTACCTGGTGAACTGACTGAAAGAGATACATATTTATACCTATTCCAGAGATAGATGATCCAACAGAATGTGAAAATGATTGAAAAAATATCATTAATACCACAAGCTAGTAGAATTTTGCTGAAGATCATTCAAACATGGTTGCAGCAATACCTTTACATGGAACTGCCAGAAGTTCAAGCCAGATTCAGAAGAGGATGTGGAACCAGGGATAGCATTGCTGATGTCAGATGGATCATGGCTGAACTCAGAGAAAACCAGAAAGATGTTCACCTGTGTTTTATTGACTATGTAAATATGGCATCTAAAAACAGCAACTCTATTGATAAAAAGTATAAAAATACAGATGAAGCAAAGAGATGTCTAGGAAATTAAAGTTAACTCTCCAGTCCCTACCAACATTAGTCAAGCACTCTCAGCACCAGAGTCACAAATGAGCTCTCTGTTGTTGTTGTTAGGTGTCATCTAGTCAGCTCCGACTCATAGCGACCCTATGCAAAACAGAATGAAACACTGCCCAGTCCTGCGCCATCCTCACAATTGTTGCTGTGCTTGAGCTCATTGCTGTAGCCACTGCATCAATCCATCTCTTCCAGGGTCTACCTGTTTTTCACTGACCCTCTACTTTACCAAGCTTGATGTCCTTTTTCAGGAACTGGTTCCTCCGGATAACATGTTGAAAGCATGTGACACAATGTCATGCCATTCTTGATTCTAAGGAGCATCCTGGCTACTTCTTCCAAGACAGATTTGTTTATTCATCTGAAGGCCATGGCACCCTTAACATTCTTCATCAGCGTCATAATTCAAAGGCATCAATTATTCTTCCATCTTCCTTATTCATTGCCCAGCATTCCATGCATATGAGGCAATTGAAAACACCATGCCCTGGGTCAAGCCCGCCTTAGTCCTTAAAGTGACATCTTTTGCAGCAGATTTGTCCAATGCAATGGGTCATTTGATTTCTTCACTGCTGCTTCCATGGGCATTGATTTTGGATCCAAGTAAAATGAAATTCTTGACAACTTCAATCTTTTCTCTGTTTACCATGACATTGTTTATTGGTCCAGTTGTGAGAATTTTTGTTTTCTTTATGTTGAGGTGTAATCCATAATGACGACTGTAGCCTTTGATCTTCATTATTAAGTACTTCAAGTTCTCTTTGCTTTCAGCAAGCAAGGTTGTGTCATCTGAAATCTCAGGTTGGTAATGAGTCTTCCTCCAATCCTGATGCTGTGTTCTTCTTCCCATAGTCCAGCTTCTTGGATTATTTGTTGAGCATACAGATTGAAAAACAACCCTGACACATATCTTTCCTGATTTCAAACAACACAATATCTCCTTGTTTTGCTTGAACAACTGCCTCTTAGTCTATGTACAGTTTTCTTATGAGCAGAGTTAAGTGTTCTGGAATTCCCCTTCTTTACAATGTTATCCATAATTTGTTGCCATCCACACAGTTAAATGTCTTTGCACAGTCAATAAAACACAGATAAACATCTGTCTTAGTAATCTAGTGCTGCTGTAACAGGAATACCACAAGTGGATGGCTTTAAAAAAGAGAAATTTATTTTCTCACAGTCTAGTAGGCTACTCATCCAAATTTAGGGCATCAGATCCAGGGGAAGTCTTTTCCTCTCTGCTGCCTCTGGAGGAAGATCCTTGTCATCAATCTTCCCTTGGTTTGGGAGCTTCCCAACGCAGGAACCTCCAGTTCAAAGGACTTGTTCTGCTCCCAGCACTGTTTCCTTGGTGGTATGAGATCCCCTCATCTCTCTGCTTGCCTCTGTCTTTTATATCTCAGAAGAGATCGGCTCAAGGCACAATCCAGTCTTGTAGATTGAGCACTGCCTCGTTAACATAACTGCTGCCTATTCCACCTCATTAAAATCATAGAGGTAGGATTTACAACACAAGGAAAAATCACATCAGATGACTAAATGGTGGACAAACACAATAGTGGGAATCATGGCCTAGACAAATTGATACACATATTTTTGGAGGACACAATTCAACCTATGACAACATCTTTCTGGTATTCTCTGCTTTTGGCCAAGATCCATCTGACATCAGCAATGATATCCCTAGTTCCACATCCTCTTCTGAATTCAGCTTGAATTTCTGGCAGTTCCTTGTCAATGTACTGCTGCAGCTATGTTTGAATGATCTTCAGCAAAATTTTACTTGTGTGTAATATTAATAATATTGTTTGATAATTTCTGCATTCTGTTGAATCTCCTTTCTTTGGAACGGATGCAAATATGGATCTCTTTCAGTGGGTTGGCCGAGTAGCTGTCTTCCAAATTTCTTGGCAGGGACAAATGAGCACTTCCAGTGTTGCATTTGTTTGTCGAAACATCTCAGTTGGCATTCTGTCAATTTCCGGAGCCTTGTTTTTCACGAGTGTCTTCAGTGCAACTTGAACTTTTTCCTTCAGCACTATTGGTTCCTGATTATATGCTACCTTCTGAATTGGTTGAACGTTGACCAATTCTTTGTGGTAGTGTGACTCTGTATATTCCTTTCATCTTCTTTTGTTGCTTCCTGGGTCGTTAGATATTTTCCCAGTAGAATACTTCAGTACCACAACTGGAGGCTTGAATTTTTTCTTCAGTTCTTTCAGCTTGAGAAACACCTAGCATATTCTTCCCTTTTGGTTTTCTAACTCTAGGCCTTTCCACATTTCATTACAATACTTTACTTTGTCTTCTGGAGCCACCATTTGAAATCTTCTGTTCAGCTCTTTTACTTCATCATTTCTTCCTTTTTCTTTAGCTACTTTATGTTTAAGAGCAAGTTTCAGGGTCTCTTCTGACATCCATTTTGGCTTTTTCTTTCTTTACTGTCTTTTTCATAATTTCTTGTTTTCTTCATGTATGGTGCCCTTAATGTCATTCCACAACTCATCTGGTCTTTGGTTATTAGTGTTTAATGACCAAATAGAGTCAAATCTGTTCTTGAGATGGTCTCTAAATTCAGGTGGACTGTACTCAAGGTTATACTTTTGCTGTCATGGACTTGTTCTAATTTTCTTCAAATTCAACTTGAACTTGCATATGAACAACTAATGGTCTGTTCCACAGTTGGCCCCTGGCCTTGTTCTGACTGATGATATTGAACTTCTCCATTGTCTCTGAGGTAGTTGATTTGGTTCCTGTGTATTACATCTGGCGAGGTCCATGTGTATAGTTGTTAGTTATGTCATTGAAAAAAAGTTAGAAATGAGTAAGTCCTTGGTCTTCCAAAATTCTATCATGTGACCTCTGGTGTTGTTTCTGTTGTCATGGTTATATTTTCCAACTATCGATCATTCTTTGCTTCCACCTTTGGCATTCCAATTGCCAGTAATTATCAATGCATCTTGATTGGGTGTTTGATCAATTTCAGACTCCAGAAGTTGGTAAAATCTTCATGTTTGACACAAATAGTTGATGTATAAATTGGAATAATGGTCATATTAACTGGGTTTCCCTGAAGGTGTATGGATATTATCTTATCACTGGTAGCATAGTATGTCAGGATAAATCTTGAAATTCTTTGTAGAACAATGGGTTCCAACTGCCATTACCATGAATTCAATTGTTTTGTTTGTTTTTTCCTGGCCTAGGTCACTGCTCACGAAGGTACTCTGGTTCTGTCCCAGAGTTCTTTGTCTGCAGGATTCATCTTGTATTTTTCAAGACCCTCGCAGTTGGTTATTGAAGATATTCAGAAACGTTTTTAACATAATTATAAAATAAGAAATAAACATTTTCATAGTAAGAATAAATGAAAGTTTATGGAAACAAATTATGATAATGTGTTGATAGAGTATTAGTGATCATTCAATCTAAATTTTCCTTTTAATATGAAAGGAGATTGGGATTGAAAAATGTATTGACTTTCCAAAGAATTAGTACTCTCTAAAAACATTTAGAAATAAAACAAATGACAACAACAACAACAAAAACTTTATTTTCATTTCAAATCATGATGTCAATACATTGATTTTACACATACATATTTTGCATGTAAAGATGACAGTTATTTGTGTGGTTTTCAACTCTCACCTAGACAACTTAATAAGTCTTTGGGCCCAGAACATTCCTTAATAATGGAGGCAGGGAAATGAGTCTCTCTCTCTGTCCCAGTATCCTCTTCCTTATCAGGGAAACTCCTTCCCTGTTCTAGGTACACAATCTGCTTACTGCTTAGGCATGTGCATCACAAGGTATTTGGTCAACCTCATCATTATATCTGTTCCCAATGTGGACGGAATGGCGTCACTCTTCTGCAGCACAAAAGAGGTGAATGAAGTCCATCATTTCTGCATCACCTGCTACAGGGCATGACCTGCTAGCCATAGGGGAACCTATGTCCACTACTGAAGTTGACCAATCTCTGTCTCTTCTTTATGTTCTTTATGTGAGTAAAGGTTGTTCCATCTAATGCCTGTGTGTTAAGTCTTGTCTTTCTTGGTGACATCAGACCTCGGCTCAACAATGTTATTTGCACACAATGTTTTCTTTGAGTATTGCAATATATGCAAAACCTTGAAGCATGTGTTTTGTTAAAGCTGGCTTAATGCATTTTCCCAAATTGTCATCGTATACTTGACTACAAAATCAAATAAACATGTTAAAGATGTTTGCTCTAGATTACAAATGGAGAAACACACTATATATTTTTACATTTTTCTGTAATCCCTACTTTCTACACTTTTCTGTAATTCCTCCTTCCAGGCTTTAACACTGCAGAAGGAAAAGCGATGTGAAAGATTATAATGAGTGGGAAAGAGGAAGAAAGAGTGATTAATGCCACCATGCTCTGCTTCCTCACTGTGCATCCTTGAGTTAAGAGATCAAGTATGAAATGAGGAGATCGAAGATAATTCGATCAAATTTGATATCATAGTTTTAAATTGGTTAAGATACAAGAAAGAAGCCATCCAGAATAGAAAGTAAAAAAAAAAAAAAATGCTGGGGTAGCCTTAAAAACACTGATTTTAACAGCCATGTACTAAAAAGGAGATGAGGTCTTGAATTCACTTAAATGGAAGTATTAGAGCTTAAAGACTATATAAAGTTGTGTTCCTCATACAAAATCCAAGCTTATTCAGTTCAATGATAGTCTAAAAAAAATAAAATTAAACTGGAGACAAAGAATGAATAGAAACGGGTATACTATCTAGTCCTCCACTGAAGCTGAATTAAAAAAAAAACAAAAAACTCTCTGTCTTAGATTGAATTGCGCCCCCCAAAATATGTGTCAACTTGGCTGAGCCATTATTCTCATCATTGTGTGATTATACTTCACTTTGTGATGTGTAATAAATCCTAACCTCTGCCTGTGGTTAATGAGGCAGGATTACATTGTCAAAAAGGATTAGGTTATGTTTGTTATGTTAATGAGGAATGATTAGGGTACACCACAACACCCTTACTCAGGTCACAGCCCTAATCCAAAGTGAGGGGAGTTTCCCTGGGATGTGGCCTGCATCCTTTTTCATCTTAGGATAAGCCAGCACAGACAGAGAGCGACCAACTACAACCAAGAAAGAAAAGCCTGGAATGGAACACATCATTTGGATCTGGGGTCCTTCCACTGAGAAACTCCTAGACCCAGGGGAAGATTGCTACAAGGTCCTTCCTTCAGAGCCAACAGAAAGACTAAGGTTTTCCCTAAAGCTGGTGCCCTGAATTCAGACATCTAGCCTCCTGAACTGTGAGAATAAATTTCTATTTGCTAAAGTGATCCACTTGTGGCATTTCTGTTATAGCGGCAATAGTCTACTTAGACACTGCCCGTATGTGGAATCATAGTGTTGTCATCACAATGTTTGTGGTTTAAATGTACACAGCATGCATGGTACAATAACCCTAAAGATCAGGGATTTAAAATAAAGTGGACTGAAATTGGAGGTGTCTAGGTGCACCTGGGAGAGGTAAACACAAATTCTCTCTGAAGGAAATCACCCTCCACATATAACCCTCTCCATTGCTAAGCATTTAGATCAGTTAAACACCAGTTGGCAATAAAATTAAAAAAAAAAAAGGAAAGAAAAATATATGGAAATAAATCCAATAGTCAGACACGATTAAAGACATTAGAAACTATTATAAGGAGAAGTAAACTTTGGTATTTTTAAATATGATATTATCAGATGCAGGGATTTTAAAAATTTGTATCAGAAAACGGTAATTGAAATGAAACCTTTGTGGCTATATTAAATCTGAAAATAGACTTTAAAGCAAGAATAATATTAGCTAGTTTAAAAAGGACGATTATATAACGAGAAAAGTTACAATTCACCAGGAAAATATAAACATTCTAAATTCATCTGATAACCCCTTTTCATTTCTTTCTGAAAAGAAGACAGGATCATTAATTTAATGACAAGAGCTAACGGATTTTGCCTGCGTTACTAAACCTAAAAGGGTTCGAGTTACCAGGACTGGCACGGGCTAATCGGAACTCAGCACTGCGTCTGAGATGGCTTCAACTGCCCCGCAGACACCTCAAAAGTGCTAAATGTACATGGGAAGAGAAGCGTGGTTCTCTGAGCAAAACTGACAGGGGCAATTGGCAACCTAGTCAACCGACATGCACCACTTAGGGGTTATTTTGTGGTATAGAAAAAAAAATTCCCTGTTGAATCTAACTAGGGATCCTAAGAATTAAATTAATTGTTTAGAAAAACAGATCATTCTACAAATACATATATCTGTCATGTTTATATTATATTACAAATATTAATTTTTGGTGTAGTCCAAACCATACTTGTTTTGTCTTTGAAGCAGCAGAAATAATTCATTTAATTAACACGGAAACCAGCAACTGTCTTAATCTTTAGCAGTTTGATGATTTTGTAATTTGGGCATTTCATAGTGTGACTTTGGAGTCCTGATGCCACAGTGGTTAAGAACTCAGCTACTAACCAAAAGGTCGGCAGTTCAAATCCACCAGCCGCTCCTTAGAAACCCTATGGGGCAGTTCTGCTCTGTCCTATAAAGTCGCTATGAGTCAGAATGGACTCGATGGGAATGTCTTTTTTTTTTTTTTTTTAATAGTATGACTTTAGCAAAGATAATTATGCTTTCTGTGTTGGAGGAATCTATAATGATGAACCATACATGGTTAAAGAAACAATTCAAAAGTGTTTTCAGGAAAGCTAGTTTTTCTAAAATATCTATTATGCAGAGATTTCATAGGTTTACATTTTTATGTTTCTAAAGAATCTGTGAACCTTGTAAGCACTGTATAACTGTGTTTTCCTGTGAACTTGAAATCTGTGTTGGTGACCTTCACAATTGCCTTAATTAGCCGAGTCTTCCTAAGTGAAGGCAGTTACACTGGTTTACTACATTCCTTAAATATGCTCACAGTTTAACACCATTTTCTCCAAAGGAGTACCACAAATATGCCCTTACCTTGACCAGTTCTAGTAATTTCAGTGTCTGGAAATCAAACTGAATATGGAAATCAGGCTTTTGGATAAAAAGCCTTAACCAGAAACGCATTTAAGGAGTAAAGCAATGAAGTGGTGAAAACATAAGAACATCTTGTTTTGCTTTGATGGATCTGATATAATATCTGTGTGCATGTGTATACCTATGTAATATACATAGGATTGAAATATATGGAGCCCCACTGGCAAAGCGGTTGAGAGCTACAGCTGTTAACCAAAAGGTCCACAGTTCAAATTCACCAGTCACTCCTTGGAAATCCTGCGAGACAGCTCTACCCTGTCCTATAGGGTTGCATACTGTTTACATAAATATTTGAACTTACACAATTTATTTTCAATAGTCAACTTAATCTAATCTCTATGGAGAGAAAGGATAAACTTGGGTAATTCACTAAAAAAAAAAAATGCCTTTTTTATATCTATTCCACCCTCTACTAGAAAGTTAGGAATGACGTTTTGAATGACCAGTAGCATGGCCAGTAACAGGTTTATTTTCATGTGTCCCGAAAGAAAAAGGTGTCAATGTCAATATGTAATGCATTTTAAGAAAAATTTCTTTAGTTGTGTTAAGATACTGTAAACTTTCTTTTAGATAATGTCAGGGAATGTTTTTGCTTGTAACTCTAGTGTGTACTTGACACACTGCACATGTTCAATCAATGAGAGAAAAAAATCAATGAGAGACAAAAGAATAAATTCATATAGATGGATAGATGTTAGGCAGATGATAGCTAGCTAGATGATAGGTAGGTAGGTAGGTAGACAGATGAAAACTTCTTTAGGGCGCAGGCACTTTCCCACTTTACCAGTTTCTAGCACAAATCCAAACTAATAGTAAGCATAGTAGATAATATTTTGACAATAAAATGAATGAATATATGAGTGAATTCTGGAAACATCAAGGCTTATATTCTTTTGACTTTTTAACTCAATAAGAAAGAAAAGTATACTGAAAAATAATTTTTAGATTTCATGGGTGAATTTAAAAAAAACTTATTGGAAAATTAAAAGTAACTTATTCATAAAAAAAAAAACACATGAACTAGCTGAAGTTTCAGAAGTGAATAATAAGTGAACAGGGAAAGTTAAGCTAAAACTTCCCATATGTTCAGTAGCAAAGAAAAAACAAAACAAAACAAGAAAACCCATTAAATATGCTTTTGAAAACACGAAGGGGGGAGGAGGTCCTAAGAGCCCAAGATAGAGTGTTTCAAATGGCAAGGGGATAATATGAAAATGTGAAATGTGAAAATGAGTGAAGAACCCAGTCCTTCACTCCATCAACACTTTCTGAGATCCTGTAAAAGGGACATATGGGAGCTCAAACTTAACTAAGAAGTGGGAATTTCCTTGCAGTGATCATAATGATTTTATAACATTTCTTATACTTCTGAGGAGACAATGTGTGTGAGACATAACAGAAAATGTCATATTTATTACAAGCTGTTTAATATGTTTTCCTTTAAATGGAACATTAGGACCATAGTATATATACATGAATATGTAAATATCCTTTCGATCATAATTATTGCAAATGTAAATATATACCTTTTTTTATCTTATTTAATTTTGCCAAAAAGGCATTTAGATAATAAAGAGAAAATTGTTTGCTAATAGCTGTTATATGAGTCCATTTATTTTACTTGTTTTTTTTTAATTTGAAGATACTATCATCACTTAGGAAGCATCTTACATATAAGACACTTTCACATAATTAATTCTCAATGAGTAGTGAATAAGATTTTAACAACTTCTAATAAACTTGAAAACAAGTAGTTAACACAAATATCTACAGAGCATATGGGGGTGGAGAAGAAATATTCACTGCTATTGAAAAATGCTATAAAAAGTTTATAATGCTAGAAGAAGGTGATGCTTATTCACAGATAATAATCCTGCCAAATCTATTTTGCCAGGTGACCCATGGACATATTTTTGGACAATATTTGAAATGGTTCTGCATGGAAGATAACAGAATATCCTGATCTTAATGATTTTACTGATGCTTAATAAAAAAAATTAATGGCACGTTTGAAAAAAAATATATATATTTGTGTGTGTGTGCGTGTATGTTGTGTATATACATGGAGCCCTGGTCTGCAGTTCAAATCCACCAGCTGCCCCTTGGAAACCCTATGGGGAATCCACTCAATGGCAACGGGACTTTTTTGGCATGTATATATAGACACCTTGGCACAGTAATGAAGAACTTGGTTGCTAACTAAAATGTCAGTGGTTTGAATCCACCAGCGGCTCTTTGGAAACCCTATGGGGCAGCTCTACCCTGTCCTATAGGGTTGCTATGAGTCAGATTTGTACTTATATTCTTTTGTCATTCCAAAAATATTGCGAGGAGGTTACTAATTAACTGGTCTAAACTAGGCGGAACATACCAGTATGTACTTCTGATAATCATTTTACTTATGAACTAAGAAAAGAAACAAAAACTTTAATTATTACAAAGGTCACATTGCTCAAAATCTAGGTTGTATCGGAACAAATTTTGTATAAGGAATCTATTTTTATGATTCAAGTAATGGATTCATACTCTTGCAATTATAGTGAACGTATATATTTATTCTTTTACATATGCAAGCACGTATGAGTGGTGGGAAGAAATCTTTGAAGTAATAACCTTTTTTATTGCATTTTTTCACTTGAAATCCCAAGACTATCTCCTCCACTCGAATGTAGACAACTAGACCTCAGTCCAAGTCCCTAGGTGGTGCCAAAGGTTAAACACAAAGGTTGGAGTGGGAGTCCAGCCAGTGCCATCTTGTAAGAAAGGCCTGGAGATCTACCTTTGAAAAACCAGCCATTGAAAAACCAATAAGGCACAAATGACACCATCATGAGTTGAGATTGACTCGACAGCAAATGATGGTAGACCTGAGTCTCTATATGCACAAGGATGCTGATGCTTCAGTGGAACCAGTGTAATTTAGATGTAAGATAAAATTGTTCCTAAGACTATTTCCATGCAGACAGTAAAAAATTCCACGGGCTAGACAGTGGATCTTAATTAGTGAAATCCCTCAATCAAGGGACGTTTGGCAAAGGCTGGAGTCATTTTTAGTTGTCACAACTGGTGAGGGTGCTATTGTCATCTAGTGTGTAGAGACCAGGTCTGCTACTAAGCATCCTACAATGTGCAGTGCACTGTCTACAACGTAGAATCGTCTGATTCAAAATGCCAATAGTTGATACACCCAGGTTGATACACCCAGGGCTAGTCGAAGGGGAAAGGAGAGGAACCTCATTAATACGAGGGAAGGGGCAACAGCAGGAGTTCACTGAGTTCTATAAACATATATATAATAATGCAGCCTGCACCAGAATCAGGGAGCCCTGTAGGAACTGAGTCCGTTTGCAGAGAATATGGGTCTCCATTCATATGAAAGCTCAACATCACCTACACCAACAAGATACACTAGTTGCCTTTCCTTTGTAAACTAATGAGGATTTCCCTTCCATAGCAGCTAACATGTCACCCACTAATTGTTCAATGAGTTTTGATCCCTACTGTTGACCCCACACTTTGCTGTCCTATCAAACACTTTCTGTATAGACCACCCTTGTTCCAATGACCCATGACAGGGTACGTTTAAGTGAAGTGGTGATGTGGAAGGGAAAAGGCTCTTCATCTGGCTCTGGAGGAATCAAAGAGCATCATCTGGGGATGGCCCGTGGGCAGGTGGTGACTGAGAATCCTGCAACTCTTCCCAAATACCTCATCCTCTTCCAAAGTTAAATGTTTATATCATGCTATCATATAGTAATAATTAAAAAGTTTCTACCCTAGGAAAACCATTCTATCCTAGGAGAGCATTAAAAAAAAGAGTAGAGAACCATACTGAAGGAAAATGCTATTTTTTTCCATTGTTTATTTGCCTGATATGCGTAATGTTTTTCATTGCAAGGCTTTGGTAGTTTTCAGGAAAAGCCATTGTGATGTAATTCCTTTCATGAGATGGACAGCAACACCCAATCTATTATAGATTTTTATGACAAGTTAATTTCCCATCTGTCCAGGGCACTTCTTTTCACTTGCCAGCATTTTAGAGAAAAGTTATAAGACTTGAAAACTTGCTCCTTTTCTAATTGAGGGTTTACAATTATTAATGCAATATCTCTGCTAAAGAAGAAGGCATGCCTCTCTATTTTTTTCAAAAGGTCACTTTCATTAAAAAAATGGTATTTCATTGTAACGTCCTAGACAAAGATTTTTTTCTAGTAAAATAAGCAGACTGTTCCCCTCTTTTACGCTTACCCCAAATCCTAATGTGACATTCTTTTTCATATTTATTTTTCCCACTATTCCCTATGAAATTTGTTTCATACTAAGAACCTTCCAAGAAGGTTTAATTGACACACACCATCGAGAGGATTATGAATTTAATATTAAGACTTCTACAAATACGTGTTATAAATGCATAAACCAAAGACAAATTGAATGTCATCTTTTCCTTCTTATGAAGGAAGCTGGAGAAAATTCATGTTTAAGTAAAAAGCTAGGCTATATCAGAAAGAATTGTGAATATTTGCTTTCATGTTTCCTTTCTGGTGTGTGACAAGTAGGTTGCATTCATACCAATATGTTAATTCCTTTGTCCTTCTAAGTGACTTAAATAGCCTGAGCTGGCCAAAGCCCTAGGCTGGTTGCTTCACAATACAAGAAACCTCACTCTTTAATTCATATGTCTTACAGATATGTTTTGAGTGCAACATTTGAAAAACGTTGAGAAACATCACTTAATATTTTCATATTTGGAATATATCATTTCATCATTGTACGTATTATGTATATCAGAGGGAAGCTATTTCAGTGAGATTGAAAGGGAAGAGAGAGGACACATGAAAAATTGGTAGGGAGGTCAGAGTGAAATGAAAGAAGGGTCTATAGAAATCATTTTAATGAGGGACCGCATACTAGAATACGTGATGTTGTTTTAGACTAACAGTGTTTTAGAAAATACTCTGTAAGTACAGGCATTTAAACAAAATTACAGAATGAAGCAGAAATAAAGAGAAGGCTCTTAATGAGAGAAGCATAAGTTAATTGTGTTTTTAAATGACTCCTTCAGTAGCTTCTCCCACTTAATAAATTCCTTTATGAATAAGGACTTTTTAGTCTTCTTTCCCAAGTGTTTCAGGAGGAAGCTTTCATGTTTTACTAAAATGCCACCAAATCATGGCACAAAAAGAAAAGCAATATTAGTAAGAGGTAAATTTAGGAGTGTTGATTAGATAAATACTCTTTTGATGTGACAATTATTGAAACCAGCGTTTGTAAGTTGTATTAGGTCTGCATCCTTTTTCATTTAATTTATTAGAATGCTCTGAACACAGATTAACTTCCTTAGCCTGATATTTCTTGGTTCATTAGCATTAAAATGAGAAGAGCAAGTTCCTTGGAATAACCTTTAAATTGTTTCTTCAAACTTCAGCGTAACTTCTGACAGTATCTCTAAATCTCCTTGAGCTATTATTTTGTCATATTCAACTCTTCTCAAGCTGTTTTTAATTTCTTCTTTACCAAAGGCTGGAGTTTTTAAAATTGACTTTTAAAAGCAATCCATAAATTTTGTCTCGGAGACTGGGGGCACACAGCAAAGAACTTGCAAGCTTTTATTTAGATATGCTAGGGAAACTTCAGGCCAGATGGAGGCTTAAAGAATAAGTCCCTAAAATATACCAAAGGGCAGAGTGAGGGTGGTCAGATACAATGTTTTATGCATGATGTTTTCTCTAAATGTCCAGCAGCAGAAAAGAAAGAGTAAACAATGAAGTTCTTGTTACAATGTCTGCTGCTTTTGCAAAGTCCTCCGGAAGGAAATTTGCTGAGGGTGCTGCATGGTGTAGGTTACACCAGATAGATTGCACACAAAGCAAATCACCTCCTAGAAAAGATATTTTGAAAATGGAATGGAAAGGAGAGAGAGAAAAAAGCTCTAATGAAAAGATTGAAGGAACATCTGCAGGCAATGCTAGAAAGAAAAAACTGTCAATATTTTTGACCATTTCTTAGATGGCAAACAGTTCAAAAGTATCATATGGACTATTCCTTCTTAAATCGAATGACAGGAGGCATATGGTCTAAAAGATATTTTATAATTATGTTAGTAGTGGTGTTTGGGGCAAATTTTGGTATATTTAACTCAAATATTGAGGTGTATTTCAACCAGGGAAGCAGTTTAAGTTTTTCTAGTTTAAAACAGTGATCTTCAGAAAAATAAAGACGGATTAACTTTATGAATACTTCAAGATAAAATGGACTAATCTCAATCTCCATGATTTTTAATGGTATCTAAGAGAGAATTTTTCAAGCGACTTCAGGAAATTAAATTTTATGTTTCTTTTTCAAATGTCTGAACGAAAACTACCATTTAAAATATATCACAAAATCAAACATTTTGAGTTGGGTTTTTAACAGATTCGAGAGGACATTTATATTTCCAACTTTGAAATTATTATATTTTACTAATTCTATTTCTACATAGTTGAACAATATTGTCAGTTAGAGTAATAAGTATTTCATTGAATAAGTATAGTTTTCTTAAGTTTTTCCATTTCCATTTCTAAAAGTTTCCAGTATTTATAAGATACTAAACATAATTTTGTATCTTTTTCTTTCATTAATGGTATTGATTAGGAAACTTATGATTAATCTACTCCAAATTGGTCACTATAAACAAAATTGAGATTGGCTTTTGTAACTAATTCAATTTTTATTTAAGTGAAGCCCTTCAATCTGTGTTAGAATCTCCATCGGTGCACACATGCCTGAAGTAGCCTCAAGTCCTTTGCAGGATTTTATTACATGGTAATAAAACACAGAGGAATAAATGGTTTTGTATTGTCACTTCTGTTTTCCCATTATGACCTTCGCAGGAGTGTATGCCTTCTCTGGTCTAGTGCTAAGTGCTTAGAAAAATGAGACTACAGATCTTACCCATTGAGAAAACACTTTCGAATGTATTTCAATTCCTATAGCAAGAATAGTTTAACAAACACATGGTTCTTACTCACACCATTTTGATGTAGAATTAATATTTTTTGTGTGATGGTAAAGAAATGTTTTGTTTTGTTTTTTAAGCCAGTTTTGTATGCTACATTACACTCATGCTGTATGTATTTATGCAAACAGTTTTGAATCAATTCAGCTTAAAAAAAAAAGAGAAACAGCTTGAAACCAGTAAAGCAACCGTGGTTCATCTGCCTAAGCGTAAATAACCTATTTGGCTTAATATTGGCAACAATTTTTTGTTGTGTTGTTGTTCACATAATTTGTCCATTTAGTTATCACATTTATATTTGACCTAATTGCTTTAAAACAATGGAGTCAAATTTATTTCAAATATTTTTGGATAATTATATTTATCATAGAAAAAACTCTTTTTAGTAGTTGATAAAAGGCAATCCTAACAGACAGCAGTATGGTTTCAGAGAAAGAATTAAGATCTGTATATCAATTGTCTTTGTTCTGCCTTTGGACATAGAGGTTCTGGTGACACAATGGATAAGTGCCCTGCTGCTAACCAAAGGGTGGCAGTTTGAATCCGCCAGAGGCTCCCGCTGGAGAAATGACCCTGGTGATTGGCTCCTGTAAAGTGTATAGTCTAGGAAAGGCTATGGGCAGCTCTCCTCTGTCACATAGGGACCTATAAGTAGAAATTGACAGTAGGGCACACAACAACAATCAGTAGTCTTTGCTCTGCCTTTGGACATAAGGACTTTTACCTTTTCAAGATGCTGACACTTAGAAACTGTGTAAGCTCATCATAAAAACACATCTGCTGTACTCATTAGGCAAAATGAGGAATACATGAATTCCCAAAGCTCTATACCATCTTTTAAGAAAAATGGGCGTTTTTTGTAATATCACCCCTGTTTGCTGCCTCACTTGTAGCACATTTGACAAGAGTTTTTAGTGCCTTATCTGAAAGGAACCCTGTTGGTACAGTGGTTAAGAGCTCAGCTGCAAACCAAAGATCTGCAGTTCAAATATACCAGCTGCTCCTTGGAAACCCTATGGGGCAGTTCTACTCTGTCCTGTAGGATGTCTGTGAGTTGGAATTGATTGGACAGCAAAGGGTTTGGTTTTTTGGGTCTGAGGGCCACTAGCTTTTTTCTCTGAATTTATTTTTCTTTTTCTGTAAAAAGGCTATCTTTGATAGTTATTTTAATGAGGGTTTTCAAGTGGTAAGCTCTCTAATTTTTTTTTTTTTCATATTGATCATTTAGGTATATCTTAACTTTATCCTTGATGGCTAATTTGGATGTAATTTTTAAATTCATTGGGTATTTTTTTTAAGCATTTTAAAACTATTACTGTGTGCTTACCTGGCATCTACATTTGCTAATGAGAAATTATGCCTTGAAATTATGTTTTTATAGGTTATTTGTCTCTTCTCTCTGATATTAAAAAAAAGTTTGCTTGTTCAGCTATAGTTTTCACTTGGTTGTCTCTAGTGGCAGATTTATTTTTACAGATTCTTATCGGTAATCCAGAGCTGAAAATGACAAAGCACTCGTTTTGAAAGTACAGGTGTTCAAAGTGACTCTACTAGGTTAAACTGACTCCAGAGAAACTCCTTTTGGGGACCTGATAAATAGCCGTTCAAAAAAAAAAAGGAAGCGTCATCATAAGAACTGAGTTGTTGTCTTGGCAACACAGAAGTAATTTCTAGTTTTCCAGGAACCTCAAGTTCCATCCCACAAGGAATCAGGATCCCCAATGCTGAGTAACTGTTTTCCTGTGGTATCTTAGATGCCAATGTATTTCTTCATATTATCTCCAAACATGTGCATTTCTTTTGCTTGAGAACCAAATGAGCTGTCTAACTTAGCAACACAGAATCGTTGTAAAATAAAAGTGAAATATGTGAAATTTGAAATGTTGTGTGCCATCGAGTCGATTCCTACTCATAGCAACCCTACAGGACAGAGAGCACCTGCAACGTAAGGTCTCCGAGGCCGTATGTAATCTTCACGGAAGCAGGCTGCCACATCTTTCTCCTGCAGAGCTCGTGGTTAGCAGTCAAGTGTTTAACAATTGTGTCACTCTATTCTATTTTTTTTCTGCATTTTCTTTTTAACCATAAATCCATTATATATCATTTTTCATGATTGCTCTCCAAGAGCTAGATGTTGGATCTTAATAAATACAATGAATTTTTTATATTTTGATCCTTTTTTTTTTTTCAACTTCTCTACAATTCTGTGATTCAGCTCAAGAAATTTCTTTTCTGTTTATGGTAGCCAGAATTTGTTTCTGCAGTTTGAAAATAATGAACTTAACCAGTAACACAGCCATGGGAACAGAATTCTATCTTCTGTCTTTCATGGCCCATTCTCAGTCTTATGGGAGCTTTACATCTCTCTTTGTGTCCCCTTTAATCTCCTCTCTTTACCAAATCTATTATTCTCCTTTTCACAGGGTCGGTTATGGCTTCTTACTTTGTGTACGTAGTATCTATTTAGATTTATCAATGTGTCATCCCCTGAAAATTGACTCAATCCTTTAGAATTACTTAAACAATATTCCCAAATGAACAAATTCTGTGGACCTAGACTTTAAATGCTATACTATATATCACAAATGCTCTGGTCATACTACTGTTGGGCTAAACATACTTTAGTCAGCTATACCCTAGGTGGCTGGGGTAATACTCCTGTCAAATGGTAATGCAAGTATTCTAAGGTGGGTGTGGGGAGGTTAACACTCAGATGCTAACTAAAGGTTGAAGGTTCAAGTCCACCCAGAGGTCCCTCAGAATAAAGGCCTAGTGATCCACTTTCAAAAAATCAGCCATTGAAAACCCCGTGGAGCACAGTTCCACTCTGATATACATAGGGTCGCCATGAGTTAGAATCAACTTGATGGCAACTGTTTTTTGTTGTTGTTGTAGTTGTGGTGTTTCTTTCTTTCTTTCTCTCTCTCTTTCTTTCTTTTAGAGGGAAGATAGAAACCAGCAGTGGTACAGAGGGCAAAGCTGGGCATGACCTTGGTTTTCACTATGAAAGTATCAGAAATTTACGATAGGAATAATTAGCTCTTGATATCCAAGCATTATAGTAGCATTACATTTTTATCCTTAGACTTGGACCATTCATTTTAAAGCAGACTTCACCAAGCATTAGGTTGTTCACCCACTAACAGGGAATGTGAGCTGGGATTAGATGATTGTGAAATAGGACAGTTTTAGCCTGTTGATGTTGTGTTGTTGCCATGGCCATCCTACAACAAGTGGAAGAGTAAGCTCTGGTTTACAAATAGTACCAACAACTGCATACAAGTGAAACAGAAGGTTCAGATTTACAAATGATACCCACAACCAGTGCTAAGTTAAAAAAAAAATATGTAAACGGCTTAATGAAATGACCAAACATTAAAGATACAAATATCCTTATTCTCTTGTCAGGTTCGATATGTCTATAGGATAAAACTCAGTGCCGTCTAGTCGATTCTGACTCATAGCGACCTTTTAGGACAGAGTAGACTAGGACTGCCCCATAGTTTCCAAGGAGCGCCTGGCAGATTCGAACTGGTTAGCAGCCATAGCACTTAACCACTACGCAACCAGGGTTTCCAAGTCTATGGGATAACATGAGTGAAATCCAGGTGAATGCAAAAGATAAAGAAAGGGAGATTGGAAGATCTTAAATGAGAGGTATGTACTTTTAAGACAGAAAAATATTTTCCTTAATTAAAACAGAATACTTTGAATAAACCAATCAATGGATGTCAAAGATACACACACAATGCATTAAAAATATATAATAATTACAATTAAAAAAAAAAAAAAAACCTGTTGCCTTCGAGTGGATTCTGACTCATAGTGACCCTACAGGACAGAGTAGAACTGTCCCACAGAGTTTCCAAGGAGCACCTCATAGGTTTGAACTGCAGACCTTTTGGGTAGCAGCTGTAGCACTTAGCTCACACAGTAAAGTATCACCCTTGCAGGTGACACTTTTCCTTACCTTGTGAGCTCTAGTCAACTCAGCTCTTAGATATTGAGAGCTTTTATTATATACAAGTTACTTTGTTAGATTGCTTGGATATAATTGTGAACTTGATATCCCTTTAAGAAATACTTGAATTAAGAAAAAAGTCCAAACAAGCACACTGAGAAAGCTATTACGTATTAAATGGCCTGAAGAAAAAAAAAAAAGATTCAGATTTTAGGATTATGAAAGGCTTCTTAAGACAAAGTAGCATATAAAACTAGACAGAAAAGATATAAATGGAAGACTTCCCAATGAAAAGACTGTTTAAGGAAAAGAACATTCCAGTAAAGAAAGCAATGCATGTAAATATCCCAAAACAAAAGAGAAGCATCATGAGATTTTAGACCCCAAAATAATTCAGTCTCGGTGGAACAAAGATCATAAAGGTCGGAAAAGTGGGTGGCAGGGGAGTAATGAGATATTTAGCTAAACAGACAAGAAAAGACTAGTTCATGCAGAGATCTTTTAATGAGGTATGCCTAATACTACAAGGTCAATGGCAAGTAAAAACTTGAAGTGGAGGGTGGAAGAAAGACATGGCCTCATGTTTGCATTTTGAAAGGTCATATTTATTTCAGTGTGATAGATGGGAAAATTTTTTTTTTTTTTTGATAGATGGATTGGGAGGACACTGGAGAAATGCAGTGAGGTCAGGCAGGAGGTAATTGCAATATTCAACATGAGCTATAAGACAGGAGGTACAGTATTTTCTATGAACCGTAAGTTAAATAACCAATCTGCTATATATAGTAAGAAAAAGAATAAACAAACGATTTAAAGTTGTGCTCTATGTGAGAATCATATTCAAAAATTTACTCAAAATATTAATATTTTAGAGCACAAATATTGGTCACTAAATTGAACGAGAGTACCACAGTTTTATGACTAAATTCAGAGCTGTCAATGTACTTAGTAGACACACTGTACCGGTAACGAACACCACCTAAAATACAAGCAATTGAACTTTTTTTGTTTGTTTTGCTGACATTTAATCTAATAAAATTTTCATCTAAGCAATATTTAGGGCTTTTAAGTCTATATATGATATGTCTGCCCTTAGCTTTGCCAGAGGCAAAATGTATTTTTGTTGATACAATGAGCATTATGCTTTCCTCTGGAATTCCCTATTCATGGCTTATTCAGTAGGTTCTTTCAGTTTGTTCAGAGTACTCTCCTTAAGACTTTTTTTTTTTTTTCAATACTGGTGAAACCCTGTATGGTTTTATTTTGTATGAATTAAGGTGATAAAGTATTTTTTTCATGATAATTAAATGAAATATAAATAGACCTATCTTTTATCAGTGACAAAGAAAAGCATTAAAGGCAAACAGTTCATGGAGAGATTTTTACTAGGCAATGAAAATGTGAGTATGTGTGTGTGGTTTGTGTGTTTTGTGACTTTAGAAGAGTATGAGTTTTGCTTCATCAAAATGATAATTCCCTTAATTTAAAGCACAACAATTAGCCTATTTTTTTTTGCCTCTTCCTTCTTCCCTGCAAATATATTCTCTCTTTCCTTTTACTGTTCCTTCATTTCAGTTAGGAAATATTATAGGTCTAAAATGTAAATAAATAGATGACTGGCTATACTGAAATAATACTTCAAGAAAGAAATAATAGGATGGCTTTATGAGTTTTAATATTCATAACAGGTGTGTGAATCCCATTGTACCAAAGTACCAAATACATTAGTAACTATTTAAGTATTTAGTGAATTTAAAGTTTGCTAGTCTTGTTACCATAAAGTGCGATCTATTTATCTAAGAAAGTGAAGATATAGTTAAGTTATATAACAATTCAATAATAAAGGTTAAAATTTATATTTACAATATATGATGCAGGAAAACTACTAGCTCTCATGATCAAGAACCAATACTTTGCAAATTGTTTGTTCCCAATATTCTTTGTAATGTTACTAACATATTTTACAACGTAATCTAATCAACACTCAATGTAAAATGTCTTTAAAGATGGTTATAACAATTAGCAGTTAAGCTATTGTTTCATTATGTGCTATCAATTTTCAAGATTCTATAAAGGTTTTCTAAAATGGTATATTTCGTATATTATTTATTTTGTATTCTTGTAATTGGTGTCAAGATAATCATTCCCATAAAATATTCTCACCATACGAATTAAACAAATTATTGATACTAATTTCTTTCCTAAATTTTATATGGCTTTTAAAAGCTGAGAGAACATAGCATAAAATGTAAAACAGCAGATATTTATACTCCACAGCCTTATCTTCATTACATATTAACTTCCGTGTTTAAAAAATTTCAGTTGTTACTCCACTGCTTGTGAAATCAAACACCATACCCTGACTTTTTAGGATCTTCAGTTACTCATTAGTGCAATCTATTTTTTGAATTATTTAAAAATATGTTGCCTCTGTGACAGGTAATGAAGACACAAAATATAGATTTCTCAAAGAATTCACATTGTTTTGATGAGAAATATTTAAAAGAAACTAACTGAAACCCAAACTCTGAACTTGACGGTTTAGATATAAGTTCTCACTTTTCTTCTTTGGGCACAAAGAGATTACTGGATCCTCAAATATTAAACTACTCCTCCCTTTTATTTATTTTTTATTATTCATTTCAAATCGTAATGAAAATTCCAGGAAACTTCTTAGCTTTTGCTGACTTCTCCTATATTGTGTGTTATCCTTCTCTTCACCAAAGCGGATCCTTGTCTACTATTAAGTTAGTGAATTCTCTTTCTTTTTGGTCTGTCATCTTTGCATGCAGAATTGTGTGGCCATCTGCCAGAAATCCTATCAATCGTTCAAATCAAACTCCAGTTCCAAGTTCTGATGAAGACTCATGTAATCCACAACCCTCAACAAATAACTAACATTTTTTAAACTTCAAAGTTGGTAAGACACTTTTATATATACTTTTCACTGGATTTTCACAAATCTATAAAATAGATATTATTTTTAAGTCCAATTTTTTAAGAAGGATTTGAAGGTCAGGAGATTGATGAGGGGCTCAGGTTTTCATTTTTATTTAAAATGTAAACTCCGGTTTACTCAAAATGAGAAGAAACAGCTGCAAACATCCATTAATAATTAGAACGTGGAGTGTATAGAGAATGAATCCAGGAAAATTGGAAATCATCAAAAATAAAATGGAAGGCATAAACGTTGCTATCCTAGGCATATCCATACACCTACAAGGAAGACCAGTTACTATGACTATTATTCAAATTTACACACCACCCACTAAGGCCAAAGATGAAGAGATTGAAATTTTTACCAGCTTCTGCAGTCTGAAATTGATCGAACATGCTATCAGGATGCATTGATAATTACTGGTGATTGGAATGAGAAAGTTGGAAACAAAGAAGGATCAGTAGTTGGAAAATATGGCCTTGGGGATAGAAACAATGCCTGAGATGGCATGATAAAATTTTGCAATACCAACCACTTCTTCATTGCAAACGACTTTCTTCATCAACATAAATGGTGACTATACACGTGGACCTTGCCAGACGGAATACACCAGAATCAAATGGACTACATCTGTGGAAAGAGACAATGGAAAAGCTCAATATCATCAGTCAGAATAAGGCCAGGGGCCAATTGCAGAACAGATCATCAATTGTTCATATGCAAGTTCAAGTTGAAAATGAAGAAAATTAGAACAAGTCCATGAAAGCCAAAGTATAACCCTGAGTATATCCACCTGAATTTAGAGATCATCTCAAGAATAGATTTGACCCATTGAACACCAATGACTGAAGACTAGACAAATTGTGGAATGACATCCAGGACATCATACATGAACAAAGCAAGAGGTCATTAAGAAGACAGGAAAAAAAGAAAAATATCAAAATGGATGTCAGAAGAAACTCTGAAACTTGCTTTTGAACATCTAGCAGCTAAGGCGAAAGGAAGAAATGAAGTAAAAGAGTTGAACAGAAGTTTTCAAAGGGTAGCTCAAGAAGACAAAGTAAAGTATTTTAATGATATATGCAAAGACCTGGAGACGGAAAACCAAAAAGGAAGAACTTGCTCTGCATTTCTCAAGCTGAAAGAACTGAAGAAAAAATTCAAGGCTCGAGTTGCAATATTGAAAGATTCTGTGGGGAAAATATTAAACAATGCAAAAAGCATCGAAAGAAGATGGAAGGAATACACAGTCATTATACCAAAAACAACTGGTCAATGTTCAACCATTTCAAGAGGTACTGTATGAGCAGGAACCAATGGTACTGAAAGAAGAAGTCCAAGCTGCACTGAAGGCATTGGCAAAAAGCAAGCCTCCAGGAACTGACGGAATACCAATTGAGATGTTTCAACAAACAAATGCAGCACTGGAAGTGCTCGCTTATCTATGCCAAGAAATTTGGAAGACAGCTACCTGGCCAACCAACTGGAAGGGATCTATATTTATGCCCTTTCCAAAGAAAGGTGATCCCACCAAATGTGGAAATTATCAAACAATATCATTAATATCACAAGAAAGTAAAATATTGCTGAAGATCATTCAAAAGTGGCTGCAGCAGTATATTGACAGGGAACTGCCAAAAATTCAAGCTGGATTCAGAAGAGGACATGGACCCAGGGATATCATTGCTGATGTCAGATGGATCCTGGCTGAAAGTAGAAAATACCAGAAGGATGACATGTTTTATTGACTATACAAAGGCATTTGACTACATGGATCATAACACATTATGGATAACATTGAGAATAATAGGAATTCCAGGACACTTAATTGTGCTCCTGTGGAACCTATACATAGATGAAGAGGTGGACATTAGAACAGAAACAAAGGGGATACTTCATGGTGTAAAGTCAGGAAAGGGGTGCAATCTTTCACCATACCTATTCAATCTGTATGCTAAACAAATAATCTGAGAAGCTGGACTATATGAAGAATGGGGCATCAGAATTGAAGGAAGACTCATTAATGACTTGTGTTATGTAGATGACACAACCTTGCTTGCTGAAAGTGATGAGGACTTGAAGCACTTACTGATGAAAACCAAAGATCACAGCCTTCAGTATGGATTGCACCTCAACATAAAGAAAACAAAAATCCTAACAACTGGACCAATAAGCAAAATCATTATAAACGGAGAAAGGATTGAAGTTGTCAATGATTTTATTTTACTTGGATCCACAATCAATACCCATGGAAGCAGCAGTCAAGAAATCAAAAGACTCATTGCATTGGGTAAATCTGCTGCAAGAGACCTCTTTAAAGCATTGAAAAGCAAAGACATCACCTTGAAGACTAAGGTGCACCTGGGCCAACCATGGTGTTTTCAATCACCTGTTATTCATGGGAAAGCTGGACAATGAATAAGAAAGAGTGAAGAGGAATTGAAGCCTTTGAATTGTGGTGTTAGGGAAGAATATTGAATATACCATGGACTGCCAAAACAAGGAACAAATCTGACTTGGAAGAAGTACAAACAGAATGCTCCTTAGAAGCAAGAATGGCAAAACTACATCTCACATACTTTGGACATTTTGTCAGGAGGGATCAGTCCCTGGAGAAGGACATCATGCTTGGTAAACTAGAGGGTCAGTGAAAAAGAGGAAGCCCCTCAATGAGATGGATTGACACAGTGGCTGCATGACAAAGATTGTGAAGATGACACAGGACTGGGCAGTGTTTTTTTCTCTTGTGCACAGAGTTGCTATGAGTCAGAACGGATTCGATGGAATCTAGTAACAACAAAAACAGGTTTCAATATTTAATTAATGACAGGTTTAGAGTTGGTCTTAATTTCTTTGACATTCATCTTTGCCTTTGTGTTTCTAAAACAAAAAGGCCCACGTCCTCCAAGCAATCCCATATACGTTATACTTTTGTTCTGACATTTGAAACACTGACACTTCCTAAATAACTCTTTTTAAAATACCCTGTTTTGGACAGTTTGGGATTTAAAAACCATGCACTAAATATAAAGATTTTTCTAATTATTCTTTCATTGAACAATTATTTCTAACTATCTGCGTGCACTTTGTTAGAATGACCTCTAACATTAAAAGTAAGTAGGTGCTCTTTATGACATCTCCTGCTTGAAACTACTACACTTCAGACTAGAATTCTAGGACATAGGAGTGTTCTTACTGAATCCCAAATAAACAAATGAGTACTAAAGGAGATTTAAGTCAGGCGCGATCTGGGTCAGGGACTAGGCTGGCCAGGAATCTGTATTTCTCTGATAAAAGGACAAAGTTGGAATGCCTGGGTTCAGGGTGGGTAATGTCTTTCTTTTTTTTTAATTGTGCTTTAAGTGAAAGTTTATACAGCAAATTAATTTCTTATTAACAATTCATACACAAATTGGTGACATTGGTTGCCAACCCCATGACATGTCAACGCTCTCCCTTTTTCCATTCCAGTTTCTCCATTTCCATTTGAACCAATTTTCCTGTCCCTTCCTGCCTTCTTGTCTTTGCTTTTGGGCTGATGTGCCCATTTAGTCTTATATACGTGATTGAACTATGAAACACATTCCAGATGTGTGTTATTTTTTGTTTATAGACCTGTCTAATCTTTGGCTGAAGGGTGAACTTCAGGAGTGACTTCCATACTGAATTAAAGGGGTGTCTATGGGCCATACAGAAACCCTGGTGGCATAGTGGTTAAGTGCTAGGGCTGCTAACCAAAAGGTCGGCAGTTCAAATCCACCAGGCGCTCCTTGGAAACTCTGTGGGGCAGTTCTACTCTGTCCTATACGGTTGCTATGAGCCAGAATCGACTCGACAGCACTGGGTTTCACTGGGTTATGGGCCATACTTTCGGAGCTTCTCCAGTCTCTGTCAGACCAGTACATCTAGTCTTTTTTTGTAAATTTGAATTTTGTTCTACAATTTTCTCCCACTCTGTCCAGGACTCTCTATTGTGATCCCTGTCAGAGTAGTTAGTGGTGGTAACCAAGCACCATCTAGTTGTTCTGGGCTCAGTCTGGTGGAGGCTGTGGTAGTTGTAGTCCATCAGTCCTTTGGACTAATCTTTCCCTTGTGTCTGTGGTTTTCTTCATTCTCCTTTGCTCCAGATGGGTGGGATCAGTAGATGTATCTTAGATGGCTGCTCACACACTATGAAGACCCCAGATACTACTCACCACAGTCAGATATAGAACATTTCCTTTTCAAACTGTGTTGGGACAATCGAGGTAGATGTCCCCCAAGACCATGAACCCTAGCCCTCAGTCTAGTAACTTGGTTTCTCAGGGAGTTTAGATGTTGGTCCAGTGGTCAATGTGTCTGTCATCTTACCAGTAACAGGCTGTTTCAAGTACCATAGCTGTATATATAGCAGATTCTTAGGTCAGATAGAGCAAGACTTCCTACTTTATTCATATTTTTCAATAATGCTTTACTTAATCTGGGGCCTCTTTCCTTTCCATATAAAGTTGGTGATTAGTTTTTCCATCTTATTAAAGAATGCTGTTGGTATTTGGATAGGGATTGCATTGTATTTCTGAATTGCTGTGGGTAGGATTTATATTTTCACAATGTTGAGTTTATCCATGAGCATGGTATGTTTTTCCATTGATGTAGGTTTCTTTTGGCTTCTTGGTGTCATTTTCTTTGTATAGGTCTTTTATATCCCTGGTTAGATATGTTCCTAAGTATTTTATCTTTTTTTTTTTTTTATTGTACTTTAAGGAAGGTTTACAGAGCAAACTAGCTTCTCATTAAACAATTTATATACATATTGTTCTGTGATATTGGTTGTCAACCCCAGAACAGGTTGGCAATAGGTTCCCTATTACCGGCTTTCCTGTCCCTTCCTCATCATTGCCTCTTGGGCTGGTGTGTCCATTTAGTCTCATTTTGTTTTAGGGGCTGGCTAATCTTTGGATGAAGGGTGAACCTCAGGAGTGACTTCATTACTGAGCTAAAAGGGTGTCCAGAAGCCATAGTATTTTATCTTTTTAGGGGTTATTATAAAACTTATTGCTTTTATTTCTTTTTCTTGCCTCATTGCTCTAGCTAGGACTTCTAGCACAATGTTAAAAAGGAATAGTCATAAAGGACATCTTTGTCTTATTCCCATTTTCAAGGGGAATGTTTTCAGCCCCTCTCCATGTAGAATGATGTTGGCTGTTTATTTTGTATAGATGCACCTTATTATGTTGAAGAATTTCCCTTCTATTTCTATATCATTGAGAATTTTTATCAGGAAAATGTGTTTGACTTTATCGAATACCTTTTCTGCATCAATTGGTCATGTGATTATTTTCTTTTGTTTTATTTACGTGGTGAATTATGTTGATTAATTTTCTAATGTTAGCCATCCTTGCATACTAGGTATGAGTCTTACTTGGTCATGGTGTATTACTTTTTCTGTGTGATGCTGAATTCTGTTGGCTATGACTTTGTTGAGAATTTTTGTGTCCATATTCATGAGAGCTATTTGGTCCATAATTTTCGTCTTCTTTTTTTTTTTTTTTTTTTCATGTCTTCACCTGGTTTTAGTATCAAAGTTATGCTGGCCATATTGAATGAATTTGGAAGTGTCATGAATTGAATTGTGTCCCCCAAAAATGTGTGTCAGCCTGGCTAGGCCATGCTTCTTGGTATTGTGTGGTTGTCCACCATTTTTTTTTTATCTGATATAATTATCTATGTATTGTAAATCCTAACCTTTGTGATGTTAGTGAGGCAGGATTAGATGCAGTTATGTTAATGAGGCAGAACTCTATTTACAGGATTAGGTTGTATCTTGAGTCAACCTCTTTTAAGACATAAAAGAAAGAATCGAGAGGAGAGGTAGGGGACCACCAAGAATGAAGACCCAGGAGAGGCACATGTTCTTTGGGTCCCAGGTCCCTACGCTGAGAAGTTGCTAGACCAGGGAAATATTGATGACAAGTACCTTCTCTCAGTACTGACAGAGAGTGAAAGCCTTCCCCTGGTGCTGGCACCATGAATTCGAACTTCTAGTCTCCTAGATTGTGAGAGAATAAATTTCTCTTTGTTAAAGCCATCCACTTGTTGTATTTCTGCTGTAGCAACAATAGTCAACTAAGAACTTGGCACTGGAAGAGTGGATTGTTGCTCTAACAGATGTCTAAAATGTGGAAGCAGTTTTGAAACTAGGAATGGTACAGGCCGGAAGAGATTTAAAGTGCCTAATAGCAAATTCCTAGATTACCTTGAAGAGACTATTGGTGGAATTAAGGACATCAGACAATTCTGGTGAGGGCTCAGAAGGAAGTGAGGAGAGCTGTAACACTGGAGACAGCACAAGCAGCATCGGAGAAGTGGCAGCAGCAGAACCAGGAGACCAGCATGAGACAGTGCTAGAGCCGACCCTTGGATTGAGGGAGCTGAGTGCCTTCTGGCCAAGGTTTAGTGCTGGAGTGGGGCGCCTTCAGGCATTAATCCATAGAGCTAAAGAACTTTGGAACACTTCCCCTAGCAGGGTAAATGCAGGGTTGGCACAAAAGTCCGAGGTGCTGGGAGGCCATGGAACTAGGAAACAGAAGCTGAAGACACAAAGAACACAGGAAGCAGAGCTGGAGCAGCCTCAGTCTCAAAGTGTAGGGTCACCACCTCTGGGGTCTCAAAGGGTGGAGCCATGACCTCTGAAGTTTCAAAGAGTGCGAGCACACCTTCCTCAGGTTTCAAAGAGTCAGATCTTCAACAACTGTGTTTCAGAGTGTGGGGTTGCCTTTCACGAGTGTCACTAGGATGGGGCTGGATTCAATACCCAAAGCTGAGGGAGCAGGGTGAGGTTACTCAGGCACCAGCCATTCAGGTCTGCTTCAGGTGTCCATCTTAATCGGGTTAGGTTCTCCAATAGTAACCCTGCTTGGTGAATGATAAAATTTAATTGAAAGAAGATTATTCCCTTGCTCTGATCCTCACAAGGCATAGCAAAACCTATAAGGTACTTTAGGTTAGGCCATTGTACTCCGGTCCAGCAGTGCCTCCGCTTTAGTCTACTCTTTCACACTTACAGCTTCTACAATTACAGTTTTTACAATCACAATTACACTCACAAATGAATCATATAATCCATTCAGCGTCTTCCTTCATCCTCTCTTCCCTAGACCTTTCAGGAAAAGAGGAATGTATTCACTGGGGGTCTTCCCTTGTCCTGCTGATGAAAGTGTGTAAGGCAGCCACTTCATGTCTTTATCTCTCCCCATTTTAAATAGTCAATGTTTAAATTGCCTGATCCTATCAAACCAGTGCTCTGAGGAGACAAGGATGTTTCTTGGTCTTGAAGAATCTTCTATTTCTGTTAGAACTTTGAGCATTTGTTTCTATAAGCCAAGTCCAGTCCACAGCAAGCGATCAAATTGCGGTAACACACACCAATTCACAGTGTCAAATCCTTTCTTTTCATTGGGTTGGGTTCTGGTCAGCTCAGCGCTAGCCATCCAAGCTAGGTCACAAAGTGTAGCAGCATTAGGCTAGAGAATTCACGCACACCTCCCAGCACTTCAGATAGCTCCTTTATACACTCTCATCCCCAGCCCCCTTGGGCTCAGTCAGTGGATTTCACCAATAAACTTAGGAGTCAACACACAACTCCCTTTACATCTGACTAGCCAGCACTTGGAAACCCTGGTGGTGTAGTTGTTAAGTGCTACGGCTGCAATCCAAAGGGTCGGCAGTTGGAATCCACCAGGCACTCTTTGGAAACTCCATGGGACAGTTCTAGTCTGTCTTATAGCGTCGCTATGAGTCAGAATCGACTCGATGGCACTGGGTTTGTTTTTTTGTTTTTTGTTTTTTTTAGCTAGCACTTCCTCTCTCTTTCTCTGTCATCCCTAGCCCCCATGGGCTAGATCAATGGATGCCAATGGAACATGTCCAAAAGCAGCCCATCTTTTTATTGCTGTGCTTTCCCATTTCCACTCATCAGTGGACCCAGGTGGTCACCACAAGGAAGCAGACCAAGCTGTTTACTTGCTAGTTCCCTTATTTCCAGTCCTGGATGGGTGTTCCATCTGATGAACACTGACTTTTCTTGATATATCCAACAGCAAATCACTTGTTCAAAATTAAAAAAGACTTTTTGTAAGTCTTTCTTTCAAATGCAAATCTTCTGTTCTCTCAGCAGTTCTGGGGGGCTCTGCATGTTTTTTCAAATGCAAATCTGGGCGGAGCTCAGGTTTTCAACCTAAGCCCCCACTTTATACACAGGGCTACTGCATTCAAACCAGGATTTCCCCTGGGGCAAATCCTAGGTCCACTTTCAGAATATCCGATCAAGTATTAGATGAAGAAGAGTTACACACGCTATGTAATCTATAATACTCAATATTTAGGTCTGCTTTATCACACTAGGTGGGAGAAACATCCAATATCCATAGTACATTCAATTAAGTGCATAATCCTAAACACACAACCCTTTTTAAAACATTCCAGTTTCATCTTCTTCAGCTCTTGACTAGCTTCCCACTCCTATGCGTGTGGCCTTGGGTCTCAAGCTGGAAAGAGCCAGCATACTCTGGCCATCTATCAATCATTCTACTTATTTGGCCTGGCTTTTGCCGCAGACCACTCCAGCTGCAACTTTTCAGCCATTACAGTAATAACAACCAAAGTTGTTGTTAAAGATATAAAAGATATAAAAGTTTCAGTTCCCAAGCCCCTTTGTTCTTTCTCTTCCATGAGTCTGGAGCCGTTACAAAGAATCCTGTTTCTTATGTCAACTGTAAAAATGGTGTGGGGGAGGTGTCTGACCGTCTCTAACCTCGTAAGGAGAAAAGAGAATCAAGATCAACAGACCAATGCTGATTCCTAGGAGGCAGAGGTCAGTTATGCCTCCTTTCTCCTCCATCTTTATCAATTCTGACACCACCTGTTCCTTTTACAGCACTCTCTACTTCTGGGTTCAATTATTTATTACAATGGCCACACAGAACTCACAGATTATGGTCACAATTATGGGGTTTATTACGGAAGTAAAATGTTATAGTTAGGCTCAGGAACACTCAAGGATACAGTTCTTCCATCAGGACAGCCTCTTCCCAGCCACGCTCACAGGCCTCTGCCCAAAGTCACTCAGCTTTTTTGCTCTGTGGGCTGGGAAGCACAGCAACTCTCTCCTGCTGCCAGTCTCTGCTGCTGGGTCTTGCCACCTTCAAGGTACAGTTCACTGTCTGTCTCAGTCTCCTGATTCCAAGTGCTTCTCGAGACACACTCTTTCCCTGGCTGTTCTTCATTAGTGGTGGTGGAATCTTCTATCTCCTGCCTCTAGGGTGGCTCATTTCAAGCCCAGAATGATGGTAAAACTGATCAGTCCCCTTGGTGGGCTACAATTACCCCATCTGCACAGTTTCACCCATTCACCTGGGTGGGAGTTACAAGACCATGGTGAGAAAGGCGACACAAATGCAATCCATTGCACCGCAATTCTATGAGTTCTTTTTGGGTGACTGTGGCCTTTAGCTCTTCTGTATTTTTGTTGAATTTCTTTCTAGATGTTCTGTCCTTAACTGAGAGTGGTGTGTTGAAGTCTCCTACTATTATTGTGGAACTGTCAGTTTCTCTCTTCAGTGCTGTTAGAGTTTATTTTATATATTTTGGAGCCCTGTCATTGAATGTGTAGATATTTAATATGGTTATATAATGAGTTGACTCTTTAATCATTATATAATGTCCTTTTCTGTCTTTTATAGTGGATTTTGCCTAAAAGTCGATTTTATCTGAGATTAATATTTTCACTTCTGCAATTCTTTGGTTGCTGTTTGCTTGATATATTTTTTTCCATCCTTTGATTTTTAATATATTTATGTCTTTGTGTCTAAGGTGTGTCTCTGGTAAACAGCATATTGATGGGTCATATTTTTTATTCATTCTGTCACTCTCCATCTCTTAATGGGTGCATTTAAGCCATTTACATTCAGTGTGATTATCAATAGATGTGAGTTTATTGCTTTTATTTTGGAGTGCTTTTTTTTCTTTTGTGGTGCTGACATTTTCTTTATTCCTCTTACTCTCCTGTTCTGAGTTAGTAAGCATATCTTGAGACAGATCTCAGAGGAAGGAGGATGAGGCCTTTGAAGCAGGAAACATGTGATAGAGCATCACAGAGTCAGAGCTTCTGGAAGCCAGAATGTCAGATAATTGGCCTGTACCAGTCGATCACAGGGAAAGCTACTGCTATCCAGAGAACAGAAACCCTTGAAAAGCAACAAGGAGAATGCCATTCAACTCTTTTGAGCCATAATCCAGGGTGGATCTGAGGTGGTTTTGGCATTAAGTTGTTCAAATCATCCCACCCGCAAAAGAAGAGGTAAATCCCATTTGGAGGATTGCTTCCAAGAGGTTTACCTGGAAGATTCCCACATGTTAAAATCTAGCATCATCTGACAATGATCAATAGGGCACAAAGAAAATCAAGTCACTGTGGTGAGAGTGGAAACCCTGGTAGCGTAGTTGTTAATCGCTACAGCTGCTAACCAAAAGGTCAGCAGTTCAAATAAACCAGGCACTCCTTGGACACCCTATGGGGCAGTTCTACCCTGTCCCATAGGGTCACTATGAGTCGGAATCCATTCTATGGCCATGGGTTTGGTTTTTGGTTTGGTGGTGAGAGTCAACAGAAATAAGAACTGAAATATGAAAGAACCACGTTTTAAACACCTTAAGGACTACAAATGTTGTAATTATAGTGTAAAGAACAATAAAATGTTCACAGAAATAAGGGGAAAAAATGAACTAATGAATTCCCAATATGAAAGCATCAAAAATAAACATAATTTTTAAAATACGAAAGTCTAGGACAAAAAATGTAATTTTTGAAAAATAAGTAACAGCATAACTTAGGGAACATTTATTTTAACAGATTCCTTTATATGAATAAAAATAGTGTAGTATTGGTACAGAGGTTGGAAAACTGACTGATGGCACAGAATAGAGAGAAACAGACCCACAAATATATGGTACTGTGATATATGACTTATTTGGTATGGCAGACACTGCAAAAAATTAACATATGGAGCTGGAATAACTAGTGGGGACTCCACAAAAGAGAGAAACAGAGAAGAGTTGTCCTGGTTTCTATAAAGGTCTTTGGCTGATTCTTTAAACATATAGATATGGGGCAGTCTCCATCTACCGTAAGTATGAATAAATTAAACTGAGGTTTGAACTGTTTCTCCAGAGGTAAAGTTTGCACACTGAACCAAGCAGATTTACTGTCTCTAAAATTAATGGATCAAGCATTTGGAGGAATATAACAAATGCAGAGTCTACATAAATAAAAAAAATAAATAAATAGCACTGATAATATCCAGGATAGTATCTATATGGAGAACAGGAAAAATGTGACCCAGTTTCAGAAGACAATCAACAGAAATCTCACAAGGTGACCCAGATGTTAGAATTAGGAAACAAAAACCCTAAAGCAGCTATCTTAATATGCCAATGAGATATAGAAAAATATACTTAGAATGTTACAAAGATGGAACATCTAGGCGGAGAGGTAAAAAGAAAAAAAAATAAAACACAAAAAAGTACAATATCCAGAATTATAAACAAACAAGCAAAAAACTTCACTCAAGGTGCATAAGAGCAGAATGGAGATGATACAGGAAACAGTCAGTGAACTAAAAGATAAAAAAAAAACCAATGGACATACTCAAATATGAATAAAATAGATTTAAAAAGAGAGAGCCCTGGTGGCATAATGGTTAAACCCTTGGCTGCTAACTGAAAGGTTGACATTCGAACCACCAAGTGCCACTGCAGGAGAAAGCTTGGTGATTTGCTTGTATAAAGATCACAGCCAGGAAAAATCTATCAGGTAGTACTACTCTGTCACATGGGGTTGCCGTGAGTCGAAATTGACTCAATGGCCTCTAACAACAACAACAACAGGGACCTGTATGACAATATAAGAAGTCTAATTCACATGTGGTTAGAGTTTGGGAAAGACATAAAAGAGAGTTTCGGGCAGAAAAATTATTTTGAAAAATAATAGGAAAGAGTTCTCCAAGTTTGTTGTAAGATATAAATTTACAGCTTTAAGAAGTTAGCAAGCCCAAATCAGGAAAATCAAGGAAAACATGCTTAGGTACATAATAATAAACCTACTGGAAGTGAAAACTAAAGGGAAAACCTAGAAATAAGATTAAAATGATACATATGCAGGAAAAATTATAAATACAAGAATACCAAAGAAATGACTGGGTTTGTGTAAATATATTGAGTTACTATTTCTGAATTGTTTGTCCATGTTTTCCTAAAGCTTTAGGAAACATCTTGTCATTTGTTCAACCGTTCCTATTTTTTAATTTTGGAATACAATTTATAATATGCTATTAAAGGCATTTCTATTTTTTGTTTGTATTTAATTGCTGATTTAACTTATTTTCTTTTTTTCTCTTTCTATGATACTATTTTTTAATCTCTTATTCCCATAGCCTATATGTTTAATATTCTACATTTCAAGTAAAAAAAGTTTTTTTTAATCTCTAAGGGTTGATTCCAGCTTTTCTACTTAGTATTTGACAAAGTCAGCTGCATTAAAACAATTCAAATAAAGATATTAAAAGTGTCATATAAGCATTTGTTCAAGAACACCTGATAGAATTCAATGTACAGATTTTGAAAACAGATGAATCATATTAGCAGGAGCTTAATGTTTACGAAAAAGACAGAGACATTGAACTTTTAATATTTTAAAGCTTTGCCCTTAAAAAGTAGGTGAAATGCTATTTGAAAGCCATTGTCTTCTGTATGAGATTTCATTAATTTTTCAGGTGAATATTTCCCTGAAATGCTCGACTTAAGAACCCATTAAAATGAAAATGTGCCCAAAGAACCTTGCAGAAGACGCTGCATGTTTGTCAGGTGGGAACACCTGACAAACTCTTAAAAGAAATATAAGAAAAAATTTACTCCATTAAAAAATAACATTAGACCTGTGACTGATATTTAATATGCACATGTGTACATTTTAAAAAATGTATGTGCATACATTTTAAAAAATAAAAATCCTTTGCAATTTAAGATTATTGCTGTGACATTTTTCAGTATTTTTTTCAAAATGGGGATTTATTTTAAACTTTAAAAAATTGTTTAACCTTTCATAATTTTCTAGGATTAACACATTGTTAATGAAAGACTTCTTTTCCTTCCTAGATTTTTTAAATTCATTCCCATTGTCATCTTTCTGTGACTAGCACCAAGATTTATTAAAATCCACTTGGAAAATGTTTGCATACAATCAGCTTCATCAACGTTTTATTTATATAAGTGATGTGGAAATAAATGAAGACCACCCAAATGAGAACAAGCAGAGGCTTTTTATTCAGAGCTCGCTGTAGCACGGGAGTCAGCACCATCGCTTGCCTTTGGCGGAGATTCAAAGTCAGGCAGAGGAGTGGGAAAACTTTAGAGTGGAAAAGGGGGAGGATTCAGGTATGTCCAGTCTGGAGGCTGTTGGCATGAAGAAGCTGTTGGAGGACTAACTAGAAGTGCTGCACCCTACGTGATTGGTGGCCACTTGCCTTCAAGCCCATTCTGACTCTTAGTGACCCTGCAGACAGAGTAGAGCAGCTGCGGGTGGATGTGAGCTGCCAACCTTTCTGGTTACAGCCGAGCTCTTAACCACTGCGCCACCAGGGCTCCATGTATTTGGTTGGTAAAGTATATTTAACTTTTTCTGATTGGTCCTAAATTAAAGGCCAGTGAGCAAAAGTTACTGAAGCTCTTAGTTATTGATCAAGTATTGGCCGTTTTGAACGATTGTTAGAGATTATGGTTTGGCTTCCTGCACTGTTTACTGCAGATTGCGGGTCCGAGTTCTGTTTTTAAATATGCTCTGGTCTTTGTCCTTTAGTACATTCAGACTCTTGGTGCAGAGTAGGACAGCAACTACTTAGTTTTTGCTTGTTTGCTTAATTTACCTTTCCTGAGTCCTCTTCCTTGTTTACTTTTTTATGCCTTCTCCATCATGCTATATTTTGCTCCAGTTATAAGTCACACTATCACCTGTCTGTCGGTTTCTCATACCAGAGTGGCTTGCTTGAAGCTATGTTACTGGCATTTCAAATACCAACAGGTCAGTAATGGTGGACAGGTTTCAGCAGAGCTTCCAGAGTAAGAGACTAAGAAGAAAGGTCTGGCGATCTACTTCTGCAAATTAGCCAACGAATACCTTATGGATCACTACAGAACGTTATCTGACTCCCTCGCTTTGGACATGTCATCTGGAGGACTCAGTCGCTGAAAGGGGACTTCATGTTTAGTGAAGTAGAGGACCAGAAAGGGATAGGAAGGCCTTTGGTGAGATCAGTTGGCATATAAACCCCAATGATGGAATTGAACATGCTGGAAAATGTGACGAAGATGCAGGAAGAGGCAACATTTCATTCCGTTGGACATAAGGCCACCATGTGTCAGAGTCAGCTAAGTGGCAGGTATCTATCCAGCAAGTCACATATATCATTTGTTAAGTGGTTCTAGGCGCTCCTTGGAAACCTCATGGGGCAGTTCTACTTTGTTCTGTAGGGTCACTATGAGTCAGAATCAACTCAATGGCAATGGTTTGTTTTTTTTTTCTGTATTGTGAACAAGCATAAAATATATTCGTTTAAAATAAAACAAATTGTTTTCTGTAATTATCACCAAATCACATAAAATCTATGTGTAAATACAAATATTTTAAAAGAGTAATAACTATGGAACTATCAAATATTTCATTATGCTATATATTGTATAGATTCTGAATTACTACAATAATGTTATAATTTCTTTGTTTACATTTCAATCACCATTCGTTTGTAAGAATAGAGTAAATCTGGCTTGCAGATCATACTAGACCTGGAATTAGAAATTAAGATTTTGAGCAAATGTTATACTTAAGACTATTAAAAACATAATGGCCTTGTGTTTGCTTTAAATATTGAGTCTTAAATATGAAAGCATTAAAAATGTCATCCTTTGTTCTCCTCACAGTCATGAAGCAAATGTGAACACATACACTCCTATACGATCTTTGTAATTCATAGCAATAATAAGTCATATTCAGGGTGCTAACTTAGGCCTTCATGAAGCTAAAGACACCTTAGCCTACCACAAGCTTTATTTCACAGGATGTGTTTAGAAGGGCTTGGATATGTTTTTCTTAGGTAAAGAAACCAACGTCCTACAGGGGCTGCTGAATCAGGTGAGATGTGTGGATCCATTTTATATTCAGGATTTGTAATATACTCATTTTGGATTCACCATTTAATCACGTAGTGCTGCTATAAGAGAAGTACCACAAGTGTATGTCTTTATCAAAGCAAAATTTTTTCTCTCACAGTCTAATAAGCTAGAAGTCCAAATTTAAGGTGCTGTCTCCAGGGGAAGGCTTTCTTTCTCTGTGTGCTCTGGGGAAAATGTCCTTTTCATCAATCTTCCCCAGTTGAGAAGATTTTCAGCATAAGAACCCCAGGTCCAAAGTACCCGCTATTCTCCTGGCTCTTGTTTCTTGGTGGTATGAGGTCCCCATGTCTCTCTGTTCACTTCTCTCTTTTATATCTCAAAAGGGATTTATTTAAGACACAACCTAATCTTGTAGATTGATTCCTGCCTCATTAACATAAGTGCTGCTAATCACACCTCATTAACATCATAGAGGTATGATTTACAACACATAGGAAAATCACATCAGATGACAAAATGGTGAACAATCAAACAATACTGGGGATCACAACCTAGCCAAGTTGACAGATATTTTGGGGGGACACAATTCAGTCCATGACAACCATCAAATGTTATTCTTGTTTCTCTCTTGTTATTCAGGCAAAATGATGAAGGGGATGAGTTGCAGCCAGTTTTCACCAGTGGATCTCACACCCAGGTGCACTATATATTCATCTTTGGAATTTTTATGAACTACTGATGCTTTGGATATTTTGATCTAATTGTTTGGCATGCCGGCCAGTATCAGTATTTTAAAAGATCCCCCAAAGATTTAAATGGGCAGAACTACAGCCTACGACAGTCTTAACATACTTTAGACTGGAGGTTGCATAATTACTTAAAAGGAAAAATTGTCACTCCTAATGAAATGTCAAATTGGGGCCAGGAGAAAGTCTTGTGTCTCTAGCTTCCTGTCCCCACCCCTTCACCCAACCATTGTTTCCTTATATTCAGAATGCTGAAGTGTGACAAGGTCATGTTTGGAAATGCAGCAACACTTTTGTAACCTTGAAGGATGATATTGCCACCACCGCCCAAGGCTGGAAGATTAGAAAGACTGAAAAAAAAAAAAAAAAAAAAAACTAGTGCCAAGAAAGACTGAAGGACCTGATTATTTTGATATTAAATGTGTCAGCCAATCCTGAGAACTTGTTCATATGTAAGCAAACATTTCCTCTGTAGGCTTCTGTTACTCTCCATGAAACATTTCCTAATTGATTCAATTATTGAACCACGGCCATAAAAAAAAAAAAAAAAAAAAAAATTTTAATGTTTAACTCAGAAGAATTAAAACAAATAACATTTTTTAGACTGTGTGTAAAACATCCCAATCTTTCACGTTCTTCCAATGATTGGTTACCTGACACCTAAGGTCTTTGATCTAGCCTAGAATTGCTGTTATGCATTTCGACTAAGATCATTACTTTAGTTAGGTTGTTTGTATTGTATTCTAATAATATCACTGCGGTTACGTTTGGCTCAACCTGTCTCATATATTATCAAACTAATGTCTAAAGTTTGGACAAATTGAGTTCCAATCATATTCCAGCATTCTGCTATGTGTTCAGAATTCAATTATTCAAATACATTTATTAAGAACTAACACTATGAGGTTGTTTAACTTAAAGGATAGATGTGTGAGATTTGGATAAAATCGTCTTGTGTACAATCCAAATTCATGACACTTACTGATTATTTAGACACTCTGATATCTAAAAGTAGCTGTGGCCTCCCTAAGGACAGTGAGAAGTGTTAAAATAGTAGAATAATAGAGAAAAATTATAATAAAGGTATAGGAAAAGGCAGTACAAGATATTGTATTACCCAAGATTCCTAAACTCAACTCCAATATAAAACATAAGTCATTCAAAAAAAAGAAATGAAAGGGAAAAGTTGAAGGAAAAACAGGTATACTTTTCAAGTGAATAAATGAAGGCAAAGAGAGGTGAAATAACCTTTCCAAAATAAATTAAGTATTCAGTAATGGAATCATGTTTGCCAACTTCCACTATAAGTTTACAAGCATCTCTACTTCATATAAGTGATATCATACAATACAGGCAAATGTATAGAGACCAAAGCTTATTAGGATGGGTGGGAGGGTGAAAGATGGAGCTGCTGCTAAAGGACATGTAGCTTCTGTTAAGGGAGATGCAAAAATTTGGAAATGGATGGTGGCAATGATAGTACGACATGAACATAATTAATGTCACTGATTTGTACATGTAAAATATGTTGACATAGCAAATATATATAACTTACCAAAAAAATTTTAAAAAGCATCTCTACTATTATCAATTCATCATACTTTTAAAATTATATTGATATTTCATATCTTCAGTTTCCGATAAAATTGTGATATATGAAAACTGAATAAAAGTGGAGAAACTGAAAATAAACCATATCCAATAAAACCAAAATAGTAAGTAAACAAGTAAAACTATGAGAAAGCAGAAACCAAGACTGCTTTGGAGACCTCAGTGGCAAGAACCTGAAACTGAAAAGCCCCCAGAATGCCTTCTCTGTTTCTATCTTCATTCTAACAGTTAAGTTTTTCCCTAAGGTAGGAGCTAGGGACACCAGTACTATTGCAAGAGAAAAAGAGACTGTATATCCTAACAACCAATATAAAAAATAAAAAGCCTTGTAAACACCCTGGTTGGCCTAACTCAGGTCACATGTCTACTGCTCTGGCCAGGGATGCTCAGCCCCCTTAGAATCAAAACTGACGTTTGAGAGTTGTACTGTAATATATTCCCCAAGCAAGGGCATCATGGATGTGATGATTCAATCAAGAAGGAAGAATATAATTGGAAGACAAAAATATAAATATATAATTAAAAAATAATAACATATCATGCAAGTATTTTGAATCTGCATAGAAGAAATAGATGCCTTTTCATTATCTAGAACAAATACACTTTTACTAAGTTTTCAAATATTGTTATTAACATTATTATTTAGATAAATAGTATATGGAAAATTGTATGGTATAACTCAACTTAAATCATTTCTGCAGCTTGGAAGCTGACATAAAAAAATATATTTGACAAGTAAATTAAATTAAAAGATGAGTGGACAGATCGATAAATACATGGGTTACATAGTAGGATATGCCAAGTCATTAAACAGGGCTGAATATAAGCGGGAAAATTGTAGTGGAAGCTTCTGAATATTTTAAATGGCAGTAATGTAAACAACTTTCTTTCTATCTGGTATTTGCTTCTGTGTAAAGGTTATATTATGGGAGATATATGTGTATGCAGGTAGACAAAATAGGAGAGAATGCAGCTTTGAAAGTGACTTAAAAAAGAAAAAAAAAGAAAAATGGATTACCATGATGATAACGTACATACAATTTGTAAATAATATGCATACAATTAGTAATGAACATACTAAAAATATCTCTAATTCAAAATGATTACATGGTTTCTCACTAATTCTATATACTAAAAGGGAATTAACAAAAGTTAATTATAATAAAACATTTTATAGGGTGGTGACAGGGGAGAAAAGTAGGTGGATTGAGGCCAAATATACATATATTAGAAATCGTGTGTTGGTGCAGTGGTAAGAGGTACAGCTGCTAACCAAAATGCTGGCATTTCAAATCCACCAGGTGCTCCTTGGAAACCCTATGGGGCAGTTCTATTCTGTTCTATAGGGTTGCTATGAGTCGGAATCGGCCCGACAGAATTTACTAGATTTTTTTTTTTTTTGGTGTATATATATATATATGTAAAATATATATATAATTCCAATTAAGGTAACGAACTTACCTTCTCCATTATATTCAGCCCTATTTAATGTCTTGGAGTATCCTGCTAAGTAATCCATACATCTATCAGTCTGTCTACTCATCTTTTAATTTAATTTACCTGCTAAATATATTTTTTATATGTCAGCTTCCAAGTTCCAGAAATGATTTAAGGAGTCATACCACACAACGTTCCATACGCTGTTTATCTAAATAATAATGCTAATAACAATATTTGAAAACGTAGTAAAAGTTTATTTGTTCTAGGTGATGAAAACACACCCATTTCTTCTATGCAGAGCCCACTATGGGCAAACTTGCGAAGAAGATTATATTTCTTTTCCAACATTTCTTGTTATCTTCTCAATGTTCTCTTTTCTCAGCTTCTAACTCCAGGTCCAACATTCCTTGGGATGTATCTTCCTTGTTAGTACAACAGTGAATCTTTGAGTGAATAAATGAGAATCTTAGTCCCCCTGGGGCAGCCTTTTTTCCCTTGAGGCAACTGGATAAATGATAAAAATAATCTATGCCAACATAAAAATGGCAGAGAACAACCGAAGCTCATTTAACATCCACATTTCATTCCCGACTTTTACCAGGGTCTCCTTTATCATCCCGTTTCTCTTCCTCTCCCCCCACCAATCTCTTTTTAACTCAGAAAAGGTGAAGTTACTCTAAGCTTAAATGTTCACAGTAGAGGCAGAAGCACTGGTGATACAAGCCAGTGGAAGATATTTCTAGGAAGTATTGGATCCCTGTGTGCCTGTTCAAAATAAAATAAATGAGTCTTTGCTTGCTTAGCACAGAGTAGAGTAGCATTTTATACGTGTTCCCTTTTGGACAAAACTCAAAAGGAAAATGCACTGTGAGGGGTACCATAATATAGACAGAAATTTAAAATCTTGAATAAGTAGTATATACAGTAAATAAGAAACATAAATGAATATTTAATTCTCAAAGATTACATGGTTTTTCATTTTTACACAATTACACAGGAATTTTTAACACCAGATAAAAATAAAAAAATGAAAGCATTGCCATTCCTTGGTAATATGTAATCTATAAAACTTGTTAGGTAGTTCAGAGAAAATCTTTCTATAACACAAAAATTGTGAGTGCCATAGCGTGTTTTAAAGACAGAAAATAGTTTGTGTCACTGATTATGAATCTTTCAGAAGGTATCATTAAAGAAAGAAAATAATCATTGTGGTCGTTTTTTTTCAGGAAGAAGACCCTGGGATGAGAAAAGTTAAGTAGTTTGCCCAAAGCAGCATAATCAGGACGAGGATTTAAACCCAGCTGTGTCTGATTTCAGACTTGTATTTCTTTACATCCTAGCCTTTTTATTTTTGTTTTTTTTTCAGTAGATAAGCCAAGGGGTATGGATAAAAAAATTAAAAGATAATATTACCAGAGATTTACTTATGTAAATATATTTAATGTGATATACCTTTATAATACATCTAATACTAACCTAAAAGATGGTACTGCCTCCATAAATGCTAGAATCAACATAGAAACTAATAGATTTGATTATAATTAATCTATCTGCTTCAAAGAACTATGGTATTTTTCCATAAAGGTTGGTTTAAATTTATATAAAAAACAGAGATAAAAAAAATTTGTGAATATATTTTATAGCAAGTATGATTATGCCCGTATATATATAATTATACATACTGTATATAAAATTATACCACTGTATTATCTCAAAACAAAAAAGAAAGTGGTTTTACTGTCTGATTATTCTAAGGATTTTTTGGTATAAGGAATCATTCTCTTGTGAACCAGGTCTTATAATAAGAATTCCCTTCACTTGCTTTGACAAGCAAATTTGCTGTTTCCTCAGAACATTTTTTTTTTAGAGACTCCTGAGTGTGTATCTGCCTTGAAAGGATCGCCTATCTACATTGCCATTTTCTCCTTTTGTTTTCCGTATTTGGAATTCAGCTCATGCCTAGACCAAAGAAGCAATTCTACCTCACAAGTGCTGCAGCTGGTTTCCTCCAGTGCCACCATTCATAGCAAGGGAAGGAGTGGCAGACTCATACAAGATTAGTTTAAAAGGAAAATCAATACTGCTTCCTTATCCCCATAAAGTTGTTGAGCTAGACTGGCTGGGATCCAAAGAGGAAAGGCTCACGTGGAAAAACAAAAATTGGCTGCCAGTGAGAATCATACTCAGAGATGCACACAGGTTATTTGAATGTTTGCCAGTGAATACATCACTAGAAGTTAGAGGTAGATGATTTGCCTCCAACCATCTGGTTTGATTGAAAAATGTAAGTATTTGGAAACAACAAACCAAAGGTTTCTTTCTGTTGTTGTTTTTGTTAGTTGCCGTTGAGTGGCATCCGTCTCCCAGTGACCATTCCAAAAAACCCAAACTCTTTGCCGTCAAGTCAATTCTGACTCATAGCAACCCTGTAGGACAGAGTAGAACTGCCCCATAGAGTTTCCAAGGAGCATCTGGTGGATTCAAACTGCCGACCTTTTGGTTAGCAGCTGTAGTACTTAACCACTATGCCATCCGGGTTTCCATATTGGGACCCTTAGCCACGTGTTTTTGCCTAGTTAGGAACTGAATTATGTTCCTCAGATATTGAAAGGCTTTCTAAATATGTGCACAAATATAACATAATACATATATTCCTGTGAAATTAAAATGGTTTCTGGAATTCAACTCTGATTTTTTATGATTTCCTAATATGTGTCTATGAAAAAAGGAAAAGGGAAAGCTAATACTATTGAGATGAATCCAAAATAATCCCATCAATAAAATTTTGATAAAATTTACCATTAGTTTTTAATATTAGTACACTTATGCATCACTTAGCTTCCATGATACCTTCTGTGAAATAGGACGTTATATGATTTGAACACTGTGGGAACACCTGGGTCCATGAGCTATGGAGCTCCAGGGCACAAGGTCGGGGCTCCTGTGTGGCATACGTCCTGGGCAGCTCCTGCGTGGCATACGTCCTGGGCAGCTCCTGCTGCAGACGCCTCAAGTGAGCTCTTGGCTAGGTCCTGCCCCATGTGTGGCCCCAAAGCACAGAGAAAGTCATGGCAGGGAGGTTCTGGGCACAGGCTCTGGTAGCAGACGAGTGGTTTCATTTAAACACATGACCCTGCCCAGGCCAGGCCTGGTGATGCCTGCCAACCTTAGGCGCTCAAAAGCAGGATCAGGCACCTACTCCTCCCAATGACAGGGGTACGCCTTCCCACTGTGGGAGTTGGGGCAAGCTTACTGGAAAGTCTGGCTGTGGGCATTCCCCAGTCCACACACCAGGTCATGGGTGTATATGAGGTTAGACGTTGCTGCAACCAGACATTATGCAGTACAGGACTGTGTAATAACGATGATTTATTATGCATATATTTGGTTAAGTATTCTAAATAAAAATGCTTTGTGCTGGGCAGAATCTAAAGAAATCTAAAATTCCATCAATATCAGGCCAAGATTTGACTGATATGTACATTTTTATCAGTGTTTTTTTTTTTATCTATTATTTTTATTCCACATATGGTGTCCATTATGTGTCAGCTGGTTTTCAAAACACTGAAAGTAAAAATAATAGAGAAGGTATTCATAATTCTATCCCTTATGGGAGCTTAGAGTCTAATAAAAAAAAAACAAAAAACCCATTGCCATCGAGTCAATTCCAACTCATAGCAACCGTATAGAAGCCTAACAAGGAGAGACTAACATTGAGCGCAAACGGTTAAGTGCCAAATTGTTAGCCTAAACATTGGCAATTTGAACCCCTGAAAAGGCCTTGGAAGAAAGGGTTGAAGATCTGTTTCTTCAGAACTATACTGTTTCTATCCTCTGAAAGATTATGACCTTGAAAACCCTGTGGAGAAGTTATACTCTGGAAAGAAGAGGTCACCATGAGTTGGAATCAACTTCTATGGTAACAACAATAACGTTAAGCACATAAATGAATTATTAAATGAATGAAAGTATTACACAGAGTTTTATTTGATCCCTAATACATCTCCCTCCCTATTAACACAATGTTGCCACCAACTAGAGAATTACATCATTCTAATTTTAATCAAATAATTTTGAGAAAGTTCACACAAATGATGTCTTATGACTTTCCTGTGTAAGGGTACACATGGAATCCTAATGTATTCTGTATCTTTATCATTACCAAGCAAGCATAGCTTACAAAGTTACATGATGAAAAAATAGACTTAAACCAGATTATTTAGTTAGGAATTAGAAATACTGAAATTCAACATGAGATAGTCAGTCACATTATTCTAATAATTTATATTTTAGTACAAGCAATTTAAGGGTTAACCACAACCTGAAGGATTCCAAATAGAAATTGAGATAACTTTTATATTAAAAAAAATCAGAGTACAAAATATATTTAAAAAAAAAAAAAACCTTCAGCATCATAATTTTATTCTGTTTTCTCATCATGTGTTAATCATCTAGTGCTGCTATAACAGAAATACCAAAAGTGGATGGCTTTAGCAAAAAGAAATGTATTTCTTCACAGTAAAGTAGGCTAGAAGTCCAAATTCAGGGTGTCAACTTCAGGGGAAGGCTTTCACTCTCTGTCGGCCTCTCATCAGTCTTCCCCCAGACTAGGAGCTTCTCCACGCAGGCACCATGGGGTCCGAAGGACACACTCTTTTCCAGGCACTGCTTTCTTGGTGGTATAATGTCCCTAATTCTTTTTTTTTCTTCCCTTTCCTTTTTATCTCTTGAGAGATAAAAGGTGGTACGGGCCACACCCCAGGAAAACTTCCTTTACATTGGATCAGGGATGTGACCTGGGTAAGGGTGGTGTTACAACCCACCCTAATCCTTTTAACATAAAATTACAGTAAAAAAATGGAGAACAACCTCACAATGCTGGAAAATCATGGTCTAGCCAAATTGATACACACATTTTTGTGGGGACATAATTCAACTCTTGACATATCATGTATTTATATCTTTCTGTACTCTCCATGTGATGTATAAAATTAGAAAAAAATTGAAGTAGAAAAATGTAAACCTTCTGTTAAATAACAAAATACTATTACTACCAGAAAAGAAAGATAACTAGCAAAAAAAAAAAAAAAAGATAAAACGATAAAATATTTGAAGAAGATACATACTGCTTTTCTAATTAAAAAGGCTCTTTTAATATTAAAAATCTATATATAACTGGATTGTTCCCTGTGTATTTTAATCTTTATATACATAGGAAATATGATGACACAGACTCAACATAATGACAATATCAAACTTTTATGTTTCAACTTCATGTGCTAGGCATTTTGGTGTTTTGCACATGTTAATGATTTTATTGCTCAAAGCAATTCTGGGAGATTGATTCTGTTATTATCCATAATTTTTGGATGTGGAAAATGAAGTCTAGAGAGTTTTAGTAACTTTTACAAGGTTATCTAAATACTAAGAAATGCAGCCAAGCTGTGTAGCCAGGTCTGACTAACTCCAAACCTGAGCATCTATTTACCACAGGATAAATTCTTTTGATAACTCATTAAGCCACATGTTGTTTGCATTTGAATTCGGTACTGGGAAATAACCTACAACATACCATCTCATATTTTGTACATCCAGCTTACTCAAATATTTTAAAGTATTCTCATGACATGGAAAATACTTCATTTTGATCTATTGTGGAAATATTTGTTTCTGCCATTAAGTGTGCAGCCTGAAGGTAATGATGAGTTTATAAGAACATCATCTTGATAAAACACTGCAATCTGCTCGGCTACACAAATATACAGCCTAAGTAAAAACAAAATGCCTTTCACACACATATATTTTCGTATACTTCTCTTTCACCTTTATAAATACAAAGTATTCACACAGCTGAAAAAACTTTGGTTATGAATCACTTAGATCCTGACTCCATTGTTTTTTCCACATTATTTCTTTAGATTAATAGTGTTAAACATAGCATCAAGAATGCAAAACAGACACTTAAGCCCATAGGCCTATGTTCTTCTTTCAAGGCCTAATTGAAATTAAAACCCAGGTATCAAAATTAAAATTAGTTTCCTAGATATTTCTGGAATGCAACATAGAGAAAGTGTAGGCAAAAAGACGTTCCACTTATTGCTTAATACTATTATTTGTTTAATATAAAAACAAATAATTTGTTGTTGTCTCTTCGTGTAGCAGGATTTTTTTTTAGCTTTTATCTTCAGTCTTAATACTTTTGAACTGCAAAATTACCTTTTAAAGTGAAAAATAATTTTATCCTCCATGCTCATACCTACTTTGCAATGAAGGAATAGTGCAATACAATATACGGTGTTTTAAAGAAATTATGATTCTTTGAATTTAGAAATGAAGCGCAACTGTAGTAACCAAATGAGATGTCACACTGTGTTAAATATGCAAGGAAATATCTGTGTGCAGATGGCGAAAATCAAATCCATTCTCGACTTCACAAGCAATGTCTGTACGATGAAAAATATCGATTCAACAAACTATCCATCTGCCGTATTCAACCATCATAAGACCAAATAAAACAAGTGTAAAATTCTTACTTGTATAGAATTCTTAACTTTAAAAAAATTATTAATCATAGATACAGTTCCATTCTAGAATTCGTTGCTATACCCATGGTTATTAAAAAAAAAAAATGTTATAGCTGCTATGAAAATAGATATGGCATTATTGTATTTTTAATTGGTATTTTTAAATTAGGTCATTAATTAAAAAAAAAATTCCCATTGCCTTCATTTGACTGTGGAGCATTAATTTTATAAAACAAACGTTTAACTTTTAATTCGAGTTTGTAAAATACATGCAATGTTAATTTTGAAATCTATTCAGTGACTGTCCTGGTGTTTGTGGTATAATTTATTTCAACTGGTGTATGTGAATTTATTTCACAATAAAGAGTTAAGAAAAATAGAACATCAAATGTAATAAAATCATTCTGGGGAAAAAACATAAATATATATAGCAGTTCAAGGGTGGCAAAAATGGCTAAGTGCTCCTCTATTAAACTATTGGCAGTCTGAACCCCCACGGAGGCATCTCAGAAGAAAGTCTGGTGATGTGCTTCTGAAAGGTCATAGCCCTGAAAATCTATGTTTGGGTGTTTGGATGTTTCTGTGCCTTTCATTGGAATCAGACTCAAATCTTTTAGACTCTGTCTGTAACAATGGAATTATTAAGTGTCAATATTTGATATAATAAACTATTTGAACACACTAAAACATGTGGATATTATGTTAAAAAAATCCAATGCTGTAGAGTTGATTCTGACTCATAGGGACCCTATAGGACAGAGTAGAACTGCCCCACAGGGTTTCCAAGGAGTGGCTGGTGGATTTGAACTGCCTACCTTTTGTTTTTTTTACCTTTTGTTTAGCAGCTGAGCTGTTAACCACTAAGCCATCAGGGCTCCGTGTAGATATTGTGTATGTAAAATAAGATCACACTATGATTAGATGTAGTCAATTAAATTAATATAAATTACAGATTGAATTTAATCATATTACATTAAAAAAAGTGTAAGCATTTTCAAATAATAAAATAATAACAACAAAATATAATGACCTCATTTCCTAATATAAAGTCATGCAGGACAATGTTTTCAACTGGAGACTCCCTAACAGACACAAAAACATATGGCTTAATGAGAATCAATAGTAGTTACTTTCAATGGAATTTGGAAGCTGGTATGAGGAAATGAATCATATAGGCTATGGATAGCTGAATCTCCAGAAATAAGTAATGTAGAAAAGACAATTTAATGTTATTACACTCTTTTGCCACCAAGTGCCTGTCAGTGTATAGTACTGTGGTGGCTTACGTGTTGCTGTGATACTGTAACCTTTGCCAATGGTATTTCAAATACCAGCAAGATCATCTTTGGTGAACAGGCTTCAACAGAGTTTCCACACTAAGACAGACTAGGATGAAGGACCTGAAAAAATTAGCCAGTAAAAACCTTATAAATAGCACTGGAACATTGCCTGATGTAGTGCTGGCAGATAAGCTTCTCAGGTTGGAAGGCACTCAAAATACTACTGGAGAAAAGATGCCTCCTCAAAAAAGAGTTGAACTTAAAGACATGGATGGAGTCAAGTATTCGGGACCTTCATTTGCTGATGTGACATGAGTGGAAATGAGAAGAAACAGCTGCAAATATCCAATAATAATGGGAACATAGAACATACGAAGTATAAATATAGGAAAATTGGAAATCATCAAAAATGAGATGGAATACATAAACATTGATATCCAGCATCAGTGAGCTGAAATTGGTATCAGCCATTTTGAATCAGACAATCATATGGTCTACTATGCTAGAAATGACAACTGGAAGAGGAATGGCATTGCATTTGTCATCAAAAAGAACATTTCAAGATCCATCCTGAAGTACAACACTGTCAGTGATAGGGTAATAACCATGCACCTACAAGGAAGACCAGTTACTAAGACTATTATTCAAATTTATGCACCAACCACTGAGGCCAAAGATGAAGAAACTGAAGGTTTTTACTAATGTCTGAAGTCTGCAATTAATCAAACATGCAATCAAGCTGTATTGATAATTACTTGCAATTGAAATGCAAAAGTTGGAAACAAAGAAAGATCAGTAGTTGGAAAACATGGTCTTGGTGATAGAAATGACACTGGAGGTTGCATGAAAGAATTTAGCAAGACCAATGACTTCTTCACTGCAAATACCTTTTTTCAACCATATAAACTGACTATATACATTGACCTTGTCAGACTGAAAACACAGGAATCAAATCAACTACATCTCTGGAAAAAGACAATGGAGAAGTTCAATGTCATTAGTCAGAACAAGGCCGGGGTCAACTGTGGAACAGACCATTAATTATTCATAAGCAAGTTCAAGTTGAATTTGAAGAAAATTAGAACAAGCCCATGAAAGCCAAAGTACAAACTTGAGTACATCTCACCTGAATTTAGAGAGCATCTCGACTATAGAATTGACTCATTGAACACTAATGACAGAAGAGCGGACAAGTTGTGGAATGACATCAAGGACATCATACATGAAAAAAGCAAAACGTCTTCAAAGAGAAAGGAAAGAAAGAAAAGACCAAAATGGATGTGAGAAGAGACTCTGAAACTTTCTCTTGAACATAGAGTAGCTAAAGAGAAAGGAAGAATTGATAAAATGGAAGAGCTGAACGCAGGATTTCGAAGGGCTGCTTGAGAGGACAAAGTGAAGTATTATAATGTGCAAAGACCTGGAGTTAGAAAACTGAAAGGGAAGAACACACTTGGCATTTCTCAAGCTGAAAGAACTGAAGAAAAAAATTCAAGTCTTGACATGCAATATAGAAGGATTCTATGGGGAAAATATTAAATGACACAGGAAGCATCAAAGCAAGATGGAAGGAATACACATAATAACTGTACCAAAATGAGGTGGTTGACTTTCACGCATTTCACGTAATCAAGAACCCATGGTACTGAATGAAGAGGTCCAAGCTGCACTGAAGGCGTTGGTGAAAAACAAGCCTCTAGGAATTGACAGAATAATAATTGAGATGTTTTCAACAAACGGATACAGCACTGGAAGCACTCATTCATCTATCACAAGAAATTTGGAAAACAGCTACCTGGCCAACTGGCTGGAAGAGATCCATATTTGTACCCATTCCAAATAAAGTTGATTCAACAGAATGCAGAAATTATTGAATGATATTAATATCACACAAAAGTGAAATTTTGCCCAAGGTCATTCAAAAGAAGTTGCCAGAAATTCAAGCTGGATTCAGAACACAATTTGGAAAGGGATTTTTTTTTTTTTTTTTTTATCATTGCTGATGTCAAATGGATCCTGGCTGAAAGCAGAGAATACCAGAGAGATGTTTACCTGTGTTTTATTGTCTATGCAAATGCATTCTACTGCGAGGATCATGACAACTTATGGAGAACATTGGGAAGAACGGGAATTCCAGAACACTGAATTTAGCTCAGGAGAGATCTGTACTTAGAACAAGAGTCAGTCGTTCGAACAGAACAAGGGGGTACCGAGTGATTTAAAGTCAGGAAAGTTGTGTGTCAGGATAGTATCATTTCACCATATTCATCCAATCTCTATTCTGAGCAAACAACCCAAGAAACTGGACTTTATGAAGAACGGGGCATCAGGATTGGAGGCAGACTCATTAACAATCTGTGTTATGCAGATGGCACAACCTTGCTTGGTGAAAGTGAAGAGGACTTGAAGAACTTACTGATGAAGATCAAAGACCACAGCCTTCAGTATGGATTACACATTAACATAAAGAAAACAAAAATTCTTACAACTGGAACAATAAGCAACATCATGATAAACAGAGAAAAGACTGAAGTTGTCAATGATTTCATTTTACTTGGATTCATAATCAATACCCACGGAAACAGCAGTCAAGAAATCAAAAGACACATTACATTGGACAAATCTGCTGTGAAAGACCAATTTAAAAGTGTTAAAAATGATAAAGATGCCACTTTAAAGACTAAGGTGTGTTTCCAACCACCTTATATGCATGTGGAAGCTGGATAATGAACAAGGAAGACCAAAGAAGAATTGATGCGTTTGAATTATGGTGTTGGTGAAGAGTATTGAATATACCATGGACTGTCGCTATGAGTCGGAATCGACTTGACAGAACTGGATTCTGGGTTGCCAGAAGAAGGAACAAATCTATCTTAGAAGAAGTACAGCCAAAATTCTTATTAGAAGCTAGGATGGCCAGACTTTGTCTCACATACCTTGGGCATGTTATCAGGAGTGATCACCCCTTGGAGAAAGACATCATGCTTGGTAAAGCAGAGGGTCATCAAAAAGAGGAAGACCCTCAACGAGATGGATTGACACAGTGGCTGCAACAATGGGCTTAAGCATAACAACAATTGTGAGTATGGCACAGAACCAGGCAGTGTTTTGTTCTTTTGCTTATAGGGTAATTATGAGTTGGAAGCAGCTCAATGGTACCTAACAACAACACCAACATACTCTTTCGAATGCAAGCCAAAATAATGAAATTATTTTAAATTCAAAAGTAAAGTTTTACTTTTTTTTTTTTAGCAGACGGTAATACACATATGGAAACCCTGGTGACGTAGTTGTTAAGAGCTATTTTTTTTTTTTATGGCTGCTAACCAATAGGTCGGCAGTTCAAATCCACCAAGCACTCTTTGGAGACTCCATGGGGTAGTTATACTCTGTAGTATAGGGTCACTATGAGTTGGAATCGACACAACACCAACAGGTTTGGTTTGGTTTGGTTTAATACACAGAAAATAAAGTAAGTAATATTCTGGAAGGAATTATGATTAAGAGCCTTTCACCGTAAACATGGCCTAATTTAAACTGCTGGTATGTTTATTAACGTAATGTGTGGTTTCTGTTTTTTAAAGATAAATTTGTGCATTTACCACAATATGGTAACAAAAAGGTAGCTTTACAACTTGAAAGGACAAATTTTGTTATCTCATTCTTTTTTTTATCTTTCACATTAGTCAATGTGCAATTTTATGCCTCTAGACAAAAGTCAAGGACTTAAAGTAAAATCCTTTAAATTTGGCTTCAGAGGGCACTAAATGGTGATCATTATTAGATGTTAGAAAATACCATATCTGGAAAATATAGATTTTCCGCTTTTCAAAACTTAGGTATGACCATTAACCAAGAAGACACTCATTACTCATTGATTTCAAACAATGTTTGTGACATATTAATTAAGAATAAAGATAGGTTCTATACTTCTTGATTTCAGATTTCTTGCATTTTACATGTTTATATATTTGCCTTTTTGTAGGTTAAAACATTTTAAAATGAACTTTCATAATCTGATGCCATACTTGTTTCATTCAATTAACACCTAATGAGTCTCCCAGGCATGGTTCTTGGCACATGGAACACAAGGAAGCACAAAAAAAAAAAAAAAAAGACTGATCCTCTGCTCTCATAAAACTCATGATCTTGTGGGGGAGAAATAAATATCACCAACATAATATCAAACCTGTTGCCATCGAGTTGACTCCAACTCATAGCGACCCCATAGGGCAGAGTAGAATTGCCCCATAGAGTTTCCAAGGAGCGCCTGGTGGATTCAAACTGCCGACCTTCTCTTTAGCAGCCATAGCTCTTAACCACTAGGCAACCAGGGTTTCCACATAATATCAAGGAATGATATCAAAGAGTGATAAATGCTATGAAACTATATAAAACAAAGTCAGGGGATAGAAGCAGTGGAGTGGAGGTGGGGGTAATTTGGATTGGGTTAAGACATGTATCGGTGATATCTGACCATAAGTGATATTTGACCAGAAAAAGGGAATGAAATCAGGGAGAGATTTCTAAAATAATTCACTGTGTCATATAAGAGTGAGCGACTCAACGGCACTGGACTTAATTATAATTAGTGAAAAATATTATCAGGAATCTTTTAAAAATTGTAAAAACCGTGAGTGAAATAACCCATTAATCTACAAATAAACGTGTGCCTTGGATACATTTTCATGGAAAGTGTGACTTGTAATTGCTACCAAAATATTACTTACTTGGAGGGCAAATTCTACCAGGGCTCCTTAACATAATCCTACATGTGTTTTTACAATCTAATTTTAATGACAAGTAGGAAACCCTGGGGGTGTAGTGGTTAAGAGCTATGGCTGCTAACCAAAAGGTCAGCAGTCAGAACCCACTAAATGCATCTTGGAAACCATGGGGCAGTTCTACTCTGACCTATAGGGTTGCTATAAGTTAGAATCGACTCAATGGCAGCAGGTACAGGTAATGCCAAGTAAAAAATTTAAAAACCAGAAATATTCAAACAAGATGCATTTTTAAAAGACCAATTTATAACATTTTATTTGCTCTTTCTTTTCTCTCTTTCTTTCTCTCTCTCTGTCAGCTTCATTGAGATATAATTCATATACCATATAATGCACCCATTTAACGTGTACAGTTTGGTGGTTTTAGTATATGCACAGAGTTGTGCAACTATCACCAAAATCTATTCCAGAACATTTTATCATCCCCAGAAGAAACCCTGTACATAAGTAGCTACTTTTCTACTGTCTATCTATAATTTTTTTTTCTTTTTTTATCTATAAATTAGCCTATTCCTGTCAATTCATATAAATGGAATAGTAAATTATGTGGTCTTTTGTGACTGGCTTCTTTCGTTCAGTATACTGTTCTCAAGGTGCATCCATGTTGTTCTGTACCAATCCCATTGCCACTGAGTCAATTCTGATTATAGAGACCCTACAAGACAGAGTAGAACTTCCCCAAAGCACTTCCAAGGCTGTACAGGCAGTCCCTGGGTTATGAACAAGATCCATTCCTAAGTATGTCTTTAACTCAAATTTGTAAGTCAGTTGGAACAGATACATATGGTTCTTATTTAGTGTCAGTTAGTCAGCTGATTGTCTTAATACATAAGATATATTTTACCTTTCTATGTGTAGAAAACACTTAAGAAACACTTCCAAATTCTGCAATGCTTTCATGAGTGTCACAAAGTAGTGCATGCATTCATTATTACAAACCATTGTATTTAACTTAGATTTTTAATACACTAGGCTTTACGGTAGTCCATTCTTGAGTATGAGTTGTCCATATGGTGGATGTTCATAATCTGGGAATTGCCTGTAATCTTTATGGGGCCAGGCTGCCACATCTTTCTCCCATGTAGTAACTGGTGGGTTCAAATTGACAGCTTTTCAGTTAGCAGCCAAGTACTTTAACCATTGCATCAGTGTGGATCCTTGTTGTAGTATGAATGCTTCATTCCTTTTTTATGGCTGAATAATATTCCATTGTATGACTACACCACTTTTGATTATTCATACATCAGTTGATCAACATTTGGATTATTTCTGATTTTTGACATTAAGAATTATGAAAATGTTCTGCTATGAACATTTGTGCCCAAGTTTTTGTGTGGACATATGTTTTTATTTTTCTTGGATATAGACTTAAGAGTAGAATTGTTGGGAGTGCATGGGTGGTGAAAATGTGCTTGGCTGCTAACCGAAAGTTTGGAGGTTTGAATCCACCCAAAGGCACCTCAAAAGAAAGGCCTGGTGACCTACTTCTTAAAAATCAGTCATTGAAAACCGTATGAGCACAGTTCTACTCTGACACACATGGAATGGCCATGAGTTGGAATGAACTTGACACCAATCGGTACTGGTAGAATTGCTGGGTCATATGGCAACTCTTTTCCAGTTATTTTTGGAATTTCCAAACATTTTTACAAATAGGCTACACCATTTAAATTCCCACAAACAATGTATCAGGGTTTCAATATCTCATGTATTCATCAAGACTTATTATTTTCTGTCATTTTGATTATGCTCATCATGGTGGATATGAAATGTCATATCATTGATTTTGACGTGCATTTCCCTAATGAATAATGATAGTGAGAATTTTTTCATACGGTTATCTTCTCTGAGGAAATGTCTATTAATCTCTTCTGTCAATTTTGCTATGTAAGATATATGTCCTTTTATAATTAAGTTGTAAGTGTTATTTATATATTCTAGATTTAAATCCATTGTTGGCCCCTTGCAAGTATTTTCTCCCATTCTGTAAATTGTCTCTTAATCTTCTTGATGGTGTCTTTTGAAGCCCGAAGCTTTTACTTTTAAAAAAGTCCAATTTATCCTATTGTTTCTTGTGCTCTGGATGTTCTATCTGAAAAATCATTGCCTGGCTCATGTCAGGAAACTTTACTGTTACGTACTCTTCTTGGAATTTTATTGGTTTGGCTCTTACACTAACGTCAATAACTCACTTTGAATTATTTTTGTGTGTAGTGTCATTTAGGGGTCCAAATTAATTTGTTTGTATGTGAATATCCAGTTGTCCTAGAACCATTTGTAGAAGACTATTCTTTCCGCGTTGAATTGTGTTGGCAACCTTATTGAACATTAATTGACTGTAAAATGCGATTATTCATTCATTTCTGGACTCTAAATTTCATTCCATTGATATGTATGTTTATCCTTATGTTAGTATCATACATTCTTGATTATTGTAGCCTTATAGCGAAAAAAAAAAAAATTTTTTTTTTTTTTATAGCGAGCTTTAAAATCAGGAAGTGCGAGGTCTCCAACTTTTTTTTTCCTTTTAAAGATTGTTTTGATTAGTATGAGTAGCCAACTGGAATTTTGAAAGGGACTGTATTGAATCTGTAAGTCAATATGGGAAATATTGCCATCTTAATGATATTGTCTTTCAATACATGAAGATGGGAAATTTTTCCTTTTATTTAGGTGTTTAATTTCTTTCAACAATAGTTTGTTGTCTGAGTGTGTAAGTCTTGTACACTCTTGCTAATTTTTCCCCTATTCATTTGTTGTTGTTGCTTTTAAAATCCAATTATTTTTCTTAATTCTGTTTTTAAATTATTCCTTTTAGTGTATACAAATACAATTAATTTTTGTATATTGATCTAATATTCTGCCATATCATTTAACTTATTTACTAACACCAATAATTTTTTAGTTGATTCTTTAGAGTTTTCTTTATAAAAAATCATATGATCTCTGAATAGAGATAGTTGTACCTCTTCCTTTACAATGTCTATGTTTTTATTTTTTTAATTGTCTAATTTTTCTTGCTACAGGCTCCAGTATAATATTAAATAAAAGTAATTGTGGACATCCTTGTCTTGTTCCTGAACTTAGGGGGAAAAATATGTTATTTTACCTGAAGTAGGATGTTAGATATGTGTTTTTCATAAATGCGCTTTATCAGGGTGATAAAGTGCTCATCAAATCCTAGCTTCTTAAGTGTTTCTATCATGATAATTTGGTGGATTTTGTCAAATACTTCCTCTGTATTAATTGAGATGACCATGTCATTTTTATATTTTATTCTATCAATATAATGTGTTACATTGATTTATATTTGGATGTTAAAACAACCCTATATTTCTGGAATAAACTCCACTTGGTCAAATTTATTATCCTTTTGATATGTTTTACAAGCATTTTGGAGCAGTTTTCAATCAATATTCATCAAGATTATTGGTCTGTAGTTTTCTATGTGAGGTCTTTGTCTGGTTTTCATGTCATGTTAATACTTGTTTCATAGAGTGAGACAGGAAGTGCTTTGATCTTTCTATTTTCTGGAAAAGTTTGTGAAGGATTTCTATTAATTCTTCTATAATTCATTCATTTTTACCAGTGAAACCACCTGGGCTTTGACTTTTTTCTTTATAGGAAATATAAAGCACTCTGCTTTTGTTGAATAATTTTCCATCATTTTGTTATCAACCTATTTGTGTTTTGGATCTAAAGACTGTCTCATGTACTCTGCATAGAGTTGTAATTAGTGTTTTTTGTTTGTTTGCTTGTTTTTAATTCATGCTGCAAATCTCTGCCTTTGGTTTGGAGTATTTCATCCGTATACAGGTAACGTAATCACTGGTGAAGTGGGATTTATGTTGGCCATTTTACTATTTGTTTTTTATATGTCTTAGGTCTACTTTGCCAGGAATAACAAATTGAAGAGGAACAGAGTAGCAGTCATTGTCAAAAATGACATTTCAAGATCTATTCTAAAGCACGCCACTGTGTGTAACAGGATAATATCCACATGCCTACAAGGGAGACTAGTTAATATGACTATTATTCAAATTTATGGATCAACCACAAAAGATTTAAGATTTTTATGAACTTCTGCATTGTGAAATCGATTAAATGTGCAATCAAGATGCATTGATAATTACTGGTGATTAAAATGCAAAAGTTGGAAACAAAGGATCAGTAGTTGAGAAATATGGCTTCTGTGATAGAAATGATGCCAGAGATCACATGACAGAATTTTGCAAGACAAATGAGTTATTCATTGCAAACACCTTTTTTCAACAATGTAAATGGTAGCTCAACACATGGACCTCACCAGATGGAACACACAGAAATCATATCTACTACATCTGTGGAAAGGGAAAATGAAAAAGTTCAATATCATCAGTCAGAACAAGGCCAGGGACCAAGAGTGGAATGGAACATCAATTTAATTGCTCATATGCAAGTTTAAATTGAAGCTGAAGGAAATTAAAACAAGTCCATCTGAGCCAAAGTATGACCTTAAGTATATCTCACTGGAATTTAGAGACCATCTCAAGAATAGATTTGATGCATTGAACACTAATGACTGAAGACTAGAGGAGTTGTAGGATGACATCAAGGATATCACATATGAAGAAAGCAAAAGGCCATTAAAAAGGAAAGAAAGAAAGGCCAAAAAGAATGTCAGAAGAGACTCTGAAACTTGCTTTTGGACTTAGAGTAGCTAAAAAGAATGGAAGAAATGATGAGGTAAAAGAGCTGTCCATAATATTTCAAAGGGTGGCTCCAGAAGACAAAGTAAAGTATTATAATGAAATGTGCAAAGGTCTGGAGTTAGAAAACCAAAAGGGAAACCTGCTCAGCATTTCTCAAGCTGAAAGAGCTAAATCAAGCCTAGAGTTGCAACACTGAAGGGTTCTATGGGCAAAATATTGAACGATGCAGGAAGCGTCAAAAGAAGATGGCAGGAATATACACAGTAACTCTACCCAAAATAATTGTTTAACATTCAGATATTTCAGAAGATGGCATAGGATCAAGAACCAAAAGTATTGAAGGAAGAAGTCCAAGAGTCACTGAAGGTGTTGGCAAAAAACAAGTCTCCAGGAATTGATGGAATATCAGTTGAGATGTTTCAATGAACAGAAGCAATGGTGGATGTGCCTACTCATCCATGCCAGGAAGTTTGGAAGACAGCTACCTGGCCAACCAACTGGAAGATCCACATTTGTGCCCATTCTGAACAAAGGTGATCCAACAGAATGTGTAAACTATACAACAATATCATATGCAAGTAAAATTTTGCTGAAGATAATTCAAAAATGGTTGCAGCAGTACATCAACAGGGAACTGCCAGAAATTCAAGCCAGATTCAGAAGAGGATATGGAATGAAGGATATCATTGCTGATGTCAGATGAATGTTGACTGATGTTAAAGAATAGCAGAAAGATGTTCCCTGTGTTTTATTGACTATGCAAAGGCATCCAACTGTGTGGATCATAACAAATTATGAATAACATTGAGAAGAATAGAAATTCCAGAACACTTAATTACGCTCATGCAGAATTTGTACACAAAGAGGCAAGTCTTTCATACAGAACAAGGGGATACAGCATGGTTTAAAATAAGGAAAGGTGTGTGTCAGGGTTGTAGCATTTCTCTATGCTTATTCAATCTGTAGGTTGAGCAAGTGATCTCAAATTTGGACTATATGAAGAAGAATGTGATATCAGGATTGGAGGAAGTCTCATTAACAATCTTCCTTATGCAGATTACACAACCTTGCTTGCTGAAAGCGAAGAGAACGTGAAGCACTTACTGATGAAGTTCAAAGACCACAGCATTCAGTATTGACTACACCTCAACATAAAAAAAAGAAAAAAAAAATTTTTAAAGAAAACAAAAATCCTCACAACTGGGTCAACAGGCAACATCAAGGTAAATGGAGAAAAGATTGAAGTTGTCAAGGATTTCATTTTACTTGGACCCACAATCAATGCCCATGGAAGCAATAGTCAAGAAATCTAATGATGCATTATATTGGGAAATCTGCTGCAAAAGACCTCTTTAAAGTGTTCAAAAGCAAATACATCACTTTGAGAACTAATGTGCACCTGACCCAACCCATGGTATTTTCACTTGCCTCATGTGCATGTGAACCTAGACAATGAATGAGAAAGACCAAAGAAGAAATGATGCATTTGGATTATGACACTGGGAAAGAATATTGAATACATCATGGACGGCCAGAATAACAAACGAATTTGTCTTGGAAGAAGTACAGCTGGAATGCTCATTAAGGGAAGATGGCAAGATTTCATGTCATGTACTTTGGTCATGTTATCAGAAGAGTCCCTGGAAAAGGACTCATGCCTGGTAAAGTAGAAGGTCAGAGAAAAAGAGGGAGACCTTCAACGAGATGGATGGAAGCAATGACTACAGCAGTGGGCTCAAACATAGCTACTAGGATTATGAGTATGCCATAGGATCGTGCAGTGTTTGTTCTGTTGTACGTAGAGTTGCCATAGGTTGAAACCTACTCAACCACACCTAACAACAACAACAACAGGTCATTTTTGTTCCTCTCTTCCTTTTATTCCTTGCTTACTGCCTACTTTATTTTAAATTTTTTTCAATGTGCTATTTTAATTTATTTGATTTTTTAATATTTTTGGGCTATTTTAGTGGCTGTTGTGAGAATCATAATTAACAATTTAATTTGATACAGTACAGACTGACTAATAGTAGCTAAATTTCTGTAGCATACAAAACTTTGTTCCAATATACCTACATTCTCACCAATTTTGTGCTACTATTGTCATACAAAGTATCTCTTTTTACATAAGTCCATTAAAGTGTTTAATATTTAATGATTTATGTATTTATCTTTTAAATCAAACAGAAGAAAAGAGTTACAAACAAAAATGTGTTTATGCTTTTTTATTTACTTAGTTACATTTTGGTGCTTTTTTTAATGTGAATTTGTGTTACTGTATAGTTTTTATTATTTTTTAATTTCAGTCTGAGTGAATCCATTCAATATTTCTTGCATAGAAGGTATTACAGAAATGTATTCTCAGCATTTCTTCTTTTTTTTTTTTTAAATCTTGAAATGCCTTAACTTCTTTTTTAATAAATGTTTTGAAGAAACATTTATTCAGATACAAAATTCTTGGTCAGTAGTTTTTGTTTTTTTTTTTTTTTTAATGTTATCCTACTGTCTTCTGGACTCCATGGTTTCTGATAAGAAATCAGCTGTAAATCTAATCTTATTGAGGCTTCCTTTTAAGTGATAAATCTTTTTTGTCTCCTTTCAAAAAGTTTTCTTTGTCTTTGACTTTTGTCAATACACCTAGGATGTGCATTGTTAAAAATGTTTTTCAGTTGACCTTGCTTGAATTTTACTGAACTTTTTGAATGTGATGATTAACAAATTTTTCATCAAATTTTGAATGTTTCTGTCCATTATTTCTTCAAATATTTTTCATTTTTCTCTTCTTCTTATAATTTTCCCATTACATGCATGTTGTATACGTGAGGGTGTCTCACAGGATTCTGAATCTCTCTTTGTATTTCTTAATTCCTATTTCTTTTACTCCTCTAATTGGAAAATTTTTTCTACATTTATAAATTTCATGATACTTCCTTCTCCTAGCTCAAATTTACTCCTGTGTCAATATAAAGATTTTTTGTTTGTTCATTTGTTTTTGTTACTGTGCTTTTTGACTCCAGAATTTCTGATTATTTTAAAATAATTTGTATTTATTCATATTTATAATAGCTTATTGGAGGTCTTTGACTAAAAAAAAAAAAAAAAAATTTTTTTTGACTACTAAGTCCAAAATTTGGGCCCACTAAGGAAATTTTTTCTTTAATTCTTTTTTTCTTGTGTACAAGGCATACTTCCCTTTCTCTTTACATGTCTCAGAGTTTTTTGTATTTTTTTTAACTAGACATCTTGGATAAATATAACACATCTGGTATCAGACCACCACCAGCTAACACAGCTGTGTTCGTTGCTCTTGGTGTTATTATTATTATTTTTAGTTGCTTCTCATTTGATTAGGAATTTTCTTTACTAATTCTGTACAGCCTGTATTTTTTGCAATGTGTGGTCACTGAGCTTTGCCAGCTTTTTCTTTTTTAAATAATACTTTTTATTCTTTTTAAGTTTGGCTTCCTTGGTGTCATGCTGAGTTAAGATAATTTATGTTCAGCCGATGGTTGTTCAGAGATTTTCTTAACTGCAGTCTTAGTCAGGGTTCTCTAAGGAAACAGAAACAGTATATATATATATATATATATATATATATATATATAAACAGTATTATATATATTTTATATATATAAAATGTACTTAGAGGCTTACTTGATTTACTTCAAGGGAATAGCTCATGTAATTGTGGGGGTTAAAAAGTCCAAGATCTGTAGGTCAGGTGACAGGCTGAAGACTTCTTCAGATTTGTAGGTCAAGCAATAGAAAGAGTGCAGAGCGGAGAAAGAAAGTGAGTTCTGCTAAAATATCATTTTATACTTTGAAGGCAGAATACACCCTAAAGAATCTCCCTTTCCAACTGATTGATTACATTAACTACATTATGGAAAGTAATTACATTGCAACACACTACGTTATGGAAGACCAACTAGCCTAGTGTTTTGTCAAGCCACTGAGAACCATTGCCTAGCCTACTTGACTTATAATATTAACCTTCATAACTGCCCTGCCTGTATGTCTTCTCTTCTTGGCCAAGGGGATCTGTGTTTTAAGGCACACACAACTTCATACTTTAGAAAATTACAGGACAGCCTTACCTTTTCCTCTGTACTTGCACAGGGTTTCAAGCTCTGCCAGTGGTTAGCAGAGCCTTTTCCTTTTCCAGGTGTTTTTTGGGCATCCACAGAGACTTGGACTCACATGCACGCAAACTTTTGGGTCCCTAGGAATGTATCAGAGCTTTTCAAGTTCCTTAAGTTCATATTGTTCCCCAGGATTTCTTTTTAAATTTCCAGTCAGGTCCTTTTTTTTCCAAATGAAAACACATGCTCAGGCAGTTGTAATAATAATACAACCAAAAGCCTGTACTTTGGAAAGACCAGGAAAACTGATACTGGCCTAGCAAGAAAATTTTATAGTAAAGGAAAGAAAACAGAAACTACAAAATGTAAGTTTTAAAGAAGAGATTATTACTGTACAGATCCCCTAGGGATTAAAAGAATAGTAATAAAATTTGGAAGTAAAATTATTCCATTAAATTCAACAACTTAGTTAAAATATACAAATTCAAATTCCTTTAAAAACACAATTTGTAAAAACTAAAACAAGAAATAAAATATATAAATAATTGTATAGGTACATATATTTATATATATCTATATATTTTAGAAATTATTTAATAATAATAAACTTTCTATATATAAAATCCTAGGCTCAAGGTTATTTCAATACTGAATTTCATCAAATATACTTTTTTTTTCAGTTGTTACAAGAGTTCTTTCCAACAATGGAGGTAGGAAACTTCACAGATTGTTTTACAAGGCCATTTACGCAATTATCATGACCTGAGAAACACATTAAAATAAAAGAACATCAACATTACTCGTGAATATAGCCACAAAAGTCTTCAAAAAATATTAGCAAATCAAATTCAGTAAAATATAAAATATACCTAAGAATCAAAGCTAAAACTACAAAACTCTACTAGAAATCAACAGAGAAAGTTATCATGACTTGGTGTAGGAAAAGCTTTCTTAGGACACAACAAACACAAGTAATATAATTAAAAAATACCATAACAAACCTCATTAAAAGTAAAACTACTGTCCTTTGACAGATGATATTAAGAAAATGAAAATCCAAGCCACAAAGAGGAAATATTCATTATACATATTTCTGACAAAGGATTCGTATCCAGAATATATAAAGAACTCTTTCTACACATTAATAAAAAGGAACACCAAAAACCCATTGCCGTTGACTCAATTCCAACTCATAGTAACCATGTAGGACAGAGTAGAACTGCCCCATAGAGTTTCCAAGAAGCACCTGGTGAATTCAAACTGCATGTAGGCATTTTGGTTAGCAACTGTAGCTATTAACCACTACACCACCAGGGTTTCCAAAAAAAAAAAAAACAAAACACACAGAATAAAATTTGGAAAAAAGATTTGATGGGCAGTTAACCAAAAATGTTATACAAATGGCCAATACAAAAAAAGATGTTCACAACATTCATCACAAAAAGCTTCAAATTAAAGCCATTGTCGAGTCGATTCCGACTCATAGTGATCCTATACATGAGGTGCTAATTAGCACTCACTGGAATGACAATATATCTATGCCTATGTCAATGTCCATGTCTACATCCATATCTCCCTATTTAAATCCATTTGTACATGTCTACATCTATCAGATAAATATTCCCAACTCTTGCCAATGACACTGAGCAACTAGAACTCTCATACTTTACTGGTGGGAGTATAAAATGCTGTAGACATTGTGGTTAACATTATGGAACTTTCTTATAAAGTTAGCATACACTTACTATGTAAATGAACAATCTATGCCTAGGCCATAACCCAAGAGAAATAATAACGTATTTCCATGAAAAAACTTTTTATACAAGTGTTCATAGCAGTTTTATTCATAACAGGCCCAAACTGAAAACAGAAAAAAATATTCATTAACAGGTAAATGAATAAATAACCTGCTGTATATTATACAATAAATAAAGCGGATTAACTAACAGAAGAATTTCATAGACATTATTCTGAGTGAAAGAAGCCAAACACAAGCGTATAGTATGAGTTGGTGTTTAAGAAATTCTAGAACAGGCAAAATTAATTTACACTGATAAAAATCAGAGCATTGTTGCTTGGGTTCGGCACTAGATGTGGGGTGGGGATTGTTGAATTACAAAAAGGGCATTCTCTGGATGGTTGGAAGTTTTCTAAGTCTTGTTTGGAGTGGTAGTTACACAAATGTGTGCATTTCTCAAGAACTATCCTCCTGCACACAGATTTTTAAGGAAAGGTATTTGATGATTGATAGCAACATGTTCTGTTTTCTGGAGACACGTCATGTTGAATTATGTAGCTATGACTTGTTTAACTGCTTCTATTGTATAATTCAAATACAAAAAGTAAATCAATTTAGGAGACATTAGGAAGTATTATGGGATAATAAATGGCGTTTTTTTTTTATAAATATGATCATTAATCCTATCTTCACCTTCTATGGTATATCACTTAATAATATTAAAACATTTTCTTCATAGCAACTCTTTACCACTTGGAGAAGGGGGAAGCATGTGCTTCAAATTCCACTTTACTCAACTCAAAACGTTTGAACCCTACAGCAAATGATGTGTCTAAAAATGTGTGCATTCATCTTTTCAAACCTCATAGGGCGTTTATTATCAGTGCTTAGATTTATTTTAGAGCTAACAACTTTTTCAATATTTTTGAATTTGAAACAACCTTGAGGTATTCTTCTAAAAGTATTTCTGCTTTGTACCAAGTAGGTAAATATTTCATGTTGCAGCTGTTGTCTAATAATTAAAATGTTTTGCTCAGTATGTTCTTATTTTACTCAGTGGAATTTCTGATCTCGAGTACATTATGGAAGCCCTGGTGGCGCAGTGGCTAAGGGCTGGGCTGCTAACCCCCGCCCCCCCGCAAAAAAAACTGGCATTCGAATCGACCAGCTGCTCCTTGGAAACCTTATGGAGCAGTTCTACTCTGTCCCATAGGATTGCTATGAGTCCGAATCGAATCGATGGAAAAAGTTTTTTTTTTTTTTTTTTTTGGTAATATATTGTGACCTAAATTATCTGTTATACACAACAACTATCTAATTCTAGGCCAGGAGATTTTGCAAGAAGTGTATTTTCATAACTATGTAGCTCATTCTGTTTACCTAACTAGGCAGTTATCCTATGTTGTCTGTATTTACAGAGGGGGCAGGGTGATAATTTGCTTCGGGAACATGGGCTGTTGGAATGTATAGAATCTATAATAGATTTATGAAACCAAAAGAGAAAATAATTTAAAAAAAAGACAGATGATGTATATTGTACTAACCTAATACAGAAATACATTAATCTACAAATAATAGCATTTTTGATATATCATGAAGACATTCATAGATAAATTTTCTACCTTATTGAAAGACTGGACTTTAAAAAAATGCATATTGGTCTTGGAAATGTATAATAATGTAAAATTCTATGTTATATTTGGGAAAAAGCAATGAGAGGGAAGAGTAGATCTTTTAACTATTCTAAATGAGAAAGCAGCAGTATTTGTGGTTAAAAATAGACAGGAAAGTAGGGTGAGAGATCAAAAGATAGTTCCAAGATTTTGTGCCTCTAAGAACAGGATGTTTGCAATACATTCTGCAGATATCAAATTTTCGCATTGGGGAAATACAAGCTGCCTCGCTACATTATTTTTAAAACAGCGAAGTTGCATTGGAATTTTAAAACTATATTTGAGTCTTCGATTTCTGCAACAATAGTTCATATATTCACTTAAATGAAGGAGCATTTAAAATGCATATTGTAAAATTATATCCTTATTAATTATAATTCTAAAATACTGAAAACATGTTATTTAATAGGCAGATACATTTTATATACTCAAGGATTTAATTTTTTTTCAAGAAAGAAATTGCCTGGAAGTGTTCGAGGAGAAAACCACTCATATTTCGCTAAGCTAAGAAAACTTCAGTTTCATATTGCATTAAAAGGTTCCAAACCCTTTTTATTTCTGAGACTATACAAATATATTACACAGAAAAATGTAATAATTATACATACATGAAAAAATTTATTGAATACTTGCTATGTGATATACTCTATATTATACAATGTATGTTAATTACCATGAATATGATACATCATACAATATTTTCTGAATTAATATCAATCTTTGTCATTTCTGTTTGAAGGAACTCTTGACGACATCCTTTGGGTAAAGAATTTGCCATTTAGGTGATCAGGATATGCTATATTTAAATAATAACATGAAAAGATCTATGGTTGAGAATGATAAATTTGACATTATTATGAAAGATACAATGCATGAAAAATGTTTATGACTATATTCTCTGGGGTTCCTGTAACTTCTGCATCCTCATCGCTTTCAAATTTCACATTTATGCAAAATTAACCATATATAAACTTATTGAATGTTTGCTATACAAGACACTTTGGAAAGATGGGGAAGAATGGAAAGATTCATAAGGTACTTGCCTTCATAGAGCTTAATACGAAGTTAAGGAGAAAATCCACTAATATATGAAAAATAAATTTAAATACACAAATAATATTTGCAGGTGAGTGGCTCAATATTTAATATAAGCAGACCTGGGAAGGGAAGAATTTACTGACTAATTGACATCCAGATGACCTTCAATGAAAACAAGTCATTGCAGAAATGGAAAAGAGATAGGGAGTTGTTAGGAAAGTGATGTGGCTATATAATAAATATATATATTCAAAAATTGCCAAATGCTTCTACAAAAAAAAAAAGTTTCTATAGAATATCCTAAATGAGTGTATTTTTTGATTCAAAAGTCAATTTAAAAAAAAAATGAACAAATGAAAACAATCCATCATTCATATGTATAAAATGGAGACATTTCATGACCAAAATAAATCACTTTTTTGTGATGAGCCCACAGTCATTATTTAAAGAACTCCTGTGTCAAATGTGTCAAGAAAGGATATAAGTAGTGGCGTTCATCTTAAAAAACTTTCCCAAAGTCACACAGATGGTAAGTGGCAGAGCTGGGACTTGACCTCTAATTCTGGCTCATTCTCTCTTCTACTCTTCTATAAAGCTTTCATTTGTTAATTCATGTTATGAAACCTTAGACTTATAACACTGCTTTGAATGTTTAATATTATCTTTATTGTACAGATATGTAGAAATGTTTTCAAATTGACTTACGCTTTGTATTTTTTGAAATGGGTTTAATGTTACAGTATACTTCTTGTCTAGAGCATTGACAGTAATTTTTTTTTTAAATTTATAGTTACTGATTCTGTCTCTGAAAATTAATTTGAGGTATGAATGAAGTGAAACTCAGAATGTATTAACCCTTCCCTATTTTTATAGAAAAAAAAAGAGAGAGAGGGTTTATTAATCATTATTTATCTTAAAAGCTTTTATTTCTTCCCCATATTCTGATGAATACTAGCAAAGAATTTCACAAATCCTTGGCCTGACACATTGTAACATACCACCTATCAGTAAGATGACCAATGTTATTAAAGCCTCATAGACTTGAGTATTAATGAGATTTAATTACCAAAGAGAGACAAAAGATTTAATTGCCAAAGAGGACAAAATTGGTAACTATCATAGAATTAGCTTGTATTTCTTTTAATACTGTTGAGATTATTTTCCTTTTGATTTCTATCTGCAATTTTTTTGTTTAGCATATGTTTGTATATATGTGTGTGCATGTATATAAGGGACACACACAAGGAGAGCCAGAGAGAGGAGGAGAGAGAGACAATATCAGCTGGTTATTCTTCCATGTAAGCTTTTTTTCACCTTTTTATATTAATAAAAACATATATTTTCAAAATTTTATTTGTCTTTTCCTACCGTAAAAATTGTGAGGTGTTCTTATTTGTTATTTTCCTTTTAATTTTCTGTTTTTGAATTACAAACATTTAGAAATATTTATGTACAGATATAGATTTTATTTTTATTGATGAAATATTTTGTGTGTCTTTTGAGCTAAGAAATGCTTACTCCAGTCAAAGATTATATTACTAAGGGCTTATCATCTTTCTGATCAATTTTATCACTTTGCTTTATTTTTACATGGAAGAATATGTTCTTGAATTTTCCCTATATTTCACTGATTAAATTATATGCATTATCAACTTAAATTTGAACTTCTTCTAAATCTTGTGAAGTTTCATACATTTTACATTTTACAACAGGCATCCCAACGTGCTCTCTTTTCATTACATAACCCATCTTTTTAGAAAGTAGGTGTACAAGTTATGCCTCTGTTTCAGTGGAAATAATTTTTGATACACGGTTGTGGGATAATATTGGTGTTCTGCCTAGATCTCCATTGATCCCTTTTACTGATTCTGTACACTTCTTCTTTGGCTTCTGAGTGCTTTTGCTTCACAGAAGCCTCATATAGAATTCATTTCAGATGGCTGTCCCAGGTTGCTGAACTTGTTTTCCAGCATGAAGTTTATATCACAGGACTGAAGGGGAAGAGAGAGAATTTAGGCAATGGCTCGCTGGCTAGGATGAATGAAAGAAAGCCTACTCCCTTGCTTAGAATTTGGATACATTCAGAGTCAAAATGTGCACTCAAAGAGTAGGGGTGGGCATGGCTTGGAATGAACCCCTCACTTAACTTTTTCCTCCTTTACATTTCTAACTCTCAGACTTATTCTCCTGGAAAATTTCCTAGTAAATCCTCATTCCAGCATGTGCTTCAGGCAAGGAATTTTGTCTGAGTTTTCAGAGAAATGAACATCCATTTGAACTATATATTTTTACAAAGATCATTGAAATCTTTTTTTCCAGCTTATACTTTTTTATTCAATTTAGTTTGCTTTTTGGAATAAATAATATGGACTGCCAGAAGAACAAACAAATCTGTCTTGGTAGAAGTACAGCGAGAATGCTGCTTAGAAGTGAAGATGGCAAAATTTCATTTACTTTGGATACTTCAGAAGGAGGGACCAATCGCTGGAAAAAGACATCATGCTTAGTAGAGGGTCAGGGAAAAAGAGGGAGACCCTCAATAACATGGATTGATACAGTGACTGCAACAATAGTGTCAAAAATAGCAATAATTGTGAAGATGGCACAGGACTGGATAATGTTTATTCTGTTATACATAAGGTTGCTACGTGTTGGAGCCAACCATACTGCACCTAACGACAATAACAATGCATGCACCTGATGAAGAATCCTAACAGCCCAAAGCACATGCAGTAATAAGTAAGCCCCTCTCTTCCCTGTTTCACTTATGACTTTTTTTGTTTCTGTTTATCTCTCCATAAATGGTCTATGCATTCATTCAAAATATAAGTATTATTTCACTTTACACCATATCATGAACTTTATTTTATTTTTTTCCCTGAATACTCTGGTATAAACATCTTCTACTCATAGAGCTACCATATTATTATGTTTTAATAAACTTTATTTCTTAAAACAGTTTTAGAAATGCAGAGAAAGTGGCGAGATAATACAGAGTGTTCCCACATACCCCATTCCAGTTTCACCTATTATTAACATCTTACATTAGCAGGGTAACTGTCTTAGTCATCTAGTGCTGGTATAGCAGAATATCACAAGAAGATGGCTTTAACAAAAAGAAATTTATTCTCTCACAATCTAGGAGGCTAAAAGTCTGAATTCAGGGTGCCAGCTCCAGGAGAAAGCTTTCTCTCTGCCTTGGCTGTGGGGGAAAGTCTTGTCATCAATCTTCCCTGGTCGAGGAGCTTCTCAGCGAAGGGATCCCGGGTCCAAAGGACTTGCTATTCTCCTAGCTCTTGTTTCTTGGTGGTATGAGGTCCCCATGTCTCTCTGCTCCCTTCTCTCTCTTATATCTCAAAAGTGATTGACTTAAGACACAACCTGATCTTGTAGACTGTGTCCTGCCTCATTAACCTAACTGTCTCTAATCCTGCCTCATTCACATAGTAGATGTAGAATTTACAACATATAGGAAAATCACATCAGGTGATAAAATAGTGGAAAATCACACGATACTGGGAATCATGGACTAGCAAATTAACACATATTTTTGGAGAACACAATTCAATCCACAACAGTAACCAAAAACCCATTGCTGTCAAGTCAACCCTGACTCATGGTGACCCCATGTGCCTCAGAGTAGAACTGCAATCCATACAGTTTTCTTGGCTATGATCTTACGGAAGCAGATCACCAAGTCTTTCTTTGGAAGCAACGCTTGTTGGATTTGATCTACCAACTTTTCAGTTAGTAGCTGAAAGCAACAGTTTGCCCTACCCAGGGACTCTTTGGTATGATTGTTATAAATTATAAAGCAGTGTTGACACACTATTATTAAATGAAGTGATATTTCAGATCTCCTTAGTTTTTACCTAATTTCTTCCTCTTGTTTCGAGATTCCATTCAGGATACTACATTAATTTAATAGCCATGTCACAATCGTATTCTTTGGCTGTGTCAGATTCTTGCACTCTTCTTTTTCGTAATGACCTTGACGGTTTTAAAGAGTACTGACCCAGTCTTTCGTAGAATATCCCTCAATTGGAATTTCTATGTTTTTCTCTGGATTATAATGGGGTTATGAGTTTTAGAGACAAAGAAACAGAGTTGAAGTGTCATTTTCATCGATCTTATCGAGAGTGTACTCTCTCAACATGACTTATCACTGCTCATGTTGACCTTGATCACTTGACTGAGGTAGTTAGTGTTGGTCAAATTTCTCCAATGTGAAGTTACTCTTTTTTACTCTAATCCTTTCCATACTGTATTCTTTGGAAGGGAGTCATTATTCACAATTCACACTTAAGAAGTAGGAGATTATGTTCCCACTCCTTGAGGTTAAAATAACTACATTTGGAAATCTTCTGCACAGATTTTTCTTTTCTACTCCATTTATGTTTTATTCTATAATTTATTTATACCAGTATGGCTTCATGGATATTTATTTTATGTTTCAGGTTATAATCTAATACTTCTTTATTTACAGAGTTTCTTAAATTGCTTCACCTTTGTCTATTGGAAGCTTTATCAGCCAGCCTTTCCCTCTCTTTGATATACTCCTACTGTTGAGGTATATATATATACTCCCTGACTTTCTGGCACTATAAGAAATGCACACTCATCTTGTGTATTTCCTCCCCCAGATTTGGAATTAGCCATGATCCCTTTTAATTAGAGAAAGATATTAGAAAATAAGATCTGGGCTCTAGGTGTGCTCATTGGCTACTGTGGTGCCATTGCTTCTAGACCCTCTCAGCCAGCAGAACAAAGAAATATATGCAAATATACTAACTTGTATATATGAATTTATATACAAATATTTAAATATATAAATATCTGTATCTATGTTAAGCTAAACATAAATTCATACTGTTTTCAACTGTAATCCTTTAACACATGGATCGTTCTAGCCTCCTCTCTTTGCTTGTCTTTGATCACCATCTGAGAGGTTTGAAGGAAATAGAAAACATAACAGTAATGGAAACTAATGGCTCTTGCTGAGTTTTATTGATATATTGAAGAAAGGTAATGAAAGGCTGAAGGCAATTAATCACCAGTGTACAAAAAAAAAAAAGTATGAAAATCAGGGGATTTCACCTGCAACGTAAAACTTCTCAACTTCATCTGGAGGACAAAAAAATTAAGAATCAGGTCTAAAATTTAGAGATAAGTTTAATAGACCTACAGACAAGGTTGAAATGTTAGTCCCAGCAAGTGTTTGGTCCTCTATTTGAAAAGAAATGGGATGGTAGAATTTGTGATTGGGATATCTGGGTCAATATATTTGAAAATTTGAATCAGCAGATTCTGCTGAATCTTCTGGACCTATACAAGTGGCCCATTCCTCCCTTTTAATGGTTAGTACTCTTGCACTGCTTGAACCTAATGCACCTAATTTACCCTGCTAGCTATCAGAAAAATTACAGAGTAGATTACAATATATTCAACCTAAGTGTAGAATCCTCTAAAGGAAAAAAAAATCTATATACTAAAGAGGCGTAGAACCTTGCCTACGTGTAAGGGCAAGAAGTGTGAAAGTATGTACAGAACTACCATACGATCCAGCAATCCCACTCCTTGGAATATATCCTGGAGAAATAAGAGCCTTTACACGAACAGATATATGCACTCCCATGTTTATTGCAGCACTGTTTACAATAGCAAAAACATGGAAGCAACCAAGGTGCCCATCAATAGATGAATGGGTAAATAAATTATAGTATATTCACACAATGGAATACTACACATTGATAAAGAACAGTGGGGAGTCTGTGGGGCATTTCATAACATGGAGGAACCTGGAGGGCATTGTGCTGAGTGAAATTAGTCAGTTGCAGAAGGACAAATATTGTATAAGACCACTATTATAAGAACTTGAGAAACAGTTTAAGCTGAGAAGAAAACATTCTTTTGTGGTTACGAGAGGGGGGAGGGAGGGAGGGAGGGTGGGAGAGGGCCATTCACTAATTAGATAGCAGATAAGAACTACTTTAGGTGAAAGGAAAGACAACACACAGCACATTGGAGGTCAGCACAATTGGACTAAACCAAAAGCAAACAAGTTTCCTGAATAAACTGGATGCTTCAAAGGCCAGCGTAGTAGGGGCGGGGTTTTGGGAGACATGGTTTTAGGGGACATCTAAGTCAATTGGCATAATAAAATCTATTAAGAAAACATTCTGCATCCCACTTTGAAGAGTGGTGTCTGGGGTCTTAAAAGCTAGCAAGCAGCCATCTAAGATGCATCAATTGGTCTCAACCCACCTGGATCAAAGGAGAATGAAGAACACCAAGGACACAAGGTGATTACGAGCCCAGGAGAGAAAAAGGGCCACATGAACCAGCGACTACATCATCCTGAGACTAGAAGAACTAGATGGTGCCCAGCTACAACTGATGACTACCCTGACAGGGAACACAACAGAGAACCCCTAGGGGAGCAGGAGAGCAGTGGGATTCAGACCCCAAATTCTCATAAGACCAGACTTAATGGTCTGACTGAGACTGGAAGGACCCTGGTGGTCATGGCCCCCAGACCTTCTATTGGCCCAGGACAGGAACCATTCCCGAAGCCAACTCTTCAGACGTGGATTGGACTGGACAATGGGCTGGAGAGGGATGCTGGTGAGGAGTGAGCTTTTTGGATCAGGTGAACACTTGAGACTATGTTAGCATCTCCTGTCTGGAGGGGAGATGAGAGGGTGGAGGGGGTTAGAAGCTGGTGAAAAGGACAGGAAAAGAGAGAGTGGAGGGAGAGAGCAGGCTGTCTCATTAGTAGGAGAGTAATTGGGAGTGTGTAGCAAGGTATACATGGGTTTTTGAGTGAGAGACTGACTTGATTTGTAAACTTTCACTTAAAGCACAATAAAAATTATTTAAAAAAAAAAACCACTGGTTATGTTGTGAAGTACAAAAGAGTCAATATGCAAAAATATTAACTTCAGTATTTTCCAATCTTTAAAAATATATAGAAAAAAATTGGAAATAAAAAAGACACTGTTTTTTCTTTTTCAAAAAATTTTAATATAACTTGCATATTAAGCATATTAGAAAATATTAGATAAACTTTTTAGATAACATCAATACTGTGAACAACTTAAACCTTCTCCATCCTTTCATTAAACCAAAGAGCCCTCTTGGTGGTGAACTCATCAGCCACTCAGTGTGAGGTACATTTGGCAGTCTGCTTCCCTAAAGATTATAGGCAGTTCTGCTCTGTTCAAGAGGGTCACTATAAGTCAGAATGAACTCGATTGTGACTTTTTTTTTAATTATTACATATGATCTTAAAAAGCAAACATTTTGTAAAGTTATTCTGCAGCATCAAGGTTATAGATGAACACATAGCATAAGCTAAATTGAAGAGCTAGAATTATTTTTCTTAATTTTCAAACACAATTTTCAAACTGAATTCAGTCTAGTTCTGTTTTGCAAACAACAGCGACAAGATCACGTATCTGGACATACTGACATATTGTTCCTTCCAAAGCTGTGAATGCAGAGAACAAATTTCTTTTTCAATAGGATGGAACACCACCTCGTTTGCATCACTGGGTTTAGAAGTTTCTTAATGATTATCCACCGTAACCCAGTATTGGGCGTTCCTTTCAAACACTGAGCTGCCCCTGAAACAGTGTCCTTACAGTGTTCAAAGGTCACATCATGCAGATTTTTGGAAGTATATGTGAAGGACCCCATGCTTCTAACAACTCTTCTTTACAGATTTTAGAAAATAATGGAATGGCTCATAAGCATTTCCCTTCTACAAAGAGTTTTAGGCTAAATTAGACAAGGAGTCAAAAAACTTTCTAAAGGGCCAGAAAAATATTTTAGGCTTTGCAGCCACAGATGGTATCTGTTGCAACTACTTAATTCTGCCATTATGGTGTGAATGCAGCCATGGAAATTCCTTAAACAAATGGGTTTGGCTCTGTTCCAATACAATTTATTTGCAAAAACCAGCTCACAGGCCATAGTTTACTGACTCTTGAATGAGATTACAAGATTGTTGTGTGTCTTGTACACAAGGAGTTGGATAGCAAGTGTAAGATACTCAGATAACATAAAAATACTTGATATAGCTTTGTGTGTTTGCATTACCAATGTTTTAATGCTTTCTACATGATGCAGTTACTTGAACAATTGATTGTAAAAGTTTTGGCTCTTTTTCAACCACTTTCTAGGATCACTTGGTATTCAAACCTCAACTGAACTAAACCCTTGGTATTAGGATGGGAGAAATTAATTTTCTTTTCAATACTTAATATTACTAATTGTCAATCTAATAATAAATATTCATTTCCTCAGCTGGAGAATTACCATGCTACACATATACATAAAGTTGAGTACACTTTCATAGTGCAGTTATGAGCTCTCCTGCTATAACTTAGCATATATCTTCCTAAAAACTTCACATTCTATAAAAATATGTTAAAAATATGTTAAAACTACATGATCAACAAAAGATGCTCAACATCATTCATTAAGCATTTAAAAACAAACAAACAAAAACCTGCTGATGAATCAGAATTGACTGGACGGCAATGAGTTTGGTTTGTTTGGAGGGCCATCAAGTCAATTTCAACTTATAGTGACCGTATTGAACAGAGTAGAACTGCCCCATAGTGGTGGATTCAAACTGCCCACCTTTCAGTTAGCAGTCATAACTCTTAACCACTGCACCACCAGGCCTTCCATTAAGCATTAGGAATATACAAACCAAAACCACAATGAGATATCACCTTACCCCTACAAAGATGGCTGTGATTAAAAAAAAGGAAAACAACGGGTGTTGGTAAGGATGTAGAAAATTAGAAACCTCATCCATTGCTAGTGGAATTGTAAAATGGTAGAGCCGCTGTGGAAACAGTTTGGGATTCCTCAGAAGATTAATCATAGAATTATCGTATGATATAGCAGAGAAGCATAAAGAGATACTTGAACACCAGGGTTCGTTACAGCACTATTCACAATAGCCAAAAGATGAATGCTCATCAATACACAATAGATAAACAATATGTGGTACATACATCCAATGGAGTATTACTCTGTCATAAACAGAAATGAAGTTCTGACACATGTTAGCACATGGAGGAACCTTGAAAACACGGCACTGAATGAAATAAGTCAGTCATAAAAGACCACATATGTTATGATCCCACTTATATGAAATATCTAGAATAGGCAAACTTACGGAGACCAAAGTTTATTAGTACTTACCAGGGTAGGAGAAAGGGTAGGAATGAGGGAGTCAATGCTTAAGGGGCACGAAGCTTGTATCAAGTGTGATAGAAAATTTTGAAAATAGTGGTGATGGTTGTACGGCATAATCAATGTAATTAATGCTACAAAATTGTACAGATAAAAATGTTTAAATGGCAAATATTTTTATAGCATTTTGAGAATGAAAAAGGGTATTATTAATAATTTTTCCAGGCACAAAAAGCATAAATCAGGGCTATCAGGGCCCATCCAGGACTTCTGATAACCTTATTGATGAGAAAACAAATTGAAGGCAATTCTACTCAGGATGTATGCAAGTCTTTACTGAAGCACTGAGTGGTCCTTGGGGGACATAACTTGGACCACTTGGCTAAGCAGCTCAGCACAGATGAAGGCTACCACAGGGGTTACATAGGCATGATAAAATAAATAAATAAAAACTAAAAAAAAAAATAGGCATGATAGCAACAATACAAAAGTCCTAACAGCAGTTTGCTTAGAGTCAAGGCTACTCAGCTGCGGTGAGAATGGAAGTAAAGCAGACCTCTGGATCAGTGAAGCTGTCATTAAGGTGAGCATAGTAGGCTGTACAACCTCCCAGCAGCCAAGAGTTGCTCATGGTGGAGGGTATGTCTCCTTGTGAAATAAACCCCAGGGGCAGGTAAGCATTTTTAATTTTGTTAAAATATAGGCAAAAGGGGGCCTGGCTGCAGTAAAACACATGGCCTTTTCCTGCTGGAGGTTGTAACCATGCTTCTAGTATATCCTTTTGCTTAGGAAAAATTGCAAAAGAATACATGTGATTCCATGACATTGCTTCTCTATTTTGCAATTGTGTGTGAGAATTCGTGTTATAAAAAAAATACATGGCAATGCAATAAGCTGTTCTGTATTTTCGTACAACTCCAAATAAGACATTGAATTAACTTTTTAAAATTAGATAATTGCAGTCTCACATGCAGTTGTAAGAAATAATTGTTTCTTGCAAAACAAATTTTAAGAAAAGCTGTAAGATGGTTTTCTTGCATACCTTACTGTTTGTTGCAATAATAACATTTTGCAAAATATCATATCTAGAATAATATCATAACCAGGATATTGATAATGATACAATCCACCAATCTTATTCAGATTTCTCTGGTTGTACTTGTATTCATTTGTGCCTGTGTGTTAAATTCTATATAATTTTATTCTCTGTGCAATATCTGTATTGTCTATTACAGTCAAGATACAAGTTCAATACCACAAGAGCCATTCTATTTGCCTTATAACCATATACACCTCCTTGGCTCCTTGGCCCTAACACCTGCCAACCACATATCTGTCTTCCATTTCCAAACTTTTCTCATCTCAAAAATAATATATACAGGTAGTCCCAATTTATGATGTATTCGAGTTAGAATGATTCAACAGCATTTATGACTGTCTTTTTTTTCCCCATCTTTTCATTAGTAATGTGTACCACGTATTGCACCATGTAAAAGGACCAGAGAGACAGCTCTCACAAATTTTCTGACTAGAAACGTCATCCACATTCCCAGGGAACCCAGGTGATCCAGAAACTTCCACAAGTGGAGTTATTACAACTGACAAAATGTAAACATTGTCCTTTTTTTATGGATGTGTGTATTTTTTTGTGTAAAACCCATTGTTGTTGAGTAGATTCTGACTCATAGCGAGCATATATGGCAGAGTAGAACTGCCCCATAGGGTTTCCAAAGATTGGCTGGTGGATTCCAACTGTGGATGTTTTGGTTAGCAGTCTTAACCCTTAACCTCTGTGCCACCAGAGTTCAATTTTTTATGTATGCATGTATTAAAATTTATTTGTGAGTTTATATGTAACATTTCCAACCCCCAAAGACAAATAAAGATTGGATTTATAAAGATTCTAATAAAAAATAAATAAATAAATAATAAAAGGTAATAATAATGAGAACCAAAAAAAAAAGAGGTATTCAACTTATGTCAGAATTGGCTTACGATGGAGTCAGTGGAACAGAACCCCATTGTAAATCAAGGACTACCTGAAAATGGAATTACACAATGTGTAAGCTTTTGGAATTGACTTTTTTTTTTTTTTTTTGCTCAGTACAGTTTCCTGGAAATTTATGCAAATTTTTATATGTATCAATAGTTTTTGTTTGTTTTGCTGACTAGTATTCCAAAGTATGGATACAACACGGTTTGCTTAACCATTCATCTGTTGAAGGACAGCTGGACTAATTCCAGATTTTGGCTACTGAAAATAAAGTTGGTATAAACATTCATGTACAGAATTTGCTTGAACATAAGTTTTCATCTATCTTCTTCTTAATGCTCAAGAATACCATCACTGGATTGTACAATAGCCATATGTTTAAAAACTGTCAAATTATTTTCTGGAGTGGTTGTACCATTTTACTTCTGCACCAGGAATGTATGAGTGATCTAGTTTCTCTGCTTCCTTTTAACTATTTGATTTCATCACTATTCCTTTTCACTGTTTTATATAAGGTTTTCCTGTATCTACAAAACATCTTCCTTGGATTTTGATAATAATTACATTAAAAATGTATTGGTATTTCTACTGTGTTGAATCTGCCAATACAGGATTTTGTAATTTTCAGCATACAGAATCTGTAATGTTCTGTTAAGTATATTCTTAAGTATTTTATTTTATTTGCAGTGATTATAAATGGTGATTTCTTTTTGAGGAGTTTTAAAATTTTGAATTCAATATCTTTGATGGTTATAGGTCTATTCATATTTATGTAATACTGGTTGAGGTTTGGTAGTTTGTGGTTTTTGAGAGGTTGGTCCATTTCTAAGTCATCAAATTTATGAACATGCAATTAATTGTAGGATGTTATTATTACCTTTTTAATGGCTCCAGGCTATACCTTGTTTATTTCTGATATTGGAAATTTGTGTCTTCAATTTTCAAATTTTTATCATTTTTGCTAGAGGTTTATAAATTTTATTGATTTTTTTTTTTTTGAGAACCAGCTTTGTATTTAATTGATATCCTCTATTTCTCTCCTATCATTAATTTCATTGAATTCTGCTCTTTATTCTTTCCTTTCTTCTGCTTTCTTTGGATTTATTTGCTCTCCTTTTTCTAGTTTTTTGAGGTAGAAACTTAGATTATTGATTTTAGGTCTCATTTTTAATGTAAGCATTTAGTGCTATGAATTTCACTCTCAGCCTTGCTTTAGCTGCATCTGAAAAGTTCTGATACGTTGTTTCCCATTTTCATTCAGTTTTTTGCACCTTTTAATTTTCTTTAAGGCATCCTCATTGACTCAGTTTTTTTTTTTTAGAAGAAAAGAATTATTTTATTTCCACATGTTTAGAAACTTTCTTTTTGTCACTCTGTAATTAATTTCTAGTTTTATTCTATTATGGTTAAACCAAACCAAACCTATTGCCGTCAAGTCGATTCCGACTTATAGCCACCCTATATGACAGAGTAGAACTGCCTCATAGAGTTTCCAAGGAGCACCTGGTGGGTTTGAACTGCCAACCCTTTGGTTAGCTGTGGTAGCTATTAACCACTACACCACCAGATATGGGTAGAGAGCACTATATGACTTCAGTTCTTTTAGATGTGTTAAATTTGTTTAATGGGTCTAAAGATGGTATGTTTTGTTGACTATTCCATATGCACTTGAAAAAGGTAGATTTTATTTTTGTTGGGTGGACTTTTTGTAGGATGACATTTACGTTCTATAAATGTCAATTAGATCTTATGTGTTGATTGCCATATTCCTATCTTCTATGTATATGCTTGCTGAATTTCCGTATAGTAGGTCTGTCAGTTATAGAGAGTGGGCTGTTGAAGCACTCAACTATTAATTATGGACTTTTCTATAACTTCTTTTAATTCTATTAGTTTTCATTTCATGTGTTTGGAGACTTATTTCTTAAGACTTCCTGGTGAAATGAACCTATTATCATTATGTAATGCTCCTTTTTGTCTCTAGTAATTATCTTTACTCTGAAGTCTATCATGAATTAACTTTTAAAGATTTAATATTTTGAATTTTTTAATTAAAGAAATTGTCTAAGCTCCAGTTTACCTTTCTACTGGTTGCTTTTAATATGTATATTTCTCTAAACATTCATCCTGATCTCTAAATTATCTACAGGTATAAAATAAAGTTTATTTATTCATTAAATCTTACTTTTAAGGTGTAGTGCCACAGCATCTATTGACTAACCTGATATCACATTCTGACATCTCATTCTCTTCTGATTTTTTTTTGCTTTTAAACTCAAGAGAGGAAAGAAAGAGGAAATTGCATCACATAATTTGTTTTTAAATCCCTTCTCAGCCATTAAGTTATTCTAGAACTGGTAAAGAATGACAAAGTTGTGCTACCCTTTTTAAGATTTAATTTTGAGCTTGTTTCCCGAATATACTAAATACACTCAGAAAGAGTTGAAAGGGAACTACTTAAGATAAAATTGAACAGTGAATTTCCATTTTCTTTTAGACATAGAAATGATTCGTGCAGTTTCGTTATATTAACATATAACCAAAAACCAAACCTATTGCCGTCCGGTCATAGTAACCCTATAGGACAGAGTAGAACTGCCCCATGATGTTTCCAAGGCTGTAAATCTTTATGGAAGCAGACTACCACATCCTTCTCCCATGGAGCAGCTGGTGGACTTGAATTACCACCATTGAGGTTACCAGCTAGGATCTTTAACCACCGCACCAATGGGCTCCTATTTTAGCATATGAAAAACCAAAACCAAACTTGTTGCCATCGAGTAGTTTCCAATTCTTGGTGACCCTATAGGACAGAGTAGAACTGCCCCATAGAGATTCCAAGGAGAGCCTGGTGAATTTGAACTGCTGACCTTTGGTTACCAGCCATAGCACTTAGCCACTAAACCACCAGGGTACAGTACACTCATATTCTGTAAATCATTAATGAAATGCATATTATATTTCAAAGCGAAAAGAAAGTGTAAATTACTGAGAGTTTTTATTATTTAAGTACCTGATTCACTCCAGCACCACATATACATAGATGATTTTTTATGTTTAAATTGAATTTTCCAATGAAATGCAGAAGTGTAGTATAAAAACAGTTTTGTTTACCTAGCCTCCTAAATTGCCACCACATTCTTTGTACTTAGTATTTTAGTATTTTTCTAAAAGCTACAATCACTTAGCAGTTGTCATAATATTTAAAATTCTGTTTTTATTATTTTTTTCTTTAGAAGAGCCTTTTAAATAATGCTAGAAAAACTTTCATGCTGTTAACTAATATAAATGCATTTACAAGGGTAAATGTCTGTCTTGAAATCAGCAGACATGTTTTTGTGATCCCCTTTCAAGTTTAATAAAACTACTCAAGAACTGTAAATATCAGAAGACAAGTTCTCAACCTCTATGTGATACATGAATGTGGTTGAAGAATTTCAAAGACCCTTTTAGAAGTTAATTGTTGGAGAGGAGATAACGGCTACACTGTAGAACTAAAGAAAGATCTTAGTGAAAAGGAGAAGAAGGATAAACAATTTCATAATTAATATAGAAGTTTGGAGTACATTTATTGATGATTTACATATTGAAACATAGTAACACATGCTTACATTTCAGTACTGAGGTACTAACTCATCATAAAAACAGAGTGTGACTTCTGGATATAAAATACATTCTTTCATAAAATAATGTCCTGAATTTTAGATGAGAATTCTTTTATTATAAGTGTACTCTGCAAAGGATTCTGACAAATATTATAATAAATTCTTCTTTAGATTTTACTCTGATGTATAATATATAACACTGAGCAATAGAACCACACATGTTAAAAGAAAAAAGGAAACACCAATCTTATGTTGTACTTTTACTTAATCTCTCTTAACATCTACAGATACAGGCTTCCTACCTTGAATCAAACACATTAGGTACAAATTCCTGCCTTTAATACTCGTTTTAGAATTTTTCTTTTAAAAGACCACATTCCCTGAAATATCTGAGATGAAATACCTCTAGAATACTAAATGTATTCTTTTTCCTATTGAAGAATTCACATTTCACTCATTTTCTCACTTTATTACATGTCAAAATCTCAATAACTACTTAAAGTATAAAATAACATTGTATAAAAAAATACCCTTAAATGGATTTAAAAATCACAGAAATGTCAGTAATTTTATATAATAATAACCAAAAAGAGCTTTAACTGCATATTCTAATGATTGATGCCACCACGAGGAGTAATTTTTATAATGATCTACAAGTAACAAGTTTTGGAATGTGTATGCATCTATTTTATCTTTAAAATCAGATCAATGAATATCACATTGTTTGGAATATTTAAAATATACTATCAGACCATCTGTCATGTTTTAATGGTTTCATTTACTACATTAAAGTTATACTTCTTAATTATTTGTATGAATGAATTTTAACTAGACCTGTCCAAGTAAATCCCATAATTCTTAGTATATTTACAAAAATAAAAGAAAATTGCTAGATAAGAAGACACATGGACTATGAAGCAAAAATCAACATTTCTTAGTAACTTTCCAAAGGAAACAATTTACATGGTTTGTGGAAAAATTACCTGAAGTGATAAATTGTGCCGGCAAAAATAATACACTTTATAATTAATGTGATCAACACAAATTTTGTTCTAATTTTCTAACTATTCGCTTTCTAAATGTCATAATGCATGCATACCTGTCAATATGAACAACAAGCAGATAGCCCTGTAAGAGATTTTCTTGCTTTCAGTTTGATCCTTATTTAAATCATTCTAATAATTAATAATTACCATCAAAATTTTCTTTTTAAGATGCCAATTTGAACATAATCCTCCCCTTTTGAGCCTGCTAAAGGGAATTTCATTCTTTCTGTTTCTAGGTCAAGTTCAGTAGGATGACCTGCAAAGCAACCCTTCTATGACTCAGTTGCTTCACCTTCCAGAACCATTTTTTATTACCCTGTTACAATGTCTAATGATATCAATATGTTTGAAAAACTTTTATTATCTTACCTTCTTCTCAACATTTTCCTTACGTTTCCCTGTCATTGCTCAACAAGTACACACCCAACGTGTGCATAGGACCACCAAGTTCAATCATGTTCATAGTAACACAGATTTATTACCCTTTGTGATTCTTACTACCTGGGATGTCTCCCTTATCTTTGAATATCTCTTTTGCAGTATAGTTTTTGTTGTTGTTGTTGTTGTTCTTTAAATTTCCAGTAGACAATTCTCCACTAGGAAACATTGCTTAATATTCTAAATAGTGGTAAGTTCCTATCTTTCCTACCTCAATAAATGTGAGTCTATATGACCTTGTTTCTTAGCAAGCTGTATGGCTCTAATAATTGTCCATATCAATTTGTAATACAATTGTGTATTTATTGTTTCTTCTTACTGAATAGCATAATGACTATTTTAGAAGTGGTTACTACATGTTTACCCTTCTAGCACTAGTATTAACTCAATGTTTGCAGTAGTAAATATTTTTGAAACGGTTTTAAAAATAACTGATAATTATATTAAAAATGTATATTTTTTTGAAATATAGGCTTACTAAGTTTAATTTGGGCTTAGTATTTATGTTTCTTTACTTATTTCATCTACTTATATGATAGGCACTATCCAGTCAAGACAAGACAATTACCATTACAGAATCAAACAGTTTCCAAATCTCAATATCTAAAGCCAGTTAAGGCTTATTTCTTGTTGACATCGATTGATGGTTGTCTGAAGACTCATTTCCATGTTGTTTTTACTTCAGCACACTGGCTGCCAGAACCAACCATGTGGGGCATCCGCAATGATTCATGGAACAGCTTGTAAAACTTCTGTCCAGAATTGGCACACCGGACTACCACTCACATTTCATTGGCTGAAAAAATTCACATGAACATCCTTGAATATTAAAAGCAGAGAAGTGCTATCCTATCATGTATTCAAACAGAAGAATAATGCCTCACTTTTTTCAATTAATTTATATTAGTGACTACTTTTTAAACTGACTTTTCAACAATTTGTCTCTTTTGTTGTTAAGCATCAACATATGGCTGTTTTTTCAAACATTTGCAAAGATTGTTTATTAGTAATATTAATTTTTATTTCTTTAAATTTTATTTTAAAATATGCTCTATTTGTGGCACAATAATAGGGAATATTAGAACAAATTAAATTGTCACTAAAATGTGTACTTTTTAAATTTCTTTGTCACCTCATAACATTTTAACCTAAATCTGGAAAAATAGCAGCTGCCCCCAATAATTTGATTAAAAATAACATCACTATAATTGAACAAGATAGAGAGGTAATATGCTGTCACGGAAAATGACATTTTAAAAGAAGACAGGACATGGAAATAAGCATTGCACCTGATAATGGAGGTCCCTTGGGCACGTTGTTTAACTTTTCAGGATGTCATATTATGATCTTTCTAATAAGAGATTTGAATTAAAAGATATCTATGGTTCCCCAGCTCTAAAATTCTAGTTTATGAACATGGGTAACAAAGACATATTATATAGCTGCAACTTGCCTTTACCTGCTGTTTATAAATTGCTCAGGCACTGAATTCTCAGTATCCCCAAGTCTACTGTCTAACTTTTGTCTTATGTTGACTAATTAGGCAGCTGAAGCTAAAATAGATTAGAAAAATGTACATTTTCATGGTCTGCAATTGTCAGGAAAGCACATTACCTGGAAGTAATATCTCTTCTCATATTAACCTTTAAAAATATTTACTGATCAGGAGAATGAGAATTGAATAATTGTTTTATAAATAAAATCTAAGAAATACTATATTTTAATAATTGCCACAATTTTTATATAGCTCTCTATTCTTACTCCTACTAAGAATTAATTATACTAAATGTGTGCATTAAGCTGTAGTGAGGTGAATATGTAAATAAATTTTGTTCAATCGTTGTTTTCTTTCAACATGATCTTAATAATAAATTAAGGGGTCGTGATGGGTTAAATTTAACATCAAGAGGGAGAAGGAATAATTTTTTTTTTTTTAAATCATGTATTTTTTCCATATCAGAGAAAGTTTAGTCAGGAAAAAATTGATAGTTATATCATTATTTAAAAAAACAAAAAACCCAGTTTATATCATTTGTTAAAGAAGTTTGAAAAGTGTAGAGCAAAATTTAATGTGTGTTTTTCAGAAATTTCATAATGGAAATTTATATTGTCAAATATGTCATTTTAGAGTTAATTTTTGAGTCAGTGTTTTATGTTATGTTGCCTTACAGTTATTCCATATATTTACATTAAACAGTTATATTTTTAAAAAATCTAAATGTTAATTTTATTCATCAATGTGTATAAGCCTATTTGGGAATTCTATATTTTCCCTAGATAAATTTTTCTTCATATTCAGTACATTAAGTAGTTAATGGCTTTTTCTTCCAGAGTTCCTACTATGTTAATTTATCTTCCTTTACTTCCATACCCCCCCATGTTTCATCATGTCAGAAGATCGTTATTTTAACTGATATTATAAATAGGATCTGGAATTGTGTGTCAAAATCTTTGTGACCCAATATTTAGCCCTGTATTTTAATTGCTTTGCCTGTTTTGTTGAAGGTTTATACATAAAATTACCTTGGTTTTTTTAAGTCTTGATTGAATATTTAAAATAAACTTTTAATATTTTGATGAAGACTGAGATCTGGAATGATACTATTACATACTGGAAGTTTTCTACAATTTCTAGACTAGAGTAAATGCTCTTATGTGTATTCCCAATGCACCCTTTTATTTACCTAATAATATACTATATTAATACATAATATATACATATAATCTTGTACTATACATATAATTTGATAAAACTACCTATTTATGAATTTTTCTAGCAAAAATTCCAAGTTATCAACCAGCGTTTAACATTCAACTTTGTTCCATAGGACCTAGAAGAGGTCTAGTATAATTGTCAAAACAAAGAGAGCAAAAAATAACTAACTTTAAAGCTGGAGGACCAGGGAAAATGAGAATCAGTATAGGAATTCTGACTCTCATTTATCAGAATATATGTGTTACAGAGGTGGTGAAGTCACTTAATTATTGATTAAGTTAGAAAAAAAAGTGCAATGGAAGAATTAAAACATGAACAATAAATTTTAGAAGGTGGAGGAGAAATTATGAAAAAAATCCTTAAGAAGTTAGAGTAACTACATAGTAAGACATAGTATATATTTATAGTAATTAAAACTAGTAGTAACGTATGTTTACACAAAAATGGAATACAATTGAAAAACAACAGTGTATTTTTACTCTCTTGCTCAATGCTATGTTAAATCTGCTGTTCTCTATTACATTATAGTCCACAGGGACTTCAGTTATCTTGATATTTGGCAGAACATCATGCTGGCCTAATGTAGTGAACACGTCATGCTAATTGGTGTTCAGGAATGGTAAAGTTATTCTAGATATTTAGAAAGACACATGCTAGCAAGTGGGCAGGAAACAAAGCTTATGAATTTTCAGGGATCTGCCAATTTGGCAGTTTTTCAGGTATTTGATGATCTGGCACATTCCGGATCATCCCCTACATGATAAAGAATAAAGTGATATTGCTTGAACCACTAAAAAAACAATAAAAGTTATAACATTAGCTGATCCATTGTTACTTGGAGTCTGCATATACTGTTTTGGGTAATATTTCTCCATCCTATAATCACATTTATCCATAAGGCTGACAGTTTTGATTTGGGCCCAGAGCAAGAGAGAGCTTTAGAGCAAGTCCAGGCCATGAAGTGTGTTGCAATCTGTCACGCAGGTTTGTCTACAAGGCCCAGCAGATCCGCTGACAACAGAATTATCTGTGATTGATAGAGATGCAGTGTGGAGTCTCTGGTGATCACCAACTGAAAAGCTGCAGACACTTAGGGTTCTGAAACAAGGCCACATGTTCTGAAGGAAAGAATTACTGTTTGAGAAACAGCTCCTCATGTGCTATTCAGCCTGGAAGAGATGGGGCATCAGGCAGTGGGATACCAAAAGCTCTGAAGGGCTGTGCATTCTCATAAGATGAAGTAGGTGAAGGAGAAGTTCATCTTATGATATGAACGATGCTTTGGTTATCAGGCCCAAACAGAGAACAATAACAATTGGGCCCCAATCTGACCCTTACATCTGTTGTATTGATGCCTCAGTTTGTACCCATTGCCTCACATGTGATTTCTAGGCCCAGAAGATGGAGTCAAAAAAGAAATAAAAAATAGTTTCACCTCTGGATGTGCTTAATATGTTATGTGAGCCAAAAATAACATATTGACATATGTAACATATATTTTAACATAACGTAACATACAGTAGGAAATTCACCGCACTACAGCACCAAACACGGGGATTCTGACAGACATCAGTAAGGTCAAAGTCTCTTACTGGACAAAGATTTGATCGGTAAACATGGTTTTTACTTCGTAGGAGTAAAGATATGGCTTGACATAGGATTTATATGGGCTTCTAGACATTGGTCATACAAACGATTAAATGCTCTAGTCGGAAGGTTGACATTTCAGACTCAACAAAAAGCTCCTCAGAAGACAGGCTTGGAAATCTGCCTCTGAAAGGTCACAGCCTTGAAACCTCTGTGGAGCACAGTTCTACCCCGACACTCGTGACATCTCACTGAGTCTGAGTGGACCACACTCGTGACATCTCACTGAGTCGGAGCGGACTCCATGGCAACTGACAACAACAACAAAAAGCCATTTGTGAATGGCTTGGCTGGTCGGTTCATTTATAAATGGCTTGGCTGAATGCACTAGATGGCAGCAGCAGAGACAGAGCTAAGATTTCGTACTGGATCGTTCCGTGGAAACTAGTCATTTATATGATGACAAGTAGAACACTTCAGACTACTTCAATCCTGAAAGCAGCAGAAGTTGATCATTACTAAAATTGACACCTACGGTAGATATGGGTACTGTTTTCTTTCCCTATGTCTATAAGACCACTTTCCTAAGAAGACTTTGAGAAGGCTTGATTTACTGAATAGGACCTCACCTAACAATGCTTTAGGCCATAAAAAAACAAAACAAAACAAACAAAAAAGCTCTTGCCATTGAGTAAATTCTGACTCCTAGCGAGCTTATATAGCCCATTTTATTGCTCAGATGGTGTGACAACGCAAAGAAAACCACATTCTTAACATGTACTACAGTACCGGAACCAGCTGGAAGGATACAATTGTGATGTGACTTCAGCTAAGGTGTTAGTAGGGTCGAGATACTGTTGTAATCTTGGTTGAGGTATGGTGAGGTTAGACACAGATCAAGAGAGGGACCAGAAGGATTTAAAGACTATTATATCCACAGTTCCCTGGGGAGAATGCAGGAAGTTACCCAGGGTCACTCAGGGGAAGTACTGGACTGGTGATGAGGCAGAAAGAGAGCAGAACTATTGGCATATGTTATTTTCATGGTGTTCATGGGAAGGAGAGGGTGAGGCAAGGTAAGCAGGCTTATGAATGACCAACTATTTTTGAAAGTGGTGCCCCCTAAAACCCAGATTTACTGCAGCTGTTGAAGCATACATTTTGAGGCTCTCTAAATTTTTAGATGTTTTTGTGTGAACCATGTTTATTTAGGGGCAGTTGGTGGCCATCTTCTGGATGTTAAAGCACCATTTTATAGAAATTAAAGACATAGTACAGACACATTCCTTTAGGTCAGGGTTTATGTGCTGAACTAATGGTAAACCAATTTACTGAGATAAGTCCTCAATAACTAAAATCCAAGGACCTGGGAGCTAGACAGTGAAGATAAGAATGATCTCTTTCACCATTATTCTCCATAACTACTTTTCAGAATGTGTACTTCCTGTTCCCACAAATTAAAGTCATGTTGGAATGGAGATTCTGGTTTTCAAGGAAAAAAAACACTTCCAATTGTGAGTACAGCACTCTCTCCACTGAACGTGAATTTATGATTATCATCTAGTCACTTTAGACTCCTTGTGCTGGTAGGCCAACAAATAGGGTAATTGATCTCAATCGTCACAAGGAGCCTTAGTATATATAATTAAATACATATAATGTTCAGCACCAGACATTACAGCATAGTCTTTCCAATGATTTATTTGTCTGAGGCTTGTAACCTAGTAGATTTCTCAAAAATGGTTTAAGGTAATTTGTATGGGTTTTTGAATATTCATTATTTGTTGTGTACTTTATACTTGAAAATCGATTCAGCTGGGTATAAAATCCTTCGTTCACTATCTTTCTTTCCCTGCATAATTCAAATATGTTGCTACACTGTCTTCTTTTATTAAGTGTTATTGTTGAGAATTTTGATATCCTATTTGGTTTTTCTCCCAAGTAATGACTTTGTTTTCCTTGAATGTCCAAAAGACTTTTTTTCTCTTATGTATTATTTAATTATTTAATACCTGTAGCCTGTTGTCATTGAGTTGATTCCTATTATTTGTTAGACTGTGCCTTAGTTTTTACTGCTCTGGAAATCTTAGCAGGCACATAGTATGCCTTATGAATATGGGTCTATTTCAATGGCTCAATCTGATGATAATCTCTTTTATTTTAGAAAAATTTTCTTAAATATTATGTCTGCATATATGTATATAGGAGTTCCTTGGTGGTGCAAATGGTTATGTGCTCAACTACTAGTGAAAACTTGGCAGTTCTAACTCTCCCAGAGGCATCTCAGAACACAAGCCTGGTGATATGATTCCAAAAGCTCACATCCTAGAAAACTCTATGGAGTACAGTTCTAAAGGAGTCACCATCAGTGGAAATTGACTCAATGGCAACTAACGACCACATGTATGTATGTATGTATGTATGTATATTTCCTAGGGTTGCTGTATCAAAATACTATAGAGTATGTTGTTTTAAAGAACAGACATGCATTGTCTCACAATTTTGGAACCCAGGGGTCTGAATTCAAGGTGTTGGCCAGGCCATGTTCTCTCTGAAGGCTCTAAGAGAAGATCCTTTCTTACTGCTCTTAGCTCCTGTTAGCTGCAGGCACTCCTTTGCTTATAGCTACAGCATAACTCCATACTCACATGACCATTTTTTCCTCTATCTCTCTCCCTCTGTAAATCTTCTGCTCTTTTATAAGGGTACCACTCAGATGGGATTAGGATCTACCCAACTCCAGTATGACATCATAATTATTTAACTGATAACACCTTCAAAACCCTATTTACAAACATGGTCATATTCACAGGTCCCTGGGGTTAGGAGTTCAACATATTTTTTGGGGGAAAAAATTCAGTTCATGAAAATATGCCTGTGCATATACATATTTATTTTTATTGCTTTGGTTTACTTCTTTAGTGCTTCTATTGACAAGCATGCTGAATCTGCTTGCTTTCTACATCTTTTTTTATCAGATTCATTTCCTGTCTTTATTTATGTTTAATTGATATATTTTCACTTTTCTTAACATTACTATAATTTTCGTGGTATGTATTTATTCTAGTAGTCCTTCTAGTTCTAAACTGACTTTTCTTTTCCTTGAGTTCCCATGTTTAGACATAAAATTTCTGGCTTTGGTATTTCTAATTGGTGTTGTCCTTTCATGACTTTTATAGTTTTCTCTAATTCTTTCAGTTCATTTTGTAATACAGTTGGCCCTCTGTATCCACAAGTTCTGCATCTGCAGTTCAACCAACTGTGGATTGAAAATATTTGGAAAAAAAAGAAAATTCCCAAAAACAAAACTTGAAATTGATATCTCTTATTTCTCTAGGGTATATTCTGTTACGCAAATAGACATATGCACACCATCCGTCAACAGAGGAATGGAAAAACAAACCATGTTTGGTGAAGGGTATGACAGAATACAATACTGTGGAAGTTCTTATAACTTGACCAAACCAAAGTCATGGAAACACCATAGAAACATCCAAACTCCTCAAGGGACTGAGTAACTGGGCTGAGGACTGTGAACCACGGCCTCTGGGCACATTTAGCTTAATTGGCATAGCATAGTTTATAAAGAAAATGTAGTACCTGGGGTCTTAAAAGCTTATAAGCAGCCATCTAAGATACTCCACTGGTCCCACCCCAACTGGAGCAAGGGACGTCTTTGTTATACAGGCATATTATAATTAAAACCAGAATACTTACAGCCATTTTTAAAAGGAAAAGAATAGGGTACACGGAAATGGTCCTTGAAACTATTTTATCAATAAAAAAAATTACAGGTCAAGTATCAGATTTCTTTGGAGCCAAGGTGACACAGTGGTTAAGAGCTCAGGCTGCTAACCAAAAGGTCTGCGGTTTGAATCCACCACGTACTCCTTGGAAACTCTAAAGGGTAGCTCTACTCTGTCCTATAGGGTCACTATGAGTTGGAATTGACTCGACATCACTGGCAGCAGGTTTGGTTTTTTTGGTTATCAGATTTCTTTAGTGTGGTAATCTTAGTACAAATGAATAGACAATTTTGTTTTCCTGTTAAGGTGAGAGTTATTTCAGATCACCACATAGGTTTTCTTAGCACATTAATGAGAGCTGTTTAGAAATAGACTTCAGGAAGAGTGTCTAATGTAAATAAATGGTGCTCTGAACTTCATTTTTTTACTCATTTATTCAACCATTGATTATTTTTTCTTTTTCTATTCACTCATTCCTTGTATTAAGCTTGTAGTAGATATAACATAAGGTCAGATAATTTAATGACAAGAATAAGTATCACTTCAGGCATATTTCCAAAATTATATCAAGAAAACGATTATTTGGAGACTCTACACATCTATTGATTAAATATAATCAGTCAGATGAGCTAGATCAGAGAAGTCTTATATTATCCAAATTTTCAATAGAAATGGTACAACATAATCTAGGAAAAACTCAATCTATATTTCATATTCTTACAAGAATATTTATTCAACAATAGACTCTAGCAATGAATATACTTGAAATGATTAAGAGTATATGTCTATCCTTAAAGAACAATGTCATTATGCATACCTAGCCACAGGAGTAGCTATTGAATCCCTTGACTTCTGCAGTAACAGAGGATTTCTTTGTCAAGTTGTGCAGAGTTCAATTTACAAAGAGCATTACATTGGAGTGATTGATATCCTTGATCTTCATGACATTGTTAAAACAGAGATCCAACATTGTACATTTAAGGGTTACATGTAATAAACGTTGTGAGAAGCAATAACATATTCATCATGATGAGCTAGTTTACACTCAGGTATCAGTAGACAACTCTGTTGTACTTAAATGGATAGCCACTTGACTCTGCAGAAAGAGTTCTTAAAATAAAAATCTCAATGCAATGAAATACTTTTAAAAAATCATCAGAGAAAGGACTTAGAAATGGTTCTCTTGAATAAGGAAAAACATTACAGCCATTTAGTATTCTAAAGCACACATCAAATCCTAGCTATGAATTTGGAGGAGGGACATCATGAATTGTACTACAGAGACGAAAGAAACTGGGACTGGAAATTCTGTTTTCATTTGTATCTGAATGTGGGTGCAGCGTGCCTATGCTCATTCCTGTTGATGCCATGATCAAACCATTGTTAGCCTATTTACACACTACTATTTACATATTATATTTACATATTATTTTTATGTATTAATACCTGTATTAAAGCATTAGAAAAAATTCAGGAGTAATAGCAATTTTAAAGTTAAGGCACCATTTAAACTTCTTTTATATGAATAATAATTTTCAGACCATCAAAGAATGACGGTACGTTTATTAGTTAATATAACAAAAATTCCCTTTCATAAAGAAGAGTAGTTATTAGTAATATAGAATAATAATAAAATTCTGGTTTTACAGTCAAACAAGCATGGTTTTGAATCCAGATTCTTCCATCACTTCTATGCAAGTAACTCCATGTGACTTATTTTCTTTATCTGGAAAATGAAAAAAAAAAATTATCTCATGAGATTATACTCAATATTAACAGCTATTCTATACATACTATATTGTAAAGTTATTTATCACTCTGACTTCAAGAGTTTTCATACATAATTGGGGAAATAATATAAAATATATATTAAATGAATACATTTGGAGTTAAATGGCATTTTGAAAAAAAATATTTCCTTCATTGGATCTAGCTTCTCAATTTTATAAATAATCAATAGCAATTGACTCCAGGTGGTGTGGCTATTTTTGTTATTTCTGGACTTCATTCTAGTAAATTCTAAAATACATCTCTTACTAAACTGCATCATTTTTAAATCTACTTTCTTACCCTTTAGTCTGTAAACATATTAGAAGTGTTCATCTCTAAAGCCTGTTTTTCCATTAGTCATTATGAACTAAAATGCAGCTATTTCTGAGTATAGGTAAGTTACTAAACATGTTGGAACAGTATTTCCTTTATATTACACTAGTAGTTATTTGGAAACCCTGGTGGTGTACTGGTTAAGTGGTATGGCTGCTAATCAAAAGTCTGGCAGTTTGAATCCGCCAGGCGCTCCTCAGAAACTCTATGGGGCAGTTCTACTCTGTCCTATAGGGTCGCAATGAGTCGGAATCGACTGGACAGCAGTGGGTTTGGTTTGGTTTTGGTTAGTAGTTATTTATACTAGTAGTTTATGCTGTTGTTGTTGTTGTTAAGTGTTCTTGTGTTGGTTCAGACTCATAGTGACCCTAGGTACAACAGAACAAAACACAGCCAGGTCCTGCACCATCCTCACAATCATTGTCATGCTTAAGCCGATTGTTGCAGCCACCTTGTCAATCCATATCATTGAGGGTCTTCCTCTCTTTCGCTGAGCCTCTATGCTAGTAGTTATTTACACTAGTAGTTTATGATAGTAGTTACTCCTTTGTGACATTGACAAGCTGGAGTTTATTTATTTTCACTCAGGAAATATTTTAATCAAACTTAAATGTAAACATGGATTCCCTCAAGATTAGTTTTATATATACAGAGAGAGAGAGCCCTGGTGGTGTAGTTGTTAAAGTTCTAGGCTACTAGCCAAAAGGTCGATGGTTCAAACCCACCAGCTGCTCCTCAGGAGAAAGCTGGGGCAGTCTGGTTCTGTAAAAATATTTATAGACTTGGAAGCCCTATCCTGCACTTCTACTCTGTTCTGTAGGGTCACTATGAGTCTGAATTGACTCAATGGCAGTGGGTTTGGAATATATATATTTACTTGTGTGTGTTCAGTATATATAGTGAACTGAACTACCCATTATACAAGATGGTGTCACAGAATGTTATTTATTTATATATACCACACTTTTTTTTTTCAAATGTATGCCTGCCTACATTACCTATAAAATGCTATGTAAAAATAAAAAATTATATGATTCTATTTAAAAGTAGTGAGGCACTTACCAGACTAAAGATTCTAGTTTGGAAATGAGGAATTTCTGACTTTTTATTTTAGGAATATATATTCCTAAATTATTGTGTATACAGGTAGTCTCTGACTTATTCAGATGACTCTGTTTTAAGTCAGTTCTGATGTAAGTAGAATACTTCCTTTTTTTTTTAGTCTTCATTATTATTGCTTTTATTATCAGTGTCTGTATAAATCTGATCTTTGTCTTTGAATATCTTCAAGTGAACATCTGAGAATAACATCAACAAATTACACTGCAGCGTTGCATGTAGTACATATTACTAATGTACAAAAAAGAAAAATCAGTTGGTCCTAAGTGCACTTCATTGTAACTTGAATACTTTGTAAATCAGGACTAACACAATAATCTCCAAAATGCAATAGTTGTAAATGAAACACAAGTGGAAGAATATTTTTTAGGTCTGGTAGTTTAACAAGAATCCAGAACATCTACTTCGATTTCCTTCTATTTTCTTATTGACTCTCCTTTGTAGGTGACTTTTAGTTTATCCTTAGCCGCTCTTAAAATTCTCTCTTTATCTTTTGTTTAGGAAAGTTTGATTATAGTATGTCTTGGTGACTTCCTTTTCAGATCTACCTTATGTAGGGTTCAATGAGAATCTTGGATAGATATCTTCTCATCTTTCACAACATCAGGGAAGTTTTCTGCCAACAAATCTTCAGCAATTCTCTCTGTATTTTTTGTTACCCCTCCTTGTTCTGGTACTACAATCACTCATAGGTTACTTCTTTTGATAGAGTCCCACATGATTCTTAGGATTTCTTCATTTTTTTTTAATTCTTTTATCTGATTGTTCTTCAAATATATTGGTGCCAAGTGTTTTACCTTAAGTCTCACTAATTCGGGCTTCCACTTGCTCGATTCTGCTCTTCTGACTTTCTATTGAGTTGTCTAATTCTGAGATTTTATTGTTAATCTTCTGAATTTCTGATTGCTGTCTCTCTATGGATTCTTGCAGCCTATTAAATTTTTCACTGTGTTCTTGGATAATCTTTTTAATTTCTGCAGCTGCTTTACCTGTGTGTTCCTTGGCTTGTTCTGAGTTTTGCCTGATCTCCTTCCTGATCTCTTGAAGAGTTCTGCATATTAATCTTTTTCATTCTACATCTGATAATTCTAGGAAGATATCTTCATTCAGACAATTCCTTGATGCTTTGTTTTGAGAGCTTGTTGAAATGATCATGGTTTGCTTCTTTTTATGTGATTTCATATTGACTGTTGTCTCCTAGCCATCTATAAATTATTGTATTAATTTATTTTCTGTTTGCTTACTGTATCCTAGCTTCCCACTTTGTATTGTTTTGATAAGTCCAGTTAGGCTGCTTGAATGAACTAGCTTGATTATTTGACCCTTGGAAGCTCTAATGTCTTGTCACCAGATGGCTAGAGCTGTTATCAGGTATGTGAACCTAGGAGTCCATTCACTTTTCTTGTAAGGATTTAGCTCAGGTGTCCAGGTAGTTGGTCATCAAGTATGTGCTACAGGCTCTGTCTTACAGTCTTAGAGGGGCAGGGGTGATCGGTGTAGGCACAGTTGCACAGGGGGTCACTCTCTGAACAAGGCAGGGAGCTGACAACTGTTCCCCAAGTTGTCTGTGAGGAAAGCACATCCCTGTTCCCTAGAGTGCACAGGTGGGTGGGTTCTGCAGGTAGGCCATGGGCACCCAATGCTTTTGGTTGTAAGGACTGGGAGGCATCACTTATCCTTGGACCCCTGTTGCAGGTGGCTAGGTGATGTAGGTAGAGACACTAGCCCTCAGGCCGCTGATGTGGGTAGGTGAGGACCCTGTTTAACAGGCAAAGCAGGGTCAAACATCAAAAACCCACCTCTCCACCACACAACTGAAACAGTTGTAGTCTGCCAACAAGGGCCTAGTCTCCTGAAATAGGCCCATACAGGTCCATGCAGTACTCAAATGTACTCAAAGTCCACAGACCATTTATCCCTGGACCGGAGCATCTTCTGTCCTGAGCTCTCCAGCTTCGTGGACCTGACAGATTATCTTTTCCCTCAGTTTTGAATTTATTCCTTTCCCAAGGCTGGGAGAATGGCTCAACATGTGCAGCATGACCTATCTCAGGCCCAGGGAAATCGACACCTGCTGAAGCTGACTTGGGGGCTGAGGGCACGGTAAAATAAATGCTAGGAGTTAGCTTTTGCTGAGAGCACTGTTCTCTGGTTCCAGGGGTGTGAGTAGACTGTGCAGCTTGCTGTCTGTCCCTGAGGAAATCACTTACTGAATGCTTTTGGCATCCGCACTGCAATTGCTCCAGGGGATTGTGCCCAAGGCGCCCTGATTCCTGCTGAGTCAAGTCCAGCAACTCCTCACTGCTGCTGAACCGTCTCTCTCTCCGTCTGCCACTCAGTCTGATTTCCTAACTTTGCCTTTGATGTTCAGCACTCCTAGCTTGTCACCTGTTTTTTGAGTCTCTGTTGTAAGAGAGGTCACCAGAAGCATCTGACTACTCCGCCATCTTGGCCTTGCCTCAGTTCTTTCTATTTTCATTGTGAAAAATTTGAATCCTCCTCCAGGATTTTAATGAAAAGATACAGGGGAATGATGTTCTTCAGTAATGCTACAGAAAGGTAATTAAGCATTCCTAAGTAAATGCCCTTCCTGTTTCTCTCTGAAGCAATGACTCTTCAGTTTTCCATAATCTTCTATTTTTTTACAGTAAATTCTACCTGTTTTCTAAGTTATTTTCAGTGCCTCTATTCCTTATAACCCAATTTAGTTTTGACAGATTATTTGTAAACCTGAAGTGGAATTGTGGTTAAAATCAAAAGTTTGTTTCTGTCTCATTTGATCGTAAAAGCTAACCCAAGTTGGCATAAGGCTAATAAGAGAGTTTATTACTCTTCCTTGGAATAGCCATTCAGATATTTTACTGAGAAATAATAATATGGAACTTCCCAGACTCAGTTGGGATTAAAAATGCCCACCCCAGTTGGGATTATGTAAATGTAAAAAGTAAAGTGTAAAATTCTCTGAAATATATTGATTAGCAAGGTGCTGTCTACATTTTAAATACTTGGCTCAATAAATTGAGGGCTTGCTATGGTTCCTGATTTATCACATACCATTGCCACAGTTGTTTGGAATGATGGACTCTTTTCATTCTAATATAATGAAATTATATATATATATACACACCCAAAACCAAATATTTGTGGCCATGTGTTCTTCATATTGATTAAATGAATATCCTGGTCTTCCAATTGTAAGCCACGACTTATTCCTCATTTCAATTCAACACAAATATTTAAGAGCCTACCAGAGGGTCAGCATTGTTTGATAAAGTTACATATTCTGAAAAAAGACATTATTTCCTCTATGCCTAGTTATCAATTGCACACTTCTTAAAACAATCAGAGAGAAATTCATAAATATTATATGATATATTGTTAAATTGCTCATAATGGAGTTCTAAAAATTATTAGACAAAGAATATGAATCATGTACTAGATTGTGGTAACACTAGTAAATGTATACTAAACCAAAATTGACTTACCCTTCTGACATAAGAGGGTGTTATGAAATCTCATCTAGTCATTCAATGTGACACACTCTAAATTCATGAGCTGTTTTCTGCCACCCCTCTAAGTTGATATCAGACACAATGCATGAGATACAACACTCTTGATAAAATTTTCAGTTTCAAGTTGAGTTTCCCTATCACTCTTTAGAATAATTACAATATTTAGCTTCTATTTGAAGCTACATATACTCTTATTATATAATACTTTTATTAGTTATCTAATTCTATTATAACACAAATACCGCAAATGAGTGGCTTTAACAAACAAAAATTTATTTTCTCAGTTTAGGAGGCTAGAAGTCTGAATCCAGGGTGCCAGCTGTAGGGGAAGGCTTTGTCTTCCTGTCGGCTTGGAGGAAGCTTTCTTGTCCTTTTGAGCTTCTGCTCCTGACAGAACTTCATATACCTTGGCATCTCTCTTCCCCCATCTCTGCTTCTGCTCACTTGTTTAATCTCTTTTATATCTCAAAAGAGATTGACTCAAGATACACTGCACACTAATCCTGTCTTATTAACATAACAAACACAGTCTGTTCCCAAATGGGACTATAACCACAGGCATAGAGATTAGGATTTACAACACATATTTTTGAGGGACACATTTTAATCCATAATGGTACTCATTTTTTTTTTCCTCTAAACTGTGTGTATTTTCTTTATTTCAACTGTCAAGTGCTCATACAAAGCTTTTTAAGTAAAGCAGGGATAAATTTCATTTTAAGAAGAGTGCACTGTGAGTCATGTGAATACCAAATTTTAGTAAAGATTGAGGATGTGGATAATTTCTGTTGAATATATACTTAATGAAGCATTTTCTAAAAAGTTAGGACTTACCAATTCATTTATACAACCTTTAATTTTAAAGCAAATACATGAATATACATTGTTGATGTTACTTTGATGAGGCCAAAAAAAAAAAAAAAGAAAAAACTTTGCATTTGAAAAAAGAATAGATTTTCCTGATTTCATTAAATAACTATTCTCGGGAAGTATATACATGCAATAAATTTGTTACCCACAACATTTATGTATTCTTGTAGGAAAATATTTTCAGATAATTTCCCCAATGAATGAGTAGTTGACACTAACAAAATAAAAAGTTCTAAAGCAAGGGATGGCTGTAGCATTTGGGTTCCCAAAGTGAAGTTGAATAAGGCGCTACTATTGCACTTGCGTTCTCAGGCCACTACTTCACTTCTGCTTCTGCAGTAATGATGGGCTGATGCATCACCACCCACTGCGGCAATGCTGCTAATGCTGTTGCTGCGATTGCTTTTGCAATGACATCGAAAGGCTTCTTCAGGCTATTACGCCAGGTATAAAAGAGAGACGCAAGTTCAGTCTGGACCCCTGATGAGCCTCTCTCCAAGGTCGTGTCAGCTGTAATCTCTGAAAGCTTCATTTCCTCAGGTCTAGCCTACAGCAAATAGGAAATCCCAATAGGCAGCCTGTTCAGGAGAATAGAAAAATCAGTGAAATTAGATGGTTTTATGGCAATTTAATCAATGAATGAGACAATTTTTCCACTTTTACCTGTTTTTTAAACATTTTACTTGGCTAGCACTTTTTTTTTAGCACTTAGGCATAACCTACAAAAATTCATTTAAAAGTCAGTTCTTCTATACTCTGCAGCTTAATTTTTCTCATCGAGCTTGTAAATTGTCTTTGAGCAGCACCAGATTTCTGAAGACAAAGGGAATAAATTTTGACCAATGAAATCAAATTTATAAGGTATAAAAAAGGTATAGTTTAGTGAAAATACGTATAAATTCCATTTGGGCTCTAGGATACATATATATAGGAAACACATATGAAATATAAAATATATATAAATATATATATGCCATTACCTGTAATTAAAAAAAAATAATGTGCTACTATATTATAAATTTTATTGTTTAGTATATTGACATGTGTATATTCATATATTCCTAAATTATTGTATATACCTGTCTACATTGATGCACAGGATAAAGACGGATCCTAAAATTTATTTTCAAGCTAATTTGTCTAAGCACATTTAACTGAATTTTAAAGAGACATCTTTGCAAGAAAAAAATGAATGAAAGCACATGTTAATAAACGCATTATTTATATTTAAATCAATTTTATCTCTCATAGTTTCAGTGGTTCAAAACAGTATTATTAGTAATATAACAATTACAACAACAGTTAATAATATTTTGAACAGGAAAACCATGAGAGAGAATCTATTTAAATGTAAGATATTTATTAGCATTTTTTAAAATTTTTTGTTTCTAAATTTAGGAGGTAGAAATATTCTCTAAGTAATAGGAAAAATACTACAAGTGTTCACATCTTCTAAATATTTCTTTATGGTTTAAAACCCAGTGCCGTCGAGCCGATTCTGACTCATAGCGACTCTGTAGCAACTCTACAGTCCTTATGGTTTAGAATTTATAATAACTAATGAGTATACTGATTGTTCATCTTTAATTTCTATCATTTTTTCATGTGGAGACATACACTTTCCCAAGCAGATATATGAGGGAAGAGTGACAGGAAACTCTAAGGGCCCAAAGAAAAACTCATTTGACTTCCCAGAAAAGCTCCCATCACTGGAATGGAGATAGAATACTGGCATGCCTTACTCATTTTATGGACTGTTTTCCAGTTCTAAACTACATAATTGCTTAGAAAAATATATCTAAATATTTGAGAGATTATGATCCAAATTCATATTATAAGTCATTAAATATATTCTGAATTGTTTTTGCTGTTGTTAGGTGCCCTCGATTCGGTTCTGACTCATAGCGACCCCTATGCACAACAGAAGGAAACGCTGTCTGGTCCTGCGCCACCCTTACAATCCTTGTTATGCTTGAGCTCATTGTTGCAGCCACTGTGTCAATCCACCTCGTTGAGGGTCTTCCTCTTTTCTGCTGACCCTGTACTGTGCCAAGCATGATGTCCTTTTCCAGGGACTGATCCTTCCTGACAACACGTCCAAAGTATGTAAGAAGCAGTCTCGCCATCCTTTCCTCTAAGGAGCATTCTGGCAGCACTTCTTCCAAGACAGATTTGTTCGTTCTTTTGGCAGTCCATGGTATGTATACTCAATACTCTTCACCAACACCACAATTCAAAGACGTCAACTCTTCTTCAGTCTTCCTTATTCATTGTCCAGCTTTCACATGCATATGATGCAATTGAAAATGCCATGGCTTGGGTCAGGTGCGCCTTAGTCTTCAGGGTGACATCTTTGCCCTTCAACACTTTGAACAGGTCCTTTGCAGCAGATTTGCCCAACGCAATGCGTCTTTTGATATCTTGACTGCTGCTTCCATGGCTGTTGATTGTGGATCCAAGTCAAATGAAATCCTTGACAACTTCAATCTTTTGTCCGTTTATCATGATGTTGCTCATTGGTCCAGTTGTGAGGATTTTTGTTTTCTTTATGTTGAGGTGTAATCCATACTGAAGGCTGTGGTCTTTGATCTTCTTTAGTAAGTGCTTCTGAATTATATATTATTAAATACAATTCTTTTTACAGTCTATTTTTTCTATTCCTTTAATATTTTTTTTAAATTTTTATCTCATTTCAATAAATGTTTAAATGGGTATTTATGGGCATAATTATACACTTGTGTCCTATTTGGCCATGTCATAGAATACGTCTGCATGTAGAAATTTTTTGCTTAGTTTTTTGGTGATTTTGAGCCCTGATGGCAGAGTGGTTAAGAGCTACGGCGAGCTACAGCTGTTAACCAAAGTTGGCAGTTAGAATTCACCAGCTGCTCCTTGGAAACTCTGTGGGGCAGGCAGTTCTACTCTGTCCTATAAGGTCACTATGAATCAGAATCAACTCTACGCCAGTGGGTTTGGGTTTTTATTTATTGGTGATTTGAGTAAAATCAAGTGTTAAAGTTAATATAATAAAGTTTGGTAACTTTGGTGATCATCTTAATTAACCTTTTTTAGACAAACTAGTTTTTTATTTGGACAAAAATCTTCAATTAGATCTTATAGCTAAAAATATGTATATTCACAAGTATGATAATTTACCTCTGATTGGAAAATGTAGATTACTTTTTTATGTTAGTGCCTTGGGTCAAGTATATATAAATTACCTTTTCTAAAACCTCTCATGGATGATGGAAAATCTAAGGTACTTAGATTGATTACAGTATATAATATTTATATTGTATTCAACTAAAAGTTGGCTGAGAATCTGAAGTTTTCAATTCGAATGTAAAAAGTAATTTTAAAAAGTATAATGAGAAAATATTGATGTTCATCAGATTCATTAACTTTGATTTAGACTAGTTTAACTTTACTTTTATTAATGATTAAATGATAATGAGTTTTCCAAAGATAGCAGAATAGTCTTTTATTAAAATGAGAATAGAATTAACAAGTCTCACCTTTGATTCAAAAATAAAGATAAATCATTCGATACCATTTTATACATTTTCACAGACAACGATAGGCTTCAATTCCAAATTGAATAATAAGATATTACAGGTACACTTTCACATGCTCATTTAAGTCCTATGGTCATTTTAGAAAAACTAAAGCTCATAAAATTTTTAGTACTTTTTTCCCTCTTGAGTTATAAAATACTCTGTGAACATACCCATGCATATTGTATCAATAAGAAACAGAAGTAGAATTTGTTTAAGTAATATAAAACAAATATTCCCTATTGTTTCTTTTATAAAATTAGAATACAGCAACAAATTTAGAATAAATCCTTTCATTTCTATATCAAGAATGTTTATATATCACTCTATTTAACCTGAAATATAAGCATTTTATTATTTAAATGTATAGGTAATGTTATGGATTGAAATATGTGTCAACCTGGCTAGTGTTGTGTGGCTGTCTCCATTATGGATCTGACCTAATTATCCTCCAATTTGTGAGGCCTAGCCTCTATGCTGATTGTTATGTTCCCATTTGGGAGCGAGTTGTTCATTATGTTAATGAGGCAGCATTAGGGTGGGATGTATCTTGATTCAACACCTTCCTAGAGAATGTGACTCAAGTCACTACCCTTATCCCAGTCACTATCCTTACCCCAGTCACCACCCTTACCACCCTTATTCAAGTCACACCCACACTCCAGTCACACCTTTTGTCTTACAAGAGATTAAAGCATGGAGAAGCAAGCAGAGATAGAGACCTCAATACCACCAAGAAAAAGAGACAGGAGTGGAGGATGTCCTTTGGGCCCAGGGTCTCTGCACTGAGAGCCTTCTAGGACAAGGAGATGTAGAGAGAGAGCTGTAACATCTGAGTATGGAGCAAGAGAGTGCGAAGCAGTGGAAGACCAAAGGTAGCAGCAGAACCAGGAGACCAGCATGAGACAGCAAGGGAGCCAATCCGTGAAGCAAGAGAGAGAGCTGAGTGCCTTCAGGCAGGAGGCTTCCTGCCAGAGCTGGGTGCTTTTAGACACTTTTTGGTAGAGCTAAAGAGCTTTGTAACACTTACCTGAGCAAAGCGGAAGCTGGACTGAAGGCAGAGGGGCCAAGGGGCCAGAGAGAGGCCTGCCCAAAGACACAGTGAGAAGAAGCAGTCCTGATCAACATGGACCTTCTTCCAGAGCCAACAGAGAGAGAAAGCTTTCCCCATGAACTGGCACTCTGCGTTCAGGATTCTAGCCTCCTAAACTGTAAGAAAATAAATTTCTGTTTGTTAAAGCCAACCATGTGTGGTATTTCTGCTATAGCAGTACTAGATAACTAAGACAGGTAGTTTCTATAATGTTCATATCTAAGGGTAAGAATTGTATAATCGTGTTTGTGCAGAATACAGACAAAATCTCATCCCAGTTCAAAATATTTTGTTTAAATATAACAATAGCAATTTTAATGATTGACCAATAAATGATGAAAGTATTTAGATTTGTAATATAAAATGCTCTAAAATACTTTGTTTTACTCACTAGAGCTACATGATTTACAAAGTACAAGTTAAAATGTGGCCTAAACACACAGACATATATGTATTTGGTCCTTCGGGTGATTTTATCAGTATTGCCTCAATTAAAATGGTTTTTATAGTTTTGATTAATATGGCAGACAAGATTTCTGGAATAACCATCCTGGAACAAATTGCCTAAAGAGGTTAAAGTATAAAATAAAATATCTTAAATGTATTATTGAGTGGGTGGGGAAGAAAAATAAAATTCTTATAGACTGAAAATGATGAGAAAACAGTATATCAGAAAGAAGAGTGTGTCCAGAGCCTGGTAAATGGCCTAGAGCAACTACTGATATATGCTGGTCAAGATATTTGGTCATTATCTTTAGAGTGGAAGCCCTGCTGGCAAAGTGGTTAAGAGCTTGGGAGCTAACCTAAAGGTCAGCAGTTTGAATCCATCAGCTACTCCATGGAAACCCTATGGGACAGTTTTGCTCTGTCCTATAGAGTCTACAGAGTTGCTATGAATTGGAATCGACTCAAAGGCAACAGATTTGATTTTTTTGGTTTATCATTATAGAGGAACTATGTATGGTGGTGGGTCAGAAAGAGATTCCTACATAAAACTCTGACTCCTGAAAATTTTATCATCATTGTGTAATTTGGAGGAGGGAAACAAAAAAAAAAATCAAAAAAAAGTTTTAGGGGAAAATACTGTAAGTAAAAAAAAAGTTTTGGTCTCGGTTCTGTGTGATGGTAGGAAATGAGCCTGCCCTCAAAATTTGTAGATATAGACATAGACATAATTCTATTTTCATCTGGTTTTGAGAGTGGGATTTGCACATTTTTTTTTTTTTTTTTTTGCAAGGAAAGCACAAAAACAAATAAAAATTCTCATGCCAAATATTTCTTTTAAAGCCATTCAGCAGTCAAGGAATCAAGCAATGTATTGTATTGCATTGGGCAAGTCAGCTGCAAAATACTTCTTTAAAATCTTAAAAAGCAAAGATGCCACTTTGATGACTAAGATGTTCCTGACCCAACGCATGGTATTTTCAATCACCTCATATGCACGTGAAAGCTGGGCAATGAAAAAGGAAGTTGAAGAAGAATTGATGCATTTGAATTCTGATGTTGGCAAAGAATATTGAATATAACATGGGACAGCCAGAAGAAGGACCAAATCAGTTTTTGAGGAAGTACAGCCAGAATGCCCCTTAGAAATGAGGATGTTGAGACTTTGTGTCACTTAATTTGTACATGTCATTAGGAGGAATCAATCCCTAGACGATATCACTCTCGGTAAAGTACTGAGCCAGCAAAAAAGAGAAAGGCCTCAATGAGATGGACTGACACAGTGGCTATAAAAATGAGTTCAAACATATCAATCATCATGGGGATGGCACAGGACAAGGCAATGTTTCATTCTTTTATACATAAGGTCTGTATGAGCTGGAGCTGATTCGATGGCCAATAACAAGTTACTACGGATGAGGAGTTGGGGAAAGGGAAGGACAGCAATATGATTGGAGATTACCACAAAGGAGGATTCAAATGTTTTGATACTTTTTTAGTTCTAAAATGCATGCATGTTTTTAAAATTACTATATGTGATACATAAAAAAAAAAAATTATATTCATATATTCATTTTATGTAATATGCATATCTATGTATAACCTGATATAATTTATTTGAATGTATCATTTATTTTATTTGCATGCATGATTTGGACCCTGTTAAAATTGTTTTTGACATTTAAAATTAAAATATCCATATTTTGTGTTATTATGGAAAAATAAGATCTGTGAAAACTGTATACAAATAATGACTATAATTGGCTGATATGAGTCAAAGCTGCCCATTAAAATTTATGAGTTTTCCTTTACCATGGCACCCACCAAACCAGTTCCCTTTTAAGTTTTGCTAAATTGGCTTTTGTTTGTACTGGAATTTGGAATCCTGACTTGTGATTCAAACTCCAAATAATATAAATAAGCAGGTGTGTACTACAACATCAGAGAAAATAAACCAATGCAGCTTCATTCACAGGATTAAATTTTAAATGAACAACTATAATTTAAAAAATGAAAAAATATACGCTATTCACTAATATTCTGTTATATGTTTCCCGTAAAATGTGAGAATAAAGTCATTTTTTTGAAAATTAGCAAACTGAGAGTGGAGAAAATTAAGAATTCCTTAAATAAATGCTACCAGTATTTGCAACAGCTCAGGGTATCTTTTTAAAACTGCCCCATAGGGTAGAAATAGTGATTGAGAAGTGTCCTTTGTTTTGAATTTGTTTGCTTGTTTTTAGCAGAACGTAGGTCTAAAATGAGGTTAACAAGAATTGTTTCAGAAGAATGATAGGCAAAACCCAGGTTATATTGTTCTGAGGAGTAAAAAAGAGGTGAGGAAATGGAGCCTGAATACACGAAAACCTTAAAAGAAGTGGAACATTATGAGGGGTTTCTGTGGGCTTATTATTGACACTATTTTTCAGAAGCAGATTTGATTGATTCAACTTAGAGATGCTGTTGTAATACATAAGATAGAGAGGCATAATGATTAGAATTCCCTAAGATAGAAAGAGGATTTGGGATCAAAATATAGTGGGAGCTTTGGCTTCACGATGTAGATGGAAAGAATTCATAGTGTAAGAAGAGCAATGAGTGGGTCAAGACAAGTTTAGGTTAATACCTAGTAGCTTACTAAGTAAAGATTTCTGCTGGGATGATGTGGTTCCTCTGGGAAATAGATGCTGAAACAGTTATGAGTGCAGGAGATTTACTGGGAATAATGCTATGACAAATAAAAGGAGGAAGAAGCAGGAATGGACAAATGGGGCCTCCAGCCACGATACAAATCAAAGTCTCAAACTATCCAAAGGGGAGCTCTGCGTGAAAGATTGACTATGAAGTATTCTCTGTTGGGTAGAAATGACCAGGCTCTAATACCCCTGGCTATGGTCAGTCATTTGCTGGAGCCTGACTGGGGAGGGTATGACCTTGCCCTAAAGGTGCTAACAGCTGGACGTTACCAGCCAACTGTGCTCTTTCAGGTGAACGACACTTTTTTCCTTGAGAGGATATTTAAGTGGTTCACCCCCACGGCTGCTATAGTCCCCACTGGGTATCACATGGATCCACTTCTCCATAAGCATTCAGGGGATGGATCCTTCAGTGTTTAACAGGCCTCATTTCCTGAGGAGAAATTTAAAAGAATAAGTAGAAGGACAAACTACAGCCCATTACAGCATTTGGTCCTAGGATCACAACTGTAATCATTTAGCTTTTTCATTACTCATTCGAAATTCCCTTCACCCTCAGTTATCACCTTTGCTGGTCTTTGTGGCATACCTGGTGAAGTGAAGCCAGTTATGTAATGAAACCAGGAGTGTTTAGAAATCCAAAACCAAATCCACTTGAGCAGAACTCTTCTATGCTTAAAGTGCCCTGGTGGGCAATATATTAAGTGCTGGATTGCTAACCCAAAGGTTGGCAGTTCAAACCCACCAGATGCTCTGCTGGAAAAAGATGTGGCAGTCTTCTTCCATGAAGATTTACAGCCTTGGAAACCCTATTGGGCACTTCTACCCTGTCCTACAGGGCCAGTATGAGTTGGAATCAACTTAATGGCAACCGGTTTGGTTTTGGCTTGCTTCTATGATTAGCTAACAGACTACTTTAACAGGTGTAATTGAAAGTTATTATTACACATATTTGATAGGGCCAGCCTATGTGACTTCAAAAGAAACATGGATGAAAGCAATTTTTGACCCTGGCTCTGATGATAGAGAATTCACAATGACAAACTAAATGAGAGCCCAAATTCTGAGTCTAATTCTGTCAGAAGGCTGTGATGAAAATACATTTTGAAAAAAAAAAAATTACATATAATTACTATTTATTCCCATTCATGATTAACTTGACACATCCTGATTAATTTTAAAATGAATGGTACCCAACCCCACTGCACAATTTAAATGAATATACTATATTGTAATTGCCAAGTGTATTTGCCTATAAATAAAAGATAATGTTTTTCTGGAGCATTTATTCATTTATCTTTCCTCAGCACACCCGTGGAGATCTTATGTATTTGAACAACTTGAGTATAATAAAGTTAATTTCCTGGTAAAACAAATATATTAACTAACTTCCAAGGAATATAATAGAGGCAAGGATCTGCATTACAGAACGTCCAAAATATCCATCATACAGTTCAAAATGTTTTGACATCTAAAAAGTATGAAAATGTGATCTACTCTCAAAGGAAAAGATGATCACTGGGGTCCATTTATGACTCAGATACTGGAATAAAAAAACAAGGACTTTAAGGTAGCCTTTCTAACCATGGCCAATATGGTAAAAAAAAAAAAAAAAAATTCACCCTTGAAATCAGTAATAAAATAGGAAAGCTCAGAGGAGAAATATAAAAATACAGATAAGAACCAATTATAGAGCTGAAAAATCAATACCTGAAATTAAAAAGAAAAATTCCTAGATGGGCTAAGTAGCAGCATGGATTTAAAAGAAGGAGTCAGTAAGTCAGTAAGCTTAAAAGTAGAAACTGATCCAATCTGCATAAAAGCAAAAAAAAAGGACAGAGTTCCATGGATTAGTAGATCAATACAGAAAGTTTTACATGTGGGTAATTAAGGTCCTTGAAGGAGAAGATAAATATGAGTGGGGCAGAAAAATATTTGAAAAAATAAGGGCTGAAAAATTCCCCCAAATTGCTGAAAGGCTTATGTTAACAAATACTGTAAGCTCAATTAAACTCAAACAGGTACGATATAAAGAAAACCATTTCTAGCCACAACTTGATAAAACCCCTAATAACTAAAGATCATGAATTAAAACCCTTCTTATTCCCTAAAAGCACTTGACATAGAGTCAGCATATATATAAAAAAAAAAAAAAAGCCACCAAGGGCATTAATAATCTGCATCACCCAGAGACTGTCCATCTCTACGTAGTAGATAATAGAAATCTCATTTTTAAACATGTTCTCATTTTTAGAGGAAAGTGGACCTGTACGTACATGCTTTGCTGAACTTCTGTATCTCAGAAAAAAAAAATTTATCATAAGGTATGCAGTACTGTTTTTGGACATGGAAATTAAGAAGAAAATAAGTTTTTAATATCCCTAAACCTTTCCACGTGAGCATAACTTTTGATAAAGTATTTAAAACACTTTTAAGAAAATACTTCTAAAACCTTTACTTTAAATTACATCTATTTGCTATTATTTTAACGTCAGTGTCTTATAATAATTTTCACCAGTACAGAATTTCATCATTATCATTTTAGTTATATTAAGTGAAAATGTTTATTTAAATTGGTTCTTTAAAAAATAGCACAATGGATATATCTTCCAACCAAGAATTGATTTTAAGATTGTAAGAAAAAGAGTCAGACAGGTACAGATAAAAAGCAAAACTGCTAACAGCGCTATGCTTCAAGCAGACGGGGCAGCAATTTCAATGGCAGCTATCTGTGAATTTTAAAGGAAGTGAACAAGAAAACCAGTGAACCTTTAACTGACATTTTTTAAAGTTCACTAGGCTTGGGAGAGATTCTAGAGGATTTGAAAGCAGCAAACATGACTATGTTATTTCAAAAGGGTCAAGGTGGAAGAAAAAAAAATAAAAACAGCAAGTTGAGAAAAGCCTTACTAACTGAAGCTGTATGCTGAGAGATTATTTGAAAAAAATAATTCATTTAATTCAAAATAAGGAGCACAAACGCAGCTATTAGATAACATGCTTCTGTAATATACACACTGCACACAAGAAAATACAGGTTTAAATTTGACATCAGATTTTGATAGTGAAATATATCTTGCACAGTTGGAAACAGAAGAAAAGCAAGAGGAAATGCTATAGTATTGGAAATGTTTGTTTTGAGAAGTGAAAAAAGAAGAAAAATAACATACATTCAGTTTAGAAAAAATGTTGCCTTAGTATAGTGTCTAAGCTCGAGATTACTAAACTGCAAAGTACAAAAGCTTACTCGAGTGAGTTGACACGAAGATACATGATAATGCACGAGAGGCTTGCGTAGAGCCTGTTGTTGGTGTGCCATGGAGTCAATTTCAGACTGATCGTGGCTCCATGTGACAGAATAGACCTGCCCCAGGGTGTTCTAGTAGGTAATCTTTATGGAAGTAGATCACCAGGTCTTTCTCCCCGGGAGCTGCTGGGTGGGTTTGAACCACCAGCCTCTCAGTTAGCAGCTGGACGCTTAGCCATTGCACCACCATGGCTCCTTTCACAGGACCTGATCTCAAGAAAATTCTCATACAGCCTTGCTGTTCATAAGTGACTCTCTGGGTCTGTTTTCTCTATTGAATTTCTGATTGCTTTCATTCTCTCTCTTTCTAACTCAATTTTTGCTCTCTATATGGCTGTCACTATCTATCAGATAACAACAAAAACCCAAACCAGTTGCTGTCAAGTCTATTACAACTCATAGTGACCATGTGTATTTCAGAGTAAACCTGCTCTTCATAGGATTTTCCTGGCTGTGATCTTTGAGAAGTAGATACCAGGCCTTTCTTCTGAGGCATCCCCGGGCAGATTTGAAGCACCAACCTTTGAGGTAGCATCCCAACACTTAACCATTTGCACCACCCAGGGGCTCCTATGTTTCCCATAATTCAAATTTTAGAGAAAATCAGTTGGCTTAGATTGGATAAAGTACCCACCCCTGAATTAATAATCTAAATTCAGAGAATCCAGGTCATCTTGCCTCCTAGCTCCACACCTTACTCAGAGACAACAGTCCACTTGTAACAAAGAGATGGTAGAGGCAATTCAAATCTTCTGAGTCATCAGTTTAAAAGGCCTTGTTTAAGACAGAAAATGCATAATATTATGCCATAATTTTATTATTGCTTCATTATTGCTAACTTGGCAACAACTTCATGTTTTGAATCTAGCATCAAAGCCTATGGTTTCCCTGGGGCATTCATATTGTTTACCTATGAAGTCTTTTTTTATTACTATTCAGATCTTTAGAGACTTGATAATTTTCCTTTTTTTTTTATATGGTACCTTGTCTCAGAATTATTATATAGTGCATTATATTTGAATCTCTTTAAAATAAGATCAATCGTTATATTTAAAAATATTTTTGTCTAAAGTTTTTTTTTTTTAAACTGACTTTATTTGGCTCTGAATTTTTATAATTAAGAGTATTATGTTTATAAATTAATCATGGCCATGTTAAGATTTGTCATCTGCAGGTAAGTTTTTACTTTGCTGATTTGCTGACAACTTTTGACTAAAATATCTCAACACAAAGGGGGACTACATTAGATATATGAAAAGAACTGTGACTAGAGTGAATCAAGATTTCCAAAACTCTTATGTAGAAGTTGATGTGTTCACAGACTGCAGCTAATACAGAATCAAAAGGAACAGAAATTAACTACGTAAGAATGAGTAAAGGAATACTATAGGTTTTATGCAGGAATATTGCTGATGTTTTAAGGTCTTACTTTCTGCATATAAGAAACCATTTTCCTTTCTCCTAAATTGCTTAACTAATGGGTTTAGATATTGTAGCTCTTGAATTAGAAGTTCTTGGTAAACTTAGAAAAGTTGTAAATATAACCAGAGAAGAGTCTGAAATTCATTCGAGTTATGACTTTACAAAATAGAATAGCATTAGATTTCCCATTAGTTCTCTCAAAGCTCAGTTTTTTGATACTTCCGCTTCTGAAAAAGTGACCCCTGACTGTTAATAGCCCAACCAAGGAGAAGCAGCTTGTCCTCAGGAAGAAAACTTAGTATGTTTTAAACAGATTAACTGCAGGCCTCCAACAGGAGAGGTCCATCCTGTATTATCTTGCTAATCACATACTCTCTAATGAAAATTTGTTTGTTACATGTAAATTTTTCTATACCTCCTATTTCCTCTAGACAAACTTTCTGTGCTCCTTATGAATATATGATATGTTTCTGTGTGGTGGATCACAGTATACTAGTTTAAATGATCCCTTTCCAACAGACAGTGAGTTTACGTGGGCAATCTCTTGTTCAGATGCCAGGCGAATGCATGGGCAATGCACTTTGAGAATTTAAGATTACCTTTAGATATTCATAGTAATGATGCTAGTAAATATTGAAAAGGTAATGTTAAATTGTTACACATTATAAAATGAGAGTCAAAAAGAAATCCACTGGTCCAGTACTCAGGGTGGGATTGGTAGCTTTAATTCCTATTATGGTGTAGTTAAATTGTTAAGAAATTTATCAGTCATTATGGGACAAATTAACTGACAAAGTAAATAATGAGATAAAAAACACAACAACAATCTCTAACCTCATTAACCAAGGTGACATGAGATAACAAAATGGCCTTAGATTTTCTAGCCCAAGAAAGGGTAATCTGTACTGTAATGAATACCTCTTGTTGTATTCAGATAAATAACATAAAAGAAATAAAACAGGATATACACAGAATTAGACAACAAGCTACTACTTGGGTATACACTGTGACACCCTTACAAACACCATATTTATTTGGTTAGTTACCATCAAGAATAAAAACATGAGCTAAATCACTATTGCAAGAAATAATATTCTTAGTCTCCATCCTGATAGTATTAGTCATAATAAAACTTATCTTCTATTGTTATACACACTTAAAAAACCTCAGGCTAAAATGATGTACATGGAATCTGCTCACTTCAGCAATGCTATTGATAGGAATGTTGTTCCCACTTAAGGTCCTGGTATCTGGTGGAAAATAGAACCGTGAGTTTAAAGAGACTGCCATGGCCTCATCCAGGGGCTTGAATAAGTCCAGGTATTAATCATCAGTGTGTTATCTCCAATCACTGACCAAAAGAAAAGAATGATTTAGGAGATAATATTGAAGCCATTATTTCCTGTCCTTGAGCATAAAGAACGTGGCCTAGCTGGACCTGGACTCACAATGACTCATAAAGATACATCAACTAGGCCCTGAGGTATAAAGACAATAGCTAGGCCAATCTTAAAAATATATATATCTTTTAGGGAAACATTCACATAAATAGAACATAAAAGCGACTTTTCTTTTAGTATTTAATAAATAGTTGTAAACCAAGAGGAAGTCAATAGCCATAACGGAAGGCGTAGGTCTGGTATTTGCCTCTCCCTGAGAATATGCCACACAATTCTAATCTGGGCTGTTGTTCAAAATGGACACTGGTCCTGAATGACCAATGTCCAAAAAGAAATGGGAGGAATGATTTCAGAGCCCCCACTGTGTTGCATTAAAACTCCTGTTTTCTTTGTTTGGCTTCCTCCCCCACGGTATTGCATGAAAAACAGTTTCCTTTACTGGACTTCCTCCCCCCTAGCTTTGCATTTAAATCCTGCTTTTCCCTGAAAGTTATATGTAAACCCCATTGTGCCTGCTTAGTATGATTAAGAACGTTGCCAACATAACTTCTATGAACTCCCTACTTGTAAACTCCTTAAAAGTAACTTTTTTGCCTCATCCTTGGGGAGCAGTCTTGGCAGCAGCAGCTCCAAATGACTCCTTTTTCTTGCTCAATGAAATGAAGGTGCCTTCCCTATTCCCCGACTCGCCCCTCAAAAAAATAAATAAGAGGTCTTGTTTGAACTCCTTGGAGACCTTTCTCAACACAAGAGCGTGATTACTATAAGAATGTAAGTTATATGCATTTTGTGTTAACAAAAGAGAATAAAAGGATATGTCTGTGCTGTGCTATTCATAAAAATATAATAATTGTTTTAATTTATTATTTATTCATATCACTACTTTTCTGTATTAGTTAGGGTTTAGTCCGTTTGGTGACTACAATGGTTATTATTTTACATTTTTTAATAATTGAAAGTCATATTATGAAAAAAATTATGTATATGAATGATGTCCTCAGGCTATATTGCAGTGTGCTTGTCTAACTCTATATCAAATACAGGATTCCCATATTATACACAAATGTTCATATAAAGATTATACATATACATGTATGTGTATATACACATACATATAGACATAGGAAACCCTAGGTGGCATAGTGGTTAAGAACTCGGCTGCTAACTAAAAAGTTGGCAGTTCAAACCCAGCCGATGCTCCTTGGAAATCCTGTGGAGCAGTTCTACGCTGTGTTACAGGGTCTCTGTGAGTCAGAATCGACTTGATGGCAATGGGCTTGGTTTTATTTTATTTTTTTATATATATACATATGTATGCATCACACACACATTAAAAATATATACTTTATACACTTAATCAGTTTGTATCACCTTCTATGCTACCCACAATCCGAGCCACCACCATTTCTTGTCTGAATTACTGAAGTATCTTTCCAACTTCTGCTTTCTCTGATTTCATCTCCTACTACTTTTATTCTTTCATAGGTAGCTTCAGAAATACTGAACTCCTTCTTGCTCCTGGAATCCTACAGATACACACCTGCTTTATCTTCTTTACCCTGGCTTTTCCTATCCCGTGTCTTAGGCTGGGCTCTCTAGAAAAGCAAAACCAGTAAAATGCATAAATATGAATATATAGAGAGAGATTTACATTAAGGAAATGGCTCAAACTGTTGTAGAGGTTATAATGCCCCAAGTCTGTGGGTCAAGAAAGAGGCTTCTCCTGATTCACATAGCCACAGGGGCTGACGAACCCAAGAAGGTCGGAGAGCAAGGCTGTTGTTCACAGGCTGTGAAGATTGACAAATGCCAAGATTAGCAGGCAAGACGGCAGGTAAGCTGCTAGTTGAAGTCCGAAGAACCAGAGATCAGACAAACAAGAGCCAGATGCAGGATCGAGAATGAGTGAAAACCTCCAAGCCCTGCCAAAATGTCCACCCACACTCAATGGAGGCCACACATTGAAGGAAACTTCCCTTCAACTGATTGGCTAGTCACAGCAGATCCCATCATGGGGTTGATCACCTATCAAATCTCAATAGGGAAGAGATTACAACATTTTACCACTGCCAAAACACTGAGAATCATGTCCCAACCAAGCTGACACACGATCTTAATCATTAAATCTTGGTACTCTCTTTCCTCACATGGCTAAAGCCTGCCTTCCTTTCAGTCTTTGCTCAAATGATAAATTCTTAATGAGGCCTACCCAGACAACCCTATTTAAATACTTCTCAAAATTCCCACCACATTTATCCAACTCTACTTTTACTGTTTCCCATAGCATTAATTCCTTTAACACACAATATAAATTATTTATTTATTAAGTTTGGTTTTAGACCCTGTCTTACATGGCTAAAATAAATCTCCACAAAGGTAGATATCTTTTCTTCTCTTTTGTTTGCTGATGTATCACAAGTACCTAGTGCTATATTTTTTACGTAAAGGTGCTCAGTATTTGTTAAATGAATAAATCAATTGTATGTTCTAAATTAATTTTGCATATTATAAATAATTGTATTTCTCACAAATGATTTGTTTTTGCCTTAAAAACCATGTGGCTATAAAAATAGCAATCAAATTGGGATGTCTGTTTAGGAAGCTTGGATTCACACGTTTGTGTCTCACCTACAGCAAGTGTATAAAATTTCAAGAAAAGTTTTTTCTCATTAAATCTCACTGAAATCTCCATTATAATACCTTATTGTTATTCTCCTTGCTTTCTTTTACTGTTTTTTTAATTTCCTTTTATACAACTCTTTTGGCAATATAAAGTTTTTTTTAAACTTCCTTGGGGGAGTAAATATATGAACTAGAACTATTGAAATCTTATATTTGCTTTGGGATTCCCTTTCTTTTTCTTGTAGGTCTCATCTCAGTTTTTTATGTGGTTGTGCCCTTAGCTGGCTGTGGAAATGGGATTATAGATTCAATAACATAGAGTTAAATAAGTAAAATGAGAACTGTGGGAAACATGTTACAAAGGGAATTCTCTGCTCTAAATTTTCTACTCAAATCTGAATAAGCATGGAAAATAATTTACATGAAATCATAAAACCAATTATAATAGAGAAATGTAGGTGACTAAAATGCTATCATGGAATTAGTTACCAGTATTTACAAACTTTAAAAGAGAGAGAGTGGAGAGAAAGACAAAAGATTGGGACTAAAACTTACTGCATAAAATAGCTACAGACCTCAAATACTGCATTTAAAGGAACAGAATAAATTTAAAAAGAAGTTATATATAAATTCATACATTTTATAAAGAAGTGGAAAAATGTGATTCATTCCATAATGCAAAATTAGTCAAAGGATATAAACCTAATGTGGATAAGAATGTGTCTACCAATATTCTGCCACATAAAAATCTGATAATGGTAGCACAGTGAAAATCACTAATAAAAAAGAGAAAAAGAAAATATTTGGTTATGGGACTGTACTAAAAGTTGTTCAAAGAGAAAATGAGTTGATATTTTCTTAAAATGGATAGAGAATTTCAGCTTTTCATTAATGAAAGTTTTGAAATATAAATGATATATGACTATTTCCACCCATTTACAGTATACAAGTAAATGTTATTTTATTACATTCACAAAGCTGTGCAATCATTTCCACAATCTAATTTTAGGATACCCACCCCCATTCAATAAACCTCATACACATTAAAACTTAATCCCCTCTAAGACCTTTGTTGTTGTTAGGTAACCTCCAGTTGGTTCTTATAGCAGCCCCAGGTACAACAGAATGAAACACTGCCAGGTCCTGTGCGATCCTCACCGTCATTTTTATGCTTGAGCCCACTGTTGCAGCCACTGGGTCAATTCATCTCTTTAAGGGTCTTCCTCTTTTTCATTGACCTTCTACTTTACCAAGTGTCATGGATTGAATTGTGTCCCCCCAAAAAATGTGTCAACTTTTTTAGGCCGTGATTCCCAGTATTGTGTGGTTGTCCTCCATTTTGTGATTGTAATTTTATGTTAAAGAGGATTAGGGTGGGATTAAGGTCACATCCCTGATCCAATGTAAAGTGAGTTTCATAGGGTGTTACCTGCACCACCTTTTAACTTACAAGAGATAAAAGGAAAGGGAAGCAAGCAGAGATTGGGGACCTCATATCACCAAGAAAGCAGTGCTGGGAGCAGAGCGTATCCTTTGGACCCGAGGTTCCTGCTCTGAGATACTCCCGGAGCAAGCGAAGACTGATGACGAGGACCTTCCTCCACAGCCAACAGAGACAGAAAGCATTCCCATGGAGCCAGCACCCTGAATTCAGATTTCGAGCCTACTGGACTGTGAGAGAATACACTTCTCTTTATTAAAGCCAACCACTTGTGGTGTTTCTGTTGCGGCAGCACTAGATAACCAAGACACCAAGCATGATGTTCTTCTCCAGGGCCTGTTCCCTCCTGATAACATGTCCAAAGTGCATGATGCAAAGTCTGCCATCCTTTTTTTTTTTTTTTTAATAACTTTTATTAAGCTTCAAGTGAACGTTTACAAATCCAGTCTGTCACATATAAGTTTACATACATCTCACTCCCTACTCCCACTTACTCTCCCCCTCTTGAGTCAGCCCTTTCAGTCTCTCCTTTCTTGACAATTTTGCCGGCTTCCCTCTCTCTCTATCCTCCCATCCCCCCTCCAGACAAGAGTTGCCAACACAATCTCAAGTGTGCACCTGATATAATTAGCTCACTCTTCATCAGCGTCTCTCTCCCACCCGCTGACCAGTCCCTTTCATGTCTGATGAGTTGTCTTCGTGGATGGTTCCTGTCCTGTGTCAACAGAAGGTCTGGGGAGCATGGCCGCCGGGATTCCTCCAGTCTCAGTCAGACCATTAAGTTTGGTGTTTTTATGAGAATTTGGGGTCTGCATCCCACTGATCTCCTGCTCCCTCAGGGGTCCTCTGCTGTGCTCCCTGTCAGGGCAGTCATCGATTGTGGCCGGGCACCAACTAGTTCTTCTGGTCTCAGGATGATGTAGGTCTCTGCTTCATGTGGCCCTTTCTGTCTCTTCGGCTCTTAGTTGTCGTGTGGCCTTGGTGTTCTTCATTTTCCTTTGCTCCAGGTGGGTTGAGACCAATTGCTGCGTCGTAGATGGCCGCTTGTTAGCATTTAAGACCCCAGACGCCACATTTCAAAGTGGGATGCAGAATGATTTCATAATAGAATTATTTTGCCAATTGACTTAGAAGTCCCCGCAAACCATGTTCCCCAGACCCCCGCCCCTGCTCCGCTGAGCTTTGAAGCATTCATTTTATCCCGGAAACTTCTTTGCTTTTGGTCCAGTCCAATTGAGCTGACCTTCCATGTATTGAGTGTTGTCTTTCCCTTCACCTAAAGCAGTTCTTATCTACTGATTAAACCATAAAAAACCCTCTCCCACCCTCCCTCCCTCCCCCCCTCGTAACCACAAAAGTATGTGTTCTTCTCAGTTCATGCTATTTCTCAAGATCTTATAATAGTGGTCTTATACAATATTTGTCCTTTTGCTCTGACTCATTTCGCTCAGCATAATGCCTTCCAGGTTCCTCCATGTTATGAAATGTTTCAGAGATTCGTCACTGTTCTTTATCGATGCGTAGTATTCCATTGTGTGAATATACCACAATTATTTACCCATTCATCCGTTGATGGACACCTTGGTTGCTTCCAACTTTTTGCTATTGTAAACAGAGCTGCAATAAACATGGGTATGCATATATCTGTTTGTATGAAGGCTCTTGTATCTCTAGGGTATATTCCTAGGAGTGGGATTTCTGGGTTGTATGGTAGTTCTATTTCTAACTGTTTAAGATAACGCCAGATAGATTTCCAAAGTGGTTGTACCATTTGACATTCCCACCAGGAGTGTATGAGAGTTCCAATCTCTCCGCAGCCTCTCCAACATTTATTATTTTGTGTTTTTTGGATTAATGCCAGCCTTGCTGGTGTGAGATGGAATCTCATCGTAGTTTTAATTTGCATTTCTCTAATGGCTAATGATCGGGAGCATTTTCTCATGTATCTGTTGGCTGCCTGAATATCTTCTTTAGTGAAATGTGTGTTCATATCCTTTGCCCACTTCTTGATTGGGTTGTTTGTCTTTTTGTGGTTGAGTTTTGACAGAATCATGTAGATTTTAGAGATCAGGCGCTGGTCGGAGATGTCATAGCTGAAAATTCTTTCCCAATCTGTAGGTGGTCTTTTTACTCTTTTGGTGAAGTCTTTAGATGAGCATAGGTGTTTGATTTTTAGGAGCTCCCAGTTATCGGGTTTCTCTTCATCATTTTTGGTAATGTTTTGTATTCTGTTTATGCCTTGTATTAGGGCTCCTAGGGTTGTCCCAATTTTTTCTTCCATGATCTTTATCGTTTTAGTCTTTATGTTTAGGTCCTTCATCCACTTGGAGTTAGTTTTTGTGCATGGTGTGAGGTATGGGTCCTGTTTAATTCTTTTGCAAATGGATATCCAGTTATGCCAGCACCATTTGTTAAAAAGGCTATCTTTTCCCCAGTTAATTGACACTGGTCCTTTGTCAAATATCAGCTGCTCATACGTGGATGGATCTATGTCTGGGTTCTCAATTCTGTTCCATTGGTCTATGTGTCTGTTGTTGTACCAATACCAGGCTGTTTTGACTACTGTGGCTGTATAATAGGTTCTGAAGTCAGGTAAGGTGAGGCCTCCCACTTTCTTCTTCTTTTTCAGTAATGCTTTGCTTATCCGGGGCTTCTTTCCCTTCCATATGAAATTGTTGATTTGTTTCTCTATCCCCTTAAAATATGACATTGGAATTTGGATCGGAAGTGCATTAAATGTATAGATGGCTTTTGGTAGAATAGACATTTTTACTATGTTAAGTCTTCCTATCCATGAGCAAGGTATGTTTTTCCACTTAAGTATGTCCTTTTGAATTTCTTGTAGTAGAGCTTTGTAGTTTTCTTTGTATAGGTCTTTTACATCCTTGGTAAGATTTATTCCTAAGTATCTTCTTGGGGGCTACTGTGAATGGTATTGATTTGGTTATTTCCTCTTCGGTGTTCTTTTCGTTGATGTACAGGAATCCAAGTGATTTTTGTATGTTTATTTTATAACCTGAGACTCTGCCAAACTCTTCTATTAGTTTCAGTAGTTTTCTGGAGGACTCCTTAGGGTTTTCTGTGTATATAATCATGTCATCTGCAAATAGTGATAACTTTACTTCTTCCTTGCCAATCCGGATACCTTTTATTTCTTTGTCTAGCCTAATTGCCCTGGCTAGGACTTCTAGCACGATGTTGAATAAGAGCGGTGATAAAGGGCATCCTTGTCTGGTTCCCGTTCTCAGGGGAAATGCTTTCAGGTTCTCTCCATTTAGAGTGATATTGGCTGTTGGCTTTGCATAGATGCCCTTTATTATGTTGAGGAATTTTCCTTCAATTCCTATTTTGGTGAGAGTTTTTATCATGAATGGGTGTTGGACTTTGTCAAATGCCTTTTCTGCATCAATTGGTAAGATCATGTGGTTTTTGTCTTTTGTTTTATTTATGTGATGGATTACATTAATGGTTTTTCTGATATTAAACCAGCCTTGCATACCTGGTATAAATCCCACTTGATCAGGGTGAATTATTTTTTTGATGTGTTGTTGGATTCTATTGGCTAGAATTTTGTTGAGAATTTTTGCATCAATGTTCATGAGGGATATAGGTCTATAATTTTCTTTTTTTCTAATGTCTTTACCTGATTTTGGTTTCAGGGAGATGGTGGCTTCATAGAATGAGTTGGGTAGTATTCCGTCATTTTCTATGCTTTGGAATACCTTTAGTAGTAGTGGTGTTAACTCTTCTCTGAAAGTTTGGTAGAACTCTGCAGTGAAGCCGTCCGGGCCAGGGCTTTTTTTTGTTGGGAGTTTTTTGATTACCGTTTCAATCTCTTTTTTTGTTATGGGTCTATTTAGTTGTTCTACTTCTGAATGTGTTAGTTTAGGTAGGTAGTGTTTTTCCAGGAATTCATCCATTTCTTCTAGGTTTTCAAATTTGTTAGAGTACAATTTTTCATAATAATCTGAAATGATTCTTTTAATTTCATTTGGTTCTGTTGTGATGTGGTCCTTCTCATTTCTTATTCGGGTTATTTGTTTCCTTTCCTGTATTTCTTTAGTCAGTCTAGCCAATGGTTTATCAATTTTGTTAATTTTTTCAAAGAACCAGCTTTTGGCTTTGTTAATTCTTTCAATTGTTTTTCTGTTCTCTAATTCATTTAGTTCAGCTCTAATTTTTATTGTTTTCTTCTGGTGCCTGATGGATTCTTTTGTTGCTCACTTTCTATTTGTTCAAGTTGTAGGGACAGTTCTCTAATTTTGGCTCTTTCTTCTTTTTGTATGTGTGCATTTATTGATATAAATTGGCCTCTGAGCACTGCTTTTGCTGTGTTCCAGAGGTTTTGATAGGAAGTATTTTCATTCTCGTTGCTTTCTATGAATTTCCTTATTCCCTCCTTGATATCTTCTATAACCCAGTCTTTTTTCAGGAGGGTATTGTTCAGTTTCCAAGTATTTGATTTCTTTTCCCTAGTTTTTCTGTTATTGATCTCTAGTTTTATTGCCTTGTGATCTGAGAAGATGCTTTGTAATATTTCGATGTTTTGGACTCTGCAAAGGTTTGTTTTATGACCTAATATGTGGTCTATTCTAGAGAATGTTCCATGTGCGCTAGAAAAAAAAGTATATTTTGCAGCAGTTGGGTGGAGAGTTCTGTATAAGTCAATGAGGTCAAGTTGGTTGATTGTTGTAATTAGATCTTCCGTGTCTCTGTTGAGCTTCTTACTGGATGTCCTGTCCTTCTCCAAAAGTGGTGTGTTGAAGTCTCCTACTATAATTGTGGAGGTACCTATCTCGCTTTTCAATTCTGTTAAAATTTGATTTATGTATCTTGCAGCCCTGTCATTGGGTGCATAAATATTTAATATGGTTATGTCTTCCTGATCAATTGTCCCTTTTATCATTATATAGTGTCCTTCTTTATCCTTTGTGGTGGATTTAAGTCTAAAGTCTATTTTGTCAGAAATTAATATTGCTACTCCTCTTCTTTTTTGCTTATTGTTTGCTTGATATACTTTTTTCCATCCTTTGAGTTTTAGTTTGTTTGTGTCTCTAAGTCTAAGGTGTGTCTCTTGTAGGCAGCATATAGATGGATCGTGTTGCTTTATCCAGTCTGTGACTCTCTGTCTCTTTATTGGTGCATTTAGTCCATTTACATTCAGGGTAATTATAGATAAATAAGTTTTTAGTGCTGTCATTTTGATGCGTTTTTATGTGTGTTGTTAACAATTTCATTTTTCCACATACTTTTTTGTGCTGAGGCGTTTTTCTTAGTAAATTGTGAGATCCTCCTTTTCATAGTGCTTGACTTTATGTTAGTTGAGTCGTTACTTTTTTTTGGTTTTTATCTTGAGTTATAGAGTTGTTATACCTTTTTGTGGTTACCTTATTATTTACCCCTACTTTTCTAAGTAAAAACCTAACTTGTATTGTTCTATATCGCCTTGTGTCACTCTCCATATGGCAGTTCAATGCCTCCTGTATTTAGTTCCTCTTTTTGATTATTGTGATCTTTTACCTATTGACTTCCATGATTCCCTGTTATGTGTATTTTTTTTTTAATTAATCTTAATTTGTTTGTTTTTGTGATTTGCCTATTTGAGTTGATATCAGGACGTTCTGTTTTGTGACCTTGTGTTGTGCTGATATCTGATATTATTGGTTCTCTGACCAAACAATATCCTTTAGTATTTCTTGTAGCTTTGGTTTGATTTTTGCAAATTCTCTAAACTTGTGTTTGTCTGTAAATATCTTAATTTCACCTTCATATTTCAGAGAGAGTTTTGCTGGATATATGATCCTTGGCTGGCAGTTTTTCTCCTTCAGTGCTCTGTATATGTCGTCCCATTCCCTTCTTGCCTCTATGGTTTCTGCTGAGTAGTCAGAACATATTCTTATTGATTCTCCCTTGAAGGAAACCTTTCTTTTCTCCCTGGCTGCTTTTAAAATTTTCTGTTTATCTTTGGTTTTGGTGAGTTTGATGATAATATGTCTTGGTGTTTTTCTTTTTGTATCAATCTTAAATGGGGTTCGATGAGCATCTTGGATAGTTATCCTTTCGTCTTTCATGATGTCAGGCAAGTTTTCTGTCAGGAGTTCTTCAACTATTTTCTCTGTGTTTTCTGTCCCCCTCCCTGTTCTGGGACTCCAATCACCCGCAGGTTATCCTTCTTGATAGAGTTCCACATAATTCTTAGGGTTTCTTCATTTTTTTTTAATTCTTTTATCTGATTTTTTTTCAGCTATGTTGGTGGTGATTCCCTGGTCTTCCAGATGTCCCAGTCTGCATTCTAATTGCTCGAGTCTGCTCCTCTGACTTCCTAGTGCGTTGTCTAATTCTGTTATTTTATTGTTAATCTTTTGGATTTCTACATGTTGTCTCTCTATGGATTCTTGCAACTTATTAATTTTTCCAGTATGTTCTTGAATAATCTTTTTGAGTTCTTCAACAGTTTTATCAGTGTGTTCCTTGGCTTTTTCTGCAGTTATCCTAATTTCATTTGTGATATCATTAAGCATTCTGTAAATTAGTTTTTATATTCTGTATCTCATAATTCCAAGATTGTATCTTCATTTGGGAAAGGTTTTGATTCTTTTGTTTGGTGGGTCGGAGAAGCTGTCCCGGTCTGCTTCTTTAAGTGGTTTGATACGGATTGTTGTCTCCGAGCCATCACTGGGAAACTAGTTTTTCCAGAAAATCCGCTAAAAAAAAAATGCAGTCAGATCCCTATCAGAGTTCTCCCTCTGGCTCAGGCTATTCAGATGTTAATGAAGCCGCCTGGGGAGGGTGGGGGAGGGAACAGAGAGATAGGAGAGTAGCACCTCAGAATATAGCCAGAGTTGCTTGTCTTGCTTGGAATGACTATTATATCTGAGATTCCCGCGGGCGTCTCACCTATGTGTGCTGGCTGTGTGGAGATTGCTCCCGGGGGGTCTGGCCCGCTGGAGTCAAGGTCAGATCCTCCGCTTCCAGCCCCACGCCCAGCGTCAAGGCTCCCCTACTGGGACGGTGCACTCTCGACTCCAAAATCAGTCGCTGCCTCCCGGGGACTTCTCGTCCCTCCAGCCGCGTGGCCGTGCCGCCTCCGAGAACCAGTTGGGCCTCCTCCCCGGGTTAGTTCAGATGGGTGGAGCAGCTCCCCGTGCTTGTGCCATGACCGAGTGTCCCGGCTGGGACGCTGTTCTCCCCGCTCCAATACCAGTCGCTGCCTCCCGGGGACTTCTCCTACCGGCTGCGTCCCACGCTGCCCGCGGGCCCTGGCTGGTCCCCTTCCCGGGGTTAGTTCAGGGGGGGTGGAGCAACTCTCCGTGTTTATGCCGTACCTGCGTCCAGTCCAAATCCCTGCGGGACGGTTCCACGGCTCGGATGCTGCTCTTTCTGCTCCAAGACCAGTCACTGCCTCCTGGGGACTTCTCCTACCGGCTGCGTCCCACACCGCCCGTGGAACTGGCTGGTTCCCCTCCCGGGGTTAGTTCAGGGGGGTGGAGCAGGTCTCTGTGTTTGTGCCGTACCTGACTGGTGCGCTGGCTCCAGGCTCGGGAAACAATCGCTGCTTCCCCGTATTAGTTCGTTCTCCGTCTCTAAATCTGTGTTTGTTGTTCAGGGTTCGTAGATTGTTATGTATGTGATCGATTCACTTGTTTTTCCGTGTCTTTGTTGTAAGAGGGATCCGAGGTAGCGTCTGCCTAGTCCACCATCTTGGCTCCGCCTCCTGCCATCCTTTCTTCTAGAAGCATTCTGGTTGTACATCTTACAAAACAGATTTGTTCCTTCTTCTGGCAATCAATAGTATATTTACTATACTATATATAATCAATCATCTGTCAGTTTGTCATACTGTGGGGGCTTGTGTGTTGCTATGATGATAGAAGCTATGCTGCTGGTTTGAATACCAGCAAAATCACCTTCAGGACCTTTGTTTGTTGATGTGGCATGACTCAAAATGGGAAGAAACAGCTGCAAACATCCATTAATAATCAAAACCTGGAATGTACAAAGTACGAATCCCAGAAAATTGGAAATCATCAAAAATGAAATGGAACACATAAAGATTGATATCCCAGGCATCAGTGAGCCAAAATGGACTGGCTCTGGTCATTTTGAATTCTATGCTGGGGATGGCAACTTGAAGAGGAATGACATTGTATTCATCAACAAAAAAAAAGCATTTCAAGATCTATCCTGAAGTACAACTCTGTCAGTGACAGGATAATATCTATATGCCCACAAGGAAGACAGGTTAATATGACTATTATTCAAATTTATATACCAACCACTAAGGCCAAAGATGAAGAAATTGAAGATGTTTAGCAATTTCTGCAGTCAGAAATTGAACATGCAATCAGGATGCACTGTTAATTACTGGTGATTGGAATGCAAAATTTGGAAACAAAAAGCATGAGTGGTTGAAAAATATGGCCTTGGTGATTGAAATGATGCCAGAGATCGTACGATTGAATTTTGCAAGACCAATGTCTTCTTCGTTGCAAATACCTTTTTCACCAACATAGATAGTAACTATATACATGGACCTCGCCAGATGGAATACACAGGAATCAAATCAACTACATCTGTGGAAAGAGACAGTAGAGAAGCTCAATGTCAGAACAAGGCCAGGGGCCAACTATGGATCAGACTATCAATTACTTGTATGCAAGTTAAAGTTGAAACTGAAGGAAATTAGAACAATCCCATGAGAACCAAAGTTGTACCTTGAGTATATCCCACCTGAATTTAGAGACCATCTCAAGAATAGATTTGATGCCTTGAACTCTAATGACCAAAGACCTGACGAGTTATTGAATGACATCAAGGACATCCTACATCATACATGAAGAAAGCAAGAGGTCATTAAAAAGGCAGGAGAGAAATAAAAGATCTAAATGGATGTCACAAGAGACTCTGAAACATGCTTCTTAATGTCGAGTAGCTAAAGCAACTGGGGAAAATGATGAAGTAGAAGAGCTGAACAGAATATTTCAAAGAGCGGCTCAGGAAGACAAAATAAAGACATGCAAAGAGCTGGAGATAGAAAACCAAAATGGAAGAATGCTGACTGTGTTCAAATCGAAAGTTGAAAGAACTGACGAAAAAATACAAACCTCAAGTTGCAATGATATCCCTTGTTCTATGTCCACCTTTGAATCCGGCTTGAATTTCTGGTAGTTCTCTATTGATGTATGGCTGCAACTGCTTTTGAATGATCTTCAGCATATTTACTTGTGTATAATATTAATGACATTGTTGGATAATTTCCTCATTCTATTCAATCACCTTTACTTGGAATGGTTACATATATAGATATCTTCCAGTTGGTTGGCCAGGTAGCTCTCTTCCAAATTTCTTGGCTTAGGTGTGTGAGCAAGTTCAGCACTTCATCTGTTTGTTGAAACATCTCAATTGGTATTCCATCAATTCCTGGGGCCTTGTTTTTCGCCAATACCATCAGTGTAGCTTGGATTTTTTCTTCAATATCATTGGCTCTTGACCATATGCTACTTCCTGAAATGGTTGAACATTGGCCAATTCTTTTTAGTACAATGACTCTGTGTATTCCTTCCAACTTCTTTTGTTTCTTCCTGCATTATTCAATATTTTCCTTGTATAATCCTTCAGAATTACAACTCGAGTCTTAAATTGTTCCTTTATTCTTTCAGCTTGAGAGATGCTGAACATATTCTTCCCTTTTAGTTTTCTAACTCCAGGTCTTTGCACATTTCATTATGATAACTTTGCTTTGTCTTCTCAAGGCGCCCTTTGAAATCTTCTGTTTGGCTCTTTTAGTTCATTTCTTCCATTTACTTTCACTGCTCTGTTTCAAGAATAAGCTTCAGGATCTCTTCTGGCGCCCATTTTAGTCTTTGCTTTTTTTCCAGTCTTTGTAATGACTTTTTGCTTTCTTCATGTGTGATGTCCTCAATGTCATTCCGCAATTCACTTGGTCTTCAGTCATTTAGTGTTCAATGTGTCCAATCTATTCTTGACATGGCCCTAAATTCAGGTGGGATATAATCAAGGTTACATTTTGGGTCTCGTGGACTTGCTTGAATTTTTTTTTCAGCTTCATCTTGAACTCGCATATGATCAATTGATGGTCTGTTCCATAGTCGGCCCCTGGCCTTGTTCTGAGTGATGATATCGAGCTTCTGTACTGTCTCTTTCCACAGATGTATTTGACTTGATTCCTGTGTATTCCATCTGGCAAGCTCCAAGTGTATAGTCACTGTTTATATTGCTGAAAAAATGTATCTGCAATGAAGAAGTCATTGGTCTTGCAAACTTCTATCATGTAATCCCCAGTGTTGTTTCTATTATCAAGGCCATATTTTCCAACTACTGATTTTTTTTCGTTTCTAACTTTTGCATTCCAATCGCCAGTAATTATCAATGCATCTTGACTGCATGTTTGATCAATTTTATACTGCAGAAGTTGGTAAAATCTTCAGTTTCTTCATCATTGGCCTCAGTGGTTGGTGCATGAATTTGAATAATGGCTTTATTAACTGGTCTTCCTTGGAGGCATATGGATCTTATCCTAACGCTGACAGCATTGTACTTCAGAGTAGATCTTGAAATGGTCTTTTTGACAATGAATGTGATACTATTCCTTTTCAATTTGTCATTCCCAGTACAGTAGACCATATGATTTTCCAATTCAATATGGCCGATACCAGTCCATTTTTGCCACCAATGCCTAGGATATCAATTTTTATGCATTCCATTCCATTATTGCTGACATATATTTTTCCTATATTCATACTTCCTACAGTCCACATTGCAATTATTAATGAATGTTTGCAGCTGTTCCTTCTCATTTTGAATGCTGCCACATCAGCAAATTAAGGTCCTGAAAGCTTGACTCCATCCACATCATTAAGGTCTACTCTAGTTTGAGGAGGCCGCTCTTCCCCAGTAGTATTTTGAGTGCCTTCCAACGAGGGGCTTATCTTCCAGCACTGTATCAGACAATGTTCTGCTGCTATTCATAAGGTTTTCATTGACCAGTTTTTTCAGAAGTGGACTGCCAGGTCCAACTTCCTAATATGTCTTAGTTCAGAAGCTTTGCTGAATTCTGTCCAGCATGAGTGACCCTGCTGGTATTTGAAATACTGGTGGCATAGCTTCCAGCATCATAGCAACTCACAAGCCACCACAGTATGTAAGAGTGACAGATAAGTGGTTGCACTAAGTCCTAGGCAAACATTAGTTTATTTTCTGTCTCATTAGATTTGCCTATCCTGGACATTTCATTTAAATGAAACCATTCAATATGTAGTCTTTTTTATATGACTTATTTCACTTAGCAGAAACCCGTTTTTGACTTCCCAACCTCTAAAAGTATAAGATAAATTTGTGTTATACTAAGCCCTATGTTTGCAGTCATTTTTACAGCAGCAATGGGAAGCCAATATAAATTATAAAGCAAAATTTTCCTCTGGGTTACTTTATCATTAGTGACAAAGTATTTGATAATTTGGAAGGGGCAGTACTGATAACTGTGGAAGTCCAAATTATCACTTGTATCTAAATATGGAAATTTCCTATAATTTGGGAGTGAATTCCAAGATTACATAAAAATAATCCAGCAGGCATGAAAGGTTCCAAAATGAGAAAGCCATATACTTATATTGAGAAAATGAATCCTTACCAACTTAATATCAGTAATGAAAAACTTTTGAAAAATTTCCTTTATAAATGAAATTATTTGTTTACCTTATAAGGTAAGAAATGTCACAGTAATTATGTCTACTACAAATTACATAGTTAAGGATGAATGCAAAAGAAGTGCAAATTAGTCAAAATAGTATTAGGGAGGTTACAGAACAATTCCGACTCAATAATAACATAGGCTAAAAATATTCCTGAAAAACACAAAGATCTTTTTCAGTTATATTCAGAGCAAGGATAAAAAGAAAAGCTATGCATATGTTGCTTATAGAATGCAGATATAAGCTTTATGTGTCACAGAGAAAGTAAAATTTATTAACTTATTATTTATGTATTCATCATCATCAAACTGGAAATGTTTGGAAGACTGTGTCTAATACAGCAGTGAATTTGAAACAAGTATAGGAGTAACTACACAAAATAATATAAAACCTGAAAATTATCGGTCCAAAAAGCACCAAGTGATAGCTGGAAATCTTAATATATTGTTTGTAGACAGAAAATGGAAATATAGAAACACTCTGGGACACTATTTACCATTTTTAAATGATGTTATAACTTCATTCTTTTTACACTTCTACTATTTTTAAAGGGAAATTCTAAAAACAATAAATAAAAAAAGGTAAAAATATGGGTAAGGTTTCAGTATGTTCTTAACATAAAAAAATATCTGGTAGAAACATTGTTACTTATTGATTATTAATTTCAAGTCAAACCAGAAGGTTCTGTCTCTTGACAATATTATAGAAGGAAAACATAATTAATACGCCTAAGTCCCAATTTGCGCGGATTGTTTTTACAGAAGACAGAATATAGTTCCAAACCGAATTCATTATAATGGAATCAATATAGAGAAAATAACAGAATTTAACAAGGAGCTTATAAAGTATGCATTTGACTTCAAAGCATCAATTCTTCGATTAACAATCAATGCAGGGAACCCCAGGGGATTTTACTTAACCAAAGGCTTAAAATGAGTAAAAAAAAAAAAATAGTAAAATTAAGTACATATCCACTCCAAGAACAAGCACGCTTAAAATTTACCAAATCCTATCCTTCATGCTATAGGGTCTCTCTGAGTCAGAATCAACTCGACGGAACTGGGTTTGGGTTTGGTTTTGGCTTATCCTTCATGCCAGTCACCCCTCTAGTGACCACTCTTCTCCCCTGCTCTCCTCCCAACAAAATTTCCCAATTAAGTTTTTATTTGTTGCCGCCATTCCTTAACTTGCCCACCCCGATTCTCTTTCCACTTACTTTAAAGTGCTTTCAAAGTCAACACTTCACTAATATGGCTTTTATCATGTGTGCCAACATATTACCTTAGAACAATTAATGGTGAATTTATTCTCTTGTAACTTGTTATTTTTTTTGCCTTTTGTGATAACAATTTCCTGGATTTTCCCCTACTTTATGGACTATTGCTTCACAGTCTCTTTTGCTGGTTTCTGCTACTCTACCTAAGTTATCAAGGTCCCTTGTTGGCTCAAGGGAACCCTGGTAGTGTAGCGGTTAAGTGCTATTGCTGCTAACCAAAAGATCAGCAACTGGAATCCACTAGGGTCGCTATGAGTCAGAATCGACACGGTGGCACTGTGTGGGCTGGGTAGGTGCTCCTTGGAAACTCTATGGGTCAGCTCTACTCTGTCCTGTAGGGTTGCTATGAGTCAGAATTGACTCAATGGCAACAGTTTGTTTTGTTTTGTTTTTCTGTTTGTTTTAGTTGGCTCAAATGGTTTGCGCTCAACTGCTAACCTACACATGGGTGGTTCAACCCACTCTGAGTGCTAGTCTTGTGTATCTGTTCACTGTATATTGTATAACAGGATTCAGGAGTTAACATTTTCAAAATAAAACATGTTTTTCTCATCCATTCTAAAATGTATTCCTTCCTAAGTAGAATCTTCCCCTTCTCAGATAATTGCTATCCATGCAGCTTTTAAAGGCAACAACAAACAAAAACTACTGTCTTTTTAACTCTTACCTCCTTCATCTACTCAAGTTGCAAGTCCAAATATCACCATAACCACTGCTACCTACCCAGTCAAGTTACCGTAACTTTGTCCCTATACCACTATGTGAATTCCCCAAGTGTTCTCCCTTTTTTTCTATTATATTTTTTACCTTTGGGTAGTTTCTCTATACTTCAACCAGAATGATTTTAAAACAAAAAGACAAATAAGTCTCTGATTATACCTGAAAAAATGACCCCTTAAAATACTTTAATGAATAGCTTCTTATTTCAGTAGACTAAAATAGCCTTCTGTAACCCAAAGGATCTTCCATTTTGCTTAATTACTTGAATCTGTTACATTATCTCTCATCACTTTCCTTGTTGATAAATGTACTCCAAGATTACCACCGATTTTCTATTACTGACTCTTTCATGTTTATATCTGCCTCAGAAACTCCACCCTTGATGTATCTTTTGCCTGGCACATACTAATTCAGGCCTATGCATGTCTCATATTCATATTCATGCATGTCTCATATTCATGTCTCCTTGGAAACTCTATGGGGCAGTTCTACTATGTCGTATAGCCTCGCTATGAGTCGCTATGAGTCGGAATCGACTCGACGGCACTGAGTTTTAGTTGAGTTATGCATGTCTCATTCTGTTGTATAATTTATTTCACTTTATTATCATTTCCACATAGAGGACATTCTTAAGTATTCCATCAGAAGTTGCACCTTGTCTTCACAAGTTATTTTCTCTCTTACTGCATTTATTTTTGATGTAATACTCAGTATCTAAAAATATTTTCTATATTTATGTGTTTAAGCATTTATTGAATGTTTACCCCACTCCCAAATTAAAATATAAGCTCCTCAATGATGAAAGTCCATTTAACTTCGCCAGTGCTATAAGCTGGGCACAAAGAAAAGTGCTAGAGTAGTTTTAAATAAATGAACAAGTCAGAGTATGATATCCTGTTCAAGAAGATGTTTTGCTTATAGAAAAATGTTGTTTTCAGGGTCTTATTTATATATTAATTCACGGAGTTCTGGTTGCATAGTGGTTAAGAACTCAGTCTACTATCCAAAAGGCCTGTGGTTCAAATCCACCAGCTGCTCCTTGGAAACCCTATGGGGCAGTTCTACTCTATTCTATAGGGTCAGTATGAGTTGGAATCAATTCGATGGCACACACACCAACAACATATACTAATTCACTTTTAGAAAAAATTCTTTATGGAGCAACTGCTTTCTATGAATTATTATTCTACAAAGTGTAAATTCAAATGTAGGTAGAATTATGTTACTTAATTGTTAACAAAGGATGAATAATATTTGCGTATATTCAAAAAAGGAGTCACTGGTATCGCAAATGGTTAAGTGCTGTACTGCTAACAAAAAGGTTGGTGGTTCAAACCCACCCAGAGATGTCTAGGGAAACAGGCCTGGTGATCCGCTCCTGAAAGATTACAGCCTTGAGAACCTATGGAGCAGTTCTACTTTGCACACATGGATTGCTATGAGGCTGAATCCACTCAAAGACAACTAACAAAAACAACAATATCCAAAAAAATAATAAGAATGTTATGGAAACCATAGTAGAAATATGGTGAAAGCACAGTGAAACACAATAGTTAAATAAAAAGCAGCACGGAAAAGGAGATTAGAAGTAAATGCTAAAATAAGTAAAAGTGTATTTTATGACAAGAGGGAAAGCTCATAAGTGCATGAAAACACAAATACACAAATTATATGTTGTGAAACCGTCAAATCATTATATGTTATTAGGACTTATAAATGCAGCAAATAATGAGTCATGTAAGGAAATGCTGCCTTATAATGCATTTAGCGTGCTGAAAATTTTGATTTTACCCAAATGACAACACATAGCCGTTAACAAATCTATATAAAGTTTCCGCTGTTACTTATAAGGTTTTCACTGTTCAATTTTTTCACAAGTAGACTGGTCAAACAACTGGAAGAGATCCATATTTGTATCCATTCCAAGGAAGGGTGGTCCAACAGAATGCAGAAATTATTGGACAATATCATTAATATCACGCAGAAGTAAACTTTTGCTGAAGATCATTCAAAAGCAGTTACAGCAGTACATTAAAAGGGAACTGCCAGAAATTCAAGTCAGATTCAGAAGAGGACGTGGAACAAAGAATATCATTGCTGATATCAGATGAATCCTAGCTGAAAACAAGAATACCAGAAAGATGTTTACCTGTGTTTTACTGACTGTACAAAGGCATTCAACTGTGTGTATCATAACAAATTTTGGATAACATTGTGAAGAATTGGGAATTCCAGAACACTTATTCGTGCTCATGAGGAACCTGTACTTAGACCAAGAGGCAGTTATTCAAACAGAACAAGGAGGTACTGTGAGGTTTAAAGTCAAGAAAGGTGTGTGTCAGGGTTGTATCATTTCTCCATATTTATTCAGTCTGTGTAATGAGCAAATAATCTGAGAAGCTGAACTATGTGAAGAAGAACAGGGGGTCAGGATTGGAGGAAAACTCATTAACAACCTGCAATATGTGGATGACACAACCTTGCTTGCTGAAAGTGAAGAGGACTTGAAGCACTTACTAATGAAAACCAAAGATCACAGCCTTCAGTATGGATTACACCTCAACAAAAGAAAACAAAAATCCTCACAGCTGGAACAATAAGCAACACCATGATAAACAGGGAAAAAGATTGAAGTTGTCAAGGGTTTTTTTCTAGTTGGATCCACAATCAACACCCATGGAAGCAGTAGTCAAGAAAAAAAAGACTCATTGCATTGGGCAAATCTGCTACAAAAGATTTTCTTTAAAGTGTTCAAAAGCCAAGACGTCGTTTAAGGACTAAGGTGCACCTGACCCAAGCCATGGCGTTGTCAATTGCCTCATATGCATGTGACAGCTGGACAGTGAGTAAGGAAGACCAAAGAAGAATTGATGCCCTTCAATTGTGTGTTGGCTGAGAAATTTGGATGCACCATGGACTGCCGGAAGAATGAACAGATCTGTTTGGGAAAGTAGTACAGACAGGATGCTCATTAGAAGCAAGCTTGGTGAGATTTCATCTCACGGTCTTTGGGCATGTTGTCAGCCAGGCCCTGGAGAAGGACATCTTGCTTGGTAAACTAGAGGGTCAGTGAAAAAGAGGAAGAGCCTCAATGAGATGGACTGACACAGTGGCTGCAATAATGAGCTCTCATAGCAACAATTGTGAAGATTGTGCAGGACCAGGCAATGTTTCATTCTGCTGTACACAGTGTTGTTATAAGTTGGAACCAACTCAATGGCACCTAACAACAACAACAACAGCATAGAAAGGTGGTGACTAAAATAATATAGTATTTTATAAATGCTTCTCTCTGTCATGAATATTAATGGTTCTTTCACCATTAGTATCATATGTTGGATGGGGAGACAAAGAATATAGTTAAAAGTTCTGCAGTAAACCAGGTGAAATATTATCGGAGTTTTAAATAAGAACTGAAAAATTGGGTTGGTAAAATGGGGCTGGGCATAAAAGATATGTAAGATTTATGAAGTTAATAGGACATAGCAATGAGACAAGGAAGAGCTGTAAGGTACTTGTATTTTTGGGGCTGGTGAGATCTAAATGAAAGTGCAAAGCACTGCAATAATGAACACTGAAGGAGCAAATGTTTCATGTGTGGAAATTCTGGGAGGGAGTATGGGGGTTGGCATCAGTCAAGCTTCTTGTTTCAAACAATAGAAACTGTCATTTTGTGCAGAAAAATGAAATTAGTGGAACTTTATTGAATAGCTTACAAAATCAATGAGAGGTCTATAGAAGTATGCTCTGAAAATTGTCAGAAACCATAGATGGTCAGGCAGCAAGAATTCGTATTATATCATGTCATGTTATATAGGAATATTGTGAGTGGGCTACCGCTGTGGCATGTCTGCTGTGGGACTCTTGGTATTGCCACAGGCTCCTGCATCATAAACAATTGTCAATATTTTCCTAAGTTCTCAGCTATTCTCTCAGAATTTGAGTCTTTGATTGGAGCCAGGTAACTAGCCTAGCCTGTATCACACATTGTCTTTTTGCTGCTGGACATCCAGGAGAGCTTTCTATGGTTTCCTTCCTAGAAGACAAATTCCTGCTCTGTCATCCAGGAAGACACCTAGGGGTTGTCCCTTAAAAAAAAAAAAAAAAATTTGGAAGTTAGGAGGCTGAAAAAATAGTAAATAAAATGGGAAATATCCTCCACAGAGTACAAATGGGATGAGAAAATTCTGTGGGGTATTCCACCTACACAGTTGCATGTGTAAGTCTGAACCTTCAAATGGACACTCAAATTTAGGATTTTTCAGCATGAAGATTTTTTCCAAAGCTGCGTCGATAAATTTGATCAACCAAGAAGTGGGCTAGGTTAGGAAGTGGGAAGATTGCAGAATTTTAATTATCAATGATATTTAAACACAGGAAGGGATTCAATAGCCCACGAAGCAGAGAATGGGGAGAATCGGTCAATGAAGCAGAAGATCTGAGAAAGGGTTTTGTAAGTTGCTGTCTAGTTGGCTCCAACTCATGGCAACCTTATGTGTAATGGAAAAAAATGTTGCCCAGTCCTGTGCCATCGTCATGATTATTGGTATGTTTGAGTCCATTGTTGCAGCTATTGTGCTAATCCATCTCCTTGAAGATTTCCCTCATTTTTGCTGACCCTCTATTTTACCAACCATGATGTCATTTTCTAGCAATTGGCCTTTCGTACTGAGGTGTCCAAAATAAGCAAGTCGAAGTCTCTCCATCCTTGTTTCTAAGGAGCATTCTGGTTGTATTTATAGTAAGACTGGTTAGTTGATTTTTTTGACAGCCACAGTCCATGAAATATCCTTCACCAACATCACCAAATTTCACACAGATTAGACCACGGTGTTAAAAGTTACTGCAAGTAACACAACAATTGGTAACTGAGTTTAGTATCATGAGTTCTATGGTGACTGTTGATTCAGAGAAACTCTGAAATAGAAGCCAATAAATATTGGATTAAGAAGATAATGAAAAATAACAATTGAAAGACAGCAGTTATGAAAAATACTTTTTTTTTTAAGTTTACTGGGGTAAAAAAGGAAGAAAAATGACGAGCAGGAAGAAAGAGATGTTGTTGTGTTTTTATTTTTGAGTATTTATGTGAGAGTAGCATTAATATGCTGATGGGCTACGCACGAAGGAAGTGTATCTTGGGACTGAATTCACCGGGGAGAGGGAAGATTGGAAGGGCCGTTCCAGAACGGACGCTTTATAATGAAAGACTGTAATGGCCAAAATAGTCTATTATTCCTTTTTTTTTTTTTTTGGCTTCTTCCCTTAACTTGAAACATTTTTTACAAAAACGAAAAGGAAGAGAAAAATATAATAAAAATGCAAAATAAAATAAAATATGGAAGAAAATGTTTTCAAAAATCACTGCAGAGGAGCATAGATAGAAAGCTTAATGAATTTTGCCCTACGTAGTTTCTTTTCTAGAAAATAAGTACTTTTCCTCATACAAGCTAAATATTTTGTAATAATACCTTTAGATAAGGAATCCACTGATGTCTTCTCAAGCAGAATTTTCTGTATAAAGCATAGGTAATTAGGGCCTCAGGTTATGTATGTGCATCTAATGGCCCAATTAGTCCTTCAGGGAAGCTAGTTTTATTGTTCCATTGTTTCCTCTGTAGTGTTTCCAATTTTAATGTAGCCTCTTTATTTAGAAAATGTGCTTTGTACTTTGACTGACTTTGCTTGAAGTTTCACTTAAAAAACTTTGAAAGCAACTCATATATATATATATCTCCTCATACACACACTGGATACCTAATACAAGGTACTTATAGATTACCTCTTTCATTTATAACATCATCTTAATGTGGTACTCACTAACATACTATATAAATACTCTCATATGTTATTACATTGCCAGTGAAATGATTTTGAATATAATTTAACATTTTCCAAGTTTCATGTAATAATAATTCAATAAACTTTCAGGTATTAAAAATTTGCTTCAAAAATATATAATTCTGTCCTTGCTTTTTTTATTAGTAATGATCCCTTCCTTTTTAATTTGTCACATTATGTGGTCAATTGGACCTTAGATATATCTACCTTTGGTAAAATTTGAAAATAAATAATATTCCTTATTTATATTTCATAAAGTTGTAGTCATTTGGGGGTTTTCCATTATTATTAGATTGAACCAAAACTATTGTTTTATGGTATGTGCATTTTCTATTAAAAAATTATGATAGAGTCATTTTGGAATACTTCTTAACTTGTCCTAGTAATTACAGGGAAACTATTCTCAGTACATTTTATAAAATATCATCATTCTTCTTCATTTTGCACAATTTGAAATGCCTTACGATATTCATATTCATTTAAAATATAGTTTAGAGAAATACATGGGCATGTTTACTTTCTTCTTGAATTTTGTTTTTTACTACCAAGTACTAGCTAAACACCTAACCCTGACCCATTGCCATCTAGTTGATTCTGATTCATAGCGGCCCTATAGGACAGAGCAGAACTGCCCCAGGGGGTTTCTAAAGAGTAGCTGGTGGATTTGAACTGCTGAACCTTTGGTTAGCAGCCAAACTCTTATCCACTGTACCACCAAAATTTTTAAATGATCTGTGATACTTAGCTTCATTATCAAATCTTTCCTTCTCCAATGTAAGTTGATTAAAAAGAACTAAAGGAGTATATAAATTACACTAAATCTATTATTTAAAATTACTTTATAACTAATATGTTGACATAGAATATCAAGAATTTACATGTTCTTTGAGCTATTTTATTTTTTGCATTTAGAAAAACCACCCAGATGAGTCATCTATCTTCGGTTTACGATGATTCTTTGCAGGTGTCTTGTTGCAGTATCTCTCCACAAGTCAAAGGCAGTCTATTCTATTTCCATTTAGACCAATACTGGTGCCCTCTTTAAGATCTGGTTCACTGCATCCAAATGACTACTGGGGTTTAAAAGGAATTGCCAATTTAGAAATCCCTTATTCTGCCCACTCCCTGCCAGTTTTCCCCAGGTCAGCCTTTGACTGGATGAGAAATTTATGCGTTTTTGCACAAGGCTCATCAGAATGAATGCAGAACAAAATCCACAGCACAATGAAGATGACTGCAAAATCCTCCAGCGTTTATGTAAATAAGGGGGTGGTGGAGGCAACCAATTTAGGACTCTAAAGCTTGATTTGAGTGCCCAAGAATAGCTATGGAGAAGCATATCCCTAGTTTGCATTTTAGCAGAGGAACTCTCCTTGCTGGTTTTTGCTCAAAGTAAATTACAACAATTCTTTGAAGAAATACAGAAGCATTAGAGAAAGCACTTTTTTTTTTTCTTTTAAAGGTATAACCAAGAGCTGCCAGCTTATTAAATGGATCTACATTTTTTTTAGAGCTTTATCATTACGTTGGAAACCCTGGTACCATAGTGGTTAAGTGCCACAGCTGCTAACCAAGAGGTCGGCAGTTCAAATCCGCCAGGCGGTCCTTGGAAACTCTAAGGGGTAGTTCTACTCTGTCCTATGAGTCGGAATCGACTCGATGGCAGTGGGTTACCATCACATATACATTTTTTAAAAAATGAATCTAGCCTGTTTCTTTGTCAGAAATCAGTTTAGTCATCATTAAAGTTACTCAAAGGAATCCACATCTGACCCACTCCTGCCGTTGACATACACTAGTCAATCAATGGCATTATATGGCCACTCTCACTTCTATTTACTCTGCAATTTTTCTATACAAATATTCGATAAAACAAAAAAATGTCAGGGCTTCCCAGTTTTTATTTCCCATCAACTAGAACAAACTGAAAGTGGTTATGTTTTGAGGAAAGTGTTTTGCAAACTGAAAAAAAAAAAAAAGTTATTTGCATTATTTGGTATTTTGGACATAGGTCAAATTTAAGTTTATTATAAAAATCAAAAAACCAAACCCGTTGCTGTCAAGTTGATTCCGACTTATAGCGACAGTATAGGACAGGAAAGAGCCACCCTCATAGAGTTTCCAACCAGCAGGTGGTGGATTCGAACTGCCAACCTTTTTGGTTAGCAGCTGAGCTCTTAACCGCTGTGCCACCAGGGCTCCAATTTTGTTATAGCATTAAAAAAAAAAAAATTGTCAGTGCTTTCCAAATCTTTTTTTTTTTTTTTCCTTCCCTAACAGATTGGTCACGTTAGGATGTATATTTAACAATAATCAGTGCCACAGAAAACGGTCATCATTTAGCAGTGTCTTTTTTTTTTTTTCAAGGAGCCCTGGCGGTGCAGCGGTTAAGCACTTAGCTGCTAATCGAAAGGTCGTGGGTTCCAATCCACCAGCTACCACGCAGGAGAAAGATGTGGCAGTCAGCCTTGGAAACCCTATGGGGAAATTCTACTCTGTCCGATAGGGTCTCTATGAGTCCGACTGGATGGCAAGGGTCAGATTTTTTCTTTTCTATTCTGTGCCAAGGGTGGTAAACAGCCCAAGGTCTATTTCCTCAGCTAAAGCCTGGGCATCTCTTTCCTTCTCTTTCACATTCTTCTGAGTTCAGATTGTTAAGGTTCAGGCTGCTGCTAAGTTAAAGTTCTTCCAATCTTTTTTTTTTTTTTTCTTCTTACCTTCAAAGAAGTCTGAGACTAAAATCTAAATCCAAAATTCTTCTGTTGAGGCAGAAAGAAAAGTAGCCAAAATAAAGACTTGTTCTGAAGTTTTTCCAGGGTGGAAATTTAGAAAAAAAAGATATTGCATGTCAGATTATTTGGCTATCATATTTTTCTGAATTGAAAAATTGAAGTCGAGGCAAAATCATCAAATACTATGTGCATTATGGTATTTACTGTCCACCTTTATTTTGTGTGGAGCCCTGGTGGTACTGTGGTTAAGGGCTATGGCTGGTAATAAAAAGGTCCACCAGCCGCTCCTTGGAAACCCTGAGGGGCAGTTCTATTCTGTCCTATGGGGTTGCTATGAGTCTTAATTGCCTCAATGGCAACAGGTTTTTTTGGGGGGGGGGGGCGGGGGGTATTTTGCTTATTTTTCCTACTTTACCTTATTAGCTGGAGTGATTAGTCCCACGTAGTCAGTAGTCAGACATTATTATGTCTTCTGGCCAGCTGCCTAAAAAGAATATTTTAATCATGAGTAAATGAAGGTTGTTAATATTTCAAAATAAAATGTATTAGAATATTTATAGTGAACTATTATTATGATTCCTGTAGTTTTAATTACTCTACATAGATAGTAGGTAAAATGAGATTTTTTCCCTACATTTTACAAGTAATGTAACCTGTCAGTTTAAGCTGAAACAAAGCAAACAAACAAAAAACAGTTCCATGGAGACTTTCAGGTGCGTGATAAAGTGTTATTCGATGTGCCACTTAAGTTGTGCATTATAAAGGTGAAGAGATCTCTGAAAGAAAAGGTGCCCAGAGCAAACAATAAAAATGAAACCTCCAGACCTACAGCAAGTCAGCATATTGATATATCTGAGGCCCCTGAAGTAGTTAGTACTCGATTCAAGGCAGAAGTGGAGTTTCCCCACTCTTCATCTTCTAGTAAAGACGAATGGGCTTTCATAATGGACCTTGCTCTGACAATGGGAATAAATGACTGTGATATCTGAACACTTTCAAGGAGACCCAGAGATTCAATATGCAAAGTCTTTCATTTTATCATTGAAAGTGCAGCCTTGGATTATTACTGACAGCCAAGATGCAGTTAAAGGTCACACAGACTATTGACAATAATAAATTTTAAGATTTGGTATCTTTTTGCTGAGCCCTGCACTAAGTCATTTATCAAAAAAAGAAGAAAGAAAATAAGAGAGAAAGAAAAAAGAAATAAGCACTTTGCCATAGCCCAGTTTAAAGCAAAATATACATTTTTAAGGTTATTTTTCAATAAACATACCAAAAAACTATATTTATAACTACATTATTAAAACTGTTCTCTAAATTTCTAGGTAACACTATCAAGTATGTCCGTTAAGTATTGGTAATATCACTTGAAATTAGTACAACTGCATTTTAACAAAGGTTGACAATATGTACTATCAAGTTAACTTTTTTTTTTCTTTTTTTCGTCACACAAGCCCAAGGTTAACAGATTCTCAAACTGGTAGAATAACTAATTGCCTCGTTTAATTATTTATTAAATATCTCATTCTTTGAAAACAATGACAAAATATAGCCTTAAACTTACTATTAAATTGTTAAAATGTTCACATTTAAACTGCATGAAAAATCAGGAAAGTATTGATTTACTTGCTTAGTAATATATTTCTATCAACAAAATTGTTCATTCTAAAATTTGTATGCAGCATAAACTTATTTATTTTTAGGGATATCAACTTCCTCATTTGCATCACAAGCTTTACTTTTCATGGGATATAATAAAGGAAAACTTAGTTTTCCTGGTTCCCCTATTCTCCAGTATTACAATGTGTACATTTTCTGATTTGTTGTAATTTAAGAAAAATCAGTTTTATTTAAAACCCATTGCTGTCAATTCGATTCTGACTATAAGATATAGTAGAACTGCCCCATAAGGTTTCCAAGGCAGTAAATCCTTAGGAAAACAGACTGTCACATCTTTCTCCGGTGGAGCTGGGGTGGGTTCAAACCACTGACCTTTAGGTTACCACCTGAGTGTGTAACCACTGTACCACCCAGGCTCCTCGGTTTGATTTAAAGCATATTTATTTATTTGAAAGAAAATCTTGGAGAAACCAAAACCTTTTGCTTGTGTAAGCAATAAATATACCATGTGAAAATTCTTAATTAAAATGTAAAATCTCCCACCTCCCCAAAATACAAATAGTTGCCTCTTCTGTTACAACACAATGAGGTTAACATGAAGGGGTGACAAAAAATATATATATAGAAATCACCAGGCATTCCTTGGAACCCTGTGGGGCAGTTCTCTGTCCTATAGGATTGCTATGAGTCGGAATCAACTCGAGAGCAATGAGATTTTTGGGAAACCCTGGTGTCGTAGTGGTTAAAATTTGGCTGCCAACCAAAATGTCGGCAGTTCGAATCCACCAGGCGCCCCTTGGAAACCCTACTTTGTCCCATAGGAGCGCTGTGAGAACCAACTGGATGGCAACTTTTTTTTTTTTTTTATAAGAATGAATATCGAAAAAATATTTTAAAAATGAAACCATCAGTCTAAACTTTTGCTTAGGGCTTTTCTGCTTGCATTAGTACCCCAAGATGCACACATTGGCACTCCCCTGGGAAAATTGCCAGAGTCTTGGTGGCACAGTGGGTAAGCATTCTGCTCCTAACCAAAACGTTAGCAGTTCAAATTCACCAGCTGCTCTTTGGAAACCTTATGGGGCACTTCTCTGTCCTATAGGGTCACTATGAGTTGGAATGGACTAGATGGCAAGGCCTTTTGGGTTTGGTATAGGTCCTGAGTTCTAGTCATGAAAATCTTGTAACAGGAAAAGGAGCTGGGCACCCTCAGTCCTCAAGATATTTAAGTGATCACATTCTTTTCCTTGTCACAGTTGCAGAACATGATGGAAAACGTTCCAAGACAAGACCCACTCCTACCAGGGACACAGACTAGTAATAATAATCTCTCCTCCCAACTATGGCATCCTTTGAAGGGGGTCGTAGTAGATTAAAATATGTAGATTACAGGTACAAGGTCATGTGTTTAGGCCCTCAAAGTTCACGCAATTGTGTGATATGTCTGACATATGAGCTTAAATTGCATGTCATAACAATTCCTTTCCATTTAAATCATAGCAATGATAGAAAACAGTTAAAATTCCCACTGAAATTTAACAAACATGTATTAATCATTTACATGGTGGCTGACAGAGTGTCATTTACTTTGTGTGATTTAAATTTGGAAGGAATAGTCTACACTTTATAAAAAATAGCCTGAAATAATTGTAAAAAGACTTACATTCATAGATCTCTTCAGCTTTACAGGCTATTATGAATGTAATGATTTCACAGTGGAAATTAGGAATTGCTATATTAATAATTATGGCTAATATTAAAAAGCAGAAAGACTGCACTGATATAAAAATTTTCATTTGAAAGCTATATAACTTATTATGGTCCCTGATGCAGTTCCATAGTATTAGTTGACATAATTTAGTGGTCCCATACAAAAGGGCCATACATATGGGAAAAGGAATATGGAAAATAATTATTCCCTTAATAATCATTTTTTAATAATATTAATAATAAATGTGTATTGATCACTTCTTATATAAGAAGTAGTTTCTTAGCTCCTGTATTAAATTATTTAACCCATTTAAAAACCTGAGTGCTAGGTGACTGTTAATTTCTATTTTAAAGGTGAAGCTACAGAGGCATAGAGTTAAGCTTGGCCAAGGGTACAAAGCACAGGGGCAAAGCCAGAGCACATAACAAGAAACTTAAACCCTGATACTTGGATCTGCCTGTGAATTTCTTTTAAATCCCTTGGAGTCTGGAAACTTAACTCTACAGTAGAATGTTGCTTCATCAATTAAAGCATGGTATTTTAGTTGAAGAATTGATATTTCAAAATGACTGATGAGTAAAATATTGATGATACTCTTGTATGCATACAAAATGACATAGAAGCTATGGCGTAGTGTTTGGAGCCAGGGATTTTAACGTGTCTTGTACCTTTCTACTTATTCTCTGTGTAATATTGGTTAAGTCAGCCTCTGTGACTATCCCTTTCCTCTCATTAAATGAAGGAGTTAATGTCTCCTCATTATAAGGATCTGCTGAGCTGTAGGAAAACTGATGATTAGCCTTTCTAAAAACATAGTATCTATTTTTGAATACTAAAAATTATAGTTTAATGTTGCAATAATTTGTTATTTATTGCAACTACATGCATGTATTTCTCGAAATAACACCACATAGCTGCAAACACCAACATTTTAGTTTTAGAATTCATATTTCCTTTTATTGTTAAACTTCCCTGCATTGTCATACTTTTCACTTAATGAAAAGATACCTTTCCCTATTTAAGATCTGAAGCTCTCTTTAGATTATTAACATCATATAAGTGAGGCTCACACTTTTCAGCTATTGAATATGTAAGTATCAAGCTCTAGTGTATAATAGGAGCGACCCTTTGCTAGTAACTACAGAACTTCAAAACAAACTGGAAGTACTTATAACACACACATATTTATTTTATTTTATAATAGACTGACACACTAAAATCTTATAATTTCCAATTTCAAGCTTAAAAAAAGAGTGTCGAAGCAATTATTTGCTTTACATGACACATTCAAGTGATTAGAAAATTTGCATTTGATTTATTCAATAGTCATTTATTGAACACTAAGTGTATGGTAAGTCTGTTTCGTTTTGTTTTTTTAATTCTCACATAGTGCTGACTTTTAACCATTATATTAATAAATATAATGAGGTGGGGATGATTATCAATGATAATAATAATAACTATGATTATTTAATATTTATCTAGCATTTACTATATGTTAAGAATTCCAATAAATTCTTATGAAATTCCTGTGAGCTAAGTACCATTGTCACATTTTTGCAGCTGAGCTAAAGATGTTAAATGCATCATGCAGAGCTAACATCTAAATGCCAGTTGTCATGAATATCTAGAATTAGTTTTATAGTTTCTGTTGTTATTGTTGTTAGGTGCCGTCTAGTTGGTTCCAACACACAGTGCCCCTAAAGGTGACAGAAAGAAATGTTACCCGGTCCGGGGCCATTCTCACAATCTTTCTTATGTTTGAGATTATTGTTGCAGTGACTGTGTGAATCCATCTCCTTGAGGGTCTTCCTGTCTTACACTGACCCTCTACTTTACCAGGCATGATGTCCTTCTCTAGGGGTTGACCCCACCTGATAATGTGTCCAAAGTAAGTGAGATAAAGTCTCACCATTCTCACTTCTACAGAGCATTCTGTCTGTAACTCTTCCAAGATGGATTTGGCAGTCCATGGTATAGTCAACTTTCTTTGCCAACACCATAATTCAAAGGCATCAATTTTTCTTTAGTCTTCCTTATTCATTGTCCAACTTTCACATGCATATGGGGCAAGTGAAAATACTATAGCTTGGGTTAGGTACACCTTAGTCCTCAAAGTGGCATCTTTGCTTTCTTAACACCTTAAAGAGGTTTTTTAAAATAGATTTACCCAGTGGAACAAGTCCTTTGATTTCTTGAATGTTACTTTAATGGGTGTTGATTATGGATCCAAGTAAGTCGATACACTTGACAACTTCAGTATTTTCTTTGTTTATCATGATGTTCCTTATTGGTCCAGTTGTGAGGATTTTTGCTTTTCCTTATGTTGGGGTATAATCAATAATCAGTAAGTGCTTCAAGTCCTCTTCACTTTCAGCAAGTAAGGCTGTGTCATCTGCATATTACAGGTTATTAATGAGTCTTCCTTCGATCCTGAAGTCACTATCTTCTTCATATAATCTAATTTCTCAGATTATTTGCTCAGCACGCAGACTGAAGAACTATGGTGAAAGGATACAGTCCTGACACACACCTTTTTTAGTTTAAATCATACTGTATCCCCTTATTCTGTTTGAATGACTGCCTCTTATTCTATGTACAGGTTCCTTATGAGCAAAATTAAGGGTTCTGGAATTCCCATTCTTTACAATGCTATCCATAATTTGTTATGATCCACATAGTCAAAGGCCTTTTTGCAGCCAATAAAACACAGATAAACATATTTCTGATATTCTCCACTTTCAGCCAAAATCCATCTGACATCAGCAATGGTATTCCTTGTTCCATGTCCTCTTCTGAATTTGGCTTGAATATCTAGCAGTTGCTTGTCAATGTAGTGCACAGTCATTTTCAAAATATCTTCAGTAAAATTTTAATTGCATGTGATAATAATAACATTGTTCGATAATTTCTTCAGTCCATTGGATCACCTTTCTTTGGGATGGGCACAAATATGGATCTCTTCCAGTTGGGTGGCCAGGTAGCTATCTTCCAAATTTCTTGGCATAGTTGAGTGAGTGCCTCTAGCACTGCATCTGTTCGTTGAAACATCTAAATTGGTATTCCAATTTGGTAATTCATTTTTCACCAAAGCCTTCAGTGCCACTTGGACTTCTTCCTTCACTACCATCAGTTCTTGGTCATATGCTTCCTCCTAAAATGGTGGAATATCGACCAATTCTTTTTGGTACAGTGACTATGTATTCCTTTCATCTTCTTTTGAGCTTCCTATGCTTTTCAATTCTTTGCCTATTGAATTCTTCAATATTTCAACTCGAGGCTTGGATTTTTTCTTCAGTTCTTTCAACTTGAGAAATGCTGAGCATGTTCTTCCCTTTTGGTTTCCTAACTCCAAGCCTTTGCATATTTCATAATAATGATTATTTTGTCTTCTCAAGAAGCCCTTTCAAATATTCTGTTCAACTTTTTTAACTTCACTATTTCTTCTCTTCGCTTTAGCTACTCTCTGTTCAAGAACAATTTTCAGAGTCTCTTCTGACATCCATTTTGGTCTTTTCTTTCTTTTCTGCCATTTTCATGGCCTTTTGCTTTCTTCATATATGATGCCGTTCATGTCTTCTTACAGCTTCTCTGGTTTTTAGTCTTTCATGTTCAGTGCATCAAATCTATTTTCGATCCAGGTGGAATGTATTCAGGATCTAACTTTGGCTCTCCTGGACTTGTTTTCACTTTCTTCAGCTTCAAGTTGAACTTACTCTATGAGCAACTGATGTTCTATTCTGAAGTCAAACCCTGGCCTTGTTCTGACTGATGATATTGAACTTTTTCATCATCTCTTTCCATAGATGTAGATGATTTGATTCCTGTGTATTCCATCTGGTAAGGTTCACATGCACAATTGTGGTTTATGTTGTTGAAATAAGGTATTCCCGATGAATAAGTTGTTGGTCTCATAAAATTCTATTGTGTGATCACTGGCATCATTTCTGTTAAACCTATTACCAAGACCATATTTTCCATCTACTGATCTTTCTTTGTCTCTAACATTATCATTCCAATCACCAGTTATTATCAATGCATCTTAATTGCATATTTGATCAATTTTAGACTGTAGTAATAGCTATTATAAATATTTTATTTTTTCTTCTGTATACTTTTTTAATCTATGTAGTTTAAATTACAGTAAGATTATACATTTTGAAAATAATTAAAATAGAAATGTTCATGATAAGTAGATGAAATCTGTTGTAACAAAACAGTTGATAGCAGATAATACCTGACACTGTGTAGTTGCCATTTCACATTTTTTAAATCCATTAATTACATACTTTAATAAGAGCTTTGGAGGTAAGGAAATAATTACTCAGGTTCCTTAGAAATGCAAAAGGCAATTATGTTGCTCCATGCACTGCTGCATTTTTGGAGGCAAAATAAAATTTTTATTCAGTAATTCTACCAGCACTGAACCCTTTGCTTGGTTATTCTTCCAGCATAGCTTTCCTGAACAAGTAATTAGTTTAATATCTTTTAGCAAGTTATGGAAGATGCATTATTGATTTTGGATATTACTTTAAAAGGGACTATATTCATGCTATATTATGGTTCTACGGCACTGGGTTTATTATGGTTTGAAAGATGTGATGCAAGGTATCTATTTTCTTGCTCTGGTGAAACAGTAGGCCAGAGAAAGAATAGCTTTTGGGTGCAAAGCAGGTTTTGCATTCCTGGCATTTCCTAGTGGCACAATCAGCAAAGAGAAGACATGATCCTACTGGATTTCTGAGTTTATAGCTCAAATCAAAAAGCAGAATGTCCATGAGTTATGTTGTACTATGACTTGCCCCTTCTTGAGGTTTTAATGTTACTTTATATCTCCATCAACAGGAATAAATCTTGTTTAATCAGCTTTCAGATAGTTGGTTGGTGGATTGGTCAGTTTGCTATTCTGTCTTATTAGGTTGTTGTTTGTTGTTGTAGGCATTTTTCATATTCATGCCATCTCTCATCGTTTAAATACTCTTTTAATATTTAAGGACATTCCCATATATTCAATCCTGCAGCCTCCTCACACAGAAAAGTCGGAACAAAGTCCCCATAATCTTTTGTAGCAAAGTCATATATGTTGTTTTTGTTATTTGCCATTGAGTTGGAGTGACTTAATTTCCTAGTCAGAACACCCACATAAGAGTTTTATTCAAAAGTGAGCAATGTAATAAAATATGCTATTCTTGAATGTTCATCTTCACTGCGAACAGAATATTCAGTCCTTTTGGATGGAAGAGATAGCTGTAGAGGCCACAAGTTCTCAAGAGTAGCAACTCTGGTTCCCAACAGAGGGGCAGCATTAGGGCTAGCAAATGTGGCAGGTGCAAAATCAAAAGAATAGCAAATAAACATTTGAGAGGCTGCAGGGAGATCAGAACTACTAGGCTGAGGGCTGTGGGGACCATGGACTCGGGGAACATCTAGCTCAACTGGCATAACATAGTTTATAATGAAAATGTTCTACATTCTACTTTAGTGAGTAGTGTCTGGGGTCTTAAAAGCCTGTGAGCAGCCATGTAGGGTACTCCACTGGTCTCACCCCTTGGGGACCAAGGAAAGATGAAGAAAACTGAAGATACAAGGGAAAAATTACCCCAAAGGACCAATGGATCAAATCTACCAACACCTCCACCAGAGAAAGTCCAGTACAACCAGATGGTGCCCCTCTACCACCACTGACTGTTCTGACAGGGGTCACAATAGAGGGTCCTGGACAGAGCTAGAGAAAAATGTAAAATGAAATTCTAACTCAAAAAGAAAGACCAAACTTGCTGGCCTGCAGACTGGAGAAACCCTAATTGTATGGCCTCCAGACACCTTTCAGCTTAGTACTGAAGTCACTCCTGAGGTTTCCCCCTCAGCCAAAAATTAGACAGACCCATAAAACAAAACAAGACTGAAGGGGCACACCAGCTCTGGGGCAAGGACTAGAAGTCAGGTGGGGAGAGGAATGCTGGTAATAGGGAACTCAAAAGTTGAGAAGGGATAGCGTTGACATGTCATTTGGTGGTTAACCAATGTCATAAAACTATATGCTTTTTTTTTTTTTTACACACTGTTTAATGAGAAGCTAGTTCTGTAAACAGTCATCTAAAGTAGAATACAAATAATTAAAAAAGGAAAAAAGTATCAGGTACACTAAAGCATCAATTACTCTTGGCTCTCAGCAGTTCTGAGGACTACCTAATATTATTGAATAAATCAACTTACTGTCCAGACTGGATTTGATGATTTATTTTTTTATTTTTCTAAAAACCCTAGTCACGTTTTTTGTTTGTTTAAGAATAAGAGAATAGGTATAGAATATTTTCTGAGAAGTATGGGATTGTCAATACACATGAAAACAAAATCTTCCGGGTATGAAATTTAGGAACCATAACTGGTTCTCTCAAAATTTTGTAAGCATTGGTCACTTTCCTTTTAGCATTTATATGTTAAAGACAAGTTTGAAATCCACCTAATTTGCATTCTTTTCTGGGCAATTTTATTGTCCCAGGTTGGTGAAGACATGAACCAAAAAAATGTCACTAGAAGGTATGTCTTATTTAAAGTCTTATTGATTTTGCTATGGAGTGCATTAAGACTTCAACTAAGCACTTATAATTTACAGTATGTATGTTTTTATGGCTGTTAATTAAATTACTGATTTATTTATTTATATTGTACATTAGAAAAAAGTTTACAAAGCAAATTAGTTTCCCATTCAATAGTTTGTACACAAAGTTTTCCATGGCATTGGTTTCATTCCCCATAATGTGCCTGCCCTCCCCCTATATCTGTCCAGATTTCCCATTTCCTTTTGTCCTGAATTGCTACCCCTTGCTACCCTTCTCATCTATGCTTTTGGGCAAGTATTGCCCTTTTGATCTTATATAATAGATTGTTCTAAGTAACATGTTCCTCTCAGGTGCTGTGGTTTATTTTATGGGCCTGTCTATGGTTTGGTTGAACAGTGGTCTCCAGCAATGGCTTCAGTTCCAATTCAGAATTGTGACTTACAGCCACTGTCTCAGGGGGTTCCTTCAGTCTCTATCAGACTACTTAAAAAGAAAGCCTTGCCCTGGAGTCAATTCTGACTCATAACCTTGTCTTTTTAGTGAATTTGATTTTTCGTTTTGTAATTTTTCTCCCACTTTGTCTACTGTTGTGATAGTAGTCAGAGTGGTTGGTAGTGGTAGCCCGGGATGATTTAGTTCTTCTGGTCTCAGGGTCATGTATGTTGTGCTTCATGTGGTCCAACAGTCCTTTGAACTAATTGCTCCTTTTTTTCTTAATTCTCTTTTGTTCCAAATGGTTAGAGATCAAAAGTGGTATCTTAGATGGCTACTCATGAGCTTTTAAGACCCCTGATGCTACTCACCAAAGGAGGATGCAGAACTTTATGTACTGTGTTGTGTCAATTGACATATATGTCCCCCAGGTCTCTGGTCCTTCACCTTCCAGCCTTGGAACTTCATTCTGCAAGGTGATCGGTTATGTCTAAGGTGTTGCTCTGACTGTGGCCTTTGTGTGCTCTATTGTCTATATTGGTATATGAGTATTATTTACAGTTATGTACATAGAAATATCCACCACCAAACCTATATCTGCAAATGGGCATGTTTGCTTAAACTCTCCCACACCTTTTGTTATATCTATCTAGCAATGTATCCATTTCATTTTACTTAGGTCCACAAACAACGCCCATGCAAGCAGTAGTCAGGAAATCAAACGAAGCATTGCATTGGGCAAATCTGCTGCAAAAGACCTCTTTAAGGTCCTAAAAAGCAAAGATGTCACTTTGACGGCTAAAGTGTGCCTGACCCAAGCCATGGTGTTTTCAATCGCCTCAAATACATGTGAAAGCTGGACAATGAATAAGGAAGACCTAGGAATAATTGATGCCTTTGAATTATGGTGTAGGCAAAGAATATTGAATATACCATGGACTGCCAAAAAAACAAATCTGTCTTGGAAGAAGTACAGCCAGAGTGCTCATTAGAAGGGAAAATGGTGACATCTCCTCTTATATACTTTGGACACGTTATCAGGAGGGACCAGGCCCTGGAGAAGGACATCACACTTGGTAGAGTAGAGGGTCAGCAGAAAAGAGGAAGACCCTCAATGAGATGGATTGGCAGTGGCTGCAACAATGGGTTCAAACATAAAGACAATGTGAGGGTGGCACAGGACTGGGCAGCATTTCGTTCTGTTGTACATAGGGTCGCTATGAGTTAGAACGAACTCCATGGCACCTAACAACAACATGTATCCATTTGTAAATTAGTGTTTGTTAATACTATTTTAAAAGGGTTGTCTAGTCTATAGAAATTACCAGTGTTGCCCTTTGTTCTCGCATTCCTCTCAGTATCCTCCTATGCCTTGGTCATGTTTTGCTGACTTTCCCCATATTTTGTATTGCCATTTCCTTCACCAAAATTAACAAGTCTTCTATCTATTTGGTAATTTCCTTTCTCTACCCATCATCCCTGGTAACCATAAAATAAAGTTTTTTGTTTTTTTCCTTGTGTGAACATTTTCTTGTTTGTTTATAATAGTGGTCTTATACAATATTTGTCCTTTGTGATTGACTTATTTCACTCAGCATAATGCCCTCCAAATTCATCCATGTTGGTGATGTTTTGTGGATTCATCACTATGACTCATTGTTGGGTGGTATTGCATTATGTGTATCCACAGTTCATTTTCCATTCGTCTGCTGATGAGCACATAGGTTTTTCCACCTTTTTGCTATTGTGTATAATTCTGCAATGAACATGGATGTTTATATGTCTATTCACGTCATGACTCTCATTACTTTAGGGTATATACCTAGGAGTGGGATTGCTGTGCCATATGGTATTTCTATTTCTATTTTTTTTGAAGAAGTGCCGTATCATTTTCCAAAGTGGTTGTTCTGTTTTACATTTTCAACAGCACTGTATAATAGTTCCAATTTTTCTACAACCTCTCCAACACATGTTACTTTATTTTTTTATTCTTTTTAAATTAGTGCCAGTAATGTCAGGGTGAGATGGTATCTCATTGCAGTTTTGATTTGTATCACTCCAATGGCTAATGATCGCAAGCATTTCTTCATGTGTTTGTTAGCCAACTGAATTTCTTCTTTGGTAAAGTGTCTGTTCATGTACTTTGCCTATTTTTTAACTTGGGTTGTTCACCTTTTTGTTGTTCAAGTGTTGAAATTTTGTAGAGATTTTATACATTAGACCCTTATTGGATATGTGTAGCCAAATTTTTTTCCCAGTCTGTAGGTTCTTATTTTACTCTTTTGGAGAAATCTTTTGATGAGCATAAGCATTTAATTTTTAGGTGGTTCCATTTATCTAGTTTATCTTCTGCTGTTCATACATTTTCAGTTATGGTTGGTATTCTGTTTATATTTTATTTTAGGACTCTTATAGTTGTCCCTATTTTTCTTCCACTATCTTTATAGTTTAGGTTTTATATTTAGTCCTTTGATCCATTTTTTTATTTAGTTTTGTGTATGGTGTGAGGTATGGGTCCTGTTTCATTTTTCAAAAGGAAATAAGGAAAACAATATGTGTTGGTTATCTAGTACTGCTATAATAGAAATACCGTAAAGTTTGGCTTTAACAAAGATTTATTCTTTCACAGTCTAGAAGGCTAGAAGTCTGCATTCAGGGCACCAGCTCCAGGAGGTTTTCTCTCTGTCGGCTCCAGAAAAAGGTCCTTGTCATCAATCTTCCCTGGTTGAGAAGCTTCACAATACAGTGACCTCAAGTCCAAAGGGTGCACTATTCTCCTGGCTCCTGTTTCTTGGTGGTATAAGGTCCTCCCGTGTCTCTCTATTCACTTCTGTTTTATATCTCAAAGAAGATTGGTTTAAGACATAATATAATCTTGTAGATTGAGTCCTTCCTCATTAACATAACTTCCACTAATCTCATCTCATTAACATCATAGAGATAGGATTTACAAGACATAGGAAAATCACATCAGATGACAAAATGGTGAACAATCACACAATACTGGGAATCATGGCCTAGCCAAGCTGACAGATATTTTGGGGGGACACAATTCAACCCATGACATGGTATCATTTACAATAGCCCCCCAAAAGATGAAATACTTAGGAATAAATCTAACCAGGGATGTAAAAGATGTATACAAAGAAAACTACAGAACACTACTGCAAGAATCCAAAAGAGACCTACATAAATGGAAAAACGGTATTATCAAATTGTCAGTATTAACCAAGCAATCTACAAATATAATGTGATACTGATCCAAATTCCAACACCATTCTTTAATGAGATGGAAAAACTAATTACCAACATTATATGGAAATGAAAGAGGACCAAGATAAGTAGATACTATTGAAGAAGAAGAACAAGGTAGAAGACCTCATACTACCAGTACTGGAACCTACTATAGAGCCACTGAGGAAGTGGCATAATTGTTTAAGAGCTACAGCTACTAACCAAAAGTTTGGCAGTTTGAATCTACCACCCACTCCTTGGAAACCTACGGGGGCAGTTCGACTTTGTCCTATAGGGTCGTGATGAACCAGAATCGACTTGACAGCAATGCTTTTCTTTTTGGTTATACAGCCATGGTGGTCAAAACAGCCTGGTACTCCTACAATGACAGACACATAGACCAATGGAACAGAGTTGATAACACAGACATAAATCTAGCCACCTACGGGCAGCTGATTTTTGAAGATAGGCCAAAGTTCATTAAATGGGGAAAAGTTAGCCTCTTTAATAAATGGAACTGACAAAACTAAACCGGTATATTCTACAGCTATATTTTGTGTAAGAAGTTTCCTAAAATTTTTCAAGTTTTTTCTGTCAAGAACATTTGATTCTTATACTGGATCACTATTCTCTGCCCTTAATTATCTACTTCCCTTTCTATTTTTCATCCCCTTCTGCCTTTTCTCTCTATACCGGTAAATCAGTGAATTAATATCATTGATTTGTTTTTCTACATCATATTATTATAAATATATACTATGTGATTTTTATTTGTAATAATTGAAATTGATTGATTGATTGATAGCTGCTGTTGAGTTGGCTCCAACTCATGACAACCTTATGTACAATAGAACAAAATGTAGCCCAGTCCTGCTTCAGCTCATGATCACTTGTATCTTTGAGTCCATTCTTATTATGTTTGATTCCATCATTGTGACCACTGTGCCAATCCATCATAACAAGAGTCTCCCTCACTCTTACTTCAGCAAACATGATATCTTCCTCTAGTGACTGATTCCTCCTCATGATGTATCCAAAGCGAGTAAGTTGGACAATGCTCTGTAGTGATGTATAAGGTTTTCAATGGATAATTTTTGGAAGTAGATCTCCACGCCTTTCTTCCTAATTTGTCTTAGTCTGGAAGTTCTGCTGTATACTGCATAACATGGGTGACACTGCTGATACTTGAAATACCAGAGGCATAGCTTCCAGCATCATAGTAACGTGCAAGTCACCGTAGTATGTCAAACTGACAGACAGTTGGTGGAGTAATTAATGCATGGTAAAATTATGTTGACAATCTTTGCACTTCCAGATATGGCTCACTGCAATTATAAGTTCTACATTTTACTGAGGCTTATACATTAATTGTAGAAGCACTTGTGGTACAGTAGTTAAGTGCTTGGCTGCTAACCAAATAGTCAGTAGGTCAAACCCACCAGCAGCTCCATTGGAGAAAGATGTGGCAGTCTGCTTACATAAAAGATTACAGCCTTTGAAACCCTATGGAACAGTTCTACTCTGTCTTATAGTGTCACTATGAGTTGGAATTAACTCAATGGCAATGGGTTTATGTATTGATAAAATGTCTTTGCTGCAAGCACACAATGTTTTACATAAATATACAATTGCTATAGTCTCTGCCAAAGTAATTCTTCATAAGTCTTATTTAAGGCACACATGACTAAGATAAAATCATCCAGGGTGTGTTTTCTGTGCCAAATCATATACAGTAAACAATTTTGCTAGAAAGTTCTCTGGCAACATTAGTCTCTGACAAATCAGACTTGAAAGGAAAATCTACCACAAAGGATAAGGGAGGACACTATATAATAAAGGATCAATACACCAGAAGGAAATAACCATAATAAAAATTTATGCTCCAAAACCAAAACCAAACCCAGTGTCGTCAAGTCAATTCCAACTCATAGCAACCCTATAAGACAGAGTAGAACTGCCCCATAGAGTTTCCAAGGAGCGCCTGGTGGATTCGAACTGGTGACCCTTTGGTTAGCAGCTGTAGCACTTAACCACTACACCACCAGGGTTTCCGTGCTCCAAATACATAAATACATAAAACAAACGCTAACAGCATTGAAAAGAGAAATAGACAGCTCCACAAAAGTAGTAGGAAACCAACACACCACTTTTGGTGAAGGACAGAACGTTGAGAGAGAAGCTCGATAAAACATGGAAGATCTAAATGCGACGATCAACCAACTAGATTTCATAGATATTTACAGAACACTCCACCTGACAGAAGCCAAGTATACTTTCTTTTCCGATTCACATGGAACATTCTCCAGAATAGACCACCTATTAGGCCACAAAGCAAGGCTTAACAGAATCCAAAACATCAAAATATTACAAAGCATCTTTTCTGACTTTAAAAACCATAAGAGTAGAAATCAATAACAGAAACAGCAAGGAAAAAAAAAAATCAAATACATAGAACCTGAATAAGACTTTGCTCAAAAACTACTGAGCTATAGAAAAAATCAAGGATGGAATAAAATAAAATAAAATAAAATAAAATAAAATAAAATAAAATAAAATAAAATAAAATAAAATAAAATAAATCACAGAATCAAATTAGAATGAAAACACACCCTATCAGAATCTTTCCAAAAAAAAAAAAAAAAGCTTGTTGCTGTCAAGTCGATCCTGACTCATAGGACCCCTATAGGACAGAATAGAGCTGCCCCATAGCATTTCCAAGGAGTGCCTGGTGGATTCAAACTGCTGACCTCTTGGTTAATAGATGTAGCTCTTAACCACTATGCTGCCAGGGTTTCCCCAGAACCTTTGGGACACAGCAAATTAACCCTATGACTCAAACAGAAAGACAGCAGCAAAAGAATCCCTCAGGCACCATAAGAAATGAAATAATAAAAATTAGAGCTGAAATAAATGAAACAGAGTATAGAAAAACAATTGAAAGGATCAACAAGACCAAAAGAGAAAAATGAATAAAAAATAAAAGTTTTTTTAAAAGATCAACGAAATCTATAAATCATTGTCCAAATTGACAAAAGAAAAACAGGAGAGGAAGCAAATATCCTGAATAAGAAATGAGATGGGTGATATCACAACAGACCCAAATGAAATTAAAAGAATCATAACAGATTATTATGAAAAATTGCACTCCAACTTCAAAAACCTAGAGGAAATGGACAAATTTCTAGAAACACACTACCTACCTAAATGAACACATACTGAGGTAGAAAAACTAAACAAACCTAAAACAAAAGAAGAAATTGAAGAGGTAATTAAAAAAACTCCCAATTAAAAAAAAAAAGGCCAGGAAGGGTTCAATGCAGAATTCTACCAAACTTTCAGGGGAGAGTTAACACTATTATTATCAAAGGTATTTCAGAACATAGAAAGGAAGGGAACACTACTGAACTCATTCTATGAAGCCAGCATAACCCTGATATAAAAACCAGTTAGACACTACAAAAAAAAAAAAAAAAAAAAAAAAAAAAATTACAGACCAAGATCTTCCATGAACATAGATGCAAAAATCCTCAACAAAATTCTAACCAATAGAAGTCAGTAACATATCAAAAAAAAAAATTCATCATGATCCAGTGGTAGTCATGCAAGGTACACAGGGACTGTTCAACATTAGGAAAACAAGATAACCCATCATGTAAATAAAACAAAAGATAAGAGCCACATGATCTTATTAATCTATGCAGGAGAAGCATTTGAAAAAGTCCAACATCCATTCCTGATTAAAAAAAAAAAAAAAAAACTCTCAGCAAAATAGGAAAGAAGAGAAATTCCTTAACATAATAAAGGACGTTTATGCAAAGCCAAAAGCAAACATCATCCTAGAGGGAGAGTCTGACGGCATTCTTCTTGAGAGCAGAAACCAGACAAGAATGCCCTTTATCACCACTCTAATTCAACATTGTGCTAGAGGTCCTAGCCAGAGCAATAAGGCAAGAAAAAGAAAGAAAGGGCATCCAAATTAGTAAGGAAGAAGTAAAAGTATCCCTATTTGCAGATGATATGATCTTATACACAGAAAACCCTAAGTATATTGGAACTAATAGAAGATTTCAGCAAAGTGTCAGGATATAAGATAAACACACCAAAAACAGTTGGATTCCTCTATACCAACAAAGAGAATGATGAAAAATAAATCACAAAATCAATACCATTTACGATAGCCCCCAAGAGGATAAAATACTTAGAAATCCAAATTCCAATGACATTTTTTAACCAGATGGAGGAACAAATCACCAACTTCATATGGAAAGGGTAGAGACTCAAGATAAGTAAAGCATTACTGAGGAAGAAGAACAAAGTGGGAGGCCTCACAATACCTGATTTTAGAACCTATTATACCACCACAGTAGTCAAAACAGCCTGGTAGTGGTGCAACAACAGATATGTAGATCAATGGAACAGAATTGAGAACACAGATGTAGATTCATCCACCTATGAGCAGCTGATATTTGACAAAGTCCCAAAGTCCATTAAATGGGGAAAAGACAGTCTCTTTAACAAATGGTTTTGGCATAACTGGATAGTCTTCCACAAAAAAAAAAAAAAAAAAAAATGAAATGAGACCCATACCTCACAGTATGTACAAAAACTAACTCAAAATGGATTAAAGACCTAAATATAAAATCTAGAATGATAAAGATCATGGAAGAAAAAATGGCAATGCTAGGAGGCCTAATATATTGCTTAAACAGAATACAAACAATAACTAACAATGCACAAACACTAGATGAGAAATTAGATAGCTGAGAGCTTCTAAAAATCAAACACTTATGCTCATCAAAAGACTTCACTAAAAAAAGTAAAAAGACAACCATTGGACTGGGAAAAAAATTTGGCTATGACATATTCAACAAGGGTCCAATTTCTAAAATCTCTAAGATACTGCAACACCTCAGCAACAAAAAGACAGATAACTCAATTAAAAAATGGACAAAGGATATGAATAGATACTGCCCCAAAAAAGACATTCAGGCAGCTAATAGATACATGAAGAAATGCTCAAGGTGATTAGCCACTAGAGAAATGCAAATCAAAACTATAATGAGATACCATGTCACCCCAACAAGGCAGGCACTAATCCAAAAACAGAAAATAATAATGTTGGAGTCTGGGGACCATGGTCAATTGGCATACAAGGTGTATTAAGAAAATGTTCTGCATCCCACTTTGGTGAGTGGTGTCTGGAGTCTTAAAAGCTAGCAAGTGGCCATCTAAGATGCATCAATTGGTCTCAATCCACCTGGAACAAAGGAGAATGAAGAACACCAAAGATTCAAGGAAAATATGAGCCCAAGAGAAAGAAAGGGCCTCATAAACCAGAGATTTCATTGTCCTGAGGCCAGAAGAATTAGATGGTATCTGGCTACCACTAATGACTTCCCTGACAGGGAACACACAGAGAATCTCTGATGGAGCAGGAGAAAAGTGTGGTGCAGAATTCAAATTCAAGGAAAAAGGCCAGACTTAATGGTCTGACTGAGACTGGAGAGACTCCAGAGGTCACGGCCCCTGGACTCTGTTAGCCCAAAACTAAAACCATTCTTGAAGCAAACTCTTCAGACAAATATTAGACTGGACTATAAGACATAAAATGATACTGGTGAGGGGTGAGCTTCTTAGCACAAGTAGACAGATGAGACTATGTGGGCATTCCTGTCTGGAGGAGAAATGAGAAGGCAGAGGCGGACAGGAGCTAGATAAATAAACATAGGAAATACAGGATGGAGAGAAGGAGTATGTTGTCACATTGTAGGGAGAGCAACACGGGTCATGTAACAATGTGTGTATAAGTTTTTATAGGAGAAACTGACTTGAATTGTAAACATTCACTTAAAGCACAATAAAAAAATATATATATGTATCTTCCTGGTACATAATTGCTGAGAATTTCTACTGTGGAAAGACATTAATGCAGGAGATTGCCTGGATTGAACCTTCAACATCCCTGCCCTCTTCCCCAAATCCCCCTCCACCCTGATTCAGTTATCTTTTTAAAACACAAATCTTACATGCTATTCCTTTGCTTAAAAGTCTATGGGCTCCAAGAGACAAAAGGGCCATATAAACCACAGACTCCATCAGCCTGAGACCAAGAAGAACTAGATGGTGCCCAGCTACCACCAATGACAAATCTGACAGGGAATATAACCGAGAGTCCCTAACAGGACAGGAGAAAAGTGTGGTGCAGAATTCAAATTCACGTAAAAGGACTCGACTAAATGGTCTGGCTGAGACTGGAGGAACACTCAAATTCATGGCCCCAGAAGCTCTGTTAATCCAGAACTAAAATTATTCCTTAAGCCAACTCTTCAGACAAAGATTAGACTGGACTATAAAACATAAACTAATACTCATGAAGAGTGTGCTTCTTAGTTCAAGAAGATAGATGAGACTAAATGGGCGGCTCCTGTCTGGAGGCTGGATGAGAAGGCAGAAGGGGACAGGAGCTGATTGGATGGACACAGAAAACCTGGGGTGGAAAGGGGAAGTATGATGTCACATTATGGGGATTGCAACTAGTGTCACGTAATAATACATGCATAATTTTTTTGTATGAGAAATTAGCATGAGTTGTAAAATTTTACCTAAAACACAATAAAATAAATAAATAAAAATACATAGATAGTAAAAAAAAAGTTTGGAGAAGTTGTGGAGAGATTGGAACACTTATGCACTGCTAGTGGGAATGTAAAATGGTACAACCACTTTGGAAGTCGATTTAGCATGTCCTTAAAAAGCTTGAAACAGAGGAACCATAGGATCCATCAATCACACTCCTTAGAATACATCCTAGAGAAAAAAGAGCTGTCACACAAATAGATACATGCACAGCTATGTTCATTGCATTATGTTGAGTGAAATTAGTCAGTCTCAAAAGAACAGGTATTGTATGAGAGCACTATTATAAGAAAACTCAAGAAAAAGTTTAAACGCAGAAGAAAGCATTCTTTAATGCTTATGTGGGTGGGTAGGGAGGGAGAGGGGAATTCACTAACTAGATAGTAGGCAAGAATCTTCTTGGGTGAAGGGAAGGACAACACACAATATGGGGGAAGTCAGCACAACTGGACTAAACCAAAAGCTAAGAAGTTTCCTGAACACAACCAAACAGTTCAAAGGACAGAGTAGCTGGGGCTGGGGTCTGGGGACCATGGTTTTGGGGAACAACAAGGTCATTTGGAAAACAAAATTTATTAAGAAAATATTCTGCATCCCACTTAGATGAGTGGCATCTTGGGTCTTAAAATCTTGCCAGTGGCCATCTAAGATATATCAATTGATCCCAACACACTTGGAGCAAAGGAGAATGAAGAACAACAAAGACACAAGGAAAATATTAGTCCAAGAGACAAAAAGACCACATAAACCAGAGACTCCATCAGCCTGAGCCCAGAAGAACCAGATGATGCCTGGCTACCACCAAAGACCACCCTGACAGGGAACACAACAGAGTGTCCCTGACGAAGTGGGAGAAAAGTGTGGAACAGAACTCAAATTCACATAAAAAGACCGGATTTAATGGTCTGACTGAGACTGGAGGAACCCCCGAAGTCATGGCCCCTGGATGCTGTGTTAACCCAAAACTAAGACTACTCTGGAAGAACACTCTTCAGACAAAGATTAGACTGAACTATAAAACATAAAACAATACTCGTGAAGAGTGTGCTTCTTCGGTCAAGCAGATACAAGAGACCAAAGGGGCGGCTCCTGTCTGGAGGCAAGATGAGAAGTCAAGAAGGGACAGGAGCTGGTAGGATTGACAAGGGAAACCTGGGGTGGAAAGGGGAAATGTGCTGTCACATAGTAGGGATTGCAACTAGTGTCACACGACAATATGTGCATAAAATTTTGTATGAGAGATTAACTTGAGCTGTAAACAAAAACAAGCAAACAAAAAAGATCTGCTTTCTCTAAAGAAAGAAAATAAACAAAAAAACAGGAGCCCTGGAAGAGTCCATGCCCCACTTTCACTCTCAAAACTCAGAGATACCATATGTACCGTCTCTAAGTAAGACATACAGAATCAATCACACATCTTCAGACGTGTATCTGTCCTTAGGATCAAGGTTTGGGGAAGAAGTTCCTCATACCATTTTTTCATATTTAGATATTTTGTTTTAAACACTGCATGTCATTAGTGCTTAATTAAATGAGGTAAGCACAGCTATGAAACACATCAGAAATCCTAGTAAATACTGTTAGGCATAAATTCACTTCGGTATATAAGACTTTACAAGAGATAATTGTATATATCTATGTATTTTTTTTTTTTTGGTGTCTTTTCTAATTCTTTTTCCTCTATATCCTTTTAACTAATTCTTTTTGTTTGTTTTAACCAGGTATATTTCACTATTCAAGCTCCCTATTCCCATTTACGAAATGTCATTTCTTTTTATATTTGATCTATTGTTAAAGTAGATCATTTCAAAGAAGTTCTTATCTCTGGATTCTCAAAATTCATTTATTCACTATTTTATTCAGAAGTATTTGTCAAGCATTTTTTAGGTCTCAGGTGCTCTTCTATGGGTAGGGAATACAATAGTGAACAAAACAACATGGCCCTGCACTCCTCAAGTGCATGATCTAGTCTATAAGACCACCAATAGCAGAGAGATAAGTAAATCATAGTACAGAGGTAATAGGCACTATGAAGAAAATAATGCAGGATAATAGGACAATGTGTGTGTGTGTGGAAAAGGGGAGGGGAGGGGAATTTCAGATAGATGTTACTGTTAATATTATTATTTAGGTTTACGTATCATTGAAAAAGGGAGAGGCTATCCAAACCCAATCAATTTAGATATATAATTGTGTAAAGTTACAGGTCTTAGTCTGCGTAATTCCCAACCCAATTTCCAATTCTTATATGTCACTCATCTACTGAGTATTTTCATCTGTTGATGTAGTTTCTCTCCCACCTACATTAAACATTTTTAATGTTAACAGTTGAAGAGTATTAAATAATTTATAAAACACAGAAAATAGCCCTATGAAAGCCTGTCCTGTTTTTCCTCTCCTGAATTAGTATTACAGTAGTGGGAATTATATTCCCAGGATTCAAGTCATTTCCAATTCTTTTTTTCTTTTCCTTATTCCAATTTTTAATTATTTTTTGAAATCATAATATCTGAACAGATTAGGGGTGAAACACAATATTAGGGGTCAGTATAAGGGGTGTGGGAAGGTGTAACATTGCTTTTCATTTAACAGTCAGTCAGTAGATGGATGGCTATTCACTTTTTGCTTGATTTATATTTTGTGTTTCTAATCCAGGGATTAGAGAAAGGTGGAAGAAATGGTCTTTCTATCCACTTTTTGGTAGACAAGCAACTAGCAGCATCACACTGATTATATTTTCAACCTATGCCTCTTGACCTTGTAGTTAATGGGAATTTCCCTCATATCCTGACAATAAGTTGACAGTGTGTCCCAGTCACAGTGTTGTGGAATTTTATCTTCCTAAGTCTTCTCCTAACTGCATTAGTGAGATGGAAGGGGCTGTTTCAAAGGCTGCTAGCAGATGCCATTTTAAACTGGAAATGAAAGTATGGGGTTTTGAGTTTGGAATATATCTGTGAATAAGGAATAATCTGATACATAACAAAACAGATGTGCTATGCACTTACCGCAGAGAAAAATCCAGAATGTTAAAGTTGAAAAAAATAGGATATGTTGTTGACTAAATCTCTACTGTGATCTCTATTACCTCTTTCTTTCTTTTACCTATGTTTCATTTATGAGCTCTTTCTTCTGTCTCCTTCAAGCCAATGACCATGTTAAAAAACATATAAAAGTTACTTGACATCTTCCTTAAGGTTGCATTTTTCCAGAAAATTGTAATGTTGCCTTTTTTTAACATTAAAATAGGAAAAGCATATACAAACTTTTCTGTTGTTTCCACTGCTTAGAACACTTTCTGGGATGCCTTCTTCACTCAGTTAACAGATATTAAAAAAAAAAAAAAAAAAAAAAAGCATATACAAACTTTTCTGTTGTTTCCACTGCTTAGAACACTTTCTGGGATGCCTTCTTCACTCAGCTAACAGATATTAGGGATGTCTTAATTATCTAGTGCTGCTGTAACAGAAACAACGTAAGAGGATGGCTTCAAAAAACAGAAGTTTATTCTCTCAGAATCTGGAAGTCCAAATTCAGAGTGCCGGCTCTAGGGGAAGGCTCTCTCTCTCTGTAGGCTCTGGAGGAAGGTCTTTGTCTCTTTCTTCTCCTGAACTAGGAGCTTCTCAGTGCAGGGACCCCCAGTCCAAAGGACACACTATTCTCCTGGCTCTTGTTTCTTGGTGGTATGAAGTCCACATGTCTCTCTGCTCACTTCTCTCTTTTATATCTCAAAAGAGATTGATTTAAGATACAACCTAATCTTGTAGATTGAGTCCTGCCTCATTAACATAACTGCCTCAAATCCTGCCTCATTAACTTCATGGAAGTAGGATTTACCACACATGGGAAAATCACATCTGATAACAAATGGTGGACAATCACCCAACACTGGAAATCAAGGCCTAGCCAAATTGACAGATATTTTGGGGGGACGCAATTCAATGTATGACCCTGAAATACCAAATCTTTGCTCTGCACTATTCCAGGCACCACAGATGTAGGAGTGATTAAAACAGATCAACATTTCTGCCTTCTTGGAACTTGCATTATTCCCTTTTACCTGTCTTTACTAAATTATCACACACCCTTCAATGTTACATTTTCTGACCTGTAAATCCATTGAAATTGGAAATCATATTTATGTTTCCACAAAGCTCCCAATCTAGTACCTCAATATGAGTTTATTAAACAGAATGCTAGTTAACTACATAAATATGTCTGTCACAGAAAATGGCATTCTCTAATGTCTTCGTATTCATTTCTTCAGTAAAGTTTTTATTCTATGATATTCACTTGAAGTCAATAATTGTAATTATTAAATAAGAAATATCTGTACCTTGATTTATTTATTATTACTGGAGATTAGATTTTCACAAATGTAAGTAACGCATTGCAAAACTCGGGCCAAATAATATTAGGAAAGTAAACTCATGAATTGTAATGAATCTGGGAAATATTTGAATAATTTAGAAGTGTGCTCAAAACACACACACACACAAACACACAGACATTCTCCAGGTTAGCAGGTGATAATTAAAAAACCAAAACCCAGTGCCGTCGAGTCGATTCCAACTCCTAGTGACCCTATAGGACAGAGTAGAACTGCCCCATAGAGTTTCCAAGGAGTGCCTGGCAGATTTGAGCTGCCGACCCTTTGGTTAGCAGCCGTAGCTCTTAACCACTATGCCACCATGGTTTCTGCAGATAATAGCAGTACCCAAAATAACTCTTAGGTTTATGGAGCTTAAAAGTGAGAAGCTGTCAGCACCAAATTAATATAAAAAGTGAGAGAGGTGCTAATAGAATCAACCACATTTTGTGACTCTTGGAACTTTATTCCACATTTCTTAAATCACTAAAGAAGCCATTACTCATAATTGGCTATATATTCACATAATGCCTCCATCTCAATGTGTGAGAATTTTCCCTCTTCAGCAACAATTTTTTTTTTTTTTTCCTAAAATGGAGCTGTTTGTTTATAATGTTTGCTCTGTAGGTAAATTATTGAGGAACAGATACATGACCAAACTCTATAAACAATCTCGTATACTTAGGTTATTAAAATCAGACTTGTTCTATCTTACATGATCATCTCCTTTTCTTTTTACCTTGACTAATAGTTTTTTTTTTTTTTTTCACTGTTATATGCATTTCATAAGCTGTCTTTTATTCTTTTTGGGAGAAGGTAAAATGTCAACCATTAGATAAGAACACAAAATTTGGTGTTCTTGTAAATTTTTTTTTTTAATGAACTGATATTTTACAAAAAAAATGCATTATTTGCCAATCATAGGATTAAAAAACATAAAAATTACATTTTCCAAAAATCGATTGCAAGTTAAATATTAAAACAAGTATGTAGTTAACTCTGTGCTCTGTACTGCATTATTGCTTACACCTGTTTCATGGCTACCCTTTGAACTTCAGTTATGACCCAAACTCAAGACATAGCCTAAAATATTTTTGAAGTTTGAACCGTATCACCTCTCAAACTCATCTCTTATAACTTCATCCATTGTCCACTCTATTTCAGCTAATTTCTGGAAGAAAATTTTTATTCTAACTCAGTACTTTTGAAAAAAAAATTTTTTTTCCTATAAATGTATCAGTAGTCTTTCTTAGTAAGCACCTCCTTGTTTGCCCAGTCCAGACTCAGCTGTCACTTGTCTCGAGAGACGTGTTCCATTCCAAACCTCCTTTAGTCCCCTTTACTGTCATCAAAACCATTTGCCATCAGATAGATTCCAACTCATGGGGGACTCATGTGTATCAGAGTAGAACTGTGCTCCCTAGGGTTTTCATTGATTGTTATCTTCTGGAAGTAGATGACCTTTCTTCTGAGGTGCTTCTGGGTGGATTTGAACCATCAGCCTTTCTCTTAGCAGCCAAATACATTGCCCATTTTCACCATTCAGTACCCTTTTATATTTATAGGTTTCATCAAAATTTAAAATATATATTTTTTGTGTGTTTATCTGTTTAATGTTCTTCTTTCAGGTTGTTCTGATGATTATTGTACTTTCAGAGACAGACAAAAAGTCTAATATATTATAGGATCTCGACAATGATATATAAATAAACTATATTGAGTTTTAAACAACTTATGCACACAGACTTTATTTGATAATTACTGAATAGGTTGTCTAATTTCTAGTTATGTTAATAAGATCAAAAGCTACATCTATTCCTATTCAAAATTTATTTTCAGACTAACAATCTAAAGTGTAAATATTTAAAATTTGAATTCCATAATCAATGTTTCTAATATTTGTCATAGATTTATGCCTAATTCAAACTTAATAATCATGTATTTTGTGCAATTTTTCTACACGCACTAGAATATGAAAATTAGGATTCTTCCAGTTGAAATAATTTAATAAATTTATTCATTGAGGCTTCTCTCTGCTTCAAATAAATAGCAATAAAAAATAAAGCAGGAAAAAAAAAAGAGAGAGCATTAAGAAAACATGATTGTTATGAATTGAATTGTGTCCCCCCAAAAGATATGTTGAAATCCTAACCCCTGTAACTGAATGTGACCTTGTTTGGGGAAATAGAATCTTTCTTGCAAGATATTATTAGCTAAGGGCCGGGGCCAAGATGGCGGACTAGGTGGACGCTACCGCGGATCCCTCTTGCAACAAAGACTCGGAAAAACAAGGAAATCGATCACATACATAACAATCTACGAACTCTGAACAATAAGCACAGACTTAGAGATGGAAAACGAACAAATACGGGCAGACAGTGACCGTTTTCAGAACTAGGAGCCAGCGTACCAGGCAGGTGACCTTTGGAGCCCGATCTGGGGCAGAGCCCAGGGGGGCAGATGGCACAGAAGGGGGGCCCAGCCCTTCCCCCCCGAACCCATCCCGGGAGGAAGTCTAGCTGGTTGGTGCGGGCGGCGTAGTGGCGCAGCCAGAGGGAGAAGCACTCGGGAGGCAGTGACTGATCTGGGAGTGGGGAGAACAGCATCCCAGCCGGAGAGCCATCCCGCCAGGAGTTTGGTGGGAAGCGGGCGGGGCACGAGCGGGGGGGGTCAGCTATATTTCCCTAAAGCGACCCCGGGGCTGGGCCCACACGTTCATGCGGGGGGACGCACACCCAATCCGCGCGTGTGGCGCAGCGCACAGGGGGGAGAAGTCCCCGGGAGGAAGTGACTGGTCTCGGAGCGGGGAAAGCAGCGTCCCAGCCAGGGTGCCGTCCCGCTGGGATTTGGGTGCGTGCGTGGGCGGGGCGTGAGCGCGGGGTCCAATTATATTCGCCTGAATAGACCCTGGGGGCGGGCCCACCCGTTCGTGTGGGAAATGCCCACCCAGTTCACGCGAGCAGTGACGTGCACCGGAGGGAGAAGTCCCCGGAAGTGACTGGTCTCGGAGCGGGGAAAGCAGCGTCCCAGCCGGAGACCTATCCGGGCCGGATTTTGGCGGATGGGGGCGGAGCGTGAACGCGGTGTTCAGCTCTATATTCTGTGGTGCTACACTCCTAGCTCTCTGATCCCTCCCCCACCCTCCCCAGGAGGCTCCATTAACATCCGAATACCCACAGCCAGAGGGAGAATTCAGATAGGGATCTGACTGCATTTTTTTTAGCTGATTACCTGGAAAATCTAGTTTCCCAGTGATGGCTCGGAGACAGCAGTCCATATCAAACCGCATAAAGAAACAGACCATGACAGCTTCTCCAACCCCCCAAACAAAAGAATCAAAATCTTTCCCAAATGAAGATACAATCCTGGAATTATCAGATACAGAATATAAAAAACTAATTTACAGAATGCTTAAAGATATCACAAATGAAATTAGGATAAATGCAGAAAAAGCCAAGGAACACACTGATAAAACTGTTGAAGAACTCAAAAAGATTATTCAAGAACATACTGGAAAAATTAATAAGTTGCAAGAAACCATATAGAGACAACATGTAGAAATCCAAAAGATTAACAATAAAATTACAGAATTTGACAACGCAATAGAAAGTCAGAGGAGCAGACTCGAGCAATTAGAATGTAGACTGGGACTTCTGGAGGACCAGGGAAACAACACCAACATAGCTGAAAAAAAATCAGATAAAAGAATTTTAAAAAATGAAGAAACCCTAAGAATCATGTGGGACTCTATCAAGAAGGATAACTTGCGAGTGATTGGAGTCCCAGAACAGGAAGGGGGGACAGAAAACACAGAGAAATTAGTTGAAGAACTCCTGACACAAAACTTCCCTGACATCATGAAAGACGAAAGGATATCTATCCAAGATGCTCATCGAACCCCATTTAAGATTGATCCAAAAAGAAAAACACCAAGACATATTATCATCAAACTTGCCAAAACCAAAGACAAACAGAAAATTTTAAAAGCAGCCAGGGAGAAAAGAAAGGTTTCCTTCAAGGGAGAATCAATAAGAATAAGTTCAGACTACTCAGCAGAAACCATGCAGGCAAGAAGGGAATGGGACGATGTATACAGAGCACTGAACGAGAAAAACTGCCAACCAAGGATCATATATCCAGCAAAACTCTCTCTGAAATATGAAGGAGAAATTAAGATATTTACAGATAAACACAAGTTTAGAGAATTTGCAAAAACTAAACCAAGACTGCAAGAAATGCTAAAGGAGATTGTTTGGCCTGATGACCAATAATATCAGGTACCAGCACAATACAAGGTCACAAAACAGAACGTCCTGATATCAACGCAACTCAAATAGGGAAAGCACAAAAACAAACAAATTAAGACCAATTCTAAAAAATAAATGAATCAACAAAATAATACACATGACAGGAAATCATGGAAATCAGTAGATAAACGATCACAATAATCAAAAAGAGGGACTAAATATAGGAGGCATTGAACTGCTGGATGGAGAGTGATACACGGCGATATAGAAAGATAGAAGTTAGGTTTTTACTTAGAAAAATAGGGGTAAATAATAAGGTAACCACAAAAAGGAATATCAATTCCATAACTCAAGAAAAACGTAACGACTCAACAAACACAAAGTTAAACATTATGAAAATGCGATCTCACAAGCTACTAAGAAAAACGTCTCAGCACAAAAAAAGCATGTGAAAAAAGGAAATGGCCACAACACACATGAAAAGGCATCAAAATGACAGCACTAAAAACTTATTTATCTATAATTACGCTGAATGTAAATGGACTAAATACACCAATAAAGAGACAGAGAGTCACGGACTGGATAAAGAAACACGATCCATCTATATGCTGCCTACAAGAGACACACCTTAGACTTAGAGACACAAACAAACTAAAACTCAAAGGATGGAAAAAAATATATCAAGCAAACAATAAGCAAAAAAGAAGAGGAGTAGCAATATTAATTTCTGACAAAATAGACTTAGGACTTAAATCCACCACAAAGGATAAAGAAGGACACTATATAATGATAAAAGGGACAATTGATCAGGAAGACATAACCATATTAAATATTTACGCACCTAATGACAGGGCTGCAAGATACATAAAACAAATTTTAACAGAATTGAAAAGTGAGATAGACACCTCCACATTTATAGTAGGAGACTTCAACACACCACTTTCGGAGAAGGACAGGACATCAAGTAAGAAGCTCAATAGAGACATGGAAGACCTACTTACAACAATCAACCAACTTGACCTCATTGACTTATACAGAACTCTCCACCCAACCGCTGCAAAATATACTTTTTTTTCTAGTGCACATGGAACATTCTCTAGAATAGACCACATATTAGGTCATAAAACAAAGCTTTGCAGAATCCAAAACATCGAAATATTACAAAGCATCTTCTCAGACCACAAGGCAATGAAGCTAGAAATCAATAACAGAAAAACTAGGGAAAAGAAATCAAATACTTGGAAAATGAACAATACCCTCCTGAAAAAAGACTGGGTTATAGAAGACATCAAGGAGGGAATAAGGAAACTCTTAGAAAGCAACGAGAATGAAAATTCTTCCTATCAAAACCTCTGGGACACATCAAAAGCAGTGCTCAGAAGCCCATTTATATCAATAAATGCACACATACAAAAAGAAGAAAGAGCCAAAATCAGAGAACTGTCCCTACAACTTGAACAAATAGAAAGTGAGCAACAAAAGAATCCATCAGGCACCAGGAGAAAACAAATAATAAAAATTAGAGCTGAACTAAATGAATTAGAGAACAGAAAAACAATTGAAAGATTTAACAAAGCCAAAAGCTGGTTCTTTGAAAAAATTAACAAAATTGATAAACCATTGCCCAGACTGACTAAAGAAAAACAGGAAAAGGAACAAATAACCCGAATAAGAAACGAGAAGGACCACATCACAACAGAACCAAATGAAATTAAAAGAATCATTTCAGATTACTACGTAAAATTCTACTCTAACAAATTTGAAAACCTAGAAGAAATGGATAAATTCTTGGAACAATACTACCTACCTAAACTAACACATTCAGAAGTAGAACAACTAAATAGACCCATAACAAAAAAAGAGATTAAAACGGTAATCAAAAAACTTCCAACAAAAAAAAGTCCTGGCCCAGACGGCTTCACTGCAGAGTTCTACCAAACCTTCAGAGAAGACTTAGCACCATTACTATTGAAGGTATTTCAAAGCATAGAAAAAGACGGAACACTACCCAACTCATTCTATGAAGCTACCATCTCCCTGATACCAAAACCAGGTAAAGACATTAGAAAAAAAGAAAATTTTAGACCTATATCCCTCATGAACATAAATGCAAAAATCCTCAACAAAATTCTAGCCAATAGAATCCAACAACACATCAAAAAAATAATTCACCCTGATCAAGTGGGATTTATACCAGGTATGCAAGGCTGGTTTAATATCAGAAAAACCATTAATGTAATCCATCACATAAATAAAACAAAAGATAAAAACCACATGATCTTATCAATAGATGCAGAAAAGGCATTTGACAAAGTTCAACACCCATTTATGATAAAAACTCTTACCAAAATAGGAACTGAAGGAAAATTCCTCAACATAATAAAGGGCATATATGCAAAGCCAACAGACAATATCACTCTAAACGGAGAGAACCTGAAAGCATTTCCCTTGAGAACGGGAACCAGACAAGGATGCCCTTTATCACTGCTCTTATTCAACATCGTACTTGAAGTCCTAGCCAGAGCAATTAGGCTAGACAAAGAAATAAAGGGTATCCAGATTGGTAAGGAGGAAGTAAAGCTATCACTATTTGTAGATGACATGATCGTATACATGGAAAACCCTAAGGAATCCTCCAGAAAACTACTGAAACTAATAGAAGAGTTTGGAAGAGTCTCAGGTTATAAAATAAACATACAAAAATCACTTGGATTCCTCTACATCAACAAAAAGAACACCGAAGAGAAAATCACCAAATCAATACCATTCACAGTAGCCCCCAAGCAGATAAAATACTTAGGAATAAATCTTACCAAGGATGTAAAAGACCTATACAAAGAAAACTATAAAACTCTGCTACAAGAAATTCAAAAGGACATACTTAAGTGGAAAAGCATACCCTGCTCATGGATAGGAAGACTTAACATAGTAAAAATGTCTATTCTACCAAAAGCCATTTATACATATAACGCACTTCCAATCCAAATGCCAATGTCATACTTTAAGGGGATAGAGAAACAAATCACTAATTTCATATGGAAGGGAAAGAACCCCCGGATAAGCAAAACATTACTGAAAAAGAAGAAGAAAGTGGGAGGCCTCACCCTACCTGATTTCAGAACCTATTATATAGCTACAGTAGTCAAAACAGCCTGGTACTGGTACAACAACAGGCACATAGACCAATGGAACAGAATTGAGAACCCAGATATAAATCCATCCACGTATGAGCAGCTGATATTTGACAAAGGACCAGTGTCAGTTAATTGGGGAAATAATAGTCCTTTTAACAAATGGTGCTGGCATACCTGGATATCCATTTGCAAAAGAATGAAACAGGACCCATACCTCACACCATGCACAAAAACTAACTCCAAGTGGATCAAGGACCTAAACATAAAGACTAAAACGATAAAGATCATGGAAGAAAAAATAGGATCAACCCTAGGAGCTCTAATACGGGGCATAAACAGAATACAAAACATTACCAAAAATGATGAAGAGTAACCCGATAACTGGGAGCTCCTAAAAATCAAACACCTATGCTCATCTAAAAACTTCACCAAAGGAGTAAAAAGACCACCTACAGACTGGGAAAGAATATTCAGCTATGACATCTCAGACCAGCGCCTGATCTCTAAAATCTACATGATTCTGTCAAAACTCAACCACAAAAAGACAAACAACCCAATCAAGAAGTGGGCAAAGGATATGAACACACATTTCACTAAAGAAGATATTCAGGCAGCCAACAGATACATGAGAAAATGCTCCCGATCATTAGCCATTAGAGAAATGCAAATTAAAACTACGATGAGATTCCATCTCATACCAACGAGACTGGCATTAATCCAAAAAACACAAAATAATAAATGTTGGAGAGGCTGCGGAGAGATTGGAACTCTCATACACTGCTGGTGCGATTGTAAAATGGTACAACCACTTTGGAAATCCATCTGGCGTTATCTTAAACAGTTAGAAATAGAACTACCATACAACCCAGAAATCCCACTACTTGGAATATACCCTAGAGATACAAGAGCCTTCACACAAACAGATATATGCACACCCATGTTTATTGCAGCTCTGTTTACAATAGCAAAAAGCTGGAAGCAACCAAGATGTCCGTCAACGGATGAATGGGTAAATAAATTGTGGTATATTCACACAATGGAATACTACGCATCGATAAAGAACAGTGACGAATCTCTGAAACATTTCATAACATGGAGGAATCTGGAAGGCATTATGCTGAGTGAAATGAGTCAGTTGCAAAAGGACAAATATTGTAGAAGACCACTATTATAAGATTTTGAGAAATAGAAAAAACGGAGAAGAACACATACTTATGTGGTTACAAAGGGGGGAGGGAGGGAGGGAGGGAGAGGGCTTTTTATTGATCAATCAGGAGATAAGAACTGCTTTGGGTGAAGGGAAAGACAACACTCAATACAAGGAAGGTCAGCCTAATTGGACTGGACTAAAAGCAAAGAGGTTTCCGGGATAAAATGAATGCTTCAAAGGTCAGCGGAGCAGGGGCTGGGGTCTGGGGAACTTGGTTTGAGGGGACTTCTAAGTCAATGGGCAAAATAATTCTATTATGAAAACATTCTGCATCCCACTTTGAATTATGGCGCCTGGGGTTCTAAATGCCAACAAGCGGCCATCTAAGATGCATCAATTAGTCTCAACCCACCTGGAGCAAAGGCAAAGGAAGAACACCAAGGTCACACGACAACTAAGAACCCAAGAGACAGAAAGGGCCACATGAACCAGAGACCTACATTATCCTGAGACCAGAAGAACTAGTTGGTGCCCGGCCACAATCGATGTTTGCCCTGTCAGGGAGCACAACAGACAACTCCTGAGGGAGCAGGAGACCAATGGGATACAGACCCCAAATTCTCATGAAAAGACCATACCTTAATGGTATGACTGCGACTAGAGGAATCCCAGAGACAATGCTCCCCAGAACTTCTGATGGCACAGGACAGGAACCATCCCCGAAGACAACTCATCAGGCATGAAAAGGACTGGTCAGCCGGGGGGAGAGAGATGCTGATGAAGAGTGAGCTAATTAAATCAGGTGGACACTGGAGAGAGTGTTGGCAACTCTTGACTGGAGGGGGGATGGGAAGATAGAGAGAGAGGGAAGATGGCAAAATTGGCACGAAACGAGAGACTGTAAGGGCTGACTCAATAGGGGGAGAGCAAGTGGGAGAAGGGAGTAAGATGTATGTAAACCTACATGTGACAGACTGATTGGAATGGTAAATGTTCACTTGAAGCTTAATAAAAATTAAAAAAAAAAAAAGATATTTTTAGCTAAATCGTACTAGAGTAGAAACAGAACCTAATCCTAATCCCTTCAAAATCATGTCTTAAAAAAGGGGAAGATAAGCAGGGAAGCAAAGTCACACAGGAGGAATGCCAGTACATGAGGATCTGCCTAAAAGCCAGAAGCTGAAAGTCATCAGGAATGAGATTTTCCTCTAAAGCTGAGAGAGAGAGTGTACACCTGGTGACATCTTGAATTTGAACTGCCATGTTCCAGAATTGTGAAAAAATAAATTTCTGTTCTTTAAAGCTATCTACATTATGGTTAGAAAACCAAAAGGGAAGAGCACACTCTGCATTTTTCAAGATGAAAGAAGTGAAGAAAAGAAATCAAGCCTTGAGTTGCAATATTGAAGGAGTCTATGGGGCAGTTCTACTCTATCCTATAGGGCCACTATGAGTCGGAATCGACTCCACGGCACTGGGTTATGGACAAAATATTGAACAATCCAGGAAGCATCAAAAGAAGATGGAAGGAATACAGAGTCACTGTGTCAAAAAGAATTGGTCAACATTCAACCATTTCAGTAGGTAGTATATGATCAAGAACTGATGGTACTGAAGGAAGAAGTCCAAGCGGTACTGGAGACATTGGTGAAAAACAAGGCTCCACAAACTGACAGGAATGGTAGATGTTAAACCATTTCAGGAGGTAGCATATGATCAAGAACCCATGCTATTGAAGGAGGAAGTCCAAGCTGTATTGAACACGTTGGCTAAAAGCAAGTCTCCAGGAATCGATGGAATACTGACTAAGCTGTTTCAACAAACGGATTCAGCAATGGAGGTGCTCACTCATCTATGCTAAGAAATTTGGAAAACAGCTACCTGGCCAACCAACTGGAAGAGGTCCATATTTGTGCCAATTCCAAAGAAAAGTGATTTAACAGAATGCAGAAATTATTGAGCAATATCATTAATATCATACACAAGTAAAATTTTGCTTAAGATAACTCAAAAATGACTGCAGCAGTATATAGACAGGGAACTGCCAGAATTCAAGCAGGATTCAGAAGAAGAAGTAGAAAGAGGGATATCATTACTGATGTCAGATGGATCTTGGCTGAAAGCAGAGAATATCAGAAAGATGTTTACCTGTGTCTTGTTGACTGACTATGCAAAAGCATTCAACTGTGTGCATCATAATAAGCTTTTGAAGAAAACTTAAAATAAGCATATTTTTTAATCAAAATAATTAAACATATAACAAGTCCTGAGAGTACAAGCCCTTGAGCTCAAGTAATGGCTCAGGATAGACAGTTGGTTTAAAAGAGGATAAGAAGAGTAAGCATATTTCATACAAAGAAAGAGAGTAGCTCCAGACTCACTTATTAAAATTGGAGTTGCAATATACAAAAGCATTTCAGAATAAAATAAATAAATAAATCATCAGCTTGAAAGTTTATTCGTAGTTCTGAAGAAGATAAATTAAAAAAAAAAAATCTGTAACTAGCTATTTGGTAAACAAAACAAAACAAACAAAAAAACAGAAAACCCAAAAACACCAAAACCAAAAAGAAAATTCTTAGAAACTAGCAGACAAAAAAAGGCAAATTTTCTAGAAAAAAAAAAAATGATGATTAGATCAGCAGGCTCTTTTAATACAGTAACAGCAAGGAGAGACTGGAACATTTACTTCTATATCCTGAAGGAATGCCCCGACAATTCAAAATACGTTTCCATAATTAAACTCTCATTCAAGAATTTGTGCAAGCTTTGTTTGCTTGTCCGTTTGTTTCTACAAATGTAGCATAGGAGATAGCCTGAAAATCCTTCTACTAAAAAAACCTTAAAATGCTGTATGAAAATTATAATCAGTATGCATTTTTAAGAATTGCTGACATCAAAAAGAAAGAATCATAAGCATAGAATCCAAAACAAACAGAAGGCTACAAAGAGAGCTAGAAGTCAAGGCTATGATGAGGGCTAATGTGCCCACATTGGTAAAGAATAAGCTACCCTTTAACAACAGGCATTGATAGAAGACATGGCTTTGTGCTTGCACTAATTGGGAAAATGGAAATGAGATTCAGCACATCAACTCTGACTTTGGAAAAGCTAGTGAAAAAGGCTCATGGAAAGAAAAGTCTAGCCACCCACAGAAAAGTACAAATACTCAAAAGACCACTTTAAAAGCAGGTTAAATTTGCTGAGATTATTGAGAGAAATACGGGGAAAAAATAGAACTAAGTAAAATTAATTGTATTATACATCAGATCTTAAAGGGTAGAGAATATGCGGTTTTGGGAGTACTTTTTATGTTATAATTTTTTAATTAAAAATACAAAAAAATTCATTGAGATAAGCACTTCATGCAAGAATCTGGAATAATATAAACTGAAGGAAAGTAAAAATGATAAAATTAAAGTCAATAGAAATTAATAAAATAAAAATTTGAAACTAAACCAACATCGAATCAAGAAAAAAAAAGGTTGCTATAAAGGTTTAAAGAAACTTGTGAAAGACAAATGTATGTCAATAAACATTGAAACACAGACAAAACAGAAATTGCATGAAATATAAATCAAAATTGAGCCAAAAATGAATTAAAAATATGGCTAAACAAAAATAATTGAATTGATTGCCAAAAATCTCCATCTTAACACAAAAGGCTAAAGTTATTTTAGAAATATATTTTACCAAAATTCATGGAACATAAAACCCTTATTCTACTTCAATTTTTCAGAATCTAGAAAAAGAATGGCACATAGCCAGTACATTTCATGAGAATAGTATAGGACTGAAGCCAAAATAAGAACTATGAAACAAACATACATCAATCTACAAAAGTAAAAAAAAGACATCAGTATATTCTAAGCAATTTTATAAAACAAAATGTAGTTATTCTAATAAATAAAATGATTTATCATTAGAAAGGATGCCAATATAATCCAAAATTTCGGATTAAAACAAAGCAAAAAAATATATATAATTATTTAAATGTACTCATTTAAATAATCGATATAGATGAACACTCAAGAAAAATCAACCTTAGTAATCTAGGACTGCTTAGTACACTATAAGAGCACTACCATATCCTAATGAAACGAAGAGCATACGTCATTCTTAGTGTAACACGTTAAAGTCCAAATCAAGAAAAGGATGCTCCATATCACTCATATTACTGAATATGTTACAGGTCTTTGAAAATATAAGAATCTAATAAAAGCAAATGAAATATAATGATTGTTAAGTTAGTCATTTAAAGATTATATGATTGTCAACATATACAATCCAATGATATCTAGAAGCAATAAGGATAAATCAGAAGTTTTATCAGGTTGCCAAATATGAGATCAAGATCCAGAAGTCAATACCATTTCTATACATCAGAAACAACAAATTTTAAAATGTCATAATAAAAAAAATCCTGTTCTTCAATAGCAGCAAAAAACATAACTACTAATAAATTTAATAAAAGATATTTAACACATTTATAGAGAGAATTATGAAATGTTACTGAAGGGTGTATAAAAAGACCTAAACAAATAGAAAAATGTGCTTCTTCCCTAGATAAAAATTCATTATATTTTATAGATGTTATTTGCCTATATTTGATATACAAATTGATACAAATTACAACTAAACACTTTCTTTTAAGTTGTCGTTGTTGTTGTTAGGTGCCATCAAGTCGGTTCCGACTCATAGCAACCCTATGTGCAACAGAACAAAACACTGCCCGGTCCTGAGCCAGGCTCCTTACAATCATTGCTATGCTTGAGCTCATGGTTGCAGTCACTGTGTCAATCCACCTCCACTTCTCCAAAGACTGATCCCTCCCGAAAACATGTCCAAAGTATGTAAGACGCAGTCTTGCCATCCATGCTTCTAAGGAGCATTCTGGCTGTACTTCTTCTAAGACAGATTTGTTCATTCTTTTGGCAGTCCATGGTATACTCAATATTCTTCGCTAACACCACAATTCAAAGGCGTCAATTCTTCTTTGGTGTTCCTTATTCATTGTCCAGCTTTCACATGCATATGATGCGATTGAAAATTCCATGGCTTGGGTTAGGTGCACCTTAGTCTTCAAGGTGACGCCTTTGCTCTTCAACACTTTAAAGAGGCCCTTTGTAGCAGATTTACCCAATGCAATTAATCTTTTAATTTCTTGGCTGCTGCTTCCATGGCTGTTGATTGTGGATCCAAATAAAATGAAATCCTTGACAACTTCAATCGTTCCTCCATTTATCATGATGCTGCTCATTGGTCCAGTTGTGAGGATTTTTGTTTTCTTCATGTTGAGGTGCAATCCATACTGAAGGCTGTGCTCTTTGATCTTCATTAGTAAGTGCTTCAAGTCCTCTTCACTTTCAGCAAGCAAGGTTGTGTCATCTGCATAACTCAGGCTGTTAATGAGTCTTCCTCCAATCCTGATGTCCCATTCTTCTTCATTCAGTTCAGCCCCTCATATTATTTGTTCAGCATACAGATTGAATAGGTATGGTGAAAGGATACAACCCTGACACACACCTTTCCTGACTTTAAACCAATCAGTATCCCCTTGTTCTGTCCAAACAACTGCCTCTTGATCTATGTAAAGGTTCCTCATGAGCACAATTAAGTGTTCTGGAATTCCCATTCTTTGCAAAGCTGTCCATAATTTATTGTGATCCACACGCACAAAGGCCTTTGCATAGTCAATAAAACACAAGGAAACATCCTTCTGGTATTCTCTGTTTTCAGCCAGGATCCATCTGACATCAGCAATGATATCCCTAGTTCCACGTCCTCTTCTGAAACCGGCTTGAACTTCTGGCAGTTCCCTGTCAATATACTGTTGCAGCCATTTTTGAATGATCTTCAGCAAAATTTTGTTTGTGTGTGATGTTAATGATATTGTTCTGTAATTTCCACATTCGGTTGGATTACCTTCATTGGGAATAGGCATAAATATGGATCTCTTCCAGTCATTTGGCCAGGAAGCTGTCTTCCATATTTCTTGGCATAGACGAGTGAGCACCTCCAGCGCTGCATCTATTTGTTGAAACATCTCAACTGGTCATCAATTCCTGGAGCCTTGTTTTTTGCCCATGCCTTCAGAGCAGCTTGGACTTCTTCCTTCTTCTTTTTTTTAAGTAGGATTTACCAAGTTTATGTAACAGTAAAAGTCTAAGAATAAACAAGACAAATATGAAAAGTGATAAAGTGGGAGGTGAAATAAAATACGAAGAACTCTTTATGAAGTCAGTAAATTTGACAGTTTAATATTGATGCAGTTATAGACAAATATATCAAAGGAACATAAAGAGAAAGCAAAATAGATCACATATGTCTTAAAACAGTATGTAAAAGGTTTCATTAAAAAATCACTTGGGAAATTATATACATTCAGAAATCATTGAACAATAGCTATCAATGAGAAAAGCGTAATGTAATGCTAACAACATACATAAATTTAAATTTCAGGTATAGTAAAGACCCAAACTGAAAATTAATCCTTAAAACTTTTATAAACCCATTGGAGTCAAGTCCAACTTATAGTGACCCTATAGGACAGAGTACAACTGCCCCATAGGGTTTCCAGGGAGTGGCTGGTAGATTCAAACTGCTAACCTTTTGGTTAGCAGCTGAGCTCTTAACCAGTGTACCATCAGGGCTCTAACTTCTATAAGGAAATATAAAAAAGTATGTTTACAACCTCAGGTTAGGAAAGAGTTCTTTAGCAACATACAAAAAGAAGAAAAACTCTAAATTTAAAATTGTATAAGTTGAACTACAATTCAATAAATATTTCTGTTGATCAAAAGACACCCTAAAAAATGAAGACATGCCACAAACTTAGAGATAATATTTGCTAGGCAGCAAAGAGTCAAAAATTTTATAATCAAATTATAAGAACAATTCCACGATAAGAGACCAACCCCAATAAACAAATGGGAAGTGGGATTGAAAAAAAATTCACAGAAGTGGGAAAGTGAATATAAAGTACATGTGAGAAGATGGCTCGACATATTAGTAACAGGAAAAAAAAAAAAAATTTGAAACAACAATTTATTTCATTTCACACCATCAGATAGGCTAAAAAGTAATCCAGGTGGAATATATTATATTTTAGTAAAGATAAGCAACCTGGAAACTCTCAGTTACTGTTGGTAGAACTATACATGAAAATATTCACTCTGGAGAGAAATCTAGCACAAACTAGTAGAGCTAGAGATGTGAATACAGAAGCTGACCTTTCCACTAATAAGTACATACATTTCACTAAAACTATGGCACAAGTGCACAAGGAGATATATTCAAAAGGATTTCACAGCATTTTTGTTTATAGTACAAAAACAAAATATATGTCTATCAAAAATAACAGATAAATAGTTGTTCATCCCATCACAATTAAGCCTTTAGACATCTCTAGCACTGGGTTTCATTTTGACAGCACTCTCAAGAGAAATCCTGAGACTTCCAGTCAATATGGTGCCTTAGATACACACACTGTAACTACCCCCTGACAACAAAGATTTGATAAACTGAGAAAAATTTAAAAAAATGGACACAAAAAATCACCTCGGATCCATCCCAGAACATCAAACGGAGATTTGAAGAACAGACTAAGCACCAATTGGAAAGAGAGGCAGAATGAAAGTGGGAAAACAGAGATTCACAGCTTGACTTCACCTTGCCTGACAATACAGAGCAGTGTGGCCCTGTTGGGACAGCATTTAACAACACCTGGGAGTAAGGAACCGAGAAAAGCAATTGCAAAGAGAGCACAGCTGGTGGCAGAGTTTCTGTGCAGGCAACCCCAGAAAGAAACTGCAAGGTGGGCAGGACGTGGCCAGGGACAGGGCACCCCTGAACGCGGGAAGCGCAGGAGGGGTATAGCTTTGAAACCAGGGAACCACAGGAAGCATTTCTAGAGCAAAATAAAAAATACAAAGTGAGTTATCGAAGTATTAGAGAAGAAGAAAGTGTAGACAGGGAGTGTACATTTGTGGAGGAGTAAAGGGGAGAAACAGGGGCAGGTGAGAGCTCCAGCCTCTCTGGTGAGTGCAAGAAGGGAGGGAGCTAGGAATAAGTGCAGTGTCTGCTTATCAGTGGAGGCATCTAGCCATTATATGGGAGACACCCAGTGAAAAGACAATCCACAGAAGAACAACAAGATCGCCCCTAGAACCAGCCATGTGCAAGCAGTCTTCACCTCCTGTCCCTATAGGCTTCACTTCTTCCTTCCCCACATGTGCCTGCCATCTACATTACCATGTGTGCCCTGAGGCACAGGTGGACTAGCCAAGGTATACAAGACAAGCCCCTCCCATACCCCCTCTGAGGTTCAGGAGGCCTGCAATGATGCAGGCAATCCCAGTTACATCCACCTCCCCTTCCTGAGGTGCAGGAGACCTGTGCCAATGTCCCATAAACCAGGCTACACCCACCACCTCTCCCTGAGTTGCAGATCATCTGCCCAAGCAGGCTCTGTTTCACACCTCACCCCATCCTGGGTGTTCAGGCCTCTTCCCCTCCCTCTTGCTGTCCACAGATCCCTCCCAGCTGAGCAGGACTCTGCACCCTGTCAGCCAACACCCCCCCTTCTGAATGAGACTCAGTGCCCTGCTCTGCTGACACCTCCCCAGCTTAGCAAGAATCCATGCCTTTCCCAGTTGCCACCCCCAACTGAGCAGGACTTGATGCCCTCCCTTGCAACCTCTCTTATACCATGTGGGCCTCCACACCCTATCAGGCCCACTTCAGGGGTCACTCTAACTGTTGTGACAACACAGTTGTGATATATTATTCTTCAAGAGCTGAGAAAGGATCTTGACCAACTGACACCAGATACCTCACATTGGGAAAGGACTTGTTCACACACCATTAAGCAATCCTCTAAGAGACATCATATGTGCCTAATGACATATGAGCACAGTGTGTGTGTGACCCACCCTGCCTGCTAGTGAGAAGAAAGCACACCTAGGCAACTGACAGACCCAAACCCGTACAAAGACCAGATAACTGGCAGCCTCATAGTCATACACAGATCAATACAACAAAACAGCATCAATTAAAACAAAACAAAGAAAGGGAAACATTATAAAAAGGAAGAGAAGAAACTAAGCTCCAGATATATCTAAACAAAAGCAAAACAATAAAAAAGGCAAATAAACACAAATTCAGCAATAAATAAATAAATATAAGAGAACCTTAACGCATCAAAGACACCAGTCAATTATAAATCATATGAAGAGACTAGATATGGTGGCTCAGGCAAATGAGCAGAAAAAAGGGATGGAAATCTTTGCTTAGAAAGAACTGATAATAGATATACTTGACAAGGAAGTCAAAAGACTAATATTTAGATTCCTCAAAGGGATTAAAGAAAACACAGAAAAACCATAGACGAATTCAGGAAAATAGTACAATAACAAAATAATAAATTCAGCAGAGAAATAGAAACTACACATACACACACACACGACTAGAAATTCAGAAGATTAACAATAAAATATCAGAAATAAATAACTCAGTGGAAGGACACCGAAGTAGAACTGAATCAATGGAAGAAAAGAATCAGTAAAATAAAGGACAATACCCTTGAATACTAACTTGTTTGAGGAACAATCAAAAAAAGTTTGAAAAAAATGAACAAAGTCTGAGGGTTATGTGGGACATCATCAAGAGGAATAATATACACGTATTAGGAATTAAAGAAGGGGAAGAAAGACAAAAGAGTACAGAGAGGATTTTTGAAGACATGATGAGAGGAAACTTTCCAAAAATCATGAAAGATGAGAATATTTACAACCAAGAAGCTCAACGAACTCCCTATAGGGTAGTCCCCAAAAGAAATTCACCAAGACATATCATAATAAAACTTTCCAGAACAAAAGACAAAGAAAGAATTTTGAGAGCAACATGAGAAAAGCAAAATATCACCTACAAAGGGACCTCAATAAGATAAGTACTAATTTCTAGCTAGAAAACATGCAAGCAAGAAGGTAATAGGATGACATATACAAAGCCCTGAAAGAAAAGAACTGTCAACCAAGAATCATATATCCAGCAAAACTGTCTTGCAGATCTGAAGGTAAAATTAGGACATTCTCAGGTCAGCAGAAATTAAAAGAATTTTTAACAACCAGACCTGCCCTGCAAGAAATTTTAAAGGGAGCCCTTCAAAGAGAAAATCAAGGACATGAGACTAAAATCTGGCATAAAGACACATGACAGCATCACCCAGATACCAAGCTTAGTAAAGACATCCAACAAGAAGAAGAAAGCTACAGAGTTGATAAAGGTAATCAGAGATATAAAAATGTAAATGATGACAACTTCAAAACAAAAGTGGGAATGATTGTTTTAGTTATAGAACTCCACATGGAGAGGAATTAAAGGAGATCTCAAGGCATAACCCAGAAAAAAAAAAAAAAACCCAAAACCCATTGCTGTCAATTCCAACTCATAGTGACGCTATAGAAAGAATAAAACTGCCCCATAGGGTTTCCAAGGAGTGCCTGATGGATTTGAACAGCCATCCTTTTGGTTAGCAGCCATAGCTCTTAATCACTATACACCAGGGTTTCCAAGATGTAACAGACTTTGTTAAATTTAGGATGATAAATATATATTTCAGGGTATCCAAAAAGAAAACTAATAATTCTACACACCGAAATAAAGAAAAGAAAAAAAAAAACCAAAAAGACTCAGAAAACAAAACAAAGCAACAATAACAAAGAAAATACATATCAAAAAAGAACTCATCACGAAAAGTAAAGAATAACAAAAAATGTGTATGCCGCAAAAAAAAAGTGACACATAATGGCAGCACTAAATCCATACCTATTGATAACCCATACCTATTGATTTGACACATTGAACACTAATGACTCAAGACCACACAAGTTGTGGGATGACATCAAGGACATCATACATGAAGAAAGCAAGAGATTATTAAAAAGAAAAGAAAGAAAGAAAGAAAAGACGAAAATGGATGTCAGAAGAATCTCTGAAACTTGCTCTTGAACTTCTTGCACGTTGAGTAGCTAAAGCAAAAGGAAGAAATGATGAAGTAAAGAAGCTAACCAAAAGCTTTCAAAGAACTACTAAAAAAAAAAAAAAACCTAGGGAAGACAAAATAAAGTATTATAACGACATGTGCAAAGACCTGGAGAGAGAAAACTAAAAGGGAAGAACACAGTCACGTTCATCAAGTTGAAAGAACTGAAGAAAAAACTCAAGCCTTGGGTTGCAATATTCAAATATTCTACAGGGAAAATATTAAACAACAAAGGAAGCATCAAAAGAAGACGGAAGGAATACACAGAGTCACTATACCTATAGAATTTGTCAACGTTCAAACATTTCAGGAGGTAGCATATGACCAGGAATTGATGGTGCTGAAGGAAGATACCCAAGCTGCACTGAAGTCATTGGCAAAAAACAAGGCTCCAGGAATTGACAGAATACCAATTGAAATGTTTCAACACACAGATACAGAGTTGGAAGTGCTCTCTTATTTATGCCAAGATATTTGGAGACAGCTACCTGGCCAAGTGACAGGAAGAAATCCATATTTATGCCTATTCCCTAGAAAGGTGAGCCAATCAATGTGGAAATTATCAAACAATATCATTAGTATCACCCACAAGTAAAATTTTGTTGAAGATCATTCAAAAGTGGACGAAGTAGTATATCAATAGGGAACTGCCAGAAATCCAAGCTAGATTCAGAAGTGGACATGGAACCAGAGATATCATCGCTGATGTCAGATGGATCCTGGCTGAAAGTAGATAATACCAGAAAGATGTTTCCTGTGTTTTATTGACTACGCAAAGGCATTCAGCCATATGGATCTTAATAAATTATGACTAACGTTGTAAAGAATGGGAATTCTAGAACACTTAATTGTGCTCACGAGGAACCTGCACATAGATGAAGAGGCAGTTGTTTGAACAGAACAAGGGAATACAGTGTGGCTTAAAGTCAACAAAAGTGTGTGTCAGGGTTGTATCCTTTCACAATACCTATTCAATCTGATTGCTGAGCAAATAATCTGAGAAGCTGAATTGAATGAAGAAGAATGGGACATCAGGATTAGAGAAAGACTCATTAACAACCTGCATTATGGAGATGACACAACCTTGCTTGCTGAAAGTGAAAAGGACTTGAAGCACTTGCTGATGAAGATCAACAACCATAGCCTGCAGTATGGCTTATACCTCAGTATAAAGAAAAGAATCTTCACAACTGGACCAATAAATAACATCAGGATAAAAGGAGAAAAGGTTGAAGTTGTCAAAGATTTCATTTTACTTGGATTCACAATCAACAGCCATGGAAGCAGCAGTCAAGAAATCAAAAGATGCATTGCATTGGACAAATCTGCTGCAAAGGACCTCTTTAAAATGTTGAAAAGCAAAGATGTCATCCTGAAGACTGAGGTGCACCTGAGCCAAGCCATGGTGTTTTCAATCACCTCATATGCATACCAAAGTTGGACAAGGAATAAGGAAGACCAAAGAAGAATTGACATTTTTGAATCGTGATGTTGGCAAAGAATATTCAATATACCATGGATTGCTGAAAGAACAAACAAATCTGTCTTGGGAGAAGTACATCCAGAATGCTCCTTCGAAGCAAAGATGGTGAGATTACATCTCACATACTTTGGACAGGTTATCAGGAGGGTTTAGTCCCTGGAGTAGGAAATCATGCTTGGTAAAACAGAGGGTCAACAAAAAAAAGGAATACCCTCAACAAAATGGATTGACACAGTGGCTACATCAATGGGCTCATGCAAAATTATTGTGAGGATGGCGCAGGACCTGGCAGTGTCTCGTTCTGTTGTACATAGCGTTGCTATGAGTTGGAACTGACTTGATGGCTTCTTACAACAACAACAGAGGTAATCACACTGAATGTAAATTGATTAAATGTACAAGCCAAGAGACAGAGAGAGGCAGAATGGATTTAAAAAAAAAAACATGATCCATCAGTATGTTTACTACAAGAGAGACATTTTAGACACAAAGATATAAACAGGTTATAAGTCAAAGGATGGGAAAAAAATATACCAAGCAAACTAACCAAAAGACAGCAGGAGTGTCAATATTAATATCTGAAAAAACAGAACATAAGTCAAAATCCATTATGAGAGACAAAGAAGGACACTATGTAAGGATTAAAATTTCAATTCACCAAGAAGACATAACTATTATAAATATTTATGCACCCAATTGCAGAGCTCTGAAATTTATAAAACAAATTTGAATTGAAGACAGAAATAGACCTACAATAATAGTTGGAGATTTCAGCACCCTACTTTTGATGATGGACAGAACAACTAGAAGAAAACCAACAAAGATACCGAAGACATAAACAACACTATCAACCAATTGGACCTCACAGGTATTTATAGAACACATCACCTGGAAAGAGAATAGTACACATTCTTCTCCAAGGCACATGGAACATTCTCCAGAAAAGATCACATTTTAGGTATAATGCAAGCCTCTATAAATTTAAAAAGATTGAAATTATACAAAGCATCTTCTCTGACCATAATGCTATGAAACAAGAAATCAATAACATGAAGAACAAGGAAAATAAATTAAATACATGGAAACTAATAAACACATTGCTAAAAAAAATTATTGTGTAATAGAAGAAATCAAAAGTGAAATTAAAAAAATACTTATAATTCAACGAGAATGAAAACACATCATTCCAAAACCTTTGGGATACAGCAAAAGCAGTGCTCAGAGGAAAATGTATAGCAGTAAATGCATACACTAAAAAAGAAGTGTCCAAAATAAATAACCCAACAGCTTGAACAAATAGAAAAAGAAGAGCAACAGACCAAAGCTGCAAGAAGAAAAGAAATAATAAAGAGCATAGAGAAAAATGAAACAGAAAAACAGCAGAAAGAATCAACAAGACTATAAATTGGTCTTCTGAAAGGATCAATAAAATAGACAACTAGACAAACTGGCTAAGGAAAAAAAAAGAGAGAGAAGCTGTAAATAAACAAACTAAAATATGCAGTTGGAGACGTTACAATAGATACAACTGAGATAAAGAAGATCGCAATAAAATACTATGAAAAAGTGTATTTCAACAAATTTGAAAAGCTAGAACAAATGGACAATTTTTAGAAACACAGTACATACCTAAACCAACACAAATAGAGGTAGAAAATCTAAACACACCTATAACAACATAAGAGATTGAAGTTTTCATCAAAAAACTCCCAAACAACAACAAAAAAGTCCCAAACCAGGTGGCTTCAGTGGGGAATTTTACCAAACACTCAGGGAATTGAAACTAATTCTACTCAAACTCTTCCAAAGCATAGAAAAGGAAGAAATACTCTGCATCTCATTCTATGAAGTCAGCATCATCATGATACCAAAACGAGGTGAAGACACACACAAAAATAAAACTACAGACTGATATCCCTCATGAACATACACATAAAATTTTCAACAAAATTCTAGCCAATGGAATTCAACAGCACATCAAAAAAAAAAATCATATGTCACGATCAGGTGGGATTCATACCATAAATGCAAGAATGATTCAACATTAGAGAATCAAATAATATAATTCACCACATAAATAAAACAAAGGAAAAGAATCACACAATCATCTCAACTGATGCACAATAAGCATTTGATAAAATCCAACAGACTTTCCTGATAAAAACTCTCAGCAAAATAGGAATAGAAGGAAAATTCCTCAACATAATTAAGGGAACATATGCAAAACCAAAAGCCAACATTATTCTAACAGAGAAAGACTGAGAGCTTTCCCCTTGAGAACAGGTATGAGGTAAGGATGACCACTATCACCCCTTTTATTCAATATAGCACTGGAACTCCTAGCCGGAGCAATAAAATAAGAAAGAGAAATAAAGGGTATTCAAATTAGAAAGGAAGAAACTATCTCTATTCACAGATAATGCAATTCTTTAAATAGAAAATTCCAGAGATTCCACAAGAAATCTAGTGGATCTAATGAAGGATTCAGCAAAGTGGCAGGGTACAGGATGAAGACACAAAAATCAGTTGGATTCCATTACACGAACAAGGATAACTTCAAAAAGGGAATCAAGAAAACAATGCCATTTATAATAGCCTCCAAAAGGAAAAAATACCTAGGAATAAACCTAAAACAAAAACCCAGTGCTGTAAAAACCTATACAATGAAAACTATAAAACCTACTGCAAGACACTAAAAGTGAACCTCAAAAATGGAAAAACATTTTTCATGGGTTGAAAGACTTAATATTATAAAAATGTCAATAATACCCAAAGTGATCTGTAGATATAATGCAATGCCAATCCAGATTCCAACAACATTCTTTACCAAAATGGAAAAACATATCAGCAAATTTGTATGAAAAGAAAGAGACCTCCAAAGGTCAAAGCCATATTGAAGAAGAACAAAGGAGGAGGCCTCACACTCCCTGATCTCAAAACATACTATATAACCACAGTAATCAAAATATTCTGGTACTGGTTTGGAATCGACTTGACGGCACTAGGTAGGCTAGGTGGTTCTATTACAGACACATTGACCAATGGAATAGAATTGAGAAGTCAGAAATAATCCATTCATCTATATGCAGGTGATTCTGACAAGGGGTGAAGTCCATTCAATGAAGAAGAAGTCGCTTTAACAAATGGTACTGGCACAATTGGATATCCATTTGTAGAGAAATGAAACAGGATCCATACCTGACACCACACGCGCACACGCACACACACACACACACACAAAAACACCTCAAAATGGATCAAAAACCTAAATGTTAATGTCAAAGCTATAAAGATCCTGGAAGATAATACAAGGACAAAACAACAGGACCCAATTTTTTTTCAGTAATAGATTACAAAACACAACTACAAATGCATGAGTAAGAGAAGACAAATTAGGTAACTGAGACCTCCTGAAAATTAAATACTTATGCTCATCAAAAACCTTTATCAAAGAGTAAAAATAGAACCTAAAAATTTGGAAAAATCTTTGGTTGTGATATATCTAATAAGGGTCTAATCTCTAAAACACACAGAAAATTTCAATAACTCCACAACAAAAAGACAAACAAAATGGGCAAAGGACATGAACAAACACTTCACCAAAGAGGACATTCAAGTGGGTGACAAACACATGGAAAGATGCTTGTGATCACTAACGATCATTAAAATGCAAATCAAAACTACAATGAGATTCCATCTCACCTCTTCAAAAATGACACTGATCAAAAATAAATAAATAAATAAAACAGAAAACAACTAATGGTTGCAAAGTTGTGGGAAGATTGGAGCCCTCTCCACTGCTTATGGGATTGTAAATTGGTTCAATCACTATGGAAAACGGTATGGTGCCTTCCTCAAAACGCTAGAAATGAAAATACCCTATGATCCAGCAATCCCACTCCAGTATACACCCTAGAGAAGTAAAGCTACTGACACGAACAGACATGTGCACACCTATGTCGCAGCATTATTCACAAAAGAAAAAGATGGAAACAATCTAACTGCCCATCAAGAGATAAACACTGTGATATGTACACATAATGGAATACTATGCAGCCACAACGAATAATGATGAGTTCTCAAAATATCTTACAACATAGATGAATCTGGAGGGCATCATGCTGAGTGAAATAAATCAGTTACAAAAGGAAAAATACTGTATGATCTCACTATTATAAAAAGACAAGAACTGGCATACATATAGAAAGCAACATTCTCTGGTGGTTACCAGGGATAAGAGGGAGATGAAAGGAGAATCACTTTCTACATAGCAGATGCTTGTAAGTTTTGGTGATGGGTAAGACAATACCCAATAAGGTGAAGTCAACACAAGTTGACCAAGGTAAAATACGATCCTCAGAAGTACACAAGAATAAGGTATGGTTTTGGTAAAAACCACAACATATACAATTTTGCAACAACAGTAAAAACAACCAAAAAAGGCCAGACTTATATTTACATATGTGTGTAAATAGGTAGATATGTATGCTTATACATGTGTATGTAAACACATACAAACATACAAGTACAAATGTACAGGTGTTTCTGTAGGCAAATATAGACACTTTTGGGCTGCATATATGTAAATACATAAAATAAAGCACATAAGGGGCACAGTTATGAATAATTCCTGGACGTAACAAACACCTCACCAAATTGGTTTACTGGCTTTGAGGGGCAAGTCAGTCAATTAGCATAACACAGTTCATAAAGCTAATGTTCTACATCCTAAATTGGTGAGTACCATCTGGGGTCTTAAAAGCTTGTGAGTGGTCATCTAAGATACAACTATTCATCTCTATGCATCTGGAGCAAAAGAGAAAGAAGGAAACTAAATAATCAAAGAAGAAACTAGTCTAAAGGACTAATAGTCTACAAGAACCATGGCCTCATCTACCTTGAGACCAGGTGGTGTCCAGCTACCACTAATGACTTATGCAACCAGGGACACAATATATGGTCCCAGATAGAATGGGAGAAAAATGTAGAACATAACTGAAATTTCTAAAGAAGCTCAGACTTGAGGCAGGGCCAAGATGGTGGAATAGCTAGACACTTCTTGCGACCCCTCTTACAACAAAGACCTGAAAAAACAAGTGAAACAAATATATTTATGACAAGCTAGGAGCCCTGGACATCAAAGGCAAAGTTAGAACAAGGACTGAGTGGCAAGGGGAGGGAGAGACAGTTTAGAAGCGGAAAGTAGTTACCCGACCAGAATTGCTGGGATCCCTCAGGCACCATTCCTGGGACTAGCTGTGGTGGGCTGGTAGTAGCATTCGGCAGCAGTTTCCTCAGGAAGAAGCAGCCAGCCTCACAGCTTATTCACACCCCCGGAACCAGAGAAGAACAGCACTGTCTGCAAAAGCTAAGTGCTTGTGTATATTTTACTGTGCCCCCAGCTCCCAAGCCTGCCTCAGTGGATGTTAATTTCCCTGGGGCATGGGCCTGAGATAGGGCATGTTGAGTGCCTGGAGCCATCCACCCGGCCTTGGAGTAGGAATAAATTCACAAGTGGGGACAAAGATAATTTGCCAGCTCCACTAACTGGGGGAGCTCAGGACAAAAGCAGCTCCTGTCCAGGCATAAACGGTCTGTGGACTTTGAACACCTTTCCCCCCTGCATGTACCTGTGTGGGCCTATTTCAGAAGAATAGGACCTTGTCGGCAGACTGCAACCATTACAGCTGTGTGGTTAAGAGGTGGGTGTTTGATATTTGACACCGCTTTGCCTTTTAAATAGGGTCCTCACCCATCCACATCAGGGGCATAAGGACTGGTGGCTCCACTCAGCTCACCCAGCCACGCATGACAGGGGTCTAAGGATAACTGGTACCTCCCGGTCCTTACAAACAAAAGCATTGGGTGTTTTTGGTCTGTCGGCAGAACCCACCCACCTAGGGAACAAGGACACACATTCCTCACAGACATTCGGGGGATGGTTCTCAGCCCCCTGCCTTGTTCAGAGCGTGATGCCCTGCTGCAACCAGATACCAGTACCTATACCAATCACTCCTGCCTAACTAAGACTGTAGGACAGAGCCTGTACCACACACTTGATGATCACCTACCTGGACACCTGAGCTGAATTCATACAAGAAAAGTGGATGAACTTCTAGACTGATACACCTGGTAACAGCTTTAGACATCTGGTGAAAGGACATCAGAGCTTCAAAGGCGAAGATAATCAGGCTAGCTCACTCATCCAACCCATATGGGCATCTCAAAACAAAACAAAGTAATAAGCTAGGATACAGTAAGCAAACATAAAATAAACTAATACAATAACTTATAGATGGTTAGGAGACAACAGTCAATATCAAGTCACATAAAAAACAGACCATGATTGCCTCAACAAGCTCTCAAAACAGAGAATCAATGGATTTTCTGGATGAAGGTACCTTTCTGGAATTACTGGATGCAGAATCCAAAAGATTAATATATAGAACTCTTTAAGACATCAGGAGCAAAATTAGGTAGGAGATCAGACAATACACAGAAGAAGCCAAGGAATACACAGATAAAGTAGTTGAAGAAATCAAAAAGGTTATTCAAGAACATAATGGAAAATTGAATAAGCTGCAAGAATCCAGAGAGAGACAGCAAACATAAATCCAGAAGATTAACAATAAAATTACAGAAGTAGACAACTCAATAGAAAGTCAGAGGAGCAGAATTGAGGAAGTAGGAGACAGAATTGATGAGCTTGAAGATCAAGCCCTTGGCACCAATATATTTGAAGAAAAATCAGATAAAATAATTTAAAAAAATGAAGTAACCTTAAGAATCCTGTGGGACTCTATCAAGAGAAATAACCTATGAGTGATTATAGTACCAGAACAGGGAGGAACAACAGAAAACACAAAAAGAATTGTTGAAGATTTGCTCACAAAAAAGTTCCCTGATATCCTGAAAGATGAAAAGGTATCTATCCAAGATGCTCATCGAACACCACATAAGGTAGATTCTAAAAGAAAGTCACCAAGACATAATCAAATTTGCCAAACAAAAGATAAAAAGAGAATTTTAAGAGCGGCAAGGGATAAAAGAAAAGTCACTGGCAAAAGAGAGTCAATAAGAATAAACTCTGATTACTTGGCAGAAACCATGCAGGCAAGAAGGCAATGGGATGACTTATATAAAGTATTGTAGGAGAAAAAAATTGCCACCCCAAAATGATATATCCAGCAAAACTGTCTCTCAGATATAAAGGCGAAATTAAGACATTTGCAGATAAACAGAGGTTTAGGGAATTCATAAAAATGAAACCGAAACTACAAGAAAGACTAAAGGGAGTTGTTTGGTTAGAAGATCAATAATATCAGGTATCAAACCAAGACTAGAACACTGGACAGAACAATCAGATGTCAACCCAACAATCAGATTTATTTTTAAATCACAAAAATAAATAAAGATTAAAAAAATAAATAATGCTCACAACAGGGAAACAGTGATGTTATTATGGAAGACAACATTAAAACAATAAAGAGGGACTAAGAAATGTAGTCACAGATCTTTCATATGGAGAGGAAGACAAGGCAATATAAAGAAATAAAAATTAGATTTAAACTTAGAAAAATAGGGGTAAATACTAAGGTAACCACAAAGGAGGATAACTATCCTACACATCAAAATAAAATACAAGAAAAATATAGAGACTCAGCAGAAATAAAATCAACAACAACAAATAAGAGGAAAGACAATATATAAAGATAAACTATTCAGCACAAAACATTAGCTGGGAAAAAGAGTCAACAACACACAAAAAAGACATCAAAATGACAGCACTAAACTCATACATATCTGTAGTTAAGCTGAATGTAAATGGACTAAATGCACCAATAAAGAGACAGAGTGGCAGAATGGATTAAAAAAAACATGATTCATCTATATGCTGCCTACAAGGGACAAGTCTTAGACTTAGAGACACAAACAAAAACTCAAAGGATGGAAAAAAAACGTATCAAGCAAACAACAATCAAAAAAGAGCAGGAGTGTCAGTATTAATTTCCTCCAAAATAGCCTTGAAAGTTAAATCCACCACAAAGGACAAGGAAGGACAATATATAATGATTTAAGGGCAATATACCAGGAGGAGATAACCATATTAAATATTTATGCACCCAGTGAGGGCGGCAATACATAAAAAAACTCTAACAGCATCGAAAAGTGAAATATACAGCTCTACAGTAATAGTAGGAGACTTCAACACACCACTTTCGGTGAAAGACTGGGCATCCAGAAAGAAGCTCAATCAAGACACGGAAGATCCAAATGCCACAACCAACTTGACCTCGTAGACATATACAGAACTCTCCAGCCAAAAGCTGCCAAGTATACTTTCTTTTCTAGTGAACATGGAAATTCTCTAGAACAGGCCACATATTAGGTCATAAAGCAAGCCTCAGCAGAATCCAAAACATCAAAATATTACAAAGCATATTCTCTGACCATAAGACGTAAAAGTAGAAGTCAATAATAGAAAAAGCAGGGAAAAGAAATTAAACACTTGGAAACTGAACAATAACCTGCTTAAAAACGACTGGGTCATAGAAGACATTAAGGATGGAACAAAGAAGTTCATAGAATCTAATGAGAATTAAAACACTTCCTATCAGAACCTTGGGATGCAGCAAAAGCAGTGCTCAGAGGTCAATTTATATCAATAAATGCATACATCCGGAAAGAAGAAAGGGCCATAATCAAAGAATAACCCCTACAATTTGAATAAATAGAAAGAGAGCAACAAAAGAAACTCTCAGTACCAGAAGGAAAATAATAAAGATTAGAGCAAAATTAAATGAAATAGAAAACAGAAAAACAATTGAAAGACGTAAAAAGACCAAAGGCTGGTTCTTTGAAAAAATTAACAAAATTGATAAACCATTGGCCAGACTGACAGAAGAAACACAGGTGAGGAAGCAAATAATCCAAATAAGAAATGAGATGGATGATATTGCAACAAACCCAACTGAAATTAAAAGAATCATATCAGATTACTATGAAAAATTGTATTCTAATAAATTTGAAAGCCCAGAAGAAATGGGTGAATTCCTAGAAACACACTACCTTCCTAAACTAACACAAACAGAGGTAGAACAACTAAATAGACCCACAACAAAAGAAGAGATTGAAAAGGTAATAAAAAAACTCCCAACAAAAAAAAACAGCTGTGACCCAGATGACTTCAGTGCAGAGTTCTACCAAACTTTCAGGGAAGAATTAACACCGCTACTACTAAAGGTATTTCAGAGCATAGAAATACTCCCAAACTCATTCTAGGAAGCCAGCACTTCCCTGATACCAAAACCAGGTAAAGACACCACAAAAAAAAGAAAATTACAGACCTATATCCCTTATGAACTTAATGCAAAAATACTCAACAAAATTCTAGCCAAAAGAATTCAACAATATATCAAAAAATAATTCACCATGACCAAGTGGGATTCATATCAGGTATACAAGGATGGTCCAACATTAGAAAAACAACTGATATAATCCATCATATAAATAAAACAAAAGACAAGAGTCACATGATCTTATCAATTGATGCAGAAAAGGTATTTGACAAAGTTGAACACTCATTCATGATAAAAACTCTCTGCAAAATAGGAATAGAAGGAAAATTCCTCAACATAATAAAGGGAATTTATACAAAGCCAACAGGCAACATCATCGTAAATGGAGAGAGTCTGAAAGCATTCCCCTCGAGACTGGGAACCAGACAAGGATGCCCTTTACACCACCCTATGCAACACAAAAAGACAAATAACCCAATTAAAAAATGGGCAAAGGATATGAATTGGCACTTCACTAAAGAAGATGTTCAGGTATTTAACAGATACATGAGGAAATGCTCATGATCATTAGCTATTAGAGAAATGCAAATCAAAACTACAATGAGTTTCCATCTCATTCCAACAAGGATGGCATTAATCCAAAAAACACAAAATAATAAATATTGGAGAAGTTGTGGAGAGACTGAAACACTTATACACTTTTGGTGGGTATGTAAAATGGTAAACCATTTTGGTAAACCAAAATCGATTTGGTGCTTCCTTAAAAAACTAGAAATAGAATCACCATACTATCCAGCAATCCCACTCCTTGGAATATATCCTAGAGAATTAAGAGCCTTTACACGAACTGATACATGCACACCCCTGTTCATTGCAGCACTGTTTACAATAGCAAAAAGATGGCAACCAAGGTGCCCATCAATGGATGAATGGATAAATTATGGTATATTCACATAATGGAATACTATGCATACATAAAGAACAATGATGAATCCGTGAAACATTTCATAACATGGAGGAATCTGGAAGAAATTATGCTAAGTGAAATTAGTCAGTTGCAAAAGAACAAATATTGTATAAAACCACTATTATAAGAACTCCAGAAATAGTTTAAACAGAAAATATTCTTTGATGGTTACAAGATGGGAGGGAGGGAGGGGGTTTTCACTAATTAGATGTAGATAAGAATTATTTTAGGTGAAGGGAAAGACAACACAGTACAGGCGAGGTCAGCACAACTGGAGTAAACTAAAAGCAAAGAAGTTTCCTGAATAAACTGAACGTTTTGAAGGCCAGTGTAGCAGGGGTGGGGGTTTGGGGACCATTGTTTCAGGGGACATCTAAGTCAATTGGCATAATAAAATCTATTAAGAAAATATTCCACATCCTACTTTGGAGAGTGGCTTCTGGGGTCTTAAATGCTAGCAAGTAGCCATCTTAGATGCATCGATGGGTCTCAACCCACCTGGAGCAAAGGAGAATGAAGAACACCGAAGACACACTGTATTTATGAGCCCAAGAGACAGAAAGGGCCACATAAACCAGGAACTACACAGCCTGAGACCAGAAGAACTAGATGGTGCCCAGCTACAACCGGTGATTGCCCTGACAGGGAACAAAACAGAGAACCCCGAGGGAGCATGAGAGCAGTGGATGCAGACCCTGAATTCTCTTAAAAAGACCAGACTTAATGGTCTGACTACGACTAGACAGACCCTGGAGGTCATGGTCAGCAGACCTTCTGTTAGCCCAAGACAGGAACTGTTCCCAACTCTTCAGACAGGGATTGGACTGGACTATGGGATAGAAAATGATACTGGTGAAGAATGAACTTCTTGGACCAGGTAGACACATGAGACTATGTTGGCCTCTCCTGTCTGGAAGGGAGATGAGAGGGTAGAGGGGTTCAGAAGCAGGCCGAACGGACACAAAAATAGAGAGTGGAAGGAAGGAGTGTGCCGTCTCACCCACAATTAGGTGTATATAGCATGGTGGATATAAATTTTTGTAAACTTTCACTTAAAGCACAATAAAAATTAAAAAAAAGTTCAGACTTACAGGACCAGTAGAGACTAGAGGAGCTCCTGAGACTGCTGTAGTGGGATACCCTTTAATCTTGGAACTCAAACCATTCCTGGTGGAGCCAAAAGGCAGAGTGGCTCATATATATAAAAACAACAACAACAAAATATATATATATATGTACTTCACCCATGAGTACTATGCTTCTCTAAACAATCATTTAAATGGGACCTATTGGTCAACATTTACCCTAGACCAAAAATGAGAAGGTAAGAGGGGTTACGGAAACTAGATTAATGGAAACAGAAAAACCAGAATGGAAATAATGAGAATGTTGATATATTGTGAAGTGTAAAGTCACTGAATCATATGTATAAAAAAAATGGTAATCGTTAAATGAGAACCTGATTTACTATGTAAATTTTCTCCAAAAACACAATAAAATATATTTTTTTAAAAAAACAGAGAAATCATGAACTCACTTAAATTGTTTCTGGATTCCTGACTCTCAGAAACTGTGTGAGGTAATGCATGTTTGTTGTTTTAAATTGCTAAATTTTGGGCTAATTTGTTATACAGCAATACATAACTAATACCTCCTTTTCACCTTATGCACCTATGGTAATGTGTTTGATATTCACATTTTCGTAAGTACGTATCTTCAAAAGATTTGTAGTGTTGCTTTTTGTACATGCATTTCAATTTGTATAACTATCGTTGTGCTATATATACCATTCTGGTTGTTGCTGTTTTTGCTTTTATGCACAGGTTTTTCAGACCTATCAATGTTGCTGAATATATATATCTCATTTTTTCCCATCTAAATTCAGGAGAATATTCCATAGCATGTATCTTTTAACTTAACTCCTTACATACGCACTTAGAAACCTGTGTTCTGTTTATTTAAGGGTATATATACTGATGTTGTCAGGAGGGATCAGTCCCTGGAGAAGGACATCATGCTTGGCAGAGTACAGGGTCAGTGGAAAAGAAGAAGACCCTCAACAAGGTGGATTGACACAGTGGCTGCAACAATGAGCTCAAGCATAACAACGACTGTAAGGATGGCGCAGGACCGGGCAGTGTTTCGTTCTGTTGTGCATAAGGTCGCTATGAGTCGGAACCGACTCGAGGGCACCTAACAATACATACTGAAAGGGATTGCTGGGTCAGAGAGTAGATGCTTTCCATTTTCTTTTTGAAGATGCTTTCATTTTCTCTTCTCTTTTCCCCATTCACATGAACATTTTTTATGTAATTTACTATTTTATAAGGTAATATATTGATGCGTTGTTGTTAGCTGACATTGAGTTACTTATAACTCACGGCAATCTCATTCATATTGAGATAGGTCTGTTGTGACCCATAGTGCTTTCAATGGCTGATCGCCAGGCCTTTCTGCCTAGTCTGCCTTAGTCTGGAAGCTCCACTGAAAGGTGTTCAACATCATAGCAACACGCAAGCCTCCATGAAAGATGCATAGTGACTGCACTTAAGGTACATTGGCTGGGAATCAAACCCAAGTCTCCCGTGTGGAAGGCAACAATTCTACCACTGAACTACCAGTGGCCCTAATATATCCATGTAGGGCAACATTAGGATATTTTGAAAGGCTATATCTCCTTTGTGTTTGTGTCAGCCTCCCACTTAATTTTCTCAGAGAGAAATAATATTATTAGCTCTGGAAAATCCTATTAAAGTGATTTAAATACAAGCAAATACATATTCTTTCCATTTTTACTAAAATAGTAGCATAGTATGTACATTGTTCTACACATTTTTTTTTTTTTTACTTCAGAATGTAGAGAACTGACTTACTCTTTTATATAGCTACATAGTACACCATTGTTTGGTTTTACCAAAATTATTTAATAAGTTCTATAGAGATGGGTCGCTATGAGTCGGAATCGACTCAACGGCACTGGGTTACTGGGTATAGAGGTGGACAAATGAGATCTATTCTTATTTTGCAAACTTTTGAATAAACTTACAAAGAATAATCTTATACAGATAAAAATAATTTTGTGTTAAAAATTGTGCAAGTTTATCAGTAAAATACATGATTAGAAATGTCTTGCTGTATTAAAGGGTAAGTGTATGCATAATTTAAATAGCTGTTGGGACGTATCTCTCTATAGAGGTTTGTGAATTTACAAATTTTGCCCAAGAAGCATTGCTTGATATTGCTAATCCTTCATTGTTTCCCTTTGCCAAAAATGTGGGAGAGTGGTGCTTTCAAACATTTTAGTTTTCTTTATTTTGTCTTGATTGTGTGTTATGCATAAAATGTTGACACACATCACACATATAATTTTAAGATGTTTATTTGCACAACATGAAAATTTAGAGGGAACAAATGTAAACAGGGGAAAGTAGGTGTACCCTACATCACTTTCCCCAGCCGCCCAACACTGTTCTCTTGTGGCTGCCATATATATCAGCTACTTACACTTGTAAGCTGGAACGTATAAGAGAATTAATCTTACTTGCGAAGATTTGTGCTTTCTTTTGCAATGCAAGGTCAGGAATAAGAAAGTTCTTTTCAAGATGCTGTTTTAAGAAGAGGCACCAGACTTCAGAATAACCATTTATATTAGAGATATATGTCTTTATTATCTCAACATTCAGTCCCAACCAAACACCATCATCAGTATAGATATTGAACAAAAAGGGGTTTTTCATTAACTTTCTTTTCACTTTGAAGGACCATGGAACAGGAACCCTGCACTGACCCTGGTCATAATGTTTGAGTTTGCTCCAATCTGGATGACTTGGGTCTCTGGGCCTACTAAAAAAAAAAAAAAAATCATCATCATGATATAGATTACATAGTTAGGCATAGAATCCCAAACTGGAAATTATTTTCTTACAAAACATTGAAGATTTTATTCCCATGCTTTTCATCTTCGAATATTATAGTTGGGAAATCCAAAATCATTATAATTTCTATTTATTTTCATTTTGCATCTTTTATTTTACCTCTTTTTATGTCTCACTCAGATAAGAGAAGCAGACTATATGAGATGAATATTAAGGGAATTTTTAATACAATTGTGCAATTTGGTTAAGCAGTCTCTCTGTAAAGCTTGAGTCATTTGCTTTTAGCAAGCACTACAGCTATTTCTTTCTGGTATTCTGTGCTTTCCGCCAGGATCCATCTGATATCAGCAATGATATACCTGGTTCCATGTCTTCTTCTAAACCCGGTTTGAATTTCCGGCAGTTCCCTGTCAATACACTGCTGCAGTCGCTATTGAATGATCTTCAGGAAAATTTTGCTTGCATGTGACATTAATGATATTGTTCCATAATTTCTGCATTTGGTCGGACCACCTTTCTTGGGAATAGGCATAAATATGGATCTCTTCCTGTTGGTTGGCCAGGTAACTGTCCTCCAAATTTCTTGGAATAGTCAAGTGAGTGCTTCCAGTGCTGCATGTGTTTGTTGAAACATCTCAGTTGGTATTCGGTCAGTTCCCAGAGCCTTGTTTTTCACCAATGCCTTCATTGCAGATTGGATTTCTTTCTTCAGTACCATCGGTTCCTGATCATGTGTTACCTCCTGAAATGGTTGAATGTGACTGATTCTTTTTGGTATAGTGACTCTGTGTATTCCTTCCATCTTCTTTTGATGCTTCCTGAGTCATTTAGTATTTTCTCCATAAAATCCTTCAGTACTGCAACTCCAGGCATGAATTTTTTCTTCAGTTCTCTCAGCTTGAGAAATGCTGAGCATGTTCTTCCCTTTTGGCTTTCTACCTCCAGGTCTTTGCACACATCATCATAATACTTTACTTTGTCTTCTTGCCCTTTGAAATCTTCCTTTTAGCTCTTTTACTTCATCATTTTTCCCTTTTGCTTTAGCTACTCTACGTTCAAAAGCAAGTTTCAGAATCTCTTCAGACATTCATTCAGGTCTTCTTTCTCTCCTGTCTTCATGCATGATGATGATGTCATTTCACAAATGGTCTGGTCTTCAGTCATTAGTGTTCAATGTGTCAAATCTATTCTTGAGATAGTCTGTAAATTCATGTGGGATATACTCAAGGTCATACTTTGGCTCTTGTAGACTTCTAATTTTCTTCAGTTTCAACTTGAACTTGCATATGAGTAAGTGATGGTCTGATCCACAGTCTAAACTTTTCCATTGTCTCTTTCCACAGATGTAGCTGATTTTATTCATGTGTATTACATCTGGCAAGATCCATGTGTATAGTCATAGTTTATGTTGATGAAAAAAAGGTATTTGCAATGAAGAAATTGTTGGCCTTGGAAAATTCAATCATGTGATCTCCAGCATCATTTCTATTACCAGGCCATATTTTCCAACTGCTGGTCCTTCTTATTTTTTTCCAGTTTTTGAATTCCAATCACCATTAATTATCAGTACATCCTGATTGCATGTTAGATCAATTTTAGACTTCAGAGTTTGGTAAAAATCTCTAATTTCTTCATCTTTAGCCATAGTGGTTGGTGCATAAATTTGAATAATGGTTGTATTAATAGGTCTACCTTGTAGGTATATGGAAGTTACCCTATTACTGAAAGCATTGTATTTCAGGATAGATCTCGAAATGTTCTTTTTGACTATGAATGCAACTCCATTCCTCTTCAAGTTGTTGTTGCCAGCATAGTAGACCATATGACTGTCTGATTCAATATGACCAATAACAGTCCATTTCAGTTCGCTAATGCTTAGGATAGCGATGTTTATGCATTCCATTTTTGATGATTTCTAATTTCCTAGATTCGTACTTCTTGCATTACAAGTTCCTATTATTAATGGATATTTGTAGCTGTTTCTTCTCATTTTGAGTCATGCCACATCAGCAAATGAAGGTCCTGAAAGTTTGACTCCATCCATGTCATTAAGGTCGACTCTACTTTGAGGAGGCAGCTCTTCCCCAGTCACATTTTGAGTGCCTTCCAACCTAAGGGGCTCGTCTTCCTGCACTATATCAGTCAATGTTTCCCTGCTATTTATAAGGTTTTCACTGGCTAATTCTTTTCAGGAGTAGACTGCGAGGTCCTTCCTCCTAGTCTGTCTTAGTTTGGAAGCTCAGCTGGAATCTCTCTTCTGTGGGTAACCCTGCTGGTGTTTGAATACCTGTGGCATAGCTTCTGGCATCATAGCAACTTGCAAGCCCCCACAGTATGACAAGCTGACAGTGTTTTATTAACTATGGTAAGGTATTTGACTGTGTAGATCATAACAATTATGGGTAACATTGTGGAGAATGGGAATTCTGGAACACTTAATTGTGTTTATGAGAAATCTGTACCTGGATCAAGAGGCTGTTGTTAGAACGGAACATGGGGATACTGCATGGTTTAAAGTCAGGAATGGTGTGCATCAGGGTTGTATCTTTTCACCACACCTATTCAATCTGTATGCTGAGCAAATTTTCCAAGAAGCTGGACTATATAAAGAAGAACAGGGCATCAGGATTGGAGGAAGACTCATTAACAGCCTGCATTATGCAGATGACACAACCTTGCTTGGAAAAAGTGAAGAGGACTTAAAGCCCTTACTGATGAAGATCAAAGATCTTAGCCTTAAGTATAGATTACAACTCAAGATAAAGAAAATAAAAATCCTCACAACTGGACGAATAAGCAACAACATGATAAACAGAGTGGAGACTGAGGTTGTCAAGGATTTCCTTTTACTTGGATTCATAGTTAATATCCATGGAAGCAGCAGTCAAGAAATCAAAAGACACATTGCATTGGGCAAATCAGCTGCCAAAGACCTCTAAAGTGTTGTTAAGCAAAGATGACACCTTGAGGACTAACATGCTCACCTCATATGCATGTGAAAGCTGGACAATGAATAAGGAAGACCGAACAAGAATTGATGCTTTTGAATTGTCGTGTTGGCAAAAAATATTGCATATGCCAAAAGAATGAACAAATCTATCTTGGAAGAAGTACAACCAGAATGCTTCTCATAAGCAAGGATAGAGAGACTACGTCTCAAATACTTTGGACATGTAGTCAGGAGGGCTCAGTCCCTGGAGAAAGACATCACACTTGGTAAAGTAGAGGGTCAGCAAAAAAAAAGGAAGACTGTCAATGAGATAGTTTGACAATGGCTGTAACAATGGGTTCAAGCATAGCAACAACCGTGGGGATGGCGCAGGACCAAGTGGTATTTCGTTCTGTTGTGCATAGGGTCACTATGAGTCAGAACTGACTCAACAGCACCTAAAGAAGACAGCAATTTCTTGTTGCTTTTCTGCTAGAGTGACTCAAACTTTCATTTTTGAAAGATCTAGACTGTTAGCAGTCTTGTCCAATTGTGTTTTTGTAATTTTCAACTACCTTTACTTTCAGGACATGGAAGGATTAAAAGGCACCATAAAGGATCTGTGACATTCCAAACTTAGCTTTTTTAAATTCCTACTATATAATAGCAACCCAGTTTCCCCTTGACAGTCAGGATCAAACACCATAGTGGTAGAGTAATCATGTTCTTTGCCTGTTGATTTCCTGGCATGTGCAACAGTGTCTGGGTAGGAATCTCAGCTTCCAGTTACTGGAATCATTGTTGCATCCCCTGATGAAGGCTTCCTTCCTAAGAAACTACAACCTCTTAGACCAAAAGACCCTAAAGTTATGGTGGTGGGAAGCAAAAATCTTTACTAGTGAATCATTAGGGGTAATAGTAAGAGGAGTATCTTAGGCTGGATTCTCTAGAGAAGCAAAACCAGTAAAGTGTATAAATACACATACAGAGAGATTTATATTCAGGAAATGGCTCACGTGATTTTAGAGGCAAAAACAGCCCAAGTCCATGTATCAGGATAGAGGCGTCTCTCAATTCACGCAGCTGTAGGGGCTGGAGAACTCAAGATTGGCAGGTCAGAGAGTGGGGCTCTCTCTCTCAGGCTGTGAAGATCAACAAATTCCAAGATCCGCCAATAAGCTGATACTTCAAGTCCCAAGAGCTGCAGGCCAGATGAACAGGAGGCAGCTGCAGGATCTAGAGTGAACAGAAAAGCCAGACCGTCTACTTATATTTGTATGCAGGTCACACCCCCAAGGAAACTCTCTTTCTACTGATTGGCTACTCACATTAGATTCAATCATGGGAGTGATCACATATAAACACTGACAATCATGGCCCAGCCAAGTTGACACACAATCTTAACCATCACAAGGGCATGTAGAATGCACCTTCTCATTAACATTTCACTGTAGGGTGGTAAGATATTTATTAGGGAACTTCTAGTATCAGTACATTTCTTTCTTTCTTTATTGGGCTAGTCAAGCACCTGAGAAGACATTTCAGCAAGATTCCTGATTTGAAGCTAAAAGTCTTGCTCCCAGGTTTCTGGGAGCTTGGGGAGGGAGAAAGGCTGTTTGAGTCTCCATAGTCAATATGCATGTATCATATAGCCCTTTTTATCACTATTGTACCCAGGCCCTCAAGTGTTTCTAGCATAGTTGAGTCTAGAAAGCCTGTGTTATTTTGAGAGTGTAAGTTTCCAGATTTGCGCTGGGAATTCCATGCAAAGAAGGGAAGAGGCATAAAGTTTGAGAAGGAATTGATACCTAGCTGTTATCCAAAGAGCTATAATTCTAGTTCTTCTTATTTTTGCCACCAATTTGTTCAACTCCAGTTCAGAATGGAACTGGAGCTGCTGTTTCTCAAGACTTTTGAAGCTCTTTTCAAAGTAAGTTTGTTGCTTAGCTTCTCCCTTTCAAGCTTAGAGTTCAGCTCTCTCATGTTCACTCATCTATCTGCTTTTGAACTTCCAAAAATTGGCTGTCATTTTTTTCTTTCCTATTTTGCCTGTTCTTTCAGGTCTATGTTTAAAAAAAAAAAAAAAGCCCACTTTTTGGGAAGTTTTTTCTGGGATTCGGGCAGTAAGGGAATCAGAAGAGTGCTTACAATGTACCATCTTAATGAAGAATCTTTGCGTTATTGATTTCACTATGAAATACCAAATTGTTCTCTATAATGGTCATATCATTATAACTATAATAGTTTTGCATGTGAATTTCATTTTTCAAAATTTGTTAACAGATTTTGTTAGTTTTTTTTTTTTAAATATTGTAGCTGTATTGCGGTATCTTATTTTTTATTTCATGAATTGCCTAGTAATATATTTTGATAAACTAAAAAATTTGGTTTCCTGTCTTTTTATTTTTGATTTATAATAATATAGATATTAAATCTTTTTTTTAAATAATTTTTATTGTACTTTAAGTGAAAGTTTACAAATCAAGTCAGTCTCTCACACAAAGACCCATATACACTTTGCTACACACTCCCAATTACTCTCCCCTAATAAGACAGCCTGCTCTCTCCCTCCACTCTCTCTTTTCATGTCCTTTTCGCCAGCTTCTAACCCCCTCCACCCTCTCATCTCCCCTCCAGGCAGGAGATGTCAACATAGTCTCAAGTGTCCACCTCATCCAAGAAGCTCACTCCTCACCAGCATCCCTCTCCAACCTATTGCCCAGTCCAATCCACGTCTGAAGACTTGGCTTCGGGAATGGTTCCTGTCCTGGGCCAACAGAAGGTCTGGGGGCCATGACCACCAGGGTCCTTCCAGTCTCAGTCAGACCATTAAGTCTGGTTTTATGAGAATTTGGGGTCTGCATCCCACTGCTCTCCTGCTCCCTCAGGGATTCTTTGTTATGTTCCCTGTCAGGGCAGTCATCGGTTGTAGCTGGGCACCATCTAGTTCTTCTGGTCTCAGGATGATATAGTCTCTTGTTCATGTGGCCCTTTCTGACTCTTGGGCTCGTAATCACCTTGTGTCCTTGGTGTTCTTCATTCTCCTTTGATCCAGGTGGGTTGAGACCAATTGATGCATCTTAGATGGCTGCTTGCTAGCATTTAAGACCCCAGATGCCACTCTTCAAAGTGGGATGCAGAATGTTTTCTTAATAGATTTTATTATGCCAATTGACTTATATGTCCCCTGAATCCGTGGTCCCCAGACCCCTGCCCCTGCTACGCTGGCCTTTGAAGCATTCAGTTTATTCAGGAAACTTCTTTGCTTTTGGTTTAGTCCAATTGTGCTGACCTCCCCTGTACTGTGTGCTGTCTTTTCCTTCACCTAAAGTAGTTCTTATCTGCTACCTAATTAGTGAACACTCCCCTCACACCCTCCCTCCCTCCCCCCTCTCGTAACCACAAAAGAATGTTTTCTTCTCAGTTTAAACTATTTCTCAAGTTCTTATAATAGTGGTCTTTTACAATATTTGTCCTTTTGCAACTGACTAATTTCACTCAGCATAATGCCTTCCAGATTCCTCCATGTTATGAAATGATTCACAGATTCCTCACTGTTCTTTACCGATGCGTAGTATTCCATTGTGTGAATATACCATAATTTATTCATCCATTCATACATTGATGGACACCTTGGTTGCTTCCAAGTTTTTGCTATTGTAAACAGTGCTGCAATAAACATGGGTGTGCATGTATCTGTTAGTGTAAAGGCTCTTATTTCTCTAGGATATACTCCAAGGAGTGTGACTGCTGGATCGTATGGTAGTTCTATTTTTAGCTTTTTAATAAAGCACCAAATCGATTCCCAAAGTGGCTGTACCATTTGACATCCCAAAGTGTTCCAATCTCTCCACAGCCTCTCCAACATTTATTCTTTTGTGTTTTTTGGGTTAATGCCAGCCTTGTTGGAGTGAGATGAAATCTCACTGTAGTTTTCATCTGCATTTCTCTAAAGGCTAATGATCGTGAACATTTCCTCATATATCTGTTAGCTGCCTGAATGTCTTCTTTAATGAAGTGTCTATTCAGTCTTCTTTAGTGAAGCGTCTATTCATATCTTTTGCCTATTTTTTAATTGGGTTATTTGTCTTTTTGCAGTTGAGTTTTTATAGTATTATGTAGATTTTAGAGATCAGGCACTGATCAGAAATGTCATAGCTAAAAACTTTTTCCCGGTCTGTAGGTAGTCTTTTTACTCTTTTGGTGAAGTCTTTGGATGAGCATAAGTGTTTGATTTTTAGGAGCTCCCAATTATCTAGTTTTTCTTCTATGTTCTTTATAATGTTTTCCATACTGTTTATGCCATATATTAGGGCTCCTAACGTTGTCCCTATTCTTTCTTCGATAATCTTTATCCTTTTAGATTTTATATTTAGGTCTTTGATCCATTTTGAGTTAGTTTTTGTGCATGGAGTGAGGAATGGGTCTTGTTTCATTTTTTTGCAGATGGTTATCCAGTTATGCCACCACCATTTGTTAAAAAGACTGTCTTTTCCCTATTTAACTGTTCTGGGGCCTTTGTCAAATATCAGCCGCTTATATGTGGGTGGATTTATGTCTGGATTCTCAATTCTGTTCCTTTGGTCCACGTATCTGTTGTTGTACCAGTACCAGTCTGTTTTGATTACTGTGACGGTGTAATAGATTCTAAAATCAGGTAAAGAAAGGCCTCCCAGTTTGTTTTTCTCTTTAAGTAATGCCTTATTTATCCGGGGCCTCTTTCCCTTCCATATGAAATTAGTGATTTGTTTCTCCATCTCATTGAAGAATGTCGTTGGGATTTGGATCGGAATAGCATTAAATGTTTAGATGGTTTTTGGTAGAATAGACATTTTTATAATGTTACGTCTTCCTATCCATGAGCAAGGTATATTTTTCCACTTATGTAAGTCTCTTTTGGTTTCTTGCAGAAGTGTACTGTAGTTTTCTTTGTATAAGTCTTTTACATCTCTGGTAAGATTTATTCCTAAGTATTTTATCTTCTTGGGGGCTACTGTAAATGGCATTGATTTGGTGATTTCCTCTTCAATGTTCTTTTTGTTGGTATAGAGGAATACAACTGATTTTTTTATGTTTATCTTGTATCCCGATACTCTGCTGAACTCTTCTATTAGTTTCAATAGTTTTCTGGAGGATTCCTTAGGGTTTTCTGTGTATAAGAACACATCACCTGCAAATAGAGATACTTTTACTTCTTCCTTGCCAATCTGGATGCTCTTTGATTCTTTATCTAGCCTAATTGCTCTGGCTAGGACTTCCAGCACAATGTTGAGTAAGAGTGGTGATAAAGGGCATCCTTGTCTGGTTCCCGATCTCAGTGGAAATGTTTTTAGGCTCTCTCCATTTAAGGTGATGTTGGCTAATGACTTTGTATAAATGCCCTTTATTGTGTTGAGAAATTTTCCTTCTATTCCTATTTTGCTGAGAGTTTTTACCATGAACGGGTGTTGAATTTTGTCAAATGCCTTTTCTGCATCAATTGATAAAATCATGTGATTCTTGTCTTTTGTTTTATTTATGTGCTGGATTACATTAATTGTTTTTCTAATGCTGAACCATCCCTGCATACCTGGTATGAATCTCACTTGGTCATGGTGAGTTATTTTTTTGATATGTTGTTGAATTCTATTGGCTAGAATTTTGTTGAGGATTTTTGCATCTACATTCATGAGGGATATAGGTCTATAATTTTCTTTTCTTGTGGAGTCTTTACCTGGTTTTGGCATGAGGGATATGGTGGCTTTATAGAATGAATTTGGTAGTATTCCATCGTTTTCTATGCTCTGAAATACCTTTAGTAGTAGTGGTGTTAACTCTTCTCTGAATGTTTGGTAGAACTCTGCAGCGAAGCTGTCCGGACCAGGGCTTTTTTTTTTGTTGGGAGTTTTTTGATTACCTTTTCAATCTCTTCTTTTGTTATGGGTCTATTTAATTCTACCTCTGTTTGTGTTAGTTTACATAGGTAGTGTGTTTCTAGGAATTCATCCATTTCTTCTAGGTTTTCAAATTTGTTTGATTATAGTTTTTCATAGTTATCTGTTATGATTGTTTTAATTTCAGTTGGGTCTGTTGTAATATCGCCCATCGCATTTCTTATGTGGATTATTTGCTTCCTCTCCTGTTTTTCTTTTGTCAGTTTGGCCAATGGTTATCAATTTTGTTGAGTTTTTCAAAAAACCAGCTTTTGGTGTTGTTAATTCTTTCAATTGTTTTTCTGTTTTCTATTTCATTTAGTTCAGCTCTAATTTTTATTATTTGTTTTCTTCTGGTGACTCTGGGTTTCTTTTGTTGCTCTCTTTCTATTTGTTCAAGTTGTAGGGATAGTTCTTTGATTTTGGCCCTTTCTTCTTTTTGGATGTGTGCATTTATTGATATAAATTGTCCTCTGAGCACCGGTTTTGCTGTGTCCTAAAGGTTCTGATAAGAAGTGTTTTCATTCTGATTGGATTCTATGAATTTCTTTATTCCATCCTTAATGTCTTCTATAATCCAGTCTTTTTTGAGCAGGGTATTATTCAGTTTCCAAGTGTTTGATTTCTTTTCCCTGCTTTTCTTGTTATTGATTTCCACTTTTATGGGCTTACGGTCAGAGAAGATGCTTTGTAATATTTCAGTGTTTTGGATTCTGCCAAGGCTTGCTTTATGACCTAATATTTGGTCTATTCTAGAGAATGTTCCATGTGCACTAGAAAAGAAAGTATAGTTGGTTGCTGTTGGGTGGAATGTTCTGTATATTTCTACGAGGTCAAATTGCTTGATTATGGCATTTAGATCTTCCGTGTCTTTATTGAGCTTCTCTCTGGATGTCGTGTCTTTCACCGAAAGTGGTGTGTTGAAGTCTCCTACCATTATTGTGGAGCTGTCTCTGTCACTTTTCAATGGTGATAGAGTTTGTTTTATGTATCTTGCAGCCCTGTCATTGGGTGCATAAATATTTAATATTGTTATCTCTTCTTGGTGTGTTGTCCCTTTAATAATTATATATTGCCCTTCCTTATCCTTTCTGATGGATTTAACTTTAAAGTCTATTTTGTCAGAAATTAATATTGCCACTCCTGACCTTTTTTGATTGTTGTTTGCTTGATATATTTTTTTCCATCCTTTGAGTTTTAGTTTGTTTATGTCTCTAAGTCTAAGGTGTGTCTCTTGTAGGCAGCATATCTTGTTTTTTAATCCTGTAGGCAGGATCTTGTTTTTTAATCCTTTCTGCCACTCTCTGTCTTTTTATTGGTGCATTTAGTCCATTGACATTCAGGGTAATTATAGATAGGTATGAATTTAGTGATATCATTTTGATGTCTTTTTTTGTGTGTTGACAGCTTCTTTTTCCCACTTGATTTTATGTGCTGAGTAGATTTTCTTTATATATTGTCCTTTCCTTATATTCGTTTTTGTTGATTTTGTTTCTGCTAAGTCTTTGTTTTTCCCTTGTATTTTATTTTGATGAGTAGGATAGTTTGTCTCCTTTGTGGTTACCTTATTATTTACCCTTATTTTTCTAAATTTGTAACTAACTTTTATTTCTTTGTATCCCCGTATCTTCCTTTCCATATGGAATGTGTATGATTACACTTCTTAGTCCCTCTTTATTATTTTAATGTTGTCTTCTTTTATACAATAACATTGCCGTGACCCTGTGTTGGGCTTTTTTTTTTTTTTTTGGATTTCCCTGTCTGGGTTGACTTCTGGTTGCTCTGCCCACTGTCCTAGTCTTGGGTTGATAGCTGATATTATTGATCTTCTAACCAAAGAACTCCCTTTAGTATTTCTTGTAGTTTTGGTTTGGTTTTTATGAATTCCCTCAACTTGTGTTTATCTGGAAATGTCTCAATTTCACCTTCATGTTTAAGAGACAGTTGTGATGAATATACGATTCGTGGCAGGCAAATTTTTCCTTCAATTTTTTAAATATGTCATCCCATTGCCTTCTTTGCCCGCATGGTTTCTGCCGAGTAGTCCGAGCTTATTCTTATTGGCTCTCCCTATAGGTGATTTTTCTTTTATCCCTCACTGCTCTTATAATTGTCTCCTTATCTTTGGTTTTGGCAAGCTTGATTATAGTATGTCTTGGTGACTTTCTTTTACGATCTACCTTATGTGGAGTTCGATGAGCACCTTGGATAGATATCTTCTCATCTTTCACAATATCAGGGAAGTTTTCTGCCAACAAATCCTCAACAATTTTCTCTGTACTTTCTGTTATCCCTCCGTGTTCTGGTACTCCAGTCACTTGTAGGTTATTTCTCTTGATAGAGTCCCACATGATTCTTAAGGTTTCTTCATTTTTTTTTTTAATTATTTTATCTGATTTTTCTTCAAATATATTAGTGCCAAGTGATCTGTCTTCGAGTTCAGAAATTCTGCCTTCCATTTGCTCAATTCTGCTCCTCTGACTTTCTATTGAGTTATCTAATTCTGTAATTTTATTGTTAATCTTCTGAATTTCTGATTGCTGTCTGTCTATGGATTTTTCCAGCTTATTAAACTTTTCATTATGTTCCTGAATAATCTTTCTGAGTTCTTCAGTTGCTTTATCTGTGTGTTCCTTGGCTTGTTCTGTGTATTGCCTTATTTCCTTCCTGATGCCTTGAAGGGTTCTGTATATTAAACTTTTGTATTTTGCATCTGGTAATTCCAGATATGCACTGTCATCTTAAAGATCCCTGGATTCTTTGTTTTGAGAGCCTGTTGAGGTGATCATGGCCTGTTTTTTTATGTGACTTGATATTGACTGTTGTCTCCGAGCCATCTATAAGTTATTGTATTAGTTTTTGCTTGCTTACTGTGTTGTAGCTGCTTGCTCTGTTTTGTTTTGGTGTAGCCCTATGGGTTGCTTGAGTGAGCTAGCTTGATTATTTTTGCCTTTGGAACTCTGGTGTCCTGTCTCCAGCTGGCTAGAGCTGTTATCAGGTATATCAGTCTAGATGTCCATTCAGTTTTCTTGTATGAATTCAGCTTAGGTTTCCAGGTAGCTGATCAGCAAGTGTGGGGTACAGACTCTGTCCTATAGTCTTAGAGGGGCAGGGGTAATTGGCATATATACCTGTATCTGATTGCAGCAGGGAGTCACGCTCTGAACAAGGCAGGGTCTGAGAAGTGACCCCCAAGTGTCTCTGAGGAAAACGCGTCTCTATTCCCTAGAGCATGCTGGTGGGTGGGCTCTGCAGAGGGAACATGGGCACCCAAAGATTTTGTAGTAAAGTCTGGGAGGTACCAGTTATTCCTGGGTCCCCGTCGCGGGTGGCTGGGTGACCCAAGTGGAGCCACCAGTCCTTAGGTCCCTGTTGTAGGTAGGTGAGGACCTTGTTTAATAGGGAAAGCAATGTCAAATGTCAAACACCCTCCTCTCCACCGCACTGCTGAAATGGTTGGAGTTTGCCAACAAGGGCCTATTCTCCCGAAATAGGCCCACACAGGTCCATGCAGAAGGGAAAGGTGCTCAAGGTCCACGGATAATTTATGCCTGAAGAGGAGCCACTTCTGTCCTGAGCTCCCCCAGGTAATGGAGTTAGCAAATTATCTTTTCCCCCCAGTTGGAAATTTTTTCTTTTCCCAAGGCCAGGAGGATGGCTCCAGGTGCTCACCAGGGTCTATCTTAGGCCTAGGGATTCAGCCGCTGAAGCTGGGTTGGGGGTGGGGGGACGCAGTAAAATGTATGCAAGTACTTAGCTTTTGCCGAGAGAGACCTTCTGCTCAGGTTCCGGAGGTGTGAGTGGACTGTGTGGCTGCTGCTTCTCTCTGAGGAAACTGCGGCCAAACGCTCGGACCAGCCCGCCGCCGCCTCTTCCACTGCTGCAGCCTCTCTGGGAATGGTGTCTGAGGGCTCCCCGTGATTCAGGTCTGGTAACTCCTCTCCGCTTCCCAGAGGTATCTTCCTTCTCCTGCCCCTCAGTTCGTTGTCTGAGCTTGCCTTTGATGCTCAGGGCTCCCAGCTTGTCACAAACATACTCGTTTCACTTGTATTTTGGGGTCTTTGTTGTAAAGAGGGCTCGATAGAAGCATCTGTGTATTCCGCCATCTTGGCTCCACCTCCTCTAGGTATTAAATCTTAATTAAATATGGTGTATTATCTTCAATCTACATTTCTCAGTTTATATTTTCTATATGCAGTTCCTTGGTCTATTTGTCTATATCTATGACAATATCACATTTTATAAATTACTATAGCTGTATACGAGCCCTGGTTGTGCAGTGGTTAAAATGCTTAGCTGTTAACCAAATGGTTGGTTGTTCAAACTCACCAGCTGCTCCACAGGAGAAAGATGTGGAAGTCTGCTTCCAGCCTTGGAAACCCTATGGGGCGGTTCTACTCTGTCCTATGAGGTAACTTTGAGTCGGAATCCACATGCTGGCAATGGGTTTGTTTTCAGATAGCTATAAGTTTTAAAATATGGCAAGACAAGTACCCGTTTCTTATTCTGCTTCATCAATATAAGGATTTCCTTGGCTGTTGATTTTTCAATACAAATTTTAGAATCAGCTTGTCAAGTTTTATTTTCTTAGTTAAACTATGCTATATTAACAAACAAGATCCCTAAATCTCAGTGGCTTAACACAATGAAGAATCAATTTTTCATACAAAGTTTTATGCCTTTCAGAAAATTCTCATAGATAGCCTTTTAATGAAGAATTGCAGAGATTCAGGATACTTGCACCTTATGGCTGTTGCATTTCAATACAGAGTCTCCATGGTCACTACTGAAAGGGATAATGGGCATTAGGACCTTGCAAGACATTTTAAGAACTGGCTTAGAAGTGTTTTATATTATTACCAACCACAATCCACAATCCACTGTATACAACTGTCATGGATTGAATTATGTCCCCCAAAATATGTGTGTATCAATTTGGCTGGACCATGATTTCCAGTATTGTGTGGTTGTCCTCCATTTTGTGGTTGTAATTTTATATTAAAGAGGATGGGGTGCGGTTGTAACACCCTTTCCCAGGTCACATTCCTGATCCAATGTACAGGGATTTTCCCTGGGGTGTGACCTGCACCACCTTTTATCTTTCAAGAGATAAAAAAAAGTGAAGGGAAGCAAGCAGAGAGTTGGGGACCTCATACCACTAAGAAAACAAAGCACGTCCTTTGGACCTGGAGTCCCTGTGTAGAGAAGCCCCTAGTCTGAGGGAAGATTGATGAGAAGGCCGACAGAGAGAGAAAGCCTTCCCCTGGAGCTGTCCCCCTGAATTTGGACTTCTAGTCTACTTTACTATGAGAAAATAAACCTCTCTTTGTTCAAGCCATCCACTTGTGGTATTTCTGTTATAGCAGCACTGGATAACTAAGACAACAAACAACCCAGTCTGGTGGCTCCAATCCAGTTACAATTGTTTCTTGGTGACAGAATCTTCATGTGAGCTCATAAAAAAGTGAAACTGGATTTTGATTGCCTTTGCATTGAATGAATCAGATATTTTGAGCAAGATTGATCTGATTATTGTAAAAAAGTCTCCTGGATATAAACATAAAATATTGCTCATTTTTTAGGTCTTCTTTAATGTTTTTCCATGGAGTTATGTAGTACTCAGAATACAATTTGTGCATTAAGTTTGTAAAATCCTTAAATATTTCATATTAGGTTTTGCATTTTAAATTTGCATTAAGTATCTCTTCATTATCCCTCAGGTCACCAAGATATGTTCCATTTTCTTTTATTAATTGTATATTTTAGTAAGAACCATCTAAATTCCAGTAAGAAAAATATAAGAAATTATAATGGTTTAAAATAACAGTTTATTTCTCATATAGTTTTCTTGAACATCTTGCTCCAGAATTTCCACTGAAGAAAATTTAGCCACATTGTCATATCTGCTAGGAAATATGAAAAACAATTTGGTTTTGCATCTGTATTTCATTATTTTGTGTCTGTGTTTGAGCACAGTGTATATACGATTTCCAATGAGAGGCTAGTAGATTTGAACTGCAAGCCTTTTGGTTAGCAGCCAAGTTCTTTAACCATTGAGCCACCAGGGCTCCTTATGTATGTGTATGTGTGTGTATATATATATATATATACACACACATAGGTATACATACACATACACATATATATGTGAACTGAATGTATATATTTCACATGGGGTCACCATGAGTCCAAGTCCACTCAGTGGTAATGGGTTTTTGGGTTACTGACATACCTGTTTCCATAGGTACATGGGATCCTTTCTTAGTTTCTAATTCTGCATTTTCTAACCTCTTCCCTTGGTCTCTTTATCCCTGTATTAATATTGTATTGATGTTGTTTTTGTTAAGTGCCATCAAGTCAGTTCTGACTCATAGCGACACCACATGACAGAGTAGAACTGCCCCATAGGGTTTTATAGGCTGTAATGTTTACAGGAGCAGATCGCCAGGTCTTTCTCCTGAGGAGCTGCTGGGTGGGTTTGAACTTCTGACCTTTCAGTTAACATCCAAGCATTTAATATTTTGCCACCAGGGACCCAAGTGCTCATATTACACTGTATAAATGGATTCTTATATACTTCTTAGAGAAATTTTTTCAGTCTAAATCTCCTTTTAATTTGGGATGGCAGTTCTTTTCCTTTACTCTTTCATGTAAATGTAAAATTGGACTTCCAAATTTCACAAACTCATAAACACACATAACGTACACACCTGTCAATTATAATTATTTATTAGAATACTTTTAAATTAATATATCCAATTATAAAGTGATGTCCTTCATAATAACACCCATAAACATGCTGTATCTATCCATTTATGCATGTTCTTCTTTCATATCTTTTTAATATGATTTTTTAAATTTTAATTAAAATTTTTAATTAAAAAAATGTTTTGTGTAGGATCTATTAATCTTTTGATACTTTATACTATTTTATTATATTGCAAGTGGTATCTTTATTTCTATAGTATTTTCTAACAAGCTTTTACTGTTGCCAGGGAAAAGAAAACAATTCAGCATATTATATATGACAGCCATTATATTAAACAATATGTACAGATGTGTAAATGCCAGTTTTAGGGTATCATAGTTTTACCTCTGGAAAAGAGGGAAATGATGGCAGGGAAATTTGCAAAAGAATTTTTGACCATAGGTACATGTTTTATTCCTTATAAAATTTAAAAATGCTATCAAAATGCTAACATAGGTTCAGAGATGCTTATGAAATTAACCTCTGTTTATTACTGTTTGTTTAAAGTATCTTCCAGTAACTTTCAAAAAATGAAAAGTAATATTTTAGTTCACATGAAGGTATAAAAATGTATCATTCATAATTGTGTAAAATTAAGTGAATCATTACATTTTCTTTAAAATTTTAAATATGTTTTTAAGTAAGGCTTTTTATGTGCCTGCAATGTAATGCATGCAATAGCTACGTTTGAATGAAATCTTCTAATCTTAGAGATGAAAATAGCTGGTTCTAGCCTGTACTGTAATCTCCAAGTAACCATGGCTGATTTATTTAAAGCTACATGAATTGGTTTAGTAAATTGGAGGTAATAACAACTTTGCTGTTTTTCAGTGAATTTATCTGACAATAACAAGGTAAAATATATACAATCTCTGAGTATGCTATAATATTCTGGGCAAACTAATGTTAACATAATTGAAAGATTGCAATGTTCAATTCAGTAAATAGTTATTGAATGCATGCTATATCCCAGGGACAGAATTTGGGACAAGAAAAATAAAACAAAACAACCACAACAAATACCAGAAAAGAGTTAAACAGATGCTTTGACTTAAGGGGCTTACATTCTAATCCTTTTAAGGGATTTGTGCGACTTGTTCCACTAAGCATTATTATTCATGTTTCCCAGGGCTTTAATCTTGCATTCTTTCTCAATATAGGTACATGATATTGTGAGTCAATTAGCACGTATAAGTTCTTACTTAGAGAAATAAAAAATGAACATTAATACATTGAAAAATATGTTACTTCTAAAAATAGACATGAAACTCTCTTTGTTGATTAGCTCACCAATCATGCAAAACAAATTTAATCTAAGATGAAAACCCCAAAAAACTATAGTAATCATTTAACTCCCAATGGTCAATATCATTCTTTTTCTCTTCCTTGGTTGAGTACTTTCCCCATGTAGGACATCCATTTAATAGCATTATACTCTATCTTTGTGCACTTCCTAAATTAGTTGCATAATCATTACAACTTTTTGCAATTTAGAGTTCTGAATCTGAAGATAGAAGAAATGCATAGAGTAACTGTACCAAAACCATTTCAGGAGATAGCATATGATGAAGAACTGTGGTAATGAAGCTAGAATTCCAAGCTACAATGAAGGCACTGGCAGAAAAAAAGGGCCCCAGAAACTGATGGAATACCAATTGTGATGTTTCACCAAATGGATGAAGCACTGGAGGTACTCAGTCATCTATGCCAAGAAATTTGGAAGACAGATGCTGGCCAACCATTGGGAAGATAGCCATATTTTTGTCCATTCCAAGGAAAAGTGATCCAAAGGAATGTGGAAATTATCTAACAATATCATTAGAGTTACATGCAAGTAAAATTTTGCAACAACACATTGACAGGGAACTGCCAGAAATTCAAGCCAGGCTCTGAAGAGGATGTGGAGCGAGAGATACCATTGCTGATGTCAGATGAATCTTGGCTGAAAGCAGACAGTACCAGAAAGATGTTTACCTGTGTTTTAATGACTATGCAAAGGCAGTTGACTACATGTATCATAATAAATTACTGATAACTACAGGAAGAATGGAAATTCCAGAACATTTAATTATGCTCATCCAGAACTGATACATAGACCAAGAGACAGTTGTTTGAACAGAACAAGGGGATAGTGTGGGTTAAAATCAGGAAGGGTGGAAAGGTGTGTGTCCTGGGTGTACCTTCTCACCATACTTATTCAATCTATATACAGAGCAAATAATCCTATAAACTAAACTATTTGAAGAAGAAGCTATGTCAGAATTGGAAGAAGACTCATTAACAACCTGTGATATGCAGATAACACAACCTTGCTTGCCAAAAATGAAGATGACTTGAAGCACTTAATGATAAAGATCAAAGACCACAGCCTTCAGTATGGATTACACCTCAATATAAAGAAAACAAAAATCCTCACAACTGGACCAATAATCCAAAACCAAAACCAAACCTATCGCCATCGAGTTGATTCTGACTCATAGCGACCCTGTAGGACAGAGTAGAACTGCCCCATAGAGTTTCCAAGGAGCGCCTGGTGGATTCGAACTTCCAACCTTTTGGCTAGCAGCTGTAGCACTTAACCACTAAGCCACCAGGGTTTCCGACCAATAAGCAACATTATGATAATCAGAGAAAGTAATGAAGCTGTCAAAGATTTCATTTTACCTGGATCCACAATCAGCGCCCATGGAAGCAGTAGACAAGAAATTAAAGGACTTGTTGTATTGGGCATATCTGCTGCAAAAGACCCCTTTAAAGTGTTAAAAAGTGAAGATGTCACTTTGAGGACTAAGGTGTGTCTGACCCAAGCCATGGTGTTTTCCGTAGCCTCATATGCATGTGATAGCTGGACAGTGAATAAGGAAGGCCATTGAAGCATTGATGACTTTGAATTGTGTTGTTGGTGAAGAATATTGAATATACCATGGACTGCCAGAAGGAAAAAATCTGCTTTTAAAGAAATACAGCCAGAATGCTGTATTTCTCCTTAGAGAAATCCTCCTTAGAAGCAAGGATGGTGAGACTTTGTCTCAAGAACTTTGGACTTGATATCAGTAGGGACAAGTTCCTGGAGAATGGTATCAAGCTTGGTGAAGTACCAAAACTCCCAATCTACTGCTTTTAAGTCTATTCCAACAGAATAGAACTGCCCCCCACGGTTTCCAAGGAGCACCTGGTGGATTCAAACTGCCAACTTTTTGGTTAGCAGTAGCTCTTAACCACTATGCCACCAGGGTTTGCAAGTACAAAATCAGTGAAAAAGAGGAAGACTGTCAAGGATATGTACTAACAAGGAGATGGCTGCAACAACGAGCTCAAGAATAGGAACAATAGTGAGGATGATGCAGAACTGGGCATTATTTTGTTTGGCTGCACATAGGTTTGCTATAAGTAGGAAACAACTTGATGGCACCTAATAACACCAACAGTTTTTTTGTGGCAAGATCTTTTATTTTCTTATACATTAACAACTTCAACATCTCTATGTGAAAACCAAGTCTGACCCTTGTATTTCAGAAATGATTACCAACTGCAAAATATAAACTCCATATATATCCCATTACAGTCTCAGCATTATCACGTTCTAAGTCTAAACTTATTTTAATTCTTCTCAAAAAATGTTTCATATCCAGTGTCCTTTATCATCACCTTCTAGGCATTCAAGTCAGATCCTTTATAGTCTTAAGAGTGATTTTGCCTCCAATCTTAACATATTGAAATTTCGTGGATGATTTCTTTTTATTTCATCTTCACTACCACTGGCCTAATCACAGCCCCATCTTATTTCCTTTACAATAATGCTAATTTTCATTGGGTTTCCAAGTCATTTTCTTGCACCACTTTATTTAGTCATTAAGGTAAGGAATGAATTTGATGGCAACAGGTAGGGTTTTGGGGAGTTTGTTGTTGTTGTTGTCGTTAGGTGCCTTCAATTTGGTTCTGACTCATAGTGACCATATGTACCATGGAACAAAATATTGCCCGGTTCTGGATCATGTTCACAATCGTTGTTATGCTTGACCCCATTGTTGCAGCCACTGTATCAATCCATCTCATCGAGGGTCAGGATTTCCTGACTGCTACTTCCATGGGTGTTGATCATGGATCCAAGTAAAATGAAATCCTTGACAACTTCAGTCTTTTCTCCGTTTATCATGATGTTGCTCACTGGTCCAGTTGTGAGGTTTTTTGTTTCCTTTATGTTGAGAAGTAATCCATACTGAAGCTATGGTCTTTGATCTTCATCAGTAAGTGCTTCAAGTCCTCTTCCCTTTTAGGAAGCAAGTTTGTGTCATCTGCACAAGGCAGGGTGCTAATGAGTATACCCCCATCTCTGATGCCCAGTTCTTCTTCATACAGTCCAGCTTCTCAGATTATTTGCTCAACATACAGATTGAATAGGTATGGTGAAAGGATACAACCCTGACACACACTTTTCATGACTTTAAACCATGCAGTATCTTCTCGTTCTGTCCAAACAACTTCCTCTTGATCTATGTACAGGTTCCTCATGAGCACAACTTAGTGTTTTGGAATTCCCACTCTTCGCAATGTTATCCATAATTCGCTATGATCCACACAGTCGAATGCTTTCGCAGTCAATAAAACATACGTAAATATCTTTCTGGTATTCTCTGCTTTCAGCTAGGATCCATCTGACATCAGCAATGATATTCTTTGTTCCACATCCTCTTCTGAATCCAGCCTGAATTTCTGGCAGTTCCCTGTCGAGATATTGCTGCAGCTGCTTCTGAATGACCTTCAGCAAAATTTTACTTGCCTATGATATTAATGATATTGTTTGATAATTTCCACATTGGGTTAGATCACCTTTCTTGGGAATAGGCATAAATATGGATTTCTTCCATTCAGTTAGCCAGGTAGCTGTCTTCCAAATTTCTTGACATAGACAAGAGAGCACTTCCAGTGCTGTATCTGTTTCTTGAAACATCTTACTTTGTATTCCGTCTATTCCTGGAACCTTGTTTTTCACCAGTGACTTTAGTGCAGCTTGGACTTCTTCCTTCAGTACTAGGGGTTCCTGATCATATGTTACCTCTTGAAATGGTTGGATGTCAACCAATGATTTTTGGTGTAATGACTCTTGTGTATTCCTTCCAATTATTTCAAAGTATGAATCTAGGAAAACTGAAAATCATCAAAAATGAAATGGAACACATGAACATTGATATCCTAGGCATTAGTAAGCTGACATAGACTGATATTGGCCATTTTGGATCAGACAATCATATGTTCTACTATGCTGGGGATGACAATCTGAGAAATGACAGTGCATTCATTGTCAAAAAGAATATTTCAATATCTATCCTGGAGTACAATGCTGTCAGTGATAGGATAATATTCATATGCCTATGAGTAAAATCAATTAATAAGACAATTATTCAAATTTACACATCAACCTCTGAGGCCAAAGATGAAGAAATTGAAGATTTTTACCAGCTTCTGCAGTCTGAAATTGATCGAACATTCAGTCAGGATGCATTAATAACTACTGGTGATTGGAATGCAAAAGCTGGAAACAAAGAAAAAGGATCGGTAGTTGGAAAATATGGCCTTGGTGACAGACACCATGCTGGAGATCTCATGATAGAGTTCTGCAAAACCATCAACTTCTTCATTGTAAATACCTTTTTTCACCAACATAAACAGTGGCTATACACATGGACCTTGCCAGATGAAACACACAGGAATCAAATCAACTACATCTGCGGAATGAGATGACGGAAAAGCTCAATATCATCAGTCAGAACAAGGCCAGGGGTTGACTGTGGAACAGACTACCAATTGCTCATATGCAGGTTTAAGTTGAAACTGAAGAAAATTAGAAAGAGCCCAGAAGAGCCAAAGTAATACCTTGAGTATCCCACCTGAATTTAGAGACCATCTCAAAAACAGATTTTATGCATTGAACACTAATGACCGAAAGCCAAATGAATTGTGGAATGTCATCAAGGACATCATACATAAAGAAAGCAAGAGGTCATTGAAAAGACAGGAAAGAAAGAAAAGACCAAAATGGATGTCAGAAGAGACTTTGAAACTTGCTATTGAATGTTGAGCAGCTGAAGCAAAAGGAAGAAATGATGAAATAAAAGAACTGAACACAAGATTTCAAAGGGCAGCTCAAGAAGACAAAGTATTATTTTGGGGTTTATCGCAATTAAAAGGAGACTTTAGTGTGCACATGTGGGCTTGCCTCACCTTTATTGTGATGTTTCAGACTTCCTAGGAGGCATAAAAAGCTCTTTGTAATCAAGTCCAGAAACCTCTCCAAAAGCATTTTAATGCACTTAACTGTTCAAACTGTCATATTCTGAGTAAACTCCTTTCAGTAGCTTGTACATGAGAGCTTTTCCATATACTGTTTCCTCTACTTGGGTTGCACTTATCTTTTGTCTTTTGAAAACTTCTACAAAACCTTTTGCCATTCCTTAAAACAAATTGTCTCATCCACAGCTTCATAATACTTTCCTTACGCTCCAATAAGAACTCCCATAAAAAGCCATTTTATTTGTTCTTGCTGTTTGGACAACTAGATGCTGATTTTCCTAGGGACATATTTTTATTCTTTAGCCTCTTGCATAGTACTTTGAACATATATATATTTGCTAACTTTACTACATTAATTAATGTTTCATGTTATATTGTATCCTGTGATTTTAAAATTATAGACAATGAGTATCTCTCTCTCTCTCTCAGTGTGGGGATATGTTTACCTAAATAATCAATAGTTCATTTTATCACTATATAGAAGTAAGCATGGTTACTATAAGGTAAACTTCATTTAGATCTCATTCTAAAAAAGACCTTATAAAACAAACAAAAGATATATGTACAGAAACATGAATTTCTAAATTCTGAAGATATTTAGTGGTTTCTACATATTCGGCAGATAAACTATGCATTAAGAATGTTCGAGTCTCCCTTTCATATTATCTATAGTTGTTATAATATGTGTAAACAGAAGTCAATAGCAACAGAGAATGTCGCATGCTCAGTTTTGTGTATTCTTTATTAATGCAAGTCTGGTTCATGTTTATAACTCGGTGATTTTTGAAAGAAGATTAATGACATGAATATTTGTAAAGAAAATGCGTTTGTGACCAACATTGGTGCTGCTCTTGAATATCAGTGTCACAGTTCTTTGCAACAGCTGCCTTTTTGCTGCACAACCCTATTTTATGGAGGTGACAGGTTGTCACATGTAACGTTTATTTCTATTACTTCTTTGCTACTTTAATTCAGTCTATTTTCAGCATCTTTTCCTTTCCTTTTCATATGTTAATTTTGATTTGAACCAATTAACCTATCTAACAAATCCTAGAATTTCTCAATTCAGTTCAGGACATATATTTCTTCTGCAATATATTAGAGGTTTTTTTTTTAGTATCTCAGTTTCCAATATTTACCTAAATTTTGGAACTAGGTCTTGCACATAGTTACTTTGTGACTGATTCTCTGGCTTCATTCTAGGGCCAGTTTTAAGAACGGGCCTCTAAGGACTGCAATTGAAAAACATTATTTTTATTCCTTGTCTTCGAAGACAATCTCCAATATTTCCTAAGTAGCCATACTCTTTGTAGGAAAACAGTAAAAGAAGATAAAGTAGACTTCTGTTAAGTCATATGAGTGGTGAGAGAATGTGGGAAAAAAACTTTGTGCTGGGAAATACGGCCACATTTTTAAAATAGTGGTATCTGCAATGTCAGGGCTGGCAAAAGTAAAGAACTGCATTTCTGTTTCACATAAAAACAAAAATAACCATTTTATGAAATTTTGATAACTGCATACATGCCAGAAATTGTTCAGTTGCATAAAAAAATCTTTTGTATTCATTTGTAATTATCAGGGATTTCATATTTTCCTTTCAAAGTCATAATTTTTTTCAGATTGCAGTATCGTGTAAAGGCAAGAAGTTAAAATCTATAAGTTATAGACGTAAATTTCCCTTACAGCAGATAGTTTTTAGATTAGCTTTTGTTTTCTTATCATGTATCCTACACTACTGCAGTTTGTTCAGACGTGCATAAAAGCTGATGTTTGTTTATTGAAAATTTCATTATCCTTAAAACAATTTAAAGATCCACAAATTTAAAATACAAAATGTATAAAAGCATAAGAGACAATGCTGTGTTCACCATTCAGGTCTTCATTTTTTGTTCAGTTAAAATGTGATTAAATGTAAACAACAGAAAACTTGACTTGCACTGACAAATGACAAGAGGGATACAGGTGCTTGCCTCACATCCACACAAAGAACAGGGTCCTCCTGGATAGTCTTTTCCAACTCACAAGTATCTAAAAAGTCCAGGTTAATTTATACAAAGTGATCAATCTATATCAATGAAATACTCAGCTCTGGCCTCTTTTAGGTGCCACCTTCGTCAGGCTGCCTTTTCTCACAGTACTTAATTTGATGTCCAGAAGAGAAAGCTTCATTTAACCAAACTATTAGCCAATGTTCTGGGCTTGATTCCACTTAAACCAATTTATGTTCAGATTCTGAAGCCTCAACTTTTGCAAGACTAGGTGCCAATCAAGGCCACTCTTGGAGAGGGGAGGTGGAATCCAACCAACTCATGACACAAGGCTGCAAAACAATGATGTGTGGGACTAGATAATGAAGAGGCAGTTCACAACTCCCACTGTTTTTCTAGAACAGAGAGTAGTCATATTTAATCATAACTTACTGTAAAAGTCTGAAGTAAGGGCCAATCAGGAGTTCTCTGAGTATTTTATCGTAGATTCCTTTCAAACTAAAAAAATCTATGCATAGCCACTATGACAAAACAGATCACACAATTATTAACACATAATCTACACATTCCTCCAATGTAAATCTGTACCCTATCAAGAAAAAGAGTAATAAGAAAAACAAAACAAAAAACTTCTGTGCCAATCAGCACTTTTGACTAAAAGTTATATCTGATTTAGTACACAATATATATTCATTTTTTTTGAAAAATAAAGAAAATACCTCCTGTTTTTCCTTTTTGCAAATTTAGTCCACTGCTCTTATGGCTCGTTTACCGATAAGTAAGATCCACATAAGGAAAATTGGATAAAACATAAAAGCTCATCTTAACAAATTAAAAATATACATATATACTCTTACCCTGTGGTAACCCCATTGGTATTCCACATCCTCCCACCAAACATAATCCCATCACTTCTCTCTAAAGAAAACTAAAAACCATCTTACTTTTAGGATTACATCTGAATATGCATCTCTGTATGTTAAAATTTGCCTGTTTCTAATTTCTTTATAAATAGAATTAAACAGTAAGTTTATCTTTGACTCTCCATTCCTTAGCTCATATATTTGCATTGTTCATCCATTGCAGACATATATTGCTATAGTTCATTCATTCCCCAGTCTATATAGCATTCTAATGAAAGAATATATCCATAACTTATTTATGTATTCAATTATTGGTGATTATTTCATTTGTTGCCAGTTCAGGGCTATTACGGATATGCTTTTCATATATTTCTAATGCCTTAGTAAAACTATGCACAGATTTCTGGTAAATATACATCTAGAAGTGAAATTGGGGTGTATTCCAAGTGTTGCTATGAGCTAACCACTTATCTAAAGTATCTTGTTAGCAGGTCACTCATGTTTGTCTGGACTGTTTATTTTAAATGAACTTACATTTTATGGACTTATGAGTTGTGCTGGAGAATAAGAGTTGATCATGAAGAATTTCTGGCTATGTGACTAGCAATACGTGAAAACTTAGAAACTCCAATACTAATTGGTTTCTCATGCTAACTTGTACCATGCCCAGTTGGTGCTTGTCTCTATGAACCTGAAACATGTCCTGGTGTAGAAAAGTGATTTTAGGAAGGTACATGTGATGAATTCAGGGCCCTGCAATTATTGATGTGGAGTTGTTGTGGCTCCTTTTTAGTGTACTTTGCTAACTGTTGGTAAAACTCAAAGTTGAATAAGGTGTATGCGTCATGTAAACCTAGAAATTCGGCCCTTTGTGCTATGATAATTAATTAACATTGATATTGGTCTTATATGAAGTAACTTTTCTAATCCCCACACAAACTCTAGATCAGGACTACTGTAATCTCTGTTCTGTAAATAAGGAAATGGATAGGTTATGTAACATGAAGAATGCCACATCACTATTACAGAGCTGGAATCCATAGATTCTGAGACATCTGACTCTGGAGCCTGTTGTCTTAGCATTATATTAGTATTAGAATGCCTTCTATTTTGTGGGTATCTACTTTAAGAGAGAATAACTTCTGGAAATGCACCTTGTGGAAGGATTTGGCAGCACTGACCCACCACAAGTTTTTTTTTTTTCCTTAGAAGGAGTCATTATGGTGGGTGTAGATGGGAAGATTTGTTATGATTAGAATATTGCCCAATGTAGAGTTAGAAGATGTCCTTAGGTTGAAAGGCACTACACGATACCCACAATAATGGACTCCAACACACCAAAGATCATGAAAATGACATAGGACTGGACAACCTTCCATTCTGTTGTGTATAAGGTTGCTAGGAATAGGAGCAAATAACAACAGATTAATATTGTTCAATTAATAGCATAAACTGAATATAAATATATCATAACAAAATTTTATGCTATATTTTTTTTTTATAGGGAATAAAAATTACATAAGTGCTTGTAATTCACAAAACAAATCAATATATCTCTCTCGCACCTTTTGGGATATATGGTTTCCCGCCAACATTTTCTTCCTCTCAGGCTTTTGGGTAGCTCCTCTCCCACTGACAGTGTGTGGTGCCACAAGGTAGGGGCCTTTATGACTGTTTAAAACCAAAGAAACAGGCTTGTGTTGCAAATTTCTGTTTTAACAGTGTAGTGTATTGCGTGCCTGAATTTGTGGGAGGAAAAATAGAAGATTTTTATTTGGGACACATTTGTCCCAGTGGACTCTGGTGGAACTCCAGAGGTAGAATTAGTGAGGGACATATTGTCCCTCTGGGCTCTGAGGATAGGCTTGTGGGAGGGGGCAAGAAAAAATACCCATACTATCTACCAAAAATTCAGACACACTTAATGATTCAGCGTGTTTCCATTAATGAAAACACACGGTATCAACAAAAAATTCAAAGCTGAAAATAACTGGGTCTTGAAAGGAAGGTACACCAAATTTTTCATGTTTACTTTGACTATTCATTCAAAGAATTGTACCACACCACTCGTCCTACTGTACAATGGCAGCTCTGGGAATATGAACATACGAGAATATATAAGAGGATAACAACCAAGGATTAAGCTTTGTTTTCGTTATTCTTCTACATTTACCCCATACATTTTATTTAGTACCTGGAATTCTAAATTTAAATGTCACTCTTACTTTGTCTTTCTTTCTTTAGACATAATCTACCACTCATCACAATATCATAATTACTGTAACCTTTTTTCTAAAGTCATCTAGGTGATGACCTTTCCTGAATATTTATCTCTACTTTAATCTTATTCAGTCTCTTATTTTCTATTTCTTTATCCAGATTTTTATTTTCTCTTTCTTATGATTTAGCTGTCTGGTAAAATGTCTTCTCTAATAACACACCCTTTTTTCCATTTAATATTTATACTCCCAAAGTACAGAGTTGGAAGAGATTTTTAAAAGTCTGCTAATGTAATTACTTATTCAAAATTTTATCCAGGTTCCCCAATTAGTTAGAATCACAATGTCATACTAAGATTGCTTCTTTTACCGGTCAGTCGCCTGACAGAAAACAAATCACATTTGCAAAGGCTAACTGAGGGGAGTTTAATAAAAATACATTTTAAAAGTTATGCACAAGGTTTAAGGCTACCAACTAGGTGTCCTGGGGCTAAGATCAATGGGAGCATTTTACCTTGTTTAGTCCTAAAATGGAAGGCACGAATAGTTAATGCACTTAGTTGCTAACCAAATGGTTGGAAGTTTGAGTCAACTAAGGGATGCCTCGGAAGAAAGGCTCGGTGATCTGCTTCTAAAGAAATCCGCCATTGGGATCCTTACAGAGCACGTTTCTACTCTGCTACACACGGGCTCACCATGAGTCAGAACTGACTCAGTGACAACTGGTGGTTCCTAAAACGTCAGGTTGGGATTGACTTCCCGGGACGCAGATAGGCAGCACGAGGAAGAAAGACGTTTAGTAGGAAGCAAGGTTGTAGACGGATGGAGTCAACCCACAATGGCGCAACACAGAGAAATGCAAGGGGAAATATCACAGACTCATTTTCTTTCTACCCCCTGATTTCTTTCTAGAGTTCCCCATTGTTCGAACCCAAATGAAAACCAAGAGAATAAAAGAGCCTTGCCGTTCAAACAGATCAGTCCTGTGGGGCACAGAGCAGAACAGGAGAAAGGTGAAGAGTGAGTTGGCTGGGCTTTCAGAAGGTACGCTACAGAGTTCTATTAAAATATTTCTGCATATTTCCCAAGTACATCCTGTGTGTGGATGCAGACAGCAGCATTCCTTTCCAGTGTCTACTTGCTTGTGAAGGATGATCTCTAGTGAGAATATGAACCAGTATAGATATCATGCTGCTTTGAATAAATATTTAATTTATGGAATATTTCTGCTATAGGGAAAAGCATCATTACCAAGAGATGAATAATATCTAAATACTTCTAATCTAGCCCATACAAAGTTAAGCCATGGTGGGGCCCATTTCTAATACTTACTGAACTTATTCATAACATGATGGAAGATATTAAGGTGTTGCATCGCTATATCAACATGATTCTGTAGAGATAAGGCCTGAAGAAGATAGTAACTCTTGTTACACTGTGAGGTTCATCTGTAGATATCCACAGTTTTGAAAGGGAAAAAAGATTGTCAGGATTCTCGTTGGTGGAAATCAGTTTTTTCTTTTTTTTTAAATGTCCATCATATCTAAATCATCTTTGTGAGAAATTGATGGTACTCAAGGATTAGATAGTTGCTCTTTTAAAAATGCTCATTGGATGTAGATTAGATTTTAGCACCCTAACTATACCTATCAAAGTGGTAAATATTTACCTTATGGTTAATCAAGAATTGGTTCCTCAATAAACTTTAATATAAATATGATTTTGCAAATTTTTTTCTAATTTTGAAAACATTTTTATCTCTTTCCCAATTTTCTACATTATCATTATCATTGATGTAAATAACTACTTGATATTAAGCACTATATGCTAAACATTATATTAACTGTTTTATGTACATTTTATCTTTAAAATGATTCTACTGCTTATTTTAATGTGGTAGCCACTAGCTACATGTGGCTAATTAAGTTTGGTTTTAGATTAATTAAAATTTAATATAATTCAAATTTCAGTGCCACTAGTCATGTTTCGAATGCTAGTGGAGAGAACAGCTATAGAGCATTCTCACCATCATAGAAAATTCTATTGGGAAGCACTGTTAAATAAGATAGAGTAAGCAACACAAGTCTTCAGCCATAGGTTGTCTGACTTAGACTTAAAGTTATATATTTTACACTAAACTGTATTTCATGACAATAGAAATAATCTCTATTCACATTTTTTTTTTATTTTTAGCCGAATTACATTTACATAGAGGACTCATAAATTAGTGATAGAATAAATGAATGTTTGAATTAGTGAAAAATCAAGATAAATGAACTTAAAGCTAGTTAAAACAACCAAACCAAAAAAACCTGTTGGAAGCCACTCTTAGCGACCCTATAGGACAGAGCTGAACTGTTCCATAGGGTTTCCAAGGAGCAGCTGATGGATTCCTACTGCCGACATTTTGGTTAGCAGCAGAGCTCTTAACCACTGTGCCACCAGGGCTCCTAAAGCTAGTTACACATCTATAATTTCTATGGAAGGTAATTGTTTAATGTATGAATCAGTGTTTATGTCTACCTTGTGTAGACTTGTTACAACTCTATTCCTTTAATGCAGAGATGCATTGCATGTTGTGTTCTACCATAATCTAAGATTTGTTATATTACTTTATGCCCTTGTATTAATCTCCTTATTGGATAAACTGTATTTTCATTACTTGTCTTGCATATTGGTTAACTTTGTAACATTTAACCTTTCAAAATAGCAGTCAATTTAATCCGAATAATAGTTGCCTTCTGAGTATGCCAAAAATAAAAATGAACTGTTTCATTACTATTCCCACTGGATTTTACTCATGTAAACACCCATTTTATCATTATGACATTGTTTTATCAATTTACAAGTATGTAGACTTCATACTGTTTTCCCCAGACTATTCACTGTATCATCCAAATTCGAGTTATGCAAACTTTTCTTCCTACTGTGTTTCTGTAGTGCACTGAAAATGGCATAAATCTTTTATTTATTTTCAGTTCCTCTAGAGATTCAGCAATTTCATGGGTACTTTTATTCATTGAGTGGTGTTCAAAGAACAGTTGTGAATATTGGGACTTCTCCTACTTCAGTGCTTGTATAGGATTTGTTTGATAATGAATATGCACCTGAGATTTTATTTTTTGGCTTGTGTATATTCTTCACCTTGAAAGGCAGCTTTCAGCAGCTGTCAGACAGCAGTTATTTGTACCCTCAGGAATTCCTCATTCACATTTGTAAAGATTAAGAACAAGAAAACATTGTTATGAACTGTTTTAATGTGTGGGAATAAACTCCCTCTACAAGGAGCAAAATTTCAATAGTGGTTCTATATAATATTTCTAGTTTGTGAACATTGAAAAGTCTAACTGAAACTAGGATTTAAAAATCTGGATCATTTCTATAAGAAGATAATATTAATGGAGAATAAATTTAGTTTATATATCTGGATTTGTGTGGTGTAAGGCCTAAAAATTAAAACTCAGTATTATACGTTGTCTTAGCATCTAGTGAAATCAAGAGAGCCTAGAATGACCTAATAGTATTTCCCCTCCCCACTCTGCTCTATCAGATAAGGGCTTCTAGCCAAACAACTCTTTTGATCAAGGAGACCAGAGGCAATTCCTGCTTATCCCAAAATAGCTTTAGTTCCCTGCCAGTCCATGGAATTATTCTCATTACCCCCTGGGAACCAGAGGGACACCCTACACTCTTGATACAAAAAAGTCTGCCTGACTGCGACCCCCTGTGGGCTTGTATGGCGCATAGTGTCCTCTTTTCTCAGGCTGTGGGTATACGTGACTAATAAATTGTTGTCAATATCATCCACTCACTGTCAAGTGTCTTGTGTCTGTCCATCCGGATAACGTTAGGATGGGCCCCTTCACTCATCAATGGGGTGAATGGGAGGTGATTCAACTTGTTGTTCCTTTCTCTGAGACACATTGATGTTTTGGTGAGTGCCAAATGAAATAATACTAACATGATTAATGGGCCTAGTCTCTATTACTCACATTTTTAACTTATTGTTATGTTGCATTAGTACTTCCAGCTCTCTTCATTTTCAATGCAGATATGACCTAAATACATAAATCCCAATGGTTCTGGACTATATTTTATCAATTGTAATATGTCACTGTTTGTAAGACAATTGTGACTATAACTATATGGGAGTGAGGTATATATCATTTTAATTATACATTATATGTGGCACACACAGATTTTCTCAGAGGTGATCCTAAAATACCAAGAAACTACAAGACTGCTAGGATGAAGACCCCAAACAACAGCATCAACACCTCTATGGGTACTGCATCCATCTAGTCAAACTGAGCCACACACATGAAACATGTGCAAAATGTTGGCAAATGAAAACCGTTTAATTTTTTACTGAAAATAGTAACGGTTCTATGGTGTGCAGTCCCTGCGATTCAAAAATTACCTGGGCAAGGATGGAGACTCTTGTACTTGTGCTCCAAATAGGAATTCCTTCCCTTACTCATTTTATACTCCAGGTGCTATGTGACTCACTACATGGACCAGCAGTGTAGATTTTTCCTGTGTAGTCAGACAACAGGGCACCAGGTAGAATTTCATTACTTTAGCCCTGCTACTCTCCGGACAGAACACCAGACTTTGGGGTGGGTTGTTGTTTTTTCTGGAGCCTAAAAATACTAGCAGAGGGAGAAACTATAGCCGACGGGCCATATGAAAGTACTGCCTCTCCTTATATTCCAATTTCAGCAATAATGTAAATGAGCTACTTGTGTTTTACTTTGGATAAAGAAAAAAAAATGTCATTTTCCTTTTCAGGGTTTCATTATCTGACACTCATATGGGGCACTTTTAAATCAGCAAACGAGAAAGCAGATAAACTTGTGATACAAAAATATGTAACAATTAAACTATGATTTCAAATAATAGTTAATAACACACAGCAATATTCACATTTTAATGATGAATAACATTACAGAGTAAAGTCAAATGAAATGCTACATATTTTAATATATGCCCCTTTCTTACTAGTACCTTTATTTATGTATTTATTTTTTGCAGAATTTTCTGCTTCTAAAATTCTTATGGGCAATATTTTTTGAAATTATTCATTAGTAGAAAGTTCAATTTTAAGTATATCTGCAACTACACAAATTATTACACTTGTATTATCCGTAGTCACAACAGAAGGAGTCCTGGTGGTACAATGGTTAAAGCATTCCGTTACCAACCAAAAGGTCGGTGCTATGAACACGCCAGCTGCCCTGGGAGAAAGCTGCAGCAGTCTGCTTCTGTTAAAATTTATAGCCTGGAAACCCTATGAAATGGTTCTACTCTGTCATATAGGGTTGGTATGAATTGAAATTGGTTAGGATGCAATGGGGTTTTTTGGTTTATAGTTACAGTGAACTCTGATAAATATTTTAAAATCACTCATCTGTAGCTAAATATCTATTTCTGCTAAAACAGTAAAAAAGTTATCTAGCTCAGCATGGATGGCAGAAAAAACTTAGAAACTTGCTGTTGAACATGGAGCAGCTAAAGCAAATATAAGAAATAATGAAGTAAAACAGCTGAACAGAATATTTCAAAGGGCAATTCGAGAAGACAAGTATTGTAATGAAATAAGCAAAAACCTGGAGTTAGAAAATTAAATGGGAAGAAAACGTTTAGCATGTCTCAAGCTGGAACAACTGAAGAAAAAATTTAAGCCTTGAGTTGCAATACTGAATAATTCTATGAGCAAAATATCAAATGACATAGGAAGTATCAAAAGAAGATGGAAGGAATATACAGAATCACTGTACCATTTCAAGAAGTAGCATATGATCAAGAATGATAGCACTGAAGGAAGAAGTCCAAGTTGCAATGAAGGGACTGGGGAAAAAGAAGGCTCCAGGAATTAATGGACTAGCAGTTGAGATGTTTCAACAAATGGATGCAATGCTGAAGGTGCTCATCCACCTATGTCAACAAAATTGAAAGACAGCTATCTGGCCAACTGACAAAGAGATTCATATTTGTGCGCATTCCAAAGAAAAGTGATTGAACAGAATGCCAACATTATTGAACAATAACATTAATGTAACATTAAAGTGAATTTTTGTTGAAGATAAATTAAAAATGGTTGCAGCAACACATTGACAGGGAAATGCCAGAATTCAAGCTGGATTCAGGAGAGGACGTGGAATAAGGGATATATCATTGCTGGTGTCAGATGGATCTTGACTTAAAGCAGAGAATACAAGAAAGATGTTTACCTGTGTTTTATTGACTATGCAAAGGCATTCGGCAGCCTGAACCATAATAAATTATGGTCCAGCTTGAATGCAGAGCTTGTACTTAGACAAAGAAGCAGTCATTCAAACAGAACAAGGGGATACTGTGAGGCATCGATCTGTCTCATTTAGGGTCTTCCTCCTTTTCGCTGAACCTCTATTTTGCCAAGCTTAATACCCTTCTACAACAATTGGTCCCTCTTGATAACATGTCCAAAGTATGTGAGACAAAGTCTTGCCATCCTTGCTTCCAAGGAGCGCTCCAGCAGTATTTATTCCAAGACAGACTTGTTTGTTCTTCTGGCAGCCCATAGTATATTCAATATATTTTGCAAACATCATAATACAAATGCGTCAGTTCTTCTTTGTGCTTCCTTATTCATTGTCCAACTTTCACATGCATATGAGATGATTGGATATTCCATGGCTTAGGCGAGGTGCACCTTAGTTCTCAAAGTGACATCTTTGCTTTTGAGCACTTTAAAGAGGTTTTTTTCTGCAGACTTGCCCAATTCAATACATCCTTTGATTACTTGGCTGCTGTTTCCATGGGTGCTGATTGTGGATCCAAGTAAAATGAAGTTCTTGACAAATTCAATATTTTCTCCATTTATCATGATGATGATTATTGGTCAAGGTATGAGAATTTTTTGATTTCTTTATGTTGAGGTGTAATCCAAACTGAAGCTATAGTTTTTGAACATCATCGGTAAGTGCCTCAAGTTCTCTGCACTTTCATAAAGCAAGGTTATGCCATCTTCATATTGCAGATTGTTAATGAGTCTTCCTCCAGTCCTGATTTTGCATTCTTCTTTATGTAGTCCAGCTTCTTGAATTATTTGCTCAGCATCAGATTGAATAAGTATGGTGAAATGATACAACCCTGAAGGTACCTTTCTGGATTTTAAACCGCACATTATCTGGTACGTATTGAATGCTATTCCCCAGATATGTGTGTCAACTTGACTAGGCTTATGATTTCCAGTATTGGGTGGCCGTCCTCCCTTTTTCTGATCTGCTGTAATTATCCTGTATGTTTTAAATCCTAGCTTTTATGATGATAGTGAGGCAGGATTAGAGGCAGTTGTATTAATGAGGACATAATGTACAGGATTAGTTTGTATCATGAGTCAATCTCTTCTGATATATAAAAGACATACGCAGACAGTGAGGAGGGGAACCTCCTTACCAATAAGCAAGAAGAGTCAGGAATAGAGTCTGTCCTTTGGACCTGGAATCCCTACGCTGAGAAGTTCCTATATCAGGGAAATATTGATGACAGGGATATTCCCCTAGAGCTGACAGAGAGAGAAAACCTTTCCCTGGAGCTAGTGTCCCAAATTCTGACTTCTAGCCTTCTAAACCATGATGGAATAAATTTTCGTTTGTTAAAGCCAGCCACTTATGGCATTTCTGTTACAGAAGCACTAAAAAACTAAAATAGAATTTGGTACCACAAGTGGGGCGCTGCTCTAACAGGTACCTAAAATGTGGAAGTGGTTTTAAAACTCTAAATGGGTAGATGCTGAAAGAGTTTTAAGGTGTCTAATAGTAAAAATCTAGATTACCTTGAAGAGACTATTGGTGGAATTATGGACATCAAAGGCAATTCTGGTGAGGGGTCAGAAGGAAGTTAGGAGAGATGTAACACCAGAGACAGCACAGATGACAAGAAGCAGCAACAGAGAAAGAGCAATAACAGATCCAGGAGAACAGTTGAGATGGCACAGAAGCCAACCCATGGAATGAAGGAACTGAGTACAGTCAAGAAGGGGGCTTTCTGTCAGAGTGTGGTGTCTCTGGACCCTTGTCAGTTGAGCCAGGCTTGCTGTCCCATGGATTGAGAAATCTGAGCACCTTCAGGCCATGGCTTACTGGCAGAGTTGCATCCCTCTGGGGACTTACTGGTAGAGCTAAAGAACTTTGTAACACTTGTCCAAGCAGGGCAGAGGCTGAGCCAACCTAAGAGACCCAAGAGGCCCAAGGAGGCCTAGGGGCCAAGGAACCAGGAAATAGAACCTGAAGAGATAAGGAACACAGGAAGCAAAGCTTCTTCTGTCTCAAATGGTAGTGTCATGCCCTCTGGGGTCTTAAAGAGTGGAACCACTGCTTGCTGGGTCTCAAAGGGTGGGGCCAAGGCCTCCTATATATCAGAGTCAGATCTTCATCAACTCATTTCCAGAGTGTGGGGCTACCTTTCACAAGTGCTAGCAAGACGGGGCTAGATCCAATGTCCAAAGCTGAGGGGGCAGGGCTGTCATGCCCAAGGGACAGAAGAAGAGGGTCTGGTGAGGCTGAGGGAATAGGGTCACCACTCAGATTAGGAGAATGAGGTGACACATATCCAATGGAGAAGAGTTGCCATCTCAGTGGGCCTGGAAAGCAAGTCTGAAGCCCAGGACCAAGGGGCTTCTACCCAGAATCTGGAGAGTGTGGCCAACACCCAGAGTCTGGAGGGCAGGGCTGTTGCCTAAGTGGTCTCAAAGGACAGAGGATTATTTTCATGCCTTGAGAGCTAGTGTAATACGTTCCGCTGGGTTTTGGACTTGGCTTGATGCCCATTATTCCTTCTTTCCCTCCAGTTTCTCCCACTTGTAATGGAAATGTCTACTTCATACCTGTTCCACCATTGTACTTTGGAAAAGATAACCTGAATTCTAGATTTCACAGAAGAAGAGGAATTTTGCCCCAGGATGGAATTTGCACTTGGATTTGATTTAGGACTTTTGAGATGACATGACAGGGTGAATGAGTTTTACATGCTGCAAGCACATGAATATTTGAGTGCCACAGGGTAAAATGTTATGGATTGAATTGTGTCCCCCAAACTGTGTCACCTCGGCAAGGCCACTATTCCCAGGATTGTGTGGTTGTCCTTCATTTTGTGATCTGATGTAATTATCTTAAGTGTTGTAAATCCTAATCTCTATGATGTTAATGAGGCAGAAGTTGAAGCAGTTATGTTAATGAGGAGGGACACAATCTACAGGATTCTGTTGTACCTTGTATCAATTTCTTTTGGTATCTAAAAGTGAAGCGAGCAGAGAGGAGAGGGACCACATTACCACCAAGCAAGAAGAGCCAAGATTGAAGCATGTCCTTGGGCCTGTGGTTCCTGCACTCAGAAGCTCCTAGACCAGGGGAAGATTGATAACAAGGACCTTCTCTCAGAGCTAACAGAGACAGAAAGACTTTCCCTGGAGCTGGTGCCCTGAACTCATACTTCTAGCTTCCTAAACTTTGAGAGAATAAATTTTTGTTTATTTAAACCGATCCACTTGTGGTATTTCTGTTATAGCAGCACTTTATAACTAAGAAACTAACTCCTTGTTCTGTTCGAATGACTGTTTCTTGGTCTGTGTACGGGTTCCACATGAGGACAATTAAATGTTCTGGAATTTCCATTCTTTGCAGTGATATCCATAATTTCTTATGATCCACACAGCTTTATACCACTGTATAGTCAATGAAACACAGGTAAACATCTTTCTGGTATTCTCTGCTTTCAGCCTAGATCCACCTGACATCACAACGATAACCCTTGTTCCATGTCCTCTTCTGAATCAGGCTTGAATTTTGGCAGTTCCTTGTTGATGTACTGCTGCAAGCGTTTTAGAAGTATCAACAGCAAAATTGTACTTGCCTGTGATATTAATGACATTGTTCCATAACTTCCTCATTCTGTTGGATCACCTTTCTTTGAAATAAGCCAAATATGAACCTCTTCCAGCCGATTGACCAGGCAGCTGTCTCCCATATTTCTTGGTATAAATGAGTGAGCACATCCAGCATTGTGTATGTTTGTTGAAACATCTCAACTGGTATTCCATTAATTCCTGGGGCCTTGCTTTTCGCCAGTGCTTTCGGTGTACCTTGCACTCCTGAAGTGCTTCAACGCCAAACAATTCATTTTGGTTAATTAAGTCCATGCATTGCTTTCATCTTCTTTTGATGCTTCTTGTGTTGGTCAATATTTTGTGCATAAAAAAAACCAAAAAAAAAAAAAAAACCCAGTGCCGTCAAGTCGATTCCAACTCATAGTGACCCTATAGGACAGAAAAGAACTGCCCCATAGAGTTTCCAAGGAGCGCCTGGTGGATACGAACTGCTGACCCTTTGGTTAGCAGCTGTAGCACTTAGCCACTACACCACTAGGGTTTCCATTTTGTGCATAGAATCCTTCAATATTGCAACTTGAGGCTTAAATTTTTTCTTCAGTTTTTTTTAGCTTAGTAATGCCAAGCACATTTCTCCCTGTGGGTTTTCTTACTCTAGGTCTTCGCACATTTCCTTATAAAATTTACTTTGTCTTCTTGAGCTGCCTTCTGAAATGTCCTGTGTCCTGTTCAGTTCTTTCATGTGATCTTTTATTTTGTTTACTTTAGCTCCCCTACATTTAAGAGCAAGTTTCAGTGTCTTTTGACAAGTTAGGCATCACATAAAAGGTGTATAATTCTCCAACTGAAATAGTAATTATCTTTCCAAAAAGGAATTTAAAATAAGGACCATTACAAATACAAATTTTATTCAATTTATATTTTTTCTCCACTCTTTCTCTTTTCCCCTATACTGATAAAATAGTTGAGTTGGTTTTGATATTAATTCTCTTGGGATCCCCAATCTTGATTCTATTCTGGTGTTCCTCTAACGATCATGACGTTTCAACCTTGCAGTGATATGACTTTAACTGAAGCCAGATTATTTAAGTTTAGGGACATCACGCCCCGTCTATACTTTACTTTTACCTGGGCCACTGTTAGGCAATCAACGTCTAGAAGATTAAACACAAATGGCATGTTGAATCTCAAGCACTGCTGTGGTATTTTAATTGAAGAGAGAGCATTTTGAAAGTATTCTCCTATACAAATAAAAATGGCTTTCAGAATGAATTAGAAGCTGTTTCAATGTGCTCTGTACCTAATCTTTTTTTTTTTTTTTAAATAAAAACCATCACTAACTAATGAGTCATATACTACTCACAAGTAGACAGTATCTTTGATATTATACACTAGGGAAGGGTTAAATCTCAAATATGGCTTCAAATATGCAGACTATATAGTTCTCTGTTGTTGTTAGTTGCTGTCAAGTCAATTCATTATCTCAGAGAATTTAGACAAAAAATTTTGTAATTACTACTGACTATTTTTTTTTTTTGTTATTATGGAGCCACGGTGGTGCAGTAGTTAAGAGCTTGGCTGCTAACCAAAACATCTATAATTCACATCCTTCAGCTGTTCCTTTAAAAACTCTATGGGGCAGTTCTACTCTTTCCTATAGTCGGAGTTAACTCAATGGCAATGTGTTTTTTGTGTTTTGTATAGCCAAGTGGGAGTCCTGGTAGCACAGTGATTGAGAGCTTTGCTGTTAACCAAAATGTCCGCAGTTCGAACCTACCAGCCACTCACTGGAAACCCTATGGGGTACTTCTACTCTGTCCTATAGGTTCGTTATGAGTTGGAATTGACTCTACATTTATTTTTTGGATAGCTAAATGATTACTCCTCTCAATTCAGACTTCTCTTGAAGTAATTCTGTCATCAAACTAAAACATCTGAGTAGAAAAATTGAAAATATGTGAATCTGGTTTAAGAATATATTTTTCACTTGAATGGTCTCTTTTCAACAATTTATTTAAAAATAATGAATTAGTACTATGTTATAAATTTAAATACATTGTAAACTAGTGGGATTTTAATGCAAAAAATAAATCATAATAGAGGACTATATGATTTTTAGAAAATTGCCTCTTTAGGTAATATGTTTTTCATATAATAGTGTTTTAGTGCCTACTGTATGCTCAGAAGGTATGAACAGCAGAATGAATGGAAAGAGAATATTATTTACTTGATAGAAGAAGTAGTGTGCATACAAATACTACACTAAAGTGTTATAGTAATTGTGCATTGTTCTAAAATCTCATTGATCATTTTGATAGCAATGGTTTATATAATGCAACTGATTAATTACAAGTGAATAATTTATTGTTGCCATTTTTTATTAAAATGAAATATCTTCAGTTCATAGGAAACATTTAAAAATATTCCATATTCCATATCTTTGATCTTGAGGATAGCAAATGCAGGTATTGGTAAGCAATTACAGTAATTTCTAGTATGAATGATTTCTAATGAAAACACTCTTAAAAATGGCTAGTCATCTATAATCCTATATTTTTATAAACTGTAATTAATGAAGGTACAAAAAATATTGAAATCTGCAACATCTTCAATTCCTGTTTTAAAATAGTTCTAAATAGGATGCAAAATTACTTCAGAATGTATTCTCTTTCGTTAAAATAATTTCAGCATTTAACTGGAGAGGCTCGCATTTGTAAGTTGTCCTCTCTGTCACTATTATGCAAATAATTGTTTTAAACCTTAATTGGCCTAAAGAATTATGAATAGTATACAGTGTATTCATTTTTGCATATTTATTTTTTTATCTTCCTTTGATTAAGGAAGAAATTGTTGCAGATAAATAATAGCCATTAGAAAGATCGTGATATTTTACAGAGTTGTAAAAGGGAAAAGGGGCTCGGGGTTAAAACTTTTTTGAATGTTATTTAAACTAATTGTAGTGTTGTTTTCTCATCTGTGAAATGAGTATTATGATATAGTGTATCTACTTCACAAGATTATTCAAAAGATAGGATAAGATACTTTGTAGCGAGGTACTTTTTAAAATATAAACAGCATATATAAAGGAAAAAGTCTATATACACACCTTTAGACACTATATGTATGTAGTGTCTAAAGGTGTGTATATGTACGCTCACAGATATACACACATTTAAACACTGTATGTATATACTGTCTATATGTACATAGTGTCTAAATGTGTGTATATCTGTGAGCACACACATATATATGTATATATATAGACTCGATGGCACTGGGTACTGGTTTATATATATATATATGGAAACCCTAGTGGCGTAGTTGTTAAGAGCTACAACTGGTAACCAAAAGGTCTACAGTTCAAATCTATCAGGTGCTCCTTCAAAACTTTATGGGCAGTTCTGCTCTGTCCCATAGGGTCACTAAGAGTAGGAATCAACCCAATGGAAATGGGTATACATATACCCACAAAACCCACTGCCGTCTATATATACATATACATATACATATACATATACATATACATATACATATACATATACATATACATATACATATACATATACATATACATATACATATACATATACATATACATATACATATACATATACATATACATATACATATACATATACATATACATATACATATACATATACATATACATATACATATACATATACATATACATATACATATACATATACATATACATATACATATACATATACATATACATATACATATACATATACATATACATATACATATACATATACACACACACATATAGACACTATATTCATATACTGTCTAACTGTGTGTATAGGTACACTCACAGATATTACACAAATACAGGAAGCATAGAGACGCAGGCCTCTTTTTACACACACAGGTTGTGGGCATATGACAAACTTATGTCACATTTACCTTAAACTCATGATTGTTTTCTTTGTTACACATTTATATGAATTAGATCTATCAGTTTAACAATCAGTTAATTTGATCATATTCTATTTGAGTTTTTATTCTTTCCTAATCAAACTTCTAAGGCCCTCATATCAACTTTGATCTTACAGAAATATAAAGAAAAGATGATAAACGACTTCTGGCATATTTTAATTAATTTTCAAAAAGGAAACCAAATTGAATGTGATTATGTAGATGAACTGGACAAAAGGAAACAACACACATGCCTTTTCAGCCCAGGTTTAACTTTAGATTCATTTGAAATTCATGAAGCATAATTAGTAGAAAATACTCTCAAATTTGTTTGTTGGTTTTCTAATGGGGGACAAATACCAAAGCTGTTGTTTGAGAGGGGACCTTAGCTCTTAGTTGTTTGAAAAAGTAGTGGGAAATCCTGAGACCACCTATACCCACACTACAAGTGCAAAGTTAATTGGTTGTCATTTGGGTTAAGTAAAGAATTGCCAATTTGATATAAGCTGCTCTAACAGTTTCTGCCCAATTGCACACTCCTCTCACAGATTTCCCTAGAAGAATAAGGGAATTACTGTCACATCTGTTTACCAGTTAAGGGAGAAAAGTATCTATGGTAAGGCATAGGGAGGTCATGATGCAGGGTGCGGTTTCCAAAATTGTGAGTTTGATGAACAACTGAGGAAATAAGAGCGCACATTGTGTGAAGAATATCTGGATACCAAAGTATTAGCCCAAAACAATGAGAGGAATGATATTGCTATATCCCTGATGCACCACATATCAGTGAAGTTTAACACAGAGTCAGATGACAAAGTGGAAATGTGGTTTTCAGAGTCCCAGAGCCAGCATCATAAAGCAAAATATAGAATTATAGATTTGGGTCTAAGGGAAAATGGCTTAATAATAAATGCAACTGGAAATAACCTAAATGTGTAGCAGTGTAAAGAATACAAAATTAAGATATATTAATTAATTGTCATATTATACTTCTGAATCAGTTTGCTATTCTACAGAACAACTTTCTCAGTGGAATACAAGTTAAAACACTTATTTCTCACATGCCTTTATCTGTGGGTGGGCTAGGAGTTGGCTGATCTAGGCTAGGATTACATTGGGGTGGCCCTACTTTAAGATTCAAGTCTATCTGTGGTCTGTTCCACATTTCTCATTTAGGGGCCTGAGTGAAGGCACAATGACAGTACTGCTGATGACAGAAGCAGATGAGGAGTCAAGAAAGATGTCAGTTTCTCAGAAGTCCTTGGCTTGGAGCTGGCACTTTTAGTTTTAATCACATCTAATTTGCTAGAACAAATCATATAACCAAGCCAGGAGACACAGGAATCTCACTCCACTAAGCCCCTATCTACGAAAATGACAAGTATGCAGGTGAAAGCAAGGTTAAGAATTAGGCCAATGGTTCAATTTACCACAGTCTTCCTTCTTGGCTACAATTATTCATAGCCCTACCACATGCAAAACACACTCATCCTCGTCTCAGGAGTCAAAATCCTCATCATATCCTGATGCCAAGATCTCATCATCAACATCAGACCTGCAGATCTGATTGAAGTTACCCTTGATCAAAAGATCTATGAGTTAAAAGGATAAGTCATCTGTTCCACACACAACTAACATTCAATCTTATAACAGTGACAGGCTATCCACAGTAAACTTTCCCATTCAAAACAAAAGAATACAAGCCATGTGGCAGTCCTTGGTCCATAGCTGTTTCAAAAATACCACTGCGCGAATGTTACTAAGATAACTTATTTAACTACTGGTATAACCTGATGAGAGCAGGCCCTGCCCAGCATGGCCCCTTGAATCAACTGAGAGATACCAGACCTTTGAGAAAGAGAAAGTAGACTTCATTGCAAGCTGGTAAAGCAGGGAGCTCAGAGACTAAGTCTCAAATCAAGCTCTTGAAGGTTGGGGATTCTAGAGCAGTTACAGGGTTTGGGATAGGGAGTTTATGAGTAATTCATGAAGCTTTTGGGAATAGGTAGGCAATTTCAGAACAAATTGACATGTATGGGGTGCAATACAGCAGCAGGGACATGTGCTTTTTTGAGGAGTATGACGCATGAAGTTTATCTAATGACAGCTTTGAGTCTTATTGCTCATGTCTGAATGGAGGGGGGTGGCAGTGGGCAGTGAACGGCCTTGAGCAGAGTTGCAGTAAAACGACCTTGTGCTGCTATACAGAATGCCTTATCAGGGAGTCAAAGGCCCGGGTGTGATAGGAAGAGGGAGAAGTGTTTAACCCTGTGAATTACATAAGGAAAGTACAGTGTTTAAGCTTCCATTCTACTTCCTGCAAGTGTCTTTCCTGGTTGCTGTTCTTCAGTTCTCTTGGCTCTGCTCTTTGGGAGTTTCTTCCTTTTCTGTTATCCACCTTCGCCATTTCTGAAGAAGATATTGGAATATAAGCTTTTTGTGCAACTTGTGGGATCCCTGGGAAGTACTAATGGTTAATATACTCAGCTGCTAACCAAAAGGTGGATGTTCAAGTCCACCCAGAAGCTCCTTGGAAGAAAGGCCTGCCTATCTACTTCCAAAACATAAGCCATTGAAAACTCTATGCAGCACAGTTCTACTCTGACACACATGGGGTCACCTTGAGTCATAACCAACTCAACAGCAACTGATTTTGGGGGACAGACTGCTCACTACCAGTAGAAATTTAGGGACTCAGGTATCTCCTTATATTTTACAGAGTCTCAGTTCCTCTTAGCTCAGGTTGTCAATATTTTTGCAATATGGCTCTCTCTAAAAACTTTTATGAATTTCCTATGTATTTCATTCTAATCCAGTTAATTTACCAAAAACCATGTGCACATTTCTTTCAAGACCTGCTTCTCTCTCTCTGGACCCAATTATAAACAGCTTTGAATATATCAGGTTTCTGTGGAACCATACACTTAAACCTTCTAGGAGTCTGTGTGTTCAGCTGAGATTATTAAAAGATGTCCCAGTAATTACTTTAGAGTTTGTAACAAAAGGCTTTGATTTGCTTCCATGTTGATTGCTCCTCTTTTTGAATTGATGTTTGCCCATAGGTTCATCTTTTGTTGAGAATCTTTAACTAGCTGGAAAGGCTTAAGATACAGTTTTATTTCCCAAAACAACATGTTCTTGTTCCTTTATAATACTCCCACTATATTATGCTTGGGAGTCCCTGATTGTTATAAAGAGCTAAACCTCTCAACTACTGATCAAAATGTTGGAGGTTCCAGTCTACCCAGAGCAATTTGGAAGAAAGGCCTGATAATCCACTTTTGAAAAATCAGCCATTGAAAATCATAAGGAGCGCAGTTCTACTCTGAAGCACATGATGCCACCATGAGTGGAAATCTACTCAATGGCAACTGTTGTTTTTTCGTTTTTTATATATTGCTTGCAAATAGACCAACTCTTCTCCATGCCCACCAATTTCTTGCTTTGCCTTATCTAATGTAGCTAAAAAAAAAAAAAAAAAAGAGCCACCTAAAACATGAAACGCTCTTCTTGAGAACTATTGTCTTAACTTCATAAAATTGTGTTGTTGTTAGGTGACGTCGAGTTGGTTGCTACTCATAGCAACCCTATAAGACAGAGTAGAACTGAGCCATAAGGTTTCCAAGGAGTGGCTGGTAGATTCGAACTGCTGACCTTTTGGTTAGCAGCCAAGCTCTTAACCACTACACCACCAGGGCTCTAGTTTATATGCATACATACTTAAGTTGTTTGTTGTTGTCAGGTGCCATCGAGTTAGCTCCAACTCATAGCGACTCTATGTACAACAGGACAAAACACTGCCTGGTCCTGATCCATCCTCACAATGGTTGTTATGCTTGAGTGCGTTGTTGCAGCCACTGTGTCAATCCATCTCATTGAAGGTCTTCCTCTTTTTTGCAGACCTTCCACTTTAGCAAGCATGATGTCCTTCTCCAGGGACTGATCTCTCCAGATACCAAGTCCAAAGTACGTGAGACGCAGTCTCGCCATCCTTGCTTCCAAGGAGCATTCTGGTTGTACTGCTTCCAAGACAGATTTGTTCATTCTTTTGACAGTCCGTGGTATATTCAGTATTCTTTGCGAACACCACTATTCAAAGGCATCAATTCTTCTTCAGTCGTATTTATACATTGTCCAGCTTTCCATGCATATGAGGCGATTGAAAACACCATGGTTTGTGTCAGGTACGACTTAGTCTTCCAGCAGACATCTTTGCTTTTCTTCACTTCAGAGAGGTCTCTTGCAGCAGATTTCCCCAGTGCAATTCATCTTTTGATTTCTTGACTGCTGCTTTCACAGGTGTTGATTGTGAATCCAAATAAAATGAAATCCTTGACAACTTCAATCTTTTCTCCATTTATCATCATCTTGCCTATTGTTCCAGCTGTGAGAATTTTTGTTTTCTTTATGTTGATGAGTAAACCATACTAAAGGCTATGGCCTTTAATCTTCATCAGTAAATGCTTCAAGTCCTCTTTCCTTTCAGCAAGCAAGGTTGTGTCATCTGCATATCGCAGGTTGTTAATGAGTCTTCTTCCAATCCTGATGCTCTGTTCTTCTTAACATAGTCCAGCTTCTCCGATTATTTGCTCAGCATACAGATTGAATAGGTATGGTGAAAGGATACAACCCTGGCGCACACCTTTCCTGACTTTAAACCATGCAGTATCCCCTTGTTCTGTTTGAACAACAGCTTCTTCATCTGTGTACAGGATCATCATGAGCATAATTAAGTGTTCTGGAATTCCCCTTCTTCACAATATTATCCATAATTTGTAGTCTATGAGAGCCAAAGTACAACCTTGTGTATATCCTACCTGAATTTAGAGACGATCTCAAGAACAGATTTGACTCATTGAACACTAATGCCTGAACACCAGATGACTTGCGGAATAACATCAAGGACATCATACATGAAGAAAGAAAGAAGTTTTTAAAAAGACAGGAAAGAAAGAAAAGATCAAAATGGATGTCAGAAGAGACTCTGAAACTTGTTCTTGAACACTGAATAGCTAAAGCAAAAGGAAGAAATGATGAAATAAAAGAGCTGAACAGAAGATTTCAAAGGGTGGCTTGAGAAGACAAAGTAAAGTATTATATTAATGACATGTGCAAAGAGCTGGAGCTAGAAAACCAGAAAGGAAGAACAAGGTCGGCATTTCTCCAATGGAAAGAACTGAAAGAAAAATTCATGCCTCGAGTTGCAATACTGAAGGTTCCTACAGGGAAAATATTAAATGACACAGGAAGCATCAAAAGAAGATGGAAGGAATACACCAGATCGCTGTACCAGAATGAATTGGTCGGCATTCAACCATTTCAGGAGGTAGCATATGATCAGTAACCAATGGTACTGAAAGAAGAAGTCCAGCCTACACTGAAGGCATTGACAAAAAACAAGGTTCCAGGAATTGACAGAATATCCATTGAGATGTTTCAACAAATGAATGCAGAGCTGTAAGTACTCACTCCTCTATGCCAAGAAATTTGGAAGACAGCTACCTGGTCCACTGACTGGAAGAGATCCAAATTTATGCCTACTCCCAAGAACGGTGATCCAACTGAACACAAAAGTTATCAAATCATTAATATCACATGGGAGTAAAATTTTGCTGAAGGCCATTCAAAAGTGAATACATCGGTGTATTCACAAGGAACTGCCAGAAATTCAAGCCAAATTCAGAATAGGTCATGCAACTAGGGATATCATTGCTGATGTCCGATGGATCCTGGCTGAAAGCAGAGTACCAAAAGATGTTTACCTGTGTTTTATTGATTATGCAAAGGTATTGGACTGTGTGGATCATAAGAAATTCTGGATAATATTGAGAAGAATGAGAAGTCTAGAACTTAATTGTGCTCATACACACGTATATATGTGTATATATATATTAAAGCTTCCTTCTAAAACAAACATATGCATGTATATATATATGTTTTATATTTATATATACAAAAATACACATATTATAATTTTTATACATGGAATGGATATATGTGTGTGTATATATATATATAACACGCATATATATGTGTCTATTTATGCACAAAAGAATGAACAAATCTATCTTGGAAGAAGTATTGCAGAGTGCTCTTTAGAAGCAAGGATGGTGAGACTTCGTCTCACATACTTTGGTCATTTATCAGGAGGGTTAAGTCCTTGGAGAGGGACATCATGCTTGGTAAAGCAGAGGTTCAGCAAAAAACAGGAAGACCCTCAACAAGATGGAGTGACAGTGTTTTGTAGTTGGAAGCAATTCGATGGTGCTTAAATCAACATAACAACAATATATATACACACATTTGTTTTTTAAGGAAGTATTAATTTTCTTATCTTTGAGAAAATGTAGGTCTAGGAAGTACATAGAGAAAGAGGTAGTTGTTGCAATTCAGAGACAAGAATGATATAGAATATGAACAAGGAAAGGCAAAATGGTTGATAAGGCCAACAGCGTGGCCAGGCTTCAACAAATTCACATTTTCCTTACCCATTCATTTCTCCTATGGCCAACAACACAAAGTGGGATAATATTTGTCCCTACTACAAACTTAGAGACAAAAAAGATTAGTACCACCATGTACTTCAGTGATTTTAACATGAGAGGAATAAAAAAATGATTGCACAAGTCAGCAAAGGAAAGAAGGCTGAATATGCTATGGAATGTCTTTAAAAATTAAGTCTACAAGCTCACAAGTGTCTTTCAATCTACTCAAGATATATTAACCAAAGCTAAGTAATAATTTAATAATATTTTGGAACAATTGGATGAAAGATTTAAGATATGGAAGTTTTTCTTTTTTAAAAATTGCTTCAGAATCAGTAGAAATATTGAAATAATATAATACTGAATAATAATAATAATACTGAAATAAACATGTAGACACAATGCTCATAATTAAAAATGCACTGGTGTTAAATTTTCATATATTAGTCAATTAGGTAACTGATTAACTTAGATAGTAGACATTTGAAATAAAACACCTTAAACTCTAACCATTTTTTTGCTGTTATTAACAAAGTTTTTTTTTTTTAATTTTGAAATGTTTGAAATGTCTGCATGCAGATTTCACAGGCATTTCCTTTTTCAACAGATATAGTTCACAGTTCTTAATAAATTTAAATCACAAAATTAAGTCCTAATTTTATGCAAATTGACAGGGAACAATTACCTTTTGTAAAAGGTAATTAAATTCAACAATGCCAAGAATATGCCTTTGCCTAATAAAGCGCCAGCAATAACTCATCAAAATAATTGCTGCCAGTTTATGGGAAGCATATTTGATTAACAGTGCCTTGCACTGATATTATGCCTTTTTTTTTTGACACAATGGTTTAATTATTAACAAACTGTTGAAAATGATTGTGTTAAGATAAATGAGACCATTTACACTTCTCTTCAAGAGTCTTGCAAATACACCTGTTGTCTCTACGTTTGTAATAACTAACCCTAGTTAATAGATGTATCTTGTAATCAGCTAAAGAAGTGTCAATAACTAGCTCCTAATCAGCCCTTTGGTGGCTTATCTATTAAATAATTTACATCTTTACACACTCATCTTTGAAGTCCTATTGAATCAAATAACCTTATTATAAAAAAAAAACGGGGGGCTTTCAAAATTCAAATCAAAAGGGTGTTTCTCGTTAAGCTACCAGAAAGCTTGAACAACTAGTTTAATTTTGTCAGGAAACTCTTTCTTTGATTTTATTATTGAAAATTAAAAAAAAAAAAAACACTTATACAAGTACTTTTTCTAATCAATTTTTCATAACTGAAGGAAATCATTTTAGCAATGTAATTATGATAAGAATAGTGCTTTTATTCCTTGTATTTTATCTTATAAGTGTGATATTTTGGAAAGCCAAGTAGTTAAGTTATTGTAGGGAGGAAAACATACTGGCCACCCCAAGAAGAAAGAAAAGGGAGAGGCTGGCAAAAGAGGTCAAACTTCACCTGTGGCTTTCTCTTCATTTGATGCTACTTTTCCTTCTTTCCTTTCCCTGCACATCTGGTGAAAAGCCAGTTATATGGAGGCACCTGATTCTCAAAATGATCTATATTTATATTTGAGGAAAGAACAATACTAATCCAATGAATATATTTTTCAGGGAAATGAAGTAAGAACACATTTCTGAGTGTGTAATAACCAACACACAACACTTGAGTAAATTCAAGAGGAAGATAAATGTACAGAACTAGTAGTGTAGTCATGACCATTCGCTCCCTGGTTTATCTTTGTAATCAGCTCTGTACCAACTGATGTAGTAAAATAACATTCCAAATTAGGAGTAAGTTGGAGTCCCTGGGTTATGAAAATGGTTAAGTGCTGGACTACTAATTGAAACACTGGCAGTTTGAATCCACCCAGAGGTACCTTGGAAGACAAGTCTGAAGATCTGTGTCTGAAAGGTCACAACCTTGGAAGCCCTATGGACCAGGTCTACTAGGCACACACTGAGTCCCCATGCTTTGGGATTGATCGAAGCAAATAACAACAAATAATAGGGTCATCAAGTGTAAAGCCAACAATATTTTAAAATGCTAATCATTAATTTTTAAATCTGGAGGGCACTCTTCATTGTGGAATATTGAAAACAGTGACACTTAGGAGGTGTGTATGCAATAAAAATGATCTAACTAGTCAAGAAACCTAAATTGCCAGGCCAATTGTTTACTAGATATAATCATTTAGTGTGTCACCAGGCTAATTCTTTTTTACACTCTGTGATTCTCTATAAACGAGGGTTTATTTTAAGGCTATGTTCTCTCTGTGTTGTCCTGATTCTATGATAATGGAGAATCTTAACCCCTATGATAGAAAGAGTTACTTTAATGTATAATTTGAAAATCAAGCTTTGATTACTTAATATGAAGTTACTGTTATCTTCAGTGACCACTTTTTGTATTTAAATAGATACCTACGGCATTTTCCCCCCTTATTCATTGTTTCTCTCATAGGGCTATATTTCAAAAGGGTAGGGTTTTTCTTTCACATAATATGCTGTATCTAATGCCTATAAGGAAACCCTATTGGCCTAGTGGATAAGAGCTATGGCTGCTAACCCAAAGGTCGGTGGTTTGAATCCACCAGGAGCTCCTTGGAAACTCTATGGGTCAGTTCTACTCTGTCCTATAGGGTCGCTATGGGTTGGAATTGACTCGATGACAATGGGTTTGGTTTGGTTTTATGCCTACAACAAAAACAACCCATTGCCGTTGAGTCGATTCTGACTCATGGTGACCCTATAGGACAGAGGAGAACTGCCCCATAAAGCTTCCAAGGAGCACGTGGCGGATTCTAACTGCCGACTTTTCGGCTAGCAGGGTTAGCTCTTAACCACTACAACAATGGGGTTTCCTTTTAATGCTTAGTAGGATGCTTAATGGATGTTACTGTTATTCTTACCTTCCGTCAAGTTGGCCCCTGACTCATGGCAATCCCATGTGTTACAGTGTAGAACTAACTGCACATGGTTTTCTTGGCCATAATCTTTATGGAAGCAGATTGCCAGGTCTTTTCTTTTGTGGAGTCACTGAGTGAGTTCAAACTGCCAACCTTTCAGTTGGTAGATGAGTGCAAATCGTTTGTGCCACCCACAGACCTTGTTTAATGCATACTACACATTTAATAAAAAATAAATATTTACCATAAAAATAAACATACAATTGGAAAATATCCACTTATATTCTTTTTCAACAACTATTCTTAAAGATGATTAAATAGTTTGAAGAAATGAAGGAAATCATGACCATATGTGAGAAAATAAGACATTTTTCCTACAGGTAATATAACTACATTGTCGGAAATTGGAAACTTCAGGAGTGAAACATGACATTCAGAAAAAGATTCCAGAAATACAAGGATAAATCGAAATGGATGTTGACCCTATCTACAAGGAAAGGACAATTAGATCTTCACTAAATCATCAAAAGTAATACTAGAAGACAGAAGTCCATGAAATATAATCTCTGAAGTTTTAAAGAAGACAAGTATTAATCTATGACTGTAAAATTTGTTAAAGTACCATTTAAGATTGTGGGTAAAATACACTCAACATATACAGTGAGAGCTTATAACCTAAGGTGCTTGCCACTCATCTTTTCTGATTTTAAACCACATGGTATTCCCTTGTTTTGTTCAAATGCAAATAACACCTGTGACTATTGTAAGGCATACCAGTAAAAAACCAAACCCATTGTCTTCAAGTCAATTCCAACTCACAGTGACCCTATAGGACAGAGTAGAACTGCCCCTTAGAGTTCCAAGGAGTGCCTGGCAGATTCAAACTGCCAAACTTTTGGTTAGCAGAGGTAGCTCTTAACCACTACACCACCAGGATTTCCAAATATATTAAATTTAAATATATCATCAGAAATGTTATTCTCCTTTGCCATTGAGCCAAAGTAATCAGAAGCATTAAAAGTTTCTATTAATTTTTAAGTGAGTTACAGGGGTATTCATTAAAATTAAATACTATGAAATAAAGTACACATACTAAACATTTAAAGTCAATTGTTAAAAACAAAAAAGTATCAACTCCTAAATTAAAAAAATAAAATAAACAAAAAATGGAAGAATACTAGAAAAGTAACAAAGAAAATAATATATCTAAGAAACCGTATGGCATGTCAAAATGAATCCAGATATACCATGTATGTGAACAAATTAAGCTCACAGTCCAAAAACAATTTGAGACTGAATTTTTTAAAAAGTTCTGTTATTTGCTGTTTATTTTATAGACACCTAAATTATGAAGATATAGAAAAAATGGAGTGTAAAAAAAAGCCAAAAAGACCAGAAAAATATGATCCAAAGAGGTGTGATTTCACAACGTTAGTGACAGACAGAATAGACTTTAAGATAAAAATCTTACTACGAGTAGTATTTCTTATGTGAAATATGATAATTTGATCCATATACTGGAAAGGCATACTATTTTTGATATTCCTTGCATCAGATAAATAGACTAAAAAATTCAGCAAAATTAATAATAATTTAAGAGAAATTAGGAGTCCCTGTGTGCCACAATTGATTAAGCACTTGACTACTAGTGGAAACGTTGGACTCCAAACTCACTCAGGGGCACCTGGGAAGATAGGCCTGATGCTTCTGAAAGGTCACAACCTTGAAAACCCCATGGAACGTATTTCCAATCTGCACACATGAGGTTACCATGAGTTGGAATGGACTTGACAACAACTAACAACAACCAAAACAAAGAGAAATTAATAAATACAAATCAATTTATTTTACCAACTTCAGTTACTAATAAGAGCCTATGAGAAAAAAAATCTAAGGGTATAAAATTTTAAAAAATATAATTAACAATTTTGGTCTAATGGACATATCAGAAGTTTGAATTCTAAATATAGTTTCTATTTTTTTAATAAAAATTTCCACATAGGCTAAAAAAGCAAATCTCAATAAGTACTAAATACATTGGTATATACCAGAACTGATCCTTCTACTGTATTATAATAAAATTATAAATCAATGACAAAATAATAGCCCTAAATGATATATGCATTTTAAATATACTTCTTAATAATAAATGGCTCAAAATATTATAAGAATAAACCAAAAACCAAACCCAGTGCCTTCAAGTCAATTCCGACTCATAGCGACCCCATAGGACAGAGTAGAACTGCCCCATAGAGTTTCCAAGGAGCACCTGGCCGACTCAAACTGCAGACCCTTTGGTTAGCAGCCATAGCACTTAACCACTATGCCACCAGGGTTTCCATTATAAGAATAGTTAGAAAATATTTAGAATAGTTCACTAATTACAACAGCATATATCCAAACTTGTGCAATGCAAATGAGATTATTAGTGTGCAATGCATAGCCTTGAATGCATATTTTTGAAAAGAATTAAGGCTGAAAATTTACTAGCTAAACATTGAACTCAAAAAGTAATTCAAATAGTGAAAGAGTAAAGGAAAAGGAACCTAAGTAAGGAAATACTAGCATGAATTCAAAAAATGGTAAACCAAGAAACAATAAAATAGATAACAAAAACAGTATCTAATTTCATGGAAAAAAACTAATAAAATAGACTAAACACTGATATCATTTAAGCAAGAAAAAAGAAGTAAACAGTATTAGAAATAAAAGCTGCAATATTTTGTTGATATATTAAAAAGCAGGAAACCCTGGTGGCGTAGTGTTTAAGCGCTACGGATGCTAACCAAAGGGTCGGCAGTTTGAATCCACCATAACTGTGACAGAATTTGTACCAGAAGAGTGGGGTGCTGCTCTACCAGATACTTAAAATGTGGAACTGTTTGCAATTGGCTAATTTTTTTTTTAATAGTTGAAGGCTGTAAGAGTTTTAAGGCACCTAATGGTAAAAGCCTAGATTGCCTTGAAGAGAATCTTTGTAGAATTGTGAACATCAAAGGCAATTCTAGTGAGGTCTCAGAAGGAAGTGAGGAGAGCTATAGAGTAAGTCTCTGTCATTGTAGAGAATACATATGGCGCCAGCAACAGAATGTTTCTAGAAACCTGGATGTTAAGGAAGGATTTAAAAGAAAGTATTGAACATGCTATTGGAGGATGAAGAGTGATGCTTTTTTACGCAGTGGTAAAGAACTTGTTTGAACTATGTTCAAATGTTTGATGGAAGTTAGAGCTTGTAAGTGGTGAACTTGAATATTTGGCTGAGGAGATTACGAAATAAAATCTTCCAAAGCATCCCTGGCTGGACTCCAAAACCTTTTGGTTATTAGACTAGTGTGTTAACGGCATCACCCACGGACTCCTGAGTATAGACTGTCTTTTGTGTAGTCTTTTTTGGCCTGAGATGGCACTGCACAACCAAATTTAATTACCTCTAGTATCTAAGTTAGGATGATGACTTCATTTAGAAGCTCTAGTTTATAGTTGCTTTTTTTTTTTTTTTTCCCACCAGGTTATTCCTTCTTTCTCTAGTGGGAATGAACATGGTCTGGATATCTGCTTAAGCCCAGAAAACACTGTAGGATTCCACTGTATCGAGAGTTGGATCAGGCATAAATCTACAGAAAACCTCTAGCTAGTTAAATGTACTTCTGGCTTGCCTACTAACTATATAGAATGAATATTTTGGTCACCTCATTTTCTTTTATTATTATAATTTAGATGAAGATTTACAAAACAAACTAGCTTCTTATTAAACAATTAGTACACATATTGTTTTGTGACATTGGTTACCAACCCCAAGACATGTCAACACTCTCCGCTTTCGCCATCGGGTTTCCAAACACTAGCTTTTCTGTCCCCTACTGCCTTCTAGTCCTTGCCCCTGGGCTGGTGTGCCCCATTAGTCTTGTTTTGTTTTATGGACCTGTCTAATCTTTGGCTGAAATGTGAGCCTCAGCTGTGACTTAATTACTGAGCTAAAAAGGTATCAAGGGGCCATACTTTCGGGTTTCTCCAGTCTCTGTCGGGCCAGTAAGTGTGATCTCTTTTTGTGAGTTAGAATTTTGTTCTACATTTTTCTCCAGGTCTGTCCAGGATCCTCAATTGTGATCCCTGTCAGAGCAGTCAGTAGTGGTAGCTGGGCACCATCTAGTTGTGCTGGACTCAGTCTGGTGGTGGCTGTGGTAGTTGTGGTCCATTAATCCTTTGGACTAATCTTTCCTTTGTGTCTTTGATTTTCTTTATTCTTCCTTGCTTCTGATGGGATGAGACCAGTGGAGAGTCTTAGATGGCTGCTCACAAGCTTTTAAGACTCCACATACTACCCACCAAAGTAGAATGTAGAACATTTTTTTTTACAAACTATGTTATGCCAATTGAGCTAGATGTTACCCAGCCCAGCAATTCAGTCCCTCGGGGGAGTTTGGATGTGTCTGTGGAGCCTCCATGACCCTGCCCTGGACAAGTTGTGCTGGCCTCCCCCAAGCATTCTGCACTGTCCTACCCTGCACCAAAGTTACCACTCATCCATTGTCTATTTAGAGTTTTTCCATCCCTGGCCCTCCCCTCCTTCATAGCCACCAAAGATTGTTTCTTTTTGTGTGTAAACCTTTTCATGAGTTTTTATAGTAGTGGTCTCATAAAATATTTTTCCTTTTGTGATTGACTTATTTCATTCAGCATAATGCCCTCCAGATTCATCCATGTGGTAAGATGCTTCACAGATTCCTCACTATTCTTTATCGTTGTGTAGTGCTCCACTGGGTGTATATACAATAGTTTATCCATTCATCCATTGATGGGCACCTAGGCTGTTTCCATCTTTTTGCTGTTGTGAACAATGCTACAGTGAACATGGGTGTGCATATGTCTATTCTTGTGATGGCTCTTATTTCTCTAGGGTATATTCCTAGGAATGGAATTGCTGGATCCCATAGTATTTCTATTTCCAGCTCTCTAAGAAAGCACGTATCATTTTCCAGAATGGTTGTACCATTTTGCATTCCCACCAGCAGTGCATAAGAGTTCTAATCTCCCAGCAGCCTCTACAACATTTGTTATTTTCTGTTATTTTGATTCATGCCAGTAATGACGGGGTGAGATGGTATTTCACTGTGGTTTTGATTTGCATTTCTCTAACGGCAAAAAAAAAAAGTTTTTTTTTTTTTTAATGGCTAGTGATCACAAGCATTTTCTCATGTGTCTGTTAGCTGCTTGAATGTCTTCTTTGGTGAAGTGTCCATTCATTTCCTTTGCCCATTTTTAAATTGGATTATTTGTCTTTTTGTTGTAGAGGTGTTAGATTTTCCTGTAGATTTTACTGATTAGGCCTTCATTGGATTTGTAATACCTAAAATTTTTTTCCCAGCCTGCAGGTTCTCTTTTTACTCTTTTGGTGAAGTCTTTTGATGAGCATAAGTTTCTAATTTTTAGAAGATCCAAGTTATCTAGCTTATCTTCTATGGTTTGTGTGTTGTTAGTTGTGGTTTGTATACTGGTAATGCCTTCTATTGGGGTCTCTATTTTTTCTTCCATGATCTTTATAGTTTTTGGCTTTATATTTAGGTCTTTGATCCATTTTGGATTAGTTTTTGTGTACGGTGTGAGGTATGGGTCCTGTTTCATTTTTTTGCAGATGGACATCTGGCTTGGCCAGCACCATTTGTTAAGAGGACTATCTTTTCCTCATTTGATGTACTTCAGGTCTTTGTTGAAGATCAGGTGGTCACCCCATTTTCTGAGACTTGTAAATGTCCTGAAAGAATTGTAGAAATAGGATATTCCTCTAGATAATTCAGACTCTGAGTGGACTAAGAAGACTTTCCCTGTGTATGAATAACCAACAACAACAACAAAAAAAATTGCCGCCCAGTAAATTCCAACACATAGCAACCCTACAGGACAGAGCAGAACTGCCCCATCGGGTTCTTAAAGAGTGGCTGGTGGATTTGAACTACCGAACTTTTGGTTAGCATCCAAGCTCTTAACCACTGTGCCATCAGGGCACCTGTGTATGAATAGTTAATAATAAATATGGGGGACTTGTGATGAAATTGTCTATTCTATGATACTAAAAGATGTAATCATTTCAGAATTATAGCTAACCTCCCCATAACCTTTGATATACTTATCCATTCTGTAAACATTCCTTGATCTGCTCTCACATCAATAAAAATCACAAAGAATAGTAACTAAGATTATCAGGATCCACCACGTAATGCTATAAAGGTAATTTATGTGGTGGCAGGTTTATTAGTGAAATAATTTTAAGCAAACCTCAATTAAGCTTTATATGATTTAGTTCTGAACTGTGCAAATTATACATTTGGATCAATAAGGAAGGAAAAAATGTTCAAAGATAAAATATAAATTTATACTTGGTATTGATTGGCAGTATGTCTGGTTTCAGTCTTCTTTAACCTACGTAATAATACCTTCCACATAATTATATTGAAGAAATGGATGTACTAAATGGAAAGTGCATCACTAATCTAATTCAGTAAAAAAAAAAAGATGTTAAATCTAAGTAGTTATTTAGCAGAATCAGCAGTTTAGCTTAACAAGAAAAATAAAATAGTCTTTTAATTATGATTGCTTGGTTTGTTGAACATTTGACTCATTGTTTCTTTTAGATTACAATGGCACTCAATCAATTCTTTTTAGCATAATTTAAGGCTGGAACATGCTTAATTATAGAGGGAAAAATAATACGCATTGCTTGATATTTAAAACTCATAAATAAACACGAATTCAATGTTTTTTGAGAAGATGAAAATTAAATGTATATCATTCAAAAATGATACTGTTTATCCATGTTCATGGCTGCTTATTTCATTTTTCTGAAATACTAATAACATCAGCAGTTTAGGTATTACAAAGAACATAAACAAGAAACATGGTGTTTTTATGCAGTTATAATCTTTCACTGATTTGGAAAAAAATTTAAAAACAAGTAAAATTCAAATTAATATATATTGGAATATGTTCATTTTTATGTTTATTGAATATGGCATTGGATAGAGACATAAATAAGAAAAATTTCATGAACATCATCAACATCAAAAGCACTAATTGTTTTGAGGACAGTAATTTTGCCTCACCATCAAAAACTTTGTGATAAAATAAAAGCACTCTCATTTATGAATTATTGGGCCATAAAAATATAATAGAAAGGAAAAGCAAATCTTTCTTTGTAAAATGTTGAGTGATTTTTGAAGCAAAAAGAGAAGGTAAACAGAATTAGTTTTCTTTATTATCTTACACAAATTTATTCTTATAAATTTCACCATCTTAGTTATGCCATATGGGTTATTGTGCTAAAGGCAAAAAAATCTACTCCTAACGACCTTAACTTTTAGTAAGTGGTTGACCAATGTTGTCGTAATTCGTGTTTAAATCTTTCCAGAATTTTACAATAGTTCTGGAAAAATTCTATGTATCACGGCAAATTTAAGAAATAATTGCTTACTTGAAATGTAATTCACCCCCTATTTTGATTCCCAATGGCTGCTGAAACAAAATACCACAAGTTGGTTAGCTTATAACAATAGAAATTTGTTTCACATTTTCTGGAGGCTCGGAGTCAAAGATCAGAGTTTTGGCCATGTTAATACCTTGTACACCTCTGAGGGAGAATCTGTTCAGTGTGTCTCTCTAGCTTCTGGTAGCTCAAGGCATTTCTTGGCTTATACGTGCAATATCACATGTCATTCTTTCTCTGTATCTGTGTATCTTTTCCTCTTTATATAAGGACTCCAGTCGTATTGGATTAGGACCCAACCTATTCCAGCATTACCACATGTTAATACATGATAGCATTTTCAAAGACCCTGTTTCCAATCAGGGCCACATTCACTGTACAGGGGTTACAACTTAAATATCTCTTTTGGGGGGATATAATTCAATCCATAAGACCCCTTTATGCATTCAAGGTGAAATTGTTTTACAATGGCTTAATATGCATAATAATAAAATTATTTGTTTAAGAAATATAGTGTCCATTTTAGGGATAATGTTCATTATAGACCAATGTGATGGTTCAAATATTCATTTTCCTTGTCAAGAATCTCTTGAAGGACAAAAAATAGCTCTTAAGCGCCCACGCTCTCCTGTTTATTTTCCCCCCACTCATTCACCAATCAGAAAAAATAATTACTGTTTTATTCAGTACTAATTTTTAATCACTATTTCATGGGATAAATTTGGTTCTTACGTAATTTAAAGTACATATGAAAACAATCACCCTGTAATCATTTTAAGCTTTCAGAACTCCAAGTGACCACTACATTTTGTTGAAACAATTAATTCACACACAACTCTTTTTTTGATAACGTGAAACACTCATACACATTCACTGAAGTTCTCTTTCTGGAGTTATGCACATGAATATTTTCAGACAATAATTTTTTTTTAATCTGCTCAACCCGATCTCTAACAGTTTCTTTGTGATGCTTCATAAATGAATAGACTTACTATCTTATCTCAAGTTATTCATATCTCAGATATGTTTTCCTAGGTCAAGACACAAGTGTGTTTGCTCAGCCATTTCAAAGAAAACAAAACACTCTTTATGCAAATTAGTTGTATTGCTTATGTAAATGAGGAGGTTTTATTCTTTGTATGTCAGATTTCAAACTTAATTTAAAAAACAGAAACCTCTATTGTGTGTGAATTGGAAAAGGTCCAAGAACTGAAATAAGACAATGTACATTTGAACCATAGCTACATTTCTTAGTTGGGTTACCTTGTGCAAGTGACTTAACCTTTTTAAGTCAACTTATTTATCAACTTCCTCATCATGAAGGCAATAAAATCTACATGCAAGTTTGTATACTAAGTGTCCTTCATCTAGTTACTCAATAGAATTTGATTTATTAAAATTAATTAGGACAAGATTTTCTTTTTTAACCTTACTCCTTTCAAGATTGTGAAGTGAATATAAATTTGGAGTATTATGTGGTTTATTTTAGGATACAGCAAACCCAGCCTAAATGAGCCTTGAAGGCTTATTAGGAAATTATCTCCAACAAAAAAGTATAATTCCTGAAATAATAATAAATACTTTTATTAATATTAATATTAATATATTGTTTTCATTTTCTGAATTCCCCTAAACATTAACATACTTATAACTGTTTGGATAACTTCAGGTGCTTTTTAAATTCAATAAACTTGCAAAAATGTCTAATTATATAATCTCTTTCCATTACAATACTTTGTATTATCTTTCACATTCAGGGTTTAAAGAAATTGATATAAGTAAACTGTATATTTAATTTTATGCTGAAAATGTTGACCTACTGAAGCTGAAAAATTGGATTAAAAAATTCACATCCTTTTCCTTTAAAAATATTTTTAAAAATGCCATTTTTCAATTATACTAGCACTTTGATTTTTTTTTAGAGAGAATAGTAAGAATATTTGTATTTATAAGCATTTTGTGAAAAATAATTGCTGACTTTAAATATAATTCAGAAAGATTTATTAAATTCAAACACAAAATTCAGGGGAAAAATAACTAAGAGGAGGCAAAAGTATTGTCTTATGATAATGGAAGAGATTCAACATTGGTATCAGGATAAGATGCTTAATTTTTAATAGTGCAGTCATAATTTTTATTAATAAAATAAAAATATTGTTATGGACAATGAGTAAGAAAAGTAATGTAAATTTAAATTGTATTTTTTTTTTGTTTACTTTAAGTACAAATGAATTTTCTTAGGCACTATTAAGATCTAATATAATCAAGATCATGTAAATGACCCATTCTTTCATAAAAAACCAAAATCCGTTGCCGTCAATTCCAATTCATTATGGCTTTGAAATATTAGACATTTAGCTCAGGTGTTCTCTTTATACACCCAGAATATTAAAAATGCATAAAAAGGGCAGAAAGACTAGAGGCACATTGTTGAATTCTTCCCTCTTGCAACAGGAATTTCAAGTACTCATAATAAAAAATGGAGTCGAAAGAGTCAAATGGAAGAAAGGGATTAATAGAACTAATCCAGGGGCAGAATTAATGGGATAGAGAATGATTCTCCGACTCTATCCCTTAGAAAAACAAGGAGGGAAAATAGGATGATGGCTGCCTTTAGCAGAATGGATTCATTCTCTATCATCATTTTCATAAGAGGAACAAAACAAATGAAGAAACCAACAAAAACTCGAATAAGCTGACTCTGTTGTCAGCATGGAAACCCTGGTGGTGTAGTGGTTAAATGCTACAGTTTCCAACCAAAGGGTCTGCAGTTTGAATCTGCCAGGCGCTCCTTGGAAACTCTGTGGGGCAGCTCTACTCTGGCCTGTAGGGTCGCTATGAGTAGGAATTAACTCGACGGCACTGGCTTTGGTTTGGTTTTTTTTGGTTGTCATCATGGCCCTTATAGTCCTGTAAGATGCAATTTTGCATACGTATCTGAGAGAAGCCTGGAATTGACCAACTGAAAATTTGCAGAGACAACCAATGGTATTCACAACTCACAGGCTTTATAAGGGAAGTGAAACTTCAGTTCTGAAACATAAAACACTAATGTCACCAGGTAAAAGAGATGGCAGGCTTCATTCAGAAGTGCCTACTTCACTAGAAAGCAAATCCTTGCTTCATAGTCAATCAGATATGTGGTACGGAATATATGAAAATTAGACTACAAGTAGGGAAAAACATAATTCCATAATAAGAAATTCCTCTGGTTACTACTCAAAACATAATCTGTGCTTAGAAAAATTAGGGGCGTGTAAAATATGAACTTTCCTCAATGTTTATAAGAAATTTTATTAAAGGTTGAAAAATAAAAGAGGAATATGCAACAAGAGCTCGAGTTTTGTGATCTTTAGAAAGAGTTTTACTGATAAAGTAACAGGTATAGTTGCTATTATAATGATTTTAATAGAAGAGTTTGAAGATTGAGTTGTCAAGTTCGTAAAACAGTTTGAGACAGAAGTCTTTAGAGGTTTTGATTTTTTTATTGTTCATATATGCCTCTTTCTGTTCTAGTAAATTATTTTTAATTTGCAAAACACTTAATGTATAATATTCATACCTCGACATAAAGCAATTAAAGAATTTCTCATGAGTGTACCATATTATATTACTTTCACTTTAGATTTCCTAACTCCAAATTAAGTTTTCCAAAGCGATAACAATGCAAGTGGCTTGATTCCAGATGAATAATGTCAAACTCAGTAAAAATTATTAAACTCTGATATCTGTAGAATAATATGGCACCTGTTTTATATTGCACACATCAAGAGAATACTTAAAGGAAAATAAAGGCTAATATAATCATTATAAAATATTTATGAGTCATGACTCAAAATCTCGTTAATTGTATTACTGTAGAGGTACACCTATTTCTCCAGCACAAACACCTTTAAGTTTTAATAATTAAAACTTTGGATGTCAATAATCTTCCAGGTCAAGGTAGCAGGAATTGCTGTGCTTATCTGGTAATGAAAGCTTATTACTTACCATTCAATTTTCCTGTTTATAACTCAAACTACTTTCTTTTTATCTCTCTGAAATTATCCTATTGCATATTGTTAAACTTTTGCTTTCTTATTGAGATAGCTAAGAATGAGGGAAGAATAAACAAGATGAAGTAAATTAAACGAAGCGGTGACTTAAGCTGAAGGTAGAATAGAAAACTATTTTAGCATTTAGAACATAGGAATTATTTATTGGTATTTTCCCCTATCCATGGTAAATAGTCTTTGACAATAAGGAAACATAAGAGAAACAAAGTGTTCTGACCACCCTCGGTGTGCTAGTTATTGCCTTAATAACTACTGACAGTGTTATAATCTAAGTTTGAGTATATCTGCTGAAATTGATTCACAAAATCTTAATATAATTATACCTACATAGTCAAAAAGTAACAACCTCAAAAATAATAGAGGGAAACACAAAATAAGAAATTTCTTATGACATCGTAGTGTGGTATTTTGGTCGGGATACTTTCAATTCTCCATGATGTTGCATCATCAAAGCCAGTTTAAGCTACAAATGTGAATTGCCCAAACGACTTTCAGGAATAGTTTTGTTGTTGTTTTGTTTTCCTTTTGTTTTAACAGAAGGAAATACCTATGTTGCTCATGTTACATGCCCATTACTTATCATGCATTGATCAGAGTTAACACAGAGCTAAGACGGCATGATATAAAAATTCCAAAGCAGGGGATAAGCTGAGATGTTCAACCAGAAAACCTAATGTTTTCCAAAGATATAATAAATGAACTTCATAAATTTAGCTCCAGAATCCAAATAACGATTTTGCTATCTTTAGTCTCCGTCAACAACTGTCTCCCTATTTTTGGGGAATTCCAAACTGTACTCAGACACAAAATCTTACATGCCAAAGAAGAATTTTTGTTTCTTTGTTTTTTAATTTTTATTGTGCTTTAAGTGAAAGTTTACAAATCAAGTCAGCCTCTTATGCAAAAATTTATATACACCTGGCTATGTATTCCTAGTTGCTCTCCCCTAATGAGACAGCACCCTCCTTCGCTCCACTCTATTTTTGTGTCTGTTCAGCCAGCTTCTGACCCCCTCTGCCCTCTCACCTACCCTCCAGACAGGAGCTGCCCACATAGTCTCGTGTGTCTACTTGATCCAAGAAGCTCACTCCTCACCAGTATCATTTTCTTTCCCACAGTCCAGTCCAATCCCTGTCTGAAGAGTTGGCTTTGGGAACGGTTCCTGTCTTGTGCAAACAGAAGGTCTGGGGATGATGACCTCCAGGATCCTTCTAGTCTCAGTCAAACCGTTAAGTCTGTTTTTTTTTTTTAATAAGATTTGTGGTTTGCATTCCCACTGCTCTCCTGCTCCCTCAGGGGTTCTCTGTTTTGTTCCCTGTCAGGCCAGTCATCCTTTGTAACCAGGCACCATCTAGTTCTTCTGGTCTCAGGCTGATGTAGTCTCTGGTTTATGATGTAGTCTCAGCTTTCTGTCTCCTGGGCTCCTAATTACCTTGTGTCTTTGGTGTTCTTCATTCTCCTTTGCTCCAGGTGGGTTGAGACCAATTGATGCATCTTAGATGGCCACTTGCTAGCATTTAAGACCCCAGATGCCACTCTCCAAAGAGGGATGCAGAATGTTTTCTTAATAGTTTTTATTATGCCAATTGACCTAGGTGTCCCCTGAAACCTTGGTCCCCAAATGCTGGCCCCTGCTGTGGTGGCATTCGAAGCTCTCAGTTTATTCAGGAAATTTCTCGGCCTTTGCTTTAGTCCAGTTGTGCAGACCTTTCCTGTATTGCGTGTTGTCTTTCCCTTCACCTAAAATAGTTCTTGTCTACTATGTAATTAATGAATACCCCTCTCCTTCCTTCCCTCCCCACTCTTGTAACCATCAAAGAATATTTCCTTCTCTTTTTAAACTATATCTTGAATTCTTGTAATAGTGCTCTCATAAAATATTTGTCCTTTTGCAACTGACTAATTTCATTCAGCATATTGCCTTCCAGATTCCTCCATGTTATGAAATGTTTCACAGATTCATCATTGTTCTTTATCGATGTGTAGTATTCCACTGAGTGAAAATGTAGTAGTTTATTTATACATTCATCCATTGATGGGCACCTGGGTTGCTTCCATCTTTTTGCTATTGTAAACAGTGCAACAGTGAACATGGGTGTACATATATCTTCATGTAAAGGCTCTTATTTCTCTAGGATATATTCCAAGAAGTGGGATTGCTGGATCATACAGTAGTTCAATATCTAGCTTTTTAAGGATGCGCCAAATCGATTTCCAAATTTGTTGTACCATTTTACATTCCCAAGAGCAGTGTATAAGAGTTCCAGTCTCTCCACAAACTCTCCAACATTTATTATTTTGTGTTTTTGGGTTAATGCCAGCGTTGTTGGAGTGAGATGGAACCTTATTGTAGTTTTGGTTTGCATTTCTCTAATGGCTAATGATCGAGAGCATTTCCTCATGTATCTCTTAGCCGCCTGAATGTCTTCTTTAGTGAAGTGCGTGTTCATATCCTTTGCCCTTTTTTTAATTGGTTTCTTTGTCTTTTTGTGGTTGAGTCTTTGCAGTATCCCATTGATTTTAAAGATCAGATGCTAATCGGAAATGTCAGAGCTAAAAATTTTTTTGGTCTGTAAGTAAACTTTTTACTCCTTCGGTGAAGTCTTTGGATGAGCATAGGTATTTGATTTTTAGGAGCTCCAAGTTATCTAGTTTATCTTCTGGTTTTGTGCATTGTTACTAATGTTTTGTATACATTTTATGCCATGTATTAGAGCCCTTAGCATTGTCCTTATTTTTTATTCCATGATCTTTATCATGTCTTTGATTCATTTGGAGTTGGATTTTGTACACAGTGTGAGGTTTGGGTCTTGTTCCTTTTTTTTGCAAATGGATATCCAGTTATGCCAGTACCATTTGTTAAAAAGACTATCTTTCCCCATTTAACTGATATTGGGTCTTTGTCAAATACCAGCTGCTCATATGTGGACAGATTTACGTCTGGATTCTCAATTCTGTTCCATTGGTCTATGTATCTGTTGTTGTACCAGTACCAGGCTGTTTTGACTACTATGGCGGTATAAAAAAAAAAAAAACAAACCCATTGCCATTGAGTCGATTTTGACTCATAGAGACCCTGTTATGAGTATGGTGGTATAATAAGTTCTAAACTCAGGTAGTGTGAGGCCTTCCACTTTGTTCTTCTTTTTTCAGTAATGCTTTACTGATCCGGGGCCTCTTTCCTTTCCATATGAAGTTAGTAATTTGTTTCTCCATCTCATTAAAAAATGTTGTTGGAATCTGAACTGGAATTGCATTGTATCTATAGATGGCTTTGGGTAAAATAGACATTTTTACAATGTTAAGTCTTCCTATCCATGAGCAAGGTATGTTTTTCCACTTTTGTACATCTCTTTTGGTTTCTTGCAACAGTGTCTTGTAGTTTTCTTTGTATAGGTCTTTTACATCTTTGGTAGGATTTATTCCTAAATATTTTATCTTCTTGGGGGCTATTGCAAATAGTACTGATTTGGTCATTTCCTCTTCTATGTTCTTTTTGTTGGTGTAGAGGAATCCAACTGATTTTTTTGTGTTTATCTTGTATCCTGATGCTCTGCTGAACTCTTCTATTAGTTTCAATAGTTTTCTTGAGGATTCTTTAGGGTTCTCTGTGTATAAGACCATGTCATCTGCAAAAAGAGATACTTTTACTTCTTGTTTACCAATCCGGATACCCTTTATTTCTTTATCTAGCCTAATTGCGCTGGGTAGGACCTCCAACACAATGTTGTATAAGAGTGGTGAAAAGGGCATCCTTGCCTAGTTCCCGATCTCAGGGGGAATGCTTTCAGACTCTCTCCATTTAGGATGATCTTGGCTGTTGGGTCTGTATAAATGTCCTTTATTATGTTGAGGAATTTTCCTTCTATTCCTATTTTGCTGAGAATTTTTATCATGAATGGGTTTTGAACTTTGTCAAATGCCTTTTCCGCATCAATTGATAAAATCATGTGATTCTTGTCTTTTACTTACATGATGATTACATTAATTGTTTTCCTAATGTTGAACCATCCCTGCATACCTGGTATGAATCCCACTTGGTCATGGTGAATTGTTTTTTTTGATATGTTGTTGAATTCTGTTGGCTAGAATTTTGTTGCAGACTTTTGCATTGAAGCTTATGAGGGATATACCTGTGATTTTTTTTTTTTTTTTTTGTGGCATCTTCACCTGGTTTTGGTATTAGGCTATTCCAGCTTCATAGAATGAGTTTGGCTATGCTCTGAAATACCTTTAGTAGTAGTGGTGTTAACTCTTTGAAAGTTTGGTAGAACTCTGCTGTGACACCATCTGGCCAGGGTTTTTTGTTGTTGTTGTTGGGAGTTTTTTAAATTACTTTTTCAATCTCTTCTTTTGTTGTGGTTTTATTTAGTTGTTCTAGCTCTGTGTTAGTTTAGGTATGTAGTGTGTTTCTAGGAATTCATCCATTTCTTCTAGGCTTTCCAATTTGTTAGAGTACAATTTTTCATAGTACTCTGATATGGTTCTTTTAATTTCAGTTGAGTGTGTTTTAATATCGCACATCTCATTTCTTATTTGAGTTATTTGCTTCCTCTCCTGTTTTTCTTTTGTCACTTTGGCCAGTGATTTATCAATTTTGTCAGTTTTTACAAAGAACCAGCTTTTGTCTTAACTCTTTCAATTGTTTTACTATTCTCTGTTTCATTAAATTCTGCTCTAATTTTTATTATTTGTTTTCTTTGGGTGCCTGAGGGTTTTTTTTTTTGTTGCTCTCTTTCTGTTTGTTCAAGTTGTAGGGATAATTCTTTGATTTTGGCCCTTTCTTCTTTTTGTATGTATACATTTATCGATATAAATTGACCTCTGAGCACTGCTTTCACTGTGTTCCAAAGGATCTGATAGAAAGTGTTTTCATTCTCATTGGATTCTACAAATTTCTTTATACCATGCTTAATGTTTTCTATAACCCAGTTGTACTTGAGCAGGGCATTATTCAGTTTCCAAGTGTTTGATTTCTTTTCCCTGCTTTTTCTCTTGACTTCTACCTTTATGACCTTAAGGTCAGAGAAGATGATTTGTAATATTTTGATGTTTTGGATTCTGTTAAGGCTTGATTTATGACCTAATATGTGGTCTAATCTAGAGAATGTTCCTCATGTACTAGAAGAGAAAGTACACTTGACTGCTGTTGGGTGGAGTGTTCTGTATATGTCTTTGAGGTCAGGTTGGTTGATTGTGGCATTTATATTTCTGCGTCTTTATTGAGCTTCTTTCTGGATGTTCTGTCCTTCTCTGAAAGTGGCGTGTTGAAGTTTCCTACTATAATTGTGGAGCTGTCTATCTCACTTTCCATTGCTGTTAGAGTTTGTTTTATGTGTCTTGCAGCCCTATCATTCCGTGCATATTTAATATGACTGTATCCTCCCAATATACTGTCCCTTTAATCATTACGTAGTGTCCTCCCTTATCCTTTGTGGTGGATTTAACTTTAAACTCTATTTTGTCAGAAATTAATATTGCTACTTCTGCTCTTTTTTGATTGTTGTTTGCTTGATTTATTTTTTTCCATCCTTTGAGTTTTAGTTTGTTTGTGTTTCTAAGTCTAAGGTGTGTCTCTTGTAGGCAGAATATAGACGGATCATGTTTTTTAATTCATTCTGCCACTTTCTGTATTTTTATTGGTGCATTTAGGCCATTTACATTCAGCATAATTATGGATAGGTAGGAGTTTAGCACTGTCATTTTGATGTATTTTTTTTGTGTGTTGTTGACAGTTTCTTTTCCCACGCAATTTGTTGTGCCGAGTAGTTTATCTTTATGTATTGTCTTTTCCTCTTATCATTGTTGTTGATTTTGTTTCTGCTGAGACTCTACTTTTTTCTTGTATTTATTTTGATGAGTAGGATAGTTAGTCTCATTTGTGGTTACCTCAATGTTTACCCCTATTTTTCTAAGTTTAAACCTAACTTTTTTTTCTTTATACAGCCTTGTTTTCCTTTCCACATGCAAGATCTACAACTATGTTTCTTAGTCCCTCTTTATTGTTTTAAAGTTGTGTTCTTTTACATAATGACATCACAGTTTCCCTGTTTTGAGCTTTTTTTTTTTTAATCTTGATTTATTTTTGTGATTTCCCTATCTGGGTTGACACCTGGTTGCTCTGTCCTGAGTTCTAGTCTTGGGTAGATATCTGATATTATGATTTCCTAACCAGAGAACTCCCTTTAGATTTCTGGTAGTTTTGGTTTGGTTTTTACAAATTCCCTAAACTGTTTATGTGGAAAAGTCCTAATTTCGCCTTCATATCTGAGAGACAGTTTTGCTAGATATATGATTCTTGGCTGGCAATTTTTTTCCTTCAATGCTTTATATAAATCATCCCATTGCCTTGTTGCCTGCATGGTTTCTGCCGAGTAGTCCGAGCTTATTCTTATTGACTCTCTTTGTAGGTGACTTTTTGTGTTTAACCCTAGCTGCTCTTAAAATTCTCTTTATTTTTGGTTTTGGCAGATTTGATTATAATATGTCTTGGTGACTTTCTTTTGAGATCTACCTTATGCAGTGTTTGATGAGCATCCTGGATAGATTTTGTCTCATCTTTGATGATATCAGGGAAGTTTTCTGCCAATGAATCTTCAACAATTCTCTCTGTGTTTTCTGTTATACATCATGTTCTGGTACTCCAATCACTCATAAGTTATTTCTCTTGATAAAGTCTCACGTGATTCTTAGTGTTTGTTCATTTTTTTTTAATTATTTTATCTGATTTTTTTCAAATATATTGGTGTCAAGTGTTTTATCTTCAATTTCACTAGTTCTGCCTTTCTACTCCCTCAATTCCCTTCTCACTCTCTATTGAGTTGTCTAATTCTATAATTTTATTGTTAACCTTCTGAATTTCTGAGTGCCGTCTTTCTATGGAGTCTTCCAGCTTATTAAATTTTTCATTATGTTCTTGAGTAACCTTTTAAATTTCCTCAACTGCTTTTTCTGTTTGTTCCTTGGCTTGTTCTGAGTATTGCCTGATCTCCTTCCTGATCTCGCTCCTGATGTTTTGAAATATGCTGTGTATTAATCTTTTGTATTCTGCATCTGGTAATTCCAGGAAGACACCTTCAGCCAGAAACTCCCTTGATTCTTTGTGTTTGAGAGCTTGTTGAAGTGATCTTGTTCTGCTTCTTTATCTGGTTTGATATTGACTCTTTTCCCTGAGGAAAACCTGGTGGTGTAGTGGTCCAGGCACTCCTTGGAAACTCTATGGGGCAGTTCTACTCTGTCCTATAGGGTCTCTGAGTCAAAATTGACTCAACGGCAGTGGGTTAGTGGGTTTTCCCTGGACCATCTATAAGTTATGGTATTAGTTCATTCTAGGTTTGCATATTGTATCCTAGCTTCTTGTTTTGTTTTGGTATGCTGAAATAGGTTGCTTGAGTGAGCTAGCTTGATTACTTTTGCCTTTGAAGCTCTAATGTCCTGTCATTGGATGGCTAGAGCTGTTATCAGGTATATGAGCCTAGGAGTTTATTCACTTTTCTTGTATGGATTCAGCTTAGGTGTCCAGGTAGTTGGTCATTAAGTGTGTGGTACAGGCTCTGTCCTACAGCTTTAAAGGAGCAGGGGTGATTAGTGTAGGTACAGATATCTGGTTACCACAGGGGCTCATGCTCTGAACAAGGCAGGGGGCTGACAACTGTCCCTTGAGTGTCTGTGGTGAAAGCATGTCCCTGTTCCCTGGAGTGTACAGGTGGGTGGGCTCTGCAGGTGGACCATGGGCACCCAATGCTTTTGGTTGTAGGGACTGAGAGTTACTAATTATCCTTGGACCCCTGTCCCAGGTGGCTATGTGATGTGGGTGAAGCCAGCAGTCTTCAGTCCCCTGACTTGGATAGGTGAGAACCCTGTTTAATAGGCAAAGTTGTGTCAAACATCAAACACGCACCTCTGCAGCGCACAGCTGAGACAGTTGAATTCTGCCAACAAGAGTCTGTTCTCCTGCAATAGGCCCATGCAGGAGGGAAAGGTTTTCAAACTCCATGGACCATTTATGCCTGGACAGAGGCCACTTCTGTCCTGGCTTCCCAGCTCAGTGGAGCTGGCAGATTATCTTTTCCCCAAATGTGCATGTATTTCTTATCCAAGGCCAGGAGCATGGTTCAAATTGCTTCTCAGGACCAGGGAAATCTACAGCCACTGAAGCCAGCTTGGGTGCTGGGGGCACAGTAAAATATACGCAAATACCTAACTTTTGCCCAGAGCTCCATTCTTCTCTGTTTCCTGAGGTGTGAGTAGGCTGTGTGGCTTGCTGTTTCTCCCTGAGGAATCTGCAGCTGAACGCTACCAGCAGCCTGCCACAGTCACTTCTGGCAATGGTGCCTGAGGGTTCCCAGTGATTCAGGTCTGGCAACTCCTCTATGCTTCTGAACCATTTCTCCTTCCCTCTGCCACTCAGTCCATTTTCTAACTTTTCCTTTGAATTTTAGGCTCCTAGCTTGTCGTAAATATAATTGTTTCACTTGTTTTTTGGGGTCTTTGTTATTAAAGGGATCACCAGAAGCATCTGACTACTCTGCCATTTTGGCCCCGCCTCTGCCAAGAAAAGAGTTTGACATTACAATTGTATTTTTTCCATTATTAAAAAAAAAAAAAAGTCTTGAATGGGTAGTTTCCAATTACATCCAATTACTTTTTCAAAAACTTATATTTTCCTTTTCAAAAAATATATTACAGAAATAAAAAAGAAGAAGAATGATATAAAAATAAATCTATATACCTATTGACCATGATCACCAGCCAACAGGGAAGTATCCAGTTTTTCTGGGTCCTAAACCTTAAACCCACAACCTCTCTGTCAGTTTGTCCTACCATGGTGACTTGTATGTTGCTATTATATTGTAAGCTATGACACTTATACTTCAAATACCAGCAGGGTCACCCGCAGTGAACAGGTTTCAATGGAGACTAAGACAGACTAGGAAGCAGGAGCTGGCAATCTAGCATGAAAAAAAAAAAAATTGGATCCCTGGTAAAAAGATCTGGCAACTGCTTCTGGTAAGATTACAGCCTAGGAAAGCCTATGGGACAGTTCTGCTCTCCCATATAGGGTCACTATGAGTAGGAATCAACTTGATGGCACCCAACAACCACATATTTTCTTTAGAAAATTTACGATTCTATTTTCACATTTGATTTCTTTATACTACTCTAATTTTTTAACTACAGACTCTAAATTTGAATACCATAACCAAATAACTATAGACCTATACTTCAAATGTTCAGGGAAGACTAATACAGTTATAATTTTTCTACCCAGTATTGGAATGGAGCTGGACATTTTTTCTTTTTTGGATCACTGTTTCCATAAGCAGACTTTTTTGTTGTTATTTTTGCTAGCTCACTCTTTAATTGAGCAAAAATTCATATGAACATCCTGGCTTTATCTGGATGTTTCAGGTTCTGAGCTCTCCTAAGTTTCATAGGTAACACGTGTTCCTCTCTAGTCCCATCAGTTCTTGTTTCCATATTTTTTTTCATATTTGTTTCTATTTTTCTGCTGTGGTTCTCTCAATATTTATTCCTTAGAAGCAAATTGTTGTTTCTATCATTAAGCATGATTATAATAGTTTAACATCTTTGTCTGATAATCCGAACCACTAAGTCATCTCAAGATTGGTATTCACTAATTGTTTATTTTTAGTCCTGAGAAAGGTTCAAAATTTACTATTTCTTCATATGTCTAATTATTTTGGATTGTGTTTAGCACACTGGAATATTGTGTGTTAAATTTTTCCAAAGAGTACTAGGATTTTATTATTACCATTTTTCAGTGAGATAATTTTTTTTTTTTTTTTTCAAATTACAATCTCCATATTTTGGGTTACAGGCTGTCTTAGGGGCTAGCAAACCCAAGATTGGAAGGATGGAGAGCAGGGCTCTTGCTCACAGACTGTGAGGATTGACGAATCCAAAGATCAGCAGGCAAGACAATATGACTTCTCCTGATTCATGCAGCTGCAGGGGCTGGTGAACCCAAGATCAACAAGCCATAGAGAAGGGCTCTTGCTCACAGACCGCAAAGATCTAAGAATCCCCACATTGGCAGGCAATACCTCAGGTAAACTGCTAGCTCAAGTCCCAAGAAATGGAGGTCAGATGAACAGGAGCCAGCTGAAGGATCCAGAAGGAGCAAATCCCTAGAGCCTTGCCAGAACATCTTCTTTATATTTGGATGCAGGCCATAAGCCCAAGGAAACTCCCTTTCAACTGATTGGCTACTCACAGCTGATCCCATCATAGGGGTGATAGTATATTAAATCTCAACAGGGAAGTGATCACAACATTATATGACTGCCAAAACACTGAAAATCACGGCCCAGCCAACTGACACACAATCTTAACCATCACACAGGTTAACATTGAATTTGGTTCTTCTATTCTTAACTGTGCTACTTGGGGAGCCCTGGTGGAGTAGTGGTTAAAAGCTCAGCTGCTAACCAAAGGTCAGTAGTTCAAATCTACCAGGCTCTACTTGGAAACCCTATGGGGCAGCTCTACTCTTCCCTATAGGATCACTACTAGTTGGTATCAATGGATTTGGTGCTACTATGAGTTTGCCCATGCATAAATAATTTAGAGATCAATCAGAGATTTGGTCAGAGAGTACACTCAGAATATGAATTCCTTTTCTGTTACGGATTGAATTGTTCCCCCACCCCACCTTAATTTGCTTTGAAGTTCTGACCACTATACCTATGGTTATGATGCTGTTTGGAAATAGAAGTTTTCTCCTGTTATCTTAATGAGGTTATACCAGAGTAGGGTGGGTCCTAAATGTAATCACTTTCAAGTTATAAAAAGAACAGAATAGACACAGAGACACACACAAGGGAAACACAAATGACAAGGAACACTAAGGATTGCTAATAGACACCAAAAATTGGGGCAGAAGCTCATAGAATGAATCAACACAGCTCAGTATTTATTTGGACTTTCAACCTTCAGAACTGTGAGACAACAAATTTCTGTTTTTTAAAGCTACCTACATGTGGTATTTCTGTATGGCATCACTAGGTAACTAAGACACCTTCTATGACACTTTCTCTTCTGGGAACCTCCTCACTTTCCAGGGACTGTGGTTGGCCAAAAATCACCCTATGGTTTAATAAGTCAAAAAGACACTGAGATCCAGCACCCCTACATTGACGACCACAGCCTTTACTTAGGCTGTTGTTGTTCATAGCCATAGAGGCACTTCTGACTCATGATAACCCAAATGTGCAGAGTAGAACTGTGGTACATAGGGTTTTCAAGGCTGTGATCTTTCAGAAGCAGATCACCAGGCCTGTATTCTGAGGTGCCTCTGTGTGGCTTTTGAACTGCCTACCTTTCAGCTTGTAGTGGAACTCCTGATCATTTGTGCCACTCAAGGACTCCTTCACCCAGGCTAGCAGCCATGAAAACTCACCCCATGCCATTTCCTTTTTCTAAGTACTTACTTTTGGTCACTCTCCAATATCTTCAGGTATTTGGACTTTGTTGTTTGCTTGTACAGAATTTATAGTTGTTATGGATTGAATTGTGTCCCCCCAAAATATGTGTATCAATTTCGCTGGGCCATGATTACCAGTATTGTGTGGTTGAACTCCATTTTGTGATTGATATAACTTTTCTATGTGTTGTAAATCCTAATCTCTGCCTGTGGTTAATGAGCCAAGATTAGATTATGTTAAAGAGAATTAGGTTGGGATGTAACATCCTTGCTCAGGTCGCATCCCTGATCCAATGTAAAGGGAGTTTCCCTGGGGTGTGGCCTGTACCACCTTTTATCTTACAAGAGATAAAAGGGAAGGGAAGCAAGCAGAGAGATACAGGCCTCATACCACCAAGAAAGCAGTGCTGGATGCAGGGCATATCCTTTGGACCTAGGGTTCCTGCTCAGAGAAGCTCCTAGTCCAGGGCAAGATTGATGACAAGGACCTTCCTCCAAAGCCAACAGAAAGAAAGCTTTCCTCTGTAGCTGATATTCTGATTTTGTACTTGTAGCCTAGTAGACTGTGAGAACAAATTTCTCTCTGTTAAATCCATCCACTTGTGGTATTTCTGTTATAGCATAACTTACAACTAAGAAAATAGATGCTATCCATGAAAGAGACAGTCCAATAGGAACTATTCAGCCATATCAGAAACAAAATTTTACTCTCATCAGACCTAATGCTATTCCGTTCAGTGAAGTTCTGGCCTTAGTTTCATGGTTCCTTTTGTTGTTTGTTTGTTTGTTTTTGTGGTTGGAGGTTATTTGCTTTTTGGCATTGCTGATTTTCTAGTCTTTTCAAACTCATCATTCCTGTAAAATATATATATTTGTATCTAGGTAATGTTCATCAGTAGATATTTTTAAATTTCTAGTTTATTTTTGTACCAAATAAGAGAAAGTATTGTTATTTAATGTCAATATGCCTTTTATTTTTTGAGATATATCCGACCAACTAATATTCCCTATTCTCTACCATCTTTTTTTAGTGCATTATAAAACAGGTAAAAACAAACAAACAAACTCCTAGAGGTATACAAGGAATAAGGGGACTGGTTTTTTTTTTTTTTTTTCTGTGTAGTTTATCAAAATTATAAAAATAGTTGGTCCTTTGGAGGAAAGTTAATTCAGTTTTCAATTCAACTCCTATGTTGAGGATAACTAATTACTCTTCCCCACTGCAAATCTGCTCAGTGATAAAGGGAAAATACTACATAAATAATAAAAAGTGAAGTGTACGGATGGATTTCGGAAAACATTAAGCTTGTTATTTCCCTTAATACAAGGTAGTGCTATGCACTTTCAAGTTTTCTCTAAACTGGTTTAGAAGTTATCTGAAAAGAACACAGATCAGTGACGCATCTGAAACTTTTGCTTATCTCCATGAAGATTCACATGTCTTTACATGAAAATTTTGCAAGCAATATACATTTTATAAAATAGAAACTACAAGGAGAGAAAAAGTTATGTTATAAAACCTCAGCTCAAGAACTAGAACTAAAAAATTTCCTGACCTCCCTGAACAATTCATGGGTACTTAACATGAAAATATTTGAGGGCAACTTAAAAATAATAAAAGAGCAAACTCACCATGTGAATTCTAAATTGAGTCTCAGTTCTTTGTTGTTTCTTTTTTCCTTATCCACAAGAGTCAATATTTAAGATAGTACTCACTGCGAAAAGTACATAATCATTTAAGTTGAAATTATGAAATGTAGTATGTGAATTTTATTAAATTTAGTTCATATGGCACACAAATGGAAGAGTGGGTAAGCAAACAAACAAACAAAACCTAAACCAGTTGCTTTCGAATTGATTCCAACTCAAAGAGTAGTAGAAAATTCTTTGACTAGTAAACAAAACACGTGGTCTTTAGATTCATAGTTTTTCCTAATTTTTGACATTTAACGTCTCTGAGCCATCATTTCATTTTAAAAAGAAGGCCTAAATGCATCTTCTCTGCCAAATATACAAGATGTTTCTGAAACGCTGATGAGGAAATGCATGTAAAATTATCAGAAGTTATGAATCAATTAAATTAATAAAGATAAAAATTTTAAACATCTTTTGAGACTAGATCTGAGGTTAAAATTAAGTTTTATTGTTGTTTTCAGATATCCGATACAGTGCTTTGTACAATGTAAACCAAAAAAAAAAAAAAATACCAGTTACCGTTGAGTTGATTCCAATTCAGCATCAAATACAGTCAGTCATTAGCTGGGTGATTAAATATATCAAAGCATGTATTTCACTTAAGAAGCAAAGTGCTCATTTTAAATGAATCTCGTAACAGTTTATATACATATGTGTGTATATATCCATACATAGTATTGCATTTTAAATTTACTTTTAACAAATGTTTTATTCACTACCATGTGCAATCTCTGTACCAAAATCTGTGGAAATAGAAAAGAATCAGAGCAACTTCCTGCACTCAAGGAGCTCACAGGTTAAGGGAAATAATAATAAAAAAAACATATACAACTTACTTTAACACATCACATTAAGTGTCACGAAAGAGCACAACTTATGAAGTGATATAAAAATAATGTGGAAATTAATCATTCTTTTTAGGACTGTTGTAAAATGGTTCTCCGGAAAGATAATATTCAAGCTGGTAAGTAAATAAAAGGTAAGAGAAGTGATGCATACAACAGCCAGTATTTAAAAATAATGACAGAAGTTTATGGCACTTACTCTACCCCAGGAAATATTTTAAGGGCTTTGTATTTACAGAATGTCTTCACTCTGGCAACAGAACTCAGATTTAATTTTACCAATAAATTCAGTTTTAGTCTTACCATTTTAAGATCTGAGGAAACTAAGCCTTAGAAAGGTTAGGTAACTCTCCCCATAGCACACGCCTAATAAGTACCTCATGCACAGCCACCACCTGTATGTCAGTGGAGCCTTGCTTGTTGCCGTGATGCTGAACAGGTTTCAGCAGAGCTTCCAGACTAAGAGGAGGAAGAAAGGCCTGGCTGTGTACTTCTGAAAATCAGTCAGTGAATACCCTGTTGATCATAACGGTCCATTCTGCAATTGGTCATCTGGTGAGGCAGGCTCAGGCGGCATTTTGTTCTCTTTTGCATAGGGTTGCCATGAGTCCGGGCCCAAAATAAGAAGCAACAAAAATAAGTAGTAGAGCAGAAATTCAAGCTCAGGCAGTCTCTGTATACCACTGTTAACACTTAACTTTTACATTATGCTGTCAGGTTTGATCATGTCAAAAATCTTAATAAGTTGAAAAATGAGACTAAGATTTCAACCAGATAAAGCTGCATAAGCAAGGTCACCAGCCAAGTGAAGCATAGAGGACACATAACCTAGCAAGTCTAGTAAATCAGGCACAGGTTGGAAGGGGAGCTGTTTCGTACACCCCTACTACGTCCACAGAAAGGACAAGCTAATGAGGCTGATATGGCCACTCCATTTTGCTACAGTTTGCAGTCAGATGAAGTCCATCTCAGCTTCACTCAGTTGCCTTGAGAAGTATTTTGTCATCATCAGTTCTGAACAGGACTATCCGTTGAAGATATGCACATCTTCTATGAACAGAAGTAACCTACCTGGAGAAGTATCTACGTAGCCTTGCACACTTGTGGCAATGGAGGCAATTAAGATTGAGAAGATAATGATAAGTGCTGTAAGTGACCAATGTAAGCCTTCTATTAATATACAACAAGAAAAATACCCTGGCACAAAGTGTAACACATTAGCATAATTTTGCTGTGAAGAAAAAAATTATAATATTTTATATCATATATATACATATATATATGTGCATAATGTGCTTTCACACTGTTTTTTTTAACAGAGTTCATTAAAAACAGATCAAGAAGACAGGATTATAGGACCTCAGTAGTTGCTATGGTTTCAGAGTAAAGTCAGTGTGTGAAGGACGGGTGAATAGGTAAGAAATCTCATAGATTCTTGAAAAACAGAAGGGCAATGAGATCCAACATATGCATCAGGCTGGAAACTGAATTTCAAAATTCAGGATAACGAAACCTCGAGGTTCTAGTAAATCTTCAAAGGTTATCTCTATTCTCTGAAGCGTAGCCTCTCTGGATCGTAACAGTAATGTTTTAAAAATGAAAATATATATTGCCTAATAATAGGGAAGCTTCAGATAATTTGAATCTGGTAAACACTGAAATATCCCTAAAGACAAAAAACTCGGGCATTCTTTCACTTTTTCCTGGAGGAAATTTCAAAATATTTGTAATTCATTTAATTTAATATATAACATTGTATTAATTGATTCTATTTTAATTTAGAGCTATCATATGAAAAATTTCTGTATAGGAATAAAAACATAAGATAGCTTTTATTGTGAAGTATCTCTGAATTTATTGAAAGTTTGAGACACATATATGCAATACATAAAATCAGCATTTTTACAAGATCGGAAGGGTTAGTGACGTATGCATAAAACTTAAGTCCATAGCCTTAACTTTACCCAAACAGGGAAACGCTGGTGGTGTAGTGGTTAAGTGCTACAGCTGCTAACAAAGAGATCAGCAGTTCAAATCCACCAGGCGTTCCTTGGAAACTCTATGGGGCAGTTCTGCTCTGTCCTATAGGGTCACCATGAGTCAGAATCACTCCATGCCAACGGGTTTGGCAACGGGTTTGTTTACCCAAATAGGCTCAGATAATTTTGAAGAGAATTTTTTTTTTATACATATAAGAAAAAATAGACCTGGATTATTAAATGGTTGTTAGGTGACACCAGTGTTGTTGAGTCAATTTCCAACTTGTAGCAACCCCATGTGACACAGTAGAACCAACTCACAGGGTTTTCTTTTTTTTTTTAATATTTACATGAGTAGATCGCCAGGTCTTTCTCCTGGAGAGCTGCTGGATAGGTTTGAACGCCAACCTTTTGGTTAGAAGACAAGTGCTTAATTTTTGCATCATTAGGGCTCCTTGAGTTAATAAGTAAGAGCTTCATATTACCTATTTTTCATAAATATAACCAAACCAAACTTGTTGCTGTGGAGACAATTCTGACTCACAGAGACCCTATAGGGCACAGTAGAACTGCCCGATAAAGTTTCCAAGGAGTGCCTGGTGGACTCGAACTGCTGACCTTTTGGTTAGCATCCATAGCACTTAACCACTACGCTACCAGAGTTTCCTTCATACAGTTTTGTTGTAAATCTTTAAATAATTCACTGAGAATGATAAGTATTATTTTTATTTACTACTTTAAAACTGACTAATGAGTTTAAAATGCATGATATCTTTGGCTTCTCAAAACAGCTAGTGTGAGACAGGCACAGATCATTAGTGCAATTGTACAACAGGAGAAACTGAGGTTCAGAGAGGAAGATACCTTGCCAAAAGTCATGCAACTGTAATGAAAACACAGATTTTCTGATTTTTTAACTAATTATTTTCATCCACACCTTGTATCTTCTTCTAGGTACATTTTGGTGAATCAAGCCATCCATGAAAATGAGAGGGATTCATTATTTTTCATTTACCTCTTTCAAATATATGGAATCCTACAAAAACTAGAAAAGAATATTACGGAAGTTTAATAAAGTTTTCTTAAATCATTATTACACCTTTTGCAAAGATGTTTGTTACATAAAGCATTGGTCACTGTTATGGATTGAATAGTGTTCTTCCAAAAAGATATGTTGAATCCTTACCCCCAGTACCAGTGAGTGTGACCTTCCTTAGACATAGGGCCTTTGAACATGTTATCAGTTAAATTCAGGAGGCCATACTAGAGTAAGGTGGGTCGTATTCTAATCTGAGTGCCGTTCTTACAAAAGAGGAGAACAGGACAGGGAGACATGCAGAGGGGAACAAGCCACGAGAGGATGCATCAGCATGCCATGGAATGCCAAGGGAGGCTAAGAAAATCCTGGGACTACCAAAGCTGAAAGAAACAGGAAAGAATCTTTCTCTAAAGCAGACAGAGATAAAGAACATGGGCCTGATGGCACTCTGAATCCATGCTCCTAGCCTCCAAATCCTGAGACAATAAATTTATATTCTTATAAGCCTCCAAATTTGTGGTATTTTGTCATGACAGCCCTAGGACTCTAATACATTCATCTTTCAGGGATTTCTCACTTCTAATGGTAAAAGAAAAACAAAAAAACCACATTACTATCGGAAGGATTTCTTCATATGGTCCCTAATGAGGCTCACGAAAGGCCTCCAATAAGTCCTCAGTGAAAAGGAAGGTTTATTTATTCAGGGTCAAGAGTAAACAAAATCCAGTGCCGTCGAGTCGATTCTGACTCATAGCGGCCCTGTAGGACAGAGTTGAAACAAGAGTATATATCTATAAAAGCTCCCAGTTCGGTTCTTACCATCATTGAGGCCCTTCTCAACACTCTTTACCATATCTTGTTATATTTGTTTTGTTTTGTTTTTGTTCCCCTTAGCACTATCACCTTCTAGCATATTGTACATTTTATAGTTTTTGTTTACTATCTATTGGACCCTACCTAATGGGCCCACTAGTATAGCTAAAAGTTTAAGTAGTAAAGAAAATTCCAAGTTCACTTTCCTCCCTCTTCCTGAAAAAGTATTTTCTCAGTCATCAGAAAGTAGACTTGGGTAGCCCAGCTCCTCCTGTGTTCTCGCCTTGGCCTCTTTTGCCCACCATCAGAATGTATTCAGGTGCTCTCTCTCCACTGTAGTAGTCTTGTTGTCACTTGCCTTTGAGTTGGCTCTGACTCGATGCAACCCCATGAACAATGGAACGGTCCCCACAGTCTTCATGACCACTGGTATGCTTGAGTCCATTGTCATCTTACAACCTAGGGGGCTTGTCTTCCAACACTAGATCAGACAATGTTCTGTTGTGATCCATAGGGTTTTCATTGGCTAATTTTAGAAATAGGTCATCAGGCCTTTCTTCCTGGTGTGTTTTAGTCTGGAAGCAACTCTGAAGCCTGTCTGCCCTGTGACCTTGCTGGTATTTAAAATATTAGTGGCATAGCTTGCAGCACGAAAGCCACCACAGTACAACTGACAAATGGGTAGTGAATGATAGACTTGTTGCTGTTGTTGTTAGTTGCTGTCGAGTCAGTCCCAATTCATAGTGACCCTGTGTACAACAGAATGAAATACTGCCTGAACTTGTGCCATCCTCACAACAGTTGCTATATTTGAGCTCATTGTTGTAGCCACTGTGCCATTCCATCTCCTTGAGGGTCTTTCTCTTTTTCACTGACCCTCTACTTTTCTAAGCATGATGTCCTTCTCCAGGGACTAGGCCCTCTCGATACACTTAGTAGGACAGTATTCAACTCCTGGGGACGTAGGCATATTCTTAGGCAGGATATGTTCAAAATATTTCAGAGGTTGCTTATATCAACAAGCCTATGTTCTTACACCTAAATCACATTCTCCAAGTTATTTCTCAGGAATGAATGAAAGTGATATTTTACCCTTCATCTCTCTGCATCTCCCAGTTCAAAACTCAGAGTAAGGAGCAATCCTGTGTATTTATTAAAAAAAAAACTAGTGCCCATCGACGAGTTTTTTTTTTTTTTTTTGTATTTATTAGTAGTTTCAAATCCAAAGTGGCGACTTCTGTTAATATGTGAAAGGTAATTCAAAGATGACGAAAAACTCAGTGTTGAATGATGCAACTTGTGAATGTAGTTAAGTTTCTGGTAAAAATAATAATTATGAGAAAATATCACTAACATAATTATGACTGGGTAAAACTTTGCTTTGCTTGGATTAACTAAATACACCAAAATATACAAGGAGCATGAAGGCTAATATTTTGGAATAGATGAATAATAAAAGGCATTTTTAAGCCTACTATTACTGCCGAGAAAATAGAATGATGACTGAGAAAATGGTGTACTTAGAATATTATGGGGAAAGAGGGAAGGCTAAGGATGAGATATAAAGCATTTAATGCTAATTTCACATTATAGAGTTTTATGTTTTTTACTATACATTAGATGTTCATTTTAGTAACCGGTTATTTTTATTGCTTCAATGATTAGGTGAGAGCGAAATGAATGACATTTTGGTTGGTCATAAATTATTACTTTTCCTAAAAATAGATGATATCTGTGTGGTTTAGAAATCATTTCTCATCCATAAAACACCAGTAATATCACTTCTACTACTACTCCCAATACTGTTTAATAATTCTCAGTCACCTCTCTGCCAGGTATTGTGTTAAGTGCTTTGCACACATTTTCTCATTTATTCAGCATAATTATTATCATAGCCTCCATTGTACAAAAGAGGAAGTTGAGTAAATAGTTTTCCTGGTAGAAAAGATTCAGCATGATCTGTAGCCCAATTTCAGCCTAAGTAGTCTAACCCCAGAACCAACCTTCCCACTATCACCCTGTCTGCTGGCCCCAAACTAGAGGTCTTATTTTAAAAAACAAAACTGTTGTAAAATTTATAACATTTTCTCAGATATATCCAAGAATAAACAAACAAAAAAAAAGAAGTAAAGAAATTTACTTAAATATGTTTAAAAAAATAAAATGACACAAACATTTCATTCCTGAAACTCTTTTTATATTCTGCAGCTAATGGGAACAGAAGGAGATAAATTATGTTAGTGACGAAAAACTTACTGTGCCATATTAAAAAAGAAGAGAGAGAAATTGTATATTTCAAAAATTTTGCTAGCAAAAATGCCGTAGGCTTTACCATTAAATGTATGAACTAAAATAAAATGTGTTGTTCAGTTTTAGTTCTGATAAACATCTTTGAGTGACCAGCATAAAGTATGTGATTCTCCATTTTATACCAGAAACAGCACTCCTAAATCTGGTGGAGGAGTGGTAATAAATTATTCTGTTGCAAATAAAATCTGACATTTCAGAAAACTTTTAACATTGTTAAAACGATGCATCTTCAATGGTAAAACTCATGTTTCAGTACAATTTTGACAATTTGTTGGTCAATTAAGTATTTGGCCTTTTCGAGGCACAACGTAATGGGAGCTTCCTAAAACAATCTGTGCTCTTACTGATATAAAGTGGATGGACTATAAGTGTCTTGCCCTCCAGTGCGAAGAACTCGATTGTGTTTTCAGTAGGTTTTATTGATATTGCCAGCTGCTGTCAAGTCAAATCCAACTCCTGGTGACCCCATATGTGGAGAGTAGGACTACTCCATACAGTTTTCAAGGCTGTGACCTTTGGGAAGCAGATCATCAGGCCTGTCTTAGTGGTCTCTGGCTGGGTTCTAACAACCTTTTTTGGCTGGTAGTTGAGTTCTTAACCATTTGAGCATTCAGGGGCTCCCTTCGGTAGGTTTAGGCAATGCATAAAAATGTGCTTCCAAAAAATGAATCTATAAGTAAAATAACTTTGAATCTAAAATATGAAAATGAGAGATTATTTTAATCAGCCCCTGCACACACACACAATTTTTTAACTGAGGAAATTCAGGAGCAACTAAATTTAAAAAAAAGGAGGGGGAATTTTTTTTTTTTCAAGACTTTTTGACCTTCTGGACTAGTCATAGTGAGATTTGAACATCTTTCATAACTTATACACATTTTACTTTATATTTTATTTATTTGTTGACTATTGTGGGCTATTTCATACTAGACCATAAACAATTTTAACATAGAGACAGTATGTCCTCCCTAGTCCATATATAATTTCTTGCTCACACTATATTCTCAGCCAGTAATTCTTATGTTTAAAAGTGTAATTGAATATATTAACTACTAATTTTTAACACATTTCAATAGATATTTGATCAACCTTTATTCACTGTTTGCAAGTTCTAGCTTTTCACATTGACAGCTTGCAAAGGATGTGCTACTAGGTTTAATTACTCCTTTCCCATCATGTACAACATTTTCTTCAGACACATCAACCTTAAAACACTTAGAAACTTTCTGAGGAAATTCATTGAGCTGGTAGAGTTTCAGATGCCATAATAGCATGTTTTATTTATCTTGAGGCTATGTCGGACTCCATAAAGAATCCTGAAGCTTTGAATTTCTTTTGCTCAACAGAGGGATTGGGGAGGGGGGAAAGGGTGGGGAACATACATGTATATTAATTGCTCTCTGTGAATGTTAAAGAGGACAGTTCAGCATTGAAAAGGGTATTTGGGCTGAGCTTGATCTTAATTCTTTTTATAGATTCTCATTGATCTGGTTCTGAAGCAATTACTTGACAAGGGCATAGAAAACCATAAAGGAGAAGCTCAGCTAATGACAGCATAAAGACACTTCTTATAAGTGGTCAGAAATATGATCAAGGGTGATTTGGGCTGCTTTAATCACTCTGTATGGGTTTCTGAATTGCATTAATGATGGTCACATTCGTGTGTTATTAAGCTTCATTTTATGCAGGCAAATGCATGCCAAGAATGTAATAACATTTAAGCCAAAATATTAAAAGCATAATGATTGTATTTCCTACTTCTATTTTGTATTGTTTGTTATTGGCAACCAGCTGTAAAACTTTATATTTTGTGTTTTTATTCCTTTTAGTAACTGTCTTAAGTATGTGAAATACAAGAAATAAAACTCATATACATTAGCACTGCTTTTCTTATCAGTTATCAAATCAAAACAATGTGTTAAGCTCAGTAGCATTATTAAACATATGACATTGTTATTTTGAACATACTTAACCATACTTTCTATATGGCTGTATATTTTGTGAGTCAGGGTAATTAATTCTTAGCTGCTATTAAGAACTCTGGTGGCACAGTGGTCAAGCACTCGACTGCTAATCAAAAGGCCAGTGATTGAAACCCACCAGCCATTCTGCAGCAGAAAGATGGGGCAACCTGCTTCCATAAAGTTTTACAGCCTCAGAAATCCTATGGGGGTAGTTCTACTCTGTCTTACAGGGTCGCTGTGAGTTGGAATTGACTCGATGGGAATGGGTTAATAAGAACAGCTACAAAGCCTTAATGGATTAGCACAATGAACGCTTATTTCTTACTCATATCACAGTCCAATGCACGTAAAGTGTGTCTATTATACTGCTGTCCTCCAAGGAGAACATGTAGACCCTGGCACACTTCATCTTGTGGCTTCACCTCCCCTTACGGCTGCCAGAGAATTCCCCACTAGATTCTGCGTATGAAGTCGCCCAATGAGCAATGAGAGCCTATAACAGGAAGGAGTGTGCTATGGCCAAATCTATGAGTGTATAAATCCTTTCTACCCACAATCCTTTGGTCAAACCACAAGGGCCGTAAGGAACCACAATGGACTGTGATTACAGGAAGTGTTCACACATATTCCATGTGAAGAAATGGGATTAGTGAGAAATCAACCTCTATCATACATATTATTTATTTTGGCAGCCCTTTAACTGTCCATGAGAAGATTAAAGAATATACACAGCATGTGGTTCAAGCATGAAGAACAATGCAGGCTTCTATTTTTTCCACTTACAGGCACTTAAAATTGTGACAAGAGCTATTCTTTCAGATACAAAATCATATACTTCTTTGAATAGTTCTTAAACTTTAAACTTCAATGAGCTTACTATATTTTGTTCCATTGTGTCATTTACTATTGATTTAAATTTCAACTCACTTTATGACTCTAGTGAGATTCATAGAGAAGGCACCACCAATTCATATTAGAAATTCCCCAAGTCCATTTACACTGATTCCCAAAATAAGCAGCATCAGCCTCCCAGAGATGTAATGCTAATTTTTATTAATGGCTACCATCAGAAAAATAGCAAACAGTGCATCCCAAGTTTTATTTTGAAAATTATAGATAGTAAAATAATGAGGATGCTGGTATTATACTTTGCTTAAAAGACTCCAAGACTATATTATTGGTACATTGTGTAAATACCAATCACTTTCTAACTAAATGCAGAGAAACAGTAACAAATTATTTGTAGAAAATCATCTCAGTATTCTCTTTTCCTCTTTTCATATTTATTTAATGGGTAACCAACAAACAAAACAGACCCGTTGCTGTAGAGGTGATTCAGACTCATCGAGACTCTGTAGGATGAAGCAGAGCTGTCCCACAGGGTCTCCCTGGAGCCGCTGGTGGATTCGGATTGCTGATGTTTTTGGTTAGCAGCCAAGCTCTTAACCACTGTACCACCAGGGCTTTATTTAATGGGTAAGTAGCTGGTGGTCTCTTAAAATAGTGATGCTCCTAAATTATTAACACAGATATTTATTCTCACATTCTTTAAAATAATTGTATATTCTTTGTTAGAATAACTACTCGTATATTCAATTTTTAAAGATTTTTGTCTTTTTCTTTTGCCAGGTTATCTAATTATGTTTATTCAAACATATCATTTGTGATCATTGAGATTTTATTTAAAAGGTTTTTCATTGGGCAATTACATAAAACAATTTTTAGTTTCCAGAAAAAATATCTTCTCATATAAATTCACATATATTTACTTAACAATTGATTTTTATTAATAAAATGTGGCAAACTGTGAATGAAGCCATAGATGGCTTTGAATTTATTGTTCAAGAAACTTTATTTTAATTTCTTAGTCAACTCCAAGTAAATAATTAGTGGCATTCTCTCCCTTTCAATATTTTATAAAATGTTTGAATCTCCCCTGACATTTTTATGTTATTTTTCTTCCAAGCATGATTTGTTACTGGGTTGAAAATGATTTGATTTGTTACTGGGTTGAAAATGATTTGATTTGAATAATACACATAAGTGATTTAAATGCAAGTATCCTGCCACTGAAACAACATTTAAATACAAATTAGAGAAATATGGCTTGGGGGATAATTATTGCCATATGAATGAAGTTGAATAAAGAATGAGAGAAGGAATCTGTTAGCCTAACTCTTAATTTCAATACTGGGCATTAGCATTCATTGGACTTGAGTTATAAAATTACTAAAGAATAACCTGGAAGCATTTCTATTTTAGAGAATAATATCAATAAACTGACAACACACAATCAACACATAAAATGAATAGCTGAATCCCAGAAAATATTTTGGTGCCTCTTTTTTTGGCTCACGTATTTTTTGTTAAAAATACCTCTTTATAACTTTTTGTGTATCTATTTTAATAAGGATGTAAACTTGTTTTCATTAAGTTCAAGTGTGATATGTAATTCAGAGAACTGAATTAAGCAGCTATATAGTTGAGCACCATAAGAGAAAAAAAAATCTGAAAAGTTATTTAAATGGCAACCGGTATCTATATGTTAGGAGCCTTGGTGGTGCAGTGGTGAAGTGCTTGGCTGCTAACCAAAAGGTCAGTGGTTTAAACCCATTACAGCATTGGAAACCCTGTGGGGGCAGTTCTTCTGTCTTATTGGGTCACTATAATTCGGAATCAACTCAACAGCAGCTAGTTTGGTTTTTTGGTTTTTATCTGTAAGTTATAACTTGAAATAAATATTTTTTAACTTTTATAATTTTAATTATAGAATCATACTAATACTTAGAAACACCTTGAAAATACAAACAAGGTTTATCACTAAGGAACAATTTCATAGGGTTATCAGTGTAGGTTATGCTATAGTAGCAGACAACCCCAAATTTCAGCAACTTTAAACAGCAAATATTAATTTCTCAATCAGTAAATATGTCTACCACAGATTTTCAGATATCGAGGTCTTCTTGCTTGTCATAGTCACTCAGGGCTATAGGCTGACAGAGCCACTGTGGTTGCCCGTTTCTGTACCCTTTGGAAACAGAGCGCAGCAAGGTCTCACACTTGCAGGTAAATGATTGATTCAGATACGAGACACAACCAGAAGAAACTTCATGTTCCCTCCCATTCACTTATAAAGTGACACAACTGTGTAAACCTACTCAGTTCTGTTGCAGAAACTAAATGAAATGTTCCTGAAATCGGTACCAGCTAGTACCAGAACAGGCTCCAAACTATGTAACCTGCAACAGCAACCCAGTCCCATATTATCATGTAATGTTAATACAAGTAGGTAGCTGTGTAATTAAGCACTCTGGACTATCTCAGAGGTATACTGGATGGAAATCAGGTAAAGACAGACCAAATACAAGGGTTTGGGTACATACATACATTTGTAACTATGATTATATGTAACTGAGAATTTCTTAGGATATTAATATTTTATTGCTTCTCTTATCAGTGTGGAAATGCTGGTGGCGTAGTGGTTATGTGCTACAGCTGCTAACCAAAAGGCCAGCAGTTCGAATCCGCCAGGTGCTCCTTGGAAATTCTATGGGGCAGTTCTACTCTGTCCTTTAGGGTCGCTATGAGTCGGAATTGACTCGACAGCACCGGGTTTTGCTTTTTCTTTTCTTTTCTTATCAGTGTATTTAATAACTTGTATTTTTTTTAAATTTATAGTTATATTTTTATATTTCCTCACCAGTTCTAACTACTTGATTTTGACAGACAAGAACCCATTTGAAAAAAAAAAGTCACAGGATTTTTGTTCTGGATAAATATGACTGGGAATGCAGCAATTATGGCAGCCCCTGACTTATATATCCCTATGTTGTTGTTGTTGGGTGCCCCTGAGTCAGCTCCAACTAACAGCAACCCCACACACAGCAGAATGAAACACTGCCCAGTCCATCCTCACAATCATTGTTATGCTTGAGCCCATTGTTGCAGCCATTGAGCCAATCCATCTCACCGAGGGCCTTCCTCTTTTTCACTGACCCTCTGTGTTACCAAGCATGATGTCCTTCTCCAGGTACTGGTCCCTCCTGATAACATGTCCAAAGTATGTGAGATGAAGTCTCGTCATCCTTGCTTCTAATGAACATTCTGGCTGTCTTCTTCCAAGACAGATTTGTTTGTTCTTCTGGCAGACCATGGTATATTTAATATTCTTCGCCAATATCCCAATTCAAAGGTATCAATTATGCTTCAGTCTTCCTTATTCATTGTCCAGCTTTCACCTGTATATGAGCTGAATGAAAACACCATGGTTTGGGTCAGGCCTAACTTCGTCATTATAGTGACATCTTTACTTTTTGACACTTTAAAGAGGTCTTTTACCGCAGATTTGCCCAGTGAAAAGCGTCTTTTGATTTCTTGACTACTGCTTCCGTGGGCGTAGTTTGGGGATCCAAGTAAAATCAAATCCTTGACAACTTCAATTTTTTCTCTGTTTATCATGACGTTGGTTGTTGGCACATTTGTGAGGATTTTTGTTTTCTTTGTATTGAGGTGTAATTCTTACTGAAGGCTGTGGTCTTTGATCTTCATCAGTAAGTACTTCAAATCCTCTTCACTTTCAGCAAGCAATGTTGTGTCATCTGCACAACCCAGGTTGTTAACGAGTCTTACTCCAATCCTGATGCCCTGTTCTTCTTCATATAGTCCAGCTTTTCGAATTATTTGCTCAGCATACCAATCGAATAAGTATGGTGAAAGATATATCCGTGTAGCAATTGCTGAATAAATTGTACCTCTCTTTTTCAATAAACATGAAGAGCTGTAAATCTCAGAATTTGAATACATGGTTCCAAGTTTCCTTTCCTTTCAAAATTATTTGAGCATATGGGTATATAATTGCTCAGGATACAACACATGATCTAACTTTTCCTAATTTTGCTAAATAACAAGGGTGAGTCTTCCATGGAGAATGCAACTTTGGATCAGAGAGTAGAAGAAACAAGGTAATCTGTGGTTCTCAAAATCTTCTTAAAAATAACACTATTGATGCATTTATTTTGCTTTCCTGTCTTTTCCCTTTCTATTTCTCATCATGGTTTACTCTGAAATATTCACAGTTCCCTACTCACCTGGATGATCAGCATTATTTATTTGGAGTATCATAGATTAGGCATAAGATTGCACATTTTTCTATTGTGATTATTAACTGGCTTAATTTAATCTACTTTTATTTTTTACCTTTATTAATTCTAACATTAAAAACAAAATATTTTCTTTTAATTCCAGGAAAACAGTTACTCTTGATCAATAATTCATATCAAAGTCTTCAACTATGTATGTGGTGGGATTTCAATAACTCTTAAAGATGAGGACCATTTAGAAATTTACTCCTAGTGCTTCATTGAAGAATAACTTACAGACCATAAAACTCATCCATTTTAAGTGGCAATTCAATGGTTTTTAGTAACTTTAAGGAGTTGTAAAACTATTACCGCAATCCACTTTAGAACATTGCAGTAAATCTCCATGCCCACCACCAGCCTCAGCCCATTAATTTGCTTTCTGCAATAGAATTGCCTTTCATATGAATACCGGCTTATGTTTTTTTTTTTTTTTTTATAATAACTTTTATTAAGCTTCAAGTGAACGTTTACAAATCCAATCAGTCTGTCACATATAAGTTTACATACATCTCACTCCCTACTCCCACTTACTCTCCCCGTCTTGAGTCAGCCCTTTCAGTCTCTCCTTTCTTGACAATTTTCCCGGCTTCCCTCTCTCTATCCTCCCATCCCCCCTCCAGAGAAGAGTTGCCAACACAATCTCAAGTGTCCACCTGATATAATTAGCTCACTCTTCATCAGCGTCTCTCTCCCACCCGCTGACCAGTCCCTTTCATTTCTGATGAGTTGTCTTCGGGGATGGTTCCTGTCCTGTGTCAACTGAAGGTCTGGGGACCATGGCCGCTGGGATTCCTCCAGTCTCAGTCAGACCATTAAGTTTGGTCTTCTTATGAGAATTTGGGGTCTTCATCCCACTGATCTCCTGCTCCCTCAGGGGTCCTCTGCTGAGCTCCCTGTCAGGGCAGTCATCGATTGTGGCCGGGCACCAACTAGTTCTTCTGGTCTCAGGATGATGTAGGTCTCTGGTTCATGTGGCCCTGTCTCTTGGGCTCTTAGTTGTCATGTGGGCTTGGTGTTCTTCATTTTCCTTTGCTCCAGGTGGGTTGAGACCAATTGCTGCATCTTAGATGGCTGCTTGTTAGCATTTAAGACCCCAGACGCCACATTTCAAAGTGGGATGCAGAATGATTTCATAATAGAATTATTTTGCCAATTGACTTAGAAGTCCCCGCAAACCATGTTCCCCAGACCCCCGCGCTTGCTCCGCTGAGCTTTGAAGCATTCATTTTATCCCGGAAACTTCTTTGCTTTTGGTCCAGTCCAATTGAGCTGACCTTCCATGTATTGAGTGTTGTCTTTCCCTTCACCTAAAGCAGTTCTTATCTACTGATTAATCAATAAAAAAACCCTCTCCCACCCTCCCCCCCTCCCCCCCTCGTAACCACAAAAGTATGTGTTCTTCTCAGGTTTACTATTTCTCAAGATCTTATAATAGTGGTCTTATACAATATTTGTCCTTTTGCCTCTGACTCATTTCGCTCAGCATAATGCCTTCCAGGTTCCTCCATGTTATGAAATGTTTCAGAGATTCGTCACTGTTCTTTATCGATGTGTAGTATTCCATTGTGTGAATATACCACAATTTATTTACCCATTCATCCGTTGATGGACACCTTGGTTGCTTCCAACTTTTTGCTATTGTAAACAGAGCTGCAATAAACATGGGTGTGCATATATCTGTTTGTATGAAGGCTCTTGTATCTCTAGGGTATATTCCTAGGAGTGGGATTTCTGGGTTGTATGGTAGTTCTATTTCTAACTGTTTAAGATAACACCAGATAGATTTCCAAAGTGGTTGTACCATTTTACATTCCCACCAGCAGTGTATGAGAGTTCCAATCTCTCCACAGCCTCTCCAACATTTATTATTTTGTGTTTTTTGGATTAATGCCAGCCTTGCTGGTGTGAGATGGAATCTCATCGTAGTTTTAATTTGTATTTCTCTAATGGCTAATGATCGAGAGCATTTTCTCGTGTATCTGTTGGCTGCCTGAATATCTTCTTTAGAGAAATGTGTGTTCATATCCTTTGCCCACTTCTTGATTGGGTTGTTTGTCTTTTTGTGGTTGAGTTTTGACAGAATCATGTAGATTTTAGAGATCAGGCGCTGGCCGGAGATGTCATAGCTGAAAATTCTTTCCCAATCTGTAGGTGGTCTTTTTACTCTTTTGGTGAAGTCTTTAGATGAGCATAGGTGTTTGATTTTTAGGAGCTCCCAGTTATCCGGTTTCTCTTCATCATTTTTAGTAATGTTTTGTATTCTGTTTATACCTTGTATTAGGGCTCCTAGGGTTGTCCCAATTTTTTCTTCCATGATCTTTATCGTTTTAGTCTTTATGTTTAGGTCTTTGATCCACTTGGAGTTAGTTTTTGTGCATGGTGTGAGGTATGGGTCCTGTTTCATTTTTTTGCAAATGGATATCCAGTTATGCCAGCACCATTTGTTAAAAAGGCTATCTTTTCCCCAGTTACATGACACTCGTCCTTTGTCAAATATCAGCTGCTCATACGTGGATGGATCTATGTCTGGGTTCTCAATTCTGTTCCATTGGTCTATGTGTCTGTTGTTGTACCAATACCAGGCTGTTTTGACTACTGTGGCTGTATAATAGGTTCTGAAGTCAGGTAAGGTGAGGCCTCCCACTTTCTTCTTCTTTTTCAGTAGTGCTTTGCTTATCCGGGGCTTCTTTCCCTTCCATATGAAATTGGTGATTTGTTTCTCTATCCCCTTAAAATATGACATTGGAATTTGGATCGGAAGTGCGTTAAATGTATAGATGGCTTTTGGTAGAATAGACATTTTTACTATGTTAAGTCTTCCTATCCATGAGCAAGGTATGTTTTTCCACTTAAGTAGGTCCTTTTGAATTTCTTGTAGTAGAGCTTTGTAGTTTTCTTTGTATAGGTCTTTTACATCCTTGGTAAGATTTATTCCTAAGTATCTTATCTTCTTGGGGGCTACTGTGAATGGTATTGATTTGGTTATTTCCTCTTCGGTGTTCTTTTTGTTGATGTAGAGGAATCCAAGTGATTTTTGTATGTTTATTTTATAACCTGAGACTCTGCCAAACTCTTCTATTAGTTTCAGTAGTTTTCTGGAGGATTCCTTAGGGTTTTCTGTGTATATAATCATGTCATCTGCAAATAGTGATAACTTTACTTCTTCCTTGCCAATCCGGATACCTTTTATTTCTTTGTCTAGCCTGATTGCCCTGGCTAAGACTTCCAACACGATGTTGAATAAGAGCGGTGATAAAGGGCATCCTTGTCTGGTTCCCGTTCTCAAGGGAAATGCTTTCAGGTTCTCTCCATTTAGAGTGATATTGGCCGTTCGCTTTGCATAGATGCCCTTTATTATGTTGAGGAATTTTCCTTCAATTCCTATTTTGGTAAGAGTTTTTATCATGAATGGGTGTTGGACTTTGTCAAATGCCTTTTCTGCATCAATTGATAAGATCATGTGGTTTTTGTCTTTTGTTTTATTTATGTGATGGATTACATTAATGGTTTTTCTGATATTAAACCAGCCTTGCATACCTGGTATAAATCCCACTTGATCAGGGTGAATTATTTTTTTGATGTGTCGTTGGATTCTATTGGCTAGAATTTTGTTGAGGATTTTTGCATCAATGTTCATGAGGGATATAGGTCTATAATTTTCTTTTTTTGTAATGTCTTTACCTGGTTTTGGTATCAGGGAGATGGTGGCTTCATAGAATGAGTTAGGTAGTATTCCGTCATTTTCTATGCTTTGGAATACCTTTAGTAGTAGTGGTGTTAACTCTTCTCTGAAAATTTGGTAGAACTCTGCAGTGAAGCCGTCCGGGCCAGGGCTTTTTTTTTGTTGGGAGTTTTTTGATTACCGTTTCAATCTCTTTTTTTTGTTATGGGTCTATTTAGTTGTTCTACTTCTGAATGTGTTAGTTTAGGTAGGTAGTGTTTTTCCAGGAATTCATCCATTTCTTCTAGGTTTTCAAATTTGTTAGAGTACAATTTTTCATAATAATCTGAAATGATTCTTTTAATTTCATTTGGTTCTGTTGTGATGTGGTCCTTCTCATTTCTTATTCGGGTTATTTGTTTCCTTTCCTGTATTTCTTTAGTCAGTCTAGCCAATGGTTTATCAATTTTGTTAATTTTTTCAAAGAACCAGTTTTTGGCTTTGTTAATTCTTTCGATTGTTTTTCTGTTCTCTAATTCATTTAGTTCAGCTCTAATTTTTATTATTTGTTTTCTTCTGGTGCCTGATGGATTCTTTTGTTGCTCACTTTCTATTTGTTCAAGTTGTAGGGACAGTTCTCTGATTTTGGCTCTTTCTTCTTTTTGTATGTGTGCATTTATTGATATAAATTGGCCTCTGAGCACTGTTTTTGCTGTGTCCCAGAGGTTTTGATAGGAAGTATTTTCATTCTCGTTGCTTTCTATGAATTTCCTTATTCCCTCCTTGATGTCTTCTATAACCCAGTCTTTTTTCAGGAGGGTATTGTTCATTTTCCAAGTATTTGATTTCTTTTCCCTCGTTTTTCTGTTATTGATCTCTAGTTTTATTGCCTTGTGGTCTGAGAAGATGCTTTGTAATATTTCGATGTTTTGGACTCTGCAAAGGTTTGTTTTATGACCTAATATGTGGTCTATTCTAGAGAATGTTCCATGTGCGCTAGAAAAAAAAGTATAGTTTGTAGCAGTTGGGTGGAGAGTTCTGTATAAGTCAATGAGGTCAAGTTGGTTGATTGTTGTAATTAGATCTTCCGTGTCTCTGTTGAGCTTCTTACTGGATGTCCTGTCCTTCTCCGAAAGTGGTGTGTTGAAGTCTCCTACTATAATTGTGGAGGTATCTATCTCGCTTTTCAGTTCTGTTAAAATTTGATTTATGTATCTTGCAGCCCTGTCATTGGGTGCATAAATATTTAATATGGTTATGTCTTCCTGATCAATTGTCCCTTTTATCATTATATAGTGTCCTTCTTTATCCTTTGTGGTGGATTTAAGTCTAAAGTCTATTTTGTCAGAAATTAATATTGCTACTCCTCTTCTTTTTTGCTTATTGTTTGCTTGATATACTTTTTTCCATCCTTTGAGTTTTAGTTTGTTTGTGTCTCTAAGTCTAAGGTGTGTCTCTTGTAGGCAGCATATAGATGGATCGTGTTTCTTTATCCAGTCTGTGACTCTCTGTCTCTTTATTGGTGCATTTAGTCCATTTACATTCAGGGTAATTATAGATAAATAAGTTTTTAGTGCTGTCATTTTGATGCCTTTTTATGTGTGTTGTTGACAATTTCATTTTTCCACATACTTTTTTGTGCTGAGGCGTTTTTCTTAGTAAATTGTGAGATCCTCATTTTCATAGTGTTTGACTTTATGTTAGTTGAGTCGTTACGTTTTTCTTGGTTTTTGTCTTGAGTTATAGAGTTGTTATACCTTTTTGTGGTTACCTCATTATATACCCCTATTTTTCTAAGTAAAAACCTAACTTGTATTGTTCTATATCGCCTTGTATCACTCTCCATATGGCAGTTCAATGCCTCCTGTATTTAGTCCCTCTTTTTGATTATTGTGATCTTTTACCTATTGACTTCCATGATTCCCTGTTATGTGTATTTTTTTTTTAATTAATCTTAATTTGTTTGTTTTTGTGATTTGCCTATTTGAGTTGATATCAGGACGTTCTGTTTTGTGACCTTGTGTTGTGCTGATATCTGATATTATTGGTTCTCTGACCAAACAATATCCTTTAGTATTTCTTGTAGCTTTGGTTTGGTTTTTGCAAATTCTCTAAACTTGTGTTTGTCTGTAAATACCTTAATTTCGCCTTCATATTTGAGAGAGAGTTTTGCTGGATATATGATCTTTGGTTGGCAGTTTTTCTCCTTCAGTGTTCTGTATATGTCGTCCCATTCCCTTCTCGCCTGCATGGTTTCTGCTGAGTAGTCAGAACATATTCTTATTGATTCTCCCTTGAAGGAAACCTTTCTTTTCTCCCTGGCTGCTTTTAAAATTTTCTGTTTATCATTGGTTTTGGTGAGTTTGATGATAATATGTCTTGGTGTTTTTCTTTTTGGATCAATCTTAAATGGGGTTCGATGAGCATCTTGGATAGATATCCTTTCGTCTTTCATGATGTCAGGGAAGTTTTCTGTCAGGAGTTCTTCAACTATTTTCTCTGTGTTTTCTGTCCCCCCTCCCTGTTCTGGGACTCCAATCACCCGCAGGTTACCGGCTTATGTTTTTAATGCTGGCTTCCTAGGTGTCACACTTGTGTCAGCAGAGAATAGTGGTCAGTCAATGACAGGTTTGATGCTCTTGAACACGTTGAGCCAATAAGGTTTCTGCCTACTACTGATGAACCTATGTTTAGATTGGGTAACGTATTCATTGCTTACACACATTACAAGTCTGTCCCAGACTTTTCTTTCTAATGAGCCATCTTTGTTTCTCCTTTGTGAATGTGCTTGGGTTCATGTTCAGCATAGGATGTGTATATAGCTAGAGCCAACTTTGTTATCTGCTGCTGTAAGCACAGCATTCCAGGTATTAGGTACGCTTGTCAAGGCGTATTCTTGACACTTACACTTCAGATCTCTCTGTTAAATACCTGGTTAGTCAGCAGGTCTGTTGCCTGTTCCAACTAGTATTATAACCACAGTTAATTGTAATTTTGGCCTTTCCCAAATATTTAACACAAATTCACTACTTTTCAACATCAGCCTTGGACATGGAATTTTTCTGACCTCTACGTCAGAGGGTCAGTGAAAAAGAAGAAGATACCCAATGAGATAGACTGACACAGTGTTGCAACAATGGGCTCAAGCATAGCAACGATTGTGAGGATGGAGCAGGACCGGACAGTGTTTTGTTCTGTTGTATGTATGAGTCAGAACTAAATCGCTCCTAACAACATAACAACAACAACTTTAAGTAAGGTCAGTCCACTTAGGCAACAAAGCTGTGGGTTTTCATGGTTCCATATCAATGAGGATGGGGGCTCCTCTGGGATAAAACACCATATGCTGCTACTGATCTTACCAGAGTTTTAGTAGTTTTTGTTGAATAGTCACTTCTTAGTCTGCTGTATGCCTTGCTATTTAATTTGCAGAGTTCTAAAAGGGTAATTTTTGACAATGTCCTCTAGTTTTATCACTATTTTTTTGAGGAAAGAGGATTTGATGAGTTCCTTGTTTCACCATTTCAGAAATCCTATTGCCTTTCAAAAATTTTGGGGAAAAATCTAGGTTATTTTGACATGACAACCACTGTTATACAGTAATATGGATTGAAGAAAATACTTAACAAATTCAATAAAAGATTGAGACACCATCTTCAATACCCTACTCTGTATTCACAGACGAATGTTTTTAAAAGAAATACCAACTAATGTAAAACTTCCAATTCTATGTCCTAACCTACTGAATGGAATTATTTTTCTAGAAGGCAATATATACATTAATTAAGAAATAATATATTTCCAACCCAGTGGGTTTCCAAATAACAGAGAACTGTTATTATTTCTTTCTTTTCTAATGATTATTTTTGATCCTATAAAATCTCATTTAGCATGACTATATTATTTTTCTACTGGATTCATTGTATTTGTTTAGTAAATAGCTTATGTTAATATATAGCAAATTTTCTATTAGCAAAATAATACATTTATTTTAATACCATTCTCAAAAAGTTTATGATCAGAGAAGATGAATAATATTAACACACTTCATGAAGTCAAAAGGGAAGGTACCATAGAAAAAGAAAATTTCATATATTAAATTAAACAATGTGAAATGCAGTAGTTTAATTTTAGTGATGCTTTATTGGAAAATTGAAAATGACAGAGTAAATTTCTTATGTACCATTGTTCATATATTTTAACCTAAGTTATTAGGATTTCATATTGACTTTGGGGCAAATATATATCCCCTAGCCTTGCTGGAGATACAGATTGCTTCCAGAAACTCCAAAAGGAATATCTATGATTTTAAACTTTGCGCCTTATTGTTATATTAATAAACAAGAAAAAGGTATGCAAAGAGAAGGATATTTCCCCTATCCTTAGACTATGACAAAGCAAGATCTTTTAATTTCAGACTTCATAGATGAGGGCCATTACCTGAGTGGAACAGCACCATCTTTTTGTAGCTTCACAAACTACACAACAAAAGAGAGTTTGTAGTGATTGCCAGGCACCATCTAGTTCTTCTCATCTCTGGATAAATGAGGCTGTGGATTGCGTTGGCTATTAGCCCTATAGACTAGTCTCTTCTCTGAGACTTTGATTTCATTCTTTCTCTTTTGCTCCTAATGTATACAGACCAATAGTTGTATCTTACATGACCACTCACAAGCTTTTAAGACCCCAGATGCTGCTCATCTTAGTAGGAGGCAGAACATGAACTTTGTGGTGCCAATTGACTGAGTTATGCTTTGAGACTAAGGATCTAAGTCTTCAAACCAAGAAAACCATTCTCGCAAAGCATTTGGTTATGTCTGAGAAGTATTTGTAACTGTATGCTCTATGAATATATGTGCATGCACACATGTATATATGAACCCAGATAGAATGGGAGAAAATTGTGGTACAGAGCTAAAATTCTTCCAAAGCCTAGATTTACTGGGCTAGTTGAGATTGGTAGACTCCCTGAGACTATTGCCTTTAGATAGTCTTTAAACCATGAACAGAATTTATCAACCAAAGTCACATTTTAGTGAAACAACAGATTCATGTATAAAATAAGGGAAATTACCTGTGTGTACAGAGCTCCATTAAAAAACCATCTATATGAGACCAAAAAGTCAACAATTACTCTAAAGCAAAGATGAGAAAACAAAGGGACAGGGAAAATAGAGTACAGGAAATGGACAACCAGAATGTATTTAACGAGAATATTGACACGTTGTAGAAAATGCAACTGATGTCACTGACCAACTCGTGTAACATTTGCTGTGTAAACTTTCACCAAAAACATAATAAAGTATTATTAAAAAAAAAAAAAAAAAGATTCTGAACACAGAGTGCATGACAGAAACAATAAGATGCAATGACCCTGTTGGGGTAACTCCTAAATGGCAGCATCACAGACTGTCTATAAAAATAGAACAAAATCAAGAATGGCAGAAAGAGCAAGGTGGAGAACAAGACAGCACTCAAGCTGTGTTTCCTATTTCTTTATCTCATTGTAAATACATAGTTCAAAGACAGAGAATAAATGAATTACCAAAAAAAAAAAAAAGAGAGAGAGAGAGCAAGCGAAAGGAAGGGAAGAAAAAAGAAAGGAAACAAACAAATAACGCTGGGCAGCATCTCCTATACAAAAGCAACAACTAAGCTAGAAGACTCATGCATATAGCCTCACTGAAAGAAAAGAAAGAATCCCAAGAAACAAATTCTAAAAACTGACCTTATCACAGAAACTATGGTACAGTTGTTTTTGACCTTGTTTTTGAGTGTGCAATACGAAATTGAGGAAAAATAGGGAAAGCTTTGAGATTTCCAACAGGCTCTCAAAAAAAAAAAAAAAAACACTTCCTGACTTTCACAATCAAACATCTTATTAATCCACAAGTCCGGTATCTATAAAATATTTACCAATTTTGAAACATACAAACACACATCAGAACATATGCTCAGTTTCTTGCTACTAACTTCAGTCTATAATGCCCTGCTACATATCAGTACTTAAAAGTTAATCTACTCTACATCAACAAAAAGAACATCGAAGAGGCAATAACCAAATCAATACCATTCACAGTAGCCCCCAAGAAGATAAAATACTTAGGAATAAATCTTACCAAGGATGTAAAAGACCTATACAAAGAAAACTACAAAGCTCTACTACAAATTCAAAAGGACATACTTAAGTGGAAAAACATACCTTGCTCATGGATAGGAAGACTTAACATAGTAAAAATGTCTATTCTACCAAAAGCCATCTCTACATACAATGCACTTCCGATCCAAATTCCAATGTCATTTTTTAAGGTGATAGAGAAACAAATCACCAATTTCATATGGAAGAGAAAGAAGCCTCGGATAAGCAAAGCATTACTGAAAAAGAAGAAGAAAGTGGGAGGCCTCACTCTACCTGATTTCAGAAGCTATTATACAGCCACAGTAGTCAAAACAGCCTGGTACTGGTACAACAACAGGCACATAGACCAACGGAACAGAATTGAGAACCCAGATATAAATCCATCCACGTATAAGCAGCTGATATTTGACAAAGGCCCAGTGTCAGTTAATTGGGGAAAAGATAGTCTTTTTAACAAATGGTGCTGGCATAACTGTATATCCATTTGCAAAAAAGTGAAACAGGACCCATACCTCACACCATGCACAAGAACTAACTCCAAGTGGATCAAAGACCTAAACATAAAGACTAAAACGATAAAGATCATGGAAGAAAAAATAGGGACAACGTTAGAAGCCCTAATACAAGGCATAAACAGAAAAAAACATTACCAAAAATGATGAAGAGAAACCAGATAACTGGGAGCTCCTAAAAATCAAACACCTATGCTCATCCAAAGACTTCACCAAAAGAATAAAAAGACCACCTACAGACTGGGAAAGAATTTTCAGCTATGACATCTCCGACCAGCGCCTGATCTCTAAAATCTATATGATTCTGTTAAAACTCAACCACAAAAAGACAAACAACCCAATCAAGAAGTGGGCAAAGGATATGAACACGCACTTCACTAAAGAAGATATTCAGGCAGCTAACAGATACTTGAGAAAATGCTCTCGATCATTAGCCATTAGAGAAATGCAAATTAAAACTACGATGAGATTCCATCTCACTCCAACAAGGCTGGCATTAATCCAAAAAACACAAAAGAATAAATGTTGGAGAGGCTGCGGAGAGATTGGAACTCTTATACACTGCTGGTGGGAATGTAAAATGGTACAACCACTTTGGAAATCTATCTGGCATTATCTTAAACAGTTAGAAATAGAACTACCATAAAACCCAGAAATCCCACTCCTCGGAATATACCCTAGAGAAACAAGAGACTTCACACAAACAGATATATGCACACCCATGTTTATTGCAGCTCTGTTTACAATAGCAAAAAGCTGGAAGCAACCAAGGTGTCCATCAATGGATGAATGGGTAAATAAATTGTGGTATATTCACACAATGGAATACTATGCATCGATAAAGAACAGTGACGAATCTGTGAAACGTTTCATAACATGGAGGAACCTGGAAGGCATTATGCTGAGCGAAATGAGTCAGAGGCAAAAGGACAAATATTGTATAAGACCACTATTATAAGATCTTGAGAAATAGTATAAACTGAGAAGAACACAGACTTTTGTGGTTACGGGGGGGGGGGAGGGAGGGAGAGAGGGAGGGAGAGGGTTTTTTACTGATGAATTAGCAGATAAGAACTGCTTTCGGTGAAGGGAAGGACAACACTCAGTACATGGAAGGTCAGCTCAACTGGACTGGACTGGACTAAAAGCAAAGAAGTTTCCGGGATAAACTGAATACTTCAAAGGTCAGCGGAGCAAGGGCGGGGGTTTGGGAACCATGGTTTAAGAGGACTTCTAAGTCAATTGGCAAAATAATTCTATTATGAAAACATTCTGCATCCCACTTTGAAATGTGGCGTCTGGGGTCTTAAATGCTAACAAGCGGCCATCTAACATGCATCAATTGGTCTCAACCCATCCAGAGCAAAGGAGAATGAAGAACACCAAGGTCACACGACAACTAAGAACCCAAGAGACAGAAAGGGCCACATGAACAAGAGACCTACATTATCCTGAGACCAGAAGAACTAGTTGGTGCCCAGCCACAACCGATGACTGCCCTCACAGGGAGCACAACAGAGAACCCCTGAGGGAGCAGGAGATCAGTGGGATGCAGACCCCAAATTCTCATAAAAAGACCATACTTAATGGTCTGGCTGTGACTAGAGGAATCCCGGCAGTCATGGTCCCCAAACCTTCTGTTGGCACAGGATGGGAACCATCCCCGAAGACAATTCATCAGACATGAAAGGGACTGGACAGTGGGAGGGAGAGAGATGCTGATGAAGGGTGAGCTAATTATATCAGGTGGACACTTGAGACTGTGTTGGCATCTCCTGTCTGGAGGGGGGATGGGAGGATAGAGAGCGTTGGAGGCTGGCAAAGTTTCCACGAAAGGAGAGACTGGAAGGGCTGACTCATTAGGGGGAGAGCAAGTGGGAGTAAGGAGTAAGATGTATATTAACTTATATGTGACAGACTGACTTGATTTGTAAACGTTCACTTGAAGCTCAATAAAAGTTAATAATAAAAAAAATCATATTTCAAGAAAAATAATAACCTTCTAGGAAAGCTTGAACCAGAGTACTTGAGATTTAAGAATAATAGCATGAGCTTGAACTAAGTTACAAAGTAGAAATACTGCAAAAGTAAGAATATAATGGTGTACCAACACTCTAGCAGTATATTTCTTGAGTGATTCTCCCCATATTTAATTGTAATCCAAAAAGGTTTCATAGTTGGACTAAGGCTTTTACCAACTTTGGAATAATCTACAGTTTCTAATTTTGCAGTTAAAAATCATTCTTTTTTCAAAAATTAAAAATGGGGAATGCAAATATACAACATATCTTTTTGCACCCTTTTCTAAATTATTTTCTAAAGTTGTGCTAATTGTTTGGTTGTGAAAAGTTAAATTTTTCTCTTGCCTTCATTTTTATCTAGTAGTTTTTCTATTTTTTAAAAAACAAAATTATATTTAAGCCTTAAAGAAACATATGTCACCAATTTAGAAATTGTTGTCTTCTTTGTTATTAAACTCTGATAAAAATTGGCATAACATATAAAGACCTATGGAACTAGAACTGTTATTAGAGAAATTTAGGGAATCATAGTTTCCTATGAGGGCAATTGTTGTTATCTGTACTTTCCTTTAAGGAGCCCTAGTGGCACAAAGTTTAAATTGATCGGCTGCTAACTGAAAGGTTGGCAATTTGAAACCACCAGTGGCTCCGAGGGAGAAAGATGTGGCAGTCTGCTTCCATAGAGGTGTACAGCCTTGGAAACCTTAGGAGGTCACTATAAGTTGGGATCAACTTGATGGCAGTGGGTTTGGGGTTATATTTTCCTTTGGTAAAATGTTTTAACTGTGATTTTTTTAGCTTAGTAAACATTCTGTTGGGTAAAACTTGATCATAAACTAATTTTCATAAATTAATTGAATTATCTTGTGGCATTAAAGTTTATATAAAATTTTGAGTTGATTTGGATTAAAAGAAAGCATTGTTTCAAAAAAATTAAAAAAAAAGTTAATCTAATATTTCAGAACAGTAATATAAAGCAACATTTCCCAAACTATGAAAAAGGAATTATAAAACAGATATAAATAGATGTTCTGCTGTTAAAAATAAATAACAATAAGATTTATCATTTATCTTCTAAAATATATTGTAAAACTGTGTAGTTAAGAAATTAACATTCATTCATTTAATAAATTGTTGTTGTTGTTAGGTGCCTTTGAGTCAATTTCGACTCATAGTGACCCTATGCACAACAGAACAAAGGTCCATGTGTATAGTCTCCATTTATGTTGGTGAAAAAAGGTATTTGCAATGAAGAAGTTGTTGGTCTTGCAAAATTCAATCATGCGATCTCTGGCATCATTTCTATCACCAAGGCCATATTTTCCAATTACTGATTCATCTTCCTTGTTTCCAGCTTTCACATTCCAATCACTAGTAATTTTCAGTGTGTTCTAATTGAATGTTCTATCCATTTCAGACTGCAGAAGTGGTTAGTGGTTGATGCCTAAAATTAAATAATAGTCATATTAACTGGTCTTCCTTCTAGGTGTATGGATATCAACCTATCACTGACAGCACTGTACTTCAGGATAGATCTTAAAATGCTCTTTTTGACAATTAATGCAATGAAATTCCTCTTCAAGGTGTCATTCCTGGCATAGTACACCACGTGATTGTCTGATTCAAAATGACCAGTACCAGTCCCTTTCAGCTCACTAATGCCTAGGATATCAATCTTGATGCGTTCCATTTCATTTTTGATGATTTCCAATTTTCCTAGGTTTTTACTTTGGGCATTCCACCTTCCGATTATTAATGGGTGTTTGCCGCTGTTTTTTTCTCGTTTTGAGTCATGCCATATCAGCAAATGTAGGATCCGAAAGCTTGACTCCATCTACTTCATTAAGGTTGACTCTCCTTTGAAGAGGCAGCTGTCCCCCCGTCATATATTGAGTGCCTTCCAACATGAGGGGCTCATCTTCTGGCTATATCAGACAATGTCCTGCCACTATTCATAAGGTTTTCACTGGCTAATTCTTTTCAGGAGTAGATTGTAGGGTCCTTCGTCCTAGCCTGTCTTTGTCTGGAAGTTCAGCTGAAACCTGTCCACCATGGGTGACCCTGCTGGTATTTGAATACCAGTAGCATAGCTTCCAGCATCACGCAACACACAAGCCCATACGGTAAGACAAAATTTTACAGACACATGTGCCAGCTAATATGTACCAGGACTGTCCTGGACTCTAAATAAAATAAAAACAAGAAAACCAAACCCATTGCCGGTGTTTTGATTCTGACTCATATGGAACTGATGAATAGAATGGAATGGAATGGAATGGAATAGAATAGAAAAAAACAGAACAGAATAGAATAGAATAGAATTGCCCCATAGGGTTTCCGAGGAGTGGTTTGTAGATTCCAATGGCCAACCATTTGGTTTGCAGCTCAGCTCTTAACCACTGCACCACCAGATAAAATATAACAGTGAAAAAACAATTTCTTCCATCTCTGTACAAATATGCTTTTTTTTCTCCTCACTAGGTATTTCCACTCCTCACGTACTCAATCGGCCTTGTGACTTGCTGCAACCAATCAGATGAAGCCAAAGTGGCACTATCCAGTTCCAGGTTTATGCAGTTTTGCTTTTATATAGTTAGAACCTAGCCATTTAAGGATGTATACTACCCTGTTGAAGAGAGAAGGCAGGTGAATACTGAGAGGCCCTGAAGAATAGGCGACTATGAGGGGAGATAAACAGATCCATCCAGGCCCCAGCCACTCTACCAACTCCAGCAGAGGCACTAGATCCGTGTGCGAAGCCATCTTGTTTCTCCAGTTTTAATCAAGTATCCTGAGCCAAAACAAACTGATCCCAAATAAGGTGGGAAAACATTAATATGAATTTTACTACAACATTCAAAAGTGAATGTAATGCCTGGACAAAGTTAGCCATGTTAGGCAAGATTAAAAGGAAATAAATGTCCTGGAAATAACACAAAAACAACAGGAAAAAGAATAAATAGCATGTAAAAAACAGATGGAAAATTCAAGCTGGAAGAGAACATTTCCAAAGGATTGAAATTGATTTCCTGTAAGGGTTTTGAAGGAGAGTTTCATAATACATATGCTCAAAAAACAGATGAGAAAACAATAGAATAAGGAAGGAGTTGAACTAGGGAAATCGATTGCTAATGAATCTGAAAATTACTTACCTTCTAAATAAATTTGGTAAATAACAAAAATATGTTGTATTTATTGACTGATTACTACATACCAGGAACTCTTATAAGCTTGTGCTTCACTTAAAACCCTCACAATAACACTTTGAGGTAGAAAATACTAGTTGTCCCGTTTTTACAATAGCAAAGCTTAAGAAACAGATTTGCCCGTGGTCACAGACCTAGTGTGCTGTAAAGCTGGGCTACAAACGTTGGCAGTCTGTTCTCAGAGTCCCTGCTTTTAACAAAATGACACCATGCTACACTGCCTCCAAAGAAAAAAATCAATTGAATACCATCGAGGAAATGTGTGCAATGACACCAGCAGATGCAGATCAGGGAAAAGGAAAAGAGATTAAAGCAAATTGAAAGAAAATTATCGATATGGAAATCAATCATCATGGACTCAACCATAAAGGTAATTAATTAAAAAAAAAAAAAAAGAAAATATCAATGAATGGAATAGAAAATTTAAATACCTAACACGTTTTCTTTAAAAATGAAGGAACTAATTAATATTTGGATTGAAATGCAAAGCATATAAGGGAAATTTGATAAAAAATTACTGGGCACATTGGGCTGTCTTATTCAACTGTAAGGACAAAGAATGTTTCTTTTGACACTTAGATAAGAAAAGAAAGTAAATGAGTATTAGCATTAACATCAGAAGACAATGCAAACCGCCCATGAAGTACAGAGGAAAAGGCTCAGGCAATTTGGTACTCCATTTATCACAGGAAGTCTCAGATATCAATGCACCTAAGAAATAAACCCTCTGTCTTAGTTATCCAGTGCTTTTATAACAGAAATATCAAAAGTGGGTAGCTTCAACAGACATAAATTTATTTTCTCATAGTTCAGGATGCTAGAAGTCTCAATTTAGGGCACTGGCTCTAGGGGAAAGCTTTCACTCTCCATCAGCTCTGGGGAAAGTTCCTTGTCTCTTTTCAGCTTCTGTTCCTTGACTCCTTGGTGACATTCATGTGGTACCATCTCTGCTGGCTTGTTTGCTGGCTGGCTCAATCTGCTCTTTTATATCTCAAAAAAGATTGATTTAAAACATAACCTACACTAATACCACTTCATTAATGTAACAAAGAAAATCCATTCCCAAATGGAATGACAACGACAGGGTTAGGACTTACAACATATATTTTTGGGAGACACAAGTCAATCCAAAACACCCTCCATAAGACCTTCTTTTAAAAACTAAATAATATAGACTTAAAAAGAGATGAAATAAATGACTAAATTATAGAAGATATGTAGCATTACTTGTAAGAAGACTGGTTAGCTACAGTGTGTTTATTTTATTGTAAATATAGAAACAAAACAATTAGTAAATTATGAATTTAAACAGCATAAAAACACCAACCTTATGAAGGCAAAGTAAGCAGCAAAAATGAAAAGGTAGGAGAGAAGAAAAGTGCTAATTAAGTCTTTCTAAAAATCTAACATTGAAATTCTCTAACATGTGACTTAAAAAAAAACAAAGACTACAATGTATTTATGGTTTTAATAATCTTTTTTCTTATACTTAAAATGATCATTTGGAAACAATGGTGGCATACTGGTTAAGTGCTACAGCTGCTAACCAAAAGATCAGCAGTTTGAATCCACGAGGCACTCATTGGAAACTCTATGGGGCAGTTCTGCTCTGCCCTGTAAGGTCACTATGAGTTGGAATAGACTCGATGACAATGGGAATGGAAGATGATCATTTAACCTGTTGCCATCGAGTCAATTTCAACTAATAGTGACCCTGAGTAGAACTGCCCCATAGGGTTTCCAAGGAGCCGCTGGTGGATTTGAACTGCCAACTTTTTTAGTTAGCAGCCAAACACTTTACCACTGTGTCACCAGGGCCCCAAAGTGATCATTTATTAAGGAATATATTGGTTGAAGAAAAACTTATTTTAAATATAGGGAAGTCTTCCATTTCACATCATAATTTTTTCCATATACTGATTTAATCAAATTGCATTTCCATATACTAATTTAAATCAAATTGTCTTAAATAACACAACTACACTCTTAAAAAGTCATTTTTCTCTGTTAATGTAAAAATCATTTCTGTATGGATTAACATTAAATGTCTAAGAGCTTGTTAACTAAATTTTAACACTGTTACTGAGTGATGTGATATATTGCTTTCTTCTTTGTCCTTTTTGATTGAAACTGGTATGAATGAGCAAACATCCGTATACCTAAAAAAAACAAACCCGTTGCCCTTGTGTCGATTCTGACTCAGAGCGACCCTGGTGGCATAGTGGTCAAGAGCTACGGCTGCTAACCAAAAAGATGGCAGTTCAAATCCACCGGGCACTCCTTGGAAATCCTATGGGGCAGTTCTACTCTGTCCTATAGGGTCGCTATGAGCCAGAACATTCCTATAGATATTAGTAAATAAAATAACACCAGCTGAACACAAACCTATAAAGCATTTATAAATTGTTATAATCTTCTTTTAAAACATGTATCATATTGGAGAATATCAGTTTTATTACAGATGGCTGAGGAATAAACTCGAGATATTTGATTTACAGAATAACAATAAGCATCATTAATACCCTCTATTTAAAGGTCCTTGGGTGGTGGAAATGGTTTGAGCTCAACTACTATCCTAAAGGTTGGCAGTTCAAACTCACCAGGAGTCACTGAAGAAGGAAGGCCTGGTATTCTGTTTCCATAAATATTAAAGCCGAGAAAGCCTTATGGAGCACTTCTACTCTACAACACCTGGGGTCACAGGAGTCTGAGTCAACTTGAAGGCAGTGAACTTGTCCACATATTATGATCTTTTAATTCTGGAACATACTTATAATGCTTTTAATATTTCTCTTACTTTAAATATTTATACTGCAGAAAATTATTCCTGATATACCTGTGGCCAAAAGAGGTAAATTAAAAAAGTAAAAGCAGAATTATGATTCTTCAACTGCTTTAGAATCACATAAAATACACATTTGAAGATCTCACATTTGAATTTTAAAAAACAGCATTTAATTTCTTAAAACTGAGTTGATTGGTTTCCAACAGTCATTGATTTTCTTACCTAACTTGACAAACATGGTTGATACTTGATCCACACTGAAGATTCTCTCTCTAGGGGCCTGGACTTGCTGTTAGCCACCGTAGGGAGTCGGTGGGTTGATTGCAGTATCAGTAGAATTTCCAAAAGAGGATCCAAAAACTCCTACTTCTGAGGTTCTTGGAGCCATCAGGAACTCCTTTCAGCTGCTCGCTCAAGTCCGTCATTCACTCCAACATCCTTCCAATCCTGATCCCTTTTTTGGCTTAAGCTAGATGGAATTGGTTTCTATTACTTCCATCCAACAGAGCATAAATTATTGCTTCGCGAATTTCACAGAGCGTCTGAAACAAAACAAAATTTAATAGACTGGAGGCTGCGCTCTGTGGGAAGATTCACCTCTAAAACGTAAGTCTTAATATCAAAGAGATAAACAAATTATTTTAAAAATGTAGTTTTATTAAATTCATTATTCCTATTTAAATTTATTGACCTTAAAATAACAAACTATAAGATGTGTTTAAAGTAGATGTCATGAAAAAAAATAGTAATGAGGTAGTAAAGTTAGTGATACTGATATAATTACATCCAGAGAAACCCATGAGCAATCTATACCTCCCAAGTGAGGAATTTCTGCCCGACATATGATCTACAAGCTTCAGGATACAGTCTGATACAATTTTGTTTCCCAGTAAAAATTAAAACCAGGTGGTATCACTTACTTATTACAATAGTTTATGTTCATAAAGACTATTATAAAACTGTTCTCTGATTTTTTCCTTGATACAATTAAAAAGATATTCACTCTAGTTACTGTATGTGTCTTATTAGACAAAACATATTATGATTTTTATATTTCATAACTAATTCATTCCCAATTGCAATTGTGTGTTTGCTTATTAGTTCAGCCTTTTTATTATCATTATTTTTTTAATTGGCATTGAGTCAACTGTTTTTTAAATCAGCATAAGTGTATTAGGAAAAAAAATTAGAAAATAACCTGAATATTGAGACGCACAGGAGGAAGCTTCAGCTAGGGAATCTGGTTTGTTTTGGCTTTTTAATATATTGAATAATGTATTGATTTTTATCATCCTACACCTGGGTAAAGAGTGTTGTGAAGAATATTATTTTCCTTGAAAAAATAATGTGAAGTCACGGGTCTTACTCTAAGCTTTGTACTTACATTAATAAATTAATATAATTTTTCCAAATTTATGTTTTACTTGCATTAAGTAGCAGAAAAGACTCTTGGTGCAGATTTCAAGGGTTAAAAAAAAGCTCATGAAACAAAAAAATACACATTTTAAAAATCCACTGTTCTCAACACTACTAATTTTATCAATAATAAAAGATGTGTTGTTATGCACACCATAAAAGGAGGCTGATTTATATAACAGTAAACAATTAAAATTTTTTTTTTTTTTTTTTTTTTTTACTGTGTTGTATTTTCAAACGTATGTACAATCAAAGAATCAGGAACAAGTAAGTTACAAGTTGACTAATCATAATAAATAATCTGTGTCATTTGTTAATTTGTTTCTTATTTCTCCAGGTTCCTTTCCCACACACTCCATTAAATTTGAATTCTTTCAGTTCTAATAAATTGAAAACTCTGTTACCTTTGTTCTATCACCTGTGACCTCCCTCTGAAAGGGCTCTCTGAAACAGAATCACACAAATAATCCCCTCTATCCCCACTTAAATTTTACTCATCCCTTGGCTCTCAGATTAAATACAATTGCCTTAAATTTGGATACTTTTCTCAAGCTCTCATTGTATTTCATAAGTGTTTAAACTTACATTAGATTTGTATTAGCTAGGTTTTTGGTGTTTATCTTCCTTCTAGAAAATTCAGTCTAAGAAAGGGAATATGTCTGTCATGTTAACTATTGTGGGGCCACTTCCTAGCCTAGGAGCTGTATATGGTGAGTGACTAGTCAATAGTTTCTCTAAGACATTGAACTGAGTCATGTGAATGTAAATTAGAGCAAAAACAAACAATATTTTTAGGAATATATATACAAGGATTATGCCTTACCTATTTCTTTGCTTAAGGAAAATGATAAAATAAACTTACTTTTTCAAATATCATGTACAGTAAAATTGTCTCTTTTAAAAAACTTGAAGTGACTGAGAATAAAATTCAGTGCAGCACTTTATTCCTGAACTTTCTTACTACCTTATGACACTATCTGACTGAAGTTTTGTCAAGGATAAGAGAATATTTTTATTCACTTACTTATCATTCTGACAACAATTTTCTATCTGCATTTTAAATAAAACTAAAGGAAAGCATAGTACTTCAGAAACAAAGGAAAGAGAATATTTTAAACCATGTTTGTATATAATTAGGACTAATGATTTTGTTCTGTTTTTATTTGCACTTTTAATATCTGATAATGCCAGTGGAATTTTTTTTTTTTTAAGACTAAAGGTCTTTTTTTTTTTTTTTGCTTTGTTTTCCCCTTTACGTTGAAACAACATGGCTTTTGTTATGATCATCTTAGTCACCATGGTGTTTGATATTTACACTTGACACTCAATAAGTGGCTAGTATATATTAAAACCCACAGCCATGGAGTCGATTTCAACTCAGAGTAAAGCCATAGGGTTTCCAAGGCTGTGAACATCTATGGAAGCAGACTGCCATACCTTTCTCCTGCGGCGCTGCTGGTGATTTTCAACCAGTGACCTTTTGGTTAGCAGCCAACTGCTTTAGCCAAAGTGCAACCAGGCAACTATAAAAAAGAATGAATGAATGGATAAAATTAATGAAGAATTGCCTGAAATATTCAGTTTTTTTTTATATCCAAAAACATTTTGGCAGTTTCTGCACACAAAGTCCCTGCCACCTGATATTCTCTCAAAATACCTAAATGTGGTCATTAGTTTGCAAGGTTTGCCTATCAATTAACCCAATCTACCAGTTAATCATATACTACCCCTTGAATCTTGGCTGGCCCTATGACTTGTTTCTTTTTTCTTTCCTTCCTTCCTTTTATCCTTCCATCTTTCCTTTATTCCTTCTCTCTTGCCCTCTCTCTCTCTTTTCTCTCTCCCTGCTTCCATTTCTCCCTCCCTCCTTTAATCTCTCCCTCCCTCCCTTCCTCTTTCCCTTCCTTCCTTCCTTTATTGGGTGACTAGCTTTTGGAAGCTAGGATGGAGCAGAAATGATAAAATTTCTGTGCCTAGATCTGATCAGATCTGCCTGGGTGCTTAGATTGCTCACTTTGTGGGAAAGCCAGTTGTCATGTAAAAAAAGCCAATATCGTGAGATTGCCATCTTGTGAGGAACCCCAAAACAGCCACTTGGAGTGGTCATGTGGAGAAGAAGAAAGAAAGAGGTCTTGGAGCTGTTCCAGCCAATGTGGCCATTTCAGCCCAGATATCAAACACGTGAGTGAAGAAGCTGTCTTAGGGTTCTCCCTAGGTGAATCTTCAGCTCGCTCCAGGTCCGGTTCATAAATAACTGGCACTGCATGAGAAACCCCAAATGAAACAATCCAGCTGAGCTCGATCAACCCACAGAAACATGGGATCTTATAAAAAGTTGTTTTAAGATGCAGAGTTCTTGAGGGTTTCATTAAGCAGCATCAGATAACTTGTACACTATCTTTCCTCTTATTTTTGTAGAAACTGATAGTTCTCGAAGTGTTGTCACTGGCCCAGCAGCATGAATATTGTGGGAAAACTTATAGGAAATCCAAATTCTTGGGCCACAGTCCAGAAATTCTAAATCAGAAACTCTAGTGATGGTGGCCACAGCCTGTGTTTTAACAAGCACTGCAGGTCATTCTGAGGTCCACACAAGTTTGAGAAGCACTTTACATTCTTTCATATGGAATCCCCTACACTTTCAAGTTTATGGAGACCAAATGCAGGCAAAAATCCAGGCTTTAACATGGCCTATCATATCTGGCATTATCTGTCCAGGACCTGACTTTCCAGCCTCCCCTCATGCTAAACCTGGACAGCAGGTATATGTCCCAGCCGTGGGCTTTTCTCAGCCCCTCATTACTGCATGTTCTGCTCTCTCCACAAGTTTGTGCACAAGCCACTGCCTCTTCCTGAAATTCTCTTCTTTTACCTCTTTATCTCTTCCTATCAACTTTTGTATCTCAGTTTAAATTTCATTTCTTCCTCGAAGCTTTCCTTGAACTTGTTGACTAGGCCAATCTTTTCTCTTAATAGACTTTCAGTTCACCATGTAACTTTTCTGTAGATCACTTGTCACAGCGGAACATGTACACTTGTTTGTGCAATTATTTAGCAGTGCATCCATCATAAATTCAACAGAGCAGGAACAATGTTAACATAAGTGCGAGCAAGTTAGCAAACTGATTCTCACTAGAATAGTAATAGCAATGTTTTATGCAAAACATCTTTAGCACTATTTTAGCAGACCATGTATATTCAGCTAATTATATAATTTAAAGTAGATTTTTTATAACTATAGTGATAAGGTCAGATCCTCACATGCTGTAAAACAAAGTTTGTTTTTGGCTCTATTTCACACTTATTAACGTGCCTTTTTCAAAAATAATGAAACCTATTCAAACATGGAATGTTTTTACAACCTTAAAGTTGAAATATTTGCTATGACCAAGTAACAATATATTATTTCACATGTGCTTTAAAAATATTTGACAATTTATAATGACTATATATTAATGAATATCAATTTACATATGACTTTATTTTTGATACTGCTTAATGTTTTTTTTTTTTGACATTGCTTAATGGCTACATTAGTTCATGTGTTTTATATACACATTTTTCTAAGTATATTCAGAGATAATAATTAAATGTCTAATTAATTATTGAATCGAACAGCTTACATTCCAGGGTTATATTCAATGTTGAACCATCAATATGATATAGGTATCAAGCAATCAGAGTGAATGCCAGGCAAAATGATCCAGCAGAATTCAGGTGGACCTATGTTGTATGAGGTATTATTTATTTTTTCCCAGATTATGGATGTGAGGTGAGCTGGGGAGAATCAGGAAGACCATGAGACCTGTGTGCTGGGGTGGAATCTTGGGAAGGATGGTCTCAGAGTAGTGGTCATATATGTTTACACTGGGTATTATACAAATAGGCAAAAATAATTTTGAAATAAAGCAAAAAGTAGTACAATATTGCTAGGTTTGATTAGCAAGACATAGGACACATGTAGAATAGTATAAATTTTAAAAAATATTTCATAAAATCAATTGGATTATTTTCTGTTATCTTATTTTTGTTTAATTTAATTTTAATATTATAAATAAAAAGTAGGTTGTAAGTCAAATGTTAGAATAGTATTAAAATGATTCCCACATAACCACGGTCCAGTTCAACTATTGGGGTATACCAGTATCTTTAAAGAGTTCACTGCATCCTTCCCCTGTCTCATTCTTCCTTCCCCTTCAAAATAAATTGCAATTATTCCCTTCTTTTTAAGTTTTCTTAACATATTCATCACATATGTGTTTAGGTGTCACACACAAGATTTATCTATTTGGGAACTTCATAGGAAAGCAATTTAGCTGTCTATTTTCTTTCCTCGGTTTCTTTTTTGGTTTGACATTACGATTCATGTTGAAGTACATACCTCTAGTTCATTCATTTTTATTTAGTGTGTAGTATTTAATTAAGACAATATAGAAAAGTATATTTATTCCTTCTAACGTTGAAAGAAATTTTGGTTTTTCCAGTGTTTTAATTACAAACATTAATGATATGAATATTTTTATTGTACTTCCTGATGCATATGAGTTCCTCTAAATTATTCAGCAGAAGTGACCTTTTTGGATGATAGGATATTCACTATTAAATTAAATTTTTTTCTACTTTTTTTTTTTTTCAATCTGGCTCTTTTTCTTATTGCTCATAGAAGTATTATATATATAGGCTATTAATACTTTGTAAGTTATATATATATTTCAAATACCTTTCCCAACCTGTGACTTGTGTTTTCAAACTCTGTGGTACCTTATAATAAGAAAAGTTGTTAAAATTACTATAGTTGAATTCATTAATATTTTATTTTATCATTTGCAGCTTTTGTTTATTGTTTAAAATCTACCCTATAATGAATTCATAAAGCTATTCTTTATTTTCTTCTAAAGGCTTTAAAGTTTTGGATTTTGCATTTAATTCCTTATTCTATATGGAATTGATTTCGGTTTATTTTGTCAATATGTGACCCATTTCATTTTTTTTTTTTTACATTGTCTTACCAAAATTACGATCAGTCCACCTTTTCCCAGTGACCTGTAATTTCAGCTCTGACATTTATAATGTATACATGGATACCGTGTGTCTTAGTCATCCAGTGCTGCTATAACAGAAATACCACAAGTGGATGGCTTTAACAAAGAGGAATTTCTTCCCTGAAAAAAGTCCAAATTCAAGTTGTCAGCTCCAGGGGAAGTCTTTCTTTCTCTGTTGGCTCTGGAGGAAGGTTCTTGTCATCAATCTTGGTCTGGGAGCATCTCAGTGCAGGAACCTCAGGTCCAAAGAGCGCACTCTGCTTAAGGCACTGCTTTCTTGGTGGCATAAGTCCCCCTGTCTCTCTGCTTGTTTCTCTCTTTTATATCTCAGAGAGATTGGCTTAAGACACTAGCTAATCTTATATATCTCATTAATATAACTGCCACTAATCCATCTCATTTCATCATAGTGATAGGATTTACAGCACAAAGGGAAATCACATGAAATGGTGGACAATCACACAATACCACGACTCATGGCCCAGCTAAGTTGACAGATATTTTGGGGAGACACAATTCAATCCCTGACACCATGTTTGCATGAATCTGTGTCTCCTGTCTCTATTTTGTGTATTTATCATTGTACCAATATCACATTTTTAATTTTCTAGCTTTATAATTATTTGTGACATTTTTCTGGGCAAGGCCATGGAAGCAGACAGCATTAAAACATTTTTCTTCTAAGACATTTTCAATGGAAAGAAATAAAGGTGCTTAAAATCACATTACTCACATACTTTTGTATAAATAAGGAAAACAGGCTAAAGATACCATAAAATATAATTGGGGACGATGAATAATATAAATATATGAAGTTATTTATTAAAATGCTTGTAAAACCCAACTATACATCACTAATTTTTCTTATTTGAAGAAGCCAACAGAGTCTTTTCAGTGAACTAAACATCACACTCATTTAAATAATATCTTCAGGTATTTCTGAAAGGTTAAGGATTTAAAAATATTTCATACAGATACATTTATTTAAGAGTTCTAAAAAAGGTCCTTAGCTTTCATATGCAATATTTTTGAAAACCTTAGATGTTCTAAATGACTCACTTCATAATAAAAAATTTTTTCTAAGTTTTTTGCTTAGATATCCACCTGGCTTACACCTTCACTCTGATTATATCTGTCTAGCCTATAGAAAAAAAAATCACTTTGAGGACTAAGGTACACCTGACCTAAGCCATGATATTTTCAGTTACTACATATACATGGGAAAGCTGGACAATGAATTAAGGAAGACCAGAGAAGAATTGATGCCTTTGAATTATGGTGTTGGCAAAGAATATTGAATATACCATGGACTTTCAGAAGAATGAACAAGTCTGTCTTGGAAGAAATGCAACCATAGTGCTCCTCGGAAGCAAGACTTCATCTCAACTACTTTGGAAATATGATCAGGAAGGACCAGTCTCTGGAGAAGGACATCATGCTTGGTAATGCAGAGAGACATCGAAAAGAAGAAGGCCCTCGATGAGATGAAGTGACACAGTGACTGCAACGATGGGCACAAACATAACAACGGTTGTGAGGATAGCACAGGATTGGGCGGTGTTTCATTCTGTTGTTCAATGAGTATGCGTGAGTTGGAACTCATTCCACTGTACATAACAAGAACAACTTAGTGTACCTCCTGGAGGAGCCTGCCCTGATAGTCTTTTTTAAGATTCCATCATTCCCCTAGTATTTTTCTTCACATTTTTCCCTGCTTTTTTAAATAACATTATCATCATCTAAAATATTATTCATTTTCATGTAGTTAATTCTGTCCATGGTAATGAAAATTTCATTAGACTACTGTATTTTAACACAAATAACACACACCTTCTTCTTTGTTTGACATCTTCACTCTCCTCCTGCGAGGTATTTAATAAGAACACTATGCTGATTTCTTTTTACAGCAACATGTTTAAAAAAAAAAAATGGCATAGTGGTAATAAGCATATAATTACATAATATTAAAAAAAATTACTTAGCTTATTTTCTGAAAGCAAAAAATAAATTCCTTAGAAATGACCATGAATTTATTTATTCACTCAGTAGCGTTAACTAAATGTGTACCATCTATAGAAACTATGACCAGTGCTTTGAATACAATGAATAGGCTGTAAATTGGGGGTGGGAGAGATGCCTTAAAAGAGCTTTCAGTCTATAAATAAGAAAATTCAGGAAGTGGTGCCATTTTATATCATTAAATTTCTGAGGATCCTATAACTGGATAAACTTTTAGCTTTCTGGCTTATTGATTCTTATTAAAAAATTCAATTATTTTAACTACAGAAATAAACAAAGGGTACTTACGGTCTGTCAATAATTCCACTAAAGTAAGGATTAACCGTGCTGTAAGTCAAGGGTCACTGGGGTGGTACAAAATTGTTTTAAAAAAGAAACATAAGTACAGTCAATGCAATAAATTTCAACCAATTTTAGTAGATATATTGTGTTATGGAGAACAGGTGACTCCAAAACCTCTTCTGTCTACATAGAACTGCTTAATGGTGATTCAGGAGCCCGGCAGCACAATGGTTAAGCAGTCAGCTGCTAATTGAAAGGTCTGAGGTTCAAACACACCAGAGGCTCCTGGGAAGAAAGGACCTGGTGATCTGTTCCCATAAAGAGGTACAGCCTAGGAAACCCTATGGGGCAGTTCTACTCTGTCATATAGGGTCGCTATGAGTTGGATTCAACTCTAACAACAGTGATAATTTAGGAGACATAATTCCTGATGTTGGGATCAAACAGAACTAATTTTTGTTGTTGTTGTTTTTACTGCCAATATTTTATCACTGACCACATGTATCACCTAGAATATATTTATTAAATTTGAATCTGAACTCCTTCAACATTAAATCAGTACACTACTATCTATTTCAAATATACGTTTGCTGTATTAACAAAAAAAAAAATTGTATTAACATGATAATAAAAGGAAAGTACTCAGCAAAATATCAGACACATATTAAAACTTCAAAATAAAGTAATTATAATTATTAACAATATGTATTGACAATATTTTTTTTCACTTCTTTCTCAAGACAATGAGTTGCAAAATAAAACAACTTTGATATGAAGACCACTAAAGCTAGAGTGACCATAGAATTTTTTGTCCAAATCTGTACACTTTTTTTTTTCAAAGATAAAAAAAAATTACCAATTTATTTTTCATCTGTTAATTTTGCTCTCTATGGGATAGGTTACTAAGATACATGTGCATATGTATCCTTGTGCAAAAGTGCTCAATGCACTTTTACTTATGCATTGATTAACTGATTTGTTGATTATATCTCTCAGAATCTGGCATCAATCTATTTAACCTTACCAGCCTATATTTGCCCTAGCTTCACTAGCTGAGATTTTTTAAATTGTGCTTTAGGTGAAATTTACAGCTGAAGTTAATTTCTCACATAAAAATTTATACATGTATTGTTATGGGACATTAATTGCAATACTTGTAATGTGACAGCACAGTCCTTCTTTCCATCCTGGGTTTCTTCTGTCCGTTCAACCAACTACTGTCCTTTCGTGTCTTCTCATCCTACCTCTGTACAGGAATGGTCCATTTGGTATCGTGTATCTTCTTGAACTAAGAAACACACTTTTTGTGAGTATTATTTTATGTTTTATAGTTCAGTCTAATACTTGTCTGAAGAGTAGACTTTGGGAATGGTTTTAGTACCAGATTAACAGAGAGTCCAGGGACCATGTCTTCGAGGGTTCCTCCAGTGTCAGTCAGACCATTAGGTCTGGTCTTTTTACGTGAATTTGAGTCCTGCTCCACATTTTTCTCCTGCTCCATCAGGGGCTCTTTGTTATGTTCCTTGTCAGGGTGGTCATTAGTTGCAGCTGGGCACCATCTTGTTCTGGTCTCAGGCTGATGGAATCTCTGGTTTATGTGGCCCTTTTGTTTCTTGGGCTAATATTTTCCTTGTGTTTTTTGTGTCCTTCATTCTCTTTTGCCCCAAATGGTTTGGGATCAGTTGATTCACCCTAGATGGCTGCTTGCAAGCTTTTAAGACCCCAAGCACCACTCACCAAAGTGGGATGCAGAACATTTTCTTTTTTTGTTGTTTTTTAAATTTTATTGTGATAAAATATATAAACATAACCTCTGCCATTTGAACATTTTTTTTTTTTTTTATAATTCTTATTGTGCTTTAAGTGAAAGTTTACAAATCAAGTCAGTCTCTCACATAAAAACTTGGTACATACTCCCAATTATTCTCCCCCTAATGAGACAGCCCGCTCTCTCCCTTCACTCTCTCTTTTCATGTCCATTTTGCCAGCTTCTAACCCCCTCTACATTCTCATCTCTCCTCCAGGCAGGAGATCCCAACATAGTCTCAAGTGTCCACCTGATCCAAGAAGCTCACTCCTCACCAGCATCCCTCTCCAACCTATTGTCCAGTCCAATCCATGTCTGAAGAGTTGGCTTTGGGAATGGTTCCTGTCCTGGGCCAACAGAGGGTCTGGGGGTTTGGGGACACCACTGGTGTCCTTCTAGTCTCAGTCAGACCATTAAGTCTGGTCTTTCTATGAGAATTTGGGGTCTACATCCCACTGCTCTCCTTCTCCTTTAGGGATTATCCGTTGTGTTCCCTGTCAGGGCAGTCATCAGTTGTAGCCGGGGACCATCTAGTTCTTCTGGTCTCAGGATGATGCAGTCTCTAGTTCATGTGGTCCTTTCTGTCTCTTGGGCTCGTAATTACCTTGCATCCTTGGTGTTCTTCATTCTCCTTTGATCGAGGTGGGTTGAGACCAATTGATGCATCTTAGATGGCTGCTTGCTAGCGTTTAAGACCCCAGACGCCACTCTTCAAAGTGGGATGCAGAATGTTTTCTTAATAGATTTTATTATGCCAATTGACTTAGATGTCCCCTGAAACCATGGTCCCCAAACCCCTACCCCTGCTACACTGGCCTTCGAAACATTCAGTTTATTCAGGAAACCACAGAACATTTTCTTAATAAGCTTTGTTATGCCAATTGACCTAGATGTCCCCTCAAACCATGGTCACCAGGCCCCAGCCCCAGCTACTTTCTCCCTCAAAGAGTTTGGTTGTGTTCAGAAAACTTTTTAGCTTTTGGATTAATCCAGTGGTAATGAGAAAGATTGAACAATATCATTAATATCATTAAAAAAAAAAAAAAATCCAAACCCACTGCTGTCGAGTTAATTCTAACTCATAGCAACCCTATAGGACAGAGTAGAATGGCTCCATAAGGTTTCCAAGGAGTGCCTGGTGAATTAGAATTGCTGACTTTTTGGTTAGCAGCCATAGATCTTAACCACTGCAGCACCATTAATATAACGGCTAAGTAAAATTTTGCTGAAGATAGTTCAAAAGTGCTTGCAGCAGTACATTGACAGGGAATTGACAGAAATTCAAGCCAGATTCAGAAGAGGACATGGAACCACGAATAATATTGCTGATATCACATGGATCCTGGCTAGACGCAGAGAATACCAGAAAGATGTCTACCTGTTTCTTATTACTATGCAAAGGCATTCGACTGTATGGATCATAACAAATTATGGATAACATTTTGAAGAATAGGAATTCCGGAACACTTAGTTGTGCCCAAGAGGACCTATACATAGATCAAGAGGCAGTTGTTCGAGCAGAACAAGATGATAGTGCATGGTTTAAAGTTGAGAAATGTGAATGTCAGGATTGTATTCTTTCACCGTGCTTATTCCATCTGTTTGCTGAGCAAATACTTTGAGAAACAGGACTACATGAAGAAGATCGCAGCATCAGGATTGGAGGAAGTCTCAATAAGAACCTACAATATGCAGATGACACAATCCTGCTTGCTGAAAGTGATGAGTACTTGAAGCTTCTACTGATGAAGATCAAAGATCACAGCCTTCAGTACAGATTATGCCATGGGAAAGCTGGACAATGAATAAAGAAGATGAAAGAAGAATTGATGCCTTTGAATTATGGTGTTGGTGAAGAATATTGAATATACCTTGGACTGAAAGAGAAATTAGCAAATCTGTCTTGGATGAAGTACAGACAGAATGCTCCTTAGAAGCAAGGATGGCATGACTTAATCTCACATACTTTGGGCATGTTATTAGGAGAGACCAGTCTGTGGAAAAAGACATAATGCTTGGTAAAGTAGAGGGTCAGTGAGAAAGAGGAAGACCCTCAACAAGATGGATGGACACAGTGGCCGCATCAACAAGCTGAAGCATAACAGCAATTTTGGATGACATACAACCGGACAGTGTTTAGTTCTATTGGACGTAGGGTTGCTATGAGTTGGAACTGACTTGAGGGCACCTAACAGTAATAATAATATAACCACAAAATGAGTTGACATTATTCATTTAGTTGTGTGTTTGTTTATTATTTGTTTTGTTTCTGTATATGAGGTATTTTATCAGTCGCTACTGTATCTTTAATCATGAGAAAACTACCTTACATAATAAAAAATAGTTTCCATGGAGTTGACTTTGCCTCATGGTGACCCCATATGTGTCAGAGTGGAACCGTGCTACTCAGGGTTTTCAATGGCTTATTTTTGTTTAAAGTAGATTGCCAGACCTTTCTTCTAATGTGCCCTCTAGGTGGAGTTAAACCTCTAACCTTTCAGTAAGCGGCCTATCACGTTAAGCATTTGCACCATCCATGGAGTCTGTCTGATATAAGAAGAAGTGGCCATAGAGTAATTCCGACTTATAGCAACTAGTGACCCTGCATGACAGAGTAGAACCACCCCATAGAGTTTCCAAGGCTGCAATCATTACGGAAACAGATTGTTACACCTCTCTACTGCAGAGCACTTGGTGGGTTCCAACTACAGTACTTAGGTTAGCAGCCAAGTATTTAACCCCTGCTTTTCCAGGCCTTCTTGTGTCATAATACATGCTCAGTAAATACATGTGGGATGAATGAAATATTTTCCTCTAAATTGGTACTATATTGAAAAGTGCTCCAAGTCAGCTGGTTTGGAAAATATTATAAAATAATGTTATATTTAATATACTTGTTTTTGATATTTATATACAATCTGTTACCATACAATCTATACAATAACTGTACAATATCTAATCAACATTTTACACGTCTTGCAGTATAATTATCCCCTGAAATATTGAAACCATATGAAATAAGTATATAATGTAAATATAAAACATAAATATATAATATAAATATCAAAAAGCAAATACCATTGTAAATATATAGAATTGTATCATAAAATATTATAAAATAATGATGCCAATTAGGATCTCAATAGGAGGCAGGGGCCATACTTACTTTTAAAGATCAAAACTGTTACAATTAGAAAATATTGGAGCACTAAAACTGGTCAACAATGTACTTTTCATATACACACAAAAAAATAGAACACACATATGTGTGAATGAGACAATTTTAATAACCAGATATATTGGAACCCGTTGGTGTGTGTGAAAATCTGAAAGTAGTTTAACTGTAATTTCTGAATGATAATAAAGGAAATTAAATACAATTCTGAACGCATGTATATAACAGTGTTAAGATTAAGTTCTACTGATAGAATCCAACCAATCCATACATATATATATATATATGCTGATTATATGGGGGTGTGTGTGTCTATGTGTACTTCAAAGGTATATACTGAGAATTTGATTTTTTGAAAATATTGAGATTATTTTATCACCTCTAATTTTTTTTTCTTTAATTTTAGGTGCGGGTAAACCCTGGTGGCATAGCAGTTAAGTGCTACCACTGCTAACCAAAGGGTCTGCAGTTCAAATCCACCAGGCGCTCCTTGGAAACTATGGGGCAGTTCTACTCTGTCCTATAGGGTCGCTATGAGTCGGAATCGACTCCACGGCACTGGGTTTGGTTTGGTTTGGGTAATTTTAGGTGCACTCCATGTCCTTCATCCTTGTAATCATGAAATATTAGATTAGATATGAAATACAACTGAATTCTAGGAACTAAGAGAAAAAAAATCGCAACCTCTAATGTTTATTAATACGAAAACGGAATGCTGGCAGACATTTTGAACATGGATTGCTATTGTGAATTTATGCCTCAGCATTTTAATTATGAGGTTTATGTTTAATAGCATATCATTTTCTGTATTCTCTCTGTACATATTATTTGTATAGCATTATGTTTCTCACATTATATTATTTTAGTTCTCATTTTGTTTTGACAGAAAGAAAGAAAGTGATGAGATAATTCTTTATATAGGGCATCACTACTAAAAAAGAATATCCTTCAAATAAAATATTTGTCTAATATTACGTTTGTTGATAACTGATTTAAAGTTCCTTTTGCCAAGAAAACTAATAGGCAAGCACATTCTTTTCTGTTGGAGTTAGTGATATAAAAATAGAGACTTGGAAATGTCCCAATAATGCAGATATTTTCAAACCTTGGGAGATGTGCATAGAGCTCCAGGATGGACACAGTATGGAACAGATTCTCTTTCCCTTGGAGAGGGGTCAGTCGGGTTAGGTTGGCTTCTACCCACCCCTGTGGTACTTACTCCCAACGCATTCCTGTCAGGCAGGATCCCAGAAACAATGAAGTGCCCATGATCCTGTGACCTTATCTCTGCTGACCTAGTTAATGTTCTTTTCTGCCCTTTTAAACATAACACCACTCACTGGCCCCCCTCCACAAAACACCTTCATCTTTCAACTCAAACATACTATGTAGCCGGCACTCAATTATGGAGAATATTAATATTTGCTGAACGATAATACTGGTTCATCATTTCCGTACTCTATTCTCCAAATGTTTACTATAAAATTATGTGTACTGTAAAAGTGGTACAGGACAGGCAACATTTCATTCCTTAATACATAGGGTCCTACGAGTCCAAGCTGACTCAAGGGTACCTAACACCAACAACCTCAGATACCTTAATGAGCATCCAAATTTCCCTATTACCATTCTCACTAACTTTAATTAATCTTTGTTATTTTCAGCTATTACAAATAAAAGATGTTGATTTGCTTGTAATTACATGACAATCTCTGACAGAATTAAGAGTGGAGTCTATGTCTTCCTTCCACGGTTCTTGGAATTATATTCTGGAAATGCATGGCCATGCATTGTCTTGAGGGAGACACAGGTAACTGCCTTATAGTGATTGAAAGGTTAGGTTATGTTTTAAAGTTGACTTTCTTTCACATTGCAAAAGGGGTTCCAGTTTTTTAAAAAAAAGATTGATCACTACCAGAGTCCCTAGTTGAATGTAAGCATCTTCCCCACAGTGTTAGAAGTGCTCTGGGCTCTATCAGATCACTTCGAAATCCCCCAGGCTACTCATTGTCCCCAGCCCTGAACAAAGACTGCTCAGTGCAAATAACACAGAAAAACATAGTAGAAAGTGAACATTCCAAATTACCATGGGGCCTGCTCTGTTTACATCTTGAATGAAATTCCTATCTCTAGAGGCCCTTCTTTGAAATGAGGCAAAATGATTATCCCCAGAAAATTACTATTAAAATATACAAATGATGAGAACCTCATTAACACCTTGTCACAGTTTATTTTATCAAATTAAGTGGTTGGTTCTCTCAGGGCTCTGCAAACAGAAAAAATATATATATATAGGTTTTGATGGGAGATTGGAAATATCCCAGGCATGTGGCACTGGGAAGTTGTACAAAGGACTCCATGGTGGAGTCTGACTTCCTGAGGCTTGTGATTGAAACCTGAAGGCTCATGGTGTCTGTGGTAGGTGGACCACAGTGTGTCTAAAAGCAATTTTTACATAGTACTTTTTTTTTTTTTTCAGCCGTTTCATCTGTGGTTGTTTCTGATGTGGTCATACTTCTGATGTGTCAGGACGTTTAAAATGTCTCCTTGTGTAATTTAAAGGGACATAGGGAGAGAGATTAGCTCTCCAAACTTAACTACTGTGCTGCAAAATTATTACATTAATTTTGAAATTTTCTGACAGTAAAGATTGATATACATTGGAATAAGTTTTTAAGAAACATTATAAAATATGCTTTTTGCCCCCCCCCCTTTTTTTTTTTTAAATCAGCAACTGCAGTTCTATTTAGAGGTCATCCTAAAGGCCAGAGATAAAATTAATAACCTTTCAAGAAATTTTCTTCCTTTAAAATAACCGTTTTATTAGATTTTATTTAAACTTGAAATGATATATTTTAATATTTTCTCTTTTTAATGTTTTAGGTAATAAATGGAAAGCTAAACTAAGAAAATATACTAAAGAGACTTCTTTGCAACCATGTAAATCTAAGGTCAGTTTAAGAATGACCCGCTCATTTGTTTGGCACCATAGAGTCATCACCACTATAAAAATGTGTCTTAGTTGCCAAATTTTCTCAACCTGTGGTACACTAATATACCCAAACTATTTGAGGCATTTAAATGAGATGTGGTATCAGGAGGAATGAATTCATGTTTTTCATATTAACTTACCTCAGCTGGAGAATCTCTGATAATTAGGGCAATTACTGAGCTGGTGTCTTTGCAGTCATTCTTCACCCGTGACAGTAGAAGAAACATTATACTGTATTACATTCACTTAATTGCTTTGTGTGTCAATTATACAACACTGTTAAAAATGCAATTATATCTGAGTGCTTTTTTTTTAAATTTATATATTTATTTCCTGCCTTCCCCACCGCCCCCCCCCATTCTTGTCAATATAACAGTAATGCTGGGCCAATAGTCCGAATCATATTTCTGTGTTTTCATTCATTTTGATCTCAATCATTTACAATATGATTGAATGAGACCCAACAATATTTATCAAAGAAAAAGTTATCACCAAATCATATATGAGATTCCATCTGAATACTTTAGTGCTGGTATAGGAGTATCTAGTGTATCTGGGCAAGGAGTATACCTTTATGAGGAAGTGGATAAATTTCAAGTTTTTCTCTGTGTGAATAATTGTGTAAAAAATAAGGGAAAATTCCATATTAAGTATGTTACATCACGTTAGGCTTATGGGTCAGAGTCTCTTAAGCAAATGTTTCAACTACAATAGAAAGCATATAAATTACAATCCAGCTCTACATAAAGTATACATTCTAAAAAGAAGTCACTGGCACCTGACCTAAATCTCTCCTATCACCAATTTCAAGAGAGTATGAATGCTTTAAACAACTAATGGTTTCAAATGAAAACAAATACCTTGGCATCAAACCTATGTGGAACCAAAGCCACTATTTTGAAAGGATGAGAATGAGAGAAAATATATATTATTCATACAGTTGTTACACCGATCGCAGTAACTTAGTTAACAAGAAAACTATCAAAAGTTTCAGGGAAACAAATGTCTTTCCTCATAGGTTATTTAAATAGATGCTATCATATCAGCAGGAAAACAAATGCTTGTAAAACATACTTAAGAAAAAGTCTGCATATAGACCAATATAATAATTGCATAGCGTCACTATGAGTCAGAAGTGGCTCAACGGCACCTAACAACAGCATACTATTTTATGATTTGTGCTAAATTATCCCCTTACTATGAAAAAAATATACTAATACAATAAGAAATTTAGCAGTGATTACCTGTACAACTTTATAAACTTCAACACTTAGATACCAGAATCCAGAGGAACAGGTAATTCACATGTAACTTAAAAATACCAATAGTGGAGCTGACTACTTGGCAATGCTTTTCGTTACCACTAATGGAAATACTCCCTATGATCTGATCAGGATTTTGTATTCCCTTTAGGATATTTTACATTGCTTTTTTTTTTTTTTACTTAAAGTTGATTTGCTAATTGCTTATCAACATGATATCCCATTACCAGTATTACCTGATATTAAGTTACCTGAACTAATAATGGTAAATGAGTCTAGTTCAGTTCTTCTCGCCTATGACAATTTAACTGAACTGCCAAATATAATGAACCTCATCTCATAACTGGAGAAACGGCATCCTAGTATTCTGAAAATTAGTGCCATCATGAGATGTCAACAACTTGATCTCTGTTCACCATTGGGATCAGGCTCATGTGACTTGTAGATAAATGTAATTAAACAGTATGATGTGCTATGATTAACTGATGTGCACTCTTAAGACTAGACGAAGCATAGGATTAAAGCAATTTAATAAGTGGAGACGAACACTAAGAAAAGGATTAGGAATTAAGTAACATTGTGGTTTAAATCTTGTTTAAACATCATAAGTCTTGTTCTTTAAATAGGGATTGCTATGGACTGAATGCTATGACTGAAGAGCAGATGAATTGTGGAATGACATCAAGGACATCATACATCAAGAAAGTAAAAGGTCGTTAAAAAGACAGGAAAGAAAAAAAAGATGAAAATGAACTTCAGAAGAGATTCTGAAGCTTGCTCTTGAACACAGAGTAGCTAAAGTGAATGGAACAAATGAGAAAGTGAAAGAGCTGAACAGAAGATTTCAAAGGGCAGCTTGAGAACACAAAGTAAAGTGTTATAATGAAATATACAAAGACCTGGAATAAGATAACCAAAAGGGAAGAACAGGCTCAGCATTTCTCAAGCTGAAAACTGAAGAAAAAATTCAAGACTTGAGTTGCAAAATTGAAGAATTCTGTACCCAAAATATTAAGCAACAGAGAAAGTGTCAAAAGAAGATGGAAGGAACATACAGACACTGTACCAAAAAGAATTAGTCCATGTTCAAACATTTCAGGAGGTAGCATATGATAAAGAGCTGATAGTAGTGAAAGAAGTCCAAGCGGCACTGAAAAATAAGGCTCCAGGAATTCACAGAATACCAACTGAGATATTTTGACAAATGAATGCAATGCTGGAAGCACTCACACATCTATGCCAAGAAATTTGGAAGACAACTACCTGGCCAACCAACTGGAAGAGATCCATATTTGTGCCTATTGGAAGGTGATCCAGCAGAATGTGGGCATTATGGACATTAATGAACAATATTATTAATATCACCAGCAAGTGCAATTTTGCTAAAGATAATTAAAAAATGGTTGCAGCAGTACATCAGCAGGAAACTGCCAGAAAGTCAAGTTAGATTCAGAAGGAGATACGGAATGAGGGATATCATTGCTGATGTCAGATGGGTCTTGGATGAAAGCATAGAATATCAGAAAGATGTTTACTTGTCTTTTATCAACTATGTGGTTCATAACAAATTATGGATAATTTTTCAAAGAATGGAAATTCTAGAACACTTAATTGTGCTCATGAAGAATCTGTACACAGATCAAGAGGCAGTTGTTCAAAAACAACAAGGAAATACTGCAAGGTTTAAAATCCGGAAAGGTATATGTCAGGGTTGTATCTTTTCACCAAACTTATTTCAATCTATATGCTGAGTAAATAATCTGAGAAACTGAACTATGTGAAGAAGAATGCAAACTCAAGATTGAAGAAATATTCATTAACAACCTGTGATATGCATTTGACACAACTTTGCTTGCTGAAAGCAAAGAAGACGAAGCACTGACTGACAAAGAAGAAAGACTAGATAGCCTTCACCATAGGTTACACCTCAACATAAAGAAAACAAAAATCCTCACAGTGGACCAAAAAAAAGCAACATCCTGATAAATGGAGAACATATTGAATTCGTAAAGGATTTCATTGTTAAATCCACAGTCCTCGCCCTTGGAAACAGCAGTTGAGGAATCAAATGATGTATTGCATTGGATAAATCCGCTGCAAAGACCTCTGTAATAAAGTGGTAAAAAGCAAAGATATCACTTTGAAGGGCTAAGGTGCACCTGACCCAAGGCAAGATATTTTCATTTGGCTCGTATGCATGGGAAAGCTGAAGAATGAATAAGGAAGAACAAAGAAGAATTGATGCCATTAAATCATGGTATTGGCAAAAAAAATTGAGCATACCATGGACTGCCAGAAGAACTAACAGACCTGTCTTAGAAGAAGTACAGCCAGAATGCTGCTTAGAAGTGTGGATGGTGAGACTTTGTCTCACATAGTTTGGACTTGTTATCAGGAGGGACCAGTCCCTGGAGAAGGACAAAAAAGAGGAAGACCCTCAGCAAAATGGATTGACACAGTGGCTGCAACAATGAGCTCAAGCATAACAATGATTATGAAGATCACATAGAACTATGCAATGTTTTGTTCTGTTGTACATAGGGTCACTATGACTCAATGGCACCTAACAACAACTATAAATGGACAGGTTAGAAAGCCATTTAATTAAAACATTTCAGGAATTCTTCAATGTCTTTCATAATTTAGGTATTGAACAACTTGACACAACCATAGACCCTGTCTGAAATTTTACCTTACTGTTTTTTATGGGGAGTCCTGGTGGTGCAGTGATTAAGAGTTCAGTCTGCTAACCAAAAGGTCAGCAGTTCTAATCTGCCCTCTGCTTCTTAGAAACTCTAAGAGGCAGTTCTACTCCATTCTATAGGGTCACTATGAGTAAGAATCAACTCAAGTGACAACAAATTTTGTTTGGTGTTAGTTCCTTATGTATAAATGAAATACCATGATATTTATCAGCTAATCTCTGCAATCTTAGAGCACTGAAGGATATTGCACAACCTCCAAAAGAAGTAGAAGAGAGGGTATATAGAAATATATATGTGAAACGATTTCCTAGTTACATGAGAAAGCAGTTTAGAAATCAACCATATTGATTTATGAGGTAGGGGTAGAAAATCATAAATGTGGCCTGACAATTCCCTGTGAACAACTACGGTGGCAAATTTTATTTTTTCATTGTGCCCATACATGTAGCACAATTGCTAAGTAGGAAATACAGTTTAATAAAAGAAAGTAAAATCTCCTCCTTATTCAATGTTGTTATTTTATTGTTAGGTGCAATTGAGTCTGCTTTGACTAGCAACTCTATGTCCAACAGAAAAAAACGTTGCCCAGTCCTGCACCATTCTCACAACTGCTGCTATGTTTGAGGCCATGGTTACAGCCACGGTGTCAATCCATCTCATTAGAGGTCTTTCTCTTTTTTGTTGACCCTGTACTTCACCAAACATGATGTCCTTCTCCAGGGATTGGTTCCTCGCGATAACATTTCCAACGTAGGAAAGACAAAATCTCACTATCCTCACTTCTAAAGAGTATTCTGGCTGTGCTTACTCCATGACAGATTTGTTTGTTCTTCTGGCAGTCCATTCAGTGTTCTTAGCCAACACAATTCAAATGTGTTAATTTTTCATTGGTCTTGCTTTTCCATATTCCAGCTTTTGCACACATTTGAGGCAACTGAAAAGATCATGGCTTCCATCAGGTGCACTTTAGTCCTCAAAGTGGCAACTTTGTACTTTAAAGAGGTCTTTTGCAGATCCAGTGGAAAACTTCATTTGATTCTTGACTGCTTCTTTCATGAGCATTGATTGTAGAGCCAAGAAGAAATCCTTGATAACTTCAATTTCTTGACTGTGTATAATGATGTTTATTGGTCCAGTTGTGAGGGTTTTTGTTTTCTTTTTGTTTAGGCATAACCCATACTGAAGGCTGTGATCTGGGATCCATATCAGTAAGTGCTGAAATCGTGTCATCTTCAATTTTGGCAAAGTTGTGCCTCCAGGATTTCGTAGGTCATTAATGAGTCTTTTCCAATCCTGATGCTGTGTTCTTCTTCATATGGTCCACCTTCTCAGATTGTTTTCTAAATGTACAGATTGAATAAATGTGGTGAAAGGATACAACCTTGTCACATAACTTTTGTCAATTTTAAATCATGATGTAAACCCTTATTCTGTTTGAATGATTCTTGATATATATAGTAGTTCCACGTGAGCAAAATTTAGTATTCTGGAATTCCCATTCTTACCCAATTCTAGATGTTGTGTTTTGTAATATATTTTACTGAATTGCTTTATTGCATATTCAAACTCATTTTCTCTTCTCTTTTGGTCACATATAACAAAACCTAGGTTTTTTAAAGATTATCAATACAAAATCATGAAATGCAATTATGAAAAGGACAACCCCACGCTCTCATGCTTTTGCTAAATCCAGTCTCAGTTAAAATAAAGTATGTAAAATAATAAATTCTACATTAAGTAACAATGTATGATCAAACCCAAATTTGAACATTCTAGGTCCAGTTTTCATGCTAGAACATCTCTTACATGGTGGAGCAGGAAAGTTAATGATAAGGTGAAAAGAAGAAACATATCGATACGTCCGTAAAACTAACTGGAGCCCAAATACTTTTTTGCCTGTTTTAGGCACATTTAAATGGTCTGTAACTGCTCCGTTCACAGTGTAGGAAAAGACTCTGACAAAGTGATATTGCTAAGAGTTTCAGAATCCATTAGCTGACACTGTAATCATAGTATGAGTGATGCCACACTAGGTTTTCAATCTAAGACAGAATCAGCTTACAATGTGGAGGACTTCCATTGCCAGTCAGGCATTCTGGGTAATAGCGCTTTAAATAATGGATATAGTCAAAACAAATTTAGATACACTGATTACTTTAGCTTTCAGGGTAGAGAATCTTATTTGAAAATGTTCTTTTTAAGCATTGAAAAAATCTTAAAGTGTAAATAAGCCTTGGGGAGTTTCTCAACTAATGACATAGCCTAAAAAGAACTGAAGCAGCAAAATTTCATGCCTGACGTTTAGATTGATTGTCACTATAGTACAGAGTTTTATAGCTTCTCTGGAACAAAGGAAATATCACCTTTTAATGTGAAGTCATAATTTCATTTTCTGTGCTGATGCGAACTATTTTTTCTGACTTTTAATGAAGCCAAGAAAATGCTTAATGTTTATATATGCCTTCAGATGTTATATGTGTCCATAACCTGGGCCGATAAAAATGGTTTTCAGAGTTGGATATAAATTAAGAGATATTAGTTTTCCCTTTCTTTTTATGGGAAGTATTTCAGATAAAAATAGAAAAGCTTTATTATAGAAAAAGGGGAAATAATGCAGTGATTCTTATCCTTTGACAAAACTTACACGTGTACTTGGCTATGGCAGTGTAAATATGGGGAACCAGCTGATGACAAATGAGTATCTGGGAATGTCTACTGGAGACTTTGGACCTAGAGATCCTGAAGCCCATGGGATACAGTAATGCTCCCGTTGTCCCTTGCTAGAGACAGGAGCTTGGAAAGAGCACCTGAAGCATTTGAGTCTAATCTGTCAAGGTTAACTTCAAATTATTTTGCACATTGCAGCAAATGTTTATATTAAATAAGGTTAAGTCATAAAATACAGTAACCTCCAAAGATTCTAAATTAAAGTTTTTAATTTTACCCGTTAAATTATCTGATTCTTTTCAGACCATTGACATTTGTATGAGGCTTGGATGTACATGAAAAATAGATACACAAGAAAAATAATGATATATTTTTAAATATTTCCTCTCTTGTATTCAGAAAGTTGTTTGGTTGATGTGGCTTTCATCAAGTATTTCTAGTTAACATCAACCTTTTTTATAAAATAATCCTTATCACATTTTTCTTTGTGAAAATATGGAACACTCATCAATAACAGTGGTGTCACTAGGGGAGTACAGGGGGTACAGACCACATTGGGTGACACTGTCAGAGGGGATGACACCAAAATGACTGTCTATAAAATTTTTGTGCATTGTTTCAGAAGAAGTTTATTGTTTGTTATAAAAAATATCCCTGTAATTCTTTATAACAAACATATTTTTCATAAGCCCAGTTTACATGTGTCAATATACCTATGAAGCTAAAACTCTGTGCTAATTCACTTTTTGAACCTTCTAATGTGCTCCAGCCAAAGCTGTCATTATTGCCCAGTTAAAATCATGCTTTGAATCAAGTGGTTTCCTCTGCTCGTGCTACAAGTATGTGCTATTATTTTCCTTGCTGCCAGTGTTTCTATAGTTGCTAATTTTGCCAAATTTTCTGGTGTTACAGCTACAATATTATGGTGATTAGTATTTATGAATCTATACCAATAATTTTTTGAGAATTAAGTAGTAATTAAAGGAAAAGAAGGAGAAAAAAAATTAGTACTAAAAAACATTACTAAGGATCTTGTATGGTCTGGTATGGGAGGAGGTCTGTGGGGTGGGGTGTGACACCATGAGTTACCACACTGGGTGACTCCAACCCTATTGATGCCTCTGGATCATTATGCACTTCATGATCTATGTCATGATTTGCTATGGGACTATTCCGTGGTCAATTAATATCCCCAGGTGGCCAAAATGGAGAAAGGTCAAATGTATAGTAAAAAATGACTACCTATCCTACAGGTATCCTTTCACCATACCTGTTCAATCTGTATGCTAAGCAAATAATCAAAGAAGCTGGACTATATGAAGAAGAACGGGGCATCAAGATGGATAGAAGACTCAGTAACAACCTGCGTTACGCAAATGACACAACCTGGCTTACTGAAAGTGAAGAGAACTTGAAACACTAGTGAAGATCAAAGACCACAGCGTTCAGTATGGATCGTACCTCAACATAAAGAGAACAAAAATTCTTACAACTGGACCAATAAGCAACAGCATGATAAATGCAGAAAAGATTGAGGTTGTCAAGGATTTCATTTTACTTGGATCCAGAATCAACACCCACGGAAGCAGCAGTCAAGAAATCAAGACACATTGCATTGGGCAAATCTGCTGCAAAGGACCTCATTGCAAAAGCAAATATATCACCTTGAAGACTAAGGTGCGCCTGACCCAAGCCATGGTATTTTCAATAGCATGATATGCATGCAAAAGCTGGACAATGAATAAGGAAGACAAGAAGAATCTACACCTTTGAATTGTGGTATTGGCAAAGAATATTGAATATACCATGGACTGCCAAAACAGCAAACAAATCTGTCTTGGAAAAAGTACAACCAGAATGCTCCTGAGGAGCAAGAATGGGGAGACTGCATCTTACTTTGGACATGTTGTCAGGATAGATCGATCCCTGGAGAAGGACATGCTAGGTAATGCATGGGGTCAATGAAAAAGAGGAAGAGCCTCAATGAGATGGATTGACACAGTGGCTGCAACAATGGGTTCAAGCATAAGAACGACTGTGGGCATGGTGCAGGACTGGCCAGTGTTTGGTTCTGTTGTACATAGGGTCGCTATGGGCCGGAACTTTCTCAACAACACCAAACAACAATAACAACATCCTACAGGAGGTGGGTCAAGGCATTAAAGCCTACAATGTGGCACCTGTAACTTTTTTTTTTAAGTTTGTGAAAAAAAATTTTTTTTTTTAAATGGCTAAGTGGAAAAGGATATAGTCATCACAAGAATGATTTTAATAAGATTTGCCTTGTTTCATTGCATTCTGATACAAAAGTGGTTGGTGTTTAATGTGGAGAAAAAATGTATGTAATTTTTAAATTTGAATTCTGTATTTTCCTAACTCAACTTTGCTCACAAATAATTGATTTTTGGTAAATTCTTGTGTAAAATGTAAGGGGATATATAGTAATTATTATCTTTTTAATTCTTTATTTTTTCTGCAAGAGCAGCTTTGATAGTTTTCCTTACTTTACAAAATTTCTGTTGCCTGAATGAAATACACTACTTCAGAGTGGCTAAATAACATGTATAATGGTCCCACAAATTAAGGCTTTGTTTCCTTGAAATCCTGATTGAAAATTAGAGTTTGACCACACTAAATAGGAGTAATTGTGTCTCTCACTTAGTTCAACTTCAATAAATTTCTTTCCTAAAGCCACTAGGGAAAAAAATACAATTTAGTCAGCCTTGAATCTCTAGCAGTTTTCAAAAATGAACTTGGTAACATTTTTTTAAATTAGTTTTATATGTACAACTGCAAGCTATTGCTTTGATTACTGAAATTGCCAAATGCTGCTGAGTTTAGATGGGCACCCCTGCTTACTGGTAAACAGCAATGTCTTCACTGAGTTAATATAAATGAATCACTACCTGTGGGCCATAAAGGCTTCAGTGGCTACAATGACTCTATAGCCATGCAAAACTAGGTAGGTAAAGGCAATGAATATAGGGCTAAGTCCATAGTAGCTACCTTGTAGAGAATGGGGATAATTACCTGAAAAATAAATGGAAACCCTGGTGGCCCAGAAAAACCGTATTACTTAACCACTACCACCCTGGAGTGGTTAAATGCTACATCTGCTAACCAAAAAGGTCAGTAGTTCGAATCTACCAGGTGCTCCTTGGAAACCCTATGGGGCAGTTTTACTCTCTCCTATAGGGTTGCTATGAGTCAGAATTGACTCTACGGCAATGGGTTTTTGGGTACACACAAAATATTTAGGTAAAACTTGGGATTAAAAAAAAAAAAAAAGAATAACTCAGTTCCCCACATTTGTACCAAAAAGTAATTAAATTGCATCAACCTTCACCCTATCATCTTTGCCCCCCAAAAAGGAAGATTGTTTCAAATTATGATTTGATTAAGTGAAAATAGTGGCTAGACGTATTTTTAAGTTCATTCAGTTTTAATCACTGGAATAAAGGATTTAGAGTTCAGAATTGTGTTTACTCTTGTGACTTATCAATATGAAAAATACATAACATTGTGTTACTTTGGCCTATACATACAACAAGCCCTGATGCTACCACCTCACCCTTACATTTTTAGTAGGATGATGATATACATGTAGAGAACCTTACGCAAAATTCCAACAGTTATTAAAACCAGAAAATTCATGGAAAAATATATTTGCAGTGATTACCTGTGATCATCTAGAACATATCTCTATAATGATAAACAAGGACTGAATATAAGTTAATAAGAATTATCTCTGTAGTGATAAAGATTAAATATAAATAAGAGAAATAAGTACGCCAAATAAATTGACAAGTTTAAATTAGTCATCTTGAAGCCCATGTATTAATGATTTCAGCTTTATTACCTTTTTTTGTAATTTTTTGGATTTTTTTAAACAAGGGACTTTTTATTCTTTCCATTAAGCCTAATGACAATTATTTCCCTTCCAAATTCATTAAAGGTTTGAACTTGAAGTAAACATTAAAAGAAAATTATGATACTCCCATAACTTTTATGACAGCAAATAGTTCTCAGTTTTAACTGGGTAGAGTTTTATTATTTCTAATAATTTTCACTGTGATTCTGTTATTTTTCAAATTAAACGCTTATTTTAAAATAGTGTAGATTCATATGTAGTTATAATAATTCAGAGGTGTCCCTTGTATTCTGTGTCCAGTTCCCCTTTGATAACCTCTTGCAAAACTATGCTATAATGTCACAATCTGGGTATTGACATTAATAGACAGTACAGTTGCTTGTTTTTATTGTTGCTTACTGCTAAGTAGAATTCCTAGTGTGGATGTAGCATACTTTACTTTACCATTTAACTCTTGAAGAACATTCTGGTTGTTTCCAGTTTTTGGCGATTATGAATAAAGTTACTATAAAAAATTGTGTAGAGATGTTTGTATAAACAGAAGTTTTTGTTTCTCTGGAATAAATGCTCAGGAGTGGAACTTTTTGATTTGTATGGCATTTGCATGTTTAAAATATTAAGAAACTGCCAAACTATTTTCCAAGGTGGCTGTACTATTTTGCATAACCTTTAGCAATGCGTAGGTGTTATGGATTGAATTGTGTCCCCCAAAAATGTATGTCAACTTGGCTAGGACGTGATTCCCAGTATTATGTGGTTGTCCTCCATTTTGTATTCTGACCTAATCATCCTAAGTATTGTAAATCCTAACCTCTATGATGTTAATAAGACAGATTGAGAGCCATTTATCTTAATGAAGCAGGATGCAACCTACAGGAGTAGGCTGTATCTTGAACCAACCTCTTTTGAGAAATAAAAGAGAGAAGCAAGCAGAGAGGAGAGAGACCTCATGCCACCAAGAATGAAGAACCGGGAGGGGAGTGCACCCTTTGGACCCAGGGTCCCTGTGCTGAGAAGCTTCTATTCCAGGGGAAGATTGATGGCAAGGACCTTTCCCCAGAAGCAACAGAGAGAGACATCTTTCCCCTGCAGCCGATGCCCTGTATTCGGACTTTTAGCCTCCTAGACTCTGAGAGAATAATGTCCTATTTGTTAAAGCCATCCCTTTGTGGTATTTCTGTTATAGCAGCACTAGATAACTAAGACAGACTTTGGTGCCGGAAGAGTGGGGTGCTGCTTTAACAGATACCTAAAACGTGGAAGTGGTTTTGAAACTGTGAATGGGTAGAGGCTGAAAGAGTTTTAAAGTGCCTAATAGTAAAAGCCTAGAATGCCTTGAAAAGACTGTTGGTGGAATTATGGGCATCAGAGACAATTCTGGTGAGGACTTAGAAGGAAGCGTGAGAGCTGTTACAACGGAGCTGGTGCACACAGTGAGAAGCAGCAGCGGAGAAACGGAAACAGCAAAAATGGAAGACCCGTGGAGGGAGAGAGCTGAGTGCCTTTGCTCAGGAGGCTTCAGGGCAAAGTGGGGTGCCTCCAAGCACTTATTGGTGGAGCTAAAAATCTTTGGAACACTTGCTCCAGCAGGGCAGACCTGGCTGCCAGTTCCAAGGAGCCGAGAAATCAAGAAACCAGGAAGCAGAAGCTGAAGCCCAGGCTGAGGGGCCTGCACTCAGAATCTGGAGAGTATGGCCAACACCCAGAGTCTGGAGGCAAGGCCATTGCTTAAATGGTCTCAGAGAACAGAGGATTATTTTCAAGCCTCGAGAGCTACTGTAATGTGTTCTGCTGACTCACTTGGTGCCTGTTATCCCTTCTTTCTCTCCAGTTCCTCCCATTTGTGATGGAAATGTCTAGCTTGTGCCTGTTCCTCCACTGTGCTTTGGAAGCAAATAGTATTCTAGCTCTCACATACAAGAGGAATTTTTCAGAAGATGAGATTTTGGACTTATAGTTGATTTAAGACTTTTGAGATGATCTAATGGGGTGGATGTGTTTTACATGTGGCAATGACATGGATTTTTAGGGGCCAAAGGTTGGGATGTTATGGATTGAATTGTGTCCTCTGAAAATGTGTGTCAACTTGGCTAGGCCATGATTCCCAGTATTGCGTGGTGTGATCTTCTGATGTGATTATCCTATGTATTGTAAATCCTAACCTCTATGATGTTAATTAATCAGGGCACAATCTACAGGATTAATCTGTATCTTGGATCAATCTGTTTTGAGGTGTAAAAGAGAGAAGTCAGCAGAGAGGAGAGGGACCTCATGCCACCAAGAATGAAGAACCAGGAGGGGAATGCGCCCTTTGGACCCAAGGTCCCTGTGCTGATAAGCTTCTAGACCAGGGGAAAATTGATGACAAGTACCTTCCCCCAGGCCTGATGGTAAGAAATGCCTTCCCCTGGAGCTGGTGCCCTGAATTTGTATTTCTAGCCTTCTACACTGTGAGAAAATAAATTTCTCTTTGTTAAAGCTATCCACTTGAACTGTTATGTTGTAGCAGAGCTCAATAACTAAGAAAATGAGTGAACAATTTTACTTTTTCTACATCCTTGCCAGTTATTCTTTGTTACCATTATTTTTTCTTTTAGCCATTCTGATGGATGTGTAGCAATATCATTGTGGTTTTAAATTATATAGACCTTGTGGCTAATGATGTTTAACTTTTCCTGATCTGATGTCATCTGTATATATCTTCTTGAGTGATATGCTCCTTCATGTCTCTTGCAAATTTTGGATTGATGATATTTTTTAAATGCTTAATTTTCAGTTCTTTTTTATAGTTTAGATACTATTCCTTTGTTGAATAAGTGATTTGCTTGTGGCTTTTTTTTTTTTTTTTACCCTCTTAAGAGAGTCTTTTGCAGAGAATAGTTTTAATTTTGAAGAAGTCCAATTTATCAAATTCTCCTTGTATGGACCATGATTTTAGTGTCCATCCTAAGAACTCTTTGCCCTAGATTTTGAAGATTTTCTCCTGTTTTTTTTTTCCTAAAAGTGCAACAGCTTTATATTTTACATTTAAACCTGTGTTCAATATAAAGCTATTTTTTTGTATAATATATTGAACTTCTTTTTGCACATTTTGTCAAGCATCAGTTAGGCACATTTGTGTGGGTAGATTTCTGGATTCTCCGTTCAATTGAATTGATCTATGTGTCTGTTCCCTGTAAATACTAGACCGCCTTGACTATTATAGATATATCATAATCTTGAATGAAATAGAATGATTCCTCCCACTTTATACTTCTTTTTAAAAATTGTTTTAGTGATTCTACATTTTTACTTTCCATAAGAATTTTAGAATAATTTGGATTTAGTTTTAGAATAGTTCAAAAATATTGCTGGGATTTTTATATTAAATGTGTTAAATGTATATACAAATTGGAGGAAAACTGACATCTTTACTATGCTCTAATCCATAAGCATGGAATTTCTCTTTGTTTTTTAGATACTTGATTTCTTTCATCAATGTTTTCTAGTTTTCAGGATACGAATCCTGCACATTTTTTTGTTAGATTTATAACTATTTTGAATGATTGCAAATAGTATTGTATTTATAATTTGAAGTTCACATGTTCATCGATAGTATAGGCAAATAAAATTTATTTCTGTATCATTATTTTGTAAATTTTAGGAGTTTTTTTTTTAATTCCTTGAGATTTGCTACGTGGACCATCGTGCCATTTGCATATAGAGTTTCATTTCTTCGTTTCTTTCCTTCTTTTATATTCTTTTACTAACAAGAAAATCTCAGTATTTGTTGAATAAGAGTAGTGAAAACAGACAATTTTTGCCTTGTTTTTGATCTTAACAAGGGAGCATTTTGCCCTTCATTATTAAATATAATGTTGGCTATATGTTTCTTGAGAACAATTAAATTCTGGAATTACTGTTTTTTACAATGTTATCCATAATTTGTTATGATTCACACAGTAAAATACTTTTGTAAAGTCAATAAAACACAGGTAAACATCTTTCAGTCAAGAACCATCTGGCATCAGCAATGATATCCCTGTTCCAAGTCCTCTTCAGAATCTGGCTTGAATTTCTGGAAGTTCCGTGTTGATGTGCTACTGCAACGTTTTTTGAACTATCTTCTTTAAATTAATTTGGAAGTCTTTCATCCTTTCCCTTTTTCTGAAAAAAGATTTTGTAGAATTTATATTAATTCTTTAAACACTTGGAACAATGTGGAGTGTCTCATTACTGCTGGGTGGCGGTGGAAGTCCAGATTTTCTGCATGGTCTTCACTGACATTACAAAGCATGGCCTTGTTACTGCCCAGTGGGGACAGCACCCTAAAATGGGGGTTGACAGTCCCTTGGTACAACTTGGCAAATGTGGAACTCTAGCCTCACCTTTTGGCCTTTGCTGCCCTGCGTGTTGTGCAGTTGGGCCACAGATTCTTTTCTGTGGTGATTTTCTGAAGAAGAGTGGTTATTTTCTAAAATGATGTTCTGTCTTGCTGGGGTGCCCCTTTCATGGTCCTTTAAGAGGAGATTATTGTTGAGTCTTTTATTTGTTTGTCTTCATTAGTGATTCTAGAATGCTTGCTTCTTCAGCTCCAAGTCTGGAATATATGAGGCAAAAAGAAAACCCATAACTTTCCTATGGCCCAGTCTCTAGCCCATATGTTTCTTGTCTTTACCATTCAGGATTTTCCTTTTCCTTTTTTTTTTTTTTAATCTAATGTCCAAGACTTTCAGTTGCACTTACTGGGAGGAATAGGGAAACATATGTCTACTCCATCTTCTTGGAAGTGAAATAATTCAATTTCTTCTGGAAGAATGGATTCAAAGATTCTTTATTAGATACAGAAAAATGCTATCTCATGATTCATAATCATATCCAACTTGAGACAAAAATAGCATTCCCTAATATGAAATGATAAAAATATTAGAATCCTAGTATCTAGCAAGACGTTGAAATGTAGTTATGCTGACCAGAGAATGGAAAAGAACTGCAAATATTAATCTGACAATTATATGCATATTGGTAGTTGGTGAATTGTGGAAATTATCAGTATTGCTAAAGAAAAGTATAAACAAAATTTTTTTTGCAGGAAAAAGAAGATAAGTTCACAGCTTTGAACATAGACTGTTGTTAGAGAAGTTGAGAAGGTACAGTAAGCAAAGGGGTTTTTTATCTCTCCAAAATCTGTGTTTTGTGGATTGAATTGTGAATTGTACCCTCATCATAAATAAATAAATAGAAGATATGTTAAAGTCCTAACCCCTGAACAGTAAATGTAATCTTTTGGGGGTAATAGGGTTATTACTTTCTTTTTAACAGATGTTATCAGTTAAATAAGTCATACTGGAGGAAGGTGGATACTAACCCTAATCACTTCTGAGAGATGTTTTATGAAAAAGAAGAACAGATATGGGGACAGAGGCACACACAAAGGGACAGGACAGCATGTAAGGACCCTTCTATGAGCCAAGGGACTACAAAAATTCTGGGACTACCAGAGACTCAAGGAGACAAGTAAGTATCTCCTTTAAAGTTGTCAGAAAAAGAGAGCATAGCCCTGAATTTAGACTTCTAGTCTCCAGAATTGTGGGAAATAAATCCCTGTTCTTTAAAGTCACCTGCCTTTTGGTATTGTTGTGGCAATCCTAGGAAACTAAGGGGTGTTCCTGGGTGGGACAAACAGTTGAGAACTCAACTACTAGCCTAAAGTTTGATGGTTCAACCTGTCCAGAGGTGCCTCACACAACAGGACTGCCTATCTGCTTCTAAAACTTCACAGCCTTCAAAATCCTATGGAGCAGTTCTACTCTGCACACATGGGGACATCACGAGTCAGAATTGACTAACTGGCCACTAACAATAAGAACAGGAAACTAAGACAATATGCAAAAATAGAAAATTCCATTCTTTTATATTTTCTCTAAAAATAATTTAGCAAAGAAATACTAAAATAATTGATATGCATGTCTTCTGATAAATGATGATCTTTGCTTCAAAGCACAATATTTATTGTACTCCACTGTATGAAAAAAGGTGTTTCATGCTTCAAAGGTCTTAAGCAGAAGAAACACACACAAACACATTTTAGTTAATGCAACAACTGGAAATAAGTGTATAGCCTATTACTCAGTCTCTTTATATTATTGTGCTTCATTTAAACAGTTTGGCAATATGATGTTCTGACTGTGAAGAAAAGATTTATTCATTAATTTTGACTTAAAAGTTTTCTTCCTTATAATCTTAGAAATGAAATGTTAACTCCTCACATCAATAACAAATAAATAACCTTCTGTTCCTGAAATCAAATACAATTCCCTAGAAAATTATATTGGGTTGAGAAACTTATTTAATATTTCTCCCTCATGAAACTCCACCATATTGACAGTAAAGGCAAACAATTTTAGAAAACAACAAAGATGAAGAGAACAGGAGAGAGAATGACAGCAGATGGGAGATGTCAGTGAAATTATAGAAGAGTAAAGCAGTTTACAGAGGCAACTAATTTAGGCAATGAACGTTGACACTCAAGTTCTAAAGGAAAGAACGAAAAGAATCAAGTTGACTACACTGCAGGATTCCAGAAAGGCTCATGTGTCAGGGTGAAAAATGACTCAAGGGATGGGGTGAACATTAGGGCTGAAAACAGGACAAGGAGTTAAAATTCTATATAAGTACAGTAAAAATTGTAGAACTCCTCGGTTCCTCCCAAACCTAAGCAATTACCATTCATGGCTCAAGGAAAATGACATTTGGGTGGTCCACTTAAAAATTATCAGGTTCCTTTTAGACTGCCAACAGCGAAACACCCCTCTCACGTAGCCTCATTCGTGCACATAAAGCTGCAAGTCATATTCAAAGACTGACCATAAAGTAGAGTATCATCTTTTATCACAACAGCCAGAGACTAAAGAATGTTAACAAAGTGAGGAAATAATCAGAAGTAGCTGAAATAATGCAGAGAGCAAGAAAAATATATACACACATACACATATGCATTTATATTATAATTATTCTCAGAAAATAATTATATATTTTATGTACATACATATAAATTATTCTCAGAGATGTAATAGAAATACAGTACCCATAAAATATAATAAAGATATTATAAGATAAAAACAGTAAGAACCAGTAAAAGATCATGAAAATTAAAAACACAATAGCAAAATTTTAACAAGATTCAATATAACAGAAGAAAGAATTCAGAAAGTCATCCAGTACGCAGAACAAATAGACAAACAGATGAAAAAAGAGGAGGAAAAATAAGAAAATAAAATAGTAAAACAAAATGAAACAGAGTTCATTAATAAGAATTAAAAAAAAACTGGAAGAAAGAAAATTATCAAAATAATAATTCAAAAACATTTCAGGACTCTAAGATACATTTTTATGCAAAAGGACCCACAGAGTCATCAGCATCAATAAGTGCCAAAAGACTCATTTCAAGGGATATCATATATCATTCTGAAATCAAAATTCTGAAATAAAGTGAAGAATTTAAAGGTTAAACAAAAGATTAAACAACAACAAATAAAAAGAGAGAAGTAAAAGGAAGGCACGAAGGAAGGGAGGAAACAAGGAAGGAGGGATGGAAAGAGAGAGGAAGAAAGGAAAAAAAGAGTTGTCATGGACTGAATTGTGTCCCCCCAAAATTTGTGTCAACTTGGCTAGTCCATGATTTACGGTATTGTGTGATTGTCCACAATTTTTTGTCAACTAACATCATTTTCCTCTGTATTGTAAATTCTACCTCTATGATGTTAATGAGGCAGGATGAGCAGCAGTCATGTTAATGAGGCAGAACTCAGTCTACAAGATTAGATTGTGTCTTAAGCCAATCTCTTTTGAGATATAAAAGAGAGAAGCATGCAGAGAGATATGGGTACCTCATACCACCAAGAAGCAAGAGCCAGAAGAATAGCACGTCCTTTGGACCTAGGGTCCCTGCACTGAGAAGCTCATCAACCAGGGGAAGATTGATGACAAGAACCTTCCTCCAGAGCCAATAGAGAAAGCCTTCCTTTAGAGTTGATGCCCTGAATTTGGACTTGTTACCTACTAGACTGTGAGAGGATTAACTTCTCTTTGTTAAAGCAACCCACCTGTGGTATTTCTGTTATAGTAGCACTAGATGACTAAGACAGAAGGGAAGGAAGGGAAGGAGGGACAGGGAGGGAGGCAGTGAGAAAGAGATAAAGGAAGAAGAAAAGAGGAATTGTGATGGTTAATTTTATGTGTCAACTTACCTAGGCTATGGCTTTCAGTGGTTTGGCCAAACAGTAGTCTAGTTGCTGTTCTGTAATGTAATCAATTAATCAATTAACAAGGGAGTTTCCTCAGGGTGTGTTCTGCCTCTAGGCTGTAAATCCATATTTTGACAGAGATTTCTGCCTCTCTCTCTTTAATCTGCACTTTTATTACCTGACCTACAGACTTTGGGACACAAGCCTGCAGGATCTTCAGCCTGTTGTTAGACTTCTGGATTTTGGATTTGCCAGCCCCTCGCTTTTGCATGAAGTCAGTTCCTTGAAGTCTATCTCTGTCTCTCTTTCTTCTTCTCTCTCTCTATCACTGTTGAGTTTTCACTGTAGAACCTAAGACAGAAAGAAAAATCGAATTTTCTATAAGAAGAATCAGGAAGCAGAAGGGCACTAATTTTCACAAAAGCAATATGACAAAGGAAAAGTGTAATGGTTAAAAAAAATACGTATGCACATAAGCACACACGCAGATATGGGAGGTATTAAAAGACTTTCCTCCCAGTACCCTTTCTCTTTAGGAAGTGCTCATCAAAACAACGGGGTGACCGGAACATGGGATTAAGTTAACAGGGATCCAAAACAGAAGTGAGGCAAAATGTAGCTATTTTTTTTTTTTTGATTGCTGAATAAAGAATTAATAGAAAACATAAAAAGAGAAAAGAAAAGAAATAAAGAAAAACAGGAAAAAAGTAGGAAGAAGGAAGGAAGGGGAAAGGAAAATGAAGCAGGAAGAAGTCAGGAAAGGAGGAAATAAATATATTTGTAACACTTTTCTGAAAAACTTTTCAATATATTTAGTATCAACCCTGCCAGGATGGCAGTTGTGCAGTAGGGCATAAATACAATAAACTAATGAGTCATGAATGTATGTCAGAAAAAGCCATGACAGTAAAAGGAATATTGTATAAATGAGATGTTGTATAAATATCTTTTTAAATTACATGCCTTAAGGTAGGAAGTATATGAAAAAGAAAACAATAAATTCTTCTTACTTCAAAGGCATTTAGGCCTAGCCAGGTAAAAATAGGAACTCCTTTTTAGTTCAGTAGTAGGTTTACAGAAAAATTGTGTTGGAACTACATACAATTCCTTTATAATTCCCTTCCCCCTGCAAATTTTTTTTTTTTTTTAATTAACATCTTGAATTCCTGTGGTGTGTTTTTTACAGCTGAGGAACCAATACTGATACATTATTATTAAACTAAAGTATATAGTTTACATTGTTGTTAACTGCTCAGACACCCCTCTCACAGTGACCCCACACACGAAGGAATCAGACCTTTGTGATCCATACAGTTTTCATTGGCTGATTTTTGGAAATTGATCACCAGGCCTTTCTTCCCAGTCTGTCTCAGTCTGGAAGCCCCACTGAAATCTGTTCAACATGACAGCAACACACAAATCTCCAAATGCAGAAAGTCGTGGTTGTACTTGAAATGCGTTGGCCAGGAAGCAAACACCGGTCTCCCACATGGAGAGAAGAACTCTACCACTGAGCCACACCACTGTCCTCATACTTTACAGTAGGGTTCAATTTTTCAGTTTTGCAGTCTTATGGGTTTGAAAATGCATAATGTCATGTGTCTACCATCACAGTAGCATGCAAAATAATTTTGCTGTCCTAAAAATGTCTAGTGTTCTATGTAGTTATTCTTCCCCCACTCTCCTGGAACTCTGGAAACTACTGATTTTTTTACTGTCTCTCTTGCTTAGCCTTTCCCAGAATGTTGTATTGTTGGAATCATACAATACGTAGCTTTTTGAGACTGGTTTCATTCCCTTAACAATATGTATTTAAGGTTCCTCCACAGGAAGGCAGGAGCCCTTACGGTGCAGTGGTTAAGAGCTATGGCTGCTATCCAAAAGATCAGCAGTTCATATCCACCAGCTACTACCTGGAAACCCTATGGGGCCATTCTACTCTCTCCTATAGGATCACTATGAGTTGGAATTAACTTGACAACAATGAGTTTTGGGTTTATAGGAAGACAACTAACAGTAAGAGCCAGCATCCTTGTCTTGTTCCTGATTTTAAGGGGAAAGCTCTCAGTCTTTCTTCATTGAATATGATCAAAGCTATGTGATTTTCATAAGTGCTGTTTATCGTACTGAGTAATTTTCCTTCTACTCCCAGTTTATTGCTTGTTTTCATCATCACTTGGTATTAGATTTTGTCAAATGCCTTGACTGTATCAATTGAGGTGATCATGTAATTCTTTTTCTTTTTTTCTTTTTTTCTATTAATGTAGTGTATTACATAGATGGTTTCCTCTAATGTTGAACTACCCTTGCATTCCTGGAATAACTATCACTTGGCTAAGGTGAAAAATCCTTTAACCTAATATCTCTATTTCTTTCACTTCTATCAATTTTTGCTTCACAAATTTTAATACTTTTTAATATGCTGTAGGATTTGGTTTGCTAGTATTATGTTGAGGATGTTTACACTTATCTTCATAAGGGATATCGGTCTATAGCTTTTTCATGTGGTGTCGTCTGGCTTTGTTTTCAGGGTAGTAGAATGAGTTAGGAAATAGCCCCTCTTCTTCTATTTTTTGGAATAATTCAAGAAGGGTAGGTTTTGTTTCTTCTTTAAGTGTTTGACAAAATTCTCCCATCTTTTCTAAGTTCTTTACTTTGTCGTACTGCTATTCACGGTATTATAATCCTTTTTATTTCTGTGGAATCAATTATAATGTCCCTACTTTCATTTTTGATTTTAGTTATTTGCATCTTCTCCTGTTGTTTTTTTTTTCTTGTCAGCCTAGATAAAGATTTGTAGCTTTTACTGAACTTTTGAAAGAACCAACTTCCATTTTTGTTGATTATATTGCTTTTCTTTTCTCTATTTCATTTATGTCCACTCTTCTCTTTGTCATTTCCTTCCTTTTGGAAGGTAGCTTTGGGCTTAGTTTGTGTTTCTTGTAATTTACGAAGTTGTAAAGCCAGGTTATTTATATTGGATCTTTTTTCTTTTTTTAATGTAGACATTTACTACTATGAATTTCCCTCCTAGCACTGCTTTTATGTATCCCATAACTTATGGTATGCTGTGTTTTCATTTTCATTAGACTCAGTATTTTCCGACTTCTCCCTTGATTTCCTCCTTAACCCACACATTCAGGACAATAATATCTTCTACCAGCACTATTATACATGTATATATAGAGAGAGAGGCAAAACCTGGCTAACTCGTGTTGGAGCTGAGCATTTCCACATTCCTGAGCCATGTCAAGTCTTTTCAAATACAGATAACTATTACTCAGGTAAATACATGACAATATTTCATGGGTTCCTCAGGTATGAATACTTTTTCAGGTATTTAGTTCCAGATCCTCAATTTTCACATTTATTCTTTCCTAAATTGACCTGCCTGAGGGTTTACAACACTAGTTTTGTTTTCCTACCTGTCCTGACACAATCCCTCCTCCTCTCTGTATAAGAAAAGGAAAGACAAACTCCTTATTTATCCTAAATTTTTAACGTGGTGCATTGTACTGGGAGGGCAATAAACTCCAAGACACTTAACAAAGAGACATTTATGAACATTGATACTGCTATTCTGGAAGTTAATGGCAGGGTAGCAGCTCCTATTACAATTTAGGTGGGCTCCAATTCTTAGATTTCAACAAAATTGGTTAAACCTAAATTAAACTGGCAGATGGTAGATCACAAAAACAATTTTATGACTTTTTACTATGTTATTTAGACTATTAAAACCCGTTGCCATAGATCCGATTCTGACTCATAGTCAACCCTGACCTTATAGGACAGAGGAGAGCTGCTCCATAGGGTTTTTAAGGAGTGGCTGGTGGATTTGAACTGCCCACCTTTTGGTTAGCAGTTGAGCTCTTAACCACTGCACCACCAAGGCTTCTATTTCAACTATAGTGCTCCGTATTATAACAACAACGGACTGACATTACTGTAACAAAATTTTGACCAGTTCTACCTACTTTTTATATGAAAAATATTTCTTAAAACTTTCATCAATTAAAACAAAAGGTAGGAATAAAATTAATGGTAAATCCTGGACCATTCTACTAACAATAATATTCTGTCTTACATGATATGTAGCCTATGTGGGAAAAAATGAGCTACGTTTCCTTCACAATTTTAACTGTTTTATATTTAAATATTATCTGTTAGGTTTCTACTTCTGGCAACGATGGACTAGGTGGTTCAAATCAACCTTATCTCAGGAAAAAAAAACTAGAAAATCTATGGAAAATATTTTAAAATGTCTTCTTGAAAACTCTGTTAGAAGGCTTTAGAGAATAACCAAGGCTGTGAGAAATTGTGAGGTGGTCGAGGAAGTAAGAAAAGCCCAGAGAGCTGAGCTGGGCTTTTGGACTGCTTTTTCAACTGGAGATATTTGTCTTTTCCCATAGCTGGTTGAGAGATACTAAGAAACTAAGCACAGCTTTTAACAGACTCACTGGTTTGAAGGGACAAAATTTAGATTCCAGAGTTTGAGAGGGAAAGGGCTTATTATTAATAACTGTTTCTTGAATCACAGCTTCTCTTGAAGCCTTAGCTCTTTTTGTGATTTCTGTATACAGTGCTGTCAACATAAAGGTGTGGAAGAGCAGTAAGATAGGGAAGATCAAGACACCGGATGCTGAGGGGCAATGGGGAAGGTGAATAATGAGTAAATCTAAGGTAATACGTACTCTACAAAGAAATAATAATATAAAGAGAATTAAAATAACAAAGATTTAAAATATACTTCAGTCATAATAATACACTTGCCAGTACTGACCTTATGCTAGGTCGTAAAACACATCTCAACAAATTTCAAAGTTATTATGTTAAAAATGTAATTCAAATTTTTTTTACAAGAAACAAAACATGATCTAATTTTCAAATACTTTGTCTTAAATTTTAACATTTTTTCAGACGTAAAATAAATATAAAATCTTCCGATTCCACTTAGTAAATGAAAATATTATTATCAGGAAAAAGAAGAAACGTAAGTGGAGGTGCTCTTAATAAAAAATGTTATATCTCTTACTGTAAGATATGAAATAAAACTTTCACAATATTTTTCTCCTATTTAAAGTCTGCCTAGAAACAAAAACGAACTTGTAATCTTTCTTGTATGCTTTGGAAACTAATCAGAGCATTATAAATCCATACACAAGGGAAAATCTGAAAATTATCCCTAAAACACTTTATGGTGGGAACTACGGATTTGAAGCACCAATTGTATAGCTTGTTATCTTGTCAAGACAATATACATACAGAAAAAAATGACATCAAGCAAAATTTATTCTCTATGATAATTAGTTATACATGTTGAAAACATGTGATACAAATTTTAATAGGGATAATATCTAAATCCAATGAAGATTACCTTGTCCAAATTAGAAGTTGGCCTTGTTTCCAATTAAAGATTTAAAGGGAAACCAGATGAACAGAATGCCAACTAGAAATAAGATCAATTTCCAGAAGTAGGATTTATGAAATTTGAGATGAGTGTTAACAAGGAGATTCAATACAGTTTATTATTAAAAACTTAATATCTAAAATGTATTTAAATATGTTCACATATTATATTAAAGATGGAAAGCAAAAAATGAAGATATGGATCAATTGCTGGATATTAATTGATAAATACAGATGTAACTAGCATAATGGATTGAAGCTGATTTAGGGAGAATAACACAGTTCATTTAATTGTGGTAAAGCCTACCTCAAAATTATCCTCTTGCATAGGATAAGGTGTAATTCAGGGCCACGTAGAAATACTCTTTTTCAACAACATACTAATTGGTTCTATGATAGTTTGACAACTTTAGTTCCCACCCCCTCCAGCCAGTTATTATTAAAATCTCTCCCTCGATTCTTGTGTTACTGTACTAACTAGATTCCTATGAACATTCTTTTGCTGCTCTCATCAACCTGTATCTCCTGAGGGAGGCTGTTCTGCCTAGAACTAAGCTATAGGGAGTCCTTATGCATATGGATAACAATATTCAATATAATTTCTAAAATATAAAGGGCACTGACTCTCACATATTTATAAGGCACTTTACATGAGTTAACAATATTTGAGGTAGCTGCTACAATCTCCATTTACAAAAGTTGAAACTTACAAATAAATCAATTGCTCAACATCACATAGCTACTGTTCAGAAAGCATTTGAATATATTTTATCAACCTCCAAAACCCATGTACTTACTGTCCCCATAAAACTGCATAAGAAGCATATACTCTACTAGGCGAGCTCGCCTCTCTGACTGTAGCAGATGAATGGGACTGGCTTGTGTGTAAGTAAGACAGTGGCTTCTGAGGCGAATCGGCACAAAATATCTGATGAGCAAGTGTGGTCTTTACTGGATAATAACTACCAGAAGTAATCATATCCTTTCTCTTATGGGTTTTGAGCTTCTTTTCTTATTCCCATATAGGGTCACTATGAGTCGGAATCGACTCGAGGGCACTGGGTCTATTCCCAAATAAATGGTCCTGGCCAATTTCACCCACTTTATCCTAGCCTCTAATATTAAACCATAGTCCCTGGGGGCACAAACGGTTAAGTACTAAACTACTAGCTGACAGGTTGGCAGTTCAAACACACCCAAAGTCTCCTTGGAAGACCGGTCTGGAGATCTGCTTTCAAAAGGTCACAGCCTTGAAAATCCTGTGGAGTAGTTCTCTTCTGCACACATGGGATCAGCATGAGTCTGAATCAACTGGGAAGGCAACTAACAACAGCAATGTTAAGCTAGTTAACATCAAAAGTCCATTCCAACTCATGGTGATCCATGTTTGTTAGAGTAGAACTGTGTTCCATAGGTTTTAAATGGCTGAATTTTTGGAAGTAGATCACCAGGCCTTCTTTTCAGGTGCTACCGGGTATACTCAAACCTCTGACCTTTCAGTTAGCAGTCAAGTGTGTTAACCGTTTTCACCACCCAGGGACTTGGCCCCTAATGTTAGACATTAAAAACAGTACTTTCAGAAATAACCAATTCAGGGACCACTACACAATCACTACAGGAAGGTTAATATCTTTTTTGGCAGGAGGTTGAGATGGTTGAAAATTGAGGGCTTTTATTTTACTCTGAAATTTAGGACTCACAGTAATTTTCAAAGAATACAGGCAAGATGATTGGGTCGGATATTTGAGAAGTGTACTTATATCTTAATACATTCAGTACAGAAAGTGAGAGAGTAAATCAGCTTTGAAAGATCTTGTGGGATTTCTGAGCAATATAATGGGGTTAGTTAAATATACTGAGTAAAACTTTACAGTTGCTTGACTGAATGATAATCTTTAACAACTCCGGTAGCCTTGACGTTAGTGTAGACAAAGTGAAAACAGAGATCCTTCTATAATTTACTTTCTAGACAGACAGGAAAGATCAACAGAAAAATGGGTCTGAGAATTTAGTATATTGACAAAGGAATAAACAAAATTACAGACAACTGAATATAAGCATAATTTGAGATAACACTGTTCATGGACCTGAAAAATTAGGATAATGTTTTCCGCTGGAAAAGCTATTTTTGATTCACTTTTGCCTGAAACTAGTAAGAAATTGTAGAGTGGCCTTTGGCTGCTTGTAGATGGATCTGCACATGCTTTTTTCCCCATGAGTGACTTCCTCTGTCAGTTCTGCTCTTCCTAAAACACCACTCAGAAGGTATCATGTTGGCACAGTGGTTAAGAGCTTGGCTGCTAAGTAAAAGATCAGTAGTTCGAATCCATGAGCTGCTCCTTGGAAACCATATGGGGTAGTTCTACTCTCTTCTATAGATCACTGTGAGTCAGAATTGACTCAAAGACAACGGGTTTCAGGTTTTTTCTGCTATGGTATGACCTCATCCAAGTAACAAAAGAAAAACCCTACTTCCAAACAGGGTCATATTCACAAGTACAGGGGTTAGGACTTTAACATATCTTTCTGGGAGACACAATCCAATTCATAACAAGCAACAGATATCATTATTTACCTGGACAGTTCTAATAGTCTCTTAAGTGGACTTCCTGTGCTTAAAATTTTAGCCTCTCCAACATAGTCTTCAGGCTGGTATCAGTTATTTTCATTATGTGCTTTCTTACAAGACTTTCTACTTTCAAAAAATAAAACTCAGTGTTCTCCACAATCTGGTTCCAATTTAGCTTTCCATTCTTATACCCTCCCTTTCCTGTCTCCCTATTAAAAACACTCATTACCTGTTCTTTATTCTCCATGGACCACACAGCTTTTTATGCATCTGACTGCATTTGCTTTTGTTGTCCTCATGATTTTTCTGGAATATCTCTCTGCCATGTATGTTCATTTAAAAATATGTATTGATTGTCTACTACATGGCAGTGCAAGACACGTGACACATCTGTTTTTTTGTTTTTTTTTTTTAAAGATCACTTTCCCTGCAGTGTGTGGAATGTATTAATAGATTTTAGGCAGTAGCCCTTGCAGGAACAGTGAAGACGGGAACAGGTCGAAGAAGGGGCACATATTTTGAAGAAAAGATCAATGGTGTTTAATGCTAGTTTACATGTGGGGAATTAGGAAAAGGAGAGGATCACGGATATGTAGGTTCTAAGTTAAGCAGCAGAATAACTAGAGATGTCAATTAGTGAGATACTGAGAAAGCGTGAATCTGCTTGGGGAGATGAGAAATTAAAGACGACTTTGGACATGTTAAACTTGAGATGTCTGTAAGATATCCAAGAAGATATGTCAAATAAGCAATTGGGAATGTGAGTCTGGAGTTTAGAGGGAACACCTGATATGGAAAATACACACACATGCATACACACGCACAGAGTTTGTGAGATGTTAACATCCAGATGTCATTTATGTCCATGGTAATAAGCTCACCTGTTTTATCTATATATTTCCTCAAATGTTTCCACAACTTCGATGTTGTGGCCCTTTGTAATATTTTTATTGCACTAATTTTTTTTTTTTAATACATTACCTAATATCAAATTTTATTACGTATGCACCCGTTTTCTCACATTATCGCAAGATCCTTTGAGGAAGTTTTAGTATCTTTTGTATTGCTTAAATAGTATGTATGTGTGTGTGTGTTTTCTATGAACATTCCAAAAACTTGCAGTCAGAGTCACTTCTATCTTGCTATGTATGCCTTTTTTGTTCCATTAGTTGGGCATTGCTTTATTTTTATTAATATATCCAATACATTCATAAATGCAGGCAATCTGGACCCACATGCCATGTTTTTGTCTCCCCAGTAGTAAGATTTTCATTGGAAGCGTAAAATGAATTTGTGATCTTTGCTGCTATGAAATTAACCACTGATTCACTCAGTGTTTTAGAATTTCAGAAGAGGGAAAAAGGAGTCTAGCTACAGTATGCAAATCCAAGAACCTTACATAGAATGACTGGCCTGTGTTAAAGGGGCTGACATCATGGTGTGGGGTGAGATGACTGAGATGCATTTTTGGAGTCCATAGATTGACAGTAAAACAGAAGCTGTAAGTGGTTTCTTTGTGAGTAGTGTGAACATGTTTTCTCTTCCAACAAAAAAGTCTCTCACAAGGACCACACATCTGTCCATTTGCCATACTATGGGGGCTTGTGTGTTTCTGTGATTCTGGACCCTGTGCCAATGGTATTCAAATACCAGCAGGGTCATCCACCACAGACAGATTCCAGCTGAGCTTCCAGACTAGACAGACAAGGAAGAAGGACCCGGCGGTCTACTTCTGAAAAGAATTAGCCGGTGAATACCTTATGGATAGCAGCAGAACATTGTCTGATATAGTGCCGGAGGAAGATGAGCCCCTTAGGCTGGAAGGCACTCAGAATATGCCGCAATATTACGTTCTGTCGTACATAGGGTCACAGTGAGTTGGAACCCAACTTGATGGCACCCAACAACAATAAGGACCAATAAAAAGTACCATATCCTGTCTATACCCAGCCTCATTGACTTCCATCCTCACCCAAGTCATTCAATTAACTCTCCATATTTTAGGGCTTCCCAGACCTACTTCACTTGGAAGGCTGTTTTTAATGGAAAGTATCAGGCTATTTTCATATAGATTTTAAGTGGTTTTCATCATGATTGCAATTATTTGACATGTGCGATTTGATTATGCTTTGGCAATTAGTTAAAGGTTTTTGTTTGTTTTTAAATCATATAGACCATCAGTGTTTGGGTAAGGGCCATGAGGGTGTGGGGACAGAGTTTACACCTTCGGGAGCAAAAAGACAACAAATTGTGAGCATAAAAATTCTTATCTAAAATCAGTAGAAATGGCATGATTTAAAATTGATGATAGCTAATTGAAAACTCTCTCTTCCCCTGTAAATGAGTAACACTAAAGTAAAAGTTTACATAAATACCTCTATACTTTCATCAAACACAAGACTTATTTAAACTAGTTCAGCCGTGTTCACTCACTCTGCTTTCCTAATCAAGTCATAACATATTCTCTGAACTTTTCCATAAATGGAATAGTGAGCACTAAAGCCATGTGCATAAAAATAACAGATGTGGGCTGCTTTCTCTTCTGGTTAACATCACCTGTGGATATGTCACCCACTGTGTATTTAAAGGAATCTGAACAGAGAATGGTTATTCAAACAGAGAATGAAACCACTGTTACTAAGACATAGGCTTTCTCTGTCGCTCAGCGTAAAATATATATTTCGAAGTACATGTATTAGAAAAGACGGCATGGTGGGCTAATGTTGGTCTGTCTCCTGGAAAACAGAACTATTTATAGTTGTTAAACTCTGATAAAATAAGGAATCCAGTCAGCCAGGGACAGGAAATTATGCATTGTAGTTCCAGAATTAGTAGGCTGAATTTTCTACATAAAGACAGCCTTTATAGTATTTACGTTTTTTTTTCTTCTTGTATATGTGTGTATATATGTGTGTGGGTGTGTGTACTTCTTCTAAAAGTGCTGATAATAGTGCATAGATTTATGTGTGTGAGAGTGTATATGTGTGAATATTTCCCCCCTCAATTCATAGAGATAGAGATAAAAGATCATTCTATTGAAATGCTAGATGTGATAACACCAGTGGGGCAAAGGAAATTGTAGTGATTCTAAAACTTGATGTTAGACAGTTGTCATGTTTTTTTATTTGTGATTGCCATGTCCATGACAGGTTTTCAGTAAAAAGTTAAACTATATGGAAAAATAAATAATATTTTTGAAGATGATAAAATGAGTATAACACCTGGTATTACTTTGTTTTTTTTTTTTTTTTGGTCTCTTTTCAGTTTTGTTTCATGAAAAGTTGTTTTTAATCTGCAAACATGTTACACTTTAAGTATTATAATGAGATTGTTTCCTATTAAGTAATGCTAAAAATCAACACCCATGAAAGCAGCAGTCAAGGAATCAAAAGACGTATTGCACTGGGCAAATCGACTGCAAAAGATCTCTTTAAAGTGTTGAAAAGCAAAGGTATCACTTTAAGGACTAAGATGCACCCGACCCAAGCCATGATGTTTCCAATCACCTTCATATGCATGTGGAAACTGGACAATAAATAAGGAAGACTGAAGAAGAAATGACGCCTTTGAATTGTGGTGTTGGCGAAGAATATTGAATATACCATTGACTTCCAGAAGAATGAACAAATCTGTCTTGGAAGAAGTACAAACAGAATGCTCCTTAGAAGCAAGGATGGAGAGACTACAACTCACATACTTTGGACATGTTGTCAGGAGGGATCAGTCCCTGGAGAAGGGCATCATGCTTGGTAAAGTGGAGGGTCAGTGAGAAAGAGGAAGACCCTCAATAGATGGATTGATGTAGTGGCTGCAACAATGGGCTCAAGCATAGCAACGATTGTGAGGATGCCACAGGACCGGGCAGGGTTTCATTCTGTTGCGCATAGGGTCGCTGAGTCGGAACTGACTTGATGGCACCTAACAATTAACAACAACAATGCTGAAAATACTAATGGTTTTAGCTATGAAGGAAAACATAAGTGGTTTAATTTGGTGTTTCGGAATATTTGAGAAAAATTCTTTTTCCTCAATTTTGCATCTATTTTGAATTATGCTGTATGAGTGAGTGAGAAATGAAGACTTGATATCCTATTTCTAGCTTAACTACTTTTATCAATTGCCATATTTCAGAAGAGAGTCTAGGGAGTGTCCTTCTTGAGTTTGTCACCTCTCAGACGTCACTTAATACAGTTTTGCTATTATAGCCAGAGCAACGTTTCTCTTTATTGGCAATTTGCATTTGGCACATTAACAGACATTGATTTGCACTTCAGTTCTCAATAGAGCAGTGAGACTTGGAATGTCTAAGTTGTGCTTGATATTTCCTTTGGGAGTTCCTACATTCTTTCATTGCCTCTAAAATCTATTTCCAGGGAACTAGAGTTAATTCATCAAAGTAAATCTAAGATCTTTAATACTTAAATTTGGGACTTAAAGAGACTGTGGTAGTTAACTGGACTTAGGAAATAGGAAGAGATCACCCAATGGTTTTGATCAATAAAATATCATTATACATCACAGAAAGATTGAAAAAATATGTTTATGTTACATATATATGAAGTTATACAATAAAGTTATGAAGATTAAATTCTGTAGATTTATTTTTCCTTTTAAGAATGGTTTTCTTAATTTACAGGCCTTAACAAAAGGTAAATATATTGAAAATGAGCTTCAGACAATTAGTCCAGGTTTAATATATACAGAATTACACATTATTAATGTATACCTAAGAAACTTCCGCAAGAGTTGTCGGTGGTCATTAACACACAAAGTATCACACAAAAGATTGAGAAATGTTTCAGTTTTTATTTTCATAATTTCTTCAAATATACTTATGTTAATTTCCCGGGCAAATTCAAAGGACCACTCAAATTATGAGTCAGGGTTTAAAGCAAGTCTTTTCAAATCTAACATAGCTAAATTAATCTATTCCGGTTTAAGCATACGGTGTCCCCTGTTTATTTAAAAATGTATATTCAATAAAGTCTCAGAACTGATTTATAAGAAAGAATTTGGAAGCAAAACTAGATGCTAGGAAGGACTGTGACTCTATGCTATAGAGTAATAAACTAGACAATATTAGAAGCAGAATGTCTTTTGAATAGATGTGTTCGAATAGTGTTTAGGTATGTGCTTTAAAAATCGCAGTGCTACTTTACTCCCACCTGCTTGGTAGAAATATGCAAAGAAAATTCATAAGACACAAATAAACTTAAAAAAAAAACAACCTGAATGAAATGAGATACAGTTCTGATTCTCATCTGAGTTCTTAATGATGGTCATTACAAACCTAACTGCATTTTAATGCTGAAATATACTGCCTGTGGTCATCACCGGAATGAAATATGATGCTGACAATTGACAGAACTTAACAATAACAGAAGAGTTCACAAAATTCATAACTCTCTGTGTGTATTTGCAGCTTAAAGGGAAGTATGTGACGGATGTTGACCCGCTCCAAGAAAAGTGACATGACACTTCTGAAAACACAAAGTGTTCTAATAAGGCCAAGCGGCTTCACTTGCTTTAGCAAATAGGCAGAAGACAAGAGAGAAAGTTTTCTGACAAAGTCAAAAGGAGTAAAGGGAATGTCTCATTAGATTTTTTTTTGTTTGTTTATGTTAAGGGTATTATTCAAAACAAAAATTTAATAATCCTAATTTCTTAGTCATTTTCTAATCTTTTTTAGAAGCCTTGCTAGCCTGGTTTGTAGTTTTGGGCATGCATAGATGTATCTGTGTATGTGGCTTATTTTTGAGAAAAAAGAGTGCATTTGGGTCTTTGCAGAATCTTGGGTATAGAGACAGGATTTAGACATGTGGACCAGTATAGCCTCAGATTCAGGGAAAACAAAAGGTTAGTAAAGGTCAGTTATCCCACAGGGGTAATTTGCTCGTATCTCTGTTCTAACAACTGAAGAATTGAGATCCTATTACTTGGATGTAAAATGTTACATTTGGAGCCTGTCATTCTATTAAGAAGCTAATGTTTTTGCTGTTGTTTATACCTGGTAAGTGTTCATTATAGACAATTGTGTAAATATAAAAACTATGAAGAACAAAAGTAAACTTCATCCATGATCTCATATGCAGAGATGAACTTTGCTGAGATCTTGGTGTATTTTTGCCCTTAGTCTCTTGGTTATATTGGCCTCATTCTCTCTATTCTCTTAATAGTTTTTTTTTTCCCCCTCAATATTACATTGTGAGCATATTTTTCTTGTTAAGAAGTTCATCTTCCAAAAAAGCTCTCAAATATTATTTGATAAGATCCTATTGAAACTAACATAAACATTCAAAATGTAAAATGGTCTATCCCCAAATTTGTCTTTCTCGGGAAGCTGTCACTGATATGTCACTGTGCCTAGGCCATTGAGGCTGGAGTATGACCCAAGTGAGTATAGTCTTGGGAACCCCCTCTGCAATACAGACTCATTGACCAGTAAGCACATCCCCTGAGGTTACATAATCATCCTTCCACCATGCAGTGTGGCGAGGGGAAACAGTGGTAGACTTGGACTAATTCAATTTCTGCTTGTAATTTCAATTTTCATTCATTCATTCATCAAATATTTACTAAGGATATATTAACATTTCTTAGGAAACCCTACTGGTGTAGTGGTTAAGAGCCACAGCTGCTAACCAAAATGTCAGCAGTTTGAATCCACGAGGCACAACTTGGATACTCTATGGAGCAGTCCTGCTCTGTCCTATAGGGTTGCTGTGAGTCAGAATCAACTCAACAACAACGGGTTTGGTTTTTTGCTTATTTACAAAAAAAAAAAAGGGCATGGACTAACATCCCTGCCCTGATAGGGCACACGTTCTGGACTGCTTTCATTGACTCTCTGAATTTAAAGATGAGACTGGAGCCTCCTTTGTTCTATACCTCTTCTTTCAAATTTTAAATAATAAAATTTAAGCTATACTTGTCCTTATGAATGACTTTTCTTGATTACCAACTTTACTAACCAGGGATTGTATTATATTTTAAATGTACTGAGACGTTCTTCCCCAGCCACTGGTCCAGGTACCTTGACAAGCCATTACCAAGAGTCTTAGATCCTTAAGTTCCTCTCAGACACATTAATCAGGGTGCTCCGGGAAGGCGGATCAGCTGTTTCTCTAACTAGACACCTGAGAAGCAGCAATCTGCATTCATTCTGACTTTATTAGGAGACAGAGAAGATTCCAGAGGCCGAGGTGCAGCTATACTTTGACTGCTATTAACTCACGCAAGACATTCCAAATGGTGCTAACAAACATTAAGAATGCTATTCTAATTTTATGAATATATCCAATTAACTCCTGATTTTGGATGACGAGACTAAAAGCATAGAGTCAGAATTAGACTGACATCCTAGAATGCTTTATGTTCACAGGCAAATAAATATTTCCAAATAAAAAGCCTTATATTAAGGAAATAACTGCATGCCATATAATATTATAAAACTTTTAGAAAAATTATACTGAAGTATTTCTCATTCTAAAGATTTCTTCATATACTTTCTTAAACTATGTTTCTTAGGAAGAAATGTGACTTATTTTTTTAATTATTTTTAATTAAAAGGCTCTGATTTATGAAATCATGAGAACACTAGAAGTACTTTTATGTCTGATGTTGCTTTTCATTTTAATGTGTCATCATTTGATAAATACAGCAAGAGGTTTTCTAGTTTTTGCTTTAAGTATTCTGAAGTTGGGAATGGTACTTAAATTATATGGCAACAACTTTTGGTTTTTGTTTTTTAATATCACTTAGAAAACCCTGCATTTTCTTAAATGGAAAACATACGAATTTTGTCCTCAAAGGTGATGGACCTATTAAATATTTCTAGATTTCCAATAACCTCCACACTAAAGAAAAAAAAAATTAAAAAGAAGTCTCAGAAGTAAATAATAGAGAATGAAGAACACCGAAATAATATACTCTAATATCCAACTCTTTCGACCCATTCTCCTCCTTTTATTCTATGTCTCTAATTCCCTTATTATCCTTGTATTCACAGTACACTATTTTTATAAACTTTCATAAATTTATATATATATATATATATATATATATATATATATAACAATCATTTTCTCCTCTTAGAGGAAACCACAACTCTTATTTCTAGCACTATCTTAGTTTCCTAGTGCTGCTGTAACAGAAATACCACAAGTGGGTAGCTTTAAAAACAGAAATTTATTTTCTCAGAGCTCAGGTGACTAGAAGTCAGAATTCAGGTCACCGGCTCTAAGGTAAGGCTCTCTCTCTAAGGGCCTTGGGGAAAGATCCTTGCTTCTTTCAGCATCTGCAGCCCCAGCTTTCCTCAGTTGCTTGGTGATCTTCACATGCATCTATCTTCCCTGGTTTGTGCTTACTTGTCTCTGTGTTTATGCTACTCCTTATAACTTAGAAGTGATCAGATTTAGGACACACCCTACATCCATACAGACTTATGTTAACATATCAAAGAAAACCCAATTCCCAAACAGGATTGCATCCACAGGTATAGAGGTTAGGGTTACAACATATTTTGGGGGAACTCAATCCATAGGAAATGCAATGTGTTGTTTTTCTTTTTTGTTGAACTTCATACAGGTGAAAACAGGAGACATATTTTCTTTTGTGATTGAGTCCTTGTACTCAGCGTTGTTTGTGGGAGCCAACAAGGTTATTGCATATATTCATTTCCATTGAATTATACCATTCTGTTGTATGTAGATACCACACTATTTATTTATTTATTCTACACTTTATATACATGTTTTTTTTTTTTAGTATCAGGCTATTATGTCTAATCGTGCTACAGCATTCATGCACGTGCCTTTTGGTGTAGACATGTATGCTCGTCTGTTTGATAAATAAACAGGTGTGGAATTTCTGGGTCATAGAGTAAAAATATATTTATCTTTAATAATTATTGTCAAAGAGTTTCCCTCAAGGGATTATAACAGTTTATACTCCAAACAATAATAAGAATGCATATTTACCTATAACTTGATCAAATTACTATTGGTCTATTTTAAATTTTTATGATTTATATGTATGTGTAGTAGTATCTCCTTGAGATTATCCCGATGATGTAAGAGATTGAGTATCTTTATTTTACTAACACTTTGGGAAGTGATTGTTTGTTCCCCTTCCTAATTGTGTTTCTGTCTGTTCCTCATTGATTTATAATCTGGGTCTGAGTCCTTTGTCAGTTTTTTATTTGGAAAATTTTTTTTCCCACTCAATGTCTTCCATTTTCACACCCTCAAAGGCTTTTTTTTTAATTGATATTTTATTTTTTGATTCATATTTTTTTTTGCTCTGTAAAAAAAAAAAAAAAAAAACTTTACCTACCCTAAGAATAGGGAAATAGTCTCTTTTTCTTACTCTATGAAACTTCTTTTGGTTTACCTTTCACAGTTCTACCTACACTCACCTGGAATTAATTATTCAATATGCATATGCAGGCTACCCAGGATTACTTATTGAAAAGACTGTCTGCCTTTGCATGGGTTCTCTAGAGGAGGAAAACACACCAGGGAGATATATATATATATACATATATACGTATATATATATATATATATGTATATATATATATATATATATCTGGCCAGAGGTTTCTTCACGCTTATGTCCCCCATCCATGGCCAAGTGATGAGAGAAGTGCAGGGTCAAAAAAGAGAGAGAACTCTGCCAGAATATCCATTTCTATTCTGGAGGCAGGCCACACTCCCAAGGAAACTCTCCTTTCAATCGATTGGTTGATCACATCAGTTTACATCATTGATAATGATTGCATTGCCTTACATTATGGATCAGCAACCAGTCCAGTGTCTGCCAAACCACTGGAAATCACAGCCTAACCAGCTGACACATAAAATTAGCCATCACACTATCCTTTCCCCAGTGTACTTCAAGGTGACATTTGTCATAACTCAAAGGTTCATAGTTGTGCTGTTCTATTTATGGACTGGATTGTGTTCCATTGGTCAATTCATTTATCATTGTTCCAAAACTGTCTATCATAACTACTAAAGCCTTATAATAAGTATTGATACCCGTTAGCATAAACCTAATGATTTTCATCTTTTTTAAACTTTTTCATTCTTCCTGGATGTTTGAGTTTCCAGATCCACATTAGAATCATCTAGTTAATAAAGGGAGCCCTGGTGGCGAAGTTGTTGAGAGCTTGGCTATTAATCAAAAGATTTATTGTTTCTGTTTGTGAAGGCTGTTTGATTTTTTTATGTTAATTTTATACTTTCTAAGCTATTGAATTATTTTATTGTTTGTGATAGCTTTGTCATTTATTAAGTTTTATATCTATATTATCAGAGCATTAGCAAATTGAAATAGGCCTATTTCCCATCTAATAACATGTATATGAATGTACACACACACACTGACATATTCAGAAAAGAATTATCAATTTATGCATGTCTCTCTTAATTTTTTAAATAAACAACAGGTTTTAAATTGTGCTGAAGCATTTTTTAGCACACAGGAAAATAGAAACAGAAAGTTTTTTTTCATTACATTTATTAATATGGTATATTATTTTAATGATTTTTCTAATATTGAATCAGTCTTACATTCATGGAATAATACAGTAGTTTCTTAATGTATTATTGGATGCATATTGCTAATATTTATTTAGGCCATTTACATCAATAACAAAGTGATATTGAGTTGTGTATTTTATTATCAGGTGTTGCCTTTATGAAGTATAGGCATAAAGAGTATGCTTGTTTTATAAAAAGAATTAGCAGATTTTTCTTCATTTTCAGGGCTGTACAGCAACTTACCCACCATGAGTGTGTCAGTTTGTGGTACTGCAGTGGTTTCTGTGTTGTCGCTGTGATACTAGAAGATTTGCCACTGGTATTTCAAATATCAGCAGTATTACCCTTGGTGGACAAGTTTCAGCAACTCTTCCAGACTAACAGACAAGGAAGAAGGATCTGGCAATCTACCTTTGAAAAAATTGGCCACTGTAAACATTATGAATAGCATGGAATATTATCTCACATAGTGCCAGAAGGTGAGCCCCTCAGTTCTGAAAGCACTCAAAAGACGAGTAGGGCAGAGCTGCCTCCTCAAATTAGAGTCAAACTTAATGACATGGATGGAGTTAAGCTTTTGGGATCTTCATTTGCTGATGTGGTTTGACTCAAAATGAAAAGAAATACTTGCTCATATACAAGTTAAAGCTGAAGAAAATTGAAACAAGTCCATGAAAGCCAAAATAAGACCTTGAGTATATTCCACCTGAGTTTTGAGACCATCTCAAAAACAGATCCAATGCACTGAACACTAATGATCAAAGACCAGATGAGTTATGGAAAGACATCAAGGACATCATACATGAAGAAAGTAAAAGTTCATTAAAAATATAGAAAAGAAAGAAAAGACCAAAATAGATGTCAGAAGAGACTCCAAAATTTGTTTTTGAACATAGAGTTGCTAAATCGAATGGCAGAAATGATGAAGTAAAAGTCTTGAAGAGAAGATTTCACAGGGCAGTTCAATTACACAAATTAAGTATCATGATGAAATGAGCAAAGACCTAGAGTTAGAAAACCAAAAGGGAAGAACATGCTCGGCATTTGTCAAACTGAAAGAACTGAAGGAAAAATTCAAGCCTCAAATTGCAATACTGAAGGTTTCTACAGGGAAAATACTGAATGGTATAGGAAGCATAAAAAAGATAGAAGGAAAATACAAAGTCACTGTGCCAAAAAGAAACGGTCAGCGGTCAGTCATTTCAGAATGTAGCATATGGTCAAGAACCAATGGTATTGAAAGAAGAGGTCTCAGTTACACTGGAGACATTGGCGAAAAATAAGGCTCCAGGAACTGACAGAATACCAAATGAAATGTTTCAACAAAGAGATGTAGTACTGGAGGTGCTCACTTGTCTATGCCAAGAAATTTGGAAGACAGCTACCTGTCCAACCAACTGGAAGACATCTACATTTTTGCCCGTTCCAAAGATATATGATCCAACAGAAAGTAGAAATTATCAAACAATATCTATAATATCACAAGCAAGTAAAATTTTCTTGAAGATAATTCAAAAGCGGTTGCAGTAGTAAGTACATCAACAGAAATTCAAGGCTGATTCAGAAAAGAATGAGAAATGAGGGATAACAGAAGTACCACTAGTAGATGACTTCAACAAAGAGAAGTTTATTCTCTCAGTCCAATAGGCTAGCAGTCTGAATTCAGGGCCCTGGCTCCAGGGGAAGGTCTTCTCTCTCCATTGGCGTTGGAGGAAGGTCCTTGTCATCAGTCTTCCCCTGGTCTAGGAGCATCTCAGCACAGGAACCTCAGGTCCAAAGGACTTGCTCTGCTCCCAGCGCTGCTATCTTAGGGGAATGAGTTCCTCCCATCTTGCTTCTCACTTCTCTTTATATCTCAGAAGAGATTAGCTTAAGACACACTATATAACCTTATAGATCTTATCAATATAAATGCCGCTAACCCATCTCCTTAACATCATAGGCACAGGATTTACAACACATAGCAAAATCACACCAGATGACAATCATACAATACTGGGAATCATGACCTAGCCAAGTTAACAGATATTTTTTGGGGACACAATTCAATTCATGACAGATATTTACTTGTGTTTTATTGGCTATGCAAAGGCATTTGACTGTGTGAACCATAACATATTATGGATAACATTGGGTAGAACAGAAATTCCAGAGCACTTAATTGTGCTCCTGTGGAACCTGTAAAACAGACCAAGAGGCAGTTGTCCAAACAGAGTAAGGGGACATTAGGTCAGGTGTGCATCAGGGTTGTTTCTTTTCACCATAGTATTCAATCCATTTGTGGAGCAAATAATCCAAGAAGGTGGACTATATGAAGAAGATGACATCACGATCGGTGGAAGACTCATTAACAATCTGTGTTATGCAGATGACACAACCTTGCTTGCTGAAAATGAAGAGGACTTGAAACACTGATGAAGATCAAAGGCCAAAGCCTTCAGTATGGGTTACACCTCAACATCAAGAAAACAAAAACCCTCACAACTGGGCCAATAAGCAGCATCAGGAAAAATGGAGAAAATATTGAAGTTCTAAAGGATTGCTTTTTACTTGGATCCACAATCAACACCCACAGAAGCAGCAGTCAGGAAATCAAAAGATGTACCGCATTGGGCAAATGTGCTGCAAAAGATTTCTTTGAAGTGTTAAAAAGCAAAGATTTCTGTTTGAGGACTAAGGTGTGCCTGACCCAACCCGTGGTGCTTTAAATCACCTCATATGCATGCAAAAGGTAGACAATGAATAAGGAACACCGAAGAAGAATTGATGCCTTTCAATTATGTTGTTGGCAAAGAATATCGAATATGCCATGAACTGACTTAAGAACAAACAAATCTGACTTGTAAGAAATATAGCTAGAGTGCTCCTTGGAAGAGATGAGGTGAGACTTCGCCTCACATACTTTGGACATGTTATCTGGAGGGACCAATCCCTGGAGAAGATCACCATGCTTGATAAAATAAAAGGTCATCAAAAAAGAGGAAGACCCTTGACGAGATGGATTGACACAGTGCCTGCCACAATCAGCTCAAACATAAAGATTGTGAGGATGGCACAGGATCGGGCACCGTTTCATTATTTTGTGTGTAGGTTAGCTAGTGGTTTTGTTTAAGAAAACGCATAATTATGTTTCCACCTTTTCATTTTCTACCTTATTAATTTTGCTTTTCTTCTTTATCATTTCCTTCATTGTGCTTTCTTCAATTTACTCTGTTTTTCTATTTCTTGAGCTAAGATTTTAGGTCATCCATTTTAATTTTTTAATGACTACTCGACGGCAACAGGTAAAGTACTTAGGGCTATACATTCTTTCTGATCACCACTTTAAATCCCATAGATTTTATTACTCCCATTATTTTGAAAATTTCAGTTTATATTTTCCCTCTCATCTAAGGGTTGTTTAATAGGGTCAGTTTCCATTTCGTACATGATTCCTTCCAATTGTTTATTCTTTCATTGTTTCTCTGTATTTTGTAATCTTTTCAGTGAAATGTTAAAGTAATCAAATACTAGGACTTGTCATTTCCAGTCATTTATGAAACCAGCGTCAGAACTGTAAAAGGTTCAAATAGCTTTAGCTCATGAAGCAATTTTGATCTATTCCCTGAAAAACTACTTGACTTGCTTTGAAAGGGAGTTACTGTTTTGTTTTCTATTTAGCAATATTATTTTATATATATTAGGCTAATAATTTGAGTCTAATCTCTTTTTTTCTGTTTCCATAATTCTTCTGTATAAAAACATATTATTGATCCCTGATTTTTCAGAAGTCTCAAGAGCAATTCTCAGACTATACTTGACACTATTACCTTAAAAATGTCTTGCTGCATGGCCCAGAGATCCAAACTGATTTTCTTTCTTATTTCAAGCTGCCACCATGTCTGTTATCTCTTGATTTTCCCTTCCTGAAGAATCTCTTATTTTTCATTCCAAACACAAATGCACAGATTGTTTTCTTTTGAATGATTGTATAGGTAATGAGTTTGGGGAATCTTCATGGGGTATTATAGGTCAAGAAATGTTACTTTATATATATACATATATATATCTTTATTAAAAGGCATCCTTAACCCATGAGCCAGCCTAATATCTGTACCTCATCCACCCAGGCAGCCATAGGAGATTTGCTATTATAAAACACATAGACTCAAACATACAGAGTGTAAAACAAGCATTGATATGAAACTCTACATTTATTTAATATTCTGTTTGCTTTAGTTTGGTTTATAAAAACACTGTAGCTGGAAGCACCTATTCTATACAATTTTGGAGCAATAAATTACTTACAATTCAAAGGAGATATAGAGTGCTTCAGTTGAAGTAATGGCTTTATGTTAGTTTAAAAACATTGATTTTAAGTTTTATTCAGCTATGGAAGTATATCATTATAATTTTCTTAACCGAGAGATTATATACATGTACCTTATTCTTATAATAACACATTTTACACCACCTGCTAAGTTACTAAAAAATATGCTTAGATCATTGAAAAACACATATTGGACATTCAACAAATAAATTACTACTGATAAAATAATATTAAAGGCAGCATTTTTTGTTTAAAATAACACTACCTGTAAATTAAAGTGGCTGATATACAAGAATGAAATATACAAGAATATACAATATACAAGAATGAAAATGATTCAGTTAATCTCATTAGGAAAATATGAAATATAAATTGCATATGAGAAAAATAAAACATTGTAGTATTTCTTCTCTAGTTTTTTTTTTTTTTGGACACAAAATTGCTAACCTGTTAAAAAAAACAAAAGGCAAAAAACTGCTAGCTAAAACAATTCAGGGGATTAGGTATGAAAAATTACATTAGCTTTTTGCATCAGAATCACAGATGATGATATTTAAGAAATATCCATTAAAATTCACAATCCCTTAAAGTATGGTATTTTAAGGTGACATTTGGGGGTGGGGGCAACAAAACGTCCTTACAATTGTATCTATATTCTTGGTAAACTGATTTCAATAAACATGTTTTACTTCTTTATCTCCTTTGCCTAGTTACCTTCTGATTTTAAGAGCAATCTGTAATACAGAGCTTGATAATACACTCCACATGTCTTGCATCTGACAATAGTGTTTTGACAGCATAACAAACTTAACAGTTCTGTTACTTCTCAGAAGTATTTGCCATAGAACACTTTCATAAATTGAAAGATTTAGTCTAGAGTTATACAGTGGTTAGAGCTTGGAAAGAATTTTTAAATATTAATAATGTTATCTGCATACACAGCAATGCATGTTTATATTATGCATATTTATATCTACTATCATGAAAATCTCTTCTGCAGAAAATAAAATGGAAAATAAACTAACGATATTCAGATAGGAGGTAGAACATTAAGTAGACAATACACTCCAATCCACATATTCTCTGTACCTACTAACAGTGGATATTGTATCCTTGCCCTACTACCACTTTGATATCCAAATCACCATATACTAAACCCATCAGTTTCTTTTTTTTTTTTTAATCATCTTGGTAGGTTTTCACTTTTCTCAAATTACTTCTTCAATATTAATTTGTATCTTAATTGCCTTATCTTGTTATATGACATCTTCAGTACACCATCATCATCAATTCGCCAATCATGGAATTATGCACAGAGGATATAGAATGATAAAATGCTACTCTTAGTCTAGTAAAGGTTGAAAAGCATTATAGAAATAAAAGAATCAGATGCATTTGGGGAGCAGAAAATCAGTGGGCTTAAAACTTGAGATCATATCCCTCACTGCTAAAATCCCTCCAATATTAACAATCGCATTCAGCATCCTTACAAAATCCTGGAGCCACGAAGTATTATATGATTGTCTTATTGTCTTCCACCTCTAACTCTCCAGCCACACCAGCTTCCTTGATCATTCTTAACCACCCAAAGCATCGCCCTACTTCAAAATTTTCTCGTTTGCTGTTTCCTCCAGAAAATTTCTTCACTGAGATTTAGCCTTGGCCAACTCCCGAACTTCAATCAAGACTCTGCTCAAACATCGCTCCTCTCCACAGAGAACTCCCTCCAGAACACCTTTTCTTAACTAATCCTCCTAATCACTCTTTGTCCTACTCTGCTTACTTTCTTTCAAAGCATTCATCACCGCTTGACATTATCTTTTAATGCCTATTGTAGGAAGGACACCTGTTACCAACTCCAGGGGGGGAAGCCTACTGCATGGAAGATAACAAAGAGAACCTACGGCAAACAGAACAAACAACATCTCACACAGCTACTGGATAAAACAGCATTTGTCTACAAGGGAGAGAAGCAGAGTGAGATTAACTTCAGGAGTGGCCATCGGTCCCTCATGGCCAGTACATCCCTCCCAGCAGTCGTGGCCTTATGGTGGACTGCACACACCCCTCTGGTGTTCTAGGTGAAAGTCTTCGTTACCTCTCCACTGGGCACAACTGTATCAGTGGGAATGGTCAGGTGCTATGTGAAGCACATGCATAAGTGGAACAGAGAGAAAACATAAAGAGCCATAATTGGGAGACATCACCAAACAAGACAGAGCACCCAGTACCAGCTGTGCTATCTCCCTGTAAAAAGATATTCCAGGCCCCGAGGCCCTGTGTGGCCAGCCAGAGAAGGGGAAGAAAGTTGTCCAAAGGCTGTTCTCCCAACACTTATCATTAGCCGACCCCATGAGAATGGAATCCTCATGAAACTACGTATTTTGACAGTTTTGTTATTATATCCCAGGGCCTAAAGCCTTTCATAAGAAAATATTTTATTTTTAAATTAATGGGTCATTTTTTAATAAGTAAATTAACTATTTATTTTATTTTGCCCTTCTGCATACAATAAAAAATTTGAAAAAAAAAAAGTTGAGTACCTTCAGAGTAAGTTAGAAAATCGAAGTGACTGGATTGAAGGGTGAATATATCAGAGGAGTTAGATAGACCACAGTGGGGACACTGGAGGGCAATACAGGGTTTTCACATGGTCGTGAGGAATTATTAGATTTATTTTGAAGGACTTTTGCTTTGATGCCTCACCACTTATGTTTTGAGACCAACACGGGATTAAAATTTGAACTTTAAATTTAGTAAGATAAAGCCGATGCAAGGCTCAAACTACTGTGGGCAAATTACTCATAAGAATACTTAGAAGCTGCACTTTCCTCTTACACAATGTGTACCTTATGGTATTTTGAGATAATAACCTTCATTCTGGATAATAAATACTTCTAATAGTTTACTATTAAATCAGGATATGAGGAGGGTGAGGGGACAATATCCACCTTCTTCCAAAATAGTGTCTCTATCAACACTACTAAGAAATTTACAATGTTTCTCCTGAGATCATTAGGTCACCTTTTGGTGTTTTTCACATTTATTTTGGTCTTCTAAGGTAAAAATCTCATACATATTCATTATATCTCAAGTAAGGACACTGCTTAGCCTCAAGAAAAACAGGTTTGTTTTTTTTTTTTTAGAAAATATGAAAAATAAATGTCAAGTCAAGTCAATAGAAAAGATATGAAACATAGCTTTGCTAAACTGAGTTTACATTTTTAATAACACATTTTAGTTTATATTTGGTAATCAACAACTTTCAGTAAAGCTCTCCATTTTTATGCAGATTATATAAAAGTGCTACCTGCATAATATTCTGTGAAGATTCAGAAAATGCTGTCTTCTAAAGACAATTTAAATATAAGACTGTGGAGTAATTATCCTTGGATGCTTAAAACATCAGATGGTAGAAAATCACCTCATCTTGTTCAATGGAAGCAGTCTGGAGGCAAGTAGTGTGTGTTGTAATTGTTTTGTTATTTTTGGTTGAGTAGAAAATGATTGTCAGAGTTTGATTACCTGGCTAAGTTTACATAAGCTGTTATTAAGAAAAAAAATAATGCTGGCCATTAGCCAAAGAATTGTTAAAATTGTGTGTGTGTGTTTTTTTTAATGATATTAAAAAAAAAAAAAAGACATACCCATTGGTGTCAAGTCGATTCCCACTCATAGTGACCCTGTACGACAGAGTAGAACTGCCCCACAGAATTTCGAAGGAGCGCCTAGTGGATTTGAACTGTTGACCTTTTGGTTAGTAGCTGTAGCGCTTAACGACTACACCACCAGATATTTAGAGAATTTAAAATTAAAGTATCTTGGAGACTACTGACATAATTTTTAAGATTCAAGAATCACATGAAAGAAGAAGACTCAAGAGAAACTCATACTGCATCTACCAAACAGCTAAACCTCAGAGAGTTGAGAAAGCACAAATCAAAGATCTTTTATCTCCAACTGCTTTGTCTTTGAAATAACTTAAAACACCAAATGCAAATGCCGCATTTTATTATTTGCAGATCAATTAAATACATCAGACTAGGGGGAAAAAAGAAAGAAAATTAAAGACTGTCTTTCCAGAAAGGTGTCCTCATTTTTAATAACATATTTGTAATTGAATTTTGGATTTCACTTCTTATCTAAGGAAATCTTGGTGGCATAGTGGTTAAGTACTATGGCTGCTAACCAAGAGGTCAGGAGTTTGAATCTGCCAGGCGCCCCTTACAAACTCTATGGGGCAGTTCTACTCTGTCCTATAAGGTCTCTAAGAGTCAGTATCAACTCCATGACAGTGGGTTTGTTTTTCTTTTTGGCTTTTCCTATCTAAGCTCGTCTGAATCTAGCATGAACATGAAAAATGCATGTTTAGTGCTTGGAATATGGCACTGCAACATTTCATTCATTCAGCAAGTACTCGAGTGACTATCAAGTGCCTGATATTCCTCTCAGACCTGTAGATACAGCAGAGGACAAAAGAGATAAAGACCTTACCTTAACAGAGCTTACAGGCTAAGAGGCATTAATGCTTTATCTTACTCAAATCACCGTCTACTGCACATTCCTGTTACTTTTTTCTCTTCACTCCTGCCTTCTTGATTTCTCTTATTCCTGTCTAGTCCTGTTGTTTCTAAGTAGTTTAGATTTACTATTTGTGTTTTGCCATTAGCAATCTTAGTGAAAAATAATGGCCAGACTTACTTTTTGATAAGTTTCTGCTTGGTACAAAGAGGATCAGAAAGGCATTTAATTTTCCCAAACGGGGTTATTCATTTCTGATTCTTCTTCAATACCTAGAAAAATATATGTATTCATTGAACTCTAGGCCTTAATAGTCTATAGCAATATTCCATATTCCATACTGTTTACAAAGGAGCTTTAAGAACAGCAATCTGCATGGAAGGGAAGGCTAGGAGACTTGCCTTCAACTGCATTTGTCTAGTGTCAAATGCACATGAGCACAGACCACTAGTGATACCTACATTACTATAATGAAATGTTTATTGAAAAGTTTACAAGCAGACATAAAAATAAATGGTTTGCTGGTGGGTTGCAGAGAGAAAGAAAGACACAGAGGATGACTCCAAGTTTTCTGAGTGAGTGTTTGAAATCATGGTATTGCCTTTAACTATGATGGGGAAGGAAACCCTGGTGGTATAGTGGTTAAGAACTGCAGCTGCTAATCAAAAGGTTAGCGGTTTGAATCCACCAGGCTGTCCTTGGAAACTCTATGGGGCAGTTCTACTCTGCCCTATCGGATCATTATGAGTCCAAATCGACTTGAGAGCAATTTTTTTTTTTTTGATGAGGAAAACTGCATGAAGATTGGTGGGGAAGAAAGAGAGATTACGATTTGAGTTTGGGTTTTAACCATGCTAAGTTTTTTTTTTTTTTTTTAAGTTTGAGTTACCTATTCAGACCTCCAAATGGAATTGTGAAGCAGGTACTTTTACATACAAATCCGAAGTTAACAAGAGAGGCCCCATTTTTAGATAAGAACTGAGATCTCACCAACATGAAGATGACTTTTACAGTTGTGAAAGAGGATTATCACAAAAGAGAGGGCAGATAGAACTGATGAGCTGAGTTATTTGGAGTTGGAGGAAATAAAACAAAACTCTCACAGACTGGCAGTAAATGATCAGTTTGTTAGCAGAGTCACCAGGAGACTGTGATGTCCTAGAAAGGAAGTGAAAAACCTGTTTCAAGGGGAAAGAGTGATCCACTGTGTCAAAAACTGGGAAGATAAGGACTGAGAACAGACCACTGGGTTTAGCAATGTGGAGCTTTGTGAGGACCCTGAAAACAAAATTTATGTATGCATAAGAGTAAAGCCTGATTCACACGGGGCTGAGAAAGTACAAAAGAACTGAGGTATAGAGAACACATTCCAGAATGTTGCGTTAAATGGGTTGAGGGTAGCCACTTATGTGCAATCTGATTTCCTCTGCAAATGGGAGTTAATAAGAGCTGTTGCCTGGAAATAATACTCAATAATATTTAAAAAATATCTCTGTAATATTGAACTATTACCTAGGAATAGTATTACATATGCATATATTTATGTATATAATTTTTACTCCTGAACTCATTCAATCTTTAAATACAGAAGGTAATTATTTCTCCTTAAAATAAGTGAAACTGTTTTATTTGGGTTTTATGTTAAAGGCAACATTCAAAGTCACATTGACAGTTGACTCAGGAAAAAAAAAAACAAAAACTAAGTTCTATAACTGTAACTGCAGGCTGTGTTCTTGGAAATAAAACATACTTAACCTCTCTACGCTTCATTTTTCTCATTTATGAGAAAGTGCTGACAAAATTACTTGCACAAAACTAGTATGCAAATATCTGTTACTTGGCATCTCTACAATCTCTCAAGAATTCCAAATGATACAAAAACACATACTGTTCTCTTCTGCTACTCTTTATTTCCTACATGTCTTTTTAATATTTGTTTTGAAAGAATAGTTTCCTATTCAAAACTTTTAAAAATCAATTACATAGCTGGGATTTCAATTTCTAAGTCAACCCTGCAATTGTAAAGGAGTTCAATTTGGAAATAAGCCTGACTTTCAAACCTCATGCTATTGGTTCCATCGCTGCTTACCACAAGGATGTAATCCTTACAGAAATACTATTTGATCCTAGTGGGGGGAAGATAATGGATTGCCCCTTCACGAGAAACCTTAAAGCAGAGTTCTGGGTTGCTGCCACTCAAACGAATAGAAACCGGCAGAACTTCTAACACCTATCCAGTTTCAATTTTCTAACATCTGCAGGCATCATTCTGAAAACGGTAAACATTTTAATGGTCAGGCCCTGTGCACTTATGCATTACTATTTTCAGTATTATCCCCTATTTCTATCTGGAAAGAGAAACTAAAAGGTGACAGATTGCTGTGAATGAAACGAATGGAGATGCCATTTGCATTCATTTCGGCAGCAGCGGACTCCCAGTGTTCCCATTCCTTTGTTGTCCTTCAGAGATCTCTCTTATTGCTTTGGAAAATTCAAGAGCCAGACACTACATTTTTGTAATGCAGCTGGAACTCCAAGCATCAGCACATGAATTGATTCAATAGCATCAAACAACTTTTTAATTACAGCCCATCTCTTCCTTTTAAATACAAATTCATTCTATTTGGAATAAGTTTGAGGCTGCACATTGTCTGAAAATTGAATTTTTATGCAGATAAAAACTTGTCAATGTCCAATGGCCACCCACTAAAATCCGGAAATTTAATAGCCCATTGTTTATATAAATTTGAAATTTGACTAACCAAAAGCCTTGCATTTTGTTTGGATACCATGAATTAAAAGGAGAATACAGTCATTTAGCCAGCACCACTACAAATGTTATATTTGGAAGATAATTCAATGTGTGAACTGAATGCACGAATATAATAAGGCAGGTTACATACTTATGCACTTATTCTATCTCTGTTTTTGAAAGATGCCAGAAAAGGGAGACTTTTTTAAAATTATTTCAAAGGTACTTTCAAGTATACCTCAAATTTTATCTTGATTGTGCAGTGTGAGACAACTTACTGAAGCATCTCTTTTCATTTGGCTGACCAATTAAACATGAACTTTTTCTATTAATTAAAGCCATATCCTGTAAATATGACATTGCTTATTATAATGTCAGATCAGTAAGTTACAGTTGAAATTGTTCTTTGAAGGATATTCCTTTGCGGTCGTAGGAAAACACTAAATCTGAAGGATATCCAAATTACAGCAATAAATCGTTTAGGAAGGAATAGTGATATATATAGAGCCTTAATTTAGTGTTTATTTATAACCAAAGTAAAAACATAAAATACGGTTTTTAGTAATATACTTCCTTTAATCGACTCTATAGGAACGGGTTTTCAACGGGTCTTCCCTTAATCTGCCTTTTGACTTTTAAGGAAAATATATCCTGTCAAAAACAAATTTGTTGGAAAGAGCTATTAATAAACTAATAGAAATTAGTGTACTGAGTCAGCTTGGAAATCTCTATAAAAGTCTAAAGACCTATATAAATACTTTTTTAATATTTTATTGTGCTCTAGGTGAATAAATAATTTTATAGTAGACTTTATATCATGATTAACAAAGTTGCTAACTGTAGTTAAATGGTCTTGTTTGTTAATATATTTATGGATTCCAAATATTGGGCAACCAGGTATAAAAAAGAAGCATTTAATAAAGATGGAATACTGTAACTCCAATATCTTATGATTAGTGCTTGCATATTGAAGTATTGCATTACAGAAAATTTAATATCAAAGATTATTGAGATTTTTAATTTATATCAATTAATACAGTTCAGGAAATGACATTTTACCTTTACGTATGACAAACTTGCCCAGAATTCTGCTTCCAAACATCACAAATTCTGATGAAAAACTTTTTTAAAAATAAGCTTTTTTCTTTGGATTTATTTAAAATTGCCATGAGTACTCGAATACAAATCACCGAAAAATTATACACAGGAAAGAAAAGTTTTCTTTCTCTAAAAAAAAAAAAAAAACCCTCTCATGGAATCTCAAACTGCCAATTTTGGATTAGAGGCTATTTTTTTTTTTTTTAATACACCTCTGTGAATTAACAACCAAGTCAGAAAAAGAAAAAGCAGCACTAGCCTCTTTTGTGGCAGCTTTCAGTCAATTGAGTATTTCGATTTATCAGTGGAATTGCAATTTTGTCATTTATTCAGTACGCATAGGAATAAAATATGAAACAAGACTAATAAATTCTGTCTTAAATAAATACATATTATCATAGCTAAAAACAGGGCATCCCTTCAAATTACGTTTGATTTTATATTACATAACCTGTAACCCATTGTCATCAAGTCAATTCTGACTCATAGCAATTATATACAAAAATGTTTATGTATCATCAAATCCAGTGGACCCTGGGTGGTGCAGTGTGTACTTGATTACTAACCTAAAGGTTAGTGGTTCAAGCCTACCAAATGACTACAAAAGAAAGATCACATGCTCTACTTCCCTTAAGATTACAACCCAGAAAACCGTATGAAGTAGAATCAACTACATGACATCGGTTTTGTTTGTTTGTTTATCATTCAATCTATACTTTAATTTACAATATATCAAATTCATTACCCTGACTAGCTTCTCTTTTCATTTTTTAGCAATAAAAAGATCTCGCTGACCTTAAGCTGTGTTTAAATTGTTTTCAAGTATTATTCAGCCCACACAAATTTAATTTCACTTGAAAAATGTATTGTCCTTGCAAGTACTAAGTAATACCATTCCTCTCTAAGATATTGATAAACTATCCAAATCTCTGCACATAAATTGACAAACGATAGCATTCATGAAGTAGTTAAATAAAATAATTCCTAGGCCATTCAATAGTCCCTAAGACTGCTGCATGACCTTCTGCAAAATACATTTTCTTTTACTTAGATATGAAAAAGCAAAATGGTCTTCAAGGTAAAGAAAATGATGCAATGATTAGTGGCTACCTTAAATGAGAGGTGACTCATGCTAGCTGTAAATAAGGTATGGGACTTAAAATCTTAACAGCCTCTTGAACATTTATAAACCTGCTTTTTTTTTTTTTTTTCTTTTTCTTGGATTGACTGTAAGAATCCCCTAGGATATTAAAAAAAAAAAAAAAAGTGATGCTCACAATTCACCCCAGACCAACTAAATCAGACTTTCTGGATGTGCAGGCTAAGAATTGCACATTTAATGAGTGCTTTAGAAGATATACCCCAGGTACATTTTCTGCTCCCGGGGTTTAATGGTAGGCATTTGAGCCACTCTATTACATTCTGGCATTGTAACAGATACTGGTAAAAACTGCCTAAAAAACAATGGCATTGGTCTGCACGACATTTGAGTGTTGTGAGCCATTCATATGAAGGAATGCTTTCTAGAGGAGGGATTGCATGAAACTTTTGCATCTTTTTTGGCTTCTGTGCAGCAAGGTAAGTCTTGCACGTATGTTTATGCAAAGATGTGAATACAAGCATCCAGAAATATTCAAGTAAATGAGTTATTTTGGGGGTGAAAACAGTTTGTGATGCACTTCCTGGCTATGGTATCCATATGTACCATGTCTGTGATGTACTTCATGGAACATGGTATTAATATGGACTGTTTGCAATTGGCACCCCATTTTTTCAAATAATAAAAAACTACCAACAAACAATGATTCAGCAGCCATTCCATTAGTGAATAAATACGGCATCCCCCAAATTTTTTAAAAAATCATTCTTTGAAGGATTACAAAGTTTCCCAGATAATTCTAATCTTCAGCCGATTTGGAAAACTACTGCTTCAAAGGAAGGGAGATAGAGTTTCCCACTATGAACATAATTTGCTTAAAGGATGTAGATTTAGAGCCAATCATGGAAGTGCTCAAATACTCAAACACTTTTGTTGAAGTTGATCGAAGTTTTATGTGATTTATATCCCGTATTTCAGTCCCGGTGGCATAGTAGCTAAGAGACTGGATGCTAACCAAAAGGTTGTCAGTTTGAATTTGCCCACCACTCCTTGGAAACCCTATGGGGCAGTTCTACTCTGTCCTATAGGGTTGCTATGAATCGGAATTGACTCAGCAACAATGGGTTTGGTTTGGTTTATGTATGTGTGTGTGTGTGTACATGTACTATGGAATATATATATACATATGCATATATGTAATGAGACATATATAGGAAATATATCAATCATTTGGGAAATACGTTAAAATATTATGTTTTTATTTCTGTATTGTTTATTTTGACAAGTACATGTTAAGTTTATAGTAAGTTTGAAATCAGGTCTGTGTGTTTGACATTCCTTTGATCTGCGATATTCAGCCAAGTTTGGGCTAATATTTAGGTCCTTGAAGCTGCAAGGTTTAAAACATGGATAATCATTTATAATATGATATAATATACCACATTTATATCCCTCAAAATTTAATTCTATTAGTTAAAATTACCAACATTCTAGAGTGTTGTAAAAAATCAGAGACATCTCAATATGCTTGTCCCAAAATATTTTTTGCAGTGATAGATAAATAAAAAACCATGGATATTCAGATAAACAACCAGATAGACTAGTGAACAAATCATTTTCAAGTAAAGCAAGGTAGCAGTATGTATGAAGTAGTTGTTCCATTTTTTTAAAATAAGTTCATAAAGTGAGAAAATATGCAAACTCAAACTATTCCAGAAGGTGATGAGTAAAGAGTATAACTGAAGTGTAGTGTAAAGAAATAATAGATCATGGGTCTTTAAAGGATGATTAAGATAAGATAATGTATCTCAGTAATAATTTAAGAAGAAGGAATTTCATTGTGTACAAATAATTAAGAACATGACATGCCTTGTCAGTGTTGGTAACGGAACCACTGGAGATTTCAGATTGGGAGTGTGACATACTCAATTTTGAGATGCTCTTTTATGAGTTGTCATTGAGCAAAAACAGCAGAAAATAGTTGAAATGAAATTAAAGAGTTTTTATTGAGAAACAAGGCAATTTGGAAATTGGGAATAGAAATTTCCAAATTGGAAATCACAATCACAAATTGGGAAACATAAGTGATCCAAAGAGGAAACAGTTAAAGGAGTTTTTCATAAGAAAATATAAGAAATCTCGATAAAAATTCAGCAGTTGGTTGACTTTCAGGTAATGGTTACAAAATTGGGTGAGGGTACATCTGATTGGTAGGAAAAGACAAGGAACTTCAATAAAAATAAAGTGATGGGTTGACATTTAGGTAATGGTTACAAAATTGAGTGTATCTGGCCTCAAATCCATCATAAGACCCTCCTAATCTGACCATGGGGAGGTCGTATGTAATTGCAAGGTTTATCTTGAGTAAACAGCTGTTCTGAGAATTGTTTGGGGCCTGGTATCCTAAACAGGGTGTATTCTTAACCAAGTAAAACTATTAAACAAACAAAATTCCATTCTTCTCTAAAATTGTTACTAAGTAATTTCAGGGTACAGTGGAGAGTTACAGAAATGACAGGCTGCATTTCTTGATGCAGAAGTTACTTTTGACTCAAAATGGAGTTTCGGCCTCAGAAGTTAGCATAGCCACCATCTCATGTTGGGGGCTCTAAGTTAATTTTGGGTTCCTCTTACTCAGTCTTTCCTTTAGATCATGAATCTTGCTAGAAAGAGATTCCTAGATCACATCTTAAGTCTTCTGCCTTGCTGGGTTAGAAGTCTTATCTTCAGGATGAGTTTGTTTTCAGATTTTCTGAACACCCACAAAGGAGTAACTTGCCTTTGTAAAGGTTGTTTCTAGTTGGATCACAATCTGTCTCACAGACATTTAAGACCCCAGACACTGTAATTAGACCGACGGGCAATTTCAGATGTTAAATACCAGGTTGGGAGTATAAGGAGCTGTACCAAAAAAAGAGACCTTATCTGACATGACGTGGAGACTGAGACTTTGGTGAGAGATCAAAGTCATGTGAATGATTTTTTTTTTTTAACTACATGCTCCCCCACCATAGGAATGGAGTTAGTAGCTTGTTTGAATATGTTGTATATACATCTCAAACAGCATTTGGTAATACAAATGATTATAGCAACAACAATCAGTATAATTAAACCAGTTAATAAATAGAATGAAGCCCAAAACCTATGCCTTTGGGTAGCCAAGTAAAAATGTCTAAATAGGGAGAGTCAGTCATAGGAGGGATCGAATGAAGCCATGTAGCTTTCTAGTGAATTTGTTTAATATCTTTTTCTACTTCCTCAGAAGAGTTTATACATGTACAGCAGGAGGTGTTGGCAATGGCACAGACTACTTCTTGTTGAACTAGAAAGAGGTCAAGAACCATTCTGTAATCTAGCACAACATTGAAGAGGGAGTATAAAGATTTTTATTGGGCTTGCATTCCATCAGCAATGTCATTGGCTATTTATTCCATAGTGTCAGATAAATTGTGAATAGATTCCTTAAATTCGGGGATGCCATAAACTAATAAAAGTGCTCAGAGGAATAACCATGCATCTCTATGTCTTTTTGATAAAGGGTTTTCATTAGATTGTATAAGTTCCCTTTTATATGTGGCAAAGATCTTTAAAACACTAATACAAAGTGTGCTTTCAATATAGGCATGGTTATCCAAAGAAACTCCTAAGAGACCTAGGGTATGTTGGCCTCTAATTGTCCAGCCATCCGAAGAGGGTAATGCCCAAGTAAGTTTATTGTCAGGGTGGACTGGGTTTGGGAAGATAAACCAGTCAGATCCTCCGCATAGAAATACATATCTATAAGGTGATCAAATCATACCTTTTCCAGTGCCTTTGGTTGGAAAATGGACTGATTGGTTAACTTTTAGAAGCCAATTTTCAGTGACAGAGTTGTTATAAATGGACAAACATCTGAACCTAGTGATAGTCCACAGGGCAGCTCAAAGAGTAAATAAATTATTTGGATATGGTTTGGTTGGTTTTCTTCATAGGCAGGTTGATGATATGTCGAATCCTCTAGTCTGGACCTTATAAAACCAGGAAAGGGAGATGAGCTCCAACAAATTTGTTAAATGGTTTTCTGGGCCTTGACACAAAGGTATAAGTTTCTGAAAGCAAGAACCTTTGGATAAAGCAGAACGATTTAAGAGCTGTTAAGTGATTAGGGTTAGATTAAAACAGGGAACTTGAGGTTGGAATGCTAATTCAGAGGATGCCATAACCTAATGCATATGGCACATTTGAAGGCAAGAACGAAGTTAATTGCAGCGTTTGACACTAGGCTATAATTGAAGACAGAAACAGCTAAAGGTTCTGAGCTTGGATGCGAGGACCTAGGGTGAGGGTGACAAGTCTAACATTTGGCTATATTACTAGGACTAGCTACCGACTGAGCTAATCTGACAAATGCATTATTTTTGCAGGTGCTAGTGGGAATTTTTAAGACTAAAAAGAGAACACTTAGGAGAGCTTCATAATGAAAGAAGATAAACAATAAAGCAAAGATATAAAAATGACTGCAATCACAAAGTAGACCCCTTTGTTTATTTGTGTAAAAATCTTAAAAAAAAAAAAAATCTTACCAGGTAAAAAATCTTCATTTGTAAACTAAGACTACTTCAAAAGTAATATGTATTAGTCAAAAGGCAGCAATTTCAAGAGCTTGCATTACCAAATTCACCAGGAGATAAGACCCACTTCATATAGTCAGGTAAATATCTCAAAAAAATCCAATGAGGACAAAACAAAGCCTAAGGGCTTTGGTAGGCTGGTCTTGCATGAGGCTTTGTCCTGTATTCTTGGGCTAGCTGTCTTTTTTTGCAGTTATCTGCTTCCGGTCACCTGGGAATTGGAACATTAGTTCCAGTTCTTCTGTAGGCTAGGAAGTTTAATTGAGGCAAGTGAACCCAAGGCTTGAAACCCTTTAGTTTGGCTGCACAAGAGATAGTGAGGAGTACCAAGTAAGGCCCTTTCCAGCAAAGCTCTAACATTTGTTGTTGTTGGTGGTGGTGGTGGTGCCTCTTGTAATATACATAGTCCCCTACAACAATATCGGGAAATCTGAAATGGTAAATCTTGGTTTTTAAAAGCCTATTTACCCTGGGCTTGATATTTCTAAGAATATTCAATCAATGTCTGTCTATACTTTAGCAAGTTGACTTTAGATATGTTAAAGTTGGTATAAGCAATGTGAGGAATAAGCATAGGCCTTCAGTAACAATTGCATAAGGAGTAAGGCTGTGGGAACAAGTAAAGTAGATCTTAAGTTTAAAAGGACCAAGAGAAGAACCTTTGACCAAGGCAAATTTAAAGTTTCATATAATTTGACTAACTAGATTTTTATAATTTCATTGGTTCTCTCTACTAAGCCAGAAGATTGAAGATGATAGGGACAATGTAGTTGCTGATATATAGGAAATATGCAATAGGGTTACTTAACAATCTGGCTGGTAAAATTAGTTCCCTTGGTTACTACAAAGGATGTTCGGGCAACTCCAACCTGGCATAATATTTTCAAGAAATTTCTTTTCCACAAAAGTTTCGGCGTCTGGGTGACAAGGGAATGTTTATACCCAATGAGAGAGCTGACAAATCATAACAAGAATATTTATAGCCATTTGAAGGTGGTAGTTGTAAAAAATCTATTTGCCATTCCAGTATAGAGCCAAGAGGATGTTTTCCAAGTGGAGGCTTAAGAAATTTGCCTGGATTATGACGAGAACAGAAGGAACAATGAGAATTTATGTGTTCTACTGCTTCAAAGAATTTTCTTTACCAATATTTCTTTAAAATATCAATCATCTTGTCTTGTCCAAGGTGGCATCCTTCATGTAAAGCTTTCATTATAGGAGCATATCAATGTTTGGGCAGCACTAATTTTCTATTAGGCCCAGACCATAACCTGGTATTAGGGTCTTGGCAGCATCCTTCTCACTCCCATTTTTTTCTTCCCTTAGGTAAAAACATTTGTTCGCATTTCTGAAGAAGTTCTAGGGTGAGATCAGAAATGTTATAATTGTTCATAAACAAATCAGGTTAGTCTCCTCATCAGTCATCATAAAAGCAGAAACAAGCAAAGAGGCTAACTGCTGAGAAGTTTGACTTTATAATTTAGGGCGTGATTCCCTAAATTCTTTAATTCTCATTTCTCGGTCATGATTATATTGGGTACATTGGGACAGTACTTGTTGCATGGATTCAAGAAGTCCTCACTTCCCCAGTGTTTCTCTAGGGTGTTCATTATTTCCACTTCTCTGGTAAATAAACATTTAGAGAGTAAGTACTCATGTAATTTTTGGTTTACGGGAAGTGCAAAGATTTAGGTAAGGCCTCTCTTCCATTTGGTTAGACCTATAACATATTAATTGGATGTTTATAACATCCTACCCTTTTCCAATGTGTTAATTCTTTTCTGGGGACTGCTTTCTGGTGTTCTTGAAGGCATTCCAGCACTAATTATAAGTTGATTCTCCCATTAACTTATTTTTTGTGAGAATATCCAATAAGGGCCATTTTTCTACAAAAATTTGTCATATATTCTACAGTACTGAGGGGAATTCCCTGCCAATATCTTTTTCCTTCTGAGTAAGAGCATAAAATTTGAGACACTTAGTTTCTGAAAAAAGCTGAGACTTATGGCTAGGGCCCTGACTTCATTCTGTAACTTGAAATAAAACGAAAACTTTATCTTGTCACTCGATCATTGTCAGGAATCTACTTCCACTTTCCTGCCTCTGAAAAATATGTTTATCAGATATTATAATTTGTTCTAAGGAAACTCTTAACAACTTTCAGTTTATTACAAGATAATCAGCCAATTAGAATTAAGCTCGTGGTTTCTTGTAAGATATCAACCGGTCAAAAACAAAGAATGAACCTAATGTAGTTTCTTTACTTAAGCTACTTATAATATTTATAACTTTTACTATATAACTGTGTGTCATATATCTAATCAAGATGTGATTATTATAATATTCATTGATTTTCCCATAACTGCCCTCCCCATGATTTAGTTCTTTTTTGGAGTGTATGATTCCTAGTTACTTTGGCCCATTCCTTGGGTGATTTAACTTGTGAGACTTGATTTCACCCTGTAAGACTTGATTTCACCCTGTAAGTTCAATGTTCCCTCAATTTATAAGTTGTGCATTGTATGCTTCAATAAAACCTCTAAAATCACTTACTTTGCAGTTACTTATTGAATAGTTAAGCCATTTCGAGAGTTCTAAAGTGAAATTTTTGTAATAAGCTTCAATTCAAGGAAAATATTAATATTCTAGTAGGAAGATTTTATTTTTTGGCCCAATCTATAATTTTGTGATGGAATTGTTATGGGATCCAGCCTTTTCCCATTCTTAGTTCATCTTGTGAGGCTATTTGTTGGTGAAAGAAAAGCAACTCCAAGGCCTCTTTAAACTTACTGTTCTCTGTAAAAAGTTTAAAGTTTCCTGAAGCTAATTGACAAAGCTAATTAAGGCTGTTAATACAGCTTGTTGGGCTGAGTGGCTTTAGAAAGTGGCTAGCTTTCTAGTATGCGTGCCCTGCTTGGTAGAGGCTATCAGGATGAGATCTCAAATAAGATCCATCTACAAATTGGACTAAATCAGGAGGTTGAAGGGAATTTCTTTTTAGTCCTTCCTGGGCACCATTAACTGCTCCCTTAGGCTCAAACAGTCATGAGCAGGATATTCATCATCTTTTATAATAAGAAGCAGTGTGGTTGTATTTAAATGGGTAACAGTATGAAGTCTTGCATTTGCTGCTGCCAAAAGAATAATCTCATAAAATCTGTAGACAAATGTTGATAAAGGTAGGATTAAGTAAAGTGGACACAGCATGTGGTACATAAACACCTAAAAAATTCCCAAGTACTATATCAGCATTGGACTTTACAAATTTTGTAGTGGGGGCTATAGCACAAAAGCAAGAAGGGTAACCCATGGTCACTGGGTCAAACTGTAAGTGGTATATCCTACAGGCTGATGTTGTCCACCATGTTTTTGAGCAAGTAACTCTAATCCACTTCCATTTAGTTCATGGACAAATAAAGAAAAATCTTAATTGGTAAATGGAATCCTAAAGCTGGAGCTGATGTTAAAGTTTCCTTTAAACTTTCTATAGCTTGGCAGTCTTCAGGGGTTAGTTGAAAAGAGTCTGTTTCTGAGGGCTTTAAATACTTGTATAATGGTTGGGTTAACAAAGAAAAATTTTGGACCCAAGTCAGGCAATAGCCACATAACCCAAAAATCCTTAGAGTTTTTTCTTGTTTTTGCAACTGGATAAGCTGGAATAGCATTCTTTCTCTTAGGATCAATAGAAATTCCCTAAAATTTTGTTAAGTAACCTAAATATTTAACTATAGGCTGGGCCAGTTGCAGTTTATCTTTGGATACTTTATGATCTCCAAAGGCTAAACATTTAAGTAAAAGGAGGCTATTTTAAGCAAGCCTTCTGGAAAGAGGGACACACTAGCAAGTCACCACGTATTGTAATAATGTGGAATTATTTTTAAATTGTAAAGATTGCAAATCAGCATGCAAAACCTGAGAAAAATAGGTGGGAGCCTTAGTAAAGTGTGGGCAACACTGTCCAAGGAAACTGTTGATTTTCCCGTGAGAAACAAACAAATATTGACTGTCAGAGTACACAGGGATGCTAAAAAATTCACTGCAAAGATTTATAAAGGTACACTAATTGGCTTCTGTGGGACGGTATAAAATAATAAATGAGGATTAGGGACTACTGGGAAACTAGGAATAACTATTTGACTAATTGCCCACAAATCTTGGAAAAATCTTCAGCCTCTATTTTTTTGGCTTCCTAACTGGGAGGGCAGGCATATTGCAAGGGCTAGTGCAAGGTATAGCAGGGCTCTTGGAAGTAAAATCTTGAATTATTGTTGTTAATCCTTCCTAAGCTTTTCATTTAAAAAGCTATTGGGAAATCTTTGGCAATTGTTTAGATAAATCAACTTGAATCTTTATAGATTCAGCCAACAAAACTTGTCCAACATTAGTAGATGTGGTAGCCCATAATATTTTGGTGACTGAGGAGAGAATTTCTGCAAGAAGAAGATCAGTTTCAATCTGAGTTTGAAGTGGCAGAATGAGAGCTTGCCTGTAACAAACAGCATCCAATTGCATAGGAGATTTTCTTAAATCTAATAAAATTTCTCCCTTTTCATTAAATCTAATTGGAGATTTCCATTTAGATAAAAAACCTCTTCTCTGCAAATTTACAGGGGGGTTCTGGTCTAATGAGAAAAAGATGGGGATCTTCATAAATCTAAGAGAAATAGGTAGAGGCTGAGAGTATACAAAGTCTGTATTTGGTTTTTAACCCCCACTAATTTAAAAGTTTCTGTGCTCTGGGGTAGAGGTGTTTGTAAACAAGTGGGGTTAATAGCATATAAAGTGACTCCTGTGTCAATTAGAAATTTGCAAGGTTCTCCATTAGCAATCACGGTAGTTTTTCCTTGAGGATTTAAAGCCACCATAGGAAAAACCTCTGTGTGTTCCTTGGAGCAGCTTTATTCAGGTTTAGATTGAGGCTTGCCATGTGGGGAAGCCTCATGTTTGTTCTTTAGCTTGAAACATTCCTTTTTCCAATGACTGGGCTTTTTCCAATAGTTGCAAATTTGGGGGGTGTTAGTTGTCACCCTAGAAGGTCCTGGTTTAAAAGTCTTCCTCTGATCAGTGTGTTGCAGTATTACAGTTGCAACGTCTTTAATTCATTTTGTTTGGCCTGTTTCTTCTGCTCTTGAATTTGGGCTAGATTATGGGCTACATCCGTCAGTTCAGTAAAAGGTGCAGTTTCCAATCCAATCTTTGGCACTTAACTTGTCCAAACAATTCCCAGCAAAAACCATATAAAAATATGGAATTGAAAGCTATTCCAACCCCTTCTTCCTGAGGTTTAATTCTGAATGTTCAGCAAAAATGCTAGCCAAATGGTCTCCGTAATTATATACAGGTTTATCTTTTTCTTGTTTGCAACTTCGTACTTTTATCCAATCAAGTTTGTGAGGAAAAGTTTTAGTATAGCATCTAAAAGTAATCTGGCAACTGCTCTAGTTTTTTCATAGCAGTGTTGCTTCAGTTATTCTAGCACCAATTGTTAGAGATTGTTCAGAGATTTTCCAATCTGCCTTTTCTATCCATAATTGGGCTTCTCTTGAGCATACTAGCATATTTATCAATTGATATAAATCTGGCAACCCAAGCTTATATGTTTTAATTAATATTCTAATTTCCATAGTGAATTTTTGTGTTTCTTGTGAGGATTAGGAAATTCTTTTACAATTTTGTGAAGCTCTGCTTTAGACCAGGGAGAAAAGGTTACTAATGGGGGCTCTTCAGGTTTCTCTGTATGTCTTACTCTAAGAGGTAATTCACACGAAGGTTTTTATTTTTCCTTCTTGTTATCAAGATAGAAGGCGAGTTCAGATAACATGTTAGTAGAGAAGAAAGGAGTGAAGGATAGAAACAGATTGAAGTCTTAGGTGAAGCAGATAGAACAGGAGATGGTGCCAAAGTATTAGAGGTTGCTGTTGAACTTTGACACAATAATTCCTTATTCTGTTTAGTTACTTTAGAGACTGTATCTTGTAGAAAGGCAATCTTGCTCTCTTGATTTATTTTAGTAACTTCAAATACCAATTAAAATATGTATCCCATTGAGTTTGTTTAACTTGAAACTTTTCTGAGTGATTAATTTAGACAAATCAAGAGATCCTCAAAGTATTCACATGTCTTCTAAATTATCATCACTAAGATTATGCCAGTTGTTCAAAAAAAGCAAGTAGCAGAGTCGTAATATTTAGCCATATATTGAGTAGGGATTCTCAAGGGGAATTCCCATTTTTAGATTTTAAATTACCCATTGAAGAAAGAAAAGCCAAACGTGCACTGAAAATAAATGTGAAGCACTATTCTCGATTGTCTTAAAAGCAAAAAGCCATGTGGAGCACTACTTTCAGTTTTCTCTGAGTCACAAAAACCTAGAGTGGAATGCCACAGGTTTTGGACAGTGTTTTGCTTGGACTAATGTGTGCCTTTGTTGTGTGATACTATGCTTATGGGTGGCAGGCAGCCTAGTGCTCTGTCCTATCTTGCAACCACCTTATCCTGTCACAGAGGTCTTTAGTGGTCATGATGAGTACTGGAAACCACCCTCATGGATTTTACTGCTTGACTTGGGCCTGAATTTGGTGGCTATATTGACCCAGAGCTCTTCAAAAGTAAAATTACCTAGGTAGCTGCCAAGGTTTCGAGAATTAGAATAACCTCCACCTAGACAAAATCATGCACCAATCCTAGGACAAATTGAAGAGAAAACAAATCCAGACAAAAATGAAAGTGAAAGTAATCCTCAATAAAGCTTGGAGAACTCTGCACAAAGAGAGCAGAGTTAGGATATGAGAAGGGGCTCACCCATTGGGACTCCTGGAGAGGTCTAGGAAAGCAGTGAGCTAAGAGGCTCCTGCAGGTACCAAGTTCCTGAGGCTTCTGGGGATCACTCCAGCAACTGTCCTTGACGTTAAGCAATATGGCAGAGTATGGTTGAAATTACAAGTAAGGCACTTTTATTGCTTTTATTGAGAGGCAAGGCAATTTGCAAATTAGAAATCACAAGATCCAGAGGATTCTGGACTAATTGATCTGAGAAGGAAACAATTCAGGGAGTTTTTATAAGAAAATACAAGGAACTTCAATAAAAATTCAGTGATTGGGCTGAAATTTAGGTAATTGTTACAAAATTGAGTGCACCTGTCTTCAAAACCACCTTGAGACCCTCCTTGTGTGACAACAGGGAGGACACACATAATTCTAAAGTTTATCTTCCATAAGCTCCTGTTCTGAGAATTTTGGGGGGCCCAGTATCCTGAACAGTGTGTATTCTTAAGTAAGCAAGCAAAATCACATCCTTCTCTAAAATTGTAACCAAGTAATTTCCACAGGGTACAAGGAGAATTACACAAAAGACAGGTTGCCTTTCTTAATGCAGAAGTTACTTTTGGTTCAAAATGGACTTTTGGCCTCAGACCTTAGCATGGCCACCATTTCATGTTGGGAGCTTTAAGCTGATTTTGGAATGCTCTTACTCAGAGTCTATGGTTGCACTGTGCATGGGAGGGAGATCAGTTGGATGGCACAAAATGATAAGAACCCAAAGAATGCCTAATTTACATTTAAAACTAGCTCCATAGAATTTGAAAGTAGGAAATGATTTTGAAATCTATCTTTTGAAATCAAAAACACTCATTCCCTTCCTAACATCTATTAAGGGTAGAGTGACTATTCTTACAATTGCATTATTGTAATGTAAGGCAAGCTTTTGTCCTTAGATACACTGTTTTTGTCTTAAAAAAGGAATTCCTTACAAATGAGATGAAATTGACTGACATGACTTTCTTGTATTTTCTATCAATTGATTCTAATTCTGTTTTTCTAATGACTACATCTAAGAGGTTTCAACATTAATGCAAGTAGTGAAACAATTCACTCAACAACTGAAAAAAGTGTGGTAGGAATGAGGGAGATGAATCAATTAATTTTCTAAATGCTCCAATATGAGATCCCGCCATTTGTAATAAGGTCCAATTTGTCTCTGCGTCACTTTCTAATAGTCTAATCACTTTTTTTTTCTTTTTCCCGTCCACACAATTATGATATTACCTGACTTTTTTCCAGGATCACCTCTATGATTCATTTGGTTTGGTCTGTGCTTTGGGAACTGTTGTTTTCTATGTTTGCCTAGATATCTAGTTTCTCTGAATCAGTGCCATTCAATGCTAAACAGCAAAGTTTCTGCTTATCGCAAAAATAACTTCCATGAATTCTAATCCTATTCACTTCTCTAATCTCATCCACCAGAATCAAACAAGTCAACAGTTTTTCCTAATTCTGAATTTCTATAGGCAGCGTCAAGCTTCCTGGCAAGTTCCCCAGCTGCCCTCCTCAACTGAAGTTTCATTCTTTGCAGGCTTCAACTCAGAGTCCTGGTCTTCAAGAAGTGCTCCTGCCTGTTCCTACCCTGAATCTGACCACCATCAGGTAGGGTTAAACAGTACCTCTTTGGTAGTCATCTAAGGTCTTGCTACTCAGTGTCCTCCCTAGAACAGCAATATTGTTATCATCTAAGAGCTTGTTAGAAATACATAATCTCAGATCCCACTCAAGATCTACTGAATCAGAATCCTCATTTTAATAAGATTCACAGGTGCTTCATATGCACAATAAAGTTTGAGAAGCTCTGATTTTGGGAAAATAATCTGCTCCTCTGAAGCTCAGCCTCTCCTTGAGGCACCTCACCCAGCACTTTGTTATTTAACTCCTAGATACCTACTTGGTTACAATAAATCTGTAACCACACACCAAAGATACAAATATTCCAAATTTCTGGTTTCCATTTATTTGAAAATATTATCATGTCTCTTTAATAATGTCCTTCTCAAGTTAAACTTCTTTGGTTTCTTCAACCATTCTTCTCAGATAGGGTTTCCAGTCATCTTCAAACCTCAGCCATTTTCTTGCAGATGCTTTCTAACTTATCAACATCTTTAGCAAACTCAGGATTCTTTTTTGCCTACTACAGAGAAGAAAACACTACAGGGTAAATGCAAATGGGGGACAGGCATGACCAATGACACATTACCAGTGTGCTCATGTCTTAATAAAGTTGAGAAAATGATTCAATTTTAACTTTTCTCAGAGAAGCACTGCCCAAGAAGATACAGAATGATGAATGTTGACTTCTTAAAATCACTAAGGTATGAAGTGTAACAAAATTATTAATATAACCATGTGATTAAGTGGGTCTGTATCAATGAATCACATTGATGGGGCTGTCCCAGTATTTACCTGAAGGAGTGAAAAATGAGGTTGTTAATGAAAATCAAATGCAAATATCTTCAGATTCTGGGACATTTCTCTTAACATATTAAAAAAGACATTTTCAACTTGTCAAGTTGTACACATTTCAATTTTTAAATCTATCTCTATGACAACTTTTTTTATTTTAAAAAATTCAGGATTTAAAAACCTGAAATTGATTTTTTTAAATATGCATGACTTTGTGCAAAATAAATGAATAAATATCTTAAAGTAAAATTTGAAAATAAGAGGTGTGCTAAAAAAAGCAATTGTTTTCTACATATTTAGCTACAATATGCCAACAAAACTGGAATATACCAGATTCCAAAGATACCTGCTTTTTGTTAATGTTTGTATATTTATTAATAGAAAGGCTTTGGATATAAAAAAATTAAATTTAACTTTTAGAAGATTTAAATATCTATGTATGTGTCACACACACACACCTTGAAACAAAAAGGGATAAGCTCTTTTCTAGAATATGATTAAAATCATTTCTACGAATGATTTTGTCTTGTGAGTAAAAGAATGTAGTGAGTTAAAAACAGAAAGGTAGAATATGGAAAATCTTTAGTGGACTTTATTCTGTAATCAATGGTGAGTCATAAAAGGTTGCAGAGAAGGAAAATGATTTGATCTATATTTTAAAAATTTCATTTTGAAAGAAAAGATGGAGAAACTTTTATATAATAGGAAGACTTCTCGTAAATAGCCTTGAAAACGCTGAAGAAAGAACTTACTCTTCTTTACAATTCCTTGGTTATAAATCTTCTACTTTCCTTACTTCCTCTTCAAAGTCAGGTTATTCCTATCCTTCTTCTGATACAATCCTTAGCTAACTCAGTGTCCTTGTACTAATTTGATCCATATTTATTCATATCCCAGCATCAAATACTTTACTGAAGCCATAATAGATGTTGTCTTGTAATTTCTCTTTAAAGTTAGTTTCTTAAAAATTTAGACTGTTCTGATGATTCTTACTCACCCTCACAATGATGAACATTGTGTTTGCCCAACTGCCTGTTAATTAAATATATGTACAGACTTATTCCAATTTTTAAAATTCAACTTAACTTTCAAAAAACAAAAGTGAGGGAAATGAGTTTATTTATCCATATACAAATATGTAGATATAGATAGATAGATGATAGATAGTGCTCTGTGACAGAAACACATCTAAAGTAATTCAAACAAAGTCTCACCATCTTGCTTGGTAAAGTGTCAACATCACTCTTGGTAAATAGAGGATCAGTGAAAAAGAGGAAGGCCCTCAATGAGATGGATTGACACAGTGGCTGCAACAATGGGCTCAAACATGGCGATGATTATGAGGCTGGCACAGGACAGGGCAATGTTTTGCTTCATTATGCACAGAGTCACTATGAGCTGGAAACAACTCAGCAGCTCCGAACAACAACGAGCGTTTATAAGAAAGGTAAGCATTGGTTTCCTTGTGTTTACTCTGTCACTGCATGTTGCCTAACAACTAAAAATAACATACCAGAAACAATAAAAAGGAAATGTAACAGATCATTGAAATAATAGATTTAAAAAAAAGATAATCACTGACTTTACTGAATTTAACAATTAATAAGAGAGAAAAGCATGAAAACAGTTTTGAAATAAGTGTATTAACTCTGTGATCAATCGGAAACAGAGGATGGGAGCTTAAGGAGTGAGAAAGTGCATCAGGGATAATTTCTGGGAATGATACAATGTTTTATAAGATTGAGTCAATGAGAAGGAATTTACATAATTTATTTTTCATTCTGATTCTTTCTCATACACACAAAAAAGGCAAACATTATTTGGGGGTTTAGAGAGATCACTTCTTTTTTCTTACACTATTATCATAGGATTTTTCAATTCCATAATCCTCAGGGGTACCAAATGGGTTAGAGATAGACAGCGTATCTAGATAGATAGAGATAGACAGCGTATCTAGATAGATAGATAGGGATGGTGATTATATAAAAACTAAACCCATTGCAGTTGAGTTGATTCCACTCAGAGCGACCCTATAGGACAAAGTAGAACTGCTCCATAGAGTTTCCAAGGAGTGCCTGGTGGATTAGAAGTGTTGACCTTTCGGTTAGTAGTTGTAGCTCTTAACCATTGTGCAACCAGGGTTTCCAAATAAGAAATTATTTTATGAGATGCCACTCTATCTCCTTTAAATACTATTTATGGGGTAAATATATTGTTGCTCTTTTGGTGATACTGTCTAAGTCAGTAGCATCATCACTGATTTTCCTCTTTCACTTGAGCATACATTTGAATAATTTTAGGAGAGGTTTTGGGTCACAGAAATGGGGATGAAATAATGTGATCTATTCTTTATCTAGGTTTAATTATTTTTATATATTAAAATGTTATTTACATTTTAAAACATTTTATTAATCAAGACACATTGAAAGTTCTATTTTTAATTTAACATATAGAATATTACTTCTTTCAAGTCTGAACTAAGTAGAGAATTTATGTAGTAGGGTAATCTATCATTTATTAATAATGACATATTGTATTCATTTTTTGACTTAAAATTTTTAAATCACATTCAAATACTTCCTCCTTTTGAGTATCATTGTTGTCTTCCAAGTTAACTTCTTTTTCCTTTTTATTTCCTCTTTAACTGACAGAGTTAAAAACATTTGCCTATAGTAAATACAAAATTCATAAACACACAAGAATGATTTAGGGAAGTGATTCTGGAAGATCACTTTACCATTTTTCTTCATCTATAAAATAAAGTAGGTAGATTCTTGAATTCTAAGGACATTTCCAAAGCTGGGTTACTGTGATTAATAGTTTAATATTTCCGTCCCTCATATGAGATTCCTAGTGTTACACTTACCCTATTAATTTGCTTGATAAACCTTTTATTCATAGATAATAAAATATTAAGTCTCAATTTAGTACAAGCTGGTTTAATTAAAGGAAATAACGGAGATATTTCTATAAAATGCCAGGTAAAAACCTGATGCAGAGGCGGAGCCAAGATGGCGGACTAGGCAGACGCTACCTCGGATCCCTCTTACAACAAAGACACGGAAAAACAAGTGAATCGATCACATACATAACAATCTACGAACCCTGAACAACAAACACAGATTTAGAGACGGAGAACGAACTAATACGGGGAAGCAGCGATTGTTTCCAGAGCCTGGAGCCAGCATACCAGTCAGGTACGGCACAAGCACAGAGACCTGCTCCACCCCCCTGAACTAACCCCGGGAGGGGGACTAGCCGGTTCCACGGGCGGCGTGGGACGCAGCCGTTAGGAGAAGTCCCCGGGAGGCAGTGACTGATCTTGGAGCAGAAAGAGCAGCACCCGAGCCGGGGAACCGTCCCACAGGGATTTGGACTGCACGCAGGTACGCCATAAACACGGAGAGTTGCTCCACCCCCTGAACTAACCCCGGGAAGGTGACCATCCGGGTCGCGCGGGCGGCGTGGGACGCAGCCGGTAGGAGAAGTCCCCGGGAGGCAGCGACTGGTATTGGAGCGGGGAGAACAGCGTTCCAGCCGGGACACTCGGTCGCGGCACAAGCACGGGGAGCTACTCCACCCATCTGAACTAACCCCGGGAGGGGGCCCACCTGGTTCACGGGGGCGGCACGGCCAGGCGGCTGGAGGGACGAGAAGTCCCCGGGAGGCAGCGACTGATTTTGGAGTCGAGAGTGCACCGTCCCAGTAGGGGAGCCTTGACGCTGGGCGTGGGGCTGGAAGCGGAGGATCTGACCGTGACTCCAGCGGGCCAGACCCCCCGGGGGCAATCTCCACACAGACAGCACACATAGGCGACGCGCCCGCGGGAATCTCAGATATAATAGTCTTTCCAAGCAAGACAAGCAACTCTGGCTATATTCTGAGGTGCTACTCTCCTATCTCTCTGTTCCCTCCCCCACCCTCCCCAGGCGGCTTCATTAACATCTGAATAGCCTGAGCCAGAGGGAGAACTCTGATAGGGATCTGACTGCAGTTTTTTTTTAGCGGATTTTCTGGAAAAACTAGTTTCCCAGTGATGGCTCGGAGACAACAATCCATATCAAACCACTTAAAGAAGCAGACCGTGACAGCTTCTCCAACTCCCCAAACAAAAGAATCAAAATCTTTCCCAAATGAAGATACAATTTTGGAATTATCAGATACAGAATATAAAAAACTAATTTACAGAATGCTTAATGATATCACAAATGAAATTAGGATATCTGCAGAAAAAGCCAAGGAACACACTGATAAAACTGTTGAAGAACTCAAAAAGATTATTCAAGAACATACTGGAAAAATTAATAAGTTGCAAGAATCCATAGAGAGACAACATGTAGAAATCCAAAAGATTAACAATAAAATAACAGAATTAGACAACACACTAGGAAGTCAGAGGAGCAGACTCGAGCAATTAGAATGCAGACTGGGACATCTGGAGGACCAGGGAATCAACACCAACATAGCTGAAAAAAAATCAGATAAAAGAATTAAAAAAAATGAAGAAACCCTAAGAATTATGTGGGACTCTATCAAGAAGGATAACCTGCGGGTGATTGGAGTCCCAGAACAGGGAGGGGGGACAGAAAACACAGAGAAAATAGTTGAAGAACTTCTGACAGAAAACTTCCCTGACATCATGAAAGATGAAAGGATATCTATCCAAGATGCTCATCGAACCCCATTTAAGATTGATCCAAAAAGAAAAACACCAAGACATATTATCATCAAACTCACCAAAACCAAAGATAAACAGAAAATTTTAAAAGCAGCCAGGGAGAAAAGAAAGGTTTCCTTCAAGGGAGAATCAATAAGAATATGTTCTGACTACTCAGCAGAAACCATGCAGGCAAGAAGGGAATGGGACGACATATACAGAACACTGAAGGAGAAGAACTGCCAACCAAGGATCATATATCCAGCAAAACTCTCTCTGAAATATGAAGGCGAAATTAAGATATTTACAGACAAACACAAGTTTAGAGAATTTGCAAAAACCAAACCAAAGCTACAAGAAATACTAAAGGATATTGTTTGGTCAGAGAACCAATAATATCAGATATCAGCACAACACAAGGTCACAAAACAGAACGTCCTGATATCAACTCAAATAGGGAAATCACAAAAACAAACAAATTAAGATTAATTAAAAAAAAATACACATAACAGGGAATCATGGAAGTCAATAGGTAAAAGATCACAATAATCAAAAAGAGGGACTAAATACAGGAGGCATTGAACTGCCATATGGAGAGTGATACAAGGCGATATAGAACAATACAAGTTAGGTTTTTAATTAGAAAAATAGGGGTATATAATGAGGTAACCACAAAAAGGTATAACAACTCTATAACTCAAGACAAAAACCAAGAAAAACGTAACGACTCAACTAACATAAAGTCAAACACTATGAAAGTGAGGATCTCACAATTTACTAAGAAAAACGCCTCAGCACAAAAAAGTATGTGGAAAAATGAAATTGTCAACAACACACATAAAAAGGCATCAAAATGACAGCACTAAAAACTTATTTATCTATAATTACCCTGAATGTAAATGGACTAAATGCACCAATAAAGAGACAGAGAGTCACAGACTGGATAAAGAAACACGATCCATCTATATGCTGCCTACAAGAGACACACCTTAGACTTAGAGACACAAACAAACTAAAACTCAAAGGATGGAAAAAAGTATATCAAGCAAACAATAAGCAAAAAAGAAGAGGAGTAGCAATATTAATTTCTGACAAAATAGACTTTAGACTTAAATCCACCACAAAGGATAAAGAAGGACACTATATAATGATAAAAGGGACAATTGATCAGGAAGACATAACCATATTAAATATTTACGCACCCAATGACAGGGCTGCAAGATATATAAATCAAATTTTAACAGAACTGAAAAGCGAGATAGATACCTCCACAATTATAGTAGGAGACTTCAACACACCCCTTTCGGAGAAGGACAGGACATCCAGTAAGAAGCTCAACAGAGACACGGAAGATCTAATTACAACAATCAACCAACTTGACCTCATTGACTTATACAGAACTCTCCACCCAACTGCTGCAAAATATACTTTTTTTTCTAGCGCACATGGAACATTCTCTAGAATAGACCACATATTAGGTCATAAAACAAACCTTTGCAGAGTCCAAAACATCGAATTATTACAAAGCATCTTCTCAGACCACAAGGCAATAAAACTAGAGATCAATAACAGAAGAACGAGGGAAAGGAAATCAAATACTTGGAAAATGAACAATACCCTCCTGAAAAAAGACTGGGTTATAGAAGACATCAAGGAGGGAATAAGGAAATTCATAGACAGCAACGAGAATGAAAATACTTCCTATCAAAACCTCTGGGACACAGCAAAAGCAGTGCTCAGAGGTCAATTTATATCAATAAATGCACACATACAAAAAGAAGAAAGAGCCAAAATCAGAGAACTGTCCCTACAACTTGAACAAATAGAAAGTGAGCAACAAAAGAATCCATCAGGCACCAGAAGAAAACAAATAATAAAAATTAGAGCTGAACTAAATGAATTAGAGAACAGAAAAACAATTGAAAGAATTAACAAAGCCAAAAGCTGGTTCTTTGAAAAAATTAACAAAATTGATAAACCATTGGCTAGACTGACTAAAGAAATACAGGAAAGGAAACAAATAACCCGAATAAGAAATGAGAAGGACCACATCACAACAGAACCAAATGAAATTAAAAGAATCATTTCAGATTATTATGAAAAATTGTACTCTAACAAATTTGAAAACCTAGAAGAAATGGATGAATTCCTTGAAAAACACTACCTACCTAAACTAACACATTCAGAAGCAGAACAACTAAATAGACCCATAACAAAAAAAGAGATTGAAACGGTAATCAAAAAACTCCCAACAAAAAAAAGTCCTGGCCCGGACGGCTTCACTGCAGAGTTCTACCAAATTTTCAGAGAAGAGTTAACACCACTACTACTAAAGGTATTCCAAAGCATAGAAAATGACGGAATACTACCCAACTCATTCTATGAAGCCACCATCTCCCTGATACCAAAACCAGGTAAAGACATTACAAAAAAAGAAAATTATAGACCTATATCCCTCATGAACATTGATGCAAAAATCCTCAACAAAATTCTAGCCAATAGAATCCAACAACACATCAAAAAAATAATTCACCCTGATCAAGTGGGATTTATACCAGGTATGCAAGGCTGGTTTAATATCAGAAAAACCATTAATGTAATCCATCACATAAATAAAACAAAAGACAAAAACCACATGATCTTATCAATTGATGCAGAAAAGGCATTTGACAAAGTCCAACACCCATTTATGATAAAAACTCTTACCAAAATAGGAATTGAAGGAAAATTCCTCAACATAATAAAGGGCATCTATGCAAAGCCAACAGCCAATATCACTCTAAATGGAGAGAACCTGAAAGCATTTCCCTTGAGAACGGGAACCAGACAAGGATGCCCTTTATCACCGCTCTTATTCAACATCGTGTTGGAAGTCTTAGCCAGGGCAATCAGGCTAGACAAAGAAATAAAAGGTATCCGGATTGGCAAGGAAGAAGTAAAGTTATCACTATTTGCAGATGACATGATTATATACACAGAAAACCCTAAGGAATCCTCCAGAAAACTACTGAAACTAATAGAAGAGTTTGGCAGAGTCTCAGGTTATAAAATAAACATACAAAAATCACTTGGATTCCTCTACATCAACAAAAAGAACACCGAAGAGGAAATAACCAAATCAATACCATTCACGGTAGCCCCCAAGAAGATAAGATACTTAGGAATAAATCTTACCAAGGATGTAAAAGACCTATACAAAGAAAACTACAAAGCTCTACTACAAGAAATTCAAAAGGACATACTTAAGTGGAAAAACATACCTTGCTCATGGATAGGAAGACTTAACATAGTAAAAATGTCTATTCTACCAAAAGCCATCTATACATTTAACGCACTTCCGATCCAAATTCCAATGTCATATTTTAAGGGGATAGAGAAACAAATCACCAATTTCATATGGAAGGGAAAAAAGCCCCGGATAAGCAAAGCACTACTGAAAAAGAAGAAGAAAGTGGGAGGCCTCACCTTACCTGACTTCAGAACCTATTATACAGCCACAGTAGTCAAAACAGCCTGGTATTGGTACAACAACAGACACATAGACCAATGGAACAGAATTGAGAACCCAGACATAGATCCATCCACGTATGAGCAGCTGATATTTGACAAAGGACCAGTGTCAATTAACTGGGGAAAAGACAGCCTTTTTAACAAATGGTGCTGGCATAACTGGATATCCATTTGCAAAAAAATGAAACAGGACCCATACCTCACACCATGCACAAAAACTAACTCCAAGTGGATCAAAGACCTAAACATAAAGACTAAAACGATAAAGATCATGGAAGAAAAAATTGGGACAACCCTAGGAGCCCTAATACAAGGTATAAACAGAATACAAAACATTACCAAAAATGATGAAGAGAAACCCGATAACTGGGAGCTCCTAAAAATCAAACACCTATGCTCATCTAAAGACTTCACCAAAAGAGTAAAAAGACCACCTACAGATTGGGAAAGAATTTTCAGCTATGACATCTCCGACCAGCGCCTGATCTCTAAAATCTACATGATTCTGTCAAAACTCAACCACAAAAAGACAAACAACCCAATCAAGAAGTGGGCAAAGGATATGAACACACATTTCTCTAAAGAAGATATTCAGGCAGCCAACAGATACATGAGAAAATGCTCTCGATCATTAGCCATTAGAGAAATGCAAATTAAAACTACGATGAGATTCCATCTCACACCAGCAAGGCTGGCATTAATCCAAAAAACACAAAATAATAAATGTTGGAGAGGCTGCGGAGAGATTGGAACTCTCATACACTGCTGGTGGGAATGTAAAATGGTACAACCACTTTGGAAATCTATCTGGCGTTATCTTAAACAGTTAGAAATAGAACTACCATACAACCCAGAAATCCCACTCCTCGGAATATACCCTAGAGATACAAGAGCCTTCATACAAACAGATATATGCACACCCATGTTTATTGCAGCTCTGTTTACAATAGCAAAAAGTTGGAAGCAACCAAGGTGTCCATCAACGGATGAATGGGTAAATAAATTGTGGTATATTCACACAATGGAATACTACGCATCGATAAAGAACAGTGACGAATCTCTGAAACATTTCATAACATGGAGGAACCTGGAAGGCATTATGCTGAGCGAAATGAGTCAGAGGCAAAAGGACAAATACTGTATAAGACCACTATTATAAGATCTTGAGAAATAGTAAACCTGAGAAGAACACATACTTTTGTGGTTACGAGGGGGGGAGGGAGGGAGGGTGGGAGAGGGTTTTTTTATTGATTAATCAGTAGATAAGAACTGCTTTAGGTGAAGGGAAAGACAACACTCAATACATGGAAGGTCAGCTCAATTGGACTGGACCAAAAGCAAAGAAGTTTCCGGGATAAAATGAATGCTTCAAAGCTCAGCGGAGCAAGCGCGGGGGTCTGGGGAACATGGTTTGCGGGGACTTCTAAGTCAATTGGCAAAATAATTCTATTATGAAATCATTCTGCATCCCACTTTGAAATGTGGCGTCTGGGGTCTTAAATGCTAACAAGCAGCCATCTAAGATGCAGCAATTGGTCTCAACCCACCTGGAGCAAAGGAAAATGAAGAACACCAAGCCCACATGACAACTAAGAGCCCAAGAGACAGAAAGGGCCACATGAACCAGAGACCTACATCATCCTGAGACCAGAAGAACTAGTTGGTGCCCGGCCACAATCGATGACTGCCCTGACAGGGAGCTCAGCAGAGGACCCCTGAGGGAGCAGGAGAGCAGTGGGATGCAGACCCCAAATTCTCATAAGAAGACCAAACTTAATGGTCTGACTGAGACTGGAGGAATCCCGGCGGTCATGCTCTCCAGACCTTCTGTTGACACAGGACAGGAACCATCCCTGAAGACAACTCATCAGACATGAAAGGGACTGGTCAGCGGGTGGGAGAGAGACGCTGATGAAGAGTGAGCTAATTATATCAGGTGTACACTTGAGATTGTGTTGGCAACTCTTGTCTGGAGGGGGGATGGGAGGATAGAGAGAGAGGGAAGCCGGCAAAATTGTCAAGAAAGGAGAGACTGAAAGGGCTGACTCAAGACGGGGAGAGTAAGTGGGAGTAGGGAGTGAGATGTATGTAAACTTATATGTGACAGACTGATTGGATTTGTAAACGTTCACTTGAAGCTTAATAAAAGTTATTATAAAAAAAAAAAAAAAAAAAAAAAAAAAAAAAACCTGATGCATAGTGTTCATTAAAATATGGGCACTGCTACTAGTGAGAACAGAATGAAAAAGATCGCTAAATTATTGAGCACCTTACGTTGCCAAGTATTTTCCTACACAATCTTATTAGTGTAGGTATTAGGTAGAACCTATTTAATTTCAGAGAGGAGGAAACAAAAGATCTAATTAATCAATGATATACCCAAGGTAGTATAGTCCATAAATGGCACAGTCCAGGTTCCAATATCTCTTTATTGAAATCTTATAATTTTACAGATTATGGATTCTTAATTCCATAAATTCAATTTAAAAGATTTATTACTTCATCTTAAGTTTTAAATATTTTTAATATTTGGTATTAAATGATTTCCAACAAAATATACCCTCTAATGCATTTTACATTCTCTATAGGCCTTTTATAGGCCTTAGGACACATATATAAATTCATTTTGCCCACTTTTATAATTTAGGAAATGTGATTCTGGAATTTTTTATATTCAGGCTCAAGTAAAGAAACCACTTTATATGTCCAAATAATAAAATAAAGACAATTTTGTATATAGTTCCAAAATTTTCAAATTGATTAAAAAAAAGTAAATGATAATTAATTGAATTTTAATTAGGAATATAGAGAAATAACATCCCTGTTCACATTATCTGATATCCCTTACTTATACAAGAAAAATATATTTGTGCATATGCACGTATAGACCAATATATACAACCCTGTCATGATTGTGGCACTTTTGGCTATTATAAAAATGTCCTATACTTCAAGTAACTAAAATTTTGAGACGGAAGTGAAATTAAGACTAGCCTTATGACTGATTTTGTGTTGTATTAAGTCATGTGTTAAGAAAGTTAAAAATCTTTCCCTACCTTGAGAAGACAGCAAAGCCTTATATAATACTATAATTTTTTTCCTTTTTAAACAACATAAATAAAAGTCCACCAAATATTAACTTATTGCTGTTAGATCTTGATGAGTCAATTTTGACCATAGCAACCCCATGAAACAGAACGAAACACTGCCCAGTCCTGTGCCATCCTCACAATAGTTGTTATACTTGAGCCCATTGTTGTAGCCACTGTGTCAATACATCTTGTTGAGAGTCTTCCTCTTTTTCACTGACCCTCTACTTTGCCAAGCATGATGTTCTTTTCCAGAGGCTGATCCCCTGTGACAACATGTCCAAGTTGAAGCTGAAGAAAATTAGAACAAGTCAACAAGAGCCAAAGTACAACCTTGAATATATCCACCTGAATTTATAGACCATCTCAAGAATATATTTGGCCCATTGAACACTAATGACCAAGTTGTGGAATTATATCAAGAACATCATACATGAAGAAAGTGAGAGTTACTTACCACAACAAGAAAGAAAAGACCAAAACGAATGTCATAAGAGACTCTAAAAATTTCTCTTGAAAATTGATAGTCTGTTCTACAGTCACCTCTTAGCTTGTTCCGACTGATGATATTGAGCTTTTCCATAGTGTCTTTCCACAGATGTGGTCAATTCAATTCCTGTGTATTCCATCTGGAGAGGCCCATGTGTATAGCTGCCATTTATGTTGTTGAAAAAAGGTATTTGCGATGAAGAAGTCCTTGGTCCTGCAAAATTCTATCATGTGATCTTTGGCATTTTTTCTATCACCAAAGCCATATTTTCCAAGTACAATCCTTCCACTTTGTTTCCAGTTTTCACATTTCAATCACCAATAATTACCAATGCAACTTGATTGCACGTTTGATCAATTTCAGAACGCAGAAGTTGGTAAAAATCTTCAATTTCTTCATATTTGGCTTCAGTGGTTAGTGTGTAAATTTAAATAATAGTCACATTAACTCGTTGTCCTTGTAGGCATATGGATACTATCCTATCAATGAAAGTGTTGTACTTCAGGATAGAAGTACATTAATAATAATAACATTAAGAGCAGTAATTAAAATCTGATCTTAGCAATAAATGGCCAACATTAAAACCATTCACTTGTACCCTACTTAAAATGCTACTGTCATAATTAGGGTTATCATGTAATTAATCACTCAAGCCAGGGCACTTTTGAGAGGTAAAGGCAGTTTTATAGTTGTTCTGGCTTAATTAACTAGGACTTTTCCAGAAAATAGCATAATATATTCACCCTACTTTACGTTAGCATCACAATATTTGTATTATTTTAAAAAGTATATCTTACGTGTAGACAAAAAGTACATTCTATTCCTTTATAGTACTTTTTCTACATAGTCTATATAGAGAAAAAAGGGAAAGCTAAAGTTAATTTGCTTTATGTAAAGTCACTTTGGAAAAGTAATTTTATTCAAATAAAATGAACAGTTTATATGGGATCTTAAAATCCCTTATTACAGTTAAAAACTATATGGCTCCCTAGGTAAGATTTTTTTCTTACAATATGAGTCAGAAGGTGCTTTTGTAATCTTTTGTTGGTACCAAAGCTGCACACTGGAGATGCATGTTCTAAACTCCACAAAACTTCCAGAGAAGCATACTCTGAATTTCTCAGTACTGATGTTTTCTTAAGCACATTTCTTATTTTGATTTTCATATTATTTATTTAATTATAACACTTATCTTGGTGGCAGTAACTATTTTTTAATCATTGGTTTATTCTTTATAAGACCTTCCAATTTCTTGCATATGGCATGTGTGAATATGCATTTTTCCCTTTAAAATAAATGGATGGATTCAAGTATTATTACTCAAGTTCTACTATGGATGCAAGTTAATTTGCCTTGAAAAACCTATGTTCTCTGTACATATAATTTGCCCATCATCTAGTCATTCAAAAATTCATATTGACAAAAAGATAATTGTAAAGTAGGATTAATGTTAATGATAGATATTCAAAGGAAACCTATACATTATACCACATTCCAGTTGTAAAAAGCCCATCTTGTGTCCTATATCAAGAGTTAACAAACTTTTCTTGAAACAAGACAGAGAGTATAGATTTTGGGGTTTGCAAAGCATACAATATCTGTTGTTACTACATTCCCTGGTTTTATTATGAAGGCAGTAGGAAGTGTGTAAACAAATTAATGTGTCTGTGTTCTGATAAAACTTTATTAACGAGCACTGAAATTTTCATTTCATATAATTTTAATGTATCAAGCAACAATAATCTTCTCTGGATTTGTGTGCAACCATTTACATGTGTGAAAACCCTTCCTAGCTCACAGATCTTACAAAAATAAGCAACTGACAGGATTTACCTGTGATCCAAAGATACAGCCCCTGTTGTGTCGTAGAATGCCGCTCATTATCAGTCACACCTGCATTCACAGTCAAATACACTTATAATTCTCATGGAGCTAATTTTCAATTATGGAGAACAAATATCCTATTTTTATTTTATTCTAGACACTATATGTGCTGCAAATTGGAATTAAGTGAAAGTGAATTATGTTAAATAAGTACATTAAATAGTAGAAGTTTGATACTATTATGCAAATATATGTGTATATACCTCACAGCTATCTTCGTGGACAGGAATTGGGGTTTTTATTATCTTTAATTGAATTAAATTCAAAATGTAGATTTATCTCCCAACCCTTAAAAATAACTTTACAAAAGACTTTTTATTCTAGCCCAACTATAATGAAATTAAAAAGAAAATTAGTTACATTTTATAACAGGGCCACACTGATATTTTTTTATTCTCAAAGACTTTATTCATTTCAGCCTATTAAAGAAATTTGGCACAGTAATTATTTTGTTATTCACAGATGGAACCAAGAATTTTAATGTAGACTCTTAATATTTGCCAACCTTTTTTCTTTCCCTTATTTATGTTTGACACTAACAAAGGCCTATAGTCAAATTTAATACAAATTGCAATCTAATAGTTGGAGCCAAACAGAAAATTCAACCCTTAACTCTGTCATTACTTGTACTAGCCTCTGACCACGTTAAGAATAAGAATGTGGAAGTAAAGAATCCACAACTGATGCTTATAAATATATTTAGTAATTCCCTTCAAGAACATATAAACTCAATTTGCCCTTTATCTTTCTGATCCTTGTGTATGTGTGTGTGACTTGTAATTCTAATAATAATCTCTGTCTCAGTTGTCTAGTGCTGCTATAACAGAAATACCACAAGTGGATAGCTTTAAGAAGCTGAAATTTATTCTCTCACAGTCTAGGAGACTAGAAGTTCGAATTCAAAGTGCCAGGTCCAGGGCAAGGCATTTCTTACTGTCAGTTCTGGGGAAAGGTTCTCATCACCAGTCTTGCACTGGGCCTAGGAGTTTCTCAGCACAGGGATCCTGGATCCAAAGGACATTTTCTTTTCCTGGTACTTCATGCTTGATATGATGAGGTTCCCCTTCTCTCTGCTTGATTCTTTTATATTTCAAAAGAAAATGACTCAAGATAAAACCTAATCCCGTAGATTGACTCCACTTCATTAACATAACTGCCTCTAATACTGCCTCATTAACATCATACCCGTTAGAATTCATAACATATAAAGATAATCGTATCAGATAACAAAATGGTGGACAATTACACAATACTCGGAATCGTGACCTAGGCAAGGTGACATACATTTTTTGGAGACATAATTCAAGCTATAACAATCCTCATGTATGAACGTTGATGCTCATTGTTTCTTGGTTTTTCTTAGGTTTTTTTTTTTTTTGGAGGGGATGGGTGGATGTGGGAAGAGATGGTGTTTTCACCCTGCCCATAGAAGCACAGCATTTTGAAATAGTCAATATTTTACAAGTATAAGTGCATTGAGGAGAACATTTTTACATGGCTGTCTAAACATAATGTTTTAATTACTGTATTCATCAGATGTTCTTGACCAACTTCTAAATCATTTCTGGACTTTACTCCACTGACATTTCCCTACTTAAGAAGTATGAACCAAAGTTTAGAAATAGATACTCATGCCAAGAAAACAGTTCAACATTTTGAGGCATATGTTAAAAAAAAGGAATTTTGGGTAATCCAAAACAAAACTTTTCAAAGTATATACTAGTTGGCTTGTAAAGTTTATAACATTCTCAACATGGAAATACTAAGTGAGAAAGGATGGAGATGGTAGGATTCTCACCTTCCACATGGGAGAACAGGTTCAATTCCTTACCAGTGCACCTAATACACTGCCCCCACCTGTTTGTCAGTGGAAGCCAAAGGTTTGCTAAGATGCTGAACAGGTTTCAGCAGAGATTCCCTACTTACACAGACTAGAAAGAAAGGCATAGTGATCTACTTTGGAAAATCAGTCAGTGAAAACCCTGTGGATCACAATGGTCTCAAGACCTACAGATCATGGGACCCCAGGCAGAGTTTCAGGCCATGCATGGGGTCACCATAAGTCAGCGGCTGACTGGACTCAGCAAAAAACAGCAAAAAATGAGATTTTCACATAAAACTAAAAGTATTGCAATCTTTATGTATGAATTTGTTTTAGTTGTTAGGTGCTGTCCAGTTAGTTCTGACTCATAGTGACCTCTATGTAAAACAGAATGAAACACTGTCTCGTTTGGCACCGTCTTCACAATCTACTATGTTAGAGCTCATTGTTGCAGCCACTGTGTCAATCCATCTCATTGAGGGGCTTCCTCTTTTTTGTGGACACTCTACCGCATATGATGTCCTTCTCCAGGGACTGATCCCTCCTGATAACATGTCCAAAGTACACAAGATGAAGTCTCACTATCCTCTCTTCTAAGGAACATTCTGCCTATACTTATCCCAAGACAGATTTGTTCATTCTAGCAGTCCATGGCATATTCAATATTCTTTGCCAACACCATAATTCAAATGCATCAATACTTCTTCCATCTTCCTTATTCATTGTCCAGCTTTCACATGCATATGAGGTGATTGAAAATATCATGGCTTGGGTCTTGCCCATTTTAGTCTTCAAGGTGGCATCTTTGCTTTTCAACACTTTAAAGAGATCTTTAGCAGCAGATTTGCCCAATGTAATATGTCATTTGATTTCTTGACTACTGCTTCCATCAGTGTTGGTTGTGGATCCAAGTACAATGAAATCCTCGATAACTTCAATATTTTCTCTGTTTATCATGATGTTGCTTCTTGGTCCTATTGTGAGAATTTTTGTTAATTTATGTGTATTCATGTATATATAGAATACACACACACATATATATATGGTCTTCTAACAAAACAAAATTTGGGAGCTAAATTGGGGTGGAGAATGATTTCAATTGAGGCCTAAGTTAGAGGCTTTGAATATCAAGTAGGAGAAATACTAGAAATGCAGAAGAGAAAATAATTAAAAACATTAGAATTGTGGTGAAAAAAAATAAGGGTAAAGACAGATGAATCCAGGACATTTAATATACAAAAAAGCAGGAGGAGAAAAAGGGGTAAATGGAAGAGAGGAAATAATTACCTCAACACAAAACAAATCATGTTCCCAAAATAAATAATGATCTGATATGCAAAGTGTTGACATTGTTTGGAGTATGATTGTGGGAAAGCAACAGTAACTTTGGGAAATTCAAAAGTTAAAAGAAAATTCAAAAAAACTTCCATTCAGAAAAAAAATGAGCTACTTAATAAGGAAATTAGATTTCTCTTCACCAATACCCCAGCTCCTTACTTATTGACATGGTTAAATTCCAAAAACCAGGTCATTATGTGAAAATTGAGAGTTTTCAAAAAAGGAGTATGAGACCATATCACAAAATGGAGGATGACTATATCATTTCATAACAGCCAAATTGCATCATTCTGTAACTGCCAAATTACATCATTCCATAACTACCAAATTTAATCATTATGTAGCTGCCAAACCACTGACATCATGACCCAGGCATGTATATACACAACCTTAAACATTATAGCCAGCTTTACTCTCACCTCAGACTTCAGCTTTGTTTACTGCCAGACTATGTCATTAATGCACAAAATTGTCAGATAGCAGATTTTTTATTATGATCATAAATGTGAACTGGTGGATAATGAGACAGTTGATAAGTGAGGAGAGTCAGAATCGACTAGACGGCACTGGGTTTTTTTAAGCCTACTGGAACCTGTAAAACTGCAAATAATATTTACAATTGCTGAAAGAAAAGGGCTATACTATCAAAAACCCTATAGCCAATAAAGATGTAATACATTTGATGAGATGAATTAAGTTACTTGTGCATATCCAAGAAAACATATCACTTACTCTCCTCTTTTAGTAATACTTGACAAAGGACTCTAGCAAAGCAATAAAAGCACCAGAAGGCAACCTTAACAAAGGGGAAGATCCAGATGAGAAAAATCAATTGTCAGTAATAAACATCATCATATACATTTTTAAGATCAAATTAAGAATGTGTTCCATAAACGATGAATTAGTATTCTTGGTGGGGGGTGGGGAGTACATGCTCCAAAGGAAATAGTAATAATAGCTGGTAACCAAAAAAGCTGTTGCATCTAAGGAAAATTTAGGTGTCTTTGATAAAATAGTGTTTCTTAAAATGTAGCAAAATGGTTGTAAATGTTCCTTCTAATTTTACTAAAGGGAGGCAGTGGGGCACGGTGTAACATAGCTTGAAAATATGCATTTTTTTTTCTCTTGTATAATAGTGTAAATACAGAGAGAAAGTAGCCATCAATGAAATAAAGGATAAATAAATAAAAAGAAGAAAAAACAAATGAAGCTTGGCTAAAGCAATAAAGTGCCCAAATTAATAAGAAAAAAGAATTCGTTGTATAGCAACTTATCAAAAGCTAAAATAAGGTTAAGAAGAAACAAAACCTTAAAATAATTAACCAACAAATAAAGACATATAAAAAAATAAAAATATCAGTTTTTTATACTACATGTGAAATGACTTCATTCTCCCATAAAACACCAAGTTCTGGATTAGAAGAAATAAAACTCAACAAGAAATAAGGGAAGACTAAAAATAAAGTGATAAGCAAAATATACTGTAATGTAAATATCAGACAAGCAACAATTAAGAACAAAATCACTAAAAGTGGTAAATAAAACATAATAAGAAAATGTAAACAGCTCTGAATAGTATAAGCAGAGAAACTGAATATACAAAATATTTTTTATTTTAATTAAAAAAAAAAGCATATTGTGCTTTAGGTGAAAGTTTACAGCACAATTAGTTTCGCACTGGAAATTTATACACAAATTGTTTGTGACAATGGTTGCAATCCCAGCAATGTGTCAGCATTCTCCCCCTTTCCTTTCCACCCAGGGTTCCCAGTGTCCTTTTGTCCAGTTTTCCTGTTTCTTCCTGCCTTCTCTGTTTGCTTTTGTTCAGATGTTGGCCATTTGGTCTCCTATATTTGATCAGACTAAGAATCGTGTTCCTCACGTGTTCTATTGTTTATTTTGTAGGTCTGTTAATCTTTGGTTGAAAAGTGGACTTCAGGAGTGATTCCACTTCTGAGTTAGCAGGGTGTCCAGGTGCCATAGTCACTGGGATTCTTCTAGTCACCGTCAAACCACTAAGTCTGTTCTTTTAGGGGGAATTTGAATTTTGCTCTCCAGGAGTGTCTATTGTGATCCTTGTCAGAGCTGTCTGTGGTGGTAGCTGGGCACCATCTTGTCCTTCTGGGCTTAGGCTGGTGGAAGTTGTGGTTCCTATGGTCCATTAGTCCTTTGGATTAACATTTTCTTTTTGCCTTTGGTTTTCTTCATTCTCCTTTTCTCTAGATGGGATGGGACCAATAGATGTATCTTAGATGGCCATTTGCAAGCTTTTAAGACCCCAGATGCTACTCACCAAAGTAGGATACAGAACATTTTCTTTATGAACTATGTTATGGCAATTGACCTAGATGTCTCCCAAGACCATGGCTTCAGCCCTCAGCCCCAGTGGCTTGGTTCTTCACGGTATTTGGTTGTGTCTAGGAAGCTTCTATGGCTTTGGCTTAGTCAGGATGTGCGATTTCCCCTATATTGTGTGTTGTCTTTCCCTTCACCAAAGCTAACACTTGTCTGTGTCTAGTTAGTGATTTCCTTCCCTACCTTTCCACTCCCTTGTAACCATTAAAGATTGTGTGTGTGTTTTTTTTTCCTATGTGTAAACATTTTCTTGGGTTTTTAAAATAGCGCTCTCATCAGTCTTTATCCATTTTGATTGACTTATTTCACTGAGCATAATGCCCTCCAGATTCATCCATGTTGTGAGATGCTTCTCAGATTCATCGTTGTTCTTTACTGTTGCATAGTATTCCATTGTGTAACCCAGTGCCATCGAGCCGATTCTGACTCATAACGACCCTATAGGACAGAGTAGGACTGCCCCATAGAGTTTCCAAGGAGTGCTTGGCAGATTCGAACTGCCGGCCCTTTGGTTAGCAGCCGCAGCACTTAACCACTATGCCACCAGGGCTTCTTCCATTGTGTGTATGTGGCATAATTTGTTTATCCACTCATCTGTTGATGGACACTTAGTTTGTTTCCATCCTTTTTGCTATTGTCAATAATGCAATGAGCATGGGTGTGCATATACCTATTCATGTGAGAGCTCCTATATCTCTAGGATATATTCCTTGGAGCTGGATTCCTGGATCTTGTGGTATTTCCATTTTTAGCATATTGAGGAGGCACCATATTGTTTTCCATAGCCCTTGTACATTTTACATTCCCACCAGCAGTGTCACTTTGGCCAAAGGTTTGTCAATTCTGTTAATCTTTTCAAAGAGCTAACTTTTGGTGTTGTTGATTCTTTCTTTTGTTTTTCTGTTGTCTATTTCATTTATTTCTGCTCTAATCTTTATTATTTCCTTTCTTTCTTGCCTGTGGGCTTCTTTACCTGTTCTCTTTCCATTTGTTCTAGTTGTATTTTGATATTGGTCTATTCTTTTTTGCTATGTGCTTTTATTGCTATGAATTGACCCCCGAGCACTGCCTTTGCAATATCCCAAAAGTTCAGGTATGATGTGTTTTCATTCTTATTTTTTCTAGGAATTTTTTGATTCCTTCTTGGATTTCTTCTATCACTTAATTATTTTCAAGCAAGACGTTATTCAGTTTCCACGTATTTGATTATTTTCCTTGCCCTTCCTGTTACCAATTTCCGCTTTTATGGCATTGTGATTAGAGAGAATCTTTTGTATTATTTCGATGTTTTGGATTTTATTGAGGATTGCTTTGTGCCCTAAAATATGGTCTATTCTGGAGAATGCTCCATGTGCATTGAAAAAGAATGTATGCTTTACTACTGTTGTTGGAGTGTTCTATAAATGTCTATGTGTTCAAGTTGGCTGATTTTGTCCTTTAGATCTTCTGTATCTTTTTAAGTTTCTTTCTAGATCTTCTCTTCTTTACCAACAGTGGTATGTCAGAGACTTCTACTATTACTGTGAAACTGTCAATTTCTCTTTTCAGTGCTGTTAGTTTATTTTATGTATTTTGGAACCCTGTCATTGGGTGTGTAGATATTTATTAAGGTCATGTCTTCCTGATGGATTGTCCCTTTAATCATTATATAATGTCCTTCCCTATCTTTTTTTCTTTCTGTCTTTCTTCCTTCCTTCCTTCTTTCTTTCTTTAAATTGTACTTTAGATGATGGTTTACAGAACAAACTAGTTTCTGTCCTTCCTTATCTTTTATGGTCGATTTTGCCTTAAAGTCTATTTTATTTGAAATTAGTATTGCCTCTCCTGCTCTTTTTTGTTACTGTTTACTTGATGTATTTTTTTCCATCTTTTGATTTTTAATATATTTATGCCTTTTTGTCTAAGATGTGTGTCTTGTAGAGAGCATAATGACAGGTTGTATTTTTTTTAATCCATTCTGCCACTCTCTGTCTCTTTGCAGGTGCATTTAAGCCATTTATATTCAGTGTGATTATCAATAAGATTTGAGTTTATTGCTGTCATATTGAGCTTTTATTTATTTTTTTTGGTGATGCTGTTTTCTTTGTTCCTCTTTCCTGTGCTGAGTTCCTTTTGTTTGGGGAATTTCTTTTCTTTTCTTTCTTTATTATAGATTTTATGCTTACTGAGTCTTTGTTTTTCTTTTTTATTCTCATGAGTAGTTTTTTTTCTTTTTTTAATTTTCTTTGTAGTTACCTTGAAATTTACCCTTATCTTTCTGAGTACAAAAGTCTTTTATTACTTCATACTGCCTTGACTTTCTCTTTATTAAAACTTTCTGTATCTACACTGTTTATTCCCCCTCTTATTACTTTAATGTTGTCATCATTTACAGAGTGAAGCCTCTGTTTCCTATTTTAAGTGTTTTAGCTTTGTTTCATTACTCAGAGTCATTTACCTAGGTTAGTATCTTGCTGATGCTGTCATGTGATCTAGAATCCATTCGTTGTCTGATGCTGTTGGTTCTCTACCTGAAAGAATCTCTTTAATATTTCTTGTAAATTTGGTTTGGTTTTTAGGAATTACCTTAATTTCTATTTATCTGGAAATGTCCTAATTTCACCATTGTATTTGAGAATTTGAGAGAAAATTTTGCAGGATATATTATTTTTGTTTGGCTGGTTTTTTTTTTTTTTTTTTTCCTTTCTTCAAGGTTTTATATATGGCAGCCAGGGCCTTCTTGTCTACATAGTTCCTGTCATGTAATCAGAATTTAGTCTTACTGCTTCCCCTTTTTAAGTGACTTTGTTTTTCTAGAGCTGCGCTCAGGGCTCTTGCTTTATCTTTGGTTTTGAAAAGTATGATTATGATATGTCTCGGTGACTTTCTTTTGGAATCTACCATATATGGGATTTGTTGTTCTTCCTGAATGTGAGAAGAATTAGAAAAATAAAATTATCATCTTAGTCATCTAGTGCTGCTGTAATAGAAATACCACAAGCGAATGACTTCAACAAACAGAAGTTTATTCTCTCACAGTCTGGTAAGCTAGAAGTACAAATTCAGGGCATTAGCTCCAGGGAAGGTTTTCTCTGTCAGTTCTGGAGGAAGGCCCTTCTCATCAATCTTCCCCTGGACTAGGATCTGAGCTTCTCCGCTCGGGAACCTTGAGTCCAAAGAACGTGCTTTGCTCTTGGTGCTTCTTTCTTGGTGGTATGCAGTCCCAGCCTCTCTGCTCGCTTTTCTTTCCTTTTATATCTCGTAAGCTAAAAGGTGGTACAGGCCTACAAACTCTGGGGATGTGACCTGAGCATGGGCGTTACATCCTACCCTAATTCTCTTCAACATAATCCAATATTGCCTCATTAACCAAAGGCAGGGATTAGGATTTATGACATATATGAAAATTATATCAATCACAAAAAGGAGAACAACTGCACAATACTGGAATCATGGCCTAACCAAGTTGACACATATTTTGGGGGGACACAATTCAATCCATGACAATTGTCATACCAAATTTTTCTCTAATTCTATTGTATTTGGGACAGTCTATAGCCGATAAGATCATAGATAAGCAAAGTAATTAAATCAGCATGCTCAAAATAATGTAAGTATAAATAAAAATAAATTATGTCTCAAAAGGCATTATATAAAAAATAAATAAAATACTTGGCCAAAGGGAAAAAAAATTTTTTTTTTTGTACTTTAGATGAAGGTTTACAGAGCAAAGTAGCTTCTCATTATGCAGTTAGCACACATATTGTTTTATGACATTGCTTAACAACTCCACGACACCTCAATGCTCTCCCTTCTTGACCTTGGGTTCCCTATTACCAGCTTTCCTGTCCCCATCCTGCCTTCTAGTCCTTGTTCCTGGGCTGGTGTGCCCCTTTAGTCTTGTTTTCTTTTATTGGCCTATCTAATCTTCTGCTGAAGGGTGAGCCTCAGGAGTGAATTCATTACTGAGCTAAAAGGGTGTCCGGGGGCCATGGTCTTGGGGTTTCTCCAGTCTCCAGTCTCTGTCAGGCTACTAAGTCTGGTATTTTTTTATGAGTTAGAATTTTGTTCTACATTTTCCTCCAGAACTGTCTGTGGCACTCTACTGTGGTAGTCAGTGCCGGTAGCTGGGCACCATCTAGTTGTACTGGACTCAGTCTAATCTTTTCCTTGTATCTTTAGTTTTCTTCAATCTCCCTTGCTCCCAAAGGGGTGAAACCAGTGGAGTATAGTAAATGTTCACTTGCAGGCTTTTAAGACCCCAGACGCTTCTCACCAAAGGAGAATGCAGAACATTTTCTTTATAAACCATGTTATGCCAGCTGAGCTAGATGTTCCCCGAGACCATGGTCTCCACAGCCCTCAGCCCAGCAATTCAGTCCCTTAGGGAGTTTGGATGTGTCTATGGTGCTTCCATGACCTTACCTTGTACAAGTTGTGCTGGCTTCCTTAGTATTGTGTACTGTCTTAACCTTCACCAAAGTTAGAACTTACCTATTGCAGATTTAGTGTTTTTCCATCCCCACACTCCTCCTTCGTAATCATGAAGCATTGTTTCTTTTTGGTTTTAAACTTTTTAAAAAATTTTTATAATAGTAGTCTCATATAATATTTGTCCTTTTGCGATTGACTTATTTCACTCAGCATGATGCCCCACAGATTAATCCATCTTGTGAGATGCTTTACACATTCATCATTGTTCTTTATCATTGCTTAGTACACCATTGTGTGTATGTACCATACTTTGTTTATCCATTCATCTGTTGATGGGAATCTAGGTTGTTTTCATCTAGATTGGGCTATTGTGAAAAATACTACAACGAGCATGGGTGTGCATATGTCTATTTGTGCGACTGTTCTTATTGTATCATGGTTGTATCATTTTGCATTCCCACCAGCAGTGCATAAGAGTGCCAATCTCACTGCAGACTCTCCAACACTTGTTATTTTCTGGTTTTTTTGATTCATGCCAGTAATACTGAGGTGAGATGGTATGTCATTGTGGCTTTAATTTGCATTTCTGTAATGGCTAATGATCATGAGCATTTCCTCATGTGCCTGTTACCTGCTTGAATGTCTTCTTTGTTGAAGTGTCTGCTCATTCCCTTTGCACGTTCTTAATTGGATTTTTTGCCTTTTTGTTGTAGAGGTGTTGGATTTTCCATAGATTTTAGAAATTACACCTTTTTCAGATTTGTAATAACTAAAATTTTTTATCCCAGTCTATATCTTCTCTTTTTACTCTTTTGGTGAAGTTTTTGGTGAGCATAAGTGTTTAATTTTTAGGAGATCCCAGTTATCTAACTTATCTTCTGGAGTTTGCGTGTTGTTAGTTATGCTTTGTATCCTGTTAACGCAGTGTGTTAGGGCCTCTAGCATTTATCTTACTTTTTCTCCTATGATGTTTATAGTTTTTGGCTTTGTATCTAGGTCATTGATACATTTTGAATTAGTTTTTAGGTAGTGGGAGGTATAGGTCCTGTTTCATTTTTTTTTTTTTTTTTTTTTTTTGCAGATGGGCATCCAGTTTTGCCAGCACCATTTGTTAAAACACTGTCTTTTCCCCATTTGATGGACCTTGGGCCTTTGTTGAAGATCAGGTCACCGTAAAGGTGGATGGAATTACATTTGGCTTCTGAATTCTGTTCCATTGGTCAATGTATTTGTCGTTGTACCAGCACAAGGCTGTTCTGACTACCATAGCTGTATAGTAGGTTCTGAAGTCAGGTAGAGCAAGTCCTTTATTCTTCTTCAATAGTGCTTTACTTATCTGGGCCTTCTTCCTTGTCCATATAATGTTAATGATTAGTGTTTCCATCTCTTTAAAAAAAAAAGTCGTTAGTATTTGGATCAGGATTGCATTGTATTTGTAAATTGCTTTGGGTAGAATTGTCATTTTCACAATGGTTAGTCTACCTATCCATGAGCATAGTATGTTTTTCCATTTATGTAGATGTCTTTTGGTTTCTTTCAGTAGTGTTTGTAGTTTTCTTTGTATAGGTGTTTTGCATCCTTCATTAGATTTATTCCCAAATATTTTTTTTTTTTAGGGACTGTTATAAATGGTATTGTTTTCCTGATTTCCTTTTCATAGTTCTCTTTATTGGTGTATAGGAAGTCGACTGATTTTTGTATGTTTATCTTGTATCCTGATGCTCTGCTGAATCTTTCTATTACTTACGGTAGTTTTCTGCTGAAGTCTTTTGGATTTTCTGTGTATAGTATTATATCATTTGCAAATAGGGACAGTTTAACTTCTTCGTTACAAATTTGGATGCCCTTGTTTCTTTCTCTTGCCTTATTACCCTAGCTAGGACTTCCAGCACAATGTTAAATAGAAGTGGTGATAAACGGCATCCTTGTCTTGCTGCTGTTCTCAGGGGGAAAGTTTTCAGCCTCTCTCCATTAAAAATGATGCTAGCCATTGGTTTTGTATATATGCCCTTTATTATGCTGAGGAATTTCCCTTCTATACCTATTTTATTGAGAATTTTTGCCAGGAATATTTATTGGACTTTGTTGGTTGGTACCCTTTCTGCATTGATTGAGATGATCATGTGATTCTTTTATCTATGTGGTGGATTATGTTGATTGATTTTCTAATGTTGAAGCATCCCTGCATGTCTGGTATGAATCCTACTTGGCTGTGGTGTGTTATTTTTTTGATATGATGCTGAATTCTATTGGCTAGCATTTTGTTGAGAATTTTTTGCTTCTATATTCATGAGAGATATTGGTCTGTAATTTTCCTTTTTTTTGTGGTATCTTTGCCTGGTTTTGGTATCAAGGTTATGCTGGCCTCATAGAATGAATTTGGAAGTATTTCCTCCTTTTCTATGTCCTGAGTAGTACTTGTGTAATTCCTTCTCTGAATGTTTGGTAGAATTCTCCAGTGAAGCCATCTGGGCCAGGGCTTTTTTTTTTTTTTTGGAATTTTTTTTTTTTTTTTTTAATTACCTTTCCAATCTCTTCTCTTGTTATGGGTCAGAAGGAAAATTTTAAAGAAGAATTTAAAACTAAAGATTTTACAATTCAAATCTTTATATTATTTCAGATGATTACTAAAAGGTGACCAGAAAGTTTTAAGTGCTTAGAAATTATGAAAAAAGGATTATCATAAAGTAAATCAAATTTAAATATCAAATTAGCCACAAAGCATAATTGTCACTTAGTACAACATGGAGACACAGATAAATCTTTTTTCTGAAGAAAAAATCTATAGATTGAATTATATTCATTTCAAACCAGAAAGAATAAAATACTCAGCCTTACAGCCTAAGAACCAGTTTAAAAGATTGTAAAAATAAAAGAATCAAATGAAACTCTTCTAAAAACTTTGTAAATATAAAATCTAAAAGAAATGAAATTAACAAAAATAAATTTACAGATTACATATATATACATTAAAAATCTTGTTCTTTAAAGCTATGAGTTAAACTGATTTGTATTTTGTCTCATAATAATTTTACATTCTCAGGAAGAATAACATATCTTGCTGATCATTTGACTGTTTTCTCATTTTCTGCTTCTGCACTTTATTTGTTGGTATACTCTATGTTTTCTCTGATTCTAAATTACACAACAATCCGGTAACCACTTTGATGTCACTGAAGTGAAAACAGTTAACACTCCCAGCTGCTAATCAAAATTTGTGTGTTCAAGTCCACTCAGAGGCACCTCACTAAGAAGCCCTGGAAACCTATGTCTGAAAAATCAGCTATGGAAACTCTATGGAGGACAGTTCTATTCTGACACACGTGGAGTCACTGTGAGTCATAATCGACTCAAGGACAAGTACTTTTTTAATAAACTTTATGAAGGCATTGGTGGTTCAGTGGTAGAATTTTCACCTCCCATGCAAAGACCCAGGTTTGATTCCTGGCCAATGTACCTTATTTGCAATCACCAACAGTCTGTCAGTGGAATCTTGCATGTTACAATGATGCTGAACAAGTTTCAGTAGAGCTTCCAGACTGAGTTGTACTAGGAAAAAAAGGCCTAGTGATTTACTTTGGGAAATGAACAATGAAAATCCTACAGATAACAACAATCTAATTCACAATTGATTACGGGGATGGAGCAGGACCTGGTAATTTTCCTTTCTCTTGTGCATGTAGTTGCTACAAGTAGAGGGCAAACTCAACAGCAGCTAACAACAACAACTTATAATTATCCTTATTCTCCAGGAAAATCCTTGCTGCAAACAAGGAGATTGTCTTTCAGTTACTTACCACCTGGATCAAACTGAAAACTAGTGATGAAGCAATGTGTGGCCACATGACAACCAGTCTAAGTATTATGGAACTTTGATAGTAATTTTTTATCATAGGAATTTGGAATTGGGATTCAAAGAAAGCAAGTAATTGACTGTCAGCACCAAAGAAGTTGTGTAAACTGGGAGCTTTGCAGTGGCCATATACCTCTAGAAGCAATATAAAGCCCTAGGTAAATGGAGAAACGTAAAGTAGAAGGGAGAAAAAATAGAAAACAATGTAAGAATGGTTTCCAAGTTCCCATTAGTTAACTTAGATTCTATGTGTTATTTCAATTCACTTCCAAAAAAATTACATTAATATAGATATTACACATACTTATATACATATATGTGTATATGTATATGTGTGTGTGTATATATATATGTGTGTGTGTGTGTGTGTGTGTATAGAGAGAGCCCTGGTGGTGCAGCGGTTAAAATGTTCGATTGCCAAGCAGAAGGTCAGTGGTTTGGACCACCAGCAGTTGTGCTGGAGAAAGATGTGGCACTCTGCTTCCATAAAGATTTATAGCCTTAAAAACCCTGTGGGGTGGCTGTGAGTCAGAATCAACTCAATGACAGTAGGTTTGGTTTTAGTGTATATATATATATATATATATATATATATATATAAAATCCGAGAAGTTGGACTATATGAAGAAGAACGGGGCATCAGGATTTGAGGAAGACTCATTAACAGCCTGTGTTATCCAGATGACTCAGTCTTGCTTGCTGAAAGTGAAAAAGACTTGAAGCACTTACTAACGAAGACCAAAGGTCACAGTCTTCAGTGTGGAATGTACCTCAACTTAAAGAAAACAAAAATCCTCACAAGTGGACCAATGAGCAACATCATGATAAATGGAGAAAAGGTTGAAGTTGTCGAGGATTTCACTTTACTTGGATCCACAATCAACACCTGTGGAAGCAGTAGTCAAGAAATTAAATGATGCATTGCATTGGGCAAATCTGCTGCAATGGACCTCTTTAAAGTATTGAAAAGTAAAGATATCACCTTGAAGACTAAGCTGCCCCTGACCCAAGCCATGGTATTTTTAATCGTATCATGTGCATATGAAAACTGGACAAAGAATGAGGAAGACCAAAGAAGAATTGACGCCTTTGAATTGTGGTGCTGGTGAAGAATATTGAATATACCATGGACTGCCAAAAGAACGAACAAATCTGTCTTGGAAGAAGCACAACCAGAATGCTCCTTAGAAGCAAGGGTGGCAAGACTGCATCTTACATACTTTGAACATGTTGTAAGGAAGGATCAGTCCCTGGAGAAGGCCATCATGCTTGGCAAAGTATAGGGTCAGAGGAAAAAGAGGAAGACCCTCAATGAGTTGGATTGACACAGTGGCTGCAACAATGAGCTCAAGCATAACAATGATTGTGAGGATGGCACAGGACAGGGCACTGTTTCGTTCTGTTGTGCATAGGGTTGCTATGAGTAGGAGCCAACTCGATGGCACCTAACAACAACAAATATATATACTCACACAAAGTGTATACATACCTACATATATTCATATATAAATTTATTAAACAAAAAAGAAAGATATTGTTCATTTGCAGTCTAGACAACCTGGGTAAAGAAATCACAGTATCGAATCCATATCCTATAGTACTTATAATATGCAAGGTACAGATCTAAGTGCTAAGAATATGGATATAATCAGAGAAAAATCTGTACCCACAGTATATGCATGTAGCATGGGAATGGAATGTTACAATATAATCACAAAATATTAAAATTCAGAATGTTGTTGTTAAGTGCTGTCAAGTCAGTTCTGACTCCTAGGGAGGGACAATATGCACAGCAGAACGAAACACTGTATGGTCCTGCACCATCCTCAAAATTGTTACTATGTTTGAGCACATTGTTGTAGCCACTGTGTAAATCCACCTCACTAATGGTCTTCCTCTTTTTTGCCTACCCTCTACATTATCAAGCAGAGATGTCCTTCTCCAGGGCCTGGTCACTCATAATCACATGTCCTAAGTATGTGAGACAAAGTCTCACCACCTTGCTTCCGAGCAGTACTCTGGCTGTATTTCTTCCAAGACAGACTTGTTTGTTCCTCTGACTGTCAACGATATATTAAATATTCTTTGTCAACACCATAATTCAAAGGCATCAATTCTTCTTCAGTATTTATTCCTTATTTGTTGTCCAGCTTTCACGTGCACATGAGGCAATTGAAAATACCATGGCTTGGGTCAGGTGCACCTTACTCCGCAAAGTGAAATCTTTGCTTTTTTTAACACTGAGTTTTTTGCAGCAGATTTGTCCAATGCAATGATTTGATTTCTTTGATTTCTTGACTGCTGGTTCCATGGGTGTTGATTGTGAATTCAAGTAAAATGAAATCCTTGACGAGTTCAATATTTTCTCCATTTATCATGATGTTGCTCATTGGTCCACTTGTGAGGATTTTTGTTTTCTTTATGTTGAGTTTCCATCCATACTGGGGCTATAGTCTTTGATCTTCCTCAGCAAGTGTTTCAAGTCCTCTTCACTTTCAGCAAGCAAGGTTGTGTCATTTATGTATTGCAGAGTGTTAATAAGTCTTCCTCCAATCCTAATGACATGCTTTTCTTCATATAGTCCATCTTCTCGGATTATTTGCTCAACATACAGACTGAATAAGTGTGGTGAAATGATACAACCCTGATGCATACCTTTCCTGATTTTAAACCACGCTGTAGCCCCTTGTTCTCTTCAAACAACTGCCTCTCAGTCTTTGTACAGGTTCCTCACGAACACAATTGAGTGCTCTGGAATTCCCATTCTTTGCAATATTATCCATAATTTGCTATGATCCACACAGTCGAATGGCTTTGCATAGTTAATAAAACACAGGTAAACATATTTCTGGTATTCTTTGCTTTCAGCCAACATCTATCTGACTTCAGCAATGTTATCTCTTGTTCCACAACCTCTTCTGAATCCAGCTTGAATATCTGGCAGTTCCCTGTCGGTGTATTGCTGCAAAGTTAACTTATAAATAGTAAACATATTTTGAAATATTAAAGAATAGAAGTAACTCATTCATTTTAAAGACATTACAAAAGATTCCTGAGCTGAATCAGACTTGAGTTGCACTTTCAAGCACAAGTGGTATTTAACTAAGTACAGAATGTGGGAGAAATTGCATGCTAGGCAGCATAAACATGTATAAAGACACGAAGAGTTAGAAAGAAGGTCATTTCCAAGCATCTATAAATAACCAAGAGTGTAGAGAGAATAGGGAGGCAGAAAGGAAAAGAGGAATATAAATAAGACAGGCAACAAATTATACTCAACCTTTTCCTGAGTGTGATAGGATGCCACAGGAAGATTTAGAGTTGGATGTTTTGATAAATTTTAGAACAATCTGGAAGTAGTCTGGAAGATATGGAGTGGTGCATGAAAGCAAGTGAGGAGTATGTGGAAGCAATTTGAAATTTCTCTTCGAAATTGAGTAAATAGCTGAGCTAACAGGGGGAAATGGCTATGGGAAGGGAAGGATGGGTTCAAGAAATATTCAGGAGCAGTCCTTTGCAAGCACAGGCTCGGGACATTTTCTGAGTCACTCTGCACTTATCGCACAGGTACAAGTAGGAGACCCATTCGTAGTGATTGCGTAAGGATAAATTGGATAAAATATGTCACAGCACCTTGCAAAATTGAAAACTACCTGTATATATTGATGTTAATTGCATTAAACTAAGATTTATCCACATTAACATAAATTATCCCCTTTGCCTTTTATATTACATTCTTTGTTATCAAAATATTGGAGTAGTTCTAAAGAAAATTTCATAAAAGTTTAGAAAGGAGGCAACTGCCTGGATATTATATCCCAGACCGTCCTTTCAGTTACTCAGGCTATGTTGTTAGTTCTCAAGTCAATTCCAACTCAGAGATACCCCATGCGTGGAGAATAGAGCCCCACAGGATTTTCAAGCTTTTACCTTTCTGAAGCAAATCTCTGGGCTTGTCTTCTGAGGCACATCTGGGTGGGTTGGAACCATGAATCATTTGGCTAGTAAGTGCCTAAACACTTGTGCCTCCCAGGGACTAGCTCATATCATTTACATCAAGGAATCCACCACTATATACTCATCTTAACTCTCTCTCCCTTAGCATTTCTCATGTCTACTCTCCCTTCCTCTTTTGACTTCTTTCTTTTTTTACTTTTTCTTTGTATTCCTTCTGCTCCTCTTCTTCTCTTCTTTCCCAGAGAATATGTTTTTAAAATGTTCATATAGGCTAGAAATAGAGATTAATTTGAGATTAATATATTCATGATTTTTTTTTAATTGAGCATTTACAATGTGCCAGTAACTCTGTAAGTCCCTAGTGATGCAATGGTGATGATGTCCTCAGTGTGTTTATAGTCTAGCAGGTAATATAGTTGAAGAAGTGTTCATGTGTGATGGTTTTTGTATGGTGAGAGAAAGAGAGAGACAGAGATTTACTATGCAATGATAGAAAAGGAACCTAATATATGACTCACAAAGTCAGCCTTCACAAAAGAAACAATTCACAAAAGGCCTTTTTTTGGAGTGAGATGAAGAATAATTATTTAGAAACCACTGAGGAATGAAAAAGGAGACCTGGTGGTACAGTGATTAAGGCACTTGGCTGCTAACTGACAGGTCAGCAGTTCAAACCTACTAGCTGCTCAGTGGGAGAAAGATGTGGCAGTCTGCTTCCTTAAAGATTTACAGGCTTGAAAACCCTGTGGGCCAGTTCTACTCTGTACTATAAGGCTGCTGTGAGTCGGAATCAACTCAACGGCAGTGGGTTTGGTTTTGATTTGGGGAATGAAAATTGCTCCAGAGTAAGGGAAGGACCTCCTCGTATGCCTTGATGCAAAAGAGAACACGGCAACTTCTAGGAATAAAGAAGTTCAGCAGGGCTGGAAAATATGGTGAGAGAGAATACTGAGAGAGCCACTGCCGTCAAAAATGTCAAAATTAGTACTGTACTACCTCATGAAGAATATTGTTGTAAGAATCACAGAATGATATCAAAATACACTTTAAAGCATCTTCAGAAAGAACATCTGAATCAGAATCATATTTGTAATTATTATCATATTTGTGATTATAGGGGATACGGTACTGAATTGAGAAAAAAGAATATTTTTATAGAATTAAGTAAACATTTCTGTAAAGAATATCTCTGATTCAATTTAGAAAATGATAAACAATGCACTGACTGATAAACTGATTAAATGGATTAAATTGTTTTCATGGGAAAGGACATATACTAGAAAAATAGACGTATAATTGTAGTGTAAATGGATTATTTGTTCATGTATAGAGGGTCAGTCATTCAGCAATGAAGATATAAAGAACAATTGACAGGCAGAAAGTGCGTTAAGGACTGCAAAGCAGAAACACATCATCTTCACATGGCATGACCTCCACTATTAGCAGAGCTGTCACTCTCACCCACTCAGGAAGCTACTGGTAGAATTCAAAAAAAAAAAGTAGAATTCAAAGGTATTTACAATTACTTGGCCAAAAGGAAGGGTCAAGTTACAAGTCAGTAAATTGCTCATCAGTCTACAACAGTAGAAACTCCTCAAGAAATCATGTAAAGGTTAAAGGAAAACTGATATAAAGCCCACTCACCTGCAATGCTGTAAGACCTAGACAGTATCTATTTTAAGTTATAGCTCTATGATGTTTTTCAAGGACTCAAAAATGTTCTGGAAAATTGACAAACCCCTTTGTTCAGGAGGAAAGTAATCTGGATCATTATGGTCCTTTCTGTTGAAGAAAAAACCTAACCTGTTGACCTTCTGAAATTTTAAATTCTGTGGGTTCATCTATCTATCCATCTACCTATCATCTATCTATCTTTCTATCTACCTATCTATCATCTATCTTTCTATCTATCTATCTATCATCTATCTATCCCTCCATCCATCCATCTGTTGATCCATCGATCCGTCTTTCTAACAATCTGTGGTTGTAAAGAAACATGTTTCTGGTTTACTCAAACTGCTATTTGGTGTCAATCAAATTTAAGAACAAAATAACATTACTCTAATAAGTAATCTTTTTTTTGTTTTTTTTTAATAAATGATCTTTTAGTAGACATAGATATGTTGTCCTTTCTCTTGCACATTATTTTATCTTTGCCTCATATAATTATTTCTGATTTTTTCTCTCTGCAGAAAAGAAGAATGACTTTCAGGGCGTGGGAAGAAAGATTACGAAAAAGAAGAGAGAATAGTATTTATTTCTTATGAAAGATTTAATGGAGCTATATAAGTGATTTATTCAAAATATTATATTAGTTGACTCTTATGTAACTTTTTATATGGAAATATAAAGCAAAAATATGCATAGATCAATGAATTTTAACCATGGCAGCATACCCAGTAAGCCTCAGCCAAATCAATATATAAAACAACATGGTGTACCCTTGTGCCCTCTCCCTTTCATTATGCTCCTCAAAATATATTCAGCATTCTCATTTCTATCACCAGAGATTAGTTTTGTTTGCTATAAAATATTACATTAATGTCAGACAGTGTCCTCTTTTGGTTTATTTACTTCATTTAACATTACAATATGTTTAAGAAATACATCCGTCTTGTTCTTGTAGCAGTATTTTGTAAATGTTCTTTGCTGTACTCTGCATGAATAGTCCACATTTTTAATGTGTTCAAAAACTGATGGACATTGAAGTCATTCGAATATGGGGTGTTTTGACAACTACAATGGATACTATTTTATACATCTTCTTATACAAACACACACACACATTTATGTTGGTATTATACCTTGCAATGGAATTTCTGGGTCATCCAGTATACATAAGCTCATTATTTATGAATAGTAACAGTTTTCTAAAGTAGTAGTATGAATTTATGAGAGATCCACTTGCTCCATGTCCTTGCCAATAGTTGCTATGGCTTTTCTGTTCTTTTTTCTTTTTTTCCTTCTTTCCTTTTTTTTTCTAACTTCCTTCCTTCCTTCCTTCCTTCCTTCCTTCCTTCCTTCCTTCCTTCCTTCCTTCCTTCCTTCCTTCCTTCCTTCCTTCCTTCCTTCCTTCCTTCCTTCCTTCCTTCCTTCCTTCCTTCCCTCCCTCCCTCCTTCCTTCCTTCCTTCCCTCCTTCCTTCCCTCCTTCCCTCCCTCAGTCCCGATGTCCCTCCCATTCTCCCTCCCTCCCATTCTCCCTCTCTTCCTTCCTTCCTCCTGCTCTCCCTCCCTTCCTCCCTCCCTCTTTTTCTTTCTTTCTTCCTTCTTCCTTCCTTCTTTCTTTCTTTTTATTTTAGTCAGGCTAATAGCATCAGAGCTCTGATGACACAATGGTGAAGTGCTATGGCTGTTAACTAAAAGGTCAATAGTTCAAATCCACCAGCTGCTCCTTAGAATCTCTATTGAGCAGTTGTACTCTGTCCTATAGGGTCAGAGCTCTGATGACACAATGGTGAAGTGCTATGGCTGTTAACTAAAAGGTCAATAGTTCAAATCCACCAGCTGCTCCTTAGAATCCCTATTGAGCAGTTGTACTCTGTCCTATAGGGTCACTATGAGTCACAATAGACTCAATGGCAACGTTTTTCTTTTTTTTTTTAATGAGCTATAGTGGTTTCTCATTATGGCTTTACTTTGAAAATTTTCACCAGATTTTATATACTATTTTTAATTTTAAATATATTTCAAACTTCAAAAACATTATTGCTAATATTATAAACAGTTCATATTCATTTCAATCACATAGTTACCCTTTGTAATGTTCATCCTCATTTCCTTTTGTGATGCATCTCTCTTAAATCACTTTATTTCTGCTCCCAAAATGAAAGATTTTAATGCAAGATTGCTGGTAAAAACTTTCTGTTTTTGTTTGTCTGAAAACATTCTTTATTACAACTTTGTTTTTGACGAACACTTTTATGAGGTATAGTCTTCTATATTGACTGTAATTTCTTTAAGAATTTTAAACATGCCATTACTTTTCCTTTTTTCTTCTGTCGTTTTATTGTAAGTCATCAAGCGGTCGCATTTTTATGTCAATAAAAGACACATGTCCTTTTTATTTTCTTTTGGCTGCCTTTAAAGGTGAAAAAAGGTGAAGATACTGAAGTTGTCAAGGTTTTCATTCTGAATTCTAAATTCAGGTGGGATATACTCAAAGTTATACATTGGCTCTTGAGGACATGTTTTAATTTTCTTCATCTTTAACGTGAACTTGGATATGAGTAATTGATGATGGTTTGTTCTTAGGAAGTTCAAGCTACCAAAACTAAGGTAGACAATATGGGTAAGAGACTATATCTATTAAGGAAATTGACCCCATATTTAATAACTTTTCAACACAGAAAGCACCAGGTGTAGATGGTTTCACAGATGAATTCTACCAAACATTTATAGAAAAAATGATATCAATCCCCTACAAACTCTTCCATAAAATAAATGCAGAAGAAACATATTCCAACTCATTCTCTGATTCCAACATTAACCAGACAAATACCTTATAAAAGGAAAAGTTCAGACAAATATATGTCTTGAACATAAATGCAAAATCCTCAACAAAATATTAACAAATTGGATACAACAATTAATAAAAAAAGTTATATACCAAGAACGAGTTGGATTTATTTTAGGTATGCAAAGCTGCTTCAAGATTTGAAAATCGATTAATGTAATCCATCATATCAACAGGATAAACAAAAAAAAAAATCATACAAGCATATCAATTTGTACAGATAATGCATTAGACAAGCTCCAACATTCATTCATAAAAATACTCCACAAACTCTAATAAGTGGTAACTTCCTCAATTTGATAAACAAAATGAAAAAAAAAAAAAAAGTACATCTAATATTGTACTTAATAATGAGAAACTAGATTTTTTCCCCTAAGATCAGCAACAAGACAGGGGTGTCTCCTCTCAGCACTCTAATATAACATCATACTGAATGTGTTAGTTAATGCAATAAGAAAAGAAAAAGACATGATTATGTAGAAAATCTTAAATATTCAGCAACAACAATAGATCCTGTGACTAATAAGTGATTATAGCAAGGCTGTAGGATAAAGAGTTAACATTCAAAAGTCAACTGCTTTCCTATATCTCAGAAATAAACAACTGGAATTTGAAATAAAAAATGTAATACTTACATTAGCAACAACACAAAAAAATCAAATATTGAGGCATAAATCTAAATAAACATGCACAATTATCTATAAGAAGAAAGTTAAAAAAACCTGAAGAAAGAAAATCTAAATAAATGGAGATACATTTCATTCGACTGTGTGGATCATAACAAACTATTGACAACATTGCGAAGAATGGGAATTCCAGAACACTTAATTGTGCTCATGAGGAACCTTTACATAGATCAAGAGGCAGTCATTCGGACAGAACAAGGGGATACTGACTGCTTTGAAGTTGGGAAAGGTGTGTGTCAGGGTTGTATTCTTTCACCATACCTATTTAATCTGCATGCTGAACAAATAATAAGAGAAGCTGGACTATATGAAGAAGAACGGGGCATCAGGATTGGAGGAAGACTCATTAACAACCTGCGTTATGCAGATGACACAACCTTGCTTGCTGAAAGTGAAGAGGACTTGAAGCACTTACTAATAAAGATCAAAGACCACAGCCTTCAATATGGATTGCACCTCAACATAAAGGAAACAAAAATCCTCACAACTGGACCAAGGAGCAACATCATGATAAACAGGGAAAAGATTGAAGTTGTCAAGGATTTCATTTTACTTGGATCCACAATCAACAGCCATGGAACCAGCAGTCAAGAAATCAAAAGACGCATTGCATTGGGTAAATCTGCTGCAAAGGACCTCTTCAATGTGTTGAAGAGCAAAGATGTCACCCTGAAGACTAAGGTGCACCTGACCCAAGCCATGGTATTTTCAGTCTCACCATAAGCATGTGAAAGCTGGACAGTGAATAAGGACGACCGAAGAAGAGCTGACGCCTTTGAATTGTGGTGTTGGCAAAGAATATTGAATACACCATGGACTTCCAAAAGAACGAACAAATCTGTCTTGGAAGAAATGTAGCCAGAATGTTCCTTAGAGGCAAGGATGGCAAGACTGCATTTTACATACTTTGGACATGTTGTCAGGAGGGATCAGTCTGTGGAGAAGGACATCATGCTTGGCAGAGTACAGGGTCAGTGGAAAAGAGGAAGAGCCTCAGTGAGGAGGATTGACACAGTGGCTGCAACAATGAGCTCAAGCATAACAACGATTGTAAGGATGGTGCAGGACCAGGCAGTGTTTCGTTCTGTTGTGCATAGGGTCACTATGAGTCGGAACTGATTCAATGGCACCTAACAACAACAACAACAACATTTTATGTTCATGGATAAAAGACTCAATTATCTTAATATGTTAGTTCTTCCCAACTTGGTCTATGGATTCAATGGACTCTCAATTACTATATCTGCAAGTTATTTCATGGATATCAGCGAACTGATCCTATAAAGAAGAAAAGGCAAAGTACCCTGAAAGCCAACACGATATTGATGAAGAATAAGAAACTCAGAGAACTGACACTTCCCAACCTTAATACTTAGTATAAAGTTATGATAACAAGACTGGAATTGATGAAAAAATAGACAAATCGATCAGTGGAACAGAATAGAAAGCCCATAAATAAACCCCCACAAATATGCTTTACTGGTTTTTGACAAAAAGAGTAAATGTAATTGAATTGACAACAGTTGTTTCAACAAATGAAGCTGGAATGACTGGACAACCACATGCCAAAAATTAAATCTAGACAGACACTACATTTATCACAAAAATTAACTTGATGTAGATCATACATCTAAATGTAAAAAAAAAAAAATAGAAAACTATAAATTTTCTGCAAGATAACATAGGAGAAAATCAAGGTGACCTTGGGTTTGGTAAGACATTTTAGAAACAACACCAAAAGCATGATCCATGAAAGAAAAATTGTAAGTTGGTCTTCATTAAAATTGAAAGTTTCTGCTCTGTAAAAGACATTAAGAGAATGAAAAGACAACAGACTGGGAGAAAATATTTGCAAAACATCTACCTGACAAAACTTGCATCCAAAATATATAAAGAACACTTAATACTCAACAATAAGAAAATAACCTAATTACAAAATAAGTAACAAATTTGAGCAAAGACTTCATCAAAGAAAATATATATAGCATATATACAGCCATGTATAGCAAGCTACATATAAGGTACAGCAAGAAGACATAGCAAATAAGCATATGAAAAGATGTTCAGAATCATGTTATTAAGAAATTGCAAATTTAAAACAATAATGACTTACTACTATACACCCATTGCTGTTGCTGTGTTGTTAGGTGCCGTCCAGTCGGCTCTTACTTGCAGAGACACTATAGGGCAAAGTAGAATCGCCCTATAGGGTTTCCAAAGAGTGGCTGGTGAATTTGAACTGCTGAACTTTTGAGTAGCGGCTGAGCTCTTAACCACTACACCACAGGGCTTCCCATATACCCATTAAAACCCATTAGAATGGCTAAAATACTAAACACTGTCATCACCAACTGGTGGTGAGGATGTGAAAAAGCAGAAATTCTCATCAAGTGTTGGTGAGAAGGCAAAACTGCACAGCCGCTTTGTGATAGAGTTTGACAGTTTCTTACAAAGTAGACATAGGTTTATTGTATGATCCAGCAAACATGGTCTTAAGTAGTTACTCAAATGAATTGAGAACTTATGTCCACACAAAAACCTGCATGTGAATGCTTGTAGCATCTTTATTAATTGCCAAAACTTGGGAGGATTCAAGATGTCATTCACTAGGTTAATGGATAAATAAATTTTGATGCATTCATAAAATGTTATTGAGCAACAAAAAGAAATAAGCTAACAAGCTGTACAAAGATACGGAGGGAACTTAAGTGCATATTGTTAAATGAGAGACACCAGTCTAATAATACTACATGCCATATGATTCCAACTATATATATAACGTTTTGGAAAAGACAAAAGGATATGGAGTAAAATGATTAGTGTCTGCTAGGGGTTCTGGGGGAAGAAGGGAAAAAGTGATGAATAGGTGGAGACCATGGGATGTTTAGGGCATTAAAACAATTCTGTAATGCATGACTTTATGCATTTATCAAAACTCATAAAACTGTACAATGCCTAAAGAGTGAACCCAATGCAAACTAATGACTTCGGTTGATAATAATATATCAATATTGGTTTATCAGTTGTAACAAATGCCCTACTCTATAGCAAGATATGAATACAGGGGAAATTGTGTAGCGGGGAGGAGGGATATATATACATACATAGTGGACTCTCTACTTTCTGCTCAATTTTTCTGTCTCTGAGCCTGATCTAAAAAATAAATCTCTTAATTAAAAAGAAAAAGATATGCATTTTACCATCCCCTGTTTTAATCTCTATTACAAACAGTAGCTCATGTGAGGAACATGTTTCTTAGTTCAATCAAGTACAGGAGAACAAATGGCAACACCTGCCCAAGAGCAAAGATGAGAAGGCATGAAGGGACAGGAAAGCTGGACAAAGGGACCCGGGGAATCCAGGGTGTAAAAAGAGAGAGTGTTGACATATTGCAGGGATTGCAACCAATGTCATAAAACAATTATAAATTTTTGAATAAGAAACTAATTTGTGTTGTAAATTTTCACCTAAAACACAATACAATTTTTTAAAAAATAATGGATAGGATACACTGGTGGCATAGTTGGTAAGTGCTACAGCTGCTAACCAAGAAGTCAGCAGTTCAAATCCACCAGGTGCTCTTTGGAAACTCTATGGGGCAGTTCTGCTCTGTCCTCTAGGGTCACTATGAGTCCGAATCAGCTTGACGGCAGTGGGTTTGGTTTTGTTTGATTTATTACAGTGGAGCCCTGGTGGTGAAGTGATTAAGTGCTATAGCTGCTAACCAAAAAGTCAGCAGTTCGAATCCACCAGCTGCTACTTGAAAACCCTATAGGGCAGTTCTACTCTGTTCTGTAGGGTCACTATAAGTCAGAATAGACCCGATGGCGTACAATTACAACTATATTGCAGCAGAGTTGCTAACCATTTTTTCTATTCTTAAGGAAAATTACTCAATTGTTTTTGTAAAAAATAATATATTCCAATTATCGAAACTTAAAACATTAGAAAATGCATGAGTATGAAAGTGAACATATCAATTCAAATATCATGGCCCAGATCTGGAAAATGAAGGCAGAGTTTTAATGATTCAAAACTCAACACCAGGAGCCAAGATGGCAGAATAGACAGACACTTCCGTCAAGCCCTCTTTACACAAAGACCCAAAAAAACAACCGATACGAGCATATTTCTGACAAGCTGGGAGCCCTGAGCATCAAACGCAAGCTTAGACAATGAACTGAGGGGCAGGGAGAGGAAGAGGCCATTCAGAAGTAGAGAGGAGTTACCGGACCTGAATCGCGGGGAGCCCTCAGGCACCATCTCTGGAGTGGTGGGAGCGGCGGCAGCGGGCTGGTACTAGCATTCCACCTCAGTTTCCTCAGGGAGAAGCAGCCAGCCACACAGCCCACTCACACCTCTGGAACCGAGGAGAACAGCGCTCTCAGCAAAAATAAGTACTTGCTATAAATTACCCTGCCCCCCCCAATCCCAAGCTAGCTAGAGTGGCTGCAACCCTGGGCCTGAGATAGACCCTGGTGAGCACCTATAGCCATCCTCCCAGCCTTGGGGAAGGAAAAAATTTGCAACTGGGGGGGAAAGATAATTTGCTAGCTCCATTAATCAGGGGAACTCAGCAGAGAAGCGGCTCCTGTCCAGGCATAAACCGTCCATGGACTTTGAGCTCCTTTCCCTTCTGCATGGACCTGTGTGGGCTATTTCAGGAGAATAGGCCCTTGTTGGCAAACTCCAACCATTTCAGCTGTGCAGTGGAGAGGTGGGTTTTGACATTTGGCATTGCTTTGCCTATTAAACAAGGTCCTCACCTACCCACATCAGGGACCTAAGGACTGGTAGCTCCATGCAGGTCACCCTGCCACCCTCACAGGGGTCCAAAGATAACTGGTACCTTCCAGTCCTTACAACCAAAAACTTTGGGTGCCCATGGTCCATCTGCAGAACCCACCCACCAGCACGCTGTAGGGAACAGAGACGCGTTTTCCTCAGAGACACTTGGGGGTCGGTTCTCAGCCCCCTGCCTTGTTCAGAACATGACCCCCTGCTGCAATCAGATACTGGTATATACACCAATCACCCCTGCCCCTCTAAGACTGTAGGGCAGAGCCTGTACCACACACTTGATGTCAGCTACCTGGGAACCTGAGCTGAATTCATACAAGAAACCTGAATGGACTCCTAGGCTGGTATACCTGGTAACAGCTCTAGCCAGCTGGGGACAGGACACCAGAGCTCCAAAGGTGAAAATAATCAAGCTAGCTCATTCAAGCAACCCATAGTGGTATACCGAAACAAAACAAAGCAAACAGCTATGACATAGTAAGCAAGCATAAACTAATACAATAACTTATAGATGGCTCTGAGACAACAGTCAATATCAAGTCACATAAAGAAACAGACCATGATCACCTCAACAGGTTCTCAAAACAAAGAATCCAGGGATTTTATAGATGAAAGTGCATTCCTGGAGTTACCAGATGCAAAATACAAAAGTTTAATATACAGAACCCTTCAAGACATCAGGAAAGAAATGAGGCAATACGCAGAACAAGCCAAGGAACACACAGATAAAGCAACTGAAGAAACTAGAAAGATTTTTCAGGAACTTAATGAAAAGTTTAATAAGCTGGAAAAATCCATAGACAGACAACAATCAGAAATTCAGAAGATTAACAATAAAATTACAGAATTAGATAACTCAATAGAAAGTCAGAGGAGCAGAATTGAACATAAAAACTAACTCAAAATGGATCAAAGACCTAAATGTAAAATATACAATGATAAAGATCATGGGAGAAAAAATAGGGACAATGTGAGGAGCCCTAATACATGGAATAAACAGTATACAAAACATTATAAAGAATGTAGAAGAAAAACTAGATAACTGGGAGCTCCTAAAAATCAAACACCTATGCTCATCCAAAGATTTCACCAAAAGAGTAAAAAGACTACCTACAGACCAGGAAAAAGTTTTTAGCTATGACACTTCTGATCAGCGCCTGATCTCTAAAATCTACACGATACTGCAACAACTCAACTGCAAAAAGACAAATAGCCCAATTAAAAATTGGCAAAAGATATGAATAGACACTTCACTAAAGAAGACGTTCAGGTAGCTAACAGATATATGAGGAAATGTTCATGATCATTAGCCATTAGAGAAATGCAGATCAAAACTACAATGAGACTTCATCTCACTCCAGCAAGGCTGGCATTAATTCAAAAAACAAAATAATAAATGTTGGAGAGGCTGTGGAGAGATTGGAACACTTCTGCGCTGCTGGTGAGAATGTTAAATGGTACAACCACTTTGGAAATCGATTTGGCACTTCCTTAAAAAGCTAGAAATAGAACTACCATATGATCCAGCAATCCCACTCCTTGGAATGTATCCTAGAGAAATAAGAGCCTTTACACAAACAGATATATGCACACCCATGTTTATTGCAGCACTGATTACAATAGCAAAAACATGGAAGCAACTAAGGTGCCCATCAATGGATGAATGGATAAATAAATTATGGTTTATTCACACAATGGAATACTACACATCGATAAAGAACAGTGAGGAATCTATGAAACATTTCATAACATGGAGGAAACTGGAAGGCATTATGCTGAGTGAAATTAGTCAGTTGCAAAAGGACAAATATTGTATACGACCACTATTATAAGAACTTGAGAAATAGTTTAAACAGAGAAGAAAACATTCTTTCGTGGTTATGATAGGGGGGCAGGAAGGAGGGTGGGAGAGGGGCATTCACTTATTAGGCAGTAGATAAAAACTACTTTAGGTGAAGGGAAAGGCAGCACACAATACAGGGGAGGTCAGCACAATTGGACTAAACCAAAAGCAAAGCAGTTTCCTGAATGAAGGCCAGCGTAGCAGGGGCAGGGGGCTGGGGACCATGGTTTCAGGGGACATCTAAGTCAAGTGGCATAATAAAATCTATTAAGAAAACATTCTGCATCCCACTTTTAAGAGTGGCGTCTGGGGTCTTAAACGCTAGCAAGCAGCCATCTAAGATGCATCAATTGGTCTCAACCCACCTGGATCAAAGGAGAATGAAGAACACCAAGGACACAAGGTGATTACGAGCCCAAGAGACAGGGCCCCATGAACCAGCGACTACACCATCCTGAGACCAGAAGAACTAGATGGTGCCTGGCTACAAACGATGACTGCCCTGACAGGGAACACAACAGAGAACTCCTGAGGGAGCAGGAGAGCAGCGGGATGCAAACCCCAAATTCTCATAAGACCGGACTTAATGGGCTGAATGAGACTGGAAGAACCCCGGTGGTCATGGCCCCCAGACCTTCCTTTGGCCCAGGACAGGAACCATTCCCGAAGCCAACTCTTCAGACATGGATTGGACTGGACAATGTGTTGTTGGAGAGGGATGCTGGTGAGGAGTGATCTCCTTGGATGAGGTGGACACTTGAGACTATGTTGTCATCTCCTGCCTGGAGGGGAGATGAGAGGGTGGAGGGGGTTAGAAGCTGGAGAAATGGACACAAAAAAGAGAGAGTGGAGGGAGACGAGTGGGCTGTCTCATTAAAAAAAAAAAAAGTCTCATTAGGGGGAGAGTAATAGAGAGTGTGTAGCAAGGTGTATATGGGTTTTTGTGTGAGAGGCTGACTTGATTTGTAAACTTTCACTTAAAGCATGATAAAAATTATTAAAAAAAAAAAACTCAGCACTAGCCACTTCCTTTACTAAGTTCAATATTTAAATTAATCTTTTATTTGACTAGATATTGTGATCTGGTAGGTGATCTCCCACCCCACCCCTAAAAAAGGCTCATGGGTGCTAGATGTATTGAGTTTGTTCATGTTTGAACAGGTCTGATTGTTGACTATCCTTTTATGATCTAAACCCTGGCTAGAAATTTCTAAAGATATTCTATCCTTCAGATGTTTGTAGACATTGCTTTACTGAATTCTGATATTCATTCTTCTTTTTTGTTTCAGAAAGCTTAAACCAGTCGGATAACTTTCACCTATCAAGTAATTTGATTTCCTTCCTCAGTTACCATACAAGCTTTTTCTTTCTTCAATCTTTGCAAACACATGCTTCATTAGAATGAGTAAGTTGTGTACTTGCTCTATTAAATTCCTTAGAATATAGGACCTTCTTATGACATTCTGATTGAGTTCTTTATATTGAAAAAATTACTTTTATTTTCCATTTTGCATCTCTCCTGTCTAAGAATATCTTATGATATTTCTTTTTTTTAAAATGTGATCTTTCACTAGTACAGTGATTTAGTTTTCAGTAGTATTTCTGTCTTGTCCTTTCTAACTGTGAAGTCTTAATTTACTTTGTACTGATTCTCAAATGTTTAGGCTTAGAACCCCCTTTTTAACTTCACGCACTTTTTTAATCATTTAGTGTTTGCGCCCTTATTTTACTAAATTATGTTCTTATTATGTTGATTTCAAAAGCAAGAAACAATTATGAGAAATTTTATCCCTTGAACTTGTCTTCTTATACTTTGAGATACTATACTTCTTTTTTCTGTGTTTAATTTGGCTATTTTAAGATTTTTGTTTGTTTGTTTTTTGCTATTATTTTCTCTCCTTCATTACCTGCTATTATTTTTGTGACTTAGTTGTTCTGGAACAACTCTGTCCAACATTGTAGTATGCTTTCATAATGATGTGAGAATTCTTGTTGTTCTTCCCACTGGGGAAATTCTGGTTTTTCCCTTTGAAATATACTTTAAAGTTTGCAATATATTTAAGCACAGATGAGCTAATTTTTTGTTTTTTGGGGGGAGGGGGTGGAATTTAAAAAATATTCTCTAACAGAATGCATTTCCCATAAGTGACAGAGAAAGGAGAGCAATTTTCACCTGCTCCTGATTATTTACCCACTTTTAGAATAACCCTGGAGTATTTACTTTGCTCAAAAGGAGTTGTCTCTTTGTTTTCTCAGTCTACCTGCTTATTCCTAATGGCCGTTTCCACTAATCCTTAAACAGAAAAGGAAAAACAAATGATTTACTATTCAGTTTGCTTTTCCCCAGATTTAGAAATATTAATAAGGATCCAGAGTATTCTCAATTCAACTCTGTGGCTCCTGGAGGTGAAAAGCTATACTTCCCCTCTCTGCTCAAGAACCTTCTACTCCTTTGACATTCAGTGTTTGAAAGTAAAAGACATGAAAAGATGTTTTGTTCTTTGATTAACACCTGACTTGTTTTATTTTGTTTTGATTCTTACTATCCTTACCTTATTTCACTGAGTGTTAGGGAAATCAAATTATGTGAATCAATTTCAGACACCCTTCTTAACCTAAATTCCCCAACTCTAATTATTGTCATTCCTTTCAAATCTGTTTCTTCCTTTTGTGTTCCGTAGCTAATCTAACGGTACCACTGTCCTTCTAGTCACAAAAATTTCAAACCCTGGAGTTATTTTTTGATTCCTTTCTCTTGTTCCTCGGCAACATCCAATCAGCTATTAAGGTATATCAATCCTATGTCTGAAAATACTTGGATGACTATAGTTTTTGTCTCTGAATTAGATGTTCTTAGTTCAATCCTAGACTACATCTATAATGAACTACAAGGCAAGCTTCCTAGTCACTTTCAGCCACTAACATTCTGAAATAATGAAGAAAACAAGTCTTTCTTGATTCCCACTATGCAAAGTACATTTTGTTAATTTCTGTAGCCCTCATGTATTTCATGGCTTCTGTGTTATTATGAACATTTTTCAAGCAATAATCTAGAATTTATAAAAATAAAATAACTCTCCCAGGTTACACAGATACCCAGAGAGAGAGTCAGGTTTTGAGTACATATCTGACAGATTCCATTCTAGCTCCCATTCCGCTCGTCTACATATTTTCCTATTTCTTTACACCATTTCTTATCTACTATAGTGGATGCTTTCCATTTTCAGATGCTTACGGCAGGGCTTCAAACCATAATGGAACCAAAAACAAAATTGAAAAAAAAAGAAAACAAAATTTGTACTGGTGTGAAAAGAACCTGGACAGAAAAAAAAAAAAAAAAAAAAAAAGTTTCTCTGAACCCGGGCCAAAATATAAAACCATTATTTTTTTTCACTCCACTATTTTTGGTTTAACAATAATTTTTTTTTTTTTTTAAGCAAAACCATTGGACCATTTATGTTTGATTTGCATCTGGCACCCATGTACCGAATGCTTCTCTGGCATGGAAACGTCACAGTTCATTGCTTCGCGCAAGTGACGTCGCACAGCCACGGCTATAGGTGATGACTGCCCTTACCTGAGATGATTTACAGGCCAGTAAGAGTTCGCTGTTTTGCGCCATGCTCGATCTCTCTCACAGTAACATGAGCTGTTCCTACCAAAGATGTGAGAAACACTCGGTGATTGAGGACAGTCGTAGTCAGAAATCTAAAAGATTTGGTTAAACTGCAATGATTTCTCAACAGAGTTGCATATGAACGGAAATGTGCCAGGTGAGTACAAACATTTTAAATGTACATTATTCACATTTTTAAGTGTAATATTTAAATTCAAGAAACAGAAAATAATATATAATTTTTTTATGATTCCATTCTGTGTTCAATTTAAATGTACTATCACACATTGTACTTAAATGTTTAAATATGGTACCTCGCAAATTAAAATTTTAACAAACATCAACAACTAGTAGGAAGAAAATTAATGTTTCAATTACAATGTACTGTTATTTCACTGAAAACAACTTGATGGCATCACTATGAAGTGAGATTTTTCTTCAATATATGTGGGATAAATGTATGAGCATGTTGTAAAGTGGGACTTCAAATGTAGGAAATTAACAAACCCTGTGAATGTGACCGTTGCCATTGAGTTGATTCCAACTCCTAGTGATCTCATAGGACAGTGTAGAACTGCCCCATAGGGCTTTCAAGGGTGATTAATTTGAACTGCTGGCCTTTTTGTTAGCAGGCAAACTCTTAACCACTTTGCCGACCCTGGAGGTGTACAAGTTAAGTGCTATGGCTGCTAACCAAAAGGCAGCAGTTTGAATCCGCCAGGCACTCCATGGAAACTCTATGGGGCAGTTCTACTCTGTCCTATAGGGTAGCTATGAGTCAGAATCTACTCAACGGCAATGGGTTTGGTTTTGGGTTATGGGCGAATGTAAAACCAACGTTATTCCAGTTTTTTTTTTTTTAACATACTGATGCTATGTTGCCTTGTTGTTGTTAGGTGCCCTCAAGTTGGTTTCAACTCACAGCAACACTATATACAACAGAACAAAACACTTCCCCATCATGCACCACACTCGCACTTGTTGTTATGCTTGAGCCTATTGTGCAGCCACTGTGTCAATCCATCTCCTTGAGGGGCTCCCTCTTTTCCTCTGACCCTCTACTCTACCAAGCATGATGTCCTTCTCCAGGGATTGTTCTCTCCTGATAAAATGTTCAAAGTATGTGAGATGAAGTCTCACCATCCTTGTGTCTAATGAACTTTCTGGCTGTACTTTTTCCAAGGCAGACTTGTTTGTTCTTCTGGCAGTTCATGGTATATTCAGTATTCTTCACCAACACCACAATTCAAAAGTGTCAATTCTCCTTCAGTCTTCCTTATTCATTGTCCACCTTTTGCATGCATGTGAAGCAATTGAAAACACCATGGGTTAGGTCAGGTGCACCTTAGTCCTGTAAGTGCCATTTCTGCTTTTTAAACACTTGAAAGTGATCTTTTACAGCAGATCTGCCCAATGCAATGTGTCTTTTGATTACTTAACAGCTGGTTCCATGGGTGTTGATTGTGGATCTAGTAAAATGAAACCCTTTACCACTTTAACATTTTCTCTATTTATCATGACTTTGCTTACTGGTCCAGTTATGAGGATTTTTGCTTTCTTTACGTTAAGGTGTAATCCAAACTGAAGGTTATAGTCTTTGATCTTCATCAGTAAGTTCTTCAAGTTCTTTTCACTTTCAGCAAGCAAGATTATGTCATCTGCATATCACAGGTTGTTAATGAGTGTTCCTCCAATCCTGATGCCCTGTTCTTCTTCCTGTAGTTTACCTTCTCAGATTATCTACTCAGCATACAGATTGAATGAAGTACAGTGAAAGGATACAACAACCCTGACACACACCTTTCTTGGCTTTAAACCACACAGTATCCACTTGTTCTGTTCAAATGACTATCTCTTGGTCCAAGTACAGGTTCCTCATGAGCACAATTAAGTGTTCTGGAATTTCCATTCTTTGAAATGCTGTTCATAATTTGTCACATTCCACACAGTCGAATGCCTTGGCATAGTCAATAAAACACAGGTAAACATCTTTCTGGTATTCTCTGCTTTCAGCCATGATCCATCTAACATCAGCAATGATATCCCTTGTTCCATGCCCTCTTCTGAATCCAACTTGAATTTCTAGAAGTTCCCTGTCAATGTACTGCTGCCACCTCTTTTGAATAATCTTCAGCAAAATTTTTCTTGCCTGTGACATTAATGATGCTATTTGATAATTTCCACATTATCTTGGATCACTTTTCTTTGGAATGGATACAAATATGGAACTCTTCCAGTTGGTTGGCCAGGTAGCTGTCTTCTAAATTTCTTGGCATAGATGACTGAGGGCTTCCAGCACTGCATCTGTTTGTTGAAACTTCTCAATTAGTATTCCATCAATTCCTGAAGTCTTGTTTTTCACCATGTCTTCAGTGTTGAGAATGACAAATTGAAGAATGGCGTGGTGTTCATCTAAAAAAGAACACTTCAAGATCTGTCCTGAGTGCAATGCTGTCAGTGATAGGATAATATGCATATACCTACAAGGAAGACCAGTTAATACCACTATTATTCAAACTTATGCATCAACCACTGAGGCCAAAGGTGAAGAAACTGAAGATTTTTATCAACTTCTGCAGTCTGAAATTGATGAAAGGTGCAAACAAGATACATTGATAATTATTCACAAATGGAAAGTGAAAGTTGGAAGCAAAGAAGAAGGATAGGTAATGACACCAGAAATTGCATGATAGAATTTTGCATGGCCAATGACTTTTGCATCGCAAATACCTTTTTTCAACAATATAAATGGTGACTGTACACATGGACCTCACTTGAGGGAATACACAGGAATCAAATCGACAACATATGTAGAAAGGGAGATGGAATAGTTCAATATCATTAGTCAGAACAAGGCCAGGGGCCAACAGTGGAACAATCAATTGCTCATATGCGCATTCAAGTTGAAGTTGAAGAAACTTAAAACAAGTTCACAAGAGCCAAAGTACAACCTTGAGTATGTCCCACCTGAATTTAGAGACCGTCTCAAGAATATATTTGACCCGTTGAATACTAAAGACCAAAGACCTGATGAGTTGTGGAATGACATCAAGGACATCATAGATGAAGAAAGTAAGAGGTAATTAAAAAGTCAAGAAAGAAAGAAAGAAAGGACCAAAATGAGTGTCAGAAGAGACTCAGAAAGTTGCTCTTCAGTGTAAAGTAGCTAAAGCAAAAGGAAGAACTGATGAAGTAAAAAAGCTGAACAGAAAATTTCAAAACGTGGCTCAAGAAGACAAAGTAAAGTGTCATAATGAAATGTGAAGATCTGGAGGTAGAAAACTAAAAGGGGAGAACATGCTCAGCATTTCTCAAGCTGAAAGAACTAAGCTAAAAATTCAAACCTTGCATTGCAATACTAATGGATCCTATGGGGAAAATATTGAACAACACAAGAAGCATCAAAAGAAGATGAAAGGAATGCACCAGATCATTGTACCAGAAAGAACTGGGAGATGTACAACCATTTCAGGAGGCTGCATATGATCAAAAACAGATGGGAGGTAAGGAAGAGATCCAAGCTGCACTAAAAACACTGGCAAAAAACAAAGCTCCAGGAATTGGCGGAATACCAGTTGATTCTTTTATCTGATTTTTCCTCAAGTAAGTTGATGTGTCATGTGCTTTATCTTCAATTTCACTAATTTTGGGTTCCATCACCTGAGTTCTGCTCCTTTGTCTTTCTATTGAGTTGCCTAATTCTGAAATTTTATTTTTAATTTTCTGGATTTCTGTTTGCTGTCTGTTACAGCCGGTTAAATTTGTCTTTGTGTTCTTCTGTAATCTTAAATTCCTCTCTTGCTTTGTCTGTGTGTTCTTTGGTTTGTTCTGCATTTTGCCTGATTTCTTGAAGAGTTCTGTATATTAATCTTTTGTATTCTATCTGGTAATTCCAGGAAGTTATCTTCCTCTGGAAGATTTCTTGAGAACTTGCTGAAGTTATTGTGGTCTGCCTCTTTATGTGATTTGATATTTGACTGTTGTTTCTGAGCCATCGATAAGTTATTATATTTATTTTTTTATGTTTGTTTACTGTGTCCTAGCTTCTTGTTTGGTTTTGTTTTGATATGCCCAGGTGGGTTGCTCTGGTGAGCTAGTTTGATTATTAGCACCTTTGAAGCTCTAACATCCCATCACCAGGTGTTTAGATTTGTTACCAGGTATGTGAGCCCAGAAGCCTGTTTACTTTTCTAGTATGGATTCAACTCAGGTGTCTAGATAGTTGGTCACCAAGTGTGTGGCACAGACACCTACAGCCCTAGACTAGAAGAGGTTATTGGTGTAGGCACAGGTATCTGGCTGCAGTAGGGGTTCACATGCTGAGCAAGGAAGGGGGCTGATGGCTGCCCCTGAGTATATGGGAGCAAAACATGTCTCTGTTCCCTAGAGTGCATAGGTGGGTGGGTTTTACAGCAGGACTATGGGCGCCCAATGCTGTTGACTGTGAGGATTGGAAGGCACCATTTCTTCTTGAACTTCTGTTGTAGGTGGCTAGGTGGCATGAGTGGAGCCACTAGTCCTCAGGCCCCTGATATGGGTAGGTGAGGACCCTGCTTAATGAGCAGAGTGGTGTCAAATGCCACAAACCTGCCACTCTACTATATAGCTGATACAGTAAAATTGGGCTTCAGGTATGTACCCTGTTGTACTGTGCTAATGAGGGCCTATGCTGTTGAAATGGGCCCATGCAGGTCTATGCAGGGGTGAAAGGCATTCAAGGTTAGTGGACCCCTTGTGCCTGTGCCTAGGCAAAAGAGCTCTACCTGCTCTGAGTTCCCAGCTTAGGGGAACTGGCAGATTATTTTTTCCTGTTTGTTAATTTGTTCCCTCTCCACAGCCAGGAGAATGGCTCAGGGCACGTGATGGGTCCTACTTCCAGCCCAGGGGATACAGCAATCACTGAAGCCAGCCCAAGACCCAGTGCAGAGTGGGGAGGGGGCAGGTAAATGGGAGAGAAGTTCTTCCCAAAGGGGTGTTTTTTGATCCAAGTGGTAGTTTAGATGCGTGTACTTATCTTTCGCTGATTGAGCGCCACTTTTCACTGGTCCTGGAGGCGTGAGAAGACTCTCTGCCACTGGGTCTCTTCTGATGTGGAAAATGCATCCCATGCACCACTGCTTGCCTCACTGCACATGCCAGCTGATGCAGCCTGCATGGTGCCGGTTTCCACCAGGTCAGGGCTGGCAACTCTTTGCTGCTTCTGAACAATCTTTCCCTCCCCCTGCTGCTTAGTCTAATTCCTCAACTTTGCCTTTGATGTTCAGGGCTCCTAGATTGTCATATACAATCCATTCACTGTTTTTTGGGGTCTTTGTTGTAAGAGGGACCACAGGAACATCTGACTCCTCATCCATCTTGGCCCCACAAGCATTCTAATATGTAGTGGTTCTAAATTGGAAATACTGCTGGCGTAGTAGTTAAGAGTTTGGCTGATAACCGAAAGGTCAGCATTTCAGATTCACCAGGCACTCCCTGGAAACCCTATCAGGCAGTTCTACTCTGTCCTATAGAGTCTCTATGAGTTGGAATCTACTTGAAGGCAATAGTTTTGGTTTTTTGGTGGTTCTAATTTATTTCTACGAATGTGTTTATGCCTTCTATATTTTTCATGTTATCAAAGTCTGAGACTTGTTTTTACTGTAATGTAATATACCAACCTGTTGCTGTCTAGTCAATTCAGAATCATAGTGATCCTATAAGACAGAGTAGAACTGCCCCATAGTGTTTCCAAAGAGTGGCTGGTGGATTCAAACTGTAAACCTTTTGGTTTTCCACTGAGCTCTTAACCATTCTGCCACCATGGCTCCATGATGCAATATATGACTATAGACTATGCCTCAATGTTAATAATACTTCTTATCCCTTGAATTCTAGTATGGGATGAACCAGAGAATATTCATGCTGAGAATTTTTTAAGTATGAAAAAATTGAAAAAGTAGAGCCATGTATAAAATTTGCAACACAGTTATGGTTGGAGACCATGAAGCAAATTTCTAGAGGCACCTGAAGTGGCACCATACAGATGAATACAATGCAGTGCAAAGCCAGAAGACAAAAGCAATTGAAGAAAGTATCAAAAGTGTTCTGAATAAGCAACAAAAAAGGATTAGATAAGTTTGCTGTTACAGAATGACTCAAGGTGAAATTATACAAACAAACAATTGTCCACAGTGTTGAATTAGTTACCGTCAACTGTTGTTCATTTAAATGGATTGAATATTCAGGATTATGTAAAATTTTATATCCAATTATTGCTTCAACTGGTTAAAATTTTTCAGTCAACTCAGAGAATATTAGGAAAACGATACCTTGCTTGTCCTTAAACTTTAGCTCCAAATTAGTAGCATTCTAGAAAAACAAATAGTCTCTTTGAAAGTAGATGTTGCCAGTAGATTGAGTCAATCAATTCTAGGGATTAATGCTCAGTTCATGCAAGACGCATACATCTGTTGACAATGAGAATGAAGAATTAAAAGAAAGACTGGCAGGTCTGTACATGAAAAACACTACGTGTATCAAATTTTAGAGAAGTACAACATTGATTTACAACACAGTTATTCTGTAACCACGGATAAGGGGTCTATTAAGATTCAATTTGTTGATTTACTCAGAAATGATAGCGAAATTGAGTGGCAAATGTCAGGGCAAAATGACAAATTTGAAGACTCAGACTCAGTGCACTCTGACTTGCAGACATTGACTATTGCAGAGTGCAGTGAAAACAACAAGGTTTATAAGTGAGGACTGAGTGGTGTAAAACGTGCTGCACACACACTTCAATGAGTTATTAAAGACATAATAAAGGATGCTGAACTGGAGGAATTTTTAGGAGAGTGTCATGAACTCATTCGAATACTTCATTTTCCGATACTGTCTACCAAATTTTTGGAAAATTGTTTAAGGAAACCTGTACCTGATTGTCTAACAAGATGGACCAGTCTATATACACCATGTTAGAAAATTTACTAGGATGCAAAAATCTCTGCAATATCTTAGCTGAGAATAATGTGAAATATTACTTTTCTAATGACAAATGGGCATATGTCAAATTAATCTTGGAAACTTTAAGACCTTTAAAGAAAGTTATGGTAAGATTGTAAAGTGAACAATTAACCATGAGATATGTTTTGGTATGTGGGTGGAACCAAAACTAAAATTAAGAGCTTGTAATAATACATTTGGAAACACATCGATTGAAAAATTTAATGTCACGGAAAATGATAGTTTATTAAACCAAAACGAAAAAAACTCATTGCCTTCGAGTTGACTCTGATTCATAGCTACCCTATAGGACAGAGTAGAACTGCCCCATAGGGTTTCCAAGGATTCAAACTGTCAACCTTTTGGTTAGCAGCCGAACTCTTAACCACTATGCCACCGGGGTTTCTAATAGTATACTAGGAGCAGTCTATCTACATCCTCGTTACCAAATTCTAGTTAGTTCCATACTTAAGGTGAAGGCCATATTACATTTGAAAAGCATTTGGAAAATGATAGGGAATGTGAAAAGGAGCAATACTGAAAGTGTAACAAAAGAAAGCCATTCAGGAAATACTTTCATTTCAAATTATGTTGATGAGATGGAATTATTTCTTAAAATGAAAGAAGAAAAGTTAAACTGAGATCAAATGACTGGAATGTTAATATTAACTCTGTAGCTACAAACTTTGATGGTGTACAAAGAGTTGAGAGGAAAAAGTATTCTTGAATTCTGGGAAGAAAATCATTCAAAATACTCCCAGCTATATGAAATTGCTGTGGTAGTTTTGGGTGCACCAGCTACTCAGGTCAGTGCTGAGAGAGCTTTCCCAGGTCTGAAGTTCATTTTGGAAGACAACAGGGATAGCTTAAATGAAAAAATATTACAGAACATTCTTTTAATTAGGTGTAATTATGGTTTATTGCAATGATGTTTTCTAATGAACTGTATAATTGAATATGAATTAAATCTATATTTGTAATAAAATGTTTATTTTATGTAATGTTATGGCAATTCTTCAGCTTATCACTGGGGTGAGTATTAAAACTTTTACTGTACTTTACCTTTATGTATTAATGTATGAGGTATGATTGCACACTGTATTTTTCTAATATTTCATAAATAAATTCATATCAATTTTACATGACAGTGTTAGTAGTGAAATGTCATCTACATCAAAATTAAGGTTTTTTTCAGAGGACTTTATAGTATTAAGTTCAGAATTTCCTACTAAAAGTTATTTCTTATCTTCAATTTAATATTTATATAGTATGTGAAAGGTGTTTTTATCACAATACTATTTTTAAAGTAATGCAGTGCTGCAGTGAATTCTAGCATATTAAAAAATAGAATAGAAAAAATAACATATTTTGCTTCATGTTTTTCTTTGTACTGAAGTGTTTAGAGACAGTGATTAAAATCGAACATCATTGTCACCTTAGCCAGAAAAAAACCCTTAGATTTAATTATTATTGAATGTGTAGAAAGAAATTGTTTAATATGGCTACTTTCAAAACTAATTTAAAAATCTTGGGATAAACAAAATTGGAGTTAATATAAAAATCCAATGTTATTTGCAACACAATGTAAGGAACAAATTCGGCGGCCATATTTCCTCAGATGAAATTGCTCCAGGTCATCCGTTTGCGGAACGTAAACCTGAGATCTGAGAAAACACGCTTGAACTAGTTTGAACTGTTCACTTACGGTCCATGAATCAAAACTGGAAAAGGTTAAATTTTTTAAATTTTGGTAGACCAGAATGATAAGCAGAACAGAAAAAATTGCAAGTCAAAACTCTTGGTTAAGATGATAACAAATGCATTATTATAATCTAAAAGAACATTAGTTTTTTTTTTTTTTTTAAAGCAGCTTTCTCTATTAAGTGGCTGTTGTTAAGTGTTTTTGAGTCTTTTCCAATTCCTGTAAACCTATGCATAACAGAAAGAAACATTTCCCAGTCGAGCGCAGTCCTCACAAATGTTGTATGTTTGAGGCCATTGTTGCAGCCACTGTGTCACTGCATCTCATTGAGGGCCTCCCTCTTTTTCTCTACTAAACATGATGTCCTTCTCCAGGTGGTACATCAATACAAATAATAATTATTCTCCTTTATATGCTCCCTGACCTTAGTTATTGGCAAAAGCTACTGACAATATTTTGCATTAGAGCATAAAAAAATACACTTACTCATAAAAAAATTTACTAATGTCGAATAGCACTAAGGTGCTATTCGATTATGAAGAAAAATAAAATGAAAGGAAAGAAAATTACTCCCTCACCCGGAACACTTTCACAGTGAAAATCAAATTAATTGAACAGCCAACTATCATATTTCAAGGAACTCTTTCTCTGCCCTGTTTTTCCCAAATTCTAACTCATGATTACCTAATAATTTTAATACCCATTAAAATAGGAAAATTTTAATTGTACATTCTTTTAGTGTTTGAAGTATTTCAAGATTTTTTAACCCTAATATCATTTTGTTATAAATGATTTTTGAACTGGTAAGGGATCTAGAATTCCATTTTTGAGAGTTGTATATGATTTCCACTGGCCTAATGATATTTAATTTTATTGTTCATCTTAATTTTAAGTATTCTCCCTTTGAAATTATAAAGCTACCTCTTGACATGTGTTGGATCCCACACAGGTATAAGCAATGTATTCCCTGACTTCCCATGCATATTACTTTTTGTTCTTTTAAATGAGTAGTAATAACCTCCTGCCCTTTAAAGAGGTGAAGCCTTCTTTTAAGGCAAGTATTATGAGAAGCTGCTAAATTGCCTTTGTGATACTAATGCAGCTTACTTGGCTGGAGGTCTGGGTGGCTGGAGGTAAAAAAACTGGTTCAAGCAGTTCAAGGAGGTACTGACTGAATATTTAGACTGACCTTCGTCAAGAAGTGCAGAAGAGAAAGACAATAGCTTTTACTGATAATCAAATATGTGCAAAACAACTTGTTAGGAACTTTGCATTTACAATCTCATCTAATCCTAAAAATAACCCTGTAGATTCAAATTGTATTACAATTTTATAGGTTAGGCTATTGAAGTTCACAGAGAATGTTAGAAAGGAATATAACTAGTAAATGGTGGAGTAGGGATTGCCACTTAAATCTGAAGGACTCCAAAGCACGTATTGCCCTCATCACCGAATCCCATGCTCATGTTTTTTTTAACAAGCCTTCATCCATCCACTACAAAGTTAGCACCTATAGATGTGCAAGAAATTTGCTGTACTCTAGAGCTTAGTAAAAAGTATACAAGAAAAGCAGAACACACAATACGCAAATTCAAATACACTCTTCTCAGAATATCTTTTATTCATTCAGCAAAAGTTTGCTAACTGTAAAATTCATAGTTAGCTTTCAGAGTATGAATAATTGTTCTTTATTTTTAGAATATGGCCAGTCTCTTAACTTGAAGTGATATTTACAGAAGCTCAGATCTACTGGCTTAGGTAATGGCTGGCTCATGATAAACAGAATTTCCAAGTAGCTGTTTTATGAAAGGCAGAAAAATCACATAAATATATATGAATTCATAACATAAAGCAGTGACGCATTGCTGCTGACTTCTAGAAATTGACAACAATCAGTCAATTTGACATGCAGCAATTAGAAACATGTGAGCTGTAATTGAGCAAATGTATCAATCAGCTCATAAGTGAAGGGGCAGTGCTACAAAGAGTGACAAGATCTAAAATCACTAGATCTATTTGTTTATCGAAGGGTAGACCTCATAATTATACTCTGTATTATGCCTTGCAAAGAATGTCTTTTTTTAATTGTTCACATGTAATCTAAGGAATATATATATCTAGGGATATGTATATATATATATATTTTTTTAGAGGCATACACAATTATAATACAAGGCTATGTTTTCTATCCAACGTCCTGTGAATTTAACCTTCCTTTCTTTTTAAACAACACTAAAAGCAATGTGCTATAAAGCCTGGAAAGGTGTGCATCAAGGTTATATCCTTTCATCATACTTATGCAATCTGTATGCTCAGCAAATAATCCAAGAAACTAGACTATGTGAAGAATGTGGCATCAGGATTGGAGGAAAACTCATTAACAACCTACATTCTGCATATGGCACAACCTTAATTGCTGAAAGTGAAGGGGACTTGAAGCACTTACTGATGAAGATCAAAGATTACAGGCTTCAATATGGATAACACCTCAACAAGGTTTCAAAAATTTTTACATAGCATTTACCCATCATAGAAATTTGGATCTGTTGAGAATGCAGGATGTTTCTTATGAAATATTGGTGCATTGTCAATCATAGTAGAATGAAAATTGTTTTTTTATTTGATGCATTTAAACAAGGAGCATATAAAATGTTTATACTGTATTGATTTTATTTTTTTAGTTTATGAGAGTTAAAATGGAAGATAAAGGAAGGCTTAATAGAAAAGCATTTGTAGGTTAGTTTAGAGATGTTTGTGAAGTTTTAAAAAAATATTTTGGAGACTGAAATCCAAGATGAAATTTAAATCTTCATATAGTAAAGAATCAATTTCATTTGATATTCCACTTGAAACATGTATACACAGATAAAGCAGGACGATGTGAAGCACACTACAACTTTCAGCCATATTAGTTTCCCATTTTCTACTATTGTAATCTATAGCAGTGGAGGAGAGAATTAATATTAGTCACATGTCACTTAATTTTTTGATTCATGTAACAGCAGATAAATCTAGGAATTTTTAATCAACTTGAATATTTTCATACTCTGATATATGTTGTCGATACACAATTTAGAGGATAATGGCATTAATAATGTTTGTGTGTTTTTATTTATTAGTAGAGATAAACTTGCTGATTTGATATGCAGATATTTTGGGTAGTTTGATTATGTTGAACATTCTTTTTTATTTTATTTTTCTATTGTGCTTTTTTTTTTTATTGTGCTTTAGGTGAAAATTTACAGCTCTTTAGTTGCTCATACAAAAATTTATACACACATTGTTCTGTGACCCTATTTACCATCCCTATAATGTGTGACAACACACTCCCCCTTTCTGCCCCAGATTCCCCGTGTCCATTCGGCCAGCTCCTATCCCCTTCTGCCTTCTCTTCTCGCCTCCAGACGGGAGCTGCACATTTAGTCTCAAGTATGAAGCACACTCTTCACGAGTATCATTTTATGTCTTACAGTCCAGTCTAATCTTTGCCTGGAGAGTTGGCTTCAGGGATGCTTTTAGTTCTGGGTTAGCAGACAGCCCAGAGGCTAAGTCTTCTGGGGTTCATCCAGTCTCAGTCAGACCATTAAGTCTGTTTTTTTAAGTGAATTTGAGTTCTGCACCATACTTTTCTCCTGCTCCCTTAGGGACTTTCTGTTGTATTCCCTCTCAGGGCAGTTCTTGGTGGTAGCCAGGCACCATCTAGTTCTTCTGGTCTCAGGCTGATGGAGACTCTGGTTTATGTAGCCCTTTTTGTCTCTTGGGCTAATTCCTTCCTTGTGTCTTTGGTGTTCTTCATTCTCCTTTGCACCAGGTGGATTGGGACAAGTAGATGCATCTTAGATGGCTGCTCGCTAGCATTTAAGACCCCAGAAGCCACTCGCCAAAGTGGGATGCAGAACGTTGTCTTAATAAACTTTGTTATGCCAATTGACCCAGGTGTCTCCTGAAATCATGGTCCCTAGGCCCCTGCCACTTCTACCCTTTCCCTTGAAAGTTGGGTTGTGTTCAGGAAACTTAGCTTTTGTTTTGGTCCAGTGGTGCTGACTTCCCCTGTATTATGTGTCATCCTTCCCTTCATCTAGGATAATTCTCATGTACCATCTGGTTAGAGAATTTCCCTCTCCCTCCCTCCCCATCCTCGTAACCATCAAATAATATTTTCTTCTGTGTTTAAACCTTTTCTTGAGTTCTTATACTAGTGGTCTCATACAATATTGGTCCTTTTGAGACTGACTAATTTCACTCAGCGTAATGCCTTCCAGATTCATCCATGTAGTGAGATGTTTCGTGGATTCATCATTGTTCTTTATTGTTGCTTAGTATTCCATTGTGTGAATATACCATAACTTGTTTATCCATTTGCCCATTGATGGGCACCTAGGTTGCTTCCATCTCTTTGCTATTTTGAACAGTGCTACGATGAACATGGGTGTGGATATATCTATTCATGTGATAGTTCCTATTTCTCTAGGATGTATTCCAAGGAGTGGGATTGCTAGATGATATGGGACTTCTATTTCTAGTTTTTTAAGGAAGCACCAAATCAAATTCCAAAGCAGTTGTACCATTTTACGTTCCCACCAGCAGTATATAAGTGTTCCAGTCTCTCCACAACCTCTCCAACATTTATTGTCTTGTGTTTTTTGGATTAATGCTAGCCTTGTTGGTGTTAGACGGTATCTCAATACAGTTTTGATTTGCATTTTTTTTTTAATAGCTAATGACTGTGAGCATTTCCTCATGTATCTGTTAGCCGCCTGACTGTCTTCTTTGGTGAAGTTCCTGTTTGTATCCGTTGCCTATTTTTTAATTAGGTTGTCTTTTTGTTGTTGAAGTTTTGCAGTATCTTGTAGGTTTTAGAGATTATTTCCCTGATTGGATATGTTGTAGCCAACTTTTTTTCCCCAGTCTGTATGTTGTCTTTTTACTCTTTTGGTGAAATCTTTTGATGAGCATAAGTATTTGATTTTTAGGAACTCCCAGTTATCTAGTTTCTCTTCTGGTGCTTGCACACTGTTAGCTATGTTTTGTATTTTGTTCATGCCATGTATTAAGGCTCCAGGCATTGTCCCTATTTTTTCTTCCATGATCTTGATCATTTTAGATTTTAGATTTATGTCTTTGATCCATTTTGAGTTAATTTTTGTGTATGGTGTTGAACATTCTTTTAAGCAACAAAATGCACTTGCAAAATGACTGGATGCTGATTAGTGGGTGATGTGTGGCCATTGATCACTGGAAACATAAGTCCGTAGAAGACAATTATGTTAGACTAGGATACGATCCACATTGCCTAAATCTATCTACAGCTCATTCTACTACACAGCGTAATAATTAGTTCCACCATAAATATTTAAAATATTTGTATATAGTAAAACATAGATTTGAAGTTAAGATGTGTGACTTTTGTTCTTGAAGAAGAGAATTAGAAAAAAGTTATTAACTTTATCCTTGATTACAGCAGGAAATGAGGTGACAGGAAACCACATTGCATCATCAGAGCAAAATCAGCCTTGCAACTATATAATTTTCATTAAAATGGGACACTAACAAAACCACTCAGAGTGTGGATAGCACAAGACATGCATTCTCCAAAAAACTAGTACCTAGATGGTAGGCAAAGTATACAAACTACCCACTCCAGTTCTTTTGAACTGTGGCTGGCTAAAAAGAAGAGAAGAACTGTGGCTGGCTAAAAAGAAGAGAAGAACTAGCAAGTAAAATTTATTCCCAGGAATAAAAATCGAGTAAAAAAAAAAAACTAGAAAGCCAAATCAGAAGTTAAAAAAAACAGTCCTAGCCCTCTGCCTGCCATCTACGGACAATAGATTTCCAAGATGAGAAAAAGAAATGTAATTCAAGGTACATAAAAAAAAAATTTTTTTTTTAATATGTAGGTATATATATATATATGTATCCATATATATGTAGTTAGTACACCTCTCATAGAAAAAATACTAGAAAATAATAGTTTTAATTTTTAAATAATTTTATTAATCAAATAAAACGCAATATCGTTAACTTTGCTCAGTACTAACACTTAAAGTTTAAATATCTGGTGAATTTGGAGGTGGGTGACCTGTATTATTCAGTCACTTTTTGTTATGTTGTCCTTAAATTCTTAGAACTTTTCTAAGCAATGTTTTGACTCTGAGTGAAAGCAATTAAAATTTACTCATATTGTCTTCTTTTTTGAAATCAATTGCAGAAATGCTCAATTTTCACATTTATTTTTACTCTGCTTCCCTATTTTTATAAATACCAGTTATTAGAGTGATGGAGAGGTTGAGAACTTGCCTTTAAACCATATAAAGGCTATGTTAAAAGATCATAGAAGATTGAGAACGCAGGCACATTCCAAGAGCCTGAGCACAGTCCTGCTACAGAGCTCTGATAGACACTTCAGAAAATATCTCATAAATGCAAATGGCATTCCAGAACAAAAGACTGTCATTTCTTTCTTTGAAAAATAACTGTCTAGCTTATCTGTCTTCCCTCCCTCTGACAATTGCCTTTGGAAAAACAGAGGCTACACAATATGGATTGATAGGCACATTTCATATTTATGCAAAAGAAAAAGAGTTTATAAAAAATGAATATTGTAATGTAAATGAGTTGAAAATTCCCATATGTAATATGAAACCCTCAGAAATATGAAATGAACTAAGTAGGCCCATGTTTTCCAAAGATTTATAGTTCTTGTCCAGTAGCCACAACAGATCATAGATTTTGAAAACACTGAATTCATTGGAAAAAGCCAACAAGACACTACTCAGCTTTGCTGATCTTTCAAAAAGATGTCCTTTGGTAAATAATTTCTGGGGATAAAAGTGTGAAAAGTAAAGACTGAAGCAAGGACTGTCATTGGCAAGTGGTAATGAAAGCAGAAGGGGTGCATTTTGTCCAGATAAGGCCTAACCTAAGCATCATAATCAATGGGACCAGTGTAGAAGTTATTCTTCAGAATATATCTATAACATGGCAATTATCAAAATTGGCAAATTCCTCTGGTGCTTTGAGGATTTTCATAGTAATGATGGCCCAACTAAAGAGACACTTACTGGTCACCAATCGTACATAAGACAATCTTATATAAATGATTCTATTTAAAAAAAAAAAAGTAATATTACACACTCCCCATTGTCAAGAGCTTACAATTTACTGAGATACATACAAGTACACAACTAACAATAATGCAAGCCAAGTAATCAATGCTGTGGTTAAGAGACACATAAAACTGCTGGAGTACTTAGGTGAGGAAGTGATTTATAGTCTCTCCAGTGTGGACTCTCAAACGTACCTTTTACTGCATCAGTTAGAACTTCTTCAGCAGAAAGTTTTGGTGCAGACAGAGTAAACTTTTCAATGAAATTATTGTTGTCATTGCTAGGTGCCGTTGATACAGCCATATAAAAGAAATTGCAAGCTAGCACAAAGTTCTTCTCTTAATGCATTTCTTTCTAGCTGGTTCAACCTCTCTTGCCAGACAGGCTTTGGGGACTTGTGTAATCTAGTCAGTGGCTCTTTCTTTATCAAACTGAGAACAATTAAGTCTTTTTTTTTTTTTGGCCCAACTTACTGAGATTCTTACACTGAGGAGTGGCAGTCAGTCTTACCGTAAAGACCACAGACCTGCTGGCACCTCAGAAAACCACACATATAAATGAATGAAATGTATGCTCTGTTTCTCTCAATAGACTGTAAAAACTGCAAGTTTCATCATACATGGTGTATATATATATATATTTCTTCAGATTTAGGAAATAACAACTTAAATATTCCCCAATAAAGGCAAAAAACAAAACAAAACAAAACAAAAAACTGCTTTATCACAGTTTGTAAAGAAAGATGCTTACTAAATAAAAAGAAATTTGAATGAAAAATAAATAAAAATGTTAAGACTTTCTTTACAGATGCTTAAGTTTACACAAAACTCCTAAACCTGATGGTCTTGTACAACATTGCTGTAACATTTATCGTTACGTAAATCCCTACGTGATACTGTGATGAATAGTATTCTTGAGAAACCACAATGAGCATGCAAACATTGACTGTCAAACAAAGAAAAGAAAAGCAGTGTTTCCTCAGAAACCTGGAGAACCTGGTCATCAAAAAATGAGTTTTTTTAATGACTTATAGAATTATGGGTATTTTTATATAGAACATGGGAAACCCTGGTGGCATAGTGGTTAAGAGCTATGACTGCTAACTAAAATGTCGGCAGTTCGAATCCACCAGGTGCTTTTGGAAACCCTTTGGGGCAATTTTACTCTGTCCTATGGGGTGGCTATGAGTTGGAATTCACTCGATGGAAGCAGGTTTTTTGGTGTGGTTATATAGAGCATGGGTATTAATATGAATAAATGGAAGATCTACCTATATCTATGAAAATAAAAATGTTTCACTACAATATGTGATGTACCAGAAGAAATGAAAAAAGGCTTATTCTGTGTATTATGATCTTTAGGTAAGACTACATATAAGCACACCACAGTTCCTCATTTGACTGACACAGAGCAGTTGCTGAATATCATGCTTATTGATGTACTGAGTGCCTGTAAGGTGTAACTAGCACATATCACGGTGCTGGGGACACAGTAGTTCCTTCCCACATGGAGCTTACTTTCTAGAAGAAAAGGTAGACAATAAACACATAAATATATAGCATACTGCTGGGTGGAGGGGGCGGCAAAGCAAAGGGATGTTGACTGAGGGTAAAACAAAACAAAACAAAAACCATTGCCATAGGGTTTCCAAGGAGCAGCTGGTATATTTGAACTGTCAACATTTTTGGTGAGCAGCATGAGATCTTAACCACTGCGCCACCAAGGCTCTGATTGAGGGTAAAGTGTCTATTTTTTGGGGGGGGGGGGGGCGGGTTTTTTTTTTTTATTAACTTTTATTAAGCTTCAAGTGAACGTTTACAAATCCAATCAGACTGTCACATGTAAGTTTACATACATCTTACTCCATACTCCCACTTGATCTCCCCCTCTTGAGTCAGCCCTTTCAGTCTCTCCTTTCATGAGAATTTTGCCGGCTTCCCTCTCTCTCTATCCTCCCATCCCCCCTCCAGACAAGAGTTGCCAACACAATCTCAAGTGACCACCTGATATAATTAGCTCACTCTTCATCAGCTTCTCTCTCCCACCCGCTGACCAGTCCCTTTCATGTCTGACGAGTTGTCTTCAGGGATGGTTCCTGTCCTGTGTCAACAGAAGGTCTGGGGACCATGGCCGCCGGGATTCCTCTAGTCTCAGGCAGACCATTAAGTTTGGTCTTTTTATGAGAATTTGGGGTCTGCATCCCACTGATCTCCTGCTCCCTCAGGGGTCCTTTGCTGTACTCCCTGTCAGGGCAGTCATCGATTGTGGCCGGGCACCAACTAGTTCTTCTGGTCTCAGGGTGATGTAGATCTCTGGTTCATGTGGCTCTTTCTATCTCTTGGGCTCTTAGTTGTCATGTGGCCTTAGTGTTCTTCATTTTCCTTTGCTCCAGGTGGGTTGAGACCAATTGATGCATCTTAGATGGCCGCTTGTTAGCATTTAAGACCCCAGACGCCACATTTCAAAGTGGGAGGCAGAATGATTTCATAATAGAATTATTTTGCCAATTGACTTAGAAGTCCCCTCAAATCATGTTCCCCAGACCCCCGCCCCTGCTCCGCTGACTTTTGCAGCATTCATTTTATCCCGGAAACTTCTTTGCTTTTGGTCCAGTCCAATTGAGCTGACCTTCCATGTATTGAGTGTTGTCTTTCCCTTCACCTAAGGCAGTTCTTATCTACTGATTAATCAATAAAAAACCCTCTCCCACCCTCCCTCCCTCCCCCCCTCGTAACCACAAAAGTATGTGTTCTTCTCAGGTTTACTATTTCTCCAGATCTTATAATAGTGGTCTTATACAATATTTGTCCTTTTGCCTCTGACTAATTTCGCTCAGCATAATGCCTTCCAGGTTCCTCCATGTTATGAAATGTTTCAGAGATTCGTCACTGTTCTTTATCGATGCGTAGTATTCCATTGTGTGAATATACCACAATTTATTTACCCATTCATCCGTTGATGGACACCTTGGTTGCTTCCAACTTTTTGCTATTGTAAACAGAGCTGCAATAAACATGGGTGTGCCTATATCTGTTTGTATGAAGGCTCTTCTATCTCTAGGGTATATTCCGAGGAGTGGGATTTCTGGGCTGTATGGTAGTTCTATTTCTAACTGTTCAAGATAACGCCAGATAGATTTCCAAAGTGGTTGTACCATTTTACATTCCCACCAGCAGTGTATAAGAGTTCCAATCTCTCCACAGCCTCTCCAACATTTATTATTTTGTGTTTTTTGGATTAATGCCAGCCTTGTTGGTGTGAGATGGAATCTCATCGTAGTTTTAATTTGCATTTCTCTAATGGCTAATGATCGAGAGCATTTTCTCATGTATCTGTTGGCTGCCTGAATATCTTCTTTAGTGAAATGTGTGTTCATATCCTTTGCCCACTTTTTGATTGGGTTGTTTGTCTTTTTGTGGTTGAGTTTTGACAGAGTCATGTAGATTTTAGAGATCAGGCGCTGGTCGGAGATGTCATAGCTGAAAATTCTTTCCCAGTCTGTAGGTGGTCTTTTTACTCTTTTGGTGAAGTCTTTAGATGAGCATAGGTGTTTGATTTTTACGAGCTCCCAGTTATCGGGTTTCTCTTCATCATTTTTGGTAATGTTTTGTATTCTGTTTATGCCTTGTATTAGGGCTCCTAGGGTTGTCCCTATTTTTTCTTCCATGATCTTTATTGTTTTAGTCTTTATGTTTAGGTCTTTGATCCACTTGGAGTTAGTTTTTGTGCATGGTGTGAGGTATGGGTCCTGTTTCATTTTTTTGCAAATGGATATCCAGTTATGCCAGCACCGTTTGTTAAAAAGGCTATCTTTTCCCCAATTAACTGACACTGGTCCTTTGTCAAATATCAGCTGCTCATATGTGGATGGATCTATATCTGGGTTCTCAATTCTGTTCCATTGGTCTATGTGCCTGTTGTTGTACCAATACCAGGCTGTTTTGACTACTGTGGCTGTATAATAGGTTCTGAAATCAGGTAGAGTGAGGCCTCCCACTTTCTTCTTCTTTTTCAGTAATGCTTTACTTATCCGAGGCTTCTTTCCCTTCCATATGAAGTTGGTGATTTGTTTCTCCAACACATTAAAAAATGACATTGGAATTTGGATCGGAAGTGCATTGTATGTATAGATGGCTTTTGGTAGAATAGACATTTTTACTATGTTAAGTCTTCCTATCCATGAGCAAGGTATGTTTTTCCACTTAAGTATGTCCTTTTGATTTTCTTGTAGTAGAGCTTTGTAGTTTTCTTTGTATAGGTCTTTTACATCCTTGGTAAGATTTATTCCTAAGTATCTTATCTTCTTGGGGGCTACTGTGAATGGTATTGATTTGGTCATTTCCTCTTCAGTGTTCTTTTTGTTGATGTAGAGGAATCCAAGTGATTTTTGTATGTTTATTTTATAACCTGAGACTCTTCCAAACTCTTCTATTAGTTTCAGTAGTTTTCCGGAGGATTCCTTAGGGTTTTCTGTGTATATAATCATGCCATCTGCAAATAGTGATAACTTTACTTCCTCCTTGCCAATCCGGATACCTTTTATTTCTTTGTCTAGCCTAATTGCCCTGGCTAGGACTTCCAGCACGATGTTGAATAAGAGCGGTGATAAAGGGCATCCTTGTCTGGTTCCCGTTCTCAAGGGAAATGCTTTCAGGTTCTCTCCATTTAGAGTGATATTGGCCGTTGGCTTTGCATAGATGCCCTTTATTATGTTGAGGAATTTTCCTTCAATTCCTATTCTGGTAAGAGTTTTTATCATGAATGGGTGTTGGACTTTGTCAAATGCCTTTTCTGCATCAATTGATAAGATCATGTGGTTTTTGTCTTTTGTTTTATTTATGTGATGGATTACATTAATGGTTTTTCTGATATTAAACCAGCCTTGCATACCTGGTATAAATCCCACTTGATCAGGGTGAATTATTTTTTTGATGTGTTGTTGGATTCTATTGGCTAGAATTTTGTTGAGGATTTTTGCATCTATGTTCATGAGGGATGTAGGTCTATAATTTTCTTTTTTTGTAATGTCTTTACCTGGTTTTGGTATCAGGGAGATGGTGGCTTCATAGAATGAGTTGGGTAGTATTCCGTCAATTTCTATGTTTTGGAATACCTTCAGAAGTAGTGGTGTTAACTCTTCTCTGAAAGTTTGGTAGAACTCTGCAGTGAAGCCATCAGGGCCAGGGCTTTTTTTTGTTGGGAGTTTTTTGATTACCATTTCAATCTCTTTTTTTGTTATGGGTCTATTTAGTTGTTCTACTTCTGAATGTGTTAGTTTAGGTAGGTAGTGTCTCTCCAGGAATTCATCCATTTCTTCTAGGTTTTCAAATTTGTTAGAGTACAATTTTTCATAATAATCTGAAATGATTCTTTTAATTTCATTTGGTTCTGTTGTGATGTGGTCCTTCTCGTTTCTTATTCGGGTTATTTGTTTCCTTTCCTGTATTTCTTTTGTCAGATTGGTCAATGGTTTATCAATTTTGTTAATTTTTTCAAAGAACCAGCTTTTGGCTTTGTTAATTCTTTCAATTGTTTTTCTGTTCTCTAATTCATTTAGTTCAGCTCTAATTTTGATTATTTGTTTTCTTCGGGTGCCTGATGGATTCTTTTGTTGCTCAATTTCTATTTGTTCAAGTTGTAGGGACAGTTCTCTGATTTGGGCTCTGTCTTCTTTTTGTCTGTGTGCATTTATCGATATAAATTGGCCTCTGAGCACTGCTTTTGCTGTGTCCCAGAGGTTTTGATAGGAAGTATTTTCATTCTCGTTGCTTTCTATGAATTTCCTTATTCCCTCCTTGATGTCTTCTATAACCCAGTCTTTTTTCAGGAGGGTATTGTTCATTTTCCAAGTATTTGATTTCTTTTCCCTAGTTTTTCTGTTATTGATTTCTAGCTTCATTGCCTTGTGGTCTGAGAAGATGGTTTGTAATATTTCGATGTTTTGGATTCTGGAAAGGTTCGTTTTATGACCTAATATGTGATCTATTCTCGAGAATGTTCCATGTGCGCTAGAAAAAAAAGTATATTTTGCAGCAGTTGGGTGGAGAGTTCTGTATAAGTCAATGAGGTCAAGTTGGTTGATTGTTGTAAGTAGATCTTCCGTGTCTCTATTGAGCTTCTTACCGGATGTCCTGTCCTTCTCCGAAAGTGGTGTGTTGAAGTCTCCTACTATAATTGTGGAGATATCTATCTCACTTTTCAATTCTGTTAAAATTTGATTCATGTATCCTGCAGCCCTGTCATTGGGTGCATAAATATTTAATATGGTTATGTCTTCCTGATCAATTGTCCCTTTTATCATTATATAGTGTCCTTCTTTATCCTTTGTGGTGGATTTAAGTCTAAAGTCTATTTTGTCAGAAATTAATATTGCTACTCCTCTTCTTTTTTGCTTATTGTTTGCTTGATATGTTTTTTTCCATCCTTTGAGTTTTTGTTTGTGTCTCTAAGTCTAAGGTGTGTCTCTTGTAGGCAGCATATAGATGGATCGTGTTTCTTTATCCAGTCTGTGACTCTCTGTCTCTTTATTGGTGCATTTAGTCCATTTACATTCAGGGTAATTATAGATAAATAAGTTTTTAGTGCTGTCATTTTGATGCCTTTTTATGTGTGTTGTTGACAATTTCATTTTTCCACATACTTTTTTGTGCTGAGGCGTTTTTCTTAGTAAATTGTGAGATCCTCATTTTCATAGTGTTTGACTTTACGTTAGTTGAGTCGTTACGTTTTTCTTGGCTTTTATCTTGAGTTATAGAGTTGTTATACCTTTTTGTGGTTACCTTATTATTTACCCCTATTTTTCTAAGTAAAAACCTAACTTGTATTGTTCTATATCGCCTTGTATCACTCTCCATCTGGCAGTTCAATGCCTCCTGTATTTAGTCCCTCTTTTTGATTATTGTGATCTTTTATGTATTGACGTCCATGATTCCCTGTTATGTGTATTTTTTTTTAATTAATCTTAATTTGTTTGTTTTTGTGATTTCCCTATTTGAGTTGATATCAGGACGTTCTGTTTTGTGTCCTTGTGTTGTGCTGATATCTGATATTATTGTTTTTCTGACCAAACAATATCATTTAGTATTTCTTGTAGCTTTGGTTTGGTTTTTGCAAATTCTCTAAACTTGTGTTTATCTGTAAATATCTTAATTTCGCCTTCATATTTCAGAGAGAGTTTTGCTGGATATATGATCCTTGGCTGGCCGTTTTTCTCCTTCAGTGTTCTGTATGTGTCGTCCCATTCCCTTCTTGCCTGCATGGTTTCTGCTGAGTGGTCTGAACTTATTCTTATTGATTCTCCCTTGAAGGAAACCTTTCTTTTCTCCCTGGCTGCTTTTAAAATTTTCTCTTTATCTTTGATTTGGCGAGTTTGATGATAATATGTCTTGGTGTTTTTCTTTTTGGATCAATCTTAAATGGGGTTCGATGAGCATCTTGGATAGATATCCTTTTGTGTTTCATGATGTCAGGGAAGTTTTGTGTCAGGAGTTCTTCAACTATTTTCTCTGTGTTTTCTGTCCCCCTCCCTGTTCTGGGACTCCAATCACCCGCAGGTTATCCTTCTTGATAGAGTCCCACATGATTCTTAGGGTTTCTTCATTTTTTTTAATTCTTTTATCTGATTTTTTTTCAGTTATTTTGGTGTTGATTCCCTGGTCCTCCAGATGTCCCAGTCTGCATTCTAATTGCTCGAGTCTGCTCCTCTGACTTCCTATTGGGTTGTCTAATTCTGTAGTTTTATTGTTAATCTTTCGGATTTCTACATGCTGTCTCTCTATGGATTCTTGCAACTTATTAATTTTTCCACTATGTTCTTGAATAATCTTTTTGAGTTCTTCAACAGTTTTATCAGTGTGTTCCTTGGCTTTTTCTGCAGTTTGCCTTATTTCATTTGTGATGTCTTGAAGCATTCTGTAAATTCGTTTTTTATATTCTGTATCTGATAATTCCAGGATTGTATCTTCATTTGTGGAAGATTTTGATTCTTTTGTTTGGGGGGTTGGAGAAGCTGTCATGGTCTGCTTCTTTAAGTGGTTTGATATGGACTGCTGTCTCCGAGCCATCACTGGGAAACTAGTTTTTCCCGAAAATCCGCTAAAAAAAAAAATGCAGTCAGATCCCTATCAGAGTTCTCCCTCTGGCTTAGGCTATTCGGATGTTAATGAAGCCGCCTGGGGAGGGTGGGGGAGGGAACAGAGAGATCGGAGAGTAGCACCTCAGAATATAGCCAGAGTTGCTTGTCTTGCTTGGAATGATTATTATATCTGAGATTCCTGCGGGGCGCGTCACCTATGTATGCTGGCTGTGTGGAGATTGCCCCCGGGGGGTCTGACCCGCTGGAGTCACGGTCAGATCCTGCACTTCCAGCCCCACGTCCAGGGTCAAGGCTCCCTGCTGGGACGGTGCACTCTCGACTCCAAAATCAGTCGCTGCCTCCTGGGGACTTCTCATCCCGCCAGCCACGTCGCCGTGGCGCCCCCGCGAACCGGCTGGGCCCCCTCCCGGGGTTAGTTCAGGTGAGTGGAGCAGCTCCCCGTGCTTGTTTCATGACCGAGTGTCCCGGCTGGGACGGTGCTCTCCCCACGCCAATACCAGTCGCTGCCTCCCGGGGACTTCTCCTACCGGCTGCGTTCCACGCCGCTCGAGCGAACCAGCTGGGCCCCCTCCCGGGGTCAGTTCAGAGGGGTGGAGCAGCTCTCCGTGTTTATGCCATACCTGCGTCCAGTCCAAATCCCGGCGGGATGGTTCCCCGGCTGGGACGCTGCTCTCCCCGCTCCAAGACCTGTCACTGCCTCTGGGGACTTCTCCCACCGGCTGCGTCGCCATACCGCACGCGCGAACCGGCTGGGCCCTCTCCCAGTGTTAGTTCAGGGGGGTAGAGCAGCTCTCTGTGCTTGTGCCGTACCTGACTGGTACGCTGTCTCCAGGCTCTGAAAACAATCGCTGCTTCCCTGTATTAGTTCATTCTCCGTCTCTAAATCTGTGTTCATTGTTCAGGGTTCGTAGATTGTTATGTATGTGATCGATTGACTTCTTTTTCCATGTCTTTGTTGCAAGAGGGATCCGAGGTAGCGTCTGCCTAGTCCGCCATCTTGGCCCCTCCTCTAAAGTGTCTATTTTATAGTAATAAGGGAAGGCCACAAGAACATGGTGACATTAAGAGGCATTGAGAGAGTGATTGGAAACAGCATTTTAAGCAAATGCCTTGAGGTAATTGTGTTCTGAAGAATAGAAGAGTTCCATGATTTCTCTTTAAAGGAGAGGCAAAAGAAACTCCAAGTTATTAAATAGCTGTACATTCATAGCTAGTACACAGCAAATGAGTACATTGTCAAAAGCTGCATGACTATTTTTTGAGGTGCAAGTTAGAGACCTCCATCTTCTAGAGAATTCTCTTTTTGGATGATCACATGAACAAATTACAGACTCTTATCAGCAAGAAATCCCATGGTTTTTAAGGATCTCATTGCAGTTTTTTTTTCTTTCTTTCTTTGTCTTAAATCTCATTGTACAGTTATCAAACCCTATCCTCCTCTATTCTGATCGTTTGGTGTCTAACGGAATATGTTCATCTGTACAAATTAATTAGGTTCGCCTTGTGTTGGGGCTCCCTGCCATTCTCCCCAAGTAGCATAGGGGTTGTGACTCAGCACCCAGATCTGTGCAGGAATTGCCACTTGCCTCTAGCTCACCAAGATCCTTCCCTGCTGCTGACATGAACTTTTGGTTTCTGATGCTTCTCACTAACAATTAGAACACAGGCATGAGAAAAAGTTTTTGCAGTTTTATTGGTATCTCAAATAAGTAGTGGTTTCTTATATTCTCAAATTCTTGTTTTGTAAGGACCAGTCCACAACCGTCCATCTCAACTCAATGTTTTCCTCCCTGTTTCATTAAGCCACAAAACAATTGACTAATTCAGCTTCACTGCCCTCGCTCCCAAAGAAAGGGTCTTCTGAGAAGAATAAAGTACTTCATCTCTACCCTTGGAAAGCAGACAGTAAAAGCCTGTAATGCAGGAGCATGTCAACCTCAACCATCCAAGCTGGCCCAGAATGGACCATCCAGATATAGGACCAGAAGCCAAAGCAAAGTGAGAATAAAGAAATTCCCTTGCCCACCCCCAACGCCTCTACTTTCTTTCCTCTCTTTTCTTTTTATCGCTCATTGCTATCTAACACGCTATGTATTTCCCCCCTCTCTTCTTTCTCTTCTACTCTTTTCTCCTATTCTACTTTCCTTTGTTCTTTCTCTCCTTCTCTTTCATCCACCTTCCCCACTACATTATGAGCTCCTGAAACAAAATTTTTTATGGTTTTCATTTCTTCTGTTATATGCCCAAAATATGACAAAAACTTAGTTTCTATTTCTGTAATAATATGAAAAACTTGGCCATTGAAATTATTTGATGGCTGAAGACAAAAAATTAAAATTAATTTTTAATTATTACCCTTTTCCCCACTTCCATCAACAAGTGTTATCCTTCTCAGGGTGGTATGGCCATGAAAAAAATAAAACCAAACCCGATGCTGTCAAATCCATTCCAACTCACAGGAAACCTATAGGATAGAGTAGTAGGACTTCCCCATAGGGTTTCCAAGGAGTGGATGGTAGCAACCTTTTGGTTAGCAACTGCATCTTAACCATTGCACCATACATACATACATGCATATATTCATTTACATATATATGTATGTATCTCCATGTAATGATATGGCCACAGATAAATCAGATCGAGTCAGATGATGTTGCTGTTCGAATTCTTTCAAAAGCTGGAAAAATATCCTTCATCAGTCTTCTTACTCACTGCCTTCCAGTCCAATGTTCTTCATTCAGTTTCTTGAACATCCTAAGTAATAGTCAACCCAATGGAAATTCTTCTGCCTGAATGCTTCTCATGCTTCAGTCTTCAGCTTCAGGCCTCCCCCTGCCACTTGTGGGATCCAGCGCTGAATAAAAGAGAGGCTCACATATCGTATATTTAAGTATTTAAAGGTTATAAATTCAGCTATGAAACTTCTGAATTTCCTGGTACCTTGAGAAATACACCTTTCCAATAACAACCAAAGCAGAAAAACATGTGCAAAGCTATAGTTTTAATATAATGAAAAGTTGCTAAAATAACAGATGACTGTAATTAATTATTATGGCTTGGTATTCTGTTGATGAGCCATTGATATCTGAATGAGTAATAAAATAAAAACATACATAAGCAAAATTATTATAATTTTTTCATAACTTATATTTTACTAGCCTTAATTAAAAAGAAAAACCATTCTGTTGTTATAATCACATTCTAACACGATTTATGTTCCTTTGAAAACAATAACATAAAAAATTAAATGTAATTGTATTGAAAGTATGCAAAATTTGAATGTTTTTCATTAAAACATGCAAAATTAAGAAAATATAAATGTCACAAAATTATTTTTCATATGTTTTTAAAGTTATTTTTGTTCTAAAGTATTTTTAAATCCATTAAAATTCAAAGGCAAAATGCAAATTATAATTAAGGACTATTAAGATTATAAGTGAGATATACAAGCTAAAATGGTTATTTAATATTTTGAAAATTACTAATAAAATATTATTGAATATTTTTATGAAAATAAATGTATTTGAAAACCTAGGATTTAATGTTCACCTAGTTGACAATGTAAATAACCTGTATTCTGCTTCTGTATTTTTCATGCACACACAGGCACACAGAAGTTTAACGGCAATGTGAACTGTTTAGTATTGCAAACTTCTCTTGAGCTGCCATATGCAAATGTTGAGAATATTGTACTCACTAGGACCTCCAAACTGAAGAATTGGGACACCAAGAGAAGAAAGAAAATATATAACCAGCACTACTGGGAAACAATATTTTATTATAAGCATCTAGTATGCTTATGCACTCTGAATAAAAATTTGACAAATTAATTTTTCTTATCTCTTACCTATGTGTTTCCCCTGCTCATATCCTCCCTACTCTCTGTATCAGCATCTAACTGGGATGTTGCCAGCAGAACTACTCACAAACGTTTGTGACATTTGCAGTAAACAAAGAGACAAACAAAAAACCAATTATTTGGGGCTATTGGGTTTTTTTTTTTATTGGTTTTAGTCTTAGGAGCAGGAGTTTAGGCTATGAGTGACACCATTTCTGTGCTAAGCATCAGACCCAGAGTTATAGAAACACCCGTGTGTGTGTGTGTGTTAATGTTGTTGTTGGGTGCCATTGAGTTGGTTCTGACTCAAAGTGACCCTATGTGCAGCAGAACGAAACACAGCCTGGTTCTGCACCATCCATACCATCTTTATTATGCTTGAGCACATTGTGGCAACCACTGTGTCAATCCATCTCACTGAGGGTCTTCCTCTTCTTCACTAACCCTCTACTTTACCAAACATGATGTCCTTCTTCAGAGACTGGACCCTCCTGATTGCTGCTCCCATGGGCATTGATTATGAATCCAAGTAAAATGATAATAGTTTTTCTTTTTATCATGACGTTGCTTACTGGTCCAGTTGTGAGGATTTTGGTTGAGCTGTAATCCAACCTGAAGGCTGCAGTCTTTGATCTTCATCAGTAAGTGCATCAAGACCTCTTCACTTTCAGCAAGCAAGGTTGTGTCATCTACACACCCCAGGTTGTTAATGAGTCTTCTGCCAATCCTGGTGCCATCTTCTTCTTCATATACTTCAGTTTCTCAGATTATTTGTTCAGCATACAGAGTATATAAGTATGGGGAAAGAATACAATCCTCATACACAACTTTCCTGATTTTAAACCTCGCAGTATCCACTTGTTCTGTTGGAATGACTGCTTCTTGGTCTATGTACACGTTTCTCATGAGCACAGTTAAGTATTCTGGAATTCCTATTCTTCACAATGTTATTCATAATTTGTTATGATCCACACAGTTGAATGCCTTAGCATAGTCAATAAAACACAGATAAACATCTTTCTGGCGTTCTTTGTGTTTAGCCAAGATCCATCTAAATCAACAATAATATCCCACATTCCAAGTCCTCTTCTGAATTGGTCTTGAATTTCTGGCAGTTCCCAGGTGCTTTGGAATGATCTTCAGTAAAATTTTATTTGCATGTGACATTAATGATATTGTTAGATAATTTCCATGTTCTGTTGGATCACCTTTCTTTAGAATGGGCACAAATATGGATGTCATCCAGTCAGTTGGCCAGGCAGCTGTCTTCCAAATTTCTTCACATAGATGAGTGAGCCCCAGAAGCTCTGCATCTGTTTGTTGAAACATGTCAATTTATATTCCATCAATTCCTGTGTCCTTGTTTTTCACCAAAGCCTTCAGTGCAGCTTGGATTTCTTCCTTCAATACCATCAGTTCTTGATCATTTGCTACCTCCTGAAATGGTTGAACATTGTCTTAGTTATCCAGTAATGCTATAACAGAAATACCACAAGTGGATGGCTTTAACAAAGAAAAATGTATCCTCTCACAGTCTAGTAGGTTACAAGACCAAATTCAGGGTGTCAGCTCCAGGGGAAGACTTTCTCTCTTTGTCAGCTCTGGTGGAAAGTCCTTGTCCTCAATCTTCCCCTCGTCAAAGAGCTTCTCAGCTGCAGGGAACCCGGGTCCAAAGGACATGCTCTGCTCCTATGCTGCTTTCTTGGTGGCCTGAGGTTCCCAACTCTCTGTTCGCTTCTTTTTCCTTTTATAAAATGTGATCCAGGCCACACCCCAAGGGAACTCCCTTTACACTGGATCAGGTAGGCGACCTGAGCAAGGGTGGTGTTACTATCCCACCCTAACCCTCTTTAACATAAAATTACAGTCACAAAATGGAAGACAACTGGGAATCATTCCCTAACCAAGTTAATACACAGGTTTTGGGGGGAACATGATTCAATACGTGACAAACATCAGTTCTTTTTTATACAATGTCTTTGTATATTTCCTCTACCTTTTTTTTTTTTTTTTTTTGGTGTTTCCTGTGTCTTTCAGTATTTTGCTCAGAAAATCCTTCGATATGGCAACTCAAGGCTTGCTTTTTTTCTTCAGAGCATGTTCACTTTTGGTTTTCTGTCCCATGTCTTTGCACATTTCATTGTAATAATTTTCTTTATCTTCTGGAGCTGCCCTTTGAAATTTTCAGTTCAGCTCTTTTATTTAATCATTTCTTCCATTTGCTTTAGCCACTGCACATTCAAGAGCAAGCTTCAGAGTCTCTTCTGACATCCATTTTAGTCTTTTCTTTCTTTCCTGTCTTTTTAATGACCTTTTGCTTTCTTCACTCATGATGTCATCCCACAACATGTCTGGTCTTTGGTCATTAGTGTTCAGTGTGTCAAATCTATTCTTGAGATTGTCTCTAAATTCAGGCGGAATATACTCAAGTTCATATTTTGGTCCTCGTGAACTTGCTCTAATTTTCTGCAGCTTCAATTGAAGTTGCATATAAGCAATTGATAGTCTGTACCACTGTTGGCCCTGGCCTTGTTCTGACTGATGATATTGAGCTTTTCCATCATCTTTTTCTACAGATATAGTCAACTTTATTCCTGTGTATTCCATCTGGTGAGGTCCATGAGTATAGATGGCATTTATGTAGTTGAAAAAAAGTTATTTGCAATGAATAAGTCCTTGATATTTCAAAATTCTATCATGTGATCTCTGACATCGTTTCTATCACCAAGGCCATATTTTCTAAATACAGAGCCTTCTTAGTTTTCAACTTTCACATTCCAATCACCAGTAAGCATCAATGCATCTTGATTGCATGTCTGGTCAATTTTGGACTGCAGCCTGGTTGAAGTAGTGTTAGTAAATTTTCTCCTCAATAAAGTTTTTCTTTCTCCCATTTTTTTTTTTATATTTTATGAAACCTTTGGAAGGGAGTCCCTAAACGAGTAGGGAGTCATGCTCCATCTTTTCAAGAGCAGTGTATTGACAAAAATTATTTGTAATTCTCCTGCATGGAATATTTATCTCTTCCCCCCATTTATTACTTCATTTAGTTATTCAGTTACATAAGCATAGCCTCAAGAATATTTGCTTTACAGTTTATGTTATAATCCAATAATGTTTGATTTATTATTTTAATTACATCGCTCCACCTTTGGCTATCCGGAGTTATTTCACTTGTTTCCTGTGCCCTTTTGTCATAGCTCATTAATCTATTTTTTGTTGTTGTTTGTTTATTAGTTCGTTTAGCACTTCCTTACTTTCTGGCACTACAGGATGCTTCAGACTCATCTTGTATATTTTTTGTTCCAGTCCAAGAACCCAACATTTCTCCAAGGAGCCCTAGTTCTTCTTATTGGAGAATGACATTAGAAACCAAGATGTGGTTTCTAGAGTTCTAGAGCTCGTTGCTACTGGAGTATGATTTATTTCAGGCCTTTTTAATTGACAAAGAAATATATACACATATCTATAAATGTATCTATATGCCATCATGTGTATCTACATTAAGCCATCTATGGGTTCTTACTGATGTTTCCAACTAGATTTCATCACCACGTGGATCACTCGAGCCTGCTCTCTTGCTTATTTGTAAATTCCCAGTCCCTCATATGTTTACTTATGTGTTCCTTTTCAGTATACACTTATAGTTGTATCAGATTTGTTAACTTGCATCCCTATGGGGAACAATTTATCAGCTAGAGTACAGTGCTTATGTGTAGTTCCTTTTGCTTTTAGTCTTACAGATAGCATTAATTTCCAAAGATACTTAAGGCAACACATTTTCTACCCTTCCCCAAGTTGCATCATACATTTGTACAGTTCAATTATTTTGTAAAGTCTGTATTGTTTCCTGGAATCCCTAACTATCTAAGTTTTCATACATTAAGATTAACTCTTTGTGCTGTAAATTTCTGTGGATTTTGACAAATATATAATGTTATGATTCCTCAATTATATATTTAAAAATTCCTTTTACTTCCACTATCAATGTTTTTTTCTCCCATTCCTCTCTCTTTCCCCTGGAAATCACTCATCATTTCACTGCAATCACTTTTTTGCCTTTTCAGAATTTCATGTATTTTGAATGATACCTTATGTATCCTTTACAGACTGCCTTCCTTAACAATATGCACTTAAAAATCCTCCATTTATTTTTGTGTCTGGAAAGCACCTTTCAATGTATCACTGAATAATACTTCATTATGTGACTATATCACAGTTTTTTATCCATTCATCTGTGGAAGGACATCTTAATTGTTTTCTGTTTTTTTTTTTTGCTTTGCAAATATAAATAAAGTTGCTGTAAACATACCCATTTAGGTTTTTGTATGGACATTAATTTTCAAATCAAATGTGTAAAGACCTAGAAGCTCAATTGTTAAATCATACGGTAAGACCATGTTTAGCTCGTGATAGAATGCCAGACTGTCTTCCAAAGTGTCTGACGTTTTGCATTTCTACCAGCAATGAATGAGAGGTCCTGTTGCTTCACATCCTTATAACATTTGATTTTGTCAGTGCTTTGTATTTTAGCTATTTTAGTAGGTATGAAGTGATATCTCATTGATGTTTTGATTTGCAATTCCCTGATGACTTACGATGTTGAGCATCTTTTCATATGCTTATTTCCATCTGCATACATTCCCTGGTGAGGTGTCTGTTCAGATCTTTTGCCCATTTCTTAATTTTTTTTTTTAATTACTATTGTTGAGTTTTAAGAATTCTTTACATATCTTAGATTCAAGTCCCTTCAGGTATGTGTTTTGCAAATATTTTCTCCCGGTCTATGGTTTCTCTTTTCATCTTCTAAATCTGTTTTCGGAGAGCAGAAGTTTGCCTTTTTTTTTTTTTTTAATTTTAACAATGTCTAACTTATTTCGTGGATCATGCTTTTGATGTTGCCTCCAAAAACTCACTGCCAAAGATTTTACCCTATGTTTTCTTCTAGTAGTTTTTTTTTTAGTACTGAGTTTTGCATTTAGGTTTATGAAACCCTGGTGGCATAGTGGCTAAGTGCTATGGCTGCTAGCCAAGAAGTTGGCAGTTCGAATCCACCAAGTGCTCCTTGGAAACTCTGTGGTGCAGTTCTACTCTGTCCTATAGGGCCGCTATGAGTTGGAATTTACTTGACTGCAATAGGTTTGGTTTTGGGTTTTTTTGGGGATGTATGTGTTTATTCTTTAGCCAACATCACACTGTCCAGATTACTTGTACTGTCTAATCAGGTTGTATAATTTCTTCTACTTTGCTCTTCTCAACAATATTGTGTTGGATTTCAGGATCTTTTTCCTTTTAATATTAACTTTAGAATCAGTTTATCAATATCCACAATATGGGTTAATGGGATTTTAAGTGAGATTGTATTTAATCTGTAGACGATGCTGGGAAGAATTGACATTTTTACAATATTAAGATTTCCAATGGAACATGGAATATTTCTGCATTTACTTAAATATTCTTGTATTTCATTAATCAGATTTGTAGTTTTGTATATGAATCCTGCACATATTATGGTAGAATTTTACCTATTACATTTTTTGTGCCAATGTAAAGTTATTGTATTTTTAATTTCAAATTCCAGTTGTTTATAAGAGGTATATCAAAAACAAATCAACTTTTGTATATTAACCTTTTATCCTGTAATTTTCTATAATCTCTTATTAGTTGCAGGAGTTTTCATGTCAATTCTTTGGGATTTTCTACATAGACAATCATGTCACATGCAAACAAAGACAGTTTTATGTCTTCAAGTCCGTATACTTATATTTCCTTTTTTTTTTTTTTTTTTTTGTCTTATTGCACAAGCTAGGACTTCCAGCATGATGTTGAATAGAAAGTGCTGAAAGAAGACATCCTTGCCTTGCTCCCAATCTAAGGGAGAAAGCATAGAAATTCAAACCATTAAGTATAATGTTAGCTGCAGGTTTTTTGTAGACATTCTTTGTCAAGTTGAAGAGGTTTCTCTCTGTTCCTAGTTTTTGAATGCTTTTATGGATGGATGTTGGATTTTTCAAATGTATGTTCTGTACCAACTGATATGATCATATGTGTGCTGCACATGCAAGTTACCCCCAAAGTGTTTCCAAGATCCCAAATAGCCAGAAGACCACTATAATGAAAAATTCAACTTGTAGCAGTAATCTCACCATGGTGCTACATCCATCAGGTCTGATGAAATTTCACACATGAGACTCTTATACAGTGTTGGCAAAGTGAAAGCTGTTTATTACTCACAGAAAGCAAACAAGAAACAATGAGAATAGTTTCATGATGAATTTGTCACCCCTGGGCTTGGAAGGTTGTTTGGGCTGAATGGAGACTCCTCTACCCACTTTGCAAAGTGAGACTTTTCTGACCTTACACCATAGGAGAGGGGCCCCCAAAGTCCTATACTCACCCAGTTTTATGCTCTAGGAGTCATATGACTCACTTCAGTTAAGTGCACCTTTAGATTTTTCTGTCTTAAACTGAGGAGGTTATACTCCAGGCATTCTAGAGTTAAGCACAGCTGCATATTTTCTAACTTAACAACCTAAAAACCCATTACCATTGGGTAGATTCTGATTTATAACCACCCTATAGGACAGAGTAGAACTACCATATGGTTTCCAAGGAGCAGCTGGTAGATTCAAACTGCTGAAGTTTTGGTTAGCATCTGAGTTCTTAATGGCTATGCCACGGGTTTTTTTTTTTTTTTTATGCCACCTGGGCTCCTAACAACTTAAGGAGGGGTTTTACTAGGTGGCTGCTGTGTTTCCCTGGTCATGGATGGAGTTTTATTTCCCCAGCCCTGCTGCTTATATAGGCAGGACATCGGGCTTCAGTGTAGGCTGTTGTTTGTTCATGAAGCCTAGGGAGAAAAAGAAAGAGAGAGAGAAAGAAAGAAAGAGGAAGGAGAGAGACAGAAAGATAGGGAAAGGGAGAGAAGGAGGGAGGAAGGAAAAGACTGAAGGAAGGAAAGAAGAAGATAGATTTATTTCAAGGGTTTGGATCATTCAGTTGTGGGACAGGCAGTTGCAAAATCTGTAGGTCAATTGACAGGTTAGAGAGTTCTGCAGACTTACATCCCCAGATCCATAGTTCAGCAGCAGGCCAGAAACTCCTGCAAGCTTAAATCCCAAGATCAGTAGCTCAGGCAGCAGGTTGGAGATTTCTGCAGGCTTATATCTCAAGACCTGTAGGTCAGGTGATGAGAACAGTACATGGTGGAAAGAGAGAGTGAGGTCCCCCAGGATACTCATTTATAGTCTGGAGGCAGACATACCTAAGGAAACACATGTGATCACATCATGGAAAGTAATTACATTGCATTACATTACATTACACTCCATTACATTACACTACACTACACTACACTACACTGCACTGCACTGCACTACATTACATTACATACATAACAGCAACCAGACCAGTATCTGGTCAAACCACTGAGAATCATAGCCTAGCCAAGTTTACACATAAAGTTAACCATCACACACTTTAACATAAAACCTCACACAAAAATTTATTTACCTCAGTTTCTACTATCCAGTACACATGTTTAGCTTTCAAAAACAACAAAAATTACAAGGCATGCTAAAAGAGACAAGAAAAACAAAAGATCATTTAATTACTATGTTTTGTAAGCTGAACGATCTAACAGAAAAAGAAGACAAAATGCAAGAACTGATGGGAAATGTAAGCAGAAAGAAATACTAGAGATAAAAATGTTGTAATGTGAATCAAGAATGTTTTGATGGGCACATTAGTTAGAACACAGCAAAGGAAAGAATCAGTGAGAATGAAGATATGTCAACAGAAACTTCCCAAACTTTAATGTACAAAAAATAAAATAAACTTGAAAAAAATCATAAAAGAATATCTAAGAACTGTGGAAGAATTTCAAAATGTGTTACATACATGTAAGTGAAATACTAGAGGATAAAAAGAGGACAGAGCAGAAAAAATATTTCAAGCATTAATGGCTGGGAATTTCCCAAAATTAATGACAGACATCAAATACAGACCCAGCAAACTCAGAGAGCATGAAGCAGTATATACACAAAAACATCCACACCTAGGCATATCATATTCAAACAAGAAAACCAAAGACAAAGAGAAAATCTTGAAAGAAGCTAGAGGAAAAAATGTCTTATATATACAGGGACAAATACAAGAATTACATTGTTTCTTATCAGAAAGCATATAGGCAAAATAGTGGAATAAAGTATTTAAAGGGCTGAAAGAAAAAATCCACCATGTAGTTTCTAAAACTGGCCTTAAAAAGTGAAGGAGAAAAGGTTTTTCTCAGGCGAAAATAACCTGAGGAAATTTGTCAAAACTAGGCCTGCCCTGCAATACAAATGAAAAGAAGTTATTCAGGGAAAACAAAAATGATAATCACAATCTGTTTCAACATATAGAAGTGTCAACATATAATATTCGGGGTTATCAATTTTTCATCTTTCCAATTTTTTAATTTTTCATCACTTCTATTTCATTTTCTTAACTGGCTTATCTTTGGTTACAAAAAAGTTGCCATCTTTTTCATGCATATAATGGCTGTTTGTATTTTTCCTTGTATAAAATGCTTTTACTTTGGTCAAATTTTATTTTGGGACGTATGGTTTTACTCATTCTTTTATATATTAAGTTTATCAATTATTTATTTAGAATCCTTGGGTGGTACAAATGGCTAACACACAGGTCCCCCCGATGGTGTTTCCAGAGTAAATTTTTCTTTACGTTGTTGTTGTTGTTAGGTGCCGTCAAGTTGGTTCCAACTCATAGCAACCCTATATGCAACAGAACAAAACACTTAGAACTCTTAAATATGCATTCATATTTACTTCAGTTAGGTGTCTTTATTCTCGATACTTAACTCTCAAAGTCTTCTGAAATTTATTTTTGCCGATGATGTGAGATAAATTTGAAATAGTTTTTGTCCTCAAAACATTCTCAACATCAGGAACTATCTGAAGAATATTTCATTGTCTTCATTGTTTGAAATATAATTTTTTTTAAATAATAAAATATAAGTATACGCAACAAATAAATCTTGGGCTGAATTTTTGGGTCATTTTCAAAGATATAGCAATCAAAGTAAGAGACCTTGGTGAATAATGCAGAGCTTTACTCTAAATACTCTAAGAGGTGTTTCTGATTTTATTTATTCAGTTCTCCTATTTTCTAAATGTTTCCTCACAAGGCAGATGCTCAGCTTTTTCTCATATTATTCCATCTTCTTCTGCTCTTTACTCATAACATGTACACTTTTTCCTCTTTTTAGAACATTAGTCATCTGCCTAATGATGGTTTCTAGACACTCAATCTTTCTTCTCTATTCCTCAAGAAAAGGATGCAAGATCTACAGAAAAATATAATTTATCACTTGCTCTCATAAATTTTCTTATAAAGTATGTTATAGAAAATAAACATATTTTCTTTGTTGCATATAATTGCTAACATTGTTTTCTGAGATTTCTATTTCTTTCCATTGGTCTATCTGTTCTGTATCTGTAACAAGATTAAGGAGACCCTGGGTGGTGCAAATGACTAACACTTGACTGCTGACTGAAAGATTGGTGATTCAAGTCCACACAAAAGTGCCTCAGAAGAAAGACTTGGCAACCCGCTTATGAAAAGTCAGACACTGAAAACACTACGTAGCACAATTCTACTCTGACGCACATGGGCAACCATGAGTTGGAATTGACTTGATGACTATCAGTTGGTTAGCAAGTTTTAATTATTATAAGTTTGTAATTAATTGGCAAAATTTATTGTGCCAATTCTCTCGTTCTTTTGCTTAAATTGCTTTATAATTGTCACTTGTTTATTGTTTCAGATGGACTTTGAAAACATTTTTTTCATGTTAATAAATATCGACTTGGAGTTTCAGAGGAAATATATTAAATTGATACAAAAATTAAGGAAAAACTATATTGTTATAATAATTTTATTTAAACATATGATCGTGCAATATATATTTATTGAGTTTGACTATTTTAAATCATAAATAAAATTGAGAGAAAAAATAGAAATTGGAAAAGATAAAAAGTTGATAAACTCAAGAATTTTACAATATATATTTCAATTATACATTATATAATGGAAGGCAAATGTGATAAGATGGTTATTCTCAGTTTTCTTCATTCAATCCATGTATATACTATTATTCTATTAAGATATTGACTTACTGTTATTTATAAATGACTCTTGGTCAGCAAAATAAAATAATTTTTACCGAAACAATTTTCACCAAATTTTATAGGAACAATTTCAGATGTCTTTCTTATAGAAAATACCAGATAGAAACAGGAAACAGAATAAATACTTTGTGAGAAAGATTAGATTATTCAATATAAGCAATCTTTAACAGAATCATTGAGCACATTTTACTTAAAGATCAAGTAACATAGGGGAAAAGGGAAGCTGAAGTGAATCAAAAGATGAACTACTTTAGATAAATGTAACTCTCCCTTTTCCCGTTGGACCTTGTAGAAGATGTATTAATTTCTGAATATTTTTGAGACCCTTGATTTTTTATAAAAATTCTTGTCTTCGGTGGTATTTTTAGCTTCTTTTACAGTATATGAACACCATTTTTCTGTATATTATCTTTATTTTTTCTTATATTGTCTTACTAAAACTTACTGGGCAGTGTTACATTGTGATGGTGATTGGTGAAGTTGTTCATTCAACAAATACTAAGTTCATCTTGTGTTAGGCTCAAGGCATACTTTAGCAATCAAGACCTCAGGAAATTTACATTTTAGTTGGAAACACAGACAACAAATTAGTTAATAATGATATAAATAATATAATTACAGGTTTAGTTAGTGCTGTAATTGTAGGGTTGTCGGATGAAATACAGTTAAATTTGGTACCCAGTTATATTGAATTCCAAATAAAGAAAGAATAGAATGTTGGTTTTTTTTGGGTGGGGAAGGCTAAGTATGTTATGTCATAGAATATACATTTATTAAGGAAAAAAATGATTATCTGAAATTCAAATTTACTGAATATTCTGTATTTTTATTCCCTTAATCTGGCAACTCTACTTAAAGATATAATGAAAACAGAAAGCCTCCCAGAGGAACAAGGGAGCTGAGAACTGAGGGATGGGAATGACAAGCTCTGAAAAGAACTAGGAAAGGCCATGACAGGCATTGTGTGGGAAAGGGCATTCTGGACATTATGAGGGGATGGACTCATAATTTTAAAGAGGACAAAAATACCTAGTGTGACTGGATGATAATGAAGCAAGAGAGTGGAGTTGGAAATAAAGGCAGAAGTCAGCTTGTGTAGTGTCTTGTGTTAGCAACAGTCAGGATGCTTTCTGATGCTACTTAGATTCTCTATAGGTCTCCTCCCCTCTGTTTTTCTGTCTCTGTTACTTCTATATGGCAAAGACTTCTAGTTGTTTCTTTTCTTTGCTGTAGGAGAATTTTTAGGTAGGCACTTGGTCAAATAGAATAAAACATATTTTCAGTATCATTTGCAGGCAGCTGTGACACTGTGTTTAAATTCTGGGCGATTTGTTTTAAGTGGAACTTACATGGCATTTCTGGGAAACTTCCTGAAGTGTTATTTGAAGCACACTGTCCCTTTCGTCTACCGTTTCGCCGCGCTGCTCCTTGGGAAGTGTGATGGCTGGAACTCATTTTGGAGCGTGAGGAGTAGGATCACACACAGAGATGCTGAAAAAGAAAGCTTCAAGGAGTTTGACTTTCCTCAGGTGTTGGGAATGGATATTTCATTTTAGCCCAGTATTTCCCACCTTTGGACATTTACAGGTAGGAAAACAAAACAAAACAAATCAAAACTATTTTGTTAACTTTACTTGCTATTATTTTTCTTTAAATGAGTCCCAAGTCATGTACACTCCTACCATTTCTCATCTCTTTAGTTTTGCTTTTGTTTTCCATTTTCCAGCTTCATCCCACAGACTCTTCCTTCCTCTCAATCACAATTTCTCTCACTTCATTTTTTTTTCCTTTTTCTACTTTACCTCCTCTTTTTTTTTTTTAACTTGCCATAAACATATGACCAAGGCTATAATCTTTTCATGTACCACATTTTTAAATATTTCCCTAATCTAATCTGAATTTCAAAATAAGTGATTGATTTGTTTATAAAAAAGAACAGGCATTTTACATTTATATTGAAATTGGCAAGGATTTCAATGCCTGTGGAAGCAGCAGTCAAGATTTCAAATGACATTTTGCATCATGAAATTCTGCTGCAGAAGACCTCTTTGAAGGGCTAAGAGGCAAAGATGTCACTTTAAGGACTAAGGGGTGTCAGACTCAAGCCATGGTATTGTATTTTCCATTGTCTCATACGCACAAGTAAGCTGAACACTAAATAAAGAAAACCAAGCAAGAATTGATGCATTTAAGTTATGATGTTGGTGAAGAATATTGAATGCACCATGGGCTGCCAGATGAACACTAAATAAAGAAAACCAAGCAAGAATTGATGCATTTAAGTTATGATGTTGGTGAAGAATATTGAATGCACCATGGGCTGCCAGATGAACACTAAATAAAGAAAACCAAGCAAGAATTGATGCATTTAAGTTATGATGTTGGTGAAGAATATTGAATGCACCATGGGCTGCCAGAAGAGCAAACAAATCTGTCTTGGACAAAGTACAGCCAGAATGCTCCTTAGAAATGAGGATGGCAAGGCTTTATCTCATGTATTTTGGACATGTTATCAGGAGGGACCAGCCTCTGGAGAAGGACATCATGCTTGGTAAAGTAGGGGGTCAGTGAAAAAAAGAGGAAGACCCTCAACGCGATAGACTATCGCAGTGGCTGCAACCATGGGTTCAAATAGAACACCACCAAGAAAGAAACATCGGGAGCATAGCTCATCCTTTGTACCCAATGTCTCTGTGCTAAGAAGCTCCTAGACCACGGGAAGAGTGATAACAAGGACATTCCACTGGAACTGACAGATAGAGAATGTCTTCCCCTGAAGCTGACACTCTGAATTTGGACTTCTAGCCTACTAGACTGTGAGAGAATAAACTTGTTTCTTGAAGGCATCCACTTGTGATATTGCGGTTGTAGCAACACTGGTTAACTAAGACAGTAGGTCCTCTTGAAAAATAAATAAACTTAACTATCAAACTAGAAGAATGTTTGAAGATCAGGAACATTTAATTTACTGATTACATTTTCATTTCCAAAAAATACACTCCTGGACAAAATTTTGTTATGATCCATCTTCAACTGTTTCAAGTGAGGGAGAAAAAAATAAATCAACTATAAAAAAATAAACACTGGAACTCAATTCTTAGAGTTGTTAACTTGACTTTACTAGGCCCAAGACAGAGTCCTTTATGCTAAGTCTCACATCAGTAAACCAAAACCCAGCTAATTTCTATTTCCTGTAAATCCCCAACCTTCCCAGGAGCCAAAACACAAGTCAATCAATTGACTCTACCAGAACTGGAAACCTAAACTTGCCAATCAGGATGTCCTTGCTCAATTTAACCTAGTTCAAAATTCCCTATTATTCCCAAATAAGGAAAGAAAATACCCAACAGCCAATCTGAAATTTGCTTAGTATAGCTTCCTTTTCTTGTGCATCTGTGCCCACAAAAACCCTTCTGTTTTGTACGGCTCTTCAGAGTTCTTGACTTACTTTCAGTGCCCCAATTCATGAATTGCAAATAAAGCTTATGAGTTTGCTCACAAATTTAATGTTGTGGAAATTTAATTTTCTTTTATTATGCTTTAAGTGAAAGTTTACAGTTCAAGTTAGTTTCTCATACAAAGATTTATACACACATTGGTATGTAACCCTAGTTAAACCAAAACCAAACCAAACCCACTGCCGTCGAGTTGATTCTGACTCATAACGACCCTATGAGGACACAGTAGAACTACCCCATGGAGTTTCCAAGGAGCGCCTGGCAGAATCAAACTGCTGATCCTTTGGTTAGCAGCCGTAGCACTTAACCACTATGCCACCAGGGTTCTCCCTATAATGTGACAGCACACTCTTCCTTTCCACCCCAGATTTCTAGTGTTCATTCAACCAGCTCCTGTCCATTTTTGCCTTCTTGTCTTGCATCCAGACAGGAGCTGCCCATTAGTCTCATTTTTTACTTGAGCTAAGAAGCGCTTTCTTCATGAGTATCATTTTATGTCTTATAGTCTAATCTTTGTATGAAGAGTTGGCTAAGGGAATGCTTTCAGCTCTGGGCTAACACAGTCTGCGGGCCATGTCTTTCGGGTTCCCTCCAGTCTCAGTCAGATCATTAAGTGTGGCCTTTTTATTAGAATTTGAGTTCTGCACTGCAATTTTCTCCTGCTCCGTCAGGAATTCTCTGTTGTGTTGCCTGTCAAGGTGGTCATTGGTGGTAACCAGGTACCATCTAGTTCTTCTGGTCTCAGGCTGATGAAGTCTCTGGTTTATGTGGCCCGTTCTGTCTCTTGGATTAATATTTTCCTTGAGTCTTTGGTGTTCTTTATTCTCCTTTGCTCCAGGTTGGAAATTTGATTTTTTTTTTTTTTTAATCCTTCCCGTGCTTTAAGTGAAAGTTTAAAAATCAAGTCAGTCTCTCATACAAAAATTTATACACACTTATTATATACTCCTAATTTCTCTCCCCCTAATGAGACAGCACACTACTTCCCTCCACTCTCTATTTTCGTGTCCATTCGGCCAGCTTCTGACCCCTTCTGCCCTCCCATCTCACCTCCAGACAGGACAAGCCAACATAGTCTTATGTGTCTACTTGATCCAAGAAGCTCACTCTTCAACAGTATCATTTTTCTATCTCATTGTCCAGCCCAATCCCTGTCTGAAGAGTTGGCTTTGGAAATGGTTCCTATCTTGGGCTAACAGAAGGTCTGGAGACCATGACCACAAGGGTCCTTCTAGTCTCAGTCAGACCGTTAAGTCTGGTCCTTTTACAAGAATTTGGGGTCTGCATCCTACTGCTTTCCTGCTCTCTCAGGGGTTCTCTGTTGTGTTCCCTGTCAGAGCAGTCATTGGTTGTAGCCAGGCACCATCTAGTTCTTTTGGCCTCAGGCTGATGGAGCCTCTGGTTCACGTGGCCCTTTCTGTCTCCTGGGCTCATAATTACCTATGTTTTTGTTATTCTTCATTCTCCTTTGTTCCAAGTGGGTTGAGACCAATTGATGCATCTTAGATGGCTGCTTCCTAGCGTTTAAGACCCCAAACGCCACTTATCACAGTGGGATGCAGAATGTTATCTTAAGAGATTTTATTATGCCAGTTGTCTTAGATGTCCCCTGAAACCATGGTCCCCAAACCCTACCCCTGATTCTATGGTCTTCGAAGCATTCAATTCATTCAGGAAACTTCTTTGCTTTTGGTTTACTCCACTTGCGCTGACCTCTCAAGTATTGTGTGTTGTCTTTCCCTTCATCTGAAATAGTTCTTATCTAAAATCTCATTAGTGAAAGCCCTCTCCCTCCCTTCTTCCCTCCCTTCCTCTCTCCCCCCTTTCATAACTATCAAAGAATATTTTATTCTCTGTTTGAAATATTTCTCCAGTTCTTATAATAGTGGTCTTATACAATATTTGTCCTTTTGCCTCTGACTAATTTCACTCAGCGTAATGTCTTCCAGGTTCCTCCATGTTATGAAATGTTTCACAGATTCCTCACTGTTCTTTATCGATGCGTAGTATTCCATTGTGTGAATATACCATAATTTGTTTATCCATTCATCCATTGATGGGCACCTTGTTTGCTTTCATCTTTTTGCTATTGTAAACAGTGCTACAATAAACATGGGTGTGCATATATCTGTTTGTGTAAAGGCTTTTATTTCTCTAGGATATATTCCAAGGAGAGGGACTGCTGGATCATATGGTAGTTCTAGTTCTAGTTTTTTTAAGGATGCCCCAAACTCAATTTCCAAAGTGGTTGTACCATTTTACATTCCCACCAGCAGTGTACAAATGTTCCAGTCTCTCCACAACCTCTCCAACATTTACTATTTTGTGTTTTTTGGATTAATGCCAGCCTTTTTGTTGTTGTTGTTGGAGTAAGATGCAATCTCATTTTAGTTTTGATTTGCATTTCTTTGGTGGCTAATGATCATGAGCATTTCCTCATGTATCTGTTCACATCCTGATGTCTTCATTAGTGAAGTGTCTGTTCATATCTTTTGTCCATTTTTTAATTGGTTTATCTGTCTTTTGTAGTTCAGTTTTTGCAGTATCATGTAGACTTTAGAGATCAGGCACTGATTGGAAATGTCATAGCCAAAAACTTTTTCCCAGTCTGTAGGTAGTCTTTTTACTCTTTTGGTGAAGTCTTTGGATGAGCATAGGTGTTTGATTTTTAGGAGCTCCCAGTTATCTAGTTTCTTTTCTGTGTTGTTAGTAAAGTTTTGTAGACTGTTTATGCCATGTATTAGGGCTCCTAGCATTGTCCCTATTTTTTCTTCCATGATCTTTATCATTTTAGATTTTATATTCAAGTCTTTGATCCATTTTGAGTTCATTTTTGTGCATAGTGTGAGGTATGGGTCTTATTTCATTTTTTTTTTTTTTTCAAATGGATATCCAGTTATGCCAGCACCATTTGTAAAAAAGACTGTCTTTTTCCCATTTAACTGACTTTGGGCCTTTGTCAAACATCAGCTTCTCATATGTGGATGGATTCATGTCTGGTTTCTCAATTCTGTACCATTGGTCTATGTATCTGTTGTGTACCAGTACCAGGCTGTTATGACTACTGTGGCAGTATAATAGGTTCTAAAATCAGGTAGAGCGTGGCCTCCCCCTTTGTTCTTCTTTTTCAATAATGCTTTACTTATTCTAGGCCTCTTTCCCTTCCATATGAAGTTGGTTATTTGTTTCTCCATCTTATTAAAAAATGTCATTGGAATTTGGATCAGAATTGCATTGTATATATAGATGGCTTTTGGTAGAATAGACATTTTCACAATGTTAAGCCTTCCTATCCATGAGCAAGGTATGTTTTTCCTCTTATGTAGGTCTCTTTTGGGTTCTTGCAGTAGTGTCTTGTGGTTTTTTTTTTTTTTTTTTTTTTTTTGTATAGGTCCTTTACATCTCTGGTAAGATTTATTCCTAAGTATTTTATCTTCTTGGAAGCTACTTTAAATAGTATTCATTTAGTGATTTCCACTTCAATGTCCTTTTTGTTGGTGTAGAGGAATCCAACTGATTTTTGTATGTTTATCTTGTATCCTGATACTCTGCTGAACTTTTTTGTTAGTTTCAGTAGTTTTCTTGAGGATTCTTTAGGGTTTTCTGTATATAATATCATGTCATTTGCAAATAGAGGCAGTTTTACTTCTTACTTACCAGTCTGGAGTCCCTTTATTTCTTTCAATAGCCTAAATGCTCTGGCTAGGACCTCCAGCACAATGTTGAATAAGAGTGGTGATAAAGGGCATCCTTCTCTGGTTCCCAGTCTCAAGGGGAACGCTTCAGGCTCTCTCCTTTTAGAATGATGTTGACTGTTGGCTTTGTATAAATGTCCTATATTATGTTCAGGAATTTTCCTTCTATTCCTATTTTGCTGAAAGTTTTTATCATGAATGGGTTTTGAATTCTGTCAAATGCCTTTTCTGCATCAACTGATAAAATCATGTGATTCTTGTCTTTTGTTTTATTTTTATGATGGATTACATTCATTGTTTTTCTAATGTTGAACCATCCCTGCATACCTAGTATGAATCCCACTTGGTCAAGGTGAATTATTATTTTTTTTGATATATTGTTGAATTCTATTGGTTAGAATTTTGTTAACGATTTTTGCGTCTAGGTTCATATGGGATATAACAAAAAAAACCAAACCCACTGCCATCGAGTCGATTCCAACTCACAGCAATCCTGAAGGACAGAGTAGAACTGCCTCACAGAGTTTCCAAGGAGTGCCTGGTATTTGAACTGCCGACCCTTTGGTTAGCAGTTACTGCACTTAACCACTCCACCACCAGTGTTTCCATGAGGGACATAAGTCTGTTATTTTCTTTTTTTTGTGGTGTCTTTACCTAGTTTTGGTATCAGGGATATGCTGGCTTCATAGAATGGGTTTGGGAGTATTCTGTCATTTTCTATTCTTTGAAATACCTTTAGTAGTAGTGGTGTTAATTCTTCCCTGAAAGTTTAGTAGAACTCTGCTATGAAGCTGGCCAGGCCAGGGATTTTTTTGATTGGGAGTTTTTTGATTCCCTTCTTTTGTTATGGGTCTATTTAGTTGTTCTACCTCTATTTGTGTTAATTTAGGCAGGTAGTGTGTTTCTAGGAATTCATTCATTTCTTCTAAGTTTTCAAATTTGTTAGAGTGTAATTTTTCATATCAATCCGATATAATTTTGTTAAGTTCAGTTGGATCTGTTGTAATATCACCCACCTAATTTCTTCTTCAGGTTATTTGCGTCCTCTCCTCTTTTTCTTCTATCAGTTTGGCCAATGGTTTATTAATTTTATTATTTTTTTCAAAGAGCCAGCTTTTGGTCCTGTTAATTCTTTCAATTGTTTTTCTGTTTTCTATTTCATTTAATTCTGCACTAATTTTTATTTTTGCTTTCTTATGTGTCTGAGGGTCTCTTTTGTTGCTCTCTTTCTATTTGTTGAAGTTGTAGGGATAATTCTTTGATTTGGGCCTCTTCGTTTTGTATGCGTGCAGTGAAGGATATAATTGACCTCTGAGCACTGCTTTCGCTGTGTCGTCATGGTTCCAATAGAAAGTGTATTCATTGTCATTGGATGCTATGAATTTCTTTATTCCATCCTTCATGTCTTCTATAACCCAGTCTTTTTTGAGCAGGATATTGTTCAGTTTCCAAGTGTTGGAATTCTTTTCCCTGCTTTTTCTGTTATTGTTTTCTACCTTTGTCCTTACGTTCAAAGAAGGTACTTTGTAATATTTCAATGTTTTGGATTCTGCTAAGGCTTGCTTAATGACTTAATATGTGGTCTATTCTAAAGAATGTTCCATGTGCACTAGAAAAGAAAATACACTTGGCCGCTGTTGGTGGAGTGTTCTGTATTTGTCTACGAGGTCAAGTTGCTTGATGGTGGCATTTAGATCTTCTGTGTCTTTATTGAGCTTCTTTCTGGATGTTCTGTCCTTCACTGAAAGTGGTGTGTTAAAGTTTCCTACTGTTATTGTGGAGCTGTTTATCTCACTTTTCAGTGCTGATAGAGTTTATTTTATGTATCTTGCAGCCCTGTCATTGGGTGCATAAATATTTAATATGATTATACCTTCCTGGTATATTGTCCCTTTAATCATTGTATAGTGTCCTTCCTTATCCTTTGTGGAGGATTTAACTTTAAAGTCTATTTTGTCAGAAATTAATATTGCCACTCTGCTCTTTTTTGGTTGTTGTTTGCTTGATATATATATTTTTTTTTCATCTGTTGAGTTTTCATTTGTTTGTGTCTCTGAGTCTAAGGAGTGTCTCCTGTAGGCAGCATATAGAAATGGATCGTGTTTTTTAATCTGTTCTGCCACTCTCAGCGCCTTTATAGGTGCATTTAGTCCATTTACATTCAGCATAATTATGGATAGGTAGGAGTTTAGTGCTGTCATTTTGATGTCTTTTTTTGTGTGTTGTTGACAGTTACTTTTTCCCACTTAATTTTTTGTTCTGAGTTGTTTATCTTCATATGTCTATTCCTCTTATTCATTGTTGTTGATTTTGTTTTTGTTGAATCTCTATTTTTTTCTTGTATTTTATTTTGATGAGTAGGGTAGTCTGCTTTGCAGTTACCTTAACACTTACCCCTATTTTTCTAAGTTTAAACCTAACTTTTATTTCTTTATATAGCCTTGTCTTCCTCTCCATAAGAAAGATCTGTGATTACATTTTTTACATTTCTTAGTCCCTCTTTATTGTTTTAATGTCTTCTTTTACATAATAACATCGCTGTTTCCCTGTTGTAAGCATTTTTATCTTGATTTATTTTTATGATTTCCCTGTCTGGCTTGACCTCTGATTGCTCTGTCCAGTGTTCTAGTCTTGAGCTGATACCTGATATTATTGATTTTCTAATCAAAGAACTCCCTTTTGTATTTCTTGTAGTTTTTTTTTTTTTTTTTTAGTTTTTTACAAATTCTCTAAACTTCTGTTTACCTGGAAATGTCCTAATTTCACCTTTATATTTGAGAGACAATTTTGCTGGATATATGATTCTTTGCTGGCAATTTTTTTCCTAAAATGCTGTATATAGGTCATCCCATTGTCTTCTTGCCTGCATGGTTTCTGCCAAGTAGTCTGAGTTTAGTCTTATTGACTCACCTTTGCAGGTGACTTTTCGTTTATCCCTAGCTGCTCTTTAAATTTTTGCTTTATCTTTGGTTTTGGCAAGTTTGATTATAATATGTGTTGATGACATTCTTTTAAAATCTACCTATGTGGAATTCAATGAGCATCTTGGATAGGTATCTTCTTATCTTTCACAATATCAGGGAAGTTTTCTGCCGACATATCTTCAACAATACTCTCTGTATTTTCTGCTATCCCTCCCTGTTCTGGCACTCCAATCACTCATAGGTTATTTCTCTTAATAGAGTTCCACATGATTCTTAGCGTTTCTTCATTTTTTAAATTCTTTTTTCTGATTTTTCTTCCAATATATTGGTGCCAAGTGCTTCATCTTCAAGCTCACCATTTCTGTCTTCACTTGCTCAATCCTGTTCCTCTTTCTATTGAGTTGTCTTAATTCTCTAATTTTAATTGTTAATCTTCTAGATTTCTGATTGCTGTCTCTCTATGTGCTCTTGCAGCTTATTAAATTTTTATTATGTTCTTGAATAATCTTTTTAATTTCTCAAGTGCTATACCTGTGTGTTCCTTGGCTTGTTGTGCATATTGCCTGATCTCCTTCCTGATGTCTTGAAATATTTTGTATATTAATCTTTTGTATTCTGCATCTGGTAATTCCAGGAAGGCACTTTCATCTAGAAGATCCCTTGATCCTTTGTTCTGAGAGCTTTTTGAAGCAATCACCATCTGTTTCTTTGTGTGGATTGTTGTCTCCAAGCGATCTTGTATTAGTTTATTTTATGTTTGCTAATTGTGTTGTAGCTTCTTTGTTTTGTTTTGATATGCCCAAATGGGTAGCTTGAGTGAGCTAGCTTGATTATTTTCACCTTTGAAGATCTGATGTTCTGTCACCAGATGGCTAAAGCTGTTATCTGGTATATCAGTCTAGGAGTCCATTCACTTGTATGGATTTAGCTCAGGTATCCAGGTAGCTGGTCATCAAATGTGTGGTACAGACTCTGTCCTATAGTCTTAGAGGGGCAGGGGTAATTGATGTAGGTACCGGTATCCAATTGCAGTAGGGGATCATGCTTTGAACAAGGCAGAGAGGTGAGAATCATCCCCAAAGTGCCTCTGAGGAAAGTGCATCCCTGTTCTGTAGAGGGTACTGGTGGGTGGGTTCTGCAGATGGACCACCCAATGCTTTTGGTTGTAAGGACTGGGAGGTACCAGGTATCCTTGGACCCCTGCCACAGGTGTTTCAGTGACATGAGTGGAGCCACCAGTCCTTAGGCCCCAGATATGGTTAGGTGAGGACCCTGTTTAATAGGAAAATTGGTGTCATTCAACAAACACCCACCTCTCTACCACAGAGCTGAAACAGTTGCAGTCTGCCAACAAGGGCCCATTCTCCTGAAATAGATCCACACAGGTCCATGCAGGGGGGAAAGATACTCAAAGTCCACAGACCTTTTATGCCTGGACAGGAATCACTTCTGTCCTGAGCTACCCCGGTTAGTGGAGCTGGCAAATCATCTTTTCCCCCAATTGCAAATTTATTCCTTCTCCAAGGCTGGGAGAATGGCTCCAGGCTTCAACAGGGCCTATATCAGGCCCAGGGAAATAAACAGCCTCTGAAAGCAGCTTGGGGCTGAGGGCACGGTAAAATGTATGCAAGTACTTAGGTTTCGCCAAGGGTGCCATTCTTCTATGGTTCCTCAGGTGTGAGTAGGCTGTGTGGCTAGCTTCTTCTCCCTGAGGAAACTGTGGCTGAATGCTACTACCAGCCTACCGTAGCTGCTCCTGGGAATGGTGCCTGAGGGATCCTGGTGATTCAGGTCTGGCAACTCCTCTCTGCTTCTGAACCGTCTCTTCTTCCCCCTGCCACTCAGTCTATTTTCTAACTTTGTCTTTGATGTTCAGGGCTCCTAGCTTGTCCTAAATATAATCTTTTCACTTGTTTTGTTGGATCTTTGTTGTAAGAGGGATGGCAGGAAGCATCTGGCTTTTCCGCTATCTTGGCTCCTCCCTTCGGAAATTTGATTTTTAACAGAGTTCATAATTAAATCATGAATAAAATGTATTAATAATCTAAAGTATAAGGAAAACTTCTAATATGTATTACTTAAATTGTAATGGTAATTGATATACTAATAAAATAAATGAAACATTATTTTTTTTTAATTATCTTTTGTTGCTTTTCTGGAATTTTACAGACATGACTAAAAGTTCTGTTTGTGATTTATATTTTCTGTTACTTGGCAAAGAGGAAGGCTTGGGTTAGTAATGCGTCTACTTTTATTATTTATACAGTATACCATGAAATGACCACTGAAATGTTCATGACAACCGAAATGTTCAAAAGGTAATATCAAAATAGATATTCTGATGACAATTTTTTTTTTTGGAAGATCATATGCCTTAATCCCCAAGTTAACTTCTCAGTCAAAGGCAAAAATAGTACAAGATTTGTTTGGCATATTGTTCCAGAATTTAGCACTTACTTTTTTAAAAATTATGTTAGGTTACCTTTTTCTTCACAGTATTCAAGATCAGTGTGAAATTCAGGCCACAAGTATCAATAAAAAATGTTTGGTCATCAGAATTTAGTTCATCATAATTTAGCAACAACTTTGCAAAACAAAGGGATAGAGAATTAGATTCAACTGAACAATTGTGGCAGGCAAAATATTACTTTCTGTATCATTATCCTTATGCTTCCCTATTTACTAACACAAAATACAATCTTTACTTGAAGTTTCCATAGATAGACTCAATCTGTTAAATATTCTGTAGGCTTTTACCACCATGCTCCAATCGATTACAGAAAGTACATTTTAAAAGATGCAAATTTGCTTTTAATATGTATCCATTGAATTCATAAATCATAGTATTTTTAATTAAATTGTCATCCAACTAAGGGACACAGAAAAAAAAAAAAAATGAGACAGCCTAATGAGCTTTCTCTAAGTCATTGCCCACCAGCTCAGCCTTGTTTGCATGAAATACATCTTTAGACTCACTATAAACTATGGAATTGTAGTTTTAATTATTTTTCTTGTTGACTTTTCTATTATACTAAGGACCCTGCTGTGATTCAGGATCTACTTTTTGAAGCCCTTTCATCAGACAGTTCTCAAAGAGTATTTGCATATCTCAATTCAATTACGTACATAGAAATTCATTTTTAATCTAAACTACATCTTTTTTTTTTCTTGCCTCACCTTTCAAATCTGGAACATTCTACATTTGTTTTGTGTAAAACTTCATGTTGACTTTTTAATTCTTTTTTCCTTGTTTGTGATTTGAGAACCAATTTTGATTCATCTAATTAAAAGTTCCTTGAAGGACAAAATATCAAACAAATTTCAGGCGACAGTGTGAAGTTGTTTGAATTGATTTGAACATCAATGCTCTAACTTTCCATAGTACCCTCAAGTGTTTGCAGACTGATGTGAGCAAACCGCTTGGTCTTTCCTGAATATAATTAGTATTCAGTTATAAGATACTCTGGTGCCTTGATGAGTCTATCTGACTAAAGATCATTTGAAGACATTAACAAAATAGTTACATTGACATGCTGTCTGAGGCAAATATTGTTTGAATGCAAGAAAAGGCTTAAAAAAAAGGATAAAACTGATTACATACTTTATTCCTATTTAGGAAAGAAAATGAATAAGAGATAAAAATATGAGGGAAAAAATTAGGCTAGCAAACACAATAAATAAAAAGAAAGAACAAAGTCCCAGAAGAGGTTGATAGGAATGAAAATAGAGATGTTTAAAAAAAAAAATTTTGCAAATCTAGAGCAATTGTTTAATTTGCCTGTCCATATGCAGTTTGTTTCTTTCTATGAAACACAGCAGTTATGCTGAGTAAATCAAATGTAAATGAAGCTATTGAAGCATAAATGAAGACCTAAGAGGTGAGAAAATGTTATGCTAATAATCAAAGAGGTCTCTGAAGGTCATGGGAAAAAAAGTACATAAGGGCCAAGATAGAATTTTCCATTTAGTCTCTTATACTTGCTAGAAATCACACTAATATTAAAAAAAGAGGAAGAAGAAAAAAAAAGAAATCGGATTCCTAGTATTAAAAAAAAAGAGATTCTTAGTAGTTTTTAAAAAGTCTGTTATATAAAGTGAATAATATGTTTTTCTACAAGCACATTGTACACACACTATAATTCTTTAGGTCTGTAATAAATATTCATTATGTCAAGTGGCCATAGCCCTGCAGTAAGACATTTTTTTAAGACATTTGGGAAGATTTGAACTTCTGAATTTAAATTCAAGAAATTATTCAAAATGTGGTTTTAAAATAACACCTACTTCACTATGTTGAATATGGCAGTGATTATCTGATATTTATACATTCAGTCATGGCTAGTTAATATGTACAGAATTTTTTTGCAAACAATGTGCCCACATGTATGACATGCCCACATATATAATGCGTACACAGTGCCTAGGAAAATAATGTGTGAGGGGGTTGAGAGGCTAGCAAAAAAAAAAAAAAAAATGTATAATGTGCAAAATATTTGCATAAAAATACAGTAAATATTTCTAAGATATTTTAAAATATTTGTGATTTTATTATATGTATGTATTAAGGAAATGCTTTTCAATGTGAATAATAAAACAACAGTGAAATAACACATAGAGATGCATATTTTGTTCAGTTACGCCAGTCAGAGCTCTGATAATTGTTTTCTTTATCTTGGGTTAATCATTACTTAATAAAAAAAATTACTTAATATAAAAAGAAGTATAATAATCAGCCTAAAAGTTATATTCGTAAAATGCAAAATTCTGGATAAAAAATGGTTTTGCACTCTTGAACTTTCCGAATCATTAAAATGGATCAACTGCATAGATATAATCAGTATAAATGCATTGTAATTCAGGTTAAAACATTCTCATGTTAAAGCCCATATTTCTCTTGATAAAATAACTGAAACAAAATTTTATTTAAAAAATGCAATACATTGACTAAAAGACCAAAATGAATACGTATCTTTTTATAAGGATTTCATTATGAAATAAAAAAGAAAACAAGTAACTTAAAGATAAACTAAATCAGTGAAGTATGCTTTATTTTAGCCTTGATAAAGAGCACAAGGGAAGCAATTTTTTATTATTAGGTGCCTTCTAAATTGTTCTGACTCACAGTGACCCTGTGTAATACAGAATGAAAACACTGCACAGCCCAATATTTTGTCCATATAATTCTTCAAAATTGCAACTTGAGGATTAAACTTTTTCATTAGTTCTTTCAGCTTGAGAAATGCTGAGCGTGTTCTTCCCTTTTCGTTTTCTAACTCCAGGTCTTTGCACATTTCATTTTACTAGTTTACTTTGTCTTCTAGAAGCATCCTTTGAAATCTTACATTTAGCTCGTTTACTTCATCTTTTTTTTCCATGTACTTTAGCTACTGTACCTTGAACAGCACTTTTCTGAGTCTCTTCTGACATCCATTTGGTCTTTTCTTTCTGTCTTTTCAATGACGTCTTGCTTTCTTCATGTATGATGTCCTTGATGTCATCCCACAAGTCCTCTGGTCTTTGATCGTCAGTGTTCAAAGTGTCAAATGTATTCTTGGGGTCGTCTCTAAATTCACATGGAATATATGGAATATACTTAAGGTCATACTTTGGCTCTGATGGACTTGTTTTAATTTCCTTTTGTTTCAGCTTGCACAGGAGGAAATGATGGTCCATTGGGCAGTTGGTCCCTGGCCTTGTTCTGACTGATGATACTGAGCTTTTCCATCATCTCTTTCCACAAATATAGTCAATTTAATTCCTGTGTATTCCATCTGGCAAAGCCCCCATTTATAGTCATCAATTATGTTGTAGAAAAATGGTATTTGCAATTAATAAGTTGTTGATCTTGCAAAATTCTATCATGCGATCTCAAGTATTATTTCTAACACCAGGCTATATTTTCCAACTACTGATTCTTATTCTTTGTTTTCAACTTTTGTATTCAAATGAACAGTAATTATCAATGTATTTTTATTGCACGTTTCCAGAATTTCAGTCTACAGATGTTGGTAAAAATCTTCAGTTTCTTTATCTTTGGCATTAGTGGTCGGTGAGTAAAATTCAAAAGACAGTTGTATTAACTGGTCTTCTTTGTAAGCATATGGATATTATCATATCACTGACAATGTTGTACACCAGGATAGATCCTAAAACGTTCCTTTTGATGGAGAACGCGATGCCATTCCTGTCAAATTTTTTATTCCATGCAAAGTAGACCATAGATTTTCCAATTCAAAACGGCCAGTACCAACTCATTTCAGCTCACTAGTGCCTAGGATATCGATCTTTATGCATTCCATTTCACTTTTGATGACTTCCAATTTTCCTATATTCATACTACATACATTCCATGTTCTGCGTATTAATGGATGTTTGCAGCTGTGTCTTCCCATTTTAAGTAGTGCCACATCAGCAAATGAAGATCCTGAAGGTTTGACTCCATCCATGTCATTAAGTTCTGTTCTACTTTGAGGAGGTAGCTCTTCTCCAGTCATATTTTGAGCTCCTTCCAACCTGAAGGCCCATCTTCCAGCACTGTATCAGTGTTCTGCTGCTGTTCATAAGGTTTTCACTGGCCAATCTTCTTTGGAAGTAGACCACCAGGCCTTTTTTCCTAGTCTGTTTTAGTCTGGAAGCTCCGCTGAAACCTGTCTACATGTGTGACCCTGCTGGTGTTTGAAATATTGGCAGCATAGCTTCCAGCATCACAGCAACATGCAAACCACCACATTATGACAAACTGACAGATGAGTGGTGGATGGAAGCATTATCCTTAGAAAATAATTCACTTTGGTTGGATAAATCAAAGTGTTTGTAGAATAATTGATTGAAATGTTTACGTCATTTACATTTGAATGACAAATTCCAGCTTGTGCCAATTAACAAATCATAATTTCATATCTTTATTCACACGCTTACTCATTCTAAAAATTTGTGCTAGATTGTTTGTTCAGCTTCATTTTAAAATGTAATGGGAAATAAGTAGCAACAAATATTGTTGTCTGAAGAATTATTTTAAGTTTTAATTTAAGCTATTAGCAATGCAGAATAAAAACTCCTGCATAGTATCAGCTTCATTTTAAAATGTAATGGGAAATAAGTAGCAACAGACATTGTTATTTGAAGAATTACTTTAAGTTTTAATTTAAGCTATTAGCAATGTAGGGCAAAAACTCCTGCATAGTGTTTACTTAAGTTTATTTTAATTTAAATCCCAAGATACACTTTTGACCCTACACAATTTATGAAATAATTAGCTAATCTTCAGTTTTTGAAGAACAAAATTTCACAATTTATCTGAAAAGCTAAGGTAAATATGTAATCACGACAACTTTAATTACAAAATGATGGTTTATTATGAAGTCAATAATATTTGTATATTTTTATATAAAAGCCACACATTCATTTTATATATTCATGAACTAAAAGTCTGATGAAGAAATTCAGTGTGCTCTAGATACATTTTTTTTCTAGATACACAAGTCTATCAAAGACCTAAAAAATTTTACACATAACTACCATTGTGCATTGCAAGAGGATTTAGAAATTATCTTATCTTTTGGTAATCAACATCAGAGCTAATGTGTGTGTGTCTTTGTGGGTCATTTTGTTTTGTTTCTTTCCCAGAAACAGATATTGAGGTAAGAATTTGAGAGGAAATAATAATTTTAGACTTTATGAATCACTGGTGGAAATGCAGTAAAATTATTGGGAAGAAATGTGAAAATAAAGCATTCATTGTAGTCAAGTAGTTTGTTGGGAAATGAACATAATCCCATGGGGAATCTGGGAAATGGTGCAAAATCACACCTCAGAATTATTCCACCTGAAGCACAAGGGATATGTTATGTTACACATCAACTCCCAAAATCATTCTTTGAGGGGTGTTCCTAGAGTGCTAACAATTCCCTAATCATTCTGGGCACTCAGAGTGCCCAGAGAACAGCCTTCTGTGCATTCAGAGAAAGCCCTCAGGACCAGAGGTACAGAGCATGGCAGCTGAAAACTAGCCATAAATCACTGAAAGGTTTGAAGCATTTGGGCAGGATCTGGCAACAAACATTACTATCTGCACCTTACATTGTTCATTTCCCCCCTCGGGCCCTGCATTAAATTCACAGTTCAATTTGTCTTACTGCTTCTGAAAGGTAGAGGTTGGTCGTAAATTCTTAAAAACAAAAACTTACAAAATGATGGTTAGTAGGACAAGCTTCAGCTTCTGCTCTTGTAGCTGGTCCTGACCCTGGCCACAGCTAATACTCTTCATATACTCCTTTGTCATCCATGCTAGATTTTTTTCCTCAACTTGGTTAAGAACTTCAGCTGGTCAAAGCGTAGTTGCCCAGAGGGAAATTTTACCTTCATGCATAAGGGTTCTTATGCCTTGGTTACCATTCCTTTGTCACCATACCATTCCTGCATTTGCCACGTTGATGCGCTAAGATGTACCCCCAAGGAACTAAGGGTTTCTTGGTTCCAGACATACTCCTCCTTGCACGCATTACCTGTTGCCTCCAAGTAGATTCTGACTTATTAGCAACCTTAGAGTAGAACTGCCTCAAAAGGTTTCCAAGGTTGTAATCATTATGGAAGCAGACTGTCACATCTTTCTCCTGTGGATGGTTGGCTGGTTTGAATGCCCAACCTTTGGTTAGCAGATGAGCGCTTAACCACTGACGCACCAGGGCACCTATTACACAGCCGCAATTCTCCTTTCTCATGATAATTGCGGTCAGTTCTCCGACCAGTATACAAATTCTTTTTTTTTTTTTTTGTTCAACTGACATGATGTAAGTTGAATCAAATTTAAATTAAGTGGAATCCTTAATGTGTTCCTAAGTAAATGTGTCCCTCCCCTCAGAACTAGGACCTCTAGTCCAAAAAATCCAGATGTTGTCTAAAGAGACACAAATTTCCCAGTGTGTCACTGAGAGTTGTGATGAAGGGACACTCAGCTATGATCACTATATCTATGGAGGATATTTCCAGTATTCAATTCAATGGATTCCATGGACATGGTGCTCATTGTTGGACCTCCTTTGCCTTACTGTGGATCACTTGGTTCAAGCACTGTTCATGACTCTATTATAATGTCAGTCCATCTATTAGTCTTTGCTTAGAATTGCTGGCCAAAGCACTACAGATAAAGAATGCTCCTTGAATTCATACCCAGAATAAGTATCAATTCCAGTATGGCTGAGTTATTTACCACTCAAGAATGAAAACAGTTCAATGTAATCTACCAAAAGGATAGTGCCATATCAAAGGCTTAATTTCAGTCACTGCTGCTAACTGACTGTACCCTCAGCAGTGACAATATCTATTACAGGCTCAGTGAGAGAGGTTCCAGTTCCAGGTATACTCACCGATCTTGGTGATCCCAAGCATACTCACCAGTCCTGCTATTGTGAACTATCCCTTTCATTAGGAAAAAACAAAGCAAAACTAAGCACTAGGCTGGCTAAAGACAGAGCATTTTGGTTGTGTTCTGCTATTGTGTTTTGCTTTTGTTTGATATATTTTAGCAGTGTTGCAATTAATAAATATGTGCATATATCTTTGCTTACCTATGCAAATCGGTCTGTAGGATAAATTTTTACTTGAGTAACTGGGACAAATATGTTGGTGCTGATAATTTTGAGAGATTGCTAAATTTCACTCAAAAAAAGTTATATCTCTATCTTGTTGGTATATTAAATGATCAATTTAATTAATCTAAATTTAATGGTAGAGATGTTCCAAAGTTGGGCTTTAGTCCCTTTAAAGGCCATTTTATTTCTGTTTCCTCTACTCCTGGGCATAGCTCTTCCAAGTTTCAAACCAATATATGGATCTCCCCATAACCTTGAAGTTCTTGGACTTTTTTTTTTTTCCTGTTACCCGACATGGGAGGATGTCAAAAGTTCTGCTGGGTATTTCAGCCTTTAATCATATACTCACCTTCTTAGTCTCTCAGTCATCTCCTCCTCTGAAATTAGCAAACATTTTTATTTAATTTTGGAATCACCTCTGTGGGCTTGCTTCTTGACTTGGATATTGGCATGTAATTCTTCACTGCTTTATTATCTTTCAATTCCTTCAACTGTTTTTTTAATGAATTTTATCAACTTAATCTATCATTCAATGGGAGGACTGAGCTGAATTTCCTCATTGGTAATGAGAAATTTATAAAATCATAACCCCAATGTGACACATTAGACACAAGGATGACAAAAATTAAAAAAAAAGACATCAAATATTGTCAAGGGTGTGAGGAAATGGGAAATCTTAAACATTCTTGGTAGGTGATAAATTGATAAAACTACATTGGAAAACTGATATTTATATACTAATGTCAAATATGTATGCACAACCCTCTGATCCAGTAATTTTGTCTCTCGGTTAAACTTATTGCTAGCTCTAACACTAATCCAACCCTAATCCAAATCCAATAGAAATACATGCATACATGTGACAAATTCAAGAATGTTCTTTAGTAGCATTCTTCATAATAGCCTAAACTCAGAAATAAGGCAAAAGTCATGAGCAATTGAAGCAATATATAAATCTTAGTATACTAATAAATGAAACACTAGATAGCCATGAAACTGTATGAGCTAAGATAAAACTTCACTTAACAATGGGGAAGAGTCACACAAGCCTAATGCCAAGGCACTAAAGCCATACCCAAGTGATTACAGACTACATGATTCTGTTTATATGACGTATAGAGCAGTCGAAGCTACTCTATTGTGTTAAAAAATCAGAATAGCGCTTTTTGCTAGGAAAGAGGGGGGAAGCTGTGACTGGAAAGCAGCACGCGAGGGGCTTTTAAATGAGAATAATAACTTGTTCTTGATCTGTGTAGTGATGTCACAGTAATTTTTTTTTCAAAATCATGGATCTGTATATTTGTATTGTGTACATTTTATCACATATGTATTATAATTCACAATAAAAATTTAAAAAAACAAAAAATGTAATATCTCACAGTTGTACAAGCAAGTCATTGTATCCCACACATGGTTAGACTTTTCTCAGTACTACATAAAATTGTTTTACTTAAAATTTGTCTTTGTCGACCAAAAATAATATTATAATGTTCTAAGAAATAAATTGTAAGGTTTGAAAAAAAAATTTTCGTTGTATTAACTTTTATTCATTCAATATAATTTTTGATAATTTTATTCCTAAATGGTAAGTGATAATATAAAGCTCTTTCTACCTTAATAATATTTATCTACTGTATCTATATTTATCCATCTTGATATTATCTATCTAGTGTATCTACATATAAAATTGTCAAAACACACTTAAGTGATACCTTTCACCTTAGAATTCTAAATTCTTGTCAAATGCTTAGTTTATAAATTCAAAATAAATAGCAGTAAGTATTAAAGTGTGGACTTCACAGATGTAAAATTTAATCATATATTTCCAGAATAAAATTTATATTTATGCTTTTCTTACAAGATTTTAAATTTTTGAGCAAGCTAAAAATTTGAAGAGAAAAATATGCAAAAATAAGTTTGTTACAGCTTACTATAACATAATAATACTGTTACTTTATCATATATTTGGGGGAATAATCACTTTTTACCTTAACATTCCTCTTTTCAGAAAGGCTTTTTGTAAGATTACCAATGACCAATCAATATATCAATGTATTACTATAGATATCCTATCAAATTTTCACATCTATTGCCCCAAAAAATATATCAGTTTTAAAGAAAATTACATTCTTAATTGGGAATGATTATTTTTTATTTCTTATAGATTTGGGTTTTATTCTTCGAAACAATAGGTTCCATTGTTAGGAACAGTTGTGAGTTTACAGAAAGAAGTTAAAAATTATACTTAAAATGTTGGTCATATGTTTACAATTTCAAGTGCTATAAGAGCAAATTGGCAATTTGTACATAAGAAAAATTTATATGAAAATGTACCTATGGAAACGTACCCTGCAAACAGGAGAAAACACATATTAATTTGTATTAGAAAATTTCATTCAGAAATTTGTGCATTTGTCCAACATGGCTCATTGCATTCTTCAGTAGTTTTGTCATAATATTAATATTTGTAGTATATGCTTAATATAATACAGCACACATTTTAAAATATGAATACATTATAAGTATAAAGATTGAGAAATCATTGTAATATCTATGTTTTTGCTCCAAAGAAGCTGTATTTATGCCCAATTCCAATCAGTCTTCCTTACCAGAGATAAAAATCCTACAGATTTCTAGCATCAGTTGGTTTTAACTGTTTTGGTCTTTATATATAAATGAAACCATAAAGTAACACTTATTTGTATCCGGCTTCTTGTATTCAGGTGCATATTTGTGAGATTTATACTTGTTATTGAGTGTAATTGTAGTTTGTTCATTGTCATGGCTGTTATTATTCTACTGAATAACGATACATTTTATGTAATGCATCTGGTGTTGGTGAACACTTACTTACACGCAGCTTTTGAATATTTTGAACAATGTTGCTGTGAACATACTGGCACACTAGCCCATTTCTTTTATCTTTTTAAAACATATGTATTTCCTTGGGGTATATTCCTATATACAGGTATAAAGATATGATAGCGATTTACTTCAAAGACAGGGCTGCATAGTTTTCAAAGGGATTGTACCAATGTACATTCCTATTAGCCTGTATGAGATTTTCAATTCTCCTCACTGACATCATAGACTATATCTGATACATGTTTTTTCCAATTTAATCACTCTGTGAGTATTTGATAGTGTCACAATTTAATTTTCAATAAATAAAGCCAAGCACACTTTTATATTTGTATTGGCTTTTTGGATATTATTATTTTTTAAATGTCTCTTTAAGTCATTTGCCCAATTTCCCAGTGGGTTGTCAATCTTTTACTTATTGATTTGGAGAACACAAGAACCAAAATCAGGTCTTGTGTCAGATACATATTTTGTAAAGATTTTTATCCTACTCTGTGATTTGTATTTTTTCTCTTAATGCTTCTTTCGACAAAATTCTTAATTCTAATACCTTTTTCTTTTGTTTTTTGCGATAAAAGACATTGTAATTATTCTTGCTTGTACTATTCAGGTTTAGTGTGTCAAGATCATGTTAAAATAAATTGGGAAGTATTATAGTTTTTGTATTCTCTGAAAGATTTGATTTAAGATACTTAGAATTTCTTACTTAAATAGTAGGGAAAATTTACAGATGAAGTTTTCTGTTCTGGAATGTTCTTTGTGATATTTTAATAATATATCCAGTTTCTTTAATAGACATAGAATTTCTCAAGCTTTCAATCATATGTCAGTTTTATAAATATTTTTCCGTGAATTTACATAATTTATTAAAATTGCAAAATATATTGAAATAAATTAGTTTCTAATATTCTCATATTAGTGATGGTACGCTCTGTAGTGATGTCATCTTTGTCATTGTTCCTAATTTTTTTTAATGTTTTTAATGAGTCTTTTCTCTCTTTTTTTGATAAACCTTGTCAAAGTTTCATTAATTTTGTAAATCATTTCGAGTAAACTATTTTTGATTTGTTAATTTTGTCTATTTTATTTTATCCTTATTATTTCCTTTTTTTCTACTTTCTTTCAGTTTGATTTTTCTAGGTTCTAAGATAGAAGCTTAAATAATTTATTTTTAACCTTTTGGTCTACATCTTAAACCTATCCCTACACATTTAAAGCCAAAATTACCTCTAAGCTCTAGTTTATCTGAATCTCACAAGGTTGATGTTTTCTCTGTTTTACTAGTTCAAAGTATTTCTAAATTTTCTATATGATTTCTTCTTGACCAATGTCTTATTTAGAAAAGCATTGCTTAATTTTTGATTGAGAAGGAATTTTATTGTTATCTTTTTGTTAGTGATTTCTAGTTTAATATAACATTGGCATGAGAAAACATCATGTAGATAATGTAATCCTTTGAAATATGTTTAAGCCTTGTACCCTTTGGTCAATATTCTGTCTACATATAAAAGGTGTGAAACTCTGTTATTGTTGGATACCATTTTGAAGTTTGCATTTTTATGTGGAAGAGAAAGAAATAAAAATAGATATAACTGTTTTGGAGAAAAATAGTGCAATATAAAAGAATACTGTGTTGATGAGGATAGGATGGACAGGTATCTTTAGCAGGAGAGTCAAGACATAAAAATAGAGCCTAATAACTACATGCTTAAATATTTAAAAATAAATACTTGAGCTAATAAGTATTTTGTATTCTCAATTTAATTTAATTAATATGAAAGATTAGACTTGATATAATAAGAGACTTTAATAAAGTTCTAAATTTTCACCATAGAAAAGGCAAAAAGACAGTACTCAGTATATGTTTGTAATATACCTGATTAATCTTCCTTAAAAGAAGTTACTATATTTCCCAATTACAGCAGGGTATGGTCATGCTATTTATAAGTAAATAATGTATGACAATGTTAAAAGTTGCCAGACTCCTAAATGGAGCCTCACACTCAAATGAATCTGTGAGATAATTCACAGATTCATCATTATTCTTTATCATTGCTTCACATTCCATTGTGTGATATACCATAGTTTGTTTATCCATTCATCTGTTGATGGGCATCTAGGTTGTTTCCATCTCTTTGCTATTGTGAACAGTTCTGTGTGTGCATAGGTCTATTCATGTGATGGCTCTTATTGCTCTATGATATAGTCCTAGGAATGGGATTACAGAATCATATTGTATTCCAATTTCTAGCTTTCTAAGGAAGTGCCATATCATTTTCCAAAATAGTTATATCATTTTGCATTCCCACCAGTACTGCATAAGAGTTCCAATCTTCCCGCAGCCTCTCCAACATTTGTTATCTTCTGTTTTTTCAATTTGTGCCAGTAATGCAAGGAGGAGATGCTGTCTCACTATGGTTTTGATTTACAATTTTCTAATGGCTAGTGATCATGACCATTTCCTCATTTGGTGAAGTGTCTGTTCATTTCCTTTGCCCATTTTTTAATTGGATTATTTGTCTTTTTGTTATTAAAAAAAAAAAACAAACTCAGCACCATTGCGTTGATTCCGACTCATAGTGACCCTATAGGAACCAAAATCCAAGCCCATTGCCAACAAGTTGATTCCAACTCAAAGTGACCCTACAGGACACAGTAGAACTGCCTCCATAGAATTTCCAAGGAGCACCTCGTAGATTAGAACTGCCAACCTTTTGGCTACTAGCCATAGCTCTGAACCCCTATGCCACCAGGGTTTCCTTTTATTGTAAAGGTGTGGGATTTTCTTGTGGACTTTAGAGATTAGACCTTTGTCGAATTTGTAATAGCCAAAATTTTTTCCCAGTCTGTATGTTCTCTTTTTACTCTTTTGGTGAAGTCTTTTGATGAACATAAGTGTTTAATTTTTAAAGAACATCCTAGTTATCTAGCTTATCTTCTGGAGTTTGTGTGTTGTTAGTTATGGTTTATATCCTCTTAATGCCGTGTATTAGGGCCTCTAGCACTGATCCTATTTTTTTCTTCTATGATCTTTACAGTTTTTTGCTTTATATTGAGGTCTTTGATCCATTTTAAATTAGCTTTTGTGTATGGTATGCGATATGGGGACTGTTTCATTGTTTTGTAGATGGACATCCAGTTTTGCTAGCACCATTTGTTTAAAAGACTGTCTTTTCCACCTTTAATGGACTTTGGGCCCTTGTTGAAGATCAAGTGGCCTTTAGTGGATGGATTTACATCTGGGTTCTCAATTCTGTTCCATTGGTCAATACATCTGTCACTGTACCAGAACCAGGCTGTTTTGACTACCGTAGTTGTGTAGTAGGTTCTGGGGTCAGGTAGTGTGAGTCTTCCTACTTTATTCTTCTTCTTCAATAGTGCTTTACTTATCCAGGGCTTCTTCCCTTTCCATATAAAGTTGATTAATTTTTCCATTTCATTAAAGAATGTTGTTGGTATTTGGGTTGGGATTGCACTGTATTCATAAACTGCTTTGAGTAGAATAGTCATTATTAACAATGTTGAGTCTACCTATCCATGAGCATGGTATGTTTTTCCATTTATGTAGATATCTTTTGGTTTCTTGCAGTAGTGTTTTGTAGTTTTCTTTGTATAGGTCTTTTACATCCTTGATTAGATTTATTCCTAAGTTTTTTATATTTTTTTAGGGGCTATCATAAATGGTACTGTTTTCCTGGTTTCATCATTCTCTTTATTAGTGTATAGGAATCCAACTTATTTTTATATGTTTTTCTTACATCCTGCTGCTCTGCTGAATCTTTCTATTACTTCTGGTAGTTTTTTTGTGGAGTCTTTTGGGTTTTCTATATATAGCATCACATCATCAGCAAATAGGGACAATTTTACTTCTTTGTTACCAATTTGGATGTCCTTTATTTCTTTTTCTTATCTCATTGCTCTAGCTAGAACTTCCAGCACAATGTTAAATAGAAGTGGTGATAAAGGGCATCTTTGTCTTTTTCTTGTTCTCAAGGGAAATATTTTCAGCCTCTCTCTGTTAAGAATGATGTTGGCCATTGGTTTTGTATATATGCCCTTTATTATATTGAGGAATTTTCCTTCTATACCTAATATATTGAGTTTTTTTATTAGGAAAAAGTGTTGGGCCTTGTAGAATGCCTTTTCTGCATCAATTGAGATGACCACATGATTCTTTTATTTGTGTGGTGGATTATGTTGATTGACTTTCTAATGTCAACCCATCCTTACATACCTGGTATGATTCCTACTTGTTTGTGGTATATTATTTTTATATATGATGCTGCATTCTATTGGCTAGAATTTTGCAGAAAATTTTTGCATGTATTTTTTATATTCATGAGAGATATTGGTTTTTAATTTTCTTTTTTGGTGGTATCTTTGCCCAGTTTTGGTATCAGGGTTATGTTGTCTTCATAGAATGATTTCAGAAGTATAGTTTCCTTTTCTATGTTCGGAACTAGTTTGAGCAGTACCGGTCTAAGCTCTTCTCTGAATGTTTGTTAGAATTCTCCAGTGAAGCCATCTGGGCCAGGGTTTTTTGTTGTTGTTGTTAGGAGTTTTTCATTTATTTATTTATTTATTACCTTTTCAATCTCTTCTCTTATTATGGTCTGTTCAGTGGCTATATTCTTGATGGAAACAGATCCCCAGGACTTTTCTCCCCCGGTTCCCCTGGATAGGTCAAATGTAAATCATTTGTACCACCTAAAAATATCTACATATATCTATATCTAGCTATCTAGCTATCTATCTACAGAGAGAAGAAAAACAAAATATTAATGAAAAGGGTTAGAAAGGTGATATCAGATGAAAAAAATCCTACAATAAATTGTAGAGGTAAATGTTCAAATACATTAAATGTGCTATTTGATTTCTATGTCCAATGACTTATTGAAATTCTTGACCTAGAGAACAGCCTATGTTTTTTATAGATGGATATAAGAGAGGCAACTACCCTTCAATTATTCTAACATAACGAAATTTCTTTTTAATTCATTTTCATTGTAGATTTTCTGCCTGTTTTTAGTATCATATATATTTTTAACATCAAGTACAAATAAAGCAACAAGAGCAATATAAAATTCACCACTTTTCTACTTTTCTACCCTTCTACCTCCTCAGTGCCTTAGCGTTCTAAACCATTTTGCAATTAATGTTCAGATGCTGGTTTTCAGAGTACACTGTTTTGAAATATACTCCTTAGATAATTTCCCCGGTGTTACAGAACAAGATTTTTATCCATGCAAATTTTCATAAAGGTTACCGAATAAATTGATATTTAGTCTAATAAGTAAAAAATAAATCACAATTTGAGTTCAACAAATGTTCAAAGATTTTACGTTCAAACCTAAATTAATTGCTCATGCAATAGTATCCATTTAATGTGAATAAAAGTCACTTTATGCAAAGGCTGTATATTTTTAGATATTTTTTTTCCCCAGATTCAATATTCTAGTTTGTTTAAATATAAACTTTTTTCTTCCTAATGAGTCTTTCCAACTTTCTGCATATTTTAAAGGCCTCATAGGTAAGATTGGCACTGGCTGAACTAAGTGGATTTTAAAGTTCAGCCAATTCAAACCAGGAAAAAGGAAGGTAGTGAATTCTAATTTGTCTCAGAAAAATGAGCCAGCTTCCAGATTGAGCTACTTTGAAATCAAGTAGATAGGAAAATGACTCAGTAAAGAGATATATTTTAATTGTCTAAGTGAAACATTAAAATTATTTGGATGCTAAATATTGATTCCATAAGAAACTCCTATGTTTGAATAAAATATTATGCAGAACTGTATTTCCATCTTGCCACATATTCCCATTTACTTTCTATTAAAGTTCTTTTTGCCTTTATTTATATCAACTTATTTAACTTTTCCACTATCGTTGTTCAGCTTATTTTACTATAAAATAAAAAGAATGTCATAGACTATAGTGATATAAAGAGATTGATATCTTCACTGCTTAATTTTTTTACTCTATTCAGGAAACAACACTCATTCAGTACCCAAAGCTCTGGATTATATGATCTACCATATTTTTCCAATTTGCACTTGAACTTTGACACCAATCAAACAGAACAACATATTGTTCTTTATAAATGTTACAAATCTTATTCATATTTTCCATCAAGGTGTATTATGTTTGAAATTTTTGTCTAGTGTGTCAATCACGTGCTTCATGTTTATATGCTTAACAACAACTTCATAACATTTACAAATTTATTTTTTTCTCACATTCAATAGCTGAAGAAATCATCTTTAGTGATATGACTGCAGATATTTTCTATGGTCTTACCACATTCTTACCTGAAATTTATCTGAGCTGAGACAATTATTTCTTCATGCATTTGCTGTCTCATTTTATGTTAAATGAAAAAAAAGCAAAATAACAACAGATAAATTATAAATAGCGTTGAATAGTCTAACAAGCAGAGATAATACCATGTGTAATTAGCTACCTTTTGCCTACCAGCAATATGAAAATTTACACGTTTTCCTCAGATAAACTTTGTTATAACATAGATGAGATCATAAATACCAGCAACTGAGTTGGCATGATTATGGGTTAAGAAGACTGAGTTATATGAAAAATAAAACACAGATTTGTAACGTTGGCTCATCGAATTTCTAAAGCTTTATATAAAATTTCCTTTCCTCAAAAGAATTTCCTTTACAACACATAGGATATTTATATCAGATACATAATAGAGGACAACCACAAAACACTGGGAATCATGGCCTAGCCATGTTGATGCATATTAAGGAGGGACATAATTCAATCCTTAAAAACATGTATGTATGTGATATTTTATTCTTGGGAAATTTCTGAGAGGTTATAAAAAATAATTAGACTATGATTTACAGTCACATTACCCAAGATGTTCCTATGTAAAATATTTTGTGAAAAAGATACTCTTACTAATACTCTTACAATATTCAACCATGTAACACCTTGTGCCTGTAATAAGATGACAAATACGTAGTTTATAGAACTTTTCTTAAAGAATATCCACCCCATCCACTTATGCAAATACTCTAAATTTCATCCTTGGGACAAATTGAAATGCCACATGTCTGATTTTCTTGGTGCATCTCACAATTTCTATTACTGAGTTTTGTTTTAAAGCCGTTTTCTAAGTTTGAATAACACAAGCATATATAAGGTTCATTAGTGCCTTAACTGCTACTTTGGAAAGTTGTTTCTTAATATGAAGACTACAAGAAAATTCTTTTTAGAATGCATTTTCATGTGTAAATGTATTTTGTTTCTTTTTCATAATGATAATTATATATATGACGTACTCCCTTTTGGCTGCTATTGAACTCATAAATGAATCAGAAGTTCAAATACAGCAAACACTTAAGGCATAACAATAAAAAATATTAGTATTTTTTTCTGATCTTGATCTACTTTTAAAGAAAATTTTCTGACTCCCATGTGTTTGTAAAATGCATCAGAAAATAAATGATTAAATCCATAAAAAACAAATAATGAATGACAGTCTTCTAAAATCTCCCCCTTAATGCCTCCCTGTGTCCTGCCCCCTTTCTGGAGGAATTTCTTTTTTCTTCACCTCTACCTGTCTAAATCACATCCAATCTTTGTTATGTAGATCACATTTCCATGTGAAGTTTGTAATGTTTCTCTTAGGAGGATGAAATCTGCCTTTTGAAATCTGATTGTACGTTTTCACTATTTAAAGGCATTTACTGTTTTCTTTTGAGCATTTTTGAGCATTATATTTATTTATATCTCTGATTTTTTTTTTTCTGATTTAACCTTAAGCTCTCTGAAATCAGGTGTCATCTATGAATCATCTATTGCATTTTACTTAAGAGCTTAGCAGTGTAATATAGTAGTCCTATGGAAAGAGGTTTGTGATTAAATAAATTGGAAAACAGTTACTGAAATATTGAATTCTGATATTATAAAGTTTTAAGAGGTAATGGAAGAAGGAAAATAAAAGCCTTGGACAATGATTTCCAAGCAAAGAAGAAAATCAGTAGTCTTCAAATTGAAAAACACCAGTTAGTGACAGGAAGAATGAATGAAAAATGCTGCCTACTTAGATATTTATGAATATCTTTGAGAAAACCAAAGATCACAAAAAGTTCACTAAAGTAGTATGGAAAAAAGGATAATTACTTAAGAGAAATGAGAACCAAATTGGCATAGAATCTCCTCAGGAACCCTGATGCTATAAGACACTGGGATAATATTAAAATTATTGAGGAACATACTTTGTCTAATTTTGAAAACATTGAAAATATTCAAAATAAAAGCCAAACATAGAAAGAATTTCAGATATAAAAAGTCTCACATGTGTAGTTCCTCGGCATTCTTTTAGAGGAAAATAATTGAGAAAATAGTTCTATTTTTAAAAAATCTAAGGAAAAGGGAAGATACAAGTTTCAAGGGGAGGGGAACAATACTAGAAATGTGCAGTCTAAATCCAAATGAAACCAAAATAAAGCATATTTCTAGCAAGTGCAATTTACTCATATACAACGGATATTTTTAAGTAATGGTATAAATTTAGTAACATATGATTGCATTTTTTTCTTCACAAGTTCAGCCACAATAACTAGTTCTACAGTAGCCAATAATTAATAAATCATAACATTGTAAATTTGTAATTTATTTTTAGACACTTCCTACAGACTAATAACAGCATACTCACATTCAGGTTTAAGAATATAAACGTTATAAATCCCAACAATTAAAAAAACAATGGTAGGGATGATAGAGACTGGGATATTCACGGAAAGAAAAGAGATCGGAAAAGAAATTTAAGTCAGATAATTCCACACCATGCATAATGTGAAGCTAAGGGGAAAACTCTAGATTATACTGATTAGGAAAACCAAAAAAAAAAAAAAAAACTGTTGCCATCGAGTCGATTCCGATTCATAGCAACGCTACGAGACAGAGTAGAACTACCCAGAGAGTTTCCAAGGAGAGCCTGGTGGAGTCGAACTGCTGACCTGTTGGTTAGCACCAGTAGCTCTTAACCACTACGCCACCAGGGTTTGATTAGGAGTTAGAATTTAAGATATTATCTAAAGTTATAAAGCTAACAACAAAAAACAACGAACAAAATCTAGGACATCTAAATTACTTCTAAAAAGGAAGAGGAACAAAGTTGGGAGATTTTATAAACATATTAAAATCTCCATCTTCCTTTGCAGTGTGACAATAATCGCGGCCTAACGAGGTACGTCCAGAAATGGAGGACTACGTCTATGCACCTTCCAAGATTCTGAGTTACAGACTCTCTTCTAGCTTATTTGAGCAGAAAGGGTTTTCTTAAAGAACTTTATATCTCACAGGATTTTCATGAGTGACTATAGCCTTGGATAGGTCATGACCAGGCACAGAGCAGCCAGATTCACTGAAGCAGGGAAAAAAAAAATACAGTGTAGGACTTCTCCAGCTAAAACAACATCTTCTCCGTCACCTGTCCCTCTACATGTATGACTATAGAGACAAGCTGCTCCCTAGAACTGCCACACAGCCAACATAGAATAACAAGTCTCTGTACGTTTGCTAAAACAAGGGAATAACTGCCACTTGGTGTTGCTCATTTCTGCATCCAAGTCAAATACCAAAGCATAAAATTGGCAAAAATGTCAGCCACGTGCCTGCATTTTGAAGGCAAGTGAGCCTCAGAAATGTAAAATAGCTAACTATTTAGATATTCTGGTGTAATTTTAATAGGTGTGATTATAAATTAATTTCCCAAATATTTAGACATTTCAGTTAGGTAATAATATTTTAAAAAGATACTTTAGGAGATTACTATATTTATTATATTTTAATATTGATATATTATGTAAAATAGTACTATAATATTTCAGAACAGATTTTCTCCTGAAAAGGTATATTCATTAGCATCCTAATATTTGCATCTTTTCAAATAAATAATAATACAAAAGATGGCTACAATTTCTTGAATACTTATCTATGCCAGGAAACCCTGGTGGCATAGTGGTTAAGTGCTACGGCTGCTAACCAAAGGGTCGGCAGGTCAAACCTGCCAGGTGATCCTTGGAAACTCTATGGTGCAGTTCTACTCTGTCCTATAGGGTCACTATGAGTTGAAATCGACTAGACGGCACTGGGTTTGGTTTTTTTTTGGGGGGGGAGGTATCTATGCCATGCATTTTTTTTCCTTTACATTCACTTACTCAGTTCTCACAACAACCCTCAGAGGTAGGCAGAATTAACATTGCATTACAAAGAAAGAATGGGAGATTCTTAAAGGTTACAGAGTTTTCATACACAGAACCCAGATAAGAAATGTCAGAACTGGGCCTGCAGTCAGGTTTTTCAATTTTAATTGGCATGCTAATCAAATACAATGCTCTTAAATTCAAATATAAAACCATGATGAAAATTGCTGAGAATTTAAGAGCCTTCTTTTAATTGAGATACGATATTGGTACCATCAAAAAGATTGACCCAATTTGGGGAATTTTTTTTTTTTTTGACCATGGGGACAGAAAAATTTGAGAATATATCTCTCTCATAATAAGGGTAACACATCTAGGGTATGCATCATTTCTAGGTTGTTATATTAGACTTTTAATTAAAAAAGGTCTGAGAATTTGTTGATAACATGTTGATTATTAATAAAGTCGGTGTCCCTGCTGAATAAACTAAGAAGATTCAGCTACCAAAAAAAGACCTGTTGCCTTCGAGTTGATTCTGAATCATAGTGACTACATAGGACAGAGTAGAACTTCCCCATAAGGTTTCAAGAAGCAGCTGGTGGATTCAAACTGCCAACCCTTTGGTTAGCAGCCAAGGTCTTGATGAGTGCACCACCAGGGCTCCAAGAGGATTCAGCTAGGATTCAGATACATCTTGGCAAGTCTGGTGAGCTAGTGGGATTGAATGCCAAGGGAATGTTTATACAAAGGTTCTAAAACCTCCTTTGCGATGCCCATTCTAAGAAAGCTGAAAGTGAAGGCAAATAACATTGCTTAAAAAAAAATAACATCAGTTGGGAATTGCAACTTTGAGAAACTGTTTTGTGTTGTCAAGTTTTTGCCTGCCTTTCATTTTCCTGAAAGATCTTATGTAATAATCTATGAAAAGGAATTGATAAATGAGAAAACAACAATCTTTTTCACTAAATTACCTGAAAGATATTGAAAACCACACTGCATTACTCTCCTGAAGTCCATGTAAAGACTTGCTGACATGTGATAAATGAAAAGGTACCCATTTCTGTAGGACAGTCTTCTGGAAAACCCAATCTCATGAGGCAAGAATCAGAGACACTGGGCTGAATATTCAAGTTGTGTCATCTTGTTTCCAAAATATAGAAGTATTGAGGCTTACCATTGGTTAAGCACAGTAGGAGGCAAAATTGCCATAGCCAGAGCAAAAGATGAGTCAAAAAATACACATAAGCAAAAGATAGGTCAGCTCTTAATTGTGGCATAAAAGATTCAATACCTGAACCCTCAGATTCCATGAAAGACTGAAATTTGGAAAAGAACATAATGTTCGGTAAAATAATGGGCCAACAAAAATGAGGAAAACCCTCATTGAAATGGACTGACACAATAGCCGCTAGTCGTATTAATTTCTCTCCCCCCTCCACACACACACATGCATAAGTCACAACCCTAACATGCCCCACAGCCCCACACATACGCTGAATGTAAACTTCTTGAGAGAAGGCATCTCATCTGTCTTCCTCATCGCTCTACCTCCAGGATTGAGACTACACATTGCAGATACTCAGTAAATATTTGTTAAATAAATAAATCATTTAAAGTTGAATCCTTGTATTGGAACTAAATTCATTGCCTTTCTAAGTGAATTTTATGTCAACATTTAAGACACAATGTAACTATGACAAGATTAGTATAATTCAAGTACAGGTAATCCCCAATTTACGAACGAGTTCCGTCCCAAAGGCTCCGTCATAAGTCAGTTCTGAAGTAAATTGAATACTCAATTTATTTATTTATTTTTTAGTTTTCATTATTTAAATACTTTTTTAATATGAGTTTCTAAAATAAAAATCTAAAGAACTGATTCTAAAAATCGTAAAATGTGTTACCCATTTACAAACTTCAGAAAATTGACATTGTTAGTCTCTCATGTAAGCAAAACCAATGGCAGAAAACTGCATCTAGAATGAACCAAGGTACCCTTTAGCAGAAACGTTGAATTACAGTTTGCCTAAGGAATTCCAGGATTGCTCACGTTTGCATATTTAGATTAATAACTCATTTCTACAAGGTTTGCGCTGTAATTGGAACTTAAGTAACATTTGTAAAGTGTTATCTGTCAGAGCCTGAAGAGACCCAAAAAGAATGTATGTCATTATGCAAAATGACTAATTAAGTACAAGTAATTTAGCAGATAATTTACATGTTCATTTTATAATAGAAATTATTTAGTTTTAGGGTCCTCTTTGTGTTTCTAAAGTAATCCTGACCCAAGGGATCACAGACTGTTAAAAAGAAGTATAAATTATAGAATCAGACATATGTTTAACTGACTCCTAGAGCTTTTGTTGTGGCTAATGATTCCTCTAACAGTAATGGCAAAAAGGGAAAACATTTTCTTTTTAAGTAAATAATGTTCATTACCTCTTAAATTTACCGTCACTTGACAACACTATTGGGGAAAAATTTCCACCTACTTGATTAGCTCTCCAAGGATATCCAGCAGCTTTAAATTAATATTGATCAAACACAAACCATCATACCCATCAAAGTGATCTTACCAATGTAGATACATAGAAAAAAAAAATATTTCGACAGATTCTGAAAAGAGAAACAGGTACTCCTCTCAGATACTAATTACTCTACATATACTGTTTATAGCCTATGAGGTGTCCATATGAGGAAATCAAGTTGGTGTGGGAGATTGATTGTATATGGCTATTGATAAATACTAGAAAGAAAAAAAAAAAAAAAAAAAAAAAAAACATTGCCTTCAAGTGGATTCCAACTCATAGCAACCTAGAGGTCAGAGGAGAACTGCCCCATAGGGTTTCCAAGGAGTGGCTGGTGGATTCAAGTTGCCAACCTTTTGGTTAGCAGCCAAAACGTAACCGCTTCACCATGAAAAAAAAAAAAATTTTTTCATGAGGGCCCTGATAAATACTAGTTCTATCTGAAAATCTAAATATTACAGTAATTGTTAAAATTTGTTCATTATCTGCTATCATAATAATCGCTACCGTAACACCACTACTGTGGCGGTGGTACAAAAGAAACCAATGTACCATCCCAAACTGACCCTTAGATCGAAGTCTTCTCAGAACTCCATGACAATAGGAATTGTCTTTATTCACAGCACTCATCCCAGCACCTAATGCAGTGAGGAGGCACTCTTTAGATGATAATTCTCTTAAATTTTTTCTTTCTCTTTTCTTTCGATTTAAGTTTTTGTTGCTTTAAAAAAAAAAAAAAAACTTTTATTAGTTTGGTGTTTTAATTCTTTTATTTTGTTTCTCCCAGTTTTACTAATGCACGTATTTAAAACTTGAAAGTCTTCGCTGATAATTACTTTATCTCATAGATTCTGATACGTACAATTTTCGTTTTGAATAGCGTTGAAGTTTGGTTTGTATTTTCTTGTTTAACACAAGAGTTTAACAGTGTGTGTTTAATTTTCAGATTGAAGAACTATTCTTTCTTTAATTTTGTAATAAATCTTTAGTTTTATTAGAGTTCCGATAGTACTACTTGTATTATTTATATTTTTGTAAAATGAAGATCTTTGTGGCATAAAAAATGGTTGATTTTTATGAACATTTTGGGTGCACTTCAAAAAAGTGTAGTATCATCTAAGATTTTAATATATAAGTTCTAAATTATCAACAAAAATTGTTTAGTACTTCAATATGTTTACAAAATATTGGTCCTCGATCTGTCTTGGAACAAAAAATTGTGTTAAACTGTATTTTTATCTAAAATATCACAACATTAACCTACACATACTTTTTTCATCTTGTTCGTGTCCATCACTTAATCTTACTTCTACAGGAAATATATATTAAGTGTTTATCACCAGTTTTTAGGCTGTTGTCGCCTTAGTTTTTTCACTGTCTAATGATCATTTTGTAGATTTCTCAGGAGGGAGATATGTGTGGGAAAACTATTCCCTGAATTCTGTTATATTCTTAAGGTTTATCTATGGACTATACATCAGTAGAAACCCTGGTGCTGTAGTGGTTAAGAGCTTCGGCTGCTAACCAAAAGGTCAGCAGTTCAAATCCACCAGGTGGTCCTTGGAAACTCCAGGGGGCAGTTCTACTCTGTCCTATAAGCTTGCTATGAATCAGAATTGACTTGATGGCAATGTTTTTTTTTTTGTTTGTTTGTTTTAATACATCAGAAGATCAGTTTAGCTCGATACCAAATCATTTAATATACATTCTTTCCTTAGCACCTTACATATGATACTACACGGTTTTCTGGCACAAAACATTACTGTTGAAAAGTCTGATGCAGATCTAATTTTATTTTCTTTATAAGTGAATGAAACTTTTTGTTTGGATGCTCAAAGAAAGTTTTTTTTTTTCCTTTTTCTTTAAAACACAATAGTTTTGCTAGAATATTTCTAGGTTCTGGTCTGAGTCTGGGTTTAGATATTATCCAATCTAGATTTATTTTACTGGTACCAGAATAAATATGTTGTTGTTGGGAGGTGCCGTGGAGTCAGTTCTGACTCATAGCAACCCTATATACCACAGAATGAAACACTGCCTAGTTCTGCACCATCCTCACGATCATTGTTATACACTTGAGCCCATTGTTGCAACCACAGTGTCCATCCATCTCATTGAGGGTCTTTCTCTCTTTAGCTGACCCTCTACCAAGCATGATGTCCCTCTCCAGGGACTGGTCCCTCCTGATAACATGTCCAAAGTACATGAGAGAAGCCTCCCCATCTGTGCTTCTAATGAACATTGGCTGTACTTCTTCCAAGACAGGCTTGTTCTTTCTTCTGGCCAAAAAAAAAAAAAAAAAAAAGAAAAGCTGTTGCCATATAGTCTGACTCATAATGACCTTATGGAACAGAGTAGAACTGCCCCATAGGGTTTCCAAGGAGTACCTGGTAGATTCGAACTTCCAACCCTTTGGTTAGCAACCATAGATCTTAAACGATATGCCACCAGGGTTTCCTATTCTTCTGGCACTCCGTCATATATTCAATATTCTTAACCAATACCATAATTCAAAGGCATCAATTCTTCTTTATTGTCCAGCTTTCACATGCATATGAGGTGATTGAAAATACCATGGCTTCGGTTAGATCCACCTTGGTCCTTAAAGTGACACCTTTACTTTTTAAAACTTTAAAGAGATCTTTTACAGCAGATTTGCCCAATGCAATGTGTCATTTGATTTCTGGACTGCTGCTTCCAGAATAAATATGTTTGAAATAAATCATATTTATACTAGCCAAAATGTTGGCTATTTGAGCTCGCCCAATGTCCCTTCAGAAGACAGACCTGGCAATCTGTTTTTGAAAGGTCACAGCCTTGAAAACACCGTGAAAAAGTTCTACTCTTCACCCATGGGGTGGCCATGAGTTGAGACAGAGTTGGCAACAACTGACAAAGTGTGCATGTGTGTGTTACGTATTTTTTTTGATTTTTGGCGTTATCTACATACTTATTCATTACTGTTTTTCTTCTAGTCTGAGCTTCGTTTCCCAGGTGATTTTTTTTTTTTCTTTTTGAATTAACTCATCTCTGAGATTTTCAGATCTCTTCTTATATCATCACCTTGCTGTGATCTTTAAGATTGTGTGTCAACTTGGCTGGACCATGATTTTCAGTGGTTTGGCAGTTATGATGTAATATGGAAGTCATATGATGTGATCATTTCCATAATGAGATTTGATATAATGTGATCACCTCCATGATGGGATCTGTTGTGAATCAATTGAAGGGGAGTTTCCTTGGGGGTGTGGCCTATATCCAATGTGGGTGCACTCTCTGGATCCAACAGCTGGCTCCTGTTCTTCTGACCTCTGCCTCTTGGGGTTTGAATTAGCAGCTTACTGTGGTTTTGCCTGCTGATCTTGGGATTCAATGGTCTTTGCAGCCTATGAGCAAGAGCCATGCTGTCTAACATGCTGATCTTGGGTTCAACAGCCCCTGTGTCTACATGAATAGGAAGAAACCCTCAGCCTGATCCATGGATTTGAGATGTTCTACCTCTAAAATCTTGTGAGCCATTTCCTTAATGTTAATCTTTGTATATGCATTTATACACTTTACTGGTTTTGTTCCTCTAGAGAACCCAGCCTAAGACATTTTAGTACTAAGAGTGATTTTCTAGAGAAACCAAATTGCAAGGATGAGCTTTCTAGATTGGTTCACACGTCTAGTTAGTCATAAAGATGTTCATGACTCTACTTCCAGCAGCATAAAGGGCACTGCTAATCCATGGCATGAGGTGACAATAGAAATATGCAAAATATCACCACCAATAGGCCAGGTACTGGTGAAAGGCAGGAGTCTGAGTGATCGCATATTTGATAAGATCTACCATTTTGTCATAATGAGAAGTATAAGGAAGCTGGTTGGTTAGTCTTACTTTCACTAGGCAAACTGGTGAAAGAGATGAGCTCAGAGCATCAAAGTCAAAGCTCACATGCTACATAAACGACCTCAAAGTTTCCACTTTTGCCTTGAAAGAAAGCCTTATATTTTGTAGTGATAGGGTTGATATTGCTGAAAACCAAACCTAGGGTCTTATTGAAAGAGTTGCTGAATTACAACATTGACACAATTTCTAACCTCGAATGGTGTCTGAAGTTAAAGTGAAGGCATTTATTGAAACTTAGGATAGGAACACATGGGCAGATAATCAGGAAGCTGGGACAATGAGACCCTAAATTATATTTCATCACTCCTGCCAACAGAACCAGCCCTTTCACTCCCATCTGAAGAGGCTATTCCATCTTTGTCTGATAAACAACCCTTCCCAGTAAAACCATTAGACCTTACACCTCCATCTAATGAGATTAACGTAGCTGTGTCTAAAAAGCCTTTGAGTCTTTGCTTGGAGCATCGCCTAAGGAAGATGCCTTACAAAACAACACTGAGTATTCTCAAAACACATTCCTATAACGGATTTTGGTCTCTAGGCCTATAACTAGTCTCAGCAAGCCCCAAAAGGTAAAGTACAAAATGTGACCTAGAAGGAGGTACACTACTATCCAAAAGACCAGCTGGACGTTTCTAATCTGTACAAACAGAAACCTGGGGAATTGGTGTGAAAATGCCTATTAAGGGTTTAGGATAATGGTGCAAGGAATATAAAAATGGATCAGTCTGAGTTTATTGATATGGGCCCACTAAACATAGATTCTTCATTCAATGTTTCAGCTAGAGAGATTAGGAAAAGATCTAATAGTTTATTTGGTTGAGTCACTGAAGCATGGATTACACAGTGGCCTACACTAAATCAAGTAGAAGTATGACACCTGTGTTGGTATACTTTAGAAGGAATCCAAAGGCCTAGAGGAACTGACATGTTAGAATGGATTTATCAGTTTAGATGCACAGATCCACAAATGGAGTGCCCAGAAGACATACTTTTTACCGCAACGGTGAGTAACAACTTTGTGAAGGGAGCTCCAGCATCCTTGAAAACTGATCTGATTGCTATTTTATGTAAGTCAGATTTGACAGTGGGAACCATCCTAACTGAATTAAGACACATAACTACAATGCAGTTGATTGGACTCTGTGGTGTTGGGGTGAAGTGGCAGCACTCAATCGACAAAGACAAGGTGGATGTGTTTACCATAATGGTCAGTGGAGTCAGAGCAGTAATCACAATAGTCTGAATTGTATGCACTTATGACATTGGCTACTTAGTCATGGTGTCCCCAGGTGTGACATATATAGGAAATTCAGTATTTACTTGATGTGTACAAGCAGATGAATTCTAGGTCAAGTGAACAGCAGTCTAATTCAAATTGCCAGACTAGTGAGTCATCGTTCCTTAATCAATTCCCAGAATTAAGTGAGTTTAAAGACCCATATCCCCTTGAATGAAGTGGAGGCCAGGACCACTTAGGGAAGGACTCCAATACACTGACAAAAGCTTATACTGTTAATCTTTCTCCTAGCCTTCCCCAAAGGGACCTAAGGCCTTTTACAAGAGTGACTTGTTTATTGAGGAAAGGGAAATAATCAGACTTTTCAGGGCATTACTGGATACTGGCTGTGAACTGACATTAATTCCAGGAGCCCCAAAATGACACTGTGGTCCTCCAGTCCAGTCAGAATGGGGCATATGGAGGTCATGTTATTAAGGGAGCCTTAGCTCATGTCCATCTCATAGTAGGTCTGGTGGGTCTCCAAACTCATCCTGTAGTGATTTCCCCAGTTCCAGAATGCATAATTGGAATAGATATACTCAGCATTTGGCAGAACCCCCACACTGGATTCTCGACAAATGGAGTAAAGGCTATTATGGTGGTAAGAGTCAAGTGGAAGTCATTAGAATGACCCCTACCTAGGAAAATAGTAAACTAAAAGAAACCCTGCATTCCTGGAGGGATTGCATACCTAGATTACTGTCACCATCAAGGACTTGAAGGATGCAGAGGTGGTGATTCCCCCTATATCCTCATTTGGCCTGTGCAAAAAACAGATGGATCTTGGAGAACAACAGTGGATTCTCAACAACTTAACCAGATGGTAATTCCAATTGCATCTGCTGTTTCAGATGTAGTTTCATTTGCTTGAGTAAATTAATACATCTTCTGGTACCTGGTATGCAGCTATTGATCTGGCTAATGCCATTTTCTCCATACCTGTTCTGAAGGACCATCAGATGCAGTTTGCCAGCAATACGCCTTCAGTTGTCTACTTCAAGGAATATCAACTCTCCAGCCCTATGTCATAATTTAGTCCGCAGGGACCTTGATCGCCATTCCCTTCCATAAGACATCACAGTGGTCCATTTCATTGATGACATTATGCTTATTGGGCCTAGTAAGGAAGAAGTGTCAATGACTCTGGACTTACTGGTAAAACATTTGCATGCTAGAAGATGATAAATTAATCCCACAAAAATTCAAGTATCTTCCACCTCAGTGAAATTTCTAGGGGTTCAGTGGTGTGTGGCATGTCGAGCTATTCTTTATAAGGTGAGGGATAAGTTATTGCACCTGGTTCAAAAAGCTGCTAGTTTTGAGTGGGGCCCAGAACAAGAGAAGGCTCTCCAACAGGTTCAGGCTACTGTGCAAACTGCTCTGCCACTTGTACCATATGATCCGGCAGGCCCAATGGTGCTTGAAGTGTCAGTGGCAGATAGAGGTGCTGTTTGGAGTCCTTGACAGGCTCCTCTGGGTGAATCACAGTACAGCCCTGCCATCCTCTGCAGATAACTACTTTCCAATTGAGAGACAGCTTTTGGCTTATTACTGGGCCTTAGTAGAGACTGAATGCTTAACTAGAGGACACCAAATCACTATGCAGCCTGGGCTGCCCATCATGAAATGGGTTTTTTTTTTTTTTCTGGCCCACAGAGTTATAAAGTTGGACATGCACAACAGCACTCCATCATTAAATGGAAGTGGTATAGCAGGACCTGAAGGCATGAGTAAGCTACATGAGAAAGTGGCCCAAATGCCCACGGACTCCACTGCTGTCACATTACCTTCCATCTCCTTGTTTGCACTTACGACCACTCGAAAGTAGACAGTGGCAGCACTGCAGCCCCTTTCTGGGGTCTCCCTGAAGGACAGGGGTGAAGTGAAATCCTTCCAAAGGGCAGAGCTTTAAGCAGTGCACCTGGTTGTTCACTTTGCTTGGAAGGAGAAATGGCTAGATGCACAACTGTATACTGATTCACGGGCTGTGGCCAGTGGATTGGCTGTATGGTCAGGGACTTGAAGAAACATAATTGGAAAATTGGAGACAAGGAGGTATGGGGAAGAGGTATATGGATAGATCTCTGTGATTGGGACACAGAAGTGAAGATACTTGTGTGCCACGTGAACGCTCACCAAGAGGTAACCACAGCTGAGGAAGAATTTAACAATCAAGTGGATAGGATGATTCATCTTGTGGGAACCAGTCATCCTCTATCCCCAGTCACTCCCTTCATTGCTCAATGGGCTTGTGAACCAAGTGGCCATGGTTTCAGAACTGGAAGTTTTACCTGGGAATGTCAATATGGACTTGCACTCACCAAAGCCTACTTGGCTACAGCCACTGCTGAATGTCCAATCTGCCAATGGCACAGACCTACACTGAGTCCTCGATATGGCCCCATCACTTGAAATGATCAGCCAGCAATCTGGTGGCAAGCTGTTTACATTGGACCACTTCCTTCGTGGAAAGGGTAGTGTTTTGTTCTTAATGCAATAGATACTTACTCTTGATATGGATTTGTCTTCCCTGCATGAAATGTTTCTGCCAAAACTACCATCCATGGACTTAGAGGATGCCACCATCATGGCATCCCACACAGCATCGCCTCAGATCAAGGGAATCAACTCACAGCAAATCAAGCTTGGCAATGGGCTCATGTTCATGGAATTCACTGTCCTTACCATGTTCCCCATCATCCAGATGCAGCTGGCTTGACAGTGCAATGGAATGTCCTTTTAAAGACACAATTATGGAACCAGCTAGGTGGCAAGACCTTGCAGAGTTGGTGCAATGTTCTCCAGGAGGCTGCACATGTTGTAAACCAGTGTCTGATATATGGTGCTGTTTCTCTCATAGCCAGGATTCATGGGTCCAGGAATCAAGGGGTGGAAATGGGAGTGGCACCACTCACTATTACCCCTAGTGACCCACTGGCAAAATCTTTGCTCCCTATCCCTGAAAACTTATGCTGTGCAGGTCTAAAGGTCTTAGTTCCACAGGGAGGGATGCTCCCACCTGGAGACACATCCCTGATGGCAAGGCTCATGGTCTTTTGTTCACTCTGAATCCTATAGCTAGCTCCTGTTCATCTGACCTCTGGTTCTTGAGATTTGAGCTAACAGCTTACCTGTAGTCTTGCCTGTCATTCTTGGGATCTGTTGGTCTTCCCAGCCTGTGAACAAGAGCCCTGTTGTCTGACTTGCCAATCTTGGGTTTGCCAGTCCCTGTGGCTACATGAATCAGGAGAAGCCTCCAGCCTGACCTACAGATTTGGGATGTTCCAGCATCTACAATAGCATGAGCCATTTCCTAAATATAAATCTCTTTTTATATACATATATTTATATACTTTACTGATTTTTCTTCTCTAAAGAATCTAGCCTTGGACAGCCACCTCTTTCATTACTAAAGTCTTTTCTAATGTTAATGAATGCTGTTTTCCATAGTTCATACAATTTCCTTTAAAATTTTCAACTTATTTTGATAGAGTGGGTTAAGGTTTTCATCTATCTTGTGGGCATGTCTTTTGCACTTACTTTTATTACAAAATATTATTCTGCTTATTATTCCCTTGCTCTGAAAAAAATTTTGTATGAAACTAAACTTTATCTTTTTTTTTTGTTATTATGCTTGGGAGATGAATTTTCCTATATTATTTCAAAACGAGGATAGGCTAGGATGTTATTGTTATTACTTGCCCTCGAGTTGATTCTAACTCATAGCAACCCCATGTGCAACAGAAGGAAACACTGCCTGGTCCTGTGCCATTCTCACAACCATTGCTATGCTTAAGCCCATTGTTGCAGACACTGTATCAATCCACCTTGTTGAGGATCTTCGTCTTTTTTGCTGACCCTCTACTAAGCATGATGTCCTTCTCCAGGGACTGATTCCTCCTGGTAACATGTCCAAATTATGTGAGACGTAGTCTTGCCACCCTTGCTTCTAAGGAGTATTCTGGTCGTACTTCTTCCAAGACAGAGTTGTTCATTCTTTGGCAGTCCGTGGTATATCAATGTACTTCTCCAATACCATGACGCAAAGGCATCAATTCTTCTCCTCTCTTTCTTATTCATCTTCCAGCTTTCACATGCATATGAAGCAATTGAAAACACCATCGCTTGGGTCAGGCGCCCTTAGGCTTCAAGGTGTTGTGCTTGCTTTTCAACACCTTAAAGAGATCTTTTGCAGTAGATTTGCCCAAAGCTATGTGTCATTTGATTTTTTGACTGCTGCTTCCATGAATATTGATTGTGAATCCAAGTAAAACAAAATCCTTGGCAACTTCAGTCTTTCCTCCATTTATCATGATGTTGCTTATTGGTCCAGTTGTGGGAACTTGTGTTTTCTTTAAACTGAGATGTAATCCATATCGAAGGCTGTAGTCTTTGTTCTTCATTAGGAAGTGCTTCAAGTCCTCTTCACTTTCAGCAAGCAAGGTTAATTGCAGGTTTTAATGAGTCTCACTCCAATCCTGATGCCCCATTCTTCTTTATATAGTCCAGTTATCTATTTATTTGCTCAGCATATGGATTGCATAGGTATGGTGAAAGGATACAACCCTGATGCACACCTTTCCTGACTTTATACCATGCAGTATCCCCTTGTTCTGTTCGAAAGACCGCCTCTTGATCTATGTACAGGTTCCTCATGAGCACAATTGTTCTGGAATTCCCATTCTTTGCAATGTTGTCCATAATTTGTTATGATCCACCCATTCAAATGCCTTTTCATAGTCAATAAAACGCAGGTAAACATCTTTCTGGTATTCTCCATTTCAGCCACAATCAACAAGTTTGGATCCACAATCAACAGCCATGGAAGCAGCAGTCAAGAAATCAAAAGACGCATTGCTTTGGGTAAATCTGCTGCAAAGAACCTCTTTAAAGTGTTGAACAGCAAAGACGTCACCTTGAAGACTAAGATGCACCTGTCCCAAGCCATGGTATTTCCAATTGCATCATATGCATGTGAAAGCTGGACAGTGAATAAGGAAGACCAAAGAAGAGATGATGCCTTTGAATTGTGGTGTTGGTGAAGAATATTGAATATACCATGGACCGCCAAAAGAATGAACAAATCTGTCTTGGAAGAAGTGCAGCCAGAATGCTCCTTAGAGGCAAGGAGACTGTGTCTTACATACTTTAGAAATGTTGTCAGGAGGAATCAGTCCCTGGAAAAGGACAGCATGCTTGGCAAAGTACAGGGTCAGCGGAAAAGAGGAAGACCCTCAACGGGAAGGATTATTACAGTGGCTGCAACAATGGGCTCAAGCATAACAATGATTGTAAGGATGGCTCAGGACTGGGCAGTGTTTTGTTCTGTTGTGCATAGGGTCGCTATGAGCCAGAACCAGCTCGACAGCACCTAACAACAACAACATCCTCTTCTGAATCCAGCTAGAATTTCTGGCAGTTTCCTGTTGATGTACTGCTGCAACCACTTTTGAATTATCTTCAGCAAAATTTTAGTTCTGTGTGATATTAATGATATAGTTTGATAATTTCTGTATTTGGTTGGAACATCTTTCTTGAGAATAGGCATACATATGGATCTCTTCCAGTCAGTTGGCCAGGTAGGTGTCTTCCTGTTACTGGAGAATAGCCTCGGTTCTTGTCTTCCGTGTAGGAAAGAATTCAAACACTGAGACAAATAGTGCCAAGCGAGCAGAGTTTAGCAAGCAGAGGGTTAGTAGTGAAAGTACACTTGGCTAGGGAGTGTCAAGCGGGCTACTCATGTAGAGAAAGAATCTAAGTGCCAGATAGTCATTTCCTTAGGGATTTATACACTGCTTGTCTCTTATCTCTCCCTGTTAATGTTTAACAGCCAAGTCAGGGACCCCCTATAGAGACTATTTCCTTGGCTTAATGTTTAATTACCAAGTTGGGCCCTTATCAAGTTAGGGACCCCTATAGGGACCATTTCCTTGACTTAATGTTTAACTACGTAGGGACCATCTTATTGAGGAATGTCACCACCGCCTGTCTCTTCCTTTTCCTGAGTGCAAGCTCTACCTCTCCCCCTTACATTCCCAATGTCTCCGCATAGGTGAGTGAGCTATTCAAGAACTGCATCCATTTGTTGCAACATCTCAATTGCTATTCCATCAATTCTAGGAGCCTTGCTTTTCACCAATGCCTTCAGTGCAGCTTGTACTTCTTCCTTCAGTACCATCAGTTCCTGATCATATGCTACCTCCTGAAATGGTTGAGTGTTGGCCAATTCTTTTTGGTATAGTGACTCTGTGTATTCCTTCCATCTTCTTTTCATGCTTCCTGCATAGTTTAATATTTTCCCTGTAGAATCCTTCAATATTGCAGCTCAAGACTTAAATTTTTTCTTCAGTTCTTTCTGTTTCAGAAATGCAAAACATTTTCTCCCCTTTTGGTTTCTATCTCCAGGTCTTTGCACATGTCATTATAATACTTTACTTTGTCTTCTCTAGCCACCCTTTGAAATCTTCTGTTCAGCTCTTTTACTTTATTATTTTTTTCCTTTTGCTTTAGCTACTGTACGTTCAAGAGCAAGTTTCAGAGTCAGACAATCATGTGGTCTACTATGCTCAGAATGACAACTTGAAGAGGAATATTGTTGCATTTATCATCAAAAAAGAACATTTCAAGATCTATCCTCGAGTGCAGAGCTGTCAGTGATAGGATAATATGCATACACCTACAAGGAAGATCAGTTAATATGACTATTATTCAAATTTACTCACTGTCTTAGTCATCTAGTGCGCTATAACAGAAATACCACAAGTGCATAACTTTAACAAAGTTTACTTTCTCACAGTAAAGTAGGCTAAAAGTCCAAATTCAAGATGTCAGCTCCAGGGGAAGGCTTTGTCTCTTTGTTGGCCTTCTCATCAAACTTCCCCTGGACTAGGAACTTCTCGGTGCAGGAAACTTGGGTCCAAAGGACGAGCTCTGTTTCTGGCACTACTTTCTTGGTGGTATGAGGTCCCCACCTCTCTGCTTGCTTCCTTTTCATCTCTTGTAAGGTAAAAGGTGGTGTAGGCCACACCCCAGGGAAACTGTCTTTATATTAGATCAGGGATGTGATCTTAGTTACGGTGTTACAATCCCACCCTAATTCTTATTAACATAAAATTACTATCACAAAATGGAGGAGAACCACACAACACTGGGAATCATGGCCTAACCAAGCTGACACATTTTTGGGAAACACAATTCAATCCACGACATGCACCAACCACTAAGGCCAAAGATGAAGAAATTGAAGATCGTTACCAACTTCTGCAGTCTGTAGTTTGTCAAGCATGCAGTCAGGATGCATTGACAATTGCTGGTGATTGAAATGCAAAAGTTGGAAACAAAGAAGAAGGATCAGTAGTTGGAAAATATGGCCTTTGTGATAGAAACGATGCTGGAGATCTAATGATAGAATTTTGCAAGACCAATGACTTCTTCATTGCAAATACCTTTTTTCACCAACATAAACAGCAGCTATACATGTGGATCTCCCCAGATTGAATACACAGGAATCAAATCGACTACATCTGTGGAAATAGAACATGGGAAATCTCAATATTATCAGTCAGCACAAGGCCAGGGGCTGACTGTGGAATAGACCATCAATTGGAAGTTCAAGTTGAAAATGAAGAAAATTAGAACAAGTCCACAAGAGCCAAAGTACAGTGTTGAATATATCCCCCCAAATTTAGAAACCACCTCCAAAATAGATATGTTGCATTGAATGTTAATGATCAAAGACCAGACGAGTTGTGAAGTCAGGCTAGGATAGCTTTCTTATTTTCATGTTTATAAGCCTCCCTCTTCTATTGTTATAGGAAAAATTTCAAAAATATATTTTACTGTTTTCTCACATCTACCTCTACTGGTCCCTTTTCCCTTTTTATCTGTAACTTTCCTTTGCATAGGGTCCCTATCTTGGTCAGTTCAAAGTATATTCACAAGAGTTTCCTCCCAGTACAGGGTTCTTTCTAAAAAGGAAGCTTTGACTTAATTTTCAATAATCATAAGTTCTAGACTGCCTCAGAGCTCTCTGGCTTTTAAGTACTCCCCTCCACTCAACTATAAATTGGAACCCATGTACCCTCTTAAAGACTCAGTTGGTTTTCTTTTTTGACGCATTGAACTTTAATGTCAAGTGAAAATGTAAATATTTTCAGTTTCTATACTTCAGGGACATCAAAATTCCCTTTACCTTCTTACTTTTTTCCTGCACTGATGCTGATATACCTTTGGTAATGCTGTTAGTAATAATCTGTCATATTTTGAGGCTCATGGTAATACTCTATGATTAATTTTGTTATAGATGTTACCAACCTGTGGAGTGTTGCTGTCCTAATTACTCTGTTTTTATAGGAAATTAAGGAGGATTTAAAAATTATGCTGCATCCACCATCTTGGTCTCAGCTTTTCATGTGTCTGCCTGGATATTTCAATTAATTTTCACAGATCCAGTTAAAAATAGATGGACCCCCTACACATCTGTAAGATTTCTATGATTTACTCATCAGTACTTCGAAATGTATTTTCATCCTTCATTTTTATCTTCTACATAATTCTAATTTCTTATTCATTCAGTTTATCTGCTTCAGCAACATAATCAATGCACTTTCCAACATGATGTCCTTTTGCTTTATTGTTCTCAATTTGAGTAATTCTTGCTGGCCCTGTGTTCATAGTGCTTATGTTTGTTTATTTGTTTTGTTATTTATTTATTTTTTTTTTATTTTGAAAACATGCAGCTGAGCCCTCTTCCTGAGCCTTCTTGAGAATGGCCCTATTGGTTACAATCATTAGTACATTCTAACCTCCTGTGTCTCTCTTCTTTTCTGAATTGGGTCCATTCACAGTGTTTCAGTATCATTTCAAAATGTGATTACTAGTCTCGTAGTCCATGGGCTCTGTAATATTCCATTTTTCATTAATTTTTCAATGAAACTGCCTATTCTGAAACTTGCAAGTTGCAACATTTATCACCTAAAAGCATATACTATTAAAGTGTGTAGCAGGAAGAGGTCATTAATAATAAAAGCATAAATAATTCCTATTTAAAAAATGAAACAAAAGAAAAAAATTTCCTTACTTCTGTATTTTGGTTATGGGAATGAGTATATATTTGTATCTCCTGATTGGAACCATACACCATATACAGCAAGACAGCAATTTTGTGCATCTCCAGAAAAAACTATAAGACTAACTTCTGATGATTGGGAGAGGAGCGGGGCCAAGATGGCGGACTAGGTGGACGCTACCGCAGATCCCTCTTGCAACAAAGACTCAGAAAAATAAGGGAATCAATCACATACATAACAATCTATGAACTCTAAACAACAAGCACAGACTTAGAGACGGAAAATGAACAAATACGGGCAGACAGCGAGCGTTTTCAGAACCAGGAGCCAGCGTACCAGCTGACTACTTGGAAAATCTAGTTTCCCAGTGATGGCTCGGAGACAGCAGTCCATATCAAACCACATAAAGAAACAGACCATGACAGCTTCTCCAACCCCCCAAACAAAAGAATCAAAATCTTTCCCAAATGAAGATACAATCCTGGAATTATCAGATACAGAATATAAAAAACTAATTTACAGAATGCTTAAAGATATCACAAATGAAATTAGGATAAATGCAGAAAAAGCCAAGGAACACACTGATAAAACTGTTGAAGAACTCAAAAAGATTATTCAAGAACATAGTGGAAAAATTAACAAGTTGCAAGAATCCATAGAGAGACAGCATGTAGAAATCCAAAAGATTAACAATAAAATTACAGAATTTGACAGCGCAATAGAAAGTCAGAGGAGCAGACTTGAGCAATTAGAATGTAGACTGGGACTTCTGGAGGACCAGGGAAATAACACCAACATAGCTGAAAAAAAATCAGATAAAAGAATTGAAAAAATGAAGAAACCCTAAGAATCATGTGGGACTCTATCAAGAAGGATAACTTGCGAGTGATTGGAGTCCCAGAACAGGGAGGGGGGACAGAAAACACAGAGAAAATAGTTGAAGAAATCCTGACACAAAACTTCCCTGACATCATGAAAGACGAAAGGATACCTATCCAAGATGCTCATCGAACCCCATTTAAGATTGATCCAAAAAGAAAAACACCAAGACATATTATCATCAAACTTGCCAAAACCAAAGACAAACAGAAAATTTTAAAAGCAGCCAGGGAGAAGAGAAAGGTTTCCTTCAAGGGAGAATCAATAAGAATAAGTTCAGACTACTCAGCAGAAACCATGCAGGCAAGAAGGGAATGGGACGACGTATACAGAGCACTGAATGAGAAAAACTGCCAACCAAGGATCATATATCCAGCAAAACTCTCTCTGAAATATGAAGGAGAAATTAAGATATTTACAGATAAACACAAGTTTAGAGAATTTGCAAAAACTAAACCAAGACTGCAAGAAATGCTAAAGGAGATTGTTCGGCCTGATGACCAATAATATCAGGTACCAGCACAATACAAGGTCACAAAACAGAACGTCCTGATATCAACGCAACTCAAATAGGGAATGCACAAAAACAAACAAATTAAGACTAATTCTAAAAAATAAATAAATAAACAAAATAATACACATAACAGGAAATCATGGAAATCAATAGATAAACGATCACAATAATCAAAAAGAGGGACTAAATATAGGAGGCATTGAACTGCCAGATGGAGAGTGATACAAGGCGATATAGAAGGATACAAGTTAGGGTTTTACTTAGAAAAATAGGGGTAAATAATAAGGTAACCACAAAAAGGAATATCAATTCCATAACTCAAGAAAAAAGCCAAGAAAAACGTAACGACTCAACAAACACAAAGTTAAACATTATGAAAATGAGGATCTCACAAGCTACTAAGAAAAACGTCTCAGCACAAAAAAGCATGTGGAAAAATGAAATGGACAACAACACACATGAAAAGGCATCAAAATGACAGCACTAAAAACTTATTTATCTATAATTACGCAGAATATAAATGGACTAAATGCACCAATAAAGAGACAGAGAGTCACGGACTGGATAAAGAAACACGATCCATCTATATGCTGCCTACAAGAGACACACCTTAGACTTAGAGACACAAACAAACTAAACTCAAAGGATGGAAAAAAATATATCAAGCAAACAATAAGCAAAAAAGAAGAGGAGTAGCAATATTAATTTCTGACAAAATAGACTTTAGACTTAAATCCGCCACAAAGGATAAAGAAGGACACTACATAATGATAAAAGGGACAATTGATCAGGAAGACATAACCATATTAAATATTTACGCACCTAATGACAGGGCTGCAAGATACATAAAACAAATTTTAACAGAATTGAAAAGTGAGATAGACACCTCCACATTTATAGTAGGAGACTTCAACACACCACTTTCGGAGAAGGACAGGACATCCAGTAAGAAGCTCAATAGAGACACGGAAGACCTACTTACAACAATCAACCAACTTGACCTCATTGACTTCTACAGAACTCTCCACCCAACTGCTGCAAAATATACTTTTTTTTCTAGTGCACATGGAACATTCTCTAGAATAGACCACATATTAGGTCATAAAACAAATCTTTGCAGAATCCAAAACATCGAAATATTACAAAGCATCTTCTCAGACCACAAGGCAATGAAGCAAGAAATCAATAACAGAAAAACTAGGGAAAAGAAATCAAATACATGGAAAATGAAAAATACCCTCCTGAAAAAAGACTGGGTTATAGAAGACATCAAGGAGGGAATAAGGAAATTCTTAGAAAGCAACGAGAATGAAAATACTTCCTATCAAAACCTCTGGGACACAGCAAAAGCAGTGCTCAGAGGCCAATTTATATCGATAAATGCACACATACAAAAAGAAGAAAGAGCCAAAATCAGAGAACTGTCCCTACAACTTGAACAAATAGAAAGTGAGCAACAAAAGAACCCATCAGCCACTAGAAGAAAACAAATAATAAAAATTAGAGCTGAACTAAATAAATTAGAGAGCAGAAAAACAATTGAAAGAATTAACAAAGCCAAAAGCTGGTTCTTTGAAAAAATTAACAAAATTGATAAACCACTGCCTAGACTAACTAAAGAAAAACAGGAAAGGAAACAAATAACCCGAATAAGAAACGAGAAGGACCACATCACAACAGAACCACATGAAATCAAAAGAATCATATCAGATTACTACATAAAATTGTACTCTAACAAATTTGAAAACCTAGAAGAAATGGATAAATTCTTAGAACAATACTACCTACCTAAACTAACACATTCAGAAGTAGAACAACTAAATAGACCCATAACAAAAAAAGAGATTGAAACGGTAATCAAAAAACTTCCAACAAAAAAAAGTCCTGGCCCAGATGGCTTCACTGCAGAGTTCTACCAAACCTTCAGAGAAGACTTAACACCATTACTATTGAAGGTATTTCAAAGTATAGAAAAAGACGGAATACTACCCAACTCATTCTATGAAGCTACCATCTCCCTGATACCAAAACCAGGTAAAGACATTAGAAAAAAAGAAAATTTTAGGCCTATATCCCTCATGAACATAGATGCAAAAATCCTCAACAAAATTCTAGCCAATAGAATCCAACAACACATCAAAAAAATAATTCACCCTGATCAAGTGGGATTTATACCAGGTATGCAAGGCTGGTTTAATATCAGAAAAACCATTAATGTAATCCATCACATAAATAAAACAAAAGACAAAAACCACATGAGCTTATCAATAGATGCAGAAAAGGCATTTGACGAAGTTCAACACCCATTTATGATAAAAACTCTAACCAAAATAGGAATTGAAGGAAAATTCCTCAACATAATAAAGGGCATATATGCAAAGCCAACGGCCAATATCACTCTAAATGGAGAGAACCTGAAAGCATTTCCCTTGAGAATGGGAACCAGACAAGGATGCCCTTTATCACCGCTCTTATTCAACATCGTACTTGAAGTCCTAGCCAGGGCAATTAGGCTAGACAAAGAAATAAAGGGTATCCAGATTGGTAAGCAGGAAGTAAAGCTATCACTATTTGCAGATGACATGATCGTATACATGGAAAACCCTAAGGAATCCTCCAGAAAACTACTGAAACTAATAGAAGAGTTTGGCAGAGTCTCAGGTTATAAAATAAACATACAAAAATCACTTGGATTACTCCACATCAACAAAAAGAACACTGAAGAGGAAATAACCAAATCAATACCATTCACAGTAGCCCCCAAGAAGAAAAAATACTTAGGAATAAATCTTACCAAGGATGTAAAAGACCTATACAAAGAAAACTATAAAACTCTGCTACAAGAAATTCAAAAGGACATACTTAAGTGGAAAAACATACCCTGCTCATGGATAGGAAGACTTAACATAGTAAAAATGTCTATTCTACCAAAAGCCATTTATACATATAACGCACTTCCAATCCAAATACCAATGTCATACTTTAAGGGGATAGAGAAACAAATCACTAATTTCATATGGAAAGGAAAGAACCCCCGGATAAGCAAAACCTTACTGAAAAAGAAGAAGAAAGTGGGAGGCCTCACCCTACCTGATTTCAGAACCTATTATATAGCTACAGTGGTCAAAACAGCCTGGTACTGGTACAACAACAGGCACATAGACCAATGGAACAGAATTGAGAATCCAGATATAAATCCATCCACGTATGAGCAGCTGATATTTGACAAAGGACCAGTGTCAGTCAATTGGGGAAATAATAGTCTTTTTAACAAATGGTGCTGGCATACCTGCATATCCATTTGCAAAAGAATGAAACAGGACCCATACCTCACACCATGCACAAAAACTAACTCCAAGTGGATCAAAGACCTAAACATAAAGACTAAAACGATAAAAATCATGGAAGAAAAAATAGGATCTACCCTAGGAGCCCTAATACAAGGCATAAACAGAATACAAAACATTACCAAAAATGATGAAGAGAAACCAGATAACTGGGAGCTCCTAAAAATCAAACACCTATGCTCATCTAAAGACTTCACCAAAGGAGTAAAAAGACCACCTACAGACTGGGAAAGAATTTTCAGCTATGACATCTCAGACCAGCGCCTGATCTCTAAAATCTACATGACTCTGTCAAAACTCAACCACAAAAAGACAAACAACCCAATCAAGAAGTGGGCAAAGGATATGAGCACACATTTCACTAAGGAAGATATTCAGGCAGCCAACAGATACATGAGAAAATGCTCTCGATCATTAGCCATTAGAGAAATGCAAATTAAAACTACGATGAGATTCCATCTGACACCAACTAGACTGGCATTAATTCAAAAAACACAAAATAATAAATGTTGGAGAGGCTGCGGAGAGATTGGAACTCTCATACACTGCTGGTGGGATTGTAAAATGGTACAACCACTTTGGAAATCTATGTGGCGTTATCTTAAACAGTTAGAAATAGAACTACCATACAACCCAGAAATCCCACTCCTCGGAATATACCCTAAAGATACAAGAGCCTTCACACAAACAGATATATGCACACCCATGTTTATTGCAGCTCTGTTTACAATAGCAAAAAGCTGGAAGCAACCAAGATGTCCATCAATGGACGAATGGGTAAATAAACTGTAGTATATTCACACAATGGAATACTACGCATCGATAAAGAACAGTGACGAATCTCTGAAACATTTCATAACATGGAGGAATCTGGAAGGCATTATGCTGAGCGAAATGAGTCAGTTGCAAAAGGACAAATATTGTATAAGACCACTATTATAAGATCTTGAGAAATAGAAAAAACGGAGAAGAACACATACTTATGTGGTTACAAAGGGGGGAGGGAGGGAGGGAGGGAGAGGGCATTTTATTGATCAATCTGTAGATAAGAACTGCTTTAGGTGAAGGGAAAGACAACACTCAAAACAAGGAAGGTCAGCCTAACTGGACTGGATTAAAAGCAAAGAGGTTTCCGGGATAAAATGAAAGCTTCAAAGGTCAGCGAAGCAGGGGCTGGGGTCTGGGGAACTTGGTTTGAGGGGAGTTCTAAGTCAATGGGCAAAACAATTCTATTATGAAAACACTCTGCATCCCACTTTGAATTGTGGCGCCTGGGGTCCTAAATGCCAACAAGCGGCCATCTAAAATACATTAATTGGTCTCAACCCACCTGGAGCAAAGGCAAAGGAAGAACACCAAGGTCACACGACAACTAAGAACCCAAGAGACAGAAAGGGCCACATGAACCAGAGACCTACATTATCCTGAGACCAGAAGAACTAGTTGGTGCCCGGCCACAATCGATGTCTGTCCTGTCAGGGAGCACAACAGACAACTCCTGAGGGAGCAGGAGACCAACGGGATACAGACCCCAAATTCTCATGAAAAGACCACACCTAATGGTATGATTGCGACTAGAGGAATCCCAGAGACAATGCTCCCCAGAACTTCTGATGGCACAGGACAGGAACCATCCCCGAAGACAAATCATCAGGCATGAAAAGGACTGGTCAGTGGGGGGGAGAGAGATGCTGATGAAGAGTGAGCTAATTAAATCAGGTGGACACGGGAGAGTGTGTTGGCAACTCTTGACTGAAGGGGGGATGGGAAGATAGAGAGAGAGGGAAGATGGCAAAATTGGCACGAAACGAGAGACTGTAAGGGCTGACTCAATAGGGGGAGAGCAAGTGGGAGAAGGGAGTAAGATGTATGTAAACCTACATGTGACAGACTGATTGGAATGGTAAATGTTCACTTGAAGCTTAATAAAAATTAAAAAAAAAAAAGACTAACTTCTAATTAATTGATTATACTGAACATTCTAAGATCACTGAATTCCAAGGTGAACAGAGTAGTTCTTCATTCTATTTCAATGATGTGAATTTCTTGTCAGTTAATATAATATAAATAATTATGCTTAGTTTGGTTTTACTCGTTTCATAGCTTCTCTACATTGATTTTCTTTTTCAGGATTTACAACTCATTACCTTTTGTATCCTTCTCTGTATGTATCATGTTCAAACTTTTCAAAATATGTCTGGTTCATCCAGTCATTACACAGAATAGAGCATACACCTGGAATAGATTTCTTCTGTTTGGCTATTTCTGATTTCCAATGGGAAGTCTATATACAGCTGTTTTTGAATAGTATGGCCATGTTTTTAATCCTTGGATATATATATACATATATAATATATATTTAGAAAATTGTCATTAGTTTTCCTCAGAAAAGAAATAGGGGTGTAACACGTTCTTAGATTAACCAATATTAATATTCTCTGATCCTCATAACATAATAAATATATAGTGATAGTTTATATAGTTGATCACAAGCTCTTGCATATAATAACCAAAAAGTGACTTTGAATGTCTTATCAAATGTGAAAAGCATGGAAAGCAATATATCAAAACTTGTTGGAGGGTTTGTGGAATTCCTAAAAAAATAAAGTTTTGTAATTAAAATGTGAATTAGATATGTGCTATACCAGCCTCTATCAACTTAAGCTGTTATTGTTTTGCTTTGTTTTGTTGTGATCCCATCCAAATGAGTTATAAAGTTTTCTATGGAAAAATTAACAAAATGGTACTCCCTGGAGCAATTTGGAAGATGACGGCAACTCTAGGCTGCAGGGTTAGATACAGTGAAAAATACCTGTAAGAGCATATAATGTATACAAGTAATATAATTAAATAGAAAACGGTAAAATGCAAAAGAGTCTTAACTGCAGTCTCCACCCAAGTACATCCAGATTCCTGAAGAATAGCAAAGGATTTACAAAGCTGTATAAGCTACAGAGAAATCTCTGCTATGACTTATTTGGAAAGAAACTGTACATGATAAATAGCAATCTAGAATCTTCAGCTAATCTCATGGGCACAGCTCAAAGATTTACATTGAGAAAAGAACAACAGCTTTATTGAACTATGGTTTCAAAGATGAAATTAAAATTTATTTGCTTAAATATTACATATTAAATGTCACCACATTAGAAACTATGCACACATTAACTTGTTTATATTCAGATTACTAAATAAAGCAAGATGTTTGAGTTTTTAAAAATTTACTAACTATAAAAAATAGATGGTACTAAAATACATATGCTGTGTTCTGTTAAATGACACTCAAATTTTAACTTTAACTGCAAAATGCATGCTTTTATCACAATGTGATTTAATAGAGTTCAACAATACTATTATATGTAATATGTCTTATTTTGATCATGCAATATTCTATGTTTTAAAGCAGGGTTGCATAATCAATTGATTAATTGTTGTCAGTAAGTTGTACACTTGTAAAAGGTTGAATTGGCAAAAGTTGTGTGGTAGATATGTTTACAATGACAAAAAAAGCTTCTGAGGCTGCTTATGTACAACAAAACACCTCATGGGATTCGATTGCTTGGTTTGGAGATTTAAGGTTGTGGTTTCAAGGGACATCCAGTTAATTGGCCTAATAAACTGTGTAGTGCTTCTGTTCTACCTCCTAGTTTGTTGTGTAGTGCCTGGAGTCTTAAAAGTTTGCAAGCAGCCATCCAAGGCACAACAACTGATGTCTATTTACCAGGAGTATCAGAAGAAGTAGAGAGTCAGGAATAGGAGGAGGAAATGGAATGTGCCCCCTTTGCCAGCAGACCAAAAGAACTGACGGTGCCTGCCTACCATTACTGAACATTTGATCAAATATTCTATAGAAGAATTCTGATCAAAAGGCCTAGAGGCCTCAGAACAGAATTTCAAATTCTCATGGAATTCAGATTTTCTGGAGCCACAAAGGCTGGATGAGTCCCCAAAACTATTGCCCTAAGAAATCTTTAAACCGCAAACCAAAAACAACCCTTAACTCTTCATAAAACCAAACAGTTTAGCTTAACTAGTAAAGAATGTCTGCCTTGAGCTTTGTGCTCTTTTAAGATCTGTCTGTGTAGAATCAAATGGACAACGGAAACTTGAAAGATTAGGTAAGAACCTTAAGGGCCATGCGTTTATGTTAATGAAGGAGAAATAGTTCAGAAAAGGAGGGCGAGAATGGTTGCACAACTCGAAGAATGTAAGCAATGTCACTGAAATGTACATGTATAAACTTGAACTGCTTTTTTTTTTGATGTGCATATTTTATTAAAAAAAATAAAACCTCATGGATCACAATAGAACTTTCAGAGCATTGTTCAGTTCCCGTGCTTTGGACACATCATCAAGAGGGAACAATCACTGAAAGAATTTCGTGTTTGGTGAAGCAGAGGGCCAGCGGGGGCAAAGGAGACCCTCAGTGAGATGGTTTGGTATAACAGGTGCAACAATGCGCTAGACTATGTCAAGATTTGGGAGAATGTTGCAGGACTCGGAAACGTTTCGTTATATTGTACATAAGGGCGCCATGTGTCAGAGTCAACGGCAGCTACCTGTTTGTCTATTCATGTGTTGGCACGCCATAGTTAGAGTACATGTAGTTCTTATTTCAGAGTGTGGCTTCTCAAGAAATTATGTCATCATCCTCAAAAAGTTCCATAAAATTATTACGTGACAGTAAAAAAATAACAACATAATATAAACTTAACTGGTTCTTACATACTATATTTTTGATAACAGACTTGAAACTTTTATATAATTTTCTCTATATTTTTCAGAAATAATTACGTATAATCCTAGAAATTAGGAAATAGAAGGTGATGATAAGAATAACCCATTCATAAAGAAGCACAAGTCATTCTATACAAAACCAGTTGATTGTCTAAAGAATGGTGAAGTGTGATGGTGAAGACTGTGTGTCAACTTGGCTGGACCACGAACCTCAGTGTTTTGACAGTTGTATAATGTCGTGATCACTTCCCTGTTGAAATGTGATATGTAATTATCCCCGTGATGGAATCTGCTGAGTGATACTGGCAGGGGTGGGGGCTGTGGTGGCTTATGGTCCCCTCAGCCTTCGTCTCTCCTCCCTCCTCCCCCTACTTCCTTCCTGCTCGCCTTGCCAAGGTTTTTGGCTTGTTCCAGATCCAGCAGCAGCCTCTTGCCTGACCTCCAGTTCTTGGGACTTGAGGTAGCATCTTGCCTGTCGATCTTGGGATTCATCGATCTTCACAGCCTGCAAGCGAGAGTCCTGCTCCCCATCCTGCTGATTTGGGTTTGCCAGCCCCTGCCGCTACATAAATCAGGAGCAACCTTTCGGTTTTGCCTGCTGACATTGGGATTCCTCAACTTGCTCCTCCGACCTGGTGATCTTGGGTTCATCAGCTTCTGCAGTTTCGTGAATTGGGAGAGGCCTCTATCCTGATTCATGGACTTGGGATGTTCCATCCTCTACAATCGTGTGAACTCTTTCCTTGATATAAATCCCTCTTCATATATATTTATATGCTTTAATGGTCTTGCTTCTTTAGAGAACCTAGCCTAAGACATGAAGTAAACACAGCTGACAAATTTAACCAAAGACAAAGACTATGAGTTTATACATGACTTTTCATGTACATATGAAAGCATTTCCATTGGTCGAATACCTATAAGTGAAACTGCTGGACATGGGATATGTGGCTGTGTTCATAGTGATGAACACAGGTAGTAGATAAAGCTAACTATTTTCCAAAATAGTTGCATTCAATTTACATTTCTACAATTATTTCACATTGTTACCAGCACTTGTTATTAATGCTGTTTGTAATTTTAGCCAGTTTTTTTTTAGGGTTGTACGTGGATATAATGACTTTGTGCTTTAATTGCAGATTCCTGATAACTAATTTGGTGGAGCACCATTTTAATTGATTTAGCAAATATTTGTACAACCTCTTTTGTGAAGTGTCTGCTCATCTATTGCTCATTTTTCTATTGGTTTGCTTTTCTTAAAAATAAATTACAGAATTATTATTTTTTAATATACTCTCAGTTGTGTTCCTTTTTATTGCTGGGTTTATGAGTTGCAAATATGTTCTCTCTCTCTCTTCCTTTCTCTGTGACTTACCTTTTCACTCACTTAAAGTTTTCCTTTGATAAACAAAATTCCAAAATTTTAACCAACTCGATCATCCATACATTCCTTTAAAATCAGTTTAAGAAATCTCTTAATAGACAATGATCATGAAGACATTCTCCTCTGTTAATCTCTAAAATCTGTGACTTTTGCATTGAGATCTACAGTCTATCTAGAAGTTATTTTTTGTTATGATGGGAGGTAAGAATGAAGTATCTCTTTTTTCCATTTTTACATCCAGCCAAAACAGTCCACTTTATTGAAAAGCCCAGCTTTTCCCTGCAGTCTGAAATGACATGTTGTCATAAATCAGGTTACCGTACTTGTTTTACTGGGTCAGTTTCTAGATTTCTATTCTATTAGTCAATCTATCTTTTGCCAGTGGAATGTAGTCTTTATATCATGTCAAGCAAATTTCTTCATGCTCTGTTTCTTACTCAAAAGTGTCTTGATTACCTTTTACTTTCTGCATATTGATAGAAATGTAAAAGCAAGAGTGTAAAGTTACATGCATATACATATTTACATACATAAAAATTTTTTTTTTCACATAATCCTGTTAGGATTTTATTATAATCGTATTGATTGTATAGATAAATTTAGAGAGAGGTAAAATCTTTACAAAATAGTCTAATCTATGAAAATGGATATCCTATTATGTATTTGTCTTCTTTAATTTGTTTAATAATATTTTATTGTTTTCTGCGTAGTTGTTGTTAGGTGCAATACAGTCAGTTTCAACTCATAGCAACTGTAGGTACAACAGAACAAAACATGGCCCAGCTTTTTGCCATCCTCATAATCATTGCTATGTTTGAGCCCATTGTTGTAGCCACTGTGTCATTCCATCTTGTCAAGGGACTTTCTCTTTTTTGCTGACCCTCTGCCTTACCAAGCAAGATGTCCTTCTCAAAGGACTGATTCCTCCTGATAGCATGTCCAAAGTACGTGAGTCAAAGTCTCACCATCTTCATTTCTAAGGAGCACACCTGCTGCACTTCCTCCAAGACAGACATGTTCATTCTCTGGCAGTTCATAGTATATTCCGTATTCCTGACCAGTACTGTAACTTAGAAACATCAGTTCTTCACTCTTCCTTATTCATTGTCCAGCTTTTGCAAGTATATAAGACAATTGAAAATATCATGACTTGGGTCAGGCATACCTTACTCCTCAAAGTGACATCTATGCTTTTCAACACTTTAAAGAAGTCTTTTGCATCTGATTTGCCCAATGCAATACATTGTTTTATTTATTTATTTATAGTTTTTATTGTGCTTTAAGAGAAAGTTTACAAATCAAGTCAGTCTCTCATACAAAAATTTATATACGCCTTGCTGTATAATCCTATTTGCTCTCCTCCTAATGAGACAGCACACTCTTTCCCTCCACTCTCTCTTTTTGTGTCCATTTGGCCAGCTTCTACCCCCCTCTGCCCTCTCATCTCCCCTCCAGACAGGAGATGCCAACATAGTCTCATGCGTCAACTTGATCCAAGAAGCTCATTCTTGACCAGTATCATTTTCTATCTCATTGTCCAGTCCAATCCCTGTCTGGAGGGTTGGCTTTGGGAATGATTCCTGCTTTGGGCTAACAAAAAGCCTGGGGACCATGACCACCAGGGTCCTCAGTCAGACCATTAAGTCTGGTCTTTTTACAAGAATTTAGGGCCTGCATCCTACTTCTCTCTTCCTCCTTCAGGCGTTCTCTGTTGTATTACGTCAGGGTGGTCATCGATTGTAGCCAGGTACCATCTAGTTCTTCTGGTCTGTTTGATTTATTTTCTTTCTTTTGTGTGTGTGTGTTTTAGTTGAAAGTTTACAGTGCAAATTAGTTTCTCATTCAGAAGTTTATACACAAATTGTGAATTTGCTTGCAATCCCCACAATGTGTCAGCAATTTCCCTTTCCCTTTCCTTTTACACTCCAGGTTCCATTCATTATGGTTTCCTGTACCTTCCTGACTTCTCAAATTTTCTTTTGGGCAGGTGTTGTCCATTAGGTCTCCTACACTTGACTGAACTAAGAACATTCCTCAGGCGTGTTATTGTTTATTTTATAGACCCGTCTAATCTTTGGTTAAAAGGTGGGCCTCAGGAATGACTTCAGTTCTGAGTTAGCAGGGTGTCTGTGAACCGCAGTCTCAGGAGTCATTCCAGTCTCTGTTAGGCCAGTAATCTAGTCTTTTTTTGTGAATTTGAATTTTGTTCTACATTTTTCTGCTACTTTGTCCAGGACCCTCTACTGCGATCCCTGTCAGAGAAGTCAGTGGTGGTATCACCTAATTCTTCTGGTCTCATTCTGGTGGAGGCTTTGGTTCATGCGGTCCATTAGCACTTTGGAATGATATTTTCCTTGTGTATTTGGTTTTGTCATTCTCCTTTGCTCCAAACATGATGGGACCAATAGATGCATTTTAGATGGATGTTCCCAAGCTTTTTAAGACCCCAGACACTGCCTCACCAGAGTAGTGTATAGAACATTTTCTTTATGAACTATGTTATGTCAATTAACCTAGATGTTCACTGAGACCATGGCCCCAACCCTTAGCCCCAGTAACTCAGTCTCTCAGGGTATTTGGATGTATCTATAAAGCTTCTATGGCTTTGCCTTCATCAAGTTGTGCTGACTTTCCCTACATTGTATGATGTCTTTTCCTTCACAAAGTTAACCCTTGTTAACAAATTAGCAATTTCTTCTCACCACCCCTGCGCTCCCTCATTACCATCAAAGATTTTTTTTTTCTGGGTGTAAACCTTTTCTTGGGTTTTTATAATAGTGATCTCATACAATATTTGTCCTTTTGTGATTGACTTATTTCACTCAGCACAAGGCCCTCCAGGTTCATCCATGTGTGAGATGTTCTGGGGATTCATCATTGTTCTTTGTCATTGGGTAGTATTCCATTGTGTGTATGTACCTTAATTTGTTTATCTATCCATCTGTTGATGAACACTTAGGTTGTTTCCATCATTTTGCTATTGTGAATAATGTGATGAACATGGATGTACATATCTCTATTCCTGTGATGGCTCTTATTTCTTTAGAATATATTCCTATAAGTGGGCTTGAGTTTTTTTGTTGTTGTTGTGGGAAGGCTTTTTGTGTGTGTGTGTGTTTAACCTCTTCAATTTCTTCTCTTGTTATGGATCTGTTCAGATTTTCTATCTCAGCTAGTGTTCATATAGATAGGTAGTGTGCTTCTAGAAATATGTCCATTACCTCTACTTTTTCAAATTTGTTGGAGTATAATTTTTTATACTATTCCTGTTATGGTTTTTTATTTCAGTTGGGTCTTCATTTGATTTCTTGACTGCTGCTTCCGTGGGCATCGATTATAAATCCAAGTAAAATAAACCCTTGGCCACTTAAATCTTTTCTCCATTTAACATGATCTTATTTAGTGGACCAGTTGTGAATATTTTTGTTTTCTTTATGTTGAAGTGTAATCTATACTGAAGCCTATACTCTTTGATCTTCATCAGTAAGCGTCTCTAGTCTGCTTTAAGCAAGCAAGGTTCTGTCATCTGCATATCAAAGGTTGCTAATGAGTTTTCCTCCAATCTTGATGTTGTATTCTTGTTTGTATTATCCAGCTTCTCAGATTATTTGCTCAGCGTACAGATTGAATAAGTATAGTGAAAGGATACAACCCCGATACACACATCTTTCCTGATTATAAACCACATAATAGTCCCTTGTCCTGTTGGAGAGACTGCCTCTTGGAGTATGTGCAAGATTCGCATGAGCACAATTAACTATTCTGGAATTCTCATTCTTCACAATGTTATCCATAATTGATATGATTCACACAGTCGGATGCCTTTGCATAGTCAAAACACAGGTAAACATCTTTTTGGCATTCTCTCCTTTCAGCCAAGATTCATCTGACATCAGCAAAGATATTCCTTATTCCATGTCCTCTTCTGAATCTGGCTTGAATTTTTGTCAGTTATCTGTCTATGAATTGCTGCATTTGTTTTTGAATGATCTTCAGTAACATTTTACTTATATGTAATATTAACAACATTGTTCAACTATCTCCGCATTCTGTTGTATTACCTTTCCTTCAAATGGGCACAGATATGAGTCTCTTCCAGTCAATTCACCAGGTAGCTGTCTTCTAAATGTCTTGGCACAGACGAGTGAGTACTTCCAGCACTGCATCCTTTTGTTGAAGTATTTGATTTCATATTCCGTGAGTTCCTGGAGGCCTGTTTTTTGCAGTGCCTTCAGTTCAGTTTAGAATTCTTCCTTCAGTGCCATCAGTTCTTGATCATATGCTGCTTCCTGAAATGGTTGAATGTTGGACAATTCTTTTTGGTATAGTGACTGTATTTTTTCCATCTTTCCGTCTTCTTTTGATGCTTCCTACGTCATTCAATATTTTGCCCATAGAATTCTTCAGTATTGCAACTCAAGGTTTTAATTTTTCCTTCAGTTCTTTCAGCGTGAGAAATGCCAAGTGTGTTCTTCCCTTTGGTTTTCTGACTCCAGGTCTTTGCACATTTCATTTTAATGCTTTGTCTTCTCAGACAGCCCTATGAAATCTTCTGTTCAACTCTTTTAATTCATCATTTCTTCCATTCATTTTAGCTACTCTACATTCAAGTACAGGTTTCAGAACCTCTTCTGACATCCATTTTGGTCTTTTTTTTTTCTTTTTAGTGGCCTTTTGCTTTCTTCATGCATGATGTCCTTTATATCATTCCACGACTCTTCTGGTCTTCCATCATCAGTGTTCAATGCATCGAATCTACTCTCGAGATGGCTTCCAAATTCAGGTGGAATCTACTCAAGGTCATACTTCTTTGTAGAGGTCTTGCTTATTTTTATTAATCTTATTCCTTGTAAGTTTATTTCTTTGTAAGTTTATTAGAGTGGCTCTAAAATATTTTCAAGTTATTTCCTATTTCTTACTAATGTACAGATAGACATTTGCTGTTAATATAATTAGCTGTTATCCAGAAACCTTGCTATGGCTAAGTGATAATAATTTATCTATAGATATTTGAGTTTTCTATATATTCAAATATATCATCTGTGAATAACAAATAATTTCTATCTTTTTTGGGGGGGATGATGCAATCTTCAAATCTTTTTTTTTTTTTTTAATGGAAGATATGCTGTGAGAACACACATCTCCCTTACAATCCCAATGTTTGAGGAAAAGCTTGCAACATTTTACCATTATGATGTTTTATATAAGTTTTTATAGATATCTGTAGCAGACATCAGTGGTTTCCCACATAGATTCTCTCAGTTTTTTTTTTTTTTAAGGCTTTTGTGCCTACCTGTCAGTTGCTGAATGTTTGTGGCTAACTTCTCGTGCTTGGGCCTGGCAGAGGATTGCTATGAGGGAGTGGTACAACCATGTATCAAATTACTGACACATGTGAGAGAAATACAAAAGTCCAGCTCCTCTGTCACCAGGCAGAGCATACTTTGAGGTGTAATTTCACTCCAGAACTCACAGACTGAGTCTTACAAAACCAAACCCTTTGCTGTTGAGTCGATTCTGACTCATAGCAACTCTTTACAACAGAATAGAACTGCCCCATAGGGTTTCCAAGGAGCACCTGGTAGATTCAGACTGCCAGCCTTTTGGTTAGCAGCAGAGCTCTTAACCGCTATGCCACCAGGGTTTCCAACTGAGCCTTAGACTTCAACAAAAATGATAACTTTCTCTAGATTTTTGCTTTCCCATTCTGTTTCCTCTCTTCCCCTACTGGTATCTCCTTGGAGCACTTTCTTAATAAATAATGAAGTCCTGATTCCTTGGCCTGGGCTTCTAAAAAATTCAAAGAAAATACTGTTTTCATATTTGGAAATTTCTCCATCTAATCCTAATTTGTTAACAATTATTTACATGAATGAACGTTCAATTGTTTCAAATGGTGTTTTTTCACTTATTGAAATGATCTCTGAATCTTTTTTTTTTTTTCCTATCTGTGTAGTAAAATTGATTTTTTGTATTAAACAAGCTTTGCATTCTGGAAGAGGTCTAAAATTTGATTTTCTTTTCTACATTTTTTATTTTTACTGGATTTGATTAGCTAAATTTTTGTTTAGTATTTTTGTACTTATTTTTATGAGTGAATTTGATCATTAGTTTTACTGCTTTGTAACTTCTGGGTCAGGTTATGGATTCAAGTGCATGTTGTTTTAATAAAGTATTTGTGTAAAGTTGCAATTATTTATTATTTGAACATTTAGAAGCACTGACTAAACATATATGCCTTGAACATTCTCTTTGGAAATGATTTAATTACTGATTTACTGCCATTTATATTCTAAAATGATTTGTATTTTAAAATTCTTATTATGTCCGTGTAAATAAGTTTAACTTATTTATAATATCCACTTAAGTTTGTAATGTCTATAGGATATTTAGTGCTATAAAAAAATTATCAATAAATATGAATATCATCCAGAAATTAACAGATTTTTAAAAAATCAACAGTATGAAGAGGGGCAGTTCTACTCTGGAACACATTAACACATGGAGCCACCATGAGTTAGGATCAACTCAATAGAAACAAATTTATATACATACATGATATATATACACCAGTATATATACATGTACATGATACAAGATATACATATATCTATATAGGTAGATAGATAAATAGATACAAGGAATTGGCTCATTCAATTTTGGGGACCAGCAAGTCCAAAATCCATAGGTCAGGACACAGGCTGGAAACTCCTACAATTCTATGTCTGAAATTGGTGGCTCAGGTTGCAGGATAGAAATTCAGGTGGGATATCTATTTATAGTCTTGATCTAGAATACTTCTCCCTTGGGAAACCTCAGTTTTTGTTCTGAAGGCCTTCAACTGACTGGATAAGGGCAAACCGCATTTTGGAGGGTGATCTGCTTTACTTAAGGTCAACTGATTTAAATGTTAATCACGAAGATGGCTGAGTAGGTAGACACTACCTCGGATCCCTCTTGCAACAAAGACTCGGAAAAACAAGTGAATAAATCACATACATGACAATCTATGAACCCTGACCAACAAACACAGATTTAAAGAGTTGACCAGAGTGACAGAGACTGAGATTGAACAACCATGGGGAAGCAGAGACTGTTTTTGAAGCCTGGAGCAAGCGTCCCAGTCAGGAAGCCTTGGTGCCGGGCTTTGGACTGGGTGCAAGGGAGCTGAGCACGGCATCCTGTGATAGTGCAAACACGGGGCTCAGACCTACCCCCCTGAACTGACCTCGGGAGGGGGCCCAGCCAGTGCACACAGACAGCACAGCGATGCGGCTGACAGGGGGAGAAGTCACCGGGAGGCAGCGACTGGTTTTGGAACCAGGAGTGCAGCCTCGCAGCCGGAAAACCTTGACGCTGGGCTTTGGACTGGAAGTGGAGGAACTGACCACAGCTTCTGAGACAGCACAAGCATGGGACGCGGGCCTGACACTCGGGGGCAATCTCTACCCAGCCAGCGCACACAGTCGACGTGCCCCTTGGGAATCTCAGATAAAACAGCCATCCTAAGCAAGACAAGTAACTTTGTCTATATTCCAGGGTGCTACTCTCTCCTATTTATCTGAACCCTCCCCTCCCCTCCCCAGGCGGCTGCATTAACATTGGAATTTCCTGAGCCAGAGAGTGAACTGCTCTGCGGTTTTTCTTTTCCCTTTTTCTTTTTGGTCTTTTCCTAACCCATTCTCCTGGCCTGAGAGAAGCAACTACAAAAAACCCAGGGACCAAAAATCCTTCCCTAATTGAACTAAAAACACAGAACCAGCTCCAGCCAAGCATACGTGATCCACAGTCTTGGGCTTTCATCCCTATTGGGAACAAAAAACAAGGTGGCTATTATAATGCAAAGGCATTTCTGATAGGGATCTGACTGCAAATGTTTTAGCGGATTTACTGGAAAGACAAGTTTCCCAGGTCTGATATCTCTGAGTATTCAACAGAGCCCTCACTGACCCACAACACGGAACTGAGGGCTGAAGCCCCCCCAGACCACCTAACCTCCTGCCTTAGGAGTCTAAGGAGGGTGACACCTACCAATCTGTAGAGGTACTTGCATTGGGGGCCTAAGGTACAGCTGCAGAGCCCACCCACCAAGGTGCTTTAGGAATAGAGACACACCTACCTTACTGACACTTGGGGGAAGCCTGTCAGCATCCTGCCCCCCCCCCGGAGTGTGAACCCCAGCTGCTAATAGAATCTGGTGCACACAACTACCACCACTACTTCTCTAGGTGGATAGTTGACAGTCTGCATCACACACTTGATGACCCAAAATCAGATTCTACTCAAGGTTAGTGAATGGACTCAGGCTTACATATCTGGTAACAGCCCAAACCAGCTGGTAATAGGTCATAAGTGAGTCAAGGGCTACAACAATCAAGGCAACGCAATCTAGTAGCCCATCTACATATATTGAAAGAAAACAAGACAAGATAAGACTTAGTGAGCAAATATAGAATAAATCACTACAATATCTTAGTGATGGCTCGGAGACAGCAGTCGATATCAAACCACATAAAGAAGCAGACCATGACTGCTTCTAAAACCCCCAAACTAAAGAATCAAAATCTTTCCCAAATGAAGATACGATCCTGGAATTGCCAGATACAGAATATAAAAAACTAATTTACAGAATGCTTCAAGACATCAGGGATGACCTCAGAAATGAAATAAGGCAAGCTACAGAAAAAGCCAAGGAACACACTGATAAAGCTGTTGAAGAACTCAAAAAGATTATTCAAGAACATAGTGGAAAAATTAATAAGTTGCAAGAATCCAAAGAGAGACAGCATTCAGAAATCCAAAAGATTAACAATAAAATTACAGAATTAGACAACGCAATAGGAAGTCAGAGGAGCAGACTCAAGCAATTAGAATGCAGAGTGGGAAATCTGGAGGACCAGGGAATTAAGACCAATACAGCTGAAAAAAAAAATCAGATAAAAGTATTAAAAAAAATGAAGAAACCCTAAGAATCATGTGGGACTCTATCAAGAAGGATAACTTGTGTGTGATTGGAGTCCCAGAACAGGGAGGGATAACAGAAAACACAGAGAGAATAGATGAAGATCTGTTGGCAGAAAACTTCCCTTACATCATGAAAGACGAAAGGATATCTATCCAAGATGCTCATCGAACCCCATTTGAGATTGATCCAAAAAGAAAAGCACCAAGACTTATTATCATCAAACTTGCCAAAACCGAAGATAAAGAGAAAATTTTAAAAGCAGCCAGGGAGAAAAGAAAGGTCTCCTTCAAGGGAGAATCCATAAGAATAAGTTCAGACTACTCAGCAGAAACCATGCAGTCAAGAAGGCAATGGGATGACATATACAGAGCACTGAAGGAGAAAAACCGCAAGCCAAGGATCATATATCCAGCAAAACTCTCTCTGAAATATGAAGGCGAAATTAAGATATTTACAGATAAACACAAGCTTAGAGAATTTGCAAAAAACAAACCAAAGCTACAAGAAATACTAAAGGAAATTGTTTGGTCAGAAAACCAATAATATCAGATACCAGCACAACACAAGGTCACAGAACAGAACATCCTGATATCAACTCAAATAGGGAAATCACAAAAACAAATTAAGATTAATTAAAAAAAAAAAAAAAAAAAACACTCAAAACAGGGAATCATTGAAGTCAGTATATAAAAGATCACAATAATCAAAAAGAGGGACTAAATACAGGTGGCATAGAACTGCCATATGGAGAGGGATACAAGGTGATATAGGACAATACAAGTTAGGTTTTTACTCAGAAAAATAGGGGTAAGTATTAAGGTAACCACAAAGAGGTATAACAACTCCACAACTCAAAATAAAAACCAAAAAAAAACATAACGACTCAGCAAACATACAGTCAAATACTATGAAAATGAGGAACACAATTTACAAAGAAAAACATCTCAGCACAAAAAAGGAAGTGGAAAAATGAAATTGTCAACAACACACATAAAAAGGCATCAAAATGACAGCACTAAACACATACTTATCTATTACGCTGAATGTAAATGGACTAAACGCACCAATAAAGAGACAGAGAGTCTCAGACTGGATAGAGAAACACGATCTGTCTATATGCTATCTACAAGAGACACACCTTAGACTTAGAGACACAAACAAACTAAAGCTCAAAGGATGGAAAAAAATATATCGAGCAAACAATAAGCAAAAAAGAGGAGGAGTAGCAATATTAATTTCTGACAAAATAGACTTTAAAGTTAAATTCACCACAAAGGATAAAGAAGGACACTACATAATGATAAAAGGGACAATTGACCAGGAAGATATAACCATACTAAATATTGATGCACCTAATGACAGGGCTGCAAGATACATAAAACAAATTTTAACAGAACTGAAAAGTAAGATAGACACCTCCACAATTATAGTAGGAGACTTCAACACACCACTTTCGGAGAAGGACAGGACATCCAGTAAGAAGCTCAATAGAGACACGGAAGACCTACTTACAACAATCAACCAACTTGACCTCATTGACTTCTACAGAACTCTACACCCAACTGCTGCAAAGTATACTTTTTTTCTAGTGCACATGGAACATTCTCTAGAATAGACCACATATTAGGTCATAAAACAAACCTTTGCAGAATCCAAAACATCGAAATATTACAAAGCATCTTCTCAGACCACAAGGCAATAAAACTAGAAATCAACAACAGAAAAACTAGGGAAAAGAAATCAAATACTTGGAAACTGAACAATACCCTCCTGAAAAAAGACTGGGTTATAGAAGACATTAAGGAGGGAATAAAGAAATTCATAGAATGCAACGAGAATGAAAATACTTCCTATCAAAACCTCTGGGACACAGCAAAAGCAGTGCTCAGAGGCCAATTTATATCAATAAATGCACACATACAAAAAGAAGAAAGAGCCAAAATCAGAGAACTGTCCCTACAACTTGAACAAGTAGAAAGTGAGCAACAAAAGAATCCATCAGGCACCAGAAGAAAACAAATAATCAAAATTAGAGCTGAACTAAATGAATTAGAGAACAGAAAAACAATTGAAAGAATTAACAGAGCCAAAGCTGGTTCTTTGAAAAAATTAACAAAATTGATAAACCATTGGCTAGACTGACTAAAGAAATACAGGAAAGGAAACAAATAACCCGAATAAGAAATGAGATGGGCCACATCACAACAGACCCATCTGTAAATTAAAAGAATCATATCAGATTATTACAAAAAATTGTACTCTAACAAATTGGCAAACCTAGAAGAAATGGATGAATTCCTAGAAAAACACTACCTACCTAAACTAACACAATCAGAAGTAGAATAACTAAATAGACCCATAACAAAAAAAAGAGATTGAAACGGTAATCAAAAAACTCCCAACAAAAAAAGTCCTGGCCCAGAAGGCTTTACCGCAGAGTTCTACCAAACTTTCAGAGAAGAGTTAACACCGCTACTACTAAAGGTATTTCAAAGCATAGAAAATGAAGGAATACTACCTAACTCATTCTATGAAGCCACCATATCCTTGATACCAAAACCAGGTAAAGACACCACAAAAAAAGAAAATTATAGACCTATATCCCTCATGACCATAGATGCAAAAATCCTCAACAAAATTCTGGCCAATAGAATTCAACAACATATCAAAAAAATAATCCACCATGACCAAGTGGGATTTATACCAGGTATGCAAGGCTGGTTTAATATTAGAAAAACCATTAATGTAATCCACCATATAAATAAAACAAAAGACAAAAACCACATGATCTTACCAATTCATGCAGAAAAGGCGTTTGCCAAAGTCCAACACCCATTTATGATAAAAACTTTCAGCAAAATAGGAATTGAAGGAAAATTCCTCAACTTAATAAAGGGCTTCTATACAAAGCCAACAGCCAACATCACTCTAAATGGAGAGAACCTGAAAGCATTTCCCTTGACAACGGGAACCAGACAAGGATGCCCTTTATCACCGCTCTTATTCAACATTGTGCTAGAGGCCCTAGCCAGAGTAATTAGGCTAGACAAAGAAATAAAGGGCATCTGGATTGGCAAGGAGGAAGTCAAATGATCTCTATTTGCAGATGACATGATCTTATACACAGAAAACCCCAAGGAATCCTCCAGAAAACTACTGAAACTAATAGAAGAGTTTGGCAGAGTCTCGGGTTATAAGATAAACATACAAAAATCACTTGGATTCCTCTACATCAACAAAAAGAACATAGAAGAGGAAATAACCAAATCAATACCATTCACAGTAGCCCCCAAGAAGATAAAATACTTAGGAATAAATCTTACCAAATATGTAAAAGACCTATACAAAGAAAACTACAAAGTACTACTACAAGAAACTAAAAAGGATCTACTGAAGTGGAAAAACATACCTTGCTCATGGATAGGAAGAGTTAACATAGTAAAAATGTCTATTCTACCAAAAGCCATCAATACATACAATGCACTTTCAATCCAAATTCCAATGTCATTTTTTAATGTGATGGAGAAACAAATCACCGACTTCATATGGAAGGAAAAGAAGCCTCGGATAAGTAAAGCATTACTGAAAAAGAAGAAGAAAGTGGGAGGCCTCACTCTACCTGATTTCAGAACCTATTATACAGCCACAGTAGTCAAAACAGCCTGGTACTGGTACAACAACAGGCACATAGACCAATGGAACAGAATTGAGAATCCAGATATAAATCCATCCATATACGAGCAGCTGATATTTGACAAAGTCCCAGTGTCATTTAATTGGGGAAAAGAGAGTCTTTTTAACAAATGGTGCTGGCATAACTGGATATCCATTTGCAAAAAAATGAAACAGGACCCATACCTCACACCATGCACAAAAACTAACTCCAAGTGGATCAAAGACCTAAACATAAAGACTAAAACGATAAAGATCATGGAAGAAAAAATAGGGACAATGTTAGGAGCCCTAATGCAAGGCATAAACAGAATACAAAACATTACCAAAAATGATGAAGAGAAACCAGATAACTGGGAGCTCCTAAAAATGAAACACCTATGCTCATCTAAAGACTTCACCACAAAGACCACCTACAGACTAGGAAAGAATTTTGAGCTATGACATCTCCGACCAGCGCCTGATCTCTAAAATCTATATGATTCTGTCAAAACTCAACCACAAAAAGACAAACAACCCAATCAAGAAGTGGGCAAAGAATATGAACACGCACTTCACTAAAGAAGATATTCAGGCAGCTAACAGATACATGAGAAAATGCTCTCTATCATTAGCCATTAGAGAAATGCAAATTAAAACTATGATGAGATTCCATCTCACTCCAACAAGGCTGGCATTAATCCAAAAAACACAAAAGAATAAATGTTGGAGAGGCTGCGGAGAGATTGGAACTCCTATACACTGCTGGTGGGAATGTAACATGGTACAACCACTTTGGAAATCTATCTGGCGTTATCTTAAACAGTTAGAAATAGAACTACCATACAACCCAGAAATCCCACTCCTCGGAATATACCCTAGAGGAACAAGAGCCTTCACACAAACAGATATATGCACACCCATGTTTATTGCAGCTCTGTTTACAATAGCAAAAAGCTGTAAGCAACCAAGGTGTCCATCAACAGATGAATGGTTAAATAAATTGTGGTATATTCACACAATGGAATACTACGCATCGATAAAGAACAGTGACGAATCTGTGAAACATTTCATAACAGGGAGGAACCTGGAAGGCATTATGCTGAGCGAAATTAGAGGCAAAAGGACAAATATTGTATAAGACCACTATTATAAGATCTTGAGAAATAGTATAAACTGAGAAGAATACAAACTTTTGTGGTTACGAGGAGGGAGGAAGGGAGGGTGGGAGAGGGTTTTTTACTGATTAGTTAGTAGATAAGAACTGCTTTAGGTGAACGGAAGGACAGTACTCAATACATGGAAAGTCAGCTCAACTGGACTGGACCAAAAGCAAAGAAGTTTCCAGGATAAACTGAATGCTTCAAAGGTCAGTGGAGCAAGGGCGGGGGTTTGGGGACTATGGCTTAAGGGGACTTCTATGTCAATTGGCAAAATAATTCTATTATGAAAACATTCTGCATACCACTTTGAAATGTGGTGTCTGGGGTCTTAAATGCTAACAAGCGGCCATCTAAGATGCATCAGTTGGTCTCAACCCACCTGAATCAAAGAAGAATGAAGAACACCAAGGTCACAGGATAACTATAAGCCCAAGAGACTGAAAGGGCCACACGAACCAGAGACTTACATCATCCTGAGACCAGAAGAACTAGTTGGTGCCCGGCCACAACTGATGACTGCCCTGACAGGGAGCACAACAGAGAACCCCTGAGGGAGCAGGAGATCAGTGCAATGCAGACCCCAAATTCTCACAAAAAGACCGGACTTAATGGTCTGACTGAGACTAGAGGAATCCCGGTGGTCATGGTCCCCAAACCTTCTGTTGGCCCAGGACAGGAACCATTCCCGAAGACTACTCATTAGACATGGAAGGGACTGGACAGTGGGTAGGAGAGAGATGCTGATGAAGATTGAGCTACTTGTATCAGGTGGACACTTGAGACTGTGTTGGCATCTCCTGTCTGGAGGGGGGATGGGAGGGTAGAGAGGGTTGGAAGCTAGCAAAATTGTCACGAAAGGAGAGAATGGAAGGGCAGACTCATTAGGGGGAGAGCAAGTGGGAGTATGGAGTAAGGTGTATATAAACTTATACGTGACAGACTGACTTGATTTGTAAACGTTCACTTGAAGCTAAATAAAAATTAAAAAAAAAAAATGTTAATCACATACAAATACCTTCACAGCAAAATCCAAACTAGTGTCTGACCAAACAACTGGGCACCATAGCTTAGCCAAATTGATACATAAAATTAACCCTGACAGGCATCAATGTTTAATCTAGTCTGGCTTTCCATGGCTTGTATTCCCATACAGATTACGGCCTAGAAAACCCTTAGGGGGAGTTCCACTCTGTCACATGGGGTGGCTATGAGTTAAAATCAACTTGACAGCACCTAACAACAGCAACAATAACAATGTCAGTATGTCTAGAAATATAGGAATTCCCAGGTCTAGCCCAAATACTTCTCCTCTCTATAAGAGAGGATATGCAAAAAATATTGGACTGATAGAAAGGAAGGTACTATTTCTTTATTAGCTACATAAATGTTCAATAACATAAGTTGCCAAGTTTGAAAAAGATGAATATAACTATGACATATGTCTTGAGTCTGAAGAATGTTCTATCATTTCCTGAATTTAACTCTTTTGATCTCATGCTTCTAAAGTCACTTGGATAGTGAAAGAAAATTGAAAAGTGATTCCAAGCCATAGATCAGCTTACCAATCCTGTCATATACAGTAAGAAAAAGAGCAGATGATAATGCATAATTCCATTACATAATACATTTTCAAACTAGTAAATGAGGACTATTAATGAGCCAGCTACTGACACACACACAAAAAAAGAGCATTGTTACTTTCTTTGAGAGGAGGCAAAAATATTTCCACAAATGCCATGCATGTAAAATAGAGAGTACAGTGAGAGCACTGATAGTTAAGAAAGACTTTTCCATTGAAAATAGTGTTTAACCTGGGATGTAAATGATAAACAAGAAAAGAATATGCAAGAATCAGTCAGATTAACATTAAAGGAGAGTATTCCAGACATTGAGAATGGCTCAACAGCTCAACTATTATAGATTTGGGGGGGGGGGGTCACTCTATATCAATTCATATTTTCTTGGTACTTATAATTTATCCTTGAGATAAAACCTCTACCCCTCTCAACCAAGGATATTTTGGCTCCATGTTGGAACATATTTCCTAAAGCCTAGCTGATCTGCTGTCTTATTTTCCTAGGGCCTTTAAAACAAATATGATAAAGTGAGTGGCTTTAAAGAACAGAGCATTATTTTCTCAGAGCCTTGGTGGCTAAATATGTACTCTCTCTGCCACCTCTAGGGGCAAATCTTTCCTTATTTCCTTTAGCTTCTCGTATTCCTGGCCATTTCTTGGTATTCCTTTGAGTGTAGATGGATCCTTAAGTGTTGTCTTCTCCTGTGTGGCTCTCTCTGTGTCTGTTCTGCTTTTTAGAAGACACCAGTCACAAGAGATTAATATACAGGACTCATCTTACTTTGGTTTGGCCTCAGTAATATAACAAAAAGAAAGCTTTTTTTCCCAAACTGGGTCATATTTGCAGGCACAGAGGTTAGGACTTCAACATATGATTTTTTTTTTTTTTTTTTTAAGCGGGGGCACAATTCAATCCATAACTTCAGCAAATTTCTTCACCTTGTTTACAGTGGTTGGTTCAAGGATAAAAATGTCACTCAAACATAATAAATTGACAATGAAATTTATACTGAAAATGTTGGAACAAAAAATGTTTCTTGACAGGCGCTACACAGAATGTAGACCACTCCCCTACGTTTTCATTTTGTTTTTTGTTTGCACAAACCAGTTGGAAGGTTTCTTTTATCCCCTTGCCACACACAGAACCTTAACTGATAAAAGGTTAAAACTCTGAGTGAGGTGGAGATGAGTTTGATATTTTAAGGGGCTGAAATAAGATCAGTTTATTTCCATCACATTGAACAAGGAAAATAATAGCATAAGAAATGAATTAAAAGATACACAGGGACCAGAGAAAGCAAGTTTTCATAAGTTGTAGTAAAGATCAGTGCTTCATTTTAAGAATAGTGGGAGGCCATGGAAAATTTTAAGAGTGAACCGTATTTACATTTTACCGGTATTGTTTTGGTAAAATAAAAAGAATAATGAGATTTCCATATTACCTCTGTGCCAGCTGCTTTTTACAAATTGTAAGCTATCCAATATAAATGTCTCTAGTACAAGTACTATGTATGATATATTAGTGAATAGAGTGGTGAATAATATTGGATTGTAGATTATAATCTCTAACACCTCCCATGGTAATTCAGTGAAATGATCTGTCAAAATAGTCTAGTTGTAATTTTAAGATTGATAAAGGCTATATTTCAATTTTGGCTCGAATTCAAATTGAGGCACTTCTTTGATTAGCAAAGATTTGCTGGAGTTAGTATCATGACGGCTTACTTTAACTTCAAAGAAAAACGGATTGGCAATACGTCAAAACTGAAGTACATTGGTATGCCACTGGCACACGTACAAAGATGAAATGGAATGTAAATCAAAATTGTGATGCACTAAGACTGTCAGATATGGTTACTGAGATAAGAAAATCTCCTTGGAAATACTGATAAAAAAAAGAATCATGACCAATATTCACTGAATGCAAATATTTTTAAAAAAATCAGCACTAGCATCCACCATTTTAGTAGCATTGCGTTTGGAACTTAAGTATGCTGCTAGTATTTGGCAGAATTTCAAAATGGGGATAGATTTAATATCTCAGGTGATGTACATATAAACTGGTTAACTTAAAATCTGATGCAATATCATTGCACAAGCTGCCAATATCTCAAGGAAGCTAAGCATTTTCTCTACTATAGTAAAGAATGCCACTAAGAGGATTATTTTTCTTCTCGTGCTTGATGGATTCAACTGTTTCATTCAAAGAAACTTCAATTTAGTTAAGAGCATTCAGTGAACTCTAAGACTTGACCATGAGACAAAACTAACAGGTGGCTATAAATAATTCCTGTGAACAAACTCAAGCTTACAAAATAAATTTACTTTAAATAATTCACATACAAATGAATTGTAACTCAAAATTCAGTACAGCTGTATTTTAAAAATGTTTAATATTTAAATTATGTGAGAGTCTGTTATGGATTGAATTGTGTCCACTCAAAATATGTGTCAACTTTGCTAGGCCATGATTTCCAGTATTGTATGATTGCCCACCATTTTGTCATCTGCTATGATTTTCCTATGTGTTCTACTTCTATGAAGAGGCTGGATTAGAGGCAGTTATGTTAATGAGGCAGGACACAATCTACAGGATTAGGTTGTACCTTGAGTCAATCTCTTTTGAGACATAAAAGAGAGAACAGAACAGAGAGGAGAGAAGTCTCATGCCACCAAGAAAGAAGTGCTAGAAGCACTTAGACATGGGTTCCCTGTGATGAGAAGCTCCTAGACCAGGGGAAGATTGATGACAAGTATCTTTCACCAGAACCAACAAAGACAAAAAGTCTTCCTGGGAGCTGGTAGCCTGAATTTGGACTTCTAGCCTCCTAGATTGTGAGAGAATAAATCTCTGTTTGTTAGAGCTATCCACTTGTGGTATTTCTGTTATAGCAGCACTAGATAACTAAGACAGAGTCACGTCACATTTGTGTAATAAAGTATTTTGAAAAGCTTCTGTAAATACAATTTTATTAATTCATGTATTTTGAATGTAACAGTTTTTTTTTTTTTTTTTTCACTAAAGACCTAACAAATCCTTTAATAAATAAAACGAGCACTCATTAATTTATCTTCATGGTTAGGTTGTTACATATCAGGGTCATTTTGTAGGTGTGTAACTTTTTAGGTTTTTCACAAGGTTATTTATTACACTGTCTGTAGGAAGTATGCTTTTAGAAATTCTTACACAGAAAGAGTTGATGATGGTCTACACATTGAATAAAGAGTTTCTTCTCCCTGGTGGTAGGATTCTAAAATATTAGTATGTATGAAAATATGTTGGTCTTAGGTGACATTGAATTAAGCCTCAAGAAACTAATATTTTATTAAATGTGGATTTATAGGGAAACATTCTTGACTATTTGTAATCTGTTGATAATTGCTGTTTGGTGGAAATCTATATACATAAGATATGCTGACTAAATTGAATCTTTTCAACTACAGTTTTCACTAGTTGCCTAATTTAGACATAATAGAGTATGATATTGTGAAAGAACATGAGCTTCACTACCAAACAAAAATGATGAATTTAAGTTTATTGAGAATATGGCATGTACATTTGCCTAATTTGTTCCTTAAGATTGTGCAACATAAGGTAGCGGAAAATCACCAGCTGGTGTTCAGTGTTGAAGACTCTTTGTAGGGAGAAAATGGGATTTTGAGACCTATATGTAAAAACCAAAAACCAAACCCAGTGCCATCGAGTCGATTCCGACTCAAAGCGACCCTATAGGACAGAGTAGAACTGCCCCATAGAGTTTCCAAGGAGCACCCTGGCAGATTCAAACTGCCAACCCTTTGGTTAGCAGCCATAGCACTTAACCACTATGCCACCAGGGTTTCCACCTATATGTAAGCAAGAGTCAAAAGAATACTAAAGAAAATTATATAGGTACTAAAATAACAGATTAGGTATAAATAATTAAAAAAAAAAATCAGGAATTGGTGGTGGTATTGTTGTTGGGTGTCATGGAATCCTTTCTGACTCATAGCAACCTCATGTGACAAGAGTAGAACAGCCTCACAGGGTTTTCCAGGCTATAATTTTTACAGGAGCAGATCACCAGGTATATCTCCTACGGAACCACTGAGTAAGTTCAAACAGCCAACCTTTCAGTTAGCAGTCAAGCACTTAACCATTCCACCACCAGGGCTCCTTATCCAGGATAGTCATCACTATTTCATGTATGGAAATCCTGGTGGCGTAGCGGTTAAGTGCAATGGCTGCTAACCAAAAGGTCGGTAGTTCAAATCCGCCAGGTGCTCCTTGGAAACTCTATGGGCCAGTTCTACTCTGCTCTATAGGGTCGCTATGAGTCAGAATCGACTCCATGGCAGTGGGTGGGTTTATTTAATGTATACAGCCCTGGTGATTTAGTGGTTAAACTCTCAGCTGCTAAGCTAAAGGTTGCAGCCTTAGAAACCCTATGGGGCAGCTGTACTCTGCCTTATAGGGTCTTTATGAGTCAGAATTGACTTGATGGCACACAACAAGTTGAATGCATATTCCTACATCTATTTCATTGTATTCCTTTCAGAACTTCATCCTGCATGAAACTTGGAAAGTTGACTCCTTCCCCAATTCTAGTGGCAGATGCTGATAAATTTGTCCCAATATTGCACAATGAGAACTGATGGGGTAAGGAGAGTTGTTAGAGTTTCTAGGAGAAGTATCATCTTCTGAATGTTGTTGTATCTGAGTGTGATGACAGGAATTTCTACAACCATCTTGCCACTAACCTGATGATTAAGCCAACATATGGAGGGGGAAGAGCCAAGAAACTCCAAGAGAAGTAGTGCAGAAGCCCTGATATACCATCCGAGAAGACGCCTTAAATCTGGAACTTTTGCAATAGGTAAAATACCCTTTTCCAGTTTAAGATCTTCTGTTAAATGAAGCTGAAGCCATTCTGAGGATGTGTAATTTGTTCTACCATGAAAAACATATAGATTAAAAATGATCTTTTCTAGCTGTTTATCTACCGTAAAAAAATTACGAGGCATATTTTCTAAATATAAAAGTAAGTTAATTCTAAATTTTAAATGTTAGCTGAATTATACTTTAAAAATTAAATCCAGAACTGTCTTTTAAATAGTCAATTATTCCTCATGAAATCTTGATCTATATCCATGTTTTCTTTTCAATTAGTCCCATAATTGTAACTTAAAAAAAAAGAAATAATATTTCATATAGGAGTTGGCTTTTAAAACATGAATTGAGTATCTTAATTCAAAATCCAAGTTGTTTTCAGTTTATTTCTAAGAGAAACTGGTTTTCCAAAAATTAAAGAAATATTTAAAAAATAAAATAAAAATCATTTTCAGACACATCTTCACCATTTCAAGATTAGACTTTATTTGATCTTTTCTCCATGGATTTATATAATATTAAGAACATGAATATATCAACTTCGAAAAGTTTATTTTTTCCCAAATATAGATTTCCATTAAAAATTAACATATAAAATGTTAAAAGGCACATATTTATTGAATTGGCTGTACATGTAAGCACGCATTTATACAACAGTTTTGGCAATGTGTGTGGAGATGGAGCGTGGAAACAGTGGGACAGGGTTACTCTATGTAAGTTAGTTTTTACTGGAATGTACATCAGAAATGTAAAAGTTCTACTTATTTTTCAAGGCACTTGGGCATGGAAGCCTTAATTTTCTTAACAGAATGAACTTCAGCTGTTTCCCTGGGCCATTCTACTGCCACTACAATGACTTGATATCGTACACACATATACACACACAAAGATCTCAATGAGTAAAATTCAAATAAATTAATCAATGATATCCACAGGACCATATATTTTTATAAGCTGACTTTTCTTACCTAAATATTGAAAACAAGCTATTTCAACACAGAGGGTTGATTAGTGTGTGTCAAGAAGCTATAGCCACAATTTATCCAGACAACTAATAGCAGTTGAAACATTTAAATATTTGCACCACCAAGGGATTCCAGATATCTGATAGCATGTTAATTCCTGTGCATATAAGAGAGGAGAACTAAGTTCTCATTATCTTAATACCCTATGTATTATAATATTTGAATATTTTGGTGGACTGGATTATTCAGAATGAGACGTCAAACCATGACACACCTATCACGTTCCCAATTCTGTTGTCTGGTACCCTTTTTTAATAACACTCTGCTTTTGAGATAAATACTGATCAACAAAGTCAGAGAGCCAATGAATTAGATTTGGCATACAAGTTGCATATAAATTCTTATGATAGGTAAGTATTCACCAAAACATGGCACTAAAGATTGAAAAGTATGCCATTTTAAGATTAACTATTGGCTCTAGATAAGAAACTTTATAGACAAAAGTTTTGTAGACAGTATTGAGAATATGAAACTCTAAAATTAATAGAAAACAATATAGATTAATTTTATGTATGATGTTTCCAAAGTGTTTTGAAGCATAACATCAAAGCCATATCAGTAAAAGATTAAAAATTTAGAGTTTAAAAATTTTAAACTTTGGAATGATTCTTAAACTATAACAAACAGAGAATATTGGGAAGAAAAAAGTCTAAAGCTTTATCCTTACTACGTAAAGAAATCTTCCATATTCACAAATAAAAATAATCCCAAAAGAAAATTATACTCAAATCATGAAACATTAACTCACAAATGTAAAAATACAAATGGCCACTAGATATAAGAAATGTTTAACATTTGTAGTAATAAAAAAATTTAAATAAAATAATTGTGATATATGTTATTTTATATAGCATATCAAATTTGCCAACATAAACAGAAAAATGAAACCTCATTTTCTTTGGAGTATATGGAAATAGCCGTTCTCTATATTGACAATGGAAGTGTAAGTGGCACAAATTTTCTGGACATTTGGGCAATGTTCATCAGTTATTTTAAAAATTGCTTTCTCTGTAACTATTAACTCCACTTCTACACTTTTTCTTAAGAAAATTATTGGACACATCCATACACATGCACTTGCAAATATGCTCATCCCAGAGCAATCCAAGAAAGAACAAAAAAAAAGGAGCAACCTATATGCTTATTAATAGGAGCTTAGTTACACTGTGGTACCATCACCGAGCAAAATGTAAAAGTCACTAAAATTATGATGTAAATAATTGTTTTGTGAGCACACAAGTTGACCACAGCATACTGTCAAATTAAGAAAGCCATTACACAATTTACAACGATTCTCTTCTTTGTTAAATCATCTACGTTTTCATAAGTAGAAAAAAACTGGGGGAACATCTAACACATTGTAACATCTGTCTGCACAAAAGTATTACATGATTCTCAGTAATTTTTTCATTGTCTAAGAGAAATTTTAATTTTGAAACTGTGTGATGATGAATAAAACCAAAACTGAACCTGTTGCCGTCCAGTCAATTCCGACTCGTAGCGACCCTATAGGACAGAGCAGAATTGCCCCGTAGGGTTTCTAAGTGCGGCTAGTGGATTCCAACTGCCGACATTTTGATTTGCAGCCATAGCTCTTAGCCACCGTGATGATGAAGAGACACTTACAAATAAACAGAAGTACATTTTATTCATTTTTGCATAAAGTATTGCCATAGAAAAATATTTTAAATTTCTTCCGTTCTAGTAATAGAAGCAGTCCCTGGGTTATGAATGTCCGACTTACGTACAATACATACCAGTTACCAACCAACCCCAATTAAAGCCTATTATATTAAAAATCAGAGGTTCGTACAATGGTTCGCAATGACAAACAGGCACTACTTTGTGACACACATCAAACATTATTATAATTACTGTGTTATTATGTTAAAGACGTCTTAGTGTATTTGGAAGTGTTTCTTTAATGTTTTTTATATGTAGAAAGGTACACTATATACTAAGACAAACATTTAACTAACTGATGTTAAATAGGAACCATACATAACTGTTCCGACTTGCATACAAATTTGACTTAAAGACAGATTTAGGAATGGAACTTGCATGTAATCCAGGGACTGCCTTATAAGGAATAGAAGCAAAAAACAGAAGCAGAGCCAAAAACAAACGAAACAAAAAAAATTTTCTAGGCACCTTTGGTATAAGTGAATTGGAAACTTTAAAGTAATTATTAAAATGTAAAAACATTATTCTTCTATTTCCAAATGGATCTGAAGTGGCACACATTACAAGTCAACATAATAAAATCCTTAAAACAAATATAAAAAGGAGCTGAGTAATATGGCTAAAAGGCAAGAAGGGAGGAGAGGTCTGGGAATGAAACTAAATGAGGATAAAAATTAGGTTCAAAAACAGGCTATGTGGTATAATTGTATCAGAAAAGCGATGAGTGAGCTTCTGTTTAAATCAAGGTTAAAAGTGAGTTTTAAAGGGTTACATAGATCTCACAGTCTAATAAAAGGAAACATGAGTTCATAAAAATAAACTTTTACACTTCTCTGACCCCTGAGAGAATATTATTACATGGAACAACATAAAATACAGATTACAAAACACAGTGTTTTTCAACCAGACATAATATGGCCAAATTTACAATATTGGTATTTGATAAAAACTTAAGGCACACTATCAAGCTGTCTATGCATGAAGAGAAATAAGGCCAGGCCATCTTTTGGTCACCTGAGTTGATGCAGGTTTAAAACGCATCAAGGATTTACTCTGCAAGTCGCAATTTAGATGACTAGCAAAGACCTGAATCACAGGCAACCAATGGAAAGAATATCAAAATATCCTATCTATCAGGTATGCAGTCAACATTAAAAACCTCCATCATCTCCATTCTAGTCATTATTGGAAAAACTCATGGCATGATAACAAAATTATAAGAAATTCTACCTTTCCTAGTACTTTACCCATTAATTAAAAATTAAATTAGATCTTTAATTCAATTTGTACCATGTCTAATTTTTAACTTCTGATTTCTAAAAAAAGTCAGATGATAAATTAGAAAACGTGTTTGTAACAATACATTTCTTTGGAATCCTCAGACATAAGAACTATTTTGAGACTATTTTGAGACATAAGAACTATTTTCATAGAAGAAATTAAAGCTAGCAATATTATTAAAATAAAGAAAACATGCAATAAACTCAATTACCTCACTTCTGTTAGTTCAAAATGTAATAAAAATATGTCTAATTATACTTATTGCTATGACTACTACATAAAAATAAGAAAAAAAATACAATTTTGCAATTAGAACCAAACTTCTAAGATTCATTTATTTTTAAACACACGCACACACACACACACACACACGGCTTTGTGTATGCAGGAGCTTAACTGTGTTTACTTATTAATCTGTGGTGCACAGTTTCACCTGGTGGTGCAGTAGTTAAGAGCTCAGCTGCTAACCAAAACGGCAGCAGTTCAAATCCACCAGCTGCTCCTTGGAAACCCTGCGCGGGCAGTTCTGTTCTGTCCTATAAGGTCGCTATGAATTCCACGGCAACGTTTTATTTTACTGTTTTCTTTCCAGGTAAAATAGTACACTATGGATTAGTAAATAAAACAATCAAGCCCAAGCTACCTTGTTTACTCTAAACCGCTGTATACTGTGTTTACTGATTTAATCCGCACCTGTTTTTTATCACAAAGTTTACTAAACTAAGTTGCCAACACACAGGGTCTGAAATTTACTAAGGACAATTTAGGCAGGGATGACTGTCATTCCCCCGCCTCTTCCAACTACTGGTTGTCAAAGCATGTTTTTCTTTCTTCATTCCTCTGCGCTAGGGCTATGTTGAGAGGCTTGGAGCCCAAGATGCGGCCATTCATCTCAGTCATTGCTTTAATAGCTTCCTCATGAGAGGAGAAGCAGATCAAGCCAAACCCTTTACTTCGGCCTTCTTCCTGCATTACCTTAACTCTGCTAATTGATCCAAATGAAGCAAATTCCTTCCGTAGTTTTTCATCATCAATGGTGTCATCAAGGTTCTTAATATAGAGCTTCGCTCCCCGGCACCGGCGAAATCTTTCTTGTCTCAGCTGCTCAAACATTTGCTTTAACTCAGCCTGTCGCTCTATCTTCTTTTGGGCTCGGCCTACAAATATCAGCTGCCCATTTATGTCCTTGCCGTTCATTTCTTCCACAGCATTTTTGGCAGCCTCATGGCTAGCAAAACTCACAAAGCCAAAGCCTTTGGATTTGCCACTGGAATCTGTCATCACCTTAACACTCAGAGTTGTACCATATTTGCTGAAAACTTCCTTCAGTCTCGTATCATCCATGTCATCTCCAAAGTTTTTGATGTAAACATTGGTGAATTCACTGGCTTTGTTTTTGAGCTCAGATTCTCGATCTTTGCGGCTTTTGAATCGGCTAACAAACACTCTGCAGTTCTTGAGCAGGGTCCCATTCATCTCTTCAATGGCCCTGTCTGCAGCACTCTGGTTCTGAAAGTGCACAAATGCATAGCCCTTGGAGCCTTGATCATCACTCATCACCTTGGAGGATAGAATCTTCCCAAAAGTTGAAAAATGTTCATAAAGGGTTTTATTGTCAATGGATTTGTCCAGATTCTTGATGAACACATTCCCAATTCCAGATTTTCTTAAGTAGGCATCACGTTGAGACCACATGAGACGGATGGATTTGCCTTTTATCACGTCAAAGTTCATGGTGTCCAGGGCTTTCTGGGCATCAGCCAGGTGCAGGAAGTTCACATAGGCGTAGCCCAGGGAGCGGCGCGTGACCAGGTCCCTGCAAATGCGGATGGACAACACCGGCCCCACGGTGCTGAACTTCTTAAACAACAGGTCCTCCGTGACATCTGCGTGTAGGTCACCCACATACAGAGAGGCCATGCGGTACTTGGCTGCTACATTCATCTCCCTGGCCCTCACCAGCGTGAACCTGTCACCAGTAGTTCCAGGAGCTATTCCTGCAGGAGCTGGCCTGGCCAAAGCTCAGGCCGGACCGGGTTTGGTGGCCTCGAAATCACAGCTTCGAGGCAGAGCAGTGGGGCTCGGGTACAGCTCCCCCAGGCTCAGGCAATACTCTCATCGATAAGCACGACTGTAACCAATTCAGCCCGCCCTGGAAGTTGGCAATGGAACTTTGAAATCTCAGTGAAAGGATATTAGGAAAAGAAGTTCCTAACCCGCCAATTTGTCGAGGAATCTTCAAGTGGCGGGGTGGCTCTCAGTCGGCGCTTTCTCCACGGACGCCCCGGACGCTACTTTCCGAGTAAAAATAGGCCTCACTGCGGCTGGTTTACAGTTTCAGCTCAGCCGCCGGGGGAAGGACTCCACAAGTGGTGTCCGCCGCGGCGGCCGGGGGCCGGAGCAGGGCGACCCGCCCCAGGGCACGGCGAGGCCCGATCCCGCCGCGTCGCAGTCGCAGGCGCCGCCGCTCCGGCGCGGCCCGGGAGCAATGCGGGCGGCGGGCCCCCTGAGCGCCGGAGAGCCTCCGAGCGGCAGACCCGCGCGGGACACCGGAGAAGGACGCGCGGGGCGGGGGGAGGCGGACGGACCGAGCGGCGGCCGGAGGGACGGACGCGGCCGAGCCGGGGCGGCGCAGGGGCTGGGGGCTCACCCGCGCTGCGGCCGGCCGGGGCGAGCGGGCGGGAGGCGGGAAACCCGGAACTCGCGCGCTCGACTTCCCGCGCGCTGGCTGCCAAGTGGAATGTTTTCTTTTCAATATTTTTTCAAAATGTTCTTCTTCCCCCCGCCCCCGCACACGTTCCCCCTCCTCCCCTCGGACAGCTTAGCCCAGAAGCGGGAGGCGGTGACTTGGGTGGAGAAAAGGAAGCCCAGGGGAGTGGCCGGGTTAAAACCCACCCTCCCGCAGGGCTTTGCTCGGGGCTGACCGGAGGAGCTGTTCCCGGTTGTGGCTCTGGACCTATCACTTTCTCTGCTTAAAACCCTCCAAAGACCTCCTGTGACTCTTGGGTAAGGCCCCACATCCTCACCTTGCTCTACAAAGTTCTGTAGGATTCTTTCCATGTTCCAGGTTCAACTGCTGCTTGGTTCCCCTTACTAAACTCCAAGACACACTCTCCTTGTCAGGGCCAACTTTAAAAGAATGTGTTGCTCAGAAATCAGTTTAACTGAACTTTACAAATAGAAGCTTTCCCTAATTCCCTCTGAAAGTTTGCATTTCCCTCTTAGAAACTCTTAGTCTATGCTTCTGTAGCGTTTGTTTAATTATAATATATTGTACATTCCGTGAGGACCATGCTTATTTTACTCCCAGGACTAACTCAGGAACTTACTGAGGTGCTCAGTATTTATTGAATGAATTAATTGTGTAGAACAGACGAGATATTTAACCTATCTGGGCTGGCTTTCACTTCCAGAGACAAGGAGATAGTGACACCTTAGCGAGTATTGTAAGGATTAAAGGAATAGGTTTGGAAATATCTTACACAATATCTAGCACGTAATGAATTCTGAATGGCATTGCTTTCAATTGCCTCTATTACTAAATACAATTCCTTAATATGACTTGTAGAAAACTTTAAAATTTGAATTGTAATGTGCGTTAGTGTGTCAGGATCGGTTACTTGCAAAATTGAATTTGATGAATCAGTTTACATAAGGCTGATTCGGTGCTTTTCAAACTTTAATGGACATGGGAATCACCTGGGAGCTTGTTAAAAAGCAGAATCTGATGCAGTAACTTGGGGTGGGACTTGAGAGTACATTTCTAACAATCTGCTGGATGTTGGTCCCTGAATTACACTTTGAGTAGCAAGGCTTCAAAGTTAAATGAGTGAGTTCCCATTTTAGTGGGTCTTTGTTTATGTAGGAGACTTCCTGGCTCAATGGTTAAGAGCTTGACTGCTAACCAAAAGATTGGCAGTTTGATCTCAGAAGACAATGATAACCAAATGAAACCAAATCCATTGCTGTCCAGTCAATTCTGACCCATAGAAATCCTATGGGACAGAGTAGAATTGCCCTGTATGGTTTCCAATGAGTGGCTGGTGGATTTGAACTGCCTACCTTTTGGTTAACAGCCATAGCTCTTAACCACTGCATTAATGACACTCTAGCAAAAATCATTTTTAGAAATATATAATGAAGAATGAGTTTCATATAAAATCCAAACTCCTTTTAACCTGTCTAAATGGAATTGGAATAAAGATCTATGATTCTTCTCAATTTATTCCTAACTTTTTTTTCTTTATGAAATTTATTCTGATATGTGTAGCTTCTGTGGGATCATTCGGTAAAATAAATAAATGAAGTAATTTTTTTTTTTTTTCTTAAACCATATCTAACAGACTAGAGTTTTAAAAAGGAGGGGGAAAAAAACCTGACATAGTTGGTGGATACCATCAATGGTTTGGGCAGCATTCCAGCACATACTTTAAAAGTTCAGATGCTCTTTGGCAATGTTTGAAGTAAAACAAAACAAAACAAAAACCGAGCACCATATTTAATTTTTTTTAGATAATATTAAAAAGAAAATTTGCAGCATTCATGTCCTGAGAATTTTTTCTGAACATTTTTCTTTATTTCTAGAAAATATGCCTATGAACACATTATTCGAACAATAACAATTCAAATCTAGCAAGAAACCAAAACATTTCAAGAAATCATAGGTTTTTCATTCTACTCTAATATCACATTCTCACTGTGAAGTGAGAGTTTCCAAATTCAGAAATTAGTCTTATAGCCTTGTTTCATCAATTTACATACAACAGGTACAAATCTCAGTTTGTTAAATGACCACCAGTATGCTCGTTATTGTTTTCTATTGATTATGCTGCTTTTATCTTTATATTTTAACAAAGTAAAAAAATAAATATATAAGCATCAATCATTCTTCTCTTTAATTCTCTCTATCTCGTCATTTTGTCAGTTGTGATCATTCAGTAATTTCTTCATTTCGGGTTGTATTTTACATTTGCTCTTTCCATTCTTGTTGCCACTGCTTTTGCCTTATTTCCTTGTGTGTTCTTCTTGCATGAGTCTTATACACATTCATTCTTGGTTCTGGCTGTCCATATGCCAGTGCGTCTTACATTTTGCTGCCAGAATAATTTTACTAAAACCCGTCTTATGATTTTAGTAAATATTAGTAAATGACTTCCTAGACTTGGCAAAATCAATCCTATGGTAATTCCATATATCCTCTCCATCGAGCTAATCCTGCACTTGTTTTATATGCACATGCAATAAATTCTTCTGTGAATATCCTCCTTCCCCTTTATTTTCCAACCTTTACTATGCTTGAATCTCATTTTTCTCTAACAATTATTTTTCTTAATTCTTCCAACTCACACTGATTATTTTTCTTTTTTCTGAAACAATTTATTTAATAAGTGCATTTCATTTTAGCACCTAATTCTGGCATGAGCTTATTGGCTCTGTTAGACCTTGACTTAAAATTGCTGTTGGTGCAATGGGTAAACTCTTGGCTGTTAAACAAAAGGTCAGTGGTTCAAACTCAACCACTCCAAGGAACAAAAGACCTGGAGATCTGTTCCCATAAAGATTAATTTAGAGCCTAGGAAACCCTATGGGGCAGTTCTACTCTATCATATAGTGTCACTAGATTTGAAATTGACTGAATGGCACACAACAACAACAATGATGTTGTTGTCTTAAGCTTTCCTTGCTACTTGTTGCAGGTATGTATATTGTCGACTTGCATGCCTTCTTACCACCTTGAATATTCTGCCAATATTTTGCCTCACTTTGCAATAAGTTGTTATTTGTGCAACCTCATGTTATTTTGTTCAATCAGCCTTCAATGTTCAAGTTTGCCATGTGGATGGATCACAGAATTAGGAGGAAACAAGATTGCTCTTCTGTTTAAATGGCAGAAAAACTGCCGGTGTTCCTTTTTACTGGTATTGATCTCAATGGAAGTCATTGCTTATCTTGGTATATATTTTGGAGAAATTAATAGAAAACTATTTTGAGTATAGAAACGCCCTTTAAAGTAAAAACCTGTTATGCTAATTGCTGAAGATCATTCAAAAGTGACTGCAGCAGTATATCTAAAGGGAACTGCCAGAAATTCAAGCAGAATTCAGAAGAGGACACGAGACCAGGGATATCATTGCTGATGTCAGATGGATCCTGGCTAAAAGCAGAGAATTCCAGAAAGATGTTTACCTGTGTTTTATTGACTATACAAAAGCATTCAACTGTGTGTATTGTAATGAATTATGGATAACGTTGGGAAGAATGAGAATTCCAGAAGACTTAATCGTGCTCGTGAGGAATCTGTACGTAGATCAAGAGGGAGTCATTTGAACAAAACAAGGGACTACTGTGTGGTTTAAAGTCAGGAAAGGTGTCAGGGTATCCTTTCACCATACCTATTCAATCTCTAAGATGAGCAAATAACCCTAGAAGCTGGACTATATGAAGAATGGGACATCAGGATTGGAGGAAGACTTGTTAACAACTTGCATCGTTCAGATGACACAACTTTGCTTGCTGAAAGTGAAGAGGACTTGAAGCACTTATTGATGAAGATCAAAGACCACAGTCTTCAGTATGGATTACATCTCAACATAAAGAAAATAAAAATCCTCACAACTAGACCAATGACCAACATCATGATAAATGGGGAAAAGATTGAAGTTGTCAAACATTTCATTTTACTTGGATCCACAATCAACACTTACGGAAGCAGCAGTCTAGAAATCAAAAGACGTACTGCATTGGGTAAATCTGCTGCAAAAGACCTCTTAAAAGTATTGAAAAACAAACATGTCATCTTGAAGACTAAGGTGTGGCTGACCCAAGCCATGATGTTTTCAGTCACCTCCTATGCATGTGAAAGCTGACGATGAATAAAGAAGACCAAAGAAGAATTGACACCTTTGAATTGTAGTGTTAGTGAAGTATATTGAATATATCATGGACTGCCAAAAGAATGAACAAATCTGTCTTGGAAGAAGTACGATCAGAATGCTCCTTAGAAGTAAAGATGGGGAAACTATGTCTCACATACTTTGGACGTATTGTCAGGAGGGATCAGTCCCTGGAGAAGGACATCATGCTTGGCAGAGGGTCAGCTAAAAAGAGGAAGACCCTCAATTAGATGGATTGACACAGTGACTGCAACCATGGGCTTAAGCATAACAATGATTTTGAGTATGGTGCAGAACTGGGTAGTGTTTAGTTCTGTTGTGCATTGGGTCGCTATGAGTTGGAACTGACTTGATGGCACCTTTTTTAACAACAATTAGGTCAAAAAAGTTTCTGAAGTTTTCATGAATCATTGCTCTTATGTAATCAACTACTACTAATTTTTTTTTCTTATTTTTGTTCAAAATGGCCTGTAGTATATTAGAAAATAAATAAATAGGATGTGTTTTTATGGTATTATGAAACTTTCATGTTTAATATCCATTCCAAAGCATAATACTGTATCTTTCAGAATATTTGGTTCAATTTTACTTGACAATTATGTTCTCCTTCCAGTTATGACCGTCTTAAGATTATTTCCTCTGCTTCAAATGTAGTTTTGACTCTTTCAGAAGGAGATATATGATTTATATTTCAGAGTTATCCTTCTCCATAGGGAGCATATAGATATTTATCAATAAATAATGTTTGTTCACTAGTAGATTCTGATAAAAGGTTCAAATCAATCCAAAATATCATTTGCCAGTAAAATTCTAAGCCATGATAGCTATATAAAACTGAATAAGATGCAGCACTTTTTCTCAAAGGTATCGTGGACTCTTATTAGAAAAAGAAGCCACATAAACAATTTTCAAACAATGCAAATTCCATAATCCAAGAACACGTAACTTAGAAATATAGCATAAAAAGAAATCAGCAATTCTGCCCTCAGGCAGGTGCCAAGAGATTCTTCATTTTGCCATTTTAAGGGCCTTCACTACTTCGCTTGTACCCTCTTTCCTTGGTCCAGAACGCTGAGTTCATCTTGCTGTTTGCACAACATGTTCAAAACCTGGAAAACTATTCATCCTGTATCTCAGATTCTTCACAGTGTCATTTCTGTACAACTATCAGTTGTTCTGATCACCAATGTTGATCACCTTTTATAACACAAAATCATTGTGTTATCTTGCTACAAAACCCCCATCCTCACCAGGGGTAAATTTAAGAAAGGATAGAGGGAGAAAGGGGTCTGAGAACTAACCACTTCTTGTCCAGTTTTCTTTCTTTCTTCTATTTTTAATTGTACTTTAGATGAAGATTTACAGAGCAAATCAGTTTCTCATTAAACAATTAATACAGATATTGTTTTGTGACATTGATTGCCAACCCCATGACACGTTGATACTCTCCTCTCCTCGACTTTGAGTTCCTCAGTGCCAGTTTTACTGTCCCCTCCTGCCCTCTTTTCCCTGCTCATGGGCTGGTGTGCTTATTTAGTTTTGTTTCGTTTTATGGCCCCGTCCAATCTTTGGCTGAAGGGTGAGCCTCAGGAGTGACTTCAGTGCTCAGTTAAAAGTGTGTCTGGGGGCCATATTCTCAGGGTTTCTCCAGCTCTGTCAGACAAGTAAGTCTGTTATTTTTTATTTTTTGTGAGTTAGGATTTTGTTCTACATTTTTCTCCAGCTCCATCTGGGACCCTCTATTGTGATCCCTGTCAGAGCAGTCAGTGGTGATAGCCAGGTACCATCTAGTTGTGCTGGACACAGGCTGGTGGAAGCTGTGGTACTTGTAGCCCATCAGTCCTTTGGACTAATCTTTGCCTTGTATCTTTGGTTTTCTTCATCCTCCCTTGCTCCAGAAGGGGTGAGACCAGTGGAGCGTCTTAGATGGCTGCTCACAAGCTTTTTAGACCCCAGATGCTACACACCAAAGCAGAATGTAGAACATTGTCTTTATAAACTGTAATGCCAGTTGGCCTAGATGTCTCCCTAGACCATAGTCCCCAGCCCTCAGCCTAGTAATTTGGTCCCTCAGGGAGTTTGGATGTGACTATAGATCTTCCAAGACTTTGCTGGGTCAAGTTGTGCTGCCTTACCCGGTATTGTGTACTGTCTTACCCTTCACCAAAGCTACCATTTATTTATTGTCTGTTTAGTATTTCCCCCTCCCCACCCCTCCACTTCCTTGTAACAATTAAATATTGTTTCTTGTTATGTGTAAACCTTTTCATGGGTTTTTATAATAGTGGTCACAAAGAATATTTGTCCTTTTTATGATTTATTTCACTCAGCATAATGCCCTTCAGATTCATCCATCTTATATTTCTCAGATTCATCATTGCTTTTTATCATTGCATTGTATTCCATTGTGTGTATGTACCATAGTTTGTTTATCCATTCATCTGTTGAGGGCACTGAGGTTGTTTCCATCTTTTTGCTATTGTGAATAATGCTGCAGTGAACATGGGTGTGCATATGTCTATTCATGTGACATCTCTTATATTTCTAGGATATTTTCCTAGGAGTGGGATTGCTGGATCATGTGGTATTTCTATTTCCCCCACTGTCCTTTTTTTAAAGGAAAGATAGGGTGTCATTGCAAAAGTTAGCCCTGTTCCCTCTAAAGTTGATGAAGAGAGATTGAGGGTCACCATATACTCTTCAGAAACCCTGATGGCATAGTGGTTAAGTGCTATAGCAGCTAACCAAAAGGTCTGCAGTTCGAATCCACCAGGCGCTCCTTGGAAATTCTGGGAGACAGTTCTACTCTGTCCTGTAGGGTCGCTAAGAGTTGGAATTGACTCAACTGCAATGGGCTTTTTTTTTTTTTTTTTGGCTTTTATATACTCTTCACGCCAAGGAGGATCTATCATACTCATTAGTGGATGATTCCCATCTAATTACTAGTCATTCTAGCAGGGATCACTTATTGTAGGAAACTGACCACTTTGATCAGAGATCTCTTGCTCATCACTTTAGTTACTACTCAGCTACACTGAAGCTTTTGGCATTAGTCAGGCACATTCTTTACTAGAAGACAGTGTCCCAGGTTCCACAGCCTCCAAAGGCCTTTGGATTAAGATCTATGAGGACCTAAATATAAAGCCCAAAACTATGAAGTTCATAGAAGAAAAAATAGGACCAATGCTAGGGGCCCTGATACATGACATTAACAGGAAACCACAATGAACAAATACAAGTTCAAGTGGATAAGCTACATAACTGGGATCTTCTAAATATTAAACGTTTATGCTTGTCAAAAGACTTCACCAAAAGAGCAAAAAGGGAATCTGCAGCCTGGGAAAAAAATTTGGCTATTACAAATCAGACAAAGGTCTAATCTCTAAAATCTACAAGAAAATCCAACACCTCTAAAACAAAAAAGATGAATAATCCAATTAAAAAAATGGGCAAAGGAAATGAACAGATATTTCACCAAAGAAGACATTCAAGTGGCCAACAGACACATGAGGAAATCTTCACTATCTCTAGCCATCAGAGAAATGCAAATCAAAACCACAATGAGATACCATTTCACTCTGGCATTACTGGTATGAATCAATAAAACAGGAAATAACAAATGTTGGAGAGACTTTGGAGATCTAATCTCCCAATGTTGGAGATTAGAACTCTTATGCACTGCTGGTGGGAATGCAAAATTATACAACCATTTTGGAAAATGATATGGCACTTTCCTAGAAAGCTAGAAATAGAAATACCTTATAATTCGGCAATCTCACTACAAGGAATATACCCTAGAGAAGTAAGAGCGGTCACACAGACAGACATACACAAACCTGTGTTCACTGAAGCATTGTTCACAATAGCAAAAAGATGAAAAAAACCTAGATGCCCATCAACAGAAGAATGGATTTAAAAAACTGGTACAAACACACAGTGGAGTATTACACAATGATAAAGAACAACAATGAATCTATGAAGCATCTCATAACATGGATGAACCTGGAGTGCATTATGCTGAGTTAAATAAGTAACTCACAAAAGGGCAAATATTGTATGAGATTACTACTGTAAATACTCATGAAGAAGGTTTACATACAAAAAGAAACAATCTTTGATGGTTATGAGGGAGGGGAGGGGTAAAACTGGTTGTAGAGAGGGAAAAACACTTAATAGACAATAGGTAAGTGGAAACTTTGGTGAAGGGTAAGACAGTACACAATACTGGGGAAGCCAGCACAACTTGTACAAGAGAAGGTCAGGAAGGCTCCACGGACACATCCAAACTCCCAGAGGGACAGAGTTGCTGGGCTGAGGGCTGTGGCAACCATGATCTTGGGGAATATCTAGCTCAGTTGGCACAATATAGTTTATAAAGAATATGTTCTACATTCTAATTTGGTGAGTAGGGTCTGTGGTTTAAAAGTGTGTGAGTAGCCCTCTAGGAAACTCCACTGGTCTCACGCCTTCGGGAACAAGGCAGAATGAGAAAAACTGAAGATACAAGGGAAAGATTAGTCCAAAGGACTAATGGAACATATCTACCACAGCCTCCACAAGACTGAGTCCAGTACTATAAGATGGTGCCCAGCTACCACCACTGACTGCTCTGACAGGGATCACTACAGAGGGTTCTGGACAGAGTTGGAGAAAAAGGTAGAACAAAATTCTAACTCAAAAATGAAGACCAGGCTTGCTGGCCTGGCAGAGACTGGAGAAACCCTGAGAGTATGGCCTCAGGCACCATTTCAGCTCAGTAATGAAGTCACTCCTGAGGCTTACCTTCAGCCAAAGATTGAACAGGCTCATGGAATAAAACAAGACTAATGGGGCACACCAGCCCTGGAGCAGGGATTGGAAGGCTGGCGTAAATAGGAAAGCTGGTAACAGGGAACCCAGGGTTGTGAAGGGTGAGCATTGACATGTCGTGCAGTTGTTAACCAACGTCGTAGAACAATGTGTGTACTAACTGATGAGAAACTAGTTTGTTCTGTAAATCTTCATCTATAGTACAAGTTAAAAAAAAAAAAAAAAGATCTATGAGGAAATGGCATAACACTGGCATGTTCATTTGGGGATTCACCCCTCACCTCACATGTTATTAATTCCTCCTTCTCCTTTGCTCCTTCATATATCTCCCTGAAAGGTAGTCTTACTGAAAAGTGTGAGAAGGCTGTTACCTGTTTATAGTGGATAATTATCCCCTCTTTGAACCCCATGGGGAGCCCTGGTGACATAGTGGTTAAGAGCTCGGCTGCTAACCAAAAAGTCAGCAGTTTGAATCCACCAGCCAGCAGCTCCTTGGAAACCCTATGGGACAGTTGTACTCTGTCCTATAGGGTCGCTATGAGTTGGAATCAACTTGACCACAACAGGTTCTGCACCCAATGGAGTCCCTGGGAGGTGCAATTGGTTAAGTACTGGTCTACTAATAGAAAGGTTGGTGGTACAAACTCACTCAGAGGTGCCTCAAGAGACAGGCCTGCCTACCTTCAGTTCTACTTTGAACAGGTGGGGTCACCATGAGTTAGAATTGACTTGATGACAACTAACAACAACAACAACTGTACCCCATATCTGTAATGAGTAAAAAAGTTTTATGATGCAACAGATTTTCTGCTTGGTTCCAAATTCTGGCTGCATCTGGCAAACTCCAAATACTCACATAAGTCTACCAGATAGTTTTCTATAGTTTTATAATTTCTGCCTTCAAAGCAAATTTTTTAAAAAAAATTTTATTGTGCTTTGAATGAAAGTTTACAAATCAAGTCAGTCTCTCATACAAAAATTTATCTACACCTTGCTTTATACTCCTAATTGCTCTCCCCCTAATGAGACAGCCCGTTCCTTCACTCCACACTCTCTCTTCGTGTCCACTCTGCCAGTTTCTGACCCCCTCCGCCATCTCATCTCCCCTCCAGATTGGAGATGCCAACATAGTTTCAAGTGTCTACTTGATCCAAGAAGCTCATTCTTCACCAGCATCTTTTTCGATCCCATTGTCCAGCCCAATCCCTGTCTGAAGAGTTAGCTTTGGGAATGGTTCCTGTCTTGGGCTAACAGAAGGTCTGGGGACCATGACCTCTGGGGTCCTTCTAGTCTCAGTCTGATCATTAAATCTGATCTTATTACAAGAATTTAGAGTCTGCATCCCACTGCTTTCCTGCTGCCTCAGGGGTTTTCTGTTGTATTCCCTGTCAGGGCAGTCATCGATTGTAGCCAGGCACCATCTAGCTCTTCTGGTCTCAGGCTCATGTAGTCTCTAGTTTATGTAGTCCCTTCTGTCTCTTGGGCTCATAATTACTTTGTGTCTTTGGTGTTCTTCATTCTCCTTTGCTCCATGTGGGTTGAGACCTGATGCGTTTTAGATGGCTGCTTGATAACGTTTAAGACCCTGGAAGCCACTTTCCAAAGTTGGATGCAGAATGTTTTCTTAATAGATTTTATTATGCCAATTGACTTAGATGCCCCCGAAACCATAGCCCCCAACCACCCCGCCCCCCCCCCCCCCCGCTACACTGCCCTTTGAAGTGTTCAGTTTATTCAGGAAACTTCTTTGCTTTTAGTTTAGTCCTGTTGTGCTGACCTCTCCTATATTGTGTTGTCTTTCCCTTCACCTAAAATAATTCTTATCTACTAATTTTTTTTTATTACTAATTACTGAAAATCCCTCTCCCTTCCTCTCTCCGTCCCCCCCCCCCGTAACCATTAAAGAATATTTTCTTCTCTGTTTCAACTATTTCTCGAGTTCTTATAATAGTGGTCTTATACAATATTTGTCCTTTTGCAACTGACTAATTTCACTCAGCATAATGCCTTCCAGATTCCTCCATATTATGAAAATTTGCACAGATTCATCACTGTTCTTTATCAATGCATAGTATTCCATTGTGTGACTGTACCACAGTTTATTTTTCCGTTCATCCGTTGATGGACACCTTGGTTGCTTCCATTTTTTTGCTATTGTAAACAGTGCTGCAATGAACATGGGTGTCCATATATCTGCTTGTGTGAAGGCTCTTAATTCTCTAGGATATATTCTAAGGAGTGAGATTGCTGGATCGTATGGTAGTTCTATTTCTAGCTTTTTAAAGAAGCACCAGATTGATTTCCAAAGTGGTTGTACTATTTTACATTCCCACCAACAGTGTAGAAGTGTTTCAGTCTCTCCACAACCTCTCCAAAATTTATTATTTTGTGTTTTTTGGATTAATGCCAGGCTTGTTGCAGTGAGATGGAATCTCATTGTAGTTTTGATTTGCATTGCTCTTTTTTTTTTAATGGCTAATGATCGTGAGCATTTCCTCATGTATCTGCTAGCTATCTGAAACTCTTCTTTAGGGAAGTGTCTGTTCATATCTTTTGCCCATTTTTTAACTGGGTTATTCGTCTTTTTGTAGTTGAGTTTTTGCAGTATCATGCAGATTTTAGGGATCAGGCACTGATCAGAATTATCATAGAAAAAAGTTTTTTTCCCAGTCTGTAGGTAATTTTTTACCCTTCTGGTGAAGGCTTTGGATAAGCATAGGTATTTGATTTTTAGGAGCTCCCAGTTATCTAGTTTTTCATCTGCATTGTTGGTAATGTTTTATATACTGTTTATGCCATGTAATAAAAAAAAAATGTATTAGGGCTCCTAAAGTCCCTATTTTTTCTTGCATGATCTTTATAATTTTAGATTTTATATTTAGGTCTTTGATCCATTTTGAGTTCATTTTTGTGCATGGTGTGAGATATGGGTCTTGTTTCATTTTTTTTGCAGGTGTATATCCAGTTATACCACCACCATTTGTTAAAAAGACTGTCTTTTCCCCATTTAACTGATTTGGGGCCTTTGTCAAATATCAACTGCTCATATGTGGCTGGGTTTATGTCTGGATTCTCAGTTCTGTTCCATTGGTCTATGTATCTGTTGTTGTACCAGTACCAGGCTGTTTTGACTACTCAGGTGGTATAATAGGTTCTAAAATCAGGTAGAGGGAGGCCTCCCACTTTGTTCTTCTTCAGTAATGCTTTGCCTATCTGGGCCTCTTTCCCTTCCATATAAAGTTGGTGATTTGTTTCTCCACCTCATTAAAGAATGTCGTTGGAATTTGGATTGGAATTGCATTGTATCTATAGATTGCTTTTGGTAGAATAAACATTTTTGCAATGTTAAGTGTTCCTATCCATGAGCAACATACGTTTTTCCACTTATGTAGGTCTCTCTTGGTTTCTTGCAGAAGTGTAGTGTAGTTTTCTTTGTATAAGTCTGTTACATCTCTGGTAAGATTTATTCCTAAGTATTTTATCTCCTTGGAGTCTACAGTAAATGGTATTGATTTGGTGATTTCCTCTTTGATGTTCTTTTTGTTGGTGTAGAGGAACCCAACTGATTTTTGTATGTTTATCATGTATCCTGATATTCTACTGAACTCTTCTATTAGTTTCAGTATTTTTCTTGAGGATTCCTTAGGGTTTTCTCTGTGTAAGATCATGTCATCTGCAAACAGAGATAATTTTACTTCTTCCTTACCAATCTGGGTACCCTCTATTTCTTTATCTAGCCTTATTGCTCTGGCTAGGACCTCCAGCATTATGTTGAATAAAAGTAGTGATAAAGGGCGTGCTTGTTTGGCTCCTGATCTCAAGGGGAATGCTTTCGGGTTCTCTCTGTTTAGGATGATGTTGGCTATTTGCTTTGTATAAATGCCCTTTATTATGTTGAGGAATATTCCTTCTATTCCTATTTTGCAGAGAGTTTCTATTGCGAATGGGTGTTGAACTTTGTCAAATGCCTTTTGGGCATCAATTGATAAAATCATGTTATTCTTGTATTTTGTTTTATTTATATGATGGATTACATTAATTGTTTTTCTAATGTTGAACCATCCCTGCGTATGTGGTATAAATCCCACTTGGCCGTGGCAAATTATGTTTTGATATGTTGTTGAATTCTATTGGCTAGAATTTTGTTGAGGATTTTTGTGCCTAAATTCATGAGGGATATAGGTATGTAATTTTCTTTTTCTGTGGTGTCTTTATCTGGTTTTCCTATCAGGGGTATGCTGGCTTCATAGAGTGAGTTTGGGAGTATTCCGTCCTCTTCTATGCTCTGAAATACCTTTAGTAATAGTGGTGTTAATTCTCTGAAAGTTTGGTGGAGCTCCGCTTTGAAGCTGTCCAGGCCAGAGCTTTTTTTTTTTTGTTGTTGTTAGGAGTTTTTTTTTTTTTAATTATAATTACCTTTTCAATCTCTTCTTTTGTTATTGGTCTATTTAGTTGTTCTACCTCTGTTTGTGTTAGTTTAGGTATGTACTTATGTTTCTGGGAATTCATCCATTTCTTCTAGGTTTTTGAATTTGTTAGAGTACAATGTTTTATAGTAATCTTATATGATCCTTTTTAATTTCAGTTGGATCTGCTGTAATATCACCCATCTCACTTCTTATTCGGGTTATTTGCTTCATCTCCTGTTTTTCTTTCGTCAGTTTGGCCAATGGTTTATCAAGTTTGTTAATTTTTTCAGAGAAACAGCTTTTGGTCTTTTTAATTCTTTCAATCGTTTTTCTGTATTCTGTTTCATTTAATTCTGCTCTGATTTTTATTATTTGCTTTCTTCTGGTGCCTGAGAGTTTCTTTTGTTGCACTCTTTCTATCTGTTCAAGTTGTAGGGGTAATTCCTTTATTTTGGTCCTTTCTTCTTTTGGGATGTGTGCATTTATTGTTATAAATTGGCCTCTGAGCACCGCTTTTGCTGTGTCCCAAAGGTTCTGATAGAAAGTGTTTTCATTCTCATTGGATTCTATGAATTTCTTTATTCTGTCCTTAATGTCTTCTATAACTCAGTCTTTTTTGAGCAGGGTATTGTTCAGTTTCCAAGTGTTTGATTTCTTTTCTCTGCTTCTTCTGTTGATTTCCACTTTTATGGCCTTATGGTCAGAGAAGATACTTGGTAATATTTCAGCGTTTTGGATCCTGCTAAGACTTGCTTTGCCCACGTGTCTGTCAGTTTGTCGTACTGTGGGAGCTTGTATGTTGCTGTGATGCTGGAAGCTATGCCACTGGTATTCAGATACCAGCAGGGTCACCCATGGAGGACAGGTTTCAGCTGAGCTTCCAGACTAAGACAGACTAGGAAGAAGGACCTGGCAGTCTACTTCTGAAAAGCATTAGCCAGTGAAAACCTTATGAATAGCCGCAGAACATTGTCTGATATATTGCTGGAAGATGAGCACCCCAGGTTCGAAGGCACTCAAAAGACGACTGGGGAAGAGCCGCCTCCTCAAAGTAGACTCAACTTTAATGACGTGGATGGAGTAAAGATTTCAGGACCTTCATTTGCTGATGTGGCATGACTCAAAATGAGAAGAAACAGCTGCAAACATCCATTGATAATCGGAACCTGGAATGTATGAAGTATGAATCTAGGAAAATTGGAAATCATCAAAAATCGATATTCGAGGCAATAGTGAGCTGAAATGGACTGGTGTTGGCCATTTTGAATCAGACAATCATATAGTCTACTATGCTGGAAATGACAACTTGAAGAGGAATGGTGTTGCATTCGTTGTCGAAAAGAACGTTTCAACATCTATCCTGAAGTACAACGCTGTCAGTGACAGGATAATATCCATACGCCCACAAGGAAGACAAGTTAATACGACTATTATTCAAATTTACGCACCAACCACTAGGGCCAAAGATGAAGAAATAGAAGATTTTTATCAGCTGCTGCAGTCTGAAATTGATCGAACATGCAATCAAGATGCATTGATAATTACTGGTGATTGGAATGTGAAAGTTGGAAACAAAGAAGGATCAGTAGTTGGAAAATATGGCCTTGGTGATGGAAACAATGCCAGAGATTGAATGATAGAATTTTGCAAGACCAACGAGTTCTTAATTGCAAATACCTTCTTTCACAAACATAAACTGCGACTATACACAAGGCCCTCACCAGATGGAACACACAGAAATCAATTTGACTACCTCTGTGGAAAGAGATGATGGAAAAGCTAAATATCATCAGTCAGAACAAGGCCGAGGCCGACTGTGGAACAGACCATCAAGTGCTCCTATGCAAGTTCAAGCTGAAACTGAAGAAAATCAGAGCAAGTCCACGAGAGCCAAACTACGACCTTGAGTATGTTCCACCTGAATGTAGAGGCCATCTCAAGAACGGATTTGATGCATTGAAGACTAGTGACTGAAGACCAGACGAGTTGTGGAATGACATCAAGGACATCATCCATGAAGAAAGCAAGAGGTCACTGAAAAGACAGGAAAGAAAAGACCAAGATGGATGTCAGAGAAGACTCTGAAACTTGCTCTTGAGCATCGAGCAGCTAAAGTAAAAGGAAGAATTGATGAAGTAAAAGAACTGAAGAGAAGATTTCAAAGGGCCTCTCGAGAAGACAAAGTAAAGTACTATAATTACACGTGCAAAGAGCTGGAGATGGAAAACCAAAGGGGAAGAACACACTCGGCGTTCCTCAAGCTGAAAGAACTGAAGAAAAAATTCAAGCCTCAAGTTGCAATAGTGAAGGATTCCATGGGGAAAATATTAAACGATGCTGGAAGCACCAAAAGAAGATGGAAAGAATACACAGAGTCATTATACCAAGAAGAATTAGTCGATATTCAACTATTTCAAGAGGTGGCATATGATCAGGAACCGATGGTACTGAAGGAAGAAGTCCAAGCTGCTCTGAAGGCATTGGCGAAAAACAAGGCTCCAGGAATTGATGGAATATCAACTGAGATGTTTCAACAAACAGCTGCAGCGCTGGAGGTGCTCACTTTTCTATGCCAAGAAATGTGGAAGACAGCTTCCTGGCCAACTGACTGGAAGAGATCCATATTTATGCCTATTCCCAAGAAAGGTGATCCAGCCAAATGTGGAAATTATAGAACAATATCATTAATATCATATGCAAGCAAAATTTTGCTGAAGATCTTTCAAAAATGGCTGCAGCGGTATATTGACAGGGAACTGCCAGAAATTCAGGGCGGTTTCAGAAGAGGATGGGGAACCAGGGATATCATTGCTGATGTCAGATGGATCCTGGCTGAAAGCAGAGAATACCAGAAGGATGTTTACCTGTGTTTTATTGACTATGCAAAGGCATTCGATTGTGTGGATCATAACAAACTATGGATAACACTGTAAAGAATGGGAATTCCAGAACACTTAATTGTGCTTATGAGGAACCTTTACATAGATCAAGAGGCAGTTGTTTGGAAAGAACAAGGGGATACTGATTGGTTTAAAGTCAGGAAAGGTGTGCGTCAGGGTTGTATTCTTTCACCACACCTACTTAATCTGCATGCTGAACAAATAATATGAGAAGCTGGACTACATGAAGAAGAACAGGGCATCGGGATTGGAGAAAGACTCATTAACAACCTGTGTTATGCAGATGACACGACCTTGCTTGCTGAAAGTGAAGAGGACTTGAAGTACTTACTAATGAAGATCAAAGACCATAGCCTTCAGTATGGATTGCACCTCAACTTAAAGGAAACAAAAATCCTCACAACTGGACCAATGACCAACATCATGATAAACAGAGAAAAGATTGAAGTTGTCAAGGATTTCATTTTACTTGGATCCACAATCAACAGCTATGGAAGCAGCAGTCAAGAAATCAAAAGAGGCATTGCATTGGGCAAATCTGCTGCAAAATGTTGATGAGCAAAGATGTCACCCTAAAGACTAAGATGTGCCTGACCCAAGCCATAGTATTTTCAATCACATCATACGAATGTGAAAGCTGGACAGTGAATAAGGAAGACCTAAGAAGAGTTGATGCCTCAGAATTGTGGTGTCAGCGATGAATATTGAATATACCACGGACTGCCAAAAGAATGAACAAATCTGTCTTGGAAGAAGTGCAGCCAGAATGCTCCCCAGAGGCAAGGAGGGCGAGACTACATCTTACATACTTTGGACATGTTGTCAGGAGGGATCAGTCTGTGGAGAAGGACATCATGCTTGGCAGAGTACAGGGTCAGCGGAAAAGAGGAAGACCCTCAACGAGGTGGATTGACACAGTGGCTGCAACAATGAGCTCAAGCATAACAACGATTGTAAGGATGGAGCAGGACTGGGCAGTGTTTTGTTCTGTTGTGCATAAGGTTGCTATGAGTCAGAACGGACTCGATGGCACCTTACAAGAACAACAACAAGACTTGGTTTATGACGTAATATGCGGTCTATTCTAGATAATGTTCCATGCGCACTAGTATAGACAGTGTACTTGGGTGCTATTGGGTAAAGTATTCTGTATATGTCTGAGGTCAAGTTGGTTGATTGTGTCATTTAGATCTTCCGTGTCTTTTTTAAGTTTCTTTTTGGATGTCCTGTCCTCACACTGACGTAGTGTGTTGAAGTCTCCTACTATAATTGTGGTTCTGTCTATCTCACTTTTCAATGCTGATAGAGTTTGTTTTATGTATCTTGCAGCCCTGTCATTGCATGTATAAATATTTAATATGGTTATAACCTCTTGGTATATTGTCCCTTTAATCATTAAAGAGTGTCCTTCCTTATCCATTATATGGATTTAACTTTAAAGTCTATTTTGTCAGGAATTAATATTCTCACTCCTGCTCTTTTGTGATTGTTGTTTGCTTGATATATATTTTTTCCTTTTTTGAGTTTTAGTTCATCTGTGTAAGTCTAAGGTGTGTCTCTTGTAGGCAGCATATAGACACATCATTTTTTTAGTCCATTCTGCTGCTCTCTGTCTCTTAATTGGTGCATTTAGTCCGTTTACAGTCAGCATAATTATGGATAGGTATGAATTTAGTTCTATCATTTTGATGTCTTTTTTGTGTGTGGTGTTGACAGTTTCTTTTTCCCACTTAATTTTTTGTGCTGGGTAGCTTATCTTCATACATTGTGTTTTCCTTATTTTCATTGTTGATTTTATTTCTACTGAGTCTCTATTTTTTTCTTGTGTTTTATTTTGATGTGCATGATAGTATTTATCTCCTTTGTGGTTACCTTACTATTAACCCCAATTTTTCTAAATTTAAACCTAAGTTTAATTTTTTGTAACTCTTTGTCTTCCTCTCCATATGAAAGATATATGACTACATTTCTTAGTCCCTTTTTATTGTTTTAATGTTGTCTTATGTTACCTAATAATATCACTGTTTCCCTGTTTTGAGCTTTTTTTCCTTGATTTATTTTTGTGAGTCCCCTGTCTGGGTTGACATCTGATTGCTCTGTCTAGTGTTCTAGTCTTGGGTTGATACCTGATATTGTTGATTTTTCTAACCATAGAACTCTCTTTAGTGTTTTTGTAGTTTTGGTTTGGTTTTTTCAATTTCTCTAAACTTCTATTTATCTGGAAATGTCCTAATTCACCTTCATATTCGAGAGACAGTTTTGCTGGATATATCATTCTTGGCTGACTTTTTTTCCATCAATGATTTATATAAGTCATCCTGTTGCCTTCTCACATGTGTGGTTTCTGCTGAGTAGTCCAAGCTTATTCTTATTGGCTGTCCTTTGTAGGTGACTTTTCTTTCATCCCTAGCTGCTCTTTAAATTTTCTCTTTATTTGTGGTTTTGGCAAGTTTGATTATAATATGTCTTGGTGACTTTCTTTTAAAATCTACCTTACGTGGAGTTCGATGAGCATCTTGGATAGGTATCTTCTGATCTTTCTTGATATCAGGCAAGTTTTCTGCCAGCAAATCTTCAACAATTTCCTCTGTATTTTCTGTTATCCATCACTGTTGTGGTACTCCAATCACTTGTAGGTTATTTCTCTTGATAGAGTCCCACATGATTCTTAAGCTTTCTTCATTTTTTTTAAATTCTTTTATCTGATTTTTAAAAAAATATATTGGTGCCCAGTGCTTTATCTTCAAGTTCACCATTTCTGCCTTCCACTTACTCAATTCTGCTCCTCTGACTTTCTGTTGAGTTATCTAATTCTGTAATTTTATTGTTAATCTTCTGAATTTCTGATTGCTGTCTGTCTATGGATTTTTCCAGCTTATTAAATTTTTCATTACGTTCCTGAATAACCTTTTAATTTCTTCATCTACTTTATCTTGTGTTCTTTGGCTTGTTCTGTGTTTTGCCTGATTTCCTCCCCGATGTCTTGATGGGTTCTGTGTATTAATCTTCTGTATTCTGTCTCCGGTAATTCCAGAAAGGCACTTTCATCTAGAAGATGCCTTGATTCTTTGTTTTGAGAGCTTGTTAAGGTGATCATGGTCTCTTTCTTTATGTAACTTAATATTGACTGTTGTCTCCAAGCCATCTGTAAGTTATTATATTAGTTTATTTTATGTTTGCTTATGAATATCCTAGCTTCTTGCTTTGTTTTGTTCTGATATGCCTAAATGGATTGTTTGAATGAGTTCGCTTCCTTATTTTCGCCTTTGGAGGTCTGACGGCCTGTACCCAGATCGCTAGAGCTATTATCAGGTATATCAGTCTAGGGTTCCATTCACTTTTTTTGTATGAATTCAGCACATGTGTCCAGGTAGCTGATTATCATGTGCATGGTACAGGCTCTGTCCTACAGTCTTAGAGGGACAGGGGTGATTGGTGTAGGTACTGGTATCTGGTTGCAGCAGGGGGTCACACTCTGAACAAGGCAGGGGTCTGAGAACTGTCCCCCAAATATCTGTGAGGAAAACTCATCCCTGTTCCCTACAGAGTACAGGTGGGTGGGTTCTGCAGACAGACCATGAGCACCCAAAGTTTTGGGTTGTAAGGACTGATGTACCAGTTATCCTTGGACCCCTGTTATGAGTGGCTGGGTGACCTGAGTGGAGCTACCAGTCCTTAGGCACCTGATGTGGGTAGGTGAGCACCCTGTTTAATAGGCAAAGTGGGGTCAAACATCAAACACCCACCATTCCACCGCATAGCTAAAACAGTTGTAGTCTGCCAACAAGGGCCTATTCTCCTGAATAGTCCCACACAGGTCCATGCATGGGGGGAAAGATACTCAAAGTCCACAGACCATTTATGCCTGGACAGGAGCCCCTTCTGTCCTGAACTCACCCAGTTGGTGGAGCTGGCAAATTATCTTTCCCCGCATTTGAAAATTTATTTCTTCTCCAGGGCTGGGAGGATGGCTCAGGTTTCTCAACTTGGTCTATCTCAGTTTCAGGGAAATCAACAGCCACTGAAGCCGGCTTGGGAGTGGGGGCATGGTAAAATATACACAAGTACCTTTGCCGAGAGCCCCTTTCTTCTCTGGTTCTGGAGGTGTGAGTAGGCTGTGTGGCTGGCTGCTTCTTCCTGCTGCAGCCACTCCTGGGAATGGTGCCTGAGGGGTCCCAGCAATTCAGGTCCGGTAACTCCTCTCCGCTTCTGAACTGTCTCTTCCTCCCCCTGCCACTCAGTTTATTTCCTAACTTTACCTCTGATGTTCAGGGCTCCTAGCTTATCATAAATACACTCATTTCACTTGTTTTTTTTCTGGTCTTTATTGTAAGAGGGCTTACTGGAAGAATCTGTCTATTCCGCCATCTTGGCCTCACCTCGCAAAATTCTTTTTAAGTCCCAGCAATTTCTGTGCTTTTACCTCAGTGCTTGTAACTGTGCTGTTATGCTCAGCAGTCAGAACCAATAGTCAATTAGGAGTTTAGAACCTGTCCATCTGCATAGGTACTTTTAAATGATATCCTCCCTTTGATCTCATTAATACATATATAGATATAGACAAGTTTGTTATTTTTAATTGTCTGCCACACCCCCAACATACACACATGCACACACACACCACATACCACCATCACCACCACCACCAGCAGCAGCACCTCCATCACCATCACTGAAATGTAATTTCCATGAAGCCAGGAGTTGTGTCTAATTTAGTCACTGTCGTGTTATCAGTCCCTAGAACAAAGGCTAGACTCCCTTCATTGCTGCCTGGATTCATCATCATATCTTACATTTTATGACTGTGTTTGTGTGGTGAGGGTGGCCACATTTCATTGAAGCCTGCCCACTCTTGGCAGCCTCTAGGGGATGGCTTCCTCTTGGGCCTTTCAGTACTTTCTTAGCTTCATTGATACATTTTCAGGATACATTGTTGCTGTTCAAATTCAGTCAGCCTACGTTGGCTATCTGGAGCAGAACTGTCATGACTGTGGAAGAAGATCAGTTATCTTCTGGCTCCTTTTTCTTCCCTCTCTGTTACTGGGTATATCTTCACAACCTCATACTGTAGTCAGCATCACCCCTTGATCCTCATCTGGCAAACTGGTGATGCTTTTATGGTTTTATAGTAAATCTGGAAGATGCCTAGTGTGCAGCCCTTAGTCTCTCTCTACTCTAAATTCTCTAGTTTGCATGTATCAAAGCATTTTCTTATCCTTTTTTTTTTCCTATTGTCTTTAGTAAAATTACCTTTAGCCTCTCAACAAAATTGAAAACACATTTTCTATTTGCTCTCCATGGTAATAAAAACTAAAGTACATATTTCGCATTTGCTACTCCAACAAAAACTTACGTTAGAGCAGGCAAAAATAACCTTAGCCTGTCTACCACTGCATGAGAGATCTCCTCTAAAGATTCCATAGTCTTTTTGCATTTCAATCTCTCAAACATTTCGTTTCAGTCTCTGAAATCAATCACCTACTCTCCATGTCCTCCAAAAATCTTGGGCTTTTACAACCTGATGACACGAGGACACTCTGGATTATTTATCCCATTTCCTTTCTAAGGCAGACAGCTTACGATCCCTTGGTGGGTGGGATATAACTCAGTATGAACTGGGATCGTTCCGCTAGCTTGATCATGGCCTACATGACCCTTCTTTTCCTCTCCAGCAATGAAAAATCAAAATATCTTTAAGATCTGGAGTCTTAGTGTCACTTACTATGGACCTACTTTTCTCACGTTTCATGAAGAAAATTCTCTGCGTGGCTCATCCTAATACAGTTACACTGAAAGGCATAGAGTTGGATGGATTTTTAGTTATAAAATCCCTTCTTAAAGCATACACTTCTACAGCTATTCTGTGTATACTCGTCTCCTCTAAATTCCCTTCACCCCAAGAGGGTCATCATAAGGACTGAGGTTGAATCTGCATCTAATGCTACATACTATTCTTCTAATAGTTTCTAATGACTCTAATTTGATTTAGGGAAATCAATTACTGTACCAGAGTTCAAGAAACCCAAGGGAAAGGCCCCCAAAACACAAGCCTAACATTATGTTCTGGAAAGTCTGCAACCATGGGCAAGCCCAGTCCTTTAGCAGGAAGAATTCAGCCCTGCCTATAGCCAATTATAATCGCCTTTTAGGCACACAGAGTCAGCCTCAAATGGAAAACTAAAAGTCTTTCTCATTGATATTACTTGGTTATTTCATACTTGTCTCTCTCCATTTCATCAGAATCTGGTTGATCCTGTAAATGTTTATGATCAGAGTGCAGAACCTATTGACCTTGGATTCTAATATTCTTCCAAAAGGAACACATATAATCTAAAATTATTTTATACTGATGTTGTTTTCCTTCTTAAAGAACCCACCCCAACAGGAGTGAGGATGGAAACACAAGAACCTGAAGAGGTAGAGAACCTGTGCTAGGCACCCAGTCAATGGGATGAATGTTGATGAGGGCCTGAACTAAGGCAGTGGCATTAGGTATTATGAGGATTTAGAATTTTTTATATATGCAAGAGTTCATTCTGGTATATAACCTGAATTTACAATTTGTTTTCTAAAATTACTCTAAGAAGAGTAAGATTTTAGTATTTAAAGAATAAGAACAACTATCTGTTGCATAGATATGTGCCAGCATTGTATATTTGTATATACTGAGCACACTCAACAAACAGTAACTGTTTCTTTTAAATTTATTATTGTAAGTTATACATGTGTTAGCTTATTTATTTTTTCAAAATAATCCTGAAAGAGGATATAATTCTCATTGTTTTAGATTTGGATATCAGACACAAGACTTTTAAGTAGTAACTCATACCAAGTAAATGGTGTATGAGAAGGAAAGGGAGAATTTTAGTCGTTATCTCTCTGACTTTTAAACTCATCCTCTGTCTATTGTTTATCGTGCATTCACTTTACATATACTTTTTGATGTCTCAATGAACCTGCCTGTCTCCTTCATCCTTTTAACTATTTACTAATATACGCCAGCATGAATTTTGACTAGAAATGCCAGTGAAAACAGACCTTCAGACAATCTTCCTAGTTTCTGGCATCACTCCAATCTGTAGTCTCACTTGTAGACTCAATATAGCAGTCATTTGCCTTATTTTATGATCATTCTCTGTACCTTTATTTTGGGTATTAATTTACCTTTTCCTTATAATTTGCTGACATACTCCTCTCTCCCTTCAGCTAACTAAATAATTAAATAATTTTCAGTGCTATATAGTGTGAGTTTCCAATACAACTGTATGTCAAGGGGACGTTTGGAGAGATGCATCAGTAGGCCATGGATGAGATGTCAGGGAATTCCGGAAAGTTGTGCTCCATTTGATAGACAGAGACTTTGAGCTAGTAAAGGCCTTAGGGATCTCCCTGGCCCTTTGGAATTTACACACTGACACAGTTGAAACCTGCTCCCAGCTGTTCTGTTCCCAGAAGAGATACGACCTAAATTTAGATGACCCACAAAAAGCTCTCTACTCAAAAAAATTTCACAGGATATAATCTAGAAGGAAAAAGCAGGAGTGGGAAGGATGATTTTTTAAAATGCCTGTGATCCAGAAATACAACAAATAGACCTGGCATCATACTTTAGGATAACCTGAAGAAAACATTTATTTATCTTGTGATGTATGCCTAATTATCATTGCAAACTTTTCTTTTTACTTTTGGTAAGCAAATTGTGACACATATGTGAATAAAAAGTAACTGATAGAATAAAGAAAGCCAGCAATCGGCGAGTACTTACTATGAACCTTACTCTGTTAAAGGCACTTTACATATATTTCCTCAGCTAATTTTTATAAAACAGTATGTGGTAGATACCATTATTAGCTCCATTTACAGATGAAGATACTGAGGTACTGAGAGTTTAAGTAATTTGCTCAAGGTCATAGGGATACAAACACAGACAGCCTGACTCCATGGTCAGCTCTAGTATTGGCTTCATTGATGACTAATGCCACAGGAGTCATCCTCTTACTGTAAACACTGCTGAACTCCATTCTTGAAGGCTTTTGGGGTGGAAGGGGGGTTATGGTTCTTTAGAGGCAGCTCTCCATTACATTATAGCCAGTCTTGGTAAATGGGCTCTGACTCAGACATGCACTTAGTTTACCAAAGTATTTGCCTTCCACCCTCTCTACGGCTCTTGAATCTTCGGCCCCATCACTTGACCTGGGATTTCCCGTCTACGCTGATGACCCTTAGAACTCTTTCCCCTACCTTGAAAACCCCTGAAGCCCTCCTCATTCCCTCCATATTCAACCACCCACTCTCTCTTCTACTCTAGTATTCTTTATTCACTACTTTGTAAATTTCAATGCTACCAACATTACCCCCCACTCCCCACCTCAGATCCTAAAAACAAAACAAAACAACAAAACAAACCTGTTCCGGGCGAGAGGATTCTGATTCATAATAGGCCAAGGCAGATATTCAGCTCGTCTTAACAGTGCAGAAGAACAGGGTAAATAGTTCAGCTAGGTATACAATTTCTATAGGCAGACATTCTAGTCCGTTACAAGTTTTTTTACGAAACGGGAGTTTCTATTGATTTTTTATTTCATGTGCTTTTAAAAATGTCCTCAAAAACCCTCCATCTAGTTTTTCAAGAACTTATTTTAAAAATGTTTCAAACTCTTTTCCTCTAGTAAACCACCATTTATTTTCCCTTCCTTTATAGATTATTAGCAAGCAATTTTTGTTTTATTGATACTTTTATCCTTTTATGGCCATTAGAGTTTTCATCTTGGATGGTGGTTTATTTCCACTTACTTCACGAACAAATGCATTAAAACTTGATCATTGACTTACCTCATCCTGCACACTGGGCACCCATTTGTGGTGAAGACGTAAAATTCTTTCAGTAACTTGAGTCCCAAAGAGAACTTCTTTAGTTGTTCCTATAATATTTCTCTCTTGCTAACAGTCTTAACATCATCTCTCCTTCTCTACCTCCAACTGTGCCTTATGTCTTATCTATGTGATATTAAGGGCTTTGTGCAGTAACAATTCATGTCGCTTTTATGAAGCTCACATCTACAAAAAAGCATCATTTTAGAAATCATAGTCTAATTATCATAGTTGCTGTTTTGCCCTTTCATTAGTATTAAAGTGATGAGATTGCTATTTTATTTTTCTTCTTAGAAATATTAACTTGTCATCATGACTTATTTATAAATGAAAGAACAAGCTAAAAATAGTGCTTATCATAAGATCTGTTTGCAAGGAACAAGGGATTTTACTGTAAAAAATAAGAGACTCATGGAGAATCTTAGAATTGGAGAAAGTGAGTTTCAACTTAGTCTCTTTGTGTTAAAGGATAGAACTAGTAAAAATTATATAAAGAAAATTTTAGCATAATTTGAAGAATCACTAACAATTAGAGGAGTTTAAAAATAAAAATTGGCTCCTTTTTTTTGTGACAACAAGTTTAAGCATTCAAGCAGGAGCTATATATACACACACACATCAAAACAAACAAACAAACAAAAAAACTTGCCGCCGAGTTGATTCTGACTCACAGCAACCTTACAGGACACAGTAGAATTGTTCCATATGGTTTCCAAGGAGTAGCTGGTGGATTCAAACTGCCGACCTTTTGGTTAGCAGCCATAGCTCCTGACCAGTGTGCCACCAGGGCTCCAAACACACATCAGAAGTACGAACAAGGGGATTCTATTATGGGCAGCTGGAATAGATTCTTGCTGAGGTTGACTCTTACTTTATTATTTATGGTACATTTATTCTATGGAGGAATAATATAAAATAGTTTGAATCGGTACTCCAAACGTGGAAATTTAACTAACCTATATACTTTTTTTTTTTTTTTATATACAGGGATATTTTATTTCTATTGGGTGTTTTCAGTAGTTACAGTAGCAAGATATTTTTAAGACAGTGTTAAGTATGTAATCAGTACATATTCTTTGTTAATTTCTCAATTTTTTTCCCTATGTTTATAATCTTTGTAGTAAAGATGAGCCATAAATGCATATTCATTGGAAGGTTTTCTTTGAAAAATTGATAAAACTAATAGTATTAATAACTATCATTAAAAATAAAAGATGGCAGCAAAATTTTATTTCCACTTTTTTCTTCACTTCAACATATACCAGGAGTGCTGCTGTGTAAAATTATCAGAACCTGCATTTAAGTATCTTCAGATTTTGAGTAAATATTCTTTTTTATTTTTGCAAGGGCAATTAGTATAATTGTTCTCTCAGATGTAGACTTTGGATTTAAAAAGAGTAGAAGTCTTTACAAATGTATATGCATATATTTTTAGACATAGCTGTATGTATGCTATGTGTATTTTTTACAGCAAAGAGAGTAAAAAAAAAAAGGAAATGTAAAAGTATATCTGAATGTTAAGTCTCCCTTATGTTAGGATATGCTACTTCATGTGACTTTTTTTTCCAGAAATATTTTTATTGTTCTTAGATTAAGAACCTTAAAAAAATAATAATAAAGATGTTCTTTAGGTGAAAGTTTACAGCACCAATTAGGTTTTCATTCAAAAATGTTATATACAAATTGTTTTGTGACACTGGTTGCAATTCCAGCAATGGGTCAGCATCTCCTCCTTTCCCTTTCCACCCTGGATTTGCCAAGTGCATTTGCCCAGTTTTCCTGTCCCTTTCTGCCTTCTCGTTTTTGCTTTTGAGCAGATGTTGCCCATTTACTCTTGTACATGATTTTTTAGTACCTATGTAACATGATAGTTATCAACTTAGACATGCTTTCAACAAATGTTCGATACTTTCCAAGCTTTGTATTAAATGCTGGAACAAAAACTATGTCAGAAATAGTTCTCCCTTCCCCAGAGGAGCATGCAGCCTAATTGAAGGAGGCAAACATAGATATCCTTCCCTTTAGATATGGCAAGGAGCCCTGGTAGCACAGGATTTAGGTGCTCAGCTGCTAACCTAAAAGTTAAAGGTTGAAACCCACCAGCCATTCTGCAGGTGAAAGATGTGGCAGCCTACTTCCTTAGAGATTAAGCCTTGGAATCCCCATGGAGCAGTTCTACTCTGTCTTTCATGGCCTCTATGACAGCAAAGGGGAGATACGTAAATACCTAAATAAATTAGTTACAATAAAATGTTGACTCATATTGTTGCTTTTTTTTAGTATTATTATTGTTATTACTAGTACTCATTACCCATCCTGAAAAGTATTAGATACTCCCATTTGTATTTGTCTACCGTAATGTCCAAAAAAACCATCACTGTCAAGTCCATCCCAACTCACAACACTATAGGACAGAGTAGAACCGCTCCATAGGGTTTTCAAGGAGTGGCTGGTAGATCAAACTTCTGAGCTTTTGGTTAAGAGCTGTAACTCTTCACCACTGCACCACCAGGGCGCCAAAGCTTAATTGAATGAGCTGAATAAAGTAGATGCTCCCAAAATATTGTTGGTAAGTGAACAGCTGGGTTACTAACACAATATCTTTGTTTGTATTCAGTAATGCTGATGAGCAGTATTAGTCAATAAAAACAAATAAAGATATAGTTTTGGCTGGCTACAGTGCTGTAAAACTGTTGGGGAGAAGAATTTCTGAAATGTGATACTTAGATTTCCCATGTGAGAATGTTTGCTTTGAAACACTAAGTCCCATGAACTAAAATATGTTATCTGTTGAAAGGAATTGTGAGCAGTTCTTACACAGAATAAAAAAAATGAATAATCTTCATCTGTAGCAAAGCAGCATAAATAGGTTTGGCATGTTGACTTAGCATTGGTAACATTGGCTGAGAAATGAGCAAGAAATTCCAAGTATTATTTTTACTACTGCAATGAAAATCTATTGTTCTTCAGAACCCTTTCACTACCTACTCTGTGGAAATTGCCCCTTCTGAGTTCTCTGATACCTATTTTATAAAAGAGACTAACGATTCCAAAGGCACAAAGATACATAAAAAATAAAGATAATTAAAGTGACAGGACTTTAGCAGTGAAAATTAGTGGATTTCCAAAAATAATTAAAAATGCTTTTTTTTTCTAAATGACAAAATATTAGTTCAGAAAAGCAAGCTTCAAATGTCCATGAAATACCAGGGATTGATAGTTTTTTTTTTAATTTTTTCTGAAGTGCTGACTACCATGTGTCAACTAATGTAACTTTTCATCTCTTGTCAGAAAAAAAAATCCAGCGATGGATGTGAACATCATTTGGTGAAAAGAAGTACATTTTTTTGACAGGAGAAGAAAAGGTACACATAGTAATATTACAGTCCATTTCAGAAGATAAGGGCCTTGGATGTTCAACCGTCCTTAGTTTGAAACCCAGCTCTAACACTTACCAGGTCTGTGACCACAGACAGGCCTGAATCGTGTTCCCTGAAAAAGATATTTCAGTCTTATCCCTTAGTATCTGTGAAGGTGACCTTGATTTGAAATACGATCTTTGAAAATGTTATTAGCTAACATGAGGTCATATCAAAGTAGGGCGGGACCTAATCCAATCTGAGTGGTGTTCTTATAAAAGAGGAAAAGAGATACGGTAAGATACATAGGGGAAGGGGGCCATGTGAAGATCCATCTATAATCCAAGTAATGCCACAAAACACCTGGGGCTACCAGAAGGTGGAATAGCCAAGGAAAGATCTTCCACTGGTGACAGAGATGACAGTCCTGCTGACACCCCTCAATTCAGACCCCCAGGTTCCAGAAGTATGACAAAATGTTTCAGTTCTTTAATGCCACCCACATTGTGGTATTTTGTTATGCCAGCGCTAAGAAATTAACATCATAGGTGGTGATACTCTAACTCAGTACTTGACATATACAATGCATTCTATATGTGTGTGTACGTGTGTGGGTGTATATGTGTGTGTGTATATACACATATATGCATGTATGTAATATATATGTGCGTGTGTGTGTGTGTATATATATATATTTATATATATATATAAATAAAACCAGTTGCCAAGTAGATTCTGACTCATGGCAGCGCATACATTTCAGAGTAGAACTGCATTCTATAGTATTTTCAATGGCTGTAGTCTTTCGGAAGGAGATCACCAAGCTTCTGAGTAGATTCAGATAACCAACATTTCAGTTATCACCTGAGTGCTGTGAGTGCTTAACCATTCACCCCACCTAGGGAAAATTATATATATATATTTTTTCTTTAACCGGAAATGTTCTTCTCACCAAATGCGCTTATTGAAAATCTAATCACATGACTAATGAGTACAGTGCCTAACTGCCTGCCAAGTGATTGGTAGGCAGAGCAGAGGGACTGGGGACTCCTAACTGAAAGCAAATAATGAACTAATTTCACCAACTACAGTTCCAACAAGTAAGTTTTGACTTAAATTTCAAGGGAAATCTGTAGGTGAGAGCCCATATAGAATTCTACCTTCTGTCTGTTTGGAGAAAAGGAATTACATAAAATAGGAAGACGGATGTGTGTGTGGGTCAGAAAAAAAGATAATTTGAGAAAAAAAAGTTAAAAAAAATAAGAGAAGAAAAACAACCAGTACTAAATGAGGAAAACAATGGTAAAGTAAAGGTGAAATGATCTTGAGGGACCAGGGTGAGCTGTAGAAATTTCATTGAACCAATACTATTGGAATATAGTCAGGAGACAAAGGAGAAGGGAGATCCTGAATATTTGGGTAGAGTTGGTTGGTAAATGCTGCTATGTTGCCAGAAGGTTCTTGAACCCCTTGAATTGCAGAACATAATTTTGTATATTGGAATGGTATCAACAGCAAAAAGAGAACAGCTGTTATCATAAGACACATTAAAGGCCTTTGTATTAAAAAGAGAAACCAAGGTTATGAGTAAAACCACTAAATAAAAACACATAGAAACACAAATGCAATAATATATAGGTCAGTCAACATCAAGACATTAAAATGTAAAACAGATCCATTCCTGGGGACTTTGAGGACAAAAGGTCAAATTGTAACCGAAAGTCCAGTCTCCTGTCTTCCAACCTTTGCTGCCAGGATTGATTTACTGGGAAAAATTGCCATTGGACTGGCTTTTCTCTGAATAAATTGACTATGCTTAGTCACTACTGAAACTCCCTCCCAGATTATGCCAGAAAAATGGGATTAAATTTTCCTATGTAACTGCAGTTCAATGTGTTTTTGGTTCCTGGCCCTGCAGGTGTTGTGAGAGTGAAGACTTTTTCCCTTCAGTCTCTTTTTTATTTGGGTTTCCATCACAAATGGGAACTTTAAATAATATTGACTGAAATGCTTTATACTTCATAAGATGGCAGCAACTGTTAATGTAAATATTCTTACAGTTAGTTCTTTATAACATTTACAAGGTTTTTACTTTTTGTCTCCCTATCATTTTTTTTTTTTTTTATCATAGTAATTCGGAAATCGTGGTGGTGTAGTAGCTAAGTGCTATGGCTGCTAACCAAAAGGTTGGCAGTTCGATTCCACCATGCCCTCCACCATGCCCTCCTTGGAAACCCTGTGGGGCAGTTCTGCTCTGTCTTGTAGGGTCCCTATGGATCAGAATTGACTCAATGGCAATGATTTTTTAGCTTATCATTGTAATTGCAGCCCTGGCGGCAAAGCGGTTAAGAGCTATGGCTACTAATCAAAATGCCAGCAGTTCTACTCCACCAGACGCTGCTTGGAAATCCTATGGGGCAGTTCTACTCTGTCCTACAGGGTCGCTATGAGTCAGAATCGACTGGGCAGCAATGAGTTAGTTAGTACTTATCACAGTAATTACGGTTTTTAAATAACCTTGTCACATGCTTTGTTCTTTACCTATCAAGACAAACCCATTGCTATTGCCATCGAGTCAATTCAGACAAGAAATTCTAATCAAAACCTGAAGAAAATGTTTATATACCTGGCAATAGCATCAGCATTAGCAACATTGTTCTAATTTTCAAATTTACAAACAAAAAAAAAATCTCCCTTAAACAGGCCCTCTGTAGCTACTGTATCTCTTTTCAACTTCAGGACAAAAACACTCAAACCATTTGTCTGTACCAGCCACCTTCATTTCCACCCTCCCAATCCTCTTCTCAAACAGTTCATGTCAACAGAAACTTGTGGAAGTCTTCATATTTCTATGATACAAATTTTCTGACCACTTTTCAATGTTACTGTTCTGTAGTCTCTTAGTACCATTCCATACACTATTTTCCATTCCTCCTATTCTAGTCTCTTTTGCAAACTTCTCCTTTGTCTGACCTCTAATAGATTTAGAGGCCGTTCATCCATAATTTAAAGAAATATGATTATACAATCATTAAGTGTATAATGAATGAAATTAAAAATGCAACCGGAAAAAATTAAGATTTCGTGAATCCATATTTATATCATCCAGGATTGGCCAGGTTTGTCTATTAACAAATTACCACAAAATTTTTATTGCAATATATTTATTAATTATTAATAAACAAATTGATCTTTAATCAAGGATCAAGGTTGATGTGTTGTTGCCAGGTGCTGTTGTGTCGGTTCCAACTCATAGCCACCCTAAGTACAATAGAACAAAATAATGTCCGGTTCTGCACCATCCTTACAATCGTTGTTATGCTTGAGCCCATTGTTGCAGCCACTGTGTCAATCCATCTGGTTGAGGGTCTTCCTCTTTTTTGCTCTCCCTCTACTTTACCAAGCATGATGTCCTTCTCCAAGGACTGGTCCCTCCTGACAACATGTCCAAAGTATGTGAGACAAGTCTTGGCATCCTTGTTTCTAATGAGCATTCTGGCTGTACTTCTTCCAAGACAGATTTGTTCATTCTTTTGGCAGTCTACGGTATACTTAATATTCTTCCCAAACATGATAATTCAAAGGCATCAATTCTTTTTCTGTCTTCCTTACTCATTGTCAAACTTTCACATGCATATGAGGAGACTGAAAACACCATGGCTTGGGTCAGGCACGCTTTAGCCCTTAAAGTGACACCTTTGCTTTTTAACACTTTTAAAGATGTCTTTTGCACAGATTTGCCCAATGTAATGTGTCACTGGATTTCTTGACTGCTGTTTCCATGGGTATTGATATAGTTGGTTGACATAGTAGCCTCTATATGGAACATATATAGGGTCTTTTTTTTTATATGGAACGTGGTGTCCTGGTGGTGAAGTGGTTGAGAGATTGGCTGTTAACTAAAAAGTTGGCACTTCGAATCCACCAGTCACTTCTTGGAAACCCTATGGGGCAATGCTACTCTGTCTTAAAGGGTCGCTATGTGTTGGAATCAACTCAACAGCAACGGGTTTGGATTTTTGGTTTATATGGAACATTGCCAGCTGCCTCAGCATACGAAAAATGTCATGACATTTTTGCTCATGGGCCGAAACAAGTGCTATGGCTCCATACGAGTTCCACAGGGTGGGAAATTATAATTTTCCAGCAAAGAGAAACAATGAATTTTGGTAAACCATAATACAATCTCCCACAATATATAAACAAACAAATATAATGTATTTGCCACCAGTACAGACGATTAAGGAGCCCTGGTGTCACAGTGGTTAAAACACTCAGCTGCTAACCGAAAGGTTAGTAGTTGGAACCCACTCGCTCTTCTGTGGGGGAAAGATGTGGCAGTCTGCTTCTGTAAAGATTACAGCCTTGGAAGTCCTATGGAGCAGTTCTACCCTATCTTACAGGGTTGCTGTGAGTCAGAATCAACTCGATAGCAATGGGTTTGGTTTTGGTTTTTGGAAGAAATGATTATTACAACAACATTTTACTTGGAAAGTTGGTAATTAGAGAGAAAATATCAAGTATTCAATTTTAGATCAAATTATGAATCATCTTTATGGATTGGGGGAATCTCTTCTTTACAGAAAAATTACCTTTAGCAAATATAGAAAGAATAAACAGTTTTTAATGAGGAATTCTGGCAAAGATTAACAATGAATAATAAAATGATTAGGTCAACCTGTCGGGAAACAATATTTGCTAAGTGTCAAATTGTGACATCACACATTGCTTACTAAATTCAAAGTGAAACACTGCAACTTTTTGTTGACGAGAGATGGAGGTTAATGTGATGAAGCCTAACAACATTAATATTGGGGCAAACCACATTACACATGTCCTGTGGGTTGTAAATTGAGGAGGGATCATCTCCCACAAAGTATTCATGCAACCCATTTTCAAGCTGAATCCAATCAAACTCAGATTTAACTTTCAGTTTACTGAAAGAAAGGTTTAGAGGAATATGAACTGGTAACACAAGGAAATAGATAAATACACCATGTGGAATATTTAATAAGTAAGCTTGCCTTGTCTTTTCAAAGATTTAATGTTATTAAAATTAAAAAAAAAAAAAGAATGGTATTTTTTTTTGTAGGTTAAAAGAGAAAAGGGAGACATACAATTGAATACAATATGTAAGCCTTGCTTAGGCCTTCAACAGAATTAAACAACTATCAAATAAGCTTGGGGGATAATTTAAAAATTGGAATATGTATCCGATATTAATAATATTAGGGGGCTGTTTTTTATTTTATTTTGTAATGGTATTGAGATCCTGAAGGTAAATATCTTTATTATTTTAAAAAAGGAACACTGAGATATGTATAGGTGGGGTTTCATGATGTCTGCAACTAATTTTCAAATGGTTCAAAATTAAAAATTATAGATAAAGCAATTATAACATTATTTATGTAGTGAGTATATGAAAAATCATTGTACTATGTTTTACTTTTACATATTTCTAAAATTTTTCACAATAAGAAGCAGAGAACAAACTACAATGAGATTTAATTTCTCCTCATAAGATTTGCAGAGCTCTGAAAATCTGATCTTACCCAGTGGAAGTAAAAGTTTAGAAGAAATACAGCCAGAATTTTCCTTAGAAGCAAAGATGGTGGGACTTTAGTTTCCTTACTTTGGACATATCATGAGGAAATACCAATGGCTAGAAAAAGACATCATGGTTGGTAGAATGTCGGAGAAAATGAAGGAAACCCTCAGTGAGATGGAATGACACCATAGCCAAAACGACGGACTCAAACATAGCAAGGATCGTCAAGATAGCCCCGGACTGGGCAGCGTTTTGTTCCGGATACATCAGGTTGCTACTAACAACAACAGCAAAAGTACGGTAATCAGGCAGTTGTCTATAATGATGTCTGGAGTATGTGAATCTACTTGAAGAGTATTAGCAAAATCTATTTAATTTCTCCTTAATTTATATTAGTAAACACTTAGAAATATATACCCATAAATAGGAATATATTTGAATGCATCATGATATACCTATATAATAAAAAAAAATTTATAATAGAGAAGAAAAAAAATACTCCTTTTATTATGAAGTGGAAAAAAGTGCATAGCAGGTCTGTATCTTATTGTTATGCTAGTATAGGAGCATTAACATAAATCTATGTGTACAATTCCAAAAACAGAGGGCTAGATAGAAGACAATTTTATTTTTACTTTATGCCCTTCTATATGCTTTTAAAAAATGAATTAAAAAATACCATTAGCTAGTACTGTGTTTTTTTTAAATAATAAAAGTGATGAAAACACGTGTCAGTGTAAGCGTAAGAACTAGAAGTGACCTTAGAGATTATCTGCATCACATTAATTTTGAGTTTAAAACAACAATAAAATGAGCCAAAATATTTATATGCCTTGTCTCAGATCACTCAACTAGCTGGTAGCAGAACCAGGACAAGAACCCAGGCCCATTTTACTACACAGTGTTAATGGTCCACCTATATTTTATCTAACTTTATGGTTTACTAAACGTCCCTGGTGGTGCAGTGATTAAAGTGCTGGCCTGCTAACCAAAATGTCTACAGTTCAAACCCACCAGCAATTCCCAGGGAGGAAGTTGTGGCAATCTGTTTCCATAAAGATTTACAGCCTTGGAAACCCTACAGGGCAGATCTTCTCTGTCCTATAGGGTCACTATGAGTTGGAATCCATTCGACAGCAGTGGGTTTTTGTTTTTTTTATTTAGGACCCAAACAAAATTTTGTTCTTAAGCTTAATGGCATATTTTTTAAATCTCAGGTTTTATTTTAAATAAATATAGGATACATAGTTTTTTAAGTATTTTTCCCAAAATGTCTTCAAATGTAACTTGTATTACTAACATTTTCAAAAAGAGAATCTCATAGTACAGACTCAGCTGGGTTTGAGGGTGGGGTGGGGATAAAGAGAATGAAGTCCCATTTTTGTTTGTAATCCAAATTTGGATCCAAATTCTCCAATATAGCTATAACAGGCAACCTGATGTGCTTTAAGTGTTCTTGACTGTTATTGACTGATTAATGATAATGGCTCTGCATGCAAAAGTTGAAAAATAAAAAAGTGAAATCAAAGAATTGACAGATTTTCATTGTGGTATTGGTGAAGAATACTGATTACACCTTGGATTAGCAGAAGATTGAACAAATCAGTCCTGGAAGAAGTACAGCCAGAATGCTCTTCAGAAGCAAGGATGTCAAGACTTCTTCATCTTGCTTACTTTGGACATGTCATTAGGAAGACAAATTTCTAGAAAAGGGTGTGGTGTTTGGTAAAGTAGAGGGTCAGCAAAAAAGAGGGAAACCTTCCTGAGATGGATTAACAAGGCGGGTGCAACAATGGGCTCAAACATACCACAACTTAGAGGATGGTGCAGGACTGGGCAATGTTTAATTCTGTTATACATACGGCCACCGTGAGTGGGAGCCAACTCAAAGGCAACAAGCAGCAATATTTTGTTCAACAGTCCACTCCTGGTATTCATTTTCAGTTAGTAAGAAACCAAAGAATAGAACAGGAACTGATACAACACACATTTTACATAGTCACGTGACCCTCCTCTGTACATCTGAATTTTCACTCTTTTCTCCTTTTTTCCATCCTGTGTATTAAGAAAAAAGGCTTTACAACCCAATGTTTTATTAATTGAATAAGCAGTATAAAATCAGGAGGGTGATATTTTTATTCTTTACTCAAAAAGCTCAACTTTTTTTGTTATGTAAAAGACTTTCAGGATTGGTGGAGTAAGGCAGGAGATAGGAAAAAAGTGCTATGAAATATATTTGGATAACCTTCAAACATGAATCTTAATTTTCAAAATCATACCTCATTTTCTTTCTTTGGTTTGTGTCCAAAGAGGAAAAACGCAAGTGAGAAGACAGAGTATCTTAAAATTTAAGCTTCATATACTTACGTAGTAAGTTACGCTAGCTTAACATGCAGAAATTCTTCAAAACAACCAAATAGTTACTGGTTTTGTTCCTCTTATGCTAATGTAAATGTCTAGAATGTAAGCGTTGAAGCTGGCAGGTGGTTTAAAACTAGCAAACAAGTTCTATGGAAGTGGTATAGCTATTTCAGGCAACATGATTTTCAGATTCACTGGAGCCTGGAGGCAATATTCTCAGACTATACTAAAAAGAAGGAAAGGCTTAAGAAATCGTAACATTTAATCAAATATGGGCCCTGTCTCCAGAAAACCACATAAGACCATATGTCATTAATTCCTATGTGTTAAAAAAAAAAAAAATTTTTAACTTTATTGCTTTTTTTTCTTCATCTGAAATGCGCTTAAACCTTAATATCACTTTTTGTATTTTATGCATTTTTGTAAACTTCTTCATATATTTTGTAGAATGGCATGAAGTATACAGTTGATAAAACATTTCCAGTTCTAAAGGTTTTAGGTTGCTTGTAGATGAGTTTTCAATCCTTTATACAACCAAACCAGTGCTTCAAAATTCAATCAACTTTACTTTTCAAAACTGCCTAAGGACTTATTATTGCAGCGTTTTTTTAGAATCAGTCATTTCATAGGTGCCTATATTTGGTATATTCAGCAATATGGATGGATTTTTTTTCAGAGATGTAGAATATATATATTCTAGCATGTGAGTAGAATCAGTTTCTTACTCAAGTAATAGTATATTTATTTTCAATTTTTAAGGTGATTTTTGGTGATCTTTTTATTTTAGTTTTTTTTAGCAATATTTTTAAGAGGAACAGAATAATATAAAGATGAACAGATTAAATTGAAAATCACTAAATCATGATTGCATCTTTAAAAAAATTACTCACATGAAGAGCAATTTAATATCTGCTTAAATGTTCTGTTTGCTGTATATTTGGTATGGAATTAGGTAAAAGAAGTCAAGGAATGTTTTTATACTAAATTTTCTTTTGTTTCTCAAAGTTTTTTAAATCAAAGCTTCAGAAATATAACACTTTGAACTTATTTTTCCATTTATCTTCCATAGAAATATTTCACCAAGCAATATGTGAATTTTTTAAATGTCCCAGAATGAAGTATATCAACTTTCAAACCACTCTTACTACAGATTTGACATCAAATTTAGTTTGACATTTAGACCTTTGTTTTCATGACTGAAGTATTTGTCTCCACACAACCTTTCACCTATGAGGAACTGGCTTTAAAAATCTTTATCTGAGTTAAGTGCTTTACTGGAGCCAAGTATTCCCAATTTAGACTCAATATTGCCAAGAAAATACTGCAACTGAGTCATTAATGTTCGAAAAAAAACATAAACCATACTAAATATTTAAACAAAGTCTATTTAGCATAGGAATTAATTATGGAAATGTTCAATGACTAAAGGTTTAAAAAGGAAACAGAGAGTGAACTTAAAAATAAAAACTGGGGGAATCATCTACCTCTCGGACAAGAAGGGATAAGTTAGCTTTAACACAAACCAAGACCTTGGATCTCACCATCACCAAGAAAGAAGAGCCAGGAGTGGAGCGTGTCCTTTGGACCCGAGTTCCCTGCTCTGAGAAGTTCCTGGAACCAGGAGAATGAGAGGGAGAGCTGTAACACTGAAGACAGTGAAAAGTGGTGGCAGAGAAATGGTGGCAGCAGAGGCAGGAGACCAGCCGGAGAGGCTGAGGAGGGCCTCCCAGCCCACAGAGTGAGAAATCTGAGCACCTTTGGGCCATGGCTTACTGGTGGAGTGGAGTGCCTCTGGGTACTTTTCAGCAGAGCTAAAAGAGCTCTGTAACACTTGCTTGAGGAGGGAAGAGGCCAGGCCAAGGAGCCAAGAGATCTAGAGGCTAGAGGGAGGTGTGTCTGTGGAAACCACTGAGAAGAGGCTGTCCTGATAGAAGAACTACATCCTGAGCATTCCCAATCCTAAATTGCAAACTGTTACTTCTCTAACATACCCTGTAATTGTGAGTGTTGTCTGTGAGTTCTGTGTGGCCATTGCAACAAATTATTAAACCGAGCAGAAAAGTAGAGAGTGCCTTGGGAGTGATGGTTGGTGTCAGAATTGGTAAAAAAGTTGGAAGGTGGAGGCATGTCTGGCCTTTGCCTCACAAGGATTAGCCTTGAGTTGTTGGTCTTGATTCTCCTTCCCCCTCATGAGGTTAGAAGAGGTCAGATTCCACCGCCTCACCAATTCTACATTTGGTAAATTTATGTCTCAGTTATCTAGCGCTACTATAGCAGAAATACCACAAGTGGATGGCTTTAACAAACAGAAATCTATTCCGTCAGAGATTAGGAGGCTAAGTCCGAAATCAGGGCATCAGCTCCAGGGGAAGTCTTTCTCTGTCAGCTCTGGGAGAATGTCCTTGTTACTTTGAACATCTCTGGGCCTGGCATCATTTGGAGATCTGCATGTGTGTTGCCATTAATCTTTCCCTGGGAAATAACCTCTCTAAGAGGTTCTCAGTGCAGAAACCCTGGTTCCAAAGGACATGCTCCACTCCTGGCTCTTCTTTCTTGGTTGTACTGATAAACGGAGAAAATATTGAAGTTGTCAGGGATTTTATTTTACTTGGATTAATAATCATTGCCTATGGAAGCAGCAGTCAAGAAATCAAACAACATAGTGTATTGGGTAAATCTGCTTCAGACCACTTAAAGTGTTAAAAAGCAAAGATGTCACCTTCAGAACTAAGATGTGCCTGACCCAAGCCATGATATTTTTAATCACCTCATATGCACGTGAAAGCTGGACAATGAATAAGGAAGACTGAAGAAGAATTGATGCCTTTGAATTATAGTGTTGGCAAAGAAAATTGAATATACCATGGACTGACAAAAGAAAGAAAAAATCTGTCTTGGAAGAAGTACGACTGGAATGCTTCTTAGAACGGAAGAGATGGTGAGACTTCATATTAGATGTTTTGGACACATCATCAGGAAGGGCCAGTTCCTAGATTAGGACATCATGCTTGGTAGAGGGTCAGTGAAAGAGAGGAAGGCCCTCAAAAAGATGGATTGACACAGGGGCTACAACAATGGGCTCCAATGTAGCAATAATTGTGAGAAAGGCACAGGACTGGGCAGTGTTTCATTCTCTTGCTATAAGGTTGCTATGAGTCAGAGCTGACTCAACAGAACCTAACAAGACCTTGGAGAATGGGCCCTGGGAGGCCTAGACCTCTAAGGATACGGTAATAACCAACTGCTACTTATGTGGGGACATGATAAGGCTGATTCTACAAGTATCAAAAGAATTTCAAGGCTAGATCCTGATTGCTAATGCTGGGGCAACAGAAATAGAAACAGCAAGTAGAAAGGAGAAAGCTCTTTCTTCCTCCTTATGCTTTCATTTTTTTTATATTGGCAAAGCCAAACAGAAACTTAGTGCTCCAGAATTACAGAGCATATAGAGAAAGGTAGATTTGGAGCTGAATGACAGTATTAAATAACTGGCTTTTCCCATCCATCTGCTATTCATTATCCACACACATCCTTGCAAATATATTCAAACTTACATCCCAGAACTCCATGCTTCTATCTAAAAAGATGTAACAATCTTCTGACAATTGAAGACTCTGTCACCATCACAAAGCATAAAGATATCCATCCCTCGGTGTTGTTAATCCCTCTTCTAGTTCAGTCAAAATTCCAGCAGATTTCTAACACACTCTTGGAGGAGGATCACCAAACCTCACATTAAGCCCTTTATTGAAGCTTAATAGTTCAATTAATCTGTGGTGAACCACTGGATCAGTGTCTAATGACTGTCTACCAGTCTATCCACGTACTCTCTTTTTCTCTTATGCTTTTGCTCCATTGCTCTATCACTATTTTACCTTCTCATTCTCTGATTGTCTTTCTATTAGAAAATCATAAGCACTTTAGAAACTGATAAAAACAACTTGAGGGAAGAAACAGAGGTATAGTCCATGACTATGTTAGCTGATTAAAAAAAGAAAAAGTTAGTGATGTCTAGACTTTCTTTGTTAGGTACAGTGGAATTCTGGAAGAAATTCATTGGAATTTTGGATATTATATAGGTGTTTGACTTTACCATTATTATTGGAAATATATTAAATGAATGAATTTCTAATTGCATTATCATTTTCTTTCTTGATTTTAAGGCAAGACATATTCGATGAAAGTTTTGTACTTTTAAAGGCAATATAGGAAACATAAATATTACAGCCTAAATTTTTATTTCTTCATCTATAGCAGAATCATTGAGTTGTTGGGGGAAAAAAAAAGAACCCTACATAATGCGTGTAAAAAAAGAGATTCTGGTTGAAACTTGAAAACTCATATATAGCTACCTCATTCTGAAAAGGTTGCACTGAAGTCACAGAAAATACGTAAAGAAGAAATTAACTAAATAGTAAAACCATGTAAGCACAGAAAATAAGGTATACAAAAGTTTGGAGAAATTCTTAGAAGAAAACAAATGGTAGTAGATCCAATTATATCAGTTAGTGTTTGAAATAAATAATATATAATCATAATACTATAAATGCTACTTACCAATGTTTAATTTTTAGAAGTAACATGTAGAAAAATTGTGACAGACAATTATAGCTACAGAACAGAATGTGAATGTTGTAACCTAATTTTAAAATATGTATGTATATATAATTAACATATATAGAGAAGAATAAGAAATATCAGTTGTAAAATATCCTCATCTTTCATATTTAAGACTCATATAATCTAACATTTATATAAATTAAGACAGATATGAAATAATTATATTTAAACTCATAAAGATAATAGTAAACAGGAATTATAATAACAAAGACTGATAGAATAAAAAAGCGAGGGTAAGAGGAAGTTTATATCGATAAATTAAGAGAAAAACTGAAGTATCATATTTACACACAAATGAATTACCATCTGTCTTAGTCATTTAGTACTGCATTGACAGAAATAGCACAAGTGGATGGCTTTAACAAAGAGAAATTTATTTTCTCACAGATTAGTAGGCTGGAAGTCCAAATTCAGAGCATCAGCTCCTTGGGAAGGCTTTCTTTCTCTGTCAGCTCTGGAGGAAGGACCTTCTCATCAATCTTCCCCTGAACTAGGAGCTTCTCTGCACAGGAACCCCAGGTCCAAAGGACGGGCTTTGCTTCTGGTGCTTCTTTCTTGATGACATGAGGTCCCCAACTCTCTGCTTCTGTGGTACAGGCCACATCCCAGAGAAACTTAATTTATGTTGGATCAGGGATACGACCTTAGTAAGAGTGTCAGTCCCACTCTAATCCTCTTTAACATAAAATTGTAATCATGAAACAGAGGACAGCCACACGATACTGGGAATCATGGCCTAACCAAGTTGACACATATTTTTTGGGGACAACAATTCAATCCATGATACCAGGTAAATAATTTTTTTAAAGTGTTTAATCTGGAACAATTTGACAGTTTTTTTTGTTTGTTTTCTTTTCCTTGGCATGTTTGAGGGATATAGTAAATTGTTAAATAGGATGTCTTTCAATACAAATTTTTTAATGTTGCCTTATATTTAGATTTGGGCTCCATTTTTGGCAGGATTACAACAGAAGTGATGTGTCATTATTACTGGAAACACATAACATCAGTTTGTTGCAATATTATTGAGCTAAATAAGCATGTATTGGGTAATTCCCACCTTCCCTGTGAACTGTGTGGTAAGGGTCAGTATGAATTCAACCCCCAAAGTGTGGAGATGGATCCAATTCTCAGCTTCTCATTTCTCCATCCTCATTTCCAGCCACTCATGTAGCACTCTCTCTCCAACCCTAGCAACTTGGAGCTAGATCTGAGCTCACAAATTAGAACATATTCTTTTATACCATGCAGCATTTCTCTGACCCTAGACACTCAAACCTAGATCAGAGCTCACAAACTAAAACTACGTATTCCTTTAGACTGACAAGCGGATAGATATCAACACCTGCTGGCTCTCCCTATCTGTCCCTGTGGGTTTGATGCCTCTCTGGAATGCCTCACAGAATATACCATATTTATGACTACAAATTTATTATAGCCAAAAAAGGATACAAATCATAGGGCAAGGTCTGGGAAGTTTCCCAGCATGGAACTTCCATGTCGCAAAGAGGGATATGCTACACTGTTCTGTGCATGCATGTCTTATCCCAACCAGGAGGCTCATCTGAACCTTAATATCCAGGTTTCTTACTGGCCTCCCCAAGTGGGCATAATAGATTGCATCATGCTAGTCAATATCAGATACTCAGGTGGTCCCTCTTGTTCTTATCAGCCCCCACTCATTGGCCTTAGGTGTGGTCCAACTCTCACAAACTGAGAATGAAGGACAGATTACTTTTTGCACCTTAGAATGAATAATGTCAATTTTAATCACTTAAGGTGGTAGATATCACATTTCTATACTCTCAAGTTACTTTCTTCATCATAGTTAATAAGTAATTTGTGTGAAGAAGTTTAAGAACAGAGACTGTTCTTTAAATAATAATACTGAATTGTCGCTACATTTTCTGACTTTGATAATCATATTGTACTTATATGGGAAATATGTGTGAACTATCTAGAGGTAAAGTAATACATATGCACAACTTAATCCCAAATAGTTCAGAGAAAAATATGCATATATTTACATATATTCAAAGAGTCAACAATAAAGCAAATGTTGAAAGATGTCAGAGTTGGTGAATCTGGGTAACTGGTTACTGAAAGCTCCTTTTACTATTCTTGCAACTTCTCTGAAAGTTTGAAAATAAAACAAAATAAAAAGGAAATTGTTTATACTGGTTGCCTTTAAGGTTTGGGCTTATGCATTGAGTATGGCAGCAGAATAATTACCTTTTCACTCTATACCCCTCTGATTGTTTTCTCCTAATATGGGCATTGTTTAATTCCTTCAAATAATTAAAACAACTTAGTAATAAAAATTCAGCAGTTAGCACAGTACTTAGCACACAGGAAGACTTAATGAGTGATCTGTGAATAGTGTGCTATTCAGTAAAGAGAAGATAAGAGGAAGCATTAGTTCCCAACATCTTCTAAATGGAGAATTCTAAGCTTAGGATTTATATAGTAAAAGTTGCCTTAGATAAACCTGTTACTTTCATTCTGCTTGAGCTGCCTCAAGTCTTGTAGTTCATATCATGTCAGGGATCACATGAAAGCAAAGTAAAGACACTAGCCTTCATATTACAATAACCTATGGAGAATCTGAAAAAGAGTGCTAGGACAGGCCCAAATCATGAAAATCACTTTCATTAGGTGTCCTTCAGATTAAGCATATCATATGATTTACGAGGAGGGAACAACAAATTGAAGAACAGTGTTGCCTTCATCCTTAAAAAGAACATTTTGAGATCTATCCTGAAGTATAACATATTCAGTGATAAGTTAATATTCATAAGCCTACAAGGGAGACCAGTTAGTTAATATGACTATTATTTAAATTTATATACCAACTACAAATGCCAAAACTGAAGAAATTGAAGATTTTTACCTCTCGCTGCAGTCTGAAATTAATCAAATGTGTAATCAAGATGCATTGATAATTACTGGTGATTGGAGGGGAAAAGTTAAAAACAAAGAAGGATTATGAATTGGGGAATATGGCCTTAATAATAATAGCATCCAAGATGGCATTAAGAATTCTGCAAGACCAATAGCTTTTTGGAAACACTTTTTTTTTAAGCAACTAAGAACTATACATGTGGACCTTGCCAGATGGATAACATAAGAATAAAATCAATTTCATCTGTGGAAAGAGGCAATGGAGAAACTCAGCATCATCAGTAGGACAATCTACGGGATGACTGTGCAACAAACCATCAACTGCTAATTTTTAAGTTCAAGATGAAGCTAAAAAAAAAAAAAAAAAAATCAAACCAAATTCAGAAAAGCCAAAGTACAACCTTAAATATATCCTAAATGAATTTAGAGACCATCTCAAGAATAGCTTTGACACACTGAACACTAATGATTAAAGACCAAAAGAGCTCTGGGAAGACATCCAGGGCATCATACAAGAGAAAGTAAAAGGTCTTTTGGAGGAAAATGTCTGATTTCCCAGCGTGAGATTCACTTCCCACTCCCTCCAGGACTACTTAATTGTACTATGTATGCACCACTGAGGAGGTTGTTTCTCCTGGTGACTTTTAATCGACTATATTTTTATTCAGAAAACGTAGACTTAAAAAATTAATTGTGCTGCTAGAAGAGGGGATTGACTGTTCTTTCTGGTCATGCAGGCATGGTCACAGGATTGCTATGCTGTTTGAATTTGAACAAAGTCCCTTTCTTGGTAACATGATGGTCAAGCCGGCTACAGCTAAACTAAAACCCCTTCCCCTGTTCCCATGCAACCTGAGGTATAAAATCCTTAGACCTCTTTATCCTATCATCTTTTGCCTATAATGTATCTTGTGGTCATACATATGTAGGAGACATTTTCTATGTCAATTAACCCTGAGATGGGGGTCTGAGGGAGACTGACCCCATAATAAATGTTACTCAATTCACCTGCATCCTAATTGCAGTGCAAGTAAATAAAAGGTTATAATCTTGTCACTGGTTAAGTTGGAACTTTTTGTAGGCATTGGCCAAAAACAAGGCTCCGGGAATTTACAGGATACCAAATGACATTTTTCAACAAAGGGATGGAACAGTGATAGTGCCCACAGGTCTATGCCAAGAAATTTGGAAGACAGTTACCTGGCCAATTGACTTGAAGAGACCCATATTTGTGCCCATTTCAAAGGTGACCCAATGGAATGGGGGAATTATCGAATAATATCATTAATATCATGGGCAAGTATGGTTATGCTAAAGATAATTAAAAAATCATTGCAACAGTGCATTCACAGTGAACTGCCAGAAATTCAGATTCACAAGAGGATGTGGAGGGAAGGATATCATTAACGACGTCAGATGGATCTTTGCTGAAAGCAGAGACTACGCAAAGGCATTCGACTGTGTGGATCATAACAAATTGTGGATAATATTGCAAAGGAGTAGGAATTCCAGAAGGCTTAATTGTGCTCATACAGAACTTGTACATAGACCAAGAGGTAGTCTTTTGAATAGAACAAGGGTATACTGTGTGGTTTAAAATCAAGAGCAGTGTGTGTCAAGGTTGTATCTTTTCACCATGCTTATTTATCTCTATGCTGAGCAAATACTCTGAGATACTGGACTATATGAAGATGAATGCAGCATCAGAATTGGAGGAAGGCTTATTAATAACTTGTAATATGCAGATGACACAACCTTGATTGCTGAAAGGACTTGAAGCACTTACTGATGAAGATCAAAGACTACAGCCTTCAGTATGGATTACACCTCAATAGAAAATAATAATAATAATCCTCATAACTGGACTTATAAGCAACATCATGATAAAGAGAAAAAATGATTGAATTTGTCAAGGATTTCATTTTACTTGGATCCACAGTCAACGTCCATGGAAGCAGCACTCAGGAAATCAAAGGACACATTGCATTGGGTAAATCTGATGCAAAAGACCTCTTTAAAGTATTAAAAAGCAAAGATGTCGTCTTGAGGACTAAAGTGTGCCTGACCCAAGCTATGGTATTTTAATCTTCTCATATGCATGTGAAAGCTGGATGATGAATAATGTAGATGGAAGAAGAATCACTGCCTTTAATTATGGTGTTGGCAAAGAATATTGAATATACCACGGACTGCCAAAAGAACAAACAAATCTGTCTTGGAAGAAGTACAGCCAGAATGCTCCTTAGAAAGAATACTGAGACTTTGTTTCATGTACTTTGGACATGTTATCAGGAGGGATCCCTCCCTGGAGAAGGACATTGTGCTTGGTAAAATAGGGAGTCAGTGAAAAAGAGGAAGACTCTCAACTCTCAAGGAGATGGATTGACACAGTGGCTGCAACATTGGGCTCAAACATAAGCAACAATTATGCCTATGGGGCAGGACGGGGCAGTGGTTTGTTCTGTTGTACACATGGTCTCTAGGAATCAGAACAGATAGGGCAGCACCTAACAACAACATATTGTGCTTAGGTGGCTTGTATATTGATTAAGAGGTAGTCTTTAGAATAGAGCAGGGGAAGACTGCTTGGTTCAGGACTGAAAAGATATGAGGCAAAGTTGTACACATTCACCTTACTTATTTGATCTGTATGCTGCACAGATAATCCATGTAGCTAGACTATATTAAGAAGAACATGGTTATCAGGATAGGGGAGTGACTCAGTAACAACCTTTTGATTTGCAGATGACACAATCTTCCTTGCTGAAAATGAAGATGACTAGAAGTACTTACTAGTGAAGTCAACGATTACAGCCTTCGGTATGGATTATGCCCGAAGGTTAAGAAAATGAAAATTCTCCCAACTGGACCAATCGACATCATGATAAATGAAGAAAAATTGAAACTGTAAAAGATTTCCTTGTACTTGGATCTCACCAATCAATGTCCATGGAAGTAGCAGTTAAGAGATCAAATACTGTATTGCATCGGGCATATCTAATACAAAAGACTACTTTAAAATTTTAAATAACAAAGATGTCACTTTGACGACTAAGACAGGCCTGACCCAAGTCATGGTCTTTTCAATGGCCTCATATGCATGCAAAAGCTGAACAATGAAAAAGGACACAGAAAAATAGCTGATGTATATAAATTGGGGTGTTGGCAAAGAATCTTGAATATTCCATGGGTTGCCAGAAGAACAAAAAAATCAGTTTCAGAAGAAATACAATGAGAGTATTCCTTAAGAGTGAGTATGACGAGGCTTCAGCTGGGTTACTTTGGATACAGCATCAGGAAAGACTAATTGCTAGAAAAAGACATCATGTTTGGTAAAGTGGAGGGTCAGCAAACATGAGGGAAATCCTTAAAGAGATAAACTGACACAATAGTCACAGCAATGGACTAAATTATACCAAGAATCTTGAAGACAGCACAGCAACAGGCAACATTATTTCTGTTATATATAAGGTCACCATGAGTAGATGCTAACTTGGTGGCAACAAAGAACAATGACAAATAACATGGGATATGTCCATGCACTTTTACATTCACTTCTTTGTAGGGTGTGCTTCATGGATGAAGTTTGAAAAATGTTATATTTTTTAATATGAAAATGTTCACTTTCTTATTTAACTCAAAAGATTATTTGAAAGCTCACATTTAATAAAGGTAAATATATAGAGGAATTAAAAGAGCCCACATCTACTACAGTAAGTCTGACAAGATTTCATAAGTTAACACTGGTGTGATAGAAGATATAAATGAAGTTTAGTATTGATTTGAAATTAATTATCATTCATTTCACTCAATGCAAATGAGAGTAATAAAAGGAGAGAAAATTATGTCTATGAAGAACAAAAAATGGATCACAAGTAAGTTCTTACATAAGCTTTTATAAAAATCTGTGTTTTCAGGTTCAATTTAATGTATTTATGATTCAGTTTTCTGTGGAACTTTGCAAACGCAGGCATAGTGTATGTAAATGAAGTTTTATTGGCTTCTTCAAAAACATCTTCGAATTATTCGCTTTGAAAATGTTTTCCACTTCAAAATACATGATCTGAGAAGCTTTTCACTTCCATGGCAATACTGCCAGTGTTCAAGTATTATAGGGACTATTTTAGGGATGTTTTCAAATTTATAGCACTTCACTATTTGTAACAATTGACTGTGGATTGGTTTTTGTAAATAGTATCGATGCACTAAAATTTAAATGTAGTTACTATACTATGGTAGGAATGAGAGATAGAGAATAAATATGAATAATATACTTTGAGATAATAAAAACAATATGTAAATATACAGTATCAAGAGTGAATTTCCTGTTTAGCTTATTGAGACTGAAAGTAAAAGAGAAGATGCTATTTTTCATTAACATAAGTTCTTTGAAATAAGTACATTTTATTGCAAGTCATTTCATTGAATTATGGTTCTTTAGAATGTGTAGTGCAAACCAATATATTTTTGAAAAAATCAGTTTTCACAGTTTATGATTATCCTATTCATTCATTTGAGAATCATAAATTATGCACCTACAGATACAAGCCTTTGTACTAGTGGCGATTAACTTTTATCTATTGCTTTTTACTCTAGGTTAGACACCATGTTAGTAGCTTGTGCCTTTAAACATGCAGAAATTGAGATGTTGAAAGTCACTTGCCCAAGGATATACAGCTTGAAGTGGTAAAAAAACAGATTTGAACCTATTAAGTTCAATTCCAGAGTCAACTACACATGAGCACTACTCTATACTTCCTAGGATTTGATATATTTCCTCAACAAGCTCAGAGTACTGCAGCAGAGAATAGATCTATGAAGAGGCAGTTGTGAAATTAAATATGCTGTATAAAACCAAAACAAAACAACAAAACAACAACCCTGCAGTCAAGTTGATTCCGACTCATTGCGACCCTAAAGGACAGAGTAGAACTGCCCCATAGGGTGTCTGGTGAATTTGAACTGCTGACCTTTTGGTTAGCAGCTGTAGCTCTTAACCACTATGCCACTAGGGTTTCCAAATATGCTGAAAAGTAGTAAATAAATCTGAACAAATTTAGTCAGAAGCACAAAAGAAGATACAATTTAGAGGGAGGATAATGTAAGAGTCAAGAGTAATAGCAAAGTCCGATAGATCTGAGTTCAAATCCTATACTTACTTGATGAGAAATTTTGGGCAAGTTACTCAATATTTCTATGCCTCATTTCCATTACCTTTAGAATGGAAACATGAATAAATCTACCATATAGAACTGTTCGGAAGAATAAGTAAAATAGTACACAAGCACAGAGGTGTGGTAGGCACTAATAGGTATTGGACTGTTTTAGAGGTTTGAAGAAGCCAAGACATAGTATGTATTTTCCCTTCCGGAGTTCTAGACAAATTGAAAGAGGCAAAGGATGTGAATGGAGAAGAAAATGTCACCTCTGCTGTCGATGCAGCTGCTGCTGGACAATGTGGAGAAGTGTGAGTCGGTAGCATCCTAATACTGAACTCTGGAATTGAACACGATTAACACCTATTTCAGAGCCCCTGGGTGGTGTAAATGGTAAATGTGCTTGGCTGCTAATCAAAAGGTTGGAGGGTGGAGTCCACCCAAAGGTGTCTTGAAAGAAGAAAAAAAAAAAAAAACGCAACAACAAAACCAAACCTGTTGCCATCGAGTCAATTCTGACTCATAGTGAGCTATAGTATAGAGTAGAACTGCCCCACAATGTTTCCAAGGAGCACCTGGTGGATTCCAGCTGCTGACCTTTGGTTAGCAGCAGTAGTGTTTAACCACTACACCACGAGGGTTTCCTTGAAAGAAAGACATGATGATCTACTTCGGAAAAATCAGCCATTGAGAATCCTATGAAGCACAGTTCTCCTCTGGCAAACATGGTGTTGCCATTAATTGGAATTGACTTGATAGCAAGTGATTTTAACATCCATGTCACAGATAGGACTAGATAGCTGCAGGTCTCTCTCCTCATAAAACTTACAGCAGGAAGGATGATTGCTTCCCATAGACAGGTAGTTCACAAAGAAAGGAGAGAAATTTGGGGTCAAGCATGCTTAGTTAATTCCTACTAAATTGACTTAATTTTCCTCTCTCCTCTCTATATAAGTAGTGAGGGGAGAGAAAAAGGCTAGGAGTATATCTCTCTGGTGGTCCATTCACATGGAAATGAGACAAGATAAGTAGATACTCTCAAGATATTATTATTCTTGTTATTAATGTCTGAAAATTTTACAGAAAAAAATGAATACCTGAAAGCTTAGATGACTGCTGAAACTGGAAGCCAGGAATTTCAGTGGTTAGGAAAAAAAGAAAAGAACATTCCAATGATAAAGAACAATATGTACTAAGACATTCAGCTGTGAGAGAATTTGCTCTTTTCCAGAATGGCAAGAAACAGAATGCCTAGTGGGAAGAAGGGGTAATCAGAAGAAGAAACAGAATATGCTATAAGAGAGGAAATGAGGAGATAGATTTTGAAGTTCATTGATTTCATTTCATTGGATTTGGAATTGATCATGTATAAACAAGCAATCAGTTAAAGTCTTTAATTAAGAAGGGAAATGTTATTCCTTCTCTTTTTTTTAAGGAAAATAATTCTGAGAGGGCTGTAAGACACAAAGATATGTAGCACAGGCTGCTTTAATACTACACATGAACGATGAAAGATGACAGTGGTTTGGGACTGAATAAGGTTCAGGACATGTTTTTGAGAAATAATATGGGATTTGGAACTTTATTGGGTTTAGGATGAGACAGAGAATGAAAGTAAGCTCAATTATTTTCCCAAGTTTGAGCCTGTAGATATAAACATATCAAACCTGGGATAAAAAAGTCAGGTATAGGGAGGAAAAGAATGAAAATCAGCACAACCGATTGGTAATAATAAGGTGTTAGGAATTAAAAAGACGAATTTGAATTCCGGTGCGCTCCCTTACTATCTGTGTAATCTTGGGTTAATAACTCAAACTCTCTGATACATAGTTTTAATATTTATATAATAGGGTTAATAAGGATTGCCATTCAGAATTTTTGTAAGCATTAGAAATATTACCAGTATTAGGATTTCCTGTTCTGAGCCCTTGTCATGTCATATCATGTCTTGTCATGCTTTAAGATCACTCTGTATTACAGCTGGACTTTAAAGAGGTGAGGATATAGTTTTAACCTGCCTACTTGAAAAGAGAATACATGTAGGACATGTTCACATAAGTTAAATACATTAATTATTTCCAAAATTTTACGATGTCATAATGCTTTTCTAGATTTAGCCCTATCCCATTACTTCAACAAGTAGAGGTATTATGGGAATTGGAATCAGGAATATTTCTGTGAAGAAAACTACTCATGGTGAGACTATTGAGGGCAGAAGAGGGTATACATTTTATGAAGGTTTTGCTCTCATCTTGGAACATAATTGTTAAACCTTTGAACAAATCAACTTGTTATTAGATCTGTTTAAAATGTTAGCAGAAATGCTTTGAGATCTTCTGAATTAGGATTTATGGAAGTGTGGATCCACAGTTGATTTTGGTTGGATATTCATGTTTAGATTGTGTGTATATTAAATGTAAGTAGGATATCAAAAGCAAGTAGAAAAAAATCTCTAGGGGCAGTAGTGCTCCCTTTTCATCATGGTAGAGTATCCTGGTTGAATAAATCCTTCAGATAACAATTATAAAATATAAACAAATCATTAAAAAAAAATTAAAACATTGAAGAATGATCAGGTAGAAGAAATAGAAGGAGATTTATCCTTGAAGAATGGTAAGTTCAGGGTTGATATTAATGAGTTTGCAGTGCCCTGCCAGAGTGCACCAACTCAACCAGCAGGAAGACAAAGCCTTACTGGCATGAAGTATCAGAAAACAAAGTTCAGGACTGGAAAACCAGATCAAAAAATAGGGAGAGAATTCTGGAAGGAGGGGAATCTCCAAGGAGATAAACCCACAATCTGCATTTAAAATTACTCAAATCCTAGATTAGCCAGTAAACATACTTTGGGAAGACTCCAGTGGACCTTGAATAAAACTAACTGGAAACTAAAAGGATTAAGTGAAGAATTCATGTGTTCCCAGCTGCAGAGGTGAAAGAGTTATGAGGTTGAGTCCAACCAAGTTAACTCTTTGATACAAAAAAAAAAAAAAAAATAATAATAATAAAATAAAAAGAATCTATTCTTTTAAAAATAATTATTATATAATTAATATTTTTAGAGAGTATCTTTCAAAATTCCAAGGATACAAATAAAAATAATCATGAGACATACAAAAAAACAAACCTAAAAATGTGACCCAAACTCAAGACAGACACTGATCAATAGAAACCAACCCAAGAGAACATAGATGTTGCAAGAGGCATCAAAAGCTTATAAAACAGATGCATTAAATCTGTTAAAGGGCCTAGAGGAAAACATGCTCATAATGGGCAAACAGATTAACAATCTCTGGAGAGAACTAGAAACTAGAAATGTTAACTATAAAAAGAAACAAAATTGAAAAGCAAGATCCTAAAAGATAACAACAAATAAAAGAATTAACTGGAACATTTCAGATGCTAGCCAAGATCAAGTGAGCCAACAACAGCCTAACAGTCTCAAGGATTGCAATTAAAATAATAGGATAAGATTTAAAGGCAACTACCGAAGGATTCTGGAAAGTAAAAATATTGCAGGTAGATTGTAGGCAAAATATGAAGATTATTTTTTCTCTTTCTCACTTTAACAATGCTGAAGTTTTTTGTAAAAAAAAAAAAATCTTACAACATAATTGTCAAAATTACTTGATGCACAAGTAACCACTAAAATGTTACAATTTCCAAGGGAAGAGGCAATCAACAGGCACCAACCCCAAGATAACCCAGATTTTTAAATTATCAACAAATTCTTAAAGCTGCTGTTGTAACTATACTCCATGAGGTAAAAATAAATATTCTTTGGACAAATAGAAGATAGATGTTTCCAGCAGAGAAACAGAAACTATAAAATGCAATTAAATGGTAACTTTAGAACTGAAAAATAAATTATTAAAGATATGTAGTCAAAAAGCCAAAATTCAGCAAATTAAAAATTATTAACAAACATATTCATAATATAAAAGAATGCAGGAAAGGTAGAATAGAAGAACAAAATTTAGAGGATTCAGACAGAAAACCAACCTAAATTCAACCATATCAATGCTTACATTAAATTCAAATGGTTTAAAACATCAAATAAAAGAGATTCTTAGAATGGATTAAAAAAAAGTATGCACAAGACATTCATGTTCAACATAATGATATAGCTAGGTAAAATAAAAAATAAAATAATAGAATAAATTATATGTTAATATCAGACAACGTATATTTCAGAGCAAAAAATTACTGCATGTAAAGAAGATCATTTCAAAATGATAAAGGGGTCAGTTAATCAAAAGGACGTAATAATCCTAAACTTCTATGTCTCTAATAACAGAACTACAAAACAAGTGAAGAAAGCCTTAGAGAGCTGTAACAGAAATAGGCAAATACATAAATATTCCTTTCTCAATAATTCATTGAACAAGTAATCAGAAAATCAGCAAAGGTATGATAGACTTGAACACTATCAGCAAACATGACCTTATTGATGGCAGAGGATATGCATTCTTTTAAACAACGCACAGAAAATTTATCAAGGTAAACTATTCTGGGACATAAAACAAGTCTTAATAAAATGTGAAAGGATTCAAGTCAAACAAAGTATGTTCTCTAACAAAAATAGAGTTAAACTAGAAATCTAAAACAGAAAGCTCTTTGGAATATCCATAAATATGTTGTTATTGCTGTTAGGTGCCATTGAGTCAGTTCCTATTCATAGCGACCCCGTGTACAACAGAAGGAAACGTTGCCCTGTCCTGCACCATCCTCACAATTGTTGCTATGTTTGAGCCTATCGTCGCGGCCACTATGTCAATCCATCTTGTTTCGGTCTTCCTCTTTTTCACTGACGCTCTCACCTTACCAAGCATGATATCCTTCTCAGAGAGTGGTCCTACCTAATGATACGTCCAAGAACTTAACATAAAGTTTCACCATCTTAGCTTCTAAGGGGTTTTCTGGCTGTACGTTTTCTATGACACATTTTTTAGTTCTTCTGGGAGTCCGTGGTATATAAAATATTCTTCACCAACAACATAATTCAAAGGCATCAACTTTTCTTCAGTCTTCCTTATTCATTGTGTAGCCTTCCCATGCATATGAGGTGATTGAATATACCATGGCTTGGGTCTGGCACACCTTAGTCCTCAAAGTGACATCTTTGCTTTTTAACACTTTAAAGAGCTCTTTTGCATCGGATTTACCTAATGCAAAGTGTCCTTTGATTTCTTGACCGCTGCTTCCGTGGGCGTTGATTGTGTATCCAAATAAAATGAAATCCTTGACTTCAACATTTTCTCTGTTTATGATGAAGTTGCTTATTCGTTCAGTTATGAGAGCTTTTTGTTTTCTTAACGTTAAGGTGTAATCCATGCTGAAGGCTGTAGTCTTTAATCTTCATCATTAAGTTCAAGTCCTCCTCATTTTCAGCAAGCAAGATTGTGTAATATGTGTATCACAGGCTGATAAAGAGCCTTCCTCCAATCTTGATGCTGTGTTCTTACATACAGTCCAGTTGCTCAGATTATTTGCTCAGGATACAGACAGAATAACTATGGTGAAAGGACACAACTCTGACACACATCTTTTCTGATTTTAAACTACACAGTATGCCCTTATTGTGTTCAAATGGCTGTCTCTTGGTTTAAGTACAGCTTCCTGATGAGCACAATTAAGTGCTCTGGAATTTCCATTCTACATAATGTTATCTGCTCTTTGTTATGACCCACAGAGTCAAATGCCTTTGCATAGTCAATAAAACACAGATAAACATCTTTCTAGTATTCTCTGTTTTCAGCCAAGATTCATCTAACATCAGCAATGATATTCCTCATTTCACGTCCTTTTTTGAATCTGGCTTGAATTTCTGGCAGTTCCCTGTTGATGTACTGCTGCAACCATTTTTCAATTATCTTCAGTAAAATTTTATTTGTGTGTGATATTAATGATATTGTTTGATAATTTTTGCATTCTCTTGGATAACCTTCTTTGGAATGGTTACAAATACGGATCTCTTCCAGTTGGTTGGCCAGATAGCTGTCTTCCAAATTTCTTGGCAAAGATCAGTGAGTGCTTTCAGCATTGAATCCTTTTGTTGTAACATCTTAATTGGTATTCTGTCAATTCCCAGATCCTTGTTTTTGGCCAATGCCTTCAGTGCATCTTGTACTTCTTCCTTCAATACCATAGGCTCTTGATCATATGCTACCTCTGGAAATGACTGAATTTCCATCAATTCTTTTTGGTACAGTGACTCTGTGTATTCCTTCCATATTCCTTTGATGCTTCCTGTGTCAACTGCAAGATTTTGCAAATAGAATCCTCCGATATTGCAATAAGAGGCTTGAATTTTTTCTTTAGTTCTTTCAACTTCAGAAATGCTGAACATGTTCTTCTCTTTAGGTTTTCTAACTCCAGGTCTTTGTGTATTTCATTATAATACTTTACTTTGTCTTCTTGAGCCGACCATTGAATTATTCTGTTCAGCTCTTTTACTTCATCATTTCTTTGTTTCACTTCAGCTACTCTACATTCAAAAGCAAGTATCAGAGTCTCCTCTGACATCCAGCTTGGCTTTTTCTTTCTTTCCTGTCTTTTTAATTACCTTTGGCTTTCTTCATGTATGATGTCCATGATGTCATTCCACAACTCATTTGATCTTTGGTTGTTAGTGTTCAATGCCTGAAATCTATTCTTGAGGTGGACTGTAAATTCAGGTGGTCTATACTCAAGGTCATACTTTGGCTCTTGAGGATATATTTTAATTTTCTTCAGCTTCAACTTGAACTTGCATATTAGCAATTGATGGTCTGTTCCACAGTTTTGTTTTTTTTTTCCACAGTAGGCCACTGACCTTGTTCTCACTATTGATATTGAGCTTCTTCATTCTTTCTTTCCACAGATGTAGTCCATGTGATTCCTGTGTACTCCATCTGGTGAAGTCCACATGTATAGTCGCTGCTTTTGTTATGGAAAAAATATTTGCATTAACTAAGTCACTGGCCTGCAAAATTCTATCATGGGATCTCCAGAGTCGTTTCTATCAACAAGGCCATATTTTCCAACTACAGAAGCTTTTTCTTTGTTTCCAACTTTTGCATTACAATCACTAGTAATTACCGATACATCTTAATTGCATGTTTGATCAATTTCAGGCTGCAAAAGTGGGTAAAAACTTCAGTTTCCTCATATTTGGCCTTAGTGGTTGGTGGATAAGTTTGAATACTCGTCATAGAAATTAGTCTTACTTGTATGCTTCTGGATATTATCTAATCACTGACAGCATTGTAGTTCAGGATAGATATTGAAATATTCTCTTTGATGATGATTGTGACACCATTCCCCTTTAATTTGTCATTCCAGGCATAGTAGACCATATAATTGTCCAATTCAAATTGTCCAATGCCAGTCTATTTCAGTTTATTTAATGCCTAGGGTTTTGATCATTATGTGTTCCATTTCATTTGTGCTGACGTCTATTTTTCCTGGGTTCATACCTCGTACATTCCAAATTCCGATTATTAATGGATGCTTGCAGCTGTTTTTTTTTTTTTTTTTTTTTTCTGATTTTGAGTCATGCTACATCAGCAAACAAAGGTGCCAGAAGCTTTATTTCAACCACATCATTAAGGCTGACTCTGATTTTAGGTGGTAGCTCTTGCCCAGTTGGATTTACAATGCTCTCCAACCTGAGTGGCTCATCTGCTGGCACTATATCAGACAATGTTCTGCTGCTATTCATAAGGCTTTCACTGGTCAGTTTTTTCAGGTATGTACCACTAGGTCCTTTTTCCTAGTCTGACTTAGTCTGGCAGTGACATTGAATCCTGTCCACCATGGGTGACCCTGCTGGTATATGAAACACCGTTGGCATGGCTTACAGAATCATAGCAATATGCAAGCCCCCACAGTACTACAAAGTGCCAGATGACTGGTGATCAAATATTTTAAAATAAATAACAAAAAAAACATATAAATAAAACATGGCTCAAAGAAGAAGTCTTAACAACAACAACAACAAAAACCCCATTGCTGTTGAGTCCATTCTGACTCATAGCAACTCTATAGGACAGAGTAGAACTGCCCCACAGAGCTTCCAAGGAACACCTGGTGGATTCAAACTGCTGACCTTTTGGTTAGCAGCTGTAGCACTTCACCACTACACCACCAAGTTTTCCAAGAAGTCCTAAGGGAAACAAGAAAAGAATTTTGAATTTATTGAAAAAGAAAATACATGTATCATAATCTGTGGAATGCAGTTATGCAATTATTGGAGGAAAATAATAGCATTAAGAGCTTATATTGTGGGGGAAAAAAAAAAGTCCCAAATCAATAATCAAAGCCAGGGGTTGGCAAATTTTCCTGTGAAGAACCAAGTATTACATTTTTTTAGCTTTAGTGGTCCATATGGTCTCAGTCACAACTACTCAACTCTGACATTGTAGCATGTAAAAAGCCCTAGATATTGCATAAATGAACGAGGGTGGCTATGTTCCCATAAAACTTTATTCACAAAACCAGGCAGATAACTATAAAAAAAAAAAAAATACCTTAGCATAATTTGCTAATCTCTGATCTAAGCTTCCAACTTAGAAATACAGAATAATGTCAAAAGGAGGTAGAAAACAGAAAATAATGGAGACAGCAGAAATCAATGAAACTGAATAAAGAAAAATAATAGAAACTGTCAATGCAAAAGTATTTCTTTGAAAAAGTTAAAAAAGAAAAAAAAGAAAGATAAAATTCTAGCTAGACCAGTTAAATAAGAAAGAGTTAAGCAACAAAATATCAGTATCAGGAATTTATGAGATAACATTACTACAGAGCCTATAACAATGAAAAGCATGATAAGCAAATATTATGAACAACCCTATTCCCATAATTTTAGAACTGAGATAAAAAAAAAAGGATGTGGTATAGAAGGGTGACCCGAAGGCTAATTGAGTGAAAATTTATCTTTGAATTTAGCAACCTGGAGGACACTGTTGACATAGGTAGGTCTCAGTTTATCGTGAGCAATTTCGAAATGGAATAGATTTAAGAGAGTGCAAGGAAATGAATCAGAGAGAAAAAAATGTAGACTACTTTCTCAAATTGTTCTGCTCTAAGTTTTTTTTAAGGGGTAATAGGGAAATAATCCTGTTTTACAAGCATGAGTATGGCATCATATTTACAGTGTTGAGATAATGCATGAATCGAATGGAACTGTAAGGCAATCCAGATCATGTAAAAAGCTTACCCAAACCTTAGGGACCTTCTATGCCAGTTTGTACTCTTCTCCAAACTGCTCTAGCTCCTGGGATGCTGATCTTTACCTGGTGCATCAACAAGACTCCTTTCTCTCTGGCTTCATAAAATTGAGTTTCGCTAATGGAAAACGCCAACAGGAAATCCCAGTATTGGGCTAAGGGGAGGCATTAAGGACTTTATCTCCCAGCTCAGCGTTCCTGACAGGTCTTTAGTTAGCAAAGGCTTCATTCTTTACCTGAGGCCACCAAAAAAAAAAAAAAAAACCCGCTGTCGTCCAGTCGATTCCGACTCATAGCGATGGGGCAGTTCTACTCTGTCCTGTAGGGTCGCTGAGTCAGAATCGACGACGGCAGTACGTTTGGGGTGGGTGAGCCTAAGGCCACAAAAAAAAAAAAAAAAAAAAAAAAAAGGCCACAGCTCCTGCTAAATAATCTCCTACAGTTACAACTCCAGAGCTTTTAACTTGACCTGATTATGAAGAGGACTTTCCATTAAGCCTTCCCATCTTTCTCACTATCCTCTAACCCTAAGCTTTTGTAAACATATTTAAATATTCTAAGTTACTCATTTGGTTTGTGCTCCTATTTATTTATTTATTTTTTACTTACAGGAAACCCTAACTGAATCAATCCCACTACATTTTATTACTAATACATTAAGATTTATTTTTAATATTTAATTTTTTTTATTACAAAGAATGACTTGGCTGAGTATCTAAAAATAATTTTCAATACCTTAATGTTCAAATATGTAAAATTAATTCACATTCTTATATGTTGAAATTATGTGAAGATTTTCAAGCCTTATGTTTTCTCACAGCATTATGTGCCAAGGTAATATTCTTAGCAATATATGTATATATATCAAATCTGCTCCAATTTGAAATGTCTCCCACTACTCCAATAAACTGAGGCCTGTTTATGTCAAGAGTATCCTCCAGGTTACTAAATTTGAACATAAATTTTCACTCAATTATACATATATACACATATATATGATTATACACAAACAAGCACTCAAAACTAGAAATGTTCTAGACACTGTGATAGGTATTTAGCAACATGAAAAGACTTAATTTTTTTCTATATATCTAAGTGAGAGTTTAAACTTAAGCAATAACTTTTTTTTTGTTGACACTGTAAAATTGTTTTATGTACAGTGACTGTCCTTAAACACTATTTTTGATTTTGTTCCTTTTAGAATTGTTATGAGACTTTCACAGCCATATAAGAATTCATCTCATTCCTCAATTGCTAAGATTGCATTTTGAATGGCTAAGATACTGTCAAGCATAAATATCCATGTTTTCACCAGATGAGATTTTAAATTATACTTGGCTATTTCCAAGGAGCAAAAGCATTCTCAAAAAAGAAAAAAAAAAAGTCGCCAATGATAATATATTTAAAATGTGTCCTAGGTTTGCTTAAAAATGCATAATAGCTTCAAAATTAAATATCTAAAGCTGGAGCTAGGCATCATGGGGTAAATCCCAGCTCTTCCGCTTAATGTCTCGGTGACTTTGACCAAGGTACTCTCTGTGACTCGTTTTTTTTTTTTTCTCTAACATGGAGATAACAGTAACATCTACTTCAGGGTTGTTAGGTAAATTGAATGAGTTCATATTAAGCCTCTAGGATACCACCCAGAACATTCTAAGTACAAGATAAATTTAACTACTATTATTCAAAGAAGATTTAAAAATGGGTGTTTCTAAAAGAGTTTTAGTAATGGAAGTAGCAGCAGGATCAAATATAGCAGCAGAAGATTACACTTTTACAGAAGAAACTACTCATTTGAAGTTTTGATTCAGGTTTAGTTATAGTTTTAACTGTGGTATTATTTTAGTAAAAACTCATAACTCATATACTGAGAATCCACTGAGTTTTTCCATGTGGTGGGTAGGATTGGAGATTTTTCTTGTCAGAAGGTATTATTCCTGCCTTTAAAAGAATCGATGTAATATAAATGACAAAGCTAAAACGCAGGTAGTTTTATTTAGGTACGTACCTGGTATATAGGGTTGACTGTAAAACACATGCATCTACTTTATTTAGTTGTTTATGATATATTAGTAACATATATTCCAGTCTAAGAGTACTATTGAAACTCTCTGTCACCCGATATTATGAAGAGCTTGTTATGTGAGAATTTTGATGTTTTAATACATATAAATAAATAAGAGTGTAATATATATTGTATAAATATAAATAAATTAAAAATCTAGATTAAACTAACATGTCTGAGAATAGTAAACTTCTCCTCTAGACTGGAGTGATGAACATTGTAACAAGTTAACAATTAAAATCATCAATTTTTAGATACATTCTTGAGGGCATTGTGCATCCTGTTGTATGCTTACTAAGAAACAAAAATATTAGAGAAATATCCTAGGACTTAGGATGGGGGATAGACATTCTCTCAAGTGCCTAGTATACTTCTTGTGGGAGCTAAGAATCTATATAGGTAATAGAGCTCCCCACTATTTTGACTCTTAAGAATATCAGAATGACTTTTTCACTTTTCTTGGTCTTGTATTACTAAATGTATTAGCCCCTAGATAAGCATTTAACATACTTATCTTACCCCAGTAATGTTTTAATTTCCCAATATTATTTTCTTTTTGCTGGTTTCATACAATGGATTTAAACATTTTTTTTTTCTTAAAATGTATTTTAAAGTTACTTTGTGTATTAGTTATCTATTGCTATGTAATATATTACCACACAACTTAGTGGCCTAAAATATTACCTCATAGTTTGTGAGTCAGGCACCTGAGTCTGGATCTCTCAAGAGGTTGTAAGGAAGGTGACAGCCCTGGCTACAGTCATCATGACCTGCTTCCAAGCTCATGCATATGGTTGTTGGCAATATTCAGTTCCTTACATTGTCTTGGAATGAGGGCTTTAGTGCCTTCCTGGCTGTTGGCTGGGGACCTCCTTTGGTTCCTTGGAAATGGACGTCTCCATAGGGCAACTCACAACATAGCAGCTGACTTCATCAGACTGAGCAAGTAAGGGCAAGGAAGGAGGGACACAAGTAAAATGGAAATGACAGTATTTTTAAACCTAGTCTTGCAAGTGGTAACTCATCATTCTTGCCATAGTCTGTTTATTAGAAGAAAGTCACCAAGCTCAGTTTACATTCCAGGGAAAATGACTGTAGAAGAATATGAATACCAGGCAGTGGAGATCATTGGGAGCAATTTCAGAAGCTTCTTATACACTTTGGATGTTTTTCAATGCGTAAGAATTTTTGACTAAGTGTGTGAAAAGTTTATATGTAATCATGCTTAAAAATGTATTTCTTCCATTAAGAATCATTCTAAATAGGAATAAACATGAAGGACATAAGGGATCGTGCTGAATTTTTCTGAGGCTGGTCCAACTTAATGCCTCTCATTTTCCCTTAAAAGGAGTTTGTTTTAGTTTGAATTTTGTAAAGGAGCAAAACGCGTGAAGTCTATGTATAAATACATAGAGAGAGCTTTATTTCAAGGAAATGGCTTATGTAATTGTGGAGCCTTTTCAGTCCCAAATTTGTAGGTCAGGAGACAGGCTGGAGGCTTCTCCTGACTCACGTGGTTGCAGGGGCTGACGAACCCTAAATCTGCAGGTCAGGAGCAAGGTGCTGGCTCACAGCGTTATGGGAGCTGGTAAACCCAAAATCTGCAGGTCAGGCAGCAGGCTGAAGGCTTCTCATCTCCCAAGAACAGGAGATCAGGGGATGACAAGGATTAGGTGATCAAGAGAGAGTGAGATTTTGAGAACACTTGTTTATATCATGAATACAGGCATTACTGCCAAGAAAACTCCTTTTCCAACTGGTTGGCTGCTCACATCAGATTACAAAATGGGAGGTGATACGTAGTGTCTGCCAAACCACTAAGAATTATAGTTTAGCCAAGTTGACACATCATAATATTAACCATTAGAGAGTTAGATACATATACACATAAAAAATCATTTTTAAGGTCTCTATTTTTTTTATAATAACAAGTATTTTATAATATTATTACTTTACTAGTTGTAATATATATTTTTTTATATATATATCCTATGAGTTGGAATCAACTCGATGGCAACAGGTATGGTTTTATATATATATATATATATATATATATATATGTATATATATATAAAATTAGAGTGGGAGTATCTACAAAGTGACTAGTTTGTTTTCTGTGTGCTCTTTGTTTTCCTTAAACATATTTAGCACAATAGTCTGAAAATTTTCAGTTCTTTCCATGAATTTGGCCTCTGTAGGAAAATGTCCTCTTCTTCATGTTTTGCTTTTAATTGGTTTTTCTTCTCTTGTGATTTTGTTTGTTTTACTGTTTTTGTTGTCATTTCTTTCTTCTTCTTTTTTTTTTTACTTAAAGCTTTGTATTCTGGTTTTTGTGGGAAATTTTTCTGATTGGGTGCCCTGGTGGTACAGCGGCCAAGTGCCCAACTTCGGAGTGAATGGCTGGGGCTCACACCCACCAGCTGCCACAAAGACTCACAGCCCTGGGAACTCCACATGGCAGCTCTACTGTGCCCCACAGGGTGGCTATGAGTCAGGATTGACCCAGTGGCAGTGGGGCTGGTATCTTCTCTGAGGACTACCGAAGGGCACTCTTGTCATTAGGTTCTTCTTCAGTGATAATTCAGGAGTTCCAGATGCATCATCTCTGGAATTTAATACATATGCACAGGCGGTGCAGTCAGCTGGTTGCAAATGCTGATATAAATGGTGGGGCTCTACTTTCTGGTGGCAAAGATGGAGAGCTCTCTGTGTCTTTCCCTCACTGGTCATCCTGCACTGGTTTTCCCACCGCATCCATCTGTGGACAGAGAGATTGGTGTTTCCCTCTTTTTTAGCCTTCTGTCTCATGTATTCCCCTCACCCTGCTGTCCTTGCAATTCCTCCTGGACCTAGTGTTCATCTGTCTCAAGCCTCAGCTAGATTCAACAGCAATGCCTCACTTCACCCCTCCTAATTTCATTGCCTGTGAACTCCCACGACCAATCTACACCATCTTAAAATAATCATGCTACAGCTTCCTCAGATCAGCTCCTTTACTGTGTTCCCTGTCTAGGGCATTGCACAGCCACATCCCAAAATGGCTATGATGAGTGAGTGCTCCAGATGTTAGTGGGTAGGTTCTCCCAGCCTCCGTGCTGTCCCTGCTCCTCTTCTCCCCTGCTTCTGGACTGATCCTGACTCCTCAACACCTTGGCTGCTGTCCAGACTTCTGAGATCTCAGTCTGAGCTTTTTTTTTTTTCATGGTGCAATGAATTTGTTGCCGGGGGAGTAAATGAGAGAGTCCACCCACTTTGCCATCTTGCTCTACTCTCTTATTCTTTTTTTCTTGATGGTCTTATTCCAAAATTTATTTTGAGGAGTAAAGAACCAAGAACAACAAAGGAATCCTCATGGTGAGGAACAAGGGACTTGCCATTCCATTTCCAAAATAATGACTTATTATAAAGCTATACCATTTAAGACTGTGTGAAAATGGCACAGAGATAGAAAAGAAGAATAATGAAACAAAATAGAGACCCAAGAAGCAGACACATGTATTTATGGGAATGTAACAGAGTGTCATTGTAGTTCAGTGGGACTAGATTGAAGTACTCACTAAATTTTGCTGGATTAATTGGTTTTGTGTATTAGTAAAATTGAAATCAGCTCCTTAGTTTAACCAAAATTAATTCCAGATGGCTTAATGGATAAAGCTGATACTTTGAAGTACATTAAATTTAGGTACATTTTTTTTTTATTCATCAAAAGGCCTCATAAAAATAAAGTGAACAGCAAAGCTCCTCTATATGAAAAAGATATTTGAAACACATTTAGCAGTCATGGATTCAAATTTTAAAAATATGGAGAGCACCTAAAATAAGGTAGAAAATGTAAACATTCCACTAGAAAAGTGGCAAAAAGAAAGAAAGAGAGAAAAAGTTGCTGTTAATTTGATTCCAGTGGCAAAAGTCCTGGCAAAGCATTTCATCAACAAAAGAAAATCAAATACTCCACAGTTAGAAAAAAAAAAAAAACCTAATTTCATTAGTAATCAGAAAAATGAAAATTAAAACCACAATCACATAATATTGCACACTCACCACGTTGTTTGATGAGAATATTGAGCAACAGAAACTCTCATAAACTGCTATTTGAAAGGTTGATAATGTTTGGCTTGGTCTTATACAGTTGAAGATATGTTGACCCTAATTATATGGCTGATAATTCTCACTTTAGGTATACACCCTGCAGTATTTTTGCATATATTCTTCTGTTTTTAGAGTCTTTCAGCAGTTCAGTACTTCTAACTATATCAAAATATCACTTTGTTTGGCACTCTGAAATATTTTGAGTCCTGAACAATGTCTTATAGTGAAATTTGGGATGCATGCGTGGTACGCTTTTCGTGTATAAGATGGAAGACGGTATGTCTTAAAAGCAGAGTTCTCAAGCACATAAATTTTAAAATAGATCATGTAAAGAAGATGAGAGTCTGGAATGAAAACATACTTCCCTAAAACTATCCTGTGCCCATGAACCACGTGTAAATTTGTTCATGTTGCTACAGGGCATTCATTTTCCTTCTTAAAAATCAATATACTAAGGTAACCCTCTGGAATCTTAAGATTTCTTTTTCTTCTCTACAAAGATGGAGAGAAACGCCTGATTGTTAGGTCACGACCACTAATCTAGATTTCCCAGTTAGGTGGAACTGATTTATCTTCAGTCCACAGAACTGAAGAGACTCTCTATTCCCTTATTCCAGACTAGGGTAAGGCAGTGGTACTGGGTATGAATGTGGACTCTTCAGAAATAAACATGTTCATTTGTAATCTATCCCAAGGTAATATTGGGATTGGAAAGAGACAGGGAGATAGACCCTGAGTCCATTTGGCCCTTACATTAAGTTGCATTCTAAAAACCTAGCTACGTCAACAATTAAACCCATTGCCATGGAGTCGATTCCAGCTCATAGCGACCCTATAGGACAGTAGAACTGCCCCATAGGGTTTACAAGGTACAAGCAAAATTTTGCCGAAGATCATTCAAAAGCAGCTGCAGCAGTATATAGAAAGGGAACTGACAAAATTTCAAGCCGGATTTAGAAGAGGATGTAGAACCACGGATATTATTGCTGATGCCAGATGGATCCTGGCTGAAAACAGAAAATACCAGAAAGATGTTTACCTGTGTTTTATGGACTATACTAAGGTATTTGACTGTGTGGATCATAACAAGTTATGGATAACGTTGCAGAAAATAGGAATTCCAGAACACTTAATTGTGCTTATGAGGAATCTGTACATGGATCAAGAGGCAGTCGTTTGAACAGAACAAGGGGATACTGCATGGTTTGAAGTCAGGAAAGGTGTGCATCAGGGTTGTATCCTTTCATCATACCTATTCAATCTGTGTGCTGAGCAAATCATCTGAGAAGCTGGAATATAGAAAGAAAAACAGGGCATCAGGATTGGACCAAGACTCATTAACAACCTGCGATATGGAGATGACAAAACCTTGCTTGCTGAAAGTGAAGAGGACTTGAAGCACTTACTGATGAAGATCAAAGACCACAGCCCTCAGTATGGATTACACTTCAACATAAAGAAAACAAAAAAACTCACAACTGGACAAATAAGCAAAATCATGACAAATGGAGAAAAGATTGAAGTAGTCAAGGACTTCATTTTACTTGAATCTGCAATCAACACCTACGGAAGCAGCAGTTAAGAAATCAAAAGACTCATCGTATTGGGCAAATTTGCTGCAAAGGACCTCTATAAAGTGTTGAAAAGCAAAGATGTCACCTTGAGGACTAAGGTGAGCCTGACCCAAGCCATGGTGTTTTCCATTACCTCATATGCATGTTAAAGCTGGACAATGAATAAAGAAGACTGAAGAAGAATTGATGCTTTTGAATTGTTGTGCTGGCCAAGAATATTGAATATACCATGGAATGCCAGAAGAGCAAACAAATCTGTCTGAGAAGCAGCACAACCAGAATGCTCCTTAGAAGTAAGGATGGCAAGACTATGTCTCACATACTTTGAACAGATTATCAGGAGGAATCAGTCCCTGTGAAAGGGCATCATGCTTGGTAGAGTAGAGGGTCAGTGAAAAAGAGAAAGACCCTCAACGAGGTGGATTGACACAGTGGCAAGCATAGCAACAATTGTGAGGATGGCGCAGGACTGGGCAGTGTTTCTTTCTGTTGTGCATAGGGTGGCTATGAGCTGGAACCAACTCGAAGGCAGCTAACAACAACAACATGTGAACAATTAAGTTGGCATTTTGGTATCCATCTATTCACCTTCTCTGTCTCTCAATTGTATGTGAAATCAGAAGTGAAAGAAAAATTTTATTTATCTGGTCCTTCGAAGATCAATATTTTATCCTTAGGTATTAGCTGACTGGGCTTACACATTTATTTCCTAAAGAAAGCATCTTATGAGTTAATAAACATTTAAGAAACTTCAATCACTGTTTTCCATCTTCCATCATTTTAGATTCAAATTTATGTAGATAGAGCCCTGAGCTTCTTCTTGTCCTCATTTCTCAAAACTAATGCTGCTTCTCAAGAAAAACAGAATGTTCCTCAAAAAGAAGTGAAGTTACTCACCCAATCCTTTGAGCCAAAAGGCCCAAAGGTGTTCCAAATTTCCCCTGGTATCAAAATATGTAATGACTAGTTTCATTCTTTTATTCCATTTTTTTTTTTTTGCCATGTTCCTTACCCACCAATATCTTTTGTCTTTACTTAGGAATATGGTAGAAGAATAGAATTCATCTAACTTTTTTATCCCTGAGTGGATGATTTCCTGCTTTTAATAGATTATGTATTTTATAATTTTTCATATTCATGATGACTGCATACAAGATTGTTTCTATTTTTAAAAAGAATCTTTAATTTTTATTGAGATTACGTAATGTAACCAGTATAACAGATGGGCCCTGTCTACCCTGTGAAACCTGAATAAATTTTCATATAACTGCGTCTTTTAAAAGAGAATTTCAGTGCTGTCCCCAGATCTCTTTGAATTTCTGGGGAATCATGTTCTTGTAGTACCTTCTGCTCTCAGGTTTCTCCAGCCACATGTGCTGCTTTTATTTCGCGATATGCAATTCTAGAGGAAAAGATACATGTACCTTTCACTGCTGTCGATATGATTGACAGATGGTACCCCACAGATCAGGAGCGATTTAGATTTAAATAAATATTCATCGGGATAACAAAGATGGTTTTTATTGTAGTAACTCAAGCATACTTTTCTTCAAAATAATCTGTTGATTATTCTAGTTTGTGAGTTCTCATTACTCCAAATTCTCACGCCCTCTTTATAGCTGCCTTGATCTTCACAGATTCTGTTATGATTCCTCTTTCTCTGGGTTCACGTTCTGTCGTGAGAGTGAAGAACAAAATTTGTCCTGCCTTGTACAGTGGCTCGTCCCCATTGGTAAACCTTGGAGCAAGTAGAGACCCAAATCTTGGGTGGGAGGAGGTTGAGAAATTATCAATTTCCAATTTCCCATTCTATTGCAAAGAATACTATGCCCCCTCCTGTCCCCTTCCTGCCCCTCAAAGCGGGGGGAGACTCAGAGAGATTCTGGTTTTGATGGATAAAATTTCCTCTACTTTTTAAAATAATTGTAAGGGATACTTGCTTGCTGTTAAACTTCTAACAGTACAACAGGATAAAGTAAAAAGCGAATGTTTCCCTTAGTCTCTTTCTCTTCACCACTTATCACTACCCAGAGTTTATCCCTATTAAAAATTTATTGTGCTTGATTGCTGCATATAAAAGCATTTGATTTTGCTTCAGATATGTTTCTTGGACATGCACTGGTATCAGCATTTATAACCTAAGTGTTTGACAGCTGCGGAGTGTATATTCTTTAATGGAACAATGGCAAATTTCAGCAACATCCTAACCATCTCTCTACCTTTGCTCTCTCCATTTTACCGTCTCTTTATCTGACAAAATCCTGTGACCACTTCGGAGGATTTTTTTTTTGCGGCGAGGGGGGTGGGGGGACTAGTTAAGAGATGACAGTACGAATAATAAACCACAGGACCAGAATGTTTTTTTTTTCCAGAACAACAGATAGTATCCACGAATATAATTGCTGACCAAAGGAGGATAAATATTACAATTTCTGATCATTTCTATAGAAGTCTCACATCCCTCAGAATGTTCTACTTTCACCTTTTCGTACAAGGCTAATACTCCAGCTTTTGAGTACTAGATCATTTCCTTCAAATTCTACTGATTTGACAGAAAGTATTGGATGGAAAGAATAAGAAGATAAGAAGGAATACACAAGTTGAAGTTCTTCTATGCACCAAATTATGAACACATCATTTTAATCCTTTCAATCCCTTATAATATAGCTATCTTTTTTTAATCTAGGGTGCTGAAAGTGAGAAACTAGGGTTAAGAAAATTTAAGCAACTTTCCCAAAGTGTCAGCCAGTGCTCTTTCTGCTACATTATACTATTTTCTCCCTAAAAAAAAAGGAAAGGGAAAAAATAATGCTCTGAAAATTAAAGATCTAAACACACATGGCTTGTTTTACCCTGTGGTCTTCCATACTACTAACTGAATAACTCAGGGCTTCATGAGATCATTGGCGTGAAACGCATAGCTAGCTTTAAAGAGTACTAATCATGAAACAGCCAACAAATTGACCCTCATTCATTTACTGAAGGATACTTTTGATGTCATTTAAGACAGGAAGTAAGGGTGAATGACGGAGCTTTATTACCAGAATATGTCTCGTAATATAGCATGCTAATTATATAGACGGAGAAACTGAGTTCCAGAAAAGTTAAATAGCATCTGTCTGGTAACAGATACAGTTTTATGACAAAACTCAGATTTCTTGGTGGTTTGGTCATATTTTTTCTGACTTCACCACGCTGACAAAAATAGAGCATCCACAAATCATCATCTATCTTATGGAATAAATTCCAAAGAAACTATGGGCTACACCAAATTATAATAGTTCAAAGTTGAGCTAAATATGGAATGGTACTACGAAGATTGAGAAAGGTGGCCAGCCATTTGATTCAGTTTTTATTGATGAAGGACTAAATTCAAAGGCGCATCAGAACTGAAGAGTTGATTTGAGGCAGAGTAGTTTTATCTCACTTGATTCAGGGTTAGGTTTTCTGCTGACCATGGGTGATTCTAATAGATGAAACTGAAACAAATGAAGTAACTAGAGGCAATTGCTTAAATTTACAAGTTTTTAGGTACTCAGTAGCATAAAGGATTAACTTTTTTTTTTAGTGTCTTCAGTTATACTGTAATACATTATTCTGTATTAAAGACACTCAAAAAATAACCTCCTATCAAAATTCAATAGTTATGATCTACTTTTAATAATATGTTATTGCAATTTCAATTAAGTGGTGGTTAGCATAAAGTCTGATGCATGTGTTACTCTCTCTTACTTGCTGCCTATATAAATAAATTTATACACTTTTTCAAATTAGGGATAGAGTTTGTGGAAATGATGGTTTTGATGCTGTGTAATATATTTTCTATAATGAAGCCTTCCAATAACAACACAGTAGACCAGCTTTATGGTTTTTTTCAACTTCAGGACAAGCAGTGTTTTTTATGTTTCAGACAGAAAACAAAAAAGAAACCACCGTAGCATTATTTTTCAGGGTGTTAACACAAGCTTATTTCCCCATAATGATGGAGTCCAGGCAGCTGGCAGAAAAGTTGTAAAATGTCAGCTCTCCCATGTAGGTGCACAGTTTACAGTCAGTAATGCTTCCCATCTCTGCTGTGCAGCTCTGTCCCAACAGAGGTGGAATCCAGACCACACTCTGTGATTAGTATGGCATTAAAAGTAGCACGAGAGAACTCTTCACCTACCACTGCTGTTCTTTCTGCTCTACACAGAAGCAGAAAACCCACATTCAAGTTGCTGAAAACAATTAGAAATCAAATCAAAGCCTGTTTGGCTTCACAATTGAATGCTGAGATGCACTAGGAATCGTAACAATGCAAAGTAATAGCCTGCGGAATTCAATGAATACGGCTTAATAACTTTGGACCACAGCAAGACTTGGCTAAAATGAAAAGTTAATGTAAAACTCCTTGCGTCTGCTCCACTGAATTAGCATTCTGGGGCTTGTGTCTGCACGCTGCCCACACTGAGAGCTGTTGGTTTCATTTGCAGACATTGCCTACATTAGCTAGCAATAATGTGTAAAAACTTATTGTATGCTGGTCTATAAAGGCACACCAAATTTCCATTATGTTTCAGTCAAAAAGTGCTTGTTTTGCAGGATGGAGTCCATGTCAATAAAATGGATTGGGTGTCACTTAAACCAAGTGACGTGCTAACCTTCTAGAGGCCTCTGTCCTTAATCTCTACAGGACATGAGTCAGTTTAGAAGTGTGAGCTGTTCCCACAGGTAGCAACGATTGAGCTCTTTAATGTAAATTCAAAAGCAACGCTTATCAGTGTGTTTCAGAAATTGCTTCAATGTGGTTGCTGTCCATGAAAAAAAAAATCCTCTTACTTCCCCCAAATCCATGGGCAACTTCAAGTTTTTGCAGTGCCTGGGAGTGTCTTTTAATTATAAAGAAATTGGTTTTGGTGATAGCTGCTCTGTGACCAATTAGATTAGAGGTATTTCTTCTGGATATTATTACGCCAACTTGACTATTGCCCTTGTGTAGTTATACATGATCAAAATATTAAGTAAAGCAATGTCTCAATCAGGAATTCCAACAACCAATAGCCTAAATTCTTTAAAGGTAAAGCTATAACTAGCCTTTTTACAATAAAAGAGAAGAATAATGGGATTGGGATCAGGAATTCTTTGGTTTTCAGAAGGAGTAATGGAAAATGACTAAGATTGTTTTTTCTAACCCTTAAAAAAAAAATTTAAGATCCTATTTATTATATCATGGGAAAGCTAGAAAAAACTCATAGGCAAGCTACAAAACTTCTCCTTCATCTAAGAGTTAAATTGGCTGACACTAAAATTTTGAAAATATCAAATTAAATGGGAGTCCTCCTCCTAGAGTCTTTATCTTTTCTTTTCTAAATACCAAATAGTGTACATTTTCTTCTTAGCTGCTCTACATCGAATAAAATGTAATCCTTATTGGAAGTAATGGTCTCTACTTCAGAATGACAGTTTCCACAAAAGAATAAGAGGCTCACTTCTATTATTCTCTCTGCTATTAAATGACAATGTTTTGATAAATATACAATTTTTGATAAATTTTTGATATATGAAATTTTTGAAGGTATGCGTTGAACTAGATTCATTCCCATATAAAGGTGTCATGGTCAGAATAAAATGATAAAATATCGTGTCATCCCTGAGATCAAAGCAAAAGAAAATAAGTTAATGTAGTTCAATATTAACTAAGGGCTATGCTTGATCGAATGGCTATTTTTTTTTTTTCAATTCACAACTTAATTCACATTTTGTTTGTTGTTAATGCTGTTTAAACCCTTTCTTTAAAAACTTGTACAAATATCTTTTTTACTCTTAGGAAACAGAGTGTGCTGAGGCAAACTTTATTTGTATTTCATGATTCCAGATCTGTCACTGACTTGTGTTGTTTTTATAAGATCACTTCTCTTAATTATTTACATATAATCACTGCAGCGTATTGAGTAACATCGATAAACATTCCAAGACAAAGCAGTCGTGGTTCTCTTTTAAATATATCCTTTACATTAGCTTGCTTTTCATCCATAATCAGAGAACAAATAATGTATGTGTTCTGGAATAACTTAATGAATATTGTAAGCTCTAGTTAATGAAAAATTAGATTTACAACAATAAATCAATTTACTGGCAGCAATAAAGTATAGCTTATTTTTATTTTATTGTAAAAACTGGGCAACTAAAAATTCAGAACTATGGCCAAGGGATTAGTACTATTATATCAGTAAAACAAATGTATCTTAATGATATATTTAGAAGGGAAATTAAAAAAAATGATTTTGTAAGTAATATATTACAAATGATGTTGTTTTTCTTCCTAGTATAACATTTAGGAAATGCTTAAACACATAGATCATTATGTTTTAAAAGCAAAACAAGTGTGTGAATGAGGGTGTGTATGTCTGCATGCATATTTCTACGCGTGCGTTGCATTTCTTGGCTCCTCCATTGTAAAGACTATGAATTCTAAATGGCTGAAAATTTCCCAGGGTTAGCTCAAACTCAGACCAGGGTTGCTTGACAAAGGAATTTACCAAAAAAAAAAAAAAAAAAAAAAAAAAAAAACACCTCATAGTAAGGTTCAGAGTGAGATTTCTCCTCTCAAAACAACTAATTAACAATATATATTGAAAGTGTATTGCGTGCTCATTATTGCCCCAAATACCCAAACACAAAGGAAGAAACAAGGTGTGAGAATTATTTTTGCTGTTTTATGTAGCAGTTAAAGGCATTTCAAGAAATAAAAGTGAAATTACTGCATTACTAATGCAGGGAAAAAAATATATATATCCAGAAATATTATCTATTATTTTTTACTAATGGCTTGTAGCCCGGGGCCTGGCAATGCAGTGGTTAAAGCATTCTGCTGCTAACCAAAAGGTCAGCAGCTCAAAACCACCATAGTCTCTGTGGGAGAAAGATCTGGCAATCTGCTTCCGTAAAGATTTATAGCCTTGGCAACCCTGTGGGGCAGTTCTAGTCTGTCCTGTAGAGTTGCTACGAGTCAGAATCAACCTTGCGGCAGTGAGTTTGGGGTTTTTTGGTTATAGTACATATGAAAGAAAAAAAAAGATTGATTCTGATTTGACAAGATACATGTAAAAAGCAATCTTGCAGAGGTCCAGAATAGCTATGAACAAGCTGTTTTACTAAATGACCTCTTAGTATTTTATGTTACCATATTTAATCTCTGACTTTATATCAATTTATAATTTTTAAATAAATAGGCCATATTTATCACATGATCTAGAAATTTGGAATTGTTACATATTAATATAAAAGGAAAAATTATACAGAATTAAAAACCTTATAGGCAGTAATTAAAATAAAAGACAGTATTTTTCATTACTTTAACCTACAGCACTTTGGTTTTCTTTATATATCTCCCAAGTTACATAAAATACAAAATTATGTTAGGTTGAAAAGAATATAAGATGAAGGCTTTTTTTTTTTATCCAAAGATAAAGTAGCAAAGAAAGGAGAGCGTTATTCCCCAGACTGTTTCTGAGGTCAGGCAAGGGGCTCTGAGTAGAGAAAACTTCTGCCTATTGATATGGAATTATTTATCATAAGGGTTAGAAAAATTGACACATGTCATAAAAAAATTAGAGAATAATTATTTCTTCCCTCATGCAGCTCGAGAAAGCAAATTAATGAGCTTGATTGACTAGAAAAGGAAGAATTGGGCTAAATATGGCTTACCATGTTCATAAATGACTGAAAGAAAAGTGTTAACATTTAGAATATCAGATTATATTATCTTCCTTTGAAAATAAAACTAAGTATTTAAATTATTAAAAATTTCAAATGGAACATCTACTTCTTTTTAGAAGTTCAGACATAAGTTTAATCATATAGCTGAGTGATAACAATTTTTTTTTTGATAGCTATGTTAGAATGAATATGAAATGTAGAAAATATTTCTAACAGAATACCTAAAATATATTGAAGGTTTACTGTCGGCCTCATAGTATGCAAGATATTTATATATATATATTCTCATTGACAACCTTAGAATACTCCTATGAAATAAATATTATATGTGCATGTTGCAAAACACAGGATCGGGAAAGTGAAAACCACACAGTTATTATGTATCAGAGTTAGAACTTGAATTTACATTTATCTCTAAAACACATATTCTAAACACTACTTAATACTGTCATTCTAGATCCATTTCAAACCTAAAAGGCAATGCTATAATTTGAGATAACACAGGGAGCTAATGGAAAATATTTGAAACTAGTATTAAAAAGGTCAATATGTGTGTTTGATTTTTAAAATTTTTTTCTTAATATTTTGTCATGAGAATAAATCACAGTAATGTGTTTATTTTTTTCAGGCTTAAATATATTCTTAGAACTGTTGTGTTCTAAAACATGCATTAGAATTGGTTTATTTAAATATACTCATTTTATCTATATGTAAACCCTTTAAAACTTGAAATATCTGCTTTATATATATATTTTTTCTTTTTTCTGGAGCTTTTTTTTTTAATTAAACAGAAAAAAGTTTTGAAGTTTACCATAGAATACAAATTTGGACTATAAAATGCGCTCTTTCTATTCTCATGTAAAATTGTATTTTTTTCAGAATCTGTGATGATAATTTCTGTAATGAAAAAAGATTTCATTATTAATACATAAATCTATGAATCAAGGATTACTAAAGAGAAGATGACAAATGAAAAAATAAGATTTAGACCCATATATCTGTCAGTTTTTCATCCTATGGAGCCTTGTGTGTTGCTGTGATACTGGAAGTTGTGCCACAGGTATTTCAAATACCAACAGGGCCACCCAAGGTAGGCAGGTTTCAGTGGAGCTTCCAGACTGAGACAGGCTAGGAAAAAGGACCTGGCTGTCCACTTCTGGAAAAAAAAAAAAAAAAAAAATGGCCAGCAAAAACATTACGAATAGCAGCAGAACATTTTCTGGTATAGTGCAGGAAGATGAGCCCCTCAGGTTGGAAGATACTCAAATATGACTGGGGAAGAGCTGCCTCCTTAAAGTAGAGTCGGCATTAACGACATGGTTGGAGTAAAGCTTTCAGACCTTCATTTGCTGATATGGCATGACTCCAAATAAACAGAAAGAGCTGAAAACACCCATTAATAATTGGAATATGGAATGTACATAGTATGAATGTAGAAAAATTGTAAGTTGTCAGAAATGCAAAAGGACCACATAAAGATCTATATCCTATGCAAAAGTGAGCTGAAATAGACTGGTATCGGCCATTTTGAATCAGATAATCATATGTCTACTATGCCAGAAATGACAAATTGAAGAATAATGGCTCTGCATTCACCATCAAAAAGAACATTTCAAGATCTTTCCTCAAGTACAACGCTGTCAGTGATAGGATAATATCCATATGCCTACAAGGAAGACTAGTTACTGCGACCGTTATTCAAATTTACACACCAACCACTAATGCCAAAGATGAAAAAATTTAAGATTTTTACCAACATCTGCAGTCTGAAATTGATCAAACATGCAAGCAGCATGCATTGATAATTACTGGTGATTGGAATGTGAAAGTTGGGAACCAAGAAGAACAACAAACCCAAGTAGATTCTGACTCACAGCAACGCTATATGACAAAATACAACTGGTGCGTATGGTTCCAAGGAGAAGCTGGTGGATTTGAACTGCTGACCTTTTGGTTAGCAGCTAAGCTCTTAACCATGGTGCAACCAGGACTCCAAGAAGAAGGATAAGTATTTGGAAAATATGGCCTTGGTGATAGAAAGAATGCCTGTGATTGCATGATAGAATTTTTAAAGACCAATGGCTTCTTCACTGCAAGTTACTTTTTCTTCAACAACATAAACAGCGACTATACAAGTGGAGCTCACCAAATGGAATACACAGGAATCAAATCCACTACATCTGTAGAAAGAGACAATGGAAAAGCTCAACATCATCAGTCAGAACAAGGCCAAGGGCTGACCGCAGAACAAGCCATCAATTGCTTAAATGCAAGTAAAAGTTGAAGTTTAAGAAAATTAGAACAAGTCCATGAGATAAAAAATACAGCCTTCAGTATATCTTACTTGAATTTACAATCTGAAGAATAGATTTGATGTATTGAACTCTGATGACTGAAGACCAGACAAGTTGTGAATGACATCAAGGACATCTTACATGAAAAAAGCAAAAGATTATTAAAAAGACAGGAAAGAAAGAAAAGGGCAAAATGGATGTCAGAAGAGACTCTGAAACATGCTCAGGAACATAGAGTAGCTAAGGAGAATGGAAGAAATGATAAAGGAAAAGTGCTGAATAGAAGATTTCAAAGGGGGACTTGAGAAGGCAAAGGAAAATATAATGAATGTACAAAGACCTGGAATTAGAAAATCAAAAGGTAAGAACACATCAGCATTCCTGAAGCTGAAAGAACTGGAGAAAAAATTCAGGCCTCAAGTTGTAATAGAAGGGTTCTACAGGGAAAATATTCAAAGATGAAGGAAGAATCAAAAGAAGATGGAAAGAATACACAGAATCACTGTAAAGAAAAGACTTAGTTGACTTTCACCCATTTAAGTAGGTAGCATATTATCAAGAGCTGATGGTATTGAAGGAAATAGTCCAAGCTGCACTGAAGGCAATGGTGAAAAACAAGGGTGCAGGAATTGATGAAATACCAATTGAGAAGTTTCAGCAAACAGATTCAGCTTTTGAAGTGCCCACTCGTCCATGTCAAGGAATTTGGAAGACAGCTCCTGTCCAACTGACTGGAAGAGATCCATATTTTTGCCCCTTTCAAGGAAGGATGATCCAAAACAATGTGGAAATTATTGAACAATATCATTCATATCATACACCACTGAAGTTTTGCTGAAGATCATTCAAAGGTGGTTGCAGCAGTGCATTGACGGTGAAGTAGAAGTTCAAGCCTGATTTAGAAGAGGACCTGGAGGGAGGGGTATCATGGCTGATCTCAGATGGATCTTGGCTGAAACCAGAGAATTCCAGGAATATGTTTACATGTGTTTTATTGAGTATGCAAAGGCATTCAACTGGGTGGATCATAACAAATTAAGGATAGCATTGCTAAGAATGGGAATTCCAGAACACCGAATTGTGATCATGGGGGACCCATATACAGACAAAGAAGCTATTGTTTAAACAAAACAAGGGGATATTGTATGATTTAAAATCAGGAATAGTGTTTGCCAGAGTTGTATCTTTTCACCATACTCATTCAATCTGTATGCTGAAAATAACCTGAGAAGCTAGACTGTATAAAGAAGTATGTGTCACGAGGATTGGAGGAAGACTCGTTAACAACCTTCGTTATGCAGATGACACAATCTTGCTTGCTGAAAGGGAATTAAAGCCCTTACTGATGAAGATCAAAGACCACAGCCTTCAGTAAGGATTGCACCTCAACACAGAGAAGACAAAAATCCTCACAACTGGATCAATAAGCAACATCATGATAAATGGAGAAAAGATTGAAGTTGTCAAAGATTTCATTTTACCTGGATACATAATCAACAACCATGGGCACATCAATCGAGAAATCAAAAGATGTATTGGATTGGCCAAATCTGCTGCAAAAGATCTCTTTAAAGTTCTGAAATGCAAAGATATCATTTTGAGGACTAGGGTGTGCCTGAACCAAGCCATGGTATTTTCAATCGCTTCATATACATTTGGAAAGCTTGACAACGAATAAGGAAGACCGAAGAAGGATTGATGCCTTTGAATTATTGTGTTGGTGAAGAATAGTAAATATACTGTGGACTTCCAGAAGACCAAACAAGTCTGTCTTGGAAGAAGTTCAGCCAGAATGCTCCTTAGAAGCAAAGATGGTGAGGCTTAGTCTCATGTACACTGGCCATGTTATCAGGACAGACAAGTCCCTGGACCGACATCATGCTTGGTAAAGTGGAGGGTTCAACAAGAAAGAGGAAGACCCCTACGAGATGAATTGACACAGTGCTGCAACAGTGGGCACAAGCACAGCAAGGATTGTGAGGACAGGGTAGAACTGGGGATCTTTCATTCAGTTATACGTAGAATCGCCGTGAGTCAGAATTGACTCGATGGCTCCTAATAACAGCAACATGAATCAAGGAATTCTAAAAAGAAGATGGCAATTGAAAGAATGAGTTAGATTCATCATTAACTTCTTTTGTTTAAATTTTTTAAAGTTAATCGAACAGCCAATTGTTCCTACCAAGATTATAATAAAATACCTCCTTGTCAAATTACAAAATACTCTTTTTTAAGTAGTTAAAATTTTTGTGTGTTAGCAAAGATAGTGGTAAATATGAAGTATAACATAAGTTCCGTATAGTTGGTGCTGATATTTAATCTTAGGCACAAACTGTTCAATCTTTTTCAGCATTATCGTGTTAAAACATTTGACTCAGTATATATAAAGCATGCTGCTGATTTGGGCTTTTTTAAGGGAGAAGAGAATGATACAGAGAAATGTTTGTTTTTCTAAGAAGCACCTTGGAATTGGCACTTGTCTCAAATATATGATTTCACATGATTCCTCATATGCCTTCAGACTGAAGTTCAACTGTTGGAAACGTTTTTTGTTTTATTTGTCGTTTGCTCCCAGACGCTGCTGGTGGATTCCTCGCATGTCTCTTTGTTCCACCGAGAGTTTGCAAAGACAGTCTGAAAGAGTTGGATCAGTGTTGCAAGAATATGTAGATACAAATGCTTAAATTGTAAATATTTAAAAAAAGAGCATAAATGTGGTTTGAAGTAAAATATATTCTTGCTTTACGTATTCTGTGTTTTGGAGTTTCAAAAATATTTACAGTGTGTGAGCACACAGAAATTGTACCAAGATAATAATAATAAAGAGAAAAGGAAAAGGTAATGGTTGACTATTAAATTATGTTTCCAAATGGAGACTTTTTTTCTTTCAGAAAATGTTTTAGGAAAAAAAGTGATTAAAAAAGTAATCACAGACTATGGAAATGAAGAAAAATAAGACTGTAATTAACAACAGCAAAAACTAAGTCACAAAAGAATAATAAAAATGATATAATCATCTTATATGAGGTATACCTATATTTCTTTTTCCTCATCATACTACAAACCACAATCATAATTCAGAAAAATATCACTTTGCTTCGGTACATCAAAAATCCCGGTTTTATAAATTAGATCCTGGGACAGAAAAAGGAGTTAGTGCAAAAGGTCGTGAAACCCTAATAAAGTCTGGAGTTTACTTAATAGTGATATACAAGTGGTACTTTTCTTAGTTTTGACAAATGTACGTTGGTAATACGTGATGTTAACATTAGGGAAAACCTGGTAAGGAATATATGAAAACTTACTGTAAATCTAAAACTCTCCCAAAACAAAATGTTTATTTAAGAAAAAGTATTTTGAATTGTATCAGAGATGAATGTTTTCTCCATAGATTGAACATAGATTTATTTAGTGGCTACTGGTGCAATTTTTTTTTTTTTAGGTGCCAGTCCCTTGAACTTGGCACAAAGTGAACAGTCGGGAGGTTAAAAAAAAAAAAAAAAAAAAAAAACTCAGAATATAAAGAACTAAGATTCCAGCCCTCATAGCATTTACAAGCTTATATGGGAAATATTAACTAACGAAGAAAAAAAAGAAAAAGCTGATATACAATTATAAATTAAAAAAAATTTAATTAAAAATGTAATGAAAAATTAAATAAATAAGAGAAAATCAGGTTTCTAAGAAAATTATAAAATGAATATCATGGTCATTTTTAAGCAAAATAAAGTATGCAAAGGGAAGTTTGCTTGAGGAGTCAGATAGTAGGTGGTGAGAAGGGGTGTGTGTGGAAGGAATTGAAGGGAAGGAGAGATTTTGAACAGCGTGGCCCAGTGGCTCAGAGACCAGAAGTAATTGGTCTGTCCTCAAGACTAAAAGGAAGACAGCATATGGTGGGTCATGGGAGGTAAAAAGAGTTGGCTTCCAGATGAGGTGCAGACCTAGGAAGGGGCCAGAACAGACAGGGCCACAGAAGCCACTTGAGTGTGTTCACACTTTATTTTATACACGTGAAAACACATAGAAGGATTTTTAAGTAGAAAAATTTTATTGCTTAAATTTTATTATGAGAAGAATGAATAGAAGTGAGGCAAGAATACATGAAGTAAGACAAGTTAGGAGGCTATTACAACAGTGGCCTAGGTACAGCTTTATTACCCCCATGTCTGAGGAATGTTATATTTAGATACAGGAATTGATGGCGGACCCAGTGTAAGAAGAGTAGGAGGTGAGGGCGGAGAGGTGTTAGGAATCACATCCAGCTTTCTGTTTGTAGCAACTGGTGGGATGGTGGCAACATTTACCAATATGGAAAGGGCTGGCAGAGGAACAGCTTGGTTTTGGACATTTGCAGTTTCAAATGCCTCTTACATATCAAAATTGATATATTTATCACTAAATAAGATCTTTCCTTGGCTGTAGATTTATTTCAGAAATGAGAATCTTGGAAATTATTTTTCAGGTTCCTCTTGCACTGCTCAGAGATATGTAACCCTATAAAGTAAGCAGTTTTTTTCTTTCTTTTTGCTCATTTTACTCTGGTAGCCATACCAAAAAAAAAAAAAAAGCCATCGAGTTGCTTCCGACTTATGGTGACCCCATGTAACAAAGTAGATTTGATCCATAGGGTTTTCTTGGCTGTAAAATTTGTGGGTACGGATCACCAAGTCTTTCTTCCTTGGCACTGCTGAGTTTGAATCTCCAACCTTTAGTAAACCAAAAAAACAAACCTGTTGCTGTTGAGTCGATTCCAACTCATAGTGCAAACGGTTTGCACTCTTAGGGACCTTAGACAGCCATAGACAACTGGATTATTAAAAGAAAAAACAAATAGAAACATGTACCTGAAAACTGTGTTTAATAATCATTTTATTTCAGAGACATTGAAATTTATTACTTATAATTCTCTGATTAATTTGCTCTATACAACTTGTCAAGCCTGGTCATTACATAAAGTATGTACTACCTTTGAAATACATTACAAAGCAGCTTCATTACCCAGAACCCAGTGCCGTCGAGGTGATTCCGACTTATAGAGACCCTATAGGACAAAGTAGAACTGCCCCATAGAGTTTCCAAGGAGTGCCTGGCAGATTCGAACTGCCGACCATTTGGTTAGCAGCTGTAGCACTTAGCCACCACGCTACACAGGCCTAATTTATGGTACGGATGCTAAATCTCATAATTCACTTCGTATTGCAGAGTCATTGTCAATTTTATTGTTCTCTGCCTTAGTAGAGCTTTCTCTCTTATTTTATATTTTAGTCAATTCCATTGTTTGGTGAGATCTCTTGATATCTTTTTTCCCCCCCATCACATGAATGGAAGTATCCTGGCAAAGGAAATCCATTTGTTGCCCATTGTTACCAAAACCAAACCAAACCCAGTGCCGTCGAGTCGATTCCGACTCATAGCGACCCTACAGGACAGAGTAGAACTGCCTCATAGAGTTTCCAAGAGGTGCCTGGAGGATTCGAACTGCCAACCCTTTGATTAGCAGCCGTAGCACTTAACCACTATGCCACCAGGGTTTCCACTAGCCATTGTTAGGACTTTAAAATTGTTGTCTCGATTTCTTATAATCTCTCTGTGCTTTCAGTTTTATTGGTTTTATGCCACCTCAGATGTAGGTTCTTCCCTTTGATATTTTACAATATAGTCATTTAGTCTTGTGATTCTACTTCAGGCATGACATCTCCCTAAAAATATATTTCCAAATAAAATGTCTACTTAGGAGCTCATACACACTTTAAATAGTCAGCAGCTTTGCCTTTGATCTACTGCACTGGTTTCTGTAGAAAGAGATGGTCTCCATTTGGTAATGTTAAAACCCACATCAAGCCAATAATTGAAATTGATTAAAGTTTATGTATTATATATTTTGCAAATACAGGTAAAATTTTCACTAAAAGAAGCCTACTATTGAGTGGATTCTGACTCATAACTGCCCTGTTGGACAGAGTAGAACTACTGGATAGGGTTTCCAAAACTGTAATCTTTATGGAAGCAGACTGCCACATCTTTCTAATATGGAGCAGATGGAGGGTTTGAACCATCGACCTTTTGGTTATCAGCTGGTTTAACCACCATACCATCAAGGATCTTTTACATTTTGACTCCAAAAAAATCCATTGCTGTCGAATTGATTCCACCCATAGTGATGCTATAGGACAGAGTAGAACTGCCCCATAGAGTTTCCAAGGAGCTCCTGGTGGATTAAAGCTGCTGACCTTTTAATTATCAGTCTTAGCACTTAACCACTATGCCACCAGGGTTTCCACATTTTGACTAGAAAGTCAAAAATGTTCTGAAGATGAGAGACCCTGGAAACACTTTTATATCAAATTTTATCAGCAATTGTCATGGAATAAAAGGGTCCAAATAGGACTGATAAACAAATCTGTGGTCAGGAAGAATTTTCATACAGCATTGCCCTGAAGAACAATTAAATAATTACCGAATTACCCTGAACATACCTCCCAGTCTGACCCTTGCAGTCTATTTCCTAAAACTGATTGAATTCTTCAAAAGAGCACAATGTCCAAGGCAAAAGATCTTACTAGTTTATCTAGACCATTGTTTAACTCAAAGGGGACCCCCAGGAACCAGTTTCTCCAAGACTCAAAGTTCAGAAGAACAGCCAAGGCAAACGGCCTGGGGGGGTCACCCAACTCCATGGACCAAGAAATCTGGATTCCAGGGGAATTAAAACGTTTTCTCAGTAATTTGTGTGCCTTTCTATCATTACCAGAGTGCAAACGTTAGAAAAGGCTTGATTTATACTCTACCAATACAGTTGCAAAGAGGAGTGATCACATTATCATTAAGGTTGGGATTGTTTCATATTTTTATGGTTATAGGAGTTTGTCATATGTATTATTGTGTCTCCTCCCAACTATTCATCATCCAAATGCAAAATAAAAAATTTCTTGGAAAAGCATAGAAGGAAAAGGAGAAAAAAGAAGAGAAAGAAAAAATTCAATTTTAAAGGGAATTTTAATGAAATTTGACATTTGCAGGATAAAGAACTAGGTCTGAGCTTTCATCTCTGGTTTCTGAAAATAGCCTGAGCAATCAAGCCAGGAAACACTTAAACACAGGAAAATGAGTTGGGAATGCTCAACTCATTACCTTGGCAGCATGCCTCAGGTAAAGAAGAGCATGCCTGCACCCTCACCCTCTGAGGCCTGGTGTTTGTCCCTATAGCATGTTACATAGACTTTGGGGCATAAAAATGGCTGGGTGAGTGGCCTTGGGATCCCCTCCACTATGCTGGTAGTGGGCAGCATGTGTAGCAGAAGGTTTCATCTCACCTAAATAAGCCTACCTGTTCTGGTGGGGGACCAGCAGAAGGTAAACTTATTCTGTGTCCCTCACCCACCATGCCAAGTGGAGTATGCATGGCCTTGTTCTCTATATTAACTGAGATAGCTTCCAGATGCCAAGGGGGACCAGTGTATTGTGTAACATCACGTTTGAGTCACCAAATAGGGCACGCATAGAAGTTTTCCGTCTCTACCTTGACAGTTTTTGAGCCAGGGTACACTGCTCACATATTGGATGCTACCTGATTTTTTTTTTTTTTAAGTTACCAAAAAAAAAAAAAAAAAAGCTACTCTCTATGTGTTAATGCTCTGGGGATGTGTAGCAGAAGGACTTGATATTCAGGGAGAAATCTTTTTACCAGTAGTTTTCTCATTTCTAATGGCCTTCTCGCTATTTGCAAATCTACAATGACCTGTGTGTCTTGACATTTAGCCATTTTCACCTGTTTTTAGCCATTATAACCATAATAATATATTGTTTCTAATAATATGCTTAATTAAAAAAATTAGAAAATACAAAAAAAAAAAATCACAGAAGAAAGTAAGGCCACTGGCAATCTTTCTACTGAGAGATATACACTCAACATATTCATGAATATTCTCTCAGCATTTTATATAAAATGGAAACCCGAGTGATTTTTTTATCTCTTTTTATTTGAGAGTTAATTACAATTTATAAAGGGAAAGAAACATTTTATAAACTACTTTCAAGCCTAGTTTTATCCTGTAGGCAAAGATTTTTATCATTTACATATCTCTAACACATTTGCATTATGAAGCTTTTCAGCCTTAAATATTGACATATAACTTGTGACTCTTTGGGTTTACCTTTCCAAGCGACATATCCACCCACACCTATTTTAGGCATTATAAGACTCTATCCAATTGAGACAGTGATAAACGGAATGGTGAAGTTAATGATCCTCTGGCTAGAATGAGTGGTTGGGTGGCTACCACACCTTCTTTGATAATCCTGTGAAATCTCATTTATTGGGGAGTCAAAATTTTAGGGATCATATAAAGGACTGAAGAAAGATGCCTTCATGGGTAAATGGGATGTGGAAAGACACATGATATATTCTTTTAAAAAAGTATCAAAGGAAGAGTCCAAATTAACTCTTCTCAGGGCTTTAAAAAAAAAAAAAAAGTCCTGACATTTGTGATACAACATGCTTAGTTATAGAAACATTATGCTTAGACCCAAAGAGGAATGGATCCAAATTTTGGGTTTTTTTCTTACTACTTGGTTGATTTAATTTCTGTATGGCTCAATTTACTCATCCTTGAAATGAGAAGAAGACCTCCTGACTGGATTGTTGTGATAGTTGGATGAGATTTGTGTAAACAGTTTAACACAGTAAGTAAGGCATGTTGTTGTTGTTGTTGTTAGATGCCGTCGAATCACTTCTGATTCATAGCGACCCAATGTAAAATAGAATGAAACACTGCCCGGTCTCGCGCCATCCTCACAATCGTTGTTATACTTGAGCTCATCATTGTAGCCGCTGTGTCAATCCATCTTGTTGAGGGTCTTCCTCCCTTTCACTGACTCTCTACTTTACCAAGTATGATGTCCTCCTCAAGGGACTGGTCCCTCCTGATAACATGTCCAAGGTACATGAGACAAAGTGAAGTAAAGTAAATGACAAACAAATGGTACAAATAAATGGTGTTCGTAGAGAAATTTCTTATACCATTGTCTCTTTTTTATACGTGAGTTGTTATGAAACTGCTTTCATAAAACACGTATCATATCTCCCACCCATATTACTGATGCTAAATAAAAAAATTATGAATTATTTAATTCATAAAGGGTACTGCAAAAGTATTGAGAGTGTGCATTTCCTCCAAGCTACTTTGAGAATTTAAAGAATCTACCAAAAGATCCTATCCATAATCCAGCGTCTGCTCTTTAAATTAAGGGGTGTGGCTTCTTGATGACAGGCCTTGTAAAGACTTTTTTTTTTTCTTTTCAACTGCCCTTGGGAGAAAACATACGGATAGGGAAGCAAGCATGGAATAAGAGAAAAGGCACCGGTCAATGAGAAGAAAAGATCGGAGTTTTAGCCCCTGTTCTATCACACAATTATTATATGACATGAAGCAAGTAATTTATGCTCTCTGAGCCTAAGTATCTTATCTGAGAATGAATTAAATGGATTAAATTATGACACTGCATTTAGCTCTAACTTTCTCCCCTTCTCTGTTTGTTTGCCTTTTTCTTTGCAAGTATCGAGTGCTCACATAAGAAATACTCTCAAACATTAAAGGAAAATGTTGATTTTAAACTGAGTATGATGATAATTGAATGCATGGTAGGAAATTACATTTTCCTTTATTGAAATATATGAAAGGCACAAGAGCAACATTGTCAAAGTATCAAAGATAGATCAATGGGGAAGTTCTATTGCCAGAGGAAAGAGATTTGATTTGTGTTTGCCAAAATACTGAACTGTGAGAGTTCACAGAAGCCTAAAGCAGAATTTTTAGAACCAAAGGCAGGAGAATCAAATTGGAACGAGGCAGGGTGAAAGGCAGACGAATAACTTGTTCTTGTCTAGCAGACAGATGTCACTTGGGCTTTTGCACAAACACACTTGTTTCTCATTTGTGCTTTATACGCTTCCACCATGACTTCATTCATTTCGGGTTGAATTCTCCAGACACCTGTGGCAACCCAAAGAATGCCTGTCATTTCCTAGGTAGAATTTCGATGCTTTAAAATTTCTTTATAAGAGCTGTAATTTATCAGTGTATTCCAAGTTTTGCTACTGTTGAAAAATCTTCAATTAGATAGGAACTGGGGGGAGGTAAAAACTAAACTTATCAAGAGCTCTGTACTTGTCAAGTAATTTAATATGAGTCAATATGAGTCAGAATCAACAGCAATGGGTTGGGTTTGATTTGATTTTATACATTATGATCAAATTATCACAACCACCAGGTAAAATAGGTATTCCCATTTTGCAGATGTAAATAACCAAAAGATGAAGTTACTTACCCCAGGTCATACACTACTATCTGCTTCCAAAAGGTCACGGCCTTGAAAACCCTATGAAGCAGTTCTTCTCTGCATATATGAGGTCGCCATGGATCAGAGTCAACTCAATAGTAAATAACAAGAACAACAAGGCTGGATGTGAAGTTCTGGAAGATTTCCAAACACCACATCCTTAAACACAACACACAACATAGAACTGGTACTTTGGAGGAGTGAAAGGTATGCTGAGCTTTTGTTCCCATTAGTGAGCCCTTGGAGCAGCAGCCGGCATCCTGGGCAGCATATAACCAAGCCATTTTCCTCTAGCCTCCAACAGCCTTCTCCATTTTCCCTAGCACATGGTACAAATGTCAATTTCCATATATGCTATGAAGTGAAAAAGTTGAGTCTCTTCTCCACCATATGACTTGAGCACAGGAAGTAGAAAAAATAAATATGCTAAAAGATACATTTATGGCTTTCAGATTTTCATCACTTTTTTTTCTTACAAGAAAACAGTGTGGGTAAGAAATTAAAATGAGCCATAAGAATGTGTACATCTGTACTTTACATCACTGTTAAACTATGCCAAATTCCCTAACTGTGGAAAGTAGCTTTAGAAAGCAAGTGAGAGTATGTCCTCTCAGAAACTCTAAAAGAACCAAGGAATGAAAAGATCAATGGGATCTGTGGCTTTACTACATTATTCAGTAAGAGCTCTAACAAGGTTGACTGCTAAATTATTCATTGAATGTTAATCTCCTAATTATGTCAACAACCCTTTGGACCAAAGAATGCCTGTCATCTTCTATACATAATTTCGATGCTTTAAAATCTCTTCATAAGAGCTCTAATTTATCAATGATTTTCAAGTCTTGCAGCTGTTGACATATCTGGTTACTTATCTATAACCATTCTCATTTATTTTTGGGCAGCCTGCAAATACATACAATATAATATGATAGAAAAAAATAAAAATACAGAAAACATGAAAACCAAATAGTTTATTGAGTGCATAGGTAAAATTAGTTCTGAAAATTTCTAGATGTCCTTCTATTTGGATACAGTTGGGCCCTGAGCTTCCTAGCTTTGCCATATGTTAGATTCTGTCTCAAATTTCATCTTGACAGGCCCCAGTCTCCTCATTTAGAAAGTACTAATGAATCTGCCCTGCTTATCTGACAAGATATTGTGATTCTCACACAAAATACAAATCTCAAAATAGCTGTAAACATAGATAAAAATATAACCATATATATTTCTATACTCTAAGGTGTTAAAGGAAACCCTGATGGCGTAGTGGCTAAGTGCTACGGCTGCTAACCAAAGGCTCGGCAGCTGGAATCCGTCAGGTGCTCCTTGGAAACTTCATGGGGCAGTTCTACCCTGTCCTATAGTGTCGCTACGGATCGGAATCAACTCGATGGCAGTGGGTTTGGCTTGGTTTGTTTTTTTAAGGTGTTAAATAACCAAAAAAAAAAACGAAACCAAATCCATTGCTCTCTAGTTGATTACAACTCATAGTGACCTGTAGGTCAGAGTAGAACTACCCCACAGAGTTTCCAAGGAGCACATGGTGGTGAATTCTAACTGCTGACCTTTTGGTTAGCAGTCATAGCTCTTAACCACTATGCCGCCAGGGTTTCCAAGGTGTTAAATAGGTGTTATAATAGATAAATATGTGCCAATTTTGAATTTTTTTTATCAGAATTAAATAAAAGCCTACATTAAACTTGATTTTTAAAAACAAAACATCTTTAAACTTCTAAAACAAAATTTAAAAGAAAATGTAAAGTCCTTAAAGACAGCACTTGAAATATTTTTTACAAAATTTCCCTTAAAATATTTGTGTTTTTCTAAAATTTACTCAATGATAAAACAAAAAACCCATTGCTATTAAGTCAACATCAACTCCTAGAGAACTTATAGTTACCTTACGGTACAGACTAGAACTGCCTTAGAGGGTTTCCAAGGAGCTGCTGGTGGATTCGAACTGCCAGTATTTTGGTTAGCAGCTCAGCTCTTAACCACTGTGCCACCAGGGCTCCTTGCTCAACAATATGAGGTAATAATTGCTTGTAATATATTTACTCTTGATTTAGTTTTAAAGAATAACTAAGAAATAATAAGAATATGCTGACCTGGATTTTGGGCTTTGCGTATTATTTTCCAAATAGTGTTATACATAAAAACTGCCTCAACATTTATCTATATAATATATTAAGGGTTCGATAAATATTAAAGTGTTTTTTAAAGCATTTTAAAAATGCTTGCCTAGATTATTCCTTCAATTAGATCAAAATAATCCAAGACTTTCCTTAAAGTTTGATAAAATAACTAATGGTAGATTTATGCAATTTTTATTTGTTTTTTAGTGTGTGCTCGTCTATATTCTTCAAAAACTTTTAAAGTAAATGGTTCTTACTTTATGAATTAGGAAGAAAAAAGTATGAATGAAAGAAAAAATAAAGTTCTGTAAAGCATTTTGGTTTTTAATAAAGTTCTTATAAGGTCAGAATTAAAGCAGAGCAGTATAAATAAGTTAATTATTCAAGAATCATCTTAAAATGTTTGGATTTAAATGATAATATCTCTAAATTGCAAACTTTGACTTTGGACTTTATAAATTAGAGGTTCTTGTAGGGGTAGTCCTCTGAGATAGAGCGGTCGTGCTATGGAGTCGAATCGACAATTTGTAATATACAGAGGCACAGACAGTACTTCGGAATTTCCTAATAAGGCTATGTGATCTTACTTAGGCTATCTACTTATAAATTTTAAACCAAGCTAGCAAAGAGGAACTGTCTTATAATGAATGTTTAAAATTGTGAGGATGATCTCATTGCCTAGTCTTGCATTTTTCAGTAGACAGTTAATTTCCTTTTGATTTGTGAGTCTATATAGCATTATCTATTTCATTTTAACAACTTTCCATTTTCCTAAAATGTATGTAATTAAAAAAAACTAAAGGCATATATGCAATGATTTTACTAACTTCTTATATTACTCATTAATATAATTAGAGAAAAACTTGGAAATATTAAAGATAAACAGGCTGATGATTATGCTGTAAATAAACATTTGACGTAGCATTTTATGGCAACAGGATGGTCAGTCTAGATGCAGCTGAACGAAGTCCCTTTCCTCATGCCCCTTTAACTGTTCCCATGTATTCTGATGTGAAAACCTCTAAACCCCTTTGCCTCATGCTCTTTTGCCAGCAAGGTAAACTTGGAGCCTTATATGCACAGAAGAGATGTCCTGTGTAAACTCACCCTGGGACAAGGGATCTAAGGGAGACCATCCCATGATGTAACTTATACCACTCATCTGCATCCTAATCTCTATGTAAGTAAATAAAAACTTGTAAAACACCACCAGGTAATGTTAATTAATTACAGAGAGCTACACCCCAGTGCAAGCCCATTTTTCACTGAGGCTCATTGTAATACAAATAGTGTCAGCAATAATCTTTTTTTTTTTTTAATGAATATCAACTGTGCAGTTTTCTTTTGCCCTAATAATAACCTTGCAAGACACATTTGCCCTTATTCTTGAGGAAGCTACTTCTCAGAGAAGTCAGACAAATTACTTTGGATTTCCTAACCCAAGGAATCTAACTTATATCTGGATGATTTTCATATCTGTGCTTTTTTGGACTACACACAGACTTTGTAAACAATTCTCCATTTAAATTAATTCCAGTTTATTTTGACTTTACTCCTTTTCTAAAATATTATATGCATGCATATAATGTGTTGTATATTCATTTTAAGTTGGTGTTTTTTTAATGTAACCCTGGTGACCCAGTGGTTGAGAGCTATGGCTACTAACCAAAAGGTTGGCAGCTCGAATCTAACTACTCCTTGGAAACTCTGTGGGGACACTTCTATTCTGTTCTATAGGATTACTATGAGTTGGAATCAACTCAAAGGCAATGGGTTTGCTGTATTTTTTTAATGCTTGAATTTTGTAAGGATAATCTCATTTTATAGTTTTGCATTCCTCACCATAAAAAAAAAAACTTTATTTTAAATTTCTATATACTAATAACTAATAACTATTCTTGTTGTTAGGTGCCTTCGACTCAGTTCCGACTCATAGTAACCCTATGTAAAACAGAACAAAACCCTGCCAGATCCTGTGCCATCCTCACAATCGTTATTTATGAGCCCATTGTTGCAGCCACTATGTCAACCCAACTCCTCTTTTGTGCTGACACTCTCCTCCACCAAGCATGATGTCCTTCTCCAGGGACTGATCCCTCCTGATAACATGTCCAAAATACATGAGACGAAGTCTTGCCATCTGTGATTCTAAGGAGCTTTCTGTCTGTACTTCTTTCAAGAGAGATTTGTTCTTTCTTCTGGCAGTTCATGGTATATTCAATATTTGTTGCCAACACTAATTCAGAGGCACTGATTCTTCTTCGGTATTCTTTATTCATTGTCCAGCTTTCACATGCATTGATTGAAAACCCCATGGCTTGGGTTAGGCGCACCTTAGTCCTTAAAGGGACATCTTTGCTTTTTAACACTTTAAAGAAATTTTTTGCAGCAGATCTGTCCAATGCAATGTGTTCATTGATTTCTTGACCTCTGCTTCCATGGGCATTGAATGTGGGTCCAAGTAAAATGAAATCCTTGACAACCTCAATCTTTTCTCCACTCATCATAATGTTGCTTATTAGTAATTTCTGAGGATTTTTGTTTCCTTTATGTTAAGATGTAATCCATATTGAAGCCTGTGGTCTTTAATCTTCGTCAGTAAATGCTCCAAGAACTCTTCACTTTCAGCAAGCAAGGTTGTGTCATTTGAATATTGTAGGCTGTTAATGAATCTTCCTCCAATCCTGGTGCCCCATTCTTGTTCATATCGTCCAGCTTCCCAGATTATTTGCTCAGCGTAGAGATTGAATAAGTATGGTCAAAGTATACAACTCTGCCTCACACAGTTTCTGACTTTAATCCAGGCAGTATCCCCTTGTTCTATTTGAAGGAATGCCTCTTGATCTATGCACCATTCCTCATGAGGACAATTAAGTGTTCTGGGATTCTCATTCTTCACAACGTTATCCATAATTTGTTACGATCCACACAGTCGAATGACTTTGCAAAGTCAATAAAACACAGGTAAACATCTTTCTGTCAATCTCTTTCAGCCACTATCCATCTGGCATCGGCAATGACATCACTTGTTCCATATCCTCTTCTGAATCCAGCTTGCATTTCTATAGTTCCCTGTGGATGTACTAACGAAATTGCTTTTGAATGACCTTCAGAAAAAATTCACTTGTGTGATATTAAAGATGTTGTTTGATAATTTCCACATTCTCTTGGATCACCTTTCTTAGAATGGACACAAATACAAATCTCTTCTAGTCAATTGGCCAGGTAGCTGTCTTCCAAATTTCTTGGCATAGAAGAGTGAGCACTTACAGTGCTGCATCCATTTGTTGAAACATCTCAATGGCTATTCTGTCCATTCCTGGAGCCTTATTTTTCACCAGTGCTTTGAATCCAGCTTGGACCTCTTCCTTTAGTACTGTTGGTTCTTATTCATATGCTATCTCCTAAATCGAAACACCTGATTTAAACAGATATAATGTAGAGACTGACACAATAATTGCATAAATAATCATTCTTATATATTTTTTTAATGAGATAACCATTTTCCCCGACATCGTGTTATGGACCGAATTGTGTGCCCCGAACATATGTGTTGAATTCTAGGCCCTTGAACCTGTGGATGCGATCCTGTTTGAAAATAGGGTTTTCCTTTTGTTATGTTAATAATGGCATGCAAATTTAAGGTGAATGCTAAACCTAATCACTTCTGAGTTATAAAAAGACAAGAATAGAAACGGGGACTCATGTAAGCGGGAAGACAGATACCATGTGCAAATCTCTAAAGCCAAGGAGTGCATAGAAACCAAGGAACATCTGGGACTACTAACAAGAAAGGAATTAACATGACCAAGACACTGATTTGGACTTCTAGCCTCAAGAACTGAGAGAAAAAAAAAATTCTGTTCTTATAAGCCTTTTACTTGTAGTATTTTTTTCCACCATTTGCTTCTGTTTGTCTTACTGTGATGCTGGAAGCTATTCCAACATTATTTCAAATACCAGCAGGGTCACCCATGCTGGACAGGTTTCAATAGACCTTTCAGACTAAGACAGGCTAAGAAGAAGGACCTGGATATCTACTCCTAAAAAAAATTGGCTAGTCAAAACCTCATGAATAGCAAAGGAACGTTGTTTAACATGGTGCTGGAAGATGAGCCCTTCAGGCTGGAATGCATTAAAATATGATTGGGGAAAAGCTGCCTCCTCAAAGTAGAGTTGTCCTTAATGATGTGGATGGAATAAAGCTTTCTGGACCTACCCTTGCTGATGTGACAAGATACAAAATACTAAGAAACAGATATAACATCCATTAATAATCAGAGCCAGGAATGTTGAGAGAATGAATCTAGGAAAATTGGAAGTTACCAAAAAGGAAATGGAACACTTGAACATCAATGTCCTAGCCATCAGTAACTGAAATGGACTGGTGTTGGACATTTTGAAACAGTTAATCATATGGTATACGATGCTGGTAATGACAAATTGAAGAGGAGTGGAGTCGCATACGATGTCAAAAGAACTTTTCAAAATTTATCCTGAAGTAAATGCTGTCGGTGATAGGATACTATCCATATGCCTGTAAGGAAGACCAGTAAACACAACTCTTATTCAAATTTATGAAACAATCACTATTGCCAAAGATAAATTGAAGATTTTTATCAACTCTGTGTTCTGAAATTGATCAAACATGCAATCAAGATACATTGATAATGGTAATTGAGATGCAAAAGTTGGACACAAAGAAGGATCTGTAGTTGAAGCATCTGTAGCATGGCCTTGGTGAAATGATGCTGGAGATCAAATGGTAGAATTTTGCAAGACCAATGACTTATTCATTGCAAATACCTGTTTTCAACAACTTAAACTGAACTATACATGTGGACCTCATCTGATGGAATACACAGGAATCAAATTGACTACATCTGTGGTTAGGGTCAATGGAGAAGCTCAATATTATCAGTCAGAACAAGGCCAGCGTCCGACTGTGGAAGAGACCATCAATAGTTCATGTGCAAATTCAAGTTGAAGTTAAAGAAAATTAAAACAAGATCACAACAGTCAAAGTAAGACCTTTACTATATCCTACCTGAATTCAAAAACCATCTCAAAAACAAATTTGACACATTGAAAAATAATGACTGAAGACCATAAAACTTGTGGGATGACATCAAGACATCATATATGAAGAAAGCAAAAGATCTTTAAATAGACAAGAAAGAAAGAAAACACCAAAATGGATGTCAAAAGAGACTCTGAGACTTGCTCTTGAATGTACAGTAGCTACAGCAAAAAGAAGAAATGATGAAATAAAAGAGCTGAATCAAAGATTTCAAAGGATGGCTTGAGAAGACAAAGGAAAATATTATAATGAGTGTGCAAAGACCTGGAGTTAGGAAACTAGAAGTGAAGAATACCCTAAGCATTTCTCAATCTGAAAGAACTGAAGAAAAATTCAACACTTGAGTGGTAATATTGAAGGATCCTCTGGGCAAAATAGTGAACAATATAGGAAACCTCAAAAGAAGATGGAAGGAACACACACACAAACACTGTGCCAAAAATATTTGGTCTACATACAACCATTTCCAGAGGTGGCATATAATCAACAGCTAATAGCATTGAAGGAAGAAGTCCAAGCTGCAGAGAAGGCATTGGTGAAAAACAAGCCTCCAGAAATTGAGGGAATACCAACTGAGATGTTTCAACAAACAGATGCAGAGCTGAAGGTGCTCATTCATCTATGCCAAGAAATTTGGAAGACAGTTACCTGGCAAACCGACAGGAACAGATTCATATTTGTGCCCATTCCAAAGAAAGGTGATTCAACATAATGTGGAACTTATTGAATAACATCATTAATGTCACATGCAAGTAAAATTTTGCTGTAGATCATCCAAAAGCAATTGCATTAGTATATCCACAGGGAGCTGCCAGAAATTTAAGTCAGGTTGAGGAGAGAATGTGGAATGGATGATATCATTGCTGATGTCTGATGGATCTTAGCTGAAAGCAGAGAATACCAGGAAGTTTACCTGTGTTTTATTGACAATGAAAATACATTCAACTGTAAGGATCATAACAAATCATGGATAACTTTGCAAAGAATGGAAATTTCAGAATATTTAATTGTGCTCATGAGGAGCCTGTACATAAACCAAGAGGCAGTTGTTCCTACAGAACAAGGGGATACTGCATGGTTTAAAATCAGGAAAGGTGTGCATCAGGATTGTATCCTTTCACCATACTTACTCAATCTGTATGCTAAGCAAATAATCCAAAAACCTAGACCATATGAAGAATGTGGCATAGGATTGGAGGAAGCCTCATTAACAACCTGCATAATGCAGATGACACAACCTTGCTTGCTGAAAATGAACAGGATTTGAAATTTTTACTGATGAAGATAAAACACTACAGCCTTCAGTATGGATTATACTTCAACATAAAGGAAACAAAAATCCTCACAGCTGGACCGGTAAACAACGTCATGATAAATGGAGAAAATATTGAAATTGTCATCGATTTCATTTTACTTGGATCCACAATCTATGACCATGGAGGCAACATTCAAGAAACAAAATGACCATTTTATTTTGGGCAAATCTGCTGCAAAAGACCTCTTTAAAGTGTTGAAGAACAAAGATATCCCTTTAAGGACTAAGGTGCACATCACCCTAAACATATTATTTTTAATCAGTTCATATGCATGCAAAAGCTGTACATGAAAAAAAGACTGAAGAAGAGTTGATGTCTTTGAATTATGTTGTTGGTGAAGAATATTAAATATACCATGAACTACTCGAAGAATAAATCTGTTCTTGGAAGAAGTACAATCAGGGTATTTCTTGGTAGCCAGATGGAGAAACTTTATCTCAAGCAGTTTGGCCATGTTATCAGGAGAGACCAGTCTCTGAAGAAGGACATCATGCTTGGTAAGATAGAGGGTCAGCAAAAAAGAGGAAGGCCCTGGACAAGATGGTTTGACACAGTGGCTGGAACAGTGGGCTCAAATGCAGCAAAGACTGGAGGAAGGCTCAGGACTGAGCAGTGTTTTCTGTTGTACATAGGGTCACTATGAGTCAGAGCTGACTAGATGGCACCTAACAACAACAACAAGACCTGGTATTTGTGTTACTGAAGCACTAGGTAACTAAGACATTTCACATTGTTTATTTAAAGTTATAAGATATTAAGCCCCGTATAAGTAAAGCATTACTAAAAAAAAGAAGAACAAAGTGGGAGGACTCACTCTACCTGATTTTAGAACCTATTATACCACCATAGTAGTCAAAACAGCCTGGTACTGGTACAAAAACAGATACATAGACCAACAGAACAGAATTGAGAATCCAGATAGAAATCCATCCACATATGAGCAGCTGATATTTGACAAAGGCCCAGTGTCAGTTAATTGGGGAAAAGATAGTCTTTTTAATAAATGGTGCTGGCATAACTGGATATCCATCTGCAAAAAAGATGAAACAGGACCCATACCTCACACCATGCACAAAAACTAACTCCAAATGGATCAAAGACCTAAAATAAAATAAAAAACGATAAAGATCATGGACGGAAAAATAGGGACAACATTAGGAGCCCTAATACAAGGCATAAACAGAATACAAAACATTACTAAAAATGACAAAGAAAAACCAGATAACTGGGCACTCCTAAAAATAAAACACCTGTGCTCATCTAAAGACTTCACCAAAAGAGTAAAAAGACCACCTACAGACTGGGAAAAAATTTTGAGCTACGACATCGCCGACCAGTGCCTGATCTCTAAAATCTACATGACTGCTAAAACTCAAACACAAAAAGACAAACAACCCAATTAAAAAATGGGCAAAGGATATGAACAGGCACTTCACTGAAGAAGGCATTCAGGTGGGTAAGAGATACATGAGGAAATGCTCTCCATCATTAGCCATTAGAGAAATGCAAATCAAAACTACAATGACATTCTGCCTCACTCCAACAAGGCTGGCACTAATCCAAAAAACACAAAATAGTAAATGTTGGAGAGGCTATGCAGAGATTGGAACACTTATACACTGCTGGTGGGAATGTAAAATGGTACAACCACTTTGGAAATCGATTTGGTGCTTCCTTAAAAATCTAGAAATAGAACTACCATACGATCCAGCAATCCCACTCCTTGGAATATATCCTAGAGAAATAAGAGCCTTTTCATGAATAGATATATGCACACCCATGTTCACTGCAGCACTGTTTACAATAGCAAAAAGATGTAACCAACCAAGGTTCCCATCAACGGATGACTGGATAAATAAATTATGGTATATTCACAGTGATGAATCTGTGAAACATTCCATAACATGGAGAAACCTGGAAGGCATCATGCTGAGTGAAATCAGTCAGTTGCAAAAGGGCAAATATTATATAAGACCACTATTACAAGATCTGGAGAAATAGTTTAAACTGAGAAGAACACTCTCTTTTCTGGTTACAAGAGGGGGGAGGGAGGGAGGGTGGGAAAGGGGTATTTACTAAATAGATGGTAGACAAGAACTACTTTGGGTGAAGAGAAGGACAACACTCAACACAGTGGAGGTCAGCACAACTGGACTAAACCAAAGCGAAGAAGTTTCCTGAATAAACTCAATATTTTGAAAGTCAGTGAAGCAGGGGCAGGGGTTTGGGGACCATGGTTTCAGGGGACATCTAAGTCAATTGGCATAATAAAATCTATTAAGAAAACATTCTGCATCCCACTTTGAAGAGTGGCATCTGGGGTCTTAAATGGTAGCAAGCGGGCATCTAAGATGCATCAATGAGTCTCAACCCACCTGGATCAAAGGAGAATGAAGAACGTGAAGAACAGAAGATATTAACAAGCTACATGAAAGGGCTACACGAACCAAAGACTACATCATTTTGAGACCAGAAGAACTAGATGGTGCCTGGCCACAACCGATGACTGCCCTGACAGAGAACACAACAGAGAACCCCTGAGGGAGCAGGAGAACAGTGGGATGCAGACCTCGAGTTCTCATAAAAAGACCAGACTTAATGGTCTGACTGAAACTGGAAGTACCCCGGTGTTCATGGCCCCTAGACCTTCTGTTGGGCCACTATAGGAACCATCCCTGAAGCCAGCTCATCAGACATGGATTGGGCTGAACCTTGGGTTGGAGAGGAATAATGGTGAGACGTGAGCTACTTGGTTTAGGTGGACACTTGAGACAATGTTGGTATCTCCTACCTGGAGGGGAGATGTGAGGGTAGAGGGCTTAGAAGCTGGCAAAATGGTCACGAAAAGAGAGAGTGGAAGGAAGGAGCGGGCTGTCTCATGAGAGGGAAAGTAATTGGGAGTATGTAGCAAGTTGTCTATGGGCTTTTGTGTGAGAGACTGGCTAGATTTGTAAACTTTCACTTAAAGCAAACACACAAAAAAAACTAAAAACCAACAATAAATAAATAAATAAAATTATGTGATATTAAATTTGGATTTAAATTGACGTATATTATTTTAGTGACTACTTCAAATATTTATTGAGGATTTTTGTAAACACAAAATGAGTAAATTACACATCCTTTCTTGGAAGAGTTTATAATCTAGTAATAAAGAGGAATGTATAAATATATGCATTGTATGTATCTTATTACCTGTGAGTAATGAGAAAGAAGCAAAAATACCCATGTGATGTTAAAGCATGGAGTGAACAGTGCAACTGGGAAAAATTAGGGAAACTCTATGAAACAGATCACATTTTAGAAGGATTTTGCTGGTGGATTTATAAGGACTGCACTCTAAATCAAGGCAAAGGATCAGGGAGAGACGGTTAACTGGCTGTTCAGGAATAACTTGTTTTTCTTTTGTGTTGTAGCATATGGTATGTGGAAAACAACAGAGGAAGATAAGGTTTGGAAGGCATGATGTAGCCTCGAGTGCCAAAAGACTGTTTGTATTTCATTTGGTGTTTAAAAAAAAAAAAAAGGGTACGACATGATCAGTGCTTACATTAGAAATCTTGCAGCAATGTTTAAGTTAAAGTCAAGTGAACAAGTGTTATCTCTAAACTGTATTCTCCTATGTTGTCCCTGGGAACAGACTTGGACAGCTTTACAGATTTTTAATACCCATTTGAATACCTCTTTATGTCAGCCATAATAAATTTGAGTTTTAACAGTCTAATCTTTTTCCTTATTCTGAAAAAAAAAAAATTATCCTTGAGAAAACTAGTTACGATATTTACTTGGCTTCCAACTGCCTCTTGGAATCTCAACATGTACAAAGCTAGATTAATTTCTCAGGATTCAGGGAGTAGCCTTCTTTTCTTCACTGTCTTTAATCATGCATCTAGTTACCCAGAAAAGATATTAGGCCATTGACCTGAGCTATTTTCTTTAATCCTTAGCCCTAACAGCCAATATTTTTTTCTACTTTGTACCTCAGTCCATTTTCTTCTTTCTACATCCTCAATCTCTCACCACCACCAGCCTCAACAATTATTGTATTTTCTAAGTTATTTATATTTAGTACGACTTCCCACAAATTTTATTTCTCGTACTGTGATCTGAATTCTATTTCCAAAATAGCAATCTGATGATGCGACTTCTGTGCTTCAAATTTTTAAAAGTTTCCCATGTTCTGATATTCAAGATCATTGAATACCTTGTCTGGCTCCTTTCTCTTTCCTGCCCCCTCTCGAACTAATTCCTCTTGAGCTTTACACTCTACTAACGCTGAACCACTTTGAAGTCCCTGAAGGAGATCAGACAATTTCTTAGGCATGATCTCCCTTTAGAAAACCTGTTCTTGATCTTATCTGCCTTATCCTTCAAAAGCTATACCACCATTAATCCTTCTCATAATCTCTTTGATCCATAAACTGATCATAATTAATGATTCTATGTACAACTTCTGCATAACATATTTCTATTATATCACAGTGTATTCTAATTAGTGGAATCAACATCCTTTTCTGTTGTCACACATGAAAATAGGAGGTATTTTTTTTTTCCTCAGCAGGTAGAAGAGAACATAAAATATGAATAAGCCTCAAATTAATATTTTCTGTAAGCCAAAGTGGCTTCCGTGGGTGGAGAATTTTGCCTAAAGAAATTTAAAAAAAAAAAAGGAGACATCAGAAAGAAATTATAATTATATTTTCAATATTTAACATATTTTATTTTTCTGTTTAGTTTAAAAATCCCACTGGAGCCCAGCTCTTACGAAAATATTTAACAAAAGATCTCATATGACAGGAAATGTTTTTCCTATATGAAAAGTGATCAGAACCTGGGTGTTTCAATATATCTTGCTTTCCTAAATCTTTAGAGTTAGGATTTAAAGCAGATAAAACAAACGTAAAAGAGTGATTGAAAAAAAGATGGCATTTTTTTGTAGTACAAATATATTAATCTGGGCATGTACCATTTAGAATTTGGTGGCATTGTAGGCTCCTTCTCAGATGATTTACGTTAATATATTATGAATTTGTACCATACGTAGCATAACTCATTCCGGACACAGACCTACATTGATACAGAAATTTAACAATAAGTACATCAAAACATGGAGGAACTCAATATCATCTGTCAGAACGAGACCAGGGGCTGACCGTGGAACGGATCATCAGTTGCTCATATGCAAGTTCAAGAAGAAGCTGAAGAAAATTAAAAATTGTTTAGAAGAGCCAAAGTATGGCCTTGAGTATAAAAAACAAACCCAACCCAGTGCCGTCGAGTTGATTCTGACTCATAGCAACTCTATGGGACAGAGTAAAACTGCCCCATAGAGTTTCCAAGGAGTGCCTGGAGAATTTGAACTGCCGACCTTTTGGTTAGCAACCATAGCACTTAACCACTATGCCACCAGCGTTTCCAATCTTGAGTATATCCCTCCTAAATTTAGAGACCATCTCAAGAATAGATTTGACACATTGAACACTAATGACCCAAGACCAGGCTAGTTGTAGGATAACATCAAGGACATCATATATGAACAAAGCAAAATGCCATTAAATAGACAGAAAGAAAGAAAAGACCAAAATGGATATCAGAAGAGACTCTGCAACTTGCTCTTGAATGTAGAGTAGCTTAAGTGAAAGGAAGAAATGATGAAATAAAAGAGCTGAACAGAAGATTTCAAAGGGTGGCTCCAGAAGACAAAGTAAAGTATTATAATGAAATGTGCGAACACCTGGAGTTAGAAAGCCAAAAGAGAAAAACATGCTCGGCACTTCTCCAACTGAGAAAAACTGAAGAAAAAATTCAAGCCTTGTGTTGCAATATCAAAGGATTCTGTGGACAAAATTTTGAATGACTCAGGAAGCATCAAAAGAAGATGGAAGAAATATATAGAGTCACTGTACCAAAAGAGTTGGTTGACATCCAACCATTTCAAGAGGTAGCATATGGTCAAGAAGTGATGGAATTGAAGGAAGGAAGAAGTCCAAGCTTCAATGAAGGCATTGGCGAAAAACAAGTCTCCAGGAATTGACAGAATACTAATTGAGATGTTTCAGCAAACGGATACAGTGGTGGCGGTGTTCACTTATCTATGCAAAGGAATTTGGAAGACAGCTACCTGGCCAACTGACTGGAAGTGATCCATATTTGTATCCACTACAAATAAAGGTGATGCAACAGAGTGCAGAAATTATCAAACAATATCATTAATATCACATGCAAGTAAAATTTTACTGAAGATAATTCAAAAATTGTTGCAGCAGTGCATCTACAGGGAACTGCCATAAATTCAAGTCAGATTTAGAAGAAGATGTGGAATGAGAGATATCATTGCTGATGTCAGATGGACCTTAGCTGAAAGCAAAGAATACCAGAAAGATGTTTTCCTGTATTGACTACACTAAGATATTCAAATGTGTCTTTGTTATCTAGTGCTGCTGTAATAGAAATACCACAAGTGGATGTATTTAACAAAGAGAAATTCATTTCATCACAATAAAGTAGGCTAAAAGTCCAAATTCAGGGTGTCAGCTCCAGGGGAAGGCTTTCTCTCTCTGTAGTCTCTGGAGGAAGGTCCTTGTCCTCAATCTTCCCCTGGAGGAGGAGCTTCTCATGTGCAGGGACCCTGGGTCCAAAGGATGCCCTTTGCTACTGGCACTACTTTCTTGGTGGTATGAAGTCCCCCTGTCTCTCTGGTTGCTTCTGTCTTTTATATCTCAAGAGTTTGCCCAAGACACAATCTAATCCTGTAGGTTGAGTCCTGCCCCACTAACACAACTGCCACCCATCTTCCCTCATTAACATCATAGAGGTAGGATTTACAACATATGGGAAAATCATACAATACCAGGAACCATGGTCCAGACCAACTGATATACACATTTATGGGGAGACATAATTCAATCCATGACAAACTGTGTGGATCATAATATATTATGGATAATGTTGCAGAGAATTGGAATTCTGAGCACTTAATTGTACTCATGCAAAACCTGTATTTAGACCAAGAGGCAGTCATTCAAACAGAACCAGGGAATACTTCATTTTTTAAAATCAGGAAAAGTGTGCATCACAGTGGTATCATTTCACCATAGTTATTCAAACTGCATGCTGAGCAAATACTCTGAAAATGTGTACTATATGAAGAACATGGCATCAGGATTGGAGGTAGTCTCATTAACAACTTATGATATTCAGATGACACAACTTTGCTTGCTGAAAGTGAAGAGGACTTGAAGCACTTACTGATGAAGATCAAAGACTTCAGTATGGATTACAGCTCAACATTAAGAAAAGAAAAATCCTCACAATGAAGCCATAAGCAACATCATGATAAATGGAGAAAAGATTGAAGTTGTCAAAGATTTCATTTGAACCCATAATCAATGCCCATGGAAGCAGCAGTGAAGAAATCAAACAATGTATTGCATTAGGCAAATTTGCTGCAAAAAAAATCTTTAAAGTGCTGACAGTCAAAAAGACCACTTTGAGGACTAAGGTGAGTCTGACCCAAGCCATAATATGCATGCAAAAGCTGAACAATGAATAAGAAAGTCTGAGGAAGAACTGATGCCTTTGAATTATGATGTTGGCAAAGAATATTGAATACACCATGGACTTCCAGAAGAACTAACAAATTTGTTTGGAAAAAGTACAGCCAGAGCACTTCTTAAAAGTGAGGATTGTGCAGAGGTGGGGCCAAGAGGGCAGAATAGCAAGATGTTTCTGGCGATCCCTCTTACAACAAAGATCAAAAAAATCAAGTTAAATGATTATATTTATGACAACCTAGGAGCCCTGAACAATAAAGGCAAAGTTAGAAAAAGGACTAAGCAGCAGGGAGAGAGTGAGACCGTTCAGAAGCAGGGAGGAGTTACCGGACCTGAATCTCTGGAAGCCCTCAGGCACCATTCCCAGGAGTGGCTGTAATGGGCTGGTACTAGCGTTTGGCTGAAGTTTCCTTAGGGAGAAGCAGCCAGCCACACAGACTACTCACACCTCTGAAACCAGGGAAGAACAGCGCTCCCGGCGAAAGCTAAGTACTTGCATATATTTTACCACACTCCCCCACCCCCAAGCTGGCTTCAGTGACTGTTGATTTCCCTGGGCATGAGATAGGACCATTTGAATGCCCTGAGCCATGCTCCTGGACTTGGAGAAGGAATAAATTTACAGCAGGTGGAAAAGATAATTTGCCAGCTCCACTCACCTAGAGAGCTCTTGTCTAGGCATAAACAGGCCATGGACTTTGAATACCTTTCCCTCTTGCATGGAGCAGGAGAATAGGCCCTTGCTGGCAGACTGCGACTATTTAAGCTGTGTGGTGGAGAGGTGGGTGTTTGATATTTGACACAGCTTTGCCTATTAAACACAGTCCTCACCTACCCACATCAGGGGCCTAAGGACTGGTGATTCCTCTCAGGTCACCCAGCCCCAGTGACAGGGGTCCAAGGATAACTAGTACCTCCCAGTCATTACAACCAAAAACTTTGGGTGTCCATGGCTGGTCTGCAGAACCTACCCACTTACACATTCTAGGGAACGGGGTGTGCTTCCCTCAGAGATACTTAGGTGATGGTTCTCAGCCCCCTGCCTTGTTCAGAGTGTGACCCTTTGCTGCAACCAGATACTGATACCTACACCAAACACCCCTGCCCCTCTAAGACTGTAGGACAAAGCCTGTGCCACACACTTGATGACTAGCTACCTGGACAAGTTAGCTGAATCCACTCAAGAAAAGTGAATGGACTCAGAAGATCATATACATGATAACAGCTCTAGCCATCTAGGGACAGGACGTCAGAGCCCCAAAGACATAAATAATCAAGCTAGCTCATTCAAGCAACCCATTTGGGCATATCAAAACAAAACAAAGTGAAAAACTGGAATACAGTAAGCAAACATAAAATAAACTAATACAATAACTTATAGATGGCTCGGAGACAACAGTCAGTATCAAACCACATAAAGAAACAGACCATGATCACTTCAACAAGCTCTCAAAGCAGGGAATCAAAGGATCTTCTGGATGAAAGTGCCTTCCTGGAATTATTGGATGCAGAGTTCAAAACGTTGATATACAGAACTCTTCAAGACACAAGGAAAGAGATCAGCCAATGCACAGAACAAGCCAAGGGACACACATATATATACAGAACTCTTCAAGACATAAGGAAAGAAATCAGACAATGCACAGAACAAGCCAAGGGACACACATATAAAACACCTGAAGAAATTAAAAAGGTTTTCAAGAACATAATGAAAAATTTAATAAGCTGCAAGAATCCATAGAGAGACACCAAACAGAAATTCAGAAGATTAACAATAAAATTACAGAATTAGACAATTCAATAGAAAGTCAGAGGACCAGAATTGAGCAAGTGGAAGACAGAACTGGGGACCTTACAGATAAGGCACTTGGCACCAATATATTTGAAGAAAAATCAGAAAAAAAGAATTAAAAAAAAAAATGAAGAAACCTTAAGAATCATGTGGGACCCTATCAAGAGAAATAATATATGAGTGATTGGAGTGCGAGAACAGGAAGGGATAACAGAAAATACAGAGTTGTTGAAGACTTGTTGGCATAAAACTTCCCTGATACCCTGAAAGATGAGAAGATATCAATCGAAGATGCTTATTGAACTACACATAAGGTAGATTTCCAAAGAAAATCAAGACATATTATTATCAAACTTGCCAAAACCAAAGATGAAGAGAATTTTAAGAGCAGCTAGGGATAAACGAAAAGTCACAAAGGACAGTCAATAGGAATAAGGTCTGACTACTAGGCAGAAACCATGCAAGCAAGAAGGCAATGGGATGACTTATATAAAGCACTGAAGGAAAAAAATTGCCAGCCAAGAATCATGTATCCAACAAAACTGTCTCTCAAATAGGGAGGCAAAATCAGGATGTTTCCAGATAAACAGAAATTTAGGGAAATAGTAAAAATCAAACCAAAACTACAAGAAATACTAATGGAGTTCTTTGGTTAAAAAATCAATAATATCCAACCCAAGACTAGAACACTGGACAGAGCAATCAGATGTTAACCCAGACAGGGAAATGACAAAAATAAATCAAGATTAAAAAAACACTCAAAAGAGGGAAACAGCAAAGTCATTATTTAAAAGAAGAACACATTAAAATATTAAAGAGGGACTAAGAAACGTAGTCACAGATCTTTCACACGGAGAGGAAGACAAGGCAATATAAAGAAATAAAACTTAGGTTTAAACTTAGAAAAATACAAGTAAATACTAAGGTAACCACAAAGGAGGCTAACTATCCGACTCATTAAAAGAAAAGAAAAGAAAAGAAAAAGAGACTCAGCAGAAACAAAATCAACAACAACAAAGAAGAGGAAAAGACAATATATAAAGATAAATCACTAAGCACAAAAAATGAAGTGGGAAAAAGTGACTCAACAACACACAAAAAATGACATCAAAATGACAGCATTAAACTCATACCTATCCATAATTACGCTGAATGTTAATGGACTAAATGCACTGATAAAGAGATAGAGAGAGGGAGGATGGATTAAAAAAAAACAAACAAACACAATCCATCTATATACTGCCTACAAGAGACACACTGAGACTTAGAGACACAAACACGCTAAACCTCAAAAGATTGAAAAAATATATCAAGTGAACAACAATCAAAAAAGAGCAGGAGTGGCAATATTAAATTCTGACAAAATAGACTTTATAGTTAAATCCACCACAAAGGATAAGGAAGGACACTATATAACGATTAAAGGCACGATATGCCAGGAGGACATAACCATATTAAATATTTATGCACCCCATAATAGGCTGCCAGATACATAAAATAAACTCTATCAGCATTGAAAAGTGAGATAAACAGCTCCACAATTATAGTAGGAGACTTCAACACACCACTTTTGGTAAAGGACATGACGTCCAGAAAGAAATTCAATAAACATACGGAAGGTCTAAATTCCACAATTAGCCAACTCAACATTATACACAAATAAAGAACACTCCACTCAACAGCAGCCAAGTATATTTTCTTTTCTAGTGCACATGGAATATTCTCTAGAATAGACCCAATATTAGGTCATAAGCCAAGCCTTAGCAGAATCCAAAACATTGAAATACTACAAACCATCTTTGACCATAAGGCCATAAAAGTGGAAATCAATAATGGAAAAAACAGGGAAAAGAAATTCAACACTTGGAAACTGAACAATACCCTGCTCAAAAAAAGACTAGGTTATACAAGACATTAAGGATGGAATAAAGAAATTCATAGAAACCAATAATGAAAACACTTCCTATCAGAACCTTTGGAACACAGTGAAAGCAGTGCTCAAAGGTCAATTTATATCAATAAATGCACACATCCAAAAAGAAGAAAGGGCCAGAATGAAAGAATTATCCCTACAACTTGAACAAATAGAAAGAGAACAACAAAAGAAACTTTCAGGAATGAGGAGGAGGAGCCAAGATGATGGAATAGACAGACGCTTGCAGTGAGCCCTCTTTACAACAAAGACCTGAAAAAACTAGTGAAACAAGTATGTTTGTGACAAGCTGGGAGCCCTGGGCAACAAAGGCAAGCTTAGCCAACGAACTGAGGGGCAGGGGGAGGAAGAGACTATTCAGAAGTGGAGAGAAGTTACCAGACCTGAATCGCGGAAAGCCCTCAGGCACCATTCCCGGAGGAGCAGCAGCTGCAGCAGTGGGTTGGTACTAGCGTTCTGCCACAGTTTCCTCAGGGAGAAGCAGCCAGCCACAGAGCCTACTCACACCTCCCGAATCTGAGAAGAACGGCGCTCTGGGCAAAAGCTAAGAACTTGCGTATATTTTACCGCTCCTCCCCACCCCTAAGGCAGCTTCAGCAGCTGGATCCCTGGGCTTGAGATAGGCCCTGTTGAGCACCTAGAGCCATCCTCCTGGCCTCGGGGAAGGAAAAAAATTTGCAACTGAGGGGAAAAGATAATTTGCCAGCTCCATTAACCAGGGGAGTGCAGGACAGAAGCGACTCCTGTCCAGGCAAAAACTGTCTGTGGACCTTGAGCACCTTTCCCTTTTGCATGGAACTGTGTGGGGCTATTTCGGGAGAATAGGCCCTTGTTGGCAAACTCCAACCATTTCAGCTGTGCGGTGGAGAGGTGGGTGTTTGATGTTTGACATTGCTTTGCCTATTAAACAAGGTCCTCACCTACCCACATCAGGGACCTAAGGAACGGTAGCTCCACTCAGGTCACCCAGCCACCCGTGACAGGGGTCCAGAGATAACTGGTACCTTCCAGTCCTTACAACCAAAAACTTTGGGTGCCCATGGTCCATCTGCAGAAACCCACCCACCAGCACGCTCTAGGGAACAGGGACATGTTTTCCTCAGAGATACTCAGTGGTCGATTCTCAGACCCCTGCCTTGTTCAGAGTGTGACCCCTTGCTGCAATCAGATACCGGTATATACGCCAATCACCCCTGCCCCTCTAAGACTGTAGGACAGACCCTGTATGACATACTTGATGATCAGCTACCTGGAATCTTGAGCTGAACTCATGCAAGAAAACTGAATGGACCCCTAGACTGATATATCTGATAACAGCTCTAACCAGGTGGGGACAGGACACCAGAGCTCCAAAGGTGAAAATAATCAAGCTAGCTCACTCAAGCAACCCATAGGGGTATACCAAAACAAAACAAAGCAAGCAGCTATGACACAGTAGGCAAGCATAAACTAATAATAACTTATAGATGGCTCATAGACAACAGTCAATATCAAGTCACATAAAGAAACAGAACATGATCACCTCTACAGGCTCTCATAACAAAGAATCCAGGGATATTCTAGATGAATGTGCTTTCCTGGGGTTGCCAGAGCCAGAATACAAAAGTTTAATATACAGAACTCTTCAAGACATCAGGAAGGAAATGAGGCAACATGCAGAACGAGCCAAGGAACACACAGACAAAGCAATTGAAGAAATTAGAAAGATTATTCAGGAACATAATGAAAAGTTTAATAAGCTGGAAAAATCCATAGACAGACAGCAATCAGAAATTCAGAAGATTAACAATAAAATTACAGAATTAGACATCTCAATTGAAAGTCAGAGGAGCAGAATTTAGCAAGTAGAAGCTAGAATTTCTGAACTCGAAGATAAATCACTTGGCACTAATATATTTGAAGAAAAATCAGATAAAAGAATTAAAAAAATGAAGAAAACTTAAGAATCATGTGGGACTCTAACAGGAGAAGTAACCTATGAGTGATTGGAGTACCAGAACAGGGAGGGATAACAGAAAATTGTAGAAGATTTCTGGGCAGAAAACTTCCCTGATATTGTGAAAGACGAGAAGCTATCTACCCAAGATGCTCACTGGACTCCACATAAGGTAGATGTTAAAAGAAACTCACCAAGACATATTATAATCAAACTTGCCAAAACCAAAGATAAAGAGAAAATTATAAGAGCAGCAAGGGATAAATGAAAAGTCACCTACAAAGGACAGCCAATAAGAATAAGCTGGGAATACTCGGCAGAAACCACGCAGGAAAGAAGGCAATGGGAAGACATATTTAAAAAATTGAAGGAAAAAAAAAATTGCCTGCCAAGAATCGTATATCCATCAAAACTGTTTCTTAAATATAAAGGTAAAATTAAGATATTTCCAGATAAACACAAGCTGAGGGAATTCGTAAAAACCAAACCAAAACTACAAGAAATACTAAAGGGAGTTCTTTGGTTACAAAATCAATAATATCAGGTATCAACCCAAGACTATAACACTCGGCAGAGCAAACAGAAGTCAACCCAGACAGGGTAATCCAAAAAAACAAGGAAAATTATATAAAAAAAAAAAAAGCCCAAAACAGGGTAACAGCGATGTTATTACATAAAAGGAGACAACAGTAAAATAATAAAGGACTAAGAAATGTAATCATACACCTTCCACATGGAGAGGAAGATACGGCCACAAAGCAATAAAAGTTAGTTCTAAATTTAAAAAATAGGGGTAAATAATAAGGTAACCATAAAGGAGACAAACTATCCTACTCATCAAATAACATAAGGGAAAAATAGAGACTCAGCAGAAACAAAATCAGTAACACCAAATATGAGGAAAGGACAATATATAAAGAAAACCTACTCGGCACGTAAAATTAAGTGGGAAAAGGAAACTCTCAACAACACACAAAACAAGACATTAAAATGATAGCACTAAATTCATACCTATCCATAATTACCCTGAATGTAAATGGAGTAAATGCACCAATAAAGAGACAGAAAATGGCAGAATGGATTAAAAAACAAGATCCATCTATATGCTGCCTACAAGAGACATGCCTTAGACTTAGAGACAGAAACTAAAACTCAAAGAATGGGAAAAAAATGTATCAAGCAAACAATAATCAAAAAAGGGCAGGAGTGGCAATATTAATTTCTGACAAAATAGACTTGAAAGTTAAATCCATCAGAAAGCATAAGGAAGGACACTATATAATAATGATTAAAGGGACAATACACCAAGAAGATATAACCATATTAAATACTTATGTACCCAATGACGGGGCTGCAAGATATATAAAACAAACTATCAGCATTGAAAAGTGAGATAGACAGTTCCACAATAATAGTAGGAGACTTCAACACACCAGTTTTGGTGAAGGACAGGACATCCAGAAAGAATCTCAATAAAGACTCAGACGATCTAAATGCCAAAATCAACCAACCTGACCTCGTAGACATATACATGACTCCACCCAACAGCAACTAAGTATACTTTCTTTTCTAGTGCACATGGAACATTCTCTAGAATAGCCACATATTAGGTCACAAAGCAAGCCTTAGCAGAATCCAAAACATTGAAATATTACAAAGCATCTTCTCTGATCATAAGGCATAAAAGTGGAAATCAATAACAGGAAAAGCAGGGAAAACAAACCAAACACTTGGAAACTGAACAATACCCTGCTCAAAAAAGTCTGGACTATGGAAGACATGAAGGATGGAATAAAGAAATTCAGAGAATCCAATGAGAATGAAAACACTTCCTATCAAAATCTTTGGGACACAGCAAAAGCAGTGCTCAGAGGCCAATTTATATCAATAAATGCACAAATCCCAAAAGAAGAAAGGGCCAAAATCAAAGAATTATCCCTACAACTTGAACAAATAGAAAGAGAGTAACAAAAGAAACTCACAGGCACCAGAAGAAAACAGGTAATAAAAATTAGAGCTGAACTAAATGAAATAGAAAACAGAAAAACAATTGAAAGAATTAACACCACCAAAAGCTGTTTTTTTGAAAAAACCAACAAAATTGATAAACCACTGGCCAAATTGACAAAAGAAAAACAGGAGAGGAAGCAAATAACCCAAATAAGAAATGAGATGGGCGATATTACAACAGACCCAACTGAAATTAAAAGAATCATATCAGATTACTATAAAAGTGTACTCAAACAAATTTGAAAACCTAGAAGAAATGAAAAAATTCCTAGAAACACACTACCTTCCTAAACTAACACAAACAGAGGTAGAACAACTAAACAGACCCATAACAAGAGATTGAAAAAGGAATAAAAAAACTCCCAACAAAAAAAGGCCCTGGTCCGGATGGCTTCACTGCAGACTTCTACCAAACTTTCAGAGAAGAGTTAACACCACTACTACTAAAGGTATTTCAGAGCATAGAAAAGGATGGAATACTAGAAAACTCATTCTATGAAGCCAACATATCCCTGATACAAAAACCAGGTAAAGACACCAGAAGAAAAGAAAATTATAGATCTATATCCCTTTTTTTTTTTTTAATCCCTCATGAATGTAGATGCAAAAACCCTCAACAAAATTCTAGCCAATAGAATTCAACAACATATCAAAAAAATAATTCACCATAACCAAGTGGGATTCATACCAGGTATGCAGGGATGGTTCAACATTAGAAAAACAATTAATTTAATCTACCACATTTTTTTTTTTTACCACATAAATAAAACAAAAGGCAAGAATCACATGATTTTATCAATGGATGCAGAAAAGGCATTTGACAAAGTTCAACACTCATTCATGATAAAAACTCTCAGCAAAATAGGATTGGAAGGAAAATTCCTCAACATAATAAAGGGCATTTATACAAAGCCAACAGCCAACATCATTCTAAATGGAGAGAGCCTGAAAGCATTCCCACTGAGATAGGGAACCCGACAAGGATGCCCCTTATCACTGCTCTTACTCAACATTGTGTTGGAGGTCCTAGCCAGAGCAATTAGGCTAGATAAAGAAATAAAGGACACCCAGATTTGCAAGGAAGAAGTAAAAGTATCTCTATTTGCAGATGACATGATCTTATACGCAGAAAACCCTAAGGAATCCTCCAGAAAACTACTGAAACTAATAGAAGGATTCGGCAGAGTATCGGGATATAAGATAAACATACAATAATCAGCTGGATTTCTCTTCACCAACAAAAAGAACATTGAAGCGGAAATCACCAAATCAATGCCATTTATAGTAGCCCCCAAGAAGATAAAATACATAGGAATAAATCTTACCAGAGATGTAAAAGACTTATACAAAGAAAACTACAGTACACTTCTGCTTGAAAACAAAAGAGACTTACATAAGTGGAAAAACATACCTTGCTCATGGATAGGAAGACTTAACATTATAAAAATGTCTATTCTACCAAAAGCGATCTATACATTTAATGCAATTCCGATCCAAATCCCAACAACATTCTTTAATGAGATGGAGAAACAAATCACCAATTTCATGTGGAAGGGAAAGAGGCCCTGGATAAATAAGGCATTGTTGAAAAAGAAGAACAAAGTGGGAGGCCTTACTTTACCTGATTTTAGAACATATTATACCACCACAGTAGTCAAAATAGCCTGGTACTGATATAACAACAGATACATGGACCAATGGAACAGAATTGAGAATCCAGGCATAAATCCATCCACATATGAGCAGTCGATATTTGACAAAGGCTCCAAAAGAGTTAAATGGGGAAAAAGACAGTCTTTTTAACAAATGGTGCTGGCATAATTGGATATCCATCTGCAAAAAAATGAAACAAGACCCATGCCTCACTGCATGCACAAAAACTAACTCAAAATGGATCAAAGACCTAAATATAAAATCTAAAATGATAAAGATCATGCAAGAAAAAATAGGGACAACTTTAGGAGTCCTAATACATGGCATAAATGGTACACAAAACATTATAAAGAATGCAGAAGAAAAACTAGATAACTGGGAGCTCCTAAAAATCAAACACCTATGCTCATCCAAAGACTTCACCAAAAGAGTAGAAAGACTACCTACAGACTGGGAAAAAGTTTTTAGCTATGATATTTCTATCAGAGCCTGATCTCTAAACTCTACATGATACTGCAAAAACTCAACTGCAAAAAGACAAATAACCCAATTAAAAAATGGGCAAAAGATATGAATAGACACTTCACTGAAGAAGACATTCAGGTAGCTAACAGATATATGAGGAAATGTTCATGATCGTTTGCCATTAGAGAAATGCGCATCAAACCTACAATGAAATTTCACCTCACTCCAACAAGGCTGGCATTAATCCAAAAAACACAAAATAATAAATGTTGGAGAAGCTGTGGAGAGATTGGAACACTTCTACACTGCTGGTGGGAATGTCAAATGGTACAACCACTTTGGAAATCAATTTGGACTTCCTTAAAAAGCCAGAAATAGAACTAGCATACAATCCAGCATTCCCACTCTTTGGAATATATCCTAGAGAAATAAGAGCCTTTAAAAGAACAGATATATGCACACCCATGTTTATTGCAGCACTGTTTACGATAGCAAAAAATGGAAGCAACCAAGGTGCCCATCAACAGATGAATGGATATTATGGTATATTCACACAATGGAATACTATGCATCGATAAAGAAAAGTGAGGAATCTGTGAAACATTTCATGACATGGAGGAACCTGGAAGGCATTATGCTGAGTGAAATTAGTCAGTTGCAAAAGGACAAATATTGTATAAGACCGCTATTAGAAGAACTTGAGAAATAGTTTAAAATGAGAAGAAAATATTATTTTGTGGTTATGAGGCGGGGAGGGAGGGTGAGTGGGAGAGGAGCATTCGCTAATTAGATAGTAGATAGGAACCTCTTTAGTGAAGAGAAAGACAACACACAACACAGGGAAGGTCAGCACAACTGGACTAAACCAAAGCAAAGCAGTTTCCTGAATGAATGCTTCCAAGGCCAGCGTAGCAGGGGTAGGGATCTGGGGACCATGGTTTCAGGGGACATCTAAGTCAATTGGCATAATAAAATCTATTAAGAAAACATTTTGCATCCCACTTTGAAGAGTGGCTCCTGGGGTCTTAAACCCTAGCAAGCAGCCATCTAAGATGCATCATTTGGTCTCAACCCACCTGGATCAAAGGAGAATGAAGAACACGAAGGACACAAGGTGATTACGAGCCCAAGAGACAGAAAGGACTACATGAACCAGAGACTACATCATCCTGAGGCCAGAAGAACGAGATGGTGCCCGGCTACAACCGATGACTGCCCTGACAGAGAACACAACAGAGAACCCCTGAGGGAGCAGGAGAGCAGTGGGATGCAGACCCCAAATTCTCATAAAAAGATCAGACTTAATGGTCTGACTGAGACTGGAAGGACCCCGGTGGTCATGGCCCCCAGACCTTCTGTTGCCCCAGGACAGGAACCATTCCCAAAGCCAACTCTTCAGACATGGATTGGACTGGACAATGGGTTGGAGAGGGATGCTAGTGAGGAGTGAGCTTCTTGGATCAGGTGGACACTTGAGACTCTGTTGGCATCTCCTGCCTGGAGGGGAGATGAGAGGGTGGAGGGGGTTAGGAGCTGGCAAAATGGACATGAAAAGAGAGAGTGGAGGGAGAGAGTGGGCTGTCTCATTAGGGGGAGAGTAATTGGGAGTGTGTAGCAAGGTGTATATGTGTTTTCGTGTGAGAGACTAATTGATTTGTAAACTTTCACTGAAAGCACAATAAAAATTATATATATATATATATATAAAGAAACCTTCAGGCACTAGAAGGAAGCAAATAATAAAAATTAGAGCAGAAGTAAAATAGAAAAGAGAAAAACAATGGAATGTGTAAACAAGACCAAAAGCTGGTTCTCTAACAAAATTGATAAACCATTGGCCAAACCAACAGGAGGAAAAAAGAGAGGAAGCAAATAACCTGAATAAGAAATGAGATGGGCAATATTACAATAGACCCAACTGAAATGAAAAAGAATCATATTACTACAAAAAAAATTGTGCTCTAACAAATTTGAAAATCTAGAAAAGTGGATGAATTCCTAGAAACAAACTACCTACATAAAGAAACACAAGCACAGGTAGAACTAAATAGACCCATAACAAAAGAAGAGATTGTAAGGGTAATCAAAAACCTCCCAACAATAAGATCCCTGGCCTGGAAGGCTTCACTGCAGAGTTCTACCAAACATTCAGAGAAGAATTAGTACCACTACTACTTAAGGTATTTCAGAACATTGAAAAGGACAGAATACTCCCAAACTCATTCTATGAAGCCAACATATCCTGACACCAGAACCAGCTAAAGACACCAAAAAAAAAAAAAAAAAAAAAAATTACAGACCTTTATCCCTTATGGGAAACACTGCTGGCATAGTGGTTAAGTGCTACAGCTCTTAACCAAGAGTTTGGCAGTTTGACTCCACCAGGCACTCCTTGTAAACTCTGCGGGGCAGTTCTACTCTGTCCTATAGAGTCACTATGAGTCGGAATTGACTCTTCAGCAGTGGGTTGGGTATATCCCTTATGACCTTAGAAGCAAAAATTCTCGACAGAATTCTAGCCAATAGAATTTAACAACATATCAAAAAAATAATTCACCATGACAAAGTGGGATTCATACCAGGTATGCAGGGATGGTTCAACATTAGAAAAATAATAAATGTTATCCATTATATAAATAAAACAAAAGACAAGAGCCACATGATTTTATCAATCAATGCAGAAAAGGCATTTGACGAAGTTCAACACTCATTCATGATAAAAACTCTCAGCAAAATAGGAATGGAAGGAAAATTCCTCAACCTGATAAAGGGCGTTTATACAAAGCCAACAGCCAACATCATCCTAAATGGAGAGAGTCTGAAAGCATTCCCACTGAGATCGAGAACCAGACAAGGATGCCCTTTATCACCACCCTTATTCAACATTGTGCAAGAGGTCCTAGCCAGAGCAATTAGGCTAGGTAAAGAAATAAAGTTCATCCAGATTGGTAAGGAAGAAGTAAAAGTATCTCTATTTGCAGATGACATGATTTTATATACAGAAAACCCTAAGGATCCTCAAAAAAACTACTAAAACTAATAGAGGAGTTCAGCAGAGTATCATGATACAAGATAAACACACAAAAATCAATTGGATTTCTCTACAACAAAAAGAACATTGAGGATGAAATCACCATCAATACCATTTACAGTAGCCCCCAAGAAGATAAAATACTTAGGAATAAATCTTACCAGAGATGTAAAAGACCTATACAAGGAAAACTACAAGACATTACTGTAAGAAACCAAAGTGGAAAAACATAACTTGCTTATGAATAGGAAGGCTTAACATTGTAAAAATGCCTATTGTACTAAAAGCGATCTATAGATACAATGCAATTCCGATCCAAATTCCAATGACATTTTTTAATGAGATGGGGAAACAAATCACCAACTTCATATGGAAGGGAAAGAGGCCCAGGATAAGTGAGGCATTACTGAAAAAGAACAAAGTGGGAGGCCTCACTGTACTGAATTTAGAACCTATTATACTGCCATAGTAGTCAAAACAGCCTGGTACTGGTACAACAACAGGCACATAGACCAATGGAACAGAATTGAGAATCCAGATATAAATCCATCCACATATGAGCAGCTGATATTTGACAAAGGCTGAAAGTCAGTTAAATGGGGAAAAGATAGTCTCTTTAACAAATTGTGCTGGCATAACTGGATATCCACCTGCAAAAAACTGAAAAAAGACCCATACCTCACACCATGCACAAAAACTATCTCAAAATGGATCAAAGACCTAAATATAAAATCTAAAATGATAAAGATTATGCAAGAAAAAATAGGGCCAATGCTAGGAGCCTTAATACATAGCATAAACAGGGTATAAAACATTACTAACATGCACAGGATAAACTATATAACTGGGAGCTCCTAAAAATCAAACACCTATTCTTATCCAAAGATTTACAAAAGAGTAAAAAGATTACCTACAGACTGGGAAAAAGTTTTTAGCTATGACATTCCGATCAGTGCCTGATCTCTAAATCTACATGATATTGCAAAAACTCAAATACTCAAAGAGAAATAACACAATTAAAAAATGGGCAAAAGATATGATCATTCATGTCACTAAAGAAGACATTCAAGCTGCAAACAGATACTTCAGGAAATGCTCAGGATTAGTAGCCATTAGAGAAATCCAAATGAAAACTACAATGAGATTCCATCTCACTCCCACAAGGCTGGCATTAATCCAAAAGACACAAAACAGTAAATATTGGAGAGGTTGTGGAGAGACTGGAACACTTATACACTGCTGGTGGGAATGTAAAATGGTACGACCACTTTGGAAATCAATTTGGCGCTCCCTTAAAAAACTAGAAATAGAAGTCCCATACGATCCAGGAATCCCACTCCTTGTAATATACCCCAGAGAAATAAAAGCCTTCACACAAACAGACATATGCACACCCATGTTTATTGCAGCACTGTTTACAATAGTAAAAAGATGGAAGCAACCAAGTTGTCCATCAATAGACGAATGGATAAATAAATTATGGTATATTCATATAATGGCATATAAAGCATTGATAAAGAACAATGATGAATCCGTGAATATATCATAACATGGAGGAATCTGGAAGGCATTACGTGGAGTGAAATTAGTCAGCTGCAAAAGGACAAATATTGTGTAAGACCATTATTATAAGAGCCCAAGAAATAGTTTAAACAGAGAAGAGTATATTCTTTAATGGTTACGAGATGCGGGAGGGAGGGAGGGATGGAGAGGAGTATTCACTGATTAGATAGTAGATAAGTTTTATTTTAGGTGAAGGGAAAGTCAATACACAATACAGGAGAGGTCAACACAACTGCACTAAACCAAAAACAAAGAAGTTTCCTGAATAAACTGAACATTTCAAACACCATTGTAGCAGGGGTGGGGGTTTGGGGACCATGGTTTCCGGGAACATCTATGTCAATTGTCATAATAAAATCTATTAAGAAAACATTCTGCATCCCATCTTGGAGAGTGGTGCCTGGGGTCTTAAGCGCCAGTGAGCAGCCATCTAAGATGCATCAATTGGTCTCAACCCAACTGGAGCAAAGGAGAATGAAGAACACCAAAGACACAGGGTAATTATGAGCTCAAGAGACAAAAAGGGCCACATAAACCCGATACTATATCAGCCTGAGGCCAGAAGAACTAGATGGTGCCTGGCTACAACTGATGACTGCCCTGACAGGGAACACAACAGAGAACCCCTGAGGGAGCAGGAGAGCAGGGGGATGCAGACCCTAAATTCTCATAAAAAGACCAGGCTTAATGGTCTGAGTGAGACTAGAATGACGCTAGAGCTCATGGTCCCCAGACCTTCTGTTAGCCCAAGACAGGACCCATTCCTAAAGCTAACTCTTCAGACAGGGATTGGACTAGACTATGGGATAGACAGTGATACTGGTGAAGATTGAGTTTCTTGGATCAAGCAGACATATGAGACTATGTTGGCATGTCCTGTCTGAAGGGGAGATGAGAGGGTAGAGAGGGTCAGAAGGTGGCCAAACGGACAAGAAAAGAAATAGAGGAGGGAAGGAGTGTGCTGTCTCATTAGCAGGAGAGCAGTTAGGAGTATATAGCAAGGTGTTTATAAATTTTTGTATGAGAGTCCGACTCGATTTGTAAACTTTCACTTAAAGCACAATGGAAATTAAAAAAAAAAAAAAGTGAGGATGTGACACTTGGTCTCACATATTTGGGACATGTTATCAGGAAGGACTAGTCTCTGGAGAAGGACATCATTCTTGGCAAAGTAAAGGGCCATTGAATAAAAGGAAGAAGCTTAATGAGATAGACTGACACAGTGGCTGCAATAATGGGTCCAAACATAGCAAAAATTGCGTGGATGGCCCAGGACCGGGAAGTGTTTCATTCTGTTGCACATAGGGTCTCTATGAATTGGAACCTACACGATAGCATCTAAGAACAGCAGCAACAACACCTAAACATAGAATAATAAAAAGTCTTACCTTCTAAAGGAAGTTGGACCAAATGTGGATATGGTTAAACACTAAAACAGTACAGCTGAAAACTACTTTTTAGTTTTTTGTTCCGTTTTATTTTAACATTACACTTGAAATACAAGTAAAAATTATAGTAAAATAATCTATCTTAAATATAAAAAATACACTCTTTTGCAGAGTTAAAGTAAGTTTTACATAAAAAATAATTCTTACCTCAAAATTCCCTTCTTTGTGAAGGGAGAAACAAAAGATCTCTGAAATTTCTTCCTTTAGTTTCATTATGACAATACAGCCTAAATCAGTTCAACAAATTAAAATCATCAGAGGAGTGCCAGAAAGGACAAGTAATTAGCCATAAAGAGTTAAGAATTAAATAGAGTGAAAACTTTCCTGATGAAGAGCATAGATAAATTGACTTAGAAACATGTTTCTAACAATCGAATTCTATTAAAATAAAATGGACAAAAGCTTCACTTTTTTAAGAAGTTAAAATAAATCAATGGTATTTTGCTATTAATTTTGTGATTTTACTCTCCAAATTGGAAATTATTGTACTATCATAACAAGTTGCTATTTTTGAACAAGAATGCCCATTATATTAGTAGAAACTTCATTTTTAAAAATTGTATCCATTTATTTCTTTATATATATTCTTTGACAAATAGGATATAAATGCCATGGATTTTTGGAAAGAACTTTAAAAGTTAATTTTGACCTTAATTACGTGAGATGAATTATCACTTATGGCTTACTAAATATAGTGATGTAAAATAAACTTTTTTATTAAGTTTGTTTCTACCAAACTCTAAAATTCTAACATTTTTAAAAAGTTTCTAAGCTTCAACAGTCTTTCTTGAGCTGATTGATTTTGTACTAAAAGATTAACTAATCACTACCAGGGATGTCTCTGTAACAAGTGACAGCATCATTTTCATGGGATCAGATCACTGAATATTGAAATCAGAGATAAGAATCACTTTAGTACATGAATATAGAAGTGGAACTCGGAGGCAAATGGAAGCATCAATTCAATGAATAATTTTATATATAGCCTTGATCACATTAATTCTGAAGTACATTTTTTAACAAGAAAGAAATGAAAAGGAATAGTCTGTTAAGCACATGGCCGTGACAAGCTTTCAATGTAAAAATAAGCATTTGCTTAGGTCGTACATATAGGATAATACCAGATATGATGGAAATGGACTCCCAATGTATTCTGAAAAGTAATTAGGAGGATAACTGGACAGTATTTTCGAAGATGCTGAAAAACATCAAAGACTCTAAAGGAACTCAAGGAAAATAGAAAAAAGTATAAATAAAAAGGCAGTGGTTATATGGTTTTACATATATTCTAGCTCTTTGATCTCAGGTTTGCCTAGCTACTCTGGGTTTTAGTTTTCTTAGGTACAAAACAGAAATATTATTTCTTGTATAAGTTATGAAAAAGGTATCTTTTGCACAGAATTCTAGGATGATTACAACTATAAGCATAGTGTTAATTCTATTTGACTATGTAAAAGTTTACATCTCTTTTAAAGTATAAAAAACCCACCATTGCCATTGAGTCCATTCTGACTCCTAGCAACCCCATAGGGCTTCCAAGGCTGTAAATCTCTATGGAAGCAGACTGCCACATCTTTCTCCTGTGGAGCTGCTGATGGTTTCAAACTGCCAACCATCTGGTTAGCAATCGCTTTAACCACTGTGCCACCAGGGCTCCTTTTTAACATATACTTGGGAAAAAATATGATGTACTTTAGGCAATGTAAAGTGTGATACTATCCTCAAAGAGATGACATCTTACGACAATGTACACAATAGCAATAAATGCATTCAAAATATGTATTAAAATATCAAAGCCAAAAATCAAAACCAAACCCTTTGCCATTGAGTTGATTCCGACTCATACTGACCCGATGGGACTAGGTAAAACTGCTCCCACAGGGTTTCCAAGGAGCATCTGGTGGATTCCAACTCCCAAACTTTTGGTTAGCAGTTGAGCTCTTAACCACTGTGCCAACCGGGCTCCATCAAAGTCAGTACAATATGATAAAACTAATTGTATTAATAAGGGACCCATAAGATTACAGTACAGACATGAACCAGTGTAACTGAGGTCATTTTAATAAAATGACAAACACAAACCACCAGGGGGTTTGCAGTACTCTGAGGCTAGTAAGGGGAGTGGAGAGAAGTGTTACTATCGCTAGCCCTGAAGGGGCAAGGTGAGGGAACAATGGCTGAGAAGCAGAGATGATACATGTAATCAGAAGGGTGCCCAGGAGGCACAGTGGCCTTGGATACAGCCAACCAATGGTGACCTGGCAGGATGAGACAGAGGAAATATATGCCTTGATCTCACTCTTCTCCTAATCTCCTATATCCTTCTGAGGTATGATCCTATGTTCTTTCAATGATGCCCATTGGCCAAACCCCTCTCGAAGACTTAGGGCATACAGTCTAAATAGGACAGCTGAACTTTGTGCACATGTGTGTACATGTGTGTACATGTGTGCATACACACAGACATTAACCTCTAAATCCCAAGCAATCGTGAGACTGCTAGGAAGAAGACTGTACTATCCCGTCTAATTGGGCTATACATGCAAGGCACTTGCTTACACAGTGTCAGAAATTGAAAACCATTAGTGTTATTTATAGAATGTAATCATAAACAAAAAGAACAGATCACTTACAGAAAGTAAATCATAAACAACAGAAACAGATCTGAGGTGAACCAGAACCTTCCAACTCTGGGAGTAGCCCACTTAGCAGTGGAGGAGAAAAACCCATTTATGTTGAAAAGGAGATCTGCTCACCCTTCTCTAATTACCCATGTGCATTTCTGTGTCACTGGATGGGCACACCATGGATCAGGTGTCAGCTCAGCTGATTTGTTACCACCTGAAGTCAGTGTCAGAGTGGCTGTGTGTGCTCTTTGTCTCTCAGTCTCTCGATGTGCCTTTTCTTGTCTGGGTCTGGCCTTCTGTAATTACTGGTCTAGCTCTTGACTAGAGGCGTTGTGATAACCGTGGGTCATTTCCAGAGTTAGGCCAGCAAAACTCTCAAGGTAAAACTTCTATGATAATATCTTTACAGTGCATGCCCAAGCCTCTGGACAGGCCTCCTCTCAGCCTCCTCAGCACAGGACACCTCTCCACCTTAGAGTTAAAGCTTTCATCCCAGGTGGGGCTTCTGACACTGCCAAAGGCAGGTCAGCTCAACATCCATGCTGCCATTTGCTCTGCTCATATTTCTGACTACAGTGGCCCGGACTGTGGCTACTTTACCTTTATGGGACACCCATCTCCCATTTGGAACCTCCTTCCCAGAGGTGCCCAGCTCCGTTCACTAGGCCAACTCACCCACCACCGCCTCTGTTCATCTCGTGGTTCCTGTTGCTTTTGCTGATGCTACTGTTTCGCTGTCTCTTGGCTGGGCTGTGCTCTGTGTTATTTCTCTGTATTCAGTGTTGTCAGCTCAGTGAATGCTTCCAGCTCAGTAGCACAGCCCTTAACCTGTATGGCAGCTCTTCCAAGAGGTTTCCATTGCAGGGCCATGTGTCCAAATGGCACAATCCCACCCTGGCTCCCCTTGATCATGAAGGCCCATCTGAGCCTCCGTGTTCTAGCATTTTTATCAGTCACTGGGTAGGCTCCCCAGCCAATCTGGATAAAGCTCAAATACCGGGCAGGGCCCCATAGCCCATTGGTATAAAGGTGGATCATGAACTGACCAAACCTTGCAAGCCACTTGTGCATACAGCAAACTGGCCAGTCCTTAACAGATTGCAGCCCAACCAATTATTTTGGGAGAATTACAAACTCAGAGTCAGAAAAGCCACATAAGAGAAAGCCCATTGCACCACCACAAAGCAAAGTGAGGAAGGGTGGAAGGTGGGTCTGGAGCACTAATCATATCAGGAATATATTAAGTATTCACAAGACATTTTCCCACACTAGGGGGTTTTCATTTAATATATACTAGAAGAAATAATGGTGATTTGGAACCAACACAAACGGAATTTGAATTCAAATTCTATTGTTTCTTAGCTGGTTAACCTTAGGCAAGTTAAGTGCCTTCTCTATATACTGTACTTTTAGACAAATAGGGCGCACCTTCTATATTTGTTTGCCAACAGTGCTCTCCCCTCCATGAGGTATTTTTGTAAGTATCCTATGCTAATTTTTTTTTTTTTAATGCCAACATGTAAAAAAAAAAAAAAAAAAGGCACAGTGGTGCTTATGAAAATACTTTGCTGAGGGAGGGCACAGCTGGCAAACAAACATAGAAGGTGCATGTTATTTGTGTAAAAAATATTGTACTGGTTTCCTCTGTCAGTTGAGAATGACAAAATTTGGTAATCTACGATGGATAAATGATAATGAGTAAAAAACATCTAGGATAGAGTTTGTCACATAGTAAGCATTCAAAATTGTTTTCTTTTATCTTTCTTTTGCCCTATAAATCAGATACCACTCAGAATACTCAAATCAATGGCATTTTTTTTTTTAAATTGGGTAATAGTTAAATTCCAATCAGATCACATCCGAAATAGTTTCATGTTTTTTGAAGGCAAGAAGAAATTTGACTCAATTGAAAATTCTGCTAAATTCAATATACTTGGAAAAATCAGAATTAATTTAATGTTATAGATTTTGGTCATATTCAAAAACTACATTTTAGAATTTATGACATTTCATGTCATTCCAAATAATTCTAAACAGAGAAAAAAAGCAAACAGTTATAATCTAACCATAGCTGCTCACTGTCGTCTTGGAATATGCATTAAGAACTCAATAGAAAAGTAGGAATTACTACTGGTATTGCAATAAGTAGTGCATCATCTCTCTGACAATGATTGAATTACTTATTCAAATAGTGATAAAAAACTGACAAGAAAATGCAATGCAAGGATTGAAGTTTTTGTAGTAATAATGTAGGCTACTGATGAATCTTTCTCCTGAAAAATAAATGTGTGGTATATATTAACTGGAAGTGTCCAGAGCAATAAGCAGTAGAATTTTAAAAATGTAAGCCACGCCCAAATCAGGAAATAAACAAGTTGGAGTTTCACTTGCAAAATAGACATAAGGGACTACTTAACTAACCAATCAAATTGCATGAAGAAAATAAATCTAACTTTTAATTTCGACTGAGGTCAGTAGTCACAGTGCACTGAATTTTGTTGATCATTTGTCAAAAAGCAATATGTACTATGAAAAGTTATAATAATAATTGCAATAATGTCAAAATTATAATAATAACGGCAATAATAATTTGAATGTATATTCAGTATTTACTCCGTACCAAGTATTGTGTTAAGTGGTCCACACAAATTATCTCATGAGATCCCTAAAACACCTAATTCAGCTCTTACCAGTTGCTGTTGTGTTGACTCCAAATCATGGTGAATCATCATGTAAGTCAGAGAAGGACTGTACTCCATAGGGTTTACAACGGCTGATTATTTGGTAGTAGATTGCCAGGCTTTTCTTCCTTGGAGCCTCCGAGTGGACTTGAATCTTCAGGCTTTTAGTTACTGGCTGAGCGTTTTAACTGTTTGCACCACCCAGGGACTCCAAATGACTCTTAGGTAGTTTAAATAATTTGCTGAAGGACACTGGCCTAGTAAATTGTGGAGGCAGGATTTAAATTAAGCCGTAGGACTCTGAGAGTGTCCTCTTAACCACTATAGTACACCACTTTTCCCACGGGTTGACAAAGTTTCACATGGTTAGCATATGTTAATAATAAATTTGTGAAAAGTATAGGTGCCAAAGACGTCGTAAAACAATAGATATTGCACGCACTTATAGCGAATGAACTGATTGGTTCCTGAGTGGACTACTAATGTGATAAATGAGTCAAAAACCATAAATAAAGGGGTATAAAATGATTAAGGTAAAAAAAAAAAGAAGGATATGATAATCACTTGGAAATAGAAGTTCAGGTAAATAAGGTAGTTTTTCCTAATGATCTTGGCATCACGGCCAAGAAAAAGTTTAGATGTTTCTGGTCACAGAGTGGAAAATATTTCTCTAGTTTACTCTGCTACTTTCTCTTTTTGGAAAGATTGCAAGTTAGATTGTTTTAAGATTAGTGAGACAAACTATGTTTTTCAAATTATCTTTGCTTTTTTATTGTATACAGGTGCACATTGTAAACTACAGTGCATAATTTACACCAGTCACCCAAAATTGGGGGGGGGGGGACTTAATGCTTTCTTCAGTTGAGATAAGTTAATATAAGTTAAAAGGAGCATATTATAGATTCTGTAGACAATATTCCCTATACCATTTGGGAAGTAGCCCAAACCCTTTCACCATATCAAATGTGATACACAGAAGATTATCACAGAAGCATTATAATAATATGCTGTAATGGTTAAGAATTAGAAATCTGCTCTGTGATATAACTTTGCTTCTCAATTTCCTTATCTATAAAAAAAAAATTGGTGAGAAATAACACTACTGGGAGAAATAACACTACAACTTTAATGACCTTTAAGGTTCCTGGATGGCACTACTAACTAAAAGGTTGGTGGTTCAAATCCGCCCATCAGTGCCATGGAAGAAAGTCCTTGTGATTTACTTCTGTAAGATTTGTTGTTGGTTGCCCTCGAGTCAATTCTAACTCATGGCTACCTCGTGTGTGCAGAGTAAAACTTCTCCATAGGGTTTTCAAGGCTGTTACTTTTCAGAAGCAGACCATCAAGCTTGTCTTCTGAGATACCTCTAGATGGATTCAAACCACCAATCTTTCAGCTGGTACTCAAGTGCTTAACCATTGGTCATCGAATGCTTAGCCATATGTGCCACTCAGGGAATCCTCTGTAAGATTAGGGCCATTGAAAACCCTATGGAACCCAGTGCTACTCTGACACGCATAGGGTCACCATAACTTGGAATTCATTCCACTGCAAATGGTTTGGGTTTGGTTTGGGATAGGCCTTGTCTTAAATACTGATGACTTCTAAATTTATTTACCCAACTCCCACCTCTCTTGTGAGCTCTAAAAACTCTCATATGCAATGGCTTCATATATTTATTCCCTTTGAGAGGCCACAGTCATCTTTATCTTCACATATCCATAATCAAAGTTTGGATTTATCTTTTGAATCAGGTTCTGTCCTAGTCTTTCCTCTCTTTATACAAATGACACTATCCATACATTTGCTTAAGCAAGAACCATGAGTCTCATCAATAGTCCCTCTCTCTCCTTCATTCATCACAATTCATTGTCAAAAAACAATTTGATTCACTTGGCTTTTTCCTAATTCCACTGCCATCACCTTGGTTAAAACCATCCCCTGTCTTGACAAAGCTATTACAACATCATACTAAAACCAATATCTCCACTTCCATTTTTGTAGAAACTTTGAGATAGCTATTGCTTTCCTATCTCAGAGAGAAAAAAAGGAGGCTCAGAGAGGTAAAGAGACACACTCAGTATCAGCCAGTTCATAAGAGGGAATCTGACTCAAAAGTCTGTATTCTTAATCCCTGGGCTCTAGAGACTCTGAGTATAAAAGATAATTCTAGAGACCATTGAAGGCTGAAAAAGAAAGGCTTCATCCACAAAAAAAAAGCTACCGAAGCTAAGTCTTAAAGAAAAAGTTCAGCAGGTAGAAGAAATGAAGGCATTCCATGTCTCAAGACAGCCAAGACCTGGAGGTAGGAATTAGCACACTGTCTACACGGACATTAAGTGGTCTAAAAACCAAACCCATTAACCTCAAGTTGATTTTGCCTAGTTGGGGGATAATGAGGAAAAAATAAATGGTGGGGAAATCATTAACAATTCTTTGTTCTATTCTCAGAAACATGTTTATATGTTGATAGTATGTTTCAAGCAAATAATCCTCATCTGATTTTAATTTTATAATGACATAATTATAAGCCTAATTGTCAATTAATTTCCTTTTGCAGTTTTCACCTGCCCTTGATAGAGTTGTTTTGTTTTATTTATTAAATTGGATATAATAAGAAACAGAAATTTTCTTTTTGAATGGTTGGTTTTTCAGGAGATACAACTAAAATCATCAAAAATAAATGTTATTCTAAACCATGCTCATTAATGACTTGAGGGCCAGCCTTATATTTGGACAAATATTTATTAAATTGAAAGAACAGGATGACATTATACAGCTAAATGGTTCCAGGCTAACTTAATTTAAAAACATAAAAATATTTCAGTTAGAGTGTTTTGAGTAGAATTTCAAAATCCATTTTGAACTCAGATAGACTCTTTTCAGCCTTCTTCACCTGAACCTGAACAAAAAAATCATGAAATATTAGCTATTAGTATTTGTGCTTCCTCAACAGCACTCATCAGACTTACTCAGAAACTGCTTTTCCTGCTGCCAACAAAAGTCTTGGGCTATAAAGAAAATTATTCATTCTCATCTCAAAACATAGAGTGAATAGAGGTGGGTGGAAAATTGCTAAGTGCAGAGACACTTTGCTAAAGTCTGTTTTCTCTTCTTTCTAATTACTTTAATAATAACTTTCACTCATAGATTATTTTAAATGTATTAAAAGAGACTTAGCCCATTATAAATTTAATAAACTTTATATCTAAAATACAATATGGGGTTAAGTTATTTTCATCAGAAAACAAGAAAGTATAAACTGGTAAGTTTTTGCTATGGATTTTTTTTTTTTCCAGTTTCGGAATGGTTCTTACATAATCATCTACCTATGCAAAAGGCAAAACACTGATTAAGAAAGGCAAGTTAAGAACAGTACAATATAAAACAAGGCACTGATTAGTAGTAAAAATTAAATTTGATAAATACTAAAATGTTAACAGACCTTAACGTATAAAATAAAATATTAGTTAACTCCTGCATGAATTATTCAATATATTGATTTTTCCATATGCAATAGAGAATAAATATGCCTGGCAATATAGTTTTTAAAAATGGTTTTAATGTATTTTAGGCAGACTTTATAATATCCGCTTAACCAGAACACATTTTCTAATAACATCTCATACAGAACATTTTTCTTACTTATATTACTTAAGACTGTAAAAAAAAAAAAAAAGAAAAACATTGTTTTTAACTGCATTGCTTTAACTGGGAAAAGAAGCTCTATTTAATTCTGTTATTATATTTTAATTCTTATTTTTAAAACAATTACAGAGACTCATTTCCTACCAATACATTGTGTACTAAACAATTTGGGAGAGATATCCCAGTTTTAAATGGATTTTGATGTAAAGTTTCAATGTATTTATTAAATAGTAATATAAAACAATAGAATTCATGATCTGTTAGATGTTCTTAAAAATCATTTAGAATATGTTTCATTCTTTATGAATAAGGACTCACTATGGTTCATTTCAATGTTTCTATCTTTTTTATCTAAGATGTAAAACAACACTGCAACTTTGAGCAATAACCTTGTTGTTGTTTTGTTTTTAAATAATTTTCTATATTGATAGGTGCTTTGGGAGGTCTCAAAGTAGTAAATGATCTCTATCCTCAATAGCTTGAACTAATGACAAAGATAAAGACTCTTGTAAAAATTTCTGTTTGATCATAGCTCGCAAATAACTTAAAAGAGAAACTATTGTCATTTACTCCTACCAAAGAATACAATTGAAAATAAGTAATCATTTTAATGAAAACACTCCTAAGCTAATCAGCCTCAAATGGGCATCTTTTCAGGTCATTAAGTTCCAGAATAGGCAACCATTTGAAAAGAATAAGGGGATACTGCAAGGTCTTAAAATAGGAAAGGTGTGCATCAGAGCATATTGTTTCATTGTACTTATTCAATCTATATGCAGAGAAAATAATCCCAAAAACTGGACTATATGAAGAAGAATGGGGCATAAGGATTGGAGGAAGACTCAGTGACAACCTGCCATATGCAGATGACACAACCTTGCTTGCTAAAAGTGAAGAGGGTTTGAAGCACTTAACTGATGAAGATAAAAGACTACAGCCTCCTATATGGATTACACCTCAACATAAAGAAAACCTAAATCCTCACAACTGGACCAATAAGCAATATCATGACAAATGGTGACAATATTGAAGTTGCAAGGATTTCATTTTACTTGAGTCCACAATAAATGTCCGCGGAAGCAGAGGGCAAGAAATCAAATGACATATTGCATTGGACAAATCTGCTTCAAAAGACATTTTTTTAAGTGTTAAAAAGCAAAGATGTCACTTTGAGGACTAAGGTGTGCCTGACTCAAGCCATGATATTTTCAACTGCTTTATATGCACGTGAAAGTCGGGCAATGAACAAAGAAGAGAAAAGAAGAATTGATGCATTTGAATTTTGGTCTTGGCAAAGAAGATTGAACATATCATGGACTGCCAGAGGAATGGCCAAATCTGTCTTGGAAGAAGTAAGCCAGAATGGGCCTTAGAAATGAAGATAATGAGACTTCGTCTAGCTGACTTTAGACATGTTATCAGGAAGACCAGTCCCTGGAGAAGGATGGCATTCTTGGTGGAGAGTCAATGAGAAGTGGAAGACCCCCAATGGGATGGACGGACACAGTGGCTGCAATAACAGGTGAAGTGCAGCAAAGACTGCGGGGACGGTGCAGGGCTGCACCCACCCTATTGCCTTTTGTTGTGCATGCAGCAGTATGAGTCAGAGCCGACTCAATGGTACCTGACACCGACAGTAACAGGTTCCTGAATCGCTTACTGCTGTCCAGTTGCTTAAAACCTAATATTTTATATTTTCATACAACTCGTTCAGCTTCTTAAGGCATAAATATTTGTGGGTGAAACTTATGTGCTAAAGAATTCTGTAGTTAGATTTCATTCCATATACTCACTGATGGAAGCAGTAGTCACCACTCAGTAATTTTAAGTGTTGAAATTACTTGAGGAAAATAGAATATATGTTGATTTAGATTTGCATTTGCTATCAAAAGTTGTCCAATCTTGTTTGACTAGTTTTAATCAAAATATACACTCATTTAAAGAATGTACTTCATCAAAAAACAAAACAGAACAATTGCTGTGGACTCAATTCCAATTCATAGGGAACTGAGGACAGAGTAGGACTGCCCCATAGAGTTTCTAAGGCTATAATCTTTACAGAAGCAGACCGCCATATCATTCTCCCAAGGAGCAGCTGGTGGGTTTGAACTGCTGACCTTTCAGTTAGTAGCTGAGTGCTTAGCCACTGTGCCACCAGGGCTCCTATGCACATCCTAAGAACAAGAACATTAAATTCGACACTATTAAAAATCATTTACTTGGCTTCTAGCACTGTTTCAGGCAGACCATTCTACAGATAAAAGATGAATAAGTCATATCAGAGCTAGTTTGATGGCAAAGTTTGGGACAGATACTGTGGAGGCAGGAAGAATAGTTAAGAAAGAATGATGTAGTACAGGATTTTTAAGGGTATAACAAAATCATCTCCAGAATGGCGATATGGGAAGTGACTCTGAGAGGCAATTCAGAAGTAAAAACAGAGAAACACAGGACTAATTAAGTAGGAATTAGTGATGGAGTCCCTGGATTCTGGGGTGGGTAATTTAGTGTTAGATCTACTTCAAACAAGATAAGAATAAAAGAGAAATGGTAGGCCTTTGGAGGTTGAGGAGAATTAATGACACAAAGTATATAATTTCGTACCTATTAAGTTACTTTTGAGACATCCAAGAGTTAATGTTCAGAAAAATCTGGATACACAAGTCAACGTATCGCTATATCAAGTGATACCACTATTTCAAAAGATGTTATAAAAATTAGTAAAATAGTTTGTTTCTTTATGTTAATAATTATGCGTTATATATAGGAATATGTATTAAAACTGTCTAATTGTATCTAATTAATTGACTAGCAACTTTTATACAAGCCATTGAGTAAAGTGCAGGCTTCTCAGGGCAAATATTCAAATACAATTTTTGTTAAAAATCCTACTGCCTTAAACAAAGTAAACAGAAATTCAATAAGGATAAATTATTTGCAGTAATACGTAATAGTCAACCACTTTACAACAGTCTACAATGATGATGATTATGGTGATGATGATAACAACTTTTAGAGTCTCCTACGTGCCAGAAGCTGTTCAAAGCCACGTAATGTTCCAAGCCATTTACATCGATTAGATCACACGTTCTTCACAGTAAGTTCAAGAATTTCCAATTTACTAAGGAGAAATTTAAGCTTACAGATGTAGAGTGACTCGAGTCAGAATCCCAACACAGTTAATAGATTTTACCAAGTTTTAAGAAAAATTAGTTTTTCAATTTTATTTTTTTATTGTTGAAATAACATAATGCATTTACCAAGTCAACACTTCACTTGTATACAATTCAGTGAAATAATTAACATCAATCATGTTGTGCTACCATCAACACTATCCTTTGGCAAAGATATTTAAAAATAAAATTATTAGTTTTTGTACATGACTACAAAATACACAATAACTCTGTGCTCTTGGCAAATATCTCTGAAATTTAAGCTTCATTCAAAGTAATGCATTAGCAAGTTCGATGGAATATCATCTTATCCCAGACAACTTAGAACCAAAACAAATATAAAACCAAAGAACCAAACCCACTGCCATCAAGTCGATTCCGACTTATAGCGACCCTATAGGACAGAGTAGAACTGCCCCATAGGGTTTCCAAGGAGCGGCTGGTGGATTTGAACTGCTGTCCTTTTGGTTGGCAGCCAAGCTCTTAACCACTGCAGCAGCAAGGGTCCAAAACAAACATGTAGGTTTTAATTGACTAAAATAATAGTGGAATATGAAAGTCTGATAAATACTAGTAACTTTATTTTCTCATGAGATCAACCTTGTTAATATTAAAAGTGATTACATATCTTATTTTAAAGTATGTGTGTGGGGTAGTGGAATATAAAAATATGAATAGTTTAACTTAAAAAATTAGTTTAACTTACACACCTTAAAATGCAACACTTATAAGTGATCTGGCTTGCAGAAAATATATGCAACTAGGTATGCCCTTTTAAAAATCTAGATGACATTGGGAAAATAACTCAGACGGAAGTCACACTGATTTCGGTTAACAAGAGAGAGTTAACCTTTGTGCTGATTTTTCCTTGTACAAATCATATTCCTCTCAATGCTGGCCCAGATCTCCATTAGAAAAAATTTGCTTAGCAATCCCTCAGGTAACTGAAATCACTAGTGTATCTCCATCTAGCCTGTGCCATGACTGGCTCACCAAGAATAGAGAAAATATTTCTACTGAAAAATCAACATAGAAATTACTTGGAGTTGTTAGTATCTCATTAAAATTAGCTCTTACAAATGTATATTACGTCTAAGAAATTGAACCAATAGTTTTAAAGGGAGGGTTCGGGCTTAGCCATCAAGAGCCACGTAAGATTAGTGAACATTGTCTTCCACGGTGCCTGCACTGAAATATATAACCTCATAATCAATTTAAGAATTAAAAAAAACCAGAAGTTAGATTTCTGACCCATTATTTGACAAGTCCCCAAAGTATCCCATGGCCCACTGGAACTTACTGGCGTTCACACTTTTCCTGTTAACTTCAATTCTTAATCCACCTCTGACTGATCTTCAAAAGAGTTGAGAATAGCATTTAACATAATCATCTATTTTCTTGTTCAGCATTTACATCTTTACCTGTCATCTTCATCTCTTTAATATCCATGCCTCACTGGAATGGTCAGGGCTAGGAGGAGAGAGGTATGTCTCTTTGGCCTTGCTACTTCTATATCTACTCCCAACCAGTCCCACTACTGCTCATATGTAATTAATAAGTGGGTAAATATTTTTCATTTTTTAATGCCAGCCTGAAATTTAAAGGAATCCAGAGAATCCCACTGTAAAACAAGATTTCTGGACAGCTAGTTGGGGGAGAGGGGCTTGTTTCCCAGTAAAAGTAACCGTGCACAACCAAGAGCATTCACATGGATCCCAAACTTACATGTAAATACCTTTTTCAGCTCCAAGGCACCTAGAACACTATAGAAGCAAGCTGGGAGCCTTGCTTGCTTTTCTTGTGCTCGAGAACTAAACAGACAGGCTTTAAAAAGTACAAGTGAAACTTATAAGGGTTATATGACTCTGTAGTAATGGTTAAACACCTGGCAGGGGAGGTGGATTGTAAAAGAGTGATGATTCCAAGGGGATCCCTGGTAACTAAAGGGTAGTTCAACTGACATGATGGCTAAAATACCTCCTGGGTCTGAACATCAGTCAAGAAAGCAGAAAAGAAAATTTCACTATGGTTAAAGAGAACTACTGTATTTAAAAGTCAAGATGAAGTTTAATATTATTCTAATTCCCATTCTCACAGGTTCCTCACATTTCCTTTTAAAAACATATTACATTGGGACATTTTAAGCTTCTTAATTTTTTTTTTTTTTTTTTTTGTTTAGGGACTTGTTTATAGTCATAATAAACCATTCCATGGTGTGAGTTATGGGGTAATAATTCAAATCTTGTGTATTAACTGGAGCTCAGTATAGTATTTTATCTAACAATACAAAATATGTGAGTTATTACATCATAAGTTACATCGTGTTGCATTGTGCTTCTTAAATATCTTCTCTTTTTGCAGGAACAAGATCAAAAACAAAGACACTTTATATTCATCTGTCTTTTTCCTGAATTTGGGTTTGGATATATGGCTTTGGAGCACTGTGTAAAATTACAAGTCAAGTCGTACCTAATGCTGTGGATTATGAGATGTTTTGTTTTATCTTTGAAATATTGTTGTTGGTTGATTTACATCAAGATATATGACCATACACATAAAGTCATTCAGCAAACATCTGAATAAATAGTATACATTTGTTGCACAGAGCAGAGCTATTTGCCTGTGAGATTGTCTTAATTGTTGTCCTTAGAGTTTAAATAAATTTGTTTACAACTTAGTTTTACAATTTGAGGCAAAGGGTATAAATTAATTATTTGAGTGTCATCCAGATGGTAATGTCTGTCTTATATTCAGGGTTCTATCTTGTTAAACACTTCAAAAATTTTACTTGTCATTTCAGGTAGAAGTATAAATGTTTTGGTAATTCTACCAATTGCGTTAATGCTAAATATTTATGTAAAAATTAAAAATTAAGTTATAAAAGGAAGATAGATTTTGGTGTAGAAATTTTTATTTATATGTGTCCATGTTTGGCTTAGACAAAAATTAATGGTTTCAAAATTAAGTCTTGTTAGAGGTTACTTTTTCTTAGCTTCAGAATTCTATGTAAAGAAGCCACACCAGAAATCATTTGCCCCAACCTGCTTTTTTGTTTTTTTGTTTGCTTGCTTGTTTAAAAGACAAGCAGACTGATACACAGAGAGATTAAGCTAAACTCATTTAATAATACCCATTGCCGTCAAGTCAATTCCAACTCATAGCTACCTTATGGGACAGAGTAGAACATCCCCTTAGAGTTTTTAAGGAGCTCCTGATGGACTCGAACTACTGACCTTTTGGTTAGTAGCAGTAGCTCATAAACACTACACCATGAGAGTTTCCCATTAGAGGGTTTAAATATTTCAGTTTTTCAGTAGTAAGTTTTGGAAATTCATTGCATGACTCAAAATTCTTTCCATTCTATACTTAATACTGAAAGTATCAGTACTTGACCTTTAGTTAAGTAGCCCATACATAAGTGTCCTATTCTAACTTATGAACTTGTGAATCCATTGTTTAGTATTGGGTGTTAAATCAATTGGGTATTAAATAAATAAATAATACACACACACGCACACACACACACCTATATATCATCTCAGGAAGTACTGTTGGACCATGTTAAAGACTACAGGATTCAGTATGGATTGTACCTTAACATAAAGAATACAAAAATAGTTGCAACTGGACCAGTGAGCAACTCTATGATAAATGCAGAAAAGATTGAAGTTGTCAAGGATTTCGTTTTACTTGGATCCACAATCAATGCAGAAAAGATTGAAGTTGTCAAGGATTTCATTTTACTTGGATCCACAATCAACACCCATGGAAGCAGCAGTCAAGAAATCAAGTGATGCATTGAATTGGACAAATGTTCTGTAAAAGTCCTCTTTAAAATGTTAAAAAGCAAAGATACCACCTTGAAGACTAAGATGCGCCTGACTCAAGCCACGGTGTTTTCAATCACCTCATATGCATGTGAAAGCTGGACAACGAATAAGGATGACCAAAGAATTGACACTTTTGAATCATGGCGTTGACAAAGAATATTGAATGTACCATGGACTACCGAAAAAATGAGTAGATCTGTCTTGGAAAAAGTACAGCCAGAATGCTTCTTAGAAGCAAGGATGATGAGACTTCATCTCACATACTTTGGACGTGTTACTCTGGAGAAGGACATCATGTTTGGTAAAGTAGAGGGTCAGCGAAAAAGAGGAAGACCCTCAACGAGATAGACTGATGTATTGGGTGCAATAATGGGCTCAGGCGTAATGACAATGTGAGAATGGTGCAGGACTGGGCAGTGTTTCCTTCTATTGTAGTTTCTTCATGAGTCAAAACCGACTTGATGGCACCTACCAACAACAACAATCTTGTATATAAATATGAATAGATGATGATGATAGATAGATAGATAGATAGATAGATAGATAGATAGATAGATAGATAGATAGATAGATAGATAGATGATAGATAGATGATAGATAGATAGATAGATAGATAGATAGATAGATAGATAGATAGATAGATAGATAGATAGATAGATAGATAGATAGACAGACAGATAGATGAATGCTTCTACTTACTGACCAAATCAGGAAATTACTAGATGCTACAGTTAAAAAAAAATCTTTCTTAAAGAGTTTTTTTTTTTTTTTTTTTTACTGAAGAATTTATGTCAGTCATCAGTGTGTTGCTTTTGTGTGTTTGTTTGCTTTTAAACCAAAGCATCACTAAAAATTTTTGGCTACAAACTGCAAATTGTTTATGAAAAATTGAACTCAAGATTGCCTTGAGTAAGGTTTAAAAGAGTGAAGCTAGATTCCAAGCTGATTCTTCTTACTAGTGTACACACATTTGATAGATAGTATCTCCCTTGGTTTAATCAAAATTACTCATTTTTTGTGTCTATTTTTTTTTTATGTTATCTCAGGTATTTTCATGTAATTATTTTATAGATTTATTTTTGTTGAGTTAAAAACATCTCTTGTGGTTTTGATTCTATAATTTTTTAAGTAGACTATAATTGGATTTGACTGCAGTTGTTTTTATAATTAATTTTCACATTTGTTTCTGCATGTATTATGCACACTTTTAAGCAGTTTGCCACATGCAATTAATTGTAGAGGATTTGACCCGATATGCTATTTTTCCTTTAATTAAAAGTCCAACTCACTGCCATGACGAAGATTGGCACAGTGGAAAAAGCAAGCACTCTAGGAAGGAGTGTAAATTAACCAGCTTCAATGAAGTGCACTCACTGTGGAAAGAAATACAAAAAAATTAACATCATATAATATGTACCTTAGGAGCCCTGGTGGTGCTGTGGTTAAGTGCTCAGCTGCTATTCAAAAGGTTGGCAGTTGGAACTTACCAGTTGTCCCACAGGAGAAAGATGTGGCAGTTGGCTTCCTTAAAGATTTACAGCCTCGGGAATCCTGTCAGGCAGTTCTACCCTGTCCTACAGGGTCACTGTAAGTTGGAGACAACTAGATGGCAAAGGGTGTTTAATATGTGTCTTTTGCGGTAGCCAAAAATATGTGTTGGAATTCTAACCCACCAGCTGTGAATGTAATCCAATTCGGGAATAGGGTTTTTTGTTTGTTATGTTAATGAGACCATATCAGTGTAGGGTGTGTCTTAAGCTTATTCATTTTTAAGACATAAAAAGAGTAGGTTAAACCAAAACCCATTGCCATCAAGCCAGATCTGACTCATAGTGACATATGCACACAGGGGAAGATACCTGCCACGTGGAGATAGCCAAGGAGTCAAGGAATGCCAGGTCTACAGAAACTGAAAGAGATCTTACCCCAGAAATGACAGACAGAGACTGTCCCTAAAGTTGGTATGCTGAATTTGGACTTCTAGCTTTCTTACCTATGAGAAAATAAATTTTGCCCTTTATATACACCAATTTGTGGTATTTCTGTTAGAGCAGCACTAGGAAACTAAGATAGCAAATTCTTCAAGGTCACACCACTTAGGAAAGGGCTGTGTCCAAATGCAGTTAGCCTTTTTATTAGGGCCCCTGCTTTGATCTTCATTCTCTGATCATGATATTTTCAATCACCTCATGTGCATGTGAAAGCTGGACAATAAGTAAGGAAGACCAAACAAAGAAGAATTGATGCCTCTGAATTATGGTGTTGGTGAAGAATATTGAGTATAACATGGACTGCCAAAAGTATGAGCAAATCTGTCTTGGAATAAAAAAGCCAGAATGCTCCTTGGAAGAGAGGTTGGTGAGACTTTGTCTCATATACTTTGGGCATGTTATCAGGAGGGTCCAGTCCCTGGAGAAGAACATCATGCTTGGTAAAGTAGAGGATCAGCAAAAAAGAGGAAGATCCTTGATGCGATGGGCTGACACAGTGGCTATAACAAAGGGATCAAGCATAACAACGATGGAGCAGGACTGGGCAGTATCTCCTTCTGCTGTACCTAGGGTCACTATGAGTTAGAACTGACTTGATGGTACCTAGCAACAACAAAAACTATTTTGATCATGGAGGGTGATAAGAGAGCAGACACCATTTATTTCTTCTTTTTTCGGCTTTAAAATAAAAATGAAGGTAATAATCTCTGGGAAAGTATGGGATATGTAAGAAGAGCATAGCATCTTTAAGCGAAGAATTGATTTTCAGAATTGTTCCAGGAGTGGTTTCTAGCCAGAAGAAAATATAAAGAATTAGATAGAAATTGGTCTATTTTATATAATTAAAATAAAAATGAAATAGGCATGCTTCAATGTCCATTTCCCTTATAACCTTCTCATCTTTATGTTTTCAAAGGCACATTTATCATATATTACTATTTACATTCAAGTTTATATGTTTCTTAATTACCTGACTCCCTCAATACAGTGCATTTGTTTTATTAACATAAAGTAAGAGTTGGTACACGTTAGTGGAGTGGCTGCTTGTCTTCCCTTAGAGACATTATCACTTCAGCAAAGGAAATATGTCTAAGGGGAATTTAAGTCACACTAATCCAGGTTTTAATCCAGGTATTTTGATATTTTTTAGATAAACAGAACCCAAAAGTAAATATGCAAAAAGTCAACCTTGAAGTCAGTAATAATAACATGATATGTGTACATGAATGGCTATTAGTATTTTTTTACATCAAAATTAAAAAATGCAAACCTTTCTCTAAGGCCATGGGACAGATGATAACAGGAGAAGTCTAATTGCAATATATCCTGTAATGGAATCACAGTCTGTGTAGAATCTGATTAAGGTTAATTTGAATCACATCGATTTGAATTAACATGGCCTTTGCAGAATGAACAACATCTTAGTGCCAACATGAACAATTAGTACCTTTAATTCCATACATCTGCTTGGAAAGGTTAGATTTATTAGTTATCAAGATAACATTTCAGAATGCAAATCCATGTTGCTTCATTTCCTCTAAGCCACCTCACCTGAGCACCTGGAAATGCTCAGTACAGATGTGTCTTGGAATGATATCATTCCTACTAAGAAGCAAGAAAGAAAGTATGAAGAAAAACACAACCAGATTTACTGAAAAAACAGTTTTCTCTGTTTATCAATGCTATACCTACCCTAAACCAAACCCACTGACATCGAGTCAATTCTGACTCATAGTGACCCTGTAGTGTTTCCAAGGCTGTAAATCTTTATGGAAGCAGACTGCCACAGCTTTCTTCCACCAAGTCTCTGGTGGTTTCAAACCATTGGCCTTTGAGATAGCAGTCAAATGCTTTAACCACTGTGCTACCAGGCCTCATTCAATGCTGTGCAAAAAACAAAAAAACAAACCCCTTGCCATCAAGTCAATTCTGACTCATATATTAAAAAAAAAAATTAAATTATTTATTTATTTATTTATTTATTTATAATAGGATAGAGTAAAACTGCCCTGTAAGGTTTCCAAGGAGCACCAGGTGGATTTGAACTGCTGACATTTTGGTTAGTAGCCCTAGCACTTAATCACTACACCACCAGGGTTTCCAATGCTGTACAAAAGGGTTTGAATTACACAGTTAAGTAAAAATGATAGTTGCAAGACAAATAGCTGGCTATATTTTTAGTTAAATAGTCATATGTTATCGATATCTATGTGAAATTGACTTAACACTTAAAAGGTTTTAAGGACCATTTATTTCAATTCCATTATTTTATAGCTAAAATATAATTGCAGTCCAGAAAATTTAAGTAATTTGCTTAAAGTCTTACAACAAAACTGGACCAAAAATCAGATCTTAAGGCCACATGTTATACTGTATAATCTCTGTTGAATTAGATGTTTCACAGTATAACACACACACGTACATACACAGGAGGGTTATTATTAAGACATTTTAGAGTGATTCTATCCATTATTGTGGTATTAGTGACCATCTCAGCAACAAAATTATCAGAGATTTCATGTCTTCTTTTAATCCTAGAAAATATATGTTTTTAGACAACCTTGGAAGGTTTAGCACCTTATACACTTTGCTTAATAAACTCCCAGAAGACATATTTTTTTTAATACAGTGTAATTTCATGACATTATTCCTAACCTCCGTTCTGTCAGGAACGCCCTTGTCTTTTACCCCATTCCCCAATGAATACAGATCTTGCATTACTTAGGTTTTCAGGTATCAATTGTTGTGTAATAGAAAATGTTTTTGCTCACCTCTGCTTCATGTGGTATTGTCTAGAACAGCTTACCTGGAACTAGAGGATCTAAGATGGCGTCATTCCATATCATATGGCTTGAGTGATGAGGAGTGACTGGGCCTCTTTCTTCCTCTGTTTAGTGTCTTATCATACAAGGCCTCTCTCTTTTCAAGAATTCTTTCTCCGCAGGGTAGGCAGACGTCTTTGTGATGACTGGCTTCTCAGAGAGTGATAAGAGAAGCTGCTAGGTCTGTTAATTCCTACTCCTTAAAGTCAGATATTATCACATCCATCACTTTCTATTGGTGAAAGCAACTTTCAGAACCAGACACACTGGAAGGAATAAGAAACATACTCCTTGTCAGAATGGGATGAATGGCATATATCTACAGGGATGGGGAAATTGTTGGTGTCTGTCTTTGTAATTAGTTGGCATCACATAGCTAAGGCTCAATCCTGATCTAGAAGCCTTCCCTTACATAACCACAGTCAACCCAAGCCAGGACAAGGGTTCCAGAGATACAAAAGAGGAACCTTTGGCCTAGCTTGAGTTGACTGTGGGTATGTAAGGGAAGGCTTCTAGAACAGGACTAAGCCTTAGCTATGTGATGTCAACTAATTACCAAGATGGACACCAACAATCCAAGGCTTCCCTTTTTTTTATCTTTATATCCCTTACCATGAGATGCTCTAGTGGCACAGTAGTTAAGAGCTTGGCTGGTAACTGAAAGGTCAGTGGTTCAAATTTACCAGCCATCACACAGGAGAAAGAATGGCAGCTTACTTCTCCAAAGATAACAGCCTTGGAAACTTTGCGAGGCTTTCTACTCTATCATATAGAGTTGCTATGAGTCGAAATCATCTCGATGGCAATGCGTAATGAGATCCCTTATCATTATAGTTATCACATTGTACCGAAATGATTTGTGACTGCCTTCTTACCAGACTGTAAGCAGCAAGAACGTGATTCGTTCTTAATCATCCTTGTGTCATCAGTGGTTAAAACATGTCTGGGAAAACAAGTGTTCAATAAAAGACTGACAAACTAAATTTTTTGTAGTGTTGAAATGGAAGAAACATGTTTTTCCAATATATTCACGTAGTAGATTGAGGAAAGTTTGGGAATAAATTTTGGGGATACAGAAATAGCCCCAAATAAAATTTGGGAATACAGACATCTGCATAAAACTTATGGTAACAATGTAACCGGAATATTTAATGAAAAAAAAAAAAATAACAGTTAAATGAAAGAATGAGACACAGGATGCCCAGTCATTTGTATTGTATTGCTGTAACTAGGGATATATAAGAAATTTGATTCTACCTTATTTTATTTCTGCTTTAATTTGAATAACTCATTTTGATTCATTTAATGTGTGTATATGCACATGCACACAAGCATAGAAGTGTGTATTTTGGTATTTGTTTGTAAGTATTTATGAATGAAATGTCTCATAGTTGGAAATCTTCACAAATCTCAGTACTTTGGAAAATGTAAGAAAGGAAAATTTTGCAGGAATGAAATTTTCCTGAGGGCAAAATCTGAAGATTGAAAGTTTTAGAGAGCAAGCTATGCATCAAAGTCCACAGCCTGAATAGGTACATTTGAAGAACGTAGGAGCCTAGTCTTCTTCTAGCTTTTCCATCTGTGCTTTATTTGCTTTCCTCACTATTAGAAATACTTGCAAATTTGTTGAAAAATTAATCCAAATGAAATGTTTCAAAACAGCAAATTGATTCTGCATAAAACCACTTCTTGAAAATAGTTTACAAATACTGTTTAGTACTGTTTTCTTTCGTTCTTTAACATGGCAGAGGGCTTGACAGAACCTGGGCCTGGCTTTCCCACCCCATATAAAGGTATGTGAGAAAAAGTTATAAGGATTTGGAAATGACAATTCTCTCTTATTAAAATAAATCTTTTGTCAATGAACAGGGAAACTGTAAAACCCATAAGATTTTTTTTTAACTGCAAAACAATTGCAAATAATAAATATTTTATAGGTGGTTTGAACCCATCCAGTGGCTCTATGGGGGAAAAGACATGGTGACCTGCTCCTGTAAAGATCACAGCCTAGAAAACCCTATGCGCCAGTTCTACTCTGTTGCATGTGGTAGCTATCAGTCGGAATCCACTTGAAGTCACCTAACAATAATAGGCACTCTTAAAGAATCTTTTGTGTCAAGAATTGCCTAGCTACAACAGAATTTTCTTTGCAGCTAGGACTTACAGTGAGGAAGAGATCAGCTAGGACTTACAGTGAGGAAGAGATCAGCTGTTACTTTCCTGTTTTAGCGGTGGCTTTGTTTATACTTATCAGGATTTAAGTTGTTAGTTTGTCAATTAATTTCATTAGCTTTCTATTTCTGTTCATTATGTTGAAGGCTAGGAGAAAAGTCTATTTGAAATGTGTTCCCAGAGTGATCCTTTTTACTAGAAAATCACATTAATGTGGAATTTATCTGCTAGACACAGAAACATAAACACAATAAATTAATAATTTCTTCCAATTTCCATATGCATAAGTCATATGGTTAGATATCCTAGAACAGAGGCAGGGAAAAATGCATAGAAAGGGAAATTTGTCTATAGGTTTTATTAGTGGAACAGGAATTGTTAAGCAGACTAAAAACAGAGAAAGATGGGAAGACTAGGCCCTTCCCACACAATTAGTAAAAAGATGGAGGTGAATGGGCTAGCTAAAAGAGCATACTCCTTTTTACAAACCAGCCACCAAAGGAAAATTGGAAATGGAGGGAGCACGCCCAGGAGGAGTCCCTGGGTGGTGCCAACAATTAAAAAGCTTGGCAAAGGTTGGTGGTTGGAGTTCACCAGAGGCTCCTGGGAAGAAAGGACTAGTGATCTACTTTTGAAGAATTAGCCATTGAAAACCCTAAGGAGCACTGTTCTACTGTGAGGCACATGGAGTCACCATGAGTTGGAATTGACTCAATGGCAACTGGTTTGGTTTTTACCGAGGAGGTGACTATTCCCTGAAACTAGTTCCTGTCGTTGATGCGTGGGAAAATGTAGGACTGGACAATGAGATGGATGATGCTTTTAAACACCAGCTCTCAGGCATTGACCATTATAGTCAGTCTCATGGTCAAATGCTCATCTTGAAATCATTCCAAACATATAACTTAATATAAAACAAAATAAGCACCATTTTTAGAACTGTCTTTCACTAAAACTACATGTTCCATTATATTACTAGCAAGAAATGTTAGTGTTATAAAAAATATCATGAAAATATCTTTTAGCAAACACTGGTCTGTGAATTTAAAATATTGACATGTAGTGTTGAAATATGTTGACATAAACTTGCTAAAATTAAAACTGTAACAGATACTTATCTGCATTTTGTTTAGCTGAATACGTCTTTTTTTTTTTTTCTTAACTTGCATCCGAAAAACATTTTAGAGCTTTTATCTATTTCCTGTCACTCCCATTTAATAATTATGTCTGGTGTTTGTTCATCTTAGCAGATTTCATATTTGTCAATGCAAATAGCCTATCTTTATCTACAGAGCTCTAAAAAGAGTAAACTACTGGTTGCTTCATTCCTTTAAACATATGATTCCTGCTCTTATCTCTGTAGATAAAGTTCTGTTTAAGCACACAAAATCTATATATGTGTGTGTGTCTCTGTATACATATAAATAAACATGTATGTACGTACATGTGTGTATATATATATATATATATATATACTTTTAAAAAAAAAACCTTAATTCATTTTTTTAATGTGTAGGGAATAGCACTGTGAAGTATTTGGAAAAATTTAGTATACAATAAGAAAAGATTTGACCTCACAGAAAAATAAACAAAACAACCAGGAAAAAAGTAGGGAAATCGTGAAAAGAGAATGAAACGTAGTGCTGGGATAGTTGTTATACAGTCATGTGCCACATAGCATCCACTATAATAGAGTTCAGAAATCACGATCAAAAAATGGGTAAGAGCAGATGTAACCAGACTAGGGAACACAAAGGCTTCCTACCTGTAACACTTGTAGCTCATGTCTCTTATATACAAAACATGTACTCTTTATTTTGGTTATCTAGTGCTGCCATAACAGAAATACCACAAGTGGATGGCTTTAATGAAGAGAAATTCATTTTCTCACAGTCTAGTAGGTTACAAGTCCAAATTCAGGGCGTCGACTCCAGGGGAAGGCTTTCTCTTTCTGTCCGCTCTGGAGGAAGGTCCTTGTCTTCGATCTTCCCCTGGCCAAGAAGCTTCTCAGGCACAGGGACCCCATGTCCAATGGACGTGCTTTGCTCCTGATGCTGCTATCTTGGTGGTATGAGGTCCCCAACTCTCTGCTTGCTTCCCTTTCCTTTTATCTCTTGAGAGATAAAAGGAGGTACAGGCCACACCCCAGGGAAACTCCATTTACCTTGGATCAGGGAGGTGACCTGAGTGAGGGTGGTATTACAATCCCACCCTAATCCTCTCAACATAAAATTACAATCACAAAATGGAGGAAAACCACACATGGCCTAACCAAGTTGATACACACATTTGGGGAACATAATTCAACCCATGGCACTCTTGTATACAAATACTAAGTATATAATATGGTGTTTGCCTAACTTCCAAATCACATAATGTCCTATTTCACAGAAGACATCATGGATATTCAGCAACACAGCAAAGTAACAGGACTTTCATGTTAGGGAAATCAATGTTCTAACCCTAGTCTGTGGCTAAGATTTAACCTAGGTGATCTTTCAAAGTCTCAATTTCCATGGTATATTAAATATTCTTCTTCAACACCACTATTCAAATGTGTCCTTTCTCCTTTGATCTTCCCTTTTTCATTGTCCAGCTTTCCCATGCATGTGATGCTATTGAATATGTGATGACTTGGGTCAGTTGTAACTTAGTCATCTAAAAGAAATTTTTGTTTTTTTTCACTTTAAAGAGGACTTTCGCAGAAGATTTGCCCAATGCAGTACGTTGTTTGATTTGTTTGACGGCTGCTTCCATGGGCATTGATTGTTGATCCAAGTAGAATGAAATCTTTGACTTCAGTGTCTTCACCACTTATTAATCAATATGTTTAAGGAGACTTGGTGGTGCAATGATTGAATTGATCGACTGCTAACCAAAAGTTTGGCAGTCGATCAATTCTTACTCTGTGAGAGAAAGATGAGTCAGTCTTCTCCCATAGATATTTACGGCCTTGGAAACCCTATGGGGTCATTATGGGTCAGAATTGAATCAGTGTCAGTGTTTTGAATTTGGTGTGATGTTTTCTGGTCCAGTTGTGTACATTTTTGTTTTCTTTATGTCCAAGAGTAATCCATACTGAAACCTACAGTCTTTGACCTTCATCAGTAAGTACTTCAAGTCATCTTCATGTGTCATATGCATATTGTTGGTTGTTAATGAGTGTTGCTTCAATCATGACAGCACATTCTTAATATAGTCTGGTTTGTAGGGTTATTTATTCAGCATACATATTGAATAAGCATGTGAAAGGATATAATACTGCCACACACCTTTTAAAAATAACCTATAAACTAATGAGTGAGGTATCTAGCTAGAAGAAGTAATTGTTCCTTAATCTTTGACCAAAATTTACATAAAATAAGCTCTTACTTAATATTTAGAAAAGTTTATAGCAGCATAAAATTTTGGTGGAGGTTATTCAATCCAAACTTACTCCTAGTAAAGAGAAGAGATTGGATCCCATAAAAGTAAGCAAACGTGTTCAATGTTACCAAGCTGGTTAGTTGCAGAGCCAGAATTACCACACACTTTTTTTTTCAGTCAAATGTTCTTTGTAAATCATGCTGATGGATATTATTAACATTATGCTTGGAACAATACTGTGTATCTGAGGGCTATACAGTTTTGAATATATACAAATATTGTACAGTAAACAAGCGAGATAGATTTTGTGAAATAGAAGCATGCTTGTTGGAAACTACTTTGAAGACTTACCTACCCTTAAATTATTCAAGATGGTCATATGCTGTAAATACAGAACATCGTAATCCTATGACCCTGCAGTTATTAGAAGACATGGTACTTGTCATTTTTGAAATAGTTACCCAAGCTTAACTGGATTCCACCATCACATTATTAGGCCTGCTAAAAATATGATTTTATATTTTTCTTAAGCAATATTTGAATCAATCAGCATATATCAAACTTTGATCAACCCTTCCAACTATTGTACTGACAATGGATAGAGAATGGGAGATTCCTTATCTACTGTTCTGAAAGCTTTTGCCTATACATTTTCACACTGTGTTAACAAGTGTCATAAAAACATATAAAAACTATGCTAATGGGTGTCATAGAAACATATAGAGAGAGATAGATGGATTGCTCAAATAATCCTTCCCAGCTGCTTGAAGAGATTTTACAGACTTCCCAGGCTACGCAGGTGAAATCACTGATATTTTGCCAAGCAATTACCGTCTAGGGTCCTCAGTATCATATGGCCATCTGATCCAGTTTTTATCTTCAGCAGAAGTATTGATTCCAATCAGACAAACAATCATAAATGCAACATGGGCCTGGGAACAGCTGCATCTGGCTATATAGTGCATTTAAATTTTATTCTTGGCTAATATAATACAAGATTTTGTTTTTAATTTGACTTTTATAGATTAATAAAGTATGAATACACAATAACATTCACCTATAATTTTATAGATTAATGAAGTGTGAGTACAAAATAATATATTTTGTGTTATCGGAATTTTTGAAAAATAGATTTGTTTTTAAAGCCCTTGGAAAATGATGTTGTGATGTTTATAATCCTGATTTAGATATAAGTAAAATATCTATTTATGCTTGCATTGAGTTAGTTACTGAAATGAAGAATATATTTTCTATAAGATGGTATATTTTTAGTTACAGTGTTATGGAGCCCTAGTGGCATAGTGATTAAGAGCTTGGCTGCTAAACAACAGGTTGGCGATTCAAATTCACCAGCTGCTCCTTGGAAATCCTATAAGGCAGTTCTACCCTGTCCTATAGGGTCACTATGAGTAGGAACCGACTCAACAGCACCTAACAACAACAATAGCTACAGAGTAATTAGACCAGTTTATTCAGCATGTGGGTCACATCACACCACTTGTATAAAGATGGAGATAAAGATACTTTCAGAAAAGAGAGTAAGATGTGATGCAAAGCAAGAGTCAGTCCTTAATATCCTGATCTTGTGGCTCCCCAAAAATGTAAATGGTGCCATTCTTACATATAAGCAACATATATACACAGCCATCATTCATTCATTCAACAAGTGGTGACTAAGTGCTCACCACACATGGACACTGTGCCAGCAGTGCAGGGGACACAGCTGAGTGACCACATTCAGTAACATTGGCGGGTAGTTACAGAGCTACTGAATGTTGTTGTTGTTGTTAGGTGCTGCTCCGTTAGTTCCAATTCACAGAGACACTATGTACAGCAGAACGAAGCACTGCCCTCCAGTCCTGCACTATCCTCACAATCATTGTTGCTTGAGACCATTGTTGTAGCCAAAGTGACAAAGTATTAAGGACAGTAGAGAACATTTATGATCTGATGTGTCTGCTTATCTTTGCAACCAGCATCATATTTTAATACTATCATGTAAATTCTAAATTTTAGGCTGCTTGGGTCCTATATGTACCATATTTTTTCACAGTTTTCTATGTCTGCTGACTGAGCTCTAAATACATCTGTCCCCTCTTTATATTATCCTATCATTTAGTGGCCATTTGTCTAGTCTCTTAGGGCTGCTGTGCCAAAGTACAGTCATGCATTGCTTAACATCCACGGTGTTGTCACTATATGCTGTTGAGTGGGTTCTGACCGATAGCTACCCTATGTATAACGGAAGGAAATGCTGCCTGGTCCTGCACCATTCTCACAATTATTATGCTTGAGCCCATTGTTGCAGCCACTGTGTCAATCCGTCTAGTCAAATGTCTTCCTCTTTTTTGCTGAACCTCTACTTTACCAAGCTTGCTGTCCTTCTCCAGGGATCAGTCCCTCCTAATAACATATCCAAAGTATGTGAGACAAAGTCTTGCCATCGTTGCTTCCAAGGAGCATTTTGGCTGTTTTTCTTTCAAGACAGATTTGTTCATCCATGATACATTCTGTGAAATAGGACATTATGTGATTTGGATTTTGTGTAAATATCTTATTATATACAGGAAATCTCCAGGTTACAAACATACAAATTATACAGAATCCATAGTTATGAACCAACGCCCTAAAGCCTACTATATGCTATCCATGTACTGTGGCAGTGAAATCACTTTGTATACAAGAAACACGAGATACACGTGTTCCGTGCAGGAAGCAACTGCTTTCCCCAGGTCCGGTTCCACCTGCTACATCCTGTTCTCCGATGGAGATTTCTGAATTTATGAGACCAGTGACGTATATGCGGTCGGACATTGCCTGAGCTTTATGAGACCATACCCAACAAAAACTGGCAGCAACTGGTGTTTGTCATTAAAGACCAGGACATGCCCACTAATTTGCAATTTGGTATGTTCTCTGACGAATACTAGACTTGAGAATGTGGCTTCGACTTGAATGCAAAACAAAGCTTCTTAGTTCACCCTTCCCATAAAACTCTATTCTAACCAACTGCCTAATTGAAGATAATTGTATCAATGTTACATTATGAAACAACTTGCCTACCCATTGTAGACTGTTAAGAAGGGAGCAGAGACCAAACTTGAACTCTCAAAAGCTCACTATTTAATTTTCTTTATGAAGTGAGTCTGTTATAGGCCTACCCTAGGTTCTTCTCCCTCTCTTGTAATTTCTCAGCCAGGAACTGCTTTCTTAGAATTGTTGGTGTCAGCTACTGGATGTCAGAACTCTATCAATTAGATCAGCCACTTTTCTGTCTTGGGAAAAAAATCCATAACACATGGATAGGTCTCCCAGAAGTGCACACTCCAAATTGGTCTCACATTGTGGTGGGAATGAAGGGGAGAGTGGAAATGTTCTGCTATGGAAAACTGATGGTATACAGAGGGCTCAAATTAAAAAGGGGAGGTACAACATAGATAAAAGCTTTGCATTCCTGTCAGAGAAAAATAATTGAAGAACATTAGGCTATGAAGAACGTGATTAGCTATGCGTCTTAGAAATATTGTTCCAGGACTAGTGTGGGGGAAGGATTAAAGGCAACATAACAATGAGAGAGAGTCCACTTGAGACTTGAAGCAGTGGAGCAACAGTGGCTAACCCTTACTGAGCACTTGTTCTATGCCATACACCATTCATTATAAGACTTACATATAGATTTACCCATGAAAGCAGCATAATCATGAGTCAGGGTCTCTTGAGAAAAAGGGCATATAAAAGTTATATAATGTGCTCAAATTCACATAAGCTGTTGATAGTAAAGATGGAGAGAAAGGACAGATCTGAAAGATGCATATAGGGTTAAAAAAACAAAAACTGACAGTGTTCAATGACTATTTTGGTTCGTGTTTTCAATACCTCTTCCCTGAACATTTTCTGTAGCTCAGTGTATTGTATCTCCCTGCCTGATTGTTGTTGGTTGCTGTGAGTCAATGCTGTGAGTCAATTCTGACTCATGTGACTCCATGAGTTGTAAAATTCGCTCCACAGCATTTACAAGGTTGTGGCCTTTCAGAAGTAGATTGCCAGGCCTATCTTCCGAGATGCCTCTGGGTGCGTTCTAACCTTTTGTATATTAGTTGAGCATTTAACTTTTGTTGCCACCAAGGGACTCCTGCTACCTGTTTATTCTTCTCAAAATACAGCTCCAATCATGCTATTCTTTTGCTTAGTAATATGGAGAGTATATCTGTTACCAGTGGAATAAAATCAGTCTCACTATGTAAGCAAGGCATCCTATATCTGATCCCTACCTACTCTTCTAGTTTTATTTGTTCCCAATTCTTATTTATGGTAATTTGTCCAAATGTATATATTTTATACTACAGTCTGTACTTGTACTCAAATACACACATAAACACATATACACACACACTCATTAACTTTATTGAAATATAATTCACATGCTGAGCAATGAACACATTTAAAATATACAGTGTGGTAGATTTTAGTCCTGGTCATTGCATTGTTCAGCTATTGTGATAAGCAATTTTAAAACATTTTCCTCACACCAGAAATATATCAGGTACACACTAGTAGTCACACTCCACTTACCAGCCCTTCTCCAGCTATCCCTAGGCAACCACTAATATTCTTTCTAATTCTGTAGAATTGCCTACTCCGGAGATTTCATAAAAATGAAATCACACAACATGCAACATAATGTTTTCAAGGTTAATCCATGTTGCAACATGTATCAGTGTTTCATATAATTATTGTGATCTTTTGCAGAATAACATTCCATTGCATGGATACATCACATTTGTTTTTTCCGTTCATCTATCAATGAACATTTTTCCCCACAATTTACCTATTATGAATATGCTGCTATGAACATTCATGTACAAGTTTTTGTACGGTATGTTTTCATTTCTCTTATGAACACACCTAGGAATGAAATTGCTGGGAAATATGGTAACTCAATGTTTAATCTATTCAGAACATACCAAATAATTTTCCAAAACAGTTTTATTATTTCAAATTCCCACCAGAAATGTATGAAGTTTGCAATATTTTCACATCCTTGCCAACACTTGTTATTTATTTTATTTTTTTTAAAGTATCATAGCCATTCGAATGTACTGGTGGTAGCGGTATCACATTGTGGTTTTAACGTACATTTTCCTAATTGTTAATGATGTTGAGTATCTTTTCATGTTCTTATTGATCATTTGTATATCATCTTTGGGGAATGTCTATTCAGATCCTTCATTCGTATTTTAATTGGGATATTTGTCTTTTTTATTTTGGGGTGGGGATGGTAGCCTCTGTACTTGCTTGCCTTTGCTGGTATGGAACTTCCTCCCTACAAGTGAGCTGGGTTGAGGGTGAACTGGTCCCAATATTATTGGTTCATCACATCTGGGGTAAAACTTCCATCCCATGAGTGAGGAGTAGGTGATAGAAGGAGTCCCAGACTTCTCTGCTGTTCTTGTCTAAAGTGAGATTTGTAACACAGAACTTGGCATAGGAGGGTGAAAAATCCTGGTGCTCTACCCCTCTTGGGGAGTAACCATGGCCCTAGATGTGGAGCTGGTGGGAGAGGTGACCCCATCTTCTTGGCTGCACATCCTGGAATAAAGCTTTTTCAGGCTGAGCTGGGAAAAGTGGATGTGGGTCATGGCTCAAATGCCTCAGATTCTTGCTCTTCTTACTGAAATTTTGTAGTTTTTTTCAAGTAAATGTTTCTCCATTTGCTGTATATACTTTGGACAATTTCCAGAGACTTTATTTAATTTTCAAATAGTTTTTTTTTTTTTTTTTTAAATCAATTACGGCTGTTATTCTGGGGACAGAACCAATGGAACTCTCCATGCTGGCATTCTGGAAGAGCTGCCCTGATTTATATGTATTTTATACCAAAATATACCCCATTACCCATTGCCGTCGACTCAATTCTGACTTATAATGACCCTATAGGACAGAGTAGAACTTCCCCATTAGGTCTCCAAGGCCGTAATCTCTATGGAAGCAGATCGCCACATCTTTCTCCTGTGGGTGGCTGGTATTTTCCAACCACCAACTATTTGGTTAACAGCCGAGCACTTAACCACAGCACCACCAGGGCTTCTTATTCCAAACTGAAGTGAATGCTGCTTCTTAGTATGTTTCATATTGGATTGCCTCTGTGTTTTGCTTTAGAGTGTTCCTTTACCTTGTATGCCCTCCCTAATATTAATTCCTGAGTATATCTTACTCATTTTCAAGATGAAGTTTAAACATTCCCTTCTTCCAAGAGGTTTCTTGATTTCTCAACTTGATATATTCTCTCAGTAGCTTAATCTTCATGGCATTTTAGTTAAAAATCTCTTAAGTCACTTATTTTTGTCTGTTTGGAGTTGTTCTTTTTCATCTTTTTTGTTGCCTTTGATTTTTAAATTCCTCTAGGAAAGGGTTTATGTTTTATTTATCTTTGTATAGTCTACCTACTTTTCAACATTTTGACATCTGGAATAGTAACATACAAATAGTTGCTAATATATCCTTTGTTGTAGGAATAAATTAAGGAATAAACAAAATAAAGATAGCTCAATATATGAAACACTATACTATGAAAGCATGCAGCTATCAAGCTGTTACTTGCAAGGTTTAATAATACCTTTTTCTAGACTTCATGGTTTCTAATAACAGTTGAGCCATCCTCCACATCTATGAAAATATATAAATTAATCGGGAAGAAATCATTAATACTGTAGTCTATTTAATTTGGCCTTAATTTAGGAGGGGAGAGTTGAACTATTAGAAAAACGTAAAAATGTAGGAAAAAAAAACCCTAATACGTGGCATAAACAGAATGCAAAACATTACTAACAATGCACAAACACCAGAAGAGGAACTAGATAACTGAGAGCTCCTAAAAATTAAACACTTATTCTCATCAAAAGATTTCACAAAAATAGTGAAAAGACAACCTACAGACTTGGAAAAAAAATTGGGGTACTACATACCCGATCGGGGTCTAATCTCTAAAATCTACAACATACTGCAAAACCTCGACAACAAAAAGACAACTCAATTAAAAAATCGGCAAAGGATATGGACAGGCACTTCACCAAAGAAGACATTCAGGCAGCTAACAGATACATGAGGAAATGTTCATGATCATTAACCATTAGAGAAATACAAATCAAAACAATGAGATACCGTCTCACCCCAACAAGTTGGCATTAATCCAAAATACACAAAATAATAAATGTTGAACAAGTTGTGGAGAGACTGGAACACTTATACACTGCTGGTGGGAATGTAAAATGGTACAACCACTTTGGAAATTGATTTGGCTCTTCCTTAAAAAGCTAGAAATAGAAGCCCCATATGATCCATCAATTCCACTCCTTGGAATATATGCTAGAGAAATAAGAGCTGTCACACAAATAGATATATGCATACCCATGTTCATTGCAGCACTGTTCTCAATAGCAAAAAGATGGAAACAACCTAGGTGCCCATCAAAGGATGAATGAATAAAACATATTATGGTATATTCACACAATGGAATACTACACAACAATAAAGAACAACCACGAATCAGTGAAGCATCTCATAACATGGAGGAATCTGGAAGGCATTATAATGAGTGAAATTAGTTGCAAAAAGACAAATATTGTATGAGATCACCATTATAAGAATTCAAGAAGAAAACATTCTTTGAAGGTTACGAGGGTGGGGAGGGAGAGAGAGGGGAATTCACTAACTAGAGAGTGGACAAGAATTATCTTAGGTGAAGGGAAAGACAACACACAAAACAGGGGAAGTCAACACCACTGGACTAAACCAAAAGCTAAGAAGCTTCCTGAACACAATCAAACACTTTGAGGGACAGTGTAGCAGGGACAGGGGTCTAGGGACCATGGTTTCAGGGGACTTATAGGTCAATTGGCATAACAAAGTTTATTAAGAAAATGTTCTGCATCCCACTTTGGTGAATAGCGTCTGGAATCTTAAAAGCTAGAGAGCAGCCATCTAAGATACATCAATTGGTCCCAACCCATCTGGAGCAAAGGAGAATGAAGAACACAAAAGACAGAAGGAAAATATTAGCCCAAGAGACAAAAGAGGCCACATAAACCAGAGACTCCATCAGCCTGAGAGTAGAAGAACTAGATGGTGCCTGGCTACCATCACTGACTGCCCTGACAGGGAATACAACACAGAGTCCCTAGCAGAGCAGGAGAAAAGTGGGGTTCAGAACTCAAATTCTAGTAAAAAGACCAGACTTAATGGTCTGACTGAGACTGGAGGGACCTAGGAAGACAAGGTCCCCAGAATCTCTGTTAACACGGAACTAAAACCATTCTCAAAGCCAACTTTGTGACAAAGATTAGACTGGACTATAAGACATAAAATGATACTCATGAAATTACTCGTACTCCTTAGTTCATGTGGACACATGAGACTAAATGGGCAGCTCCTGTACTGGAAGCAAGATGATAGGGCAGAAACAGACAGGAGCTGGCTGAATAACAGAAATCCAGGGTGGAAAGGAGGAGTGTGCTGTCACATTTAGAGAGAGCAACCAGGGTCACAAAACAATGTGTATATATTTTGGTGTGAGAAACTAATCTGAGCTGTAAACTTGCACTTACAGCACAATTTACAAAAAAAGGAAAATGCAATAATTTAAATTAAAATTAAACAATGGTCTCAAAATATTTGTTTGAAAGAAGGTATTAAAGATTTTGATGGTGCAATTGTGCTAAATGTTCTCAAGCGAGGACTACAGGCATACTTTTGAAGCCAAATTATAGTATTTTGTTTTTTTCACTACTGTCTTAGTTTTATTGCATTTTTATACATTTCTCCCAAATTTGTAACCTCACAAAAGGAAGAAGAAGGAAAATAAGGAGGAGAAGAAAAAGAAAGGTTAACATCAAGCTTTCTTATAACCCCACAATTCAAAATCACAAATGAGAACAATAGCATATCTCCAGCATCAAAGAATATGAAAATATATAGTGTGTCATCATTACCAATAAGATCAATGGTGTCTATGAAAATACAAAATAATGAAAATTCAGTAAAACTTGTGTGTTTATACATTAACCTGCCACAAGCCAGCCAGAGTAGTACCAAAAGAAATAATGGCTCGTCCAAATAAACGTTCTTAGAAACTGGAATAAAGTACATTTATAGAGCATATTTCTGGGTAGGGATGTCGATGACTGGCTTTTGAGTACAGATGAAGAGTAAAAAAGAATCTTATTTATGGTAAAATATAAACCTTGCATCCTATTAGTAGAATAAATGATCTGAAGGGCTGACCTCATAAATAGCCCCAAAATGGACGATTATATAGGCTGGGAGATTTAATGATGAATTTCTTTATCCGACATTTATTCCTACTCACTCTGTGCTAAAACAACACCTAATGTTGAATAATAAAATGTTACATGTCTGTTTACTGTAAACCCAGAAACTAATAGCCTTAGAGAATTTTTAGCTTGGCTACTGAAGAAAAAGATAACTTTGGAGATTGTATACCATTAACCACATACCAGAGCTTGTTCTGTTTCTGGGGCGATAATCATTCAACCAATTCTTAACTTACCTATAGTAGAAAATTTCCCCCAAAGCAGGAACAACCGTAGGAACTAGGACTGAGAAGATTAGAAAACCTGAGTAGAGACCAATGATAGAATACAAGTAACATAAAAATAAATAAATAAATAAATGACAACATTAAAAACCAGTTTTTAAAAACTAATAAACTGCAATTTAAGAATACAAGAGGAAAAAATGCTTAAAAAGCTTATGAGAGGGAATATGTCATAGTACCAAACTGATAGATTTTTAACTGTGAGTGCAAATCAGAATCACCTTTGATGCTTCATAAAAATACAACAAGGCATTACCTCTGGTGATCCTGATGGAGTAAACTGGGTTGATGCCATAGAACAGGAGTCAACAAATTACGACCCATGGCCCGAATCTGGTTGCTGTCTGTTTTGTCAAAAAAAAGTTTTATCAGGACACAGCCACATGTATTTGTTTATGTATTATCCCTGCATTTTTTTAATTGTAAAAATAAGAGATAACACAACATTACCAGTTCAACAATTTTCACATGTAAAATTCAGTGACATCAATTTCATTAATCATATTGTGCTGTTTTCATGTTACAACAGCAGAGCTGAGTAACTGAGACTGAGACTACATGGTCCATAAAGTCAAAAATATTTACTATCTGGCCCTTTACAGAAAAAGTTTGTGGTCCCTATATGTGATGGTTAAGATTGTGGGCCATGATTCTCAGTGTTTTGGCAGTTGTAAAACACTGATGGCATAATGGTTAAGAGCTATGGCTACTGACCAAAAGGTTGACAACTCAAATCCGCCAGGTGCTCCTTGGAAACCCCATGGGGCAGCTCTACCCTGACCTATAGGGTTGCTATGAGTCAGAATCGACTCAACAGCAATTATAATGTTGTGATCAATTCCCTGTTGAGATATGATATGTGATCATCCCCAGGATGGGATTAGCTGTGGGTGGACAGTCAGTTGAAAAGGATTTTCTTTGGGTGTGTGATCTACATTGAATATAGCAGACATTCTGGTATGGCTTGGGAACTTTTTGCTTGTGCTAGAGCCTACAGCAGGCTTCTGTTCATCTGAAGTCTGGTTCTTTGGACTTGAGCTAGCAGCTTACCTGCAGTCTTGCCTGCCAATCTTGGGATTCATTGATCTTTGCGGTCTGTGAGCAAGAGCCCTGCTCTCTGACCTGCTGATCTTGGGTTTGACAGCCCCTGTAGCTACGTGAGTCAGAAACCTACATCCTTATTCACAGACTTGGGAAATTCCAGCTTCCACAACCACATGTATGATTCTTTGATATAAATCTCTCTCTCTCTCTATGTATATTTATACACTTTACTGATTTTGCTTCTCTAGAGAACCCAGCCTAAGACTCTGTCAAAGAACCTATAAACCAAAAAACTCATTGCCGTCAAGTTGATTCCAACTCATAGAATGATTATTTCAGGTACATATTGCTTCTTAAGAAATCTTCATTGTATCAGAAAATGAAAGAAAGAACACAAGAGAACAGTTCAGAAAGTGCTCTGTGCTCATGTGTGTAAAATTTTTTTGGAAATACACTATATGCAAGTGGTGTACTTCAGGAGCTCATAACACCTGTTTTAATTCTAGTCATCTGGAAGTAGAGCCTAGAGAGGAGTTTGGGTACCCAGAATATATTGAGAGTACTTTTTATGAAAAAAAAAATCTGAAGTGAAGAGGAGGAAATGAGAAGAGGTCAAGCATGGATGTCATATCTCATGAAGTCTAGGCTTGGCCTAATCTACAGGACAGGGGGAAGTTCTGGAGTTGAGTTTTATAGCAGTTTTTCTTCCTTGAGGCAAAAGTACACTTGTATCAGGTTATCAGTTGGATATAGACTGCTGTAGAGGGGGTAGATGAATACATAACCTACTGGATAGATGGTTTCTGCCAGCTGAGGAAATAATCTAGGAATGAGGGCAGTTGTGAAGCATTAGCAGCTGTGAGGCATTAGCAGCTGATCACTCACAGCAGCTGGGTGGTGGACGTCAGCCTTGTGCAAAAGATCTGGGCAGGGCACCAAGAGCATCTACCACAATATGCTCCTCAGATAACAGTCCATGAAGTCTCCAGATTTTAGTCTTCGACAGTACCAAACAGTGCAGACAGAATGATCTTTCCAAAATGAAAATCTTAGCAACTCTTTGATTAGAACTGTTTGAGATTCCTCTTAATGAGATCTGTTAGGCTATCCATGACATAGCCACCCTTGAGCCTCATTATTCACTTCTAGCCTCAAATAGCCTATTCCACCACCCACCTTGCTCTTACTTACTTTGCTAGGAAATAAGCAAAATATTTGAGTTTCCCTAAAATTGCTATACTGTCTTACCACCTGTGTCTTTGTCCATGCGGAAACCTATATCTTATGTAAAAATCCTCAGATATACATTGAAGAGTTCACTTCACCTCCCTTTCATAATGTGACTGCTCCCATACAGCTGATACCTAAGATAGTAAATTCCAAATGGCTTTATTTAAACGGTATAATAGATTAAAAAAAAAAAAAATAGCCACAATGCTTTATAGTTCCTCCAATCAAGAAGTGGAGAATCAAAGGACATTTGCACACTGGGGCTTTCCCTCTTGCTGCAGTTGGTACTTTGGGCTACCATGTGATAAAAGATCAGACAGACAGAGGATCCAGTGGTTCCAGGTGTCCCATTAACCAGCCAGTCATAAGATATCCATCAGCTAACTGCAGAGTGAGGTCAACCAAGATCATCCAAGCCTGGCCTAGACCAGAAAAAATTGTCTAGTTATCCCAACTTAAATTTCTCACATGCACAATCTTAAAGCTAAATTTTGAAGCCACTAAATTTTGGAGTAGTTAGTTCTACTTCTGTTAGTAGCTGTATGGTTGAAGAGGCCCAACCTCTAGTGTCAGGCTCCACCAAATATTACTAACAGATTGAGAAAGCATTTGGACTGGAGAGAAAGAAAGGTTAAAGTGGAAAAATTTTAGAATACTTAGGTACTAAAAGAGAGATATATATTGCCCCGATGAAGAAGTTGATCTGTCTTCACATGAAGTAAGGTCCTCAGCGATGGTAGAGTGACACAGCTAGGTAGGAAGTTTCCAAACACAAGTAATTTGCTGTTCTATCCCGTGATTGGAAACCCTGGTGGTGTAGTGGTTAAATGTTACAGCTGCTAACCAAGAATTGGCAGTTTGAATCCCACAGGCATTCCTTGGAAACTCTATGGGGAAGTTCTACCCTGTCCTGTAGGGTCTCAATGAGTCAGAATTGACTCGACAGCAGTGGCTTTTTTGGTTATCTCCTGATTATGCCAGGGATCTGATTAGATCTTCCAGTGAGATAACTGGAGACAACTTAATGGTTCATAAAGTAAAACCATAACCAGAAATCATGCCAAGAGCTTCGAAGGGAAGAATCTGGACAACTACATAAGGATAAAACCAAATCAAGATCTGAAAACACCCAGAATCTTGGAGTCCTTCTACCATCAGCCCCTGGATGTGACTGAAGCCAGCGTTATCAGAGCCAGAGATCATTCCACTCACAGCAAGAGCAGCCAGAGACCAAATACCTGCATCAGGCATTGATTGACCTCTCCCTCACAGATATGCCACCAGTCACTTAAGTCATCTTTCTGATCTCCCATTGTGTCTTCCAGAGGCCTTTTAAGTCAGACAAGGAGGAAGAGAGGGTTTTCATCAGTGGATAAAATAATATGACTGGAAATTCACAAAGCATTTACTCACGAAAGTGAAAAAAATAAATGACTAGAAGTTACTTGAATATATGAAGGCAAACCTACTACGTTTGCCACTGCTTGGAGGAAATAAAGAGTTCCTAAACAAAGTAAGAAGCCCTGGTGGTGCAGTGGTTAAAAACTGGGTTGCTAACCAAAAGGTCAGCAGTTCAAATGCCCCAGCTGCCCTTTGGAAATCCTATAGGGTAGTTTTACTCTCTACTATAGGCTTGCTTCGAGTCGGAATCAACTTGGCAGCAATGTTTGGTTAATCAAAGTAAATATGGGCAATTATACAATGGACACAGTTTTGTTTTTTGCAAATACCTGGTCAGTAACAATTAAATTCTATTCTTCGTATCTATGGCATACTTTGTTTCTTTTCCAGTGTTATTCCTAATATTCCTTCAAAATAGTGTAATCATAACAGTTATTACATTAATTTATGAACTGATTTGTTTCTAACACTAAACTAAACCATAAGTAAAGGACTATGTCTTTTGTCTTAGCATTCCCATTTCTTGTTATGGCATTTGAGACAGTGGACATCAAAAGAATATTTTTTAAAAGAAATACGTGCATGAGTAAACCCAAGACACCTAGACAATCCTTTAGTTAAACATTAATTTAACTTTCAAAACTGTTGTGACTAACCAAAGGCCAAAAAAAAAATAAAGATCATTATTGAACATTTTTCCAGGAATTCTCCCACCAAATTAAAAAAAAAATATAGTTAGCATTTATTGCCACTTGACATTGTGCTCAGTTCTTCACTGTATGATTTAATCCTCACAATCATATGATTTAGATGCTCTTCCTATTCCTATTTTCAGATAAATAACTGAAGCTTGGAGAGATTGAATCAAGGACTGGGATTATGATTCAGGAGATTTGACTCCATAGCCTGTACATTTATTTTTAGCTAATACCTAATTTTCAACACTTCCAACTGCTCTCCTTTCCTAAAATATATTCTTCTCCAGTCTATTGAACCTAGGAACTGAAACCCCATCAATCCCATCTATTATGGATTGAATTGTGTCCCCCAAAAGATGTGTGTCAACTTGGTTAGGCCATGATTCCCAGTATTGTGTGACTGTCCACAATTTTGCCATCTGATGTGCTTTTCTTATTCATTGTAAATTTTACATCTATGATGTTAATGTGTTAAAAGCAAAGATGTCATTTTAAGGACTAAGGTGGGTCTGACCCAAGTCATGGTGTTTTCAATCATCTTACATGCATGCGAAAGCTGGGCAATGAATAAGGAAGACTGAAGAAGAATTGATGCATTTGAATTATGGTGTTGGCAAAGAATATTGCTTATACCATGGACTGCCAGAAAAATGAACAAATATGTCTAGGAAGGAATACAGCCAGAATGCTCCTTAGAAGCAAGGATGGCAAGACTTTGTCTCATGTATTTTGGACATGTTATCAGGAGACACCAGCCGCTGGAAAAGGATATCATGCTTAGTAGAGGGTCAGTGAAAAAGAGGAAGGTCCTTAATGAGATGGATTGACATAGTAGCTGCAAAAATGAGATCAAGTGTAACAACGATTGTGAGGATGATGCAGGATAGAGAAATATTTCACTCTGCAGTACAGGGTCTCTATGAGTTGGAACTGACTCAAAGTCGCTTAACAACAACAATGATGTTAATGAGGCAGCATTAGAGGCATTTATGCTAATAAGGCAGGACTCAATATTCAGGATTAGGTTGTATTTTGAGTCAATATTTTTTGAGATATAAAAGAGAGAAGGGAGCAGAGAGGGAAGGGACCTCATATCACCAAGAAAGAAGTGCTGGGAGCATAGTGCACCCATTTGACCTGGAGTCCCTGCACTGAGAAACTCCTAGACCAGGGGAAGATTGATAACTAGGACCTTCCCCCAGGACCAACAGAGAGAGAAAGTCTTCCACAGGAGCTGTCACCTTGAATTTGGACTTCTAGCCTCCTAGACTGTGAGAGAATACATTTCTGTTTGTAAAAGCCAGCCACATGTAATATTCATATTATATCAACACTAGATAACTAAGGTTCTATCTGTCTCATCTACTTCTCACAACCAGCAGATATGGTAAAGAATCATACCAAATGTCAGGAAGCATTGAAAAGGGAATTTAAAGCCCATTTGCTCCAATAAATCTGGTTCATAGAAGAAAGAAAAAATAACAGTAAAAGAAGGCATCTCTTAGCTTGGTGAAGTTCAATATAAGAAACATTTGTAGGCTATGATCATACTTGCTATATAATAGGTTTTGGATAAGTGTTTACTGTATGAGCTCATTTGTTTATCATCACCAGATAAACAAAGCTACTTTAGTGCCTTCATAAATAAGTGAAAGATGATGGGGTGGAAAAGGAACTCTTGCTTCTATGATTTTCATACTCTGAAATGTTGAATTTGATCCATTTCCTTCCATTGACCAACACTAAGATCTTCAGTTGCAATTGCATTCATAAGATTCATCCCTGCCAATGCTACAGCAAAACAAGCGTAATATTTCTTTTATCTTGTTCTCCCTTTCAAGGTAAAAGAAAAAAAAAAAACTGTCAGAAAAATCTCAGTAGTTCACATAAATTTATGCCTTAAACATCTTCCCCTATAATGTAACAAAAGCACAGAGCATCAGGCTGTATTTTGACATTGTAAATACAATTTTTAAAAAAATTTTATTTAAAAACAAAATTCTCCCCTCATGAATTCCTTTCTCCACTTGCTTTCCACAAGCATTGGGAACAACCTAAGAATACATACCACCAAATATTTCTTCCTCCCACCCTCTGCGCCATGCAATCTGTCCCCCATGTTCTTGCACAAATACTCTGAGTTAGACTGTGAACAGAGATGACAGCCTAAAAATAAAATAAAAAAATAAAATAAAAAGCCCAAATGTATCTAAAGCAAGGATTTATAAAATGGTTTCAAACATTGCTCCAAATTGTCCTGGTGAATGGATTTTGAGACACTATACAGGTATTTACCACGTATGTCTTCAACTATGTATAGTTTTTCTTGTGTCAGTGGTCACCTGACATTGATGAACTCTAAATTTCACCTAAATACAGAAAATACCCCTCAAAAAAAAAAAAAAAAGTGCAAATTACCCCTAAAAAAAGATGTGGCCAAATGAGGGCAAGTTAGTTAACTGAGTATAGTGATTACTACTCTATTCATTATTGCCTATGGATTTTCCTCTTTGTTATATCTAGGAAATCTCAGAATATTAAATTAATTTCTACCTCATGTTAGAATTTAAGGTACATAAGAGCACAGAATGTAGTTCACTGATGTATGCCTTCTAGTATGGTGCCTGGCATGTAATGGATACCCATTAAATATTTTTGGAATAAATGTTTGAACGAAGGAATGAATGAATGATGAGCTACATTCTGGCGGTTTTCAGTAGCACTGCCAAGTGCTAGAGAGTCATTTTTCCTTGAGTTGTTCAAATTAAGTGTTAATGAAGCTTTTTGTATTTTCTGTCATTATATTAACAGTGGTCACTTTAAATATCTATTGACGGTGTATTTTGTAGGCATCAAGAGGGAAGCAAACAGATATTGGTGGAAATTAGCAACACAGGGAAGGCGACTGCAAAGATAACGGGGTAAATTCTAAGTATAATGCAAATCAGAAACACTTTGTTCTTCACCTGCTCTTGCTTTTCTTGCTTTTCAGTTTTCTCATGGTTCTGATTCTTCACACTCACAGTCCTCTTCAAGAAAAGTGAATCCTCTATGTCATTTTTAGACAGCCAGAGAGACTTAAAACAAAAATGATTGACTCTTTATCTTTTTGTATTCCCAGAATTCATTCTCGGTTTTATTATTATTGCCTATTATTCTTAACATATTCAGCTCTAGATTTTCAGTTATGAATCTCATAGCATGTATTTTTAAAATTCAAATAACTGAAGCTTTGATCAAATCTGAAACTTGTACACTCAAGGAATATATATGTATATATTTATATATATATATGTATACTTGTTATTGTTGTTAGGTGCCATCAGGTTGATTCCGACTCCTAGTGACCACATGTGATGAGGTAAAACTGCCCCATAGGGCTTTCTAGGCTGTAATCTTTACAGAAACAGATCACAGGGTGAGTTGGAATCAGCAACTTTTTGAATAGCAGCTGAGGTCTTAACAGTTGTGCCATCTTGGCTGCTTACATGTACATACATATATATATACATACATACATACATGCATACTTGTGTACATACACATGTATTTATTTAGAAGCATAAAGCTTTCTTTTCAATATGAGATACACATTTTTAAATACAAATTTCTATTACTTCGATAAAGGGTTAATTTGTATTATTTCCTACTTAAAATGTAAAATGAAATCACCTATTAAGATGGGAAATATAATTTACATAAAAATGTACTTGAAGAATGCATTATAAATGAATAAGAGTATAATGAACAAATTGCCTCCTTCTGATATTAAAGACTAGATTGACATCCTGTGGAGCTTTGAGCTGAAGTTTGAAAAAAAATTTTGAAATTTGATCAACAACGTAAATGTAAACCGTGTGTGGAGAATTATACCTATTTTCATTTTTTTGTATCTAATTGGCCCTTTTATAACATACACTTTGGTATTATTATCTATTGCAACAAATAAGAACACTATATTGATTTGTGCAGGGTGATGATACTGTGAGACAGCAGCCATAAGTAACAGAAATAAAAACATACTTTAGACTTCTGAATAAAACGCCTTTTTGCTGAATCAGAATAAGCATCAAAGCCTTGCTTTGAGAAATTCTGTCTTTGAACTACTCAATATGGAGAAGAGTAAACACAGACTGGCCTTATCTGGGTTCAATTCTCAAATAAAATTTAATGTAAAAATAGAATTGTCCCCAAATAGCCAAACCAAATGACGTCATGTAATCCTCTCACCTTTCTTCTTTTCCACCAACATATCAACACATGAGAGCCATTTAGCTGTCACAAACCCATAGTATTAACAGAATGCAAAATAATAAGGAAGGGACTACAGAATACTGGCTAAAACTTATTTTGAAAACACAACAAATAAAAATAAACTCCAAAACTAAATATGAATTTTCTTTGCCAAAAATTTCAGACATGTTAAAGTCACATTTTAACTTTCTCTGCATGTTTCTATATAGATTTATTTGATAATTACTTATCTGTGAAAAGTTTTAGAGAGCTATAGTTCCAAAAAATTGGCCATTAAAAACTCAACAGAGCAAAGTCCTACTCTGACACTCATAGGGTTGCCATGAACCAGAAATGACTTGATGGTAACTGGTAACTCGGTCATGATCAATTCATTTATTCATTCATCAGTGAGCTCAACATACATTTTCTGGGAGTCTCTTGTGTTATGGAAATTCAGATTCAGACAAAGAACTCACCCACTAAAGTAGGATATAAACTTGTAATTAGAATATTGAATTGAAGTGAAAGATGTTTTAAGAGAACAATTCAGAAGAGACAATGGAAGCACAAATGAGGATCAGGGATTTGAGTAGTTAAGAATTTGGTGACAGAAATTTCACTTTTAGCAATTAGTCCTGGAAAAAGAATTTCCTACTAGTATTTGATATAGAAAATAATAAGTATCCATTAAAAAATAAATTATTACATAAATACACTCGGGTAATAATAAGAAACACTATGGAGCCTTTAAACAGCATAAAGGTAGATGGAAAGTACTGATCTCGAAATACGTCAATGACATTTTGTTGGATGAAAAAGAGAAAGCTGCAAAATAAATATATGTCTGTGTGTGTGCATAAATTTTTTGAATGCTTAGTAAACGGTCTAGAACGTATATATCACATACACCAATCTCTGATAATGTTTAAAATCAAAAAGAAAATTTACATGGCAAGTGAAATGTCTAAAGGGGAACCTTCAATGATTATTTTCTTGTTTGAATTTTAGTATATATATATTTTTTTGCTTCTGTAATTGAAAAATAACTGCTTATAAAAATAAAATATGTTCATCTATTGAATTGGAGGTAAGGAAAAGAGTAGGCATTCCTAGATTTGATCCTTGCCACTGTTTGTTCTGTAATGTCCTATGAATCTCTAGTCATCTTTTTAGATGCCCAGTTGAAATGGCTTCAAGATTCAGGTAGACCCCTAACCTTGTATACCATGTTAGGTTGTATGAACTTTACCTTACAGGAATGCAAAACACTTGAACAATTTTTTAATAGGGAAATAATATTTACTTGACGGTAATAGAGTAGCCCATATGTCGTTAAAAGGACGTATAAAAACATTTTGCAATACATTTTTAGCCTTAAAGGTAAAGGAATGAAGTTTGGAACCTGAAAAATTACCTTAAATGTTCTAAAATTAATTAATATATGGTTCAGTAACACTTAAAGGGTAAAAGATGCTTACAGGGAATCAATATTGAGTCACTAAAAACAAGCCAATCAATTGATTAATGCGATAAATTCGATCACTTTATTTTTAAACGTTGTTACTGAAGTGTAACAAACCTAGAGCTAATTTCAGATAGCTTAGATATAGAGCACAGTGGAAATTTAAAAACATAAATGCCTGTGTAAACGCCAGGCATATCAAGTTAATAAAAAAATTGGTGATATAACTACTTGATGAATGAAAAGAAAAATATTTCAGTGTGTGTCCCTTAAAGACTTAGTCAAGCATAAAAGAATGAAATTTCACCTTGTCCAATAATAAAAAATCAGTATGAAGAAAATAAATAGGAAAAATTTATATACACTCTTTCTATCTATCATCTGTCTACTTATTTGTCTATGTATTAGCTACATATATATTACTTCTCAGCTAATGGCAAGAAAACCACGTTATTAAACACGCTATTTAAATATATTGGAAGAAATAATGTTTAGGAATGAAAATTTGTATGGGATAGTGTAGCTATATAAAGTTATTGGACTAAAGTTATATATACGTTTAATTAATAAAAATTAAACTTAAGTAAAAATTCAAATAATACATGCTCATATAGCTTCATGAAAATATAGAAATATTAATTTTGGAGGAGAAATAGGAAAGATTATGACTAGAATTGGAAATATTCAGTAGAAAACTAGCTTATCTGGGAACATATGCCTGCAAAAAAAAATCTTTTTCAAATGTATTGACTACTTAGCTAATTCAGAACATGTTTGAAGATTCAAAATAAATAATTAGAAACAAACTACAAAAAAAGTAGGATGTTCTTTGAATTAACAATGTAATAAAGGCCTAGTTTTTTTTTTTTCCTTTAAATAAGAAAAGACGAGTCTCTATCCCAAATGTGGCATAAGTAATGTTTGGTGTAATTGTTAATAATTTTATGACTGTAACTGTGCAAAGGCTCTGTAAATTATAAAATTGAAAACCTTTATTTTTACAAATAAAAATCAAATAACCAACCCTTGACTAATATAAATATGCTCAAAAGATGTATTTTAATTAAATGTTAAAAATTTTAAAAAAGGTCCTGTTATTATTAATAACTTACTTTATCATAGAATTCATTCTTAGAAAATGGTGACATGTATATAATTAAGCCTGCATTGATAATGTAATTCCACATCTGTAAGAAGAAGCCTAAGGACTCCAATACTGTTTGCTTTCACCTTCTCCTTTCATTTGTTTTTACCTTCAAGCTAATAGCTGAATTTATTCTCTTTACTTTTTTTTTCTCTGAAGATTAAAGGCATGCCTAGCTTTGTACTGTAGCTGCCTGGACAGTTGACAGCCCATTAAACTAAAGTCATACAAGCTGTACCTTTTAACGCCTTGATTCCAGAGTGCAACTAAAATGACTTTTTTTATGTGTAAGAGGTGAGTGTTCCTGAAACATTTCAAGATGGATACATAACAGCTTCATAAAACTCTCTTGGCCTTTTGCCTTTAAAAAAAAAAAAAATCAGGGTCAACTAAGCTGATTATAGTCTTTTTTTAGTCAAGACTTCTGAGAGAATTTTAGTTCATATGGAACATGCAATTATGGTTTATTATTAACCCTGCAATCATTTTAAGAGTATATATAATGTATGTATATGTATGTATAACGAATTGAGTAGGGATAGACTTGTAATGACGGGAAGTAATAATAACAGAAGGTAAATTTTTTTTTAAATAAATAAAATGCTGAAGCTGATCTTGCCTAATCACTCCATAAGATGATGACTGTCATCAAAATAACTAGTTCATCGCACTTAATTACTATTTTATTGAGCATTTAAGAAAATAATACCATTTTATATATGCAATTTAATATCCCTTTATAGAACATCTTAAATCTTAGGGAAAATACTTCTCCACTCAATATCCCAAATCATCCACCTTGCGGAAACTTATATAACAACATGTTTGCCTTGTAAAATGAACATATTAATGAGGACATTGGCGATTCAGTGGTAGAATACTCGTCTTCCGTGTGGGAGATCCGGGGTTTATTCCTGGCCAATGTATCTCATGTTCTGTCTCCACCTATCTATCACTGGAGGCTCCAGTGTTGCTATGACACTTGAGACGTTTTCAGCAGAGCTTCTAGGCTAAGACAGACTAGGAGTAAAAGGCCTGGTGATCTAATTCTGGAAATAAGCCAATGAAAACCCTATGGATTACAATGGGTCTTATTCCCAACCAATTATGGGATGGAGCAGGACTGCAGATCTCTTTTGTTATGCTGTGCGTGGGTCACCATGAGTTGGCAGCTGACTCATTGGTAGCTAACAAGGACAACAATATTATAGGACAAGTACTTTGCTTCCTGGTGTATTTGTCTTACCGCATTTAACAATGCTTCAGTTGGAAATAAAATCAGCAACAGAGAAAAGTCAAATTTGAGTGATTCTGATGTGTTCCTAAAGGAAGGGAGGATTTTAAAAATGGACAAATTTTTAAATATCTTAACTTCAGGACACCTGTTTTTAAAAAGAGGCCAAAATGTGCGTTCTAAAGAAGTGTTGGCCCAGGGCACTGAACATACCCATGAGAAAACCAAATTGGTTGCCCTCAAGTTGATTCTGACCTACAGCGAAACTATAGGAGAGAGTTGAACTGCCCTATAGGATTTCCAAAGAGTGACTGGTGGATTTGAACTGCCAGACGTTTTGGTCCTAACCAAAACGCCATAGCTCTTAATCACTGTGCCACCAGGGCCCTGCTGTGGATACAGTGATGAATAGCTGTTATATGGTCAGTTCACTTATCCAGATTTGAAAAATGTAGTAATATTTTCCACCTCACTTCCATTTAAACACTCTCAACTAAAAATAAATTACATTAGATGTGCCAATATGTGCATATTTTACACTTGAAAGCAGTCTGCATCAAATCATAAGTGTTACATTTTTAAATTTTGGCATTCAATAGGTAAAATTTTAAATAAGTGGATAAGAGAAGCTATTTGTTTTTTATTTAAATGCAGGAGTGCTAAAGAAACAAGCAAATTTGACATAAACAGCAACACTTGTAAACAGAAATTTCACAAGACTAAATTATATTAGCATATCTTCCAAAGCAATGGAACCTAGAAATTATCAAAAAAATAAACAGATAAATAAATAAAAGCTCAAAGTAAATTGAGAACTTGAAAAACAGAAGAACGATAGGCAAAATATTTTGCAAAGAATGATCAAAGCAGCAGGCATTTCTATTTTTATTTTTGTTTATTAAGTGAATGAAATGACAATGATGTGAAACTATTGAACGCGAACTGGAATTTAGTATACATTAATTGCCACATGTTATTTTTGACTGAACTTTCATTCAGAGAGAAAATGTTTTCTTGTGGAGTAATTTAAAAAGACAGTCATATTCTTTTGACTCCATCAGTGCATTGGCATTCATTAGTAGTTTTACATCAATTCATCCCATTAAGCTCAAGTTACAAATATTTTCTGAATTGTTACTTCACGTAAGACATAATGCTCAGAACATTACCAAAATAAAACTTGCAATTTTCTTATATCTGTCACAGAATTAGATAGCAGTTTCAATCAATGTCAAACATATTTGGCAGCCCACCTTTTGTGTGTGTGTGTGTGCACACGTGTGTGTGCAAAATGCAACTTATTTTTCATGCAGCCTCCAGCAATTATAAATACCTGAATTTTCAAAAATAAATTTAAGATTGGAGTCATGATCACTTAAAATCTATAATTTTCATCTTACTATATGTTAAAATGTAAGCCTGAGTTTTGAAAACTATGTTAGCCTTCTGGGATATCATCTTTTTGAATTATTCATAAAAAATATATTAGCCAGGTTTTTTTTTTTTTTTAACTTTCTTGTTGTTTTTAGGTGCCATTGAGTTGGTTCCAACGTACAACAGAAGGAAACACTGCCTAGTCCTGCGCCATCCTTACTATCCTTGTTTTGCTTGAGTACATTGTTCCACCCACTGTGTCAGTCCAACTCTTTGAGGATCTTCCTTTTTTTGCTGACCCTCTACTTTACCAAGCATGATGTCCTTCTCCAGGGACTGGTCCCTCCTGATAGCATGTTCAAAGTATGTGAGACATAGTCTTGCCATCCTTGCTTCCAGGAAACATTCTGGCTGTATTTTTTCTAAGACAGATTTGTTCGTTCTTTTAGCAGTCTATGGTATATTCAACATACGTCACTAACACCACAATTCAAAGGCATCAAGTCTCTTTCTGTCTTTCTTATTCATTGTCCAGCTTTTGTATTCATACGAAGTGATTGCAAATACCATGACCTGTGTCAGGTGCACCTTAGTCTTCAAGGTGATATCTTTGCTTTTCAACACTTTGAAGAGGTCTTTTGCAGCAGATTTACCCAATCCAAGGAGTCTTTTGAGCTCTTGACTGCTATTTCCATGGGTATTGATTGTGGATCCAAGTCAAGAGAAATCCATGACAACTTCAACCTTTTCTTCATTTATTGTTGCTTATTTATTTCATTTATGGTTGCTTATTGGTCCAGTTGTGAGGATGTTTTTGGTGTTGTTGTTGAGATGTAATCCATACTGAAGGCTGTAGTCTTTGATCTCCATCAGGAAGTGCTTCAAGTCTTCTTCACTCTCAGCAAGTAAGGCTGTTTACTCTCCTATGACTAGGAAATGTGACTTACTAATCATTTCTAAATCACTAAGTGGCCCCAACTCAGTGACTCATTATTTAATTTAATCATTCTGACATTATTTGCTGAAATTATTTAATACTATAGAATAAAATGTACTTAAATTGCAACATTATCACTCTAATTTTATTTTCTTGACATTTTTAGAGTTAGTGCTCATTCCTAACTACATCCTTAACTCAGCACCGTACTCTTTGAATTTCAGTTCAGACTTTAGGTGCTTCCCAAACCATCATGATTTTTTTTCCAAAATCCTATGATTAGTCAACGTACCAAACTGCGTGACCAATGCTTCTATTAATCCTGTAGAAATTCACTTGCCAACATCTTCCCTCCACAAGAGAATATAAAAAACAATCAAACAAAAAGTAATAACATCTAACAAAAACCCATGTATTTTGTGTATTCATGTACGTATTTCACAATGTTATGATTTCATGACATGAATGGTACCATCTCATACTCAGAGATCACGAATAGAATGTATTAATTCATCTGGGCTCTTGACTGCCTATCATTTATCAAACACACTTCTTTTGTGAAATTAGCAGTACTATTCTTCCAGAAACTGTTTCTTTCCTCACTCCAATCCTGTGGGCTTTGTGAGTTTTGCCATTTTCTTACATGAGACAGCTCCTTCCTCCTCCCTCACCCTTAACAATAGTGGATCATAGTAGGTCATCCAGCCATTGCTAGCACTTTACCCAAAATGCATCTTTCCACTGATTTTTTAAAATTTTAACTGCAATAAAGAGGTCAGTCTCCTATCTCTCAAATTAATATTTACAGTTCATGCCCCGCCTGCAGGCAGGCAGTGAGAGAGAACAGATTTGAGTAAGAAAAGAGAGTAGGGGTAAGAAACTGAAAAAAAAAATAAATAAGTCCAGGTACATTATAAGTATTTAATATCAGTAGGCTGAAGCCCAGATGAATTCCTAACCTTCCATGAATTGTGGAGAATGGGAATTCCAGAACACTTACTTGTGCTCATGAGGAATCTGTACGTGGATCAAAAGTAAGTTGTTCAAACAGAACAAGGGAATACTGCATGATTTAAGCTCAAGAAAGGTGTGCGTCAGGGTTGTATCCTTTCACCATATCTATTCAATCTGTATGCAGAGCAAATAATCGGAGAATTAGGTCTGTATGAAGAATGGGGCATCAGGATTAGAGGAAGACTCATTAACAACACATGTTATTCAGATGACACAACCTTGTTTGCTGAAAGTGAAAAGGACTTGAAGCACTTACTGATGAAGATCAAAGACCACAGCCTTCCATATGGATTACACCTCAACATAAGGAAAACAAAAATCCTCCCAGCTGGACCAATGAACATGATGATAAATGGAGAAAAGATTGAGGTAGCCAAGAATTTCGTTTTACTTGGATCCAAATCAACACTCATGGAAGCAGCAGTCAAGAAATCAAAAGGCATGTTGCATTGGGCAAATGAGTTTCAAGAGATCTCTTTAAAGTGTTAAAAAGCAAACATGCCAGCTTAAGGACTAAGGTGCGCCTGACCCAAGCCATGGTGTTTTCAATCACCTCATATGCGTATGAAAGCTGGACAATGAATAAGAAAGACCAAAGAAGAATTGATGCCTTTGAATCGTGGTGTTGACAAAGAATATTGAATATGCCATGGGCTGCCAAAAGAATGAGCAAGTCTGTCTTGGAAGAAGTACAACCGGAATGTTCCTTAGAAGCAAGGATGGCGACACTATGTCTCACATACTTTGGACATGTTATCAGAAGGGATCAGTCCCTGGAGAAGGGCATTACGCTTGGCAAAGTAGGGGGTCAGGGATAAAGAGGAAGACCCTCAACAAGATGGATTGACACAGTGACTGCAACAACAGGCTCAAGCATAGCAACAACTGTGAGAATGGCGCAGGACCTGACAGTGTTTCATTCCGTCATGCTTCGGGTCACTATGTGTCATAACTGGCTCGATGGCACTTAACAAAAACATGTATTATACATAGTATACATTATGTATACTAGTATACTATATGTACAATCTTCATCAGTTTGCCTCGAAGATATTTATCAGGGCTGCTAGTTGTCTTCTAGGCAAAATTCAAATTTTATGTTCTGCCCTTTAACACCACCCCCCAACCAATATTATATCCAAGTGTGCTTTCCTCTCTTGTACAATATGGGCTTTTCATTACCCTCAAGCATCACATACTATTTCCCAACAACTTCCTTCCTGGCTGCTTACCAAAGAGTACTAAGTTATGTTTGTCTCTTAATTATCAAAGTAACAGGCACTTCTACTTTCATTTCTATTTTTAAAATGAATTAGATAGACATGATGTGAAAATATTGAACAAATACTAGAATTTAGTGTATGTTAATTGCCCATGTTTCTTTTGGCTCTGAAATTTCATTCTGGGAGACAGTTTTTATTGAATAATTTAAAAAGGTAGTTGTATTCTTTTGACATCATCAGTATGTTGCTATTCATTTGTAATGTTATGTCTATTCATTCTATTAAGCTCAATTTGCAAATATTTAAAGATATTTCTGGATTTTGCCAGTTCACATTTATTGTTTGTTAAATGCATCCCCAACCACACATTTATCTGTTTCAATTTATTTTGCTAAAAATACTATTTATGAAATAATTTTTAAAACGCTTCTCTATTTTTCCTTCATAAATTGTTTAAATTCTTGTAGCAATATCCTTTTGTATAGTTAAATTTATTGCCCAGAGTCTAAACAGCAGTGGTTGATGCTTAAACCAGATTCAAAATAAATAATTTCTGAAAGAATGAATGATTTGTTGTTGTTTAGTAGTCTTTAATTTGTTTGAACTTTCCCTAACTTTGTGTTAGCTAAACTTACGTAATATGTAATATTGATGATTATATCATTTTTCCTTTCCTACTGTAAATATAGATTTGTTCTCAGTTCTATTTAGTTTAAGTTTCTTAAGTTGTGGATTATGTTTTAAGGAATAAATTTACATTTGTCTAAGTATTAAATTCCATTTTATTTAACAATAAAAAAAACTTTCACAGCATTTTATACATCTAGATTATCTCAAAATAATCCCAATTAAATTATACCTATCCATGCTTGATAATGGTTTTGCTAGTCACATAGGATCTTTCAATTTGTATTAATCATACAAAATCTCTTAATGCAGTCTAATTTTTAATTCTTATAGGAATATGTTGAACTAAAATTTTGTAGAAATCTTCCTGATTTAAATATAACAGAAAAAAAATTGTGTAAGAATATTGGTCTTAGAGTTTCCCAAGATATTTTAGAATATCTATCAAATTCTGGCCTTCATTCAGACTTGAGAATATTTTAAACTTAGTGTTGTTGGATGGCTTACCAAGAGGAAAAAAAAATTGAAATATCTTTCTTTAATACTGCAAGTTGAAAATGGAATCATGCTTCAATTTGTACTATGCTTCCATAACTCTCCTAACTTCAACCAGAAACAGATTGTGAATAACCACACAGAAAACCTTTCAAAGACTCTTTCATCTATGTTTCTTTAGCTTAACATGGCAAGTGCTAAATAAAATCTTTGTGTCAAGCAAAATATACCCTGTCATCCATTTACTCGGCAATTCTACTAATCACACAGCATTTGTCAAAAACACACACAAGCTTACATAAACACACTCTCATACAGGATTTCTAAAATCTCATAGTGCTTTACATATGCTCTCAAGCTCTTTGAAGTCTTTAAACTCCGCTTCTCCTAAGTGTTTAGGACAACATTCAAATGAAGACTTTGTTCCTAGGTCTTCTCATACTGACACTTGAACGTGTTCCTTATTTTGTGTGCAACTTAGTTGCCAGCATTGAGACAGAAATCCCTGTTTTTGCGAAGCTTCTTTTCTAACATTTGTTTGGCAATAGCTATGACAAGTCATCTTGATGATGAGATCATCCCTTAGCTGTAGTTTATTTGGTGTGAGCAGGGCTTTGCTCTACAAAAATGATAAGAAGAAGAAGTCTAGATCAAGAACAACAGCAAAAGCACTTTTTATTAAAATTACATTGATCACATATGTCATTCTGTTTTCATAATGCCTTTCACATTATTGGAAAAACAAGTATTTAACTAAATTTGCTTTAAATGTTTCTATTACAGAATGCTTTGTTTTGCTGCATGGAAGTCCCATAAAAATGAGCAAAGGTCACATGTAACAATATGGCCAAGATCTTCATAACTTGGCAATCATTCATTCAAAAGCACCTCTCTGCTCAATAACTATACTGAGTATGTTTCAAAAGATTTTTTTTTTCCTCGTGTTTCTCAGTGTTCCTCTTTGAATGCGGTTCAATTGTTGATTTTTAAAAATTAGAACTGAAACTCATAAAAAAAAAATCATATTAAGGAAAAAATTCCCTATTTCATTAACCATACTGAAGATCAGTCTATCTGTGTATATCTATCTAATTTAAATATAAACTTTCATACAATAAATGCTAGGTACTATAACTAAACAATTAAATCGATTTATCAAAGGTATAACATTACTCCACATGAATATAACTCTGGACTTAAAAAAAAAGATTAAAAAGAAAACACTTAAAAAATGAAGCAAAAAACCCTCAACTTATTTGGTATATTGTTGTCGAGACTCTCTACATGAACTGCAAACATTATGAGACCTGCAGGCCTGAAAGTTTCTACTTAATTATTTTTCTTAAAGTATGGTCAGTGATATGCTTTTTAGAACAAATCAGAAACAAATCTAATCAATAAGATTCATAAGATTTTTGGTAGGAAACTTGTAGAAAGAAAATTGTATCATTGTGACTGTAAAGCCCAAGATCCCATCAACACCCAACGTTCCCTTTCCATTATACTGTAGAAACCTAAAATGATGTCTGTTTTAGGACACCAGCTATTAATGTCAACTAAGAATGATCGTAATGAATCATAAATAGTAAAACAAGATCAGCAACTGGTGATTCAAATCCTGGATTTTATTCGCTGGATTGCTTATAAAATACAGCTCATCACCACACATAGTGGCTGAGCTAGTCAAGGGTGAGAGTGGCAATAGTAGGATATGAGATTGAAGAGGAAGTTATGGATTCTTTGATGGGCAGCCTAAAACAATATGACATCACCATTAGCTTGCTCAGAAACACACTGCATTCCAGATGCCATATAGTCATTAAGAAATGAAATCTTTGGGAAAACATTTCCAGCCAGATTTTCACTAATCTTTTTAGTTTCTGCTACTAAGTACATTATTAATCTAAACATATTTTTAAATGAACATGAAGCCCACATACTATGAGAGTCATCCTATCTATATTAAAATAGAAAATATCCCATTATATTAAAATGTTTCCTAGAAAAATATAGCAGTTTCCTAACTAAACATTGGCTGTGGTCTTCTAAAGCATGATTCAGAACTTTAGTACAAAGTAACTCATCATCAGAAAGGAATCAGGAGATTTAGAACAGAATAAAAAAATAGAGAATGTAGTTATTGGATGATGGGCAGCTAAGTAGTTATGATTTCTGGAAGATATGGAAAGGTATAGTTACATAAATAGTACTTTCAAAAAAAAGAATAGAGCACATGAAAGGACTAATGTTTGTAACAATGAGCATCAATCGCAATGAACAAAGTGAAATGACAATATAACTCTCACATTATGCCCTTAGCCATATACATTAAAATAGACAACAGGGATGAAAACTTCGGATAAAACTTAAATATTACATTTATATGTTTTGCTCAAGAGTGAGTTATTTCTTTAAGTCTCACTATGAATTGAACAAAATAAAATAAAATTTAAAACAAATTTTCCTATAAGAGCAAAATTAGCATTTTTTATTTATTCATTTTTCCAAATAAGCTTGTTTCCTGCCTTTCGACTATTTAGGGGAGGAATTTTTAAATTAAGGATATCAGAGGAAAAATAAAGGCAGTTTTAAACACTGAATGTCATTGGTATGGATTAAATTGTGTCCCTCAAAAATGTGTGTCAACTTGTCTGGGCCATGATTCTCAGTGGCTTGGCAGTTATAATGAAGTTTGGCAGTTCTATGATGATGTGATCACTTCCATGATGAGATTTGATATAATGTGATCACCTCCATGATGTGATTTTCCTATACGTTGTAAATCCTATCTCTACGATGTTGATGAGACAGGATTAGCGGTCATTATGTTAATGAGGCAGGACTCAATCTACATATTGGGTTGTGTCTTGATTAAATCCCTTTTGAGATATAAAAGAAAGAAGTGAGCAGAGAGACTTGGGGACCTCATATCATCAAGAAAATAGCACCAGAAGCAGTGTGTCTTTTGGGCCCAGGGTTCCTGTGCAAAGGAACTTCTAGACCATGGAAAGATTGATGACAAGGACCTTCCTCCAGAGCCGACAGAGAAAACCTTCCCCTGGAGCTGGCATCCTGAATTGGGACTTCTAGCCTCCTAGGCTGTGAGAGAATAAATTTCTCTACGTTAAAGCGATCCACTTGTGATATTTCTGTAATGGCAGCACTAGATAACTGAGACAGTCATATATAATGGATTACAAAAATTAGAAGTAATACAAAGATAATGACATTGCCTAACCAAACAATACTTTCTTGATTTAATAGCTTAGTCAAAGAGTGAAAACTACTGGAAATAATCAATTTGGAGTTTAGGAAGGTTGAGTTTTATCACATCTTTTATTTAAGCAGGACTATTTAGACAAGAATCTCAAAAATGATTAACGTTTTTGAGAAATGAAGATCAAGCAAGATGAAATTGAATAATGTGTAAAAAAAACTGAGGGAAATTTTAAAGTTTTCCAGTGTAGTATAGAAAAAAGGGAGACTAAATCTTTGTTCTCTCATTTTCTTCACATATGAAGTGTAGAATTGGAATAGGTAATCAATAGAATGCAAATACATAAAAGTAGTTGTGTTTTTCACTCCTATAGCTCTAGAGCCTAGTACAATGTGAAATACATACTATGGTCTCAAAAAATATTTGTTGAAAGAGTTAAACTACATGATTTTTGGGTTAAAATAAATAATTTACAAATATTTATAATATAAATGAAAATTAATTAATTAATTAAAGTAAAATATATGGTACCATATGTCTAGCCAATGTAAACTGAAGGAAAATATATATTTTTTCAAAATTTTGGGAACTTTCTTCTAGTCTAGCCTATTTTAAGATAGAGTCCTAAAATTATTAGTTATTTTATTGGAAATATAAGAAATTTATTTATAAATTTAATATTATGTGTTTGTTTTCCCAAATTATTTTTCATACTTTCATTAGAATTTAAAAGATAAAGGTTTGCAGGATTTAGATGGATAAATAGAGTGAGAAAGATTAACATTTCAGTTTTCTTATGATATTCAAAAATTTTACTAAATCACTCTTGACATTTCAAGATATATTCAGAAAAATCATTTGACTAAGATGTTTAAGCCAACACATTTAAATTTATCCCAATATTAAATTTCTTTAAGAAAACACAATCCACATATTTTTACATTTTCTAGTTCAATGAGAGTAATTTAATTTAACTTTTATACCTACCAAAAGCCCACATGCCAAATTGCTTCTTTTCCTGGTTGGCCACAGAGACTTGAATTCAGTGATATTATTGTCTATGTCCTTTTAGAAAACCTGTGCATTTTGTCTAGATGAATTATTATAACCTTCTCGAGGGATAACGTATGTTGGCTCCATGTTAATCCATTAGCACTCATTTTCACCTGATAGGTCAGAAGGTGGTAGGAAAAGTTGAGGAACAGAGATGTGTCTGGACCTCTGAGTTATATCAGGAGAGTGTAGTATCACTGCTAAAGAATCATTAAAGATATCTCTCACACCTTTCCCCTAATGCTCAGGGCAAGCCAGAGTTTTATTTATGACCAACATTGGTGTGCTAGTAAATGTACTGACTGTCTCTCTGAAGGTGAAGCCCTGATTTGTAGTCTTTGCTGACTTCCGTAGTGAAAACATTCCCACCATTTTTCCATGTTTAAGTATCATCAAGCAAACTGACTTAGATTATGGGCTGTTGTTCTAGAGACTTATTGTTTAGCATCTGTAACTCATGCTAAAGTATAAGTGATAAACCTGAAGGTAGCACAATATAGATAACAAAAGATGGAATGAAATTTCACTGGTAGGAAAGTAGAGTTTCAACTAAGTTATCACACACGTATATTATATTCCTTTAGGGTAATGTAGCCTTGAAGGCTTCACTATGAGGAATATGATTTCAGAAAAAGAACCCTACAAAAAAACCAGCAGTGCCTGAAGGAGACGGTAATTAAGAAGTGCAGAAAAGAGAGCATTTCCTACATATCCACTCAAATAAATGTTTTCATCCAGGGAAAATGTTAGAGAAAAAAATCAAATAATTATTGAGCTGAGAACTTGTCGGCTAATTTTTAGCTTGGAGCAAATTTGTATTACAGAAACATCAGTCTCTCCAAAAGGATGTCTAATGATGGAAACCCTTGGAGGTAAAGTCTACCAAAGGCAATCTCCTACTCCATGTAAAGCTTTGCATTGTAGTTTATTTACTGCAGATAATGTCTAAAAGATCAGATTTTTGTGAAAGACGTAAGGAGAGAACAAAGAGACGTAGGTTGTTTCTTCTTGGAGTTCAATTTAGATCATTAGCTTTACCTAAAAATGCAGTGATTTTCCCTTTATAATCTCTTCCCAAAAAAAAATGCTGAAGAAGATTTTGGAGAGAAAAGATGTAGACTTTGAAAAAAGCCCACTGGTTTGAATGCCAGTCAGAATATGAATTACCTTTGACAAGCTGCGTAACATTTCTGGACTCGAGTTTCCTTATCTGTAGAACGTGGACAATAATAATGGTTGCAACTATTTGGTGTGCTCTTTCTGTTTTCTTGATAATACTAGTCATTGTTATAAAGTTTTCTCATTAAATATTTAAACAACAGGGAGAGCCAGGTGCTATGTCCCCTATTTAACAGATGACAAATCCAGGACAAGTGCAGCTAAATTCCTTGCTGAAAGTCACAGAGCAAACAACGGACAGAGAAGAGATTCCAACCAGGGATCAAATTGCTACGCTCATCTGTGTAACCCCTTCACTTACTTCATAGTGTTTGCTAGAGAATGAATGGACGCGAAGTGCTAACATTGTGCTTAGCACCTAGTAGGAGATCAATAACTGTTAAATCCATTCTTAACATTTCTGAAGGTTCTAGCTGCAAGGAATCATAGCCTTTTTTTTTTAATTCAAATAATTATAATTAGCAATATTCTAATGGCTATTTTTGATCCTGTTTATGAGTTTACTTATGGGTGGGATGGAGAAAAATAAAGAGAAATAAAGGAAGAGAAAGAAAGTGGAAAGAAGGAAGGAAGAAATCTTCAAACTGAACTTATATAAATTGCAGGATCTGTCCTTCAGCACCGAACCTGCTATTAAACTAAAAAAAGGTGCACACTGGCTGAACATCGATCTTTACTGCCACCTTCTACAAACTATGATTGAGTAATAGAGGAGTATTTGCATAGAGCACTATATTCCATCATTGGCCTGTCAGTCCTCAGTGCTGAGTAAGTGAATTGGGTTGCTCACTGATTAACTTGAAATAAAGAGGACGATCATTTCCATCAACATTTATCAGAGCTCTGTGGTTCACGCTAAACAGTGTGTGCCTTGACTATTCTTGTCGTTAATTCCAGAGCTTTCAATTTATCAGCAGAATTAGTTTCTCAGTTTTTTCAGAGTTGGGTTCTTGCGTATATTTTCTGATAACTTCTGTAGAAAAATTTCCAAGCACATTTGCTGAAAACTTCATCTTGATGCATAACATTGTCTTGGTAAAACATAGAACTGAATTATAACTCTTCGTTTTCATGATGATCATTTTCTAGTGAAAGAAAAAAAATTCTCTTCACGATTTCCAACGCATTTCATATAGTGCTGTTTTGCGGGGAGCAGGAAGAAATCAATCCACCAACACTGATCTGCATATTTGATAACATCAGCTAGCAAAAGATAAAAGCACAAAACATTATTTCAGTTGTATAGCTATATAGAAATTATTTCCTTGTAGACTGGCCTCAAACTTAAAATTATAGATAGTGTGTCTGCATATTCTGAAAGCAAAAAAAAGGCTCATGATAGGAGATATTTTAGAAATAGCAGGGGTACACTGATTTTTCCCAATGAAAAGCCCATATTTCAGACAAAACTATAGTCCAATTAGAATTAGCAAGTTCAGGATCTTTATTCAAATCCAAAGTAGTGTCATACTTCAGTCGTACTCCAAGATCTCTTTACATAAATCCTTGTGTGGCTGTTTTTGAGCTTTGTCTCCCAAAATAATTCTCTTAGTACTTTTCTTCTCCTTAAAATACATGAAAAAATCCCTTTGTTATTCTTGAAATGTTGGTCAGCTGAAGTTCTTTTCATTTATTTAGAGCCAAAAGTATTAATAAAAACGGGTCATAGAAATCATCTAATGATTATAGATTTGCTAAGTTTTCACAAACTCCATATTTCACAACATATCTGATCAAAAACCCAAAGCCAAAAAAAAATCTGATGTTAGTTACTAAATGAAGAGGGCTGAGTTTATGATGACAAATGAGACCTTAGTAGTCAACTAAGATTAGTGACAGGGATTAAACAGGGAATGGCAGGAACCATGGAAAACCAGAAAGAACCTGTCTGATCTAAATAAAGATGGTGAGTATATTCCGTGGTAGCCATTTGGTGGACAGGGAGAATGTAGGTTTAGGGTATCCACTGTGGGAGAAGCTGATCAATACTTCTCTTAATAAGATGCTGTAGTAGACTGATTTTAACACAGGCTTAATTAACTATCCTTTAATCTGTCTTTCATTAATATAAACCACTCCCCTTGTATTAGAATACAGAGGAAGAAAGAGCATGTTTATGAAGTGTAATATAAAGTACAACCAAAATATCTGCTTATGCTGTATTCATGTATTTATCACTAAATAAGCTACGACAAAATTTTCCCTTATCTCTGAGTAACGTTTTGCCTGTTATAGGGGATACATTTATGGTAAAATGATGTGTTAAATTTATCTACTGAACTATTCTTAAAATACAAAAGATCCTTGGGACTATCTCAAGATCACATTAAGAAAAACTATGCACTAATAGGGAAAATAGACAGTGCTAGACTATGAGATTTTTGAGGAAACAATGAGCAGTAAGGTACCAAAGGAGATTTTTGAAATTCAAAATCCTAATACTAGATATTATAGAAGATGTAGGAGAGGATCGAATTAATAAATTCTTAGCATGAGACAACATGGCACCAAGAACCATGACATGTATTTGAGAATGACCTGGAATAAGAGTTTAGAAAAGTATTACAAAAGAAAGGTGATTTGGTCACATCAAAGGAGGTGTAAATATAAACAATCTTGGCATTAAGAAACAGATGAACTTTAAAACACACAAGCAAGCAAGCACACTTTGAATCAAAATGAATCCCATATTTAGAAAGTGGTTAAAAATTGGGTCATGTTCAATTTCAACAAAATGTTTTACATAACAACAAAGGTCCAGATGCATTTCTAAATGTAAGGAGAAGCATCTTAAAAATTCATTTTTCCTTTAGCAGTACATACTAAATGCTAAATGTAATCATGCTAATACTTACATTTGCTTTTAAGAACCTCATTGACTGTTATATTTACAGGTTCATGCTTATGTTATCCTATGCTATTAATTTACACACTTGTATTTAATCAATATTCTCCAAGTTTTTATTATAAAGATGGATTTAAAATAGGTTAAAAAAATTAAAAAAGAGGAGGTAAGGAGGGAGGGGGAGATGAGAGGTTAGGAATGAGGAAGGAAGAAAGAAGGAAGAATGAAAGAGAGAGAGAAAGAAAGGGAGAGAGGGAATGAGGGAGGGAGAGATGAAGGGGGAAGAAGGGAGGGAGGGAGGGAGGGAGGGAGGGAGGGAGGGAGGGAGGAAGGAAGGAAGGAAGGAAGGAAGGAAGGAAGGAAGGAAGGAAGGAAGGAAGGAAGGAAGGAAGGAAGGAAGGAAGGAAGGAAGGAAGGAAGGAAGGAAGGAAGGAAGGAAGGAAGGAAGGAAGGAAGGAAGGAAGGAAGGAAGGAAGGAAGGAAGGAACAACTTTGTCAAAAAGGACTTTATACTTTGGACAAGAAGATATGTATTGTGTGTTCCCATTTGTGACCCTTAAGGTTGTATGTCAACTTGACTGTGCCATGATTCTTCAGTGGTTTAGCAGTTATGATATAGTTTGGCAGTCATATGATGATGTGATCACTTCCATGATGAGATTTGATATAATGTGATCACCACCATGATGGAATCTGCTGTGAGTAGCCAATCAGTTGAAAGGGAATTTCCTTGGGGGTGTGACCTGCATGGAATATAAATGGACTCTCTGGCAAGGCTCATGGGCTTTTGCTCACTCCAGATCCTGAAGCTAGCTTCTGCTCATCTGACCTCAGATTCTTGGAACTTAAGCTAGCTGCTTACCTGCTGTTTTGCCTGAATATCTTGGGCTTCCTCAATTTTTGCAGACTGTGAGGAAGGGCCTTGCTGTCTGACTTGCCTATCTCAGGTTCATCAGCCCCTGCAGCTACGTGAATCAGGAGAAGCCTCTATCCTGACCCAAGGACTTGGGATGTTCCAGCCTCTACAACTACCTGAGCCATTTCCTTGATATAAATCTCTCTTATTTTTTTTTTCTGTATATATTTATATGCATTACTGGTTTTGCTTCTCTAGAGAGCCCAGACTACGAAATCATTTATTAAATGTATATATATATATATATATGTATGTATGTAAATACTCTAGATGTATAATATACTATTTTATTATTTCATAAAGGTAATATGATCAATATAGAAAAAATGTAAAATATAGAAATAAAAAGGAAAAACACACACACATTATTCCACAACTTGAAGCTAGTCATTTAGTCTTTTGTATTTTTTTTTATAGTCTTCTAAAATAATGTAGAATTCTCCAGAAAGTGAAGTACAAGTCACAGTGGAATCACAAAGATGAAGTCATCTGTCCTGGCTGAAGGGACTTGTGAATCCTTAATGAAGGAGACACATGAGGGTCTGGGTCTTGATACTGGGAAGACTGGGGAGGGATAAGCTCAACAGGCAAAGAAAAATAATGTACAAAATTATTGAGGCATGAAATAATGCAGGGTATTTTTTATAAGGCATACTGCAATTACTTTCAGTTTCATCTGTCCAAGTTTCTAGGTGGGAAACTGTAGAAGATAAGGCTAAAGTTGGCAAGGGTAGAAGGACCTATCAGGCCAAGACAACTAGACACTTCTTTAGACCAAAAGGAGATATTGATGGATATTTACTAAAAGGGTGACATGATTCAGGCTTTTTTTTTTTTTTTCTTTATGCTTATGACTTCAATAAAGATAAAAAAGCTTAGGATAAGGAAGAGAAAGAAATAGAGGAGAGTTGGGACAGTGACACATTTGGAGGGGCTATTTTTGATGGACCAGTGGAGCAGATGATTGGGGCCTGAGCTCAAATAAAAGCAGGAAGAAAGGAGAAGAGAATATTTACATAGCAGTTGTAATAGAACAAAGGAAGAGACCATCAAGATTTTTGGTACAAAATACACAGAAGATGAAAAATACTTATTAATAGAGACTATGCAAGTGATAGTCATCCATCAAATTTAGGAAGGAAGAAAGAAAGACTAGGAAGTGAGGATAATTCCTACATTTCTACCATAGGATATGGTGGTGCCATTACCAGCATGAAAAATACTGGTTGAGTTAGTTATGAGAGGAAAATGATGAATAAGGAAAGATACACATACACTCACATACACACACAAGCGCACACACATATGCACGTGTGAAAATATACAAAAAATACGTAGTTTTTGTCTGATAATAAGAAGTTCATCTTTGCTAAAGATAGATAATTTTTTGTTTTTATAACTTATTTTATTTTTTATTGTTGAGAATATACACAGCACACATACACAATTCTGCAATTTTTACATATACAATTCAGTGACCTTGGTTACATTCTTGAAATCGTGCAACCATTCTCACCCTCCTTTTCTGAATTGTTCCTCCCCCTTAACCTAAACTCACTGCCCACTATGTTTCTTATCTAATCATTCCAGTTTCTGTTATTAATTTGATTTCACATAGATAATTCTTAAGAGATTGAATGCTCAAGATAGGCATTCTTTACTAGTTAAGCCAAACTATTATTTGGTTTTAAGAAGACTTCAGGGGATATTTTTAGCTTAAGATTTAAGGTTTAAAGATTATCTCAGGGCAATAGTTTCAAGGATCTCTCTTGCTTCAATGGTTCCAGAAATTTGGATTCCATGAGAATTTGAGACTCTGTTCTGCATTCTCTCCCCTTTCTCTAAAGATTTTTCTATAGAATCGTTGATTCAAAAGTTCAGTACTGGTTGTCGGGCACTATGCAGTTCCTCTGGTGTTATGGCAAAGGAGGCAGTTGTTCATGGAGGCAATTAACCACGCATTTGATTTCCTCCTCCTATCCCTGACTCTCCTTCTTCTGTTGCTCCAGCAAATACAGACCAGTTGTTGTACCTTAGACGCCTGCTGGCAAGCTGTTAATACCCCAGGCACTACGGACAAACTAGGAGGTAGAATAGAATCACGAAGCATGATATTAGGCCCATTAAATCAGACATCGCATGAAACTATGACCCTAAAATTTCAAAATAGAAACCAAACCTCAAGAGGTGTTTAGTTGTACATAAACTGCCTCAGTAGTCATTCTTTCTTTGTTTTTATTCTTTATAGTTTTGCCAATTCAGCCTTTTACAGGTGTGCGATTTATTGACAGTGATTGCATTATTTGGCTGTATAACCCTTTCCTTAATCATCAAAACCAAAACCAAACTCTTTGCCTTTGAGTTAATTCCAACTCATAGTGACCCTATATTGCAAAGTAGAACTGCCTTATAGGGTTTCCAAAGATTGGCTGGTGGATTCGAACCACCAACCTTTTGGTTAGCAGCTGAGCTCTTAACCACTCTGTCACCAGGACTCCCTAATCATCTAAATGCAGAAATATTTGAAGTCACAGGAATTTTAGATTTATTTGGATAATAGTAAGATCTGTGAAGAAGGACTATGCCAGAAATCCACTTAAATGATAGGCAGAGAAAGACTTTACTATAAAATAAAGGCAGAACAATCAGAGTTGGAGGGAATTGACCATAATTTTGATTAATTATGGAAGCCAAGAAAGATGAAAACTTAAGAAGTATTGGAAAAATGAACAGAGTGAAATGCCACTAAAATATCAATAGAAAAAAAGTCACAGGAGTGCTTAAAGGAATCGACAGTTTTCTAGATCTTTGGCAACCTTAGCAAGAGCAATTTCTGTAGAGCAATGAGGACAAAAACCAGGTTGCTGTGGAATATAAGAAAGAAGCAAAGTTAGGGGAGAGAAATAGTAATATAGGCTCCTTGTTCAAAAAGCTTGGTCTTCAAGGACAGGAAGTAGATAGGATGTTCAAGAGTGTTAACAGGAGGTCAGAGCAGAGAGGGATAAATTAAAGAGAGATGAGATAAATGGTAAATTAAGGAGCGCTCGTGGCTGAACAGTTAAATGCTTGGCTGCTAACCAAAAGGTTGGCAGTTTGAACCTACTAACAGCTCCGTGGGAGAAAAAGACCTGGTAATCTGCTCCTATGAAAATTACAGTCTAGAAAATTCTATGGGGAAGTTCTACTCTGTTACATGGAGTTGCCAGGAGTCAGAATCAACTTGACAACACATAACAACAACAACAGCATGTGAGAGAACACACACAAAAAAGAGCCTTGAACAGAAAAAAGATGTATTTCTTTAGTTGAGGGATTGAGGGATGAGAAAATTAGGTAACTATGACTGTGTGGAGGTAAACACACTTTTAGAAAGTTATCTAAATGTTGGATATCATATAAACAGAAGAAAAAGAGAATTTCAAAGATAATTTCTTCCCCCCGTCCTGATAGGTTACTTTGCAGAAGCTATTTCATCGTTTTTATGTTTCTAAATTTTAATCAAAGGCTACTTAATAGTGGAGACTGAGAGAAAGAAACACAATAATCCATAAGATTTTGTATGATTGGATTATATTTCATATGATTGGATTATAAAAGAAAGTAGAGAACAATTTAAGACAGACAAAGACCCTGAAGGCAGAAACACAAAATTGGTATCAGGTTGGTCTGAGATCCTGCAGCTCTTTTCAGGTTCCATTTCTAACTGAACTGCATATATTGCTGTATCACGATTTCCTTCTATCTTTTCAGCATTCTCAATAAAGGCTCACACTAAAGCTCCCCAACAGATCTATATCTGACATCTGCTGGGGCATTCCTGAATAGATCAGCATTTGATTTTGACTTGTTTCCTTTTTTAAAATGCTTACCATGTGTATCATCAAAATGAAGTGTGGAGTATATGTCTTGGGGCACACAATACAAGATGCTTGGACACACTTGCCTTTGTGCAAATCCAAACAGTGAGTTTATCTCTTGATGAGAAGATAAACCTTGGTGAATTGTGTAAGATATTATAAATTGAAAACACATGCTTTAAAATGAAACTGGATACCTTATGTTTAAAAAGGTGCAGGGAACATGATGTGACATTTCATAGCGATGGAATGTCAACATAATAAAAGAACTAAAGTCAACATTTTCTAGTACAATGTTAATAATTATGTCCAGTCTTTCTTTCCTTCATTTTATCTTCTTTCTCTTTGAACTTGGGAAATTACATACTCAGGGATTCATCAAGTGTTCTGAAATGAAAATAACTGTGTTCAAAAGTACCCAAATAATATATGCCATACCAGTCTGACACAACAGAAGGACCCCCTTATTGAGCTTGGAACTTACCCAGAATATTCTGCCAGTATGCCTTTTCTGCCTACTTTCCCCCCAAAAAACCCCAGCTCCACAAAATAAATAAAACTTATACATGGCTTTTTATGTTTTATTTCTTTCTTTTTTACTTCGTTAAAGTGCACTTTGGCAATTGTAGCTAAGTGATTTCAAGTATCTACTTTTTAGACATAAAATAGGAAAAATATAAAGCTTGTGCATGATAAGCAAAATCTAGGACAGTCTATTATCTGTGTGGAAACCCTGGTGGTATAGTGGTTAAGTGCTATGATTGCTCACAACAAGGTTGGCATTTCAAATCCAACAGGCGCTCCTTGGCAACTCTGTGCGGCAGTTCTGCTCTGTCCTATAGGGTAGCTATGAGTCAAAATTGACTTGATGGCAATGTTTTTTTTTTTTTGTATCATCTGTGGAATCATTACAACCATATTTCAACTCACTGATTTAAAAAAATGCCCTTGAGTTAAACTACAAATAAAAATACGGAAGGCCAAATGTTAATGATTTTGTACATAGAACTTTTAAAACAATTGAAATGAATCAGAGAAAAACAAAGAATAATATTTGAGATGAAATTAGTAAGAATCTAGATCACATTTTTACATAAAATGTGGTTTGGTATTACTGTATGTATGAATATACATTTTCAAATTAGGTAATATATGCTGAAGAAGATAGAAAAACATAAATCCTAAATCGAATTTGAAAAGTCATTTTGAATTCCCTGGTTATATCTCAGATTTAGCCTTAATATGTGTCAAGATTGATCCCTTATATTCGAGTGCATGATATTTTATAAAGATTATTAAATAATAAAACCCTATTTCAGGTGGTCTGTATTAAGCTTAATTTATTGATCCTGAATCAAAATTCATTTGATAACAAGAACAGATAATACAAATAATTGTTATAAAACAATTATTTTATTTCTCATAATTTTTATAAATTAATAAACGCTACTATCTAAGACTAAATGCAAGTATTTACTTACTTGGCTGGTCATATTCCACCAAGCCTATACTGATCAAATAAGAGATTCAAGACTAATTTCTGTTTTCTTGGATATTGGTGTGATCTCTAGGCACTTTGCTCCTGTAATTTGGACTCTTATTTTCATCAGGACTTTGCGAGGGGTATGAGTTCTGTCAGATTTAAAATAATGTTGGGCATTAAGTTTATGCAAATATATGATTCTGTTCAATGGCATTAGTTCTCTTTGCTTTATTTGTAGTTATTCATTTGATTGTTTTGTTTAAGGGCTTTCCGTACCTTTCTTATTCTTCATTCAAAGCAATGAATTACTGCAGGATAAACCCACCCCAGTGCCATCAAGAGTAGGGGCAATGTTTTACTGGTCACTGTTTCATGTAGTGATTAGCAAAATTAGAAGCTTCTCTAGCTTGAAATTTATTCCAGTCTCTTAAGTGAGTGAAAGTATGACTTTCCAATGTGCCAGCAAAATTTTATTCAATAATTTTTATATTGTGGGTACTTCTTGGCTATGGTAATACAGAAATTAATCAAATTAACAGTGTTTATCTGAAGAAAGATGTAGTAAATGGAGGTATTCCAACAAATAAAAACATAAACATAACGTGGTCAGTGTTGATGTAAACATATAGAAATTTGCTATAAAGAACATAGGAGGAACTGTTTAGTTTTCCTGAGGGACACAAGTAGACATCACTGCAGAAATGACACCTGCCCTGAGTCTTGAAGGATAAGGTGTTGATCACCAAATGGACCAAGATAAGGCTAATCAAAGAAAAGAAGATAAACAAAACCAAAACAAACAAACAAACAAAAACCCTGTGCAATGCTTCATAGAAATTTGAATCCGGATGCAAATGGCACCAAGTTCGAAGCCAAACAGTGATCGCCTTTGCATGGCATGCTTAGGCATTGAGAGTTGAATTCTTATATTTGTACCCGGCCCCCACCACCCAGGCGGGGAATTGTTGTCTATATAATAATTCTGTGGGATCATAATAGCTGTAACTGAGATAAAAGATTCAATACATTTGATGGAGGAAAACCCTATGGTATCTGTATTTACCATCTACTAACTGACTGTCCCCTATCACACACTCACACTCACCCATTGACTTCCAGGGGGTCTTTGTGTGAGTTTGTGTGTGTCATTTGGCTACTTGCACATGGAAGAAGTCTATTAAGCCTCTCCTCTTCTTTCTTTTTTTTTTTTTCTTCTTTCTTTATGCATGGAACCTTGGTGGTGCAGTGGTTAAGCATTTAGCTGCTAAGCAAAAGGTCAGCAGTTGGAATCCACCAGCTACTCTGTGGGAGAAAGATGTAGCAGTTGACTTCCATAAAGATACAGCCTTGGAAATCCTCTGTGGCCGTTGTATTCTGCTTATAGTTCAACATGAATTGGAATGTGCTGGATGACAGTGGGTTTGATGTTTTTTGTTTCTATGCATAATGAATACATGATTTTGTGACAGTCATAAGCAGGGACAAAGACCAATATGATGGTAGAGAATGTTTATTTCCATTTTCAGGAGAAATAATGGAAAATATAAGGGATCTTAAATAAGGAATCACTGAGAGTAAAACAAGGAATGCAGGGTTGCCAACAAACATGTGACCATACATCCTATTTTCCCAAGGCAATTTTTAGGACTAATAAACAAAGTATCACATTATGAAATACCGCCACAGAAAGTTTGGGAAGCATCTTTGAAGTGCTTCAGAGAGCAGAATAATCTTTTCAGATCTGTGATTTAAAAACTTAGAAATATGAATACAGAAGTGGGTTCATCTTTCATGAGAAATCCTTAAAATAGCTACCATTAGAATATAAACTTCTTTTAGACTACTTTTTTTTCTACCTATTGTAATGCTAGGGGAAAAAAACAGACAATTTCTTTTGCAAGTAGACTTTAAGGGGTGTTTATTGTGCAGGGTGTTTACTCTTAGGATCAACGCCAGTAGAAGAGGAGGAAAGGGAAGGAAAGAAAGAATTGAATAGAAGGAGGAGAAGTTGAGTGATAACGCATCCCCAACTTTGCTTCAGCTGACTCCACAGGGAGCTCTGAGGCTAAAATACCCTGGCAACATTGACCCATGTTGGGAAGAAATGGTCAGGAGGACTTTAGACCCCACTTCAATCAGCAATTGGATATGGGTTTTCCCAGAAAAAGGTGTGACCTTAGTTGAAGCTGCTTTCCGCACGTGGGATAATCCATGAAGGGGCTGACAGTTGACAGCTATCTGTTGACAGTACTCCCAAAAGCTGGAGAAAACAAGATCACCCTAGAACGGAGATTTATACCGGCACCCTGCCATTTCTCTATTTTTTTTTTTTTAATTTACTGTTCAATTAGTTGAACAGAGTTACTAATTACCCAGCAGTCATATCTTCTCCAAAGCAGGTATTCACATATATTCACCTCCTTGACCTTTGAAATCAGTCTTTATTGTATGTTCTAAAGTGCTTTTCACTTTCTACATTTATTTAGAGGTCTACGCCTAGAGAAACTTCTAATAAAAACTAGACCTTAAAGGACAAAATGAACACTTAATATTCTTAAATCCTCTGAATATCTATATCTATATTTCTATCTCTACCTCTCTATCTCTATCATCTATCTATCTATCATCTATCTATCTATCTATCTATCTATCTATCTATCTAATCTATCTATCTATCTATCATCTATCTATCTATCTATCTATCTATCTATCTATCTATCTATCTATCTATCTATCTATCTATCTATCTATCTATCTATCTATCTATCTATCTATCTATCTATCTATCTATCTATCTATCTATCTATCTATCTATCTATCTATCTATCTATCTATCTATCTATCTATCTATCTATCTATCTATCTATCTATCTATCTATCTATGCATATGTTGTTTTTCAGTGCCTTGGAGTCAGCTCCAACTCATAGAGACCCTACATAGAAAAGAATGAAACACTGCCCAGTCCTGAGCCATCCTCACAATCATTGTTATATTTGAGCCCATTGTTGCAGCCACTGTGTCAGTTATCCAGTTGAGGATCTTCCTCTTTTTTGCTGGCCATTTACTTTACCAAGCATGATATCCTTCTCCAGGGATTGGTCCCTCCTGATAACGTGTCGAAAGTATGTGACACTAAAGTCTCGCCATTGCTTCTAAGGAACATTCTGTCTGTACTTCTTCCAAGACCAATTTCTTCAGACTTCTGGCAGTCCATGGTATATTCAATTTTCTTCACCAACACCATAATACAAAGGCATCAATTCTCCTTCAATGTTCCTTATTCTTTGTCCAGCGTTTGCATGCATATGTGGTGACTGAGAATACCATGGCTTGGGTCCGGCGTACCTTAGTCCTTAAAGTGATATCTTTGCTTTTTAACACTTTAAAGAGATCTTTTACAGCAGATATCATCAATGCAATACACTGTTCAAAAATTTTTTTATTCCAATAAAAATTTATTTACAAAAATAGGCTATAGGCCAAATTTGTGAAGCAGGCCATAGTTTACTGATCCCTGTTTTAAATTTATGTCTATGATAATATGTCCATGATAGCATGCTATAAATCATGATTACTTGCCTATTTTCCCTATTCAATACTATATTTTTGTGGTCTCAGGAGTCTCTACAGTGTTGATCTGACATGGATATAATGGGCTTTTTTTTTTTTTTTTGAACATTTTATTATGGTTAGGTGATAGTTTACAAAACAAATTAATTTCCCATTCAACAAGTTATACACAGCTGTTTCGTGAGTGACATTTGTTGTTATCCCCTCAAATTGTCAGCACTCGCTCTACTTCCTTCCTAGGTTCCCTATCTCCATTTGCCCAGCTTTTCTGCCCCTTCCTGCTTTCTGATCTTTGCTTTTGGGCAAATATTACCCTTTTGATCCCATATGGTTGACTGTTCTGGGGAGTACGTTTCTCATGGGGATATCTTTCACTTTATAGGTCTGTCTATTGTTTGGCTGAAGATGATCTCCAGAGGTGGTTTCCTTTTCAAGTCTGAACGATGCCTAAGGCCATAGACTCCAGGGGTTACACCAGTTTCTATTAGAACAGTGAATCTGGTCTTTTTCATGAATTTGAATTTTATTCTACATTTTTCTTCCATTCTGTCTGGGACCTTCTATTGTGATTCCAGTCAGATCAGTCCGTAATGGTAGACTGGTACCATCTGGTTCTTCTGGTTTCAGGCCAGAGGAGACTGTGGTTCATTAGTCCTTTGGACTAATAATTTCCTTGAGTCTTTGATTTTTGTTTTCTTTTATTTTTCACTATTCTTTGCTCCAGGTGGGAAGAGACCAATAGATGTACCTTAGATGGCTGCTCGGAAGCTTTTAAGATCGTAGTCTCTACTCATCAAAGTAGGATGTATTGTCTTTAGGGGCTATGTTATACCAACTGACCTAGACGTTCCCCAAGGGCTTAGACAAGAGTCCTAAACCCACAAGCCCAGTGATGTTTGATTTCTTCACTGCTGTTTCCATGGGTGATTGTGGATACAAGTAAAATGAAATCCTTGACAACTTCAATCTTTTCTCCACTTACCATGATATTGCCTATTGGTCCAGTTGTGAGGATTTTTGTTTTATGTTGAGGTGTAATCCATATTGAAGGCTGTAATCTTTGGTCTTCATCTGTAAATGCTTCAGGTCCTCCTGGTTGTGTCATCAGCATATTACAGGTTGCTAATGAGTCTTCCTCCAATTCTTTATTTGTGTATGGAAAAATATTTGTCTTCCCAAAAAAATAAAACTGGCAGCCTTCATTATTCATTCCTTATTAAATAAAATTGTGAAGTTATAGCAGAAAACTCTACTCTAAAAGAGAAAGCTAATTATTGAAACTCTCACACTTTCCTTATCAAGTTAGAATACTTAATGTCTAATATTTGAGTTTCTTTCTCAGAAAATAAGATAACTGGTTTTAAATATCCTAAAAATTCCTCCCACAAATGCTTTCTAAATTAAACTGTAATCCCTGCCTACCCCCAAACATTTCTCTTCTTTGTAGAATTAAAAGGGAAAAACTGCTGCACTTACACAGGCTAAGATATAATTTTCCAGAGCTTGTGCCCCGTCCAATTTTTCTAATAGCTCTAGAGCCTAATATAGTTCCTATATTCAGGGTATATAAAGCCTGTCAACATTAAAATCATCTCTTTCTTTCTCTGTCTGCTTCCTACCCCAACCTAACCTCCCTCTCCATTCTTCTTTCAAAAAGCATTTAGCAATTAGGACATTTCTCAGACTTATTCTTCACAGAGTTCCAGAGCCAAAAATTTAGCTCTTCAATATATTAAACTCCATTTAACTCACATTTATTTCACATTTTAAAATAAATCCTTGAACACCATATTTAGATTTTTTTGATTAAAGTAGAATATTGAAGATATTTCCCTTCATTATATTAATATATACTTTTTAGAGTATTCTGATTTCCATTATGCTGTTTTGATAAATACCTCTTTTTTATTTTTTTTAAAATAAGTTGTCCACAATCAAAATGTATTTCTACAGTATATAATTAACTCAAACAGAATTTCGCTAAAAGTAATATAGAAAGCTTCCATAAGCACATACATAAATTTTAAGTATGATAATTATTTTAAAATACATTTTTAGATGTTTTGTATTGTAGATTTCTCAACCAAAACCAAAAATGGCAACATGTTTTTCACTGAATATTTTTTATTTATTAAACACTTGATCAGCATTTATCAAACTCATACTGTTCAGAGCATTAATATAAAGAGTTGCAGTGCAAAAGAAATAGATTGTGTCATTCAATAAGTGTGAGTGATTCCTTGGAATTGAGTAATACACATTGGCACTTTAGAGACCCTGTTAAATACAGTAGTCACAACACTAATTTCATTTTGTTTACCTCAAAGTTTTATTTAGAGATAGATGATTTTATTAATATACCAACAAATATTCACTTATTTAACTACTAGTAAATAAACAGACCTGGAGATAGAAGAAAAAAAAAGGGGAAGGGGGGAGGGAAGAACACACTGAGCATTTCTCAAGCTGAAAGAACTGAAGAAAAAATTCAAGCCTTGAGTTGCGGTGGTGAAAGATTCTACAGGGAAAATACTAAATGACAAAAGAAGCACCAAAAGGAGATGGAAGAAATATACAGAGTCACTATATGAAAAAGAATTGGTTGATGTTCAGCCATTTCAGGATCACCCATTTTAAGAGGAACACGTTATCATTATTATTAAATTGTAAGCTCTATGAGACTGGAATCATATTTTTTACAGAATACTGTGCTTCTTCTCCCTGCAATACAGCCTGCCACAGAGTACTTATTAAAAATGTTGTTGTTATGATGCACACAATTAAATGCCTTTTCATGTTCACTAAAACACATGCAAAGATCTTTCTGGTATTCTCTGCATTCAGCCAGGGTTCATCTGACATCAGCAATGATATTCCTGGTTCCATGTTCCCTTCTGAGTCCAGCTTGAATTTCCACCAGTTGATGTACTGCTGCAACCGTTTTTGAATGATCTTCAGCAAAATTTTACTTGTGTGTGCTATTAGTGATACTGTTCAATAATTTCCACATTCTGTAGGATCATCTTTCTTTGGAACGGGCACAAATATGAATATCTTCCAGTTGGTTGGCCAGGCTGTCTTCCAAATTTCTTGGCATAGAAAAGTAAGTACTTCCAGTGCTTCATCCATTTGTTGAAACATCTTAATTGGTATTCCATCAGTTCCTCAGGCCTTTTTTGTCACCAATGCCTTCAGTGCAGCTTGGATCTCTTCCTTCGGTATGATTGGTTCTTGATCATATTCCCAAGGTAACAAAACATTAAGTAAGAGAGCCAGGATTCAAAACCAGGTGCTTTGCTCCAAATGTTGTGTTCTGAAATGCTGGAGAACAGCTGCTTACACGCCTTTGTAAATGCTACAATAGACTCTAGGTTGCTGATATCACAGATCTGTTCTATCCTGTAAAATGTTTTATTTTTTATTTCTAACACAGTGGTTATATTGGCAAGGTTTAAACCAAAACCAAGTCCATTGCCATAGAGTCAGTTCTGACTAATAGATCCCTGATGCCACTGTGGTTAAAGGGTTCAGCTGCTAACCTAAAGGTTGGCAGCTTGAATCTACCAGTCACCTCCTTGGAAACCCTATGGGCCAGTTCTATTTCATTCTATAAGGTCACTATGTGTCAGAGTAGAATTGGCCCCCCCAAATTTCCAAGGCCGTAAATTTTTTCAGAAGCAGACTACCACATCTTTTTCCTGCAGAGCAGCTGGTGGGTTCAAACTGCTGCTTTTTGGTTAATAGCTGAGGGCTTAACCATTGCACTACCAGGGCTCCCTATTAGCATAGATAAAACCAAAAAACAAACCCACTGGGATGGAGTCAATTTTGACTCTTAGCAACCCTATAGGCCAGAGTGGAACTCAGCCATATGGTTTCCAAGGAGTGACTGGTGAATTACAACGTCCAACCTTTTGATCAGCAGCCAAACGCTTACCCATCGCACCACCAGAACTCCATTGACATAAATACCCATTACCGTTGACTCAGTTGTGACTCATAGCAACCCTAAAGGACAGAGTACAACTACCCCATAGGGTTTCCAAGGAGCCCCTGGTGGATTCAAACTGTTGTTCATTTGGTTAGCAGCCGTAGCTCTTAACCACTAGCCACCAGGGTTTCCATTTGGCGTAGATAATACCTGATAAACAAATAATTGAGCAAACATTTGTTCATTACTGACCTAGGAGACAAGTAACCACTGCTCAGCAAGATCTTGCTTCCTACTGCATGGAGATAATTAGGTGAAGGTTAGCATCTGTCATATCCTTGCTCTCCTTTTTTTTTTTTCGTAGCCCAACCTATAAATTTATCTAAAAATGCATCTATTTACAACTCCTAATTTTAAAGGATGTGTTTCTACTTCCCTGTCTGTTCAAGACCAATACCTTCACCTATCCCCACAAACTGACATTTACCCACTCATCACTGTCTTACTCTTCTGTGTGATCAACTAGTTCCCTTCTATTAGCCAAGCCTTCTTCTCCGTTCTCTCCAATCCTAAAACCAGACTTCATTCACTGTAAACTTTCAACCAGTTTTCCCTCTTCATGTGAAATTCTTAAGGGCTAATGATAAACTTCATGCTCATCTCCTCCATGTTTCTTTCCCTTAACTTACATTTCTGGTCAAACCTCAAGTCTCTTTGACTTCACATTTGTAAAATACTTTACAATCAAATCTGTATTTTCTCATTCACTTGCCCAGTTATTCAAACTAAGTATTGGGAGTTTAACTCCTTCCTCTCCCTTAATCTTTATAACCAATAAATCATAATTCTCTGTGGATTCTACCTCATGTATTTTCTTAAATTCATCCATTTCTCTTTATTTTCAGTGCTACGACTATTTAAAACCATTTTCCTTTCTCACCTGAATTAGTGCCAGAGATTCCCTACTGGTCTCACTGCATTTTCTTTTGTCACCTTATCACCCATTTTTCTCACCTTATCACCCATTTTTCTCACTCTAGCTATAGGGATGTGTATGGGAATGTGACTGAGATGTCCCTTCTACTATTCCTGTCAGAGGAATTCACAGAAGGTATAGCTATATCATTAAAATATATATATATATATATATATTAAAATTGCAAAGAAAGACCCATGCTCCATATGGTCTTATTTCTGGTGCCAGGCCTTTGCAATCCACACCAATTTTCCCACCAAAATGTATTTGTTTGTTGGTTTTTACAGAAAGGAAGAAGACGGAATTGTTAATTTGAGAAGAACATGTCATGAGGCATTACTATCTTTTCCTCCTACCTTCTTGTGAAGTACGGGTAGAATCAAATGCTTCTACCTCCTTACTCTCTTTTACCACTAAGTTTGGAAAACACTCTATATTAAATTTGATGAGCCTTCAAACTGTTGATGGGTCAGTTGCTGTACATGTGAGAAAAAGTATAGAAGACACAGTAAAAATGAGAAGTGGCTGTGATTCCCATCTCTCAGTGTGTGTCTTAGTCGTCTAGTGCTGCTACAACAGAAGTACCACAAGTGGATGGCTTTAACAAGGAAAAGTTTATTCTCTCACAGTCCAGTAGGCTAGAAGTCTGAATTCAGAGCACTGGCTACAGGTGAAAGCTTTCTCTCTCTGTTGGCTCTGGAGGAAGGTCCTTGTCATCAGTCTTCCCTTGGTCTGGGGGCATCTCAGCGCAGGAACCTCAGGTCCAAAGGACACACTCTGCTCCCAGCTCTGCTTTCTTGGTGGTATGAGGTGCCCGTGTCTCTCTGCTTGCTTCTTTCTTTTATATCTCAAAAGAGATTGGTTTAAGACACTACCTAATCTTGCAGACCTCATCAATATAACTGCTGCTAATCCGTCTTATTACATCATAGTGACAGGATTTACAACATTTAGGGGAATCACATCAGAAGATAAAATGGTAGACAATCATACACTCATACAAGAGAATCATGACCCAGCCAAGTTGACAGATACTTTTTGGGGACACAGTTCCATCCATGACGGTGTGGTAAAGGTATATGTGTTTCTCAGAGGGGGAGAGGGCAATGGTACCCACAGAACCTATGCCATGGTATGAAGTAGAAAAAAAATGGTGAGACTGTGTTACACAAAGCATTTGCCCCCTGTTAGGCTCACTGAAGTTAAGGGACTGTACAGGGGATGGTGTTGTAAGACAGACTGAAAAACCAATAAACACAACTGATGGAAGAGACAGACTCTAAAAGCAACAGGGCTCTGGAAGCCAATGGCAAGGCAGAATTATATAGAAAAAATATAAAAATCTATGACTGACAAAGGAGGGGACTAAAAACTTGCATCCAAAAAAAAAACGTGTTTTTCTATATAGGCAGATACTTTGTTTGCCATTTTTTTCCTACTCCATCTTTATTCTTTGCTTCTGCAACTGACACAGGGTCCATGAAAAGAACAAGTGAGTGTGGGAAACAAGAAAGAAACTGAATTTAACCATGCTCCTACTTCAGTCCTGCTGGTGGCTTATTGAATCTTGTTAAGGACCTTGTTCTCAGAGCAGGAGTATTCAACTTGATAGAAGTGTTCAATAATATTTAAATTTTACTAAATATATTTATCCGAAATGAGTGTTTTAAAATCTAAAATATTCCTGGATAGAACAGGTTATTTTCTTATTTGTTAGGACTGGGATCCCATTAATGGGTACATTCACATTCCCTTGTCAATGATGTTTCAAACGTTGATCTTAGTTACTGATTTAAATACTATGGCATTTTGATCCATCAGTGAATTGAGGCTGTTTAATTCACGCCTGTTAAATCTTCTTTAAAAAAGCAAATCTGTAAAATTAATTTTCTTGCTTAAACCTCTTCAATGGCTTTCTATTGAAGTTATGCTAGCAGCTAAGAATTTTTGCCTTTCGTGCTCCTCTATATTTTACCCATGCCTTTCTCATTACCTTCATCTTCCTCTCTCTCCCACTTGGTTTGTGTGTTCTCATTGTGTTGGTTTTGGAAACACTGGTGGCGTAGCGGTTAAGAGCTATGGCTGTTAACCAAAATGTTGGCAGTTCAAATCCACCAGGTGCTCCTTGGAAACTCTGTGGGGCAGTTCTACTCTGTCTTATAGGGTCACTATGAGTCACAATCAACTCGATGGCAATGGGTTTGCTTTGTTTGGTTTTATTGTGTTGATTTTAAATCAGTGTCTTGAATATGCCTATTCTCTTGCCTCAGGACTTCACATATTCTGTTCCCTTTGCCTGGTATACCACTTTTTATCCAGCTCATGCTTTTCCAATTTTCAGGTCTTTCCTTATTTTCACTTATACAAGAAGGACTTTATTCCATAGCATATTACTTTTTGTAACATTCATCATGCTTGAAATTACTATTTCCATGTCTTTCTTCTCAAGGAAACTCTTAAGCAATAGAATATTGTCAGCCTTCTGTACTTAAATTCTCACCGTCTAGTGCAATGCCTGTGTAAGCATTCAATCAATCTTCTATTTAACAAATTCATTAACTTTTGTACTTCAATAGTACTATTTACCTTGGACTGTCAAAGACCACTCACAGTGCAAGTTAAGACAGAAAATACACACACACATAGCCATCAGAGACTCACTAATCCAAACGAGTCACAGAGGAAACGTGTGTTAAAGCAACATCATTAATAGAAGAACGCAGAGATTTCTCAATATAGAGGGTCATTAATCTTCTCAAGTCGTAATAGACTGTGGGTAAAAACGACATCACATTAAAAAAAATAAATCAAATTTCCCTACATCTTTGTACACATATACATAACAGAGATTCAAAATTTTTTCTCTCATTTTTTCTCCCCAAAAAAGTGACATAAATTAGTACAGTTAATCAGGGAGTGCCAAGTCGTGACTTGTTTAAACACATGTGCATGAACATTTCTTACACGCTGTTTTGCTTCAGTTCATCTTTTTGATGTCTGTTACCTATGCGGTCATCTGAAAGCAGAGACTCCACGTAGTTACAAGGGTCAGTCCTCTCTATGGGGAAATGATGGAACTAGTCCATTTAACTTCCATTTGAACATCCTTTCTCTAAAAGGATAACACTTAGGTAAGGATATTGTCTTAGTCATCTAGTGCTGCCGTAACAGATATACCACAAGTGGATGGCTTTAACAAAGGAAATTTATTCTCTCACAGTCTAGTAGGTTACAAGTCTAAATTCAGTGTGTAGGCTCCGGGGGTGGCTTTCCGTCTCTGTCTGCTCTGGAGAAAGGTCCTTGTCCTCAATCTTCCCTGATTGAGGAGCTTCTCAGGTGCAGGGACCCTGAGTCCAAAGGATGCACTCTGCTCCTGGCACTGCTTTCTTGGTGGTATGAGATCCCCAACTCTCTGCTTGCTTCCCTTTCCTTTTATCTCTTGAGAGATAAAAGGTGGTGTAGGCCACACCCCAGGGAAACTTCCTTTGCCTTGGATCAGGGAGGTGACCTGAGTAAGGGTGGTGTTACAGTCTCACCCTCATCTCTTAACATAAAATTACAATCACAAAATGGAGGACAACCACACAATACTGGGAATCATGGTCTAATCAAGTGGATACATATTTTTGGGGGGACACAATTCAATTCATGACAGATATAATTAATGCGTAATGGGATATATAGGGAAACAAGAACATACAGTTCCTCTAGATCCCTAGGTTAGTCCTGGGTGCCACAATATAAACATAAAACCCCATTTCATACCATGTCCAATAAATACTGTGAATAGATATTTAGAGCTGTGCACTGAGTACCGGGTTATGGGAGTAATTCGACAAACTAGGACGTATCTGAATCTTAATTTATCCAGCTCTAATCACCTACCAGAGCCCTGGTGGCAGAGTGGTCAAGAGCTTGGCTGCTAACCAATGTGTCAGCAATTCAAATCCACCTGCTACTCCTTGGAAACCCCATGGGGCAGTTCTACTCTGCCAGAATGGACTTGATCGCTACAGGTTTGTTTTTTTGTTGTCGTTGTTAATTACCTACTACAGTGTTTGGAAGTGATAAATTTTTACAGATCTGAATATTGATATGAATGAGTAATAAACATCCAAAATCTGTGTGCCAGCATTTAAGACAAAAAAAAAAAAAAAAAACTCTTCACCGAAATTAAGTATCAAATAAAATATTTTTAACAGTTATTTTTTCTAAAGGTTACTGAGATGGATCTAGCATTTATTTTTCTTTTCAACATGCGGAAAGCTGATTTTTATTTAAGATTCCACATAAAAGGTGAGGTACAAAGCAAACATTTTCTACCTTAGGGGAGTCAAACTAATAATTAGTAAATATCACTCTGTCTTAAGTATTCTACCAATACTTTTCATTTATGACATCATTTTCTCTCAACAAACTGAGTAAAAATACTGTTAGCTTCATTTTATACCTACCCAAGTTTTAAAATAATTTTGCTGAAAAACTATGTTTTGTTGTTGCAGCAGCACGACGACAGGGAACTGCCAGAAATTCAAGCTGGATTCAGAAAAGGAGGTGGAATGAGGGACATCATTACTGATGTCAGACAAATGTTGACTGAAAACAGAGAATACCAGAAGGATGTTTCCCTGCGTTTCTGTGTTTTATTGACTATGCAAAGCCATTTGACTGTAGGGATCATAACAAATTTTGGATAACATTGTGAAGAATGGTAATTTCAAAACACTTAATTGTGTTCATGAGGAACCTGTACATAGACCAAGAGGCTGTCATTCTAACAGAACAAGCAGATACTGCGTGGTTTAAAATCAGGAAAGGTATGTGTCAGGGTTGTATCCTTTGAACATACTTATTAAATCTGTATGCTGAGCACCTAGTTTGAGAAACTGGACTATGTGAAGAAGAATACAGTATCAGTGTTGAAGAGAGACTCATTAACAACCTGTGATATACAGACACAACCTTGCTTGCTAAAAGTGAAGAGCACTTGAAACACTCACTGACGAAGATCAGAGATCACAGCCTTCAGTATGGATTACATCTCAACATAAAGAAAACAAAAATCCTCACAACTGGACCAATAAGCAACATCATGACAAATGGAGAAAAGACTGAAGTTGTCAAGGGTTTCATTTTACTTGGATCCACAATCAATGCCCATGGAAGCAGCAGTCAAGAAATAAAATAGCGTATAACCTTGGGCAAATGTGGTATTTAGGCAACCCTGGTATTTTCAATCACCTCATATGCATGCAAAAGCTGGACAATGCATAAGGAAGATCAAAGAAGAACTGATGCATTTGAATTATGGTATTGAGGAAGCATATTGGATATTCCATGGTCTGTCAGAAGAATGAACAAATCTGTTTTGGAAGAAGTACAGCCAGTACTTAGAAGCAAGTATGGAGCTCTGTTGTACCTAGGGTCGATTTGAGTTGGAACCGACTTGATGGATCTTAACAACAACAACAGTCCGATTCAAATATCCCTGAGTGGCTCCAGTGGTCAAGCACTTGAATACAAGCCAAAAGTTTGACAGTTCGAATCCACGCAGTGTTAGCTAGGATAACAGGCCTTTCAATCTGCTTTCCAAAAGTCACAGCCACAAAAAAACTATGGAGCAGTTGGACTTTGCACATACGGGGTCACCATGAGTTGGAATTGATGGAAACTAACAACAACATTCTGCTTCAAGAGTCTACAATCCTAACCGTTATGCTTTTATGCCTCCTTATATTAACCAGCCCTAATACATCTTTCTAACTGGTTTTGAAGATTGCTGATCACAGATGCTCCATGTGAACTTTACCAAGATCTCTTTATTCTGACTTTGGGAATCGTTGAATACTTGAATACGTACCTTGCTTTCCTCTCTCTCAGTATTAGCCATATAGAAATATCTCTCCATAATCTCTTGTTCTACTAATTAGGGCCAGTATCAACCTTTCCCTTAGTTCTTCTCACATTGTGCATTTAATATTTTAAATATTAATTAATATTTAATTAATTTACCTGCACATTGACATAGAAAATACTTATCACTCTAAATTCTAAAAGTATTTTAATATTATATAGTTTATCTTATTTTCAGATGAAAACATTCAAATGCTGTTTTTGTCCTTATTGTAAAAGTATAACTACTACACAAGGCCATGCAGTATTTGCATTTGTATTTCAAATGAGTAGATATTATTGTTATTAAATAAGAAATCAGTGAGGTAACATAAGCTTTGTCTTAAACTTTATTTATTACAGACCAGAGAATTCATAACATCGAAGTGGGCCTTTAACGTATGGGTTTGAATAACTCTCTTCCTTTATTTAAAGAAAATATCCATTCTCTTGCTATTGCATTAAACTTCTAAAGCATAAACTCAATCAGGAGCATTATGGCTTATTAATTTTAATTCAATCTCTTTCACTTTTGATGAATAATATAACTTCTTGTCTACTGTAATGCACATAAAACAGAATCTGAAAATATTACAACAGTGAAATTTAATTCCCTAACATTATCACATTTTTTCTTAATTTATACTTCCCCTTCATTTATTTTTCTTTGTTCATTTATCTTTCTAACACTGCTGAATGAAGTTTTTAAAGTATTCCAAAATTTGTGCTTCAGTCAAAATCTCTGCCTCTTTCAGCTAAGCTTCACACGTACAACTTTCTGAACCAGCTTCTTTTTGCTTCAACTGTCACATTTTAAAATAAATTAGAGACTCACCATCCACTGGCTATTGAAGTTAATGAATTCATTGACTTGAATGCTTTGGCTTTCTTTGATCTAAGTTATTTTCTCAGTAATACTGTGATTTACCTGACATTAAAGGGCAAACTGAGCAATGAATTTCAGGAGCTACAATCATATAAAACAGCACCAGTTTACCAATGAATGGCATTAATTGCACTCGGGATATTTACACGGTAACAGGATGCTAATATAACATTTCTGCTATATACCAAATGTCAGGTATTATAATTAGTGTTATACCAAAGGAAGATATAATTACTTGGTTCTATTCAGCAGATGTAGTTAATACCTACTATATGCAGGCTTTTTGAGGGAAATCGTAAAAAAGCATATAAATGCACTTGAAGAAAATGAAAGTGAATATGGTCTGACTTCAGATATATCCTCTGACACTCCCTTCATTATATTGGGAGAAAGTTTTCTTTCTTATTATTCACCACTTCGATTTAAAATTAAAAGGAAAAAAGATGGGATAACTGAGGAAATAAATTTATCAAGTTTTGCGATCATAATTTCTGCCTAAGAGATAGGAAAAACATAACTCTAATTTTCTGCCTGCTGTTTACAAAAAAATTGAATGCCAAGGTACATTTGTGAAGGCATTCAAGAGTCCACTTTTCTAAAAAATTATTTTTATTGTACTTTAGATGAAGGTTTACAGAACAAATTAGTTTCTCATTAAATAGTACACATACTGTTTTATGACATTGGCTAACCACCCCACAACATGTCAACACTCTCCCTCCTCAGTCTTGGGTTCCCTATTACCAGCTTTCCTGTCCTCTCTTGCCTTCTAGTCCTTCCCCCTGGGCTGGTGTGCCCCTTTAGTCTTGTTTTGTTTTACCGGCCTGTCCAATCTTTGGCTCAAGTGTGAACCTCAGGATTTACTTCATTACTGAGCTGATAGGCTGCCCGGGGGCCATACTCAGAGTTTCTCCAGTCTCTGTCAGGCCAGCAGGCCTGGTCTTTCTTTTTGAGTTAGAATTTTGTTCCACATTTTTCTTCAGCTCTGTCTGGGACCCTCTATCGCGATCCCTGTCAGGGCAGCCACTGCTGGTAGCCAGGCACCATCTAGTTGTACTGGACTCAATAGTCCCCTTTCTTGATTTAAGTATCTTTCTTCTGTATTTGTTGGGTTGCTTGCATAATGTTTTTCTCCTTGTAATAGCATATAGGACATCATCATTCACGAACATAACCATCATTCTAATGTCACAGAGTAAGCACTTAAATCTATTCGTTAAATTAATTGCCTTATATCTTTACTTGCAATGTTTTGGAATTTTGTATTTCCCTTTGCTTCATTATCCATTTGAACCCCAAATATTGGCAATTAATTGTATCTTATACATCTTTGTAGAATTCTCCTTTCTTAATATAACGGCCCTTCTTAAAAAAAAAAAAAAAAAAAAACCTTTGCCATTGACAGTCATCTCTGACTATCTGAGCCCTCACTCATGGCAATCTCATGTGTGTCAGAGTAGAACCATGCTCCCTAGGGTTTCCAATGGCTGATTTTTCCGATGTAGAGTACCAGGTCTTTCTTTCAAGGTGCCTCTGGGTGAGAACAAAACAATTTCATAGGCAAAAAATTAAAAATTCCTATTCAATGTGCAACTTAGCCTGATTTTGTAGGTGGGAAGAAGGGAAGTGAATAAAAGAAAACTCATGCCAGCCATGTGACCCTAAACAACCAAGCAAAATGTTTTTATGTGAATTTATATGGATTGGAGCAAGATATTCTCTCTTTCTGAGATGATGAACTTAAGCATTGTATAAGCTTTCTGATGCTAGGGTCTTTCTTTCCTACCTTATAATAAAAACCTGACTTTTTTTTTTTTTTTTCCATTGCAGAGGAGAGGAGACCTGATAAACTGAAAAAGAAAGTTCATCCCTAAACTAATTATTTAGGAACCTGGGTATAACTATGCCTGAATCCCTGAACTTTTCAGTTAGGATAAGCCAATAATTTGGCTATTGTTTTTGCTAGAGTTATTTTCAGTTGGGTGTCTGTCAGTTGCAAAGAAAAATATTCTGATAGAAACCGGTTGGACAGAAGTGAGGTCATTTGAGATTTAAAGAATAATCTTGAACTTGCTGCCTACATTGCTATTATGGATAATACCAATGAGACAAAAGCACCGTAAAAAAAAATCTCAGCTTGACTGAGTTACTTACCTTGTACCTGGGAACAGTTGAATCTCAAATCTTAACAGACAGGGGGTAAGAACCACGGATAACCTCTTTACCTCTGCTGAGATTAGCACAGTAAGTGTACCAACACCTGAAGTGAAGGTCGTCAGAGTTGGATCAGGTTCCTCCCATGTAAGAGACGGCCAATTCCTTGCTCCAGTGGAAGTCCCTTGAGTTATGCTGGCATGCTTCCTACTACTTATAATAAGGGTAATCATTTACTTACCCAGAAAACTTCGGGTGTATTTTAAAAATCTGGAGCACTCTCTTTCTTCCCACTCACTTAGCAGAAGTCTATTCAGTCTTCCACTGCTCTTCTCAGGTTCTGGTTCAGCTGAATTTTCTTCCAAACAATGTAGTTTACAATAATGTTCTTTTACTATAAAACACTTGTCCCATAATTACAGTAATAACTAATACTTACATAGTAACGAGCATAGGTGATTACGTTCAAAACACCTGTAATTACAAAGTACATGGAGGGTATGTAGCTGTTTGCAAGGAATATATATACATACATATATATATATATATCATATATAATATCTCTAGCATGAGTCCAATTTAAAAACATATTTCTCAGAAAAAGATATGCTATTTCAGTTGGAAAACAAAACTTGCAAAAACACCAGGAAAATGATCTCTTTGTAAAGAAGGATTGCCAAGTGGTTAGTAGTATTGTGAGGAATTTTTCCAAAGATCATTCTCTAAAACTAAACACCTACTCTATCAACAATTTTATAAATATAATTTAGTTTATTTTGACAAACATTTATTAAATACTTGTAACTGACTATAGTGAAGAAAGGAAATATTATAGGCACTGTTCTCAATTAATTTAGAGTCTAATTACAGGTAGTCCCCTACTTATGACTATTTCAGTTACCACAAACTGCACTTACCATCGTCCTATTTTTTGTTTGTTTGTTTGTTTTTGGATAAAGTAACCTGATATAACTGGAGAAGTAGGAAGCGCCAACACTGAAGCAGCCGAAAAATTAAAGGATGAGCTGGACAAGATAATACAAGATAAAAAATACATACCAGAGCAGATTTTAAATGTGAACCAAATAGGCTTGTTTTGGAAAAAGATTCCGGAACGGACCTATATTCACAAAGAGGCAAAGTCGATGCTTGCTTTCAAGGCATTTAAAGACGGAATCTCGCTCCCGCTTGGAGAAAATGCTACTGTATTTAAATTGAAACTTTTTCTTGTTTACCTCTCTGAAAACCCCTAAGCATTCAAAAACATTGACAAAAATAAGCTGCTGGTCTACTGCAGGAGTAAATCCAAGGCCTAGATGATGACTGTGTTATTCAAAGACTAATTTTTAATTGTTTTATCTGAGAAGTGTGTGCCTACTGCCTCAGAAAGAGTATTCCTTTCAATATTCTGCCTCTACTTGGTAATGCTCCAGGACGTCCTCCTCACAAAGATGATCTAAATCAAAATGTAAACGTGGTGTGCCTACCTCCCAATATAATAGCTGTGAACATTGCATCTTCCTGGGAAGAAGTTATGGTAAGACACGTGCCAGGGATTTGAAAAAAATTGCTGAGTTATGTGAGCATGCGCCAAGCATTTGATCAGGAGGCACGATGAGAGGATGAGAGAGAGGAATCATCCCCATGGCAAGAACTTGAATTTGGAACTTGATATCACTTATGTGGAACAGCTCACAGATCATGAAAGGAGGGAATTGGCAGACTGGGACTTAATGGATTCTGAAGAGGAAAGAAATGCTGAAGAAAAAATAAATAATGAGAAAGAGAGAGAGGTGTCAACAAATTTACAGTGAAAGGATTAGCTGAAGTTTTTCTGCTAAGCTAAATCAGGGGCTTCAGTTGTTTCAAAACACGGACCCAAATGCTGATGGCTTTGCTAAAGTCAGTAGGCAGATTCTGGAAGCAGTGATATGGTACTGTGAAATATATGAAGAAAAAAAGGAAAAGTCAATACAGGCAATAGTCACTAATTTTTTGACTAGAAATGCTATCCCCATTCCCAGGAATAATCCAGATGATCCAGAACCTTCCACAAGTGAAGTTATTACCACAACTTTTCTTCATCTTCAGAGTAAATGTTTATGATTTGTGTATATTTTAATATATATATGAATTTATATTATAAAACATTTATATAAGTTTATATGTCAGGAGTGCAATGCCTAAAGACAAAGATCAGATTTATACAGATACTGATGATAAAAAGCAATAATAGTAATAAAAAATAAGGATAATCTACTTAAGTCAGAATCAACTTACTAGAGAAGTTGTAAAAACAGAACCCTGTTGTAAGTTAGGGACTACCTGTATAATGTAAATGCTGTTGATTTTAGGTGTCTTCGAGTCCGTTCCCACTCATAGTGACCCCACGTACAACTGAACAAAACACTGCATGGTCCTGCAGCACCCTCGCAATCATTGTTATGCTTGAGGCCATTGGTATAGTCACTGTGTCAATCCATCTTGCTGAGGGTCTTTCTTTTTTTCTGACCCTCTACTTTATCACACATGATGTCCTTCTCCAAGGACTTGTCTGTCCCTCCTGATAACATGTCCAAAGTACATGAGTCAAGGTCTCGTCATCTGTGCTTCTAAGGAGCATTATGGCTGTAGTTCTTCCAAGACAGATTTGTTCTTTCTCCTGGCATTCCATGGTATATTTGGTATTTTTTGCTAACACTGTAATTCAAAGGCATCAATTCTTCTTCAGTCTTCCTTGTTTTCCAGTGCATATGAGGAGACTGAAAATACCATGACTTGGATCAGATGCACCTTAGTCCTCAAGACGACATCTTTGCTTTTTAACACTTTATCTAAAGTCTTTTGGAGCAGATTTTCCTGATGCAATATGTTGTTTGATTTCTTGACTGCTGCTTCCATGGGCTTTAACTGTGAATCCAAGTAAAATGAAGTCCTCGACGACTTCAATCTTCTTTGTTCATCGTGATGTAGTTTATTGGTCCATTTGTGAGGATTTTTGCTTTTCGTTGAGGTGTAATCCATACTGAAGGCACAGTCCAATGCCTTTGCATAGTCAAGAAAACACAGGTAAACATCTTTCTGGTATTCTCTTCCTTCAGTCAATATTCATCTGACATCAGCAATAATAATATAAATAATTACAGATAAAAAGCCATTAAAATCTTAATATCAAACAAAGGATAAAATACTGTATGTGTTTTTCAATTTCTCAAATTGTTTTCTTTCCCTTATTTGAAAGGCATTTATCATCTATATTACAATTGCACTCCACTGCTCTGTAAAGTTAACAGCACAAGATCTTAGAGTTGGCAGAGACTTTAGATCTGGGCAGGTCCAACCCCCTCATTTGACAGGGCATGACTGAACCTTTTTCTTGCTAGAAGTTCTTTAAAGAATAAGTGCTTAAGAACAAAAGAATTGCCAAACCCAGTCAGATTCAGGAGCTAGGGAGCACAGTATTACTTCTCTGAAGAAGTAGTTTTAAAAGAACGTGACCGTATTTCACAATGTCTGTTTCAAAATACATGGGTCATACCTTTGTTGTATGTTCTCATAGCTATTTACTAAGTTCATAAATTTACTCAAACTCAATGACACATAGGGTAAAATATTCCTTAATTTTAATTATTTGACATAAAATACAATGTTTAATATACCTTAATTTGATTTGTTTTTAGACTTAAGAGCCCTCCATCTTAATTAAAGGCTTACTCAAAAGGGCTGCTATTGTAACTTGGAAAAACAATTATCTTTATGCATGAACTTCTGCACATTTCATGAGATGTTTTGCTTCCCTGGACTGTACCCAATAAATGCCACTAAATACCAAGAGTGACATTAAAAAGAAAAAGAAAGAAAGAAATTAATATCCTACATATTTTGATGTCCCCACAGGTGGATGGAGGCTACTAACATCAATTTGGAATGACTGGAATGAAATCAATCAGTGTTTTTCTATTAACAATTTAAATATGTCACCAAGAACAGAAATGAATGTGTAGGAATGAATGGTGGCATGTGACTCTATTATTATCAATCCAAGTTTTGACCTGGGCAAAACACTTTGCATAAACTCACAGTGTGACTGACAACAGCAATTCTCCACTCGAGAAAGATACTTCAGAGATTCAAATTATGGAACCCTAAATAATTATTCTGATATTCTTTTTTTTTCTTCTTTATGTTTACTCCTCCAATGTAATTATCAGTGAGGAAAGAACAGGCTTTTCTAGAAATGAGATAGTTTTAATCTATATTTTTTAAGAAAAAAAATATATTTTTTAAGGTAAGCATATATAATTTTTAGTCTTATTGCTTTTGTTCACATCAAGTGGATGTTTGCTGACTCCACAGAGAGATACTTCTAGCACAGAAACCTATCAACACATGATTTTGTGACTCAAGATTTAACATGAGAATGTAACCAAGCACAAGGCAGCCTTTCTATTGAAGCAGCAAGCTGCTACCCCATGGCAAATAAAATCCTAGTAAATGGAATGATTACGGAGCTTAGCCTGGAGCTTTGTTAGCAGGTAGGATTTTATTTTTGTCTTATTTTTCCTCAGTTACAAGATTGGAAGTTTGTTGAGGCATGGAGCTAACCAGGTCGTTATGGCACCTGATTATTCTCACTATATTTTAGTTTTCTATGTGCATAGATCAAGAGGCAGTTGTTCAGACAGAACAAGGGGATACTGATCGGTTTAAAGTCAGGAAGGTGTGAGTCAGGGTTGTATTCTTTCACCATACCTATTCCATCTGTATGCTGAGCAAATAATATGAGAAGCTGGACTATATGAAGAAGGGGGCACCAGGATTGGAGAAGACTAATTAACGACCTGTGTTATCCAGATGACTCAGTCTTGCTTGCTGAAAGTGAAAAAGACTTGAAGCACTTACTAATGAAGATCAAAAACCACAGCCTTCAGTATGGATTGCACCTGAACATCAAGAAAACAAAAATCCTCACAACTGGACCAATGAGCAACATCATTATAAATGGAGAAAAGAAATAAAGGTGTCAAGGATTTCATTTTACTTGGACCCAAAATCAACAGCCTTGGAAGCAGCAGTCAAGAAATCAAAAGATGCATTGCATTGGGTAAATCTGCTGCAAAGGACCTCTTTAAAGTGTTGAAGAGCAAAGATGTCACCCTGAAGACTAAGATGCGCCTGACCCAAGCCATGGTATTTTCAATCGCATCATATGCATGTGAAAGCTGGACAATGAATAAGGAAGACCAAAGAAGAATTGATACCTTTGAATTGTGGTGTTGGTGAAGAATATTGAATATACCATGGACTGCCAAAAGAATGAACAAATCTGTCTTAGAAGAAGTACAACCAGAATGCTCCTTAGAAGCAAGATTGGTGAGACTGGGTCTTACATACTTTGGACGTGTTGTCAGGAGGGATCAGTCCCTGAAGAAGGACATCATGCTTGGCAAAGTACACGGTCAGCAGAAAAGAGGAAGACCCTTCAAGAGGTGGATTGACTCAGTGGCTGCAACAATGAGCTCAAGCATAACAATAATTGTAAGGATGGCATAGGACCAGGCAGTGTTTCATTCTGTTGTGCATAGAGGCACTGTGAGTCGGAACTGACTTGATGGCACCTAACAACAGCAATGTGCGTGTATCCACACATGTATGCAGCAGTATATTCTTTAGCTCAATTTCTTTTAAGACATGACTCTCCTGTTTGAGCACCGTTTTTCATAATTAAGATCAATGACCCTAACAGTCTGCTTTCTCAGTCTTCTCTTAACACAATGAGCACTGTATACCCTTGTCCTTGCTCCAAACATCAAATAAAAAACTAACAACCACATGAAAAAACAGCTACTTGTTTTAGTTCGTATTTTTTACAAATTCTAGTCTGTTTATACCTCCTCATTCTTGTCATTATTCTTTGGAGTTCATATAAATCTTTGTGTAAATCTTTTCATTTCTGCTTCTATTCTCATTTGTCAGACTTGTTAAAAGGAAAAAAAATCCCAGCTCATCTGAAAACCTTTCTTTTCTTTCCTCATTTGCATTAATGTTGTCAAGATTAATTTAAAAAACCTTCCATATCCCTTGAGTCACAGAGTAAAAGGACATTTATTTTTAGCTTAATTTCATCCAACAAAAAACTAATTGCTGGGTGACGGGGAAGTTATAAGAAGTTTTAACTTTTGAATGAAAATTTGATATTATCTGCTTGAACCCATATATTTTACACATAAGAAAACTAGAGTCCAGAGAGATTAAGTTACTTCCATAAAATCAAATAGGTAATATTTGGACTTACATTCAGCTAGTTCAATTCAGAAGTTCATGTTATGTATGTTTAAAAAAAATGTGTTATGCTTAAACCTCTAATAGGTACAAAAGAAATATTGGTTATAGTCAGAATTACAAATATGAGAACATGCATATAAATAGAAATGATTTTATGTCTTCAGATAAAATAAAAGTAATTATGTTTTACCACCAGGTTGTTATTCTCAAGAGTTAGGAGAGAAAGTTAAAATATATTTCATAAAATGAAGGAAGTGATTCAATGTGGCCAGAATGGAAAAGTAAGAAAAGGTACCAACATGATTGGAATGTCAATAAAAACAAGTCTGAAGGTCTATTAAGGGGTTAATTCTACAAAAACTGAATGTTTTCAGGGTTTTCCTATGAAGACTTGACTCGATATAATTTTCCAGCCTGGGACTGTGTCTTTAAAGCACTTAAGCTGAACTAGACAATTTTATACACTTGTATACTTGATTGAAGAATTGAAATTACCATTCGTTTCTCATTACCTCTGACATGAGCACATGCAGCTACAGGAAGTCTATTGTAATTATGATTAGGATTTAAAAAACAAATGAAAAATTTCCATACTAAGTAGGAAATGCCGAGAACCCCCGTGGCATAAAATTTGAAATATTTGTCCATTTTTAAAAACTCGTGTTGAAAATTCACTCCAAGAACCTGTGTTAAAACAAAAAAAAAAATTAGGTTCAAATATAAGAGCAAGAGTGTTCTTGAGAAACCAGTTAAGCATATCATAAAGTTACAAAGAGAGTTGAAGCCAGGTTCCAAGCTGATACTGAACTTGGACAACTATAACTATAGAAGAATAAAACAGGCCACAGCTATAGCTCATTTTGAACTAGAATAACTGTTGTTGTTGTTAGGTGCAACCGAGTTGGTTCCAACTCATAGTAATCCATGTACAGTGTAACAAAACACTGCCTGATCCTGTGACATCCTCATAACTATTGCTAAGCTTAAGCCCATTGTTGAAGCCACTGTGTCAATCCATCTTGTTGAGGGTCTTCCTTTTTTTGGCTGACCTTCCATTTTACCAAGCATGACGTCCTTTTCCAGGGACTGGTCCCCCTGCTAATATGTCCAAAGTTTGTGAGAAAAAATATAACTGGAAAATTTACCAGGGCTACCAAGACTAAGACAAAATATAAAAGAGCTCAGGTGCCACAACCATTAAGTACTGGCTGCTAACTAAAAGGTTGGCAGTTCAAACTCATCTAGCAGCTCTGCAGGAGAAAGAACAGGTGATCTGATCCCATAAAGATTACAACATAGAAACCCTATGTAGAAGTTCTACTTTTTCATACAGGCCACTAGGAGTCAGAATTAATCCTACAACAACAACATGATAAAATATAGTATTTCAGATAAAGGGTTGCCTCTAAATATCTGACTATATAAAAAAGCAGATAGATTAAAAAAAAAAAAGCTTCCCTACCTAAAGAAAGGTTTAAATCATCAGATCAATAGTGTTCATGCAATGCCAGATAAAATAATAAACTCACAAAATGATCCATTCATGGATTCATTCATTAAAGAATTATTCTTGGTGTTGAAAATACGTCAGTAGATAAAACAGACCAAATTCACTAACCCCATGGAGCTTATACTGAATGCAGCCAAAATATATTAGCAAATTAAACAATATATTAGAAGATGATGAGTGCTGAAAGGAAAAATAAATCAAAGAAAATACTGGAAGGAAAAGGAAGTGGGTTGCCCTTTCAAATAACATGGCCAAAATATAATATTAAGGCTGAGGCTAGAAGATGTGATGAAGAGCCCTATAACTACCTGAGGGGAAAGCATTCCATAAAGAAACATATAAACATAACCTGTGTTCTCTCAAAGTGGCATCTCTGCTTTTGAAAATTTTAAAGAGGTCTTTTGCAACAGATTTGCCTAATGCAATATGTTGTTTGATTTCTTGGCAGCTGCTTCCATGGGCATTGATTGTTAATCCAAGTAGAATGAAATCCATGATAACTTCAATTTCTTCATCATTTATCATAATGTCTATTGACCCAGATATGAAGATTTTTGTTTTCTTTATGTTCAAGTTTAATCCATATTGAAGGCTGCAGTCATTTACTTTTATCAATAAGTGCTTCAAATCATCTTAATTTTTGGTAATCAAGTGCTATCAAATTATGGATAATATAACAAAGAACAGGAATTCCGGAACACTTAATTTTGCTTGTGCTGAACCTGTACGTAGGTCAAGAGGAAGTTGTTTGAACTGAACAGGGGAAAGCTGCGTAGTTGGAAATTGTAGAATGTGTGCTACAGGATTATATCATTTCGTTTTACTTATGCCGTATACTGAGCATATAATCTGAGTAGATGGACTATAGGAAGAAGAATGCAGCATTAGGATTAGAAGACCCGTTAACAACCTGTAATATACAAATGACACAACCTTGATTGCTGAAAATGAAGGTGACTGAATTCATTCTTAGAAAAAATAAAACTGATTTCTCTTAAATTTTATACCAATGACAACCAAAAAAAGGCAGCTTTAGGTACCGATACTAATTAGAAATAACTAGTCACCTCAAGGGATTAGGTCTCTTGGTTTGGGAGTTTGCATCAGTGGTCTTATGAGACAACCCAGTCAATATGCATAGTATAGTTCTTAAATTTATGTTTTACCTCCCAGTGTGGTGAGTAGTGTCTGGAATCTTAAAGGCTAATGAGTGGCCATCTTATATAAAACTATTGATATTTATTCATCTGGAACAAAAGAGAAAGAAGGAAACCCGAGAACCAGAAAAGGAACTGAAGTACAGGATTACTTGTCACCATGAACCACTGCCTTCTCAAACTTGAGACCGTAAGAAATAGATAGTGCCCATCTACCATTACTGAGGGACACAAAAGACAAATCTTGATAAAAAGGAGGGTAATATGGAACACAACTTAAAATTCTTAAAAAAAAAAATATATATCTATACAAGACCAATGGGTAAGCAGCTATTTTAGAACACAGATGAGAAGGGGTGGGGGGGGCAGGGAGTATAAATAAAGGAAACTAAAACAGCTAGGACAGAAATAATTATAACGTTGACACAATGTGAGGAATGTAACCAAAGTCACTGATCCTTAAGTGTAGAAACTGTGGAATGGGAGCAGGTTTTGCTGCATGTATTTTCACCAAAACTAAAATTATGTATTACCAAAAAATAAAAACAAGAAAACACAGTATGCTCTTTCGAAGTGAGGATGGTGAAACTTTTCTTGCTTACTCTGGACACATCAAGAAAGACCAGTCTCTAGAAAAGGACAGCATGTTTGGTAAAGTAGAGGGTCAGCGAAAAGGAAGGAAACCCTCCATGAGACTGATTGACACAATACCCAAAGCAGTGTGCTCAGACATATCTAAGATCATGAAAATTACACAGGACTGGTAATGTTGATTTCTGTTATACATAAAGTTTCCATGAGTAGGAGTCAACTCGACTGTGACGGACACGAACAACAACAGCACACACAGAGACAGAGAGAGAAAGAGAAGACAAATCAAAGCATCCTGTTTGGAGTGGAAAAAATCATTATCAGTTCTTTGTTTTGTTTTGTTTTTTACTATTCTGCTGTAGCCTATTTTACAGATTAAAAGTCTCAAACATGAGCATTGATTTCCTATTATCTTCAGAAAAACTGCCACTAGGACATGCAAATGGACAATTAGCTACTTTATAATACGGTGATTTTTTAAGTTTCGCCTCTTGTGGTTAATTAATAAAGACACATACGATGCTCACCTTTTACCTTTAAAAGAAGTAGAAACAGAACTATATGATAAAAACCACAATGAATTTAGAGAAAAATTTTGACAGAGAAGGTACAAAATTTCAGAAAGCATTTTAGATTTTAGGTTTTAGAAATCTCCAAATCCCTTTATAGAAGGTAAAAAGTACTCCTTGAACAATTTCAACTTCTTCAGCTTTGTTCATCTCAGGGAAGTTTGAGGAGCTTTTTGCCTGGAGGCATTAAAAAACACTATATACCGTGATACAAAATACCACTCATGCTTCTGTACTTTTAACCATTATATTCAGGAAGCTCTCTCACTGAGTGACATTCTCAAATGACTTTAAACAGGTTGTGATAATATTTAAATACACATAGAAATTGCTGTCTTAAAAAGCTTTTGACACCAACTAACTCTGATGACCAACCAAGTAAATACTACCTCTAATCACCAGGTGTGTCTGTAAAAGGAAACAGGCTTTGAGACAAATACTGCTGTAAAACAAAGGAGGCACTGACTAGAAGGCAAAGAAAGAGGCAGTTAGGTTACATCTCCCCACACAGGGAATTATTGACATCATCTGAGTTGGTGATGATATTACAAGTCAATTTTCTGAATAACAACTACTGACAGCATGAACTCCAACCTGAGATAGTGAAAACTCTCTGGATAGGTACAGCAAATTGTGAAGAGGTGGATATTGTTCCAATAACCTGCATGGCATTTTATACATCACCGTGAGCTGAGCGTGGTCACCAGGAGGGGAGGTGAAGGTGCTGTAAAAAAATAAAATACGAAGGAATGCAGGCTGAGTAAACAATGTGTCTTCATCTGGAATTTAATGGGAGAGGGCCGAAGATTGGAAAAAAACAGCTATAAATGAATAAACGTCTACCTGTAGATTTTTCTTTTGACTTGAGAAAAGGAACTTTACATTTCCTTTTACTTTTCATGCAAGACATGAGGGAAAAAAGCCCAAGGGCAGGCAGAATATATGAGAAAAATGAAATGACGAAGAGAGTTAAGTCTCAAGTGGGTTGGCTAAGTAAATTTAAATGCCTTGCTCTGTTCTTAGAAAAAATTAAATTAAATTAAAAGAGATTTAGGTTTCATTTTGTGTTGTTTTGCTTGTTTCCTTTCCTCAGGATTTTTGGTCACTTTTTTTTTTTACTTGTTATTTATATTCCACTCTTGAGTAGTGGTCTTTTGTTTGTTTGATTGTGTTTATATTTAAATGAGTGAATCCCCATAGTGTACCCTACAGATGTCTACATTCTTATGTCCATTGGGACACAGGTGACATTTTTCCCTCAAACATTTGGCAGAGATGATGAACATTTTCTTTTCCTTCAGATCATTTAACAGCCATCTTGTAGAATTAGTTCTTTCCACATTGTTTGGCTCTCACAATGTAATGTAGTTAAACGTGAAGTGATATGGGGTCAGTCTCTAGGAAAAGTGGCTGTCAAATTGCATCCTCCGAAGATGCTTTTTATTCATTTCACAGTTTTGCACTGAATTTTTAGCACAACGTTTTCTAGTACTGGTAAGCTCGGACAGGAGAATAATCTGACTTCTTGGTTGTACGCATATCATCCTGACACCTGATTTCCCTAAGGGGATTCAAGATTGCACAAGGCTGCCATGTTATTACAGTCCTTCACGAAAGATTGCCTGAAGCAATGACACAACATCAGACATTCAACTCTGGCTGACGCTGAAACACGATTTACAGAAAACGGTTGCTCTGGGCTTATTTTTATTACAGCTGTGACAACTCCATAGATTTGTCCAAATGACATACCTGTAGAAATAACTTTAATCAATATCTTATTTTATTACCTTTCCATTTATTTAATTCCTCATCACCTATCCAGTTTTTTTGTCATTTTTTTCCAGATTGGCACCTTAAGCCTTTCTATTGAAAATTGATACACCATGCTTTCATTCCTTACCTTTTATAGCAGAGTAATAAAAGAGTCATTTTCAAGATCAACACAACTACCATACAAGAGAATTCTGAAAGCTAACTAGGCTACTATAGTTTGAGTCAGCTTACATAATAAAAGAAACTAGCACACATTTCAGTGATCAAAAATAAGTGCTTGCAAAAACAATAGAGAAGATTAAAGAGGAAGCTTTAGAAGAGAGACCAAGATAAAGGTGATCAAAATTTTAAAAGCAGCACATTCAGCCATATACTGAGGTAACTGCATTTGCATTTCTTGTCATCAGTGTAAGAGACAAGGAAGGTCAAAGCAATATTTGTGAATTATTGATCTTGAAATTCTTTCTTACCAAATTTACCTTTGTTCTTGTCAAAAAGGTATTTTTCAACAGTTCTGAAATGCACTGCCCTACCGTGGTGCAGTGGCTGAGAGCTCGAATGCTCACCCAAAACTCAGCAGTTCAAATCCACCAGCCCCTCCTTGGCAACCCAGTGGAACAGTTCTACTCTTTCCTATAGGGTCACTATGAGTCAGAACCCACTCCATGGCAAAGTTTTATTTTTTAAACAGCTTTTTACAAAAAACAAAAATATTCAAAGCAGCATTGCCCCCTATGATTTTATTATGTATTTTCTGGTGAAAAAGGCCTAGACCACATTATTCTAAAAAAAACAGAAAAAGTTTCAGACACCCTCATCACTGTCTGTTTCTGACAGTCCCAGTAGAGCATCATGCTCCCGCCTGATTTCCTCCCCTGACAGCAAGCCAAGCCAGCCACCAACTCAAATGACAGAAAAGAGGGTGGGAGAAGATGAATAAAGGCTAGATTTAAACCGAAGCTCAAAAATATTTCTCACAGCCTAAAATATCGTATGTCATGGACCAAAACAATGCATTCTAAATATTTTGGCTGAGATGCCCAATTTGAGTCAGCCTACCTAATTATTATTCCTTCATCTCACCTCGGAGTCTGTCTTCTGCCACAATCTTGTAGAATTCTTCACATTATCATTTGTAGAATTGATATCACTTCATCTCAGAAAAACATGAATTTCAAGACTTAGTGAAAAATCAGACATGGAAAAATAGCAATGAGAGGCCAGTTTTCCCTTGAATAAGAGATCCAAATTCGTTGGCTTCTGCAAGGGATTAAATATCAGCGTGGCATCAGTTAATATAAGGAATTGTTTCTCTTTCATACTAAAACAAAGATGGTAAAACTAAATAGAGTGAAAAAAATGACCTATGGACTTTACATACATTAATGTTTACCATTGGGAAGCATTCAAATTTCACTTCATGAGTACATTGCATAAAGCATGTGTGGCACAAAAACAGTTTGCACTTGGTTGCTAACTGAAAGTTTAGTGGTTGAACACATCCAGCGGCTCCACAGGAGAATGACCTGGTGATTTGCTTCCAAAAAGATTACAGTCAAGAAAACCCTTTGGATCTCAGTTCTGTAACACATAGGGTCACCATGATTCAGAACGGACTACATGGCTGTTTGGTTTTGTTTTCTTTTTGCAGTTATACTTATTCCCGAACTTGAAAAATGAAGAAGGAGAAGAATACAAATAAACCCTTATTCTAATAGCCGAGATTAGACTTTCTAAGGCACACTGATGGAGCCCTGGTGGCACATTGAGAAACATTTTTCATTTGCTGATAATCTCATAATTACTTATAAGATGCTGATCTCCAAATATTTGCACATAACCACTGATTCTCACTTCCTCCTGTTTTATTTTAGATAAGTAGATAGCACTTTGTTTCAAAGCAAACTCTTCTCTCTATGCTCTGAATCTCATTAGGCCTTTTCTCTGGTAATAATTTCCTCTTTATTCTGGATCTCATGTATTATTAACTCACTCTACAAGTATTTATTTATTGCTTAGTCTGTTATCCATTACATCCAGGCTTTTTGGGGAAATGGCACTTCTAGTGGCTTAAGTGGTGGCTCCCTCAAAAGATGTGTCCACCCAGGACCTGTTTAGAAAAAGGATCTTTGCAGATATAATTAAGGATCTTATGAAGAGATCATCGTAGATTACCCAGGTGGGCTGTAAACTCAATGGCCAGTGTCTTTAGAAGAATAAGAGAAGGCACAGAGAAGGCCATGTGAAGAAAGAGGCAGATATTGAAGTTATGCTGCCACAGCCAAGAGATGCCTGGAGCTACCGGAAGCTGGAAGTGGCAAGGAAGGAATCTAACTAGAATCTTTGGAGCAAGCGTGAACAGCCAACACCTTGATATTGGACTTTTGGCCTCCAGAACTGTGAGAGAATAAATTTCTATTGCTTTGAGCTACTTAATTTGTAGTAATGTGTTACAGCAGGACAGGAAATTAAGACAGCATGGAATAATTTGGTAGAAATGATATGTAATAGTCTGCAGTATACAAGGAAAGATAGGCATTAAATAGATCATTAAAATAAGATTTGGTGAGTGTTAAGGAAAGTACAGTATATCTTTAACATTCATCTGTACACGGGTTGCTTTCTATGCCCATAAATAGAGTCAACTATTTTTATCACAAAATTGAAACATAAAAATACCGCTGATAAACAAAGCAATAACAATAAAATAATATCTTTGAAGAGAAATAAAGATAAAAATTTCCCCATGTGTCTATTTTATATTCCCAATTTCTCTGCCAAAGTAAGAAAGAAGCCTGGATTCTTTCACAATTAGTACAGTGGCCAACTCAATAATTGGAAATTGAGTTGAAAAGGGCATATGACAAGAAATTGAAGATGATAAAGACTTTTTGGGGAGCTGAGAAAGTATTAATGACAACTCATACAATTTTGGTTTAGATAGTGTTTTCAAAATACAAAAATATTGACAACACGTAGCATACATAGTGGAGTCGCTCATTTCCACAAGGTGGCTCCTTTATTTTTGTGATGAACTAGTTTTGCTTCTTGCGCTTCTTATCCACAGTGTAGCTGGGTGGTGGAGGAGAGAGACATTAAGCCTTCTAAAGTTGTGAACTAGTGGCATCTTTGATTTAAAGCAGGTTCATGTAGGCAACTCAGTCTTTTGGAAGCATACACTCTGTCAGTTTTCCTTCCCTTCCCATGATCCTCCCGAGATTTGGGGGATATGGGATAAGGTTCAAAGACCTGCGGCAGAGGATGGGAAAGAGAAAGGCTTCAGATCGTGTTCTGACTCATTAATTTCTGGCCCTGCTGCGGTGTGGTTGATCTGGCCAGCAAGAGTATCCACTGATGTATATGGCAGTTGGTGAAATTGTGTTCTGTTATTTTGATTGAATACAGGCAGGTGACCTTCCTTCTAACTGGTCTCCATCTTTGCCCTTGCTGGTGCTGTACTGAAGCTTGCCATGTTCTCCATCCAGCCTCTGTCTAGTTTGTCTTCATTGCCTTTGTAGCGTTACCTCATCTGTTACCAAGGCAACACTTGGCAGATCTACAGGCTCTCAACTCAGCTGACATTTGCATCTGCTGTGGGGCATGTAGGAATTTCTGGCTTCTTTCATGCCAAATGGGAGGTAAGGGAGCTTCAAAAAAGCTTATTCAGGCCTTCTCTCACCCAACTATAATTCATTGTCATGTTTTACTATAATGCAGCTTCTCTGCACTTGGAGGAGAGTGTCCTGCACAATATTATCCACTTGGAGTTTCAAATAGGGACAGAGGACAAGCCCTCTTTGTTGTTGATAAGTGTATTAAACTCTGCTTCACTCTTCGGGCAACTTTGCTTATAGAAAAGCTTGATGACATAGGTATAACTGCCCGCACTTCTTGTCTCCTTCCCGCATCTGTCTGGAAAGAAATGGTCATCTTTCAATTGATACTCCCTGTCAGGTTAAAATCCCTTTTAGATCATGTTTCTTTTCTTTGATTGTGAAATAATGTCACGACCTTGACATAACTGGTAGATGGAATGTAATTTAGTTACCAAGAAATTCATTCTAGATCTGCTTTCACGAAAGTTCACTCTTGATATGGAAGCAACTGGACAACCTCAAACTAAGGGTTACCAAAAAAATAGATAAATAAATTGGTTTAATCTCCTAGAATATACTATCCGTATTACTTCTAAATCATGCCAAAGCTAGTGTCATAGAATCAAGTTAATTTATTTTAATTAATTTTGGTAATTTACCTAACTCCTACATGTTTACGATAGTTATCCTTACATTTGTATCACCTTCCTTCTAATCTTGCTTTTTTTCCCTCCCACATTTGTTCACCAAATGCGTATCTGAAGCTTATTATGAGCTGAATACAGCACTAGACGCTGAAGATACAACAAATAAGCAAATAAAGCATACTCTACGCCGTCAAATATTTCATGGGCTAGTGTAGGAGTTAGACACATAAGAGTTTAAGTTGCTTTCAGTTCAGTTAAGTATGCATATCTAGTCATGATTTCACCTAATATATAAGACACCTTGAGAATTAGCCGATTTAATCCCTTCGTTTGCAGGTTTCAGGAACTAAGCTGTATAAGTAACTGATAAAAGATAATTGGTTGACACAAAACTTAAAAATTTGGTTCTTTTGAATCGCAATCTAATTTTTTTTTCTATAAAACCACATTGACTCTAACAACATGGGGAGTACTTGCGTGTTTGTATACTATCTGTGATATAAGCACTAATAAATATATGTTTTTTTAAACCCGAAGCAAGATTCTGGTTAAGACAGTTTAAATTATTTCAACACCAAACCCAACATAACCAAACCTGTTGCTGTCGAGTCGATTCCGACTCATAGTGACCCTATAAGACGGAGTAGAACTGCCCCATATGGTTCCCAAGGAACAGTTTTTGGATTCAAACTACTGACTTTTAGTTAGTGGTCGAGCTCTTAGATACTTGCAAACATATAACACGATGAACTTGGCAAATGCCATGAGAAAGTAGCAACTGAATCATATATATTAGGGTCCATTTTATAGCCATCTCGTCACGGCTATAAAATAGACCCTAATCTATAGGGTCGCTATGAGTCGGAATCAACTCTAAGATAACTTTTTTTTAATAGATATTTAAGTAATGTCATACAGTTAAGAAGATAGAAGTAACTGAGGGGAGAAAACACTGCAACCAAACTGAACAAGGAATGGTGATTGCTCTCATCTTGCTGGAAGTGTTTTAAGTCATTTGAAATGAGCACAGGATCAAGACTCAGTTGCAGAAGTGGGGATAGTATTTGGAGAAACATAACTTGCAGGTTGAAATCGTAGATCAGGGTATATTTTCTGAAAAAAATCACCACTAGTGGCTTTATCTTCTCTCTGAGTAGTTTAGCTGAAGCACTGGCTCTATTCTGCCACATAACATTGTTAATTTTATATAAAAACAAGTGAGATCAAAGGACTCTCCTCTGGGTAAAATATAGAATAAACAACTCAAAGAAAACTGTACATTTCTTTTGAGAATGTCATAGAATTTTTTTGATTCCATTATAGTTTGCCAAAATAATTATCTCATTAAAGTCTGTTTCACTTATTTATTTGCAGGAGTAAAGAAGAACTGATACAAATAATTAAGAACAATAGATTTGAGATTTTACATTGTTCAATATCTTAACATCACAAATGACTATAAGGTGAACCATATGAAATTGCCAGTGTTTTACCAGTTTTACCTACAGAAAGGGCGATTTTATGCTGCTTAAACCCAATATCCGCTGACAGATTGTTTCTGCTGGCTGCCTTGGAGACAGCCCCTGACTAATGCACAACAGACCCCATGCACAGCGGGAGGAAACACTGTCTGGTCCTGCACCAGCCCCATGATCGGGTGTGCATTGGACCTTTGTGATCCACAGGGTTTTCACTGGCTGATATCCTTCCTTTCTTCCTAGTCTGTGTTATGCTGGAAGCTCTGCTGGAACTTGTTCAGCATTGTAGCAACTCACAAACCTCCACTGAGAGATGGATGGTGCCTGCACATGAAGTGCACTGAGTAGAGTCAAACCACATGGAAGGTGAGAGCTCTACAGCTGAACCACCATGATTCCCACTCATGGGGTCCCAGTGAATCAGAAGGGACTAGATGGTAACTGGTTGGGGTATGCCAGATGACAGAACTGTAATCTTATTAGTTAGATCTTTATTGAAGGTATAAATTTTTGAGTCATTAACCTATAAGCACTAATTTAGACCTGAGGAGTATTTAGGGCTGTAAAGGAAAAGAAAAAAAAAAAGAGCAGAATAAGAAGAGAGCTGGGAAATCAGACATCTAACACGTGGCATTAGAAGGGGTAGGACTGTCTGGAGGGCTGAGAAGGAGGAGTTAGCTGGGAGGCAAAAAACAATTATAACTGACTTATCTAGTCTCACAAATAGGATAAACAAAATATGCTAAAAAAAATGGACTTCAAATATATTCTAGCCGTCAACAAGCATCCTTATTATATAACGAAGACAGTTCATTTAACATATTTTACTACGAATGAAGAAAAAATATTGGCAACACAAATATCCCACTTTGCCAATACACAAAGAAAAGTTATATACATAAAATATTTACTGCTTACAAAATTCTAAATTTATTTTTGAAAATATTAGATATGTTAGGCAACATGAACATTTTTTTAAGATACCAGGCCACCATATGTTGAGTAATGTTCTATCACACATATAAACATATTATTGATACATCAATAAAGATGGTTTGCTGTTGTCATTAGGTGCCTTCCAGTGAGTTCCCACTCATAGTGATTCTAGGTGCAACAGGATGAAATACCGCCAGTTCCTGCGCCTTCCTCAAAATCGTTGTTCTGCTCGAGTTCATTGTTGCAGCCACTGTGTCAACCCATCTTGTCGATGATCTTCCTCTTTTGCTGACCCTCTACTTAACCAAGCCTGTTGTCCTTCTCCAGGGATTGGACTGTACTGATACATGGTCAAAGTATGTGAGACATAGTCTCACCATCCTTATTTCTGAGGCGCATTCTGGCTGTATTTCTTCCAAGACATATTTGTTCCTTCTTTTGGCAGTCCATGTATATTCAGTGTTCTTCACCAACACCATAATTCAAAGGCATCAGTTCTTCTGCAGTCTTCCTTATCCGTCGTCCAGCTTTCACCTGCATATAAGGCAACTGAAAGCGCCACGGCTTTGGCCAGGCACACCTTAGTCCTTAAAATGAGATCTTTGCTTTTTAACACTTTAAAGAGATCTTTATGGCAAATTTGCCCAGTGCAACACACTGTTTGATTTCTTGACTGCTGCTTCCATGGGCATTGACTGTGGATCCAAGTAAAGTGAAATCCCTGACAACTTCAATCTTTTCTCCATTTATCATGATGTTGCTTATTGGTCCAGTTTTTGTTTTCTTTATGTTGTAATCCATACTGAAGGCTTAGTCTTTGATGTTCATCAGTAAGTGCTTCAAGTCCTCTTGACTTTCAGCAAGCAACGTTGTGCCATGTGCACAACGCAGGTTGTAAATGAGTCTTCCTTCAATTCTGATGACCTGTTCTTCTTAATATAATCCAGGTTCTCAGATTATTTGCTCAGTGTACAGATGGAATAAGTATGACAAAGGGATACATCCCTGACACACACCTCCCCTGCATTTAAACCACGCAGTATCCCCTTCCTCTGTTCTAACTACTGCCTTTTGATCTATGTACGGTTTCTTCACGAACACAATTAAGTGTTCTGGAATTCCTATGTGATCCATAATCTGTTAGTTCTGCTGTTAACTAAAAAGTCAGCAGTTTGTATCCACCAGCTCCTCTTTGGAAACCCTATGGGGCAGTTCTGCTCTGTCCTATAGGATGCTATGAGTCAGAACTGACCAGATGGCAAGGGAATATAGCTACTAGTTGCAGGCTATTCTTTCAGCAAGTTCTGTCACTTTTCCCCTCATTTACTTCCACCTCCTGTCTGAAAGCTCCCCACCCTCTCCACCAAGGTTGGCCATATTGTCACCAACAAAGGAATATAATGGAAACCCTGGTGGCGTAGTGGTTAAGAGCTATGGCTGCTAACCAAAGGTTGGCAGTTCAGATCCACCAGACACTCCTTGGAAACTCTGGGGGGGCAGTTCTACTATGTCCCACAGGGTCATTATGAGTCTGAATCGACTCCACAGTAATGGTGAGGAATATAATACATTTAATCCACAATGAAGGAAATAAACCAATGATAACATCATGGAGGGAAATTTTGATATATAAACTTCTGGAATTTTGTTTTGTAATACTCTTAAAGAAACAAGACACTTTAAAAGTGAAAGGGACCAAGTATTTTCAACATACTTTATTTAAAATGTGTTTATGTAGTTAGTCTTATAATAAGTGATTTTTTATGACGTTACACTTTTTAAACAAAGAAAATCTTCTGAATTATGTACTGCTATAAGACCAGCAATTGACGTTTCCAGTAATGTAATTGCCTTTCACCTTTTGCTAATAAAAAAAAAAAAAATTGCTAATGGAAGTACTAAAGGTTGAAAGTGTTAGGAAGGAATATTCAAGGAAAAGTTGGCAGAAATCACTGGGAAATAGATGGGAGGAAATCCCACAGATAACCAACTACAGCTTTTTATCAAGGGTTAATAAAACAAACAAAAAACTGTTCCTTCCAAACCCAGAAATTTACACAAGAAAAATACCTCTCCACCTAGAGGCAATAAGATTATAATAGAGGTGACTAAATAAAAGCTTCAAGTTAAGGAGAATTTTATGGTACAGCCAATAAATTCCTGTGGGGAGATAAGAACAGCAAAATAGATTTCATTATTAGTACATCTTGGAGACAATAATCTTAGTTTTCCAAAGCACCTATGCTATTTTATTGGAAGGATCCCAAACCTTCTTTTTAACAATTTCTTTTTTTTTTCTCTTTGTCCCTTCAGGCGAATAGGCTATAGATATAAACTCTACAGTGTCCCATCCAAGCACAGAGTAGAGTCCTTGTGAATAAACAATGAATCGTCATATGAAATCGGAAGAACAAGAGGTTTACCAACTTAGAGTAGGAAAAAGTGTAGTTTAATTCAAGAATTCTGCATTTTGGTGAAACTACCCAGCTACATCAAGACACCATAAATTCCCGAATTATGTTCAGGAAATTCATTATTTTAGTTTCTAGTTTTCAGTTATGTCTGAATAAATTCTTGATTAAAAAAAACGGGTGATTGTTAGGAAAATATTGAATTAAAACAAAGAAAAACAAAAAGGCCAACATCTTTTTTCCTTTTTGATTCTAAAATTAATACATGTTCATTTTCACTTGTATAAAGTGTTATAAATATGGACTCAATGCTAACATTTTTGTATATTGTCATTGAGTTTCCTGATATAGATACAGAGTGAAATATATGCAGAAATACATGGGCATAATATGAATAGGAAATACATGAATATAAAAATAAATACCTGTACATAAAACTTTATGTCCTACATTGTGACCTATTTTTATATCATCTGCATCATTTCATGTTAATTAATCATTTTAAAAATGTGTTTTTGAAGAGAAGATAGTATTCTATTATATGGATGGCTGTCACGTTATAGGTAGTCATTAACATACTGGAAACAGTCTAGCTGCTTTCAGATTTTACCATTAACAATAATTTTATGAAAATTCTTTTTTTTTTTTTAAATTGTGGTAAATGTATATGTAGCAAAACATTTGACATTGCCACAATCTTGACACATACAGTTCAATGGCATTAGTTATGTTCATCAAGTTGTACAAATTTCTGTTTGTTTTCATAGGAAGCCAGAAGTAAAATAACTACATCTACAAGTAATAATTTCTTCAAAAGATAGAATTTTCTCTACACTGAATTGGCATCTGCTTCTTTAGATTATTTTTAAACAGTCCTGAAAATCTAATTCCAAGATGTTTTCTCGGAATTTTCTCTCTTCTGTCCCACAAAAATGTTTATTATTTTCAAAGCATTTATGGCAGATTCTTGTATCTTAGTCTTGAATCTTAGTTGGCTGATTATTTTTCTCTTCCTAGAGTGACTCTCTCCCGTGTTATATCCTATTTCCTCAAAGTCAGCTTCCAAAACAAAGAAAAATAAAATACCTCTTCTTACAAAATCTTCTATGATTTCCCCTGCTCTGAATATCCCTGAGTCATTAATTGATCCTTTGTTCTTCTCTAACACTTCTCTCTCAGTCCCTGACCTTTCATTATCAGGGTTCTATTTCTTTTATCTCCTACAAAACCACAATTTCCAAAATATTAGTGGCAGTGTCAATGTCTATTTTACTTATGCATAAAAGAAACTAAAGTATTTGTTGCACAAATAAATTAATCACATCTTTATGTTGCACAAAATCTCAAGCGGCTTTGATCTCACAACTCTTCCTGATTGTGATAATTCATTCTGTAGCAAATAAACAACGTGCAAAAACAGAAAAACCTGTGAATTGATTTTGTTCATTCAAACCATGTGAATCTTGGTACGTGTTCATTGAATTCTGTGTTATGATGCTTGAAAATATCAGGACGCTGTGAATCGGTTGTAGCATGTTGCTTGGTACTTAAATCTCAATAATGGTTGGATTTATTTTTGCAATCGTGATTTATTGACTTTTGAATATTAATACATATTTGATGGTAAGTTTGAATATACTGAAAATAAATTAGTATTTGCATGATTAATTGGGGAGGAGGTTAGAAATGCATAATTATAAGCTGCAATATTTACTGTTTCAGGCTACAAATATTGTTAATAAATTTATTATTTGAAATCCACTTTGGATTAATGTTTTGAAGGAGAAAAAAATTTATCCTTAGATTCCACTTCTTCCAACAGTTGGAAATTGTAGTGCCTTTAAGAAAAAAATAAACTTTTTATTTTTTATTAAGCATTCATTTATATACCATTTTCTTCTTTTGAGAGTTGCTGTGTCAGTTATTCCTCCATAGTTTCTACTATTTATGGAGTTTTCCCTCTGGTGAAATGAAGTAATTAATTTGAAGAAAGAATTAATTCAAAGCCAGAATTTTATAAGATGAAAAACTTTTTTACTCATCTGTAGAATTGTTCTCTTTATCAAAAATGAGAAGGGGTACAAATAGAATAAGAAGACAACTCTTCTGTTTTGTGGAGACAGTTTCTAGAATATATATTACAGGGTAAACAAGAGAAAATAAGCTTTTCCTACCACTAATATGAGCAAGAAACAAATTTGAGAAAATCAAATAACACAAACATATAATTTACCTGATCTGATTTATTTTAGTTAGTTTTACTTCCTAACTCCCTACTTATTTATTAGGTTTTCCTTTTAACTTACTTCATTTTTTTAGGATAAGAATTATTATATATGAAGTGAAACAACAGTATCTTGTACTTGTTTTATAGACATCAATTCCGTATCTTCCTTTCTGGAGAAATAATTGCACAGTAGTTCATCTGCTAAAGAGAAGAAATAATGGAGCTAAAGAGGAAACATGAGAGAGAGGGAGAGAGAAGCAGAGTTATTGGCAAAGGAGAGGGCCTGGTGGCCCAGTGGTTGCACTAGGCTGCAAACCAAAAGGTTGGTGGTTGGAACTCACTAACTTCTCCATGGGAGGAAGAGGCGGCAGTCTGCTCCTGTAAAGATTTATAGCCTTGGAAGTCCTATGGGGCAGTCCTACTCTGTGCTGTTGGGTCACTATGAGTGGTAAAGGATATCTCAATGCATTACTGATATCTGTTTGACTCTTAATATCCAAGGGCCAAATAGAAAGCCCTCATTTGTAAGATATATAATGTGCAAACATTATCTCAGCTATCTCTTAAAATACGTAGATTTATGGATATTGCTTATAGTTCTCTCCATTGATGGATAGTCAGATCAAACGGTGTCAAAATTTAAATCAGTAATAGTTTACTACAGTTTTTATAAAGATCTTTATGATTTTTTTTTCTGTTAGTTTATCATTACAAAAACTCAGGCATAAATTTAAGCTGCACATTGAATATGTTCATCGTTTTTTATCCATGACCTTAGCCCCATTGAGTAAATGCACTTTACATTTGCAATGCATTTTCATGAGAATGAAACCATCCTAAACGCTTTTAATAAGTATAGCATTTATCACACTGAATTTAATTTTCCTGTTTCTTTTCTGAGTTTTAAACTAGATTTTGAGATCCTTGATAGAAAGGATTATAACTTTTATTATGTTTAGAGGTTTAACTGCCTTTTTTCGAGTAGTTTTTACCTACAGAAATGGCAGTATCCTGTGGTTCAACTTAATCCTCCTTGTCTCCTTAGTGTCCACCTCTATTTAAGAAATATAGTAAACAGTCAATAAATACTTGTTGAGAAAATGAATGATAACTTACTTCATAAGAATTCTGGAAACTCCAACTATCTGAGCATTTGCTTTTACCTTTTTGTTTCCTGTTCATACTCATTAAAAAAAAAAAAAAAAGCTTGCTTATCAGGCAATAAAGAAAGAGGGGTGACCCCTCCCCCAGCACCACGCGCACACACACGTACACACACAGAGACATTTGGGGTAGATTATTTCCAGCATGGAAGCATGAATTATTTCTATGAACTTCTCATCTTTCCAACCTTAGTTGTCAACAAGGGAGAAATGGGTATTTATCCCCACACATTGGGTTATACAGAGCCCTAGTGGTACAGTGGTGAAGAGCTCAGCTGCTAAGCACAAGGTCGGCAGTTCAAATCTCCCAGCTGCTCCCTGGAAACCCTACGGGGCAACTCTACTCTATCCTATAGGATGGCTATGAGTGGGGATCTACTTTACAGCAACGATTGTTTTAATTGCTGTTTTTATTATATTATGCATTTACTCCTTTATCTTTTCACTACAGAATACGCACTTGGTAAATGACGAACCTGGTTAAATACAACTCTCAAGTTTACTCTGAGCCTCCTCGCTGCACCTGAAGATAATTGGTTAAAAATATTAAAATTATACAGACTGCACTTTCTTCATATTTCTTGCATGAACCACAAATGAACTTTCACGCTGAATTCCAAGTATATTACATTTATTTAGTCCATTTTCTGTTCACGCTCCACAATACCTATTTCCTCCTAGGTAAGTATTTTCCCCTTTTCCGCCTTTCTCAAGGAAACCCTAGTGGGGTAATGGATAAGAGCTATGCTGCTAACTAAAAAGTTCGCAGTTCAAATCCACCAGGCACTCCTTGGGAACCACATGGGGCAGTTCTACTCTGTCCTGTAGGGCCACTATGAGTCGGAATTGACTTGAAGGCAACAGGTTTGCTTTTTTTTGGCGGGGGGGGGGGCGGGGGGAGGGTTTGGCTTTTCTCAAATCTCCTTCTTTTAAGCATTTCTCATCACCCCCGCTGCTGTCATATTGGTCCAAGACACCAGCTTCTCTCATCTGCATTGCTTTTGTAATCTCCTGGTACTCCTGTTGCAAACCTTTCTCCCAGCACGGCAGCCAGAGCGATTTTACTAAAATACAAGTTTCATTATATCATTGAGTTAAAATCCTTTAGTGGCTCTCCATTTAAATCAGAGTAATGGTGGGGTTAAAAGCCAACGTATTTTCAATGGTTTACAAGATTCTACATAATCTTGATCCCTTCTTATTCCCGAAACGTCATTTCTTTCTACTTTTTTACTTTGCTCTCTTTGCTTCAGCCACTCTGTCTCCTCCATGAGGACGTTCTCCATAGTCATTCCCTATTCTTGTCATAGTCTTTCTTCAGATATTTGAATGGCTAAATCTCTCACCTTCTTTTGTCTTTTTTTCAGTTAAGGCTACATTCCTACCCAATTTTAAATTAGAAGCCCATCCTCAGCCCTCCCCACGGACCCTTTACATGGTCTTTTCTATAGACTTTAGCTCATTTTAATGCACTACATGTCTCACTTTTGTTGTTGTTGTTATTCATTTCAGTTGCTAGAAAGTAAACTCTTTTTAACTTTTAAATATAAAATGCCAAGAATACAACACATAATAGTACTCAAATATATGATGACAGGATAAATAAATTGATAAGATCAATTCTTCTCACAGTTCTATCTCCTCAGGAGTCTTATACTAAATGGTATACTTGTCTCCTCCTGTATCTCCCCCTTCTCCCTCTGTGCTCATTCCAACTACCATTTATAGTTCAAGTTTCCATGATATTTAAAAGTCTTCCCATAACTGTAAGCTAATTTTATCTTCAGCATTATCTTTCTCCTGTCTTTTGAAGCCAAAGTTCTTTGGAGAAATATTAGTATTTATTGATTCCATTTTCTCATCCCATTTAAATCTCTCTCTCCACTATTCCATGGGAATTCATCACACTTATTTGGAGCACTTTTTCTTATAACTTCAATGACATATGTTCTCTTGGTTTTTCTCCTACCTCTCCCCCACCCTGTCCAGAGGAAACTTTCTGTGCTAGAATGTTAGCCAGAGCACTTCAAGTATCTGTCCTAGACCCCCTTACCCTGCCACTCCTCCTGCCTTCCCTGGAAACCTGTAATGGTTAATTTTGTGTCAAATGGGCTAGACTACAGAGTTGTGTTGGTCCAATACTAGTCTAGATCTTGATATGAAGGTATTTTGTAGATGTGATTAACATTTACCATCATTTCACTTTAAGTAAAAGAGATTATTCTTGATAATGTAGGTGGGCCTCATCCAATCAGTTGAGAGCCTTAAGAGCAAAAACTGATGTTTCCAAAAGAATAAATTCTGTCTCAAGTCTATAAGACAGAAATCTGACTTTCTGTGTCAGGCATGCGGACCTGGCCTACAGATTTCAGACTTGCCAACTCCCCAGATCACATGAGTTAATTATCTTAAAATAAATAAATTTCTCTCTGTCTCTGACTCTGCCTCTTTATCTTGACCTTTCTCTACACCTCTGTACCTCTGTCTCTACCTAGCTCTGTCTCATCTATCTATCTATCATTTATCTATCTATCTATCTATCTATCTATCTATCTATCTATCTATCTATCTATCTATCTATCTATCTATCTATCTATCTATCTATCTATCTATCTATCGACCTATCGACCTATCATCTATCATCTATCCATCTATCATCTATCCATCTATCATCTATGTATCATCTATCTATCTATCATCTACCTATCTACCTATCATCTACCTATCTCTTTACCTATCATCTATCTATCTATCATCTATCTATCTATCTTCTATCTATCTAATCTATCATCTATCTACCTAACTAAATGATTCAATTTCTCAGGAGAATCCTGACCAGTAAAACATCTTATCCACTCCTATACCTTACCTTCAACTGTTACCCAGATGCCAGGGTCATCTTGACCCAACCCAGGCCTCTCTCCTGAGGTCTAGGACCACATCTTCCACTTGAACATATCACAGGTATCTCCCTCTACTTTGTTTCCTACTATGGTTTAGGTATTTTGGCCGATTTACTCACAAAAGAAGCCAGAAAATATACCTGTATCTATCCTTTGCCCTCTAGCATTTAAACAGCGAGAACCATCAATTCTACATCTTTAAGTATCTAATGACAGCATTCTTCTTTTTGTCCCAAATTTTCCTACCACTGTCTTTTGTGTGTGTGTCAATCATCCCTTGTCTCAGTACAAGTCATTTTTCCATTCTGTGAAAAATGTTACCTTAAGCATCCAAAACTTATTACTTCATTCTCCAATTAAAATCTCTTGATGACACCATGATTCCCACTCAGCATGATAAAAAAGGGCCAATTAGATTAGAATCTGTTCTCTGCTTCAGTCTGAAGCCTCGTTGTTCTTCATTACCTACACCTCTCTTCAGAGTGTACCTCTCATATTGAACCACTTGCAGTTTCTTAGATATGGAAAGTGTTGTTGTTCTGCACTCTGGCCTTTAGCACACAATCTTTCCTGTTCTTGGAATATATTTTCTTCAACATATGAACTCCAATGGTATACACTATCTACATTTTTGTTGATATGACACATTTTCTTTCAGGTCTTAGCTAAGATATCATTTTATTTGTGAGTACCAGGTCAGAGTTGTTTTTCTTTATGCCACATATCACATTGTACTTACTCCTGACTTATTACACCTGTTGCATTTTGCACTTATTATTGCCACTTATGACAAGCTTCTTCTCTACTAAACAAAGCAAGTATAAAGCAAGGAACTTATATATAGTGTTTAACACCTAAACTGACATATTTACTTTTTATTTTTCATTAAAAATATTTAATGTGAGTATTATGGTTCAGGTATAATAAATTAACCAATTTAATCTCCATGAAAACCCTAAGAGGTAGATAGCTCCATTATTGCAATTTCACAGATGAGCAAATTGAGGCTCAGAAAGGTTAAGGAACTGCAAACCTCAAATAATTATTAAGTGATGGAGACAAGAGTCATTACTTTCACTATTATTGGCTCCCAATTATTATTTACTCAATAAATAAAAACATGAATGACTTATGGAATGAGTGTATGAAATACCCCTTTTCACAGATATGTAATTTTTGTTTGTATTTTAACGAGGGCTGGGCATACTTGTCATGTCTCAGTCCCTCTTCCCTTTGGATTTTTTTTTTTTTCAAGAAGGTTACTTATTCTCTCAGGCAAATATATTTCTGGAAGTCTACCTACCTGTATGTGCCTGGATCTGAGCAGTACACAAAATAGACAAAGGTGGGATATTTGCTACATGAAGTTGAGGAGTCCCTTTAATTACCTTAAGAAACGTTTCCTGTGAGTAGTTGTATAGGCTGTATTCAGAACAAGGGGCCACTGGCCAGGGGGTCTAATGGGAACTGTAATCTAGCCCAGAATTCACTGTCATTTTTGAAAGAAAAATTGCTGTTTTAACTAACTAATTTTCCCAGGAAGCAGAGGCACTTTTTAACATTGGTCTGTCAGACTGGGTGTGTTTCTTTTCTAATTTGCACAAAGGCATCATATATGCTAGCAGAGAACTTGCCCAGAAGGGTCTAGGCATATAAGAAAAGGAATTCTTTTCCAATCCACGTGAACTTGGAAAAATTTCTTAACATCAATTTTGCCATTTAGAGAGTAAACATAATATCTAACTCAAAGTGTTTTTAAGAATATTGAATGAGATAATGTATGCAAAGAACCAAAATTTGGTACTTCATACAGTAATTATTCTGTAAATATTATATATTATTACTAATATTACTACTGTCGTTTTTAATATTTCTAAAACGATCATACCTTAGGTTTTTACTCTGAAAACTTTTAATGAAGTCAAAAAAAAAAAAAAAAGCCCTCTCAAATGTTGACAGAACAAATGTTAACACAGGAATCCCTCCCTAACATCATTCTCTAAGTGTTAGAATAGCATTGGGAAAACTTTTTTTTTTTTTTTTGCATGTTCACTCTCTACTCGAAATTATCAGGATTATTAGAAAATTATCATCCCCAATCAAAGATTCTTAGTTTAAATGTGTAAAGTAACAATTTACAAATGTAGAATAAATCTGAGTAACATGCAAGAAATCATTCTAGATCAAGGGGCAAGTACTAAGAAGAACCTGAAAGAAGGTCTCAAGTACAAGTAATTTATTTGGGAGGTGTGGTAGGCTGGAATAGTTCCTCAATAATGGCCACAACTTAATTTACAGAATCTGTGACTATTTTGCCTTACATGATAAAAGGGATTTTGCAGATTTGATGAAATTAAGAGTCCTGAGGCTGGGAGATTATTTTGGATTCTTCAGGTGGATCCAACATAATCATAAATGCCCTTATAAGAAGCAAGCAGGAGGAAGAGAGTCATAAGTAGAAGATGAGATGGTGGAAGAAAGAGGAGGAAGTGATGCGAGGAAGGAGCCACAAGCCAAGGAATGAATGTGACTTTTAAACACTGGAAAAGCCAAGAAAACTCTTCCCTGTTATGGATTGAATTATATGCTCCCAAAAGATAAGATGAAGTCCTAACACCCTTATTTGTGAATGTGACCTTGTTTTGGGGGAAATATGGCCTCTCTTTTTTTTTTTTTTTTGAAGATATTATTAGTTTAAGTTGACGAAGTCATACTAGAGTAGGGTGGGCCCTAATTCTATATGACAGGTGGCTTACAAAAGAGAACAGACATGGAAATAGGGACACACACATGGGGAAGACACTATGTGAGGATCTATCTGCAAGCCAAGGAATGAGCAGAAACACCTAGTGATATCAGAAGCTGAAAGAGAAAAGAAACTTCCCCTAGAACCAAAAGAGTTCTACCAATGCCTTGAATTTGAACTTCTAGTCTCCAGAACTGTAAGAAAATAATTTTCTATTCTTTAAAGCAGCTCACTTTGCAGTATGTTGTGACTGCAGTCTTAAAAAGAAACTAAAATATCCTGACAGTTTCAAGAAGGTGCCATCCCTGCTGATACCTTGACCTTAGCCCAGTGAAATTGATTTCAGATTCTGACTTCCTGAAATGTAAGATAATAAATTCACATTGTTTTAAGCTACTAAGTTTGTGGTAATTTGTTACAGCAGCAATAGGAAAGTAATTCAGGAAGCATGACATGTGAGTGGAGAAGCGAGACAGGAACAGGGGAAAAATCAATACCATTATCAATTAGGCTACCACTCTATATCTGGAACTTGATCCTCTTGGATAAATCCAAGAGCAGCGTGGAAGATAAAAACTTAGAATTCTTTACCCCCCAAACACCAACTCTTATCAGTCATCACTCGAGGGCTGATAAAGTATTAATTTCTGGCACTTCTGGGCTTCCACTCGGGCAAGTAAGGCAGGCTCTGGTGACTGGAGAAAGCCCGGGGCAAACTGCAGGTGCTGGAACTTGGAAGTCTAGCTGTTGTGCAGTGAGACATAGTTGAGGGGACATGGACAGTGTACTGACAGCATCTATGAAGGATTCCGATCTGTGTATATTTACTGTCAGTCTATGAACTGAAAGAATTTAGAAATCACCTATATATTTTTATGTCATGTGGACACCAACATGTGCATACACACATACAACTTGTGTGTCACACACACATTGCTATCTCTTTGAAATATAATACAATGTATACAGGGAACCCCTTATGAATTTACCGAAGTCAATAAAAATCCTTACTGATTGGTAAAAATGCACACACACAGATACACACACACACACACAAATAATTATAAAAGCTAACCTTATGCTTTCTAATCTTAAAGTAAATGGGAAGATTATTTTAAAAAGTATAAGATTATAGTTACCTGTGTTTGCTCCAAAGATGATAAGCTTCTTAGGTTAGGTGACGCCACATTTTTGAATATAATATAAAATTCTAAATACGTGATTAGTAAATGTATCATTTGGTTTGTGGGAAATCAGTGAATTGTACAGGCAATATATAAATGCGATAGATCAGTAAACTAGCTTTAAGCCACAGAGTTCTTTTAAAATGAGCAATCTAAAGAGAAAAGTCACATATTCATTCTTAATAAAACTGAATGCAAATTAATCAATCCAAAATTGAAATATTCAAGGAAGTGTAGCCAAATATATTATCAGGTACGCCTTACCAGAAGCATGAGCCTAAGCTCAAGTTAACCTTTAAATGCTATTCTTGAAAAAAAAAAAAAAATGCCATCAAGCCAATTCTGACTTACAGTGACCCTCTAGCACAGAGTAGAACTGCCCCATAGAGTTTCCAAGGAGTGCCTCGGGGATTCAAACTGCCGATCTTTTGGTTAGCAACCGTAGCTCTTAACCAGTGTGCCATCCATTCTTGAATATAGGGTGTTTTAATATTATCCTTTTGTCCAGAGTATTTCACAGAAATTAAATTATGAGCTCCAAAAGTAATATTTTAAATATTAACCTTCATGTAATGGAAAAATATGTGTATTCAAATATGGCTGGCTATTTAAGAAATATGGATCTTTAACCCACGGTCAAATGGCTTATTGATCACTCATTAATTACGTATTTAAAAGTATTTTTTTGAACATGCATTGTGTGCCAGATAAAACTTTGCAGAGCTTACATAACAGTGAGGAAAGAAAATAAGTGAAATAAATAATGACACATATAAAACCAAAAACCAAACCTGTTGCCTTCAAGTCGATTCCAACTCACAGCAACCGTATACGACAGAGTAGAACTGCCCCATAGGGTTTCCAAGGAGCACGTCATGGATTTGAACTGCCGACCGTTTGGGTAGCAGCTGTAGCTCTTAGCCACTACGCTACCAGTGTTTCCATGAAACAGAATATCAAATAATGATGAGTTTAATGTAAAAAGATAAAAGCATGGCAATGGATATGAAGTTCCAAAGGTAGGAGGGTATACCATTTTTAATTGTTGTTTTGGGAAGCCTTCAATGGCTGTAGTTCAAGAAAGGGAGCGGTCCAGATTGGAGGTGTATACATTTTATACTTGTGAGTTAGTAAATATTTTTGAAAGCCACAAATCTGTGTGATATCAACAAATGAACTGAGTGCTAATACAAAGAACACGATATCTGAAGGCTGAACTCTGGTATAACCTGTGATTTAGAGCTCTGGGAAGAGAAGGAACGGGCAGTCGGTCAGACTGCGAAGAAACATTCAGAGAGGTAGGAGGAAAACCACCAAAATGTGTTATCCTTGAAGCCATATTAACAATGAAGAATGTCACCAAGAAGAGAGTGATCACTTGTGCAAAACACTGCTGATGTAAAAGGGCTGAAGCCTATCTGAAGGATGTAGCAATCTACAGATTATTGGCACTCTTGAAAGAGCTGTTACGTTGGATAAGAAAGAGGAGCAGCCTTATTGGAGAGGGTTTATTAGAGAGTGGGAGGAGCCAGAGGCATCTCTCAGGTAGGGCAGGTATGGCATATGCTCAGAGTACCACTTGAAGAGGCGGGGGCACCACTGAGAAGTTTCTATTAACCATTGCAATTTCCATAGCCAGCAATGCAAGATCATTCAGCAAGTTAAAACTAATATTTTCATATTTGAAAGGCTCCATGGGTCAAAGAAAGAGTCCTGGTGGCACAATGGTTAAGTGCTTGGCCACTAACCTAAAGGTCAGCAACTTGAACCCACCAGCCTCTCTGTGGGAGAAAGATGGTGCAGTCTGCTCTCTTAAAGTTAAAAAAAAAAAAAAAATACCACTGCCATCAAGTGGATTCCGACTCATAGCAACCTTACAGGACAGAGTAGAACTGCCCCACAGAGGTTCCAAGGAGCACCTGGTGGATTCAAACTGCCGACCTCTTGGTTAGCAGCCATAGCACTTAACCACTAGGCCACCAGGGTTTCCTTCCTAGAGATTACAGCTTTGGAAACCCTATGGGGTAGTTCTACTCTGTTCTACAGGGTCGCTATGAGTTGGAATTGATTCCACAGCAGTGGGTTTGGTAATGCATCAAGGTAGACGATATGTGATCTTGCTCTGCTGAGTGTAGAAAAGAGAAGAAACTGTAAAAATGACTTTGGGGATTCATATACCAATTTTATTCAGTGAAACTAAGGAAGGAGCAGTTGTAATTTTCATGCAGTGCCATAATGTGTTAAGTAAAAGATTAACAAGCTTGACTTGTATTTTTGAGCTGATATTATGGTAAAGTTATCTAAAAGATTGTTGTCAGATATTTGAGAGGGGCATTATTTCAGTGCTTGCTATAGGTGCTATTTTCTGTAGCCATGCCTCTGGAGAAGAGGTAATACAATTCAATTTTGTATATTTTTTATGATAATGTCATTCATATCTCTTCTCCATTAGACATCAAGTAATTCAGGCTTAATTTGGAGACAATTAGGGCATTTTCATCCCTTTCTGTCCTGAGTTCTCTCACCTATCATTCCATATATTTCTGTTTGGCTACTTCAATTTTGAAATTACGAGTTTCTGATTGCCATGTCCTCGTCTGTCTTCAGTGTTTTGTTAGATTACTTTTGATTCAGGTGGGTGTAAAGGTGCAGTTTTATTTTCCTTCATGACTCTCTATGTGTGTGTGTTGGAGCACCAGTATTTTCATCTGTTAAAAGCTGTGGTTCTTTGATTTGTTTTGATTTTCTTCTTGCATGTTTTAAAGAGTGCCAAGTTACCTTTTTTCTGTTTATGATGGTTTACATTAGCTTGTCCTAAACCAGCAGGCAGTTCAAAATAGGAGGGTGTATAGCATGTTTAAGTAATTTATCTTCAAGTAATTTTGTGATTGTATGTATACTTCTATATCCACCTTTATGTATATTTCTTTGGAATATGCCCCACCTCCCACATTTTGAAAATTTTCTTTTGAATCTTTGATATGATTGTGTATTGGTAGCATCCTTACTTTACTACTGTGGCTCCAAAGAGTACCTTCGTCTCCAAGTTGCTTCCTTTCTTTCCTAGTGCCTTTTCAACAATGCTAGTAGTTAGTGCTTTGATCCCCAGGTCATAGACTGACTCCTGAGATTTCCACAGTGTGAAAACTTCTCCTTGATGAAATAACCTTGGTCAATGTTTTCTATTTTCCTCCTTCATTAGGATTCTTCTTTCTCCTCTTCTACCTAATCCCTGACTAAGTCTCCATGCTTGCTTAACTCTAGAGGTGACTCTGATGGTCAGAGATTTTTATTTCCCTGCCAAACCAAAACCAAACCCACTGCCACCTAGCTGATTCCGACTCATAGCGACCCTATAGGACAGAGTAGAACTGCCTCATAGGGTTTCCAAGGCTGTAAATCTTCATGGAAGCGCTTTAACCACTGACCACCAAGGCTTCTCAACAGACATGTAAATTAAAATTTGCAGTATTCTCTGCTTCAGTCTTATACTGGGAGTATAAGCAGTAGATAATTTGGTTTTATTTGTGTTCTATTTTGATCTTTATGTTTATTTTGAGAATGTATAGAGGAATTAAATTTAGTCAGATTTCATAATCCCAGAAGCCTGTTACCATCCAGTCTTTTCAGACTTATAGGGATCCTATAGGGCAGAGTAGAACTGCCTCATTGGATTTTCAAAGAGCTTTTTTTAATCTTTACAGAGGCAGACTGTCACATTTTTCTCCTGTGGAGTGGCTGGTAGATTTGAACTGTTGACCTTTAGGTTAACAGCCAAGTGCTTAACCATTGTGCAATCAGGGGGCCTTCCTTAACCCCAAAGCATGCTAAAAATCTCTCTTAATGTAGTACCATTATTTCTTCATTTTATTGATATATATTAATTAGGCGAAAATAATCCTGTTGAGTAAAGCCTGGCAGATATCATTGTAACTTATGAATGATTAAATTCAATTTAAAATACACAAAACTTGTGATCTGTATTTCAATTCTAGACTATAAGTCTAAAGAATTTCAGTGAAAAGCAACATTATAAAAGATATAAATTTAATTTCATTGAATAAATCAAAGAAAATGCTTTACTTGAAAAAAATGTAGATTACCACGATATTAGACACTTCTAGAATACATTAAGGAGCTCTGGTGGCACAGTGGTTAAATACTTGTTTGTTAACCAAAATCCAGCAGTTCAAACCCACCAACTCCTCCTTGGAAACCCCATGGGGCAGTTCTCAGCTGTATGGGATTGTTATGAGTCGGAATCAATTTGAAGGCAACAGGTTAGAGTACTTTAAAGGATGTTACAAAGAACTCAGGGTAGCTTTTACTGCTAATAAATTTTAATACCTTGCAAAATATGGAAAATAATACACATTTGAATAAATGACTGTGGATAACACCACGGAATTTCCATATCTGGAAGCCATCAGAGGATGAATTAGATTTTATTTTGTTTGTTTTGGGGGAGGTGGAAATTGAACGAAGTATTACTTGATGAGGAGGAAATGAGATATTTATAACCTCTCGATGTTCCTTTCGGCTTTAAGATCAGTTTTTGCTATCCAGCTGTGTTTTTTGCCTGTGACCCTGCTATGTTTCCTCTTTTTAGTAGAGCTTCCCTTTCCTGTCTCTATCGTGGCAGGAGAAAAGTACCACTTGGTACTCCTTATAAATATGAATGCATTGCTTTAACCAAAAAAAAAAAAGGAGGGGGGCGGTAGAAATAATATAGAAGTGTTAAGCAGCTGAAAGTAAAAGACCAGAATTTTCTGAAAATGCTCATAGCTTCAATTTCATACTTAATTTATCTATATGACTCAACAAAATCACTTAACCACACAAAAAAATACTTAACATTTGAAATTGGAAAACTACTGCACTAATATCATTAGTAAGAACTATCATCAGCAACATAGAAAACACTCAAATATCTCTAATCCAGAAAATTTTAATTACCTAGCCATGCTAAAAGTAACAAAACTATTTACCCAGTTGTTTTTATATTGCTTATAAAAAAAGCCCTTGAGTACAATGATAAGTTAAATGCTACTTTTGCATTCATGAAAAACAAAGCAGTCTGAAAAGAGTGCAGCTGGCTCACTGCTTGCAGGAAAACCTCTTATCTTTTGCATAATCGCACACACACACAAACATGCATGCCCATGTGCTCACACACACACACATAAAACTTATATACCTAAACAGGTAAGAGCAATTTTTATCCACTAAAACATATTCTGGTGCATTATTGCTGACAGATAAATTGACAGATGGAGGGGAAATAAAACTTTCAAATAAATAAATGTCCTTTAGGATGATTATGTAATTTAGTACCTGGCATAATTTTTCAAATATTCAAAAGGCACTAGACATTTTTTATTCTAAAAATAGTGAGGTGCTGTGGATGTAGTATTTTTAAAAGCTCATCTAAGCAGCTCTAATATTTTCAATGAAATCTTAAAATAAGCAATAATGATTATACACATCTGTGCTGAGGTTTGAAAAATGAAAGAAATATTGGCAATGTTGCTGTCCATGTCAATGAAAATACGTCATAAATTAGCCATGAATTTTGGTAATGGTGGCAGTGCATCTTAAGTATGTCACTTTTTGTGACTTTTTTGCGTAGCGAATTTTCTAATATTTTGCTCCAGGATAAATCTGTCAGATAGAATTTTTTGTTTTATTTTTTAAAACTTTTTGTTTTCTTTTCATCCTCTTGCAGTAATTTGCTTATATGTAAGAATAACACAGCTATAGAAATTACTTGTAACAAAAAATTACTTATGTATCTTTAAGGCTCTGTAATATTCAATACATTATGTACATTCTTTCCTCAAATTCTTTCTTCTTTTACTGTATTTTCTCAGTCTTTTTCCTGGGAGCTTCTCACTCTGCTTGCACTTTAAAGGTTTGTAATCTTTTCTTTTCACTTCTTTCTTTAACTTAGGAATTCTCTGTGACTATCATTCAAATTTACACACCAACCATAAATGCCAAAGTTGAGGAAATTGAAGACTTTACCAACATCTACAGTCTGAAATTGATCAAACATGTAATCAAGATGCATTGATAATTACTTGTGATTGGAATGCAAGAGTCTGAAACAAAGGAGAAGGATTGGTAGTTGGAAAACATAGACTTGGTAATAGAAATGACTCAGGAGGTAGCATGATAGAATTTTGCAAGTCCAGTGACTTATTCATTTTGCAAGTCCAAATACCTTTTTTTAATAACATGAACAGACTATATACGTGGAACTCGCCAGGTGGAACACACAGGAATCATACTGACTACATCTGTGGAAAGATACAACGGAGAAGCTTAATATCTTTAGTCAGAACAAGGCCAGTGACCACCTGGGGAACAGGCCATCAGTTGCTTACATGCAAGTTCAAGTTAAAGCTACAGAAAATTAAAACAAGTCCATGAGAGCCAAAGTACAACCTTGAGTATATCCCACTTGAATTTAGAGATTGTGTCAAGAATAGATTGGATACATTGAACACTGACAACAGAAGACCAGAGGATTTGTGAGACGACATCAAGGACATCATACTTGAAGAAAGTAAATGGTAATTAAAAAGACAGTAAAGAGACAAAATACCAAAATGGATATCATAATAGACTCTGAAATTTGCTCTTGAATCTAGAATACTAAAAGCTAACAAAAGAAATGATGAAGTAATAAAGCTGAACACAAGATTTCAAAGGAGGCTTGAGAGCAAAAAGTAAAGGACTATAATGTGCTTGTCAAAGACCTGAAGTCAGAAAACCAAACAGGAAGAACAAGCTCAACCTTTCTCAACCTGAAAAGAAGTGAAGAGAAAATTCAAGGCTCAAGTTGCAATACTGAAGGATTGTAAAGACAAAAAATTACCCAGGGACTCTTCCCTTTCTATATGAAGTTAATGATTACTTTTTCAGTCTCGTTGAAGAATGTTATTGGTATTTGGATTGGGATTGCATTGTATTTGTAGATTGCTTTGGGTAGAACTGATATTTTCACAATTTTCACTCTACTATCCATGAGAATGGTATGTTTTTCCATATAGGTAGTTCTCTTCAGTTTTTTTTTGCAGTGGTCCTGGATAAGTAAAGCATTATTGAAGAAGAAGAAAAATGTAGGAGCACTCACAATACCTGACCTCAGAACCTAATATACAGCTACAGTAGTCAAAACTGCCTGGTGCTGGTACAAAGACAGGTACAATGACCAATGGAATAGAATTGAGAATCTATATGTAAATCTGTCCACCTACCATTGTCCCCTGATCTTTGACGAGGGCACAAAGTCCATCAAATGGGGAAAAAGCCCAGCCCATTGTTGATGAGTTGACTCTGACTCGTAGAGACTGTATGACAGAGTAGAACTGCCTCTTAAGGTTTCCAAGGAGTGGCCAGTGGAGTCGAACTGCTGACCTTTTGGTTAGCAGCCAAACACTTAATCACTTCACCAACAGGGCTTCAAATGGGGAAAGATAGTCTTTTTAACAACTGGTGCTGGCAAAACTGGATGTCCATCTGCAAAATAATAAAAAAAAAAAGAAACAGGACCATACCTCATACCATACACAAAAACTAACTCAAAATGTATCAAAGACCAAGGGCAACTAAAAAAAAAAAAAGATTTTATTTGTAAACATGACTCAGAAAAGCACTAAGAGATCACAGGAAGACATGATTATAAAGTAACTTTCTTACAAAATATAATGCTAGGCTTCTGTGCTGCTTTTAACATGTTTTATTTTCAAAGTAGCTAGCCCATAACAACCTTGAAAGAGAAGGGAGGTCCTGCAGAGTCAGGTCTATCACAGTAAAAGCAAAAGGCAGTCTGCTCAATCCCTGACTCTGCTGGGGAACAGCTCCTGGAATTCTGTTCCTCTAGAACTGACAGCCAAGGCCCTGCTCTGCCTGTGACTGCAATGAAGAAAGCAGCTTTTCCATTTTGAATCATCCACTAGTGACCATCTGGAGGGTGAGACCCAGACCCTGGGGTCTGTTCAAAGCCTCTACCTACTATTTTGATAAAATTCAAGGGAAAGAGGGATCAGTATAAAGATCATAGGAGAAAAAAATGGGATCAATGCTAAAGGCCCTAATACAGGGCATTAACTGTATACAAATCATAACTAGCAACACACAAATTCAAGAAGATAAGCTAGATAACTGGGATCTTCTAAAAATTAAACACTTATGCTCATCAAAAGTCTTCACTAAACGGTAAAAAGAGAACCTATAACACGGGGGTGGGGTGGGGGGAATTTGGCTATGACAAATCTGGCAAAGTTCTAATCTTTAAAATCTAAAGGAAAATCCAACACCCCTACAACAAAAAGGTAAATGATACAATTAAAAAATGGGTAAAGGATATGAACAGACACTTTGGCAAAGAAGATATTCAAACAGCTAAAAGACACAAAAAGAAATGCTCGGGATCACTAGCCATCAGAAAAGTACAAATCAAAACCACAATGAGATACAATCTCAGCAAGACAATACTGGCACCAATCAAAAAACCAGAAAATAACAAATGTTGTGGAGACTAGTGGGAGTTTGGAACACTTATGCACTGCTAGAGGGAATGCATAAGGGTACAACCATTTTGGAAAATGGTATGGAACTTCCTTAAAATGATAGGAATAGAAATACCATATGATCCAGAATCCCACTACTAGGACTATATCCTAGAGAAATAAGAGTCGTCACATGAATAGACATACGCACACCTATGTTCACTGCAGCATTGATCACAGTAACAAAAAGATGGAAACAACCTAGATGCACATCAACAGATGAATGGATAAACAAACTAAGGTTCTTATACACAATGGAATACTATGCAATGATAAAGAACAATGATGAATCTGCTAAGCATCTCACAACATGGATGAATTTGGAGGGCATCATGCTGAGTGAAATAAGTCAAACACAAAAGGACAAATATTATGTGATGCCACTACTATAAAAACTCATGAAAAGGTTTACACTCCAAAAGAAACAATCTTTGGTGGTTACAAGGGAGGGGAAGGGTGGTGATGGAAAAACAGTAAATAGACAATAGATGAGTGATAACTTTGGTGAAGGCAAGACAGTACACAATACTGGAGAAGCCAGAACAACTTGTCTGTCTAAGGCAAGGTGGTGGAAGCTCTCTAGACACATCCAGACTCCCTGAGGGAACAAATTACTAGGCTAAGGGCTGCGGTGAGCATGGTACCGGAGAACATTTTGCTCCATTGGCATAACATAGTTTATAAAGAAAACGTTCTATATTTTACTTTGGTGAGTATCATCTGGGGTCTTAAAAGCTTGTGAGCGGCCATCTAAGATACATCTCTGATCTCACCTCATCTGGAGCAAGGGAGAATTAGAAAAATCAAAGACACAGGGGTAAGATTACCTCAAAGTACTAACAGACCACAATTACCACAGCCACCACCAGACTGAGTCCAGCACAGCTAGATGGTGCCCAGCTACCACCATATCAGCTGTTCTGACAAGGATCAGAATAGAGGGTCCCGGACAGAGCTGGAAAAAAATGTAGAACAAAATTCTAACTCACAAAAATGAATAAATAAGCAGACTAATTGATCTGATGGAGACTGGAAAAACTCTGAGAATATAGCCTCCATTAAGTAATGAAGTCGCTCCTGAAGTTCACCCTTCAGCCATAGATTAGACAGACCCCTAAAACAAAATGAGACTAAATGGGCACACCAGCCCAGGGGCAAAGATGAGAAGGCAGGAGGAGACAGGAAAGCTGGTAATAGGGAACCCATGGTTGAGAAGTGAAGAGTATTAACATGTCGTGGGGTTGGCAACCAATGTCACAAAACAATATGTGTACTAATTTTTTAAGGAGAACCCATTTTGTTCTGTAAACCTTCATCCTAAGTACAATTCAAAAAATGAATAAATAAGGGCAGAAAATTGAACGAAGCAGAAGGCAACAAAGGAAGATGGAATGAATACACAGAGTTGCTGTACTGAAAAGAATTGGTCAATGTACTGCCATTTCAAGAGGTAGCATATGATTAAGAACCCATGGTACTGAAGGAAGTGCAAGCTGCCCTGAAGGCACTGGTGAAAAACAAGACTCTAGGTATTGACAAGTTCCATGAATTGGAATACCAATTGAGGTGTTTCAACAAACAGATGCAACATTGGAAGCGTTCATTCATCTATGCCAAGAAAGTTGGAAGACAGCTCCCTGGCCAACCGACCGGAAGGGATCTATATTTGTGCCCATTCCAAAGAAAGATGATCTAATGGAATGGGGAAGTTATTCAACATCATTAATATGCCATGCAAGTAAAATTATGCTGCAGATAATTCAACAATACTTGCAGCAGTATATTGACAAGGAACTCCCAGAAATTCAAGCTGGATTCAGAAGAGGATGTGAAATGAGGAATATCACTGCTGATGCCAGGTGAATCTTGGCTGAAAGCAGAGAACACCTGAAATATTTTTACCTTTTTATTGACTATGCAATACATATTGTCTATGTATTGATCATAACGAATTATGGATAACACTGAGAAAAATGGGAATTCTAGAACACTTATTTTTGCTCATGAAGAACCTGTACATAGACCAGGATGCAGTCCTTTGAACAGAACATGGGGATGCTGTATGATTTAAAATCAGAAAAGATGTGGGTCAGGGTTGTATCCTTTCACCATACTTATTCAATCTGTATGCTGAACAAATAACCCTAGGAGCTGTGCTATGTGAAGGAACTTGTGGCATCAGGATTGGAAGAAGACTAATTAACAACCTGCCCTGCTGTATGGAGATAACACAACCTTCCTTGCTGAAAATGAAAGGAATTGAAGTACTTACTGGTAAAGATTAAAGACTAGGCCCTTCAATATGGATTGCATCTCAACATAAAGAAAACAAAAAGTGGACCAATAAGCAACATCATGAAAAACAAAAAAATGAAAGTGTCAAGGATTTTATCTTACTTGGTTCCACAAGTAAGATACAGAAGCAGCAGTAAAGAAATCAAACGATGTATTGCATTGGGTAAATCTGCTGCAAAAGACCCCTTTAAAGTGTTGAAAAGCAAAGATGTCACTTTGAGGACTAAGGTATACTTGATCCAAGCCATGATATTTTCAATGGCTTTCATATCTGTGGAAAGCTGGGCAATGAATAAGAAGACACAATAATCGATGCTTTTGAATTACAGTGTTGGCGAAGTGAAGAATATTGAATATACCATGATCTGCCATGAGAATGAATGAATCCGTCTTGGAAAAAGTACTGCCAAAATGCTCCTTAGAAACTAGAGTGGTGACACTACTTCTCTTGTACCTCGGACATGCTATCAGTAGGCGCCAGTCCTTGGAAAAGGACATCATGTTTTGTAAAGTAGAGAGTAAGCAAAAAATAGGAAGATCCTCAAGGAGGTGGATTGACACAGTGACTGTAAAGGTTGCCTCAGACCTAGCAACAACTGTGAGGATGGCAGAGCACCAGACAGTGTTCCCTTCTGGTGTTCGTAACACCACTACGAGTGGGAAATGCCTTGACAGCATATTCTTAACTTGACATATTCTTAACTATTTCTATAATTTCATTCCCCCACCAACAACAAAAACTCCTGATCGTAAATAGATTTCCTAGGGTGCTAATGAAGCATAGGTGGGCTGTGGTGGCGCAGTGGTAGAACTCTCATTTTTCACGGGGGGGACCTGGGTTCGAATTCCTTCCAGTGCACTCATACACAGCTACCACCTGTCTTCTCAGTGGAGGCGTGCGTGTTGCTATGATGCTGAACAGGTTTCAGTGGACCTTTCTGACAAAGATGGACTTGGAAGAAAGGCCTGGTGATCTATTGCCATTAAGATTACTGCCACAAAAACTATATGGAGCACCTCTACTCTATAACAAAATGGGGTCACCATGAGTCAGAATTAACTCAAAGGCAACAGATTTGGCTTATTCAGTTGTAGCTGCTCAGCTAAGAAATGTGGCCTTCAATCCAATAACCACAGGATGAAATTATTATTCAGCATGATATACAAAACTCTGAATGCGGTCGTTTTCCTTCCCTGCTTAGCTACGCAAAAAATACCATGAACCATCTGCATTAACTACCAATTCATTAAGCCTTTAAATACCTTTTTGTTTTTGAATCTATTATGTCTGATGCTTAAAATGGTTGTTCTCCATCTTTACATTCTGATTTAGTCATACCTGAGACCTGGGTTTATAGATATTATCACTCTGTGAGGTCTTAGCAAACTTCCTTCATCGGCATTCATTCATTCTCTTGGAAATTACATATTTTCTCTTTCATAATAGCATTGTATTTTAAATCTCTAGTAGAGATCTTTTTCAATCTTAATTTATTTAAATGAGTTATTTCCATCCCTATCTCTACTGGGGAATTTTGTTGTTGTTGTTAGGTGCCTTCAAATGGATTTCAACTCCTAGTGACCACATGCAACAGAGTAGAACTGTCCCCAAGGGTTTTCTGGGCTGTATCTTTAATGGGAATAGATCACGAGGTTTTTCTCCTGCAGAGCCACTAAGTGGGTTCCAACTGTCAATCTTTCATTTAGCAGCTGAGCTCTTAACCATTGAGGCACCAGGGCTCCTTACCAGGGGAATTTAAGCCCTATGATATAGATTGTATTTTATTCATTTTTATATTATTACTTCCTATAACAAAAATGACACGAATTTTAGCACCCAGTAAATATGTTGAATGAATGCATTTACCGATTCATTTTAGATGAACTCTTAATATTCCATTATAGGACCAACCCCTCCACTTATGCACACAACGTCATCTATTCTCTTCTACTTCTTCAGGACATCAGTAGACCAATTGTCTCATCTGTCTCTTGTACCTTTTGTAGCATCCCGTCCCTCTCTTTAATCATTTCCATTAGCATCAAATTCACTGTAGTATTTTCCATCTTTGAAAGGCCTATCCCTTACCATACTTACCTTCCAGCCATCAGTGTCTTTATTTGCTCCTTTCTACACAAAACCCTTTGAAAGAATTACCTAAATGTGTCTCCAATTTCTTTCTAGTCATTGTGGCTTGAATGCCGTAAAATCAGACTTTGCTCTTACCTTCCATGCCCTCCACATCTGTTCGGGACATCCATTTTATTAAAAGCTCGTTTCTTATTCTTCTCATCCTGGAATTTTAGGTGCATTTGGCACAGTTGATGAGACTCTTTCCTCCTCTTCTTCATTTAGTTTCTCTTCTCACCTCATGTTTGCTCCTTCTTTGTCTCCTTTGCTCTCACTCTCCGACTGCTTGATTTGTAATGACCTGAAGCTTGCCACATTGTACAGCTTTTATTATTTTCCTGTACTCTACATGTAATCTCAAGTAGTGTCATGCCTTAAATGTCAACTACATGGCAAAATTTCAAAAATTTGTAAATCCAGATCAGACCTCACCACTGAACTCCAGGTTTATATATCCCAAAGCATAAGACATATTCCCCAGTATCTAAAAGATATCTCAAACTTAACATGTGCAAAATCTAACTGTTGAATCTGATCGTTGCTCTTAATTCATTTCTCTGTTCGGCTGCTCTATTGGTAAACAGCGACGCTATGAGTTTCTCAAGACCCAAAACATTAAGTTAACCTATGCTCTTCTTTTTGTTCTTCTTTTATGTTCTTTCTCTCCAATGTTATGTCCAAATTATCAGTAAGTCCTTTGAAATATATTCAGCATCCTTTCACTCCTCATCACCTCTGCTACTAGCGTGCTAATCCAACACACTTTTCTTTTACCTGCATTGTTGCAGCATCCTCCAGACTGCTCCCACTGCTTTTGCCCTAGTCCCTCTGAAGCGTACCCGCAACCAGGCCAAAGTGATCCTTTTAAGTCAAATCAGATGTCTCTTCTGCTTGAAACTGCCCCAGAGCTTCCTATTTTATTCACAGTTAAACTATGCTTTCCCTAAGATACACTGTACTAGAAGATATTCTCTGTGTCTCAAAATGCCCCCCCCCCCATGTTTTAATTTTCTGGCCTTATCTCTTACTATGTGATTCCATTCTAGCCACTCTGGTCTGGCTGCTAATTCTCAATCATGTCAAGCATGTGCTTGCCTCAAAACTTTTACACTTGTGCGGTGCTTTGACTAGGACTTCCCACGTAACATTTCTTCAGCTCTCAGCTCAAATACCACAATATTAATGAGTCTATTCTTGTCTGTACTATATGATATACCTATTAGCATTTCCTATGACATCTTCTTGCAGGTTTATTTCATAGTCCTTATATTTGTTGTTGTTAGTTGTCCTTGATTTGGCCCTGACTCATTGCCATTTTATGTAAACAGAACGAAATGTTGCCCAAGTCTCGGATCATCTGCATTATATTTGGCATGTTTGAGACCATTGTTGTGGCCACTGTGTCAGTCCATCTCACTGAGTGTTACCCTCATCCTCACTCATCTTCCATTTTACCAAACATGATAACCTTTTGTAGTTATCAGTCTCTCCTGATGATGTGTCCAAAGGACGCAAACTGAAGTCTCACAATCCTCACTTCTCAGGAGTATTCTGGTTTTATTCTTCTAAGTTTAATTTGTTCCTTCTTCTGAAAGCCAGTGATATGTGTGATATTCTCTGCTAATTCCACAATACAAATGCATCAATTTTTCTTCCACCTGCCTTTTTTTTTTTTCCCAAATTTCATGTGCATATGAGACGAAAATACCATGGCTTGGGTCAGGTGCACTTTACTCATTAAAGTGGTATCTTTGCTTTGTAAAATTTTCAGTTTTTTTGCAGCAGATTTGCCCAGTGCAGTAGGTTGTTTGATTTCTTAACTGCTGCTTCCATGGACATTCATGGTTGATTCAGGTAGAATGAAATCATTAACATCTTCAATTGCTTCTCCAACTAAATATTTACTTCTATGTTATTTTCTCTTGGATTAGATCAGCCAAGCTGATTCAAAGAAAAATCTTCCTAAAGTATTATACTATTCTCAGACTCTTTTGGAAAGTTCTAACTGAGTTAATTTATTATTACCCTCTTATGGAACATTCCCTAATATTCATTTATAGCTGTAATTATTTACCTTTAAAATATTCTCTTAGTCTCTGAATTTCCAGATGCTAAAGTTAAATTTTACTTCTATTTTTTTGTTTTTCTTTTTTTTCCTACTGTCGTTACGCTTTCCTTTGAGAATATGGTCACTTGACTGATTCTCTTATTGTATACAGTTCATTTTCTAAGGCTTTCTCCAGTTTGAATAACTGTGGCTAATAATGTTTCCCTTAATTACTTATATGCTGTTTTAGCCTTTCATTTAGAATGTATAAAGGATATCAGTCTTCAAATCACTATTACGTTTAGGTAGACTCTAGCCATTCTAGCTTGTTTTCCAGGTATTTTCAAGGTTGCCATTAATTAGAAACACACACACACAAATGGTAATTTTTCTGAAAGAACCTTTTGACTTTCCCATTATACAGTGTTTCTAATGGTTTTTCTACCACAGGGTTTAATAGTTGCCATATCAAATAACAGCTTACTAGAAATGTTCCTGATGATTATATTTAATTAATTTCTAGCAAAGTCACCCTTCATTATTTACTGATTTTTTTAAAGAAAATATATTGCCCCATTTAATGCTTTGACTACCCAATTATTGCTACAATAAAATAAATACATAGAAAAACCAAATGAAATAATAGAGAGCTTTGTGTAAAATTGAAAATAGAGCTAAACTTGATGGTTGAATATGAATATATCAATTTATTACATACCATCAACAGCAGTTTAAAATGTGGCTAACCACACAATGTAAGTCAGTGGCATAAAGATCTGAAAAGGAAGAAAACTGAGTAAGTTTCATGGATACATAAAGTATGAAAGTAGAAGTATATGAAATGTTAGATTTTTCATTATATTTTATAATGTGCTTCTATGATATTTTTATTGTGGCAATCATGCTAGTCTTCAGTTCAGTCAAACTGAGTGAAAACAGAGGCACTATATAGGAAAAATCCACTTTTAATTTAAATCCAATGAATGCTGGTCATTACTGATCATTCATTAATTCCTTAACATGGCACTCTCTTTCCATAGATGAAGTGCAGGCCTCTTGCCAAATAGAGACCACATGTTTGTGGAATGTCCAGACCATGTTGCTGTGCCTTAGGTAATAATTACAGCAATATTTATCAAAGTGGCTGTCTGCAAAAGAGCCATGTGTACCTTTTCCTCTTCAGTTCTTACAAATGGAAGGAGACTAGAAAATTAAAAGTAAAATTTAAAGGATGAAGAGACAGAACGAAATATTAATCTGTTTCCAGCTGAGTTAGGGTAACCACTGAATGTTACTTTGAAGTAAGTAAAGACCTTATCCTGGGGGAGAGATGAATGAGCAGAAAGGAAGCATTTTAAAAGGTTCTCATCTTCAGTAGGACATTTGTTTCTTAAATGACCTATTCTTTTTATTACTAGAATTTAAAGGCTTCCGACAAGACTTTGAAACTGATAGACTCTTGAAGTCATTGAGCTGAAGTGGAGGAGTTTACATCTTTATTAAAGTCGTTTTTTTTTTTTTTTTTGATCCTGATAAACAATTCCTATTAATTGCTGTGGTGCCTCTATAATCAAACGTCTCTAAGTATATTTTATTTCTTTATCTAAAACGTTTCCCCACTAAAATGCTTATATGAAAGTGAAATATTAGTCAGTGATTCCAAAATTTTTGATTTAATGCCTAACATCAAGATGCTATCTAATAGTTTTAAGATTATTGAATTAGATAAGCAACATATTCTGATGACTATTCTTTCTCCCAATTTACAGTGAAGTAACTTTTGTTAATTCTCTAAAAATCATGTATTTTAAAAATTTCCCTGCCTTCCCAATTTAACCGTTTGAGGAAAAAAAGTTATGGAACTTTTTTTAGCTGATCTGAATTTTTATTTCTAACAAAGTATATAAATAACGTTTACTGCAAATTTGACAAATATTCATAAAGCCAATGATAGATGCTCAGTATCTATTCTTTCTCCCATTAGTATTTTCCATTACTTTCTATCATATAACTTGCATTTTGACACTTAAAATGTTTAGTTACACACACACACACAGAGGCACACACACATACACACACATTTCTTGCATCCTATGATGGGAGCTAAAGTAATCTAATTATACTATCAGATTTAAGTAGACAAGCTTTCTAGCAATTAGCTTTTGAAAGTTCAGTTATAAGTGTATGAAATATTCATTCCAGTTTTCATCAAATATTGGCAAAGTCCTCTCATTTGAATAATGCTACTATTCTGAAGACGGAAGAAGGCAGGCTGTGAACTGCAGAAGAGGGTAGTCGCTTTGTCCTTTTGCCTTGCTGAGGCTCCCAGAGTTGAGCTAGTTGAGTACTGGTATAAACCATCAAAACCAGTCATGTATATTCAGTTAACTAAGACACTAGACATTTTAACTGCTCCATCCCAAATATAAAATTAAAAAAGGAAATAAATTTTTTTTTTTTAAGAATTTGCTCTCAGGATTTTTCAGGTTAGTTCAGATTCCGTTGTTCTTCATATATTAAAAGCTTACTTCTAGGATTCAGTCTTAAAGTAAAAAAAGCAAGTGAAATTTTTATATGTCTCCATTTAATTCCAATTTGTCACCTGAGACATAGTGCATGATGTGACTAAGCCTTAATTACCTCAGCTAGTGATAGGAATAATTTTTGTTTTTTTTTTAGTAATAGGAATAATAATTATATGTAAATATATACATAACCCAGTGCCCTCAAGTCGATTCATATGTATATATGTATACATATACACACACATAGAGATAGATACACGTATATATAAAAAAGAATACATATTAAAAATTAGGGTTTTTTTAGTATTATATTTGACATGTTTCAATTACTTCTTTCTTGAAAAATGGTGAAGTTAGAAAATTTTAACTATTGCTTTGAAACCAAGGTACAATAAGAACTTTCCATTCCTTCCCAATATGTAACCATTATTGGAATGCCTATGAATATTTACTTTGTGCAGTAATTGTGCTTGCTCTCAATTTTATTGTTTCTATGAAATGATAAGGGGAATGGAGAAATTAGGGCCCTTAGTGCCGTGAATGAGGTGAAGAAGTACTGGATGTTTATCACTACGGCCCCTCGTCTCCTCCATAGGGGAGATAAAGAGACATCAGATACCTCCCTGCTTTTTAGAACTCCCAAGAAGTCTTAATGAAGTTTGCCTCTGCAAATTATTCTTGGCTCCTGAATAACTGTTTAAACATTTGTAACAAAGAAGAAAAACATCCTAAGCAAACGGCTATAGATAGTACCAGAATACTTTTTAACATTTTCTCAGGTAGAAAATAAAAGGGATAGCAAAATAAACCCTTGAAAAGTTTCTTCATGACCAGAAACTTTTATTTCTTTGAAATAAGACTTAACTTAGAAAAAAAAGCACTCTCCTTTATTTTGCACAGGGTTTTAAAACATTATAGTGTTTTTGTAAGTATCTCATAAGTTGATATAAATGAAAACATCTAGCTTGATGCTTGATTCTTAAAAGTCACTCAAATACTAGTTTTTGTTTCTCATTATGAACTGCTTTGTACATATTTTTTCACAGAAAATCAGAGAATATTGTTATTTATGATTTCATTTCTTTACAAATACCATTTTATTCTGGAGTCAAAAAAACTTTAGAAACTGTATGGTTTTAATAATTAGTTTTAGTTAAAAAAAAAAAAAAAGTAAAACCATGAAAGCTACGTAGATAATTTAGAGAACCCTGAATTAGAACCAATCCAGTTTTTATAATTTTCAGCCAGTATTCCTTCTATCACTTTTGAGCCACATTTCTTTCCTTTGATTGATCAACTCTGTGACTGTGGACACCATTTCCATGTCTAGACCTCCCACAGTTTCCAGCACAACTGCTAACACATATGACCATTTGACACTTCCTGGTACGTTTTTAACTAATGGATAGACTATCATGCTAGTTTGAGGGGAAGAAAAAAAAAGCGACATATGAACTATTGGCGAATTTGGGTATCCCTCTTTACAGATAGAAATGTCTCTGTGAGTAACACACCCAGAATTTTTCCTAGAATAATATTTTACATGGCAGGAAAACAAAATGTACTGAGGCAAATATATCCAAGTTTTCATTAGACCCACGACTTGATCCTCATGTGTAATCTGCCTTTTTTCCTTCTGCGCATTCAGCATGTATGCTGATCTGCTGATTTTCAATTGACCTTCTTATAATAGAAAATACTCCATTCAAATTAACTTGATTAAAAAAAAAAGGAAATCATGCATACTCATGTATATAATCACTATTTTATACCCACTGAACATTAAAAAGGTTGACTTAAATCATTTTACATTGTTTTTAGTAAACAGCAATATTCACTTTACTTAAACATTTAAAACAAGTCCAAATTATTTAGTGATATTGCAAGTTCTTTGAGGTTGGTAAGTTTCATAAATCCCTCTAATGGTTCTACTGGCTAGAACAAAGTTATTTTCTAAATATTCAGCTATAGAGTATGATGTAGATTTCCAAAGAACTAGATGCCAATATTCTTATTAAAATTGCTGGGCAAAATAGCTTCTGCTTTGAAAGCCATGCCTAAGTGATTAGAGGGAAAAAAAAAAGGCATTTTGTATTCTTGGCTCTCTGTGATCCTCACAAGTGAACATATGGAACTAAATGTGAGATTAAATCAAATACTGAATGCAATAACGCTCCCCTACATCAGTTTTTCTCTTTCAATCTATTTTTTTCTTTTTGACCCAGATCGAATTTCTCCATATGTTGGTTCCTATTTAGAGTAGCAACAACTTTCCCTAGATACCTTTTGTGTTACATTAAAAATCCTTGAGTAAATGTAATAAAGTATAGTTTGGGCCATTAGTCTCAGGCTATCATTATACAATCGACTCCATATAGACTTTTATCATATGTGTAATTCTAATTCATTTCTCAACAGGAAAAAACCTTCAGCATCCTTTAAGTGAAATGATTTATGTTAAGCAGTACTAACCAGCAAAGGAGAAATTTGAAATGAGATTAGCTGAAAGTTAAGCCAAAAATTAATTATTCTATTTTTATATTTTTTAAGAGTTTTTATTGCATGACTTACTTCTCTGTTTAAAGTTTCATAATCCTGGGTAAAGAAAGTAAATATAAACAGTACAGACAATAAGGAAAAAAGTCTTCTTTGGATATGACATAATAAAAATAGATCAAATAAAATAAAATTAGCAATTTTGAAAGTATTGTGTGAATACATAATTTTGTTACATTAATGTACATACACAGATTATATATATTTATATCTATCAGTCATAGCATTTTTTGAAATGTTTAAATTTGAAGTAGAAATTTTTTAAAAAATCATACTTTAAATATTTACCATTTAAATCTTTTATAGCTTTCCAAATTCCAAGTCTTTTATAGCTACTATCTCATAATAGTCTTTATAAAATTTAAGTTCTTCAACATGTATTTAAAGGAACCCCAAAGTTTAGGGTTTTTCCACAAAATATTTCTTTCTATGCCTTAGACCTTGTAAATATCAGCTCCCAGGGGCATAGAACAAAATATAATCTATTGAAATACCAGACCCAGAGAACTAACTAGAAAAGTTATATGGCATTTGTTGCTCAAACAAAGGCACATACCAATATAAATATCAAGCAAACAATCAAACACCCATGAAATACTTACAGTAAATAAAGTGTGTGAACTTATTCAACAGGAAATGACATATGGTTTAAATGAATAAATAAATTATTCTAGAAGGCTCATTCACTGGCTACTGGAATTGGGAATAGGTGAAGCAATTTGTCCCATTTTCTTTAAGCCATTTGCATAGGCCAGTCAGGTTGAATGCTCAGTGAGAGGCCCTCAACAAATGAACTTTGGCCTAAGCTTGGTACACAGAAGGAAAAGGTAAACGTGTGGACAAACAAACTGTCTCTTTTACTCTTGCTTTCTTTTTCCCAGGACAGGGGATGCCTGAGGTTCAAGGTGATGTTCTTTAGAAATGAGGTATCTGAAAAATGATGTTATATTAATAGCATATTTTGCAGTATAACTTCATTGCTGCTGGAGCCTTATTTTCAGGAGCTTGCTTTATGGTGATTGTGTTAGATTGATTTTAGCCATCAAAGATTAATCAAAATTAACATGTCGTGTATCATCTGCTGACCAGGTCTCAGCCGTCTTATTGAACTGTGCCCCTTCTGTCCATCAGAGTGTGGCACTGCCCCCATTGGTTCATATTCCCCAGTGCTGTCATCTCAGCAGGCGTAGAGACAACTTCTCTTTGGCTTTTTTACTCTAAAAACACAGTCAGAAGAGCACACTGTATGGGTGTCTGTATGTTTCTGTAGGTCTGTGTAAGCTGAATTTCTACTCATTGTTTTACAATGATTAAAGATAAATTTAATAATTTTTAAATATTAAAGCATCTTTATATCCAGGAAATTCTACCCAGTACCAAATTACTTCTAATTATACCACCCATTACCTAAACATACCAGTATCCCACCATAAAAATGTATACATTTCTCACTTGCAAATTGAAGAAAAGAATAAGCATGATTCTTCTGGAATATATCTGTGCTTCAGTTAATATTTGTATTTCTTTCCTTACTTTCCAAGCTGAGATCATCAGAAACAGAAGATGAAGAACTCTTCTACTTTAATAAGCTAAGTACATTTGGAAAAATACATCATATCCTCATTACTAGATTAGGAACATTCTGGTAAAGAACATATGCAACTTCTCATTTAATTATATTACAAGTAACAAGTTTTAAAGTTACTTTTCAACTAGATGTAATAATTAACAGAATGTTTCAAGGAGAAAGAGAGGCATATAGGAAATAAAATAACGAAACAATCGTTCAGAAGGCTCCACTTGACTAGAAACCTAGAATTATTGAGTGAAGTGTTTTGTATTAGGGTATGCTCGGTATAATTCTCAGGATTCTGAATTAGTTGCACTGTCTCTATATCATGAAGCTGCCTTGTCACATAAGGGCACTCTAAAGACAGATCATAGAGTGTATGCATCTTATCTACGGCAGATGCTCTTTCCTGGTCAATAAGCAATTATAAAACCCTCACCATGTTGTTACAGAAGCCCTTGGCAATCCTGAATATTTTAGAATCAGAAAATCCCTTAGATATCCTTCCACAATTTTCCATAGAGCATTCTAGAATATTTGTTCTGCAATATAGTCTATGGAAAAATAAGATGGTGGTGGAGGAGTTATACAGTCAAATAAGTTTGAGAACTCTGCAAATTATATTTATCATTAGATAATTTATGTACATTAGACATATTAGTATAATAAAACATAAATTTGTACAGAAGAGATACTTGTAAAACAATGTTTAACAAAATCCATTTTAAACCTATCTGCCCACAAATCAACTTGTGATCATGCTCATCTGCCCCAACCTATGTTTTATACAGATTTGTCCTTCTCAGTGGGTCCTGATATCAAAATCACGGTAGTTATAAGCCATGGCCAAATAGTTTGTCACTATATGTGTTAAAATATTAAAGGTTGTAAGTAATTTCTCTTAGAGTATATAAGATTAAAATAGATTATCTATATGCCTGTTGTTAGTTGCCATCAAGTTGGCCCCAAACTCATGACAACCCCACACGTTATGGAGTAGAACTGCTGCAGAGGGTTTTCCTTACTGTAATCTTTACATAAGCAGTTTACCAGGCCTTTCTTCCATGTAGTTCCTGCCAACCTTTAGGTTAGTAGCCGATTGCAAACCACTTGCACCTCCCAGGCTCTTTCCAGTGCCTAGGTTCTTCATTTTAATCTTTGCCTTGTTCCAATTTTAGGAACAAAACAATTTTTCTAACTCAAATATAATATTTGCTCTTGGCTTTTGGTAGATGTTTTATATCAGATTGCAGCTGGCGGAACTCCAAGATGGGGTCAATGATCTCCACCTCTCGTGTTATACTCTGTATAATCTCCTCCCATTGAATGTGGTCAGGACTTGTGACTTTGTTCTGAGCAACAGAATATGACAAAGGTGATGGGATTTCACTTTTATGTCTAGGTTCCACTATATTTATAAAATATCCAAAAAAATGGGCTGAAATATATCAATGGCCATGGAGATGACACAGGACCAGGCAAGTTTTCATTCTGTCATACATAAGATCACCATGAATCAGAGTTGATTCAATGACAAATAACAACATATTTGGAAAACTTCCTCTTACTAACACACAGTAGAGAAGCTTTCCTGCTGGACTTGAAGAAGCAATATATTATGATGTCAACTGCCTATAGATAAGGCCATGAAGCAGGGAACTGTGGGTAGTCTGTAGGAGCTGAGGGCTTCATTCCCACAACCAAAAGGAAGAAGCATATGTTGAATTCTTCAAACAATTACATGACTTTAAAAGAGAACCCTGAGCAGATCAGCCCAAGATGGCAGCTTATCAGACAAACCATAGCACCCCCCTACAACAAAGACTCAAGAAACCAAGTGAAACTGATACAAATGAAAATGTTAAAACTCTGAGCATCAAACAGAAGAATGAAGAATTAGTCTGAACAATGAGTAGAATAAGAGCATGAATGAAAACAGCAAACGAGGAGATTTATGGATTGTAGGCATTCTTCCAGCTGGCTTGGTGTAGTATGGCCATCTTGAGACAAAACAAGCAGTGTTCCTGAGTGAGGAACACAGGAAGACAACTTCATAGGATTCCCAAAAGGAGACAGAGATACCGTGTAGACAAACCCGAGTGAAGCAAGGTGTGCTGGAAATGAACCAGGTCTAAGGGGGGAAAATTCAGGAAAGCAGGTGAGAGATCAAAGAATCTTGTAGACCGCAGAGCAGGGAGGGAGTTAGGAACTAGGGACAAGACTACTCACCAGTGGTGGTGTCTAGATATTTGGACAAAAAATGCCCACAGAATTGCAGATCCATAGATTAACAACTAGAGTTCCTCTACCCAGCCAGGCTTCAGCCAGTTCCCTCGCCCTCACATTTAATCTGGTCAAGCCCTGTCACTGGCTGTGCCTACAGGGAGTACCAACAGAGTGTGCTGTACTTCCCCTTACCAGCCTAGCATCCAGCAGCACATACTTTGGCCACACCCACATGGCAACCGGCAGCACACCACTCTGTACCCCACCCACCTGGATACAAAGTGGCACACAATTCCTTGTTGCCTGCATAGTGACCAATGGCATGTGTGTCCCTGCTGTGCTCATCCAGCCACTGGTAGTGAATGCTTACTGCACTCCTGCCAGGTGAGCAGCTGGGCAGGCACATCATCGCTCCAGCAATAGTCCGGCACATCCCAACAGGCATCCCCTGGGCCTCTGACCAACAACAAGCAGGACATCTCATTGCTCCTACCCAATGACTATCCAGCTGCAATGTCACACACCCGAACCCAGAAAGTTCCAAAAGACTGACTGCACATGCACTGAGACCCCTCGATCCACCACTGCCAGCCGAGATGCCAATTTGTGTATGCACAGAAGGTCTATCCCATTCATTTGGGTAGCCTCCCAGTGGCTTTGGAAATGTCCTGCCCTATTCTCCAGCAGACACACTAATTGCTAGCACCAACCTGGTCCCACCAGAGGTATGAAAGGGCTCTGATCACTGAACACTTGCTGACTCACATCAGGAAAAAGGCCTGCTTTTGCACCACCACTCAGTCCTGTAAGGAAAGACATACAAGCCTAGCAACAGAGGACTCGCACATAGTTTTGACCCACCATACCCACTAGCGAGACAAAATCACAGCCAGCCAGCTGACACCACCAAAATTATACGTAGACCAGTACCGCAAAACAATGATTAACATAATACAAAGGAAGACAGACATTCTAAATAGATAGAGAAGAAACAAAGTTTCTAATGTACCAAAACAAAACTATCAAGACAAAACAACAAACACGTACTCAATAAAGAAATATACAAATAAATATATTAGCACCTTAATGACTCAGAAAGAGCAGAAAATAACAAATCATATGAAGAAACAGGGTAAGATGGCTGAAGTAAGTGATCAAAAAAAAAGGGCCTGAAAACCTCTCTGAGGAACAGTTGATAATAGAACTACCTGATAAGGAATTTAAAACATTTATCTTCAGGCTTCTCAAAGAGATCAAGGAAAACACAAAGGAAAAAAAAAAAAAAAACTGGAAGTCAGGAAAACAATACAAATACAAAATGACAAATTCAGTAGACAAAGAGAAACCATACAAACACAACAAGAAATTCTGAAGCTTAACAATAAAACATCAAAAATAAATAACTCGATGGAAGGACACAGAAGTAGCGTTGAATGAATGGAAGAAAGAATGAGCTCAATAGAAGACAAATCCCTCGATACTAATTTGTTTGAGGGATGATCAGAAAAAAAGACTGAAGAAAAATGAACACACCAAAAGAGTTTTGTGGGACATCAAGAGGAATAATTTATTCTTAACAGGAATTCAAGAAGATGAGAAAAAAAAAGTATAGAGAGAATTTTAGAAGATGTATTGGCAGAAAATTTCCCAAATATGAATGACAAGAAGGTTTCCATACAAGAAGCTCAATGAACCCCATACAGGATAGACGACAAAAGAAGGCTTTAGTCAAGGGCTAATATAGCCCTACTAACAAGAAATGATCCTTCTGGGGTCTTTACTGATGACTTGACTCTTAAGTGTTCAATGATACAGCTCAGAGGGCAACTTGCTAGCTCCTCAAACCACAAACACAACCCATCCAAGTGGGATGCAGAGCATTTTCTTAATATTTTTGTTACTCTGTCACTCGAAGTGTTTGGTTGTATTCAGGAAACTTCTTAGCTTTTGGTTTAGTCCAGTTGTGCTGACTTCCCCTGTATTGGGTGCTGTCCGTAGCCATTGATTCTTCACCTGAAATAATTCTTGTCTACCCCCGTAACCGTCAGAGTATGTTTTCTTCTGTGTTTAAACCTTTTCTTCAGTTCTTATAACAGTGGTCTCATACAATATTTGTCCTTTTGCAACTAATTTCACTCATCATAATGCCTTCCAGGTTCATCCATGTTATGAGATGTTTCACGGATTCATTGTTGTTCTTTATCAATGTGTAGTATTCCATTTTGTGAATATACCATAATTTGCTTATCCATGCATCTGTTGATTAGCACCTTGGCTGTTTCCATTTTTTTGCTATTGCAAACAGTGCTGCAATGAATATGGGTGTACATATATTTATTTGTGGGAGGGCTCTTACTTCTCTAGGATATATTCCAGAGTGAGATTGTTGGATTATATGGTAGTTCTATTACACCAAATCAATTTCCAAAGTGGTTGTACCATTTGACATTCCCACCAGCAGTGTGTAAGTGTTCCAGTCTCTGCACAACCTCTCCAACATTTATTATTTTGTGTTTTTTGGATTAATGCCAGCCTTGTTGGGGTGAGAGGGTATCTCATTGTAGTTTTGATTTTCATTTCCCTAACGGCTAACAATCATGAACCTTTCCTTATGTATCTGTTAGCCAGATTCTTCGTTTCGGGAGCTTTCTGAAGCCATCAGGGTCTGCCTCTTTATGTGACTGATTTGATGTTGACTGTTGTATCTGAGCCATCAATAAGTTATTGTATTTATTTATTTTGTGTTTGCTTACTGAGTCCTAGCTTCTTGTTTTGTTTTGATATGCCAGAATAGGCTGCTCGAGTGTGTTAGTTTGATTATTGGCACCCTTGAAGCTCTAACGCCCTGTTGCCAGATAGTTAGAGCTGTTACAAGGTATATGAGCCAAGGAGTCCATTTCCTTTTCTTCTATAGATTTAGCTCAGGTGTCTAGGTAGTCGGTCACCAAGTGTGTGGTGTGGGCTCTCACCTACAGTCTTAGACGAGCCGGGGTGATTGATGTAGGCACAGGTATCTGATTGCAGTAGGAGGTCATGTGCTGAGCAAGGAAGGAGGCTGACAATCACCCCTAGTGTCTGTGAGGAAAGTGTGTCCATATTTCCTAGACATGTAAGTGGGTGGATTTTCCAGCCAGACTTTGGGCACCCAGTGCTATTGGCTGTAAGGCCTGGGAAACATCGCTTCTCCTTAGACCCCTGTTGGGGGTGGTTATGTGGCATAGGTGGAGCCACCAGTCCTCAGACCCCTGATGTGGGTAGTGAGGACACTCCTTAATAGGCAGAGGGGTGTTAAACTTTATGAACCTACCTCTCCATCATATAGCTGAAACAGTTGAAGTTAGGCTTCAGGTATATACCTGTTGTACTGTGCTAATGAGGGCCTACACTGTTGAAACGGGCCCACACAAGTCTATGCGGGGATGAAAGGCATTCAAAGTCCATGGACCCCTTATGCCTGTGCCTAGGCAAGGGAGCTGTTTCTACCCTGAGTTCCCAGCTTAGGGGAGCTGACGGATAATTTTTTCCCCACTTGTTAATTTGTTCCTTCTTCAAGGCTGGGAGAATGGTTCAGGAAGCACAACAGGTCCCACTTCCAGCTCAGGAAAGTGTCTATCACTGAAACTGGCTCAGGACCCGGTACAGAGAGGGGAGAGGTCAGGTAAATGGGAGATAGGTATTTCTCAAGGGGTGTTTTTTGCCCCACATGGTAGGTTAGACTCATGTACTTATCTTTTGCCAATTGAGTGACATTTTTCACTAATTTTGCAGGTGCACGTGGAATCTCTCAATGTGGAAAATGTGCCTCAGACACCACTGCTTACTTCATCGCTTTCTCACCAGTGGATCCAGCTTGTGGGGTACTGGTTCTCACAGGGTCAGGTCTGGCAACTCCTTGCTGCTTCTGAACTGTCTATCCTCCCCCTGCCACTCAGTCCGATTCCTCACCTTTGCCTTTGATGTGCAACGCTCCTATATTGTCATATATAATCGATTCACTTGTTTTTTCAGGTCTTTGTTTTAAGAGAGACCACAGGAAGCCTCTGACTACTCTGCCATCTTGGCCTGTCTCTCAGTGAGTTTTTAATTACACCAAGCACTAGAATCATTATTTAATGAAGTAAAGATATATCTAATGTAAATCTGAGAGGGATACCCTAAAAAAAAATTAAGCTTATTTGTTCTGTTGAAATTCTGATAATCTCTATACTTGGAGGCATTATTTCATAGATGACAGACTCATTGAGGTCATGAAATTGAAATTGAGGTCAATTTTATGTTAATTTATTTGATCTTTAATTAAAAACATTTTTAAATGCTTTTGGGTAACTTCTTTAAATACAAATTGAATACATTATTTATAAAATGTATATGTAATATTCTAATCTGTACAAAGAATTTGATTTTTTATGTCACTAAATTTGGACCCCTTGTTTTCATTTTCCCTAAAACTGAGCATGCATATACAAACTAAGAGACAATTCTGATAATTATTGCTATGTTCAAAGATGTGTGGGTGAGTACAAAAATTTCTTCCGGTTATTTTCTTTAATGCGGCCAAATTAATATTTACTTGTTATTTTAATATCACACACTATTTCATTTCTTAGTGGAAGAAGACAAGGCATTGAAATATTTGAATTGCAAAATTGTCTTCACAATGAGTTACAAATATGACTATCATGCTATTATTTTATACTCGTCTTAACAGACGGTCTGTTTAGCTGTGGGTAAATGACTTACCTTTGGTGTGCAGATACCAAATGACATAGAACCAAATAGCTTTGAAAACCTGTAAAAGAAGGAGTAATTAAGTGTAGCTGAACAGGTTTTTTTGAACAGGAAGTATAGTAGTTTACTCAGAGGTGTGGCAATATAAGATTACTAAAATTATAAAATGGAAGATTTTTATTAATAATTTTGAAATATATCATAAGTATTATAAAGTCTATTTTATAAACTTTTCAAAAAGAGTTATCACTTCTAAAATATTTTGTCTGTTTCCATCTTATCAATTTTAACTTACAACAACCCTGTAAGACAAAGTAGAAATGACCCATACGGTTTTCAAGGCTGAAATCTTTATGGAAGTAGATTGTCACATCTTTCGCCTGCAGACTAGCTGGTAGGTTTAAAACACCAACCTTTTGGTTAGCAGCCAAGTACTTACCTACTGCACTACCAGTGCTCCTTCTAAAAAACTTAGCAGTTATTGTTGTATATCAAGACACTTAATTGTTTCTATTCAGTCCATCACACAAGCAATAGTAACATGACATGACTTAATCATTCCAAGCTAATTGTAAAAATGATAAAAACATGGCTTTTTTTTTTTTTTTTTTTAATACTTGACTTCCAATTCAAGCCATCAAGAAAGGAAAATGGAATCAAATGTTGTTAACTTTGAAAACGCAGGTCACATATTTCTTTTCAGATGTAGTCAAGAACATTGATTGATCAGAGGAAATGTGCCAGAGGATGAGTTAATTTATTCCTGTTGATAGATATTTATAGCTGCAACAAGCAGTCGACTCTCCTCCCCTTACGGCCCTGGGAAAGAACTAAAAACTATTATTTCTGCAGCTGCTGTGAAATTATTCGCATATAGGGATAAGAGAACTTCAACATAATGCTGTTCTCAGAGTTCTGATGGGTGAAACAGTGCAACGAAGGGACCTTCTGGTGTTTGCAGTAATAATGTCCCTTGGAGAGGGTCCAAAATCCATTTGCCTCATACTAAATTTTGTGTTCCTGATGCTGTTATAGTGGCATTTCAGTCTATTCCGGAAGAACAGATGCCCACTGTTTTGGTTTTGCTGGTGTTCACAGGAGATTGGCTGTCTGCTCACTAAATAGCAGAACAATTTAGAGAATAGCTTAGGCCATAACGTCTTCATTTAAACTGATGAAGGGTACAACCTATAAGGTAACATAATCAGAAATATGTATAATTCCAGTCTTCACAAACTGTGCTGCCAGGTTGATAAAGAATGATTTTTATAGTTTTTATGCAACCGTGCATCCCAAAATGATTTAATTTTCACTAATTTGGCTATTATATTGAGAAATAGATGTCAAAGCTTAAGCCATCTAAAGTGTCACATTTATTTTTAAATTTATGTCATGCTTTTTTTCAATATGTCAGTACTCAAAATGATGATTTTTGCACATCCATAATGGTAAATTTTTCCGTCTTGAATACCAAAAGACCATATACAGTTAATTTTTATATATCCGTGACAAACTGATCAATCAATCAATTGATAGACAGACAGATAGAATGAAAGGTTCTGCTAGAAACTTGACATTTGGATTTTGATCCAAAGGAAGGACATAGGTCTGTTAGAAATAGCAGCAGTCCATGTCGATATTTTATTTAAATGCTCGAAAATGTTGAAAAACAGTGCAAAACTGATCATTACAAATTCAATTCAGTTCAATTTCAGTTGTGCTCTTGCTGCTGTTTATCAAGGCTATAATTAATTTGTTTTTTATTTTCTAGCTAATTCACCACATGGGATTTTTCTTACTTCCCTCTTCAATGCCCTAAGCTGATAATAACTCCTTAATTTCTGCCATTTAAAACAGCAGAAAGAACATATAATTTGGTTTCAGAAGATTAGGATTTGAATTAAGATTTTTCATTCGTTAGCTGCGTCGTTTTGTTTAAGGCACGGCAATGTGTCTCTCTGTTGTCATGTATAACTCAGAAATAATGTGAAAAGAAAATGTGAGCATATATGTTGATGTTACATGTAGCCTGTTGTGAAGAAATCAGCATGCGAAACGATGGTTCTCAAAGCGTGGTTCTGGGACCAGCAGCATCAAAGTCCCTGGGAATGTGTCAGAAATGCAAAGTGATCAAACCCCGTCCCAGACCTACTGAATCGGAAACTCTACGTGGAGCCCCGTGTTTAACAAGGCCTGCAGGTAATATTGGTGCCGACTGAAGTTTGAGGAGCGGTGGTTAAGAGCTCAGCTGCTAACCAAACGCTCAGCAGTTTGAATCCACCAGCTGCTCCTTGGAAACCCTATGGGACAATGGGTTTTTTGGTTTTTAAAGTCTGAGAACCAATGGTGTAAGGCATATTTCTTGTTTGTCTTTAAACTCAAGGCACAAATGTCTTGCCTGCTTTAGTCCTTTGAAAATTTTTTATATTTATATTTATATTTAAACATTCAAAGGCTCATTTATAATGATATTAATTTTTCACACATGGATTATTAAAGATGTAATGTGTAGTAAAAATTGTCTCCAGATACTATTTTAAACATAATTGTGTATAACAACTGTAACTCCTGTAAAGTAGTAATTTGGTATTAGTTTTAACTTTCACCTCCCTATGGAACTGGTGAAAACATCATATTGTGTGAGGAGCTAGTGAATGCTGCTGCTTAGGTCCCATTCACCTCTCTTCTTAGATTTGCTGAAATTCTGGTTTCTCTCTTCTCCTCTTCCTCGTTCACCTTCCCTCCTTCCCTGCTTTCTTGAATTATTACATCCATGTCTTATATCATTTGCTATGTTTGCTTTCCTTAAATAGTGATGTTAGTGCAATTTGAAATGTGTAGATTCCTTCTTGTGTTTGTTCCTAGCTCACTTTGGATAAAAAGTCTCAATTACAATAGCATAGAATACAAAGGGAGGGAGACTAAGGGAAACACCAATTAGTAAAGGTGTTGTTATATGAAACGTTTGCCAATGTTGTGTATAGATATACTTAGTTGCAACGTATAATGTTTTCCTACTCTGGGTTGAGGAAAAAAAAATAGTCGTCTATAATGCCTGCCTTCACTGTTTTTTTTGTCCTCTCTCTCAAGTTCTGACTGATACTAATGTGTTCTGTTTTCTGCCAACATTGCTTTAATGGTTTTGTGTTTTATGCTTCACTCCTTTGGGCAAGAAGAGTAAATCCAAATTGTTTACAAGCTAAAAAATGGGCTCTCTCACACAAAAAATACATCTTTATTAAACATATCGAGCTGTAGTTGTTCAGTGTTTTACTACTTAACTATTAATATTTCTCTGCTTTATGGTTGGCAAAAAGTTTCTTACACTACAAAACAATATGCGTTTTCTTGCAATTCTATTTAATATCTTACTTTTACAGTCTTGTTGATAATAATAAAATAATTGATTATAAATACAATGTGATTTCTAACATTTCTTATTCTATGTTAAGAAAAAGCTCCAGGTGTTTTTTTTTTTTTTTCTACCTAATTTAATGTTAATTATAACTTTATAAAATAGCACCTACTGTTCCCCTCATGGAAACCCTGATGACTAGAGGTTAAGAGCTACGTCTGCTAACCAAAAGGTCAGCAGTTTGAATCCACCAGATGCTCCGTGGGGACTCTGCGGGGCGGTTCTACTCTGTCCTGTAGGGTCGCTACGAGTGGGGATCAAGTCAAAGGCAACAGTTTTTTTTTTTTTTTAATCCTCTTAGTACAGTAGAGCAAATTGAAGAAAAAAGAGCTTAAGTAAATTGTTCAAGATTACATAATAAGGAGTGGTAAAGTAGCAATTTAAATCCTCGTGGTCTTTTTACAAAGCCCTGGGTTCTAGTTGCTTCAAAATAAGAGAAAATCTGACTTAAGAGCTTCAGTTATCAGCAAAGCCACTGCAATCATTTCAAAGTGCTTTTGTTTTGTTCAGCAGAGCCAAAACCAAACCCAAACCCAGTGCCCTGGAGCTGGTCCCGACTCATAGCGACCTATAGGACAGAGTAGAACTGCCCCAGAGAGTTTCCAAGGAGCGCCTGGCGGATTCGAACGGCTGACTCTTTGGTTAGCAGCCGTAGCACTTAACCACTACGCCACCAGGGTGAAAGGTCAGTGTTAGTTGGCTCCAGGATTTTATCAAATTTTAAATTTTAATCCTTGAACATTGAGGGAGGTAGGAATGAGAGGCTCCTTTTTTAATTGTCAGTTTATCATTTTTAAAAAGTAAATGGCCATTTTGCATAAGAAGCCTCAGGAAAGAACTGTAGGAGTTGGTTTTTCGTTCTTGTTGTTAGGTACCATCAAGTCAGTTCCCACTCATAGTGATCCTGTGTACCACAGAACGAAATGCTGTCTGGTCCCTTGCCATCCTCACAATCATTGCTATGTTTGAGCCCATTGTTGCAGCCACTGTGTCAATCCATCTCAGTGAGGATCTTCCTCTTTTCCTCTGACCCTCTACATTACCTAGCATGATGCCCTTCTCCAGGGACTGATCCCTCCTGATAACATATCAGAAGTGAGACAAAATCTTGCCATCCTTGCTGCTAAGGAGCATTCTATCTGTACTTCTTCCAAGACAGACTTGTTCATTCTTCTGGCAGTCCAGGGTGTATTCAATACTCTTTGCCAATACCACAGTACAAATGCATCAATTTTTCTTCAGTCTTCCTTATTCATTGTCCAGCTTTCCAATTAATATGAAGCAATTGAAAATACCGTGGCTTGGGTCAAGTGCACCTTTATCCTCAAAGGGACATCTTTGCTTTTTAACACTTTAAAGAGGTCTTTTGTAGCAGATTTGTCCAATGCAATACATCACTTGATTTCTTAAGAGTTGCTTCCACGAGGATTGCTTTGGATCTAAGTAAAAGGAAATCCCTGACAACTTCAATATTTTCTCTGTTTGTTACGCTGTTTATCTGTAAGCTCTTCAAGTTTTCTTCACTTTCAGTAAGCAATATGTGTCACGTACATATGGCAGGTTGTTAATGAGTCTTCCTCCAATCCTGATGTGACCTTCTTCTTCATATAGTCCAGTTTCTTGGATCATGAGCTCAGTTTACAGATTGAAAGGAGCCCTGGTGATGGCAGTGGTTAAAGTGCTCAGCTGCGGTTTGAACCCACCAGCAGCTCTGATGGAGAAAATAACTGGTGACCTGCTCCTGCAAAGCTTACAGCCTAGGATACCCTTGGGGCAGCTCTACTCTCTCCTATAAGGTAGCTATGAATTAGAATGGACTTGAGGGCACACAACAACACAAATTGAATATATGTGGTGAAAGAATATGACCCTGATGCACACCTTTTCTGGAGTTGGCTTACTTTTCCTAAATCCCTCTTCCCAGTCCTCCAGAACCTCCACTGGTCAGGACTCCACACTCAGAGAACTCTGCTAGGAATGCACATTAATACCTGCTATAGTAATTTCTATTGGGGAGATATTTGGCCTACTCTTTCCCTTTAAAAAAAAAAAAAAAATCATTGCATTGGGAGATTTTATTTTGTGTTATTTTAGTTAGTCTTTGAATTCTTACCACCTTTTATCTCCTACTTCTTTACTCTTTTACTCTTCTGGTTAACGTCTTTGGTTTTCTGTTCTTCAGTTATTAAAAAAATTTAAAAAGTCTGATATTTTCCCAGGCAGACACTAGGTGAGACCGGTGAGGCACTTGTGTTTGGGACACAAAATTTAAAAGGAAACCAAAACTCAATTTTCTACATAAACAATATTTTGTACAATATTTTGGAAAACCAGTGGCTAATGAATCAATTTTAAAAATCAGCCAATGAATGGCCCTTCAGCTTGCTGAGTCTTTTTGTAAATAAAGTTTTATTAGAAACAGCTCCCAAATTTATGACGAGACATGTGAGGCAGTGCTATATAAGTACAGGGGTAAATTCTGTCTTTATTTTACATTTTATTTTATTTTTTATCATGAACTTTTTGCATGAATTTTGATTTTTTAAATATTATTTATATTGATTATGAAGTTCTTTTTTGTACTCCCCTAAATTTTGCATGCTGAATCAACTTTTTAACACACTTCATCCTAGTGCTAGCCCTAGACTATCTGATGTTGTGTGTGTGTGTGTGTGTGTGTGGTAATTTTGGAATCCTCATCATTGCTATCATAGTTGTTTTCTTTATGATACGCACAATTAAAAATGTTTCTTCAAAAGCAATCATTCTCTTTTCATTTATAGTGTGTATGGATTAATAGATTTTGTTAAATGCTCAACATATGTCTGGCTACGTAAACTACGGCATGGTACACAAATTCAGAGCACAAGTTCCACACATCTCTTTTATTTTTCAAGTAAAACAGAATAAGTCCTTTACATGTGAAACAAAGAAGAATTTCAATATCTAACTCTTGGCATCCTTCTCAGATTGACCAAAGCTATGGAAGCTCATGTAATCCAAAATGGTGCTCTGAATGACTTCCACATTTAATCTGGAAATAGCTTTCCTGAAGAATAAACCTCACTGAAATTTCCCCTCTTGCTTTCACTCCCTGTGTCACATTTCCCCTCCTGAACTCCAATTCTCCACAATAACACCCATTCTCCACAGAACAGGTCCACTTTGTAATAACTTCTTCCTAGCCTAGAGCCTATCAGAAACTGCCATAATTCTACATAGGAATGAGATCTTACTCCTTCTAGGTCAAGTACAATTAAGTGTGTATGTGTGTGTGTGCATGTGTGTGTGTGTATTTGCCTCCTTCTCAGTTCATGCAACTATGTTCATCCTTTGTTCTTAGGACATAAGCAATACATTAAGTCTTTTAGGAAACTTTCCAGCCTCAGCCTTATGCAAGGTAGTTGTAGTTGTCCTTCACAGAACATGGACCCTAATTCTTGACACTCGTTCAATGACCTAGAGTCCCACTGACTCCAAATAATTTCCCATTAGGACTCTTGTTGCACGTTTATGTTCTGAGTCAACCTGCTCTACAAGACATGTCTCCTAACTTTGATTCTCAATGATCAAGTGTGAAATTTTTTTTTTTTTTTTTTTTTTTTCTTTCATGAAGGCTCTTAGGTTCTTATGTGTATTAGGTCTACTTCTTGTCCTATGATTTATTTTCTATTCTGGAAACTTCCGGTAGTGACACTTTAATTGTGTTACATAGAAATAGCAATTCTAGGAGAGTGGTTTTCAGTAAAAATTTACAGGACCAAGAAGGCAAACTTATTCTCAAAAGGAATAAATGAAAGAGTGAATGAATGTTGTGCCCTGTAGTTTGGGATTTTTTTTTTTTCTTCCTGCCATTATGTCCCTACCTCAGCTCATAGAGAAAGGAATTTCTTAAAGAACATTTAAGTCAAGAAAGGGCCTAATATTGAGCCATCTTTTCTGGATTAAACTATTAGTTAATTATCTATGTTTAAATTTTAAATCCAAGGAAAGATCAAAGCAAGTGGCTATTTGTCTGCTATCCCTTCCAAAAGTTGTTATTACGTATAATCATACATAACCCTCATAACTGTATGGATTATGGGCTATCATCAGTTGTTTCTTTGGTAAGAAGTTAGAAGTTTACAGATGGTGTTGTTGTTGTATGCCATTGAGTTGGTTCCAACTCATAATGACACGGTATGACAGAGTAGAACTGCCCCATAGGGTTTCCTAGGCTGAAATCCTTACAGCCGCAGACTGCCAGGCCTTTTCTCCCACAGAGTGAATGCTGGGTTAGAACCACCAACTTTCTGGGTTGCAGCCAAGTGCTTAGCATTTATAAAAAGACACAAGTTTTTTGAGCGAGGATTTGAACGCAGGTTTCTTGGGTCTAGACGCCAATCTATTAACCATCCTGTTGTAATAGTATCTGTCAACCTCTCAGAGTACCTGGATAGCACAAATGGGTTAACATGATTGGCTGCCAACCTCAAGGTGGAAGGTCTGAGTCCACCCAGAGCACTTCAGTAGAAAGGCCTGGTGATCTACTTCAAAAAAATCACAGTTCCGCTCTGACCCACGTGGGATTCCGTGAATCAGAAGTAACTTGAAGCAGCTCCTTGCTGAGGCTTAGCCTTTCTTCAGTTCCTGCCAGGTTCTCTGACACGTTTCCATCACTCCATCATCACAAAATCCTGCCTAGCATCTCACTCCCAAGAAGGCTCTGATTTTGGTCAAATAAAAGTAGGTAAAGGCTTTTTTTTAAAGGCTTTAGGATTGAGCCCTGAGGATCGTCCCCTTCCGATCTCTTACTCTTTCTCAGGACCAAGATCAGATGGAAATCAAGGTATTTGTTACGAAAATTACAGTGTACAGTTATAGCTTTCTCCCGTGTGGCAGTAATATCCTTCAAATACAGTGAGAAAGTGACCCATTTCCTGCAAGAGTTCACTTAAAAAGAGTGTAAAAATATGCAAGTGATACTAAATTCAAAGGACAAAAACATGGAATACATAAAAAGAATCAGGGACTAATCACTCACAGTTAGAAGAACTCCTTTAAAGCAATTTTATATCCTTTAAAGCAATTTTATTTGCTTAAGCTTCCTTTAATTATTGTGTAGGTCAAATTCTCACGTTAGGAAAAAGCAACGAACAACAACAATCACATGTCAGAAAGTTACGGATTTCCTTACAATATCAGCCAAAGTCAGGATCTTTCCCAGTGGAATCATTAAAAATATTACATTCTTTAGCACAATCAAGGTGAAATTTAGTCAGTCATTGCAGCAAACTATAGGTTTTGTGTGAAAATGCCTGGGCCAAGAAAATTCTCACATTGCTACAGAAAATCATGAATTTCATTTGATTTACTTCCACAGGTTGGAAACTCTGGTGGTAACTAACTGCTAAGTAAAAGGTCCACTAACTAAAAGTTCGAATCCACCAGGTGCTCTTTGGAAGCTCTATAAAGCAGTCCTACTCTGTTCTATAGGGTCACTATGAGTTGAAATGGACTTGAGAGCAATGGATTACTACCACAGATTATACAAGCAAGAGAAAATATAGTTGGCTTAATTGAGTAAAAGAAAGGGCAACATTCTAATGCTCTGGGGTCTCTGGGCAGCTTTGTGGGTTGTCTTAATACTGTTGAAATATAGGATAAAGACCATTCAGTGTGTTTTTCTTTTTCTCCTCTGGTACAATCATAAGGAAAAAAAAACCAACAAACACAAAAGCATCTCAAAAATGTGTCAGTATTGGAAAAAAAAGAAGGTGCTCTATTAATTTAGAAGTAGTCTCTAAATCTTTTTCTTTTTAATAAACATGTTAAGATAAGTAAGCCAGGAGCACATGATACTAGCATGCCCTCAGACTCTCTTCACTAATTAGCTCTAAATTGTACATTTCCATTTGAAAAATTACATCAGTCCTTTTTTTCTGCATTTTTAAAAGCCTTTGCTAACTATGATGATCAGGAAGTTTGGTTTTCTCTTCATGAAGCTTGCAAACACAGTGGTTCAAGCTGGTTTCCCAAGGTCTACAAATACTTCAGTACCGCTGCTGTTTTAGCATCTATTACTAGCAGCATTTCAGTGTGTAACGATCTGTGGCTGCATACTGATAAGGACACCACAGTCTTTATCACACTTCAGCCAAAGGTACATACATACCCAGGCAATAAAACATTTCTTCCATTTTTTTTCTTTAACCATTCTGAAAAACAAACTCTATCCTACAAGAGAAAGCAAATTCATTTTTATTATTTTACTAAGGAATACAAATTTTGCAACTTCTTTTTAGTTTTTCATCTGCTATCTAGGCAATAACCCACCGTATACATATTCTATTATAAAAAATATTTTTAATGAAGTATATTAATTTGATATTTTCTCCACAGGTTGAAAAACAAAAACAAAAAACCTTACCTTTTAAAACCTGGAGTTTAACTCCAACTGTTAACTGAAAGGTTGACTGTTCAAATCCACCCAGGGGCTCTGTGGGAGAATGACCTGGCAATCTGTTCCCACAGAGATTATAGTCAAGAAAACCCTATAGGGCAGTTGTACTCTGTCACATGGGGTCACTATGAATCAGAATCGACTCAAGGGCACCTAACAACGACAACCTATTAATGGTCAATATTTTAACAGTCAATATCAGGGGTCAGTAAACTACAGCTCCTGGATGAAGTCCAGCCAGACAACTATTTTGTATGCAGGTTATCTAAGAATGTATTTTTACATTTTTAAGTGGTTGAATAAAAAATCAAAAGAAAAAAGTTTAGTGACACATTAAAATTATATAAAATTCAAGTTAGTGTCCACAAATAAAATTTTATTGACACATAGCCGTGCTCATTCCTTTACATATTTTCTACTGCTACTTACGCACCGTAACAGCAGAGTTGAGTAGCTGTAACAAAGACTTTATGGTCCACAAAGCCTAAAAAATTTACTACCTGGCCATTTATACAGACTGTTTGCCCACCTTTGATCTATGTGAACTGAGGTAAATGATTAACCATGTTGGGAAGCTTCATACATTAAATGAAGACAAAGTCTCTTATCTAATTGAAGCTAGAGGTCACTATATAAGAAAGAATATCCTGTGGTCTGATGTCGGTAGGTTCTTTGATTCATGTAAATAAGAAGTCACCCATGTATATTTACTCAATTCAAAATTTTCATTTTCTGTATTAGGGAACCGAAGTTTGGAATAAGGTAACTTACCTAAGTATGTAGTATAATTTTGGTTTACCTAAGTATACTCAACTAGATAAACCAAACCTGTTGCCATTAAGTCAATTGCAACTCATAGCAACCCCATAGAATTTCCAAGGGGTGGCTGGTGGCTTTACACTCTGACCTTTTTGTTAACAACTGAGTCCTTCACCCCTGCGCAACCAGGTTTCCCTCAGCTAGATACTAAATTTAAAAAAAAAAAAAAAACATTGCATCGAGTCGATCCCGACTCATAGCGGTCCTATAGAACAGAGTAGAACTGCCCCACGGTTTTTCCAAGTTGTGGCTGGTTGATTTGAACTGCCAACCTTTTGGTAAGCAACTGAATGCTTAACCACTTCGCCACCAAGGCTCCTCAGCTAGATAGTAAAAAAAAAACAAAGATAGTAGTTGTGAAATATTTGAAACCAGGTTATAATACTAATAATTGCCAGCTTTGTATGTTTACTTCCTGTTGAACCCTGTGCCAATTTGTATATACATTTTAACATTTAATCTTCACAACTTTTCCTGGTCAGTATAATTATCCCTGTTTTTTAGGTGAATGAACTGAGCCTTGGAGGAGTTGAGTAATTTGCCTCATTGCTTCAAGTTAGCGAGAAGCAAAGCTGTTATTCCAACTTGAGTGTCTGACTCCTAGGATTCTGCATTTAATTGCAAACAAATCCTTCCCTTCTTTAGACAGAAATCTTTACCTTCTTTTACCAAAGTTATAAGAAAATGCATATTTTGTGAAAGGAATGAGTATGATCCACAGATGATGAGTATTAGCAAACACTGCTGAGTAGTCCCTTTGTAAGGAGGAAAACAGTGTTTATTAATGGCAACGGCAACACGGTTCAGCTCTACCGGCAGTGTCATTGCTTGCACATTTGTTGGGTGAACAGTCCTGAAACAGTACTGAGCAGTAACAGATAAAGCAGCTCCCAACAGGCATGTTCAACCCAATCCCAAGGTGTTTTTCAAGAGCCTCTTTTTTGTACCTCAATTTAAAAAGTCGTAGATGTGACTCCTATGTTTTTTTATTATTATTATTATTATTATTTTAAGCAATAGGCCTTCATATATATTTGGAATCCGACTAGTTGGGCTGTTTTAATCTTCATTTACGTATGAGGAAATAGGAGAGATAAGTAAATTAATTTCCAGAGAAAAATGGGCAAAGGTAGGGTCAAGTATCATGGTCCCAGGTACTAGCTCTGGGCTTTTTACTGTTACTGGCAGAAGACTACTGGTAACAACACCGTCCTTTTGTTCTGTGACCAAAATTGAGGGACAGAGAGATAAAGGGATCTTTTTTATTGTTTATCCATATTAATAAATGAGAAGTATGGAATGCAACCAGCTGTTATTTAAGGCACATTTTCTATATTATGTGTATTCTTGTGTCTCTCTTGTGTCTTGTGTTTATGATTAGAACTTTTTTTTTCTTTAATTTGGCATTTACTGCATAATTGTACTTTTTTTTTTTTTGCTTCGGAAAAACATGCAAGGAGGAGATTAAATCAAAGTTGACAGACCTATTTTTCCTCCATTAATTCAATGGTATGATTTATTCAAATATGCAGGCAGTGAAATATTTTTATGAGTATTTACTCTTCATGCCATCCATGAGCCATTTCTATTAAAGTATGAAGATTTTCAAATGCAAAACAAATCTCTCTTTGATTGGCTAAGTGAATTCTATAGAGAGAATTCCATAGACCAGGGCATGCATGTCATTTTGTGTTGTTAAGAAGATCTGATGAATGCCATTGTTCCCTTTATTCAAGAATTGGCGGACTTTACCTGGAACAGAAGATCCTGTGACTGCAGCTACAATTTTATTTGTCAGATTACAGATCATAACCATCCTATCCGATTATACTGTCCAATATATTATATTCAAATAGGCCACTTTAGATATTACTTTCTATCGAGACTCAGAAAAAAAGTATTTCCCTGAATGAATCTAAATTATGCAGAAATCACAGAAATGTCAAATAACTTAGCAAATTATTCTATGAAGTGACTGGGAATTCTAGCCTATTATAACTCTTGTACTGGCACTGGAATATCAGTGCTCTAAGTTAGCATTTTAAAAGTTTTATCCCCAGGAGTTTTATTACATTTCTAACCTTGTTCTTCACTTAGGTGCTAAGGTATATGCTAAGAAATCTAGAATAAGGAGGTTACAAAATGATTTCTCCTTTTCATTTTTTATCTTTTCTAATGGTTCTAATTTTGGTTAAAAAAAATTAGTATAAACAGAACTAGTTATACCATTCTACAGCTGTAAAAAAATAAATAAATAAATGTGTATTTTTTATTTTTTGACAGTTGTAGGATCTGAGATTAAAAAAAAAAAAAAACCTGATGAAATGCTTAATTAGTGAAAAAAATATAGTCCAGAAAAGAATCTGATTCTGAGAAGAAAAATGTATCCTAGTAAATCATCTTGGAAATCTTGAAATATTTATATCCTCAAAAAAACATTCTGCTAAGCCAAATTTATGTCTCACATTTTAAATAAATGCAATGACAACAATAACAATATAGATATGAGGGCAGAAGCATACTGAAGTTTCTGAAAGTCAGGGATATTTGTCAAAGGAGATCATAATCGTCAGTTAAGACTTATGTGAGCAGTGTGCATTGAAAGAATTTTTGTGTATTTTCTCTGTGATGAGGGAAGCAAGGTGATCTCTTGAGAGTAAAGGAGGAAGAGCAGGATTAGGAGGTTTAGGAGAGGAGAAAAGGTTTAAAATAATTATTGCATTATACACACTCACTGCACACAGTGAATGGTATCCATTGACTTGAAATTGCAGGTAGCATTTGCAGAGCCTAAGACTGTTTGTGGTACTGCCCTTTCGACTGAACTGTAGAATCAATTTGGTCAAACATCATGTTAATAAGGTCAAGAAGCCAGTCAAACTGGTTGTCTGACTTGAATGATTGTGTGACTAAAGAGATTAGTGGAAGCAGCCTTCAGCTCACCCGCATCTTCAGACCGGGTCTCTGGAAGAGCTGTCCTGTTTCTGTGCTAGACTGTCCCTTTTTTGTCGTTTGTTTGATAGTCATTCTGCTACACTAATGTTTCTCAATATTTCAGAGCCCACAGTTCCTGTTGAAAGCATACTAAATTATATGCTCTCCTTTAAAGTCATTTCAAATAGAAAATAAAAACAAAAGCCCAAAACAAAAAGCACTTTCAGTTGGAGTATTAGTTTTCTAATGCTGCAATACCACAAATATAAGTAGGTGACTTCAACAAACAGAAATGTATTTTCTCACAGTTTAGCGGGGTAGCAGACCAAATTCAGGGCACTGGCTCTAGGGAAATGCTTTCTCTCTCTGCTGGTTCTGGAGGAAGGTCCTTGTCTTTTCTCAGCTTCTGTTCCTTCCTTCTTGGTGATCATCATGAACAACAAAAAAAAAAAACTGTGGGGTGGCATTTATCTCCCCCCACTTGTGCTTCCATTCTTCTATGTCTAATTTGCTCTTTTTATATCTCAGAAGTGATTGGCTTAAAACTGACTCTACACTAATACGACCTCAATGTCATAACAACAAGGACAACAAAAAAACTCCATTCCCAAATGGGATTACATTCACAAGTATTGTTTTTGTGTGCCATGGGGTCAATTCCCACTCATAGTGATCCTATAGGACAGAGCAGAACTGCCCCATAGGGTTGCCAAGGCTGTAATCGTTATAAGTCAGATCACCGGATCTTTTGGTGGGTTTGAAACTGCCGACCTTTTGGTTAGCAGTTAAGCACCATCTGGGCTACTTTCCACAAGTCCAGGTGTTAGGTTTAGCCACACATATTTTTGGAGGACACAACTCAGTCTGCAACAATTGGTTCTCAAACTACAGGTCATTTTATTTATCATGATGTATATCTCTGCCCCATTTTGCAGGGCAATCTCAGCTCTGCTGCTCTGAAGGCACTACTGAAAAACAAGATTCCAGGAATTCATGGGACTTGGAGCACTTACTGATGAAGATCAAAGACTACAGCCTTCAGTATATATTACACCTCAACATTAAAAAAAAAAAAAAAAGTATTTGTAACTGGAATGATAAGCAAAACCATGATAAACGGAGAAAATATTGAAGTTGCCAAGGATTTCATTTTACTTGGATCCACAATCAACACCCATGGAAGCAGCAGGCAAGTAATTAAATGACTTAAGGCATTGGACAAATCTACTGCAAAAGACCTCTTTAAAAAGTTAAAAAACAAAGATGTCACTTTGAGGACTAAGGTGTGCCTGACCCAAGCTATGGTATTTTCAATCATCTCATACATATACAAAAGCTGGACAATGAATAAGGCAGACAAAACAAGGATTGAAGACTTTGAATTATGATGTTAGTGAAGAATGTTATGTATACCACGGACTGCCAGAAAAACAAAACAAATCTGTCTTGGAAGAAATACAGCCAGAATACTCCTTAGAAACCAGGCGGGCAAGACTTTGTCTCATGTACGTTGGGCACGTTATCAGGAGAGGCCAGTCTCCGGAGAAGGACATCATGCTCGGTAAAGTAGAGGGTCATTGAAAAAGAGGAAGACCCTCAACAAGATGGATTGATGCAGTGGCTACAACAATGGGCTCAAACATAGCAACAATTTTGAGGATGGTGCAGGATTTGGCAGGGTTTTGTTCTGTTGTACACAGGGTCACTATGAGTCAGAACTGATTTGAAGGCACTTAACAACAACAACAGCATCAGTTCAGCAGTGAATTTGAAATTTTTCTCTATCCCATTATCTGCATATATCCATTAGAGGAACTTATGTTAGTAAACATCTTTAATAATTTAAACCCTCCTATTTTTATTTTATTATCGTTATCAATGATAATGCTATCTACCAATATCTAATTCTTAGTAATTTTACACTGCTTCTTACTTTTATATATTTAGCCACCAAAACCAAAAAACAAAACCCAGTGCCGTCAAGTCAATTCTGACTCATAGCGACCCTATAGGACAGGGTAGAACTGCCCCCACAGAGTTTCCAAGGAGCACCTGGAGGATTCGAACTGCCAACCCTTTGGTCAGCAGCCGTATCACTTAACCACTACGCTACCAGGGTTTCCATATTTAGCCACAATGAGTATTAATTCATAAGTTCAGCGACTATGGAAAGTAGGTTATGGCATTTACAAACCTTCACTTGAGTCAGTAAAGTCTCCTTTGGGCTTCTTATTGTTTATAGAAAAAAAAATTTATATGTACATATAATCAAGGTGCCAATACAAATAAAACATACATCTAGACTCTCAGTAATTTGTTGCTTTAGGGATTATCTTTTTATGGTAAGTAGAAACTACCAGAAATATTGATTTAGGTTAAATACAATCTACTTGAAATACTCATTTGGTAAAATTATTGACTAATTGAAAAGAACAAAATCATTACCTAATTAAAAAAGAGCCAATGTAATACCTGAAATGCTATCATGCCATGAATATCATACAATGACAGCTTAGATTACTTTAATGACAAAAATTTCAAAATTGAAATTTGATGTCATCCATGAAAGGAGAGTAAATCACAACATCTCACTGTTCACCCTTATACATCATATCCCATCTTGACCCAGGTGGCTTGCCATTCTCATTTATCCTGCCCAATTGTTGGGTATGATGCAAAGTGTTCTTGAGGGCCTTGAGAGCAGAAGCTGAGAGTTCCCTCATCTCTCCACCCCATACATTACAAAAAGAAGTGGGGGCAATCTACAAGAGTGCGTAATGAAGATGGAATAATACTGCTAATACAGGCAATACTTATTAAGAAAGGAATACTAAATAACAGGTTAAAGTTCATGAGGCCAGTACTGCATTTAATAAAATGAATGTAACTGTTAGAACAGCTAAATGTCACTGGCAAGCAAAGATTTGGATGTAAGAGTAGTGTCTTAGTTACCTAGTGCTGCTTTCACAGAAATACCACAAGTGGATGGCTTTAACAAAGAGAAATTTATTTCCTCATAGTAAAGCAGTCTAAAAGTCCAAATTCAGGGTGTCAGTTCCATGGGAAGGCTTTCTCTTTCTGTCAGCCTTCTCACCAATCTTCCCCTGGACTAGGAGCTCCTCTGAGCAGGGACCCTGGGTCCAAAGGATGAGCTCTGCTCCCAGCACTGCTTTCTTGCTTGTACAAGGCCCCCCTATCTACTTGCTTCCCTTTCCCTTTTACCTCTTGAGAGATAAAAGGTAGTGCAGGCTACATCCCAGGGAAACTTCCTTTACATTGGATCAGGGGTGTGACCTGGATAAGGGTGTTACAATCCCACCCTAATCTTCTTTAACATAAAATTACAATTAAAAAATGGAGAACAACCACAGGATACTGAGAATCATGGCCTAACCATGTTGATACATATTTTGGGGGGACATAATTCAACCCATGACAAGTAGGCAATTAACAATAGAATTGTGGCCTGGAAATATAATTTTTAGTTATTGAATTAATTTTTAAATGCATTTTTCATAATTAGGTAGTTGGTCTTCTGAGATTTCTCCTCTATGAAAGCCCTTACTGTCAATTGAGGACACAGCCTGAAAGTCATTTTCACTTAACATCACACTTTCCACCACAACAGTCTCTGTCCCATTAACAAGTCCTGGTCTCATAACCCCCAATATATGCCTCAATATACCAACTTCTATTGTTTTTATCCCTCCATCCAAGACTTTAACATTTCTCATCCAGTCTCTTACAGTAATCTCCTTTGCTTCTATTTTTTTTTTTTTTTACTTTTGCCTCCTTTTCAAAGCATAGATTCACAGTTTCCCAAAGAAAATTTTTTCCCAAGAAAAAACTTTTTGACTAACAATTTTGATCTAGTCACTCAAAGTGTTGTACTTAAAACCGATTGTTCATTATTAATAGAGTAGTGAGCACCCAGAACTTGTATGGTCTGGCCACAGCCTATATTTTACCATCTCATCTTGTTCTCACCTCCTTCTGTGCACCATCAGTATTATTTTCAGTGTTTTTCACACACCAAGATGCTTTCCCTGGAGGAATTTCTGTATGTTTTGGCTAGAACAGTCTTCATATCATCCTTTCTTGAAATATGGCTTACTTAGCTTCTACACATCCTTCAGATCACAGCCCAAAACTAGTTTTCTATGTGAAGTCTTCTCTGATTGCCTAGCTTGAATCAAGTCTACTAATATAAACTCCTGTTTCTTTTCACATTTTTTTTTTCTTTATACCAGCTACCACAATCCACCTATTTGTATGATTAATTAAGGTCATATCTTTCTCACTATTCTTTGAACTCCTTGAGCACATATACTGGGTCTGCCTTGTTCATCTGCATTGTAGTAGACACTGTGAGTGCCTTACATACATCTTCTGATCCTGTCCTGGAAGTCATCTGCAGATGGTTTCTGTGTATTGCATTGAATTGCTGTATCTTTCTGTAGGAGAATGGAATCAAGTCTCTGCAGTTGGATTAGCCATTTCAGGGGGTAGATTTGGAATGACAAAAAGTTAATACCCCAGAGGCAACCTTTGGCCAGTTAGGGATGGGGATTTTTGTATAAATAATGCAGATTCCTCTTTTCCATGGCACAATTTTGAGATGTGTTTTAATTTAACATTCTCTCAGAGGGTCCCTAGAAGGATTGAGTCTTAGTTTTCCACAGTGAAAATGCACAAATGAATTCACACTTTCTTTTCTTACTTCCCTATCTCTATTTGTCATTCTCTTACAGTGCTTCCTGAAATTACCTCCTAAATAAGCTATTTGCACTCACGTAATTATTTTTTTTTAATTACTTCATGGTCAGTTTCTGGGGGAGTCCAAACTAAGACAACTGTATTTCCAATTCCTGGTATATTAAACACCACATTGTAAAGACTGAGATATATTTCAGATTTGATGGAAAAGTGGAAAAGAAAGCAAACAATCCAATTTTATGCTGTTGGAGTATTCACTTTACATTTTCTTAAAATAAAGGAAAGCTAGGGTCATGCATTGATTTCCTCTAGTCTTTGACCTTGTGGCATCATTGTACCTGAAACCTGTGACAGTAAAATATTTTAATATTTTGATTATCAATATATTCTTATACTTTATTGTCATTTTACTTTTATTTCTTAATAATAAAGTGTTTTATTACTTTTTTTAGACCACCTTTTTAATTTTAAATTTTATTTAGCTGCTTTACCAGACAGAGTTTGTCAAGGAACATAGGATCAAAGAGAGGGCAAGGGAACAAAAGTCAGATGTAATATTAGGTTTTAGATTGTTCCTACAACCATGGTCTAGATAGTCTGAATGCTCTTATTAACACTCAGAAACCACAGGAAACCACTGCCAGCTTCAAAACCCTATAGGCTTCTGGTAACAGTAGGAAAATATGGAGGACGTAGAAAAAACTGGTTTTGTCAAGATAACATGTCTGATGCTGTTGTTGGTGAAGGAAGATGATAGCTTTTGACCCACTTTTAACTTTGCAAATCTTGGGTGAGTGCATTTCACAACCAGAAGGATTAAAACAAAAGAGCTAGAGAAATTTGATTTCCAGTCTTGCTATACTTGAAATGGAGCGCAGAAGAAAAACAGGAAGAAACACTGATGAACACACTCAAAGGCAACAGTAAAGTGTTGCACAACACTGAATGTTACCATGGTCTGTTGGAATTAAAATTCACATTTCTTCAGTAGATTTGAAATCAACTCTCTATATATGTGTGTGTGTAAGTGTGCATGCACACATGTGTGCATGTTATAGACTATATTTTGCAATGTATAATGCACTATAACTTACTTTTGGCTCTAGATACATGTTATTTTTAATGACAAAAGTATACTTTTTAAGAAAATTAAAAACTAAACAGGTAGCAATTTTTCAACATCATTACATATTATAGGCTTTCAAATAATTATTGTATTATTTTAACTCTTATAAATATTTGTAATTGTCTTAATTTGTAGGGAATTTTAGTAAAAAAGTTTGGCAAGTACATGTTTCATATATCATAATGTTATTACAGAAGCTATTCTTTCTTTTTAAAAATATATAATAGTTATTAATTGCAGACTAAGACAAGCTAGGAAGAAATGTATAGCAATCCATTTCTTAAAATCAACCAATGAAAACCCTGTGGATCACAATAGTCCCATCCACAACTGATCATGAGGGTGGCACAGGACCAGGCAGGGCAGTGTTTGTTTCAAATGCGCATAGGGCCATCTTGAGTTGGGTGCCTACTGTACAGCAGCTAACATCAACAAAAGCAATTGCTGTGTAATAAATTATGCCAAAACTTAGTAGTTTAAAACAATAAATATTTATTACATCACAATTTCTAAGGATCAGAAGCCTGGACATGCCTTTGCTGGGTGCCTCTGGCTTAGGGTATCTCACAGGTTGCAATTCATTTTTCAGCTGGGACTGTAGTCTTCTCAAAGCTCCACTGGGGAATGATCTGCTTCTAAACTTACTTATGTGGCTATTGGTAGGGTTCAGGTCCTTCCTGGATGTTGGTCAAAGATTTCAAATCTTTGTCACTTTGGCTCACAACATGGCAGCTGACTTTCCTTAGAACAAGCAAGTAAAAGAATCAGGGAAGTTACTACATTCCTTACGTAACCTAATGTCAAAAGTGACATGCCATCACTTCTGTATTTGTTAGAAGCAATTGTTTAGGTCATTCCACAATCAAAGGAAAGGTGTTACAAAGAGCCCTGAATACCCAGAGGTCTGGGTCATTGGAAGCCATCTTAAAGGTTGCCTAACACAAATTATCATTTTTATCTTTTGTCCAAATCCATCAAATAAATCATTTGAGTTCCTACATACATTCTCTGAAGAAGTATACTGTATTTTTATGCAAATAGCACGTGCATTCTACGTTTGTTTGCCAACTGTGCCTAAACCTGAGAGCATTTTCATAATGCTGTGAGTTATTTGTGTAAAAATACGGTATATATATGCAGGGGTAAGAAAGGAAAAAGTAAGTAAAAGGTAATTATTCAAGTATGAATGAAAAAATCTGAGTGCAGTCAAAAAATAAAATAAAACACTTTTGGAAAGACATATTCCTAATACTCTAACAAGGAATTATTGTACTCAGTTATATTTTACAGGAATTGAAGCTATGAAACAGCATCTGGTTCTTTATTTATTCTTGGCTCAATTATTCAGCTGTATCAATCTTTTAGTCTTTAAAACTTAATTCTTCTGAAATTCTTGTCACGCATCACATACAACTCTTCTTATTGTATTTTACTTAAACAAGCTCCCTACTTCATCTGATGTAAAACACACTTTCCTTACAGAATTTAAGTGAACTTACTTTTATAATTACTCCATTAGGAGGTAGTAAAACGTCTTCTAGATTACTTTCATGAGCAAAAATAGATGTAATTGGAAAGACTGGGTAAAGAAATTTGATGTACTTGTGTCTGTTTCAAGATTCTTAGTTGTCTAAATGGACAAAAGAATTCTGGAACTATTTATGTTTTTAAAATTTGGAAGCTTTACAGGGTTTTTAACATGTTATTAATGAAGTGCTAAAACTCAGTGCTTATGATCATTATAAGTCTAATTTTCAAGCTAATATGGTTTAAGTATTTGAGATAGAAAAATTGAAATAAGTCCAATATATTAGATAAGTTAATAATTTTCTCAGAATATTTAAAATAGGTTGTCTTAATTAGCGCTGCTGTAACAGAAGTTTTTTTTAACAGAAGTACCACAAGTAGGTGGTCTTAACAAAGGGAAATTTACTCCTAACAGTTTAGGATGCTAGAAGTCCAAATTCAGAGCACTGGATCTGGGGGAAGTTTCTTGTCTCTTTCAGCTTCTCTTCCTTGGTCCCTGGGTGATCTCCACATGGCATCCATCTTTCTCTGTTTGTGTTTCCTTCTTCTGCACCTAATCTGCTTCTTTTATATTTCAAAAGTGATTGGCTTACGACACATCCTGCACTGACAGGGTCTCATTACACAACAAAGAAAGCCCTATCCCCAAACGAGGTTAGGGGTTAAGATTCCAATGTGTATTTTGGGGGCGCACAATTCAGTCTGTAACATACATATTGATTATGAGATAGGTAAATTTGGAATATGCATTGATTACAATGATTATGTAGATTTTTCTTTATCCAAAAAGAAACCAAATTTCTTATACAGTGCTTCTACATTTCCCCCCATTTTACTCTGTCCAAAATGTATACAGTAGAATGGAATCATTGAAAACAGAAAGCACTTATAAGAACTCTCATTCACATGTAGCTATCTTCATGTTGTTTGTAAGTACCCTGAGATTCTAATTTTATTTATCATTTGGTTGGTAATTTCTAATTGAAAAAGTGTTAAAATCTGCCCCCTAAAATTGCAGCACCATTAGGTGAACATCCTGCAGCCATATGGGGGCAGAGTTGGGGGCAGGTGACAGTTTTTGCTCAATGTACCTTGTCCCACTAGCAAAATTATTAGCTAAAAATTAAGTGAATTGTTTATTTTGCCTATTATTTGCCTAACACTCATGTAACTATTCACACAATTATCAAGAGAATAAAAATAATGTACAACCACATTTCTATCTATATACACCCATGGATTTATTTTGATAAATTAAAAAAAAAAAAAAGACTTCATTGTATTGAAATAACAGGATGGTAATATAATTTGATCTTCAGTTTTTAAATAAACATATGCTGAGACTGCTTTCAAATAGCCACTGGTTACCTTTAACAATCATCTTAACCTGTTCACATGGAAATTATGGTTTCTCACTTGCAGCCTCAGGTGATATATAGTCAACTCTTTCTACGCTGCTTTTTGCTGATGATTTAAAAACTCCTAGTTTATGTATACTTATCACCAGTTAGCAAGGTATATGCTCATAGAGTATTTTGTGATCTCATCTGGCCATGAGCTGAGTATCTTTTTTCCAACTGACAAGGATTCGGCAGCAAAACAGAATGCAAATGGTTTATAAAGCCATTGATAAACATTTCAGGATACTTCCAAAAGAATTAGATAGCCCTGGGCCTTTTAAAAATCACCCCATAAAGCATAGTCTGAAGCATCTTTAGGATATTTTAGCATGGCCATTTAACTTAGTCATTTAGAAACAGAAGGCAATTTAATCTAAATTTACTTTTGTGATAAATAAATACTATATATATATAAAAATAATGCAGAAGGGAGTTCCAACACCAGTTTTTAATCTTGTCCAGCACACATTTTAAAAATAAACTTTGATAAATTGTAATCTTTACTGTATTGGCCTGGCTATTCTTCTCAATTACTCTTTACTGATTCCAGTGTTTTTTGTTACTTGTTTTGTATTAAAAAAAAAAAAAAAAAAACTTCAAACTGGTGTGACAAATATTCCTTCAAAATCAATAAATCACTCAAATTTTTTTTAAAAAATACAAAATACATCATATAATTACTCTTCTTAAAACCCTTTAATAGCTTCTCATTTTCCTAAGGATAAAATCTGAATTACCACAGCCCAAAAAGCCTATCATTATCTGAAGCGTGTATCTCAGTCTTTCTCCTTACCCTTTAGCCATATTGACCTTCATTCAGTCCCTTGAATGAGACCGCTCTCATGTATTTCAGAGCCTTCTTTGTGCCCATATTTCTTTTCCACAACACTCTGCCTGGCTAATCCCAGCATCTTTCAGGTTACAGTTTTAAAGTTAATTTCTCATAATGCCCCTAACACCATACCTCTTACCCCACTTCCCCATTGCTGGCATTTAGGGTGTAGGCACTATGAAGGTTAAGATAATATCTCTTTTGCTCACCAAAATATACTCAGCATTTTAGCACAATACCAGAACATCAATTCATAGTCACTAAGTGAATGGGTGTACCAGTGAGTAATGCTACTGATGCTACATTAAACCTGAGGGGAAATATTGCTACCACTATTCTACTTCTCTTTTGTAATCATTTGTTAAAGGATTTGCATACACTGCCTTATTTTGTTTCAGACATAGCCTAGTGAGGTCAGAAGTGTTTCTCTTTTTTTTAGTAACATGAGAGTTGAGATCTCAGTGTTGGAGAGGTGAAATAAAATGTGTTAAAGAAAAACTAGAACAATCAAAAATATATGTGTGGTTACATTGGTAGGTATGCATGCATGTATGTGTATAGGAAGGCATATGTGAGTATACGTGTGTGCATATATAGGTGTATCTTTTTTTTTATAGGCATATGTGTATACATGATTGTGTGTGGTGCATATATACTCATATATGTAATAAAGCATATAGGAGGCACAGTTACAGAGACTACCTAGACATCTCCAAAAACCTTGCAGGAATGGTTTCCTGGGTTAAAAGGATCAGAACCATAGTCCTGTGGGACAACTCGGTCAACTGACATAACACAGTTCATAAAGATAATGCTCTACATCCTAGGTTGGTGAGTAGATTCTGGGGTCTTAAAAGCTTGCAAGTGGCCGTCTAAGATACAACTATTGGTCTCTACATGTCTGGAGCAAATGAGAAGGAAGGAAATCAAAGACTCAAAGAATAAACTAGTCCATAAGACTAAGAGCTGACAGGAACCATGGCCTCATCTAGCCTGAAACCGGAAGAACTAGATGGTGCCATGACCAGTGGTTCTGACCAGTGGTTCTGACCAGTGACACAGTAGAAAATCCTGGATAGAATGGGAGAAAAATGTAAAACAAAACTCAAATTTCTAAAAAAAAGGCCAGACTTACTGGACTGATAGATACTAGAGTATCCCCTGAAACTATTGCCCTAAAATACTATTTGAACTCAGAACTGTAGCCACCCCCAGAGGCCGTCTTTCAGCCAAATAATAGATTGGCTTATAAAATAAACAATATCACCTGTGAGTACTCTGCATTCTTAAATAATCAACTATATGAAACCAAACACAAAGATGAGAAGATAAGGAGGGGCAGGGAAGCTAGATTAATGGAAACAGAGCAAACAGTGGAAATAACAAGAAATGCTAACACATTGTGAAAAATGTAAGCAATATCATGGAACAATTTGTATAAAAATTATTAAATGGGAACCTAATTTGCTGTGTAAACTTTCCACTAAAATACCATAAAATATTATTTAAAAAAAAAAAAGAAGAGCCCAAGTCTTACTGAGCCTCAATTCAGTCATTGTTTCAGTTAATTAACAGAAAATGTGCTTTTCATTTATTTTCTTGTTTGTTAAACACTTGGGATGGATTTTGTAAATGGGGCAACTTATTTTAGATTTCAGATTAAGTATAACAACTACTTTATAAACTCGTGAAAATCATACTCTTCATAAACACTTGTGAATCTATCATTTATTTTATTGTATTTTTTATTTTTCTAAAACTTGCCTGAGCTTCTTCTCCTTTCACTGGAACTATTCCTTTTCCCTAATCAGTGCTGAAGGCTTGCTTAATTTAATATTAACAAATATTTTCAAATGATAAAAAAGGTATTAAAATGACAATTTTACTATATTACTTAAGCAACCAGTTCATGTTCATTGATTGTTTACTTGAACTGACTACTACCATGTAGATAGAGACCAAAAAAAAAAAAAAAAAAAAAGTTCAACATATTGGTCTTTCCCAAGATTCTATTTCTGTACACACCAAGTAAAATGGTAGATAGATTTTATTAAACTTCTCTTAGATACATACTAATATCTTCTCTGCCTTGTGTACATGGCTTAAGGTCATTTTCCTTAAAAAAGTGGGAGTAGACATGGTACTTCAGTTTAAGTAATTCATGGTTTGGGGGAAGGCAACCAAATATGAATTAAAGAGAAAATATTGAATCAATGTAGGGTGTACACATTTTTATGCCCAAAATAGCTTCCAAATGGAAACAAAAGGTACAGGTTCTTAGAAATTCATTGTGTAATGATTCAAATACTTTATCAAATTGAAGACACACTAGTCTTAAAAGCCAATGAGCAGCCATCTGGGATACTCCACTGGTCTCACCACTTCAGGAGCAAGGAAGAATGAAGAAAACTAAAGATACAAGGGAAAGATTAGTCCAAGGGACTAATGGACCACATCTACCGCAGCCTCCACCAAACTGAGTCTAGTACAACTAGATGGTGCCTGGCTACCACTACTGACTGCTCCGGGTCCCAGATAGAGCTGGGGATATTGTAGAACAAAATTCTAACTCAAAAAGAAGGACCATGAGAAGCTGACTTGATTTGCAAACTTTCACAACTAAAAAAAAAAAAAACTAAGGAGGTGGTTGTACAACTTGAAGAATATAATCAATGTCACTGAATTGTACGGGTAGAAATTGTTGAATTGGTATATATTCTGCTACCTATATTCTCAAAAACAACAAAAATAAAATGTTTATTAAGAAAAAAAAAAAGACCAGACTTTCTGGCCTGACAGAGACTGGAGTCACTCCTGAGGTTCACACTTCAGCCAAAGATTAGACAGGTTCATAAAATAAAATGAGACTAAAAAAAAAAAAAAAAATTTTTTTTTTTTTAAAGGGGAACACCAGCACTGGTGCAAGGACTAGAGGGCAGGACGGACCAGGAAAGCTGGTAAGAGGGAACCCAAGATTGAGAAGGGAGAGTGTTGACATGTCGTGGGGTTGCTAACCAATGTCATAAAACAATACATGTACTAACTGTTTAGTAAGAAACTAGTTCATTTGTAAACCTTTGCCTACAGTACAAGAAAAAAAAATTAAGACACCCTAACTTGATACATGCACCACTCTTCATGAATCACAAAGAAAAAGAAATATTGACAATAAATTGACACAATGCCTCAACAATGTTCCCTCAAGTTGTACCACACCACCAGCTTCCTGCTGCTTTGAAATTTTTTTTGAAGTTTCCATGATACTGGCAATCTCTTTGCCTTCAAGTTTATTGCTTTGCATGTTCTAGCCAATCTTCTTGGAGGTAACTCAGTAACAAAACATAGCACAGCTTCGACTACTTCTAGGTATCTTCTTTTTAAGTTCTGTGAACCACATAGATGCTTTGTAAGTAAATACAAAATTGTGGTTATTATCCAATGACATGTGTTTGCTTTACTGACCTTAAATTTGCATCTGCTGCTTTGTTTTTATTCTTTTATTATGTTGGCAATGGGTTATAACACGACAGTCATTTGTTTCAATGTCTAATCATAGCATCACCTTCTGTAAGACTTTTAAAGAGTAATAATTTCAATAAGTATGTACCAAAATTTCACATAAACAAATTGAAGTAAAAACAAGATTTTAAAAAACTATGATTCATTTCAAATAATACAGACAATGTCAACCATTTCTGAATGTCTACCTTATAAATGGTAATTGTACATGTCCCAAATTCAAAGCTGCCAAAATAAGAATGAATGACAGAAAGAAGGGAGGGAAAAAGGAAGGAAGAAGGGAGAAAAAAGGGAAAAGCAAAGAAAGAAAAAAAAAGTGTTTATTGAAAAAATTAAATAGCATATTAAGGAGGAGAATTGATATAGAACCAAGGGTAGTAGTAATATATTTGTATTCTAGGATGCTTTGTTTTTTATACACTGATGTTTTCAACTGAATAACAAGGGATTAAAAACAGATATTTCAATCTTTTGTGTTTTTTTCTCATAACATTTTTACAGGGTTAGGATGAAAGCCACTTTAAAAATTTGAGCTAGTATATACATCATCACAGATTTATGGTCAAATATGTGTGAATTTTGAAATAATAATACTAATAAAAATTACATGAACTTACATTTTCTACAGCAATTGTCTATATTTAGCTTATAAACTGTACAGGTACAAATGCTTGCATAAAATTCAAAATCTTATCATGCAAAACTAGTTAGAAATATAGATCCAACATGTTAACATACATTTTTTCTAAAGTGCAAATTTAGTATTCCGATTTTCAAACGTACTTTCCTCTGACTACAGTGTTGCATGTTCATGGAACAAATTTATGAGGCAATTAGGGTAACTTGTTTGCATTACTCAAAACCCAGCACATATGACAGAACTCGATTGTATCTTTGATTCGAAACAGATTATTGCGTATTGATTTTGAATGATCATAGAGCTCTGTCTCATGAAGAAGAGTGAATGCTGCACACTATACATGCTGATTACTTGTGTAACTATATTTTTAAAGACTTGAAAAATAGACTTTACAAAAGTGATGACTTCCTTTCATCCTTAATCCTACTTCATAAGTCACACTTGTTATTGTCTTTCTGCTCATTACTGACCTGAGCTGTCTCCTTAATCAGCTCTTCACTGATATAAAGTAAGTAACTCGAATGTAATATTTAATATCACTACCAAATAAGGTCATATTTTATTGCTTATTCTGAAATCTGTTAAATATATTCCATGGAAAAGATAGAAAACAAAATAATATCTCTTAAAAATGTAACAACATTGCTTTCCGAAATACTTCTAGAAAGTATAGCAAAACTTAACAAAACATTTTTAAAAAATAAGTCCATTAATTCCTGAATGCTCCTCTTTTATTATTTCCCTTTTCACAGCATCACATTTCACTCTTGTAAATGGACTTCAGTTAGATAATATATTTGGACTAACTTTGTACAAATGTTATTTTGGGGAAACATTATTCAAGCTATTTTACTCAGTCGATCAAAAACATTAACAAGAATTTAAAATTTATTCATTATCAGATAATTTTTACAAAATATTTATTCACCAAAACAAATGATTACTGAAGTATTTTCCAGATTATTTAATATTATAATATCAATTGTGACTATCTAAAAAGGAGACAAATTGTAACTTTTTTCCCAAAGAATCTTTTTTTATAGAATATCTTTTTTAATCTCATATTATTTTTCTATGAAGTATTTAATAAAAAATGTTGTTATTTCTGAAGTACTTAAAAACATTTAAAAAGATTCTTCCACTTTATCATGTAAAATTTAGCCTTAAATTTGCAAAGATTTTTTTTTTCTATTCTAAAGAAAATAAAATTTTTTTTATTGTTTCCATGGGATTCATCCAGAGGGCATTTTTAATCTTATTGGGCAGTTTAATAATAAGTGACAATATGTTTCATAAATATTGAATAAACAAAATTATACCAAATATGTGAGATATATCTACATCTATAGTCCAAAAAAAAAAAAGCAGAGAGCAAAATAAATAAACAAGTTAATATCTCCTATGATGTTGAGGAGAAGAAATAGCACAATAAAAAAAGTTAAAAGGCGTAAAAGGTAAATCTATAATATCTAAAATACAGTTAAAAGGAGTTCTAGGGGGAGGAAAGTGATAAACTTTAAGTTAGAAAATCATCAAATAAACATCAGAAGACAATTGTCCAAGCTGAAATTGGACAATAGTCCAAGTAGAAAGACTTTGATTTTTATAACAAAAAAGACTGGTTGTATCAAGAAGTATGCATTACATATACATATATATTTTCACACATTAATGTAATTTCAGTAACTCAAGTGCTAAGAGAAAATCTCTAAATCCATCAGACAGGAAAATACATGCACTCGAACAGATACACACACAAGAAGCAAGAATCTGAGTGGATCAAACTTGTTATTAGGCAAATCAAATGTTAGAAAAACAGTAAACTAAAGATTAAAAAAAAATTGAATAAAAAAATCAGTACTCAACCAAATCATTAATCAAATACATAAGAACAAATAAATAGGTCTTTAGACAAGTAAAAACTAAAAAAACACACACACACACACACAAAAAAAACTTCTAAAGGACCTTTCATAAAAAGAAAAAGCTAGAAAGCAGAACATGGGGCTTACAAAAAATAAAACCAAAACCAAACCCAGTTCCGTCGAGTCAACTCCAACTCATAGTGACCCTATAGGACAGAGTAGAACTAGAGTGCCTGGCAGTACCGAACTGCCGACCCTTGTTTAGCAGCCATAGCCCTTAGCCACTACTCCACCAGGGTTTCCTTACAAAAAATAGAAAACTTAAAAAAAGGAATACAATGAAAAAAGAAAAGAAATCTCAGGAGATGCAGTTGGAATAATACTTACAATAACTAGTTTATATTAGAAGAGGAATTCAGTGGATTGAGAATTCTGCATAAATGTAGAATGAAATGAATTGCATTCAATAGTTAAATCATACCCTGGAAGATATGGCTAATATGGTGAAGTCTTATGTTTATTTTCTCAACGAGAAAAACAAGTCAACTGAAACTACACTGAAGAAAAAAAAAAAGTACTACCAAGCTATGTCCAAGTATAAAGCAAATAAATTTTGGCATAATTTAGAGTAGCTGATAAATTATAAGAAACAAGAATATCTTTTAAATGTTAATAAGGAATATTGTACTTTGAAAAATATTCCACAAGTTTTAACTTTAGAGTGTGTAACTTCATCACAATACTTTGTTTTTAATTGAGAGAAAGTACATATTTTTAATGATGTATGACCTTAAATAATTTCAAACTTTTAGAAACTACAGCTAAAAATGGTAATTATAAACATTACAAACATTGACAGTGTACAAGACACAATGCATCATTATATTTAATCTCTGTAGTTAATCCAAAATTTGTATGACTATAGAGGACAACTGCAGACATTGCTTAAATAATATTATATAAGTTTGGGTCCACCACCTTTTTGTCAGTATATCATGCTATGGTGGCTTGCCTGTTGCTGGGATGCTGGAAGCTATGCCACTGGTATTTCAGAAAGCAACTGGGTCACCCAATGGTGGAATTGGTCAACTTTTAGCTATTTCAGAAGGTAGCATATGATCAAGAACAAATGGTACATAACCAAGAAGTACAAGCCGTATTGAAGACATTGGTAAAAAACAAGACTCCAGGAATTCATGAAGTACCAATAGAGATGTTTCAACAAACAGATGCAACGCCAGAAGCGCTCACTTGTCTACGTCAAGAAACTGGGAAGACATCTACCTGGCCAACTGATTCGAACAGATCCATAAACATACCCATTCCGAAGGAAGGTGATTGAACAGGATGCAGAAATTAATGAACAATATAATTAATAACACAAGCAAGTAGAATTTTGCTGAAGATAATTCAAACATGATTGCAGCAGTACATCAACAAGGAACTCCCAGAAATTCCAGCCAGATTCAGACGAGGACGTGGAATGAGGAATATCATTACTGGTGTCAGATGGATCTAGGTTGAAAGCAGAGAATACCAAAAAGATGTTTATCTGTGTTTTATAGCCTACATAAAAGCATACGACTGTGTGGATCATATTAAATTATGGATAACAGCACAAAAATTGGAATTCCAGAACATTTAAATGTGCTTATGCGGAACCTGTATGTAGATCAAGAGGCAGCCGTTCGAATAGAACAAGGAAGTGCTGCATGGTTTAAAATCAGAAAGAGTGTGTGGCAGAGTTGCAATCTTTCACCATACTTATTCGATCTGTATGCCAAACAAATAATCCCAGAACCTGGACACATGAAGAAGAACGTGGCATCTGTGACAGGCAGGTGACACAACGTTGCTTGCTGAAAGTGAAGAGGACTTGAAGCACTTACTGATAAAGATCAAAGAATAGAGCCTTCAGTATGGATTATACCTCAACATAAAGAAAATGAAAATCTTCATAACTGGATGAATAAGCAACATCATGATAAACAGAAAATGTTGACGTTGTCAATGATTTCATCTTACTTAGATCCACAATCAATGCCCACAGAAGCAGCAGTCAGGAAAGCCAACGACATATTGCTCTTGGCAAATTTGCCACAAAAAAACTGTTTTAAGTGTTAAAAATCAAAGATATCCCTTAGAGGACTCAGGTAAACCTGACCCAAGCCATGGTGTTTTCAATCACCTCATATACATGAAAAGATGGACAATCAATGAGGAAGACTGAAGAATTGACACATTTGATTAATGGTGTTGGTGAACAATATTGAATATATACACTGCCAGAAGAACAAACAAATCTATCATGGAAGAAGTAAAGCCAGAATATTCCTTAGAAACGAGGTTGGGGACACTTTGTCTCATGTAATTTGGACATGTTATCAGGAAGGACCAGTCTCTGGAGAAGGACATCATGTTTGGTAAAGCAGAGGGTCAGCAAAAAGAAGACCCTCAACAAGGTGGAATGACGCAGTGGCTACCACAATGGGCTTGAACCTAGCAACAATTATGAGGATAGCACAGGACTGGGCAGCATTTTGTTCTGTTGTATATTGGAAACTCTGGTGGTGTAGCGTTTAAGAGCTATGGCTGCTAACCAGAAGGTTGGCAGTTTCAATCCACCACGGCACTCCTTTACTCCTTTGAAATTCCATGGGGCAGTTACTCTGTCCTATAGGGTCGCTATGAGTCAGAATTGACTCAATAGCAGTAAGTTTAGTTTGTTTTTTTAGCACATTGTGTCACTATAAGTCCTAATCAACTCGAAGGCATACAACAACGTGTTTGCAGTGACTCCGGCAACCCACAAACTGAGGAGCTCACGTCCTCTTTCTGCATATCTCCTCCTTACCATCTTTCCCCAACATCTTCCTATAAACTTCATTGATTTTTATGATTTTCTGCAATTTCCATCCGGAAAAATGTTGAATTGGCAAATGCTGTGTTATATACACATTGCAACAGTAAAAAATACTATTTTCCTACTGTGTTATATTTTCCAAAAACACAATTAAAATACTTTGTCACAAGAAAATTGTACAGAAGATATTTTTATCCAGATTTATTCATAAGTAAAGCATGAGTAAAGTGTTTGGAGTGCTACAAAATATTTAAATTTGATTGGTTATATTTTTGTATAAAACCAAAACCAAACCCACTGTCGTTGAGTCCGACTCATAGTGACCCGGTAGGACAGAGTAGAACTGCCCCATAGAGTTTCCAAGGAGCACCTGGAAGATTCTAACTGCCAACCTTTTGGTTAGCAGCCGTAGCACTTAACCACTACGCCACCAGGGTTTCCATTTTCGTATAAAACCTGTGTATTTAAAGTTAGTTATTGAAGACAACTGTGACTTAGGTTCATAAATTTAAGCTGATTTAGCATTTTCTTGACAGTTTTACCAGGTTTTCAGAGTTAAGATCATTTCCCTTCTGGGAGGTTAATGGGAGCATGTGTGCACCTCAGTGGTTCTACCATTTCAACTGTTTTTCCTGATAATATACTTATTTCTGGGGCTTCTCTGGCCAGGTGACAAACCAGAACACCATTGAGTCTTTCTTTAAGAATTGCTCAAAATAGAACAGATTAACACCTCATTTTTAACATATGTCAGTGGCAGGTTTAATGAAACAAACTAAACATAACGGTAACACATAATGCTTAAATTGTGTTAAAATGCATATGTTTATACACATTTTTAAAAAAATTTCCCTTAGTACAAAAATAAGTTGTGTTTTTCTTGGCCACTTATATTTAGCCTTTTCTGCTTCTGCTTTTCCTGTGTCTGATTTAAGATGACCCTTCTGCACAATCAACTTCAGGGGTTAAAGGATATGTCGGGGATGTCACTATAATGTTGATACTAGTGGTAAAGAGAGAACATTGCCTTGAATTAAGATAAGAATATAATCCAATGTGCAGCTTTCTTTCAGTAATGTGCCTTTGTTTTTTTTTATGAGAAAATGTGTATATTTTTATATGAAATAAAGTATTTTAAATTACATGCACTTATTAAAGAGTAGCTACAGTTCTTATTAATTAAAATACTAAAAGGCTAATAGGTATTTAGTGCTATATATATGTATATCTATATCTCCTTAGATATTATATATCTCTTTAGATATGGAAACCCTTGTGGCATAGTGGTTAAGTGCTACAGCTGCTAAGAGGTCGGCAGTTTGAATCCACCAGGCACTCCCTGGAAACTCTATGGTGCAGTTCTACTCTGTCCTATAGGGTCGCTATGAGTCAGAATTGACTCGACGGCAGTGGGTTTGGTTTTTGGTTTGGGTATATCTATATCTCCTTAGATATATTCTATATCTCTATAGATATACATATATGTGTATTTGAAGTTGTCAAGGATTTCATTTTACTTGGATTCACATTCAACACCCATGGAAGCAGCAGTCAAGAAATGAAAAGATGCGTTGGATTGGGCAAATCTGCTGCAAAAGACCTCTTTTAAATGTTAAAAAAAAAAAAAAAGTCACCTTGAAGACTAAGGTGCACCTGACCCAAGCCATGGTGTTTTTAGTTGCCTCACATGAGTACGAAACCTGGACAATGAATAAGGAAGACTGAAGAATTGGTCTTTTTGAATTGTGGTGTTGACAAAGAATATTAAATATACCATAGACTACCAAAAGAACAAATAAGTCTGTCTTGAAAGAAGTACAACCAGATTGCTCCTCAGAAGCAAGGATGGCTAGACTGTGTCTCACATTTTTTTGGACATGCTATCAAGAGGGATCATTCCCTGGAGAAGGACATCATGCTTGGTAAAGCAGAGGGTCAGTGAAAAAGAGGAAGACTCTTAAGGAGATGGATTGACATAGAGGTTCCAACAATGGGCTCAAGCATAGCAAAGAGTATGAGAAGGGCACAGGCCAGGACAGTGTTTCATTCTGTTGTATATAGGGTTGCTATGCGTCAGAACCAACTCCATGGCACCTAACAAATAACAACATGTGTGTATATCTGTGTACATGTATATATTTGTTGTTGTGTGCCATGGAGTTGATTCCAACTCATAGAGACCCTGTAGGACAGCACAGAACTGCCCCATAATGTTCCCTAGGCTGTAAATCTTTACAGGAGCAAATTGCTGTGTCTTTTCTCCTGCAGATCCACACATGGATGGGAACTGCCAACTCCTCAGTCAGCAGTTGAGCACTCAACCATTGCATCACCAGGGCTTCTTCATATATATATATATATGTATATATACACACACACACACATAGATAGATAATATTAATATTCTAACAAACTAAATATGAATAGTTAAATCATGTTAACAGATTTTAAATGGTAGGTATGAATGGATTCAGAATTTCATGATTTTTGTAAGACACACACATGAGTACACTCAAAACACTAATTCTCCTTTTTTTCTTGTAAAGGAAATACTTTTTACAAAGAATAAATAGAGTCTAGTTAAAAATATTGTCTGAACCGGTACTTCCAAAATCTTACTAATTACCTGGAAACAACTGGAGAAATATTATGCTAAAATCCATTAATACAAAATACCTTGACATTCCACCTAATGTCAAAATCTGGAAAATGTCTTCACTAAATATAAGAATGAAGTGTAGAAATGATAGTTAAAATTATGGACTTATCCATGCTTCACTTATGAATACTACTTTAAGTGTTGAAAAAAGGTAGGAAGAAGTTTTGTCATTCTTCTGCAGGGGAAGTGTATTGAATGTAGTACAAAAGCAAGAAAGATTATAGGAAATGATGGATTGTAAAAAAAAAAAAAACTGGAGGCAATATTAATTAAAATGACACAGCATGAAAAAGATAAACAAGGATTTTTTATAGGTAACTTTCACCCAAGAATTTCACATCTAGTTAAAATCTATTTTATCGTTTCAAGGCCACTGTATTGCAAACTCCTATATTTGAGGATCAAAGGAATTTTTCTAACCTTTAAGTAATTGTTTGGAGATATATTTCAAGAGATTTACAGATAAATGGAAGTTTGTAATAGAGGGTCTCAATGGCGATCCCCAAAGATCCTTGCCTGTTGATACACAAGCCCTTGTACAATATCCCCTTGAGCGTTCACAGGACTTACTGATTCATTTCTTATTGAAAGACTGGCAGATTTAATGATATGTCACTACTGAGATTAGAATACAGAAAGATTGTAGCTTCCTTATTGGGGATTCTCTCTTGCTTTCTCTTGAATTGCTCATGCTGGAGTAAGCATGCTGCCATTTTATGAGTATACCTCTGACTGTAGAGATGCCCAGCAATAGGAGAAACTGACATCTTCATTCCAAAAACACACAAGAAACTGACACATGAAACAATCATGTGAGTTACCTTGGAAGTAGATCCGTCAGCTGTTTCCAGTTTGTCAGTCTTTAATGACTGAAGTCCTGTCTGACCAGCTTGAGTTCAGTATCCTAAGAGACCTCGAACCAGATGCACCCAGCTGAGTTGCCCCAGATTCCTGACCCACACACACTCTGAGATAATAAATGCTTGCTATTTTAAACTGTTAAATTTGAGAATAATTTTCTATACAGCAATACATAACTGATACAGGGCCCCATTTAAAAATAAATAAACCTTTGTCTTCAAATCCATTCCTACTCTCGGCCACCCTATAAGACAGAATAGAACCGTCCCACAATGTTTCCAAGGTTGTAAATCTTTAGGGAAGCAGACTGCTACATCTGTATCAAGAGAAGCAGTTGATGGGTTCAGTCACCGAACACTTAGCAGCTGAGCACTTAACCACTGTGCACCAGGGCTCCTTTAGGGTCCCATAAAGGACTCAAATTGGAAATGTTTCTGAATAAAATATTTGATAGTACAGTAAAACTTTCGAAAGCTGGAGCCTCTGTAAGGCAAAAACGTGTCGGAGAAAAAAAACTCAAATATTTTCTACTGAAAGGATTACTTCACCCTAATAAATATTCTCTGAAGGTCAGAACCTGCGAGACCCAATCGGAATCAGAAATTTGTTGGTATTGCGACCCGAATAAGAGAAAGTACAGGTGCAAAAGCTGGAAATAGTTCCAAGAGTTAACGAGAGTCAGAGATGAAGGCTCAGTCTTCCACTTCCTTTTGCATCATTACCGTGTGTGAGTGTGTAGTGTGAATTGTTACTGTTCTCTGAGTATGTCTACATTTTACATTTTTGCCTTTTTTGTTTTTGTTTTTTTTTTTCCCTGTAAATATTTTCCAGGGAAGAACAACATCCATAAGTTTAGAAGAAGGTAAGAAATACTGATAAATTCCTTTGTTTTCACTAAAATCTAGCAAAGCACACTTTTTTTTTTCTTTTCTTGAGAGGTTTTACTCTTTCCTTACCTTTAATTTTTAACTTTCGCTTTAACTATTTGTAATTTTGATACACATTATTGCAATTTTCAAAATCCACTACTTAATTTACTTGAAATTCTTTTCTTCAAAATTTCTTGTTTTGCCCCCCAAAATAGAGAAGCGTTTCCTCACTTAACACATTCAACGCCTGTACCAAAGTAAAAACCTTCTTCTCATGTGGTATTTTTTCTTAACTTTTTTACTGAAGTGTTCTAACTTTATCAGATAATGATACTGATAGTTGCCATTTTTTTCTTTTTTGTTTGAGATATTCATGAAAATAAACATTTTCTGTGCCTTGATGAGGTAGGATTATTTATAGAGAGTGATAGAAAAGTGGTATGAATTTTGAGACTCAGAAAACAAGGCAGTTCCATTGACTCTCAGGTTTCATTGTAAATACTGGAACCGGTTAAATAATACTGTCTAATTTGAATTACTATTGTAATTAAGAAATTAAATCTAAATGTCTTTCTTAGTGCACATACTATCTTCTTTGCTCTATGCCATATGTTTATGCATTTAAATTTTAACAACTTAAACAGTTCTCTTTAAGATTGCTATAATTAGGTAATAATTGAATTCATTCTACTTTACTGAGTAGTTTTCTTGTTTACAAGTGTGGTTTTGTTCTTGAGAGTGTTTCATGTTTTTAACATTTTTATTTTTATGGGCACACTGCAAACACACAAACATATTATACACACATATATAAAAACACATGTGCATGTGTTTCCATGTTGCTAATGGGAGACAATTTGACTTGATGGTGCCCAACAACAACAAGAACAATCTCAACATTAAAGCTGTAGTATTACTGAGATCATTCGGAAAAGTATACAAGGCAGATCTTTTTTTTTTTTCAAAGACTGCTGTATTCACTTAGTATTTCACACAAAAAGATATCAAATATAGTATCATAGATTGCCTGATATTCTGTTAGTATATATGAATAACTCAAAATAATAACATAATTATTCAAAATTCTAAAAATTCACTGAAAAACCCCAATGTCTTTGGTAATTTATGTATCACTTTTCTCCCAATAAAATAATAAACCCAATTCAAGGAATATAGGCGTACTTCAAAGCATGTATTATAAAAATTCAACATTATATGGAGTTTCATATCTAATAGCCCTATTTTAGCTTTTTTTTTTTTTTTTTTCCCAATTGAGATTTTAGAAACCTCTGGTGTTGCTTAGCACTGGGAATTTAGAGCTACCATGCAGCCATTTAGCATTTTTACTACTGTCCTGCATTGCATCAAGTTCTATTTACTGTTATACAGTAGGTAATATCTCATATAACATTAATGTTTTCATTAATGTCCTTTGTGTTTACCATTGTTTTTTGCATTAATGGAAATGCAAAAACGTTTACTGTAGTATGCCTTCTTTACTATTGAATAATTGTGTACTATTTAAATATCCTTAAAAAAAATTTTTTTAAGATATATAAACTTCCAACGATAAAATGCTTTTATGATAAAAATGTGTATGTGCTAATAACACAGAAAGAAAAATATTATTTTAAGGATGATTAAATTGATGTTTTTCTCAGAGTACTACTTAAACTGTCCCATAATTGCTCTAAATGCCCCTCTGTAATAAAATATTTCTGAAGAAAATATTTGAAAATGGATATTAACCATCTATTAGAAAATAATGTTTACATAGTCCATCTTTACCTATGGCCATTTAACTAAAGCATTTGAATTAACCTTCAGAGCTACGTAACATATTTTGTAAAATAAAGACAAGTCCACTCTAATAATACATGAAAAGCATCCTTACCATTTATGTTTTAACCATAGAGTAAAACATTGGCTTAGGTATTATTTTAGTATATTTCTTAGTCTTATCTTTTACAAATAAAGTACATATTAGACACGGAACAAGTTTCTAATGAAAGAAAAATATAGCAAGTTACAAGACTACAATTTCAATGCTATGCAATAAATGGTATACAGTTAGCACTGTGCAGTATTCTCAATAATTTAATTTTTTAAATTGTAACTCTAAATCTCCGAACTGCACAGTTGATCACAAATAAGTGATCAAGTACCAATGCGTATGACAACTACATTAAGAAACATATGTTTTAAAATCTCAATTCAAAATATTCCTTATTGTACATCATTTTCAACCAAAAAGAAAAAAGTACTTGGTAAAAGTAAAATATCTTCCCAACGTGTTACATAACCCAATTTAAATTTTAAGTAACTGTGTGAAATAAAATTCAAATGAAATAATCAATGGATTAAAATATTTATTATGTATTCTATTTAAATAAAAAATATTGTTTTAGTTCTCACTCCAAATAAGTATTATTTTATTAATAAAAATGGTTGAGAATATTAGCCCTGAAACAGCTGTGCAACTATGAAATTGGAGGAAGCAGAGTAATAACCATTTGATGGGGTGTATTCTTTTGGATTTATGTCTATTTTTTTATGTCCATAATTCTTTTTGTCAGAACCACAGAAATTTGGTTGAAATGTAAGTTTAGAGCATTATATTGCTTAAACCAAAAAACCAAACTTGTTGCCACTGAGTCGATTCCAATTCACAGCAGCCCTATAGGACAGAGTAGAACTGCGCCATAGAGTTTTCAAGGAGCGTCTAGTGGATTCGAGCAGCTGACCTTTTGGTTAGCAGCTGTAGCGCTTAACTACTGCACCATGAAGCCTAATGTGCATGCATTCAGACCTTTTGATGCAATTGAATGGTTAGCAAAAGTTCCAGAGCATTGACTCTACACATTTGAGTAGTGAAACTTGGAGAAATTTTAGTAAAAAGAAAATGTAGTTTTTCAAAAGTGTTTTAGACTCTATCTTTTCCATTTTCAACAGTTTAATGTAAGTTTCCAAGGTTACAAGAATGGCGGCAAATACAATGGCAGTTGCATCTCTAATAGGTTTTGAAAGCAGCCAAACAGGCATGTCTCTTTTCTCCAGTATCAGATGAGCCCAAAATAGGTCAATATCATTATTTTATGATTGAATATTCAATGCCACTGAGACTATAGTCTACTGCCACTATTACACTAGGCTTTAAATCATGCCATACCATAATTCATTTTTAGAGATTCACTTGGTTTACAATCATGTTTGTATCATGTCTTCTCAGCACATTAACTTATATGAAAGCCTTCTGAGTTAAAGACATGATAATATTGTTTTTGTTGAATAATTTCAACATATGAGTAATAAAACAGATTGAGTAAATTTGAAAAATATCATACATATACAAAATAAATTTTGGAAATCTTGAACCTTTCTATATTGGACTCATTTCCCCAGGGGGGAGAACACACACACACACACATTTTTGGCATGTATCCTTTTAGCCTTTACCACTGCATTGATAGACATTTATATGTGTACGTACAAACTCCTCTCTATTTTTATGTATTTTTTAAATGATTTATATATTTGTGAATTTTTCTTTCAAGTTTTCTTTGAAGTATACCTCATTTTCTCTTAATGGCTGCATAGTTTCCATGGCCACTTCTAATTAACTTAACCCAACCAACCAACCCAGTGCCATCGAGTCGATTCTGACTCATAGCGACCCTATTATAGGACAGAGTAGAACTGCCCCACAGAGTTTCCAAGGAGCGCCTGGTGCATTTGAACTGCCAACTCTTTGGTTAGCAGCCATAGCACTTAACCACTATGCCACCGGGTTTCCTTTAACTAACTTATTTATTGAAATATAATGCACATATGGAAACCCTGGTGGTGTAGCGGTTAAGAGCTACGGCTGCTAACCAAAAGGTCAGCAGTTTGAATTCACCAAGCACTCCTTGGAAACTCTATAGGGCACATAGAAAATTACACAAATTTCAAGTATACACTTCAGTGAATGTACACTAAGAGAATACACTTATATTATTGCCACATATAAAGAGAGATCACTACCAGTATCTCAGAATCCACCTTCATGCCCCTTTATAGTCACTGCCCCCACTTAGTATCCAAAGTAAGTAACTAGTAAGAGAAGTAATATTACTTGTTATTAAAGCTAATATAAATGTAATTATACAGGATGCACTTTTTTATATATTTGATTAGTTTGGTTAACATTATGTTTGTATTATTCACTCATATGTCTGAAGTTTATCAAAATGTAATTCATTTTCATTGCTGATTATTCCATCGTATACATCTAATAGTACAATGGCTGAGTTTTGAGTTAAAAGCTCAGCTGAGAAGATATTGCCAAAGAGATTTCAAAAACTGATTGTATTAACTTACACTCTCACCAGCACTATATGAACAGTTCCATTAGATTCAAACCCTTGCCAATATTTGGTATTGTAGGGCTTTTTAATTGTAGCCATTTTCATAAGCATGTAGGAGAATTTTGTTGTGGTTTGAATTTGCATTTTCTTCATTATTAACGAGGTTGAAATAGTTTTCATATAATTTGTAATTAACTGGGCATTTAATCAAGCAACAACTTATTAGACATTTGACTTTATATATCCTATATGTACATGGGTATGTATACGGTGTATATTGTTGTCTTTTTTTCTAATTGATCTGTAAGAATTCCTTATGTAATCTTGTTATATATCCTTTAATTTATATGTATTGGAAATACCTTAATTGTGTACCTTGCCAAATCACTTATTTAATGGGATTTTTTGATGAACAGAAGTTCTTAATTTAGTATAGTCTAATTTAGAAATTGTTTCTATTAACACTTACGCTATTTTTCTCCTATATGGTTTAATAAATCTTTATAAGCTCATGCTTATATTCCTATATATTATCTTCTAGAACAGTGATTGTCAGCCAGGAACAATTTTGCCCACCCTCTCTACTTCAGGACATCTGGAGACATTTTTGATAGAAGCAATTTGGGGTTGTGTTATGTATATCTAGTGGGTAGGGTCCAATTATGATGCTTAAAATTCTGCAGTGCTAGATGGCCCCTACAATGAAGAATTATCCAGTCCGAAGTGTCAATAAAGCTGATGTTGAGAAATCTTGTGCCATAAATTTTACATTTAAAACTTTTACATGAAGCTTAAAAATTAAATAAACTATCAGACTCGTTATGTGGTAATGTTAGTCTCTAAACTTCCTCCTTCTCCCTCTCTTTCTCCTCCTGCTTCTCTTCTCCTCTTCCCCCATCTTCCCTACCTCATCACCCTCTTCTTGTCCTGAAATGTCTCCATTATTTTTGGTTCTTTGGACAGATTTGAACATAAATTTCAACATCAGGGTGTCACTTTATTCAAAATCTGCTGGGGTTTTGTTTGGGATTGCAAGAAATCTTTAGAGCAAATGGGGAAAATTTTATATTTTTCAATACTGAGTTTTTCCGTGCATATGATTTATACCTCCACTCATTTAGTTCTTCCTCAGTTTCTCCCACAAATGTTTTATCATTTTATTTGTAGTACGCTTGCACGTTTTTAATTAGTTCTAATCATAGATATTTGAAATTTTAAAAGGATATTGTAAGTGATGCTGGTTTTCCATTGGAATTTTTAATTACATGTTGTTTTTTTTTTTTTTTTTAGTATACAGAGGTAATAATTTTAATATTAACTTTGAATTAAATTACCTTGCCTAAAAAAAAAAAAAAAAAAAGCACTTTTAATTCTGATATTTCATCTCTAGATTATTTTTGGTTTTCTTTATGAATAGCAATGCAGACAGTAAATATTAAAATGTTACTCCATTCCTTCCAAACATTACTCCAAACATTTTTTGATCTTATTGATGTACCTTGAATACAATATTGAATGAAAATGACGAGAATAGGCATTCTTGCTTGTTCCTGAACCCAAGTGAAGAGTTCATCAATATTTCACCATCAAATTACTCGTACATTTTTATAACTTTTTTCAGAATGTATAACAAAGTTACATATTTGCTGTATTTTGAACTGCTAATAAAAGAGAAGTAGAGATATCTATCACTACAGAAATGTGACCAAAGTAGGTGGGATCCAAGAAATACTCTGGGGCGTCTCCATGTACTAATATATATATATATATAAAAAATATATATATATACCTAGTAGTAAATATTAAACAAAATAACACAATACCTTAGGGGTTCAAATATCAAGGGACTGATAATATAGTTCAACACTTAAGACAAAAAATCAAGAAATATGACCTGTGGAGATTCAAGCAAAATCTCAAATTACATGAAATAGAAAGTAGAGAACAACAGAAATATTTTTCTCCACGATCATCCACAGCATTATTTATTATCTATTTCTGGAGTCTCTATGTGACACAAAATTAAGCGCTTGACTACTAGCCAAAAGGTTGGCTGTTGGAGTCCATCTAGAGGCTTCTCATAAGAGGAGCCTGGTGATCTGCTTCTGAAAGGTCACAGTCTTGAAAACCCTATAGGGCACAGGCTACTCTGACACACATGGGGTTTCCATGAATTAGAATTGTCTCAAGGGCACTAACAACATATCTATTACCTATTTCTATTTTTCCTTTACCATGTTTTTTATGTTCCCCTACTGAGTATAGGGTGTGTTTGTTTTGTTTTAGTACACAGATCCTATAATAGTAGGATGCTTTAATGACAGAACTACAAAAGGAATAGACATAATCCAGAGAGCTGTGGTATCACTTTTGGAATTATTAGTCAAAAATCACTTTTGGTTTTCTACTGGTGTAAAAGAAGTAAGAGAATTTTCAATTGTACATGAGGTGGACACATTGTGTTAACAGTAGCATTTTGAGAATTGTATATGTCAGAAAAGAGTGGGCTCACAAAGGAATACTAAGCATCGATAAAGAACAGTGATGAGTCTGTGAAACATCTCATAACATGGAGGCATCTGGAAGGCATTACGCTGATTGAAATTAGTCAGTTGCAAAAGTACAAATATTGTAAAAGACCACTATTATAAGAGCTCAAGAAATAGTTTAAACAGAGAAGAAAATATTCTTTGATGGTTACAAGAGGGGGGAGGCAGGGAGAGGGGTATTCACTAATTAGACAGTAGATAAGAACTACTTTAGGTGAAGGGAAAGACAACACGCAATACAGGGGAGGTCAGCACAGCTGGACTAAACCAAAAGCAAAGAAGTTTCCTGAATAAACTGAACGCTTCGAAGGCCAGCGTAGTAAGGGCAGGGGTTTGGAGACCATGGTTTCAGGAGACGTGTAAATCAATTGGCATAATAAAATCTATTAAGAAAACATTCTACATCCCACTTTGGAGAATGGGGTCTGGGGTCTTAAATGCTAGCAAGCAGACATCTAAGATGCATCAATTGGTCTCAACCCACCTGGAACAAAGGAGAATGAAGAACACCAAAGACAGAAGGTAATTATGAGCCCAAGAGACAGGAAAGGCCACATAAACCAGAAAAGCTAGATGGTGCTCGGCTACAACCTATGACAGCCCTGAAAGGGAACACAACAGAGAACCCCTGAGGGGGCAGGAGAACAGTGGGATGCAGAGCCCAAATTCTCACAAGAAGGCCAGACTAAATGGTCTGACTGAGACTAGGAGCACCCTGGTGGTCATGGTCCCCAGACCTTCTGTTAGCCCAAGACAGGAACCATTCCCGAAGCCAACTCTTCGGACAGGGATTGGAGTGGACAATGGGATGGTATGATACTGGTGAAGAATGAGCTTCTTGGATCAAGTAGACACGTGAGACTATGTAGGCATCCCCTGTCTGGAGGGGAGATGAAAGGGCAGAGGGGGTTCAGAAGCTGGCCGAACGGTCACGAAAAGAGAGAGTGGAGGGAAGAAGTGTGCTGTCTCATTAGGGGGAGAGCAATTAGGAGTATGTAGCAAGGTGTATATAAATTTTTGCATGAGAGACTGACCTGATTTGTAAACTTTCACTTAAGCACAATAAAAATTAAAAAAAAAAAAAAAAAAAAGAGTGAGCTAGTACTTGCCTAAGGTTTTAGGCAGGTAGGGTAGGAACTGGGATATCTGTTGTTTTTGCTTACCAACTTCCACTTCTTCTTGGAACAGATTCCAGCCTCTTACAACAGGGATATAGGCTGGCTAGATCAAAATATCTCAAGGCACAGCATTCAGGTGATTTTTCCTGTGAAAGTTACGTTATCTTAAGCCTGCACCCTGCTGAGAATGTTCCTGAGCTCCGCTGATGAATCTCCAGTGCTGCCTGGATACTGTCTCTCCTCAGACTTGCATGTTTACCCTTAGCTATTTCATGATCCTTTGTACCAATCCTTTTCTTTTTGGTTTGTCTATTTAAGTTAGCTGAATCTGAGTCTTGTTTTGTTTTGGTTTTGTCTCATCAGTTTTGAAAAAGAACATAAATTCCTACCAGACTAGAGTAAAACAGTGATTTGAGTTTAAAATTGTTACTCAAGAATTCTGCCAACAATTTTACAAATATTTATGAAGGCAACAAAACAAAACAAACAAACAACAACAACAAATTCAGACAGGGAAGTCTCACTGAATGTTATTTTCCATTTCACTGAGAGGCAAATGGAAACTTGATATCACTGATAGGGCTGGCTTTATTGGAGAAATGTTGATGGTCAGCATTGGAAAAAATTTAAAACATTGAAATAAGTATGCATAATTTTAGAATTAAGTTATAGAGTGAGTAAAAGTTATTTTGCTACTAGCTTGCCATTTACTTAGGTAGTAGTTAGAAAAATAAAGTGGTTATTTCAACTTAAAAAAAAACTTAGGCACTAAATATCAACATGAAGGGATCACTGGTATTGCTATAATGGAGGTATATTATGCTTTGAATATGCAAAGGAGAGAGATTCCTCAATTCAAGTGAAGAAGGCCTATCACAGCTGCACGCATAGAAAGGGCAACAAATAAACATTTGCGGATTAAGTAAATGAATGAGCTTACACAAGTTAAACCTTGAAGCATGCTCTGAGTGTAAATAATATCAAAAATATCTAAAGGGAAACATTAACTTGATGGCAAAAGGAAAATTAGGTTAAAAAAAGAATTTAAATTTTTGAAATACATAACAGTATTGGGAATATATCCGTATGTAATTTAATGTTGTTGTTAGATGCCGTCGAGATTGTTCCAATTTACAGCGACCCTACAGGGCCGAGTAGAACTACCCCACAGGGTTTCCAAAGAGTGACTGGTGGATTTGAACCACAGGCTTTTTGGTTAGCTGCCGAGCTCTTAACCACTACACCACCAGGGCTCCATGTAATTTAATAGATAATAAATATTTTCACCTCACAGAATATAAAGCCTGCATATTTTCTTTTCCTCTCAGGCACTCCTTGATAATGGATTGCGTGTTTTAAAGGAGCAAAAAACCATTGACAGACATACTGGAATGTGTTCTGTCTAGAGTCAGAACAAGGAAATGCAAATTAAGCCATCAATGACATGCCATTTTAAATACTTTTTTAAATGAAAATGCAGATTGATGTAGATGATAAAACAATTTTCTCCTGGGAAGAATTTTGGCAATTTGAGCCTCCTCTTCTAAACAGTAACTAAGTGCAATCTTTTCTTCCTTCTAAAGTGTCTCTCCAATCTCCACCTGTCTTTACTGCCCACAGCCATAGCTCTCCGAACTCCCACAATTACCTTCTAATTTTTCCTCCAGCCTACAGTCTTATTCCGCTCTAATACATTCTTCTTCAGCCACAAAACAATTTTGATCATCCCACTCCTCTTCTTAAAACTGCAGTTAATAGCATTCTTTTGCTCTCACTTAAAGTCAAACTACTTAACATACTTTCATGATCCTTCAGTTAGTTTTCTTTGCTGTTCAATGACCTGCCCAGATTCATTTTCCTTTTAACCCCATCTCGCACTCCACAAAACCCAAATCTAAGTTCCAGGTAATTAATTCCACCTCATAACCTCCCCAAGCTCCCTTGTCACTTATCCCTTCACCTAGGCCCAGCAGTTCTCTTAGTAGAACAAATGTGACCTTTAGCTTGGCTAACCTCTAATTGTACTGATCTAAGAGATACCAATCACTTCTTCCATCATTATCTCTAGCTCCCTTCCAGCCTACTCCTGTAGAAACTTGTAATAACTCTATCACAGCAACCTGCACCACACTGTGGGCAGATGATTCTTACTTCTTTGTTCCTTGCTTAATCACAAAAGTTTGCTCATTTTGATATTCACAGTGCAATTATATTTGATCAGTGAATGAATCAATCAGAATTTATTAAATGTGTGTATAATTGGTACAGTATTTTTAACTCCTAGAATCTTTCCAAAATGTATAATCTTCAATATGGAAAAAGGGGTATACAATAATGTTTACAATGATAATATATATAATGGTAATAATAATATATATAATACATATAAGAGGGCAGAATTAGAAAACATCTACAGGTTTAAATATAGGGTATTAGCTAAATGAATTAGAGTTGCAGTAGGGTACTTGCTGGTTGTCTGCTTTTGTTTTCAAAATTCATCGTACTTTCCACTTGCCCACGTTCTTGTCATTATGATTTATAAGGAGTGGTGTCACTCTCTCTCAAGGAGTAGATCCTGATCTGCTTAAGGAAATCAACATATTCCATTCTTCCTAAACCAATTACTGATTCAGGGATTGACCAATAAGCCATACAGAACCAATGTAACTCTGAAAGATATTTTCTAGGGCTCAATAGAAGGAAAAACGATTTTTCTTTTCCATTAGAAAGTGTGAAATGTGGTTGTAGTTTAAGGATATGAGGTCTGGTACAGAAGAATCCATTTTTAATCCTTTAGTTAATTTTTATGAGAAAATTGTATATAAGTTATTGTAAGAAATAACAGGGAGATTGTATAGTCTTTGCCCAGTTCCTCCCAATAGTAACATTTTACAAAACTGTAGTATAATGTCAGAGCCCAGACGCTGATGCAGTTGAGATATGGAAGAGTTCAGTTACCATAAGGATCCATGATTTTATCTTATTACAATCATTCCCATTTCTCTCTCACCTTATCAAACACCCTCATCTCTGTCCCTGGTACCTGGCAACCACTAATCTATTTTCCATTTCTATAATTTTGTTATTTTAAGAATGTTATATAAATGGAATCATACAGTATGCAATCTTTTGAGACTGGCTTTTGCAATCATCATCGTTCCCTGGAGATTCATCCAAGCTGTTGGGTGTGTCAGGAGTTCATTCCTTTTTATTTCTGAGTAATATTCCATGGCATAGGATTACCACTGCATGTTTAAGCATTAATCTGTTGAAGAACATCTGGGTAGTTTCCAGTTTGAGGGCTGTTAAAATACCCAAACCCATTGTTGTCGAGTCAATTCTGACTTATAACGGCCCTATAGGACAGAGTAGAACTGCTCCACAGGGTTTCCAAGGAGCTTCGAATGGATTCACAATGCTGACCTTTTGGTTTAGCAGCTGATCTCTTAACCACAATGCCACCAGGGTTGCTATAAACATTTATGCACAAGTCTTTGCATGAACATAAGTTCTCATTTCTCTGTAATAAATGGCCAAAAGTATAACTGCTGGTTTGTATGATAGTTGTATGTTAAGCTTTGTAACACACTGCCAAACTGATTTCCATAGTAGTTACGTACTTTTATATTCCTGCCAGCAAAATATGAATGATCAAGTTTCTTTGCATCCATACCAGCATGTATTATCACGATTTTAATAATCATTTTGAAAGATGATTAGTCATACCTCATTGTGATTTTAATGTACATTTCTCTGTTAGCTAATGGTGTTGAACACCTTTTCAAGTGCTTATATGCTATCCATATATTCTCCTCAGTGAAATGTATGTCTGTTCATTTCTTTTGCCCATTTTCTAATTGGACTTTTTCTATTTTTTCTTCTTTATTTTTCTTCTATTGAGTTTTGAGTTGATAATTCTTTATATATACTCTAGATATTAGTGTTTATTGGATACATGAGTTGCAAATATGTTCTCCCAGTGGGTAATTTGCCTTCTTATCCTCTTATCATTCATAAAGCAAAAGTTTTTGAATTTGGATGAAGTATGACATTACATTTTCTCTTTGTGGATCATGTGTTTGGTGTAAATATAAAAACTCTTTGCCTAGTCCAGGATTCTGAAGTTTATTTTCTGTTTGTATATATATAAGTGTATATATATATATATATACACATATATATACATATACACACACATACAGACATAAATGTTATATAATTTTATATCTTACCATGATCCATTTGAAGTTATTTTTGTCCTAAGTGTTGAGGCATTAGTTTTTAGGATAGATCTGTGAAAGTTTAGTGTGCTAATTAGAAAGCCTGTGAATGAGACTGCCAAATATGTATAACGCTTTGTTGGAATACTACGGGCACTTCTTTTACCATATAAGATTTAAAAGAAAATGTCTTCAAAAGCTTTACTTCTTTTTCTATGGTCTATGTTACATAACATAATTTTAACAAAAAGAGATTTTATGAACTTCAGCTTTTTTCACATATACTGAAAAAAAATCCTTAATATATTGGCGTTGTATTTTATTGTTGATCAGCAGAACAGTTGGAGGGACCGTGGCAGGAAGGGTTGTCTTTATTTCAATGGGTGGAACCACAGCCTCCAGTTCAAAGAGTTGAAAAGTTGCCTCCTAGGTTTCAAAGAATCAGCTCTCTACCAATTCAGTTCTGGACTGGAGGGCTTGCTAACAGGTGGACAAGAGAATAGTTGCCCAAAACTGAGAGGATGAGGCTGCCATTTCCAAGGGCCAGGAAAAAAGGCCTGTATAGAGCTGAGAGGGTGGACCATGCAAATGGACCAGGAGAATAGGGCCACCCAAAGCCCAGGGAGCTGGGTTGCCATTGCAATGGGCCTAGAAGTTAGAGATGACTCCCAAGATCAGGGGCCTACACCTGAAATCTGGAGAACCAGGCTAACACCCTGAGTCTGGATGGCAAGACCTTTGCCATGTGGTCCAGAAGAACAAAGAATTTTTTTCAAGCCTTGAGAACTAATGCAATTCATTCTTCTAGATTTTGGGCTTTTTTGGTGCCCACCAACCTCTCTTTCCCTCCAATTTTTCCCATTTTTGATAGAAATGTCTACCTTGTGTTTGTTCTGTCATTGTGAGTTGGAAGTAGATAACTTATAGTTTTCACAGGTCCACTTATGGACAGGAATTTTGCCCCAGGATGGAATATGCCCCAAAGCTCACCCATACTTGATTTAGATGATTCAGAAGGTGAGATTTTAGACTTAGAGTTGATGCAGGAATAGAACAAGACTTTCGGGAATGTGTTTTGCATGTGGGAAGAGTATAGCTTTGGAGGAGTGAAAACGGTGAAATGTCATGGATTGAATTGTGTCCTACAAAAATATGTTTTGGAATCTTAACTTGCTATACTTGTAAATGTAATCGCATTGGGAAATAAGGTTTTCTTTGTTATGTTAATGAGACCATATAAGGGTACTGTGTGTCTGAAGCATACTCACTTTTCAGATACCAAAAGAGCAGAACAGGTATAGAAGCAAGCAAGCACAAATGAAAGGGAGGATATGTATCACTTGTATCTCAATCTACAAGGAATGCTAAGAATAATAGAGAAACTAAAATGAGGAAAAACAGCTGCAAATGCCCATTAATAATTGGAACCTGGAATGTGTTGTTGTTGTTAGGTGCTGTCGAGTCGCTTCCAACTCATAGCGACCCTATGCACAACAGAACGAAACACTGCCCGGTCCTAAGCCATCTCACAGTCACTTATGCTTGAGCTCATTGTTGCAGCCACAGTGTCAATCCACCTCACTGAGGTCCTTCCTCTTCCGCTGACCCTGTACTTTGCCAAGCATGATGTCCTTCTTCAGGGACTGATCCCTCCTGACAACATGTCCAAAGTATGTAAGACGCAGTCTTGCCATCCTTGCTTCTAAGGAGCATTCTGGTTGTACTTCTTCCAACACAGATTTGTTTGTTCTTTTGGCAGCCCACGGTATGTTCAATTCTTCGCCGACACAATTCAAAGGCATCCATTTTTCTTCAGTCTCCCTTATTCATTGCCCAGCTTTCACATGCATATGATGCAGTTGAAAATACCATGGCTTGGGTCAGACACACCTTAGTTTTCAAGGTGATATCTTTGCTCTTCAACACTTTACAGAGGTCCTTTGCAGCAGATTTACCCAATGCAATGCATCTTTTGATTTCTTGACTGGTGCTTCCACGGCTGTTGATTATGGATCCAAGTAAAATCAAATTCTTGACAAGTTCAATTTTTTCTCTGTTTATCGTGACGTTGCTCTTCGGTCCAGTTATGAGGATTTTTGTTTTCTTTACGTTGAGGTGCAATCCATTCTGAAGGCTGTGGTCTTTGATCTTCATTAGTAAGTGCTTCAAGTTCTCTTCACTTTCACCAAGCAACGTTGTGTCATCTGCATAACACAGGTTGCTAATGAGCCTTCCTCCAATCCTGATGCCCTTTCTTCTTCACATAGTCCAGCTTCTTGGATTATTTGCTCAGCATACAGATTGAATAAGTATGGTGAAAGGACACAACCCTGATGCACACCTTTCCTGACTTTAAACCAATCAGTATCCCCTCATTCTGTCTGGATAACTGCCTCTCGATCTATGTAAAGGTTCTTCATGAGCACAATTAAGTGTTCTGGAATTCCCATTTTTCGCAATTCTATCCATAATTTGTTATGATACACACAGTTGAATGCCTCTGCACAGTCAATAAAACACAGGTAAACATCCTTCTGGTATTATCTGCTTTCAGCCAGGATCCTGGAATGTACAAAGTATGAATCTAGGAAAATTGAAAATCATCGAAAATGAAATGGAATATATAAACATCGATATCCTAGGCATTAGTAAGCTGAAATGGACTGGTATTGGCCATTTTGAATGAGACAATCCTAATCTACTGTGCTGGGAATGACAACTTAAAGAGGAATGGCATTGCATTCATCATCAAAAAGAGCATTTCAAGATCTATGCTGAAGTACAACGCTGTCAGTGATAGGATAATATCCATACACCTACAAGGAAGACCAGTTAATACAACTATTATTCAAATTTAAGCACCAACCACTAAGGCAAAGATGAAGAAATAGAAGATTTTTATCAGCTTCTGCAGTCTGAAATTGATCAAACATGCAATCAGGATGCATGGGTAATTACTGGTGATTGGAATACAAAAGTTGGAAACAAAGAAAAAGGATCAGTAGTTGGAAAATATGGCCTTGGTGATAGAAACAATGCCAGAGATCAAATGATAGAATTTTGCAAGACTAACGACTTCTTCATTGCAAATACCTTCTTTCACCAACATAAACAGAGACTATACACATGGACCTCACCAGATGGAACACACAGGAATCAAATTGACTACATCTGTGAGAAAAGATGATGGAAAAGCTCAATATCATCAGTTAGGAAAGGGTCAGGGGCTGAATGTGGAACAGATCATTAATTGCTCATATGCAAGTTCAAGCTGAAACTGAAGAAAATCAGAGCAAGTCCATGAGAGCCAAAATATGACCTTGAGTATATCCCACCTGAATTTAGAGACCATCTCAAGAATAGATTTGACACATTGAACACTAGTAACCAAAAGACCAGATGAGTTGTGGAATGGCATCAAGAACATCATACATGAAGAAAGCAAGAGGTCATTGAAAAGACAAGAAAGAAAGAGAAGACCGAGATGGATATCAGAGGAGACTCTGAAGCTTACTCATGAATGTTGAGCAGCTAAAGCAAAAGGAAGAATTGATGAAGTAAAAGAACTGAACAGAAGACTTCAAAGGGCGGCTCGAGAAGACAAAGTATTATAATGACATGTGCAAACAGCTGAAGATAGAAAACAAAAAGGGAAGAACACGCTTGGGATTTCACAAGTTGAAAGAACTGAAGAAAACTTTCAAGCCTCCAGTTGCAATAGTGAAGGATTCTATGGGGAACATATTAAAAGACACAGGAAGCATCAAAAGAAGATGGAAGGAGAGGCGGGGCCAAGATGGCGGACTAGGTGGACGCTACCGCGGATCCCTCTTGCAACAAAAACTCGGAAAAACAAGTGAATCGATCACATACATAACAATCTACGAACTCTGAACAACAAGCACAGACTTAGAGACGGAAAAAGAACAAATACAGGCAGACAGCGACCGTTTTTAGAACTAGGAGCCAGTGTACCAGGCAGGTGACCTTCGGAGCCCGATCTGGGGCAGAGCCCAGGGGGGCAGAAGGCACAGACAAGGGGCCCAGCCCTACCCCCCCGAACCTATCCCGGGAGAGAGTCTAGCTGGTTGGCGCAGGCGGCATAGCGGCGCAGCCCGAGGGAGAAGCACCCGGGAGGCAGTGACTGATCTTGGAGCGGGGAGAGCAGCGTCCCAGGCGGGGAGCTGTCCCGCCGGGAGTTTGGCGGGAAGTGGGCGGGGCGCGAGCAGGGGAGGGTCAGCTATATTTCCCTAAAGCGACCCTGGGGCGGGGCCCACACGTTTGTGCAGGGGGACGCCCATCCAGTTCGCGCGTGTGGCACGGCGCACCGGAGTGAGAAGTCCCCGAAGGAAGTGACAGGTCTCAGAGCGGGGAAAGCAGCGTCCCAGCCAGGGAGCCATCCCGCTGGGATTTTGGCGAAAGCGGGCGGGCACGAGCGCGGGGTCCAATTATATTCTCCTGAATAGACCCTGGGGGCAGGCCCACCTGTTCGTGCAGGAGACGCCCACCCAGTTCACGCCAGCGGGGCCGTGCACCGGAGGGAGAAGTCCCCGGGAGGAAGTGACTGATCTCGGAGTGGGGAGAGTAGCATCCAAACCGGGGAACCGTCCCGCCCGGATTTTGGCAGACGGGTGCGGAGCGTGAACGCGGTGATCAGCTCTATATTCTGTGGTGCTACACTCCTACCTCTCAGATCCCTCCCCCACCCTCCCCAGGTGGCTCCATTAACATCTGAATACCTGGAGCCAGAGGGAGAATTCAGATAGGGATTTGACTGCATTTTTTTTTAGCTGATTACCTGGAAAATCTAGTTTCCCAGTGATGGCTCAGAGACAGCAGTCCACATCAAACCACATAAAGAAACAGACCATGACAGCTTCTACAACCCCCCAAACAAAAGAATCAAAATCTTTCCCAAATGAAGATACAATCCTGGAATTATCAGATACAGAATATAAAAAACTAATTTACAGAATGCTTCAAGATATCACAAATGAAATTAGGATAAATGCAGAAAAAGCCAAGGAACACACTGATAAAACTGTTGAAGAACTCAAAAAGATTATTCAAGAACATAGTGGAAAAATTAATAAGTTGCAAGAATCCATAGAGAGAGAGCATGTAGATATCCAAAAGATTAACAATAAAATTACAGAATTTGACAACGCAATAGAAAGTCAGAGGAGCAGACTCGAGCAATTACAATGTAGACTGGGACTTCTGGAGGACCACGGAATCAACACCAACATAGCTGAAAAAAAATCAGATAAAAGAATTTAAAAAAATGAAGAAACCCTAAGAATCATGTGGGACTCTATCAAGAAGGATAACTTGCGAGTGATTGGAGTCCCAGAACAGGGAGGGGGGGGACAGAAAACACAGAGAAAATAGTTGAAGAACTCCTGACACAAAACTTTCCTGACATCATGAAAGACGAAAGGATATCTATCCAAGATGCTCATCGAACCCCATTTAAGATTGATCCAAAAAGAAAAACACCAAGACATATTATCATCAAACTTGCCAAAACCAAAGACAAACAGAAAATTTTAAAAGCAGCCCGGGAGAAAAGAAAGGTTTCCTTCAAGGGAGAAAAAACAAGAATAAGTTCAGACTACTCAGCAGAAACCATGCAGGCAAGAAGGGAATGGGACGACGTATACAGAGCACTCAACGAGAAACACTGCCAACCAAGGATCATATATCCAGCAAAACTCTCTCTGAAATATGAAGGAGAAATTAAGATATTTACAGACAAACACAAGTTTAGAGAATTTGCAAAAACTAAACCAAGACTGCAAGAAATGCTAAAGGAGATTGTTTGGCCTGATGACCAATGATATCAGGTACCAGCACAATACAAGGTCACAAAACAGAACGCCCTGATATCAATGCAACTCAAATAGGGAAAGCACAAAAACAAACAAATTAAGACTAATTCTAAAAAATAAATAAATAAACAAAATAATACACATAACAGGAAATCATGGAAATCAATAGATAAACGATCACAATAATCAAAAAAAAAAAAAAAAGAGGGACTAAATATAGGAGGCATTGAACGGCCAGATGGAGAGTGATACAAGGCGATATAGAAGGATACAAGTTAGGTTTTTACTTAGAAAAATAGGGGTAAATAATAAGGTAACCACAAAAAGGAATGTCTATTCCATAACTCAAGAAAAACGTAATGACTCAACAAACACAAAGTTAAGCATTATGAAAATGAGGATCTCACAAGCTACTAAGAAAAACGTCTCAGCACAAAAAAGCATGTGGAAAAATGAAATGGCCAACAACACACATGAAAAGGCATCAAAATGACAGCACTAAAAACTTATTTATCTATAATTATGCTGAATGTAAATGGACTTAATGCACCAATAAAGAGACAGAGAGTCACGGACTGGATAAAGAAACACGATCCATCTATATGCTGCCTACAAGAGACACACCTTAGACTTAGAGACACAAACAAACTAAAACTCAAAGGATGGAAAAAAACATATCAAGCAAACAATAAGCAAAAAAGAAGAGGAGTAGCAATATTAATTTCTGACAAAATAGACTTTAGACTTAAATCCACCACAAAGGATAAAGAAGGACACTATATAATGATAAAAGGGACAATTGATCAGGAAGACATAACCATATTAAATATTTACCCACCCAATGACAGGACTGCAAGATACATAAATCAAATTTCAACAGAATTGAAAAGTGAGATAGACACCTCCACATTTATAGTAGGAAACTTCAACACACCACTTTAGGAGAAGGACAGGACATCCAGTAAGAAGCTCAATAGAGACACGGAAGACCTACTCACAACAATCAACCAACTTGACCTCATTGACTTATACAGAACTCTCCACCCAACTGCTGCAAAATATACTTTTTTTTCTAGCGCACATGGAACATTCTCTAGAATAGACCACATATTAGGTCATAAAACAAATCTTTGCAGAATCCAAAATATCGAAATATTACAAAGCATCTTCTCAGACCACAGGCAATGAAGCTAGAAATCAATAACGGAAAAACTAGGGAAAAGAAATCAAATACTTAGAAAATGAACAATACCCTCCTGAAAAAAGACTGGGTTATAGAAGATATCAAGGAGGGAATAAGCAAATTCTTAGAAAGCAACGAGAATGAAAATACTTCCTATCAAAACCTCTGGGACACAGCAAAAGCAGTGTTCAGAGGCCAATTTATATCGATAAATGCACACATACAAAAAGAAGAAAGAGCCAAAATCAGAGAACTGTCCCTACAACTTGAACAAATAGAAAGTGAGCAACAAAAGAATCCATCAGGCACCAGAAGAAAACAAATAATCAAAATTAGAGCTGAACTAAATGAATTAGAGAACAGAAAAACAATTGAAAGAATTAACAAAGCCAAAAGCTGGTTCTTCGAAAAAATTAACAAAATTGATAAACCATTAGCTAGACTGACTAAAGAAAAACAGGAAAGGAAACAAATAACCCGAATAAGAAACGAGAAGGACCACATCACAACAGAGCCAAATGAAATTAAAAGAATCATTTCAGATTACTGCGTGAAAGTGTACTCTAACAAATTTGAAAACCTAGAAGAAAGAGATAAATTCTTGGAACAATACTACCTACCTAAACTAACACATTCAGAAGTAGAACAACTAAATAGACCCATAACAAAAAAAGAGATTGAAACGGTAATCAAAAAACTCCCAACAAAAAAAAAGCCCTGGCCCGGACTGCTTCACTGCAGAGTTCTACCAAACTTTCAGAGAAGACTTAATACCACTACTACTGAAGGTATTTCAAAGCATAGAACAAGGCGGAATACTACCCAACTCATTCTATGAAGCTACCATCTCCCTGATACCAAAACCAGGTAAAGACATTACAAAAAAAGAAAATTTTAGACCTATATCCCTCATGAACATAGATACAAAAATCCTCAACAAAATTCTAGCCAATAGAATCCAACAACACATCAAAAAAATAATTCACCCTGACCAAGTGGGATTTATACCAGGTATGCAAGGCTGGTTTAATATCAGAAAAACCATTAATGTAATCCATCACATAAATAAAACAAAAGACAAAAACCACATGATCTTATCAATAGATGCAGAAAAGGCATTTGACAAAGTCCAACACCCATTTATGATAAAAACTCTTCCCAAAATAGGAATTGAAGGGAAATTCCTCAACATAATAAAGGGCATCTATGCAAAGCCAACAGCCAATATCACTCTAAATGGAGAGAACCTGAAAGCATTTCCCCTGAGAACGGGAACCAGACAAGGATGCCTTTTATCACTACTCTTATTCAACATCGTACTTGAAGTCCTAGCCAGGGCAATTAGGCTAGACAAAGAAATAAAGGGTATCCAGATTGGTAAGGAGGAAGTAAAGCTATCACTATTTGCAGATGACATGATCGTATACATGGAAAACCCTAAGGAATCCTCCAGAAAACTACTGAAACTAATAGAAGAGTTTGGAAGAGTCTCAGGTTATAAAATAAACATACAAAAATCACTTGGATTCCTCTACATCAACAAAAAGAACACCCAAGAGGAAATCACCAAATCAATACCATTCACAGTAGCCCCCAAGAAGATAAAATACTTAGGAATAAATCTTACTAAGGATGTAAAAGACCTGTACAAAGAAAACTATAAAACTCTGCTACAAGAAATTCAAAAGGACATACTTAAGTGGAAAAACATACCCTGCTCATGGATAGGAAGACTTAACATAGTAAAAATGTCTATTCTACCAAAAGCCATCTATACATATAACGCACTTCCAATCCAAATACCAATGTCATATTTTAAGGGGATAGAGAAACAAATCACTAATTTCATATGGAAGGGAAAGAACCCCCGGATAAGCAAAGCATTACTGAAAAAGAAGAAGAAAGTGGGAGGCCTCACTCTACCTGACTTCAGAACCTATTATACAGCCACAGTAGTCAAAACAGCCTGGTACTGGTACAACAACAGGCACATAGACCAATGGAACAGAATTGAGAACCCAGATATAAATCCATCCACATATGAGCAGCTGATATTTGACAAAGGACCAGTGTCAGTCAATTGGGGAAATGATAGTCTCTTTAACAAATGGTGCTGGCATAACTGGATATCCATTTGCAAAAGAATGAAATAGGACCCATACCTCACACCATGCACAAAAAATAACTCCAAGTAGATCAAAGACCTAAACATAAAGATTAAAACGATAAAGATCATGGAAGAAAAAATAGGATCAACCCTAGGAGCCCTAATACAGGGCATAAACAGAATACAAAACATTACCAAAAATGAGGAAGAGAAACCAGATAACTGGGAGCTCCTAAAAATCAAACACCTATGCTCATCTAAAGACTTCACCAAAAGAGTAAAAAGACCACCTACAGACTGGGAAAGAATATTCAGCTATGACACCTCAGACCAGCACCTGATCTCTAAAATCTACATGATTCTGTCAAAACTCAACCACAAAAAGACAAGCAACCCAATCAAGAAGTGGGCAAAGGATATGAACACACATTTCACTAAAGAAGATATTCAGGCAGCCAACAGATACATGAGAAAATGCTCCCGATCATTAGCCATTAGAGAAATGCAAATTAAAACTACGATGAGATTCCATCTCATACCAACTAGACTGGCATTAATCCAAAAAACACAAAATAATAAATGTTGGAGAGGCCGCGGAGAGATTGGAACTCTCATACAGTGCTGGTGGGATTGTAAAATGGTACAACCACTTTGGAAATCCATCTGGCATTATCTTAAACAGTTAGAAATAGAACTACCATACAACCCAGAAATCCCACTACTTGGAATATACCCTAGAGATACAAGAGCCTTCACACAAACAGATATATGCACACCCATGTTTATTGCAGCTCTGTTTACAATAGCAAAAAGCTGCAAGCAACCAAGATGTCTGTCAACGGACGAATGGGTAAATAAATTGTGGTATATTCACACAATGGAATACTACGCATCAATAAAGAACAGTGACGAATCTCTGAAACATTTCATAACATGGAGGATTCTGGAAGGCATTATGCTGAGCGAAATGAGTCAGTTGCAAAAGGACAAATATTGTATAAGACCACTATTATAAGATCTTGAGAAACAGAAAAAAACGGAGAAGAACACATACTTTTGTGGTTACAAAGGGGGAGGGAGGGAGGGAGGGAGAGGGCTTTTTACTGATCAATCAGGAGATAAGAACTGCTTTGGGTGAAGGGAAAGACAACACTCAATACAAGGAAGGTCAGCCTAATTGGACTGGACTAAAAGCAAAGAGGTTTCCGGGATAAGATGAAAGCTTCAAAGGTCAGCGGAGCAGGGGCTGGGATCTGGGGAACTTGGTTTGAGGGGACTTCTAAGTCAATGGGCAAAATAATTCTAATATGAAAACATTCTGCATGCCACTTTGAATTGTGGCGCCTGGGGTCCTAAATGCCAACAAGCGGCCATCTAAGATGCAGCAATTGGTCTCAACCCACCTGAAGCAGAGGCAAAGAAAGAACACCAAGGTAACACGACAACTAAGAACCCAAGAGACAGAAAGGGCCACATGAACCAGAGACCTACATTATCCTGAGACCAGAAGAACTAGTTGGTGCCCGGCCACAATCGATGTCTGCCCTGTCAGGGAGCACAACAGACAACTCCTGAGGGAGCAGGAGACCAATGGGATACAGACCCCAAATTCTCATAAAAGACCACACCTAATGGTATGATTGGGACTAGAGGAATCCCAGAGACAATGCTCCCCAGAACTTCTGATGGCACAGGACAGGAACCATCCCCGAAGACAACTCATTAGGCATGAAAAGGACTGGTCAGTGGGGGGGAGAGAGAGATGCTGATGAAGAGTGAGCTAATTAAATCAGGTGGACACTGGAGAGAGTGTTGGCAACTCTTGACTGGAGGGGGGATGGGAAGATAGAGAGAGAGGGAAGATGGCAAAATTGGCACGAAACGAGAGACTGAAAGGGCTGACTCAATAGGGGGAGAGCAAGTGGGAGAAGGGAGTAAGATGTATGTAAACCTACATGTGACAGACTGATTGGAATGGTAAATGTTCACTTGAAGCTTAATAAAAATTAATTAAAAAAAAAAAAGAAGACGGAAGGAATGCACAGAGTCATTATACAAAAAAGATTTAGTGGATGTTCAACTATATCAACAGGTAGCATATGCTTAGGAACCAATGATACTGAAGGAAGAAGCCCAAGCTTCTCTGAAGGCATGGGATAAAAACAAGGCTCCAGAAATTGATGGAATATCAATTGAGGTGTTTCAACACACGGATGCAGTGCTAGAGGTACTCAATCATCTATGCCAAGAAATATGGAAGACAGCTTTCTGGCCAACTGACTGGAGAAGATTCATATTTATGCCTACTCCCAAGAAAGATGATCTAACCAAATGTGGAAATTATCAAACAATATCATCAATATCACATGAAAGCAAAATTTTGCTGCAGATCATTCAAAAACAGCTGCAGCAGTATATCAACAGGGAACTGCCAGAAATTCAGGCCGGTTTCAGAAGAGGATGTGGAACCAGGGATATCATTGCTAATGTCAGATGGGTCCTGGCTGAAAGCCGAGAATACCAGAAGGATGTTTACCTGTGTTTTATCGACTACGCAAAGGCATTTGTGTGTATTATAAGAAATTATGGATAGCATCGTGAAGAATAGGAATTCCAGAAAACTTAATTGCGCTCATGAGGAGCCTTTACATAGATCAAGAGGCAGTTGTTCAGACAGAAAAAAGGAATACTGATTGGTTTAAAGTCAGGAAAGGTGTGCATCAGGGTTGTATTCTTTCACCATACCTATTCAATCTGTACGCTGAGCAAATAATCCAAGAAGCTGGACTATGTGAAGAAGAAAGGGCCATCAGGATTGGAGAAGACTCAATTAACATTCCGTGTTATGCAGATGACTCTGTCTTGCTTGCTGAAAGTGAAAAGGGCTTGATCTAATGAAGTTGAAAGACCACAGCCTTCAATATGGCTTGCACCTCAACATAAAGAAAAGAAAAATCCTCACAACTGGACCAATAAGCAACATCATGATAAATGGAGAAAACATTGAAGCTGTCAATGATTTCCTTTTACTTGGATCCACGATCAAACGCCATGGAAGCAGCAGTCAAGAAATCAAACTACAGATTGCATTGGGTAAATCTGCTGCAAAGGACCTCTTTAAAGTGTTGAAGAGCAAAGATGTCACCTTGAAGACTAAGGTGTACCTGACCCAAGCCATGGTATTTTCAGTTGTATCATAAGCATGTGAAAGCTGGACAATGAATAAGGAAGACTGAAGAAGACTTGATGCCTTTGAATTGTGGTGTTGGTGAAGAATATTGAATATACCATGGACTGTCAAAAGAAGAAACAAATCTGTCTTGGAAGAAGTATACCCAGACTGCTCCTTAGAAGCAAGGATGGAGAGACTGCATCTAACATACATTGGACATGTTGTCAGGAGGGATCAGTCCCTGGAGAAGGACATCTTGCTTGGCAAAGTACAGCGGAAAAAAGGAAGACCCTCAATGAGGTGGATTGACACCGTGGTTGCAACAATGATCTCAAGCATAACAACGATTGTAGGGATGGCACAGGACTGGGCTGTGTTTTGTCCTGTTGTGCATACGGATACTATGAATCGGAACTAACTTGATGGCACCTAACAACAACAACAAGATGAGGATTCCTGCCAACCAGAATGGACAGAGAGAACCTTCCCCTAGAACCAGTGCCAAAATTTCAGGCTTCAAGCATTCTAAACTGTAAGAAAATAAATTTCTGTTTGTTAAAGCTACCCATTTGTGGTATTTTTGTTACAACAGCACTAGAAAACTAAGACATGTTGTTTATAGAAACAGGTGACATAATGTGACCATGCAAATTTTTATTTATTTTTTCCCCAGTTGTCATAGTATCTCTAGTTTTATCCCAACATTATTCAGAACAGCCATTTATGAAAAAAAATTTACAAAAGATCGCAATAGAAAACTAACTACACCAAATGTAACAAAATACTTGTGATTTGCTCCTCCTTTTATATATTACGGAAGATTTGTTGTAAAGGAAAATGAAATACTTTGTTAAATAAATCAAGTTTACGTTCTGAGGAAGCTTAGCTTTGAAAGAATGTAAAGTTTCTTCTGTAATGTTTTATAAAGTATACTATAAGCTGAATTTTTCCCATAAAAAGTAAATATAGTTTCACTGAGAGGGATTTTAATTCTTGGTTTTTTTTAATGCAAAAATTAAGAGAAAATGCATGGTAAGATTCTACTCAGATTAAAAAATCTTAGGAATTATAGTAATATTCTAGGGCAGAATCTGTTTGGTGCAGTAAATATGGAAAGGAACAAGTAAAACTATTATCCTCATTTTAGAAATGAGACAATGGGATCTGAGACTGCTTTCAGTATTCACAAAATTGGTTAAGTGTAGAAGAGGAATTCAAATCTAGAGCTCTCCAATTCTACAGCCTGGAGTTTGAAGCAACCCACTGTGCTTCCCACCACAGATAGCACATACAGGTATTCTGTTTTTATACTTTATTAGAATATCATCCATCATATTTTATAACTGTATTTCTGTGTTATTAAGGGATATTCAAGGTAGCAAATGACTTCAAATAACAATTAATGATCTTCGAGTGTCTAACAGATTTAAACTAACTACCCAATTAATCAAAAATTATTCAAAAATGCCATTTAAATTCACCAAACATAGTACATTTTCTATGACAGCACTTTCTAACGAGTGTATCAGAACACACTGGTGATCCACTCCTGGAGCCAGAGGCCAATAAGGAAGTGGAGCCCCAGAGGCATACTGCTGTCCAGAATTTACCCTATTTTGCTGTATCATGGGATAATCCAGAGATCTGAAATAGAGGTGGAAGAGAACCCGTTGGGAAGGAGAAGCACCCAGGACATTTGTGGAAATGGCTATTCACCAAGAAGAATTGAGATATTTTAATATTTAATAAACAGTGCTAATGTAAAAAAGCATGCTGAGTGGTTATCACCCTGATTATAGAGGTTGATCTTTCTTGATGATAAGTCCAATGTAAGCAAGAAGTCTTGCCATCCATTCATGCTTCTAAGGAGCATTCTGAATGCATGTCTTTTAAGACTGATTTCTTCTGGCAATCCAGGGTGTATTCAATATTATTCACCAACACCAGAGTTAGAATGCATCAATTCATCTTCTGCCTTCCTTTTTGATTGTCCAGCTTAAGTATGCGTATGGAGCAATTGAAAAAGAACATGGCTTGGGTCAGTTGCACCTAAGTCATCCAAGTGGCATCTCTGCTTCTAAATCTTTAAAGTGGTCTTTTGCAGCAGATTTGCTGCAAAATTTGATTTCTTAACTGCTGCTTCCATTGACCAGGTGCTATAGTCAAACAAATTTCAGGTCTGCATTCAAGTTCTAATATGTATTTCCTTGAGCAAATAATTTAGTCCATTGAATCTTCAATTTAGTTATAAATAAATTGGTTAAAATAGTACAAACGTATAGAGTTGATGTAAATATTAAATAGGACAAGGAATGCATTTAGCGCAATGGTTACGGTTCCTGGTACACAGTTGGCTCTCACTGAATATTGTTGTTATTATTATTAGAATCGTGACCCTTGCAGGGAGAGAATCATTCACATCCATGCTGGAGATTTTTTGTCATTTTCATTAGTCACTAAAAAAGCTAAATGTATACTTGTTAAATGAAAATATATCAAATATAGCGATATTAAGTATCTTACGGTGTCTCAATTTTAAACAACTTTCTTCAAGAGTCTTGTCTGGCTAACTGAGTAGAGGCTAACTGATTTAACCTTCGATTGTGAATGGTTACATAAAAATTTCAACTAGCTAAACCAGACTATATAAACTCTTAAAAAAGAGATGGAACAGCTTTAGAGTTATCACTCGACATATTTTATTACTTCCTTCCATTCCCAATAGGTAATTACTTCATTCCGGTGTTAAAACTCAGGCTTATAAATGCTGTTTATAAGGCTATAAAGACTCTTTTTTCTTTCTGTAATCTCTTCTTTTTGTCTTGGCAGCCAGTTCAGTCTCTCACTGTGAAAAAGAGACAGACATCAACGATATGTGGTGAAACAAGGCCTAAAAAATAGAATGTTCACTAAAATTAAATAAGATAGTTTTAGTGTTAATTACTCATAATTACTCAGATTTTTTGTTGAAATTCATCCAGTGAATAGAAGAATAGTTAGCTTGAAATTAGAGTGTTTAAAAATTTTCTATCTTTAAAAAAAAAATGCATATGTGTCATAAAAGTGTTTCTATAGATAAGACAGGCTATGCCTAAATTTCATCAATATCGTTTAGCTAAAAAGCACTAAACTGATTTTCTTATTATATATTAATAGCCAGATCATCAGAGAGTTCTATCACCCTACCCTGCTACCCTTCCTTTCTGGGCTACAGAGCAGTGACTTAAATTGATTCGCCTGACGTTGTGCAAATATTCATCAGAATCTGCAAGAGGTGGTGGGGGCCAGGGGAATTAGAGATGTGAGGAAAAATGTAGTGTTGATTTTCAGCTACAACTCTAATTAGTTAAACAAATTTAAACATGGTAAGTTCTATGAACCTCAATTTTCACATTTTAAAAACACTAAATCTGCAGCCCAAAGATGTTATAAATATTACATTATGTTGTATCAGTCCCTCTTGCAGAACCTGGTATCTAATACACACCTGATGGTTTCTTCTCATTCTTTATTGGTGAGGACAGAAATGGCCAGATCTATGTCTAAAGGGGGGAGAGATTTCAGGACGTTTTTAAAGGGTGGGTATTATTACTGTTCTCATTGTTGGAACAACAAGAACAATTGGAAGTCCAAACGGTGGGTATCAGCTACTTTTAATGTGTGACATGCGCAGTGTTTTTAGTTTGAGTGTATGGCTGCAATATTCTTTAACTATGCGAATATGATTACATTTTGAGCACCTAAATACATTACCAAATAAATAAGAGGCAGATCTTACAATAGGATGCTTATTTATTTTTTTTTTTAATTAAGGAATATTCTTAGATTTGATCCACACTGACTGCTAAATTAACATACATTTTCTGGCTGAGTATGCACTCTCTAAGCATCTTGCATCCATCATAAGGGAGCAGAGCATTTTGTTTTCTAGAGAACTCTAGAAATGTCAACCTTCATTTTTCTTTTTCAAATTAGAGATTAAAAGAATTATTACCCCAACAACGAGTTATACAGTATTTGTGTATATTGTGATTCTTTGTATCCATTAATTGAAGTTACACGAAACCATTTCAGAAAATCAGCATCATTTTTTAGAAGATATTCTTGACCCTGTGATTATATTTGAAAAACACTCTTGTCTTATCAGTAAGACATAGCTAATCTCTGATGCTGGATATTTTATTCTGTTTATCAATAATTTGTCCCTTTTTATTGCTGAGTAGCATTTCATTATGTATATATCATCCTTTGTATCTCATTCCTCAGTTGAAGGACATTAAAGATATTTCCAGTTGTGAATCCAGTGATTCTGGACAAAGCTGTTACATACAGACAGGCTTTTATGTGAATGAGATTTCGTACTGTTCGGATAAATACTCAGGAGTGAGATAACTGAGATGCACAGTGAGTATATATTTAACTTTGTAAGACTGCTGAAGTGTTTTCCATAGTGTCTTAGTTACTCAGTGTGGCTGTAACAAAAATACCACAAGTCTGTGACTTTAAAGAACAGGAATTTGCTTTCTCATAGTTCAGCATGCTAGATTTTGATTCAGGGTGTATCTCTAGAGGGAGGTACTTCTTTGTCCCTTTCAGCTTCTAGGAGCTCCTGAGCTTGTGAATCCGTCTACTCTGTCCTCATCTTATGGTCTCTGTGTTCTCCCTATATAAACTCACTCCTGTGTCTAATCTGCTCTTTTTATAATTCAGAAGTGATTAAGTTTAAAAAATACCCTAATGTCCTCATTAACGTGACAAAGAAAAACAGTATCTCCAAATGAGATTACGTCCACTGATTTAAGGGTTAAGATTACAACACAATCAATCCATAACACACAGTGTCTGTACCATTTTGTGGCTCAGTGGTTAAGAGCTACAGTGAGCTATGCCTGCTAAATCGGCAGTTCAAATCCACCAGCTGTTCCTTGGAAACTCTATGGAGCAGTTCTACTCTGTCCTACAGGGTCACTATGATTCGCAATCAACTCAACAGCAACAAGTTTGCTTTTGATTTGGTACCATTTTGTATGTCAGCAAGCAATATACAAGAGTTCAGTTGCTCTGCATTTTTGCCAGCACTTTGAGCAATTGGTACTTTTTGTGATTGTTTGTTTTATCACAATAGGTGTGTAGTGGTATCTCAGTGGGGTTGAAATTTGCATTTTCTTAATGACTAATGATATTGAGCATTTTTGTATTTTTATTTACTCTTTCTGTATATTTTTTGGCAAAGCCCTGGTGGCATAGTGGTTAAAGTGTTTGGCTACTAACCAATAAATCAGCAGTTCAAACTCCCCAGCCATTCCTTGGGAGAAAGTTGTGACGGTCTGCTTCTGTAAAGATTTACATCCTTGCAAACCCTGTGGGGCAGTTCTCCTCTGCCCTGTAGGGTCCCTGTGATCAGAACTGACTTGACAGTAGAGGGTTATATATTGTTTGTTGACATAGAAGTGAGAGAGAAAAGGTCAGAAAGATTATTTGAATAATGACTGAAAACTTCCAAAATGTGATAAAAGATGTGCATACACACATGCAGGAAGTGCTATAAACTCCAAGTAGTAAAAACATAAAGAGTTCTGCACCAAGATATGTGTTTTAGTTACCGAGTGCTACTAGAACAGAAATGCCACAAGTGGGGGTTTTAAAAAACAGGAATTTATTCTCTCCTAGTTAAAGAGGCTAGAAGTCTGAATTCAGGGTGCCAGCTCTAGGAGAAGGTTTTCTTTCTCTGTCAACTCTAGGGGAATCTCCTTTCAACATCTGTGGGTCTGGCATTCCTTGGAAATCTCCATAAGTCTTGGCATCAATCTTCCCTTGTGGCTAGAAGGTTCTCAGCACAGGGACCCTGGGTCCAAAGGACACATTCCACCCCTGGTTCTTCTTTCTTGGTGGTGGTCAGGTCCTTCTCCTCCCTGCTTGGTTCTCTCTCATTTATCTCTTGTGAGATAAAATATGTAACTTAAGTAAGGATGGTGACTAGAGTAAGGGTAGTGACTAGAGGAAGGGTGGTAACTATAGTAAGGGTGGTGACTAAAGTAAGGGTGATGACAAGAGTAAAGGTGTCACTGAAGTTACACCCTCTTGTAAAGCACAGCACCTCACACTGATTCCACTTCATTAACATATACAGTTTAGGATTTACAATGGATCACAAAATGGAGGATATTACATCAGATCACAAAACGGAGGACAACCACACAATACTGGGAAACATGGTCTTGACGTTCTGATACATATTTTAGGTGGACACAATTCAATCCATGACATTCCACCTTAAAAAAAAAAAAAAAAACTTAGCCCCCCAAAATTCATGTCCTTGCCACATGTAAAACACATTTACCCTATCATATCATCCCAAAATACCCCAAGTCCAAAATCTCATCTTCTGAATCATCTAAATCAAATATGGGTGAGATTTTGCACATGGTTCATCCTGGAGCAAAATTCCTCTTCATCTGTGAAATCTAGACTACCATTTATCTGTTTCCAAAGTACAATGGTGGAACAGGCACAAGGTAGACATTCCCACTACAAATGGGAGAAATTGGAAGATAAGAGGGGATAACAGACACCCAGCAAGTCCAAAATTCAGAAAAAAAAAATATTTACATTAGCTCTTAAGGCTTGAAATTAATCATCTGTTCTCTGAGACTGACTAGGCAATGGCCCTGTCTTCAAGACTCTGGGTGTTGGACATGCTTTCTGGATTCTGGGTGGAGGACCCTCAGCCCTGGCCTTCAGGTCCATCTTCCAGGCACACTGAGACAGCAACTCTTCTCTCGCAGTTTTGGGCAGCTCCATTCTTCTCGTCTATCTTAATGGTAATCACACCCTCTCAGCCCTGGCAGGCCCCATTCTTCTGCCCCTTGGGCATGCCATCCCTACCCTTCAGCTTTGGGTGGTGGTCCTACTCCCCCCCCCCACACACACACCTTTGAAGCAAACCTCCACTCCAGAATTGAGTTTGCAAAGATCCAACTTGTTAAATCCAGGAGGCTGTGGCCCCACTCTCTGAGATCCAGAAAATCTTGGCCCCACCCTTTGAAACCCCAGAGGCCAAAGCTGCACTGTTTGAGACCAAGACAGTTCTATTTTCTGTGCTTCTTCGAGCAGTTTTACAGATCTCTGAGCTGCTCCAGGGATGGTCTTTTCTTTCCTTGAAGGACAACAGATTTAGCTCCCTTGGCCTGTTTTCTGCCTGTAGAAATCCAAGAGGCAGACAGTGTGTTTTCCTTTCACCATTTCTCTGTCCCCTTCAGCCTAAGTTGATGGGTTTTCTGCTGTGGTATATTGGTTAGATTCATCAATCATAGGCTTAATCTCTTTAACTAAAGTTCGTGCAGGCATGTCCTTGGTGAACATTTTGGGACACACGTCCTTAGTTTGTACAACACAATTTCCCAACTCCTTAAGTTCTGCTTTTATTTTGTGCAGTCCATTTTTAAGTTCATCTCCTTTCCTCTCACATTTTACTATAAGTGGCAAGAAGAAACTACATGGCCCTTTTAAGATCTTGCTTAAATATCTCCTTAGCCAAATATTCAAGTTCATCACTTACAAGTTCTATCTTCCACTGAATATTTGAACATAATTCAAACAAGTTATTTGCCACTACATAAAAAAAATTGACCTTCTTCCATTGTCCAATCACATGTTCATAATTTTCTTTTCAAGCCTTCTCAGAAACATACTTAATGTCAACATTTCTGGCAACATTCTGTTGTTGGTGCAATACGTATTCTCTAAGACTATAGAGACTTTATCTGTGGTTTTCTTCACTTCCTTCTGAGCCCTCAACAGAATTGCCTTTGACGTCCATAATTCTACAGTATCTTCAAGGCAATCTAGGCTTTTACTATTAGGCACTTTAAAACTCTTCCAGTCTTTACCCAATTTCAAAACCGCTTCCACCACTTAGGTATCTGTTAGAATAGCACCCTATTTTCAGTACCAGATTCTGTCTTAGTTTTCTAGAGCTGTTATAACAGAAATACCACAAGTGAATGTGTTTAAGAAACAGAAATCTATTCTCTCACAGTTTAGGAGGCTAGAAGTCTGAATACAGAGCACCAGCTCTAGAGGAAAGCTTTCTCTCTCTTGTCACCTCTTGGGGAAGGACTTTATCTCCATTCAACATCTCAGCACAGGGATTCTGGGTTCAAAGGACATGCTCTGCTCTAGGCTTTTCTTTCATGGTGGTAGTCAGGTCTCTCTCCTCTCTGCTCAATTCTCTGTCCTTGTATCTCTTGTAAGATAAAAAGTGTGACTTAAGTAAGGGTTGTGACTAGAGTAAGAGTAGTGACTAGAGTAATGTTGGTGACTACAGTAAGGGTGTGACTAGAGTAAAGATGCAACTTGAGTCATACGTTTTTATAAAGCTGTAACTCAAGACACATCCCACACTGATCCAGATACATTATCATATAGAGGTTAGAATTTACAACACATCACAAAATGGACCATAATTGCATCAGATCACAAAAGGGAGAAAAACCACCCAACACTGGGAATCATGGCCTGGCCAAGTTGACACATATTCTTGGGGAACAAAATTCAATTCATGACAATATGTTATAATTAAATTGTCCAGAGGCAAAGAGAGAATACCGAAAGTAGCAAGAGGGAAGTGGATTGTCCTGTACAGAAATCCTCAATAAGATTAATAGTCAAGTTCTCATTAGAAACCATGAAAGCTAGAAAGCAGTGGGATGATATATTTAAAGTACTGAATGGAAAAAAAAAAAGACTGTTGACCAAGAATCCTATATCTAGCTAATTCGTTTTTCAAAAATGAGTAAGACATTAAAATATTCCCAGATAAACAAAAGCTGAGGGAGTTCATTACCTCTAGACATGTCCTACAAGAAATGATACTCCTTTAGGTTGAAATGGAGCACACTAGAAAGTAACTCAAAACCCTAAGAAGAAATTAAGATCGCCAGTAAAGATGACTGCATGTGTAGCTATAAAAGCCAGTATTATTGGATCATAACTTCACTCTTTATGTTTTAAAAGATTTAACCTTTTCATGACCTGTGGTACTTACGTTATACCATCCACTTTTTCCATCTCTCAGGTTCTTTGGAAATATACATTTACCACTGAAAGTAGTTGCTGTCTTCCAGAGGGAACTTGAGTCATGGAGAAAAGTGAAAAAAAAAAAAATTAGTTGAAGTAAAGTAGCTGGTGTATGAGTCTTGCAAGAAAGGTATGCAAACAGGAAGTGACATTGTGTAAAAAATTTGTCTTTTTAGCCTTTTGTATCTCAGTGGGTTAAAACTGCAGACGTTCTGGTTAGCAGCCAAGCTCTTAACCGCTGTGCCACCGGGGATACTTTTGTTTGTTTCTTTTTAGATAAGCCTGGTTTTAGGCATATTTAAGGTTTCCTGTGTAATAGGAGTCCCTGGTGTTTTTTTCTTTTTTTGTGTGCACGTGTGTGTGTGTGTGTGTCAGTCAAATACCTTTGCACAGTCAATAAAACACAGGTAAACATCTTTCTGGTGTTCTCTGGTTTCAGCCAAGATCCATCTGAAATCAACAATGATATCCCTTGTCCCACATCTTCTTCTGATTCTGGCTTGAATTTCTGGCAATTCCCTGTTGATGTACTGCTGCAACTGATTTTTGAATTATCTTCAGCAAAATTTTACTTGTGTGTGATATTAATGATATTGTTCAATAATTTCTATGTTTTGTTGGATCACCTTTCTTCGAATAGGCATAAGTATGGATTTTTCCAGTTTGTTGACCAGGTAGCTGTCTTCCAAATTTCATGCATCCATTTGTTGAAACATCTCAGTTGGTATTCCATCAAATCCTGAAGCCTTGTTTTTCGCTAATGCCATCAGTGCAGCTTGGACTTTTTCCTTCAATACTTCACTTCTTGATCCTATGCTATCTCCTGAAATGGTCAAATGTTGAAAAATTATTTTTGGAACAGTGACTCTCTATATTCCTTCCATCTTCTTCTGATGCTTCTTCCTATGTCTTTGCCCATAGAATCCATACTAAAGCCTGTAGCCTTTGATCTTCATCAGTAAGTGCTTCAAGTCCTCTTCACTTTTAGGAAGCAAGGTTGTGTCATCTGCATATTGCAGGTTGTTAATGACTCTTCCCCCAACCCTTATGATATGTTTTCTTGAGATACTCCAGCTTCTTTGATTATTTGCTCAGCATACAGATTGAATAAATATGGAGAAAGGATACAACCCTGACACACACCTTTCCTGATTTTAATACACACGGTATCCCCTTGTTCTGTTCGAACAACTGCCTCTTAGTCTATGTACAGGTCCCGCATAAGCACATATAAGAGTTCTGAATTGCCTCTCTTCTCAATGTTATCCATAATTTGGTATGGTCCACACAGTCGAATACATCTGCGTAGTCAATAAAACACAGGTAAACATCTTTCTAGTAGTCTCTGCTTTCAGCCAAGATTCATCAGACATATGCAATGGTATCGTTTGTTCCACATTTTCTGAATTCAGTTCAAATTTCTGGCATTTTCTTGTTGATGTACTGCTGCAACTGCTTTTGAGTTATCTTCCACAAAATTTTACTTGCGTGTGATATTAATGATATTTTATGATAATTTCTTCATTCTGTTGGATCACCTTTCTTTGTAATGGGTACAAATATGAATTTCTTCTAATGGGTTGGACACATAGGTGACTTCCAAATTTGTTGGCATAGACAAGTGAGTGCTTCCAGTGTAGTATCTGTTTGTGGAAACATGTCAGCTTATTCCGCCGATTCCTAGAGCTTTGTTTTTGGCCAGTGACTTCAGTGAAGCATAGACTTCTTCTTTCTACACATTTGTTCTTAGTTTTATGCTACCCCCTGAGATGGAGGAACGCCAACCAATTCTTTTTGTTACAGTGACTCTGTATTCCTTTCATCTTCTTTTAATGCTTCCTGTGTCTTTCAATATTTTATCCATATAATACTTCAATATTGCAACTCGAGGTTTGAATTTTTACTTCAGTTCTTCAGTTTGCCTACCATGTTCTTCCCTTTTGGTTTTCTAACTCCAGGTCTTTGCACATTTCATTATAATACTTTACTTTTTCTTCACAAACTGCTCTTTGAAATTTTCTATTCAGCTCTTTTATCTCATCATTTCTTTCATTTACTTTAGTTCCTCTATGTTCTAGAGCAAGTTTCAGAGTTCTAGAGCAAGTTTCTGACATCCATTCTGGTCTTTTCTTTCTTTCCTGTCTTTTTAATGATCTTTTGCTTTCTCTGTGTTTGATGTCGCTGATAGCATCCTTTAACTCATCTGGTCTTCCATCATTAGTATTCAATGCACCAATTTTTTTCTTGTGATGGTCACTAAATTCAGGTGAGGTACACTGAGGTTGTACTTTGGCTCTCTTGAACTTGTTTTAATTTTCTTCATTTTCAGCTTGAACTTGCATATGAACAATTGATGGTCTGTTCTGCAGTCAGCCAATGACCTTGTTCTAACTGATGATATTGATCTTCTCCATCGTCCCTTTCCACAGATGTAGTCAGTTTGATTCCTGTCTATTCTAGAAAGAGAGAGAGATTTATCCCAAGGAAATGGCTTTTGCTATTGTAGAAGCTGGTAAGTCCCAAGTCCATGGGTTAGGGGTTGGGTTGGAAGCTTCTCTTGACTCAAGTACCTGAAGGGGCTGATGAATCCAAGATTGACAGATCAGACAGCAGGTTGCTTCCTCATGGGCTGTGGAAGGTGATAAAGCCAAGATGGGCATGTAAGACAGCAGGCTACTGCTTACAGGCTTCGGGGGTTGATGAATTCCAACTTCAGTAGGCGATACGCAGGCCACTTGCTCAAGTCCCCAAAACTGGAGATTATGAGGAACTGAATGCAGGACCCAGATCTAGCTTCACCAGAGCATCCATATATATATATTGGATGCTTGTCACACCCCCAAAGAAAGTGCCCTTACAAATGGTTGGCTGATCACATTAGGTCACGTCGAGGAGATGAGTACATTATATTACTTAACTGCCAAATTACATCATTACATAACTGCCAAACCACTGAAAATCATGGCCCCGCCAATCTGACACACAAGTTTAACCCTTGCAGTTGCCATTTATATTGTTGAAAAAAGGTGTTTCCAATGAATGTGTTATTGGTCTTACAAAATTCTATCTTGCTATCTCTAATGTTATTTCTATCACCAAGGGCATGTTTTCCAACTAATGATCATACTTTGTTTCCAACTTTCTCATTCCAGTCAATAGTACTTATCAATGCATCTTGGGTGCATGTTTGATTAATTTTAGACTGTAGAAGTTGGTAAAAATCTTCATTTTCTTCATCTTTGGCATTGATTTTGGGCCCTGGTGGTGCAGTGGTTAAGCATTTGGCTGTTAACCAAAAAGTTGGCAGTTTGAATCCACCAGCTGCTCCTTGGACACCTTATGGGTCAGTTCTACTCTGCCCTATAGGGTCATTATGGGTCAGAATCAACTTGACAGCAATGGGCTTGTGGGGTTTTTTTGGTTTGACATTAACTGTTGGTGCTTAAATTTGAATAATAGTCATATTAACTGGTATTCCTTGTAGGCTTACGGATATTCTATCACTGACAGCATTGTACTTCAGGTTAGATCTTGAAATGTTCTTTTGGACACTGAAGGCAACACTGCTCCACTTCAATTTATCTTTCCTGGAAATAGTTAACCATATGATTGTTCAATTAAAAATGGCCAACAGCAGTTCATGTCAGCTCACTAATGCCTAGGGTATTCATCTTCAAGCATCCCTTTTCATTTTGACAACTTCCATTTTTCCTTGATTCACCCTATGTTCATTCCATGTTCCGATTATTAATGGATGTTTGCAGCTGTTTCTTCTCATTTTGAGTTGTGCCACATCAGCAGGTGAAGGTAGTGAAACTTGACTCCATCCAAGTCATTGATGTCGACTTTACTTTGACGAGGCAGTGCTTCCCCAGTCATATTTTGAGTGCCTTCTGTCCTGAGAGGCTCTTCTTCTGACACTATATCAATGTTCTGCTGCTATTCATGAGGTTTTCACTGGCCAATTTTTAAGAACTATCTTGCCAGGTCCTTCTTCCTAGTCTGTCTTAGTCTGGAAACTATGCTGAAATCTAATCTGTCCACGATGGGTGACCCTGCATGTATTTAAAATACTGTTGGTGTAGTTTCCAGCATTACAGCAACACTCAAGCCACCACAGTATGACAAACTGACAGGTGAATGTTGGAGAGAAGTGAGAGAAAGTGATATTTTGCAACAGACTTTGAGAATGGCTATTAGCTCCTCCAAATGAATAGAGGCAAATAAGTAAGATCTAAAGGCTTTGATAAAGTTGTATCTTCAAATAACCGTGGGCTTGGATATGTGATCTCCAATATAGTGGCATTCAGCCACATAGGTCTATTGAGTATTTGAAATGCTGGCTAGAGTGTTTGAAGAAGTGATTTTTTTAATATTATTTTGAATAATTTAAATGTAAATTCAGAAGCATGTTAAATGTATTTCTGTTACACACAACTTTATTGTTTGGAAAGGCTATATTTAATTTGATTAACTGTTGAAAATTAGGCATCAGAATTGAGATGTGCTTTTTTTTTTACAAGGCTAAAATATACACTGGCTTTTTCAGACTTAGTATAAGCAAGAAGAAAGAACTATATCTCAATAATTATTTTTATATTTATACATATGAAATTAAGGATCCCTCGTGGAACAGTTGTTAAGAGCTCAGCTGCTAATGGAAATGTCATCTGTTCAAACCCACCAGCCACTCTATGGAAGAAAGATGCAGCAGTCTGCCTCTATAAAGATTTACAGTCTTGGAAACCCTGTGGGAGCAGTTCTACTCTGTGATATAGGGTAACTATGAGTCAGAAAAAACTTTATGGCAACTTGTTAGGTTTTTGGTACATACGAAATATAATTGTGTATTTGGGTGAAATAAAATAAATGATTAAAATTATTTTTACCTTTTAACATTTTTAAGTATGACTTTAGTAGTTTTGAAATTGTATAAATGCCCTGCATTATTGCTGGCCCATACTGAATAAACAATTGAAACTCTTTGAGAATCGAAATGGTCCTTGCACTCCCAAACTTCTGTGGATATGAAACAAGCTGAGACAGCTGTTCAACATCTAGGAAGGCATATTACCCAGTTTCCACTTCAGATATTCCCCAAACAGAAAATGGAAACAGAATCTTCTAGAGAGCATAGTCAAGGGTCACAGAAAGCAGTGGACCAGGGAACTTTTCTCAGGAAGGAATATCCTTCATCCACTCTCACAATTTCTGTCTAATGGGATTGATAAAGAACATTGACTGTTGTAATTCCCCATAGTCTCCTTTATCAAGGTATATCGTGGCTATCCCCTTCCTAATCTACCACTGTATATCAGATGAGTGAAGGCAAGATAAGCTAAATCAAGATAAGCCAAATTCTGATCTATGTTACAGATTTCTGAGCACCACCCTCTGAAATAGAAACTATTATACATCATAAGGAGATCCTGACTAGATAGGAGTGGCTTCTTTCACTTGGAATGCGTCTTCATACATTCTGATTGGAGGAAGCAGAGTAAACTAAATATTTGGTGGGCTGTAGGGTTGCTTTTAGTAGGAATCAACTAGATGGTAACAGGATTTTTGTAGTAGTTGTTAAAACTTGCTCAGGTATTTCTTGCTTTCTCCTTTTTTCTAGCATTGCACTTCCAGATACTATTGTGTGTAGCCATTAGAAAAGTTCTTACCCATGAACTGAAGTGATTTCTGTGACTTCTGAGCTGGGACATTGAATTGTTGGTTTGAGACTATCCAGAATAAAAGAATTCCTCTTTTACCCAGTAACCAGCAATTTTGTCAATGGTTGCTAACTACTTTAGCCTGTGTATCCAAGCATATATGTACGTGCAGTCTCTCTGATGAACAATACATGAGTAAAAAATAAATCTTTGTTGTTTTAAGTCACTGAGATTCTGAGGATGGCTACCTCTGCTTATCCTAGCTTATCCTCAAAAACATGCTTGACAAATTCAGTATCTAATTAGGTAATTCGTTCAACGCCCTCATCTTCATTTAGGAAACCATTCTGATTACCACGCATTGCCCCATTTATAAACTACATTCGTTTTATTTCTGAAATCGTAAACTTTGATCTTCTCTTTAATCACATCTTTTCATGTTTTCAAGAATCCATGCTACCAATAAATCCAGTAAATTTGTTCTTTGATCCTGTTGAGTTACTTAGTCTATTAACATTTTCCTTCCTCTGAGATTCCCAGAAGAATGTATTCTGTCTCCTAAAGATAGTAGTTTCCAATTTTGCCCTTGTAAAAATTTCTTTCATTTTTTACATTTGCCGATTTTTTTTTTTTTTTTTAACCCACAACAATGTTGACCTTTAACTAGAGCCATATGATCTTGGAAAACAGTGAGGACTAAATAAATTTTCCAAACCATTTGTGTTCTGGAATTGGCTTACTTCTCCTATGATTTAGATAAGACTCATGGATACCTCCTTTAGTTCCTAATGACAACGCTAAAAGCAGACTTCTAAATGCCTATATTTTGCCTCATAAATGATTAGATGAATTGTTTGGACTCATTAAACAATCTAGATAAAATTCTTGTTACCTCGACTTGAACAAAATTTAGTTAAACTTCTCTCTTTTCCCCAGGCTCCTGAGCTTTGATCTACCCTCAGCTTGAATTTGTCCAGAGCATCAACTCACCAGAGGGTAAAATATTCCCTGGTTAAATGTTCAGTCACAGACACCCTTTCACGCCACTTCCCCACATCCAGTTAATTGTTCACTTCTCCTTAGAATATGAAAGGTTTTTCTGCCTGAACTTTGAGAAGCCTGGTTATCTTAACAGTTCACTCCCTTGCAATAATCATTAAAAATAAAATCCTTCTTCCTTCCTTACCTAAATCTGGATTTTTTTTTGATACTCATTACACCTGTAATGGTCTTGGTGATAGACCCAACACTAGAGATCACAGGACAGAATTTTGCAATACCAATCACTTATTCATTGCAAATGCCTTTTTTCAACAACATAAATGGTGACTCTACACATGGACCTCACTGAATGGAATAAACAGGAATCAAATCAGCTTCATCTGTGGAAAGAGGTAATGGAGAAACTTAGTATCTTTAGTCAAACCAAAGCCAAGGCTGACTGTGGAATAGGCCATGAATTGCTCATATGCAAGTTCAAGTTGAAGATGAAGAAAATTAAAATGAGTTCACGAAACCCAAAATATGACCTTGAGAATAAAAACCAAAAAAACCAAACCCAGTGCCTTTGAGTCAATTCTGACTCATAGCGACCCTGTAGGACAGAGTAGAACTGCCCCATAGAGTTTCCAAGGAGCACCTGGTGGATTCAAACTGCTGGCCCTTAGGTTAGCAGCTGTAGCACTTAACCAATATGCCACCAGGGTTTCCGACCTTGAGAATATCCAACGTGAATTTGGAGACTATCTTAAGAATAGATTTGACACATTGAACACTAGTGTCCAAAGGCCAGATGAGCTGTGGAATGAAAGACATCAAGGACATCATACATGAAGAAAACAAGGGGTCACTAAAAAGACAGGAAAGAAAGAAAAGGCCAAAATGGATGTCAGAAGAGACTCTGTAGCTTGCTCTTGAATGTAGAGTAGCTAAAGCAAATGGAAAAAATGATGAAGTAAAAGAGCTGAACAGAAGATTTCAAAGGGCATCTCAAAAAATCAAAGTAAAGTATTATAATGAAATGTTCAAAGATCAGAAGTTAGAACACCAAAAGGGAAGACATCCTCAGAAGTAAAGAAAAAGATTCACGCCTAGCATTGCAGCAGTGAAGGATTCTATGGGCAAAATTTTGGACAATGCAGGAAACATCAAAAGAAGATGGAAAGAATAACAGAGTCACTATACCAAAAAGAATTGGTGGATATTCAGCCATTTGAGGAGATAGTGTATGATCAAGAACCAATGGTATGCAACAAAGAAATCTAAGTTGCACTGAAGGTGTTGAGGAAAATCAAGTCTCCAAGAATTGATAGAATACCACTTGAGAAGTTTCAACAAACAGATGCAGCTCTGAAGGTGCTCACTCATATTTGGAAAGAAATTTGGAAGAAAATTACCTAACCAACTGACTGGAAGAGATCCATATTTGTGCCCATTCCAAAGAAAGGTGATTCAAAAGAATGCAGATATTATCTAACAATGTCATTAACTTTACACATAAGTAAAATTTTGCTAAAGATCATTCAAAAGTGGTTGCAGCAGTACATCGACAGGGAACTGTCAGAAATGCATGCCAGATTCAGAAGAGGATGTGGAATGAGGGATATCTTTGCTGTTATAAAATGGATCTTGGCTGAAAGCAGAGAATACCAGAAAGATGTTTATCTGTGTTTTATTGACTATGCAAAGGCATTCAACTGTGTGGATCATAACAAATAATGGATAACATTGTGAAGAATGGGAATTCCAGAACAATTAATTGTGCCCCTGAGGAACCTGTACATAGACCAAGAGACCTTTGTTTGAACAGAACAAGGGAATACTGTGTGGTTTAATATCAGGAAAAGTGTGTATCAGAGTTGTGTCTTTAACCATACTTCTATTCAATCTGTATGCTGAGAAAATAATCCTAGAAGCTGGACTATATGAAGAAGAATGTGGCATCAGTATTAGAGGAAGACTCATTAGCCACCTGTGATATACAAATCACACCACCTTGCTTGCTGAAAGAGAATTTGAAGTACTTATTGATGAAGACCAAAGACTATACACACTTCACTATGAATTACACTTGATTTAGAAAATAATCTTGGAATCATTATTCCCTGTCCTTGAGCATAGACAATGTGACCCAGCTGAAGCTGAGCTCACAAGGACTCCCAAGGATATGTCAACTGGGCCCTGAGGTATCAACTGTGCCTTGAGGTATAAAGACAATAGACAGGATAATCTTGGAAAATATTCTTTTAGGAAAACTTTTACATAAGCCAATCAAACACAACACAAAAGACTTTCCACTCTTGTCTTTTTCTATTAGGATTTAGTGAATAGAAATTTGTTGGACCAATGAAGACACTACTGACTGTCTTTACTGAAACCTACACCAATGACTGTTAAGAAAAACAAATCAAAAGGTGAACCTTTCAATGGTTTTACCATGTTGTAATGTTAGTATACACCGATGATTCTGAAATGTTCTTGCAACTCGAGCAGATATGGCTGCAGCAGGATGCTTGTCCATTTTTCCATTCTTGCTTATTCTGTAATATTCTTGGGACTCGGGCAGACATAGCTGTAGCAGCATGCTTGTCCATTTTCCCACTTTTGTCTATTCTGTAATATTTCCTCAGATTCAGGCAGACATTAGCTCTGGCAGCATGCTTGTCAGCTTCCCACTTTTGTCTTTTTGAAAATATGTTGAAAAAAACCTTGCTTTACTAAATTTTTTGATGTTTTTACCCTACAACACACCTTAACATAAAGAAAACAAAGTACTCACAACTGAATCAATAAACAACATCATAATAAATGAAGAATATACTGATGTTGTCAAGGATTTCATTTTATTGGATACACAATCAACACCCATGGAAACAGCAGTCAAGTAATCAAAGTGCCTATTGCACTGGAAAAATTTGCTGCAAAAAATCCTCTTTAAAGCGTTAAAAAGCAAAAATATCACTTTGAGCATGAAGGTGCACCTGACCCAAGCCAAAATATTTTCAATCACCTCATATTCATGGGAAAGCCAGACAATGAATAAGGAGGACTAGAGAAGACATGATGCATTTCAATTATGGTGTTGACAAACAATATAGTGCACACTATGGGCTGCCAGAAGAACAAACAAATCTATCTTGGAAGAAGTACACCCAGAATGCTTTTTAGAAGTGAAAATAGTGAGACTTAATCTCATGTACTTTGAACACGGCCTCAATAGAGGCTAGTCCCTGAAAAAGGACATCATCGTAGGTACAGTGTCAGTGAAAGAGAGAAAGACCCTCAACATGTTGGATTTACACAGTGACTGCAAAGATGGGCTCAAGAATAGCAATGATTTTTAGTATGGCTTATAACCAGGCAGTGTTTATTTCTGCTGGGGACACGGGCATTATGGGTCAGAATAGAGTCGATGGCAACTAATAATAACAACTACACACCTTTGTAAAACATAAAATTATCACAGCATCCGTAGTGCTATTTCATATTTTAAGATAATTTAAACGTTATTACTAAAAAGAAAATGAAAGGAATTGCAGAAGAAGTAAAAGTATCTCTATTTGCAGAAGACATGATCTTATACACAGAAAACCCTAAAGAATTTTCAAGAAAACTACTGAAACTAATAGAAGAGTTCAACAGAGTATCAGGGTACAAGATAAACATACCAAAATCAGTTGGGTTCCTCTACACCAACAAAGAGAACATCAAAGAGGAAATCACCAAATGAGTACCATTTACAATAGCCTCCAAGGAGATAAAACACTTAAGAATAAATCCAATCAGAGACATAAAAGACCTGTACAAAGAAAGCTACAAGACACTACAGGAAGAAACCAAAAGAGACCTACATAAGCAGAAAAACATACCCTGCTCGTGGATAGGAAGACTGTACATTGTAAAAATGCCTATTCTACCCAAAGTGGTCTATAGATACAATGCAATCCCAAACCAAGTTCCATTGACATTTTTTAATAAGATGGAGAAACAAATCACCAACTTCATACGGAAAGGAAAGAGGCCCCAGATAAGTAACAAAAGACACAAGGAAAATATGATCCCAAGAGCAAGAAAGGGCCACATAAACCAGAGACTATATAAGCCCGAGCCCAGAAAAACTAGATAGTGCCCGCCTACCATCCATCACTGCCCTGACAGGGAACACAACAGAGAATCCCCGATAGAGCAGGAGAACAGTGGGATACAGATCTCAAATTCTCGTAAAAAGACCAGACTTAATGGTCTGACTGAGACTAGCGGAACTCTGGAGGTCATGGTCCCAGGACCCTTCGTTAGCCCAAGACTGGAACCATTCCTGAAACCAACTCTTCAAATGGAGATTGGACTGGGCTATAAGAAAATGATACTGGTGAGGACTGAGCTTCTTGGCTTAAGTAGACACATGCGACTATGTGAGCAGCTCCTGACAGGAGGGGAGAGGAGAAGGCAGAGGGAGCAGAAGTTGGCTGAATGGACATGGGGAATACAGAGTGGAGAGTAGGAGTGTGCTGTCTCATCAGGGGGAGAGCAACTAGGAGTACATAGCAAGGTGTGAATAAATTTTTGTGTGACAGACTGACTTGATTTGTGAACTTTCACTTAAAGCACAATTTAAAAAGCCATAAAAATAAAAAAGGAATTACAATGTAAAATTTGTGTTTTATATTACCAAACTTAGCATGTCATGTGCCTACAGAAATTTGGTGATTTTAGCCCCATTTTCCTGGGCAGCTACATATTCTATTCATCCTTTTGCTAATTATATGATCCACTTTTATTTTCTTTCTACCTTCTCATTTACACAGTCCTAAATTTACACTTACCTTTGTAATCTGTATGTGCTTTTGCCTTTGGTCCTATCATTGCCCACATCCTTTCCATCCCATGTCTGCTTCCTAGTTAAACCCTCAGATTGTGGTATGAATTGAATTATGTCCCACCACAATATGTGTTGGAATCCTAAACCCTGGAACTGTGACTGTAATCCTGGTAGGAAATAGGGTTTTCTTTGTTATATGAATGAGACCACACCAATGTAGGGTGTGTCCTAAAACTAATCAATTCTGGGTTATAAAAAGAACACATCAAACTCAGAGGCACTCACGCTGGGGAGAACAGATGCCATGTGAGGATTACCGAAGAACAAAATATTGTCCAGGACTACTGATAAGCATAGAATCTGCATGGCAATATCCTGATTTGGACTTTTAGCCTCCATAACTGAAAAAAATGAACGTCTAGTCTTTAAAGCTACCCACTTGTGGTATTTGTGTTACAGCAGCATTAGGAAACTAAGACAGCTTGGAAGTCAGTTCTGGGGATTCTTTCCTCAACACCCCAAATCTGTTTGAAGCCTGCCTCTTATATGCTGTTTCTATCTCAAAAGCTTCTACCCTCTCTTCTATACATCTACATTTCCACATGCTTTCCTCATAGAAGCATCATAGCCCAGAATTGTAACTGTCTCACTTACTTCACAGAATCATCACTTCTGTTAAAACTAAAGTCATACTAAGGCAATAATATAAATTGATTTGAAATGTATTTAATATACAGTTTGCACATCAGAAACACTTCTGACTAGAAAGTCAGTGTTCAAAGATGACAGAACTTTCAAAGATTCATATACCCCATCTTATGGACATTGCCGTGGAAATGGGGCCAGAATAGTTTTTATAATTACAATTTACCCTAAAACACAGCTTCTTGTTCAACCCTGAAGTTTCTGTTTCTTGAAGCTGACTGCACTTGAATAATTCTTCAAAAGAGCACAATGCTGATGGCAAAATGGTCTTTACTATTTAGCAAGACTATGGTTGGACTTAAAGGTGACTTTTTGGACATCAGCCTGCTCAAGTCTCAAAGTTCAAAAGGTCACTCCACGGTGATGGCCTGAGTGGGTCACTCCAAACTCCATGGAAGCCAGAAATCTAGATTCCCTGAGAGTGAAAACTCTGTTTCTCATGTCTTTCAGGGAAGAAAAAAAAAAAAAATCTCACTAAAATATAATAGACAATTTTGTGTTTTTTAAAAAATGAGGTATTCAATCTGTATCTACATCTATAAGTAATACAGTAGAAAAGTTCTGAGCAGTTGGAAATAACCAGCCTGGTCCATCCAATGTGCCACAATAATATGCGTTTAAGATAAGACCCATTTCCTGTGGTTCTACTCCTAATCTCCTAGAGAGAACACAATTGATTCTAATAACGATTTACACAGGCAATGACATACAAATCTAGATCAAGGTAAAAAAACTTCTAAAGGCAATCATATTTGAAAGATGTTACCTATTACCAGGCACACAATAAAGAAATTTTTTTGTATTATCATGCAGAGAAGTTAGCATCCTATTGAACACTCCTGAATAGGATCTTGATTATAGCTTTGAACTGTAAAGACCCATTGAAATGTTTGATTCAAACAAGAGATTCCTTTACTCCAAAGGTGAATTCAAGCAATAGAGAGAGGCTCCTGTGCTTTTCCACCAACCTCTGCTCTGTCTTTAAATGGTTCTTTTCCCTCAACCAAGCTTCTAAATGTTCACAGGCTTCAAATCTTGGTCCTAGGCTTTTTTATTCCCCTTCTATCTGCACTATTTCCTATTTCTTATGGTTCAATCCAGTTGTATGCATTCGAATAAATATCCAGACACATGTTAAAAATATTACTTAATGTCTTTATTTAACTGTTAATAAATACCTCAATATGAATGTTTCCAAATTCAAACTGTAAATTTGGGTTCCCTGACTTCTTAGTCCCTTGCATAAATATATACAGCACCAATGACTCAATTGCATAACCCGAAATCTTAGGACAGAAATGGACCCAGAGTCTTGGATCTGGAGGTTTAAATCTGGTGGTTGGGATCCCAGAGAAATATAATACAAACTCATTAATATATAAGTTAGATATGAAAAATATTTGTTTGCAATGAGAGAATAATCACATCAAATTCCAAATGTAAAGAAGCTGGCAAATACCACAAACATCTTCCAAAATAGATGTTAATGGGGCAAGATGCATCGGGTATGGAAGATATATTTTAATATTTCTGGGTACAAAAAACATGTGAGTTTGGATTCAATCATACAACTCTTTGTGGTATTGCTATACATTTGCCCTTTCAAAACACAGGAATTCTGAAAAATTTAATTTCACACAATTCAAACTTAAGAAACAAAGTGTGCACTAAATTAAAAATGCATTCACTGTAATATCAGGTATATTCCTACCAGGTGAAAACTTCAGACTCAGCTGCACGTTGATGAGAATTCTATCTTCTGATGACTGGAAAAAATTTCTGCTGACTACCTTCTGACCTTGTTCATCTCGAACCCTGTTTCTCCACCACAATGTCTCATCTCCTATGCACTGTCATGGCACAACGCTAGATGACTTGGCAGAGCAGCAGGAGGAACGTTCCTAGAAGTCTTTCCTACATAAGGGCAGTCAGTGAAAAATACACACCCAATTAACATTAGGCTGTATCTAAACTAAATGTACTCACTCCCTATCAGCATCTCCCAAGTTCGATCCTAGCAAAAGCCCTGTAGTCATTCCAATACCGCCCAGCATTTAATGGAAGAAAAATATAGGATGGAAACTGTCAATAAATGTAATAAATTACTATTGAAATAGCTTACAAAAGTAAGCAAATTTTACACAAACTTTTGACACATTGCTAGGATTCCTCCCAAAATGCTGGATCATGCCTATGAAAGAAGGAATCCAGAGGCTTAAACTTCCTTAGTTTCACAGTAAATACACCTCTGACTTCAAGGCATCTTTGATGTTTGCCTTTCCTTTCCTCCACCCCCACACAATCATCAATCCCTGACTGCCATAGACAACCTATATAGATCTAAAAATAGAAAATGCAAACTAATGCACCTAAAGGCAGAAAACTGAAAACATTCTCCTGGGAAAGAGAGGATAAGGCAAAACTTGAGGTTCTACAGTGGTCTAGAGCACCTGAGCTCTAAGGCTTTACATGTTTAAATGTTAAGTTTGCTTTTTTATAGGATCTTTCTGCCTTTAAGCACCAAGTGTTCAACAGAGCCATGGAAACTTGGTAACCTGTGCTTTGGAGAATTAAAGAATGGATTTATAACCTATCTTGATACACTTTTAAGACCTGGTTTCACAATGGTTAGGAGCTCAGGCTGCTAACCAAAAGGTAGGGAATTCAAATACACCAGCCTCTCCTTGGAAACCCTATGGCGAAGTTCTCTCTGTCCTGTAGGGTTGCTATGAGTAAGAATCAACTCGCCAGCAAAAGGTTTTTTGGTTTGACACAGTTTGGTGAAGGTCATTATACTTTTGCTTGTCTCACTCCTATGAAACCAATGTATTGAAAAACTACTCCTACATCCTCAATAAGTAGATAGAATCAATGCAAGAGGTGATCATGACATGTAGTCTTAAGGCGGAAAAAAAAAAAAAAAAGGAACACATAGAAACAGAAAAGAACCAAGAAAACACAGGTAGGGGAGAATATAGCAATAGAAGTGGGGCAAGCCTTTCCTTATATAATTGTCTACGGTGAAACAAGAAATTGAGACCCAAAGATAAACAGAATTAGCTAGACTGATCATTGAGCAACGACACTAAAACAATAGCAAAGAAAATCAGAGTGCATACCTGCAGGAAACGTGCAAGTAACTACAAAGATATAGTAGATTTTCAGCACTTGTTATCGTTGTTAGGTGTCGTCGAGTCGGTTCCGACTCACAGTGACCCTATGCGCAACAGAAAGAAAACACTGCCCACACATGCACCATCCTTACAATCGTTGTTATGCTTGAGCTCTTTGTTGCAGACACTGTGTCAATCCACCTTGTTGAGGGTCTCCCTCTTTTCCGCTGACCCTGTACTCTGCCAAGCATGATGTCCTTCTCCAGGGATTGATCCCTCCTGACAACATTTCCAAAGTATGTAAGACGCAGTCTCGCCATCCTTGGTTCTAAGGAGCATTCTGGTTGTACTTCTTCCAAGACAGATTTGTTCATTCTTTTGGCAGTCCATGGTATATTCAATGTTCTTCACCAACACCACAATTCAAAGGCGTCAACTCTTCTTCGGTCTTCCTTATTCATTGTCCAGCTTTCACATGTATATGATCCAATTGAAAATATCATGGCTTGGGTCAGGCGCACATTAGTCTTCAGGGTGACATCTTTGCTCTTCAACACTTTGAAGAGGTCCTTTGCAGCAGATTTGGCCAATGCAATGTGTCTTTTGATTTCTTGACTGCTGCTTCCAAGGCTGTTGATTGTGGATCCAAGTAAAATGAAATCCTTGACAACTTCAATCTTTTCTCCGTTTATAATGATATTGCTCATTGGTCCAGTTGTGAGGATTTTTGTGTTCTTTATGTTGAGGTGTAATCCATACTGAAGGCTGTGGACTTTGATCTTCATTAGTAAGTGCTTCAAGTCCTCTTCAATTTCAGCAAGCAAGGTTGTGTCATCTGCATAACGCAGGTTGTTAATGAGTCTTCCTCCAATCCTGATGCTCTGTTCTTCTTCATATAGTCCAGCTTCTCCTATTATTTGTTCAGCATACAGGTTAAATAGATATGGAGAAAGAATACAATCCTGATGCATACCTTTCCTATCTTTAAACCAATCAGTATCCCCTCGTTCTGTCCAAACAACTGCCTTTTGGTCTATGTAAAGGTTCCTCATTAGCACAATTAACTGTTCTGGAATTCCCATTCTTCACAGTGTTATCCATAGTTTGCTATGATTCACACAGTCAAATGCCTTTGCATAATCAATGAAACACAGGTAAACATCCTTCTAGTATTCTCTGCTTTCAGCCAGGATCCATCTGACATCAGGAATGATATACCTGGTTGCACATCCTCTTCTGAAACTGGCCTGAATTTCTGGCAGTTTCCTGTTGATATACTGCTGCAGCCATTTTTGAATGATCTTCAGTAGAATTTTGCTTGTGTGTGATATTAATGATATTGTTCTATAATTTCCACGTTCAGTTGGATCACCTTTCTTGGGAATAGGCATAAATATGGATCTCTTCCAGTCAGTTGGCCAGGAAGCTGTCCTCCATATTTCTTGGCATAGATAAGTGAGCACCTCCAGCACTGCATCTGTTTGTTGAAAAATTTCAATTGATATTCCATCAATTCCTGGAGCCTTGTTTTTCGCCAATGCCTTCAGAGCACCCTGCACTTCTTCTTTCAGTACCATTGGTTCCTGATCATATGCCACCTCTTGAAATGGTTGAACATCGACTAATTCTTTTTGATATAATGACTCTGTGTATTCCTTCCACCGTCTTTTGATGCTTCCTGCATCATTTAATATTTTCCCCATAGAATCCTTCACTATTGCAACTCGAGGCTTGAATTTTTTTTTTTCGGCTCTTTCAGCTTGAGAAATGCCGAGCCTGTTCTTCACTTTGGTTCTCCATCTCCAGCTCTTTGCACTGTCATTATAATATTTTATTTTGTCTTCTCGAGAGGCCCTTTGAAATCTTCTCTTCAGTTCTTTTACTTCATGAATTCTTCCTTTTGCTTTAGCTGCTTGACACTCAAGAGCGAGTTTCAGAGTCTCCTCTGACATCTACTTTGGTCTTTTCTTTCTTTCCTGTCTTTTCAGTGACCTCTTGCTTTCTTCATGGATGATGTCCTTGAAGTCATTCTACAACTTGTCTGGTCTGCAGTCACTAGTGTTCAATGCGTCAAATCTATTCTTGAGATGGTCTCTAAATTCAGGTGTGATATACTCAAAGTCGTATTTTGGTTCTCATGGACTTGCTCTGATTTTTTTCAGTTTCAGCTTGAACTTGCATATGAGCAATTAATGGTCTGTTCCACAGTTGGCCCCTGGCCTTGTTCTGACTGATGATATTGAACTTTTCCGTCATCTCTTTCCACAGATGTAGTCAATTTGATTCCTGTGTGTTCCATCTGGTAAGGTCCATGTGTATAGTCGCCGTTTATGTTGGTGAAAGAAGGTATTTGTAAGGAAGAAGTCGTTGGTCTTCCAAAATTCTATCATTCGATCTCTGGCATTGTTTCTATCACCAAGGACATATTTTCCAACTACTGATCCTTCTTCGTTTCCAACTTTCGCATTCCAATCACCAGTAATTATCAATGCATCTTGATTACATGTTCCATCAATTTCAGACTGCAGTAGCTGATAAAAATCTTCTATTTCTTCATCTTTGGCCCTAGTGGTTGGTTCATAAATTTGAATAATAGTTGTATTAACTGGTCTTCCTTGTAGGCGTATGGATATTATCCTGTCACTGATAACATTGTACCTCAGGATAGATGTTGAAACATCTTTCTGATGGTGAATGCAACACCATTCCTCTGCAAGTTGTCATTCCCAGCATAGTAGACTATATGATTGTCTGATTCAAAATGGCCAACATCAGTCTATTTCAGCTCACTAATACCTCGGATATCGATGTTTATGCATTCCATTTCATTTTTGATGATTTCTAATTTGCCTAGATTCATACTTCATACATTCCAGATTCTGATTATTAATGGATGTTTGCAGCTGTTTCTTCTCATTTTAGTCATGCCACATCAGCAAATGAAGGTCCCGAAAGCTTTACTCCATCCACGTCATTAAGGTTGACTCTACTTTGAGGAGGCAGCTCTTCCCCGGTCATCTCTTGACTGCCTTCCAACCTGGGAGGGGCTCATCTTCCAGGACTATATCAGACAATGTTCCACTGCTATTCATAAGGTTTTCACTGGCTAAGGCTTTTCAGAAGTAGACTGCCGGTTCCTTCTTCCTAGTCTGTCTTAGGCTGGAAGCTCAGCTGAAACCTGTCCTGATGGGTGACTCTGCTGGTATCTGAATACCGGTGGCATAGCTTCCAGCATCACAGCAACACACAAGCCCCCACAGTACGACAAACTGACAGACACGTGGGGGTTTTTAGCACTACTTTTCTGTAATAAAAGCTACAGTTGTTATAGATCATTCTAGGTACAATAAGGCAGTTAATTTGTGTCAGTAGGTACATTAACCTTATTTTGACATTCTGATTTTTTTGTTTGTTTCATAATTCTTTATCAGTACCTCGTATAGGTTGTCCTGACGGTGCGTTCACTTGACAGCACATATGATTAGTCACATTCTTCAATATTTCTCAGTAAGGATAGCAAAGTGAGTTTCCTACAAACTAACATATTCTGCACAGTGACCAGCAGTATCAGAATCACCTAGAAATTTTTTAAAATGCCAGTTGTTGGACCCCATTTCAGACCTACAGAATCAGAACTCTTGGATTGGAGCCCAACAGTCTGGGTTTTAAGGAATCTCCAGATGATTTTGTCACACCCTGAAGTTTGAGAAGTTCTGGTCTATCATAACTCTTGGGTCAGAGGTATTCAACTACTTCTCTATTATTGTATCATTTTAATAAATACAGTCACACTATATCAGAGATGCTCTAACATTTCTAATCATGCCAGTAACCTGAAGTTTCTGAGCTTAAAGTGTAAGCTTCTTATCAGGGCGAACTCTATTGTCATCAATATAAGAGTTTATTGAAAGAGAAATAGATTCTAGAAATAGGCAAAATTATTCTTTTTCTTCCTTTTTTTTGAGTTAACTAAGAAAAATAAGCCTTTATATTTGATTACAGAGTCTCTGTATTATAAAGTGATTTAAATCTAATTTAAAATGCCAATATATGTTTAATTATAGCCACATATAACCAGAAGACCAAATTCACTGCCATCAAGTTGATTCTGACTCATAGCAACTCTATAGGACAGAGCTGAACTGTCCCGTAGGGTTTCCAAAAAGTGTATGGTGGGTTCCACCTGCTGACGTTTCTGTTAGCAGCCAAGCTCTTAACCACTGTTCCACCAGGACTCCATATACATCCTTTAAATGTTTTGAACAAATATATTGTGCTCCTGCTCCTCAAATGAACTTGATTATCAAGTTATGTGACCTTGTGAGCCCATAGTAATATGGGACCATGTCCAGGGTGCATTCACATGGAATGCTACAACAACAATAGTGAAGCAGAAGCCACAAAGGGCTATTTTATGAGTGGAAGAAAAAGGAGAGCCACTTTTGAGAAGTCTTACTGTTGTATTTCTCACAAAAATCTACAGCCTCAATTTATGCTGTCTGGTGGTACAGTGGTTAAAGTGCTCAGCTGCTAGCCAAGAGGTCTGTGATTAGAACCCAACAGCCACTACACAGGAAGAAAGATGTGGCAGTCTGCTTCCATGAATATTTACAACCTTGGAAACCCTATGGGGAAGTTCTACTCTGTTCTATAGAGTTGTCATGAGTCGGAATTCATTTAACTTGATAGCAGTGGGTTTTTTTTGTTTATAGATTTGAAGGCTTATTGCAAAGTGGGCCTTTCTTGTGCCTACTTAGAGCCAAGGCAATTTCCTTTTGAAAAGTCAACCTTTATCCCAAGTCTCAAATACTTTACACTGATAAATTTTTGATGAAAATAAGCAGCTCATGATTTAAATAAATATAACTAAATAATTGAAAGGACAAAGTCCTGAGAGCAAGAGTCAGCAGAAACAATGGACAACACAATTACAACTACAAAGGCCCTCAAAGAAATTTGATACTTCAATTATGCACTCAAAATGTATACTATTGTATTTTACAAAGTAAAATAAATTTTATTAATATCGTTAACATGTGAGTTAAAAGCAAATAAACTTGGAAAATAGCTAAATAGAATTTCTAGAAAATATAAAAATAAAATACATACATACACCACTACTAAGTAGGATATATCCCATGTAAGCAAGATTGTTTCAACATTTAAAAATCAATTAATGTAATTTATCATACAATACGCTAATAAAGAAAAATCATATGATCATATCAATAGATGGAGAAAAATATTTGACAAAATCTGACACCCATTTATGGTAAAAACTTTCAGCAAACTAGTAATAGAGAAAACATAAAGAACGCCTTCAAAAACCTACAGCCACCATTATACTTCAAGATGAGAAACTAGATTCACGTCTCACAAGGTTAGGAATAAGAAAAAGCTGTTCCCTTTCACTGCTCCTATTCAATATCATACTGGAAGCCCTAGCTAATATAACTGGACAAGGAAAGGCATATGTTTTAAGAAAGAATAAACAAAATTTTCTCTGTTCACAGATGATATGATTGTTTATGTAGAAAAGCCCAAACAGTCAATCACAAAAACTTCTGGAGCTAATGAACAGTCGTAGCAAAGTTGTATGTTACAAGTTAAATATACAAAAGCCAATTGCTTTCCTAAAGACGAGCAATGAACAATTGGAATCTGAAATTAACACTATTATGTCAACATTAAAAAAAAGAAAAAAATAAGTATAAACTTAAAGAAATATGTACAAGATCTACATGATGAAGACTAAAAAAATGATCAAAGAAATCAAGGATGTAAATAAACAGACAAATATTCCTTGTTCAATTAATAAGAAAACTTAATATTATTAAGGTATCTATTTTTCTCAACTTCATCAATAGATTTAATTCAATCCCAATCAAAATCCTAAAAAGTTAGTTTGTAGGTATCAACAAGGTGATCCTCAAGTTTACATGGAAAGACAAAAGACCAAGAATAGCCAAAAACACAGTTGGAAGACAGACTTGAAGACAGTATAAAGCTACAGTGATCAAAACAGTATTAATGAAGGAACAGACAAATAGATGAGTGGGACAGAATAGAGAGCCCAGAAACAGACCCATACAAATATATTCAGCTGATTTTTGACCAAGGAACAAAGGCAGTTCAATGAAGAAAAGATAGTCTTTTCAACAAATAGTGCTAGGAAAAGTGAGCATACACATGCAAAAAACTGATTCAGTGAGTCTAGACATAGAGCTTAAATCTTTCACGGTATTTAACTCAAAATGGATCAAAGGCCTAAATATGAGATGCAAAACTACACCACTTCCAGAAGACAACATAGGGGAAAATGTACCTGACCTTGGGTTTGGTGATTTCTTTTGAAGTATACCACGAAATGCTCAATCCATAAAAGAATATATATATATAACCCAAGTATGTATATATATATATATATATGTATATATAAGCTTGACTTCATTAAAATTAAAAACTTCCTTACAATAGACACAGTTAAGAGAAAGAAAATACAAGCTACAGACTTGGAAAAAATTTTTGGAAAGCACATATCTGACGCAAGGCTTGTATACAAAATATAAGGAAACCTGGTGCCACAGCAGTCAAGCGCTGGACTGCTAACCGAACACTGAAAGGTCAGTGATTTGAACCCACTAACAGGTCCATGAGAAAAGGATGTGGCAGGCTGATTGCACAAAGATTACAGCCTTGGAAATGCTAGCAGGCAGTTCTACTCCATTCTGTATGGCTGCTATGGGTCAGAATCAATTCAATGACAATGGGTTTACACAAATATACAAAGAACGCTTAAAATCCAACAATTAGAAAACAAAACACCCAGTTACAAAATGGACAAAAGATATGGACGGAAGCCTCACCTAAGAAGATATACAGCTGGCAAATAAGCACATGAAAAGATACTCAACATCATATGTTATCAGAGAATTGCAAATCAAAACAGCTTTGTGAAACCACCACATACCTATTACAATCGCTAAAATCCAAACCACTGTCGACACCACATGCTGAGGAGGGTGTGGAGCAACAGGAGCTCTCACTCACTGATGGTGGGAATGCAAAACAGCACAGCCACTTTGGAAGGCAGTCTGGCAGATTTTTAAAAGATAAACAGACTTACCATGTCATCTACTAATCATGCTTCCAGGTATTTACCCAAATGAGTTAAAAAATATTAAAAAAATTTTTTTTCATAAAAGCCTTCATATGAATGTTTATAGTAGCATTATTCATAACTGCTATGAATTAAAATTAAAGTGTTGAAGAGCAAAGATGCCACCCTGAAGACTAAGATGCACCTGACCTAAGCCATGGTATTTTCAATCACATCATGTGCATGTGAAAGCTGGACAATGAATAAGGAAGACCGAAGAAGAGTCGACGCCTTTGAATTGTGGTGTTGGCGAAGAATATTGAATATACCATGGACTGCCAAAAGAATGAACAAATCTGTCTTAGAAGAAGTACAGCAGGAATGCTCCTTAGAACCAAGGATGGCGAGACTGCGTCTTACATACTTTGGAAATGTTGTCAGGAGGGATCAATCCCTGGAGAAGGACATCATGCTTGGCAGAGTACAGGGTCAGCGGAAAAGAGGGAGACCCTCAACGAGGTGAAGTGACACAGTGGCTGCAACAATGAGCTCAAGCATAACAACGATTGTAAGAATGGTGCTGGACGGGGCAGTGTTTCGTTCAGTTGTGCATAATGTCACTATGAGTCAGAACTGACTCAACGGCACCTAACAACAACAATAACAGAACAATTGGAAGCAACCAAGATGTCCTTTAATCCTGAGTGGACAAATGAACTGTGGTACATCCATGCAGTGGAGCAATATTCAGCAATAAAAATAAATGAGCTGTCAAGCTACACAAAAATATGAAGGTACTTACAATGCATATTGGTAGTTGAAAGAAGCCACTCTGAAAAAGTTACATACTGTGTATGATTCCAACTCTAAGACATTTTGGAAAGGGTAAAGTGTAGAAACAGTAAAAAGATCAGTGATTGCCAGAGGTTCTGCAGGAGTGATAGAGGGATGAACAGAGAATTTATAAGGTGGTGAAATTATTCTGTGTGACAATGGTAGGTATATGACATTATTCATATTTCAAAACCCATAGAATTATATGACACAAAGAGGGAGCCCAAATGCAAACTATGGACTCTAGTTAATAATAAGTGTCAATACTGGTTCATCAATTGTAACAAGTGTACCACAGGAATGCAAGATGTTAATAATAGAAGACATTGTACAGGGAGGAGAGGGCATGTATGGGAAGTCTCCATATTTTTGTGTACAATGTTTCTGTAAAATAAAAACTGCTCTAGAAATAGTCTATCAAAAACAAAATAACAAATAAGAAGCCAGTATTTAAATATATAACAACAATAGCAAATAATTTTAAAAAGATCTTGAAAATTGTTAAAATACTCTGAGATCTTTGTCTTCAGCGGGAGTGTCCTGTTAGAGGAGTCTAGATAGTGCAGAGAGTTCCCAGGAGTGACACAATCTCCAGGGTTGGAATCATCAGAGATGAACCTAGAGGTGCAGTTGTTGGTGCTGGAGCCGTTTATTAAGCAGCACTCCAACAAGAAAAGGCAGCAACGTTACCAACGGCAGGGCACCCTATAGCTAAGGGGTCACACAACCGGCTAGTCTAGTCGGCAGGTTATCAGCTGGAGGACGGGTCTCCTCTGGGTGTTCTCTGGGGCTACATTTTTGCCTCAGTGAAGCCCAGGTGCTAGTTGAAACTCCTTTGAGTATTCTAGTTTGAACTATTATAGTTTTTGCAAACAACTTGCCCACAGATAACACACATAGCGTACCCAAGAAAATAATGCGTGAGGAGGATTGAGTGGTTGGCAAAAAAAGTATAATGTGCACCTTATTTCATAAAAATACCATAATCTTGTAAGGGTAAGCATGATTTTAATCCTCTCTGAAATTTACATCTGCTGTGCTCCTGGAAAATCCTCTTGCTGTTGCCATGGGGATCTTTTCTTAAATTACCTGTTCTGGAAATTCCTTTTGCCTGTCACCAGAACAACCTGTTCTTTTCTGATTAGCTTGCAGCTTGAATGTTCTACTCTCTTGTGCATTCCAGGAACACATAGTGAAGTGGCCCTGAAAGCGGTTAATGGCCACATAGCTGCCCATGCTAGCAGCCATTTTGTGTCCTTAAAAATACTACAGAAAGAATAAATGAAAAGTTAAGCATGCATTTTAAAAATTTCAGGGTCACAAATTGGTAAAGAAATAAGAGGATAAAAAAAGTAATATAACATAAAACATAATAAATGGGGCAAACAGGAAAAATAAACCAAAATTGTATGAGTAAAACACATTTAATAGTTATTATAATAAATGTAAATGGAATACTGTAGCTTAAAAAAAAGAGATTGTCAAATGGATAAAATCAAAACAAGCAAAAATCACTGTTATGTTACAAATGCATAAAACTAGAGGATACTCAAAGTTTGAAAGTAAAATTACAGAAATATACATGAAGCAATTGTTAACCATGTAAAGTTGAGATATCAATATGAGACAAAATACACTTTAAGGTAACATAATTACTACAGATAGAAAGAATTATTACATAATAAAAAAGAACAATGTACCAAAAAAGAAAGGCAATTATCAACTAAAATGTGCCAATAATACAGGTTAAAATAATATATAAAAAGAAGAAAATGAAACAAATACAAATTTCTTATTGGAGATTCAGACATACTTTTGAAGTTATTGATAGATGTTTCAAGAAAAAAAGATTGGTAAGGATATAGGCAATTTGAATGACAAAAATAACAAACGTCATCTAATATACAAGTTTAAACTATGCACTAAAGAGCAGAAGATAAGTTTTTGATATAAAGACAGCATTTAAGAATGCTTATGACATACTGGATCATGAAGCAAATTCAACAAATGCCAAAATGTTGAAACCACAGGCATCTTATTCTAAACTACAATGTGTTTAAGAAAAATATCAAAATTTGGGAATTAAGATCTATACTGAGTAATACAGTTAAACACACTGTCCCTTTCCTCATTTCAAGTTAAAACATGCATAGATGAAGCAGAAATATAAGTCTAGGACTTGTATTGTTTACAATTTCCCTTTGTTTTTTATTGTTCCTATTTCATTTAGTTTTGCTTTTTTTTTAATTTCATTTAGCAGAAATTACCTTTTTTTAGCCCAAGTATTGTTACTGAACTCAGAAAGAGGGGTCCTTGTCCGGTGCGCTCAGACTTGTCAATTATCTGAACACTGGTCTCTGAGAAAGAGAAAGTAACTTTATTGCAATATGCACAGCAAAGAGCTGGGAGGAAGTTCCTCAGATCCAACCCTCTGAGCTATGCGGAAGTAGGGCTTATATGTGATTTGGGCAGCAAGATGATGGCCACGCAGGTGTACTGGGGATGGAAAATTCTAGTAGGCGACCAGGAAACAGGACGTGACATGGTTCTTGTCAGACCTCTTGCTTCAGAAAACGGTCTGGGTGATGATTTTCCCCTTGATTTGTTCCTCCTGTTGCTGTGTCCTCTGTCAATTAGCAGTCACCGCTGCCCTTCCACACATGCAGGGTGAGCCAAACCTGGCTTGGGCTAGTTTAATTAAGGACTAATAGAAATTTACTGACGTTCGTAGGGTCGTGTTACAGTATGGATTTAATTACACATGCTTGTGTCTCATTTTATCTTTAACTTGATTCTTATTCACTAAACTATTGTTTTTACTGCTACATTAAAATACATAAAATTGAAGTTTCCAAGATAAATACAGAAATATTTCAATATTTTAATAATGTTAAAGGAAATAGTCTCATCAATTTTTCTATGAGGGGAAAAAAAAAATCACCATCTGTTTGTACTTTTGTTTCCTGTCTTTTAAAAATAACCTAGGTTCTTTCGGACAATTTCAGTAAATGCTATAACACAATTCTACAACAACAGTAAAGACAGCCAAAAAATGTGTGTGTGGTTACAGGTAGATATGTAAGCATATATGTGCATAGGAGGGCATATGTCAGCACATGTGCATGCATGTATAGGTGTATCATTAGGCATATGTATATACATGTTTATGTTTGATACATTTATAATAAAGTACATACAGGACACAGTTACAGTGACTTCTTAGACATATCCAAGCAACTTGTATGATTAGTTGACTGGGTTAAAGGGCTTGGGACATTGTCCTGTGGGACAACTCAATCAATTGGCATAACATAGTTCAGAAAGATAATGTTCTACATCCTAGTTTGGTAAGTAGCGTCTGGGGTCTTAGAAGCTTGCGAGCAGCCACCTAAGATACCACCTTGGTCTCTACTTGTCTGGAGAAAAAGAGAATGAGGTAAACCAAAGACTCAAAGAAGAAACTAGTCCACAGGACTAATAGCCCATATAAACCACTACCACTTCTAACCTGAGACTAGAAAACTAGGTGGTGGTTGGATAACACTACTGACTGTCTGACCAGGGACACAATAGAAGGTCCCAGATAGAATGGGAGAATGGGAGAAAAATGGAAAAAAAAATTCAAATTCCTAAAAATGGCCAAGAAGCTGGACTATATGATGGACGGGACATCAGGATTGGAGGAAGACTCATTAACAACCTGCTGTGCAGATGACACAACCTTGCTTGCTAAAAGTGAAGAGGACTTGAAGCACTTATTAATGAAGATTAGAGACCACAGCCTTCAGTATGGATTGCACCTCAACATAAAGAAAACAAAAATCCTCACGACTGGACCAATAAGCAACATGATGATAAACAGAGAAAAGATTGAAGTCGTCAAGGATTTCATTTTACTTGGATCCACAATCAACAGCCATGGAAGCAGCAGTCAAGAAATCAAAAGACACATTGCATTGGGTAAATCTGCTGCAAAGGACCTCTTCAAAGTGTTGAAGAGCAAAGACGTCACCTTGAAGACTAAGGTGCGCCTGGTCCAAGCCGTGGTATTTTCAATTGCATCGTATGCATGTGAAAGCTGGACAATGAATAAGGAAGACCGAAGAAGAGTTGACACCTTTGAACCGTGGTTTTGGCGAAGAATATTGAGTATACCATGGACTGCCAAAAGAATGAACAAATCTGTCTTGGAAGAAGTGCAACCAGAATGCTCCTTAGAAGCAAGGATGGCGAGACTGCGTCTTACATACTTTGGACATGTTGTCAGGAAGGATCAGTCTGTGGAGAAGGACATCATGCTTGGCAAAGTACAGGGTCAGAGGAAAAGAGGAAGACCCTGAACGAAGTGGATTGACACAGCGGCTACAAAAATGAGCTCAAGCATAACAACGATTGTAAGGATGGTGCATGAGCGGGCAGTGTTTTGTTCTGTTGTGCATATGGTTGCTTTGAGTTGGAACCGAGTCGATGGCACCTAACAACAACAATAACAACAAAAATGGCCAGACTTACTGGGCCGAATGAGGCTAGAGGAATCCCGGAGACAATCATTCTAACTTTGAATTGAAGCTATTTTGCAGTTCACCTTTCAGCCAAAACATAAATTGGCTTATAAAATAAACACTATAACCTGTGAGTGATGTGTTCCCTGGAACAATTAACAATATGAGACCAAACGGTCAGCATATACCAAAAAGCAAAGATTAGAAGGCAAAGAGGGAAGGAAATTAGATAGATAGAAATGAAACAAATGGACTTGAAATAATAAGAATGGTGACAAATTGTGAAAATTTTAACCCATATCAGGGAAAAATTGATGCAAAAAATTGTTAAATGGGAATCCAATTTGCTGTGCAAACTTTCACCTAAAGTACAATAAAATATTTAAAAACAAATAAATAAAAACAACCTAAGTTCTTTTCCCTGGATGTGCTTTTTTTTTTCTTTTAAAGCTTCAGCCATATGCCATTAATTCGCTTTGAGGCTGGTTTTATCCAGGATCATATTAAAGTATTGATTTTACATGTTATCTTATTATCTTGCCAGATGGCATGAGAGACTGAAATTTCATCTTGGGATCTTAAGAAGTAAAATAGCCTATTTTCCAGAAATAGAAGACTGTTGCATGAGGACACTCTTTATAGATGTTTAGTTTCTAATCCTGTGGAAATATTAAAAAACAAGTGCAGTTTAACTATAATGAAAATAAAATTTTTAAGCCAATTTGTCACATCTCTGACAAAAGCTACAGGATGATGTGGAAGTAATATAACTACTACTCATTACAGCTTCCAGAGCATAAAAATGTTAAGTCATATTACTTTCCATAGAAAAGCAACATCCATTAGACTACCAATTTAAAATGGCATTTGACTTACAGTCCCTTCTGTGACAAATTAAAAAAAAAAAAAAACCCTAAGAACAGAGAAAATGAAGATACAAATACTACTCAGGCTAAAATTGATGGTATGCCAGAATTTGCAAGGATTTTCATTTACTATTTACCCAATGGGTCATAATGCAGAAACAAGCTAACCCCTTGACAGAAGGGGATAAAAAAGAGCATTTCTCCTTTGTGCATTTGCAATCCCAGATTAATGTATCAAGAGCTAAAACTAATTGAATATTAGGGCTTCTTCTGTTAAAGAAGTACGCGGTCATTTCCCTTTGTTCCATATTGCAAGAGCCTGAACAGTAAAGGGGTCACTCCCAGTGGGAACTCAAGTTCTTCAAAATATAATGTTCTAAAATGTAATGACAAGAGTTAGTATCAGCATATGTTTTGTGTTATTTTTTAACAGAGCAAATGATGGGAGAATAAGAAAATCCACTTCTCTAACGTAGAGACACTCTAATATATTCATCAAGGAAGTGCTTACCAGGTGACAGGTACTATCCGCCCTCTGATTAAATTTAAAAATTTACACCTCACAACAAATTATGAGTCAGGTACTACCGTGATCACCAGTTTGCAGCTGGGAAAGCTCACGTAAGAGTTGTATAACGCATCTGAAATCTCACAACTTGTGTGAATTCTTGTCTAACACTCAGAATTAATCTGTTTGTCTCCAGATCTAATTGTTCTCCAGCGGATCTCTTGTAGTAACAGAGCCAGCATTCAGGTGGACAGAGATCACAGAGCTATGATAAAACCAAGAGGACTGTCCATAGCAAAGTACGGTCTGAATAGAAAAGTAGGTACTTAACAAAGGAAAAAAAATTCATTCTGGAAATATACATAACAGAACACTATTTTAAACTGCTGGCATCCACTTGGATGTGCAAAAAGACACAGCCTTTTTGTAAATTTTACAAAAGGTTGTGTTAAAAAAACTTTAATAAACATGGATGTACTTCATTTTAACATAAAAATCTAAATTAATAGTAATAGAACATTTACTATTGTATTAATTGTGGCTTTTTCATAATTTCCCAAATAGCATTTTCTTTATTATTGTGCAGCTTATTCTTTTTCATAAAACTCATGCCTTTGGATATTTCCTTCTGATTTCTAAGACACCACACATTTCATTTTTAAACATCTGGGTTAATCATTTTTAAGTAGAATAATTTTTGTATTCTACTTTGATAAGTTTTCAAAAGACGATTAATGATTAATGCTAAAGACATGTACATCCTTATCAACCAATCTTTTAAAAATACTAGCAACATTGAAAGTAGTTGTCATGGCAGCCATCTGTTAACAAGACTGTTCTCCATGGACAAAATTCAGATAAAAACTAGACACTCACTCTTACTCCCTCCCTAATATGCTCCCTTATGAAACATACTTGGGCTTAATACTCAGCAAGAACTGTTTCTACTCACTTGCACAACTTTGCATACATTTCCTAATATCTCTCAGCTTTAACTTTCTCATCCTTAAATTGTGTCTAATATGTAAATTGTTGGGCTGTAGTAACCACATAGTAATAAACTAGGAACTCTTAGGTGCAGTGTCTCACAAAATGTGTGCAGAAAATAAGAATTACTCCTGTTATAATCTCTCCTATTTCTTATTATCCACATTCCTATTTGGTGGAAATGTTTTTGCTTTAGTTTTTTTTTTTTTTAATGGATTGCTTTGGATTTAATTGTGTTTATTTTTATGTTAAATCTGAGAATATTTACAAGTGTTGTAATACACTGTTAATGCATTTAAATGTAATACTTACAGTTGTAACTAGTTTCCAAACATACAATTTTCAGAGTCAGTATTCTGTTCCTTATTACATTTCAAAAAAAATCATTGCAATTCTTAAAATATTGCATATGTATTCCTATGTGAAACGCTGGTGCTGTGGTGGTTAAGTGCTACAGCTGCTAACCAAAAGGTCGGCAGTTCAAGTCCACCAGGCACTCCTTGGAAACTCTATGGGACAGTTCTACTCTGTCCTGTAGGGTTGCTGTGAGTCGGAATCAACTCGATGGCAGTGGGTTTGGGTATTCCTATGTAGATGGAAACCAGAACAGATTAAGTTAAAATCTTTTATAATATGTATTTATTTTGTTGGAAACTCTGGTGGCATAGTGGTTAAGTGCTACAACTGTTAACCAAGAGGTCAGCAGTTCAAATCCTCCAGGTGCCTCTTGGAAACTCTATGGGGCAGTTCTACTCTGTCCTATAGGGTCGCTATGAGTTGGAATCAACTCGACGGCAGTGGGTGGTGGTTTATTTATTTTGTTACATTTGACCAGTCTTAATGCAAAATTGCAAACAAAAATGTAATGTGAAATCAAGTTAATACTTCAATAACTTCAAGTTAATACTTCATTATGGGCCTATAAAGAAACGATTATTGTATCTTCAGAGGATTGTATTGGAGTCAACACATTGTATTTTACTACTCTGATTTAATTACTAGTAGGAAAGTGTTAAAAAGATATCCAGGAATAAAATAATAATAAGAACAATCATATTATGAGTTTTAGTTTTAAGTTTATAAACCTGTCATAGTCTCGCCAGATGCCTTTGGTTTCAAATCGAATATTTTATAAATTGAAAGGATTAAAAGTCCTTTAGTATGATCTTTACTAAGAATCCTAGATCATGAATATATATCTTGAAGTCCTGATTGTAACCTCTCTTACAGTGTTAATCACAATAGCCACTGAAAAGAAATACCAGCTGTAACTGTCAGCTGTCATCTTACCTCTTTTATTTTATACTACTTACAAAATGGAAGCAAGAAATCTGTTAAATGTAAAGGTTTTATCTCCAAAGCATACAATGTCTTTTTTCTCATTAAATAATTTGTTAAATAATCAATTCTGTGAACGCAAATTTGACACTTTTTTTTTTAGGAAGTGGCTGAAATAGCAATAGTAAGAGCAAAGCACCTGACATTTTAAGACTCATTGTCTTAACACATACATATTGGTTTTCTACTGTGTGCCAGAAAACATGGAAAGTGCTTAATCTTGCTCTATTGTGTTTGCAATCAGATGAAAATTAAAACAGTCTAACAGCCCTTCCTTTTTCCCTGCAATGTGGACAAAAATGATCAGATAGTGTTGAGTTTTAATTGACTCATTCAGTGATTCTTTATTTTCTCTTTCAATGACTTTTAATCTCCAGTTAGCCCAACATGGGTGCCTAGGAACCCCTTCTTCTGTGATCCCCTTCCTTCTGACCTCTTTCGAAGGACTAAGCTCTAGCATGCAGGGGCCTGGTATGGACCCAGCTTAGGGTACCATTCAAACTGACAGTGATAGTGAATCCTTAGAGTCCTCTGTATGAGGTCAGATCTTCATTCAGGAAAGTGAAGTATCTACAGCTCTGTTAATTATTTCTTCTTATAACATTGTTTAGGTATTAAGAAAAATCCCTAACAGAGATAAGAATTGTCAAAGAAAAAAGAGAATCCTATATTTTTACAATACACTAATATAAATTAAGGATAAAATAAGTTTTAGAACACGATTTAGGACCAAATGTATTCTATCAGAACAATAGAACATTCTCGTTCTTATTCTTTATGTGCCATCAAGTCGATTCGGACACATAGTGACACTATAAGGCAGAGTAAAGCTGCCCCCTTGGGTTTCTAAGGAGCAGCTGGTGGATTCGAAATACTGACATTTTTATTAGCAGCCGAATGCTTAACCACTGAAACACCAGGGTTCTAGAACATTATTAAGCACTTATTATGTTCCAGATAATACACACTCATTTCATCATCAAGAAAATAAATAAATGAATGAATAAAAACCAATGGAAAATATAAATAGTCCATTTTTGTGCATGGTAAAATTGAGTCCCAAGGACGTTGACAATTTGATCCTAAAAACATAGCTAATAAGTGGTGAAGTCAGATTCAAATGCCTGTCGTCATTATCCAGCATCTATACACTTATATTTTCCATAATTGACTGACTGAATGATTATCAGTGAAATATAGAGAAAAAATAAGGAAAAAATATTAAAAAAGCCAAAATATTGTCAAAGTAGAACAAGAAACAAATAACAATATAAGTGTGATGTCAATTTTTTGAAGAATAACTGTAAGATTTTCTGAATGATAGGAAAGAATGTCCAGAGATGTCTGGAGATAAAATTGAGGAACTTTACTTTTTTTTTTCTCCTGATGGCCAAGGAAAGTTAAAAAAAAAAAAAAAAATTATGAGAAAACATAAGAAAAGAGGCATGATTTTAAGTTTAGACTGCAAAGAAATGGGTCTACAGTTGAGAATAATGGATTAGGTCATAACCAAATGTTTAAGGGCTGAGCAATAAAGAACTTGTTTACTATAAGAAAAAAAAAAAGGGATAGATAAATTTATGCAATGATAGTTTGGTACTAAAAAAAAAAAAATTGCTGTTGATTCTGACTTATAGCAATTCTAAAGGGCAGAACTGACTCATAGGGTTTCCACGGAGTAGCTGGTGAATTCCAACTGCCAATCTTTTGCTTAGCCACCAAACCCTTAACCTCTGTGCCACCAAATCCCTAGTCTGGTAATAGAGAAAACAAATATAACTAATTTGCCCTTTTATAAGCCTCTGTCCCTTAAAGCTCACTTATTTAGCTGTTTCTGATACTTTAGATATTGGGTTAAATGTCACATATCCAGTCAAAACCCCTTGTAGCTAATTTCACTGAATAATTTACTTTTCTTGAATAAAGTTGTCAGAGGTGTAATTAAATAAACGGTAGTATAATTGCATTTTTTTTTTTAAGTTGCTTCTTTTCCAGGCTACATTCTATGGTTATCAAAGACAGGACTATCCACATATTGTTGTGTCACAATAACCTAGCCCAGTTCCGGGCATACAGTGGCACTGAAAAATTTATTGTTTGGAGAAATGGAAAGATCATATAAAAAGGGCAGAGGGAAAACATTTTTAAAAGAACTGACAGATAAAAGGTAATAACAGCATCTAATATTTATTGAGCTCTTCCTCTGAATTTGACATTGTTTTCATAGGTCTAAGAGGTGGGTGCTATTGTTATTCTCCTCATGCAGACAAAGAAACTGAGCTGAAGTAAGGATTCAGTCTCAGGCAGTGTTTCCCAGAAAAATGGTCTCTGAATTATTGTGTTGACCCTTTCTGAGATATGGGGATCTAAAAGAGAGTTAGAGGTGAAGAATGGCAAGATTTTTAAGGGTCTATATTTTTTATATGCCAGATGAAAAAGTTGGATTTTATTCAAAGGCCAAAGCCAGCCACTATAAACATTCAACTTACATATTAGTAATACATTCTAATAATTTACACTTAAAGAAGAACTTACGCCTTCGAATAATGGTGTTGGCAAAGAATATTGACTATACCATGGACTTCCAGAAGAAAGAACAAATTTGTCGTGGGAGAAGTACTGCCAGAACGCTCCTTAGAACCGAGGATGGAGAGACTGTCTCAGGTACTTTGGCCATGTTATCAGGAGCGATCTATCTCTGGAGAGGGTCAGTGAAAAGCAGGAAGACCCTTAAAGATATGGATTGACAAAGTGCTGCAATAATGGACTCAAACATAGCAATGATTTTGAGGATGGTGCAGGACCCAGCAGTGTTTCATTATCTTGTACAAAGGGTCATCATGAGTGGGAACCAACACGACAACACCAAACAGCAGCAATAATTAACATTTTGTGGCCAAGATGTTGGAGTGACTTATTAGTGCCTTATTACTACTATGGTAGTAGTTGTAGCATTATTGATAAGTAGATGAATATAAAAATACTGATTCAACAGAATTGACAATATCTTGTATTTAGATGAAAAGAGAGAGAGGGAGAAGTAAAAATATCTAGTCTGGCAACTGAGTACATGCTAACGTCCTTCATGTGATCATGAAAAAGGGTGGGGCTAGTTGGCCAGGACATAATCAGATTAGGATTGGATATGCTTAATCATTCCTGGGGCCTGTGGAACATCTCACTGTAGATGCTGCTGGCAGTTGAATACGTGGGTCTAAAGCCATGGAGACACATCTGGATTGGGAATAGCATTTAGTCATCCTCAGAGTATAGACTGCAGTTGACACTTGAAAGGAAAGAAATTAGTGCAACGTTAGCCTGAGGAGAGCTAACAGCAGGAGTTAGCATCCCAGACCAAATGCTAAAAATGAAATAAGGTGAATTAAACAAAATAGAAGCGTAGAAAATATGAGTCTGAAGATGAAAAGAATTAAGAGAAGCTTGTAAAAATATTGCAAAAAGGAGGAGAATATATTTTACTCTGAAGCCAAGGGAAGAGTCTTTCAAGGAAAAGACTGAAAAACGAACACATGCAAGGTACAAAAACATTGTAATGAAAATATCCACCAATTAAGCCAAAGAGAAGTAATGATTTGAAGATATTTAAACATTTGATACAAATATATTTATTAAAAATATGGAAGAAGAGTGGATGTGGAAATGTAGCTAACATTTTAATCAATTTATTTGTTTCAAAAAAATAGAGGATGTCATTTGTTACTTTTTAAATAAAAAATAGAAAATAAAAAAAGTATGAATTGGTCAGAACTGTAACAAAGCAATAGAAGGCCAGGAAATGCACTAACTGTGTTTATTGGACTTGGAAGCAAGAGTTAGTTATTCTTAACCTCGGCAATAGCAGTTTTAATGGTTTAGTTGGGAGCAGAGGGCAGAGTGCAGTCCGTAGAGAAGTGATGGGAGATGAGATATGGGACCCTGTTATGGTCTGAATTGTATTCCCAAAAAGAAATGTTAAAATCCTCACCCTATACCGGGAAATGTGATCCCATTTGAAAATAGGGTCTTTCTTTGAAGATGTTATCAGTTAGGTTTGTTGTAGTTAGCTTCTTCTGAGTCAGCTCTGACTCATGGTGACCTTATGTGTAACAGGACAATATATTGCCGGATCCTGCACCATTCTCACAATCATTTCTGTGTTTGAGCCTATTGTTGCAGCCACAGTATATATTCATCTCATTGAGGGTCTCCATTTTCTTGCTGACCCTCTACTTTACCAAGCAAGATGTGCTTTTCCAGGGGAAGATTTATAAGAAGGACCTTTCTTCAGACCCAACAGTGAAAGAAAGCCTTCCATGGAGTTGACACCCTGAATTTGGACTTCTAGCCTAATTTACTGTGAGGAAATAAATTCCTCTTTGTTAAAGCCATCCATCCACTTGTGGTATTTCTGTTATAGCATCACTAGATAACTAAGACATGCTCTTTTTGACAATGAATGTGACATCAATCTGGCATAGTAGGCCATGATTGTCTGGTTCAAAATGGACAATACCAGTTCATTTCAGCTCACTATTCCTAGGATATCAATTTTTATGATTTTCTTTTCATTGTTGACTACTTCCAATTTTCCTAGATTCATACTTCATACATTCCACATTCAGATTATTAATGTATGTTTGCAGATGTTTCTTCTCATTTTGAGTCATGCCACATCGGCAGTTGAAGGTCCCATCTGCATGATTAAGTCCGTCTCTACTTTAAGGCGGCAGCTTTTCCCCAGTTGTCTTTTGAGTGTCTTCCAACTTGAGGAGCCCATCTTCTGGCACTATACCAGACAATGTTATGCTGCTATTCGTGTTTTTCACTGGCCAGTTTTTCCAGAAGTAGACTACAAGGTCCTCTTCCTAGTCTGTCTTAGTCTGGAAGCTCTTCTAGAACTTGTCCACCAAGGGTGACTCTGCTGGTATTTGAAATGGTGGCAAAGCTTCCAATATTACAGCAACACTCAAGCCACCACAGTAGGACAAACTGACAGACACGGTGGGCCCAATGGATATGACCTTTGATTTCTTGGCTGCTGCTTTCATGGGAATTGACCGATAACCCAAGTAAAATGAAATCCTTGACTTTTTTCACCATTTCTTATGATGCTGTTTATGAGGTGAGTTTTGAGGGCTTTCTTTTTCTTCTCGTTCAATTGTAATCCAAACTCAAGACTGTCATCTTTTACCTTTATCAGTAAGTGACTCAGGTCATTCAGTTATATTTACATTAGGTCATATGGGTGTAGGGTGAATCCCAATTCCTTCTGAGTAATGTAAAATCAGAGAACAGACACAGAGACAAACACATGGGGAAGAATGGCCATGTGACAATGGAAGCAGACATAGCTGCAAGCCAAGGACTTCCAGAAGCCACCACAAGCTAGGATAAAGCCATGAAGCTGCCTCTCTCAAAATCCTCAGAAGGAATCAACATGGCAAATACCTTGATTTTGACTTCTTGCCTCCAAAACGGTAAGTACATAAATTACTGTTTCACTTCATAGTTTTTATTTTTTTATAGTAGCCTTAGAAAACTAAGACAGGCCTTACTATTGGAGATACCTTTCAAGAAGTGAGATGTGGAGTGGGGAAGAATGCAGGAAGTTGTATATTAAATTTTCTAATCATAGTGAGATTTGGGGGATAAGCATGCAACTACTAACCTTAAGGTTGGTGATTCTAACTCACCCAAAGCATCTTGGAAGACAGGCTTCATGATCTGCTTCCAAAAGATCATAGCCTTGACAACCTTATGGAAAAGCTCTACTCTGTACACACGTGGCCTCCATGAGTCAACTCGGCAGAAACTAACAACAACAACATAACTTTAGTGTATTCATTGTTGTATATTACAAACCTGAAGAAAAGAAAATTCATTTTGGAAAAATAGTTTCAAATATACATAAATCTTTATATCTTTATTTGTCAGAAAGAGCATTTTTCAGGAGGAAGAATCTTTTCCTTTTGTTGTTTCTAAGAAATACACTATTCCATGTAAAACATGAGGCATGGTCTATTATGCCTGGAAAAGAGTGATCAAAGAAAAACTAACTTTATTGCTCAATTTTCATTTATCTTAGATATTAAATTAGATTCATATAAATTTGTGCATTTTTATTTTCTTTTTTCTTGTGCAATATAATAGATATATTTTAGAGAGTGATGACAGTTCCAAATTGTTAATTTTTTTAAGTAAAAGTACTCAAGTTTTAAATGACTTCCTATTTTATTTATAATTAAGTTCATTCTCATTTTTGTCCATTTAAGCAGAGCAGAATTTGAATACAACTGTCATTTAATGCCTTTGATTCCTACATCTCCCCTTTTCAAGATATATATTTTAGCTCTTTGTGTGTCAACATGTATTTTGAAATTACTGTTATTCTCTCTTCTCTCCCTGTATTAACTTTCTTCTCAAAACATTCTCAAGAAACAGCTTATGTGAGAAAACTCTGCCATGTGTTCATGAGTTGTTTGCTTGAATCATTTTTATAGCAGTGTTCAACTTGAGGCTTCCATAAATTTTCATTCATGCCTGGTCAAAAGAGCAGACTCCCAGATCATTGTGCAAAGGTTCAAATCCTGGCTCTAATTTAATAGTGTAAATTGTGGTAAGTGATTTCAACACGATTTGATTCAGTTTCTTCATCTGTAAAATAAAGATAGCACCTACGTCCTAGGATTATTATGAGGATTAAATGAGACAGTTTATATAGAACATTTAGATAGTGCTGGCAATGGTAGCTAATTAATTAACATTAGACATTGTTTTTATTGTTATCTAAATAATTTGTGAAGACTTACTATCTCATTTTCTTTTTATTTATCCTCTTGAATCTTATGGAACAGTGGCCCATATAAAGTCATCAGAATTTTTTATAAGGTTAATCATGATGTAATATTTATTCACATAAAAAATTAGGCAAACTCCCAACTTTGAAGAAATATTATAATTAGAAAAAGGATGTAAAAATGTTTAAAATTATAAATTAAAATTTTCATACATTTAAAAATATTACATTTCAATTCTAGTACTTTTTTTTTTTTTAATGATCTTAAGATGCTTATAGGAGTACTGCCAATTCCCAGGACCTCAAGTTTTTGGAATATCAACATGCTATGTTTGAGGATGATAATATTTTGAAATGTGAATAACGGTTAAACTCTGTTACTTAAGCTTCTTAATTGTAGTGCCACTGTGAGACATTTGAAACAATATTGACAGAGGAAAGGAATTAAGCACACATTTCCCAACAGTTAAAGAGATGATTTTCCAAGGAAACTAATACTTGAAAAATGTTCCCAAAATATTCTCAAATATTCTGTCTAGAACCACTGGAAAATAAATATTTTCCAAGTATCATTAAGTAATTTAAAAGTATGTGTTTCCTTGTAAAAAAGTGATACGGTAATTAAAAATCATTTCTATTTCTTTATTTTTCCTGACTGTCTTCTAGCTTCCATAGATATTCTAAAATAATAAAATAATATTTTATAATGCATCTTTAAATCAGATGGTATTTTCCAAAGCTTGTTCAAGGAAGAATTTATTCCAAACAGATATGCAGAGGAAAGTGCTTAAAATATGAATGGGATGAATTTAAACCAATTTATTCATTGTTTTACAATAATGCATACTGAACGAGGTTTAAATATAAAGTTTTAGTTTTAATTTTTGGTAGTATCAATAGTATTAAATATATTTTAATGTAGAAAATTAAAATAGATAATATTTTAGTAAAATATAAGTGAAATGGCACTTTTTTTTTTTTTTTACCAAATCATTCACTTCAAAATGAATGATTTGGTAAAAAAATTAAAAAAATCTGCAAATCCGTGCAAAATCTCAGTGATGTTTTTCCTGGTGTTCCTAGTACACAGAGGAATGTACAGTTATTACAATAAGTGGAAGAGTATTGAAAATCTTGGGGATTGTCCAAAAATTTGATATTTTACTCCTAATCTAAATTTTACAAGATAATTAAGTTAATGTTTAATATTTATAAGTCTAGGGAAAATAACTAAATTGTTTCCTTTCCAATTAAAAAAAAAAATCAGAACTCAAGCTTATCCTGTAGAGGAAAAAGTAAATCATAATAATAGAATGTATTAGTAATCTTATGTCATTTTTATTTTAACATCAGTAGCTTTTTGGCTTTTTTTGTTTTTCCAGGAAAAGTTGCTTTTTGAGGAGATTTGGAAGCTTTTTTTTATTTATTCTATTGAAATGATATTAAAGACTGAAATTTAATAGGGCAATGGTAATGTAATAGCACTCTAAAGCCAAAAGAAATCTCAGGTTGAGTGCATATAGGTAGACTGCTCAGCTGCTTCTAAACAATAAATCATTTCAAGGTATGAAAAGTATTTCACTCTTAAAAATGAAAAATAATATGATGTTAAATTTCATATTTCAGATATGCGTACTGAATTTTTGTAATCATCTTAAACTATTTTAGAACATATCGTAAGGTAGACAAGCTAAAAAAAAGGAGGAGAATTTTGTTTAATTTCAAAAATGTAACAAAAAGTTTACAATAACTTAGGAATGTGTTTGGATAGCATTGTTTAAATAATACTAAAATTAAATAATACATAGATTTTCATACTTGCTAAGATTTCTTTGAAAGTGATTATATGTTAGAAAACCAGCATGCCAGAAATCTGTGTCATAAAAAGTGTGACCATAAGGCACGCTGGTGAGATAATAAACATAACAGAAGCGTGGCGTATAGAAGGCAAAAATCTATACAATTTTTCATTAATATTAATATTCAAGAAATAAGGCAATTTAAAAGTACTGTGAAGTTTTTCAAAGCATATAAAACAGTTAATAATTTTAAGACACTTGAAAAAATATTATTAACTGGTGAATTAAGGAAAAAGGACACTATTTTCACTAAATAGGTATATTTTCAAACCTTTATGATAAGAATGTTGTCAAAAAGTTCAGAATAGCATGCTTTTCATTACTGAATTAAGTTAGGAAAAAAAAAAATCAAGCCAAATAAATGGCAAAGGTCAAAATTTCTAGTCCACTATAGGAAAAATAATTTTAATTAAGTTTCTAGGTGCAAAAGAAACTATATTTATTATCAAAATTTCCATAAGGAAATTGTAGAAAGAATCAGACTATTTACAACATATGTTCCAGAAGAAGTTTCATTAATTGGAGATATGGAATACAAAGGGAAGAAATGACTACTATATTTAATTTAAGATGCTTACTTCACCTTGATTTTAAAAAGACATATGAATATTGACAGTTTCTTGGAAAATGTTGTTGTGTGTCTTCGAGTTGATTCTGACTCAGAGACCCTATAGGATAGAGTAGAACTGCCTCTAGGATTTCCTAGGCTGTGATCTTTATGAGATCATATTGCCAGGTTTTTTCTCCCCCAGAGCCATTGGTGGGTTCTAACCACCCAACTTTTCATTAGCAAACTAGTACTTAGTTAACCATTGCATCACGTTATAAGGGCTCCTTATCTTGGAAAATAGAAATCTAAAATTGTAAAAATTAAATGCAGACAATCAGAAGGAAGAAAAGTAAAATGCATTGAAGGTGCCTAAATGAAGCAATAATAAAGCAAAACATTAAACAAAAAACTAGAGCTAGAAATAGGCTAAAAATTCTCTTACAGCTAAGAGAAAAGAAAATAAATGTGATCTCAAGAGAGTTCTCAGTTATTTTATAATTTATCTGCCAAGACTTACATAGATCTTTTTTTTCTCTTAAAATAACATCATCCAGGATTATATCACCTAATCATGCAAAAAATAATATTGAGAGGCATGTTCACCAATTGTTTTAGAGATGATTGTAAGTGCAAATTCATGGTGCCATTAAATTCAAACTCAACAAAGATATGACAACATTTAGCCAAGTTTGGCAGTTTTAATCATGGAAGGTGCAGCATTCTATCACAGATTATGATCTGAGTTAATTGTATAGCCTTGAAGCCAGTATTTAACTTTTCCAGTACTTATTGTTCCTTTTTTGTAAAATTAATTGCAGAAGTCAGAATTAGAGTAGGAAAAATGTTGAAGAGATTGCCTTCAAAAAAAGCTGTTGTGGTTGTTGTTATTAGGTGTCATCGAGTTGGTTCCAACGCATAGTGACCTTATGTACAACAAAACAAAACACTGTACCTTCATGCATCGTCCTCACAACCACTGCTACATTTGAGCCCATTGTTGCAGCCGCGTGTGAATCCATCTGGTTAAGGTCTTCCTCTTTTTCTCTGACCCTGTACTTTACCAAACAGGATATCCTTTTTCAGGAACTTATCCCTCCTGATAACAAGTCCAAAGTAAGCAAGACGAAGTTTTGCGATCCTTGGTTCTAAGGAGTGTTCTGTCTATATTTCTTCCAAGACGGATTTGTTTGTTCTTCTGACACTCCATGGTATATTCAGGAAAAGCAGTTCTCCTTTCTTTTTTCCAAGATGCATAATATGAATCACTTTCACACAGTATATACTTTCAATGTAGTTGACTTACAGTCAATTTACAAGAAAACTACTTTGACTTCACCACTCAAGAAAAGATTAGCACGGAAGTAACTGAAATTTCTGCTATAATTTTATTATTTTCCTTTCCTTTGTACTTAATCTTTCAAAAAAATGTTTTTCCTCTTCCTTCCCTCTCATCCTGTCAATGCCTTGGACACCATTCTGGTTAAATTCATCAGTGACTTCTTTGTTGTTAAACCCCGTGAACACTATGGAGTCTCTCTTACTTGATCTCTTAACACTCCCATTTTTTAAACATTCCCCTTCCTTGACTTCCTTTCCATAATTGTGGAAACCTCCAAGCTGAATTCTTGGAATTCAGTCAGCTAAGATGTTTAAAAACCATGTGTAGAAATATTTATGCAGAATACTGCACAGTCATTTCAGAGGAAAAACAAAAAACAAAAAGAATACAATAAGCAGACAGTAGTGGTCAAGAAAGTTCAGCCCTGTTCTTAGACTGATCTCCCCACGGGGTCTAGGATCTCATCCTTGCAGACTCTGATGCCTGATTTTCCAGCCTTCATGGGACAATTTTCACACATTGTCTACCGTCTAAACAATTTTCTAATACAGCGATTAGACAGGGAAATACGATTGCTGAGTAAAAAGACGCAAATCCCTTTTCCTTTTGCAGAATGAGAGGTTTATTGGAAGTTAACTTTAAATAGGATGCCAACTATTAATCCAAACAAGATGATTGGATATTTACACCTACAAATCACTTTATTCTTCCTGTCAGCTGTTTTGTATACAATAGGAGTTTCTCTCCAATCTAGGCAAAAAATAAGCACATAAAAAAAAATAAGCACATAGGCAACATTTATACTGAAACAAATGTTACCTGTTTGATATTAAGAAATATCTTAGAATCTGAGTTGACAATCGCTTTCAAGTCCTTACTGCGCTTTTTATTATCTCCCTTACTTTGGTAGTTTTCTTAAATTGTCAGAGCATCAAGTTAATTATGTGTGGAATGAGGATAAGAGCACCCAGCCTGAAAGCTTCTAAGGCTCGTTCTGAGAGTCAGATGTAACAGTACGTGGAAGCACTCTATAACCTAGAATACACTGTAGAAACTGGAATTCATCTTTTCCCCAAAGAAAAGTGGTTATCGCTGTCTTAGTTATTTAATGTGCTTTAACAGAAATACCACAAGTGGGTGGCTTTAATGAACAGAAACATATTTGCTCACAGTTTAGGGGCTAGAAGTCTGAATTCAGGGTGCAGGCTCTAGGGGAATGGTCTGTCTGCTCTGGAGGAAAATTCCTGTCTTTTTCAGGAATTTTTCAGAAATTTCCTGTCTGTTCCTTGGTTCCCTGGTGATCTTTATGTGGCGCCAATCTTTCTCCATTTGACTTTCCTTTCTTCTGTTCCTAATCTGCTCCTTATATATCTCAAAATTGATTGGCTTAAAATGTACCCTACACTAACATGGCCTCATTAACAAAACAAAGAAATTTCTATTCCCAAATGAGATTATACCCACAGGTATAAAGGTTAAGATTTACAACACATATTTGGAGAGGGGGCAGTTGAATCCATAAAAACTCATTGCCATTAAAGTGATTCCAACTATGTGGGTAGAACTGCCCAATAGGGTTTCCAAGGCTGTAAATCTTTTTTGAAAAGCCTACCACATCTTTCTCCTGCAGAGAGGTTGGAGGGTTGGAACCACCTAACTTTGGTTAGTAGCCAAGTTCTTAAGCACTACACCACCAGGGCTCCTTATTCAATCTATAACAACCACTGTCTCAAAAATGGTCCTAGGTTGCACTCTTAATCCTTTAGTCACTAACACATTTCCGGACTCTCAACACCTGACCATCATGTAGTGACTTTCTATTCTTTCTCCTTAAAACTTTACTACCCGTAAAAAAGGACTTCTTATTTATTTGCTAAACTCCTTATTTATTTAGGCAATTATACTCTTTCAACTCTTTTCCATTAAAAAAATGTTAAAATGTTGTTCTCTGTAAATCTATTTCCACGACAAATTTTTAGAGCAACTCCACCTAGGAAAGATTTTTATAACAGCTTCTAAAATACAATTAAATAAATAAATAAATAAAAATACAAGCAATTTTAAGCATTTTGTCAAATTAAAAAAAAAAAAATCCAGACTTTGATAGTGGGAAGATTTATTCAGAAAGAAAAGGGGGAAAGCGACTATTGTAAATGGGGGTGGGGGCTTATTGTAGGTAATAGGGAGAACACTCCAACCATAAAATCTGAAAGCATCTCAAAGAATTAGGGCAAAAGTAATTTTCTTTTACAGAAAGTGAGAGTAAATGGGGCTAGGAAAAAAGCAGGTGTGAGGCAGTGGGCTGAGGGTGAAGTCAGAAAATTTCATGTTGAGGCCAGCCTATTTTCCCTGAGGGGCCTTAAAAGAAAGGTAGTATGTTGGCAAAGAAGGAGCCCTGGTGGCCAAATGGTTAAATGCTCTTCTGCTAAAGGAAAGGTCTTTGGTTTGAACCGACCCAGCAGCTCCACTGGAGAAAGACCTGGCTATCTGCTCCTGTAAAGATTACAGTCTAGAAAACCCTATGGAGCAGTTCTACTTTGTCACATGAGGTTTCTATGAGTAGAAAATCCTGGCATAGGATGAAAGTGAGACATAATTTAAGGTCTTGTGGAAAAGAGAGAAACTTAGCCAAAGTTTAATTAACAAGTATTATGTTTCTGATCAGTTGGGATGAGCAATTAATTTATGAAACAAGAAATTTTGAATTTGGATGATCACTGTCTGACTTTTAAGTCATATGGGAAGGGTGTTTATTTTCAGTAAGCTGTGTTTTACGAACACAGAGAATGTTGTTGTCGGTGGGGGTTTCTTTAACCACCTCTGTTTTGTAATATTATAGGGTTCAGATAAAATTCAACTTTATCAGTTTTCATCTATAAATAGAAATTATATTTTCTACAAAAATGTAAAATGGGTTCAATGAAATGTAGAATGTAAAATACAAAACTTCCTAGAGAAAAAGAAGCCTTTTTACAAAAATAAATTGGAGACACTTAGCTAGATCTCTAGTATGTCCATTTAATAAAACAATTCCTATAACTTTATTTCTCATTTAATGTGACAAAAATGCAATCATGAATATTCAGCAAACATTGACCTATTTTAAATTATGACTAGGTCGATATATTGTAGAAAAAGCTTTTTTCTGTTAGAGACACATTTGCTAATGCAGAAGAGAGTCCTAAAGTCAGATGAATAATTCTTCTGAGTAACATTAAACTTTATCTAATTTCTATCAAGTTCAAGTTAGACTAGGGAGCAGGACCTGTGATCTACTTAAGTTTCCCTACAGTCTTTGATTACATAACACATGTTGCTCTTGTAGTATTGAGCACATTCTGATATAAAGGTAATAATGGAACAAGCAGGTATTATATAGTGCATTTCCTCAAGGTAAACAGGGGTAGGTAATTTAATTTCTGTTGTGACAAATTGTCTTACCATGAGTGAGCAGGCAATTTCTTCCCTGAAATAAACTAAGTAAGCCAGGACAGTTTTAACTAGATGAAATCATTATCCTTTTAAAAACACAAGGGTTGAATAAAGTTAATTTTCTCTGCTTTAGTGTCTTGGTAGAAAACGGCATAAAAAAATAGCGGTGCCTTAAGATAGTGCTAAGCTGTTTAAATTCTTCCACAAGGGGATAAAAGAATATTACTTATTAAAATACATATACATTTCTAATGAATTACACTGTAACTACAGACTACTAAAAAGGCAAATGTCTTTACTTTCTCACCTGTTTAAAAGATTTCTCACCCTTCTAAATGATTACCTATACTTCAGATTTTTCTAATTTTTAAAACTAACGAGTTACAACTCTAATCTTCTTTTGGCAACTGCCTACGATATTACATGGTAGATATATACTAGGCATTCTGGGAATATACATATATATATCTATAGATATAGATATATAACCCAATATAGTGAGGTTCAAAATGATACCAACAAACCTCTTCCTAATAATGACCACCTAGACATTTCTCAGTATTTTTTCCTTCTAACTCAGACCAAAAATTATTCAAATTAAAGGGTCTTACTTTATCCTGAGTTTTACGATTATGAAAGGTAAGAGTTGCTAAAATTTTAAACTTTATTGAAATCTTATAGAAATTTAATAAGGTATGGTTGGGAGAGACAAACTATCATGGTCTTAAGCATCATTTCATGTTTTGGCTGGTATATTAAGTTTCAAAGGCTCTTTACCCAGGCCATTTCTCTTGGTTGTGTTTGCCTCAAGTAAATTTGAGGAATGAGGTAAACTATTTAGGTAGCCTTTCTTTCTCCTACTTACTTTAATATCAGTAAATCCCCCAGACTAAGTGTTCTCTTTAATGCAGCCCACTGCATCTTTAAGCATCTTTGATGGCCCCTTGCATCACCCCTATGGGATTTGGGGTGCATGCGGAACTGGCACAAACCCATATGAAGGGCTAGCTAACTCTTTTGCTGTGAATTATAAAGCCTTTTGTTTCTGACCCAGGAATCTCATGTCCACAAAATACTAATCCATGAAGTAGTAATAGACTAGATTATTAACTTGAAAGTAGGGTAAAATTTCAAACCCTGCACAACCCTTGATGTGTAGAAATTATGTTATCCCCTTTCTGTTTGTTTCTATAGTTGAACCAATAGACAGATAAATACTTCATGTTTTTGTAATTCTTTTCTTACTTGTGTCTCAGTCATTTTCATGAATTTTGAAGAGGTGTGGAAACATGAAAAAATGCTATCTTCTTGCAATACTATATAAATGGTCCTTTGTACTCACACTCTATTTACTACTTACAAGTGGAGAAAATAACACTATATATTTCTAGGGGGCAGGGAGGGAGAGAAAGAAAAACACTTATAGATAGAAGAATTGATTTGAAATTCTCAGTTAAAGTATTTGGAATCTTTAGAAGGGCCATCATACTGGAAAACAAATTGAATTTAATAATCAGGCCAAGTTACAGATACGGAAATAAGTAAACTGAAGAAAATAAAGCTAGTGTTTATAGGGTATGATAAACTTATAAAATAAATTTGAAAGGCAAAATGACATTTTATTGACATATACATTAATTATTGGCCTTCTTACTTCTTACTTTAGAACTGCAATATTCATTTAAAAAGTATGGCACAAATCTGAAAACTATTTAAATATGCATTGTATCCAGATACTATGATCTTTTCGTTAAAACGAATCATTCCTTTCAAATCTTGACCTTTATAAAACTCCACAGGAATTCCTTAAGGTGTGAGCTTAATTCTTCTGGGATATTTCTACCTTCAGCACTCATTTCTCTGAAAACTGCTACCTGTTGTATATGGAAAAAGAGCAAGATGGATGAAATATATTTGTCTTGGAGACTGTTGAGTGAGAAATTTTCCAGGGGGGAAACAAACAAACATTTAATGGCACCTTTTAGCATTTGCTGTTGTATATGTGTACATTTGTGTTATATACACCACAGCAGAGAGACAGTTACATTTTAAATGGATTTGACCTGTAAGCACTGGTATTGTTAAATAGATAAGATTTTACCTCATAAATATTTTTAATTTTTTTTATCACTATGCTACCTAACATTATTAGAAAATTTCATTTCAACCAGTGTGTAGGTCTTCATTTTATTTGTTCAAAGAAAATTAATGACTATCTTATTGAGGATAAAGTTTATATTTCAGTTACATCATAGACTTCTCCAACAGTGAGTTAAATGACATTTTAATGTGGACAATACCTTCAGAAAACTTTGAATAAAAAGTTGAAAATAACTGTTGACTGTTTTACTGATCAGAATATTTACATTTGTGCAGTATTTGACACTCAGCTTTTTATATAATCTGACGTAAAGTAATCTTAAAGTGGGGGAAGTTAAGAGATGATAGAAAAAATGAAAGAGAGACTGAAAGCATTCCCCTCAAGAAAGGGGAACCAGATAAGGATGCCCTTTATCACCACTCTTATTCAATATTTTGTACTAGAATTCCTAGTTAGAGCAATAAGGCGAGAAAGGGAAATAAAAGGCATCCAAATTGATAACAAAGAAATAAAACCATTCCTATTATTTTCAGGTAATATGATCCTATACACAGAAAATCTCAGAGATTCTACAAGAAAGCTACTAGACCTCATAGGATTCAGCGGAGAGGTGGGGCACAAGATCAACATACAAAAATCAGTTGGATTTCTGTACGCAAAGAGAACTGCAAAAAAGAAATCAGAAAAATGATATCATTTACAACAGCCACCCCAAAAGATAAAATACTAGGAATAAATCTAACCAGTAACAAAACAGACTTACAAAAAACAAACAAACAAAAAACTACAAAAACACTACTGCAAGAAACCAAAAGAGACCTACCTAAATGGGAAAACATACCATTCTCAAGGATAGGAAGATTTAACATTGTAAAAATATCAGTAATACCTAAAGTGATCTTAGATGAAATGTAATCCCAATCCAAATTCCAACAACATACTTTAATGAGATGGAGAAGCTAATCACCAACTTTATATGAAAGAGGCCCCAAATAAGCAAAGCATTATTGAAGAAGAAGAACAAAATATAGTAAAAGGCCTCACACTTCCCGATCTCAGAACTTACTATACAGCGATGGTGCTGGTACAATGACAGACACATAGACGAATGGAACAGAATTGAGAACCTAGAATTAAAGCCATCCACTTATGGATAGGACAGTTGATCTTTGACAAAGGGTCAAAATCCATTAAATGGTGAGAGAGAATCTCTTTTCTGACAAAACTGGATATCCATTTTCAGAAAAATGAAACAGGATGCAGAGCTCACATTATACACAGAAACTAACTCAAGATGGGTCAAGGACCTAAACGTAAAACCTAAAATTGTAAAGGTTATGGAAGAAAAAATAGGAGCCTTAATTTATGGCATAAAAAAACTATCGAGAATAATTTTTTGATATAACTAAAATATGCAGAAATAAAGAAGATATAGTAGACAACTGGGACCTCCTAAAAACTAAATACTTTTGCAAATCAAAAGACTTCTCGAAAAGAGTGAAAAAAAACCCTATAGACCGGGAAAAAATTTTGGCAATGACATATCCAACAAGGAACTAATCTCTAAAATTTATGGAAAACTTCAACACATCAACAACAAAAATATAAACAATCCAATTAAAAAATGGGCAGAGGACATGACCAGACAGTTCACCAAAGAAGACATTCAGATGACAAGCAAATGCATGCAGAGATGCTTGCAGTCACTGGCTATTGGAGAAATGCATATCAAAACCACAAGGAGAAACCATCTCACCCTGGCAATAATGCCACAGATCAAAAAGTAAAAAACAATAAAAGCTGACGAGGTTGTGAGGAGATTAAAACTATCACACACTGCTGGTAGGAATGTAAAATGGTACAACTACTGTGGAAAACAGTATCACACTTCCTTAAAAAGCTAGAAATAGAAATACCATATGTTTCAGCAACCCCACTCCAGGTATATACCCTAGAGAAAAAAGGTAACGACATGAATAGACATACACACATTCATCTTCGCTGCAACATTATTCACAATAGCAAAAAGATGGAAACAACCTAAGTGCCCCTCAATGGATGAAGGGATAAACTGTGGTAGATACACACAATGGAATACTGTGCAACATTTAAAAGTAACGATGAATCCCTGAAACATCTCAAAACATGGATGAACCTGGAGGACATTATACTGAATGAAATAAGTCAGTCACAAACGGACAGATATTGTACAGGACCACTATTATAAAAAGTCAAGAAAAAAGTTTACACACAAAAAGAAACATCCTTTGATGGTTACCAGGGATGGGAGGGGGAGCGAGGGAAAATCACTAACTAAATAACAGACCCATATTAACTTCGGTGAAGGGAAAGACAATAAACAATATGGAGGAAGTCAGCACAAAATGACCAAGGCAAAGGAAAACACTGAGAGGTATGGAAGAGAAACAGACAACATTGATAAATACAATCCTCCAACAAAAAAATAACAATAATGTATGAGTGGATACATAGGTAGATATGTAAGCTGAACAGGTGTAGGATGGAGTAGGGGACTAGACTGACAAACATAGATAAATTTGCCAGTAGACATTTCTACATACACATCTATATGTACTGCAAGCATACACATGTATACAGCAGAGCCCACAGTGGGCACACTCATGACAACTTCTCAGCCATAACCAAACACCTCACAGGATTGCATAACTGGACTTGAAGGTTTAGGACCATAGCCTCAGGGTCTTCTGGGACAATTGCCATAACATAGTCCATGAAGACAATGTTCTACATCCTACCTTTGTGAGTAGCGACTGAGGTCTTAGAAGCTTGCTAGCGACCACCTAAGAAACAATAATTGCTCTCTTCCTGCTCGGAGCAAAGAAGAGTGAAGAAAACCAGACTCAAGGAAAAATTAGTTCAAAGGATTAAGGGACTACATGCCTCCACTAGCTTGAGAACAGAAGAGCTAGGTGGTGCTCAGCTACTACTACCAACTGCTCAGACTGGGATCACAATAGTAGGTCGTGGGGAGAATGAGAGAAAAATGTAGAACAAAATTCAAATTAAAAAATAAGACCTAACTTACTGGTATGACTAAGGCTATGGTCCTTAAACACCCTTCATACTTGGAACTGAACTTACTCCTGGAGATTGCATTATAGTCAAACAATAGACAGGCCAATAAAATAAATAGTAACACATGAGAGGAATGTGCACCTCAGAATAATCAACTATACGAGAGCAAAAGGGCATCATTAGCCCAAAAGTAAAGTTCAGAAAGTAGGTAGGGGCAGGAAAGATTGGCAAATGGAAACAGGGAGCCCAGGGAGGAAGGAGGGTGAGTGCTGGCACAATTAGTGGATTACAACCAATGTCTTGAAATGAGCTGTGTGTAAATTGTTGAATAGGAAACTAATTAGCTCTGTAAACTTTCACCTAAATTACAATAAAGTGCTATATATATTTAAAAAAAAGACAAAAGGATTAAACATCTGATTGGTAATTTCTAAATTGAGCTTATGATTAAGGGTGTGGAAAAGTCTTAGATGCCCTATCCCCACCTCCTCTATTATGTGGTTTTTGACCGCCACCCAAATCTATAGGATATTATGATAAAAGTCTTTTTTTTTTTTAAATTTGTTCTGTGATCTAGGATATATCATTCAACATAGGGATGATGGCAAAATGATACTATATAAAAAAACCCTGCATTTGTTAAAAAATATGACTTCTAATTCTAGCTCAATCTAGTTGCATGACTGGGAAATTCGCCTTACTTTCAGGATCTTGGTTTTCTTATTTATAAAATGAATGTGAGATAGTTTGCAAAACCCTTGCCAACCCTGATGGTTTTTGATATATATAGTAGACATTGTGAATATATGTGAGACATTAGGAACTCAAAGATGAGCTAGACGCACATTCGTGCAGCAGTGTAATTAGTCTGAACATCCTTTATGAAAGAACAGATGAGCAAGTAAGAGAGAAGGTTATATTTAGATTGAGTCTTAAAGAATGGTAAGATGGAAGGCATCTCAGATGGAGGGAAAACTTAAAAGTGTTGGCTTCAGGAGTACCGTCCTTAGATGACAAGGTCAAATGCAGGGGCTGGTGTCTTATTGTTGTTGACGGTGGTGGTAGTGATGTAGTAACTGATTTTTGGTTTTAAACTGTTGAAGTCTTGAACCTGTTTGTAGGGTGAGGGAGCAGGTAAGAATGGAATTAACATTAAAAACACAAAATGGAAATTTTAGCCTTACAAAACTCTTATCTGTGTAAGGAAATAGGTATATTACATTCAAGGGAAATAAATCAGAAAATGTTTTTGTAAATACTTTTTTTTTTTTTTTTTTTTGCTGGCTATCAGGCAAAAACATGAACATAGTTCACGCCAGAAGAAGGAAGTTATTTATTGTGAATAACTCATAAACTTCTAAGATTATATTTGGTTCTCATGTTGTTATGAGTTTAAGTAATTTTTTGATAAATTGTTTTTCATATTTAAACCTAAAATCTGACCTAAATATTAAAATAAAGAACTTTTAAAAGTGTTGTTTAAAATGATACAAGGTTATTTCAAGAGATAATTTGTTGACATTGCTGTTGGTAAGATTAAAGCTTAATTGTTGAACTTCTGTATCCATCTCCTTTCCAGGGTGTTCTATATCTCTCTATTGTTACTAGTTTGCTGGATTTTCAGTTTATTTTTTTTCTCTAACTGGAAAGGAAAAGTAAACAATTTTGTATAAAACAATTTCTTCCATAGAGTGTCAACACAAGACTCTTTAATCTACAGTTTCTTATATTAGGCTCCAGTTTTATTGTTGATAGGTGAGAAAAAATGTATTACCAAGGGATTATGAGAAGATATGGAACACAACAAAATTACATTGCTACCTATTATTTTGTACCAAATCACGTTCAACTATCTCCTAGCTTAGGGTTGTATTACTTTTTCCCTTCAGAACTGTATCACTTGCCTAGAAGAGTATTGACTTTGAAGGACGGAAAGCTTCATAAAGAGGTTTTTGTTTTAGTTGTTGCTGTTCTTTTAGCATTTTGCTTATTTCTTAACCTTGTATACATCCGTGATAGCAATATATATATATATGTATATGCACACGACAAATTGTTTTCTGATAATGTTTTGCATAAAAGTGCACGGTAAGTGTTTTACAAAGAAAATATTAGGCTATACTTTCTCTCTTTCTGAGTTGCTAAGCAGGAATCCATGGCATTGATTGATGAATCATTTTGAAATCTGCAATAGTCTTTATGGTTTTAGTTATGAATATGTATGAAAAATCAGTTTTTGTAACTGTGCTATTAGAGATGGTCTGGGACTATAATTCAATAGTAATTTCCTTAAAAGACAAGAGAACTTGCATTACAATAGAATGAGTGTTGATAGCTGAATGTCTTATTGAAAAATAGCTTTTTGTATTCAGGCACATTTTCGAATGGTGACAACAAGCAATGGCTAAAGGGAAACATATCTAGAGATATACCACCTCTTTGGTGAATTACTGAAAATGAAATATATTTAAATATTCTGTCCACTTGTGCCACTTTAATTTATAGATTTAAAAAAAAAATCCTTGTTTTTCTGACTGCCATAATATACAGTTTATGAAAAATGAAGTAAACTACTTTATGGCAAATAACCCATAAAGTGTTGGTATTATGTAATATACATAAGATATGTGTACACGTATATATGTATATTTATTATTATTCTATTGCTCAATTAGGCTTTTCTTTATACATATGTACCTTGTTTTGAGGATTAATTCAAAGAAACCAGGTTCAAATTAGTTGTGGAATAAACATACAGATATGCTCAGCTCAGATATCCTGTTTATTTGCCTCCACAATGTATTTTCTGTTTAGTAGTTTGTTTTTGGCTTGTTGATTTTGGTTTTCCCTTGGATTAATTAAAAGGTTTTTTTTTTTTTTTTGATGCAGACACAAACGTACATAAATGCAAAACTTCCAGATCTGAATCTCTGCGTAATCTTTTAGCTAAAATCCCTCTCTTTAACCCTATTCTTTATTAATGCACTATAGAAAGAAAAGAATGTCAGTTGTGTTTATAAACTAAGTGATGTCTTTACAGCCTTCTATTGTATATTGCAGTAAATCTTATGTACTGGAAGTAATTCATGTTAATTGTGATATATTGAAGTAGAATAACTTTCTGTTCACGTGCTCAAATCATAGTAGAATGGAAAAAAGGGAAAGGCTCTTTTCAATTGTGGAAGTTCCAGTCTTATTCTCAGGTATATGATTAAAAAGAAATAAACACAAATAAAAGGAAACATATATTCATATATATATATATATATATATATATTCATATATCAGGGGAATCCAGGTGAAGAACAGCCACTGAGAGAGACTAGCAGCATTTTTGTCATGGCTAGGCCAGCTACACTGCATCTATTATTCAGGAAACAACAAAAAATGTTAGAGCTACATAATGGAAAACTGTAAATGAGTCAACCTCCCTGACACTCAGACTCTCAGGCACCAGGTGAATGTCACAGTGGCAAACTGGTCAGCATTCAGGGCAAGGAGCCAGATGTAGTATCTGAACTACGCTCTCTGAAAGAATGTAGCTCAAAGAGAAAATGGAGCAATTTCAGGAGACCCTGAGAATGTAATTTATGGTGGAATTGCAATGTGGCGGTCGGGGCCTCTTCTCACTGGACAAATCTATGGAATTTTATTTCAACACTCACAGCAAATGACAGCAATTAAAATTACAGAATAGATCAGTTGCAAGATAATAAAAACAGATATTTCTCTTTAAAAGCAATTCCAATTACATACTCAATAGTGCTATTACGCTTCTTATTTACATATAGAATTTTTATCTCTCTTGCCTAACTCCATATAATATTTCTTTTATTCAAATATAGTATTAGTAGATGTTTTCATTTACTGTACATCTGAAAAAAGTTTAAATGGTAAATATCATGTTTGCAGTCAACTTAATGACAAATTGCAGCTGCTTTTTTACTACTGATAACCAAGTTATTAATTTAAATAAAGTTACTATTTATTCTTCTTCAAGATTAGAAATCAAGTCCAAGGTACTATGACTCAACTTTTAAAAAATGGTAGCTTTCTACCATAAAAATTTAATTTAAAATAAGAAACAAAAGAAATACAGAAATTAAACAAAGTAATTCAGACCATATGTGACTCCCTAGAGTTTGTCCATCAATTTTTGATGAAGTAGGTGAATAAAATTTGACTTGTGTATTACCCACACAAGTTTGCTTAACTTCCCTAAACATGCATTCAAATTCTCTGTAGGTAATTTCCTGTGATATAAAAGCATTCGAACAAATGGAGCCAAAAATAAAAATCTTAAGTGTAGTTCAAATGTGATGTCCACAATCTGCTGATACCAGTCAACACTGACTTGGACCAAAGAATTATCTCCCCATAATTTTTTTTTTTTAAGGTTCTCTGGGCTTCTTATCTTTTCTGTTTTCCAGAAGCAGCTGGCCTTCTTCAATGAGAAGAGAAGACATAGCTATAGTGATTCATATGAGGCAGTTTGTGAGACTGGAGCATAGTCTTGCAGGATAGATCTAGTTTTGCAAGACTGAATCTATATTTCAAAGCTTGACCAGACACAGGTGTGCTGTCATTATACCATTTATCTACCTGAAAAGTTTTTTAATTAATTTAAAGAGGAGAATCTACAACTATTGACAGGAACTTTTCTGTTTTTCCCTTGTTCCTACAAATGCTCTGAACAAGTAGGTGCTTCTGCCTCTCTTGTTCAAACCCTGGTCCAGGAATACCGAGGTTGAGGTGTTATGGAGATTTGCTTTACCATTTGTCTTAATCGTCTAATGCTGCTTTAACAGAAGTACCACAAGTGGGTGATTTTAACAAACAGAAATTTATTCTTTCACAGTTTAGGAGGCTAGAAGTCCAATTTCATGGTGCCAGCTCCAGGAGAAGGCATTCTGTCTCTGTGGGCTCTGGGGGAGGTCCTTGTCATCAATCTTTCCCTGTCCTAGGAGCTTCTCAGCGCTGGAACTTTGGGTCCAAAGGCAGGGGAACTTTGGGTCCAAAGGCAGGGCTTCCCTCCTGGTTCTGCATTCTTAGTAGTAGGAAGTCTCCCTGTCTGTCTGCTGGTTTCTCGCTTTTATATCTCAAAAGAGATTGGCTCAACATACAACCTAATCTTGTAGATTGAATCCTGCCTCATTAACATCATGGCTCTAACCCTCCTCATTAACATCACAGAGGCAGTATTTACAACACATAGGAAAATCACATCAGATGAGAAAATGGTGGACAATCACACATAACTGGGAATCATGATGTAGTCAAGTTGACACCTATTTGGGGGGAAGACAATTCAATCCATGACACCTTTGCTAATGACTTAGTCTCAAACTGTTCTCTTTTTTCTCTCTCTAAGCCTCGGAACTTCTGAGTTACTAATTAAATTACTAAAAAGGAGGAAAATTTGCATCAGTAGACACAAAATAACTCGACTAAAATGAACACTGAGACTAGATGCCATCTACCATTCTGATTCTCTAAAAGCAAATATGTGTCAGGTGAAATGGGGAAGGTAGGTGTAAGTCACACCTTTTCCTAGCATGATTTATCGTGGTAAGCAAGGGGAAATGCAGTTGCTTCTAAGTAATAAAGTCAGATGTTCCCCAGGATACTCGGAAACGCTGGTAAAGCTTCAGAGACAACTATCACAACTCTATGAAGACAATGTATTAATACAAATTTTGAATCATTTCATCAACCAAAGAAGTTTAACCATTTGAGGTGCTGGCTGAAAGTAATAGATAAGCTGTGACAGAGAAAAGTAATAACTATAGACTTGGGGACATGTGCATATATGTGGGGGACAAAAAACACCACACATTCTTAGGTCGTTACTGATACGTCTGATGATCAATTAGACCACTATTTCTTTTAGTTTTTTTTTTCTTTTTTTTTAATTTCCAAATTCTATTCCCACATTATTGTTCAGAGATGAAATGTCCAACAGGGTGGCCACTTGGCATCTGTAGCTATTGAATACTTGAATTGCAGCTAGTATGACCAAAGAAATGCATTTTTTTAATTTTAATTTATTTAAATTAAAATTTTTAAGCTTCAGTAATGTCATTTCTTTTTCCTATTAAACTCAACTATTTTGATGGGGTTACTTTTCATGCCAACTATTGAAAATTTTGCAGCTTATTTGAAATATATGATAAATGTAAAATATGCACATGGTTTTGAGGAGTTATTTTGAACAGAAGAATGTAGCAATCTCATTCCTTTTATCTTGATTACAAGTAGAAATGGCAATACTTCAGGTATGTTGAGTGAAATAAAACATAATATTAACGTTAATTTTACCTTTTTCTTTTTACTGTTTTTAATATGGCTACTAGAAAATTTAAAAGGTGCATCACATTATATTTCTGTTGGAAAATGTTAGTCCAAAGGATGTATACTCCATATTTTGAACATTGAAATTAAACAGTATAAGAAATGGTTTTGCTCAGATTTGGGGACCAAGAGAGTCCAGCCTCTTTAACAAAGGGTATATGAACACTTATTTGGGTGACTGGTCACCATCATGTCAACTGGGAAGCAGCTTGGCCATGTTAAAAAAAAAAAATCCAGGTAACATGTCATTTGGACGATCTTCTATATATGTTATAGGGTATTTAAATAAAAATGGTACTGAACTTGCCTCAAAGAATTTTGCTTTTTGTCCAACTAGAGGAATTAGAAATTGATAGCTCTTCAGTTATTTTACAGTGTGCTACAATTTTATTGGCCTCGATAGGAATTTTACCTTTTGGGATTGATACACAGTTACATCCAACATTAGCATGAATTAGAATAAGGCTTCTTAAGACTAGATCTATATTTCAAAGCTTGACCAGACTCTGGTGTGCTGTCCTCATTATACCATTATTTTTTTGGCACTTATTTATCTACCTGAAAAGGGTTTTAATTAATTTAAAGAGGAAAATGTACAATTATTGATATTAACCTTTCTGTTGTCCCTTGTTCCTATAAATGTATCCATTTTAAATTAATTGGAAATCACTTTCTGAGTATTGATATAAATTGTGCTTGTCTCTTATTTGTTTCTAATTTTGATTGCTACTATCAATATCAATGGTGAAAAATATATTTCAAAGTAATAATAATATGTTGCTGTTGTTAGGTGCTGTGGAGTTGATTTCAACTCATAGCAACCCCACGTGACAGAGTAGAACTGCCCCATAAGGCTTTCTAGGCTATAATCTTTACAGGAGCAGATCGCCAGGTGCGCTGCTGGCTGGTTGGGTGCAAACAACCAACCTATTGATTAGCAGGCTACAGCATAATCTTACGTCACCAGGGCTCGATTTGAATATATTGCATCTTTATGGAAATTGTCTTGAAGATAATCTGTTCTTAAAATAATTTGTACTTGTTTCCTGATAATGTATTGGATTTCCTTATGTCTGTATCATGTGTAGATCATCATTATTAATTTTACCAAACATTACTCAAGTCACTAGTATTTGCATAAAATCATTGGACTATCATATTATATGATGTCATCACAGCAGGTAGTAACATTTTGAGGTGTTGATGACATTATTCACTCTAAGTGAAAAGAACTCAGGAAGTGTTATACTCTTTTATCATTTTTATAAGTCACCGCACTGAGCAATCAGAGGAAACTACTGTATTTTCTTCTGTCCTCTAGAGAATTCAAGTTTACAATTTTAATGAAAAGAAATTCTACTTTAAGTTATCCTTAGCATAATTTTCTTATTTGGACAGTGTTACATGGATAAAATTTAGACTTTGTTGTTTCTTTATGGGGCTGTAAATCCCACATATACCTTTGAAGCAAAAAGGAATGTAATATTGAAACATCGTTCTTTTTCATTTTTAAATGAGTTAAAATTTACCAAGTTTTTAATTCAAAAGACACCAGTTGCTTTCAAGATGAAAATGAAATCTCTGAGAGTGTTCCAATTAGAGAAAACCTGCAGAATCAATGAAACCAGCTTGCCCTGTACTGTTGTGATTCAGTGTGCGTCTCTTTCTGGCTGGTATAACAGAGCGCCTTTTAAAACATGCTTTCCATTGTCTTTCTATCATCTTCCTAACTGTTTTGTCTTCTTCACTGAGTTTGTCTTATACACAGCTTCTTGATGCACTGTCTACTTTCATCTGTAGAAGGTTTGCTGTTTACCAATTGTCTTAGTCATCTCTTGTTCCTATAACAGAAATACCACAAGTGGATGGCTTTAACCGAGAGAAATTTATTCTCTCACAGTAAAGTAGGCTAAAAGTCCAAATTCAGGACATCAGCTCCAGGAGAAGGCTTTCTCTCTCTGTCAGTTCTGAAGGAAGGTCTTTGTCCTCAATCTTCCCCTGGTCAAGGAGCTTCTCATGCGCAGGGACCCTGGGTCCAAAGGACGTGCTCTGTTCCCAGTGTTGCTTTCTTGGTGGTGTGAGGTCCCCAACTCTTTGCTTGCTTCCGTTTCCTCTTATCTTGAGAGATAAAAGGTGGTGCAGGCTACACCCCAGGGAAATTCCCTTTACCTTGGATCAGGGAGGTGACCTGAGTAAGAGTGGTATTACAATCCTACCCTCATTCTCGCAACATAAAATTAGCAATCACAAAATAGAGAACAACCACACAATACTGGGAATCATGGCCTATCGAAGTTGATACACACATTTTTGGAGGGACATAATTCAATCCATGACACCAACCTATGCAACGTATTGGAAAAATTAAATCTTTATTAAACTGTTACATGCAGGATATTACTCCTTGGCCGTGATCTCAAGAAACAGGAAAAAAGAAATCCTTAAATGTTAGAGTACTGTTAGTAAAGCATTAACAAGTTACTTAAAAACAACTTTTGTGCTGAACAATTAAAAAAAGAAAAAAAAAACCTCAAGTGTAGCTGTGAGGTTTCCATTAACTTTACCTAAAGTGATTTGGTTTTTGTCCTTGGTTCCTGAGAGACAACTCTACACTCTCAGAATTTCCTGAGTAAATCAGGTGCTGTTGTTACTTATAGGCCTCCAGATCACACCTGAGAGTTTATGCTAATGAGGCAACTGGGTGGGGGCTAGCTAGGATAAAAAGATAAGCTGCCCCAGGGAAGGTAGGCTGATTCAATCTATCATGACTATGTAATGAAGTGCCAATAAACACACCAAAGTTCTATGGGCTTCCTGGTTGGCGAAAGACATTTCTGCATGTGGGAGAGTAGCACATCCCTTTTTTGGACATGGAAGCTTCACTGTAGGAAACTCCGAGAGCTATGTATCTCTTCATTTATGTCTGATCTGCTGTAATAAAACTATAATTGCATGTATAACACTTTCTGTGAATTAGAAGAGTCATTGTAGCAAATTATCAAACCTGAAGGAGTAACAGGAGCCAGTAGGTCAGAAGTTAGGGGGAACTCTCCAGCTTACAGCTGCCATACTGAAGAGGTAGTAGGAAAACCTAAAATTTACTTTCAGTGAAACAGAAGTGAGGGTATCGAGGGGAGCCCCAAGACTGCAACTGACTTCTGAGGTCTTGAGCAGATTTGGCAATCTGGAGAATTGCACCCTATAACTTGCGAGATCTGACCTAGCTCTGGGTGGTTAGGATCAGAGGAAGAAGTGCTGCATACGCAGCTGTCTTCGGGAGAAGTGGCAGGGACTGGAGATTTATGTTTTCCACATAGTAGCATAATTTGAATAGTTTTTTAAAGGAAAGATTAAGGTTCTTTTGAAGAATTTGTTTTTTTACATCACAATGAATCAAACCATGTCATATTCAGAGAAACACAGTAAAAACAAGACATTTTTTTTCTAAATACTATTTTAAAATTTGGCTTAACTCAGAATTCAGATAATCAGCATCTCTCTCTACATATATGAAGTATATCTTGTTTTTCATTAAGGAAGAATAGGCTATTTCTAATATAATATGACACTATGACACTTTTTTTTTATGACACAGTTGACTTTTAAATGTAGTACCACATTCATGGAGATAAGAGTGGATTGCCTTTTCTCTCTACAAATAAGAGCGCACTTTTAAATGTGTACCCTAATTTTCATATCTCATGTGAATTATCAAATTTAACAGTACTTTAATCTGTAGAGTTGTGACTGAATAATAATAATCAGAAAAACTTTGGATTGTATCCCTTTTGTTCTTAATTTCCTTTCTAAGTCAGGTATTTAAGTGGTCTTTAAAGTTTTGCATTTAAATGAATTTCGAGAGCATAGAAGTCAATCTTCTCATTCAGGTATGTAACAAAGATTTATTAAGAAAACTAAGATAAAAAAGCTTACATGACTTAGGCCGTGTTCAACCATCAGATATTCACAGCCCAAGACTTGAATTTAAATCCTCTAAATTTCTAGCTTTCTGCTCTTTCAATTCAGGCACTGAGAGACAACATAGAATTCACTTCTCCAATTATTACATATTAAAACTCTAATCATTCTCCCTATTGTCATGGCACTTTTGAGGTGCTAGGGGAATTTATAGTAAACTATTTTTTTTTTTTTTTTATAGAATGCAGAGATGACTGGATGGTAAAATCACAGTGGGCCTACTTCCACGCAAGTGAGACTAAATTCCAGGTGAAGCATGATTCGAGAACACAAATTTCCCCCAAGATTTTATAGCCAGGATTTTCTCTGTTCCTTCCAACCAAATATATCCTTTTCTAAAACCAGCTCCTGATGTGTCCAGAAAGTTGTAAAATTTCAAGAAATTTTAAGAACCAGTGACATCACATTGACAATTTGGAATCAGCCATGATGGGAGTATTTTCCTCATGGAAATTGGTGAATGACAAGAAACATGGTTTTTATCGACAGTGAGCTTGCTTTCATACATTTAGCAGCACACCATTGCTAATATTCCCTCTGCACAATGAGTATAAAGGAAATGTGCATCAAGGAAAGATTAGCAGAAGAAGTTGTATAAATAGGTGGATGGCTACAACCTTTAATTTTTATTCTGCAGGGTCTCCAATATTTTCATTACAACTGCTTCTTTCTTTAACATTTCAAATAGTTCATGTTTAAAATCGTTGGGGCTCCATACAATACAAGAACATTTCAATTTCTTGCATGCTACTTATAAGAAGAAAAAAAAAATACATGCCCACTTTTCAGGTAACATTGTTCTAGGAAAGCTGAAGATGGTATACAGTTTTAAAAGAGTTTTTCAATATCAATTTCCCAGGAAGAGTAAGAATATTATGTGTCTAGCCATTTAAAGCTTGACTTACCTTAAAAGATAGAAGAAACAACCTTGTTGAATAATTAGAAATTCTCGTAATTAATATCAGATCTCCTTTATGTTAGAATATCATGTATTGTCTTAAATTATTTTCAGGCTGTAATAAAAGAGCTAGAAAAATTAATATTTATTGAGTGTCTTTTATGTGCTAGGCACAGTTCTAGGCACAGCAGATGTAACAGTGGCTGAGATAGACATTTGCAATGCCTCTATTATCCCTTAGTCTGTTCTTTAATGCTATATTGTCACTCATTAATTAAGTATGCATTCCTTTACTGCTTATGAGCTGGAGACTGAGACAGGAATCACGGATGCATTATATATATATAATTATATATATATATACTTTGCTTTTCAAGGATCATCTACTCTAGTGAGGGAATAACAGAGAATTTCAATTTAAGGTGATGGCTTCTATGGGATATCTAAGCCTTTGGTTCTGGGTAGCATAATGTAACATAACCTAAATATTTCTGGGTGAATGAAAATGTTCAATACAATCTTCCAGAGGGGAATACATTCAAATTAACTTTTGAAGAATGAATAGGAAATAACAAACCAAAGAAGGTAAAGGGGATGAACAATCAGGTTCATGAAATCCACAAAGAGATTTGATGACTGAGGCTCAAGTTTGATTAAATAAGTTAAATGTGTTGGGGAATGTAAAACATAGTTAGAGAAGGGTGGGTAAAATGAGACTGGAAATTAACTATGAGTCAAATCATAAAGAACTGTGCATATCATGATAATTCTGTGTTAAATTCTTGGAAAGGTTTTAAGTAAGGAAATGGCATGAATAGACTGATATTAAAAATTGTATTCAAGGCCAAGAAATAGTTAGAATGCTATTTCAGTAATCGGGATGGAAGAGTCTTCACTAAATCTGAGGGAGTGGGATAAAATTCTAGAGATTTGTATGTGTTAAAATTGACTGGATATGTGGATTTTTTTTTGTACCAAGGTAAGGTGAAAGGATACTAACTAGGTTTCTAGCATGATAAAACTGTGGATATTGGTTCTATTCCCAGTAATAGTGAAAACAGAATGTGGAATCTACTGCTCTCTGTCCAGTTTCCAAAGCTTTTTATAACTTGGCAGGTATTTATCTTGAAAATTTTATCTTTCACTACCTCCAAACCTGCTCCCCTGTTCTCCTCATCATGTTTAATGGCCCTTGCAGTGCCAACTTATTAATCATTCAAAGAGTGTTATTGGGCCCCTCCAATGTTTCAAGCATAGTTCTTGATACTGGCAATTCACCAATGAGGAAAACAGGAGCATACATTCTCATCCGGTGAGAAATAGCATAAACTACATAAATGAGTAAGATACAATATGATCGTAGGTACAAGTGATAAGACAGAAACAAAATCAGGGGAGTGGCAAAGGGACTGTAGTGTGTCAGAGTAATCTTAAGGTGCTAGAGCCTCGGTAAGAAGATGACAATGAAACACACGCATACACGCACTCACGTACAAAACACGAAGGAGCTGATGGTGCAGGCCGTGATGTTACAGCAGGTAAGAATATGACAAGGAATATAAAGGGTCTGAGAAGCTACACTACTTGAGATCTAACATGGTAGCCTGCCACAGTTTTGTGGATTCTAGTAAAAGACATAGGAATCTTGGGTCAGAGAAAAAAGAGAACTTATTACTCAGAGAAATAGCAGTTACCACAGTTTCTATACTTTTCTTGCATCAGTTCCCAGAGGAAGCCTGATTCTCATTCAGAGAGAAAATACATAGGTGATGCCTTTACTTGCACAGGGGCACATTATAAGAGAGGAATCATGAAGTTAGGATGCTCAAATTCTGTATGTTGAGTGGCAAGAAAACTTGCCCTTTTCCTCAGAGGTAACGATTATTTTCATTATATTGGACAGTAAAGCAAATTTAAAGAAGCACTGCTGGCACAATTGTTAAGTGCTTGGATGCTAACTGAAAGGTTGGAGGTTTGAGCCTACCAGCTCCTGCACAGGAGAAAAGATCTGGCAATCAACTCCCACGAAGATTTCGGCCTAGGAAGCAGTACGGAATGGTTGTACTCTGTCCTATAGGGCTGCTGTGAGACAGAATAAAGCTGTACAGCAGAAAACAACAAATCAAACTTGTCCTTTGCTTTGGAGGTTTCTCTGTCCTCCAAGACTATATCTTATACAAAAATCTTTCAAAAGATTGTTTAGAACAAAAGGACAATTAGTCCTTTGTAGATGTGTAGAAACATTAGTGATACATGGAATGTTATCTCTCAACTACACCCACCCTTGTTTAACCTCATCTTGGTTTCTGGCAAATTTTCAGAGCACATTACTCTGTCTGCTACTGCATCAGAAGCTGAGGCCAAATTCATGTAATTTGTCTTATTAAATTAAGTCTAGTAGAAATGGAACTTCAAACATCGAGATGAGAACAACCTACAGTGCTGTCCTCTGCCATGATCCTCAGGGCCGTAGACCCAAGCAGCTCTACGAATTCCATGAACCGTCATAAATTACATTTGGAAGTCAAGTGGTTTTCTCCTTAATTGTCTGTGTTGATGCTTCTGCTTGGCTTAAGGCATCAATCCAGGTACAGAAGAATATATTAGAAATAAATACATAGACTTAACCTTGGTGTTGTCAGGAATGAACAGAAACAAAGCCCTGTGCTATGCGGACTCTCTCACCGAGAACAATGGGTCAGTTTACTAAGATTTGCAAGTATGACATGCAGTGATAGCCCCTGAGTTAGAAATATGGAATCCTTTCTTTGTGCCCAGTCTACAATAATAGATGTTGTTATGGATTGAATTGTGTCCATCCCGATACGTATTGGAATTTTACTGCTATACTATGGATATAATCTTATTTGAAAATACGGTTTTCTTTGCTGTGTTTAGGGTGTGTTTTAAGCCTAATCACTTCTGAGTTATAAGGAGCAGCATAGACAGAGAGACAAGTAACACAAACGAGGTGAAGATAGATGCAAATGAAGATTGCCAAGGAACTAAAGAACATCAACAGAAAAGCTTCTTGCCCTAGACCTGACAAACAGAGAGCCTTCCCCTAGAGACAGTGACCTGAATTCAGTCTTCTAGTCTTCCAAACTGTATGAAAATAAATTTCTGTTCTATAAAGCCACCCACTTGTGTTATTTTTGTTATAGCAGCAATAAGAGATAGGTTTTTGCCATATTTGGCAAGATGGTGGACTGAGACAGCAAGGGAGGTAATATGGGCAGTGTGGTTTCCATTAGTAACTTGATTCCAGCTGGTTTTACCAGACAATAGACCTTTCCCCACAGACACTGCATAAGACACCTAGACAGTGCAATCAGCAGCCGGGATCTGTTTCCATAGTTTGTGGCCCTAAATTGGGATGCATTTTATCTGCTCTCTGTAGTTTTCCAAGTGGCAGGCCATACATCTAGGCTATTGGCTATAGCAGATGTGTTGGTAAAAATATATATCCTTCATCAATGAGAAAATTCTCATATCACGAATATGAGAACAGCTTTGAGCTCTGCCCACTGAACAGAGCAAACATATCGTTTTGGTTCTGCATAGCTGGTGCTGAGGTTAAGCATTAGCAGCAGCCTGGTGGAAACCACCAGTTTTCAGCTTAGCTCAGCCATCAGTAAATGTTGCCTAGACATTTAAGAGGACTTTGTGAAGCTCCCGAGAAACCAACAGCTTTGACTTAGGTGGTGGAGTGAAAGAAAAAATTTCCCCTCAAGGCATAGCTGTCACTATTTTTTCCTGTAAAGTTGAGATGATGCTGTGGCCAGGCCTGCTGGGTTCTCAGATACAGGTAGTCCCTGAAGTACAATGGGGTTCTCTTCCAGTGACTCATAGTCAAATACCTTGTGCTGTTTTAGTTTTTTTTATTATTGCCTTTTATTATCAGTATCTTTACAAATCTGATCATTATCTGTCTTTGCGGATTGGAAATATTATATATAAACTTACAGATATATTTTAGTACATACATACATAAAAATACACATCAAAAATTTACCCCAATGATGAAGAAGAGTTGGATAATGTTGGCATTTTGTCAGTTGGGATAATAATTCCACTTGAGGAAGGTTCTGGATCAAACGGGTTATCCCTGGGAATGGGGATGGTATTTCTAGTCAGAAAATTAGTGAGAGCTGTCTGTATGGTCATTTTTCTTTTCTTTTTCATATCCCATTCCAGACCCATTGGATATACTGTATCCCATCCATTTTTTTATGCCTCTGGAGTTCTTTGGAAGGTGGGGAGTCCAAATTTGACACATTTAGTCTCAAGGTGAGAGCCTTTTGAAATGCACAAAACTCAAAAATTCTGAGACGGAGTCTCCTTTTCATGTAGATTGAGCATTGTCTTAGGTGATGCCTCTTAGATGTATGAGTTTTCTAAACATTTGACAGATTTGCCTTTGTTTCCCAGAGATAAGCATCCTCACTAAGTTTTCCAGTTACTATATTCTTGTGAGAATGAACTTATCACAAGAATAAGCTATCATCAGTTTTCATTCAGTCATAGTGGCCATTTTTTCCTTTATGCAGTTCATTGTTTCCAGGTGTTATTGGCTCCCTTCTTTTCTGTCTCCTGAACAGTAAATAATACCTTTCTATTAAGGAATAATGCTTTCAAGTGGTAATTTTCAAGAGATTGGGAAACCTGTAAATTATTCTTAACTTGCATTCAAATCTTAGGGCCCAATCATTGCTTCCACAAGCAGCAGATGAAAAGCACCCCTGGGAACAGCTCTGCAGTATTCCAGGGCAGCTGTTTCTGCTTCTTAGATGTTAGTACTGTTTTTGTTGTAATGAAGAATACACAGTAATGGTAATTTTTCTAAGATTCAATTTCTTTTAGTTTTATTTATCTTGCCTATGAATATTTCTATTGCAGTAATGCAGAATCGATTGTAGTCACAATTTTCCTGAGATAAAAAAAAATCCCCTGGCTTTATTTATTTAGACTGTAAGTACTGTTTTTGCAATAAGGAAGAATGCATTGTACCATGTTTTGAAAAGTTTCGTGAGAAGTAATAAAAAGACTAAGAAGAAGGCTAGAATAAAATATATATGTAGTCATTGCCAGGGGCCTTCATGTTTTACCTCATGTTTTGAAAATTTTCAAGAAATAAAATTAAAAAGACAAAACAAGAAAAGACTTTATTGTTGACTTACATCATTAGAATTTAGGTCATCCAGGTTCTGCTGAGATACACTGGATCCCAGATAAGGGGTATCAAATCCATAACACATATCAAACATTCTGAATTATTCCTTTAATCAGCATGCCCTCATTAGTGAAAACGCATAGTATCAACAAAAAATTCAAAGGAGGAAATGATTGGGTCTTGGAAAAAAAAAAATTGCCATCAAGTCAATTCTGACTCACAGAGAAGTGTAGGACAGAGTAGAATTGCCCCTTAGGGTTTCAAACTGCTGACCATTTGGTTAGCAGCCAAGCTCTTAACTCCTGTGCCATCAGGGCTCCTTCATCTTAAAAGGGATATATTAATTGGTAACATCTCACTGCTTCCCCAATCTCTTTTTAGCAAAGCAATCAGCATTTGGACCCATGTTTTGAAGCAACTGAAACCCCTGTTTTAGTTTAGAAAAAACTTCTGCTAATCCCTTTGCTGTAAAATTTTTGACAACTTCTTTCTCTTCCCAATCATTTCTTTCTTCTTCAGCATTTCTTTCCTCCTCAAAATCCATTAAGTCCTGATCTGTCAGTTCCTCTTCTTTATGATCTATGAGCTGTTCCACATCAGTGAAGTCAAGTTCTTGTCATACGGATGATTTTTCCAAAGGTCTTTCTATTCTATTATCCTGCTCAGATGCTTGGAGAGTGTTCATGTAACTCAGCAATTTTTTTCCATGCCCTCTGCATGCATATCCCCATAACTTCCTCCCAAGAAGATGCACAGTCCCAGCCTGCTGTACAGCGGTGTTTTGTACAGTGAATCATAAAATTGAACATCTGTCAGTGAGCAGTTCAGAGTGACAACATCAGCAAGATTCGATGTACAAAAAAAAAAAGGAGGGTTGCAAGTACAGTTCTTAACTTGAATACATCTTAAGTCGGGGACTACCTGCATAAAGTTTCCTTTTGATGAGTGAGGCTTGGTGAGCCCTTTTTTAGTTGTCTATTCTAAGTTGACCCAACCAAAAATGGAAATACAAGTTCTCAGAGTTACAAAGCCTGTGTGAGTCAGGTGTTTAGTTTTGACAAAAGCCTGATGACAAGTTAACAGTTTCCTTGTAAAACAGAGTGTACCTGGCAGGCCTGCCAAGAAAGCAGAAAGCCGAAAGCCTCTGGGTAATAGCTGTTCCTTTGGCAATGGCTTGAATCAGCAATACCACCATTCACCAAGATTTGTACATCAAAAATAGTATTTGTGTAGTAAGTTCCAAAATTGCAAGTACTTTTCTGCATGAGGCTTTTTATAATCGGGGTAATGGCCTCTGGCATTTATATTCGCAATACAAGCATGTAAAACATCAACACTAAGTATACATTCAACATTGGTAATCACAGCAATATTGAATTACCCTCAACACATACACACAACAAAAGTTTTCCCTCCCCATAGTGTATCCTGCACAAGCCCCATTTGCTGAATCTGAGCACACCTTTCATGTTACCGGATAGGATGGTGATTTGAACACCTATGTCCAGCAAACGAAAAAAAAAAAAATTGATTCTCTCTCTTCTCCATGTTCTAAGAGTATCCAGACTTGACTTTATGGCCTTTAGTTCCCCTGGGAGACAGACAGACTTTGGTTGCATATACAATTTTCTTATTCTAAAAGATGCTGGGCTTATAGAAAAAGAGAAGGAAGGGATTGGGGTCACAGCAAGAAACAGTATCTTCATGTCAGTGAGCAAGATTTGTTCAGTCTATGAACATGCATTAACAGGTAGAACAGTAGGCTCATGACTCCTTACTTATTATCATTTGAGAGAGAGCAATCACTGCCACCTCTCAGGTAATCATCTCATAGTCTGTAACCTGGATCTTGGGAGCCCTCATCCTTTCTCTTCTAGAAAATCGTATCTCTCTACTTGCACTCTAACAAGTTAGCCCACTGTAGTTACATAGATTGATGAACACAAATTGATGATACATGGTCACAGAGAAGAACATACCTCACAGAAAAGATAGCAAGTACAAAGGCCAAAAGACAGAAGCATGTCAGGTATTTTCAAGGAGTCATGAAAAGACCAGAGTGGCTGGAGTAATTTGAGCCGGAAGAAAGTGATAGCATAGGAGTGTAAAGTGATTAAGTTTGGAGTTATCATTTGGGTGTCATTAGCATGTAAATGGCATTTAAAGATGTTAGAGTGGATGATATCATCAAGGAAGTGTGATTCCCCAAGGCCCAATCTCTAGAGAGTTCTAACATTTAGAGTTTTCGGAAATAGACTATGTATGCAAATGCCACCCACTGGAGTTGCACACCACATATTCAACACAACCATAGCTGGTAGCCTTGGGAATAGCTAGCAAAGGAGAAAAAAGAGGACACTGAGTTAAAAAAAATGTCAGTAAGGAATGTATAGTATCATTTGGGATTCAATCAGGCTAAAAGACTATTTAAAGCAGAGTAATTTAACATAGTAAGTGGGTATGCAGATGGTAAAAGTATTATGTCCTAACCAAGAGATGAGAGGAAATAGACCCAGGAAGCTGTTAGCACCCTTTGACTGGAGTGTCAAAAGAAGAGGGCAGCGTTACATGTGGCTGGGACTTGGGCTCACCGGATGGAATTTGGAACCATGGAAGTTCTGTCAATTAGAATGCCATTGGGCTTTTAATATTCATCTTTATTTATTTTACCCTGAATGCACACGTGGGTCATTCTGAATCAGAGAATCATTATCATAATTTGTTAAAAGCAAACAATTACCTTTGGAGTAGCATGGTGACATCTAAGTTAAATATCCTATTCACACAAAATCTGTGTTGTAAGTGAGAAACTGAAGACAATGGGTTTTCTTCACTTATATACAAAATAGTGATACTGATCTCTTTCCTTTCAAAAGGAGGGTGGGGAGGAATTTGCACTTTGAGACAGCATGGAAGGGATCCTGGGTTTTTTACCTTAAACATTTGGAATGCAAATATATACTTCCAAGAGCCAGGTAAACACCAGATGTCTCTGACTTTCACGGCCTAGATATGCCTCAAATGTCTGGGGAGATACCACTCTAATGTCCCTGGCACCTTAGTGCTAACCTAAGGATCTAGTCTGGGCTGTAACTATTCGGCCCTTCTCAGATCAGGAACATTGCTTAGATAAATGGCTATAAATCTAATTCTCATATCAACAGTAAAATGCTTCTGGGATAAGTGAAAGTACATATCCCCTATATTTATGTTGTATAAGTGTTCATGTCTCAGGAACTAAGGCTTTTTTCAAGAACATGGAGAAACCAAACTAAGTTTTGTTTTGTTCTTTTTTTTTTCTTATTCCCATACAGACATGGAGCCACAGCACTAGCAGAGCCAATGCAAAAGTTACAACCAGAAACAGTCAGAAATAAGGAGCCATATCATAACTTCTCTTTTCTTGTCTTTCAATTGCAAAACAGTGTTTCCATTGGCAGAACTATGATGAAAACTAGGTGACAATTAAGCCTGGGAAAGACAGCCTACAGTGATTTGTAATCTGGGACAAAGAATTGACATGGGGGAAAACGGACATAGGATTGGCAAACATGTCCTTGAAGAAGGTAAAGTAAGTGTTTTAAGGAGGTGGATTGATAAGGTGTGTCAAGCACTATTGATGGGTCAAGTGAGATGAAGACTGAGAGCTGACATTGGATTAAGCAATGTGAAGGTCACTAGAGACCTTAATAAGAACTGTTTTGTTGGAATGATTGAGGCAAAACATGCTAGGATGAGAATCTATCAATTTGGATTCAAGAAAGAATGAAGTAGATTGGCACCAGAGGCTACACACAATTTCCAAGGAATATCATTGTAAAGAGAAGTGAAAGGAAGGAGAAATAAAAGGTGATATCTGAAGGCAGAAATAAGATTTGGGGTATTTTTTTTTTGTTACGTAACATCAGGGTGATAACAAAATGCTAATTTTAAAGATACTGTGAAGGATTAAAAGTTGGTAATTCAGGAAAGACAAGTAATAATTTCTGGAGACATGTCCTCGAGTAGAAGAGAGAAAAGGGCCTTACCTAGGAGCACCAGCTATCATTCTGGTGAATAGAGGAGAAGGTGGAATATATGGGCACTAATGCTGGTGTGTGTTCTTAACTATATCTTCACTCCTTTATTCATGTTGTCTTTTGTGCCAAAAATATGCTTTCTTCTCTCTCCACATGTCCAAATGATTCCCACCTGTAGCTAGAATAATCATCTCACTGCTAAATGCTCATAGTATGTATAACACAACTAAGTAATTAAAAGTGGCATGGATACAAAACACATGCTAAAATATAGTTATGATAACCCTTGTGTTTCTACTACAGTTCATGGAAAATCTTCACGTTGTTCAATCCAAATCATGAGAAACCTGCATTGGAGTTATGATCATTACCCAAGTTATCATGGTGAACAAATAGGAAGGACATGATTAAAGTTGACTTAACAATGTTTGTGTGGTTTTTATATGATTATTATTGCTGATCAGTTTTAAGTGAAGGAGTAGGATGAAGGAAAGATATGTGGAAATGCAGAAATGGGCTTCTTTTTATAGGTAGATGGGAATTTGGAAATTTTACACAGCAGATGGGAAGTCCTGGGTTTTGTCGATCAGAAGGGAAGACTTTTATATTAGTAAAAAGTAGAGGGGAATATATTAGATTTTGTAATACGTTTCTAAAAGGTACTTGGTAAGAGGTATGTACAAGTATAATTTTGTAGTTATATATGCCTGATCATTGCTTTATGTAAGGAGTAGAAAGAAAATGTATGAAAGTACTGTGTTCAGAGTGCAGACTTGGTAGTCTACTACCCACCTGTCAGTTTGTTGTCCTGTGGTGGTTTATACGTTGCTGTGATGCTGAGAACTATGACACCAGTATTCCAAATACCAGTAGGCTCTCCTAGGGTGGACAGGTTTCAGTGAAGCTTCTAAACTACGACAGACTAGGAAAAAAATGCCGGAAAATTTACTTCCAAAAATTAGGCAGTGAAAACCTTACGGACTGCAACAGATTGTTATCTGATATAGTACTGGAAGATGAGCCCCCTGGGCTGCGAGGCACTCAAAATACACAGCAGCTGCAAAAACGGACTCTAGCACACCAAAGGCGGTAAAGATGGAACCGAACCACGTAGCATTTTGCTCTGTTGTACACGGAGTTGTCATGAGTCAGAGCCAACATTATAGCAACTAACGGTAACAACTTGGTTGTGAGATACGTGAAGACTTGGTGGGAAAATGCGATTGCAGAGTGTTTGTATCCCGGCCACCGGACCACGGGGGTGAGCTTCTGTTTAGTAGAGCAAACATTTATTTCAATAGCACTGGTGGAAGCTGTCCTGTATAAGGGATCTTTCTTTATGTTAAGAAGATGATGACAAAAGCCCCACACAATCAAAATAAGCGAGGCTTAGAACTATATGAGTTACACATACAGATTGCTTCAAAGGCAGTCCCGGGCTTCCAAGCAGCCACAAGACTGCGAGGATGAGGACCACAGCCAGTAGCAATGATCCTTTCATGGGAGCTACGCCCATCAGGGACTGATTGAGTCACACACACAAGATGTTTACAAAGTGTTGGCAAAGTGAAAGCTATTTTTATTACTCACAGGAAGCAAGCAGCAAACAACAGGAAGAGCAAACAACAGAAAACCGATTTGTGGTAAGTTGGTCCCTCTGGACTCAGAAAGCTGTCCAGGTGAGAATGGAGGCTTCACTACTAGCGCCTCACATTGCTCTGTTGGAGAAGGACCACAAAGCTTTCCCCCACCCAGCATTAAACTCCAGGGGCTGTGCAACTCACTGCACTAAGCACCACTGCAGACCTTCCAGCCTCACCGCCCAGGGAGGATAGAGGTTAGACACCTAGGCGTCAGCCAGAATTTCATCCCTTTAGCCCTGCTGCTTGTCCGGACTGGACATCAGGCTTCAGGATGAGCCGGTGTTTCTGCAGAAGCCTAACAGCAGCAGGAGGAGGAATGGGGGGCGTGGAAGCACCTTGTTGTGCTGCCCAAGGAACATCATAGGAAACGGAATAAGTAGTTCTACCTTAGGAAAAACTCTGGGGAAGTGTTTGGTATAAGGTTTTGCATGAAGCAAAGTCAGGATCCTGGAGGACAATTTGGAATGTATATAACAGGAATTTCTCTTTGGTTGTCAGTTTGCTCATTTCTTGGGTACAGAATATACACTACCTACCTATGAAGCTGATGCCACCTACTTTACTGTGAAGAAACTGCATGTTAAGGATCCCACCTCGCTCCATCTGTTTAAGCAGCAAAGCTTGTAGAAGGAATTCAGGAATAGAAATATTTGAGCCCATTCCCCTGGGGTATTCTTCCCACTTGTGAAAACACAGACCTCTACCAGTCTTTTTGTCTCTTAATGAAATGCATGCGGTTTGATTTCTTGAAGAGGTAGAAAAAGCATTGACAAATAGCATTTTTTGTGCAAATTATGGTTTTTCCAAACTGTTACAGGTAGACGGCCTTCTCAGTTAGGCGATAAGCTTCTAAAGACGGTGAGAATGTTCTCTTCATGTATCTCAGTGTCTGAAGTCTGAAGGGGTTCTTCCCGTAAGCTTACTTGGCTTCAGCAAATACATCTTTACTTGATCTGAAGATAAATCAACAATATAACAAAGAAAAATACAACAGAATAAGCAATAATAATTTCTATCATTTTCTTCCACTCAGTGAACTCATGTTCCGAAGTTACTGTGAGATGAAAGATTTTAGTCTGTAACTCTTTAGTTAGCTTCATTTCCTACATCTCTCACAGAGTGTGAAAATCTAAAAATGCAATGAGCAAGATTTCAGTGCTTAAAGGAATAGATTTTTCTCTTCTTTCCTTTTTTTTTTTTTTTTTACAAGTCTCTTAAGCCTAATAGGGAAAAAAAAAAAAAAATAGCCATCTGTCCCAGCACTGGGCCTATAAGAGAGAAAATATGTTTATCTCAACTGTATTGCATTTGAAGGGCTTTTTTAGTAGGAAATGTGAACAATGCGTTACATTTTCATGCTGACTTTAAAGCCACACTTTTCATAAGCCGTGTTGGTGTTGTTAGCTTTAGCCACAACAGCCCGACTCACAGCAACCCCAGGATCAGACCGAAGTGGTCCATTACGGTTTCATTGCTTGATTTTCAGAAGTAGATCAGTCTTCGTCTGGAAGCTCTGTCGAAATCCCTTTAGCATCACCACAACACACCAGCCTTCACTGATAGATGAGTGGTAGCTGCCTTGAGGTGCACTGGCCAGGAATCAAACCCAGGTCTCCTGTATACCTGTTGCCAACTTGTTGATTCAGATTCATACTGACCCTTTAGAACAGGGTAGAACTACCCCATAGGGTTTCCAAGGAGTGGCTGGTAGATTCCAACTGCCGAGCTTTTGATTAGCACAGAGCTCTTACCACTGTGCTGAAGGCAAGAATTTTACCACTGAAACACGACTGCCCTCTCCATAAGTTGTATCAACAGTATATACACTTGTTTAAGATATTTAGAAATCTTAGTCCATAAATATCAGAATTATCTCAATCTTTCTTCAGTGAAATCTGATGTAATTTGTTCCATTTTGTACTACACCAATTTCGAAGTGAAAATTCCACATTTTATTGATTTTAAAATGTCATAAACTCTAAGTAAAACACACTATCAATTTAATAACACTTTCAGGGAGAAATGAGGAATACTACATTAAATGTTAAGATCTCTGTCTTTTATTAACCCCCCCATATATTACTGATTTGAAAATTAATTTTTGGCATGTAAATATAGCTAGTCAGGTATAAATTGAGTGGCTTTAAAATTTTAAGGTTATAACAAATCACACTAAAATCACGCAAACTTCCATTACTCCTCTTCTCACCACAAATGGTTATACTAATGCATAATTTATAAACTTCTTTAACACTTTTTTTAATCTGTAATTTTTTATCCATAAAAAAACAGCTGCGTTTTACATGATGGCCTTTTTTAAAGGTAATTGAAATCATACATACATAGCATGTATATCATACACACACAAAAAAAACGTCATCAAGTCAATTCCAACTCATAACAGCCGTATAGGACAGAATAGAACTACCCCAAAGGGTTTCCAAGGCTGTAAATCTTTACAGAAGCAGGCTGCCACATCTTTCTCCCACAGAGCAAGTGGGGTTTCAAACCCCCATCTTTTGGTTAGCAGCCCAGTGCTTTATCCACTGCGTCACCAGGGCTCCTTATATTATACATGGTTGTCATTAGGTACTGTTGATTTGGCTCTGACTCATAGCAACCCCACGTACAACAAAATGAGAACACTGTCCAGTCCTGCAATAGCTCCTCACAGTCATTTCAATGCTTGAGCTCATCATTGAAGCCACAGTGTCATCCATCTCGTTGAGGGTCTTCCTCCCTTTTGCTGAGCCTCTTTTTTTTCTCTCTACTTTATCAAGGCATCATGTCCTTCTCCAGGGACTGATCCCTCCTGATAACATGTCCAAAGTACGGAGACAAAGTCTCCATTCTGGCTTCTAAAGAGCATTCTGGCTGTACCTCTTCCAAGACAGATTTGTTCTTTCTTCTGGCAGTCCATGGTTTATTCAATATTCTTCACGAATACCATAAATTCAAAGGCATCAATTCTCCCTTGGTCTTTCTTATTCATTGTCCAGCTTTCACATGCATATGAGGTGATTGAAAACACCATGGCTTGGGTCAGGTGCACCTTAGTCCTTAATATGACACCTTTGCTTTTTAACACTTTAAAGCATTATACATAGATATCCTTTTTTTTTATTTAATATATTTCTGATATCTCCAGGTTGATACATAGATATCTTCTAGTTTGCTCTGTTGAACTGAAAGGCTGGTGTGTCAGATCAACAACGCAGAGGCGTCTTGGAAGAAAGAACTGATGATCTGCTTCTGAGAAAACACAGCCACTCAGAGCCCTGTGGAGCACAGCTCTACTCTGAAGCACACAGGGTCACTACAGATCAGAATCGACTCCACGGCAACTGGTCTGGTTTGTTTTGACTCCGCTGAGCTGCTATTTAGTTCCACTACACTTTATTTCTGAAGTTATGACTACTTCCATTTCCTGATTTTTGTTGTTATAAACAATAGAGCAACACATTTGCATGAACACAGGTCTTGACGTAACGTAAGTGCTTCCCTGAACTGAGACACTGGCATCCATGTTTTTAGTTTTAAGGGAGACAGACAAATTGCCCTCTGAATTGGGTGTGGAAATTTACACACCCACCTGCTGTAAACAAGAAGAACTCTGTACAAGAACTTGCCAACCCTTGATGTTACCAATTCTTTCTTGCCGATATGACACTTTCCAGAGTACAGGTAAAGTTGATCAAATTATTACATATTTACTTACATTTTCATCGAGCATTTAGATTTCCTATTTTGTAAACTGCCTCTCCAAACCCTTGACCATTTTGCCATTAAGTATAAAGATTGTTGTTAAAACTTTATACTTGCCCCTGAATATTCTTGCAGTTTTTATGTGGAGTTGGTTATAAATGTTGCAAATATTTTCTTTCAATATGTGCTTTACCTTCTAACCTTTTTTTTTTTTTTTAACACTGTATCTTGACAAGGGGAAAATATGGAGAAAATTTTAATTTTGGTGAAATGAAACATATCAACACTTTTCTTGATGTATTCTTTTTCTTTACTTAAGCAGGTCTTTCCCACCTGTAGTAATTTTACAGTAATTTTTTTTTTCTGTAATAATTTTAAAGTTTGTTTTAGATACATGTTTTTGAACCATTAGGAAATGTTCTGTTGGTATGTTTTGAGACTGATTTTTTTTTTTTTTTCCTCCAGGACAATTTATTGACAGGCCTCTCCTTTGTGTATTCCTTTTTAAATTGCCACATCTGCAAAAAGCCAACTACCCACACACAATGAAACTTTTTCTGCATTTTGACATATATGTCTTTTTCTCTGCCAAATCACACTGTTTAAATTAGTATATATTTCAATATGCCTTGATATTTGGTATGATAATTTTCCACTCTTTTTTTTTTTTTTCAGAATTGCACATTAAAATTGATAGGAATTTTGTAGTCAGTATGTTGGGCTCCATGAATAATCACTTTGAAATTTCAGTTGGACTTTCACTGAATTTATACATTTAGAGAGAATTGAAGTGTTTCTAATATAATGAAGAATATATACCTTTTCAAACTTGCAGCTGCTTTAAAAATCTTATTAATAAATGTATACTGTTTTATTCATAACATTCTTATATATATTTGGTTCTTTTTATATTTTATATATTTGTAACTTCACTTACATATTTGTTTCTTCACTCGTTAGACAATTATTGTATTTGTTTTCTCTTTTAGGTACTAGAGATACAGTGATGGGAAACAAAACAAATGAAAAAAACCCTCAACTCACAGAGCTTGTGTTCTAGTGAGGAAGACACAGACAATAAGAAATAAACAAGAAAATACATAAAATGTCATATAATTCCTTAGGCATTGAATTGCACCCCCCACGAAGATATGTTGAAGTCCTAACGCACCTGTGAAAATCAATTTGTTTTTGTTGTTGTTGTTATTAGTAGAGTTAAATGAGGTCATACTGAGTAGGGTGGGTCCTAATCCTATTCCCATATGAGTGGTATTTCTATAAAAGCGGAGAACAGACATGGAAACAGAGGCACACACAGGGGGAAGTGCCACGTGAGGATTCATCTACAAGCAGGAAAGAAATGCCAAGGGTGGCTATGCAAATGGTTAACACTCTCGGCTGCTAACTGAATGGTTGGAGGCTCAAGTTCACCCAGAGGTGCCTCAGAAGATAGGCCTGTTAAGGTACTTTCAAAAAATCAGTGATTGAAAACCTATGGGGCTCTACACTAACACGCACCAGGGGTCAGAATAGATTCGGCAACTGGTTGGTGAGGACAGAGGCAGGGAAGAGTTCCTGTCTTAGAACCAGCAGAAGGAATTAAAACAGCTGATACTCTAATTTGGACTTCTAGTCTCCAGAACAGTGGGATGATACATGTAATATATCTATCTCTGTCAATCTCTCTCTCTGTATCTCTATCTCTAGCTTATTGGTTCTGTTCCTCTGGAGAACCCTGAGTAAGACATGGCTAAAAGTGCTGTACAGAAAAAAAAAAAAAAAAAAATCTGGGTAAGGTAAATAAGTAATTTATGAGTGAGAGCATAGGGTTGCAATTTTATATAAAGTGGTGAAGGAAGTCTTTGATGATATTTGAGCAAGTAAGACATAAATGAGGAAAAAAAAAAAAAAAAAACATGCAGGTACCTGGGGGACGATATTTCTAGAAAGAAGGAGCAGCAAGTGTAAATCCTCTGAGGCAGGAAATTGCTTGGCTTGATGGAAGAACTACACAGTTTCAATGTGTTTGAAGTGGATTACATGATGGGGAGAGACATAGAAGATGAAGTTAGAGTGAAAACCATCCTAAATGTGTAAGGACTTCTTGAAATTTTAGAGAATTTTGGCATTTGGTATGAATGATATGAAAAGTCAAAGAATGCTTTGAGCAAATTTATCTTTTAAAAGAATCCAGACTGGTTCTTTTTGAGAAGAGAAAAAAGGGTCAAAAGGGAATGATTAGGAGACTGTGTTAAGTCTTATCAGTGTTCAGCTATGCTATCCTGAATCAGAGTGGTAGCAATAAAGAAGAGGAAAATTAATTTGATTCTGGATTTTTTTTGATAAAACATATGTGGCATATAGAAGAAGGAGGAGTGCCTGGGTGGTCAAACAGTTAACAGTCTCGGCTGTGAACTGATAGGCTGGAGGTTTGAGACCACCCAGAGGATCCTTGGAAGAACGGCCTGGTGATCTAAACTTCTGAAAAATCAGGCATTGTTCTGCTCTGACACTCTTGGGTCACCATGAGTTGGAATTGACTTGACAGCAACCGATACGGAAGAAGGAAGTCAAGGACAGCTTCAGGTTTGCTGGCCTTAGCAACTGGATGATCAGGACTGCCATCAATCTAGTTGGAAAGTCTGCAGGAGGAATAGGACCTTGGTAGGAAGCGTGCTTTGGGACATGTGTGTGAGGTTTTTTACTCTAATTGTAAAGTTGCTGTTTGGAAACTATTGATTTTTTAAGTTCCATCTGGCTGTTTTTACCACTCTGATTAGTTATATTTGTCAGTTCTCAGCTTTTTGTTGGTGGTTGTTCATATTGCTTGCAAATACTAAAGATAAGTGAAAGATTTATAGGGTACTTACCAAGAGCTTGACTGCTAATCCAACAGCCACTCCTTGAGAACTCTATGAGGCAGTTCTACTCTGTCCTATAAGGTTGCTATGAATTGGAATTGACTTGATGGCAACTTTTTTTTTTTTTTAACAATGAAAAGTTGTTCTGGGCAAACTAATTTAATCCTCGCAGTATTATTACTGCCTCCATTTCACTGATGAATCAAAGGTAGGAGGAGGTTAAGTAACTTTCTCAAGATCACCCTGGCAGTAAATGACAGAGATGAGTCTGGAACTAGGCAATCTTGCTCCAGTGATAAGGGGTTATTTTAACTATTGTACTATGCTGACATATTGTCTAAATACCTTGACTCTTCCCTTCAAATTTGTGTATCCCTGATTTTCTTTTTAATGTATTATTGCATTAGCTAGGATTACCAGAACAATGAATAATAGGGGCAAAGATAGGCACTCATTATGTTTGATGTTATAGATCACTTTATCAATTTAAAAAAGTTCAACTTTATTTCCAGTTCAATTTTAAAATGATGAGTTGGTAATATATTTAACAAATTTTTTTTTTGCATCAATGGAGATGATCACATATATTTTCCCATTAATCTATTAATGCTGTAAGTTGCATTAATATCTGTTTTCATGCCTAGTCACTTTGCAATCTGGACTTTATCTTACTTTGCGATATATTATTTTTTTCATATCCTACTGAATCTTGGAGCCAGTTGTTCATATTGCTTGCAAATACTAAAAATAAGTGAAAGCATTTTTTTTTTTTCCAGGAGCTCGACTGCTAACCAAAAGGTCAACTGTTCGAATCCACCAGCTGTTCCTGGAAAACCCTATGGGGCAATTCTACTCTGTCCTAGGGGGTCTCTATGAATTAGAATCAACTAGATGGCAATGGTTTGGTTACTGGATGTTATTTTTATGTGGGCTATTTTCATTTAGGATGTCTGATTCATTTTACAATCATATGATTGTCTTCTAGTTTTAGTCTCTTCTTCTGTCTTTTCCTGAAATAACTATCCTTTACGGTTTGCCAGAATTCATTCAAAAATTAGTCTGGGGCTCGTGCCACTTAAGGAGTTGCTTTTTGACACATATTTTAATGTCTTTTGTTATTACTTGTCCTGGACGAATTATGTAATTTTATACAATTTTCTAGAAAAAGCTTATATATATTCTAATTTATTTTATAAAATTACTCAGAGTTGCCTCTATTAGCTGCACACTTCTTTACATAATTATGCAGACTTTTTTTTTTAATGCTCTGGATATCTCTCCCAAGGTTTAAGTCTTATTTTTATTCTCATGTGTCAAGAAATTTTGCATCTGATGTTGAATTTCACTATATTACATTTGAAGAAATTTGAAGATAATAGAGATAGCCTCACTTAAGACAAACTCCTTGTGATGCCCCAATAGAAATAATTCAATAAAGGTAACAAGTAATCAGGCTGGACATGTACTAATTTGGGCATGTGCAAATAATGGCCTTTGAACAATGGCATTGGCAAAGATATTGAATACACCATTGACTGCCATTAAAATGAACAAATCTGTCTCAGAAGAAGTTCAGCCAACATGCTCCTTGGAAGCAAGGATGGCAAGAGTACATATCACATACTTCGGACATGTTATCAGGAGGGATCAGTCCCTGGAGAAGGACATCATGCTTGGTAAAGTAGAGGGTCAGCAAAAAAGAGGAAGACCCTTAATAAAATGGACTGACACAGTGGGGGCAACTGTGTCAAGCATAACCGGACTGGGCAGCATTTTGTTCTGTTGTACATGGGGTCAGTATGAGTCGGAACCGACTCTATGGCACCTAACAACAACGACAAATAATGGCAATAATCTGAAAGCATAATGTACTCTCCTTCCTAGTAGCTACAGAATTTCTTCTGGCACACATTGCAAGTCTCATTGTAATTTTAGAATCTTTAAATGTGAAAAAAAATAAAATAAAGTAAATTTTAGGCTTATGATAACATGCTAGTTTTTTATAGTGGCCAGGAAACATGCCTATGCTCAAGATCAATTTAGGCTCACTGTGATAAGATTAATGTGAGAATTTAGTCAATTGCATAGTTACAAAGCACTGCAGAAAATAACATACTTTGTTTTTTAAACTTAATATCAAAGCAAGAAAGAAAAATATTCTTTGAAAATAATCTTGTCACTATTAAAATTTAGTCATTCTTCAAATTATTCAAAATTATAATCATCAGTCTCCTTTTAGTTGTCAGTTCATTTTCCTCTCAGGAATTCAGCTAGTTAAGCACATCAAACCAGTAGTCTTTGTTCTTCAATCAGAATTAATCATTACACACACTGCAGAGGAGGGTAAGTGGCCAATTGTAAAGCTATATATAACCCTCATTTTTTTTTTTGTTTCATTTTGTTCTCTCTCCCATAACTTTTGATTAGTTTCTTCATTACTTGATACTTCTTTACATTTACTCTGTTTCTGGGAGTACATTGATGAGGCTAGCATTATGTACATATACTGACCGAGAAGGATAATGCCAAGATTGGGGTTTCAAAACACTCGGAAGGATTAGTAGATTTAATTTTATCTAGTTAATAAAAGAAATTACTTTCTATATAATAATTTGCACAGTATTTGTTATGTTAGGGTTATACGTGTAATTGTTTTCTAAAAGACAAATTTAAATAACAACATTTAAAATGGAAACTTCATTTGGGGATTTCCGTGAAATTACTATAGTATTAACCATACATCACCTGAATTTTTGATAAGTGTATTTGTGAAATTCACAATGTTTAATCAAAGTTCATATACTTATAGAAAATAGAATTCATAATAAACTAACCATAAGAGGTATTTTGCCATTTATCAGTACTTTGAGTCAGAATCAGCTTGATGGCAATGGGTTTGGTTTGATTATATTACAACAGTCAAAATGTTTGCTGGAAACTGAAACCAAAATGAAAATATAGGTTGGTCATTGTCTATGAATTTATATAGAATTTGTATCTGTATTTTATATAAATAGATTATATACAGTAGCTTTAAATAACATTTGTTTTCTTTACCTGAAATTTTAGAAATATAATTATCAAAATATCTAATTTCTACTTTTCCAGATAGTTTATCAATTATAGGGATTTGTACTGGGGAAGGAGGTTATTTATTTCTATTGAGTAACATTTAATTACCTGTGATAATGCATTCACAAAAGCTTTACAGACCAACTGTCTACCAAGCACTGCGTTTGGTACTAGAGATTCAACGACAAACAAAAACGATATGTCTCCTGTTCAGTTACAGCTTACAACCAAGTACTAATGAAAACAACAAGCTAATTTTTAATGAGAAAGTCACTGCCCTGGAGTCCCCTTGCCAGTAATTTTTAAAAAGCACATTTTGAATAGAGAATTGAGTAGACTTATTTATCCAAAGAATCATTTAGACAGAAGAGTAGGATAATGAAGAAATCATAAATAAATATTGTGCTTTTAGCAAGGAAAATGATGGTTTAATGCCATGAGATAAGAAACTTGAAAGGAGAGGTGTGAAGGTTGAAGGAGAATTGGACAGATTTAGGGCAAATTATCCTTTTGTTATACATAAGGTCACTATGAGTAAAAAAAAAATTTATGAGTAGGAGCTGACATAATGTCAACTGGTAAAAACAATAGCAATTTTAGATGCTAGTGCTTTATCTATATATAAATGTCCAGGCAGGAGTTGATAATCCAAATCTTCATCTAATTGTAAAATTCAGTTTGAGGGAAGGTTAAAAAAGCAACTGCCCAGGCATGAGTTGGAATCTGACTTGACGGCAAAGGGCTTTATCCAAACATATCCTATACAGGGACTTCAACTCAAAGCACAGGAGTCTCCTTCAGGGGCAAACATTCCTCATCTAAATTTTCATTCCTTAATAATGCCACCCCTGGGAGGTGATTTTTAATATCTTTTGCATACAGGTATTTTCACCCAGATGTCCCTAGCATTCTCTTTTGTCTGAAAAGATTTAGCAATATTTTGTACAACTTGTTTCTACATGATTTCAACCTGACTGTTAAAGACACTCTTCTTCCTTTCTACTTCCCTCATACATCCCCACTCAATAAAAGTATTATTGAGTAAAGTTATATGTTCTACATGATTTCAATCTGACTGTTAAAGACACTCTTCTTTCTTTGTACTTCCCTCATACATCCCCACTCAATAAAGTATTATTGAGTAAAGTTATATGTTCTCCCAAAAAGAAAGCAAAAAAAATCCTGCCCCAGAGCTACACCAACATTTCTACTTTCCCAACAGCCTCCACAAATTTGAATTTGAAATCTATCACTGCTTTACCACAGCCATCATAACTTATCCATATACTGCATATGACATCCACGGAAGCAACAGTCAAAAAAAAAAAAAAAAAAGTTAATGGGATCATCTGCAGCAAAAGACCTCTTCAATGTATTAAAAAGCAAACATGTCACTTTAATGACTAAGATGTACCTGCCACAAGAAATGGTCTTTTTAAATGCCTCATATGTATGCAAAAGCTGGACCATGAAAACGGAAGACAAAAGAAGAGTTGATGCATTGGCATTGTGGTGTGGACGAAAAACGTAGACTGTAGTGTGGACTACCAGAAGAATAAACAAATTGGTCTCCAAGCAAGTACAAACAGAATGCTCCTTAGAAGCTAGGATGGCAAGATTCATCTTTCTTACTTTGGGCGTATCATCAGGAAAGAATAATTGCTAGAAAAGAGCATCTTGCTTACTAGAGGGTCAGTGAATATGAAAGGAGCTGTCCATGAGATGGATTAACACAATAGCTACAACAATGGGCTCAAACATACCAAAAACTGTGAGGATGGCTCAGGCCAGACAATGTTGCATATATATAAGATTGCTACATGTCAGAGCTAAGTAGACCAACTTACTAACAACCATAACCTTGGATTCCTTTGGTGGTGCAAACAGTTAATGTCCTCGGCTGCAAACAAAAAGGTTGGAGCTGTGAGTCTACCCAGAGGCTCCTTAGGAGAAAGGTCTGGTGATCTTCTGAAAAAAAAAAAAAAAAAAATCAGCAATTGAGAACACTATGAAGCACAATTCTACCTTGAAAAGAAGGGTTGCCAGAAGTCAGAATCAGTTTGAAGGCACTTGGTTTCTTGTTAACATAGCATTTAACTATTTTGGGAGGATTTACTTAACTGTATTTTCTACACAACTGAGTATTTCTCAAAGGTAGGACAGTATCATTCATGCTATTATCTTTAAATTGACTATTTCGCTTAAAAATTAGTAATGATTTATGAATGCATGGAGTCCTGGTGGTGCAATAGTTAAGCTCTTGGCTGCTAACAAAAAGTCAGAGGTTTGCACCCACTCAGTGGTTTCAAGGGAGAAAAACCTGATGATCCACTTCATAAAGACTGTAGCCTAGAAAACCCTATTGGACAGTTCTATTCTGACACATGAGGTCACTAGGAGTTGGAAAATCAACTTAACAGCACCTAACAATAATGAATGCATGAATGTATTTAGCCAGTATATCTACATAAATTCTGCAAAAGAAAAAGGAAACCCATTGAAAGAAGACTACAGGATGATGTAATTTCGCAAAACATTCTGCCAAGAAACAAGAGCTGGGAGTGATGTGTCCTTTGGACCCGGGGCCCCTGCACTGAGAAGCTCCTAGACCAGGGAAGACTGAAGACAAGGACATTCCTCTAGAGCTGACAGAGAGAGATAGCCTTCCCCTGGAGCTGGCACCCTGAGTTTGGACTCCTAGCCTCCTAGACTGTGAAAGAATACATTTCTTTTTGTTAAAGCCATCCATTTCTGTCTGTCAGATTGCTGCACTGTGGGGGCTTGTGTGTTGCTGTGATGCTGGAAGCTATGCCACCAAGGCCGCCCATGGAGGACAGATTTCAGCTAAGCTTCCAGACTAAGACAGACTAGGAAGAAGGACCTGGGAATTTACTTCTGAAAAGCATTAGCCAGTGAAATCCTTATGATTAGCAGCAGAACATTGTCTGATATAGTGCTGGAAGATGAGGCCCCCAGGTTGGAAGGCACTCAGAAGACGACTGGACAAGAGCTGCCTGCTCAATGTACAATGATGTGGATGGAGTAAAGCTTTCGGGATCTTCACTTACTGATGTGGCCCAACTCAAAATGAGAAGAAACAGATGCAAACATCCATTAATAATTGGAAAATGGAATGTACGAAGTACGACTCTAGGAAAATCGGAAATCATCAAAAATGAAATGGAACACATAAACATTGATATCCTAGACGTTAATGAGTTAAAATGGACTGGCATTGGCCATTTTGAATAGGACAGTCATATAGTCTACTATGCTGGGAATGACAACTTGAAGAGGAATGGTGTTGCACTCATCATGAAAAAGGACGTTTCAAGATCTATCCAGAAGTACAACGCTGTCAGTGATAGGATAATATCCACATGCCTACAAGGAAGATCAGTTAATATGACTATTACTCAAATTTATGCACCAGTTGCTAGAGCCAAAAAATGAAGAAATAGAAGATTTTTATCAGCTTCTGCAGTCTGAAATTGATCGAACGTGCAATCAAGATGCACTGATAATTACTGGCGATTGGAATGCAAAAGTTGGAAACAAAGGAGAAGGATCAGTAGTTGGAAAATACGTCCTTGGTGATAGAAACAATGCTGGAGATCGAATGATAGAATTTTGCAAGACCAAAGACTTCTTCATTGCAGATACCTTCTTTCACCAACATAAACAGTGACCATACACAAGGACCTCTCCAGATGGAACACACAGAAATCAAATTGACTACATCTGTTGAAAGAGTTGATTGAAAAGCTCAATATCATCAGTCAGAACAAGGCCAGGGGCTGCCTGTGGAACAGACCATCAATTGTTCATATGCAAGCTTGAGCTGAAACTGAAGAAAATCAGAGCAAGTCCATGAAAGCCAAAATATGACCTTGAGTACCTCCCACCTAAATTTAGAGACTGTCTGAAGAATAGATTTGAGGCATTGAACACTGGTAGCCAAAGACCAGATGAGTTGTGGAATGGCATCAAGGACATCGTACATGAAGAAAGCAAGAGGTCATTGAAAAGACAGGAAAGAAAGAAAAGATCAAGATGGATGTCAGAGGAGACTCTGAAATTTGCTTTCAAACGTTGAGCAGCTAAAGCAAAGGGGCGAATTGATAAAGTAAGGTAACTGAACAGAAGATTTCAAAGGGCGTCTTGAGAAGACAAAGTATTATAATGACATGTGCAAAGAGCTGGAAATGGAAAACCAAAAGGGAACAACACGCTCGGCATTTCTCAAGCGGACAAAAAACTGAAGAAAAAATTCAAGCCTCGAGTTGTAATAGTGAAGGATTCAACAGGGAAAATATTAAATGACTCAGAAAGCATCAAAAGAAGATGGAAGGAATACACAGAGTCATTATACCAAAAAGAATTAGTCGATGTTCAACCATTTCAAAAGGTGGTATATGATCAGGAACTGATGGTACTGAAGGAAGAAGTCCAAGCTACTCTGAAGGCATTGGCATAAAACAAGGCTCCAGGAATTGATGAAACATCAATTGAGATGTTTCAACAAATGGATGCAACACTGGTGGTCTCACTTGTCTATGCCGAGAAATATAGAAGACAGCTTCCTGGCCAACTGACTAGAAGAGATCCATATTTATGCCTATCCCCAAGAAAGGTGATCCAACCAATTTTAGAACAATATCATTAATATCATACACAAGCAAAATTTTTCTGAAGGTCATTCAAAAACGGCTGCAGTAGTATATAGACAGGGAACTGTCGGAAATTCAGGTTGGTTTCAGAAGAGGACATGGAACCAGGGTTGTCATCGCTGATGTCAGATGGATCCTGGCTGAAAGCAGAGAATACCAGAAGGATATTTACTTGTGTTTTATTGACTATGCAAAGGCATTCAACTGCGTGGATCATAACAAACTATGGATATCATTGCAAAGAACGGGAATTCCAGAACACTTAATTGCTCTCATGAGGAGCCTTTACATAGATCAAGAGGCAGTTGTTCAGCCAGAACAAGGGGATACTGATTGGTTTAAAGTCAGGAAAGGTGTGTGTCAGGGTTGTATTCTTTCACCATACCTATTCGATCTGTATGCTGAGCAAATAATCCAAGAGGCTGGACTATATGAAGCAGAATGGGGCATCAGGATTGGAGGAAGACTCATTAACAACCTACGTTATGCAGATAACACAACCTTGCTTGCTGAAAGTGAAGAGGACTTGAAAAGCACTTACTAATGAAGATCAAAGACCACAGCCGTCAGTATGGATTACATTTCAACATAAAGAAAACAAAAATCCTCACAACTGGACCAATGAACAACAACATGATAAATGGAGAGAAGATTGAAGTTGTCAAGGATTTCATTTTACTTGGATCCACAATCAACAGCCACGGAAGCAGCAGTCAAGAAATCAAAAGACGCATTGCATTGGCTAAATCTGCTGCAAAGGACCTCTTTAAGGTGTTGAAAACAAGGAAGTCTCCTTGAAGACTAACGTGTGCCTGACCCAAGCCATGGTATTTTCAGTTGCGTCATATGCATGTGAAAGCTGGACAATGAATAAGGAAGACCAAAGAAGAATTGACGCCTTTGAATTGTGGTGTTGGCGAAGAATATTGAATATACCATGGACTGCCAAAAGAACGAACAAATCTGTCTTAGAAGAAGCACAGCCAGAATGCTCCTTAGAGGCAAGGATGGTGAGGCTGAGTCTTACATATTTTGGACATGTTGTCAGGAGGGATCAGTCCCTGAAGAAGGACATCATGCTTGGCAGAGCACAGGGTCAGCGGAAAAGAGGAAGACCCTCAAGGAGGTGGATTGACACAGTGGCTGCAACAATGAGCTCAAGGATAACAACGATTGTAATGATGGCTCTGTTGTGCATAGGGTCGCTATGAGTCAGAACCATCTCGGAGCCACCTAACAACAACAACATGGAGAAGAGATTTTCAATGAAAAGTAGAATATTTAAGAAAAAATGAATGAGAATTAACAGAGGGCTTTTTAAAATGACATCTTGGATATTATAATCGATTAAAGGAGATCAGTTTCACTGAATTGACTGGGGTATACATCAGATATAAACAGTGAGATTGTAAACCTTTGAGAAGAATAGAGGAGAAAGTGAAGAAACGAAGGATGAGGTTTGAAGAATAAATAAAAAAGAAGCAAACGAAGTGGGACAGGAAAGACCTTAGAACATTTCAGGAAAGAAAAAGTAAATCCAGTAGAGTGTGACTCCAAAGGCCTTAAAGAAAGACAGCGTAATAGAATACAGCCCAAGTGGAAGCAAAAGCAGATGAGAGCAATTTTGCAGAGAAAGCATTACCTGTGGGAGGGAGTAAGGAGACTTCAGACAGAGGCTTTACTTTTGCATGCCACTTTTTCACAGTTAACACCTGATCTTTTATAATTCATCAAATGTTCTCTCCTGGGGAATCACCTGGATTGAAAACAAACTATGACAAACAGGATTTTTATTGTCATTTGTAAAATACATTTTGCCTCAAGCTCTCATCACAGTGTTATTTCATTTGGGAGTTAAAGCTCTTCTTTTTTTTTTTTTAACCTTCCCTTAGTAAGCTTGCATACATTTTTAAAAGCTATCTTCGGAGGGGGCCAAGATGGCTGACTAGGTAGACGCTACCTCGGATCCCTCTTGCAACAAAGACTCGGAAAAACAAGTGAATCCATCACATACCTGACAATCTACGAACCCTGAACAATAAACACAGATTTAAAGAGTTGACCTGAGTGACAGAGACCAAGAACGAACAACTACGGGGAAGCAGCAACTGTTTTCGGAGCCTGGAGCCAGCGTCCCAGTCAGGTAACCTTGGCGCCGGGCTTTGGACTGGATGCAGGGGAGCTGAGCATGGCATCCTGTGATGGCGCAAACACGGGGCGCAGCCCTACCCCCCTGAACTGACCCAGGGAGGCGACCCAGCCGGTAAGCGCCGGTGGTGTGGCGACGTGGCTGGAGGGAGGAGAAGTCGCCAGGAGACAGCAACTGGTTTTGGAGCCAGGAGTGCAGTGTCCCAGCCGGGGAACCTTGGCACAGGGCTTTGGACTGGGCACAGGGGCGCTGAGCAGGACATCCTGTGAAGGTGCAAACATGGGGTGCAGCCCTACCCCCCTGAACTGACCAGGGAGGGGACCCAGCTGGTCCGCATGGGCGGCGCGGCAATGCGGCTGGCGGGAGAAGTCCCTGGGAGGCAGCGACAGGTTTTGGAGCCAGGAGTGCAGTGTCCCAGGCAGGGAACCTTGGCACTGGGCTTTGGACTGGGCGCAGGGAAGCTGAGCACCACATCCTCTGACGGTGTGCACACGGGTGCAGCCCCAGCCCCCTGAACTGACCTGGGGGGGGCCCAGGCGGTCCCCGTAGGTGGCACGGCGATGCGGCTGGAAGGAGGAGAAGTCACCGGGAGGCAGTGACTGTTTTTGGATCCGGGAGTGCAGCATCCCAGCCGGGGAACCTTGACTCTGTGCTTTGGACTGGCAGTGGAGGAACTGACTGGGGCTTCTGAGACAGCGCAAGCACAGGACGCGAGCCTGACCCTCGGGGGCAATCTCTACCCAGCCAGCACACACAGGCGACGCACCCCTCGGGAATCTCAGATAAAACAGTCATCCCAAGCAAGATAAGTAACTTTGTCTATATTCCAGGGTGCTACTCTCTCCTGTTTTTCTGAACCCTCCCCTCCCCTTCCCAGGCAGCTTCATTAACATTGGAATTTCCTGAGCCAGAGGGAGAACAGCTCCATGCTTTTTCTTTTCCTTTTTTTTTTTTTTTTTTTTTGGTCTTTTCCTAACCCATTCTTCTGGCCTGAGAGAAGCAACCACAAAAAACCCAGGGACCAGAAATCCTTCCCTAATTGGACTAAAAACATAGAACCAGCTCCAGCCAAGCATATATGATCCAAATCTCGGGCTTTCATTCTTACAGGGAACAAGGTGGCTGTTAGAATGCAAAGGCATTTCTGATAGGGATCTGACTTCAATTGTTTTAGTGGATTTACTGGAAAGACAGGTTTCCCAGGTCTGATATCTCTGCGTATTCAACAGAGCCCTCACTGACCCACAACAGGGAACTGAGGGCTGAAGCTCCCCCCAGACCATCTAGCCTCCTGCCTTAGGGGTCTAAAGAGGGTGACACCTACCAATCTGTAGAGGTACTTGCATTGGGGGCCTAAGGTACAGCTGCAGAGCCCACCAACCAAAGTGCTTTAGGAATAGAGACACACCTACCTCACTGGCACTTGGGGGAAGCCTGTCAGCATCCTGCTCCCCCTGGAGTGTGAACCCCAGCTGCTACTAGAATCTGGCGCGCACAACTATCACCACTACTTCTCAAGGTGGATAGGTGACAGGGTGCATCACACACTTGATGACCTAAAATGAGATTCCACTCAAGAATAGTGAATGAACTCAGGCATACGTATCTGGAAACAGCCCAAACCAGCTAGTAATAGGTCATAAGTAAGTCAAGGGCTACAACAATCAAGACAGCACAATCTAGTAGCCCATCCACGTATATTGAAAGAAAACAAAACAAGATAAGACTCAGTGAGCAAATATATAATAAATCACTACAATATCTTACTGATGGCTCGGAGACAGCAGTCAATATCAAAGCCCATAAAGAAGCAGACCATGACAGTTTCTACAACCCCACAAACAAAAGAATCAAAATCTTTCCCAAATGAAGATACAATCCTGGAATTATCAGGTACAGAATATAAAAAACTAATTTACAGAATGCTTCAAGACATCAGGGATGACCTCAGAAACAAAATAAGGCAAACTGCAGAAAAAGCCAAGGAACACACTGATAAAACAGTTGAAGAACTCAAAAAGATTATTCAAGAACATAGTGGAAAAATAAATAAGTTGCAAGAATCCATAGAGAGACAGCATTCAGAAATCCAAAAGATTAACAATAAAATTACAGAATTAGACAACGCAATAGGAAGTCAGAGGAGCAGACTCGAACAATTAGAATGCAGAGTGGGAAATCTGGAGGACCAGGGAATTAACACTAACTTAGCTGAAATAAATCAGATAAAAGAATTAAAAAAAATGAAGAAACCCTAAGAATCATGTGGGACTCTATCAAGAAGGATAACTTGCATGTGATTGGAGTCCCAGAACAGGGAGGGAGGACAGAAAACACAGAGAAAATAGTTGAAGATCTGCTGACAGAAAACTTCTCTGACATCATGAAAGACGAAAGGATATCTATTCAAGATGCTCATCGAACCCCATTTAAGATTGATCCAAAAAGAAAAACACCAAGACATATTATCATCAAACTTGCCAAAACCAAAGATAAAGAGAAAATTTTAAAAGTAGCCAGGGATAAAAGAAAGGTCTCCTACAAGGGGGAATCAATAAGAATAAGTTCAGACTACTCAGCAGAAACCATGTAGGCAAGAAGGCAATGGGATGACATATAAGAGCACTGAAGGAGAAAAACTGCCAGCCAAGGATCATATATCCAGCAAAACTCTCTCTGAAATATGAAGGTGAAATTAAGATATTTACAGATAAACACAAGCTTAGAGAATTTGCAAAAACCAAACCAAAGCTACAAGAAATACTAAAGGAAATTGTTTGGTCAGAAAACCAATAATATCAGATACCAGCACAACACAAGGTCACAGAACAGAACATCCTGATATCAACTCAAATAGGGAAATCACAAAAACAAATTAAGATTAATTAAAAAAAATGCTCAAAACAGGGAATCATTGAAGTCAATATGTAAAAGATCACAATAATCAAAAAGAGGGACTAAATACAGGTGGCATAGAGCTGCCATATGGAGAGGGATACAAGGAGATATAGGACAATACAAGTTAGGTTTTTACTGAGAAAAATAGGGGTAAAAATTAAGGTAACCACAAAGGGGTATAACAACTCCATAACTCCAAATAAAAACCAAGAAAAACGTAACGACTCAACAAACATAAAGTCAAATACTATGAAAGTGAGGAACACACAATTTACAAAGAAAAGTGTCTCAGCACAAAGAAGTAAGTGGAAAAATGAAATTGTCAACAACACACATAAAAAGGCATCAAAATGACAACATTAAACACATAATTTTTTTTTTTAATCTGTAATTACACTGAATGTAAATGGACTAAATGCACCAATAAGGAGACAGAGAGTCTCAGACTGGATAAAGAAACACGATCCGTCTATATGCTGCCTACAAGAGACAAACCTTAGACTTAGAGACACAAACAAACTAAAACTCAAAGGATAGAAAAAATATATCAAGCAAACAACAAGCAAAAAAGAAGAGGAGTAGCAATATTAATTTCTGACAAAATAGATTTTAAACTTAAATCCACCACAAAGTATAAAGAAGGACACTACATAATGATAAAAGGGACAATTGACCAGGAAGATATAACCATATTAAATATTTATGCACCCAATGACAGGGCTGCAAGATACATAAATCAAATTTTCACAGAACTGAAAAGTGAGATAGACACCTCCACAATTATAGTAGCAGACTTCAATACACCCCTTTCGGAGAAGGACAGGACATCCAGTAAGAAGCTCAATAGAGACACTGAAGACCTAATTACAACCATCAACCAACTTGACCTCATTGACTTATACAGAACTCTCCACCCAACTGCTGCAAAGTATACTTTTTTTCTAGCGCAAATGGAACATTCTCTAGAATAGACCACATATTAGGTCATAAAACAAACCTTTGCAGAATCCAAAACATCGAAATAGTACAAAGCATCTTCTCAGACCACAAGGCAATAAAAGTGGAAATCAATAACAGAAAAATTAGGGAAAAGAAATCCAATACTTGGAAACTGAACAAGACCCTCCTGAAAAAAGACTGGGTTATAGAAGACATTAAGGAGGGAATAAGGAAATTCATAGAATGCAACGAGAATGAAAATACTTCCTATCAAAACCTCTGGGACACAGCAAAAGCAGTGCTCAGAGGCCAATTTATATCGATAAGTGCACACATACAAAAAGAAGAAAGAGCCAAAATCAGAGAACTGTCCCTACAACTTGAACAAATAGAAAGTGAGCAACAAAAGAATCCATCAGGCACCAGGAGAAAACAAATAATAAAAATTAGAGCTGAACTAAATGAATTAGAGAACAGAAAAACAATTGAAAGAATTAACAAAGCCAAAAGCTGGTTCTTTGAAAAAATTAACAAAATTGATAAACCATTGGCTAGACTGACTAAAGAAATACAGGAAAGGAAACAAATAACCCGAATAAGAAACGAGAAGGGCCACATCACAACAGACCCAACTGAAATTAAAAGAATCATGTCAGATTATTATGAAAAAATTGTACTTTAACAAATTTGCAAACCTAGAAGAACTGGATGAATTCCTGGAAAAACACTACCTACCTAAACTAACACATTCAGAAGTAGAACAACTAAATAGACCCATAACAAAAAAAGAGATTGAAACGGTAATCAAAAAACTCCCAACAAAAAAATGCCCTGGCCCGGACGGCTTCACTGCAGAGTTCTACCAAACTTTCAGAGAAGAGTTAACACCACTACTACTAAAGGTATTTCAAAGCATAGAAAATGACGGAATACTACCTAACTCATTCTATGAAGCTACCGTTTCCCTGATACCAAAACCAGGTAAAGACATCACAAAAATAGAAAATTACAGACCTATAACCCTCATGAACATAGATGCAAAAATCCTCAACAAAATTCTAGCCAATAGAATTCAACAACATATCAAAAAAATAATCCACCATGACCAAGTGAGATTTATACCAGGTATGCAAGGCTGGTTTAATATTAGAAAAACCATTAATGTAATCCACCATTTAAATAAAACAAAAGACAAAAACCACATGATCTTATCAATTGATGCAGAAAAGGCGTTTGACAAAGTCCAACACCCATTTATGATAAAATCTCTCACCAAAATAGGAATTGAAGGAAAATTCCTCAACATAATAAAGGGCATCCAAGAGCCAACATCACTCTAAATGGAGAGAGCCTGAAACCATTTCCCTTAAGAACGGGAACCAGACAAGGATGCCCTTTATCACCGCTCTTATTCAACACTGTGCTAGAGGACCTAGCCAGAGCAATTAGGCTAGACAAAGAAATAAAGGGCATCCGGATAGGCAATGAGGAAATAAAATTACCTCTATTTGCAGATGACATGATCTTATGCACAGAAAACCCTAAGGAATCCTCCAGAAAACTAATAAAACTAATAGAAGAGTTTGGCAGAGTCTCAGGTTATAAGATAAACATACAAAAATCACTTGGATTCCTCTACATCAACAAAAAGAAGATCGAAGAGGAAACCACCAAATTAATACCATTCACAGTAGCCCCCAAGAAGATAAAATACTTAGGAATAAATCTTACCAAGGATGTAAAAGACCTATACAAAGAAAACTACAAAGTACTAGTGCAAGAAACTAAAAAGGACCTACTTAAGTGGAATAACATACCTTGCTCATGGATACGAAGACTTAACATAGTAAAAATGTCTATTCTACCAAAAGCCATCTACACATACGATGCACTTCCGATCCAAATTCCAATGTCATTTTCTAATGTGATGGAGAAACAAATCACCAACTTCATATGGAAGGGAAAGAAGCCTAGGATAAGTAAAGCATTACTGAAAAAGAAGAAGAAAGTGGAAGGCCTCACTCTACCTGATTTTAGAACCTATTATACAGCCACAGTAGTCAAAACAGACTGGTACTGGTACAACAACAGGCACATAGACCAGTGGAACAGAATTGAAAACCCAGATAGAAATCCATCCACATATGAGCAGCTGATATTTGACAAAGGCCCAATGTCAGTTAATTGGGGAAAAGATGGTCTTTTTAACAAATGGTGCTGGCATAACTGGATATCCATTTGCAAAAAAAATGAAACAGGACCCATACCTCACACCATGCACAAAAACTAACTTCAAGTGGGTCAAAGACCTAAACATAAAGATTAAAACGATAAAGATCATGGAAGAAAAAATAGTGACAACGTTAGGAGCCCTAATACAAGGCATAAACAGAATACAAAACATTACCAAAAATGATGAAGAGAAACCACATAACTGGGAGCTCCTAAAAATGAAACACCTATGCTCATCTAAAGACTTCACCAAAAGGGTAAAAAGACCACCTACAGACTGGGAAAGAATTTTCAGCTATGACATCTCCGACCAGTGCCTGATCTCTAAAATCTATATGATTCTGTCAAAACTCAACCACAAAAAGACAAACAACCCAATCAAGAAGTAGGCAAAGGATATGAACACGCACTTCACTAAAGAAGATATTCAGGCAGCTAACAGATACATGAGAAAATGCTCTCGATCCTTAGCCATTAGAGAAATGCAAATTAACACTACGTTGAGATTCCATCTCACTCCAACAAGGCTGGCATTAATCCAAAAAACACAGAATAATAAATGTTGGAGAGGCTGCGGAGAGATTGGAACCCTTATACACTGCTGGTGGGAATGTAAAATGGTACAACCACTTTGGAAATCTATCTGGTGTTATCTTAAACAGTTAGAAATAGAACTACCGTACAACCCAGAAATCCCACTCCTCGGAATATACCCTAGAGAAATAAGAGCCTTCACACAAACAGATATATGCACATGCATGTTTATTGCCGCTCTGTTTATAATAACAAAAAGCTGGAAGCAACCAAGGTGTCCATCAATGGACAAATGGATAAATAAATTACGGTATATTCACACAATGGAATACTATGCATCCATAAAGAACAGTGACGAATCTGTGAAACATTTCATAACATGGAGGAACCTGGAAGGCATTATGCTGAGCGAAATTAGTCAGAGGCAAAAGGACAAATATTGTATAAGACCACTATTATAAGATCTTGAGAAATAGTACAAACTGAGAAGAACACATACTTTTGTGGTTACGAGGCGGGGAGGGAGGGAGGGTGGAAGAGGGTTTTTTACTGATTAGTTAGTAGATAAGAACTGCTTTAGGTGAAGGGAAGGACAATACTCAATACAGGGAAGGTCAGCTCAACCGGACTGGACTAAAAGCAAAGAAGTTTCCGGGATAAACTGAATGCTTCGAAGGTCAGAGGAGCAAGGGTGGGGGTTTGGGGACCATGGTTTAAGGCAACTTCTAAGTCAATTGGCAAAATATTTCTATTATGAAAACATTCTGCATCCCACTTTGAAATGTGGCGTCTGGGGTCTTAAATGCTAACAAGCGGCCATCTAAGATGCATCAATTGGTCTCTACCCACCTGGATCAAAGGAGAATGAAGAACACCAAGGTCACACGATAACTAAGAGCCCAAGAGACAGAAAGGTCCACAGGAACCAGAGACTTACATCATCCTGAGACCAGAAGAACTAGTTGGTGCCCGGCCACAACTGATGACTGCCCTGACAGGGAGCACAACAGAGAACCCCTGAGGGAGCAGGAGATCAGTGAGAGGCAGACCCCAAATTCTCACAAAAAGACCAGACTTAATGGTCTGACTTAGACTAGAGGAATCCCAGCAGTCATGGTCCCAAAACCTTCTGTTGGCACAGGACAGGAACCATTCCCGAAGACGGCTCATCAGACATGGAAAGGACTGGACAGTGGGTAGGAGAGAGATGCTGATGAAGAGGGAGCTATTTGTATCAGGTGGACACTTGAGACTGTGTTGGCATCTCCTGTCTGGAGGGGGATGGGAGGATAGAGAGAGTTGGAAGCTGGCAAAATTGTCACGAAAGGAGAGACTGGAAGGGTTGACTCATTAGGGGGAGAGCAAGTGGGAGTATGGAGTAAGGTATATATAAACTTATATGTGACAGTCTGACTGGATTTGTAAACGTTCACTTGAAGCTCAATTAAAGTTAAAAAAAAAAAAGCTATCTGATTATTTTCTCTGCTTAATATTTTCCTTTTATTAAGAGTATGGGAAATAAAAATAATTGAAGACCACAATATTTTAGCAGAGTATGTGGTGAGAAGTGCAAGTCACTAACTTTTTCAGGTGGAGTGAAAAAAAAAAAATTCTCATTTTTCTAATAATTTTGAGGGCAGATGTAAACATTGAAGTTACCAAATACAAGAAGAAATGCATTTTTTAAAAATTTAAATATTTTAATTATTCACCAATCAATCAGTGTGTTTTATTTGAATTGACTCTTTTTTTGACCATTTTTAGGTTTGCAAGAAAACTGCATAAAAATACAAAGAATTCCCATATGCTTCTTCTCCCCACTCCCCTATTACTGACATCTTGCATTAGTTCTGCTGATTTGTTAAAATTGATGAAGCAATAGTGATCCATTAGTATTAACTAAAATCTATCATTTACGTTAGGGTTCTTTCAATTGTACAGTTCTATGGGTTTGACAAATGTGTAATATCAAGTGTCCACCATTACAGTACCATACAGAAACATTTCACCACCCTAAAAATACCGAGGGTATTCATCTATTCATTTCTTCCTGCACCTATCTCCCCCAGTAACCACTAATCTTTTTGTCCTTAGTTTTGTCTTTTCCACAGTGCCATATCTTTGGAATCATACAAAAAAAAAAAAAAGTACAAAAGCAAACACATTGCCCCGAGTTGATTCCAACTCACAGTGACTGTATAGTACAGAGTAGAACTCCCCCATAGAGTTTCCAAGGAGCGACTGGAGGATTCCAACTGCCTACATTTTGGTTATCAGCCCAATGCTTAACCACTGCGTCACCAGGGCTCCTGGAATCATACAGTATGTAATTTTTTAGACTGATTTATTTAACATACCAATATGTATTGTAGGTACCTCCATGCTTGATAGCTCATTTCGTCATTGTATAGACGTATCACAGTTCGTTTACTCATTTATCTATTGAGGGATACCTTGGTTGTTTTCATGTTTATTGATTATGAATAAATATTTATAAATACTTGTGTGCAAATATTCTTGTGGACATATATTCAATTCATTGTGGTAGCATTAGATTGGGTAAATATCTCAGTGCACAATAGTTAGGTCTTATAGTAAATTTATATTTAGCTTTGTAAGAAACTGTAAGACTGTCTTCCAGAGTGGCCGTACCATTTTGCATTCCCAACAGTGAATGAGAGTCCCTGGTGCTCTACACCTCTGTCAGCATTTGGTTTTGCCAGTGGTTTGGATTTTAGCCATTTGAATAGATGCGCAGTGCTATCTGATTGTCATTTTAATCTGCAATTTCTTAATGGCATTTTTCATAGGCATTTATTGTTTCTTTGATGAAGTATCTGTTCAGACCTTTGACCCATTTTTTTAATTGCATGATTTGTTTTCTTATTTTTAAGTTTTAAGAATTTTTTGTACATTTTGGGTACCAGATCTTTATCAAATATGTGTTTTGTAAATATTTTCTTCCAGTCAGTGGCTTTTATTTTCATTCTCTTAACAGTGCTTCCTGAGTAGAAGTTTAATTTTAATGAAGGTCAACGTATCAATTTTCTCTATCATGACCATGCTTTTGGTTCTGTATCTAAAAAGTTGTCACCAAACCCAAAATCACTTACAGTTTATCCTATGTTATCCTTTAAAATTTTATAGCTTTGCATCTTATATTTAGATCTTGTAAATGGTGTAAAATCTGTCTTGACTTTTTTTTTATGTTGAAATCCAGTTGTTCCAGCAGCATTTGTGTAAAGATTATACTTTTTTTTTTGAATTGCCTTTGATCCTTTGTCAAATATAAATTGACTGTGCTTACATGGGTTTAATTCTGGAGCGTCTGTTTTGTTTCATTGATTTATTTGCTTACTCTTTCACCAATATCATTCTGCTTTGATGATTGTAGTGCTATAGTAAGACATGAAGTCAGTCCCCTGACTTTGTTCTTCTTCAGTGTTGTGTTCATAACTGAACCAAACCCATTGTCCTCAAGTTGATTTCAACTCATAGAGGCCCTATAGGACAGAGTAGAACTGCCATATAAGGTTTCTAAGGAGTAGCTGGTGGATTTGAACTGCCAACCTTTTGGTTAGCAGCCAAGCTCTTAACCACTTTGCCACCAGGACTCCATAGTGTTCATAAAAACAACATGGATATATGCATGCTTTTCAGACATTCTTCTGAGATACACGAAGGACCTTAGACAGTCTCTGAGATATGAAAAGTGGTCAAACGATGGGTATGGAACATTCTGCATTGTTACTTATTAGATTTCCTTGAGAACCTTGGAAATTATTTGAAATCATATTTCATATTTCCCTTAGAACCAAATGTATTATTTAGAATACAGTCTAACCTGTCTTAATAAATACTCTCAAAACATACACTGTTTAATTAGATAAAACTTCATCTTTTTTCTCACATAGCAATGCAGGAAAGGTAAGTGGTCTAGGCTAGCAGGGCAGCTGTAGTTTCACCAGCTCACTAAGGATCTCAGTCTTTCAATCTGGTTGTTCCACCTTCTGTAAGATTGTCATCTTTGTTTACATGGTTAAGGATGTTGTCACTGCCCCATACAAATTTCAGGCAACATGAAGGAGGAAGGAAAGTGAGAGTCCAGAGAACAGGACCTGAAAGTTGCTTACAAGTACGTCTACTCACATTTCACAAGCAAGGACTTAGTCACATGGCCGTACATAGTCGCAAAGAAGTCTGGGTATTTAGCTGGGAAGACATGAGGATGGGGAATATCTATAACAAAACAAAACAAAAGGATGGTAGGATAAGCATTCTCTTTTTACAAAACAAATGTTTTTGTTGTTTATATTTACAGTTCTTTTTTTATTTTTTTAAATAATAGAGAAAAAAATTGCGTAAGTTGTCGGTGCTAAAGATTTAAACAGAATAATAGATTTAAATAGGTGAATATCTGTTATTTACTTGGAGGTAAAGATTAAACTTTCAAGCACCAAATATTATGTATTTCAGGATTTCTATGCAATGAAAGTCTTATACAGATTATATACACACACACACACACACACACATCCACTTGCTTGTCAAGTCAGTTCTGACTCATGGTGACGCTATGTATATAAAAATAGAAATGAGTTCCCATAGTTCCCATTGTGTTTCAATTGCTAATTTTTCAGTAGTTTGTAGATTATCAGGCCTTTCTTTTGAGGTACCTCTGGGTGGATTCGAACATCCAGCTTTTCGGTTAGCAGCTGAGTGTGTTAATCTTTTGCCCCATCCAGGGACTCGCTATCTTACCTCTCTTGTTCTGTATATACCACTTTAAATCTTTATAGGCAAGAAGCCAAAGGCAGTAGTAGGAATATCAGCACTACTGTTGCAATAAAAATATGGACAAGATTTATAATAATTGCAGGTAGTGCTTAATAGGATTGAATAAGCCATTATTCATTTATTATCTGTAAAGTAATTAAAGACTTCTGGCAAAGTAGAAATTGAATATCAAATCTCAAAAATGAGCCAAATTAAAAAGAACTATTCTGTTATATTTTTCTGTAAAATTGCCTTGGTTTGTTTAGACTTATGACTTCAGCAAAGATTAAAGCTGAAAATGCTTGAAGAATTATATATATTTATACATATATAATTCAATGTCTATGAATAATTCTCTCATATGCAGAAAAGATATCCGAACTCATTCATTTAACATAGGTAAATGTGACAAAGACAACTTAAGGCTTAATGAGGCTAAATCAAATTAATTATAACTGTATCTGTGGCATCGAATCCCCCCCCCCCCCAAACTGCCTCCTGGCATTGTAGAAACCTGGGCATATGTGAGCTTAGGTCAAACTACTCAAAATCAAAAAGCTGACAGATCAGATTTTCTCCCTGAGGTTTTGCTCATTAGCCAAACCAGAATCCTTAATACATCAGGTCACTCTGCTTGAGTTCCCAAACAACACATGACTTTGGGATATGATCCCATGATAAGTAATTGAAAGTGTCTAAAACATGTACCTGGTATAATCGGGGACGGATGACAGCTTAGGCAGAAGGATTTTTTTCTTCTCTCTGTCACATATTTTTGACAGTTTTACAAACTGCTGTCTTACAGCACCATTCAGTTCCAATCTTAACTTTTTGTTTGTTGTACTACCATGTACTGGGTTCCTTTGCTTTTTTTTTTTTTTTTTAATAATTTTTATTGTGCTTTAAGTGAAAGTTTACAAGTCAAGTCAGTCTTTCACACAAAAACCCATATACACCTTGCTACACATTCCCAATTACTCTCCCCCTTAATGAGACAGCCTGCTCTCTCCCTCCACTCTCTATCTTCGTGTCCTTTTTGCCAGTTTCTAAGCCCTCCACCCTCTCATCTCCCCCCCCCAGGCAGGAGATGCCAACCTAGTCTCAACTGTCTACCTGATCCAAGAAGATCACTCCTCACCAGCATCCCTCTCCAATGCATTGTCCAGTCCAATTTATGTCTGAAGAGTTGGCTTCGGGAATGGTACCAGTCCTGGGGCAACAGAAGGTCTGGGGACCATGACCACTGGGGTCCTTCTAGTCTCAGTCAGACCATTAAGTCTGGTCTTATGAGAATTTGGGGTCTGCATCCCACTGTTCTCCTGTTCCCTTAGGGGTTCTCTGTTGTGCTCCCTGTCAGGGCAGTCATCGGTTGTGGCTGGGCACCATCTAGTTCTTCTGGTCTCAGGATGATGTAAGTCTCTGGTTCATGTGGCCCTTTCTTTCTCTTGGGCTCATAGTTATCGTGTGACCTTGGTGTTCTACATTCTCCTTTGATCCAGGTGGGTTGAGACCAATTGATGCATTTTAGATGGCTGCTTGCTAGCGGTTAAGACCCCAGACACCACACTTCAAAGTGGGACACAGAATGTTTTCATAATAGAATTTATTTTGCCAATTGACTTAGTAGTCCCCTTAAGCCATAGTCCCCAAACCCCCGCTCTTGCTCTGCTGACCTTCGAAGCATTCAGTTTATCCCAGAAACTTCTTTGCTTTTGGGTGGTCCAGTTGAGCTGAACTTCCCTGTATTGAGTATTGCCATTCCCTTCACCTAAAGTAGTTCTTACCTACTATCTAATCAGTAAATAACTCTCTCCCACTCTCCCTCCCTCCCCCCTCTCATAACCACAAAAGAATGTGTTCTTCTCAGTTTATACTATTTCTCAAGATCTTATAATAGTGGTCTTATACAATATTTGTCCTTTTGCATCTGACTAATTTCACTCAGCATAATGCCTTCCAGGTTCCTCCATGTTATGAAATGTTTCACAGATTCGTCACTGTTCTTTATCGGTGTGTAGTATTCCATGTGTGCATATACCATAATTTATTTAACCATTCATCTGTTGATGGACACCTTGTTTGCTTCCAGCTTTTTGCTATTGTAAACAGAGCTGCAATAAACATGGGTGTGCATATATCTGTTCATGTAAAAGCTCTTATTTCTCTGGGGTATATTCCGGGGAGTGGGATTTTTGGGTTGTATGGTAGTTCTATCTCTAACGTTTAAGAAAATGCCAGATAGATTTCGAAAGTGGTTGTACCATTTTACATTCCCACCAGCAGTGTATAAGAGTTCCAGTCTCTCCGCAGCCTCTCCAATATTTATTATTTTGTGTTTTTTGGATTAATGTCAGCCTTGTTGGAGTGAGCTGGAATCTCATCATAGTTTTAATTTGCATTTCTCTAATGGCTAATGATGGAAAGCATTTTCTCATGTATCTGTTAGCTGCCTGAATATCTTCTTTAGTGAGGTGTGTTCATATCCTTTGCCCACTTCTTGATTGGGTTGTTTGTCTTTTTGTGCTTGAGTTTTAACAGGATCATATAGATTTTAGAGATCAGATGCTGGTCGGAGATGTCATAGCTGAAAATTCTTTCCCAGTCTGTAGGTGGTCTTTTTACTCTTTTGGTGAGGTCTTTAGATGAGCATAGGTGTTTGATTTTTAGGAGCTCCCAGTTATCTGGTTTTTCTTCATCATTTTTGGTAATGTTTTGTATTCTGTTTATGCCTTGTATTAGGGCTCCTAAGGTTGTCCCTATTTTTTCTTCCATAATCTTTATCGTTTTAGTCTTCATGTTTAGGTCTTTGACCCACTTGGAGTTAGTTTTTCTGCATGGTGGGAGGTATGGGTCCTGTTTCATTTTTTTTTTAAATGGATATCCAGTTATGCCAGCACCATCTTTTCCCCAATTAACTGACACTGGGCCTTTGTCAAATATCAGCTGCTCATATGTGGATGGATTTCTATCTGGGTTCTCAATTCTGTTCCACTGGTCTATGTGCCTGTTGTTGTACCAATACCAGGCTGTTTTGACTACTGTGGCTGTATAATAGGTTCTGAAATCAGGTAGAGTGAGGCCTCCCACTTTCTTCTTCTTTTTCGGTAATGCTTTGCTTATCTGAGGCTTCTTTCCCTTCCATATGAAGTTGGTGATTTGTTTCTCCATTACATTAGAAAATGACATTGGAATTTGGATCGGAAGTGCATTGTATGTGTAGATGGCTTTTGGTAGAATAGACGTTTTTACTATGTTAAGTCTTCCTATCCATGAGCCAGGTATGTTTTTGCACTTATGTAGGTCCTTTTTAGTTTCTTGCACTAGTACTTTGTAGTTTTCTTTGTATAGGTCTTTTACATCTTTGATAAGATTTATCCCTAAGTATTTTATCTTCTTGGTGGCTACTGTGAATGGTATTGATTTGGTTAATTCCTCTTCGATGTTCTTTTTGTTGATGTAGAGGAATCCAAGTGATTTTTGTATGTTTATCTTATAACTTGAGACGCTGCCGAACTCTTCTTTTGGTTTCAGTAGTTTTCTGGAGGATTCCTTAGGGTTTTCTGTGCATAAGATCATGTCATCTACAAATAGAGATAATATTACTTCCTCCTTGCCTATCCAGATGCCCTTTATTTCTTTGTCTAGCCTAATTGCTCTGGCTAGGACCTCTAGCACAGTGTTGAATAAGAGCGGTGATAAAGGGCATTCTTGTCTGGTTCCTGTTCTCAAGGGAAATGCTTTCAGGTTCTCTCCATTTAGGGTGATGTTGGCTGTTGTTTTGTATAGGCTTTGTATAGATGCCCTTTATTATGTTGAGGAATTTTCCTTCAATTCCTATTTTGGTGACAGTTTTTATCATGAATGGTTGTTGGACTTTGTCAAATGCCTTTTCTGCATCAATTGATAAGATCATGTGGTTTTTGTCTTTTGTTTTATTTATATGGTGGATTACATTAATGGTTTTTCTGATATTAAACCAGCCTTGCATATCTGGTATAAATCCCACTTGGTCATGGTGGATTATTTTTTTGATATGTTGTTGAATTCTATTGGCTAGAATTTTGTTGAGGGTTTTTGCATCTATGTTCATGAGGGATATAGGTCTGTAATTTTCTTTTTTTGTGGTGTCTTTTCCTGGTTTTGTTATCAGGCATATGGTGGCTTCATAGAATGAGTTAGGTAGTATTCCATCATTTTCTATGTTTTGAAATACCTTTAGTAGTAGTGGTGTTAACTCGTCTCTGAAAGTTTGGTAGAACTCTGTAGTGAAGCAGTCCGGGCCAGGGCTTTTTTTTTTGTTGGGAGTTTTTTTATTACCTTTTCAATCTCGTTTTTTGCTATGGATCTATTTAGTTATTCTACTTCTGATTGTGTAAGTTTAGGTAGATAGTGTTTTTCTATGAATTCATCCATTTCTTCTACGTTTGCATATTTGTTGGAGTACAATTTTTCGTAATAATCTGATATGGTTCTTTTAATTTCAGTTGGGTCTGTTGTGATGTGGCCCTTCTCGTTTCTTATTCGGGTTATTTGTTTCCTTTCCTGTATTTCTTTATCAGTCTAGCCAATGGTTTATCAATTTTGTTAATTTTTTCAAAGAACGAGCTTTTGGCTTTGTTAATTCTTTCAATTGTTTTTTTTGTTCTCTAATTCATTTAGTTCAGCTCTAATTTTGTTTATTTGTTTTCTTCTGGTGCCTGATGGTTCTTTCGTTGCTCACTTTCTATTTGTTCAAGTTGTAGTGACAGTACTCTGATTTTGGCTCTTTCTTCTTTATGTATGTGTGCATTTATCGATATAAAATGACCTCTGAGCACTGCTTTTGCTGTGTCCCAGAAGTTTTGATAGGAAGTGTTTTCATTCTCATTGCATTCTATGAATTTGTTTATTCCCTCCTTAATATCTTCTATAACCCAGTCTTTTTTCAGGAGGGTATTGTTCAGTTTCCAAGTATTTGATTTGCTTTCCCTGATCTTTCTGTTATTGATTTCCACTTTTATGGCCTTGTGATCTGAGAAGATGCTTTGTAATATTTTGATGTTTTGGATTCTGCAAAGGTGTATTTTATGACCCAATATGTGGTCTATTCTAGAGAATGTTCCATGTGCACTAGAAAAAAAAAGTATACTTTGCAACTGTTGGGTGGAGTGTTCTGTATAAGTCTACGAGGTCAAATTGGTTGATTGTAGCAATTAGGTCTTCCGTGTCTCTATTGAGCTTCTTACTGGATGTCCTGTCCTTCTCCGAAAGTGGTGTGTTGAAGTCTGCTACTATAATTGTGGAGGTGTGTATCTCACTTTTCGGTTCCGTTAAAGTTTGTTTTATGTATCTTGCAGCCCTGTTATTGGGTGCATAAAATATTTAATATGGTTATATCTTCCTGGTCAATTGTCCCTTTTATCATTATGTAGTGTCCTTCTTTATCCTTCGTGGTGGATTTAAGTTTAAAGTCTATTTTGTCAGAAATTTATATTGCTACTCCTGCTCCTTTTTACTTGTTGTTTGCTTGATATATTTTTTCCATCCTTTGAGTTTTAGTTTGTTTGTGTCTCTAAGTCTAAGGTGTGTCTCTTGCAGGCAGCGTATAGACGGATCGTGTTTCTTTATCCAGTCCGAGACTCTCTGTCTCTTTATTGGTGCATTTAGTCCATTTATATTCAGTGTAATTATGGACAAGTATGTGTTTAGTGCTGTCATTTTGATGCCTTTTGTGTGTGTTGTTGACAATTTCATTTTTCCAGTTACTTTTTTGTGCTGAGACATTTTTCTTTGTAAATTGTGTGTTCTTCATTTTCACAGTAGTTGAATTTCTGTTTGCTGAGTCGTTATGTTTTTCTTGGTTTTTATTTTGAGTTATGGAATTGTTAGACCTCTTTGTGGTTACCCTAATTTTTACCCCTATTTTTCTAAGGAAAACCTAACTTGTTTCATCCTATATCGCCTTGTATTCCTCTCCATATGGCAGTTCTATGCCTCCTGTATTTAGCCCCTCTTTTTGATTATTGTGATCTTGTACAAAATGACTTCAATGATTCCCTGTTTTGAGCATTTTTTCTTTTTAAAATTAATCTTAATTTGTTTTTGTGATTTCCCTATTTGAGTTGATATCAGAATGTTCTGCTCTGTGACCTTGTGTTGTGTTGGTATCTGATATCATTGATTTTCTGACCAAATAATTTCCTTTAGTATTTCTTGTAGCTTTGGTTTTTTTTTTTTTTTTCCCCACACTGAGGCATAAAAGCTTTAATTTCCAAGTTCATTCAGGAAATACATACCTCAAGGGAGTCTTTTCTATTATTTTGGTTTTCATTAATTAGTTTTGTTAAGAACAGGTTTATTGAAATATAACTCACCCATTGAAAGTATTCAAATCAACGGCTTTTAGTATATTCAGGGTTGTGTGACCATCACCACAATCAATTTCAGAACACTTTCATCACTCCCCTAAAAAGACCCAACCCCATTAGCACCATTAGCATTCACTCCTCTTTTCCCCTTCAGCCCGGTTGTTGTTGTTAACTACGCTCATATCACCCCAGACTCATGGTGAGTCTATGCACAATGGAATCAGACCTTTCTGATTCACAGGGTTTTCAATGACTGATTTTCAGAAGTAGACTGTCAGGACTGTTTTTCTAGTCTGTCTTAGTCTGGAAGCTCTGCTAAAACTTGTTCAGCATCACAGCAACAGTCAAGCCTGCACTGACAGACAAGTGGCGGCTGGGCTTGAGGTGCACTGGCGGGGAATTCTACCAGGGAACCACCACTGCCCTCCCCTGCCTCCACCCTAGCCCTAGGCAACCACTAATTTACTTTCTGTCTCTATACAGATTTGCCTATTCTGGACGTATCATACTAATAAAATCACACACTATGTGGTCTTTTGTGACTGGCTTCTTTTACTTACTATCAGCTTTTCAAGGTGGTATATCTATACAATGGAATATTATTTGGTAATTAAAAGGAATGGTTTGTTAACTTTTTTTATTATTTTGAATTTGAGTTAAGTTTAAATTTTTTTTTTATTAACTTTTATTGAGCTTCAAGTGAACTTTTCCAAATCAAGTCAGACTGTCACATATAAGTTTACATACACCTTACTCTGTACTACCACTTGCTCTCCCCCTAATGAGTCAGCCTTTCCAGTCTCTCCCTTCATGACAATTTTGCCAGCTTCCAACTCTCTCTATCCTCCCATCCCCCCTCCAGACAGGAGATGCCAACACAGTCTCAAGTGTCCACCTGATACAAATAGCTCACTCTTCATCAGCATCTCTCTCCTACACACTGTCCAGTCCCTTTCATGTCTGATGAGTTGTCTTCGGGAATGGTTTCTGTCCTGGGCCAACAGAAGGTTTGGGGACCATGACCGCCGGGATTCCTCCAGTCTCAGTCAGACCATTAAGTCTGGTCTTTTTCTGATAATTTGGGGTCTGCATTCCACTGATCTCCTGCTCCCTCAGGGGTTCTCTGTTGTGCTCCCTGTCGGGAAAGTCATCGGTTGTGACCGGGCGCCAACTAGTTTTTCTGGTCTCAGGATGATGTAGGTCTCTGGTTCCTGTGGTCCTGTCTCTTGGGCTCTTAGTTATCGTGTGACCTTGGTGTTCTTCATTCTCCTTTGCTCCAGGTGGGTTGTCACCAATTAATGCATCTTAGATGACCACTTGTTAGCATTTAAGACCCCAGACACCACATTTCAAAGTGGGATGCAGAATATTTTCATAATAGAAATATTTTGCCAATTGACTTAGAAGTCCCCTTAAACCATGGTCCCCAAACCCCCGCCCTTGCTCCTCTGACCTTTGAAGCATTCAGTTTATCTCGGAAACTTCTTTGCTTTTGGTCCAGTCCAGTTGAGCTGACCTTCCATGTATTGGGTATTGTCCTTCCCTTCACCTAAAGCAGTTCTTATCTACTAATTAATCAGTAAAAAACCCTCTCCCACCCTCCCTCCTTTCCCCCCTAGTAACCACAAAAGTATGTGTTCTTCTCAGTTTGTACTATTTCTCAAGATCTTATAATAGTGGTCTTATACAATATTTGTCCTTTTGCCTCTGACTAATTTCGCTCAGCATAATGCCTTCCAGGTTCCTCCATGTTATGAAATGTTTCACAGATTCGTCACTGTTCTTTATGGATGCGTAGTATTCCATTGTGTGAATATACCACAATTTATTTAACCATTCATCCTTTGATGGACACCTTGGTTGCTTCCAGCTTTTTGCTATTGTAAACAGAGCTGCAATAAACATGGGTGTGCATATATCTGTTTGTGTGAAGGCTCTTATATCTCTAGGGTATAATCCGAGGAGTGGGATTTCTGGGTTGTATGGTAGTTCTATTTCTAACTGTTTAAGATAACACCAGATAGGTTTCCAAAGTGGTTGTACCATTTTACATTCCCACCAGCAGTGTATGAGAGTTCCAATCTCTCCGCCGCCTCTCCAACATTTATTATTCTGTGTTTTTTGGATTAATGCCAGCCTTGTTGGAGTGAGATAGAATCTCATCGTAGTTTTGATTTGCATTTGTCTAATGGCTAATGATCGAGAGCATTTTCTCATGTATCTGTTAGCTGCCTGAATATCTTCTTTAGTGAAATGTGTGTTCATATCCTTTGCCCACTTCTTGATTGGGTTGTTTGTCTTTTTGTGGTTGAGTTTTGACAGAATCGTATACATTTTGGAGATCAGGCGCTGGTTGGAGATGTCATAGCTGAAAATTCTTTCCCAGTCTGTAGGTGGTCTTTTTACTCTTTTGGTGAAGTCTTTAGATGAACATAGGTGTTTGATTTTTAGGAGCTCCCAGTTATCTGGTTTCTCTTCATCATTTTTGGTAATGTTTTGTATTCTGTTTATGCCTTGTATTAGGGCTCCTAAGATTGTCCCTGTTTTTTCTTCCACGATCTTTATTGTTTTAGCCTTTATGTTTAGGTCTTTGATCCACTTGGAGTTAGTTTTTGTGCATGGTGTGAGGTATGGGTCCTGTTTCATTTTTCTGCAAATGGATATCCAGTTATGCCAGCACCATTTGTTAAAAAGACTATCTTTTCCCCAGTTAACTGACACTGGTCCTTTGTCAAATATCAGCTGCTCATATGTGGATGGATTTCTATCTAGGTTCTCGATTCTGTTCCACTGGTCTACGTGTCTGTTGTTGTACCAGTACCAGGCTGTTTTGACTACTTTGGCTGTATAATAGGTTCTGAAATCAGGTAGAGTGAGACCTTCCACTTTCTTCTTCTTTTTCAGTAATGCTTTGCTTATCCGAGGCTTCTTTTCCTTCCATATGAAGTTGGTGATTTGTTTCTCTATCACCTTAAAGAATGACATTGGAATTTGGATCAGAAGTGCATTGTATGTATAGATGGCTTTTGGTAGAATAGACATTTTTACTATGTTAAGTCTTCCTATCCATGAGCAAGATATGTTTTTCCACTTAAGTAGGTCCTTCTTAATTTCTTGTAGTAGAGCTTTGTAGTTTTCTTTGTATAGGTCTTTTACATCCTTGGTAAGATTTATTCCTAAGTATTTTATCTTCTTGGGGGCTACTGTGAATGGTATTGATTTGGTGATTTCCTCTTCGATGTTCTTTTTGTTGATGTAGAGGAATCCAAGTGATTTTTGTATGTTTATCTTATAACCTGAGACTCTGCCAAACTCTTCTATTAGTTTCAGTAGTTTTCTGGAGGATTCCTTAGGTTTTCTGCATACAGCATCATGTCATCTGCAAATAGAGATAATTTTACTTCCTCTTTGCCAAATCGGATACCCTTTATTTCTTTGTCTAGCCTAATTGCTCCGGCTAGGACTTCTAGCACAATGTTGAATAAGAGCAGTGATAAAGGGCATCCTTGTGTGGTTCCCATTCGCAAGGGAAATGCTTTCAGGCTCTCTCCATTTAGAGTGATGTTGGCTGTTGGCTTTGCATAAAAAAAAAAAAAATGCTGAGGAATTTTCCTTCAATACCTATTTTGGTGAGAGATTTTATCCTAAATGGGTGTTGGACTTTGTCAAATGCCTTTTCTGCATCAATTGATAAGATCATGTGGTTTTTGTCTTTTGTTTTATTTATATGGTGGATTACATTAATGGTTTTTCTAATATTAAACCAGCCTTGCGTACCTGGTATAATTCCCACTTGGTCGTGGTGAATTATTTTTTTGATATGTTGTTGAATTCTATTGGCTAGAATTTTGTTGAGGATTTTTACATCTATGTTCATGAGGGATATAGGTCTGTAATTTTCTTTTTTTGTGATGTCTTTACCTGGTTTTGGTATCAGGGAGATGGTGGCTTCATAGAATGAGTTAGGTAGCATTCTGTCTTTTTCTATGCTTTGAAATACCTTTAGTAGTAGTGGTGTTATCTCTTCTCTGAAAGTTTGGTAGAACTCTGCAGTATAGCCATCCGGGCCAGGGCTTTTTTTTTTTTTTTTGGGAGTTTTTTGATTACCGTTTCAATCTCTTTTTTTGTTATGGGTCTATTTCGTTGTTCTACTTCTGATTGTGTTAGTTTAGGTACGTAGTATTTTCCCAGGAATTCATCCATTTCTTCTAGGTTTGCAAATTTGTTAGAGTACAATTTTTTGTAATAATCTGACATGATTCTTTCAATTTCAGTTGGGTCTGTTGTGATGTGGCCCTTCTCGTTTCTTATTCGGGTTATTTGTTTCCTTTCCTGTATTTCTTTAGTCAGTCTAGCCAATGGTTTATCAATTTTGTTAATTTTTTCAAAGAACCAGCTTTTGGCTTTGTTAATTCTTTCAATTGTTTTTCTGTTCTCTAATTCATTTAGTTCAGCTCTAATTTTTATTATTTGTTTTCTCCTGGTGCCTGATGGATTCTTTTGTTGCTCGCTTTCTATTTGTTCAAGTTGTAGGGACAGTTCTCTGATTTTGGCTCTTTCTTCTTTTTGTATGTGTGCATTTATCGATATAAATTGACTTCTGAGCACTGCTTTTGCTGTGTCCCAGAGGTTTTGATAGGAAGTGTTTTCATTCTCATTGCATTCTATGAATTTCCTTATTCCCTCCTTAATGTCTTCTATAACCCAGTCTTTTTTCAGGAGGGTCTTGTTCAGTTTCCAAGTATTGGATTTCTTTTCCCTAATTTTTCTGTTATTGATTTCCACTTTTATTGCCTTGTGGTCTGAGAAGATGCTTTGTACTATTTCGATGTTTTGGATTCTGCAAAGGTTTGTTTTATGACCTAATACGTGGTCTATTCTAGAGAACGTTCCATTTGCACTAGAAAAAAAAGTACACTTTGCAGCAGTTGGGTGGAGAGTTCTGTATAAGTCAATGAGGTCAAGTTGGTTGATTGTTGTAATTAGATCTTCCGTGTCTCTATTGAGCTTCTTACTGGATGTCCTGTCCTTCTCCGAAAGGGGTGTATTGAAGTCTGCTACTATAATTGTGGAGGTGTCTATCTCACTTTTCAGTTCTGTGAAAATTTGATTTATGTATCTTGCAGCCCTGTCATTGGGTGCATAAATATTTAATATGGTTATATCTTCCTGGTCAAATGTCCCTTTTATCATTATGTAGTGTCCTCTTTATCCTTTGTGGTTGATTTAAGTTTAAAGTCTGTTTTGTCAGAAGTTAATATTGCTACTCCGTTTTTGCTTGTTGTTTGCTTGATATATTTTTTTCCATCCTTTGAGTTTTAGTTTGTTTGTGTCTCTAAGTCTAAGGCGTGTATCTGGTAGGCAGCATATAGATGGATCGAGTTTGTTTATCCAGTCCGAGACTCTCTGTCTCTTTATTGGTGCATTTAGTCCATTTACATTCAGTGTAATTATAGATAAGTAAGTGTTCAGTGTTGTCATTTTGATGCTTTTTTACGTGTGTTGACAATTTCATTTTTCCACTTACTTTTTTGAGCTGAGACGTTTTTCTTTGTAAATTGTGAGATCCTCATTTTCATAGTATTTGACTTTATGTTTGTTGAGTCGTTACGTTTTTCTTGGCTTTTATTTTGAGTTATGGAGTTGTTATACCTCTTTGTGGTTACCTTAATATTTACCCCTATTTTTCTCAGTAAAAACCTAACTTGTATTTTCGTATATCGCCTTGTATCCCTCTCCATATGGCAGTTCTGTGCCACCTGTATTTAGTCCCTCTTTTTGATTATTGTGATCTTTTACATATTGACTTCAATGATTCCCTGCTTTGAGCATTATTTTTTTTTTAATTAATCTTAATTTGTTTTTGTGATTTCCCTATTTGAGTTGATATCAGGATGTTCTGTTCTGTGACCTTGTGTTGTGCTGGTGTCTGATATTATTGGTTTTCTGACCAAACAATTTCCTTTAGTATTTCTTGTAGCTTTGGTTTGGTTTTTGCAAATTCTCTAAACTTGTGTTTATCTGTAAATATCTTAATTTCGCCTTCATATTTCAGAGAGAGTTTTGCTGGATATATGATCCTTGGTTGGCAGTTTTTCTCCTTCAGTGCTCTGTATATGTCATCCCATTGCCTTCTTGCCTGCATGGTTTCTGCTGAGTAGTCTGAATTTATTCTTATTGATTCTCCCTTGTAGGAGACCTTTTTTTTTCCCCTGGCTGCTTTGAAAATTTTCTCTTTATCTTTGGCTTTGGCAAGTTTGATGATAATATGTCTTGGTGTTTTTCTTTTGGGATCAATCTTAAATGGGGTTCTATAAGCATCTTGAATATATCCTTTTGTCTTTCATGATGTCAGGGAAGTTTTCTGTCAGCAGATCTTCAACTATTTTCTCTGTGTTTTCTGTCCTCCCTCCCTGTTCTGGGACTCCAATCACATGCAAGTTATCCTTCTTGATAGAGTCCCACATGATTCTTAGGGTTTCTTCATTTTTTTCAATTCTTTATCTGATTTTTTTTCAGCTAAGTTAGTGTTGATTCCCTGGTCCTCCAGATCTCCCACTCTGCATTCTAATTTTTCGAGTCTGCTCCTCTGACTTCCTATTGCGTTGTCTAATTCTGTGATTTTATTGTTAACCTTTTGGATTTCTGCATGCTGTCTCTCTATGGATTCTTGCAACTTATTAATTTTTCCACTATGTTCTTGAATAATCTTTTTGAGTTCTTCAACAGTTTTATCAGTGTGTTCCTTGGCTTTTTCTGCAGTTTGCCTTATTTCATTTCTGAGGTCATCCCTGATGTCTTGATGCATTTTGTACATTAGTTTTTTATATTCTGTATCTGATAATTCCAGGATTGTATCTTCATTTGGGAAAGATTTTGATTCTTTTGTTTGGGGGGTTGTAGAAGCTGTCATGGTCTGCTTCTTTATGTGGTTTGATATCGACTGCTGTCTCCGAGCCACCACTAAGATATAGTAGTGATTTATTCTATATTTTCTCATTGAGTCTTGTTTTGTTTTCTTTCAATATATGTGGATGGGCTACTAGATTGTCTGTCTTGTTTGTTGTAGCCCTTGACTTAGTTATGAGCTATTACCAGCTGGTTTGGGCTGTTGACAGATATATATGCCTGAGTCTTATTCACTATTCTTGAGTAGAATCTGATTTTGGGTCATCAAGTGTGTGCTGCACCCTAACACCTATCCACCTCGAGAAGTGGTGGTGATAGTTGTGTGCACCAGATTCTATTAGCAGCTGGGGTTCACACTCCAGGGGGAGTAGGATGCTGACAGGCTTCCCCCAAGTGTCAGTGAGGTAGGTGTGTCTCTATTCCTATAGCACCTTGGTGGGAGGGCTCTGCAGCTGTACCTTAGGCCCCCAATGCAAGTACCTCTACTGATTGGTAGGTGTCACCCTCCTTAGACCCCTAAGGCAAGAGGCTAGGTGGTCTGGGGGGAGCTTCAGCCTTCAGTTCCCTGTTGTGGGTCAGTTAGGGCTCTGTTGAATAAGCAGGGATATCAGCCCTGGGAAACTTGTTTTTCCAGTAAATCCGCTAAAAAAAAATGCTGTCGGATCCCTATCAGAACTGCCTTTGCATTATAATAGCCACCTTGTTCCCTGTAAGAATGAAAGCCTGAGATTTGGATCATATATGCTTGGCTGGAGCTGTTTCTGTGTTTTTAGTCCAATTAGGGAAGGATTTTTGGTCCCCGGATTTCTTGTGTTTGCTTCTCTCAGGCTGGAAGAATGGGTTAGGAAAAGACCAAAAAAATTTAAAAAAAGGGGGGGGGAAGAAAAGCCGCGGAGCCGGAGCCGTTCTCCTTCTGGCTCAGGAAATTCCAATGTTAATGAAGCAGCCTGGGAAGGGGAGGGGAGGGTTCAGAAAAACAGGAGAGAGTAGCACCCCGGAATATAGCCAAAGTTGCTTATCTTGCTTGGGATGACTATTTTATCTGAGATTCCCGAGGGGCGTGTCGCCTATGTGTGCTGGCTGTGTGGAGATTGTCCCCAAGGGTCTGGCCCACTGAAGCCATGGTCAGATCCTCCGCTGCCAGTCCAAAGCCCAGTGTCAAGGTTCCCCTGCTGGGACGCTGCACTCCCAGCTCCAAAATCAGTTGCTGCCTCCCGGGGACTTCTGGTCCCGCCAGCCCTGTCACCGCGGTGCCCCCGCGGACAGGCTGGACCCCCTCCCGGGGTTAGCTCAGGGGAGTAGGGCTGTGCCCCATGTTTGCGCTGTGACCAGATGCCGTGTTCTGCTCCCCTGTGTCCAATCCAAAGCCTGGTGCCAAGGTTCCCCAGCTGGGACGCTGCACTCCCGGCTCCAAAACCAGTCACTGCCTCCCGGGGACTTCTCCTCCCACCAGCTGCATCGCCACGCCGCCCGCGCGGACCGGCTGGGCCCCCTCCCGGGGCCAGTTCAGGTGGGTAGGGCTGCGCCCCGTGTTTGTGCAGTCACAGATGTCATGTTCAGCTCCCCTGCACCCGGTCCTAAGCCCGGCGCCAAGGTTACCTGACTGGGACGCTGGCTCCAGGTTCCGAAAACAGTCGCTGCTTCCGCATAGTTGTTCGTTCTCCCTCTCTGTCACTCAGGTCAACTCTTTAAATCTGTGTTTGTTGTTCAGGGTTCGTAGATTGTCATGTATGTGATGGATTCACTTGTTTTTCCGAGTCTTTGTTGCAAGAGGGATCCAAGGTAGCGTCTACCTAGCCAGCCATCTTGGCCCCCCTCCTTTGGTTTGGTTTTTGAAAATTCTCTGACTTGTGTTTATCTGTAAATGTTTTAATTTCGCCTTCATATTTGAGAGAGAGTTTTGCTGGATATATGATCCTTGGTTGGCAGTTTTTCTCCTTCAGTGCTCTATATATGTCATCCCATTGCCTTCTTGACTGCATGGTTTCTGCTGAGTAGTCTGAACTTATTCTTATTGATTCTCCTTTGTAGTAGACTTTCTTTTATCCCTGGCTGCTTTTAAAATTTTCTCTTTATCTTTGGTTTTGGCAAGTTTGATGATAATATGTCTTGGTGATTTTCTTTTTGGATCAATCTTATATGGGGTTTGATGAGCATCTTTGATAGATATCCTTTCTTCTTTCATGATGTCAGGGAAGTTTTCTTCCAACAGACCTTCAACTATTCTCTCTGTATTTTTTGTTTTCCCTCCCTGTTCTGGGACTCCAATCACACACAAGTTATTCTTCTTGATAGAGTCCCACATGATTCTTAGGGTTTCTTCATTTTTTTTAATTCTTTTGTCTGATTTTTCTTCAACTATATTGGTGTCAATTCCCTGGTCCTCCAGATCTCCCACTCTGCATTCCAATTGCTCGAGTCTGTTCCTCTGACTTCCTATTGAGTTGTCTAATTCTGTAATTTTACTGTTAATCTTTTGGATTTCTGAATGCTGTCTCTCTATGGATTCTTGCAGCTTATTAATTTTTTCACTATGTTCTTGAATAATCTTTTTGATTTCTTCAACTGTTTTATCAGTGTGTTCCTTGGCTTTTTCTGTAGATTGCCTTATTTCATTTCTGAGGTCATCCCTGATGTCTTGAAGCAGTCTGTAAATTAGTTTTTTATATTCTGCATCTGGCAATTCCAGGATTGTATCTTCATTTGGGAAAGATTTTGATTTTTTAATTGGGGGAGCTGTAGAAGCAATCATGGTCTGCTTCTTTATGTGGTTTGATATTGACTGCTGTCTCTGAGCCATCTATAAGATATTGTTATGATTTATTTTATATTGGCTCACTGAGTCTTATCTTGTTTTGTTTTCTTTCAATATACATTGATGTGCTACTAGATAGCACTGTCTTGATTGTTGTAGCCCTTGAATCACTTATGTCCTATTACCAGCTGGTTTGGGCTGTTATCAGATATATAAGCCTAAGAGTCCATTCACTATTCTTGAGTAGACTCTGATTTTGGGTCACCAAGTATGTGGTGCAGACTGTCACCTATGCACCTAGAAGAGTAGTGGTGATAGTTGTGTGCACCAGATTCTAGTAGCAGCAGGGGGTCACACTCCAGGGGGAACAGTGTGCTGACAGGCTTCCCGCAAGTGCCAGTGAGGTAGATGTGTCTCTATTCCTAAAGCACTTTGGTGGGTGGGCTCTGCAGCTGTACCTTAGGCACCCAGTGCATGTACCTCTACAGATTGGTATGTGTCACCATCCTCAGACCACTATGGCAGGAGGCTAGGTGGTCTGGGGGGAGCTTCAGCCCTCAGTTCCCCGTTATGGGTCAGTGAGGGCTCTGTTTAATAGGCAGAGATATCAGACCTGGAAAACTTGTCTTTCCAGTAATCCCCTAAAACAATTACAGTCAGATCCCCATCAGAATTGCCTGTGTAGTATAATAGCCACCTTGTTCCTTGTATGGATGAAAGCCCAAGACTGTGGATCCCATATGCTTGGCTGGAGCTGGTTCTGTATTTTTAGTCCAATTTTGGGAAGTCAGGGAAGGACTTTTGGTCCCTGGGTTTTTTGTAGCTGCTTCTCTCGGGCCAGGAGAATGGGTTAGGAAAAGACAACAAAAAACTGCAGAACACTTCACTCTGTGGCCCAGGAAATTCCAATGTTAATGAAGCTGCCTCGGAAGGGGAGGGGAGGGATCAGATAGATAGGAGAGAGTAACACCCAGGAATATAGACAAAGTTGTTTATCTTGCTTGGTGATGACTGTTTTGTCTGAGATTCCTGAAGGGTGTGTAGCCTGTGTGCATTGGCTGGGTTGAGATTTTCCCCGAAGGTCAGGCCCACATCCTGTGCTTGTGCTGTCTCAGAAGCCATGGTCAGTTCCTCTGCTCCCAGTCCAAAGCCCAGTGCCAAGGTTCCCTGGCTGGGACGCCACACTCAAGGCTCCAGAACCTGTCACTGCCTTCCGGTGACTTCTCCTCCTGTTAGCCGTGTCACTGCGCTGCCTGTGTGCACTGTCTGGGCTTCACCCTGAGGTCACTTCTGGGGGCTAGGGCTTTGTACCATGTTTACTCTGGCTCAGGATGCCGTCCCTAGCTCCCCTGTGCCCAGTCCAAAGCCCGGCACCAAGGTTTTCTGACTGGGACGCTGGCTCCAGGCTTTGAAAACAGTCGCTGCTTCCCCATGGTTGCTCGTTCTCTCGTTAGCCGCATCAGCGTGTAGCCTGCTTGTGCTGGCTGAGTCTCTGTCACTCAGGTCAACTCTTTAGATCTGTGTTTGATGGTCCGGGTTTGTAGATTGTCATGTATGTGATCGATTCACTTGTTTTTCCGAGCCTTCGTTGCAAGAGGGATCCGAGGTAGCTTCTACCTAGTCAGGCATCTTGACCCCACCTCCTTTGCTTTTTTAAAGATCCTTGTAGACATCATTATAACACTCTTTGGACAGGTTTCAAATTGAATGAAAACATTTTACGATTAATTTGGGGAAGTGAAAAATATTTGCATTAATTAAAAGATAAAGCAGCCTTTTCTGAAGCAGCTAACATTTGTTACACATGTTCAGTTATATTCAGTATTGATATATGGTTTACGTCTCTCAATAGTTGTAGAATTTTGAATTAATATGCAGTTTCTCAGAACATGTCTAATGCCCCTTAATATCAATGAAAGGATGGGCTATTTCAGATTGTCCATAGTGTTATGGATTGAAATGTATCTCCCAAAAAGGCTTGCTGATACCCTAACCTGTACTGTACTGTGCATGTGAGTGACCATATTTGTGGAAATAGGGCTTTTATTTTGTTATCAGTTAAGTTAAAGAAGTCATACAGGAGTAAAGTGAGACCTACTCCTATTAGAGAGCCCTGTTGGCATGGTGGTTAAGAGCTTGGCTGCCAACCAAAAGGCTGCAGTTCAAATCCACCAGCTGTTTGAATCCACCAATGGTTGTTGAAAACCCTATGGGGTAGTTCTACTCTGTCCTACAGGGTTGCTATGAGTCGGAATTGATTCAACGGCGGCAAGTCTCTCTCATTCCTAACACTGTCTGACTGGCATCATATAAAAAGGAAAACAGACATGGAGATAGAGTGACACACAGGGGAAGACACCTGTGAGGATTCATTTACAGGCCAAGGGACCCCAACAAACACTGAGGCTACCAGAAGCTGGAAGGGAAAAGACTGACTCTTTCCCTAGAGCAGACAGAGAGGGAGAAAGAGAGGATGGTCCTGCCAAGGCCCTGGATTTGGACTTGTAGCCTCCAGAATTGTGAGACAATGAATTTCTGTTCTTTAAGCCACTCATATTGTGGTATTTTGTTACAGCAGCCCTAGGAAACTAAGGCACATAGTTTTCAAAATCTATTATAAAGAGATGGAATTAAAAATATTATGTGCAATCTTAGGAGATATATAGGAATATGAGACAATATCATGCTTAATCCAAAAATGTATAGGGAATTATGAAGCCATATAGGTCTTCTAAACTGAAATCATCCAAAAAGCACTTGTCCCCTCTTCCTTATTGTCAGACAGTATGTTCTCCTTTAGTTAAGTGAGACAATTATAGGATACTTATTCCAACTTCGTGCTTCTATGATAGGTAAAGGAGCCCTGGTGGTGGCAAAATGGTTAAAGGACTCGGCTGCTAACCAAAGGTCAGTGGTTTGAACTCATCAGCTACTCCGTGTGGAGAAAAGTCCTGGGAATCTGCTCCCGTAAAGATTACAGCTTAGGAAACCCTATGGGGAAGTTCTGTTCTGTCTTTATAGTGTTACTATGAGTTGAAATCCACTTGATGGTACACAACAGCAACAACAATAACATAATAGTTAATAGTCATTCTTCCCCTTCCACTCTTTCTCCAATTATAGTAACCCATTGCTGTCAAGTCAATTCCAACTCATAGCGACCCTATAGGACAGAGTAGAACTGTCCCATAGTTTCCAAGGAGTGCCTGGTGTATATGAACTGCCAACCTTTTGGTTAGCAGCTGTAGCACTTAACACTAAGCCACCAGGCTTTCCTCTCCAATTATAATAATAGAAGCAGCATATTTTCTCTCATCTAAAGCAATTTCTTAATTGTGTTTTGAGAATTTTTTTTTTTTGCTTCCCTGGCCCACCATTGACAAAACTTTCTCATTATATATATATATATATATATAACTCTTTATGAAACCCTTCCCTTTAAAAATTAAAGAAGTATAGATCAATCCATTATACAAATGAAAATACCAACTACAACAAAATTCTACCCTAAGTTCTCTCTAACTACAATATGGGTTCCCACTCACAATTACGCTTATTCAGAGTCCTCGTCTTACTACATAACTCCAAGTAATTTGAGATCTCTGCCTGAAATCACCTTAAATTATTTTTGCCAAGATAAACAATGTCCTCAATACTATTATTTAAATATAAACTTTTTAGGCATTTTCTTAATTGATCCATGACATCACCCGTTGCCATTGACTCAATTCTGACTCACAGTGACCCTGTAGGACAGAGTAGAACTGCTCCGTAGGGTTTTCAAGGAGTGGCTGGTGGATTCAAACTGCTGAGCTTCTGGTTGGCAAACAAGCTCTTAAACACCGCACCACCATGAAAAGTACTTGAAATATTCTTGACCAGCCCTTCATGCTCTCCTAACTTAACTCTTGTTACAGTACATTCCTCTGATTTAGACTCATATATTCTATTGTATTTTATTCTATTGTAACTGGACGTTCCCACTTTAATGACCAACAGGAAACTTAAAAAGTAATATCACCCTACATTTCCTAACTGACCTGAACAAATCAGTTCCTTTATGTATGTTTGCAGTCTAATGTCCACGCAATAGCCCAAGAAGCTTTTTCCACTGTTCCACTGTTGGCCTCACAGTTTTCATCACCCACTGTGATAGTTTATTCTATGTGTCAAATTCTCTAGTCTGTGGTGTAGTTGTTTGATCAAACACTAGTCTAGATGTTGCTATGGAGGTATTTTGTAGATGTGATTAAATTTACAATTGGCTGACTTTAAGTAAAGAAGATTACCTTTGCTAACGTAGGGTCGACCTCTACCAAGTAGCTGAAAGGTTTACAAGCAAAAACTGAGGTTTCTCAGAGAAGAAGGAATTCTGCCTTAAGACCAGAACTTGGAAATTCTGCCTCAGTTTCCAGCCTTTTGGCCTCTCTTACAGATATTGGACTCAAGATTGCAACACCAACTCTTACCTGAGTTTTCCTTCTGCCCTACAGATTTTGGAGTGCTCCACAATTGCATGAGCCAGTTTCTAAACAAGTGAAAAAAACTCTCTGTCTCTCTCTGTCTCTGTATCTCTCTATTTCTCTTTTTTTCTCCCTCTCTACATTGCTGCTGTTTCTCTGGAGAACTCTGACTGAAACATACACTCATGTAAAATCATTGGTCAAAATCTTTCTATTAAGTTGAAGCCAACATAGCACTATAGAGAAAAGCACCACACCATTCCTCCACAGCAAAAACCTGAAAAACTAAGTAAAACAGAGACAAACGTCAATCCTGGAACCCTAAGCATCAAATGAAGAGATAAAGAACTCAAATAAGCACTGAATGGAATAAGAAACAGAGAAGAGGAAATGAGGAGATAATATGGACTGGAGGTCCCCAATTAGCTAAAGTAGCATGGATTCCGCATCTCGGGCTCCTCAGCCACTGAGAACAGCTGACAAAGAGTACAGGAAGACAGCTTCAAGGAGCTCCCAGCAGGAGGCAGAGCACCCGGTAACCATCAATACAAGCTTTCCCAATCCCTTCTCTCTGCTTGGCCTCTGCTGCATCCCAGCAGGCCAAGGTCTTTAGGCTGGGGAGGTGTCAGCTCATTACTGCTTGGATTTGCCCTACCCACACTTGCCTGCTACTTCAGTATCATTCTTTTGTTGCTTTTTTTGGCTTCTTTTTGATTTCTTCTTTCTCTCACCTCCTTCCCTTCCTTTCTCTGAAATACCTGGCTCTGTGGGCCATCTCCACTCCTTTTTGACAGGCTGTAAAGCACCATTCAGCTGAGGAACCACTTTCCCAGTCCTCACTGCCACACCAGTGGGATCCTTGGTGGCATTTTTTTTCTTTTTTCCTTTTTGTTTTTCTTTCTTCGTTTCTCGTCTCTCATTGATTTCTTTCTATATTGTCTCCTGAATACCTGGTGCTGTGTACCATCTCCACTCTTTCAAGATGGGCTGTGCAGTGCCATGAGGCTTGGGAGCCATTTCCCAGGTCTGCGTTTCCGTGCTACTGGGATCTCTGGGGGCATTTTTTTCTCTTTTTTATTTCTTTTTGTTTTTCTTTATTTCTCTGTTTCACATCTCCCTCTACTTCCCTTCTTTTTCTGTTTCCTGAACACCTGGGTCCATATGCCATCTCCACCCCTTCAAGATGGGCTGAGCAGTTCCATGAAGATTGGGAGTCACTTCCCCTGTCCGAGCCTCCAAGCCATTGTGTTACCTTGGGAAATTTTTTTTCCTTTTCTCAATTTTTTTGTCTCTCTCTACCATCCTTTCCTTCTTTTCTGCCGAACAGCTGGTGTGGTGCCACCATTGCTCCTTCTAGATGGGCTGTGCAGTGTCATGCTGCTGGAAAGCCAGCTCTCCAGTGTTGGCCACCACACCAGTGAGCTCCCAAGCAGCTCTTTTTTTCTTTCATTTTTTCTCTCTTCTCTTCTCTATTTCTTGTCTCTCTCTACCTTCTTTCCTTACCTGTCACCTGAACAGCTGGTGCCATGAGCCATCTCTGCTCCTTGACAGGCTGTGCAGTGCCACACAGCTGGAGACCTGATTCTGGTGGGATTCTTTGGGACTTTTTTTAATCTTTTTTTTTCTTTCTCCTTTTGTTAATTCCTTGTCTCTCTCTACCTTCCTTCCTTACCCTTCTCCAGGACACCTGGTGCCACGTGCCATCTCCACTTCTTGACAGGCTGTGCAGTGCTGCTCAGCTGGGGACCTGCTTCCAGTGGGCTCCCTTGGGGCATTTTTTTTTCTTTCTTCTTCTCCCCCCCACCCTTGGTTTCTTGTCTCTACCTCCTTTCCTTTTCTTCCTCTAAGCCACTTGGCATTTTCTTTTCTTTTTTTTTTTTCTTCTAGGTTTCTTATCTCTCTACATTCCTTCCATTCCTTTCTCTTGACCAGCTAACTACGTGTGCCTTTCTCCCTCCTTTTTTTGATGTAATTTCTTATTTCTCTCTCCATTTCTTCCTTCCCTTTCCCCACCCACCTATCTGTGTTTGCTGTATCTGTCCCTTCTTGATGGGCTGTCTACCACCTGTCTAGAAAGCTCCCAGCACAGGGCTTCCCAGGGTCTGTGCCACTCCAATGGCAGGCACCCTCTGCACTTTTTTCCGACTCTTATTTCTCTCTCATCTTTCTATCCTTTCCACAGCCACATAGCTCCACACATCACAATATTCCCCTTCTCTCCTGCCTAATTGCAATGTGTGCTGAGCATTGCAACACCAAGCAGCACAGGCATGGCCTACCAGAACTTGCGCTGCACTGACCCCCAGACCCACCCTGTTGCCTCAGTAAATGACACAAACAATTCATCCAAGCTCCTCTCCTTCTGCTGTACCTGCCCTGCAGCACCATAACTGAGCAACTGGCCCTGCCCGTTGGACTGGGTTGTGAGAAGTATCGTGCCCACAAATGAGCAAACAACAAAAAAAGCACAGGCTCCTGCTCGGACATAACAAAATAAAACAAGCAGGATGAAACAACAAATCGACAATCAATAAACAAAGAAAATAATTTCTGGTTGACCCGAAGACAGCAGACAATATCAAACATATTAAAAAAAAAAAAAAAGGACAGGATGATTCTGTGGATGTCCAAAATAAAACACCAAATGACTTTCCAGTAGAAGAAAAGGCACTAGAACTAACTAAAAAGAAATTCAAATCTCTAATATTCAGAGCTATACAAGAGTTGAAGGAAACAGCAGACAAAAATGAGGAAAAAATAGACAAAATCATGGGAAAGACAAAAAAATAAAAAACAAAGGAAGAATTCAGGAAAATAATAGAGAAATTAAATGTCAAAATAAATTCACAAGTAGAAATCATACAAAAACGGCAATTAGAAATCCAAAAAATAAAAAAAACAATATTTTAGAAATGGACATTATCATAGAAGGATTGAGGAGCAGGTTTGAAACAATGTTAAGACAGAATCAGTGAAATTGAAGACAAATACTTGAGTATCAATTTGTTTGAGGAAAATTTAGAAAAAAAAAAAAGAATGAAGAAACCCTGAGAATTATATGGGATACAATCAAAAGCAAAAATTTCCGAGTGATTGGAGTTCCAGAGCAGGGAAAGAAAATGGAAAACAGAAAGGATCATTCAAGAATTACTGTCAGAAAACTTTCTTAATAACATGAAAGATGAAAAGCTGACCACCCAAGAAGCTCAGTGAACCCTATATAGGATAGATTCCAAAAGAAAATCACCAAAGCCTACCATGATCATAATACCTAAAACGAAAGACAAAGAATGCTGAGAACAGCTTGAGACAAATGACAAGTCACATACAGAGGAGAAACAATAAGAATAAGCTCTGGTTACTCCGCAGAAACCTTGCAGGCAAGAAGACAAGGGGCTGACATATATAAAATCTTGAAAGAAAAAAATTGCCAACCAAGAATAATACAGCCTGCAAAACTCTCATTCAAACACGATGGTGAAATTAGGTCATTTCCAGATAAACAGAAATTAAGGGAATACGTAAAAACAAAAGTAAACTTACAAGAATTATTAAAAGGAGTCCTTCGGTTAGAGAACAAACAACATCAGACCACAGCCTGAATCTAGGATGCAAGACCATATCAACCAGATATTAATCTAGGTAATGAACTCTCAAGAATTAATCAAAACTAAAAGATTTACAATGGGGAACCAGAAAGATTAATCTGTAAATGACAACGTCAGAACAATAAAAAAGGTAATAAATAGTGTAGCTGTAGACATTTCAAATGGAGAGGAAGGCGAGGTGATACCACGTAATGAAAGACTAGTTCACACTTAGGAAAATAAAGATAAATTTCAAGGTAACCACAAAGAAAATTAACAAACCTACTCATCAAAATAAAGAAGAAAAACATAAAGTTTTACTAAACACAAAATCTACAAAAACAAAAGAAATGAAAAAACAAATCCACAAACAAAAGGAGTTCAGCATAGGAGAGTAAAAGGAACAAAGAAAATGTCAGCACCACAAAAAACAAACCAAAACAAAACTACAAGACGACAGCAATAAACTCACACCTATCAATTTTTATCAATAATTACACTGAACATAAATGGCCTAAATGCACCCATGAAGAGACAAAAAGTGACAGAATGGATAAATAACAGGATCTATAAATATGCTGTCCACAAGAGAGATACCTTAGAAACAAAGACATAAAATTATTAAAAATCAAAGGATGGAAAAAAATATATCAAGCAGTTACCAAAAAGAAATGGGATTGGCAATACTAACCTCAGATAAAACAGATTTTAGAACAAAATCCACCATAAAAGACAAAGAAGGGCATTATACAATAATTAAAGGGACAATTCATCATGAAGATATAACCATAATATTTATGCACCCAATGAAAGGGCTCCAAAGTACATAAAACAAACTCTAACAGCACTGAAAAGAGAAATTGACAGTTCCCCAATAACAGTAGAAGACTTCAACACACCACTCTCGGTAAAGGATGGAACATCTAGAAAGAAAATCAACTAATATACAGATCTAAAGGCCAGAATCAGCCAACTTGACCTCATAGACATATACAACATAAACCCAACAGCTGCAAAATACGCATTATTTCCAAAGCACATGGAATGTTCCCCAGAATTGGTCACATCTTAGGCCATAAAGCAGCACTCAACAAAATCCAAAACATTGAGAAAATACAAAGTATCTTCTCTGATCACAACACCATCAAAGTAGAAATTAACAACAGGAACACTAAGGGAAAAAAAAAAAAATGAATATCCTGGAAACTTAATAAAACTCTGCTTAAAAACCACTGGGTTATAGAGAAATAAAAAAATGGAATTAAAAAATCCCTAGAATCACACAAGAATGAAAACACATTCCATACCAAAACTTTTGGGACACAGCAAAGTCAAGGCTCAGGGGTCAAGTTATGGCAATATATGCAGAAATCAAAAAAGAAGGAAGAGTCAAAAGTCAAAATATTAGCTACACAGCTCAAACAAGTAACGAGAACAGCAAAAGAAGCCCACAGCAACTAGAAGGAAGGAAATAATAAAGATCACAGCAGAAATAAATTAGAGAATAGAAAAACAATAGAAAGAATCAACAAAACCAAAAGTAGGTTCTTTGAAAAGTCAAGGAAATCGACAAACCACTGCCCAAACTAACAAAAGAAAAATAGGAGAGGACACAAATAACCCAAATAAGATATGAAATGGGGGACATTACAACAGACCCAAATGAAATAAAAAGGGTCATAACAGAGTACTATGAAAAACTGTACTCCAACAAAACTGAAAACCTAGAGGAAATGGACAAATTTCTAGGAACATATTACCCAGCCAAACTAATGCAAAATGATACTGAAAATCTGAACAGACCCACAACAAGAGAAAAGACTGAAAAGGTAATTAAAAAGAAACGAACAAAAAAAAACCTTGGCCCAGATGACTTCCCTGGAGAATTCTACCAAACATTCAGAGAAGAGCTTACACCAGTACTACTGAAACTATTTCAAAACACAGAAGAGGAAGGGATACTACTGAATTCATTCGATGAAGCCAGCATAACCCTGATACGAAAACCAGTCAAGGACACCACAAAAAAAGAAAATTACAGGCCAATATCACTCGTGAATACAGATGCAAAAATTTTCAACAACATTCTAGCCAGTAGAATTCAGCATCATATCAAAAAAATAATACACCACAACCAAGTAGGATTCATACCAGGTATGCAAGGATGGTTCAACATTAGAAAATCAATAAACATAATCTGGTTCAACATTAGAAAATCAATAAACATAAATAAAAGAATCACATGATCATCTCAATCAATGCAGAAAAGACATTCAACAAAGTCCAACACCCGTTCACGATAAAAACTCTAAATAAAATAGGTATAGAAAGAAAATTCCTTAACATAATAAAGGGCAACTGTACAAAACCAATGGCCAACATCATTCTTAACGGAGAGAGGCTATAAACATTGCTCTTGAGAACAGGAACAAGACGAAGATGTCCTTTATCACCATTCCTATTTAACACTGTGCTGGAAGTCCTAACTAGAGCAATAAAGCAAGAAAAAGTAATAAAGGACACCCAAATTGGTAATGAAGAAGTAAAACTGTCCCCATTAGCAGATTATATGATACTATACATAAAAAACCAAAAGACTCCACGAGAAAACTACTGGAATGAATAGGAAGATTCAGCAGAGTAGCAGGATAATACAACATAAAATAGAAAAATCTGTTGGATTCCTATACATCAATGAAAAGAACAACAAAAAGGAAATCAGGAAAAAAATGTCAGTCATAATAGCCCCTAAGAAAATAAAATACTTAGGAATAAATCTAACCAGGGATGTAAAAGACCTATACAAAGAAAACTACAAAGTACTACTGCAAGAAACCAAAAGAGATCTACATGAATGGAAAAATATACCGTGCTCACAGTTAGGTAGACTCAACATTGTGAAAATGTCGATTCTACCCAAACCAACCAAAAAAACCAAGCCCACTGCCGTGGAGTCAATTCCGACTCATAGTGACCCTATAGGACAGAGTAGAAGTGCCCCATAGAGTTTCCAAGAAGTGCCTGGTGGATTTCAACTGCCAACCTCTTAGTGAGCACCCATAGCACTTAACCACTACGCCACCAGGATTCTACCCAAAGCAATACACAAATGCAATGAGATAACAATTTAAATACCAACAGCATTTTTTACTGAGATGGTAAACTTAATCATTAACTTTACATGGAAGTGAAAGAAGCCCTGGTAAGTAAAGCACTACTGAAGAAGAATAAAGTAGGAAGACACTCACTACCTGACCTCAGAACCTGTTGTAGAGCAGTGGTTGTCAAAACAGTCTGGTACTAATACAATAGATACATTGACCACTGGAACAGAATTGAGAACCCAGATGTAAATCCATCCACCTATGGTCACCTTATCTTTGACAAGGGGAAAAAGACGGAGTTTTTAACAAATGGTGCTGGCAAAACTGGATGTCCATCTGCAAAAAAAATGAAACAGGGCCCATACCTTACATGATACACAAAAACTAATTCCCAAAATGAATCAAAGACCTAAATATAAAACCAAAAGCATTAAGGATCATAGAAGAAAAAATAGGATCAACACTAGAGCGCTTAATACACTGCATTAACAGGGCACAAACCATAGCTAACAACATACAAACTCCAGAAGGTAAGTGATATAACTGGGATCTTCTAAAACTGACCACTTAAGCTCATCAAAAGACTTCACCAAAATAGTAAAAAGAGAACCTACAAGACTGGGAAAATAATTTTTGGCTATGACAAATCTAACAAAGGTCTAATCTCTAAAATCTACAGGAAAATTCAACAGCTTTAAAACAAAAAGACAATCCAGTTAAAAAATGGGCCAAGGAAATGAACAGACACTTCACAAAAGAAGACATTCAAGTGGCTAACAGACACATAAGGAGATGCTCATGATCACTAGCCATTAAAAAAAAGAGACATGCAAATCAAAACCACAATAAGATACCATCTTACCCTGCCATTACTGGCATGAATCAAAAAAATGAAAATAACAAATGTCGGAGAGGCTGCAGGGAGATTGAAAAGAACTCTTAAGCACTGCTGGTGGAAATGGAAAATGGTACAATCATTTTGGAAAGCGATATGGTGTTTCCTTAGAAAGATAGAAGTAGAAATACCATGTGATCCAGCAATCCCACTCCTAGGAACATATCCTAAAGAAATAAGAGCCATCACATCAATAGACATATGCACACGCATGTTCATTGCAGCATTGTTCACAATAGTAAAAAGATTGAAACAAACTCGGTGCCCATCAACAGACAAATAGATAAACAAACTATGGTACATACACACAATGGAATACTACGCAATGATAAAGAACAATGATGAATCTGCAAAGCGTCTTATAACGTGGATGAATCTGGAGAACATTATGCTGCATGAGATAAGTCAATCACGAAAAGACAAATATCGTATGAGACCACTACTATAAAAAGGCATGCAAAGGTTTATTCACAAGAGGAAACAATCTTTGATGGTAATGGGGTGGCGGGGGGGTTGAGGATGAAAAAACATCAAATAGATAATAGACAAGTGGGAACTTTGGTGAAGTGTAAGAGAGTACACAATACTGGGGAAGCCAGCACAACTTGTCCAGGCTAAGGTCATAGAAGCTCCATAGACACATCCAAACTCCCCAAGGGACCAAATTACTGGGCTGAGGGCTGTGGGGATCGTGGTCTGGGTGAACATCTAGCTCAATTGGTATAACATAGTTTATAAAGAAAATGTTCTATTTTCTGCTTTGGTGAGTAGCATCTGGGATCCTAAAAGCTTGCGAATGACTAAGATACTCTACTGGTCTCACCCCATCTGGAGCAAGAGAGAATGAAGAAAACCACAAGCACAAGGGAAACATTAGTCCAAAGACCTGAATGGACCATAACTACTACAGCTTCCACCAGTCTGAGTCTAGCACAACTAGATGGTGCCCGGCTACCACCACTGACTGCTCTGACAGGGATCACAATATTGGGTCCTGGACAGAGCTGGAGAAAAATTTAGGACAAAATTCTAACTCACAAAAAAACAAACAAACAAAAAAAAAAAACACCAAACTAACTTGCCTGACAGAGACTGGAGAAACCCAAGAGTATGGCACCAGGCACCATTTTAGCTGAGTAATGAAGTCAGTCCTCTGAGGTTCACCCTTCAGCCAAAGATTGGATAGGCTTATAAAACAACACTAGACTAAAGGGGCACAATAGCCCAGGAGCAAGGACCAAAAGGCAAGATGGGGAAGGAAAGCTGGTAATGGGAAACCCAAGGTCAAGAACAGAAGGAAGTTGACATATTGTGGGGTTCATAACCAATGTCACAAAAAAAGTGTATTAATTGTTTCATAAGAAGGTAGTTTGTTCTATAAACCTTCATCTAAAATACAGTAATAAATAAATAAAAATTAAAGATATATATATTCCCTTTCCCTAAACATGCCTCAAGTTTATCCACTTCTATTCATTACCACAATGGCCAATTTGACTCAGCTTAGATATTTTATAAACTGGTTTATTTCTGTATAATTCCTCTTACAGGTCTTCCTGCCATAGATGTTCCCAACACCAATGTCCTTTTCCCATTGCATACCTGGTAATCTTTCTAAAGCTCAAATGAAATCATGATCTCTACTATTTAGTGACTTCTCATTTTATATAACTACAACTCTAACTTTGAAAAACTGAATTCATTTCCCAAAATCCTAGATTGGTTGCTCTCTACTGCTTTTTCAGTGTTCTTGTTTACATATTGCCTGCTGCTGTTGAGTCAATTCTGACTCATAGCAACTCTATGGGACAGAATATAACTGCCCCATAGGTTTTCCAAGGCTATACATTTTTTGGGACCATATTGCCACAACTTTCTCCCAGGGAGCAGCTGATGAATTCAAACTATCTACCTTTCAGTTAGAAGCTGAGTGCTTAACCACTGCACCAACAGCGCTCTACTTCAGGTAACTTTTCTTCTACCAATTCTAAATAACTCACAAGCTGCAATCTTTCTGACTCCCTATCCCACAAACACATTTCAGTTCTTTTTCAAGGTAAAATCTGTGTTTTTTGTAGTATTTTAATCATTTAACAAGTGCATGACTGTGTTACCATAGTTTATTTGGTAGCAGCTCACATACTAAGTTGTATTATACCCACCAAAAAAAAAAAAAAAAAAGCCCGTATTACAGATGTGTAATGTCACCTGTCAAATTCATAGTAGACCCTTATTAATTTGGGGGTCTTTTCTTTCTTTAATATTTTCTATTAGCTCTATAAAGTAAGACCATGCTTACAAATAAAAATTCTAAATGTGAAATCTTTATGTTCCTACAAAAATTATAAATATCCCATTTCCAAATATTTCAAGGATGCCTGAGAGTATTGTCACTGGAGTTACATTAGAAAAATTTAGTCTAAAACTAGAAGAAAGCTTTATTATTTTATTTATTCCAAATATCTGTAAGATTTAAGATCTGACTTGACAGGAAGGATGTAGATATAATACAGTATTAAAACCTATTGCCATCGGATAAATGGTTTAATTTAATCCATTGTGGTGGTAAAACAACCAATATGGAGATTTTGCAAATCAGACTTGAGAATTAGGTAATGAAAAACTTGAACCCAGGGTATGCAAGCTGAGCAATTTTCCTGTTTGTGTAGATGAACTAGTAGTCTTTATTGACTATTATTAAAAAAGACCAAAGTTGAAAAATTGTGTTTTAAGTCTGTATCTAAAAATCTGCAATGTTGGCTAAGTCTAGTCAATAATCTCAGGCCGTAGAGAAATTCACCCATGCAATTTGTGGACGGTGACCTCCACTTCCTTAGTGGACATCTTCATATTTGGGCCTTTGAAATTAAGGATGAAGATGAATGAAGTGACTCAGACACAAAGCATCAGTATTTTGTGCTTGGTGTTAGGAAAATTGTGCATTTGTATTTAAAGTGTATCTGATGCTTAAGAGATACCCTCACAGCTAAAAGAAGCCACCCTTGTTGAAATGTTTAAGACAACCTGAGATACCATATTCTTAGGATAGCTGACTATATTTACTGGACTTATCTACATAATTGGAATTTTTTTTTTTTCTGGATTGGGGCATTTGAAGAAAAAATAGAGTATATTACATATATAAATTAGGCTTAGATTTCTTTTAAAAAAAGCTTACCTAAGTACAGAACACCCAAAGTGATTTGAATGATTTGTAAGAATGTGATATAGAATGATAAGGTTTAATTTAGAAATTAAAAAAAAAAAAAACTAGCTTCTAAATTTGTTTTAGTTACTTGAATATTAATTTTTAAACACAAGAAAGTGAGAAGATTTACTACCCAGTAAACCAACTTCAAAACATAGATTAACAGGTAGGTGCTAAATATCTACTTCAAAATGATGTGATAATTTATCACACACTTAATTACGTTCTTTTGGTTTTTATAACACTATTGACACATTCCTTTGAGAAGAACTGAAAAAAATTATGATTACATTTTTTGCATTTTTGATATGTATTAGTGAAAATTAAATTTGTGTGTTGTCATTTCCTACCAAATCTGATAATTAAATGAGCATCAACACTTTCCCATGTTTTCATTATCATATGTAGTCTATTTCTATGTGAACTTTTCTAAACTTGGATAAACGCCTAGACCATGAAGAGTTTTCTCTTCTTGTCGTCTTCCACAGATTTGTTATAAGGATAATGCTGGTCCTTATATATAAAGAAGATAATAAAGATAATCTTCAGCTTTTGTGAGTTGAAAATCAAATATATCAGTCTGTTTAGCAAAGAGAAGAATATATACTACCACAGAACAAAATTCAATGTTTGCCATATGATAATAATAGCTGTTATCAAAGAGAACAAAGGATTTCATACACTAAGTACTGAGCTTACTATTTACTCAACACTCTTATAAAAATTACACTTTTATCATTATAATCAATTTTAATAACAACTCTATGGGAGTAGGTAATCTAATTATGTTGGCTTTATTTCAGTTTTGTTACAATACAAACCATCTCAAAACTTAATGGCCTGAAAAATTATCTTTTACAATTCCCATGAGTTGGCTAGTTGAACAGGTACAGGTAAGGAAGCCTTATCTCTGTTCCACAAAAGATCAGATGGGACAGCATGACTGGGAACTAGATGAGCCAATTACAAAATACTTCCTAGTTGTAAAGTTGGTGCTGGCTGTTGGCTGAGATCTCAGCCAGGGCTGAAAGCAGGAGCCTCATTTCTCCTCCACGGGGTCCTCTCCATGAGGTTTCTTTGCATGGACTAGGGTTGGCTTCCTACAGCATGCTTGCTGGGTTTCAAAAGAAACAGTTCCAAAATAACAAAGTGATAGCTTTTATGATCTAATCTCAGAAGTAGCTTATTATCACATCTACCAGTCTATATATTATGAAGCAATCACAGAGATTCAGTTAGGTTCAAGAAGAAAGGACATTTTCCCCATTGCATGTTGGGGGGAGGGTCAAGTCCGATTGTAAAAAGAGTATATGGGAAAGGAGATAAAGTTGTGACCATATTGGGAAAATACAATCCCCATTTAAAGACTGAGGGACCAGATATTTGGATTGATAAAGTAGCCTGCTATGTAACAGTTCAGCAAGTAACAGACCTAAATGTTTTATGTTGCATAGAAACTTTTTGGAAAATTCCATTTTATTTTTATATTGATACTGAGCACAATAGTAATAATACTACTTTGACATGATTTTCATAAACCCTAGTGTAATTGGTGAAGAATATTGAGTATATGATGGACTCCCAAAAGAATGAACAAGTCTTTCTTGGAAGAAGTACAATCAGACTGCTCCTTAGAGACAAGAATAGCAAGACTATGTCACACATATTTTGGACATGTTATCAGGAGGAATCAATACCTGAAGAAGGACATCATGTTTGATAAAGTAGAGGATCAGAGAAAAAGAGGAAGACTCTCAAAGAGACGGATTGACACAATGGCTGCAACGATGGGCTCAAGCATAACAATGATTGTGAGAATGGCGCAGGACCAGGCAATGTTTCGTTCTGCTGTACACAGGGTCACCATGAGTCTGAACCAATTCGACGACACCTAATAACAATAACAGTGTAATTTATTTCGTGAGGTGCTGCAGTTAACCTGTATCAATTAAACAGGTGTATTTAAAACCCTTATTTAAAATGAAAATAGAGATCAATGAGATTGAATGACTTGGGTAATACCTAGGCAGTGGTTCTGGAACCCTGCCTTAGCATAAAATTAATGAGGCCTTTCTACATGACAACTTGAGTGATTATTTGTAGATGTATATATGTATATATTTACGTATATGTAAATGTATATGTACAAATTGCCTATTCATTTTATTTCATAAAATAATAAGCAACATCATGATAACCGGATAAAATATTAAAGCTATCAAAAATTTCTTTTTACTTGGATCAACAATAAATGCCCATGAAGAAATCAGTCAAGAAATCAAAGGATATATTGCACTGGGCAAATATGCTACAAAGATGTCATCTTGAAGACTAAGGTGCTCCTGACCCAAGTCATAGTATTTTCGATAGCCTCATATGCATGTAAAAGCTGGACAATGAATAAGGAAGACTGAAGAAGAATTGATGCCTTTGCATGATCGTGTTGGCCAAGAATATTGAATATACCATGGACTTTCAGAAGAAAGAACAAATCTGTCTTGAAAGAAGTACAGCCCGAATGATCCTTAGAAGTGAGGACGACGAGACTTCATCTCATGTACTTTGGACATGTTATCAGGAAGCACCAGTGCCTGGATAAGGACTTCATGCTTGGTAAAGTAGGCAGTCAGTGAAAAAGAGGAAGAAGGAAGACCTCAACGAGATGGATTGACACAGTGGCTGTAACAACGGCTCAAACATAGCAATTATTGTGAGGATGGCTCACCCTGAGCAGTGTTTCTTTCTGTTATACACCTAACAACAACACGGTAAATAGTAAGCAATGTGACAGATGGCCATTATTTCTAACGGATTTACATTGGTGAGATACAAAGTATACACACATATATACAAATAATATTAATAAAGGCATTTCAAAATGTTTATTTTGAATTTCGTAGGCAACTTTTTTTATTTCAAAATTTAAATTTCATTATTTATGAAATAGCAAATTATTTGAAAATTTCTGAGAAGTGATGTCCTTTCACTTTAGAGAAATCTAAGGTGAAGATTTAAATTTAATCTGACAACTTGAAACTATTAGGATATATTATAATTATATCCAATTTAATTTACTTTTTATTTATAAAAGCAATGGATGAACTCTAAATTATGATTTAAGTATTTACAGTAGATACTAAAAAATGGGCTGATAAAACAGTTATAATTGGTTCTAAGTATAATAAAATACTTTATTCTTATGAAATGACTTTAATTTTTTACAATGTGTTTTTTCCGGCAAAGATTTTTTTTTTTTTTTTTTTTTAGTCGTGTGAGGTAATCATTCTATTTCACTGATATCTGGCAATTTCCCAGTTAATATAAATTCTTAATCCAAAGACGCTTATTTAAAAAGAAGCAAATTATAACAAACAAATTGTAGTAAATGTGATATTTTCATGGTGTAAGGAAGTCTATATATTAGAAGCCATCTTATCTGTTGGTGAATGGAAGTCGGTTGCCTATATGGAAAAAAAAGAGATAAAAAGAATGAATAATAGTAATATGCATCTGGTAGCACTTTCCTGCAACTGCTTCAATAAATTACCACAAATTTTGTGGCTGAAAACAACAAAAATCTGTTCTTCCACAGTTCTAGAGTGAAAAAACAAAAACAAATTCAAATCCATAGAGTTGATTCCGACTCGTAGTGACCCTATAGGACAGAATAGAACTGCCCCATAAGATTCCCAAGGAGCAGCAGATAGATTCAAACTGCTTAACAGCCAAGCTCTTAACCACTGTGCCACCACGGTTCCACTTCCAGAGTCCAGAAATCCCAAATTAAAGTCTGATCAGGGCTGCACTACCCCTGAAATCTTTAGTGGAGACTTCTAACTTACCTTTTCAGGTTTTCTAGCTGCCTCTGGTATTTCTTGGCTTTTGGCTGCATAACCTCAACCTCCGTCTTGTCTTCACATGTACTTCACTTCTCCTTCTTTTGAAGACACTTGCCATTGGATTTAGGGCCCATTCAGAGTGATCTCATCTGAAGGTTCTTAATTTATACAGCTGCAGCAACTCTTTATTCAAATAAGGTCACATTTACAGGTTCTGGTGATCAGGGCATGGCCATATCTTTTTGTGGTCACCATTTAATTCACTATAGCTCAAACTTTTGCACATACTTTTTTTTTTTTTTTTGCCAATCATTGAATGCCATGTCAAATTTTCCTTTGGATGTCTGTTGTATTTTCTTTCTTAGAAAAATCAAACTCTCCTACTGGTTTAGAGTTTATGTTTTCTTAAAGTAGAGAATGCCCCTAGAGACACTTTTAAAATAATCTGAGTGAAGAGATTTTTTTTTTTGAATTTTTATATTTTTATTCATATTGTATACAAATATTTGGAAAATGTTACAATTAGCTACAACCATGCAGTGGTTAAGAGCTTGGCTGCTAACCAAAAAGGTCAACAGTTTGTATCCACCAGCTGCTCCTTGGAAACCCTATGGGGCAGTTCTACTCTGTTCTATAGGGTTTCTGTAAGTCAGAATTGACTGGACAGCAATGGGTTTAACTTTTTAGTTTTTGTTTTTGTTTTTATCTCAACTTTGAAGTCCTAGTGGCTCCGTGGAAGAAAGATGTGGCAGTTGACGTCCATGTAGGTTACAGCTTTCAAAGTCCTATGGGGGCAGTTCTACCCTGTCCTATAGCGTCACTATGAGTCAGAATCAAGTCGATGGAAATGGGTTTTATTTTATCTCAACTTTAAAAAATCTTCCTCAGGCACTCAACATAGGTGCAAAACAACTCTTTACATCTTCATTTCTCTTCTCATTTTATTTATCAGTTTAATACATGCACACAATAATGCAATTATACAATGCTATGTGATTACAATGTTAGGTACTACTATGAGTAACAGATTGGGGAACAAATGTAACCAATACTGATAAGCATAAACTGAACTGGTGGACGTCGATTTGAGAATAGGCGAACCGTGGTGTCAGCCAGTTGTTCTGAGAAAATGGAGACTGTCAGTTTATCTGGAGAATCAGTTAAAAAGAAGTCAGTTTGGAGAGCTTTAGCTGTATTTGAGAAAGCTTTAAGAAACAAAGCCATTAATTCAAATGCTTAGGAAAACTGACTAAATCACATATAGGGTAGATAATATTCTGTATATAGGACTATTTCATTAGTCTTATCGTTTTTTGAATTCTAAAGAACTAGTTCATGATTACTGTTTCAAGATTTTTTTTTTTTCCTTTCTTTTGATAGGTAGATGGTGTCCTAGATCTTCCGTGGGTTGTTTGAAAAATAGTGTCTTTCTTGTCTGTGCATAAAACAGAGATTATGACCCAATTCTCATGTACCAGGAAGGATCATCTGTCTTTCCTTTTTTGAGTCAAGGGATTTTGGCAGGAACATAATATTCCCTTCAAAATCAGTTTGTTCCCTTGACTTTTTTTTTTATAGACTCCCTTTATCTGATTCTCCCTCTTCCACACAGTCTTTGGGCTGCCAGGAATGCCAGACTGATTAGATCCTAATTCTTTTGGCATGCTGTCATCATGCCCCATTCAGAATAACTATTAAGCCTTTGCTTTTGCTACGCCTCTGCAGTTTTGTTTCCTTTTCTGTGCTTCTTGTCTCTTCTTTATGATTTTCACCTATTTGGCCTGAAGCTATCTTCTAACAATGTGTTACCACCTCTCTCTATGATTTGCTTCTTCTCTGCCCAAGTAATTTATTTATGTCTTCTTCCCTAATTCTCTGTACCTCCCTCAACTCTCGATCCAAGTTATTGAATTTTTATGTAAATATTCTTTTATTTTGTTTTAATTCTTTATTATAATACACTCAAAAATATTAGATATTTTTTCTATCTTAGTCATTTAAACAGTACATTTTTCAAGACTAAAAATCTTCATATGCAGATATCTGTGTTGCAACTACAACGGGCTAGTTGTAAATATCAAGAAGAGAATCCCTTTTCTCCTTGTATAACAGAAACATTGAATACTTGGAACTGTAAAAATAAAATGATTCATTCATATTTTATATTTTTAAATTCCAATATTTTATACCTTGCTAATAAATACTAAAAATCACCATTTAAACAGGTTTTCAAGAATTGTACATTAGCGATGTCAGAAATTTTATTCAAAAATTTGTGAATATGTTTAGGAAATAAACTCAGGGCTACAATCCACCAAAATGACTCTCTGTTACTTTCTTTTTTGTTTAATTCTTGCAGAAGGAAATTATAATGAAACCAACTAAGGATGAATTGATTAAAATTTTATTATCTTATTCAATAATGAACTAAGCTTTTGAGAACTAATGGTGATACATGCTTCTAATACTACTTAATTAAAAGAATGGCTATTTAATTATAATTTTCAGATGTTCTCAAACTTCTGCTTTCTTATGTTTTTGGAGTAGCTATTTTTATTTTTAATTATTTGGTTTACTATAAAGGAACTAGTTTTATAGTGACTTGGAAATTGCCACAGACTATACTATTACAGAAGTATAATCTGAGGTGCAGATTAGTATGTAGGAGGTTTATTAAAGACTGTTCTTGTACGCATCACATGCGAAATGGACAGAAATCGAAGAAAGCAGGATTATCCAGAGAAAGAAGCTGGACTAGGATACAATCTTAACACAGGTTTCAGCTGATACTTTCAAAACTAGGATGGCCATTCAAAATTATCCTAATTTGTATAAGGAAACTTGGAATTTTTATCTTTCATTGACTAGACATTGATAAGACTTTGGAAGAAGCAACTCTCCCTAGTCCAGGCAATTCCAAAGAGGGCCTATCAATGAGGAGTCTGGGTGGTACATTCTACCATAAATTACAGAAATAATTGGTTACACTGTAAAAATAAACACATTTTAGAAAAAAACAACTTTTTTGGAAACTGTAGCATCAAACAATTGTTTAAAGTTGTGTGGGTATTATATCTGCAATTTACCAAGTTCACGAATTCTTAGTGTGAAGGACCTTTTGGAGCAGAGCACAGAGGAGACACTGTTCTAATATTGTGATTAACAGGCATTTATTGCTCATAGAATAAACAAGCCAGGGATGAGTAGAATAGCAAACATGATTATCAGCCAAGGTTTCCCAAAGTTAGGCTCCCTTCCCCAGGTGAGATGTTATGATCGCATCCAAGTGTGCCCCACCTCGCACTAGGAGTGAGGAACCTCTCTCTTCTAGGGTTAATATACCAGCAAACAACAATGATTACATGCCAAACAGCAGGTACAGAAAAAGAATAGGAGAAAGTGGTAATAAAAGAAGACTTCCCTGTGGCCAAGGACACTACTCATTGTCCCCGACTAAGAGTACTTTACTATCTTCCGATCAGCTATTCTAGACTTCCTGGCTCAGGGAACAGTCCTTCCTCCTTTACCACACTAAGATAGATAATATATTTTCCCCTAAGGCATATACTTTGTGTCCATTTGTAGATATTATACCATTAGTAGCTATGGAGATGGTGGGGGTTGGTTATAGTACGGCACACCTGTGCACCCAGCAATAGTCCTTAAACTTTTGGAATGATATTCTAATTGTTTTCTCTGTCTCTTTCTTAATCTCTTTCTTTCTTTCATTTTTCCTATCTCTGATTTTTTATATTTCTTCCCAAATATTTTATTATAGAAGTTTTCTTACACCAAATTAAACAGATTTTTATACTGATCACCTAGATTCTACCATTACATTTATTTAATTTTCTAAAATTTATTTTTACTTACATCAAGTCAATTTAACTTTTTTTTTAATTTGTTACTCAGTTTTGTGAGTTTTGACAAATGATAGAACAATGTACCAACCACCACAATCATCTTAGATGATAATTTCCTGAAATTCAAAAATCACCTTGTGCTGCTTTCTTAGCTCAACACTATCTCCACCTCAAAGCACAGGCAATCGTTGATCTGTTTTCATTCCTATTGTTTTACCTTTCCCAGAATGCCATAAATGCAATCATACAGATATAACCCTTGAGTCTGATTAATTTCACTCAGCATAATACTTTGCAATATATCCATCTTTTTGCTTGTATCAATGGCTTGTTTGTTTTAATAGGTCATTCTTTTCAAAGGAAATCCATTTGGCAAATAAGCCTAGGAAATGCAATTTGTTAGTCCCTCTATGTATTAATAAGTAGTACACAGAACCAAGAGCAGGCAGGTAAGAGAAAATAGATACATAATTGTCCAATAGAGATTAAATAATTTAATTAGAACAATATAAAATGGTGTTGCACACATAACACATTTTTGCATATGTGAACAAATTGTATATATTTCAAATATTAGTGAGGTCATATAATTTAGGAGTTTATTTCAGCAGGAAAAAATTATTAGTTTTAGGCTACATTATTTATATCAAAGTGATTGAAAAAACTTCCAATTCTTTTTGGCACAATTTCAGAAGAATATTTGGAGATGATCCAAGATAGAAAAGGGGTCCAAAGGAGGAGATGACCTAACATTGAAAAGGGGTCCAAATCATGTTAAGTAAAACAAAACTAAACAAAATTTTACTAAAAATCCTCAACCCAGCAATTACAGTTGAAGGACTGGGTATACGATTTGCACATTGTTATGGTATGCTCTGACACACATGGGATCACCATGAGTCTGAATCAACTTTATAGCAACTGGAAATGAATTGATTTGCATCCCCCAAAATGATATGTTGTGTCCTAAGCCTTCGTTCCTGTGAATGTGACCTTGATTGGAAATCGGTTCTTTGAAGACATTATGTGTTAGGCTGACATGAGTTTATACTGGAGTAGGATGAGTCCTAATACAATGTGAGTGGCATTTTTATAAAAGAGAGGAGACATGGAGAGGCACACAGAAGAAAGACGGCCATGTGAAGTTGGGGGCAGAGATTGGAATGATCTCCAAAACAAGTAAGGCCAAAGATCACCAACTGTGACTAGAAGCTAAGACAGAGACATAGAATAAATTCTCCCTCGGTGCACTCAGAAATCAACATAGCTGGTACCCTGATAATAGACTTTACACACTTTATAATAACTTCAAGAACTGTAAAACAGTAAATTTCTGTTTTTACAAGCCACCCAATATGCGGTACTTTTTATAGCAACCATAAGAAACTAATATACAAAAGTTCTAGATAATTTGGGAACCTCTTTCTTCCCTGAACATCTATGGTTTTAAATTGTGCTTTAGTGTTATATTAGTTTGAACCCTGGAATACTGGTTAAGTACAAGTCACAAAGCTCACATTTCATATGAGGACACTGAAGCATAGATTATTATGGGCCTGCCCATCAATAAAAGAATATTGCTTTTTAGGGAAAATTTACTTCCCAGTTGGGTTCTACAGGGATCATATCTTGGGTAACTTCTGTAAACTCATGCATGACATGGAAACAGTGCCAAATTTTCTCAAACAAATAAATGAGGACGAACAATTCTCATAAAATAAGTAGTAGCTTTATTGTAAAGTTGCTGAAATGATAGAGATGATCTTGCGTAACTAATTGGCTTGGAGTTCCAGCGGTCCTTGTGTTCAAGTCAAATCCATTGCAGTCCTGCCTGCAGTTGAGCAACATTAGCTTATGTTGTCTACTTTTGGTTTAATATAGGTGGGAACAATGTTGTAGTCTGTTTTCCTGGCATTTCCATGACAGTGGGAATAATTTCAGGAATCCGCCCCAGCTTGTTTGGGACCATTTGTGGAGTACTTTATGGGTAGGGTAGGCTGAGGAAATGACCAAAGAATCCACCCACTGCTTCCCTGATCCCTGAAAAAGCTATTTCTGTAGTTTCTCTGCCTAGGGTCACGTCTCCCTCTGCAGAACAAAAGAACCTTAATCTACCAACCTTACAGAAGGGGAAACAGAGTGCTGGGCAGAGGAGTAGGGGCCCTAGTCAATTAAATTCTGTTAGAATTTCTCTAGGTTTTATGGGGTCGGCTATGGTGGTACTGAAATGTGGATATAATTATGAGTAATAAGTAGAATTTACTAAGAAAGTGTTCAACTTAAGTTCAGAGTGTTTTCTGATATTTCTAACAGCAATTTTAGCAGAGTTATTTAAATGTGTCAAAAGGTCATGTGTTATCAGAGGTGTTAGACCCCATGCTCTTGCTAACTACGAGACAGAGACAGTTTAGAAGCAATTCCAGAATTAGATGCCTGTTATTCATTTTTTTTTTTTGCCATTGATTCAATTCTGACTCATAGCAACCCCATAGGACAGAGTAGAACTGCCCCATAGGGTTCCGAGTTTGTAAGTCTTTAAGGAAGCAAACAGCTGCATCTTTCGCCCATGGAGCGGCTGGTGGGTTTGAATCATTCACTAATTTTTTGGTTAGCAGTTAAGACTTTAACCACTGCACTATCAGGGCTCCTCCCATTATTATTAATAATAGTAAAAACAAATTGTTTCCATTAAGTCTATCCTGACTGATAGCAAACCTATATGACGCAGTAGAACTGCCCCACAGAGTTTCCAAGGAGCACCTGATGGATTCGAACTGCCGGCCTTTTTGGTTAGCAGCCGTAGCACTTAACCACTATGACAAGAAAGTTTCCCCTGTTATTAACAGATAATATTAGAACCCTTCCAAATTCTGACACCCAAAAATTCTTAGGAAGAAATTCTGAATTATGTAATTCTTTTGTTGTGAAAGTGGCTGAGATTCAGAGGTGGTACCTGAGTTTATGATGACTATAAAAAAAAAAGGATCACACACAGACACACACACGCACACACACACGTGTGTTGTATATATGTATATATACATATAAACCAAAGAGAGAAACTTGTTCTAAGGCTCTCAATGTGAAAATTCCGTGAGTTAATTACAGTATATTCTTCTCTTTTTCATGATAAACTATTCACACTTCTCCTACTTCAAACCCTGGGATGACTTTGAAAATGTGCTTGAATATGTCTTGTCTGGAATAGCTACCCTTCCCTTACCTCCTTGGCAAGCTTCTATCATTCAAGATTCATGTAAAATGCCTCATAACAGCTGAAGCCTCTCTTTGACTTTTTTCTTCCTTGACTCTAGATAAAGATACTCAGTATCTCTGTTTTCCACCCAAATTCCTTGTGTTTATTTTATTAAATTGATACTTTACATCTTTTGCATTAGGATATGAGATCCAAAGACGCAGACTCACATTTCTTTTGCATTTGTTACCCTGGTACCTAAAAAAAAAAAAAAAAATTAGTGTGGTAAATAATTAATAAAAGCTTGATGAAGTACTGAATTAATGACGGAATGAATAAAATGATATTCTGATATATATATTTCCTATCCTGCATTATTTATTTTGTATTCATGTTTAAAATTTGGATCATGATATTTTGTTTCTATGTTCTTTATTCCAACATCTAAACTGTTTTTTAGCCCCATCATCTGGGGCACATGTTGTCTAAATTTTGCTCATATTCCCCCAACCTATGGCTTCTATACTACATGTTCAACTATTGGATTTCTGACCTGAGTCCAGGGGCTGCACAATGCATGGATTCTCATTGAAAATGACAAGTTTTCTATTTGCACCATTTTCTTATAATGCATTTATTAATGATCATGGTGATAATTTTGAACACAAATTGGGGTTATATTGCTGAAGGTATTTTGGAGTCTTTTTCTCTTTGTTGGTTTCTGAGGGTGACCATCTGGTGTATTGTTCTTCGGCTCTGGTTATCATGTTATTCGAAGGGCTGTTAACATAAGGGTGGGAGGGCGAGTCAGAATTTCTTTCAGTGCTATTTCCTCAAATATCATCACCATATGCAGACAGAGTATTAGATAAAGCAAGTTAGTCATATGGTGAATTATAATAAGCTAGCTGACACACTGACACCCAGAGAAAGTGGAGAATGAGATAGTGAGCAGAAAAAGTAGCTGATATTTGGCATGCATTCTTAGAACAAGAGAAAGAAAATCCCCAAATGTATTTTAAAGTATACTTTTTAAAACAAATAGTTTAATACTGTTTTATTTTTAAAAAAAGTATTAGATTTTTTTTTATTAGATTGTATTCATTTAAAACCTTTCTGCTACTGCAGACTTAGAATTGGCAATCTCTTATCTTGAGGCAACACTTATCTTTAGTTTAGAAGCAGCCTATGTCACAAAAATGGCAATAAAAAAGTAACTGTTTAATAGTCAATTTATTGTTATAATAAAATGCATTTTCACTTCCAACTCACCAAACATTAAGCAACTAAGAACAAGGCATAACATAAGACACTGAAGATACAAAGATAAATGTACATGATATTTGTTCTAATAAGCTTTGATAATAGTAAACTGAGCTTAAAATACTCTGTTCAATAAATTAAATATGATTAAGATTTGTTATAAGATAGTTAATGGAAGAGCGCTATGAGAAAATTGGAAAGAGAAAAATAACTTTGGTATGGAGAAATTGGGTTATACTATATAAGGCACTGGGTGGGTTTTATAAAGCACAGGATACATTTAAGGTGAGGATTTAGAAGTTGAAGAATGGGAAAACAAACAAACAACAACAACCCAAAAAAGAAAAAAGAGTTTTCAAACAGTATTGTGGAATTGCATGGAGCTTTGGAGTGTCCAGGGAATGAAAAATTGCTTAGTATAAGTGGAGGGCTTGATAAGGGGAATAGTGGAGATGATGCTTGAGAGATAGGTGGAAAACAGATTATGAACAGTTCTCATTGTCGCAGCGAGGGATCTGGACTTACGCAAATTTCTGGGAGCTATTCTGATCTGGTTGATGACAAGACCTAAGTCTGTTTAAGAAAAATAATTTTGATAACCTGTGCTTAGCAAGCTATGCATCATATTTTTCTATATCTTATTGTTCACTTTCAACTTAAGAGCCTATAGTTTCCATATTTTTACTCATGTTTCCACTTTAACTACCCCAAAATTTGTTCCTTATATTTTGTTGCAATCATCTCAAATATTTATCCAGCTTTTATATATATTAAATTTACACTGAGATTTATCAGCATTAATATAGTTAGCTACACACTATTCATGTTTCTTTACTAAACAATTTTTCACGTGTATTTTCCTCTTATTTGGAATTATTTTTTCATTTTGGCTAAGAATATTTTTGTATAATTCTCTATAACTTACATGCTTCTTTAGGTAAACTTGCATTCTAAAAAAAAAAAAAAACAAAGGCCGTATTTGAATCCTTTAACTTAAACAGCTGGGTAAGAATTTTAAATTAAAAAGAAATTTTCCTTCAGAAATTGAAATTATAATTCCATTGTCTTCCTACATACAGATTACCCAGGTATGCTCACTTTCCTCTTTTAATTAATTTCGTGACTGGTCTCCCATGGTTGTTTTTTTCTAGTTTCCACTGTTTTTGATATTTGAGTTCTTTCTCTTTTCCTGTATTGAATTTTTGGTTCTCCAGTTTCCTTGGACCTTATCTTACTTCTCTCTGCTTCATATTTTATAGAAAATCTTTATCATTCTGGTCTTCTGGTTGCATCCCTCCATGTTTTCTATGGTTACTTTGAATTTATTCATCATTTTTCTGTATTTCACCTTGTCAGTTACATTAGATTTTGAACTTAATTTCTCCGTTATGATTTCAAGTATGCAGAATCTTTTATTTACTTCAGTTACATTGGGGTCAATACACAAACTAGTCAACAGAGTTTTCAGAATTTCATAGCCTGCATTATGACTATAACTCTCCTGGTTATATTATAGCCACCCTGGCTTGTCTTTCATTAATTGCTGATTGTAGTAAATCACTCCTCTTTTTAATTAACCAAATGGATAGTCCAGGCTTTCTCTAAAGACTAACCAGTTCCCAGAGCCCTATGGGTTATTAAGCTGTATTTTTCTAAAGTAAAGTCTTCAGTTGTGCTCTAAAATTAATAATAAAAGGGACATGGTGAAATTTATATCATCACAAAAATGTGACATCACTCAAGATTGTCCAACTTTGCAACTTAACCCAAAAAGCCAAACCTATTGCTGTTAAGTCAATTCCAACCCATAGCAACCTTTAGGACAGAGTAGAATTGCCCTGTAGGGTTTCCATTGAGCAGCTAGTATATTCAACCTGCCAACCTTTAGGTTAGCAGCCATAGTTCTTAACAACTGTACCACTTTGCAATGACCAATGAAATCATTGATGATACTAAATGTCACAGGAATATACTCTTTTTCCACAACTCATATTTTTTAACACTGGTCATTACCATTCAAAGTATGTGTTGTCTGAGTACTAGCTAGGTCTATATTACTCTAATACTCTTCAGGCTCTTAAATTAGTTAACACAACCTAAGCAATTTTTTTTTTTTTTAAGCAATTAAACAGCATAATACTAATAATATGAAAGAAATACAAACAAAATTTGTCCCTGATTGTAATGACAGGCCTAGGTAGAGGTTTTAGGCTATATTCTTTATTGATGCCACATTATACTTTTCGGAATAGCCATGACAAAAGCACAGACATGACAAAAGAACAGTGAAAAAGTTCATGTGTTTTTCACACAGCAGATATGAAATTGTTAAGTGGTAAAGTGTTGGTCTGCTACAGCCTGTGGGTTCGCTTGGTGCTGTGTAGTGTGACATATTAAAGAGTATAGAAATCAATGATTTCCATGTGGTTATGTTTTTTTTCAGGCTACATTCAGCCTCAATTTATTCTTTTCCTTCCACAAGATGAAGTTAACTAAACTCATTAAACAATAAACTCTTAAGTACAGGGAAGGGACCTAGTATAAAGGATCTGATTCACAGAAATTGAAAATGTTGAGCCAAAAAGCAACTGCCCATAAAAACCAAATTCACTGCTGTCTGTTGATTCTGACTCATCGCAACCCTATTGGACAGAGTAGAACCTCCCCATAGAGTTTTCAAGGCTGTAAATCTCTTTAAGGAAGCAGATTGTCACATCTTTCTCCTGAGGAGCAGCTGGTGGGTCCTACCTGAGAATTTACTGCTGGGGAGCCAAAATACCAGATATCTCCCATCTGCCCCACCAAATCCATCCTCTACTTGTCTCCACCCTATTCTTCCTGGTATGCTCATCTATATGGGTTGCCTTGTTGGAAAGGACAGTCCTTCAAGGGTTTCTCCTGCTCTTTCAGGACTTGCTGTTTATGCCAAGGAAACAACAACCTTGAGGAATGAGGTACTGTTTCCCTCTGGGACAAAGAGCAGGCTTATTTACTGCTTGCTATAAAATCAATGGCACAGTGGTACACACATACAATGGAACTACTACTCAGCAATAAAGAAAGCACGCCAACCACTGCGTCACCAGGGCTCCTCAAAAGCAACCGTAGTGGGCACTTTTTAGAGTATACCTGAAGGACAATGACTGTCTTATGTCCTGGGATTGCCCAGATCAGCTTATTATCTGTTGGAAACAGCAGCTGCTAAAGCTTGAGAAATATAGGAAAATGAAGACTTAACTGCAAAGGCAATGTAGGGATAACTGATCAAATAAAATCTGCGGACTATTTACGGTTATGCAAGAGACTCATGAAGAGCCATTTTCACAAATTTATAGAAAGATATCCATTTGTTGACCATTTTTATCTCTGTGTAATGGCTTGTGTGTATTTTTTTGTGTTTTTTCTTCTTTTATATGAATTTTCCATTTTTTCTGAAATAAGCTCTATTATACAAAGAAATGTAGTTTTTTTTTTTAGTTTAGTCTTTGTTGTTATTTTTATTTGTTTCTCAATTATTAGAAGATAACTGATAATCGAGGAGGTTAGCAAAAGAGAACATCATAAAGGTTGAGAAAAGAGGCATTTCAGCGAAGTTATACCTGCAAAATTTGACCAGGTCCTTGGTGATAAGAAAGTCAGTGTTAGCATCAGAATTGTGCTAAATATCATTGGTAGTTTTCTGGTTACGGTTTGTTAGCTTTCATATAATGTATTCTTTAATATGATTTATTAAACTTTAAAAAAAAAATTCTTCAGTTAGTCAAACAATTAGAATGGAAGCCCTTGTGAGTACTGTTACAGCCAGATATCTGGACAAGAATGTTTCCAGTTGACAATTCGAAGTTTTGGGTCTAGTCTTCCCTGGGTGAGGTTGTATCCAGCCTCCTTGTCCAGAGATTTTGCTATGTGTCATATTTATAAGAATGGTGGCCAAAAACATCAACAACTGTCACATATCCAAATATTTAATGTGAAATGCAAACTCTAGCAAATGAATAAATCTTTCTACACTAGAACTCTCCCAACCATTTTATGCATGGGTATTCATAGGCAACAATTTTTTGTGTGTGTGTGGCAAGATCAGCGCTACCTTGAATTATGTAGTTTCTTTCTAAAGACGTGCAGTATTAGTGAGAACTAACAATGATCAGATCACCTGAGTAAGTGCTGAAATGTTCTCTATTAAGGAATGTTAATAACAATTATGTGGCCTATAAAATTGATTTAATTCCCACAACATTTTGTGTAGGCTATGCAAATTCTTTGGGTAATGATCAAAGTAGAATAAATCATTAGCTATCTGAAGCAGCTTCTGCATTTTACCCATTTCTAGTTTTATGAGGGTGTGCTGGTTCCTTTAATCTTTCATTGTTCTGACAGGATATATTATACATTTTTGTATGCAAAATTTCTATACCATATCTAAATTTAAAATAATGTATCTATACATGCTCTTGACCAACTCTGTCACAATGAAGAAAGATTTGCAGCAAAGAGCCTATATGATCCATTTTCTAGTGTATCATCTGGATGCCCAAACTATAGAAAACTCTGGGGAGTAATTAAATTTCCATATCATATGTGGAGTGACCATCAAAAAAGACAGTGCTATTTGTGGACCAGCTAGAAGGCTTGGACTTACAGTTCATTTTTTTTTTTTTTTTTTTGTAATCCTGTGTGTTTCAAATGAGTTGCAATTTGAAAATCCATGACTTTAAAATTTCTTCTTGTATCAAATCTATGTAGGGAATATTATACACCATATTAATAACAGTAGAAAGGTCATGATTTAATAGTAAACCAAACTAAGAATACATTTTGAAGCTCATATTATCAGACTTTGTAGTTTCCTATTTCACATTTAGCTGTTTATATTGAGAATGTGAAGATATATTATGTTAATTCTCAGAGGATATAAATATGCCCTGGAAGTCTTTAGAACACTGAAGAACATTAACTCTTTCAAGCTATTGACTTCACTTTTATTGCAATGTGTATTAAAAGAAAGTCTCATGGTCTGAAAGAGTCAAAACACCTCTAATAACTTAAAAGAGACTTGAGGATGTTTAAAATGTGGTTGAAGAAAAGGTGAGAAATGGCTAGATGAAATTAGTCAACTCAAGTAGCATCTTGTAAGATTCTCACTCCATGAAAGATTTCCTTACTTTCTCATTAAAAAATGAGGTGAATCTGTACACTTGCAAAACTTTATATACCTGTTTGACATTTATTTCAGATCTTCATATTTGAACAGCAACTTCAAATACAATCAACAGGCAAAAGGTATAATAAAGAAAACAGGTATTATGTTCTCTTAGGAGATATCAATCCAAATGCTCACTCAAATAACCTGAGTGGGCTTCAGGGAGGAGATATTTGTGATGGCCTTGAAGAAAATGCTGTGGAACACTTTCTCAACAGAAGAGTCACTTCAGCTTGCCTATACACCTATTGAGAATTAGCATGAATGATAATAAATGAACAGTCATTCATAAACTCAGAAGATGTAGGGCTACGGGAAAATGTGGTTAAAGAAGTCTGATCAACCTCATTCTTACAGCAATATGGAAGGTTATTGAGTCGATGATAGAAATATTGTACTCAGGGATGATTACCCAATAAGCAAGGTATACATGGGCTTACTTTACTTACTGATCTGTAATGCACAACTTCACCTGGTTTATACCACATCAAAGATATGGTGAGACCCATATGAAACTGCATTACCTATTAGCAAGTAAACACCATTAAACCCATGTGTAACTTGCTTACTGTAAGTGTATACATACCTTACTTTCTCGTTAATCCACCCCTGATTGTAGATGAAATGACTGACAGTTGCATTAAAAAAATATGAAACATTTAAAAGAAATTATTCGTAGACCAATGAGCCGGAAATGGAAAAAAAAAGTCGACATATTTGGCATCATATTGAGGAGAAAAATTTAATGAAGGCTCCCAGATACTAACCTCTGATTTAATGGAAGCATAATTATTAATTGCTGTTGGTGTTAGGTGCTGTCAAGTCAGTTCCAACTCATAACAACCATATGTACAACAGAACGAAACACTTCCTGGTCATGCACCATCCTCACAATTGCTGTTGTGCTTGAGCCCATTGTTGTAGCCACTGTGTCAATCCATCTTGTCGAGGGCCTTCCTGTTTTTCACTGACCTTCTACTTTACCAAGCATGATATGCTTCTCCAGGGACTGGTCCCTCCTGACAACATGACCAAAGTATGTGAGACGAAGTCTCATCATCCTCACTTTTAATGAGCATTCTGACTGTACTTCCTCCAAGACAGATTTTTTGATCTTTATAAATAATAATTATCAATTACAGTTTATTAAATACACTTTGGATTCCAGAAACTTGGTATTTATTTGGCATTTAATTTTCATAAGAATTATGTGAAGTTTTAAAGTTATTTTAAGAATGAATGTGAGTTCAAAGAACTTAGGTCACACAATTAGTACATGAAAAATATAAATCTGAACACCAAAATCCATGCTTTTTGACATTTGACTTGTACTATCTCAAATTTTCTCTGGTGAAGGGGATACAGAAGATATGGAAAGTGTTTTTAGCAGTGTCGGCTATCTACCATGAAAATCAGGTACTGCCTGTAATTCTATAAATACACTTTTTTTTTTTTCAGTTTCATCATCTTATATTCGTGTTAAAATAATTTAGAACAAGACTGTAATTAGAAAACTTAGGAAAAGACTTGGAATATTTTCCTGTACCCAGAAATCCAATGTGAAGAAAGTGAAGAAATGGCCTTGGCATGTGGCAACTAGATCTTGATATTCCCAACCGAATGTAAACAGTCCTCAGGGAATATAAGCTGTGATCAGATGGGTCACTCTGTAATTGTGGTGGAACAAGTCAGAGACAGGGACACTCTTCACCCACAAAAATAATTATCTCCTTCTTTCAACACGAATGATTGATGCTTCATTACCAATGATAACCCTGTCCTTCCCCATTCAAAAGTACCATGATTCCCAGTCACCAACTTATTCTTGTTTACTGAGAGCCTCTCTTCCAGTACTGGGACCTTTTTTCTTAAAACTTCATTAGAATCATCCACCACAAGCTCAAAGTCTCTAACAATCACCTTCCAACTACTTTCTATCCTTGTGCTCTATTTTTCTCCCTGTAGTTGGTTCAAAAAATTAACCTCTCTTTGACTTAGATATGTTCTTGGCAGTCTCTAGCTGGTAGGCTTAAAAAAAAAATTACATTGAGAAGAAAGAAATTGCTTATAAATATAAAAACTGAAATAAAAATAATTGTTCACTTTAGCACACTTGTATACAGTACTGATAAGTACTAAACATTATCATTTTATTTCATTGGTGGACAAGATAAAAAAATCTATAAGCACACGTATGTTTAATTTTAAGACAATCGAGCTTTAAGATGAAGAAAACATAATTTTTGGTGTTAGAAACATGAAAAGTCCCCCACACCATGACTTGTACAAAGTTCAATGCAAGAAAATCAAAGCATAATCTTAGTTTCTTAAAGGCATTTCTTTTATTAAGTAAGTAAAAGTGATTCTACATTGACTATTTACTGACATACTCAGCTAAAGGCATTGGGTATCCTTGAGCATTCCTCCTGTTACTTATTCATGATTATTCTTTAATATATGACTTCCTCTGGTGCTATTTACATTTTCTGTATCTGTTTGCTCATTTGTGCTGCTTTGTATTTATTCAGGAAACACAAGTGGCTGATGAAACCATAAAACATTGTTCACCAAATGTAACCAATGAATAAAAGAGCTCATTGCAAATGTGAACAGGGTTATTGTTTTCTATAAGATTCATAAATATAAATACTCAAAAAGGAAATTGGAAATGTAGCTGCTAAGTCAAGCATGTTCCTGGAGGTTTTCTTTTGTAATGCCATTCATAAGTATTTCTATATCAATCAAGATACCAGCCCTGTTGAAATCCATTAGATATTACACTTCATGCAAAACTTTTTTTTTTTTTTTTGGCAGCAGTAATAATCTTTGTTCCTCAAAGAGAATTTTGAAATGGATTTTTATGATAAAAGCATTGGCCCACTTGAGAACTCCAGTTGATTCAAGGTGTTTTTGAAAGCAGTTTTAGCAGGTATGAAATTTATAGGGAAGTGAGAAGTCAGCGAGGTTGGGGGAGAGGGGATAACTCATATGAATTCACGTGGGCATTAACGATTGCATTTGCAGTCAATGCATTGACATAATTAAAAACGTTGATTGTCAACCTTATAAGGGTGTCTCACCTTGAGAAAATTATCTCTATTTATAACAAGAATAATAATACTTACATGGATGCTTTGAAGATTAAATAAGATAATGTATGTAAAACAGTTTTTGACTAGCATTATATCCGCCAATATTTTGCTACATCTGTAGAGACCATTGGAAGAGTGGCCCAAACAATTGGTTGAAGGTAAAATTGACTCCAGAGTTTTCAACTGTAAATTTAATTAATCATGTGATATGTATGGAGTTAAATTGTGTGATAATCTAATCCAATAATTGTTAATGAAATTTTTTTTGTTTTTTGTTTTTTTTGCTAGTTTACAGCCTATGGGAATTTACGTGATAGAATTTAACAGAAAAGATCAACAGGGGCATTCTGACTATGGATAAGGTTTCTATTTTTGCCTTATTCTGCCCCAAATCTGTGTAAGGTGCTGCTCATTTGACAATGCAGCCAGAAACCATGTTGTCACTGTATTCTCAAGGAGGACCTTTCACACTGGAAGCCTCCTTTACCTCATCTTGAGAAAAACACTGGATTCAAAACATTTATTGCAGCTTCTTTATCTCAGGTCCTAAAGCCATTCACTTCAAAGAGGTAAAATTCCATCAGACCTCCTTAATGGCTGTGGTTATCTGCTTTAGTTTCACCTGTGGATTTTTCCTTATACTGTTACAATAAACGCTAGTCTGTTCCATTTGAAAGCCAGAATTGAAATGCATCTTACTGTCTCTGATGATTAAATTAAAGCCTGTGATTAGGAACAAACGTGCTAGTTGGTTTAAAAGGCCCAATAAAGTTGAGTTTATACATTTGAAATTAACATTTGACTCTAATCCTGTTGATCTTCTGAACTTGTTTGTGCTAAATATGGGTTTATCTCCAAGTTAATGCATAATTTTACACTCTGTGGACTTAAATGCCAAATAGATTTAAAAGCTATTTTAACTGCAAAGATGAAAAGAATACACACATCAAACATTCATTTTTAACGTCGATATCTATATAACATTTTATACCCATTTAAAACTGTTAGTTTATCCCGTACTTTGTCTCCCTTCCAATTAAAAGCTTGGTAGTCTGCAAGAATACATTTGTAGGAGAATAATCCCCCATTTCCCTGAATACTATAAAGTGAAAGTGTGTTCTGCAAAGTATTAATCCACTCAATTTATTCTTATGAAGTAAAAAATATGACAAAATATACATCTTTTAATTTTGGCCTTTTATTAATGTTGGGAATAAAAGCATATGAGCTAAACCAAAAATATGTAAAGTTACATTGGCCATATTATATATGAAATTTTGTTAAATATTCTTAGACATTATTTTTCTTCATATGTTGAATGAAAGTCTTAACCAGTTTGCAGGTGGAATTAATTGTCATTAAACACTAAAAAAAAACACTAGAGGCAATAAAAATCTATATTTGTAGAGGAAGATTATTTTCCCCATTTCGTACCTTTCTTACAAGGTGTGGATTTATCTCTTTATCTCAGTTAACCTTTCCACTATTTGCATTTGTTTGCTTGGCCTCACTTTAATGTCATGAGTTGGTCACAAATTGTGTTATTTGATCACACGTTGCATTAAGAAAATACATAAAATTAAATAAAAGGGCATAAAATAATGATAAGAAAGAATAAAATATGAAGAAAACCAGCAAAATAAAGTGGTACTATAAATAAAATAAGATTGAGTCTCCCTCTGGCCAGAACGTGGAAGGGCGGAAGGACTGCTGCCAGTTTACCAGTTGCCAGCAATTCATTTCTGACCGATGGTGACCAATGTATGTCAGAGTAGAACTGTGCTCCACAGGATTTTCAATGGAAATTTTTTTGGAATTATATTTCTAGGCCTTTCTTCTGAGGCATCTCTGGGTGAACTGCAATCTTTAACACTTTGCTTAGCAGCCAAATGCATTAACCGTTTGCCTCACTCGTGGACTCTAGAAAAACAGTTTTTCATACTAAAATGCTAGGAAATCACAGCATAAACAACAACAAAAATTTATTTTTTTAAAGCTATTGAAATGCTTTGGACACATGATACCTAAATTTTGGAATCACAGAAGCCATTTTTAGGGACAGAGGACACTTTTGTCCCTGAGGCCAAATGTTGAGGTTGCACAAACAGTAGGCAGAGGAAAGGCACAAAAACAAGTATTGCAAATTGGTGGTGAGGATGTGCAGCGACAGGAAGTCTCATTATCACCGGTGAGAATACAAAATCATAACACCACTTTGGAAGACAGTTTGCTAGTTTCTTACAAAGTTAAACCTAGTTTTATTTCGCAATTCAGAAACTACAAGCCTAAGTATTTCTACAACTGGTTTGAAAACTATGTCCACACAAAAACCTGCACCTGAATGTTAATAGCAGCTTTATTCATAATTTTCAAAATCTGGAAGTAATCATGATATCCTCCAATAGGTGAATGAATAAAAAAAACCTGTGGCACTAGTTAGCAATTAAAAAATAAAAGAGATATAAAATATGGAAGAACTTTATATGAATATTGCAAAGCGAAAGAAGCCAGTCTCAAATGGTAACATATTGTAAATTTCAATAGTATGACATTCTGAAAAAGGCAAAATGATAAGCACACACACACACACACACACACACAAATATTAGTGTTTGCCAGCAGTATGAGAAGTGGGAGGTGAATATGTTAAGCACAGGGGATTTAGGGGTGGTGAAAATATTCTGTGTGATAAATGTAATGGTGGATACATGACATTATGTGTTTGTCAAAACATACAGGACTAACCACAACCTACTGAAGTTGTCAAGGATTTCATTTTGTTTGGATCTACAATCAAGGTCCATGGAAGCAGCAGTCAAGAAATCAAACAACCTATTGTATTAGGCAAATCTGCTGCAAAAGACCTCTTTAAAGTGTTAAAAAGCAAAGATGTCACTTTGAGTACTAAGGTGTGCCTGGCTCAAGCCCTGGTATTTTCATGCCAAAGCTGAACAATGAATAAGGAAGTCAGAAGAATTGATGTATTTGAATTATAATGTTGGTGAAGAATATTGAACATACCAGGGACTGCAAGAGGAACAAATAAGTCTGTCTTAGAAGAAGTACAGCCGGAATGGTCCTTAGAAGTGAAGGTGGTGATACTTCATCTTAGATACTTTGGACATGTTATCAGGAGAGTCCTCCTGGAGAAGGACATCATGCTTGGTTAAGTAAAGGATCAACAAAAAAAAGAGGAAGACCCTCAACTAGATGGATTGGCACAGTGGCTACAACAATGAGGTCAAGCATAGCAATGATTGTGAGGATGGCACAGGACTGGACAGCATTTCCCTCTGTTGTACATAGGGTCACTATGAGTCAGGGCTGACTCGACAGCACCCAACAACAATAACAACAACAACATGGTGTCCTCTACCTTGAGAGCAGAAGAACTAGATGATGTCTGAGTATCAATACCAAATGTCCTTTTCAGGATCACAGCAGATGAATCCTGCCTGAATGGAGAAAAATGTGGAACTTCAAATTCTCAAAGAACCCAGGCTTAATGGGCCCTATGAAATTGCAGGAATCCTTGAGACTATTGCTGTGAGATACTCTTTAAACCTTGAACTGAAGCTATACCCTGAAGCTACCTTTTAAATAAATATTTGGTTCATTCAAAAAAGTGTCACCCTTGAGTACTGTGTTCTTTCCAAAAATTAACTATATGAGGCCAAATGGTCTACAATTTCTCTATAACATGGAAGAGAAAGTTGGGGTGCATCTAGCTGAAGTTAATGGGAATAGAGCAACTGGAATGGAGATGAGAGTTTTGACACAATGTGAGGAATGTAACCAAAGTCACTGAATAATATGTGTAGAAATTGTTGAATGGGAACCTATTTTGCTGTGTATATTTTCACCAAAATGCAATAAAATATTTTTCTTAAATCAAACAGTAATGTGCACAACAAAGATAATAATCTTACTGTATTCAAATTAATGGAGAAAATAATTTAGGAAGTTAGGAGATTTTTAGAAAGAATGTAGACAGGAGAATCAAACTGTATTATAAATACATGTAACAACCTCAATGAAATCAGTGAGGGAAAAGGCACTGACCTATGTAACTTTTTAATGGAGTTTATAAGACTAAAGCCAAAAGAAAATGCACGTAACATTGTACTCTAGTTCATAATGTTTTGTCCCCCAGAAGTACAGCTTAACAATTCTGATAATGCTGTGTATGTATATTGGGATTGAACAATTAAATTAATGGATGTTGTATTAGTTTCATAGGGCTGCTGTAACAGAGAACCACAAAGTGGTTGACTTTAAGCAGCAGAAATTATCTTACAGTTCTGGAGGTTAGAAACCATAATCAGTATGTTCAAACCCAGGTTCCCTCCAAAGGCTTGCAGATGCAGCTTCCCATAACCTCCTTCCTCTGTGTGTCTCTGTCTCTTCTCCTCTTTTATAAGGACACCACTCAGATTGGATTAAGACCCACCCTACTCCAGTAAGTCCTCATGTTAACAACTGATAGCATCTTCAAAGTTCTTATTTCCAAGCAAGGTCATGTTCACAGGTACCAGAGGTTACAATTTCAACATATCTTTTTGGGGGCACGATTCAATCCATAGAAGTTATCTGGCCCCACAAAATCCATGTCCTTCCCACATGGAAAGATATTCACCCCCTCCCCCGCAGCGTCATCAAAAGCCTCAACCCATTCCAACATTAGCCCTAAGTCAAAACTCATCTTCTCAATCAGGGATGGATGAGATTCTGGGTATGTTCCTTCCTTTGGCAAACTTTCTCTGCCTGTGGGCCTGTGAAACCGAGGATAAAAGTTGTCTGCTTCTAAAATACAAGGGTGGGGCAGACATTAGACGGACACTCCAATTCCAAAAGGGAGAAATTGGAGGGAAAGGGAGAATCATGGCTTCCAAGCAAATCTGAAACACAGACGTACAAATATGATTAGATTTCAAGGTTTGAAAAAATCTCTCAACTCACCTGGAGTGGAAAAATCTGCCCCTTAACTCTGGGGTGACCTTACCCCCTAGGTCCACCTCAGTTCCCTAGGCAGTGTTCCCATACCCTGGAACCAAGGAGGCAGTGACACTGACACCTTGCTAATGCCAACTGTGGTAACCCTGTGAGCCTCTGAACCACACTTGGGTCCTCCTTCCTCTTCCTTGAAGGATAATATATGTTTCTAGCTGAGTAGCTCTAACAACCTTTTTTCCTGCTTGTAGAATTCCAGGAGTCAGCTTGCCTTTATTTCCTCCCGTCTCTGCACCCTTTAGTTCAAGCTGGCACCATTTCTGTTGTGATAGTCGAAAGAATCCATAAGGCACAAACCTAACGTCTTTAGCAAACGGTTGTCCAAACACAATTTTGGTGTTCTCTCCAGAGCACTCTTTCTCAATTTTTACAGTGTGGATAGGTTGAAAATTTTCCAAATCTTCAAGTTCTGGTTTCCTTTTGCTTAACCCTTCATTCCTTAATTTATCTGTTTCATTTCACAGTTTACTATAAGCAACAAGGAGAAACCTGGCTATACCGTCCATATTTTGCTTAGAAACATCCTCAGCTAAATATCCAAGTTCATCATATACAGTTCTATTTTCCACAAAACATGTAAACATAATTCAGTTAAGTTCTTTGGCATGTTATATGAAGGTTGCCCTTTCCTCCAGCGTCCAATAACATGGTCATCATCTCCTCCTAAAGCTGCACTAGACGCATATTTAAAACCCACATTTTTATCAACATTCTGTTCACGATGATATATATTTATTCTAAGACCACAGAAGCATTCTCCACAGCTTTTCTCATTTCCATCTGAGCATGCACCAGAACTGATTTTAAAATCCATAATTCCACCAACAATCTCTTCAACGTAATCTAAGCTTTTACTATCAAGTGGCTCAAAACTCTTCTAGCCTATACTCATTACCCAATTACAAAGCCACTTGCACACTTTTAGGTATCCATTACAATACCCAAGACCATTGTACTAAACATTGTATTATTTTCTAGGGCTACCACAGAAGTACCAAAAAAGGTGTGGCTTTAAGTAACAGAAACTCATTATTTCACAGTTATGGAGGCTGGAGTCCTTCAAAGTCTCTAGCAGAAGATCTTTTCTTGTCTCTCTCATTTTCTGGCAGCCCCAGGCATCCCTGTGCTTGAAGATGCATCTTCACATGGCTACCTTTCTTTTGTCTGTCTATCGGTGTCTCTTCTCTTTTATAAGAACACCACTCAAATTGGATTAGGACCCACTCCAATATGACCACATATTAACTTAACTGATAACATTTTCAAAGACACTGTTTCCAAACAAGGTGGCATTCATAAGTACAAGGGTTTAGAACTTCAAAATATCTTTTCGGGAGACATAATTCAATCCATTTAAAAAAAAAAAAAAATGGCCAATTGTGGGAGCCAGGTTTCTCACTCTTGGAGTCACTAAAAAAACGAAAACAAAAACATTGCTGTTGAGTCATTTTGACTCATAAGGACCCTATAAGACAGAGAGCTACCCCATAGTGTTTCCAAGGACAACCTGGTGGATTCAAATGGACAACCCTTTAGCTAGCAGCCAAACTCTTAACCACTATGCCACCAGGGTTAGTTACAAATAAGGAAAGGAAAGAGGCTAGAATAATCCATGTTGTAATGAATTGGGGTTGGAGACATCTGTAAGAACCCATGTTTTAACTTCATATATGTACGGATAGTTACACATGGAAATACAAACACACACACACACGTACGTACACAGATCAGTTAGTAAACACACATATATTTCTTTGCTCTGTCGGCTGAGAAGGCTTAAAATTAAAAAAAAAAATTATAGTGCAATAATCATACTTGGATCCCTGGTGGTGCACTGGCTCAGTGTTGGGGTGTTAACCAAAATGTTGGCAGTTTGAATCCACCAGCTGCTACTTGGAAACCCTACGAGGCAATTCTACTCTGTTCTACAGGTTTACTATGAGTTAGCATAAACTCAAGAACAACTGGTTTAGTTTTTTTTTTTTTTTAAATCATACTTACTCCTCAGATCTTGCTTTCTGATTACATTCTCCAATAAAACAAATGAGATATTACTGGAGAAATGGCTTATTGTAACACTGGGCCAAGAAATATACAAGATAAACCTGGATCATTTCTTAGTTCTAGAAATTAAGGAGGTGCTCAAAAACAAAATGAAACAACAACAAAAAAAGCCCCACAATGATGAGGTCATCTTACAGTGACATTGGAGTCATTTGAAAATACTCATGAAGGTCAAAGCTGAACAAATTTTGAAATGGTATTGGTTTATAAACCGAACTGAAAAATAAGTACCATGTTTCCATAATGGTATTAATATTTTAAAAAATAATAAAAGAAGGAGAGAAATCTCTTGTGTAGAAGAAATTCACAGAAATGTTTCATCCTAAAAGTACAGGAGTGTAACACCTCACTACATAAGTGCCTGCTGTGCATAGTAATTTCTTTCTAAAGAGTAAAATATTAAAGGAGGAAAATAAAGAGTAACTTTAAGAAACCTGACCATCACTGCTCCAGCCATGTGATCAAGGTCACATCAATTGTATAAATCATGTAGATAACATATTATATATGCTTGATATGATGTGACACAAATGCCCCCATTACCTTTGTAATTTTTCTTCCCCAAAGCTCATTAATACAATCTTATCATGAGAAAATCATTAGACAAATTCCAAGAGAGGGGCATCCTATGATATTTCTGATCAGGACTTCACAAAAATCTCAAGGTCTTTTTGTGCATTGAATTATGTCCCTCAAAATGACACACTGAAATCCTAAACCTGGTACTTGTGATCATAAACTTTTTTGGACAAAGGGTCTTTGAAAATGTTGTCAGTTAGGTTAATGTGAAGTTATATTGGAATATGATCATTTTTAATCCTACATGACTGGTGCCCTAATAAAAGAAGATTCACAGAGACAAGGAGACAGAAGAAGGAAGACTACGTGAATATAGAGGCAGATCGACCCCTACAAGCCAAGAACAACAAGGATTTCCAGGAGGCATAAGATCTTAGGAAACAGGATTTGAGCAATTTCTCTCTCAGAGTCCTCAGAAGAAATCAACACAATCAATACCCTGATTTGGATATCTAGCCTCAAGACTATGAGACAATCAAATTTTGTTCTTAACAGCTTCTCAGTTTGTGGTATTTTTGTAATTACAGCAGTCCAAGGAATCAACATGGAACTGTCAGAGTCTTTGAAAATGATCAGTTAACATGGATTCAGAAGAGGACATGGAACCAGGGATATCATCGCTGATGTCAGATGGGTCCTGGCTGAAAGCGGAGAATACCAGAAAGATGTTTACCTGTGCTTTATTGACTAGGCAAAGACATTAAACTGTGTGGATCATAACAAATTATGGATAACAGTGCAAAGAATGGGAATTCCAGGACACTTAATTGTGCTCATGAGGAACCTGGACATAGATCAAGAGGCAGTCTTTTGAATAGAACGAGGGGACGCTGTGTGGTTTAAAGCCAGGAAAGGTTGTGCATCAGGGTTGTATGCTTTCACCATACCTATTCAATCTGTATGCTGAGAAAATAATCCAAGAAGCTGGACTTATGAAGAAGAACAGGGCATCAGGATTGGAGGAAGACTCATTAAGAGCCTGTGTTATGCAGATGACACAACTTTGCCTGAGAACGTGAAGCACTTATTGATGAAGATCAAAGACCGTAGCCTTTAGGATGGATTACACCTCAATATAAAGAAAATAAAAATCCTCACAAATGGACTAAGAAGCAACATCATGATAAATGGAGAAAAGATTGAAGTTGTCAAAGATTTCACTTTACTTGGATCCACAATCAACACCCAGGGAAGCAGCAGTCAAGAAATCAAAAAATGCATAGCATTGGGAAAAATTGCTGCAAAAGACCTTAAAGTGTTGAAAAGCAAAGATGTCACCTTGAAGACTAAGCTCTACCTAACCCAGGCCATGGTAGTTTCAATTGCCTGCCATGCTTGTGAAAAGCTGGATTGTGAATATGGAAGACCAAAAAAGAATTGATGCCTTTGAATTATGGTGTTCGTGAAGAATATTGAAATACTATGGACTGCCAAAAGAAGGAACAAAACTGTCTTGGAAGAAGTACACAACCAGGATGCCCCTTAGATGTAAGATTGGTGAGGCTATGTCTCATATACTTTGGACATATTATCAGGGGGGATCAGTCTCTGGGAGAAGGATATCATGTTTGGTAGAGTAGAGGGTCACCGAAAAAGAAGAAGACCCTCAACGAAATGGACTGACACAGTGGCTGCAACAATGGGCTGAAGCATAACAATCATTGTGAGGATGGCGCAGGACTGTGTAGTGTTTTCTGTTTTACATAGGATCATTATGAGTCCGAACTGACTCAATGGCACCGAACAACAACAACAACCCTAGGGAACTAAGAGAATAATTAAAGAAAAGAAAACTCTGAAAAAAACTGTCAGAGTCAGAGGAGCCTAATGAGACATGGAAACTAAATATGACATGGTATCCCGGATGGGATTCTTGAACAGATAAAAAATATTAGGCAAAAAATAAGGACATATAAATAAACTATTGACTAGTTAATAGTAATATATGGATAGCGGCTCATCAATTGTTATAAATGTACCACGCATGTGCTGAATAGGGGCAGTACATGAGGATTCTCTGAACTGTGCAGTTTTTCTGAAAATTTTAAAATGTTCTAAAATATATAGTCTATTAATAAACACACAAACACAGTGTCAGAGTCTCTTGGTCTCATGAGCTCCAAGACTTATAGTCTCGCTGTCTTGCCATGTTTCTTTCTTGCTTTCTTATGATTCTTAAGACCAAAGACTCACTCTCTGCATTCTTGCAAGCTCAGGATATTGAGGCATATAACTAATTCTGAAAACTACTCGATTTGACTTTTGAATAGATCAAAGATATACTCCTTACAGATACACAGGAAAAGGGAAACTAGGCAGAAAAAGTAAAGAGGAATCTCCTTAGGACTGGGTATTAAAATTGCAATGCCCAATTAATGGAATTAAAGCCAAGATTATACCACAACTAAGTCAAACGCTGAGTCCATCACCCCCTTACATACCCACAGAAGAAAGAGCATGACATCTGTCTTAGTTATCTAGAGCTGCTATAACAGGAACACACAAACAGGAATACGCAGTGGGTGGCTTTAACAAATAAAAATTTATTTTCTCATAGTTAAGGAGCCCAGAAGCCCTAAATCAGGGTGTTGGCTCTAGGGGAATGCTTTCTCTCTCTGTTGGCTCTGGGGGAAGGTCTTTGTCTCTTCAGCTTCTATTCTTGGCTCCTTGATGATCTTTATGTGATATGGCATCTATCTTCCTCCATTTCTGCTTCCTCACTTGCTTAAATTCTTTTATATCTCAAAAGTGATTGACTTAAAACACACCCTATATTAACACTCTCTCATTAGCATCACAAAGAAAATCCATTTCCAAATGGGATTATAACCACGGGCATAAGAGTTAGAATTTACAACACTTTTTGGGGGGACAAAATTCAATCCATAAAAAAACATCATAAAACAAAATAAACGTAAAAATGTATGGATAGATGTGTTCTTCTTGTTGTTAGATGCCGTCGAGTCTGTTGACTCATAGCGACCCTATGTACAACAGAACGAAATATTGCCTGGTCCTGAGCCATCCTTACAATCATTGTTATGCTTGAGCTCATTGTCAATCCACCTCCTTGAGGCTATTCCTCTTTTCCACTGACCTGGTACTCTGCCAAGCATGATGTCCTTCTCCAGGGACTGAAACCCCTTGACAAAATGTCCAAAGTATATAAGATGCAGTCTCACCATCCTTGCTTCTAAGGAGCATTCTTGTTGTCCTTCTTCCGAGACAGATTTGTTCGTTCTTTTGGTAGTCCATGGTATATTCAATATTCTTCACCAACACCACAATTCAAAGGCATCAATTCTTCTTCGATCTTTCTTATTCCTTGTCCAGCTTTCACATGCATATGATGGGACTGAAAATACCATGGCTTGGGTCAGGCGCACCTTAGTATTCAAGGCGATATCTTTGCTCTTCAACACTTTAAAGAGGTCCTTTGCAGCAGATTTACCCAATGCAATGCGTCTTTTGATTTCTTGACTGCTGCTTCCATGGCTTTGATTGTTGATCCAAGTAAAATGAAATTCTTGACAACTTCAATCTTTTCTCCATTTATCATGATCTTGTTCATTGGTCTAGTTGTGAGGATTTTTGTTTTCTTTATGTTGAGGTGCAATCCATACTGAAGGCTGTGGTCTTTGATCTTCATTAGGAAGTGCTTCAAGTCCTCTTCACTTTCAGCAAGCAAGATTGTGTCATCTGCATAATGCAGGTTGTTAACGAGTCTTCCTCCAATCCTGATGCCCCGTTCTTCTTCATATAGTCCAGCTTCTCGGATTATTTGCTCAGCATACAGATTGAATATGTATGGTGAAAGAATACAACCCTGACACGCACCTTTCCTGACTTTAAACAAATCAGTATCCCCTTGTTCCGTTTGAACAACTGCCTCTTGGTCTATGCAAAGGTTCCTCATGAGCACAATTAAGTGTTCTGGAATTTCCATTCTTTCCGATGTTATCCATAATTTGTTATGGTCCACACAGTCGAATGCCTTTGCATAGTCAATAAAACACAGGTAAACATCCTTCTGCTATTCTCTGCTTCCAGCCAGGATCCATCTGACATCAGCAATGATATCCCTAGTTTCACATCCTCTTCTGAAACTGGCCTGAATTTCTGGCAGTTCCCTGACGATATACTGCTGCAGACGTTTTTGAATGATCTTCAGCAAAATTTTGCTTTCATGTGATATTAATGATATTGTTCTATAATTTCCACATTCGGTTGGATCACCTTTCTTGGGAATAGGCATAAATATGGACCTTTTCCAGTAGTTGGCCAGGAAGCTCTCTTCCATATTTCTTGGCATAGATGAGTGAGCACCTCCAGCGCTGCATCTGTTTGCTGAAACATCTCAATTGATATTGTGTCAATTCCTGGAGCCTTGCTTTTTGCCAATGCCTTCAGAGCAGCCTGGTCTTCTTCCTTCCGTACCAGCTGTTCCAGATCATATGCCACCTCTTGAAATGGTTGAACATTGACAAATTCTTTTTGGGTAATGACTCTCTGTATCCCTTCCATCTTCTTTTGATGCTTCCTGTGTCTTTTAATATTTTCCCCATAGAATCGTTCACTATTGCAAGTCAAGGTTTGAATTTTTTTTTTTTTTTTTTTCCTTCAGTTCTTTCAGTTTGAGATATGCCGAGTGTGTTCTTCTCTTTTGGTTTTCCATCTCCAGGTCTTTGCACATATCATTATAACACTTTGTCTTCTTGAGCCACCCTTTGAAATCTTCTCTTCAGTTCTTTTACTTCATCATTTCTTCCTTTTGTTTTAGCTGCTCAACTTTTGAGAGCAATTTGCAGAGTGTTCCCTGACATCCATCTTGGTCTTTTCTTTCTTTCCTGCCTTTTCAGTGACCTCTTGCTTTCTTCATGGATGATGTCCTTGATGTCATTCCACAACTCGTCTGGTCTTTGGTCACTAGTGTTCAATGCATCAAATCTGTTCTTCAGATGGTCTTTAAATTCAGGTGGGATATACTCAAGGTAATATTTTGGCTCTCATGGACTTGCTCTGATTTTCTTCAGGTTCAGCTTGAACTTGAACATAAGCAATTGATGGTCTGTTTCAGAGTCAGCCCCTGGGCTTTTCCTGACTGATGATATTGAGCTTTTCCATCACCTCTTTCCACATGGACAGATGTAGAAATGTAGATATACAGTAAAATCTGTGAAGGCTGAAACCTGTGTAAAGCAGAAACCAGTCAGAGAAAGAAAATTAAAATATTTTCCACGAATAGCAATAGAAAAGTGGTAAGGCTGCACCCCGTCAAAAGTGAAAAACTGGCGAGATCTGGAAAAACAAGGCAGTCTGTCAAGTGATGGCTCTCATAGGTTTCACTGTATGTAGACAATATGTATCATAACAAAAAAAATTAAAAAGATATGAAAAAGTGAAAAAAATTTAAGTCACTGACAGAAATAAAATCAATTGAAACATATACACAGACAATCCAAATGATGGAATTATGAGAATGGAAATTTCAAATAACCACTCTCAGTATGCTGAGAAAATGTATCCAAAACCATAGCACAGTAAGTGATGAGACCAATTTATATAAAATTTGGAAGCCATTAAGAAGAACAAAGTGGAAATGTATGAAATATGGTTAAGAAAAAAATTGAATGGTATTAATAGGATTTGACTCTTCTGTAAAATTTCTAAGAATGTAAATAAAGGTCCATGAAAGTTATTCAAACTTAAATACAGAGAGAAAAAAAAAATATTGCAAATAGCTATAGCTCCTCAATGCCCTGTGGCAGAGTATCAGAGTGGGTCAACATACACGTAATTGAAGTTCTAGGTTGAGCAGAGAAAGAAAGGTCTGAAAAAATATACTTGGAGAAATGTTGGTTAAACATTTTCAAATATGGTGGAAAACATCAAACAACTAATCCAGAAAACTGAGACTAAAAATTGTAATCCACTTACTTAGGATGCTCAGCAAAACCCAAGTGTGGTAAATACATACAATCTACATCTAGGCAAGTGAATGATAAAGAGATAAATAAACTATACAAAATGTTCAAAAAAAAGAATAGGCAGTTCATAATAACAGAGTTAAGGATGGCCAAAAAGCACATGAAAAAGATCTTCAAAATCAGTAATTAACATGGAAATTTATTCACTCCAAATTAAAGGGACTGACAATAGAAAACATTGAGAAGGGTGTGTAATAACTGGAGCTTTCTTGCATTGCAGGTGAAAGAGTAAAATGGAAAACTTATGAATTATTTGATATTTATCCATAAAATTAAATTCATAATTGTTTCATGAATTTTACTCCTAGGTATCTATCATGGTGAAAATAAAACATATCCACAAAGCATATTTTACAATAATATTCATAACTATTTTATTCATAATGGACAAAAATTGGAAACAACAACCTACATCAGTTGGTAAGTGGATAACCAAAGTGTACTGTAGCCAAACAATGGAATACTATTAAACAATGAAAGGGGGCCAACTACTGATACAAATTAACAAATGAATCTAAAAAAAAATGATTTTGAGCAAATAGCATGACACCAAGAATATATATGGAATTATCCCATGTATATGATATTCTGGAACAGGCAAAATAAAGATATGGTGATATAATTCAGATTGTTGGTTGACTAAAAGTTGGAGATTGACAATAGGACCACAGGAGGAGAAATTTTTCAGTGTGATAAAAATGTTCTCCATTTTGTTTTGGATGATAGTTACACGAGTATATATTTGTCAAAAACATTCTGATACACTTAAAATTTTGGCACTTTATTGCATGTAAACTATGCCTTAACAAAGTTAATTATAAAAAGAACAAATAAACTGTAAAACCAAGAAGAATTTATATCGAGAAGCTAAATTAAAATAAAATGTAATAAAATAACCTAAATAATCAAATGAAACTGCTGAAAAACGAATTCTAGACAGACATTTAATATTTTAACATTACATGTATTAACAGAAATCTCTTTATTCAAAACTTTGTAAGATTTCATTTTAATTTCTGGTTTTTATGCCTGGGTTCTTCCAAGACTACATCCTTTATTCAGAGCACTTTACATTATAGTTTTTTTTTTTTTTCCTCTCTGCCATTTTCAAGTTGTTCATGTCTTTATAAAATGGAAGATATCTCCAGAGACTTTATAATCTAGCTCTGTGCTTTCAGGCAATGTTGCAAACTGAACCATTAAACAGATGGTTGTCTGCCTTATTCTTATTGATGTTCAGAGAAAGAAATTATATAAATTCCCTTGGTAGTGCACTTTTGTGTTATACAACTCTTAATGTCAATAAGTTGTTTCTTACATCTAACCTGAATCTCCTTTTCTCAAACATAAGCTCACATGCTTTTGTTTTATTCTCAGTGGAATAGGAACAGATGGCCAGTATCTTCCTTTGAAAAACTATTCATATACTTGAAGACAGTTGCTAACAAGATCCTTTACTTAATCGTAAATTTAATAATTCCAATTCACATAATGAAAAGGACAGAAATATCTCAACTTCATCTAATACCAAAAATGCATGTCATGAAACTTCTGTGCTATGACATGTTCTATTAAAATATATTTATTTCAGTCAATATGATAATAGTCCTTGAAGATTTCAGATAAGTTCACTGATTAAACAAGTCTATTTAATCCAAATATTTTCAAGCTTGTTCTCTCTTCTACCCTCCCCAATTTTTTACTGTAACTTATTTACTAATTAATATTCATTTTTTTATCCATGGAACACTATACACATCATGATATTCTGATATTTTATAATTACACTGCTTCAATAAATAACTAAACTAAAATATGTCAAAGAGATGACAATGATATAGTTCTTTAAAAAATAAGATATATATATGAAAATTGCCCTGCTTTCTAGATGCAAACTATTATTAAGAACAACCAGAAAGTTCAACACAATATGTTAAATAATATATGTTTCAAGTCTTCAAAAAACTAGTGTAGCACAGACAAAAAAAATGTATGGAACTATAACGAAAAGTACAACCAGAATGTTCCTTAGAAGCAAGAATGGCAAGAATACTTCTCATGTACTTTGGACGTGTTGTCAGGACAGATCGGCCTTCATCAATGGGCTCAAGCATAACAATGATTGTGAAGATGGCACAGGACTGGGCAATGTTTAGTTCTGTTGTACATGGGGTCACTGTGAGTTGGAAAAATCTTGATGGCACCTAACAACAACATAATCAAAAGTAAGAAGGCGTAAGAGAAGACAAGACCTTTCCAAAAACCAATTGCCAAAACAGACAACAGAAAGATACAGAAGATAATGGATTCATCAGATGGTGACTTTTAAATAAGGAGCCATGGTTGAGAATCTAGCTGCTTATCAAAAGGTCAGTAGTTTGAATCCACTAGCTGTTCCACGGGAGAAAGATCTAGCATTTGCTTCAGTAAAGGTTAGGGCCCATAGAACACTATGAGGCAGTTCGACAATGTGCTACGAGATCACTATGAGTCAGAATCAACTTGACAGCAACGAGTTTGGTTTTTGATTTTGACTTTCAAATAAACATGATTAAAATATTTCAGGGATTAAGTGGCCATATATGGAATGTTCATAAATAACTAAAACTAGTTAAAAAGAATCAGAAGCAACGTCCAACACTGTAAAAAAAATTCTGAAATTATGAACAGAATGAATGGATTTAATAACTGATTGAACCTAGATAGAGAATTAGTGACTTGCATAACTCTTTGAGAGATCAAAATAAAATACCTTCACTAGAATTTGGAAAGATAAATTGATATGTAATTAGAAGAATAACTAAAGAAATGTGAAATATAAATTTTGAAATCTAGTATTCATGCAATTAGAGTCCCAGAGAGAGAGGAGAGAAAGAATATGGGCAGAAGTAAGTGTGACGAAAAAAAAATAGACCAAATTTTCAAAAGTGATCAAAGCACAATAAGAGAACAGCTTTAAATCGCAAACACACATACATACATGCATACGTGCATAATGACACTTATTCATATCATAATGACCTTCTAAAATCCAAGAAAAGAAATCTTAAAAGCCAGAGGAAAAAGAAGACATATTATGGTTAAATAAACGGAAATAAGGATAGCAGCTAACTTCTCAAGAGAAAAATGGAAGCTTATATACACATTGAAAGTGTATTAAGAAAATAACTGGTAATCTAGAATCAATATCCAGTTAAAATATATTTTAAAAATTAAGACATTAGTTAATTTCCAGTCAACATGGTACCATAGACAGAAGCACCACGCTGTCCCCCCACAGAAAATACCGAAAAACTAAGTAAAACAGAGACAAACATCATTCCTGGAACCTGAAGTGCCAAATGAAGAGATAAAGAACTCACCCGAACACTGAGTGGAATAAGAAAGTGACAGAGGACAGAGAGCAGAGTCTTCTATCAGATACTGCAGCATCCACCGCGGCATTGATTTGCCATCTTGGGCTCCCGTTGGAGATCGGCGAACAGGGAGCATGGGAAAGCAGCTTCACAGAGCACCCAGCAGGAGACAGAGCACCAGGTAACCAGCAATACATTTCCCATCCCCATCCTCTTTTCACTGTCCTACCTCTGAGCTACCTGGCTGGCTGCAGCGGCTTGGCCAGCTGGGAAGTGCAGCCTCCGAGCTACTTGGATTTGCCTCACCCACATCAAAGATCAGCATACAGGGAGTATGGGAAAGCAACTTGGCGAAGTTCCCAGCAGGAGACAGAGTGCCTGATAAGGAGCGACATGTGTTTTACTAAAACCCATCCTTCTCCCTCCCCTTAGGCCTCTTCTGCTTCCTGCCAGGGGCAGTCTCTTGGTCAGGAGGCAACTGCTTTGCCCTCAAGCTGTTTACATTACTTGCACCGCACACATTGGCCTTTTCTTCTGTGCCTCCCACCACCTCCCCCTCCTTTCTCTTGAACACCTCGCTCCATGTGCCATCTTGGCTTCTTCTTGAAAGGCTCTGAAGCCCAGCTCGACTGAGGAACCACTCTCCCAGCCTGTGAAACCACACTGGTGGTATCATAGGGTCTTTTTTTGTTTGTTTTGTTTTGCTTTGCTCTGTTTGGTTGTTTGCTTTCTTTTTCTTTTTGTGTCTTGGGAGCCCTTCTAGTCAGGCTACATTGCACAGTTTAGGAGCCACTCCCCCAATCTGTGCAGCCCCATAGGTGGAATACCTGGGTGCGTTTCTTTTTTTCTCTCTTGCATTTCTGTCTTTCATTTCTTAATCCTCATCTGTCTTTTCCTGTCTCCTGAATACCTGGTGCTGTGTCACATCTATACCCTCCTCTAGCCAGGCCATACTGTGAAGCTTGGGAGCCACTTCCCCAGTCTTCGAAATCCCACCAGTGGGAACCCTGGGGGCTCTTCTTTATCAAAAATTTTATCTATTTTTTTTTTCTTTTTCTGTTTTTCTTTTCCTTTTTGCTTTTCTCCATTTCTTGGTTTTTCATCTCTCCACTCCTATTGCAAGCTCCTTTAGCACACTTTTTTTTTTCCCTTTGTTTGTTTGTTTTTAGCTCCTGTTTCTTGCTCCTCTTTGCCGGTCTATTAACTCCACACATCACAATCTGCCCCCTTTTTCCTGCCTACTTATAACCTGCACTGCTGGTGGAAATACAAAATCATACAACCATTTTGGAAAATGATAGGGCGCTTCCTCAGAAAGCTAGAAATAGAAATGATCCAGCAGTCCCACTCCTAGGAATGCACCCTAGATAAATAAGAGTCATCACATGAATAGAAATATATACACCTATATTCATTGCAGCATTGTTCACAATATCAAAAAGATGGAAACAACCTAGATGCCCATTAACAGATGAATGGATTTAAAAACTGGTACGTATACACAATGGAGTATTTCACGATGGTAAAGAACAACAATGAATCTATGAAGCATCTCATAACATGGATGAATCAGGAGGGCATCATGCTGAGCGAAATAAGTCAATTACAATAGGACAAATATTGTATGAGATCACTGCTGTAAAAACTCATGAAAACATTTACATACAAAAAGAAACAATCTTTGATGGTTATGAAGGAGGGGAAGAGGTGGGATGGAAAAACACTTAATAGGCAATACGTAAGTGGTAACTTTGGTGAAGGGTAAGATAGTACACAATACTGGGGAAGCCAACAAAATTTGTACAAGATAAGGTCATGGAAGCTCCATGGATACATTCAATCTCCCTGAGGAACAGAATTGCTAGGCTGAGGGCTGTAGGGACCATGGTCTCAGGAAACATCTGGCTGAACTGGCATAGCATAGTTTATAAAGAAAATTTTCTACATTCTGCTTTGGTGAGTAGTGTCTGGGGTCTTAAAAGCCTGTGAGCAGCCATCCAAGATTCTAAGATACTCCACTGGTCTCACCCTTTCAAGATCAAGGAAGAATGAAGAAAACAGAAGGCACAGGGAAAGTTTAGTACAAAGGACTAATGGGCCACATCTACCATGGCCTCCACCAGACTGAGTCCAGTAAAATTAGATGGTGCCCGGCCACCACTACTGACTGCTTTGACAGGGATCACAATAGAAGTTCTCAGACAGAGCTGGAGAAAAAAGTAGAACAAAATTCTAACTCAAGAAGAAAGACCAGACTTACTGGCATGACAGACTGGAGAAACCCTGAGAGTATGGCCCCTGGACATGCTTTCAGCTCACTCCTGAGGTTCACCCTTCAGCCAAAGATTGAACAGGCTCGTGGGAAAAAAAAAAAAAAAAGATTAAAGGGGCTCACCAGCCCTGGGGCAGAGACTGGAAGGCAGGAGGGAACAGGAAAGCTGATAATAGGAAACCCAGGTTTGAGAAGAGACAGTGTTGACATGTCATAGGGTTGTTAACCAATGTGATACAACAATGTGTGTACTAACTTTGATGAGATGCTAGTCTGTTCTATAAACCTTCATTGAAAGTACAGTTTTTTTGAGACATTATCAAGAAAAAAAAAAAAAGCACCTTTGAGAATTCATTCTCCAGCAGTTGCTTATTAAATGAGATATTAAAACCTGTTTTTCAGGCAGGAAAAATGCTTCCAAATAGCAGGAAGGAATGATGAGAACAGGTAAAATTATGAATAATGTAAATATTTTGGCATATCTAAATGATTACTGACTATATATAAATATTAATATATTTGAGGCTAATTTAGATACGTAAATTAATCCAAAAAAACAGCATGCTTAAGTTGAGAAGGGTAAATAAATGTTAAGTGGTCCAATTAGTCCATGTAATGCTAGTAACCACTGGTGGGACAGTAGTTAAGAGCTGTGGCTGCTAACCAAAAGGTCAACAATTTGAATCCACCAGCCGCTCCTTCAAAACCCTATGGGGTAGCTCCACTCTGTCGTATAGGGTCAGTATGAGTTGGAATCGACTTAATGTCACCTAACAGTAATGAAAATTGTTGAAATAGCAGTAAATGTACCATTACATGTAATACTTTAAAAGATAAGGGAGGCTTTTCCCTCTAAGGGAAACACGTAATAGCAATATAAAGTATAATTAACAAACCAGAAGATATCACAGAATATATTGAAGTAGGAAGCTCTAGAAATTGGTCCATCTGCCAAAACAACTATTGTGCTGACAAAAACTATTAGAATCAATTATTTCAGAACTTAAGTCTAGCTAAACACTTACAGCATCCAAAGGGGGGAAAAAAAAATTTGAAAGCAGAAAGAGTAAATCAATTTCTCACATAAAAGTGATCCTTAAAAAGATTAACAGATGATTTCTCATGTGAAACCATGGAGGCCAGAGGAAAGTGGGATGGCAAATTCAAAGTGCTGAAAGAAAATAAAACACACAAAAAAATACTAAACCAAGAATTCTATACTTGAAAAAACTGTTCTTCAAAAATGAACTATTATATTTTTACTCAAATAATGCACACATTATACATTTGTGTTGCCACGCAACCCCCATGTATTATTTTCACAAACATGTTTTACCAATATTTTTTTACATGTTGCTGACTTCAATTTCATTTTTTTCTTCTTTCCAACAGATTTAATGTTAAGTTTTTGTCTTGGTGCCTGTTGACACTGTTCCCAGTAGCAGACCTCTATCAGCCTACACTAGAGTTTCTAAAGCAGCCCCTCTCCTGGAAGGATTCCTTCCTTGCTTTGCAAACTGGTTTCTCCAATGCAGGATGAAATCACTTTTTCTGCCCTGGAAACAGCCCTCTCTAGGACAGTCAGCCTCAACCCAGGATGTTCAAGGGTCTGCACACTCTGGGCTGCAAAGGCCACTCAGACAGCAAGGCTGGTGTGCTGCAGCTGTATGCATTCTGCTCTACCATCTGGCAGGCCAGCCACATCACTCAGGCTGTTTGAAGGTCTTGCCCCAAGACCACCAAGGGGTAGTCGAGAGAACTACAGGTTCAGAGGGGTCATGTGTCCATCACAGGGATGAGACATGTCCAAGTGACCAGCTGGGGGCTCCTTGGGGCTGGGGCAGTGTCCACCCAAACCTGCACCATCCTGCCATCTGGCTTCACATGGGGCAGGCACCATGGGACCTAGGCATGCTTAGGAAACAGCTCCCACCTGTTCGTGGGACAAGCCTATACTCAGCATATGGTAGCCCTGTACACAGACCTCCACCCATCTCCAGAGTGACATACGTGGGTGCAGATCAGCTACAAGTAATTCCACTGCTCTGAGACCCAGCCACAAACTGTCCCAGATCAAATGCACAATTTCAATTTTTTAATTTCTGATTCACATGGGTACCACCAAACTAGATCCATGACTTTTCGGTGACGGCTTACACATTGTTATGTGAATATGTTCAAAAGTAACATTTTCAGACTATTGAATGAGGGCAAATGAGGCCAAAAGTCACTTCTGGAAAAATCATTAGACGTGTGATGTTTGCATGGGTGCACTATCAAGATGTTTTTATATAATTTCATCATTCCCACATATTATATCTTTGTATGTATTATTTCTGTGGGTGAGCTATTTGCAAAAAAATATATAGTAGGTTAGGACTGCCAGTGTGATGTTAAACAGCAGTGGTGAAAATGGTCATACTTGTCATTGACCTTAGGGGGAAATATTTCAGTCCTTCATCATTGAGTATGATATTAACTGTGGATTTTTCTTGTGAAAGAAAGAAGTTTGACCCCTATCTCATTTCATTTACAAAATTAGCTTGAAATGGATCAATGACCTAAATGTAAGAGCTAAAGCCGTAAAACTGTTAGAATAAAACATAGCAATAAATCTTCATGAGTTCAGACTTGGCAATGGATTCTTATATTTGACACCAAAAGAATGAGTAAAAAAAGGAAAAAAATAGATAAATTAGCCTTCAGAAAAGTAAAAGCTTTTATGCATCAAAGGGCATTCTTCAGAAAGTGAAAGGACAACTAGAGAATGGCAAAAATGATTGCAAAGCAAAATACATTTGCAAGGCTTATATCTGATAAGGGTTTTGTATACAGAATACACAAAGAATTCTTACAAATCCAGACTAAAAAGACAAACAACCCAATTAAAATATAGATGGAGAGGTTGAGTAGATATTTTTCAAAGAAGAGAAATAAATTGTCTATAAGCACATAAAACATATTTTTGAATTTATTGTTGTTAGGGAACATCCAGTTGGTTCTGAATCATAAGGACCCTGTGTACAACAGACCAAAACACTGCCCAGTTCTGCACCATCTGCATAATCTTGTTATGCTTGAGCCCATTGGTGCAACCACTGTGCCACTCCATCTCATTAAGGGTCTTCCTCTCCTTCACTGACCCTGTACTTTACCAAGCATGATGTCCTTCTCCAGGGACTGATCCCTCCTGAAAATATCAAAGTATGTGAGACATAGTCTCACCGTCCTTGCTTCTAAGGAGTATTGTGGTTGTACCTCTTTCAAGACAGATTTGTTTGTTCTTTTGGCAGTTCATGCTGTACTCAATATTCTTGGCCAACCATACAATTTAAAGGCATCAATTCTTCAGTCTTCTTTATTCATCATCCAGCATTCATGTGTGTAGGAGGTAATTGAAAACACTATGGCTCGGGTCAGGCTCACCTTTGTCTTCAAGGTGACTTCTTTTCTTTTCAACACTTTAAAGGGGACTTTTGCAGCAGATTTGCCCAATGCAATATGGCTTTTGATTTCTTGACTGCTGCTTCCGTGGGTGTTGATCGTGGATCCAAGTTAAGTGAAATCTTTGACAACTTCAATCTTTTCTCTGTTTAACATGATGTTGTTTATTTGTCCAGTTGTGAGGATTTTTGTTTTCTTTATGTTGAGGTGTAACGCATACTGAAGGCTCTAGTCTTTGATCTTCATCAGTAAATGCTTCAAGTTCTCTTCACTTACTGCAAGCAAGGTTGTGTTATCTGCTCTAATCCTGATGCCCCGTTCTTCATACAGTCCAGCTTCTCAGATTATTTGCTCTGCGTACAGATTGAATAGGTATGGTGAAAGAGTCTTCCTCCAATCCTGATGCCCACCAGGGTTTCCAAGTGCAGGTTCCTCATGAACAAAATTAAGTGTTCTGGAATTACCATTCTTTGCAATGTTATCCAAAATTTTTATGATCCACACAGTCAAATGTCTTTGTATAGTCAATAAAACACAGGTAAACATCTTTTCAGTATTGTCTGCTTTCATCCAGGATCCATTTGACATCAGCAGTGATATCCCTGGTTCTATGTCCTCTTCTGAATTAGACTTGAATTTCTGGCAGTTCCCTGTTGATATAGTGCTGCAGCCACTTTTGAAAGATCTTCAGCAAAATTTTGCTTGCATGTGATATTAATGGTATTGTTTGATAATTTCCACATTTAGTGGAATCACCTTTCTCAGGAATAAGCATAAATACAGATCTCTCCCTGTTGGTTGGTCAGGTAGCTGTCTTCCAAATTTCTTGACATAGTTGAGTGAGTATTTCCAGTGCTGCATTCATTTGTTGAAACATCTCAATTGGTATTCCTTCAATTCCTGGAGCCTTGTTTTCACCAATGCCTTCAATGCAGTTTGGGCTTCTTCCTTCAGTAGCATTGGTTCCTGCTCATGTGGTACCTCCTGAGATGTTTGAACATCAACCAATTCTTTTTGTAATATTGACTGTATATTTCTTCCATCTTCTTTTGTTGTTTCCCACATGTCTGTCAGTTTGTTGCACTGTGGGAGGCTTTTGTTTTGCTGTGATGCTGGAAGCTATTACACTAGTATTCAAATACCAGCAGGGTCATCCAAGGTGGACAGGTTTCAGCTGAGTTTCTAGGCTAAGACAGGATAGGAAGGACCCAGAAGTCTACTTCTGAAAACATTTTTGTCAGTTAAAACCTTATGAATAGCAGTGGAACATTGTATGATATAGTGCTTGAAGATGAGCCCCTCAGGTTGGAAGGCACTCAGAAGATGACTGGGGAAGAGCTGCCTCCTCAAAGTAGAGCCAACCTAATGACGTGGATAGAATCAAGCTTTTGGAACCTTTGTTTGCTGATATGGCACAAATGAAAATGAAAAGAAGTAGCTGCAAACATCCATAATAATGGGAGCGTGGAATGCATGAAGTATGAATCAAGGAGAATCTGAAGTCATCAAAAATGAAATGGAACACATAAATATCGAAAGCTTCTCCATTAGTGAGCTGAAATGGACTATTATTGGCCATTTTGAATCAGACAGTCATATGGGCTACTATGCCAGGAACCTGAAGAGGAATGACATTGCATTCATCATCAAAAAGAACATTTCAAGGTCTACCCTGAAGTACAAAGCTGTCAGTGTTAGGATAATATCCATAGGACTACGAGGAAGACCAGCTAATGAGACTGTTACTCACACTTACGCACGAACCACTAAGGCCAAAGATGAAGAAATTGAAGACATCTACCAACTTCTGCAATCTGAAATCGATAGAACATGCAATCAGTATGCATTGATAATTACTGGAGGTTGAAATGCAAAAGTTAGAAACAAAGAAGAAGGATCGGTAGTTGGAAAATTTGAAGTTGTTGATAAAAGCAATGCTAAACTAACAGATACATGAGGAAATGCTCACTATCATTAGCCATTATAGAAATGCAAATCAAAACTACAATGAGATCACCTCACTCCAACAAGGCTGGCGTTAATCCAAAAAACACACAATAATAAATATTGGAGAGGCTGTGGAGAGATTGGAACACTTATACACTGCTGGTGGGAATGTCAAATGGTACAACCACTTTGAAAATTGATTTGGCCCTTCCTTAAAAAAGCTAGAAATGGAACTACCATGTGATCCAGCAATCCCACTCCTTGGAATATATCCTAGAGAAATAAGAGCCTTTACACCAACAGATATATGCACACCCATGTTTATTGCAGCTCTATTTACAATAGCAAAAACATGGAAGCAACTAAGGTGCCCATCAATGGATGAATGGATAAATAAATTATGGTATATTCACACAATGGAATACTACACATTGATAAAGAACACTGAGGAACCTGTGAAACATTTCATAACATGGAGGAATCCGGAAGGTATTATGCTGAGTGACATTAGTCAGTTGCAAAAGGACAAATATTCTATAAGACCACTATTATAAGAACTTGAGAAATAGTTTAAACAGAGAAGAAAATATTCTTTGATGGTTATGAGAGGAGAGAGGGAGGGAAGGTGGGAGAGGGGTGTTCACTAATTAAACAGTAGATAAGAACTACTTTAGGTGACAGGAAAGACAACACACAATACAGGGAAGGTCAGCACAACTGGACTAAACCAAAAGCAAAGAAGTTTTCTGAATACACTGAATGCTTCGAAGGCCAGCATAGCAGGGGCAGGGGTTTGGGGACCATGGTTTCAGGGGACACCTAAGTCAATTGGCATAATAAAATCTATTAAGAAAACATTCTGCATTCCACTTTGGAGAGTGGCATTTGGGGTCTTAAACACTAGCAAACAGCCATCTAAGATGCATCAATTGGTCTCAACCCACCTGGATCAAAGGAGAATGAAGAACGCCAAAGACACAAGGTAATTACGAGCCCAAGAGACAGAAAGGGCCCCATAAACCAGAGACTACATCAACCTGAGACCAGATGAACTAGATGGTGCCTGGCTACAACCGATGACTGCCCTGACAGGGAACACAACAGAGGATCCCTGAAGGAGCAGGAGAGCAGTGGGATGCAGTCCCCAAACTCTTGTAAAAAGACAAGACTTAATGGTCTAACTGAGACTAGAATTACCCCGGTGGTCCTGGCCCCCAGACCTTCTGTTGGCCCAAGACAGCAAACATTCCCAAAGCCAACTCTTCAGACAGGGATTGGACAGGACAATGCGTTGGAGAGGGATGCTGGTGAGGAGTGAGCTTCTTGGTTCAGGAGGACACTTGAGACTATGTTGGCATCTCCTGCCTGGAGGTGAGATGAGAGGGTAGAGGGGGCTAGAAGTTGGTGAAATGGACAGGAAAAGAGAGAGTGGAGGGAGGGAGCGGGCTGTCTCCTTAGAGGGAGGGCAATTGGGAGTGTGTAGCAAGGTGTATATAAGTTTTTGTGTGAGAGATTGACTTGATTTGTAGACTTCAACTTAAAGCACAATAAAAATCAAAACGAACAAAACAATGCTGGAGATGGCATGACTGAATTTTGCAAGACCAATGGCTTCTTCATTGTAAATACCTTTTTTTTCACCTGTATAAATGGTGATTATATATATGTGGACCTCGTCAGATGGAATACGCAGGAATCAAATTGACTGCATCTTCAGGAAGAGACTATGGAAAAGCTCAACATTATCAGTCAGAAAAAGGCCAGGGGCTGACTGGTGAACACATCATCAACTGCTCATATGTAAGTTCAAGTTGAAACTGAAGAAAATTAGAACAAGTTGACCAGAGCCAAAATAAGACTTTGAGTAAATCCCACCTAAATTTAGGGACTGTCTCCATAATAGATTTGACTCATGAAACACTAATGACCAAAGACCAGATAAGTTGTGGAATGACATCAAGGAGGTCATACATGAAGAAAGCAAGAGGTCATTAAAAAGAAAGGAAAGAAAGAAAAGTCCAAAATGGATGTCAGAAGAGACTCTGAAACTTACTCTTGAGCATCGAGTAGCTAAAGCAATAGGAAGAAACGATGATGTAAGAGAATTGAACAGAAGACTTCAAAAGGCAGCTCAAGAAGACAAAATAAAGTATTATAATGACATGTGCAAATACCTGGAGATGGAAAATCAAAAGGGAAGAACATTCTCTGCATTTCTCAAGGTGAAAGAACTGAAGAAAAAATTCAAGCCTCAAGTTGCAATATTGAAAGATTCTATGGATAGATATTAAATGACTTAAATTTATTAGTTATTAGGAAAATGCAAATTAAAATCACAAAGAGATAGCAATTTATAAACACTGCTGTTGTTTTTGTTAGGTGCCATAGAGTTGGTTCCAACTCATAGTGACCCTACGTACTACAGAATGAAATACTGCCGGGTCCTGCGTCATTCTCGCATTATTGCTATGAAAAAGAAATTTTTTTTTTTTGAGCCCATTGTTGCTGCCACTGTGTCAATCCATCTCATTGAGGGTCTTCCTCTTTTTCTCTAACCCTCTGTTTTATTATGCATGATGTCCTTCTTCGTGGCCTAACCCCTCTTGATAGCATGTCCAAAACATATGAGACTAGTCTTGCTATCCTTGCTTTTAAAGAGCATTCTGGTTGTACTTATTCCAAGACAGGTTAGTTCATTCTTTTTGTAGTCCATGGTATATTCAATATTCCTCCCCAATACCACAATTCAAAGGCCTCTATTCTTCAACCTTCCTTATTTATTGTCCAGCTTTTGCATGCTTATGAGGCATTTGAAAACACCATGGCTTGGGTCAGGCTCACTTTCATCCTCAAGGTGACAGTTTTGCTTTTCAAGACTTTAAAGAGGTCTTTTGCAGCGTATTTGCCCAATGCAATGCATCCTTTGATTTCTTGACTGCTGCTTCCATGGGTGTTGATTGTGGATCCAAGCTAAGTGAAATCCTTGACAACTTCAGTCTATTCTCTGCTTATCATGATGTTGCTTATTGGTCCAGTTGTGAGGATTTTTGTTTTCTTTATGTTGAAGGCTTTTTACTGAAGGCTGTGGTCTTCGATCTTCACCAGTAAGTGCTTCAAGTCCTCTTCACTTTCAGTGAGTAATGTTGTCTTATCTGCATAATGCAGGTTGTTAATAAGTCTTTCTCCAATCCTGATGCCCCGTTCTTCTTCATATAATCCAGCTTCTCAGATTATTTGCACAGCATACACACTGAAGAGGTAGGGTGAAAAGATATAGCCCTAAGGTGTACCTCCCTTCACTTTAAACCATACAGTATCCCCTTGTTGTATTTGAACAACTGCCTCCTGATCCATGTACAGATTCCTCATGAGCACAATTAAGTGTTCTGGAATTCCCATTCTCCTCAACATTATTCATAATTTGTTATGATCCACTTAGTCAAGTGCCTTTGCATAGTTAATAAAGCACAGGTAAACATTTTTCTGGTATTCTCAGCTTTCAACCAGGATCCATTTGACATCAACAATGACATCCCTGGTTCTGCATCCTCTTTTAAAACCAGATTGAATTTTTGTCAGTTCTCTGCTGATACACTGTTGCAGCTGCTTTTGAACAATCTTTAGCAAAATTTTGCTTGCAAGTGATATTAATGATATTGTTTGATAGTTTCTATGTTCGACTGGATCACCTTTCTTAGGAATAGACATAAATATGGATCTCTTCTAGCTGATTGGCCAGGTAGCTGTCTTCCAAATTTCTTGGCATAGAAGATTGAGCACTTCAGCGCTGCATCCATTTGTTGAAATGTCTCAGTTGGTATTCTGTCAATTCATGGAGCCTTGCTTTTTGCCAATGCCTTCAGTGTAGCTTGGACTTCTTCCTTCAGTACCATTGGTTCCCTTTCATATGTTACCTCCTGAAATGGTTGAACCTTAACCAATTCTTTTCAGTATAATGACTCTGTGTATTCCTTCCATCTTCTTTTGATGCTTCCTGTGTCTTTTGATATTTTTCCTGTAGAATCCTTCAGTACTACAACTCAAGGCTTGAATTTTTTCTTCAGTCCTTTCAGCTTGAGAATTGCTGAGTGTGTTCTTCCCTTTTGGTCTTCTATCTCCAGGTCTTTGAATATGTCATCGTAATACTTTGTCTTCTCAAGCCCCTTTTGAAACACTGTCTACAATCAAAAAGTGGAAAATAACAAGTGCTGATGAGGATGTGGAGAAATTGGAACCCTAGAGCATTACCAGCGAGAATGTAAAATGTTACACTCACTGGGCAAAAAAATTTGGTGGTTCCCCACCTCAAAAAGAAAAAAAGAAAAGGAAAAAAAAAAATAAACATACAACTACCCTATGACTCAGTAATTCAACTCTTAGATATATATCCAAGAAAAATAAAACATATGTCCACTCAGAAACTTTTACAGAAATGTATAAAAAAAGTATTATTCACAACAGACAAAAGGTGGAAACAATCCAAATGTCTATGAATGGATGTATGGATAAACAAATTGTGATAAATACATACAATGGGATATTACTCAGCCATAAAAAACAAGGAAATACTGATATATGTGAAAACTTACATGAACCTCAAAAACATTACACTAAATTAAAGAAGCTATATAAATATGGAAGATCACAAAAGTATGGTTCCACTTATATTAAATATACAGAAGAGATAAATAGATTTTGTCAGAGGATGAGAGGAGGGAATAGAGAGTGATTATTGAGAGGGTATGGGGTGCTCGTCTGGGATGATGAAAAATATTTAAAACAGAGATTGGGGTTGCACAATATTGTGAAGGCACTGAGTATCACTGAATTGTACATTTTAAAATGGTTAATTATATGATATGTCTTTTACCTCAATAAAATTAATTAATTGATTTAAAAGCAAGTAAATAGTGGAGAAAATAAAATACTTTTAAAAGTGCCTTATCCAAAAGAAGGTCATAGTACAGAAAAATAAAAGTATATATATATTTAGTATTATGCTTTACATACATTATACACAAACATACACAGAATACATTTTATATGTATAGGTATAGGGAGAGGTTCTCAAGGTGACATCTTTGTTTTTTAAGACTTTGAAGAGGTCTTCCGCAGCAGATTTGCCCAATGAGATACATGGTTTCATTTCTCGGCTGCTGTTTCTATGAGCATTGATTGTGGATTCAAGTAAAATGAAATCCTTATCAACTTCAATCTTTCCCCCATTTATCAAGATGTTGCTTATTGGTCCAGTTGCGAGGATTTTTGTGTTCTTTATATTGAGGTGTAATCCATACTGAAGGCTATATAGCCTTTGAGCTTTCTCAGTAAATGTTTCAAGTCCTCTTCACTTTCAACAAGTAAGACTGTGTCATTTGCATAGCACAGGTTGTTAGTCTTCCTCTAATCTTCATGAACTTTTTCGTATAGTCCCGCTTCTTGGATCATGTGTTCAGCATACAGATTGAGTAAGTACAGTGAAAGAATTCAACCCTGATGCACACCTTTCCTGATTGTAAACCACCCTTGTTCTGTTCAAACAATTGCCTTGTGTTCTATGTACAAGTTCCACATGAATACAATTAAATGTTCGGGAATTCCCATTCTTTGCAATATTATTCATCATTTCTTATGATCTACCAAATCAAACCTTTATGTAGTCAATAAAATGCAGGTAAACATATTTCTGGTATTCTGTGCTTTTAGCCAAAGTTCAACTGACGTAAACAATGATACCCCTTGTTCCATGTCTTCTTCTGAATCCAGCCTGAATTTCTGGCACTTCCCTGTCTATGTACTGTTGCACCTATTTTTGAATTATCTTTAGCAAAATTTTACTTGTATGTGCTATTAATGATATTATTTCATAATTTCTGCATTCAATTGGATCACCTTTCTATAGAATGGGCCCATGTATGGGTCTTTTTCAGTCAGTTGGCCAGGTAGCTGTCATCCAAATTTCTTGGTATAGATAATGAGCACTTCTGGTGTTGCATCCGTTTGTTGCAACATCTCTATTGGTATTCTGTCAACTCCTATAGCCTTGTGTTTTTGTCCCTGCCTTCAGTGCAGCTAATACTTCCTCCTTTGGTACCATTGGTTCTTGATCATATGCGACCTCCTGAAATTGTTATCGGATGATCAGACTTTTTGGCACAGTGACTCTGTGTGTCCCCCCCCCATCTTCTTTTGAGACTTCCTATATCATTCAAATTTTTGACCACAGAATCCTTCCATATTGCATTTTGAGGTTTCAATTTCTTCAGTTGTTTCAGCTTGAAAAATGCCAAGTGAGTTCTTACTTTTTGGTTCTAACTCCAGGTCTTCGAGCAATTCTTTAAAATATTTTGCTTTGTCTTCTTGAGCTGCCCTTTGAAATCTTCCTTTCAAATCTTTTACTCCGTCATTTATTCCATTTCCTTTAGCTATTTGACATTCAAAAGTAAGTTTCAGAGTCTCTTCTGATATCCATTTTGGTCTTTTTTTTCCTTCCTGTCTTTTTAAGGAAAGAAATCTTTTAAAAATCTTTTTGTTTTCTTTATGTATGGCGTCTTGATGTCATCTCACAACTCAACTGATCTTTAGTCATTAATATTCAATGCATCAAATCTATTCTTAAGATGGTGTCTAAATTCAGGTGAGATATACTCAAGGTCATACTTCAACTACCTTAGACTTGTTTTAATTTTCTTCAGCTTCAACATGAACTTGCATGGGAGCAATTGATAGTCTGTTACTCAGTTGGCCCCTGACCTAAATCTGACTGATGACAATGAGCTTCTCCATCATCTCTTTCCATAAATGTAGTCAATATGATTCCTGCGTATTCCATCCAGTGAAGCCCATGTGTATAGTCATCGTTTACGCATTTGAAAAAAAGGTATTTCTGATGAATAAGTCATTGGTCTTGCAACATTCTATCATTACATCCCTGGCATCATTTCTATCACCAACGCCATATTTTCCAACTACTGTTCCTTTTTCTTTGTTTTCAGCTTTTGTATTCCAATCACCAGTAATTACCAATGCATCTTGATTGCATGTTTGATCAACTTAAGACTGCAGAAGTTGGTAAAAATCTTCAATTTCTTCATATTTAGCATTAGTGGTTGGTGTGTAAATTTGAGCAAGTCATATTTACTGGTCTTCATTGTAGGTGTATGGATTTTATCCTATCACTGACATCATTATATTTCATGATAGGTCTTGAAATGTTCTTTTTGATGATGACCACGAAGCCATTCCTCTTCAATTTGTTATTCCAGGCATAGTAGACCATATCATTGCCTGATTCAAAATGGCCAGCCCCAGTACATTCCAGTTCACTAATGCCAAGGATATCAATCTTTATGTGTTTATTTTATTTTTGATGCTTTTCAATTTTCCTTGATTCATGCTTCATATCTTTAATGGATGTTTGTAGCTGTTTCTTCTCATTTTAATTTACCCCACATCAGCAAATGAAAGTCTTGAAAGCTTTACTCCATCTACATCATTAAGGTCAACTCTACTTTGAGGAGGCAGCTCTTCCCCAGTCTTATTTCCTGTGCCTTCCAACCTGAAGGGATCATGTTCCAGTACTATATTGGTGAATGTTTTGCTGCTATCCATAATGTTTCCACTGGTCTTTTTTTTTTTTTTTTTTCAGAAGTAGACCACCAGGTCTCTCTTTTTAATCTACCTTAATCTGGAATCTCTACTGAAACCTGTCCACCATGGGTGACTTTGCTGGTGTTTGAAATAGTGCTAGTATATCATTGAGCAACACAGCAACATGCAATCCACTATAGCGTGATAAACTGACAGACAAGTGGTGGGTGCCAACATTATGCCCTGCTAGATATACAATTCTGCAGCCTAATTTTATGTCTAAATATTCAACACTATTTAAAAAGTCTTAAACATGGGACAGCTTCTCTGAATGAATACTTGAAATGTCTTTCTATGTCTTTGAAGTCTCTCTTTTGTATTTGGTTTTCAAATCAGGCACTGGTAATCAACAGTAGTAGTGAATACCCAATCTGAGTCTCACATTGCATAGTGAGTGGTAGATAAAGACTGACAGAAAGAAAAGGAGAAAGTGACAGAGATGAATACTAAGGATAATTTACTTGGATACAAAGTATTCATTCCAAAATAATTAGAATAGATAGAAAGAACTGAGTTATCTGGGTCTACCTAGGTTCAGGTACTTAATCATTCCAAGCACATTCCAGTTGTTATAATGTTGAAAAGATATACTCATAAAACAATAAATAAATAAATCTTCTAATTAACATTTTGTTTTGCCTTTAAAGTGTCAATGAAGAGTTCTTTTGCTTAAGAAAGCCTAGAGAGCATATATATCACATATGATTTCACCATGGGTGGGTATGACATTCCAGCCACGTAATAGTGGACCTTTTTATTTTCTGTGGCCTGGTTATAGAGAGAAACAGCTCATTAGAGGGAAATAAAAAAAGTTTCTTTGTTTTAATTTTTTTAAATTTTCTATTCTCACTGTTTTAAACAAACGTACAGGAATTGAACTAAATTATATATATTTTTTCCAAGCACACACACATACATACAGATATATTAAAGAAATTGTGTATTGGACTCTGAATAGCAATATTGTTGATGTAATTATCAAGAGTGTATTAGTGAAAGAACATAAGTTTATATAAATGCAGTTTTTTATTTTTATTTTTTGGGGGTGCCCACTAGGTCCTATCAGAAGGATGGACAGGAAGTCACTTAGTGTTGGCCTCACATTAATGAAAAGCCTTGCATGTATGATTTTTACTTCTATAAGTTTGTTTTTAGGACTTAAATAATGTGACACGATTTTAAGTTTTTTTGTTTTTTTTATATAAACTCACTTTTCAAAACACAATCTTCTTTATGATAATGCATAATAGAAGTCCTCTAATAGTTTTATGATTATTGGTTTTGCTCATGAAATCACTTGCAGTTTTAAATAGTAACACTGTTGGCTCAATTCTAGGTCTTGTGACTATATAGTCTTAGGAGCTTTCTCAAATCCACTCAGGTGCTTCTAAAAGACCAAATAAAGCAGGGCCATTGAGATCTTTAACTGACATGCTGCATCAGGAGAAGAAAATAGAGACTTCCTGACTCAGCATTTTTTGTTTATAACATCCAGCTTTTTTTCTGTTTGGTTATTGAAAAAGACATAAAATTAAAAAAAGGTTTATATTGTAAAAAAAAAAAAAAACTCGATTCAGATTTAGACAGAATTATCTATAATCTTATTAATTAATACATACTTTATATATTAACATGGAAATCCTGGTGGTGTAGTGGTTAAGTGCTACAGCTTCTAACCAAGATGTTGGCAGTTCCAATCCGCCAGGCGCTCCTTGGAAACTCTATGGGGCAGTTTTACTTTGTCCTATAGGGTCACTATGAGTCGGAATCAACTCGACGACAGCAGGTCTGCTTTTTGTTTTTTTAAATATATTAATATATACAAGCATTATATATACATAGTATATACTCTTATATATTGTATTTATTAGAGTTTTTATGTAAAATGGAAACCCTGGTGGTATAGTGGTTAAGAGTTTGGCTAACTAGAAGGTCAGCAGTTTCAGTCTACCAGGTGCAACTTGGAAACCCTATGGGAGAGTTCTACTCTGTCCTATCAGGTCACTAAGAGTCGGAATCTACTAGATGGCAATGAGTTTTTTTGGCAGGGTTATGTAAAATATTTTTCATTCATATTTTTAAATATTATTATTTATTTTTAGAATATTTCCATATATTAAATCCTGACTTCAAATGAAAGTTTTATGAATTAAAAATCGAATATAAAATAATAAGTAAAAAACATTCATTTGAAATAATATTCTTATTTAGCAAGTAAATGATTACTTCTTAATATAAAGGCAATTGATTGCTGCTCTTCGATTAATAATTATAATAACAATGAATAATTATGCCAATAGCTACAATACTTGTAACATATCTGATTGTTGGCTAACAAACACCACTCCATAGCATTGGGCAGAGCAAAGCCAGCACAATTTACTAATTTTTAAAGACATTTCAGTGCTTTATTTTCTATTTCTAAGTGAATAATTAAAAACATTCAGCTCTGACAATTTACCAAACATATAACCAAAAAAACTCCTCTGTCATCGAGTCCAGTCAATTCCAACTCATACTGAACTTACAGGACAGAGTAGAATTGCCTCATAGGGTTTCCAAAGAGCAGCTAGTGGATTTGAACTATTGACTTTTGATTAGCAGCCTTGCTCTTAAACACTGTGCCACCCGGGCTCCACAAAGTCACCAATAACTGTAATCCTTTCTGTCTCATGTAGAAATTATTTACTTACTTTTAATCATTAAATTATTTAATAAACTGAGGATATTTTATTCCTTAAACATGTAAATTCAAGGTCATTGCTGAACAACTAATTTACACAGATTTTCTAAATGAGATACATTGTCATAATCAAGATCATTTAGAGTTCATAAATATATATCAACTTGGTAAGTAAAATAAACAGAAACAAATATTTAAAATATACATTAAACTGCAAAACCAAACCCATTGCTGTTGATTTAACGAATGAAATAAAAATGTTTATGCTTTTAGTAATTACTAAGAATTAGAAAACCCTGGAGCTCTGGTTGCACAGTGGTCAAGCACTCGCTGGCTGCTAACCAGCCAGGTGGTGGTTGGAACCCCCCAGCAGCTCCAGGGGAGAAGGATGTGGCAGTCTGCTCTTGTAAAGATTACAGCTTTGGAAACCCCACGAGACAGTTTTCAATTGCTTTATACGCATGAGAAAGCTGGACAATGAATAAAGAAGACTGAAGAAGAACTGATGCCTTTGAACTGTGGTTTTGGCCAAGAATATTGAATACACCATGGACTGCAGAAAAATGAACAAATCTGTCTTGGAAGAAATACAGCCAGAACACACCTTAGAAGCAAGGAAGGCAAGACTACATCTCATGTACTTTGGACATGATCAGGAGGAACTAGTCCCTGGAGAACGGCATCGTGCTTGGTAAAGTACAGGGTCAGTGAAAAAGAAGAAGACCCTCAACAGATGGATTATCAGGTGGCTGTGACGATTTTGTGGATGTCTTAGGGCTGGGTGGTGTTTCTGTTGTACATAGGGTCACTATGAGTTGGAATTGACTCGATGGTACCTAACAACAACATGAGTTGGAATTAACTCAACATCAATGGGCTTTTGGTTAACAAGGGTCATCTTAGTTTGCACTAATTCTTGCACAATAGCTAACTGGGATATTTTAATGACTCTATCATTACACTACTATGATTAGTATCTAATAGTTAAATCTCTAAATGAGACTTTTTTTCCCCCATTTTACCTGACAAAATCCTGTAATCACGGTCATTAAAACAAGTCTCCAATGTAAACATTGGCTTAGTTTTTATAATTCCTTTTAGGATTCTGTTACTCTCATCTTGGCCTGTTTAAAAACATCCATAAAACTACATTATACCCTAATTAACAATTTGAGAATAAAATACAAAAATATAAAAATCGTAAGTAAATGTTTACCAATTTATCTGTGGTTACTGGCACTTTTCATTATCACTGTGTCTTTTTATGTTTTAGAAATGTAATAAATCTAATTAAGTATCATTTTGAAAGTTCAGCAGAGTGAAGTTTTAAAATATGTACTGAATTCTTTGGCATTTCTATACTAGTGAAACTATGAAATGCTCTAAAAATTATAACAGACCATTTTATTCTCTGTTCTTATAAATTCTTATAGATTAATTAAATTGTAACTTTGTGTAAATTGAGTTTTTTTCAGGAGAATATCCTTACCTTTGATGAAAGTTTTATGAACTACCAACAAAAGTACCGCTTATCAAAATTTTATAAGGCAAAACTTTATTTTACCTTGCTTTTGAATCAAAAATTTCAAATAATTGTCCTCAATGAAATATTATAACAAACCTTGCCCCAGAAGTTTATACCTATGAGCTAATTTTTGTTTCCAATACATAGATTGTTTCTCACTCTAGTGACCTATGGAAACCCTGGTGGTGTAGTGGTTCAGTGGTATGGGTACTAATCAAAAGGTCAGCAGTTCGAATCCACCAGCTGCTCCTTGAAAACTGTGTGGGACAGTTCTACTCTGTCCTATGAGGTTGCTATGAGTTTGAGTTGACTCAAAGGCAATAGATTTGGCTTGTTTTTCTAGTGACCTATGAAACAGTATCTGAATTTTCATTTTGTTGTTACTTATTTAGTCAAACATAGTATTTATTGTTGGTGTTTTTAAAATGAATGTTATAATTTTGGAATGGATTTTAAAATAAAAAGATGTAAATTTTAACAATATACCAAAAAAAAAAAAAAAAAAATCCGGTTCCATTGAGTGGATTCCAACTCGTAGCAACCCTATAGGACAGAGTAGAACGGCCTCATAGGGTTTCCAAAGAGCAGCTGGTGAATCCAAACTGCCAGCCTTTTGGTTAGCAGCCATAGCCCTTAACCACTGCACCACCTACACTCCTTTAACAATATAGTCACTGCTTTTCTTTTATCCACAAAGCCAGAGACTTAGGGTCAGTTTACTGTTTAACCATCATGAATCAAAAAATGAGTTGAATCTCTTTTAGATGATACAAAAAAGATCCCTTTTTAAAATTTCTTTATTACTTCATTTATTGCTTTTTTTGTCTCTGTTTAAAGAGAAAGCAGTTTAGACATGAAAGTCCATTTTGGAGATATTTGACCTTAAACAGGATGTATTTGCTATTACAATTCAAAAGGAACTATTTTTAAAGATAATTTCAATAAAAATTGAGATCTTTGTTAGGCCTTTTTTGCCCTGTCTCAAGCTCATTGCAGATTAGACTATTTTTTGTTGTTTGCTTCTGTATTATGACCCCACACAACACCTTAATGAAACTGAAATTGTGGATTTCCTCAGTTCTCTTAAACATATTTTTATTAGGTTGTCTAGACAGAATAGTGAGTCAAGAAGAGAAATTCACTGGTATGGTATGGTATATATGTCTATCTGACTGCATAGATTCAGTCTCAGAACAAGAAAGGATAGACAGAGAGAAAGGCTGAGAAAGAGAGTGAGAAGAGAGACTGATTGATTTCAAGGAATATAAAATCAGCAGAGGTCAAATTAACCCTGAACATCCTGAATTGTGAGAATTATTTTGACATATCATAAGATAACCTGTTACTGACAACATAATTGCATTGTAGAAATAAATTTAATGACTTTCTTTCCATGTCTGCCTTGAGGTTAAAAAAAAAGTGTATTTTGTCATGAACATGTATCACTTTTCCATTTTGTCTTCCCTACTGCCTGCATTCAATAGGGAATTTAGATATTAGGAGTTCACTTTATTTGTGTACGTTGAAATTTGAATACTTCTTTTAAGGGGACTTAGTGATTTCTTAATATATTCTTAGCTATTTTATTTTCTTTGGGAATTGCATAATTGTAGATATGTTTCACTGTCTGTCAGTTTGTCATACTGTGGGGGCTTATGTGTTGCTGTGATACTGGAAGCTGTGCCACTGGTACTGAAATACCAGCAGAACAACCCACGGCAGTCAGGTTTCAGCTGAGCTTCCAGACTAAGGTAGACTAGGAAGAACCAACAAATCTATTGCTGAAAATATTTAGCTAGTGAAAACCTTATGAACAGCAGCTGAACATTGTTTGATATGCCTGAAGATGAGCCCTTCAGGTTGGAAGACACTCAAAAAAAAAAAAAAAAAAAGTTTTTTTTTTTTTTTTTTTTTTTAGATGACTGTAAAATAGAAGCCTACTCAAAATAGTGTCGATCTTAATGATGTGAATGGAGTCAAGCTTTTGGGACCTTCATTTGCTGATGAGACATGACACAAAATGAGAAAAACAGTTGCAAACATCCATTAATAACTGGAACGTGGAAAGTACAAAGTATGAACCTAGGAAAATTGAAAGTCGTAAAAAATGAAATGGAATGCATAAACATTAATACCTTAGGCATTAGTGAGCTGAAATGGTCTGATACTGGCCATTTTAAGTGGGACAAATATGTGGTCTACTATGCCAGAAACTACAACTTGAAAAGGAATGGTGTTGCATTCATTGTCAAAAAGAACATTTCAAGATCTATCCTGAAGTACAATACTGTCAGTGTTAGGATAATACCCATACACCAACAAGGAAGACCAGTCAATTTGACTGTTATTCAAATTTATGCACCAACCACTAAGGCCAAACATGAAGAAATTCAAGATTTTTACCAACTTCTGTGGTATAAAATTGATCGAACATGCAATCAGAATGTATTGATAACTACTGGAGATTAGAATGTGAAAGCTGGAAACAAAGAAGAAGGATGGGTAGTTAGAAAATTTGGCCATGGTGTTAGAAATAATGCCGGAGATGGCATAATTGAATTTTGCAAGACCAACGACTTCTTCATAGCAGATACCTTTTTTTCCAACATAAATGGTGACTGTACTTGTGGACCTTGTCAGATGGAACACACAGTAATCAAATCGACTACATCTGTGGGAAAAGAAAATGGAAAAGCTCAATATCATAAGTCAGAATAAGGCCAGGGACCAATTGTAGAACAGATCATCAATTGCTCATATGCAAGTTCAACTTGAAACTGAAGAAAATTAGAACAAGTTAACCAGATCAAAGTAAGACCTTGAGTATATCCCACCTGAATTTAGAGATCATCTCAAGAATAGATTAGAGGTGTTGAACACTAATGATTGAAGATCAGAACAGCTGCATAATGACATCACAGAAATCATACATGAAGAAAGCAAGAGGCCATTGAAGACAAAAGGAAACAAAAGTCCAAAATGGATGTCAGAAGAGACTCTGAAACTTTCTCTTGAACGTCTAGTAGCTAAAGCGAAAGGAATAAATGATGAAGTAAAAGAGTTGAACAGAAGATTTTAAATGGCAGCTCGAGATGGCAAAGTATTATAATGACATGTGCAAAGACCTGGAGATGGAAAACCAAAAGGAAAGAACACTCTCAGCATTTCTCAAGCAGAAAGAACTGCAGAAAATTTCAAGACTCGAGTTGCAATATTGAAGGATTCCATGGGGAAAATATTAAAAGACTCAGGAAGTATCCAGAGAAGATGAAAGGAATGCACAGAGTCCTTATACCAAAAAAAATTGGTCATTGTTCAACCATTTCAGAAGGCACCATATGAGCAGGAACCAATGGTACTGAGGGAAGAAGTCCAAGCTGCACTGAAGGCATTGGCGAAAAACAAGGCTTCAGCAATTAACAGAATACCAACTGAGATGTTTCAACAAACCGAAGCAGTGCTGGACGTACTTAGTAGTCTATATCAAGAAAATTGGAAGACAGCTACCTGGCTAACTGACTGGAAGAGATCTGTGTTTATGCCTATTCCCAAAAAAGTTGATCCCACCGAATGTGAAAATTATCAAATAGTATCATTAATATCACACTCAAGGAAAATTTTGCTGAAGATCATTCATAAGCTGCTGCAGCAGTATATTGACAGCGAACTGCCAGAAATTCAACCTGGGTTTAGAAGCAGATGTGGAACCTGGAATATCATTGCTGATGTCGGATGGATCCTGGCTTAAAGCAGAGAATACCAGAAAGATGTTTACCCGTGTTTTATTGATTATGCAAAGGCATTTGACTGTGTGAATCATAACAAATTATAGATAACATTGCAAAGAATGGTAATTCCAGAACACTTAATTGTGCTCATGAGGGGCCTGTACATAGAACAAGAGGCAATCATTCGGATAGAACAAGGTGATGCTGCGTGGTTTAAAGTCACGAAAGTTGTGCATCAGGGTTGTATCCTTTCACCATACCTATTCAATCAGTATGCTGAACAAATAATCAAAGAAGCTGGACTATATGAAGAACGGGACATCAAGAACAGAGGAAGACTCATTAACAACCTGTGATATGCAGATGACACAATCTTGGTAGCTGAAAGTGAAGAGGAATTGAAGTACTTACGGATGAAGACCAAAGACCACAACCTTCAGTATGTGTTACACCTTAACAAAAAGAAAACAAAAATCCTCACAACTGGACCAATAAGCAACATCATGATAAATGGAGAAAAGATGGAAGCTGTCAAGGATTTCATTTTATATGGATCCACAATCAACATCCATGGGAGCAGCACATCAAATCAAAGGACTCATTTTATTGGGCAAATCTGCTGCAGAAGACCTCTTTAAAGAATTTAAAAGCAAACATGTCACCTTGAAGACTAAGGTGCGCCTGACCCGATCCATGGTGTTTTCAATTCTCTTGTGTATGTGAAAGCTGGACAATGAATAAAGAAGACAGAAGAAGAACTGATGGCTTCAAACTGTGGTATTGGAGAAGAATATTGAATATACCATGGACTGCCAAAAGAAGGAGCAAATCTGTCTTGGAAGAAGTACAGTCAGAATGCTCCTTAGAAGCAAAGATGTGGAGACTATGTCTCATATATTTTGGACATGTTGTCAGCAGGGATCAGAACCTGGAGAAGGATATCCTGCTTCATACAGTAGAGGGTCAGCGGAAAAGAGGAAGACCCTCAGGGAGATGGATTGACATAGCGTCTGCAACAATGGGCTTAATCATAACAATGATTGTGAAGATGGTACAGGACTGGGCAGTGTTTCTTTTAGTTGCTATGAATCAGAACCTACTGAATGGCACCTAACAACAACATATCTTATTAGTTCAACCTGATCAAACAACACAATTCAAATATCTATATTAATATAACCAAAAAACCAAACCTGTTACGGTTGAGTCGATTCCAACTCATAGGGACCCTATAGGTCCGAGTAGAACTCCCCCGCAGGGTTTCCAAGCTGTTCCTGGTGGGTTAGAAGTGCTAACCTTTAAGTTAGCAGCTGTAGCTCTTAATAAATATGCCACCAGGGTTTCCATTTATGTGTATTATATTAATATAACTTTTCTGTTTTATTATATGTGCAAATAAAATTAAATATATAAAGCAGAAAACATTAACACTCAGTCTTTCAGAATTCCTATCATTTCTTTTTAGTAAAAAGTATTATAAAATCTGGAAACCCTGGTGTTGTAGTGGATAAGTGCTATGCCTGCTAACCAAAAGGTCAGCAGTTTGAATCCACCAGGCGCATCTTGGAAACTCTATGGGTCAGTTCTACTCTTTCCTATCAGGTTGTTATGAGTCGGAATCAACTTAACGGCGATGGGTTTTATTATAAAATCATGGGTTCTCAAAATTTCATTCAGAAAAATATTATTATTATTTTTTTTAGGAGTCACCAGATGAAAATATTCATCCAAATGTATTATTCTGGGTCAATATATTAAAAGAATGTATGTTATTATTAAAAATTAATACATAGGTCATCATCCCTAACTTATGACCATAATTTTTTTTAAAACATCTTATTGGTACTAATATGTCGCAGCAATAATTTGCTGATGTTATCATTCTCAGATGTTTACTCACAGATTTTGATAATAAAAGGCAATAATAATGAAAACTAAAAAAAAAGGAGATATTGACGTAGTCAGAACTGACTCACAATGGAGTCATCAGAACAGAATCCCATTGTAAGCTGGGAACTACCTGTAAATCAAACAAATTATGTTCCTCTAAGATAGAATTTGGTGAAAGTTGCATTTCAGAATATTAATATTTAAAGTGCACAATACTACTTTTAAGAGACTTTACAGAAAAAAATTATTATAACTGTAGAGATAACAATAACATAAAATATTTGACCACTTAGTAATAGGTAATGCACAGAATAATAGGCACCTACATTTATGTTTTTATACAAAAAAGGCTATTTGAACTTATTAGCCTCTTACGGTTAAGCATAACCAGAAATGACGTTTACTCTTGTTAGAACTGTAATTTAGAGATCAATAGTAATGTGAAATGGAAACACTGAGTAGAATTTAGGAAAATGTAAACTTTCCCCAAACAACAGGTATATTTGAAATTAATATAAACTAAGACCTTACAGGAAACCCTGGTGGTGTAGTGGTTAAGAGCTACAGCTGCTAACCAAAGGGTCAGCAGTTCAAATCCGCCAGGCGCTCCCTGGAAACTCTATGGGGCAGTTCTACCCTGTCCTGTAGGGTCGCTATGAGTCAGAATTGACTCGACAGCACTGGGTTTTTGGGTTTAAGACCTTACATAGATCAAGAGGCAGTCATTTGAACAGAACAAGCGGCTACTGTACAGATTAAAATCAGGAAAGGCGTGCATCAAAGATGTGACCTTTCACCATATTTATTCAGTCTGCATGCTGAGCAAATAATCCAAAAAACTGGGCTATATGAAGAAGAACCGGACATCAGGATTGGAGGAAGACTCATTAACAACCTGTGATAGGCAGATGACACATTCTTCCTTGCAGAAAGTGAAGAGGACTTGAAGCACTTATTGATGAAGATCAAAGACCACAGCCTTCAGTATGGATTGCACCTCAAAGTAAACAAAAATCTTCACAACTGGACCAATAAACAACATCATGATAAATGGAGGAAAGAATGGAGATGTCAAGGATTTTTTTTTACTTGGTTGAATATACAATCAACACCCGTGGAAGTAGCAGTCAGGAAATCAAAAGACAGATTGCATAGGTCAAATCTGCTGCAAAAGACCTAATTAAAGTGTTTTAAAAGCAAACAAGTCACCCTGAAGACTATGGTGCACCTGACCCAAGCCATGGTGTTTCTAATCGCCTCATATGCATGTAAAAGCTGGACAATAAATAAAGTAGACTGAAGAAGAATTGACACCTTTGGATTGTGGTGTTGGCGAAAAATATTGAATATACCATGGGCTGCCAAAAGAATGAACAAAATTGTTTTGGAGTAAATAAATACAGCCAGAAAGCTCCTTAGAAGCAAGAATGGCGAGACGATGTCTCATGTACTTTGGACATGTTATCAGGAGGGATCAGTCCCTGAATAATGACATCATGCTTTGTAAACTCAGTGAAAAAGAGGAAGACCCTCAATGTGATGAATTGACAGAGTGGTTGCAAAAATTGGCTGAAGCATAACCATGAGTGTGAGGATGGTGCAGGGCCAGACAGTGTTTCTTTTTGTTCTACATAGTTCACTATGAGTGGGAACTGACTCAAGGACACCTAACAACAACAGCAACAAGACAGTTTAGTTACATAAATATTAACTTTCAAATTCTAAGATCCATTCTGTTTTAAACTGAGAAAAGAAGACAATTCCCTGTAAGTTTTTAACTTCTTTCAAAATTATTTTTTATTCCAGTTACCATTCAGTTGATTCTGATTCATGACAGCCTCATGTGTGTCAGAGTAGAACTGTGCTCCATAAGATTTTCAAGTGGCTGACTTTTCAAAAGCAGATTACTATACATTTATTCCAAGGCACCTGTGGGTGGAATTGAACCTCTAATCTTTCAGTTAGTAGCCAGGAGTGTTAACAGTTTGCACTACCCAGTGACAATACATTATAAAAGCATAAGAGTTAGAAAGCCCTGCTGAGATTAGAAGAACAATTATCCCAGAAAGCATGGCTAGTTCTTGGATGGAGTGTACAGCACAGACGACTGCTACTTAAGAGTTCCAAAAAAGAAAAAAAAGAACTAAACTAAAAAAGCCATAACTAGGAGGGGAAAGGGGAAAATCATTACCAATGTCATTTTCCCCCTTCCCACCTTATATACTAGGTATGAAATTAGTATTAAAAATAGTGTATGAAAATTATTTAGAAATGTATCAAAAATTATTTTACCTCTGCTGTAATTATTTATACTATTATAATATTATTCTATGTTACTTGCCATGTATGAAAAAAAATTGGGGTTTTTGAAAGTCTAAGTATAAAGAAAAGATATCTGGTAATGTGATAGAAGAGTAATGAGTTTAAGGTTGAAGACTGAATTATACTTCCAGCTCCAGCCCTTCCTTTTTTTTATCCCTTGACTGTATCACATAATGATTTTGAGTATGCTTTATTCTTTCTTCCACAATATTTCTTTAATCAACCCCATATTATGAATTTTACAATGTTATGAAGACCACAGGTAGGTAGGTAGTACATTTATATGCAAATAATTATATGCATTCAAGGAGTGAGCACAGGAGAACTTTAAAAGTAACTTCGCAAAAGACTTTGTGCTGTTGTGGGTTAAATGTGTTCATCTACTGGGGCAAATGATACAATGTACTCCCTCAATGTAGGGCTGAGCTAGATGTACATTCAGAAATATGTTCAGGGTGAGCTCTTGAAATTTCCTCAAAAATGTCAATGATCAAAACATATGAATTTGTTTAAATCAGAAACAAAACATTGTCACCTCAGGATTACACTCCAAAATTCATTTGTTCATTGTTTGAATATGAATTGAGTGCCTACTGTATGCAAACTATTATAGTAGTCCTTGGAGATACACCAATAAACAATGTAAGCATGATCCTGACCTTACCCCTGTAATTATGTTGAACTTTATCTGTTGCTTGAAATTCATTATACAAAAAATACAATGTCATTGTTGGTGTAATTTGTATTTCTCTACTTATTAGTGAAATTGATATTTATTATTATTTTTATATTTTTTGCACATTTCATATTAATATTCTTTTCCCGTTTTCTATAGGATCATTCGTCTTCTTTTTTTTTTTACAAGTCCTTTATTTGAGATAATACCCCTTTATTTCATGCACACCAATTTGCTTGCTCTTTTTTTTTTCTTAATTCTGAGTTTTGTGTGGATGTTGGGAATATGAAAAGTCTATTCATTAGTTAATCGTTTCCAGTTAATATAAACGAATGGGGTTCCATCGGAGAAAGGGGAGCTATGTTGAAGAGAGTTGGAGAAGAATGCTTGTTGTGTGCTCTGCTCCTTCCTGCCCTTCGTTTGGGGACAGGACCACTAGACAAATATCCTTGTGAAGTGATATTGGAAGGATGAGTCCATGAGGATTGCCCTTTAATTTAAGGGTCTGACCTGGAACAAGGAATGGAACATACTCTCTGTTCTGAAGTTTTTAATGTCCATTTAATTATGGAGTTGAAATGCAAAACCAGAATTCTCTAACTCCACAGTGAAAGGTCTCAACAACAGGCAAGGCAGCATCCCTGGATGATATCATGATATATTACTCTAATTATGAGTTAAATCACAGAAATTGTTAGAATTGCCTAGCATTGAAGAAACCATAATGAAAATCATTACATCTTACATTTGCTGAGTCTGTTTCAGGTATGCTTATTTTAAATGTTTATCTGAGTTTCTTTAATATATTTCCAATGTCAGTGATGCTTGGCAGTTAGTATTTTGAAATGTCCTCCAAACATTCCTATTCAAAAATGTTATCAAAAATATATACCATCTATAGCTATGTAGCCAGGACTCAGAAGAACAAAGGTAAAATTGTGAAAAAAGTAGCAACTATATTTTCCAAATTGTATCTGGCGGGAAAACTAAGACATTCACATCTGTTCCTGGGAATTAATATTCTCTCATCACTCACAGAAGAGAATTACCTTAGGTTATTTGTTATAAAAAAAAATTTTTTTTGTTATAGCCATCATAAAATAAAATATCAAAGTAAAACAGAAATCTAATGTTATATTTTCAACCCTCTGAGAATACTCTCCAGTGGCTGTAGGCCTCAAAAACACTAAAGAATGTAGTCATTTAAAACAAATGAAACATAAGGATAGACACCTTTGAACAATTCCTACTGTCAGGGCGTCCTTGGAAATTACTGAAAATTAAAATATATTGCAATGGTATTTATTAAATTTATCTATCGTTTTCACTGTGTAGTAGTGTACCAGGAGAAATTTTCATTTTATTTTATATTAAACATTTATAGTGCATTAAAGGTTATATATTTAGTTTTCACAGTGAGGGAGAAAAGGTGCACATACGTCACCAATTGTTAGGCACCTCTGAGGTTGTGATGGAGTTAAACTCACAAATGAACTTTTAATCTTTTTATGTCAAACAGTGTGACCGGCATTCAAATGAGGACATTTTTTCTTTGATTCTTCACCATAAAACCATTGCCAAACTGTTGTACATGAGCCAGATAAGACATACAAGGCTTGGATGTCATAAATATTGCCTCTACATCTAGGAGATGACCCTATTGTTAACTTTTAGGGCTTTTTAATATGACCTGGAATTACTAAGAGTTCTCCAGATATCTCACCAGGTCCTTCTCAAAACAACTGCTTTTAAAAATAAAACAACAGCCAGCGTTTGTAGTCACTGTAATAAAACCCAAAATATTCTATTTCAAATCAGTTTATGAAGAGTATTTTGATTTGTTCTGCTAATGGCATTTTCACTTGCAATTAGAACTGAGAGAAAAACTTGTGGGATGTGATCTGAACCATCAGAGAGGCAGGAAAGGTCAATGTCTAATTTCATATTTGTGTATTTTTCTGATTCTTTTAAAAATACTAATTTTTAGTAATAATAGTAGTAAGAATATGATGATGTTGATATTAAATATGTTAAAATAGTTTTAATTGAACCCTATTTTACTACAGTGTGATATTAGGTAAGTTTAAGAAAATGTATGACAAAAACAACATTCAAGATAGATCATAATAATTTCAGATGAATTTTTAAAAATTTTTATTTGAACTTCTACTCTGATTTTTCTTATACAATGATGGAAAGTCTTTGTAATTATTAAATATCAGCATTTTAACACTTTGTATTTATGGAATACTAAAAATAATACAATAGCAGAAGTTAGAATATAAAACATTTACTTTAAAAGTTGTAGAGAATGAAAAATTTTCTTTAACTTAAAAATTTGAAGTCATTATTATCTTTTTCAAATTTTTATTTATTTTATATTTATATCTTTTTAAATATAGTATATGTGATTGTACAAATTTTAAAAGAAGAGAAAAACCCATGGTAGGAAAAAATAAAATTCATCCCAAAGTTCACAAATTGTCTAAATTTTGAAGTGTTTTTCCTTTTTTCCCTCTGATAACCTGTGGAGCCTTGGTGGTGCAGTACTTAAGAGCTCAGGTTATTAATCAAAAGGTCAGCTGTTCACATCCCCCAGCTGCTCCTTGGAGACTCTATGGGGCAGTTCTACTCTGTCGTGTAGGGTCACTATGAGTTGGAATCCACTCAATGGCAATGGGGCACAATCTGTAACTCAGTCTTATTCTATCTCTCCTTCTCTTTCTGTGTCTGCTGTGTCTCGCTCTCTGTCTCCAGCATTAAAGCTCTTTATCACAAGACTTATTTTGGGGCCTGGACTTAAACCAAGATTTACAACTTTAGCATTATGGTTTTAAACATAATACAGAAAATATTAATTAAACATATTATTTAAAATGTTATTTTAAAACAGATACTCAAGGGTAGTTCATATCATCAAATATTCTTCTGTGAAATAGGTGATGTTCCACTGTGCTGGTGAAATATAATTCAATTCAGTTTTTTTTTTTTTTTATGATAACTTCTATTCTATATTTTTATTTTCAATTTGTTTTTTTTTTTTCTTTTATTAAGCTTCAAGTGAACGTTTACAAATCCAATCAGTCTGTCACATATAAGTTTACATACATCTCACTCCCTACTCCCACTTGCTCTCCCCTTCTTGAGTCAGCCCTTTCAGTCTCTCCTTTCGTGACAATTTTGCCGGCTTCTCTCTCTCTCTATCCTCCCATCCCCGCTCCAGACAAGAGTTGCCAACACAATCTCAAGTGTCCACCTGCTATAATTAGCTCACTCTTCATCAGCATCTCTCTCCCACCCACTGACCAGTCCCTTTCATGTCTGATGAGTTGTCTTCAGGGATGGTTCCTGTCCTGTGTCAACAGAAGGTCTGGGGACCATGGCCGCCAGGATTCCTCTAGTCTCAGTCAGACCATTAAGTATGGTATTTTTATGAGAATTTGGGGTCTGCATCCCACTGATCTCCTGCTCCCTCAGGGGTCCTCTGCTGTGCTCCCTGTCAGGGCAGTCATCGATTGTGGCCGGGCACCAACTAGTTCTTCTGGTCTCAGGATGATGTAGGTCTCTGGTTCATGTGGCCCTTTCTGTCTCTTGGGCTCTTAGTTGTCGTGTGGCCTTGGTGTTCTTCATTTTCCTTTGCTCCAGGTGGGTAGAGACCAATTGATGCATTTTAGATGGCCGCTTGTTAGCATTTAAGACCCCAGACGCCACATTTCAAAGTGGGATGCAGAATGATTTCATAATAGAATTATTTTGCCAATTGACTTAGAAGTCCCCGCAAACCATGTTCCCCAGACCCCCGCCATTGCTCCGCTGACCTTTGAAGCATTCATTTTATCCCGGAAACTTCTTTGCTTTTGGTCCAGTCCAATTAAGCTGACCTTCCATGTATTGAGTGTTGTCTTTCCCTTCACCTAAAGCGTTTCTTATCTACTGATTAATCAATAAAAAACCCTCTCCCACCCTCCCTCCCTCCCCGCCTCGTAACCACAAAAGTATGTGTTCTTCTCAGGTTTACTATTACTCAAGATCTTATAATAGTGGTCTTATACAATATTTGTCCTTTTGCCTCTGACTCATTTCGCTCAGCATAATGCCTTCCAGGTTCCTCCATGTTATGAAATGTTTCAGAGATTCGTCACTGTTCTTTATCGATGCGTAGTATTCCATTGTGTGAATATACCACAATTTATTTACCCATTCATCCGTTGATGGACACCTTGGTTGATTCCAACTTCTTGCTATTGTAAACAGAGCTGCAATAAACATGGGTGTGCATATATCTGTTTGTGTGAAGGCTCTTGTATCTCTAGGGTATATTCCTAGGAGTAGGATTTCTGCGTTGTATGGTAGTTCTATTTCTAACTGTTTAAGATAACGCCAGATAGATTTCCAAAGTGGTTGTACCATTTTACATTCCCACCAGCAGTGTATGAGAGTTCCAATCTCTCCGCAGCCTCTCCAACATTTATTCTTTTGTGGTTTTTGGATTAATGCCAGCCTTGCTGGTGTGAGATGGAATCTCATCGTAGTTTTAATTTGCATTTCTCTAATGGCTAATGATCGGGAGCATTTTCCCATGTATCTGTTGGCTACCTGAATATCTTCTTTAGTGAAGTGTGTGTTCATATCCTTTGCCCACTTTTTGATTGGGTTGTTTGTCTTTTTGTGGTTGAGTTTTGACAGAATCATGTAGATTTTAGAGATCAGGCGCTGGTCGGAGATGTCATAGCTGAAAATTCTTTCCCAGGCTGTAGGTGGTCTTTTTACTCTTTTGGTGAAGTCTTTAGATGAGCATAGGTGTTTGATTCTTAGGAGCTCCCAGTTATCTGTTTTCTCTTCATCATTTTTGGTAATGTTTTGTATTCTGTTTATGCCTTGTATTAGGGCTCCTAGGGTTGTCCCAATTTTTTCTTCCATGATCTTTATCGTTTTAGTCTTTATGTTTAGGTCTTTGATCCACTTGGAGTTAGTTTCTGTGCATGGTGTAAGGTATGGGTCCTGTTTCATTTTTTTGCAAATGAATATCCAGTTATGCCAGCACCATTTGTTAAAAAGGCTTTCTTTTCCCCAATTAATTGACACTGGTCCTTTGTCAAATATCAGCTGCTCATACGTGGATGGATCTATGTCTGGGTTCTCAATTCTGTTCCATTGGTCTATGTGCCAGGCTGTTTTGACTACTGTGGCTGTATAATAGGTTCTGAAATCAGGTAAAGTGAGGCCTCCCACTTTCTTCTTCTTTTTCAGTAGTGCTTTGCTCATCCGGGGCTTCTTTCCCTTCCATATGAAATTGGTGATTTGTTTCTCTATCCCCTTAAAATATGACATTGGTATTTGGATCGGAAGTGCGTTAAATGTATAGATGGCTTTTGGTAGAATAGACGTTTTTACTATGTTAAGTCTTCCTATCCATGAGCAAGGTATGTTTTTCCACTTAAGTAGGTCCTTTTGAATTTCTTGTAGTAGAGCTTTGTAGTTTTCTTTGTATAGGTCTTTTACATCCTTGGTAAGATTTATTCCTAAGTATTTTATCTTCTTGGTGGCTACTGTGAATGGTATTGATTTGGTTATTTCCTCTTCGGTGTTCTTTTTGTTGATGTAGAGGAATCCAAGTGATTTTTGTATGTTTATCTTATAACCTGAGACTCTGCCAAGCTCTTCTATTAGTTTCAGTAGTTTTCTGGAGGATTCCTTAGGGTTTTCTGTGTATATAATCATGTCATCTGCAAATAGTGATGACTTTACTTCTTCCTTGCCAATCCGGATACCTTTTATTTCTTTGTCTAGCCTAATTGCCCTGGCTAGGAGTTCAAGTACGATGTTGAATAAGAGCGGTGTTGAAGGGCATCCTTGTCTGGTTCCCGTTCTCAAGGGAAATGCTTTCAGGTTCTCTCCATTTAGAGTGATGTTGGCTGTTGGCTTTGCATAGATGCCCTTTATTATGTTGAGGAATTTTCCTTCAATTCCTATTTTGGTAAGAGTTTTTATCATAAATGGGTGTTGGACTTTGTCAAATGCCTTTTCTGCATCAATTGATAAGATCATGTGGTTTTTGTCTTTTGTTTTATTTATGTGATGGATTACATTAATGGTTTTTCTGATATTAAACCAGCCTTGCATACCTGGTATAAATCCCACTTGGTCGTGGTGAATTATTTTTTTGATGTGTTGTTGGATTCTATTGGCTAGAATTTTGTTGAGGATTTTTGCATCTATGTTCATGAGGGATATAGGTCTATAATTTTCTTTTTTTGTAATGTCTTAACCTGGTTTTGGTATCAGGGAGATGGTGGCTTCATAGAATGAGTTGGGTAGTATTCCGTCATTTTCTATGCTTTGGAATACCTTCAGTAGTAGTGGTGTTAACTCTTCTCTGAAAGTTTGATAGAACTCTGCAGTGAAGCCGTCCGGGCCAGGGCTTTTTTTTGTTAGGAGTTTTTTGATTACCGTTTCAATCCCTTTTTTTGTTATGGGTCTATTTAGTTGTTCTACTTCTGAATGTGTTAGTTTAGGTAGGTAGTGTTTTTCCAGGAATTCATCCATTTCTTCTAGGTTTTCAAATTTGTTAGAGTACAATTTTTCATAAAAATCTGAAATGGTTCTTTTAATTTCATTTGGTTCTGTTGTGATGTGGTCCTTCTCGTTTCTTATTTGGGTTATTTGTTTCCTTTCCTGTATTTCTTTAGTCAGTCTAGCCAATGATTTATCAATTTTGTTAATTTTTTCGAAGAACCAGCTTTTGGCTGTGTTAATTCTTTCAATTGTTTTTGGTTCTCTAATTCATTTAGTTCAGCTCTAATTTTTATTATTTGTTTTCTTCTGGTGCCTGATGGATTCTTTTGTTGCTCACTTTCTATTTGTTCAAGTTGTCGGGACAGTTCTCTGATTTTGGTTCTTTCTTCTTTTTGTATGTGTGCATTTATCGATATAAATTGGCCTCTGAGCACTGCTTTTGCTGTGTCCCAGAGGTTTTGATAGGAAGTATTTTCATTCTCGTTGCTTTCTAAGAATTTCCTTATTCCCTCCTTGATGTCTTCTATCACCCAGTCTTTTTTCAGGAGGGTATTGTTCATTTTCCAAGTATTTGATTTCTTTTCCCTAGTTTTTCTGTTATTGATCTCTAGTTTTATTGCCTTGTGGTCTGAGAAGATGCTTTGTAATATTTCGATGTTTTGGACTCTGCAAAAGTTTGTTTTATGACCTAATATGTGGTCTATTCTAGAGAATGTTCCATGTGTGCTAGAAAAAAAAGTATATTTTGCAGCAGTTGGGTGGAGAGTTCTGTATAAGTCAATGAGGTCAAGTTGGTTGATTGTTGTAATTAGATCTTCCGTGTCTCTATTGAGTTTCTTACTGGATGTCTTGTCCTTCTCCGAAAGTGGTGTGTTGAAGTCTCCTACTATAATTGTGGAGGAATCTATCTCGCTTTTCAATTCTGTTAAAATTTGATTTGTGTATCTTGCAGCCCTGTCATTGGGTGCATAAATATTTAATATGGTTATGTCTTCCTGATCAATTGTCCCTTTTATCATTATATAGTGTCCTTCTTTATCCTTTGTGGTGGATTTAAGTCTAAAGTCTATTTTGTCAGAAATTAATATCGCTACTCCCCTTCTTTTTTGCTTATTGTTTGCTTGATATACTTTTTTCCATCCTTTGAGTTTTAGTTTGTTTGTGTCTCTAAGTCTAAGGTGTGTCTCTTGTAGGCAGCATATAGATGGATCGTGTTTCTTTATCCAGTCTGTGACTCTCTGTCTCTTTATTGGTGCATTTAGTCCATTTACATTCAGCGTAATTATAGATAAATAAGTTTTTAGTGCTGTCATTTTGATGCCTTTTTATGTGTGTTGTTGACAATTTCATTTTTCCACATACTTTTTTGTGCTGAGGCGTTTTTCTTAGTAAATTGTGAGATCCTCATTTTCATAGTGTTTGACTTTATGTTAGTTGAGTCGTTACGTTTTTCTTGGCTTTTATCTTGAGTTATAGAGTTGTTATACCTCTTTGTGGTTACCTTATTATTTACCCCTATTTTTCTAAGTAAAAACCTAACTTGTATTGTTCTATATCGCCTTGTATCACTCTCCATATGGCAGTTCAATGCCTCCTGTATTTAGTCCCTCTTTTTGATTATTGTGATCTTTTACCTATTGACTTCCATGATTCCCTGTTACGTGTATTTTTTTTTTTAATTAATCTTAATTTGTTTGTTTTTGTGATTTCCCTATTTCAGTTGATATCAGGACGTTCTGTTTTGTGACCTTGTGTTGTGCTGATATCTGATATTATTGGTTCTCTGACCAAACAATATCCTGTAGTATTTCTTATAGCTTTGGTTTGGTTCTTGCAAATTCTCTAAACCTGTGTTTATCTGTAAATATCTTAATTTCGCCTTCATATTTCAGAGAGAGTTTTGCTGGATATATGATCCTTGGCTGGCAGTTTTTCTCCTTCAGTGCTCTGTATATGTCATCCCATTCCCTTCTTGCCTGCATGGTTTCTGCTGAGTAGTCTGAACTTATTCTTATTGATTCTCCCTTGAAGGAAACCTTTCTTTTCTCCCTGGCTGCTTTTAAAATTTTCTCTTTATCTTTGGTTTTGGCGAGTTTGAAGATAATATGTCTTGGAGTTTTTCTTTTTGGATCAATCTTAAATGGGGTTCGATGAGCATCTTGGATAGATATCCTTTCGTCTTTCATGATGTCAGGGAAGTTTTCTGTCAGGAGTTCTTCAACTATTTTCTCTGTGTTTTCTGTCCCCCCTCCCTGTTCTGGGACTCCAATCGCCAGCAGGTTATCCTTCTTGATAGAGTCCCACATGATTTTTAGGGTTTCTTCATTTTTTTTAATTCTTTTATCTGATTTTTTTTCAGCTATGTTGGTGTTGATTCCCTGGTCCTCCAAATGTCCCAGTCTGCATTCTAATTGCTCGAGTCTGCTCCTCTGACTTCCTAGTGCGTTGTCTAATTCTGTAATTTTATTGTTAATCTTTTGGATTTCTACATGCTGTCTCTCTATGGATTCTTGTAACTCATTAATTTTTCCACTATGTTCTTGAATAATCTTTTTGAGTTCTTCAACAGTTTTATCAGTGTGTTCCTTGGCTTTTTCTGCAGTTTGCCTTATTTCATTTGTGATGCCTTGAAGCATTCTGTAAATTAGTTTTTTATATTCTGTATCTGATAATTCCAGGATTGTATCTTCATTTGGGAAAGATTTTTATTCTTTTGTTTGGGGGGTTGGAGAAGCTGTCATGGTCTGCTTCTTTAAGTGGTTTGATATGGATTGTTGTCTCCGAGCCATCACTGGGAAACTAGTTTTTCCAGAAAATCCGCTAAAAAAAAAATGCAGTCAGATCCCTATCAGAGTTCTCCCTCTGGCTCAGGCTATTCGGATGTTAATGAAGCCGCCTGGGGAGGGTGGGGGAGGGAACAGAGAGATAGGAGAGTAGCACCTCAGAATATAGCCAGAGTTGCTTGTCTTGCTTGGAATGACTATTATATCTGAGATGCCCGCGGGGCGCGTAGCCTATGTGTGCTGGCTGTGTGGAGATTGCCCCCGGGGGGTCTGGTCCGCTGGAGTCACGGTCAGATCCTCCGCTTCCAGCCCCAAGCCCAGGGACAAGGCTCCCCTACTGGGACGGTGCACTCTCGACTCCAAAATCAGTTGCTACCTCCCGGGGACTTCTCGTCCCTCCAGCCGCGTTGCCGTGCCGCCCCAGCGAACTTTGGCCTCCTCCCGGGGTTAGTTCAGGTGCGTGGAGCAGGTCCCCGTGCTTGTGCCATGACCGAGTGTCCCAGCTGGGACGCTGTTCTCCCCATTCCAATACCAGTCGCTGCCTCCCGGGGACTTCTTCTACCAGCTGCGTCCCACGCCGCCCGCGCGACCCAACTGGGCCCCCTCCCGGGGTTAGTTCAGGGGGGTGGAGCAGCTCTCTGTGCTTGTGCCGTACCTGACTGGTATGCTGGCTCCAGGCTCTGAAAACAATCGCTGCTTCCCCGTATTAGTTCGTTCTCCGTCTCTAAATCTGTGTTTGTTGTTCAGGGTTCGTAGATTGTTGTGTATGTGATCGATTCACTTGTTTTTCCGTGTCTTTGTTGTAAGAGGGATCCGAGGTAGCGTCTGCCTAGTCCGCCATCTTGGCTCCACCTCTCTCAATTCAGTTTTTTAAATTCTCTCTTTTATTGCATTTCATTTCTGTTGAATGTAGCAGAAAGAATGTCATGGAAGATCTCTGCAAGACAACTTTCAACAGAATTACCAAAGGCTGATTACAAAGAATTAGAAGGCCAGGCAGTGAATGAATGCTCCTGATTGTGTAATTGCTTGCCAAGGTTGAGAAAATGTAATATTTTAATTGAATCTGTTTTAAATTTTTTATTATTCCCTTGTTTTGACAATTGGCATAAAAATTTACCCTCAAAAATATAACTGAGTCTAAAGGTATTGTGTCAGAGCCACTTTTGAATATTTTCTAGATATAATACCGCAGACTCAAGAATTTTTAACTCTTTATTTAATATTTTGAACAATGTAATGTATATATATTTTGAATATCTAAAAAGCATTCATTTGCCATGACAGACAATTACAGTCACACACAGTTATAGGTTGTACATGTATACATTAACCTTATGTTATCTGATACACAAAATTCCTCATTGTTTTAATTTTTGTATTATGTAATTGAATAGAACTCATGGGACGTGGTCATTGTCAGTACCACTTGGACCAACAGAGATATAGATAGACTAAGACATTCACAGGAAATCTACAAATTTGGGAAGTTATAATCTATATATCATTTTTAATCTCTTAATTGATTACATTATAAAAATTAAATATGTATAAAGTAATAATGCAAGCCCTGTTAGTATAAGAACATACTGATACATTTCAGAAGAGTCCTAGATTTTTTTTTCTTGTTGTCATGCTATTATTTCAATGAGATTTTGCAACATATAATGCAAACACATATTTTGGGGAGGTTTTTTTTTTTAATTACCCAAGTGGTTTAAAATTAATATTTCTTTATTAAAAACTTAAAAAGAAAACTGTATTTTTATAATTTTGGTAAACTCAATCTCATTTGTTAGAGACCATATTCTAGAATTATCTTATAAAGTGGTGCAAATCAAAGAAGTATTAACATTGCCCACAGGAATAGAAATCAACTAGGAAAGTTGACTTGCTAATTATTCAGCAGACTTGAAGGAATCTGTATCCAAAAGGATTACTGCCCAAAAGCCTGCCCTGGGGTTGGAACAGGTGTTCTTTCATCAGAACTCAGTATCGCTGCTATTTCAAGGAGGAATTAAAAAAGACAACCCTGGGAAAGATAATCCCATCTATGTGACATGAAAATTATGACTCCTAAACTAGATTGTACCCTTTCTCTCTCTCACTTATTTCCTAGACTTTTCTCTGTCTCAAATAGATCCCTTACCAATTCCACAGCAGCTGGCATAAGTCTTCTCCTGAAGATGACAATGGCACTCTTGCAGCCAAGCTGAGGCAAACAGGTGTTTGAAGAGATCCAAATTTCAGGTAGAATCACCCATAGAGGTTATAACTATGAGCCCCAAAATTGCCTACTAATCTTCCTTCCAAAGGTTTATTGTTCAAGGCTACACTTAAGAACTTTCCTCCTCAAAGTGAGTCACCGTTAAGTTCCTCTGCAACTGTTTGGGATATTGTTTTGGTTGGATTAGAGTCATATAATGACTGTAATGCTTTTGCCTCCGTGTGTAACACCTGCAAGTTCTTTAGTCCTTATTATCTTTCAAACAGTTTCAATGACTTTGAATACTTTGCTTAGTGAGTAGGAGTAAGGAAAGGAGTCTATTGTTCATGATATTAATTGTTACAGATTTTCGATCAATCCTGACAGCAGATGATTAGTCATGTATTTTCTGTGGGCAAGAGGCTATAGTAACTTTGTTTTGGGGGGGAAAAAAAAACTTTAATTAAATTAACTTAAAAGAAATGTGTTATTTTAAGACCTTTTCCTCATTTGTACCACATAATAACCGTCCCTGGAAAGATATATTTTTGTTTTGTTTTGTTTTTACAATCATACTTGCAAACTAGCCTGTGATCACTGCCCAAATGGCACCTGACCATTTTGGCACCTGAAAAAGGACACCTATGCCTTGCATTTCAGGGAAACCAGTTTGTATGTAAGTTTCACATAAAGTTAAGTCAGGGGAGTCTGTTTTTCAGAGGGTAGAATAATGAATCTGGTCAATGTCCGTGAGCATAAATTAATTTTGCTCCTCCCCATTTCTGAATTTTTCCCGATGCTTGTAAATAATTCTGACTGAAGGGCAAGCACATCCACCTTTTCCCTGCCTTCCTCATCTAGCTTTACCATTTCCAGTATTTAACTATTTAATCATGGATGTGGTCCCATCCATGATTCCCGTGTTTGTTTGCTTCAGAACTATTTGAGCTCTTCCTTGTTCCCAGGCAGGGAGAGTGACGCTGCAGCAGGATTTTCGTATCACAGGTGAGAAGTTGGTATAATAATTAACTTTGAATGCCCCATAATTTGTGGGAGTAAAAGGCGTAAATATTATCCATGCACTGAAATCTTAACACATCTCTTGTAGAACATCTTCATCTTGGGCACAGATTCAGGCATGTAACAAAGCAGAGCACAACACAAAGCTTGCTTCTTAGATCATCAGTCACTACAGGAATGTCTTTGGAGCAGGTCTTTATTGTTCAAATTATAAAATGCATTTGTTTTTGATAAGGAAGCTAATATTGTCACCCTCAATTTTAGATATCCTTAAAGGATGAAAAGATCCTTTTGTTAATTCGGTGGAAGAATTCACACCTGAAGATACCATTCAATAAAAAAAAAAATATAGGTGGGAGTAATTTTGATTTTGTGTTCTTCAGTAAACTGGGATCTAATTGAACATAAACCTTTCACATGACATTGGATAGGATCAAAGGTGTGACAAACAACTTTATGCTCCCATGACAGAAACAAATTTCATTTACGTGTTCTGGTTATTTTAAATGAACCCACCTAATCAGCGGGTATGGGTAATCCTGGATTTACCCACTACCTCTGGAAACCAGACTAACCTCTTCATCATGCCCAAAGGAGTCCAAAGAAATCTCTCTAGAGGACTATATTAGATACTTTAATATTCAGACTCTTGTCAGCAGAAACATACAGTAGACTGCTTCATATAGAAGGTATAATGGTGGGGACAAAAAAAAATAATGGTGCGCATAAAAATCTTAAATTGCCCAATAAAAACCTACACATCTATGGTCAACTGATTTTCAAAAAGGATGCTAAGTCTATTTGATGGGGAAAGAAGAGTCTCTTCAATAAATGTTGCCTAGAAAATGGGATTTCCACATGCAAAAAAATGAAACAGGATCCATGTGCAAAGAAACAAATTCAAAAAGGATTAATGACCTAAAAGTGCAAACAAAAACCATACAATTATTAGTGAAAAAGCAGGGACAACATTGTTAGACCTAACTTTTAACAATAGATTACCAATATAATAACAAAAACACAAATAGCAAAAGACAAAATAAATAAATAAGACCTCATAAATATTAAAAAACAAACAAAAAACTTGTTCATCAAAAGACTTTATCCAAAAATGTGAAAAGGGAAGCTACAAACTAGGAGAATATCTTCAGAAACCATATAGCCAACAAGTATGTAATAACCAAAATATGTATAACATTTCAACAGCATAACAACAAAAAGACAAATGATACAAACATAAAATTGGCAAAAGACTTGAATGGAGATTTCCCCAAAGAGGACATTAATATGGCCACCAAATACATGAAAAGATGCTCAGCATCATCAATCATCTAAACCAAAAACCAAACCTGTTGCCATCAAGTCGATTCCTACTCATAGATGCAAATCAAAACCACAATGAGTTACCATTTCACTCCCACTAGGATGAATACAAATCAGAAAATAACAAATATTGGCGAGGATGTGGGAAAATTGGAATTCTTAACCTCTGCTGGTGGCAATGCAAAATTATACAGCCATTGTGGAAAACAGTGTTATGGCGCCTCAAAAGACTAAATATAGAACTATTAGATGACCCAGCAATTCTACCCCTAGGTACCCAATAGACTCAGACAGAGATTGGTACACCATTGTTTGTTGCAGCACTGTTCTCAATAGTCAAAAGATGAAAGTAACCTAAATGCTCATCAACAGACAAATGAATAACAAAATGTGGCACATATCTACAAAGGAATACCACTCAATGAGTAGGAGAAATGAACTCTTGATACATGCTGCAATATGGATGAAGCTTGAGGACATTATATTAAGTGAAATAAGTCAATCACAAAAGGAGAAATATTGTATAACCTCAGTTATATCAAAAGACAAGAAAAGGCAAAAGTATAGAGAACAAAGTTTATTAGTGGTGACTGGAGTGGGGGTTAAAGGGGTTTTAACAGTGATAGAATATTGCAATGATTAAGGGTAGGGTTGCACAGCCCATTATTATAATTGCTGGCAATAATTGTACTCCTGTAAAAAGTTGAATTGGCAAAAGTTGTGTGATAGATACATTTACAAAAATTACAAAAAAAAAAAAAAAGTAGCAGCTGAGGCTGCTTATATACAACCAAAAAACCTCAATGGTATTGATTTCTTGGTTTGGAGGTTCAGACCATTGCTTCATGGGACATCCCAGTTAATTGTGCTTATAACATGTTTAGTACTTCTTTTCTACCTCTATTTAACTGTGTAGTGCTTGGGGTCTTAAAATCTTGCAAGGAGGTATCCAAGGCACAATAATTGGTTTCCATTCAACTGGAACAACAGAGGAAGAAGAATAATCATGAATAGAAGAAAGATATGAAATGTATGACTAATCACTTCCATGAACAACCGCATCCTTTGCTATGAGACCAGATTAACTAAATGATGCCTGGCTCCCCCTACTGAACATTTTGATCAAAGATTCTGTAGGATAATCCTGATGAAAAGTGGGAAAATGCGGAACAGAATTTCAAATTCTCATTGACTCCCAACTGCATGGAGCCACGAAGGTTGGATGAACCCCTGAAACTATTGCCATGGAATACTCTTTGAAACTTAAACCAAAAATATTCCCTGAAGTCTTCTTAAAACCAAACAATAATTTAGCTTAACTAGTAAAAATGTCTGCATTGAGCATTATGCTCTTTTAAGAACTATCTGTTGTTGTTTGGTGCTGTCAAGTTGGTTCTGACTCATAGCAATCCTGAGTACCACAGAATGAAACACTACCCGGTCCTGCACCACCCTCAAAATCGTTATGCTGAAGTCAATTGTTGCAGCCACCATGTCAGCCCATCTCATTGAGGGTCTTCCTCTTTTTCACTGACCCTTTACTTTACCAAGCATGATGTCCTTCTCCAGGGTCTGATCCCTCCTGACAACATGTCCAAAGTATGTGAGATGTAGTCTCACCATCCTTGCTTCTAAGGAGCATTCTGGGTATATTCAATATTCTTCAACAACACCACACTTCAAAGGCATCAATTCTTCTTTGGTCTTCCTTATTCATTGTACAACTTTCACACGCACATGAAGCTGTTGAAAATACCATGGCTTGGGTCAGGGGCACTTTAGTCTTCAAAGTAACATTTTTGCTTTTCAACACTTGAAAGAGGGCTTTTGCAGCAGATTTGCCCAGTGCAATACTTCTTTTGATTTCTTGACTGTGGCTTCCATGGGTGTTGATTGTGGATCCAAGTGAAATGAAATCCTTGACAACTTCAATCTTTTCTCCATTTATCATGATGTTGCTCATTGGTCCAGTTGTGAGGATTTTTGTTTTCTTTATGTTGAGGTGTAATCCATACTGAAGGCTGTGGTCTTTGATCTTCATCAGTAAATGTTTCAAGTTCTCTTTCCTTTCAGCAGCCAAGGTTGTGTCATCTGCATAACACAGATTGTTATTGAGTCTTCCTCCAAACCTGGTGCCCTGTTCTTCTTCGTATAGTCTAGCTTCTCTGATTATTTGATCAGCATACAGATTAGGTGTGGTGAAAGCACACCTTTCCTGAATTTAAACCACACAGTGTCCACTTGTTCTGTGTGAATGACTGCCTTTTGATCTATGTCCAGCTTCCTCATGAGCACAATTAAATGTTTGAAATTCCCATTCTCCCCAATGTTATCCATAATTTGTTATGATCCAGACAGTCAAATGCCTTTGCCTAGTCAATAAAACACAGGTTTAAACATCTTTCTGATATTCTCTGCTTTTAGCCGGGATCCATCTGACATCAGCAATGATATCCCTGGTTCTAAGACCTTTTCTGAATCTGGCTTCAATTTCTGACAGTTCCCTGCTATATACTGTTTCAACCACTTTCGAATGATCTTCAGCAAAATTTTGCTTTTATGTGATATTAATGATATTGTTCAATAATTTCCACATTGGGTGGGATCACCTTTCTTGGGAATAGGCATAAATATGGATCTCTTCCAGTCAGTTGACCAGAGGGCTGTCTTCCAAATTTCTTGTCGTAGATGAGCTAGTACTTCCAGCACTGCATATGTTTGTTAAAACATCTCAATTGGTATTCTGTCAGTTCCTAAAGTGTTGTTTTTTTGCCAATGCCTTCAATGCAGCTTGGATGTCTTCCTTTAATACCATTGGTTCCTGATCATATGCTACCTCCTGAAATGGCTGAACATCGACCAATTCTTTTTGGTATAGTGACTCTGTGTATTCCTTCTATCTTCTTTTGATGCTTCCTGCATCGTTTAATATTCCCCCATAGAATCCTTCAAAATTTCTACTCAAGGCTTGAATTTTTTCTTCATTTCTTTCAGCTTGAGAAATGCTGAGCATGCTCTTTCTTTTTGGTTTTCCTTGTCCAGGTCTTTGTACATGTTGTTATAATACTTTGTTTTCTTGAGCCGCCCTTTGAAATCTTCTGTTCAACTGTTTTACTTCATCATTTCATCCTTTCACTTTAGCTACTCATTGTTCAAGAACTATCTATATGGGGTCAAATTGACAACAGTAACTCCAACAATTAGATAGGAACCACAGGGGGCAGTGAGTTTATGTTAATGGGGGAGGAACGACTCAGAAAAGGAAGGAGAGAATGGTTGTACAACTGTAAGAATATAATAAAAAAAAAACCCAAACCCAGTGCCATCGAGTCGATTTCGACTCATAGTGACCCTATATGACAGGGTAGAACTGCCCCATAGAATTTCCAAGGAGCACCTGGCGGATTCGAACTGACAGATACTAAATAGTACATGTAGAAACTGTTCAGTTGGTATGGGTTTTGCTGTGTATATTCTCAACAACAATAAAGTGAATAAATTAAAAAAAAAAACTCAATAAAAAGGTGGGAGCTACTCTCAGTCCAAAATATACAAGAATACTCTAACATATCAAGACAAACAGCCCAATTTAAAAAAAAAAAAACACTCTGGTGCACCTCTTAAATAATTTTTTGCAGTAGTTTACAGTAGTTAGGCACTTCCATGGAGTCTTCACAAACTTTTAGTTAATCTTCCCCTGACCTTTAGAATCTCTGAGTTAGGCTTAGAATTAAAATAATTAATCTCAATGCTTCTTTACTGTGTGGTTGGCATAGGCAGATGAGGAATGCTTAGCATTAGTGTTCAGTAGATCCCTATCCCAAATGAAAAACTTATTTTGATATATAAAGTACAGCTTTTTATGGCTCTTAACCCATTGTTTTGCTTTGTAGTAAAACCGAAGATGGAAGATTATAACTCAAATTTTTGTTATACATTTGTGACTTCTGTAGATGATGCTACTGAAATTTGGGTTCTGGGCTAATTAAATTTGAAAATCTTTCTTATAAACACATATGCATCAGTCACGTCTTCAAATATATCACTGCTGTTTTTAAAGTAAGGCTATCTTCAGTCACTTTGGTACTGGAAGGTAGTTTAGTGGAGATTGAAAAAAAAAATTTGAATGTTGTATTTTAAGGCCTTGGAAAACAGTGTAAGAAATTGAGCTACAGAATGATTAGTCAGCTTATCATCTTTAGATTATGGTGTGTTACAGTATACTATCTTAGGCTGATGTTTTGAATAGATTAGAACCCCAGGCGTGGAGGAGATATGAACTCATATCATCCAGTCTTCCTGCCCTCCGAAGCATAATAAAAAAAAGGATGCTTCTGTCTTCTTCTCCCTTTCATTTTCCCACAAACTTTTGTTGAGTTCACTATTATGTGTAGATGAAATTATAAAACACAATACATAGAGTTGTAAATATAAGCTAGACGTAATTTTTTTTGTTAAATTGATAAGGCAAATTTCCATAAATATGGACTTGGAACTAGCCTGAAACGTTGTAGCATTTTCTAAGGTAAATATCGTTACATGGACATGGGTACTTTATGGGAACTCTTTAAGCACTTTAGTTTTTAATTATAAACACATAGTGTTTTCATTAAGTACACCCAACAAATAATTTGCAGTGTTTTGGGGAGGGCTCTTTTCCAGCCTTTCTACATGTTTTCCTCAATAAAATTGAGTTGAGATGCACCTTGGCCCATAACTGCCTTCATAATGACAACATAAATAATGTGTTCTAAATCATAATCAAGTACAGTCAGGCTTTATTCAATAACCCAAACAACTAATTACATGCCATGCTAGATAAATCAGTGCAAATTTAACAGAAGTTAGAAACAGCTGGGAGTTTTGAAGCTTTCTTTTTTAGTAGATAAAATCAGCATAGCATGAGCACTTTAATTTTCTTCCAAAGGATTTGAGAATCTTGAAATAGTCTCCTTAAGAGGTACCTTAAGTTCAATTTCTTTCTTTCTTTTTTTTAAGAAATAAGATATTCGATGATTATAAAAAAAATACCCAAGCCCATTGCTGTCAAGTAGCAACTCATAGCAGCCCTACAGGACAGAGTAGAACTGCCCCATTAGAGTTTCCAAGGAGTGGCTAGAGGATTCCAACTGTTGACCTTATGGTTAGCCGCAGAACTCTTAACCACTGTGCCAAAGGGCTTATTCAAAGATTATACAATAATATAAGTTCATGATTTAATCTAAAAAATAAAGTTTTAAAATTTAATGAATTCATAATCATTCAAAGAAATAATACCACTATAAGCATTGTACACCTTACTCTGAGTTACTTTTCTACCATAATAAATATTATATTATCACATTTTTCAGGGATTATATAATTTTTTTTTTTTTTACTGTCATATTTGCTTGCCTCTTTCTAACCTGAAATCCTGTTCATGGCTTATTTAGCCCTTTACCCTAGTGTCTTTAATTATTGTTTGGCACATCTATGTGTATTGAATGAATGAACATTCATGTGGACAACATTTTAATTGCAAGAAGAGTGAAATTAACACAATTAATTATGTTCCTCTTCTTGAAAATTTTAATTCCTTAGAATAAATTAACTCTTCGAATTTAATATTTTCCCAGTGAAACCCTTTAGCATTACAACTCAAGGTTTGAATTTTTTCTTCAGTTCTTTCAGCTTGAGAAATGCTGTGTGTTCTTCAATAGGAATCATTAAATGGGAACCTAATTTGGTGGTGCAAACAGTTAACACACTCTATTGCTAACCAAAAGACTGGATGTTAGTGTCTACCCAGAACCTCTTGGAAGAATGGCCTGGTGATCTATTCCCAAATAATCAGCCATTGAAAACTCTATTGAGTACAGTTCTGTGACACACATGGAGTCACCATGAGTTGGAATTGACTCAATGACAACAGTCGTGCTTTTTTCTTCTTTTTTTTTTTTTAGTATGATCTGCTTTGCTACGTATATACACTCCTATACTCTCACATTCCTTCAAATAATCCTCAGTAATGCTGTATGTTGTTATTGTTGTTGTTAATTGATGTGGAGTTGATTTTTGACTCAGCAAATCCATGTGGCAGAGTAGAACTGTCCCATAGGGTTTTCTAGGTTATAATCTCTGTGGAAAGATGATAAACGGAGAAAAGATTGAAGTTATCCAGGATTTCATTTTACTTGGATCCACAATCAACAGCCGTGGAAGCAGCAGTCAAGAAATCAAAAGATGCATTGCATTAGGCAAATCTGCTGCAAAGGACCTCTGTAAAGTGTTGAAGAGCAAAGACGTCACCCTGAAGACTAAGGTGCGCCTGACCTAAGCCATGGTATTGTCAGTCGCATCATATGCACGTGAAAGCTGGAGAATGAATAAGGAAGATCAAAGAAGAATTGACACCTTTGAATTGTGGTGTTGGTGAAGAATATTGAATATACCATGGACTGCCAGAAGAACGAACAAATTTGTTTAAGAAGAAGTACAACCAGAATGCTCCTTGGAAGCAAGGGAGGCGAGACTGTGTCTTACATACTTTGGACATGTTGTCAGGAGGGATCAGTCCCTGGAGAAGGACATCATGCTTGGCAGAGTACAGGGCCAGTGGAAAAGACGAAGACCCTCGACGAGGTGGATTGACACAGTGGCTGCAACAATAAGCTCAAGCATAATAACGATTGTAAAGATGGCGCAGGACCGGGCAGTGTTTCGTTTTGTTGTGCATAGGGTCGCTATGAGTTGGAACCGACTCGATGGCACCTAACAACAACAACAACAACAATCTTTGTAGAAGCAATTGCCAGGTCTTTCTCCCAAGGAACAGCTGGGTGAGTTTGAACCATTAACCTTTCAGTTAGCAGCCACTGTGTCACAAAGGCTCCTTAATGCTGTTATAGTGAACTTTAAAATATTGATGGAATTTGGTCATTCCTTACTTTAAAAGCTTAAATCCCATCCCAATTCTTTTATAATAAAGTCTAAAACCCTTGGTTGTTTTCTAATGACCTCATCACACAATACAAGCAATATGCAGTCACTTAGTTGGAAAAAAAAAATGTTCTAGGATGATTTAACGGATTTTCAATAGTTGTACTGATGGCATGGGCATATAATATTATAAATATATATTTTCAATGATGATTGTAGCATTTCTGTACATACTTGCTGCCTTAGAGGTAGTCACCAAGAATAGAATTCTTAAAATATATAAACCATTTTGTATTTGTTTATTTTTTCAATACAGATGTCTAGCAGAGATATGATATTTTCATGCAAAAGACCTTTAATTTCCAAAATAAATTGTCTCCAATCTCAAACCAAAAGTTTTAAAAGTTACTCATTATCAAAGCTATTTTGCTGTTTATTTTTATAAATGATAGTGTTTTGCATTCAAAGATCTATTTCATCAGATGATTAGCAAAAGCTGTTTTTAAAAACTATGCAATTCTCTATGTATTTCAAGAAAAATAAATGATATGTAATTTAATTTGGTTGTGACCTAAATAATTATCTCAACATTCTATTCTAGTTGCCAATAAGGATATATAGTCATAGAACATGGCAGATGTAAAGGCAGATAACTTATCTTTAAAACTTAAATAAAATATATAATTATGGTAACTTTTTATAGCTCAGGTTAAATTCAAATCAAACACACAAGAATACAATTGTAGTTACATCTTTTGGAAATATGAAATAAAGATATCATTGTTTAAATAGCCAGGATGATTCTTTGATTTAGTTACTTATATCTAAATAATTTTTAAAGTAATTAAACTTTTTTAGCCTTCAATTAGTAATTGCGTATATAATATGCCCAATTTTAGTCTTTTTGACAAGGTTTTCAGGGGCCTCATCAGATTCTTTAGAAAGAGGCTATCATGGTTCTTCAATTTTCACATTGTTTTGTGTAGCTTTCAGACTTGAAGGAAATCTTGGTTGAATTTAATGCCCTTGGTCCACACATTCTCTCCTGGTATTTCTTGCAATTACTGCTGCATTGTTGCCTTGCTTTCAGAGGCCTATATAAGGTGTGGCAGGCATGGCTCCACTTGAAGGGGGCACCACTGAGCAGTTTCTATTAACCATGGCAGTTTCCATCCCCAACTGTGAGAGATCGTTCATCAAGTTAAAACTAATACTTTTGAAAAGGAGAGCCTCCATACGTTCAAGGGGAACCCTAATGGTGCAATGGTTAAGTGATACGGCTGCTAACCAAGAGGGCAGCAGTTCAAATCCACCAGCTGCTCCTTGGAAACTCTGGGGCAGTTCTACTCTGTTCCCTAGGGTAGCTATGGGTCAGGATCAACTCGATGGCAATGAGCTTGGTTTTAATATGAGTTCAAGGTAGGCTGCGTGGTCTTACTCTGCTGAGTGTAGAAACAGAAGAAACTGAAAAAAATGACTTTGAGCACATCATAAACCAATTTTCATCAGTGAAACAAGGAAAGTGCAGTTGTAATTTTCATGTAGTGTCAACATATGTTGAGTAAAAGATGAAAGAGCTTGACTTGTATTTTTGAGCTGATATTATGGTACACACAAAAAAATATTATGGTACAGTCATCTAAAAGGTGGGTTTCAGGTGTTTGGAGATGGACACAATTTTAGTGCTTGCCACAGGCGCTATTTTCTGTAGACACACCTCTGGTTGCTTTGTCTGTTTCCCCCCACCCCCTAAAAGTAGAATTAGAGGTAGAGGCCTTCAGTTTAGAGTCTTCCTAGAAGAATATTTATTTTATTTTTTTCTCTTTTTCTAATTCTGCATTTATTATTTTCAATTTCTTCCTTCTACATTTGTGCCTGAATTTCATCACTAGTAAAATGGGATTAATACTTGTTCAAATTGTACAACTGTAACAATTTTACTGTGAAATTGACTTTATTGGGTCAGTGTAAGTCTAAATGAGATCAAGCTGATCAAAATATCGAACATGAATTAATAACTTAATATTTACTACTAGATTAAAAAAAAGAAATCCAAACCCAATGCTATCCAGTCGATTCTGACTCATAGATCACACATTTATCTGCCAAACCAAATCCGCTGGATTCTGACTCAAAGCAAACCTGTAAGACACGGTAGCACCACCACTTAGGGTTTCCAAAACTGTAAATCTTTACAGAAGGAGACTGCCACATCTTTCTCCCATGGACAGATGGTAGGTTTGAACCACCAACCTTTCATTTACCAGGAAAGTGTTTTAACTACTGCCCCTCCAGGGCTCCTTATATTTATGTACATACATACTAACAATACTAATAATGATTTATTAGCGATAACTTGTATCTAGAAGTATATAACTAAGCATTTTAACTTGCTTTCTCTTAGGTTTAACAAATGTGGTGATTCAAACTTATTCACAGCAGAAAAATGTAGATAAGAAAACAAATTCCACCTTCTGTTACTAAAAATGGAATGTGTGGTTTCACAGAAAGGTGCAACATTTAGTTTTGAAGGGCATAGGTTTTATTGTATAATATATTCATTTTCACAGTGATGTAACAACAAAATCTAAAGTTGCCAGTAATTATATCAGGATACAAAGTAGATGTGTTCTTTGTCATTCATTAGTTCAGAAATTTAGTTCAAACATCTTGATACAAGATAATAAAAGGAAATAAATTCACTCCTCTGGAATCAATCTGTCATATTCATAAAGAAACTTATATTCTACATCTGGCCATTAAATGCATTGTTGTTGTTTTCAATGTATTTATGAACAATGATTTATGAACAAACATGTTTAAAAGTATCTAATCAAATAACTTAGATATACTCCTTCACTTTAAATTGGTTAATAGTTACAGTTCTGCTCACACATACATAGCTTCACTAATTGTGGGGTTTACCTATATAAATGTTTTTGTCAGTATTGATAAAATGTAATTGCAAATAAAATTAAAAAAAAATGTGTCTAGTGTCTATTGTGCATCTGCTATGAGTTTAAACCTGTTCTTTGTCCTAGAAGAATTTGCAGTCAGCTCTGGGACAAGTCATTTATTTGTAGAAATACTTAGATAACTACACATGTGGTTTATAATTAAGCGCAAAAATAAATCAAGCAGCAAATATTTACAAAAATTCTAGTCTGGCCTGCCCAAAAAACCAAAAACCCACTGCTGTCCAGTTGATTCTGAGTCATAGCGACCCTACATGACAGAGGAGAACTGCCCCACAAAGGGTTTCCAAAGAGCGACTGGTGAATTAGAACTGTCCACGTTTTGTTTACCAGCCTGAGCTCTTAACCACTGTGCCACCAGGCCCGCAGTTGGGTAATATCAGTGAAATAAGTACAGTTTTCTAGACTGCCTGAACAACTAGAGGTTTCTCATTAGTTATGGCATTTCATTAGATAGGAAACGAAAACAAGGTGGTTGATATTTAATTCTATAGGTCTTCCTTTCCCTTAAAAAATATATACCTATCCTAGGGTTATAAGTTGAGGCATTAGGTAAAGTTGCTGGCTTCATCTTTATGTTTTAAATCTAGAGAAACTTTTTTCAAAGCAGCCTAGGGAACTGGCTAAATCTCCTGAGCACCTGTGATTTATAGATTGAAAAAGTAGGCTTATTCTTTACCTAGTAAATTTTAATATATTAAAAGGAGATAAATGCAAATGAATCTCATTCACTTCAGATAGCTAAACAGCTGCTTTTGTTTGAAGGAACAAAAGGTATAAAAAGTAGTTATTTTAAGCTCATGCTATTGTGATTGATTTCTTCCATTATTTCTTTCCACTACTTTTAACTCTTGCTTTTCTACTTTAATTATAGTACAATTTATTTTTATATGATAATATTCATTCATATTTGCTTTCAAATAGCAAATTCTCAGGGATTACTCCTTAGCAACACAGCAGTCTTTAAGGCAAACCCTGAGTCTTTCAGGAGGTGTTTTATTTTATAGGCAAATTTGGCTACCGTGGGACCTATTACTGTAGAGCTGTAGAGACTCCTTTTTTTTTTTTTTTTTGTTCCTTCCTCAAATTGAAACGTTAAATGTTAAGTTTTATATGTAAAGGAGTAAAATATAACTCATTACCTTTAATTGACTAGTAAATTGCTTGGCAAAAAAGGAAGACCCTCAATGAGCTGAACTGACACAGTGGCTGCAACAATGGGCTCAAGCATAACAATGGTTGTGATGATGGACTGGGCAGTGTTTCATTCTTTCGTACATTCGGTTGCTATGAGTCAGGAAAAACTTGACAGCACATAACAACAACAACAGTGAAAAATGATATATTAAATCATAAAGGTATATTAATGTCCCCTTCCTTTTCAACTAGGTAAATTGCATTTATAAAATCTGAAAAAAATTTCCAACCGGGTTTGCAACCTTCAGGGCTGATATAAGAACAATTCTCCTGAATAACAAAACTCACTGGGGGCAGTTCTGTTCTTTTCTTCATAGTATTGTGACATGAAAGAGCAAAAGATACCCATTTGTTGCTGTGAGAAGCAGCCAGTGATGGTCAAGGAGTCTTAAAGCAGCATATTAAAGCATCTGACCCTCTCCTTCCCCACAACTACTTCAAAAACATTCTTAGTCTCTTCAAGCCTCCCACTTAGCTAACTTCCCACCCTCCCAGTACCAAAGACTTTCTGTCTACCAAAAAGGGAAAAAGTAAACATCACCAAACAAGATTTTCTTAACTTTTGGTCACTCTGGTTGGGAGAGGCTGAGTTACACATTCTCTGTGGGTGATGTTTATATTTCTTCATGAGCCACAGATTTTGATAATCAGAAAATGCAATAAGAGGGGTTCCAATGTTTTCCTTTTTGCTTGGTATACCATCAGGTAATGGAAATATTAAATCTTGCTTATGTTCCCCATGGTACAAATTCATGTACATGCACTCCCACTCGTGCGTACACTCTCCTGTTTCTCAAATAAATTTAGTATCCCAGGTCAATGGCAGGCCCACACTTCCCTTTGAATGGTTTTCATGACCTTTTGTTTAAGATGACTCAATGCCTACAACTAGTCATTTTTCTGAAAGGAAACTCAGTCCCATCCTATCTCTGGCTTTTTTTTTTTTTTTTTGAGCAAAGTTAGTTTGCACTATTTAGTTCTGCAGTTCAGCCACTTACATTATTCTCTACTCATTTAGAAAAAGATGCTACCCTAAATGGAGGCCTTGTCATACCACTCACTAATATCTTGACCTCCTATTTGGTTTATTTACACATACTCTTCCATCCCTACAAATTTTCTGAAGTGTTCAAATTGATCTAATAAGTCTGCCACTGTTAAGTCAGGTATCTGACTAAAGTAGACAATAATTGCTTATTGTGTGGGTTAAAACTGAAATGTCATTGCTTCCGGTCATCAGTGAAATGAGCACTGAGATGGACACTAACAATAACAACAACTTGTCTGTTACTTTAGTGATTCTGACCTCCCATCAGTCCCCCACGAGTAAACATTTCTCTCAAGCATGCTGAATAGTTTATTGACATGGATAGCCTATCAAAAATTTGAGGAGGCAGAGCCAAGATGGCGGAACAGACAGATTCTTCTGGTGAGCCCTCTTTACAACAAAGACCCTAAAAAACAAGTGAAACGAGTATATTTGTGACAAGCTAGGAACCCTGAGGATCAAAGGCAAGCTTAGACAATGAACTGAGGGGCAAGGGGAGGAAGAGGCCGTTCAGAAGTGGAGAGGAGTTACCAGACCTGAATCGCGGAGGCCTCTCAGGCACCATTCCCGGAGCAACGGCGGCGGTGGTGGCCGGCTGATACTAGTGTTTGGCTGCAGTTTCCCCAGGATGAAGCAGCCAGCCACACAGTCAGCTCACGCCTCATGAACCTGAGGAGAACAGCGCTCTCAGCAAAAGCTAAGTACTTGCGTATATTTCATCACTCCTTCCCCACCCCCAAGCTGGCTAGAACGGCTGAAATAGACGCTGGTGAGCACCTAGAGCCATCCTCCTGGCCTTGGGGAAGGAAAAAATTTGCAAGTGGGGGGAAAAGATAATTTGCTAGCTCCATTAAATTGGGGAGCTCAGGACAGAAGTGGCTCCTGTCCAGGCATAAACTGTCCGTGGACCTTGAACACCTTTCCCTTCTGCATGGACCTGTATGGGCCTATTTCGGGAGAATAGGCCCTTGTTGGCAAACTCCAACCATTTCAGCTGTGCAGTGGAGAGGTGGGTGTTTGACTTTTGACATTGCTTTGCCTATTAAACAAGGTCCTCACCTACCCACATCAGGGACCTAAGGATGGGCAGCTCCACTCAGGTCACACAGCTATCTGTGATGGGTCCAAAGATAACTGGTACCTCCCAGTCCTTACAACAAAAACTTTGGGTGCCCATGGTCCCTCTGCAGAGCCCACCCACCAGCACACTGTAGGGAACAGAAACGTGTTTTCCTCAGAGACACATGGGAGTTGGTTCTCAGCCCCCTGCCTTGTTCAGAGTGTGACCCCTTGCTGCAATCAGATACCAGTATATTCGCTATTCACCCCTGCCCCTCTAATACTGTAGGACAGAGCTTGTACCACACACTTGATGATCAGCTACCTGGAAACATAAGCTGAATTCATATAAGAAAACTGAATGGAACTCTAGACTGATATACATGATAAGAGTTCTAGCCGGCTGGGGGGGCACCAGAGCTCCAAAGCCAACTCATTCAAGCAACCCATAGGTGTATACCAAAACAAAACAAAGCAAGCATCTATGACACAGTAAACAAGTATAAACGAATACAACATATGGTATAAATCTACAAATGTTTATTTCTTTTACTATTTGATAAGTATGAGTTGTAATCAACTTGACAGTACTAGGTTTTTTTTTTTTTGGTAAGCGTTTATTATTGAATAATGCCTTTTAGAAGCAATGAACTCTAGAAATAAGCAAGAAAGTCCATACTTAACAAAAATAAATTTCAGAACTTCTGTTCTTAAGAAAACTTATGATGAACGTGTGATAGCCACAAAACGTTTGCAGACATTTGCCACCTACTGTGGAAGTTGCAGCGAGATCACTTACCACATTAGTGATATCCAGAAGAGAGGTCGCTCACCACATTAGTGATATCCAGAAGAGAGGTCGCTCACCACAATAGTGATATCCAGAAGAAATAACTCTGCTGAAGAAGCAACCATACCACTTCAAAGGTTAGCAGTTATGTGAAAATGAGGATGCAATATACTTGGATGAAAAATATGTATTTGCACATTACGAAGTATGACTCTACATTGAAATTAAAACGTGGGCTCTTAAAACTTTTCTCATTTTAGTTCAAAAGCTTTTGTGCAGGTGAGAAAGTTAAGGGGTAGTTTTAAGGTTTTGGCTTCATTAGTGGTGAAAAACTTTTTGTAAACAGTTAAATAACATTAGTTTTATATCAGTGCCATCAGATCTTTCAAAGAGAAAATAATTTAATTTCAATTGTAATTTGACTTTTTTTTTTCCAGTTTATGGAGTCACAATTGTAATAAAAATTATGACTCCATTCTTGGAGTTTGATCACTGACAGCTTTCATGTTCCACCCCTCTTATTTACACTCTTGCCACACACTTGGGCAAATTGATGATAAAGCCCACACACTTCCTCTTCTGGTACAGCCCAAACCCTGGCCAGTGTGCTGGAGGCCCCCTTACATTTGCCTTGACTCTTAGCCACAACAGAACAGCCAGCCATTTTCCCCTCCCTTTTTTGGACCTGCTTGGGGCCCTGCCTGCTCTCCCCAGGAAGTCTTGTGATGTGTGCAATAAATTCATACCCTCGTGGTGCGAGTGTGGCATCATCCATCTAACCTCCAAACCAAATTTTCAGTTCAGTCTGTCAAGGAGAAGCATTCTAAATGCTACTGTAAATTTACTTAAAAGGTTAACATTGACTTAAAATTATTTTTTTCAGTGATGACACGAACAAAAATTTGGGAGAAAATGCATTTTGGTAGAAACAATATTCTTACTCAATTAGAAACATATGGAGTGAAAATATATTTTACATTTTATTGCACACAAAATTTATAATTTTGCCCCCCAAAAGCTGAAATATACTACTAATAGGAAGGTAGATAGATCGGTGGATAGGTGGATATGTGGTTGGATGGATGAATGGATAGATATTATCATATATGTGAGTGTAACTATTACAGTTTTGGTAACTAAATGACAAAAATTGTGTAACAGCTGTTGTTAGGAAGAAAATAGTTCAGCATAAAGTATAAGCTTCCTCTCTATGCTACTGAACATAAGTATGTTTCTAGAAATATGTGAATCTTGAAGAACTTCTTTATTAATTACCCTGTGTGTTCCACAATTATATTGATACTGTTAATAAGTGAATGTATTAAATATTGTTTGTATTTTGTTAAAAAAACTGAAAATATTTAATCAATTTTTTTGTCAAATAGAACAGCAAAAAAATAACTCTTAGAAAAAAATTTTAGTAATTTGTGTGTTTTTAAAGCCAAGCTTTCAAAAGACAGTCCTCTTCCATGACTATACTAGCTGAATCAGGAAGAACTCATCATCTTGGCCCATGGCTTCCTTCATGCTTTCTCTATTCCATACTCATGGAACTGAGAAATGAGATGGTGATTGGTCAAACACTGTACAAAGATTTAATTGTGAAATCCCATAATTGTGATTTAAAAAATCTCAAATGATGTGAACTATCTTTAGATGAAATTCTATTTTTAACTGGATAAATTTATTTTATGCGAAGTAAAATGAAACCGAAAAAGCTTAATTCCAGTAGTATATAAATTTGGCAAAACATTCATGAGTTTTGTCTTGCAAAACATGGTAGTTACTCCTAATGGTGCCATTAAAGCAGCACAACTGCAGAGATTTTACAGGTAAGAGTCAGTTGAAGAGCTCAGTAATTTCACATTTACTAACCCTAAGATGCCACACTGATGATGAAAATTTTTAAAATAATAAGATAATATTGAAAACATACTTTTTAGGATAATAATCCATAATATTAAGGGTGTTTCTATCATCAAGGCCATATTTTCCAACTATTGACCATTTTTGTTTCTTTCCAACCTTCCCATTCCAATCACCAGTAATTGTTAATGCACCTGGATTGCATGTTTGGTCAATTTCAGACAGCAGAAGCTGGTAAAAATCTTCCATTTCTTCATCTTTGGCATTCGTGGTTGGTGTATACATTTGAATAATAGCTCTGTTAACTATTCTTCCTTGTAGGCCTACAGATATTATCCTATCACTGACAGACTTGTACTTCAGGATAGATCTTGAAATACTAAAAATAATAACCACCAATGAATATTAAGGAAGCACATGGCTAAATATCTGATTAAAATATTCAAACATATAACCAAGAATACTTATTCAGACCCTCAATTTCTAAACTGTAGGTAATTATTACGGATATGGTTTAAAATTACTAACTTTAAAAATATATCTGATCAAAAATTGATTTTACTAGGTTGATGGACCTATAAAATAATTCTAATTAAATCTACTTCTAAAAATAATATATATATATGTATTTTTAAAAAGCACATGTCTCCCCATCTATGCATTATGCACTCTTATTCTTCACTTAAGGTTCTGTTCTCAGAGCTCAGAGATCCCCTTGGGATCCCTCCATGATCCTATTAGCTGGACTAAGCACTCTCCAGGCTTGTTTTTCGGCTTTTTACCACGCTACAACGAAGTAATTATTGTATGCATTTCTTACTATCATTAGATCAGGAAGCACTCAAAGTTAGGGATCCAAACTCACAGCACTCCAAGTCATGTTGTAAGTATTCAGTGTGTTCTTATTGAACTCAATTAAACAGGTTTAGATGGGCACAATTTAATTTGCGTATTACTGATTAATGTGAATATAGCCAAGATGAAGAAGCAGAAATCCTTGCAAATTAAAGCTATGCACCTGGGGGGGGGGGTGGAATATGTATGTAATATATATTTGAGATATGGCATTGATACCAAATAAAATATAATAAATCATTTTGTTGCCAAAAAAGTTACCCAAAAATAGTTCATTCTCACTATTTTTGATGTGGAAAGGCCATCATTTTTCCATTTTCTTTTGTATTTTGCAGCCAAATGATGCCACACTTGCATAAAGACCATTGAATGAATATCCTTAGCCATACTGAGCTGATATAAAAAAAAAAAAAACCTGGATTTTTCTTAAAATCTTTGCCAGTTTCACATATATCCTCTGAAGGGCCCAAGGTTCCTGCTATTCTACAGTGGTTATCCTGTCCAGTCAATGACAAACTCACAGCCTTTGACTACACCCCTTATCATGGCAAATAGGAACACTGAACCTAAAATTCAACAGCTGGATCTTCTTTGCCAACAATAGTCTAATCCTAAAAAACCTATGCCCTCTTAATTCGCAGAATATGAATACCTCTCCAGTATTATATTATCTGATTACCAACTGTCATTCCAACAACAGAGATCATTGTTTTCAGGGATAATTAATCCAAGTGATATATTGTTGTCGTTGTTACTGTTGTTAGATGCCAATCAAGTCAGTTCTGACTCATTGTGATCCTATGTATAACAGCAAGAAACACTGCCTTGTCTTATACCATCTTCACAGTTGTTGGTACATTTGAGAACATTGTTGCTGTCACTGTGTCAATACATCTCATTGAGGGATTCCCCTTTTTTGCTGACCCTCCACTTTACCAAGCATGATGTCCGTCTACAGGGATTGGTTCTCCCTGGTAACATGTCCAAAGTATGTGAGATGAAGTCTCACCACACTAGCTTCTAAGGAGCATTCTGGATGTACTTCTAAGACAGATTTGTTTGTTCTTCTGGCAGTTCATCATATATTCAATACTCTATGCAAAAACCATACTTCAAATGCATCAATTTTTCTTTGACCTTCCTTATTCATAGCCCTTCTTTCACACGCATATAAGAAGAACAAAAATACCATGGCTTGGGTCAGGTGCACCTTAGTCCTCAAAGTGACATCTTTGCTTTTTAACACTTTAAAGAGATCTTTGCAGCATACACCCAATGCAACAGAAAGATTTCTTAACTGCTACTTCCATGGGTGTTGATTCTGGATCCAAAAAAAAAATAAAATCCTTGACAACTTAAATATTTTCTCTGTTTATTACAATGTTGCTTATTGGTCCAGTTGTGAGGATTTTTGTTTTCTTTATTCTGAGATGTAATCCATACTGAAGTCTGTACTTTGATTTTTATCATTAGCTGCTTCAGGTTCTCTTCACTTTCAGTGAACACGGTTGTGTTATCTGCATGTCACGGGCTGTTAATTAGTCTTCATTCAATCCTGATGTTACCTTCTTTGTAAAGTTCAGCTTCTTGAATTATTTGCTCAACATGAAGATTGAATAAGTATGGTGAAAGGATACAACCCTGACACACACCTTTCCTGATTTTAAACCACACTAACCCATTGTTCTGTTCAGATGACTGCCTCTCAGTCTGTATAGAGAGCCCTGCTGGCACAGTGGTTAAGATCTTGACTGCTAACCAAAAGATCAGCAGTTCAAATCCACTAGGCACTCCTTGGAAACCCAATGGGGGCAATTCTTCTCTGTCCTATAGGGTCTCTGAGTTGGAAATGACTCTGTGGCAACAGGTCTTGTTTTTGTTTTTTGGTAGTCTACGTACAGGTTCTGCATGAAGTGTTATGGAATTCCCATTTTTTGTGAGGTTATTCATAATTTGCTTTAATCAACACAGTCAAATGCCTTTGCATAGTCAATATAACAAAAGTAAACATCTTCCTGGTATTTTCTGCTTTCATCCAAAGTCCAACTGCTATCTTCAATGACTTCCCTCATTTGAGGTCCTCTTCTCAATCGGGATTGAATTTCTGGCAGTTCCATTTTAATGAACTTCTGCACCTGTTTTTGAATTATCTTCAGCAAGCTTTTACTTGCAGGTGACATTAATGATAATGTTTAATAATTTTCACTTTCTTTTGGATCACCTTTCTTTAAAAAGGACAGAAATATGGATCTCTTCCAGTAGGTCGAGCAGGTAGTTGTCTTGAAAATTTCTTGGCATAAGCAAGTAGGCACTTCCAACATTGCATCTGTTTGTTGAAACATCTCAACTGGTATTCTGACAATTCCCGTAGCCTTGTTTTTCACCAATGCCTTCAGTGTAGTTGGACTTCTTCCTTCAGGACCATCAGTTCTTGACCATATACTACCTCCTGAAATGGTTGAACATCAACCAATTCTTTTTGGTATAGTGACTCTTCTGATGCTTCCTGCAGCACTCAGTATTTTGCCCATAGAATCCTTCTAAATTACAACACAAGGCTTGAATTTTCTCTTCAGTTGTTTCAGCTTGAGAAATAGTGAGCATATTCTTACCCTTTGGTTTTCTAACTCCAGGTATTTGCACATTTCATTATAATACTTTGTCTTCTTGAGCAGCCCTTTGAAATATTCTGTTCAGCTCTTTTTCTTCATCATTCCTTCCATTTGCTTTAGCTATTCAGTGTTCAAGAGCAAGTTTCAGAGTCACTTCTGACATCCATTTTGGTCTTTTCTTCCTTTTCTGTCTTTTTAGTGACATTTTGCTTTCTTAATATATGATGCCCTTGATGTCATTCCACAACTCATTTGGTCTTCCTTCATTAGTGTTCGATGCATCAAATCTATTCTTGAGATTGTCTCTACATGTAGGGGGGATATACTCAAGGTCATACTTTGTGTCTTGAGGAGCTGTTTTAATTGTATTCAGCTTCAACTTGAACTTGCATAGGAGCAATTGATTGTCTGTTCCTCACCTTTATTTGACTGATATTATTGAACTTCTTCATCATCTCTTTCCAGAGCTGTAGTCAATTTGATTCTTGTGTATTCCACCCGGCAAGGTCTACTTATATAGTTGTCTAAGCTGTTGAAAAAAGATATTTACAATGAATAAGTCATTGGTCTTACAAAATTCTATCATGTGATCTCTGGCATTGTTTCTATCAACAAGGCCATGTTTTCTAAATACTAATCTTTCTCGTTTCCAGCTTTCACATTCCAATCACCAGTACTTATCAATGCATCTTCATTGTATGTTTGATCAATTTCAGACTGCAGAAATTGGTAAAAATCTTCAATTTCTTCATCTTTGGCATTAGTGCTTGGTGTGTAAATATGAATACTTGTATTAACTTCTCTTTCTTTTAGGTTTATGGATAATATCTTGTCACAGATTTGTACTTTAGGATAGGTCATGAAATGTTCTTTTTAATGGTGAATGTGACACCATTCTTCTTCAATTTGTGGTTCCCTGCATAGTATACTGTGGTTGTCCAATTTAAAATGGCTAATGCCAGTCCATCGCAGCTCACTAATGCTTAGGATATTGATCTTCAAGCATTCCATTTCATTTTTGACAACTTCCAATTTTCCTTGATTCATACTTTGTACATTCCACATTTTGACTATTAATGGATGTTTGCAGCTGTTTCTTCTCATTTTGAATCCTGCCACTTCAGCAAATGCAGGTTCTGAAAGCTTGACTACATCCGCATTATTAAGATCGAATCTATTTTGAGGAGGCAGCTCTTCCCCAGTCATATTTTTAGTACCTTCCAACCTGAGGGTTTCATCTTCTAGCACTATATCAGACAATGTTCTTCTGCTATTCATAAGGTTTGCACTGGTCACTTTTTTTTTCAGAAATAGGCCCCAAGGTCCTTCTTCCTAGTGTGTGTTAGTGTGGTAGTGCCACTGGAACCTGTCCACCAGGGGTGACCCTGCTCGTGCTAGAAATTCCAGTGGCATAGCTTCCAGCATCATGCAAGCCACTAGATTGGACAAACTGACAGACAAGTGGTCATTAAGTGATTCATAGCATATCGATGGCACAAATATGAAAAATATGAGCTCACTATAATATCTTTTAGTTGAGTGAAATAACGAGTTGAGTAGGACATGGCCTTTATTAAATCCAGATTTTAACACATAATGGCCATATATGTCAAATAATTTGCTAAGCTTAAAGACCCCAATGTCGGCTCCTAACCAAATTAGTAATATTTCAATATAGTCTATTGGATATAGTTTTGGAGAAAATATATGACAGATTTGTTATGACACTGAGAAACAGCTCAAAGTGGAGGTCCTGAGAAAAGTGAATCAATCATTTATTCATGAATGAGTGATAGTGCATTATGTGTGTTGTGTATATATTCATATGTCACACATTGGGAAATGTAGAACTGAAGCTTTATGACTTAAAGACTACATCATAAATCAGTGCTGCATAAAGAATTAAAATTTAAAGTATTATGCCTAACAATGAGCTCAGGCACTAAACCATTGTTTCTTTTGTTACAACATTAAAATACCATTCCAGATTAGTACCAAGGGCAGGGAAACTCTTCCAAAATACATCATGTACTCCTGAACCTGTGAAAAGTTGGCCTTATCAGCCTGTTAATAGATAAGAATATGATGAAACATGCCTAGGAGAAATATTACCTTTCTCTTTTAAAACAGAATTTATAAAAAGGTATTTTTAATTTTGTAAGTCCCAGCTACATTGATTTATAATCTTCTGTTACCTAAAAAATGACTTAATTGTAGCATGCCAAGGGGTATACTAAGACACACAATTGATTCTCAAACAATAGATATTATTTAATTTGTAATTACACTTAAAGAAATCAAATAAGCTGAATGTAATGTTTGAAGGGCTTTTCCTCTGAACAGCAAATCTTTAGTTTACCTATCTATGTATGTGTTCTGAATATTAAGCCCTCTGACATCACTGTAGAACTAGGTAAAAATACAAATGTGCTAGAATTAAATAATTTACATTAGCAAATATTTACATGAAGATAAATAAGAATCTTTAACAATTCCATATATAAACCCAAGCCATTTGAAAATATTTACCATTTATTGAGTGATTTATATGTATACAGCTTGTGGTGGAAGCTTTTATATTGTTATATCTTTTAATCTTTATAGAAAGCACAATGCTAGAGTTTATTATCTCATTTTACATGGCAGGAGACAGCAGCGCAGTGGGCTGGGAGCCCTCAGAGCAAGAAAGCTGAGTGCCTTTGGACAGGAGACTTCCTCGTGGGTCAGAGTGACTCTGGGCACTTGGTGGAGCTAGGTTTGCTGACCCATGGAGCCGAGGTACCTTCAGGCCAAGGCTTACTGGTAGAGTAGGGTGCCTCAGGGCACTTATCAGCAGAACTCAAAGAGCTTTGTAAGTATTGCCTGAGCAGGGCAGAGGCCTAGGGCCAGAGAGAGCCATGCCTGCGGACACAGCTGAGAAAAGGCTGTCCTGATGGAAGAACTGTATCCTGAGCATTCCTGAACCTGAATAGTAACCTGTTAGTTCTTTAATACACCCACTAATCATGAGTATTGTCTGTGAGATCTGTGTGGGCATTGCAATGAATTATCAAACTCAGCAAAGAAGTAGAGAGTGCTTTAGGAGGGACAATTGTTAGAATTGGTAAAGATGGTGGAGAGAGGAGGCTTGTCTGACTTCCCCCTCATAGGAATCAGTCTTGGGCTTCTCGTTCCTCCTTGTGAGGATAGAGGGGGTCAGATGCCTCTGCCACACGATTTTCACGTATGATGAATTTATTTTCAAACCAGAAGTTTAAGTACATGGTGTAACAAATAGGAAACCATATAGCCATACATGGAGAGACAATATATGAGTCCTGTTCCAGACTTTCTCGAATGATAGTTTCCTATAAGCATTATTTATTTTATAGTATAGCCTCTGCTTAGAAAAAAAAAAAAAAAATTCTCCAAATGTAATCAATATAATCAGTAGTACAACGAACCCCAGTTAGGACCATCTTATTATTATTATTGTTTGTACATATTATCACTAGTAATATGCACTACATACAATGTTGCAGCACGTAATTTGCTGATGTTGTCATTCTCAAGTGTTCACTAGAAGGTGTTCAAAGATCAGATTTATAAAGACACTGCTAATAAAAGGTAATATGAATGGAAAGTAAAAAAAAAAAGGTGTTCAACTTAACATCAGAAGAGACTTAAGATAGAGTCATTGGAACAGAATCACGGTGTAAGTCAGGGATTACCTGTAATTAGGTAGATTATTATGAAGCTAAAGAGGCTTGAAATTCAGGGCTCATCACCTACAATATGTTTATATGGACACTTTTTTGGAGGGAGAGTAAAACTTGCAAAAGTAAGACAACTTAAAATAGCAAATGAACAAGATTTTTGTCACTTCCCATTCCATCGCCACTTCCCTCACACACCTCCTGTTGTTTGATAGCATTGTAGTGGCTGATGACCTTTGGTGGGGTCTAGGTCAAGGGAAAGTTGAGTTACATATACATTTCTTGTATGGATTTTTAGAGCTACATTTACAAGGCTTGCACAGTCACTTACAGCTATTATCGCATTACTCACACACTTTGCTGTTGAGTACAATAGGAATATATTTACATGTCCACCCAAAATTTGGACAAACCAACCACAAGTACCCCTCCCTCCTCAATTCCTTCTAAGCTAGAGAAAATCTGATTGATCTTTCTATTGTCTTGCCATATAAAGGGACAATCATGAGTTATACAGGCAAAAAATATGTTATTTCTGGATGTTTTTTATGTTTGTGGTAATCATCCATTTTTTTTTTAAATTTAATTGTATTTTATTTTCTCTTCCTCATTTAAGAAGGTGCTTTCATACTTCATTTTGTATTTATAATTTTGCGCTCTTTTTTAAAACAGAGAACTTTAAATCATACAAGCTTCAGGGCTGAAAAACACAGATTTTGCACCTGGTTCTAATCTCAAGTCTTTGTCAACACCCTTCAATGATATTGTTCAATAAACTGTATTTCTTGCTTTGTGGGATAGGATAATACAATTTCCATCTGGAAGGATATTTATGTTTTCTATAGCAATTCACATATGGCTTAGGTTCATTCAAATCTAGGTGGAGGCCAATATGCCCACAGGAATTTGTGTACTGGCAATGTCATTTTCTTTAAAGACTGTTTTGATGCAGTTTTGAGGCCTTGGCTGGAGGCTGATCCCTCCCTCATTCTTGAGCAGATGATCAAGTCCGCTCTCCACCATTCCCTTTATCTCTGCTGGGCCACTCTGCATCCATCTTAATCACCACAGGACCAGGTACCCAACAAGTAGGGACAGCCCCTAAGCCCCCTGAACCTCCAGAATTATTCAAAATCTCAATCCCCAGGAACCCTGCAGAACCTTGCTTGCCCCAACCCCTCCTTGCCATACATAAACCCTCTCCTACAATTCCAATTTGTTGTTACCTTGTCTCCAGGTGCAACGCCCTGTGTGGCCTTGTGTCAAGGTTGCCCTGTGCCTCTGTCTTTTCATGGCTTTCCTGATTCCTCTTTCCAGCATTGCAACTGACTTATCACCCTACAAATTTGTTAGAGCAGTATCCTACCAGAAATATATTCTAATCTAAAATGTCTAAACCATTTTAGGCATAGAGTAGAGGAACAATTTACATTTACTTTTCTGGGCTCTCTTTCTTATATATGACTCATTATCCAAATAAAGGCACCATACCCCAAGAGTAACAGAATTATTAATTATGTTCATAGATTATAGCAGCAAAAAGTAAACAAAGAAAAATGAATATTATTTAAAAAATATATCTCCCATAATGTATTCATTTTTCTAAAACTAAATTCCCTATTTTTACGATTTGATATTTTTCAATTTCATGATTCTGGATGAAAGAACAATCTCATAAAATATTTGCTTTATGTCTTTCACCACCATCTCGGAAAATAGTGATTAAAATTTCATAATTACTCTATTTCTCCTTCTAAAAAAGTCCTCAAGATTGCTAGGCATAAACATACAAATTTGAAAATGCCGTAAAAGCTTCAGCTTTTCCCTTCCTATGTGAATTCTGTGTCACATAGAATAAGTCTTTCCATTTTTTCCCCTGAAAGCTGATTTAAATTTTCAGAGAGAACATGCTCTTCCTCGTGCCTTTTCATATTGACTGGGGACATTTCCCCAAGGTAGGCTCTTTCTGTACAGGGGAATCTCACTGAATTCTTTCCTAATCAGAAACTCTGTGAGTTGAAAGGAAAAGTGATATGAGGGTCTCCAGGGAAATATGAGTTCTTAGTTTTTCTTTTGAAAATATATATATATATACATACACACATATCCTTCAAGGAAGTTTCAAAATGAAAATGTTCCTATTAATAAATAAATAGCACAAAATGAAACAGAGATTCAAATACAAAACAGGTACTTTGGTCAACATGGATATGGATAAATATTGTCAGTTTATAAATTATCAATTTGTCTCCATCTGTAAACTAGGTAGATATTGATTACACATGGCTTTGTTTTCTATAGATTTAGCCTTTATCAATTTACAATGAGGACATGACAGTGAATTTGCACGCCCTTTAGAGCTAAATACACAAATGATTTATATAACTCTTACAGAGAGGTATATGAAGATGTAAACTAAGAAATGACTAGGCCCTCGTGGCCATTAAAATTTAACCAAATGCCAACATTGCATATCTTTTAGGTACACTAAAAGTAATAATAATAATGTCTGCCTGAAGATATCTTGTGAAAAAGTATTATTATATCCATACTTTATACAATCATTTAAACTTAGTGCAATTTTTCATTTTTCTTATTTAAGTGTTTTGTGTATTTGAATATACAATTACTTTCAGAAAGTAATAAAGCTCCTGTACATATCATATAACATTTAAAAAACATAAATAAAATATAGCAAAAATTACTTTTTATCCCATAAGAAAATGGGCATAGAGAATAGAAATATCCTATCCAAAGGCTATCTGACATATAATTACCTAACATTACAAATTGGTAATTTTGAAAGTGTATATTTATAATACTGCTAAAAATTTGGCTGGAAGGAGAGCGTGGTTTAAAATAACAGAAATCTGAAGTACTGAATATTTAATTTTTCACCATCTAACCAAATTAGTGTTTTCAGTTGCCCATATTATTCTTTAGTTCTTGTCCAAATTAATATTCAAAATTCACACATATATGATATTGTTTATATAGAGTATTTTGTATTCTCTATTTTCAGTTAATCATAGAAATACTTTTTACCTTTGTTACAAGTTTTTTCTCCCCCCATCATATTCAACTATCTCTTTTAATAGCCTGGTTTGTATTTTGTAACATTTTTTTTATATGCTTATGGAGTTATTAAAAACAAAAATTCAGATATGCAAATTTTTTTTGTTGTACATTACTAAAAAAAATAAAATATGTACCTTTCTTTTCAACATCCTCCCTCTTCCCCTAAATAATATTAGATTATTGACATATATTTAAAACAATAAATATAAATAGAACCTATTTTATTTAATATTTCATAATATTAAAACTTATTCAAAAATTCTATTATTTCTAAACATCCTAAGCTTTTTGTTTTTTCCAAATAAAAAAATTGTAACAATACACATTCTTTTATATATAGCCTGATATTCTCAGCTCTTACAGAAATGTTGACTGCTCTTTTTTATTTTTTTTATCTTCATTAGCACATTCTTTTAAATTTCACCATGTCTGCTCTCAAAAAGGGTTTCCCATCAACAAATTAATTTGCATTTTCTTCCCTTCTAGTGGTGGTTATTTGAGTTGGTCTGTCTATGAATATGCTTGATTCTTCATTCAATTTTCTACCAATACTTTAATTTTTTATAAGACACCTACCAAAATTATTTGCATAGTACATCTATCTTGTTATCTGTCATATATGTAGGTAGCATATATTTTTCCCTGGCTTTCATTGCCTTAAATTTTTTAAATGAAAATATATATTAGAAAATATCTATTATCTAGTTAAAAATTACATCATAAAACATCTACATTTTACCTGATAGTTCTTTGTTTCTGGTCTTGCTTTGGAAGTTCATCTTATATTTAAAAAAAACTAAATTGGGTTTTATTGTCCTAGATATGTGGTGAATTTTTAGAGCCATAATTTTTCCATCGAAATTAAATATCATATTTCATTTATTAAATTGCTATATACATTTTGATCATTTATCAAACTCCATACATATTTATATAAATTTTCATGTGTATACGTATATGTATACGGACGTATTTCTGTGCTGGTACCTTACATACTATTCATTTAGTATAGTCTCTACTGCTTAACACCTTTTTTTTTTTTTAATCTCCACTCCCAAATACCTCATATATATTTCGTGTACATATAAGCTATTAATTTTTCTGGATTTTCTTGTATTAAGTACACTTACCTTCTTTTACTGTACAGTCTAGCAGTTGTTTGTATTTATGTATAAACAGGTAATACGTGAATAATATATACAAGTACGTAAATGATATATAACATATAAATACATATATTTCTAGTATAATGAATTATCTAGATATACAATCATATAAAAAAATTTTTTTTTAATACATAGTATAAATAATTTTGACTCCTTTGAAAATTTATAAAAACATTTATTCATCTTATTAAAATGTTGAAAAATAAGGATAAAAGTAGCTTTCTCTTTTTATCTGATTAAAACTGTATAAATTACTAACATTATACTTTACATAATTTAAAATTAAATATATCAGATTTTCTGAAAAAGGAAATTATATTTGTCTTCTTTCACAGTCGTGATGTTTGTGTCCTCCAGTTTCGATGCTCCAAATGTGATGAGTGATATTGTTTAAAGGCTTCTTTCAAACCACTGGTGTTTTTCTTTTTTTTCTCTATTCACTGAAGTCTTTTTTGCTCTCTTTCATTTTCTTATTTCCAAGAATCTCTATAAAATGGTACAAGAAACACTGTGAATTTTTTCTAGCAGAGATGTAGTGAATTATTATGATACAAAGCTGATTATTACTACTCTCTTTAAAACCAGGCATTCCAATATTAAAATTTTGGCTGTCCTGTCTTTTACTACTGAAGTAAGAATTCTATTTCCAGCTAAAATAATAAGTAAATTTCTAAAGGTAATCATTTTAAAACAAAAAACCCCTAAATTTGTTGCCAAAATATTGATGTAATTTATCTTTAAAAATGGTAGATACAAAAATTAAACAAGAAGAAATTGTACTTAATAGAATAAATTTAATAAACCAACAGCTGTAATAAAATGTACTTGCTGGAGACAACAGTCTTACCGAATAAGATTTAACATTAATTTTTTATACCACCCAAACAATATTATAAATGAATAAAAACGTCTTTGTAGTATTTACAAATGTAAGAACTAATGTCAATTAAATTAATTAATGTCAAATTAAAATAATTCAGCAAATCAATTGAAATTTATTTATATTAGTAGAGATATGTATAATTCTTATGAAGATGTTTTGTTTTTGTATTCATGACATAAACATTTCTTTAAGGTGAAAATGGTTGGGTCAAAATATCTAGAATACGTATCCTGGATTTTTATGAAGCTAGTGGTATTGTTTTTCTAGTGGTATTGTTTTTAGCTTAATTTTTTTAGGGAAAGATATTTGTACACCTTTGTTAGTCATGTATTTCGCACCCAGTATTTCCTTTTCTTTAGTTATAAATCAAACTATGCCATCTTAAAACCTTGCAAAAATCTTCCAAGTGGTAAGTCATTTAGGCTTATGAGTCTTCTTTTTGGGAAGTAGTTTATAGAAAGTCAAGCACACTGCCAATGTGCACATTGCTTATTTATATCCTGCTTTAAGAACTCCCTACTGATTTTTTAGAAGAGAAAAATATTGGCTTTCTGAGAAACATCATCAGGAATATATGGTGCATTTGTTTGCCTGAGCATGACATAGTACACAACATGGCCTTCGGTTACTTGTTTATGTACAAGAGACACTCCATAGCTTGGTCTTCAGACTTCACCATCTGAAACTAGTCTATGAATATAGACTCTTCTCCACTTTCTTCTCTTCGTAATACTTCAGCTCCAGAAAGAATAGACTTCAACATTTCTTGCCAATAGAGTATGAAAATTCCTCCTCCATGTGATTAGTTTCACCTAGAATGGTCATCACCTGCATCGCCTCCTTGGAAAATCTTTTCCTATTTTCCAGCTCTAGCTCAACAATCACCTTCTACAAAATGGAGTAAAAAATATAACTAATTTTCCTGTAATATGTTATGTGTGTATATGACTGACCAGCTTTAAATGTATTTTAGTGCCTTGATAACTGCAGCTAAATCTGACATCTTTGTATTCACTGAAGTTATCTATAATAATTCTTAAAGAATAAGTCAAAAGGTAAGGAAGTGATTGCACACATAAATAACGCTAACTACAGTGTTGTCAAAGCGACTCAGAAGAAAGGTGCCATCAGCAAAGTCAAGTTTTCTCCCCATTACAGAGCTAGGCTGCAGGGTATACATTATTGCCCATTTTTGAAGGTAGATGCAAACTCGTTGTATTTAATTTTATCACTTGCTTTTCTCCTGTTTTCATTGGATATTTGTAAAAGTGTTTCATAGGTTTATTAATAGTAATGGCTCCGCCTTCACTGTATAGAGTGCTTTTTAATTTTCAAAGTGCTTTTTACATGTGTTACCATTTTTGATCCTTACAACAATCTTGTAAATTAGGGAAAGTGGCAGTTTCTAGCCCATTTTGATCCACCATTATAAGAAATAATTTTAGCTGCAAATTCCATATAACCATTCATTTAAATAGTCCAAATATTGAAAAGGCTGCTTTATGTTTTCATTTCAAAACATGCTTTCTGTGGCCTTAGCTATAAATCAAAATATGCTATTTTAAAACGTTGCATAAATATGTGCTAACTGAGAATTCTCTATTCATTTTTTAGCATAAGAGTAACAAAAAGGTCTAGACAAATTAGAGTTCCAAGAAGTATAAATGCAATGAATAAATTAATGCCAGCACTGATAGATGAGTGGGAGAGCAAAGGAACTATGCTGTGCAGGTTGACTGAACAACTTTGTTTGCTACAGCACTTGTAAGGCCAGAGAATTGTTGCTTAGAATGTACTGGAGAATTCAAAGGAATAATGAAATTGATTCTTCCTCCATGGGATTATTGGCCACTGAATCTAATATTCCTGTGTGTTTCCTCTCCACCTCATAAAGAAACATGAGTAGAGTGGGCGTACTGATACTTTTCAATGGCATGCCTTTTTTTTTTTTTTTCTCTCCAGGGATACTGCTTGAGAAATTATAAACACAGGAGGTCCCAAATGTGTGTTAACATACATACGGGGAGGTCTTCATTGAAACAAAGCATAGATCCATTTTGAATGGAAATTTGTGAAGGAAAATTTCTTTCTTATAAAGCATCAGCAGATGTGTTGTATTTTATTTAGACCTAAAGGGTAATGAGGAGTTCCTGGGTGGTACAAATCGTTAACATGCTTGGCTGCTAATGGAGAAGTTGGAGGTTTGAGTCCACCCACATATACCTCAGAAGAAAGGTCTGGTAATCTATTTACAAAAATCAGCCATTGAAAACCCTCTGAAGCACAATTCTACTCTGAAAATTATAGCATCTCCATGAGTGAAATTGATTGGATGGCAATTAGTTTCTAAAGGGTAATGAAATTAAGAAAGGGTATAGGTACATAAATACATGGTGCCTAGTTGTAATATTGAACAGAAGATTTCAGTGGGTGGCTCAAGAAGACAAAGTATTTTAATGACATGTGCAAAGAGCTGGAGATGGAAAACCAAAAGGGAAGAACACACTCAGCATTTCTCAAGCTGAAGGAACTGAAGAAAAAATTCAAGCCTCGAGCTGCAATAGTGAAGGATTCCATGGGGAAAATATTAAATGACACAGGAAGCATCAAAAGAAGATGGAAGGAATACAGAGAGTCATTATATCAAAAAGAATTAGTCAATGTTCAACCATTTCGAGAGGTGGCATATGATCAGGAACCGATGGTACTGAAGGAAGAAGTCCAAGTTGCTCTGAGGGCATTGGTGAAAAACAAGGCTTCAGGCATTGATGGAATATCAATTGAGATGTTTCAACAAAGAGATGCAGCGCTGGAGGTGCTTACTGGTCTATGCCAAGAAATAGGAAGACAGCTTCCTGGCCAACTGATTGGAAGAGATCCATACTTACACCTATTCCTAAGAAAGTTGATCCAACCAAATGCAGAAATTATAGAAGAATGTCATTAATATCACATGCAAGCAAAATTTTGCTGAAGATCCTTCAAAAATGGCTGCAGCAGTATATTGACAGGGAACTGCCAGAAATTCAGGCCGGTTTCAGAAGAGGATGTGGAACCAGAGATGTCATTGCTGATGTCAGATGGATCCTGGCTGAAAGCAGAGAATACCAGAAGGATGTTTGCCTGTGTTTTAGCGACTATGCAAAGGCATTCGACTGTGTGGATCATAACAAACTATGGATAACATTGCAAAGAATGGGGATTCCAGAACACTTAATTGTGCTCATGAGGAATTTTTACATAGATCAAGAGGCAGTTGTTCAGACAGAACAAGGGGATACTGATTGGTTTAAAGTCAGGAAAGTTGTGTGTCAGGGTTGAATACTTTCACCAATACCTATTCAATCTGTGTGCTGAGCAAATAATCTGAGGTGCTAGACTATATGAAGAAGAACAGGGCACCAGGATTGGAGGAAGATTCATTAACAACCTGTGTTATGCAGATGACACAACTTGCTTGCTGAAAGTGAAGAGGACTTGAAGCACTTACTAATGAAGATCAAAGACCACAGCCTTCAGTATGGATTATGCCTCAGCATAAAGAAAACAAAAATCTTCACAACTGGACCAATGAGCAACATCATGATAAACAGAAAAGATTGAAGTTGTCAAGGATTTCATTTTACTTGGATCCACAATCAACACCCATGGAAGCAGCAGTCAAGAAATCAAAAGACACATTCCATTGGGTAAATCTGCTGCAAAGGACCTCCTCAAAGTGTTGAAGAACAAAGATGTGGCCCTGAAGACTAAGGTGTGCTTGACCCAAACCATGGTATTTTCAATCACATCATAAGAATATGAAAGCTGGACAATGAATAAGGAAGACCGAAGAAAAATCGATGCCTTTGAATTGTGGTGTTGGTGAAGAATATTGAATATACCATGGACTGCCAAAAAGACGAACAAACCTGCCTTAGAGGAAGTACAACCAGAATGCTCCTTAGAGGCAAGGATGGCGAGACTGCGTCTTACATACTTGGGACATGTTGTCAGGAGGGATCAGTCCCTGGAGAAGGACATCATGCTTGGCAGAGTACAGGGTCAGCGAAAAGTGAAAGACCCTCAATGAAGTGGATTGACACAGTGGCTGTAACGATGAGTTCAACCATAATAAGGATTGTAAGGATGGCTGAGGACCGGGCAGTGTTTCGTTCTGTTGTGCATAGGGTCGGTATGAGTAGGAACCGACTCGACGGCACCTAACAACAACAAGAGTTGTAACATTTACTGGATTGTGTAATTTGTATCCAGAATGTTAACGGTTAAAAAAAAAAAAAAAAAGCCATATCTCTATTTTCTTTATCCCAGGGCATTTTATAGTATCATATCATCCTTCCTGTGATCTCCAAAGTTACTAGATATGAGAACTGTTTTATTCCTTTAATTTAAGTCCATATTATTTCCCCTGGGAAATTTGAGAAATGCTGGGTGGGCTGTTTGAAAATGGATGGAAAAAAAAAAATCTGGTGGAAAGAAACTTATAGAAATAAAACCAGATGACCTCTTATATCTTTGCCTTTTTTGATTCTTAAATTGAATCATCAGTGTTTATATTTACACTCAGAACCAAAGAACAGAAACTCGTTGACCTCACTTAAGTTTGAAAGTTGAGATTTTAAAAGCCATATGTTGTCTCTCGACTTGAAACTTCGCTTTTACTTTTTAATTTTATTGAAATGTTCAGGAGTACATTTTCTGTTCCCATAGTGGGAGGTTCAAATACCCGCCTCATCTTTTATTATTTGTTTCTTCAGAAGTAAATGAATCAAATCACTTTACTGTAAACTCTTTTTTTTTTTTCATAAAAGGTTTGGGTATAAATTTATGTAACCTTTTTTCTAATACAAAGTCTCTAATTACATAGGAGTATGTTCTCCTATATCCAGTGATTTTTTTTTGAATAATTTCTTCTATGGTATGCCAGAAATATGTCATCAATGATCTTTAATTTTCTTTCCTCCAGCTATCTAATGAAGTTTTCTACATAATAATGACCAATGTTTCTTAAATTATTATTTTTTTCCATACTTCCTTCTAAGTGATTTACACTATTGACTTGCATAAATTTTCATAAAAACTATAGGATGTAAGTTCTACTAATGAAAGATTATGGATTGCAAGATATTTCTTCAGATAGGGCTGATTGCAAGACAGAGAGAGAGAGAAAAGGAATCCCCCCTCCCTCATTTTCCTCTTTTCTAGGCAGTGTGTTGCCATGACAAAGCTCCACAGACTTCCACGAAATGCTCATGAGACCTCCTTGGACAGGCCCATATAGAATCCAGATTACACAGTCTATTCCTCTGTCTGGGTTTTTTGGGTGTGCAATGTTTTTCTGTCCCCTAAGACACAGATACCAAGGAGAAACCCTGGAACCTGTGTACACTCTTGAGATAGGGTTGTATTGGTTTCATCCTCATTCAGACTTACTCTCTAATTACTGAATTTCTTCTTGGGATCACTAATTCCATGGTTTTTTTTTGTTCGTTTGTTTTTTAGCTTTATAGACCAAAGTGCCTTCTTTCAACCCTCCTGCAAGGCTACTTTCCCATGTTGGTCTCAGTATGTGATATCCTATGACATCAGCCAAGTAATGTCTTTCTACAACCTAAAAGAGTGATTGACAAACAACTGATGCTCCATAATTTGCAAATTAGGGATAATCAATGAATAATATAAAGCAATTTGTGAAAGATATTAGGATATGTAACAATGTGGAAAACACTTCACATTTTGTCTCTGAGAAGACATATTTCTTTAATGTTGTGAAAATTATTTTTAAAGCACTTACAAATCATTTAAAAAGTAATGTATCTCATGGAAATAAACTGATTTTAGTGCACCCACCTTCTGGGCTTTTGAGAAAACCATTGACATGTTGGAGCCTATGCAGATTAATCTACATGATTTTAGCCCCCCCCCAAAAAAAGCCCAAAAGAGGGTACAAATTGATTAATATAATGACTACACGTTTTTAACAAATAGAAGAATATATTACTATGCCTAACTCTCTAATGCTTTTGTTGTTTTAATTAAACAGAATATGACTAATTTGTTGACTGAAATAGGATAGTCGTCAGATTTAAGAAATCCACATTTAACAAAAGTTGACAAATGACTTTCTTAGAATTGATTTTTAAAAAATTGGAAATGAGTGACCCTCAAGACATGAAAATATATTTATATCCTGGAATTTTTACACGGAAAATTGAACAAACGCTCCGTGTACTCTGGTATGAGCACTAGTTTCTCTTCATTAAAGGATTAACGATAAACTTCATTTTGAGAGGCCTTAGTAAGTTCTCTTTACTACATCAGATCTAGATCACTGTGCATGAATTTTTTTCTTGTCTTACACCAGTTGTACTGGATTGCAAACCTTCTGTTTCAGGGACTCATTACTATTTTCATTTTTTCTGCCCTGACGTTTTCTGCACGAGGATGGTTGACAATGTTACTGGTTAACCCCATGAATTTTTGATTCATGCCACATTCCCCCAACTGCTTCACTTCATAACCTTACACTCTTATTTTGCTTTGCTTTTGAAAATACTTGGGATATTTAGTCAGTTGGGCTTCAGCAGGCATATTTTAAATAATCTTTCATAAAAATAGATTTTTTGTGTGTCTGTAAAATATAAACTATAGATGAATCTAAGATTACCAATCTATTTTGAACAAAATTCCTTCAACCACAGTAGCTCTGGACTTTGTTAAAGGTGGCACCATAGTGTTATGTTATATCGAATATTATGTGAATGACACTAACTTCCCCTCATTGACATTTCTGCATGATATCTTATATCATGATATCTACATGATAAGGTGATGTGAAGCCTAAAAATCACATTTTTGTTGTTGTTAGTTGTTGTGGACTTGATTCCAACTCATGGCATTCCCATGTGTTACAGAGTAGAATGGCTCCACAGGGTTTTTTGTTTTGTTTTGTTTTGGCTGTAATCTTAATAGAAGCAGATTGCCAGGCCTATCTTCTGCAGTAGTGCTGTGTGGGTTCAAACTGCCAACTTTTAGGTTAGCAGTCCTGCACAAACTGTATGTGCCAGTTTATTTTAGTAAACAATGCTGACAACATAGATATGCAGAAATATAGAGGAACTTGCCTCCCATCCTTCTTTGATTTTTTCTTTCTTTCCTTCCTTCCTTCTTTTTTTTTTTTTAATTGTTATTTCTTTATCTCTCTGCATCTCTTTCTTTTATTCTTTCCTTTTATAATCAGGATGTCAGAAAAAGCACGTTGGTGTCTAAGATCTTCATTGTGGAGCTGGTAGACTCTGAGAAAAAGAGTTAATATTATATTTGGACAGTGGAAAGAGGATCAATTTTTTTAGATCAAAATAACCATTCCTTAACTCACTTTAAACAGGAATCAATGAATAATATTACATGTCAGCTTTTATACCTACCACTGAATTCATAAAATTGTCTGCCAAAATTACTTGATTACTGGAAACATTAGCTTTATTAAAATGTCATTGCAGTAGAGTATCAAGTAGCATTTTAAGAAGACAAAATAAAATTATGCAGGTTACTTTTTGGAATTTTGATCTAAGACCACTTTGCTGAATGGTAGTAAAAACCAATGATAACACAAAGGAAATAAAAATCTTTGCATTCAACATGCTGATCAGAAACAAGTCCTTAAGACCTATCATTTATCATTACAAGGTTTAATATTTATCTTATCATCTTTGAAGGTACCTGAACTATTTTTCCTTTACTTGTTCATACTACAAATGAAAAATATATTATGTATAGTCTTAATGCATTATCTATATGTATTAATAAACATCTGTTGCTTAGCTATTTGTCAAGTGTATCTGAAATAAAAATGGAGCTAAACCCTTTTCTCAGTTGGAAGTGATATGAAATCAGCAACATTTCTCCTATTTTTAGGTCTCTCCATTCATTGATCAATGTGTTATAAATGCTTTTCTTTACCATACATTTAATAATGATTGGAAGTACTGAATATCATAGTGTGAATACCTTTTACCCTTAGGTATGAAGAAGAAATTGATTTTCACTTATCCTAAACATTCCAAAAAATGTTAACACTTTCTGAAGCAAAAGATGAAGCTGTAACTTAGAAATCCTGCCATAATTTCTAAAGCAAAGTACATTAACAACTACTATCATGTGATGTTAAGGCTAGAAGATTACAATCCATAAACAGACTATGTTCTTAAACAACAAATCTCAAACTGAACTAAAAAATGCAGAGAAATAATGGACAATATTTACAAAAAGTGTACATTTTCTTTTTGCATTTCTTCAGTGGTGTTATTTCTATAAGTAGAGTAGAAGTATTGCCAGACTTTTACAATAAACACTAACCAGAAATTAGAAACTATTTCCTCTATTAGCTCACTAGCTTTATGTGTAGTAGAGTTTTTAATACAGATTTTTCCTACTGTCCAAAAATACGTCATTCTTATGAAACCTATCATAAGCCAAAATGACATAAAGTGAAGAAACAATCATCCTTAATTCACATGGGAAAATGTTTTCATCAAAGGGGACTAGGTTGAAGGGTTGGGGTTCAAAGTCCACAAAATTGCAGGATTTATATTTGTCATGGATTGAATTATGTCCCCCCAAAAATATGTGTATCCAATTGGTTAGGCCTTGATTACCAGTATTCTGTCCTTTTCCTCCATTTTGTGATTGTAATTTTATGTTAAAGAGGATTAGGGTGGAATTGTAACACACTTAGCAGGCCATATCCCTGATCTAATGTAAAGAGAGTTTCCCTGGGGTGTGGCCTGCACCACCTTTTATCTCTTAAGTGATAAAAAGGAAAGGGAAGCAAGCAGAGAGTTGGGAACTTCATACCACCAAGGAAGAAGCACCGGGAGCACAGCTAGTCTGTTGGACCAGGGGTTCCTGTGCAGAGAACCTCCTGGTCCAGGGGAACATTGATGAGAAGGCCAACAGAGAGAAAGCCTTTCACCTGGAGTTGATGCCTTGAGTTTGGACTTTTATCCTACTTTTCTGTGAGGAAATAATTTTCTCTTTGTTAAAGCCATCCTTTTGTGGTATTTCTGTTACAGCAGCACTAGATGACTAAGATAACATTACACTAAGTGCAACACCCTTAGGAGCTCTCTTAGGTTTTTCTGATACCTTAGAATACTGGGTGGGTTTTTTTTAGGGCACATGTTGCTATTGATGCACAAAATAAATCAAGATAAAGCATGGATGTTCACAGACACATTTAAAAGCTATGGCAGCTTAAAGCTGAGAGGCTCAGTGCAGTTCTGGGTAAGGAGCTTGGTGACACCACTCTTACTGCTCCAGGTGTGCAAAGACTCTTTAATGCTGCAAAACAAACACTGAAGGTTGTTTCTGTTTTTTGTCTTTTCTCATAAAAGCAAAAATTTTCTTCAGATTTCTTTCAGTTAGCAAAAACAAATACTCATTGTAGGTCTTTTGTAAAAGCAAAGTGATGTAAAATGAACTTTTGAAAACCTGGGGAAATCTTTATAACCAATGTGAAATTGTGTCTTTGCAGATTCATAATTCTCAGAATTGTTGGCAAATAATTTATTCAAATTTGAGATATCCTACAATAGAAATCTCATAAAGGTGACAGTATTTATGAATAGGACAGCGTGACTGGCACAAGATTTCACCAAGACTTTACTGTCAGGTCACACTTCCCCTCTTCTGGTCTTATTTTCAATAATCACAATACTCCATTTAATTTAAATGTGAGCAAACAGAAGTTCAGAGAGGTAGTGTACCTTCTGTAATGTTACAAAATTAGTAGCCAAGTCATATTTTAGTAGTAGTAGTAACATTTTAATATTATTGCTTTTGAGTTCCAGAGCTAGGATTCAAATAGTGGTTCTTGCAGAATCCACAGGTTCAAGTAGGGAAACTGGGTAACGAGTTAGCCTCTCAAGCAGAGGCTTATTTATGGAAAATAACACCCATGGCAAGCGCTGAAACTGCTCCCCTGCAGAGGCATAGTGCCCAGGGACAATCTCTAAGTTGCCTCCCATAATTTCAAGAAGAATAGATGTTGATAGTGGTGACACCTCAGCAGAAACACCTTCCCCTCTCTTGTCCTGCTGCCTCAGTCAGGCACCGTTCATATTTGTTGCACCTCGCAGTGTCATCCCATGCCCCCTCTGGTGTACCAGGGGGCTTGTGTCAGGGGGCAAGTTCCCCCCTGCCCTCCTTGCTATGCCTCTCTGCCCCTGTCTAAATATCTGTCACCCATCTTTTAGAATAACTTTACCATAGTATCAGCTCAAAAATAAAAGTCAAGCTCATTCATCTCTTCCATGACACGTTATGGCACTACGTGAAAATTACAACAGCATTTTTCTTGCATTCACTGATGGAAACTGGTCTATGACGTGTACAAAGTCATTTTTTTTTTTCTCAGTTTCTTCTTTTTCTGCATTCAGTAAGGCAAGATCACAGTCTGCCTTGACCCATGGCGGCTCTCAAATATGAAAGTATTAGTTTTAACCTGCTGAATGATCTCTCACAACTGGAGATGGAAACTGCAAAGGTTCATAGACTCTGCTCAGTGCCCCTCTCCCCCCACCTTCAAGGGCATGTGTCATAGAGATCCCTCTCCTCTCCCAAGGAGACCTAAATGTGAACAGATCATGATTCTGTATTTAAAAAAAAAAAGAGGAAGGATCATTCTGTTTCATCAAAGAGTGATAAGAGGAGGAAAAAAGGAGATGAAGTAAAAATGTTCTGGAATGACTGATCGAGCCAATTGACAGAGAGTTTAAATCCTTTTTATGGCACCTCTGGAAACCCTGGTGGTATACTGATTAATAGCTACAACTGCTAACCAAAAGGTCGGTAGTTCGAATCCAAAAGGTGCTCCTTGGAAACCCTAAGTGGCAGCTCTACTGTGTCCTATGGGGTTGCCATGATCTGGAATTGAATTGACGGTAACAGGTTGTTTTTTTGGTTTTATGGCACCTCTGTGTGTCTGTGCAAACGTGTGTGTAAAACAGTGAAAGGGCAGAGCTTGACACCTACACAGACATATGGCAAAACCTAAGAAGGCAAATATAGTGTCCTATCACAGTGGCAGAAAAAATGTAACAAAATAATCATTGCAAACTTGTAAAAAGCAACGAGATAATTAGATAATAATTACACAAAACCTTGTGCGTTTGAGAGATTGCCATCAATTAAAATCTGAATTACCTTGGGACGATGTCATTTGGTATGGGAAAGGACTCTGAGTTATTCATTTAAGAGTCAGTATATGTTGTAAATGTAAAGCAATATTTCATTTGCTCCTGGTGTGTTGTAATGTTTGTGAAACATTGTATAATCACCAGTAGATATATCTTCCAGGTATTTGCTCTAAAGTTGTTTTTTCCTGGTTTAGTAGTTTTCGACAGTGCGTTACTACTTGTTGTTATTATTAGTTGCCATTGATTTCAACTCATGGCTACCCCATGTGTGCAGAGTAGAGTTACTCCTTGGGTTTTTTTTTTTTTTAACTTTTATTGAGCTTCAAGTGAAGGTTTATAAATCAAGTCAGACTGTCACATATAAGTTTATATACATCTTACTCCGTACTCCCACTTGCTCTCACCCAGTGAGTCAGCCCTTCCAGTCTCTCCTTTCGTGACAATTTTGCCAGCTTCCAACTCTCTCTATCCTCCCATCCACCCTCCAGACAGGAGATGCCAACACAGTCTCAAGTGTCCACCTGATATAATTAGCTCACTCTTCATCAGCATCTCTCTCCTACTCACTGTCCAGTCCCTTTCATGTCTGATGAGTTGTCTTCGGGAATGGTTCCTCTCCTGGGCCAACAGAAGTTTTGGGGACCATGACCGCCGGGATTCCTCCAGTCAGACCATTAAGAATGGTCTTTTTATGAGAATTTGGGATCCGCATCTCACTGATCTCCTGCTCCCTCAGGGGTTCTCTGTTGTGCTCCCTGTCAGGGCAGTCATCGGTTGTGGCCGGGCACCAACTAGTTCTTCTGGTCTCAGGATAATGTAGGTCTCTGGTTCATGTGGCCCTTTCTGTCTCTTGGGCTCTTAGTTGTCATGTGATCTTGGTGTTCTTCATTTTCCTTTGCTCCAGGTGGGTAGAGACCAATTGATGCATCTTAGATGGCCGCTTGTTAGCATTTAAGACCCCAGACGCCACATTTCAAAGTGGGATGCAGAATGATTTCATAATAGAATTATTTTGCCAATTGACTTAGAAGTCCCCTTAAACCATGGTCCCCAAACCCCCGCCCTTGCTCCGCTGACCTTTGAAGCATTCATTTTATCCCAGAAACGTCTTTGCTTTTGGTCCAGTCCAACGGAGCTGACCTTCCATGTATTGAGTGTTGTCCTTCCCTTCACCTAAAGCAGTTCTTATCTACTAACTAATCAGTAAAAAACCCTCTCCCACCCTCCCTCCCTCCCCACCTCGTAACCACAAAAGTATGTGTTCTTCTCAGTTTATGCTATTTCTCAAGATCTTATAATAGTGGTCTTATACAATATTTGTCCTTTTGCCTCTGACTAATTTCACTCAGCATAATGCCTTCCAGGTTCCTCCATGTTATGAAATGTTTCACAGATTCGTCACTGTTCTTTATCGATGTGTAGTATTCCATTGTGTGAATATACCACAACTTATTTATCCGTTCATCTGTTGATGGACACCTTGGTTGCTTCCAACTTTTTGCTATTGTAAACAGAGCTGCAATAAACATGGGTGTGCATATATCTGTTTGTGTGAAGGCTCTTATTTCTCTAGGGTATATTCCGAGGAGTGGGATTTCTGGGTTGTATGGTAGTTCTATTTCTAACTGTTTAAGATAACGCCAAATAGATTTCCAAAGTGGTTGTACCATTTTACATTTCCACCAGCAGTGTATGAGAGTTCCAATCTCTCCACAGCCTCTCCAATATTTATTATTTTGTGTTTTTTGGATTAATGCCAGCCTTGTTGGAGTGAGATGGAATCTCATCGTAGTGTTAATTTGCATTTCTCTAATGGCTAATGATTGAGAGCATTTTCTCATGTATCTGTTAGCTGCCTGAATATCTTCTTTAGTGAAGTGTGTGTTCATATCCTTTGCCCACTTCTTGATTGGGTTGTTTGTCTTTTTGTGGTTGAGTTTTGACAGATTCATATAGATTTTAGAGATCAGGCGCTGGTCAGAGATGTCATAGCTGAAAATTCTTTCCCAGTCTGTAGGTGGTCTTTTTACTCTTTTGGTGAAGTCCTTAGATGAGCACAGGTGTTTGATTTTTAGGAGCTCCCAGTTATCTGGTTTCTCTTCATCATTTTTGGTAATGTTTTGTATTCTGTTTATGTCTTGTATTAGGGCTCCTAAGGTTGTCCCTATTTTTTCTTCAATGATCTTTATCGTTTTAGTCTTTATGTTTAGGTCTTTGATCCACTAGGAGTTAGTTTTTGTGCTTGGTGTGAGGTATGGTTCCTGTTTTATTTTTTTGCAAATGGATATCCAGTTATGCCAGCACCATTTGTTAAAAAGACTATCTTTTCCCCAATTAACTGACACTGGGCCTTTGTCAAATATCAGTTGCTCATATGTGGATGGATTTATATCTGGGTTCTCAATTCTGTTCCACTGGTCTATGTGCCTGTTGTTGTACCAGTACCAGGCTGCTTTGACTACTGTGGGTGTATAATAGGTTCTGAAATCAGGTAGAGTGAGGCCTCCCACTTTCTTCTTCTTTTTGAGTAATACTTTGCTTATCCGAGGCTTCTTTCCCTTTCATATGAAGTTGGTGATGTGTTTCTCTATCACCTTAAAAAATGACATTGGAATTTGGATCGGAAGTGCATTGTATGTATAGATGGCTTTTGGTAGAATAGACATTTTTACTATGTTAAGCCTTCCTATCCATGAGCAAGGTATGTTTTTCCACTTAAGTATGTCCTTTTGAATTTCTTGTAGTAGTGATTTGTAGTTTTCTTTGTATAGGTCTTTTACATCCTTGGTAAGATTTATTCCTCAGTATTTTATCTTCTTGGGGGCTACTGTGAATGGTATTGATTTGGTTATTTCCTCTTCGATGTTCTTTTTGTTGATGTAGAGGAATCCAAGTGATTTTTGCATGTTTATCTTATCACCTGAGATTCTGCCAAACTCTTCTATTAGTTTCAGTAGTTTTCTGGAGGATTCCTTAGGGTTTTCTGTGTATAAGATCATGTCATCTGCAAATAGAGATAATTTTACTTCCTCCTTCCAATCCGGATGCCCTTTATTTCTTTGTCTAGCCTAATTGCTCTGGGTAGGACTTCTAGCACAATGTTGAATAAGAGCAGTGATAAAGGGCATCCTTGTGTGGTTCCCGTTCTCAAGAGAAATGCTTTCAGGTTCTCTCCATTTAGAGTGATGTTGGATGTTGGCTTTATGCCCTTTATCATGTTGAGGAATTTTCCTTCAATTCCTATTTTGGTGAGAGTTTTTATCATAAATGGGTGTTGGACTTTGTCAAATGCCTTTTCTGCATCAATTGATAAGATCATGTGGTTTTTGTCTTTTGTTTTATTTATATGGTGGATTACATTAATGGTTTTTCTAATATTAAACCAGCCTCGATGGCTTTTATTTTTTTGCATACCTAGTATAAATCCCACTTGGTCGTGGCGAATTATTTTTTTGATATGTTTTTGAATTCTATTGGCTAGAATTTTGTTGAGGATTTTTGCATCTATGTTCATGAGGGATATAGGTCGGTCATTTTCTTTTTTTGTAATGTCTTTACCTGGTTTTGGTATCAGGGAGATGGTGGCTTCATAGAGTGAGTTGGGTAGTATTCCATCATTTTCTATGCTTTGAAATACCTTTAGTAGTAGTGGTGTTAACTCTTCTCTGAAAGTTTGGTAGAACTCTGCAGTGAAGCAGACCGGGCCAGGGCTTTTTTTTTTGTTGGGAGTTTTTTGATTACCATTTCAATCTCTTTTTTTGTTATGGGTCTATTTAGTTGTTCTACTTCTGAATGTGTTAGTTTAGGTCAGTAGTGTTTTTCTAGGATTTCATCCGTTTCTTCTACGTTTCCAAATTTGTTAGAGTACAATTTTTCATAATAATCTGATATGATTCTTTTAATTTCAGTTGGGTCTGTTGTGATGTGGCCCATCTCGTTTCTTATTCGGGTTATTTGTTTCTTTCCTGTATTTCTTTAGTCAGTCTAGCCAATGGTTTATCAATTTTGTTAATTTTTTCAAAGAACCAGCTTTTGGCTTTGTTAATTCTTTCAATTGCTATTCTGTTCTCTAATTCATTTAGTTCAGCTTTAATTTTTCTTATTTGTTTTCTTCTGGTGCCTGATGGATTCTTTTGTTGCTCACTTTCTATTTGTTCAAGTTGTAGGGACAGTTCTCTGATTTTGGCTCTTTCTTCTTTTTGTATGTGTGCATTTATTGATATAAATTGGCCTCTGAGCACTGCTTTTGCTGTGTCCCAGAGGTTTTGATAGGAAATATTTTCATTCTCGTTGCATTCTATGGATTTCCTTATTCCCTCCTTGATGTCTTCTATAACCCAGTCTTTTTTCAAGAGGGTATTGTTCAGTTTCCAAGTATTTGATTTCTTTTCCCTAGTTTTTCTGTTCTTGATTTCTAGTTTTATTGCCTTGTGATCTGAGAAGATGCTTTGTAATATTTCGATGTTTTGGATTCTGCAAAGGTTTGTTTTATGACCTAATATGTGGTCTATTCTAGAGAATGTTCCATGTGCGCTAGAAAAAAAAGTATATTTTGCAGCAGTTGGGTGGAGAGTTCTGTATAAGTCAATGAGGTCAAGTTGGTTGATTGTTGTAAGTAGGTCTTCCGTGTCTCTGTTGAGCTTCTTACTGGATGACCTGTCCTTCTCCGAAAGTGGTGTGTTGAAGTCTCCTACTATAATTGTGGAGGTGTCTATCTCACTTTTCAGTTCTGTGAAAATTTGATTTATGTATCTTGCAGCCCTGTCATTGGGTGCATAAATATTTAATATGGTTATGTCTTCCTGATCAATTGTCCCTTTTATCATTATGTAGTGTCCTTCTTTATCCTTTGTGGTGGATTTAAGTCTAAAGTCTATTTTGTCAGAAATTAATATTGCTACTCCTCTTCTTTTTTGCTTATTGTTTGCTTGATATAGTTTTTCCATCCTTTGAGTTTTCGTTTGTTTGTGTCTCTAAGTCTAAGGTGTGTCTCTTGTAGGCAGCATATAGAAGGATCGTGTTTCTTTATCCAGTCCGAGACTCTCTGTCTCTTTATTGGTGCATTGAGTCCATTTACATTCAGCGTAATTATAGATAAATAAGTGTTTAATGTTGTCGTTTTGATGCCTTTTTATGTGTGTTGTTGACAATTTCATTTTTCCACTTACTTTTTTGTGCTGAGACATTTTTCTTTGTAAATTGTGAGATCGTCATTTTCGTAGTGTTTGACTTTGTTTGTTGAGTCGTTATGTTTTTCTTGGCTTTTATCTTGAGTTATGGAGTTGTTATACCTCTTTGTGGTTACCTTAATATTTACCCCTATTTTTCTAAATAAAAACCTAATTTGTATTGTCCTATATCGCCTTGTATCCCTCTCCATATGGCAGTTCTATGCCACCTGTATTTAGTCCCTCTTTTTGATTATTGTGATCTTTTACATATTGAATTCAATGATTCCCTGTTTTGAGCATTTTTTTTTAATTAATCTTAATTTGTTTTTGTGATTTCCCTATTTGAGTTGACATCGGGATGTTCTGTTCTGTGACCTTGTGTTGTGCTGGTATCTGATATTATTGGTTTTCTGTCCAAACAATATCCTTTAGTATTTCTTGTAGCTTTGGTTTGGTTTTTGCAAATTCTCTAAGCTTGTGTTTATCTATAAATATCTTAAGTTCGCCTTCATATTTCAGAGAGAGTTTTGCTGGATATATGATCCTTGGCTGGCAGTTTTTCTCCTTCAGTGCTCTGTATATGTCATCCCATTGCCTTCTTGCCTGCATGGTTTCTGCTGAGTAGTCTGAACTTATTCTTATTGATTCCCCCTTGTAGGAGACCTTTCTTTTATCCCTGGCTGCTTTTAAAATTTCCTTTTGTCTTTGGTTTTGGCGAGTTTGATGATAATATGTCTTGGTGTTTTTCTTTATGGATCAATCTTAAATGGGGTTCGATGAGCATCTTGGATAGATATCCTTTCGTCTTTCATGATGTCAGGGAAGTTTTCTGTCAGCAGATCTTCAACCATTTTCTCTGTGTCTTCTGTCCTCTTTCCCTGTTCTGGGACTCCAATCACAAGCAAGTTATCCTTCTTGATAGAGTCCCACATGATTCTTAGGGTTTCTTCATTTTTTTTAATTCTTTTATCTGATTTTTTTTCAGCTATGTTGGTGTTAATTTCCTGGTCCTCTAGATTTCCCAGTCTGCATTCTAATTGCTCGAGTCTGCTTCTCTGACTTCCTATTGCGTTGTCTAATTCTGTCATTTTATTGTTAATCTTTTGGATTTCTACATGATGTCTCTCTATGGATTCTTGCAAGTTATTAATTTTTCCACTATGTTCTTGAATAATCTTTTTGAGTTCTTCAACAGTTTTATCAGTGTGTTCCTTGGATTTTCTGCAGTTTGCCTTATTTCGTTTCTGAGGTCATCCCTGATGTCTTGAAGCATTCTGTAAATTAGTTTTTTATATTCTGTGTCTGATAATTCCAGGATTGTATCTTCATTTGGGAAAGATTTTGATTCTTTTGTTTGGGGGGTTGTAGAAGCTGTCATGATCTGCTTCCTTATGTGGTTTGATATCGACTGCTGTCTCTGAGCCATCACTAAGATATAAAAAAAAAAAAAGATATAGTAGTGGTTTATTCTATAATTGCTCACTGAGTCTTATCTTGTTTTGTTTTCTTTCAATATACGTGGATGGGCTACTAGATTGTGCTGTCTTGTTTGTTGTAGCCCTTGACTTACTTATGCCCTATTACCAGCTGGTTTGGGCTGTTGCCAGATATATATGCCTGAGTCTATTCACTATTCTTGAGTAGAATCTGATTTTGGGTCATCAAGTGTGTACTGCACCCTAACACCTATCCACCTCTAGAAGTAGTGGTGATAGTTGTGTGCACCAGATTCTATTAGCAGCTGGGGTTCACCCTCCAGCGGGGGCAGGATGCTGACAGGCTTCCCCCAAGTGTCAGTGAGGTAGGTCTGTCTCTATTCCTGTAGCACCTTGGTGGGAGGGCACTGCAGCTGTACCATAGGACCGCAATGCAAGTACCTCTACTGATTGGTAGGTGTCACCCTCCTTAGACCCCTAAGGCAAGAGGCTAGGTGGTCTGGGGGGAGCTTCAGCCCTCAGTTCCCTGTTGTGTGTCAGTTAGGGCTCTGTTGAATTAGCAGAGATATCAGACCTGGTAAACTTGTTTTTCCAGAAAATCCGCTGACTGGGACACTGGCTCCAGGCTCCAAAAACAGTCACTGCTTGCCCGTATTTGTTCATTCTCCGTCTCTAAATCTGTGTTTGTTGTTCAGGGTTCATAGATTGTTATGTATGTGATCGATTCACTTGTTTTTCTGAGTCTTTGTTGCAAGAGGGATCTGAGGTAGCGTCTACCTAGTCCGCTGTCTTGGCCACACCTCCGCTCCTTGGGTTTTTAAGACTCTGACTTTCAGAAGTAGATCACCAGGCCTGTTTTCCGAGGCTCCTCTGGGTGGGTTCAAATGACAACCTTTCAGATAGCGGTCGAGCGCTTATCCATTTCTGTCTCTCAGGGGCTCCTAACTATCTGTTAGGGGAAGTTTTTGAAATTTTGGCAAGGTTTTTTGGTTGACAGAGAAGTAAGTTGTACTTTAATGTGCAGGACAATCTCACACACACAAACAATAATAACTTTCCCACAGCTTCTGCTAATTTCTAGTATACCAGTGGACATTCATGTAAGTAAAAATGTCATCTGTTTTCTAGGTTGACCTAATTCCGTTTTATGTAAAACAATAAAGAATTTTTGCATCATTTTAATATGTACTTAATTGACCAGAAATATTTTTATATACATTGAGGCAATAATTTAGTTTGTTTTGATTTGGATGTTACATAGCTCACAATTATTTAAAATATATCACCAATGGCAGTGTTGCTCTTGTTGCTATAAAAAATATTTATTCATTCTGTATTAGAGATCCCAAGTAGAAAGGAAATGTATTGGCAATACTGACCTGAAATATGTATTATTTTTATTAAATACAAATTTTTATTTATATGTGAGTACAAGCATCTAATAACTAACACCACAGTATTTTACATATGAAATGTATAGTATTTTATTATACATTGCTCTCTTTATTTCTCTTTTATATTTAATAATTTTATTGATTTTTAAAAAATACATATATATCTATGCAGATTAAATTATTGGTTAATTGCCTTTCAACATAGTAACGGGGCCATTATAAAATATACTTAAAAAAGGGCATTTAATGTCTGAAGAGCTATTGAGTACACTGGATTGATAAAATTTTTGAAATGTATCTAGTTATTCCTTGCTATTTGGCTAGGATAAGCACTCCAAAGTTTCTGACCCTAATGAAACTGCGTAAATTTCAAGAAGACCAACTTCAGGCCAACAAAAACACTTAGTAACATTTATTTGGGAAACCCTGGTGGCGTAGTGATTAAGTGCTATGGCTGCTAACCAAAGGGTTGGCAGTTTGAATCTGCCAGACCCCCCTTGGAAACTCTATGGGGCAGTTCTACTCTGTCCTATAGGGTCGCTATGAGTTGGAATTGACTTGACGGCGCTGGGTTTGGTTTGGTTTTTTGGTTAACATTTATTTTTTACACAATTGTTTTGAACTGATGAGGACAGTTATTTTCTGTTAGTAGACATTTTATCCTATGGGTAACTTATTCTCATAAAATGTTATTCTAGCATACTTTCAAGAATTATGGTTTTTGGCAATTTGTTCAGCTTTTGGGGGGGGAACTACCATCTTTTTATAACATTTGAAGCCCTGGTACCACAGTGTTTAAGAGCGCAGCTGCTAACCAAAAGTTTGGCAGTTTGAAACCACCAGTCACTCCTTGGAAACCCTATGGGATGGTTCTACTCCCTCCTATAGGGTCTTTATAAGTTGGAATCTACTTGACAGCAATGGGTTTCATTATTTGTTTGTTTAAATAACATTAACCATAAAAATACTACAAGACTTTAGGTGGGGCAACACACGTGTGGCAGAGTTTGGCTAGATACTTACCACACTTATTCTCTCTTCTTGGATAAACAGCTTAAATACAATTAATCATCTGATATTTTCATGTGGTATTTATACATCTGAGAAGTCATGTCATTAGTTATTGCCATGGAGTGTGTGCATAAGTGAGGTGTATCACTCGTGGGCCAGGATATTTAAGAAAGGGTGTATTTCTCCACTTTCTTCTCCCATGTTTAGAAACCATAGAGGTTACAGGCTAAGGGTGGTTAAATACCATCAGATGAGTGAAGTATGGGTCCCTGTATGTCCATGTGGACCACAAACTCCTCCTCTGCCATCTCCCTTCTAATTCAATTGCACCATGACATGAGTGAGACCTAATATACATGATATTAAGGTATGAGTATAGTTACATATCTGTTATGGCAGCTAGCCAATCCTGACTAATTAGTTATCATCTAAGCACTTTTCACACTGCCTGGCATCAAGTGAGCACCTCATAAACAGTAGCTAGTCATAAAAATTTTTTTTTTTTTTTCTATGACTGCTATGAGTTGGAATCAACTCGATGGTGGTGGGTTTGGTTTGGTTTATTATTAATATTTTATATGAACCAAACCAAAAATGAAACCCAGTGCTGTCGAGCCGATTCTGACTCATAGCTACCATTTAGGACAGAGTAGAACTGCCCCATAGAGTTTCCAAGGAGTGCCTGGCATATTTGAACTGCCGACCCTTTGGTTAGCAGCCATAGCATAACCACTATGCCACCAGATGATAAAATACATTCTCTGTTTCAAATACGCCTGCAAAATAAAAACATGTATTTTTTTTAATTAGAAACACTGTCTTTGTTTGATTTTCAATAACAAATTACATTTCAAGTAAACATAATTTTATGCAAAAAAATCTTTATATTCCATAAGATATATCCAAATTATTTATAGTAATCTGTATGATTTATCTCATATGAATATTACTGGTATTTCCTATTTCTTCATTTACTGTGATTTTAAAATTAAGCCCCATGCCTGTCCTAATGATATTTAGCTCAACCCATTTAATTATTCATTATCGTCTATTCCACAGTTTAGAATTAAAGTAATTTGATTGCATAAAGTCTCAGGAATATAGATTATTTACTTCTTATTCATTCTGGATATGTTTTTGTGATTCATATCTTTCAAGAAATGATTTATAAATTATCCGTTTTAAGAAAGGGAGGGCAAACATTATGAACATCATGATCCATCAATACCGTCTTATGTGAATTTCTTTGTACAAAATTGAATCTGTGAGTATATTTCCTCATAATTTAATATTGTGTTGTTGCTAGCTGCTGTTGGGTTGGCTCTGACTCATGGACATCTTAAATATAAAAGAACAAAGCATCCCCTGGTGCTACACCATCTTCGCGATCATTGGTACGTCCATGGTTGTGGCCATTGTGTCAATCCATCTCATTGAGGGTTGCCTTCATTTTCTTTGGCCACCTTTTTTTTTAAACTAAAAATGATATTCTTTTCTAGCAAGTGGTCTTTCCTTATTAAACACCTACAGTAAGTGAGTTAAAAATCTCACCATCCTTGCTGCTAAGAAATATTCTGTGGTTCAAATGCATCAAAGCTTTACTATATGGAATAATATTCTGTTGTGATCCAAGGGTTTTCAATGGTTAATTTTTAGAATTAGGTCACCTAGACTTTTCTCCTGCTCTGTCTCTAAAATTTGTCCACCATGTGTGATCTGCATGTATTTGAAATAACCAGTGGTATAGCTTAAAGGGAAACCCTGGTGGCGTAGTGGTTAAGTGCTACGGCTGCTAACCAATGGGTGAGCAGTTCGAATCCGCCAGGCACTCCTTGGAAACTCTATGAGGCAGTTCTACTCTGTCCTATAGGATCGCTATGAGTCGGAACCGACTCAATGGCAGTGGGCTTGGTTTTGGTTTGGATAGCTCAAAGGACAATAGTATCATGCAAGCCACCACAGTATGACAAATTGACCAGTGGGCAGTGGAAGTTAATATTATATTATTAGTGAATATAAGCAGTAGAATTTCAAAATAATGTCCTAAACATTTTTATATGCACTCTTGTGATTTTAGTTAACCCCTTAAACTGAAGAAGTTATTAAGAAATATAAAACAGAATTTTCCTATTACAATATATATGCTCATTAAGATAATATTTCTATGCTAATGATATAAAAAGTAAAGCTCTTGCTCATATGCAATCATGGCAAGAATCGAAGCATATAGGCAATATGCATACTAGTTAAGTTAGAAAAAAATTATATTGTTTCAAAATTATTAATGGTCAAATCAGCATTGTTAGTCTGAGGATTTATATCTGAAAGTCTCACTATTCAGATTAAGAAAGTGTATATAATAGATCTTAATATAAGTACCCAGGAGCATGCTAGCATTTAATTTAGTCTTAGCATTGGCCCAAAATAATCAATAATAATTTACAAGGTAGTTAATCCAAAAGGATGTTTTAGTTCCAAGTAATTATTTAAATAGTTCAAGAGGTTCATTTTTACAGCTAACACATATTGAAGGTGTTATGTATGTGCAAATTTTACTACATATTTTTTGTTTACTTATACAGCCATTTAAATACATTTTCTTTGTGGTGCATAGTATAAAAACAAACAGGTTCTTCTGTATTAACTACCTTGTGCTCAATAACTTTATAGCATGCTATTTTTTTTTATAACATTTATAAGAGATAGGATCGTATACTCAAAGTATATGTAAGTAATTTGACAGATTTTTACATATTTGTATTATTGCATAATATTTAGAGTGTATTAATCTATTTATCCACCACCCATCTTTCAGTTTGTCATCTGGAGGTGGCTTGGCTGTTGCTATGATGCTAGAAGTTATGCCACCAGTATTTCAAATACAAGCAGAGTCACCCATGGTGGATATGTTTCAAGGAAGCTTCTAAACTAAGACAGGCTAGGAAAGAAGGCCCGGCAGTCGATTTTAGAAAATCAGCCAATGATCCCAAAATAGCTGCCCAGATTGGAAAGCACCATACAATGCCTACAACAATGGACTCAAGCATGCCAACAATTACGAAGATGGTGCAAGACCAGGCAGCATTTCATTCTATACATAAGGTCGCTATGAGTCAGGGCTGAATGGACAGGAACTAACAGCAATAACAATCTACTTACATTCATTACATTTTATTCTTTGTAGAATTAACAAGATTCATGACCCTGTCACATAGATTGGCTACTTAGAATGTTTGAAAATATCAGATTGCTTATTGAAGAAAATGTTAACTATCTTCAAGAGTGAAAGGAACATTAATGAAATATCTTCAAGTTACATTACACCTCCTAGGCTTGCTATTATATCATTGTAGATGTGTTTCGTTAGTTCCCTGGATATTATGAAAGAGGATAGAGTGAAGAGATTGTGTCTAGTAAAATTCTTTGGTCATTTGAGAAATAGGGTTTTTTTCTGTAATCACTAATACTATCCTACTTTGAATAATTAAGAATGATTTTCAGAATTAACGACTTAAATATTACATTACACACAGATATCATGAAATACAAATGTCATTTAGGAGAATTTGTGAAGTATTTGAATCAGGTATAGTAAAATTTATACACTCAAAAATAAGGTGGTCAGATTAAATAGAGTCAGCCAAGTTATACTGGAATTTCGAACAAACAAACAAAATTAGTATATGTCCAAATATTACACAGAACATCGTTTTAGTTATCTAGTGCTGCTGTAAAGTAAACAGTACAAGTAGATGGCTTTAACAAACACAAACTTATCCTCTCACAGCCTAGGAGGCTAGAAGCCCAACTTCAGAACACCAGCTCCAGGGAAGACTTTCTCTTCTGTTGGCTCTGGGAGAAGGTCCTCATCATCAATCTTCCCCTGGTCTAGGAGCTTGTCAGTGCAGGGACCCCAGGTACAAAGGACACATACCTTTCCTGGCTCTACTTGCTTGGTGGTAGTGAAGTACCTATACTCTCTGCCCTATTCCCTCTTTTATATCTCAAAATACAACCTAATTCTGTAGATTGAGTCCTGCTCCATTAACATCATAGAGGTTAGGATTTGCAACACATAAGATAATCACATCAGATCACAAAATGGTGGACAACCACACAAAGACTGGGAATTATGGCCTAGCCAAGTTGACACACATTTATGGGGGACACAATTCAATCCATAACAGATACACTAAAAACAGAAGTGTTATTTATCTTAAATTCAAATTTAACTAGATGTCCTATATTTTTATTTGCTACGGCTGAAAAATTGTCCTTTATAAAGACCTGTAAAAACCACTTTTGGTGTTATTGCTCAATTTGAAGAAAAGTGTATCATTTAACTTATTAACTGAAGGGCAAGATGAACAATAAATGATATTTTGAGTGAATACGTATCTGTAAACAAGGCAACATGTGCTTAGATAAGGAAAAACTTTTGAGATATGTTTGCGTAATTTACAAAATTATAACTGTACAAACTATATTAGTCTCCCATTGAAAGTAGCTTTATGGGATTTGCTACTAGTAACTAATTATTAAAAACATTTACTTTGACTATTCTTCTTGCCACTTAGCTGATCAGAGGAGTAATCTAAAGATTTTAATGCCAAATAAAATACAAAGCAAGAATGTAGTGAATCCAGTAATAATGTGTAACTTATATAAATTTCATTATATTATTTTACATTTAGTCAGTTGTAAAAAATTACATATCCTCATGGTTAATAAAATATATTATTTCATAAAAATATTTATTTTCATGAATTAAAAATATTCTTTGTTTTTATAACTTATAAAATATAATATAAAAAATAGTCATTTTTCCCAAACACTAGTATTATTTACATGTGAGGCTTACAATTTATCATAACTGTAGCTTGATGAAAATTTCAAGTTAATCTTTTAGTATACATTTTGCAAAAAACAAAAAGAATATATAATTTTTTATTATATCCCTTAAAATTAAGTGCATTAAGAAAACACTATTAAAGAGTAGTAAGAATAGCATAACTGAAGATAAAAAATTATATGACGATAAATAATAAAGTATAGACTCAACACTACCCACCTTATCTATATACCTACTAGAAAAAAAAGGTAACATTTATAGATTTTGTGAGTGCATATATAGCATGTGGAAACCCTGGTGGCATAATGGTTAAGTGCTACAGCTGCTAACCAAAAGGTCAGCAATTCGAATCTGCCAGGCGCTCCTTGGAAACTCTATGGTGCAGCTCTACTCTCTCCTATAGGGTCACTATGAGTCGGAATGGACTCGACGGCAGTGGGTTTGGTTTTGGTTTTGGTATATTGCATGTGTGTCCAATGGTTGTGAGAGGCCTTACTTGGCATTTTCTAATTTTTTTCCTTTGATAAATAAAAGCATCCTTTTAATTTTTTTCTACCTTAGCCATGTATTTAAGCAATAGCTGGGATAGCAAATATTTTTAATATGTCAGTACAAGATTGCTCGCTTGAGTTTTAGTGAGTCTAAATTCAGGTGTAGGAACAAACAAGTGTATCAAAATTATACCTTCTACTATACTGGACTGCTATTAAGAGACACATATAAACCTAAAGGCAAAAACAAGACTAAAGACAAAAGACGCTATGTTTTATGTGGATGTTTAGGATAAAAAAGGAAACTCTATGAAGAAAAATAAGTAACTGGCTTAAATTGATTTTTACTTTAAAAAAATGACTTTTTATGACTTCCACCTTCTTAAGCACTATTCTGGATAAAGATACATATAAAGCCAGTAGAGAGTGGTTCTGTGCTCTTGTTCACTGTGGCTTTATAATTTTATTACTATTCAATTTATTTAAAAAAATATTAATTCAAGCACTAGGGTAATCTTAAGGTTAGAGAATCTTATTTTTGTTTGTATATGTGTAGTAAATTTTAACAGTTATAATAATGGGCCTATGGTTAGTTTTTTTAAACCTATTGCCAAAAAAAAACAAAAAACAAAAAAGCCCCTTGCCTTTGAGTTGATTCCAACTCATAGCGATCCTATAGGACAAAGTAGAACTGCCCCACAGGGTTTCCAAGGAGCAGCCAAGCTCTTAAGCACTGTGCCATAATGTCTCCAAACTTATTACACACTTAGCTAATTAAACACTTTAAGACATTATATGCAAATTGAATACATTTTGATTATCCCTTTAGGTATTGCAATTGCCTATTTAAACATCTTCTGAAGTACCTTAACTCTTAAGAAAATAATGTATATATATAAAATCCTCTAAAATGTTTCAATATTGTGGAAAATTTAGTAAGATTTCAAATAGAATTACAAGTCCATATTAAGTATGAAAGTACTTATTTTGAATTGAAATTAATTATGAATTTTCAATTGGAATTACAAGGTTCTCCTTTTTTTACTTCAATAGGCTAAATTTTCTTAAATATTATGAGCATTTTAAAAAGTGATTAGTACAAAAATATCAAAACTACGGGTATGATTCAATAGATATGATTTATAACTTTCCAAATTTAATTCTAAATATTTCAGAGTTGGAAGTTTATTGTTCACTGAGGAAGCTACTACACCCTTCAAAGTCATCAGGGCTACATTTTATTTTGACTGAGTTTTAAAGGTCATTGTCTTCAGCAGTGAAAAGGACAGAGAGCCTGAGGAATAAGTGAGATGCCAATGAGTCTATAAACAAAAGAAGATAGCTACATAGCTCTTGTCTCTTATACTGTACTCTCAGATATTTGCGAACTTTTACCAAAGTGATTAAAAATGGAGGCAACTCTGGAAGTGCTCACTCATCTGTGCCAAGAAATTTGGCGAACAGCTACCCAGCCAATTGAACAGAAATAATCCATATTTGTGCATATTCCAAAGAAAGGTGATCCAACAGAATGTGGAAATTACTGAACAACATCATTAATATCACAAACAAGTAAATTTTTGCTGAAGATAATTCAACAAAAGTTGTAGCAGTACATCTTCAGGGAACAGCCAGAAATTCAAGCCAGGTACAGGAAAGTATGTGGAACACAAGATATCATCACTAAGGTCAGATGAATCTTGGTTGAAAGCAGAGAATAACAGAAAGATGTTTACTTGTATTTTAATGACCATACAGAAGCATTTGACTGTGTGGATCATAAAAAATTATGGATAATATTGCAAAGGATGGGAGTTCCAGAACACTTAATTGTACTCATGAGGAATCTCTACATGGACCAAGAGACACAGAACAAGGGAACACTGCATGTTTTAAAGGCAGGAAAGCTGTGCATCAGGGTAGTGTTCTTTCATCATACTTAATCTGTATGCTGAGCAAATACTCTGAGAATGTGGATTACATGCAGAAGGATATAGCATCAGGAGTGGAGGAAGACTCATTAAAAACCTGCAATATGTAGATGACACAACCTTGCTTGCTGAAAGTGAAGAGGACCTGAAGCACTGATGAAGATCAAACACTACAGCCTTCAGTAGGAATTACACCTCAGCGTAAAGAAAACAAAAATCCTCACAACTAGACCAATAAGTAATATCCCAATAAGCGGAGAAAATATTGAAGTTGTCAAGGATTTCATTTTACTTGGATCCACAATCAACACCCATGCTGTGAGCAGCAGTCAAGAAATCAAATGATGTATAGTATTGGGCAAATTCACCACAAAAGACCCCTTTCAAGTCTTAAAAATCGAAGATGTCACTTTGAGGACTAAGGTGAGCCTGACTCAAGCCAAGGTATTTTCAGTCACCTCATATGCGTGCAAAAACTGGGCAATGAACAAGGAAGACCTAAGAGAAATTGATGCATTTGAATTATGGTGTTGGGGAAGAATATTAAATATAACATGGTGGCACAGTGGTTGAGAGCTTGGCTGCTAATCAAAACGTCAACAGTTTGAATCTACCAGTCGCTTCTTGTAAACCCTATGGTCCAGTTCTATAAGGTCACTATGAGTCAGAATCTACTGGATGGCAATGGGTTTTATGGCCAGAAGAATGAACAAATCTGTCATGGAGAAATACAGCCAGAATGCTCTTTAGAAGCAAGGATGGCAAACTACCTCTAACAAACTTTGAACACGTTATCAGGAGGGACCAGACCCTGGAGAAGGAATTAATGCTTGCTTGGTAAAGCAGAGGATCAGAGAAAAAAGAGGAAGGCCTTCGATGAGACAGGCTGATGCAGTGGCGGAATAATGGTCTCAAACATAACAACGATTGTGAGGATCGTGCAGGATCACGCACCGTTTCCTTCCATTGTACATAGGTTCGCCAAGAGCCGGAACTGACTGCACAGCACTTAACAACAACAACAAGATACCAAAGACTCTACAAACAAAACAAGATAGTTACATAGCCCTTGTCTCTTATAGTGTGCTCGAAAATATTTGCAAAGTTTTACTGAAGTGATTAAAAAACTTGACTGTATTTTACATTTCTGTGACTCTTAAAACCAAAAACCAAAAACCAAAACAAGCCAGATGACATGGAGTCAATTCCAACTCATGGCTCTTAGAAAGTGTAAATATGTTCCCTTATTATATATTAGTATGAAAACTAATTATTAATATCTTTTAAAGATTTATATGACTATCAAGCCACAATTTCTGATGTTATCCTAATTAGAGTACTTATTTGTGTTTTTTTTTTCCTGTGCCCATTTTAGTACACTGTTATGACATTTCATTAGTCCATGACAATCCACTTTGTAACAAAGAAAGCATAGTATAGAGTCAAAAACTGTTTAATTCGAGTTCTATAATTCAGTGAGACAGAAGGCAGTATAATTGTCTTGATACATCTCAGTTTCATCATCTGCAAAATTAAGTAATATTTAAGTCTTCGACTTGATGTGAGATTATATATAAAAAACAAAAGAATTTGCCAACTATAAGATAGTCTTCCACAGATGAAAAGTTTATTCCTTTCATTTAAAATTTCTTCAGTCTGAAACATACGTATCATTTATCTTATCTGATAATTTCCAGATTACAAATGACATTTTCATTTAATTTAAAAGAATCGTATAATTGAATTAATTTTAAACCACTTTTCTAAAAAAATGAACTGTACATTCTGGAAGACTTTTTTCTGATGAAGTAAACTAGCTTGTATTTTTAAAGTTTACCTTCTGCTGTTAGTAAAATATGCTCTTAGTGTCTTTAACTTGATGTCACATTAGTCTTTCCTATTACAATCAGCCATCTATTCATATGCTCTGTGACTATCATACTAAGGAACCTATGCAATGCTTTATAATGATGAATATTTCTGGGATTAAAAAAATTGGTTTTCTTTGTCACTGTCGTTGAAAAGATGAATAAAACTAACTACTTAGACCCTGAAAAGAATCAGGGAATTCAAGCAAAATCATATATTTTGAAAACAGTCAGGTAGAAATGGAAATGTTCTTATCATGAAATTAGAAGCATACTTAAGATTATTCTGCCCTGTCAATTTTGGGGTATGTGTTCGTTTTAAAGTTTCTTTAGTCCCCAAAATATTATTATTGTTATTCATTTTAATTTTTTTTTTTTTACTGAGAAAAGCCCATTTACCTCCAGGTATTACAAATATACGTTTTTGTTACTGTTCTGTTCTATGAAATAATAGAAAACCAATGATTATCTGGAAACTCTGGTGGAGTAGTGGTTAAGGCTATGGCTGCTAACCAAAAGGTTAACAGTTCAAATCCACCTGGTGCTCCTTGGAAACCCTGTGGGGCAGTTTTATTCTGTACTATATACATAGGGTCACTATGAGTTGGAATCAACTCAGTGACAACAGGCTTTTTCTTATTGATTATCTATCTTTGGGTGAGCTATGCAATCTTAGAAGGAACAGAGGTGAAACAACTAGGCACTGTATTCTGCTAGGCAATTTCTACTTTTCTGTGTATCCTTACTTGGGGAAAAAGTGCTTTTTGTTCTTCTAAGCTGTTTCAATTTTTGCTGTTAATCCAGCATTAAGCCAGATTGTGAAATTAAAGCATTCTGTACTTTTTACAAATTTCTTATCAAGAGAAGTGACACAATGTAGAAAAGAAGAATTCAGGTAATATTATGCAAATTGCTTATAAGATGATATTGGCTCAGTGTCTTCTTACATGTGAAAACAAAAATATATCTCAATATTTATTTACCCAAATAAAGCAATGCCTACTCATTGGTAGTCAATGTATGGCATTATTCATGGAATGAAATACAGAAGATTGCTAGACATATAGTATAGTAGTACCCACTAAATACCCATTGAATGAATGGAGGAACACTTGAAAGAAGAAAGGCAAGTAAAGATGAAAAGGAAAAAGTTGTAGGCAAGACTGAACAGAACATTAATAAGATGCATTCCATGTTGTTGGGTTGTTGAAGAGTACACAGTCTGATGGAGAATACTACAAGTAAATAAATAATTAAATACAAATTCATAGCATCTGAGAGAATTTCCAGGGAGCTCTGGTGGCATGGTGGTTGGAAACCACCAGCTGCTCTGAAGAGGAAAGATGTGGTAATCTGTTTCTGTAAAAATTTCCAGCCTTGGAAACCCTCTGAGGCAGTTCTATTTTATCCTATGAGATCAGTATGATTTTGAATCAATGAGATTAGATGGCAGTGAGTTTTTTTTTTTTTTTTTTTCTGAGAGAATTTCCTTTTCTTTTTTATAGGAATTGTTGTTTTGGTCTACATTTTATTTCTTCACAATGTTAATTTGGCACACAGTTAATGGAAGAAGTTTTGTCAAGTTTTATATGATGCATTGTAGTCTTTGTCTCATTTTAATCATATCCCAAGCTTCAATAAAAATCAGAATTATTTAAGTTAAAATTATCAGAATAATTTGACATGAATATTATAAAATACAGTCTGAATGTAACTACAAAAAAAGCCATAATAAGTAACACATTTTCTATATAAAAACCAAATGATAGTTGCAATCTTGCTTTAAATTCACTTAGAAAATACTTTACCTCTAAGTTTTCCACTATTTGGGAGATAGAATTAAATGTGAATGTCATATACAATATTGTCATTAAAAAGATGAATGTCTAAAAACATAATCAAGTGCTAACAATTCAAACTTTCTTTAGTCATAATATGGTATATAAAGCGATTTGTTTTTCAAGCCATAAGACATAGGAAGGCCCATTGTACCACGGATTCATTGATTCCTACAGGAAGAATATTGAGTTATTAAAAAGTGTAGTCGAAATTTAGTCATGCAAGTCAAGAAAGATGAAAAAAAAAATTGATTTGGACTTGAACAATTTATTTCCTTTGTTATTAAAAATTGAACACAAAATATTCAATTTTTATAGGTACAGAAGAAGAATGTATAACAAATAGAAAAGAATGAACAGCCAAAGGCCAAGTTTTTAAAAAATGTTATAAAAATAATGCAAGGTTTTTTGATATTATTTACTTTATTTATCATGTGCAAAAACACCACTACACTTCAGATAATTATCACATTGAATAGTCATTAATATATTTCGGTTAAAATTGGTACACACATGATGTTACCATACTTACTTTATTAAAAAAAAAATGTGGAAGTAATTCAATATAAGAAGACCACTGTATTTGTTGGAGCCCTATGGCTCAGTGGTTAAGAGCTCGGCTGCTAACCAAAAGGCCAGCAGTTTGAATCCACCAGCTACTACTTGGAAACTATGGGGCAGTTCTGGCTGTCTTAAAGGGTCACCATGAGTTGGAATCAACTTGACAGCAATTTTTTTTTTAATTGTACTTGTTCATCTTTAGAAGAAGATTCTTCAAAGATCTTACATCAGTTAACTTCTTGTTTGTTTTTAATTAAGGCATTTTAAGTAAAAAAATTTTTCGTTATTTTTCTCTTCTAGACTCTTCTTCCATCTCTAAGTCAAAAATTAGAATATATTCAGAAAAGAACAAATAAAATTTTACTTTTTTATTTAAAACACTAGTTGCCTTTTTTCTTTCATAAATTGTAATTTTATTTAAGAATTAACTATACCACATTCACGAAATGCTTTACCAGAGCTTTGTATCCCTGTGCTATATCTATTTTAAGCTGTGTCCTCTAATTTTGTTTAAAGTACTTTCCGTTTTTTAATGCATTAACATTAGTCTGACAAATAAAAATATGTACTTTATTTCTTGTTGAAATTTTCCAAACATCTTTTAACTCAGAGAAGCAACAAGTGTTCAGGTGGCACTAAATGGAAGATACACAACCTTTCAAAAATTACGCACCTGTTCAAGAGTTAGCATAAAGATCCGTAGCATAAAGGCACAATGCTTTTTAACTTAAAAATGTTAAAAGTAGCAAGTTGCCTGTAGAAAACTCGGAGACCGAACCTTAATATGATTATTTCAGATAACGAATACAATTGTGTATAAGGCAGATATGGCCCATGCCCTCCAATAGATTATCTGCTGTTTCAACTATGTGAAAGTATAAAGAAATTTTGTTATGAAAAGAAGGTGTTGAAAAGTATTAAAGCAATGATTCTCGAATATACTTAGAAGATGGCCTGGGGTTATATAAAATTCAGAGGTCCCCACACTTTTTAATTCATTAAATGTAGGGTGGAGTTAGCTTTCATCACCTTTTACATGCTTTTCAAGTGATTCAGTTGCTGGTAGAATACAGATCACACATTCATAAGCCATGTGAAAGGAACAGGGAATTTAGAAAGACAAGACATGTTCTGGGAATGGATGGTATGGCTTTATTACCTTCTGCTTTTAATTAAATATAAAATAGGAATCAAACATTTGAGGACATATTCCTACGTATTATATTTTTTCTAAGCTCTGAAACCACCTACACCCAACCCACTGTCGTCGAGTTGATTCCGACTCATAGCGACCCTACAAGACAGAGTAGAACTGTCCCGTAGAGTTTCCAAGGAGTGCCTGGTGGATTTGAATTGCTGACCTCTTGGTTAGCAGCCGTAGCACTTAACCACTAGGCCACCAGGGCTTCCTGAAACCACCTACGCATACACAATATATTACTCGATGTTTTGTAACTCAAGATGTGTCAATTTGCTCAGAAAATAGCCTCATTTTTTCTGAGTGTGCTTATTATAACTATTCAAGTTTTATGAATCACTTAAGAACTTGACAAATCTGTTTTGAGAGGCCACATTATTAATGCAAGAATTACTTCTGATTCAAGATAAACCTAAGCAAAATGATCAAATACTTTGCTAAGGATTATTAAATTATGAGGGATTTTCATTGTCCAGTGACAAAGGCAGACATAACCACAAATTTAACAAATGACGATTTTCTATTTTAAGATTTTAGTTCAATCTTAAATGACTAAATCATTTACTAAGCTAGCAATTCCAAATTCTACTCTGCAAAATTGAACAATTTAAGAAAATTTAAAAATCTGTTTCTGTGACCCATAGTTTCATATGTCTGGATGGGATTTAGAAACTTGGAATTGTAATTTTTAGAACAACCCTCCCCACCCTACCCCAGGTTTCTTAACCACAGCACCTAATTTGTGGTTGGTTCGATGACCATGTATTTATATGTGCCACTTTTGATTTAAAATGAAAGCAATTAGAATAAATTTCTTTAATGTAAACTCAAAAAGAAAAAGAACGCCAGTATGTGTGTAGATACGTAACTGGTTTAACATTATTACGTACTCAGTTATGATGATATTAGCATTTGTTGAAAAATCAGTGACCAAGGCCTACAACACTGTTAGAAGTAATACTTTTAACCCCCAGGGAATTAACCTCCATAAGGGGACTGACCGATGCAAGCACCAGAGGCAGTTTCCCTTGAATCTGATGAAGCTTATGCTTCAAAGTTTTCTGTTCTGTTTTTAATTTATGGACCCCTTCTTAAGCCTGGAACAAGTCCTGGCAATCCTTTCACATGGACACATGTTTTTGCAGAAGTAATATATTTTAAACACAACCTCTCAAAACTGCTTCTCTTTCCACTCATCATGTTTTCCTTCCTGTTGGGTGGCAATACAGTGACTGTTAACATCTTTTGGGATCTAGCCAAGAGGAAGTTTTAAAGATATGTCTAATCTATATGTATTTACAATTTATAGTAACTTAATAGTGGCTAAGCGCTAGTGTTGCTAACCAAAAGGTCAGCAGTTTCAACCCACCAGCTGCTCCTCAGAAACCCTTTGGGGCAGTTCTGCTGTGTCCTACAGGGTCATTATGAGTTAGAATTGACTAGCCAGCAACAATTTGTCTGCTTGCTTTTTTTTTTAATTGAATAGCCGTTGCTAGCAGTTCTGATGCAAAAATGGCTTCCAGAGGTCTTCTGGTGGTACACCGTGCTGACTCACCTAAAATCATGACAGAGTGGTGCAAGCTGTAAAACAAGACGTGTGGCCACTTGGAACTGGATGTGTATAGAAATGACAGATTAAATTATATGGACTGGGAAGCTAATGTGTAAAAACATCTTCTAAATACCAGATACCCAAAAATGTAAGCAAATAATTCAGTTCTCAGAGATATGTAGTCAACACTGAAGTTTTCTATTTGGTAATATATTTGAAAATGGTAGCAAAATATAATTATAAATGCTTCCTCTAACTATATATTTTTTACAAGTATTACAGTAAATGGAATTAACTAGAATTCTGGCATATTTCAGGCAGTACTAAAAACAATGAATATGTCTGTGCGTGAAGTCACATGGTCAATTCATTCTGACATATTGATCACATGTTAATGTACCCAATTCATAGCGTTCTGATAAAGTTCAGAGATTTCAAATGAAATGCCATGCAAAATTGCCACTGACATAGCAAAATGATCTGAGTAAACAAGTGTTCCAGTGATAACACATTTGTACAGAGTTATCAATAGACCGATATATGCCACATAATGAAATTTGATTACACATTTATATAATTCTATAAATTATTGTGGCAATTAAAAATAAGTCTGGGCTATACTTGTAAAGGCCTAGATTTTGCTTAAGTTTGAATATTTTTTCAACTTATTGATTATAAAAAAATTGAAATGGGTAGGAATGTACTTTTCTACTTTTTCCTAGTGGCGTAGTGGTTAAGAGCTACAGCTGCTACCCAAAGGTTGGCAGTTCAAATCCACCAGGTGCTCCTTGGAAACCCTGTGCAGCAGTTCTACTCACTCCTATACAGTTGCATTAAGTTGGAATCTACTCGATCGCAATTTTTTTTTAAGCCAAAAATAACAATTAAAAAAAAGAATCTTTAAACATTAAGACCTTATTGTATCACAACGAAAATTACTGTCATATAACAATGTGATTAAAGAGCATCCAGAAAAAAATAATCTAGAAAGTAAAAGTAGATGGAGGCACAATGAGCAATTAATTAATATAATTTTTTTTTTCTGAATTTCACTTTGTCATTTAGTATGTGTGATTTTAGGCAAGTCAATTAACTGTTCTGTACTGTTTCTTAATCTGTCAAATGGTATGGGGATAATAGTAATACAGTGTCCTTGGATTTTTGTGAAGATTAAATACATTAACATATACAAGCATGTAGCCTCGTACATATTTAGTGCTATCCTTTAAAAAATAAATAAAAATAAAGGTTAGAAACATTTATATATATATATATGTATATATTTGTTTTTATGTAATAAGGAAACCCTGCTGGCATAGTGGTTAAGAGCTACATCTGCTAACAAAAAGGTCAGTGGTTTGAGTCAACCGGGTGCTCCGTGGAAACTCTATGGGGCTGTTCTGTCTTATAGGGTTGCTATGAGTCAGAATTGACTCAACGGCAATGGGTTTGGTTTTTGGTTTATATGTAAGAAAGGTGATAGACAATTGATGGGAGAGAAAAGAACACTGAACTTAGAATGGCTAAGAACCTTGTGAACTTGACTCTTTAATCTCTCTGAATCTCAGTTCCTTCATATATAAAATGCAGATAAAATGTAGATATAAAATTCTATGATAATCTAACAAAGGAAGGTTTATTAAAGTGTTTGGGAGGAGCATTTCTGGTTTGAATATAGTGGTATAAAATCAGCATTTCTGTCTTTACTTCATAGCAAAAGAAAAATGAGAAATGAATTGAAGAAACAGCTAAAATCCATACTCCCAAGAGGGCCAAGGCTACTAAAAGCAGTAGAAATAAAGCATGGAGCTGGAAAGAGAATGTGGAGATAAGACGCAGAATAAAGCTTTTTCAGAGAATTCATATATTGGAAAAGCTATCGAATTGTAATTTATGATGAATGGCTCCCTAAGGCCAGCGAAGAAGACAAGGATGTCCCTTTTCATTACTTCTATTCAAATTGACATGAAGTTCTAGCCCAGAGCAATCAGGGAAGAACAAGAAATAAAAGGCATCCAAATCCGAAAGGAAGACATAAAACTATCTCCATTTGCATATATGATCCAAAAAAATCCACTAGCAAGCTGCTACACCTAATAAAGAAATGCAGCACCATTGCAAAGTACAAGATCAACACAGAAAAGCAATTGTTTCTCCATCATCAAAGAAAATTCTAAAAAGGAAATAAAGAACATAATATAATTTATAATAGCATCAAAAAGAATAGAATACCTAATGATAGATTTAACCAGGGAGGTGAAAGACTTGCAGACTTAAAACTACAAAACATTGCTAAAGATAATTGAAGGAGTCCTAAATAAATAGAAACTGGTTCCATGTTCATGAATTGGAAGATTTAATACTGTTATATCAATACTACCCAAAGCAATCTAAAGATTCAATGCAATTCCTATCAAAATTCTAACAGATTTTTTTTTTTTTTTTTTGCAGCAATGGAAAAGCTGAGCCTCTAATTCACATGGAAATGTAAGGGAAAACAATCTTGAAAACAAAGAACAAAGTAGAAGGACTTACACTTTCATATTTCAAAACTTACCACGAATCTGTGGTAATCAAAACAGTGTGGTACTGGTACAAAAATAGAAATACAGACCACAACCAAGACAATGGTTATTATCAAACAAACAGAAAATAACAACTGTTGGAGAGAATATGGAAAAATTGGAAACCTTGTCCATTACCTTTGGGTTCGTAAAATAGTGCAGCCTCTGAGAAAAGAGTTTGGTGGTTCCTCAAACTTTAAACATAAAATTACCATATGATACAGCAATTACACTCCTAAGCATATACCCAAAAGATTTGAAAGCAGGGGCTCTAACAGATACCTGTATACCAGTGTTCCTTGCAGCATTAATCACAATAAGAAAAGATGGAAACAATCCAAGTGTCTTTCAAGATGAAAGGATAAATAATGTGTTATATGCATGCAATGGAATATTATACAGCCATAAAGAGAAATGGATAAAGAAGACTGAAGAAGAATTGATGTATTTAAATTATGGTGTTGACAAAGAATATTGAATATACCATGGACTACCAGAAGAATGAACAAATCTGTCTTGGAAGCAGTACAGCCAGGATGCTCCTTAGAAGTGAGGATGGCGAGACTTCATCTCAAGTACTTTGGACATGTTATCAGAAGGGACAAGTCCCTGGAGAAGGACATCTTGCTTGGTAAAGTAGAGGATCAGGGCAAAAGAGGAAGACCCTCAAGGAGATGGATTGACACAGTGGCTACAACAATTTTTAGGACAGCACAGGACCAGAAAGTATTTCGTTTTGTTGTACGTAGGGTCACTATGAGTTGGAACCGATTCAATGGCACCTAATGGCAACAACAACAAAAAGAAAAAATAATTTGACACACATACAACACGGATGAACCTTTGAAACATCATACTGAGTGAAATAAATCAGGCAGAAAAGGACAACTATTACGTGATTCCACTAATATAAAATATTTGGTATAGGCAAATGGATAGAGGCCAAAGTAGATTAGTGGTTACCAGTGACTGGGGGGAGTGGAGAATAGAGATTCAGTGCTTAATGGGTAATGAGTTTCTGTATGAGGTCCTCTCCTACAAGTTTCTATAACTCTTCAAGCATAAAGGTGCTGTTGCTATCCCTGAGTTTTATTAGTTGCTCTTGTTGATTCCCCTTAAAACTGCCCATACCCTTGTAAATATTTTCTTTATACCTATTTGAGTATTCCATCTTTGTCCTGTTCAATCTCCAAGAATTCAGTAGTTTATACCAGAAGTGGTCTTAAGACATAGATCCTTAAAATGTGATTTACAATTTGGTGTATAGGACAAAATGGGGATTATAGTATGGAATGGGACAGGACAGGATGGAATGGGATGGGTCTTTGATAATGCAAGTGATGCAGTGGGATCAGGATTACTCAGATTTTCACATGGTAGCAAGCACTAAAGTACAAGGCAATGAGAAACCAAATGGTTTTGGTACTTACTTCAGTGACAATGAGAGAAAAGAAGGTGGCAAGGGATAACAAATTCTAATTGTCCCCAGAAAGAGAATAAGACAAACCGAAAATTTTGATAGCCAATTCAGACTAGAGGTCGAAAGCAGAAATACTCTTAAACAGTTTTGAACCAAACCCATTGCTGTCAAGCCAGTTCCGACTCCCAGCGTCCCTATAGGACAGAGTAGAACTGCCCCGTGGGGTTTCCAAAGCTGTAATCTTTATGAAAGCAAACTGCCACATCTTTCTCCCATGGAGTGACTGGTGTGTTTGATTTTCTGACCTTTGGGTTAGCAGTTGAGCTCTTTAACCACTGCACCACCAGGACTCCTCTGTAAAGATTACAGCCTTGGAAACCCTATGAGGCAGTTCTACTCTGTTCTGTAGGGTTGCTATGAGTCGGAATTGACTTGATGCCATTGAGTTTAATCTTTACGGAAGCAGATTGCCACATCTTTGTTCTGTGGAGCAGCTGGTGGGTTTTGGTTAGCAGCCAAACACTTTAACCGCTGCACCACTAGGGTTCATTTTCTTTTACCCACAGAACAGATATGGCTGTGGACCAAGTCCAGGACCTGATTGCCAGGTTTGAGTAGATTTTCCAGGTATCCATTCATAAATAAGGGCACCGGTAGTAAATGGGGTGGAAACACTTGGGTGGACCAAAATGAGGCTGAGAACCTCCAAATATTCCTGACTATTTCTCACCGAAGGTAGGTTCTGCCTTCCTTCTGAGTTTTTCACTGCATAAATACCTTCTAATGACATTAACTGGGGTATTTGACTCACAAGAGGATGTCAGCTGTCCTCAGAACCACTGGTTACCCACTCAGCCTGACTATAAAAGTAAAGTTTTTTCATAGCCCAGATTGAGAACTATAGAACTGGTCCAGGAGAAGCAATTCATATATTGACACAGTTGCAGAAACTTACCAATTTGTACTGGCGGGAGACTTGGTATCATATAGGCCAGTGGATCCTAATATTAAATGATGAATTTTCATTCTTGTTTCAACTACATAAATAATAATAAACAGCCATGTTCTAGATCAATAAAAACTTTGCTTTGAGGTTGTCTTTTGATTGAAAGGAGGGGAAATACAGAGAGAAATTTTATGTTTCAGCAGGAAATTATGGCAGGCCCACGTGGGTTATCAAATTCTGGTGGTTGGTCATCATTTTTGAGAAACTACAGACAACAAATGAGTTTGTTTTCTACTTAGAGATTAGAATTGTTCTTGTTACCTGATTTATGTTGTTCTCTATATCTCTACACAATCAATTCACCAAGAGAAAAATTTGGAAATATGAGAGCGACTAAGGCAGAAAGCCATCAAACAAATGAGTAAACTGCTATCAGATCAGGTTCCATTGACAAAGAGAGCATTAATTTCCTGTTGTGTAATGACCATAATACCTTTGGTTACTGAAACAACTTTAAACGAAAAAAAACCAAACCCAGTGCCGTTGAGTCGATTCCGACTCATAGCGACCCTATAGGATAGAGTAGAACTGCCCCATAGAGTTTCCAAGGAGCGCCTGGCGGATTTGAACTGCCAACCCTTTGGTTAGCAGCTATAGCACTTAACAAGTTAAGGCTATGTAAATATATATATTTCATACTTGCATGTATAAAAGTTACAAATGATATTGGACAAGGTGACTATTAATAGTCTAGACAATGCTATACTCTGTCTCCAAAATAGTGCAGATAAAGATAATTACATTGTAAAATAGATTAGCTCTTAATTATGTACCTGCTTGGCAAAGAGGAGTTTGTACTTGGGTAAAAGAAAATTGTTGGGCAATAGTTTAGCTGAGGTTCATGACCGGAGATGCAATGCATGTGGCAGATACCCCTTTTGCCTCTTCTTGTGATTTGTGGCCGTAGTTAGGAAATTCAGCTTCCTGGGCCAGACAAGCCTTTCAGGCCACTGACTGTCATTCTCCTCATTCCAATCTTTTTATATTATTATCAAACTATTAAGCTGCTCAGCATCTGGGGTTTTGAAAGCTTGCCAGCAGCCATCTAAGGTACAGCAAATGATCTCATTCCAACTAGAGGAACAAAGAAGAAAAGAAGCTACAGAAACAATAAGAATACCATGTTTTACAAAAAGGTAACGCACGAGGCAGTATCTGTGAGATCAGAACAACATATATTGGTGCCTGACCAACACTTAGTGATCACAGATCATGATGGGGAAGGGATGTCAAAGAGAGAACTTGATAGCAGATATATCTTGCTTTGGGAAACCCTGGTAACATAGTTGTTAAGAGCTATGGCTGCTAACCAAAAGGTAGCAGTTCAAATCTACTAGGCACTCTTTGGACACCACATGGGGGCAGTTAGACTCTGTCCTATAGGGTCACTATGACTCAGAATCGACTGGACAGCAACTGGTTTGGTTTTGGTTTTTTATCTTGCTTTGATTTTGCGGTTTTCTTACCCAGATCTGTTTTGTGACTAGCTGTCCTTCCCCTGGTAGCATAGTGGTTAAGAACTACAGCTGCTAACCAAAATGTCGGCAGTTCAAATCCATCAGGAGCTCCTTGGAAACTGTATGGGGCAGTTCTACTCTGTCCTATAGGGTCGTTATGAGTCAGAATCGACTGGACGGCAACGGGTTTGGTTTGGTTTTGGGTCCCTCCCCCACACAACCGCATTCCACAGGATGGTTTGGAATACGATCCCTTTCAGTTTGAAGGAAATTAAGAAATGCATTGGTGAGGAAGGTCTGGGAGAAAGAATGCGCCAGCATCTCTGAAAATCTCTTTTTTTTTTTTTTTTTTTGTTCTTTCTAGGCAAAATATGATTATTGGCAATGGTGCAATGAAACTGGGCTCCCTGCTTTCAATGAAAATAATGAATATTCTGAATGGTAGAAGCCATTTGGTGGCACTTAACCTTCAGAGTCCAATAGAATAAACAGTGGGTGAAATTAACATAACCAGGCCACAGGGGACAGGTTAGCAATCAGAGTTTTTGACCAGCAAGGCACTGTAGAGTAGATTAGTTGATTATCAGGTGCTTAGAATTGGAACAGATGGGGAGCCTACAAAGGTGCTGTTTGACATATGTAATCAGAAAAATTCTTGGTCTGATGAGAAAAAACCTAAGTAAATATGTGTGTGCGCACATGGCCCCACACACACACACACACACAATAAAATAGGAATAAATACTTCCTCAGCATTAAAAAAAAAATAAGTTACTCGTTTCACTTGAAAAGCCAGCAATGTTTTAATGAGCAAACTTAAGGATTATTTTCACTAGTGTCACATTGGGTCAGATTTTCCTCTTCACCAAATTAACAATATTATCCTGAAGTTATTATCCAATATATTTAGGGAAGAGAATAAAACTGGAAGTAAACAACAAGGAGAGATATTTATTTATTTATTTTTAATTTGTAGGTGATATGATAGAAAATTAAAGTGATGGTAACAATTTATATTGCAATAATAAGACAATGCATAGCATGATAGAAAAAAGGTCAGATAAAATAACCACTAACTTCATATGAACAATAAAAACCTGTAATAGAAAGAAACTTATTTATTTCAAAATCAAGGAAATATTATTCATCAAAAGACAACTTCAAAGGAAATATTAAAGCCTACCTGAAGACATTTGTTTTCATACTCTTAAAAGGCATAAAAGTAGATTTGAATAAATGAGGAGGCAAATCAAATTATTGAATAAACATTTAATGTACATACATTTTTATTTTTATTAAGTAAATCCATGCATTTACATAATACCCATAAAATAATCAATAGGTTTTTTTTTGAAAATAGGTAAACTAATTCTAGATCACATAAAAAAATAACTGAGTAAAAGTTACCAAGAAAATTTTGAAAAAGAAGAGAAATAAAAGTAGACTAGCCTTACTTAATATTAAACAAAAACTCAGTGCCGTAAAGCACAGTACAATTGCAATTATTCAAACCTACTAATAAGCAGAAATATTAATGAAAAAGAATGGAAAGTAAATAAGTAGAACAAGATAGATTTAAAAAATAAATATATAATAAAGATGATATCAAATTATTTTGGCAGCTGTATGATTTAGTAAAAGATGCTGGGAAGCCTAGTGGATGCCAAATCCTAATTTTAGAATCAATATTCAAATACAAAAAATATTCCAAATAGATTATATTTAAATGAAAATTATGAAGCAATAAGATGTTGTGGAAGAATACCTAGAAAACATATTTTATAAATTTGAAGTATTGAAAATGTTTCTCCACATGAAAAAAAAAAATCAGTTCTAATAAAAAAAAAGAGTGATAAATTTGGCTATGTAAAATTTTAAAAATCACAAAAAAAATGTAATTAAAATAAAAAGACAAATGTTGTCCCAGGAAAATATATTTGTAACCCACCTGAAAGACGATGGGTAAAAAATGAATATGTCTTCCTACCAAAGGATAAGAAAAAGATCGGTAAACTTTTTTTTAAGAACATGATCAAAAATTCACAAAAAAAGTGACTAGAAAAGGCTTTTAAATATAAAAAGATGATAAATCTCTCTCAAAAGACCAGAAATTAAATAGTACACCTAAGCAATATTTTTAATAATTAGAATGGCAGACATTCAAGTTGGATAATAACAACAAGGTTATTAGGTAAAGTGGTACTCTCTAAAATTGCAAGTGAAAACATGAATTGATAAAGTACTCATAGGTGGCAATTATGAATTTTTTTAATTTTTAAAAATTTAATCATACTCTGATCCAGAAATTTTTCTTCTGAATTTATCCTATAGATATGTGTTCATGCATCAAAGGAGGAATAGAGAATCTTGTTCAATTGGCTTTTTAAAAAATAAATACAAAATATTGAACACAAATTAAAAATCCATCAATATGCTATAGAAAACTTAATTATGATACATTGTCACAGCTCAGTTTACTATTGTGTATACAGGTTTTTAAAGCATATATGCTTTAAAAGAATAAGTAAGCATTTAAACTCTCTCAAAGCTTATTGGCTTAAAACAACAGTTACATTTTGTTCATAATTTTTGATCTCAGGAATTCAGCAAGGGCTCTGCTGGGCAGTTCTCAGTTGAAGTAGCTCATGCAGGGTGCAGTCATCTCAAAGTTTAAATGGGTTGCATATCAAAGATGGTATACTCACATTCCTAGCAGTTGATGCAGGCTGTCAGGTGGAGATGTTAACAAGAGGTTCTACCAGTGGTCTCTCCAGAGTGGTGGTCTCAGGTAGTTGGATGTCTTATATCACATCTGGCTTTTCCCAGACTAAGTAGGTTGGAAGCTGCATGACTTTTTCTGACCTCACCTCAGATCAAAGACTATAGCCTTCTGTATGGATTATGCCTCAACATAAAGAAAACAAAAATCGTCACAACTGGACCAATAAGTGACATCATGATAAATGGAGAAAAGATTGAAGCTGTCAAGGATTTCATTCTACATAGATCCACAATCCACACCCATGGAAGCAGCAGTCGAGAAATAAAATGGCACATTGCAATGGGAGAAACTTTAAAGTGTTAAAAAGCAAAGATGTCACTTTGAGGACTAAGATGTGCCTGGCCCAAGCCATGGTGTTTTCAATCACCTTACATGCATGCAAAAGCTGTACAATTAATAAGGAAGATTGAAGAAGAAAAGACACCTTTGAATTATGGTGTTGGTGAAGAACATTGAATATTGAATATACTATGGGCTCAGAGAAGATCGGAAACCCTGGTGGCGTAGTGGTTAAGTGGTACGGCTGCTAACCAAGAGGTCGGCAGTTCGAATCCGCCAGGCGCTCCTTGGAAACTCTATGGGGCAGTTCTACTCTGTCCTGTAGGGTCATTATGAGTTGAAATCGACTCAACGGCAGTGGATTTGGGTGGTGAAAGAAGAGCAAACAAATTTGTCCATGAAGAAGTCACAGCCAGAGTGCTCCTTAGATAGAAGGGAGGGTGATGAGACTTCATCCTATATACTTTGGACATGTTGTCAGGAGGGACCATCTCTGCAGAAGTACACCATTCTTCGTCACTTCATCATCTCTAACATCAAATACTTCCCCTTCCCTTGGTACTCTCCCTCCCATCTTTGGGTTCAATAATTTGTTGCAACATCTCAAAACTCACAAACTGTACATACAGTTAAATGGTTTATTGGGGAAGTAATAGGGGTACAATTTGGGATTGTGATCAACTTGGAATTAACAGGAACAATGCAGGACACAATTCCTCCCTCAGTACAACTTCTTCTCTCCCTCTGCTGGCCAGCCCTGCTGGGGGTCTTCTTGGGCAGGTCTACAAGCCCCAGAGCAGCCATCTTGCACCTGTCTCCTGGTTCTTGCCACCTTGTGCTGCTATTGCTCTTAGTACTACTGCACATCCATCTCTCACTGTCTTCCTTGTTACAGCTCCTCTCTCTCTTCATTTCTCCCTTTAAGCCTAGTGGGATGGTAAAATTGACCAATCCCTTTGTTAGGGTTCCATATACCTATTTGCATGTCCCCACCCTGACAAGGGTGCCATGAACCTTATTTATATTATTAGCAAGCCATCTAATTCCCTGGGTGGGCCACAAGCACCTCTTTTGCATAGTTCCACTCAGTCATCTGGTGGGAGTTACAAAGAATATAGCTAGGAGGACCACAGTAAGTAATTCACTGCACTGCAACAATTATAACAGAATTTCATAAGATAGGCCAACATTTTAATGTTTTATTATTTATATATCACAATTTTGTGTGGAATTGTAAATTGAAATCTGTACATAACTCAGGAAAAAAATAAATTCGAAGAGTGAGACATGAGTACCAATATAAAAAAAAAAATTTCCAATATACTATGGAAGAATTTGGGTTCTGATTCTATTTGCATATAAAGTAAATGATTGCACGTATTACTGAGTTAATTTGGGGGAACAAACATGTTTTAACCTATTTGAATTTGATTATTTCAAGAAAAAGCTTTCTTTGAATTCAATTATTTGTATAGATGAATTGTTATTTATGCACTACTAGCTTAAAAATGCAAAAAAAATGTTGAAAACATCCTTATTTAAATACTGATAACACCTTTTCTATTATATGTTGCTCATATCTACATAACAGAATAAACCAGTTTGCACAAGATTAGAAAGTTGCATAGAGGTAGCATGTTTAAATGGTATCATTCAACCTTACAAAACAGTTCTGCAATTGTCAAAGACACTGAGAAGTAAGGCACAGACAGGCTGGCACCTAAAGTCACCAATTAGCATTCATTCAAACTGTTTTATTGGTATGCCTTATTGCCTCCTTATTTCTGTCCCATCGAGGGCACTTTGAATAATGGAAAAAAGAAAGTGCTTACGATAGTCTACCCCATACCTAAGAACAAGAAAAAGAATCACAGGACAGCAAACTCTTGAATTTTCTTTTTCTTTTCTAAACAGTTTTCTCTATTGCGCTTTGACAAAACAGATACATCATCCCCATACTTCTTAATGTATATAAAACTCCATAGGGCAGTTCTTCTACGGGTCGCTATGAGCCAGAATCAACTCGATGGCAATGGGTTTATACTTCTTAATGTGACCTTTTGAAATTTCGTATGAATAACCACAGTCCTATAATAATATATGATTTATTTTCAGTAGAACATTATGACTCAAACCACACTACTGAGACATAGCTAGAAATGAGCACATTAAGTTTTTGAAATAGTACATCGTTCAGAAATCTGTCATGTAAGATGCAATGCCCAGTCGACAAATGTATAAATTAATTTAGAAGCATGATAATACTTCAACTGGCATAGATTATCAATCCTATTTTGGAGGCAAACATTGTTTTATCTAGGAAAAAGAAAAAAAAACTGCAGAGAAGATGTTGTCATTTTTCATACGGAGATTATTATTCTTTCTCCTGGAATTGCATATATTCTATCTCTAGCTACAGTACAATAACAACATTCTAACCAGAAAAACCTTTTAAATTAATGGCTCACAAATGCATAGTGATATTTTTATATCTCTTCTATGGCACCTATGGTACCCTTTCCCAGTGATATATGCAAACTTGCATCAGTCAATAGAATTCCTTTGGCCGAGAAAAAAAACAAAACAAAAAACAGTAACAACTTTATTTGGTTACCAGGGAAGAAAATGATCACAATATATTGTTTCCAATTATATTTGCATTTGAATGATATTTATTGTTTTAATGTGTCAGTAATTATTTCTTTTGAAATTTTCTGGTTGAAAATCCCTTCTAGAGCTCTCTTGTTGAATAGAGGGAGTTAAGGTTTCATTCCTCACTGGGGCCTGACATTGTTAACCGTGTCTCCAGAGCTGATGCATCGTTCTGGTGCAGTCAGGCCTCACTTGCCATCTCAGCACAACCACAGGCTCTCCTGGATGTCGGGCCCTCACTTTAATAACTGGTGCTTATTTAATCGAGACAAATGTAGCTCTCTAAATGATTGGCAGCTTAAAGCCTGCCAGATCTGCCAGCTGTTATCTTTCAAATGAGAGTGAAAGCTAACACCGTAACACCGTGCAGCTACAGCGGAGCATGAAGGCTATAAATAAAAATAAAAAAAAAATTTTTTTTTTTAAATACATATGTTTAAATGGGTACAATGTACCTGCTTTTTCAACCTGGTGTGGGAAAACCGTTTTGCATTATTCATTTGTATTTATTCTTTTGAAAAGCTGTGATTAGCTAATGTGGTTTAATATTTGTAGAATTCCAGGCATGCAAATTACTAGTAATTTGACACTACAAAATAATTTTCTCCTATTCTCTATGCAGCATTAGTGGTTCTGTGGCAGAATTTTCGCCTTCCATAAGGGCAGTGTTTGGTTTCTGGTCAAGGCACATCATATGCAGCCACCACCCCTGTGTCAGTGGAGGCCTGATTGTTAATATGGTGCCGAACAGCTTTCAGTGGAGTTTCCAGACTAAGAAGCCTAGGAAAAAAGGCTGAGTTATTTACTTTAAAAAAGTTGTCAGTGAAAACCCCATGGATCACAATGGTCCAATCTACAACCAGTCATGGGGATGGCACAGCAACGTTTGCTTGCTTTATGCATGGGGCCGCCATGAGTCAGGGGGCCTCCACTGGAAGGCAGCTAAAAACAATTCTCCTCCAGCAGGTATGCTTGATGCAATTGAAGAAGCAAATAAGGCAGAATGAAAACAGACTCTGCTCCCGTTTTTACCCTCCAGTTTCAATTCATCTATATTGTGTAAATAATTGATGGCCTCAAGGTGGCTATTTGAAAAATAACCTACTATTTCCAGTAATATTAATACGGCAATCTACTGTTAAGAACACAGCTGCCGTTGGGTTTTCTCCTTTGGAAAGTGATTTCATCAGATGTGTGAGACAATGTACCGAAGAGTGCGTACTGTGTAGTTTCAGCACCTGTTTATTGAACTCTTATTATACTCCAAGCAAAAATACGTGTTTAAAAAAATGTTTTAATTGGCGTAACAACTCTTTGACTTGTATATTATTTTCTCAGGCATATGCTACACAATATAGCAAAACTCACGTATCAAGTAAGCGGCCAAAATTTGACCACCAAGTTCTTTTTCTTAACCATAAAATTTTGTTCTTTCCCTGTCTAATTACATGAATGAGAGGAAGTATTACTTTCCCCTCGTTACATCTTTAGGGATTTTTGTATTGTTCAGACAATGCCAGTTGCATGACATATATCACAATGATAATGTCATGTAACAGAAATTATAAATGCGTTTCAAAAGAAGTCAGTCAGTTTTAACATTTATTAAGCTAATATTCATGCATTGGAACTCAAAATGCTCCTGAAGGATTGTGGTATTTATTACCTGATGATTTAATAGGGCTGTTAAAAAAAAGTCTGGTAATAAGCTTTGCAATGTCTTTCATTGTCCATGTGCATAGGTATGTTTGTGTTCAGCTTGTTGAAAGTGTTAAAGCCTTTAGCCGTAGAAAGTCATGGAGGGAAGTGAGAATGCCAGAACTTAGGAGATTTAGTAAGTGAACTAGTCCATTAATTTGATATAATGTTGGGTAAAATTGTGGGAAGACAATTTAAGGATTAACGTAGGCCACGCCAGTTGTAAAGCTAGGTTAACCGGATTGCACAGGGAATAATTAAGATCAGAAAACAAAATGGCTGTTGGCACAGGCTTGGGCTGCCACTTATGGCTTATGGATAAGGGCGCTGAAAGTACAAATCTCCAGAAAGCATTTCAATGCCTGAGATGTGTAACACAGTGCAAGCATGAGAATCGGGAGTAGTTGAGATCAAGAGGACAAGGTTCCTGGTTTATGAAGCGCTGGTTCATCACAAAACCAGTAGATACTCATTGTGTCAGAAAAAAAAATGATTAGAAAATTCTCTAGTTTGCTGAGGAAACTGGATGCCTCGGATCTTTTTTTGTTTTTTCATTTTGATTCACTCTTCAATAACATAGTTAGACTTTTACTATAAGAAATTTCCTTCTTTTATCTAGCTTGTAAAAGTTAACTCTGCTTAATGTGAATGTTCACTTATTGCTCTTTTGAAGTTCCCATCTTTTGAAGACTTAAATTGTTTAATTTCCTATAATCAGCCCTGGCAAGGAGACAACAAACAGCACAGGTGGAACTGAAATTACATTGTCCTTCTTAACTCTTCTCCCAAGTCTCAGAATTGTCTCTGATTTAAACCTGGATGCACATACAAAGAGGAGCCCTAGTGACACAGTGGTTAAGCACTCATCAGCGGTTAGAACTCACCAGCCTTTCCACAACAGATGTGCCAGTCTGCTTCTATAAAGATTTACAGCCTTGGAAGCCCTTTGAAACTGTTCTACTCTGTCCTACAGGGTCTCTATGAGTTAGAGTCATGTCATCAGCAACGGTTGTATGTATTTGTGTTATGGCAAATTCACGAGTTAGAGTTGTCTGCAGCAAACTGCCAATTCTTTAGATAGGGGTGAGATGAGTAGCTAGAGCTTTATTGTATATGGATATACAGGAGACAGAGGGGAATGATCTCCTCCAAAACCTGTCTCCCCAAATTAGAGATTGGCTGAAGGCTTTATAGGGCAAGATCATGGCTTTCAGGAACTTGTGAAATGTCGTTTTCTCCTAGGGTGGTTTCGGTGGTCATGGTCCTAAGGTATTATCTCATCTGCCCAGGGGGTGACTGGCGCCATCTTGGTCATAAGACTTCCAGATACACGTAGATAGTATCATTTGTTTTCCACACTCCAAAAAGGATGTTAGTTATTAGTAAAAATTTAGCAAGGAAAAAGGAACTAAGAAGTCAAGAATAAATTTAGAAGAGAGAAAAACGATGTAGGTCGTGTTCACGTCATGGCCCAGCAGCCTGTTCAATTTGCATGTCCAAAATAGAGAAGACTATTAGTGAACATCTTACTTCACAAAATCTGTTGGATGAATAAAAAATAAAGTGTCTTCTGCAGACACACTCGATTGAATTTTTGTATACTTGAGGAGAAAATCAAATACCTATTGTTTTATATTTATTTTTACACTTAAAGTGTTTCATTTACGTATTTGTAATTGAACTTTCCCCCACATGTCTGTCAGTTTGTCCTACTGTGGGGGCTTGCATGGTGCTGTGATGCTGGAAGCTATGACACCGGTATTCAGATACCAGCAGGGTCACCCATGGAGGATGAGTTTCAGCTGAGCTTCCAGACTAAGACAGACTAGGAAGAAGGACCCGGCTATCTACTTCTGAAAAGCATTAGCCAGTGAAAACCTTATGAATAGCAGTGGAACCTTGTCTGATATAGTGCTGGAAGATGAGCCCCCCAGGTTGGAAGGCACTCAAAAGATGACTGGGGAAGAGCTGCCTCCTCAAAGTAGAGTCAACCTTAATGACGTGGATGGAGTAAAGCTTTTGGAACTTTCATTTGCTGATGTGGCATGACTCAAAATGAGAAGAAACAGCTGCAAACATCCATTAATAATCAGACCCTGGAATGTATGAAGTATGAATCTAGGATAATTGGAAATCGTCAAAAATGAAATGGAACTCATAAACATCAATATCCTAGGCATTAGTGAGCTGAAATGGACGGTATTGGCCATTTTGAATTGGGAAATCATATATTTATCATATAGTCTACTATGCTGGGAATGACAACTTGAAGAGGAATGGTGTTGCATTCATCGTCATAAAGAACATTTCAAGACCTATCCTGAAGTGCAGTGCTGTCAGTGATAGGATAATATCCGTATGCTTACAATGAAGACCAGTTAATATGACTATTATTCAAATTTATGCACCAACCACTAGGTCCAAAGATGAAGAAATTGAAGATTTTTATCAGCTGCTGCAGTCTGCAATTGATCAAACATGCAATCAAGATGCATTGATAATTATTGGTGATTGGAATGCAAAAGTTGGAAACAAAGAAGGATTGGTAGTTGGAAAATGTGCCCTTGGTAATGGAAACAATGCCAGAGATTGAACAATAGAATTTTGCAAGACCAATGACTTCTTCATTGCAAATACCTTCTTTCACCAACATAAACAGCGACTATACACATGGACCTCACCAAATGGAACACACAGAAATCAAATTGACTACATCTGTGGAAAGAGATGATAGAAAAGCTCAATATAATCAGTCAGGACAAGAACAGGTGCCCACTGTGGAAAAGACCATCAATTGCTCATATGCAAGTTCAAGCTGAAACTGAAGAAAATCAGAGCAAGCCCACAAGAGCCAAAATATGACCTTAAGTATATCGCACCTGACTTTAGAGACCATCTCAAGAATAGATTTGACGCACTGAGCACTAGTGACCGAAGACCAGACAAGTTGTAGAATGACATCAATGACATTATTCATGAAGAAACCAAGAGGTCATTGAAAAGACAAGAAAGAAAGACAAGACCAAGATGGATGTTAGAGGAGACTTTGAAACTTGCTGTCGAAAGACAAGCAGCTAAAACAAAAGGAAGAATTGATGAAGTAAAAGAACTGAACAGAAGATTTCAAAGGGCGGCTCGAGAAGACAAAGTAAAGTACTATAATGACATGCGCAAGGAGCTGGAGATGAAAAACCAAAAGGGAAGAACACGCTTGGTGTTTCTCAAGCTGAAAGAACCAAAGAAAAAATTCAAGCGTCGAGTTGTAATAGTGAAGGATTCTACGGGAAAAATATTAAACAACGCAGGAAGCATCAAAAGAAGATGGAAGGAATACAGAGAGTCATTAACCAGAAAGAATTAGTCGATGTTCAGCCATTTCAAGAGGTGGTGTATGATCAGGAACCGATGATACTGAAGGAAGAAGTCCAAGCTGCTCTGAAGGCATTGGCAAAAAACAAGGCTCCAGGAATTGATGGAATATCAATTGAGATGTTTCCACAAACAGATGCAGTGCTGGAGGTGCTCACCTGTCTATGCCAAGAAATATGTAAGACAGCTTCCTGGCCAACTGACTGGAAGAGATCCATATTTATGCCCATTCCCAAGAAAGGCGATCCAACTGAATGTGGAAATTATAGAATATCATTAATATCACATGCAAGCTGAAGATCATTCAAAAACGGCTGCAGCAGTATATCGACAGGGAACCGCCAGAAATTCAGGCCAGTTTCAGAAGAGCACATGGAGCCAGGGATATCATTGCTGATGTCGAGAATACCAGCAGGATGTTTACGTATGTTTTATTGACTGTGCAAAGGCATTCAACTGTGTGGATCATAACAATTTATGGATAACATTGCGAAGAATGGGAATTCCGGAACACTTAATTGTGCTCATGAGGAAACTTTACATAGATCAAGAGGCAGTTGTTCGGACAGAATAATGGGATACTGATTAGTTTAAAGTCAGGAAAGGTGTGTGTCAGGGTTGTGTTCTTTCACTATACCTATTCAATCTGTATGCTGAGCAAATAATCCGAGGTGCTAGACTATATGAAGAACAGGGCATCAAGATTGGAGAAAACTCATTAACCACCTGCATTATGCAGATGACACAACCTTCCTTGCTGAAAGTGAAGAGGACTTGAAGCACTTACTAATAGAGATCAAAGACCACAGCCTTCAGTATGGATTGCGCCTCAACATAAAGAAAACAAAAATCCTCACAAGTGGACCAGTGAGCAACATCATGATAAATGGAGAAAAACTGAAGTTGTCAAGGATTTCATTTTACTTGACTCCACAATCAACAGCCATGGAAGCAGCAGTCAAGAAAGCAAAAGACTCATTGCTTTGGGTAAATCTGCTGCAAAGGACCTCTTTAAAGTGTTGAAAGGCAAAGATGTCACCTTGAAGACTCAGGTGCGCCTGACCCAAGCCATGGTATTTTCAATCGCATCATATGCGTGTGAAAACTGGGCATTGAATAGGGAAGACTGAAGAAGAATTGATGCCTTTGAATTGTGGTGTTGGTGAAGAATATTGAATATACCATGGACTGCCAAAAGAGCGAACAAATCTGTCTTGGAAGAAGTGAGGCCAGAATGCTCCTTAGAGGCAAGTGGAGAGACTGCGACTTACATACTTTGTTCTTGTTGTCAGGAGGGATCAGTTCCTGGAGAAGGACATCATGCTTGGCAAAATACAGGGTCAGAGGAAAAGAGGAAGACCCTCAATGAGGTGGATTGACAGAGTGGCTGCAACAAGGAGCTCAAACATAACAATGACTGTAGTGATGGCTCAGGACTAGGTTGTGTTTCGTTCTGTTGTGCATAGGTTCGCTATGAGTCGGAACCAACTCAACAGTGCCTAACAACAACAACAACATTAATGAGTTCATGCTGGAGTAGGGTGGGTCTTAAACCTAATTCCTTCTGAGTGGAATCTGAAAAAAGGGAAACCAGACACAGAATGACACACACAAGTATCATGTGCAAATGTATCTAAAAGCAGCAAAAATGCCAAGTATTGTCAGTAGTCCACAAAAACTAGGAGAGAAGGCCACTGAATGAACGATGCAACCAAAACTCTGGCTTTTAGCTTCCATAACTTTGAAAAAATGAATTTCTGCTATTTAAAGTCTCCAATTTTTGGTATTTTTTGTTACAGCAGCGCTAGAGCACTCAGACACTGTGAATATACATATATCTGTAATTATTTCTATATGTGACTATGGTACAATGAATTCCCTTATTTCACCCCTTTTGCTCTTGGTTTTTGGAAAAATAACCTTAGAGGATTTCCTAGTAACTGAGTACTCCTAAAGATTTGTCAGGCATAGATCTGGCTAGGGAGCCCACCTGGGAACTTATAGCCATCATGCAAACTACCTGATAAAACCCCGGAACCCAGGGGCTTGGAGAGCTTTTTTTCTCTGAGAGCAGTCCTGGTCAAAAGCTCTCCCAGCAAAGACGTTTTCTGCTCTGAGAGCTGCACTGATTGACAAAGGGAGGGACATGTTCTCTACCTTGGAGGCCCTTCCAAACGTTGCTTATGTATCTCTTCTGATGCTGATCCTGAACTGTATCATGTTACTCCTAAGTTGTGTCCTTTTACCTTAGTAAAACACATAATCATAAGTATAGTTTGTAAGCTCTGCAAAAGGTTCCATCAAATGACAGAAGCCAGCAAAGAAAGAGATTTTTGTGGGGAGGACTGGCTGGTATCAGTGCTAAATGAGAAGTTGGAAAACAGGGACAAACTTGACTTTTGCCCTATGGTAACAAATGTTATGCTAATTTTTATTCATGAAGTTATCAGAAGGTGACCATATATATCTATATTAAGTTAAACATGAGTTCATACTGATTCTCCAACTCCAATCCATTATTTCGTGAATCATTCAAGTCTCTTCCCTTTGCTCATACGTAAACTCCCAATCCAAGAGTGAGAAACCTGGCTTCTACCTTTAATGATTCATTTATTTAATGATTCATGTATATCTATATCAGAATCATAACCTATGTGTCTTAGTTATCTAGTGCTGCTATAATAGAAATACATAAGTGGATAGTTTGACAAACAGAAATTTATTTTCCCACAGTCTAGTAGGCTACCCAGGGCATCAGGTCTAGGGGAAGGCTTCCTCTGTTGGCTCTGGAGGAAGGTCCTTGTCATTAATCTTCCCCTGGACTAGGAGATTCTCTGTGCAGGAACCCTGGATCCAAAGGATGTGCTCTGCTCCTGGCACCACTTTCTTGGAGGTATGAGGTCTCCCTGCCTCTCTGTTTGCTTCTCTCTTACATATCTCAAAAGAGATTGGCTTAAGACACTAATCTTGTAGAGCTCATCAATATAACTGTCGCCAATCCATCTTATTAACATCATAGTTATAGGATTTACAAGACATAGGGAAATCACATCAGATGAAAAAATGGTAGACAATCATACAATACGAGGAATCATGACCTAGCCAAGTTGACAGATTTTTGGGGAGAGACCATTCAATCCATGACACCATGGGAAACAACTTTATCAACTAACATATAGTCCTTCTCTAATATTGTTTTTAAATTCACTTTTGTGTATTTTGGAAACCCTGGTGGTGTAGTGGTTATGTGCTACAGCTGCTAACCAAAGGGTCCGCAGTTCAAATCTGCCAGGAGCTCCTTGGAAACTCTATGGGGCAGTTCTACTCTGTCCTATAGGGTCGTTATGAGTCAGAATCGACTTGATTAGCACTGAGTTTGGTTTTTTGTTTTATGTACTTCACTCATTACCAAGTTACTTAGATCAACACATTTTCTCCCACTTCCTTTCAGTAAGATTGTTTCATATATTTTAATACAAATCACTAATTTGTAGTACTAATTGCTATAAATTTGCCTTCTTCAGAATAGGCAAATTTTCCACACCAGAAATTAGAATATAATTAGAATTGTGTATAATTAGAATGACTTTTTTCAAACATGCTAACAATCTATTTTAGTTGATGTAGTTAGGCTGTACACATTTAAAGTGATTAATGATTGTCTTATGTTATCTAGTGCTGCCATAACAAAAATACCACAAGCGGATGGCTTTAACAAAAAGAAATTTATTTTCTCATGGTCTAGTAGGTTACAAGCCCAAATCCAGGGAGTCGGCTTCAGGGAATGCCTTTCTCTCTCTGTTGGCTCTGAAAGAACGGCCTTGTCCTGAATCTTCCCCTGGTGGAGGAGCTCCTCAGGCACAGGGACCCTGTGTCCAAAGGAAGTGCTCTGCTCCTGATGCTGCTTTCTTGGTGGTATGAGGTCCCCAATTCTCTGCTTGCTTCCCTTTCCTTTTATCTCTTGAGAGATAAAAAGTGGTACAGGCCCACCCCAGGGAAACTCCCTTTACATTGGATCAGGGAGGTGACCTGAGTAAGGGTGGTGTTACAATCCCATGCTAATTTTCTTTAGCATAAAATTACAATCACAAAATGGAGGGCAATCACATGATACTGGGAATCATGGCCTAACCAAGTGGATACACATATTTTTGGGGGGACACAATTCAATCCATGACAATGATATAGTTGAATTTCCATGGAGCAGCTGGTGGATTTGAACTGTCGACATTTTGGTTAGCAGCCCAACTCTTAACCACTGTGCTACCAGGGCTCCATAGCTGAATTAATACCTACCATATTTGTAATTATTTTCTAGTCTTTGTATTATCTTTTTAAAAATTTCCCTTCTTCTTTTTTTGCTTTCTCTGGTTTTAGTTGAGCATTTTACATGATTCTATTTTCTCTGCTTTCTTAGCAGATCAATGTATTTTTTTTTTAAAAAATTATTTTAGTGGTTGACCTAGAGTTTGCTGTGCACACACACACACACACAAACACACACACACATATATATGTATATGGATCCCTGGCGGCATAGTGCTTAAGAGCTCAGCTACTAAAAAAGTGTCGGCAGTTCAAATCCACCAGCCGCTCCTTGGAAACCCTAAGGGGCAGTTCTACTCTGTCCAATACGTTCGAGGTGAGTCAGAATCGACTACCTATCTAGAAATATTCCCTAAATACAGTGATTTAGCACTTGAGGATTGAGCCGGTTTTTAGTGTGAAAGAGCTGGCAATTTCTTAATTTTCATCATATACCTTCTGTACTATCAAAGGCACGATCTTGTGTTTGTGAACTTTAACTTTGGAAGGGCCAATATTCGATAGTCTAGATAAGATGGAAATGGTATCTAAGCTGAAGTAATAGATGTAAGAAGGGAGAAAGAATTCTCTAGTAAGAGTTATTACACTGTAAGAGCTAACAGGAGTTAACATCTTTTTTGAATCTGGCAAACTATTGCTCTATATATAGCCTGGACAAAATTTTTGTTTAATTTCCCATAACTAATACTTTCAAAAGATCCACAGTGTCATTAAAATGATGGGGGGGGGGGGGACAACACTGAAATGGAGGGTATAATACATACATAAAAAACATAGTAATAACCAAATAGATAATTTTATTAAACAACCTGCAAGACTCCCTCAATGTGAAATACTAGATAACAATTATCTTCCTTCTACAGAAATTTTAGGCAGAGACTTCTTTGAAACTTTTACCTTTTATGTGTTCACTTTTATTGTTAAGGAATACGTTCAAATATAATTACAAAAGTTAATTTTGATTCCTCAAATACGCAGTGTCTTTCCAATGTGGTGGAAGCATACGTTTTGTCACGAGTACTTAAAAATGTCCAGGAAGTGCAGTAATGTTTACATAAGAAATTAATGATTAGACCCCAGGAGTATATTTTCAATGAACATATCTGTCATGAAGTTTTATGTAGGGGTATAGGTGAGGGTTCTCTATGTCTGCCATATACTTCTCAGCAAGAAGTTCCAGGAATAGACTATTCTTTGTTTTTCTAAATAGGAAAATTGTAGTCAGTAAACATTTCATCCTTTGAAGTATTCAGGTGTTTGTGGTTTACTTCTCTACATTTCCAATTAGGCAAGCCATTCTCTTTTCTCTTTGGAAATTAAAGTAATGATCATTAAAAAGAGTGGCTTGAGTTTTCTTATTTGAAAACAATGGCTTGAATCAAGATGAATAACTATGGAATCGGGGAGCTGATTTGGCCTTTCCTCTAAAACAGCATTAAATAAAACCCCCCTCTATTTGCAATCCAAAATATAATCCATCTCAAGTTTATCTTTATTGATATTCTTTTTTTTTGCCTTATGAGTTTTCTTGTGAGCAAATTTGAAAAGACAATCCTGAACTTAACTCCAAAGTAGCAAGATAGCATAAGCCCCCTGTAATGTTGACATCTGTGTTGAGTTTTTTGCCAAGCATTCTAAGTTTACACTTGTGAACAGTCTCTCCCTGCAATATGGTGGAATAGTTGAACGGTACACAATGGCAAGAGATATCTGGTACTCATTAAACAGCTTTGAATATACTATCATTTAGTTTAGTCACTATTTTTCATGATGCATTTTTTTTTTTTTTAATTTTGTGGTGAGTTGTCACCCTTAATATTCTTTTTGTTGGTGAATGGCTTCATGGGTCATGAATAGGATAGTAAGAACCAGACAGTCTGACTCCAGAAAAGTGGAAAGCTTTTATGAAAGGATTTCTATTTATTGCAAGCATTTCAATTTAGTGCATGAGGGCCAAACAAGAAAATATACTTAGCAAGAATAATAGCGTGTAAGGTTAATAGCATATTATACTACACACAGAGAGAACATTTTTATACAAAGCATATACTAATTAGTACATTACTAACACAAAGTAAAATAAACATGCATGTAAAGCTCTGATTGACAGATAAGCTAAAAATAAAAAAAAGTATTGCAAGAGGATCCTTTTGTTATAAAAATGTAGATGTTTTCAATTCTCAGATCAAACATACAAGTTAATATTAAGCCTTTAAGAAGTCAATTTATTTTTCTCATATGGATTAGATGGGGCTGAGCATTGCTGTGTTTACCAATGTAGAAATATCAGAAATTTTGGAAATATGCTCTTTGTTAGAACATATGGCTTTGGATTTATCATGTGTAACCTTCGTAGTCTCCCACACTAGCCTATATTTTCCATTGTCGCAAATAATATTTATTTTTAAGTTGTTAATGTAACAGTTCTATGAGGATGCTAAGGAAATATTTAGTTTAATTAGGTGCTAGAATAACAGGAGAAACATATTTTATGATACAGGAAAATACGTAATAAAGCTCACAGAATAACAAATGTATTTTAAAGCTGAATAAGTGTCATATATATCGTTACACATCATATCAATATTTATGTGGGGAAGAGTGAACTAATATTGTATGTGACAAAATTCCATTATCAATCATTACTCTGTACTTTGTTACAGAAAATATAGCTTAAAATTTCACTAAAGTTTTGAATTAATAGTTTTTGAAATATGAGTCTACATATTAGCTATAATATCTTATAATGGTCTATACTGTTAAAATAAACAGCTTAGACACTTTCCTATAACCTGAATCAACTTCCTTCACCTATTTCCCTAGATAGCTACATTGGTATATTTGTGACAAAAAAGCAATGAAGGAACCATTCTATTCACTTATTGAAAAACAAAATAGAAAATAAGAACAAAAAAAAATGCCGTTATGTATCTTAATGTTTTCTTTCTTTCTTTCTTTTTGGAACAGTTGATATAATGTAGATTGAATTTTTCTCTCCTTTCTCAAAAGATGGTTTGCAAATTCTTCAAAAAGCATATAAAGGGTTAAAAAAAGATAAGAGTTATCTAAACTACACTTGGGCAATGAAGAGTCATTATTGTCTAGGTTTTAACGCAACCACTTTCCTAAGTTGCTTTATTACATAAGCTCATAACAAACTCTAATCTATTTTTCCTACTGAAACTGTACAGCACCATTCCCTTCTAGTTAAAAAATGTTTATGGTAAAAATTGGTGAGGCTATTCCTTAAACATTATATTAGTAAAGAAGAAAAATAACTTTGTTAAAATTTTCAATGTCCAGATATTAATTCATTCTAATATATTCATGGTAATATTACCTTGACAGAAGAAAAGACAACTAAAGTTAAATTGAGAATTTTAAATGAAGGTATGTATGAGATACCTAAATTCTTATAAATGTATCTCTTTCTCTCTGATACTTGGTGCTTAGTATCAATTAGATGCCTTGGTATTTCTATCAATTAAAAAATAGAAATAAATAGCTAATATTTGATCACTTAAAAATGCTGAAGATTCTATTAAATATGGACTGTCCCATTTAATCATCATTATAACCATTATGAGTCTAGATGTAAGATCTGGTAGCCTGACTAACCAGGCCACGATTTCAATATGATATTACCAAGGAACACTGAATGTATCTCACCTTTATGGAAGGAAAGTGAAGGGAAGGCATAAAAAAAGGAGGCCATATCTTTGTAGAATTATCTAGCCAATATTTGTTGGATATTGACAAATTGTGTGTTGGTTAAGGAATGGGGAGAATCGCACACCTTTTCTGAACTACAGAGCCAAAGTTTGAAAGTGGCAGGAACTAAGTCAAGACACAGATGTGGAATATTATTATTGAGTTGGCTATTAGAATGTCCTTTGAATTGCCAAATGAGTTGCAACCTCAAAGATGCAAGCAGAGGATGGAGAAGCTTCTACACCAAGCATTACATTAATCTGGAATGTGTAGAAGTCCCGTCCACCAGTTACAAAGCTAGCCAATCTTTGGGAATTTATAAAATCTGACTGTCTTTGAGTAATGCAAATGTTTAAAATGCAAGACTGCTAAGCAAAGGTTGGATATTTGAGTCCACCCCGGCGTGCCTGGGAAGGGTCAGGCTATCTACTTCTGAGAAGTGAGCCATTGAAAACCCTTTGGAGCGCTGTTCTAACCTTACAAATGGGGTGGCCATGAGTCCTAGTTGACTCAATGGCAACTGGTTTTACTGTTTTTAACTAAGCTTGAGCTTTCTATGCTGTAAACTATAGTTCGTAATGCCTTCTTTATATGGTTACTGTAAAGCTTTAATTAGGTAAGTGTGGAAAATGTTGATACTTTCTATAACATTTAGAAAGTTAATAAGTATTTATTGAAACTCTATAATTCAGTCAACAGAGATAGAGCAGTAAACAAAATAGTCAACATCCCTTTCCTCAGGGAGTTTTCATTCCTTTTGGGAGAGATAAAGATAAACAAACAATGGAATGTCTAATAAATTCAAAGGCAAGAAGAACAATGGAGAAAAAACATCACAAGGGAATGGGAACAGTTGTCTCAAGGATTGGTGTGTGTGTTCATGGGTGGCTGATACCATCTCACTTCGGGCGGTGAGGGAATTCTTACTGATAAAGTATAATTTGATGTGGTGCAAAGACCTGAAGAGGAAAGAGGAAATGACATATTAAAGAATCCACAAAGAGACAGTTTTGTCTGGAATGTAGAGAGCGAAGGGAGAGAGCAAGAGATGAAGTAAGAGAGTTGAGAGATTAGAGCGTGTCCAGCCTTGGAGGCCAGTCTCACAACCCTGGATTCACTCTGAGGGCTAAGAGAAGCCACTGGAAGGTCTCGACTAGAGGAAACACATCATCTTATGGGAGCTTTAAAAGGATCACTTTGGTCATGCTGTTGTGAATAATCCAAAGAAAAAGAAACTTCCCTTAAGTGTTGACTGTTATTGTACCATCATGATCAATTTAAAATACTACACATTCAGTGCAAATTTATTTAAGCAAATTAAATAAAGTTAAATGGCATAATATAAAAATTCCTTCTCATGATAGTGAGGTTAGTTTTTTTTTTTTTTCCTTCATTAAGTGTATTCTCCCTACTTACAGTTTTTCTTGTATTAAATTTTCTACTTTTAGAAGCAGCTAGAGGAGCAGCAGGAAACCCTGGTGGTGTAGTGGTTAAGTGCTACCACTGGTAACCAAGAGGTCAGCAGTTCGAATCTGCCAGGCGCTCCTTGGAAACTCTATCAGGCAGTTCTACTCTGTCCTATAGGGTCGCTATGAGTCGGAATCGACTCGACGGCACTGGGTTTCGTTTTTTTTTTTTGGTTTAGAGGAGCAGCAACCAAAACTGTATTAGAACTGGTAACTACATTTGTATGCAGTTTTCCATGTTTTACTGTTATAATTTTTGTAGATTTATTTCTTTTGGCAAAGAAGTTAGATAAAAAGAGATCAATTCATACTTCTGATTGCACCCATTATAAACAACCAAAATTGGTACTTCCCTCTTGATTTCTCTTTGCAATTCTTTGTATCTGTGTCTGTATCTTCATAAACCAATTATTTTTTGGTGTGTTCTTGTCAGACCACTGGGATTCTACAAAGACATTAGTGATTTTTATATTTGGCAGCAATCACTTCTATTGGGTCAAAAATATAGAGCTATCATTTGCGTTATTATTATTGTTTATGATTTTAGAACTAAAACATGTAAATTAGGTCACTGGCAACATTTAAAAGATATATACAATCATTTGTATACTTATTTAGCCAAACATCAATAAATGCCTGGTGTCACTTTAGTATAGATGTAATCTTAATCTGTGGATTTCTAAAAACCATCTCCTGAGAACTTTTACCCCAGAATCAATATTCATGTCTAGTTCTTTACTGGTATTTTTGCATAACTAAATATTAAGGAAAGAGATTTCACGCCTAGCTACTTTCAGATGAGTGATTTCATGGGATGCTTACTTCTTTTAAAAAACAAATAATAAACAGTTTTAAAATAATAGTTTTAATATGACTGATATGAAAGAGGCTGATATGGTTTTGATATTCAAAAACAGTCTAGGAATTAGATTCTTTTTGGGTTCCAATTTGTATACCATGATGTGTGTGTTATATTTGTGTCTTTTTATGTCTTCGTACACAATGTATGCTTGTATTCCTCACTGTTTATTTTATTTAATTTCTCTGATACATTTCAAGCTCTGTTATACCAACAGCTTTGGGTGCCTTTCAAAGTAAGTATAGATTTCTTCTGCTATCAGAAAGTACAGCATTCCTATGAAAACTTTCATAAGCCAAAATGGCATAAATTAACGAGGCGATCACCACTAATTTCTATGAGAAAAAACTTTCCAGCGTTCCAAGACCCAAAAAATAACCTACCATTTCACAGCAAATAACACACAAAACCTAAAATAGCACTAATGTATAGTAAAAACAAGAATGATATGATGCTCACAGACACAGTTCAAAGCTACAGCAGCCTGATGCCGAGATGCTGAGTGTAGTTCCGGGGGAAGGGGCTTGGCAACGCCACTCTCGCTGCTTGGGATATGCGCTGCCTCTTTAACGTCCGGCTACAAAACAAACCCTGAAAGTAATTTTCACTTTTCACAAAAGTGAAAATCCTCTTCGATTTCATTCAGTTAGTGAAAATAGGCTAATATAGGTCTTTCATAAGAACGAAGTGGCATAAAGTGACCTTTTAAAAAGTGAGGGATAACTGTATTACGTTTAATATAAATTTACAGTATGTGTGAAAGAATTAAAAAACACATTTGGAAAAACAAGATGGAGGACGTAAGGAGCCTATACAATGTTTTCCTTCTTTCTGTTTTTTTTAGTGGGAAGGCATGATGCGTTCCATAATTTCCTGTACTATCAGTATCAGGGTCCTCTAATGATCCCGTGCAGAGGGCCAATTGTGGAAACCTGTTGAGGGAAACTAAGATCATCCACCCACTTCTGATGCCAAATTTCTCTTCACACGCCAGCTGCATCCTACGGAAATCTCAACTTCCCTTTCCTGTTCAATCAGACCCAAGCTGCCCACACACTCCCAGAACCTGAGGCTACGTCATCAGGTACTAGCAGCAAGCACAAGAATCCACATAACTCTCTCGACATCAGACCAGCTGACCCTAAACCTGAATTTTCTTCTTTCCCTTCAGAGTATTAACTACAAGCTTAGGATTACACTTGACTCCCTCCACTTCCGGCCTGACAGCACCCCCTGCTCTTTTGGATCCATAATCAAAGCTGGTATACTAAGACTCTGAGCAAGGGTAATCTTTGCCTAAAGGAGTGTGACACTTTTCCCATGGAGACTATGCAAGGATGAGGAAGGGATGACTGGAAGTTGGACAGGCAGGACGATGAAGAGCACTTTTCAAAATGACCCTACACGGCTATGAGATTAATACCAGCATTGAGCTGAGATCACAGTGGTGTGCCCCCTCTCCCACCACCCCTCTTTTCACTGCAGTAGTGACACTTTACACCCTTTGCCCATTGTTCAATCTCCACTCAGTTTTAAGCATCATAAAAACAAAACCCATTGCCATCGAGTCGATTCTGACTCATATGGATACTACAGGGCAGAGTAGAACTGCCCCATAGGGTTTCAAGGGGCAAGTGGTGGATTTGAATGGCCAACCTTTGGTTAGCAGCCAAGTTCTTAACTAATGCACCACTAGGGTTCCTTAACTATCATAGCCCCTGGCATCCTTAGACAATCATTAGGCATAGAGGAGACCCACAAAGACAATTCTAAAATGCATGTCATTGAATTATTAACAGTGATGTGATATTTTTTGAATTCAGAGCTTACAGAAAGTCTATGTCACAGTTAAAGAAGGAATTCAGGTTTCATAGTATTGTTCTTACTATATCATTAAGGACCATATCAGTTCATGCATTATCCCTGGTGTTCATTCAGGTATCCACAGTTCGATTTCCAAACATCTCCTCTGTGATTCAGCCCTGCAAAATAATTGAATATATTTTTTATTTTTTTAACAGTTTTACAGTAAGAAATAGGAAGATAATTCAAATCATATGCCCTTCACTCAGGTTATTTCATCTTTATGGTAATGTAGTAGATGTATTTAGTATAATTCTAGTCATTATTTTAGCAGAAAAGGATAATATTTTTTAGTACTTAATCTGACAGACATTGTGCCAGGTGTTTTACATGCATAATTTTATTTGATTCACATAAAAAATTTTGAGATAGATACTGTTAGTCTAATTCTTCAGTTGAAGATTAATTTTACCACATTCTTATTACTACCATGTGGCAGACCCAGATTTGAGCACATGTCAGTCTCATGTCAAATATATAAGCCTAACCACCTCCTCTTATATTACTGCTTTCCAAATTATTATGCCATTGAATCTTGATGAAAGGAATCTCAACCAAAATTTTCTTCACCTTGTAGTTTTTACCTTTATGGAACATGTCAATACATGCTTATATTGCTCTGTGGTAGCATGGGTGACAAAAGTTAAAGCGTATAAAGTATAACCTTGCAACTAACTTTCTTCTGTTTTAACCTTTATAGTTTTGCTTTTGTACTAACCATGTCATTTATTTGCCACATAAAAAAAGAGAGCTTTCAAAAGAAAATTTCAGTTCTTTGAAAGATTGAGCAAAGAAAATGAGAAAGTAAAGGCTAGCTGCAAGTACCCATTAATAATCAGAACATGGAATGTATGAAGTATGAATCAAAGAAAATTGGAAGTTTTCAAAAATGAAATGGAACATTTGAAGATCAATATCCTAGGCATTAGTGAGCTGAAATGGACAGGTATTGGCCATTTTGAATCAGACAATCATATGGTCTACTATGCTGGGAATGACAAATTTAAAAGGAAGGACTTCACATTCCTAGTCAAAAAGAACATTTCAAAATCTATCCTGAAATACAACACTGTCAGTGATAGGATAATATCCATACACCTACAAGGAAGACCAGTTAATACCAGAAAAGACTCTGAAACTTGCTCTTGAACATAAAATAGCTAAAGGGAATGGAAAAAATGATGAAGTAAAAGAGTTAACAGAAAATTTCAAAGGATGACTTGAGAAGACAGAGTAAAATATTATAATGAAATGTGCAAAGACCTGGAGTTAGGAAAACAAAAGGGAAGAACACGCTTGGCACATCTCGGCCTGAAAGAAATAAAAAAATTCAAGCTTCGAGTTACAATATTGAAGGATTTTATGGGCAAAAAATTGAATGACTCAGGAAGCATCAAAAGAAGATGGAAGAAATACATAGAATCACTGTACCTAATAGCATTAGTTGACATTAAACTTTTTAAGACGTAGTATATAATAAAGGGCCAATGGTATTGAAGGAACAAGTCTAAGCTGAGCTGAAGAGAATGATAAAAAACACTCCTGGAACTGAAGGAGTATCAGTTGAGATGTTTCAACAAAGAGAGGCAGTGCTGGAAGCACCCACTTGTCTATGCCAAGAAATCTGCAAGACAGCTACCTGGACAACTGACTGAAAGAGACCCACGTTCATGCCTATTCCAAAGAAAGGTGATCCAGTGGAACCTGGAAATTGTCAAACAATATCATTAACATCACATGCACATAAAATTATGCTGAAGATAATTCAACAAGCAATGCATCCACAGGAAACTGCCAGAAATTCAAGCCAAATTCAGAAGAGGACTTGGAATGAGGGATGTCGTTGCTGATGTCAGATGGATCTTTACTGAAAGTAGAGAACACTAACAACGCTGACTGTGCAAAGGCATTCAACTGTGCAGATCATAGCAAATTATGGATAATATTGCAAAAAATTGGAATTTTAAAATACCTAATAGTGCTCATGCAGAACCTGTACACAGACCAAGAGGTAGTTGTTTGAACAGAACAAAGGAATAATGCATGGTTTAAAATCAGGGAAAGTGAGCATCAGGATTGTGTACTTTCACCATACCTATTCAATCTGTATGCTGAGCAACTAATCCAAGAGGCTGGACTATGTGAAGAACACGGCATTGGAATTGGAGGAAGACTCATTAACAACCTGGGATATGCAGCTGACACAACCTTGCTAGCCTGAAGTGAAGAGAACTAATGAAGATCAAAGACTGCAGCCTTCAGTATGAATTAAACCTTAACATAAATAAAACAAAACTCCTAAAAACTCAACCAATAAGCAACATCATGATAAAAAGAGGAAAGACTGAAGGTGTCAAGGATTTCATTTTACTTGGATCCACAATTAACTCCTATGGAAGGAAGGAGCAGACAAGAAATCAAATTATATATTGCATTGGGCAAATCTGAGGCAAAAAATATCTTTATAGTGGTAAAAAGCAAAAGATGTCACCTTGAGGAGATGTTCACATGCATAAGGTGCACCTGACCCAAGCCATGGTGTTTTCAATTGCCTCATATGTATGTGAAAGCTGGACAATGAATAAGGAAGGCTTAAGAAGAACTGGTGCCTTTTGATTATGCTGTTGGTGAGGAATATTGAATATACATACCATTGATTGTCAGAAAAAGGAACAAATCTGTCTTCAAAGAAGTATAGCCGGAATGCTGTACGGAAGCAAGGACAGCAAGACAAAGAACTTTGGACATATTGTCAGGAAGGTTCAGTCCCTGGAAAAGGGCATTATGCTTTGTAAAGTAGGGAGGGTCGGCAAAAAAAAAAAAAAAAAAAGCTCTCAACTAGATGGATTTGCACAGTGACTGCAACAAGGGGTAAAACGTAGCAACAACTTTTCAGGATGGCACAGAAAGTGGCAGTGTTTCCTTCTGTTGTACATTGGGTCACTATGAGTTGGACCAACTGGAGCAAACCAAAAAAATAAAAAGCACAGCATCTACCAAAACAACAAAGACTAGTGAACATACAGTCTTTGATTTTTTTTCCACTTATACTGTTCACATGCATAAATTTTCCAATTAAAAAAAGTTAAGGTTTAAAAAAAATTTTTTTTAATGCATATCTGTTCACTACCTATTTTAAAAAAAAAGTTACTGTCAAGTCAATTAGGACTCAAAGAGACCCCAAAGAAAATAAACTCTCAACATTTAAAATATCTGTATATCTTTGCCAAATTTTATATATCTATAAAATCCAGGAGAGTATTATATATTTTCTCATTGCAGAAATCCTTGACATGATAAGTAATAGGCTTTTTTTTTTTTTTTTTTAATGAACAGGAAACACTCCATGTGTTTTTACAGTTTTTCATTTATTGTGAAGAATTTAGTACCTGTAATTTTCTATCTGGGAAAAATTTATTTGCAATAGTTTCTAAATTAAGATGAGATTCTATTATTTGTTGAGTTTGTATAATGAAATAATTTTTGTATTAAATTGGGATGAAATTCCAGAACTGTTTGGAGAATAGAATATCAAGAAACAAATTAAATTCCCTTTGAATGGAAAATTGAACTTGTACTTTCATGAAACTGTCTATTGACGATAAACCCATTAATGAAACAGTGCTTTAATTTCACCACAGGCTTTCATTACTTTTAAAGTAAGTAGACTCAGTCTAACTTAGAATTTCATGGGAATGTTAAGTTGGATTAAAAATGTTAAAATTAAAATTGCCACCAAGTATTTTTTCTTAGATAAGAACTAACAGTGCTATGTACCATTGAGCATATGGGTTTGCCTTGCGTTTGTTTTGACATTAATAACATTAAAGATAAGCCTCTGAGGGTTTAACAATTAGTATTGTTAAACAATGAGTCTCTCCATTCTTGTATCCACATTACACAGGGAATGCAATGCATCTGGACTGCAACTCTGTCACCTTATCTAGGAGTTCTTCCTATTTTCAAAAACAGGATGAGATAGAAATACAGCTTGTTTTGAAGGGAGATACCTAAACTCCTTTTTGTCTTTGGCTTGAAGGCACCTAACGATAACAACAAACTGCTTTTGTGGAACTGTTTGTCAACACTTTAGGTATTCTGGAATCACATATCGCAAGGTGTGTAATTATCCTCTGAGATTTCCTAAATTCTTTTCTAACATTAAATAGAATATGCAGAAAAGGGGAAATTAAATTTGCTCAGATAAATGGCGTGATGAGAGAGATCTTTAAAATATTCATTTTATCTTTTTCTTATTTGCTGGGGTGTTAATTTCCTTCCAAATTAAGCAACTGAAGTTCTAATGTAATATATATTCTGTGAAAAAATCAGTAAATTAAGAGAATAAGGGTACTATTATAAAATAGAAAAAAATTAATTCAACTGTTTTTTTGAGCTAATTTTATCATACTATCTTCAAAAAGGTGTGCTCAAAGCAACGACTAAGTGCTATTGTAGGAAGATAATAACAAAGGGCCTCTATATTAAGGTTACGGAGACCCTAGTAGCTTAGTGGTTAAGAACTATGGCTGCTAACTAAAAGGTCGGCAGTCCAAATCCACCAGGTGCTCCTTGAAAACCCTATGGGCAGTTCTACTCTGTCATATAGGGTCTCTATGAGTTGGAATTTACTCGACCGCAAGGCGTTATATTAATGTGTGAAGCCCCATGGCTAAGTGGTTAAGAGCTCAGGCTGCTAACCAAAAGGTTGGGCAGTTGGAATACACCAGACCTCCTTGGGAACCCTACGGAGCAGTTCTACTCCATCCTATTGGATCACTGTGAATAGGAATGGACTCCACTGCACACACACACACACACACACATTAAGGTTGCAGTCCCTGGATGGGAAAAATGGTAAAGAGCTCCACTGCTAACTGAATCTGTCTTGGAAGAAGTACAACCAGAATGCTCCCCAGAAGCAAGGATGGCGAGACTGCGTCTTACATACTTTGGACAAGTAGTCAGGATAGATCGGTCCCAGGAGGACATCATGCTTGGCAAAGTACACGGTCAGCGGAAAAGAGGAAGACCCTCAAGGAAGTGGGTTGACACAGTGGCTGCAACAATGAGCTCAAGTATAAGGATTATAAGGGTGGAGCAGTACCGGGCAGTGTTTCGTTCTGTTGAGCAGAGGGTTGCTATGAGTCGGAATCAACTGGAGGACACCTAACAACGACAACTGCTAACCGAAAGTTTGGAGGTTACAATCCGTCCAGAAACATCTTGGTGGTCTTGTTCCGAGGAGTCAGCCACTGAAAACTCTACCAAGCACATTTCTACAGTGATGCAAAAGGAGTCCTCATGAGTCAAAATCTTGCCAGGGCTTTGGTCTGGAATTAAGTTCTATCAGTTCCATTGATGTTCAGTCCTGTATGTTTCTTAACTGATTTGTCAAATGATAAATTTAATGACCCATTGCTTTAGTGGTGGAGGGAAAGGGCTTTATTCCCTCCCTTAAAATTTACATCATTGTAAAATACAAACCTGTTACCGTGGAGTCAATTCTGATTTGTTGTGACCCCATAGGACAAAGTAGAACTGCCCCATAGGGTTTCCAGTGAGGGGCTGGTGGATTCGAACTGCTGACCTTTTGGTTAGCAGCAAAATTCTTAACTCCTGTGCCACCCTTTAATCTTCTCTCTATTTCACTCACCCACATTGTAACATTCCTGGAGTGATCTGTGGAATTGAAAATCAGGAAAGAGAAATTACAATGTGGATTTTAGCCCTTCCTTTTCTTCTCCCTCTTGGTAATTGACTACTCTCCTGGTTTTCTCTGTCCCTCCATATCTTAAATTTTTCATCATAAATCCAGTCACTGTAATAGAGACATCTAGATGTACCAGTGCAGCTGTATTCCTGAATTCAGTCTTTGAGAATCTAATTATTTCAAATATGAGCCAAAATCTCCAACATCATCTTGGTCTCCAACAAAGGTAATCTTTTGTCTACACTATGACGTACAGTGTTGTCTAATTTCTCAGTTAGTTCATCCCTTGGGCATAGAATAAAAACAATGGTAAAAAGGAACAATAATTTTAGCTAAAAAATAAGTTCCAATCATTTTTCTAAGCAAAGTGCATGTATAAATTATTGTGGTTCACACACTATTACCCTTACCAATAAGGTGTTATTATTATATCTACGGCCTCGCAGCTAATAAATGGAAAAAGCATGTTTTGAATCTAACCAGTCTGGCTCCAGACTTCACTATATGATTTATTAGACATCCTAACTTCTAACACAGAGACAATGTCAAGGACAAATAAAAACACTTTTAATGTGCACCAACCCAAATTTGATTTGATTTCCCATCTCACCGAAGTTAAAAAAGTCAATTCTAAGTCAGTGAAACTGTGTTGACGGTTTCCCTTTTGTCAAAATTTCAGCACAACTTCTTTATTTTTTGTTGAATTTTTGTTGACTGATAAATATATCAAAATCTTAAGATGCTAATTAACAGAAATACATGCATTTATATAAATAGACATTTAGTGAATATTTTTCTGAACTTACACAATTTTTGTATAGTATACATTTAGAAAGATTTTCATAAAGGTTAAACTTATAGTAAGAAACGAAGACTTTAGTTAATAAGTACATCTAAAGCGATTGGTTGAAAAACAAAAAGATTAAACACAGACTGTGTATGTACTGACACAAACTTAACGGAAGGGGTCACACTTTACATAAAACTTAAACATGAATGAAGCAAAATTAAGAATAATCATGACAATGAAAATGAAAAGAGAAGTAAGATGACAACTCATAGCAACCCTATAGGACAGAGTAGAACTGCCCATACATAGGTTTTCCAAGGAACAGCTGGTGGATTCGAACTGCTGACCTTTTGGGTAGCAGCCAAACGCTTAATCACTGCAATACCCGGGCCTCAGAAATTATGTAGCATGTATAAACCAGTTTTCTGTAAATGGGGATTAGAGAATTAATAAACAATTTTTATTGGCTAAATTTCCTGTGTAAATCCAATGTATAAAGCAGTAGTCAACTCTGTACTATGCAGACTATATGCCTCAGGAAAAAGTTAGCAAATAATAACCACAGCTGAGTTTTTTAAATGAGTAATTTGCTTTCAGCTGCATGAACTTTAAGAATTTGTCCTGTTTTATTCCATTGTCATTCATTGCACTGAGTTTCCTTACTATCCATAAGGCATTCACTATTAACACAGTGCCCTAATTTCTTTTTTACCCTGAAGATGCGGAGATTGTCAGAGCGTAGCACTGAGTTGAGAGGATGCCAGCTCCCAGCACCTTCTGCAGGATGGCGCAGGAGCCCACAAAGTGCCAAATAAGAAATTCTCTCTTGCTTGCCAGGGCTTATGTGCTGAAAGATAGGCCCACATTTATTGTTCTTTATATCCTGCTGATAATTCAATAATATCTGAATTTTACTGTTCTAGATATTTGTATTTAAAAAAAAAATGTCATTGAGTCTATCCCCACTCATAGCAACCCTATAGATGTATATTTTCAATATGTTTTATGAAATTGGGTATTTTTTAGATTGCCAATAGAAATAGTTCCAAGAAAAAGAATAAAATAATAAAAGACACAAAGTACACCTTCATAATCCCCTGTCCCCCACTGGAAGAACATATTATGTTACCATCCAACTGCCTTGCCTTTGCCCGAAAAGCTATACACAGTACAACGTGTTTAAGTCCAGACATTTCCAGTTTTGTTTTATTTTTTTTCCTTGCCCTATGCACAGTCAGGGGGAACATTAAATATAAAATATGAGAGAGTGGCATTTTTGTAGTTGTGATTGCAACTTTCTGGTTATGGTTGATGTTCCATAAAACACTCCTGTAAAAGATTGAAAGCAGTTTTTATGAAATTTAAAGTATGCATACTTTTCCTGACTTTTGCATGACTGAATATAACATCCTTTCATAAATAACCGATTAAAACTTTATCTAGACAGCAAGATGAAAAAGATATATTTACAGCCTTAACTTAACTTGCAATTTATATTCTAATAAACCACTTCTAAAAGAAACAGTGTCTTGGTCTTATTGAATTATACACATTTAAATGTAGACTTTGAATAGCAGCCAAGGCTGTGTGGGAAATCTTTCCACTGATAAACAGGAGACTGAAAGCTCAGTTAACTACGGTATTTTTTCTCTAAGGTGAGGTTTTAATAGATACTTTTCAGTGTAGTATTGACTTTCAGATTATAATGCTTTTAGTTCAGAGTGTTAACATGATGGAGGCAAAGGAAGAAGGGGCTAAAACTAAAATCCCGGAAAAACCAAAGCAGCTAAGTTATTTAGCTTCAGTGCTTCTATCTAAACAATTTAGATCATTCTCTAAATGAGAATATTAATTCCTCTTTATTTCTTTCCTTGTGTAAGTGCGGTATATTTTAATCCAGCTGTTTTTGTCTTCCTGTGAGGAAAGCAATATCCTAGAATTAAATGCATGTGCTTTGAGAAAAGGGTACCCCTGTTCTTCCTAATGATAGGAGGTAACTAACAAAAAGAAAGGAGAAAAAGTGAAACCTAAATATCCTGCCTGTTTAGTGAAACATGAGATCTTGACCTGACCATGGAAACAAGGATCTGTTTCCTTTTAGGGGTGTCCTTGCTTTCTTCTCTGGGTGGATAGGGGTCTTATTAGTTGGTTTTGTGAGGAGAAAAACAGTTCTGGGACTGCATTATAAGTCAGTCCTTTAGTTTATAAATAAATAAAAGAGATAAATACTGGCATCTGTAAAAATAATTGGGCCACAATATTTTAACCCTTAACATTTGAAATAAACACCTCTGTTCTCATACTGTCTAGACAAAGAAATGAACAGAAAGTGTCTTCTTTCACAATATTTTGTTGATTTAGGTATAATTATATGCCTATTACTGTTGATTGCAATAAACGTGTTTACATTTTCTATTTTAATTTTTATGCATTGAAACACAAGCAGCGTATGAATACGATATATTCCTGTTCATTGACCACATGCATTTATTTACATTAAGTGTAATTTTCTAAATCTCCAGGTAAGAAATCTTAGCACATACTCTTGAAATATCGACATTATCCACATTTTTAATTTCCTCCAAGAGTTTTTATGTATTTACTTAAAATCATCAACAAGCAAGTAGTAACATAGTACTCACTACCTAATACAAAATGGCATCTATGAATCTGCTTTTGATTAAAAGCAGTCATACATAATACATATGAAGACAGGGAAAATACAGCATTATAAAATAGCATGGCTTTGATTGCCCAATTTGGCTTTATTAATGCCTTAACCAAGACAGAGTTTAATAGGATTTCTCAGTGCTATATCCATTCAGAATGACGAACTTGGCTTGTGCAGTAATGAATGCGGGATTGCAGAGAGCATTCCTGATTTATGCACTTTTTAAAGAATTGTTAAAACTGGTGAATCCTATTTTATACCATTACTGAAACAAAAGTTGCCTTCTTACATTGCCGCCTCCCCTTTTTATATTTCATCCTGGAGCCCAGTGGTTCTCAGAGTTATGTTCTGTGCTGTTTAATCTATCCTCAACCACAGCGTGTCTGTTTTCATTTGTTGGGTATCTCCAGCCAGTTACCGCGGAGTCACTCCAGCTCGCGGTGATCTCACAGGGGTCAGGTGGAATTATGCTCCGTAGGGTTTTCAGTGCTGTTTATTTCAGAAGCAGATCACCAGGTCCTTCTTCCTAGGCACCTCCGAGTAGACGCAAACCCCTGGCGTTTTGGTCAGCAGTCCAGCGCATTGACCCCTGCACCACACAGGGATTCCGTCTTTTAAGGACAGTGGTTTTCAATAAGATTTCATTTGATAAAAAGAATTATGCTGCTAACAAAATATGAAAGCCCCTGCTTCTATACATTTGAGATTAATTTTGGCAGGTATTGTGGTAATCCAATGTAGCTTAATTTTTCTCCAGTCCAACATTAAAAAAAAAAATGACTCCACCTTCTTTACTGAATAACCTTCTCCAAAATAATATACTATGATCTATTTCTGGACTTGATATTCTAGTCTATTAATATCTTCGACTATCATTATAGCTTTGGCATATGGTCTTTATTGTTAGTGTTTTAATATTTGGCAATAAAAGGTCCACATTATCACTTGTCTATCTCAAAAATCATTTTGCATATCTGACATTTATTCTTTAAAATAGAGAATTATGCAATCAGATTTAAAAAATAGTTTGTCATTTTAATCTAAAACTAATTATATTTATGCCATATTTTGTTTTCTATCATGAAAATGCTTTCTCTCTCTAATTACCCATGTTCCTTTAATTTCCGCAGTACTATATTTTGTAATTTTATTTTTTAAGGAGAAGTAGAATGCTGTGATTGTGAAGAGCTTAGAAGCTGCAATCAGTATAAGTTTGGCGATGAATTCAGGTATTTAAATGTGTGATCCTGAGAAAAGTGATATACCTAAATATCCCGGTATTTAAATACTTAAATACTCTTGATTTTGTATAGTTACATGTGTTTCCAGTTAATGTTTATATTTCTTACATAGAAAACAAAACTGCACTGTCATTTCTAACAAAGAAAAAACTACGCTAATATAATTTCAAAAAATAAATGTATATGATTTAGGAAAATCAGGTCATTTTTCTTAAGTCTTATCAGTGCCTACTAACACAATAACAGACCCCAGGCCACACATACAATAAAATAAAGGTAAGGACAAGAGGGTTTGAAGTTGTTGATCAGAGATGCCTGATGCAGTCCACTTCTTCACATCATTCAAATCTCCTTCTAAATTCATTGTTACCATCTTCCATTGTATAAATGGGGACAACAAAATGCTCTTTTTTCTTCTCCAAAAGGGGCATTATGGATTGACTTGTGTCCCCAAAAATATGTGCTATAAATTCTAAATCCCAAACCTACAGGATGTAGCCCATTTGAGAACAAAGTTTTCTTTTCTATGTTCATAAAGCCATGTCAGTGCAGGCTGGGTCTTAAGTCAATCACTTCTGAGTTAAAAGAAAAGCAGATTAGACACAGCAGAAGACAGACACAGGGGAAGGGCAGACACTGTGTGAAGAAGAAGGAATCAGACCAGTCTAAGAGCCCAGGAGCTCCAAGGCCAGCTGACCAGAGACGCGCTTTAGAGTACTTAGTGTATGTGAGATAACAGAGGACGTGCTCTGCTCCCAGATTTGTTTATTCTTCTAAAAACAGTCCCCAAAACATCCAGTCCACATATTTGAAGTTGTTGAATTAGCTGTAGTCATGCAAACAATAAGGATTAGGGATTTAAAAGGATTAGTTACAATATTCAGATTATGATTACCAGCAATAATTTCTAAAATGCATTGTTAAATACATATATTACATAATTATAATACCATATATAGCTTTTTATATCATCATATAAGTATGTAGAAATTGTGTATTAAGCTGTTCAAACATTGGGATAAAAAGATGTGATAAAACCAGAAAACACAAACCAGTTGCCGTTGAGTCAATTCTGACTCGTGGTGACCCGTGTGCTACTGAATGGAATTGTGCCCCACAGACTTCTGTTCATTGTAACCTTTACAGAAGCAGGTCACCAGACGTTTGTCCCTCAGTGCTGCTGGGTATATAAAAAAAATAAATTTTTTTTTATATAAGTTCAGAAAAATATTTATTCATTGTCTACTTATATAAATGCATATATTTCTGTTAATTAGCACCTTAAGATTTTGATATATTTATCAGTCAACAAAAATTCAACAAAAAATAAAGAAGTTGTGCTGAAATTTTGACAAAAGGGAAACTGTCAACACAGTTTCACTGACTTAGAATTGACTTTTTTAACTTTGGTGAGATGGGAAATCAAATCAAATTTGGGTTGGTGCACATTAAAAGTGTTTTTATTTGTCCTTGACATTGTCTCTGTGTTAGAAGTTAGGATGTCTAATAAATCATATAGTGAAGTCTGGAGCCAGATTGGTTAGATTCAAAACATGCTTTTTCCATTTATTAGCTGCGAGGCCATAGATATAATAATAACACCTTATTGGTAAGGGTGATAATGTGTGAACCACAATAATTTATACATGCACTTTGCTTAGAAAAATGACTGGCACTTATTTTTTAGCTAAAATTATTGTTCCTTTTTACCATTGTTTTTATTCTATGCCCAAGGGATGAACTAACTGAGAAATTAGACAACGCTGTAAGTCATAGTGTAGACAAAAGATGACCTTTGTTGGAGACCAAGCTGATGTTGGAGATTTTGGCTCGCAAAAGACAAAGGATTATATAAACAAAAATATTCCCTTAATCTCTTCATGACTCTGGACAGATTTCTACTTAAGTTTTTATTTTTTATTTATTTGATAATACCTATAGTAAAGTGTTGGAGCCCTGGTGGTGCAGCGGTTAAGAGCTTGGCTGCTAACCAAAATATCGACAGTTCAAATCTACCCGCTGCTTCTTGGAAACCCTATGGGGCAGTTCTACTCTATCCTATAGGGTCACTATGAGTCGGAATTGACTCGAAGGCAAAGTATTTTGTAAAAAGTACTGTGTCAATTATATCTACATGGTGAATTACAGATTTCATCATTATAAAATTACCTCCTTGCCTCTGCATTATTTTTTTATTTTAAATTATACTTTTTTCCAATATTTATAAACAATAAAAACATTTTGTGAACCATTGGGAATCTATTGCTATAGTTCATCTGAACTTAAGTGATTTGAATAAAGTATTTTAGTGTATGTGAGATAATAAATGATATACTAAGCCATGATTTATTCTTTCAGGTATTTAATGCTATTGTAGGGGTTTAAGCTTTATTTTCTGTTTACTTTTAAGAGGAAGAACAGATCCTTGCTCACTTTGAGGAGTCTGGATCCAGACCAAAATACTATATGTGATCTTTCAGGTGAGACCATACCAAAACCAAAAACCAAACCCATTGCCATCAAGTCAATTCCAACTCACAGCAACTCTATAGGACAGACTAGAACTGCCCCATAGAGTTTCCAAGGAGTGCCTGGTAGAGTCGAACTGCTGACCTTTTGGTTAGCAGCCATAGCACTCAACCACTAAACCACCAGAGACCATAGGCAATTCCAAAGGTTTTACCTGGTGGGTCTCAGAAGAGAAAGCTCTCCTCCCACAGCAGACTTCGTGCACTGTCAGGGGAGAGTTGCTGTCAAGGGCTCAGGACTTTGCTATTTCTAACCCTTCTTTGTACTCTCTCCTTCCTGACCTTGTGTCCATAAAATGACAAGAGCCTTTTGTTGGGAGCATCCTTTGTCCTTTCTTTTGGGTTAATGCAGATACCACATTCACTTGAGAGTAGGTTCCTTGGCTGCCCACATTTGTGCTGAACCATCTGACTCTCGCTAGTCACCTTTCCATGGGGAGAAGTAACGAAACACGGAGAAGCCAGGGCTTTTCCTTGTTTAACCTCTTGCTTATACTATTGCATTAAGTGATTGTTAATTTAACCAGAGGTTAAATTCTGACCCCAAAAAGACATGTTGAAGTCCTAAGCCCTGTACTTATGAATGTGACAGTGCTTGGTAATAGGGACTTTAAAGATAATAGCCGTTAAGTTTATATAATGTCATGCCTGAGTAAGGTGGGTCCTAACCCAGTCTGAATGACTGCTTTATAAAAGAGGAAAAGAGACACAGAGAGACAGAGAAAAGGAAATCCCCAGGTGATGACTGAATTAGGCTGCAGCTGCAAACCATGGAATGCCTGGGGATAGCACAAGCTGGGAGAGACAAGAAATGATCTCCCCCTAAAGCCCTTGGAGAGAGCATAGCCCTGCTAACACCCTGAATTTAGAATGCTAGCCTCCAGAACGTGAGACAATAAATTTCTGGCTTATAAAAACAGAAATTTATTGTGTAGCCATTCCGGAGGCTTGTTTTACTAATTGACCACCTGGATGCCTGGAAGCCTAGCACTTGACACTATTATCATAGAGCAGACGGGACATCTACCAACATTTTGCCAAATTAGCAGTTCACAGAAATACAGATTAGGAAGTATATTACAGAGTATACTTAGGATACAACCCAAATGAATTAGAACATTATTTCTACCACTGACTATCTTGTGACCTTAACAAGTTGCTTAAATTTCTTACAACTCCATTTTTTTTTTAATATCAAAACGGGAAAAGTAATAATATGTCCCTGAAAGGGCTATTGTAATAATATCCGTATAAAATATATATTTAATGAGGTAGTACATTTTTCATGCTTAAAAGATTCTGGCAATTAATAAACATTGAATAATAAACAATCAGTAACTGTCACCCACTATTCTTGTTAAGGGATTCTTGGTGGCACACTGGTTAAGTGTTTGGCTGCTAACCAAAAAGGTTGGCAGTTTGAATCTATCAGCCACTCCTTGGAAACTCTTTGGGGCAGTTCTACTGTCTCCTATAGGGTCACTATGAGTTGGAATTGACTCAATGTTTATGGGGTTTTTATTCTTGTTAAAGAGCCCTGGTGGCGCAGTGGTTAAGCATTATGGCTGCTAGCCGAAAGGTTGCAGTTCGAATCCACCAGCAGAAATACAGGAGAAAGAAGTGGAAGTCTGCTCCCGGAACGATTTACAAGCCTTGAAGGCCCTATAGGGCAGTCCTAGTCTTCCTGTAGGGGCACAATGAGTTGGAATTGACTCGATGGCAATGGGTTTGATTTGCTTTTCGGATTCTTCTGTCTTCTTCACTTAAGTTCACCTTTTAAAAGCAGAAAGAAGCATGGTAAAACAGTGACAGTTATATGACCTAGTTTCTTTGCTGGACAATATCAATGTGTTAAAGTAAAGACATTATATCCGTATTTTTTTTCTGTCTCCATTTCCCTTTCTATTTCTGTCTGTCTGCCTCTAAACTGCTCACAAGCAGAAAAAGCATGTTCTTTCTCTACACTAGTCTTCTGTACACTTCCTAGGACAGTAACTCTAATATCCAAACACTTAAAAAGTAGAAGCAAATTTCCTTTCTCTATTATATTTCTGGCACCCAGTGCATAGCACAGTTAATACTCACACACTAATATTATTAGCCAAAGGCAATAGTAGATAATTTATGTTGTCCAGGGAAATAGGAGCAGAAAAAAAAAAAAAATGACAGAAGAAAGAAAATATTGATTGAGCCTTGCCAGTATTTCTGATAGCCTGTGCCAGGTTTTCAGAATCCAGAATCTGTAAATATAAACAACTTAGGAAAGTCTCACAACACGAGGCTACTTGCAACATTTTACTGTGGCACCAGAGGGAAATATTCATTACAGATATTTCTTTCACTCTCAGCATCATTTGAGACATTTTAAGCATCTAACAAATGTTAGAATTGTATGCATTAACACCAACTAGTCAGTGAATTTTTACCCCTGAGATCTGGAAGAAGGCAAGACCATCCATCCTCATCACTTCTAGTCAACGTTGTACTAGAAATTCTAGTTAGTGCAATGAGGCAAGAAAAATAAATAAAAAGCATCCAAATTAGCAAGAAAGAAGCCTTTTTATTCTAATGATCATCTGTATTTTTATTTGCAGATGGCAATCATCCAGGCAGAAAAATCCAATGGAATCTAAAAAGTTACCAAAGCTAATGAGTGAATTGAACAAGGCTGTAGGAAATAACGTCTATAAAAAACAACTGTATTTCCATATGCTACTAAAGAAAAATTAGAGATGGAAATTTAAAACACTGCCACATACAGTAGCACCAAATATAGGAAATACTTAGAGATGAATCTAACAAAATATGCAAAAGATTTGTGCAAAGAAAATTGTCAATAGTTGGTGTGATAAAGAAGAGCTAATTAGATGAAGAGATACATCATCCCATGAGTTGGAAGACTCAATCTGCTACAGCAAATGCTTTCCAAATTGATATTCAGTTTATGAGTAATTCTAATCAAAATCTTCCCCCGCCTCAGGTGCTTGACAGACACTGAAAAATTAATTGCAAAATTCATATGGAAATGAAAAAGACTTAAAATATCCAAAACATCTTTGACAAAGAACAACTTTATAGGACCAATTCTCCCTATTTACAAGACTTAATGTAAAGCTGCAGTAATCAAGATAGGTAGCACTGATGTAAATACAAAGAGAGCAATGGAATAGAATAGAGTATTGATGAAGCTGTAAAAGCACTTCAGTGGAGAAAGGATAGTCTTTACCACAAATGGCACGAGAACAATTAGGTATCTATTTATATGGATATCCATAGACATTATGCTTATCCATAAGAAAAAAAAGTATTTAGACCCATAGTTCATGCCACATAAAAAATTAAGTCAAAATGGCCCAGAGATTTAAATGGGAAATCTAAAAAAAAAAAGAGGAGAGTAAACTTTTGTTAATTCTAGGTAAGATAAAGATTTCTTAAATACTGTACAGGAAGGAAGATACACAACAATCAAATGCAAATTGGATTTCATCTAAATTAAAAATACCTGTTCTTTAAAAGATGCTGTTAATAAAAATGCAAAGGAGAGCCATAAACTGGGAAAATGTATTTGCAAGTCATATATCTGACAAAGGACTTGTACCCAGAATATACAAAAATTCTCATACTCAGTAATTAGAAAATCAAAAACCCAATTAAAAATGGGTGAGCTATTTGAATAGTCACTTTAGCAAAAAACATGAACAGTGGTAAGCAAACATACGAAAAGATGCTCAAAATCATTAGTCATTGAGGAAACACAAATTAAATATGATATTTATATGCCCCTTAAGGAGTCCTGGTGGCACAGTGGTTGAAACACTGGACTGCTAGCCGAAAGGTCAGTAATATGAAACTGCCAACAGCTCTATGGGAGAAAGATGTGGCAGTCTGCTTCCATAGAGATTTACAGCCTTGGAAACACTTACTTGGTCACTAATATGATGGCAGTGGGTTTGGTTTGGGGTGTTTTATATACTTCTTCCATACCCGTTGCAGTCGAGTCAATTGAACCCATAGTGATCCCATAGGACAGAGTAGAACTGCCCCATACAGTTCCCAAGGAGCGTCTGGTGGATTCGAACCGCCAGCCTTTTGGTTAACCACTATACTACCAGGGTTTCCATGGTGGTGTATTAATACAATGGAGTATATTTTACGTATTTTTTTTATACAGGAGTAAAATAGCTGAATCATACAAGAGGTGTGCTATTAGTTTTTAAAGAAACTGCCGAAATATTTTCCAAGATAGTTGTCTCAAGGAATATGAGTTCCTTTGCATCTTCTTGAATCTTTGGTATGTCTGGCCTTTTAAATTTTAGTAATTTGAAGAGGTATATAGTTCGTTTAATACACTGGAATATTCCTCAAGTATAAAATGAATGGATGAATCTCAAAATAATTACGCTGAGTGAAAGAAGTCAAAGACATTCTCCCCCAAACAAGGATGCTCGTGGTATGATTCCATCTCTATAACATTTTAGAGTACGTAAAATAATCTAGATAATGATAGAAAGCAGATCAGGGGATAGCTGGGAATGGAAGGAGTGGGGTGTCAGAGAAGAATACAAAGAGGCACAAGGAAATTTTGAGGGACAATCGGATACTTTCAGTATCTTTATTTTTTGTAGTGATGTTTTCACGGTGTGTACATATGACCAAACATAACAAATTATGCCCTCTAAAGAAGTATAATTTATTGTATGTCAATTATCCTGCAATAAAGCTGATAAAAATTGCAACATTGGAGATGCTAATTTTGTGGTATTTTATAATGCTTACAGCAGTGTACCATAGTGTAAAGGCCAGCCTGCGCTCCCTGAAAAAGAAACCCTGAACTAATGCAAAATTTTGAATGAACTCCTTTGGCTGACACCACAAAATAAATGTTGGAGTGAAAAATCAATATCAACCTGGGAATTTAAAAATGGAAATTGTTAACAATAATGATATTTATTCAGCATTTACTACAGGCCATGCTCTTATCTAAGAAAACAAAACAAAACAAAAACCCAATGCCGTCGAGTCAATTCTGACCCGTAGCGACCCTATAGGACAGAGTAGAACTGCACCATAGACTTTCCAAGGGGCGCCTGGTGGATTCGAGCTGCCGACCTCTTGGTTAGCAGCCATAGCACTTAGCCACTACACCACCATGGTTTCCAAGCCAAGAAAACCCCGTATGTATTATTAATGCAACACTCACAACAACTCCATGCACGTTTTTCCTAGGAGAAACTAGAATAATCCTCTTGGTAGCCAGAAGGACACTTGGATATTTTCCATGCCATAATTTTACTTCACCCTGGAAAAAGTCAGCATTAATAAACTACTTCTATTATTGCTTGCTAGAGCTTGATCCTGCAAAGTCATGACTGTTCTCTTCTAAGAAGTAATTTACATATGTTCCCCTAGTGAAGTAAATAAAAGATTAGCATTTTTGTCTCTGTTCTCTGAAAAATTATCCATGCTTACTACTTTTTAATATGTCTATTTTAGACTACAGGGACAAATAAAATATGCCTCTGAGTGTCACAATCAAAAGGGATTTAGATGGATAGGGTGTAATCAGATGTCACTATTATCAATCAACTCAAATATAAGTGTGGTTAAGGCACTTCTCATTCTTTAAAATCCTTTCTTGTTCAAGTCCATGAGGCTTGACCACTTACCAAAAAAAAAAAAACCCAGTGCCGTTGAGTAGATTCCGACTCATAGCGACCCTATAGAACAAAGTAGAACTGCCCCATAGCGTTTCCAAGGAGCGCCTGGCAGATTTGAACTGCCGGCCCTTTGGTTAGCAGCCTGTAGCACTTAACCACTATGCCACCAGGGTTTCCACTTGACCACTTACAGATGTCTTTTTGTCTGTTCTCTGAAGCTTACCTCTAAAGTTCCTGAAATAAGGATTTACTATTTATACTTGGAACACTTAAAAAAAAAAAAAAAAATCTGTTGCCTTCAAGTTGATTCCGACTCACAGTGACCGTACAGAACAGAGTAGAACTGCCCCAAAGGGTTTCCAAAGAGCAGACAGTGGATTTAAACTGCCGACCTTTTGGTTAGCAACTGAGCCCTTAACGACTACACTACCAGGGTTCTTTTGAATCTTAAGATCTAGAAAAGTAAATAACACAGTGTGAGATGTGTGTGCTAATTTAACTCAACTTAATTAAAATGAAATAAATGTCTAAACTTCCTCTCCAAGTCTCTTCTTGGTCATCGTGCCCACCTTCTCCTACCTACCCCAGTTACTATGCAATGTGAGAATGTTATGGAATTTCACTGAGGATGTCACATTAAGATAGGAACATAGAATGAATAGTACATTAAGGTTACTTCACAGGCAATGATTTCCATGAGTTTTTCTAATTTCTGCTTTAGCATTTCATATAAATTTATATTGCAAACATTATTCATCAAAACCTAGAGTTTTAATTTCCTGATTGAAGCAGTGCCCTCTAGATTCCTTTCATACCTTTCATATTTAACCAACAAACGATTTACCCTAATTTTGTCAGAATTGAATTTAATTACTTTATGTATAATATTATATTATCTTTGATCTTTCATTCAGATTTTCTTTCTTTCAAATTTATGAGTGTTACTATATAAATGAAGTTTAATTACATTTATGAAACATTTATATCTTGATATGCTTTTATATTGCTGAATGTCAATTATTCAATTTTAATTCCAACTGCTCTGAAATGTTCCTAGTATTTATTTTACCTACTCCTCAAACACTCACATCACATGTACACTTAAAATTCATATCACATGATTGTTTTGTCCAACTGTTAAGCATTCTATTGCTTCTCTAGATTATTTTTTTCTCTATATGTGGAATTTTTTATATTATGAATAAAACCAACTATTTATCTGAGAATAATGTGGGAAATGTGTTTTGAAACTGCTTGAAGATCAAAATTGAGAAGCCACATGTAAATTTGAAATGCTACATTTAATACATTTTGCTAAGGCTGAAGATACTCGTCAGCACCAAATTCAGACCATCATGCTAACTCATGTTAGTTAGTTGCATAACTGTTGAACCAAGTCCGAGAAAGAGGGATGTTAAAAGTCTCTTTATATGCCATGTAGTCTATTTTCACTGACTCTTAACAAAGTGTTTCAAGAGAGATTCATAATCAGCATATTATTGCACTAAACCAAAACAGTAGCTGTTTATTTCTTCTCTATCAAATTTACTGAGTGCCAAAATATAAGTTGAAGACAGCATGCAATGCATGCCATATTTTGAATTTTTTAAAACATAAATCTGTTGCAGAGGTTTATAAAAACATATTGCCTGACACCATTTGTGATCATTTTTTGGTAAAATGGCAATCCAAATACTTAATAAGTTGTTAGATTATAACCATCAACGTAGCAATTCGACTGCTCAGTTTATTGGAAATTTTATGCCTGAGTTACAGAGTAGAGAACACTGGCATTTTGATTTTTGGAAAGGGTTTCAATTATTAAAAAGAAAAGACACAAGCCACATTCAAATTTAAAAACACTTTAGGTACCCATTTATTTATATGATGTTTTTAAATGGTTGTTTCATTAAAAATGCACATCAAATATTTTAGTTCTCATCAAATACCTAAGGGAAAAAGAACAACAAAATTAATCTCTATAACTTTCCTGGCCAATGAAAAACTTGGCAGGCTTATTTTAAGCAAGTTGTAAATATGTCATAGGCATCAATTCTGAAATGTGCCTTTACCATGTAATTAGAATACATTATTTGATAACATTCTAAATTTCTACAAATGAATGTTGAGATCTACAACTTGAAAATAATTGTGTTCCTAAGAAAAACCCACAAGACTTAACAGTTATCATGTTCTTCTAAGGATCAACGAATCCTCTCATGTAGTTGTGTGTGTGTTTTAATTAGAAGAAAAATGAAAACTTAAATAAAAAGTAAAAGAATAAGTATCACCATTAAGTAGATTGCAAAAAGTCAGCAGTAATGTTTGGGTAAGTTATTGTATCCATGCCAAGTTTAAACTTAACTAATTATGTAGATAACTTTCCTACTATTTCTAAGTGATATAAATCAGAATGCTTGTTCTTACTATAAATGTTTCAACTTCTTTTGAATATATATTTAATGCCTTACCAAGCTATTATTTAATGAAAACGTAAAAAAAAAAAAAAAAAGGATTTAAAAGTTCGTATAATAGGACAGCCATGCAAAGTAATGAAATCATTACAAAATATTAACTGTAAAAGTCTTGATTATATATGGATATATTATTGATAGAAGAATTAAAGAATCTAAATTAATCTATTCATATCAATGCTGAGTTGGATTAATTTAAAACATTGTGACTAATGTAAATATTTACATGAATAAAGTAGTTAACCCCTAATGATGGATTATGAAGTCATTCTGTCATGAAGTATAGCTCTACAATTTAAAACATAGGGCTTTATCATAATACAACACATTAATTATATTATTTTCTCTCTAATGAAAATAAGACTTGAATTTCCAGAAGGCATGTGAGTACTCTTGTGTGGAATGACTTTTTCCATCAATGTGATATTATCGTGGACCAGTAAATACGTCTCCAGACTTACATGAACAGTCACGTGGCTGATGACGTACTGATATCTTCAGGAAAAGACTTAATTCTCTCTCTCTCGCTCCCTTGCTGCCTCTCTTTCTGTCTCTCTCTGTCACACCCATGTGCACACTCACACGGTACCCTCCCTTTCATTCACATGTCTGTTATGAGTCAGGGAAACATTCTCCCTGAAAATACTTGATTGACCCAGAAACAATCCTTCTCTTTTTAATATCAGTAATACTAGAAGGAAGTCCCAGGATGGAGCAAATGGGTAGCATGCTCAGAAGCTAACCTGCTGCTTAAAAGGGTGGAAGTTCAAGCCCACCCAAAGGACCTCGGAAGAAAGTCCTGGTGATCCTTTTTGAAAAATCAGCACTGAAAACCTCACGGAGCACAGCTTACTCTGAGGCACGTGACCGTCACGAGTCACCATCAGCCCCACAGCACCTTGGTTCGGCTCTTTAGTAATTGAAGGGGATCATTATGCCAAGTACACAAAATGCTATAAGGATGACGTATAAACAACGAGGCAGAGCAGGGAAGAATACATGCACACAGAATTTTCTCATAAATTAGATGAAATTCATAATCAGGGTTTTTTCCAAAGAATTTGCAAATGCATACATTTAAAATAAGTTTTTGAGGAAGAAATTTTAAAGAATTACAAGAATATGGAATATAAGCTGGAAGAATTCAGAAAAGAAATTGAAGAGACTAAGTGTTTCAGAAATAAAGACTTCTTTAAGGCCCCTGTCTTAGTTATCTAGTGCTGCTACAACAGAAATACCACAAGTGGAAGGCTTTAACAAACGGAAGTTTATTCTCTCACAGTCCAGTAGGCTAGAAGTCCAAATTCAGGGCGTCAGTTCCAGGGGAAGGCTGTCTCTCTCTGTCAGCTCTGGAGGAAAGTCCTTGCCATCAGTCCTCCCCCAGTCCAGGAGCTTCTCTGCACAGGAACCCCAGGTCCAAAAGACACATTCTGCTCCCGGAGCCTCTTTCTTGGCGGTAGGAGGTCCCCAACACTCTGCTCACTTCCCTCTCCTTTTATCTCTTGTAAATAAAATAAGATAAAAGGTGATGCAGGCCACGCCCCAGGAAAACTCCTTGTACATTCGATCAGGGAGGTGACATGAGGAAAGGTGTTACATCCCATCCTAATCACCTTTACCATAATCTAATCTTGCCTCGTTAACCACAGGCAGAGATTAGGATTTACAAAACACAAGAAAACTACATCAATCACAAAATGGAGGACAACCTCACAATACTGGGAAATATGGCCTAACCAAGTTGATCCATATTTTGGGTGGGGGGCACATTTCAATCCATGACAGCACCCAAAAAGAAAATAATTCATGATTAAAACATAGTTGACAACATTCAAAAGTGAAAGGGATCAAAATAAATTGAAAACAAGCAAAAAGTAAGATGATTAGAGAGAATTTCTATAGATGTGCATGTTAGTCAAATATATCCCAATTATCTATAATTGGTACCCTGAAGAAAAACAAATAAGGTGGGTAGACACATGATGAGCATTTAATTCATGAAAGCTTTCCAAAAGTAAAATAAATAAAAAAAAAGATTTGATTTATAGCGTAATGTGTCACAAATAAAATATGCTGGACCCAACAAAACATGTGCCAGGCTTATATGCTAAAGAATGAATCCTTTGAGAATATGGAGGACAGGGGTCATCTTACCTCTTAAGAAAATCTCACATGCTTCTGATCGTGCCATTGCAAATTCAGAACTAGAAGAGAACAATTGACTATAAAGACGTCAAGGAAAGTGAGAATGACCAAAGAATTTTAAACTAAGTCAAACCATCTTTGAAACATAAAGGCAAAAGACAAACATTTTCAAACATGTTGAATCTTGTTCTAAATCTTGAAGAAATCACTGGATAAGTAATTTCAGTCAATGGACAGATAAAAAGAAAAAGCAATGACAAATATCGAAACAATGTGTATTGAATTCAAATTAATATATTTATATACATGACTACACCACGAGATGTTATTTTATAAATGTGGAAGATGAAGTATGCAATGTCTTTTAGGGTGAAGGTTCAAGGCTATTATTTAAATCTAATAAATCAAGAAATGGGCATACAAAATACAAGTAAAATATAAAGATGACCATGAAAGTAAACAAGAACACAATATATAAATGAATTTAACTAGTTGAGAAAATAAAAAGGGTTGTGAGGAAGAAAGTACCAAAATTATAATAACTCATAAACCAAAAAACCAAACCTGTTGCCACTGAGTCAAATCCGACCACAGAAAGAAGATTTGGTACGTTTTATAAAGGTAAATTTTTAAGATAACCGGAGTAAGTGTTAAGGAGTGGCTACAAAATGTGTAACACATCCAGGTGAACATGGCAATACCTTGCAAGAAAAATAAAGATCATATAGCAAAGGATTGTTTTTTAAGAGTATTTGAAATAAAAGCAGAATATAAGCTCAGAGGGAAAAAAAATAAAACATTTGTCAGAGCAATAAACGCAAATATAACAAATGTGTCTATGAGTATAAAAGACTGAGGTTTTTTCACAAAGAATCTAACGCTATCTTATATAAAAATAAAAATCTAAACAGTGACTTAGGAAAATTCAAAGAAAATAATGGGCAAAGAATACAAAGGAAATGCAAACCAGAAGCCCCAAGGGAAGAGTGTGAGATGTTACTCTCAAACAATGTCAAATTCATGAAAAATAAATAAAATATTAAGTGCTTACTATACACTAGACAAGAAGCCCTGGTGGCACAATTGCAAAGCACTCCACTGCTAACCAAAAGGTCACCTTGGGAACCCACTAACCACGCCGCAGGAGAGAGATGTGGCTATCTCAGAGATAACAACCTTGGAAACTCTGTGGAGCAGTTCTGCTCTGTCCTATAGGATCTCAATCAGTCGGAATTGACTGATTACAGTGGGTTTATGTACTAAACACTCTTCTAAGTGATTAGCAAACATAGTCAGTCTTGTGAACAACCCAATGATGTAGATTTTTTTTTTTTTCTTCTCATTGAACAACAACAAAAAACCAGGACCAGGTGAAGTACTTTGTCCAAGATCACATGTTGAAGCCATTTATATGGACTGACATCAGAACCATTCTTCATAGCAATTAATTAGACAATGAAACACCTGTAGCAGTGAAAAGTTCATCTTAGAGTTGTTTAAAAACATGCAAACATCACCACCACCACAAAATACAGCAAGACGTTTAATTGCCAGCAAAACCTGTGTTAAGGGAAGTGCAAATACACAAAATACAAGCAGATAACAGGAAAATCACAGGTAAACAGCAACATATATATTTTTTAATATGATAACATAGTTATAGACCAGATGGCAGAAACAAGATCAAACATCATAGAAAATAGAAAAAGAAGCTATGGAGCATAGCAGAACCATAAGATAAAATAAGCCCTGAGTCTAATGATTTGAGGGATACCATACAAGCCCTGTTCAAACTACCTGAGTCTGATACAAAAACCTGCCTGATCCACTATTATTTTTGCTCTATTACAGCTGCCATAATTATATGAAATCTAATAATATAATTCACTAATTTAATAAATCAAAAAAGAAACCCATATTGATGTTGAACTAGTATATAATAAAAGTCAACAGCCATTTCCCTTAAGTATATTGAAGAGAAACCACTCTGATACTATTTTAACATCTTACATAAATATCACATGGCATTGTCCAATACTAAATTCAAAGTGAGACATTCATGTTTTTATTAAACTATGTTGTTTTTAGGTGCCATCAAGACTCACAGTGACCCTATGTACAACAGAACAAAACACTGCCTGGTTGCATACCATCACCACAATGGTTGTTATACTTCAGCCCATTATTACAGCCCCTGTGTCAACTCATCTCTTGTTTTTCACAGACCCTCTATTTTACCAACCATGATGTCCTTCTCCAGGGACAGATCTGATAACAGATCCAAAGTAAGTGAGAGGAACTTTTGTTATCCTTGCTTCTAAGGAGCATTCTGACTGTATATTAAAAGCATAGGTATAAGGAAAATAGTCATTATTATCAAATCAAAATGGGCAAAACATTTGGACAGACATCACACAAGAGAAAATTTACAAATGACCAATAATGACCTGAAATGTTAAAGATTATTCGTCATCATGGAAATGTAAATTAAATCCATAGTTAAAAAACAATCTGCAACCAATGGAATGGCTGATATTAAAAGACAGAATACCAATTGCTGGCAACGGTACAGAACAACTGGAACTTTCATCCACTGGTGGTGGGAATATTAAATTACACAGATAAGTGATTGTCAGTTTATTATAAACTTAAGCATACACTTAGCATACAACTCAGTAATTTTCCATCAACAGATGAAAGGATATGTAGATTATGATATACAGTGTAATAGTTTATATAAAATGGAATACTACTCAACAAAAAAGCAATGCAGTAGATACACACAACATGGATGAATGAATCTCCATACATTATGCTCAATGAAAGTAACCAGACACAACTTAATGCAAACTGTAAAATTACATTCATGTGAAAATCCAGAACAAGCAAGTAATTTGCAGTGACAGGATGGAGATCAATGATGCCTGTGGCTTGGCAGGGTGACAGAGAAGGGGCATATGAGGACTTAGGGAATAATATAAATGTCACATATCTTGATTTTAATGGTGGTTACATGATTATATAAATTAGTCAGGATACATAAAACTATGCAAAGTTGTGTGTTTTATTTTGCATAATTTATATCTCAATAAATGTGAGTATTTAATGTTAATACACAAAATTTTCAGCAAATTTCAGAAGGAGTCATGAGGAAGTGGAGATTTTCTCCTGCATGTATAACTAAGAGATATTGTAAAGCTAGACTAATTAAAACTATTTGTTAAAATGCATGTATGTAGACAGGTAAGAAAGTGAAAAAAATATAAGGAATTCAGGAATATGCCAAATTGCATAATGCCAATTTAGCATTTGATAAGGAGAGAATTTCAAATCATTGGAAAAAATTTAAAAAATAATGTTAGAACAAATTGTTAACCACCTGGGTAAGATACACAGTGATCCTTAGCTCTGTCTGTATGAAAAAAATTCCAGTTGCATTAAAGACTTAAACAAAAATTGAAATCATCAAATTTCTCGAAGAAACAGCAACCTGTGGGTGACTATATTTGGCAAGAGGCAAAATTCCAATCTCCAAAAATAAAAGATTGGTATATCAGGCAACATACAAAATAAAATATTTGCATAATATTAATGGAAAGAAAATCAATTTCAAAAGTACAAGTTGGAAAGTTTTGCAATGTGTATGACAGGTGGTCATATCCTGATTAAATAAAGCAATCATACCAAATGATAAAAGTATTAACAACTCAATAGAAACATGAGGAAAACATACTTCATATGAAATAAAGTACAAATGGCCATTAAATATAACAAATTGTCCTTCATATGAAACAGGAATAAGAAATCATGGAAAAAAAAAAATGGAGGGAGGCAGAGAGAGAATAATTTTTTCAAGGGAAACAGGAATTAGTGGTCTGAACAGTGAAGAAATGTATTAAGAAGGCATAGAGAAATGGAAAAAATACAAAAAGTTATTTGCTAAAATGTTTTCCTCAGTGAGGCCTATACTGCCTCCTAACAGCACTATTAAATTAACTCTTCCTTTTTTTTTTTTCCCTTGGTGCAGAAACCCTGGTGGCCTAGTGGAAGCGCTCCTTGGAAACTCTATGGGGCAGTTCTACTCCATCCTATAGGGTTGCTATGAGTAGGAATAGACTCCACCGCCATGGGTTACGGGTTTTTTCCTTGGTATAAAGAGCCCTGGTGGTTAAGTGCTTGGCTCCTAAACGAAAGGCTGATAATTCAAACTTACTAGCTGCTCCGTGGGAGGAAAATGTGGCAGTAGGCTACCTGTAACGATTACAGCCTAGGAAACTCTCTGGGCAGTTCTGTTCTGTCCTATAGGGTCGCCATGAGTAGGAATCTACTCATGGCAATGGGTTTCCTTTTAGTCCACTCTAAGTTATAGCGACCTTACATAGGACAGAGTAGAACTGCCCCATAGGGCTTCCAGGGAGCAGCTGGTGGATTGGAACTGCCGACCTTTGGTTAGCAGTTATAGCTCTGACATGTAGCTTCCACCAGGGCTGTGAATCTGAACCTACTCCATGGTGACAGGTTTGGTTTGGTAGTTTTAATGTGGTTAAAGCGCTTGCTCGGCTGTTAACCCAGAAGTCCCTGGTTGGAACTCACCAGCTGCTCCAGGAGAAAGATGTGGCAGCCTGCTTTGGCAAAGATTTACAGCCTTGGAAACCCTATGTGGTATTTCTACGCTGCCCTATAGGATTGCTATGAGCTGGGATCAACTTGATGGAAGTGTTTTTTGTTTCTTTGTTTTGTTTTAATCTTTACAGAAGCAAGTCTTTTCTCCTGTGGCGATCTGGTGGGTTTGAACTGCTGACCTTTGGGTTAGCAGCCAAGCACTTAACCGTTGCACCACCAGGGCTGCTTTCCTTTTCCTTAGAACTCTTCAAAATGAAACATTCTCTATAATTTACTTATTTATTCTGTATGTTGTTTTCCTCTCATTTCTAGAATATAAAGTTTATAACGCCAAACATATTTCTTTTCTTTATCAATGCATGCCAGGTACCTGTGAGTTCATGCTCACCCATTATGCTTTTTGTTGAACAAATGTATAAATAGATACAGGGAAATAAGGAGAGTGATTGATCACAGTGATACACTTTGTATCAATTATTTTTAATATGAAAAGCAATTATCAAATCAATATAGATAAAAGAAACTCCATGTTAAGATTCTTTTTGTACAATATACATTGTAAATCCCCTAATAACTTTAAAAATGTTTTCTCTTTTTTATGAAAGTAAATGCAGTCATTAATATTTCAAAATTGACTGCACACCTATTAATTCAAGAACTCTGGTTTGGTATTTTGAATTATGCTTTCACTGACAAAAGAAGACAAATAAAAGCTTAGATTATAGAGGTATTAACTAACTGGTTTTCTTAGCATGCCCATAGTATTGGTATGATTCTGTTTTTCATAAACAGATGGGATCAGAGAGTTGCATTGATATTGGACAAGCAAATGTAGACTATAGGTATAATCTAACCCCAGTTGATTGATTAACGTGTTAAACCTGTGGGGTTCATATGAATAGATTCCTTGATGAAGGTTGTTGTTGTAGTTGTTAGGTGCTGCTAAGTTGGTTCCAACTCATAGTGACCCTATGTGCAACAGAACAAAACACTGCCCAGCCCTGCGCCATCCTCACAATCATTGCTATTTGACGAAGGTAGAGCCCATTTAATGATTTAAAACTAATGCCTACATTGAGAGCTTGAATCTAAATTTAATTGCCATCTATCAGCTTTGGCAATGTGCAAGGCCGATATGATTTCTACAAATTACAACTACGAAAAATGAACACATAGAAATTAACTTGATAAGGACTCAGGTCGGATTTCTGAGTTAATTCAGTCCTGGACCTTGTCATGATTCAATAATGAGATATATATGCTTAGACATAAGATGCCAACTAAAATTATAGTTGAAATGTGAAACAAAAGAAAATATTAATTGGCTGAAGAAATCCATTTTATTATACTGACAATTATATGTCATTCTATCCTTTTTTTTTTTTTTCTTTTTCACTCCACAAAAATGTATCATGAATACATTTATATGTGATAAAGGAAAGAATAATGTGAATTGCAATGATGTAGCCAGTTGAATTATATCAAAAGTGAAAAATAACGTCCTTAATCCCACGTTGAGTCTATTTAATGAGAATGCTGACAGGTAGAAAGTTTTTGTTTAAATTCCTAAAGATTTTACCTATGTGACACTTTATAATATATACTAACTGCTCAACTTACAAAGGAATTGAGAATGAGATATCTGTCAAAACTGAGTTTTTTTGGTAGATTTGAAATGAACAGAGTGGTATGGATTTTTTAAAATTTTTCATGTCATCTGCTACCTTAATGAATCAAAGAGATCTGCTTGTCATTTCATTAATCTAGTCTTAAAGACCTTTTAATTCTTGAAAATCAATTTAAGATTGATAAGAGTATGGGTGTGTTTGGGCCCCATGTGGGTATCATCTCATAAGGGACACTAGTGAAGTGGCCTTTTCTTAGAATCTGACGTTAGTATTCACACTTGATGTGTACATGTCACTGGGTAGCTAACACATGTATCCATCTGTCATGATGGCATAATGCCCAATCCTTAGTCAGTTGAACCATTTCTCTGGGGCATAAATGATGACTCTTTTTGCTTTTCAGTTTTTTAAAGTGATTTCAATTTTAAGCATTCTAGCTGTTACAAAAACTTGAGTATTCTGAAGAAATAACTGTGGGAAGCATTGTACCAAAAGCAAATGCTTTTAATTTTTTTCAAATGTTACAAAATGGTCAGTGGATGCAATTTCAACTCTGACTAACGGTAAAGTTTCCTTTTTGTTGTGGTTGCCAAAAATGGATCAGTAATGGCAATATGATGATTGATCCCATTAGCTGTACACTTTCCTCTTGGAAAATGGAATGGAACAATCTATTCAACAGATGTCCCTTGGCAGTCTTTTGATGTACTCCGTAAATGATAAGAAGCATCTAAGACGTGCGGGCAGAACTGTCCCTATATCCTTCACAGAAACTCTGCTTGTTCTGAAATTATGAAGATAAGTCACTCTATATCACTGTACTTATTTTTAGGTGAGTAATTCTACAGGGACTCCCTGGGTAGCATAAACAATCAAATGCTCAACTACTAGCCAAAAGTTCGACAGTTCAAACCCACCCAGAGCACGTTGGATGACAGGTCTGGTGATCTGCTTCCAAAAGGGCACAGCCTTGAAAACACTATGGAGCAGTTCTAGTCTGCACACATGGGGTTGCCATGAATTGTAATTGACTCAAAGGAATCTAACAACAACAACAATTTTGAGAGGGAAAAGTACAGTGAGGAAAAAACAAAAGAAACGTAAATTTTGTTAAATCCCATTGTATTCAAAAACATTTTTGTTTCTCTGTGAGTGGGAACATCATGTTTGATATTCGCATCCTTTTTTTTCAATATAAAAATCTGTTCATACAGTGTACAATTTGAATGCTGCATGAATACTTTCAGTATATTTGGGTACCATTGTTTACTACAGTGCAATAAGTGATTATTTTATTCCGTTCAATGGCCTTATTACTTCTTAATGGATAGGCTTAGTGTTATTCTATTCAGTGCTGCGCACCGTGCCAAAGGAGCTTGTAATAACACCACCAGGGCTAGTAGCACCAGAGAAGACTGAGAGAAAAGTCAGACCCTCTGTGTTGAAATACATGACCTTGTTCCCCTGTTCATTAGGAAGTGATGGGGGATCACCATTCACTTTAGTTCATATTTTTTTAACTCCTACTTTAAGTCACTTCTTGACATTTCTTGAGATTGTATGAATTGTTATATCAGCAGGTACGAGGTACTGAAGCATGCAAGTTCATGCAGGGAAAAATCAAACAGTTAAACCATTACAATTAATGCAAATAGCCTGTTTCTATTTAGGAAAGAAAAGAAGGGTAATCTTGAGAAAGAATTATACATAATATAACAGAATTCTCTATACACTACACTTAAAATTATGTACTGTTCTAATCAAAAGCAATTACATTGTTTTGTAATATTAAATTTTTCCACATGTATTAATTCTTTTTAAATAAGCTATAAAGAGGTCACTCCAGATTTCTAAATTTACTTTTATTTCCACTTTTCTATCAACATGTGGCTTATTTTTAACCTGTTTTCCAAAAGGCCAATAGGAACTTTTGAAATCTATTTCTTTATACTTCTGACTCTGTGCTTTAAATAATATAAGCCACACTAACCAGAAAGAAATGTTTTAAAGATTCCTTGGAGGATTACTCATTTCCTCTTGAATGCCTGCCACAATAAGATCTAACCCACAGCCAGAAAGGGCTTCTCTACCTCTAACTTAAATCACTACTGCTTAATCTTCAGGTCCTGTTTTCAATAGAGAACGAGAAAAAAATAAAATAAAAGACCTATATTTATCCCTGTTATTAGTTGTCCTTGAGTCTGCTTTGACTCAGGGTGATTTTTTGTATCCGAAATATTGCTGGGTCCCGAACCATTTTCATCATCTTTGATATGTTTGAGCCCATTTGTTGTGGCTAGTACGTCAATCCACCTCATTGAGGGTTTCCCTTATTTTTCACTGACCCTCCACTTTACCATTTATCTAAAACCTATTAAATTATCTTTCATATTACTGTTAAAACATTTTACCAAGAAGGACATTCAAATGGCGACCAAACACATGAAAAGACAGTCAGAAGCAAATAAAAACCTCAATGAGGTATTATTTCACTCCCACTAGAAAGGCTAAGATTAAAAAACAACAACAAGAACAAAGTAACAAATGTTGGCATGAATGTGGGGGAATTGTAACCCTCACCCATTGCTGGTGGGAATGCAAAATGGTAGAGCCATTGCGGAGAATAGTGTGGCGGTTCCTCAAAAAACTAAAAATAGAACTACCATGTGACCGAGCATTTCCACTACTGGGTATATATGCAAAAGACTTAAAAGCAGAGACTCAAACAGAAACTTGTACATCAGTATTCACTGCAGCACTCTTCACAATAGCCAAAAGGTGGAAACAACGTAAATGTCCAAGAACAGATGAATGGATAAACAAAATGTGGTACATACATACAATGGAGTACTACTCAGCCAGTAGGAGAAGTGAAGTCTTGATACATGCTGCAATATGGATGGATTTTGAAAACATTATGCTGTGAAATAAGTTAATCACAAAAGGACAAATATTGTATGACCTCACTTATTTAAAAAGACAAGAAAAGGCAAATGCATAGAGACCAAAGGTTATTAGTGGTTACCAGGGGTGGGAGGGAGGGGAAAAAGATGGGTTAATGGTGATGGAAAAATTATTTTGATTAAGGGTAGAGTTGCATAGCCAATTATTGTAATTGCTCTCAATAAGTTATACACCTGTGGAAAGTCGAATTGGCAGAAGTTGTATAACTATTTAAAACAACAACAACAAAAGTATAGCTGCTAAGGCTGCTTATGTACAACAAAATACCTCGTGGGATTTGGTTCCTTGGTTTGGAGATTTAAAGTCATGGTTTCAGGGAACATCCCAGTTAATTGGTCTAACAACGTGTTTAGTCCTTCTCTTCTATCTCCTAGTTTTTTTGTGTAGTACCTGGGGTCTTTAAGCTTGCAAGCAGCCATCCAAGGCACAGCAATTAGCCTCTATTCACCAGGAGTAACAGAGGAAGAAGAAGAGTGAGATATAGGAGGAGGATATGGAACCTGCGGCTAATTGCCTCCATGAACAGCTGCCTCCTTTGTAATAAGACCAGAAGAACTGGATGGTGCCTGACTACTATTACTGAACATTTTGATCAAAGATTCCATAGAGTAATCTTTGATCAAAACAGGGAAAAATGAAGAACAGAATTTCAAATTCTCATGGACTCCAGACTTTCTGGAGCCATGGAGGGTGGATGAACCCCTGAAACTATTCCCCTCAGATAATTTTTAAAACTTAAACCAAAAATATACCCTGAAGTCTTCTTAAAATCAAACAATTGTTTTTAGTAAAAAAAAAAAAAAAAAAGTCTTCCTCAAGCATTGTTCTCTTTTAAGAACTATTTACATGAGATCAAAGTGACAACAACTTGAAAGATTAGATACCATACATAAGGGGCAGTGAGTTTATGTTCATGAGGAAGAAACAACTCAAAAAGGAGGGTAAGAATGGTTGTACTACTCAGTGTGATCAATGTCACGAAATTGTTCATGTAGAAACTGCTGAATTGGTGCATGTTTTGCTGTGCATATTCTGAGCAAAAACAAAAAATAAATAAAATTTAGAAAAAAGAAAAGAACATTTTTATAGAACACAGACATCTATGTTAGCATTTTCATGTAGACTAACATTTTTTGACTCTTTTACTTGAGTTATATATCCCCCAGTTTCCTCCTTATTTGTTACCATTTAATATGGAATTGGCTATTGTGTATATAAGCTGTTTACATGCGTATTTTGTTATGTGTATCATGTGTTGTGTTGTGTTGTGTTGTGTGGATTTTATTCTTGATATGGTGCTAAACCCTTGGGTTCCAGCTCCATTCTTGGCACAAAATTAGTTATGCATTCCTCCAACAATCCACAACCCTCCAACTTTAAGTTTCCTCATACTTAAAGAAGATAATAGTCTCTGTCTTTTTCTTAAAATATGTTAAGTATGCCACTTGATAAATTTCTTAGCACCTTTTAAATTTCAGAAATTATGACAGTAAAGATACTCTAAGGCAGGTCTAGGCTCTTCTACAATATTCTCATACACATATATGGTTAGTTTTATCAACATCATATTACATAAACTGAGGTCACAATCATGTCTTCATATACCTATCTTTTGCATTTTCAATCATTTTGGTTGTGGCATAGAAAACTAGTATTAGAGGATGTAGCTGAATTAGCCCGTATTATGGAAAGTTTCAAAATGCATGATATCAGGATATAAGGAGAACGGCTTATCATAATTAGTACACGGAACACAACCTCTCTCCGGCATGAGCAGTTGCTGATGTTATTGCTTACTGCTTGCTTTCTGTTGCAATATAATTATCTGGTGCAGATAAGATCGCAAGCTGGTTAATATCACATGCCTGCCCCTGCCGCTGATGTGATCTTATCAACCACTAACTGATCACTTTCTGGGGGGAAGTAGCAGCGCTTGTGTTATTTTTGCTTTCTTCTACTGGTTCTAAGGTATAAATGTTATACACTACAAAAATAAAATGAGGTTTTATTTTATTTTGTTTTATTTTTCTTTGTTAAATATTTTGCTCACAGAGCTTGTGTTTACCTCTTGGGGCTGTTACCAGGAGCCCAGGTTCAATTCCATGGTGCTGAAATATAGCATTATGTTTTGGCATAATTGTATGCCAAATTGTATTTTTAAGAGGCTCTTACAGAAAGAAATTCCTAAGTGCCAGTTACAACATGGTACAAAGAAAGCAACATTACATGCTCTGGAACAATCTGCATAATGTAAATATAGTCAGATTATGCTTAGTTGTTTCTTTTTCCTCTATGTGAATCTTTCTTTCCAAAAACCATTTTGTTGTTGTTTATTTACGGAATGTTCCAAAAGTCATTTGCCTGCTATAAAAATAATAATTTCCTTGCCAATAATATACATGAGCAGGTATAATCCAAGAGGCCTACCGCCTTTCTGATCATAGATTTGAAGAGCATAATTACCATGTTGCAAACCATAAGTTAACTAAGGATAACTAGTCCTGACCTAGTTGCATTTATGAGGCACATGAGAGAGTGAAACTAAGAAAACACTTCCAAAGCAAGAACCACAAATGATGATTCAAAATGAAATGTAAAGACAAGACACAAACACCAATCCGATATATAGTTATTGTTCCTGACGTCTGAAAGAAAATGCTCATTTTTGCTGAAATAAATATTACGCTTATGGATGAAAAAATAAATTGCTTATTTTCTTCAAGTCCAAATTCCTTAAAAGAGTGCAATCTCTTGAAAATGATGTGGTGAACTCAAGAGGGTGTTCATTCTAATGTTAAGCGTCAGAAACCTGCATAATGTTTTCTGATCTTTACTCTACGTGACAAGTCAGAAAGAAATTTTTTGACATTAGTTTTACCAAGTCAGAAGCTATTTGACAATATGGCAGCACTATACAAAGAAGGGACCTTATTAGTTCGAGCATCTAGTTAAAGGGAGACAGGCCATAATACGTGTGTGATAGAGTGACCGCTATTCTTGGAGCGTGTCCTTGAGCAGCAAAAATTTAAATCTGGCAGTGGGGAAGAAATCGTCTTTTTCAGAATTACAGATTACTGAGTATAGGAGGAAATTACTTCATAAAACTAAATTTGTAAATGTTTACATGTTTTGAAATTACCGTTTTTAAAATATATGTCTAAAACTGAATATTAAAACAATTAGTAATGGTTGACTTTGTGTGCCAACTTGGCAAGGCTGTGGTGCCGTTATTTGGTAAAACAATAGTCCCGATGTTGCTGTGAAGGTATTTTGTAGCTGTAATAAAGATTTCCTGTCAGTAGGCTTTAAATTAAGGAGTTTGCCCTCTTTAATGTGAGTGGCCCTCATCTAATCAGTTGAAAATTTTAGGAACAAAGCGTCTCCTGAGGTTTCCAGGAGAAGAGAGAATTCTGTCTCACGACTGTAACATAGAAATCCAGCCTGCCTGCAGATTTTGGGCTTGCCAGCTCCCACAACTGTGTGAGCCAATTCCTAAAAATATGTCTCTTCCCACTTTCTATGAGTATATGTATGTGTATGTTGTATGTGTGTACGTGTATATAGATATATGTGTATCTATAATTGCTTTTTTAAAAAAATTTTTCTGAAGAATGCTGAAATACAATATTGGTAGGGAGAATAGTTCTAGAAAAAAAACAGAATTTTGAGAATGAGTTTTCTGAACTGGCTCTGGAGTTTTTGCAATTGGTTCTCTAACATGATTCAAGTAAAAGGTACTGATGACTCTATTCCCAGTACTAAAGATGGCACTGAGGGTCTGTGAATGATATAGCACAGAGATACATAAAATATCACCATTGGATACTCCTAATCAAATACTTCTCAGAGTCAAGGCCCTGGCTGACATGCATTTGATAGCGTACAACATTTTTTGTCAAACTAACATGTATAATGAGATTGGCTGGTTGCTCCTAATTGCACTAGACTAAGCAGGAAAGAAAAGGATGAGCTCAGCACTTCAAATTCCCACACTAAGTCGTGAACAGCAACAACAATAAAAAACCCTTATCTACTATAGCCACAGAGCTGAGAATGTTCCTACAAGTCACTGACTTACAACACAAATTGGATTCTCAACTTTGGAGGATATCTAATATTAAAGGTATTGATTGGGAAGGAACAGGGATCCTGAGAATTAGAATGGGGACATGTGAACAGATCCTGATGAAGCTAGAGACATTGAATCACTAAATTCTGCTAAGTCTTCTTTGCCAGTAGAAGCAGCCCTTCCACCCCGATCTGAGGAGAGTGACCCTGCTTTGCCTGAGGAATATTTTTTTTAATAATTTTTATTGTGCTTTAAGTGAGAGTTTACAAATCAAGTTAGTATCTCAAACAAAAATCCATATACACCTTGCTACACACTCCCAATTACTCTCCCCATAATGAGACAGCTCGCTCTCTCCCTCTACTCTCTCGTGTCCATTTTGCCAGCTTCTAACCCCCTCCACCCTGTCATCTCCCCTCCAGACAGGAGATGCCAACATAGTCTCAAGTGTCCACCTGATCCAAGAAGCTCTCTCCTCACCAGCATCCCTCTCCAATCCATGTCCAGTCCAATCCATGTCTGAAGAGCTGGCTTTGGGAATGGTTCCTGTCCTGGACCAACAGAAGGTCTGGGGGCCATGACCACCAGGGTCCTTCTAGTCTCAGTCAGACCATTAAGTCTGGTCTTTTTATGTGAATTTGAGGTCTGCATCCCACTGCTCTCCTGCTCCCTCAGGGGTTCTCTGTTGTGTACCCTGTCATGGCAGTCATCAGTTGTAGCTGGGCACCATCTAGTTCTTCTGGTCTCAGGCTGATGTAGTCTCTGGTTCATGTGGCCCTTTCTGTCTCTTGGCCTGTAATCACCTTGTGTTCTTGGTGTTCTTCATTCTTCTTTGCTCCAGGTGGATTGTGACCAATTGATGCATTTTAGATGGCTGCTTGCTAGCGTTTAAGACCCCAGACACCACTCTTCAAAGTGGGTTGCAGGATGTTTTCTTAATAGATTTTATTATGCCAATTGACTTAGATGCCCTCTGAAACCATAGTCCCCAGACCCCTGCCCTTGCTACGCTGGACTTCGAAGCACTCAGTTTATTAAGGAGCTTCTTTGCTTTTGGTTTAGTCCGGTTGTGCTGACCTCCCCTGTATTGTGTGCTGTCTTTCCCTTCACCTAAAGTAGTTCTTATTTACTATCTAATTAGTGAATGCCTCTCTCCCACCTCCCCTCCCTCCCCCGTCTCGTAACCACAAAAGAATGTTTTCTTCTCAGTTTAAACTATTTCTCAAGTTCTTATAATAGTGGTCTTATACAATGTTTGTCCTTTTGCAACTGACTAATTTCACTCAGCATAATGCCTTCCAGGTTCCTCCACGTTATAAAATGTTTCACAGATTCCTCATTGTTCTTTATTGATGCGTAGTATTCCATTGTGTGAATATACCATAATTTATTTATCCATTCATCTGTTGATGGGCACCTTGGTTGCATCCATCTTTTTGCTATTGTAAACAGTGCTCCAATAAACATGGGTGTGCATATATCTGTTCGTGTAAAGGCTCTTATTTCTCTAGGATATATTCCAAGGACTGGGATTGCTGGATTGTATGGTAGTTCTATTTCTAGCTTTTTAAGGGAGCACCAAATTGATTTCCAAAGTGCTTGTACCATTTGACATTCCCACCAGCAGTGTAGAAATCTTCCAATCTCTCCACAGCCTCTCCAACATTTATTATCTTGTGTTTTTTGGATTAATGCCAGCCTTGTTGGAATGAGATGAAATCTCAGTGTAGTTTTGATCTGCATTTCTCTAATGGCTAATGATCGTGAACATTTCCTCATATATCTGTTGTCTACCTGAATGTTTTCTTTAGTGAAGTGTCTATTCATATCTTTTGCCCATTTTTTAATGGGGTTATTTGCCTTTTTGCAGTTGAGTTTTTATAGTATCATATAGATTTTAGAGATCAGGCACTGATCAGAAATGTCATAGCTAAAAACTCTTTCCCAGTCTGTAGGTAGTCTTTTTACTCTTTTTGTGAAGTCTTTGCATGAGCATAGGTGTTTGATTTTTAGGAGCTCCCAGTTATCTAGTTTTTCTTCTGCATTCTTAATAATGTTCTGTATACTGTTTATACCTTGTGTTAGGGCTCCTCACATTGTCCCTATTTTTAATTCCATGATCTTTATCCTTTTAGATTTTATATTTAGGTCTTTGATCCATTTTGAGTTAGTTTTTGTGCATGGAGTGAGGTATGGGTCTTGTTTCATTTTTTTGCAGATGGATATCCAGTTATGCCACCACCATTTGTTAAAAAGACTGTCTTTTCCCCATTTAACTGTTTTGGGGCCTTTGTCAAATATCAACTGCTCATATGTGGATGGATTTATGTCTGGTTTCTGCCTGAGGAACATTTAATGGCTTCCCTGAGGAAGTTGCTCTACAAGACACTGATGATTCTCCTTAACCCACCACCACCATCCTTCTTTGTTTCTCGAGCTATAACTAGACTCAATCCTCAGCAAATGTGAAAGGTGAAATACAAACTGTTAGTCAGATAGGAATGCTGTTTGGAGTCTTTGGCACGTCCATGTAGTGAATTACAGCACCAGTCCTTAGGATTTTGGATCAGAACCCTGCCATCCTCTAGAGATAACTACTCTCTTTCCCTAGTCTGCCTTCCCTGAATGAAATGCTTCTGTCAAAACTACATCTGTAGACTCACAGAATACCTTATACAACATCATAGTATTCCACATAGCATTCTTTCTATTAAAGGAACTCATTTCAAAGCAAATGAAATGCAGCAATGAGCCCATGTTTATGGAATTCACCAGTCCCACCACACCACAGCCCCTATAATCCTGAAGCACCTGGCTTGATAGAATAGTGGAATGGTCTCTTTAAGAATTAGTTACAGCAACAGGTAGGTGGCAATAGCTTGCAGGACTAGGATAATGCTGCCCAGGAGACTGTCTGTATTCTAAATCAGCATCCAATATATTGTGCTGTTTCTCTCATAGCCAGGATTCATGGACCAAGGAATCAAGGGGTAGAAATGGCAGTGGCACCACTCACTATTACCTCTAATGATCCACTAGCAAATTTTTTCTTCTTTTTCCCAGGAGCCTATGATCAGCTGGTCTAGAGGTCTTACTTCCAAAGGGAAGAATGCTTACATCAAGAGAAGCAACGGTCCCATTTAACTAAAGTTAAAGCTCCTACCCAACTACTTTGGGCTTCTCATGACTTTGAATCAACAAGCAAAGAAGAGATTTACTGTATTGGTTGGGGTTATTGATCCTAATATCCAAGGTAAATTGTACTGTTATTACAAAATGGAGGTAAAGAAGAGTATATCTGAAATACAGGAGACTCCTTAGGATGCCTCTTAGCACTACCAGGCCCTGTGATTAATGTCAATGGAAAACTACCATAACCCAATTCAGGCAAGACTAATAGTTGCCTAGAACCTTCAGGAGTGAGATTCTGTGATCACTCGCAGAAAGAAGACAGTGATTGTTATGAGTATTTCCTACTTATTTTATTATAAATGTCTATGTGTCTACATAATAAGCAATCTTTGTTTTTATTTCTTCTCTTATCCACTTACTGTACAACTTAAGATGTATTAACTGTATATCATAGAATTTACATAACAAGATATCAAGAAGAGTGAACATAGCCCAAGTGTTAGTGTGTTTTCAGTTGGACACAAGGTAGTTTTATCATGTTAGGTGAAGCTATGACTTTGTTATGTTATTATATTTGTTTGGAGAATATGAATGGTTTAAGGAGATATGTCTAGATGCCAAGCTGACAAGGGGTTGGCTGTGATGGTTAATGTTATGTGTCAAATTGGCTAGGCAATGGTACCCAGTTCTTGAATCAAACACTAATAATCTAGATGTTGCTGTGAAGATATTTTGTAGATATGATTAATATTTATAGTCAGTTGACTTTAAGTAAAGTAGATGTCCATCAATAATGTTGGTGAGTTTCATCCAATCAGTTGAAGACCTTAAGAGAAAAAACAGAGGATTCTTAGAGAAAAGGGAATTCTGCTGCAAGGCTGTACATAGCAATACTGCTTGAATTTTAAGCTTGCCAGCCTTAGTTTCTACATAGCTGGGTTACCCTCCAGATTTTGTACTTGCCAGTCCCCATAATAATATGAGCCATATACTTAACTCTCTGTCTCTGTGTATGTTGTTGTTGTTAGGTGTCTTTGAGTCAATTTTGACTCATAAGGACTCTATGTACAACAGAGTGAAACACTGCCTGGTCTTGCACCATCTTCACAATTGTTGTCATGCGTGAGCCCATTGTTGCAGCTGCTGTGTCAATTCATCTCATTGAGGGTCTTTTCTTTTTTGCTGACCCTCTACTTTACCAAGCATGATGTAGTTTTCCAGGGACTGATCTTTCCTGATAGCATATCTGTCATGGATTGAACTGTGTCTCCCCAAAATATCTGTCAATTTGGCTAGGTCATGATTCCCAGTATTATATGATTGTTTACCATTTTATCATCTGATGTGATTTCCCTATGGGTGGTAAATCCTATCACTATGATGTTAATAAGATGGATTAGTGGCAGTTATATTGATGAGATCTACAAGATTAAATAGTGCCTTAGACCAATCTCTTTTGAGATATGAAAGAGAGAAGTGAACAGAGAGACAGAGGAACCTCATACCACCAAGAAAGCAGCCCCAGGAGAAGAGTATGTCCTTTGGACCCAAGGTTCCTGCACAGAGAAGCTCCTAGTTCAGGGAAAGATTGATGACTAGGATCTTGCTCCAAAGTTGACAGAGACAGAAAGCTTTCCCCTGGAGTTGATGCCCTGAATTTGGGCTTGTACCCTCCTAGAACATGAGAGAATAAATTTCTCTTTGTTGGAGCCATCCACTTGTGGTATTTCTGTTATAGCTGCACTAGAAAACTAAGACAATGTCCAAAGCGTGTGAGATGAAGTCTCACTATCCTTGCTTTTAAGGAGCATTCAGGCTTCCAAGATAGATTTGTTTGTTTGTTTGTTTGTTTGTTTGTTTGTTTTGGCAGTCTATGATATAGTCAATAGTCTTTGCCAATGCCATAATTCAAAGGCATCGGTTCTTCTTCGGGCTTCCTCATTCATCATCCAGCTTTCACATGCATATGAGGCAATTGAAAACACCATTGTTTGGGTCAGGTGCACCTTAGTCCTTAAAGTGACATCTTTGTTTTTTTAACATTTAAAAGTGGTCTTTTACAGCAGGTTTTCCCAATGCAATGCGTTGTTTGATTTTATACTTTTGTCTGATTTTTCTTTGAATGTATCAGTGCCAATTGTTTTATCTTCAGTCTCACTAATTCTGACTTCCACTTCCTCAATTCTGCTCTTCTGACTTTCTATTGAATTGTCTAATTCTGAAATTTTACCGTTAATCTTCTGAATTTCTGATTGCTGTCTCTCTGTGGATTCTTGCAGCCTATTAAATTTTTCATCATGCCCTTGAATAACCTTCTTAATTTCCTTAACTGCTTTATCTGTGTGTTCCTTGGCTTGTTCTGCATTTTGCCTGATCTCCTTCCTGGTTCCTTGAAGAGTTCTGTATATTAATCTTTTGTATTCTACCTCTAGTAATTCCAGGAAAACATTTTTATATGGAAGATTACTTGATTCTTTGTTTTGAGAGCTTGTTGAAGAGATCATGGTCTGCTTTGTGTGATTTGATATTGACTGTTGTCTCCGAGCCATCTATAAGTAATTGCATTAATTTATTTAATTTTGCTTGCTGTATCCTAGTTTCTTGCTTTGTTTTGTTTTGATATGCCCAAATAGGCTGCTCGAGTGAGCTAGCTTGATTATTTGTACCTTTGAAGGTCTAACATCCTGTCACCAGATGGCTAGAGCTGTTACCAGGTATATAAACCCAGGAGTCCATTCACTTCTCTGGAATGGATTCAGCTCAGGTGTCCAGAGAGTCAGTCACCAAGTATGTGGTGCAGGCTCTGTCCTACAGTCTTAGAGGGGCAGGGGTGATTGGTGTAGGCACAGGCATCTGGTTGCAGCAGGGGGCCACTCTCTGAGCAAGGCAGGGTGCTGACAACCTTCCCCCAAGTGTCTGTGAGGAAAATGAGTCCCTGTTCCCCATAGTGCACAGGTGGGTGGGTTCTACAGCTAGACCATTGGCATCCAATGCTTTTGGTTGTAAAGACTGGGAGGCACAACTCATCCTTGGACCTCTGTCGTAGGTGGTTAAGTGGTGTGGGTGGAGCCACCAGTCCTAAGGCCCCTGAAGTGGGTAGGTGAGGACTCTGTTTAATAGGCAAAGTGGTGTCAAACATCAAAAACCCACCTCTCCACTGCACGGCTGAAGCAGTTGAAGTCAGAGCTCTGGTACATACACTATTGCAGTCTGCTAACAAGGGCCTAAGCTCCTGAAATGGGCCCACACAGGCCTATGCAGGGGTGAAAGGCATCAAAGTCAGTGGACCTTTTGTGCCTGGACAGGAGCTGCTTCTGCTTGAGTTCCTAGTTTAGGGGATCAAGCAGATTATCTTTTAGCCTAATTGCTAATCTATTCCTTCTCCAAGGCTGGAAGAATGGCTCAGGGCACACAGAAGAACCTATGTCTCAGATCCAGGGAAATCGACAGCCACTGAAGCTGGCTTAGGGGCTGGGGGCATGGTAAGTTAGATGCAAGTACTTAGCCTTTGCCAAGACAGCTGTTCTTCTCTGGCTGCAGAGGCGTGAGTAGACCGTGTGGCTCACTGTCTCTCCCTGAGGAAACTGTGTCCTGAATGCTACCGACAGCCCTACCACAGCCACACCGGGGGATCGCGCCTGAGGCAGTCACGCCGGGGGATCGCGCCCGAGGGGCACCAGTTCCTGTGGCGTCAGGTCCGGCAACTCCTCGCCGTTTCTGAAACTTCTCTCCTTCCCTCTGCCATTCAGTCCAATTTCCTCGTTTTGCCTTTCATTTTCAGGGCTCCTAGCTTGTCATATATATAATTGCTTCACTTGTTTTTTGTTTTTTTTTTTGGTTTTTATTGTAAGAGGGATCACTGAAAGCATCTGACTACTCAGCCATCTTGGCCCCTTCATTTGATTTCTTGACTGCTGCTTCCATGGCTGTTGATTGTGGATCCAAGTAAGATGAACTCCTGGATAACTTCAATCTTTTCTCTGTTGCTTCTTGGTCCAGTTGTGAGGGTTTTTTGTTTTCTTTAAGCTGAGATGTAATCCATACTTAAGGCTATAGTTTTTGATCTTCATCAGTAAGTGACCGAAGTCCTCTTCACTTTTAACAAGCAAGGTTGTATCATCTGCATATCTTGTTTTTAATGAGCCTTCCTCCAGTCATGTTCCTGGATTCTTCTTCATATAACCCAGCTTCTTAGGTGATTTGTTCAGCATACAGATTGAATAAGTGTGGTGAAAGGATGCAACCCTGACACACAGCTTTCCGGATTTAAACCACACAGTATCCCCTTGTTCTGTTCTTTAATCTGCCTCTTGATCTATGTTCAGGTTCATCACGAGCACAATTAAGTGTTCTGGAATTCCCATTCTCTGCAGTGTTCTCTAGAAATTGTTATGATCCACACAGTTGAATACATTTGCATAGTCAATAAAACACAGATAAGCATCTTCTGGTATTCTCTGCTTTCAGCCAAGATCCATCTGAAATTGGCAATTATATCCCTCATTCCAAGTCTTCTTCTGAATTCAGCTTGAATTTCTGGCGGTTGCCTGTCGATGTACTGCTGCAACCACTTTCAAATGATCATCAGCAAAATTTTACTTGCATGTGTAATTAATGGTATTGTTTGATAATTTTCATATTTGGTTGGATCTCTATGTATTGAATATATATATATATATTCTGTTTCTCTGGAGAACTCTGATTGATACAAATATTAAATACAAAAAAAAACTAAATCAAAAAGGCTCATTTCATTAAGAAAGCTCAAAGACTATACATAAGAAAATCTATACAGCAAATTTTGCAAAGAATGTCAGCAGAAATATTTAAAAGAAAATGGGGTAATGGCATTGAGGAGATGCAGGGAGAGATCAGAAATGATAGAAACCATTTTATTAATAAAGGCTATACAAAGGAGGTCTCGGGGTGGTGCAGTTTGCTCTCAACTATTAACCAGAAGCTAGGAGGTTCTAGTACACTCAGAGGAACCTGGTAATCTACTTCCATAAGATTACAACCATTGACAACCACATGGAACACCAGTTCTACTGTGAGATACGTGGGGTAGCCGTGAGTCAGATTTGATTCCATGGCAATGAGTTTTTTTGTTTGTTTTTGTTTGTTTGTTTGTTTTTAGTGTATAACTAGAAAGAAAGCTGTGGAAATCTACTTCCAAAAATTAGGCAATGAAAACTTTATGAATCACAACCGAACATTGTCTGATTCTCTTGCTTTGAACATGTCATCAGGAGTGATTCATCACTGGAAAGGGACATCATGTGTGGTGAAGTAGAGGGCCAACGAGGGTGCTGGAGGCCGTCAGTGATATGTATTAGTGTAATAGCTGCAGAGATGGGCTCAGACACGCTGGTGATATTGAAGATGAAGGAGTACCACGCAAAGTTTCATTCTGTTGTACATAAGGTCACCATGAGTCAAAGTGGACTTGAAAGCATCTATCTGTCTGTCTGTCTATCCAAGTCTGTCTATCTATTTATCTATCTACCTATCTATCTTTTTATATCTAATAAGGGTTTACTTTAAGTGAAGAGATTTCGGCATCTTTAATTTAAATTTTCTATTAGATTTGGGAAATAAAAAATGAATCAATTCAATGGCTTAAATGGTGAGATATCTTACTGCTTAATCAGCAACGTTATGTTCAAGAGTCATCAAAAATTACAGGTGAATTTTAGTGTTTCTTATCACCAAATGCATTTGTCTAGATTACTTGTGATGTCATTAAGCTCTTCCTAATTAATCATATTTTATAACTGCAAATATATGACAATGTTATTTGTGTGCCAGTGTAATAGATGTTTTATAGTGATAAATTTCAAACCAAAATACTGTCAGTAGAGAAATTTTAAAAAATGTATGTAGAAGCTGTATTTGCAACAATGTGTTAGTTACATATAGTGAGAAAATTCTAGCAAACATGTTGTAGATATAAAGAATAATTGCAAAGGACAAGATTTCCCTCTTTTTTCCTCCACAGATGGATGTGTTTTCTTATAGCTTTAAGTAAATACTTATTATAAAAATAAATCCTTTAATTTTTGATGTTAAAGAGTAGAGAGTATCATATGACTATTCTCTGTATTTCTTTGATACTAATAATGAATTGTAAAATATCAATAACTCTAGAATTCTTTCTGTAGGTATTATGCAAATGTTATTATGGCAACGTGTTATTTGTGCGTGTTTTCCAAAAGCAGAAGATCCATCTTGTTAACTGGCTTAACAATATTGTGAAAGCATAATTGTATTATGTGCCATCTTGGCTGAAATTAAAATGATCTGTTAGTCGTGCCTAGCAGAATGTCATCCTTTCTGTATTACGTATTCAGATAAACACATCCAACTACATCGAATCAGCGTTGTGTTCCTCCCCACCCATCTGTCTGTTAGAATGAAACTCAGAGGTAGTTTCACTAGCTAGCTTCTCCACGTCATAAATGAAAAATACATATACATGAAAAGAATATTTCACAAATGGCTATTCTATTGTTGGAGATAGGTTCAGAAGTCTTAGATGGCCCAACAAAGATGACTAAGTCAGGGTTATTCAATAGTAGATTCTGTAATAGGGAATTATAACCACCTTTTTTTTATATATATATATCAGATACATCTGATTATCTGGATCTGTTTACCAGCCTCTATTTTCTCAAAAATTAAATATTAATTTTCTTATGAAAAAAGATTTTTCAGATAATTTTTCTGTCAAAAATTTACACTGACTCCTTATTTCTTTAAAAAAAAAATTTTTTTAGCTCCTATTAATTTTGACCTCTTTAAAATTTTCTCAGAAGGTCTCTATAATACAGCCTTCTCTCTGTTTAAATGTATTCCCTTAGAGTTACTTTGTTCAGGCTTTGATCCTCTTTATATGTCATATCCATTTACACCTTTTTATGTTTTTTTTTTCCATCTGACATTTACTCCTCTATCCTTCCACTTGTTCATAACCTTTTTATTTCTAAAAGCCCAGTCTAAATATTCCATTAGTTTTTTTTTTTTTTCTGTTTAACCTAGTAAAGACGCCTCTCTTCCTTCCTTGAAATTTAATCTTGTCTACAGCTATTTTCTGTCAGCAAATAAATATGTCTTTAGCAGTGCCTTCTATGTGCTTTCTTTTAAGAATTTACTAACCAGGAAATTACAATTCAAAACTACTGAACATTAAAAGTCCCATAACTAAAAGATAAATGACAAATATGGCAAGATGCTAAATATGAACTTAAAATTACAAAACAATGTGATAATACCTAAGAGGTAAATACCATTAAAAAAAAAATCTGTCTTGGAAGGAGTACAACCAGAATGCTCCTTAGAAGCAAGGATGGCAAGACTACCTATCACATACTTCGTACATGTTATCAAGAGGGACCAGACCCTGGAGAAGGGCATCATGCTCGTTAAAGCAGAGAGTCAGAGAAAAGATGGAAGACGCTCAATGAGATGGATTGAAACAGTGGCTGCAACAATGGACTCAAGCATAGCAACAATTGTGAGGATGGCTCAGGACCAGGCAGTGTTTTGTTCTGTTGTGCATAGTGTCACTATGAGTTGGGACCGACTCAATGGCACCTAACAACACAAGAGGTAAAGAGTCAAAGAACATAAACTATAAATTCATAGAACCCAAAATTGTAATAAATATATCTAAATTTTCACCATAAAAATAAGAAATAATACATCAGTTGGACTGACATAATAGCTTTTCAGCAAGCAAATTGTGCTTTTTCAATTAAAAGGAATGTTATCATGGTTAACAGAAGAAGGCACTGTGATGCATTACCGCATGAATAGAAACTGGAAAGGAAAATGGCACTATTTTAAAGCAAAAGCTTTAAAAATGGTCGTACTTCTGATCTGGCAAGGCCACATTTACGATTCTTTCCTAAAGAAATGATGAAAATATTTTGAAAGCTTTAAATATAAGAAACTATATCAAGAAATTGTGACACTAAAATAGTCTATGGTTTTCCATAATTATAGGAAAATTATTAAAATGAATTCATGAGTATTAACTTTTAGGGATATTGTGTGATATTAAAATAATCCTAAAATGGTGGCAAATATAACCACATATCCTGAATTTCCTGATATGATTGGTATCAAATATATTTTTTTAATTATTTTATTTAATTACACTCTATAATCTAGTGTCCCGTGAACTCCCCTTACTTTAGGGGAAGGGGTGAAACCCAGAATCAGTATAAAGCTGATTTTTATGAGATTAAGGTGAAATATATCTCTGATTTCTTTTTGTTTTTTTTTTAACCATTTTTTGCACCAGCTGTCCTTTGTGCAGCAATCTCCACTTCTCTGCTGGGTTTGATAATTTGTTGAATGGCCACACAGAACTCACAGATTATATTTACGATTATTTGGTTCACTAGGGAAGTAAATTTTAGGGAGGTAAAAGAAACCCTGGTAGCATATTGGTTAAGCACTATAGCTGCTAATCAAACAGTTGGCGGTTCATATCCACCAGGTGCTCATTGGAAACCATGTGGTGCAGTTCTGCTCTGTCTTATAGAGCCGATGTGAGCTGAAATTGACTAGGCTGCAAAGGTTTTTTGTTGTTGTTGTTTTCAGGGAAGCAAAAAGCTATAACTCAGGATCAAAATCAACTCGGAGAAACAGGATATAACCCTAGAGGATATAGTTTTTTTTTTTTTTTTTTAATAAGACAGCTGTTAATTAAGACAATTCTCAGGTTTTTTTTTTTTTTTTTTTTTTTTGGCCGTGCCAGCAGGCCCACAGTACTTCTGACAGCCAAACTCACAGGCAGGATTTTTTGGGGCCATACCTGCCGCTGGGCCATCCATTGGCCTCTGCCGTGTTCCAGCAAGTGTTACAGTTCTTTAGCTCTGCTGACAAGTGGCCAGAAGTGCCCCACTTCACCAGTAAGCCTCCTTGTTCCCACCACTCATAATGTCACTGCCTTTCTCTGCTGCCTCCTGGTCTCCAGTGTTACAACTCTCTCTCCTGCGTCCAGGTTTTTGGAGTAGTGACCCCAGGCCCAAAGGATACACTCTTCTCCAGACTCTTTTTGATGATAGTGAGGTCATCCTCAACCTCTGTGAGATTGGCCCTTATGTTGAAAAAAAAAAACAAACAAAAAAAAACCTTTGCCAATTTTAAGGCATGGCGGTGGAAGTGGTTGAGAGCTTAGCTGCTAAGGAAAAGGTCAGCAGTTCCAATCTACCAGCTACTCCTTGGAAGCTCCATGGAGCAGCTCTGATTTGTCCTATAGTGTCAATATGAGTCAGAATCCACTCAACAGAAAAGGGATTTCTTCCCACTAGAACTACTAACTTACCAATTCCCTTGGTAGGCCACAGTCAGTTTATATAATAATCAGCAGAGTTCTGCAAGGTCACTTAATCTTATTGGGTGGTTTCAGACACCCTATTTGCATAGTAGACTGAACAATCACTGTAAGGCATGTAAAATGGACCAATCACAGGACTGACTGTGGCCTGACCAGTTATTTTTGGCAAAATTATAAACCCAAAGAAACCCTGGTGGTGTAGTGGTTAAGTACTATGGCTGCTAATCAATAGGTCGGCAGTTCAAATCTACCAGGCTCTCCTTGGAAACTCTATGGGGCAGTTCTACTTTGTCCTATAGGGTCACTATGTGTCAGAATCGACTCAACGGCAGTGGTTTTTTTTTTTTCTTTGTTTTTTTTTTTAGTAAACGCAAGTCCAGAATGGACATATATAAGAGAAAACCATTACACTACACACTCATTGTACTTAGACAGCATTTCTGAATTTGAGATTCAGAATATAGGCACTGATAATAATTTTTCCACATCATCTTAATCTAGATTTAGAATCTAGAATGCCATTCTTTATCTTTTCTACCCATGATTTTTGTGCTATGTTACCTAATTATTCACTTTGTCTCGTTGTCCTAGTTCAGGTCTGCATTGCCTTTCATCTAGATCCCTTCAATGACTTCTTTGCTATTCTACATGCATCCAGACATTCTAAATTGAAATTCATCCTTCATTTTGTTGCCTGGGAGATCTATGTATAATGTAAATCAGACTATATCCCTTCCCTTAATGTTTGCCTTCAGAATAACATCCAAGTTCCTTGACCTTCCATGACAACTCTCTTCTCTTGCCTCCTCGTGTGTTTCTATTTAACCAAAAAAAAAAAAAAAACCAAACCCGTTGTGTCGAGTCAATTCCAACTCATAGCACCCTATAGGACAGAGTAGAACTGCCCCATAGAGTTTCCAAGGAGCGCCTGGAGGATTTGAACTGCTGACCTTTAGGTTAGCAGCCATAGCACTTAACCACTACGCCACCAGGGTTTCCCTGTCTCTATTTAGGCTTCATTAATATATACACACTTGCCCACGGTTCCATGCACTATGTTATTTGCTGACTTTAGTCATTCTTTGCTTTCTCTTTGGAAGATTTTTTTCTTCTATCCTTGCCCTTATAATTCCTCCTGCTCATCCTTAATGACACATAATAAGAATTTAAAGATAATAGAAAATTATAATAAGTATAAATATAATCTTATAAAATAAAATTTTTTACTGTGTTGCAAAATATCTTCTTTTTTTCCAATCTTATGACTTGAAATTGGACCTGTAAGTGAGAATTTAGAAAAATCAGCCTAGCCTCATCTGAATTCTAATTTGTCATAATATTTTTTGTTAATTTAGTTAACATTTACAAGCCAAGAATTAATCGAGGGCCACCTCTCGTTTTAGTGATCAAATTGCTGTTTGAAATGAACATTCATGTATCTGAGTCAGTGCTTGGGCCCAAAAATGGAAAAACAAACAAACAAACAAGGAACTGACTTCAAGTTTAAGCCTTTAATGTACAAAATGTACAAAAAGATTGTTTATATTATTGATGAAATAAAGTTTCTGTCAAAAAATAAAATGTTATTACTTAAGAATAACTAGGCAATTGGAAACCTTTACAAGCTATTATCTTGTATTATAAAACTCTAAGTGAATATTTTGTTAATTTGTGGGTGAAAGGGATACGCTGACTATTATCGCCTTCTGGGATTTATAACTAAATCAAAAAATTCTATTATTGTATTTCTGAAAACAAACCTGAGTTAAAATGAACACTTAAACATTCTTTTCCATCATTTGAGTTTCTACATCACCCAAATCGGGGGCTGGCAAACAATGAGTCCAGAGTCAGCTGTAAATAAAGCTTGTTAGAACACAGCCACAACCATTCTTCTATGTGTCCTCTAAGGCTGATTTCACATGTAGCTAGAGTTACTGAGTCAGAACAGACTCAGCGGCACCTAACAACAACAATAGGGTAGAGTTAAGTAGTTGCAACAGAGATTGAATGATTTGCAAAGCCTGAAGTATTTACTATGTTTCTTTATAGAACCACTTTGCTGACCCCTGACCTAGGTGATACATCTTCAATTCAGAAAGAATATGGGGGAAGCATGTTTCACTCACTATTCTTTATAAATCTTCTATGTCTTTTAAAATTGTTTTTCATAGTCCTTTATTAATATATAAACAGTGTAAAGATTTTATTGGGGGTGGTTTGAAGTGGTTATCTTCAGCCGTTCTCTTTATTTACTATAATCTTTATTTTCTTTTCCATAATTTTTTACAAACTTCGTAGAAAAAATAAGCATTTTAATTAATGATTGTAAGTACAGCCAAGTGACTGCTTTAAGTTTGAATGAGAGATTTACACACATGCCTAGTCACTCAGCATATAGCCTATTACTATGCCATTCATCAGTGCTGACAACTCAGCTTCAGAACCTAAATTAACCCTCTGTTGTGACTAGTAAGAATGCCTCAGTCCACTGAGAAGCTAATTATTCTAATTTTCCTGAGTTGGGCAACACAACCAGTTTAGTTGACACTATGTATCTAACCGGTGAAGTTTAATGTGCTAATGTAAGTCAAAATATGTTTATTTTTAAATGTTTATCATTATTTATTAATAAGAGAAGAAAGAGACCTACTGATTGCAAAATCAAAGTCAAAGTAAATTCTACAATATGAGAAAGTTTAGTTATCTTCAGTTCAGTATGGTTAGGCATTTTAAAAAGTGCATTTGTTGGCTTTACAAAGTATCTGAATTTGCAGGCTGTGTTAGCTGCCATTGAGTAGGTCCCTCATTCATGGAGACCCCATGAACAATGGAATAGAATGCTGCCCCATTCTGCACCTTCTCCATGATAAATATTTGAGGGTTGGTCATCACTTATTTAATATGTCTCCAAAGTAGATTGCATATTCCGTGATGTCAGAGAATGTGTCCTGCTTATCCAGAACCTGACACAGGATATAGTTAAAAAAAAAAATTGCCATTGAGTCAATTCCAACTCATAGCAACCCTATAGGACAGAGTAGAACTGCCCCATAGGGTTTCCAAGGAACCCCTGGTGAATTCGAACTGCCCACATTTTGGTTACCAGGTGAGCTCTTAACCACTGAACCACCAGGGCCCTCAAAAATTATTTGTAGAATGAAGCAGTTGATGTTACCTAACTACCTACATTATTGAGTTAAGCATTATTTTTCTCAGTTTCCAAGAAGGTAAGCAAGACTCAGAAATATGTGAAATACACAGCTTACAAAGATTTAAAAACTAGATCTTCGGTATCCCATGTCTGTGTCTTTTTGCCGACACAATTTTTTCATTTATTTGAGGAATAATGAAACTTCAATTGGTTAGCTTTTTTTTTTAATTAATTTTTATTAAGCTTCAAGTGAACATTTACAAATCCAATCAGTCTGTCACACGTAAGTTTACATACATCTTACTCCCTTCTCCCACTTGCTCTCCCCCTATTGAGTCAGCCCTTTCAGTCTCTCGTTTCGTGACAATTTTGCCAGCTTCCCTCGCTCTCTATCTTCCCATCCCCCCTCCAGACAAGAGTTGCCAACACACTCTCAAGTGTCCACCTGATTTAATTAGCTCACTCTTCATCAGCATCTCTCTCCCCACCGCTGACCAGTCCCTTTCATGTCTGATGAGTTGTCTTCGGGGATGGTTCCTGTCCTGTGCCAACAGAAGGTCTGGGGATCATTGCCACCGGGATTCCTCCAGTCACAGTCAGACCCTTAAGTATGGTCTTTTTATGAGAATTTGGGGTCTGCATCCCACTGATCTCCTGCTCCCGCAGGAGTTCTCTGTTGTGCTCCCTGTCAGGGCAGTCATCGATTGTGGCAGGGCACCAACTAGTTCTTCTGGTCTCAGGATGATGTGGGTTTCTGGTTCATGTGGCCCTTTCTGTCTCTTGGGCTCCTAGTTGTCGTGTGACTTTGGTGTTCTTCATTTTCCCTTGCTCCAGGTGGGTTGAGACCAATTGATGCATCTTAGATGGCCACTTGTTAGCATTTCAGACCCCAGACGCCACATTTCAAAGTGGGATGCCGAATGTTTTCATAATAGAATTATTTTGCCAATTGACTTAGAAGCCCCCTCAAACCATGTTCCCCAGACCCCCGCCCCTGCTCTGCTGACCTTTGAAGTATTTATTTTATCCAGGAAACTTCTTTGCTTTTAGTCCAGTCCAATTGAGCTGACCTTCCATGTATTGAGTGTTGTCTTTCCCTTCACCCAAAGCGGTTCTTATCTACTGATTAATCAATAAAAAACCCTCTCCGTCCCTCCCTCCCCTCTTCGTAACCACAAAAGTATGTGTTCTTCTCAGTTTTTACTATTTCTCAAGATCTTATAGTAGTGGTCTTATACAATATTTGTCCTTTTGCCTCTGACTAATTTCACTCAGCATAATGCCTTCCAGGTTCCTCCATGTTATGAAATGTTTCACAGATTCGTCATTGTTCTTTATCGATGCGTAGTATTCCATTGTGTGAATATACCACAATTTATTTACCCATTCATCCGTTGATGGACACCTTGGTTGCTTCCAGCTTTTTGCTATTGTAAACAGAGCTGCAATAAACATGGGTGTGCATATATCTGTTTGTGTGAAGGCTCTTGTATCTCTAGGGTATATTCCCAGGAGTGGGATTTCTGGGTTGTATGGTAGTTCTATTTCTAACTGTTTAAGATAACACCAGATAGATTTCCAAAGTGGTTGTACCATTTTACATTCCCACCAGCAGTGTATAAGAGTTCCAATCTCTCCGCAGCCTCTTCAACATTAATTATTTTGTGTTTTTTGGATTAATGCCAGCCTAGTTGGTAATGAGATGGAATCTCATTGTAGTTTTAATTTGCGTTTCTCTAATGGCTAATGATCGGGAGCATTTTCTCATGTATCTGTTGGCTGCCTGAATATCTTCTTTAGTGAAATGTGTGTTCATATCCTTTGCCCACTTCTTGATTGGGTTGTTGTCTTTTTGTGGTTGAGTTTTGACAGAATCATGTAGATTTTAGAGATCAGGCGCTGGTCGGAGATGTCATAGCTGAAAATTCTTTCCCAGTCTGTAGGTGGTCTTTTCACTCCTTTGGTGAAGTCTTTAGATGAGCATAGGTGTTTGATTTTTAGGAGCTCCCAGTTATCTGGTTTCTCTTCATCATTTTTGGTAATGTTTTGTATTCTGTTCATGCCTTGTACTAGGGCTCCTAGGGTTGTACCTATTTTTTCTTCCATGATCTTTATCGTTTTAGTCTTTATGTTTAGGTCTTTGATCCACTTGGAGTTAGTTTTTGTGCATGGTGTGAGGTATGGGTCCTGTCTCATTTTTTTGCAAATGGATATCCAGTTATGCCAGCACCATTTGTTAAAAAGACTATCTTTTCCCCAATTAGCTGACACTGGTCCTTTGTCAAATATCAGCTGCTCATACGTGGATGGATTTATATCTGGGTTCTCAATTCTGTTCCATTGGTCTATGTGCCTGTTATTGTACCAGTACCAGGCTGTTTTGACTACTGTGGCTGTATAATAGGTTCTGAAATCAGGTAGAGTGAGGCCTCCCACTTTCTTCTTCTTTTTCAGTAATGCTTTGCTTATCCGGGGCTTCTTTCCCTTCCATATGAAATTGGTGATTTGTTTCTCTATCCCCTTAAAATATGACATTGGAATTTGGATCGGAAGTGCGTTATATGTATAGATGGCTTTTGGTAGAATAGACATTTTTACTATGTTAAGTCTTCCTATCCATGAGCAAGGTATGTTTTTCCACTTAAGTATGTCCTTTTGAATTTCTTGTAGTAGAGCTTTGTAGTTTTCTTTGTATAGGTCTTTTACATCCTTGGTGAGATTTATTCCTAAGTGTTTTATCTTCTTGGGTGCTACTGTGAATGGTATTGATTTGGTTATTTCCTCTTCGGTGTTCTTTTTGTTGATGTAGAGGAATCCAAGTGATTTTTGTATGTTTATTTTATAAACTGAGACTCTGCCAAACTCTTCTATTAGTTTCAGTAGTTTTCTGGAGGATTCCTTAGCGTTTTCTGTGTATATAATCATGTCATCTGCAAATAGTGATAACTTTACTTCCTCCTTGAGAATCCGGATATGCTTTATTTCTTTGTCTAGCCTAATTGCCCTGGCTAGGACTTCAAGTACGATGTTGAATAAGAGCGGTGATAAAGGACATCCTTGTCTGGTACCCATTTGCAAGGGAAATGCTTTCAGGTTCTTTCCATTTAGAGTGATATTGGCTGTTGGCTTTGCATAGATGCCCTTTATTATGTTGAGGAATTTTCCTTCAATTCCTATTTTGGTAAGAGTTTTTATCATAAATGGGTGTTGAACTTTGTCAAATGCCTTTTCTGCATCAATTGATAAGATCATGTGGTTTTTATCTTTTGTTTTATTTATGTGATGGATTACATTAATGGTTTTTCTGATATTAAACCAGCCTTGCATACCTGGTATAAATCCCACATGATCAGGGTGAATTATTTTTTTGATGTATTGTTGGATTCTATTGCCTAGAATTTTGTTGAGGATTTTTGCATCTATGTTCATGAGGGATATAGGTCTATAATTTTCTTTTTTTGTAATGTCTTTACCTGGTTTTGGTATCAGGGAGATGGTAGCTTCATAGAATGAGTTGGGTAGTGTTCCGTCATTTTCTATGCTTTGAAGTACCTTCAATAGTAATGGTGTTAAGTCTTCTCTGAAGGTTTGGTAGAACTCTGCAGTGAAGCCGTCCGGGCCAGGGCTTTTTTTTTGTTGGAAGTTTTTTGATTACCGTTTCAATCTCTTTTTTTGTTATGGGTCTATTTAGTTGTTCTACTTCTGAATGTGTTAGTTTAGGTAGGTAGTGTTTATCCAAGAATTCATCCATTTCTTCTAGGTTTTCAAATTTGTTAGAGTACAATTTTTCGTAGTAATCTGATATGATTCTTTCAATTTCATTTGGTTCTGTTGTGATGTGGTCCTTCTCGTTTCTTATTCGGGTTATTTGTTTCCTTTCCTGTATTTCTTTAGTCAGTCTAGCCAATGGTTTATCAATTTTGTTAATTTTTTCAAAGAACCAGCTTTTGGCTTTGTTAATTCTTTCAATTGTTTTTTCTGTTCTCTAATTCATTTAGTTCAGCTCTAATTTGTATTATTTGTTTTCTTCTGGTGCCTGATGGGTTCTTTTGTTGCTCACTTTCTATTTGTTCAAGTTGTCGGGACAGTTCTCTGATTTTGGCTCTTTCTTCTTTTTGTATGTGTGCATTTATTGATATAAATTGGCCTCTGAGCACTGCTTTTGCTGTGTCCCAGAGGTTTTGATAGGAAGTATTTTCATTCTCGTTGCATTCTATGAATTTCCTTATTCCCTCCTTGATGTCTTCCATAACCCAGTCTTTTTTCAAGAGGGTATTGTTCAGTTTCCAAGTATTTGATTTCTTTTCCCTAGTTTTTCTGTTATTGATTTCTAGTTTCATTGCCTTGTGGTCTGAGAAGATGCTTTGTAATATTTCAATGTTTTGGATTCTCCAAAGGTTTGTTTTATGACCTAATATGTGGTCTATTCTAGAGAATGTTCCATGTGCACTAGAAAAAAAAGTATATTTTGCAGCAGTTGGGTGGAGAGTTCTGTATAAGTCAATGAGGTCAAGTTGGTTGATTGTTGTAAGTAGGTCTTCCGTGTCTCTGTTGAGCTTCTTACTGGATGTTCTGTCCTTCTCCGAAAGTGGTGTGTTGAAGTCTCCTACTATAATTGTGGAGGTATCTATCTCACTTTTCAATTCTGTTAAAATTTGATTTATGTATCTTGCAGCCCTGTCATTGGGTGCATAAATATTTAATATGGTTATGTCTTCCTGATCAATTGTCCCTTTTATCATTATATAGTGTCCTTCCTTATCCTTTGTGGCGGATTTAAGTCTAAAGTCTATTTTGTCAGAAATTAATATTGCTACTCCTCTTCTTTTTTGCTTATTGTTTGCTTGATATATTTTTTCCATCCTTTGAGTTTTAGTTTGTTTGTGTCTCTAAGTCTAAGGTGTGTCTCTTGTAGGCAGCATATAGAAGGATCGTGTTTCTTTATCCAGTCCGTGACTCTCTGTCTCTTTATTGGTGCATTTAGTCCATTTACATTCAGTGTAATTATAGAGAAATAAGTTTTTAGGTCTGTTATTTTGATGCCTTTTCATGTGTGTTGTTGACCATTTCATTTTTCCACATACTTTTTTGTGCTGAGACGTTATTCTTATTAAATTGTGAGATCCTCATTTTCATAGTGTTCGACTTTATGTTAGTTGAGTCATTACGTTTTTCTTGGCTTTTATCCTGAGTTATGGAGTTGATATTCCTTTTTTTGGTTACCTTATTATTTACCTCTATTTTTCTAAGTAAAAACCTAACTTGTATTGTTCTATATCGCCTTGTATCACTCTCCATATGGCAGTTCAGTGGCTCCTGTATTTAGTCCCTCTTTTTGATTATTGTGGTCTTTTACCTACTGACTTCCATGATTCCCTGTTATGTGTATTATTTTATTTATTTATTTATTTATTAAAATTAATCTTAATTTGTTTGTTTTAGTGTTTTCCTTATTTGAGTTGATATCAGGACGTTCTGTTTTGTGACCTTGTCTTGTGCTGGTACCTGATATTATTGGTTTTCTGACCAAACAATCTCCTTTAGCATTTCTTGTAGCTTTGGTTTGGTTTTTGCAAATTCTCTAAACTTGTGTTTATCTGCAAATATCTTAATTTTGCCTTCATATTTCAGAGAGAGTTTTGCTGGATATATGATCCTTGGCTGGCAGTTTTTCTCCTTCAGTGCTCTGTATATGTCGTCAGGCCTTCTTGCCTGCATGGTTTCTGCTGAGTAGTCTGAACTTATTCTTATTGATTCTCCCTTGAAGGAAACCTTTCTTTTCTCCCTGGCTGCTTTTAAAATTTTCTCTTTAACTTTGGTTTTGGTGAGTTTGATGATAATATGTCTTGGTGTTTTTCTTTTTGTATCAATCTTAAATGGGGTTCGATGAGCATCCTGGATAGATACCCTTTCGTCTTTCATGATGTCAGGGAAGTTTTGTGTCAGGAGTTCTTCAACCATTTTCTCTGTGTTTTCTGTCCCCCCTCCCTGTTCTGGGACTCCAATCACTCGCAAGTTATCCTTCTTGATAGAGTCCCACATGATTCTTAGGTTTTCTTCATTTTTTTTAATTCTTTTATCTGATTTTTTTCCAGCTATGTTGATGTTGATTTCCTGGTCCTCCAGATGTCCCAGTCTGCATTCGAATTGCTCGAGTCTGCTCCTCTGACTTCCTATTGCGTTGTCTAGTATTGTAATTTTATTGTTAATCTTTTGGATTTCTACATGCTGTCTCTCTATGGATTCTTGCAACTTATTAATTTTTCCACTATGTTCTTGAATAATCTTTTTGAGTTCTTCAGCAGTTTTATCAGTGTGTTCCTTGGCTTTTTCTGCAGTCTGTCTTATTTCATTTGTGATGTCTTGAAGCATTCTGTAAATTAGTTTTTTATATTCTGTATCTGATAATTCCAGGATTGTATCTTCGTTTGGGAAAGATTTTGATTCTTTTGTTTGGGGGGTTGGAGAAGCTGTCATGGTCTGCTTCTTTACGTGGTTTGATATGGACTGCTGTCTCTGAGCCATCACTGGGAAACTAGTTTTTCCAGAAAATCCGCTAAAAAAAATTGCAGTCAGATCCCTATCAGAGTTCTCCCTCTGGCTCAGGCTATTCGGATGTTAATGGAGCCGCCTGGGGAGGGTGGGGGAGGGATCAGAGAGGTAGGAGAGTAGCACCTCAGAATATAGCCAGAGTTGCTTCTCTTGCCTGGAATGACTATTATATCTGAGATTTCCGCGGGGCTCGTCGCCTATGTGTACTGGCTGTGTCGAGATTGCCCCCGGGGGGTCTGGCCCGCTTGAGTCAAGGTCAGATCCTCCGCTGTCAGCCCCACCCCCTAGGTCAAGGCTCCCCTACTGGGACAGTGCACTCCCGACTCCAAAATCCATCGCTGCTCCCAGGGACTCCCCGTCCCACCAGCTGCGTTGCCCGCCGCCCCAACAAACCAGCTGGGACCCCCCCGGGGTCAATTCAGGGGGATGGAGCTGCTTCTAGCACTCATGCCATGCCCGCGTCCGCCAAAATCCCGGCGGGATGGCTCCCCGGCTGGGACGCTGCTGTTCCCACTCCAAGACCAGTCGCTGCCTCCCGGGGACTTCTCCCACCGGCTGCACCACCACGCAGCCTGCGCGAACCAGCTGGGCCCCCTTCCGGAATGAGTTTGGGGGCTAGGGCTGGGCCCCTTGTCTGTGCTATCTGCCCCCCTGGGCTCTGCCCCGAATCGGGCTCTGAAGGTCACCTGACTGGTACGCTGGCTCCAGGCTCTGAAAACAATTGCTGCCTCCCCGTATTTGTTCGTTCTCCGTCTCTAAGTCTGTGTTTGTTGTTCAGAGTTCGTAGATTGTTATGTATGTGATCGATTCACTTGTTTTTCCGAGTCTTTGTTGCAAGAGGGATCCGCGGTAGTGTCCACCTAGTCTACCATCTTGGCCCCGCCCTCCCTGGTTAGCTTTTTTTTTATGAAGAATTTTATGGAGAGAAAGTAAATTTTATTATTTAATTATTTTTTATATATTTTTAACCTTTATAGCTCAAGAAACAAAAATTAAAGAGGAGATAATTCAGGTAGGCATAGGAAATTTTCTTTCATCTTTCATTCTTTTCTAGACTTGGAGTCAGTTCATCTGCTTACTTCTGCATTTTAATCACCACCACTTGTGGTGGTTACTAATACACTGTTAGCTGTATTAGTTATCAGAAAAACAGGATGAATAACAAAGTGTTGGAATGTAGTCACTCCATCTACAGAGAAGCAATGCAGGCTTAGCAAAAGATGGTTCATGGGTGCCTTAGGCTGGTTTCTCTAGGAGAGAAAAAAAACAGTAAAACATATACATATAAAAAAATATACGTACAAATATAGAGAGAAAAAGAGAGATTTACTTCAAGAGCATGGCTCACTCAGTCGTGGGGGCTGGCAAGTTCCAAATTCATAGATCAGGTAGCAGGATGGAGATTTCTGCTGGCTCACAGAATGGGAGGGTTGGTGAATCCAAAATCTACAGATCAGGTGGCAGGCTGGAGACTCCTGCAGACCTACATCCCAGGAACCATAGACCTGACAACAAGAGGAATACATGGTCAAAAGGGAGTGAGCTTTGCCAGAACATACATTTATATTCTGGAGGCAGATCACACCCCCAAAAACATCCCCCTTTTACCTGATTGGCTGCTCACATCACATCACAAAATGGAAGATGATTACATTGTATTACATTATGGAAGAGCAACTAGTCCAGTGTCTACCAAACCACTGAGAATTATAGCCTAGCCAAGCTGACACACATTAACCATCACACCAGTAGATCAACAGCTCTTCATGGCAAGGAGAAGAAGAAAGAATGCAGAAGCATTCCAAAATCACTGCATGTAAATTGCTTTTATCAAGAGTATTATATCTAAGTTTGGTTCATTAGTTTTTTAATTGTATCTTTTTTATCTTCAATGCAATTTCAAGCATTTTTTTTTTTTAAGGCTGAATTATCAGTGAAGTCATCAAACACAGCCCACATGTATTTTATCTAGAATACATATTTTTCCAAGTCAAATTGCTACTGCTTTAATTATTGGATGTAATTCTCAGTTAAGAGAGCTGAAAGAGATGAGAGGCAATGTTGGACTCAAACATTCTCCTCTTGAATGCAGAACACCAAAGACATAAGGAAAATATGAGCCCAAGAGACAGAAAGGGTCACATAAACCAGAGACTCCATCAGCCTGAGACCAGAAGAATTAGATGGTGCCCAGCTACCACCAATGACTGCTTTGACAGGGAAAAAAATAGAGAATCCTTGATGTATCAGGAGAAAAGTGGGGTGCAGACCTCAAATTCTAATAAAAAGTCTGGACTTAATGGTCTGACTGAGAGTGGAAGCATCCCAGAGGTCATGGTCCCTGGACTCTCTGGTAGCCCAAAAGTAAAACCATCCCTGAAGCCAGCTCTTCAGGCAAAGATTAGACTGGACTATAAGACATAAAATGATACTGATGAGGAGTGTGCTTCTTAGCTCAAGTATACACATAAGTGGGCAGCTCTTGTCTGAAGGCGAGATGAGAAGGCAGAGGGGGACAGGAACTGGTTGAGTGGACACGGAAAATACAGGGTGGAGAGGAGTGTGCTGTCACATTGTAGGGAAAGCAATTAGAGTCACATAACAATGTGTGTATAAGTTTTTGTATGAAAAACTGACTTGAATTGTGAACTTTCCCTTAAAACACAATTAAAAAAAAATTCTCTTTCTCTGCTTTCAAATATTCTTTCTACATTAGTCAAAATGGACAAAGGAGAATACAATGCAATCTATTTGGAAGAAGAAGGAGAAGAGCACTAGGTTTTATTTTATAACGTTATTGAGAAAAATAAATAGATGCAACGGGTTATGCCGTAAGAAAACGTGTTTCAGCAAAATAGATCCGAGAAAATATGAGAAGCTAATAACAAAAGAAACCAAAATGTATTTAAATTACTACTAAAATGGTCACCAGGCCTGGAAGGTTTTTCAGGTTATTTCTAAAAAATCATCAAGTAAAAGATGTTTTCAACAGTATGTAAGGTGTACTGGAGAATGGAAAAGCGTGGAAAGTTTGCTAATGAGTTTTACCAGGTGAACCTAATCTTGATATAAATTAATGGCAAGCATAGCACAGGAAAATAAGACCATAGGGCTATCTTAATATAAACATGCAGAAGAAACAGAGTAGAATCTTTTAGTGTTGTTGTTAGTGGTCATTAAGTAAGCTCCTACTCGTAGAAATCCATAGCCCAGCAGAAACACTGCCATTCCATTCACAATCGTTGCTATGCTTGAACCCATTGTTGCACCACTGTGTCAATTCATCTCATTGAGGGTCCTCGTCTTTTTGCTGATCCTCTTCCTTACCAAGCATGATGTCCTTCTCTAGGGACTTCTCCCTCCTGATACCATGTCTAAAATACGTGAGATGAAGTCTCCCATCCTGGCTTCCAAGGAGCATTCTGGCACACCTTCTTCCAAGATATACTTGCCCATTCTTCTGGCAGTCCATGATATATTCAATAATCTCTGCCAACACCATATTTCAAAAGCATCAATTCTTCTTCTGCCTTCTTTATTCATTGTCCAGCTTTCCCATGTATATGAGACAACTGAAAATATCATGCCATCAGTCAGCTGCACCTTAGTCCTCAAAGTGACATCTTTGCTTTTCAACAATTTAAAGAGTTGTCCAATATAATACATCATTTGATTTCTGGCTGATATTTCTATGTGGTGTTGATTGTGGATCCAAGTAAAATGAAATCCTTGGCAACTTCAATCTTTTCTCCATTTATCATGATGTGCTTTTGGTCCAGTTGTGAGGATTTTCGTTCTCTTTAAATTCAGTAATCCGTACTGAAAGCTGTAGTCTTTGATCTTCATCAGTAAGTGTTTGAAGTCCACTTTCAGCCAGCAAGGTCCTGTCATCTGCGTATCTCAGCTTATTGATAAGTCTTCCTCCAATTCTGGTGTTGCATTCTTCTTCATATAGTCCAGCTCCTCAGATTATTTTCTCAGTATACAAATTGATTAAATATGGTGTAAGGATTTTAAGGATACAATCCTGACACATACCTTTCCTGATTTTAAACCAGAGTGTATCCCCTTGTTCTTTTTTCAATGGCCACCTTTTGGTCTCTGTACAGGTTCCACATGAGCACAATTAAGAGTTCTGGAATTCCCATTCTTCCCAGTGTTATCCACAATTTGTTATGATCCTCACAGTTGAATGCTTCTGCACAGCCAATAAAATACAGGTAAACATCTTTCTGTTATTCTCTGTTTTCAGCCAAGATCCATCTGACATCAGCAATGATATCCCTGGTTCCATGTCCTCTTCTGAATCTGGCTTGAATTTCTGGCAGTTCCCTGTTCATGCACTGTTGAAATTTTTTGAATTATCTTCAGCAAAATTTTATTTGTATATGATATTAATGATATTGTTTGATAGTTTCAGCTTTCTGTTACATTACCTTTCTGTGAAATGGGCACAAATATGGATCTCTTGTAGTCCATTGGCCAAGTACTTTTATTCCAAATTTCTTGGCATAGACAAGTGAGTACCTTCAGTGCAGCATCTCTTTGTTGAAACATCTCAATTAATATTCTGTCAATTCTTGGAGCCTTGTTTTTTGCCAATGCTTTCAGTGCAGCTTGGACTTCTTCCTTCAGTACAATTGGTTCTTGATCATATGCTAACCTCCTGAAATTTTTGAACGTTGACAAATTATTTTTGGTACAGTGACTCTGTGTATGTCTTTCATCTTCTTTTGATACTTCTTGCATCGTTCAATATTTTGCCCACAGAACCCTTCAAAATTGCAACTCTAGGCTTGAAAATTTTCTTCAGTTCCTTCAGCTTGAGAAATGCCAATCTTGCTCTTCCCTTTTGATTGTCTAACTCCAGGTCATTGCTCAAGTCATTACAATACTTTACTTTGTCTTCTTTAGCTGCCTTTTAAAACTTTGTTCAGCTATTATACTTTATCACTTTTTCCATTCACTTTAGCTACTGTACATTCAAGAGCAAGTTTCTTAGTCTCTTCTGACATCCATTTTGGTCTTTCTTTTCTGTCTTTTTAATGACCTTTTGCTTTCTTCATGCATAATGTCCTTGATATCATACCACAATTCATCTGGTTTTCAGTCATTAGTTTTCAGTGCAAAATCTACTCTTGAGATGGTCTCCAAATTCAGGTGGGATATACTCAAAGTCATATTTTGGTGCTCATAGACACTTTTCTTCAGCTTCAACTTGAACTTGCATAGGAGCAATTGATGGTCTCTTCCATAGCCACCCCATGGTTCTATTCTTACAGATGATAATGAATTTCTCCATCATCTCTTTCCGCAGCTGTAGTTGATTTGATTCCTGTTTTTCCCATCCAGTGGGGTCCAAGTACATGCTCACCATTTATGTTGCTGAAGAAAGGTATTTGCAATGGATAAGTAGTTCATCTTCCAAAATTCTGTCATGTGAACTACTATGTCATTTCTATCACAAGGCCATGTTTTCTAACTACAATTCCTTCGTTGTTTCCAAATTTCCCATGGCAATCACCAGTAACACATCAATGTACCAATGTGTTTGATCAACTTCAGACTGCAGAAGTTGGTAAAAATCTTCAATTTCCTCAACTTTGGCTTTAATGGTTGGTGTGTAAATTTTAATAATGGTCATATTAACCAGTTTCCTTGAAGTCATATAAATACTATCCCGTCACTGACAACACTTTACTTCAGGATAGATCTTTTAATGTTCTTTTTGATGATGAATGTGATGCCATTCCTCTTCAATTTTTCATTCCCAGCACAGTAGACCATATGACTATCTGTTTCAAAATGGCCAATACCAGTTCATTTTAGCTCCCTGATGCCTAAGATATCAATCTTTATGCCTTTCATTTCATTTTTGATGTTTTCCAACTTCCCTAGATTGATACTTTGTACATCCCACATTTCAATTATTAATTAATATTTGCAGCTGTTTCTTCTCATTTTACACCATGCCATATCAGCAAATGAAGGTCCCTAAAGTTTTACTTCATCCATGTTATTAAGGTCAACTCTACTTTGAGGAAGCATCTTTTCCCCAGTAATATTTTCAGTGCTTCCTCTCAGAGGGGCTCATCTTCCAGGACTATATCACAGAATGTTCTGCTGCTATGCATAAGGTTTTCTTCACTGGCCAATTTTTTCAGAAATACACTGCCAGGTCCTTCTTCCTAATGTCTTAGTCTGGAAGATCTCCTGAGACCTGTCCACCATGGGTGACCAGGCTGGTATTTCAGATACAGGTGGTATAACTTCCAGTATCACAGCAACATACAAGCCACTACAGTTTGACGAAATGACTGATTGATGGTGGAGTGAAATATTAGCAAAGAAATATAGGAAAAAAATAAATACATCATTATTTTGGAATTAAAACAGAGAAACACTAGAAAGTCAATTCATATAATTTATTATATTACTAAAGAATATAAATGACACTGTTACTGAAGAATAAAAGTTGTTAGATGGTTTAAAAAGATTTCCCCTAAGGAATTCCTTCAGGAATCTGGCAGTAAAAGAAACACTCTAATAGAATATATGCAATTTATCAAATAAACTATGATAAACTTCACACTTAATGGTGAAGCTTTATACGTATTCTCACAAAAGACATTAGCACATAAGAATATTTGTTAAGAAAGGTTCCGTTTAACATTTTACTAGGAGTCCTAGCAAATGACAGAGAACAAAAAAAAAAAGGTAATAAAATTTGAAAAGCAAAAATACCACAGTCAAGATTTGTAGACATTATTTCCAGTTTCTGAAAAGAGTAATCACCCATAACCTTTAATCCCGTGAATGCCACGCTGCCATAACCCCCAACCACTTGGTAGTGTATAGCCCTACAGTTCCCTCCCTCTAACCTTGTCAGTTCAGTGAAGTGACAACAAGATGCATCCCACGAAACATGCCATTAAATTTCCCAGACTGACACACGTCAGGGAGTTATAGGACTATAAACCTGCTCAGTGTCCTCTGCTACTTCCTCTGACCTGTGTTTAACTGGTGTTGTTGTTAGGTACACTCCAGTCAGTTCTGACTCATAGTGACCCTATGTAGAATAGAATGAAACACTGCCCCGTCCCGTGTCATCCTGACAATTGTTGCTATGTTTGAGCCCATTGATGTGACCACTGTGTCAGTCCATCTCCTTGAGGGCCTTCATCTTTTTCGCTGACTCTCTATTTTACCAAGCATGATGTCTTTCTCCAGGGACTGGTCCCTCTTTATAACATGTCCAAAGTACGTGAGACAAAATCTCACCATACTGGCTTATAGGGAGCACTCTGGCAGAACTTCTTCCAAGACAGATTTTTTTGTTCCGCGAGCAGTCCATGGTACATTCAATGTTTTTTACCAACACCATAGTTCAAAGGCATCAATCCTTCTTTGGTCTTCCTTGTTTATTTTCCAGTTTTCACTTGCATGTGAGGTCATTGAAAACATCATGGGTTAGGTCTGGTGTGCCTTAGACCTCAAAGTGATGTCTTTTCAACACTTTCAGAGGTCTTTTGTAGCAAATTTGTCCAGTGTGATATATCACTTGATTTCTTAGTTTCTTCTATGTGGCTTTGATTGTGGATCCAAGTAAAAAAAAAAATCCTTGACAATTTCAATATTGTCTCTGTTTATCATGGCATTGCTTACTGGTCCAGTTGTGAGGATTTTTGTTTTATTAATGTTAAGGCGTATCCATTCTGGTGATTATAGTCTTTGATCTTCCACAGCAAGTGCTTCAAATCCTCTTCGTTTTCACTAAGCAAGGTGGTGTCATCTGCATATTGTAGTTTATTTATGAGATTTTCACTGCCAATATTTTCAGAAGTAGACTGCCAGGCCTTTCTTCCTTGTTCTCTTAGTCTGGAATTTTCCCTGAAATCTGTCCTCCATGAGTGACCCAGCTGGTATTTGCAATATGTGTGACATAGCTTCCAGCATTACAGTAACACACAACTCACCATGATACTACAAACTGACAGACGAGTGGTGGTGATCATATGGGTAACCAGGAGAAATCCAAGCCTCTCAGATCTCCATAACCACACAAAATCTTTTTTTTTTTTAATGAGTAAAATTTTATGTTTTATAGTTCAGTCTAACTTTCGTCTGAAGAGTTGGGTTCAGGAATGGTTTTAGCTTTGAGCTGACAGAGAATCTGGGGGCCATGTCTTCTGGGGTTCCTCTAGCCTCAGTCAGAACATTAAGCCTGGTCTTTACACTAGAACTTGACTTTTGCACCACACTTTTCTCGTGCTCCATTAGGGACTCTCTGTTGAGTTCCCTGTCAGGGCGATTATTGGTGGTAGCCAGGCATCACCTAGTTCTTCTGGTCTCAGGCTAATGGAGTCTCTGGTTTATGTGGTCCTTTTGTTTCTTGGGCTAATATTTTCCTGAGTCTTTGGCGTTCTTCATTCTCCTTTGTTCCAGGTGGGTTGGGACCAATTTATACATCTTAGATGACTGCTCACAAGCTTTTAAGACTCCAGACTCTACTCACCAAAGTAGAATGCAGAACATTTTCTTAATAAACTTTGTTACACCGGTTGACCTAGATGTCCCCCTAGATCATGGTCCCCAGATCCCCACCCCTGCTACTCTGTCCATCAAAGTGTTTGGTTGGATTCAGGAAACTTCTTAGCTTTTGGTTTATTCCAGGTGTGCTAACTTCCCCTATATTGTGTGTTGTGCTCCCCTTTGCCTAAGATAATTCTTGTCTACTAACTAGTTAGTGAAAACCCCTCTCCCTCCATCCTCTCCACCCTGGGAACCATCAAAGAATGTTTTCTCTGTGTTTAAACCTTTTCTTCAGTTCTTATAATAGTGGTCTTATACAATATTTTTCCTTTTAAAAATGAGTAATTTCACTCAGCATAATGCCTTTCAGATTTATCCGTGTTGTGAGATGTTTCTCGGATTCATCATTGATCTTTATCTTGCATAGTATTCCTTCGTGTGGGTATACCATAATTTCTTTATCCATTCCTCTGTTGATAGGCACCTAGATTGTTTCCATCTTTTTGCTATTGTGAACAGTGCTACAATGAACATGGGTGTGATATATCTATTTATGCGAGGGATCTTATTTCTCTAAGATATATCCCAAGGAGTGGGATTGCTGGATCGTATTCTACTCTGCCATATAGGGTCACTATGAGTTGGAATCAACTCGATGGCAAAAGTTTTTTTTTTTTTTTTGGTTTATGGTACTTCTATTTCTAGCTTTTTAAGGAAGCTCCAAATTGATTTCCAAATGGTTGTACCATTTTACATTCCCACCAGCAGTGTATAAGTGTCCCAGTCTCTCCACAACTTCTCCAACATTTATTATTTTGTGCTTTTTGGATTAATGCTAGCCTTGTTGGAGTAAGATGGTATCTCATTGTAATTTTGATTTGCATTTCTCTAAATGGATAATGATCTTGAGCATTTCTTCATGTATCTGTTAGCCTCCTGAATGTCTTCTTTGGTAAAGTGTCTCTTCATATTTTTATCCATTTTTTAATTGGATTTTTGTCTTTTTGTTGTTGAGGTTTTACAGTATCTCATAGATTTTAGAGATCAGAAACTGCTCAGATATGTCTTAGCCAAAATTTTTTTTTCCCAGTCTGTAGGTTATCTTTCCTCTTTTGGTGAAGTCTTCTGATGAGCATAAGTGTTTGATTTTTAGGAGCTCCCAGTTATCTGGTTTCTCTTATGGTGTTTGTGCATCATTAGTTATGTTTTGTACTCTGTTTCTGCCATATTGTAGGATTTCTAGCATCTTCCCTATTTTTTCTTTCACGATCTTTATCATTCTAGATTTTATATTAAGGCCTTTGGTCCACTTTGAGTTAGTTTTTGTGCATGGTGTGAGGTATGGATCTTGTTTCATTTTTTTGCAGATGGATATCTAGTTATACCAGCACCATTTGTTAAAGAGACTGTCTTTTCTTCGTTTAATGAAGTTTGGGCCTTTGTCAAATATCAGCTGCTCATAGGTGAATGAATTTATATCTGGATTCTCAACTGTGTTCTATTGGTCTATGTATCTGTTGCCACTCCAGTGCCAGGATGTTCTGACTACTGCGGTGGTATAATAGGTTCTAAAATCAGGTAGTGTGAGGCCTCCCACTTTGTTCTTCTTCTTCCATAATGTTTTACTTATCAGGGGCCTCTCCCCTTTCCATATGAAATTGGTGATTTGTTTTTACCTTTCATTAAAAAATGTCATTTGAGGCTTCCGGCCAAGATGGCTGACTAGGTAGACGCTATCTCGGATCCCTCTTGCAACAAAGACTCGGAAAAACAAGTGAATCGATCACATACATGACAATCTACAAACCCTAACCAACAAACACAGATTTAAAGAGATGACCTGAGTGATAAAGACGGAGAAGGAACAACTACGGGGAAGCAGCGACTGTTTTCGGAGCCTGGAGCCAGCGTCCCAGTCAGGTATCCTTGGCGCCGGGCTTAGGACTGGGTGCAGGGGAGCTAAACACAACATCCTGTGACGGCGCAAACACGGTGCGCAGCCCTACCCCCCTGAACGGACATTGGGACGGGGCCCAGCCAGTCAGCGTCTGGCGGGAGGAGAAGTCCCCGGGAGGCAGCAACTGGTTTTGGAGCCGGGAGTGCAGCGTCCCAGCAGGGGAACCTTGCCGCGGGGCTTTGGACTGGCAGCGGAGGAAGTGACCGTGGCTTCTGTGGGCCTGACCCTCGGGGGCAATCTCTACCCAGCCAGCACACATAGGTGACACACCCCTCGGGATTCACAGATCAAATAGTCATCGCAAGCAAGATAAGTAACTTTGTCTATATTCCGGGGTGCTACTCTCTCCTATTTATCTGATCCTCCCCTCCCCTTCCCAGTCGGCTTCGTTAACACTGGAATTTCCTGAGCCAGAGGGAGAACTGCTCCACGGTTTTTCTTTCCCCCCCCCTTTTTTTTTGGTCTTTTCCTAACCCATTCTCCTGGCCTGAGAGAAGCAACCACAAAAAGCCCAGGGACCAAAAATCCTTCCCTAATTGGACTAAAAACACAGAACCAGCTCCAGCCAAGCATATGTGACCCCCAGTCTCTGACTTTCATCCCTACAGGGAACAAGGAGGCTATTATAATGCAAAGGCATTTCGGATAGGGATCTGACAACATTCTTTTTAGCGGATTTACTGGAAAGACAAGTTTCCCAGGTCTGATATCTCTGTGTATTCAACAGAGCCCTCACTGACCCACAACAGGGAACTGAGGGCTGAAGCTCCCCCCAGACCACCTAGCTTCCTGCCTTAGGGGTCTAAGGAGGGTGACACCTACCAATCTGTAGAGGTACTTGTACTGGGGGCCTAAGGTACACGTGCAGAGCCCACCCATCAAGGTGCTTTAGGAATAGAGACACACCTACCTCACTGACACTTGGGGTAGCCTCTCAGCCTCCTGCCCCCCTGGAGCGTGAACCCCAGCTGCTATTAGAATCTGGTGCATACAACTATCACCACTACTTCTCAAGGTGGATAGGTGAGAGGCTGCATCACACACTTGATGACCCAAAATCAGATTCTACTCAAGAATAGTGAATGGACTCAGGCATATATATCTGGTAACAGCCCAAACCAGCTGGTAATACGGCATAAGTAAGCCAGGGGCTACAACAATCAAGACAGCACAATCTAGTAGCCCATCCACATATACTGAAAGAAAACAAAACAAGATAAGACTCAGTGAGCAAATATAGAATAAATCACTACAATATCTTAGTGATGGCTCAGAGACAGCAGTCGATATAAAACCACATAAAGAAGCAGACCATGACTGCTTCTACAACCCCCCAAACAAAAGAATCAAAATCCTTCCCAAATGAAGATACAATGCTGGAATTATCAGATACAGAATATAAAAAACTAATTTACAGAATGCTTCAAGACATCAGGGATGACCTCAGAAATGAAATAAGGCAAACTGCAGAAAAAGCCAAGGAACACACTGATAAAACTGTTGAAGAACTCAAAAAGATTATCCAAGAACATAGTGGAAAAATTAATAAGTTGCAAGAATCCATAAAGAGACAGCATTCAGAAATCCAAAAGATTAACAATAAAAGTACAGAATTAGACAATGCAATAGGAAGTCAGAGGAGCAGTCTCGAGCAATTAGAATGCAGAGTGGGAAATCTGGAGGACCAGGGAATTAACACCAACATAGCTGAAAAAAAATCAGATAAAAGAATATAAAAAAATGAAGAAACCCTAGGAATCATGTGGGACTCTATCAAGAAGGATAACTTGCGTGTGATTGGCGTCCCAGAACAGGGAGAGAGGACAGAAAACACAGAGAGAATAGTTGAAGATCTGTTGACAGAAAACTTCCCTGACATCATGAAAGACGAAAGGATATCTATCCAAGATACTCATTGAAACCCATTTAAGATTGATCCAGAAAGAAAAACACCAAGACATATTATCATCAAACTTGCCAAAACCAAAGATAAAGAGAAAATTTTAAAAGTAGCCAGGGATAAAAGAAACGTCTCCTACAAGGGAGAATCCATAAGAATAATTTCAGACTACTCAGCAGAAACCATGCAGGCAAGAAGGCAATGGGATGACATATACAGAGCACTGAAGGAGAAAAACTGCCAGCCAAGGATCATATATCCAGCAAAACTCTCTCTGAAATATGAAGGCGAAATTAAGATATTTACAGATAAACACAAGCTTAGAGAATTTACAAAAACCAAACCAAAGCTACAAGAAATACTAAAGGAAAATGTTTGATCAGAAAACCAATAATATCAGATACCAGCACAACACAAGGTCACAGAACAGAACATCCTGATATCAACTCAAATAGGGAAATCACAAAAACAAATTAAGATTAATTTAAAAAAAATGCTTATAACAGGGAATCATTGAAGTCAATATGTAAAAGATCACAATAATCAAAAAGAGGGGTGGCATAGAACTGCCATATGGAGAGGAATACAAGGCAATACAGGACAATACAAGTTAGGCTTTTACTTAAAAAAATAGGGGTAAGTATTAAGGCAACCACAAAGAGGTATAACAACTCCATAACTCAAAATAAAAACCAAGAAAAACGTAACGACTCAGCAAACATAAAGTCAAATACTATGAAAATGAGGAACACACAATTTACAAAGAAAAACATCTCAGCACAAAAAAGTAAGTGGAAAATTGAAATGGTCAACAGCACACATTAAAAGGCATCAAAATGACAACACTAAAACACATACTTATCTATAATTACACTGAATGTAAATGGACTAAATGCACCAATACAGAGACAGAGAGTCTCAGACTGGATAAAGAAACACGATCCATCTATATGCTGCCTACAAGAGACACACCTTAGACTTAGAGACACAAACAAACTAAAACTCAAAGGATGGAAAAAAATATATCAAGCAAACAATAAGCAAAAAAGAGCAGGAGTAGCAATATTAATTTCTGACAAAATTAACTTTAAACTTAAATCCACCACAAAGGATAAAGAAGGACACTACATAATGATAAAAGGGACAATTGATCAGGCAGATATAACCATAATAAATATTTATGCACCCAATGACAGGGCTGCAAGATACATAAATTTTCACAGAACTGAAAAGTGAGATAGACACCTCCACAATTATAGTAGGGGACTTCAACACATCACTTTCGGAGAAGGACAGGACATCCAGTAAGAAGCTCAATTACAACAATCAACCAACTTGACCTCATTGACTTATACAGAACTCTCCACCCAACTGCTGCAAGGTATACTTTTTTTTCTAGCGCAAATGGAACATTCTCTAGAATAGACCCCATATTCGGTCATAAAACAAACCTTTGCAGAATCCAAAACATAGAAATATTACAAAGCATCTTCTCAGACCACAAGGCCACAAAAGTGGAAATCAATAACAGAAAAATTAGGGAAAAGAAATCAAATACTTGGAAAATGAACAATACCCTCCTGAAAAAAGACTGGGTTAGGGAAGACATCAAGGAGGGAATAAGGCAATCCATAGAATGCAACGAGAATGAAAATACTTCCTGTCAAAACCTCTGGGACACAGCAAAAGCAGTGCTCAGAGGCCAATTTATATTGATAAATGTACACATCCAAAAAGAAGAAAGAGCCAAAATCAGAGAACTGTCCCGACAACTTGAACAAATAGAAAGTGAGCAACAAAAGAACCCATCAGGCACCAGAAGAAAACAAATAATACAAATTAGAGCTGAACTAAATGAATTAGAGAACAGAAAAAACAATTGAAAGAATTAACAAAGCCAAAAGCTGGTTCTTTGAAAAAATTAACAAAATTGATAAACCATTGGCTAGACTGACTAAAGAAATACAGGAAAGGAAACAAATAACCCGAATAAGAAACGAGAAGGGCCACATCACAACAGACCCAACTGAAATTAAAAGAGTCATATCAGATTATTATGAAAAATTGTACTCTAACAAATACACAAACCTAGAAGAAATGGATGAATTCCTGGAAAAACACTACCTACCTAAACTAACACAATCAGAAGTAGAACAACTAAATAGACCCATAAGAAAAAAAGAGATTGAAAAGGTAATCAAAAAACTCCCAACAAAAAAATGCCCTGGCCCGGATGGCTTTACTGCAGAGTTCTACCAAACTTTCAGAGAAGAGTTAACCCCACTACTACTAAAGGTATTTCAAAGCATAGAAAATGACGGAATACTACCTAACTCATTCTATGAAGCCACCATTTTCCTGATAACAAAACCAGGTAAAGACATCACAAAAAAAGAAAATTACAGACCTATATCCCTCATGAACATAAATGCAAAAATCCTCAACAAAATTCTAGCCAATAGAATTCAACAACATATCAAAAAATTAATTCACCATGACCAAATGGGATTTATACCAGGTATGCAAGGCTGGTTTAATATTAGAAAAACCATTAATGTAATCCACCAGCCCCACCATATAAATAAAACAAAAGACAAAAACCACATGATCTTATCAATTGATGCAGAAAAGGCATTTGACAAAGTCCAATACCCATTTATGATAAAAACTCTCACCAAAATAGGAATTGAAGGAAAATTCCTCAACATAATAAAGGGCATCTATACATACAAAGCCAATAGCCAACATCACTCTAAATGGAGAGAGCCTGAAAGCATTTCCCTTGAGAAGGGGAACCAGACAAGGATGCCCTCTATCACCACTCTTATTCAACATTGTGCTAGAAGTCCTAGCCAGAGCAATTAGCCTAGACAAAGAAATAAAGGGCATCAGGATTGGCAAGGAAGAAGCAAAATTATCTCTATTTGCAGAGGACATAATCTTATACACAGAAAACCCTAAGGAATCCTCCAGAAAACTACTGAAACTAATAGAAGAGTTTGGCAGAGTCTCAGGTTATAAAATAAACATACAAAAATCACTTGGATTCCTCTACATCAACAAAAAGAACACCGAAGAGGAAATAACCAAATCAATACCATTCACAGTAGCCCCCAAGAAGATAAAATACTTAGGAATAAATCTTACCAAAGATGTAAAAGACCTATACAAAGAAAACTACAAAGTACTACTACAAGAAACTAAAAAGGACCTACTTAAGTGGAAAAACGTACCTTGCTCATGGATAGGAAGACTTAACATAGTAAAAATGTCTATTCTACCAAAAGCCATCTATACATACAATGCACTTCCGATCCAAATTCCAATGTCATTTTTTAATATGATGGAGAAACAAATCACCAACTTCATATGGAAGGGAAAGAAGCCTCAGATAAGCAAAGCATTACTGAAAAATAAGAAGAAAGTGGGAGGCCTCACTCTACCTGATTTCAGAACCTATTATACAGCCACAGTATTCAAAACAGCCTGGTATTGGTACAACAACAGGCACATAGACCAGTGGAACAGAATTGAGAAACCAGATATAAATCCATCCACATATGAGCAGCTGATATTTGACAAAGGCCCAGTGTCAGTTAATTGGGGAAAAGATAGTCTTTTTAACCAATGGTGCTGGCATAACTGGATATCCATTTGCAAAAAAATGAAACAGGACCCATACCTCACACCATGCACAAAAACTAACTTCAAGTGGATCAAAGACCTATATACATTAAGACTAAAACGATAAAGATCATGGAAGAAAAAAATAGGGACAACATTAGGAGCCCTAATACAAGGCATAAACAGAAAAGCAAAACATTACCAAAAATGATGAAGAGAAACCAGATAACTGGGAGCTCCTAAAAATCAAACATCTATGCTCATCTAAAGACTTCACCAAAAGAGTAAAAAGACCACCTACAGACTGGGAAAGAATTTTCAGCTATGACATCTCCGACCAGCGCCTGATCTCTAAAATCTATATGATTCTGTCAAAACTCAACCACAAAAAGACAAACAACTCAATCAAGAAGTGGGCAAAGGATATGAGCACACACTTCACTAAAGAAGATATTCAGGCAGCTAACAGATACATGAGAAAATGCTCTCGATCATTAGCCATTAGAGAAATGCAAATTAAAACTACAATGAGATTCCATCTCACTCCAACAAGGCTGGCATTAATCCAAAAAACACAAAATAATAAATGTTGGAGAGGCTGCGGAGAGATTGGAACTCTTATATACTGCTGGTGGGAATATAAAATGGTACAACCACTTTGGAAATCTATCTGGCGTTATCTTAAACAGTTAGAAATAGAACTACCATACAACCCAGAAATCCCACTCCTTGGAATATACCCTAGAGAAATAAGAGCCTTCACACAAACAGATACATGCACACCCATGTTTATTGCAGCTCTGTTTACAATTTTTTTTACAATAGCAAAAAGCTGGAAGCAACCAAGGTGTCCATCAACAGATGAATGGTTAAATAAATTGTGGTATGTTTACACAATGGAATACTATGCATCGATTAAGAACAGTGACGAATCTATGAAACATTTCATAACATGGAGGAACCTGGAAGGCATTATGCTGAGTGAAATTAGTCAGAGGCAAAAGGACAAATATTGTATAAGACCACTATTATAAGACCTTGAGAAATAGCATAAACTGAGAAGAACACATACTTTTGTGGTTACGAGGCGGGGAGGGAGGAAGGGTGGGAGAGGTTTTTTTACTGATTAGTTAGTAGATAAGAACTGCTTTAGGTGAAGGGAAGGATAATACTCAATACATGGAAGGTCAGCTCAACTGGACTGGACCGGACCAAAAGCAAAGAAGTTTCCGGGATAAAATGAATGCTTCAAAGGTCAGTGGAGAAAGGACGGGGGTTTTGGGACCATGGTTTAAGGGGATTTCTAAGTCAATTGGCAAAATGATTGTATTATGAAAACATTCTGCATCCCACTTTGAAATGTGGCGTCTGGGGTCTTAAATGCTAACAAGCGGCCATCTAGGATGCATCAATTGGTCTCAACCCATCTGGATCAAAGGAGAATGAAGAACACCAAGGTCACATATTAACTAAGAGCCCAAGAGACAGAAAGGGGCACATGAACCAGAGACCTACATCATCCTGAGACCAGAAGAACTAGTTGGTACCCGGCCACAACCGATGACTGCCCTGACAGGGAGCACAACAGAGAACCCCTGAGGGAGCAGGAGATCAGTGGGATGCAGACCCCAAATTCTCACAAAAAGACCATACTTAATGGTCTGACTGAGACTAGAGGAATCCCGGCGGTCATGGTCCCCAAACCTTCTGTTGGCCCAGGACAGAAACCATTCCCGAAGACAACTCATCAGACATGAAAGGGACTGGACAGTGGGTAGGAGAGAGATGCTGATGAAGAGGGAGCTATTTGTATCAGGTGGACACTTGAGACTGTGTTGACATCTCCTGTCTGGAGGGGGGATGGGAGGATAGAGAGAGTTGGAAGCTGGCAAAATTGTCACAAAAGGAGAGACTGGAAGGGCTGACTCATTAGGGGGAGAGCAAATGGGAGTACGGAGTAAGGTGTATATAAACTTGTATGTGACAGTCTGACTTGATTTGTAAACGTTCACTTGAAGCTCAATAAAAGTTATTAAAAAAAAAAAAGAGAAACAACCCGATTAAAAATGGGAAAACAATATGAACAGACACTTTACTAAAGAAGACATTCAGTTGGCTAAAAGATACATAAGGAAGTGCTCTTGATCATTAGCTTTTAGAGAAATGCAAATCAAAACTACAATGAGATTCCATCTCACTCCAACAAGGCTGGCATTAATCCCAAAACACAAAATGATAAATGTTGGAGAGGCTGTGGAGAGACTGCAACACTTATACACTGCTGGTGGGAATGTGAAATGGTACAATCACTTTGGAAATCGATTTGGCGCTTCCTTAAAAACCTAGAAATAGAAATATCATACAACCCGGCAATCCCACTTCTTGCAATATATCCTAGACAAATAAGAGCCTTTACACGAACAGGTATATGCACACCCATGTTTATTGCAGCACTATTTACAATAGCAAAAAGATGGAAGTAACCAAGGTGCCCATCGATGGATGAATGGATAAATAAATTATGGTATATTCACACAATGGAACACTACACATCGATAAAGAACAGTGATGAATCTGTGGAACATTTCATAACATGGAGGAACCTGGAAGACAGTACGCTGAGTGCAATTAGTCAGTTGCAAAAGGACAAATAGGATGTTTAAGACCACTATTATAAGATCTTGAGAAACAGTTTAAGCTGAGAAGAATGCATTCTTTTGTGGTTATGAGAGGGGGGAGGGAGGAGGGAAGGAGAGGGATATTTTCTAATTAGATAGTAGATATGAACTACTTTAGGGGAAGGGAAGGACAACACTCAGTACAGGGGAGGTCAACACAACTGGACTAAACCAAAAGCAAAGAAGTTTCCTGAATAAACTGAATGCGTCGAAGGTTAGCAAAGCAGGGGCAGGGGTTTGGGGACCACGGTTTCAGGGGACATCTAAGTCAATTGGCATAATAAAATCTCTTAAGAAAACATTCTGCATCCCACTTTGAAGAGTGGCATCTGGGATCTTAAATGCTAGCAAGCAGCCATCTAAGATGCATCAATGAGTCTCAACCCATCTGGATCAGAGAATAATGAAGAACACCAAGGACACAAGGTAATCACAAGCCCAAGAGACAGAAAGGGCTACATGAACCAGAGACTACATTGTCCTAAGACCAAAAGATCTAGATGGTGCCCAGCCACAACTGATGACTGCCCTGACAGGGAACCCAGCGGAGGACACCAGAGGGAGCAGGGGAACAGTGGGATGCAGACCCCAAATTCTCGTAAAAAGATCAGACTTAATGGTCTGACTGAGACTAGAAGGACCCCAGTGGTCATGGCCCCCATACCTTCTGTTGGCCCAGGACAGGAACCATTCCACAAGCAAGCTCGTCGGACATGGATTGGACTGAACAATGGGTAGTAGAGGGATGCTGGTGAGGAGTGAGCTACTTGGATCAGGTGGACACTTGAGACTATGTTGGCACCTCCTGACTGGAGGGTAGATGGGAGGGTAGAGGGGCTTAGAAGCTTACAAAATGGACACGAAAAAAGAGAGTAGAAGGAGGGAGCGGGCTGTCTCATTAGGGGGGAGGGTAATTGGGAGTATGTTTTTTTTTAAGCAAGGTGTACCAGGAACCCTGGTGAAGTAGTGGTTAAGTGCTACAGCTGCTAACCAAAAGGTCAGCGGGTCGAATCTGCCTAGGTGCTCCTTGGAAACTCAACGAGGCAGTTCTACTTTGCCCTATAGGGTCCCTATGAGTCAGAATCGACTCGACGGCAGTGGGTTTGGTTTTGGTAGCAAGGTGTATATGTTTTTATGTGAGAGACTGACTTGATTTGTAAACTTTCACTTAAAGTAAAATAAAAATTATATAAAAAAATGTCATTTGAATTTGGATCAGGATTGCATTATATCTATAGATCACTTTGGGGAGAATAGACATTTTCACTGTTGAGTCTTCCTATCCATGAGGCAGGTTTGTTTCTCCCCTTATGTAGGTCTCTTTTGGTTTCTTGCAGTTTTCTTTGTATAGGTCTTTTACATCCCTGGTTAGATTTATTCCTAAGTATTTCATCTTCTTGGGGGCTATTGTAAATGGTATTGATTGGTGATTTCCCCTTTAAGCTGTCTTTGTTGGTATGGAGGAATTCAACTGATTTTTGTATGTTTATCTTGTATCCTGATACTTTGCTGAAATGTCAATTTCAGTAGTTTTCTTGTGAATTCTTTTGGGCTTTCTGTATATAAAATCATATCATTGGCAAATAGGGATACTTTTACTTCTTCCTTACTGATTTGGATACCCTTTATTTTTTTTTAATTTATTTTTCTAGCCTAATGCTCCGGCTAGGACCTCCAGCACAATGCTGAATAAGAGTGGTGATAAAGGGCATTCTTGTCTGGTTCCCTTTCTCAGGGAGGATTCTTTCAGACTCTATTTAGAATGATGATGGCTGTTAGCTTTGTATAAATGCCCTTTATTATGTTGAGGAATTTCCCTTCTATTCCTATTTTGCTGAGAGTTTTTAGCGTGAATGGGTGTTGGACTTTGTCAAATGCCTTTTCTGCATCAATTGATAAGATCATGTGGTTCTTGCTTTTTGTTTATTTATGTGATGAATTACATTGATTGTTTTTCAAATGTTGAATCATCCCCGCATGCCTGGTATGAATCACACTCGGTGGTGGTGAATTTTTTTTTTTTTTTTTGCTATGTCGTTGAATTCTATTGGCTAGAAGTTTGTTGAGGATTTTTGTGTGTATGTTCATAAGGGATATTGGTCTGTAATATTCTTGGTTTTTGGGGTTTTTACCTGGTTTTGATATCAGGGTTATGCTGGCTTCATAGAATGAGTTCAGAAGTGTTCCATCCTTTTTTATGTTCTAAAATACCTTTAGTAGTGGTGTTAACTCTTCTCTGAAAGTTTGATAGAATATTCCATTGAAGCTGTCAGGGCCAGGTCTTTTTGTTGTTGTTGTTGGGAGTTTTAAATTACCTCTTCATTCTCTTCTTTCCTTTTAGTTTTATTTAATTGTTTTACCTCTGTTTGTGTTAGTTTAGGTAGGTAGTGCATTTTTTATAAATTTGTCCATTTCCTCTAAGTTTCCAAATTTGTTGGAGTATAAATTTCATAGTATTCTATTATGATTCTTTTAATTTTAGTTGGGTCTGTTGTGAGATGGGCCATCTAATTTCCTATTGGTGATATTTGCTTGCTTTCCTGTTTTTGTTTTGTCTGTTTGGCCAATGGCCTATCAATTTTGTTGATCTTTTCAAAGAGCCAGCTTTGGGCCTTATTAATTCTTTGCATTGTTTTTCTATTTCATTTACTTCTGGTCTAATTTTTAGTATTTGCTTTCTCCTGGTGCTTGAGAGTTTCTTTTGCTGCTCTCTTTCTATTTGCTGTAGTTGTCGGGATAATGTTTTGATTTTGGCCCTTTTATTTTTGTTATGTGTGCATTTATTTCTATAAATTGACCCCTGAGCTCTGCTTTTGCTGAATCCCAAAGGTTCTGGTAGGATGTGTTTTCATTCTCATTTGATTCTGTGAGTTTCTTTATTTCATCTTTAATTTCTTCTATACCCAGTAGTTTCTGAGCAAAGTGTTGTTCATCACATGTTGGGGGCAGGGACCCACTAGATACACTGTGAGATTGACCTGAGCTAAGATTCCATTGATAACCTGACCCCCATAAACTCCTTCTCTTACTGGTTGGCCACGATGACATCTTTAGTCTCCTGGAGTTAGCGTCATTTCAGAGACAGTGTACAGTAGTTCCCCCAAATTTAGATTATTTCCTTTTCCCCATTGAACAGTCACTCTCATAAAAGGCCATAGAACCCTCTCGGGAAGGCTGGGTAGGGGAGATGAACAGTATAAATTTTTGGCAGTTTAGTGGGACCCTTCCTCAAGGAAGCTCAGCCTCCCTTTAATTCAAGGGGCTGTGTGGCTGTAAACTGCCTCAAGTCTGGGAATTCACTGAGGGGCCATAACTCTGTATTCTGGTGATTCAAGTTCAACTGCTGTTCACTTGACCTAGAATTCTTCCCTTGTACAGATCAAGTAAATATTTAATGTTTCCCATTTATTTTACTCCTAGAGACACCATGACTAAGTATCCAACACCATAAGTACATGTGATTGATTGTTATGATTACTACTTTGATTCTGTTGTCCATTACTATAACCAGGTCCACCTTGTCTTTGATGATTATGTGCTGCCACATACCCCCTATGACCTTGGGGTCCAATTAACTCCATGTAATTAGGTGTTTTAATTCAATTAGGACATTTCCCATTGTAAAATCTGACCTACATAAAATAGCGATCACAGCAGTCTTCAAACATGCTAGGGCTCTGTCATGGATTAAATAGTCCCCCCCCCAAAATTGTGCATATCAATTTGGCTGGGCCATAACTCCTGGTATTGTGTGATTTTCCTATATGCTGTAAATCCTGCCTCTATCATGTTAATGAGGGAGGAGAGGTGCCAGTTGTGTTACTGAAGCAGGACTCAGTCTACAAGATTGGGTTGTATATTGAGGCAATCTCTTGAGATATAAAAGAAAGAAGCAATCAGAGAGACAGGGAGACCTCGTACCACCAAGAAAGAAGCACTGGGAGCAGAGAGCATCCTTTAGACTCAGGGTTCCTGTGCAGAGAAGCTCCTAGTCCAAGGGGAGATTGACAAGACCTTCCTCCAGAGCTGACAGAGAAAGAAAGCCTTCCCTGAAGCTGATGCCCTGAATTTGGTCTTCTAGCTTACTAGACTGTGAGAAAATGAACTTCTCTTTGTTAAAGCCATCCACTTGTGGTATTTCTGTTATAACAGCACTAGATAACTAAGACAGGGTCCCTTCACAAATTTGCTGCTCACAGTTCTGGTGAGGTGTGTCCTCTGGGCACTCCCTGGGTGGGTCTGTGGTTCCGACCTAATAAATCCACCCTAACATACCATTTTCTCTAAGCCTTTGGACACCTTCTTATACAGTATACCAAAATAATTCTAGCATTTCATTTTGATTTAGTGTAGGCCACCACTTAATCCATGCTTCAGACAATCAAGCAAATAAACTATTAGATCCTTTCCTAACCACTCGAGCTGAAACATTGAATGAAGAATCTGTGCTGAGTGGACTCATATCAGACTAATCCAACTTTATGTTCCTTGCACCATTATTCCATACCCTTAATAGCCACTCCCACACTTAATCCCCAGGTTTCTGTTTTTACATATTAGAAAAATCAGGAAGTTCTTTAGAAGTGCAGTGTACCTCTTCATGCGTCCTACTTTGTACTTCACTTCTTGTGGTATACTGGGACTTAAGTCTCATTATAAGTCTAGAAGCAAATGGCTGGCAGGTGTGGGTTTGGGGATACTCAGCAATGTCTTTTAAGGCATTTGGTTCAGGCGTTGCCCCAGACCATGACCCAGGCACTGCCCCTGGTGGTGTCTCAAAGACTCTTTAGACACAACTGGGTTAATCTCATCAGCTGGTGTTGGAATGGGTCATGCTTTTACTGGGGAGGGTGGCTTGTCAAAGCTCAAGTAGTCTTTTCAGATGGAAATGAGAGGGCTGGTTCTTTTGGCAGGAGTGATTCAACAGAAGTTAGTGCTGCAGTGACCCCAGCTTCCTGATTATGTGCCCATATGTCTCCATCCCAAGTTTCAGGATTCCATTTGTTCTCAATCAATGCCCTAACTTTAACTTTAGGCACCTTCTGAGGTAGGGGATTTATTTGGCATTGTAATTCAGCCACTCTTAGGATAAGACCCTGGGTTTAGTATTCTCCAATATCGGCTCTAATACAAGAAATAAGGCTTTTTTTCAGAGCACAAGCGACAACTTTCTGGTCTTTTATGTGGTGTTTCAGCTGTGACTCTGAAGCCCTAAGCTCATTCGTTTCTTATACCACTTTGTCCAGTGAAAGCAGGGCCAACCCACCAGCCTCCCTATATTTCTCAGCTCGACAGAAATGTGGAAAAGTACCAAATACACAATCACCCAGAGCCTTGTTTCTCATAAATATTTGATTCGATGGTGGTGATATTTTATGTATTTCTACTGCCACTTCATGTCATGAATTAGAAATACTCTATTCTCTACTGGAATTAGAGTCATTAGAGCCTTTAAGTCTAGCCAAACGTGAGAAAAAAAAAAAAAATTCAGAAAACTCGTCTTTAAGATTTTGTTCTTCTAGAACCACTCTCGGTACCAAATGTATTTGTCTGGGTTCTCTAGAGGGGCAAAGCCAGTGAAACTTATAAAAGTCTCTATAGAGATTTACTTCAAGAAAATGGCTCATGCAATTGTGAGAATGTGGCTCACACAATTTTGAGAGCTGGCAAGTTTCAAAAATCTGTAGGTCCGACAACACGCTGACAACCTCTGTTGGCTCATATGGGAGTAGGGGCTGATGAACCCAAAACTTTTAAGGTCAGGTAACAGGCTAGAGGCCTCTACTGACACACAGAGTTGTGGGTGTTGGCAAACCCAAAATAAGCACATCAGGCAACAGTCTGGAGACCCCTGCTGCCTTACATCCCAGAAACGAGGCTAAGTCACCAAGAAGTTTACAGGATTGGAAAGAGAGTGAGCTTTGCCGGAACATTAGTTTATATCGTGGATATGTTGTTGAATCCTAGAAGGTGGGGTCTGTCCAGCACACTCAGACTTGTCAGTGGTCTGGACACTGGTCTTGGAGAAAGAGAAAATAACTTCCTTGCAATGCACAGAGCAAGGAGCCAGGAGGACGTTTCTCTGACTCCCTGGGCTATGGGGAAGCAGGGCTTATATGTGATTTGGGCAGCAAATTGGTGGCTACCCAGGTGTACTGTGGAGGGAAAATTCTAGAAGGAAGGTCTTACAGGAATTATGGCAGCCAGGAAACAGGAGGTGATGTGATTCTTGTCAGGCCTTTCACTTTGGAATATGGTTCGGGTGATGATTTTTCTTCTGATTCATTTCACCTGTTACTGCTGACGTCGATTAACATCACAGCTGGCCCTTCTGTACGTGCAAGGCAGGCCAAATCTGGCTCGGGCTAGTTTAAGACAGTCTTTTTGAATGGCATCCATAGGGTCAGATTACAGATACAGGCCACACATCCAAGGAAACTCCTCTTCCATCTGATTGGCTGCTCACATCAGAAAACAAAACAGGAGATGATACATAGTGTCTGCCAAACCACAGAATTGTATCCTAGACAAGTTGACACATAACATTAACCATCACAATATCACAAACTTTACAAGTCCCAACAGGCTTATCGAATTCCTTTTCCTTCCTTCCGAACATTTTTACAACTTGCTAAATCAAATTCTCTTAGTCTCTTGTGAATCTTGTGAATTTTTTCTTTCTCTTTCTCCCTCACTCTCTCTCTCCATCCCTCTCTCCCTCCCTTCCTTCCTTTATTTCTTTATTATCTATCTTTCCATGACCTTTGAATTCCTCTCCCTCTGAAGCACTGAGTCTGTTATTAGAAAAATACACTAAATCTTCATCATCTATTTGAATGTTCCCATCTTTATCTCCTTTGGAGTGCACATGATCTCCCCGGACGGGAGTGTGTCCTCTGCTCTGTTCATGTTTTCACAACACTTCAGCCAATTCCAACAACAGACATTCCCCAGATCTTATCATTATCCATAAATATGTATTTCTACATTTTCAGGATCAACCACTTCTAGTTCCCGTTCTCAAGGGGAATGCTTTCAGGCTCTCTCCATTTAGAATGATGTTGGCTGTTGGCTTTGTGTAAATCTCCTTTGTTATGTTGAGGAATTTTCCTTCTATTCCTATCATGCTGAGAGTTTTTATCATGAATGGGTGTTGAACCTTGTCAAATGCCTTTTCTGCATCAATTGATAAAATCATGTGATTCTTGTCTTTTGTTTTATTTGTGGGATGGATTACATTAATTGTTTTTCTAATGTTGAACCATTCCTGCATACCTGGTATGAATCCCACTTGGTCATGGTGAATTATTTTTTTGATATGTTGTTGAATGCTATTATCTAGAATTTTGTTGAAGATATTTGCTTCTAAATTCATGAGGGATACAGGTCTATAATTTCCTTTTTTGTGGTGTCTTTACCTGGCTTTGGTATCAAGGATATGGTGGCTTCATAGAATGATTTCGGTAGTATTCCGTCCTTTTCTATGCTCTGAAATACCTTTAGTAGTAGTGGTGTTAACTCTTCTGAAAGTTTGGTAGAACTCTGTATTGAAGCTGTCCGGACCAGGGCTTTTTTTTCTTGGGAGTTTTTTGATTACCTTTTCAATCTCTTCATTTATTTTGGGTCTATTTAGTTGTTCTACCTCTGTTTGTGTTAGTTTAGGTAGGTAGTGTGTTTCTAGGAAATCATCCATTTCTTCTAGGTTTTCAAATTTGTTAGAGTACAATTTTTCATAGTAATCTGATATGATTCTTTTAATTTCAGTTGGGTCTGTTTTAATATTATCCATCTCATTTCTTATTCAGGTTATTTTCTTCCTCTCCTGTTTTTCTTTCGTCAGTTTGGCCAATGTTTATCAATTTTGTTGATTTTTTTCAAAGAACCAGCTTTTGGTCTTGTTAATTCTTTCAATTGTTTTTCTGTATTCTATTTCATTTGTTTCAGCTCTAATTGTTATTATTTGTTTTCGTCTGGTGCCTGAGGGTTTCTTTTGTTGCTCTCTTTCTATTTGTTCAAGTTGTAGGGATAATTCTTTGCTTTCGGCCCTTTTGTCTTTTTGGATGTGTGCATTTATTGATATAAATTGGCCTCTGAGCATCGCTTTTGCTGTGTCCCAAAGGTTCTGGTGGGAAGTGTTTTCATTCTCATTGGATTCTTTGAATTTCTTTATTCCATCCTTAATGTCTTCTCTAATGTCCAGTCTTTTTTGAGCAGGGTGCTGTTCAGTTTCCAAGTGTTTGATTTCTTTTTCCTGCTTTTCCTGTTATTGATTTCCACTTTTATGGCCTTATGGTCAGAGAAGAGGCTTTGTAATATTTCAATGTTTTGGATTCTGCTGAGGCTTGCTTTGTGACCTAATATGTGGGCTGTTCTAGAGAATGTTCCTTGTGCACTAGAAAAGAAGGTATAGTTGGTTGCTGTTGGGTGGAGTGTTCTGTATATGTCTATACAATCAAGTCGGTTGATTGTGGCATTTAAGTCTTCCATGCCTTTATTGAGCTTCTTTCTGGATGTCCTGTCCTTCACCGAAAGTGGTGTGTTGAAGTCTCCTACTATTATTGTGGAGCTGTCTATCTCACTTTTCAATGCTGATAGAGTTTGTTTTATGTATCTTGTGGCCCTGTCATTGGGTGCATAAACATTTAATATGGTTATATCTTCTTGGTATATTGTCCCTTTAATCATTATATAGTGTCCTTTCTTTTCCTTTATGCTGGATTTGACTTTAAAGTCTATTTTGTCAGAAATTAATATTGCCACTCCTGCTCTTTTTTGATTGTTGTTTGCTTGATATATTTTTTCCATCCTTTCAGTTTTGGTTTGTTTGTGTCTCTAAATCTAAGGTGTGTCTCTTGAAGGCAGCATATAGACGGATCTTGTTTTTTAATCCATTCTGCCACTCTCTGTCTCTTTATTGGTGCACTTAGTCCATTTACATTCAGCATAATTATGGATAAGTATGAATTTAGTGGTATCATTTTGGTGTCTTTTTTTGTGTGTTGTTGGCAGTTTCTTTTTCCCTCTTAATTTTATGTGCTGAGTATAATCTAGCGCGCTGAGTAGATTATATATATTGTCCTTTCCTCATATTTGTTGTTGATTTTGTTTCTGCTGAGTCTCTATTTTTTTCTTGTATTTTATTTTGATGAGTAGGATAGTTTGTCTCCTTTGTGGTTACCTTATTATTTACCCCTATTTTTCTAAATTTAAACCTAACTTTTATTTCTTTGTATCGCCGTATCTTCCTGTCCATATGGAAGGTCTATGATTACATTTCCTAGTCCCTCTTTATTGTTTTAACGTTGTCCTCTTTTATATAATAACATCCCTGTTACCCTATTTTAGCTTCTTTTTGTTTGTTTGTTTTAATCTTGCTTTGTTTTTTTTGATTTCCCTGTCTGGGTTGACTTCTGATTGCTCTGCCCAGTGTTCTGGTCTTGGGTTGATGGCTGATATTATTAATTTTCTAACCAAAAAACTCCCTTTAGTATTTCTTGTCATTTTGGTTTGGTTTTTATGAATTCCATAAACTTCTGTTGATCTGGATATGTCCTAATTTCACCTTTACACTTAGGAGACAGTTTTGCTAGATATACTATTCTTGGCTGGCAATTTTTTTCCTTCAATTTTTTAAATGAGTCATCCCACTGCCTTCTTGCCCGCATGGTTTCTGCAGCATAGTCCAAGCTCGTTCTTATTGGCTCTCCTTTGTAGGTGAGTTTTCATTTTTCCCTCCCTGCTCTTATAATTCTCTATCTTTTGTTTTGGCAAGTTTGATTATAATATATCTTGGTGACTTTCTTTTAACATCTTACCTTATGTGGAGTTTGATCACCATCTTGGATAGATATCTTCTCATCTTTCACAATATCAGAGAAATTTTCTGCCAACAAATCTTCAAGAATTTTCTTTGTATTTTCTGTTATCCATCCCTGTTCTTGTACCCCAATCACTCGTAGGTTATTTCTCTTGATAGAGTCCCACATGATTCTTAAAGTGTCTTCATTTTTTAAAAAATTCTTTTATCTGATTTTTCTTCAAATATATTAGTGCCAAGTGATTTATCCTCAAGTTCAGAAAATCTGGCTTCCACTTGCTCAATTCTGCTCCTCTGGCTTTCTATTGAGTTGTCTACTTCTGTAATTTCATTGTTAATCTTCTAAATTTCTGATTGTTGCCTATCTATGGATTTTTCCAGCTTATTAAAATTTTCATTATGTTCCTAAATAAGCTTTATAATTTCTTCAATTTCTTTATCTGTGTGTTCCCTGGCTTGTTCTGCATATTGCCTCATTTTCTTTCTTATGTCTTTAAGGGTTCTGTATATTAAACTTTTGTATTCTGTCTCTGGTAATTTCAGGAATGCACTTTCATCTACAAGATCCCTGGATTTTTTTTTTTTTTTTTTTTTTTGAGAGAGCTCGTTGAGGTGATTATGGGTCTGTTTCTTTATGTGGCTTGATATTGACTGTTTTCTCCAAGCTATCTGTAAGTTATTGCATTAGTTTATGTTTGTTTACTGTGTTTTAGCTTCTTGCTTTGTTTTGTTTTGTTATGCCTAAATGGGTTGCTTGAGGAAGCTACCTTGACTATTTTTGCCTTTAGAGCTCTGCCTCCTGCCCCCAGATGGGTAAAGCTGTTATCAGGTGTATCAGTCTAGGAGTTCATTTACTTTTTTTGTATATTTCAGCTGAGGTGTCCAGGTAGCTGATCATCAAGTATGTGGTACAGGTACAGTCTTAGAGGGGCAGGGATGATTGGTGTACGTATCATTATCTGGCTGCAGCAGGGGGTCATGCTCTGAACAAGGCAGGGGGTGAGAACCAACCCCCGAGTTTCTCTGAGGAAAGTGCTTCCCTATTCCTTAGAGTATGCAGGTGGGTGGGTTCTGCAGACAGACTATGGGCACACAATGTTTTTTGTTGTAAGGACTGTGCGGTTCCAGTTATCCTTGGACCCCTGTCACAGGTGGCTGGACGACCTGAGTGGAGCTTCCAGTCCTTAGGTCCCTGATGTGGGTAGGTGAGGACCCTTTTTAATAGGCAAAGCAATGTCAAGCATTAAACACCCTCCTCTCCACCGCACAGCTGAAATGGTTGAAGTCTGCCAACAAGGGCCTATTCTCCTGAAATAGACCCACACAGGCCCACACAGAGGGGAACGGTGCACAAAGTCCACAAACCGTTTATGCCTGGACAGGAGCTGCTTCTGTTCTGAGCTCCCCCAGTTAGTGGAGCTGGCAAATTATCTTTTCCCTCAAATGCAAATTTTTTCCTTTTCCATGGCCGGGCTGATGGCTCTAGGCACTCAGCAGAGCCTACCTCAGGCCCAGGGAATTCCACCACTGAAGCTGACTTGGGGGTTGGGGGGCGGGGGCCTGCCGTAAAATGTCCACAAGTACTTAGCTTTGCCGAGAGCGCCCTTCTTCTCTGGTTCCAGAGGTGTGAGTAGGCTGTGTGGCTGGCTGCTTCTCCCTGAGGAAACTGCAGCCAAATGCTAGAACCAGCCTGCAGCTGCCGACGCTCTGGGAATGGTGCCATGTTTTCCTGCTATTCAGGTCCGGTAACTCCTCTCCACTTCTGAACCGTCTCTTCTTTCCCCGACCCTCTGTTTGTTTTCTAAGCTTGCCTTTGATGCTCAGGGCTCCTAGCTAGTCATAAATATCCTCATTTCACTTTTTTTCTCAGGTCTTTGTTGTAAAGAGGGCTTGCCAGAAAAGTCTGTCTAGTCTGCCATTTTGGGTCTGTCTCCCTTTTTTCTTATGAGACTATAAATTTCATTGACCCTACCACCCTCACACTTTATTTCATGGGCAATTTCCTTTTGCTCATCATTACAGTTTCTCATCATTACAATCACTCTCCCCAACACCCTGATAATATCTCCCTTTATCATAGTTGAATGGCAAAAACTCAATCCTCATTACATACATTCGCTGCCATCTTATGGCTTCATCTGAGCAGTTGGATGTGGCTGGAGGAAAAACAAACACACACAACTGGCTTGACTTTTTTTCACTTTAAATTTATGGCTACTAATTACAAAAAAATTACAAAGGTGCCTTTAATTCTGCCACACAATCTGTCTATGTGTATTTTATCCTTATCCTCTACTACTAAAATATTATTTTGTACTTTTTCTTTTCTTTGACCTCCAAGGCATCTTCCTTTCTCAATCTCAGCTGATGAATAAAAACAAACAAACAAAAAACAAACCAAATCCATTGCTGCTGAGTCAATTCTGACTCATCGTGACCTCTTCAGGACAGGGTAGAACTACCCCAGAAAGTTTCCAAGGAGCACCTGGAGGATTTGAACTGCCAACCTTTTGGTCAACAGCCATAGCACTTAACCACTACACCACCAGGGTTTCCAGCTGATGAATACACATCATATTTTGTTGATTAAATAAAGACAACCAGAAGAGCACTCCCACAAACCTCCCCCCAATCACTATTGCCCCATTTGCCTATCTTTCCGCATAGTGCCCTTATCCTCTGAAGTCTACCCAAATACTTCAATGACCTTCCCTAATATCACCTATTCAAAACATCCTTTAAGCTGATTTTCTCACCTGACTGGATCATTCTCATCAAAATACAGACATGTTGAATTAACACCCATTTTAAACACAACATTTAACAACAACAACAAAAAAATCTCACTTCCCTTTGACCATACACCTCTTTACTACTACTATGCCTTTTCTCTCTGCTCCCATTTATAGGGTAAGAACAGAAACAAAAATAAGTCACCTTGACTCAAATGTATACTGATCCTGACCCCTTCTCTGTCTTGTTGTTGTTGTTCTGACTCGTAGCGACCCTATGCACAACAGAATGAAATACTGCCCGGTCCTTAGCCATCCTTACAATAGTTGTTATGCTTGAGCTCATTGTTGCAGCCACTGAGTCAATCCACCTCGTTGAGGGTCTTCCTCTTTTTTGCTGACCCTGTACTCTGCCAAGCATGACATCCTTCTCCAGGGACTGATCCCTCCTGAGAACATGTCCAAAGTATGTAAGATGCAGTCTCGCCATCCCTGCTTCTAAGGATCATTCCGATTGTGCTGCTTCTGAGACAAATTTGTTTGTTCTTTTGGCATTCCATGGTATATTCAATATTCTTCACCAATACCACAATTCAAAGGCATCAATTCTTCTTCAGTCTTCCTTATTCATTGTCCAGCTTTCACATGCAGATGATGCGATTGAAAATACCATGGCTTGGGTCAGGCACTCCTTAGTTCAAGGTGACATCTTTGCTCTTCAACACAAAATGAAGGTCCTGAAAGCTTTACTCCATCCACGTCATTAAGGTCTACCCTACTTTGAGGAGGCAGCTCTTCTCTAGTTATCTTTTGAGTGCCTTCCAACCTGAGGGGCTCATCTTCCAGCACTATATCAGACAATGTTCTGCTGCTATTCATAAAGTTTTCATGGGCTAATGCTTTTCAGAAGTCGACTGCCGGGTCCTTCTTCCTAGTCTGTCTTAGTCTGGAAGGTCAGCTGATACCTGTCCTCCATGGGTGACCCTGCTGGTTTCTGAATACCAGTGGCATAGCTTCCAACATTACAGCAGCACACAAGCCCCCATGATAGAACAAACTGACAGACATGTGGGGCCTTCTCTGTCTACACCACTTTATTGTTCTCCTGGCCTTCTCCTTTATTAGCAACTTAAATTTGGTCTCATAAAAAATTGGGGAAGTGATTTTCCTAAAACCAGTCATATCATTTCTCTGCTAAAGCCCCTCTACTGGATTCTCATTGCAAGCCAAATAGCATCTACACTTCTTAACATGGCCTACGAGGCCTGAATAATGTAGCTGTCTAATTTTGAGCTTATAATATATTGATTCTTCTACTATGTTTCAGTCACACTGGCTTTGTTTTCTCCCACTTAAACACACTGACCTTATTCTGACTCAGATAAATTAAATTTGTGAGTTCTTCTTGGAAAGCATTTCCTATGCATGTTTTCAAGCCTACCTGTTTCTCAGAATTTAGATCTCAAATTTAATATTATCTTCTCAAAGACTTTTTCCCTAAGTACACTGGCCAGAACTGTTTTTACCTGTAATTGAAAGTTCTAAAATCATCTCATTTATTTGTTAATATGAACGTGGTGACTATCTCCACAACAATGCAACTCTTTGAAGATGAGAACTTATATATTTTGTATCATTTCTAAGGTGCCAACCACTAGAAATGTGTCTGTTATGTAATGTGTTTAACAAATTTTGATAGACAAAAATAACGTATTTCTAGCTGATATTGTGGTTTGAGCAAGGTCAATTACGAAAATTATAAGTGATATGGATTATAGGTAATTTTACATGATAACTTGGCTAAGCTATGGTGCCCAGTTGTTTGGTCAAATACTAGTATAGATGTTGTTTTAGATGTTGATGTGATTAACACATGTAATCAGCTGACTCTAAGGAGATTACCCTAGACAATATGGATAGGCCTCGTCCAATCGGTTGAAGGCATTAAGAGTGAAAACTGAGGTTTCAAGAGGAGAAAGTTTCTGCTTCAAGACTGTAACATAATATTGTGCCAAAGTTTTTGCCTGTCTGACCTTCAAATTTCAGACTGAGACTTCAAGACTTCTGCCTGGTCTAGGGATTTTAGACTTGTGGTTTCCCACAATTGCGTGAGCTAATTCATTAAAATAAATATCTTTTATTCTCTCTGTCTAGCTGTCATTCTGTTTCTGTGTCTCTCTCTCGCTTTCTCTCCATATATATATATATATTTAACACACATGCATATATACACACACAGCTACATCTTCTAAGGAGCCCTGCTCATGCAGTAGTTAAAGGCTGGGCTGCTAAATGAAAGGTCAGCAATTCAAACCCACCAGCTCTTCCATGGCAGAAAGATGAAAGATGTGGCAGCCTGCTTCCATAAAGATTTACAGCCTTGGAAACCTTATGGGGCAATTCTACTCTGTCTGATAGGGTCACTCTAAGTTAAAATTGACTGGATGGCAATGGTTAGGTTTTTGAGGTTTATTCGTCTTCTATTTGCTCTGTTCCTCTGGCGAACGCTGACTAATACAGATTTTAGTACTGGGAAGTGAAGTGCTACCGTAACAAATACCTAAGGATGTAGATGTGTCTTTTGAACTAGGTAATGGTTAGAGGATGAAATAGTTTTGAGGCCATTGATAGTAAAAGGCTAAGCTGCCTTGAAGAGACTGTTGGTAAAACTGTGGATGTTAAAGACAATTCTAGTGAGGGCTGTCAAGAAAGAAAAAGAGCTGTCAAGGAATTGGAAGTAAAATTTTGTTCCTGTAAACCAATAAAGAATAATATCCACAACACATAAACCTTTTCTTAAGTTAAAAAAAATACAAAAGCAAAGAATTTGAAAAAGCAAAACTTAGAATAAAAATAAAAATTGTCAATAGACACATAAAATGGTGTAAGTTCTTATAATAAATAAATTTAAAATTTAATCTAAATACATTATTTACAGCAAATTTTAAGCAATTGCTAATACCTGGTACCAATGAAGTTGTGGAGAAATGGACAGTCATTTACACTGACTGTTCGGAGGAGTGTAATGACGAGCATTTTGAAAGAAAGTATTGTAGAATTTTTCAAATTTAATTATCTATGCTCATTGACCCATTTCACCTCCATGACTTTTTTAAAGTGAATGTACAAAAAAAAAAGTACATGAAGAAATATAACATTAAGATTGCAAAATATTAGAAGCAACCTTAAATTTAAGAATGATGAAATTATAGTACATATATTATCAATTTTTATTCAGCTATTACAAATGGTGAATAATACTTTTACTTGCTCATAGAATGTTGTAAAAGATGTATTCCTAAAAGAAAATAAGTTGCAAAATATTTCCAATTTTTTAAAACCTTATTATAAATGTGAATATTTGTAGATATAGGCATGCCATTTGACAGAATAGAGCCTGGATATGTTTGTGAAGGATTGACTGTTGGGATAGGAATGGAAGTTGAAGAGAAAATCATAGATTTAACTTGTTCTCTGTGCAAGAGAGTGTTGTTTAACAAACATGCTATTGATTTGTCACATTTCTGAATACGTTTCCATTTAGGCAGAAAAAGAGTGCAGGCTTTGTCCATTAAATGTGAACAGAATAACGCATCATTTTCAGGCCCAGGTCTGAACAATTCTTCAGTTTCTCTTTCCCTACTAGGGGGAACACAAAGTCAATTTTCTGAATAATGCCACATGTGATCGTGGATTTTCTCTATTAGCCTTTGTCACTGAATGACTATGTGGAGTAGATTCTCCTGTCAACCTGAGTTGGACATTTGGTGTCAGTAAAAAATAATTGTGCATCTGTGTGTGTATGTGTTAAGTCACCGAGACTTTTTTCCTGGCTTGTCACTGCCTCACAGCTAGCTTAAGCTGACTAATACACACTCCATTATAGCAATCTTATCCAGTCTGTGTAAACCCAATAAAACTCATTGTCATCAAGTCAATTCTGACTCGTAGCAACCTTATAGGACAGACTAGAACTACCTCATAGGGTTTCCAAGGAGCAGCTGGTAGATTTGAACTGCTGACCTTTTGGTTAGCAGGCAAGCCCTTAACCTGCACTCCACCAGGGCTCCTCCAATCTGCATAGTACCATGTATTTCTTAATTAACACCACCAAAAATAAGAAGACTAAGTAAAGAGGAAGATTACCAGGCTGATGGAAAAATAGTAGAAAGCAAAATATATATATACATGAATTAACTCTACAGCTATCTGAATTCCCCTTCTTTGTCTTCAGACTTAGAGGATCTTCCTGTAGCTTGAGGACTGTCATTAATCTCTTACTCTTCAAATGTCTCATCCAACTCAAAATTAAACAACCCTCATATTATGCATCACACTCTTCCTTTTTATCTTTCTTTGCCAGTGAGCAAATAGATAGAATCAACAGATATACCACATTCCATGCCCTACTCTCTTTATAACTGACTTTAAACCCCACTGTACAATTTAAATCTCAGTTTAGGGGGAAAAAAAAAAAACTTCTATTTTTGTTGCATGAGTATCAGATGGTTTTTTTTAAGTAAGAATTGAAAATGTAGAAAGGAGTTCTGAGTTGTTATATTGCTTCTAGAATTTAGTAAGTATGATAAGGCAATATAATCATCAATAAAAAGAAAATTGAAGTCATAAAATGATAGTGAATGGAATTTATTTCCACAGCATACATTTAAAATAATTGTTGAAAGCACCAGATCTTCTTCACTTTGATTTTTTAAAAGTAATTCACAATTTGATATTAATTATAACAATGAAAAAAGCTTAAGGTGATATAATATCCTGACAATATGCTAATATCCATGCTTTTTGCAATGTAGGTGTATCTGTTATTTAACCTTGTTACTAAGTAAAAGTTTTACAGATTTTTAAACCTCATTAAAGTGTTAAAAAGAAAAGGTTTTACTTTGAGGACTAAGGTGCCCCTGAGCCAGCCATGGTATTTTTCAATCACCTCTTACGCGTGCAAAAGCAGGACAAATAACAAGGAAAACCCAAGAAGGATTGATGCCTTTGATTAAGGTGCTGGCAAAGAATTTTGAATATACCATGGACCAGAAGAATGAACAAACCTGTCTTGGAAGAAGTATTGCCAGAATCCTCCTTAGAAGCAAGGATGACAAGACTTCATCTCACGTACTTTAGACATGTTATCAGGTGGGCATGTTATCAGGTGGGACCAGTCCCTGAAGAAGGATACCATACTTGGTAGAGGGTCAGTGAAAAAGTGGAAGACCCTGGGGAGATGGGAGAGTAGAGGGGGTTAGAAACTGGCAAAATGGTCGTGAAAACAGAGACTGGAAGGAGGGAGCAGGCTTACTCATTAGGGGGAGAGTAAATGGGAGTATGCAGTAAGGTGTATATTAGTTTATATGTGAGAGACTGACTTGATTTGTGAACTTCCACCTAAAGCACAATAAAAATTATAAAAAAAAAAAAAAAGAGGAAGACCCTGAATGAGATGGGTTAGCACAGGTGGCTGCAACAGCGGGCTCAAACACTGCAATGATTGTAAGGATGGTACAGGATTGGGCAGTATTTTGTTCTGTTGTACTTAGGGTCGCTTTAAGTTGGAGCTGACTCTACAGTTTCTAACAACAACTATGTAAAAATCTTAATGCAGAATATTTATCATGTATTCACTGACAGAAAAGATTATATTTTTGGTTATGGCATGCAGCTTTAAAAAATGTTTAAGCTTTATTACAGTCCTAAAAGCCATTTTAAAAGCATTAAGTGTTTCTGGTACAGCTCAGTAGAGGATTGCTACTTTGTTGGAAAGATAAAATGCTGCATTTTTTTTTTTCTGCAACTACACAGTAAAGAATGTCAAAGATAAACAAAACAAAACAAAAAAGATGTAAAAACATGTGAAATCAAAGAAAGCACAGTTTAAAAATAAGTACCTGGCTTGTATGGACTGCATATGGGCGGTTGTCTTTCTGAGAAAATCTATCATTAAAGTTTCTGCTTAGAGTCTACCGATCTTATGTGAGGCGCTCGAGTAAGATCTGTGGAGAAGTCTTATTGCTCCTGTAGAAGCAGTGTACAGGCATCTGGGTTTCAATAGATGTGAGATTTTTCAATGTCATATCAGGATTTCCCCACTAAATCATTTGTCTTGTTTTGGAGGCAACTGGAATTATTATTGTTTTCCTGAGGTTCCTACAACTTCTGAAGGATAGTGGTGAATCTGACAATTAGTGATGACATTCTCTGACCTTTGTTTTTCCAGCCTTTCTGATGGTTTTGGAACGTATCTAACTCCTTGTATTAAATACTTCTTATTTGACATACCTAGAGTGTTTTCTGTTTACTGGCTTAATCCTGAAAATGTGAGTATATTGAACTTCTATTTTAAATCCTATGAGTTCAGAATAATGGGCCAATATAAGAACAATCATCTTACATAATCAGCTGATGACAATCGTATAGATTTTTCCTGGGCAGATTTATAGTGGTCACGTGTCATCTGTGGTCAGGGTCCTGTTCAGGTATGAGTTTCGTAGTTTATTACTTTTTTTTTGATAGGTAAACCTATGTTTTATATTAGCTCCAGCACATTTTGTATTATAGTTATATCTTAATTAAAATGAGGAGTTAACTGCAATAAGCATACATCTATCACCTGAAAGAGATTTTCCCTTCTCACATTACATAAACCAAATTAATTTATGAGATTCTCCTTCAGAGTAATATAGCGTGATCTAATCTATGTGCAATGGGCAATTTATAAATACTGGATTTTTTGGGGTAATCTATGTGCAATGCAACCACACGGGGTTTTTGTATGTGCAACGGGAAATTTATAAATATGTTTATTTCATTATTATTTATACTAGCTCTATATTTTATTCTTGGATTTAAAAAAATTTTTTCTTTTGATAGTGATTACTTGCTTTTGTAAGATTTAAGAAAATGCTAACTTAAATCAGTGCTAACTCTTACAGAGAAATTCAGGGTCTTTCACAATATCCTCAGGCTTCTTAGTGAGCTTACTACCTATACTTGTCTGCCACTGCTGCTATCAACTCTACGTTATGCCAGTTATGAGTGAAATTGATTTTCTGCCTTGATTTTCTTTGTTGAACTCTGCATCGATCTCATCAGAGGTGAGTTTTGATAAACTCTGAACCAATTCAACTAAACAGTTGCACCATCCAAAGACTCCATATTTAAATATTTAACAGACAGTTTCTGGTAACGGTTTCTGGCAATAGTGGATAAGGGATGGGAGATATTATATACATTAAAAAATAATAAGAATAGATAGCTCACGTTGAAATCAAACACATGGAAGCTTTTCTACTTCTTTTTATCTCCCTCTCTCTCTAACTTTCTCTCCTAATAAGTGAATTTATCAGCAAGGGCAATGAAAAGTATTTAGCGTTTGTTGTTTGACATGAGTTTAACTTGTTTTGAGAAATTTTAAAATAAGCAATACCACACTTGATCTCACCACTCCTCCAAAGAGTATTGGTTACATCAGTTAATGCTAACACAAAAATATATAGAAATATAATCATTTTAAGCATACTCACAAGCACACTTATGTATTGCAAATATAACTGTACATTATTGGTAATTTTCCATTCATTTCCTGGCGTATAGAATAGTGTACGGTTATAATAGCAGGCCTTCAAATAAATGTATTAGTAGCTTTAGTAAAATAACCCAATGTATTAGGTAGGAAAATTAATCATCAAGAGTAATAAAAATAAAAGAAGTAAGAGTCATAATTGCTAAGTAGACAACTCCTAGTTAAGAATTATTGGTTTTCAAAGAGATAAAGTTTTTTTCTCACACACAAAGAGATAAACTTTCAAAAAACAAGTAAAATTTCATATCTCTATGTTTATTTAAATATACATAAATCTATAATAAGCTAACGTATAATATAATTTCATTTGTTTTGTTCCCAATTAAAAAAACATATACAGTTTTTTATATATATATATATACACACATATATGTGTGTGTGTATTTATATGTATATGTGTATATATGCATATATTGGAGCCTTGGCGGGACAATGTTTAAGATCTATGGCTGTTAACCAAAAGGTCAGCAGTTTGAATTCACCAGCTGCTCCTTGGAAATTCTATTGGGCAGTTCTACTGTATCCTGCAGAGTTGCTATGAGTTAGAATCAACTCTACAGCAAGGGATTTGATTTTATATATATATATATTTCTAAACTTGTTGGGAGTGTTCTAATCATCAGATCTGTATTCTAGTGCTATATAACTGGCAATCTCCAGAGTACTGGTAGGAAGTTTCATCCATTCTGAATCAATTTCTATGCCACACAGTGTTTTAAAGTCAAGTCATTGTCAGACAATAACTCCTATGTGCTTCATAGAGCCTAGAACTCCTTTGATCCACCCTGGCATAGTTAATGGAGTCAGCAATATCAGAAAGTCTATTGAAGTGTTCACAGCTGGAAAATATGTTTGGAGGATATTTACAATAACTATAGTAATCAATTCTTTTTATTTGGTACAAGTTCTGTTTTCTAGTTTATTCATCTCGTTGGTGCTGCCCCATTCCATTTGAAGTTGTATTTATGTTATAAATAGCTGTACATGGAGTCTTGCTTTAAATTAGTTTGTAATTCATAGCAGTTCCTCAGTATTTTTGAGACCAGTGAGGCAATTTTCACTCCTTTCCATCATGTTTCTTTGAATTCAGAAAGTTGAAAGAGTTGATGATTAGTACAGCTCCAGATTCATTTTGAACAGTCAAGTTTCCAAAGTAGAAAAAGAATCACAATGCAAAAATGTAAGAGCAGATTATAGTACAGAAAGCTAATTTCCTGTTGCTGTTACAGATTCGCTTACTAAAAATGTCAGGACAATCTTATTTCATAATTTGAACAAAATAGTGGAGAGCTGTTGTAATAGACCAAGTATTTATGATAATTAGGTTTTGCTGAATAATGTGGTTCTTCAAAGATGATAGTTGTGGATATTGATTTTCCAAATGGGCTGAGCCATTGATTGAATGCAATTTGAAGAGCAACCAAATTAGTCTCTTGAATGTACCTGGGGCTGTTACTAGTGGAATGCATTATCTGAAGTATCCTATATGTGTTTAATAGGTCAAGGACTCCCCCTGTCTGGTGGTTCATTTGTGAAATCATTTCTTAGTTAATAATTTTTAACTGTAAATCCACAGATGACTCCAAGGATGCTACTCAGTGATTGATTTTTCTTTTCCCGTTTGCTGAGATAAATTCTGGAGTCATATAGAGAATGCTAAACTTTTTGAATCATACAACAAAATGAGGAAGCAGAATGTTGATTACATTTTGTAAATATAAGCTTTCTTTGGGAGATAAGACAGAAATTTTTCAGCAGCGAGAACTGCCATAACAGTAAAACCAATAAACATTCCTCAGGGAGAAGACTATGGAAAATGCCTTCAGGTGAAAAATAGCGGATTATTCTCTAATTCATATTAAGCAAAGAAATTGTCATTCATTAAAACTGGTGTAAAAGGAATCAAAGTAATGAAGTACTATGTTTCTAAGATTTTTAAACATATTTCTTTTTCATATTTTAACCTTTCTGACATTAAAATATCGTTCAATGTGGATATTTAATATGGAATATTTTAATTTAGTGTTACTAAATTGATGGTAAACTTTATAATCAACAGAAAAACTAAATTATGTCGATATTTCATTCAATTTTTTTTCATTGTGAACTATTTATAGCATACAGAAAGGGTCAGGAAATAGTGTCAAACAATATTTTATTGTAATTGTCTCTAATAACTACAAAAATTAAAGATAAAGTTGGCTATTTCTCTCTAGTATGACTCTGAAATATTTCAAGTTTATTGTCTCTCCATTAAGAGTGACTGAAATGTATGATATCGTTTTTAAGTGTGTTTTTCTACAATTATTTCACTTGCATAATCTGTAAACGTATACTATACACATAGCATAAATTTTTTCAGTATTGTATAGGATTGATTCTAATATCCTTTTCTGTATTTAATGTCTCTGAAATTACAGTCAATGGCATCTTAAAATAACAGGTGGCAACATTTTGTTTTCTTTTATTGTGATAAATAATATGAATATTTTATTTTATCTTCAGCATTTTTATTATATTTTATTACTTTATCCCTACTAGATTTAATAGATGGTTATTTTTTTTTTTTATGAAATACTGCTTTTAAGTTTATGTCATTCATTTTAGATAATCTTTTTCTCCCCTTTCTGGTAGGTGTTATATTTTGTTTTCTGTTATAATTTATATGTTGATGTTTCATTATTACATGTCTACTAAAAGTTTCACAATAATTTATCTTTCTTAGTAAAATGAACACATGTACATGTGGTCTAATCTTGGGGACCATGATTTTCTAGTTTTGAATATTCTCATATATTGGATAATAAATATATTTTCTTTACCAGTTCCTTCATTTTAGTATTTTGCTGTTATTCTATTTGAATCATGGGGGATCACAAATATCCCATCTAAAACCAACCATCAGGATGGCACAGGCCTGGGTAGTATTCGTTACATTGTACGTGGAGTTGCCATGAGTTAAGGGCTGATTCGACATCAGTTAACAACAACAAATATACAATCAAGATATTTTATCATCTTTTTTACTTATTTACTTTTTGTATCTCAGCACAGGGCTTTGGGATCTATCTTCCATTTCAAAAAATATTCTTTCTTTTACTGCATCATTCAGTACATAATTTATGCTGGCAATTGAGTTTATTTTGGATTCCATCACCTATAAATTTTATTTGTAGCATTTATAACTGGATTTTTTCCGTATAATTCAGTTACAAGAATACTTTTTTTTTTCTCTTTTCCATTTCCTATTTCCTTTTTGTTGTTCCGTTTTTCCTGAATACTATCTTAATTACAAATTTCTACTATTGTGTCTTGGTTATACTGGAGAATGTGTGCATTTTTGACATACTACAATACTGTAATCACTTTAAATCATACCTGAAAATACTATAACCTTAGATGACAGGTTGCATTCCTATTGTCATGCACCTTAATTGTAGATATATTCCATTTCCTTAAGAAATTACTATTAATGTTAAAATAGTCCATATAGCAACCTATGTATTTACCTTTTTCATTGCTTTTGTTCTTTCTGCCCTTTATATATTCTTGTGTAGTATCAATTTCCTTATACCTGAACAATGCCCATTGTCTTGTTTGTTTGTTTTTAACTTTTTGGTGCAGATATGCTTGTAAAACATTCTATCAATATAAATTTTATTAAAATTCACATATATCACTTTTTTTTTTATCTAGTATTGACTTCTATATTGGTAATTATTTTATTCCGGCACTATGACATTCAATTGTTGTATGACTTCCTTTTGTGAAGTTGGCTGTGAGTTTTATGGGACTCTTTGAAAGTAACATGTCTATTTCCCTGGCTGTTTTTAGTATTTTTTCTTCACATTTGGTTTGCATATAATTGACTATAATATAGCAAATTGTGCTTTCTTTATGTTGTTTTCTGTTTGGAATTCACAGAGCTTCTTCAATCTGTTGATCGATGACTTCTATTAGTTTTAGAAATTCTCAGCTTATAATGCATAAATTGTAGCTTCTTCATCATCCTTTCTTTCCACTTCCTTTGGAACTCCATTTGCATGTGTATAAGATTTTTTTTTTTTTTTCCTGTGTCCTATGAAAGGGTAATGTCTTCATCATGGCTTCCTGGCAAATTTGCACATCCCCATAGAGGTCACAGAGACAAAGCTCAACCAGCCTTATCCAAGTCTTGGTGGAACACCCTGTGATGCCCACTGAAATATAGAAAGCTTTGTGAGAACTATCTCAGCCCATTTCTCAACTATCTCAATATTTTGTGAAAGCCTTCTATCTTTCAGGTGGCTGCTTCAAGACAGGTAACCATCTATCTTCCTGCTTCCAGTGAGCATGAAATTTTCCATTTTTTTCTCTGTTTGTTATATCTGGAGACTATAAAACCAGATTCCAACATTCTAGACTATAGATATACCAGATAGGGAACACAAGCAGTGGGTTGTTGTGTTATTTTGTTGTCTGTCATCTAGCCCCTCCACTTCAGGGTCATTTTGTGGAACTAGCAGCATGTGGGGGTGATGATAGGATGGTGCAGAACTGTTTCAGTTTGTACGTGAATTTAAACAGATAGTTGACTACAAGTAAAAAATAAAAATCATTTTCTTGTCTATATTAGAGTAACACAAAAGAAAGTGAAAATCGCTAAATATCTATGAATAAATCTAAATAAAGACATGTAAGATCTCCACATAAAAAATATAAATACTATGGAACGTCTCCCCCATGTGTCTGTCAGTTTGTTGTACTGTGGGAGCTTGTGTGTTGCCGTGATGATGGAAGCTATGCCACCAGTATTCACGTACCAGCAGGATGATGCCTATCCCTAAGAAAGGTGATCCAATTGAATGTGGAAATTACCGAGCAATATCATGAATGTCACACACAAGCAAAATTTTGCTGAAAATCATTCAAAAGCAGCTGTAGCAGTATATCAACAGGAAATGGCCAGAAATTCAGGCCAGTTTCAGAAGAGGATGTGGAACCAGGGATATCATAGATGATGTCAGATGGATCCTGGCTGAAAGCAGAGAATACCAGAAGGATGTTTGCCTGTGTTTTAGTGACTATGCAAAGGCATTTGACTGTGTGAATCATAACAAATTATAGATAACATTGAGAAGAATGGGAATTCCAGAACACTTAATTGTGCTCATGAGGAAACTGTATGTAGATCAAAAGGCAGTTGTTTGGACAGAACGAGGAAATACTGATTGGTTTAAAGTCAGGAAAGGTGTGTATCAGGGTTGTATCCTTTCATCATACCTATTCAATCTGTATGCTGAGCAAATAATCAGAGAAGCTGGACTATATGAAGAAGAACGAGGCATCAGGATTGGAAAAAGACTCCTTAACAACCTGCATTATGCGGATGACACAACTTTGCTTGCTGAAAATGAAAAGGACTTAAAGCACTTACTGATGAAGATCAAAGACCACAGGCTTCAGTATGGATTACGCCTCAACATAAAGACAATAGAAATCCTCACAACTGGACCAATAAGCCACATCATGATAAACGGAGAAAAGACTGAAGTTGTCAAGTAAAATGTTACTTGGATCCATAATCAACAACAATGGAAGCAATGGTCAAGAAATCAAAAGACACATTGCATTGGGCAAATCTGCTGCAAAGGACCTCTTTAAAGTGTTGGAAAGCAAAGATGTCACCTTGAAGACTGATGTGCTCCTGACCCAAGCCACGGCATTTTCAATCTCATCATATGCATGTGAAAGCTGGACAATGAATAAGGAAAACTGAAGAAGAATTGATGCCTCTGAATTGTGGTGTTGGCGAAGAATATTGAATATACCATGAACTGCCAAAAGAATGAACAAATCTGTCTTGGAAGAAGTACAACCAGAATGCTCCTTAGAGGCAAGGATGGTGAGACTGTGTCTTGCATACTATGGACATGTTGTCAGGAGGGATCAGTCCCTGGAGAAGGACATCATGCTTAGTAAAGTACAGGGTCAGCAAAAAAGAGGAAGCCCCTCAACAAAATGGATTGATACAGTGGCTGCAAAATGGGCTCAAGCAGAGCAATAATTGTGATGATGGCCCAGGACCGGGCAGTGTTTCCTTCTGTTCTATATAAGGTCGCTAAGAGTAGGAAGCGACTCTAGGGCACCTAAAAACAAATATATTCGTGTGTGTGTGTGTATATGCATTTGTTAAACAATGTTTTGGGTAGAAATGAAAGCTCCTTTGGAGCGTATAGGCAGGTGCTGAGTTCTCAGGATGAGAACCCCATGAAAAATTAAATGTAGAATTCCATGTAGGGCATTAACGTGGAGACCATGCAAACTATGAAACAGAACAAGAACTCTGAAATTTATTTTACAATTATGTGGAAGCCTGACAATTTTTCAGCAGTAGAATTACATGCAAAAAATAATGATTGGGAGAGAATTATGGGCAAATAAGTGCTTTCAGGTTGGTGGTTTGAACCCACCAGTCGTTCTGTGGGAGAAAGATGTGGCAGTCTGCTTTTGTAAAGATTTAGAGCCTTGGAAACCCTATGGGGCATTCTACTTTGTGCTATAGGGTCACTATGTGTTGGAAAAAACTCTGGTAATAGGATGGGGTTTAAGTGCTTAGAACCTCCATTTTCTACATTCTAAATAATAAAAAAAAAAAAACATTCTAAAACGAGGTAAAATAATACCTGCCTCACTGTGTAGTTGTTGTCAGAATGAACCATTGATTTTAATAGTTAACATCTATTGCTTCACAAAAGAAAAATGTGACAATGGCTCCAATAATTTAAATTTCCGCAATTAGGAAATAAATGTGATGTTATGTACAGATAAAGGGAAAGAACAGAGAAAAGAGATAAATAGGAATAGGAGAAAAAGAAAAAAAAGAGAAAGGTGAGAAGGAAAGACGAATAAGAATAAAAGAAGAAAGAGAGGAAATGGGAAAGGATGACATGGAAATAAAGAAAAGGAGGAAGGATAGAATGAAAAATTTGGTATTTTAAGTGGAAATGATAAGTTCCAATTTAGTATTATGCTTTTGAGAGGATAGCAGGGTGTCTGAGCTGAAATGTCCAGTAGACATTTATGGGACTACAGGTTAGAAATATCAGATGTGGAGATGTAGATGTGAGAGTAATCCCAAAAAAGGTAGGTAAGCCATAAAATGAATGGGGTTTTAAGAAGGAGAGACTATAGATTTAAGAGGTGAAGTAAAATAATGGAAGGAGGAAATGAGGGAAAGAGGGAGGAAGAAAGAGTGTTGGAGAAAAGGAGTTATTAACTGAGGGAAACCTAGTCTATTTTAATTTCTACACCACTGAAAATCATGTCCCTGCCATGTTGACACACAACCTTAACTATTACGGATGTCAAAAAAAAGTAATATATCTTGAAGACTCAATTGATTTTTTCATTTTTAAATGCTGTGGGGAAGCCAAGCAAAATGAGGGACTTATGAGTTGTGTGTGAGTTAAGAAATAATAGTAGTATTAGAATAGTGGGTTCAGAAGCAAGTTGCAAAATATTGTGATCAAAATTTATCTGACAGACTGGGAAGAGAGTGTGCGTGACCACCTTTTAAGAAGTTCATCGGTAAAAGAAAAGAAAAAGCTTGAAGGAAAATGTAGCTTCAGGTATGAGCATAGAAAAAAATAGTAACAAGAATAAGAATGGGATCATTTCTGGACATAAGGAAAAGAAAAACAGGTAGAAGATGACAGACTACAGATATAAAACAAGGAGTGAAGAGGAACGGCTTGTGTGTAGGATAGTTGCTGAAATGATTTTTTTGAAGGAGATGGGAAGAAATAAAAGAACACAGAGCAATCAGAATTGAAGAAGCATAAAAGGTGCTTCTAGACCTGAGTGGAAATATAAAGACAAAGATCACATATTGTCATAACCCTGAGAGGCTTTCACAAGATCAGACAAGGTTAACAGAGAAATTTCCTAGCACATGTCATAATGTTGAAAAATAATGGTCTGATAGTGAATTACTAAGGAAATGCACTTTTGACTTTTCTATAGCACCCCAAAGGGGAACTTCTTTATTAATTGTTCTATCTCGTAGAAAGTATAGACATTTTATTCATCTTGCAGAGAGGTGAGAAAATACAAGATTCTGAAAGGAATCTTCAGCTCTGAGACTAGTTCTTATATTTTATGCTTTAATCAAAGAAACCCCACAATTAGATCGATTACCTCAATTAAAAAAGCACCTAAGTCTCAAATAAAGTAGATTCTATTAAAGAGGATACCAAGGCCCTGTGAATCTGCCTTCCAGAAAGACCTAATCGATGTAGTTCATTCTCAAATTCCCAAGAGAAAAACAGCATGTATTGAAATGAATTTTCTAAATTGCTCATTTGCTGTCCAGTATCATTGATAATTCATTAAGCCGGCTCAACCATAAGCCAAATAAATCTACCTAAACTATTCATTCTCTTTTATATTTTAAACCATTATGAAGAAGAAAAAAAAAATGGAGAAACAAAAAATCATCTTTTTTTAAGAGAACTATTATGCTTGTGCAGCAGATAAAAAAAAAAATACCCCATAATTATATTATACATTTTATTTGTACCTTAAAAATGTTCATATTTTTTTCCAACAAGACGATTACCAGAAGGTACTCTTTGCACTAATCTATTACGGACAGGGTAGGTACTTGACAGCTCTGTCATTGTATTTATAAATTGGAGAAGGTGAAGTATAATTAATAATTGCATCATGTAAATGTCTTAATCAATTTAAATTAGTCGCTGTATATCTATGTGACCTAAATGGAAGTAGATGTTTAGCAAGAAGGGAATAAGCATTACTAATATAACTCTTTGTCTAGTAAGTTCTAATCTGTACTGCAATCACTTGATAAGAATAAATTAGTTGACCAAGTTGTTGAAATCTGGGATTTAAATTTTTTTTTTTCTAACTAGAAACTGGTGAGTGAAAATAAAACAAATCAGTTAACACAAACACATAAAAATTTACAAGTGTAATCTCAATGGAGTCTTGTCTAAAACTTAATATGACTTTATATGGCAAAATATTTGGATATTTTCACTGTGTCTTGAAAAAAGTATAGTATTTGTAAGCCTTTATTTCTAATTGTATATGGCTGGAATCAAGGAGCCTGGGTGGCAGTTCATGATCGGCTGCTAACCTAAAGGTTGGCAGTTCAAACCCATGCAGCAGCTGTGTGGAAGAACTCTGGCAAACTGCTAAGAGAGCCCTATGGGGCAGTTCTACTCTGTAACACATGGAATCAGCATGAGTTAGGGGCCAATTCAGTGGCAGCTAATAACAACAGCAACATATTTGAGATAATGTATTTCAATACAACAAAGGTATTATACTTGGCCATTGAAAGCATTACATACACATGCAGGCACTCACATATACATTACTGTATGATCTTCTAAATTTTATGCAAATTCCAGTTCTGCTGGCCAACACCATACAGAGTTTCTAGGACTCTTTTTGCTTAGTGTAGATAACTGTGCACCACTTCTTTCTATTATGCTCTTCTCTCAGATGAAACAAGGAAGAAGAGCCTGGGGCTTGACTTACCACGGAGACACAAAGGAAGATGAGAAGGCTCCAAACAAAGGATGTTAATGGAGAGCAAAAAAAGAGGGCGACAAGGAGATGAGATCCCAACAAACAGACTTCCAGCAATAATCAATACCATGATTTTCTGATCACGTCCATATCATCTCACCTCCACTTTTTTTTTTTTTTTTTGAGGGTGGTGAAGGTGTAGGAAGTGTAGCAAAAGAAAAAAAAATTGTAGCAGGATGATCTTAAAAAGCTTGAGTTATTACTCCTAGAAGCAGAGGTGAATCCAGATATTTGTAGGGCTTTAAATTATCGAATCGACGGCAGTGGTTGTTAAATTGATACATTTTGAGGAAGGGGGACGCTTAAAGAAAAATAATGCAAAATTATCACTAGAGAATTAGACACACAAATGGGCATGTAAATGTGTAAGAAAAATCAAACAAATTCTAAACATCTTAGAAATATTCTCATTATATTGGTATATTATGAGTTTTATATCTTCCTCTTCAGTATCACTGTTTCATTTCAAATGATCCAAAATGTATCTTTTTACATTTTCATATGATTCACTCATCTTCACTAGCTAAATTATCACGAAATCTAAAAATCTATTTATTACTTCTATTCAACACGGATCTATTCTCCCTAATGAATTTCAGCTTTTGGCATGATTTGAAAAAAAAAAAAAAAGGATGTTATTACCATATACGTGTTAATATCATAACATATTCTACTGATTTCCTCCACTCATCTATATTATTTGCTTTCATATTCCATAAATTTTATGTATTTTATTTTAGTTTTAGCTGATAATAGAAAGTATTCTTGACATAAACCCAAATAAGGAGTATGTAATTTTTGACTGGTTGAATTGGAACATAACAAAACATCGTTTCAATTTGCAGTGAAAATGTTGTACGAAAGGTTTATCGACTTTCAATAAACTGTGGTTTTTTGTTTTTGTTAAAGTTTCTCTTTTGTGTCAGAACATTATAAAATGTTTTTTTCTTTGTTTTTAAAGAGCGTAATGCTATTTTGCATGCATTGCTCTGTCCATTCACAAGGCATGACCAGCTTTATAGCTTCTTAATGTGACCAGTTTTCCTTAAATCTGCTCCTGTTGTTTACTGTTTGCTTCCTATAATTCACTGTTCTTCTTGTTTACTGTTTACCTTTTATAAATAATGATAATGAATTTCAATTGCCAATACTGTGAAAATGTCTTGTGGGTACGACCCAACCAGGTAGGATGGTAGAGTCATCACTAGCAGTCTTATCAATGTTTGTAATTTTGAGGCAACTGGGGTGTGTTTATGGACACAGCTCATTAGTTTTATCTACTCTCAACTTTACGCAAATGGAACATTTTCTTTGATAGGCCTTCTTCTCCTTAACATAATGTCTGTGAGATTCACACCAGTGTTTGCCTACGTCCGTAATCCACTCCTTTTATTGCCGAGTAGTATTTCATGGTATGAATATTACCAAAATTAAATGATCATTTTCTTCTTGGTGAATTTTTGAATGCTTCCAGTTTTGAATCGTTATTTAACAACAACAACAACAACAAAAAGCTATAGACACTCCCTTTTGAGTCTGTATTTTTTTCCTATTTCTAGATATATATCTATGGGTGAAACTGTGGGATTAGACGCTTATTACCAGTTAAGCAGTTGCAGTCAAGTCGGTTTCGAGCCGTGGGGAGCCCGTGCGTGTTAGAGCAGAGCTGCGCTACACAGGGCTTTCAACGGCTATGCTTTTGAAGAGCCTATCATCAGTGCTTTCTTCCCCGTTGACCCTCGGTGGGCTCCAACCTGTGACCTTTCAGTTCACACATCAGAGCTTTCTTCCCCGTTGACCCTGGGTGGGCTCCAACCTGTGACCTTTCAGTTCACACATCAGAGCTTTCTTCCCCGTTGACCCTGGGTGGGCTCCAACCTGTGACCTTTCAGTTCACACATCAGCGCTTTCTTCCCCGTTGACCCTGGGTGGGCTCCAACCTGTGATCTTTCAGTTCACAGCTAGTGGAGCTAAGCGTTGCACCACCCAGGGACTCCTATATATAGATTCTGTTTGATTATGCTTGAAGCATTCAGTTTCCATATTTACATCAAGAAAATGATAAAGTTTTTCCTGAAGATTTACCTGGTTCTTCTGAGAAAGCTCCATCATGTGTGCTAACATTGATTCTGGTTTGATGTCCAGCATTTATGTATGTACATATACGAAAATTTATTAGTAATGTATATTATATCCCTACATCTCTACTTCTCTCTACATTTATTTCACAGGAACTAAAACATTTTCACTAAATCCTATTCTCTTTTTCACCTGGGTGTTTTAGCTGAAAGCTTACAAACAAGTTAGGCTCCCTTTTAACGATTTTTATTCAAACTCTTCTGTGCTATTGGTTACAATTTTTACATGTGTCAAATTCTCATTATTTCCATTCTGTTCGTTCTGTTTTCATCGATCTAGCTTCTCTTCCCCTCCTCGCCTTCTCATCTTTGCTTTTTGGTCTCATGTAGTTCATTGCTTAAGGTAACACATTGCCCATGGGTGATACTGTTTATTTTATAAGCCAATCTACTATTTGGCTGAAAGGTAACCTGCAGAAATAACTTTAATTCCATGTTCAAAGTTTATCTTAGCACAATAATATCCAGAATCCCTTTAGTCTCTATCAGTTCAGTAGGCCCAGCCTTTTTTTACAAATCTGAGTTTTGTTCTGCATTTTTCTTCTATTCTATCCGGGACCTTCTATTGTATCTCTGGTTAAAATGTTCATTAGTGGTAGCCGGGCACCATCTAGTTCTTCTGGTCTTAGGTTAGAAGAGACTGTGGTTCACGTGGGCTATTAGTCCTGTGGACTAGTTTCTTCTTTGAGCCTTTGATTTCCTTCACTCTCTTTTGCTCCATTCGAGTTGAGACTGGTAGTTCTATCTTAGATGGCTTCTCGCAAGCTTTTAAGATCCCAGCTGCTGCTCACCAAACTAGGATGTAAAACATTATCTTTGTAAACTATTTTATGCCAATTGACTAAGTTGTCCCCTGAGACTATGGTCTCAAACCTTTTTACTCAGTAAACCAATCCCATGAGTTTTTTAAATATGTTTAGGTAGGCTCCATAAAAGTGCCCTCTGTGTGAATATATATGCAGTGCATACAAACATATACATACATTTGCCTGCAAATATACCTACATATGCTTGTGAGTTTACTTGCATACGCCTTTTGATACACATGTATGCATCCACATCTGTCTACTTAACCACACACGTTGTTGTTTTTACTGTTGTTGCAAAATTGCATGTGTTATAACATTTACTGAAACTCTTTTTCTCATGTACTTCTTAGCGTGTTTATTTACCGTGGTCAGGTTGTGATGGCTTCACCCATTTTTGGTCATCATCACCAAAAGTAAGTGTCTACAATCTAGAAAGTGATTTCCCCCTCCCTCTCCCTTCCATTCCTGGTAACCATCAAAGAACTTTGTTTTCTATATGTATGTCTATTCTTGACTTTTTTAATGGGGGACCATGCAATATTTGTCTTTTTTGTGATTGACTTATTTCACTCAGCATGATGTCTGCCAGATTCATCCATGTTGTGGGAAGTTTCCTGGACTTCTCATTATTCTTTACAGTTGCATAGTATTCCATTGTATGTACGTACCACAATCTGTTTCTTCATCCACCCACTTAGGTCGTTTCCATCTTTTTGCTGTTGTGGATAAGGTTGCAAGGAACATGGGTGTGCATGTGCCTATTTGTGCCACTGCTTTTATATCTCTAGGATATATGCATCGAAGTGGGATTCCTGGATCATAACCCGTTGCCATCAAGTTTATTCCAACTCAGCATCTGTTTGGGATGGAGTAGAACTGCCCCATAGAATTTCCAAGGAGCAGCTGATGGATTTGAACTGCTGATCCTTTGGTTAGCAGCCAAGCTCTTAACCACTGTGTCACCAGGGCTCCTGAATCATAAGGTATTTCTATTTCTAGTTTTTTGAGGAAGTGCCATTGTTTTCCGTAGTGGTTGTACCATTTTACGATTCTACAAGCAAAGTATAAGAGTTCCAATTCCCCCCCCCAACCTCGCCAGCATTTGTTGTTTTCTGTTTTCGTGATCATTGCCACTTTTGCAGGGATGAGATGGTATCTCACTCTAGTTTTGATTTGAATCTCTCTAATAGCTAATGATCATGAGTATCTTTTCATGTATTCGTTGGCTCCCTGAATTTCCTGCTTAGTGAAGAGTCTGTTCATTCCCTTAGTCCGTTTTTGATTGGATTGTTTGTCTTTTTGTTGTTGACTTCTTGAAGTTTTCTATATATTTTAGAGAGTAGACCCTTATCAGATATCTCTTTGCCAAAGATTTTTTTCCCAGTCTGTAGGTTCTCTTTTTCCTCTTTTGGTGTGAGGTATAGATCTTGGTTAATTTTCATCATATAGATATCCAGTTTTGCCAGCACCGTTTGTTAAAGAGAATTTTTCCCCATTTAGTGGACTTTGACCTTATGTCACAGACCAAATGCCTGTAGATGGTTGGATTTGCTTCTGAGCTCTCAATTCTATTCCGTTAGTCTATGTATCTCTCATTTGCCAGTATCAGGCTGTTTTGATTTCTGTGGCTCTATAGTAAATTTTGAGATCAGGAAGTGTGAGGGCTGCTACTTTATTCTTCTTTTTTTTCAATATTGCTTTATCTATTCAGGGCTTCCTTCCTTTGCATATAAAGTTGGAGATTATTTTTTCCATTTCATTGAAGCATGTGGTTGGGATTTGAATTGAGACTGCATTATATCTATAGATCACTTTTGGTAGTTTTGACATCTCCACAATGTTAAGACTTCCAATACATGAGCATGGAATATTCTTCCATTTATGTGGAGCTCTTTTAGTTTCTTGCAGTAATGTTTTATAGTTTTCATTGTATAAATCTTTTACATCCCTGGTTAGGGTTATTCTTACGTATTTTTCCCTTCTGGGAGGTATTGTAAATGGTATTGTTTTCATGATTTCCTTTTTTCATAGAGTCTTCCTTGTTAATGTAAAGGAAACCAACTGATTTTTGTGTTTATCTTGTACCATGTCACTTTGCTGAATGCTTCTATTAATTCCATTAACTTTCTTGTGGAGCCTTTGGGATTTTCTGTCTACAGGATCATGTCTTCTGGGAATAAAAATAGTTTTAGTTCCTCCTTTCCAATTTGGATATCTTTTATTTCCCTTTCTTACCTTAATGCTCTACCTAGGACTTCTATTGCAATACTGAATAAGGGTAGTGATAAAGGGCACCCTTCTCTCCTTCCAATTCTCGAAGGGAATGCTCTCAATCTTTTTCTGTTGAGAATAGTGTTGGCTGTTGGCTTTGCTTATATGCTCTTAATTATGTTGAGGGATTTTCCTTCTATACCTATTTTGATGAGAGTTTTTATCAGGAAGGGGAGTTGGATTTTATCAAATGCTTTTCTGTATCAATTGAGATGATCACACAGTTTTTTTTCCTTTGCTTTATTTATGTCGTGAATTATGTTGATTGATTTTTAATGTTCAACCAACCTTGCATCCCTGATATAAATCGCATTTGATCATGATTCATTTTTTTTTGATATTTTATTAAATTCTTTTGTCTAGAATTTTGTTGAGAATTTTTGCATATTTATTCATGAGGGATATTGGTCTCTAATCTTCTTTTTTATTGGTGTCTTTGCCTGGATTTGGTATCAGGGTTATGCTTGCCTTCATAGAAAGAATTAGGGACGATTCCTTCCTTTTTTATATTCTGGAATAGTTTAACTAGAGTCAGTGTCAACTCTCTCTGAATGTTTGGTAGAATTCTCAAGTGAAGCCGCCTGGGCTGGGGCGTTTTTTGTTGTTGTTGGCAATTTTTTTACAGCCGCTTCAATTTCTTCTATTGTTGTGGGTATGTTAAAACTGTCTGCCTCTTTTTGTGTTAATTTAGGCAGGTATTGTGTTTTTTTAAATTTATCCATTTCTTCTAGGTTTTCAAATTTGTTAAAGTACAATTTTTCGTAATATTCTGTTATGATCCTTTTTTTTTTTTTTTTTTTCCTGTTCTAATGTCACCCAGCTCATTTCTTATTTTGGTTATTTGCATCTTCTCATTTTTTTTATTCCTTTGTCAACATGACCAGTGGCTTGTCAATTTTATTGATTCTCTCAGTGAACCAACTTCTAGTCTTGTTGATTCTTTCTGTTGTTTTTCTGTTTTCTACTTCATTTATTTCTGCTCTGATCTTTGTAATTTCCTTTCTTTTGGTGACTGTGGACGTCTTTTGCTGCTCCTTTTCTATATGTTCAAATTGTATGGCTGTAGTATTGATTTTGCCCCCCCCCCGCCTTTTAATATGTGCAGTAATTGCTATAAATTCTCTCCTGAGCATAGCTTTTGCTGTGTCCCAAAGGTTTTTGTGTGTCGTGTTTTCACTCTCATTTTTGTTCTAGGAATTTTTTAATTTTTTTTTTAATTCCCTTTATTACCTAGAAGTTTTTAAGTCAGATGTTATTCATTTTCCAAGTATTTAATTTTTTCCTTGTTCTTACTGTTAGTGATTCTAGTTATATAGCATTATGATCAGAGAAAATGCTTCGTATTATTTTGATGCCTCTGAATTTATTGAGGTTTGATTTGGGGCCTAAACTATAGTATATTTTGGGGAATAATCTATGTGCATTGGAGAAGAATGTGTACTGTGGTGTTGTTGGATGGTGTGTTCTGTATATGTCTATGAGGTTAAGGTGGTTGATCGTGTTGTTTAGATTTTCTGTATCTTTGTTGAATTTCTGTCGAGTTGTTCTGTCCATTGTCAAAAGTGTGTGTTGCTGATTTTGTGTTTGCTAAGTCTTTTTGATTGCCTTCTTTTTTTTATTTTTTGAGTAGATTTATTAATTTTCTTTGTGGTTACTCTAAAATTTAACTTTATCTTCCTAAGTTTATAACAGTCTGTTATATCTTGATAGCACATATGAAACTTCTAAGACTACACTATTATTCCCCTGTGTGTTTTGAAGTGGTCGTTATTTTCAGATTGACATCTCAGTTTCCCTGTTTTCAGTTTTGCAGCTTTATTTTGCTTTTCAGAATTCTTTATGTGGATTGTTGTCTGGATGGTGCTGCCGTGGCTCTTCACCTCAGATTATTGTCTGATGTCACTGATTCTCTGTCCAAAGGACTCACTTTAATAGTTCCAGTAAATTCGGTCTGGTTTTTACAAATTCCCTTAATTTATGTTTATCTGGGAATGCCCTAGTATTGCTGTGAAACATAATTTTGAAAGATATTTTGCTGGATATATGACTCTTGGTTGGCAATTATTTTCTTTCAGGGATTTATATATGTCATCCCATTGCCTTCTTGCCCACGTGGTTTTTGCCAAGAAATCAGAGCTTCATCTTATTGGTGCCCTTTTGTAGATGATATTTTGTTTTTCACAAGCTGGTTTCAGAATTCATTCTTTCTCTTTGGTTTTGGAAAGTATGATTATGATCTCTTGGTCAGTTTTTTTTCTGGGGTCTATCCTGTATGTTGTGTCTGTCAGTTTGTCATACTGTGGGAGCTTGTGTGTTGCTGTGATGCTGGAAGCTATGCCACCTGTATTCAGATACCAGCAGGGTCACCCATGGAGACGGGTTTCAGGTGAGCTTCCAGACTAAGACAGACTAGGAAGAAGAACCTGGCGGTCTACTTCTCAAAAGTATTAGCCAGTGAAAACCTATGAATAGCAGTGGAACGTTGTCTGATATAGTGCTGGAAGATGAGCCCCCCAGGTTGGAAGGCACTCAAAAGATGACTGGGGAAGAGCTGCCTCCTTAATGACGTGGATGGAGTAAAGATTTTGGGACCTTCATTTGCTGATGTGGCATGACTCAAAATGAGAAGAGACAGCTGCAAACATCCATTAATAATCAGACCCTGGAAAGTACAAAGTATGAATCTAGGAAAATTGGGAATCATCAAAAATGAAATGTAACTCATAAACATAGATATCTTAGGCATTAGTGAGCTGAAATGGACTGGTATTGGCCATTTTGAATTGGACAATCATATAGTCTACCACGCTAGGAATGACAACTGGAAGACGAATGATGTTGCATTCATCATCATAAAGAACATTTCAAGATCTATCCTGAAGTACAACGCTGTCAGTGATAGGATAATATCCACATGCCTACAAGGAAGACCAGTTAATATGACTATTATTCAAATTTATGCACCAACCACTAAGGCCAAAGATGAAGAAATAGAAGATTTTTATCAGCTGCTCCAGTCTGAAATTGATCAAACATGCAATCAAGATGCATTGATAATTACTGGTGATTGGAATGAGGAAGTTGGAAACAAAGAAGAGGGATCAGTAGTTGGAAAATCTGGCCTTGGTGATAGAAACAATGCTGGAGATCGAATGATAGAATTTTGCAAGACCAACGACTTCTTCCTTGCAAATACCTTCTTTCACCAACATGAACGGCGACTATACACATGGACCTCGTCAGATGGAACATGCAGAAATCAAATTGACTACATCTGTGGAAAGAGATGATGGAAAAGTTCAATATTATCAGTCACAACAAGGCCAAGGGCCGACTGTGGAACAGACCATCAGTTGCTCATATGCAAGTTCAAGCTGAAACTGAAGAAAATCAGAGCAAGTCCACAAGAGCCAAAATATGACCTTGAGTATATCCCACCTGAATTTAGAGATCATCTGAAGAATGGATTTGACACATTGAACACTAGTGACTGAAGACCAGACGAGTTGTGGAATGATATCAAGGACATCATCCATGAAGAAAGCAAGAGTCACTGAAAAGGCAGGAAAGAAAGAAAAGACCAAGATGGATGTCAGAGGATACTCTGAAACTTGCTCTTGAGCGTTGATCAGCTAAAGGAAAAGGAAGAATTGATGAAGCAAAAGAACTGAACAGAAGCTTTCAAAGGGTCTCTCGAGAAGACAAAGTAAAGTATTATAATGACATGTGAAAAGAGCTGGAGATGGAAAATCAAAAGGGAAGAACACACTCGGCGTTTCTCAAGCTGAAAGAACTGAAGAAAAAATTCAAGCCTCAAGTTGCAACAGTGAAGGATTCCATGGGGAAAATATTAAACAATGCAGGAATCATCAAAAGAAGATTGAAGGAATACACAGAGTCATTATACCAAAAAGAATTAGTCAATATTCAACTATTTCCAGAGGTGGCATATGATCAGGAACTGATGGTACTGAAGGAAGAAGTCCAAGCTGCTCTGAAGGCATTGATGAAAAACAAGGCTCCAGGAATTGATGGGATATCAACTGAGATGTTTTAACAAACAGATGTGGCGCTGGAGGTGCTCACTCATCTATACCAAGAAATATAGAAGACAGCTTCCTGGCCAACTGACTGGAAGAAATCCATATTTATGCCTATTCCCAAGACAGGTGATCCAACCAAATGTGGAAATTATAGAACAATATCATTAATATGGAAACCCTGGTGGCGTAGTAGCTAACTGCTACGGCTGCTAACCAAAGGGTCAGCAGTTCAAATCTGCCAGGCGCTCCTCGTGAACTCTATGGGGCAGTTCTACTCTGTCCTATAGGGTCGATATGAGTTAGAATTGACTCGATGGCAATGGGTTTGATGGAATCGTTAATATCACACGCAAGCAAAATTTTGCTGAAGATCATTCAAAAATGGCTGCAGCAGTGTGTCGACAGAAAACTGCCAGAAATTCAGGCCGGTTTCAGAAAAGGACGTGAACCAGGGGTATCATTGCTGATGTCGGATGTATCCTAGCTGAAAACAGAGAATACGAGAAGGATGTTTACCTGTGTTTTATTGTCTATGCAAAGGCATTCGACTGTGTGGATCATAACAAACTATGGATAACACTGTGAAGAATGGGAATTCCAGAACACTTAATTGTGCTCATAAGGAACCTTTACATAGATCAAGAGGCAGTTGTTCAGACAGAACAAGGGGATACTGATTGGTTTAAAGTCAGGAAAGGTGTGTGTCAGGGTTGTATTCTTTCACCATACCTACTTAATCTGTATGCTGAACAAATAATCCGAGAAGCTGGACTACATGAAGAAGAACAGGGCATCAGGATTGGAGGCAGACTCATTAACAACCTGTGTTATGCAGATGACACAACCTTGCTTGCTGAAAGTGAGGAGGACTTGAAGCACTTATGAATGAAGATCAAAGACCACAGCCTTCAGTATGGATTACACCTCAACATAAAGAACACAAAAATCCTCACAACTGGACCAATGAGCAACATCATGATAAATGGAGAAAAGATTGAAGTTGTCAAGGATTTCATTTTACTTGGATCCACAATCAACAGCCATGGAAGCAGCAGTCAAGAAATCAAAAGACACATTCCATTGGGTAAATCTGCTGCAAAGGACCTCTTCAAAGTGTTGAAGAGCAAAGATGTCACCCTGAAGACTAAGGTGCGCCTGACCCAAGCCATGGTATTTTCTATCACATCATATGCGTGTGAAAGCTGGACAATGACTAAGGAAGACCAAAGAAGAGTTGATGCCTTTGAATTGTGGTGTTGGCGAAGAATATTGAATATACCATGGACTGCCAAAAGAACGAACAAACCTGTCTTGGAAGAAGTGCTGCCAGATGCTCCTTAGAGGTGAGGATGGTGAGACTGCGTCTTACATGCTTTGGGCAATTTGTCAGGAGGGATTAGTCCCTGGAGAAGGACATCATGCTTGGCAGAGTAAAGGGTCAGCAGAAAAGAGGAAGACCCTCAACAAGGTGGCTTGACACAGTGGCTGCAACGACAAGCTCAAGCATAACAACGATTGTAAAGATGGCACAGGACCAGGCAGTGTTTCGTTCTGTTGTGCACAGGGTTGCTATGAGTTGGAACCGACTCGAGGGCACCTAACAACAACAACATCCTGTACGAGGTTCAGTGTGCTTCTTAGATGGAAACCTCTCATGTTTCATGATATAAGGAAGTATTCTGCCAATAAATTTTTCACAATTTTCTCTGTGCTTTTTTTTCCTCTTCTTGTTCTTGAATTCATATTACATGTAAATTATTCCACTTAATAGTGTCCTACATTACTCTCCACTTTCCTCATTTTTCTTCATTCTTTTTCTGATTGTTCCTCAAAGCAGTATCAAAGGATTTGCTAACTACTTTGCTGACTCTTTCTACCATTGATTCATTTCTACTTTTATGTGTTTCTATTTATTTATTTATGCTTTTCACAGCTCTTTATATACGGAATCTACTTGACAACAACTGGCTTGTTTGCTTGTTTTGGTTTTATACTCCAGTTACACATCATGGACTCTCAACTTTAGGAACCCTAACCCATACACACCATGTTCACGTCAATGAATGTATTGAATTGCCATTCCCAGAAAGTCTTCCTAACTCTCTTCATCCTCTTAGGCAATAAATTTCCATCTCTTCCACGGAGCTTCCAGAAAGACACTCATGTCCCTCTCCATCAATTAGGGCATTTGGAATCTGTGGAATCTTTCACTGGTTTACCTACAGATAATGAGAGGCCATTGAAGGATGTTAAGCAAAAAACTAATCTGACTTGATGTATCCTTTAGAAAAAATAATCTTAGAAAAATTGTATTGGAATAGATAAAGATTGAAAACATGGCTTTTCTTTTACAGTTTGTAAATCAGAATTCAAATAAATTTTTACACATCACAATTAGTCAACATGTCTATTAAGCCTCATTTAATCTAGACATTCCATCCTTATCTTATCTTTGCAATTTATTTCTTAAAAGTTCCACTTGATTTGTCCTATAGTGTTTCTCCCTATCTTGATTTTGCTGATTGCATCCCACAGTATTTTATAATACTTTTTTCTGTGCTCTTTATTTAATATACTATATTATTTGGATCTAGGGTATTGGCCATATTTGGATTCAATTTTTTTGGCAAAACTATTTCACAGTTGATATTGCAGCTGTCTCTCTTATTTGATGGTAATAATCATTAATGATCAAGGTCTAGGTACATTAGTTCACTAAGAGTTGCAAAATGGTGACATTTCAATTCTAATATCCTATCATCGTTACCAGAAACTTTTCCTCACCTACAATTTCATTTCCAACTGCTTTAGTTAATATAGGAAATGTACGATAAACATTTGATTCTTTCCCTCTACTTACCAGTTTTCGATCTTATGAGCCAGTTCCCTAGCATCTTTTTTTTTGTGTGTGTGTGCTTATATGAAGGTTTACAGAGCAATTTTTTTCTCATTATACAATTAATACACGTATTGTTTTGTGACATTGGTTACCAACCCCAGGGGATGCCAACACTGTCCTCTTCTTGACTTTGGGTTCCCATTTCCATTCATCCAGCTTTCTGATCCTTCCTGCCTTCTTGTCCTTGCCCTTGAGCTGATGTGCCCATTTAGTCTCATATACACGCTTGAGCTACATGTATTATTGTTAGTTTTAGGGGCCCATCTAATCTTTGGCTAGAGGGTGAAACTCAGGAGTGACTTCAGTACTGAGTTAAAAGGGTGTCCAGGTGCCATACTCTTGGGGTTTCTTGAGTTATCTATTTTTGATATTTTTAATCTTTTGCATGTTTAGTTGTTGTTTTTGTACAGTTTCTAATGATCTGTTTGTTTTGACATTTTGATCTTGTATTCTTTTCCTGAATTCTACTAGACCTTTATCTGTTTTCCTTGATCTCTTCAAGGATCTTATATTAAGTCTTTTGAATTCCTTATAAGGTAGTTTCATTACTATTTCTTCCTCAGGAAGGTCTTTAGCCCTTTACTTTGTTCCCTTCTTTTAGCCATATTATCCTGTTTCTTTATATGATTTGTTATTGTCTCTTGTCTCCAAAGCATTAAGTTTGGTGGTAGCAGTTGGTGTGGTCCCTGGAGGTTGGGGTAGGACTTCTCTGTATACGCTGTGAGGGAGTGTTACCTAGATGGATGGGGTATGCTTCCTATGCATGGAAAAATTGGCATCACAGTTGTGGTGAGATATCAAGGGGCTTCAATGCAAGGTAAGACAACATGTTGGAAATCTTTAGATATGGAATGTGTGGGGTTGCAGTTGGTAGATGTTAGATGAGGGCTCTAGGGTTTCCTGCTCCTTGTTTGGCAAGGGTGTACCTGGCACCTGTCAGGATATGACTGGCATTGATGATCAGATGATATTTTGTCAGGCTGGTCACCCTGCATGAGTGCAGGGAGTATTCTTGCTGGTTGCTGAGTTGGGTGCTGTATGTGCACACCTCTGATTACCAGGTGACTGGGACAAGGGTGCATGGGTCACCAGTTGCTGGATGGGTGGCACAGGAGCTCATACCACTGGTCATCAGGTGGGAAGGGCAGTGCACGGGTGATTGGAGCAAGTGAGCCCAAGCCTCCTGTTACAAGTCCGATAGTGCGTGACTGAGCACCACAGATCACCAGATGGCATGATATAGGTAGATAAATAGAAGAATGGGGGGGGTAAAAGAGGGCCAGAAAAAAATATAGATATAGTTTTAATTTTATACATGTAAAGTTGTACTGGGGCAGGTAGATATTTTCTGTGATACACTCATGAGCAAATTAAACTATTTCACTTCTTAATCAGGCATCTATATATGGATTTAAATACAGCCTAATAGTTATCAGCAGTAATAAAAAAAAACAATAGAGAATGTTATTTCTTTTTTAATTAATTTAAGAAATCTAAAATTAAAAAATATATATACGTATACAATAAAACTTTTGGAATGCAAAAATTCGTATCCCAATATCCACCTGATGGATTTATGCAGACTATTATCTGGCGAAATTATTAATAACAATGTGATAAATTAATTATTGTGTGCAATTGTCCTTTGTTTTCTTAGTCTTCATATTAGTGTTCATATATTTGTTGTAGTCACTATTTACTCTCAAAATCAAGATTATAATTTTGTATCATGTAAAAATTATTGCTTTTCCCTAAATCGGGGTATCATTCACTCTGTTTTATATCTTCTCTGCTTGTTAAATATAGATTAAATGTAATGAAACAAAAGATTAAACACAGTAGGAGACACATGCAACCTGTCAGAAGTTTCTTACTCTCCCAAATCTATTGAAACACCAGTTCAGTTGAATTTTAAAAGACCCTTCTTCTTCCATCTTTGTCAATAGGTTATTATTAAGTTGAAAATATTTAAATAACTTTCATCATTAAAAAAAATTTGAGAGATTGTTGTTATGCAAAATAAATATCAACATTGAAGAGAATCATGGAAACTAAATTTTCTAAGTAGAAGTTGAACAGGAAATATTATAAAGCATTTTCTCAGTTAATGTCTGAAAACCTGATATTTTACAACTCTTTATTACAAGAACATTTTTTCAAACTTCTATGTTTTAGCTTTCCTGTTTTCATTCTTTTACTCTATTATATTTCTGTACTCAGTTAATGTATTTATAATCTTAATTTAACACACTTGGTGAAGATTTTCTGACCCAACAACTGCTTAAAATCTATTCTACATTCTGACTTATGGCCTCTGGTCTTTGAGAATTGGTTAATCCTATTTAACTCAATGGGTGGGATCCCATGTGGATGAACTCAGTCTATAATTTATTTCATGTTCAGGAAGGGACATAAAGCCATTAATTTGTGTGACATATTAGCTAAACATTTTGCTATTTTCTGCCTCAGTAAATCTCAGATCAGCATTTCTCAGAGTAATATTTTATACCAAAAAAAAAAGCAGACTTTATTCACAGCTTTTTACAATCAACAACTCTTATAATCTGTAACATTGCAAAAATATCCCTGAAAATGCCTAAATGTCAAGGATTTTATTGTTCACTGATCTTTAATTGCTCTTTGTGTCTGTATTAGTACTAGATATGTATTAAACTATTTGACTAAACATCTTCATGGGCAAGATGGTAGAGGAATCAAAACCGACTGGCACTTAGCCTTTGCCCAATGAGTATTTTAAAAGGGATAATATATCAAGTACCTTGGGTAAAGGAGCAAGACCCAAAATTACATGACGAGTTTTGGGAATTAGACTCCTAGTAGGAAGTGTTGGTAGACTGGGGATAAGAAGTGAAGTGCCTCTAATTGCCATTTGATTATAGTCCTAGAGACAATAGAAAATGATTGAAATGTTTAATGTAAAGAATTATATGTCCATGGATGAATCTGGAAGGCATTATGCTGAGTGAAATTAGTCACAAAAGGACAAATATTGTATAAGATCACTATTATAAGAACGCAATAAAAGGTTTAAACACAGAAGAAAACATTCTTTGATGGTTAAAAAGGTGGGAAGGGATGGAGAGGGATATTCACTAACTAGACAGTAGACAAGAATTATATTAGGTGAAAAAAAGGACAACACACACAATACAGGGAAAGTCAGACAACTGGACTATACCAAAAGCTAAGAAGTTTCCTGAACACAACTAAAAACTTCGAGGGCCGGAGTAGCAGGGATGGGGGTCTCGGGATCAAGGTTTCAGGTGACTTCTAGGTTAACTGACATAACAAAGTTTATTAAAAAATGTTCTGCATCCCACTTTGGTGAGTGACATCTGGGATCTTTAAAGCTAGCCAGCAGCTGTCTAAGATGCATCAATTTGTCCCAACCCACCTGGAGCAAAGGAGGATGAAGAACACCAAAGACACTAGGAAAATATGAGCCCAAAAGACAGAAAGGGCCACATAAACCAGAGACTCCAGCAGCCTAAGCCCAGAGAGCTAGATGGTGCCCAGCTACCACTAATGACTGCCCTGACAAGGAACACATCGGAGAGTCCCTAATGGAGCAGGAGAAGAGTGGGATGCAGAACTCAAATTCTAGTAAAAAGACCAGACTCAGTGGTTTGACTGAGAGTGGAGGGACCCCAGAAGACATGGTTCACAGACTCTCTGTTAGCCCAGAACAAAAACCATTCCCAAAGCTAACTCTTCAGACAAAGATTAGGCTGGACTGTAAGACATAAAATGATATGCATGAAGAGAGTGCTTCTTAGCCCAAGTAGATGCATGAGACTAAATGGGTAGCTACTGTCTGGAGGAAAGATGAGAAGGCAAAAAGGGACAGGAGCTAACTGAATGGATACGGGAATTCTAGGGTGAAAAGGAGGAGTGTGCTGCCACATTATAGGAAGAGCAACTAGGCTGACATAACAATGTGTGTATAAATTTTTATATGAGAAACTAACTTGAACTGTAAACTTTCACTTAAAGCACAATTAAAAAAATCCTATGTCCAAATTTATGTTTTGAAAGATTTAGTTATATCCGCAAGTTAATCCCAAAGGCTCTAATAAATTTTTCATTAAAAATATTTAAAGTCTTCTTAATTACTTTTATAAGGCAATAACAATTCTTACTGCTTTAGTACTGCTGTTAAACATGCAAGATAATAAATTATTGACATTTTTTGGCAAGAAAAACACATTTTTTTATTGTGTTTTCAATGAAAGTTTACAAAACAAGTCAGTTTCTCATACAAAAAGTTATTCACACCTTACGATGTACTCCTAGCTGCTCTCCCCCTAATGAGACTGCAGACTCGTCCTCTCCACCCTGTATTCCCTGTGCCATTCAACCAGCTCCTGTTCCCCTCTGCCTTCTCATCTCGCCTCCAGACAGGAGTTGCCCACATAATCCCATGTGTCTACTAGAGCCAAGAAGCTCACTCCTCACCAGTATCATTTTCTGTCTTATGTTCCAATCCAATCCCTGTCTGAAGAGTTGGCTTAGGGAATGGTTCCAGTCTTGAGGTAACAAAGGGTCTGGGGACCATGGCCTCCAGGGTCCCTTTAGTCTCAGTCAGACCATTAAGTCTGGTCTTTTTACTAGAATTTGAGATCTGTATCCCACTGTTCTGCTCCTTCAGGAATTCTCTGTTGTGTTTCCTGTCACAGCAGTCATTGGTGGTAGCCAGGCACCATCTAGTTTTTCCAGTCTCAGCCTAATGCAGTCTCTGGTTTATGTGGCTCTTTCTATCTCTTGGGATCATCTTCACCTTATGTCTTTGGTGTTCTTCATTCTCCTTTGCTCCAGGTGGGCTGAGACCAGTTGATGCATCTTAGATGGCCACTTGCTAGCATTTAAGACTCCAGACGCCACTCACCAAAGTGGAATACAGAATGTGAAAAACACATTTTGAAAAGAATCAAGAAATTTTTTTTATTAATTATTGTTTATAACAATTTTACAGAATATAATCGCTGGCCTAACCAATTAACAAGATTAAGTCATTCTGGCCTTGTTATACTTAATGTAAAATGGAAAGAATAGTAAAAAGAGAAAGCCATATGCTTCTGTAAAATTTTTTCTCATAATTGTTAAATGATGTTTGTTTGTTTTATTTTGCTACTAGTCACTAAAGACTACTCTCATGGTATTTTCAAATTTAATTTGATACTCATCTTAGTTTCCTGGAGCTGCAGTTTACAAAACACTATAAAGTGGGTGGCTTTGAAGAACAAGGGAATTTATTTTCTCACCGTTCTGGAAGCTAGAAATTCAAATTCAGGGAGTTGGCAGAGCCACTTCTCCTGCTAACTCTAGGAGAAGATTCCTTCTTGTCTCCCTCAGTTTCTGGTAACCTGGGCATTTCTTGGCATTCCTTGGCTCGTGAATGGATTGTCAAATATTTTCTGTCCCTGTGTATGATTCTGTTTCCATTTTTGTCTTTTTTGTTTATGAAATGTTGCTCAGAAGAGGTTAGGAATAGGACCCACACTACTCTGGTATGACTTCCTTAACTTAACTAACAACATCTGCAAAGAAAATCCCTATTTCCCCAAACAAGGTCATATTCACCAGTGCCAGGGTTAAGTCTTCAACATACCTTTTTGAGGAACTCTGTTACATCCATAAAAATTCTGAAATATATATAAAAATGTAGTTGGAATTGCTTTTATTCTTCCTTCTTGGAGCTGAATTTTTAAAATTTCTAAGTCAAATTTTTTTTTTCTTATCTATGCAATCGAATTATTATCAGTGTCAAAGTTAACCCTTCTCCTTTCTGTTTCTTTTTCTTTTCTCAATATTATTTTTAGCTTTTTTGTTTTTGTTTTTTAATTTTAGCTCAAGTAAGTAAGCAGCCCCATGTAATAAAAAAAACATACCAATATTAAGGTTATGACATTAGGGAGCATATTTATAAATGCCTTTTAATGAGATGTACTTTAAAAATGTTGAATCTTGATTAGTATGATAATATAAAAAGTGTGAATATTACTAAATGCTTTATTTTAAAGTATAAAATATTATAATTCAACTTATTTGGTTATGTAATTATGTGTCACAAAGGTCAGACCATGGAAACCTTAGGGAAAACAAGGATTTTTCCCTCCTTTTCACTATTGTTTCCGTACAATGTATTGCAGAAAATTACTTATTATTATGAAATATCACTGTTTCCAAAGAACAGATAGCAAGCTCCTAGCATGGGGTTGTGTAATCAGCAATGAGGGAATCCTACTGAGAAAATTAGGTAAATTTATTCTCCCCCCAAGTTCAGGAACATGGTGCCAAGGAAATATAAAAAAAGGAATTTTGCAGATACTTGTAAGAGTCACTGATTCAAGGTTGCATTTGACCTTTATACTGATGAAAATCTTGAGTGTAACAACATGTCCAGAGGGATATCAATACATGTGTTTCAAGTTTGATCACTACCTATGTTATTATAATGGCTATTCCAATTTAACAACAATGAAAAAAAAAGGTGAATGATTATAATTCTTAATCAGGGTATCTTTAGATGAAAACAGGGCAGCAACAATATATATCAATAACTAAGTTTAGATAGCATAACTTCTGCGGAGACTTTCCAGATTTCTTCCAGCAGAAACATTCACTCCTCTGTTTTGGCAATCATCTGAGTGTACAAAATTGTATTTATTATTTGATTCAGAAAATATATATTAAGAAAAGAAAGTGCTTTACTAATCCCTAGCTCTTCCAGTGCCAAGCCCTGAGCCTTCACATTATATGCACAACCTAAATTATTTTAGTGGTTTACAAGTATTCATTCTTCTTCATCCAATCAATTACTTAAGTGATAGGATATCATTTATGCAACAATATTAGATTTTAATCTCTTGTAAATTTATCAATTAAGAGTTAAAACACTTGAAATAACCTGATATTTCACAAATGTGTAGGGAGATAAGAAAACTGATTTTTACCCATTCATATTTTTAAAGATACCAAAAGAGGTGCATGAAATAAAATGTTTATCTTTGGTCTCACTGTGAAATAAATTATGTATCTTATAATATGTACATTTTTATTTGTTTAAATATTTAATAGTGTTATAATCCATTAACTTTTCCTATTCCACTCACAGGTACATTGCCTTTTTAAGTGTTGCAAAATACTGTCATATATCTGAATAATCAAGACCCGGATCCTGATTTTTTTTTCCTTTCTTTTTTTAAATAGAAAATGTCTTAGTCTGTGTCTCTACAGTAGCAAAAACAGTGAAGAGTATATATATTAAGGTATACAGAGAGATTTACTTCAAGGAAATTGTTCACACACTGGTGAGAGCTGTCAAGTTTCCCATCTGTAGGTCAGGCTGAAGACCTCTGCTGACTCACATGGTTGCAAGTGCTGACAAACCCAAAATCTGCAGGTCAGGTGGCGGGCTGGAGGCCTCTGTTGGCTCACCAGGTTGTGGGGTCTGGTGAATTCAAAATCTGCAGGTCAGGAAGCAGGGTGAAGACTTCTGCAGGTTTACTTTCCAAGAACTGGAGGTCAGGCGACAAGAAGAATACAGGGCTGAAAGAGAGATCAAGCCTTGCCATAACTTCCACGTATATACTGGAGGCAGGCCACACCTTCAAGGAAACTCCCCTTTCAACTGGTTGGCTGATTACAACAGATGGCTTCATGGAGGTGATTACATTATATCGCAGTATGGAAGAACAATTAGCCCAAAGCCTGCCAAACCACAGAGAATTGTAGCCTAGCTACATTGGCACATTCTGTGTCTATCTTAAATAGCGGATTAGAAAACAGCAAAAAAAAAAATAATAATAATAAATCTTGAGTAAAATATATAAACCTCTCATGTTTACAACCCCTGAATTTATATACACAGGATTATTCTACTAAAGGATATACACATGGTAGCCTGATACAAGCCACATTGTACTGCGTATATCTTGTCCCAAAAAGAAATTCAAGGGAGAGATGGTTGGGGGACAGGACTAATAATTCTTTACAAACAGCCATAAAACAGTACCCTTGGACATTATACACAGGCTGCGATTTAATCCTGGGCCAGATAACAGTGGTTAGAAATCATGCTGTCATCACACGGGCTGAGTTTCTTTTTAAAATTATGATTGATTTGGAAATGTGAAGGTCACTGGTACCCTAGAAAAATTAAATTGATTCAATATTACTTTTAGAATGCTGTATTCTGACAACTGGTAATTTCATATTACAGGTGAAATTATAACTTTAAATAAATTATTTCAAGTTTTTGTGGTTGCCTTTGAAAGTTGGAAGATATTTGCTTGTAAATTTAGTGTTTTCTAATGCTCATGGCATATGATAATTCCAACATGTCACTTATTGGCAAGACAGAACTAATACAAATTTAAACTAAAATACTTTGCATCAGCTATATTTTGTATACTTCTAAAAATAATCCATGAGGTAATGTGACTTTTCCAGTGGCGTGCCATTAATTTCCCACTAATTGATAACTTAGTCAAGCACTGCATAACGTCCATTCACCCATTCGGGTAATGTGTGATTGCACAAGTGTCAGTGGTCCCATAAGGTTACAGTAGAGTTCAGAAATCCCATTTGGGAAGTGGAACACAGGGGTCAGAACTGGACATAGCAAACACAACAGCTTCCCACGTACAACATGTGTATTTCATTTCTCTTGTACACAAAGCAATTGCACTGTCAGGCATATAATGATACAGTACATGTATATAACCTATGATAAATATGTCTTGATAGTCATAAGACATGCTTATGTTACTGGCTTATGTATGTACTGTACTGTACTTTCTATCATCCCTGAACCAGGGATCCAATTTACCTACAACCCATAGTTATGAATCAACCCCAAAAAGCCTACTGTCGTGGATTGAATTGTGTCCCCCCAAAATACGTGTATCAGTTTGGCTGGGCTATGACTCCCAGTATTGTGTGATTGCCTACCATTTTGTCATCTGATGTGATTTTCTTATGTGTTATAAATCCTGTTACTATAATGTTAATGAGATGGACTAGCAGCAGTTAGATCGATAAACTCTACAAGATTAGATTCTGCCTTAAGTCAATCTCTTTTGAGATATAAAAGAGAGAAGTGAGTAGAGAGACGGGGGACCTCATACCACCAAGAAAGCAGCAGCAGGAGCAGAGTGCGTCCTTTGGACCTAGAGAAGCTCCTCTACCAGAGGAAGTTTGATGATAAGGACCTTCCCCAAGAGCCGGCCCTGAATTTGGATTTCTAACCTACTAAACTGTGAGAAAATAAACTTCTGTTTGTTGAAGCCATCCACTTGTGGCATTTCTGTTATAACTAAGACACCTCCTACATTCAAAGTTTGAGGTATATAGCATGGTTCGTAATAACAAACAGAGGCTACTTTATGACATGCATCAAAACATTATTATTATACTCTTTTATTATGTTAAAATGTTTTAGTGTATCTGGAAGGAAGTGTTTAATGGAACTTGTTCATAATTCAGGGACTGCCTGTATACGATATGGTGTTCACAGGACATTACGAATTATATAACATTCCATTTTGCAGAACGTATTGTGGAGATTACGCAGTGCATGACTATAAATAGTTCTGCCTTAAATTTCCAGGGTAAATCCACCTCAGTGCTGTAGTAACTAGCACTTCTTATCACCTTACAATATACTATATTTGGCATGTTTGCTGTATTAGTGATTTTTTGTTTTTTTTAATACAGTTCCTTGGGTTATTTATTATAAAATCTGAATAGTCAGAATAGAAAGATGAAACCAGAAGTCTTGAAAAATAATTTGACTTTTAGTTTCAAAGACTGGATGTAAGAAAGAGCTAATGTAGAATGAGTTGATAAATGTAATTTGTCAATTAAAGCTTCTTGTTTAAAATAACATTTAGAGGAGGGAAACAAGTGATTATTATGAAATTATAGGCATTAATCTCTTCAATTTTATTCTAATTTTATCTATCTACCGAATTATTTATCTATCATCAATTTGTTTTATATTGCACCATTCTCAGGTGGCTTTTACCTTATAAAGGAAACTCTGGTGGCCTAGTAGTTAAGTGCTAGGGCCGCTAGCCAAAAGGTCGGCAGTTTGAATCTGCCAGGCGCTGAGTTAATTAGCGATGTATCAGAATTCCAATTAGATTGAACAAACACCCCAGGTTTTACTTACTTAGCAACCCACATAAGATTAATATAACTGTGAGCATAGTTGAGGATCACTTCAAAAGATAATTTAATCAGTGATGGCTAGATTTCATCAAGAATTTTAAATCAAAATATCATATTTAACCTGAACTTGATATTCTTAAGAGTATCAGGGATGAGCAAATTACCACTATGCTGCTTCTAAAATAACGGAGGCCTGAGAAAAATATTTCTGAATGTTACTGAGTGAGATAATCAGATCTCATGTGAGCCAACTCATGGAAAACCCAGTATTTAATTCCCCATGTCAATATTCTACACTGAAAATTAGGATTGAACCAAGAAAGAAAAAATTTGCTTTTTGCTTCTGATTATAATGTACAATTTCCATTTTTTAACCATGAGGACACTTATAAATATTTTAAAGGTTTATAGATATAGGATTTTTAAGAATAGAAGGCTGACTAGGACTTCAAAGAGCAATATCTCCTTATATTTCATGAACAAAATCCAAACCAAACCTGTTGCGGTCAAGACGACCCTGACTCATAGTGATCTTATAGGATGGAGTAGGGTTAGCAAAGAGCGGCTGGTGGATTTGAACTGCCGACCTTTTGGTTAGCAGCTGTAGCTCTTAACCACTGAGCCACCAGGGCTCCATATTTCCTGAAAAATTTATTAAATCATTTTAACTAATTAAACTACTGAGTATAAGAAGTAATAAACAAGTTAATATGAAGGAAACCTAAATTCCCAAAATACTAAAAAAAAAAACATAGCAATGCTCTGTACACTAAAAATAATAAAGCATTTAGCAAAATAATGAAAATCTTCAATCTCTAAAATGGGATATTTATAATAATACAAAAAAACATAGCAATGCTCTGTACACTAAAAATAATAAAGCATTTAGCAAAATAATGAAAATCTTCAATCTCTAAAATGGGGTATTTATAATAATACAGTAGTATTTAAATAATGGTTATGTATATTGTTTTTTTATATTGTTGATAATACAATGAAAAAGAACATTTCTTGTAATAAGCAAGGATTAGGTTTAGAACAAATAAATTTGTCTTGAAATAAGTACATCCAGAATGCTCCTTAGAAGCAAGGATGGCAAGACTTCATCTCCCATGCTTTGGACATGTTATCAGGAGGGACCAATCCCTGGAGAAAGAAAAAGAGAAAGACCCTCAAGGAGATGGATTGACACAGTAGCTGCAAGACAGATTCGTTCATTCTTCTAGCAGTCCATGGTATATTTAATATTCTTTGCCAACACCATAATTCTAAGGCACCAATTCTTCCTTGGTCTTACTTATTCATTGTCCAGCTTTCCCATGCATATGAGGTGATTGACTATACCATGGCTTGGGGCAGACATATCTTAGTCCTCAAAGTGACATCGTTGCTTTTTAACACTTTGAAGAGGTCTTTTTTTAGCAGATTTGCCCAATACATCATTTGATTTCTTGACTACTGCTTCCATGGGCGTTGACTATGGATTCAAGTAAAATGGAATCCTTAACAACTTAATTATTTCTTTGTTTATCATGATGTTGCTTTTTGGTTCAGTTGTGAGGATTTTTATTTTAAGTTGAGGTGTAATCCATGTGGAAGGCTGTAGTCTTCGATCTTCATCAGTAAGTGCTTCACATCCTCTTCACTTTCAGCAAGCAAAGTTGAGTCATTTTCATATCAACGATTATCAATGAACCTTGATCCAATCCTGATGCCACATTCTCCTTCATATAGTTCAGCTGTTTGGATTATTTGCTCAGGATATGGGTTGATTGGTCAAGTTATGCTTGTATTGGTTTGAATTCCACTGAGGAAAATAACAGCCTGAATATTCACATATTGTGTAAGACTTATTTTTGATGTTTGTACTCTCACTTATTTAAACCATTCCTTAACTTTTGTCATACGTAAAATATATAAGTAGTAATTACAGCTTCATATGGTGGCCCTTCTAATGGAAAGATGATATATATTTGTTACATAAAAGCCCACTATTATCTCTGCACTCTCTACCTCATAGACTATGGGCAAAAAAAAAATTAATCTCTGGTACTTTCAATTCTTCTTCTAAGCAGTGTCTTAAATGGTTTAAATTAAAACCTTTGGAATTACAGTTTGTCAAAATGTCAGCATACATCAGATTGGTACTAAAAAGTTTACATAAACATAAAATAATTATATCTCTGCATATACTCAAAATCTGTTTGCAGTAGAATCCACAGGCATTAATATACAGTTAATCTACCAATATCAAGTAAGTACAGCTAGAATTTGGTAAATTTAAACTCATAATTTCTTTGAGGGGCTATTTTTAGTTACTCTCATTTTATGTTGTAATATTACCATATTATCTACGAACACTATTTAAAAAGCAGTTTGCTAATGCATTTTCAGAATATCTTTTTTGTTAACCAAGATACGCTTGCATGACAATATTTATATGTAAGTTGCAAGTAATTGGAATTTTTTAATATTCAAGGTCCTTGTCTATAAATATCTTTATCAACTGATACTACTTTAGAAACTGAGTAGCATTATAGCACTGTTTTCTAGGGACCTGTCTTTGAAAGCCAATGCATTTTAAGAAGGTTAATTAAGGTCACATTTATAATGGAGTGGAATGAAACCTGTAATTAAACTAAAATAACTTTACATCAAACTATGGAGTGGTTTCCCATAGAATACATTAATATTTAGGGAGGTAAAAATGAAATGGTCAAATAACTTGACCTGCACATATAGGAAGAAATTTCTTCATAGAAAGAGATACTGGTGTTTTTAGTTATTTATTTATTTATGTATTTTTTTAAGTTCAGTGACAAGCTGTAAAATTCTTTATATCATAATGACTATTGAATAAGTCTCTTAAAAAGAAAATAGTATGCTATCTATACTTGAATATCTACAGGACATTACAAGTCAAGAAATTCTTGGTCTTCATTTTCAGCAAGCAAGATTGTGTTACCTGCAAATAGCAGGTTGTTAATGAGTAATAATGCAGTTTTTTTCTTCAAACAGATTGAATAAGTAAGATAAAAGGATATGAACTTCTCTCATACCTCTTCCAATTTTGAACCAGAGAGTATCCCCTAGGTCCATTCAAACAACTGCCTCATAATCCATGTAGACGTTCCTCGTGAACACAATTAAGGGTTCTGAAATTCACATTATCCACATCGTTATCCATAATTTGTTATGATCCACACCACGTCACACTCAAATGCACTCATACAGTCAAAAAAAAAAAGTAAATGTTTCTGGTATTCTCTGTTTTGACCAAGATCCATCTGACAACAGCAACGGTATCTCACTTTCCACATCCTTTTCTGATTCCAGCTTGAATTTTTGGCAGTTCCCTGTTGATTTTTTGCTGCAATAATGTTTTACTTATCTTCAGCAGAATATTACTAATATGTGACAGAATTGAAGAGGACTTGAAGCACTTACCGATGTATGAATTACACCTAAACGTGAAGAAAACAAAAATCCTCACAAATGGACCAATAAACAACATTATGATAATGGAGAAAAAAATTGAAGTTGTCAAGTGAGTGTTTTTATCTGTAATTTTCATTTCCAGTGATTGCTGATGAATATGACAATGGTTTGAATTTTTTTTTTACCTCATTAAAAAGCTTTTTTTTTTTTTGCCTTTTCAAATTTTTTGCAATTAAGCAACTAATAAGTATATATAAGTGATTAAAAAATAAAAAAAAAATTATTTTTTACTTTTTATAGGACAGAGTAGAACTGGACCATAGAGTTTCCAAGGAGTGCCTGGTGGATTCGAACTGCTGATCTTTTGGTTAACAGCCATAGCCCTTAACCACTATGCCACCAGAGCTTTCTATATATAACATACATATGTGTAATTTATATATTAATGCATTTAGTGATAATAGCTTCAAAAACCTTTGATACAACTAGTCATATATTTAATTTGGGGACATATATATATATATAACATACAAAGTATGGGTTTGCATTTACGGGATAAATTTTATTTGGTTATATATTCTTTAAATACACTTTAGAATTTTATATATAGCATTTTATTTGGAGACCTGGTGGTACAGTGGTTAAGAGCTTGACTGCTAACCAAAAGGACAGCAGTTCTAATCTACCAGCTGCTCCTTGGAAACCCTGTGGAGCAGTTCTACTTTGGCCTACAAGGTCGCTATGAGTTGGAATCAACTGGGTGGCAATGTGTTTGGCATTTTTTTGTGATATAATGACATCACTTTTATTGATTTGTTTAAATTAGTATGAGTTATTGAAGTATTAAGGTCAATGAATTAGAGCTAGTCATAAGACAGCCTTAAATAACACAGAATTTATCATAAAGTTCTTTCATGAACTCAGTGGCGGGAATGTCAATCATTGGAACTGTGAGACAAACATATTAATACCCATTGTAAGTGTCTATGTCTGTGTATACCTTGAATCATTATTATTAAAATATCAGGTTATGTAACATGTTCAACCTATAATTTTACATATTTATTCTTTAAAAAAAATTTTTACCCTTTGTTACTACTTGAGTTTATGTTATAAAATTAACTGAGTGGCATTCTATAATTTTCAAATTAAAGTTAAATCTTATAGATATCTGTTAGCTATTTCAGGTATTTTTCCTTTTATTCTATTTAATATAGAGAGCTCCTGAAGAATTTTGAAGCAGAGGAGTGACAAAACCACTGTGGCTGTTCTGTTGTGAAGAAAATGTGGAAAAATACTAACTAGACAGTAGATAAGTGGTAGCTTTGGTGAAAGATAAGACAGTACACAACTGTCAGCACATCTTGACCAAAGTCAAGTCATAAAAGCTTCATAGACACATCCAGTCTCCCTGAGGGACTGAATTACTGGGCTGAGGATGGGGGACCATGGTCTCAGAGCACATCTAGCTCAATTGGCATAACATAGTTTATAAAGAAAATGTTCTATATCCTACTTTGGTGAGGAGTGTTTGGGGTCTTAGAAGCCTGCGAGCAACCATCAAAGATATACCTACTGGTCCCATCCTGGATACAGAATGACGAAAACTAAAGATAAAAGGGAAAGATTTGTCCAAAGGACTAATGGGTCACAACTACCACAGCCTCCGCCAGACTGAGTCCAGCACAACTTCATGGTGCCTGGCTACCACCACCGACTGCTCTGACAGGGATCACATTAGAGGGTCCTGTACAGAGCTGGAGAAAAATGTAGAACAAAATGCAAATTTACAAAAAAAGAGCACTCATTGGTCTGACAGAAACTGAAGAAACTCTGAGAGTATGGCCCCCAGACACTCTTTTATTGCAGTACTGAAGTCACCCCTGAGGCTCGCCCTTCAGCCAAAGATTAGATGGGCCCATAAAAGAAGCAATAATACAGGTAGTTCAACCATGTATAAATGGGCACGGTACCCCAGGGGCATGGATGAGAAGGCAGGAGGGGACAGGAAAGCTGGGCAAATGGAAATGGGGAACCCAAGGTCAAGAAGGGGAGAGTGTTGGCACATCACGGGGTTGGAAACCAATGTCAAAAAACAATAGGTGTATTAATTTTTTAATGAAGAACTAATTTGCTCTGTAAACTTTCATCGAAGCACTATTAAAATGAAAAAAAAAGAAACTGTGGAGTCCGAGCGACATAATCTTGAGAGATCTGTTAGTGGAAATAGCATAGTTTAAATATGATAATAGCTGTAGATTTCAAATTATCTTTACCATATTTGAACTTGTCAGACTTTTTTTTCACAGTTTCTTTAATCAAGAATGGGCGAATTTAATTTTTAGGAGTGATAAAATCAGGAATATATATTCTGTGCTCTTGTTCATATATAGAAGAGTTAAAAATGTTTCTTAAGTGGAAAATTAAATTGGAGTTGTATATGTGAATGGGAAGTACATTGTACAACAGTGCTATCAGCACAATTGTGGCATCCATCTGCATATAGATAATAGTTAAAGGTAAAGACCTGGATGAGAGCAAATTAGTGAATATAGTCAGAAAAAAGGAGTGGAACAAGAACTGAGCCATAAGGCAACTCAACATTAAGAAATGAGGGAAAAGAGGAAGAACTAACAAAGGAACCTGAAGAGGAGCATTCAAAGAGGTAGGAAAAAATAACCAGTTACCATTGAGTCGACCCTGAATCAAGGCAACCCCATGTGTGTCAGAGTAGAACTGTGTTCCATAGGGTTTTCAATGACTGATTTTTTAGAAGTATATCTCCAGGCCTTTCTTCCAAACATCGCTAGGTAAACTTGAACCTCCAACCTTTCGGTTAGCTGACAAACGCCTTAACTGTTTGCACACCCAGGAACTAGTGAGGTAGAAGGAAAACCAACAAAGTGTGGCATCTTAGAATCCAAATGAAGATTGCATTTTAAGAATGAGAAAGAATTCATTTTGTCAAATTCTGCTGATAGGCCAGGTAAGATAAAGTTGAGAAGTTATCATTTGATTTAGCAACAGGTTGGTTGGCAAGAAGAGTTTTGAATTTAGTAGTGGGACAAAAGCCTATTGAAACTGGTTTATGAAAGAATGGGAGGAGAATGCAGAGAGGATGTTTCTAGGAAATTTTCTGTGAAAAGATCAGAGAAATGGAGTAGTAGATGATATGCGAAGGGGATGATCGTGAGAAGGTTGTATCTTTTAAGATACAAAAAATAAGAACACGTTTGTATGCTGAAATACTAATTCAGTGGAAAGTAAAAACAAAAAAACCATGGTGATGAGAGAGAGAAGGGAGAGTTGCTTCACTAATTTTTTGAGTATGCAAAATAGACAAGATTGGACTTAAAGAAGAGCAAGACTAGTTCATCATGAATAATGTTCAGAGTATATGGGCACAGAAATTGATAGATGGGGGCCAAACGTGCAACTCTAGTGAACATCATTAACAATAAACTCTGTGGGGTTTTATTCTGGGGAGTACCATTCACATAAAGTAAAATGTGATTTGTTGCCTATGGAGTTATTCAGTGCATCAGTAGTAGTCGAGAGCTGTATGCTATAATGGTGGGAGTCTGTAGAAGTTCTTTTCTGATCGTTTAAATTTGATCACTTAAGTATGAAACTAATTAGCTAGAAGTGAGAATGGGAAAAAAAGAAAGTGATTGTTAGTTTGAGGAGTTAAGAGCAGTAGTGGTTCAGTGCTAGAAATCTCACTTTCCACGTGGGAGAACAGGGTTTGAATCCTGGCCAATGCACTCATACGGAGCCACCACCTGTCTGTCATTGGAGGCTTGTGTGTTGCTGTGATGCTGAGCAGGTTTTAATGAACTTTCCAGACTAAGACAGACTAGAAAGAATGGCCTCGAAATCTACTTCCAAAAGTCAGCCAATAAAACTCTAGGGATCACAGTAGTTTGATCCCGTTGTGTATGGGGCCCCAACAGTCAGTTGCCTACTTGACCACAGGTAGCAGCAAAAACAATTATGAAGGGAATGTGTGAAATAGTCAACTAGGATATTGGGACCAATGGTGCATAGGACGATTTCAGAGAAGCATGAATTGGTTGCTTGAGGCTAACATTCATTTAAAGGGCTATCACCCAGCATTTTTGGGTATGTTACTCTAGCTACATTCAGCTACAGGGTAATAAGCCTGGAATGAAAAAATACTTAATTTAACAAATAATAAAATCATGAAAAGAGCAAGTTATTTGATAATGTATGGAAAGGAGTGATTAATATGACTGGCAATGAAATTTAAGCTAGTCAGGTTAGGAAGATAGAATAGCAATAGAGTGAAAGATAATAAAAGTGTGGTAAAATGCATGGACTGGTGGTCTTATGAAACTTATGTAAGGATAATGTGACTTGGAATACTAGAGGACATGAGCTAAAATGAAAGAAGATACCGGTTAGAATAAAGGAACCATGCAATTGAAATTTAAGAGTTGAATTTTGTGATGATGATGTCTAGAGAATGATCATGTGAGGGATTAATTGAGGTAGGGTGAAAAAAATAATTTTTGAAGAGAATAACTCAAGATACTGAGACACTCAAGTTTTCAAAGCATAATACCACTGTGTGTTAGAATCCCTGAGAGTTAAGACAGGAACAGTTTTGAAAGTGAATGAACTAAAACTGAAAAGAAAAGGATTGACACATAGGTCAGATGACATCAGCAATGAGGAGTAGTAGTGGATATAAGCTAAAGTCACATGATACAAAGATGGATAGCTTTAGAAAGTTGCAAAGGGGGAAGGTCTGGGTGCAACAATGAGGAGCAAGGCAAAGAGATATTCCACTCCTTGCCCAGTGGTGTAAGGCCTGTTGGAGAAAAGGAATAAAAACACCACTAATTAAGAGAGTTGCAGAAGAAGCAGTGTTCTCTTGGAAAATTCAGACCTCTAATAGATTCAGAAGGTGGAGGGAAAAGTCAAAAGAGAGGTTGAGGGGCTCTTGATGATAAGGGACCACAGTTGCCTATAGGCATAGTGGGATGTTCACGGAAGTTGGGGAGGCATGAAAATAGGGCCAGAATACAGGATGTGCAGAGACTTATGATGGTTCAAGTCAGGAAGTTAAGAAGTGACCTGGATTTTTGGGTTTTGTCTGGGAAAGCAGGATAAAGAACATGACGAGTTCGGGTGTCCTCATGATCCAGTTCTTGGAAGAGATTTGGCATATGTTTTAGATTCAATGTGGTACATGAGGTCTCATTTTTGACCTGTGTCGGGAGTGAACCAACATATTTTCTCCCTACCCCCATATGGCATGAAGGACATTTCAGGAAGACAGTTGACATTTGATGCAGGTGGGTATCTTCTTGACCTCTGTGAACTATACTTTACAATATATTTTAATTCTTGCCATGAAGGTAGTGATAATCACATTAAATTTCTTTCACTGAAAATGTAAAGCTTTTAGACTACATAGTTGTTTGTACTAAAGCTTAGACACTTATCTACATTAATAAAAATAGAGTTTCTGTGAGAAAATATATTCTCATTGAAAGTAACTGATTTAAAAAATGCTCTTTAAAGCACAGCCATTTGTAATTTAGGGATTTCTTATAAATCATTTCCTCTGAAGAAATATATTCACTAAAAACAATATCTAAATGAGATGGATATTCAGAAGTAGTGAAGTATATAGATATCCTCTTATTACTAACCAGGCGCACTGATTTTTGCATAAAGTTTTGGATGTCATGTTTTTTCCTCAGAAATATTGTGCAAAAGGTATATTAAGAGAAATAAAAACTAGAAGATAATCAAAGAATTTAAGATTTGATATTTTAAGAATTATATATTTAATTTAGGTACCACTTGTCTGTCAGTTTGTCATACTATGGTGGCTCTCATGTTACTGTGATGCTGGAAGCTGTGCCACCAGTATTTCAAATACCAGCTGTGTCACCCACGGTAAAGAGATTTCAGCAAAGCTTCCAGCTTAGACAGACTAGGAAGAATGACTTGGCAATCTACTTCTAAAAAAAATTGGCCAGTACAAATCTCATTGATACCAGTGGAACATCGTCTGATGTAGTGCTGAAGATAAGCCCCTCAGGTTGGAAGACACTCAAACTACGACTGGGGAAGATCTGCTTCCATAAAATAGAGTGGGTCTTAATGACATAGATGTAGTAAAACTTCCAGGATCTTCATTCGTTGATGTGGTACAACTCAAAATGAAAAGAAACAGCTGTAAACATCCATTAATAATCAGAACATGGAATGTATGAAATATAAATTGAGGAAAACTGGAAATTGTTGGAAATGGAGTGGAATACATAAACATCAATACCCTAAGCATTGAAACCAAAAAAAAAAAAAACCTGTTGCCATCTAATTGATTCCGACTCATAGCAACTGTGTAGGACAGAGTAGAACTGACCCATAAGGTTGCCAGGGAGTGCCCGATGGATTCAAACTACTGACCTTTTGGTTAGCAGCTGTAGCTCTTAACCACTACGCCACCTAAGTATTAGTGAGCTTAAATGGATGAGTTTTTGCCGTTTTGAATCAGACAGGCATATGGTCTACTATGCGGGTATTGACAAATTGAAGAGAAATGGCATCTCATTCATTGTCAAAAAGGTCATTAAAAAGGCAAGAAAGAAAGAGAAGGCCAAAACGAATGTCAGAAGAGACTGGAAGTCTTGAATGTAGAGTAGTAAAACCAACGGAAGAAATGGTGAAGTAAAAGGTCTAAATAGAAGGTTTCAAAGGGCAGCTCAAGAAGACAAAGTGTTATAATGAAACGTGCAAAGACCTGAAGTTAGAAAACCAAAATGAAAGAGCACGCTCAGCATTTTTCAAGCTGAAAAAACTGGAAACAAACAGCAAAAAAAATTAAAGCCTCCAGTTGCAATATTAAAGAATTCTATGAGCAAAATATCAACTGATGCAGGAAGCATCAAAAGAAGATGGAAGGATTATACAGAGTCACGCTACCAAAAGAAATCGGTCAACGTTCAACCATTTCAGGAGGTAGCATTGATCAAGAAGTGATGGTGCTGAAGAAAGAATTCCAAGCTGCACTGAAGGCATTGGCAAAGTCAAGGCTTCAGTAATTGAGGGAATATCAGTTGAGATGTTTTCAACAAATGGATGCGGTTCTGGAGCTGCTCACTCTTCTATGCCAAGAAGTTTGGAAGAGAGCTACCTAACCAACTAAATGGAAGAGACCCACATCCATGTCCATTCCAATGAAAAGTAATACAACAGAATGCAGAAATTATTGAATATTATCATTACTACTGCACACAAGTAAAATTTTGTAGAAGATAATTAAAAAACGATTGCAGCAGTACATTGAGAGGAAGCTGCCAGAAATTCAAGTTGGATTCAGAAGACGAAACAGAAGGAATATCTTTGCTGATGTCAGATCATCTTGGCAGAAAGCAGAGAGCACCAGAAAGATGTTTATCTGTGTTTTATTGACTGTGCAGGCATTCGACTGTGTGGATCATAATGAATTATGGATAACATTGTGAAGAATGAAAATTCCAGAACACTTAACTGTGCTCATGAAGAACCTGTACATAGACTAAGAGGCAGTTGTTTCAACAGAACAAGGGATACTGCCTGGTTTCAAATCAGGAAAGGTGTGTATCAGGGTTGTACCCTTTCACCATACTTATTCAGTTTGTATGTTGAACAAATAATCTGGCCTATATGAAGAAGAACAGGCCATTAGGATTGGAGGAAGACTCATATGCAGATGACTTAACCTTGCTTGCTGAAAGCGAAGAAGAATTGAAGCACTTACTGATGAAGATCAAAGACTACAGCCTTTCATATGATTGCACCTCAACATAAAGAAAGTGAAAATCCTCACAACTGGACCAATAAGCAACATCAAAATACATGGAGAAAATATTGCAATTGTCAAGGATCTCATTTTACTTGGATCCACAATCAACGCTCATGGAAGCAGCAGTTGAGAAATCAAATGAATATTAAATTGGGCAAATCTGCTCCAAAAGACCTCTTCGAAGTGTTAAAAAGCAAAGATGTCACTCCTAGCACTAAGGTGCACCTACCGTAAGCCATGGTATTTTCAATCGCCTCATATATATATGAAAGCTGGACAATGAATAAGGAAAACTAAAGAATTAATGCCTGTGAATTATAGCACTGGTGAATAATATTGAATATACCTTGGACTGCCAGAAGAAGAAATAGATGTCTTAGAAGAAGTATGGCCAGAATGTTCTTTAGAAACAAGGATAGTAAGACTTCGTCTCATGTATTTTGGACATGGTATCAAAAGGGGCCACTCCCTGGAGAACAACATCATGCTTGGTAAAGTAGAAGATCATCGAAAAAGAAAACCTCCAACAAGTTGGGTTGTTAGAGTTGTAACAATGGGCTGAAACATAGCCAGGGTTACGAGGATGGTGCACTTTATGCAGTGTTTTGTTCTGTTGTACATAGGGTTGCTAATAGGCCAAACTGACTTGAGATCATCTCATGACAACAAATAAAGAATAAACTTGAATAACTCATGTTTTTTTCTTGTAAAGGAGTATCTTTAGAATGGACTTATGGAATATATGAATACAAATTTGATAGCCAACTTTGAATTTGAAAATTTAAATTATTTTTCCCAAGAATGAAAGTAGTTGAAGGAAATACTCTTAAAGAATTCACTGGAGTAGACAGACCACATACCCTTTTATTTTTTTTCAAAATGACACCAAGCAAAGCTTTGTTTGTTTGTTTTTGCTTTGTTTTGAGCTTAAACAAGTTTATTCTCTTACAGTTCTAGAGGTCAGAAGTCTTAAAATCAAGGTTCTGGAGGTCCACGGGAGATTCTATTTCCTGGCTTTTTCAAAATTCTAGAGGCTGCTTTCAGTTCGTGGTTTATGGCCCCATCCTTCATCTTCTAAGCCAGTAGCCTAACATCTTCCAGTCTCACTCTGACTCTGGCCTGACTACATCCCTCTTTTTTAATTTTTTAAAAAATTTTTAATTGTGCTCTAGGGGAAAGCTTATACCTCAAGTTAATTTCTCATTCAAAAATTTATACACATATTGTTTTGGGACATTTGTTTCAATCCCCACAATGTGACAGCACACTCCCCATTTCTACCACAGGCTTCCTATGTCTATTCGTACAGTTCCTGTCCCTTCCTGCCTTCTCATCCTGCTTTTGTACAGGAGCTGCCTATTTGGTGTCATATATTTGATTGAACTAAAAAGCACATTCCTCATGTGTGTTATTATTAATTTTTTATAGGTCTGTCTAATCTTTGAAAAGTGGGCTTCAGGAATGGTTTAGTTTCAGGGGTTCCTCCCATCTCTGTCAGGCCAATGAGTCTGGTCTTTTTGAATTCTGTCCTACATTTTCCTCCTGCTCTGTTTGGGTCTCTCTTGTGATCCCTATCTGAAACGTTTTTGGTGGTAACTAGGCACCATCTAGTTCTTCTGCTCCTAGGCTGGTGGAGTCTCTGATTCATGTGGTCCTTTAGTCCTTTGAGCTAGTATTTTCCTTGCATCCTTGGTTTTCTTCATTCTCTTTTGCTCTGGGTGGGAGGATACCAATAGATGAATCTTAGATGGCCACTCACAGGCTTTTAAGACCCCAGAGGCTATTCACCAAAGTGGGATGTAGAACATTACCTTAATAAATTTTCTTATGCCAATTGACCTTGATATCCTCCCAGACTATGGTCCCCAGGCCCCAGCCCCAGCCCCAGCTACTTGGTACCTCAAAGTTTTGGATGTATCTAGGAAACTTCTATGAGTTTGCTTTGATCCAGTTATGCTGTCTTCCCCTATATTGTGTATTGTCCTTTCCTTCATCGAAGTTGACACTTGTTTACTATCTAGTAGGTGATTTCCTTTCTTCCTCCCTTCTACTCCTCGTAACCATCAAAGAATGCTTTTTCTTGTGCATAAACCTTTTCTTCAGTTCTTATAATAGTGGTTTCATACAGTATTTGTCCTTTTGTGACTGACTTATTTCACTCAGCATAATGCCCTCCAGATTCATTCATGCTATGAGATGTTTTGCAGAGTCATCATTGTTCTTTATGGTTGCATAGTATTCCATTGTGTGTGTATACCATAATTTGTTTATCCATTTATCTTCTGATGGGCATTTAGGTTGTTTCCATCTTTTAGCTTTTTAAGGTAGCCTTATATTTAGTGGTTGTACCATTTTACATTCCCACCAACAGTGCATAATGGTTCTAATCTCTCCACAACCTCTCCAACACTTCAAAAAAAATTTTGAGGCATACAATTTCTTCAACATCATCAAAATACATATTTCCACTTCTTTGAATTTTCATGTTTCATCCAGGACTGTAACTAACCGCCATTTGCCATCTTTCTTTGGCATCCTATTCAGATATATCCCTGGAAGAATTCTACAGGTTTCTTATAAAATGGAAATTTGATCCAATAGTTCTGAAGCTAACCTCCCTTTTATTTTCACGTATACAAACACACTTAAACACTCAAGACAAAATAATCCTATTATTACTTGAAATATATTTTTAAAAATAGTAATTAATTCATCACTCATAGCTCTAATAATTTTAATTGGCCATTTTTATAATCCACTAATTTAACTTTTTATTAAATTAAATACCAACTAAGTTGTATTAAGTTGTATATGTGTATAGATACAAGTTTTAGCTAACAGAATGGCCTGTTTGCTGAACAAATCAAATTGGATATTTTACATAATTCAGCCTTAGTTGCAATTTAATTAATAAGTTATTTATCATAATTTTCTTTCCGGAATTTTCTTTTAACCTCTCCTGTGCATAACAGACATTGATGCGTTTGCACTTAATGAGAAAATGTATTTTGTTTTTCCATAAAGAGAGTAAAAGTAGCAGTCTATTTGAAATCAGTTTTACATACCATAATTAATATTTTCATTGTGTTTTTCTATGCCTTGCAAGACACATTCCCTTTGTTTATGAAGGTCACTGCATATTTCATTAAATAGGTGAATACATATTTAGAAGTTATTTATAAGAGTCTGTCATTGGTATTTAAAGATGTTACTGGTAGCGATTGTTCATTGGGTGTTCAGGCATGACGAAAATAATTGAAGCATGACAAACTAAATCATTAAGAATAATCTATCAAAAAGTAAATTGTTATGGATATTTTGGTGATGGCTAACAAAAGGTATTGTAGTCTAGGATTAAATTTATAATTAAAATGTTCAATAGAATCCAATTGGAGCTATAAAGAAAGATGACTATTATATATTTGTTGAATAATTGCTTATACTACCAAGATTTTTGTTAAAGTATAAGTTAGAGAATTTGAATTAGATGAAACAAACTTTTCTTAACATCTAGCTTATTCTATTAATTTTATGTTTTCTATATCAGCAATGTGGATAAGTTTATATATGAGGCTTTTAGGGTAAAGAATATTGTGCTGTTTTCTTAAACTCTCTCTTTTCAAATACCTTTACTTACATGTGCTATTTTTAAATATAAATAAATTACAAAGCATAAGGGAAATATTTCAGAGCTAGGAATGAACATTAGGCTATCCATTTAATATTCAAGGGAGGGGAACCAAACAAAACATTAAGATTTAAAAAGTTTAGGACACATAGAAAGTCACACAGCTAATGGCAAAGCAAATATTAGGCCAGGGTATCCTAACACTAGCTCCTCAGATCTATCAGATTACATAGGGAATATATACTACTGTAAAAATGGTGTGGGCCCAGTGCCTGACCTCCACCAACCCCACAAGGGGGAAGGAGAACCAAGATCAGCAGTGCAAAGTTGACTCCCATGAGAAGTCCAGATAAGCCTACTCTCTCTGCATTGTGACACCAACCGCCCCTCCTGTAGCACTCTCTATTGGGTTCAGTAATTCATTGCAATGGCTACACACAACTCACAGACCATACTCACAATTATGGAGTATATTAGGGAAGTAACAGTTGAAATTCAGGCTCAGGAACACTCAAGATACAGTTTTTTCATCAGGATAGCCTCTTCCTAGCTGTGTTCAAAGGCATGTCTCTCTCTGGCCTTAAGTTTCTGTCCAAAGGCACTCAGGTTTCTCTCTCCATGGGCTGGAAAACCTACCATGTCATCTCCTGCTGCTGGGTTCCTCCTGCCACAGCTTCTCACCATCTTCAGGGTTACAACTCTTTCTCTGTCTCCTGGTCCCAGGAACTCCCAGTGCTAGCTCCTGGCTATTCTTCCTTGGTGGTGGTGGGATCCTCCTTTCTGCTCTGGAATTGACTGTCTTTTAAGGCAAAACTGACCAATCCCCTTGGTAGGCCACAAGTACCCTATAACACAATCACCTGGGTGGGAGTTACAAGAGCATGGCTACGAAGCCCACACACAAAAGTAATTAATCCACCACAACTATGAACACACATGGAAGTTTGCAAAGTTATTATGCTTTCCAAGAACAATTGAGAGGTCCAAGACCTTTGAGAAGTCTGGGCATCAATGTCTTTAGTTTTGAATTGTGGAGTTGAACTTCATAATTATCAAATTGAAAAGTATCTGGTTTTGTATGTTAATAGTAGTCTAATTCCAGATTTTAATTGTATTGATATTTTTAAAAAATTGCCAACATAATTTAGAACCATGAAAAGATTTTTGTAGGCAGCAGGGGAACAAGGAAATTCACGCCTTCCTCAAATATTAGCTCTCAAAAAAACAGGTATGAAATCGAAGACAACATAGTAGGAACTACAATAAAAAAAGAAAATGTATTTATGATAATAGTGAAAAATTATGAGCAAACATATTTAAAATGGTTGGTATGAAAATTGAATTCCTAATAAATAATCTTTGAAAGAAAATGAGATATCTCAAACAAACTTTTGGTAGTAAATTATAGGATAATTGATAAAAAGTTATTTCTAAGGCACATCTCACCACGTTACTCTAATTTGTCAGATAAAATAAATACACATACACCCATACACACACATTCTAAGTATAAAACAAGCATAGTAGGCAAACATTTATTTTTAATCCTTTTTAAGAGTATTTTGGTACTTTGGTTTATTTTGAGATATTGTCACTCCTCTCCAAACTTTATAATGAAATCAGAATGAAAGAATGAGAAAACTTGTAACAAGCAAAAGAGTAGAAACAGATCTGTGGTTCTCAGGAAAACAGTGAGGTCAAGGCATTGACTACCAAAGGCATAGGAAAATTTTATAATAGAGTTGTTCTATATCTTGGTTTTGCTAGCAATTGAGCGACTATATACCTTTTAAAAAAATAGATACTTATAATAAAAAGAGTGAATTTTAATGTATCTAAATTATGTCTAAAAAACTTGACTAACAAACAAAATTTGTGAAGAAATTTGATTACATGCGTGTACACACATACAGCAAATAAACAATATTATTCCATTCTTATAAAGGCATTTGATATTCAACAAATTTTCTAATGTCACAATTTTACTGTCTAAATCATGTAAATATGGTTTCTTAAGTACTTTTAATTGTTTTATGTTATTTAAAAATTGAACAAAGATTTAGAAAAATTATTTTTGAGTGAATTGTCTTTATTAAACTTAGCTGCAAGACTGTTTTAATAGCTGTAATTTTTTTCTTTTCCTTTACTCTTTGTCTAGGAATTAGTATTTTTCCCTCCTTTTTAAAAAACATTGATGTTTTCAGACCTTGAATTCTCATTCATAGAGTCTCTTCTTATATATGCACTATGTCTTGACTTCTGTTAATACTCCATCCTGTTTGACAACTGTAATCTTCATTTTTAATGGTAGATGTTTTACCTTGAATATGTTGAACCTATGCAAAAATTCTTTTTATTTCTGGAACTCTGTTATAACATATCCTTAAATATTTACTCTTCCACAGAAAAGGTATTACTTCTTACCTTCCAAATCATGAGGGGAAGAGTTGCTAGAAATGCTTGTATAAGTATGGAATATAAACATGTACCTTATCCCTTTAACTTTCTCAGACACATGCATGGATGGTTCCTACACAAAAATGGTCACTAAATTCCTGTTGAGAAATGTAAGGTTGAAAAATACAAATAATGATGAATGAAGTTATAACAAATGAAAACTAAGTAATTCACAATAATAGGTTGTCACTAATTTTTGTCCAAGCATCAACAAAACAATAAAAACATATTTGCAAAATCTCAGTCAAATAGGTCACTGTAGAACAATTTCTTTCAAATTGATAATTTTAAATTCTCTACTTTCTATATGTAGAGAAGAAATAAATGATGTGTGTGTGTGTTTTTAAGGAATAAAAAGAAAATGCCAGGAATTATGTAACAAATAAGTCACCTCTATTTTTCCCGAAGGTATTGGTATTTTATGTTAATAAGATTCTCTTCAGGAAACTTTTATTATGTTGCTATATTATTGGTAAAGGAGCCCTGGTGGCTCAAAGGATTGTTTGGCTGCTAACTGAAAGGTCAGTGGTTCAAACCCAGCAGCCTCTCTGTGGAGAAAGATATAACAACCTGCTTCTGTAAAGATTTCCAGCCTTGGATGAGCAGTTCTACCCTGCCCTGTGGGGTCACCAGGAGTCAGCATCAACTCAATGTCAGTGGACTATATTATTGGAAAAGTGGGAATTTTTAAGGAGAACTTTCAGATTAAGGGATAATGAATTAAATCTTCTGTTACATGTCCTAAAATACATGTGAATAACAGCAATTTGCTACTTTAACTACAGATCAGACTGAGTGTTGTGCAGCTAATTTCATAGGGAGAATTGTTTACTGTAATGAATAAATTGTCTGCCATTGACAAAAGTCCATTGTAATTTTTTAAAAATTATTATTTTCTTTCTTATAAATCATTTACCTAAGATAAATTACCATCTCAGACACTAATATAATATATATGCATGTATGTGCAGTGTAAATGTAGCTCTTTTTTAAAATATACTCTTAGATCATGATTTCATTTTCACATTTGGAAAAGGAAAATAGGATACTCATCAGGATACAGAGAAAATTAAAAAAATGAATAACTGAAAGGAACAGAAATATGCTTATTAACTTCGTTGTTTGTATCTATTTCATTTTTATTTTATGTATATTTATTTTTAAGAATCCCTGGTGTCCCACTGTTTAAGTGCTTGGCTGCACAATGAAAGGTTGAAGGTTTGAACCCCCCTGCAGCTCCGTGGGAAAAAAAACGTGGTGGTAATTTCCTGTAAAGGCTACAGCCTAGAAAGCCCTACGCGACTATTCTACTCTGTCCTATTAGGTCTCTATCACTCAAAACTGACTTGATAGCACCTAACAACAACAACAATATATTTATTTTTAGTACCAAATACGAGAAAGCTAAAGCATGAAACTGTTTTTAAGAATATATAAACGGATCAAACTATTTCTTACCTTTCTAGTAAACAATACAAAAATATATGGTTTTAAAAAGTAGAAAGGAAGGATTTTACCTCTTTAGAGAGGAAAATTGTTTATGTCTTTGCTTGGCAACTAGTGAAAATTTTCTGAGATTCAGTGGGGCCTAATAATTTTTTTTCTTGACTCTTAATTAGTTCAAAGGAAAACAAGTTCAATGGAAAATTATAATGAAAAGTCATATTGGCTCTTTTAATAGGATGAGTTCCTTGAAGCTCAGGAATGGCATAATTGTTATGTATTCTCCAGCATGTAGGCAATTGTTTAAAATAAAACAAGTGATAAAAATATTTTTGAAACTGGGTCAATAAGTTGTTTAGGCAAAAAAATATATAATATCGGATGTAACTGAAATCAGAAAGACTATGGGGGAATCTGGAATTTATACTCTTTTAAATTCAGACTTAATCTATCTTAATTTATCTAGTGCAAGAAATCACTTGTATGTTGTTAAAATATAACTCTACAATGAATAACCGTTGCCGTCAAGTCAATTCCGACTCATATTGACCCTATAGAACAGAGTAGAAATGCCCCATAGTGTTTCCGAGAAGCACCTGGTGGATTCAAACTGCCAACCTTTCAGTTAGCAGCCACAGCACTTAACCACTATGCCACCAGTGTTTCTCTATAATGAATATTCATTGAAAAAATAAACATGATCAACACATAATCCCATCAACAAGTAGGGTTGTTCTTCAAAGACAAAAAAAGGCAAGCATAGTCAAAAAATTTCATTACGATGTGGCAAATCTACTTACACCACTTCCCCCAAAGCATGGCTAAGAGTTCACAAAAAGTGTTGTTACATGTCTTCGAATCGATTTCAGCTCATCGACCCCATGCGATGATGTAGAACTGCCCCATGGAGTTTCCTAGGTTGTAATCTTTGCAGAAGCAGATCACCACATCTTTCTCCCATGGGGCCACTAGGTGGGTTTGAACCGTCCTCCTATCAGTTAGAAGGTGATGTATTAACTATTGTGCCACCGGAGCTCCTTATCAAAAATTATTCCTATCAATTTATCTTTTGTTCTATTCATTGAGTTTTTGCTCTTTCTTAACAAATTTTTCAAAGAATTTCAGCTTTTGTTCTTTTTTGTGTCTTGTCTGCATAACGAAGACACTTAGAAAATATAGCATTGGAAGTATCCCCCAAGTTTATGACAATGACAGAGTAACATTTACTTGATACTTGAATAAACCTTATTTTATTATGAGCAACAATAGCAGTTGCAACAAATATATAAATACACTCCATGTTGGTGAAGGACCCGATTAAATAAATGTGTCATAATAAAAAGATGATAGGTGTTTTATGGTTCCAGAAGGGTAAATTAGTTTAAATGGCAATATCATAATATTAATTGATGTCTAGAAAATAACATAAATGTCAAATGCTTTGGAGAATCCCCACAATATGCTTTCTCATTGACATATTAATCAGTTGCCATGGGGTCAATTTTGACTCATAGCGACACCACGTGCTTCAGATTAGAACTGTGCTCCATAGTGATTTCAATGGCTGTGATCTTTCAGAAGTAGGTCTCCAAGACCTTTTTTCTGAACTGCATCTGGGTGGATTTTAACAGTTGAACATTTTGTTAGTACTTGAGAGCTTAACATTTGCACAACCCAGGGAAGATTTTCAAAAGTTTGATTATCACTAACACTCAATGCTGAACAAAGCACAGAAAAATTAAAGAATGATAACAACAAATTAAGGAATTTGGTACTTTTCTAGAATATGAGACAATATAGGAAAAACTAGACATTTGTTATTTACTCATACACTTTTTGATCAAGTATTGTTTTTGTTATGAGTTATATATGAGATTATGGTGGCACATCACTATCAGTTCCACCTTCCTTCTGATACTTTCAGAGATAGTCACCTCAATTCTAGTGTCAAATTCAAGAAAAGAACTTTTATGTAATTCAATTGCACAGGGAAAGCTTCATGTTTCTGTCTGTTTTAACACAAAAATATCAGGACAGAAATTATACATATATATAGATACATACACAAAAGGCCAGCTTTTAAAATTAATTTTACAAATGACCAACCTAAGAGACAACAAGGCTATCAATTAGAAAAAGAAAAAGAAAAGAGTGTAGAAATAGCGGAAGAAGAAATTAAATGTCGCTTTTTTTGGGACCTAGGTTCTACTATAATTGCCTACTCACGAGTATATATAACTATTAAACTTTAAGTTTAGTGATTTGTGGGATAAAGATTGGAATTTGGGAACAAAATTTATTTACAAATGTCCATCTCTAAACAGATTAAGCATAATTTAGTGTTAGCAATCATAGAAATGTAAAAATCTAAACAAAGTCAGAGAGGAGTAAATAGAACTAGAAAATAATTTCTTTTATTTTTGAGAAATCTGGTTCTAGATTTCATCCACTTCATCTGTTACTTTCCTTCTCTAAAAACTTAGATGCTTAAATGCAAGACTATTCTGAAGAATAATGAACGTGATTCTCAAAAGTAGTTTGCAATTGTAAAAAGGAGGTATAGATGTTCAATACTGGAAATTAAATCTATTTTTCAAAATATATGTCCTTTTAAATAATAAAGTCATTATTTAAAACATATATGCTGATTTACTGGGTACTAGATACTTCTTGGTCAAGAAGAATTGATGCCTTTGAATTATGGTGTTGGTGAAGAATATTGAATATACCATTGACTGCCAGAAAAACAAACAAATCTGTCTTGGAAGAAACACAGCCAGAATGTTCCTTAGAAGTGAGGATGGTAAGACTAAGTCTCACATATTTTGAGCATGTTATTAGGAAGGACCAGTCCGTAGAGAAGGACATCATGCTTGGTAAAGCAGAGGGTCAGCGAAAAACAGGAAGACCCTCAATGAGATTGACTGACACAGTGGCTACAACAATGGGCTCAAACACAGCAAAGATTGTGAGGATGGCACAGGACTGGGCAGCATTTCATTCTGTTGAACACAGGGTGGCTAGGAGTCGAACCTGACTCAAAGGCATCTAACATCAACTGGATAGGCTATCATGCTTTTTAGATGTTATGTTTATTTAGGCAATTCCCCCTGAAATGACACATAGCTGAGAGTTATCCTCTTGATGTGCTAATCAGTTTTAATCTGATTTAGGCTTTTTTTTTTTTTTCTGAAAGTACTGTAGCCTTTGATTGTGTCAAGATTTTGAACTAAAAAGAAATTTAATTTGACGAAATTTGAAAGATATTATACTGTTATTGAAATAAAAAAAATATTTATGTAATACTTATGTTGAAATCACTCAGCACATGCTGTTTAACAATCACTTCTTGGTATATTTGAAATTTTTAATTTTTTGTTTATTTATATATTTCCTTTAAGTTTTGTGTTATTCACTCTGATTTTATATGTATATATTGGCTCAAATAACAACGTATTCCATAAGAAACATAGAGACACACTCAAAAATCATTTGAAGACCTAAATCATAGAAAACATGATTAAAAAAAGAATTTAGTTTCTGATTCTATAGACTTACTTTCTAGCTATTGTTAAGGAGTTATTTTATTGACCTTCAGTATTTTGCTAGTTTAACCTCCTTGTTTGAAAGATTCTGTCTTTATAAGAAATACTACCATGTAGTACTAATCTCAGAAGATCCTATACTGAGGGAAGCAAAGTCCATAGTTTTGTCTTTTTGTTGTTCTTGTTGTTAATTTGTTTTACATTCAAGGATTCAAGAATTAATAATATTTTCCTCAAGGGAAACTCTTCTAAAATAATCCTAGGCAATAGACACATAGTAAATTTGGAAACCAGCAATTCTGTTTGACCTATAAATACAGGGAAAAATATATATCTACATGCAGGATAATGGGAAATTCAAAGCTTTACTAAGATATGAAAGAAAAGAAAACAGTAAATGAAGAAACTACTAATAACTGACAGACAAGACACAATTTGACAAAAATGCCAGTACTTTCATACAATATTTGTTCTTTTGCAATTGTCTTACTTTGCTTAGCATAATGCATTCAAGGTTCATCCATGGTGTGGCATGTGTCAGAACTTCATTTCTCTTCATGGCAGAGTAAATATTTCATTAGAAGCCCTGGTGGCACAGTTGGCTAAGTGCTTAGCTACTAACCAAAATGTCAGCGATTTGAAACCACAGGATAAAGATGTGACAGTCAGCTTTCCTAAAGATTTACAGCCTTGAAAACCTTATGGGGCAGTTCTACCCTGTCCTATAACACTACTATGGGTTTGAATCAACTCGATGGCAACGAGTTTGGTGGGATTTAATATTTCACTGTATGTATGTAATATACTGAATGAAATAAATCAGACAGTTTAGGGCTCTTTGGATCAAAACCAATAATCGCACTACTCACTGATGTGGCCATAGCCCTTTGTTACTTACATATTAATCAGGACCACTATAAACACAGTAGGGGATTACCTTGAACCTGGGTTCCCCAAAAGTCTCTTGTCCAAGCTCTCCCTGGTACACAGGGCCCTGAAACACACACACCTGCACACACACACGTTTCCTGACCCTCACCCAGCCCTCTCTACTCCAAATCAGTACAAGTCTTGTTGCAAGAAAACCTAGAGGAGAAGTAGATGGATAAACCTTTTACAAAAATATAAAGATAAAATTCACCAAGGGGCATAGATGTCCCCCAGAGGTATTTATTTAAATATAAAGATAAATGTCACCCAGAAGGGACTTTCAATAATTAGGTTGTCCAAGCTTTAGAAAATGAACTTTTTCTTTCCCCCAAAACCCCAAAGCCTCCTCAGCAAAGCACACGCCAGGACTACATGGGGGCAGAAGAATCAGCATGGCCTTCCCTTCACTGTGACTTAGTTCTTTACATAGGCTCGGACGAGTCTATGATCTATTTAGGTAAAAGATTGACTCAATATATGTATATTTTCCACAAATAAATTGAAGATGAACACCTCTTTCACATGGAGTTCTCGCTCCGTAATGAAACTAATTATAATAATGTATATTTTACCTCATTTTTGGTAAAACCATTTCTGTACATTTCTAATATAACTGTCAAATGGTATTTTCTTATAATTGGTTATGTTGAACTGGTGACATATTGGATTATTTTTAAAATTTCACTTTTACAAACAAATGGACATATAAATGGAAAAACACGTGTAACACTTTCCTCTCATCCTACTGTCCTGTTTTATACAGAAATTAAAAGTAAATGAAGTCTTCTAATCACTTTTCAAAGAGTATACCCACTGCCATCAGGTCAATTCCGACTCATAGCGACCCTATAGGACAGAGTAGAATTGCCCCATAGAGTTTCCAAGGAGCGCCTGGCAGCTTCGAACTGCCCACCTTTTGGTTAGCAGCCATAGCATTTAACCACTACGCCACCAGGGTTTCCAAGAGTATATGTGTCCATAAATAAGGCAGGAATATAGCAGTTGTTTGAAGAGAGGACTTTTTGACATTAAAAAAAAAAAAAAGGGAGGCAGGGCCAAGGTGGCAGACTAGGTGGACGCTACCGCGGATCCCTCTTGCAACAAAGACTCGGAAAAACAAGTGAATCGATCACATACATAACAATCTACGAACTCTGAACAACAAACACAGATTTAGAGACGGAGAACGAACAAATACGGGGAGATAGCGATTGTTTTCAGAGCCAGGAGCCAGCGTACCAGTCAGAGGATTTTCTGGAAAAACTAGTTTCCCAGTGATGGCTCGGAGACAGCAGTCCATATCAAACCACATAAAGAAACAGACCATGACTGCTTCTCCAACCCCCCAAACAAAAGAATCAAAATCTTTCCCAAATGAAGATACAATCCTGGAATTATCAGATACAGAATATAAAAACCTAATTTACAGAATGCTTAAAGACATCACAAATGAAATAAGGCAGACTGCAGAAAAAGCCAAGGAACACACTGATAAAACTGTTGAAGAACTCAAAAAGATTATTCAAGAACATAGTGGAAAAATTAATAAGTTGCAAGAATCCATAGAGAGACAGCATTCAGAAATCCAAAAGATTAACAATAAAATTACAGAATTAGATAACACAATAGGAAGTCAGAGGAGCAGACTCGAGCAATTACAGTGTAGACTGGGACATCTGGAGGACCAGGGAATCAACATCAACATAGCTGAAAAAAAATCAGATAAAAGAATTAAAAAAAATGAAAAAACCCTAAGAATCATGTGGGACTCTATCAAGAAGAATAACTTGCGAGTGATTGGAGTCCCAGAACAGGGAGGGGGGACAGAAAACACAGAGAAAATAGTTGAAGAACTCCTGACACAAAACTGCCCTGACATCATGAAAGACGAAAGGATATCTATCCAAGATGCTCATCAAACCCCATTTAAGATTGGTCCAAAGAGAAAAACACCAAGATATATTATCATCAAACTTGCCAAAACCAAAGACAAACAGAAAATTTTAAAAGCAGCCAGGGAGAAAAGAAAGGTTTCCTTCAAAGGAGAATCAATAAGAATAAGTTGAGTCTACTCAGCAGAAACCATGCAGGCAAGAAGGCAATGGGACGACGTATACAGAGCACTGAAAGAGAAAAACTGCCAACCAAGGATCATATATCCAGCAAAACTCTCTCTGAAATATGAAGGAGAAATTAAGATATTTACAGATAAACACAAGTTTAGAGAATTTGCAAAAACCAAACCAAGGCTATAAGAAATGCTAAAGGAGATTGGTCAGATGACCAATAATATCAGGTACCAGCACAATACAAGGTCACAAAACAGAACGTCCTGATATCAACTCAAGTAGGGAAAGCATGAAAACAAACAAATTAAGATTAATTCTAAAAAATAAATAAATAAATAAATAAATAAATAAATACACATAACAGGGAATCATGGAAGTCAATAGGTAAAAGATCACAATAATCAAAAAGAGGGACTAAATACAGGAGGCATTGAACTGCCAGATGGAGAGTGATACAAGGCGATATAGAAAGTTAGAAGTTAGGTTTTTACTTAGAAAAATAGGGGTAAATAATAAGGCAACCACAAAAAGGAATATCAATTCCATAACTCAAGAAAAAACCCAAGAAAAACGTAACGACTCAACTAACATAAAGTTAAACTTTATGAAAATGAGGATCTCACAATTTACTAAGAAAAACATCTCAGCACAAAAAAGTATGTGGAAAAATGAAATTGTCAACAACACACATGAAAAGGCATCAAAATGACAGCACTAAAAACTTATTTATCTATAATTACGCTGAATGTAAATGGACTAAATGCACCAATAAAGAGACAGAGAGTCATGGACTGGATAAAGAAACACGATTCATCTATATGCTGCCTACAAGAGACACACCTTAGACTTAGAGACACAAACAAACTAAAACTCAAAGGATGGAAAAAAATATATCAAGCAAACAATAAGCAAAAAAGAAGAGGAGTAGCAATATTAATTTCTGACAAAATAGACTTTAGACTTAAATCCACCACAAAGGATAAAGAAGGACACTATATAATGATAAAAGGGACAATTGATGAGGAAGACATTACCATATTAAATATTTATGCACCCAATGACAGGGCTGCAAGATACATAAATCAAATTTTAACAGAATTGAAAAGTGAGATAGATACCTCCACAATTATAGTAGGAGACTTCAACACACCACTTTCGGAGAAGGACAGAACATCCAGTAAGAAGCTCAAGAGAGACAAGGAAGACCTACTTACAACAATCAACCAACTTGACCTCATTGACTTATACAGAACTCTCCACCCAACTGCTGCAAAATATACTTTTTTTTTCTAGCACACATGGAACATTCTCTAGAATAGACCACATATTCTAAAACAAATCTTTGCAGAATCCAAAACATCAAAATATTACAAAGCATCTTCTCAGACCACAAGGCAATGAAACTAAAAATCAATAACAGAAAAACTAGGGAAAAGAAATCAAATACTTGGAAAATGAACAATACCCTCCTGAAAAAAGCCTGGGTTATAGAAGACATCAAGGAGGGAATAAGGAAATTCTTAGAATGCAACGAGAATGAACATACTTCCTATCAAAACCTCTGGGACACAGCAAAAGCAGTGCTCAGAGGCCAATTTATATCGATAAATGCACACATCCAAAAAGAAGAAAGAGCCAAAATCAGAGAACTGTCCCTACAACTTGAACAAATAGAAAGTGAGCAACAAAAGAACCCATCAGGCACCAGAAGAAAACAAATAATACAAATTAGAGCTGAACTAAATGAATTAGAGAACAGAAAAACAATTGAAAGAATTAACAAAGCCAAAAGCTGGTTCTTTGAAAAAATTAACAAAATTGATAAAGCATTGGCTAGACTGACTAAAGAAATACAGGAAAGGAAACAAATAACCCGAATAAGAAACGAGAAGGACCACATCAAAACAGAACCAAATGAAATTAAAAGAATCATTTCAGATTACTACGAAAAATTGTACTCTAACTAATTTGAAAACTTAGAAGAAATGGATAAATTCTTGGAAAAACACTACCTACCTAAACTAACACATTCAGAAGTAGAACAACTAAATAGACCCATAACAAAAAAAGAGATTGAAACGGTAATCAAAATCTTCCAACAAAAAAAAGTCCTGGCCCAGACGGCTTCACTGCAGAGTTCTACCAAACCTTCAGAGAAGACTTAACACCACTACTACTGAAGGTATTTCAAAGCATAGAAAAAAACGGAATACTACCCAACTCATTCTATGAAGCTACCATCACCCTGATACCAAAACCAGGTAAAGACATTACAAAAAAAGAAAATTATAGACCTATATCCCTCATGAACATAGATGCAAAAATCCTCAACAAAATTCTAGCCAATAGAATCCAACAACACATCAAAAAAATAATTCACCCTGATCAAGTGGGATTTATACCAGGTATGCAAGGCTGGTTTAATATCAGAAAAACCATTAATGTAATCCATCACATAAATAAAACAAAAGATAAAAACCACATGATCTTATCAATTGGTGCAGAAAAGGCATTTGACAAAGTTCAACACCCATTTATGATAAAAACTCTTACCAAAATAGGAATTGAAGGAAAAATTCCTCAACATAATAAAGGGCATCTATGCAAAGCCAACAGCCAATATCACTCTAAATGGAGAGAACCTGAAAGCATTTCCCTTGAGAACGGGAACCAGACAAGGATGCCCTTTATCACCGCTCTTATTCAACATCGTACTTGAAGTCCTAGCCAGGGCGATTAGGCTAGACAAAGAAATAAAGGGTATCCGGACTGGCAAGGAGGAAGTAAAGTTATCACTATTTGCAGATGACATGATCGTATACATAGAAAACCCTAAGGAATCCTCCAGAAAACTACTGAAACTAATAGAAGAGTTTGGCAGAGTCTCAGGTTATAAAATAAACATACAAAAATCACTTGGATTCCTCTACATCAACAAAAAGAACACCGAAGAGGAAATAACCAAATCAATACCATTCCCAGTAGCCCCCAAGAAGATAAAATACTTAGGAATAAATCTTACCAAGGATGTAAAAGACCTATACAAAGAAAACTACAAAGCTCTACAACAAGAAATTCAAAAGGACATACTTAAGTGGAAAAGCATACCCTGCTCATGGATAGGAAGACTTAACATAGTAAAAATGTCTATTCTACCAAAAGCCATCTATACATATAACGCACTTCCGATCCAAATTCCAATGTCATATTTTAAGGGGATAGAGAAACAAATCAACAATTTCATATGGAAGGGAAAGAACCCCCGGATAAGCAAAGCATTACTGAAAAAGAAGAAGAAAGTGGGAGGCCTCACTCTACCTGATTTCAGAACCTATTATACAGCCACAGTAGTCAAAACAGCCGGGTACTGGTACAACAACAGGCACATAGACCAATGGAACAGAATTGAGAATCCAGATATAAATCCATCCATGTATGAAAAAAATGTATGAGCAGCTGATATTTGACAAAGGCCCAGTGTCAGTTAATTGGGGAAAAGATAGTCTTTTCAACAAATGGTGCTGGCATAACTGGATATCCATTTGCAAAAAAATGAAACAGGAACCATACCTCACACCATGCACAAAAACTAACTCCAAGTGGATCAAAGACCTAAACATAAAGACTAAAACGATAAAGATCATGGAAGAACAAATAGGGACAACCCTAGGAGCCCTAATACAGGGCATAAACAGAATACAAAACATTACCAAAAATGATGAAGAGAAACTCGATAACTGGGAGCTCCTAAAAATCAAACACCTATGCTCATCTAAAGACTTCACCAAAAGAGTAAAAAGACCACCTACAGACTGGGAAAGAATTTTCAGCTATGACATCTCTGACCAGCGCCTGATCTCTAAAATCTATATGATTCTGTGAAAACTCAACCACAAAAAGACAAACAACCCAATCAAGAAGTGGGCAAAGGATATGAACACACATTTCACTAAAGAAGATATTCAGGCAGCCAACAGATACATGAGAAAATGCTCTCGATCATTAGCCACTAGAGAAATGCAAATTAAAACTACGATGAGATTCCATCTCACACCAACTAGGCTGGGATTAATCCAAAAAACACAAAATAATAAATGTTGGAGAGGCTGCGGAGAGATTAGAACTCTCATACACTGCTGGTGGGAATGTAAAATGGTACAACCACTTTGGAAATCTATCTGGCATTATCTTAAACAGTTAGAAATAGAACTACCATACAACCCAGAAATCCCACTCCTCGGAATATACCCTAGAGATACAAGAGCCTTCACACAAACAGATATATGCACACCCATGTTTATTGCAGCTCTGTTTACAATAGCAAAAAGCTGGAAGCAACCAAGGTGTCCATCAACGGATGAATGGGTAAATAAATTGTGGTATATTCACACAACGGAATACTACACATCGATAAAGAACAGTGACGAATCTCTGAAACATTTCATAACATGGAGGAATCTGGAAGGCATTATGCTGAGCGAAATGAGTCAGAGGCAAAAGGACAAATATTGTATAAGACCACTATTATAAGATCGTGAGAAATAGAAAAAACTGAGAGGAACACATACTTTTGTGGTTACGAAGGGGGGAGGGAGGGAGGGAGGGAGAGGGTTTTTTATTGATCAATCTGTAGATAAGAACTGCTTTGGGTGAAGGGAAAGACAACACTCAATACAAGGAAGGTCAGCCCGATTGGACTGGACTAAAAGCAAAGAGGTTTCCGGGATAAAATGAATGCTTCAAAGGTCAGCGAAGCAGGGGCGGGGGTCTGGGGAACATGGTTTGAGGGGACTTCTAAGTCAATTGGCAAAATAATTCTATTATGGAAACATTCTGCATCCCACTTTGAAATGTGGCATCTGGGGTCCTAAATGCTAACAAGCGGCCATCTAAGATGCATCAATTGGTCTCAACCCACCTGGAGCAAAGGAAAGTGAAGAACACCAAGGTCACACGACAACTAAGAACCCAAGAGACAGAAAGGGCAACATGAACCAGAGACCTACATCATCCTGAGACCAGAAGAACTAGTTGGTACCCGGCCACAATCGATGACTGCCCTGTCAGGGAGCACAACAGAGAACTCCTGAGGGAGCAGGAGATCAGTGGGATACAGACCCCAAATTCTCATAAAAAGACCATACTTAATGGTCTGACTGAGACTAGAGGAATCCCGGCGGCAATGCTCCCCAGACCTTCTGTTGGCATGGAACAGGAACCATCCCCGAAGACAACTCATCAGACATGAAAGGGACTGGTCAGCGGAGGGGAGAGAGATGCTGATGAAGAGTGAGCTAATTAAATCAGGTGGACACTGGAGAGTGTGTTGGCAACTCTTGACTGGAGGGGGGATGGGAAGATAGAGAGAGAGGGAAGATGGCAAAATTGGCACGAAACGAGAGACTGAAAGGGTTGACTCAATAGGGGGTGAGCCAGTGGGAGAAGGAAGTAAGATGTATGTAAACTTACATGTGACAGACTGGATTTGTAAATGTTCACTTGAAGCTTAATAAAAGTTAATTAAAAAAAAAAAGTAAAAAAAAAAAAACTTCAGAGAGGTGTAAATTATTGCTTTTCACTTAACAACTGACAGACGGTAAGATTTTTGGAGAAGATAAGAAAGTAAAGGGATGAGCTATTTTACTATACCTCAAAATTTTCTCCACACAGTATTTCCAGAAGCCAATATTGATGTTCTCTAATCCTGAGAGTGCTCTGAAAGAAACATAGGCAAATAATGTTTTTTTGTTTTTGTTTCTTTTACTATATGGACTTAAATTTCCTCAGATGCTGTGGGAAACTCAGGTCACTCCAGCAATGAAGACTCAGCTCAAGTATCATATTCACATATGAGCCAGGATAGGTTAAAGGGGAAGTTACCAGGCCTGCCTCACTTGACTTTCTTGATTAAAATAAATAAATAAACTGATACCATTTGTGTAAGGAAAGAGCTCTCCAATTCACTACAGTTCCCTAGAATCCTTATTGCCTTACACCTGGCACAGGTCAGAGAGAAGTGCCTGACACTGAAATTTTTCTCAATAGATATGTGTTGAAGAACTGTCTGTCACTTTTTTTTTCTTTATGACTTCCTGTTTTGTGCCCCATGAGTTTTACCAAATATTTAACAATGAAGTTCAATACATAATTTTGAATGAGTGAATGAATGAGCAAAATCATACATGGTAATGAGAGTTGGGAAAAAAAGGACTATACCAAAGTTGTTCATATTTCCAAGTCTAAAAGATACTGAGACTGTTCTACCATAATCTGGTCTCTTCTTACACATTGACCCTAATTTCAATTACATTCAAATATTAATACAACTTCTTCATTCAAACTGATTTTAATAATGTTCAGCGTCCATACCATAATTATCTCCACTTTAACATGTTCGCATAAAAATAGCATTCTCTCTCCCATACTTTCATTTATATACCCTGTTCATCTTTAAGACATTATTTAATATTTCCTCCAATAACTTCTTGATTTTTCTATTGATCTTCTTTGAGCAGCTGTAGCCTGTACTTCACAATGCATTAGATAAATACATTCTATATTTTCATTTGTTTTTGCCAGTTGTTTCCTGTGTCTCAGTCTTGTTTCTTTCCAATCGTTCTTTAAGGGGATATTAGCCTGGAAGGCTAGGCTCGAAGAGTTAATTGAGGCTAGTCGTAAAGGGATTTTTAAAAGAGTTTGAATTTGATTATGTGGGTAATAGTACCTATCACAATTTTATAAATGTTGAGTATTTGGGATAAGATCTGAGACTTATGATGATGTTGGAGGACAAAATTTAAGTTTTTTTTTTTTTTTTATGTTCAAGAGCTGTCTCATAATTCTTTAGATCTTTCAGCTTTCATTTCCTCTCAGAGTACTTCACAGACACTAAACACAAATCTAGTGACAGATTGATGTTTGGAGACGTTTCTGTCATTACGAAGGTGATTACAAAATCAATATTATTCATATAATGAATTGCATATTTTTTACAATGCATTGAACTGGAGAGGTAAAAATATGATATGACAGTATAAAGAACCCAAAGTTTTACTTTTAAGAAAAAGATGATGTCAATTAAATATATTTTGGAGAACTTCATGCCTTATTACTCAATATAATCAACGAATATTTATCTAAAACCATACGGTAACTAATCTGAACATATTTTTAGAATTCTACGTAGCCCTTCCAACCAGTATATGGTTTTGTTTTAGTAATTTTTGGATAGGTCGTATATTACTCCTCAAATTATTAGTTTAATTTGTTCTTTTTAAGACCATCTTTAGTCACAAACTCTCTAATGAGAAACTATTTTAAACTTTCGAGCTATTGAGAAAGTTTTCCTTATGCATAAAAAAGTAAATTAATTCAAGTATATTTCCCTTTCATCTATTATTATATTATAATGCATTATTATATTAATATTTTATTCATACTTCAAATTAACTGTAATGAAAATTAGTCTACTATTTTATGATTTCCTGGTAGTAAAGAGATGTCATTAGATTACTGTTTCATTACATGCTAAATTTTCTAAATAGTCCAGACCTTATTTCAATTACTGGAAGAAAATGACAACAAACCTGAAAAACATATTTTTAGAAATGTGATTCATGTCTGTTACTCTTGCAGGAATGCTTAAAAATTAACAGCAACAAGATTAAAGTTGGTGGATGTGACTAAGGTTGTTGGTAAGTCTGGAGTGCCATCCAAGATGTTTATGCATTCTAAGCCAACGTATGCATATTTATGACTCAGGTACAGAAAATACAATAACTCTATAATGACTCAAGTTACATGTTGCTCAAAGGGAAATTTTTATTGGCTCAAGAATTAAATCATAGCTTTAGTTAGGATTTCTATAGGGATATTTCTGATTTCTTCCAAACTGTTTAAAGCAATATTTTTGAACATTTATGACCATCATTTTGAGGAACTCCCAAGATAGACCATTTCATCTTGTGTGCCTTGTTACAAAACCATTTATATAATAAAAATTATATGAATTAATTGGTAATCTATTTTATTCTTAAGTATAGGTTAACTTGGTGGGTCCGGGGAGAAGTAGGAGTCTTAAGGCTACCTGAACTATGTATGGATGTTTTGCCTACATGTATATATGGTTTAGGAGCCCTGCAGGAGTAGTGGTTAAGTGCTCAGCCGCTAACCTAGAGGTCAGTGGTTTGAACTTGCCAGCCACTCCATGGGAAAAAGATGAGGTTGTCTGCTTCCGTAAATATTTACAGCCTTGGAAAGCCTATGAGGGAGTTCTAACCTGAATTAACTCAATGTCAATGGGGTCATATATGATATGAATGAAATAATTGATAGTTGGAAGAATCATTGCTCTTGCTTTGGTGCAATGTTTGTACCCCAAAAGGTATCACACTGAAGACTTGAACAGGAAAAAAGACATAGTGTGGATTTGCATGAGTTCCCAAACTGATTTCCTTTCCTTTTCTTTCATTATTTCCCCTTTTTTATTTGAAACTTTTTCCCCATTTCTATTATTTTGAAGTTCTACATCCAAACTCACATGTTTAAGAAGCCAACATATATATCCAAATATTCCTACCTTATTGTAATGGGCATGGAAAATAGCAAAAGCACAATAATTTAAGGTACTTAAAAAAAAAACTGTTACTCTTTTAAATATAAAATATAAAGTTATGAAAGTTGTTCCAGCAAAGAAGTTATAGGATAAACATAGTACTCTAGAAAATTTGATAAAAATAATGCATTCAGTACATATGTGAGTTTAGAAATAGCAAGATTATTTAGATAGTTGCTGCTATTGATCATACATGCAATAATGACAGCCTGAATTACAGTAGTAACTATGAGAATGAAAAATTATATAAAATTAATTGTATTTATATGAAATTTCAAGATATATGTGTGTGTGCATGTGTAGAATAACTGACTCACCATAGTGAGTTCAAATAAAGCTTTTTTTTTATATAAAAGATGTCTATTTTTCAAAACTAGGAGAATGAGAAAATGGATATATTTTTAAATTATGGCGAGATCATTAAAAGAAAGTGGAATTTAAAGACTATAATTGACTCTACAATTGATATCTGATAAATGTCGGAAAACAGCTGTTCCAGTGACTGGACTGAATAGAATCAGCCCTGTGGAGTGACCAATGACTGAAGTTCAAGACTCACCAATCACCGTTGTCTTATTCTTCAATATTAGGTTTACTAACACTCTTCTTTCTGCCCCGCTGTACCAACCCCATGGCAACGAGAGTTTGGGTTTTTTTTTTTTTTTTTTTTGATGATACTTGAAACAGCAGCCTGGATGGTGCAATGGTTAAAGCACTGGGCTGTTAACCAAAAAGTCAGTGGTTCAAACACACCAGCCTGTCGGCTGGGAAAAGATGTGGCAATTTGTTTCTGTAAAAATTTACAGCCTTGGAAACCTCATGGAGTAGTTCTACTCTGTCTTATAGGGTTGTTGTGAGTTGAATGGACTGGATGGTGGTGGGTTTTTTTCAGGGTTCTTGTTGTTTTTTGTTCGCTTATACTTAAAACATTCCTACAGAAGGTGATTATTTAATATTGTTGTCGAAACCTCCTGTCTCACCCCTGCACCACAAACACTGTTTTAAATCAACTGACCGTATTCTAACTTGGGAACTGTTTGATGCCTAGTCCTAGCCACACTGGCCAGCTTTCATACCTGGACTCACACACAGCATGAGGTATCTGATAGCTTTTGATTAATTTTCTAAACTACAAAATCGGAGTGATAGAAATTCCAAATTCTTTGCACCTTGTGCTTTATCTACCTGGCATTTCATAAGCTTGAATTAAATAACTGGTCCAATGTCATCTGTCTATTGATTATTGTTAAGCATGCAGACTGAGAGCATCTACAGTCAGTGTCCATACAGGGTAAGCTACCCTCAGCACTATCCCACAAATAGAAAAAACTTAGCTTAGCTCTCAGATCATTACTTCTTTCCGTCTCTGACTGTATTGCCATAATTATACAGTGGTATATTTTTTCTGGAAATTGAAGATATGATAAAACTTTGCAAGTAACTTGAACTTGCTGAACCTGTTTCCTCTCTTGTAAAATGTAGATAATTCCTACCTGACAGAAAAATAGTAATTATTAACCTAAGATTACATATGTACATGTAATTTATAAACTGTGAAGAGAAGAAATTTTACAAGCAATAACAACAATCTTTCACAGTCTCTATTTAATTAGCAATTCTTAAAAAGAAAAGTAAGTTTAAAATGAACATGATCTAACTACTAAGACTATAGTAAATCAGGTTATGTCTACATAGCATTTTTTACAAAGCAGCCAATTCTACATTTTGTGACATAATGGAATGTTATTTTCTTATTATTCTCCATAAAAATTATTTCCTCAAGGATTCAGTTCTCAATCAGCTTCTGTGGTTTGTGGCTGTAATAAATTTCTGAAAAATGCTCAATAAGTCATTGCTTTTCCCTTAAGATATTGTTAATATAATTATCATAGCATATCTAGTGAGACCACAGACATAGATGTTGTTATCTTTGAGTTTTCAATACATTTGGTAAGATAGAAAAATAGTCATTTATGTTACAAATCAGGTTGATTTAAATATTTTAATAATGATAAACATTAAGAATGACGAAAACAGAGGGAAGTTATTGAATTCCAAAGATCCGGTTGTTTTGCAAAAATTGGCATTTTGCAAAAGCAGAGAAAGGCAACATCAGATCCCAAAATGGGGAATGACTGCATCACTACATAACTGCCAAACTACGTCATTACATAACTGCCAAACCACTGAGAATCATGGCTCAGCCAAGTCGACACATAAACTTAACTCTCACCGTCAGCATTATTCTCAGTTCATATCTCAGCATCTGGTACTGCCAGATGTATGTTGTTAACATGCAAAACAATCATATAGTAGGTTTCTCTTACTACTGTCATAATGCAAAAGGTTGAATAATGAGATAGTTGTTAAGTGAGGAGTAGGTATAGACTACTTCACCTGGAAGAGGTGAAAACCAAGTTCTGAAGAATGAGTAGAATTGTAATAGCAAAGAAAGTGGATATGAGGTTAAATATTGTTATGTAAGGTTCATCATTCAATTGTTCAGCAAATATACATTGATTATCTAACTGCAGCAGATGCTAGGTTAAGAACTTGGGATATAAATATAAATAAAAAGTGGTCTTTACTCAGAAGACAGATATAAAGGACAGTAATTACAGTTCAGTGAAACTGTTTTGACAGAATTATGTTACAGGAGCACAGAAAAAAATGTATCTATTTACAGTAGTCAAGCAAGAATTGAGCTATATTTTGAAATATAAGATAGTTTATCTAGATCAAAAAAGATTGAAAGGGCCAAAGTAACAGCATGTGTGAAAGGTGTTTTTAGAAAATCGATTGATAGATTAAGTGAATAACAGTAATTTTAGAGTATTAGGGTGGTGCTGGTGAAGAATTTTGAATATACCACAGACTGCCAGGAGAATTAACAAATCTGTCTTGGAAGAAGCACAGTGGGAATGTTCCTCAGATGCAAGGATAGAGAGACTTCGTCTTGTTTACTTTGGACACGATATAAGGAGGGACCAATCCCTGGAGGATATCATGCTTGCAAATAGTGGGTCAGCAAAAAAAGGAAGACCCTCAATCAGAGGGATTGACACAGTGGCTGCAACAATGGGCTCAAAAATACCTATTAGAGTGGGGATGGCAAAGGACTGGGAAGCATTTTGTTCTCTTATACAGGGGGTCACTATGAGTCAGAATCAACTTTATGGCACCTAATAACAACAGGAAATTTAAAAAGGTGATGGGTGATAAATTTGAAATGGTAAGCTTGGGTTTTGTTCACCAAGGCAAAGAGTTTGAAGAATATCTGTAAAGAACATTGAGAAAGAGTAGACCAATTTTAAGTATGGAATTTGCACTTTAAAAACTGCATTATATTTATTTTTTCAAACAATATGTATGGAACACTTACTTGGGTCTAAAGACAGTTCCAGCACTGTGGTGAACAAAACAGACAAGGGAGGTCTTTGATGTCAGGGACCTTATAGTCTAGAATATTGGCACTGGCAGGCAACTACATGATAACTAGATTAAAGAAGGATAGAGCTGGAACATAGTGGCCAGTTAGAAATCCACTGCAGTAATATATTATTAAAAAATGAGGGCTTTATCTAAGACAGTTGAAGAGAAGATGAGAAAGGGGAGATCGATTTGTGAGTTATATGGGAAGTATAAATGACATCTCTTTGCAACCTATTTGGTGTGGTAGATGAGAGCAGAAAAGAAGTCTAGTAAATATCCCAGGCCTCTGGACTTGAAAGTGATGGAAGTTATCACCTGTAATGGGACACATGGATGTACCTCTTGGTATGATGCACAGAGAAGGATACAAAATAGTTCTTATAGTATTCCTGTCAAATTATATGACCTACACTAAATCATGAGGAAACACCAGACAAACCTAAATTGAAGAACATCCTACAAAAGAACAGCCATGTGCTCTTCAAAAATGTCAGGGCAATGAAAGACAAGGAAAAACTGAAGTGGTATATATTAAAGAGTATAAAGAGCTATACCAAAAAACAAACAAAAAAAACGCATCTTGAAGAAAGAGTGAATCAATGTTTGGTTGATGAATGAGAGATGTAAGGAGATCTGTTCTACTCTCCTTTCTGAAATAAGCTAAAAATAAGAAGAATTCAAACCTGAAAACTTAAACTTATCTTTTTTTTGACAAAGTTAGGAATAATCTAAACACAATATGTGAAAAATGTTGTCAAGAGCAACGACGTTGGTATTTTGTCTTCTGTGAAGCTCAGAGTGGATGGAGGCCCTTTCAGATCTTAGGAATTGAGCCAGCAACTCCAAAACTAAATTGAATTCTTTTTTTTTTTTTGGTCTCCATAATTTATCTGAAAAGATTTCAAGACATCAGCATAGACACATAGCTAGTATGTTAGAAGTGTGTACTAATTAGTTTAAGCTTAAACTCTACGATAATTAGTTGTTTTAATCAGAAAAAACGCACTGCCTGGATATATGGTTAACTAAAAATCAACTGCCATCGACTTGATTCTGACTCATGGTGACACAGTATGTGTCAGAAACATGCTGCCTAGGATTATTAAAGGCTGATTTTTTGGAAGTAGATCTCCAGGCCTTGCTTCCAAGGCAACTCTGGGTGAAGTTGAACCACCAAACTTTCAATGACCAATTCAGTGTGTCAACCATTTGCATCACCCAGAAAGGCCAAATCCAGACATAGTATTAAGCTGTTTCTATTTTATTTCCCGTAATTACATCAACAGCTGAGGATCTAGTCATTCATGAAGTCAAAGTCAAAACATCTTTTTATTAGTGAAGGCATTGTTTGTTAAATACCATGATAAGTATTACAAGTAGGTTCTCCATTTTGAATTAAAGTATTCACTAGGTATGGATTAAGAAAAAATATGTTTGGACAATCACTTTTTCCTTAAGAACGTAAGGTGTCCGGATCTAACAGGTCTGTATTCATAAATTGGTTTTCAAGGATTTCTATGTCTGTGATGACAATCTTAAGAGTGCTAGAATCTTGTCTCTAGAATATTATCCTCTGCTCTGTATTGGTCTTTCATATAAGATTCTGATCAAATTGCTGAAGGGAAAGAACTGAGATTTCATTGAGCTCCTAGAAAAGATTTTATGAAATGTTTTCTGTTTACTTGATAATAAATATTTGTTTGATTTCTATATTGGGACAATGTTTGTAATGATGTTGGCTTTTATTTTAGTGTGGTAATGAATCTTTGGGGGAGCAGCTAACTCATACTCACAGGAAACTTCCTTGGATAATACCACAAAATCTAAGAGATGAGCACTACAAATAGGCTTTGGTAGGTTAGTAGCATATATATTGAGAGGAAAAACTGAAAATATTTTGTTGATCCAGATGCACAAGAGAGGTTAGAGAACATTTCAGAATATCGTTTGACTTCTAACCAACCAGTTGCAGTCGAGTCAATTTCCTCTCTTGGGGACCCCGTGTGCATCAGAGCAGAACTGTGCACCATAGGGTTTTCAGTGGCTGATTTTTCAGAAGTAGATCATCAGGACTTTCTTCCGAGGTGCCTCAAAGGTGTACTCAAACCTCCAACCTTTTGGTTAGCAGCTGAGCACGTTACCTTTGTACCAGTCATGGACTCCAAAATGACTTCTAGGCTAGTTACAAACAAGCAGATCTCCATCCGATCCCTTCAGTCCATTTTTAAGTTTCAACTGATTTAAGCAATTCATTTTAGGCAATTTAAAATGTGGTAGAGATGGAAGAGGAGGCTAAGTAAGAAAATGCACAGATTTGCTTCTTTGTTAAAAGTAGCCAAGTTGTCAACAGAGAAAGTTAGAACAAAAGCATTAAAAAATCAATGCTGAGATAAATCTTCTTCAGATCAGGAGAGATAAATGTTAAATCACTGCAGCGGATCAGTGCAAAAGATTTCAGAGAAGATGGGTAAGGTCCATGCAGCCTTCTGACCCAGGTATTTAGTCTGGCCCCCCACTCAAATCTTACTTCAACAAATTGTCAACTAGGATATAATTCCAGCATTGCAAAGACAAGTAAAATTCATACAGCAAAAAGCCTAAGACCTATGAAAAGATACTGAAAGAAAAGAGGGGAAAGGGGCATCAAACAGGGAGAGAGGATTAAAATAATACACAACAGGAAAACTATATATCAGAAAAAGGATGTCAAAGAATTATGGGTAAATATTATGATAAATCAAAGGAATTAAAGAAAATATAGTTTGAAATTAAAATCCAAAGAAAATACACTAAGAGTCAAACCAATAAAATGAAACGGTTGGTAAGAGAGTTAAAAGAATGAGGAGAAAGGAAAGTAACAGTTGAAATGATATTGATATGAGGTGCAAGGAACTAGTAACAAAATAAGCATTTAGGATTTACTTTCAAATTCCATTATGTTGTGACAAATATTGTTCTTTAAGTGAAAGTTTACAATTCAAGTCAGTTTTTCATGCAAAAACTTATACACACATTTTTATGTGACCCTGTTGTTTTGCCTGTAATGTGACAGCACTAGTCCTCCTCTCCATCCTGTTTTTCACCTGTCCATTCAACCAGCTCCTGAGCCTTTCTACCTTTTCATCTCACCTCCAGGAGGGGGCTGACCACTTAGTCTCACATACCTACTTGAGCTAAGAAGCACACTCCTCACCAATATCATTTTATGTCTTATAGTCCAGTCTAATCTTTGTCTGAATTCAGAGTTGGCTTCTGGAATGGTTTTAGTTTTGGGAAAACAGGGAGTCCAGGAGCCATGTCCTCTGAGATCCCTCCGGTCTTAGGCCATTAAGTCTGGTCTTTTTAATAGAATTTGAGTTGGCACCCCACTTTTCTCCTTGCTCCATCAGGGACTCTATGTTGTGTTCCCTGTCAGGGAAGTCATTCTTAATAACCAGGTACCATCTAGGTCTTCTGGTCTCAGGCTGATGGAGTCTCTGGTTTGTGTGGCCCTCTCTGTCTCTTTGGCTAACACTTTCTTCTGTCTTTGTTGTTCTCCATTCTCCTTTACTCCAGGTGGGTTGGGACCAATTGATGCATCTTAGATAGCTGCTTGCTAGCTCTTAAGACCCCAGATGCCACTCACCAAAGTGGGATGCAGAATGTTTTCTTACTAAACTTTGTTATACCAATTGACCTAGGTGTCCCATGAAACCATGGCCCTCAGACCCCAACCCTGATACTTGGTCCCTCAAACTGTTTGGTTGTATACAGGAAACTTAATAGCTTTTGGTTTAGTCTAGTAATGCTGACATCCCCTGTATTGTATGTTGTCCTTACCTTCACCTAAAATAATTCTTGTCTACTATCTAGTTATTGAATACCACTCTCCCTCCTTCCCCATCCTCAAAACCATCAAAAAATGATTTATTCTGTGTTTAAACCTTTTCTTGAGTTCTTATAATAGTGGTCTTATACAATATGTGTCCTTTTGTGACTGACTCATTTCACTCAGCATAATGCCTTCCAGGTTCCTCCATGTTATGAGATGTTTCACGGATTCATCATTGTTATTTATCGTTGCAAAGTATTCCATTGTGTGAACTGAGTATACCATAATTTGCTTTTCCATTCATCTGTGATGGACAACTAAGTTGTTTCCATCTGTTTGCTATTGTAAACAGTGCTGAAATGAACATGGGTGTGCATATATCTGTTCATGTGAAGGCTCTTATTTCTCTAGGATATATTCCAAGGAGTGGGATTGCTGGATTGTATGGTACTTCTAATTCCAGATTTTTAAGGAAGTACTAAATTGAGTTTCAAATTGGTTGTAACATTTTACATTCTCACCAGCAGTGTATAAGTGTTCCAGTGTCTCCAACATTTATTATTTTGTGTTTTTTTGGTTAATGCTAGCTTTGTTATGTGAGATGGTATCTCATTGTAGTTTTGATTTGCATTTCCTTAATGGCTAATGATCATGAGCATTTCTTCAAGTATCTGTTAGCTACCTGAGTGTCTTCTTTGGTGAAGTGTCTGTTCGTACCCTTTGCCCATCTTTTAATTGGATTATTTGTCTTTTTGTTGTTGAAGTTTTGCAGTATCTTGTAGATTAGAGATTAGACACTGTTCGGATTTGTGGTAGTCCAAATTTTTTTCCCAGTCTGCAGGATGTCTTTTTATTCTTTTGGTGAAGTTTTTTGATGAGCTTAAGTGTTTGATTTTTAGGAGCTCCCAGTTACCTAATTTCTCTTCTGGCGTTTGTGCATTGTTAGTAGTGTTCTGTATAATGTTTATGCCATGTGTAAGGGTGTCTACCATTGTCTCTAGTTTTTCTTCCATGATCTTTATCATTTTAGATTTTATATTTAGGTCCTTGATCCATTTTGAGTTTGTTTTTCTGCATGGTGTGACGTATGGGTCTTGTTTCTTTTCTTTTTTTTGTGGATAGATATCCAGTTATGCCAGCACCATTTTCTAAAGAGATTGTCTTTTCCCCAATTAAGGGACTTTGGGCCTTAGTCATGTATCAGCTGCTCATAGGTGAATGAATTTACATCTGGAATCTCAATCCTGTTCCATTGGTCTATGTATCTGTTGTTAAACCAGTACCAGGCTCTTTTGACTACCATGGTGATATAACAGGTTCTAAAATCAGGTATTGTGAGGCCTCCCACTTTGTTCTTCTTTTTCAGTAATGCTTACTTATCCAGGGCCTCTTCCCTTTCCACATGAAGTTAGTGATTTTTTTTCTCCATTTCTTTAAAAAATGGAATTGAAATTCGGATCGAGATTGCATTGTTTCAATAGATTGCTTTGGGTAGAACAGGTATTTTCATATTAGTCTTCCTATCTATGAGCAAGGTATGTTTTTTCCACTTATGTAGATCTCTTGGTTTCTTACAATACTGTCTTGTTTTCTTTGTATAGGTCTTTTATGTCCCTGGTTAGGTTTATTCCTAAGTGTTTTATCCTCTTGGGGGCTATTGTAAGTGGTATTGATTGGTGATTTCCTCTTTGAAGTTTTGTTTGTTGATGTAGAGTAACCCAACTGATTTTTGTGTTTATCTTGTATCCTGATACTTTGCTGAACTCTCGTTTTAGATCCAGTAGATTTATTGTGGATTCTTTGGGGTTTTCTGTGTATAAGAGCATATCATCTGCAAATAGAGATACTTTTACTTCTTTACCAATTTGGATCCCTTCAATTAATTTTATTTTTTCTAGCCTAATTGCTCTGGCTAGGACCTCTAGCACAATGTTGAATAAGAGTGGTGATAAAGGGCATCCTTATCTGCTTCCCGTTCTCAAGGGGAATGCTTTTAAACTTTCCGTTTAGGATGATGTTGTCTGTTGGCTTTCTGTAAAAGTCCTTTATTATGTTGGGAATTTCCATTCTATTCCTATTTCACCAAGAGTTTTTATCATGAATGGGTTTTGGACTTTGCGAAATGTCTTTTCTGCATCAATCAATAAGATCATGTGGTTCTTGTCTTTGTTTTATTTATGTGATGGATTACACTGGTTGTTTTTCTAATGTTGAACCATACCTGCATACTTGGTATGAATCTCACTTGGTCATGGTGAGTTATTTTTTTGATGTTGTTGTTGTTAGATGCCGTCAAGTCAGTTCTCCAGCTCTTTGCACATGTCATTATAATACTTTACTTTGTCTTCTCAAGTTGCCGTTTGAAATTTTCTGTTCGGTTCTGAACTGAACAGGTTTTTTTGATATGTTGTTGAATTCTATTGGCTAGAATTTTGCCGAGGATTTTTGTGTCTAAGTTCATGAGGGATATTGGTCTGTGATTTTCTTTTTTTGTGGTGCCTTTTCCTGGTTTTGGTACCAAGGTTATGCTGGCTTCATAGAATGAGTTTGGGAGTATTCCATCCTTTTTTATGCTCTGAAATACCTTTAGTAGTAGTGGTGTTAACTATTCTCTGAATGTTTGGTAGAATTTTCCAGTGAAGACATCAGGGCTATGGCTTTCTTTTTATTAGGATTTTTTGAAATTATCTTTTCAATCTCTTCTTTTGTTTTTGGTTTATTTAGTTGTTCTACCTCTTTTTGTATTAATTTAGGTAGGCAGTGTGTTTCTAGAAATTTTTCCTTTTCCTCTAGGTTTTCTGATTTGTTAGAGTATAATTTTTCATATTATTCAGTTATGAATCTTTTAATTTCAACTGGGTATGTTTTGATATCACCCAACTCATTTCTAATTCTGGCTATTTGCTTCCTCTCTTGATTTTCTTTTTTGTCAGTTTGGCCAATGGTTTATCAACTTTGTTGATCTTTCCAAAGAACCAGCTTTTGGTCTTATTAACTCTTTCAATTGTTTTTCTGTTCTCTATTTCATTTAATTCTGCTCAATTTTTATTATTTGTTTTCTTCTGTTGCCAAGGGCTTCTTTTGCTGTTCTCTTTCTATTTGTTTGAGTTGCAGGGTTAATTCTTTGATTTTGGCCCTTTCTCCTTTTGGATGCGTGCATTTATTGCTACAAATTGACATCTGAGCACTGCTTTTGCTGTGTCCCAAAGGTTCTGGTAGTATGTGTTTTCATTTTCATTTGATTCTATGAATTTATTTCATCCTTAGTTTTTCTATAGCCCAACAGTTTTTGAGCAAAGTGTTCAGTTTCCATGTGTTTGGATTTCTGTTTCTTTTTCTGTTATTGTTTTCTACTTTTATGGCTTTATGGTCATAAAATTTTCTCTGTAATATTTTGATGTTTTGGATTCTGTCAAGTTTTGATTATGGCTTAATATGTGGTCTGTTGCAGAGAATGTTCCATGTGCATTAGAAAAGAAAGTACATTTGGCTGCTCTTCGGTGGAATGTTCTGTATATATCTGTGAGGTCAAGTTGGTCAATTGTGGCATTTAGATCTTTATTGAGCTTTTTTCTGGATGTTCTCTCCTTCACCGAAAGTGTCGTGTTGAACTCTTCTACTATTATTGTGGAGCTGTCTATCTCTCTTTTCAATGCTGTTAGAGTTTGTTTTACGTATTTTGGAGCCTTGTCATTGGGTATGGAAATATTTATTATGGCTATGTCCTCCTGCTGTATTGTCCCTTTAACCATTATATAGTGTTCTTTCTTATTCTTAGTGGTGGATTTTAAGTGAAAGTCTGTTTTTTGAGAAATTAATATCGCCACTCTTGCTTTTTGGCTTGTTGTTTGCTATATATATATATATATATACATATATATATATTTTCCATCCTTCGAGTTTTAGTTTGTTTGTGTCTTTAAGTCTAAGGTGTGTCTCTTGTAGGCAGCACATAGATGGATTATGGTTTTTTTTAAAGCATTCTGCCACTCTGTCTCTTCACTAGTGCATTTAGTTCATTTACATTCAGCGTAATTATTGATAGGCATGAGTTTGGTGCTGTCATTTTCTTGTCTTGTGTGTGTGTGTGTGTTATTGACAGTTTCTTTGTTACACTTAATTTTCTGTGCTGAGTCATTTTTCTTTATATATTTTATTTTCCTCTTTTTCACTGTTGTTGATTTTGTATTTGCTGAGTCTTTATGTTTTTCTTGGTTTTTATTTTGATGGGTAGGATTGTTAGTTTTCTTTTTGGTTACCTTAGTATTTACCCCTATTTTTCTAAATTTACACCGATCTTTTATTTCTTTATATCTTCTTGACTTACTCTCCCTGTGAAAGATCAATGACTACATTTTTTAGTCCTGCTTTTTTGTTTTAATATTGTCATCTTTTACACAATGACATCTTTGCCTGTTTTGAGTGTTTTAGCTTTGATTTATTTTTGTGATTTCCCTGTTTTGGTTGATAATCTGGTTGTTCTGTCCTGTGGTCTAGTCTTGGTTTTTTATCCATTGTTATTGATTTCTAACCAGAGGATTCACTTTAGCATTTCTTGTAATTTTGTTTTGGTTTTTGCAAATTCTCTAAACTTCTGTTTATCTGGAAATGTCCTAATTTTGCCTTCATATTTGAGATAGAGTTTTACCAGATACATAATTCTTGGCTGGCATTTTTTTTTTTTTTCCTTTAAGGCTTTATATATCACCCCATTGTCTTCTTGCCTGCATGGTTCCTGCTGAGTAGCCTGAGCTTAGTCTTAATGACTGTCCTTTGTAGTTGACTTTTCCTTTATCCCTAGCCACTTTTAAAACTCTTTATCTTTCCTTTTGACAAGTTTAATTATGATATGTCTTGGGGACATTCTTTTGGGATCTACCTTGTGTGGGGTTTGATGAGCACCTTGGATAGATATCTTCTTATCTTTCACAATATCAATCGAGTGACTGAATTGAGTTATTCCTTTTGATAGAGTACCACATAATTCTTAGTGTTTCTTTTTTTTCTTTTTAAATTCTTTTATCTGATTTTTCTTCAGATATGTTGGTGTTAAGTTCTTTATCTTCAATCTTACTAATTCTGACTTCCATGGCCTCATTACTGCTCCTATAACTTTCTTTTGAATTGTCTAATTCTAAAATTTTATTGTTAATAATCTGGATTTTTGTTTGCTATATCTCTATGGATTCTTGCAGCCTATTAAATGTGCCATTATGTTCTTCTCTAATCAACTTATGTTCTTCTATTGCTTTTCTGTGTGCTGCTTGGCTTGTTCTGGGTTTTGCCTCATTCCCTTCCTGATCTCTTGAAGAGCTCTGCATATTAATCTTTTGTAGGTAATTCCAGGAAATTCTCTTTGTCTGGAGGATTTCTTGATTCTTTGTTTTGGGAGCTTGCTGAAACCATCATGGCCTGCCTCTTTGATATTTGTTGTTCCTGAGCCATCAATAAGTTATTGTATGTATTTATTTTATGTTTGCTTACTGTGTTTTGATTTTGCTTCTTGTTTTGTTTTCTTTTGATACGCCCAAATAGGCTGCTTGGGTAAGCCAGTTTGATTATTGGTGACTTTGAAGCTCTAATGTCCTGTCACCAGGTGTTTAGAGCTGTTACTAGGTATATGAGTCCAGGAGTCCTTTTACTTTTCTTGTATGGATTCAGTTCAGGTGTCCAAGTAGTCAGTCACCAAGTGTGTTGTGCAGGCTCTCACATAGAGTCTTAGATGAGCAGGGGTGATTGGGGTAGGCACAGGTGTCTGGCTGCAATAGGGGGTCAGGAACTGAGCAAGGGCAGGAGACTGACGACCACTCTGAGTATCTATGAGGAAAGTGTATCCCTCTTCCCTAGAATGCCTATGTGGGCGGGTTTTGCAGCCAGACTATGGGCACCCTACGGTGTTGGCTGTAAGGAATGGCAGGCACAACTTATTCTTGGATTGTTGTCATGGGTGGCCAGATGGCATGGGTAAAGCTACCAGTCCTCAGACCCCTGATATAGGTAGGTGAGGTCCCTGCTTAATAGGCAGACCAGTGTCAAATATCACGAACCTGCCTCTCCACCACATAGTTGAAACAGTTGAAGTTAGACTTAAGGTATGTACCCTGTTATTCTGTGCTAATGAGAGCCTATGCTATTCAAATGGGCCCACACAAGTCTATGCAGGGCTGAAAGGCATTCAAAGTCCATGGACTACTTATGACTGTGCCTAGGCAAAGGAGCTGTTCTTGCTCTGATTTCCTGGCTTAGGGGAGCTGGTTGATTATATTTCCCCCTTGTTTGTTAATTCGTTTAATCTCCAAGGCCTGGAGAATAGCTTAAGGCACGTGATGGGTCCTACTTGTGGCCCAGGAGATGCATCCAGCTGGGACCCAGTGCAAAGCGGGAGGGGAACAGGTAAGTGGGAGAGAACTTTTCCTATAAGTGGTGTTTTTTGATGTGTAACGTAGCTTAGATGGATGTACTTATCTTTTGCTGATTGAGGGCTGCTTTTCACTAATTCTGGGGATGTTGAAAGACTCTCCATTTCTCAGCCTCTCTCGATGTGGAAAATGAGTCCCAAACACCAGTGCTTGCCTCACCACACTCGTGCCAGTGGATCTGGCAGCAGGGTCAGTTCTGGCAACTCCTTGTTGTTTCTAAACTGTCTTTCCGTCCCCCTGCTGCTCAGTCTTATTCCTCAACTTTGCCTTTGATGTTCATAGCTCCTAGATTGTCATATATGATTGATTCACCTGTGTTTTGGGCAGGTCCATGGTGTAAGGAGGACCACAGGAAACATCTGACTACTCTACCATCTTGGTCCCACCTCTCCTGTGATAAATATTTCAGTATAAGATCTACTTTTATTGAAGTTTTTGCCATATTTCTAGTTTTCAGTAGTCATAAGTATCCTTTGCTAAATCACACCACTGAATTATTTTAATAATAATGTAAATATTTTACATAATTGATTTTTTTGCAATTTTTCTTAGTTTCTTTTAACTAGGGATCACCTTACCATAACACAAACATAACCTCCCACACTCAGGAGCCCTGGTGGTGTAGTGGTTAAGACCTCAGCTGCTTACCAAAAGTTCGGCAGTTTGAATCCACCAGCAACTCTTTGGAAACCGAATGGGGCAGTTCTTCTTTGTCCTATAATGTCTCTGTGAGTCAGAACTGACTTGATAACACGGTGGTTTTTTTGTTTTGTTTTTTACCACATATGGGCTTCGTGGTTGAGTCCAACCTACAGGCCAGATGTTTGCCCCATTAATGCTGAAAGTTTGCTCAGAAGGAACTTGCAATTTGACTCCCATTTGTCTTCTTATTTATCCCACATCTATTCACTACGATAGCATACAGTTGAAAGCTAAGTTTGGACAATATTCTAGCTATTTGTTAATTGAATAGTTTGCTTTAGAAACATTACTTTGGACTTGTGATCTCCCTTAACAGTGTTCAAGTTCTTAACTTGTATTTTGGTTAGAATACTGTAGTCATTCAATATATTTCAAAAGTAATATGAAAGGCAAAATACTGTTAGTGGAAAGAAAACTTCTCTACTATCCAAAGGATACAATTCCTTTCTAGTTTTGTTACTAACTAGCATAAAGCTTATTGCCTTTGAGTCAATCTTGACTCATAACAACCCTATAGGACAGAGTACAACTGCCCATAGGGTTTGCTAAGAGTGACTGGCGGATTTGAACTGCTGTCCTTTTGGTTAGCTGCCTGATACTTAACTATTGGACCACCAATGCCCACTTATTAGCATAACAGATCTGCAAAGTCACTGTTTCCTTATCTATAACACACACATACGCACACATGCACAAACATACACACACCCACATTGCACTTGCTCCTACACATAAACGGATTGTTTTGAGGCCATGTGTGTATACATTTGAAAACGTTCATCCATGAAAAAGTAAGTCAAACTAGTTTGTTATATGTTTATATCCTCCTGCCTTTTCCTTTTTTTTTTTTTTTAATGCTACCATCTATCTGTAAAATTTCCCCCTTATGTAAGCTTATTCATGTCATTTCTACCCTTTAAGATCCAGCTCAGATATTTCTCTATCATATTAGGAGTTCCCTCCTATATTTCCACCACAAACAAAAATATTTCTAACTTATCTGTATATGTGCAAGAGCAATCTGTAGCATAGAGTTTTGAAGATGTCCCATAAATATGTGCCAAATTAAATAAGCCAATGTTAGATTAATACAATTTTTTAAGGATGAATTTTCACTTGAAAAAAATTATTCATCTGCCATAATATACCCTTCAAACAGCAAGAAAGAAAATCACTTCTTCATGTGAAAAAGTTCTTTTTTTTTTTCTTGCAGCTGTAGATGAGTGGATACTCTCTGTTTTCAAGGAAAAGACTGCTGGGATTTAATCATTATATCTCCAAAGATGCCCATAGTTATCTTTCAAGTATTCTTCCTTAACTCAATCATTTATTTCAAACTCAAGTGGAACTTTATCCTAAGAATACTAAAACCTTAAAGTTATTTTCCCTTGATATTTTGATAGCTTAGTGACAATGTTAATAAATATTGCATTATTTTCTCAAGACCATAATTTTTTAGTGTTCAAAATATTAAAGAAATTAACCTTGGTTAGAATCCTAAGATTTGGGGCCTCTAGCAATTTGTTACTTCTATTGTTAGAGTTTGGGTGTTATGTTAATAGAGGAATTTATTCCTCTCACTTAATGAAGTCTGTTTTATTTTAAATGATATCTCAAGGACATAATTTGAACTCATGGGATTGCTTGGTGATTCACTTTTCTCTGAGTAATTTCTAAATTGCTTTTTAAAATTTATTATATTCGGGGGAAATGGTCTGAAAACTCATAATAAATTTAATATGTTACAAAGTACACTCTTGTGAGAACAGATATGTCTGTTTTGTAGCTTGGGTGGCAGTGCATTTTGAACCTTCATAAATTCTTAGGCATAATATTTCTATTATTAGACAAACTGAAAAAGGTTTGGATATTGAATATATGAAGACAGAACCCAGAAACAATGCACTCATATGAATGAATAAAAAGGTAGAATACCTTGTTTTATAAATTTTATTATTATTATTAAAAAATCATGGTGAGGGCAGAGCCAAAGTGGCCATACTATCCCTCCATAGCAAAGACCCAAAAAACTAAGTAAAACAGAGGTAAACATCAGCCCTGGAATCCTAAGCATCAAATGAAGAGATAAAGAACTCAACCAAGCACCAAATGGAATAAGAAACTGACAGAGAACAGGAAGTGAGGAGAGATACAAGCGTAGGTTCCCTATCAGCTAATGTCACACAGATTTGCCATCTTAGACTCCTGTCAGAGATTGACAGGCAGAGAGTACAGGAAAGCAGATTTATGGAGCTTCCAGCAGGAGACAGAGCTCCCAGTAACCAGCAAAATATGCTTTTTCCACCCCCCACACTTCTTCACCCATCTTGGCCTCCTCAGCTTTCTGGCAAGCTGACTGACCACTGCCCAGGGGCACCGGCTCTGTCTCCTTGGATTTGCCCTGCTACAATGGCTTGCTCTTTCAGTGTCATTTTGTTGTTGGTGGTGTTGCTTTTTTTTTGGCTTCTTTTGGTTTCTTCCCTGCCTCTTACACCCTCCTCCTCCTTTGTCTCTAACACCTCGCTTCTTGTGCCATCTTTGCTTCTTCCTGACAGGCTGTGAAGCACTGCTTGTCCGGGGGAATTGCTTCCCTAGTCCACACCACCACTCTGGTGGAATCTCTGGGGCCTTTTTGCTTTGTTTTGTCTTGTCAGCTTGCTTGTACTGCGCAGCTTGGGAGCTACCTCCCAGGTCAGTGCAGCTGCACTGGTGGGATCCTTGAGATCATTTCTTTCTTTCTTTTTTTTTTCCTTTTTGTTCTTCTTTATTTCTGTTTCTCATCTCTCTCTACTTACCTTCTTTTCCTCTCTCCTAAATATCTGGCAGTGTGTGCCATCAGGCCCCTTTCTAGATGGGCTGTGCCCTGAAACCTGGGAGTCACTTCCTTGGTCACCAGTGGGATCCTTGGGGCATTTCTGAAATTTTTTATTTGTTTCCTTTTCTTTTTACTTCTGTTTTTCTTCGTTTCTCAGTTTCTTGTCTTTCCACTCCAAAGGCAAGCTCCCTCAGCACTTTTTTGCTTGTTTATTTGGCTCCTATTTCACTCTCCTCTCACTTTTCTTTCCCATACTCAGCTCCACACATCATAACCTCTCCCCTCCCCCCGCTTTCCTCCACTGTGCACTGAACATCACACACCTGAGAAGCACAGACATGGTTTACTAGAACCCGCCCTGCACTGACCCCAGGCCTGCCCTGTCGGCCCTATCACGTGCCACAAACAAGACATCACAGCCCCCCCCTTCAGCTGGACCTGCCCTGTTGCACCACAGCCAAGTGACTGGCTCTGTTCATTGGACAAGGAGGTGAAAGGTATCTTTACCACAGAGAAGCAAACAACAAAGTATGCACAGCCCATCTACTCAGACATAATCAAACAAAAAAAAAAGTAGGGTGAAACAAACAAATCTACAGTCAATAAAATGAAAATAACTACTGAATGTCCTGAAGACAGCAGGCAATATCAAAACATAAAAAAAAAAAAGACAGGATGGTAGCAGTAGTTGTACAAAATTTTTTTTAGAAGATGACTTTCCAGTGGAAGAAAAGGCACTAGAACTACCTGATATGGAATTCAAATCTCTAATATTCAGAGATATCCAAGAGTTGAAGCAAAAGCTGACAAAACTGAGGAAAAAATAGACAAATTCATGGAAAAGGCAAATTCATGGAAAGTATAGAAAAAAAAGGAGAAATTCAGGAAATAATACATGAATAAAATGTCAAAATAAACTCATAACTATAAATTACACAAAAACAACAATTAGAAAATCCAAGAGATAAGCAAAGAGATTTCTGAGGTCTGAAAGAGATTTGAGAAGGCCTGAAACAATGGAAGATAGGATCAGCAAAATTGAAGACAAATATTTGGTTAGAACTTTGAGGAAAATCAGAAAAAAAAAAAGAAGAAAAATGAAGAAACCCTGAGAATGATATGGAATAAAATCAAAAGCAAAAATTTACAAAAGATTGGAGTTTCAGAACAGGGGGAGGAAATGAAAAATACAGAGAGAATTATTGAAGAATTACTGACAGAAAACTTCCCTAATATCATAAAAGATGAAAAAATCTGCAGCAAAAAAAAAGAAAACGCTACATAATGACAGCAATAAACTTATACCTATCTATAATTACACTGATTGTAAGTGGCCTAAATGCACCCATAAAGAGACAGAGTGACAGAATGGATTAAAAAAAAAAAAATCAGGATTCAGTGTGCTGTCTACAAGAGACTCACCTTAGAAAATCTGAATAGACCAATAAAAAAAGAAGATATTGAAATGGTGAAAACAAAAATTCCCAATAAAAAAAAAGCCCTGTCCCAGATGGCTTCACTGGAGAATTCTACCAAACATTCAGAGAAAAGCTCAAAACACTAATTCCAAATGGATCAAAGACCTAAATATAAAACCAAAAACTAAAAAGAACATTGAAGAGAAAACAAAACCAGTGCTAAACATCTTAATACAAGGCATTAACAGGATACAAACCATAATTAACAACACACAAACTCCAGAAGATAAACTAGATAACTGGAATCTTCTAAATGCTTATGCTCATCAAAAAGACTTCACCAAGAGAAAAGACAGAGAAACTACAGAATGGGAAAAAATTTTTAGATATGACAAATCCGACAAAGCTCTAATCTCTAAAATCTAAAGGCAAATCCAATACCTCTACAACAAAAAGTCAATTAAAAAATGGCCAAAGGAAATAAAAACTTCACCAAATAAGATATTCAGGCAGCTAAGAGACACATGAAGGAATGCTCAGGATCACTAGCCGTTAGAGAAATGCAAATCAAAAGCACAGTGAGATAACATTTCACCCTGGCATTACTGGCATGAATCAAAACAGCAGAAAATAACAAATGTTGGAGAGACAGCGGGGAGATTGGAACTCTTATGCATTGCTTGTGGGAATGCAAAATGATACAACCATTTTAGAAAATGATATGGGGCTTCCTTAGAAATGTAGAAATAGAAATACCATATGACCCTGCAATCTCACTACTAGGAATATATCCTAGAGAAATAAGAGTCATCAAAAGAATAGACATATGCACACCCATGTTCACTGCAGCACTGTTCACAATAACAAAAAGATGGAAACAACCTAGATGCACATCAACAGATGAACAGATAAACTGTGGTATACACACACAGTGGAGTATAGGCAATGATAAAGAACAATGATGACTCTTGGCAACATCTCAAAACATGACTGAATCTGGAGGACATTTTGCTGAGTGAAATAAGTCAAACACAAAAGGACAAGTATTTTATGATACCACTACCATAAAAAAAATCATGAAAATGTTCACACACAAAAAAACAATTTTTGATGGTTATGAGGGAGGGGAGGGGTAGGGAAGGAAAAACACTAAGTAAACAATGGATAAGTGGTAACTTTGGTGAAGGGTGAGACAGTACACAATACTGAGAAGCCAACACAACTTATACAAGGCAAGGTTATGGAAACTCTGTAGACACATCCAAACTCCCTCTTGGACCAATTTGCTGGGCTGAGGGCTGTGGAAATCATGGTCTTAGGGAACATCTAGCTCAATTGGGATAACATAGTTTATAAAGAAAATGTTCTGCATTCTACTTTGGTGAGTAGTGTCTCGGGTCTTAAAAGCCTGTGAGTGACCATCTAAGGTACTGCACTGGTCTCACCCCTTTGGGAGCAAGAGAGAGTGAAGAATACTAAAAATACAAGGGAAAGATTAGTCCAAAGGACTAATAGATCACATCTACCATGACCTCTACCAGACTGAATCCAGGGCAACTAGATGTTGCCCAGCTACCATTACTGACTGCTCTGACAGGGATCACAATAGAGGGTATCAGACAGAGCTGGAATAAACGTAGAACAAAATTCTAATTCACAAAAAAGAAGCAGACTTACTGGCCTGACAGAGTCTGGAGAAACCCGATAGTATGGCTTCCAGACACCCTTTTAGCTCAGTAATGAAGTCACTCCTGAGGTTCACCCTTCAGCCAAAGATTAGTCAGACCCATAAAACAAAACAAAATTAAAGGGGCACACCAGCCCAGAGGCAAGGACTAGAAGGTAGGAGAAAATAGGAAAGCTGGTAACAAGGAACCCAAGGTTGAGAAGGGGAGAGTGGAGAGTGTTGACATGTCGTGGAGTTGTTAACCAATGTCATAAAACAATATGTGTGATATTTAATGAGAAGTTAGTTTGTTCTGTAAACCTCCATCTAAAGTATAATTAAAAAAAAAAAAAAAGCCAGTGTAAGAATATTGGAGTTGCTATGCTCCTGCTAATCTATCTATCAGATAGTACAACTGTAGTAGATTTACTAACATCTGTTCTTTGCTATTGTCATGCACAATATTGGTAACAATAGCATATGGACAAAACAGATTTCTATAAATATTGTACTTTTTTTTTTAATACCAGAAGTATGGTAGATACTCAACCTGCACCGTGTGCCAATATACAGCGAGATATTTATGTAGGTAAATATGCCGAGCCTTTCCATTTCAAAAGTCTAGATGAGGACAAAAAAAGAGCCTGGGAGCAATATAGGTCAAGCTGTTAGGGTATCAGTGTTTCATCCGTAACCCCAACTTCATCTTGATTCCGTCAACTGGGAAACTAGCAGCTGTCAAGGAGCTTTCATTCATACTGTATAATGCCCCTGTCAAGGAATTATCAAACACCTTTCTGATTGTTACCAAAGAGTGGAAGTAAAATATTTGGGTTCATAACAGAACATTTATTGAAACAGACAAGGCTAACAATGTTTGAGAAACAGATTGGCTCCACACATGCCAAACATTTGCTACCATCTCATTAGGCTAATATCTCACTGCAAAAGGCCAAGTAAATATCATCTGAGGCCATGCATTTTGAAAATTTAGTTTTTACATTTTGCTTCAGAATCATCTAAAATGCTGGAAATAATGGGCTCCAAAAACAGACACCAAATTCCTTTCCAGAATTTAAATTTTACAGAAAGTTTCCTAAGACACATCTGAATAAATTAGGGGAAAGTGTACATTTTTATCTGCTATATATACTTAATAAGACAACAGTTGCTATAGTTGGTCCATATTAACAAATGAATTATTGCATTGTACTTGTGATACTTTTATGTTCAGCCAAGATTGTTTTGTAACCTGATCTTTTTGTAGCTTTTTAGGGTGCAGAGGCAGTGCAAAGAGTAAATGGTCTCCCACCTCAAAACCCTAACCTCCCAAAAAGAAAAACATCCAAGTGATTATGCATTTATTTACTTGCTTTATTTTTGCATATTTTCAATGCTTTGGGGGAACTTTTAATAGTGTAAATGAGAGATTAAAATTAAAATGTAAACAGTCATGATATGCCAATATATAAACTCTTTAGCATTGATTCAATTCTGACTCATAGTGACCTTACAGGGCAGAGTAGAACAATCCATAAGGTTTCCAAGGTTGTAATCTTTAAGGAAGCAGATCCCCAGGTCTTTTCTCCCTAGATGCAGTTGGTGGGTTCAAACTGCCAACCTTTCATTAGCTGCCGAGGGCTTAATCACAGTGCCACCAGCGCACCTATGAAAAAGGGAGTCAATGATGGGCTTTATAACATGAAGGTACAGGGTCATTCATCCTCTACTATGAGAGAAAAGCAACTTGAAAATATTTTGAGATCATATAATTAAGTTCCATAAAATTCAGGGTCTCAACTTTTCCAACTGAGCTCAAAGGTTCAAGTTGACAAAACACACAAAAAAAGCTAAGTTCAATTCAATGTATAGTCACTAATCTTAAAAACAACCAGTGTCTTAATTCGTGTATGTGTATTCATATCCAGGTTACACAAATTAAAAACAAGAAATCTAAGTGGAGTACGTAAAGGTTCTATCATATATGCTAAATGTAGTTGTATTATTCTAATAAAACTAACTGAGGAAATAAGCCTCTAAAGATAATTCATTTCAAACTTCTGCCTTACAAGGCATCACAACTAAATCATTCCAGATCAATGAAAAAAAGGGTCACCTCAGTTGAAGAGGCATTGCTTTCTGTGTTAGATCACTTGTTTTACAGTAGCAGAATTCAGCAAATGTTGATCATTTATAAAGTGTAAGACAGTGCTAAATGTTTTATATATACATTATCTCATTGCATCTTTACTACATACTGTAACTCCTAAGCACCAAAAGTGATTCCTGGAGAGGTCACATAACTTGTTCAAAGTAACACAGGTAGAATGGATTTGCTAATTACGTTTGTTGGTCTGATATGATTGGTTCTGCTGATCTGAACTACGTTTGTTTTATTTCCTCATATGATTCCCCAATGTTATATTGATTACAAAATAACATGCAATTCAGAAAAATACACAGCAAATAGGTGCTGTCATACTGTCGAAACAACTAAAAGGAATAAACAGAAAACTTTATGGAACTTATTTGTCTCAAAATGTGATGAATTTTACCCTGAATCATTGCAGGAAGCATCTCTCTTTGTCCACTATTATACCACATGGCCTAACGTATTGTAGGCATTACTACATATTTGTTGGAGAAATGATGAATTAAGTATCAATAAAAGTATGAGACAGAGAGAAAGAAAGAGTGCAAAATGAGGAAGGGGTGAAAAATTACTCAAGAAGTTATTTTCAAGTTGTTTAAAGATAAGCCAATTGAATTCAAGAAATTAAAGTTCACTTATTCACTTAACACATTATTTGTGGTGGTGTTGTTCCTTTTTTAACCTACTTTATTGCATTGTAACTTCTCGTTGGTATTTTGTGCTACCCAGTCTATTCGGACTCATAGCAACCCAATATGACAGAGTAGAACTGCCCCATAAGGTTTCCTAGGCAATAAGCTTTACGAGAGCAGATCACCACATCTTTTGTCCCACGGAGCTTCTGGTGGGTTTGATCCACCAACTTTTCAGTTAGCGGCTGAGTGCTTAATCATTGTACCACCAGGTTCCTTCATTGTAATTTAGATATAGTAAAATTTATTTTAAACATGTAATCCTAGTAGTTTTGACAAGTATATTAAGTCTTGTAACCACCACCACAATCAAGATATGGAATATTTATTTCCATCACACAAAAAGTTCCCTCCTACTCCTTCGTTGGCAGTTCTCTCCCACCACTCCCAGCCTGAAAGTTAAATTCCCATTCTTCATTATCAGTATCACCACTGCTTTCTGTTTATTTGCCTGATATTGCTCCCATATCTTTATTTTGAACCTTTCTTTATCACTTTGCTTGAAGTGTATGTGTGTGTTTTAGCTCATAACTTCATTTTATTAAGAAAAAGGAAGAAAGAAAGAGATAATAGGGTGGGAATATCTACGTTTTCAAAAGTAGAAAAGAATAAAAGCCTGCCTCCCTCATATCATCCCCTAGAGTTGACTGGCCACTCCCAACACACTCTGTCTATCCATGATGTAGCAGCAGGTAAAGACTCGTGGCCTTGACATTTTGGTTGTTCTCCCTGCAGTGAGGAGCTAGAGGAGCTGCACTCCAAAGACACAGATTCAGATGTGCTGGAACAGAGGGACCGCAAGTGCAAAATCAAGGGGACCCACAAATAGGTGACTGACATGACAGCCGGAGGCTGGCTCGAGTATATTTAATTTCTAACATTGTACTTACCCATTGCCGTCAAGTGGTTTACAATTCATAGTGAATCTATGTGACAGAGTAGAACTACCCTATCAGGTTTCCAAGACTCTAAATCTTTATGGGAGCAGACTGCCACATCTTTCTCCTGCATAGCGGCGGTGGGTTTAAGCCATCAACCTTGGTTTGCAGCCAAATGCTTAACCACTTGTACCACCAAGACACCTGTGTAACACTGTATTAAACTCAAACCAAACCAAACCAGTAGCTGCCTAGTTGATTCCGACTCATATTGACTCTACAGGACAATGTAGAACTGCCCCATGTGGTTTCCATGGAATGGCTGGCAGATTTGAACTGCTGACCTTTTGGTTAGCAACCGAGGTCTTAACCACTGCATCACCAGGGCTCCAACATTGTATTAAACCACAGGAATTTAATGGTGAGCAAGATAAAGAAGCTTTCTGAGTGCACAGAGATTAGAACCCAGGAGAAGAAGAGAGAGAATCAAAAATGCAGTCACTATTTAGTGTGTTAAGTGATAGGAAAGGGGAAATATGATTTTCTAAGATGAAGGAAAAGCAAACAAACTCTTCTACTTGGAGACAAATAAGACTTTTCAGAAGAAGTAACATTTAAGCCTAAACCTAAGGTTTGAGATGAGTTAAGTTTTGAGCACTTTTACTCGAGCAAAAGAAGAAAGATCTGCTAAAGAATCACCTCATTGTTTCAGAGTCTTCAAATGTATTTCCTTTTCCTTATTGGGCCTGTAGCAGTTTCTACACAGCACTACCTAATTCAAAAGTCCATGTAAGTTTCAAAGGAATTGAGAGAAAAAAAGAATCAACTATGATTTTGTAAATATTTAGAAAATGTCTGGACCCTGCCGCATTGCTTCCTGTGCTCCTCCCACTCAAACATGAACAAAGGTTCTAACATAAACATGTTGCTCCTGATGGTTCTAACATGCTTTGCTGTTGATGTAATTCCTCTCTGACCTGACAATACAAGACATGTTTTACTGGACAAATTATTTTTAGGGCAATGCTCTGTGTGCAGCTGTGAAACTACTGATGTTACAGTATGCAGATAACATCTCTTTTGGCAACAGTGTTTATTATTTCAAAAATGCAAGATGAAAAAACCGCATGTAAGAAAGTCAGGAAAGAAAAACTTTGTTGATAAAAATTTCAAAATAAGGGAACAGTGTAGCAAAATATGTGAAAAATGCAACAGGCAATATGGAAAAAAAAAACCTACTGGCATATGAGCAGTCTTGTCAAAATGTTTTAATATATCTCTCTACGAAATAATAGACTAATTCCATCACTATCAATAATGGAGTATTCTAGATGGACATTTTCTGATTTTGATGTAGTGTGGCTACTTTGCCCGTTAAAGTGTCTTACTACTTATTTAAAAGGTTACCTTGCTGCTCTTTTATGTCTCTCCCCATGGACGATGTTGCTTGAAGGCAATCACTGGCCAACACAACTCCACATCTACTGCCTTGTTTAGTCCGCTGACTTGCTGTGTCAAACTGATAAAATTGTAATGAAACTTTATTCCACTTTTTAAAACATCTATGCTGTTTATTCATATTTTTCAATAGTTGAAGATCACTAAATAAGAAAAAGAAATGTGACCTCTTCAAAATATTTTTAATCAAAATTATCTGGGAAAAGAAGTTAAACATATGAAACAAAAGATATATCACATATATCTAAGAACTATATAAACATACTCTAAATAGGAGATGAGACGTAAGTGAACAGGACAGGAAACATGGTGGTCCGTTAAGTAGTCATGGGAATTTCAGGCTGGGATTGCTTGTTCTCATCTTTGAAGAAGTCTGAAACCCATGGAAGCAAATTCTTAGAAATTCCTTCACAAAATCTCATATCTTCATCCATCTTATTTCTAAAACTCACCCAAATCAGTTCCCTGAGAAAATACAGGAAAATTATAAAGAAAATGTAGGCTTTCCTGGTAGCAGAAGTCAAGTAGTGAGTATGCTTAAACAATTTTTGTAATTTACTCTTAGAATTAGAGGCTAGAGAAATGAGCAGGCTTCCATTAATTCTTTCTGAATATCCCCTTAAGACATTCTAAAACTATTACCATTTATTTCTCTACCCTGAGTTAAGCTCTACCATAAACTTTTTCTTTTTTTGGAGGGGGGAAGCTGGGAATTGATTTAAAGTACACAGTCACTAATGGATGTTAGGTTGTTGTTAGGTGTCCTAGAGTCAGTTCTGACTAATAGTGAACCTATGTACAATAGAAAAAACACTGTCTGGTCCTGCACCGTCCTCAAAATCATTGCTACGTTTCAGCCTATGGTTACAGCCACTGTGTCCATCCATCTCGTTGAGGGTCTTCCTCTTTTTTGCTGACCCTCTACTTTACCAAACATGATATCCTTCTCCAGGGACTGGTCCCTCCTAATAACATGGCCAAAGGAAATGAGATAAAGTCTCATCACCCGTGCTTCTAAGGAGCGTTCTGGCTGTACTTCATTCAAGACATTCTTTTTCTTCTTTCTTTCATTCATTCAAATCTTCTTCTGGCTGTCCATGATATGTTCAGTATTCTTCACCATAATTCAAAGGCATTATTTCTTCAGTCTTCTTATACATTGCCCAGCTTTTGCATGCATATGAGGTGGTTGAAAATACCATGGGTCGGATCAGGCACACCTTAGTCTTCAAGGCGACATCTTTGTTATTTAAGTCTTGAAAGAGGTCTTCTCGGCAGATTTACCCGATGCAATAAGCTAATTGATAAAAGGAAAATCCTAAGCTCTTCTGGTTTGCCTAGGTTTGTATACCCATACAGCCTTCAGTACTACTTCCAACACTTTCAACGCTCTAATTGGGGAAATAATTTTCATGGCATCATTATGTTTCAAAAGGAAAAAAAAAAAGGTAGTATAAAAACAGGAGAATAATTTCTACAACAATATTAATCCAGTATATAGTTTTATGTTTTCAATGTTTTTATATTTTACAGTGCCACAGATTGAATAACAGCTATGATGAATAGCTCCAAGAAGCAAGTCCATTATGGCATATCTCTCCCATAAAAAACAAATTCATGACTACTGAGGCAGGTATAAATATGTATATATATCGAGTTATCCCAACACAACTATCTAAGTAACCACAGTTATATTTACTTTTATGCTTTTAGTAAATGCTCAAAAAGGCATCACCAAAATTATTTTTAAAAGCAAACATACAAAAGTAACTACAGATTTTCCTAAAGGCAATGTTTTGCTATTCTTAGATGAGAATGAAAGCTACCTCTTTAAAGTTGTTCAATGAAGAGCTACGTGCATATAAACTTCAATTAAAATAACAATAACCATTTCTCCTAAGCCATAATATTTCTAGAAGATAATGGATATTGTGGTAAAAATGAATAAATATGAGATGCGTGTAGGAGTATTCAGGGTGTATTTCTATATAGTTTGTCAACCAAATTTGTGTAAGTGCTTCCAGAGGACAACTTCAAACACTCTATTAATATTTTAGTAAGACTCGTGGTTGCTGTTTTGGTGGCGTCGTAGAGGCCTTATGGACAACAGAACGAAACACTTTCCGGTCCTGCAGCATCCTCACAATTGTTGTTATGCTTGAGCCCATTGTTGCAGCCACTGTGTCAATCCATCTTCTTGAGGGTCACTTCTTTTTTGCTGACCCTCTACTTTGCCAAGCATGATGTCCTTCTCCAGGGACTGGTCCCTCCTTATAATACATCCAAAGTATGTGAAAAGAAGTCTTGCCATCCTTGCTTCCAAGGAGCATGCATTCTGGCTGTACTTCTTCCAAGAGAGATTTGTTTGTTTTTGCGGCAATCTGTGGTATACCAATATTCTTCACCAACACCATAATTCAAAGACATCAATTCCTCTTTGGTCTACTTTATTCATTGTCCAGCTTTCCCGTGCATATGAGGTCACTGAAAACACCATAGCTTGTGTCAGGCGCATCTTAGTCCTCAAAGAGACATGTTTGCTTTTTAACACTTTAATGAGGTCTTTGGGAGTAGATTTACCCAACGCAGCACATTGTTTGATTTCTCGACAATTAGTAAGACTTAAGCATCTTAAAACAATGAGAAATTTGGAAAGTCTATCCAATTTTCTACAAAATTTTACTTTAGATAACCCTTTACAATATGCTTCATTTTTTCAGCATTAACATTTCCTTTAAGGTGTTAAGGAGCACTGGTGATAATATTTTAATATATGTACATATATTTATACAATTATAGATATTATATATAATTGTATGTAGTTCATATATATATATATATATATATATATATACATATATATATAAACAGGGAGAAGGTCCACAAATTCCTTAAATCAAATGAGGTAACAGAAAGTCTAATTTAAAAATATGTTATATTTTAGACTTTATGTTATAGTTTATTGGTAAAGACTTATTTCTTAAGCAAAAATATCTGAAATAAAACTGGAATGACATTTTAGGTAGGCTTATGCTACAGCAAAATCAGTCTGAAGTCTTGACCAATAAATGAATCACTGTCCTTTTAACTAGGTAGCCTTGTAATATTAATTTATGAGAACCTGGAATAAATACTAGAAATCACTCCAATATCACCAGGTGTAGCTTTTTGTTAAATTATCACTGAAAGCAATTCTTGGGATTGTTCTTAGCGATGATTTTGTAATTGTGTAAAAAACACAACTACTTTTTGTTCTAAAATATGTATTTGAGTCATTATATCACTGATATTTATGGTGCAAAATGATTTGAATTTCATAGGAAGTTTTTATAGTAAGAACATTATTTAAAATATTGTCTAATTTCTTGCTTTTTTGGTCAGTAATTATACAGTTTTATCAAATCGAATAAAACAAGCAAACAAACAAACAATAATTTCAGGATCAGAATGTCCAAAAAATGTCACATTAGTCTGAAACCACAAAATTACATCTTATACTGCCAAGTTTAAAAATGTTTTTATAAGAATTATTACTGAAAAAAAATTTATTTGTAGTGATACGTAGTAACATATAAAACCAAACCCACTGCCATGGAGTAAATTTCGACCCATAGTGACCCTATAGGGCAGAGTAGAACTGCCCCATGGGGTTTCCTATGCTGCAATCTTTACAGAATCAGACGGCCACATTTTTCTCCTGAGGAGTGGCTGGCAGGTTCAAATCATTGACCTTTTGGTTAGCACCTGAGCAGTTAACTGCTGTGCCGAATTACAACAGTAGCTTATCACAGATATTATTATTCTAATTCTGCAAATATTTATTATTTAATAGGGAATATGAAAGTTATTGAATTGTTATATCCAATAATGATCAATAGTAGAATTGTCTCTAGTAGTAGCAACAGAAATTTTTCTAAGGGAATGACATTAAACTATTTAAGAACTGGTACCAGCAAAATTGTCTAGCAATTTGAATGACAATAATCTCCCTTACTACTCTACATCCCATCAGTTTACATAAAAAAAATAAATAATTATTGCAAAAAACACCATAAAATAAATGATGAGTTAAAACAAAACAAAAATAATATGTTTATATGACAATTGGTATATATGGTCCTATGGTCCTTTGCTAGGGGTAAACAGCATGAACAACTTCTGGATTTAGAATGCCAGTATGTGACAATTGGTAGAAAAATTGTTCATAACCATAATATAAAAAAAAAAAAAAGAAAGAAACTGGAAATTGGTAAGAAAATAATTTAACAACTCAGTGGGAGAAAAGGCAAAGGGTATGCACTGACAATTTAAAGAAAAGGAAATCAAAATCCAAATAGGATATAAACCTTGGAGTAGATTCTCAAGCCACATTACCTAGTAGTTAGAAAAATGCTAATTTAGTAAAAAATGGAATTAACCCCACTTTTCCTTAAACATATTGACCACATTTGAACCAACCAAATCCTGAGCTAACTAAGATCTAGGGAAATGACACTCTCATATATCTCTGGGAGGAATGTGTCTTTTCATTACTCCTGTGGAAAGTAATCTGGCAATAGTTATTACATTTAAAAAGGGACAGTAATCCCACTTTTTGGCAACATATTATATAGAAATCAAAATACCATTTATAATGACATAGAATATTGCAGCCGTCTTTGTCATGGCCAAACAAATAGCAACAAAAATGGAGATGAACCATCAATTTGAGGATTTGTTAAATGAGTTATGGTACATCTATGTTTATGAAATATTATGCAACTATTTAAAGAACATGGAAAAAGTGATCAATATTCACTGACTTGAAAGATATCTTGATATATTTATTTGCTCACTCAACACATACTTTGTTGAGTGCATATTATGTGCCAAGTAACATTCCAGGAAATGAGGACAAATTGAGCAAGAGAGATTAAGAAAAGGCTAGACAGAGAAAGAGATAAAGACAAGTCTTTGCCTTTGTAAAACTTATACTCTAGTGTGATTTAAGTGAGAAAACACATTGTAGAATACTTTATAATCATGTTTTGTTAAAATAAAACCTTTATGTGGAAGTATAAATATGTGTGTTTGGATGAAAAAAGAGAACATTGCAAAGAACACACACATACTTATTTTGACAATTTTTTATCACAGGAAGAATGTGGAAATGGATACAAGTGAAAGAAATGTAAATATTTTCTTTGTATATTGTGTGTGTGTGTGTTTTCTTGATTGAGGGAACTTAGACTATATCTGTAATTTCTGAAGAGATATTTCATATAATATTTTAAAAAAAATAAATTTTGCTTAATACTTATTTTGCAAGGACCTTTGCTATGTGCAAATAATTTTGATATCTTTTTGAATAGATTGTTCAAAAACTAGAATTACAAAAAATCATTCTATGATACCTTCTTATGTAGTGCCATAAAAGGAATTACTCTATTCCAATTAGGGGCAGCTGAGAGTTGCTATGTTTGACTGTTTTAAAATTTTCTAAGTTGCAGTCTACAACAAAGTAGGCAATGAAGGCATTTGGACAATAACACAAAAACACTTTTCATACTGTAAATATATATTTAACCATGTTGCCAGGGAGTCATCTCAGAGTTATCTCTGAGATAACCTCTGCTCTTAGTGCACTTTTTGTAACCAGTTTGCTTTTTAAATATATATTTTAGCTATGTTCTGTCTACTAGATAACATACTTTTTGAAGCCAGGCACTGTGTATTATTTCCTAGTAGTGAAAGGTGTTTGAGAAATAGCTGGAGCTCAACAGATATTTATTTGATGAGCAATGGAAATAAATAAGAACTGAAGAAAATGGAAAATCTGAGTTTTAAAAATATTAAAAGAGATTTAACAGTTGAATTGCAGAACTATTTATACATTTGCTATTTCACTTTATCTTCAAATTTTCTTTAATAATCAAATACTTTATGAAGAAAAAATATTAAAAAAGCATAATGTTGGAAATATACGAAAAATGTGACTTTTATGCATGGAAGATAATTTTGAAAAAGCAAAAATAATAAAAATGAACATTTATTTATGAGTTATGTACAGGATTATCAAGAAATTTCTGTTGATTATTATTTTTTTAATTATTAGTGATATATTATGATGAACAGAAAGGTTTGCCATTTAAGTAATGGATTCCTATTTGACTGCATGAAATAAAGGATAATCATAGAAGAAATATGCTTTTTGTATGTATATATACATACACATATATGCATATAAAATATGCATATATACACATACATATACATATACATATACATATACATATACATATACACATACACATACACATACACATACACATACACATACACATACACATACACATACACATACACATACACATACACATACACATACACATACACATACACATACACATACACATACACATACATATACATATACATATACATATACATATACATATACACATACACATACACATATACATATATATAAGCCAGTAAACACACTACTGTTGAGTGAATTCTGACTCAGAGTGACCCTACAGGACAGAGTAGAACTGCCTCGTAGGGTTTCCAAAGCTGTATATCTTTACTGAAGCAGCCTGTCACATCTTTCTCCCACAGAGCAGCTGGTGGGTTCACGCTAACCTTTTGGTTAGCAGCCGAGCACTTTAACCACTGTATCACCAGGGTTTCTTGTGTATATATATATGTATGTAGACATATATATATACACATATGTATGTGTATATATATACATCAGAGAAAAAAATATTTATATCACTGCTATTAGGCAAGTTCTGATGAATGGAGAATTACTTAACAACTTAATTCCTCTATTTCCAGAATAAGAATACAAAAGATAAAATGAAGTGGGGGTCAAACTTCATACTCTAAGAGTAAAATGAATTAAGAAAAAAGACCAACATGAGAGAATAATAACATAAAAAACCTCCCATTAGAATATGTTGAAGAAATGGCAAAGAGGACAAAATCAAGGCCATATATATAGGACCTCTCTTTTGAGGCTATATAAAACATCAAAATAGACATTAGGGGTTAGAAAAATTTAGTTCAATTTTCATGTAGTATTAAAAGTCTTTTCAACAAGATGCTAGTTAAAGCAAAAATAAATTTGCAACCAGAAGAGCCTATGTAAGAAAAATAGATGAGGAAGAAGAAATCAAAGTATTTCCTGCTTTTTAGTAAGTCCAAGGGGACAAAATATTTTATTTCAAAATTTCAGGAAGAAATAAATGAATGATTTAGTTATACAAAAAAAAAAAAGAAAGACAACTTATTTTTGTGAGGGATTCTGAACTGTCATCACAAAGATCTTCCTTAATTTTCCAGAATCACCTGCAACACCACATTTTCATGTGATGATTTATACAGAAGCTTATTTCGTTGCCCCGCTAAGGTGCATTTGGAAATATGTGGGCAGATTTTCACTATCACAATGACCTATGAACCTGGGCCTCTACTGGAATCTAGGACCGGGGTAACAGAGAAACTAAATGAAGACAGTGAAGAGGTTGTAACTACAATAAAGGATTATCCTTAAAAACCAGAGCCAAACATACAGCCATGGAGTCGATTCCGACACAGAGTGACCACCAAATGCCAATAGCTCTTCTGAAAAGACACACAGGGCTGAATGATCCCTTAAATCATGAACACAGCTATCATTCTAAGATTCCAAAATTCTGGGGCACTGTTAAAAGGAAAGAGAAAATTGGAAGTTCAATGGAGCTTGATCATTTCAGCAGAAACACTGAGATACATAAACTTTCCGCCAGTGTAGGAGACGGAGTAAGCCTGAAAGAAAATCCTTTCTGAAACTGGGTAAAACTATGAGTTTAATGTGCAAATGACATTCATATGCAACAATTGTACCCTTATAGAAATGTTGGCATGATAGTATGTCAAGAATTGAAAATAATCTGGTATTTATCAGAAGAAAATATCATTTTAATGTTGCTTAGTATGATATTCAAGGTTGTGTGTCAACTTAGCTAGGCCATGATTCTCAGCAGTTTGGCAGTTAGGATGTAGTTTGGCAGCTATGTAATAATGTAATCACCTCCATAATGAGAGCTGATATAATGTAATCACATCTGTGATGAGATCTGCTATGAGGAGCCAATCTGTTGAAAGGGAGTTTCCTTGCAGGGGCGACCTGCATCCAATATATGTGGACATTCTGGCAAGGCTCTAGGGGCTTTTACTAACCCTGGATCCTGCATCTGATCTTCAGTTCTTGGGACTTGAGATAACAGCTTACCTGCTAATATTGGGGTTGGTTTGCCTCTGCAGCCTGTGAGCCAGAGGCCTGCTGTCTGACCTGTCAATCACCAACCCCTGAAGCTACATGAGTCAGGAGAAGCCTCCAACCTGACTCACAGACTTGGGGCTTTCCAACCTCTATAACCACATGGGCCATTTCCTTGATATTAATCTTTCTCTCTCTCTCTCTCTATATGGTTAAGAGCTATGACTGCTAACAAAAAAGTTGGCAGTTCAAATCCACCAGCTGCTCCTTGGAAACACTATAGAGCTGTCCTACTCTATCCTATAGGGTCTATGGTCAATATGATTTGGAATCAACTTGATGGCAGTGGGCTTGGTTTTGGGTTTTTTGGTATATACATATACACTTCACTGGTTTTGCTTCTCTAGAGAACCCAGCCAAAACACTTAGAAAGCATCCCATCCTTTTTATTTTAGAGATGAGAAAACTGAGGTTCAGAGAGTTTATGTGACTCAGCCAATAATACACAGCAAGTTAGATCCAGATGTCTTCCCTTCTTTCCAACAATACTCTTTTTGTCTCAATAATAACACCTTGAAGATGCAATTCATAACAAAAATGATTAAATTTTTTTTTCTAAATATACTTCAGTAAGTTAAAATGGTGAATAATCTAAGAAAATCATTTTCTCTTGCCAACTAAGACATGGACTGTCCAGGGGTTGAAAGAATATGTATGTGAAGTATATTTTAGGGATGAGAATGTCTCCTAAGTTTGTACTGGATGCAACAACAAAAAAGCAATTAATATTACCCTTCCTTTTGATTTTTTTAAAAAAGATATTTCAGCCAAAAATGCATTTCAGAGAAATTCCTGTTCAGTTGAATTTTCAGTTCTTCCACACAAACACTGAATGTCTTATGAGTATGGAAAAGTTGCTGGCAGCCCTGAAGTCATGACTCATTTAGAAGATAAGTGGCTGTGCAAAAGGCTTCTACCATCAGGATTCATATTATTACTGAATGTCATAATAGTAATTCTATTCCGCAGTCAGACAAATGTTTACTTTACATTATAGTGAATATATTGTGGAGACTACTCTGTTTTCTTAAAGAAGCGACAACAGGATGTGTTATTGGTATTTGCAGTAATCTAATTAGGGAATTTACATACTGACTGCCTCTTGAGCAACTTCCTTCTGAAAAGGTTTTCTGCATAAAAAGTGGATGTACATTTGGAAGACAGAAGAAAGCAAATGATTCAGCCAGATGCATTTTCACTTTGGGATTTAAAATAAAAGTTTACAGACCGTTTCAGAAGCTCTAAGTATTTTACTCCCTGTTTCTACATTGACCTGCAATAAATGATTTCAATTAACTAGCCAGGGCATATCATGTATAATTATTAAAGGTCAATGCACCTTTCAACATTATTTTATTTTTAAACAACACATTGTATAGTCCTTTAAGCTCTGATTTGAGAGAGTTAATGTACACTGTTGGACATAATTCAGTTTTAAATGATAGAGGAGTAATTTCTTCCGTAGCAACAGTCATTCTTTGTCCAGGACTCTAATAACTTGAAGTTTTGGGACATCTGTAAATTTCATGTGGTTATCACTTTTGAAAAATACACAATTACAAATGTACAGCATTTAAGTAATTTTAAATGTTCAACACTGATATTCTGCATTACTGAAATTAAAGTGAAAAGGTTTTTTAATAACTTTAAATTTTTAAATTTTTTTTTTTCAACTACAGCTTAGGCTTGGTACTTGCAGGAAAACATATAACCAAACCAAACCAGCTGCCTTAGAGTCAGTTCTGACTCCTGGCAACACCATGTGTGTCAGGCCAGAGCTGCATGCTCCATGGGGTTTTCAGTGTCTGATTTTTTGGAAGTAGATCTCCAGGCCTTTCTTCCACGTGCCTCGGGGTAAACTTAAAACTCCAACCTATTGGTTATCAACTGAGTGTGTTAACCTTTTGTGAAACCTAAGGACTCCAATGAAAGCACATACCTAGTGGTTAAACCCAAATGCAGGTAATAGAGTCAGGAAGACCTGGCTTCAGATCCTGACTCTGCTACTTAATATCTGCTGATCGTAGGCAAGTTACTTAATGTCTTTGGGTTTCTGTTTATACTTCTGTAAAGTAGGAATAACAATCCCATCGTAGAGGTCAGTGAACTGGGTGTTCCTTCCACTTGATATCACTGCTACCCTTTTCATAGGTCTCTTCTTTATTGTCCCAGGGAATTTGGAAATTGCACTTGTCTAAATCCTTTTTTCATATAGTTCTTTTTGCCAGATGGCAGGTTCACCTGAGTTCTCAAAGGAGGAAGAGAAAGTTGTTACTCTCTGCAGATAGTTGCTGCAAAACGTGTGGGTGGACAGGAGATGCATATCAGCTTCCTCATGAGCTCTTTGGAACTTCAGCACCAGATCTTTGATGGTTTTTATAAAAAAAAAAAAAAATTTTTTTTTTTTTTTTTAGTGAACACTTCTCTGACCAAACCCTCCCAATCTTTTCATAGTTTTCTAAGTTCCTGATTCCTGTATTAAAGCCTCCATTTTTGAATTACTTAGAGTTGCTTTTGTTTCCCTGAGTGAAATAGACTAATGCATCAGTAACATAAAAGAACAAAATAAAAAATAAATAAAAGCCTCTTTTGTTGAGTCAGTTCTGACTTATAGTGAACCTATAGGACAGAGAACTGCCCCATAGGGTTCCTCAAACACTGTCACTTTACGGAAGCAGACTGCCAAATCTTTCTCTGGCTGATCGGCTGGCAAGTTTGAACCACCAAACTTTCATTCAGCAGCCCAGCACTTGACCGCTGTGCCACCAGGGTTCTTTAAAACAAGACAGAAACAGCAAATATTTAAAATTAGTTGGTTCAACTGTGAACAGAAGTTATACTTTTTCATTATGAGAGAAAATTAGGCTTATCATTTGCTGTTCAAACAATAATATTAAATATTTATTTAGCACTTATTATGTCTAACTACTTTAAATTGTTTACCTATTTAACACTTAAAAATAACATAAGTGATAAGTACTGTAATTATACAATTAATTAGGAGAGGAAACTGAGGCACAGAGAGGCTAAGCGACTTGCCTCTCATATGGCACTGTGGGCACATGTGGGCTATGAGTGGAAGAAGAAAAATTTGAAATTAGAAAATTTGGCTATAGATCCTGCACTTTTGGCTACAATGATGTCTTTCTTTGATGCTTGCATTTAGCCTTATGACCAATAATTTATACTCCATGCCCATAATAACTACCTCATAAAAAAAAAAAAGAGGAGGCGGGGGCCAAGATGGCGGACTAGGTGGACGCTACCGCGGATCCCTCTTGCAACAAAGACTCGGAAAAACAAGGGAATCGATCACATACATAACAATCTACGAACTCTGAACAACAAGCACAGACTTAGAGACGGAAAACGAACAAATACGGGCAGACAGCGACTGTTTTCAGAACTAGGAGCCAGCGCACCAGGCAGGTGACCTTCGGAGCTCAATCTGGGGCAGAGCCCAGGGGGGCAGACGGCACAGAAAGGGGGCCCACCCCTTCCCCCCCCGAACCCATCCCGGGAGGAAGCCTAGCAGGTTGGCGCGGGCGGCGTAGGGGTGCAGCCGGAGGGAGAAGCACCCGGGAGGCAGTGACTGATCTGGGAGGGGGGAGAACAGCGTCCCAGCTGGGGTGCCGTCCCACCGGGAGTTAGGCGAGAAGCCGACGGGGCGCGAGCGGGGGGGGGTCAACTATATTTCCCTAAAGTGACCCCAGGGCGGGGCCCACACGTTCGTGCGGGAGGACGCACACCCAGTCCGCGCGTGTGGCACGGCACACCAGAGGGAGAAATCCCCGGAAGTGTCTGGTCTCAAAACAGGGAAAGCAGCATCCCAGACGGGGAGCCATTCCGCTGGGATCTGGGCATGCGCGCGCACGCGCGTGCGGGCGGAGCATGAGCGCGGGGTCCATTTTTATTACCCTGAATTGACCCAGGGGGCGGGACCACCTGGTCGTGCGAGTGACGCCCTCCCAGTTTGCGCGAGAGGTGTGGCACACCGGAAGGAGAAGTCCCTGGGAGGAACTGATTGGTCCCGAAGCACAGAAAGTAGCGTCCCAGACAGGGTGCCGTCTTGCCGGGGCTTGGGCGCGCACACGAGCGGGGCGTGAGCGCGGAGTCCATTTTTATTGCCCTGAATTGACCCAGGGGGCGGGCCCACCTGGCCGTGCAGGTGACGCCAAACCAGTTCGCGTGAGAGGTGTGGCGCTCCGGAAGGAGAAGTCCCCGGGAGGAAGTGACTGGTTCCGGAACGGGGAAAGCAGCCTCTCAACCCGGAAGACATCCCGCTGGGATTTGGGCACGTGCACGGGCGGGGCGTGAGCGCGGGGTCCATTTTTATTATCCTGAATTGACCCAGGGGGCGGGCCCACCTGGCCGTGCAGGTGACGCCAACCCAGTTCGCGCGAGAGGTGTGGCGCTCCGGAAGGAGAAGTCCCGGGGAGGAAGTGACTGGTTCCCGAACGGGGAAAGCAGCGTCTCAACCCGGAAGTCATCCCGCTGGGATATGGGCACGCGCACAGGCGGGGCGTGACCACGGGACCTAATTATAATCACCTGAATAGACCCTGGGGGTGGGCCCACCCGTTCGTGCGGGAAACGCCCACCCAGTGCCCACGAGCGGTGCCGCGCACCGGAGGAAGTCCCAAGGAGGAAGTGACTGGTTTCCGAGCAAGGAAAGCAGTGTCCTAGCCAGGGACCCATCCAGCCCGGATTTTGGCGAACGGGGGCGGAGCGTGAACGTGGTGTTCAGCTCTATATTCTGTGATGCTACACTCCTAGCTCTCAGATCCCTCCCCCACCCTCCCCAGGCGACCCCATTAACATCCGAATACCCGGAGCCAGAGAGAGAATTCAGATAGGGATCTGACTGCATTTTTTTTTAGCTGACTACTTGGAAAATCTAGTTTCCCAGTGATGGCTCGGAGACAGCAGTCCATATCAAACCACATAAAGAAACAGACCATGACAGCTTCTCCAACCCCCCAAACAAAAGAATCAAAATCTTTCCCAAATGAAGATACAATCCTGGAATTATCAGATACAGAATATAAAAAACTAATTTACAGAATGCTTAAAGATATCACAAATGAAATTAGGATAAATGCAGAAAAAGCCAAGGAACACACTGATAAAACTGTTGAAGAACTCAAAAAGATTATTCAAGAACATAGTGGAAAAATTAACAAGTTGCAAGAATCCATAGAGAGACAGCATGTAGAAATCCAAAAGATTAACAATAAAATTACAGAATTTGACAACGCAATAGAAAGTCAGAGGAGCAGACTCGAGCAATTAGAATGTAGACTGGGACTTCTGGAGGACCAGGGAAACAACACCAACATAGCTGAAAAAAAATCAGATAAAAGAATTAAAAAAAATGAAGAAATCCTAAGAATCATGTGGGACTCTATCAAGAAGGATAACTTGCGAGTAATTGGAGTCCCAGAACAGGGAGGGGGGACAGAAAACACAGAGAAAATAGTTGAAGAACTCCTGACACAAAACTTCCCTGACATCATGAAAGAAGAAAGGATATCTATCCAAGATGCTCATCGAACCCCATTTAAGATTGATCCAAAAAGAAAAACACCAAGACATATCATCATCAAACTTGCCAAAACCAAAGACAAACAGAAAATTTTAAAAGCAGCCAGGGAGAAAAGAAAGGTTTCCTTCAAGGGAGAATCAATAAGAATAAGTTCAGACTACTCAGCAGAAACCATGCAGGCAAGAAGGGAATGGGACGACATATACAGAGCACTAAACGAGAAAAACTGCCAACCAAGGATCATATATCCAGCAAAACTCTCTCTGAAATATGAAGGAGAAATTAAGATATTTACAGATAAACACAAGTTTAGAGAATTTGCAAAAACTAAACCAAGACTGCAAGAAATGCTAAAGGAGATTGTTTGGCCGGATGACCAATAATATCAGGTACCAGCACAATACAAGGTCACAAAACAGAACGTCCTGATATCAACGCAACTCAAACAGGGAAAGCACAAAAACAAACAAATTAAGACTAATTCTAAAAAATAAATAAATAAACAAAATAATACACACAACAGGAAATCATGGAAATCAATAGATAAACGATCAAAATAATCAAAAAGAGGGACTAAATATAGGAGGCATTGAACTGCCAGATGGAGAGTGATACAAGGCGAAATAGAAGGATACAAGTTAGGTTTTTACTTAGAAAAATAGGGGTAAATAAAAAGGTAACCACAAAAAGGAATATCAATTCCATAACTCAAGAAAAAAGCCAAGAAAAACGTAACGACTCAATAAACACAAAGTTAAACATTATGAAAATGAGGATCTCACAATTTACTAAGCAAAACATCTTAGCACAAAAAAGCATGTGGAAAAATGAAATGGCCAACAATACACATGAAAAGGCGTCAAAATGACAGCACTAAAAACTTACTTATCTATAATTACGCTGAATGTAAATGGACTAAATGCACCAATAAAGAGACAGAGAGTCACAGACTGGATAAAAAAACACGATCCATCTATATGCTGCCTACAAGAGACACACCTTAGACTTAGAGACACAAACAAACTAAAACTCAAAGGATGGAAAAAAATATATCAAGCAAACAATAAGCAAAAAAGAAGAGGAGTAGCAATATTAATTTCTGACAAAATAGACTTTAGACTTAAATCCGCCACAAAGGATAAAGAAGGGCACTATATAATGATAAAAGGGACAATTGATCAGGAAGACATAACCATATTAAATATTTACGCACCTAATGACAGGGCTGCAAGATACATAAATCAAATTTTAACAGAATTGAAAAGTGAGATAGACACCTCCACATATATAGTAGGAGACTTCAACACACCACTTTCAGAGAAGGACAGGACATCCAGTAAGAAGCTCAAGAGAGACACGGAAGACCTACTTACAACAATCAACCAACTTGACCTCATTGACTTATACAGAACTCTCCACCCAACTGCTGCAAAATATACTTTTTTTTCTAGCGCACATGGAACATTCTCTAGAATAGACCACATATTAGGGCATAAAACAAATCTTTCCAGAATCCAAAACATCGAAATATTACAAAGCATCTTCTCAGACCACAAGGCAGTGAAGCTAGAAATCAATAACAGAAAAACTAGGGAAAAGAAATCAAATACTTGGAAAATGAACAATACCCTCCTGAAAAAAGACTGGGTTATAGAAGACATCAAGGAGGGAATAAGGAAATTCTTAGAAAGCAACGAGAATGAAAATACTTCCTATCAAAACCTCTGGGACACAGCAAAAGCAGTGCTCAGAGGCCAATTTATATCGATAAATGCACACATACAAAAAGAAGAAAGAGCCAAAATCAGAGAACTGTCCCGACAACTTGAGCAAATAGAAAGTGAGCAACAAAAGAATCCATCAGGCACCCGAAGAAAACAAATAATCAAAATTAGAGCTGAACTAAATGAATTAGAGAACAGAAAAACAATTGAAAGAATTAACAAAGCCAAAAGCTGGTTCTTTGAAAAAATTAACAAAATTGATAAACCATTGGCTAGACTGACTAAAGAAAAACAGGAAAGGAAACAAATAACCCGAATAAGAAACGAGAAGGACCACATCACAACAGAACCGAATGAAATCAAAAGAATCATATCAGATTACTACATAAAATTGTACTCTAACAAATTTGAAAACCTAGAAGAAATGGATAAATTCTTGGAACAATACTACTTACCTAAACTAACACATTCAGAAGTAGAACAACTAAATAGACCCATAACAAAAAAAGAGATTGAAACGGTAATCAAAAAACTCCCAACAAAAAAAAGTCCTGGCCCAGATGGCTTCACTGCAGAGTTCTACCAAACCTTCAGAGAAGACTTAACACCATTACTGTTGAAGGTATTTCAAAGTATAGAAAAAGACGGAATACTACCCAACTCATTCTATGAAGCTACCATCTCCCTGATACCAAAACCAGGTAAAGACATTACAAAAAAAGAAAATTTTAGACCTATATCCCTCATGAACATAGATGCAAAAATCCTTAATAAAATTCTAGCCAATAGAATCCAACAACACATCAAAAAAATAATTCACCCTGATCAAGTGGGATTTATACCAGGTATGCAAGGCTGGTTTAATATCAGAAAAACCATTAATGTAATCCATCACATAAATAAAACAAAAGACAAAAACCACATGATCTTATCAATTGATGCAGAAAAGGCATTTGACAAAGTCCAACACCCATTTATGATAAAAACTCTCACCAAAATAGGAATTGAAGGAAAATTCCTCAACATAATAAAGGGCATATATGCAAAGCCAACGGCCAATATCACTCTAAAGGGAGAGAACCTGAAAGCATTTCCCTTGAGAACGGGAACCAGACAAGGATGCCCTTTATCACCGCTCTTATTCAACATCGTACTTGAAGTCCTAGCCAGGGCAATTAGGCTAGACAAAGAAATAAAGGGTATCCAGATTGGTAAGGAGGAAGTAAAGCTATCACTATTTGCAGATGACATGATCGTATACATGGAAAACCCTAAGAAATCCTCCAGAAAACTACTGAAACTAATAGAAGAGTTTGGAAGAGTCTCAGGATATAAAATAAACATACAAAAATCACTTGGATTCCTCTACAACAACAAAAAGAACACCGAAGAGGAAATAACCAAATCAATACCATTCACAGTAGCCCCCAAGAAGATAAAATACTTAGGAATAAATCTTACCAAGGATGTAAAAGACCTATACAAAGAAAACTATAAAACTCTGCTACGAGAAATTCAAAAGGACACACTTAAATGGAAAAACATACCCTGCTCATGGATAGGAAGACTTAACATAGTAAAAATGTCTATTCTACCAAAAGCCATTTATACATACAACGCACTTCCAATCCAAATACCAATGTCATACTTTAAGGGAATAGAGAAACAAATCACTAATTTCATATGGAAAGGAAAGAACCCCCGGATAAGCAAAACATTACTGAAAAAGAAGAAGAAAGTGGGAGGCCTCACCCTACCTGATTTCAGAACCTATTATATAGCTACAGTAGTCAAAACAGCCTGGTACTGGTACAACAACAGGCACATAGACCAATGGAACAGAATTGAGAATCCAGATATAAATCCATCCATGTATGAGCAGCTGATATTTGACAAAGGACCAGTGTCAGTCAATTGGGGAAATAATAGTCTTTTTAACAAATGGTGCTGGCATACCTGGATATCCATTTGCAAAAGAATGAAACAGGACCCATACCTCACACCATGCACAAAAACTAACTCCAAGTGGATCAAAGACCTAAACATAAAGACTAAAACGATAAAAATCATGGAAGAAAAAATAGGATCTACCCTAGGAGCCCTAATACAGGGCATAAACAGAATACAAAACATTACCAAAAATGATGAAGAGAAACCAGATAACTGGGAGCTCCTAAAAATCAAACACCTATGCTCATCTAAAGACTTCACCAAAAGAGTCAAAAGACCACCTACAGACTGGGAAAGAATATTCAGCTATGACATCTCAGACCAGCGCCTGATCTCTAAAATCTACATGATACTGTCAAAACTCAACCACAAAAAGACAAACAACCCAATCAAGAAGTGGGCAAAGGATATGAACACACATTTCACTAAGGAAGATATTCAGGCAGCCAACAGATACATGAGAAAATGCTCTCGATCATTAGTCATTAGAGAAATGCAAATTAAAACTACGATGAGATTCCATCTGACACCAACTAGACTGGCATTAATTCAAAAAACACAAAATAATAAATGTTGGAGAGGCTGCGGAGAGACTGGAACTCTCATACACTGCTGGTGGGATTGTAAAATGGTACAACCACTTTGGAAATCCATCTGGCGTTATCTTAAACAGTTAGAAATAGAACTACCATACAACCCAGAAATCCCACTCCTCGGAATATACCCTAAAAATACAAGACCCTTCACACAAACAGATATATGCACACCCATGTTTATTGCAGCTCTGTTTACAATAGCAAAAAGCTGGAAGCAACCAAGATGTCCATCAACGGACGAATGGGTAAATAAATTGTGGTATATTCACACAATGGAATACTACGCATCGATAAAGAACAGTGACGAATCTCTGAAACATTTCATAACATGGAGGAATCTGGAAGGCATTATGCTGAGCGAAATGAGTCAGTTGCAAAAGGACAAATATTGTATAAGACCACTATTATAAGATCTTGAGAAATAGAAAAAACTGAAAAGAACACATACTTTTGTGGTTACAAAGGGGGGAGGGAGGGAGGGAGGGAGGGAGAGGGCTTTTTATTGATCAATCTGTAGATGGGAACTGCTTTGGGTGAAGGGAAAGACAACACTCAAAACAAGGAAGGTCAGCCTAATTGGACAGGATTAAAAGTAAAGAGGTTTCCGAGATAAAATGAAAGCTTCAAAGGATAGCGAAGCAGGGGCTGGGGTCTGGGGAACTTGGTTTGAGAGGACTTCTAAATCAATGGGCAAAACAATTCTGTTATGAAAACACTCTGCATCCCACTTTGAATTGTGGCACCTGGGGTCCTAAATGCCAACAAGCAGCCATCTAAAATACATTAATTGGTCTCAACCCACCGGGAGCAAAGGCAAAGGAAGAACACCAAGGTCACACGACAACTAAGAACCCAAGAGACAGAAAGGGCCACTTGAACCAGAGACCTACAATATCCTGAGACCAGAAGAACTAGTTGGTGCCCGGCCACAATCGATGTCTGCCCTGTCAGGGAACACAACAGACAACTCCTGAGGGAGCAGGAGACCAATGGGATGCAGACCCCAAATTCTCATTAAAAGACCACACCTAATGGTATGATTGCGACTAGAGGAATCCCAGAGACAATGCTCCCCAGAACTTCTGATGGCACAGGACAGGAACCATCCCCGAAGACAAATCATCAGGCATGAAAAGGACTGGTCAGTGGGGGGGAGAGAGATACTGATGAAGAGTGAGCTAATTAAATCAGGTGGACACGGGAGAGTGTGTTGCCAACTCTTGACTGGAGGGGGGATGGGAAGATAGAGAGAGAGGGAAGAAGGTAAAATTGGCACGAAACGAGAGACTGTAAGGGCTGACTCAATAGGGGGAGAGCAAGTGGGAGAAGGGAGTAAGATGTATGTAAACCTACATGTGACAGACTGATTGGAATGGTAAATGTTCACTTGAAGCTTAATAAAAATTAAAAAAAAAAAAAAAAAAAGATGGTTATATTAAATTAGATAATATTTCTCAAATATTTAGCAAACCATGTCTTCCATAATAGGTATTAAATAAGAGGACATCTGTTGAGTGTTATTAACATTAATTTTAATGTTTAGACTTTCTTTAATAAATACAATAGTGAGTTCTCTGAAGGAAGAAATTGGCCTTGATCATTTCCCTACCTTAAACAAACTTAATTTGCATAATTAAAATAGTTACGGTGTTGCACAAAATTGTATTCAGAAATAGTAATGGAGCAAGTTCAAGAAAAGGTTTGTGAATGAAAAGATGAAGTTTGCATTGTAGGAGACTAATTAATTTGCAGAAATACGGTTCTTTGGTATTTTCTGTGTTTGAAATAAAAAGTGTAAGATTTACATGTACAAAACAAATGAAATGTGTTTAGATAGCATTATGATACTATATTGGAAAGAGGGATTGCTTTGGATGAACACATATAAAAAAATTTATATTAAATAACATTATTTTAAAAACAAAATATTAATACAGCATTTAAAAAAGAGTTATATTGAGTCCCTTCGTGGTGAAAATGGTTAAGTGCTGGACCACTAACTGAAAGACTGGCAGTTGAAACCCACCCAAAGGCACCTCGGCAGACAGGCTTGGTGATCTGTTTCTGAAAGGTCACAGACCTGAAAACTCTGTAGAGCTGTGCTACATGGGGTCACCACAAGTCGGAACTGACTTAAAAGTGACGACAACATATACATATGTGTGTATATATGCAAACACGTTACATAGGTATGTGCCATGTATTTAAATAAACATATTTTATATAAATATATATACATATATATGACTTGTACAGTTTAGGAAGTATAATCAAATCAATCAATACTTTTCTATACTCTTGTTAAATTAAACATATAATGTTGGAAGACTTTAATCTTATTTTAAGATAGTTGCATATGTTTTGAAATAATGAACTACAATTTTAATTAGGAAGATAATATACACCTGGGATTATTTTTTAATTTCCCTTTTATCTTAGGCACATGAAAAGAGAGAACTGCACGGTACTCAGCTTCCATTACAGAACATTTTGATCAAATAGTCTGTATAAGAATCTTGATTAAAAGGGGGAGAATATAGAAAAAAAAATTAAATTCTCATGGATTCCAGATTTTCTGGAGCCATGGAGGCTGGGTGAACCCCTGAAACTATAGCCTTGATATAATCTTTAAACCTTAAACCAAAACATATCCCCTCACATCTTCTGAAAACCAAACAATAGTTCAGCTTTACTGGTGAAGAATACATATCTTGAGCATTGTGCTCTTTTAAGAACTATATGGGATCAAATTGTCAACAGCAACTTGAAAGATTAGATAGGAAGACTAGAGGGCAGTGAGATTTTGTTAAAGTGGGAGAAACAATTTGGAAAACGATAGTGAGAAAGGTTGCACAACTTGAAGAATGTAGGTAATGTCACTGAATTGTCACTGAATTGTACATATAGTAACTGTAAAATTGGTGTATGTTCTGCTGTGTATATTTTCAACACCAACAACAAAGAATAAAATAATTATGAAAAAGCAAAAAACTAGAGTGTTAATCTAAAAGCAAACCAAACCCATTGCCATCGAGTCAATTCCAACTCATAGTGACATTATAGGACAAAGCAGAACTGCCCCATAGGGTTTCCAGGGAGTGCCTGGTGGATTTAAACTGCCAATCTTTTAGTTCAAACTCTTAACCACTGCGCCACCAGAACTCCAGGTTAGTCTAAGGCCTTCAAAAACGTTGCGTGAAATTTCATTATTTTTTTACCCCTCTTTCACATCAATACTTTGATTATCTGATAAACTTACTCGAGACCATTTTCTCTACAAAAATAGCAGGAATTATAGATACTGGAAACCCTGGTGGCATAGTGGTTAAGTGCTACGGCTGCTAACCAATGGGTCGGCAGTTCGAATCCGGCAGGCACTCCTTGGAAACTCTATGGGGCAGTTCTACTCTGGCCTATAGGGTCTCAAAGAATCGGATTCGACTCGACAGCACTGGGTTTGGTTTTTTGTATAGATACTGCATTTTTATAATTTTTTTTATATTGGTTTTTGGGTAGTGATTATTATTACTTTTTTATTACTTTATAAGGTTGTTGATTTAAAGGGTAAATGGGATAAAATGGAAATGGATTGAAATCTCAAATCTGCAGGCTGTATTATATATATAGTTTATTTAGGAAATCTCCAGGCAATTTCCATGACAGCTGAAAACTATATGATAACATAAATTATTTAGAGTTAAACCTCCCTGAAGATATCAGAGTGCATAACTCTTGAAAGACAGGAAAGAATGATTAATGTCTATTTGACAGGTTCGCGTGTATGTAGCTTATCAATGAGTACATTTTATATATTAAAAAAAAGTAGATATATTTAAATTTAAAGAAAAAAAAAGTAATATGATACATTGGAGACTTCAAGTTCCAATTAGGACACCTGTCAAGTGGAATATATATTTCATATGTACCCAATATATTTTAACTTCCACACTCCTCTGCATCTCCAAGATACCAGAATACCTGTGGTTTTTATATCTTATAGCCCACGCCTGAGCCCTCTAGTCACTATGGTAACTAAACTGTCTCTTACATTAGTACAAGGTTCTACTGCCATGCATTGAATTGTATGCCCCAAAAATATATGTATCCATTTGGCTAGGGCATGATTCCCAGTATTGTAATTGTCCACCATTTTGTCATCTGATGTGATTTTCCTATATGCTGTAAATCCTATCACTATGATGTTAATGAGATGCATTATTGGCAGTTATGCTGATGCAAGATTAGATTGCATCTTAAGCCAATCTCTTTTGAGATATAAAAGAAACAAGCAGAGAGACAGGGAGACTTCATACCATCAAGAAAGCAACACCTGGGAGCACAACGTTTCTTGTGGACCCAGGGTCCCTGAGCCTGAGGAGCTCCTCTACCAGGGGAAGATTGATGATAAGGGCCTTCCTTCAGAGCTGACAGAGGGAAAGGCATCCCGTGGAGCTGATGCCCTGAATTCGGGCTTCTGGCCTACTAGACTGTGAGAGAATAAATTTCTCTTTGTTAAAGCCATCCACTTGTGGTGTTTTTGTTATAGCAGCACTAGATGACTAAGACATCTACCCATGACCGTATAATCTTGAATAAGTTTCACGAATAATCCGTATAGAAGTATACCTTGCTGTCACATTAACTTCTGGCTAGCCTGCTTTTGACAAGTATATGATAATGTTTATGAAAGTAGTTAAGGAGATGGTTTGCTCTGTCTTCAGTAATGATGTAATATGTAGTGACAGAAACAAAGAAGTCTTATTGTCCATCATGGCTATAAAATGAAAAAAAAAGTTATTTTTTCCTGGAAATACATTTACTAAGTGAGGAGTGAAAGGGTGGGTGGAAAGGCTGCTAATCCAATAGATCTGTTTTAAAATCTCTAGGTTCCATGCTGCAGACTCAATTATTTTGATAATCATTCTCAGTATTTCTCAAAACTTTCAAAATATGTATTTGTATGCATATTTATACATGTTTTTGTTAGGTGCCATTGAGTCAGTTCAGACTCATAGCTATACTATGTAATATAAAACAAAATACTGCCAGGTCCTGCACACCTCTCACAATTATTTCTATGTTTGAGCACATTATAGCAACAACTGTGTCAATCCATTACATTGAGGGTCTTCCTCTTTTCCACTGACCCTCTACTTTATCAAGCGTGATGTCCTTCTTCAAGGACTAGTGCCTCCTGATAACATGTCCAATGTATATGAGATGAAGTCTCGCCATCCCCACTTCAAAGAAGCATTCTAGCTGTACTTCTTCCAAGACAGATTTGTTCATTCTTCTGGAAGTCCATGGTATATTCAATATTCTCTGTCAACACTGTAATTCAAACAAATCAATTCTTCAGTCTTCTTTTTTCATTGTCCAGCTCTCAAATGCACACGAGGCAATTGAAAAGACCTTGACTTGGGTCAGCTGCATCTTGGTCCTTAAGGTGAAATCTTTACTTTTTAACACTTTAAAGAGGTCTTTTGCAGCAGGTATTCCAGATACACTGCATCATTTGATTTCTTCACTGAGGCTTCAATGGGCATTGACTGTGGATACAAATAAAATGAAATTTTTGACAACTGCAATATTTTCTCCATTTATCATGATGATGTTGCTTATTGGTCCATTTGTGAGGATTTTTGTGTTCTTTATGTTGAGGTGTAATCCATACTGTAGCCTGTAGTCTTTGATCTTCATCAGTAAGTGCTCCAAGTCCTCTTTGTTTTCAGCAAGCAAGGTTGTGTCATCTGCATATCTCAGGTTATTAGTCTTCTTCCAACGCTGAATCCACATTCTTCTTCATATAGTCCAACTTCTTGAATTATTTGCTTAGCATACAGATTGAATAAGTTTGGTGATAGGATACAACACTGACACACACCTTGCTGGTTTTAAACCAGATAATATCCCCTTGTTCTATTGGAACAACTGCCTCTTGTCTATGTACAGGTTACCCATGACCACAATTAAGTGTTATGGAATTCCCATTCTTCACAATGTTATCCATAATGTGTTATGATCCACACAGTTGAATGCTTTTGCATAGTCAATAAAACATAGGTAAACATCTTTCTGGTATTCTCTGCTTTCAGCCAAGATTGATCTGACATCAGCAAAGATATTCCTCATTCCATGTCTTCTGAATTCAACTTGAATTTCTGATTGTTCCCTGTCAATGTACTGCTGAAACCATTTTTGGATAATCTTCAGGAAAATTTTACTTGCATGTGATATTAAGGACATCATTTGATAACTTCTGTATTTCATTGGATCACCTTTCTTAGGAACGGGCTCCTATATGAATCTCTTTCAGTTGGTTGGTGAGGTAGCTGTCTTCTAAACTTCTTGGCAAAGACTAGTTAGTGATCACTTCCAGTGTTGCATTCTTTTGTTGAAATCTCAATTAGTATTCTGTCAGTTCCTGGAAACTTGTTATCCACCAATGCCTTCAGTGCTGCTTTGACTTCTTCCTTTAGTACCATCATCTGCTACCTCCTGATATGTTTGAACATTGAACAATTCTTTTGAGTATAGTGATTCTCCATATCTCTTCCATCTTCCTTTGATGCTTCCTGCATAGTTCAATTTTTTACCCATAGAACCCTTCAATATTTCAACTTCTTTCAGCTTGAGAAATGCCAAGCATGTTTTTCCCCTTTTGGTTTTTAAACTCCAGGTCTCAGCACATTCATCTTCTCAAGACACCCTCTGAAATCTTCTGTTCAGCTCTTTTACTTCATCATTTCTTCTGTTCTCTTTAAGTACTTTACATTCAGCAGCAAGTTTCAGGGTCTCTTCTGACATCTACTTTTTTTTCTTTGTTTCCTGTCTTTTTAATGACCTTTTGTTTCCTTCACGTATGATGTACTTGTCATTTCATAACTCTTCTCGTCTTCAGTCATTAGTGATCAATGCACCAAATCTGTTCTTAAGATAGTCTCTAAATTCAGGCTTGATGTACTCAAGGCATACTTTGGCTCCCTGGTTTTGTTTTAATTATTTTCATCTTCAACTTGAATATGCATATAAGCAATTGGGGGTCTATTTGACTATTGTCCATTGGCCTTGTTTTGACTGAGGATATTTAGCTTCTACATCATCTCTTTCCACAGATGTAGTTGATTGAAACTGTGTATTCCATCTGGTGAAGTTCAAGCATATAGTGTCATTTATATTGCTGAAAAAAGATATTTTCAATGAATAAGTTGTTGGTCTTGCAAAATTCCATCATGTAATCTCAGGCATAGTTTCTATCACCAAGGCCATATTTTCCAACTATAGATCCTGCTTTGTTTTCAACTTTTGCATTCCAATCACCAGTAATTATCAATGCATCCTGATTGCATGTTAGATCAATTTCAGACTGCAGAAGTTGGTAAAATCTTCAATTTCCTCATTTTTAGCATTAGTGGTTGGTGTGTAAATTTGACTAATAGTTGTATTAAGTGATCATCCTTGTGGGCATATGGATATTATCCTGTCACTGACAGTATTGTACTTCAGGATAGATCTTGAATTATTATTATTTTTGACAATGAATGTTGCACTGTTCCTCTTCAATTTATCATTCCTGGCATAGTAAACAGTATGATTGTCCAATTAAAAATGGCCGGTATCAGTCCATTTCAACTAGCTCATGCCTAGGATATTGGTCTTCAAGTGTTCTATTTAATTTTTGATGATGTCTAATTATTCTAGATGCATACTTCATGCATTCCATGTTCTTATTACTAAAAGATCTTTGCAGCTGTCTCTTCTCATTTTGGGTCATGGCACATCAGCAAACGAAGGTCTCAAAAACTTACTCCATCTAAGGTCAATTCTTTGAAGAGGCAGCTCTTCCCCAGTCATATTTATTGTTTTTATCATCAAGGTCAGACCCTTGCTGGTACAGTGTTTAAGCTCCTGGCTGCTAATCAAAAAAATAGCAGCTCAAAACCACCAGCTGCTCTAAGGGGAATAGATGCTTCCATAAAGATTTACAGCCTTCAAACTCTATAGAGCAGTTCTATTCTGTCCTATAGGGTCTTTTATGAGTTGGAATTGATAGGCAACAGGTACCATGAAGAGAAATCATACTCTTACCGGTAACATTGTATTGTCCATTATTATTTAAATATATTATGATATTGTTTTTTATCTACCAAGTCATTTCTACTTTGTCACATAGGGTTGCTGTGAGTAGGAATTTACTTCCAGGTGCACAACAACAATAACAACAGCTTAAAAATAGGAATCTAGTATTAATGTTTTAGTTAAACATTAGGCATGTGTTTTCTTTGTTTAAACATATTATGTCATGTTTGCCATTTTATGTAATGTCTAATATGTTTGGAAGCCCTGGTGACATAGTGGTTAAGAGCTATGGCTGCTAACCAAAAGGTTGGCATTCAGATCCACCAGACGCTCCTTGGAAGCCCCATGGGGCAGTTCTACTCTGTCCTATAGGGTCACTAGGAGCTGGAATTGACTTGACAGCAATGGGGTTTTTTTGGTTAATATGTTTATTAATTATTATTTTAAATACCATAAATATCATATGTAACAATACACTTGACTGCACTATTCTAAGAATAAATTTAGAATTTTTCAGAATATAAAATTGGCATAAATTTTTATGAATTACACCCAAATTTCTGAGCTAGAAGGAAAGAATTTGAAATTAAGTTAAAAATTTAGAATAAAATATTTAAACAAACTGATAAAAATCAAAAACAAACCAAAACAGCATCATCCACAAAATCAAAGTATCTGTTTAGTTTCTTTCTATAAATAGTATAAATTTTGAAAACATTTTAACAGTAGCGCTTCTGTATGTCTCTTTCTGCAAGAAATTGATAGCTTCTTAAAATTGAACATTATTTTCAAATGATAAGACTCTGGTTATTAAGTAATGTGACTCACATGCTGGTAATGCTGGATGCATTTTAATTGTTATCACGTGAAAATTAAATGGGTCCTTCAAGGGATTCAAGAAAAGAGAACGTGTTAAAGAGGTTTTTAAAAATTAAAAACCCACTGAAGAAAACACTTGCAACATCTGTTATTTTAAGTATACAATATTTTAAGGTCTTTAAGCCCATATGCCAGGAAAGTACTAGGCAAGCCAAATCCTAAACAATCTGATTTTACAGTAGAGTAGGGCGAATGAAATATATTCAATTGTGTTTCAATTCAAGCTAGTACATAAAACAATAATTTTGCTTTAATAAGGCAAACTCAAAGCCTCATATTTTAAAAATATATTTGGATTTGTAAATAAAAGGTCAGGAAGGGAACAGTACTTTTGTAACCAATCTATGACACTATAAGATTCTGATCAATACATAATTAAAATTCAAATGAGAAAACAGTTTAAGTGATTTTGAGAGTGGACTGCTGTAATAGCTCAGTGAATAAATAGACTTACTTAGCTCTAATGACCTACTTTGTTGTCAGAATTTTTAGTCACAAAGATGATGACATAAAAACTACTGAAACATTTTATAAGTATTAAAAATATAAATAGAAACTAAAGTGGCATTAGACATACCTTATAAACCCTCCCCAAAAAAAAACCCAAACCCAGTGCCATCGAGTCGATTCCAACTCATAGCAACATACTCTATGCTTAGTATTATATTCTGTTGAAAAAGGCAAAAGGTTAAAACAGGTGAAGAGGAATCTAGGCTGAGTCTATCTTAGCCAAGGAAGGGAGGTTCTGGTTCAGGAGTTTAAGCTAGTTTACTACCTCAGGTCTACAAAGAAAGATTTTAAAAATGAGATCTATATTTCCCCACTCACAACATTTCCTTTTGGGTCGTACAAAAGCCCTGCTTATGTATTATTATGTATTATTTAAGCCTCTCAAATGTGAAAATCCACCACCTGGCTGTCAGTTTTTTGTACTGTGGTGGCTTGCATGTTGCTCTGATGTTGGAAGCTATGACACAGGTGTTTCAAATACCAGCAGGGTCGCCTGTAGTAGACAGGTTTCAGCAGACCTTCCAGACTAAGAGAGAATAGGGCAAAAGGCCTGGCCATCTACTTCTGAAAATTAGCCAATGAGCTTGGTCCAGTTTGCTTGTTTGGGTATGTCATCAGAGGGGATCAATTGCTAGAGGACATCGGGTTTGGAAAAGCGGAGGGCCAGGTAAGGTGGGGGAGGCCCTCAGTGAGATGGATCAGCACAACTACCGCAATAGTCTAAAACATGGCAGCAATCATGAAAATGAAACAGGACTGGGCAGTGCTTTGTTCTGTCGTGCATAGTGTCACCATGAGTCAGAGTGGCCTGGGGAGCTGCTATCTGTTCTGCTAATGTGGAAATAGTTGTAATTACATAAATAGTTTATATTCTTTCTCACTCTTGTACCTTTGAAGTGGTAATTCACTCCATATGGATTGACATTCCCTTTATCTGTCTGTTAAACGCATGTTTAAAATGCAGTCAATAGCTTATCTCCTCTAAGAAATATTTTCCAGTCTCGGGAGGTAAAGTTGACAATTCTGTGGAAAACTGCTATGGTAACATTTACTAAGGACTTACTATATGTTCTTGGTAAAGGTTAAAAAAGAGTAAAATAAAAAAGGGCGACTCTAGCAGGAGCCAGCTTCAAACTCTGCTGGGCTTTTAACGTCCAACTTGTCATGTGTCCCAACATCACTCTTGGGCTCAGCTCTTCACTAGAAGAACTCAGAGTTTCTTACGATCAAAGGATAGGGACTAAAATTAAGAAAGGAAAAGAGTTCATGAGGACAATCTAGGAGAAACCAGGCACAGCCCTCCCGGTATCCTTGCCCAGAAGAATCACGTGGACGCACTTAATTCTTCGGCCACAATTTGTGAGAACACATGCAGCATTTTACCAACTAGGAAAGCTCGCCATGTCTTGATGTCTGTGGTTTCTACTGGTGGTGAGTCACATCGGCATGTAGCACTGGTGTAACTCGCCTGGGCTACTCAGACTCCGGCCCCCCAGCACAAAATCAGGCATTCACCAAGAGTCACATTTTTAGCATCCACTATTTGATCAAACTAGTACTATGTGGCCCAGGATTTCGGAAATGTAAAAAATAATTTAAAAAACTCAGAATATTACAGAGCTCAGAGCTCATCTCCTAGGAGCTGATCAAAAGCCAATCCTGAAGACACGACTTTCTTGGAAATGTGTGGGGTTTGAATAACCTAGGCCTACTGAATTAACTCTTTCCTGCACTGTAACCAAACACTTCAAAATTTACTGTCCTGTTCTGCACATAGTCCATAACCACCATTTTATCTAGTGTAAATATAAATATAAAATTGCAATGTTTTATTCATTCAACAAAAAGACTCATAAAACAATCTCTCTGTCCAAGAGATTAAAGTTTGATAGGTGAGATATTTACAAAATGGTATCATTACACCATCATGATAGTACATTGTACAGAGCCAGTGGAAGAGTGATCTGCTGTGGTGAGTGGTTTAAAGCTCACGAGACACAAGCTGTCGGAGCTTACATCTTGGCTCTGCCAACTGGGTAAGTTACTTAAATTACTAAGCCTCAGATGCTTAACTGACAAATGCAACTATTAATAGCACATACTCCATGAGGTTTTGTGGGATTTAAATATAATAACACAAAGCCTGTTATCAAGGTATACCATCCAAAGACCACAAGAAATCACTTATAGTATGCTGTTTAGATCAGCTGACATTTCAATGTACATTCTGGTGTGAGTTTTTTATCTTTCATAGCTGGGAAAAAATTAATTTATGAGTCACTTCTTTTGAGAAGTATAAACTCATAAAACTATTTTGGGTCACTATGAAATTGTATACCTTTAAAAAACATTTACCTAATTCCATTTGCTCTGCTTCCACACTCGACAACAGTCCTTTGATTACAGTTCAGTTTCCCATGTAAAATGTTCAACAGAGAAAACTTGGATGGATCAATTGAATATTCTGGTTAATTTATTGCATATGTTTTCAAACTAAGTTAATAAATTGTTCCTCTGATTTGTACATCAATACTGTGTGAGGCTTATTAGTAGATCAGGTTCCCAAAAGACTTGTTACCTGCAGGTGTGCTGATGAAATCGAAATTATGGGCATCTTCGGCAGTTGGAATCCTCCAGGCGCTCCTTGGAAACTCTGTGGGGCAGTTCTACTCTGTCCTATAGAGTCGCTATGAGTCAGAATCGACTCGACGGCACTGGGCATAGATTATTACTGGATGTTGACATATGGTGGTCAGTTTGTGAAACAATGTCTGGAAGGTCAATATGTCTCCGGGTGTGATTCTTCCACATTCCTCTGCAACAGGAATGGAGCTTATGGCAGGAGCTTAATGGAAGGATTTATTTCTCCTCCTACTTCTAGAATCTAGAATAATACAGTGGTTCTTAGAAGATTATTGATATGGTTATGCATAGTCAAAAGCACCTTTGAAAAGTTGTCTATGGCTGTTAATGACATATATGGTCTTATTATTCTTTTTTTTAATTTTCAAAATTTTTTCAGTAATGAGGAAACTGATATCCATAGAGGTGAAGTTAATGGGCCAAAATCATTTAGTTATTGAATTTGGGGACTCATAATATTAAGTAATTTTTTTTTGAGCATCAAACCTGTGAAAAGTACCTCATTTTGTTTGTTATAACATAAATGAGTAAAACATGTTCCCTAATCTCAAGGAGAAGTCCCTGGTGGTGCAAATGTTTAAGGGCTCAGCACTAACAAGAAGGTTAGCAGCTCACATTCACACAGAGGTGTCTTGGAAGAAAGGCCTAGTGATCTACTTCCAAGAGGTCACAGCCATTGGAAAACCTATGGAGTGCAGTTCTGCTCTGAAACAAGTGGAGTTACCATGAATTGGAGCTGACTTTATTACAACTTGTTTTTGAGTTATCATCAAAGAATTTTTAACCTATTAAAAAAGTTGAAAATAGCTACATAAATTAAGATATCAAATAAGCGATATAAAAGGGTGGGAAACATTTGCTATGCAATACAGCAAGGGAAAAAGGGACTATATTGTTTAAATGTTTCAACCAAGGGATTTCAGATGGTTTCTTGTGTTGAACAAATCATTCTTTTTCCCATTCATTCTCTGCCTAGCCATTCCCTTCATTTGGAAATGTTCTTCAAGTAGAATAACCACGTGGTGGTACACTGTACACCTTACTGAGCGTGGATTTACTCGCTGGTTCCCTTACTGAGGACAGATGCTACACACGTTTAGTTTCACCATTCTGACACTTTTGCGTTACTTAATGTTCACCCGTTAGCACATAGTCCATTAGCTTTGTACCACAGAACTGACCACACAACTGTGTGAGGTTATTTTTCTCTCCACATTCTCTCCCTTGATAGTTGCATTCACATCAATAGAAATTCACGCTAAAAGCGTTTTAGACCTCAGAAGGACCATAAAATATCATCTTATCTAGCCCCTTATTTTACAAGAAAAAGATACCCAGTGATTAATCTAGAACTCTAAATTAATTTTCTTTAGTGTATTTTCATGCTTTCCAGAGCCTATGTTTCAGTCTGTTCTAATCTCTGAAATTAAACATGAATTTTCATCTACATTTAGAAAAGCTACAAATGAGAAATTAATAGTATGTATTAGAATTATTTCTCTCTCCCATATTCTAAATAAAATAAATGAATAATTACAATACTTACAGAATTTTATTATTATTACATCCTTTTAAATACACCTTATTCCTGATAAATAAGGTGCTATAAAAAAAAAAAAAATTTTTAGTTTTTTTTTAATTTTAGAATTTTACATGAAAGTCACTGGATATGCATTCATTTGTATGCATACTAATTTGGGCGACTCATTCAGTCTATTTCTAGATAGAGAAATGAGACAGCAAATTTCTCTGTCTCTGTATGTGTATATGTATATATATATATATATATGTTTTTGTTTGGTTTTGCTTTGTTTTCTTACTAAGTCTTTCAGTCATGGATACTGTTATAAAAAAAATCACTCCTAGTACCTGAGTCGCTTATAGACATGGAACTAGCTCCTAGAGAAAGAAGTAAGTTTGGTTTGATTTAGTACACACTAAATGGTTTAAAGATTTAACGATATAATCTGTATATTTGCCCGTTTCATTAAATTATTATTCACTATGCAAAAGTTTTGGTAGCCCTGATAGTGCAGTGGTTAAGAGCTCCATGACTAACCAAAAGGTTGGCAGTTCAAATCCACCAGGCGCTTCATAGAAACCCTATGAGGCAGTTTTACTCTGTCTTACAGGGTCGTTACGAATCAGAATTAACTCGATGGCAATAGGTTTGGTTTTTTGTCTTTATATGTATGTATATATATATAGGTGTGTGTGTATATATATATGTATATATTCCCCTCCCCCTGGGAGGCTTTAGTTTGATAAAGGATATAAAGCACTGGAATAGGTTATCAAAAACTTTGGATTTAAAACTTTATGTAATTAACTAAATTGTTTTGGCCCATTAACTTCACCTCTTTGAATATCAAATTCCGTATTTGATAATTATAGGGAAATTTTTGAAAGCTAAAAAAAAAGATTATGTATTGCAGAAACTGCAAATGGTCTCATAATATCAGCTCTCTCCATTGCAGCTCATTATGGACAAGACATAGGTAAATACTTTTTGATCAATGGCATGTGAGTAATATTGCAGCTTTCATGAATATTCCATGAAAGACAATTAAAGTCCACTTTGCCCCTTGCGGCTAGATCCAGAACACTTTGAACCATGAAATGAAACGAAAAATGAATTTAAAAACAGGACAAAATAACACATAATCTTAAGACATATAAGCCAATGAGAACTTTAATGAGAAACATATTTTTTTTTCTCAAAGTCACTAATTCTTAGGCCATTCTTTTTTAAAAAAATAATTTTTATTGTGCTTTAAGTTAAAGTTTACAGATCAAGTCAGTCTCTCACACAAAAACCCATATACACCTTGCTACACACTCCCAATTACTCTCCCCCTAATGACACAGCCCGCTCTCTCCCTCCACTCTCTCTTTTCGTGTCCATTTCACCAGCTTCTAACCCCCTCCACCCTCTCATCTTCCCTCCAGGCAGGAGATGCCAACATAGTCTCAAGTGTCCACCTGATCCAAGAAGCTCACTCCTCACCAGCACCCTCCTCCAACCCATTGTCCAGTCCAGTCCGTGTCTGAAGAGTTGGCTTTGGGAATGGTTCCTGTCCTGGGCTAACATCTTAGGCCACTCTTACAGCTATACCTAACCTTAACTGATACACCATGCACATAAGATTACCATATTTTTATACAAATAACGTACACCTTGTACGTTTGTTTGCCAACTGCCCCCTCCACCTGCAAGATGTTTTGGTAAGCACTGCTATGCTGGTTTTACTTTATGTGTTGCTGTTAAAAAAAAAAAAAAAATTACAACACACTTAAAAAAATACCTCATGGGGGAAGGGAGCAGTTGACAAATAAGCTTAGAAAGCGTGTGTTATTTGTGTAAAAATACAGTACTGAAAGTCATAGCAGACTTATCTGAAGTAAGTGTGATGACAATGGTAGAATTTCAGCATAAAACACTTTTTGATTTTTGAGTAATCTCCATGAACCTTTAACATATTGATGAAAGATTTAGCTTATATCTGTTCACTATCTATGAATTTTGATTCTAGGCAATTAGATTCAAATCCTGCTTACATGACTAACTCCTCTGTGATATGGGTCGAGCTGCTAATATCCAAGTATCTCAATTTACTGGTCCGTAAATGGCAATACAAATGTAAAACCCATGCTGAAGAATAAAGGAGATATAGTAAAAAATTTCACATATTTACCTAAAGTATAGCAAGAGAGTAAGTATGTGACAACTATTATTATTTATTTTTCTATGTATATCTAAACATATTATTTATTTACGTGATAATCAAATCACTTCACAAGTGACTGGGAATACAATGGAAAACTAATACATAGCTTTAAAGCATATGTGACCCAATAAGAAAGATAGGCATTTGGAAAATAATTTAACAGGTGGGACAATTTCTATGATAAACCCATTGCCATTGAGTTGATTCTGACTCATAGTGACCCTATAGGACAGAGTAGAACTGCCCAGAGGGTTTCCAAGAAGCTATTGGCAGATTTGAACTGCCAACTTTTTGGTTAGCAGCTGAGTTCTTAACCATTTCACCATCAGGGTGCCATTTCTATGATAGTGACATGCATATGATAAACAACATGCAGGAAAATCGTTTCTGGAAAGAAGTCAGAGAATATGACACTTCAGCTTAGACATAGCAGACAATTGTGTCAGGGGAAGGGAGACCATTCCCTGAAGAGTGAGGAATGTATGCTAAAATCCAGAAGTAAGGGGGCTATGTGTTATCATGGGACTTCATATAGTTCAGTAAAGCAGAGACACAGCAGGCCAGAAAGAGCTGTAACTTCTATACAGTGGTTGAAGAGATAGGTGAGGGTAAGGGCATGTCGTGCTTCGAAAGTTTTGCTAAGAAAATTGCACTTTATCTTGACCTTTGTGAAAACCACTGTGAAACTGGTCATGGGAGAGCAAAAATCACTGGGGAAGGGAACCAGTTAAATTTGCAAAGGGCCTGAGTAAAAGTAGAGAAGATAAATGACACAACTTCTAAAAAGTTGGTTTTGAATAGGCATTGAGGAGACAAAGACCGTGAATCAAATGGCCAATCAACAAGGCTGAATTACTACAGTATTGGTCAATATGAAAAAGGAGGTAAAAAAAAAAAACATAAAATAGGCTGGTGGAATTAGTTTCAACAGGATCTTGAAGTGGAGTTCAATTAGAAGCATACCCAATCTCTTGCACCGAAAGCAGACGAAATTATGAAATATTTGAAATTTTGAAAACTGTCTTTGGAAGCCACAGTGGTAACTTAGTAGGATCAAAGGGAAAATAATTCCTTAGAGCGGAGACAGGATTACACTGTAAAAGGGTAAGGGCAAGAAAAGATATGCAATTCTGAGAAAATTCTTAAAAGCGAGGGAATTTTTTAACATATACCATCCTCACAATCTTTACTATGTTTGAGCCCATTATTGCAGCCTCTGAGTCAATCCGTCTTGTCGAGGGGCTTGCTCCTTTTTGCTGACTCTCTACCAAGCATGATGTCTTGCTCCAGGGACTGTTCCTTCTGATAACATTTTCAAAGTATGTGAGATGATGTCTCACCATCCTTGCTTTTAAGGAACATTCTGACTGTGCTTCCTCTTGTTCATTCTTCTGGCAGTCCATAGTATATTCAATATTCTTTGCCAACACCATAATTCAAAGGCATCAATTTTTTCTTCAGTCTTGCTTACTCATTGTCCAGCTTTCCCATGCATATGAGGTGATTGAAAAGACCATGACTTGGGTCTGGCTCACCTTAGTCCTCAAAGTGACATCTGTCCTTTTTAACATTTTAGAGAGGCCTTCTGCAACATATTTTCCCAATGCAATACATCATTTGATTTCTTGCCTTTCCTGAGAATGTTGATTGTGGATCTGAGTAAAATGAAATCCTTGACAACTTCAATATTTGTTCCATTTATCATGATGTTGCTTACCGGTCTAGCTGAGGACTTTTGTTTTCTTTATGTTGCGGCATAATCTGTACTGAAGGCATACCACAGTCTTTAATCTTCATCAGTAAGTGCTTCAAGTTCTCTTCACTTTCGGCACACAAGGTTGTGTCATCTGCATAGCAAAGGTTATTAATGAGTCTTCCTCCAATCCTGATTCTGCGTTCTTCATATAACCCAGCTTCTTGGATTATTTGATCAGCATATAGATTGGATAAGTATGGTAAAAGATACACCCCTTCCCTGATTTTAAACCGTTTAATATATATAAGGAAAACCTGGTGGCGTAGGGGCTAAGAGGTAGGGCAGTTCAAATCCAGCAGACGCTCCTTGGAAACACTGTGGGGCAGTTCTACTCTGTCTTCTAGGGTCACTGTGAGTCACAATCGACTCGACAGTCTTTTTTTTTTTTAAGATATACCAATGTACAGAGTGGAAAAGATTTTTAAATAGGGAATTAGAGGAGATTGAATCAGGGAATAGTGAAACACTGAATAGAAGAGGGGAATAAATATAGGAAACTAATATCATGTTGCATAATTTCTAGTGTTTTCAGGGATTTCAAAGATTTTAATATCTGAATTTCCAAAAGAATAATTGCCAGCAGATGGAGTCTTTTTCGATTCAGTTTCAGAGGAAAGCTGTTTTAAAACTTTGCTGGTATTTTTAACAGATGGATTGGGAGTAATGAAGGGTGTCAGCAACCCTTTCCCAGAAAAGGGTTTAGCCTTTGCCTATGTTAACTGAGGTAATTTAGGGATCTATGTTTTTATGTTTTAAGCAAATAGCTTAATAAGTTCATGAAGAAATGTTAGAAATCCTTTGTCTATGATGGTGTCGGATACTTAAATTCCCTAATTTTACAAGTTTTTCACAGATGAAGTTTTTTTTTTTTCCAATTATAGTCCCCCTTTTTTGTTATTTATTAACCTCAATTATATATATATCTATATATATACACACACATATATAAACACAGCTTCCTTGGAGTCCCCCAGGACTCACGGTGACCCTGTGTGTGTCAAAGCAGAAGCGTGATCCACAGCGTTTTCTTTGCCTGATATTTTGGAAGTAGATGATCAGGCCTTCCTCTTGAGGATCCTCTGAGTGGACTTGAACCTCCAGCCTCTCGGATAGCAGCCGAGCATGTTAACCATCTGCACGACCCAGGATTCCAGTGTGTACATTTTGCTGCTGTTGTTGTTAGGTGCTGACTCATAGTGATCGTAGGTAGAACAGAAGGAAGCACTGCCCGGTCCCGAGCCATCCTCACAACCACTGTTATGTTTGCACTCATAGTTGCAGACATTGTGTCCGTCTATACTGTAGGAAAAAAAGTATTTCAAATATAAAGATCAATCAGATACGTACTTTCACTTTTGATAAAAATTTATTTTCTTTGTGTTTAACTATGAAAATAAATTTTTTACAATGCTATATTGGGTGCTTTGTCAACTTCTTCTTATTTCCAGAGAAGAATATTTATTCTTCACATACTTATTTAAATAAAAAGAAACATTTTTAGAAGAGGCCTTGAGAAGTTTGTGTAGGCCCATGAAGTGCATTACCACAATGATGGTGTTTATCTGCCAAAATTTGATCTACACTGACCTAAATGTCAGCATGAGTTCAGAGTCTCAATATTTCCTAGTCCTTGTGTACACACACACGCACACACACACACACACACAAGCAGACATAAATGATTATCTCATGTAATATTAATTATAAAATAGTTGTATACTAAAAACTGATCATGATATTTCAATTACGGGAAAATACAAACGAAGAGCAGAGAATTCTCAATGGTCTTTATTTTAGCCCATTTCCACTTCTGTGTTCTTCAGAGGGTAGTAAAACCATACTCTGACATAATAGTGATTTCCCACACAGTAAGAGGTAAAATACTACCTAAAGGGCTTATTTAAAAAAAAACAGAAAATTTGATTTCTGTTTAGTGGGCCCAAAATCCACCAGAAATACAGAGTAATAAACGGTAGTTCAAAGAAGTGCATGCATGCTATATGAAGCATAACTAATGTTCCTTGAAGTGAAGACAGTCTATGTATCCAGGAGACTTGGCTGAGGTATGTACTTGTTACATTTAAGCCTTTGGAAGTTTTGATTCCTAGGCCATGTATAGTTTACAAATATTTAAAGGGTATCCTTTCCTTAAGTATAGCAATATACTTTATGAGAGTAGAGCATATTCTAAAGAGCATGGTACCACTCCTCTAAACCTCCCTCCCACAACTCATCCAAATGCCGTACTAAACGATAATGTCTTCTAAATGATAAAAGTTTTCTAAAAATGTATATGTGTATATACATACATATAGTGAATTAGAGTTTGGAAAAGATTTGGGGACAGTTATGATATAAAGTGATAAATAATTAAACAAAATTTGTTATTTGCCCTGGAATAAGTGTTTACAATGGAGTATTTCTGCTTTTACTTATTCTTATCCTTTCTTCTTTGTCATCAACCAGGAGTTAACTAAATGAGAGTGTCCTTTCTCTCATTTTGTCCTGGAAAGGAAAATCAGTAAATAAGACAAGTTCTTCTTAACACCCTTACTGTGCTCTAGATTTGCTCTAATGAAATGGGTATCGCATCAGTCTCCAAACATTTTCCTGACATGGTAAAGGTATTTGAAATTTATTCATTCTGCTTCATCGCATCCTGACACAATTGTATTGTCATTTATAATCATCATAGCATACTTCAAACCTATTTCTACATATATGTTAATAACCAAAACCAGACCCAGTACTGTCGAGCCGATTCCGACTCATAGCGACCCTGCAGGACAGAGTAGAACTGCCCCATAGAGTTTCCAAGGAGTGCTTGGTGGATTCGAACTGCAGACCCTTTGGTTAGCAGCCATAGCACTTAACTGCTACACCATCAGGGTTTCCATATTTTAATAAGAAGTATTTTATTTAAAAAGATAACACAGGAGTTAAATATTTGCTGGAAAATATGTATATGGATTTTTTTTCTGTATCAGAAATAACAGAATATACAATTGCATTCCTACCACTGACAATTTTATCAAAGTATTTCAAATTATTCAACATTTACATAAAATTAGTATACTCTGTTTTACAATTGTACCTGCTTAGATTTGTATGTTTTCATTGTATTCCACATTTTTTTCTATTTTTTAAATATTATAATGTAATAGCCATTCTAAAATTTAAAGTATATTGGGCTATGGCTAGTTTTTATGATTTCATAATCTTTTTGTGTGGGAATGCAATTTCTTTTCCTTTACATTGAAGAAAGTGTCTCAAATCACAGAATTTATCTTGCCTTTGTACATAGGCTAAAGTATTTGGTAATAAAATAGGTTAATTTAAAATGACTAGTACAGCCTGTCACAAAATTTTAGGAAACTTGCTGGCTTAGAGACCTGACTAGTGCCTTCAATAAATTTAAATATCAGAATTAAGTATTGACACAATATAGTAAAAAAAAATTCAGAGAATAGACATAAAATCCTTTTGTTCCATACAATTTAGTTTAAAAAAATGTTTAGCCTTCATTTATTAATAATCTAAATTATGTGTGATAGTAACATATTGAACTTTATTTCCATGTTGGAAAAAATAAAGAATTATCATTGCAAAAAGGAAAAAAAAAAATTGCTCAAAAAAAAAAGTTCTAAGTGTATAAGAAAGAGTACATAATATAGGAGAAAGCAATATCTGGGGCCTACAAGGTATGATATCTGATGGATTAAACAATAAGTAAGCAAGCAGTATAAGAGAGAAAAGTGGGCCCTGGAGTCTAAGAACAAAAAGACAGATAGTGCTTTAAAAATACACAAAAAGAAGAAAAAGGTATAGTTTAGAAACAATCATAATAAAGTCAGTAAATAAAAGAGAAGGATGAAGACAAGTAAGCCATGAAGACTGAAGTGTCATGGGAAGGTGATGTTCAACAATAATGAAAAGTGAGAAACAACTCCAAAAATTATCAAGAAAGGCAACATTCTTAGAAGAACAAAAATGTTTTACAGACTGCAATTTAATATTTGAATTACCTCCCTGGAAACCTTTTGAAACATGCATCCAACCTATAAATAAGAAGCATACTGTAATCTACATAATTAGCTAAGAATTCCTATTTGCTTCCTAAAATTCATAATTTAAGAAAATCGTGCATGCCACACATTATGAAAATATCTTAGAAAAATCTCAAGTGAACCAAATGAAATTTGTCCATTGAAACAAATATGCTGTGGTCACCGCATGAAGGTGATGGCCCTTCACCCCAAAGATGGTTCGAATGTTGAGAATGACCCGGCTACATACACACCAAGATGTTGTGAAAAGGTTTATTACTCATTCAATGATGTTTTCTGGAGAAATCCAGGCAGACTCTCACACAGGTCCAAAAATGACTTGAAAGGCCAAAAAGAGTGACTGGCTTTGGAGTTTTATTGCAATTTAGGGTGATGATAGAGCTTATATGGTTTGCGTAATTTAACAGTACCAAAGGAGGGAGCATGTAGGCTTTCTTATTGGCTTGTCCAATTATACAGCAAGAGAGAAAGAGGTAGGAGTAGGGCTCAAAAGATGTCAGCAGTTAAACTTCAAAAACGGAGCTAGGCTCTGAACTGCAGACTATCACACTTAAAGCACACCGGCTGCCATTGTGTCTGACCCTTGGCAGCCCCGTGTGTTGGAGTAGGACAGCACTCCACAGAGACTTCAACGGCTGCATTTCGGAAGATCGCCAGACCTTTCTTCTCAGGTGCCTCTGTGTGGATTTGAACTATCAACCTTCTATTAGCAGCTGAGCAAAACTACGTGCACCACACAGGGACTCCACTGTAAACATATACACTGTATCAAAATAAATTTAAAATTTAATTTTGACAGGTATTTTAGAGAAAATCAAAGTATATTATTACTTATTACATAAGCCTGTAAAATCTTGGGGAAATAATTAACAATTAAGGACACAGGCCACATAAAAAAAAAAAAATTAACCTCTTTTCTCCGCTAGTACAACCTTGGCGATAAAAATACATTTTCATCAGTAACTATATATTATTTGCTTACTGTTTGCAAATGGGAAGGTGAAATTCAATAACAGGAAAGCATCAGTCCTTTGTAAGCGGTGAAATTTTTTTAATAATCCCAAAATGATCATAATTTATCCCTGTATTGGAAAGTTAATACTTCCTCTCCTTGTAGGGTTTGAGGATAACTGATATGCATGAAGAATAAACTAATCATCTCAACAAAACCCTAGACTGGTCTGCTGAATTAGGATTATACCCTCAACAGTTATTTTCTTTTTCATGAAAGCCATGTACATTGTAGCATTTCTAAGAATGAGTGCCACACAATAGGGGAAAAGCGATGACATGTATTAGATCCATGTTGTTGCTGGTTTCTGTCTAGTTGATTCCGACTCATGGCGAAACCATTATGTGTCAGAGTAGAACTCTTCCATAGTGTTTTCAAGGCCGTCACCTTTCTAAAGCAAATTGCCAGGACTGTCTTTCAAGGTGCCTCTGGGTGTGTTGTACCACCAACCTTTTGGTTGCTAGTGGAGCACTTAACAGTTTCCACCACCCAGGAACGCCTATTTAGATCCATGGTTAGCTGCTTCTCCTTACTCTATTGTCCATTAATCTGAGCGAAGTTCTTTTTTGTCTGAAACTCTCAAAAGCCACCTGTCTGGCTGTAAGGGAGGCACTCTATTGAAAGCTGGAATAATGGGTACTCTTTGTCACTCATTTTCATTTCTATACACATTTGATTGCATAGGGCTATGTTATTCCTGGAGCCCTGGTGGCACAGTGGTTTAGGCCTCGGGTGCCCTAAACTGCCAATAAAGATAGGCAGTTTGACTGTTCAAATCCACCAGCCACACCTTGGAAACCCTGTGGGGCAGCTCTACTCTGTCCTATAGGGTCACCGCGAGCCGGAATTGACTTGACGGCAACAGGTTGGTTGATTTGTTTGTTCTTTTGTTTTGGTATGTTTTAGCTAGACAGACCTACCTATGAGAATTGACTGACTCTGAAGGGCCATTGATAACCTCTCACTTGAAGTAGGTTCAGTGTCTGAATGTCTGGATAAACTTATCTTGCCTACCCGGCTTTAGTTTCTGTTGTTTGAAAATTGTATGCACAACAGCTTTCGTGCTCCTCTCAGTCTGCATATTGCTACTCACTTTATTCTTCCAGAAACTTTATTTGCAGTGCAAAATCCTCATGGGATTACAACCCCTTGCCTGGTTCACTGCCTCACCTAACCCTGGTGTGGTCTGTTCACCATGTCGAACCCTGTCTTATTTTAAACAGCTTCCTAGTCACTCTGCCCACAAGAGGAAGTTATTTTGTTTCTTTTCCCTGCTCTTTGCTGCCCTCATTTGACTGATCATGTCTTGGTAAAAACATTTGAAAACAGTATAACCTGTTGCCATCAAGTCTATGCCGACTCATAGTGACCACTGTAATGCACAGTGTCATAGTTAGCTGAAAGCTTAACCACTACAGCACAAAGGCTCCTTTAGCTGGGTCAAACCCAAGGAGTAGAATGGGCTAATAACATTAGAATTCATTTATTTTAAGGAAGTAAATCAAGAGAAAAAGCATACACAGCTAAGGAAAGTCAGAAAAAAATAAACCCTGGAGTCATAAATCACTACTAGAAAATGCTGGACAAATTTTAACTTCTCAATGGAGTAATTCTGCCCTTTTAGTGCTGTTCCTATGAGGCCGCTCTTGTAGACAGAGAATACCGTATAAGACCAGAAACTAAACCTGTCGCCATGGAGTCGATTCCAACTCATAGCGACCCTATAGGACAGAGTAGAACTGCCCCACAGGGTTTCCAAGGAGCAGCTGATGGATTTGAACTGCCAATCTCTTGGTTAGCAGCTGAGCTCTTAACCACTGGGCCACCAGAGCTCCAGCATACCATACAGAGTATAGTAATCCCAAATATTGTGGTAACAGGATTTATTACTTTTAAGTAAATTTTGGTGCATATTGTTAATGTGTTTTTTTCTTTGTGTTCTAGGAACACAAAGGATTGTTTTAAAGAGTCCGTGTTATAAAAAGAAACAAAATTACAAATAATTCCACTACCTAAAGATAATAAATTTACATTTTTTGTGGTAATCTCTATCCTTTAGTCATAAACATATAAATATTACATATAAAATAAGTGACACACATGCACAAATGATAGTACATGTTTCTGAAAATAAGACAGTGCTGGAATTTTGTTTTCATGCATTTTGGACAAAGTTCAAGTCATTTATATAAATTTTTTTTTTTTTTAGATTCAAGCCATCTATTATTCAAACATTCATCTAAGTGCACTGCACGTTCAAACATATAGAATTTCACAATCTTGTTTTGTGTGTATTGGATGTTAAGGACATATAGGCTGGGAAACTACTAACATCTCAACACCAAATGTCTTTCTCAGTTAAAAGGTTTGCGATTTCTCTGAAGGAGAGCAGTGGCAATACGGGTCCTTGCACAGAAGACTGCTAACCGGCCATTTGACAAAGTTCCTGGATGCTTCCTTGACTAACATTTAGATTGTTTGAGTGCAGAATAAGATCATTCTATCATGACTCAATATTCCAATTTTACGAACATATGTGATCATATAACATAGTATCTAATAATATAAGAAGGTTGATGCCGGGGGCCAGCCTCAGCAAAGAACAGGGTCACCAGAGGAGGGGTAGAGTTTGGCGAAAAAGAATGAGAGGTAGTGTGTTTTATATTTTCATTCTGCAGAAAAGGAAGCCTCTTCTTTATTTTTTACATGGTCTTTTATATCATAAGCTTACATGAGCATAACATCGCATGATCAACAAAGGGGCAGTACAAGATATAATCATCATAGATAACATCATTTCCCAGAGACATAATTTTCCAAGTGACACATAGTACAGTTCTGCATGCGCACACGAATACAATGAGTTTTTGTTTAATTGAAGAGAATATTTTGTTGATTTTTACACAAAGTAACAATTGACTTCATACTGCTTTACACTTATGCTTAATCTTGCAATACCTTCCACAGTTTTTATAATAATTAATCTTTTTGCAAAACCATTGCCACATAGGCTTTGTCTATTTTGCCCAGGGTGGCCAAATTCTTGTAGTCCAGCCACTTTGGGTTACGTCATATTGTCCACGATTATGCCAAGGACAATTAGCCCAATCTCTATACCCAAAGACCAGTCAAGCGCAGCAGTGAGCGGGGTAGACGAGAAGGTCGACCTGTAATTGGCTGAGAAATTGGCTGAGAGAACTCACTGCCTTTTGTTTTTCCACTTTTATGGGATCATGTGTGGGTGGTGGTTTAATCACAAAAGGGCCTCGGTAAATACCAGGATTCCACCATCCTGTTTTTGTTTTCCATAGTCGAGCTATTCGCTTTCCCCCTAAGACAACTTCATGTTGATCCCCAAGTAATACACGGGCTGTCCCTACCCGGGATTTCACCAGGGGATTATGAGTAGGACGCCCCCCTCCAAAGGTCCCTAAATCTATAATGGAATTTTATGATTATACATTCTGCTATACACAGGCTGAAAATGAAACAGAAACATAACACAGATGACAGAGATATTCCTGACTTTTCAGGAATTCTTCGATGTTTATGCTGGGGGCAGTGGGTGCAGAGAGGCCGCCCTTGCAGCCTGGCTCCTCCTGACTTTTCAGGAATTCTTCGATGTTTATGCTAGGGGCAGTGGGTGCAGAGAGGCCGCCCTTGCAGCCTGGCTCCTCCTGACTTTTCAGGAATTCTTCGATGTTTATGCTGGGGGCAGTGGGTGCAGAGGGGCCGCCCTTGCAGCCTGGCTCCCAGCAGGTTGAAATTTCATAATTTTCTTTTTGTATACTCAAAAACATGTTCTACACCATCACTTTACTTTCACTCAGCCCACATTCAATGTGAACTGGAGCATGAAAAACACTTTTAACGTAGTGTAAGAAACAAAGAATACTTGTAAGTCATAGAGGGAGACTCTGAACCGTAATTTATCCTTCTTATTTCACACAGATAATGGCTTGACGACACTTGTCTCAACACAATAGTGTTTGGATTTCAGTATTGGCAGATGCCCCCACTCAGGTGGTAGTGCTACCGAAGTGTGAAATCCTCAGTCTGGGCAAAATTAGGAAACACATTATGACATATCTTACTGCCCAGGATTAGCCTGAAGGCTCCAACTTATTATTAGCAGAGAACGATGCATGCCAGCAACTACAAAACTCCGATTGTCAAAGCAAACACCTGCATCTGTTCACCTGAAACAATGATTCCTACTTCTCCAATTAGTCACAGAAACTTGACCAAGCTCCATTTTACACACTGAAAATTATCTCAAGCCTCCATCTCTGTCCTCAAGCAAGCATTTTCCAAGATAGCACAGGTACCACAGACTTTACCCAAATTTCACTAAATGTGTGCTTTACCTATCATGTACGACTTCAGGAGGGTCAGAGCTTTGATGAGGAAGAAGTAAAACCAGAAAATGCCAGTATTTCTTTCTGCAGAATCCTTCAGGCTTCCATTGCTTCACAATTGGTTCCATATTATACATGGAAGACATCTTAAAATTAAACGACAGGGAGTAGAAATGTGAGTACTGTTAGTGGCTTGGGTGTCCCTGCTCTCCACCAATATCTGTCTACAAAAAAAAAAAAAAAAATTAAATGAAGGTGGTGATAGCCGTAAAGAGATCTGAGATACGGTCGCAATTGTAATTCCACTGTCCACATTCACAAGGACTGTGAATTCCTTTATGCTAATATGGACTACACCATGTTCCTTTAGTAAAGAAAAATACTTCTCAGATTATTTGCATGTATAACTTAGGTTACTTACATTCCATTTCACAGGAGAAGGAGAAGTGTTTATAAGACTTTTCAAATTATGCGAGGAAAAGTTCCTGGGAGGAGCCAATGGTTAACATGCTGGGCCGCTAACCAAAAAGCTGCAAGTTCAAGTCCACCCAGAACCCCCTAGAAGAAAAGCCTGATGATCTACTGACAAAAAAGAATCTTCCACTGAAAATCCCACGGAGTACGGTTCTACTCAGACACACATCAATCACCATGAGTCGGAATCGACTCCGTGGCAGCTGGTAGAGTTTATGTGAGGAAAACTCATTTCAAGTCAATTCATTTTTCAGACCATTCTAACAACTTTAATTAATCTTAGCACCAAGAAACTCTGATTAGAAACATCTTAGCTTAAAGATTAGGACATTGTTATGCAGAGATAAAAATATTTTGTTAACATTGTCCAATACGTTAGTAGTAAAGCCAGATCTACAAGCCAAGTTACCTGATGTGAGCCCTATTTTTTCTTTTTTTAGCATGCCATGCATCTTGTACGAGAAAGTCTACTGCCTATATGTAAGTAATCTTTAAACACCTGATACTTATATGCATTTTGAATTGTTATTTTATCTAAGGTAAAAAGGATACATCTTGCTGATGCTATTTCTTAACAGATTTTTCAGCCTCATATTTAAGATTCACTATGCTCTGAACTATAAATTTAAAATGTTACTGTCATATGCAAATATATAATGTATAATAAAATTAACATTAATATTGATACAACATATATTTCTAATACATTGAGGGTTTTTTTTTCCCCAAAAGTGAAAATAAAATAAATAAGATAAAATGCACCAGGAAAATCTAACTGATATATTTCTCAGTCAGTTAAGAGGAAATGTCATAACACCCCCCAAATAAAAAACTCATTCAACACATTTGAAGTGATATATTAAAGAACAATTTACCCAGCTCTTTCTAATACCTGTCAATTAGCATGAGAATTAAAGAACAAAAAGGACTGCTGAGTGGGACTGATCATAACAGTTATCAATTAATTCTCTTTCACGTTCAGAAAAAAAATATGTTTGCAGTGAAATCACTTTAATGCTGTTTAAAAAACTGGTTTTCTCTTTAAATGTTTGTCAAATTTTGCTTTAGAAGAGATACAGGCCCTTTGAGAAAACCATTTTTCAAATAGGCTCAGAATTTTGTAATTCAAACCTGCTCTTCTGAAGTAGACTGCTAAAACTCTTATTGATAATGAAACATTTGAATTCAAATTTCAGTTCTCAATAGATCTAGCTAGGGAAGATCAAAGGAAGAGAAGCCTGGGTTAAGTTACCAATGTTGCTGTGAAATTTATTTCAGACTGGCAGGAAAAAAAAAAAAATCAGAAAAATACCTGGGATTTTGTATACATAGCTGTTCTATAATTCCTCTCACTATTTTGTTTTAATTTATTATAAAAAATGGTATGATAGGAAAACAGAAATTCAAATGGTAGCAGGAAAATTCCTTTCATGAGAAGAGTTTAAAATAAACTCTCACGGAAAAAATGCTGTTGTGATTGGACAATTCCTGTCTTGATTGTCCATTACTGCATAAGAAACACACCCAAAACATAACAGACTAAAACAGAACTTCTTGTTATTTACAATTCTATGTAGTGAGTATGCTATTCTGCCGGTATTGCCTGGGCTCATGTATGTGGCTGTATTCAGCTGGCGGGTTGTCTAGGACCTGTTTCAGCAAGGGAGGCTGAGGTAACTTTTTTTCCTGAGTTGACTTCACCTCATGGTTACCCCATGTGAGTCAGAGTAGAACTGTGCTCCACAGGGTTTTCAAGGGCTGACTTTTTAGAAGTACATCATGAGGCCTTTCTTCCAAGCCATCTCTGTGTGGACTTGAATCTATAACCTTTCGTTTATTAACCAAGTGCATTAATTGTACCAGCGAGGGACTCTTCTTGAACAAAGAGCCTTGTATCTTTATTTTGCACTGGTCCCCACAACTTCTGTTGCCAACCCTAGGGCTAATGGAGGAAACATGGAGATCAGTTAGAAAGGAAGAGAATCTAGATATGAAGAGATGATCACTTTGAATAGAATGGTAGCAGAAGAGGTGGTGCAGTCATTTGGACTCTGAATATATTTTGAGTCCAGAATATTGGACTCAAGAATATTAGAGTCAAGAGTATTGTCTAATGAATTTTATGTAAGTTGTAGGAAAGAGAAAGCTTCATTGTCAAGTTTTAACGTTATCCAGATTTACTTTTGTCTTCAAGCTAAATTTTCTACATGCAGGAATTCAAGATATACTATATATATATATAGTATTACAGCAAAAGTTTATTAACTCTTGATAACAAACTGTAAAAGGAAAAGTTCCAAAATGAAGGCACTCATGTCAAACATAAGAATGATGAGCCGACATGCATTCCCAGGAAGCAAAAAGTCAGGAGGTAAACCATTTGTTCATTGGGATAATGTCTCAAGACGTAAATAAATTTTTACTGGGAAAAATGTTCATAACTGCAATGATGTATAACTTAACTGGCTGGCTCCACTCTCCTAAGTGGTAACTTGCTCTCTCCTAGACAAGTGGCCAACTTTTATATTTCGAAGGACTTCAAGTTCAAGTTGATCTTATTATAATCATTCATTATCCCCCTACCTTTCCTTTGTTGTCTACAAATACAAACCCTTCCCTCCACTTGAAGGGCAGTACAGTGGTTAAGAGCTACAGCTTCTAACCAAAAGGCTGGGAGTTCAAACCCATCAGCTGCTCCTTGGAAACGTTATGGGGCAGTTCTACTCTGTCCTATATGATCGCTATGAGTCAGAATTGACTTGATAGCATTGGGTTTGCTTTTTAGTTCTCCACTTGAATGGCAGAGTGCTTTGTATTTTTACTTAGCACTGCTCAGCTCAAGCTGTGTTATTCTTCAGTAAAACTCATTTTATTTCACTGCTAACAGAGTACAAGATTTTCTTCTTTGACAAAACTCAAATGTACTGGTGTTGTGAGTACTATTAAGTTATTTAATATCCCATACCTTAATCACCTCATCCATAAATTTGCAATATGTTGTTTTGTTGTAGGATTAAATTATTTACTTGACATACACATTAAGTGAAATATAAAAATTACTATTCTATTGACCCTGTATTTTATGACAATATATGTTTACCTCATTATAAATACATGAGTGACATTAAGATTCTTTTCCACTTACAATCATTACCTCTTCTGTGTGCTGTTTCTCAATAATAAGAACTATCTTTCTCCCAAATCACTTCGATATTAACATTTGTTTTTATCACCCCATTTAGCCTTGTATTATTCTAGAGGGAAATAAAATCAATCACTGCTAATTACATATTATTTATTCAATGCCGGCCTAGTTGCTGTGCAGATATGGAATATATCACTAAGGTTCCCAGAAATCTCTTACTTTCCAGATTCAGTTCTCTGATTAGAGTGGCTTGTTTCTTTCAAGTCACTTATGTTTATTTATTAAAAGCCTTGCTCTCCCTTCACTAGATTTTGAATCTCCTATCTCTGAAGTGCCCTTTTACTGATGTTTCAATTGCAGATGACCTCCACATCTGGATGAAAATTTCTTTCTTCTCTTAAAACCTCATACATTAAAGATGAGGATTTGGAAGGTACCTATAGGAATAACCACCATTTCCCCTCCAAACAAAACAAAAATGCTTAGAGATATATTTTTATATGGTTAAACATCATCTTATGGGATAAGGGGATAAAGGGAACTTCACCATCAGTTTTTAATCAAAAGGTAGAATTATTGGGTAGGCAATAAATAAAAAAAAAAATGAGAAGTAGTGATTATTAGATTATTTCAAATACGATCAAATGATATCACTGTTGAAACACCGATTTTTAAAAAATTATTATTATTATTTTTAATTATTTTATTTTATTTTACTTTAATCCAAATTCTTGAAACCAGGCAGAGGACTGATGGGGCTGAAGTAAAAGGTAGAATGTTCAACTATTTTGGAAGGATGCCTCTGTAATGATGATATAACCCATTGTGGCATCTCAGGAACCGTATAATCTAGTTCAGAAACTGACTGAAGAAAGTCACAGCATCAGGGACCTGGGGAGCCATCTCTAGGACAATAAGCTGAAGCAGCGTGACTAGAAACTGGACGGTCAAAGTCACATTAACACTTGATAAGGAAAAGCCATGTCATTGAGAAAAGGCTTAGACAGGTCTGGGGTAAAAATAATAGAGTTACGGAGCAAAGAAAATCATATTTACAACTACATAATTCTTGGACAGTTGTTTGTCATATGGAATTTTTGTAAAGATTTTAATATGATCTGATAATAAGCTAAAAAATGATAAAAAAATGATAATCCTTTATTATTTAGTTTCCCAGAAATACCAAAAAGTTTTAGTCTATTATCTATAAGGAATTTTAAAAGACATCATCATGAGAAATTTCACAAAGGCCATGGACTGTGAGCTCATTTGGGCAGGTCTGTATCAGTCTTCATCCCCACTCTCTCCACATGGCTCTAGGATCTGATGTATAGAAACACTCAACAATATTTTTTAGGTGAACCTGTGAATGTCAATTTAAAGGCGGGGGTGTACTGAAAGCCGGGTCAGGTAGACAAGATAGCCTATAGTTAACTTAGGATGTTAACACGCAAATGGCCTGAAAAAGTTTGAAGGGAAAAACACGGCATTAATACTTTTATATCAGAATTTATAATTAGTATTGTGAAATAGAACAGACATTGAAAAGTGCATAGAACAAGTACACACAGTTTAGCAAATGGTTATAGAGAAATACATATTAGTCACTATTACGGTATACTTATATATTTTTTCAAGGTTGTTCATAATATTTAAGTTATTCTAACTCACTTTTACAAAACGGATGATTATTAGGTATCTCTTAAATTGGCAAGAGTATATCAAATGATACATTTTTGGCACACCAAGAGATAAAATGGAGTAGTGGATTGACATGATAAAAAGTCTAAATTAGTTAAGTGAATGTATTTGTGTCAATTAATCCCACACACTTTTTATTGAAACTACTCTTTGAAGTGAATTCCTGTGAAGGGGATAAAATTTATTAGATAAACATTTTTGCTAAAAGAGTATATGGATAATATATTATACTTCAACATTTTGAAATGCAAAAAAATGCAAATGATGATAAATACAGGTTTGTTGGAAAAGTCCCTCGGTTTTGGATAGATCTAAAAATGTCTGTTACTTGCAAATAAACAGACCTTCTAAATATCATCAAAACTGGTTTGTGTTGAGTACACTGACATTGTGGAGAGTATATTGGACTGAAACATTATTTGTTGATATATTCTCATTGGTCTCTTACATATAAAAAAGGAGAGAGAAAGCTAAAGTGATTTCAACACTTTTAAAATAGTCAAAAATAAATGTTATTTAAAATATTTGCTTAAAAGGCCATTGACATAGCACAGTGTTGTAAAGCTATCAAGGGGTACTGCCAAAATTCTTTAGGATATATATATTTACTCAGAATTATAAAATATAAAAAATATATACAGGTAATTTGTAACTGTCAAGTAGAGAAAATTTTCTGCTGCTTTATCAGTAAGAATCAGTAAGTTGAACCAGATTTCTCTGCTTTCCTGAAATGTGAACTAGTAATGTCTTTATAGGAGCACTGGTGGTATTGTGGTTAAGAGCTTGTGTGCTAACCAAAAGTTTGGCAGTTCAAATCTACCTGCCACTCCTTGGAAACCCTATGGGACAGCTCTGCTTTGTCCTATAGGGTCACTATGAGTCGGGATCGACTTGTCGGCAATGGGTTTGGTTTTTTTAAAGGGGTTTTTACCCTTGAGATCCTCCTCTGAAAATATATAACTGAATAAAAAAATCTCTTGGGTAGCTGTTGGAAGATCGTGCTGATGAAAGATCATTTTTTTCTAGCTTATATATTTTTTCTGCTCTAATTAGTACCTTTAAATGGGGCACATATTCCAAATAATTAAAGAAGAGTTAGTCCAGTAACTCCCACAGCAACATTAGAAATGACATTTACACACTTTTTCCCATGAATCAAATGGAAAACATAGCACATATAGACAGGCATTGCATATTTAACGAGGACGCACCTATTGAAGGAAAACTCCCTAATGAACTTCAGTGTGGGGACTCCCCTTCTTAGGGGAATAGTGAGGTGGAAAGTCCTTTTAGCAACTTGACGCGTGTGTTCTGTGCCGGGATTCCCCACGACTCTGGGCACCTCTGTGGAAAACACTCACTCACTGGGGAAGACCCGGAGGCATCAGTACTCGCTGGGGAATCCAGGAGGCATCAGGAGCAAATATCAAAGATAAAAACAGTTGAAATTGTTTTCTAGCAGCAGTCCTCAAGAAAAAATATTTGCGTGTTTCCGGCCCATGGAACAAAACAAGACTAAAGTGGTGCACTAACCCTGGGGCACGGACTAGAAGGTAGGAGGGAACAGGAAAGCTGGCAATAGGGAACCCAGGGTTGAGAAGGAAGAGTGTTGACAGGGCCTTGGGGCTGTTATCCAGTGTCATACAACAATGTGTGCACTGTGTGATGAGAAACTAGTTTGGTCTGTAAACCTTCATCTGAAGTTCAATAAATAAATAAATAAATAAAGAGGTCTTTTGTAGCAGAAAAAAGAAAAATAGTTGCGTGTTTCCTATGCTTTCTTTGACCATATTTAAGGCCTCTGAATCATTGTTAATAGTCCATAATAATTCCCAAATCCAGCGCTCACGCTGAACGCTCCCTGACTTCAGTTTGATATATTTGGCAAAGTCAGCATGAGAATTTCTACCAATATTAATATGCCCAGAGGGACCTCTGAAAACATATGAAATTATTGTTTATATATTATATAAAAGATCACTTGTACCCTGTGCATAGTTTAAGGAAACATACTATGTAAGAGGCACAGTGTTGTTATGTCCCATACATTTCTTTTCTGCCAGTATGAAAAGTGTCTCCCGCTGGAAAATCTGTTATCATAATGTGTAACTGTGAAGGCAAAGGAGCTCTGAGATACATTTATTCCTACACCACTCAAGTAGAACCATCCTAAGAAAGCTCAGGGTCCTAACCTCACCTGCAGTGTAAATGATAAATGTGCCACAATGCTTCCTTCCCGTGTTTCCAGCTTCCCATGGCTTTCATGTATATGTATATATATAGGGTTACAGGACCTGTATCTTAAGATTGCTGACAAGATGTCCGGTATGGTACTTTCCTATTTTATGACTTATTGAACTATGATTTTAAATATGTTCAGCCCATCAACAGGTTAAGTGAATTCTACATTTCAGAATTCTTTTTCGTTACATTTCATTGAGCTGTGTATCATTTCAGAATGGCTTCATGTGCACAAGCATGAAAAGAGTTCTGGATTTAAATCTGTACTCATCAGACCTGAAAACAAAACAATTAAAATTAAAGAATTTCCCCAGTGCCTTAAAACTAAGCTGATGATTAAAAATAGCTGTTTGTGAGGCCAGTTAATACGGGGAAATCTGTTTACGGCACTGTGAGAACCTCCAAGGAATTCTTGCTTGCTGTGTGCCTGAAGTGATGTGTTTGAGAGACTCATTCTCCGTCTCTTCAGTTTAGATTAGCAAACAAAAACTCTTACAAAGAAAGAGGTTAAAGAAATGTAGACACCCAGGTGTATTTAGGGTTAACACATAGCTAAAAAAGGTTGATTTTTTCCAATTTATCTTGAGTGTTTTTGTGGCTTATTTTATGCACAGTTTCTAAAAACACTCTGACTACTAACGACACTACTAGGAAACGTGCACATATGCCATGAGGTGCTCCGGTAACAACTGCAGCCAGGAAAACCCTGTGGGGCAGTTCTCCTCTGTCACATGGGACCACTGTGAGTCAGAATTTACTCAATAGCACTCAACAATAACAATAACAGGATACTCATCCATATATAGAACTTTGTGTGTGTGAAAGTAACCTGTAAAACTTCTCTGGACTCACTATCCAAACTATAAGATATATATATGTCCGGGGATGCCATTCATTGAGGGGAAAATATCAGAACTCCTAGCATTATAATTATTTTTAATCTATAAACTATACAGAAACTGTGGGATTCTTACTGCATATGTGTGTAGTTGGAATCATTATGTAGTATTAACCAAATAACCACTGCAATTTGTCCAAGGGTCTTAATAGGTATCTGGAAAGTTAACACACATCCACTATGACAAAATACTGCAAACACAGGTATCACTTACTATAGTCTCTGCCATCGAGTCGATTCTGACTCATAGTGACACTACAGGACAGAGTAGAACTGCCCCATAGGGTTTCCAAGGAGCACCTGGCGGATTTGAACTGCCAGCCTTTTGGTTAGCAGCCATAGCACTTAACCACTATGCTACCAGGTTTTCCAACACAAGTACACAATGAAAAAATAGAACTGAATCTTCTGCTCCCAAGGACCACTTTTACGGTCATTATCTTCATATTAAGTAAAAACAATGATTAGTGAATCGTATCTGATAAGAACTTAGGCAAAAACATCTGTATTTTTTTAAATGTGAATTTATATCCATTTTCATTAAGGATGAAATTCACCTAAAGTATGTTTTGTATATTTTATGTTTATAAAATGAAAATTTTCCAAATTTACTGACCATCTCAGTGATAACAAGTGTCTATCAGTAGTGTTCTATCTGGTGACTATTAAAACACAAACACAAACACACATGCACACACAGCTATCATCTTCCTTTAAGATAAAGATGACATTTTTTTAATGATGAAAAAGAAAACAATGTTTCTTCCTAAACAGGTATTATGGAGAATGTATTTGAACTTGTTTTAGTTGATGTAATATTTTATTGCCAAAGACAATAAAATGTATTACATACAAAAACTCATTTTTGCATGTGTTATAAAAAGCTTTAAGACATAATTCTCTAAGCTACTTAATTTATTTAAAAAAAAGAGTTTGAAGGATTTAGAACTCGTTTCCACATGTAGAAAAGCATAATACTTTTTGACGAGTTTGCAAGAAAAACCAGCTTACGATGGCAGAATAGATGGCAACTGAGAGCCTGAATTACGGTAAGTAACTTGCACAAGATTGAAAGATGAGAGTCCTGTTCCAGTAAGTGCAGACAATGCTGTACTTTTCACAGTTGGTCTCACATATCATTGTCAGAGAAGTTTGTCTCTGGTAGAAACAAATACAAACCAAATCTGAAGTCATTTCCAATGAACATTTTGATTCTCTGAGTCATACATTTTTAAATTCAGATCAAATTATTCTTAATAGTATTAATGTAATAACTCTGCTTGGTGATTTTAAAAATATGTCATTCAATCATTTAAGGAAACCTATGGAGTTTCAGAATAGACTCGATGGCACCGTTTTTTTTTTTTTTTATGGAGTTGGTAATATTATTGTTGCAATTTTATAGATGAAATGAAGAAAAACAGAGCGTAGTAACTTAGGAAGGTCACACAGAAAGCCACAGGGTGGAATTCCTACCTCGGTACTCTGGCCCAGCGAGCCTGATCACAGTCATGGCACTCTTCTGTGTATTATTGATAGAATAATATTTCCAATTAGAGCAACAGATGATAGGTAGATGATAGATAGATGACAGATAGATGATAAATAAACACACAGTTGATACTCTTTATTTGCAGTAGTTATGTTCTATAAAGTCTTCTGGAATACTGAATTTGAAAACATTGACCCAGCCTTGCTCAACCCTAGCTACCTATTTTTCAGCACTCTGTATATGCATGTCTGCAAACAACCTCAGAATCAAACACCGTATTTTTACACCACGTGTATCTATATCAATCTATATACATACATACATATGTATATACACATGTGTGAGAGTGAAAGACTTAAAAGATACATTTTAAAATACTTTAGTATCTTTGCTTCATTCTTTCAGTTACAATTTTGTGTTTGCTTTATGATGGACACAATATATCAGGGCAGAATTATACATAAATGATTTCCATTTGGGAAGCTAGATACGAAACCCTCTGTGGCTGCTAGGGACAGATATATTACAGCCCTGCAGTTCATGACACCTCTTTATTTTCTGTTCCACTCTTCTACATTTCTATTTCTACTCTAGTGTCCCCTTTTTTTTAATGGATCAACATGAGCTTATATAAAACATTTCAATCTATTTACTGTGATAATATATTTTTATAAATAAATAAAATATGAAGTACTTTATATTTTAAGTATTGCATTAATACCATTCAATATATTTAATAAATATCCAAGGCTGTAACTCCTTACAGAAGCAGACTGCTACATCTTTGTCCTGCAGAGTGGCTGATGGATTCAAACCACAGATTTTTCGGTTAGCAGCCAAGCATTTAATCACCGTGCCAGCAGGGCTGTCCATAAATAAAATACATGAAGGTGTAAATTTATCTTTTAAGGGATCAAATTCCTGAAGGGTCAGTGATATGCAGTGTTTCACAGTAACATAAATGAAAACATTTACTATTTCTCTTCACCATGATACCCCAAAACCAGCTGGAGTAAAGACATATCTATTTCTTACACTCACTGAAATCTCACTGCTATAGGCCATGCAGTTTCATTATTTAATGATTTTATTTATGGGCACATTTTCTATATAAAGTGCTATGTCTTGACTCTAAAACATTATATTTAAGTGATACGTAGTTAAGGTTCTATTGCAGATAAACAATGTGAAATAAATATGTGAACAACAAGAAAGGTTTTCAAAGTTTCCATTTTTATTTATTTTATTTTGATGTAGAAAAGTAAGATTAAAGATGAGATCCATTGTGTGCGACTAAAAACCTTCTACTCCTAAAAGAATATGACATATAAATTTAAAAAGTTTTATACTATAACCCTTCTTCTATGATTTGAAATTACCCATCTTTCATATGACTTAAACCCCATTAGAAAATTGTTGTTGTTAGGTACCATTGAAGTCATTTCAGACTCTTAGCAATCCTAAGGACAGAATAGAACTGCTCCATATTGCTTCCCAGGAGCAGCTGGTGGATTTGAACTGCTGACCTTTTGATTAGCAGCTAAGCTCTTAACCATTATGCCACCAGGTCTCCCATTAGAAAATAGATATACATTATTTCATAGGGAAATTATAGAAACCTTGAGAATTCTATAGATGGATTTCTGTTTCAGTTTCCTTCCTTCTTACTCAATCTCTTTCCTTCTTGTACCTCCGTGCTCCCAATCCAGCACCATATTAAAGAACACATGAAAAAGCATATCTTTTTTTTTTGGCTTCGCAGGAAAGGAAGAAAGGGCATTCCTTCCTGAGAATTCACAGTTTATGATAGCAGATTTTCACTGCTGTAAGTTAAATTGGTTGCATAGCAGCTAGAAATAAAATGCGAATAGTTAATTAGAAGGGGGATAGCAACAAGTCCCTTAAGATCTTCACAACTGTATTCCCTGGGCCTTTGATTTAGCTTCTAGAGAATTCTTTCATTGTCAGAGTGCGCTCCCTACTGACAAACCACAAATATTCTGTAAAACTGTTAAACTAACAAAACCTAACTGGTTGCTCTGGAGTCGATCATGCCTACCCACCTTATAGGGCAGAGGAGAACTGCCCCATAGGGTTTCCAAGGAGTGGCTGGTGAATTTGAACTGCTAGCCTTTTGGTAAGAAGCCGAACTCTTAACCACTGCTCCTAATGTCATTTAGATTATTTAATTTTATATGCAAGTCCTACAAGCTTTAAGACTGGGCTATAGAGATATTTGTAAAAAAATCTGATTAATATTCAATGGCAAAGCAGAGAATTATATAGGGAGAAATGAAGTTACTTTGAGGCATTAGGTGTACAAGCAGAATTGATCTGTTCAATAAATATTTATATCCTTTTTGTGTAATTCTCACTTAATGCCTACTCCATAAAACTCTATTAAAAATTTCTCTCCTCTTTTCTTTTTACTTAACACCTTCTAGTATAGGAGCCCTGGTGGTGTAGTAGTTAAGAGCTACAGCTGCTACCCAAAAGGTCAGCAGTTCAAATCCACCAGCCACTCCTTGGAAATTCTATGGGGCAGTTCCACTTTGACCTATAGGGTTGCTATGAGTTGGAAATGACTTGACAGCAGAAGTTTTTTTTTTTTTTTTTTTTTTAAATGATGGAATTTGACATAACATTTGTTTATTTTCATAACTCATTTGTGTAATCCTAACGTAATGCCTAATGCCTACTCTGTATCACTCTATTTAAAATCTCTTCTATTCTATTTCCTTAGCATTTTCTAGTGTACTAGGTTGTGTCTTAATTCATCATGTATATTGCTTTGCCTGTCTCCCTAGGCGTGAATGCCAGCTTTCAGCCGACAGGAATATTGTTGGTTTTGTTCACTGATTTAAGCCAAAGACCTAAAACAGGACTCAATTTATTTGTAAAATAAATGAAAGCTTCCTTTAATCTCTTTGTAACATGGATTCCATCATTTCTCTTTATTATAGAACTTCTATTGTTGCTGTTCTTGTGTGCCCTCCTGTTGATTTCAACTCATAGCAAACTTATAGGATAGAACAGAACTCCCCCAGAGCATTTCCAAGTCTGTAATCCTTATGGGAACAGATCACCAGGTCTTTTCTCACATGGAATGGCTGGCGTATCCAAACTGCCAACCTTTCAGTTAGCAGCCCAGTGCTTAACCATTGTGCCACCAGGGCTTCTTAGCACTTATCTAGGGCATCTTATTTTCCTAGTGCTGCTATAACAGAAATACAATTGTTTGGCTCTAAAACACAGAAATTAATTTTCTCACAGTTCTATAGGCTAAAAGTCGGAATTCAGAGTGTGGTTCTTAGGGGAGGTCCTTCCCAGTCTATGTCAACTTCTAATAGTTGCCAGCAATCCTTGATGTTCCTGGATTTGTAGATGCATCTGTCTCTGTCCTCCGTCTTCCTCCTTCCCTGTGTCTGTGTCTATTCTCTTTATATTATAACTCAGAAGTGATGAGGTTTAGGACCCATATGACTCTGGTCCTACCCCTTTAACATAAGAAAAGAAAAGCCCCTTTTTCCAAATAGGACCACATGCAGGTACAGAGCTTAGGATTTCAACACATATTTTGGGGGGACACAATCAGTCCATAACATGGGGTTTACTGTATGTCAGTCACTGTTCTACACATTTCAAAATATCAATTTATTTAATTATAACAAAAATTATTTGAGGTGGGTAGGATTATTATTCACATTTTACAGACACAGGGACCAAGGTAAATTATCTAAGATTGCACAGCTAGAAGCCAAGTAAACAGGCCAGCCATGCTGGGTCCTGAGTCTGATGAGGAATTTCAGTAGTATCCTAACTGTAACAATTAACAAAGGACATACTGAATTATTTTTCTGTGTATTTCCCTCCAAAATGCTCACTTATTGTTTGTTACAACCTGTCAGCACTGATCACTATAGTTTGTAAAGTAGAATTTTCTATTTTAATTTCTAATCTTTTATCAGATGATACTTGTTTATAAATTAAAACAAGTTTAAATTAGCTATGTTATTTTTCATTTGAAAAAATGTTCTTTTTAGCACTAGCCCTAATATTTTGAGCTTTGGGAAAGCTGCCTATCTTGAAGAATGTACTGGGTTCATCCACTTAAAATCCCTTAGTACATACTGCAGCAGAACAATGTGGCCACTTGAAAGTTTGAATCAAAATATAAATAGCAGACAGTCAAACCGAATCTAAGGGGTGAGAGGATGGAGGACATTTGAATCCTATTACCAGATGTTCAGCCTCTACTGTGAATTCAAAAGCAAGGAAAAATGCTGTTAATTGGAAATGCTGTTTTAGGTCATCATGCTTTTAAAAATACAATTCAGGACTTCATCTCATAAGCAACTGCAACTCTGAAATTAAAAAAAATATATTAAACATGAAACACTGCAAGGAAAATACAGAAATAGTTTGATTTTTCGGAATAACAAAAGGATCTCATCTGTAAAAAATAGGTTTTTTATTCTCTTTGGCTTTGCATGGCAAACTTTCATTATTTAGCATTCCAACTATACATGCAATAAGCAACCCAGGTATCAAAAATTCAGTCATTTCATTTTAGTAAGCTGTGGTCCCTACAATCCAGTTCATTAGTGGTTAGACAGAGAGAGAGTTCAATACTAAACCCTTCATTTTGAATCAGTTTCAGGTGGTTCTATTTCCAAAACTGTTGAATCAAATGCATTAATTATACATTTCTGTTATGGCAGAGCCAACATCAGCAGCAACTAAGGCATAATTTCTTTAGGAGGCAATGCAGCCTGTTCTCTGATCAAGTTTTGTTTCCCACAGGGAGGCATCGGTCTTAAATTACATAGCAAGCAGGCAAGAGAAAGGAAGCAAACAATAAAGCACTGCCCAGGGGAAGAAAGAATGAGGATCGGACTTGGGGTATCCTATTCAATAAATAAAATTCTATACTTCTGTCAATTATTTCCACTCAAGCACGCTTACATGCACATATACACACAAACAAGGTCTGAGATATTTACAAATTTCATTTTATTCCCATGGGTGATTTTACTTTAGACAAGAAACTTCTACCTGTCATTTGGAGGATCATTATGTTTTCCTTTTACTCCCTAAAAACTAAAGAAGTATGGGGTGATTAATTCATATTAAGGATAGCTTTTTCTCATTAAACAAACAGATGTCTATTGACAGTGATATTAGTCAAATTTTCAAATAAGTCTCCACAATACTGCCATAACTGCTAAGAACACAGATGCCCATAAACACTACCTGAAGCATTGCTAAAATGACAGCGGAAAAGACATCTTAACGGTCAATCAGTTTTTCACAAATACAACTTGTTAATTGATATGGGTGATTTAACTATACAGACTATATCAAACCCTCTATCATAGTATATTTACTTTGATATTAAGGAAAACAATTGAAGACACGACTTTCTGAACTCTAAGCCCGATGCTGATGCTAAAACTTTACTAAAGTTTCCTAAAACAGGAGCACTAAGAGAGCCACAAGTTCATCTGATGTGGAATTCTGGAAGTGTATCTTCTGTAGACTCTCTCAACATGAGGCCTTAACAAACGTGGCACTCCAGTTAAAGCTTTCCTCAGTGATGGCAGCAGGCCACTTGAGTTGAATAATTAATTCATTAAGAGCTTCCACCTCTCATTCTACTCATTAATAAATTTTTTTTTTTTTTTTTTTATCAGAGAGGATATAATAATTATAAAATACAAAAATAAGAATTCAAATGGAAGGCAATTTTAAGAGATTGTTTAAAGGCTAACTATTATGCTAGACCACGAATCTCACTATAAACTTTCACTTGGCACCACCCAAATCTACAGATAAGAATAAAAAGCAAATCTCTTCCTTACCAAATACTTATAACAGTACTTGTGCCATGGGGCATCAGGACCTGGTATGGTACACTGTAGGGCCAAAAACTAACAAACAAAACAAAAACTAGCCTTAAACTTCAAAATGTCAGTGACTTCAAGTAAAAAGATTAATTTTCACCCACACTGCAGGTCCAAAGCTATTGGCAGGTGAGACTTTGATAATTTTAGTCCCTTCGGAATCCAGACTGAGGGATAGGAGGCTCCATTTTGACACACGCTACCACATATCTTTAGTAGGAAAAGGGAGAGTATCTAAAAATATGCCGCCCTCTTAAGTTTTCTACCCAATAATCACATGTAACACTTGTGCACACATTTCATTACCTAAAGTAAATCACATGGATAAGCCTAATATCAAAAGGGGTGGGAACTGCAATCTACAATTCTATTAAGCACTGGAAAGAAAGGGACTGAAAATATTTGATAAATAGTATGAACATCAGGCACAGAGACCATCAGGATGGAGTGATTTTGGAAACTAAAGCTGGCTAAACACATAAGTCATCTATTTTTGGTTCAATACCACATGCAGGCTACTTCCATGATACTCTGTATTTTCTCTACCTTGAGTTTGTATTCCTTCTTACTTTATCTCTAAAACCCTTCTAAATATTTCTCTCTGGCACTCCGATTATATGACTGATATACTGGTCTACATCCTCAGCTTATCAGCATCATCACTAAAAGTTTCCTTCTTCTCTTTCCTCTCTTATCCTTATCTAAAACCTTAGTTTGCTTTGCACACACACCTCCTTTGAAGGCCACCTCACAGGTACCTAAGGGAGGGTCAGGAAGGTTAAAGAAGTAGCTCCTACAGTCAGTTAAAGATGGCCACAAAGGTTGTGCCACTTCCCATCTGAAAAAGCAAAGTCAATTTCCTTTTCCTTATGTGACTGGCCTTGATTCTTGTTTTAACCAATAGAATGTAGCAGATGAGATGTTATGACACTTCCAAGGCCATGTTCTAAGAAAACTGGCAGCTTTTATTTCTGTTAGCTCCAAGGAAGCCAGTTGTCATGCTTTAAAGAAGCTCAGGCAGGACTCATAAATGATGAGCCACCTCAAGGAGAGGGAAAGGCCAGGTAGAGGAGCCCCAAGACCCCAGCTGTATGAATGAAGACTTCTTGGACATTCTAGCCCAGCCTATTTTGCCTGCTGAATCAGTGGGTTATTTATTTATTTTTGAAGCACTATATAAATAAATAGTTCTTTACTCTGGCTGAGAATTTGAATCACCTGAAGGGTGATAAAAATTTTAGATGTCTTGGGGCCACAGCAAACAGCTTAAATTACCTGGGGCTGGAACCCTAGCATCATTATTTTTAAAAGTTCAAAAGGTGATTCTAAGACTGTGTCAGGTTTGAGAGCCATGGAGTTAGTTTAACTTGTTCTCCAGTTCTGCTTCCAACTAATCTCTCCTGGAACAATTTTTAAAATACTCACTTATTTTAGCTTTATGCCATCTAGGCCTACTACTCTATTCCTTAATCTGAAAGACTTGTTCTTCAGAAACACTCAGTTCCAAGCATTCTGAAAATGTTTCTGTTCCATGAGAAATGTGATTAACGGATCATTAGTTCAGTGAATTGGTTTTCTTTGAACAAGCCCTTCTGCGTATCTGGCTATATCTCAATGGAAAAGGCTTCAAAATAAGAATATTTAACCCATTTATGACATATGGGTCACTCACCTTATATTTGAATCTTCAGAACTTTTCTGGTCCTGTTGGACCCTACTATTTTAACTTGAGAAGTTGTCAATAAATAATTCAGCATTCCTACAAGTAGCTAATTTCTGTATTCTAAAATTTTTTATATACTGGGGAGAAATAGAAATCTTTCCCAGGTACTAAGTGGAGGTATAAGTATGAACCTAGATCAATTAGCAAATGCAATAATGGCTTATATTTTAGTAGGCCTATAGTAAATAGCAGGGAGCCCTGGTGGCACAGCAGTTAACTCTTCCGCTGCTAACCGAAAGGTGGGTGGTACAAACCCACCAGCTGCTTCACTGGAGAAAGATATGGCAGTCTGCTTCTGTAAAGATTGACAGCCTTGGAAACCCTGTAGGGCAGTGCTACTCTGTCCTATAAGGTCCCTATGAGCCAGAATCGACTGGCCAGCAAGGGCTTTGGTTTGGATAGTGAATATCTGTTATATATTAAATTAGCTGATATTTCAACTTTTTAATCAAAATATACCTTCCATAAAGCATTCACACATCCTTCACTGAGAATTAATTCTCCTGAGTTCTTAAAAATATTGAGAATGAGGAAAAAAAAAAAACTTAACAGTTCTAGTTTAGGATTGATTTCTGAATTGATTACTTACATTTAAGTGCTTTGGAAATGGACAATTATTTGAATCTTGGCTCCACCAATTACTGCCTGGGTGAATTTGGCGAAACCATTTAAACTCTCCAAAGCCTCAGTTTTTCCTTTACAGGAAAAATCATTTCTGCATCTCAGAGCTATTTTGAGGATTAAAACAAGATAACGTTTAAAGTACAGTTTATATAGAAGGAAATAGGCACTAAGTAAATATTGTCTCTTTTAATTGTGTCTCAGTATTGTAATAATGAGTTCACTAAGTATAGCTAGAGAACACCTCTGAACCATCATATCTCTCATCATCCACTGTGCAGGAAACTAAGAGAGGCCGGAGACATTCGAGAAGGGATTCATAGATGGTAAACTGAATTGACAGCCCACCCATTAATGAACAACAAAATAAGTAAGATACAAAAAGTGAGAGAGCATTTACTGAATGCCCACTATATACACAAAGTTATTTGCTAAGAGTCAACAAAAAAGTTAATAAAGCCTAAGTTAGAAAGAGAGATCATTGTCAGGTCTTATCAATTGCAGACAGTATTGGCTCAAGACTTTTTTATGGGAACCAAAAACTCCTGCCAAATGGCCGTAGCTAGTAGAGTCCCTTTCATTGGGCTCCCCTCATTTACACTCATTTAGTATCTGAGAACCTAATTTAGTTCCCAACTATTTAGGCATAGAACCATGCATAGAATCCAAGACTCTTGAGTCCCTGAGAGGTACACTTTCCATTACATCTTGCAGCTGTAGGAATAAAAGAGAACAGTAAATGCTACTTGAATTTCATGATTTCAAATATCTAGTAAAGATGAATTCACTTGCTGCACCTGCTTGTTGTTTTATCATTCCATTTCCTATCTCCCTTGTGAATTGGCCCACAGACACAACACCTATTTAAAATGATTGGATCTTGAAAGAACGTAAATTGATAATTCATAACCCATAGTCTCTTCTGCAATGGTAATATCCATGCTATATGCACATTGCAAATCAAATCAGTTTTAAAGCTAGCATAGGGTCTGTCTAATAAAAAACCCTTATGAATCCTACTGTGCCTGCTCAGTAGCAGCTTTTCACAGTGAAACATTTAAGCTTTTAAAAAAGAACAGAACAAATGTGATTGATTATCAGTTCACTTGCCAGATTCTACATTGAAATTAAAGAAAGTAAAAGCCCTTTTATGAAAGTGATATAACCACCTGCAATATTAAACCAATAAAATACTTTCAGCTGTTTGTGAACTGTCTTGACCCAGATGAATAAAGCAGTCTTCTAGAGCGTAGGAGCCTTCCATAGTAACTGATCAATCCTCCCTAACTGTGGAAAAGCAGTTAAAAGCATTCCAAATCGACTAAAAGGTCAAAACACTCTGAAAGATTTCCATCCTTGAAGCAACTATGAAGTTAGCCACACTCGTGATAAGCAGAACAAATGGAAAAATGCAACTTATTAGTGTGTACTTGGGAGATATTCCAAGAATTATTGACTCATTAAAAACAAGTTCCCAGTGCCTGAAACATAACAAAACTGGATTTGATTGAGCATTTGTTTTTCTGCTTATCTAAATATTAGCCAAGGCCCAGATGATTTTGAATGAGCTGATACACACCTTTACAGATAGCTCTGTTATCTACAAATATTCTACTTTTACTTAAAGTCTCCGTAGAATCCATTTTAAATAACTATAGATAATATTTGCCTATACTCTTTTGTTTAAGAATCATAAACCTATCCAAAGAGAAGGTTCTTTAATAGTTACCTTAGGATTCAGTTCACAGAAAGGCATATCAGAGGCTGGGATGAACCTGTTCAGTAGATCTATTCTCTTTGGAAAGTAAGATTTAGATCAGCAGGAGAAAATATAATGTAGTCTAGCATATAGTGATGTCAACAACAGAGTTCTGTCTACTGATGACTGAGAATTTTCAGGGTGATGAAAAGTATTAAAAAGATCTTGTAGCTGTGGGTTGTTTCAATTTATGCAAACATGTGACAATTAAAGGGCACGGCTTTATTAATTAGGAGGGCCATGTTAAAAAACGCAATGACTGTGCCCTAGACAAGCAGAGTGATTGGATAGGGAGACAAAGAGACAAAATGAAATGTTGGAAGAAGTCAACATGGGTGTAACTCAGAGAGTCAGTTACAAGGAAGAAAGACATTTCTTATTTTATGAGAATCAGGAAACAATGTTAAATCAGCGGCAAAAGCAGCAGACAAATAAACCAATTGATTTACTTGGTCCCTGGGGCTTGGTTAGGTTTGGGCCTTTCATGTGGTTTATGAAGCCTCACACATGTAGCTTGCAGAGATTATGGCAGGGATCAAGACAAGTATCTAGCAGGAAAATTACATTTTTTCCGCTTATGGCAGAATTTTTCAAAGAAAATTTTTCTTTAGCAAATTATCCCTGGGAATTGCCTCCTGAAATTGACATTCATTGTTTGCAAGTCCTACATGAGGGCAAGTCTTTATTTCTTGAATATAAATATAATTTTTGAAACAAATTAATTTTTTCCATAATATGAATTATAAAGCCAATTTATCATCATTGTGAGTAGATATAAAACACAAATATTAGAGAGAGACAAAGATATGTAAATCATAGTATATATGACTAATATTCTGGTAACATTTATGAATCATTGCTGAGACAATTACAAAACAGGAATTCAAAAACATTTTAACCAATGACTACATGATGGTAAAATATAGAGGGTGTCACCAAAATGGCCATTTTGCTTGACAACAAATTTTGGTTACTATGAAAAAAAATATTTCATTACTATCTAATTGCACCATAAATATCTCCAATTCTACACAAAATTGGAATATACAACCTACCCTTTTCTCCTCTACCTCAAAATTGCTAATACTAAATGTTGCCGTTGGATTACATATTATAAACAAAAACATGGCAAAAATAAACTTAATAAATTAAAATTGAACATCTTTTTTTGAAAGTTCATTTATTCATATATGGAATAAATACCCAAGAATAAATGCAAAATATTGATTATTCTGGTTAGCATAGTTTCAGACATAGACACTGAATTTTTCTTCAAATGTGTAGTATTCAGAGTTGGTACTCCATATATGCCCTTTCCTAATGGTAATGTAATGCATGAAGCTATTGCCCTATGCTTGAGCACCCCCTGCTGGTAACTTTGGAGACCCATTCCAAATATTTTAAGAGTAATTGATTTGAAATATTCTGCAGTTAAACTCTTGGCTGCTAACCCAAAGTGCAGGGATTCAAACCCACCAGCAGCTCCACAGGAGAAAAGACCTGACAATCTGCCTATATAAAGATTACAGCTTAGAAAACCCTATGAGTCAGTTCTACTGTGCCACATGGGGTCACTATAAGTTGAAATTGACCTGATGGCACCCAACAACTACATATTTTAGATTAAAAAAAAAAAACAACACCATTTTTTAAAGATATTTTAGATACATGCTTGCCTATGTGAATATTTACACTGATATAGTACACATTTTTATAAAAAGACATCATGTCAAGAACACAGCACAAAAAAAACCCAAACCCATTGCCATCGAGTCAATTCTGACTCATAGTGACCCTATAGAACAGAGTAGAACTACTCTTTAGAGTTTCCAAGGAGCGCCTGGTAGATTTGAACTCCCGACGTTTTGGTTAGCAGCCATAGCACTTAACCACTACGATGCCAGGGTTTTCAACATAGCACAGGCGCTGTTGGTATGTCTCACTTTTTAAAGTCTGTAATTGTAAACAAAATTACAAAAACTAAACATCTCTGTATTTCTAATATTTAAAAAGTCAAACAGATTAATTTATAACTGCATTAGTTTTATATTACTACTGTAACAAATACCATACATTTAGTAGCTTAAAAAGCACAAATTTATTATCTTAGAGTCCTCTGGGTTAAAAGTTTGACACAGGTCTCACTAGGCTAAAATCAGCGTCAGCAGGGCTGTCTTCCTTTTTTGGTGACTCTAGAGTAGATTCCGTTTCCTTAACTTTCCCACCTGGAGTCCCTGGATGGCACAAATGGTTAAGAAGCTTGGCTGCTAACTGAAATATTGGAAGTTGTGTCCACCCAGTGGTACCTCAGGAGGAAGTTCTGCTGATCTACTTCCAAAAAATCAGCCAGTGAAATGCTGCGCAGCGCAGTGATACTCTAACCTACGCGGGGTCAGCGTGAGTCAGAACCTCTCCGCGGCGACTGGTTTGGAAACCACCCACATGGTCTGGGCTCAGAGTCTCCGCTTGCAGTCTTCAAAGAGAGCATGTCGCGTCTCACCGATCCTTTCTTCTATGGTCACGACTCCTTCTGACTCTCCTCTTCTACCTTCTCTACCACTTTTAAGAGCTTACCCAGATAATCCAGCCACTCTGGCCTTAAGGTCATCTGACTAGCCACTTAGTACCCTTTTGTCATGTAGACCGCCATATTCATGGGTTAGGATACCGGCATCGTTAGGGGAAGGAAGCATTTCTCTGTGTATCATGATAATCTATAATTACTTCTTTATTATGAAAGTAATGTGTGGTTAGGAATTTAGAAACATGCATATTGCTACATTAAGGTAAAAAAAATACTAGATTTTTACTATTTTCTGAAATTAAAAAAAAAAAAAGCAAATTTCTTACCACCAAAACATGTTTCCTTTACCTTGGGATGCACAAAGATGAAAATGAGACAAAGGAGAGATGGCCAGGTATTAAAGGAAAGAGAATGAGATTAGAAAATCTATCTTCTTACAAATGAAATGTTCAAGATTCCTGAGATAAAAATATACCTTTAGAATTGTACTTCACATGTAGTACAAATAAAACGTGCTTTAATTTAATAGAGAAAATAACGTACCTGTAACTTCATTTCCTTAACTTTTATTGCTTTTTGAAATTAATGGGGTAGGAGTAATAAGGAAGACTGGTTAAGGAAATACTCGTATTATTCAGATTGTTACTTTTGAATACTTGTTTTACAGTTTAGCAGCTGCACTATTCTGGCAAAGTTTTAACTTCTCAATGTTCAGATACTACATCTGTAAAATAGAGACAATAACAGTAGCCCCTGTCTCAAAGACTTGCTGTAAGAATAAAGCTGGTGTCAGAATTAGATAAAATAATTCATCAAATTAACAACCTGTGGGTGCAACATTCATAATCAAAGAGATTATCATCTTTAACCTTTAAAAATCTCTGTGTATGAGAAAACGGTGGTTTGCACCCTTAACAATTAACCAGTATAAAGCTAGCAATGTATGTACAGAGCATGAAGGCCTTTGGATCTGTTACAAAGAAAGAACATGTAATTTTAAATTTTTAACACATCAGTTGGTGGGCAGTCATCTATCAACCAACCACATTAAGTCTCTCTGGCCATTAGCCTTTCTCTTTCCTAAACCATTAAAGTGAATAAATAAAAATATTTTATGGATCAAAGCCAATTAACTATACCCTGGTATGCACAAAATTAAGGACAGACTTGTTTTATCTGAATAGTCACAGTCAGAAAATTTCATGCTAATTCTTTCTGTCCCCGAAGAGGTATATCTTAAATGCAAATCCTCTCAGGAAATAAAAGGAGCACTCCTACCAGATACAGATTGATTCTAATTCCTTATTGCTTTTCCCTTTCCTTGTTTATATTGGGCAACATATTTTTCTATCTTTAAGAAGGTTTAATTGAGGGCCTCTACCAGGCACTGTGAATGAAATAATTAAAATATATATATATATTTAATTAAAATATATAAATAATTAAATATCTATATTTTTAATAAACGGAAACAACAAAAAACAACAAAAGATACACTGACCCATCCCTGAAGCATCATTCTAATGGGGTGGGAATATATTTAAATAAGCAATTAAATACATTGTCAAATATCTGCTGTAAGTTTAACGAGAAAACACTAACAGAAGAGACTTTTAGAGAATGAGAGGTTTGAACTTTCCCAGAAGAGTAACATAGCTCCAAGTCTCTAAGAACGAGTGAGATACTCTGAGGAAGATAGAGGTGCAGGAGGGAGGGCAGTAACTGCAATGAAGGGGCAGAGGAGAAAAGAATGTTTTCAGGGGAGTAAGAATTTTGATGTGAAACAGGAATTAGGCAAGGCTGGAAAGAAATTGTACTTCGAGGTACATGTTTAGTGCTCCTTTTGAGGGGGAAAAAAAAACTGGAAATCATTATCCATATGTATATAAAGAAAATAAATTCCTCTGAATCCATTGCAAAGAACAAAGTTGGATTTTTAAATTTTAGCCCACCAATTGGTTGGTAGCCATCTCAGTTATCTAGTGCTGCTATAACAGAAATACTACAAGTTGATGGCTTTAACAAAGAAGCTTATTCTCTCACAGTCTAGTGTGCTAGAAGTCCAAATTCAGGGTGCCAGCTCCAGGGGAGGGCCTTCTGTCTCTGTCAGCTCTGGAAGAAGATTCGTGTCATCATCAAGGAGCTTCTCAATGCAGGGACCCCAGATCCATAGGATGCACAATTCTCCTTGCACTTGTTTCTTGGTGATATGAGGTCCCCATGTTTCTCTGCTTGCTTCTCTCTTTTATATCTCAAAAGAGATTGGCATAAAACACAATCAAATCTTGTAGATTGAGTCCTGGCTCATTAACATAACTGCTGGTAATTCTATCACATCAGCATCATACAGATAGGATTTACAACACATAGGAAAATCATATCAGAAGACAAAATGGTGGACAATCATACAGTACAGGGAATCATGTCATAGCCAAGTTGACAGATATTTTTTGGGGACACAATTCAATCCATGACAGTAGCCCATCTTTCAACCTATCTCATTAAGCCTTCCTTGTTGTTAGTCTTTGTACCATAGCAACATTGTAGTATTAAAATTGAAGCATTCTCTCAGAAAGAAAAAAAAAAAAAATCAATGTTTTAGTAGGTACTTGACTTGCTCATATTTTTAGGCCCATGGATCTTGCTCCATTTATTGGCCACAGATTGCAATCTAGTCTAAGGACATTATTTAGATTACTTGACAAGACAGTGTTTTCAAAACAGGCAGAACCATAAGAATTATCTCAAGAAACAAAGAGAGCAAATGCTCTTTTTCTTCCTTTTCTTAGTTTTGTCACTTTTAATGTAAAAGTAGGATTTTTCCTTTCATAACCATTGCTAGTTTCTGCTGTAGTTCTTGGCTAGGAGAATCTCAATAAACAGTAACCCAATAATTGGCCACTGTTTTGGAATTTTCCACTCAATGGAAAGTATAGTCAACATACATTTTATGAACTCCACTCATGCCATGTCTCTAAATAGAAATTCTACTCATTCATTTAATCCTTAGAAAATGTTTCTAAGCACCAATTATAAGTACAGTACATTTCAAGCTCCACAGAAACACAAAGATTATATGCCACAAAATAGAACTTCTTGGCATATGATGGGCACTAGGTAGTCAGAACAGATAATCAATCAAAACAAATTTTGGCTGGTATGTTGCATAGTTCTTTCTTTCAAGAGTTTACAGTGAAGTAAGGAAAGAGAGGGAAATCTAATTGGTTATAATACAAGGCAAACAGGTAAAATATCCAAAGGATGACATACACAAGAGTAAGCAGGCAACAGAGAAGGCAGTTAGAGTGTTTTCAGAGAAAAGGAAGGCTTCAAGTTGAATACCAACAAAGTTCAGCAAGTAAAGAAAAACAAAACAAAACACATACTTATTAATAAATGTATATTTAAAACAATATCTTACTCAACAAAAATCTAAATAAAATGTAGGCCTGGTCATTAAAAAAGGTATAGTTTAGTGAAACGTTTGTGGTATCCGTATATTGAGGATGAAAATACACTTCTGTGTACCATCTATAAATTGCTGTTCATGGTGGTGTGTTAAAAAGCAAAAACAAAATGACTAAAGAACTAGAAACGTGCATTAAGAACCAAGGTAACTGTCCTTCACGAATTCAGACTCAATATTCCCAAATAGTTTTAAAATGTATAGTTTCAAAGAAAGAAGATAGTTTATACACATACAAACACAGAGCATATTCCTATAAGAAATAAATTAATTAGGATAAATCAACTTATGCTCTCATGGTAGCACAATGAACTTTTATATTTCACTCACTCAGATTCTGCTCTGACCTTGATGTATCATCAGGACAACTCAGTAATCCTCTCTGCTTCTATCTTACAGTGTCAGCATTTCAGAGGGGCTACAGAACATGGTGACAAGAAAGAGGGTGGGAGAGCCATACAGGGTTTTTATTGGCCCAGTCCTAAGGAGACACAATTCACCTATTCTCAAAGTACGTTGGCCAAACTACCTAACTGACCATCTCTTAAAGGGAATTGAGTAGTGTGACCAGGTAGGAGAGGGTGATCAGATATTGGTAATCCGTAGTAATGTCTACCATAGACCTACATTTTCCTCTCATGACATCTACTTTGATAAGTAAATATAAAGGGTAGGTTTACTTAATAATCAAAAGTGTGGGAGATTTGAAAGTCCAGGATTTTACTGTTAAAAAAGAAACAAACAAAAGAAATTGTTGGCACAAGCCAATGATAGAAATATTTATGATCACCTAAAATTATTTACCTCAAATTACAAAAGTGCCAGTTCTCAAGCAATGGAATTCCTCAGTTGTTTCCCTGGGGTATGGAAGGATGTGACCCTTTAAGTGCCACTTGAAGTTTCAGGGTTCTTTGGCATAAAAATGGAGACATACTCCATTGTACTGTGAGTGAGGAGCTTTGTGTTCTCTTTCTGGCTCTTCCACTAAGTCTTTTTGATTCTAGGGGAAAAAAAAAAAATTACTTAACTTTTCTAGATCACAGGTTTTTTTTTTTTTTTAGTAAAGAATTCTCAATAAGGGGGTTAGCAAAGTTTTTCAAGCTCAAACATACTATGCACAGCATGGTCGATTTTAAATCAGCTTGTTTAATTTCTACGTAGGAAAATGTGGCTAGTCAAAATGGTGGTTGAAAGAATAAGTACAACTTGAAAAATACTAAAAAGTATTCTTTATGCTTCCTTTAGGATCTTTGTTATGTGACATTTTTATAATGAAAACACCTTTTAATAAGACCCTTCTCATAGTATGAAAATTAAGTCTACCCAGGGTTAGATCCCAGATGGACCCACTTTGTTCAAATTAGAGTCCTGCGATAAATACTGTAATAACGTAGGCATTTCAATAGTTATTCTCAGGTATGTGTAAATGGGAAAACGATCATCTTTAGAAAGCTTTTCTTTCAAAGAGCAAGCATGCTACTCTATGGTAGATTTTATCTTAAAGTTCTCAAAACATTTTAAAATTTTGGTAAACTTTCTTACAAGTGCTAAATAATATGTTGTTATTGTTGCATCCCTTATTAAAACATTTCTCTTTAATACAGAATCATGGATCAGGTAGCTCATTTAATATGCCATATTGTTTTTTTTTTTTTTTTCTTCAGAATAAAGGTAGAAAAGACATGTTAAGAGATAAAATACAACTTTTCTTTATATTAGGGGGGAGAAACAAGCCCATGAACCTAAAATGACACCTTAGAAAGGATATTATTTATAGAAGCTAGAATATGAAAGAAAATGCTAGGAGATGTCAAAATTGATTGAAACACTCAACCTTGACAGCTCTGAAATTTGCAGGTTGAATACCTGCCACAATTTGTGAATGATCATCTACATTCTTTAACTGCTTGGTTTAGCTCGCATCGTGATGCAAATGGATGAGAGAAGCCAAGAAACTCTAAGCCATTTCATTCCTAAAACTTAGCCTAATGTATGTTATTCTGCACTAGAAAAAGGCTGGAAAAGAATATATTGATGTTGAGAGTACCTTTTCCCTTTTAGTGACTATTCTTTATGTTACAGATAATGAATATCAAAATGTAAACACTGTTCAAGAAATTTTGTTCTACTAAGCTGTGCGTCTACCTACAAATACATACTCTTTTATTGAATATTTACCTATTGTTACAAGTTACTTGGTTATTATTGTGTGTGTGTATGTGTTAAATATTCATCCAACCTGTGGTAATGAAGAATTTGTGGCAGCTTTGTTAATTAAGATGGGCTGAGTTGCAGAATGCTCTAAATAAGCAGGCAAGGAAATAATAAATGAACGTTGCCAAAAGAAAATGCACAGAAGACCGTCAGGCTCTCTTGGCTAATAAAGGGTAACACAGGCTAATTAAACCCTGCTGATGGGAATGTTTGCAAGATTCGAAATAAAACTGGAATGGAAATGAAATTACTTGATTTCAATTAGATCAAAAACAAGATAAATGGTAAACCATGGAGACTCTTTCATTGATTCTTTTCAGCTTAGCCAAAATCTAAACTTACCTCACCCTCACGCCAACCTTTATATTTTTTAAACACACACACACACACACACGAATGCAGTTTCTGGAATAGAGAAAAATCTAACTACAGCTGTTTTGCTTAAAAAAACAGATCTGAATACACACCTCTACTAATATTTGAATTAATTATTTAAATGTGACCGGCATTTTCTCAAAATTTAATCTTAAAATTACACATTATGAAACATACCTTCAATTTTTAAAAATAGATCTTTATCAGTGTATCTGCATTATCATTTAAATGCCAACTGCTTTAATACCACTAGTCTTATATAATTCTGAGAAATAGATTCTGAACATCCCACTACCACCACCAAAAAAAGCCCTCATCTAATGATTATTCAAGCATATAACTCACTTGCTCTACCTAAGCAAGAAACAGGAAAAAAAGAAAAAGAATTTGACAAAGAGATAAGAAATACAAGTGTTTCACTTTCCTTTTTGAATAGTGTATCCATTCTATTTACATGGAATATATGGTTATTCCTCCTTTAGCGTCTATTTACCACTCCATACTCGTGTAAACCCAGTACTGCTTACACAAACACTTCCAAAACACCCATCTCCACTGGAATAACCATCCCTTGCCCATGATTTTGTCCTTTTATTCTATCCCTTATTATTCCTCGATGTCACTATTCCCCTGCTCAGTGCCTATATCTCAAAGATTGCAACTCTGGAGACAATTACACTACACGGCAAATACCAAATTCTCAAAGATGTTTTTAGTAAGTGGGAAAAAGTCATGCAGTAATGTGAAACCTTTTTGTTGGAAACAATATATGTCCAAAATGAACTCTCTATATTCAAAATTATTTTTAAAGATTCAACATAGGTCTAAAAGATATGCAGATGACACAATCTTGCTTGCTTAAAGTGAGGAGGACTTGAAGCACTTCCTGATGAAGATCAAAGATGACAACCTTCAGTATGGATTACATCTCACCATTAAAAAAAAAAAAAATCTGGAGGCATAGTTATGGGCGGCTGTGGTGTCAATAGCCAAGATGTCAAACAAGAATTTCCCAGTCAGTGATGGGAATTGGATTTGCCCTGACAAAAATGTGGAAATGTAAATTTTGCTAGAAGAGCCAGTTGTAATTTATGTGGATGAGAGAAAACAACTGAAGGCAAGATGATGAAAGCTGAGGGCATAGAAACAGGAAAGACACTTGCAAAAAGGAGCCAAACCCTATTTAGTGCTAATGATTGGCAGTGTAAAACTTGCAGTAACGCGAATTGGGCCTGATGATCAGAGTGCAACATGTGCAATATTCCAAAGAATGCCAGATTAGAAGAAAGAACAGGATATGGTGGTGGTTTTAATGAAAGAGAAAATGTTGAGTATATAGAAAGAGAAAAATCTGATGGTGAATATGATGAGTTTGGATATAAAAAGAAAAAATATAGAGGGAAGGCAGTTGGTGCTGCGTCTATTCTAAAGGAAGATGAAGAATCAGAAGGAGAAGAAGAGGACGAAGATGAAGATCTTTCTAAATATAAATTACTTGAGGATGAGAACGAAGATGATGCTCATCTCTCAAAATATAATTTTGATGCCAGTGAAGACGATAATAATAAAAATAAATCCAATAAATGAAGTCACGCGGAGTGTCAACCTTCACATTCACAATCTTCATCGTGCTTATCCTCGCCCTGAAGTTCAAGATCTAGATCCAGGTTCTGGGCAAGAAGTTCTTCCAGTTCACAGTTAAGATCTTGTTTCAGCTCCATAGAATATTAGAGATCTCGTGAGGCGAAATCAAGATCCAACTTCAGGTTCCACAGGGGCTCTTCTTGCCCATGAAAAAGACCTTTTTCAAGTTCATCATCTTCTTCTGAGAGGAACAGAAAGAGAATTCTTTTAGAGCTTCTTCATCTGGTGATCACAAAAAAAGATGAGGAAGGTCACGGTCACATGAAAGTAGGTGCTTGGTGAAAACACTGAACAACCCTGCGCCCAGGGCCAATCCCCGTGGAATGACACTATACCCAGGCGCCACAGATCATCTTCTGGGTCATCTCATTCTTTTTCCCGTTCAAGTTCAAAAGAGAAATAATGTATTAAAATTTATCTCTTGAAAAAAATCAGTACAGTGCATGAAGCATATTTTTTAAGAAATTGATGTCTTACTTGGTCAGATGTGCTGAATCTGCTAGGTGAACACCTTTCATTGCTTCTCAGAGCAATACAGCTGTGTTTATTTGTGAAATTAAAAGTAAACAGCATTTTAAGCCATAATGTCCCAAAATAGATGCCATATTTAGCATTCATTATTTAAAACTATTTTCTTTATTTAAAACTATATCAGCTATAACAAAGAGCTTTGTTTCCTAATTTGAACTGTTTCATTTGTGAATATTTCCCTTCTGTTGACTAAGACAGAATTGCTAGCCTTGCCTGAACTTTGGGCATGGAGGCAGCGATTGGTAACTTAGTTGGAACTGGCTGTTTATGTTAACCTGAGAAAAGAAGCCAACCTGTTTATGTCAACTTACGTCTAAGTGACTCTCTTAAGAAAAAATTAAAGTTAAGTTGCAAAACAGCCAACCAGAAACATTTTTAAATTCCCTGTGTTAAGGATTCCTTAGAATCAGTCTTCTATTCAGTTTTACTTTTTATACCACCACATTTAGTGTAAAAGTATCTTGTGACTTATAGAAGAGGAAAGATGTTGTTATTCATTTCTCTCTTACTGGCACGTAATTTTGGGCAAGAAAAAAACTCACTCTAACAATTCATCTCTTCTATTGATATGGTTGGCTGATGAGAAAAAAATTAAAATGTTTATCTTAATAGCTTAAGATGCTTTATGTGGTATCCTTTATCTAGTTGTCACAAGCGATGGGGTAAACAAGGCTAAATCATAGTTGTTAATGAGGAGCAAATTGAAGAAAGCTGAAGTATATTCCTCTTTGGGTGAAAAGCCAGCAGAGACATTGTGAATTCGAATGAACATTTGCCTTGAGATTTTTAACTTTAAATGCACTACATAAAATTTTCTTAAGTATAAATGAATGGTTGTTTCATGTGATGTAAATGGAAATCATTGTTCTCATTCACTTACAGTTACTTATGGCTTAAAATGCCTTCAGAGTTTATTTCTCAAAATTAAAATCTGGTCAGCTGAGCTCCAAAAAAAGAAAACAAAAATCCTCACAACTGGGCCGATAATATTATGATAAACAGAGAAAATATTGAAGTTGTCAAGAATTTCGTTTTGCTTGTATCAACAATCAATGCCCATGGAGTCGGCGGTCAAGAATTCAAATGAGATATTACATTGGGCAAGTCTGCTGAAAGCAACCTCTTCAAAGCTTTAAAAAAAACAAATATGTCACTTTGATAACTAAGGTGCTCCTGACCCAAGCCATGGTTTTTTCAATGGCCTCATACACATGTAAAAGCTGGACAATAAAAAAGGAAGACAGAAAAAGAACTGACATATTTGAATTATGATGTTGGCAAAGATAATTGATTGAATACCAAGGACTGCCAGAAGAGCCAACAAATCTGTCTAGGAGCTGAGAAGAGCCAGAATGCTTCCTGGAAGCAAGGATGGCAAGACTTTGTCTTGCTTACTTTGGACATGTTATCAGGAGGGACCATTTCCTGGAGAGGGTCATCATGCTTGGGAAAGCAGGGGCTCACCTTTAAAGAAGACGACACTCAATGAGATGCACTGACACAGCGGCTGAAGCAATGTCCTCAAACATATCCATTATTGTGAAGATGGCACAGGACTAAGCAATGTTTTCTTCTGCTAATACGTAAGATTGCTATGAGGCAGAACTAACTTGATGGCACCTAACAACAAAAGATGGCCAGATTTCTAAAGATATCTGTCAAAGAAGAAGAAAAACTTGCTGTCATCTAGCTGGTTCCAACTCATAGCAACCCTATAGGACAGAGAAGAACTGCCCCATGGAGTTTCCAAGGAGCACCTGGTGGATTTGAACTGCTGACCTTTTTGTTAGCAGTCGTAGCACTTAACCACTATCCACCAGGGTTCCTAAAAGAAGAAGAAGAAGGGGGGAAAAAGATCAAAAGAAGGGAAGTCAACTGGAACTAAGTATGCAGAGAATGTTTAGAAACATTTTTGATCAGAGAAATGCTAGCATTTTGTTTTACATAATAGCTAAGCTTTAGTTTATTTTTTTAAACAAATTACACTAAATATGGAAGAACAGTGGTATAGCAGTAAGCGTGTGTTTTTGCAACCAGTTAGACCTGATCTTGAATCTCCCTGTTGCTATTTTGTTGCTGGGTGACCTTGGGAAAGTTATACATATTCTCAAGTTTTCATTTACTTTCATGTTATAACCAGCTGCCATCAAATTGATTCTGCCAATGGTGACACCACAGTGTCAGAGTAGAATTTTGCTCCATAGGGTTTTCAATAGTTAATTTTTTCAAAGGTAGATTGCCAGGCCTTTCTTCCTAGGAGCCTCCAAGTGGACTTGAATTTCTAACCCTTGGGTTAGCAGCCAAGCATGTTAACTGTACCACCAAGGGTCTCCTCAGTTGGACAACTGGTATCTAATTACTAATGTTTTAAAAGTGGAAATATTCCCCCAAAAGTGCTTATGTTTGGAAGGCATTTGGTAATAGTTGGTATCCTCATTAATTTTCAACTCATGTTTTTTATGATTTTACTTAATTTTTTAAGTCCTTAGATTCAAATGCGAGATAGTGTCAATATCTGACATAGGACTAAGTAAAGACAGGAGTTTAATATCACCTCTGCCTCTTGATGACTGTATGATATGGAGGAAGATATTTTAAAACATGACCAGTTTCCTTAACTGTAAATCAGAGTCCTGGTAGTGCAATGGTTAAGAGCTCAGCTGCTAACAAAAAGGCCAGCAGTTTGAATCCACCAGGTGCTCCTTGAAAACATTATGGGGCAGTTCTACTCTGTCCTATAGGGTCCTATGAATCTGAATCGACTTGATGCGAACAGGTTTGGTTTCTTAACTGTAAATCAAGGACAAAAAAAAAAAAAAAGTAGCGTACTTACCCACGAGAATGCAGTGAGAATCAAGTGAGAAAAAAATGGCTTTGTAAACTTAAAGAATTATATTGGTGTTAAATGTAAATGTCCGACTAAATTACCAAACTAAATGCAAAAGAAAAGTTATAGAATAAGACTTTACTGGCTGATCTTTCTGTTGAAAATCTCCTTTCTACACATTTTATCAAACAAATGTTTATTTGAAATAACAATCACCTTTTTAAAATACAAAGTCAATTAAATGAAAGTATTTATTCAATCAGACAATAATAAATTGAACCTGAAGATGATTCTGTAACTAGGAAGAGTGAAGGCAAAAAGTGTTACAGGAATCCGAGACAAAAAACATGGCAGCATTTCTACCTCATCAAAGGAAGAAGTGTTTAGCAGGCCTATATAAAGTCAAAGACTTAAGGTAATAGGTAATGAAATGAGTTTAAGTGAAATTAAGAAACTACAAATAGCCAAAAACTGCTAGTCCCAGGCCAAGAAATAGTGAGTTGACTTGTAAATTCATGGAAGAAGGGTCAAAGTTTGTATCAAACAGAAGTGCTGATCTCAAAATCAGTGATACAGGGGCTGGGATGTAAGGACAGGAAAGCTATAGGTGGAACAACGTAACCTTGTGATTACTAACTCATAGACAGACAGAAAGTGGTGGGCGAATGACATCTTTCTGCGGAAGATGCTTCACTAGTGGAGAGATATAGGGGAAACAATCTAGCTCTGAGGCAGAAGAGATGGCAGGAGGCGCCATTTTATTGGTACACTGTAGGGAAACTAAGAAGCAACTATCAAATGTATTGTCCCGTAGAAGCCTAATTATACGGAGAGGCTCAAATCAAGAGAGAGTTTAGCACATGTGAAATGAAAATAATGGCACTTGCCTGGCTACATGTTCGTCAGTCACGTACAGCTAGATTTCACAGGAAAGTCATGCTAGATGACGTATGCATGCAAAAAGTATCTAGAAGGAGTATATGTCGCTTTTCACTGAAACCTATTGAATTGTGAGATAATCAGGACACTTTCATCATAATCATTTTCATTATGTGTATTATGGGGCAGCACTGGGCTGGGTTGGGCATTATGGGGATTCTGACAAACTTTCATAGATACCGTTCATCTTTTCATAATCCTTTTTTTTTCTTGTCTCATGGTAAAATTGTATTAGAGCACATGATTTAGAAGATAGCTAATTTATTACATATGTATTAAGGGAAATTAGTTATATACATGAGATAAAGTTTGCCATGGAGGCAGAAGCTCTGTTAATCTCTAAATATATAAAATCTTTCATTTATTTAATTCTTCCCCTAAACCCTAGTTATGGTGTTATTACTTGTTAATTCATTTTATTAAAGGAACTGAAACCTTAAAATTACTCAAGACTTTAAGAGTATCAAATTCCTGACTTATTAATAATAATAGAAGGAATAAGGTAAGATTTTGTCACTTTCACTAAAAACATTAAGTTTATGACATCACTCTCTTATTTCCTCTGAATAAACTTAAAGCTCCTTAAAGAACTCCTAGCCATAATGTTTTCAAACATCTTTTAAATGTAGATATTTCTATACAATGTTACAAAAAGAATATAAAAATAATTTATATTCACACATGTACAACTAGAATGTCCATAGGATATTAATTTTTTAAAGATGAATTAAAAATATTACTGACCTTAAAATCACAATATAAATGTTTATATAAATAGGTACTCCTCTGAGGAAGTCACTAGCCCTTGTGATCAAAATGAAAACAAAAAGTTACAGCTTGTGGCTTAAGGAATAGATTTTTATTACTGTAGTAAGAATTAATCAAAATGTTAATACACAACCAAAGTAACTCATCTGTACACAAACTATAAGTATATAATTGATTCTAAATTATTTTAATTATGTTTTATAAATGCCAAATTTCTCCATAAATTAGTAAAGCCGTGTTTCAAATGACTGGCACATTGAATATCCTAATGATTAGAATTACATAATCATTCCATAAGTACATTTTACTGAGTTATTTTAAATTATAATAATCTAAAAGCCTAAAAATAATAATCACCTACATTATATGTTGGCCTCAAAAGTCAAACACAAAAACGAAACACCATTATTATTGAGACTTAAAAGTGGCTTTCATTCCAATGCCTTCTGCATCTGATAGTAAGAATAACCAATTCTAGTCTGTGTTGCTAAGTTTTTACAACATTCATAACATTAATTTCTCCTTAAGTCAAGAATCATAGTAGAAGCTCGGGATAAAAAAAGATGGATAAGAACGGTTTTAGCTCTCAAGGAGTGAATAGACTGTTGAGGTCCATATATTTAAAATAGAGTATCAAAATTCTGCGAGAAGAAGCACAAATTCCTAAGTGTGAGGGAAAAACAGACAAAAATTAGGAATAGTTAAATATGCCTTTGTAGTCCAGGAAGGCTTTCTGGGTGGCTGGGTTAGTTTTAAACATACATAAGAGTGAACCATGTAACATTTTTCCAAGAAAGAGGAAATATCAAAAATTTATGGAGACTTTGGAAAAGCAAATTCTATGTCTTTTAATTGAAAGTAATTTAGCACATCTAGAAAGTCTACTTAAAATGAAGAACAATGATAAATGAGTCCACTTAATAAGGGCCAGATCATGAATGGTTTTGTAAGATTATCTTGGGAGTTTAGATTTTATGACTATTTTAATGTTTAGTATAACTTCATAAACGATATAACGCATAGAATGTATCATATTTTACATGTAATTTACAGTGCCCAAAACATTTCTAAAGTTATGTTGCCTGATTCAATCATTGCCTGATTTCAATTTTAACTGAAAGGGCACCTTTTTTTCTAACTTACCTGTCCAAAAGTGCTGGTTTTTACAGTGCACGGAATTGTGTCATATACATCAAATGATGTCTTGGGTACTATTATCTTCCCCATTTTACAAATGAGGAAATTGAGACTGAGGTAGTAAGAGAGAAGGGACTCAAAGTAAAGCAATTTTAGAGCTTACAATTTTAATGTTTCAATCAATGTTTTTTAATTATTATATGTCAGAAATTTCTATAGGTGCCTGAGATACATCAATATATGAAACCGATAATTTTTTTTCTTAATTTATTTTTGTTGTTGATAATATACATAGTAGAATATGCACCAATTCAACAGTTTCTACATGTGCAATTCAGTGACGTTGATTACATCTTCAAGTTGTGCAACCATTCTCACCTCCCTCTTCTGATTTGTTTCTCCCCATTAACATAAACTTACTGCCCCCTAAGCTTCATATCTAATATTTCGAGTTGCTTTTGTCATTTGATGTCATATAAAAAAAATCACATAGATAGGTCTTAAAAGAGCATAATGCTAAAGGCAGATATTCTTTACTAGTAAAGCAAAACTGTTTTTTGGTTTTAAGAAATTTGAGGGAATATTTTTGGTTTAAGGTTTGAAGATTATTTTAGGGCAATAGTTTCAAGGGTCCATCCAATCTGCATGCTCCAGATATTCTGGATTACATAAGAATTTGAAATTATTTTCGGCATTTCCAGTCTTTGTATCAGAATTCTTCTATAGAATTTTTGATCGAAATGTTCAGTAATAGTAACTGGGCACCACACCATCCAGGTTCTCTGGTGTTATTGTAAAAAAGGCAGTTGTTCATAGAGGCAAATAGCCACACATTTCATTCCCTCCTCCTATTCCTAACTGCCCTTCCTTTGTTGATCCAATAAATAAAGACCAATTGCTGTACCTTGAATGGTCACTTGCAAGCTTTTAAGACCTCAGACTCTACTCAACAGAACTAGGAGGTAGAACAAAAGCACTACATATGTTATTGGGTCTTACTGGGTCAATTAACTGGGATGTCCCATGGAACCGTGACCCTAAACCTCCTATCCTATTTATAAATGGCACTCTATAAAATGGATCCAGTATTGTCTTTTCCATCCCAAGTACAAAAATAACAACAATAAAGAATGCTGTTACTTTTGCAATCATATCTGGTCCTTTTTTTCTAGTTAAGCATGGCCAATTCACTAGCAATGGTAAATAATATAGAAACAAGGGTACTATGTGCCACTTTAAATATGTACCTTTTCTTGATGAGAAGACCTAGGAAGCCACAGATTCCAGATATTGTAGCTAAATGGCTGGATTACGGCATTTTGGATGGCTGACCAGGAGAGGGTCCATTGATAATTACATGTTAAGTTAGAAATATATCTTCGTTTTGTTAAATCAATGCAATTTTAGATTGTGTTATATTAGTATAAGCTGCAACTATGAATGAATGTAATAGATTTTATTTAAAAGACCAAGTACCTAAATGGTTTAAATTTAATAAATAAAATTAATTAAAAAAATTAATAATCACTTCCTGAGGTTTCTGAGGTAGATAACGTATAAAGAATTTTCCTTCTTAAGTTGTCAGGGTCTATTTTGCAAAGGATGTCTAAGAGAGGTGAACAAATACCAAAAGAATTTACAAGAAGAAGAAGCATTTATATTCAATAACATCAAGTAAAAGTTCATGAATGGAATGACACAAAAATGGAATGACATTTGGTCTATATCAGTTCTTTTATATTATCTCCATATATTAAACTTTTGAGCCTACCCTTTTCTAGTTATTCCACTTAATTACACATAACTACTTGATATCTTTCTCTCTCTGACTCCTTCTAGTCATCCTGAAATATAAATTTAACCTTTTGAATGCAAATTTTATTAAAATTAGACAGTGATATATGAAGAATTGTTACTCACTTTCCCTAGATAACTGCGTACATAGTTTCCTCACTTCAGTCTCAGCTTAAATGCACCTTCTTCATAAAGGTCTACTTTTAGGGCCTCGATTTTTCTTCCTGAAAATAATAGTTCACTGCCATGACCTTACATTTGATTTTTTGAAAATTCGTGGTGTATCTCTTACACTTGAATGTAAAACTCCATGAAGTTAGTTTATTTTATTTGGTCCATTATCACCCACACTGTTTCAGTCTTTGTCACATAATATTATTGACTGAATTAATAAACGGCAAATCAATTAGAGATATTATAATGGTAAGATCGTATAGACATAGCTTAAATTCTGAGGTATTACATCAGTTCCCTACATCTACTGGCTAAAACTGGAGACCTTTTCAAACAGGAAAAAATCAGGCATAAAATACATGAAGATTTTGCCATCTAATATATCTCAATAGGCATTACAATATTTCTTCCTAGTATCCTCTTACATTTCATATGTGTGGCAAAACATAAATTGGTGAATCAGACTTGTACTTTTGCAACCCTAAATCAACTAAAAGCTGTATATTTTTGTGTAGTTTAAAAAACACAGCTGGAATTGTTTATTCTCTAGACAAGTTTTGATGGCAAATAGTAGACTTCTCTTTTTCAATCTCCTAAATAAAGCAGTGGATGACAGCTATGAAGTCAGTCAGGGGGGTGAGTAGGATTAGAGTAGAAATAATAGCACTGATATTACTCATATCATTTAACTTGCTATGAATCTAAATTTAATATGTTTATAAGATAACCTTGAACAAAATAAAAATTGAATGTTTAAGCATTTGTTCTCCTTTTTCAATTTTCTAGTGGTTGCATGTATGTACATGGATTTAAGAAAAAGTGAATTCCCTGTTAATTGTTGTTGTTGTTAGGTGCCGTCGAGTTGGTTCCGATTCATAGCGACCCTATGCACAACAGAACAAAACACTGCCCGGTCCTGCGCCATCCTTACAATCGTTGTTACGCTTGAGCTCATTGTTGCAGCCACTTTGTCAATCTACCTAGTTGAGGGTCTTCCTCTTTCCCACTGACCCTGTACTCTGCCAAGCATGATGTCCTTCTCCAGGGACTGATCCCTCCTGACAACATGTCCGAAGTATGTAAGATGCAGTCTCGCCATCCTTGCTTCTAAGGAGCATTCTGTTTATACTTCTTGCAAGACAGATTTGTTCGTTCTTTTGGCAGTCCATGGTATATTCATATAATTAGGCTATTTATTTTGGCTAGAATAGTGATGCACTTGGGCTACTAAAATTAGATTTGCCCACTCTACAGATACTCTAGATAGAGATTTATGGAAAAGGCATAGCTTTCTCAGCAGATAACCTGGAGAATTAGGAAATCTAGCCACGAGATAATTCTAGTGTGTCAACAGTCGCTGTAACACCCCAACTGGAATATTCAGTCACTCCCTCATCAGAGGCATTCATTTGGCCTAGAATTTCCTATTGTAATGCATCAGTTAAACATGACCTGTTCGTCTGGACATTTTTTTTTTTTTCCTACACCATTACCTATTAATTATACAGTGAAACCTGTAAGAGTTGCAGCTCGACAGAACTGCCTTGTTTTTCCTGGTCTCCTTGAGTTTTCTGCCTTTGATAGGGTGCAGTCTTACCTCTTGTCTATCACTCTCTATTAAGAATCCCACCTCATAAACAACCAAAAACTGTTTCTTTTCAATTTTATAGAATTGGCAAAGAAACTAAACCATTTTTTCCTGATTTGCATGTTTATTCAAATTATGTACAGATATGTGCACATGCTATTCAAACAAAGATATGGGTAAAATTAATGTTTTAATAAAAAATTTAAGGCCAACTGTTTGGTTTGATTTTTTGACGAAATTACTGAAACAAATTTCTAAGTCTGTAGCTTTTTCAAAAACGTTTGCAAATTCCTTCAAAGCCTTTATGGAGCGGAAAACTTGTGTTTGATTTAAATCTTAGGCTCTTCTAACGTTAGGTCTTCATCATCTTCATCGTTGTCATCTTTAGATTGCAAGTCCACAATTTCTTGCAGGTTTATACTGACTACTTCTGTGCAATTTCTTTGTCGATATCAGTGGAACACGCTGCATTGACCCTATTTTCTGAGAAACCTTTCAGTGCCATTTCTTGTGTCCTGAATCTGCATGATGTTATCAGGCTGGCTAACTGTTTCATTTTCTACACTGTCATCACTGCCAAATATGAAATCTTTGTCTTTAAGACTTTTTTCTGGTTTTTTCATTAATCATTTTGATTGTTAGTTTAAGAAACTAAATTGCAAGGACGTCGATTTTCCCCAAAATCTCAGATGCTATCTTGCACATCCCAATGTTGGGAACCACTTTTCATAGCAATAGTTTCCTGTAGTGTAATATTTTGGATAATGTCATAATTCAGAGATTGTAGGACTGACATTGTGGGTGGTGAAACATAACTTAATGTCGGACGAAGGCAGGGACCAATAACAAGTAGCAATGTTAATGAATGAAAGGATGCTTTGATTTTGTTCAAGGTATAAAAAACCAAAAAAAAAAAAAAAAAGTCCAAGGTATAGTTGAGTTTACTTAACAGCTCTTCATAAATTGCTTCCATCATCCAATTCTTATCCTATTTCCATTCTACTGAAAGCCAATTAATTTTGATATTCTTGAAGCACCATGTTTTCTTGCTCTCCCCAATTACCCATGGTTTCACAAATGTCTGATCCCAAAGTGTGTTTAAGAGGATGGTAACCAAAAAACTGACACTGAGCATATTTCTTTCCCCTCTATTTTCAGGGTCCTATTAGGCATTGCCCTGTAAAACAGACCAGTCTCATCAGGACTTGCAATGTCTTTAGGATCATACTCTCTTATAATCTCTTTTAAGTCTGTTAGCTAATTTTTAATAATGTCTTTGTCAACCTCATTTGACTTCCCACAAGCTACATTACAAGTGATACTATAGTTTTTTTGTTTTTCTTTGAAGCTCTGAAGTCACCCATTAGATGATGAAAATTCATCAACTTCTAAAAGTTTCACCGTTTCCTTCACGTTTGCTTTCAGGGTAGGTCCTGAAATGGGAACATTTTTGGTGGAGGCTGGAAGAAACCACTCAAATGGAGAATTGTTGATTTCTGCATAATTTCTATCCCTTTGTTTCCTGATGTGTATGTTGATGCTGCTTATGTATTTTTTATTATTTTATCATTTTCTTTCATAATTGACTAAATTTACATTTTACGTCACTTGAGCTTAATTACAGCTTTCTTGATGGTCTTTTTCTCTTCAGGTATCATCTTGAAAACATCAAACTCTTCTTTCAGAGATAAATTTCTCACTCTCTTGTCCATGGCTATGAATGGATACACTTTATTTTTTTTTTAAAGAAACAAAAAAGGAAATAAGATCTTATAAAAATTAAGGAATTTATGATCTTATAGAAAACACGAATGTCTCAAACAAAAAACTATACACATCATTTTATGATCAAGTTAGCACGCTTCCATAAAAATTTAAGAAAAAAAGAAAACCACATGAGAAGAATGTTTTTGCTTTGTACACACATTGAATGCGTTAAGTGAGCAAATGCTTCTCTATTGATTGGAAAGAATTTTGAAGGAAAAAATTTCAAGCAAATGAAGTAGTGAGTTTTGAAAATTGTAGTAATGTGCATCAAAATTGAAATAACTAAAGGAAAAACTAAAAATTAAAGGTAAGGATGAGAGGTAAAGCCTCTCCAGGTAAAGAAAAAAGTGTGCTTATCCACATTTTAATGAAAATAAAGAGATTTATTAGTATCTCTTAACTTCTTCCAAACCTATGGATGTTGTTTTTTGCTGGAAAAAATTTATGGGCAAAAAAAACAGGCAAAATGTAAAGAATAGATGTAGTCAGAGAACAGTTAACGGTTCACAGTATGTACTCACACACGGTAGCAATGCGGAAGGGGGTGGAAGACTAAGCCCTTATTTCTGATTCTTGTATTTCTTGGCACTATTCCCAGCTTTTCTGTCTGCATTTCCTCCTATTTGTGCTGTAATACCAACAATTTTCTGATTCCGTCCACTTCTTATAGGTTCCGGCTTTCAGAGAATATGTATTAGGCTGAAGTTATTAGTTTAGTGAAAAATACTAGAGTTTGCCTTCTTTGATAGGTTTCCACTTTACACAGGTTCTGGCTTTTGCACGTTTTCCATACCTTATTTCTCCTACGCAAGGCTTTTGCCTACTCATGACTTCTACTTTTGTGAGTCTTTAGCTTCCTGCTTTCTCTGAGCTTCCATATTTCAAGTTGTAGCTTTTCAGGGTAACATTTATGATGAGTTTGGCTGGTCAGCCACCAACCAGTTACACTGCATGTATTGGTGAGGCATTCTTTGCCCTTCTCGTGCTGCTGGCCAACATTCTGTGACTTTTTTCTTTCTTTCTTTCTTTTATCAGATGGTAATTCCTTTACTATCAATGTGGACAGTGTAAAAGCTTGGTTTAATTACGCAAAGCAGATTAGTAAGCACAAGCAACCCTTGTAAAGAGAACTCAGTCATTCAACATAACATCTGTTTGTTTTCATGTTCAGAGAATGATAGATTGAGTGAGGTGAATCTAATTTTAGCTGCAGGTTTGAGGGTTGCCTATGGGTTTAGTCTGACCCAAAGGCTAATTGTTGAGATCAGAAGATTACAGAAAGTTGGGTAGAATATTTGCAGGTTGCTTTGGTGACAGAGAAAATGCTCAGTGTTAAGTTTTGACAGTGTACAGGCTTTTTCTGCAAGGCCTGGGATTCCATATTCCCCAGTGAACTGAGAAAGAGCCTATTTAATGGTACCATCTCCTCCTGTAATATCTGAATTTTGGGAAAAACAACCACTACAGGGATTTTCAAATATACTGGAGCTGCTGTCCCAACATATTTCTCTAACTTTTCATTCAGTCAGTGTCCTCTGAATCCTCCCAGGGCACATGTGTAGGTTTGGGTGAGCAAGTTGAATGTAATAAATCACATACCCTCTCTCTCTCTCTAAATGTTTAGATATCTTCTCCAGCATTATACTAACGAAAAATCTGCGTATCAACTTTATATATTCTATGTCTCCACTGGGTGCTAGTGTAAACCAGTTAAACAAACAGCATCACTTCAAGTAGCTTGACCTAACAAACTGTATCCAGGCTCTAATTAGTGTGCCTATATGAAAAAAAAAAAAAATTTAGCCTGATCCAGAATTATATTTCTATTACTATGGTCTACATCTTTTAAATCAGTCCCACATATGTTCCTTGTTTTTTGCCAATGCCTTCAGAGCAGCTTGGACTTCTTCCTTCAGCACCATCAGTTCCTGATCATATGCCCTCTTCAAATGGTTGAATATTGACTAATTCTTTTTGGTATAATAACTCTGTGTATTCCTTCCATCTTCTTTTGATGCTTCCTGAGTCATTTTATATTTTTCCCATGGAATCCTTCACTATTGCAACTCGACGCTTGAATTTTTTCTTCAGTTCTTTCAGCTTGAAAAACACTGAGTGTGTTCTTCCCTTTTGGTTTTCCATCTCCAGCTCTTTGCACATGTCATTATAATACTTTACTTTGTCTTCTCGAGAGGCCCTTTGAAATCTTCTGTTCAGTTCTTTTACTTCATCAATTCTTCCTTTTGCTTTAGCTGCTGGACACTCAAGAGCCAGTTTCAGAGTCTCCTCTGACATCCATCTTGGTCTTTTCTTTCTTTCCTATATTTTCAGTGACCTCTCACTTTCTTCATGGATGATGTCCTTGATGTCATTCCACAAGTTGTCTGGTCTTCTGTCACTAGTGTTCATTGCGTCAAATGTATTCTTGAGATGGTCTCTAAATTCAGGTGGGATATACTCAAGGTCATATTTTGGCTCTCGTGGACTTGCTCTGATTTTCTTCAGTTTCAGCTTGAACTCGCATATGAGCAATTGATGGTCTGTTCCACAGTCGGCCCTTGGCCTTATTCTGACTGATGATAATGAGCTTTTCCATCATCTCTTTCCACAGATGTAGTCAATAACTGATGGTGCTGAAGGAAGAAGTCCAAGCTGCTCTGAAGGCATTGGCAAAAAACAAGGCTCCAGGAATTGATGGTATATCAATTGAGATGTTTCAACAAACAGATGCAGTGCTGGAGGTGCTCACTCATCTATGCCAAGAAATATGGAAGACAGCTTCCTGGCCAACTGACTGGAAGAAGTCCATATTTATGCCTATTCCCAAGAAAGGTGATCCAACCGAATGTGGAAATTATAGAACAATATCATTAACATCACACGCAAGCAAAATTTTGCTAAAGGTCATTCAAAAACGACTGCAGCAGTATATTGACAGGGAACTGCCAGAAATTCAGACCAGTTTCAGAAGAGGACGTAGAACCAGAGATATCATTGCTGATGTCAGATAGATCCTGGCTGAAAGAAGAGAATACCAGAAGGATGTTTACCTGTGTTTTACTGACTATGCAAAGGCATTCGACTGTGTGAATTATAAAAAAGTATGGATAACACTGTGAAGAATGGGAACTCCAGAGCACTTAGTTGTGCTCATGAGGAACCTTTACATAGATCAAGAGGCAGTTGTTTGGGCAGAACAAGGGGACACTGATTGGTTTAAAGTCAGGAAAGGTGTGTGTCAGTGTTGTATTCTTTCACCATACCTATTTAATCTGTATGCTGAGCAAATAATCCCATAAACTGGACTATAAGAAGAAGAATAGGGCATCAGGATTGGAGGAAGACTCATTAACAGCCTGTGTTATGCAGATGACACAACCTTGCTCGCTGAAAGTGAAGAGGACTTGAAGCACTTACTAATGAAGATCAAAGACCACAGCATTCAGTATGGATTACACCTCAACACAAAGAAAACAAAAATCCTCATAACTGGACCAATGAGCAACATCATGATAAATGGAGAAAAGGTTGAAGTTGTCAAGGATTTTACTTTACTTGGATTCACAATCAACACCCATGGAAGCAGCAGTCAAGAAATCAAAAGACGCATTGCATTGGGCAAATCTGCTGCAAAGAACCTCTTCAAACTGTTGAAGAACGAAGATGTCACCCTGAAGACTAAGGTGCGCCTGGCTCATCCATGGTATTTTCAATCACATCATATGCATGTGAAAGCTGGACAATGAATAAGGAAGACCGAAGAAGAGATGACGCCTTTGAATTGTGGTGTTGTCGAAGAATATTGAACATACCATGGGCTGCCAAAAGAATGAACAAATCTGTCTTGGAAGAACTGTGGCCAGGATGCTCCTTAGAAGCAAGAATGGCGAGACTGTGTCTTACATACTTTGGACGTGTAGTCACGAGGGATCAGTCCCTGGGGAAGGACATCATGCTTGGCAGAGTACAGGGTCAGAGGAAAAGAGGAAGACCCTCAACGAGGTGGATTGACACAGTGGCTACAACAATGAGCTCAAGCATAACAACAATTGTAAGGATGGCACAGGACCGGGCAGTGTTTCGTTCTGTGGTGCCTATTTATAGGGTCACTATGAGTTGGAACTGATTCGACAGCACCTAACAACAACAACATGTATGTTCCAAGGCCTCTGCCGATATAAATTTGCGAATCTTAAAATTATTTAGTATATATGGAGCTTCTTCCCAGGTCAGACTTTGCATCAGTTCTCCTGAGGCTTGCTGGGATTTGGGTGTAGAAGTAACCAGGGACGATGTGAGCAGGTTTTAAGAAGAGTCACCATTTCCATATAAAGTGACTACCTCCAGAGAGCCTATTATGGTATCCTCAGGCAAGGAGAGGCTGACCTACTCTGACAGGAACAAAGTGCTGCTTTTATTGGAAAGGAAGGATTAGCAGAATTCAGGCATTCAGAGTCCTCAACTTCCTTGCAGTATACCAATTGTCTCTATCCCAATTTTCATGATCGATTTATATTCCAATAATTGTGCTAAATTAAAACATTATAGACCCTGGGAGACTGTGAATTCTATTTGTTTCTTAGGCTAGCCACACAGAGGATTAGACTTTTGGTTCTACGAAATCTATTTCCTGCTGCTACGAAACATAAGAGGTTCTTTCAGAGAAGTCAGAGAAGCTTTCTCATTTCTCATCTGGACCTTGAGGTGGGAATTTGAATTTCTGAGATCGTGAGATGAAACTGCCTCTGGCTGCCACCGCAAGAGACAGAGAAGGCTGAGAAGCTACTAGACCTGATTGCCAGCATAATCTTCTTAGAATAACGACTTTCACTTCATTTCTGGTTTTCATATCTCACATTCTGTTACCTCCTTGGCAAACTCCACCATGGAGCCTTATGGAAGGGTATTTTGGAAATCTTTAGAAGGTACTGGTTGTTGTGCTGAGTTAACTACAGATTATCTAACTGAGGTAGTTGTGTCATTCTTTGGATCTCAACTTGTTCTCTTGGGGGGTAAGGGAATATAGGGAAATTTAGTTTTCTAACATAAGCCAGAGGTAGAGATAAAGGCACTTCAGTAGTATTAATTTCAGATAACTAAAGATTTCTAGAATAAGCTTGTTAACAAGAATTTTGTGATGAATGTCTAAGTAGCTAAGAGGTAAACATGGATAGATACAATCTGTATTTTGCAAAATTACTATAGCGTTAATTAAAATTTCTCTTATGAGTGAGATTCCCACAGCTAAATCAGGTCTCAAGCAGGCATTTACTTGAACCAACCAGAATTTTATATATAATGGTATTGGAAATAAATGTGTATAATGTAAATTGAATGAAGCAGGGTTTATTTAGAGCTGAAAACGGTGCATGGAAAAATATTTTGAACTTCAAATGCCTTGTGATTTTTGAGTTTAAGAAAGTGAGTGCTACAATTTTTGTATATATATATATATATATATATATATATGGCAGACATCATTACAATGTAAACCTATGCACAAAGTAGTCTTATTCTATACTAAATGCATTTGTCATTAATTCTATTTCTTGTTTTCTAAATATCACATAGTTTCACTTCATCACTACTGTAAGTTAGACCTTGGGAATGTTGTAAAACCTCCTCCTGCTTTGGATTTCTCATGAATAAAATAAAGAGTGAATGCATAGAAACTCTTAGAAGAGTGTCTGACACATATTACGGTGGTAATCCGTGTCATTGTTATTAACAGTTTTATCATTGTTATTATCATGGCCTTGTTTCTACATCAGGATAACACTAGTAACTATATTTAAAAAAAAAAAAAAAAAACCTTCGCCATAGGGTCAATTCCAACTCATAGCGACCCTGCAGGACAGAGTAGAACTGCCGCATAGATTCCAAGGACCACCTGGAGGATTTGAACTGCCAGCCCTTTGGTTAGCACTTAGTCATTACACTGCTAGGGTTTTCATCTATGTTTAAAGAATGCCTAATCACATATGTAAAATATTCAAAATTCAAATAAAATAATGACGATGAGTTTAAAAAAAACGTTAGAAAAGCAACAGTCAGATCTCTGGAAAAAAAAAAAAACAGACGGAACTCTTGTACTGTGTAATTTGAGAGGAGTTAATAGAGGCAATATTGACAAAGGGTCAGGCAGTATATAGGGGATTCCACAGCTACTAACAGTAGGATGTTATTTCAATCAGTAGACCTAAAAAGTTGAAGGGAAGAAGCAGTTACAGAAACTCAGGAAGAGAGAGAGCTGTGTGAAGAGGCTCCTTCGTGGGAACTATAATTTTAGTCATATTAAGGAGCAAATCTATAGTAAATCCAAAGAAGGGAAGACAGGGAAATGAAAAACCAGACTCATTCATGTCCCTCTCACTGATCTCCTGCTAGTACTCCTCAGTGATTGAATTCAGAATTCACTTAAAAGTCAAAAAAAAAAAAAAAAAAGGGAACCCTTAATGCAATGTACATATGTCATTTTCCTGGGACCCAGAACAGCAGAAGAAAGGTGTTGATCTTGAACGAATAATAGATATTATACAGCATGTGGTTTTAACGCTCTTATTTGATTAACAGAACTATGAAATGGAATATTTTATTATATCAAAATTTTAGTCAAATAACAATGGCTAAACTTGAGCATGTTTAATAAATTAGACAGAACTAGGTAAGTGTATGTATTCTGTGTTAGTTTTATAACAGGAAAATTGGTATTAGTTTTGTTAGGGAAAAATGGCATTTAAATACATGTATGAACAACTACTGAAGAAATTTTTGTTTCCTTAGTGAAATCAGTTATATTTATGGCCTTTGGATGTATGTAGACATTTTCCATTTTTAAAATTTTCCCTTTGAGATAAATCAAATTACTATATTTAGAAAACCTTTTTTCAAGATTCACTAGCAAGATTTCAGGTTTTGCTGTATTTACTATAATTATAGAAAAAAAATTTTTTTTTTTTTAATGGTATGTAGCCAGGTTTAATTTTTTTTTTTTTAGCCAGGTTTCAGTAGTCACTAAATTACATAGTTTCCTAAATATTAAAAGAAGCATGCATAGAATGCATAGAAAGCTATAGTTAACATGTGAACTCTGTGTTTTAAAACTATTAGGTTATCATTGCTAACAGGTTATTTATTGAAACTGTATGCGTGTGTGTGTGTGTGCGTGCGCATGTGTGCATCCATATATATGTACATACCAGCGAGAATGTGTGTAGTTTTTCTTAAATATTGACTAACCAAGTAAGGAAGGTTTATACAATTTTGGGTGCCTTGGTAGAATTCAAATATGGGCTCACTGAGCAGTTTTACTGTAAAAATTCACTCATTCATTAGTGAAAAGAAAGCAATGTCTGCATTGATCATTTTTTATTTATTAAATATTCATTTTTGAAACTATTTTCAATACCACATGAGCAAATGACAGATGATTAATTCCCCTAAAGAGGATGCTTCTAATTTTATCAGCTCTATTCAATTTATGTGATTATCATAAATTAGTTTGTTAATATCCCTCTGCTATTGAAGACAAAATAAGGGTTGGCTGGTTAGAGGACAGGACACAAAGTCTTTGTTTAATGACATATTTACATGAATGTATTTTAGGAATTTTTGTAAGACATTATGAAGTTATACTCTCTGTTTTTTATGTCCAAAGTCTGAATTTAGATTTAATCATGTATTTATTTTAAATGTTTAAAATCTGCACCCATAAACCCAATGCCATAGTAGATTCCAACTCTATAGGACAGGGTAGAATTGCCCCAAGTGTTTCCAAGGAGCAGCTGGTGAATACAAACTACCAACCCTAGCTTTTAACCACTATACCACCAGGACTCCAGATAACAAAATACTGACATAAACCAGATTTGATACTTGACTGAAGAGTCTCTCATAAAAGTAACCTAATAAAGACATTGACTCCCTTGCAACAAAAACAAAACCCAAACAAACAATAAAAGATATTAACACATGTTTTAACTGAATCATACTGAAGAGTATTTATAATTTCATAGCAATTTCTTTTTTCTGCTACTGAAGTCAATCAACAAATGTATGGATTGTCGCTGAGCATGAAAAAATAATATGGCTTTGCATATTCATTGGTTTTTAAATACATTTATAATAGGAAAAGCAAACATGTAAGAATAGGTACAAAATTGTGGAAAGAGCACTGAAGAAAGAATTAAAGCAAATCACATTCCTACCACTTATTAGCTATGGGGTAATAAGGTAATAAATAACCTCATTTAAGTTTCTTATTCACATCAAGTTTATTTCTCTATAAATTTGAATTGTGTTTACTTAAAGTGATAATCAACTGGGGAACTATTTTAACTTGTAAAAGTATATGTAAATTATCTTCCTTCTCTTTATTTGATGCTGATTAATAGAAAAATGTAAGTGACTTTTTAATATTTGATGAAAAACCAGAGGGGATTTATTGTGGTGGTTTTCTAACCAAATGATTTGAAAGTATGCTGTCAAACACAAGAATAATAAACTAAGAAATGAGCTTGGCTTTGGAGGGAGAGTATTATTTTCTTGTTGATTATGAGGAATAAATTTTACTTGTAATAATAGATAATAAGAGCAACAATAAAGTGATGATTCATGTTTATTAATTTATTCATTGTTCTTTAAAACTGTTATTGTGGACTTTTTGTGTACCAGACTTTGTTCTATTTGGTGGGCATCAAAACATGAGAGTAAAATCCTACCTTCATGGTTTTACATGTTAATGGTGCCAGATGGCCAATAAACACATGAAAAAGTAGAACACATTGTATGTCAGACAATGACAGGACTATGGAAAAAATACAACAGGGAAACAAGGATAAGTTGCGATAAGATGAGTGATGGTCTAACTTTGCAAATCTCATGTTAACCTGATAATTACAGACTTAAAGGAAGTGAAGGGGCACCATTTAACAATCTTTTTTTTGTTGTTAGGTGCCATCGAGTTGGTTCTGACTCAAATCAACCCTATGTACAACAGGACAAAACTCTGCCCAGTCCAGCCCTATGCCCACAATTGTTGTTATGCTTGGGCCCATTGTTGCAGCCACTGTGACAATCCATCTTGTTGAGTGTTTTCCTCTTTTTGGTTGACCCTGTACTTTGCCAAGCATGATGTCCTTCTCTAGGGACTGATCCCTTCTGACAACATGTCCAAGGTATGTGAGATGTAGTCTCTCCATCCTTACTTCTAAGGAGCATTCTGGTTGTACTTCTTCCAAGACAGATTGTGCGCTCTTATGGCCGTCCACAGTAAATTCAATATTCTTAGCCAACACCATAATTCAAAGGCATCAATTCTTCTTCTGTCTTCCTTATTCACTGTCCAGCTTTCACATGCGTATGAAGCAATTGAAAATATCATGGCTTGGGTCAGGAGCACTTTGGTCTTTAAGGTGACATCTTGGCTTTAAAACACTTTAAAGAGGTCTCTTGCAGCAGATTTGCCAATGCAACGTGTCTTTTGATTTCTTGACTGCTGCTTCCATGAGTGTTAATTGTGGATCCAAGCAAAATGAAATCCTTGAAGGCTTCAATCTTTTCTCCATTTATCATGATGTTGCTTATTGGTCCAGTTGTGAGGATTTTTGTTTTCTTTATTTGAGGTGCAATCCATACTGAAGGGTGTGGTCTTTGATCTTCATCAGCAAGTGCTTCAAGTCCTCCTCACTTTCAACAAGTACCTTTATGTCATTTAACAGTCTGGGGAAGGAATATTCAAGGCACAGAAAACACACACACAAAAAAGTTTTTGAGTTGATTCTTGCCGTCCGTATACCACATAGTACAATACAATTTTGAATTCAATTTAAAATTTCTCACTCTTATCTTCAAGGTTTTGACATCTTAGCAACTATATAACTATGTTCAACCTCTATAGTCTCTGATCTACTGATTCACAACGTTGTCTATTCCTAAGGTTATTCTTAAAGGAACTTAGAAAGGAAACTTCTTTATTGCTGTTAAAGGTCAGAACCTATAAGACAGACTTTTCTTGTCCATCTTCCAATTTTTCTCTGAAATTCAGTTATGTGTGGATTCAGTAATTTTTTTTGAGAAAAAAAAGTCTCAGTGCTCACACCCAGTTAGTTAAGAAGTTTAATAGTTCAGACTTTCCCACACTTTAGTATTTTTCTCAACCTCGTCTATATTCTTTCAATAAAGACTTCTCTAATGGATATTTCAAAACATCTACCTTACTTGTAAAACCTCCTGTCTTATGCTGGGTTCTCTAGAGAAGCAAAACCAGTAAAGCATATAAATAACTATATAAAGAGATTTGTATGAAGGAAATGGTTCACGTGGGTGTAGAGGCTGGAAAGCCCCAAGTCCGTGGGTCAAACTAGAGGCTTCTCCTGATTCATGTAGCCACAAGCATATAGATAGCTATATAAAGAGATTTGTATCAAGGAAATGGTTCACGTGGGTGTAGAAGCTGGAAAGCCCCAAGTCCGTGGGTCAGACTAGAGGCTTCTCCTGATTCATGTAGCCACTGGGCCTGGCAAATACAGGATGGGGGAGGTCAGAAAGCAGGGCTCTTGCTCACAGGCTATGAAGACTGATGAACCCCAAGATCGGTAAGCAAGATGGTAGGTAAGCTGGTAGCTCAAGTCCCAAGAACAGGAAGCCAGACAAACAAGAACCAGCTGCAGGACCAGAGTGAGCAAATACCTAAGAGCTTTGCCAGAAAATCCACTTACACTGGATGCAGGCCACACCCCAAGGAAACTTCCTTTCAACTGATTGGCTACTCACAGCAGATTCCATCATGGAGATGTTCACATTGTATAAAATAGCATCCTGGAACTGATCACATCATTATAGGACTGCCAGACTACATCCTAACTGCCAAACCACTGAGAATCATGATCCAGCCAAGTTGACACACAACCTTAATTATCATACCTTCTCATATGTATTTTCTTTTTTTTTTTAATCTAGGTTAGTCATCATCTGTTCACAATTTAATAAGCCATTTTTAAAATATTCTATAAGGATCCATAATATAGAGATTGGTGATAAAGAGTTAAAATATAGCTAATTCCTACCTATCCAACCCAGTGCCCATTAACACTAGTGATATGAGTGGTAATGTGATCAGTGTTTGCCAAAATGTCATCTTGCATACAGACATTACCATGCAATGTTATAAGTTTTATTTTGAAATAGTAATTTGAAGCAGTGATTGGAAGGTTTGAAGTCTGAAGACAAAACAACATTTTGTTTGACTAATTTTAGTCACATCAGGAGTTAATTTGGCCAAAATGAGATTAGCCATGCAAGCAGATTTAAGTTTTAACTGATATTAATATTGTATTTTTGTTAAGTATATATCTGGTTAGGCACATAAAATAGAAATTATGAAAACATCAGGGAGATAAAAAATAAAAATACATAAAATATACATTAAAATAAATCCATAGGGTAATTTATCAAAACAGTCTAGAAAAAGATGAATTTGAAACTAACATGCATGTATTATATAACAGAGCCCAAGACTTGTAAACAGTAGATTACATTACAGAACATAATTGCAGCATGCTGTCAGATGAAAAGGGTCAAAGAAAACAACGACAGAAAATACTGGCAATTTACTCCCATCATGCATCTCATTACTTATTTCTATTCCTTTCTATTAAGGCCACCAACTCTCCTATTAATTGACCTTCCAAGAGTTGGTGTAATTACACAGCATGTTTGGAGATGATATATAGTCAGGAAAAAGACAAATTAGTCTCAGTGACAGAAACATTTATACAAATGTTGAGAGATGTATGATGTATGGTAGCTGTGAGAATGCATATTTCAAATCTCTGATTGCCTAGAGCGTAACTGAGCTAAGAACTCAGTTGCTAAGCTTTGAAATCCATCATCACCTTACTGCTAAGATTACCCTTTTCACCAACTGCTCCCAACTAATGACTGAACATGGCAGGAAGGCTTACGCAGGTCCATTCCTCGGAGACGCTGGTATCCTCTGGGTGACTGGGTGACAGGCTCAAAGTCTCCATAAAAACTTACCAAACTCTTAGAACATTGCACTCTAAGATACATCTTGTCTTCGCTTATTGACTATCTCATTATCTGACATTTTACATTTACCACAATAGTAAAAAATCTACTATCTGACTATTTTGTACATTAACAACATACATCTGGCAATAATGAACACTGAGGTGAGAGGTAAGAGTAAAGCTGGTTTTGATGGTTAAGGTTATATGTCAGCTTGGCAAGGCCAGGACTTTCAGTGGTTTGGCAGTTACATAATGATGCAACTTGGCAGCTATGCAATAATGTAGTCATCCTCCATTTTGTGATTTGATGTGGTCATCCTCTATTTTTGCATAATACCAGTTTCTCATGACAATATTGTCTTTGGAACCTAATTATGTCAATAAGAGAGAAAGGGGTGTACTTCTATTGAACTTTCCTTCTCTCCTTTTTTCTTGGGGGGTCAGAACTACATCTTGGTCTAATGGCTCTCTTGGCCTCTGACTCTCTCATTTTCCCTAGCAGACCTTGTTCCTAAAAAATCTTTTGCAGGGTTAACCCCACAGGGTCCTCTACTTCTCAGATGACTCAAGGAATTACATTACGTGACTAAATTAATCAAGATATTGCTTTTGTTTTAGACTTCTAACTTCAAATTGCTGCTTCAAATGACTGTTTCAGAATAAAAAAACATAGGAACACAGAATAAAAACAAGAAACCAGTACTTAAAGAAATGTGCGAGCTTTGTGACATTGCTACAAGGAGGTGTGTGAGCATTGTGTTACTAGTATTGCTATTTCTTTGTGCTTCTCTCCTTTTTTTGTTGTTGTCTTTAGCAGTAACATCAAAGATGAAAGCTAAGAAAATGGGCTACTGCTTAATCTGAATGTGCTGAGAGAGAAGAAGAGCAAACAAAAAAAGACAGAGTAAAAGATGATGGTTTTGGAAGGAGAGCAAAATAGAATAAACCCCTGCAACAGAAAGGAAGGGGAGTGCAGTGAGTACTGCACTGAGAAGGAGCCTCATCTTAGCGTAGGAGTTACCTCTGAAGGGATTTCCCAGCACAACTTGAACAAGGAATAGCATATTCAAATATTGTATAAATACTGTGTACTGGTTATCATATGCATATTTACCCCAAATATCCCCACTAAAACATTAATTTCAATAAAATTCAACAAGATCCAGTTTCTTCTAAGATAAGAAGCTTGACTTAGTAACATCTTCAGAGCTTCCTCTTGCGAATCGATGCACAGTAGCTTAAGCTGAATTTAAGCTTCTTTGCTGCAGACGGAAGTCGTTATACATAATCGTCTTAGTCACTTCAGAATGCTTTTAAATACAATAATAACATAATTATTTCTATTTATTTGGCAAAAAGAAAATCATTACTAATTAAAATTAAGTGTCTTAACTAAGTATTTAATTAATACAGAAAACATATTCACTATTTATAAAGATGTAATTATGTACCAATAAACACATTAAAATGTAATAGTTGTAAAGTAAAGCTGAAAGGTCAATCATACAATAAAAAACTGAAACAAAGCTAAAAGAAAAAAGAACCAATACAATAACTTCTATTACTTAATGTAATTTCTAACGAAGATTATTTAAAATTAAACTGCTGATATAAAGAGATAATGTAAGAATTAAAACCGAAGCAGTTTAGAGAAAACACAAATTTGTTATGTTAAATATATTCCTGTGAATTTTTCTTCAAAAAGCAGTGTCCTTAATCAGTTTACTTTTGTTAATGCTAAATGATTTTCATTCCATTGGAGAGCCATATAACACATTCGTACACTAAAAGCACTTTGCACATAAACACGTGCAACACACATATACCACACACGTAAACACATACCCAAACCTATTAAACTTTTTATTTTAACTCATTGCTTCCTAAATTTATTTGTACAATAAACTCTTTATTATGTGTTACTTATTAATATATACCACAAAAATGAGATCCTACAGTTCAATATTTCTGTGTGTATGTGTATGTGTGTGTGCAGAGTATTATGTATGCACATACATACATATACATATGTATATACACATAATATAAAACTGTCCAATGTTACTGAAATATAAACTCATTATTATTTAGCAATATATTAGAATACCTTGTGTCTTACAAAATTTTTTATTGTGCTGATAAGGTTAAAAATCATATACATGCATTCCCCGAATTGTGAACCAGTTCCGTTCCTAACTTTGTCTTTAACTCAAATTTGTACATAAGTTGGAACAGTTAGGTATGGTTCTTATCTAATGTCAATAGGTCAGATGTTTGTCTTAGTATATAGTGTACCTTTGTATGCATAAAAATATTAAACACTTCTAGATACACTAAAACATTTTTAACATAATAATACTGTAATAACAACTATGTTTTAATGCATCTTGCAAAGTAGCTCCCATTTGTTACTACAGATCAGTGTGTAACTACGAGTGGTAAGTAAATTGGACATTCATAACTCGAGGACTGCCTGTACTAAAAATATGGTGTAGATTAAACTAGGTGACTTATGTTTGAATTAAGGTAGGTTACCTATAATCCAAGGATCCCTGATGGCACAGTGTTTAAGCCCTCGACTGTTAACCGAAAGGTTGTTGGTTTGAATCTATCATCCATTTCCCTGGGGAAAGATCTGCCAGTCTGCTTCCATAAAGACTACAGCCTGGGGAATCCTATGAGACAGTTCTACTCTGTCCTGTAGGGTCGTTATGAGTTGGAATCCACTCGACATCAACAGGTTTGGTTTCTTTGATTTACATTTGACAAATACATACAAGATAAGGTCAGGAGAAAATCCACAGCTTCCTGTGAATAAACATGAAAAAAGGGAGGGACTTGTTGAGCAAACAGAAAGAAAAAGTAAATGATCCTGAAATTAGATGATGGAATACTTACATGTGGCAGCACTTGACCAAGAGAAATAAGTGTCTGTGGTGCCACATAATGTATGGTGGTCAGGTGGTTTTTAGGAGCTGCCATGCCCCTCCCCTAGCCTAGTGATGTCAAAAGCCACTGAGTGGACACTTACATTTAGACGTGATCCTCTTGAAATAAGGAGGCTGTTGAAGTGACAGAAGTTACCTCCCATGTAGAAGCGTCCCACCGTGTGGAGGATGGCAAAGAGCATGCCACCAGGAGCAGCAACCCTAGGATGTCAACACACTCCAAGGTTTGCAGGTGTAGGGGTCACCAAGAGAGACGAAACTCACACAGACACTGGACAGAATTGCGTTTACCTAAGGGGAAGAGAAGCAGAGTAAGATCACCTTTAATAGTGGCAGTTGATTCCCCATAGCCAGCAGGTCATTCCCTGCAGCCATCTCAGGATGCTGGGCCACATACACCCCTCTCATGCTGCAGGTGAAGAACCTCATTCCCTCCCCACCAGGAACAGATACAGAAGTGGGGTTGCCCAGGTGCCATGTGATGCACACAGGTAGGCAGAACAAGTGTTCATTGGGCCAAGAACAGGGAAATACCACCAAACCTGATAAGGTGCTCAGTACAAGCTGTGCTGTCCTCAGTGAGGGCCTGAGGCCCAGGCTGGGCAGCCCAGACAAGGGGAAGAGAATTTCTTGAGTTCTGCTTTTTTTCAAAGAGGCATTTTGGGATGTGCTTTTATTCCTTTTGTTCTTATATCCTTTGAATTTCCTATTTACTGGTCTGATAGAAATTGAAGCAAAAATAACCTTAAATGGATTCCAGTCATCATTTCCATCAATTATTAAATTGGAACTTTTTCTGTGTAGTATGTCTGGCTCATGGGGTAGAGTTAAGCAGGACTGATAAGATTGAGTTTATGAGTAATTAGGGCCGAGTTTAGTATCTCTCCTCTTATTTTCTGGGTTGACTGGTGAGATGTCCATGTTATTTTCTGCATTTGGACTGTTTCCCAAGGGAAGGTGGAAGGGTGTAGTCACCTATAGAGCTTTGATGGCCCTGCAGTAGATTTGGGTTAATTTCTTTCTTTTATGGGATACCTGAAGGGTGTTTGTATTGACAGCAGCTGAGCTTCCTCATCCTAGGAATCTCACAAAAGCCCAAGTCTTGAGAGGTGGTGCCAGTTTTATATCTCTGTTGGAGGTATGCCAGTAGTTAATGGGCCAGAAGGCCCACACTAACTAATACTTGGTGAGGCAACTGTCCTTAGCTGCCCATGTTATCTCCAATGAGCCAGTGACCATAATAGGGCATTAGATGCAAAGCCTGGCAAAGAGGTTGCTACATGTAATAGGACAACAGAAGGAAATGCCCTGTGGTATTAGATTACTTCTTCTGGTGGGCAGAATAATGAACTCACAAATATGCCCGTGTTGTAATTCCTGGAAACTGTGAAAGTGAATTAATGTTGCAGACAGAATCAGCTGACCTTAAGAGAGGGAGAGTATCTTGGATAATACAGGTAGGTCCAATGTAATCACAAGAGTCCTTTAATATAGAAAAAGGAGGCGGAAGTGTCAGAATTAGATGTGATATGAGAAATATTCTACCAGCCTTTGCTGTCCGTGAAGAGAAGGAGGACAAGACGCAAGGAAGGAAGGCAGCTTCTAGAAAACTGATAACAGCAGTAAAATGATCTTTCCACTGAAGGCTCCAGAAAACAATACAGTCCTACCAACGTCATGATCTTAGCCCAGTGAGGTCTATTTTGAATTCCTTAACTACAGAACTGTAAGAAAATAAATTTGTGTTTCTTTAAGCCACTTAAATTAGTTTGTGCTAATTTGTTATAATAGCCATAGAAAACTAATATACTCCTACGGAGGAGGCTCGGGGGAGATCAGACAGATCACTCATTCCTAATATATATAATAGGAACCCTAACTATTTATTATTAACAGCACCCTAGACTATCCTTCACCCCATCAATACCTGAGTCTAGACATCAAACAATATACTGTCACTAACTACATTTTATTTATTTTTAATCTCTAAGGGCAAATAGTAGAGGACCTGCTGGGTTGGACTTTGCTGCCCTGTCCGTAGGAATGGCTGACCCTGAGCACAGTGCAAGCACCTCTTAAATTCAGATTACCTTATTCTTTTTTGGATGGTTTATGAAAATCTTTTCACTTTCCAGTTTAGCCATAAGAGAAAAGGTAAATATGGGCAAATGGTGTAATTGGAATATGAGTGAGTGTGTGCAAGTCCCTTAGGGTTCTTCTAAGAAAAAAATGAGTAACAAGGCAAGAGTTAGTTGGTGGAAAACTTCTGGTTAATTCAGGGTGCTTTGTAACATAAAAGGCCTCCATGAAGGCTATCATGGACCACAGCACTAAATACAGCATATACAGAAATCCACCACTAACCAGTTTATCTAAACAAGAAGAAGACTGATTAAGCAAAGATTTAATGCCCACTGGCAGTGCAGTGGTTAAGGACTCAACTGCTAACCAGTAGGTTGGTGATTGGAACCCACCAGCCACTCTGTGGGAGAAAGATGTGCAGCCTGCTTCTGTAAAGATTACAGCCTTGGAAACACTTTGGGGCAGTTCTACTTTGTACAATAGGGTCTCTATAAATTGGAATCGACTTGATGGCAATGGATTCGGTTTTTTAGATCTCCACACTGCTGTCTGGATTGCAACCCCTTCGAGTCCACTGTCTTCTGTTTATTTGAGCAAGCATATACTTTTCTAAGTCTCTATACAATGAAAACATTCAGTAATGGTATCATGATTTGCTAAATACTCGGCACCTGAAGGATCTTTTAAAGGATAAGTGCTGGAATCTAAATGCTTATTTGAATTTATAATCTGGGACAGCTTTTTCTGGCATTTTTCATATCCTTATCCAGAATTTGAAGATAAAAATTGTTCTTCATATAAAGAAAAACTTCTTGAAGTACATGGCAACACAATAGATGAGAAAGAAATCTGCTGGGATTCGGAGTCTTGCAGTGACTAATAATAGATGACAGATTAAGGATAATTGACAGTGTTACTGTGAAGTGTTTATAACAACAGAAGAAGGGGCTTCAACAGACAGCTGGAGGAGAAGGTACCGTATTATCAGAGGGAATTAAATGCTTTCATGGTGAAAGTAGGCAGTAGGTTTCAAATCTAGCTTTAATGAGCTTCCATTTCTTGTGGTAAAGGGAGAATATTTTGTGGTTTTCAGGCTAGAGTTTTTTCTTTCCATTTTGTCACATCATAAGCCTCATGATATGCTGTAATAAAATTCAGGAGAGTGAGTAATTTCTACTTTGACTATGGCTAAAACAGGCCGGTAATATATTTATAAATTATGTAGTTATCACAAGCTTATAAGTTATGGAGTTATTAAGGACAAGTATATATTACATTTAAGCAAGGATTGAGGTAGAGTTGAATAATTTTTTACAAATGACCTGCTCGCACTCTCCTTATCTTAGACACTAATATGAAATACAAGTTTTAGAAAATGGCATTATTCTAATTAGTACCCCTTATAATGATTGGAGCAAAGTGTTAATTAGTTCAAATCCATTAACTCTTTTATTTTTTTAATAATTTATTGTGGTAAAAATATATAAACAAAAACATAATCATTTCAATCCTTTTTTTAAAAGATCCATTTCATTTTTGTTGTTGAGAATATACACAGCAGAACATACACCAATTCAACAATTTCTACACTTACAATTCAGTGACATTGATTACATTCTTCAAGTTGTATAACCATTCTTGCCCTACATGTCTTAGGCTGGGTTCTCTAGAGAAGCAAAACCAATGAAGCATATATGGAGGGAGAGAAAGAGAGAGAGAGAGATTTATCAAGGAAATGGCTCATGAGGTTGTAGAGGCCAGAAAGTCTCAAGTCTGTGGATAGGGTTGGAGGCTTCTCACAACTCACGTAGCTGCAGGTACTGGCAAACCCAAGATCCAGGCTGTGGAGGCTGACAAATCCCAAGATCAGCAGGCAAGCTGCTAGCTCAGGTTCCAAGAACTGGAGGCCAGATGAACAGGAGCCAGCTGCAGGATCCAGAGGGAGCAAAAATCTGTGAGTCTTGCCAGAAAGTCCACCTATATTGGATGTAGGCCACACCACCAAGGAAACTCCCTTCAACTGATTGGCCTCTCACAACAGACCCCATCCTGGAGGTGATCACATTATATCAGATCTCATCAAGGAGGTATTATATCATTATACTGTTGTCAAACTACATCATAACTGCGGAACAACTAAGAATCATGGCCCAGCCAAGTGGACACACAATGGTAATGATCACACTCCTTTTCTGAGATTTTCTTCTTCCATTAACATAAATTCACTGTCCCCTAAGTTTCCTATCTAATCTTTTGAGTTGCCGTTGTTATTTCCATCCCATATAGATGAATCTTAAAAGAACACAATGTTCAAGGCAGACATTCTTTATAAGTTAAACTATTACATGTTTTTTATAAGACTTCAGGGGACATTCAGGTTTAAGGTTTAAAGATTATCTATCTCAGGGCAAGAGTTTCAAGGGTTCATGTAGTCTCGATGACTCCAGAAAGTTTGGACTCCCTGACAGTTTGAAATTATGTCCTGCAATTTTCCCCCTTGTGATCAAAATTCTTCTATAGAATCTTTGACCAAAATGTTCAATAATGGAAGCCAGAAACCATCCAGTTTTTCTGGTCTCATGGCAAAGGAGACAGTAGTCCATGGTGACAATTAACTACAAATTCCATTTGCTCTTCCTATTTCTGACTCTTTTTCTTCTTTGATCCTCCAGGTGAATAGAGACCAATTGTTGTACTGTGGATGGCTGCTTGTAAGCTTTTTAAGACCCCGGGCATTATGCAGAAATGAACTAGGAGGTAGAACAGAAGCACTAAACACATTTTTAGACCAATTAACTGGGATGACCCATGAAACCATGACCCTCAACCTTCAACCCAAGGAACCAAATCCCATGAGGTACTTGGTTGTACATAAACAACCTCACCAACTACTGTTTTTTTTTTTTCTGTCATTTTTGTAAATATATGTATCAAACAACTTCAGCCAGTTCACTTTTTACAGGTGTACAACTTCCTGACAGCAATTACATTAATCAGTAGTGCAACCCTACCCTTAGTTAATGTGAATTTACGTCACCGTAAACAGAAATTCATTACTTCATGAGCAATAACTACCTTTCTCCCCTCCCTTCTGCCCCTGGTAAACACTAAGAAACTTTGGTCTCTATACATTTGCCTTTTTATTTTTTTTTTATATAATTGAGGTTGTATAATATTTGTCCTCTTGTAATTGACTTATTTCACTCAGCATAATGAAGCTTTGAAACAGAAAGCATTAATGCAAAATTGCACAGTATGTACTTGGAATTTAGAAATGGAACACAATAAATTATAGCTTATGTCAAGAATATATATGCCACGAAAAAAAATAATCAAGATATTTTTACTACATCTTTCTCCAGCGGGGTTGGCTGGTGGGTTCGAACAGCCAACCTTTCGATTAGCAGCCGAGCTCTTAACCAACTACACCAGCAGGGCTCCTCATACCCTACAAAATACTATATAATTGTGCCAAAGATGACCACCCATCAACAAAAGTTCATGGTATCCCTTCTATAGTATATGATTCTTTTGCCTCTAGCTAGGGATTGTATCTTTTTTTCTCTTTTATATAGAGAGGGTTTAGTTCTCCTCAGTGGTGTGTGAGTGAAGTGTTGTGTAGCATTCCAGGTTTGAGCCTGAGGAAATAAGTGTGCCTTTTCCACAATTCCTTTATCCATCGCTTTTCTGAATACAGTGGATTTGAAAAAGCTGAAAGAACCTAGGTCCTTGAGTCATCACATGGAAAATATATTCTAGGCATGCATATCAGACTTAATGTGAGTGAGAAATAACTTCTAAAACAGTTGAAATTTGGGTTTTGTTTGTCACAGGATCTAACATTAGCTTAGCTAATACATTTATGCCAGTTTTTTTTAATTGCCCTTCATTTAGCTAAGTATTAACACATTTATCTGCACTAAATATGCACAGTTTTCAAAATGCTTATGTCATAAAGAGATGCCAGGGTTGCTGTATATCACATAGGGAATCGTTTTGAAAGATTTGTTGTAAATCTCAATTTTATAATCTGTGAAATTAAAACATTTAGAAGTATAAAGAAAGTAATTGAAATGGCTGAGTCTTCAGGAAGCCATAAGTATAAATATGGTCACATTAATATGACGGACTAAATTATTGTAGCTCTTCTCCCCAACTTAATGACCCTTGGTATCAGAAATATGCTAAGTTACCCATTCCCATGTAGCATTGTTGCTACCCAAGGAATAATTGAGCCATGTTCACACTGCTTCACTTGACTCCCATTTTCTACTCCTGCTGACTTTTTCTTTTGAACACTACGCATGAAATCCGCAGACATCCCTGCTAGCTTAGCTGTGACTCTCCAGTGGCCTCCTTGAAGGCACAACCGACATGCCACTGCAGACCAAGTTTCAATTCAAGCAACAGATGAGCTGAGTTGTAGATTCCTGGTGCCTTGTTTAACAACACTCTTGCAAAGTGAGAACAAGTTTCCTTCCCTCTGCGTTGAACGTGATAAAAGGATAAAATAATGTACTCAATGTAAGGGCCCATGTAAATTTATAATTTTTCCCAGAAAGTGCAACATCCCAAAAAGTAAAAATTACTTCAGTTTTCAAGTCGACACTTTTTTTTTTTTTAAACATTTTGCTCTGGATATACATATTTTTTTTTTTTATACATGTACATCCTGTCAAGGTACAGCCACATGGTAAATCCATCCACAGAGCTGCCCTTCAAACTCTTGAGCTGTTTTGCTAGCACTGGCTTTTAATTCCAGACTCCTCTTACTCAGAAGCCTCATCGTCACTCCTTGTAAAGTCCCTAGTTCCTTCTACCAGATCTTTATAGGTCTGAATTCTATATATGGAATAGAGTTCACATGTCTTTCCTCCTCCTACGTATCAAGGAGGCTTTATGCAAAACTGTTTCACAGTTGGAGAGTTAGGGAAGGAATGTTCCATATCTTCATTTGACAGATGAATCCAATCCTCTTCTCTGGCCCGAACTGTATAATGTGTTACAAAAATGAATTGCTGTCTGAATTTATTTTTTCTTTTCTTTTATAAAATATTTAAGATTTCATTGCTTCTTATGGAAGAAAGCTTAATTGTAAGCTAATTTTCTCGAAAGTAGTTCACCCATCTCTAATGTTGACTCTAATTTCATTCAGGGTGAGCATGAAATATGCACATCTCATGTGGAAATAATCTTTTTCAGGAGTGAAATCAAATTAAAAGGAAAAAAAAAATTAAGTAACTACCTATGAGGGATAATCCTTTAATGCATTAACTAGCTGACAACTCATGAAACACTAAATTCTTTAAGTTTTAAAAAAGAGTATTTCCTTATTTCTCTATTCCCCTTTACTCTTTATCCTAAATTTAAATCTATAGAAATTGATTTTAAGATATACAAAGGAATACTTGAAGCCTACCAGTAGAAATTCCACTTTAGAAATGTTATCTCCTAATTATTAATTGCATCTGATGTTTTTAAATACACAGATGTAGGAAAAAAATGGCAAAGAAGCAGCTGTTAAAAATACCTTTGATTCTTAGAAGTATAATCCTTTAAAACACATTGACATGCAAAGAACATTTCTCAGACTCTTTCAGGAAAAAGTGTAAGTACCAGTTCATTGAAAGGCAAGTTTAAGTTATTCAATTTCACATTTCCAGAAACTCTTGACATTTACGTATTGCCACATTGGCAGCACGTTGAATATTTCCGAAGGAAGACAGTGAGTCTTATGATGCACTCAGTATTATAAAGGAGACTCATTTTGTAATTTCAGATTAAGTCAATAAGTGTATTACCATGTAAGTGGTTTTCATGACATAAACTAAATAATTGCTTGTTTAACCTAGATTTCACACCATGGAATTGGCCAAGCCTTATAACTCGTCTGGTAAAATGAGTAAGTAAGGATACATATCTGGCAACCTTGTTTTTTAATGAGACAAGATTCAAATAGGAATACCCAGATTATACATGAGAAATAAATTAGAATTATTCTGAATTCATATACATAAAAATAGCTACTATACTTATATACTATATTTATATAGTATACTTAAAGTAGCAATTTTTGTGCATATGCATTATATCAATACACGAAGCCCCAGTGGCACAGTGGTTTAGAGCTGTGATTGCTAACCAAAATATCGGCAGTTCAAATCCACCAGCTACTCTTTGCAAATCCTATAGGGCAGTTCTACTCTGTCCGATAGGGTCGCTATGAGTCAGAATCGACCGCACAGCAACAGGTTAGGTTTTTTATACCAATACCTAAGAAGCCCTGGTGGCACAGTGGCTAAGTGCTCAGTTGCTAACCAAAAGGTAGGTGGTTCGGACCCACCAGCTGCTCCATGGGAGGAAGATGTTGCAGTCTTCTCCATAAAGATTTATAGGCTCGGAAACCCTTGGGGGGGTCTCTATGAGTTAGAATCAACTTGATGGCAATGGGTTTGGTTTTATTTATATGACTACATGGTTTCCAAATTAGGAGAAGTAGTAGATATTAGGAAAATTGGTAATTCTGTAAATGGAAACCTTCAAAGAAATGTTCAAGGAGAAAGATAGATTTTGTCATATTGCCCGTAATTTGAATCCACATGGTAGAAACCTTCTATGCAAGATATCTTTATCTTTTATAATGATGTATTGGTTATACAGTACTCATATAAACCTAATATCTCATCTGATTGTCACAGAAACTCTGTGAGAACAGCAAGGCAGCTATTTTCACCCCTACTTTTTGGGGGAGGCTGCCAGGTCAAATGGCTAAAAAACAGAATATTCTTTCCCCAGACTGTTGTTTTCCTCTGAAAGTAGAGGTTTCTACTGATAGGAATGTACACAGATAAATACATACTGTCAATGTGGCCTGACAGATGCAGGAAAGAGAGGTAAGAATTTTATCTCATACTAGATTAAAATAAAATGTTTTATGATTGCTGATAAACATATCTAAAGGAGATTTTTCAATAATGATGACTATTTCAATTCAGCTAGATCCCTCTCTAAACATAAAAGAGATGAAATCAATGGGCATTATTATTTATTAAAAGTATAGGGAAACATTTTTCAAAATAAAAATGATTATATTTTGGTAAATATTACATACTTTTTATGTTTAACGTTTTTCAGAACAAACTTATTTATGAATTTCAGTTTATAAAATTTGGTATAGAATCATGAGCCACATAATGTTCCTTTGGGCAACATCTAACTCCATATACATCCTTGGTCCCATACAGTTATAACAGAGTCCAGAAATCCTGATCAGAGAACGGGGGAGGTAGCAGACGTAATTAGACGTAGTGAATGTAACAGCTTCCAGAAGGCCACACATGTATCTCATGTCTCTTGTACACAACAAAGTGATTGCACTGCCAGGCATATGATGGGACATATATAACCTGTGGTACATAGGTCTTGATAGTCATAATAAATGCTTATGTTACTGGTTTATGTATATTATATACTGTACTTTCTACCGTTATTTTAATGTGGAATTTTCCTACTTACAAATAAAAAGTTTACTCCAGAACAGTGCATGCTTTGATTCATAGGCAGAGACATCAAATCTCACGTATAGCATGTCTCTTGAATGTTGTAGCATTATCTCTCTGTTTAATTTTCTTTCGAAAATATTACCGTGAAGTGCATCATGGCTCCCAAACGCAGCAAAACCAGTGCTGGTGATAGAAGCAGCAAGAGGCAAAGGAGAAGGATCGATTTGGAAGTGAAAAAAAAAGGTTATTACACAATATTAAGGTGGAAAATCAGGGAATGCTGTTGCTGGGTATTCAGGCAAGTTCCCACAACGACCGAATCATGTAACACTCTGTTTCACAGAATGTACTGTGGACTGCATACTTAATATGAATTCAATACACAAGAACAACGAGGGTATTTTGATGAAAACAAATATTTTAAAAAGAGTGTCGTGGATGAATTTAGGTACTTTGTACTAGTTTACTTCTACATTTTATTTCGGTTGTTTAGAATCAAGAATGTACTGATTCAAGCCCATAATAATAGAACTATTAGCAACTTTTAAGAACTCACAATGTTTGGAAAATTTTAGTTAATTAGAACTCAAAATAACCGAATGAAGAATAACAGAAAATGTTTGCTTATTTAATAGCTGGTTTTAGCTCTTAAATAAACATTGAAGTAAGCCAACAGGCCCTCCCAAATTATACTGAACTATGAAACTATGTGTAATGTGATATTGCCGTTACAGGACATGCTGTTTACTGGTCAACTGACAATTACTCCTTGATGATATCATGGGAAAAAAGGGTTATATGTAAACCATGTTCTATATATATATATAGAATTTTATATACAGACATATGATACCATTTGGTTCACTTGTCTGAAACAAAATATTGCTGTACAACTATAAAGTTTCTAATCAATGACATTTATGTAAAATAAAAAAAATATGCAAAGAAAAGGAAAGAGGTTGTACTCCAAAATAAGCAGAAATAATATTAATGTAACAGAACAAGTTAGTAAGTTCATGGTTTCCAATGCAATGTGACTTGGGATGTAGGTCAATTTAGTGTGTTTATGTCGTTGGTAATAGTGTGGGTGAAAGCTTTAAACAGTTAAACATATTTAAATGTTTAAATTTGTAACAAAGAACATGAGAACAAAATAAACAGAAAAATACCCCACCATTTTATAGCTTGAGAAAATTTTACTCATACCTTAGAAATAAAGGAATAGAGATATACATTAAAATGCATTCAAGCATCAAGGTCACTACTGAAAAAACAAAAAAGTCTGAAAGAATTAAAATATGCCCCTAATCACATGGTTCTTGCTAAAGAATGACTAAAGCACAGGTGGAATAATGTCCAACATTATTTTTTAATTTTCTGTAAGTAAAGTGGGGATTTTTAAATGACATAAGTGCTGGTAATATAATTTTGGTGTCTTCTGTCCTATAATAAAAATACAGAAACCAATACTTTTATGATTGGGAGACCTTGTCTTAAAATTTTGTTACCCATTAACCACTAATGTTTTCTTTTCAGTACACTTTAAACAGCCTGTCCTTGATCTTCTCTTTCATTTCTACCTATTTCCTTTCCTATATACTCTGCTGCACACAAATCCACCTCTCTAGTGGCCTCGTTGCTTTTTCCTGCTTTTGTTTGCTGCATTATTGTCCTCCATGACTTTGCTCACTTGAGAACACTCCTCTGTTTCAGTTTGATATGGTTTACTAGCGATAAATAGTTGCAGGCAAATGATTTTCAACTATCTCTTAACATCAAGAAATACTTGACGAATGATAAGCTCTGAAAGCAAAAATTCTAAAGATTATTATGTCATTTTACCACAGATTAATTTTTTTCATCAGTCTGATAAACCAACTATCCTTAATTACTGATTGATTTTGAGCAATTTGCTATGAAATTGGTTAATGAGGAAATCATATTAACTGTTGATAAATAAAACAGCTTTGAAAATCAACTAAATTAAAAAAAAAAAAAGAAAACAGAATATAAGAAAGTAGAATAGCATACAAAGTGTAATGAACCCAAAATTTATTTTGGTAAAATGTTGATAACTTTCCTTAAACGTTTTGATGCCTTTAGAAAACAATTTGATTTTAAGTTCTTAACCATATAATTTTTCTGTTTCACAGTTATATAGTTTACATCCTGATGAGAATGATCAATCAATACAATGAAACCACTATTTCCAAAGCTGTTCACTATGCTGTACTATTTAGAATACAGGCAGAATAATCCTTTGGAATTTTGAAGCGTTTTTCTTCCTCTTTAGATATTAATTCTTTGTACTGAAAATTCATTTCCATTTCAGTTTTTACTCTTCTTGACCTAAGCCCTTAAATAATAAATTCTGCTAAATCTACTCTTCTGTTCCAAATATCAGTTAGCAACAAAAATAATTTAACAATAAATTAAAGTGACAAGAGCTAAAAACAGTGACACACATATGTACACACGCAAAAACAACTTCTAAAGATTGTGATCTATTATTGTGTATTTACTATGAAACCTAAGCATTAAGGATTAAACTGTGCTCCCCGAAAAATATCTGTGGTGAATCCTAACCTCTATGCCTGTGGTGGTGGCATAGTGGTTAAAAGTTGGGGCCGCTAATCAAAAGGTTGGCAGTTCAAATCCACCAGGCGCTCCTTGGAAACCCTATAGGGCAGTTCTAATCTGTCCTTTAGGGTCACTATGAGTCAGAATCCACTCGACGACGGCAATGGGTAGTGGGTAATGGTGGTACACCTGTGGTTATAATCCTATTTGTGAATGGGTTGTCTTTGTTATGTTAATGAGATTAGTTAATGGATTAGTGTACGGTGTATTTTGAGTCCATCTCTTTTGAGACATAAACGAGATTAAATGCAAACTAGCAAGCAGAGATGGGGGAAGAGAGATGCCAAGCCACATAAAATCTGCCTGGGAGCAGAAGTTACAAGAGACAAGGACCTTCCTCCAGAGCCAACAGAGAGAGAAAGCTTTCCCCTAGAGCCAGCACCCTGAATTTGGACTTCCAGCCTTCTGAGCTGAGAGGAAATGTATTTCTATTTGTTAGATAACTTAGGTATCAAATGTAACTAGAAATCATTGTAGCAAAATCACAATTATTATGCTGTTAAAATTAACAGACAGTGAAAGGCCCTGAAGATCAAGATTTTTTTCTCCCTAGCCAATATTCATTCATTCATTCCATTTTGAAAATTATTACATACATATCCCATATTCCTATTAAAGTAATTTCAATTAACTTGAATATTGCAATCTGCTGGTTTATATATTATAAATTTCCTACGTACATGCAAATACTTTAAAATCAGAGAACTTGAAATCTTATATTTCTGATTGTGATTATTTTATTCACAGGTCAATGAAATTTATTATTGTTAACACCTCATGTTGTCAACCAAGCTGTCTTAGAGTCTCAAAGACTTGTGTAAAGAAAACCTATAGTGACAAGATAAAGAAATCCATCAACGTGTTCTAGTTAGCGGTGCGATACAGAGCAGCAATATATTCCCTGCCCGAGAGTCATGAATACGCTAAAACAGCTTTGCCCTGCCATGCCTAATAATTACATAATAAAAAGCCATATTATTTCTGCACATAAAATGGTTTAAAGTAATTAATTTTCTCAAAACTTAAATTGAAAATGCATGAGAACGATTAAGGCTGTGACTGACCTGGGTTTGTGAAAACGCGTCATCGTAGTCATATGAAATATCTTTTAAAATCTCTCACATTTTGTTTGTGTGCTTCTTTTAAATTAAGAACTATTTTTTATATGTGTATCTATAATTTCATTACGAACATTTTAATTCTCACATGAAATATATTGTTCACACAAAATTTATTGGTAAATTTTCCTTCTCTCTAATTCTATTGCTCTATTTCTTTCTTAAAACTACCCAGACCTCTCTTCTAAATATTTTCTCATTAGAAAATATAAAAACAGAAAAAAGATGGTTCTCTGATGGTGTAACATTAAATGAACAAGGACCATGGAGAACTGTTGACCCTCCTAGATACTGCCTCAGATGTTGGACTACTATAGCCTCTGTGCCTTTTGCTCATTGCTCTGTCTATACATTTCTGGAAAAAGAATTTATTGATCTTGGGGCAGTTGAGGCTTCCATCTATTACTCAGTAGTTAGCAGTTTTCAATCACAACCCTGGCATTGGTATTAGGCTGCTCTTTACACTGCTGCTGAACATCAATAGAACCTCCTGGCCCACCTTCTCACTTCCTTCATTGCCTAATGCATTACTGAAAAGTATTGTTGTATGTAACATATCATTGCTGAATGCCTGGCAGTAAAAGAAGTTATTACAACACAGAAAATAACTTCAAACTGAAAGCTTTGTGTCATTGTTTCTAAACTTTCGGTGGTCCTGCCTTGACAGAATGGAAGCAGGTTCAATCATCCAACATGGCTGTCTTCACCCTGTCCAACCACACCCCCGCCCCTGCCAGCCTCACTTCATACTCTTCCTATTTTCTCCCAAGATACCTACTTCCTTTTTAAAGCATGACTTGTCAAAGCACAAAATCCCTGGTATATCATTTTGCAGAGCAATTTAATAACTTTTTATCTAAATATCTCCTATGTAGATAATAGCAAAGGTGCCTTGCCTTTCTTCGCCAAAAATGCCAATCAAGGTATTTTTTCCAGCAATGCTTAATTCTTTGTATGAATAATAATTCTCCCACCCTCTCAGATCAAGTCATTTAAACTACAAGCAACTTTGATAACTTTCAAATAACATTTTGTCTTCCTTTTTACAAATGATCTGAGAGGCACAGATCATTCAGTCAAATGCTGATTTACTCATTCATTAGCGTTGCACTGAAATGTGAGTGTATACCCTTTTCACAACGTGAAAAGGATGATCTCATATTAAAATTTATGACTATTTTTTCTTTCTCAAAGGGAAATTTAATTTTTTAAAATATATTTGTAGAGGAACACTGTCAACCTAAATGAAGCATTTTCAACATTTAAATCTTTTAGTATATTCAGTGACATCACCATGATATTTGTATTGACATGTTAGTTGTAACATAACTACAGCAGAAACGAGTAAAATATAACTGGATCTCTCTCTTTGGGCATTGTCCTAATAACATCAGCTTGATTAGTAACATTGTAACGAGAATATGAATGTAACATCTCTAATAATACCTTTCTGATGGTGGCAGTATTGGTACCCAGAGGAGTAGATCCTGACTCATAGTGACCCCATGTTTTGCAAAGTAGAATTGCTCCATAAAACAAAACAAAAACCTGCTGCCGTCCAGTTGATTCCTACTCATAGTGACCCTATAGGAAAGAGTAGAACTGCCCCACAGGGTTTCCAAGGAGCGCCCTGTGCATTTGAAGTGCTGACCTTTTGGTTAGCAGCCATAGCTCTTAATCACTACGCCACCAGGGTCCCAGGCCTGCCTTCCGAGGTGTCTCTGTGTGGGTTCAAACCTCCAACCTTCTGGCAGGTTGTCCACCACTTAACTGTATGCACCACGCAGGGACCTTCTAATAACACCTTAATAACATTTATTTATAAATCTAATTTTTCAATAACTTCAGGTGCTGTATCTTTTAGTATTCATCATACAAATTCACATGTAGATTGCCTTTATTATTTTGATCATAAATGGCAAGCTTGTTGTCCTAGTTTTATTTCTTGCTGCTGTCCTATTAAAATGTTTTCCAAAACAGGAAGGTACTCTTAATGAAGATATTGACATATGCATCAAAACATTAATCTTTCTTCTGCAGTTGTTGATTTTTGACAATTTTTTTTTTTAAGTTCTTTTTAGTCAAACACTGGCATATAGTTTACTGATTGGCATTATCACATGCCAAGCATATCTGAATTAAGATTAAAAAAAAGAATTAGCCATAACATATTACAGAAGCCATTAATTAATTCTATTTTTAATAAACAACAAAGCCAACAAACAAGCACGTGCATGGAAGACTGCCTCCGTGGAGAGGTGCTAATTGAAGGATCGCTCAAATGATGGCAAGTTTTAAACATCAAAACTAAAAGAAGCAAAAAGTGATAGAATGCCTGAAGAGAGTCATCATAGTTGCACAGGGGGATTATTTAATACATCAGAACTAACTCAAATAAATAGAAATGAGTGATGAGAAACCATGTTTTTGCTGAATTGCTACATAAAACTTACCACATGGTAAAGTGTTGATTGGAAATACTCCAGTAAACCCTCCTCTTCAGCCCCAGTGTTTGGAATTTATATTAAGATCACAACTCTACCTGCTAGCATAGGGCTTGGGCATACTATGACTAATATTTAAAATGAGTAAGCTATGTTATGTTTTCCTTATTTCCTAGGTAGTTAAAATAAGCAGAAGGGTTGTGCTAATGCATGAAAAAGGAACTGAGTGCACTTTTCATTTGCCTTTGAAAACTGGTATTGTGGAAGAATAGCATCTAAACCTTTAACTAAATTGGCAATAAAAGTCAATTTGTGGCATAAATCAAGCCTTCCTCAAGCCTTCTAACAGAAGATATTAGCTCATCTAATTATTAAATGGCCACTGTGAGTCAGAATCGACTCAACAGCAACAGGTTTGGTGTTTGGTTTAATTACTAAAAAAAAAAAAAAAAATTTTTTTTTTTTTTAATTACTAAACAGTTAAAAGGAAGATTGCATGTACATAGTGTGGTAAAGTCCCATGGAGAAAGTACACCCAGAACGTTCCTTAAAAGCGACGATGGCGACTTCGTCTTGCTTACTTTGGACATTTCCTCAGAAAAGATCAATCTCTAGAAAAAAGACATCATGTTTGGTAAAGTAGAAGGTCAGTGAGAATGAAGGAAACCCTTCATGACATGGACTGACGTGAAGACTGCAACAATAGGTTCAAATCCAACAAAGATAGTGAAGATGGCAGACGACTGAGCAATGTTTTGTTCTCATGAGCTGGAGCCGACTCAATAGCAACTAATAACAACAAAAAAGTGCCATCCATGGTCATTTTTCAGTCTTTTTAATCTTCCTTTTTAAGAAAAAGCATAGAGCTTCTTCTAAATATTAGAAAATTATGCATGGGGCAATAACCCCATCTAGGACAATAATTGAGTGAAAGTTTTTGAAGTACAAACAATGATTAGACTATATTCACTTGAATCATATTCAGGCCCAATAAACATAAAAAAATATATACATATAGGCCATGTTCCTTCACAGGCAAAAGTTTCATTTTCTCAAAAGAAAAAAAAAAAAGAAGTTCGTGAACATCCACCGCACGGATTTCAGCATTCTTTATTATCTACTTTCAATTGTCCATGTCAAGCCTGTCTTTTTGCTAAGGGTCTCTGTCACCTGAGGAATCTACTTAAAATAATTTGTATTCTGTTGGTGTTAGAAGCAAGCATGTAAGACGGAGATATAACTAGAGACATTATCAGCATGACTGGGCCTCCTCAACAGTGAGTGTACTCAGTTTGATATGTTTTGTAGTTCAAACAGCGCTTCAGGCTAATACAACAGACCGCCAGGTATTAGTCTCTACATTCTGAATGCCTGCTTTCCTGTCTTAGTTAGTCATACCATACTTTCTCAAAACTGTAGTAAAGTGTTCCCCCCCTTCTTTTAAACTTCATAATCCTTAAAATGAACATCACTGTGATTATTTTTAAAGGGAAACAAACAAACAAAAAGAAACCTGTTGCCGTCGAGTTGATTCCAACTCATAGTGACCCTACAGAACAGAGTAGAACTGCCCCATAGAGTTCCCAAGGAGGGCCTGGCGGATTCAAACTGCCGACCTGTTGGTTAGCAGCCGAAGCACTTAACCACTACGCCACCAGGGTTTCCTTCATAAGCCTGTTCTCTATACTTCTATATAAAAAGTTGTAGACACAGTGTCTGTAATGAATGAGATGTTGTTTTGTGCCTTCACATGTTATTTTCTTTAACCTTGACAACAAATCCCTGAGTAGGTATTGTAATGTTCTTATTTCATTTTTCAGAAAAAAAAAAAAAAATTAAGCAATTTGTTGCTTATTTTGTTAGATAGTAAAGTATCTGTAAAGAGCCCTGGTGGTGCACTGTTTAAAGCACTTGGATTCAAGCCGAAAGGTTGTTGTTTTGAACCCCTCAGCTGCTCTGCAGTAGAAAGATGTGGCAGTCTGTTTCCATAAAGATTACAGCCTCGGAAACCCTATGGGGCAGCCCTACTCCGTCTTAAGGGGTTGCTGTTAGTTGGTATCGACTCGATGACAGAAGGATTGGATTTGGGTTCTGGAGAATCTGTAATTTTGACTGGTGCCTGTCTAGATAATTCAATGATCTAGTAACTAGACTAAAATGAATTGTTTTTCTGTTATCTGACAATTTTTAGTGAACTATACTCAAGTCTCATTGAAGAAGGGGAAAGAATCAGGCTGATTCACAAGAGAAATATTATTCAGTAGCACAGCTGGTTGAAAATCAATTTAATATAAAGTCCAGCTTCTTAGTGTCAGTATCCTAAGATCCTACAAGGCTGAATCAGAAAGACATAAGTCAGGGATCATTAATGCAGTGCTTGTTTTAGTCACTGTTATATTAATAACCAAAAGACCAAAAGTCCCTTATTTCTTTTTTTTTTTTTTTCATTTAATGCAGGAACCATCTTCTATTTATTTACTCAGTGACTCGGCACATACATTCAACTGTACCGTATAGCAGAATTTGCTAGAAGTGCTATTGATCAAGAAGAAAACACAACAGACAGCGTTCCTTCTCTCAAAGAAGTTATAATCTATTAGGATGAGACAGAATATAAACAGAATATTCAAATTATTGAGAGTATGAAATGTGCTCATTTTATTATTGTATATTTAGTACCTAATTTGGACATGTTGTCAGGAGGGATCAGTCCCTAGAGAAGCACATCATGCTTGATAAAGTACAGGATCAGCGGAAAAGAGGAAGAACCACAACGAGATGGACTAACACAGTGGCAGCAACAACAGGCTCGGGCATAATAATGATCCTAAGAATGGCGCAGGACCCGGCAGTGTTTTGTTCTGTGGTGCATAGGGTGGCTATGAGTCAGAACCTACGCGACAGCACCTAACAACAACCACGGTCTAAACTGTACTGACACCGTTGGTGGAGGGCAAAGGGTAGCCTGCTGTACAAACACAGACTGAAGAAGTTTAAAAAAATAATCTTATTAGATACTTCTGTTCCCACAAGTTTCTTTTCTATCACCCTATGCCATGTGTTCACCTGGGTCACCAAAAACATGTATTTTATGTCCCTAAGTAGGCATAGCCATCTACTTTAAGAATAGATATTTAAATGCTATCTGCTGTTACACACGTATGACTCTTGTTAAGAGAAGTCACATGGGACGTTCAAGTTCTATAACAAATACCTAACCATTGTATTTACAATAAAAATGATTCTCTCTGTAGGATGAATTTTTGGCTGAAAAAATCTTGTATTTGAGTTAGAAAGAAAGTGCAGAAAAATAAAAGAGTGATATCTGGCACCTAAATATTTCTTCTTTTTTTAAAATAATTTTTATTGTGCTTTAAGTGAAACTTTACAAATCAAGCCTGTCTCTCACACAAAAACTTACATACACCTTGCTACACACTCCCAATTACTCTCCACCTAATGAGACAGCCCGCTCTCTCCCTCCACTCTCTCTTTTCGTGCCCATTTCGCCAGCCTCTAACTGCCTCTATCTTCTCATCTACCCTCTAGGCAGGAGATGCCAACATAGTCTCAAGTGTCCACCTGATCCAAGAAGCTCACTCCTCACCAGCATCCCTCTCCAACCCATTGTCCAGTACAATCCATGTCTGAAGAGTTGGCTTTGGGAATGGTTCCTGTCCTGGGCCAATAGAAGGTCTGGGGGCCGTGACCACCAGGGTCCTTCTAGTCTCAGTCAGATCATTAAGCCTGGTCTTTTCATAAGAATTTGGGGTCTGCACCCCACTACTCTCTTGCTCCCTCAGGGGTTCTCTGTTGTGTTCCCTGTCAGGGTAGTCATGGGTTGTAGCTGGGCACCATCTAGTTCTTCCAGTCTCAGGATGATGTAGTCTCTGGTTCATGTGGCCCTTTCTGTCTCTTGGGCTCATAATTACCTTGTGTCCTTGGTGTTCTTCATTCTCCTTTGATCCAGGTGGGTTGAGACTCATTGATGCATCTTATGGCCACTTGCTAGCATTTAAGACTGCAGACAATGCTCTTCAACGTAGGATGCAGAATGTTTTCTTAATAGATTTTATTACACCAACTGACTTAGATGTCCCCTGAAACCATGGTCCCCAAACCCCTGTCCCTGCTACACTGGCCTTTGAAACATTCAGTTTATTCAGGAAACTTCTTTGCTTTTGGTTTAGTCCAGTTGTGCTGACCTCCCCTGTATTGTGTGTTCTCTTTCCCTTCACTTAAAGTAGTTCTTATTTACTATCTAATTAGTGAATATAGTGAATACCCCTCTCCCTCCCTCCCTTCCTCCCCCATCTCGTAACCACAAAAGAATGTTTTCTTCTCAGTTTAAATGGTTTCTCAAGTTCTTATAATAGTGATCTTATACAATATTTGTCCTTTTGCAACTGACTAATTTCACTCAGCATAAGGCCTTCCGGGTTCCTCCATGTTACAAAATGTTTCACAGATTCATCATTGTTCTTTATCGAACAGTATTCCATTGTGTAAATATACCATAATTTATTTATCCATTCATCCATTGATGGGCACCTTGGTTGCTACCATCTTTTTGCTATTGTAAACAGTGCTGCAATAAACATGGGTGTGCATATATCTGTTCATGTAAAGGCTCTTATTTCTCTAGGATATATTTTGATGAATGGGATCTCTGGATCATATGGTAGCTCTATTTCTAGCTTTTTAAGGAAGCGCCAAATCGATTTCCAAAGTGGTTGAACCATTTTACATTTCCACCAGCAGTGTATAAGTGTTCCGATCTCTCCACAGCCTCTCCAACATATATTCTTCTGTATTTTTTGGATTAATACCAGCCTTGTTGGAATGAGATAAAATCTCATTATACTTTTGATTTGCATTTCTCTAATGGCTAATGATTGTGAGCATTTCCTCATGTATCTGTTAGCTACCTGAATGTCTTCTTTAGTGAAGTGTCTGTTCATATCTTTTGTCCATTTTTTAATTGGTTTATATGTCTTTTTGTAGTTGAGTTTTTGCAGTATCATGTAGATTTTAGAGATCAGGTGCTGATGGGAAATGTCATAGCTAAAAACTTTTACCCAGTCTGTAGGTAGTCTTTTAGTCTTTTGGCGAAGTCTTTGAATGAGCATAGGTGTTTGATTTTTAGGGGTTCCCAGTTATCTTGTTTTTCTTCTGCATTCTTAATAATGTTTTGTATACTCTTTATGCCATGTATTAGGGCTCCTAAAGTTGTCCCCATTTTTTCTTCCATGATCTTTATCATTTTAGATTTTATATTTAGGTCTTTGATCCATTTTGAGCTCGTTTTTGTGCATGGAGTGAGGTATGGGTCTTATTCATTTTTTTGCAGATGAATATCCAGTTATGCCAGCACCATTTGTTAAAAAGACTGTTTTTTCCCCATTTAACTCTTTTGTGACTTTTATTACATATCAACTGCTCATATGTGGATGGATTTATTTCTGGATTCTCAATTCTGTCCCATTGGTTTATGTATCTGTTGTTGTACCAGTTCCAGGCTGTTTTGACTACTGTGGCGGTATAATAGGTTCTACAATCAGGTAGAGTAAGGCTTTCCACTTTGTTCTTTTTTTCAGTAATGATTTACTTATCCGGGGCCTCTTTTCCTTCCATATGAACTTGGTGATTTGTTTCTCCATCTCATTAAAGAATGCCCTTGGGATTTGGATCGGAATTGCATTAAATGTACAGACTGCTTTTAGTAGAATAGATATTTTTATAATGTTAAGTCTTCCTATCCATGAGCAAGGTATCTTTTTCCACTTATGTAGGTCTCTTTTGGTTTCTTACAGAAGTATACTGTAGTTTTCTTTGTATAAGTCTTTTACATCTCTGGTAAGATTTATTCCTAAGTATTTTATCTTCTTGGGGGCCTGAGTAAATAGTATTGATTTGGTGATTTCCTCTTCGATGTTCTTTTTGTTGGTGTAGAGGAATCCAATTGATTTTTGTATATTTATATTGTACCCCGATACTCTGCTGAACTCTTCTATTAGTTTCAGTAGTTTTATTGAGGATTCCTTAGGGTTTTCTGTGTATAAGATCATGTCATCCGCAAATAGAGATAATTTTATTTCTTCCTTACCAATCTGGATACCCTTTTTTTCTTTGTGTAGCCTAATTGCTCTGGCTAGGACCTCTGGCACTATGTTGAATAAGAGCGATGATAAAGGGCATCCTTGTGTGGTTCCCGTTCTCAAAGGAAATGTTTTCAGGCTCTCTCCATTTAGGTTGATGTTGGCTGTTGGCTTTGTATAAATGCCCTTTATTATGTTGAGGAATTTTCCTTCTATGCCTATTTTGCTGAGAGTTTTTGACAAAGTTTGTTGAACTTTGTCAAATACGTTTTCTGCACCAATTGATAAAATCATGTGATTCTTGTCTTTTGTTTTATTTATATGATGGAGCACATTAATTGTTTTTCTAATGTTGAACCATCCCTGCATACCTGATATGAATCCCACTTGGTCATGGTGAATTATTTTTTTGACATGTTGTTGAATTCTATTGGCTAGAGTTTTGTTGAGGATTTTTGCGTCTACATTCATGAGGGATATAGGTCTGTAATTTTATTTTATTTTTTTGCTGTCTTTACCTGGTTTTCGTATCGGGGATACGCTGACTTCTTAGAATGTGTTTGGGAGTAGTCTGTCATTTTCTATGCTCTGAAATACCTTTAATAGTAGTAGTGGTGTTAACTTTTCTCTTAAAGCTTGGTAGAACTCTGCAGTGAAGCCATCCAGGCCAGGGCTTTTTTTTGTAAGGATTGTTTTTTATTACCTTTTCAATCTCTTCTTTTGTTATGGGTCTGTTTAGTTCTTCTACCTCTGTTTGTGTTAGTTTAGGTAGGTAGTGTGTTTCTAGGAAATTATCAATTTCTCCTAGGTTTTCAAATTTGCTAGGGTATAATTTTTCATAGTAATCTGATACAATTCTTTTTTTAATTTCAATTGGGTCTGTTGTAATATCGCCCATCTAATTTCTTTTTTTTTTTTTAATTTTTATTGTTCTTTAAGTGAAAGTTTACAAATCAAGTCAGTCTCTCACACAAAAACCCATATACACCTTGCTATACACTCCCAGTTACTCTCCACCTAATGAGGCAGCCTGATCTCTCCCTCCACTCTCTCTTTTTATACCCGTTTCGCCAGCTTCTAACCCCCTCCACCCTCTCATCTCCCCTCCAGGCAGGAGATGCCAACATAGTCTCAAGTGTCCACCTGATCCAAGAAGCTCACTCCTCACCAGTATCCCTCTGCAACCCATTTCCAGTCCAATCCATGCCTGAAAAGTTGGCTTCAGGAATGGTTCCTGTCCTGGGCCAACAGAAGGTCTGGGGGCCATGACCACCGGGGTCCTTCCAGTCTCAGTCAGACCATCAAGTCTGGTCTTATGAGAATTTGGTGTCTGCATCCCACTGCTCTCCTGCTCCCTCAGGGGTTCTCTGTTGTGTTCCCTGTCAGGGCAGTCATCAGTTATAGCCGGGTACCATCTAGTTCTTCTGGTCTCAGGATGATGTAGTCTCTGGTTCTTGTGGCCCTTTCTGTCTCTTGTCGCCCATCTCATTTCTTATTCGGGTTATTTGCTTCCTCTCCTGTTTTTCTTTTGTGAGTTTGGCCAATGATTTATCAATTCTGTTGATTTTTTCAAAGAACCAGCTTTTGCTGTTGTTAATTCTTTCAATTGTTTTTCTGTTTTCTATTTCATTTAGTTCAGCTCTAATTTTTATTATTTGTTTTCTTCTGGTGCCTGAGGGTTTCTTTTGTTGCTCTCTTTCTATTTGTTCAAGTTGTAGGGATAATTCTTTGATTTTGGCCCTTTCTTCCTTTTGTATGTATGCATTTATTGACATAAATTGACTGCTGAGCACTGCTTTCACTGTGTCCCAAAGGTTCTGATAGGAAGTATTTTCATTCTTATTTGATTCTATGAATTTCTTTATTCCATCCTTAATGTCTTCTATAATCTAGTCTTTTTTGAGCAGGGGAGCAGGGTACTGTTCAGTCTCCAAGTGTTTGAATTCTTTTCCCTGCTTTTTCTGTTATTGATTTCTACTTTTATGCCCTTATGGTCAGAGAAGTTGGTTTGTAATATTTCAATGTTTTGGATTCTGCTAAGGCTTGCTTTATGACCTAATAAGTGGTCTATTCTAGAGAATGTTCCATGTGCACTAGAAAAGAAAGTATACTCGGTTGCTGTTGGGTGGAGCATTCTGTATATGTCCCTAAGGTCAAGTGGCACTTAGATATTCTGTGTTTTTATTGAGCTTCTTTCTGGATGTCCTGTCCTTCACTGAAAGTGGTGTGTTGAAGTCTCCTACTATTATTGTGGAACTGTCTATCTCACTTTTCAATGCTGATAGAGTTTGTTTTATGTATCTTGCAGCCCTGTCATTGGGTGCATAAGTATTTAATATGGTTATGTCTTCTGGGTATATTGTCTCTTTAATCATTGTATAGTGTCCTTCCTTATCCTTTCTGATTGATTTAACTTCAAAGTCTATTTTGTCAGACATTAATATTGCCCCTCCTGCTCTTTTTTGATCAGTGCTTGGTATATTTTTTTCCATCCTTTGAGTTTTAATTTGTTTCTCTAAGTCTACGGTGTGTCTCTTTTAGGTATCATATAGACGGATCTTGTTTCTTAATACGTTCTGCCACTCTGTCTCTTTATTGGTGCATTTAGTCCATTTACATTCAGAGTAATTATTGACAGGCATGAATTTAGTGCTATCATTCTGATATCTTTTTTTGAACGCTGTTGACAGTTTCTTTTTCCCATTTAATTTTGTGCTGAGTAGATTATCTTTATATATTGCTCTTTCCTCATATTTGTTGTTGATTTTGTTTCTTCTGAGTCTGTATTTTTTTCTTATATTTTATTTTGATGAGTAAGATAGTTTTTCTCCTTTGTGGTTACCTTATTATTTACCCCTATTTTTCTAAATTTAAACCTAACTTTTATTTCTTTGTATGGCTGTATCTTCCTCTCCATATGCAAGATCTATGATTACATTTCTTAATCCCTCTTAGTTGTTCTAACGTTGTCTTCTTTTATATAATAACATCACGGATACTCTGTTTTGAGCTTTTTTTTTTTATATATATATACTTTTGCTTTGTTTTTTTTATGTCCCTGTATGGGTTGACTTCTGATTGCTCTGCTCAGTGTTCTTGGGTTCATACTGATATTATTGATTTTCTAACCAAAGAACTCCCTTTAGCATTTCTTGTAGTTTTGGTTTGGTTTTTACAATTCTGTAAACTTCTGTTTATCTGCAAATGCCCTCATTTCACCTTTATATTTAAGAGACAGTTTTGCTGGATATATGAGTCTTGGTTGGCGATTATTTTCCTTCAAGTTTTTAAATATGTCATTCCATTGCCTTCTTGCCTGCATTGCTTCTGCCGAGTAGTCTGAGCTCATTCTTATTGGCTCTCCTTTGTAGGTGACTTTTCGTTTATCCCTAGCCGCTCTTAAAATTCTCTCCTTATCTTTGATTTTGGCAAATTTGATTAAAATATGTCTTGGTGACTTTCTTTTAAGATCTACCTTATGTGGAGTTCTATGAGTATCTTGGATAGATATCTTCTCATCTTTCACGATATCAGGGGAGTTTTCTGCAAACAAATCTTCAACAATTCTCTCTGTATTTTCTGCTATCCCTCCCTGTTCTGGTACTCCAATCACTCGTAGGTCATTTCTCTTGATAGAGTCCCACATGATTCTTAAGGTTTCTTCATTTTTTTAAAATCTTTTATCTGATTTTTTTCTTCAAATATATTAGTGCCAAGTGATTTATCTTCAAGTTCAGAAATTCTGGCTTCTACTTGCTGAATTCTGCTCCTCTAACTTTCTATTGAGTTGTCTATTTCTGTAATGTTATTGTTAATCTTCTGAATTTCTGATTGCTGTCTGTCTATGGATTTTTCCAGCTTATTAAATTTTTCATTATGCTCCTGAATAATCTTTCTAATATCTTCAATTGCTTTATCTTTGTGTTCCTTGGCTTGTTCTGCGTATTGCCTCATTTCCTTCCTTATGTCTTGAAGGGTTCTGTATATTAATCTTTTGTATTCTGCATCTGTTAATTCCAGGAATGCACTTTCATCTAGAAGATCCCTGGATTCTTTGTTTTGAGAGCTTGTCGAGGTGATCATGATCTGTTTTTTATGTTACTTGATATTGACTGTTGTCTCCAAGCCATCAATAAGTTATTGTATTAGCTTATGCTTGCTTGCTGTGTCATAATTTCTTGCCTTGTTTTGTTTTGATATACCTAAATGGGTTGCTTGAGTTAGCTAGCTTGATTATTTTCACCTTTGGAGCTCTGACATCCTGTGCTCAGATGGTTAGAGCTGTTTTCAGGTATATCAGTCTAGTAGTCCATTCACTTTTCTTGTATGAATTCAGCTCAGGTGTCCTGGTAGCTGATCATCAAGTGTGTGGTACAGGCTCTGTCCTACAGCCTTAGAGGGGCAGGTGTGATTGGTGTACGTACCAGTATCTGATTGCAGCAGGGGGTCACGCTCTGAACAAGGCACAGGGGTGAGAACCAACTGACTCTGAGGAAAGTGTGTCCCTGTTCCCTGGAGCATGCGTCTGGGTGGGTTTTGCAGATGGACCATGGGTGCCCAAAGTTTTTAGTTGTAAGGACTGGGAAGTACCAGTTATCCTTGGACCCCTGTTTCAGGTATCTGGGTGACCTGAGTGGAGCTACCAGCCCTTAGGTCCCTGATGTGGGTAGGTGAGGACCTTGTTTAATAGGCAAAGCAATGTCAAAGTTCAAACGTCCACTTCTTCACTGCACAGGTGAAATAGTTGGGGTCTGCCAACAAAGGCCTGTTCTCCCAAAATAAGCCCTCACAGGTCCATGCAGAAGGGAAAGTTGCTTAAAGTCTATGGACCATTTACACCTGGATGGGAGCCACTTCTGTCCTGAGCTCCCCTGGTTAGTGGAGCTGGCAAATTATCTTTTCCCTGAATTTCAATTTTTTTCCTTCTCCATTGCTGGGTGGATGGCTCTAGGTGCTTCAGCAAGGCCTATCTCAGGCCCAGGAATTCAACCGCCGAAGCCAGCTTGGGTTTGGGGTGGGCATGGTAAAATATACGCAAATACTTAACTTCTGCTGAGAGCACTATTCTTCTCTGGTTTTGGAGGTGTGAGTAGGCTGTGTGGCTGGCTGCTTCTCCCTGAGGAAACTGCGGGCGAATGGTAGTGCCAGCCCGCCGCTGCCACCGCTCCGGGAATGGTGCCTGAGGGCTCCCTGCAATGCAGGTCCGGTAACTCCTCTCTGCTTCTGAGCAGTCGCTTCCTCCCCCTGCCCCTCAGTTTGTTTTCTATGCTTGCCTTTGAAGCTCAGGGCTCCCAACTTTTCACAAATATACTCGTTCCACTTGTTTTTTCAGGTCTTTATTGTAAAGAGGGCTCCCCGGAAGTGTCTGTCTATTCTGCCATCTTGGCTCTGCCTCCCTAAATCTCTTTTGACTCATCCACTGTAATCTCATAAATCATTGTTGTCCAGACACCTTTGCAATTATAAAATTATTGAAGATTTCAAAGTTCTTGTTTATGTGGGTTATTCTTATTGAAATTTGTTGAATTAGAAATTAAAATTAAGAAACTTTTTACATGCAAGAATATGCAAACATGTATTTTATTAGCCTTCTGAGCAATGGTATCATTTCATGTCTTACCGAATTTAAAATCAGAGACTGGGGTACTGTAAATGTTTAAGGCATTAAGTTGTTAATTGAAAGACTGACAGTTTGAGTCTACACAGAGATGCCTCTGAAGAAAGACGTAGTCATCTACTTCCAAAAAACCAGCCATTGAAAACCCTATGAAGCACAGTTCTTCTCTAATGCATGTTGGGTCTCCACGAGTCAGAATCCACAAAAAGGCAATCTGATACCTCTAGAATCTAATATTACCTCTTATTATTATTATTTTTATATACTTGTATACTTGTGAGAGAAAGGCTTAAGTACTAAAACTAATCTTGAAATCTGATAGTGTAAGTGTTCTGGCTTAGTGTGTCTTCAAGATTCTTTGGCTTAACAATCTAATATAAATCAATATACATATCCTCTTTCCCCAAAATACACCATCCCTAAAAACTTTAACTTAACATTCTTTCATCTTATGTGTTACTGTGTCCACAATTTTGGTCCCACCTTGTTATTTTAAGTCTTATTATATGTAGTTATTTCTATAATTACTGTTTCATGTGGTTATTAGGTAAACTCACATTTTCTTTGATAACTTTCCCTTCTTGCTGCTCATTTCACATCATCCTGAAACACATTCTTCAAAAAGCCCTTTAATGACAATCTTTTGATAGTAAAATCTCTCAGTTTTTATATTTGAAATATGTCTTTATTTCATACTTATCCTTAAACCTTTGTGTATTGGACATAAAATTACAAACTCTGTCATTTATTAGACATTATTCTACTGCCTATGGTTTTAGTTGCTGCTGTTGATAACTCAGGAACCCTGGTGGTATAGTGGTTAAGAGTTTGGTTGCTAACCAAAAGGTCAGCAGTTCAATTCCACCAGGTGCTCCTTGGAAATCCTATAGGGTAGTTCTGCTCAGTTCTATAGGGTCACTATGAGTTGGAATCAACTCAAAGGCAATGGGATTGGGATGATAAATCAGAATAATTGCAATTTTTGTAGGTGAATTTATCTATTTTAATTCCACTGGTGCTTCAAAGGTTCACTGCCGTATTTTAAGATGTAGATATATATATATATTTTTTTGTAGTCTACTTGGAAGTAGTTGTACTTCCTAAATCTGAAGTTTCATGTATTTCATGTTGTCAAGTTATACATTCTTAGTGAGTATATTTTCAATATTGCTCTCCATTCCCTCATGTTGATACTATTGTATATATTGGGGAGTTTTTCTTCTGGTTGCCTTGGATCTTGACATTTTTTTCCTAACTCTTTTATCTTCTTATCTTTCTTTACTACATTGTAGGTAATTTCTTCAGTTCTCCACTAGTCATTAGTTGTTCATCGGTATGCAATCATGTATTCAATATTTCCACTGAGTTTTTAATTTATGTGTTATTGTATTTCTTTTTTTTAAACAGCATTGTAACCTGATCTTACAAATGCCAGTAGATTTCTATTAGTCCTTAAACTAGCCCAAGCCAGATGTGGCCTGTGCCCACATGCACAGAAGGGACAGCTGTGACTGTTAATTGACTTCAACAGAGGACACAACAACAGGTGGAAAGAATCAGAAGGAAAATCATCACCTGGACTCCATTCCAAAGCAGGAGGTCCAACGAGAACCATGTTACCTTCTGTTTCCTGGTTGCCATAATTCTTGAAATGTCTTCCTTATAGTATTTTTCCTCCCCATTAAGCCTGTGTAGCCGCCATCTTGCTACTCAAATATAAGCCCTGCTTTTTCCCCATAGCTTGGAGAGTCAGGTCTGAGGAGCTTCCTTCCACTGCAATAAAGTTATTTTCTCTTTCTCAAAGACTGGTGTCCAGATCATTTCCAAGTCTGAGCATGCCAAACAAGGATCCACCTTTCCAGATCTGGCAACATTCTACTTATTTATTTTTATATATTTTTCTTGTCATTCATGTATAAATATGCTCTTCTCTCTTTGGTGTAAAATTCCATGATATCCCATGCTTTATCCATTACATTATTTTAAACATACTTGTTAAAGCAATTGCTTTAATTCTGTTGATTTTTTTTTTCTGCCAAACCTTGCACATAATTGCTTTTTTAGTTTGTGTGTGTGTGTATGTATGTGTTTGGTTTGTATTTTGAGTTTATAACAGGAATGATCTGAGTTAATCTTGAAAGCTGAAAAGATTTGCTTTTGTTCCTGCCAAATTTAGGTCCCAGAGCTTTTATCAATCCAGCACCATTTTTTAATGCTATCTTCTTGGCAAGAGTTATCCCACATTGTACAGATAATACACTTTAAAACCTAAGCTTCTATGATGGTCGGCCTGTGGTTCTGAATCTTCAGATAGGTTTTCCCCAGTCAGAACCTTGGTTGGGACAATCAATTTTAGAAATTGGGCAGATATTTTTATTAATTATGTCTTTGGCTCTTCATGATCCCTCTTCTATTTAAATGTAGCTCTAACATATGGCTTGTGAGGGTGTAGGCCTTATTATCTGACCTTGGATGGCCAATACGCTACATTTCTCAGTTCCAGACATCTGCAGTTGCAACATGATTTTACTCCTCTGGGTTCGGCTCCCCTTGTTCCCACATTCTTTACTCTTAGGGTTTTCTTTATTCTTTGGTGAGATCCCCTCTTTCTAGAAAGGTTCTTTGTTGTATTTTATCCGGAATTTGTAAATAATTTTATAGCAGGATGTTTTTCAAGATATTTGAGCCACTAACATTGTAAATTCCACTTAGTTTTGTGTGTGTGTTTATGCATGAAATGCCCTTGTGTGAAAGATAGACGGCATTTACTACCAAACATCACACAGCAAAGATATTAATAAAAATTTCATTAAATGATTTGTAATCCTTCCCATAAGATCTGGATTCTATTTCCCTGCCATACATATATATTGCCTTGCAACCATTCCTGTGTTGAAGAGTTCATCTTAGGGAGAAACAAATCATGAAATGTATCTTATCTTGAAAGGGCCAAAACTATTCCTGGAAATTGTTCCCAAGGAATGTGCTTCCTATTATAAGAGGTTCTTCAATGTATTCACCCACCAAAAATTTTTTTTCCCTAATATCAGCAAAATTGGAAAATTCTCCACAGCATTGCCAAATACTTTCCTTTGATTTTCTGCTCAATTTTGTAGGAAATCAGTAATATTTTTGTTACACAAATTGTTAGAGGCACAAAGAAATCATACAGTTGCTATTCAAATTCTCAAAGCCACTGTGGATATATATTTTTTCATTTTGAGATAATTAAAGAATCACATGTAGTTAAAGAAATAATATACAGAGATTCTGTGTATCTTTTACTCAATGTTTCCCACAAGGGTAACATCTTGCAAAGGATTTTACAGTATCACTACCAGGATACTGATGTGATACAATAAAGATACAAAACTGTTTCATCATTTCAAGAACCCCTCACGGCACCCTTTTATAGCTACATTCATCTCACTCCTCACCCCTTGTTCCTGATCCCTGGGAAGTACCAATCTGTTCAAGAATGTATATAAATAGAATCATGCAGTATGTGGTGTTTTGGGATTGGCTTTTTTCATTCGACTTAATTCACCACAGATTCATTCAACTTGTGTGTGTCAACAGTTTGTTCTTTTGATTGCTGAGTAGTCTACCATTGCATATATTTACCACACCATAAAATAAAAAACCATAGTCTATTTAATTATTCACCTGTTGAAGGAAATCTGGGTTGTTTCCACTTTTTGGGCGTCACAAAGAAAGCAGCTATGAACGTTCATGTACAGGGATAAAAGCCCAAGATTGTAATTGCTGGGTCATATAGTAGTTTATTGTTTAGTTATGCAAGAAACTGCCAAACTGGTTTTCAGAGTAGCTGTACCATTTATATTCTTGCAAGCAATGTAAGAGTGAACCAGTTTCTCTGCCTTCTAATCAGAATTTGGGGTTATTGATTTTTTTTTTCTTTTTATCCATTCTGCTAAGTTTAGTGATATTTCATTGTAGTTTTAATTTAAAGGCTAATGATGTTGAACTTCTTACTATGTGCTTATTTGCCATCTCAATATTGATGAAGTATCTGTTCCTTTCTTTTGTCAATGTTCTAATTGGATTTTTTGCCTTTTTACCGTTCAGTTTTGAAAATATTTTTTAAATTCTCAGCATAAATTCTCTTTCAAATGTTTTCTTCAAAATATGAAAGCATTTTCTCCCTGTTTGTAATTTGTCTTTTCATCCTCTTTCATGTAAACTCTTTTGATTTTGATGATTCTAATTTATCGGTTTTTCCTTTTATGAATCGTGCTTTCTGTGTTAAATCTAAGAACCATTTGTCTATCCTTCGGTCCAACAGATTGTCTTCTACAATTTTTTCCTTAGTTAATAGACTTTATTTGTAGGATTTGTAGCTTTAGGTTTACATAAAAATTGAACCGATGGTACACAGGGTTCCCATCTATTCTCTCTCCTAGACACAGTTTTCCATGCCTTGCCTTAGTATGGTACATTTGTTACCTTTGATGAACCAATTCTGATACATTATAAAATCACTAAAATCCACAGTTAAAATTAGGGTTTACTCTTTGTGTAGTACAGTTCCACAGGTTTTGAAAAATCTGTAATGTCTTATATCTGTCATTATAGTATCATACAGAATAGTTTCATTTCTCTAAAATCTTCTATGCCCTATTCATGCCTCCTTTGCTCCCACTGAACCCATGGAAACCACTGATATTTTCACTGTCTATAGATTTGCCTTTTCCAGAAGGTCATATAGATGAAATCATTCAGTATGTAGCCTTTTCATTTGTTCTCTTTCATTTAGCGATATACAATGAAGATTCTACTACCACTTTTTGCTAAATTTTATTTATTTTGTTGTTAAGAATATACACAGCAAAACATACACCAATTCAACAGTTTGTACATGTACAATATAGTGACATTGATTACATTCTTCAAGTTGTTTTTCCTCATGAACATAAAATCACTGACCCCTAAGTTTCTTATCTAATCTTTTGAGTTGCTGTTGTGAATTTGATTCCATAACAAGCCAAGCCCAGTGCCGTCGAGTCGATTTCGACTCATAGTGACCCTATAGGACAGAGTAGAACTGCCCCATAGAGTTTCCGAGGAGCGCCTGGGGGATTCGAACTGCTGACCCTTTGTTTAGCAGCTGTATCACTTAACCACCGCCTCACCAGAGTTTCCTGATTCCGTACAGATAGTTTTTAAAACAGCGTAATGCTCAAGGCAAGACTTCTTTACTAGTTAAGCTGAACTATTGTTAGGGTTTTGAGATGACTTCAGGGGATATTTTTGGTTTAAGTTTTAAAGATAATCTCACAGCAACAGCATCAGGGTTCATCTACCCACCATGGCTCCAGAAAGCCTGAATTCTACTAGAATTTTAAATTCTGTTCTTTGTTTTTCACCTTTTGATCAGGATTCTTCTATGAAATCTTTGATCAAAACGTTCAGTGATGGTATCCAGGCACCATCCAGTTTTGTGACTTGATAGCTAATTTCTTTTCACATTGCTCCAGTGGTACAGTGGTTAAGCACTCAGCTGCTAACCAAAAGGTTGGTGGTTCAAGGCCACCAGCCTCTCCATGAGAGAAAGATGTGGAAGTCTGCTTCTGTAAAGACTACAACATTGGTAATCCTATGGGGGAAGCTCTACTCTGTCTTATAGGGCCAAGCTGAGTCAGAATCAACTCAACAGCAAAAGATCTGGTTTTGGGTTTTGGTATGGATGTGCCAATTTGTTTATCCATTCATCTGTTGAAGAATATCTTTGTTTTGGCAATTATGAGTAAAGCTGTTATAAGCATATGTGTGCAGGTTTTTGTGTGGATACAGGTTTACAACTAATTTGGGTAAATATCTAGGATGTAATTGCTGGAGTGTATGGTAAACCTATGTTCAGCTTTGTATTAAACTGCTGAAGGGTCTTCTAAAGCGGCTGTACAATTTTTTTATTCCCACCAGTAATGAATGCACATCCCCACTGCTCCACAACCTTGTCACCATTTGGCGTTATCAGCATTTTGGATTTTAACCATTATAAATGTTGTATAACGATACCACACTGTTGTGGCAATTGGCAATTCCCTAATGACACAATGTTGAACATCTCTCCATATGCTTAATTGCCATATCTATATCTTCTAAAGTGAGCTGTCCATTCAGGTCTTTTACCTATTTTGAGATTAGGTTCTTTTTTGTGTGTGTGTGTGTGTGTGTGTGTGTGTGTATTGCCGAGTTTTAAGATTTCTTTGCATATTTCAGATACAAGTCTTTTATCAGATATGTGTTTTGCAAATATTTTCTCCCAGTCTGTGGCATGTCCCTTAATTCTCTTAAGTGTTTTTTGTAGAGCAGGAGTTTTTAATTTTAATTAATCAAACTTACCATTTTTTTCCTGCACAGATTGTCTTAATTTATCTAAAATCCAATTGCCAAACCCAAGGTCACTTAAATTTTCTATTATATTATCTTCTAAATATTTTACAGTTTTGTGTTTTACATTTAGGTTCATTTTAGATTAATTTTGCGAAAGGTGTAAAGTCTTCATCTTTAGGATCAGTTTATCAATACCAACAAAATAACATGCTGAGATTTTGGGTGGTATTGCACTGAACTGCACATCAAGTTGGAAAGAAGTGACATGTTAACAGTACTGAGTTGTCCTATCTATGAACATGGAATATACCTCCATTTATTTAGATCTTTGATTTTTCATCACAGTTTTGTAGTTTTCTTCATATAAATATAAATCTTGTACATATTTTGTCAGATTTATTTCATTTTTTGGTGTTATTTTAAATAGCATTTTGTTTTTAGTTTCAAATTCTGATTGTTCCTCGCTGGTATATAGGAAAATTATTAGCTATCATATAATCACTTTGTATCATGAACACTTAATATAACTTTTAAAGGTTTTGTAGTAACTTTAGGATTTTGCTACATAGACAATCGTCATATACAAACTAAACAGTACTTTGATTTCCTTTTTTTCTATGATGATAAATAGTGTTGATGAAAATAGACATCTTTAACTTGCTACTGATCTTAGGAAGAAAATCACCTAGTTTCTCACCATTAAGTATGTCAGCCTTAGGTTTTTTGTAGATGTTCTTTATCAAGTTGAGGAAGTTTCCCTCTATTTCTTATTTGCTGAAAGCTTTTATCACGGATGGGGACTTTGTTAAATGTATTTTCTGAATATTTTGGTATAACCATAGGATTTTTCTTCTTTAGTTTGTTGATGTGATGTATTACATTAATCGATATTCAAAATATTGAGCCAGACTTGCATGCCTAGAATAAATCCTACTTGATGTAGTGTATAATTTCTCTTACACAATGTTAGATTTGCTTTGCTGAGATTTTGCTGAAGATATTTGTATGAATTTTCTGGCAAAAGTGTGGCACCGACTCATACTACTTTCTTGCAAAAGAGTTGAGTGGAAGTTCACTTTTTCCCCTCATACTCACTGACAACTTCTGCTTGACAGTGGGAAACTGTCATACATTCCTTGTTGCCCCAGTTGTTTTATTAGCACTGTATAGGCCACTTTGCAGCCAGGGAGATGGTAAGTGGAAGGCTATATTATACCACTTTGTTGCTGTAAGGTGCAGCTGGAAGTTCTGAACTTCTCTAGGCCCCTGTGACACCAGAGAAGAGGAAACAAGGAAGCAGATTGCCAACTAGCCTTGCATCCACACTACTTTCTTCTTAAGATGAAGGTTCAACCCTCAACTGGTTCTTAATGGCACAGGGGATGAGAACAGAACTGTAGGCTAGCCCTATTTTCCAACATTATTATTCATTTTCATGGCTGTCAGTACCCTATAGGGTCTCATTGATAACAAGTGCAGGATGACACTGGAATTCTTACTAGCCCTGACTTGAAATACATTTTCCAGCCTTGCCAATGCCTGGTGGGGGTGGAGGTTCACCTCACCAATGCACCTCCACTGACACTACACAGTGGAGGGGAAATTGTAGTACCTCATGAAACTTCTGCCAGGCAAGAGACAGAATAATAGCTCCCTGCTAAGCCCTGCCAACACTGTGGGGAAATGGAAGTGTACAAATGGTTTACACAGGATAGGGGAGTGGGATTGAAGATCAACTTCCTGTTTAGCTAGATCTAATTGAAATAGCAGTTTTTGTTTTTTTTTTTTTTTTTTCCTTTGTTTCTTGGCTTGAATACGGCAGATTATTGCTAAAAGGTTTTCTGTTTTTAGGCTGACCTTTCCTCAAGCCTTTGATTACAGACAGCAAACTTGTCTTGAAGCTTTTTTTGTTTGTTTGTGCCAGTTGAAGGTGCCAAGTTGCTGGCTTCTCCAGCATTTGGTCTGGGATATACAGGAGGCAAAAAGGAAAACAAAATAACCACTGTGTTGGTGCGAATGTCTCCAGGTCCCTTAAGTGCTCATCTTCTTTGTATCTTTCAGAGATCTGTGCTTTTTGTGTCATGTCCAGACATCTACAAATAAATGTGATTTAAACTGAAATCTGATTTGTTTTTTCAGATAATCTATTCTCTTCTATTACTCATCTCAGTAACTGACAATTGCACTTCTGTCAGAATCATTCAGGAAAAGCGTGTGTGGGGGTTGTATCTTTTTGCCATAGTTATTCAATCTGTACATTGAACAAATAACCCGAGAAGCTGGACTGTATGAAGAAGAACGGGCATCAGGATTAGAGGAAGACTCATTAACAACCTGTGTTATGCAGACAACACAACCTTGTTGCTGAAAGTGAAGAAGACTTGAAGCACTTACTGATGAAGATCAAGTACTACAGCCTTCAATATGGATTACACCACTACATAAAGAAAATAAAAATCCTCACAACTGGATCAAAAGGTGACTTCATGATAAATAGAAAAAATATTGAAGTTGTCAAGGATTTTGTTTTGCTTGGATCCACAATCAATGCCCATGGAAGCAGCAGTCAAGAAATCAAAGGATGTACTGCATTGGGAAAATCTACAGCAAAGGACCTTTTTAAAGTGTTGAAAAGCAAAGATGTCACTTTGAAGACTCAGGTGCACCTAACCAAAGCCATAGTGTTTTCAATTGCCTCATATGCATATGAAAGCTGGACAATGATTAAGAAAGACAAAAGAAGAAGTAATGCCTTTGAATTATGGTGTTGGCAAAGAATATTGTATATACCATGGTATGCCAAAAGAACAAAAAAATCTGTCTTGGAAGAAGTACAGCAGAATGCTCCTTAGAAGCCTTGATGGTGAGACTTGTTTCAAGTACTTTGGACATGTTATCAGGAGGAATTAGTCCTTGGAGAAGGACATGACTTTTGGTAAAGTAGAGGGTCAGCGTAAGAGAGGAAGACCCTCGATGAGATGGATTGACACAGTGAGTGCAACAATAGCCTCAAGCATTACAGCGATTGTGAAGATGGTGCAGGACTGGGGAGTATTTCCTTCTGTGGTACATAGGATTGCTATCAGTTGGAACCGACTTGACAGCACTTAACATCAACGGAATCGTGATTACCGTCTTGACTTCTCCCTTTCCTCCCACCTAAAATATACTCAATAGTTAAGTCCTATATTTGCAAACAAATAATAAGCTAACTAAAATATTTTAGCAAATATTTTGTCTGAAATTATCTCCTCTTTATCATTAGCATCTCTCATCTGGATGTTACAATAGTTTCGTTATTGAACTCTCCATTCTCATTCTTATTGATCTCCCCCACCTTGTGTAATTAAAACAACTAATATGATCATGTCTTTCTCCTGTGTAAATCCCACAATACCATTCGATTGCTCCCAAAACATGGCTGAACATAATCTACATGATGTATATCTTCAAATGATCTGGCCTTTGCTTATTTACCTCTTGCGTCATATATGACACTCCAGCCTTTTATTTTTTTTCCTAAAACATTTCAGGCTCCTCCTTGCTCTGAACATTCACAGATTCTCTTTCTTCTGTCTGAGGCTTTCATTTTCTCACCTCTTTGCCCTGTAAACCACTCATGTAGTTCTTCCTCTAAATGTCACCACCTCTAGGTAATCTTTCATGTCACGTTGTATTTAGTTAGCCACTCCCTTTACCTTAAAATATACATTTATTGCATCTTGTAATTTTGTTTTTAAAACAATGGTTGTTAAATATTTTATTTATTTATTCATTTAATATTTGTATTCTAACTCCATAAGCTCCATGACAAAAGGAACCAACTGCATGTAGCTTACAACTGAAAGGATCAGTCTTAACAATATTATTATTATTTTTAATTATTAAAGACATCTGTAATTGGATTTAGGTATGTATATTTATGTTATTATGAATACGTTAGGAGTCTAGGTGGTACAGTGGTTAAGCACTTGGCTGCTAACCAAAAGGTCAGCTGTTCGAACATACCAGCAACTACACAGTGGTAGTCTGATTCTTTGAAGATTATAGCCTTGGAAAACCTTTGAGACACTTCTCCTCTGCCCTGTAGAGTCACTATTTGGGTTGCTACGTACTGGAATTTACTTGAAGACAATGGGTTTAGTTTTTGTTTTTTAAGGTATATGTTGAATAAATGATGCTCAGAAACTCATATATCAAATATTTTGGTATGAGTATTGAGATACTCCAATAACATATTTTGTGAGTAAGTTAATCCATTAAAAGTCAGCTCTCAGTAGAATTGTTTACCAAATTAATTTTAAAGTATGCATTATAATTTTACTGTGTTTACACATTGCTTATTTTAACACACTTACATGAAGAAATATTAAAATTTAGCAATATTCATTCTTTAATACTGAGCATAAATTGGATTCATATTTTATAATATTGGTACTCTAGATTGTATTCACAGGGAGTACTATTTGCTAATAATCTTGTCATTGACTTTATTCCTTTCAACGGTCAAAATACTTCAGGGAATGCAATTGTAAAAGCTCAAAGGTAGGAAATCAAGTCTAATTTGAAAGTGCTAGTGTAGTGTAGTGTATTCCTATGATTTCATTACTTATAATAAAAAGTCCTGGAATGTGTCCAATGGGTAAGAGGTTTTGCTCCAGGAAATACACTAGGAAAAAGAAAATGCTCAAAGTAGTTACATTTAAATGGATTTTATCAAGGATGACATAAGAATGTCTTCAATAAAATGAGCTTCCTTTATTCTGTATCTCACTAACAGTTGCCAAATTTTAGATTACAATATGTTGCCTATATTTATAGTGTAGTACTTTGTCTATACATTTTCGTAATACTGGAAATGTATTTGTCATGATATACTAAACATTTTATTTTTTAATTGTGGTAATTTGTTAATTTGGGAGCACACCTTTTTATACTCATACAGAAAATTTCTAGTATAAAAAAATGAAAAATACATTGTTTTTCCAATAATACATTTATTCCAAAGTTTTCAGGAGACAAGGTAATGATATAAAGTAGATATAAAATATATAGTTATTTACTCATAGCAATTAAAATAAAAATAACTAAATGAATAATCCATTATAGAAATAGTGAATGTTCATCTTTGGGCAGTTCTCTTCTGTCACACGGGGTCACTATCAGTCAGAATCAACTCAATAGCACCTGATAACAACTGTTCATCTTAGCCAATGAATACGGAACAGAAAATAATCACACACAGGTACACAGGGATTCAAATACACACTTAAAAATAAAAGAAACTAGAACATTTTAGTACAGAAAATAAGTTTGATATCATGCAAATTTTAGAATAATGAATAACAAGTATCATACCATAGAGACCAATCTTACTGGTACAAAACGTGATTTAAAAAGTGTACTTTATTGGAAAGAGCAGGGCTAACTAGGGAATGGCTGGAATCAGTCTTTAAGAATACGACAAATATTCTAGAATCTGATTAAAATATGCTGTAAAATATTTCATAATTTGCATCTTTTTTATTAAAATAACTTTATGAAACATCTTGCTCCTTTATGAGCATGAAGGACCCAGCAGTGTGTGTGTGTCGGGGGGAGGTTATTTTTAATACTTTGCCTGTTGTAACAACCAGAGAAGATAAGTCTCCCACTTAGAGATAATATATGTTCAGGAACTTTGAGCCAAATTATACTGAACATTTTATGAGAAATTTAAAAGGCTCTGATTCACTTATTCATGTAAAAATACAAATAAGTAAACTGGATGTTTTTCTGGCTCACCTGGTTGGATACCTGCATGCACATGTTTCTTTATCTAAACAATTTTGCACTTTGCTTTAATGAATTTCACCATATTTCTATCTATGTATAAATACAATGTAACTTTTAACTATTTACCCATTCTAAGATTAGTAAACAGGGGCCCCTTGGTGTCACGAATGGTTAAGTGCTGTACTACAACCCCAAAGTTTGGTAGTTTAACCCACCCAGAGGTGTCTCAAAAGACAGCCATGGAAATCGGCTTCGGAAAGCTCACACCGTTGGAAACCCTATTGAGCAGTTTCTGCACACATGGGGTTGCCTTGAGTTGGAATTAATTTGATGGCAACTAACCACAACAAATAATTAGTAAAGATTTTTGAATGTAGTGTTTAGAAAGTATTTTAGTTAAATGTACGCTTTAGACTATCTAGTTTATTAAGAATATAGTTATAAAATCTTTGAGAATTCCAAACATATATTGAAAATACTGTTTAAGCCTTTCTAAACCTCGAAGCAAAATGAAATAAATTTAGGGCAATGAAGAACCATGCAAACATATCTATACCTAAATTATAATATTTTGAAGTGTACTATAATGTCTCTATGAGTCGGAATTGACTCAAAGGCAATGGCTTTTTTTCTTCTTTTTTTTCAGTCAACCAGGGGTGACCTAGTGGCACAGCAGTTAAGAGCTACAGCTGCTAACCAAAAGGTCAATGGTTCGAACCCACCAGCCACTCCTTGAAAACCCCACAGGGGAGTCCTACTCTGTCCTGTAGGGTTGCTCTGAGTCACAGTTGACTCTGCAGCAACTTTTTTTTTTTTAATCAGCCGACATTTCCCACGATTTCCTGAAAAGGTACCAGATATTCATTTATGATTACTATAGAAAGTTTTATTCATATGAAAATCAGTAGCCCTACACCAACAGCAACTTACAGAAATTCAAACTGGATTCAAAAGAGGACATGGAATGAGGAGTATCATTGCTGATGTCAGACGGACCTGGCCAAAAGCAGACTACCAGAGAGATGTTTGCCTGTGTTTCATTGACGATGCAAAGGCATACGACTGTGTGGATCGTAACAAATTAAGGATAACTTGTGAAGAGTTGGAATTCCAGAACACTTAATCCATCAGACATAACAAGGGGATACTGAATGGTTTAAAATCACAAAAGGTGTGTGTCAGGGCTGTATCCTTCCGCCGTACTTATTCAATCTGTATGCTAAGCAAATAATCTGAGAAGACTCACTGACAACCTGTGACATGCAGAGGACACAACTTTGCTCACTAGAAAGCAAAAAGGACTTGAAACACTACCGATGAAGGTCAAAGACTATGGCCTTCAGTAAGGATTACACCCCAACATAAAGAAAACAAAAATCCTCACAACTGGACCAATAAGCAACATCACGATAAACAGGGAAACAGTTGAAGTTGTCAAGGATTTCATTTTACTTGGATTTACAATTAATGCCGATTGAAGCAGCAGTCAAGAAATCAAACAACTTATTGCGCTGAGCATATCTGCTGCAAAAGACCTCTTTGAAGTGTTAAAAAGCAAAGATGTCACTTTGAGGACTACAGTGTGCCTGACCCAAGCCATGGTATTTTCAAACACCTGTGTGCATGCTAAAGCTAGAAAATGATAAGGAAGGCTGAAGAAGAATTGATGCCTTTGAATTATGATATTTGCTAAGAATATTGAATGTACCGTTGACTACCAAAAGATGGAACAAATCTGTCTTGTAAGAAGAACAGTCTGGAAGAAGAATGTTTCTGAGAAGCAAGGATGATGGGACTTCATCTCATGTGTTTGGACATGTTATCAGGTGGGAAAAGTCCCTGGAGAAGGACACCATGCTTGGTAAAGTAGAGGGACAGCAAAAGAGGGGAAGGTTGTCAATGAGATGTATTGACACAGTGGCTGCTACAGTGGGCTCATGCATGCCTTGTCCTGTAAGGATGGCACAGGACAAGGCAGTGTTTTGTTCTGTTGTACGTAGAATCATTATGAGTCAGAACCAACTGGATGGCACCTAACCACCACCACGACAGCATGTTATGTAGGGAATAAACCATTTATGTTTTGGTGAAACTTTTCAACTTTTAAAATATTTTTGAAACGTGTTCCGTAAATAATATAATTGAAGGACTGAAAAAATACAGCCTAATAAATAAAAAATCTGCCTGACAATCTGCTTCCAAAACATTAGCCGATGCAAACTCTGTGGAGCAAAGTTCTCCTCTGACACACATGGGGTCACTGTGAGCTGGAATCGACTGGATGGCGACTGGCTCCTTTTTCTTGGGAGCATGGAAAGTACTTCGTAACTACCTTTAGATTAGTGTTTGACAAAAAAACTGGGCATGATAGCCTAACAAATTTGACACCTGAATTCACCCATCACAAATTATAATAACACTCTATTGTGTAACTGTACCACAGTTCATGTCCCATTTTCCTCTGTACAGATCTGAAGCTGATTTTTATAGGGTATTTGACTTGGTTATAGGGTTGCTATGAGTCGGAATCGACTCAACGGCACTGGGTTTGGTTTTTTTGGATAGTGCTACTATAAATATACTTAAGGATGCCTCCTGGTGAACTGACTCAAGAGTTTCTCTTAGGTTTACACTTAAAATTATGGTAAGTTGTATGGTATGAGAGTGATCAACTTTATACAATATTTTCAAAGTGTTTAACAGAGTTTTTATGAAGATTTTATAAATAAATTAAGAAAGGTAAATTACTAAAGGTTGGAAAGGATAAGTAGATTATTAACAGGGAGGAACATATTAAAAAAAAAAAAAAGACGTTTTCAGAAGTGTGCCAGGTATGAAGGGAACACATAATCTTTCTGTATCAATTAAACATGTCATACCCCTGTCTTACAAAGTTTTCTTCCTTAGATATTTCTACTTTCCCAATACTGGAAATTGGATCTTGGCAAACATTGTGACAAAGATCTGGTTGATATGCCACTAGCAGATTTTACCTCTAGACCAAAAGAAATGCCAAGTTGTGAAAATATATAAAAATGTAATAACTCAAAAACATTTTTCAAAAGAAATATAAAATACTTCAATATGTTTTGTTGTGCAATTTGAAGATAATACAAATAATCTGACAAAGGGATTTATAAGGGGCTCTTATTATTATAATGTTTTTAGAACTTCCTTAGTATAACATTTGTGCTGCTCAAATTCTGGCTAAAATAGCCTCTTAATTGATATGAAAAAAGAGCTTTGGATATGGAGCACAGGGTAGGTCATATTTCACGAAGTATTTCCCATTTTTATTAAAAAGTGTAAATAAATCATGACAAGAACAAAACAAACAAAAATATAGAGTACATATAGCAATAATTCCAACTGTAAAAATCCAGGGTAATTTCTGAACTGCAAACCAAGAAACTAATCAAAATAATTTGTATTGATATCATGGGGCAGAAAAAAAAATAGATTTCTCGTACTAAGCCTATCATAAAAGTAACATTTAACAATGACGTTTTTATTTTGTAAATTATCACACTTTAAAGTATGACCAGGAAAGAGAATCTATGCTATTTTAACAGAAAGAATTTAATTTGACTATAGGTTATATGATTTTACAAGACTCAAAGAACAGTACCAAAACAATGAAGTACACCACAGGTAACTGCAACAAGTAGCTACCAGTCCTAAGGCGGAGATTCAAAGGGAAGACTTGACTTTATCAGATTCTAAAAAGTTGGTGGAGACACCCTTCTGTGCTCGGCCCTGCAGGGGTGGGGCTCAGGCTGGTCCTGGTCCCTCTGAGGGAGTGCGTTAAGGCTGGTTCTGGAAATGCCAAAAGCCAGAGGCTTCTAACTGCTGAGGATAGACCTGTGATGGGAACAATATTTATACCTGCAAGCGAAACAGGAAAATAAAGCCTCTTTTCCTCTACTTCCACCTTTCAGTCACTCACTAGCTCCCCTGTGTGAGCACACTATAGCAAGAAGCCAGTTGCCAAAATTGATTGTAATTTATACAACCTCAGCCTTAGTATCATAAAACAGAGTATAAAAAAATAATAATTCAGCCTAGAGTGAGGCCATAATTTCATAAACACTACATTTTCTAATTTCATGTAGGTTTCTATTACGGTATATTCTTGCAGTGTAGTTCTATCAAAATTCAAAAGATGATATTTCTTAAAGCCTGACGCTGCTAAGTATTTGAAATTTTTATTCTTACTATCAAGTATATTTCTCCACCCTCATCACTTGCCATTGTCTTTTTCACTCTCTCCAACCAGGTGCCTTCACTATTTTCCAGGCAAATTAAGCTCCAGGCAAATTAACTTGTCATTCTGTCCCTCACGTTGGAACACTTGCACACACCCTCCCGCTGCATGATATTCTCTTCCCTACTCTGCAGCTGGTTAACTCTTAAATGTCCTTCATGACTCAGCTAAGCTATCACAGTCCATTGGCTCTGGGTAACAGACAACCTTCTTATTGTTGTTGTTGTTGTTGTTGTTGTTGTTAGGTGCCGCTGAGTCGGTCCCGACTCATATCGACCCTATGTACAACAGAACGAAACACTGCCTGCTCCTGTGCCCTCCTTACAATCGTTGTTATGCTTGAGCTCATTGTTGCAGCCACTGTGTCAATCCACCTCGTTGAGGGTCTTCCTCTTTTCCTCCTACCCTGTATTTTGCCAAGCATGATGTCCTTCTCCAGGAACTGATTCCTCCTGACAACATGAACAAAGTATGTAAGACGCAGTCTCGCCATTCTTGCCTCTAAGGAGCATTCTGGCCTCATTTCTTCCAAGACAGATTTGTTCGTTCTTTTGGCAGTCCATGGTATATTTGATATTCTTCACCAACACCACAATTCAAAAGTGTCAACTCTTCTTCGGCCTTCCTTATTCATTGTCCAACTTTCGCATGCATATGATGGGACTGAAAATACCATGGCTTGGGTCAGGTGCACCATAGTCTTCAGTGTGACATCTTTGCTCTTCAACACTTTGAAGAGGTCCTTTGCAGCAGATTTACCCAATGCAATGCATCTTTTGATTTCTTGACTGCTGCTTCCATGGCTGTTGATTGTGAATCCAAGTAAAATGAAATCCTTGACAACTTCAATCTTTTCTCCATTTATCATGATGTTGCTCATTGGTCCAGTTGTGCGGATTTTTGTTTTCTTTATTTTAAAGTGTAATCCATACTGAAGGCTGTGATCTTTGATCTTCATTCGTAAGTGCTTCAAGTCCTCTTCACTTTCAGCAAGCAAGTTTCTGTCATCTGCATAACGCAAGTTGTTAAGGAGTCTTCCTCCAATCCTGATACCGCATTCTTCTTCATATAGTTCAGCTTCTCAGATTATTTGTTCAGCATACAGATTAAATAGGTATGGTGAAAGAATACCACCCTGACCACACCTTTCCTGAATTTAAACCAATCGTCATCCCCTTGTTCTGTCCAAACAACTGCCTCTTGATCTATGTAAAGGTTCCTCATGAGCACAATTAAGTGTTCTGGAATTCCCATTCTTCGCAGTGTTAACCATACTTTTTTATGATTCACACAGTCGAATGCCTTTGCATAGTCAATAAAACACAGGTAAACGTCCTTCTGGTATTCTCTGCTTTCAGCCAGGATCCATCTGACATCAGCAATGATATCCCTGGTTCCATGTCCTCTTCTGAAACTGGCCTGAATTTCTGGAAGTTCCCTGTCGATATACTGCTGCAGACGTTTTTGAATGATCGTCAGCAAAATTTTGCTTGCGTGTGATATTAATGATATTGTTCTATAATTTCCACATTTGGTTGGGAATAGGCATAAATATGGATCTCTTCCAGTCAGTTGGCCAGGAGCTGTCTTCCATATTTCTTGGCATAGATGAGTGAGCACCTCCAGCACTGCATCTGTTTGTTGAAACATCTCAATTGATATTCCATCAATTCCTGGAGCCTTGTTTTTCGCCAATGCCTTCAGAGCAGCTTGGACTTCTTCCTTCAGTACTGTGAGTTCCTGATCATATGCCACCTCTTGAAATGGTTGGATATCAACTAATTCTTTTTGGTATAATGACTCTGTGTATTCCTTCCATCTTCTTTTGATGCTTCCCGCGTCATTTAATATTTTCCCCATGGAATCCTTCACTATTGCAACTCGAGGCTTGAATTTTTTCTTCAGTTTTTTCAGCTTGAGAAACGCTGAGCGTGTTCTTCCCTTTTGGTTTTCCATCTCCAGCTCTTTGCACATGTCATTATAATACTTTGTCTTCTCGAGAGGTCCTTTGAAATATTCTGTTTGGTTCTTTTACTTCATCAATTCTTCCTTTTACTTTAGCTGCTCGACGCTCAAGAGCAAATTTCAGAGTCTCCTCTGACATCCGTCTTGGTCCTTTCTTTCTTTCCTGTCTTTTCAGTGACCTCTTGCTTTCTTCTTGGATGAAGTCCTTGATGTCATTCCACAACTCGTCTGGTCTTCGGTCACTAGCGTTCAATGTGTCAAATGTATTCTTGAGATGGTCTCTAAATTCAGGTGGGATATACTCAAGGTCATATTTTGGCTCTCAGTGACTTGCTCTGATTTTCTTCAGTTTCAGCTTGAACTTGCATATGAGCAATTAATGGACTGTTCCACAGTCAGCCCCTGGCCTTGTTCTGACTGATTATATTGAGCTTTTCCATTGTCTCTTTGCACAGATGTAGTCAATTTGATTTCTGTGTGTTCCATCTGGCGAGGTCCATGTGAATAGTCTCCGTTTATGTTGGTGAAAGAAGGTATTTGCAATGAAGAAGTTGCTGTCTTGCAAAATTCTATCATTTGATCTCCAGCATTGTTTCTATCACCAAGGCCATATTTTCAAACTACTGATCCTTCTTCTTTGTTTCCAATTTTTGCATTCCAATTGCCAGTAATTGTCAATGCATTGCATGTTCGATCAATTTCAGACTGTAGCAGCTGATAAAAATCTCATATTTCTTCATCTTTGGCCCTAGTGGTTGGTGTGTAAATTTGAATAACAGTCTTATTAACTGGTCTTCCTCGTAGGCTATGGATATTATCCTGTCACTGACAGTGTTGTACTTCAGGATAGATTTTGAAACTTTCTTTTTGATGATGAATGCAACACCATTCCTCTTCCAGTTGTCATTCCCAGCATAGTAGACTATATGATTGCCAGATTCAAAATGGCCAATACCAGTCCATTTCAGCTCACTCATGCCTAGGATATCGATGTTTATGTGTTCCATCTCATTTTGGACGATTTCCAATTTTCCTAGATTCATACTTTGTACATTCCAGGTTCGGATTATTAATGGATGTTTCCAGCTGTTTCTTCTCATTTTGAGTCATGCCACATCAGCAAATGAAGGTTCTGGAACTTTACTCCATCCATGTCATTAAGGTCAACTCTACTTTGAGGAGGCAGCTCTTCCCCAGTCATCTTTTGAGTGCCTTCCAACCTGGGGGGCTCATCTTCCAGCACTATATCAGACAATGTTCCGCTGCTATTCATAGGGTTTTCACTGGCTAATGCTTTTCAGAAGTAGACTGCCAGGTCCTTCTTCCTAGTCTGTCTTAGCCTGGAAGGTCAGCTGGAACCTGTGCTCCATGGGTGACCCTGCTGGTATCTGAATACCGGTGGCATAGCTTCTGGCATCACAACAATACACAAGCCCCCACAGTAAGACAAACTGACAGACACGTGGGGGTAACCCTCTTATTGACTCCCATAATACCATCTGCTTAAGAGGCAAGGTACACTACAGCCACTAACCAAAAGGTCTGCAGTATGAATCCACAGCAGCTCCTTGAAAACCCTATGGAGCAGTTCTACTCTGTCCTATAGAATCACTATGATTTGGAATTGACTCAAGGGCAACCAGTTTGGTTTGGGTTTTTTATCCTCTTGTAGGATGTAAGGCATTGACCAATAATGGATACATTACTTATCTCTTTCAGTAATCCATAAGCTACTGGAGTGAAGTGACCATCTTCTCTTCATCCTGGTTTCTGTAAAATAGAATATATTCAATATATATTTATTGGCTTTTTTAATTAAAAAAAAAAGCCAATGTTAATCATATGAGCTAATATGGCTGCTGTGTTGAGTGCCAAATTTGCTCTTAAGCTTTCTAGACATGAAGGAGGAAAAAATAGCTAGCTAAATTGAAGCTAGATGTTATGTCTACTATGAAAAATGACAAAGGCATCAATGAATAGAAAATCTAGAAAAACCTATTAAATGTCAGTGGGCATACAGAAATTTATGTGAACACCAAAGAATGCAGGAGCAAAAACACGATTATAACTAAAATATATTATCAATACCCATCTTTGTCCTCCTTTATCTAACAGAGCTATCAATAGAAAGCAGTAAGAACAACAAAACATAAAGAGAACTCAATCAAATAAGTAGATAAATTATCAGTATATACCAAAATAGACTCCTTTTGATATCTAATCAAATGGCAGTTAGTCTTGCAGTTGGTTAAACAAGAAACATTGGAGGAATGAATTAAAGAACAAAGAAAAGGAAAAAAATAAGGAAATATGCATAGAAAAAAATTAAAAGGATGATGGTTTAGGATGTTTTTGATGGGCCATGATTTGTCAGAATGCCAACTGATATACTTAAGTCCTTTTAGAGGAGGCCCTGGAAATTTCTAGAACGTCTGAATACAGATATTGTGTCTGAGTTTATAGACATCCAACTTTAGCCAGATTGCCTTTATAGGCATCTCCCATTAACTCTAGATCAAAACCATTTCTTAAATAATTTCATTTTCCTTTTGCTAATGTCATATAAAATTTAAACTTAATATTCTCCTATCTTGATTTATGAATGTCATTCCTCATGCAAAAAGGTAAGCTTTATAATTGAAGAAGCACGTACACCATTTTATTGGCATAAGTCAGATCATTAAAAAAGAGCTCATTCTTGCTTCTATAACAAAAAGAAAGAAAAGTGAAATTTTACATTTGATAAAGACTTTTAAGAATGACTATGATAGGCAGGTCCTATGCCTTGGAGACTAATTTGGGATTGTGGATTGTTTTGAGTTGAGAGTATTCTGAGGAACCTTGACCCTTTTTTAACTCTCTCCCCTCTAATCCCAAACTGCGTATTTCACTTTCAGATATGCTGAGGCTAATTATTTCCTGATTGATCTTTTTAAATGAGCTTTTCACTGTCTCCTCTAATGGATGTGTGCTCCTCCCTAAATCTTTTGTCAAACCTGCTTATATAAAGAAATATCCCCCAGAGGTGACTTAGCTTTCTGTGAAACAGGTCAGCCTGAATCAGAATTAAGACCAAGAACTCAAAATTTTTACAGAAGTCAAATTTGATGTTATATTTACATTACTATGGTATATTTTTCTGAGAAGGTGAATGAATATGAATAGGGACTTCCACAACAGCAAGCCAAATTACTTTGAGATTTGTTTTGACAAAGTAGGTTGTTGAGAAAATCTATTTTGAAAGTGAGCATGTTTTTATTGGAATCTCTATAGTGGTTATTAAATTAATGCAATGACCTTCAATAATATAATCTACATTTGCCTTTCCTGAACTGCAAGTATTGAAATCCTATCAATCATACTTCAAGGCTAAGTTCATAGAAAAAGTTTATAAAATTCTGTTTTATCTTAAATTCTCTTAAACTTTTGCATCGGGTTTTAATTTTACACTTTGTTAAATACAGGAACTTTATCGCCAATTGTTGTTTGACTATATACATATATATGTGTGTGTGTATACATGTATATACATATATACATAATACATAGATATAGAACATTGGACCAGAGTTGTATGTTTTCCAGGTAAATATCACATAAATAACACTATGAAGACTGATTTAAAAATTCTCTTAAAAGTATCTACGCTTAAGCCCATACGTACAGCAATCAGGGCTGACTTCACGGAGTGCGACCAGTGCAGTTACACGGGATACCTTAGTCAAAAGAGCCTTGTGCTTGGGATTAAATGTTTTTTATAGTTGCCATTTTGAAATTCTTTGACTTTATCTTTGGATTTCTGTTTTTTAATGAAGTCTGAGGAGATAATTGAGCATGCACCAGGAGTTTGGAGATTTGGATCACAGGTGGTCCCAACTTCAGGCATCTTTCCTTCACCTCCCAGGATATTTTCTTGACAGTTTTTGTCTCACCGTCTGGTATCACAAGCCCTGCCTAGCCTCCTCCTCTCCACTCCAGGTGCCAACTTGTTTATGTACTTAGGGAAGTCCTGCACTCTGCCTTTGCCTTCTAACCCTCATGGGGACCTGGGCACAGGTGTGGAGAGGGTTCGTATAGGTTACATTTATTTCGTGCCATCTCAAGGAAGAACATGGTAGTGACCATTTATACCCTGGGCTGGCAGTCCCATGATATTTTTGGTGAGAAATCTGGCACCTATTACCTACTCTCAACCAAGATATTGATCACATCCTGGCGCAAAGGTTGCAATTCCTTAGAGATCACCCTCCATCATGGACTGAGCTGGTGGCCTGCACTCAGGTAAGGCACAATGCCTCAGTCCAGCTGCTGGAAGGAGAGAGAAACGGGCAGTTGGTGGGCCAAGTGTTTGCATATAAGCATGCTAAGGGCAAGGCCCCAGATGCCTGTGAGGATCTTCACTTACTCTGGGACTATCTCCATTACTGAAGGAACATAACAGTAAACAGTCAACAAAAAAATAAAATAAAAACTATGACAAATACTGCAAATGGACCCTGGGGCTCTATTGTTAGTGATCAAACAAGTTAGAAAACTTATCTATGTAAAAGACATATGCTACAACACACAAATATCGTATTAAAACACAATATCAGATCCACACCAGCTTGCATAAAGTTCAAAGCAGGCATCTATATCAGTTAGAATTTGACCAGCGGAACAATTATGATGAGTGCTCTGTAATATGGGAATTATTGTAGAGATTAAAACTGATTTAATTTGGGGATTTGATGAAGAAGTTTGTGAATGTTTGTTGCCTCTGCCTCTGTTAGTGAGCTTGAGGGCACTGTGGGTGAGCCAGACTGACAGTCAGGGAGAAACCTGGACACGAAGCAGATGAGACTGAGGACAAATTAGGATCTACAAGGACTAACCGAATTCCTCATCTGTTTCTGCCTGGCGTAATGATGTGGTTGATTTACAGAAGAAACTGGGTTCCTTTACCACAGAGCTTCACAGGTAGTCGTCTCAGAACTTAGAGTACCCGATGGAGAAGACATGACCCTGAACCCTCTTGCTTCCCCTATCAACAAGGTAAACCAGCACAACGTTGACAAGGTACATGACTCTAGTGACACTGGCCTTTCTATAACATACTTAAGAGTGCACTGCCAGCTACCTCACTTTCAATTTTAAAATCTCATGCAAATTTATTTTATAGTCAACTTCCATATGGAACCACAAATGAAAAAATAAAATAATAGTACAAGTTTAGCTAAGTGAACATAGTACAAAGCCACTACTGATTCTTACAATTTCAAATTGTTCTGTATTAAAAATACAGTTATTTTTGAGTGTTGAAAATTAAAAAAATATTTGAAAAGGAAGATTTCTTTCAAGACAATTGTGCTGCGAGTCTTATTTTCCTAACCCTCAAGTGAAAACAGTGGGTGGGCTAGCTACAAAATCTGAGATTACTGAGAGAGGCTTTGAGTGGACCACTAGTTGACCTTAAAAAAAAAAGTATTTATTTATTTTTTTAGGTTGAATGAATGAATACCTGACTTGCATATGAAAAAGTGAAAGCAATTCTATCGATAAGTGCTCGGGGAAGTAAAAAAAAAAAAATACAATACGACAGGTCAAATAAACATGAATCCTGTATATCAGATGAGCAATCACAGTAGAAATGAAAAGGGGATCCATGTCATGAAACTGTCTTTTTTTTTTTTTTTTGCCTGGGATTTTTTTTTAATTGTACTTTATGTGAAAGTTTACAGAGCAAATTATTTTCTCATCAAACAATACACAATTTTTTTTGTGACATTGGTTGCCAACTGCACAATGTGTCAACATTCTCCCCTTTTCCACTCCAGATTCCTGTTTCCATTGGTCCGGTTTTCCTGCCCATTTCTGCACTCTCGTCCTTGCTTTTGGGCTGGTGTGCCCATTTAGTCTCGTATACATGATTGAACTATGAAGCAGATTCCTCACCTGTGTTACTTTTTGGCCTATACAGCTGTCTAAACTTTGGCTAATTGCTGAACCTCAGGAATGACTTCAGTACTGAGTTAAAGGGGGCTCGGGGGCCATGCTCTTGGGGTTTCTCTAGTCTCTGTCTGACCGGCAAGTCTGGTCTTTTGTGTGTGTGTGTGTGTGTGAATGTGAATTTTGTTCTACATTTTTCTCCCACTCTGTCCAGGACCCTCTATTGTGATCCCTGTCAGAACATTCACTAAAAATGATGTTGGCTGTAGGTTTTGTACACGTTCCCTTTATTATATTGAGGAATTTCCCTTCTATTCCTGTCTTACTGAGAGTTTTTATCAGGAATGGATGTTGGCTTTATCAAATGCCTTTTCTGCATCAAATGAGATGATCATGTGATTCTTTTGTTTTATTTACGTGATGTTGATTTTTTTTTTTTCCTAATATTCAATCATCCTTGCATACCTGGTATGAATCCCACTTGGTCTTAATGTATTATTTTTTTATATGATGCTGAATTTTACTGGCTAGAATTTTGTTGAAAACTTTTGCATCTATATTCATGAGATATATTGGTCTGTAATTTTCTTTCTTTTTATTTTATTTTATTTTTTGTGGTGTCTTTGCCTGGATTTGGTAACAGGGTTATGCTGGCTTCATAGAATAAATTCAGAAGTATCCCTTCCTCTTCTGCTTTCTGAAATAGTTTGAGTAGTACTGGTGTGAGTTCTCTAAAAGTTTAGTAGGATTCTCCAGTAAAGCCATCTGGGCCTGGATTTTTGTCGTTGTTGCTGTTGAGTTTTTTTTTTTTTTAATTACCTTTTCAATCTCTTGTTATGTGTCTGTTCAGATTTTCTACCTCAGTTTGTGTTAATGTAGATAGTATGTTTCTAGAAATTTTTCTATTTCCTCTAGGCTTTCAAATTTATTGGAGTACAGTTTTTAAGAGTACCCTGCCACGATTCTTTTTATTTCGTTTGGGTCTGTTGTAATGTCCCCCATTTCATTTCTTATTTGGATTATTTGTGTTCTCTCCTGTTTTTCTTTTGTAACTTGGCCAATGATTTGTTGATTTTATTGATCATTTCAAAGAGCCAGCTTTTGGTTTCTTGTTTCTATTGATTTTCTATTCTCCAATTTATTTCTGCTCTGATCTTTATTATTGTCTTTCCTCTGGTGGCTCTGTGCTACTTTTGCTGTTCTCTTTCTATTTGTTCGAGCTGTATAGCTAATGTTTTGGTTTTGTCCCTTCTTTTTTGATATGTGTGTCTATTGCTATAAATTCATCTCTGAGCACTGCTTCTGCTGTGTTCCAAAGATTTTGGATGTATTTGCATTCTCATTTGATTCCAGAATTTTTTTTTTTATTCTATCTTCTATTTCTTCTATTATTTGGTGGTTTTTAGGCAGAGCGTTATTCAGTTTTCATGTTTTTGATTTTTTTTCTCTGCTCTTTCTGTTATTAATTTCTGCTTTTATTGTGTTGTGATCAGAGAAGGTGCTTTGTATTATCTCAGTGTTTGGGATTTTGTTGAGGGTTGCTTTGTGGCTTAAGATGTGGTCTATTCTACAGAATGTTCCATGTGTGTCAGAGAAGAATATTTAATTTGCCACTGTTGGGTGAAGTGTTCAATATATGTCTATGAGGTCAAGACGGTTGATTATGGCCTTTAGATTTTCTGTATCTTTGATGAATTTCTTTCTAGATGTTCTGCCTCTTATTAATAGTGGTGTGTTGAAGCCTCCTACTATTATTGTCAAACCGTCAGTTTCTCTTTTCAGTGCGGTTAAAGTTTGTTTTATGTGTTTTAGAGCCCTGTTTTTGGGTGCACAGATATTAACTATGGTTATGTCCTCATGGTGGATTGTCCCTTTAATCATTATATAATATCTTTCATTGTCTTTTATGGTGGATTTTGTCTTAAAGTCTACTTTATCTGAAATTAATATTGCCACTCCTGCTCTTTTTTGGTGGATGATTGCTTAATAAAATTTTTTTTTTCCATCCTTTGATTTTTAGTACATTTATGTCTTTGTTCCTAAGGTGTGTCTCTTGTAGACAGCATATTGATGTATTGATGGGTCCTGCTTTTTTATCCATTCTGTCACTCTGTTTCCTTCTGAGTGAATTTAATCCATTTACATTCAGTATGATTATCAATAGATGTGAGTTTATTGCTGTCATTTTGTAGTGCTTTTTTGTGGTGCTGTTGTTTTCTTTTGTACCTCTTACTCTCCTGCCTGAGTTCCTTTTGTTTGTGGAATTTCTTTGTTATTGTAGATTTTGTTTTTATTGAGACTATGTTTTTCATCTTTATTTTGATGAGAAGATTTGATATCTTTCTTTGTGGCTACCTTGAAATTTTCCCCGTCTTCCTAAGTTTGAGTCAGTCCTTTATTACTTGATATCACTTTGACTTCCTTTCCATTTGAAAGTTCTGTACCTACGTAGTGTGGTCCCCTTTTATTGTTCTGACGTTGTTGTCATTTACAGATTGACGTCTCTAGTTCCCTTTTTTAAGTCTTTTAGCTTTGTTTTATCCTTGAGAGTTCATTACTTAGGTCAATGTCTGGCTGATATTGGCCTGTGTCCTAGATTCAGGTTGTTGTCTTCTGATCTAATACTTTATCCCTTCATTTAAGTTTCAGGTTTCCAGGATTGATATCTGTATCTGTTTTACTTGGTTTTTTGGGTCTTTGTTGCAGTGAGATGGCTTAGTGTGTTGGATTAGCCAACCATCTAGGCTCCCCCCCATCATGATAATGTGTCTTAATTAAGATTACTAAGAACTAAAAGTTGAGATGGGGATTCTTGTCCAAGTAATTTCTCAATGGAGTGTTTTCAGGAAAAGATGGGTTATATTAGTTTCCTATTTCTGTTTAATGAATTGCCACAAAGTTAGCAGCTTAAGAATATACCACCATTTATTATCTCACAATTTCTTTAGGTCGAAAGTCTGGGCATAAGTTACTTGTGTTGTCTGATCAAGGTCTCACAAGGCTGAAACCACATACTGAAGGATAGTGTCCCATCCTCACAAAGTGTTCTCTTTAAGCCAATCTCTCCTCTATACCCTCAAGAGGTCATTCGTATGCAGTATATATTTAGCAGCTTCTGGATGATGTAACATGTGGTAGACCACTTGATGCCATGTTTTGTAACCTCTGTGGCTTCTCCTTTTCTGAAACTGTGTCCCTTAGGCCAAGGAGATATTATGAAACATCCCGTACCATAATACTCTCTTTGGGCACATGGATAGTGGTTTGACTGAGGTACTATGAAGAATAAAGGCAAACCCATACCCTCCCAGTCAGAATGAAAAATTGCCATTTCCAAAGATAAAGGTATCTGATGCTTGGAGCTTTTACCAAGTTGCTGGCTGATTTCTTCAAAGGCAAGTATCATGGGCTCAACATTGGTCTCTCTTGCTTGTAAATCAGAAATTCAGGAGCATTATTCTCTAATGCATAGCTTTAATCTATGCCACCATGGATACTCCATTTATGAGTCCACTGTAAAAGCCCTGCACTGGCTCAGAACAAAGGATTACTGGTCAAATCATTCTACTCACTTTGTAGTGAAGTGGTTCTTCTGTTGTACGTATTCTCTGATGGGTGAAAAATAAAGCTTCACACTTTGTGCTTGTTATCTTTGACTCATATTCCTGCCTTTTCTTGGCCTCCTTGACCCTAATTCAATCTTGTTACCTCTGGTAAGTCCATATGTATCTTTATTATAGGTCCCTTGTCAGTTTGTAATGTCTGCATAGTAGAGTTGTTTGTTTATTCCTGCTATAAATACCTTTCTTACTCTGGGTTTTACTTAAATTTAACAGCCTCCATTTTACTCAGTAAGTGGGTCATATCTGCATTACTGGGTATGTGTTAAAATTTGCTTCCATCAAAAATCAAAGAAAGAGAGGTGGGGCAAAGATTGTGAAGTAGTCCAAGCTCCCAGTGATCCCTCTTACAACAAAGACCCAAAAAAAACAAGTGAAACAATTATATATATGACAGCTAGGAACCCTGAACATCAAAGGCAAAGTTAGGAAATCAGACCGAGAAGCACAGGGAGGAAGAGACAGTTCAAAAGTGGTGAGGAGTTGCCGGAGTTGACTTGGTGAGAACCAGAGCCCCTCAGGCGTGATGCCTTGGCATGACCACAACAGGGCTGGTGGTAGCATTTGGGATGCGGTTTCCTCAGGGAGAGATAGTGAGCCACATACTTTAGTCACACCTCCTGAATCAGAGAGCAGTGCTCTCACCAAAAACTAAGTACTTGCATCTATTATTTTACTGTGTCCCAAACCCCCAAGCAGCTTCTGTGAATATCGATTTCCCTGGGTCTGAGATAGGTTCCAGCGTGCATGCTGAGTCATTCTCCCAGACTTGGAGGAGGAATAAATTAACAACTGAGGGAAAAGATAATCTGCCAGCTCCCCTAAGCTGGGACATCAGGGCAGAAGTGGCTCCTGTCCAGGCACAAACAGCCTATGGATTTTGAATACCTTTCATCCCTGCATGAACCTGTGTGGGCCTGTTTCAGGAACTTAGGCCCTTGTTGGCAGACTGCAATGGTGTATGTGCCTGACATCTGACTTTAACTGTTTCAGCTGTGTGGTGCAGAGGTGGGTTTTTGATGTTAGACACTGCTTTGCTTATTAAACAGGGTTTTTTTCACCTACCTGCATCAGGGGACTAAGGACTGGTGGCTCCACCCATGTCACCTAGCCACTCATGACAGGGGTCCAAGGATAAATGGTGCCTCCCAGTCCTTAAAACCAAAAGCATTGAGTGTCCATGGTCCAGCTGCAGAACCCACCCACCTGTGCACTCTAGGGAACAAGGACTTACTTTCCTCACAGACACTTGAGGATCAGTTGTTAGCCCCTTGCCTTGCTCAGAGCATGACCCCCTGCTGCAACCAGATACCTGTGCCTACTCCAATCACTCCTGCCCCTTTAAGACTATAGGACAAAGCCCGTACCACACACTTGGTAACCAACTACCTGGACACCTGAGCTGAATCCACTCAAGAAAAGTGAATGGACTCCTAAGCTCATAGGTAACAGCTCTAGCCATCTGGTGACAGGATGTTAGCGCTTCAAAGGAGCACATAATCAAGCTAGTTCACTGAAGCAGACTATTTGGGCATATCAAAACAAAACAAAGCAAGAAGCTAGGATATAGTAAGCAAACAAAGTAAATTAATACAATAACTTACAAATGGCTCAGAGACAGTAGTCAATATCAAATCACATAAAGAAACAGAGACCATGATCGCTTCAGCAAGCTCTCAAAACAAAGAGTCAAGGAATCTTCCATATGAAGATATATTCCTGAAATTACCAGATGTAGGTACAAAAGATTAATACATAGAACTCTTCAAGAGATCAGGTAAAATGAAGAACAAGCCAAGGAACACACAGATAAAATAGCTGAGAAAATTAAGAACATTATTCAAGAACATAGCAAAAAATTTAATAGGCTGCAAGAATCCCTAGAGAAATGGCAAAAATCAAAGGGACCTATCAAAAACTGTGCTTTTTTGTCTGGGGTTTTTTAAGCTTGTAAGCAGCCATCTAAGATCCAATGCTGCCACCCCACGTGGAGCAAAGGAGAATGAAGAAAACAAAAGACACAAGGAAAAGATTAGTCCAAAGGACTAATGGACCACAATGACCACAGCCTCCATAAGACTGAGTCAAGCACAACTAGATGGTGCCCAGCTACAACCACTGACTGATCTGACAGGGGATTTAAAAAATGACCACCAGGTAGACCTGTGAAACTAGTGGAACCACCACGGCTCAGATTCTTGGGCTCAAATTCTTGTCTGACCCTTATACGACCCTACCATAATGAAGTGACAACAATGACACTTTGGTTTCCCAGGTATCAGCACCAGTGCACACCCTATATCCAACATTCCTTGAAATATCTGGATATTCACCTTTCCCCAGTGTACAGTTACCTGAGTAAATTCCAGCAGTCACTTGGGAAAATCACTACTGTACATATTTGTACATGGGAAACTACTTCCGTTTCAGTCTACAGGTTCTGGGCTGAGGACCTGGCTAAAATATGAAAACTGGCCAAGACATTATACCTTCCTATTGAGGCAATTGACCTCAACATTTTGCTCATCTATTTTCAACCTCTTTTATTACATATACTAAGCACTACCCTGGTTGGTTGCACAACTATTTTAGTACTACCATTTTACCCTACTAAAATCATGTTCCATGAGTCATACCAATAGATCCATTTGGACATTTCTCCTTCCTTGTCTTTATTTTCATCTTTCTGACCAATAGAGTAATAATGCCTACCTAGCTACTGATGATGATTAAGCACTGCCACTTGTTCTCTGCTATCCCAGGACCTTATAATTTTCAGTGGCTTTTAAGTATTCTAGATTTTTAATAGTACAGTATCTCTAACCATCAGTTCCAGCCTAGAGAGTGCAACCATTACTGAGTTTCTCAACAACACTGAAATCACCAAATTAGGTTTCATAAAAGAGCTACTAAGATGAGAATTCCTGATGAAGTGATTTATTGATAGTAAATTCAAATTTTGGAAGTGGTCAGTGAGGAAGTTGAAGGGAGAGGCATATAGCACGGCAAATAAGAAAAATAATAACATTAAAAAATAACATAGCCTGAGATAAATATTAGTTTTGGTCTGATTTTCATAGGGAAGCTCTAGAACTCATATTGCACCACAGAATTCATCCTACATTGAGGGGATGAAGGCAGCATTTTGTACCTTAGTACTTGTCAATCATTGGCTTAAGGCTGCATCCCTGGAGAATGGAAAGTGTAGGGAAAGATATTATTTGTTCAAGAACAATTTTCTAGAGGAGGGAACAGCAGTGATCTGTTAAAGTCAACACCTACAGAAGCTAAGGACTGGCTAAAAAACTGATGAAAGAGATGTGGACAAGGAAAAAAGAATATCCACAACAGAGAACAAAGGAGGAGTCTGGAGAATCCTCAAGATAGAGACAATGTGGTGTTCTAAAAAGGGTAGAAGCTTAGAGAGATCGGTATTGGCCAGCCAATACATGCAGTACCATGAGATAAATATGTTTAAATATGTTCCTAGCTGAAAAGAGGGGACGGCATGTTGCAGTCCTTGTTGTTAGATGCATTTGAATCAGCTCAACTGATAGCAACTCTACGCATAACAGAATGAAACACTGCCTGGTCCTGAGCCATCCTCACAATTGCTGCAAAGTTTGAGCCCATTGTTACAGCCACTGAGTCAATCCATGTTATTGAGGGTCTTCCTCTTTTTTGTTGACTTACTACTTTACCAAGAATGATGTCCTTTTCCGGGGACTGATCCCTCCTCATAACATGTCCATGGTACATAAGAAGAAGTCTCACCATCCTAGCTTCTACGGAACATTCTAGCTGTACTTCTTCAAAGAGAGATTTGTTCATTCTTACAGCAGTCCATGGTATATTCAATTCTTGTCAATATCACAATTCAAAGGCACCAATTCTTTTAGACTTCCTTATTCATTGTTCAGCTTTCACATGCATGTGAGACAATTGAGAATAACATGGCTTGGGTCAGGCGCACTATAGTCCTCAAAGTGACATCTTTGCTTTTTAACACTTGAAAGAGGTCTTTTGTAGCAGATTTGCCCAATGCAATACATCATTTCATTTCTTGACTGCTGCTTCCATGGATGTTTGCTTTGGATCCAAGTAAAATGAAACCCTTGACAACTTCAATTTTTTCTCTGTTTATCACAATGTTTTATATTGTCCAGTTGTGGGGATTTTTGTTTTCTTTATGTCGAGTTGTAATCCTTACTGAAGGTTGTAGTCTTTGATCTTCATAAGGAAGTGCTTCAAATTCTCTTCACTTTCAGCAAGCAAGTTTGTGTCATCTGCATACCTCCAGTTGTTAATGAGTCCTCCTGAAATCCTGATGCCACATTCTTCTTCATATAGTCCAGCTTCTTGGATTACGTTCCCACATACAGATGGAATAAGCATGTTGAAAGGATACAATTCCAATGCACACATTTCATGATTTTAAAACACACAGATTCCCCTTGTTCTGTTAGAACAACTGCTTCTTGGTCTATGTATAGGTTCCACAGAAGCACGATTAAGTGTTCTGAAATTGCCATTCAATGTTATTCATAATCTGTTGTAATTCACATAACCTAATACCTTTGCACAGTCGATAAAACACAGGTAAACATCTTTCTGGTATTCTCTGCTTTCAACCAAGATCCATCTGACATCATCGATGATAGCCCTCGTTCCACACCCTCTTCTGAATCCCGCTTGAATTTCTGGCAGTTTCCTGTAGATGTACAGTTGGAACTCTTTTTTGAATTATCTTCAGCAAAATTTTACTTGTGTGTCATATTAATGTTATTGTTCAATATTTTCTGCATCTTTTTGAATCACCTTCTGTTGCAATGGGCACAAATATGGATCTTTTCCAGTCAGTTGGCTAGGTAGCTATCTTAAAAATTTCTCGGCATAGATGAATGAGAGCTTTCAACTTTGTAACCATTTGTTGAAACATCTCAGTTGGTATTCTGTCAATTCCTGGAACCTTGTTTTTTGCCAATGCCTTTAGTGCAGCTTAGATTTCTTTCTTAAATACCATCTGTTCTTGATCATATGTTACCTCCCGAAATGATTGAATGTTGACCAATTCTTTTTGATACAGTGACTTTGTGTATTCCAACCATCTTCTTTTCATTCTTCCTGTGTTATTTAGTATTTTGCTCATACAATCCTTCAATGTCACAACTCGAGGCTTGAATTTTTTCAGCCTGAGAAATACTGACCTTGTTCTTCCCTTTTGATTTTCTAACTCTAGGTCTTTGCCCACATTTCATTATAATACTTCACTTTTTCTTTTCAAACCACCCTTTGAAATCTGTTTAGCTCTCTTCATCATTTCTTCCATCCACTTTAGTTACTCTACCTTCAAGAGCAAGTTTCAAAGTATCTTCTGACATCCATTTTGGTCTTTCCTTTCTTTTCTGTCTTGTTAATAACCTTTTACTTTACTTATGTGTCATGTCCTTGATATCATCCAATTACTCATCTGGTCTTTGATCATTAGCTTTCAATGTGTCAAAACTATTCTTGCGATGGTCTCTAAATTCAGGTGGGATATACTCAAGGTCATACTTCGGCTCTTGTGGACTTTGTGCAGTAGTCCCAGTTAAGGTATCCTATTCCCTCTTTATGCTTCAATTTCTTAGATATCAGGAAACCTGAGTGAGAAACAGAAGATATTAATTTAGACTCATGCTAGGAGTTTTGATTATTATTCTAGTCTTATTTATTGAATTGAAGCTACATTTGCAACTCAAATGGAGTGCAAGTTCCTGTATTGCTTGGGAGTCCCCAGAATCCACATGGAATACAAGAGTTTTTATTTACTGGCAGGGGAAGAACAACCAACTACTATCTCTTGAGTCTCATTCAGTTGAAATCTCACTAAATCTGATTTAGTTCAATATAATTGAATACAAAAATATGTCCCATAGATTAGAAATTAACAACATTGTTGAAAATAGAAAGAAAGAAGATACAATGTAAGAGTTTTTTCTTAGGCAGAATCTTGACAATTATTCTTCAAACACTGTAGAAGATGAAGCTCAGAGGTGGCTGACCAGGATTCCACAGACTTAGCAATAATCTTATGTGGCCCTAGACCTCAGCTCAGCAAGAGTTACAAGAAAAGAAAGTTGATGTGTTTTGTCTTATTTATTGCTTTGCCTAATTGAAGCCTTAATTCTTGGTCATAATGAGGCAAATGTGTAGTATGTAAGCCTCATTTTCCTTGTAAGCCTTTTTTCTCCTACTGCCTAATAGGTGTGTTATTTGGTACAAGGGAGTAATATCTGAAACATAATGTACAATGCTTCTTGGCAGTTCATTGTAAATTTTCCACTCTTTTTTTGTCATATACACTGTCTTCAAACCATGACTTATTTTGTCCTTCTTCATTGTCTTCTAAAAATAGCAACTTTATTTTTTTTTCTTATTATTCATTCACTTATATTTTGGAAAATGTATTCTTAAAACAACCTGCATTTTTTTTCTTCAAAAAATACAGCTTACCTCTTGGATTTAACCAACTTTAATACAGTAAATTATTTATGGAGATAAAGTTGGGTTTTTTCATGAGTCTGAAAAAGGTGAATATGATTAATATCCCTGACTGTTATTTGGTCATGTACTGAAATTAGAGCATGCTTCTTGCAATTAATTCGTAGTGTCATAAATACAGCATTTACATGACCAGTTTATGTTCTAAAGAGCAAAAAGCACTTACAAACTTTTCTGAACAATATTATTAATAAATAGGCAAAAAATGAAAGCAAATATTTAATTGCAACTGTTGCTATGGAAGAAGACTTTGTGTATCAATCCATCTTCTTTATTTGTACCCACCTTACATTATAAACTCCTACACAAATGTATGTCTGTGTTTGCTTTTGCTGTGATGGAGAAATAGTACAAAATGTTTCCACCCTCATAAAATTTTAAAATTGTATGTTAATATTTATTACAATATGCAAAAAGAAGCAATGAGTAACATTTTATAAAGAGATATGTTTTCAAATTTGACATTGATGTAAATATTTTTATAATTTAAATTTTATTTTCCAGAATTTATTGCCAAAGCTTATTGCCAATACTTTTTAATTTTTTTTTCACTTTTCTATGCAATTACTTGTACAACCAAAACACTCCTTTAATTTCCAATGCTAATAAGTGACATTTGTAAATTAGTAAATATTTTTCTTTTCTTTTTGCTAGAAAATCAAGAATGTAAGGATAAATAATCCATAGCTGCAAATTTACATAATCTTGAATCAAATGTTGGAGATGAAATTATATAAAGAAAATGTGCAAATTGCCCGGAAACTATCATATTCTCTAGAATTCAGGAGGCAATAATCTCTTCCACATGAGGTTGTCAGTGAAGATTTGAACGTAAGGATGCCCTTTCAGTAAGATATAAAATGGTGGATCAGATTTTAGGAAGTGGAGATTCAGTATTTTAGGTAGAATAGTCGGACTCGAGGGCACTGGGAACTGGGAGACAAAATGTGTTAAGACATAGAAGTATAAATAGGTTAAGATTTGGGTTGGGAATATCAAAAAGTTCAACTTCGTTGACCTTTGTAATAATTTTTAAGGAGTTTTGGAAAGCCAGTTGGAGCAGACTGTGGAGGCTTGTCCTCAAGTTAGTTCTGTTCTGTTATGTAGAACAGAATGAAAGATTGCATGCTCCTAAGCCATCTTCATGATCGTTTACATGCATAAATCCATTGTCTTGGCTATTGTGTCAATTCATCTCATTGAGGGCTTTCCTTGTTTCACTAACCTCTATTTACCAAACATGATGTTCTTTTCTAGAGACTGGTGTTTTCCTGATGACACGTCCACAGTAAGAAAGAGGAAGAGTCTCCATCCTCACTACTAAGGAGCATTCTGACTGTATCTCTTCTAAAACTGATATGTTCATTTTTTTTTGGCAATCATGGTACATTTAATACTGTTAACCAATGCCATATTTGTATGTATCAGTAATCTGCTGTTTTCCTTCTTAATTACCCAGCTTTCACATGCATATGAGGCAACTGAAAAAAACCATGCTTGAGGCAGGCTCACATTAGTCATCAAAGTGGTATATTTGCTTTTTAAACCTTTAAAGGTGGTCTTTGCAGCACATTTGCTCAATACAATATTTAGTTTGATTTCTTTACTGCTGCTTCTATGGACACTGAAATTATTAACAACTTCATTGTTTCTTTGTTTACCATGATGTTGTTTATCAGTTTAGTTGTGAGAATTTTCATTTTCTTCACTGTCAGGCATAATCCGTATAGAAGCATATAGTTTTTGACCTTCCCTCAGTAACTGCTTCAAGTTATCTTCATTTTCATCAAGCAAGTTTGTGTCATATGCATATTATTAATCAATCTTCCTCCAATTGTGATGCCCCATTCATCTTCATATAATCTGATTTCTCAGATTACTTGCTCAGGCTACAGACTGAATACGTAAGGTTAAAAGATACAACCCTGCTGCACAATATTTCTAATGTTAAACCATACAGTGTCCCCTTCTTCTGTTTGAACAACTGACTGTTACAGGAAAATAGCATTGGTTCTTGTCTTTGGTGCAGGAGAGAATTCAAACGCTGAGACAAATAATGTCAAGCAAGCAGAGGTTTATTAGCAAGCAGAGGGTTAGTGGCGAAAGTACACTTGTCAAGTGGACTACTCAGGTAGAGAGAGTCTGAGAGCTCCAATAGTCATTTTCTGAGGGTTTTATACCCTTTCTCTCTTATCTCTTCCTGTTAACATTTAACAGCCAAGTCAGGGACCCCTATAGACAATATTTCCTTGGCTTAACGTTTAATTACCAAGTTAGGGACCTTAGCAAGTTAGGTACCCCTATAGGGACCATTTCCTTGGCTTAACATTTAACTAAGTAGGGACCATCTTATTGAGGAATGTCACCACCCCTTGTCTCTTCCTCTTCCCGAGTGCAAGCTGTCCCCCTCCCCCCTATGTCTTAATCCATGTACAGGTTCTGATTGAGCACAATTAAGTCTTTTATATATATACGTGTGTGTGCATGTGTGTGTCTGTGTGTGTGCGAAAGGAATATATAAAATATATTTGAAGAGAAACAAGTGACACTGGAAGAATGTAGATAAATCTGCACACTACACCAATATTTTGATATTAACCACCTGTAGGGTAGGTAGAGGGGAAAGTCCCACAGTGAAAGAAAGTATTTTCCTTATGAAAATAAGAAGAAAAAAACGATGAAGATAAAGGGGTAGTTATGATGAGAAAGCAGAATAACAGTAGATCTTTTGAAATGCAAAGATGACAGAAATTTTTAGCTAGGGTCTTATTTCCTTTTAATAAAAGATACAGCAATTTTAAGTATGTGTGCATGTCTGTGTGTGTGTATGTATTTGTATGGGACTTAAATCTGTGTGTTTTTGGTTATCTCTGTACAAGTGTGTGCTGAGGGTAAGTTGAAAAAGAGAGTTCATTTAAATCCTTACGGGAATGGATGCTTGGTCAAATTTGATATGATTTAATGGAAGCATTGTTGAGTATAAATGAGTACTCATATGGTGATATATTACATTTCAGTTCATACATATTGCTTTTTTGTCACTCCTCACATGATTTGATGTTTTTATAAATGGGTTGCTTCTTACAAGTTCATGATATTAAAATGAATGTCAGCATACTATATTCTCTGTATTTTTGTTTGGTTAAGTTTCCATTAGTTCCACTGAGCTGCCTCTGACAACTAGAATGTGGAGGAAAACGATGGAAAGGGAGTTTTTTATTCTCCCACTGACCCTCCCTGTCAAGCAGAGCAAATCTGATTTTATATCTTTACACAATAGTGTTCTCTAAGATTTCTTTTGAACACAGGGATGTATAACTTAAAAATAAAAATAAGTAAGCAAAAAAAAAAAAAAAGATCTTGAAAACTACTGCTAATAGTCTCTTTATAGTGAAAACTTCAAAACCCTCAAATACTAGGTAATGATTGCCTACCAAGAAGAGGTGACAATTACCTAAAAATATTAGGTAAATGTCATCCGCATGAAAGAGGAATGGTCAGAAAAACACAATAGTTTGAACCAAAAGAGCAGCAGAATAACTGAAAATTACTGTTATTGTCAAAAATGGCTGCAGATATATATCAGAGCATTCTTTCATCCTGACCCAAAAGTGAGAGAGTGACTTTCCTCACAGGGTTAGTAGTACAAGGCGGAGGTCTGTTCAGAGCCTCCCTGACTGTCATCTTATTGTAGAAGGGCCAGCAGGGGTTGCTATCTTTGTGTGCTTCAGGCTGGCCTGCCCTCAAAGAAGCTATTATATTGCCCCCACAGAGGGTCATACAACCAACCTGCTTTGTGTGCACATCAGTTCAAATGGGCCACTTGCTCATAATTACTCCAGAGCACATGGGTTTATGTCACAGCACAGAGTTGAATCAAAGTAGTTTTGTAAAGTGATGTCTAAACATATCCCTGCTGGGGCCTAATTAAACATCAATGACTATAAAAGGCTGTACCATAATAAGAAACGTTGTTAAACCAGTGATGTGCACGGAACTGCTAAACAAACTGATCTAGGCATATATGTGAACGTAAGGTTACGTGTTTCTTATTAACAGCCTATAGATATCTCCACTTTTCAAAATACATAAGAAGTTTCCCTTTTATATGATTTCCACGATCTAACTTTTTTTTGGCACTAAACTTTTCCCCAACTCAGATTATTTTTTTCTTTTCCCAATCGACCCATGATGATTTCTTAGTATTTTTCCTTGATGTGCCATTGATCTGTAGCATATATTGAAATCAACACTCTTGTTAAAAGCAGGGAAAACTATAATCATTAACAAAACTAAAGAGAGAAAATATCTACTTTTGAAAATCTCTGGAGTTAGAAAATATTGTGATTCTATCAACAACAACAAAAATTGTTGTTTAAGATGGTATTGACTATGACACGTCAAATTGAAGGGACTTTTTGAACAAAACGTGGTGTTTAGATTTACAGTCATAAACACATGTGTATATTAAGGATTGGTGTCCTGGAAATTGTTACATTGTTTTTTGTTTATTTCACTTGGGAACAATACACACACACACACACACACTCAACAATTTTTTAAACTTCAACTTTTAAATTGAATATATCAGTTTCTATAATTCTCCCAATTCATAAAAATGAGTTTTTTTTCTTAATATACTATCTGCAAGTTTGAAAATATCTTTTTCTATTTGAAACATATACTACTGAATGTTCTTTTATGAACATCTGTGCTACCATCTACTGGAAAGGTAAGTATATATCAGCAATCATGTTCTTTTCAGCTATTCAAAACATAATTCAATGAATTTGAAACACAATGCATAAAATCAATGTTTTTTTTTAATTAAAATGCACCAGTTTTTAAAAAGGAAACAATAATAGCTTGTAAATACATATATAATACTAAAAATGTATGCCCGTGAATATATGTATTGTATATTGTAAAAGCAAGTTGGTACTGATGATAAACATCCTGAATTAAATTGTAAAATTATTTAATATCACCGATTGATCATTGGAGCTGTCCTGGCATAATGGCGAAGAACTTGGCTGCTCACCAAAAGGTCAGCAGTCCCGAACTACCAGCCGATCCTTGGAACCTCTACGAGGCTGTTCTACTCTGTCCTATAGGGTCACCGTGAGTCGGAATCAACTCGAAAGCAATGGGCTTAACTGATCATTAAATATTTTACTTTATGCCATGATTTAACAGTTACTTTTTAAATAGTTTCTAAATATAGAGGTCAAGTGAAGTTTGGATACAGTGTATTAACATTTCACCTGCCAGTGTTCATATACTTTTGTTTCCTTTATCACATAGTCTTTAAAAAAATGCAAGTTGTCAGGAAAACCAAAAAAAAAAAAAAAGCCAAACCCATGGTAGTCGAGCCGATTCCAACTCACAGCGACCCTATAGAACAGAGTAGAACTGCCCCATAGAGTTTGTAAGGAGCGCCTGGTGAATTCAAACTGGCGACCCTTTGGTTAGCAGCCGTAGCACTTAACCACTGCGCCTCCTGGGTTTCCACCTGTCAGTAAGTGTCAGATAAAGGAGAAATGCAAAATACAGCACTGTATTTCTAAGTAGGGATAGGCAGATAACATGCTTATTTTCATGAGTGTCTAAGCTATATGAGGAGACCTGATGGCACAGTGGGAAAATTGCTCGGCTGCTAACCAAAAGGTCAGCGTTTGAATCCACCAGCCACTCCTTGGAAACCGTATGAGAAGGTTATATTCTGTCCTGTAGAGTCGCTATGCGTTGGAATCAACTCGATGACAGTGTTACGGTAAGCTACACAAATTCACGTTTATACACTACAAGAGTTAAGTGTTCATATCAGAAGAATGAGATATAATGTGAAGATGTGGAACTCGCACAAGTGTTGTGTTGTTTAAGAAGTTTGGACTCCTATCCTTACCCTCCACTAAACCCAAACCCATTGCCCTTGAGTCCATTCCAACTCATACCAACCTGTAGGGCAAAGTAGAACTGCCCCATAGGATTTCCAAGGAGTGACTGGTGAATTCAAAATGCAGATCTTTTGGTTAGCAGCCGAGCTCTTAACCGTGCACCACCAGGGCCCCACTCCTCCACTAAGGTATTGTAAAAGTTTGAGCAATTTAATTAGCATTTTCATTCTCAGAATAATACATATTAGGACTTTGGAGAATATCAGAGATAACTGATACTAAGTGCCCATTAGCTCTTATTATGATATAAGATAATTAGCAAAATTCTAGATGATAACAGGTAACAAATATTTCATAAGTATCTTTGAATTTTTTTTGCATTGTACAAAACACTTCTTGAAACATCAATGTATGCTAGTAATTGTGATTAAATTCAACAAAGTATCAAAGTCGACAATAAATTATTTTTTTGAAATAAGAAATAAAAGTTGAATTATTTTTCTTTATACATTCAATGAGAAGATATGTGTGCTTTATACACACTTCCTTTGGTTCCAAAAATAGAGTGCTTAAATAATGCAATTAAAGGTAGACAATGTAAATAAGATAATAAAATAAATTTTATATAATTGTACATTAGTTTCAATAATTAAAAGTTATATCTAATTAAATGGTAGATGGGCCAAATTATATTATAATCACTGTTGTTAGCACTAGTTATTGTTGTTAAATAAAACTTAGTAAATAATAGCAACATACATTCGAGTTTAGAATTGGTTTGAGAAACAACTCCTTTGGATGGCTGCCACACATTGTTTCTTCTGGGTCAGTAGATATGAAGTTTATTGGTAGAACTGTAGAATTTGTAAAAAGCAACTACTTAAAGTCAAGCATATTTACGGGAGCCCATTATTCTCTATAAGTACTCACTAAGTCTAGTTGGAAATCAACGTTTAACGATTTTGGTCAAACATCAGAGTAAAAAGGTAGACTCTCAAGTTATAGAATCTGTATGCTGCTTTATTAGGAGTTAAAATTAGAGTAATAGAAAAGAAAAATTGTTTTGTTAGAAAGTGTAACTACTGAGGTTAGCAAGTAATAAAATAAATGTTGATTTAGAATTATTTACTAGAACAATGCCACCCAAATAGCTATAGTTACTATAATTTTCTGAGTTTTTCTGACTGATAATGAGTGCTTTAAATGTGTTCTAATAAATTAAATGATAACTTTATGTGTTATTCACAATGTTCTTTTATTCCACTTGTGATAAGTAAATCCTGAAAATACTAATTTTAAAAGGCAATTTACATGAGATTCTAAGAATCAATCAAGTTTTTAATTCATATAAGAAATTAAAGCAATGTGAAATACATTACAAAAGAAAACTTACAACAAAAATTGTTACATCAACTCAATAAAAATCTTATTATAAACAAATTAAAGTACCATAAAAAAATTTTTTTTTATCATAAGTAATCCTAAAAATCATCCTTCAAAAAAAAACATTCAAATAAACAAAAATAAAAAATTATTTCTTCTAGCAAACCTACACATTCCATCTTGGTGCGTATTCTCTTATGATTGGTGACAAAATGTGTTAAATATACTTTTGTGAGCCTTGCTCTACAAATTTTGATAATATCACTCATTTAAGTACTATTTCATACAGCCATACACTTTATAAAGAGAGGAGGCCATTAATGAGATGGATTGACACAGTGTCTGCAACAATGGGTTCGAACATAGAAACAATTGTGACGACGACGGTACAGGACCAGGCAGCTTTCTTTCTGTTGTACATAGGGTCGCTGTGAGTTGGAAGCAACTCGGCAGCAGCTAAAAACAACATGCTGTATAAAACATTTTTAACAAGTCTTTACACATCACATGCATCTTTGGATTTTTTTCCTACGTTCTCAATTTTTTTTCCAATTACCCATCTTTACATTTTTTCCCCAATCTTCAACATCCTAATTTCTATAATATACCTAAGAAAAATAAAGAATAAACATAATCAAGAGTGAATAGCCTGCTCATACAGCAAAGAAATAACATTTGGCTGATTATTTAAGGTCCCTGAATTTCAGTTTCCAGGTGATAGCATGTAGGCTAAACTTACTTCTAAGAAATCAAACTTTAACAAACTAGCAGAATTTCTCATCTCATAGTGGTTATTTTATGTACGTTAGTTTCATCTTTTCCTTTCTGAGAAGAAATGATCTGGAAGGTTTTTTTTTAAATGTTTCAAGCAGATATTCTCTCCTTTATTACCCTCACTCTGTGGAGATTTGAATGACGTATGGTCCCAGCATCTGGATATTCTCTGTTTCAGGAAATTAGTGAAGAAATGTCACATGAAGGAATAGGTCTATGGTTAAACAGATAATATAAATACCCTCAGTGTTAAAATTATTCTCTCAGTTATGAAACCTCTTCATTTGAAACATCAAAATAACATTGATTCAAGTTAAAGCTAGTTGATCCTTGGATTTATTTATACATCTACATAGTCAATCCCAAACTCAGGTAGGTTATAGTTCTTGTTCATAAATTCATAATTTTGTTTTTGATTTGCACATCCCAAGGAGCAATACACTACACATAAAATTTTAATCTGTCTGATGCATCCTTCTAATAATAAAAACAAATAAAAAACTATAATCAATCAATCAGAAAAGTGGTAAACTTGAGGTTTGACCATGAGCTATCTTAGTGTGTGTATGTGTATTTGTTTTCTCTTTATATTTGAATGTTATCTTTGTTTTTCAAAGCACATAAATACTATTTTTGTGATCATATACCCCTAATAAAAAGAAAGACAGAATTGCCAGCATCATCATCCAATCCAACTGTGAGCAAATTAGTTTCTGTAACTCACCCATGAGAGACAAAAATCTTCCAGAAGACCAGAGTTTTATTTCCATTACCTCTTCTGGTACACTAAATGGCACTCAGGTACCCTGACAGAGTTCATTTTTCTCTTAGGTATACCTTACTCACTGAAGCATTACACAATAATATTAACTTGGATTGTAAATTCAATGAACTATGCAGGACACACCATCACCAGCTCTATGCTATGCATAGCAGCTAATTGACTGTAGAAAACTGTCTTCATTGTGAATTTTGTCCAAGGACAAGAATTAATTTTACAAGAACAAAGATAGGCAATCATGAAAAAATTGCATAGGGAACATTAAGGTATACTTTAAGTTTTCCTTATCAATTGTATATGTGATATTCATAATCCTCCTATTTTTTTAGAACCAGATTTAGAAACTAGTTGATTGCTTTTCTTTCTCTGAGCATTCTTTGTCTTTCTTGTTTTGCTTTGTAGGACTCTTTTATTAGTGTTCATCTCATAATCCCTGTAGCTCATTTTGTTTCCAATCATCCTTCACTTTTCTTTTTAGACACAAAATAGGAATGTAGTAGAAAGCTGAAATAAGAAAATTGCCTCTTCAACCTATATGGAAAAAAAAAATTAGTTTTCAGCCTACAGACATTCCTTGTATGCCCTTTTCCTGCCTTATTTGAAAGAAAAAAAAAAAGAAATCAGCATAGTAGGATTTATTTATGCTTTCTAACCAAAACAATCTATTTTCAGAAAATTCATGTCACATTTTAACCCTCATACATTTATTTGTGCAAAATATTTTCAGAAATGCAAAAGAGGAACAAAAAATAAGCTAATCTGTAAGTATAGAACTTTAGTATTTTTGGAAATACTACATGTCCATAAAATGGTTACAATAAAGGTAGTGCAAGCATTCATAACATAAGTGTGTGTGTGTGTGTGTGTGTGTGTGTGTGTGTATGTTAAAGGGAATGAGTAAGGTGATGCCAGTAGACTAGGAGAATAAGGAAAAATCTTTGTAAAATTGTTTAAGTTGCTCTTGGGAAATAAACTCTAGAGAGTATGAGCCTTTGGTCTACCTTAGGTTGATGACAAGGATTTCTGCCAAAGTCAGACAGAGACTGAAAGGCTTTCCCTGGAGCTGACACCCGGAATTTGGACTTGTAGCCCACCAGACTGTGAGAGGATAAACTTCTGTTCATCAAAGCCATTCACTTGTGTTATAGCAGCACAATGTAGCTAAGACAATAACTAAGGCAGTCTCTTTGGGAGAAAAGACAAAGGTCCACTAGGTTCTCACAGTCACATGGAATATAATGAATGATGTTGAACTTATTTCAGAATGATGTTTATTAAAGGAGCCCTGATGGTGTAGTGGTTAAAGTGCTCAGGTACTAACCAAAAAGTTGGCTCCATGAAGGAAAGGCGTGGCAGTCTGTTTCCTTAAAGACTGCAGCTTCGGAAATCTTATGGGACAGTTCTATTCTGTCCTATAGGGTCACTATTTGCTGGAATCCACTCAACGGCAACAGATTTTTTTTGGGGGGGGGTTGGTATTTATTTTATTATGTTCGAAATATAAGTATGTGGCTCCAGGTCTCTCACCTTAGAATAAGTGGAGCAAATGGTTTTGGGGAAAAAGAGATATTTAGATCACATCAATGTTCTTTGCTCAGAGAGGCCAGATTATGCAGAAAAATGAAACTATGCATACTGTTTCTGGTCAGGAGAACACCACCTTCATCATGTCTCAGTATACACCCTAAAAAGGATGAGCAAAGTTGGGATATTTATTAAGTTTTTGAAGTCTTATTTAAGTGAATCTTTCCATAGATACCCATTGCTTTCGAGCCCGTTCCAACTCATAGCAACCCTATAGGACAGAGTAAAACTGTCCCATAGGGTTTCCAAGGAGCAGCTGGTGGATATGAACTGATGGCGTTTTGGTTAGCAGACAAGCTCTTAACCACTGAACCACCAGGGCTCCAGTAGAGCATTACATATGTAAAATGGATAAGACACCAAGACAAGGAGGGTAGAACAGAAATGAAACAGTTATGAGCCTGAGTGTTTATGAGACATGACCACACTTAGGAGAGCTTCAGAATATATACAGTCAATAGTGTAGGGAATGTCAGAGAAGGTTCTGCAGTCCTACATGAGGTAGCAGAATTCAGAGCTGTCATAACATGGACATCGATATCAAATGAATTTTGGTTCACCTATAGGTTGGTAAGGCCTGGCACATGTGAGGTTCATCAGTGGTTTCAGAAGAGGTAGTTTTGCTATGGGCAATTAAGAATTTTCATCCACATAAAATTTTATCTGATTAATGTTTAACAAAGCTTTCAAAACTTTTTTCTGTTAACAAAACCTCAGTGTAACTTTTTGGAAGAAATGTTTGTCTCATATTTTATGTATTTCCAAAAATGTTGATAGAAGATAACATACCACCAAACAATATATTTTTAAATTATGCAAAGAAATTTAAAAAAGTGTATATGGAAATACTGTAATGAAAAACAAAGACAAAGAATATTTTTAAGTATAAACAAAACAATTATATATATATGCAACAAATAATTTTACAATGTAAAAGCGTGATTAACTTGATATTCATAACACATATTTGAATCTGTAAATAATTTAGGATTACCAATTCATGAATCAGATTAGGAATGGAAAATACAGCAGTTAAATATTTCAACCAAAATTTTAAGCTCTTAAGCAAGTAGGAAAGACGATTTGAAGATAGCTCAACTTCTGCTTCAGTGTCAGAAAGTGGGTCTTGCAAATTGCGAATGCTGTAACATGCTCCATGAAAAACAGGGTTTAGAAAGAAGTAACTTTTAAAAAAAAGGGTATTAACTCTGAAAAATTCTCTAACTATGTTTAATTAACCATTGAATCATTTATGCTCTTTTAACACAGAAGAACTAACACAGATGATATACATGGTATATCCAACCAATATTTACTGCGATGTAGTGGTATCATGAATTTGAATAGTAATGTCTTGCTATGAAAATGTGGACCAGCAAGATTGGCATCCTATGAGACCATGTTAGAAATACCAAGTTTATTATCCCAGACAAGCTGAGTAAGAATCTGCATTTTATAAAATGCCTAAGTGATTCATAAGCATAATAAAGGGAGAGAAATAATATAAAGGATGGGTTTTCAACCTTGGTCGAACATTAGAACAACTTGGATATCTTTTTAAGATATCAATCTCTGGGCCCTACACTATGAAACTAATCTAAGCAGTCTTGGGTGGAACACAGGCATTTTGAAGAAAACCAACTGGATGATTCTAGTTTTCATAACTGTACTGAAAGAGTAATGCTATATTCTATGAGGTTTCATTAAAGAGTCTTTCCTGTGTGAATTAAGAACAACTTCATAGGTACAGTAGTTCAAGCCATAACCTTACAATCATTCTTGACTTTTCACATTTTTCACACTCCACTATCAGTCCATCAGAAACGTTATAGGCAAAGGACTTTTGCTTTCAGCTAAGATATAGTATCAGGAACCAGGTTTAACCTCCACCTGTAAAAAGTAAAATAAAACTACAGAAACAAAGAAAAAATATGTGATGTAACAATATTCGAGACACTAGACATCAAGAATCAAATGATAATGATCTCTGAGAAATGGTAAACAAAAGAGGAGAACCCTACTCTTGTCCCAACTTACACTTAGAAATATTTCCAGGACACAGTGCAAGGAATCCAACTCTTGCTTGGAGTTTTCTAAAGTTTCTATCTCCATTTCCTCAATTCTCGCTCACATCAAAAAAAAAAAAAAAAAAACCTTTTCTAAAACAGATCCTGGTCCTATTACTTGAATGCATCACAGCTGATTTCTATGTCACTAACTATATTGTATGGAGTACTTCCACAGTTCTTATATTCTATACAGTTCTTCTATTTTACACTGTTCTTCCATTCCACACAGTTCTTCTATTCGGTTATCTATCTCTCCTCTCTGAGATAAACATATGCTAAATCTCTGGGTGTCTGAGGAAAATTAAAGATCTCCGCTCTGTGAGTATTATGGCAAATCAAACTTGTCTGGGCCCATTTCACTGACCTTCTACTTTGCCAAGCATGATGTCCTTCTCCAGGGACTGAACTCTCCTGACAACACGTCCAAATTATATGAGACGCAGGTTCGCCATCCTTGCTTACAAGGAGCATTCTGGTTGTACTTCTTCCAAGACAGATTTGTTCATTCTTTTGGCAGTCAGTATTCTTCACCAACATCACAACTCAAAAGCATCAATTCTTCTTTGGTCTTCCTTATTCATTGTCCAGCTTTTGCATGCATATGAGGTAATTGAAAACACCATGGTTTGGGTCAGGCACACCTTTGTCTTCAGGGTGACAGCTTTGCTTTTTAACACTTTAAAGAGATCTCTTGCAGCTGATTTACCCAATTCAATGTGTCTTTTGACTTCTTGACTGCTGCTTCTATAATGGGGAGGGGGAGAGCTTTCACTAAGAAGAGGAAGAAGCAGAGGATGGTGACATTCCTCAATAAGATGGTCCCTGCATAGTTAAACTTTAAGCCAAGGAAATGATCTTTCCGGGAGTCCTTAATTTGATTAAGTCCTTAACTTGATAAAGTCCCTAACTTGGTAATTAAACCTTAAGGAAATAGTCTTCCTAAGGGCATCCTGTCTTGGCTGTTAAATGTTAACAGAGAGAGATAAGAGACAAGAGGGGTATAAAACCCCCCAAAACCACTATTGGTCCCTCAGATTCTTTCTCTACCTGAGTAGCCCGCTTGACGCTTCCTAGTCAAGTGTACTTTTACTACTAACCCTCTGCTTACTAATAAACCTCTGCTCAACCGGTACTGTTTGTCTCAGTGTTTGAATTCTTTCCTACACCGACAACAAGAACCAAGGCCATTCACTTCCAAGGCTGTTGATTGTGGGTTCAAGTAAAATGAAATCTTCAATCTTTTCTCCATTTATCATGATGTTGCTTACTGGTCCAGTTGTGAGGATTTTTGTTTTCTTTTTGCTGAGGTGTAATGCATACTGAAGGCTGTAATCTTTGATCTTCATTAGTAAGTGTTTCAAGCCCCCCTCACTTTCAGCAAGCAAGGCTGTGCCATCTGCACAACACAGGTTGTTAATGAGCCTTCCTCCAATCCTAATGCCTCATTCTCCTTCATATAGTCCAGCTTCTTGGATTATTTGCTCCACATGCAGATTGAGTAAGTAGGGTCAAAGAATACCATCTGATGCACAACTTTCCTGACTTTAAACCATGCAGTATCCCCTTGTTCTGTTTGAATGATTACCTCTTGATCCATGTACAGATTCCTCATGAGCACAATTAAATGTTTCGGAAATCCCATTCTCCCAAATGCTATCCTTAGTTTGTTATGATCCACATAGTCAAATGCCTTCTCATAGTCAAGGCACCATAATAAAACGAACAAACAAAAAAAACAAAACCCACTGCCGTTGAGTCGATTCCGACTCATAGCGACCCTATAGGACAGAATAGAACTGTCCCATAAGATTTCCAAAGCTGCAATCTTTGAGGAGTGCCTGGTGGATTTGAACTGCGGACTTCTTGGTTAGCAGCTGTAGCACTTAACCACTAAGCCACCAGGGTTTCTGGCACCATAATAGGTCAGTCTAATGAGTCGGAATCTCGATGGCAGTGGGTTTTTGGGTAATGCTATTTAAACCAAATATTACCCTCTTTTTTAAAGCGTTGTTATGTTTTCTCAGGAGCCTTGGTGGCACAGTAGTTAAAGCACTCAACTGAAAACAAAAAAGCAAATGGTTCGAACCCACCAGCTGCTCCCTGGGAGAAAGATATGGCAGCCTGCTTCCTTAAAGATTTAGTCTTGGAAACCCTATGGGACAGTTCTACTTTGTCCTATTTGGTTGCTATGTTTTCTCAAATTAGCATATGTTATATATATCTATGGTGATGGATGGAAGAACCACTTCTATGAAAACGTTCAGTGAAGTTTACTGTGTGATTTGATACACAAAATTAGTGTAAGTAATTATCAGCCTCGTTGTGGCTGGAGAAAAAAAAAAAAAAGACCAATGTGGTCAATTTAAAAACTTATGTACCGGACTTATTTCTGGAACAGCCTGTTTTTGGCAATTAGACAAAGACTTAGGTTTTTAACAATATTAAATTTCAGTACTTTTTTCTAAAATTAGGTCTCTTCAAGCTGACCAAATTTTCTCATTTTAACAAAATTACTTTTGTAATAAATAGAAGCGTTGGGTTTTATAAGAATTACGTTTCTAATCCAACACAGGTGAACACATATGCAATTAGAATAGGAACACAATCACTGATTTTCTGAGGGAAAACTCCACTTGCCAATAATTGTCATGTTAAGATTAATGAACTCATGTTCACTTAGTCTGCAATAAATAGGTAAACATTATAATAACAGAACTATTAGTCTCTGCATATAAATGTTGTTTGCATTGTATATCATAAGTAGATATACTAAGCAGTGTAACAGTTGTGGTAATTCTGGCAATGTTAGTAACAAAAAAAAGAACTTGGAGTCAGATAGCTTCCCTGCTTTTTGATTTAGCTGGTTATAGTTTCACTTTCCTGGCCACTGGTGTCCACTTGGTAATGCTGGCTGCCAGAGTCAACCGAACTGCATGGCCCTCAGGAGTGCACTTTACTTTTGATTATTCTTTCACCCTGAAAAACTAACTTTAAAGAATTTGAATAACAATATGATCCCCCAAGCCCATGGATATATCCCATGGTGATAATATGGAGAAAATAGCTTTTTTTTTTTTTTTAATAGCAGTTTCTTTTTCCAAAGAACTCTTGAGCTCTGATCTTTTTAGATCCTGGTGCTGTTCATATTCAGGGACACAATGCCATAGATCTGCAGGGTTATAATTCAGGCGTTCCCCTGTGGCTCTAAACCAGAATGAAACTCCACAGCCGGCTGATCATATGGCGTGTTTTTTATACTTAGAAGATATAGAAGCATCACTTTTTACTGAGTATTACCAACTTATATTACGCAAACTGTACTCTTATAGCATTGAACTTGGACAACTTATATTTAATTTGATTTAAAATAGAGAAGTGCAGTCTACACTCATTAAGTCATCCTGCAGGTCTTTGAAGAAGTACTAAATTTTGAAGTGCTAGTGGCCCAGTTTTAATTTTAACCAAGCATGGCATGAAATAAACATGCAAATGGCAAACAGAAAGCTGTTAGTTTGCAGGAGAAGTTGAAGTTAAAACAAAACGAGAGGATGAAAGCAGTTAGTTTGTGTTACTACAGCGTGGAATCCACAATTTTGATCCTCAGGGAGTGACAAACCAGTCATTTAATGCTATGTCAACACATGGATCTTGTCTTTCATTAGTAAACTCTCCTGCTGGTTCCTACAGCATCAGAAGCAGACCACCTACCGAAACTCATAGAGGTGTGGAAACTGGGATGGTTTAATAATTCTGTTTGTTTAACTTTCTCCCTTATCCTGCCTGAAACCAGTTTTTTTTTTTTTTCCCTCATTGCTTCTAGAACAAGTACATATTAGCTTCATTTATGAAGTAAATGTTTAAAATGTTTATGATTCAAATGACCTACTTTCCTCTTAATTCCCTAGTTCACTATGAATATCTTAGCCAATGGAGGGTTACATCTGCCTGTAAATTACCCATGCTTTATCTCTGCACACAGTCTGCCCACATCATCTGTGAATAAATAACCATAAAAAATAAATGGAGAGGAAAGACGACAGCATCCATCTCCTATTCTTTCTGAAAAGTGTTCTACTGAGATCTTGGTTAATGACCTAAGCAGTATTAATAGATCCAAGGTATTTTCTACCCCTCCGCTCCACGCCTGCAGCTATAAACCTGTTCAGATCAAAAAGCTGTTTCTTTCAATGGCATTGTTTACATGCAGTTGATAAGTGAATGAATTTTAAATAAATAGTTTTATAAATCAAGAGTACCATGTAAAATTCCTGAAAATGTAAAGTTAACTAGATATAGAACTTTCACATGCGATATCATTTCTTCAGACACTTCCTGATGATAGACAAGACTCATAAAAGTTGTTCCAATTTTCCATTTTAAGTTACAAGGCTATATTTAATGTATGAAATGTTACACCACCTGTAAAATTAATTATTGGGGTTTTTTTGCATTAATAAATTATCATGCAGTTTTAATTTACACCAAACTCCAGTGTATTTAAACGTAAAAATTATCATGGGGCTGCTTCATTTACATCTTTAATAGTGGTGTCCATGAGTTAAACTTTTAAACAGCAATTTCAATCAAACGTGATATTTCCCTTTAAACTGATGATCCCTTTTCTTACAAGAAGGTCTTTATAAATATTTTCATTGTTGCCTTCTTAGAACTGCCTCAAAATCCCGTACTTCATTTTCTTTGTTAGTTTGTTGATTTTAGCAAGAAACAAATTAGAGTAGCATGGCTTAATAAAAGGCATTCCAATGAAACCAAGCAATGGCACAGTAAATTTACATACTTGACTATGTATGTTATGGGAAGAATGTAAGGAAACTCTAAAAGAGGAATATCAAAATGTTTGACGTATTAGTTGCATTATTGAAATACATATATAACCATACAAAGTGATTTCAGGTACGTTTTTATTGTTAGGTTCTGTTGAGTTAGTTCCAGGCCACAGCGGCCCTGTGTGCAACCAAACCAAATGCTGCCTTGTCCTGCACCGTCCTCACGATCTTTGCTATGCTTGAGCCAGTTATTGCAGCCCCTGTGTCAGTACTTCTTGAGGGCTTTCCTTTTTTCACTGACCTTCTGCATTAGTAAGCATGATGGCTTTCTCTATGGATTGGCTCCTGCTGATAACATCCCCAGAGTACATGAGACAAAGACCAGCCATCTCTGCTTCCAAGGAGCATTTTTCTGTACTTCTTCCAAGACAGATTTGTTCATTCTTCTGCAATCCGTGGTATATTTGGTATTCTTCACCGGCACCATAATTCAAAGGCATCAATTCCTCTTTGGTCTTCCTTATTGATTGTCCAGATTTCCCATGCATATGTGGCAATTGAAAACGCCATGGCTTGCTTCAGGTGCATCTTAGTTCTCAAAGTGACATATTTGCTTTCGAACACTTTAAAGATGTCTTTTGCAGGAGACTTTTGAATACAGTATGTCACTTGATTTCTTGACTGCTGCTTCCATGGGTGTTGATTGTGGATCCACGTAAACTGAAATTCATGACAACTTCAATTTTTTATCCATTTGTTATGATGTTGATTATTGGTCCAGTTGTGGGGATATTTGCCTTCTTTATGTTGAAGTGTAAATACATACTGAAGGCTGTGGCCTCTGATCTTCATCAATAAGTGCTTCAAGACCTCTTTACTTTCAGCAAGCAAGATTTTGTCATCTGCATAACATAAGTTGTTAATAAGTCTTCCTCCAATCCTGATGCTGTGCTCTTCATACAGTCCAGCTTCTTGAATTATTTGCTCAGTATATAGATGAATAAGTATGGTGAAAGGATACGACCTTGATGCACATCTTTCCTGATTTTAACCATGCATTATCCCTTTGTTTTGTTTGAAAGGCTACCTCTTGGTCTCTGTACAGCTTCCTCATGAACACAATTAAGTGTTCTAGAATTCCTTTATTGGCAATGTTATCCATAATTTGTTATAATCCACAGAGCTGAATGCCTTTACATAGTCAATAAAACACAGGTAAATATCTTTCTGGTATTCTCTGCTTTCAGCCAGTATCCATTAGATATCAGCAATGATATCTCTGGTTTCACGTCCTCTTCTTAATCTGGCTTGGATTTCTGTCAGTTCCATGTGGATGTACTGCTGTAGCCACTTTTGAAGGATCTTCAGTAAAATTTTACTTGTGTGTGATATTAATGATATTGTTCAATAATTGTCACATTCTTTAGGATCATCTTTGTTTGGAATAGTCACATATATGGATCTCTTCCAGTCGGTTGGCCAGTTAGATCTCTTCCAAATGGCTTACCATAGACTGGTGGGCACTTCCAGTGTTGCACTCACTTGTTGAAACATCTCAGTTGATATTCCATCAGTTCTTAGAGCCTTGTTTTTCACCAATGCCTTCAAAGTAGCTTGAACTTCTTCAATACTATCAGTTCTTGATCACCTCCAGAAATGATTGAATGTCAGTAAATTCTTTTTGTTACAGTGACTCTGTGTATTGGATCCATCTTCTTTTGATGCTTCCTGCATCATTCAATATTTTCCCATAGAATCCTTCAATATTGCAGCTTGAGGCTTGAATTGTTTTTTTCAGGTCTTTCATCTTGAGAATTGCTGAGCATGTTCTTCCATTTTGATTTTCTAGCTCCACGTCTTTGCACATTTCGTTACAATGCTTTGTCTTCTTGAGCTTCCCTGTGACAGCTTCTGTTTAGTTCTTTTGCTACATCATTTTGTCCATTTGCTTTAGCTTCACTATGTTCAAGGGCAAGTTTCAGAGTTTCTTCCGACATCCATTTTGTTCTTTTCTTTTTTTCCTGTCTTTTTCATGACCTTTTGTTTTCTTCATTTATGATGTCTTTGGTATGATTCCACAACTCATCTGGTTTTCGGTCATTAGTGTTAAATGTGCCCAGTATATTCCTGAAATGGTCTCTAAATTTACATGGGATATATCCAAGATTGTACTTTGGCGCTTGTGAACTTGCTTTAATTTTTTTCAGTTTCAACTTGAACTTAAAAAAAAAAAGAAAAAAAATTTTTTTTTTTCTTTTCTTTTTTGACTTAAACTTACATATAAGCAATTGTTGGCCTGTTCGGCAGTAAATCCCTGGCATTATTCTGACTGATGATATCGTGCTTCTCTATTGTCTCTTTCCACAAAGGTAGTCGATTCAGTTCCTGTGTATTCAATCTGATGAGGTCCACTTGTATAGTTGCAGTTTATGTTGTTGAAAAAAGGTATTTGCAGTAAATAAGTCATTGGTCTAGCAAATTCTATCATGCAATCTTCAGCATCATTTCTATTGCCAAGGCCCTATTTTTCAACTATTAATCCTTCTTTGTTTCCAACTTTCACATTCCAGTCAATGGTAATTATCATTGCACCTTGATTGATCAATTTCAGAATGCAGAAGTTGGTAAAATCTTCAACTTCTTCATCTTTGACCTTAGTGGTAGGTGTGTAAATTTGAATAATAGTCATACTAATTGGACTTTCTTGTAGGTGCATGAATTTATCCTATCACTACCATGTTGTACTTGGGGATAGATCTTGAAATAATCTTTTTGATGATGAATACAATGACATTCTTCTTTGTTTTTTCTTTCTTGGCCTAGTAGACCATATGATTTTCTGACTCAAAATGGCCAAAACCAACCCTTTTTATCTCACTAATGCCTTAGATATTGATCTTCAAGTATTGTATTTCATTTTTGACAACTTCAATTTTCCTATATTTGCCCTTCATACATTCTGTGTTCTAATTATTAATAGATATTTGCATCTCTTCTCATTTTGAGTGATGCCACTTTAGCAAATAAAGGTCCCCAAATCTTTACTCCACCCACATCATTAATGTTTACTTTGAGGTGGGAACTCTTCCCCAGTGATATTTTCATTGTCTAAACCCTTGTGGAGTAGTGGGTAAGTGCTATGGCTGCTAACCAAAGGGTCAGCAGTTTGAATCCACCAGGTGCTCCTTTGAAGCTCCATGGGGCAGTTCTACTCTGTCCTATAGGGTCACTATGAGTTGGAATCGACAGCACTGGGTTTGGTTTTGGTTACTGTCGTGGATTGAATTATGCTCCCCCAGAAATGTGTGTATCAATTTGGCTGGGCCATGATTCCCAGTATTGTGTGGTTGTTCTCAATTTTGTAATTGTAATTTTATGTTAAAGAGGATTAGGGTGGAATTGTAACACATTTACTAAGGTTACATCCCTGATCCATTGTAAAGGGAGTTTCCCTGGGGTATGGCCTGTACCACCTCTTATCCTACAAGAGATAAAAGGAAAGGGAAGCAAGCAGAGAGTTGGGGGACCTCATACCACCAACAAAGCAGTGCCAAGAACAGAGCGTGTGCTTTGGACCTGGGGTTCTTACATAGAGGAGCTCCTAGTCTGGAAGAAGATTGATGAGAAGGATGACAGAGAGAGAAAGCCTTCCTCTGGACCCAATGCCCTAAATTTGGACTTTGAGCCTACATTACCATGAAGAAATAAATTTCTCTTTGTTAAAGCCATCCACTTGTGGTATTTCTGTTATAGCAGCTCTAGACTAAAACACCTACTAACCTGAAGGGCTCATCTTCATGCACTATATCAGGCAATATTCCACTACTATTCATAAGGTTTTCACCAGTTAATTATTTTTAGAAGTAGATCATCAGGTCTTCTTTCTAGTCTGTCTTAATCTGGAAACTCCATTGAAATCCGTCCACCATGGGTGACCCTGCTGCTATTTGAAATACCAGTGGTATAGCTTTCAGCATCACGGCAACTCACCAGCCAGTACAGTACAACAAACTGACAGAGAATTGGTGCAGTTAAGGTATGATAAATATTTAAGAACATAAAATCTATATATGTGTTAATATAGAATCTTAAATTTTTTTAATATGTTGGTATACTTCATCTTATTTTTTTTTTAATTAATGTGATATATTAATATTTCATTCTTAGAAGAAGGCGAGCTTTATATTTTTGAAGAGCCCCAAGGAGCTACTCAACTTCAGGTTAAAAAATACAAACGAATCGAATTTTAATTGAGTTAAAATTAAATGAATATTGACTATTAAGTCCCAGTGGTTAAGTGCTTGGCTGCTAACTAAAAGGTTGGTGGTTCAAACTCACCAGCTGTCTGGCAGAAGAAAGATGTGGTGGTCTGCTTCTATAAAGACTTAAATACTTGGAAACTCTGTGGGGCAGTTCTGCTCTGTTCTATAGGGTCTCTGTGAGTCAGAAACAACTGGATAGCAAAAAGAGAAGTAAAATGGAGTCCCTGGGTGGTGCAAAGAGTTAATACACTCAGCTGTTAACCAAAAAGTTGAAGATTCAGATTCAAATAGAGTCCCTTGGAAGAAAGGTCTGAATATCTACTTCCAAAAAAATCAACCATTGAAAAACTTTGGAGCCCAATTCTACTCTGACACACATAGGATCATTATGAGTAGGACTGACTGAATAGCAACTAATATGAAGTGAAATATGTTATTAAATGCTCAAATTTAAAATATTATAAATTAATTAAAAAAAAATCCCCGTGGTTCTAATGTATGGGACATTTTATAAAATTATTGTCTTAAGAATTTTAGCATTTTATTTATTTTGAACAAAACATTTATTCATCACAGAAAGTAAAGTTTTTCATAAAGATACTTTATTAAAAAGTGTAAACTCATTAAAGGAGAAAGCACAACTTATTTAAAATATTATGTTGTAAAATACAGTTTAATCTCATTATGTGGGAAAAGGAACTGTTTTGAATTTCAAACTTTTAAATGGAGAAGTATTTTTATTTAAGTAATTAACCATTGGATTTGTAATATTTGCACTGTTAGCTTTTTCAAAAAACGCTTCAGCTTAGTCAGTTCAAAGCTATTACTAATTTTGATTTATTGGAATTCAATTTTAAGATTTGCATCCAGATTTCTAAACAATTTTTTTTTTTTTAATTTTTGGGTGAAAAAACAGGAAAAAAATTTATCTTTACATTCAGGAAAATTCGTATTTACAAAAGACTTAGAAATATTACCTTTAAAAAAAGTCCCCAGAGTTCCTAAGATTTTGCCTAGTTTCTCATATTTTAGAAATCTCTTATTTTAAGAGAGCTATATTAATAAATAATCAACTTCCTTAGCCTATAAAGAAATGACCAATATTTCAAATAAACTGTTATTTCTAAAAGGCATTCCATACAATTTCCATCCTTTAGAAATAAAATTTTTATCTCTGATAATACATGTGAGCTTGTTCACATCTAAAGGTCCACTAATTTTTCACTATAAGCTAACACTGATTCAGAAAAGAATACATTTTAGTAATTTTTAAACTCACAGCTTTTCCTCACATTCCAATTTTACGGAATTTAAGCATATGCTATTTTGAGGATTTTTTGTTTGTTTTTCTGCTTGTTTTTAGCATAGGGAGTTTGAGGCTTTGTCTTTTCCTTCTGTCTATGGTTCTTAAATTGATTTTAGACTTCCCATAGGAAACATAATGCATAAGATTATGATGATAAAGTTTTAAGGCAAGTCTGTTTCCTCAGCAAGAATAAAAATGTTGTGTGTGTTTATGATTAAAAAAAGTTGGAAAGAATCTGATATTCAAACAATTCAAACCTTAAAACAATAGTGATCATGAGATCTGTCAAGATGTAGCCAGGTGCATTTCTTAGAGACCCACAACTCTATTTTTCACTTAATATATCTGGTTTTGGTTGACTAGAAGATGTCTATAACAGAGCATTAACAAACACTGTAATTTGCTGGGGTCAGCCAGGTCTGTAGCTTTGAGAGTGAAAGTCTTCTTAAATTACGCTATCAGCTTTCGAAACCTCATTAGACTTAACCCATTTAGGTTCCACTGACTTCTCGGAATCACTGATAGAAGCCTAATCAGAAAACCACAGAGCAGCCAGTCTTCTGCTATCAGAAACCTCAGTACAATTTTGTGTATTAATATTTCAGAAAGTTTGTAGGAGCAGATACTCCCTGCTGAGCATGACAACCAGACCAGATACAGTTACATGCAGTCGACCTGGCTAGAGCAGCTGACTGGCCCCTGTCTGTCTCTGGACTTGGCAACTGGAGGGAGGAAAAGAAGAAAATGAAATGAATGCCTTCATTTGATTTATGATTAATAAATTTCCATAATTGGAGAGTCAGATAACCAGTAAATAGAAGGATATAAGGTTACAGGAAAATGAGGATTTTATCCTGTAATATGGCCAGGGACCTACGGAAATAATATTACTTTGATTTTCCAGGAGAAACAATTTTTGAAGCTTCAGTTCTAACATTCTTCAAAGCATTTAATTTTTACCATGCCTTGTTAGTAACTAAAATCTAAGAGATAATCAACAAAGTGGTGCCATTAAAAATGTTTTATAGCTTATAGACAATGAGCTTATTAATGAAAACATAATATAGTACATGAAATTTTTAGTGACTTTTAGAAATACACACAATAGACAAATGAAATTTGTGTAATAAAAAGCAGGGACCAAGTTCAAAGAAATACAGTAAAGCTAATTTTTTTCTAAATAAAAATAAAACAGTAACTGCAAGTTCAAAGGATGATTCAATAAACATGCATGCTTTTCCTGTATATATACTTTTAAAAAATTATATACATAAGGGATCTGTCTGTATGTAATCGGGGACTGATATTAAATTTACCTTATTGCATGACTCATATTTTCAGGTGCCCAGGAGGGAAAAACTTACAGAAACTTTGAAAGAGAATCTTGAAATCATACTAAAACAAATTAAAAATTATTCTTTTTAAATTAAAATTTTAATACTTAGCATGTTATCTTAAATAAATGACAACAAGGGTTTGGTTTCTTTTCAATTTTCTTTAAACAGTGTTTCTGACAGGCATATTTTCCACACTGTGTAAATTTAAATATGGCATTTTGCTTACTGTATGTAATTAGAAAGGGAGGGTATTAAATATATCTATTACATTACATGAGCCATAGTCATTTGATGATGATTTATTAATATATTTTTTTTTTAGTTTTTCTTACAAAAAGGTAGCACATAGGTAGTACCAGGAATCAGGCTTATCTAGTCTAGTGCTAGCTTTGCCATTAGCTATATGGGCAGAATCAACAAGTTAGTCAATTTCTTAGCTTTAACGCAGGCTTAAATCTAAAATCTCTCAAAACCTTACTATTCTATGATGACCTTAAAATTTTACACGTGCATGCACACATACACAAATATAAATATTCTCGTTTACTACTGACATTCAAATTTCTCTGAATATGGTTCATATTAGGCTTCATAGATATTTAGTTTTAGAGTATGATGGTATATAGAAGAATATGAACACAAACCAACCTTTGGCAACTCAGATTTTAAAGGGGCGTTCCAAATTGTTTCCTACTCTTCCACTTGTAGAAGCTGCCCATTGCATAGCTAATGAAGTGAGAAATTCACTGTTTCTTTGGCACACTTTGACCCACTATCTACTTTTGGTCTGGTTGATAGTGCTGCAATATAAGTACAGTGGATAATACTCCTCATTGCGCAAACAAGAAATTGAATAAGACTATAATAATATAAAATATAAAATAATATAGCTTTATTTTGGCTACTTCCCCCAAGTGTTTTTCAGCCTTGTGTGCTAGTGTTTTAGTCATTGGAATAAAAGTTGTTCTTCGCTTACTTCTATTTTGCATAGAGAGGATATGCCCCTCAATCTGTTTTCCTTTATCATCTTTTTAAATCTTGAGTACATTAAAAGAATGTATAACGTATCTAATGATTAAAAAAAATAATAATAACAAATGAACATCTGTGACTTGTCCAAGAATTAGAACACAACCAATAATTGACATCTACCAAGTATAGCCCCCTGCCAAATTCATCTCCCTTTCTTTGGCCACCATCCCCTAAAAATAAACATTATCCCAAGTTTTATATTAAGAATCATTTTGATTTTTAAAATTAACTTCATAAAATATGCATGGATTGTTGAACAATTGTTGTGGTTGTTAGCTGTCATTGAGCCTGCCCCCTACTCATAGTGAACCTATGTACAACTAGATTGGGCCTTGTGATCCATACAGTTTTCACTGGCTGATTTTTTTAAGTAAATTGCCAGTCCTTTCTTCCCAGTCTACTGTATGATCTATTGCTGTTTTCCTTGCATTGTGCTTTATAAAAATGCTTTTGTTGTATATGTTACCTTGGGTGTTTTGCTTTTTTAACCTAATTTATTTTTCAACACAATCTATGTCATAAATCGTATAAACTAAAAAACCCCTTGCCATCAAGTTGATTCCAACTCATAGCAACCCTATAAGACAGAGTAGGACTGCCTCATAGGGTTTCCAAGGAGCAGCTGGTGACTTTGAACTGCCAATCTTTTGGTTAACAACCTGAGCTCTTAACCACTGTGCTGCTAGTGGTCCATATACAGTAGTAGCTTAATTATCCTCATCGATGAATAATATTTCTTCAAGTGATTACCCAATGATATCTATTGATTTTACATATTCATTATATATAATGTGTGTGTGGTTTTTTTTTTTTTTTTTTTTTGCTATTACAAGAAATGCTGCAGTAAAAAATGCCTTTATTTGTATCTTGGCATAAACTTACTAGCATTTCTCTGTTATATATTTCTAGAGGAGAATTGTAAATGCATAACCTTTCAAAAGAATACCAAATTACACACACACACACGACTTCAATATGTTTGACCCTGTACTCTTAAAATACATTGTAGTCTAAATAATATTTTTCTAGACAATTCTAGTATTGAATCATTTTCTTGTTTTATATACAAAATAATTTTGTTTGTGTCCACTTGGGAAAATAAAGTATCTCCAAATGCCAAATGATACAAACAGAAAATGAAATGGCAAACACTTCTTACCCCTTATGTTTACACCTACCTCTATCCTCACGTATAAAAGAAAAATAAAATAATCATTTGATAACCTTAGATCTTGTAGAAAATTTACTCTTAAAATATTTTCAATAGAGCTACTGCATTAATCTTATACTGAACAATTTGAAATCAGGAAAACAAAAAAGAAGATGAAATAAGAAGTAAATTAAGTTAAATTTAATCGATGCGCATGACTTATGAAACGTAGGTTAATCACAATATGTTTTTACTTTAAATTTAATATTTATAATTAATAACATTTTATATGTCATATAGTAATATATTATATATATACATTTGTTAATATTTTTATATATTTATGTATTGTGCATAAGGATAATGAAATAAGAGTTGTTATTGTGTGCCATTGATAAATTATGGTGCCACCATGACTCACCATTGTCAGATGTTCTTTATAGATTTTTCTGACAGCTAATATTAAAATTAATCTACTTGTATCAAATCATTTTATTTTCTTTATACATGAAAGAATGAAATAAAATTGTGTTGTCATATTTATAAAACACAAAAATCCAGCTTACTCCAATCCTAAAAATTTTTCAACTTGTTCCAAATTCTTCCAGTTTATCTTTAAGAATATCTTTATAGTCTGTTTCTTTGAGATTTTCCGTAAATTATTCTGATGACTTCCAAGTTTATCTTCATCACAATTTCTCTCCTGAATTCTGGTCTATTTTTTTCCATAGTCTACTCAACATCTTCACTTGAATGTCTGATGATAGTTCCTCAGACTAGACGCTCAAAACTACAGTAAAGAATCTAGCCTTGCCCAAAGGGAGATTTAGTCTTTGTCCTCCATTCCTAGGAAATAATCTCTAAACTCTTGAAATGTCCTACTTGATAAGATAGTTCTTGTTTATCGGGGGTTTATGGAAGACTCCAAAAGGTCAACAATACAATTTCTGGTGGGGACTTTGGGTCACATAATATCAGTTTGACCTCCAGAGAGACTGGAGATTGAGATCAGCCATGTGAGTGGCTGTGTTGTGTGGAAATCTCAGAATCCCACTATTCTGTCCTCAACTATGAGGATATAACGAATTCTCACTTTTTACTTCTGTGTTAAGTTCTAACAGCAGCCACTCATGAGATCATTCTTTCTCTGACCATAGCCACTCGGAGCTAGATCAGATCTTACAAGTTAAATAGAAACTGTCCTTCAGATTCCCAATTACATAGAAGACAGCCATAAATTTGGAAGTCCACAGGACACCCTACACTTTTGATCTGCTGGCTCCCACTACTCCCTGAAGCTCAATACTTCACTGGAAGAACTCATAGAATTCACGGAAAATGCTATACTTACAACTATAAATTTATTATGATGAAAAGGATACAAATCAGGATGAGCACAAAAAGATGTATAAGGCAAGGTATCAGGGAGGGTTTCTAACACATAGCTTCCACGTCCAAAAACAGGGCACAATACCCTCACATGTAAATGGATGCTTTTAACCAACCAGGAAACTCATGGAGCTTCTATGTGCAGAACTTTTATCGGTCTCCCAGGGGTCAGCTGATATTAGGCCACCAAATGGTCTTTGTGGCCTGTCCAAGCACCCACTTATTTGAACACATCTTTAAGTGCCGTCCAGTGGATTTAGATAATAAAGACACCTAAGTTATTCAGGAAAACCTAAGCATTTAGACCTAACTCTCAGGAAACCCTGGTGCGTAGTGTTTAAGAGCTACGGTTGCTAACCAAAGGGTTGGCATTTCGAATCCTCCAAGCACTCCTTGGAAACTCTGTGGGGCAGTTCTACTCTGTCCTATAGGACCGCTATGAGTCGGAATCCACTGGATGGCACTGGGTTTGGTTTTTTGTTTTTTTCTCAGGAAACAAGGGCAAAGACCAAATTAGTTTGGGTAAAGTTGAATTCTTTACCTATCGATGACTACCAGGTTTATGAGGTGAAGCCCCAGTAAAAACTCTGGAAACCATGGCCAGCTTTGCTGGCTGGCAATATTCAATGCATACTGTCATATGCTGTTATCCAAAGGAGATGACATGCCCGTGACTCCATGGAGCAAGGACAAGTGACAGCTCTGTGGACTGTTTGAAATCCTCCTCAATTCTACCTCAAATGTCTCTTCCCTTAACTGATTATAAGCTTTCCCTGTATTAAGCTATATCCATGAGTGTAACAGGTTTTAGTGAGTTCTATGAGTCCTTCTAGTGAATTATCACCCAGAGGCTGGTCTTCGGAACTCTCAAATTTGCAGTTGGTGTCAGCACTGAGTGTGATCTTGTGAACTGTTCTCTAACTTCACAACTATTCATTTAATTGGATCACCACAGCTCATTTGCATTCTTCTCCCAAAAATGCGACCATATTTATGTGCTTAATTTTTGATCTTTATTTATCTATCCACTAATAATAGACAGAAAGTACACATCAAACTCTCATAATAATTAATGCTTCAATGAACACCCTCAATTATATTTCTTTATGGACTAGTGTGGGAATTTCCCTGGGATATATATTCAACACCGTATTTGCTGGGTCATAGAATATCCATAGAATTAATTTCACAGTGTGGTACCAGAATGTTGTTCAGAATAGCTGCGTCAATTTACACTCCCACCTGAAATGGTTAAGGATTGTGAGGACCCCACATCATAACAATCCTTTGCATTTCAGGCTCTCTAACTTCAGTCAGTGTGACTGAGGTAAAGTGATAGCTGATTTATTTTTTTTTTAATTTTGCATTTCTCTGATTACTAATGATTTTGAGAATCTTTTTGTACTCTTGCTTATTTCTTTGGTTTTCTTCTTCTGTAAATAGATGATCCATTTTCTCTCTTTTTTATATATATGTATATACAAAAAACAAACCCACTGCCGTTGAGTCAATTCCAACTCATAGGGACCCTACAGGACAAAGTAGAACTGCCCCATAGAGTTTCCAAGGAGCACCTGGAACTGCCGACCCTTTGGTTAGCAGCCATAGGACTTAACCACTACACTACCATGGTTTCCATATATATATATTTCTTTTTCACTAGTGGCTTGCATGTTTTAGAAAACAGGTATTTCTTAACACTTTCACTGTTGCCACCCTTGTTAAGTAAATATTACCTCTGTTCTCCTTGTTTTTATCCTTGCCTGTATCCCCCATAGTCTGTTCTCAATAAAGTATCTAGAATGACTCTGTTAAAATGTTAGAAATTTCTGCTGAGGACTTTCCTTATCTTCTCAGCTTACATCAGGATAAAAACCAAAGGCATGTTGTGTGCATTTGTACCAGACTTTATTTCACTGGTTTTCACTTCCTTGTCTATCTAATTCTTCCCACACTGTTCCTACTTCCATCGTACTGATCTCCTTAGTATTCTTTGAATATGCCAACCTCACTTTCATCTCAGGGTCTTTGCACTTACTGTGTCTGCCTGGAATACTAATAACTTACTCTAACCTCCTCTAATCATTGCTCATGTGTTGTCGTCTTGTGAGTTTTTTTCTGAATAGCCACTTAAAGTTGCACCTTTATCCCTGGCATTTCCTTTTCTTCTTTTCTTTTAAATGTTTTTCCTCATTTTATAATTTTTTAAAATATAACATAGTTAACTTATTTATCATGTTTATGGTATTATTCCCCACACTTGAATATGCAGTCCATGAACAAAGGCTGTTTTTTTTTTATTTCAATTTTGTTTACTCATATATCCACTGTTTAGAAGAGTGTCTAAAACATAGCAAAAAAAACATTGCCAATGAGTCAGTTCTAACTCCTAGTGGCCCTATAGGACAGGGTAGAACTGCCCCACAGGGTTTCCAAGGAAGCCTGGTGGGTTCGTACTGCCGACTTTTTGGTTAGCAGCCAAAACCTTAACCACTATGCAACCAGGGTTTCTAAAACATAATAGGTGCTCAAAAAATATTTGTTACATTAAAATAACTTTTATTTTTTCAGGAATCCCTTTCATCTGAATTTAGAACTTAGCTAGATCTCAATATATTTATATCCTGTCATTTTTATACTCCTGCTAATAAACCAAAAATCAAACCCATTGCCGTTGAGTTGATCCTGACTTATAGAGACCCTATAGTGACCCAAAATGAGAATCAATGTAACTTTGTTTAAATTTTGGGTAATGATAGGGCTACCACGTTTTTGTTTTGTTTTCAGATTTTGAATGTTTTACTAAATAAGGAATCTCCACAGCATTGCTCATAAAAGCTTGTATACAAATATAAGTGCACATCGCTTATTTGCAGAGATATGAGCTGAACAGTAGGTTGACAAGTCTAACAGACCACTTTTAGCCAAATAAAAGTTCACAAACATTCAAAGAACAGACAGTAGACAGTAAAATTCCTGCAAGTGCTAGAATGGTGAATAATAGCATAGCTTACTCATTTCATTTTTGTATAAAAATGCATGCAATATCTTTAGCTAGAAAAAAATATAAAAATTAGTGAGTCGTCACTGCTCAACTACACATTTCATTCGGTAATATTAAACTTTTACAACTCAATGGCTCTTTGTGAACTACTCAATCGTTACCAAAGAAAAGAGTTTTTCCAAAGGCTTTTACTTGTGTAAAACATATGTCCTTTATTATTATTATGCCTTTCAGTCACTGAGTTGTCATTAAGGTATGTATGCATGATACCCAAACCCAGGAGTCTTAGTTATGACCTTTTCACTTAGCTAAATATTAGTCCATTATTATGAAATTGAATGTTTGTCTAAATTCAGACAAACATGTGCTCATGGGCACCCTTTCTCATTTTCATTATAAAGTGGAGATAATTCTAATATCTATCAATAAAGTCATTCTTGACTATTAGAAGAGAAAGCACAAATGAAATAACTAGCTTATCATTCTCTACAGGAATAAACTGTCACTCAACTTGAGTGACCTAATTTTTTCTCTTGACTCCTGATTGAAGATATGAATGGCATTCTAAACCTTCCGTTCTTATATCTGCCGCCTCATTTACGGAAATCATTGCCAATTGGGTATATTGAGGAAGGGTTAAGAGAAAAATAATCTGTGTAATTATTGTGGTCTCCGATTACCCGTTTCCTTAGTCACAGAAGTTGAAAAAAAAAAAAATCTCTCTGAGTTTCTATACATAGTCAGTCATTATATGAACAAAATTGATCATTTTGTCACCTCTCCTCAGTGCATCCAAAGTTTGACCTGGAGCATGAGGTTGAATATAAATAGCTCCTGTTTTTTAGTTCCCGTTGTTAGGTGCCATTGAGTTGATTCCGACTCATACCGACCCTATATGACGGCGTAGAACCTTTCCATGTGGTTTCCTACACTATAATCTTTATGGGACTAGATCACCAGGTCTATTCTCCCACAGGGCCACTGGTGGGTTTGAACTTCCAACGTTTTGCTTAGCAGCTGAGCGCTCAACCACTGTGCAACCAGGGCTTCTAAATAGCTCCTAGGGCCAGCATATTAATTGGATAGCTGTAAAGTACTTAGCACCCCGTAGTTAATGTATCATAAAAATCCCAAACAGAACCCTCAGCCCTTTAGAAAATGTGGTTATAATTATCAACATCACAGCTAATGCCTATCATTAGGCATCATCTTAAATTCAGGGAATATCAATTTGGTCAGATTACCAAGAGAACCTTCAAGAAGTCCATTAAAATATCAAGACCTTGCTTATCTCCATTAACAAATCAAATTGTTCTATTCTCCGCTTCAATGGTAATGCTCTTCTCTGATTATATCAAAAGGTTAGAATATTCTGGATACATTAGAAAATTCAATTTCCAAAGGAATTTTTGAAGATTACCATTGTTACCCAAGTTTATTACAGATACACTTGTAAGTATATATTCCAGAGAGTGTTTAACAATATAAATACCTGAAATCTAATATATTGTGTTATTTGAATCAAGGACTTTACATGACTTTGTTAACAAGTTATTTTGGAAATCTGAATGTTGTGATCCGGTAATCTAACAAATGTGTGTATTCATTTTTCCTTTCCATTTGAATTCCTTTTTTGTATGATGTTGGCAATTGCTTTGAGAGACACTGAATGGTCTCTCATTAGTAAAGTTACAAACATTTCTCCTCATCAAAATCCAATTTTGTAGTATTTTATAGGCCTGCTTAAAAAGTAAAGAGTTCTTTACACTTACTTTGGAAGATTTTTACATTTTGAAAGAAAGCTTTGTCATAACATATAACTTATATAACACTTATAAATTTAAACTATATTCAAGCAATTAACTAGATAGTTCTAAAAGAAATAGAGTAGACGATTTCTAATACTATTAAAATCTCCATATTTAGATGTGTATGTATCGAATATGCTTGCTCTTCAGTGGTAAACGTGCCATGTCTATCCCATTGCTGTAAAAATATGGATAAAGGCAGGGAGGGTTAACTCAAGACCTGTGCGGAATTTTTAACTAAAAGACTTCAAATGACTGAAGACAACACTGAAACTGCTCCGTAATTGTGTGTCAAGGGGTCTAATTTTAGATACATTTAGAGTAATTCAGTGAGTGAAAAAGAACGAAGTGATTGCTGAGGGAAAAGGATGCTTTCAAAAAAGTGTTCATGAAACTCCACAGTACGGCTTCTGGAAGCTGGATTTTAAGTGAGAAAAGTCAAATTTTTCAGAGAAACAAATTATGAGCTGGATAATTTTCAATTACATGCACCATGTAATTTTTCCTTGCCAAAATGTGTTAAACGTATTGATTTACTGTAAAAAAAAAAAAAAAAAAAAAGCACTGAAGGCTTTTATTTGCCAAAACTAAGTTAGTATAGGTTTTCCAAATAATACACTCTATTAAGAAGTTCGAATCCACCAGGAGCTCCTTGGAAACTCTGCCGGGCAGTTCTACTCTGTCCTATAGGGTCGCTATGAGTCAGAACGGACTGGACGGCAACGGACTTGTTTTTCTTTTCTTTTCGTTTTTTTTATTAAGAAAGCTTAACACATTCACACTGTGATTTTTTCCCACCTATATTAATGTTTGGAAACCCTGGTGGCAGTAGTGTTTAAGTGCTACGGCTGCTAACCAAAAAGTCTGCGCTGTTCCAGTCCACCAGGCACTCCTCGGAAACCCTATGAGGCAGTTGTACTCTGTGCTATAGGATCGCTATGAGTCAGAACTGACTCCGTGGCAATGGTTTTTTTTTTTTTTTTTTTTTTTTTTTTTAAGTACAATAGTGTTTAACCTAATACCAAAAAACGAAATCCTTTGCCATGGAGTTGATTCCGACTCATAGCAGCCTTATGGTCATCCTCTATTCATTTAGACCCACCATTAAGTCACATAATTGATCAGGTAGAAAAAGTGTTTTCGGTAAACAACAACAGCAACACTAAAACAAAGGTAGCTAGTTGGGTATGGACTGGCACCTAACTTCGTTGCTTGAAAGGCTCTGAACCAGCTGAATCAAACAGGTATGGGTCATCCATTTACTATGATTCACCTGACTATGAGTACATGGGGACTGTTTCTGGCAATAACTATTTATGCTGTGATTCTTGGAGCACAGGTGTTTTCATCTATAAAAAGAGACACCTGATTTATATAATTAAAAAATTGATTCTAGTGTTTGATTCCAATCTAATTTCTCATTTAAAATTTTTTTTTCAAAGAAAAGGAGAGAGACTACCTGAATATTGTCCATAACATTTTAGAAAAGTAATACCTGAACTTCTTCTGTAACATTTTAGAAAATATGACCACATTTTTAATATAATTTTTAAGAATGTGTATCACATGTTCAAACACCATATATTAAACTGATGGACCACTAGGTTATTGTCCTACTAGATGATTATAGAAGCAATATTTCCATGGTAATAATATTTATTTTTGGTATGTGGCTCTTATTATCTTTCTGTGTCCCTCAAACCAATTATTACACTTAAAAATACATTTGTAAAATTCTTACATTTGCCTTACTTTACACAACAGATGTTCTCCAGAAAAGTTGTGAAAAATGTAATCCTGTTTTGCCATAAAATTGCATTATAATCACAGAAGTGTATAATCTTCATTTCTAATGTACCTTTGATTCACCACCTCCTCTAACACTTTGTGTTTTTCCTTGCTACAAGTGAGATAATAAAAGATTTTATGATCTAAAATTGATGTTGTCAACCCTGTTTGAGCTGTTAACTGCCCTGCGTATTTAAGAAATACTGAGAGTTTCTACATCCAGACACTTTGATTTACTTTTATTTGGAGTAAGACTCAAGCATCTGCGCTTTTTAAACGCTGCCCAGTTCATTCTAATCTTTAAAAAAAAAAAAAAAAAAAAAAAAAAATTTTTTTTTTTTTTTTAGCTAGAGTTAAAAACGACTTATCTAAATACATTAGAGAAAACAAATGTAAATATATATATGGTTACTTGTTTCATAACTCAGACTTCCTTGGATGCAGGTAAAATAATTACAATTTGTATGTTGTGTATGTATGGAGTTTTATTAGTTTTTTTCTTCTTTATTTAAAATGTTTATTTTGAAATAATTTTGGATTTACTGAAAAGCTGTGAAGATAATGTTAAGAGTTTCCATATATCTTTCACTCAGCTTCTGATAATCTTAACATTTTGTTACCATAGTACAATTACTAAAATTAGATGTTAACATTAGTATTGTACTCTTAATGAAACCGCATATTTTATTAGATTTTATATTTTTCCATTCATGTTCTTTTTCTCTGTTCCAGAATTCAATCGTGGATCCCACCTTACGTTTAGTTGATATGTCTACGTAATCTTTTCTAATGTGTGTCAGCTTCTCAGTTTTTCCTTGTTTTTTATGATCTTGACATTTTTGAATAGTTCTGGTCAGCTATTTGCCGAATGATCCTCACATAATTTTTTTTTTTTTTTGAACTGTTTTCTCATGATTAGGCTGAGGTTATGCATTTTGGGAAGGAATACCACAGAACTGATGTTGTCTCTTACCCCATCCTCAGTGTAGCGTATCAGTGGGCAGGAGTAGAAGGCGGTGCATGATGTCTCTATGCCCTGTTATTACTGATATGACCTTTATCTCTTGGTTAAGTTCGTATATGTAAGTCTCTCTGCTTTAAAGTTATTACTTTTTTCCCTTTGTAATTAATGAAATTTTAAGTGACACTTTTTGTTGTGATGCTTAACTAGTGATGATTATTTATTTGCTTATTTCATTCTACATTTATTAACTGGAATGATTTTATTTATTTAAAAAAGCTAGCTCTTCTTTCTTTACCATTTATTTATTGATTGATTTATTTCTTAATATCAATATGGTTTGTTAATATTGTTTTTCCCCCCTAGGATTATAGTCTATTACTATCATTATTACTTTGTTATTTAAATAGGTCCAGCTTTGGCCTTTAGAGGCTCCTATATAGGTTGATACTATCAAACAATATCAGTAATATCACATGTAAGCAAAATTCTGCTGAAAATCGTTCAAAAGCAGCTGCAGCAGTATATCGACAGGGAACTGCCAGAAATTCAGGCTGGATTTAGAAGAGGATGTGGAACCAGGGATGTCATTGCTGATGTCAGATGGATCCCGGCTGAAAGCAGAGAATCCCAGAAAGGTATTGACTTGTGTTTCATTGACTACATTAAGGCATCCGACTGTGTGGACCATACCAAATTATGGATAATATTGCAAAGAATGGGAATTCCAGTACTCTTAATTGTGCTCATGAGGAATCTGTATATGGATCAAGAGGCAGTCATTCAAACAGAACAAGGAGGTACTGCTTGGTTTAAAGTCAGGAAAGGTGTGCATCAGGGTTGTATTCTTTCACCATACCTATTCAATCTGTATGCTGAGCAAATAATCCAGGGAGCTGGACTATATGAAGAATGGGACATCAGGATTGGAGGACAACTCCTTAACAACCTGTGTTATGCAGATGACACAACCTTGCTAGCTGAAAGTGAAGAGGACTTGAAGCATTTACTGATGAAGATCAAAGGCCACAGCCTTCGGTATGGATTACACTTCAACACAAAGAAAACAAAAATCCTCACAACTGGACCAATAAACAACATCATGACAAATGGAGAGGAGATTGACGTTGTCAAGTATTTCATTTTTCTCGGATCCACAATCAACACCCATGGAAGCAGCAGTCAAGAAATCAAAGGACACATAGCATTGGGCAAATCGGTTGGAAAAGACTTCTTTAAAATGTTGAAAAGCAAGAATGTCACCTTGAGGACTAAGGTGCACCATACCCAAGCCATGGTGTTTTCAGTCGCCTCATATGCATGCGAAAGCTAGACAATGAATAAGGAAGATCGAAGAAGAATTGATGCCTTTGAATTGTGGTATTGGAGAAGAATATTGAATATACCATGGTCTACCAAAAGAATGAAAAGATTTGTCTTGGAAGAAGTACAGCCAGAATGCTTCTTAGAAGTAAGGGTAGCAAGACTACATATCACATACTTTAGACATGTTATCAGGATGAATCAGTCCCTGGAGAAGGACATCATGCTTGGTAAAGTAGAGTGTCAGCAAAAAAGAGGAAGACCCTCAATGAGATGGACTGACAAAGTGGCCACAACAATGAGTTCAAGCATAGCAACAATTGTGAGGATGGGCAGTGTTTCTTTCTGTTGTGCTATAAGTTGGAACTGACTTGATGGCACCTAAAAACAACAAGTAAGTTGAAACCTGTGTGCTTTTGATATGTCCCTATCCTTTTCTGAGCATTTCCTTATTTTCTGATGCCATGAAATTTTCAAGGCCCATCTTGTTTTTTTCTTGACCAGCCCTGGCTTTAACCACTTCTCCAGGGATATTTAGTTCTTTTATATAAGGAAATGATATTTAAAAAGCAATATCTGGGTGCTAGGTGTGTTCTTCTTTAATGAGATTTCATTGCTTCTTGACCATTTCAGTGGGCGGAGATATAAATGTATGCATGTTTATTAACCCACACGTACACAAAGGTATATTTATTTTTGCAATTATCTATATGTATGTGCATACGTATTTCTTTGTAATTTCTTTCTCTGACAGTGAAAAACCGGAATTTAATTATCTACAATATATTTATATGTTATTTGATGCAATTATAAACACAAAACAGTTTCAGAATTGCTAACCCATAGATACATTTAGGTGAAACAAATTTACCAGCTGGAATACAGAGTTTATATACAGTTGCCCTTGTCTTTAGTTTCACAGTGTCTTGTCAAAATTCTGTTTTCTAAAGATATTTACATTAGTTCCTTTCATGGCCACCCTCATCAGTATGATTATGTTGTTCATTTGTAATACATTTGTACTCATTTATTACTGTTTTTATGCTACGTGTGGTTCCCTCCCTCACATATTCTAGTTGATTTTAATAGTTTATTTATGATTTGGTTATGTGAAACATTGGCTTTCATATTAATATCCATAGTAATATTTCACATATCCAAAATCATAAATAAATTATTAAAATTAACGGAGATATGGAGAGGGAGGATGCTAGGTCCCTGGGTGGTGCAAATTGTTTAAAGTTGACTAATTAATAACCTAAAGATTGGTTGTTCTAATCCACCCAGCAGCATCACAGAAGAAAGGACTGACAATCTGCTTCCATAAGGACTACAGCCAAGGAAACCCTACAGAGCAGTTCTACTGTGTAACTGTGTAACACACAGTGGCAACACAACTCGACTAGACAGCAACAGGTTTTTTACAGTAAGAACTATTCACCTATTTGAGGAAAATGAGTTTGCCACTGTAGGGGTGCCTCATCAGCCACTCTTGCTCCATACTCACCGCTGTTCCCTCTTGCTGAGGAACAAATCGGTCAGAAAGCCATGCTGCAGCAATGGGTTTAAAGGAGAGTGGAACCATGGAATCAGAGGTGGCCACTCGCTGTTAGAATTACTCTAACCAGCTGGGATGTAAAATCCATGGAGGTGTGTGCTAACTTGATTAGAGGCAGAAAGGAGAAGAAACTCAAAGTAAAGGGACCGATCAGGTTGCCTACCAAGATTCTGAGATTCACTATGAGGAAAACTCCTTGTAGAAAGATTCTAAAACCTGGGATCATTTCCAGATGAGAATCTTCAAGTGGGCTCTCCAACATGTACCGTCATTCCAAAATTGTTAAGCAGACCACTTCCATCAGTATCCAGCCTGGAGTAGAAGTTGAAGTCACTATTGCAGATTTTTAAATCAACTATTTTAATAAAATATCAGTTGGTAAAAAAAAGAAACCCACAAAAAGCTTTACTCAGAGAACTATTACCCCTTCTGTCTCTAGTCTTCCAGTCTCATTTTCCCTTTCTTTCTACCACTCTTCTACCCCTCCCAGGTAGTTATTTATTTTTTGTTTCTTTGTTTTACTCTTCTTGTATTATTTTTTTTTGCTAAGTGAGCAGATACTGTTTTCTTAAACCTTGTAATATCTTACATGAAGTGTAGCATGCTATAATTTTCTGAGCTTTGCATTTAAACTGAAGAGTAGTACATCCTGAAAATCATCTGTACCAGTTTTTAGAGACTTTTTTCATTATTTTTATTACTGCATAATACTCCATTGTATGACTATACCATAGTTTTTTCAACCATTCTCCTATATAGAGCATTTAGGCTGTTTCCAAAATTCTCCAATTGTAAAAAAAGTTGTGATGAATAATCTTATGTGTGTGAGTGTGTGTGTGTGTACATATGTAATTAAATATGTATATAAGTCAGTTTGTTGTGTTCTGGGGGCTTGTGCATTGCTGTGATGCTGGAAGCTATGCCACTGGTATTCAAATACCAATAGGGCCACCCATGGCAGACAAGTTTCAGCTGAGCTTCCAGACTAAGACAAATTAGGAAGAAGGACCTGGAGTTCTACTTCTGAAAAGAATTAGCCAGTGGAAATCTTATGAATAACAGTGAAACATTGTCTGATATAGTGCTGGAAGATGAGCCACTCAGGTCAGAAGGCACTCAAAATACAACTGGGGGAGAGCTGGCTCCTCAAAGTAGAGTCAACCTTAATGACATGGATGGACTCAAGCTTTCAGGACCTTCATTTGCTGATGTGGCACTACTCAAAATGAAACCAAACAGCTGCAAAAATCCATTGATAATAGGAAACTGGAATGTGTGAAGTATGAATCTAGAAAAACTGGAAATGGTCAAAATGAAATGGAATGCATAAAGGTAGATATTATAGGCATTAGTGAGCTAAAATGGACTGGTATTGGTCATTTTGAATTGGATAATCGTGTGGTCTACTGTGCCGGGAATGACAACTTGAAGAGGAACAGCATTGCATTAATTTTTGCCAAAAAGAACATTTCAAGGTCTATCCTGAAGTACAACACTATCTGTGTTAGGATAATATCCATACACCTACAAGGAAGACCAGTTAATACGAGTATTATTCTTATTTAAGCATCAACCAGTAAGGCCAAAGATGAAGAAATTGAAGATTTTTTACCAACTTCTGCAATCTGAAATTGATTGAACATGCAATCAGGGTGCATTGATAATTACTGGTGATTGGAATGGGAAAGTTGGGTACAAAGAAGCATCGGTAGTTGGCAATACAGTGTTGATAATACAAATGATGCCAGAAATCGGATGATAGAATTTTGTAAGACCAACAAGTTCTCCATTGCAAATACCTTTTTTTCACCAGCATAAACAGTGACTATTCATGTGGAACTAACCAGATGGAATACCCAGGAATCAAATCGACTATATCTGTAGAAAGAGAGGATGGAAAAGCTCAATATCATCAGTCAGAAAATGGCCAGAGGACCATTGCGGATCAGATCACCAATTACTCATGTGCAAGTTCAAGTTGAAACTGAAGAAAATTAGAACAAGTCTATGAGAGCCAAAGTATACCTTGAGTATATCCCACTTGAATTTAGAAACCATCTCAAGAATACATTTGATGCATTGAGCGCTATGACCGAAGACCAGACAAGTTGTGGAATGACATGAAGGGCATCATACATGAAGAAAACAAGAGGTCGTCAAAAAGACAAGAGAAAAAGAAAAACCACAATGGGTGTCAGAAGAGACTCTGAAACTTGCTCTTGAACGTCAAGGAGCTAAAGCAAAAAATGATGTAAAAGAGCTGAACAGAAGATTTCAAAGGGTGCCTTGAGAAGACAAAGTAAAATATTATGATGACATATGCAAAGGCCTGGAGATAGAAAACCAAAAGGAAAGAATAATGCTTAGCATTTCTCCAGCTGAGAGAACTGAAGAAAAATTTCAAGCCTGGAGTTGGAATACTGAAGGATTCTACAGGGAAAATATTAAACAAGGCAGGAAGCATCAAAAAGAAGATGGAAGGGATACACAGGTACACAAAGAATTGGTCAATGTTCAACAATTTCAGGAGGTAACATATAAACAGAAACCAATGGTACTGAAGTGAGAAGTCCAAGCTGCACTGAAGGTATTGGCAAAAAACAAGGCTCCAGGAATTGACAGAATACCAATTAAGATGTTTCAACAAATGGATGCACCACTGGAAGTGCTCACTCATCTCTGCCAAGAAATTTGGCAGACAGCTACCTGGCCGACTGACAGGAATAAGTCCATATGTATGCCTATTCCCATAAAAGTTGATCCAACTGAATGAGTAAATTATTGAACAATATCATTAATACCACATACAACCAAAATTTTGCTGAAAATCTGTCAAAAGTGGCTGTAGCAGTATATCGACAGGGAACTTCAAGAAATTCAAGCTGAATTTAGAAGAAGACATGGAATCAAAGATATCATTGCTTATATCAGATGGATCGTGGCTGAAAGCAGGATTTGCCTGGGTTTTATTGGTTGTGCTAAGGCATCCGGCTGTGTAGATCATAACAAATTATGGATAACATTGTGGAGAATGGGAATTCCAGAACACTTAGTTATGCTCATAAGGAATCTGTACATGGATCAAGAGGCAGTCATTCAAAAAGAACAGAGCAAGGGGATACTGGGTGGTTTAAAGTCAGGAAAGGTGTGTGTCAGAGTTGTATCCTTGCAATTGTGGTTGGTGTGTAAATTTGAATAATAGTCAGAGTATCTGGTCTTCCTTGCAGGAGTATGGATTTTATCCTATCAGTGACAAAATTGTAATTTAGGATAAATCTTATTTATTTATTAATTTTTTGACAATGAATATGACTTCAATCCTCTTCATTTTGCTATTATCTGCATAATAGACCATGTGATTGTCCTATACAAAATGACCAATACCAGAAATAGATCACCAGGTACTTCTTCCTATTTGTCTTTGTAATCTAGTTATGCTGTAACAGAAATACCAGGAGCGGATGGCTTCAACAAAGAGAAATTTATTCTTTCACAGTCAAGGAGGTTTAGAAGTCTGAATTCAGGGTGGCAGCTCCAGGGGAAGGCTTTCTCTTTCTGTCAGCCCTAGGAGAAAGTCACCATCAATCTTTCCCTGGTCTAGAAACTTTTCATCTCAAGGACCCCAGGTCCAAAGGATGCCCACTCCTGGCTCTTCTTGCTTGGTGATAATGAAGTCTCCATGTCTCTTTGCTTGCTTCTTTCTTTCATATCTCAAAAGACATAGACTTAAGACAAACCTAATCTTGTAGATTGAGTCCTGCCTCATTAACATTACTGACGCTAATCCCACTTCATTAGTATAATGGAGGTAGGATTTACAACACATAGGAAAATCACATCAGAGACAAAATATTGGACAATCACACAACACTGGGTATCACAGACTAGCCAAGTTGACACATTTTTTTGGTGGGGGGCACAATTAAATCCATAACAGTGTTCTATCTTAGTCTGAAAGCTCCACTGAAAACTATCTACTATGGACCACCCTGGTGATATTTGAAATACTAATGACATAGCTTCCAGTATCACAGCAACATGCAACAACCACAGTATGACAAACTGACAGATGAGTGGTGAGAATTATCTGGAGGGGTTGTTAAATCACAAATTTTTAGGTAACGCACCTAAGCCTAATATTAAAGTCTGTGATGGAGTTACAGAATTTGCTTGCCTAAAAAGTTCTCCAGGGGTTCTGAGCCAACTGCCTCAGGAGTTGCACTTGGGGGATCACAGTTCTAGAGTAAGAATGGCAGATCATTTTACACCCCTATTCTGATTAAGGAAATTAGTAATGCTTACTCTTTAATGAATTACATGTTTTCTTTTGACTGAAAATGTGAAAAAAGTGATTGTAAAATTTTTCTACCTCTAGACAAAGACAAAATATAGTTGTGGGATATATATATATATATATTTATATATATTTAGTAGTTCCTTGCCTTAGAGTTTAACAAAAAATTAGTTGTTTTCTGAAATAAAGTTCATTTTATATTTTTGGTTTTAGTTGACATTGAGCTGATTCTGAGCATGGCAACTGCTTACAGGGTTTTTAAGACTGTGACCATTCGGAAGCAGATTACCAGGCCCTGTCTTCTGAAGCACTACTGGGTGTGCTCAAACTACCAAACTTTTGACTATTGAGTTGAGTGCTCAGTCATTTGCACCACCGAGAAGTTCCATTTTATATTATATGACAAAGATTTTTCACAGTAATACAGAATTAAAGTTGTTGATGCTATTAGATTTATAAATTTGACATAAAGATTACAATCAATCTAGTAAAATCACAAATGGAGTTCAATAATCAGTAAACATACTTTGAATCAGTGTATTTTAGTATGAAACATCTGAATACTTATTTTTTGTCTCCGTATTGAAAAAGAAAACAATTTCTTCATACGTATAATTGACCATTACATCTTAAAAAATGACATATGAACACAAAGTAATGCTTAATCTCTGAAATAAGGTTTTATTTTGTCAATTCACTTCCTCTGAGTATTCAATTCCTGGTATTCAGGCTAGGAAATATAGTGCTAAATAAAATGTCTGCCTTAGTTTATAGGATACAGTTTAGGAGACTGTGCTGTTAACCAGTGTGACAGTGACTGTTACCCGTCAACTTGGATAGGCCACGATTATCTGTATTAGTAATGGTCCTTCATTTTTTGATCTGATGTTAGGGGAGTTTCCTTGGCGGTGTGGCCTGCATGAACTGTATATGGATGTTCTGGCAAAGCTCTCTCTCTCTGTCAATCCTGCATCTGACTTGTTATCATCTGACCTCTAGTTCTTGGGATGTTAGCCAGCAGTCTGCTGTTTGACCTGTTAATTTTGGATTCCTCAACCCCTGCAACCATGTGAATCAGGAGAAACCTCCAGCCTGACACCTAATCCATAGGTTTGGGACTTGCCAGCCTCCACAAATGTTTGAGCCATTTCCTTGAAATATCTATCTATCTATCTATCTGTCTGTCTGTCTATCTATCTACCATCTGTCTATCTGTCTGTCTATCACCTATCTACCTATCTATCATCTATCTATCTATCTATCTGTCTATCTATCTATCTATCATCATCTATAATTTCCCTGGTTTTGTTACTCTAGGGAACCCAGCCTAAGACATTTAATATCAAGAATGACTCTAGAGAAACAAAATCATAAGGAAAATTTTCTGTATTTGTTCTCAAGTCTGGCTAGTATTAAAGGCACTGATGACTCTGTTCCTAGTAGTAAAGGGGGCACTGTTATTCCATGACATGAGGTAGAAATACAAATACACAAAATATCACCACCCTGGATCAAATATTTGAGAAACAAGACTCTGGGTGATTCCATATTTGATACTTTTATACAATTTTGCCAGAATGAGAATTATAAGAAAGTTGGTTGGTTGGTCCTACTTTCTCTAGACAAAGTGGTTAAAGAAAAGGATGAGCTCAGGTCTTCAGAGTCACAGCGCAAGCACAATATAAAAGACCTCAAACTTGCCACTTGTGCCCTGAAAGAAACCGTTATTTATTGTAATAACAGAGTTGATATTGCCAAACTCAAAGCCAGAATCTTATTGTAAGAGTGACTAAATTACAACACCAATTGAATTCACAACCTTAAATGGTATCTAAAGTTAAAGTGAGGGCATTGATTAGGAAGAAATGGGATCCTGAAACCTAGGATGGGAACATAAGTTCAGACGATCAGGAAACTGGGGATATTGAGCCCCTAAATTCTGTTGAATTAATCCAGTCAACAGAACTAGCCCTCTAACTCCCATCTGAAGAGTTTATCCCATCTTTGTCTGCTAAGCCAACCTCCACAGTAAACCTTTATCCCTTCTACCCCCAACTGATAAGATTAACCCTGCAGTGTCTGAAGAGTATTTGTCTGAGATGTCTCCTGGGATGAAGCCTGGGTTGTTGTCTAGGGCATTGTCTAAAGCAGATGCCTTATAAGACATTGATGAATGTACCCAATACCCTCCCTCACCACCCACTTTTGCTTCTAGAACTATAGCTAGACTTCAGTCCCAGGGAGCTCCAAGAGGTGAAGGAAAAACTGTGACGCAAGAGGAGGTATGCTACACACCGGAAGAACTGATTTTTCTAATATATACAAATAGAAACCTGGGGAATATGTGTTGGAATGGCTATTTTTGGTGTGAGGTATTGGTGTAAGGAACTTAAAGATGGATCTGCCTGAGTTTATTGGTATGGGTCCACTAAGCACACATTCTTCATTCAATGTTTTAGCTGGAGAGGTTAGAAGAAGATCTAATAATTTATTTGATAGCTTCACTGAAGCATGGATTAAGTGGTGGCCTACACTAAATTAAGTTGAAATGCCAGACTTCCTTAGTATAATAGAATAAGGTATTCAGAGGCTTAAGGAAATTGGCATGTTAGAGTAGATTTTTCAGGTTGGACCCACAGACCCACCCAGGAAGTGCCCAGAGGACACACTTTTCACCACAATGGTGAGGAACAAGTTTGCGAAGGGAGCTCAAGCACCCTTGAAGATTGTTGTGATTTCTATTTTATGTAAGTCAGATTTGACAGTGGAAATTGCCCTAACTGAATTAAGACACCTAACTACACTTGGATTGATTGGACTCTGTGGTGCTAGGGGCCGAGTGGTGGTACCTAATTGAAAAAGACAAGGTGAATGTGGTTACTGTAACGGACAGCAGAATCAAAGCAGTAATCAGAATAGTTTGAGTTGTATGGATTTACGGTGTTTGGTACTTAGTCATGGTGTGTCCATAGGAATGAAATTGATGAGAAATCTACTAAATATTTACTTGATCTGTACAAGCAGAAAATTCTAGGTCAAGTGAGTGGCGTTCTAACCTGAATCACCAGAATAGAGAGTCACAGCCCCTCTATCCTTTCCAGGCTTTAGCAAGTTTATAGACCCACAACCACTTGAATGAAGGTGAGGTCAGATCCCCTTAAGGAAGGACCCCACTACAATGCCAAAAATTTATACTGTTAATCTTTCTCCCAGCCTTCCCCAGAGAGATCTGTGGGCTTTTACAAGAGTGACTGTTCATTGTGGGAAAGGAAATAATCACCCTTTTCAAGGATTACTGAACACTGGCTCTGAACCAACACTAATTCCAGTAGACCCAAAATATCACTGTGGCCCACCAGTCACAGAAGGGGTATATGGGTGTCACGTTATTCATGGAGTCTTAGCTGAGGTTCATCTCACAGTGGGTCCAGTGTGTACCTGAGCCAATCCCATAATGATTTACCTAGTTCCAGACTGCATAATTGGAATAGATATGCTCAGCAATTGGTAGGATGCCCACATTGGCTCCTTGACATGTAGGGTAAGGGATATTATGGTAGGAAAAGCCAAGATGAAACCATTAGAACTCTGTCTACCTAGCAAAATTGTAAAACAAAAGCAATACCACATTTCTGGAGGGATTTTAGAGATTACAACCAATATCAAGGTGTTGAAGGATGCAGGTGTGGTGATTCCTACCACATACTGTATCCCCATTCAACTAATCGATTTGGCCTGTGCAAAAAAAAAAAAAAAGAAGGATATTGGAGAATGACAATGGATTATCATAAACTTAATCAGGTGGTGACTTTAATTGCAGCTCCAATTCCAGATATAGTTTCATTGCTTGAGCAAATTAATACATCTCCTGGTACTCGGTATGCAGTTATTGATCTGGCTAATGCCCATTTCTCCATACCTGTTTTGAAGGACCACCAGAAGTTTTCCTTCAGCTGGCAAGATCAGCAATACACCTTCACTGTCCTACCTCAGAGACATATCAACTCTCCAGCCCTTTTTCACAATTTAGTCCATAGCTACCTTGATCAACTTTCCCTTCCACAAGATGTCACCCTGGTCCACTACATTGATGATATTATGAGTATTATGATGATTAGATCTCGTAAAGAAAAAGTATCAATTGACTCTAAACTTATTAGTAAGACAATTACCTGCTAAAGGGCAGAAAATTAACTTGACTAAAATTCAGGGACCTTCCATCTCAGTAAAATTTCTAGGAGTCCAGTGGTGTGGAACATATTGAGATATTCCTTCTAAAGTGAAGGATTTGTTGTTGCATCTGGCTCCTCCTACAAGCAAAAAGGAGGCACAATGCCTAGAGGGCATCTTAGGATTCTGGAACCAAGTTATCCCATAATTCAAAGGCATTTGAAAACACCATGGCTTGGGTCAGGAGCACCTTAGTCTTCAAGGTGGCATCTTTCCTTTTGAACACTAAAGAGATCTTTTGCAGCAGATTTTTCCAATGCAATGCGTCCTCTGATTTCTTGACTGCTGCAACCATGGGTGTTGATCGTGGATCCAAGAAAAACGAAATCCTTGACAACTTCAGTCTTTTCTCCGTTTATCATGGTGTTGCTTATTGGTCCAGTTGTGAGGATTTTTGTTTCCTTATGTTGTGGGGTAATCCATGCTGAATGCTACGGTCTTTGATGTTCATCGGTAAGTGCTTCAAGTCCTCTTCACTTTCAGCAAGCAAGGTTGTGTCATCTGCATAACGCAGGTTGTTAATGAGTCTTCCTCCAATCCTGATGCCCCATCTTCTTCATATAGTCCAGCTTCTGGAATTATTTTCTCAGCATACAGACTGAATAAGTCTGACTTTAAACCAAGTTTTACCCCCTTGTTCTGTTCAAATGACTGCCTCTTGATCTCTGCACAATTTAAGGCCACTGTGCATTGTAATCAACTTGATGGCAACAGGTTTGGTTATAGAGAGAGAGAGAGAGAGAGAGCCCTGGTGGCACAGCTGTTAAGAGATACAGCTGCTAAACAAAAGGTCAGCAGTTCCAATCCACTAGCCGCTCCTTGGAAACCCTATGGGGCAGTTTTACTCTGTCCTGTAGGGTCGCAATGAGTCAGAATTGACTTGATAGCAGTGAGTTTGGTTTTTGGTATATAAATATACACATATACACACACAACATACACATGTGTATGTTGTGTGTGTTTTGCTTTATACAGCTATCTTTTGAAGAAGCTTTAAAATGGTAACAAATATCTCTTATACTTATCCATGTATTTACCATTTCTTGTGCTTTTATTTTTTATTTATCTTAAATCATTTTCTTCATCTTCAATGCCTGAGCTATTTCATATATTCAGTCAAGTGTTCTCTTGGATTACGATGGGAGACCTAGTCTGCTACCAGTTACTCTGTTTGGACAGAATTATAAATTCTCTCTCTCTTTATTTCCTTCTTTTACTATTTTCCACTAGATTCAAGAGAGTGAATATGGAAGGCTTAAATTTGATTACTGTTTATTAAGTTATGTTAAGAAACATTTTCTATAGTATGGTTTCTTTTTGGCTATAGAGTTGTTCATTATATAACTTTTAACTATCATGTTATATTCCAGCAAGTGAAATTGTAGATTCACCCACAGAGGGATGAAATACTGTATTAATAAACAAATAAGAAAAAACAAACTATCTTTGTGAGTTTGAATTCATCACAACGAAAATACTACAAAATCAAACGTATAAAGTGGAACTAAATGGGCCTATCTCTGGAAAATTCTGTCTCCACAGTTTTCTCAGAAAATCAAGGAAACCTAAAGTGATCAGAAAGTATAGTTTATACCATCAAGATAAGGGTAAAATGAAAGAATGATAATGAAATATCAGTACACAGATGGTTACTGTCTGAGCTAGGGGAAAAGATATATATACATATTTTTTTAACCAAGAAGTTTGTTATATTAGAGAATAGTTTGTGATAAGGTAGAGAAACAAGATATAGATGAACAAGCTCACACATATTAAAGGGAAAAAAAAGGGATGAAATAATTTTAACTGCTATAAATGAGTTATTAGAAAATGGGGTGATGTTTTGTTATCAAGAAATTGATACTGGGATCAAAACAAGTCAAATGGAAGAAGGGAACCAAGGTCTCAGATATTACTTCTCCATCAGAAGCAAGATTCTAAGAAAATAACTGTATTAACTCTTTCATGAATGGATTTTTTTTTTCTTTTTTAGTGAAGCTATGTTTTTTCACTAATGGAATGGATGTTAAATCATTGTTTTTTTTTTTTTTGGTAGCTTTTTTTTATTATTTGAAAAAATGGGATACCAACTGCAAATGGGGTATATTGGCCCCATATTTCATAAAACACATCACAAATGCAGGACCAATTGGTACCATGGCCCAGGAAGTTAATCACACTTCCTGATTACACTTAAGCCATACAATATCTTACTCAACTTTCCAAAAATAAACGCAAAATACTAAATAAATATTGTACTTGCTGCACATAATTGTTATCAGTTTGATTTAGAATATGTCATATTGGTACCGTGTTCCATGAAACACATCACAGTCACGGGACATATTGGTCCCATGGCCCAGGAAGTGCATCACAAAGTGTTTTCACCCCCAAAATAACTCATTTACTTGAATATTTCTGAATGTAGGAAACTGTACCTTTCCAATAACACAAAGGAAATAGGAAACATACTTGCAAGCCTTAACTCACTGTACAGAAGCCAAAAGACACAAAATTTTCACACAATCAGTCCTCCCACGAAGCATCTGGGAAGCATCCTCTCGTAAGAATGGTTCTCAACACTCAAATATGCTGCAGACCAACTTCCTTGTTTTTTAGGCAGTTGCACCGACATCCGCCACCATATCAGAATGTACTAAAGTGGCCCAAATGCCTGCCAAGAAATGTCCAGGGGTAGAAAATGTAACTGGGCTATATATCTCCCAGTGCTCTGGACACATTTTCTTAAAGATGGATATAGAGTCCATAGAAAGAAAGAAAAAAAAAAGTAATAACTCTTTGAATGTAGGAACAGACATACCAAGATGTTTTAAGGTTTTCAATCAAAAAGAATGGAAGTCTGAGAAAATCTAGCTAAAGTTTTCAAAAAATTATTGAATGACATGTAAGGTTATAAAATTGTAGATGGAAATGAGAATACTGCTTTAACATGGAGGAAACTTTTCTGAGAAAACTCATTGAATAAGAATTCTAAAGTGAGTTACAGACAAGAGAAGCCATGCTGCACAATCATAGATTCAGGCCAGACTTGGGTTAAATGATGGTCTGATGAAAGGCTTCCCTGGGTGGATGTATTCACCTTAGTGAGGTGAAGGTGAACATACATATTTTGACTAATGGTTGTTTTTGCAGACACAAAACTCATTTACTTTAACCTGTCACTATTCAAGCACCCACTGAAGGATTCGTGGACGAATATGTTAGAGCAGTGAATACCTGGGCCTGGAAACAAAGGTAAAGAATAAGTGAAGAAGACACTAAAAGTCCACAAATAATACATGTCCAACATTAGGGAGAGACACAAAACAGACAACACAAAATGTAAACTTTTACAAATTAAGCTGAGCTTTCTTGAATGGGGAGATAGAATAACAGGAGATTTTAATGGACATGTGAAATTTTGAAGAATGTGTATCAGAAGTACTGGCCCTGCCTGGTCCCTAGGGTCACATCTTCAGAAGCATGATAGCTGTCTGAGTTAGGGATCAGCTAAGCATGGTTCTTCAAAATACACATGTGAAGGGAAAAGGAAAAAAAAAAAAAAAACTGTCTTTCGAAGACACATTTCATAGAGATAAGCAAGCAATTATCTATGAGATGAGGTAGTAACTATTATAACAAACAATGGAAAATTCCTGCATACAAGTGTCTACAGAAGTTATGCTACTAGATGAGGATATAATCTCAAATATCCCCAACATTAGTAGTTAATGTGATACTAATTTTGTTGTAGTTTCTACATATAAATATTTTTGTTCACTGCTTTCTGTGGAGAGAAAATTGTTAAGCGGTGAAACACATTCACTTAATTTTTTTTTTCAAGTGCAACTTGTAAATATACACATTAAAAAAATTTAAATTAGGAGGTTCTCAATACAAAATGTTTGATATTGTATTCCAATATCCAAAAAATCTAAACTGTATAGTACGTATAAAAATATGCTTAGGATAGATCTTGAGCAAGACGGTGGAATGAAACCTCCACGTTCCTAACACCCCACAAACACATACACACGCACACGCATGATCAAGCAGAAATTCTAAAACTAATTTCTCAGAACTCTGGGAACCAGTCAAAGGATTACAGCAAGAATAGAACACTGAATAAAGAAAAAGTTGATGTCAAAACGTATGAAAGCGTTGGTTTTCTGCGTGCCATGCCCCACAGACTTCCTGGCTTGGTACTGTCTTAAATTTGCAGAAGCCCCCACATTCCTAATGCGGGAGTAGAACAGAATTTATTTGCAAATTATTGTATGCATTCATCACACCCTTTCCAGAGGCTGTCTGAAAGAGCGAAGTAAGGAACTCATCTCTATTTGGCCTATATCAAAGCTCCTATGAGACAGAAAGGCAGTGGGCAATGCCCAACTGCTTCAGCTGCCTGTAGCCACCTCGTGCTAAAGAGCACAACTGAGGAATTCAATAAATGCATAAGGACAGGAAAGAGAAGTCAATATAGAAAACACTGTGTATCCAGAGAAATATAGAAAGTAGCAGGCATGTCCAGAGCAAGACGCATGTTCAGAAAATACCTGAAAAGACCATGGAGGTGAAAACTTTGTACACTGAAAACTGAAACATACTGAAAGAAATTAAAGGAGATCTAAATAAATGGAGAGACGGCTCGTGTTCCTGGATTAGAAGACCTAACATTTTTAAAATGTAATAACACCAAAAGAAATCTACAAATTCAACACAATCTCTATCAAAACTCCAATGACATTTTTTCCAGAAATGGACAAGTTGATCGTTACTTTCATCTGAAATTGCAATGGCCTAGAATAGCCTAAACAATCTTGAAAAAGAGCAAAGTAGAAGATCTCATACTTAACAATTTCAAATTGTATTATAAAGCTACAGTAATTTAAACAGTGTGATGTTGGTATAAAGATAGACATATAGACCAGTGGAATAAAATTTGAGAGTCCAGAAATAAACCCATATATTCATGGCCAATTGATTTTCAATAAGGGTGTCAAATCCATTCAATGGGAATAGCATAGTCTTCCACCAACGGTACTGGGACAACAACTGAATTTCCTCATGCAGAATAACTAATATGGATCCATGCCTCATAATACATACAAAAATTAATTCAAAATGAATAATGACCTAAATATGAGTTAAAACCACAAAAACTTAGAAGAAAAAAAAAAAGAGGTAAATCTTCATGACCTGTTATTTGGCAAAAGATTCTTAGATAATAGCAAAAAATGTACAAGCAGCAACAGAAAAGATAGATAATTTGGACTTCATCAAAACAAAATAAACAAAAGTCTTTTGTTCACCAAAGGACATTATCAGGAAAGTAAAAAGACGACCTACAGAATGGGAGAATATATTTGGAAATCATATATCACATGAAGGTGTAATATCCAGAATATAGGAATAATTCCTACAACTCAAACACAAAAAGACAAACAACCCAATCAAAAATGGACAAAGGACATAAATAAGCACTTCTCCAAAGAAGATATACAAATGGCCAATAAACACTGGCAAAGATGCTCAACATCATTAATCATTAGGGAAATGCAGATCAAAACCACAATGAAACACCATTTGGTACCCACTTGGATGGTTAGGTAAAAGGTGAATGGATACCACCATTTCATGTTCTTATTCAATCTGTAGTCTGAACAAATTATCCAAGAAGCTAGACTCTGTGAAAATGAATGGGTATCATGACTGGAGGAAGACTCATTAACAGCCTACAATATGCAGATGACACACCTTTGTTTGCAGAAAAGGAGGATGACCTAAAGCACTTACAGCTTTCAGTTTAGATTACAACTAAATGTGAAGAAAATGAAAATCTTCACAATGGGACAGATAAACAACTTATGAAGCAGAAAAAACTGAAGTTAACGATTTCATTCTATTTGAATCAACAATCAACGTCCATGGAAAGAACATTCACAAAATTAAACTACATATTACATTGGTTAAATCTGCAGCAAAAACCTCTTTAAAGTTTTTAAAAGCAAAGATGTCACTTTGATGACTAAGGTGCACCTGACCTAGGCCATGGTCTTTTCAATTACCTCACATACAAGGGGAATTTTGATAACGAAAAAGGAAGGCAGAAGAATTGATGTATTCAAATTGTGATGTTGGTGAAGAATACTGAATATAGCATGAACTGCCAAGAACAATGAACAAATCAGTTTTAGAAAAAAAAAATTTGAAAAACAAAAACAGAATGTTCTTTAGAAATAACAATGGTGAGACTTCGACTTGCTTACTTTGGACTCATCATAAGAAAAAACAATCGCTAGAAAAGGACATCATTTTTGGCAAAGTAGAGGGCCAGTGAAAATGAGGGGAACTCTCAATGAGATGGATTGACACAATAGTCACAATAACGGACTCAACATACACTCTCTATGCATTGGTTTATTTGTATCCTTTATGCTATAATAAAACTGTAGTCATAATAGCATAACACTTTCCTGAGTTCTGTGAGTCATGGTAGTTTATTATACAATGAGAGGAGGGAGGTTGTGGCAACCCCTAAATTTATAGCCAGCAGGTTAGAGGAAGTAGATGGAGTCCTTGAGCAGCTTTTGGCTGGCGTCATGAGGAGGTAGTCATAATCCCCAAACTTGTAGCTAGCAGGTAAAAAGTGAGGATATCTTGGGGACCCCTAAGCTTATGGCTGCCATCTGAAGTCTTTGGCAAAATCGGCAGTGTGGAAGACTGTGCCCTTTCACCCTGTGATAGCTGACCTAACTCTGGTAGTTAGGGTCAGAATAAGAAAAAGTGCAGTCGTTGCTAGTGTCAGAGAGCATATATAGTGTCTATTGAAAGACAGGAGCCCTGGTGGCGCAGTGGTTAAGTGTCCGGCTGCTAACCAAAAGATTGGCAGTTTGAATTCACCGACTGCTCCTTGGAAACCCTATGGGGCAGTTCTACTCTGTCTTACAGGGTCACTGTGAGTCCGAGTTGACTCGACGGCATTGGGCTTGGTTTTGGTTTATCGAAAGATACACATGCAGTCATAGACACTGTAAGTATCACACTGTGTTAGGACCAAAGGTATTTGGTTTCTGTTCCATGTCCCTTACTTTAGATTCCTTGAGGCTGTGGACTCTATATTTTTCATCTGTGCATGGCAAAGTTTACACATTAAATAAATATTTGTGAAACTGATTTGTAAATTTAAAAATGAACAAATGAACAAAGAAAGCTTCAGTTGCCATTAGAGGCTCATCTGATGTTTGTGTACACATCACTCCTTTCTTTTCCTTTCTCTTTTTGATCTCTTCTATTCCTACTCTTGTCATCAGTCCCTAGAAATGGACATCATGCTTGGTAAGGGACAGGGTCAACGATAAAAAGGAAGATCCTCAAGGAGATGGATTGACACAGTGGCTGCCACAATGGGCTCAAGCATAACAATGGTTGTGGGCATGGCACAGGACCAGGCTGTGTTTTGTTCTGTTGTACATAGGGTCCTCATGAGTTGGAACTAACTCGATGGCACCTAATAACAACAACAACATTCCTACTCTGTCCCTATCAACCTTCCTTTCCAGGAGTACCAGTCCTTTCTCTTGCACTGTTTCAAAACGTTCTCCCCAGTGCAGAAAATAATCGTAACAGCTGGTACCACAAAATCCTATTGCTTAAAATGGGAAAATAATAAATCTGAACAATGGAATTTTGAGAATAAGAAAGTGAGGAGAAAGGAGATTTATTGAAGTGGGATATTTTTTCACTACTGAAAACACAGGTCATAAAAACCTTTTAAATTATGCCTCTTGCCTGATATTTTCAGAAAAGACAGGGTAATAAGAATTCTTTTGAGCTACATTATTTGATTGTATCATTATAGTTCATAAAATATGTCTGATTTGTTATAAAGCTCATTATATGTGTTTGTGATACAAAAATATAATTTCAAATTCTATTGTATTAAATGGCTAGATCATTGAAGTATCCTACAAATACTGACAGATATTCTTTCTTTATGTAGCAGTCTACGTTAATAGATAGTTTATATAACTGGGAAGACTAAATTAAAGAATCAATAGTGGATGCTGTAAATTAGTTCAGAAAATGGAAAAGAAAAAAAATAGGAATGAGTTTGCATGTATTATTTCCATATACCAATGTATTCATTTATGTCAATGCAAATAATTGAAATGCTAGTTAGTTTCTGGATTGAATTTGAAAGAGTGGGAACTTTCCTAAACTATTCATTTGTTACTGAAATTATAATATGATTTATTCAGAATCACTTTCCTCATCTAAACTAATAATCAGTATTATAGGCAGAGAATATGATAATATGTCATCTGCAATGAATAGCATTTGGAAGTTAGGCATTTCATAAATGTAACCAGCTTTGCTTTTTTCTTTTATGGCTGATTATTATATTTCCAGTTGTGGAATCTGCACATGAATCTTAGAAAACAGAAGTAGGTAGTGGGTGTAAAATAACAGAGCCAAAACAACAGTGAGATTTTATAAAATAGTTTCCCATCTTGGAAGATGAAACTTGGACTTCATTTGTAATTAAAGCACAAAGAAGATATCAAGACTGTACTTAAAAGTAAAAAGTATAGCCTGGATTATTTATATAATTCAAATTCAGTAGAAAAATTCAAATGTTGACTTCGTTTTACTTATGTGAAATGAGAAAAATTGATTTATTTACCTTAGATGTTGAGGCACTACAGAGAGAGATTATATGTCTGGTATGCACATACATTGTTAATTGTATTTTTGTTTCTAACAGACTATAAGTTTCCAAATATAATGTTTTCTCTGAAACTATTATCACACTTCATTTTATTTGATGTTTTTCCATACACATAAATTTAGTTTTTAACCCTGAGGGATAAGGCAAGGTGCACTTCTGGGAGACCAGGTCCAGCCAGTTATACCTAAATGATAACAATCAGGAAAGTTAGCATAATATGGAAGGTCTGCAGTATATCAGGGACATTGATACTTATCCCCTTACACCATTTCCTGTATAGGGCTTTGGAGTACAGGCAACTAATGGAATTCATCAGTGAGTATACCGGAAGTCTTACTGGCTACACATATATAAAATATCTCGTATCTGTCTACTTTTATCTTCACCACTACCTCCTTAATCCAGCCTATCACCATCATTAAATCTCAATTTCTGCAGAGCTTCCAACGTGTGTTCCTTTTCTTTCTCCTAATTCCTTTCAGTGATTCTTCACATGGAAGCCATAGTCATCTTAAAAAAAATTTTTTTTTTTCATAAGGTTTCTCCCTTGCTTAAAACATTTCATTGTCATTAACGTCTCTAATTACATTAAGGATAAAATCCAAACCCCTTCCCCTGGGTAGCAGGATGTATATAACTTGACTTCTGCCTTATATTTCAAGCTCATCTTGAAACTTTCTCTTTCTTACGCATTCCAGGCTTCTTGGCCTTTTTCTTGTTCTCCAGGTATCTCAAACCTCTTCCAATATTAGGCCTAGAGCTTTCTATTCCTACAGCCTGGAACATCAACACTAGATCACTGCATGCCTGGCTACCTCTCACTTCAGGTCTCAGCCAATTGTCTCGTTCTCAGTAAGAATTTCTCTGGAATAACCTTCTCTGAAATAACTCAAAGCCCTTGACATGTTGCAACTCTTATTTACATCATCTACTTTTGCATAGTGGTTAAGTACTACGGCTGCAAACCAAAGGGTCAGCAGTTCAAATCCGCCAGGTGCTCCTTGGAAACTCTATGGAGCAGTTCTACTCTGTCCTATAGGGTCGCTATGAGTCAGAATTGACTTGATGGCAAGGGTTTGGCTTTGGTTTACTCGTATTTTTATTTATTAATTTTCACAATATTTAATATCTGGATTTTTTTTTCATGTTTTGGTTTATACGATTATTTTCTTTCTTAGCTCATCTGAGTGTTACTTCCACGAGATAAAAGGAGATGTATCTGTATACCCGTATCTATCCATATATTTATAGGTATATAAATATATAGACTTATAGTGACCGTATATACAAAAGAACAAAACATGCCCCTGTCCTGTGCCATCCCCCAAATCGTTGCTCTGCTTGAGCCCATTGTTGCAGCCACTGTGTCATTCCATCCCGTTGAGGGCCTTCCTCTTTTTTGCTGACCCTCTACTTTACCAGGCACGATGTCCTTCTCCAAGGACTTGTCCCTCCTGATAACATGTCCAAAGTATGTGAGTTGTGGCCTTGCCGTTCTTGCTTCTAAGGAGCACTCTGGCTGTATTTCTTTCAAGACAGATTTGCTTGTTCTTTTGGCAGTTCATAGCAATCAATACTCTTCACCAACACTGTAAATCAAACATGACTTTTTTTTTTTCCCAATTTTACTGTGCTTTTTTAGGTGAAAGTTTATAACTCAGGTTAATTTCTCATTCAAACATTTATACATGTAATTGTTTTGTGATATTGTTTGCAATCCCCACAACGCGACAGCATGCTCCCCTTTTCCACTTCGAGTTTCCTGTGTCCATACATCCAGTTCCTGTCCCTTACTGCCTTTTCATCTTGCTTTTGGACAGGAGTTGCCCATTAGTACTTTCCTTATGTGTGTTATTTTTTGTTTGTTTGTTTTATAGTCCTGTCTAATCTTTGTACGAAAAGTGTGTATCAGGAGTGGTTTCAGTTCTGGGTTAGTAGAGTGTCAGGGGGCCATAGTCTCGGGGGGTTCCCCCAGTCTCTATCAAACAAGTAAGTCTGGTCTTTTTTCATGAATTTGGATTCTGTTCTACATTCTTCTCCCATTCTGCTCGGAGCTTTCTGTTGTGATCCCTGTGAAAACAGTCAGTTGTGGTAGCTGGGTACCATCTAGTTCTTCTGGGCTCCGGCTGGTAAAGTCTGTGGTTCGTGTGGTCCATTAGTCCTTTGAGCTAATATTTTCCTTGTGTCTTTGATTTTCTTCATTCTCCTTTGCTTCAGGTGGGATGGGACCAATATGGCCACTAGCAAGCTTTTAAGACCCCAGATGCTACTCACCAAAGTGGGATGTTGAACATTTTCTTTATGATCAATTTTCTTTAAAAATATATAAAAAGAATAATGTTAAAAGACTAGAAGGAAATATGTCAAAATGTTTGCAATGATTATTCTTTTTATTTTTTAATTTTTATGGTGTTTTATGTCAAAGTTTACAAATCAAGTCAGTCTCTCATACAAAAATTTATATACACCTAATTGTTCTCCCCCTAATGAGACAGCACACTTCTTCCCTCCACTCTCTCTTTTCGTGTCCGTTTGCCCAACTTCTGAACCCCTCTGCCCTCTCATCTCCCCTTCAGATAGGAGACGCTAACATAGTCTCATGTGTCTACTTGATCCAAGAAGCTCATTCTTTGCCAGTATCATTTTCTATGTTTTAGTCCAGTCTAATCCCTTTTTTTTTTTTAATCCCTGTCTGAAGAGTTGACTTTGGGAATGGTTCCTGTCTTGGGCTACCAGAAGGTCTGGGAGCCATGACCTCTGGAGTCCTTCTAGTCTCAGTCAGGCCATTAAGTCTGGTCTTTTTATGTAAATTTGAGGTCTGCATCCCACTGCTCTCCTGCTCCCTGAGGGGTTCTCTGTTGTGTTCCCTGTCAGGGCAGTCATCGAACAGCTGGACACCATCTAGTTCTTCTGGTCTCAGGCTAATATAGTCTCTGGTTTATATATGGCCCTTTCTGTCTCTTGGGGTCATAATTACCTTGTGTCTTTGATGTTCTTCATTCTCTTTTGTTCCAGGTAGGTTGAGATCGATTGATGCATTTTACATGGCTGCTTGCTAGCATTTAAAACCCCAGATGCCACTCTCCAAAGTGGGATCTAGAATGTTTTCTTAATAGATTTTATTATGCCAGTTGACTTAGATGTACCCTGAAACTGTGGTCCACAAACCCCCACCCCTTCTACGCTGGCTTTTGAAGCGTTCAATTTATTCAGGAAACTTCTTTGCTTTTGGTTTAGTCCAGTTGTGCTGACATTTCCTATGTTGTGTGTTGTCTTTCCCTTCACCTAAAATAATTCTTATCTACTATCTAATTAGTGGAAACCCCCTTCCTCCCTCCCATCTCTTATAACCATCAAAGAATATTTTGTTCTCTGTTTAAACAATTTCTCCAGGTCTTATAATAGTGGTCTTGTACGATATTTATCATTTTGCAACTGACTAGTTTCACTCAGCATAATGCCTTCCAGATTCCTCCATGTTATGAAATGTTTCACAGTTTCATCACTGTTCTTTATTGATGCATAATATTCCATTGTGTGAATATACCATAATTTATTTATACATTCATTCATCGATGGGCACCTTGGTGGCTTCCATATTTTTCCTATAGTAAACAGTGTTGAAAAGAACATGGGTGTGCATATATCTCTTTGTGTAAAGGCTCTTATTTCTCTAGGATATATTCCAAGGAGTGAGATCACTGGATCATATGGTAGTCCTATTTCTAGTTTTTTAAAGAAGCACCAAATCGAATTCCAAAGTGGTTGTACCATTTTACATTCCAACCAGCACTGTAAAAGTGTTCCAGTCTCTCCACAACTTCTCCAACATTTATTATTTTGTGTTTTTTGGATTAATGCCAGCCTTGTTGGAGTGAGATGGAATCTCATTGTAGTTTTCCTTTGCATTTCTCTAATGGCTAATGATTGTGAACATTTCCTCATGTTAGCCAGCTACCTTAATGACTTCTGTAGTGAAGTGCATGTCCATATCTTTAGACCATTTTTTAATTGGGTTACTTGTCTTTTTGTAGTTGAATTTTTGCTGTATCATGTACATTTTAGAGATCAGGTGCTGATCGGAAATGTTATACCTAAAAACTTTTTCCCAGTCTGTAGGTAATCTTTTACTCTTTTGGTGAAGTCTTTGGATGAGCATAGGTGTTTGATTTTTAGGAGTTCCCAGTTCTCTAGTTTCTCTCCTGCATTGTTAGTAATGTTTTGTATACTGATTATGCTATGTATTAGGGCTCCTAGCATTGTCCCTATTTTTCTCCCACCACCTTTATTGTTTTAGATTTTATATTTATGTCTTTGATCCACTTTGAGTTCATTTTTGTGCATAGTGTTCACGGTTTCATTTTTTTGCAGATGGGTAATCGGTTATGCTACCACCATTTGTTAAAAAGACTTTCTTTTCCCCATTTAACTGACTCTGGGCCTTTGTCATATATCAACTGCTCATATGTGGATGGATTTATGTCTGGATTCTCAATTCTGTTCCATTGGTCTATGTGCCTGTTGTTGTACCAGTACCAGGCTGTTTTGACTACTGTGGCTGTATAATTTGTTCTAAAATCAGGTAGAGTGAGGCCTCCCACTTTGTTCTTCTTTTTCAGTAATACTTTACCTATCTGGGGCCCATTTCCTTTCCATATGAAGTTGGTGATTTGTTTCTTCATCTCATTAAAAAATGTTGTTGGAATTTGAATCAGAATTGCATTGTATCTATAGATGGCTTTGGGTAGAATAGACATTTTTACAATGTTAAGTCTTCCAGTCCATGACCAAGGTATGTTTTTCCACTTATGTAAGTCTGTTTTGGTTTCTTGCATTAATGTCTTGTAGTTTTCTTTGTATAGGTCTTTTACATCTCTGCTAAGATTTATTCCTTAGTATTTTATCTTCTTGGGGGTTACTGTAAATGGTATTGATTTGGTGATTTCCTCTTAGATGTTCTTTTTGTTGGTGTAGAGGAATTCAACTGATTTTTTTATGATCATCTTGTGTCCTGATAGTCTGCTGAACTCTTCTATTAGTTTTGGTAGTTTTCTTGAAGGATTCTTTAGGGTTTTCTGTGTATAAGATCATGTCATCTGCAAATAAAGGTACTATTACTTATTCCTTGCCAATCTAGATGCCCTTTTTTTTCTTTTTCTAGCCTAATTGCTCTGGCTAGGACCTCCAGCACAGTGTTGAATAAGAGTGGTGATAAAGGGCGGTTCCTGATCTCAAGGGGAATGCTTTCAGGCTCTCTCCATTTAGGATCATGTTGACTATTGTTTTTGTATAAATGCCCTTTATTATTTTGAGGAATTTTCCTTGTATTCCTATTTTGCTGAGAGTTTTTCCATGAATTGGTGTTGAAATTTGTCAGATGAGTTTTCTGCATCAATTGATAAAATCATGTGGTTCTTGTCTTTTGTTTTATTTATATGATTCATTACATTAATTGTTTTCCTAATGTTAAACCATCCCTGCATACCTGGTATGTATCCCACTTGGTCATGATGAGTTTTTTGATATGTTGTTGAATTCTATAGGCTAGAATTTTGTTGAGGATTTTTTCATCTAAATTCATGAGGGATATAGGCCTGTAATTTTCTTTTTTTGTGGTGTCTTTACCTGGTTTTGGTATCAGGGACATGGTGGCTTCATAGAATGAGTATGCTCTGAAATACCTTTAGTAGTAGTGGTGTTGACTCTTCTCTGAAAGTTTGGTAGAACTCTGCAGTGAAGCCAGGGCTTTTTTTTTTTTTTTGAGAGTTTTTTGATTACCTTTTCAATCTCCTCTTTTGTTATGGGTCTATTTAGTTGTTCAACCTCTGTGTGTGTTAGTTCACGTATAGTGTGTTTCTAGGAATTTATCCATTTCTTCTAGGTTTTCAGATTTGTTAGAATACAATTTTTCATAGTAATCTGATATGATTCTTTTAATTTCAGTTGGGTCCATTGTAATGTCGCCCATCTCATTTCTTTTTCGGGTTATTTGTTTCCTCTTCTGTTTTCTTTTGTCAGTTTGGCCAATGGTTTATCAATTTTGTTAATGTTTTTGTAGAACCAGCTTTTGGTCTTGTTAATTCTTTCAATTATTTTTCTGTTTTCTATTTCGTTTAGTTCAGTTCTAATTTTTATTGTTTGTTTTCTTCTGGTGCCTGTGGGTTTCTTTTGTTGCTCTCTTTCTATTTGTTCAAGTGGTAGGGATAATTCTTTGACTGTGGGCCTTTCTTCTTTTTGTATGTGTCCATTTATTGATATAAATTGACCTCTGAGCACTGCTTTCGCTGTGTCCCAAAGGTTCTCATAGGAAGAGTTTTCATTCTCATTGGATTCTATGAATTTCTTTATTCCTTCCGTAATGTCTTCTATAACCCAGTTGTTTTTGAGCAGGGTATTGTTCAGTTTCCATGTGTTTGATTCTTTTCCATGTTTTTTCTGTTATTGATTTCTACTTTTATGGCCTTATGGTCAGAGAAGTTGGTTTGTAATATTTTGATGTTTTGGATTCTGCCAAGGCTTGCTTTATGACCTAATATATGGTCTATTCTAGAGAATGTTCCATATGCATTATAAAACAAACTGCCAAAAAATCTTCAACAATTCTCTCTGTATTTTCTGTTATGCCTCCCTGTTTTGGTACTCCAGTCACTGGTAGGTTATCTCTCTTGATAGAATCCCCCATGATCCTTAAGGTTTCTTCATTTTTTTTTAATTCTTTTATCTGATTTTTCTTCAAATATATTGGTGCTTTATCTTCAAGTTCAGAAATTCTGCCTTCCAATTTCTCAATTCTGCTCCTCTGACTTTCTACTGAGTTGTCTACTTCTATAATTTTATTGGTAATCTTCTGAATTTCTGATTGCTGTCTGTCTATGGATTTTTGCAGCTTATTAAATTTTTCATTATATTCTTGAATAACCTTTTTAATTTCAACTGCTTTATATGTGTGTTCTTTGGTTTGTTCTGCTTATTGCCTGATGTCCTTCCTAATCTTGTTCTTGATGTCTTAAAGAGACCTGTATATTAATCTTTTGAATTCTGTGTCCGGTAATTCCCAGAAAGCACCTTCATCCAGAAGATCCACTGATTTTTTGTTCTGAGAGTTCATTGAGGTGATCATGCTCTGTTTCTTTATGTGAGTTGATATTGACTATTGTCTCTGAGCCATCTATAAGTTATTTATGAGTTTATTTTATGTTTGCTTATCGTATCCTAGCTTCTTGCTTTGTTTTGTTTTGGTGTGCCCAAATGGGTTGCTTGTGTGAGCTAGCTTGATTATTTTCACCTTTGGAGCTCTGATGTCCTATCCCCAGATAACTAGAGCTGTTACCAGGTTTATCGGTCTAGGAAACCATTCACTTTTCTTCTAAGACTTCAGTTTAGGTGTGTCCAGGTAGCTGGTCATCAAGTGTGTGTTGCAAGCTCTGTACTACAGTCTTGGAGGGGCAGGGGTGTTTGGTGTAGGTACCAGTATCTGGTTGCAACAGGGGGTCTCACTCTGAGCAAAGCAGGGGGCTGACAACCATCCCCTGAGTGTCTCTGAGGAAAGCGTGTCCCTGTTCCCTAGAGCGTACAGGTGGGTGGACCATGGGTACCCAATGTTTTTGGTTTTAAGGACTGGGAGGTACCAGTTATCCTTGGATCTCTGTCGTGGGTGGCTGGGTGACCTGAGTGGAGCCACTAGTCCTTAGGCCCCTGATGTGGGTAGGTGAGTACCCTGTCTCAGAGGCAAAGTGGTGTCAAATATCAAACACCCACCTCTCCACTGCACAGCTGAAACAGTTTTAGTCTGCCAACAAGGGCCTATTCTCCTGAAATAGGCCTACACAGGTCCACGTGGGGGGAAAAGTATTCAAAGTCCACGGACTGTTTATTCCTGGACAGGAGTCGCTTCAGTCCTGAGCTCCCCAAGTTAGTGGAGCTGGCAAATTATTTTTTCCCCAATTGTAAATTTATTCCTTCTCCAAGGCTGGGAGCATGGCTCAGGGTGCTCAACAAGGCCTATCTCAGGCCCAGGGAAATCAACAGCTACTGAAGCCAGCTTGGAGGCAGGGTGGGGGGGTGGCATGGTAAAATACATGCAAGTGCTCAGCTTTTGTTGAGAGCACTGTTCTTCTCTAGTTCTGGAAGCATGAGTAGGCTGTGCTGCTGATTGTTTCTTCCTGAGGAAACTGTGGCTGAACGCTATTACCAGCCCACCACAGCCACTCCTGGGGATGGTGCCTTAGGGATCCAGGCAATTCAGGTTCGGCAACTCCTCTCCACTTCTGAACCATCTCTCCCTTCCCCGGCTGCTCAGTCTGTTTCCTAAATTTGCCTTTAATGTTCAGGGGTCCTAGCTTGTCATAAATATAATCATTTCACTTGTTTTTTCGTGTCTTTATTGTAAGAGGGATCACCGGAACTATCTGGCTATTCCAACATCTTGGCCCTGCCTCCAAACATGTGAATTCCTATTTGTTCTTCCTTATTCATTGTCCAGCTTTCATGTGCATATGAGGTGATTGAAAACAACATGGCTTGGGTCAGGTGCACCTTAGTCTTCAAGGTGATATCTTTGCTTTTCAACCCTTGAAAGATGTCTTTTGCAGCAGATTTGCCTAATGCAATACGTCATTTTATTTCTTGATTGCTGTTTCCACGGGTGTTGAACTTGGATCTAAGTCAAATGAAATCCTTGACGATTTCAATCTTTTCTCTGTTTGTCGTGACGTCGTTTATTGATCCAGGTGTGAGGATTTTTGTCTTCTTTATGTTCAAGTGTAATCCATACTGAAGGCTGTGGTCTTTGATCTTTCAGTAAGTGCTTCAAGTCCTCTTCCTTTTCACCAAGCAAGGTTGTGTCTTCTGTATAATGCAGGTTGTTAATAACTCTTCCTCTAATCCTGCTGTGCCATTCTTCTTCGTATACTTGAGCTTCTCAGATTATTTGTTCAACATACAGATTGAATAGGTATGGTGAAAGGATACAACTCTGACTCACACCTTTCCTGACTTTAAACCATGCAGTATCCCCTTGTTTTGTTTGAACTACTTCCTCTTGATCTATGTACAGATTTCTCATGAGCACAACTAAGTGTTCTGGAATTCCCATTCTTCACAATGTTATCTGTAATTTTTTATGATCCACATATTTGAATATCTTTGCTTAGTCAATAAGGCACAGGTAAGCATCTTTCTGGTATTTTCTGCTTTCATTCAGGATCAATCTGACATCCCTCATTCCAAGCTCTCTTCTGACTCCTGCTTGAAGTTCTGGAGGTTCTTTGTCTATCTCCTGCTACAGCCACTTTTGAATGATCTTCAGCAAAATTTTACTTGCATGTGATATTAACAATATTGTTTAATAATTTCTGCATTCTGTTGGATCACCCTTCTTGAGAATAGGTATAAATATGGATCTCTTCCAGTTGGTTGGCCACGTAGCTGTCTTCCAAATTTCTTGGCACAGAGGAGTAAGCACTTCCAGTACTGCAACTATTTGTTAAAACATCTCAGTTGGTATCCTGCCAATTCCTGGAACCTTGTTTATTGTCATTGCCTTCAGTGCAGCTTGGACCTCTTCTTTCAGTACCACAGGTTCCTGATCATGTGCTATCTTCTGAAATGACTGAACATCAACCAATCCTTTTTGTTATAGTGGCTCTGCGTATTTCATCCATCTTCTTTTGATGTTTCCTGTGCCAATTCATATTTTCCTTGTAGAATCCTTCAATAATGCAACTCAATGCTTGAAATTTTTCTTCAGTTCTTTCAGCTTCAGAAATGCTGAGTGTGTTCTTCCCTTTTGATTTCCCAACTCCAGGTCTTTGCACATGGCGTTATAATACTTTACTTAGTCTTCTCAAGGCACCCTTTGAAATCTGTTCGGCTCCTTTACTTCATCATTTCTTCCACTTGCTTTACCTGCTTAACATTTAAGAGCAAGTTTCAGACTCATTTCTGACATCCATTTTGGTCTTTTCTTTCTTTCTTGTCTTTTTCTTTGTGTATGACGTCCTTGATGTCACTCTACAACTCATCTGGTCTTTTGTCATTAGTGTTCATTAATTCTATTCTGGAGATGGTCTCTAAATTCAAGTGGGATATAGTCAAGGTCATACTTTGGCTCTCGTTGACTTGTTCTAAATTTCTTCAGTAGGTGATCAATAAATACTGAATGAAAAAATAAATAGATAACTAGAGGTGTTTCCTGGTTTGTTTTTATTTTTTTCCTCCTTGATTTTTGCCTCCATGTTGTAAAGGAACTAGTTACAAGTGTCCTTTTCTCAGTGACATTCTTAATGGCTAAACTCCACACTTGTGAATATGTAGGTAGATTCTCCAGATTAGAAAGTGAGCTCATTCAAATAAGAAAACCCAAGTATAATTATGAGATCTACCTTTTGCCAGTTTGGAAACAAATATTGAGTCTTCTTAGAAACTCGCTCAAAGAGACAATCCACAACCTCTCTGTATTTCAAATACCAACGGGGTCACCCATGGTGGACAGGTTTCAGGTGAGCTCTTAGACTAAGCCAGACTAAGAGGAAAGGCCTGGTAATCTGCTTCCTAAAATTAGGCAAAGAAAGCCCTATGAATCACAACAAAACATTAACTTATATAGTGCTGGAAGATGAGCCCCCTAGATTGGAAGGCACTCAAAATACACAGTGGTCACAATGAACTGGCACATATCAATGTGAGAATGATGCAGGACTGGGTAAATGTTTTGTTCTGCTGTGTATGGAGCCACCATGAGTCAGAGTTGACTCAACGGCAACTAACAACATCAAGTAAGAGACAGTAGAATACTGTGGGTAAAAATTAATACAGGAATCAAATTACCTGTGTCTAAATCTTGAATCAGCTACAAACTAGTGATATGACCTTGAGCACATTACTAAATCCTTCTCCAGTTTCTTGTTTTGTACACTGGATGTCACTATGGAATCTATATCATGGAGTGGTTATAATAACTTGAAACAACATGTGTAAAGCTCTCAGAACAAAGTCTGAAGTACGCGAAGCATTCATTAACACTTTGCTATTATCAGTTTACTGCCCCATATCAACCCATTATTGGGGCGTAAATCGCTAAGTGCAAAAAGCCAAGCCCAGCAGATATAGTGGTAGCTGCTGGCTCAACTTGCTCAACAGAAAGTCCTAGCTCTGCAATAGAGAAAAACTCTGGTCTTAAGCATCATTATGTCTAGATAACATTTTGATGTCGTATTCATTAAGAAGATAAAATGAATATCTCCTAAGGAGTCCCTGGGTGGTGCAAACAGTTAAGTGCTCAACTTACTAACAGAATGGTTGGTGGTTCAAACCCACCCAGAGGCACCTTGGGAGAAAGCCTTGGTGATCAGTTTCTGAAAGATTACAGCCTTGAATACCCTATCGAGTGCGCACATGGGGTTCATCTGAGTCAGAACTGAGCCTATAGTAACCGGTTTAAGAATGTACTAGCTTGTGTTTGCCCAGGAGCAGACCAGAGAATGGGATTTAGTTTTTTTTTTATGTTATTTGGGCTCTGGAAAGGATTACTAGCAGGCAATGACAAAATGATACAGAGAAGGAATAGTTAGGAAGCAATAATGAGAACGCTACTAAGCCAGTTTTAAAAAAATGAGCAAGCAGAGATTGCTTTCACAGCAAAACACTGAAGCTTTGTGTAAAACATCTCAGAAATACTTTTTTCAAAGGAGGGAGCTGATGTATTTACACGCACTGGCTGTAGGGTACTCTTGAGGGATGTTAGTTCCCTGAGACTAAAGGCTTTGCCATGTGTTCAGGCAGAGTGGCTTTACAAGATTTTGGGAGTGGGAGCATGGTTCTCAGACACAGGTGCAGATAATAGTGGGAGACACGGAAAGACCTGAGGTTATGGGCAGGGTACGGAAAAGTCTGCTGCAAAGGGGAAGAGCAGTTCACAAGGTCAAAGTTTTGTTCCCCAACTTATGGTTCCAAAGGACCAATGTAAGGATAGCTCAATATTTCCAATGCTCTTAAGCCTCAGTGTAAATGTTGAACCAGAATGGGAATTCCCCATCTCAGTGCTGGGGAAACCAGCCCTGGGCACTCTGACAGGGATCTCGGTGACTACAGCTTTTGGAAACTCACTCAACTCATGACCAAATGATTCACCCATTTTTGAGCCAAAACTTGCTTCCTAAGTTTCTGAAAGGAAATGTAGTAGCTTTATCACATCATTAGCTGAGGAGAACTTGTTCATTAGGAGACCCCTTTCTATTCCTCTAGCCAGCAAGGTAACCAGTGGTGTTGAGACTCTACTGAGTAAGTGGCCCATAAACAAGCCCACAGGAGCAGTTTAAAATAATTACCCATTCCATTTTGTGCCAGTGAATAGATTCTTATTTATAGTGATTAAGAAAAATAAACTGGTATTCTAACTTCAAAGTTTTCCTTTTATAATAATATTTCTAACTTTTCACTTAAGTTGATTCTCTGTATTTTTTTTTTCTTCTTATTTCTGTTGTTGAAGAAGTTTACATTGTTTATTTGGCATTTTCTTGTTGCTTTATATGATTATTTTTCTTCAGCTTTCAATGGCTTTAAACCTTTTATACGTAGAATGTTATTTGAGAAATATGAGATGGATAGAGTCCCAATGACATCACAGGCAACAAAAATACCTATATAGGTATTTGAGAGGGAAAGATCTGTATTAACTAAAGTAATGTTAATGTTCTAAATAAGTGCCCAAAAGTGCAAAAAAAAAAAGTTGATTTTTTTAAGAGAATCTAAAAAATTTCCAGCATTGAAATTATTTGTCCGTGTACTAATATATGCAATAAATTCTTCATACAAGGTTTAACTAAGAGATGACTCTTTTTCTTTTTAACAACCATAATTTGATGTTTATTTCAGAGTGAGGACAAACAATCTTTTTCTCTTAGACTGTTCTAAAAGATTTATAACTTCACTACAAAATTCAATGCAAGAGTCTTTTTTTTTCAATTTTCAGAGGCAGTAGCACTCTTAGGTGCTCCTACTTGCTTTCACAGGAGGTTCATTTATTTATGTAGCTCTTTCTCCACTAGCCATATTCTCTAAATATCTAATTAGACAAAACACACAATACCATGTGATAACAAAGCATTTGTTTATTTTAAGCAAAATGAAGTTTTGGGCTACTTTAAAGGGACTTTAGTGATCACTCTAAAGGAGGAGGCAAATTTAGGTACACATTTGAATATGGTCTAAAGACTATTTCATACTACGAAAACATATTTTTAAATTTAACCTCAACACTCCATGGAACATCACAATTGTTCTGTCTCAGGAGGAAAATTCAGCAAGTAAATTGTTTACGCCTATAGCAAAATGCTGAAATTTTTACTAGATGCCTGCTCTCCAGGAAGTTTTGCAGGTTGCTGAGTGGGAGGCTGACAGACACAAATATCTTCGTGCCAATCAGACACTCCCTTGGAGGCTCTTGGCACCTCTGAGGCTCAACAACTAACTCACATGCTGAGTAACTGAGGGCCCAAGAAGCATCCATAGCCCTGGCCAGAGGCCTACCTCCAGGATCCTCGGGTCCTCAAACAATCCCTGTGATAAAAAAGCACCTGGAAATTCTTCACATCTTACAGTTCTCTATAAGCACCAGAGAGAAAGTGCTGGAATCCACACGCATGAGCAGGAGGGGTGTGAAGAGAGTAGTTTAAGAGATTAAGTAAATATTTTTTATATTACCATCACCCTCTGATGATTACATGAGAAACTTTCTCATGTTTTAAAACACATATTGTGTCCAGACAGTAACATCAGGTTTTAACAGGAAGCATAAACTCAATTGTCTACAATTCATACGTAGTTCACTTTGTAACTCTTTCATATATATTGATTTTGTTGTGTGTCATTGAGTTGATTTCTACTCAGCGACCCTGTAGGGCAGAGTAGAACTGCCCTATAGATTTTTCTAGGCTGTAATCTTGACAGATGGATCCCTGGTGGTGCAGTGGTTAAGCAATGGGCTGCTAACTGAAAGGCTGGAGGTTCAAACACACCAGCCTTTTAGCAGAAGAATGTGGCAATTTGTTTCCAGTAAGATTACAGCTTTGGAAAATTTATGGGGTAGTTCTACCCTGTCCTATAGGGTCATTATGAGCTGGAATTGACTTGAAGACAATGGGTGGTAGTGGTAATCTTTATAGGAGAAGATCACCTGGTCTTTTCTCCCTCAGAGCAGCTGATGGGTTCAAACCACTGACCTTTCAGTTAGCAGCAGAGTGCTTAACTATTGTGCCACCAGGGCTCCTTCTTTCAGCTATATCTATAACAATATATGTACGTATTTGTATGTGTGTGTGTGTATAGACATAACATGTTCATATATGTATAAAAAAAGTATACATACAAATAATATATAAGTATATGCATATATAATAGTTTATATTTTATGCATACACATGACAGTATGAATTTTTTAAATTTGATATTTAGAGGATATACCTATATATATATATGGAGTGATTTTCTATATGAGGAAATGCTTATTAATAAAAAAATCACTTACATAGGAAACTCAGTGTGCAGAACATGAATGAAAATTGGGAAACCATCAAAACATTTCCGAGTAAGTTCTATATATGGAAAGGGTCTTGCTGATTTATGGTGTGATAGATGTGATTGATTCAACAAAAACAAAATAACATAACACCTTCTATGTTCCAGCCATTATGCTGTAGGTTGAAACGGTTATATCGTCTTTTAGCAGCTTGACTCTGGTTGAAAAGATGAATGATTAAATAACTAACTATGATATTATCTAATTTTTGCTACTATAAATGTAGGTATCAACTATAAATATTTGAAACAATTGAATGAAACTAAAGTGCTTTTTAAACCTACTATTTAATTTTTTTTTTTTTTTATTAAAGGGGAGTTTGAAGAAAAAAAAAAAAAAACACAGAGAAATGACCTGAAAGAACTTATTTCCTAAGTCTACTGTACAATGTCTACTGTTAAATATATGATAAAAATCATTTCTAAAAAGTCTTACTTAGGACTTATCTGAAAGAAGTTTACAAAGAGAATACTTGACTCTTCAAACTTGGGTCTGCTAATTATAATTCAAATTCACAATAAAAATGTAAAGATTTTTTAAAAACTTTTTTTAGGAAGATATAGTAACAACAGTTTTTCAGGCTTTAGATGAAAAATGGCTGTTTTCAACATGTTTTTAAATAAAAACCTGCTACTTTAAAAAAAAATTTTTTACTTGAAAAATAATAAATTATGTGCATATATAAACATACACGGCACCTTGGTGGTGTAATGGTTAAGACCTATGGCTGGTAACCAAAAGGTCACCAGTTCCAGTCCACAAGCCATTCCCTGAAAACTCTATGGGGCAGTTCTACGCTGTCCTCTAGGGTTGCTATGAGTCAGAATTGACTCCACGGCAATGGGTTTGTTTTTTGGTTTTGCTATAAACATACACACACACATATATACATCAACAATAACTGATATACTCCTGAAGTGCTTAAACCATTTAAGCATAATGTATTTTAAACAATATTGTTCAAACCCATACTATATGACACACACTGTGATATGTTCTGGTGATTAATAACAAAGAAAAAAGACAAAATTCATGCTTTATGAAGTTTACATTTAGTTGTAGGAGGACAAGAAAGTTTTTAAAATATAAAATATATTTTAAATAATAATAATCATAACAGTATCTAATTCTCACATAGCTCCTGAAATGTGTGGCAAGTTTTTTTGTTTTTTTTCATAAGTGCTGTAAGTAAATTAGCTCTTTTAATGTGTTTGAGAGGATAAAGACTACAAAGAAATACCTGGCAGGGCAGAGAGAAAGGATGGGTCCATGGTAGAGATGTCCATTGAAGATAGAGTGGCCAGGGAGGTCCTCACTGAGAAGGGGACATTTGACCCTTGGAGTTTTCCAAGCAAACTTTCCAGATAGCTGCATGGTCAAATGCCTGTTATGTTCATGAAACATTAAGCAAGCCTTGGCTAGAAGGGAATGAGGCAAGGGAGAGTAATAAGACATGAAATGAGGAAGGGGGTCATAACAAGTATGGATTTATGCCACTGATAGAACCACGGCATTTACTTCCATCTTAGCAAGGAGTCCTTGAGGGTTTGCCTAGGGAAGTAGCGTGGAAGTAGTCTTTTGATTGTGACTATTTTGTCGATGAAATAAGAAGTATATCCGATGAGAATAAAGATGGAGGTATTACAAGTTGAAGGAAAGAGGAGAAAGTATAAAGAAATTGTCTAGGAGTATGAGAAGTGAACACACTGGGGAATGCAGTAGCATTAACTGTAGGGTTAAGGGTCGAATAGAGATGATAGATATAAATCGGAAGTGAGACCAGTCAGCATGAATAAAGTGAAAACCAATCAGATGCAGAGTAGGCAGGTGATAAGATTTAGTCATGACTGATTTGTTTGTGTTTTCCAGGAAAGTATGATGAAACAAGAGATAGACTAAGGAAATACGAGTGTGCGAAGGAGTGATTATAGTGATGGACCCAACTCTAATCTGGTTAAGGATGGAAATGAGGAGTCCAATGTTCTCCAGCTTCTATGATGACATTTTGATATTTTCTAAGCATAGCCATTGCCTAGCTATGTGAAATAGATATTTATTACAATATGCTTTACCAAGACTCAGGTAATATGGAGAAATTTTAAAGAAATCCAAAAAATATAGGTTAAATTATATTGTGTTCAAACTTATTTTCAAGACAACCACATCATCTAAACCCAGAGAAGCTGTAAAACCTGCAGTTGATTTGTCATACTGCAGAAATCATGTTGGATATATCTGGTTTATATCAAAGGAACTTTTATTAGTAAATCTCTGAATGAGCAGATATATTTTTCTTGAGGACTCGAGACAGTTCATCCACATTTTTCCAAACAAAAATTTGATTTCTGACACCTACATCAAAAAGTTGTTCTATCTGAATTGACATTTCTTTTATATTTCTGGTTTTCTCCTGTATATTTATGCTTTACTTGTGTACAGAGAACGTATTTTATTAAAGTCTCTACTCAAATTCTCTCTTTGCTCCTTGCCTCTGCGGAGCTAAGTTTGGAACATCTGCTGACATCAAGGCAAACAGCACGTGCCTAACATCAAAAGCAGTCCTGAGTTGGAATCAATAGGTACTAGAATCAGAGCAAAACATGAAAAAAAGGAGCAGAAATTTAACAGTTTCACACCAAATTTTTGAGGTATTGTTATGAATACTCAGGAACATGTTTTATTATTAGGACAATTAGAAAATTGCCCCAAAGATTAGGGGCAGGATTATTCTTTATTGCCAGCTGTCTCCTTTCATTACCACTCTTCTTCTTCCCTTCTATTCTCTCCCATATCCCAGATTCATGATATGTTTTCAAATCATGTTTATATGCTGATGGTAAAAGAGTTACTTTAACATGAGATAACCTCACGGTTTATTGGCTCCACATTGACTTTTTAAAAAATGATTTATTTTATTTCTGTTGTTGAGACTATACACAGCAGAAGACATACCAGTTCAACAATTTCTACATGCACAATTCAGTGACATTGATTACATTCTTTGAATGGTGCAACCATTCTCACTTTTTCTGAGTTGCTCCTCCCTGATTAACATAAACTCACTGCTCCCTAAGTTTCCTATCTAATCTTTCAAGTTGCTTTTTTCAGTTTGATGTCATATAGACAGATCTTCAAAGTGCACAATGCTCAAGGCAGACATTCTTCCCTAGGTAAGCTAAATTATTGCTTGGTTTTAAGTAAGAACTTCAGGAGGTATTTTTGGTTTAAGGTTTAATTATTACCAAGGAGATTTTAATTAATACTCTTATATTTGCATATTTTCACACTATAGATTGATCTCTAATTTGTTTCCATGTGCTAAAAAAAAAAAAATAAAAATCATATTTTTTTTAGTTCAATTTGAAACTACATTTTGCCTACATATAAATGAGTATCTGCCTCTCATGTCTTTGCTGATTTCATTTCACATTTTTACTTGCCTCATTACCTTAGAATGTCTTTTTCGTTCTGCTCAGAGAATTTGTCTTTAAATGATGTAAAATGCATTTTGATGAACTGCATACACTATTCTTTACATACACTATTCAACAACTCTTTCTCAGATCTGTTCCTGTAAATACACTCTCTCCCTTTCTCACACTCACCCAGCTGAATGCCTTTTGCCTGAGCACCATATTACTTTAATTTGCTGTTAATCACCAGCTTAGTGGGAATCCAAATTTATTGGTCCTTTTCTTAAGTAAAGAATATTTCAATGCATAATAAAAAGTTGAAGAGAAAGATATTGCTTTAAAGCTATGTTTAGTTTCACTAAAACAAGAAATCACTATTTCCCTGTGGCAAATTTAAAATAATATTAACCAGAAATTAAATATATAATCATGGTCTATTTTAACATTTATAAACAGATTAAGTATCCTTGAATGATAAACTAGAAAATAAACAAAATAGTGTAACATTTCAACACATAATTCATAATTGAAACTTTCTCCTTGTCTTGTTTGCTCAGGTCTATTATGAATTTCATCTTTACTGCTGGTGGCTAAATTTAGTAGCAATGACAAAAATGTATAAATGGAGCATCCCAAAACCAACAGATTGATTAAAGAAATAAATTGATATTACCACATAGTAGGTGATATTTATAAGAAATAGATTATGAACCATCTACTATCTATTTATACCACTATGTGATAATACATTTTTATTTCTTGTAACAAAATAGTTTTATAGCACATGGTCATGTTTTTGTTACACTTGCATTTTTTTTAATTTGAGAAAGAATTGTATTATTAAGAAACAGATAAGACAAGTTATATTAACTTGGGAAGAAATCCCCAGTATTTCTTTAAAAAAACTGGCTCTCTCTAAGTATTGTTCTATTCCTTATATCTTTGTAATTGTTAAGGCAATGGGAAAGATACACTATACATTGTTCCCTTATTTTTGGGTGGTATCTCCCCACTATACATTTGTTTTCTATTGCTGCTGTAACAAGTAACCACAAACTTTGTGCTTTAAAACAACATAACTTTATTATCTTCCATGGGTCAAATTCTGACATGGGTTTCACTGGAATAAAATCAAGGTGTTAGCAGGACTATGTTCCTTTTGGAGACCCTAGAGTAGAATACATTTTCTTGCTTTTTCAGCTTCTGGTGGCTCCTTCCTCTATCTTCAAAACCAGCAACATTGCATTTCTCTGACCATTCTTCCGTTGTCACACGTCTCTCAGGACAGCCAGAAAAAGTTCTCAGCTTTTAAAGACCCATGTGATTAGATTGGACCCACCTGGGTAATCCAGGGAAATTTCTCCACTTGAAGGCCCTTAACTTAATCATATTTATATCTATCATCTAGTTGTCTATCAATCACCTTATCTATCATCTATCTACCTTTCTATCATCTATCCATCCAGAAATGAGACATTTGTGTTTTGTAATGTAAACAAGACAATCACTGTTTGATAAATCAATCTGAGATAATTTGCTATAAGTTTATGACTTTAATGTCAAGTTACCTGAGTTTCAAACTTAATTATTATTATCCTAAATGCATGTGATACTGGCCATCAATTCTTGCCTGTTTTCCAGAGTAGAAAGATACATCATGTTTTAATGTGATGTATTTTAAACACCTTGACATGTGCTCCTTTACTGTATTAAGCTGCACAAAACCCCAGTAAAAGCTGCACAGGATACTCAAAATGCCATAAAAGTGTTTTCAGACTATGCATGTTTTAGCATGTCACACTGAAAACAAAAGTTTCATTCTATCATGACTTAATATGGGTTGTACAAAATATGTAGTTTTTCCTTTCTTTAATATTGTAAAAGTCACAGAGGCTAATGGGAATGTCAGGTTCATGAAAAAATGTCAGCTGAAAAACAGACTAAATAATCTTTGGATATTGACTGATTGCAATAGACTAGTTGGTTTATTTTATTTTTGTTATTGTTGTTGCTGTGTTTTCCCTTTTTTGTTGCACCTGCTTTGCACTGCCCATCATTCAGTTAATGATGTTATAACCAGTAATTTCAAAGTAAGACAAATGATTGGCTACCAATAGTCTCCAGCTTCACGGACTCACTCTTGTACAGTGTTAAGTGCTTGATTGATGTGCTCCCGTGTCACTAGCTATTTCCTGTAGCTGCTTTAATCTTTCTCCTATCACTTTTCACCACCTGAGAGATGCATTTATCCATTTGTTCATTTTCTGAGAGCTAAACTAGGTTATAAAGTCCATGAAGAAAGGAAGTTTGTTCCTCTTGCTCACCACTGTATCTCCACTGCTTCTAGTAACAAGCATAGAGTCCCACCCACTGCCATCGAGTCAATTCCGACTCATAGTGGCCCTATAGGACAAAACAGAACTGCCCCATAGAGTTTCCAAGGAGTGCCTGGTGGATTTGAACTGCTGGCCTTTTGTTTAGCAGCTGTAGCTCTTAACCACTACGCCACCAGGGTTTGCAAGCGTAGAGTAGGTGCTCACAAAACATTTGGTGAATGACTGCCTTCTTGCTTAAAGATGTATAGCCAATTTTTAAGTCAAAAATGTTGAAGAAGGGCCATTTCAAAGACCACATCATCTGCTTGTTCATATTCCTTGAAAATTTGGTTTTGTGCCGTAAGTGTTATAAACCTATATGTAGAATAAATGCTTTCATAAACCTATATGTAGAATAAATGCTTTCATTAATGTGAATTTCTCACACATTTTCTATGCAGTAGTGATTTTGTTAACTCAATTACTTGCATGTCCTTGCCATAATGAATTCACACTTTCATGTTTTCAAGCTACGTGATTGTGTGTAAATGAGAGTTTGTTGCAGATGTGCTTTGAAAAATCCTTCCCAGTGAACCAAGTATTTACTGCTACTGGAAAGCAATACAATTTAGTATCTGACTTGTGTTCCTTTGAATTTGCTTGATGCCCAAATTTTTCCATGGATTTCTTAACAGTTGACAATGAATTACAATCATGTAAAATCATTTCTATGTCAACTTGTATAACTATAAAAAAAAATTTTTTTTTGTATAACTGTAGTTAGTATAAATTGATCTACAATTGCCAGGAAGTCTAGTGTTGGATATTAGATCTGAGGGATAAAATTATATTATAATTATACAAAGCACATGTACTCAAAATGTCATTTTAAAAAATAACCATTCAGTATGATACACTTTTGACAGTTAAGGCTGGTAAAAATAGCAACGCTGATAACTGTATTTTAATGCAAATGAGATTTGCATATTCAAAGATTCACCTTTCTGAAGTGAAGCCTCACATACAGTGTTCTTCACAATGGGACTGACTTGAAGATTTTAGCTTTTAGCCTGTGTGCCTGTGAAGGAAAAGAGACTGATTTTATTACAGTTAAAATTTTCTTTACTCAAGCTTCAGAACTTTTAAGTTGTACAGATAGTACACACACATCATAACATCAAATGCTTTGACAACTTAAAATTATTCAGTTTTCCCATATACTTTTCTTGACTTTTTGCCTCCACGTTAAAGCATATGAGAAAACAAAATCTTAGCGTTGTTTATTCCGTATAGCTACAATATATTTTCTTCAATAATATTTAACACTACAAGCACTTCCCACACCATTCCATCAAATAATTTCATAAAATTATAATATGGCATGACATATTTTGAATATATATATTCCTACTAGAATTTAGAAACTTCAAAAATTTCCTCCACACTTTCAGACATTCCAAAACATATTCTTAGGTGTCTTCTCCACATTCCTCCTATTCCTCTTATCACATCTTCATCCACACACTCCCTCGGCTAATAACATACTTTATATGGCTTTTAGACATTAAAATTACTCATCCTTCCTTATTTTTCAACTGCTAACTCTAATTAGGAAAACTTGGTAGCATAATGGTTAAGAGCTATGGCTGCTAACCCAAAGGTCGGCAGTTCAAATCCACCAGTCGCTCTTTGGAAACTGTTTGGGGCAGTTCTACTCTGTCCTATAGGGTTGCTATGAGCTGGAATCAACTCAATGGCAATGAGTTTGATTTTGGTTTTTATCTTTTAATTGCTTTGTTTAGACCATTTACTCTTAATGTAATTATTGACACAATTGGATTTAGGCCTACTATTTTATTATTATTATTGTTTCCTGTTAGCTCTCTCTCTTTTTCATTGTTCTGTTACCCCTCTCCTTCTTACTTCTGAATTTCTTTAATATATTTTAGCATTCTGATTTACCTGTTTGTTTTTTACTCATATATCTTCATATCATATTTTAGGAGTTTACTAGTTCTTAAAATATCCATACTAAATTTATAGTAAATATTTTGCCACTTTAAGTGAAACTTAAGATTACATAGGTCCCTTTACTGCTTCCCTTCAATGTATTACAGTTGTTATAGGTATTAATTTTACATAGATTGAAAATTCCATCATAGAAAGTTAGAGATTTTGCTTTCAGTAGTCATGTATATTTATACAAAATTCTTAACAGGTAAAAATAGTCCATTCTATGTCTCAGATATATAGTAAATATGTTGCTTTCATGCTTGAAGTTCCAAGTTTCCTTCAGTATCATTTTCCTTCCATCTAACAAACTTTCTGTACCATTTGTGGTAAAGAAAGCATGTTGCTGATGCAGTTTCTCAGTTTTCTTCCATTTTTATTCCTGAATCATCTTTTACATCACTGGATATAGAATTCTAGATTGACAGTTTCATTCTTGCAGCATTTTAAAAATGTTATTTTACTGTCTTCTGGTCTACATGGTTTCTGATGAGAAATACATAGTCATTTAAACAACTTTATCTGAAGTGTGTCATTGTTCTCTAGATATTTTAAAATTGTGTCCATTATCTTTGTTTTTGGCAATTTGATTATGACGCATCTAGGTATGGTTTTAATCAAGTTTATTCTAAACATTTTGAATATGTAAATACATGACTTTCAACAAATTTGGAAGTTTTAGATTTTTGCTTTCCAATGTTTTCTTTTTACCAATTTGTTTTTCTTTTATACCTGGGATTCCAATAATACACATACTTTTTTTTTTTTGGATCTTTTGTTTTCTTTGTTCTTCAGAGTAGATAATTTTTATTTCTCTGTTTTTAAGTTCACTGCTCTTTACGCCATCATCTCCATGCTGCATTCAGCTCGTCCAGGGATTTTTATTTTCTAAATTTCACAAATAACATATCATGAATTTAACATTTCCAATTAGTTCATTTTTATAGTTTCTAAATTTCTACTCTGAGCCTTTATACAAACTCTGTGTAGTTACCTTTACCTACAGGAGTGGTTATAATGGCTTTATTTGCTTTTTCCGATTAGTCTAAAAGACGGGTTATGGCCAGGTTAGCATCTGTTGATTGTCTTTTATCTTCAGAATTGTTCATATTTTCCTGTTTTTTTTTTTTAATATCTAATAATTTTGTATTTTATCCTATACATTTTGAATATTATGCCTGTCAGGCACAAACCACACACTCTTCTGAATAAAAGGGCTCTTTTTTCTCAGTTCCTTTGGCCTTTTTTTGGCCAGAAAGTCATGTTTTTACCAGGGATTTTTCTGTCCATGATGCATCTGCCCTGTTGCTCCACAACTAGGCTCTGCCATCAGGACAAAGCCAGAAAAAAAATAAATAAAAATAAAAAAGAAGGAACAGAAATTCATTCTTTGCAATTTGTTCCTTCAGGCTTTGACTGTTTTCCAAGATCTATAAGGTTTATACATTTTGAGCTGAGCTTTGTAGTCATAATTTGTTGAAGTGATAGGTTAGAGTAGGCTTCTGTTAGTATAAGGCACCGCCAACATTTTGAAAGTTTCTTATATCAGTTGTCATATACTTATTTTCTTTCAGTTTTTAAGCAGGCAGTAAGTCTCTCTTTTCTTTAGGGTAGCACTATTGCTTAAGAAGATCTCTTGTAACTCTAGTTTCTATACTGTCTTTTATTTGCATACTGTTATTTTGGCACATTTTATTACCCGTTTATTATCATTCTAAAATTTATTTTAGAATATCTTGGGTTATAAACCTGTTGCCATTGAGTCAATTCCAACTCATAACGGCCCTATAAGACAGAATAGAACTGCCCATAGTGTTTCCAACGAGCAGCTGGTGGATTCGAACTGCCAACCTTTTGGTTAGCAACTGAACATTTAACCACTGCACCACCTGGCCTCCATCTCAGGGTATAAACCCCCCAAAAAAACCAAATTCTTTACTTACTGTAGAGTCAATTCCTACTCTTAGTGACCCTATAGGACAAAGTGGAACTGCCCCATAGGGTTTCTAGGGAGCACCTGATGGATTCAAACTGCTGACCTTTTGGTTAGCAGCCGTAGTACTTAACCACTTCACCACCGGGTTCCTATCTGAGGGTATAGGACTCTTGAATTGTTATTAATATAGCCTGTGTACAAATAAAACATTTTTCCTACTTAATTTAAATAACGTTTTTTTCATGTTTCAATTTTTCTTACATACTACAATTTTTTTTCTTGAATTTCTATTGATATGGATATATCTCCATTGTACTTATTCCTTGGCCACCATACTTGTTTGACTATAGTGGCTCCAGTGGGTTGTATTTTGGCCCCTAAAATATATCTGCACCTGAAGCCTGTGAATGTCACCTTATTTGGGAGAAGGGCCTTTGTAGATGCAATTAAGTTGAGGATCTCAACATGATCCTGGATTTAAGATGGACCCTAAATCTAATGATACGGGTTTTATAAGAGAAAAGATAAAGGAGACTTTAGACACAGAGACACAGATAGAAAAAGGCCATGTGAAAATTGAGGCATTTTTTTTTACTTTAATAGATTATTATTTTTTCTTTATATTAAAACATCTTGGATGCCAGGATAAATGCTCTTTATTCACAAAGGATCATTTATTGTATTCATTGTTGGATTGAATTTATACTTTGCATTGAATTTTGTGTCAATATTCATTAATGAAATCGACCTATGATACTTTTTATTCTCAGACTATTTTTTTTTTTATTTGACTGTAAGCTTCTTTAATGAAGGAAGACTTTTTTAAAATGTTGCTACTAAACTGTACAGTAAGTAATCTCAAGGGTCACAGCTGAACTATTTTAATATTCCTCCTTTGCCTAGCACATAATATGTGCTCAATAAATCTTTCTTAAACTGAGTGAAAACTAAAAAACCCTAAAGCAATACCAATGAGTTGCTCTTGAGCCGACGCCAACCCGTGAGGTGTCCATGAGTGTCAGAGTAGAACTGTGCTCCATAAGGGTTTCAACTGCTCATTTTTCAAAAGTAGGTCACCAGGTCTTTCTTTCAAGACAATTTTTTTTAAATACTCATACCTTCTTCAAAAATGAATATAAGAGGATTTTACCCATTTTTATGATCTGAAAATTTTTAAATAATGAGATTATCTGTTCTTTATAATTTAAACAGAAATTATAAAAAAAATTTATTTCTTGTACCACTTGTAATAGAGTTTTTCAATCCTTTTTACTCTCATTAACTGTAATTTTTATTTTCAAGTTCTTTTCTTCTTATTGGGTAGTTTTGGGCGATTTTACTTTGTTAAAATTATCATATCTACTTTTTAAAATGGTCCTTAAGATACTGTGGTATTACATAATAAATCACTTATAACTTCATAAGCTTTTAACTATGTCTTGTTTTTATTACAAGACTTGTGTAAGTTTGTTCATTCTATCTTTTCTGAAAACAGACCCAAAGAGAGTTACCAATTTTGACAGACTTTTCAATGACCATATCAGATAAACATTGTTGCAAAACACACCATTCTAAAATCCAGTGACTTTCACAATTCTCCCAATATAATCTATTAGCATTGCCATTATTTTTTAATTTACAGTATTATTTTCTTTCATCAAAATCACTAGAAAAGGATATCATACTCGGTAAAACTGCAACAATGAACTCAAATATACCAGTGATCATGAAGATGGTCATTCATTCAACCCTCAGGATCATGCAACATTTATTCTGTTACACAAATGGTCACTATGAGTTGGAGCCAACTGAATGGTAACTAACAACCGTATCATAAATTAGAATTATTTTGCAATTACTCTTTTTCTTATTCATTTCTTTACTAGATTTCTTTTCCATAAAGTTGAAGTTCTGGAAAGGCAAGGACAATGTCTGTTTTGTTCATTGTTCACAGTCTGTAATACAGAATTGGATCATACAAACTAGCCAATAAAAAAATTCTTTTATGAATATAACACATTTATTTAAAAGCAGGAGCTCTGATGGTAAAATAGTTAAGAGTTCGGCTGCTAACCAAAGGTTCACTGTTTAAACCCTCCCAGCTGTTCCATGGAAGAAAGATCTGGTGATCTGTTTCTGTAAAAATTACAGAGAAGAAAAACTTATGGGCAGTTCTACTCTGTCACATGGGGTCACTATGAGTGGAAAATCGACTAGACAGTTCCTAAAACAGCAATATTTAAAAAATGCAAATTACTGAAAAAGTTTTTTTTTTTTTTTTTTTTAATATGTGACATCATAGCTATCAATCTTTGGTGGTTCAAACTTGGTAAGAAAATTGGAATTATTTAATAATCAATTTAATGTGCTTTTTAAACAGTACGTTATATGACTTCTTCACTTAAAATATTTATCAATTAAATCATTTAAATATATTTATTAACTGTCAATCATATTTCAGGTATTCAGCTAGGCTCTAAAAAATAAATAGAAATAGGTTTACTCTGACATCAGGAAGCATACAGAAAAATCCTAAAGACAATTGTTGAATAGTAATTCACTTTTCTAAGCATGTCATAAACAAACTGGAGAGGAAAAAAGTAAACATACTACAAACTTTAGCATATTGCTGATTAATTCTAAGGATTTTTTTAAAGTTTTGTTAATATTTTTGGTCATGTTTTCAAAGATGTAAACTAAAACAATTAAAATAATAATTAATAGAAGAAGCCTAAAATATGACCCAGTTTATTTAAAGTTCAAACCTGTACAAATGTAATCAAGGGTCATCGATATCAACTCCTTCAACCTTCATTTTTCTATCACATTAAAAATATTTATTATTATAAAAGAAATAGATATTCACTGCAGGAAAATCAGGAAATATACAAAGTTATAAGTAGAATGTTGAAATCATCTTCGATCCTTATGTCTTATAATTATGGTCAGCATCTTAATATATGTTTTTTAATTTATACACAGATAAACATATGTGAAGATGTGTGCATGTGTGTTTAATGCAGGCCTATTATAAACAAAATTCCATTAAGCTTATAAGACATTTATAAACCTGTTTCAATAGGTAAATGAAATTTTATGAAAAAATTAATATTTTTTGCCTGTATCTACACATTTTTAGAGAAGGACCTACAGTGGTTCTCTGAATCTTAAAAGAAAATGAGACTCAAAAAAAAAAAAAAAGTTATGCTGCACTATAAGATTGTATCACTTAATATGCCCTGACAACATTTTCATGGCATGAATTAAAATTATAAACATAAAAAATTATAATTATTTATATTCTATATGATTTTAGTTTTTACTTAATCTTTAATTCATTACCATTCTTATCAAAAAAAAAAAAAAATCCAGTGCTGTTGAGTCTATTCTGACTCATAGCAACCCTAGAGGACAGAGTTGAACTGCCCCGTAGAGTTTCCAAGGAGTGCCTGGTGGATTCGAACTGCCAACCCTTTGGTTAGTAGCCGTAGCACTTAACCACTACACCACCAGGGTTTCCTTACTATTCTTATTACCCTTAAAATATAAAACTTGATCAACCTCACTCATAAGATAAATGCAAATTGGTACTAAAATATACTGTTTCTCAGTTATCAGAATGGTACAAATTAAAAAACTGGATATTACACTCTGTTGGGGAGTGTGTGGGAATTCAAAATCATACAACTGCTGAGTTGAATTTGACAGTAGCTAACAAAATTATTTATCGTTCTCTCCAATATTATGATTTATTATTTGACCTAGTAATCTTACTTCTAGTAATCTAAAGTCAAATACCTGTAAATATAAGTTTGTTCGTCATAGAAAAAATATTGTAAACAATCCCAATGTCCATCAGTAAGGAGATGATGTATCTGCCTAAAATAAAACCTACAAATTAATATGAAGTGATTTCAAAGATCTTTAAGTAAAAAAAAGAAAATACATAACCACATGTATTACATATTAATATTTTTGATATGTATGTATACCCATTGTCATCATTTGGTTCGGACTCATAGCCATTTTATAGGACAGACTAGAACTGCCCCATAGGGTTTCCAAGGAGTGGCTGGTGGATTTGAACTGCTGGCTTTTTGGTTAGCAGCCAAACACTTAAGCATTGGAAACATTATATATACATATATTTATGTGTGTGTGTGTGTGTGTGTATATGAAACAGTGTAATTACAAACTAATGAAAATTGTTACCAATAGAAGACAGACAGGAATAGGATGCAGGAGAAAGAGATGAGGGAGAGATGAAAATTCTTAAAGCATGAATTTTTACATAGATCACATTTTAAATCTTATAAGTGTTTTAAATGTTTAAAAAAGAAGATCCCAAAAGCAAAAACAAATCAAAATAACATTCTATGTCTCCATTTAAAGTAAACTAAGGGAGGTTTTTAAGGGAGGTGGAATTTTCAGTTCAGTGAAGTAAATAGAACCAATATATATACAGTTTTTTTTTTTTTCTCATACTGAGGAAGCTGAGGAAGGTTCAGTTTGGAAAATATTCTCAGAGTGCTGAAGCAAAGATGGAGCAAGACAGGAGAAAGGAAGAGGGAAATGAAGGATTAACTGAATGTGTGTATAGATAAGGAGACCTGCCGGAACAGTGGTTAAGCACTAGGCTGCTTACCGAAAGGTCGGCAGTTCGAACCCACAGCTCAGTGACAGAAAGATGTTAGCAGTCTGCTTTCCTGAAGAGTATAGATAGGCTTGGAAACCCTAATTCCTACACTGTCCTATAGGATCTCAATGAGTGGGAATTAACTCAGTGACAACGGGTATTGTTAGATGGCTGTAGCCAGGTACTTAGTTCCAGGTTTTTAAAAATGCAATTGTTTAAATTATCATTTTATTTTCTTTGGAAAATGACTTAATTATCTTAGTAGAACTAGGTCAGCTCTTTTGCATGCTAGATGATCTATCTATCAGGATCCTGCAAGGAATGATATGGCACATTCCACCAGGGTAATGGAGGGGATTGTAAAGACAGGACTAATTACAAAATGTCAGGCAGGATTAATGAAAGCCAGTTAGGAATATTAAAGTACCTGTGTCTAGCAACAGCAGGGAGCTCTTATCACCCAGTTGCCCGGAGGTGTGAAGGGCCAATGGGAGCAAGGCTATGTACAGGAATTGAAGCAGCAGTTATAAGGTATAGAGTAGATATGGATAAACAAACAGAGAAGATCCAGCACAAATACTTAGTGTAGTGCTTCTTGTTTCTATATGTACATGTTCTTCACTGTAGTGGTTGACTCCTCATTTGCTCATCAAAGAAAAAGACAACCAGTTGTCAAACTGTCCAGTGTACAGTTTAAAGTTGTGGAATCTCATTCATAAGTACTTGTGGATAAACCAGAATCATCAGGCACTCGAAGTAAGTCTGTAACATGAGTAAAAGACCAGGAGGTGGGAAAGAGGTCAACAAGAGAAAAACTGACCCTCTGAGGATATTGTGATAATTTAGGGTATTTAGGAAAAGTCAGAAATTAACCTGAACAAATGCATTATTTTCTCACAAAGTTTTAAGTAAATCTTGAATTCATAAAACAAGAAACATTTACTAAAACAAACTACTAAAGAGAAGTAAAGGATCTTTGGCAATAAAAGAAATATACTGTTTCTAACCAAGAGAAGAAATCACTAGAAAATTTAAAATACAAGGTTAAGGATACCTGCCAAAATAAACAACTAAAAATAATGGGAGTAAAAAATGTATAAAAGATGAATGCCACAGAGAAACAGTCTAGGTAATCCAAAAAGTAAGTAGTAAGGAGTCTGGAAGAATTGAAGAGGAAAAAATTATGAAATATATCATATAATAAAATAGCATTGTTGAAAGAAGGCACAAGACTTCAAATTAACATCCTCCTACAAATACTAGTCAGGATTAGTAGACGAAAAATATTGTGATACTTTGAACATTAAGAATAGAGAGAAGAAACTTACTTCTTCCAGAGGAAAATCTAGTCACTCATAAAGAAATAAAAACCAGACCATTATGAGATTTTGGGTGATAAAAGAAGAGGGAATTATACCTTTTCAGACCTTAAGAAAATTGTTTTCAGCCTTATGTTCTCTAAGCCAATAATTAGTTAAAGTGACTTTAAAACAGTGGTGCTTGAGATTTGTAAATCATTCAGAAATTTGCCACCTAAGCATTTTTTCTTAGAATGTTATGTTAGCATTTACTCCAGTCAAATGAAAAGCAAAACACAAAAGGACAAAAACATGGGTTCAGGAACCATTTGATAAAAACCTGGAGGAGAGGCGGGGCCAAGATGGCGGACTAGGTGGACGCTACTGCGGATCTCTCTTGCAACAAAGACTCGGAAAAACAAGTGAATCGACCACATACACAACAATCTATGAACCTGAACAACAAACACAGATTTAGAGACGGAGAAGGAACAAATACGGGGAGGCAGCGATTGTTTTCAGAGCCTGGGGCCAGCATACCAGTCAGGCGGCTTCATTAGCATCCGAATAGCCTGAGCCAGAGGGAGAAATCTGATAGGGATCTGACTGCATTCTTTTTTTAGTGGATTTTCTGGAAAAACTAGTTTCCCAGTGATGGCTCAGAGACAGCAGTCCATATAAAACCACATAAATAAGCAGACCACGACAGCTTCTCCAACCCCCCAAACAAAAGAATCAAAATCTTTCCCAAATGAAGATACAATCCTGGAATTATCAGATACAGAATATAAAAAACTAATTTACAAAATGCTTCAAGACATCACAAACGAAATAAGGCAAACTGCAGAAAAAGACAAGGAACACACTGATAAAACTGTTGAAGAACTCAAAAAGATTATTCAAGAACATAGTGGAAAAATTAATAAGTTGCAAGAATCCATAGAGAGACAGCATGTAGAAATCCAAAAGATTAACAATAAAATTACAGAATTAGACAACACAATAGGAAGTCAGAGGAGCAGACTCGAGCAATTAGAATGCAGACTGGGACATCTGGAGGACCAGGGAATCAACACCAACATAGCTGAAAAAAAATCAGATAAAAGAATTTAAAAAAATGAAGAAACCCTAAGAATCATGTGGGACTCTATCAAGAAGGATAACTTGCGGGTGATTGGAGTCCCAGAACAGGGAGGGGGGACAGAAAACACAGAGAAAATAGTTGAAGAACTCCTGACAGAAAACTTCCCTGACATCATGAAAGGCGAAAGGATATCTATCCAAGATGCTCATCAAACCCCATTTAAGACTGATCCAAAAAGAAAAACACCAAGACATATTATCATCAAACTCGCCAAAACCAAAGATAAACAGGAAATTTTAAAAGCAGCCAGGGAGAAAAGAAAGGTTTCCTTCAAGGGAGAATCAATAAGAATAAGTTCAGACTACTCAGCAGAAACCATGCAGGCAAGAAGGGAATGGGACGACATATACAGAACACTGAAGGAGAAAAACTGCCAGCCAAGGATCACATATCCAGCAAAACTCTCTCTGAAATATGAAGGAGAAATTAAGATATTTACAGATAAACACAAGTTTAGAGAATTTGCAAAACCCAAACCAAAGCTATAAGAAATACTAAAGGATATTGTTTGGTCAGAAACCCAATAATATCAGATACCAGCACAATACAAGGTCACAAAACAGAACATCCTGATAACAACTCAAATAGGGAAATCACAAAAACAAACAAATTAAGATTAATTAAAATAATAATAATAATACACATTACGGGGAATCATGGAAGTCAATAGGTAAAAGATCACAATAATCAAAAAGAGGGGCTAAATACAGGAGGCATTGAACTGCCAGATGGAGAGTGATACAAGGCGATATAGAATGATACAAGTTAGGTTTTTACTTAGAAAAATAGAGTAAATAATAAGGTAACCACAAAAAGGTATAACAACTCCATAACTCAAGATAAAAGCAAAGAAAAACGTAACGACTCAACTAACATAAAGTCAAACACTATGAAAACGAGGATCTCACAATTTACTAAGAAAAACGTCTCAGCACAAAAAAGTATGTGGAAAAATGAAATGGCCAACAACACACATGAAAAGGCATCAAAATGACAGCATTAAAAACTTATTTATCTATAATTACGCTGAATGTAAATGGACCAAATGCACCAATAAAGAGACAGAGAGTCACAGACTGGATAAGGAAACACGATCCATCTATTGCTGCCTACAAGAGACACACCTGACTCAGAGACACAAACAAACTAAAACTCAAAGGATGGAAAAAAATATATCAAGCAAACAATAAGCAAAAAAGAAGAGGAGTAGCAATATTAATTTCTGACAAAATAGACTTTAGACTTAAATCCGCCACAAAGGATAAAGAAGGACACTATATAATGATAAAAGGGACAATTGATCAGGAAGACATAACCATATTAAATATTTACGCACCCAATGACAGGGCTGCAAGATACATAAATCAAATTTTAAAAGAATTGAAAAGTGAGATAGACACCTCCGCAATTATAGTAGGAGAGTTCAACACACCACTTTTGGAGAATGACAGGACATCCAGTAAGAAGCTCAATAGAGACACGGAAGACCTACTTACAACAATCAACCAACTTGACCTCATTGACTTATATGGAACTCTCCACCCAACTGCTGCAAAATATACTTTTTTTTCTAGCGCACATGGAACATTCTCTAGAATAGACCACATATTAGGTCATAAAACAAACCTTTGCAGAGTCCAAAACATCGAAATATTACAAAGCATCTTCTCAGACCACAAGGCAATAAAACTAGAAATCAATAACAGAAAAACTAGGGAAAAGAAATCAAATACTTGGGAAATGAACAATACCCTCCTGAAAAAAGGCTGGGTTACAGAAGACATCAAGGAGGGAATAAGGAAATTCATAGAATGCAACGAGAATGAAAATACTTCCTATCAAAACCTCTGGGACACAGCAAAAGCAGTGCTCAGAGGCCAATTTATATCGATAAATGCACACATACAAAAAGAAGAAAGAGCCAAAATCAGAGAACTGTCCCGACAACTTGAACAAATAGAAATTGAGCAACAAAAGAACCCATCAGGCACCAGAAGAAAACAAATAATCAAAATTAGAGCTGAACTAAATGAATTAGAGAACAGAAAAGCAATTGAAAGAATTAACAAAGCCAAAAGCTGGTTCTTTGAAAAAATTAACAAAATTGATAAACCATTGGCTAGACTGACTAAAGAAATACAGGAAACAAATAACCCGAATAAGAAACGAGAAGAACCACATTACAACAGAACCAAATGAAATTAAAAGAATCATTTCAGATTACTACGAAAAATTGTACTCTAACTAATTTGCAAACCTAGAAGAAATGGATCAATTCTTGGAAAAACACTACCTACCTAAACTAACACATTCAGAAGTAGAACAACTAAATAGACCCATAACAAAAAAAGAGATTGAAACGGTAATCAAAAAACTCCCAACAAAAAAAAGCCCTGGCCCGGACGGCTTCACTGCAGAGTTCTACCAAACTTTCAGAGAAGAGTTAACACCACTACTACTGAAGGTATTTCAAAGCATAGAAAATGACGGAATACTACCCAACTCATTCTATGAAGCTACCATCTCCCTGATACCAAAACCAGGTAAAGACATTACAAAAAAAGAAAATTATAGACCTATATCCCTCATGAACATAGATGCAAAAATCCTCAACAAAATTCTAGCCAATAGAATTCAACAACACATCAAAAAAATAATTCACCATGATCAAGTGGGACTTATACCAGGTATGCAAGGCTGGTTTAATATCAGAAAAACCATTAATGTAATCCATCACATAAATAAAACAAAAGACAAAAACCACATGATCTTATCAATTGATGCAGAAAAGGCATTTGACAAAGTTCAACACCCATTTATGATAAAAACTCTTCCCAAAATAGGAATTGAAGGGAAATTCCTCAACATAATAAAGGGCATCTATGCAAAGCCAACAGCCAATATCACTCTAAATGGAGAGAACCTGAAAGCATTTCCCTTGAGAACCGGAACCAGACAAGGATGCCCTTTAACACCGCTCTTATTCAACATCGTACTTGAAGTCCTAGCCAGGGCAATTAGGCTAGACAAAGAAATAAAGGGCATCCGGATTGGCAAGGAGGAAGTAAAGTTATCAGTATTTACAGATGACATGATCTTATACACAGAAAACCCTAAGGAATCCTCCAGAAAACTACTGAAACTAATAGAAGAGTTTGGCAGAGTCTCAGGTTATAAAATAAACATACAAAAATCACTTGGATTCCTCTACATCAACAAAAAGAACAACGAAGAGGAAATAACCACATCAATACCATTCACAGTAGCCCCCAAGAAGATAAAGATACTTAGGAATAAATCTTACCAAGGATGTAAAAGACCTATACAAAGAAAACTACAAAGCTCTACTATAAGAAATTCAAAAGGACATACTTAAGTGGAAAAACATACCTTGCTCATGGATAGGAAGACTTAACATAGTAAAAATGTCTATTCTACCAAAAGCCATCTATACATTTAACGCACTTCCGATCCAAATTCCAATGTCATATTTTAAGGGGATAGAGAAACAAATCACCAATTTCATATGGAAGGGAAAGAAGCCCCGGATAAGCAAAGCACTACTGAAAAAGAAGAAGAAAGTGGGAGGCCTCACTCTACCTGACTTCAGAACCTATTATACAGCCACAGTAGTCAAAACAGCCTGGTACTGGTACAACAACAGGCACATAGACCAATGGAACAGAATTGAGAACCCAGACATAGATCCATCCACGTATGAGCAGCTGATATCTGACAAAGGACCAGTGTCAATTAATTGGGGAAAAGATAGTCTTTTTAACAAATGGTGCTGGCATAACTGGATATCCATTTGCAAAAGAATGAAACAGGACCCATACCTCACACCATGCACAAAAACTAACTGCAAGTGGATCAAAGACCTAAACATAAAGACTAAAACGATAAAGATCACGGAAGAAAAAATAGGGACAACCCTAGGAGCCCTAATACAAGGCATAAACAGAATACAAAACATTACCAAAAATGATGAAGAGAAACCAGATAACTGGGAGCTCCTAAAAATCAAACACCTATGCTCATCTAAAGACTTCACCAAAAGAGTAAAAAGACCACCTATAGACTGGAAAAGAATTTTCAGCTATGACATCTCTGACCAGCGCCTGATCTCTAAAATCTACATGATTCTGTCAAAACTCAACCACAAAAAGACAAACAACCCAGTCAAGAAGTAGGCAAAGTATATGAACACACATTTCACTAAAGAAGATATTCAGGCAGCCAACAGATACATGACAAAATGCTCTCGATCATTAGCCATTAGAGAAATGCAAATTAAAACTACGATGAGATTCCATCTCACACCAACAAGGCTGGCATTAATCCAAAAAACACAAAATAATAAATATTGGAGAAGCTGCGGAGAGATTGGAACTCTCATACACTGCCGGTGGGAATGTAAAATGGTACAACCACTTTGGAAATCTATCTGGCGTTATCTTAAACAGTTAGAGATAGAACTACCATACAACCCAGAAATTCCACTCCTCGGAATATACCCTAGAGATACAAGAGCCTTCACACAAACAGATATATGCACACCCATGTTTATTGCAGCTCTGTTTACAATAGCAAAAAGCTGGAAGCAACCAAGGTGCCCATCAACAGATGAATGGGTAAATAAATTGTGGTATATTCACACAATGGAATACTACGCATCGATAAAGAACAGTGACGAATATGTGAAACATTTCATAACATGGAGGAACCTGGAAGGCATTATGCTGAGTGAAATTAGTAAGAGGCAAAAGGACAAATATTGTATAAGACCACTATTACAAGATCTTGAGAAATAGTAAAAACTGAGAAGAACACGTACTTTTGTGGTTACGAAGGGGGGAGGGAGGGAGGGAGGGAGGGAGGGAGAGGGTTTTTTATTGATTAATTAGTAGATAAGAACTGCTTTAGGTGAAGGGAAAGACAACACTCAATACATGGAAGGTCAGCTCAATTGGACTGGACCAAAAGCAAAGAAGTTTCCGGGATAAAATGAATGCTGCAAAGGTCAGCGGAGCAGGGGCGGGGGTCTGGGGAACATGGTTTGAGGGGACTTCTAAGTCAATTGGCAAAATAATTCTATTATGAAAACATTCTGCATCCCGCTTTGAAATGTGGCGTCTGGGGTCTTAAATGCTAACAAGCGGCCATCTAAGATGCATCAATTGGTCTCAACCCATCTGGAGCAAAGGAAAATGAAGAACACCAAGGTCACACGACAACTAAGAGCCCAAGAGACAGGAAGGGCCACGTGAACCAGAGACCTACATCATCCTGAGACCAGAAGAACTAGTTGGTGCCCGGCCACAATCGATGACAGCCCTGACAGGGAGCACAACAGAGAACTCCTGATGGAGCAGGAGATCAGTGGGATGCAGACCCCAAGTTCTCATAAAAAGACCATACTTAATGGTCTGACTGAGACTAGAGGAATCCCGGCAGCCATGCTCCCCAGACCTTCTGTCGGCACAGGACAGGAACCATGCCCGAAGACAACTCATCAGAGATGAAAGGGACTGGTCAGCGGGGGGGAGAGAGATGCTGATGAAGAGTGAGCTAATTATATCAGGTGGACACTTGAGATTGTGTTGGCAACTCTCGTCTGGAGGGGGGATGGGAGGATAGAGAGAGAGGGAAGCTGGCAAAATTGTCACGAAAGGAGAGACTGAAAGGGTTGACTCAATAGGGGGAGAGCAAGTGGGAGTACGGAGTAAGACGTATGTAAACTTATATGTGACAGCCTGATTGGATTTGTAAACGTTCACTTGAAGCTTAATAAAAGTTAATTAAAAAAAAAAAAAACCTGGAGAGCAACAAAGGAAAGTTCTAGAAGAGCAACAAAGGAATATTTGGAGCGACAGCTTTAAAAAATGACTGCAGAATATGAAGTCTACTGTGAAGAAGAACAATGGTGACCTGTAGGAATAAAACTCCGAAGAAAAAGAAAAATGTGTGTTTGATAATGATATAGAATTATGATTTGGAAAAGTAGAAGACGAAAGGAATAAAAGGTAACTAAAAACTTTTAAAAAAAGGAAAGAAGGAAAACTATAAAAGAAAGGCATGTTTCATACTTAAACAAATAAAAGTAGTGATTGAAAGAATTTAAGGAAAAAGAATCAATTTAAACTTCTTGTCAAGAAAACTCTCCTTTATGTAGATTAGTGGTTTTGACTGGATCCCTTGAGAACAAGATGTAGTGAGAAACTACTTGGTGCAGCATTAAATATTTACAATAACTCTGTGCAAAAATTTTGCTGTTTATAGATTTTTAACTTATGCTCTTAAACAAAATCACTAAGTAGCCAGTTATCATCATATAACAAATGCAAATGGTTAAGCCCTCAACTACTGGCTCACCCATACGTGCCTCGGAGGACAAACCTGGCCATCTACCTCCGAACGGTCACAGCCTTGTACCTGTACTATGGCGTGTATCTACTCTGCACCCATGGGGTCAGCACGAGTTGGACCAAGGTTAATAAGAACAACATGGGTAGAAAAGTAAAATGGGGAAAATGAGGAGGAAGGAAAAGGAAGGATTTTGACACTTTTGCTTTTATCTTATGAAATGGAGATTAAAAGGGATAATATTTATTATTGATAAAGTAATGCAACTTCAGTATATGTTTCCAAATTTTACAGGTGACTTTAGGAATGTAGAGGTTATAGCAGTTTGTGAAGATTTTTTTCACTACATAAATCAATAGATAATATCTAACTTTGATAAATCAAAAATATCTTGGGATGCAGATGTTTTTTAGAGATAAATAACCACAAGAATTAAGAACAGAAATACATAATTAGAAGTGTTGTCTCTGGGTAGTGAGACTGAAACTAAACAAGTGTAAGAGAAGAAATTGCTGTTCTTCTGATCTAAATTTTAAACTCTGTTAAAATAATTTACTTAAATTTGCTTAAAATTTGCATACAGAAAAAGGAATCATATATGAGCAACAGATGGACTACAATAATAAATTATATGCACATGTATTTTATAATTTGTTATCTCCCACTAAATTTAAAATTCCTTTTCTTCAAGATATTTTTAATCAGCAATGCAGACATTTGAACAAATGTTTACACAAAAGACCTTTAAAAAGACTATGTGAGTGTTAGGAAGAAATTCTACTGGGTCACCAACCATTAAGAAAAAAAATATATATGTGTATCAGAACTCACTGCTGTTTAAGAATTAAAAGGCAAGTTCCACCATACCTCGGTTGACATTTTATCCTCTTGCCTTACTATTCTGTTTTACCCTACATTAAATTCTAAGAGTGTCTGAATCTCCACATGCCTTTTCTCCACTTAGTCTTATTCTTCAAAAACATAGAAACGAGTTGCTAGCAGGGTGCATTTTTACTTTGAGAATATCTGTCTTTACCGCCCTTCTATTATTTATGTTTCCTGTGATACCGTTATATATCAATAAAGGGCATGAGAAGATGGCTTCTGCAGAGACATTTATGTTTTCAGAATTGCCTGAGTGTTAAAAACCCATGGCACTTAAAAAAAAAAAAAAAAAAAAAACAGAGTTGCTCTTTTGTAGTATCAGTTCTAAAGGGAAATAATCACTTGGGAAATTCTACTCTGTACCTGCTGCAAAGAAACCCAGCAGAGAAGAAAGGCTTGAAAACCATACAAGGCAGTAAATGTCAGAAAAGGTGGGTCATTCTTGCTTGTAGCCATAAGGGCAGTTCACTTATACGCAAACTCATTGTTATGCTCAGTCAACTATAACCTTATGTCAAGCTGATATTTGCTCTGTGAAACTTGACAAGTAACTACAGGTAACAAACTTTGAAATTATACCTTGCTCCCCATTTGGATTAGGACTTTACAGGAGTTTAACCTTGAATGAAACTTAATTGCATGTAAGCTATAATAAGAAAAATTACTTCCTATGATTCTGTAATATCTAAGTTTCACTAAGTGTGAATTTTTCAAATGTTATTTCATTAATTATTTAGCTAAATTTTGCAAACTCAAAAGGATATTCTGATATGATAAGCAAATACAAGTAACTCTGTATAATCTAATACATTATCTGCCAATGCACAATCAATGCGTATAGCAATTATATAGCATGCAGAAGAAAATGACAGGCTATGAACTTCCAAGAGGAACAAAAAAATATACTGTCTATTTTAAAATTTATATTTTATTTGTTTAATTTTTTTAGCTCCATGAAAAGGCTAACATTTGAAAAATCAACAGTTCAAATGACAGTAACAGAATTATAAAGGTCAAATATATTTTTGTCTTGTTTTACAAAATCGATACAGATAAGACAAATTAGATTTGTTTTAAATCTAAAAATGCTCTGAAAAATGGATAGCAGGGCTCTTTAAAATGTGAAATTGAATCAATTGGGTGAAACTTCTTGTCATTTCTGTCACACTTTACCAAGCAAATAAATTGTACAAATGTATCATTTTTATTTCATAATTTATAGAGTTAGGAAACATCACTGTAACATTAAGAAGATGGTTCTTAATTGTTTTGTTTTGTTTTGAAATATATTCAGAAATCAAGTATGTAGAAGAAATTTTCTGAGTTATAAGATGGCATAAAATGAGGAAATGATGAAATTGTTGAGAGAATTTGATTTGTTAAATCTTCTCATGTTTGTTCTGACATTATACATATGTTCCATTAGCTGGAGGCATATGCGTGTAATCCTGGAATTGTTGTACACAACAATTAAATTATTTACTTTGTTTATGCCACTGACTCAGTGACTAGTAAGTATAGTTTAATAAAATTCAATACTACATACTGTAATTTTATTTTATATGTAGTGAGCCCTGGTGGCAGAGTGATTAAGCACTCTGCTGCTAACTGAAAAACTGGTAGTTTGAACCCAAGAGAAAAGACCTGGCAACCTGCTCCAGCAAAGATGACAGCATAGGAAACCCTGTGGGGCAGTTCTACTCTGCCCTGTAGGGTCATTAGGTGTTAGAATTGACTTGATGGCAAACAGTTACATATATACTGAGGTCAAGTCATTCACTCATTAAGTCAAAAATATTTTTTGAGTGCCTACTATTTATCATTCTCTGTTCTAAATGCTGAGGGTACAAGAATGAACAAAACAGACAAGACTCCCTGTCCTCTTAAAGGTTATAAGTTATTTGAAGAGAGGGGGGGAAAAAAAAAAAAAAACTCACACAGAAACAGGAACAACACAAAACTATGTTAGTAAATTTAGTGGTCAAGGATATGGAGGATCCAGTGAAGAGATTAAGAAGGAGCAGCTATTGAAGCATTAAGAAAATAAGAGCGTATGATGTACTTGAAGCCAAGAGAGGAGGAAAGAAGGTGTCATGGATTGAATTGTGTCCCCCCAGAATTTCTGTCAACTTGGCTAGGTCATGATTCCCTTGTATGATTGTATCATTGTCTACCATTTATCTTCTGATGTGATTTCCTTGTGTGTGGTAAATCCTATCACTACAACGTAATAAGATGGATTAGTGGCAGTTATATTGATGAGGTCTACAAGATTATATAGCATTTTAAGACAATCTTTTTTGACATATAAAAGAAAAAACCAAGCAGAGAGATGTGGGGACCTCATATCACCAAGAAAGAAGCACCGGGAGAAGAGCACGTATTTTAGACCTGGAGTTCCTGTGCAGAGAAGCTCCTGGTCCAGGAGAAGATTGAAGAAAAAGACCTTCCTCCACAGCTGACAAAGATAGAAAGTCTTCCTCTGGAGCTGAGGCCCTGAATTTGGACTTCTAGCTTACTAGTCTGTGAGAAAATAAATTTATCTTTGTTGGAACTATCCACTTGTGGTATTTGTTATAGAACCACTAGATGACTAAGACAGAAGGGGTTGAAAGAAACAGATGCTGCTGATAGATCATTTAAGGTATCGACTCTAAACTGACTATTGAGTTTATCATTTGGTTACCTAAAAATAAATTTGTGAAGTGATGCAGATCAAGTGAGGATTTGCATAGGTTCAAGAAAGAATTGAAGGAGAGAAAGTGGGAACAACTAATAATATTATTTCATGAAGTTTTATCAAAAAGAATTAGAGAAATGAGGGTGGTAGCTGGATGGAGAACAGAGCTATCCATGCATATAGCCCCACATAGAAGAATTGTATCCAATAACTTGATAACATGACAAAAAGCAGTAAAACGATTGCTTTGAAACGATTCTGACATTTGTAAGTCCTGATTTTTTTTTTTTTTGGTCTGATTTATCTCAATCCCCTCAAAAATCGACACCTTTTAGATAGAAAATTAAAACTGTATGGGGAGAAAAAGCCATTAATCCACTGCGACTGTCATGCAGCAAGTAAAAATCCATTTTCTAGAAAAATTTTCAGTCTCTCTAATCACTAAGTTTACTTATGTAGTTTTACGGGTTTTTTTGTTTGTTTCTGTGTGAAGTTTTTTCCCCTCTCCAAATAAACTATAATTTAATTTATAATTTATAAAGAGGACAGAGGACAGAGAGTTTTGTCTGTTTTTTTTTTTCATCCTTGTACCCTCAGCTTTAGGACAGTGAATGAACGATCCTGAGCATAATGTTACCCTCCTTCCACGATGATACCTGGGTGTCGCGTGGGGTAGATGGGTGTCTTGAGAGTTTCTTACTGTCTTAGAGTTGCAACTCTTCTACATGGAGAGTCTCTGGAATAACTCAAGTGTATTGCTTTTGTACCGTGGAAATAGTTGTGGAGATAGTTACTCTATTAATGCCACTCCCTGCAGCCTGTGGCTGGTATAACCTTTAGCGTGGACTATCTCCCCATGAGGTCGGATACTAGTGTACACTCTGATTAACTTCAACTCACCAAGGCTCTTGTTATTGTTAGAAACACTGAGTTTTGCCAGGCACACTCTGGGAGAACTATACCCCACAATCTCTGTTCCTAGGCACTTTTTACTCAGCATAATATACACTTAGCAGTTCTCCAGGCACTCAGTGCAATTGCCTTTAAGATACCTTCATATGGGAATGAAGGATACGAGTCTTGCACATACCCTTACATAATCACAAGGCTAATAACAGCCTTGGCATCTTATGGGTGCTTACTGGAAATGCAGAATCTCAGTCTCTTCACACAGACCTACTGAACCAATATCTGAATTATAGTACAGTGTGATAAGCACTGACCTAGAGAACTAACTCAAACCCTACTTCTGCACAACTACTCTATTCTGCCACTTTTACCCTATTGTACTTGCCTCTATGTTGATGCAATGAAAACCTGTAATGGAGTCTCACTCCAAAGTTTTAAATGAAAAAATGGAGTCTTTTTAAAATAAAACAATACTTCCTCACCGAACTCGAGGCTAAGATTTAATTGTGGAGTGAAGTAGTTTGTCTATACTGAACTCTGTGAAATCATTCCTCCAGTCTTATACCTTAAAGGACTGTTTCCATGCTATATTACACTACAGAACCTGACTACAGAATCTGTGGTCTGGCCTAAGCAATATATCACATGACTGAACCTAATGAAGGAGAAGCTAAAATAGAACATGATTTAAGGAAGGAAAATAAAATGTATGATTTATCAAGTAATTAATTATAGCTATTTTAATGTAGAAAGGTATAAGTGAGACTGCAATGCAGTTTTCAGGCAGTCATCACTCTAACCCAGAGACCAATCTTAGCGGCACTGATGATGGACTATCCTGATGTTCTGTGTCTTCAGGTGTGATGAAAGATGAACTACAAACCAACTCACCTATAGAATATTTTAATGAAAAATGTGTATCTTGAATGCATGGAGTCTTTTGAAGTAATTTCCCATCGAGAGGGAATTAAGAGGATAAAGGAAACAGCTCAAGAACACTATAAGGAAGCAATGAGAACAATTCAGAAGGTGGGATAATTGCCTGGGTTTCTCCAGCAAGCCCATGCAATAAAAAGTAAAATGAAGGGCATTTACTGTTAGATTAAAAGAGACAAAGACTACTCTTAATGATTTGTTGATGATATAATTTTACTTAGTCCACCTTTTTTGTTCAATTGAATAAAATCATTTCAAACACTACACACTTTTTAAAAAGAGATACAGCAGATGGGAAGATAGGAAGAAAATATCTGTCCCAATGATCTACATGTATTTCATTGAGGATGGATGTGGCTCACAGAGAGTTCAGTGTTAATATCTCCTCCTACACTAAGACTCAGTTACTCAAATGCCTGTAGTTCTTTCCTCTTCTTCTAGGTAGAGCCAAAGGTATGGTGCTGAATCTTTGTAGAAAACCTAGGTGCAAAATAAATATTGCCAACTTCAGCCTCAATGATTAAATATTAAAAAAAAAAAAGTCCATTGACCTCGTTTAGTCAAGGTTGTCATTGGTTACTCACTTTTCATATCTACATGTTCTCTCTGTGTTCATTTTTGCCTCTCGCTTCTCCAGCACATGCTTTTGCCCTCATTCTTTCCCTCTTGTACTCTCACTCAAATCAGACTCTCTTGATTAGATACAAAAAGAATGGAGGGAAATCATATGCTCCCATTGTAAATACTCATTTTACTTAGGGAGAAAATAGAACTAAATTGCAATTATCTTCTAGCTAATGTCGTTGAATGATAAAAAGATAATCTTTTTGTTGTTCCCTTAATTTAAAAAAATAGAATGGATTTATTTTAAGAAAAGTTACAAAGATAGTACAGAGAGTTCCTCTATACCCTTGATTCAGTTTCCCTATTTTAACATCAACAACATGGCATAATGAATCAACATTGATACATCATCTAAAATTAACTGAAGTCCATAATTTATTCAGATTTCTATTGTTTTTGCCCCATGCCTTTTTACTGTCTCAAGATCCTATTGTGGGTACCATATTACATTCAATTGTTATGTATCCTTAGACATCTCATGGCTGCGACAGTTTCTCAGACTTTTCTTGTTTTTGATGACCTTGACAGTTTTGAGTAGCACTTCCCTGGCTGATACAACAGCCATTGCACGTGACTGATAAGAGAAAGTTTAGTGATTAGAATCAACCCCAAGGCACTTAGGCAGAAAGACCTGGTGATCTAGTTCTGAAATAGCAGCCGTTGAAAACTCTAGGGAGTACAGTTCTACTCCGACACACGTGGGGTTGCCATGGGTCAGAATCAACTCGGCAGCAATTTTTTTAAGAAAGATTCTAATGGAAGGGGAGGCATCAGGTATTTTGTAGAATGTTCCTCTAACGGTAAATGTCTGATGCTTTTCTCATGATTAGACTGGGGTTATGGGTTTTGAAAGACCATCCAAATAAAGTGCTATTGTCATCATATCTCATCAACTCTATAGACTATCAGCATGACTTATCACTGTTGATGATAACCTTGATCACCTGGCTCAGGTACTGTTTATCAGGCTTCCCTGTTATCAATTTACTCTGCCTGCTTAGCATCCTGTTTTCTTTTTGGAGGGAGTAAGGATGTGAGGCCCACACTTAAGAAGTGGAGATTTATGTTCCACTTCCTTGAGAGTAGGGAATCTACATAAATTATTTGAAATTCCTCTGCATAGGAAATCTACCCACTCTCCCCATTTATTTATTTATTCAATCATTTTTTTTATCAGTACAGATGTATGGATATTTATTTTATACTTTGAACTATAACCATGGCAATCTTAATTGTGATCATACTCATTATCTGAGCTTTTACCTAAGGGTCTTTCTTTTCCAAAGCTCAGTTGAAAATTTGTAGAGGAAATGTCCAATACTTGTTGATATAATAGTGGGAATAATAATGCAATTCTCAGTACATAAAGGTATAGCTATTTAACTAATTTTTTCTTGAAATGTTCAACTTGTTTGAATTTATTCCTAATTATATACACTTGTCTAGTAAAATTTCTCATACCTATTTTTATTCTCATAGCTATGATAATAAGAATAAATTCTCCAGATTTAAATTGCTGTTAGAGATTTTAGGAAAAGTTAAGTACAGCCCAATTCAACTCCAGAATGTACAAAACAACTTACTACTCTATGAAGAAGTGGTATACGTATAAGTATCCATTCCTACACTCACTACTTGTAACCAAGTGTAGGCCATCAACACAATAGTCATTTACTCTTTTTTCTCACTAACAGTATCTTGAATTTGTTCAAATGAAAATTTTCTCAACCACCAGACAAGAATAATAAATTGTCTTTGTCAATCAGTTCAAACCCAATACCCTTGGCTAATAATTGATTTGAGTTTAGCATGTGATTCTGTTTTGTGGAATAAGATCTTGGAGAAAGTCGAATGGGCCATTTTGGGAAAAAATTTTTTCCTTCCTGATAAAAGAGTACTTTCTTACAGAGATGAAACATTTATCACATTCATTTAGTTGTCTGTTTGTTATTGACCTCTTTTTTCTTAATTTTGATCTGGTCAGGTCAAATTTGGATTATTGCAGATACTATAATTATCATACGTGAAGAAAAAGCCAAAGGAATCAATAGCAATTCACCATAGTACCCTGAAGTGATAAAACCTCAAAATCAATACTTGAATTACCTAATTCCGGACATTTGCATTATGTATTTAAATGAATTTATCAGTTTAGCTGATATTGTTTCAGGGTCCTGTCACTTTTAGTAGAAACATCATAACTATTAAACCCTCAGATATCATGTATTAAGATATCTGCACATGTTTATCAGAGTATATATGTTCCTAGTTGGTATTGGGTTTTGAAAGACCAGCAAGATAAAGTGCCATTCTCATCATGTCAACTGTGTAGACTATCAACATGACTTATCACTGTGAATTATTGATATTTTAATCTAAAGGTTAGTTGTTTGAACTCACTCGGTGGTACCAAAGAAGAAAAGTCTTGATGATATTCTTCCATTAAGATTACAGGCAAGAAAACCCTATGGAGAAATTCTACTGTATAGCACGCAGGGGTTGTCATGAGTCAGAATCAATTGGATACCAACTAACAACAACTTTAGAGCACATTAACTAGAAAAATGCTTCTTTATGAAGGAGCTCCTTGTGCATGCATAATATACACAATCACAACATATAAATGGTAGACTTAAATATTTTGGGTTGATGTTTTTATCACTATTCACCCTCAAAATCAGGAGTAAACCAAATTCTGTAGATTCTCTTCCTATGCTGTCTTTCATGTACACTTCCATGATATCTTTCCCATTAGTCTACTATGTGTTCTACTATCTCCTCATATCTACAGTAACCATATGACATTTGTCAAAGGCCTGTCTCAAGTCTCTGTCCACTCCAACGTTCATAATATCAGTAAATCTTAGATATCTCAAAATACCACTTTTTCCCCTTACTGCCATATTTAATATTTTCATTTGACATCTAAACCTCCATACAAATCAGTTAAAGTTCTTGTCTCATGACTCCTTTTTTTCTAGTGATTCTTCCAGCCTTGAGAAAACAAGATCTATTTTGTTATTACTGGAGAATTTGGTAGCTGCCACTTTTAATGTGTCTGTGACATTTGCTACCAATAAAATCATATCCAGCTTGTAAAGCATACACCCAAGAGACTTATTGCTTCCTCTTCTGCTGTATATCTATAACCCAGGGGTGGTTTTCAAGTAGATACTGTTGCTTTAAATTATATAGTGAAGGTCAGAACCCCAAAATAATCAAATCAAATAGTCTGTTTGCATGTTTGAATGAGAATGTTAAGTTAAGCAGTTTTAATTGTTTTTTTCTCTACAAAATCTGAGCATATTCATTAGAAACCTAAACATTATAGAACCTGGTTAAATACAGAGATATATTTTGAAAGCAAGAAATTTAAATGATATTAAAGATACAAAAATCAGTTAGTGCTTTCTAAATTCATCATGCTTGCTAAACAAAATTTCTGCTAGTTTACGATAAGGAAATGTTGATTTATCAATAAATAACTTCTTTGATAAATTCATTTAAAAAATATTTTGAGACTTAAAAACAATCCATTTTTTGCTTACATAAATTCCTGGTTAATTACTAACAGTTATAGTGCCTGACCAGAAAGAAAATATGAGAACAAGATGCTGTAATATATACTTGCAATATATATTTTTTGCTAGTGGAAAAACAGCTTGATGATATTGAACATTTTTTAGGTCCAATAACTAATGAAGAATATGCTCTCATCTCTTCTGAATAGTATTTTTTTTTTCTTTTAAGAGGATCAAGATAAAATAAATATAATTTTGCTATTGTTTCTTACCAGCACACAGGTGAAAAGAAACTGTATGTCCTCTAGAATTGTGTATAGATTTAAAAAAAAAAAAGGAACCCTAGTGTGCTATTGTTAAGCGTTTGGCTGCTAATGAAAACATGGACAGTTTCAACCCACCAGACTCTCAGTGGGAAAAAAAAGATCTGGAGATCTTCTCCCATAAAGAATGCAGCCTAAGGAAGCCCAAATCTAGGGTCATTATGGGTCGCAATTAACTGGGTGGCCCACAACAACAAGTGCACTAAGTCTCAGACTGATGCTTCATGGTAAATATCTCATAATATGGCTCCTGGCACTAGTATTATTTACTTTTACTGGTCTCTTATTATTCATATTCCTTCACTTTTCTTTATATACAGAACATCAAATTGATAATGTAATGCCTGTTGTTCACCTGACTATAAACTTCAACTATATTTAATACACATTGTTCTTGCTTTCTGATGGCAATGGTTTAGAGTCGGGCAGTTTGGATTTGTCACACTAGGCCATTAGAGTGCTATGACAATATCAACACACATATTTTGTGAAATTTTGCAAGAATTTTATGTTCAAACATGTATGTTGTGGTTAATCAGCCAAGTTTATACTAAAAGAAAAATAATTAGGGTAATATAATGGAATAAAAAAAGTCATTTATATTATTTAATATTATAAATATTCACTTGTTATCTTATACCATAAGGGACAAATACGATTTAGAAATTAATGTTAGTCAAAAGAACCTTGGTTCAAGAGGAAGAGACACTTCCAAATCATTCTATGAAGCCAGCGTAACCCTGATGCCAAAACCAAGCAAAAACACCACAAAAAAAGAAACAAAAAAAATTACAAACCCACATCTCTCATGAATATAGATGCAAACACTTCCAACAATGTTCTAGCCAATAAAATTCAGGAGCATCTTAAAAAAATAAATAATACACCATGATCAGTGGGATTCATACCAGTTACACAAGGATGGTTCAAAATTAGAAAATCAATCAATATAATCTACCACATAGATAAAAACAAAAGAATCACATGATCATCTCAATTGATGCAGAAAAAGCATTCTATAAAGTCCAACACACAGCCATAATACAAAACTCTCAATAAAATAGATACAGAAGGAAAATTCCACAACATAATAAAAGGCATCTGTACAAAATCAATAGCCAACATCATTCTTAAATGGAAAGAGGATGAAAACATTTCCCCCGAGAACAGGAACAAGACAAGGATACCCATTATCACCACTCCTATTTTTTTCATTGTGCTGAAAGTCCCAACTAGAACAATAAGGCAAGAAAATTAAATAAAGAGCATCTAATTTGGCAAGGAAGAAATGAAATGATCCCCATTTGTGGATGACATGATACTATACTTACAGAACCCAAAGGACTCCACAAGAAAACTATTAGAACTAATAGAAAGATTCAACAGAGTAGCAGGACACAAGATAAACATGTAAAACTATGTTGGATTCCTATACACCAATTAAGAGAACTAAGAAAAGGAAATAGGAAAGCAATACTGTTTATAATAGACCCTAAAAAAATAAAATAAAACCCATTGCTGTCGAGTCAATTCTTACTGATAGCTACCCTATATGACAGAGTAGAACTGCCCCATAGAGTTTCCAAGGAGCACCTGGTGGATTCGAATTTCTTACCCTTTGGTTAGCAGCTGTAGCACTTAAACACTACACTACCAAGCTTTCCTAAAATACTTAGGAATAAATCTAAACAGGGATGAAAAAGACCTATACAAAGAAAACTATAAAACACTACTGCAAGAAACCAAATGAAACCCACATAAATGGAAAAACATACCATGCTCATGGATAGGTAGCCTGAACTTTATGAAAATGTCAGTTCTACTCAAAGCAATCTACAAATACAATGTGACCTTGAACCAAATGCCTACAACATTCTTTAAAGAGATGGAAAAAGTAATCATTAACTTTACGTGGAAAGGAAAGAGGCTCTGAATAATTAAAACAATATTGAAGAAAAAAAATAAAGTAACACTTGCACTACCTGACTTCAAACCTACTATACAGCTATGGTAGTCAAAAGAGCCTGGTACTGGTATGACAACAAACACCTTGATCAATGGAACAGAATTGAGATCCTCGATGTAAATCCATCCACCTAAGGCTGCCTGATCTTTAACAAAGGTCCAAAGTCCATTAAATGAGGAAAAGACAGTCTTTTTGACAAAATGTGCTGACAAAACTTGTTGTCCATCTGCAAAAAAAAAAAAAAAGACAGAAACAGGACCCATACCTCACACCATACACAAAAACTTATTCAAAATGAATCAAAGACCTAAATATAAAAGCAAAAACAATAAAGATCATAGAAGAAAAATTAGGGCCAATGCTAGAGGCCCTAATATAAGGCATAAATAGCATATAAGCCATAACTACAACACACGAACACCAGAAGATAAGTTAGATAACTGGGATCTTTTAAAAATTAAAAACTTGTGCTCACCAAAAAATTTCACCAAAAGAGTGAAAAGAGAATCTACAGACTGGGGGGAAAAAAAAAACTACCTATGACTAATCTAACAAAGGTCTAATCTCTAAAATCTGTAGAAAAATTCAACACCTCTTCAAAATAAAGAAAAATAATCCAATTAAAAAACGTCCAAAAGATATCAACAGACACTTCACCAAAGAAGACATTCAGGTAGCTAATAGACGCATGAGGAAATGCTGCCACTCACTAGCCAATAGAGAAATGTCAATCAAAACTGCAATGAGATACCATCTCACATCGCCACTACTGTCATGAATCAAAAAAAAAAAGAAATTAACAAATGTTGGAGAGGCTACATGGCACTTGGGACTCTTATACACTGCTGGTGGGAATACAAAATGGAAAAGTGATATGATGCTTCCTTACAGAGTTAGAAATAGAAATACCACATGATCTGGCAATCCAAATCCTGGAATATATCCTAGAGAAATAAGAGCCACCACAGGAATAGACATGTGCACATCCGTGTTCATTGCAGCATTATTCACAGCAGTAAAAAGGTGGAAACGACCTAGGTGCCTATCAACAGATGAATAGATGAACAAACTATGGTACACGCACATAATGAAATACTAAGCAACGATAAAGAACAATGATGAATCTGCGAAGCATCACACAACATGCATGAATCTGTAGGGCATTATGCTGAGTGACATAAGTCAATCACAAAAGGACAAATATTATATGAGACCACTATTATAAAAATTCACGAAAAGGCTTACACACAAAAAGAAACAATCTTTGATGGTTACAAGGGAGGAGGAGGCTGGGCAGAGAAAAACAAAGTAGACAATAGATAAGTGGTAACTTTGGTGAAGGCTATGACAGTACACAATACTGGGAAAGTCAGCACAACTTGTCCAAGGCAAGGTCATGGAAGCTTCATAGACACATCCAAACTCCCTAAGGGACTGAATTAATGGGCTGAGGGCTAGGGACCAGGGTCTCAAACGACATCTAGCTCAACTGGCAGAACATAGTTTACAAAGAAAATGTTCTATCTTCTACTTTGGTGAGTAGTGTCTGGGGTCTTAAAAGCTTGTGAGCAGCCATCTAAGGTACTCCACTGATCCCAACCCATCTGGAGCAAGAGTTGCTGAAGAAAACTAAAGACACAAGAGAAAGATTTGTCCAAAGAACTAATGGTCCAAAACTACCACAGCCTCCACCAGACTGAGTCCAGCACAACTAGATGGTGTCGAGCTACCACCGCCTACTAATCTGACAGGAATCACAATAGAGGCCCCGGACAGAGCTGGAGAAAAATATAGAACAAAATTCTAACTCATAAAAAAAGACCAGATTTACTGGTCTGGACAGACTGGAGAAACCCCAAGAGTATGGCCCCCAGAACCCTTTTAACTCAGTACTGAAATCACTCCTGAGTTTCAACCTTCAGCCAAAGATTAAACAGGCTCATAAACCAAAATGAGGCAAAATGGGCACACCAGCTCAGGGGCAAGGATGAGAAGGCAGGAGGGGACAGGAAAGCTGGTAATGGGGAACCCAAGGTCGAAAAGGTCAGAGTGTTGACATGTGTTGTTTACAACCAATGTCACAAAACATTATGTGCGTTAATTGTTTAATAAGAAGCCAATTTGCTCTGTAAACCTTCATCTAAAGTACAATTAAAAAAAAAAAAAACTCGGTTCAAATCAAAACTACAATGAGACACCATTTTCACCCACAAGGATGACTATTATCACAAAAAATGATAAGTGTTGACAAGGATGTGAAGAAATTGGAACCCTAGTGTTTTGTTGATGTGAATGAAAATGGTGTGGTTGCCTATGTAAAACTGTTTGGTCGCCCTCTGAAAGTTAAATATAAATTTACCATGTTACTTGCAATTTCACTTCTAAGTATGTATCCAAAGACTTGAAAACAGGAGCTCAAACAGATGTTTGTATACCAATGTTAATTGAAAGATTATCCCCAGTAGCCAAAAGGTATAAACAACCCAAGTATCTGTCAACTGATGAATGTATAACCAAAATGTGGTCTATACACAAAATAGAAGATTATTCAACCATATGGAGAAGTGGTGGCATAGTGGCTAAGTGCTATGGCTGCTAACCAAAGGGTCGGCAGTTTGAACCCACCAGGCACTCCTCGGAAACTCTATGGGGCAGTTCTACTCTGTCCTATAGGGTCGCCATGAGTCGGAATCGACTCGACGGCACAGGGTTTGTTTGTTTTTTTTTTTAATAAAGAAGTAAAATTCATACACATGCTATGGCATGGATAAACTTTGAAAACAGTGTGCAAAGTGAAAGATAAGACACAAAAAGACAAATACTGTATGATCCCACTCATACGAAGTATCTAAATACAACAATGCATAGAGACAAATTTTTATTAGTGATTGAGGAGGAGGGATGGAGAAATGAGAGTTATTAGTGAAGGGTACTTTCTGTTTGGGGTGGTGAAATTTTTTTTTGGAAATAGTAATGATGATTAAACAACATGGTGAAAGTAATTAATGTCACTGAAATGTACACCTGAAACTACTAAAATGGCATTTTTTGTTATATATAATAAAATAATTTTACTGTTACATACAACAAAATTAAGACAAAAAAGAGACTTGGGTAAGTCATTCTAACACCTTAGTTCTGTTTCATCACTGAAAATTATGTGTGATCAAGATGAAAATTTCTGGAGTTATTTCCAGGCTTAATTTCTAATTAAAAGAAGGGGATTCTTGGCTGTTGAAGATAAGCATTCACATTTTATAATAAATATCTATGAGCGGAATCAACCATAGGCAATGAGGCTTATTCGTTCATTCATTCAGTGTATGTAGAACATGAGAGCTCACACATCTGGTGGATAATGTTACACCACTTTGTTTTTATAAACAGTTCCCAGAAAAAAATGTAAAATTCATTAAAAAATTGCCAGCTATTGAAAATCAAGATAAAACCAACACATAACAGGAGATGGAATCAATATCTAATGAGAGACCACTATGTGGAAGATACATATGTTTGACTGATTTTCTTTACCAGTAAATTTCCAAATGTCTAGCTGATGATGCCCCAATGTCTGGCACCTGGTATTCATTTGTCTAATATTTGTTAAAAAGAATGTGTAAAGCATGTTAGTAAACTTTTTATGACAAATGGCTGATGTAGTTGTTATCAACCTAGTAGCACATGAGAAAACTGAGGTCCAGAATTACAAGACGTTAATTAATTCTGATAGCTTACCAAGTTTGTAAGGCTAAAGCTGGCACTTAAACCCATGGCTGTCTTGTTTCAAAAAAACAAAATTTTACCCAAGATAATTAGATAAATACTGTGAATGAGTCAGAAACTGTCTCACCTCTGTAACCACTGCACTCACTTTAGATGAGCATGTAATGCTTCTGGTAATTTCTATCCCAGTTTGACCAGCAGGAAGTGGTCACTTGGATATTCATTTTCCTTCATGTTTCTATACATTTTCAAAATTACTCTCTGAGTTCTACCTTTTCCCAACACATTCTTTCTTCTCCAGCATCTGTGTACTTTGTATGTTTTTGTATTGTACCATTTTTCCTTGTTGGATGCCTGCATTACTTATATATAAAAAAATGAGAGGGAAAACACTCGGATAATATTAACAATAATAGTGGCTGGTTTTTATTCACAGAAACTGTTCAAGACACCTACATGTTTTATTTCATTTCATTTTTATTTTATTTCATTAATCCTAGGAACAATAATTCTACATAGTTTTTCTTCTTCTGAAAGGTAAAGAAAGCCCACTTTCACCCTGTTTCATAAGACATGTGCTTTGCTGTACTTGTCTAGCTCCAAGCAAGAAAGTATATCATAAACTTGATTTAGGAATGAAATCATTCCATTTGTCCAATTTCCAGTGAGTATTCAACAAGCTAAAAAGCCTCCAATTCTTCTCCTAAGCCTATACTCAGGATACAATTGGTGGCCATAGAGGGATAAAATGCAATCCTTGCATTAATTTTTCTGTATAATTTAGCCCTTATTGAGGCTTTTAAGATTGGGTAAATTTTCTGATCTATTTATACTCTGTAGAGTCTTTAAAACAGAGGTTGATGCATAATTTAAGTTTCTGACTAGGCTACCACACATTTCTAACTCGTAAATTTTTCAAATATTATAAATTTTATCCTTACTTTATTTTTTATCTGAAACTAACATTTTGTAGACAGTAAGTAGAACAAAATTTTTAATGAAATTGTGCCATCTTCTTTGCTTTCCTATATCCAAGACTATATAACTAGAGACTATAAGAGGGGTATGCTTCAGCACAACGAACATGTGATTAAAACAAAATCCCTAATGTTTTTGGCCTTACATCATCCCGTCATCCTGGAATTCCCAGACACGATTAAACAGAGGGAGCTACTAATATATCGTGCCCTATTCATTTCTATCCTTAAAAAAAAAAAAATTTAGCTGATGTTTTCTTGAGCAGCATTACAAAAAAAAAATTATTAGAATATTGCTATTCTCTTAAGGATTTCAAACATTTCTCAGACAAAATATTCAATCATTCCTAACTCAATTCTACCTTACAACATCAAACAAAGTACTCCGTTAGAACTTAGAGTTAACTGAATAGATATTTAATTTATGCTTTCATGGGTGGAGATAAAAAGACTAATCATTTTTAAACTCAATATGTATAATAGATAAGGCAAAAATACATGTAATAATTTCTTTTAAATGCGTTTTAACTTTATGAAACAGCCAGAAATAAAAAAACCAAAAGCATAGTAAACTTTTTCTTTTTAAATCTTTTCTGAATTTAGGTTTTAAGGTCTTCTTAATATTAGATATAAAACCAATTTTATTTTCCGTTTCATCACTTTGCTTTTGCTATAAAATTTTAAGTGCTTTGTACTCTTGTTGGATATATTGAATTTGAAATTATAATGAGGTAATGATTTTTTTAACTTGGTATTTATCTTTAAAGATTACATTTAAAAACAATAATCTGACAAAATTTTTAATTGTATTTTACAAACATATGATGATTGACATTTCTTCTAATTTTTTTTTTTTTCTATCAACCATTCTACAACAGATGAAACCCATTTTTATCCATCGGGGACAAATTATTTGTTCTCAATTATTAAATTCTCTGTTTTAGAATCAAAGTGCTCATAGTCATTTTGTATAGTGTCTGTTCAAACAGGTGTTTAACAATTAACTTTAATTAAAAGATAATTGGTAATTATAATTTAGCACTCAGTATCTTTTATGCTTTTTTTTTCTCTTTTTTGCTATATTCCTGAAATTATAGGGTTTTTTTTCCTGCATACATAAATTAATATTAAATACCTTAAGCAATAACTGATCAAATAATACATTCCCTCTTGGTCTAGATTCACATCCTGTAGAGACATGCACATTCTTGGGGACCCCAGAATGCCATCCGCTCAGATTGCCACCTATGTGCTTCCATAGAGCTGCTCCTATAGTAACTTTCAGTGTTTGTAATTCTCATCCCTGCTGGGAGCTGAAAGGCATCTGTAAGAGACTACAGCCACTGCATCAATTTGGGATAAAAAACGCTGAACTCCTGAGGATTAAATACAACTTTATTTTCCAAGGATTTACTCTGAAGAAGAGAGAATTATTTTAGTTGTACTAGGGAATCAAAATTTTATTTGAAATTTAATAAAAGGCAGAAATATGCTTTTAAAAGGAACCTAAATATGTGCTTAGATTGTTAATATTCTGCATAACCATGGTGTTTCAATTGTTTTCAGCTAACAAGAGCTTCTCAGTTCTGTGTTTAGCAAAGTGACAGATGTGTAAATTTTTCTGCTCATTTATGAAAAAGACTCATACTAACATAGAGATAAGCTTTTAAATAACTCCTCATTTTATATGGTCAGAATTCCTTCTTTGTTATATTTTAAAAATTTACCTTTTCATTAAAAAGATCGTGAATCAAAGAGCTGAATTGTTACTACCACAATTCTTATTATATTCATTTTATCTTTTAGCATATGGAATAACTCTAGTAAACATTTTGTCAGAAATATACACTGTCTTCAGTTTTCCCCAGGGTACACTTTGTCTAACTGTTCCATTTAAAAACAAATATGAGCAGTGTGCTCTTTTAATGAATTATCGATGTGAGATCAAATTGACAATGGTTACTGGAAAGATTGCATGGAAGGCTTGGGGGTAATGAGTTCAATACAATGGCTGTGGAATAATGTGGAAATGGATAGCAAGAATAGTAACACAACTTAGAGAATGTAAACAATGCCATTGAATTGTACATGTAGAAATTGTTGAGATGGTGAATCTTCGGCTGTGTGTGTTTTCGTTCTTGTTACCCTCTTGTTAGGTGCCATCAAGTCGGTTCCAACTCATAGCAACCCTATGTATAACAGAACAAAACACAGCCAGGCTCTGCACCATCCTCATGATCTTCGTTCTGTTTGAGCCCATTGTTGCAGCCACACTGTCAATCCATCTTATTAAGGGTCTTCCTCTTTTTCGCTGACCCTCTACTTCACCAAGCATGATGCCCTTCTCCAAGGACTGATACCTCCTGACAACATGTCCAAGGTACGTGAGAAGAAGTCTTGCCATCCATGCTTCTAAGGAACATTCTGGCTGCTCTTCTTCCAAGACGTTTATATGTTCTTCTGGCAGCCCGTGGTATATTCAATATTCTTCGTCAACACCATAATACAAATGCATCAATTCTTCTTTGCTCTTCCTTATTTATTTTTTGACTTTTCACAATTGAACACACCACGACTTGGGTCAGGAGCTCTTTAGTCCTCAAAGTGACATCTTTGCTTTTTAGCACTCCAAAGAGTCTTTTGCAGCAGAATTATCCAATGCAATGCATCTTTTGGTTTTTTGACTGCTACTTCCATGGGCGTTGATTGTGGATCCAAGAAAAATGAAATCCTTGACAACTTCAATTTTTCTCCATTTATCATGATGTTGTTTATTGGTCCAGTTGTGAGGATTTTTGTTTCCTTTATATTGAGGTGTAATTCATACTAAAGGCTGTAGTCTCTGGTCTTCATCAGCAAGTGCTTCAAGTCCTCTTCACTTTTGACAAGCAAGGTTGTGTCATCCGCATATTGCAGGTTGTTTATGAGTCTTCCTCTAGTCATAATGTTCTGCTCTTCTTCATATAGTCCAGCTTCTCAGATTATTTGCTCAGCATACAGATTAAATAAGTATTGTGAAATGATACAACCCTGACTCATGCCTTTCTTGACCTCAAACCACGCAATATCCCCTTGTTCTGCATGAACAACTGCTTTTTAATCTATGTACAGGTTTCTCATGAGCACATGGTTGTGTATACTCTTAAAAAAAAAAAAAAACTCTTACCCCCCAAAAAAAGAATTAAAAATAAATACATAAATTTAAAAATTACAAACTTTTTAAACAGTCACAGATATAAAGTTTTCAGTTTAGGACACATTCTACTGTTTTAAGCATTTATTATGAACATAGCTAAACCAGATGGTATAGAGTCTACTCTGTTCCTACACTTGTTTTCTTTGACTATTGGCTCCCTGCTAATCCTTCCTTACAAGTACAAACCAGTTGTTGTCCAGCTCATTATGACTTACAGTGACCCCATGTGTCTTAGAGTAGAACAGTGTTCCACTTATGGATTACAAGGACTCTTTTTTCTGAGGCAGATTCCCACGTATTCCTTCTGAGGTACCTCTGTGTGGACTTGAACCTCCAACCTTTTAGTTAGCAGTTAAGCTTGTTAACCCTTTGCACCACCAGAAACTCCAATCTTTTCTTTGTTGTTGTTGTCGTTAGATGTCATTAAGTCCATTCCAACTCATAGCAACCCCACGTTCCCCATAGGGTTTCTTTGGCCATAATCTTTGTGGAAGTAGATAGCCAGATATTTCTCCTGCAGAGCCAATGGGTGCATTCAAACTGCCAACATTTCAGTTAGCAATTGTGAGTGGAACTCTGGGGTCCCTTAATCTGCTCTTACAGTTCTTCAGTATTAAAGCCAAAGACTACTGATTTCAGACATTTGTCCCAATATAGGACAAGGTACATAGATGTTCTATTACCCTAAAGGCCCATATTATACATGGATTTATTGTCCTGTTTCTCTCACACTGAAATACTAACATGCAAACACAGAATCATAAATAAATGGCTGGTGTTGTGCTTCTGGTAATAGTTTTCATCATTTTAATGGGCCATAAGACACGTAACTACATGAGAGCTATTTGACAGTAAAACTTTCTGATCCCATCTTATGCAAACAACCTAACGCTACCTTCAATTATTACACACTACCATAATTTCACTAAGAGAACCAAACTGAAATATGACACATCATTTCTCAAATAAACCATTTTACAGTGTTAGTATGGAATTTAGATAGTATCAAATATTGAACTCTGATTAGGGCTCTGAAGTCATAATTGCAGCTTTGCCTTTTGTTGATATGAGCATGAGCCAATTAATTCTGCTCCCCTTTCTTTATAAAATAAATATGTTTTTACAATGCAATTGTTAGTGGACTTGTAATATTGCTTAAAAAAATTGTATATGAAACTAACTTCAGGCTACTGAGTTTAAGTTGTTCTTTCTTACTTAAGATGATTCAAAAGCCCTACACCAAAGACACTCCTTGATATCTTGGTATAAAATTTAAAATATGGTCTGGTCTTTTATTCAGAAGTTCTAGGTATAAACCTTGGTGTCTGTCATTTATTGAGTTGTGTGTCCCCCAAAATATGTGTCGAGTTGATTAGGCCATGATTCCCAGGATTGTGGTTGTCCACCATTTTGTGAGGATTAGGGTAGGATTGTAATACCACTCTTACTCAGTCACCGCTCTGATCCAGTGTAAAGGGAGTTTCTCTGTGGGATGGTCTGCACCTCCTTTTATCTCTCAAGAGATAAAAGGAAAGGGAAGCAAGCAGAGAGTGGGGGACCTCATACCACCAATAAAGCAGCACCAGGAGCAGAGCACGTCCTTTGGGTCCAGGACCCCTGCATCTGAGAAGCTCCTCAACCATGGGAAGATTGAGGACAAACACCTTCCTCCAGAGCAGACAGAGATAGAAAGCCTTCCCCTGGAGTCGACGCTGTGAATTTGGACTTGTAACCTACTAGGCTGTGAGAAAATAAATTTCTCTTTGTTAAAGCTATCCACTTGTGGTATTTCTGTTACGGCAGCACTAGATGACTAAGACAGTGTCACAAACTACGAACAATAAACCCTAGGCAAATTACTTAAAATACTCTGTCTCAGTTATCTCATCTTTAATACGAAGTTAAAACTCTCTGACAGGGAGTGGTGGTAAAAATATAATTAACATTTTAGAAGTTCCCCCACATGTCTGTCAGTTTGTCGTACTGTGAGGGCTTGTGTGCTGCTGTGATGCTGGAAGCTATGCCACTGGTATTCAGATACCAGCAGGGTCACCCATGGAGGACAGGTTTCAGCTGAGTTTCTAGATTAAGACAAACTAAGAAGAAGGACCCGGCAGTCTACTTCTGAAAAACATTAGCCAGTGAAAACCTTAGGAATAGCAGGAGAACATCGTCTGATACAGTGCTGGAAGATGAGCCCCCCAGGTTGGGAGGCACTCAAAGGTGACTGGGGAAGAGCTGCCTCCTCAAAGTAGAGTCGACCTTAATGACGTGGATTGAGTAAAGCTTTCGGGTTCTTCATTTGCTGATGTGGCATGACTCAAAATGAGAAGAAACAGCTGCAAACATCCATTAATAATCGGAACCTGGAATGTATGAAGTATGAACCTAGGAAGATTGGAAATCGTCAAAAATGAAATGTAATGCATAAACATTGATATCCGAGGCATTAGTGAGCTAAAATGGACTGGTACTGGCCATTTTGAATTGGACAATCATATAGTCTACTGTGCTGGGAATGACAATTCGAAGAGGAATGGTGTTGCATTCATTTTCAAAAAGAACGTTTCAAGATTTATCCTGAAATACAACGCTGTCAGTGATAGGATAATATCCATATACCTACAGGGAAGGCCAGTTGATACGACTATTATTCAAATTTACGCACCAACCACTAAGGCCAAAGATGAAGAAATAGAAGATTTTTATCAGCTGCTGCAGTCTCAAATTGATCGAACACGCAATCAAGATGCATTGATAATTACTGGTGACTGGAATGCAAAAGTTGGAAACAAAGAAGGATCAGTAGTTGGAAAATATGGCCTTGGTGATAGAAACAATGCTGGAAAACGAATGATAGAATATTGCAAGACCAGCGACTTCTGCATTGCAAATACCTTCTTTCACCAACATAAACGGCAACTATACTCATGGACCTCATCAGACGGGACACACAGAAATCAAATTGACTACATCTGTGGAAAGAGACAATGGAAAACCTCAATATCGTCAGTCAGAACAAGGCTGGGGCCAACTCTGGAACAGGCCATCAATTGCTCATATGCAAGTTCAAGCTGAAACTGAAGAAAATCAGAGCAAGTCCACGCGAGTGAAAATATGACCTTGAGTATATCCCACCTGAATTTAAAGACCATTTCAAGAATAGATTTGAGACATTGAACACTAGTGACCGAAGATCAGACAAGTTGTGGAATGATACCAAGGCCATCACCCATGAAGAAAGCAAGAGGTCACTGAAAAGACAGGAAAGAAAGAAAAGACCAAGGTGCATGTCAGAAGAGACTCTGAAACTTGCTCTTGAGCATCAAGCAGCTAAAGCAAAAGGAAGAATTGATGAAGTGAAAGAACTGAACAGAAGATTTCAAAGGGCCTCTCAAGAAGACAAAGTAAAGTAATATAATGACATGTGCAAAGAGCTGGAGATGGAAAACCAAAAGGGAAAAACACGCTCAGCATTTCTCAAGCTGAAAGAACTGAAGAAAGTATTCAAACCTCGAGTTGCAATAGTGAAGGATTCCATGGGGAAAATATTAAATGATGCAGGAAGCATCAAAAGAAGATGGAAAGAATACACAGAGTCATTATACCGAAAAGAATTAGTCGATATTCAACCATTTCAAGAGTTGGCATATGATCAGGAACCGATGGTACTGAAGGAAGAAATCCAAGCTGCTCTGAAGGCATTGGCGAAAAACAAGGCTCCAGGAATTGATGGAATATCAATTGAGATGTTTCAACAAACAGATGCAGTGCTGGAGGTGCTCACTCATCTATGCCAAGAAGTATGGAAGACAGCTTCCTGGCCAACTGACTGGAAGAGATCCATATTTATGCCTATTCCCAAGAAAGGTGATCCAACCGAATATGGAAATTATAGGAAAATATCATTAATATCACACGCAAGCAAAATTTTGCTGAAGATCATTCAAAAACTTCTGCAGCAGTATATAGACAGGGAACTGCCAGAAAGTCAGGCCGGTTTCAGAAGAGGACGTGGAACCAGGGATATCATTGCTGATGTCAGCTGGATCCTGGCTGAAAGCAGAGAATATCAGAAGGATGTTTACCTGTGTTTTATTGATTATGCAAAGACATTTGACTGTGTGGATCATAACAAACTACGGATAACACTTCAAAGAATGGGAATTCCAGAACACTTAATTGTGCTCATGAGGAACCTTTACATAGACCAAGAGGCAGTTTTTCGAACAGAACAAGGGGAAAGGTGTGCGGCAGGGTTGTATTCTTTCACCATACCTATTTAATCTGTATGCTGAACAAATAATATGAAAAGCTGGACTATATGAAGAAGAACAGGGCATCAAGATTGGAGGAAAACTCATTAACAACCTGTGTTATGCAGATGACACAACCTTGCTTGCTGAAAGTGAAGAGGACTTGAAGCACTTACGAATGAAGATCAAAGACCACAGCCTTCAGTATGGATTACATCTCAACATAAAGAAAACAAAAATCCTCACAACTGACCAATGAGCAACATCATGATAAACGGAGAAAAGATTGAAGTTGTCAAGGATTTCATTTTACTTGGATCCACAATCAACAGCCATGGAAGCAGCAGTCAAGAAGTCAAAAGATGCATTGCATTGGGCAAATCTGCAGCAAAGGACCTCTTCAAAGTGTTGAAGAGCAAAGACATCACCCTGAAGACTAAGGTGCACCTGACCCAAGCCACGGTGTTTTCAACCACATCATATGCATGTGAGAGCTGGGCAACGAATAAGGAAGATTGAAGAAGAGTTGATGCCTTTGAATTGTGGTGTTGGCAAACAAACAAATCTGTCTTAGAAGAAGTACAACCAGAAAGGTCCTTAGAAGCAAGGATGACGAGACTACGTCTTACATACTTTGGACATGTTGTCAGGAGGGATCAGTCCCTGGAGAAGGACATCATTCTTGGCAGAGTACAGGGTCAGCAGAAAAGAGGAAGATCCTCAAAGAGGTGGATTGACACAGTGGCTGCAACAATGAGCTCAAGCATAGCAAAGATTGTAAGGAGGGAACAGGACCAGGCAGTGTTTCATTCTGTTGTGCATAGGCTCGCTATGAGTCAGAACCGACTTGACGGCACCTAACAACAACAACACCAGAGTATTTAGCACTCAAGGAATGATTTATTAATTTTGATTTTCTAAGAGTCAAAGGCCATTTCAAAAAAGGAGGATGGAAGAGACAGAAATTCATTAGAAATATAAAGAACAGTTGCCAAAAATCTATGAAGCACAAAATTCCACTTTCAAGTTTTGTGTACCCCTATATCTCCTAAAAGTCCTGGTGGTGCATCATTAAGTGCTCTGCTTTGAACTGAAAGGTCAGAGTTTCAAACCCACCAGCTGCTCCATGGGAGAAAGCTGTGGCAATCTGCTTATCTAAAGGTTATAGCCTTGGAAACCCTGTGGGGCAGTTCTACTTTGTCACGTAGGATCGCTGAGTCATAATCAACTTGATGGCAGCAAGCTTTGGTTCTGGTATATCCCCTGAGCCCCAATTGCCTGTACAGACCTTAGCTGGCCTTGCAGTGTCCTAGACGGGATTCTTCCACAAAGGCTTGCACTGTTTCTATGGTTGTAAAGTCCTGGCAGTCACATATGTAGCCTCATCACAAAACACCACCAGTTGTTCAACATTTCCCAGGAGTGAGGGCAGGGCTTCAGCCTGGCATCCGTTGGGCCTTTCAGAGTGAGACCCCAGTAGCTCCTAGCTTAGACCTAACATTTCTGGAAATGCAGAAGTTCTGGCTTTGCTCAGAGTCTGTCTGAAGAGCCTGTTCTACTCATTTGAAAGTGTCAGGAGTTAATGACTCCTGGAACAAACTTGAGAGACAAGAGAAAAATTTATTACTCTTCCTTCTTCTACCAAATTTTCTAAAAAGGCACTGGTTTTGTATGGCCTGTCTGGAGACATCCTGTGTTACTCACTGAACCAAAGTTTCATAGTCAAGCAGTGGGGAGCACATCGACATTCCATATTGTAAGTGTTTTCACCCTTTCCTGCTTTATTTTCCTTTTCCTCTGAATTTTTCTTTGCTTGGGTTGTGCTCAGATTCCAGATAAAGTGATGTCTCAGGTAAAGTTTTTGTTTGTATTGTTTTAGTTAACTTTAATTAAGAAAGAAAATAGATCTTTGCTGAGATAACTCAAATTCTGACCAAAAGATTCATAGATTTTTGTCTTATTTTGTACTTTTGCCCTTTGAGGGTGTCTCTTGGTTCATTAATAAGAATTAATTAAAAGATATTTTCATTTGAAATTTATAATTTATTTAATAGTTTTTTTTAATATATTTTTTAATATATTTCATGGAGTTCTGGTGGCACAGTGGCTCAGAATTTGGATGCTAACCAAGAGTTCAGCAGTTCGAATCCACCAGTCACGCCTTGAGAATTCTATGGAGCAGTTCTACTCTGTCATATAGCATCACTATGAGTTGGAATCTACTCAACGACAATGGGTTTTGGTAATATATTTCATAAAATCTTTATGTTACAGGCACAGAATAATGAGAAGTATCTTGAAACCTTATATAAATTATTTGTTTAATGTGATGTGGAGACCTGAAACACCTGTATGAAGTGTCTGACCAGAGTAAAAGAAGCTGAAGTAGGATCCAGGTCTAGAAATTCATTCTATATAGAAAAACCGTAGAACCAGAAAACTGAACTGATTACGGCAGTTCTGCCGTACAAGAACAATGCTGTTAGCTTGTTCCTAAGGAGGCTTTACGCAACCTCTACATTTCCAGAGCTGAATGTCTGGCAAAATAGTCACTAAGTAGTAACTAGTCAACAAAAACTCTTTAAACCTATCACCAAGTGATAACTAAGTCAACTAAAACTCAGTGTAAAATCCCAGCTTCTGTCACTCTACCTTTGACAGTGATGTGTTGATGAATAACAAATCAGATTTTTTCTCAACTTCCCTTCCTTCTGTATCAACATATTAGCTGCTCTCTGCCTGTGATTCAGTGAATTCTGCTAGTCTCTTGTGCTCAATGCATGCTGGGAGATCACTCATTCAAATGATTGTCTTTGTCTTAGCTCAATAAACACCTCTTACAATTAAATTTGAGTCTGGGATCTTTTCCGCTACAACAAACTAATACTCAAAATGGCAAAATTATCCACTTAGCCATATATATCAATAATCATTAAAGTCATCATTTCATTAACACTATTTGGCACTATTTTTTTCAATATTTGAGAATGTAGTAAGCGTGATATATAGTTCAGCATAATTTTAATCAAAAGTGTTAATTTGTAGACTGACAATTCAAAAATAAAAAGTAATATTAAAGACAGTCATTTAATGATATGGCATTTTTTTCTGGAAAATGTGGTGATGCAAATTGCCCAATGATGACATGTAAGAGATATAAATGTTTATTTTTGACAGACAGACATCAGACTTAAAAGATTTTATCTTGTGACTATGTGTATGTAATCCTAATATTTAAACATCAGAATGCATTTTCAGTTAAAAATAATATGCAGAATAATTAAGTCATCAAATGGTACAAAATAAAAAAAAAACATTTTTATGGGTAATTTTATTGGGAGTTTTAGTTGGAATAGGCAAGGAAATGTCTCCCCTTGTTTCCAGCTCTTATCACAAGACCAGGACTTCTCTTTCAGTGATGTGTTCAATTGTCAGCATCTAGTTTTTGGATTCCTTTAATTCCACGTTTTCTCTGAGGAAAAGGCTATGGTACATTAAGTCATTGATCTCCAAAGAGACCTGTGCATGATAATCTACATTAAGAAAAATATTTACTTGTTATCCTTTCACAAGTGTCTATTTCGTTTATGTCTGATTATTTATATATTGTGTATTAGTAACATCCATAGAATAATAAATGTATATACTATGTTATGGAAGCCTAATTATATTTGTTCATTTTGTTCTTTGTAGATATCATTGTTGAATTTAAAAAAAAAAAAAGTTTATACACCCCTAGATTAGGAGATCTTGGGGCATACTTTTGAAAAGAAATTGGGTCATATTTCTAACAACTGGGGAATAGTGCTCATAATTACCATTGGGTTGAGGCCACAAAAACATAATTTGACTCTAGCGTTTTAAAATGAGACATAGCAATTTCCTTTTTATGTGTTGCTTGGTTTGATTTTCAATGGAAGAAAGAATTTTGCAGAAATACATAGTAAAAGAACCAAACCCAAAAACCCATTGCCACAGAGTCGATTCTGACTCATAGTGACTCTATAGGACAGAGTAGAGCTGCAACGTAGGGTTCCCAAGGCTGTAATCTTTACAGGAGCCAGCTGCCACATCTTCCTCCCGCAGAGCGGCTGGTGATTTGAATTGCCAACCTTTTGATTAGCATCAGAGTATGTTAACCAGCTCACCAGCAGGGCTTCTTAGTAGAAAAATGGGATGGATTAAAGATAAGTTAACGGCATGAATGTAGCAAATAGCAAGCTTTGAGATTATAGAATAGACCTCAGCCCAATATCTGCTTTTTGAATATTTGAAACTTAGAAAGGAAAAAGTTAATGGCATATGTACCATTTCTTCTCCTTGTATCAGCAAATTGACTCTATTTCTGGTGGCACAGTGCTTAGTTAAGAACTCAGCTGCTAACCGAGTCAGCTGTTCCAACCCACCAGTTGCTGCTCTACAGGAGAAGGATGTGGCAGTCTGCTTCTGTAAAGATTACAGCCTTGGAAATCTTATGAGGTAGTTCTACTGTGTCCTACAGGTCACTATGAGTTGCAATGGACTGCATGGCAATGGATTCGGTTTGGGTAGAACTCCTTCTGAAGACCAGTCTTACTAGCAGTATGTATTTTATACACTATTTTGGAGCCCCTGTGGCATAGTGTTTAAAAGCGTGTCTGCTAACCAAAAGTTGGCAGTTAGAATCCACCACCTACTCCTTGGAAACCCTATGGGGCAATTCTACTCTGTACTATGGGGTCACTGTGAGTCAAAATTGACTCAAAGGCAACAGGTTTTTTGTTTGTTTGTTTGTTTTTGTATACTATTACACTTTCTATCCTTGTTAGAGATTTTGAACCTTGAGATTTTCTATCTAACAGAAGAAATAAGAAAAAAAAAATTATGTCAGCCTACAGCAGGCACAGATTCTAATCACTAGATACATCTTGATAAGCTCCTTGAAATTTAGGTTGACAGGTACTTAAAACTGCTTTGGGACCATTTACTAAAGAACATTTTACAGGGAACTATCTTATGCAGCCCATATATTCATTTTATGACTAAATAGTTACATATTCTGACTCTATGAGCAAAATGAATTAAAATATTTAAGCTACTTTGCATTTCTATCTCATCTACCAGGTGTTCGAGCATCTTGCAGGAGCTTGAGGACTCTATTTGTAAGTATTATAAAGTTTAAGTGTTATACAGCTGTGGATGCACTTGTTTTCTTCTTACACATTCAACTAGGTTTCTATCCTCTTACTAAATGCTGTAATCGAGTCAGGCAGAAGGGATGTAAGAATAGAACTTTGAATGAGGCAGTACTCTGTGTATTTATAAATGTAAAACAGATGTGCAGGAAATATTGTGAGCTTTGAATCAATAGGACACCATATAAATACAAAGGAATGAAAGAAGAGATATAATTTGTCAGTGGTTTTTGCTAAATGTCTCATCAGTAATGGAGAAGCTAAAGCTTCCTTACAGGACTTAATGAATAGCTTCCTACTTGCATTTTTTCCTATTACTCCTGAGCAGCAACTAAACTGCAAACTGTAAATAAAAGTAAATTTTAGCAAATAAGAGATACAGATACTCATAAAAAGGAAATTCAAAATACTTAAAAGCATTTTTAAAACTCAAAGTAAATGTAGGAAAGTACTTTTATAAAAGAAACTTCCAGAATGTTCAAAAAATATTACTAATCTCAAACTATATAAATGATATAACTTACATTTCAAGTTATTAAATATAGATAATTTTAGAATAGGAAACCTATTAAGACAGAAATAATTCATTATAATTTAGAGAAAAAGAAAAGTAAAGTTAGGTGTCTCATGTTCTCCAAAGTTTTCTGTTTTCCCTTCTCAAAATCTAACAATGGCATTATTCTTCATTGAATAATGCAGGCTCAAAGACTTCATCTCTCTTCACCTTCACTGCATAACTAAGAACTAGTGAAGCTACACTGAAAAACTTAATGTCAAATACTTCCAAACTTCTCATTCCCATTGTTTGAGATATCTGCAATTTCTTAATTTAGTGAAATAATTTATTATTTCTCTACAGTTGCTTTCTTTCTATATTAATCCACACTAAAAAGCATCACCTGCTTAATATTTTTGAGCCACAAACTTACCAAGTTCTCTTTGCTGGAAAATATTTAATAGCTGTATGCATTGCATTGGGTAAATCTGCTGCAAAGGACCTCTTTAAAGTGTGGAAGAGCAAGGATGTCACCTTGAAGCCTAAGGTGCACCTGACTCAAGCCATGGTATTTTCAATCACATCATATGCATGTGAAAGCTGGACAATGAATACCGAAGGCCGAAGAAGAATTGACGCCTTTGAATTTTGGTGCTGGCAAAGAATATTGAATACACCATGCGCTGCCAAAAGAATGAACAAACCTATCTTAGGAGAAGTACAAATAGGATGCTCCTTAGAAGCAAAGATGGTGAGACTGCATCTTACATACTTTGGGCATGTTGTCAGGAGGGATCAGTCCCTGGTGAAGGACATCATGCTTGGCAGAGTACAGGGTCAGTGGAGAAGAGGAAGATCCTCAACGAGGTGGATTGACACAGTGGCTGCAACAATGGGCTCAAGCATAACAACAATTGTAATGATAGCTCAGGACTGGGTAGTGTTTCATTCTGTTGTGCACAGGGTCGCTATGATTCGGAATTGACTCAATGGCACCTAACAACAACAACAACATCTTTGTATGACTACTAGTTTCTTTGCCCTTCATTCAAGTAGATTCTCTAACCAAATACCAAAGTTTCCAATATAATGATTTATAAATTATATCTTTTGGGTGCAATGGACTAGGTATTTGTTTTAGGCTGAGTCCTCTAGAGAAGCAAAACCAATAAAACATATATATATACATATATGTAGTGATTTATATCAAAGAAATGGCTTAAGCAATTGTAGAGGCTGAAACATCCCAAGTCCGTGGATCACGATAGAGACTTCCCCTGATTCATGTGGCTGGTGAACTTGAGATCGGTAGGTTGGCAAGCAGGGCTCTACCTCACAGGCTGTGAAGGTAAATTAAATCCAAGATTGGAAGGTAAGTTGCTAGCTCAAGTCTCAAGAACCAGAGGTCAGATGAACAAGAGGCAGCTGCAGGATCCAGACAGGGCTAAAGCCAGAATACCCACTTATGTTAGGATGCAGGCTACATGCCCAGGGAAACTACCATTCAACTGATTGGCTACACACAGCAGATCCTATCATGATCACATATAAACACTGAGAATTATGGCCCAGCCAAGTTGGCACATAATCTTAACCTTCACAGTATTATTTCTCAAAGTAAGTCCATTCTTATCAATTTCCTTAAATTTTTGTGTGTTATCCCCCACGTGTCTGTCAGTTTGTCTTACTGTGGGGGTTGCATGTTGCCGTGATGCTGGAAGCTATGCCACTAGTATTCAGATACCAGCAGGGTCACCCATGGAGGACAGGTTTTGGCTGAGCTTCCAGACAAAGACAGACTACGAAGAAGGACTCGGCAGTCTACTTCTGAAAAGTATTAGCCAGTGAAAACCTTATGAATAGCAGCAGGACATTGTCTGATATAGTGCTGGAGGATGAGCCCCCCAGGTTGGAAGGCACTCAAAAGATGACTGGGGAAGAGCTGCCTTCTCAGAGTCAACCTTAATGACGTGGATTGAATAAAGCTTTCAGGACCTTCATTTGCTGATGTGGCAAAACTCAAAATGAGAAGAAACATCTGCAAACATCCATTAATAATCAGAACCTGGAAGGTATGAACTATGAATCTAGGAAAATTGGAAATCATCAAAAATGAAATGGAATGTATAAACATCGATATCCTAGGCATTAGTGAGCTGAAATGGACTGGTATTGGCCATTTTGAATTGGACAATCATATAGTCTACTATGCTGGGAATGACAATTCGAAGAGGAATGGTGTTGCGTTCATTTTCAAAAAGAACGTTTCAAGATATATCCTGAAGTACAAAGCTGTCAGTGATAGGATAATATCCATACGCCTACAAGGAAGGCCAGTTAATACGACTATTATTCAAATTTACGCACCAACCACTAAGGCCAAAGATGAAGAAATAGAAGATTTTTATCAGCTGCTGCAGTCTCAAATTGATCGAACACGCAATCAAGATGCATTGATAATTACTGGTGATTGGAATGCAAAAGTTGGAAACAAAGAAGAAGGATTAGTAGTTGGAAAATATGGCCTTGGTGACAGAAACAATGCTGGAAATCGAATGATAAAATCTGCATTGCAAATACCTTCTTTCACTAACATAAACAGCAACTATACCCATGGACCTCACCAGATGGATCACACAGAAATCAAATTGACTACAACTGCAGAAAGAGACAATGGAAAAGCTCAATATCATCAGTTAGAACAAGGCCAGGGCCCGACTGTGGAACAGGCCATCAATTGCTCATATGCAAGTTCAAGCTGAAACTGAAGAAAATCAGAGCAAGCCCATGAGAGCCAAAATATGACCTTGAGTATGTCACACTGGAACTTAGAGACTATCTCAAGAATAGATTTGATGCATAACTGAAGACCAGATGAATTGTGGAATGATATCAAGGACATCATACATGAAGAAAGCAAAAAGTCATTTAAAACACAGAAAAGAAAGAAAAACCAAGAGGGATGTTGGAGGAGACTCTGAAACTTGTTCTCGAACGTCGAGCAGTTAAAACAAAAGGAAGAATTGATGGAGTAAAACAACTGAACAGAAGATTTCAAAGGGCCTCTCAAGAAGACAAAGTAAAGTATTATAATGACATGTGCAAAGAGCTGGAGATGGAAAACCAAAAGGGAAGAGCACGCTCGGCGTTTCTCAAGCTGAAAAAACTGAGGAAAAAATTCAAGCCTCGAGTTGCAATAGTGATGGATTCCATGGGGAAAATATTAGACGATGCAGGAAGCATCAAAAGAAGATGGAAGGAATACACAGAGTCATTATACCAAAAAGAATTAGTTGATGTTCAACCATTTCAAGAGTTGGCATATGATCAGGAACCGATGGCACTGAAGGAAGAAGTCCAAGCTGCTCTTAAAACAAGGCTCCAGGCATTGATGGAGTATCAGTTGAGATATTTCAACAAACAGATGCAGCGCTGAAGGTGTCACTCATCTATGGCAAGAAATACGGAAGACAGCTTCCTGGCCAACTGACTGGAAGAGATCCATATTTATGCCTATTCCCAAGAAAGGTGATCCAACCGAATGTGGAAATTATAGAACAATATCATTAATTTCACATGCAAGCAAAATTTTGCTGAAGACCATTCAAAAACAGCTGCAGCAGTATATTGACAGGGAACTGCCAGAAATTCAGGCCGGGTTCAGAAGAGGACGTGGAGTCAGGGATGTCATCGCTGATATCAGATGGATCCTGGCTGAAAACAGAGAATACCAGAAGGATGTTTACCTGTGTTTTATTGACTATGCAAAGGCATTCAACTGTGTGGATCATAACAAACTATGGATAACACTGCAAAGAATGGGATTTCCAGAACACTTAATTGTGCTCGTGAGGAAACTTTACATAGACCAAGAGGCAGTTGTTCAAACAGGACAAGGGGATACTGATTGGTTTAAAGTCAGGAAAGGTGTGCGTCAGGGTTGTATTCTTTCACCATACCTTTTTTTTTTTTTTTTTTATTCAATCTGTATGCTGAGCAAATACTCAGAGAAGCTGGACTATATGAAGAAGAACAGGGCATCAGGATTGGAGGAAAACTCATTAACAACCTGTGTTATGCAGATGACACAACCTTGCTTGCTGAAAGTGAAGAGGACTTGAAGCACTTACGAATGAAGATCAAAGACCACAGCCTTCAGTATGGATTACATCTCAACATAAAGAAAACAAAAATCCTCACAACTGGACCAATGAGCAACATCATGATAAATGGAGAAAAGATTGAAGTTGTCAAAGATTTCATTTTACTTGGATCCACAATCAACAGCCATGGAAGCAGCAGTCAAGAAATCAAAAGACACATTGCACTGGATAAATCGGATGCAAAGGACCTCTTTAAAGTGTTGAAGAGCAAAGATGTCACCTTGAAGACTAAGGTGCTCCTGACCTAAGCCATGGTATTTTCAATCACATCATATGCATGTGAAAGATGGACAATGAATAAGGAAGATCGAAGAAGAGTTGATGCCTTTGAATTGTGGTGTTGGCGAAGAATATTGAATATACCATGGACAGCCAAAAGAATGAACAAATCTGTCTTAGAAGAAGTACAGCCAAAATGCCCCTTAGGGGCAAGGATGGCGAAACTGCGTCTCACATACTTTGGATAGGTCGTCAGGAGGGATCAGTCCCTGGAGAAGGACATCATGCTTGGCAGAGTACAGGGTCAGAGGAAAAGAGGAAGACCCTCAGCGAGGTTGATTGACACAGTGGCTGCAACAATGAGCTCAAGCATAACAACGATTGTAAGGATGGCTCAGGAACGGGCAGTGTTTCATTCTGCTGTGTGCCACAAAGATTAGCCTCTTTATCAAAATTGTACATAGTTCTTTTACTAAGTAAAATATTAACAATTGTTGTATGTGTTCCCAAAATACATATTATCATTCATATGTTTGTATATTTCATAAACAATGCCACCAAGCAAATTTTAAAATATACACACAATGAAATTTTAATATGGCATTAAATAATATACATTTAACAATATTTTAAGTGCAAGATCTATAGTAAAATTGAAACATGCTTCCACATTTATCACTACATACTTTTTACTCTTTCTTTTTCTCTGCTTTGTTTTATCCACTATTGTATTTTAAATTTATAAAGCTAAATTTTAGAATAGCTTTAAATTGAGTTTAAGAGACATTTATTAATTTTTAGCTTGAGTAGTACATACTCAAGTAGTACATACAGATATATGAAGATCTGTATGTGTGTTCTGAAATTTAAAATGAGGAACAGGAATACTTTTATTCTAAGCTGTTCTGATTATTTCTGGCTGACCAATCACCTCAAAATTTAGCTTCTAAAAACAACAATTTTGTTATATGTTATAATTTGTGGAACACAAATGTAGTACGGCACTGCTGGGTGAGATTTCTGTTTCCACTGGTGTCAATGAAGGACACACAGTGGAAACTACCTGGCTAATGGTTTGACCTGAAATTCTAAGGCAACTTCTCTCATAAATATGGTGCCTTGGTAGACATGACTGTAAGGCTTTAATAGCTTAGCTGGAAAAGTTAATTGGAGTTGCTAAATATATCCTTTCCCACGTGGCAGTCTCAAGGTATTTGGATATTGTATCAGTAAGAGTTCTTCAGACAAGTAAATATATATATATATGCAAATGATACAACCTTGCTTGCTGAAAGCGAAGAGGACTTGAAGCACTTACTGATAAAGATGAAAGACTACAGCGTTCAGTAAAGATTACGCCTCAACATAAAGAAAACAAAAATCCCCACAACTGAACCAAAAAATATTGAATTTTCAGCTCATCTCTTCATTCATATATTATCACATACAACTAAAGAAACGAGTTGATATTTTCAACCAAATGCTTTAATATGCCCTTGGTTAAATCTACCAGTTCATTAAGTACATTTTCTATTACACATGTTACTGCAAATGACAGAATGGCCATACTTTCTTCTAGTACATAACAAAGTTCAGCTTTTTTTTTCCTCCCACCAAATACAATTTTCTCCCTTTCCTATCAGCATTTCCCAATAATCTCCATGGTCATTTTTCATTCTTTACAGTCTCCTTTGATATCCTCATCTTTTACTTACAGTCTCCTCAAGGGTTTTCCAGCTTGTTCCTACGACCTGGTTCCAAAAGAAATTGTCACATAGTTTATTATAAAACATTCCTTTCCTGGAACAAAATTTGCTCCTGTTTTCTATTGCTCTATAGAAAATTATGTTAGGTGCTATCCGGTCTGTTTCAACTCATAGCCACTATATGTACAATAGAAGGAAACACTGTCTGATCCTGTGTCATCCTCAAAATTGTTGCTATGTTTGAGTCCATCGTTGCAACCTCTGTGTCAGTCTGTCTCGCCAAGGGTCGTCCTCTTTTTCTCTGAAAACTATATAAGAGCTTACTGATTTATATCCAGATACATCTTTTTACATAATACAGTTTTATGACTTAGGTACCTAGCCATCATTTAAGAAGGTGATTATTTTTTTTCCATGTGGCATCAACAACGCTTGGCTAGGAGAAAGATTCTTGTCTTATTAACAAAACAAAGACAGCGTATTTCAACTGGGATTATAACCACAGCCACAGAGATTAGGATTTACAATACATATTTTGGGGGCCCATAAATCCATCCATAATAGCAGGTGCCACAACCTTGGCTTGCTGAAAGTGAAGAGGATTTGAAGCACTTACTGATGAAGGTCAAAGACTACAGCCTTCAGTATGGATTACACCTCAACATAAGGAAAACAAAAATCTTCACACCTGAACCAACAAGCAACATCATGATAAACAGAGAAATTATTAAAGTTGTCAAGGATTTAATTTTACTTGGATCCACACTCAACACCCATGGAAGCAGCAGTCAAGAAATCAAATGTGTCATATTGAGCAAATCTGCTGCAAAAGACTTTTAAAGTGTTCAAAAGCAAAGATGTCACTTTGAGGACTAACGTGCACCTGACCCAAGCCATGGTGTTTTCAATCGTCTCATATGATTGCAAAAGCTGGACAATGAATAAGGAAAACCTAAGAAAAACTGATGCGTTTGAATTATGGTGTTGGCAAGGAATATTGAATATACCGTGGACTGACAAAAGAACAATCTGTCTTGGAAGAAGTACAGTCAGAATGCTCCTTAGAAGTTAGGATGATGAGACTTTGTCTCACATACTTTGGATATGTTATCAAGAGGACCAGTCCCTGGAGAAGGACATCACATTTGGTAGAGAGCCAACAAAAAAGAGGGAGACTCTCAATGAGATGGATTGACACAGTGGCTGCAATAATGGACTTAAACATAGCAAAGACTGTGAGGATGGTGCAGCACCAGGCAGTGTTTTGTTCTGTTGTACATAGTGTCGCTATGCATAGGAACTGACTCAATGTCACCTACCAACAACAACAAAAGCACTAAGTTCCTCCAAATCTCTTCTTCTTTCCTCTCTAGACAGCTTGCTGTGTTTTCCTGGTGAAATGGCTCATTTCCACAAGTAGAAAGACTGAGACACCAATGACATGATTTGTTCTACAAAGCTAGAAGGTCCACACCTGGTACTGATTAGCAAGAGAGACCACTGTATGAACACACACATGGATGAACACTGAGATGGGGCTCTGGAATCCCAAAGACTGCAGGAGGGGTCAGATAAAGAAACTAGGATTACAGGCAAGTTAACATTTCTTGAAGCCAACATTGACCAATGAAACTCTGTTTTCAAGATGGAGTCAAAAGAAGATTACTTACTTTTCCTCCCTCCAAACAAGAATGTGGAAATGCAGGTATTCCATGTGGCCTTCCATGTGGAAGACCTAACAAGAGCAATATTGTGTGAAGCTGTGGTCCGTTCAGAAACATGCCACCTGATAGGTGATTTTTCTCTCCTTCACAGCTTCACTTTCCTTTTCCTCTCATTCATAGCTACTTTTTTGGGGAAAGTTTGACTAACAAAAGGGGATAATCAGAATATTTGTAGTAAAATGACTTCTTTACATTTTTAAATTCTTGGCTTTTTAATTTTCAAAATTATACATTTTCTTGTAATTAATTTCTTACAACTATACCTTGCATGCATTAATGTATGTATATTTGTATTAATTACAACTGGGTATTGCAAGCAGCTTTCTCAGTTTTAAAGAACGTTCATAATGATATTTTTAAGCTAACTCTGTGTAGGAGGTAATATAAGAAATTATCTTCACTAGAGATTGAGAATTTTAAATATTCACACGAGTAATAGCTTTCCCTTTTGGGTTATAACATACATATATAGATTTGTAAGCTACAATTGACAAGAAAGCTGTTGATTTTAACGTGCTTAGGACGTGTTGATGTGTGCCTTCAATACAATTTCAACTCATAGTGACCCTATAGGACAGAATAGAACTTCCCCAAACATAGGGTTTCCTAGGCTGCAATTTTTATGGAAGCAGATTGTCAGGTCTTTTCTCCCATGAAGAAGCCAGTGGTTTGCATTGCCAAACTTTTGTTTAGCATCCTAGCGCTTAAACATTGCCCCTTGTTTAGCACATAGTAGAGTCTTAATGCATTAAATCAAAAATGAAGCAGTCGAAAAATATGCTGTCGTATCAATGACTTCAGTTCTTATTAGCTGATCATCCCCCTTAATCAACTAGTTATTTGTTTTGAAAAGGCAAAGCAAATGACTACTTAGTAATTTTAATTTTCATATTTGGGTGATTTAAATTGAGATAAATGGGGCTATGAAATGTATTGAATAGACTACTAACTCCAGTCACATACTTAAAAATATTTATTTCAGAAGTCAGTATTTTGTATTATTGATTTCTGCAAAGTTAGTGCTTTCTGTGTTGAGGGATAACATATCTAGGACAGTTGCTTCCTTGCCTTCTGTCCCCTATGACTTCTACACATCCTAAATATGTGGCTTGTTGCAATCACTTGTTTATGTCACTAAAACATTTGAGGTTTGTTTATTTTCTAACATAATTTTCAGTTCTTTCTTGAATTCAAAGCTAATATAACAGGGTTAAATGCAAATATGTTTTAGGAAGAAGACATTTTTAATTAATAGTTTGATAATGAATGGTAATAAATTGACACCCATTTTTATTTCCCTGAAAAACACTCTGGCATTCCTATGCTTCAAATCTAAAATTTTGTCATTTTTAGGAGAAAAGCTTGATGCTTATGCTGGCAAATTTTGTTAAAATGTTTAGTGTTAATATTAATTCCTATTTTGAACAATAGCTCATTTTTAAGGGATGTTATTGAGCTTCATTCTTTAAATATCTTCTTTGAGCAAATAAATCAAATTTTATATGCAAATATACATTTTGGTGTCTAAATACATATCTTTAAGTCAATACACACAAAATCATCTTTAAGCAAAAGAGACAGACATGTCCCATAAGCTCTGGATCATTTGTAAGGCATGTGACAACCTTCCCACATGTTTTTATCTCTAAGTGCAAATCACTATGTTAAAAAAAAAAAGACATTTTTGCCTGAAGGTATTCAAAATTATGTCCTTGTATTGAATCATCTATTTAAAAAAAAAGATTATGGAACTGATCCAGTTGATCGTGTGTATTTAAGGCTTTTCCTCCTAATACCTTTAAACTAAAGTCAACCCTGGAGGCGTGCTGGTTAAGAGCTTGGTTGTTAACCAAAAGGTCAGCAGTTTGAATCTACCAGATGCTCCTTGGAAACCCTGTGGGGTAGTTCTACTCTGCCCTATAAGATCACTATGAGTCGGAATTGACTCAAAGGCAATAGGTGTTTTGTTTTTTGTTAAATTGCTATTTAAAAACAAACAAACAAAAGGAGGGTGGAGTTAAACCCACAGAACAAAGAGAATGAAAAAGGAGACACAAGCAGAAAATAAATTTCAATACATTTTGGGGGAAGATTAAAATCAGCTAGAAGAGTAGTGACTATTTAGCTGAGTTTAGGTAGCTATACTATAATGGACTGAAGAGAGAGTTGATCTTGAAATGAATCAAGTTTACCCCCCGCCAAAGGATTCCTGAAAGGTACAAACAGAATTTTGTGTAACCAGGCAGTGCGTATTGTAGAAACTGGTGGTGAGGCACAGTGTTGAGGGATTTATTGAAAGTAACCCTGGAGTGAAATTATAAAAACTGGTCCTGCCCTAACCTCTATTTCCCAGGCAGGGAGGTGTGGGTGGGTGTTGTTTTCTGCAAAACGAAAAAGACTATTTTGTGAAGCTACATACATGTTGGGTAGGTGAAGCACAGGGCTGATATGATAAATGCGGTGACTAGGAATTGACATACTCTTTAGTGGGCTCTCCTCTGTCTCCTTTACCCTTCCTAGTCCCAGAAAATAGATCCAGAGGCATTTCTTTGTGGGAGAAATTAAGTAGCATCTGTAAAAAGGTATTTGGATACTCTCTCTTCTGGTGTGGGGCACACAAGATGGCCTGCTTGATAGCTTTCTAATCACTCTTCCACCAAAAATGATACACAAAAAACTGTATAGATTATACATATATAGAGATTATCTACTTGCAAATTACACTTCAAAGTTTCCATTTATAAATTAAATGTTTATTTAAATATCCACTGTCTCCTCCTACCATGTTGAACTCTATCATATTATCCTGCTTTATTCTTTTTTAAGCTCACACAAGATTCTGGAATTATTTTCCCCATTCATGCGATTGCTTGTCTATTGTCTTTTCTACAGTAAGACAAAAGCTCCATGAGTTAAGGGGCTCTTTTTGTCTCATTCATTGCAATAGTGTTGGATAGAATGCAGCTGGGAAGTGAGGAAGGGTGGCTGTTCTAAATTTTCAAGTAAGATTTCTATATTAGACATGAATAAAGAGGCTGGTTTTGTTAATATGTGGATTGCAGAGAGTTCAAGGATAAATAGCAAACAAATCATACAAAATTCTTGGGGATGATCCAATAGGTAAAAGGCCTGTGTGGATGGAATAGAATGAATAAGGTAGACAATAGCATGAAACAAGTAGAGAAGAGAGAATCATAGGCCAGCCCATTTGAGCAGAAATTGCACAAGCCAGAAGTCTTCAAGACTGGACTGCGTTTATCCCTTTTTACTTAAAATACATACATTACAATATTACTGCATTCATTATAGTATTACATTTGTTTCAGCACTTTTCATTTGAATATTTTCATCATGTATCTCAGCAATCCAGAAAATAGCCTTCACTCTCCGTTTTGAGAAAGTAGACAGCTTTTTCTTTTTTCCTTAGAATCTTGGACTTTTTTTCCCTAAGGCAGTAATATAGTCTATCCCCTCTTATAACACATCTTGGGAAAGGATAAATTGGCAATGATGGCAGACAATCATATTTCTATTACCCACTTGAGGCAGTATTAATGACAGGAAAGTTCCTCTCTAATTTTTAGTGGCAACATCATATTGCAAGCTGGCATAATTTTTCAACAAAAATCATCACTATAACTTGGCAAACTGTTACATCTTTCATTTTTTACAATAATGTGAAATTTATGTTCTAAAACAGCTGCACACAGGGCATGTCTAGATGGGATTTACTTAAGAACATGGGTTCTTCTCCTTTGTATTTATTTTAATAAAGAAGACATAATTAGATGTATTGTGGTAGTTAAGGAGTCTTCAGAGCTACTGTTTTAGGCTGGGTCCTCTAGAGAAGGAAACCCAGTTTTATATATATATATATATATATATATATATATATATCCACGAACTTGAGATGGTCCAGCCTCTACAATCGCATGAGCTGCTTCCTTGATATAAATCAATATATATACAGGGGCTGGCAAACCCAAGATTCACAGGTCGGAGAGCAGAACTCTTGCCACGTGGCTGTGAAGATCGACAAATCCCAAGATTGGCAGGTAAGCTGAGAGCTCAAGCCCCAAGAACAGGAGGTCAGATGAACAAGAGGCAGCTACAGGATGCAGAGAGGGCAAAAGCCAGAACATCCACTTATATTTGGATGCAGGCTACATGCCCAAGAAAACTCCATTTCAACTGATTGGCTACTCACAGCATATCCCATCATGGGGGGTGACCACATATAAACATTGAGAATTATGGCCCAGCTGAATCGACAAGGAATCTTAACCATCACAGTCCACCTCTTGTCCAGTTGGCACCTCTACAAATCTCCCCAAACCATGCATAATCTCTGAAAACAGATAATTACAAAGACATACTTGTGCCTAATATGATACAAATGTACAGCTAAAAATGCTAGCCCCATTTACATCTTTTATTTTATAAGAGAAAAGAGAAGAAAACAAAAATACTTGATTGCACACATACAAAGCAGAAATACTCATAACAATTACAGTCTTCTTTTCTGTAACAGGTCACATGGCCGTAACGTATTGAGAACTATGTTCTTCCACCACCCATTCCGTATTCCCTTTGTCCTCAGAAAGCACCTCAGCTGGTCGTGGTTCTTTGCCTGGTGGGATGACACAAACTTTCATTCCTGAAGGCTTTGGGCCATCGGTAGTCATGTCAGAATTGCATGGCTGTAGTTTCCATTGGCTTTAATCACTGGGCTTGGTAGTATTGAGAGATGCCCCAAAGGATCTCCTGCATTCCTGACATACTCTTCTTTACCTCCATTATGTAACATCAATCCAATTTCCTCTTGGTAATCAGGATAAATCACACCAGCCAGTATGGTAACTCCCTTCTTTGCCTGTTGATTCAGAGGCATAAGGAGCCCAAAGTGACCAGGTGGTGTTCTTAGCTTCCAGTTCAATGGAATCAGTGATGTATCTCCAGGTGAGATCATTCCTCATTCTAGAAGTAAGACCTCTAGACCTGTAGAGCATAAGGTCACAAGAACAGGAAGCAAAAATCTTCCAAGAGGATCACTAGGGATAATAGTGAGTGGTGCCACTCACATTTCTATCTTTTGATTCCTGTACTCATGAATCCTGGCTATGCGAGAAAGAGCACCATATATCGGACTCTGGTTTAGAGCATATACACCCTCTTGGAAAACATTGTCCCAACCCTGCAAGGTGTTGGCACCTAGCTGGCACTGTAATTGTGTCTTTAGGAAGCCATTCCATTGTTCTATCAAGCCAGCTGCTTCAGGATGATGGGGAACATGGTAAAACCAGTGAATTACATGAGGGTGGGCCCACTGCAGCACTTCATTTGCTGTGAAGTGAGTCCCTTAATTTGAGGCAATGCTGTCTGGGATAACATTACAGTGGAAAAGACATTCTATAAGTCCACAGATGGTAGTTTTGGCAAAAGCATTGTGTGCAGGGAAGGCAATTCCATACCCAGAGTAAGTGTCTATTCCAATAAAGACAAAATGCTGCCCTTTCTATGATGGAAGTGGTCTAATGTAACCAACCTGCCACCAAGTTGCTGACTGATCAACTCGCGGGATGGTGCCATATCAGAGAGTCAGTGTTGGTCTCTGCTGCTGGCAGATTGGGCAGTGAGCAGTGGCTGTAGCCAAGTCAGCCTTGGTGAATGGAAGTCTATGTTCTTGGGCCAGGGCATAGCCTCCATCCTTGTCACCTTGGAAACTTTGTTCACGAGCCCATTGTCAATGACGGGAGTACCTGGGGAAAGAGGATTAGTAGTTTCTGCAGAATGCGTCATCCCCTCCACTTGATTGTTAAAATCATCCTCTGCTGAGGTCACCCTTTGGTGAGGATTCACATGAAACACAAATATCTTCACTTCTTTGTCCCATTCAGAGAGGTCTATCCACATACCTCTTCCCCATAAATCATCTCCAATTTTCCAATCATGTTACTTCCAAGTCTCTGACCATCCAGCCAAACCACTGGCTACAGCCCATGAATCACTATACAATTACACATCTGGCCATTTCTCCTTACAATCAAACTGAACAACCAGGTGTACTGCTTGAAGTTCTGCCCATTGGGAGGATTTCCCTTCACTACTGTCCTTCAGGGAGGTCCCAGAAAGGGGTTGCAGTGATGCCTCTGTCCACTTTGAAGCTGTGCCTGCATATCATGCAGGACCTTTTGTAAACCAGGCACAAGTTTTCTCTTCTTCAGTCAACTGATCATAATGAACTCCCCATGAGGCCATAGGTACAGACTGGAAGATGGAGAGTAATGTGACAGGAGTGAAGACCGTGGGTATTTGGGCCACTTCCTTATGCAACTTACTTGTGCCTTCGAGCCCTCTTGGGCCTAATATTGTATATACCACTTCCATTTAATGATGAAGTACTGCTGTGCTCATCCAACTTTAGGACTCTGTGGGTCAGACAACACCCAGTTCATGATGGGCAGATCAGGCCACGTGGTCACTTGATGTCCCATGGTTAAGCATTCAGTCTCTACCAAGACCCAGCAACAAGCCAAAAGCTGTTTCTCAAAAAGAGAGTAGTTATCTGCAGAGGATGGCAGGGCTTTGCTCCAAAATCCTAAGGACCTGTACAGTGATTCACCAATAGGGTTCTGCCAAAGACTCCAAACAGCATCTCTATCTGCCACGGGCACTTCAAGCACTGTTGGATCAGCTGGATCATATGATCCAAGTGGCAAAGCGGGTTGCACAGCAGCCCAAACTTGTTGTAGAACCTTCTGTTATTCTGGGCCCTACTCAAAACTAGCGGGTATTTGAGTCACTTGATAAAGACTAGAGTAGCACATCCAAATGAGGAACATTTTGCCTACAAAATCCAAAGAGGCCTGCTAGGCATTGTGCCTCCTTTTTAGTTCTGAGAGCAGCCAGATGCAGTAACTTACCCTTCATTTTAGGAGGGATATCTCAACATGCTCCACACCACTGGACCCCTAGAAATTTCACTGAGATGTAAGGTGCCTGAATTTTCATTGAATTAATTTCCCATCCTGTACCACACAAATGTTTTACCAATAAATCCAGAGTCATTGTTGTGGATTGAATTGTGTCCCCTAAAAATATGTGTCAATTTGGTTAGGCCATGATTCCCAGTATTGTGTGGTTGTCCTCCATTTTGTGATTGTAATTTTATGTTAAAAAGGATTAGGGTAGAATTGTAACACTCTTACTAAGGTCACATACCTGATCCGATGTAAAAGCAGTTGCCCTGGGGTATAGCCTTAGCCTGGACCACCTTTTATCCTACAAGAGATAAAAGGAAAGTGAAGCAAGCAGAGAGTTGGAGACCTCATACCACCAAGAAAGAAGAACCATGAGCAGAGGACATCCTTTGGACCTGAAGTTCCTGCATGAAGAAGCCCTAGACCAAGGGAAGATTGATAAGAAGGACCTTCCTCCAGAGCCAACCAAGAGAGAAAGCATTTTCCTGCAACTGATGCCTTGAATTTTGGACTTTTAGCCTATTAAGCTGGGAGAAGATAAATTTCTTTTTGTTAAAGCCATCCACTTGTGGTATTTCTGTTACAGCAGCACTAGATGATTAAGACAGTCATTGGCACTTCGTCCTTACTAGACCCAATCAGCATAATGACATCAATGTGATGTGATGTCTTGTGGAATGGAAAGGCAACCAGGGTCCCTTAGGACTAAATTATGACGAAGGGCTGGAGAGTTGATATAACTCTGAAGTAGGCAAGAGAAGGTGTATTGCTGGCCTTGCCAGCTGAAGACAAACTACTTCTGGTGGTCCATTGAAACAGGTATGGAGAAAAAGGCATTAGGCAGATCAATAGCTGCATACTAGGTAACAGGTTGTTGTTGTTAAGTGCCATCAGGACAGCTCCGACTCATAGTCACCCCATACACAACAGAACGAAACACTGCCTGACCCTGCACCATCCTCACAATTGTTGTATGCTTGAGCCCATTGTTGTAGCCACTGTGTCAATCCATCTCTTTGAGGGTCTTCCTATTTTTTGCTGCCCCTCCAGTTTACCAACTATGAAGTCCTTCTCCAGGAACTGATCCCTCCTTATAACATGTCCAAAATATGTGAGACATAGTCTCTCCAGACTTGCTTTTAAAGAGCATTCTGGTTGTATCTCTTCCAAGACAGGTTTGTTTGTTCTTTTGGCAGTCCACGGTATATTCAATATTCTTCACCAACAACACAATTCAAAGGCATCAATTCTTCAGTCTTCCTAATTCATTGTCCAGCTTTCACATGCATATGAAGTGATTGAAGACACCATGGCTTGAGTCAGGCACATCTTAGTCCTCAAGGTGACATCTTTGTTTTTCAAAACTTTAAAGAGGTCTTTTGCAGCCAATTTGCCCAGTGCAATGCATCTTTTGATTTGTCGACTGCTGCTTCCATGAGTGTTGATTGTGGATCCAAGTAAAATGAAATCCTTGACAACCTCAATCTTTTCCTTGTTTATCATAATGTTGATTACTGATCCAGTTGTGAGGATTTTTGTTATCTTCAAGTATTTTTTTTTTTTTCATGTTAAGGTGTAATCCACACGGAAAGCTGTGGTTTTTGATCTTCATTAGTAAGTGCTTCAAGCCCTTTTCAATTCCAGCAGGTAAGGTTGTATCATCTGCACAACACAGGTTGTTAAGGAGCTTTCCTCCAATCCTGATGCCCTATTCTTCTTCATATAGCCCATCTTCTTGAATTATTTGCTCAGAACACAGATTGAATAGGTATGGTGAAAGTATATAGCGCTGACACACACTTTTGCCATATTTAAATCATGCCAGATTTAGAAGAGGATGTGAAACCAGGTATATTATCACTTCTGTCAGATGGATCCTGGTTGAAAGCAGAGAATAGCAGGTACCAGGAGATGTATTAATTTGCTCAAGCAATGAAACTACACCTGGAACAGCAGCTGCAATTGGGGCCACATGGTGAAGTTTTCAATAATATACTGTAATTCTCCAAGATCCATCTGTTCTTTGCACAGGCCAAATAGGCGAGTTGAGTAGGGATGTGGTGGGAATAACTATCCTCGCATCCTTCAAGTCCTTCATGGTGGCAGTAATCTCTGTGATATTGCTTTTGGTTTACTATTTTCCTGGGCAGAACAATTCTAACAGCTTGCACTTGGCTTTCCTAGCATAATCGCCCTTACTTCATTTGTCAGGGATCCAGTGTGGGGGTTCTTCCAGTTGATGAGTTTATCTTTTCCAATTATGCATCCAGGAACTGGGGAAATCACTAAAGAATGATTTCGGGGACCTACTGGACCTACTGTGAGATGGACATGAGCCAAGACTCCATTAATAAACTACCCTTCAAGTGGCACCAAGACGGTGGAGTAGTCAGACACTTCCTCTGGTCCCTCTTACAACAAAGGCCCCCCAAAACAAGTGAATCAATTACATATGACAATCTAGGAACTCTCTATATCTAAAGCAAAGTTGAAGAATTGGACTGAGTGGCAGGAAGAGGGAAACAATGATACAGAAGCAGAGAAGAGTTGCCAGAGCTGACCTGCTAGGAATTGGCACCGTGCAGGCCAGACTGGCTGGAGTGCATGGTGAGGCAAGCAGTGGTATTCAGGACGCATTTTCCACATTGGGAGAGATGGAGGAGTGGAGAGTCCACTCAAGCAACCAGAACCAGTGAAAAATGGCACTCCATTGGCAAAATATAAGTACAGGCCTCCAATCTACCATGTGGATTTGAAAAAAAAAAAAAAAATTGGGGAAGAAACTTTCTCCCGTTTACCTGTTCCCTTCCTGCTCTGCACCGAGTTCCAGGCTAGCTTCAGCAATTGCCACTTTCCCTGCACCAGAAGTAGGACCCATTACTTGCCCTGAGTCAATAGCTTTCATGAACATAGTCACGAAAATGCCCAATAAAACTCTAGCCAATAGAATTCAACAACATATCAAAAAAATTATTCACATGATCAAGTGGGATTCATACCAGGTATGCAGGGATGGTTCAACATTAGAAAAGTAATCAGGAGGTGGGGCCAAGATGGCAGACAAGTTTGACGCTTCTGGTGTTCCCTCTTACAAAAAAGACCTGAAGAAACAAGTGAATTGATATGACGAGCTACAAACCCTGAGCAACAAGAGCAAAGTTAAGAAACTAGACCAAGTGACAAGGGGTGGGAGAGACGGTGCAGAAGCAGTGAGGAGTTGCTGAGTCAGTGGCAGCACCTCAGCCCCTATTCACCTGTGGTGGGGCTGGCAGTAGCGTTCTGGGATGTGACTGCTTCAGCAAAAGAAGGCAAGCAAAGTGAAATACCCCTAACTCTCTGGCGTGACTGCGGTGGGCCTGGCGGTGATGTTTAGGACACAGCTGCTTCAGTGAAAGAAGACAATCAAAGTGGCACACACCTGACCACCTAGTTGACCACGGGTGGGCTGGCAGTGGTGTTCAGAATGCAGCTGCTTCAACAAAAGAAGTCAAGCAAGGTGCTGCAGCCCCGACCCCCTGGTGCAATTGCAGAGCCAGTGCACGCAATCTACACATGCCTCCTGAATCTGAGAAAAACAGTGCTCTCAGCACAAGATAAGTGATTTTGTCTAATTTACCATGCAGATCTAATAGTGCCTCCTTTTGAAAGAACTCTCTCATATCTACCTGATCCTTCCTTCCTCTGCCCATGCAAGCTTCATTAACACTTGATGTCCCTGGGCCTGAAATAGGTTCTGCTGTGCTCCATGAGCCATTCCCCCGACCTTAGAGAAGGAACAAATTAACAAACAGGGGAAAAATACTCTGCTGACTTCCCTAATATGGAAACTCAGAGCAGAAGCAGCTCCAGTCCAGACACAAGCAGTCCATAGGCTTTGTCTTTACACCTACATAGATCCAGGTGACCCAGTTACAGCAGATAGGATCTGGCTGTTATACTGCAAGAGCAAATCTATTTGAGATCTGACTGTAACTGCTTCAGCTGTGCTGTGGAGAGGCAGGTTTTTTGATGCTTGATACTGCTTTGCCTATTAAACAGGGCCTTCACCTACCCACAGCAGGGGCCTGAGGACTGGAGGCTCAAACCATGCCACCTAGCTACCTACAAAAAGGCTCCAAGGATAAGTGGTGCTTACCAGTCCTTACAGTTAAAAGATTGGATGCCTATGGTACAGCTGCAGAGCCAACCCACCAGAGTGCTGTAGAGAACAGGGATGTGCCTTCCTCACAGACATTCAGGGGAAGGTTGTCAGCCTCTTGCCTTCCTCAGAGTGTGACCCCCTGCTACTACCAGAAACCTGTGCATACACTAATCACCACTGCTCCTCCAGGATCGTAGCTGAGAGCCTGCACAACACACTAGGTGACCAACTACCGGGACACCTGAGATGAATCTATACAGAATAGTGAATGGACTTCTAGACTCATATACCTGGTAACAGTTCTAACCATCTGGTAACAGGACATTAGTGCTTTAAAGTCTCCAATAATCAAGTTAGCTCACTCTGGTAGCCTATTTGGGTATATCAAAACAAAACAAAGCAAGAAGCTAGGACATACTGAGCAAACATAAAATAAATTAATACAATAACTTATAGATGGCTCAGAGACAACAACATAAAATAAAATAATACAATAACTTATAGATGGCTCAGAGACAACAGTCGATATCAAATCACATTAAGAAGCAGACCATGATTGCTTCAATAAACTCTCAAAACAAAGAATCAAGGACTCTTCTGGATGAAGATGTATACCTGGAATTACCAGATGTAGAATACAAAAGATTAATATACAGAACTCTTCAAGACATCAGGAAGGGGATCAGGCAAAACACAGAACAAGCCAAGGAACACACAGATAAAGCAACTGAGGAAATTAAGATTATTCAAGAACATAATGAAAAATTTAATAAGCTTCAAGAATCCACAGACAGCAATGAGAAATTCAGAAGATTAACAAAAATATTCAGAATTAGACAACTCGATAGAAAGTCAACTGAATAGAATTGAGGAGCTGGAAGTCAGAATTAGCAAGATTGAAGATAAAACATTGGCGACAATATATTTGAAGAAAAATCAGATAAATGAATTTAAAAAATGAAGAAACCCTAAGAATCATGTGGAAATCTATCAAGGAGAATAACCTACGAGTGATTGGAGTACCAGAACAGGGAAGGATAAAAGAAAACACAGAGAAAATTGTTGAAGATTTGTTGGCAGAAAAATTCCCTGACATAGTGAAAGATGAAAGGATACCTATCGAAGATGCTTGCCGAACCCCAAACAAGGTAGATCCCAAAAGGAAGTCACCAAGACATCTTATAATCAAATTTACCAAAACCAAAGATAAATAGAAAAACTTAAGAGTGGCCAGGGATAAGCAAAAAGTTACCTACAAAAGAGAATCAATAAGAATAAGCTCAGACTACTTAACAGAAACCATGCAGGCAAGAAGGCAATGAGATGACATATATAAAGCATTGTAGGAAAAAAATTGCCAGCCAAGAACCATATATCCAGCAAAACTATCTCTCAAATACGAAGGCAAAATTAGGACATTTCCAGATACACAGAAGCTTAGGGAATTTGCAAAAATAGAACCAAGACTACAAGAAATTCTAAAGTAAATTCTCTGGTTAGAAAATCAATAATATCAGATATCAGCCCAACACTAGACCACAGGAGAGAACAACAAGATATCAAACCAGATAGAGAAATCACAAAAATAAATCAAGATAGAAAAACTCTCAAAACAGGGAATCAGCGATGTCATTATGTGAAAGATGACAACATTAAATCAATAAAGAGGGACTAAATAAAGCAGTCATAGATCTTACATATGGACAGGAAATCAAGGCGATATAGGGAGATACAAGTTAGGTTTAAACTTAGAAAAATAGTGGTAAATATTAAAGTAACCACAAAGGAGACTAACAATCCTGCACGTCAAAATAAAATACAAGTAAAATGTAAAGACTCAGCAAAAACAAAATCAACAACAATGAAGAACATGCAATTTACAAAGAAAAACTACTCAAAACAGAAAAAATATGTGGAAAAATGGAACTGCCAGCAACACACAAAGAAAGAAATCAAAATGACAGCACTAAACTCATGCCTATCTGTAATCACACTGAATGTAAATGGACTAAATGCACCGGTAAAGAGACAGAGAGTAGCGGGAAGGATAAAAAAAACAAGATCTTCTTATATGCTGTCTACAAGAGACACACCTGAGACTTGAAGATATGAACAAACTAAAACTCAAAGGAAGGAAAAAAGTATATCAAGCAAACAACAATCAAAAAGAGCAGGAGTGGCTATATTGATTTCTGACAAAACAGACTTCAAACTTAAATCTACCACAGAGGATAAGGAAGGACAGTATATAATGATTAAAGGGACAATGTACCAGGAGGATATTACCATATTAAATATTTACGTACCCAACAACAGGACTTCAAGACCGTAAACTCTAACAGCATTGAAAAGTGAGATCGACAGCTCCACGAGAATAGCAGGAGACTTCACTTTCAGTGAAGGACAGAACATCCAGAAAGAAGCTCAATAAAGACACGGAAAAGCTAAATGCCACAATCTACTTGACTTCATAGACCTATACAGACACTCCACCCACCATTATCTAAGTATATTTTCTTTTCCAAAGCACATGGAACATTCTCTAGAATGGACCACATATTAGGCCATAAAGTAAGCCTTAACAGAATCCAAAACATCAAAATATTACAAAGCATATTCTCTGACCATAAAGTCATATATCTAGAAGTTAACAACACAAAAATCAGGGAATAGAAATCAAAGACGTGGCAACTGAACTACATTTTTCTCAAAAACGATTGGATTATAGAACAAATTAATGGTGGAAGAAAGAAATTCATTGGATCTAATGACATCGAAAACACTTTCTATCAGAACCTTTGGGACACAGCGAAAGCAGTGCTCAGATGTCAATTTATATCAATAAATGCACACATACAAAAGAAGAAATTATCCTTCTTATCCAAGAATTATCCTTACAAGAGAGCAACAAAAGAAACCCTCAGGCCCCAGAAGAAAGCAAATAATAAAAATTAGAGCAGAATTAAATGAAATGTAGAACAGAAAAACAATTGAAAGCATTAAGAAGACCAAAAGCTGATTCTTTGGAAAGATTAACAAAACTGATAAACCACTGGCCAGACTGACAAAAGAAAAACAGGAGATGAAGCAAATAACTCGAATAAGAAATGAGATGGGTGACATCACAACAGACCCAACTGAAATTAAAAGAATTATAAAATAATACTATGAAAAAATTGTACTCTAACAAATTTGAAAACTAGAGGAAATGAACAAATTTCTAGAAACACATTACCTACCTAAACTAACGCAGAGAGGGAACAGCTAAATAAATCCATAATGAAAGAAGAGGTTGAAAAAGTAGTTTAAAAACTCCCAAGAAAGAAAGCCCTGACTTCATTGGAGAATTCTACCAAACTTTCACAGAATAATTAACACCACTACTGCTAAAGGTATTTCAGAGCATAGAAAAGGATGGAATACTCCCAAACTCATTCTATGAAGCTAGCATAATGCTGATACCAAAACCTGGTAAAGACAGCACAAAAAAAAGTACAGACCAACATCTCTCATGAACTTAAATGCAAAAATCCTCAACAAAATTCCAGCCAATAAAATTCAGCAATGTATCAAAAAAATATTTCACCATGACCAAGTGGGATTCAAACAGATATGCAGGGATGGTTTAACATTAGAAAAACAATCCGTCAGCCTGATACTGAGAAACTAGTTGGTGCCCAGCCACCACCGATGGCTGGCATGACAGGGAAAAAAAAAGAGAATCCTGATGGAGCAGAAGAATAGTGGGATGCAGATCTTAAATTCCTGTAAAAAGACCAGGCTTAATGGTATGACTGAGACCAGAGGGACCCTGATGGTCATGGTCCCTGGACCTTTTGATAGCCCAAGGTTGCAACCATTCCCAAAACCAACTCTATAGACAGGGATTGGCCTGGACTATAAGACAGACAATGATGCTGGTAAGGAGTAAACTTCATGGCTCAAGTAGACACATGAGACTATCCAGGTGAATCCTGTCTGGTGGTGAGGTGAGAAGGAAGAGGGGGAGAGGAGCTGGTTGAATGGACATGGGGAGTACAGGGTGGAGAGGAAGAATGTTCTGTCTCTTTAAGGGGAGAGCAGCTGGGAGCACATGGCGGGGCGTGTATGGCTTTTTGTATGAGAGACTGACTTGATTTGTAAACTTTCACCTTAAAGCACAATGAATAAAAAATACATAGAAAAGCAATAAATATAATCCATCACATAAATAAAACAAAAGAAAAGAACCACACAATCTTATCAATTGATGCAGAAAAGGCATTTGATAAAGTCCAACTCCCATTCATGATAAAAACTCTCAGCAAAATAGAAATAGGAGTATTCCTCAACATAATAAAGAGCATTTTTACAAAGCCAACAGCCAACGTCATCCTCAATAGAGAGAGTCTGAAAGCATTCCCCTTGAGAACGGGAGCCAGACAAGATGCCCTTTATCACCACCCTTACTCATCATTATGCTGGAGGTCCTAGCCAGAACAATTAGGCAGAAAAAGAAATAAAGAGCATCCAAACTGGTAAGAAAAAAGTAAACGTATCTCTATTCGCAGATGATATGACCTTATACAGAGAAAAACTCAAAGAATTCAAAACTACTAGAACTAATAAAAGATTACAGCAAAGAATCAGGATACAGATACACCAATAAAGAAAACTTTGAAGAAATCACCAAATCAGTACCATTTAAAATAGCCCCCGAGAAGATAAAATACTTAGGAATAAATATAACCAGAGACGTAAAAGATCTATACAAAGAAAACTACAAGACAGCACTGCAAGAAACTGAGAGAAACATATATAAGTGGAAAAACATACTTTGCTCGTGGATAGCAAGATTCAACACTGTGAAAATGTCTATTCTACCCCAAACGATCACAGATACAATGCAATCTGGATCCAAATACCAGTGACATTTTTTAATGAGATGGAGAAACAAATCACCAACTTCATAAGGAAGAGAAAGAGGCCCTGGATAAGTAAAGCATTACTGAGAAAAAAGAACCAAGTGGGAGGCCCCACGCTACCTGATTTTAGACATATTATACTGCCACAGTAGTCAAAACAGCCTGGTACAACAACAAATATGTAGTCCAATGGAACAGAATTGAGAATCCAGACATAAATCCATCCACATATGAACAGCTAATATTTGACAAAGGTCCAAAGTCTGTTAAACAGGGAAAAACAGTCTCTTCAACAAATGGTGCTGGCATAACTAGATATTCATCTGCAAAAAAATGAAACAGGACCCATACCTCACACCATGCAAAAAATCCAACTCAAAATGGATCAAAGATCTAAATTTAAAATCTAAAATGATAAAGATCATGGGGAAAAAAAAAACTAGGGACAACTCCAGGAGCCCTAATACATGGCATAAACAGTATACAAAACATTACTAACATTGTACAAACACCAGAAAAGAAATTAGAAGCCTGGGAGCTCGTAAAAATCAAACACCTAAGCTCATCCAAAGACTTCACCAAAAGAGTGAAAAGATTATCTACAGATTGGGGGAAAAAAATTTCGCTATGACAAATGTGATCAGCATCTAATCTCTAAAATCTACAAGATACTTCAAAACCTTAATAACAAAAAGACAAATAACAAAATTATAAAATGGGCAAAGGATATGAACAGGCACTTTATAAACAAGACCATTCAGGCAGCTACCAGATACATGAGGAAATGCTCACGAACATTAGTCATCAGAGAAATGCAAAGTAAAACTACGATGAGATACCATCTCACCCCAACAAGGCTGGCAGTAATCCAAAAAACACAAAATATTAAATGTTGGAGTGTTTGTGGACAGACTGGGACAATTATACACTGCTGGTATGAATGTTAAATGGGTACAACCACTTTGGAAATTGACTTAGTGCTTCCTTAAAAAGCTAGAAATAGAACTACCATAGGATCCAGCAATCCCACTTCTGGGAATATATCCTAGAGAAATAAGAGCTGTCACATGAGTAGATATATGCTCACCCATGTTCATTACAGCACTGTTCACAATAGCAAAAAGACAGAAACAACCTAGGTGCTCATCAACAGACAAATGGATAAACAAATTATGGTATATTCACACAATGGAATACTATGCAAAAATAAAGAACAATGATGAATCTGATTAAATATCTCATAACATGGAGGGTCTGGAAGGCATTATGCTGAGTGAAATTTGTCAGTTGCAAAAGGACAAATGTTGTATTAATCCACTATTATAAGAACTTAAGAAAAGGTTTAAACACAGAAGAAAACATTGTTTGATGGTTACGAGGATGGGGAGGGAGGGAAAGGAATGCTCACTAAGTAGATTGCGGATAAGAATTATTTTAGGTGAAGGGTAGGACAACACACAATACAGGGAATGTAAGCACAACTAAACTAAACCAAAGGCTATGAAGTTTCCTGAATACAACCAAACACTTCCAGGGACATAGTAGCAGGGACAGGGTTCTGGGGACCATGGTTTCAGGGGACAGATAGGTCAATTGGCACACCAAAGTTTATTAAGAAAATATTCTGCATCCCATTTTGGTGACCGACATCTGGGGTCTGAAAAGCCAGAGAATGGCTATCTAAGATGCATAAATTTGTCCTAGCCCACCTGGAACAAAGGAAGATGAAGAACACCAAAGACACAAGGAAAATATTAGCTCAAGAGACAGAAAGGGACACATAAACCAGAGACCAGAAGAACTAGATAGTGCCTGGCTACCACCAGTGACCACCCTGACAGGGAACACAACAGTGAGTCCCTGATGGAGAAGGAGAAAAGTGGGGTGCAGAACTCAAATTCTAGTAAAAAGACCAGAATTAATGGTCTGGCTTAGAATGGAGGCACCCCAGAAAATATGGGCCCTGGACTCTATGTTAGCCCAGAACCAAAACCATTCCTGAAGCCAACTCTTCAGACAGATTAGACTGGACTGTACAACATAAAACGATACTGGTGAAGAGAGCGCTTCTTAGCTCAAGTAGATACATGAGACTACATGGGCAGCTCCTGTTCACAGGCGAGATGTGAAGGCAAAAAGGGACAGGAGCTGGCTGAATGGAAATGGAAATGTGGGGTGGAAAGGAGGAATGTGCTATCACATTATAGGGAGAGCAACTAGGGTCACAAAAATGCGTGTATAATTTTTTTTTGTGAGAAATTAATGAACTGTAAACTTCCACTTAAAACACAATAAAAAATAAAATTATAAAATGACCTGACATTCCTATGCCCCTACTCTGCCTGGAGGACCACAGTGACATTTTTGGTCTCCTGGAATTAGTGTCAGTTTAGAGCCAGTATCCAGCAATCCCCAAAAAGTCTGATTATTCCCTATTTTCCAACGAACAGTCACTCTCATAAAAGGCCAGAGATCCCTTTGGGGAAGGCTGGGAGAGAGACTAACAGTATAAATTTTTGGCAGTGAATTGGAGCTCTTCCTCAAGGGGACCTGGCTTCCCCTTCATTCAACGGATTGTGGGTTTTAAACTCACTTGTGTGGGAACTGATTGAGGGACTGTGACCCTCTATTCTTGAGATTTGAGTTAGGCTTCTGTTCATCTGACCTACAATTCATCTGTTCGTAGAGATCAAGTAAATATTTAGTAGATTTCCTATCTATTTCACTACTCGGGACACCATGACTACATAGCCAACACCACAAGTCCATATGAGTTAGATTATTCTGATTACTGCTTTGACTTCACTGCCCATTACTGTAACCATATGTACCTTATCTTTGTTGATTGAGTGCCACCACTTGGCCCCTACTGCCAGGGAATCCAATCAGCCCCATGGTAGTTAGGTGTCTTAATTCAGTTAGGGCAGTTCCCGCTGTCGAATTTGATTGACATAAAATAGCAATCACAGCAGTTTTCAAGGATGCTGGAGTTCCATTCACAAACTTGTTCCTCACAGTTGTGGTAAAAGGTGTGTCCTCTGGGCATTCCCTGTGTGGGTCCATGGGTCTAAAGTGATAAATTCACTGTAGCATGCCAATTTCCCTAAGCCTTTGAATACCTTCTTCTACAGTATACCGAGGCAGGTCTGGTACTTCAACTTGATTTAGCATAGGCCACCTTGTAATCCACACTTCAGGAACCCAACTAAATAAACTATTAAATCCTTTCCTAACTTCTTGAGCTGAAACATTGAATGAACAATCTGTGCTTAGTGGACCCATATCAATAAACTCAGACTGATCCATCTTTGTGTCCCTTGCACTATTATCCCACACCCTTAATAGGCATTCCCACACATATTCCCCCACGTTTCTGTCTGTATGTATTAGAAAAGTCAAGCAGATCTTTTGGAGTGTAGTGGACCTCCTCCTGGGTCACACTTTTTACTTTACCTTCTGGGGCCCGCTGGGACTTCAGTCTAGTTATAGGTCTAGAAGTCAGAATCAGTAGCGTGGAATTGTTTTGAGACTATTCAGCATTGTCTTGTGAAGCATCTGCCTCAGGCAATGATCCATGCAATAACTCAGGCAAGGACCCTTTAGAGGCAGCTGGCCTAGAGCTAGAAACTCTGGTGACATAGTGGTTAAGAGCTACAGCTACTAACACAAAGGTCAGCACTTCAAATCCAGGAGGTGCTCCTTGGAAACTCTATGGGGCAGTTCTACTTTGACCTATACGGTCACTACAAGTCAGAATTGAATCTATGGCCATTTTTTGTTTGTTTGTTTGTTTGGGACTAGGGTTAATCTCATTAGATGGGAGTGGAGGGCCTAATGGTTTTTCTGGGCAGGGTGGTGTAGCTGACAAACATGAAGTAATCTCTTAAAATGCAAGGGGTTATGCTGGCGGGGTAATTCAATGGAATTTAGGGGTTGAGTGTCTCTAGTTTCCTGATTATCTGTACATATGTCCACATCCCAAGTATCAGGATCCCATTTCTTCCTAATCAACACCCTCACTTTAACTTCAGATACTCTTGAGGTTGGCACTTGAGCTGGTGTTGTAATTCAGCCACTCTTACAGTGAGACTCTGAGTTAGGTTTTCGGCAATGTCAGCTCTGTTACTACAAGAGATAAAGTTTTCTTACAAAGCACAAGCGGAAACTTTGAGGTCATTTATGTGGCACTTGCACTCTGGCTGAAGCTCTAAGTGCATCTCTTTCTTTCACCAGTTTGTCTAGTGAAAGTAGGACCAACCTACCAGCTTCCTTATACCTCTCATTATGACAAAATTTTAGAAAGGTATCATATATCCAATCACTCAGAGCTTCGCCTTTCACCCATGCCTGATCTATTGGTGATGATATTTTTGCATATTTGAATTGCCACCTCACATCATGGATTAACAGTGTCCTCTTTACTATTGGAAGCAGATTCATCAGCATCTTCAAGACTAACCAGTCTTGAGAACCAATTTAGAAAACTCATCCTTACAGTTTTGTTTTTATAGAACCACTCTTGGTACCAAATGTCTTAGGATGGGTCCTCCAGAAAAACAAAACCAGTAAAGCATATAAATATAGAGAGAGAGAGAAAAACAAAAAAAAAGAGAGAGAGAGAGATTTATATCAAGGAAATAGCTCACAGGATCGTAGAGGATGGAACATCCCAAGTCCATGGATCAGGATAGAGGGTTCTCTTGATTCACATAGCTGCAGGGGCTGGTAAACCCAAGATTGGCAGGTAAGCTGCTAGCTCAAGTCCCAAAAACTGGAGGTCAGATGAACAATAGGCAGCTGTAGGATACAGACAGGGCAAAAGCCAGAGTGTCCACTTATATTTGGATACAGGCTACATGGTCAAGGAAACTCCCTTTCAACTGACTGGCTACTCACAGCATATCCCATCATGAGGGTGATCACATATAAACACTGAGAATCATGGCCCAACCAAGTTGACCCACAATCTTAACCATCACAGCTATAAAAAAGATTATTATCAATGGCAATCTCAACCAATACTTTTCTATGGCATACAGTGTGAGAACTACAGGTGGCCATCATTTTAAACAGCATTTATTGTCTTGCAGTGAAACACAGCTTGTGTATTACTGCAGTGATGAAAATCAATCTACAAAATATGCTATGAACTTCACCTGAAACTAGAAATTCCATAAATATCACTTCAAGACAGAACATCCCCGTCCACTACCCACACCACGAATACCATCATTACTATGATTTACAGCATGTTGATCTCTAAAGCAAAATTTGCTCTGAAGGCAATAAGCATAATAGTTTCATTTTGGTACATCTCTCTAGAGCCGCATTTTAGCCATTTCTAATGTGCAATTTTGCAGACACAGGTACTGAAAAGGTTGACAAAGTGGCAGGAAATAAAAGAGCTCACATCAGAGCACATATTTAATGATACAAGCTTTGCCCTGAGGACTTGCTTGCTTTCAAGGGAGAACATTAGCATAATTAGAAGATTTTTGAGGTATATTATAATGAAAATAAAAGATTGATCTACATCAGTGTAATGTTGGGGTTTTCTACATGTTGCATCTTTTTAAATCACTGTGAACTAATGTAATGCATTGTTCTGAGCACACATTTTTCTTTGCAGATTTTGTGCTATATCCGAGACAGAAATGTACAACTCTGGGAGTTTGATTTGTGAAAGTAGCTTCTTTTAGGTAAATTGTGATGATAAATCCTGAGCCAGGGGGAGGGCATGCCCCAGCAGATGAGCTGACCAATTCCAATGATAAAAGTCTTACTCATGCTCTCTATTTCAGAATTTGTGATTTTTGGGATTCTTACCATAAATACAGCCATTAAAAAATGTAATCCTATGAAAGCATTACCACTTGTCTGTCAGTTTGTCCTACTGTGGTGGCTTGTGTATCAAGTACAAGCAGGGTCACCTCTGGTGGACAGGTTTCAAGGGAGTTTCCAGACTAAGGCAGATTAGGAAGAGGGACCTGAAGATCTACTTCTAAAAAAGCTGGCCAGTGAAAATCTTATGGATAACAGCGGAACATTGTCTGATCTAATTCTGGAAGATGAGCATCTCAGGTTGGAAGTCATTCAAAATACGACTGGGGAAGAGCTGCCTACTCAAAGTAGAGTCAATCTTAATGACGTGGATAGGGTAAATGTTATGAGACCTTCATTAACTGACGTGGCACAATTCAAAATAAGAAGAAACAGGTGCACAAATCCAATAATAATTGTAATTTGGAATGTAGGAACTATAAATCGAGAAAATTGGCAGTTGTCAAAAATGAAATGGAATGCTTGAAGTCATTAGTGAGCTGAAATGAACTAGTATTGGCCATTTTGAATCAGACAATCATATGGTCTCCTATGCTAAAAATGACAAATTGGAAAGGAACAGCATCTCATTCATTGTCCAAAATAATATTTCAAGATCTATCCTGAAATACAAGGCTGTCAGTGACAGGATAATATCCATACATCTACAAGGAAGACCAGTTAATATGATTATTATTTAAATTTATGCACCAACTACAAATGCCAAAGATAAAAGGAATTGAAGATTTTTACCACTTTCTGTAGTCTGAAATTGTTCAAACATGTAATCAAGAGGCATTAATAATTACTGATGATTGGATTGCCAAAGTTGAAAACAAGGAAGGATCAAGTTGGAAAACATGGCCTTGGTGATAGAAGATTTGCCAGAGGTCGCATAATAGACCAAGGATTTATTCTTTGCAAATAACCTTTTTTTCAACAATGTAAACAGCGACTATGCACATGGACCTTACCAGATGGTATACACAAGGATGAATTCAACTACATCTGTGAAAAGAGACAATGGAAAACTCAATATTGTCAGTCAGAGCAAGACCTGGGTCTAATTATGGAAAAGACCATCAATTCTTCTTATGCAAATTCAAGTTGAAGCTGAAGAAAATTAGAACAAGTCTACAAGAGCCAAAGTATGACTTTAATATGTCCCACCTGAATTTAGAGACCATCTCAAGAATAGATTTGATGCATTGAACACAAATGACAGAAGATCAGACAAGTTGTGGGATAAATCATTGACACTGTGTATGAAGAAGGCAAAAGGTCATTAAAAAAAGAAGAAAAAAAAAAGAATCAAAATGGATGTCAGAAGAGACTATGAAACTTGCTCTTGCACATTGTCATGGATTGAATTGTGTCCCCCCAAAATATGTGTCAGCTTGGTTAGGCCATGATTCCCAGTATTGTGTGGCTGTTCTCCATCTTGTGATTGTAATTTTATGTTAAAAAGGATTAGGGAGGGATTGTAACACCCTTACCCAGGTCAAGTACCTGATCCAATGTAAAGGGAGTTTCCCTGGGGTGTTGCCTGCACCATATTTTATCTCTCAGGAGATAAAAAGGAAATGGAAGTGAGCAGAGAGATGGGACCTCATACCACAAAGAAAGCAGTGCCAGGAGCAGAGCACATTCTTTAGACCCTGGGTCCCTACATGGAGAAGCTCTTAGTTCAGGGGAAGATGGATGAGAAGGCTGACAGAGAGAGAAAGCCTTGCCCTGAAGCTGATGCCCTGAATTTGGACTTTTAGCCTACTCTACTGTAAAGAAATAAATTTCTCTTTGTTAAAGCCATCCACTTGTGGTATTTCTGTTATAGCAGCACTAGATGACTAAGATACACATAGAGTAGCTAAAGCAAATGGAAGAAATGATGAAGTAGAAGAGCAGAACAAAAGATTTCCAAGGGCTGCTCAAGAAGACAAAGAAAAGTATTATGATAAAATGTGCAAAGACCTGGAGTTAGAAAACCAAAAAGGAAGAACATGCTCAGCATTTCTCAAGCTGAAAGAACTGAAGAAAAAATTCAAGCCTCGAGCTACAATAGTGAAGGATTCTATGGGCAAGATACTGAACGATACAAGAAGCATCAAAAGAAGATGGAAGGAATATACAGAGTCACTGTACCAAAAAAAATTGGTCAACATTCAAACATTTCAGGAGGTAGCATATGGTCAATAACAGATTGTATAGAAGGAAGAAGTATAAGCTACATTGAAGGCAATGACAAAAAACAAGGCTCCAGGAATAACTAAATACCAGTTGAGATGTTTCAACAAACAGATGCAATTCTGGAAGCACTCACTCTTCTCTGCCAAGAAATGTGAAAAACAGCTACCTGGCCAACCAACTGGAATAAGTCCATATTTGTACCATTTCCAAAGAAAGGTGATACCGTAGAATGTGGAAAATATAGAACAATATCACTAATATCACATGCAAGTAAAATTTTTCTGAAAATATTTAAAAAAATGGTTGCAACAGTACATAGACAGGAAACTGCCAGGAATTCAAGCCAGATTCATAAGAGGACATGGAATGAGAGATATCATGGCTGATGTCAGATGATCTTGGCCGAAAGCAGAGAATACCAGAAAGATACCTGTGTTTTATTGACTATGTAAAGACATCCAACTGTGTGGATCATAAATGATTATGAATAACATTGCCAAGAATGGGAATTCCAGAACACTTAACTGTGCTCATGAGGAACCTGTACATAGATCAAGGAGCAGTCCTTCTACCAGAACAAAAGGATACTGCTTGGTTTAAAATCAGGAAAGGTGTGCAGCAGGATTTTATTCTTTCACTATACTTCTTCAGGAAGCCTGGGTGGAGTAGTGGTTAAAAGCTACAGCTGCTAAGCAAAAGGTCTGCAGTTCAAATCCATCAGGCGCTCCTTGGAAACTCTATGGGACAGTTCTACTCCATCCTATAGGGTCAATATGAGTCAGGACTGACTCGATGGCAACTGGTTTTATACTTCTTCAAACTGTGCTGAGCAAATAATCTGAGAAGCTGGACCGTATGGAGAAGAATGTGGCACCAGGATTGGAGGGAGACCCGTTAACAACCTGAGTTATGCAGATGACACAGTCTTGCTTGCTGAAAGCAAAGAGGACTTGAAGCAATTACTGATGAAGATCAAAGATCACAGCCTTTAGTATGGATTATACCTCAATATAAAGAAAACAAAAATCCTCACAACTGGACCAATAAGCAGCATCATGATAAAAAGAGGAAAGATTGAAGTTGTCAAGGATTTCATTTACTTGGATCCTCAATCAGCACTTGTGGAAGCAACAGTCAAAAAATCAAAGAACATATTGCACTGGGCAATTCTGCTGCAAAAGACCTCTTTAATGTGTTGAAAAGCAAAGATGTCACCTTGAAGACTAAGGCACACCTGACCCAAGCCATGGTTTTTTCAAATGCGTTATATGCATGAGAAAGTTGGACAATGAATAAGGAAGACCAAAACAGAACCAATGCCTTTGAATTATGGTATTGGTGAAGAATTTTGAATATACCATGGACTGCCAGCAGAACAAACAAATCTGTCTTGGAAGAAGTACAGCCAGAATGTTCCTTAGTAGTGAGGATAGCTAAACTTTGTCTCACCTATTTTAGACATGTTATCAGGAGGGACTAGTACCTGAAGAAGGACATCATTCTTAGCAAAGTAGAGGTTGAGCAAAAAAGAGAAAGATCCTCAATGAGATGGAGTGACAGTGCTGAAACCAGGGGCCGATTACCCAATAAGCAAAGTAAGCACAGGCTTATTTGCGTTTACTTCCTAATTTGTAGTGAGTCTTACTTCCTAATCTGATTTTGTGAAATCCATGCAAGATTTTTCATCACAGATTAAGAAGTAAGCACAAGTAATCCTGTGCTTACCTCTCTCCCTGGGTAATCTGTTCCTATGATAGGTTGTAAATTTGAAAAGAGGCTTTGATTCTGTGGGAAGGCACTGTGGGGTTGGGAGGAAGACAGATGCCAGTCATATCAAAAGCAGAGTCTTTGACTTGGTGAAAAAATATGAAATTGTGCACTACAGATGTGTGGTAAACAAGGTAAACACTGTTTACGTTTCTTATTGGATAACCTGACCCTGGCTGCAACAATGGACCCAAACATAGCAACAATTTTGAGGATGGTGCAGGACTAGCCAGTAATTTTTTTCTGTTGTACCAACTTGAGGACACCTAACAACAACAACAACAAAGTCATGAAGGCAATATATGTGGGCCGCCATATTAAAAAGAAAAAGGGACAAATATTTGATGACATCGTAGTATTCATTCAGTAAACATTAAACTCATAAATTGAGTTTGATTTAAAATCTCAAGGACTGAGATAGAATAGAATAGAATAAAGAGTGATTAAGACTTATCCAAAGAATTTTAACTCACTGGAAAAAAAAATTCAGAATGAGATTTACAAATGCAGGTCTAACAGCCCAGCATTTGTATATTTTTCTTTTTTTTTTTTTTGACTTAGGGAACGTCGGGGGACTTTATGAAAGATGTGAACACTGAATTAGTCATTTAGGCAAAGGACTAGGCATCACTAACATTTAAAGACCCACACGTGTACTCATAGCAGATAAGCCCATGAAGCTCATCTCTGACCCGCACAATTCATACCAAGAAAGCATCTGTTTCCCCATCTTTGTTGAAACACGCATTGTAGAAATAGTTCCTGCCATTTCTACCATCATTTCACGTTTCTACCCAGCAATTAATCATCCTCATAACCCATTGCTGTCGAGTCGATTCTGACTCATAGTGACCCTATAGGACAGAATAGAACTGCCCCATAGGATTTTCAAGGCTGTAAATCTTTATGGGGAAACCCTGGTGGTCAAGAGCTTGGCTCATAAACAAAAGATCAGTAGTTTGACTCCACCAGACACTCCTTGGAAACCGTATGGGGGCAGTTCTACTCTGGTCTATAGGGTCACTATGAGTCAAAATCGACTCGATGGTAATAGGTTCAAATCTTCATGGAAGTTGACTGCTACATCTTACTCCCACAGAGCGGCTGGTGGGTTGAAACTGCTGAACTTTCAGTTAGCAGCCAAGTGCTTAATCGCTGTGCCAATGAGGCTCTTCATCCTTATAGAGTAGAATAAAATTTAAACTTCTTAACAAGGCCTAATCCAAACACAGGTTTTTTACCTGTCATTTCATGCTTCAGGACTTTTACATTTGCTTTCCTATTTATCCTTAAACTGTTGCCATCAAGTCAATTCTGACTCATCACAAACCTCTAGGACAAAGCAGAACTGCCCCATAGAGTTTCCAAGGAGTACTTGGGGGATTTGAACTGTTGACCTTTTGGTTAGCAGCCGTAGCATCTAACCACTATACCACCAGGGTTTCCAACATTCTATATACATGTGCTAATAAAATCATGATAAATTATGGCATATGTGGGGTGCATGCAGAAAATATGTTTCACGATTTTTTTTTAATTTTAACTATTTATAATAGTCTTCTGAGAATATTCTTTGGGGCTAAATTATTTGTGTCTTTTTTTTTCTAACTAAATCAAAGAACACTATTAGAGTTATTAGTGAGAAGTATTAAAGTTCAGAAATAATTATATTTTTAAGACCTACTTAAATTAAAAAAGCCAAAACCAAAAAATAGTAAAAGTATAGAAAACAATTAGATAATCAGATAATCTAGCATTAGGAATAACCAGACCATAAAAAGTCACGATGAGCTTCTTAATCTTTCGAATCTTACTTACACTTCTGAGTAAACTAGCGTTTTCCTTTTTGCTTTACTTTTTCGTGTTTTTTACTGGAAGCTGTAAGCATATGTTTCCTTAAATATTTTCAATGAATGGCTATAACCACTTTCTCGTTTCAACATATTACATTTTATAACCAACTCAAAAGATTGAAATTAACAGTTATTTAGAATATCCATTATATGTCAGCCACTTGAGCTCCTAAAAAATAAATATAAAAATGATAGATATGGATTCTACCTTCTCAGAGTTCCTTGTTATGCTCTGTCTAGACACAGAAAACATATCCATTAAACACCGTTTCTGGTGTCTGTTACTACAGGTGGCAGCCTGATTAACTGGTCTTCCGTATATAACAGGAGATTCCTGTTCTCCAGCTTCCAACAGCAATTCCTTCACTACTTCTTCATCTCTTAGTTTCTTTTCGTTCCTTTTGCTCCTGCCTGTTTCCTGGCCCCAAAGTCATTGCCACTTGTTTTAGGTTTTTGTTATGTTGGCACTCCAATTCTATGTATCAATTTCTGTATCAGTTGTCTATTTCTGTGTAACAAACACCCCAAATCTTGGTGATTTAAAATAATGATTTATTATATTTTTATCACATTTTATGGGTAGGATTAGGCTCACAATGGGCAAATCTGCTGATTTTGCTTTGAGTCCCTGATGCAATGCTATTCAGCTGGGGCTGTAACATTTCAAAATGGCCTTCATCTTCTAAGATCCCCTTAGAGATGCCTCTAAACATTCTTTAGTCTAGCCTACACTTCCTTGTGAGATGGAGACTGGATTCAAGTGGGAAAAAAAGAATTCTTAGATTTTAAGGTCTGGTCTTGGGAGCCCCAGAATGTCATTTTTACCACATTTTGTTGGTAAAAACAAGTCTCAGATATCTAGTTTATTTCTGGCATAGTGCCATATAGTACACAATGCATTAATTAGATGTTGTTAATGGAAATAGCAAATGAATTTAAAATAAAACATAAAAAAACTTTTTTTTTTTTTGGTCTCACTTGCCTTCTTAGCTCTAGTCCTATATTGTATTTATATTTGTAGGTTCTAGTGGAATTTGAAATTCAATGTGTTCACAAGTGAGTTAATTTAGAAGCATTGAATTCTAGAAATTCTTAATTTCTTCTCCTTTGTTCCTTGAAGTGATCTAGACCTGAAATTTCAGAATCATCCTATTCTTTATTTGCTCTACTACCCTAGTCCCAGCCCTCCTTAACTTTAATCAGGAACCGTTCATTACTCTTCTAACTAATATTCCTGCTTTGGCCGCCACTCTGATCTATCTGCTTTACAGCCTACATTCATATTCTTAATTTTAGTGAATGAATCTGATTCATTTTTCAACTTCAAAAAAAAAAAAAAGAACACTTAATTACCTAGTAATTAGCTGTGGAGTATTTAAAAATTATTTAAATTCCTATTGAAAATATCTTTAATCCAGCCATATCTTTTCAACAGTGTAATTCATAATTCAACAAATAATTCAAACCAGTATCTTTCTGGACATTAAGACCTAAATACTCTTCCGTGTCTTTGCTTTTGCTTCCCCTCAAATTGGAATTCTCTCCCGATTGCACCTCTGCGTGTCTAAATATTGCTTATCTTTCCAGTCTGCACTCAAACCCTGTTGTATTCATGATTCTGAAGGCTAGCATCTAACTACCTGCTAACATTAAATTGGTAAGAGAAAAGAGTAATTACATGCAGGGTATGGCAAATCACTGAAAAAAACAATATAGCTGTAAATAAGTGAAAAGTAACAAAAACAGAGAGTCTACCCTAGAATGTGCTTATATTACATTTTTTTTTCTTTTCAGCAAATCTGTCCTTGATTCTATGAGCCAGAGAATCACTTCAATAAATATCTAAGCAACTAATAAAATCTAAAATCTATAGACATATAACATGAAAGCATTCAGGTAAAAAAGATACAAAAATGTTTGAAATATGTAGTTGTGTTTGTTTAGCTCAGATCTTAAAAAAATCTAGGATTTAAAAAAAAAAAAAAAAACCCTGGATTTAGAACTTACCACTGTAAAGCAAAAAATATAATAAAACTGGGAAATCAGGGAAGTGGTACTGAGACTGATAGGAAAGCACAACAGTGAAAATTCAAGAAACTTTAAAAAGATGAATATTCCAAACAAACCACACATTCTGACCACAATGATATTTAATTCATTCTTGTTGGAAATGCTGAGTCACTGTTGTCAGGTTTTGAACTTTGAGTGGGGCCAGGATGTCTTGAAGCTGATCCTAAGTCCAGTAAACCATTTATTTTGGCTAAGACAAGGTTTCCTGAATTTCTGCAACAGGCATTAGTAGTTCTGAAACACACACATATTTTTTCCTTCATTAAGCCATAAATTTTTTATATTGTTCACATGTGAGTACATTTTAAATGTAGCTAAATAGATAGCAAGAAAAACTCATATTTGTTTTGACTAAAACCGTGAAAAAATTACTTATTTCACTTTTCTAAAAAGAAATCACAATTTTGAACATAAGAGCTATAGAGTATTGTCAAATACTCATTATTATTTTAGCCATTGAAGATTTTCTGCTGTATTTAATACACAGCAGATGTGTTAAAGCATGTTATAAAAACATATTAAACATATGCTCTACTAGAAATAGCATAAAATAATACAGAAACATTTTCTTTCTAGAAGAATTTCTGTAGCTAATTATAATAAAATAATTTATTGTAATGGGGTATATTCTGGAAAAAATCTGGAGAGCCTTTAATCTTATAAGCTTGTTCCAATGACATTTTGGTAAGTGTTCCGTAATTTTGAAGGCTATCAGCAGTTTAAAACACTTGAGATATTTTAAACATGAGAATTCACAATGTAATCATGGCTACTTAAGATCTCATATAATCACGCTGTCAATCATCACAACAAATACTCGTTTCAGGAGATTTCAATATCAGTAACATTTGGGTGAGGATCAGTCCAATTTTCCTCTTTGCCACCAGACAGATATAAATAACAACCCCTACAAATCTAGGAGAGAGAAGAAATCTCAAGTACTTCCTTTTAGATAGACTCTTGAGCTACATTTCTCTTGGCAATCATTCAAGGAGAAATAAAAAGTGTTCTGCATATAAGCAAAATCCATAACCTCCAGTTTTAAAATATAAGATTTTGATGTGCAAACTTGTTGATGGAAAGCATTTTTAGTAAGTAAATGAAATAATGACAAATACATGTTACACTGAAGTTTTTGTGTGAGACAAAACTTTCCAAAAATATAATTTATTTGATTAAGTCCATTTTTAACTTTACTTTTCACATACCAGTAATATTTATTTCAATCTAACCATCACCTTCAAGTTGATTCTGACTCATGGTGACCCTATAGGACAGAGAACTGCCCCATAGGATTTCCAAGGCTGCAATCTTTATGGAAGCAGATTGCCACATCTTTCTCCTGAGGAGTAGTTGGTGGGTTCAAACCACTGACCTTTCAGTTAGTAGCCAAGCGCTTAACAGATGCACAACCAGGGCTGCTTTTTTTTTTTTTAAATCTAGTGAGTATATAAATGATGATATAGATTTATAACGAATGGAATGGAGGGACAATCTATTTTAAAGATCTATAAGGCATTGAAACTATCCCAGAAGTATTTATGGAACATCTGCTATTAGCCAAATTCTGCGCTATGTGAGGAAACCCTGGTGGTGCAGTGGTTAAGTGCTATGGCTGCTAACCAAAAGATTGGCAGTTTAAATCCACCAGGTGCTTCTTGGAAACTCTATGGGGCAGTTCTACTCTGTCCTATAGGGTTGGTATGAGTTGGAATGGACTCGAGAACAACAGATTTTTTTTTTAAATAAATAAATACTTATAGCAAATATACCCTATCTGTATGTTTATATGTGTGCTTAAATTATAGAAAATATTTCTGCAGATAGGCTGTAAAATTCTCAACACTATGGCAATTTCAATTACATGTTGTCATATTCATAATACTCACACATACGTACAAACCTAATTTGTGGCCAAAGATACATGATTGCTTTATTGTCAAGTTTATTAAATTTATGTATTCAAAGACAGCACATTATTTTGACAGCATACTAGAAAGCCAGGCATTGTTTTCTGCACAGGAAATCCATGGCTGCCTAACTGCTTGTATATATCAGATGCAAAGTCCATACATTGGGAGAACAGTCCTCACGTACCTCTGCCTCTCGTCTGGGCTGTGCAATCAGGGCCGCAAGCCTGGAATACTTTCTTACAATGAGATAACGCAGTTTGTACAGGGTATTCTGCTTCTTTGGCGATACCTTCTTGTTAAGTACTTCTTTGTTCCACTCATGCATGTGCATCACGTGGCACCTGGCCAACCTCACTGATATACCTGTTCCCAGTGGGGAAGGAACAGAGTCCCTTACCTGCAGCAGGAGGGAGGTGTGTGCAGCCCAGAATCTGTTGCTGACTGCAGAAGTGATCTGCTGGCCATGGGGGAGCACGCCTATTGTTAAAGCTGATCTTATTTTGCTTCTCTTCCCTGTAAGTAAATGATTTCTATTTAGTGGCTGTGTGAGTTTTATTTTTATTGATGGCCTCAACACTTGCTTGGCACTGTATATGATGAAAATATTTTTCATTTTATACTTAATAATAGGGATAAACTTTAAAAATATACAAATGTAAACATTTCTATCTGTATCTATATTTATCTCCAGCTAGCTAGAGATATAGAAATAAACATACATGTATATATGCTCACACGCAAATATGTATATATGAATAAAAAAAAAAAGAATAGACTCTTAAAAATATGAAGTGGAATTAAAATGAACAAATAGGTTCTGCATGTCAAATATATGAAGGGGAATTAAAATGAAGAAATAGATTCTGTATGACAAAGAAAAAAATTTTATTTTTTTTATTATTTTTTTTTAATGATGGACTATAGCTGTTATGACTACCTAAAGATCATTTCAATTTCTTGGCTAAGATGTATCTAAATTAAAAATTTTTATTTAAGGTGGCTTAAATTATATATATGACCTCTGTGGAAAATTAAGACAGAAAGTCATTTTCACAAGGCTTTTCTGAAAATAAGTTTGCTCAATTTATTCTCATTAAATGTCAAATTCTGATGTTTAAAGTGTTAAGAAAATATTGAGCAATCAATTAGAAAATTATTCTACACCAAATTTTTTTTTATACTGTCCTATAAAATGTTGCAGTGACCTTAAAAGATTATTAAGATCCTACTTAGATTTCAAGTTTTATGATTTTTTTTTTTAATTTCTTAGAAATATCATTAAGATTCTATTGTCAAATGTGAGAGAGCTCTTGTTAACTTAAAAATACTTTCATTAAAAGTCTAACTTATGAGGTAGGACCAAGATGGCAGAGTAGTCAGGAGTTTCCTGTGGTCCCTCTTACAACAAAGACCCACCCCCCAAAAACAAGTGAATAAATTATATATGACAATCTAGGAGCCCTGAACATCAGAGACAAAGTTGAAGAGTCAGACCAAGCAGCAGGGGAAGGGAGAGACAGTTCAGAAGCAGCAAAGATTTGCCAGACCTGACCTGGCTGCCTCCCTGCAGGCTGGATCAGCCAGCACTCACAGGCTGAGGCAAGCAGTAGTGCTCGGGATATGTTTTTCACACCAGAAGAAACTGAGTGGCAGAGAGTCTGTTCAAGCCTCTGGAGCCAGGGAGAAGTGGTGCCAAATCTGTGAAAGTTAAGTGCGAGCGTGTAACCTACCTCACGGGATCAAAAAAACCCTTACCCCCATTGGGAAGTACATCTCTCCCATTTAATCTCCCTCTCTCCCCTCTGCTTCAGTTCTAATCTGGCTTCAGCAACTGCTGCGCCCCCAAGGCTGGAAGTGGGACCATTCTCCTGGCTTTGGAGAGGGAACAAATTAACAAACAAGAAAAAATAATCTGCCAGCTCCCCTAAGTTGGGAAGCCAGGGCAGGCACATCCCTTTGCCTAGGTGCAGGCATAAGAGATCCACAGATTTTGAATGCCTTTCACCTGTGCTTAGACCTGTGTGGCCCCGTTTCGATAGCATAGGCCCTCAACAGCACAGTACAACAGAGTATATACGTGAAGGCTATTTTCAATTGCAACAGCTAAGGAGGAGTGGCATTTGACAGTAACCTGTGCATTAAGCAGAGTCCTTATCTACCCATATCAGGGGCCTGAGGACTGGCGATTCCACCCACTCCACCTAACTACCCACAACAGGGGTCCAAGAACAAGTAGTACCTTCCAGTCCTTAAAGCCAACAGTTTTGGGTGCCCATAGTCTGGCTACAAAATGCACCTACTACTTGCTCTAGGGAACAGGGTTATGCTTTCCTCCCAGACATTCAGGGGCAGATGTCAGCTCCATGCTTGCTTAGTGCATGACCCTATACTGCAGCCAGTTTACCTGTGCCTACTTCAATCACCCCTGCCTGTCTAGGATTGTAGGTGAGAGCCTGGTCCATGCACTTGGTGACCGACTACCTGGACACCTGAGCTGAATCCATACGAGAAAAGTAAATGGACTCCTGGGCTCACATACCTAGTAACAGCTCTAGCCACCAGGAGACAGAACATGAGAGCTTTGAAGACATGATTAATCAAAGTGGCTCACACGACCAAATTATTTGGGCTAATCAAAACAAAAGAATACAAGAAGCTAGGACACAGTAAGCAAACAAAATAAAAAGAATATAATAACTTATTGTTGGCTCAGAGACAACAGTTAATATCAAATCACATAAAGAGGCAGACCATGATGGCTTCAGCAAGAGACTAAAACAAAGAACAAAGAAATCTTGCAGAGGAAGATAAATTATTGGAATTACTGGAGGTAGAATTCAAAAGATCAATATACAGAGCTCTTCAAGAGATCGGGAAGGAGATCAGGGAAAACACAGACCAAACCAAGGGACACAGACAAAGCAACAGAGGGAATTAAGAACATTATACAAGTGCATAAGAACAAATTTAACAGGCTGCAAGAATTCATATAGAGACAGCAAACAGAAATACAAAAGATTAACAGTAAAATTTCAGAATTAGATAACTCAATAGAAGGTGATGGGAGCAGAACTGAGACAACGGAAGTCAGAATTAATAAGAGTGAAGATAAAACACTTGACACCAATTTATTTGCATAAAAATCTATATAAGAATTTAAAGAAAATGAAGAAATCTTAAGAATTACTTGGGACTCTATCAAGAGGCATAACCTAGAAGTGATCTGAGTACTAGAATGGGAGGAGGGGCTACATAAAATACAGAGAGAATTGTTGAAGATTTGTTAGAAGAAAACTTCCCTGATAATCATGAAAGACAAGAAGATACCTGTCCAGGAAGCTCAATGAATCCCATACAAGGTAGATCCCAGCAAAACTGTCTCTCAAATATGATGGTGAAATTAGGGCATTTCTAGATAAACAGAAGTTAAGGGAATTTGTAAACACCAAACTAAAATTACAAGAAATGCTAAAGGGAGTTGTCCTTTTAGAAAAATCAATAATATCAAATAACAACCCAAGACTAGAACACAGGACAGAACAACCAGATATCAACCCAGATAGGGAAGCCACAAAAAGATTTCAAAGATAAAACACTGAAAATAGAAAAACAGAGACTTCAATATGTAAAAGATGACAACATTAAAAGAGAAAAGAGGGACCAAATAATGTAGTCATAGACCTTTCATAGGAAAAGTCAAGCAATATCATGAAATAAAAGATGGGTTTAAGCTTAGAAGAATAGGGGTAAATATTAAGGTAACCACAAAGGAAACTAACAATCCTGCACATCAAAATAAAATACAAAAATAAATAAATAAATAAAGACTCAGCAAATACAAAATTAAGAACAAGGAAAAAGAGGGGAAAAAAAAAAAATATATATATATATATAAAGTCGGCATAGAAAATTAAGTGTAACAAAGAAACTGTCAATGACACAAAAAAAGACATCAAAATGACAGAACTAAACTCATACCTATCAATAATTACACTGAATGGACATGGACTAAATGTACCAATAAAGAGACAGAGAGTGGCAGAATGGATTAAAAAACAGGATCTGTGCACATGCTGCCTAAAAGAGGCACATCTTAGACTTAAAGGCACAAGCAAACTAAAACTCAAAGGATTAAAAGAATACATATCAAGCAAACAATAATCAAAAAGAGCAGGAGTGACAACATTAATCTCAGACAAAATAGACTTTAAAGCAAAATCCACCACAAAGGATAAGGTCGATACACCAAGAGGACAAAGCCATAATAAATATTCACACACCCAACAACAGGGCTTCAAAATATATAAAACAAACTCTAACAGCGTTGAAAAGAGAAATAGACAGCTCCATAATAATAGAAGGAGACTTCACATGCCACTTTTGGGGAAGGACAGAACATTCAGAAAGAAGCTCAATAAAGACACAGAAGATCTAAATGCCGCAATCAACCAACTTGATCTCATAGATATATACAGAACGCTCCACCCAACAGCAGCCAAGTATGCCTTCTTTTCTGACGCACATGAAAAATTCTCCAGAATAGACTACATATTGTACCACAAAGCAAGCCTGAACAGATTTGAAAAAATTGAAATATTACAAAGCATCTTTTCTGACTGTGAAGCCATAAAATTAGAAATCAATAACAGAAAAAGCAAGGAAAAAAAAATTCATGGAAAATGAACAATACCTTCCTCAAAAACTACTGGGCTATAGAAGAAATTAAGGATAGAATAAAATTGGAATGAAAACACATCCTACCAGAACTTTGGGACACAGCAAACACAGTGCTCAGAGGTCAATTTATAGCAATACATGCACACATTCAAAAAGAAGAAAGGACCAAAATCAAAACATTAACCCTATAACTTGAACAAACAGAAAGAGAGCAGCAAAAGAAGCTCGTGGGCACCAGAAAAAAAAAGGGAATAATAAAAATAAGAGCTGAAATAGATGAAATATAGAATAGAAAAACAATTAAAAGGGTTAACAAGACCAAAAGCTGCTTCTTTGAAAAGATCAACAAAATTGATAAACCATTGACCAAACTGACCAAAGAAAAACAGGATGGGAAGCAAATAACTTGAATAAGAAATGAGATGGGTGATATTACAACAGACACAACTGAAATTAAAAGAATCATAACAGAATACTATGAAAAATTGTTCAGTAACAAATTTGAAAACCTAGAGGAAACGGACAAATTTCTACAAACATGCTACCTACCTAAACTAACACAAGCAGAGGTAGAACAACTAAATACACCAATAACAAAAAAAGAGATTGAAGAGATTAAAAAACTTCCAAAAAAAAAAAAAAAAAGCCCTGGCCCTAATGGCTTTTCTGTAGAATTCTACCAAACTTTCAGAAAAGAGTTAACACCAGTACTACTGTTACTGGAGAATGGCCTCGGTTCTTGTCTTCGGTGTAGGAAAAAATTCAAACACTGAGACAAATAGTGCCAAGCGAGCAGAGGTTTATTAGCAAGCAGAGGGTTAGCAGTAAAAGTACACTTGACTAGGAAGCATCAAGCTGGCTACTCAGATACAGAGAGAATCTGAGAGCCCCGATATTTGGTTTCTTAGGGTTTTATACTCCTTTTTTCTCTTGATCTGTCTCTATCAACATTTAAAAGCCAGGACAAGACCCTCTGAGGAAGACTATTTCCTTGGCTTAGGGTTTAATTACCAAGTTAGAGATCTTATCAAGTTAGGGACTTTATCAAGTTAAGGGCTTTATCAAATTACAGACCCCTGTAAAGATTATTTCCTTGGCTTAAAGTTTAACTATGTAGGGACCATCTTATTGAGGAATGTCACCACCTCCTGTCTCTTCCTTTATTGGGATTGTCTTATTGAGGAATGTCACTACCCGCCTGCGTCTTCCTCTTCCCGAGTGCAAGCTCTCCTCCTCCCCCTTACACTACTAGAGGTATTTCAGAGCATAGAAAAGGATGGAATACTCCGGAACTCATTCTTTGAAACCAGCATAATGCTGATACCAAAACCAGGTAAAAACACCACAAAAAAAAGATTACACACCAATATCCCTCATGAACATGGATGTGAAAATCCTCAACAAAATTCTAGTGAATAGAGCTCAACAGCAAAGACAAAAAAAAAAAAAAAAAATTCACCATGACCTTGTGTGATTCATACCAGTTATGCAGGCATTTTTCAACATCAGAAAAACAATCTATGTATGCTATCATGTAAATAAAACAAAAGATAAGAACCACATGATCTTACCAATTGATGCAGAAAAGGCATTTGACAAATTCAACGTCCATTCATGATAAAAACTCTCAGTGAAGTAGACATAGAGGTAAATTCCTCAACAAATTAAAGGGCGTTTATAAAATAAAGTCAACAGCTAACATCATTCTGAATGAAGAGAGTCTGAAAGGATTCCCCTTGTGAACAGGAAACAGGCAAGGATGCCCTTTATCATCACTCTTCTTCAACATTGTGCTGAAGGTCCTAGCCAGAGCAATAATGCAAGGAAAAGAAATAAAGTGCATCCAAATTGGTAAGGAAGAAGTAAAAGTATCTGTTATTGCAGGTGATATAATCTTATACACAGAAAATCCTAAAGAATTCACAAGAAAGCTACTGGAATTAGTAGAAGATTTCAGCAAAGTATCAAAATACAAGATAAACATACAAAAACCAGTTGGATTCCCCTACACCAGCAAAGAGAACTTCCAAGAGGAAATCACCAAATCAATACCATTTACAATAGCCCCCAAGAAGATAAAATACTAAGGGATGAATCTTACCAGGGACGTAAAAGACCTATATGAAGAAAACTACAAGACACTACTGCAAGAAACCAAAAGAGACCTACATAAGTGTAAAAACATACCTTGCTCAGAATAGGAAGACTCAACATTGTGAAAATGTCAATTCTACCCAAAGAGATCTACAGATACAATGCAATCCAGATCCAAAATCCAATGACATTATTTAGCGAGATGGAGAAATAAATCACCAACTTCATATGGAAAGGGAAGAGGCCCCAGATAAGTAAAGCTTTACTGAAGAAGAAGAACAAAGTGGGGGGCCTCACGCTACCTGATCTTAGAACCTATTATACTGCCACAGCAGTCAACACAGCCTGCCACAGGTACAAAAGATACATAGACCAATGGAAGAAAATTGAGAATCCAGACATAAACTTATCCACTTTTAGCAGCTGATACTTGACAAAGGTCCAAAGTACATTAAATGGGAAAAGAGAATCTCTTTAACAAATGGTGATGGCATAACTGAATATGCACATGCAAAAAAAATGAAACAAGACCCATACCTCACACCATGTACAAAAACTAACTCAAAATGGATCAAAGGCCTAAATATAAAATCTAAAATGATAAAGATCATGGAAGAAAAAACAGGGACAATGCTAGGAGCACTAATGCATGCCATAAACAAAATACAAAACTACCAATACAGAAACACCAGAAGAGAAACTAGATAACAGCAAGCTCCTAAAAATCAAACACTCTTCAAAAGACTTCACCAAAATAGTAAAAAGACAACCCACAGACTGGGAAAAAAATTTTGGCTGCTATATATCCGATCAGGATTTAATCTCTGAAATCTACGAGATGCTGCAAAACCTCAACAATAAAGCCAGGAAGTAGGTTGCAGTGAGAACTCCAGGAAAAGCCCCACTGGGGCTAGTAGAGCAGGAAAGGGAATACATAAACCTCGGAGATAGTGTACAAACCTTGTGCTTTTTCTTTTTCATGTCTCTGTTCTCCCACACCCCACTGGTCAAGCACCTCAAGGCACTGGTGGTAGTAACTAGTATAGGGAGTCAGCATATATCAAAATTCTAAGGAAAGGCTAGTCGTCTATGTTTGACAGGCCTGCGGGTCCAAATCCTGATGGTTTTTCTCTTTCTGTCCCTCTGCTTGATCCTGGAAGTGGGTGCAGTTGTGGAATTTGCATAGCAGATCCCAGTAAATGATAAACAAAGCCCCAGCTCCCTAGACAGAGGACAAATAGAGGAACTCAAAAGTATGGATAGACCTCAGAGAGGGAGGCGCATGGGAAAGAGACCTCCTAAAGCCGTTGATGAACTCTTGGTCACAGTCGCATGCTGCGCATGTGTGGATCTGATCCTACTCAGCATATCAGAGACCTGAAAACTGAGCTAATAAGTACAGCCCTGTCCAGGTCCCAGTCTGGCCATTGGACACTTCCTCTCTGAATAGCACTTGAAAGCTTTAAAAACTGAACTGATATTGGAAGCACAGTCCATAGGAGGTCTGTTGAATGTGTGGCTGTATTGTCTGCTAAAACAAACTAACATTCTCTATAGGGTTTAGGAAAACAAACAAGAAACCTCAAAGACTCAAAACATAATATGCAAAATATGTTGGACAACAACCCAAAATTCTCAACTGACACAGGAATAATTTTTTAGAGTAGGGGTTGCTGTATGGTTTGATAGTATCTAAGATGCATCTTGTTTATTTTCTCAGAACACACCCTGATCATGTCACAATCCTAGAAATAACTATTTATTCTCCTTACTGTTGTTTACAATATTTTCAGTATATGGTCCCTGACTATCTTGCCTACTAGGTCTTTTCTTTCTAGACCTTTCGTTTCACTCTCAGCTATTGTTATTCTATGTTTCTTCTTGTTTCTCAGATGTACAAATTATCTCTTATGTCTTCTAATATGGCGTTCCCTGCTGGGACCATTGTTGGTGCATTGCCTCAATCTTCTACTAACTCCTCTCCTTCACCCCTGCTTGCAGAACTACTTTTCTGTAAATAACATTAGACATAACTTTCACAGGTAGGCTTGCCTGATCCATTCTAGGCTAGGCTACTAATATTGACTGTATGCCTGCAAAGAATAACGTAATTCCTTTCCCTCCTGCAATTTTTAAGCATGATGAGGCCATTTTTCGTCTATGTTCTTTCATGTCTGGGGCTTAGTACAGTGCTATACACACAATAAGTCTGTAAATCAATAAGTAAATGATTAAAAAAACAGAAATAACAATGTTGATGGTCAATTCTTAAAATTAAACTACTTTAGAAACTATATAGATTTTATAATCTACATTGAAATAATAATATGCTATATCACCTACTTTAATATGTTTGCAGAACATACAGCTAAAAGGAAGCTATAAGTGATGTTTTAGGGAGTACAGGGGGATTATCAACTCTTCCATTTAAAATATATCTCAAACTTACACGATTTTTAACATTGTACATTAAACACATTCGGCCTGATATTCCAGCAATTTTAAAATGTCTGCTGCCTATTTTCAACATGAAACATTTGCATTGGTCTTATTTTCAAAGGAAGTTCAAGGTTTTGAAAATTTTACAGAATGCATCATTTTTGCTTATAAAATGTTATAGGCCAAGATATATTCATATTAAGAAAAGCTATCTTAAAGGAATGATACATTTTCCCTTGGGGAAAAATGTCAAACATGCAAACATCAATATACAAACTTTTCCTCAGGATTTAGCCATTCACAATGTGGCTTATCAAAATCTACCTTTGTTTGAATCTAGAGATTAAGGAGTGAGATACTGAATCATGTTTGAGAAAAACATCAAGTGAAAATAAATAGTTGTGATGCTAAGAAATTAATTTTATTTTTACCTGTCAAGCAAAAATGTTTTGTAGGTTGGAGAGGCTGCAGAGACATTGGAACTCTTCTACACTGCTGGTGGGAATGTAAAATGGTACAACCACTTTGGAAATCTATCTGGCATTATCTTAAACAGTTAGAACTACCATACAACCCAGAAATTCCACTCCTCGGAATATACCCTAGAGAAATAAGAGCCTTCACACAAACAGATATATGCACACCCATGTTTATCGCAGCTCTGTTTACAATAGCAAAAAGCTGGAAGCAACCAAGGTGTCCATCAACGGATGAATGGTTAAATAAATTGTGGTATATTCACACAATGGAATACTATGCATTGATAAAGAACAGTGATGAATCTGTAAACATTTCACAACATGGAGGAACCTGGAAGGCATTATGCTGAGTGAAATTAGTCAGAGGCAAAAGGACAAATATTGTATAAGACCACTATTATAAGATCTTGAGAAATAGTATAAACTGAGAGGAACACATACTTTTGTGGTTACGAGGGGAGGAGGGAGGGAGGGAGGGAGAGGGTTTTTTATTGATTAGTTAGTAGATAAGAACTGCTGTAGGTGAAGGGAAGGACAATACTCAATACATGGAAGGTCAGCTCAACTGGACTGGACCAAAAGCAAAGAAGTTTCTGGGATAAAATGAATGCTTCAAAGGTCAGCGAAGCAAGGGCGGAGGCTTGGGGACCATGGTTTAAGGGGACTTCTAAGTCCATTGGCAAAATAATTCTATTATGAAAACATTCTGCATCCCGCTTTGAAATGTGGCATCTGGGGTCTTAAATGCTAACAAGCAGCCATCTAAGATGCATCAATTGGTCTCAACCCATCTGGAGCAAAGGAGAATGAAGAACACCAAGGTCACACGACAACTAAGAGCCCAAGAGACAGAAAGGGCCACATGAACCAGAGACCTACACCATCCTGAGACCAGAAGAACTAGTTGGTGCCCGGCCACAACTGATGACTGACCTGACAGGGAGCACAACAGAGAACCCCTGAGGGAACAGGAGATCAGTGGGATGCAGACCCCAAATTCTCACAAAAAGACCAGACTTAATGGTCTGACTGAGACTAGAGGAATCCCGGCGGTCATGGTCCCCAAACCTTCTGTTGGCCCAGGACAGGAACCATTCCGAAGACAACTCATCAGACATGAAAAGGACTGGACAGTGGGTAGGAGAGAGATGCTGATAAAGAGTGAGCTATTTGTATCAGGTGGACACTTGAGACTGTGTTGGCATCTCCTGTCTGGAGGGGGGATGGGAGGATAGAGAGAGTTGGAAGCTGGCAAAATTGTCACGAGAGACTGGAAGGGCTGACTCATTACGGGGAGAGCACGTGGGAGTATGGAGTAAGGTGTATATAAACTTACATGTGACAGTTTCACTTGATTTGTAAATGTTCACTTGCTCAATAAAAGTTAATAAAAAAAATTTTGTAAATCAATGAATATTTTTTAATACATGTTTTTACAACTACAGGGTACCATTTGCTCCTCATTCCTCCTTAACCATAAAATATTAATTTGCCAGTTCATTCGTCTTTTCAGAGGTTACTACATTCAGTTTTAATTGATTCTGTCCTTTGCTGTTCTGTCAGATGTAGCCTAGGAAATCCTGTTCAAATGTTTTCTCCTCTTTTCTGTTAAAATTATGTACTTTTTAAAAATGCACCCAGATGTTTCCTTCTAGTTTTAATATTCTATGATTCTGTGATTCTATAATCTGGTTATTTATTTGCATCATCTCACAAAATGCATGCATACACAAAACTTAACAATAACAGGAAAAACGATGAAAATACTTTTTACCTCATCGCTGTGATTTACCCTTCTTAGCTGGCTATATATATATAACCAACCAACACCAACCCATTGCCGCTGAGTTGATTCCACCTCATAGTGACCCTATAGGACAGAGTAGAACTGCCCCATAGAGTTTCCAAGGAGCATGTGGTGGATTTGAACTGCTGAACTTTTGGTTAGCAACTGTAGCTCTTTATCAATATGCCACAAGGGTTTCATATATATATACCACACATATATATAAACACACACACACATACATATATACACACACACATATATATGCATATATATATAATATTTATTTATATAATTTTCACATGGCCCTAAGGGGAAACTCAGACGGCTATGGTAAGTCAAAAATGTCATATTTGAGTTTATGGCAAGAATTGCAATGGAATGAATTTTTGCACTAATCAGGAATCTCTTTGGAGTAAATGAAAGAAACAGCTCTATGGTAGCTTAATTCAGGAAGGGAATTTATAAAATGTGTACTGAGTAGCTGGTAGAATCAAAGAAACAACTGAAACAAATGGTATCCAGAAGAGCAGAGATGACAGGAAACTAGTGTTGCTTAAGGCTCTCCATGTCAGACCCTACCTCCTCACTGTATCGGTGGCTTCATTCATTTTCACCGGTGTTTCCTCAAAGTGAGGATACACCACTGTTTTACTTGCTTTTCAAACAGAAAAGGAGGAACAGCTATCATCAAAAATCAGCTGATGAGCTCAAGAAAAAGGTTGTAATTTCTCCGTTTTGAGTTAGTGGCCACTTGCGTGGGACTCTAAACTTTTCCCACTTTGCATCATGGCTGTAGCTAGGGATACAGTATCTGTGACAAAAAGAGAGAAGACCTAACAATATTTACTTCTGATTTTAAAATAAACAAATACAGTATTTTGATTTTTTACCTGCCAATGTAATTGAAATGACACTCTGGTATTTAGAAAATCGAGTTTTTAAAAAATATCTACTATGAGTCAGAATTGACTGGATGGCAATACGTTGGATTTAGAATATACACTTCAAGTTAAATTTAGCAATAAAGCCTACTGCAGTCCAGGCAGTTCTGACTAACTGCCACCCTTTAGCAATAGCCGCACTGATAATAGCCTGTTGTCTTTGCCCGTGAAGACTTTCAAATCTCTGTTAGTGCCCCTTAGTGGATGCTATTCTGATAGTTAAGCATTGCGTGTATCTTTCTGAAATCTCTAATATACAAAACATCACAGGATTCAGTCTGATCCTACAATTTTCATATCATAAGTTTCATAAGAACTTCATCCTAGAAGTCCATTGAAGTGAAGACTACAGGGGTTCTAAATATATTTATGATTTCATTACTCACGTCAAGCAAAGATGGCTTTCAAGTCTTCTATTTTAAATTTGCATTTCAACACCTTCAAAACAATACTAATTTTCAGCAGTATTTGTCTACTCAGTGTACTTTAAATCCATTTCCAATCTTTTCAATTTTGTAAGGAGGGACATTTTCCTCCCATTATTACTGTAAATTGACCATCATTCAATATTTGGTCCAGATGTTGCCTTTCTTTATCAACCAGAACTAAATAATGCTTATCTCCCCAGCCTCACACTTTACCCCATAAACTATGCCCTCACGAAAAGTTTTTTTTTTTTTTCCATTTACTTTATGGTACTTTTCATTTGTTCATTTGTATTAACCTATTATATTCATGCCTTGTCACTCATGAAAGTTTTTTACAATTTATACGCAAAGACGAAATAATCTGTATCTTTGGATACAGATCAAAGCCTTCCAAAAAATAGAGAGTCAATAAATAAATTGACAAATATTTGCATTGAATTTGGTCCTTAAAATACTCCAGTGAAGGAATCTCTTGCCTTAGTGGTATATTCAAATGAGATTCAAGGGAGAAAAACAAGAATAAGAGATGAGTCCTGAGTTTTGTGCCAGATCCACTTCATTATGTCAACTTGAATAAAATTTTTTGTGTTTGTTGCATTTTCTTAATTTATGAAATACTTTCTGACTTTAGTCTTGATTTTCAAGCTCTTTCTTTACGTTGTCATACTTTGTCTTCAAAATGAATTAATACCTAAATGGATAAAGGCAAATCACCCCTAGCTGGGCAGGGTTGGAGGGCCTCAGGCCAGCTTACTCAGTCTACCTTTACTTCCTCTATACGGTGGCCCATTGAATTCCAATCAGCACACTTTGGACACCACAGGATTTCAAAATAATTGCTACTTGATTGCATATTACAGCCTCTATTTATGGATGAATTTTGATAATAAGGAAGGCAAAAATTACACTTTTAGCTATTTGCTCTAATCATATCTGAAGGCTCTCTAGTCATTTAATGAATGAATCATCATTATTATAGAAAATGGCATACAGAGCAATACGTGTCTGTATCTAGTATTTATCAATAAAGCATTAATAACCACAGCACTTTAGTATACTGATGCTAATTTTCTGATAGGGCACATTCTGTTGTAAGCAATGAGGGACTAAAAATAATATGGCCAGGATTAAATTAATGAGCAGTTTATGAGTCAAAACTATGTAGCATATAGAAGCATTACAAAATGTATAGGAATTCAAATATAAAATTATCACATGAATGTTTATGGAAGCTGCTCCTTTTATTGAATTGTTTTAGTCTTTATGTCAATTTTTAAAGGTGATTTTATAAAATATATTATTCATTCCTAATTTATTTTATTGTCTGTATCATAACATAAATTTATTTACTTGAATATAATTGGTGTGTTTTTATGCTTCGGCTCATTATGTTAGATATGTAAACCTTTCATGATTCTGTTTTGGTTCCTGAAATGGAAATGTTTTCATTAAGAGACAACTTAATTACAAAATTTCACATCAGATATTTTTTACAAGATTCATTTAGCTCAGATGAGTAACATGTTAAGAAAAATATTATTGTTTTATGCAACTAGAAGAGAGTTTCTCAACATCAGAGCTATTAACATTTTGGGCTAGGTAATTCTTTGTCGTGGTAGGTTGTCTGGTGTATTGTAAAATATTTAGCAGCAGACTGGCCTCTATTACTTGAACAACCGCTCCAGACTCCCCTAGCTCTTCACTTCAGTCATGAAAACTAAAAATGGCCCCAGGCATTGCCAAATGTCCGCAGAGAGGTACAATCACCCAACTAGAACAACTGAACCAGACCAGTGGAAAAATCACTTACCTTAGAAAAGTTCCCTGTACCAGTAATTATGACTGTTGCCTTAATATGTTAAAATATTCAACAGTTAGTACCAATCAGTATAGTCTTTCTATGCTTTTATACTTTGAACCTATGACCCCTTAAGCAGCATATAATTTCAGTGGCAGTTTTTTATTAACCCAGTATTCTCTTTTTGTTTGTTCTAAGTAACGTAGTATAACATAACTAATTTAAAAGTGGTTTTCTTTCCAGGGCTATGCTCTGAGCTGCTTCTTTCCTAGACTGCACACTCTTGATTACAAATATAAATTTAGTTTATAATTACAATATTATAGAAAGTTATTTTGATTTGGTAATTTATAAAAGAAAACATCGTGACTATATCTACATTAGAAAGGATAGTTTTTCAATAATACAGTTTGTAGTTCTCGTATTAACTCCAATCCCTGTCACTGAGGAAAAGGTAAAATCATTAGTATGGTCAGAATAAAAGGAATATTGCAATACTGGTCATTTCCAAACTATGTTTTTATTTTTTAGGTCTAGTACTGCATTACCTTTGGAAAAATCTTGTTCCACTCCTCGTGTTTTTCTTTCCATTAGGGTTGATTCTTTACATCAGATACACAAAGTTATACAATGATTATGATCAACAGACCTTATTTCAATTGTTGGTTCTGCCATTCATTAGCTAGGTGACCCGTAGTAATTTATCACACCTCTTTTAACTCAAATGTCTTTATTTGTTAAAAAAAAAAAGGATAATGTTGTTGTTGTTAGGTACCATCGAGCCAATTCCAACTCATAGCAGCCCTGTGTACAACAGAATGAATCACTGCCCAGTCCTACAACATCCTCACAATCGTTGCTATGCTTGAGCCCATTGTGGTAGTCAGTGTGTCAATCCATCACATGGAAGTTCTTCCACTTTTTCTCTGACACAATACCTTACCAAGCATGACATCCTTCTCCAGGGACTGGTCCCTCTTGATAACACATCCAAAATACGTGAAATGAAGTCTCATGATCCTCACTTCCAGAAGCACTCTAGCGGTACTTCTTCCAAGACAGACTTGTTCAATCTTCTGGAAGCCCATGATATATTTAATATTCTTCATAACTCTTAATTCAAAGGCAGCAAGTCTTCTTCAATCTCCCTTAATCATTGTTCAGCTTTCGCATGCATGTGAGGCAATTGAAAACATCATGGCTTCAGTAAGTGCACCTTAGTCCTTAAAGTGACATCTTTGTTTTTTAACACTTTAAAGAGGTTTTTCCTTGCAGCAGATTTGTCCAGTGCAATATGTCTTTTGATTTCTTGATTGCCACTTCCATGGGCATTGATTGTGGATCTAAGTAAAATGAAATCCTTGAAAACTTCAATCTTTTCTCTTTTTTTTTTGTGATGCTACTTTTTGGTCCAGTTGTGCGGATTTTTGTTTTCTTTACATTGAGGTGTAATCCATACTGAAAGCTGTAGTCTTTGATTTTCATCAAAGTACTTCAAATCCTCTTCATATTCAGTAAGAAAGGTTGTGTCTGCATATGGCAGGTTATTAATGAATCTTTCACCAATCCTGATGCTGTGTTCTTCATATAATCCAACTTCTTGGGTTATTTGTTCTGCATACAGATTGATTAAGTATGGTGAAAGGATACAACCCTGATGACACCTTTCCTAACTCTAAACCATGCAATATCCCCTCGTTATGTTCCATCAGTTCTTCATTGTATTCTAACTCCAGAAATGATTGAATGTTGACCAATTATTTTTGGTACAGTGACTCTGTATTCCTTCCATCTTATTTTGATGCTTCTTGCATTATTCAATACATTGCCCATAGAATCCTTCAATATTGCAACTTGGGGCTTGAATTTTTTCTTCAGTTCTTTCAGCTTGAGAAATGCCAAGCATGTTCTCTCCCTTTGGCTTTCTAACTCTAGGTCTTTGTAGATTTCTTTATAATAGTTTACATTATCTCCTAGAGCTACCCTTTGGAAATATTCTGTTCAACTCTTTTCCATTATCATTTCTTCCCTCTGCTTTAGCTGCTCTAAGTTCAAGAGCACGTTTCAGAGTCTCTTCTGACATCCATTTTGATCTTTTCTTTCTTTCTTGTCTTTTTAATGGCCTCTTGCTTTCTTCATGTATGATTTCCTTGATGTTATCCCACAACTCAACTGATCTTCAGTTATTAGTGTTCAATGTGTCAAATCTGTTCTTGAGATGGTCTCTAAATTCAGGTAGGATATACTCAAGGCCTTAATTTGGTTCTTGTGGACTTGTTTTAATTTTCCTCAGCTTCAACTTGAACTTTCATACAAGCAATTGATGATCTATTCTGCAGTCAGCCCCTCACCTTGTTCTGAATGATGATATTGAGCTTTTCCATAGTCTCATTCCAAACATGTAGTCAATTTGATTCCTGTGTTTGCTATCCAGTGAGGTCCATGTGTATAATGCTGTTTATGTTGTTGAAAAAAAAGGTATTTGGAATGAATAAAGTCATCGGTCTTGCAAAATTCTATGATGTGATCTTAGGTATTGTTTCCATCACGAAGGTCATATTTTCCAACTACAGAGCCTTCTTTATTTCCAACTTTCACATTCCAGTCACCAGTAATTATAAATGTGTCTTGATTGAATGTTTTATCAATTTCAGACTGCAGAAGTTGGTAAATATCTTCAATTTCCTCATCTTTGGCATTAGTGATTGGTGCGTATATTCGAGTAGTTGTCATATTAACTATTTTTCCTTGTAGGCTGCCATAGATTGAATTGTGTCCTCCAAAAATATGTGTCAACTTGGTTAGTCCATGATTCTCAGCATTGCGTGGTTGTCCTCCATTTTGTGATTTTCCTATGTGTTATAAATTATAATCTTTGCCTGTGCTTAAAGAGGATCAGGGTAGAATGTAACACCCTTGCTCAAGTCACATCCCTGATCCAATGTAAAGGAAGTTTCCCTGGGGTATGACCTTTAGCACCTTTTCTCTTACAAGACATAAAGAAAAGAAAAAAAAAAAAAAGAAGCAAGCAGAGAACTAGAAACCTCATACCATCAAGAAAGAAGAACTGGGGGCAGACTATATCCTTTGGACCCAGGGTTCTTGCATGGAGAAGCTCCTAGTCCAGAGGAAGAATGACGAGAAAGATCTTCCCTCCAGAGCTGACAGAGAGAGAAATTCTTCCCCTGGAGCAGACACCCTGAATTTGGACTTGTAGCCTACTAGATTGTGAGAAAATAAATTTCTCTTTGTTAAAGTCATCCACTTGTGATATTTCTGTTATAGCAGCACTAGATAACCAAGACAGAAATTTGATATGAGGAGCTGGGTGCTGATCTAACAGATACCTAAAATGTGAAAACAGTTTTGAAATTATGAAAGGATAGAAGACTCAGAAGATAGCGAGGAAACTTGTAACGCCAGAGAAGGCACAGATGGTGAGAAACAGCAACAGAAGACTGGCGGCAGCAGTGAACCTGCAGCACCATAGAACATGCAGTGGCAGAGAAGCAATAGCTGCAGTGAACCAGCAGCAGCAGAACCAGGAGACCAGCACCAGACCGCACTGGAGCTGACCCACAGAGCAAGACAGTTGAGTGTCTGTATGCAGGAGGCTTCCTCATAGAGTGGGGTGCCTCCAGGGACTTATCGGTCGAGCTACTGAGCTTTGGAACACTTGCCTCAGCAGTGCAGATGCGAGCATGAGGCCCAAGATCTGAAGAGACAAGGAACACAGGAAACTGAGTTTCCTCAGTCTCAAAATGTATGACCTCTGGGGGTTTCAAAGGTGGAGCCATGGTCTCTGGTGTTTCAAAGGGTAGAGCCTCCAGTCAGGTAGACTAGGAGAATCGGAGAATCGTGGCCCAGAGCAAGGGAACAGTTACTATCCCAGTGGGCCTGGAAGTTGGAGCTGAAGCCCAGAGGTGAGGGCCCTCCCCTCAGAATCTGGAAAGTGTGGCCAATACCTAGAGTCTGGAGGGCAGGACCATTGCGTAAATGGTCTCAGAGAACAGATTTTCAAGCCTTGAGGGTTAAGGTCATATGTTCTGCTGATTTGATTTGGTGCCTGTTGTGGCTACTTTCCCTCCAGTATCTCCCATTTGTAATGGGAATGTGTAGCTTGTGTTTGTTCTGCCATTGTACTTTGGAACCAACTTGTATTCTAGATTTTGCAGATGAAGAAGAATGTTTGGATTTTGAACTTGGAGTTGATTTAAGACTTTTGCTATGATATGATGGGGTGAATAAGTTTTACATGTGACAAGGACACAAGTTTTGGGGACCAAGAAAGTAGTGCCAGGAACACAGTGCATCCTTTGGACCTGAGGTTCCTGTGCAGAGAAGCTCCTAGACCAAGGGAAGACTAATGACAAGGACCTTCCTCCTGAGCCTACAGAGACAAAAAGCCTTCTCTTGGAGATAACACCCTGAATTTGGACTTTTAGCCTGCTAGGCTGTAAGAAAATAAATTTCTCTTTGTTAATGCCACCCACTTGTGGCATTTCTATTGTAGCAGCACTAGATAACTAAGATATAGGTGTATGGCTATTATCCTAGCACTGACAACCTTGAACTTCAGGATAGATCTTTAAATGTTCTTTTGGAGATGAATGCAGCACCATTCTTTTTCAGTTTGTCATTCCCAGAATAGTATACAATGTGATTGTCTGGTTCAAAATAGCCAATATCAGTCCATTTCAGCTTGCTAATGTTTAGGATATGGACATTTATTCATTCTATTTCGTTTTTGATGACTTCCAATTTTCCTAGATTCATATTTGTACATGTTCTAATTATTAATGGGTGCTTGCAGCTATTTCTTTACATTTTGAGTTGTTCCACACCAGCATATGAAGGCCCCAAAAGCTTGACTCCATCCACGTCATTGATGTTTATTTTGGGAGGCAGCTCTTCCTCAGTTATATTTTGAGTGCCTTCCAACCTGAAAGGCTCATCTTCTGGCAGTGCATCTGACAATGTTCTGCAGCTATTCATAAGGTTTCCCCTGGCCAACTTTTTCAGAAGGAGAGTCATCATGTCCTTCTTCCTTGTCTGTCTTAGTCTGGAAGCTCTGTTGAAACCTGTCCACCATGGGTGACCCTGACAGTATTTGAGATACCGGTGGCATAGCTTTCAGCATCACAGCAACTTGCAAGCCATCATAGTACAACAAACTGACAGACATCTAGTGTGGGATAATGGATAAAGTTAATTTAGTTTAAATAACATACAAATAAAATCTAGTATACATTAGGTGCTTAGAAGAGTATTAGCACACAACAAGTTTCTATAATTGTTAGCTGTTATTATCATAGCTATTGCTATTATATGTATTTGATGAAGCTTTCACTTTCACTGAAAGTCCAGTGGTTCAAAATATGGAGCTTTCTGTAATTCCAGTTATTGTTGTTTAATTTTATAGTACAAGTATTTGCAATGGTAGCTTTTAAAGATGTTTCTACTTACCCAATTAATATTTGTAAGAAGACACATTGACAGTTGTACATTTTGGAATGGACAACACACACATATACTGCTTTCTTTTTTCCAGCAAGAACATTTCTAGTATGGTACAAACTGAAAGTCTTAGCCTCTATGCAAAAATCTGTGCTTCTACTTCTTTTTTCTACTGTCTAGATCCGTTCCTTTAGGATTTTGTTGTTTGATTTCCACAATAGGTAAACTATGATGATTTTAAGATTAATGCAGTTTTTAATATCTTTAAAATACTTTGTGAAAGAACAAATGAATGAATCAGGATACCTGTTGTTTTAGATACTAACTTTTGAAAAATAAAGAAGACATATTAGAATTTGGATTAATTGGAATAATAAAGAGAATATTATTTTTTATCAGAAGAAGTCATTGTTGTATACTGTAAGGCAAGCATACAAGGTTGAATATTTCCAAAGAGATAGATGAGGATTAAAGAGGAAATGGAAATTAAAAACAATAAGGCAATAGAGGGATATGAGAAAAGATATTCATGGCCATAAATATCTAGTTAATCTTTCATAAAAACTGAAATTACAGGTTAAAATAAAATAAAGTAGGCATTGTGACCATATGTCACATCCTTTTAAGTGGAATTTAGTGTGTAAGAGGTAAAAAGCTTTGGTAGTTTCTCAAAAGTTTAAACCTAGCAATTCCACTTCTAGGTATAAACTTAAGAGTAATGAAAACAGATACTCACGCAAAAACTGGTATACAAATGTTTGCAGTAACATTCATAATACCCAATGAGTGGAAATAACCCAAATACCAATAAAATGAAGAGTGGCTTAAAAAAAAAAGTGGTATATCCATACAGTGGAACGCTATTCAGTAATAATAAAGAATAAAGTGTTTCTACATTCTATGTATAAATAACCTCGTATCATGTATGTAAAAAAAGTCAGTTACAAAAGACCACAAAGTGTATAATTTTACCCAGAGACACCTCAGAAGAGAGACCTGGTAATTTGCTTCCAGAAGGTCACAGCCTTGAAAGCCCTACAGAACAGTTATGCTTTGCACACATGGGGTCACCACGAGTCAGAATCAACTAGACAGCAACCAACAACAACTACTTATATAAAATGTTCAGAATAGACAAATCTACAGAGATTCATTACAGAAAATTCAGCAAAGCAAACCCTGTGGATCACAATAGACTATTGTCCTATCTAGTGCTGGAGGATGAGTCTCCTATGTTGGAAGGCGCTCAGAATATGCAGTTGCAAAAATGGACTCAAGCATACGAAAGATTATGAAGATGTCACAGGACTGGTCAAAGATTTTTTCTGTTGTAGATGGGATCATCATAAGCCTGAGCCAATTTGATGGCAACTAACAACAGCATAGTGACAAAGTTGATTACTGTTTTCTTTGGGTGGGAATAAGGTGGAAGAGGATAAGAATGGGGAGTGACTGCTAATAGATACAGTATTTCTATTTGAGGTGATCAAAATAATATATATTAGATTATAATGATTGTTGCCCAGTTCTGTGAATATACAGAAACCACTCAACTGTATACATTTAATGTATCAATTTTATAGTATCTGAATTATATTTCAATTAAAATGTTAAAAATAATACTTAAAAATATTTTAGTCCTATAAGATTATTTTACTGAGTTTCGTCAGAGCTCTCATAGGCATCTAGAAATAATTAAAATGTAGTAGAAAATTTAAGCTTAATCCTTTCATCAATGCTATGTCAAACTGTTATGGAGCCTACGGAAAATGTAACTTTTGAACTTCATTCATTTATTAAGCATTTATTCATAATCCTAATGTGTAATATCATCAATAACCCCTTTGTTATATGAAAAGTTAAACAAAGATTGATTTTGTGCCCTGCCTTGGATTCTATATTCTATCCTAGTGTTATTTTCAGAATTAAAAGAAAATTTTCATCCTTTTGAAACATGTTGGTTTTAATCCATATCATGTGTGGCTTGGGGTAAGACTTTAAAATCTTTATTATGCTTCTTTTCCTGATTTTAAATTTAAAAGAGAGTTTAAATGTAATATATCCATAACATATAGCATTTATAAGGTAGAGAAATACTGTATTATTTATACATTATGCCATAAACCCAAAAAACCTCATTGCTGTTGAGTGGATTCTAGCTCATAGTGAACTTATACGAAAGGGTGGAGCTGCATCATATGGTTTCTTAGGCTGAAATCTTTATGGAAGCAGAGCGCACACCTTTCTCTAGAAGAGCTGGTAGGTTCAAACTTTCAAACTTTCTGTTAGCAGCCAAGCACTTAACTACTATGCCACCAGAGCTCCTTTTGTTATAGCATAAACTACCTACGTATCTTACTTAATGATATTAAAAATCAGCCTGTATGCTATTCTATTTAATTATAGGTCCTGAAAATAAATTATTCTTAAAACAGTTACTATAAGGTTTTCTTTTGGAAAAAAACAATTGCATGAACTCGAGACCTTGAAAATTAATACTTTGTTAGCAATAATTAAAATACGTATAGACAAAAAGGAAACCCTGGTAGCATAGAAGTTAAGCACTACAGCTGCTAACCAAAATGTCAGCAGTTCAAATCCACCAGGCGCTCCTTGGAAACTCTATGTGGCAGCTCTACGTTGTCCTATAGGATCACTATGAGTCAGAATCGACTCAATGGCAATGGTTGGGTTTATAGACAAAAGAGGTAACTATTGAATTGATTACCCAGAAACCCAAAAATGGTTAAAAATGAAAAATTAATTTGTGCTTCTATTTCTTAATATTTAGTATGATTTTTTTGCTGATATCTCAGAAAAAGAAATTCATATTACCTTGATACATTTAACAATACAGAAAATTCAATTTATTCTTGTAGTAAATTTAATTGGGATTTCCTTCAAATTATGTCAAATATTTTGAGAAAAAAAATAACCTATATTAGATGTAGAAATAGTAACATAATGAAGCAATACAAATAATTATTTATATTAATAAATTATAACTTTCTCATAGAAGCGTGCAAAAATATAGATATACATGGATCTGGCTTAATGATGGAGCCCTGGTGTCTCCATGGTTAAAGAGCTGAGCTACTACTGAATGTAAATGGCCTAACAGCACCCATAAAGAGACAGAGACTGACAGAATGGATAAAAAAACATGATCCATCAATATGCTGTCTACAAGAGACATACCTTAGAAACAAAGACATAAATTTATTAAAATTCAAAGGTTGGAAAAAAATATATCAAGCAAACAGCTACCAAGAAAGAGTACAAGTGGCAATAGTAATCTCAGATAAAATAGACTTTAAAACAAAATCCACCATAAAAGACAAAGAAAGGCATTATATAATGATTAGACAGTCCATCATGAAGACATAACCATAATAAATATCTATGCACCAAATTACAGGGCTCCAAAATGCATAAAACAGCATTGAAAAGAGAAATTGACAGTTCCACAATAATAGTAGCAGACTTCAACACACTGCTCTCAGTAAAGAACAAGACATCTAGAAAGAAAGTCAGCAAAGGTAGAGAAGATCTAAAGACCACAGTCAGCCAACTTGACCTCATTCTTTTCCAACCCACATGGAACATTCTTTAGAAAAGACCACATCTTAGGCCACAAAGCAATCTCTAATAAGATCCAAAACATTGAGGTAATACAAAATATCTTCTCTGATCACAGTGCCATCAAAGTAGAAACTAACAACAGGAAGAGCAAGAGAAAAATCAATTATATTGAAACTGAATAACACCCTGCTTAAAAACCACAGGGTAATAGAAGAAATCAAAGATGGAATAAAAAAAATTCCTAGAATCAAATGAGAGTTAAAACACAACATACCAAAATCTTTGGGGCATAGCAAAGGCAGTGTTCAGAGGTCAATTTACGGCAATAGATGCACACATCAAAAAAGAAGAAAGGGATAAAATCAAAACATTAGCTACACGACTCAAACAAATAGAAAAAGAACAGCAAAAGAAGCCCACAGCCACCAGAAGAAAGGAAATAATAAAGATAAGAGTAGAAATAAATGATACAGAGAATAGGAAAACAATAGAAAAGATCAACAAAACCAAAAATTGGTTCTTTGAAAGGATCAACAAAATCAACAAACCTCTGGCCAAGTTGACAAAATAAAAACAAGAGACGACGCAAATAACCCAAATAAAAAATGAAATGGAGGACATTACGACAGACCCAACTGAGATACAAATGATCAAAACAGGGTATTATGAAAAACTATACTCCAAAAAATTTGAAAATGGACAAACTTCTAGGAACACACTACCTACCCAAACTAACAGAAAATGATGTTGAAAATCCAAGCAGACACATAACAAGAGAAGAGATTGAAAAAAAAAATAAAAAGACAACAAACTCCCCCCCCAACCCCAAGGAAAGCTCTGGCTAAGATGGCTTCACTGGATAATTCTACCAATCAGAGAAGAGCTTACACCAACTCTACTCAAGCTATTTCAGAACATAGAAAAGGAAGGGATACTTACAAATTCATTCTATGAATCCAGCATAACCTTAATACCAAAAACAGACAAAGACACCACAAAAAAAAGAAAACTACAGACCAATATCTGTCGTAAATATAGACACAAACATTCTCAACAAAATTCTAGCCAATAAGTTGGAATCAACTCAATGGCACTGGGTTAGAATTCAGCATCATATCAAAAAAATAAGACACTGCAACGAAGTACAATTCATACCAGGCACACAAGGATGGTTCAATATTAGAAAATCAATCAACATAATCCACCACATAAAGAAAAGAGAAGAATCACATGATCATCTCAATTAATGCAGAAAAGGCATTTGACAAAGTCCAACACACATTCCTGATAAAAACTCTCAATAAAATAGGTATAGAAGGGAAATTCTTCAACATGAGAAAACAACAGGCAACACTCTCAATGGAAAGAGGCTGAAAACATTCCCCTTGAGAACAGGAACAAGACAAGGATGCCCTTTATTACCACTTGTACATAACATTGTGCTGGAAGTCCTAGCTAGAGAAATAAGGCAAGAAAAAGAAATAAAGGGCATCCAAATTGGTAACGAATAAGTTAAACTATCCCTATTTGAGGACGATATGATAATATACGTAGAAAACCCAAAAGACTCTAGGAGAAAACTACTGGAGCTAAAGGAAAGATTCAGCAGAACAGCAGGATACAAGATAAGCATTTGAAAATCAGTTGGATTTCTATACACCAATAAAGAGAATGATGAAAAGGAAATCAGGAAAACAGTATCATTTAACGCCTAAAAAAGTAAAATACTTAGGAATAAACCTAACCAGGAATGTAAAAGACCTATATACAAAGAAAACTACAAAACACTACTGCAGTGGAGCCAAGATGGCGGACTAGGCAGACGCTACCTCGGATCCCTCTTACAACAAAGACATGGAAAAACAAGTGAATCAATCACATACATAACAATCTACGAACCCTGAACAACAAACACAGATTTAGAGACGGAGAACGAACTAATATGGGGAAGCAGCGATTGTTTCCAGAGCCTGGAGCCAGCGTACCAGTCAGGTACGGCACAAGCACAGAGAGCTGCCCCACCCCCCTGAACTAACCCCGGGAGGGGGACCAGCCGGTTCCGCGGGCGGCGTGGGACGCAGCCAGTAGGAGAAATCCCCGGGAGGCAGTGACTGGTCTTGGAGCAGGAAGAGCAGCGTCCCAGCCGGAGAACCGTCCCGCCGGGATTTAGACTGGACTCAGGTGGCTTCATTAACATCCAAATAGCCTGAGCCAGAGGGAGAACTCTGATAGGGATCTGACTGCGTTTTTTTTTTTAGCGGATTTTCTGGAAAAACTATTTTCCCAGTGATGGCTCAGAGACAACAATCCATATCAAACCACTTAAAGAACCAGACCATGACAGCTTCTCCAACCCCCCAAACAAAAGAATCAAAATCTTTCCCAAATGAAGATACAATCCTGGAATTATCAGATACAGAATATAAAAAACTAATTTATAGAATGCTTAAAGATATCACAAATGAAATTAGGATAACTGCAGAAAAAGCCAAGGAACACACCGATAAAACTGTTGAAGAACTCAAAAAAATTATTCAAGAACATAGTGGAAAAATTAATAAGTTGCAAGAATCCATAGAGAGACAACATGTAGAAATCCAAAAGATTAACAATAAAATAACAGAACTAGACAACGCAATAGGAAGTCAGAGGAGCAGACTCGAGCAATTAGAATGCAGACTGGGACATCTGGAGGACCAGGGAATCAACACCAACATAGCTGAAAAAAAATCAGATAAAAGAATTAAAAAAAAAGAAGAAACCCTAAGAATTCTGTGGGACTCTATCAAGAAGGATAACCTGCGGGTGATTGGAGTCCCAGAACAGGGAGGGGGGACAGAAAACACAGAGGAAATAGTTGAAGAACTCCTGACAGAAAACTTCCCTGACATCATGAAAGACAAAAGGATATCTATCCAAGATGTTCATCGAACCCCATTTAAGATTGATCCAAAAAGAAAAACACCAAGACATATTGTCATCAAACTCACCAAAACCAAAGATAAAGAGAAAATTTTAAAAGCAGTCAGGGAGAAAAGAAAGGTTTCCTTCAAGGGAGAATCAATAAGAATAAGTTCAGACTACTCAGCAGAAACCATGCAGGCAAGAAGGGAATGGGACGATGTATACAGAGCACTGAAGGAGAAAAACTGCCAGCCAAGGATCATATATCCAGCAAAACTCCCTCTGAAATATGAAGGCGAAATTAAGATATTTACAGACAAACACAAGTTTAGAGAATTTACAAAAACCAAACCAAAGCTACAAGAAATACTAAAGGATATTGTTTGGTCAGAGAACCAATAATATCAGATATCAGCACAACACAAGGTCACAAAACAGAACGTCCTGATATCAACTCAAATAGGGAAATCACAAAAACAAATTAAGATTAATTAAAAAAAAAATACACATAACAGGGAATCATGGAAGTCAATAGGTAAAAGATCACAGTAATCAAAAAGGGGGACTAAATACAGGAGGCATTGAACTGCCATATGGAGAGTGATACAAGGCGTTATAGAACAACACAAGTTAGGTTTTTACTTAGAAAAATAGGGGTAAATAATAAGGTAACCACAAAAAGGTATAACAACTCTATAACTCAAGATAAAAACCAAGAAAAACGTAACGACTCAACTAACATAAAGTCAAGCACTATGAAAATGAGGATCTCACAATTTACTAAGGAAAACGCCTCAGCACAAAAAAGTATGTGGAAAAATGAAATTGTCAACAACACACATAAAAAGGCATCAAAATGACAGCACTAAAAACTTATTTATCTATAATTACCCTGAAGGTAAATGGACTAAATGCACCAATAAAGAGACAGAGAGTCACAGACTGGATAAAGAAACACGATCCATCTATATGCTGCCTACAAGAGACACACCTTAGACTTAGAGACACAAACAAACTAAAACTCAAAGGATGGAAAAAAGTATATCAAGCAAACAATAAGCAAAAAAGAAAAGGAGTAGCAATATTAATTTCTGACAAAATAGACTTTAGACTTAAATCCACCACAAAGGATAAAGAAGGACACTATATAATGATAAAAGGGACAATTGATCAGGAAGACATAACCATATTAAATATATATGCACCCAATGACAGAGCTGCAAGATACATAAATCAAATTTTAACAGAATTGAAAAGCGAGATAGACACCTCCACAATTACAGTAGGAGACTTCAACACACCACTTTTGGAGAAGGACAGGACATCCGGTAAGAAGCTCAATAGAGACACGGAAGATCTAATTACAACAATCAACCAACTTGACCTCATTGACTTATACAGAACTCTCCACCCAACTACTGCAAAATATACTTTTTTTTTCTAGCGCACATGGAACATTCTCTAGAATAGACCACATATTAGGTCATAAAACAAACCTTTGCAGAGTCCAAAACATCGAAATATTACAAAGCATCTTCTCAGACCACAAGGCAATAAAACTAGAGATCAATAACAGAAAAACTAGGGAAAAGAAATCAAATACTTGGAAAATGAACAATACCCTCCGGAAAAAAGACTGGGTTATAGAAGACATCAAGGAGGGAATAAGGAAATTCATAGAAAGCAACGAGAATGAAAATACTTCCTATCAAAACCTCTGGGACACAGCAAAAGCAGTGCTCAGAGGCCAATTTATATCAATAAATGCACACATACAAAAAGAGGAAAGAGCCAAAATCAGAGAACTGTCCCTACAACTTGAACAAATAGAAACTGAGCAACAAAAGAATCCATCAGGCACCAGAAGAAAACAAATAATCAAAATTAGAGCTGAACTAAATGAATTAGAGAACAGAAAAACAATTGAAAGAATTAACAAAGCCAAAAGCTGGTTCTTTGAAAAAATTAACAAAACTGATAAACCATTGGCTAGACTGACTAAAGAAAAACAGGAAAGGAAACAAATAACCCGAATAAGAAACGAGAAGGACCACATCACAACAGAACCAAATGAAATTAAAAGAATCATTTCAGATTAGTATGAAAAATTGTACTCTAACAAATTTGAAAACCTAGAAGAAATGGATGAATTCCTGGAAAAACACTACCTACCTAAACTAACACATTCAGAAGTAGAACAACTAAATAGACCCATAACAAAAAAAGAGATTGAAACAGTAATCAAAAAACTCCCAACAAAAAAAAGCCCTGGCCCGGACGGCCTCACTGCAGAGTTCTACCAAACTTTCAGAGAAGAGTTAACACCACTACTACTAAAGGTATTCCAAAGCATAGAAAATGACGGAATACTACCCAACTCAGTCTATGAAGCCACCATCTCCCTGATACCAAAACCAGGTAAAGACATTACAAAAAAAGAAAATTATAGACCTATATCCCTCATGAACATTGATGCAAAAATCCTCAACAAAATTCTAGCCAATAGAATCCAACAACACATCAAAAAAATAATTCACCCTGATCAAGTAGGATTCATACCAGGTATGCAAGGCTGGTTTAATATCAGAAAAACCATTAATGTAACCCATCACATAAATAAAACAAAAGACAAAAACCACATGATCTTATCAATTGATGCAGAAAAGGCATTCGACAAAGTCCAACACCCATTTATGATAAAAACTCTTACCAAAATAGGAATTGAAGGAAAATTCCTCAACATAATAAAGGGCATCTATGCAAAGCCAACAGCCAATATCACTCTAAATGGAGAGAACCTGAAAGCATTTCCCTTGAGAACGGGAACCAGACAAGCATGCCCTTTATCACCGCTCCTATTCAACATCGTACTTGAAGTCCTAGCCAGGACAATTAGGCTAGACAAAGAAATAAATGGGATCCGGATTGGCAAGGAGGAAGTAAAGTTATCACTATTTGCAGATGACATGATTATATACACAGAAAACCCTAAGGAGTCCTCCAGAAAACTACTGAAACTAATAGAAGAGTTTGGCAGAGTCTCAGGTTATAAAATAAACATACAAAAATCACTTGGATTCCTCTACATCAACAAAAAGAACACCGAAGAGGAAATAACGAAATCAATACCATTCACAGTAGCCCCCAAGAAGATCAGATACTTAGGAATAAATCTTACCAAGGATGTAAAAGACCTATACAAAGAAAACTACAAAGCTCTACTATAAGAAATTCAAAAGGACATACTTAAGTGGAAAAACATACCCTGCTCATGGATAGGAAGACTTAACATAGTAAAAATGTCTATTCTACCAAAAGCCATCTATACATTTAACGCACTTCCGATCCAAATTCCAATGTCATATTTTAAGGGGATAGAGAAACAAATCACCAATTTCATATGGAAGGGAAAGAAGCCCCGGATAAGCAAAGCACTACTGAAAAAGAAGAAGAAAGTGGGAGGCCTCACTTTACCTGACTTCAGAACCTATTATACAGCCACAGTAGTCAAAACAGCCTGGTACTGGTACAACAACAGGCACATAGACCAATGGAACAGAATTGAGAACCCAGACATAGATCCATCCACGTATGAGCAGCTGATATTTGACAAAGGACCAGTGTCAATTAACTGGGGAAAAGATAGCCTTTTTAACAAATGGTGCTGGCATAACTGGATATCCATTTGCAAAATAATGAAACAGGACCCATACCTCACACCATGCACAAAAACTAACTCCAAGTGGATCAAAGACCTAAACATAAAGACTAAAACGATAAAGATCATGGAAGAAAAAATTGGGACAACCCTAGGAGCCCTAATACAAGGCATAAACAGAATACAAAACATTACCAAAAATGATGAAGAGAAACCCGATAACTGGGAGCTCCTAAAAATCAAACACCTATGCTCATCTAAAGACTTCTCCAAAAGAGTAAAAAGACCACCTACAGATTGGGAAAGAATTTTCAGCTATGACATCTCCGACCAGCGCCTGATCTCTAAAATCTACATGATTCTGTCAAAACTCAACCACAAAAAGACAAACAACCCAATCAAGAAGTGGGCAAAGGATATGAACACACATTTCACTAAAGAAGATATTCAGGCAGCCAATAGATACATGACAAAATGCTCTTGATCATTAGGCATTAGAGAAATGCAAATTAAAACTACGATGAGATTTCATCTCACACCAGCAAGGCTGGCATTAATCCAAAAAACACAAAATAATAAATGTTGGAGAGGCTGCGGAGACATTGGAACTCTCATACACTGCTGCTGGTGGGAATGTAAAATGGTACAACCACTTTGGAAATCTATCTGGCGTTATCTTAAACAGTTAGAAATAGAACTACCATACAACCCAGAAATCCCACTCCTCGGAATATACCCTAGAGATACAAGAGCCTTCATACAAACAGATATATGCACACCCATGTTTATTGCAGCTCTGTTTACAATAGCAAAAAGCTGGAAGCAACCAAGGTGTCCATCAACGGATGAATGGGTAAATAAATTGTGGTATATTCACACAATGGAATACTACGCATCGATAAAGAACAGTGACAAATCTCTGAAACATTTCATAACATGGAGGAACCTGGAAGGCATTATGCTGAGCGAAATGAGTCAGAGGCAAAAGGACAAATATCGTATAAGACCACTATTATAAAATCTTGAGAAATAGTAAACCTGAGAAGAACACATACTTTTGTGGTTACGAGGAGGGGAGGGATGGAGGGTGGGAGAGGGTTTTTATTGATTAATCAGTAGATAAGAACTGCTTTAGATGAAGGGAAAGACAACACTCAATACACGGAAGGTCAGCTCAATTGGACTGGACCAAAAGCAAAGAAGTTTCCGGGATAAAATGAATGCTTCAAAGGTCAGCGGAGCAAGCGCGGGGGTCTGGGGAACATGGTTTGCGGGGACTTCTAAGTCAATTGGCAAAATAATTCTATTATGAAATCATTCTGCATCCCACTTTGAAATGTGGTATCTGGGGTCTTAAATGCTAACAAGCGGCCATCTAAGATGCATCAGTTGGTCTCAACCCACCTGGAGCAAAGGAAAATGAAGAACACTAAGGCCACACGACAACTAAGAGCCCAAGAGACAGAAAGGGCCACATGAACCAGAGACCTACATCATCCTGAGACCAGAAGAACTAGTTGGTGCCTGGCCACAATTGATGACTGCCCTGACAGGGAGCACAGCAGAGGACCCCTGAGGGAGCAGGAGATCAGTGAGATACAGACCCCAAATTCTCATGAAAAGACCAAACTTAATGGTCTGACTGAGACTAGAGGAATCCCGGCGGCCATGCTCCCCAGACCTTCTGTTGACACAGGACAGGAACCATCCCCGAAGGCAACTCATCAGACATGAAAGGGACTGGTCAGCGGGTGGGAGAGAGACGCTGATGAAGAGTGAGCTAATTATATCAGGTGGACACTTGAGATTGTGTTGGCAACTCTTGTCTGGAGGGGGGATGGGAGGATAGAGAGAGAGGGAAGCCGGCAAAATTGTCAAGAAAGGAGAGACTGAAAGGGCTGACTCAAGAGGGGGAGAGCAAGTGGGAGTAGGGATTGAGATGTATGTAAACTTATATGTGACAGACTGATTGGATTTGTAAACGTTCACTTGAAGCTTAATAAAAATTATAAAAAAAAAACACTACTGCAAGAAAACAAAAGAAATCTACATAAATGGAAAAGCATACCATTCTCATGAATAGGTAGACTCAACATTGTGAAAATGACAATTCCATTGAAAACAATCTACAAATATAATGCAATCCCAATTCAGATACCAACAACATTCTTTAAAGAGATGGAAAAACTAATCATTAACTTTATATGGAAAGGGAAGCAGCCCTGGATAAGTAAAGCACTACTGAAGAAAAGAAATAAGGTAGGAGGACACTCATTACCTGACCTCAGACCTACTACACAGCTACAGTAGTCAAAACAGCCTGGTACTGGTACAAGGACAAATACATTGAGCGGTGGAACAGAATTAAGGACTTAGATGTAAATCCATCCACCTATGGTCACCTGATCTTTCACAAGTACCCAAAGTCCATCAAATGAGGAAAAGGCAGTCTTTCTAACTAATAACGCTGTCAAAATTGGACATTCATCTGCAAAAAATGGAACAGGGCCCCTACCTCACACCGTATACAAAAACTAATTCAAATGGATAAAAGACCTGAACACAAAGCCAAAAACTATAAAGATCTTTGAAGAAAAAATAGAATCAATACTAGAAGTCCTAATACACTGCTTTAACAGGATACAAACCATTACTAACAACACACAAATTCCAGAATATAAGCTAGATAACTGGAATTTTCTAAAAATTAAACACTTATGCTCATCAAAGCACTTCAACAAAAGAGTACAAAGAGAAACTACAGATGGAGAAAAAAAATTTGCCTATTACAAATCCAAGAAAATTCTAGTCTCTAAAACCTACAGGAAAATCCATCACCTCTACAACAAAAAGACAAATACCTCAATTAAATAATGGGCAAAGGAAATGAGCAGACACTTTCACCAAGGAAGACATTCAAGCGGCCTACAGACACATGAGGAAATACTTGTGATCACTAACCGTTAGAGAAATGCAAATCAAAACCAGAGTGAGATATCATCTTGCCTCCAGAGTTACTGGCACTAATCAAAAAAATAGAAAATGATAAATATTGGAGAGACTGCGGGGAGATTGGAGCTCTTATGCATTGCTGGTGGGAGTGCAAAATGGTTCAACCACTTTTGAAAATCTGACACTACCTTAAAAAGCTAGAAATAGGAATACTATATGATTCAGCAATCCCACTCCTAAGAATATATCCTAGAGAAATAAGACCCATCACACAAATAAACATATGCACACCCATGTCCATTGCAGCACTGTTCACAATAGCAAAAATGTGGAAACAACCTAGATGTCCATCAACATATGAATGTATAAACATACTATGGTACATACACACGATGGAGTACTACACAACTATAATGAATCTGTGAAGCATCCACAGCATGGATGTATTTGGAGGACATTATACTGAGTGAAATAATTCAATCACAAAAGGACAAATTTTGTATGACACTTCTACTATAAAAACTCATGAAAAGTTTTACACACAAAAAGAAACAATCTTTGATTATGAGGGAGGGAGGGGTGGCGATGGAAAATCACCAAATAGACAATAGATAAGTGGTTACTCTGGTGAAAACTAAGACAGTACACAATACTGGGGAAGCTAGCACAACTTGTAGAGGGCAAGGTCATGGAAGCTCTATAGACCAAACTCCTTGAGGGACCGAATTGCTGGGTTGACGGCTGTGGGGACCATGGTCTCAGGAAACATCTAGCTCAATTGGCTTAACATAGTTTATAAAGAAAATGTTCCACGTTCTACTTTGGTGAGTGGTGCCTGGGGTCTTAGAAGCCTGTGAGCAGCCATCTAAAATACTCTACTGGTCTCACCCCTTCCAGAGCAAGGGAGAATGAAGAAAACTAAAGACACAAGGGAAAGATTAGTCCAAAGGACTAAGGTACCACAACTGGTGTGGCCTCCACCAGTCTTGAGTCCAGTACAACCAGACAGTGCCTGGCTACCACCATTGACTGCTCTGACAGGGATCACAATAGTGGGTTCCAGAAAAAGCTGAAGAAAAATGTAGAACAGAATTCTAACCCACAAGAAAAGACCAGACTTACAGACTGACAGAGACTGGAAAAGCTGTGAGAGTATGGCCCCTTGGACACCCTTGTAGCTCAGTGACAAAGTTACTCCTGAGGTTTACCCTTCATGCAAATTTACTCACTGAATGAATTATGTGTCAAAACTCAGTATTTCAACGTATGTACCACAAGTATTTATAAAACTCTTACATGTTATTTACATAAGCATTGTTATTTTTATTTGCCATCAAATTGATTGTGACTCATGACGATGCCACATTTGCAGATTAAAACTGCTTAAGAGAGCGTTCAAGTCCGTGACCATTTGGAACCAGATCACCAGGTCTGTCTTCCAAGGCATCTCTGGGTGGGTTCGAACCACCAGCCTTTTGTCTGGTAGCCCATTGTTAACCATTTTATGTAATCTAAAGAGGACGCAAAACAAAGGATATCATTGCTGATGTCAGATGGATCTTGGCAGAAAGCAGAAAATACCAGAAAGATGTTTACCTGTGTTTTATTGACTACACAAAGGCATCCAACTGTGTGGCTCATAACAAATTATGGATAACATTGTGGAGAATGGGAATTCCAGAATACTCAGTTGTGCTCTTTTGGAACTTGTAGCTAGATCAAGGAATAGTGGTTGTCATGGATTGAATTGTGCCCCCCAAAAATATGTGTCAATTTTGTTAGGCCATGATTCCCAGTATTGTGTGGTATCAACTTGGTTAGGCCATGTGTGTTTGTCCTCCATTTTGTGATTATAATTTTATGTTGAGGGGATTAGGGTAGGAACAGTAACACCACCCTTACTCAGGTCACCTCCCTGATCCAAGGTAAAGGGAATTTCCCTGCAGTGTGATTTGTACCACCTTTTATCTCTTTAGAGATAAAAGGAAAGCGAAGCAAGCAGAGAGTAGGGGACCTCATAGCACCAAGAAAGCAGCACCAGGAGCAGAGAGTGTCCTTTGGACCTTGGGTCCCTGTGCCTAAGAAGCTCCTCGACCAGGGAAGAGTGAGGAAAAGGACATTCCTCCAGAGCTGACAGAGAGAGAAAGCCTTCCTCTGGAGCTGACATCCTGAATTTGGACTTGTAACCTACTAGACTGTGAGAGAATAAATTCCTCTTTGTTAAAGCTACCCACTCGTGGTATTTCTGTTATAGCAGCGCTAGATGACTTAGGCAGTGGTTCAGACAGAACAAGGGGATACTGTGGTTTAAATCAGGAAAGGTTTGTGTTGGGATTGTATCTTTTCACCGTACTTATTCAAATTGTATGCTGAAAAAATAATCTGAAAAACTGGATAATATAAAGAAAAATGTGGCACCAGGATTGGAGGAACACTCTTAATCCACTTGCCATACACAGATGACACAACCTTTCTTGCCGAAAATGAAGATAACTATGAGCACTTACTGATGAAAATCAAAGACCATAGCCTTTAGTATGGATTACACCTCAACATAAAGAAAATGAAAATACTTATACCTGGACCAATAAACAATATCATAATGGCAAAGAAATTGAAGTTGTCAAGGACATCATTCTTCTTTGATCAACAATCAATGCTGAAGAAGCAACAGTTGAGAAATCAAATGACAAATCTGCTGCAAATGAACTCTAAAGTCTTAAAAACAGAGATGTCACTTTGATGACTAAGTTGAACCTGACACAGGCCATGGGATTTTCAATTGCCTTATATTCATGTAAAAGCTTGGCAATGAAAAAGGAAGACCAAAGAAGAATGGACACATATGAATTGCAGTGTTGGCAAAGAATATTGAACATACATACCATGGACTGATAGAAGGACAAATGAATATATCTTGGAGGAAGTACAATCAGAATACTCCCTAGAAACAAGGGTGGGAGACTTTGCCTCCCTTACTTTGGCACGTTTTCAGGACAGACCCATCTCTGGAGAAGAACATCATGCATGGTAAGTAATGAGGGGTCAGTGTAAGGGGAAAACTCTCAGTGAGGTGGATTGGCAGACACAGTGGCCTCAACAATGTACTCAGACATAGCCAGGACTGTGAGGAAGACACAGGACAGTGCAAAGCTTTGTTTTGTTGTACATAGGGTCTCTGTGAGGCAGAATCCACCCAATGGCTGCTAACAACAGCAAATCTACCTATCTAATATCTACCTATCTGTCTGTCTGTCTGCTTGCTTGCTTGCCTGCCTACCCGCCTGTCGGCCTGCCTATGTATAAAAAAAAAAAAAAATTTTTTTTTGTATAATCTCCATAAAAATCAATAACTTCTCTGTCTTCTAGGATCACAAAGCATCTTTGTCCTAGAGGACATAAAGCACATACATTGTAGTAAGAAACACCATGACATGTACAATGATAGGTTTAAAAAAAACTGTTGTTTTTGTTAGGTGCTGTTGAGTCGATTCCAACTCATAGAGACCTTATGCACAACAGTAGGAAACACTGCTCAGTCCTGTGCCATCCTCACACTGATTCCTACATTTGAGTTCATTACTGCAGCCACAGCATGAATTCATATGTTGAGGGTCTTTCTCTGTTTCACTGACCCTCTGTTTTACCAAGTATGATGTCTTCCTCCAGGGACTGGTCCATTCTGATAATGTGTTCAAAGTATGTGAGGGGAAATCTCTCAACCCTCCTTTCTAAGGAGGATTCTGGCTGTACTTCTTCCAAGACATATCTGCTTGTTCTTCTGGCAGGCAGTCCATGGTATATCCAATAATCTTTGACAAAATTGTAATTTAAAGGCATCAATTCTTGGGTCTTATTCATTGTTCAGTTTTTATATGCATATGAGGTGATTGAAAATACTATGGCTTGAGTCAGGGGTACCATAGTCCTCAAAGTAGCATCTTTGCTTTTTAAAGCTTTAAAGAGGCATTTTGCAGCAGATTTTCCCAATGCAGTATGTCATTTGATTTTTTGAATGCTTCAAATAAAGTCCTTTTGTTAAAGAGTTACTAAAATTACTATAAATGACTATGACGTATTCTTTATTTTAGGGCTTCAAAGAATAGTTGTCTTTTGTGACAGGATTCTCAATTTTCATTCCACCTCTGTTGATAAGCTGATGCCATCATGACTATCCCCATGTCCTTGAGAGTGATGTATTAATGAATGAGTATTTGACCCTATCTTAATCAGTGAAGTTTGAGAAGAAATCTGGGGTGCTGTTTCTAGGATTCTTTGCTTTTAAGAAGGAGAGAGGAAGAGATATCACTCTGATTGTTTTCTTGTCGCTATAAAATACCTACTAGTGCCATAGTTACATACCAATGATCATGAATATAACATAGGATCAGGCACCATTTTCTTCTGTTGTGCATAAGGTCACCATGAGTGGGAGCTCACTTAATGATAACTAACAACAACAACAAAACAAGAACAGCAACAACAAAACATGAATAACAACAACAGAAGAAATGAACTTATTCCTGATGAATAGATGCAGACTCATGGCAATGCCGTGTGTTGCAGAGTACAGCAGAGCTCCATAGCGTTTTCTTGGCTGTAATCTTTAAGGAAGCAGATTGCCAGAACTTACTTAACCAGAACCACTGTGTGGATTCAATCTCCTTTTGGTTAGTTGCCAAGTACAAACCATTTGTGTCATTCTGGGACCTTTACAACAACAACAACTGCTACAGTAATCTTCCTACTAGATTGAGAATTAAGCTAACATCACAGATACATTAGTAAACACATGAAAAACTTGGTGTCCTTGAACTTTCTTAAGAACCGATGTGTGGACTGCCCTAACCTTGGATATCTGATTACATAAAATAAAATTTTTATTATTTAAATGAGTTTGAATAAGTTGCATTTTCAGTTAGTTTTTACTCTAAATTTTGACAATTGATGCAGCCAATATTAGGAGAGAAATTTAGGGTCAAGTCAATTTCGTGATGTTCTTTTCTCAGTATTTTCAGTAAAAACACATCTAAAATTCCCTCTGGGGGAAAAATGTAAGGTTACTATTAAAAAGTAAGAATCCTATTTCTACTTTACTATAACATACTGAGCCCATAAGTGTGCCTTCTACAAGGTCTTTTTGAAACACCAGAAAAGAAATACAGTGATAAAGAATAATAATAGCAGGGAATGAAACAGCTATAGAGCTGAAAAACATATTTAGGAGACACAAAGAAAAATAATTAAAAAGTAAATGAATGAGAAATTGGAAAAACCCTCTCAGTTAAAAAAAAAAAAAAGTCTTAATGCTCCCAAGAGTCAAGAGAAAAATCTCATTAGTAAGAAAAAAAAAAAAGAGAGAGAGAGAATGAAAACCAGCACCCATAGATCAAATTAAGGCTTGAATTTGTAAGCTGACTTTTGTGGATTATCCAATATCTATTGACCTAGAACTTTACTTTCCTGTTCCTACAAAGCAAGACTACATAAAAAGTTACCTATTTCAATCATACCTCTATGCATAGGAATTCAAGTTAAAACTCTCCCAGAAAAATTAGAACCGGAAACCTTGCACAGATTTGGAGGCAGAATTAATAATTCCAGTGTAGGAAGCTAAGACAAACAAACGAAGCCTCCAAAGCAAGAATTACATTTTAGAATTCCCTAATCTCATGTCAACCCACCCATCGGCACTACGTAAGAAAGTCTTGGTGATCCACTTCCATAAGGTCACAGCCGTTGTAAACTCCATGGAACGCAATCCTGCTCTGAAACATGGGTTCACCATGAGTCAGAATCAACTCAATGGAAAAGGCTTAGTTTGGGTTTCGTTTAGTTTTTTTTTTTTTCTTTTGTAATATTTTTTATTGTGCTTTAAGTGAAAGTTTACAAATTAAGTCAGTCTCTCACACAAAAACCCATATACACCTTGTTCCCGTTGCCATCGAGTGTTGCATACTCCCAATTACTCTCCCCCTAATGAGACAGCCTGCTCTCTCCCCCCATTCTCTCTTTTCATATCCATTTCACCAGCTTCTAACCCCCTCCACCCTTTCATCTCCCCCCCAGACAGGAGATGCCAACATAGTCTCAAGTGTCCATCTGATCCAAGAAGCTCACTCCTCATCAGCATCCCTCTCCAACCCATTGTCCAGTACAATCCACATCTGAAGAGTTGGCTTCGGGAATGGTTCCTGTCCTGGGCCAACAGGAGGTCTGGGAGCCATGACCACTGGGGTCCTTCTAGTCTCAGTCAGACCATTAAGTCTGGTCTTACTAGAATTTGGGGTCTGCATCCCACTGATCTCCTGCTCCCTCAGGGGTTCTCTGTTGTGTTCCGTGTCAGGGCAGTCATTGGTTGTAGCTGGACACCATCTAGTTCTTCTGGTCTCAGGATGATGTAGTCTCTGGTTCATGAGGCCCTTTCTGTCTCTTGGGCTCGTAATTGCCTTGTGTCCTTAGTGTTCTTCATTCTCCTTGGATCCAGTGGGTTGAGACCAATTGATGCAAATTAGATGGCTGCTTGCTAGCGTTTAAGACCCCAGACACCACTCTTCAAAGTGGGATGTGAAATGTTTTCTTAATTAGATGTCCCCTGAAATCATGGTCCCCAGTTCCCTGCCTCTGCTACACTGGCCTTTGAAGCTTTCAGTTTATTCAAGAAACTTCTTTGCTTTTGGTTTAGTCCAGTTGTGCTGACCTCCCTTGAACTGTCTTTCCCTTCACCTAAAGCAGTTCCTATCTACTATCTAATTAGTGAATGCCCCTCTCCCACCCTCCCTCCCTCCCTCACCCTCCCTCCCTCCTCTCATAACCACAAAAGAATGTTTTCTTCTCAGTTTAAACTATTTCTCAAGTACTTATAATAGTGGTCTTTGGTTTGGTTTAGTTTTCAATTCCATTTATGAAAAAAATTCCTAAAGTGTCATTGATAAAAATCTTAAAAAAAAAAAAACTTAAAGAAAACACTGCCATTTGCAAGAATCAGCATAAAAAAACAAACATGGAATCCAATCTACATACAGAATAACACACAAAAAAAATCCAGTGCCGTCCAGTTAATTCCAACTCATAGCTACCCTACAGGACAGAGTAGAACTGCCCCATAGAGTTTCCAAGGAGTGCCTGGTGGATTCAAACTGCCAACCCTTTGGTTAGCAGCCATAGCACTTAACCACTATGTCACCAAGGTTTCTATATAAAGAATAAAAAAAAAAAAAAATGCATTTGCTTAAATTTTAAAGAAAGAGAAGCATCAAAATTTTTACTTTAGAAAGTATGAAATATGAATGTATCAGAAATAAATATTATGGACCTACCCTGATATTCTTATGCCTTACAGACTAGGCTGCTATTTCTGAGGCTGTTCCATCAATTTCCACACAGAGTGCAGGTCTCTCCCCTTTGGCTTCCATTTCATCATTATATGCAGGGTGTTCCCGTCTCATTTTACCTTTCCCATTTCTTGGATAAACACAACACTACAAGTCATGGAGCCTGGCAGCCCAAGTGATTCCCAAAGAGGCCAGATGATAGAACCTTGATGTGCACATATTTTCACCTGTGTGTGTGTGTGTGTGTGTGTCAGGGGTATCTGGTAGTGAATAGAACAGATAAGTTCTCACTCCCTACTTATTTCCCAAGGACTACTCCAAGGTATGGATTCTCCATGAAACCTATCCAGAGAAATCTGGCATGCCAAACGGGTACACCTATTGAGCAATCTGCTGTTAGCTTTCAGAGCTTACTATGAATTTTAGCATAGTATTTAAACACTTAAATTTGCTCTAGAAATTCTATTGACTTAACGTCTGTTTTTTCTTCATCTTTAACTATCTGGAATTTGCACTGCACAAATAAAGAGTACACACATTCTTATCTTAGGCTCTCATTTATAGAGAACCAGGAAAAGACAGACATGTATAGAATGCAATTTAAAAGTTCCAACCCAATGATTTGCAAGAGGCAGTGCATAAAAACAAATCTAAGAAGTAATTGATGAGGTCCATTTTGGATTAAATCATAAAACTTTACTGCACAACTCTTAACACCATTGACATAATGTTTAATAACTTTTTGTTGTTGTTATGATTTTGTCTGTTCCTTTATTCTAAAAAGTAATGTCCAAGTTTGGGATAATTTTTTTTTTCATTCTTTTCTTTTGTATTCTTCAAACACCTGAAACAACCATTCATTACTGAGAATAATGAATGAATTAATAGATTACTAAATCAGTCTATCAATCATTTTTCAGTATATACATTTTAGACTCTCACACATGATAAATAAATAAAAACATCCCATTCTACTTTTTTTACAACAGAATTGAAACATTACGCTACTATAATAATTAAATGGCCATTTCATTGGTTACTTTTTCTATTTATTTTCCAGAAACATAGATAAGGATTTCATTTGCAAAATAATAGTGTTAAGCAATTTTCTGCAAAGAAGAAGCATGAAAATTCAATGCAGTCTCAGCAAATGTCTTTGAGAGTAGTAACCTTCACCCGAGTTGAAGGACTGCAGTCAAGGTTATTTAATGAAACAGACTATGAGTTTGAAAGTAGATTCGAATTCTTATTGCTGACTTCCTGAGCGATTACAATCCTTATATTTACTTTGGTCATTCATCGAATTTACCATAGATGAAAACAGTTAATTTTTTTACAAAAGATAGCTTGTGAATGATATTATATGTTCATGGAACATTTTGAGTGTTGCTGGGAAAAGTGGTAAATACATTTGAAGAAGACTATTCGGGGTACACAATGGTTAATAAAAGGTTCTAGCAAAAAAAATGCTTGTTCTATCTCCCTACATGAGGAAACACTCTTGATGTTTTAAGGTCAATGTTGTTTTCAACACGCTTTTTAGCCATTTCTGTCACCACCACTATAATACTTTTACATTAAGTGACTACAGGTGAGAATTAGGATAGGAAATGCACATACTCTTATATGTTCTCTCATCCCCAGGACATGTTTCCTAAAACTCATTCAAATAACTGTCTTCTCACATAGCTGCCACTACCAATATAAGATGAAAGGTTTACAGGCTGTTTCAAAAAAGAGCGAAAGGCAATGAGATAAATTTAAGAGGTGATCATTATTTTCTCAATAATTAAAAATTGGGGTGGAATAGGATGATACTGGATTAAATACTATATTTTAACAATTTGCTTAATCTTCATTATTAAACCAAAAAACACAAACCAAACCCATTGTCATTGAATCAATTCTGACTCACAGTAACCCTACAGGACAGTGTAGAACTGCCCCATAGGGTTTCCAAGGATTCTTGGTTAGCAGGTGGGCTCTTAACCACTTTGCCACCAGGGCTCCAATCTTTATTTTACTTCCCTGGTAATAATCTTTATTATTAAGGAAGTAAAATTATTTTTATCTCTATCATAAAAATGACTTTTATTTAAAATAATAATACTAATATAAATACAAGTAATAATACAACCAATTTAAATTGGAATAAGTTTATTAATGAATAAAGGTAATTTTAACGGTACTTTTTCATAGTCATGTTTTTTTAATTAGATAACTGAAAATATTAATACTTTGCACAAAGAGAAATAAAATCTTAAGAAGATGTTTTTCCACATAGAAAAAGGTAGATGAAGAATTCAGATGACCTCTGGAGTATTATCATGTATTTTTAAGTCTATTTACCATGTATTGTTGAGCCTTTTGCTCTAATTGACTATATAAATAAAAAAACTATTAAATTCATTTTGTTTGAAAATCACCTTGTTTGAATAAACATGTAACTTATAGGCTATTGCTGCAGAAAAACCAGGAGGTGTTTTGATTATCTAGCTCCAGAAAACCAAACCAAACCCAGTGTCATCGAGTCGTTTCCGACTCAGCGATTCAAGATTACAAAAATGTCACTAAGTAAAGAAGCAAGAAAAGTACATTCATCTATGTTTTCTTCGACTATTCATGAGTTTTTTCAAGTGTATTTTGGAAGAAAGGCTCATAATTGTACTTCAGGACACAAAGCTTTGGTCGGTATATTACACTTCTAGTTCAAAGCATGTAAGAAAGGCAGCAAAGCAAAGTTATTTGATGTCACTTTGTGTTAGAACCCAGGGAAAATAATGACTTTGATCAATTTGTTGCCTTGAAAATGTCCTCTAGTGGAACTGCTCAAGGTATCCATTGACAACCATCGCGTAGTAAATGTTTCAAGCCTCAATTGAGTTTGGCGCATAGGTTTTAAAAAAGGAAAGCAGGGCCAAGTTCTCCAAGATGCATATACTTTATTCATTTCAATCTTGACAAAATAAAAAGTTCCTTCCCCTTTTTAGTCTCATGACCCTCAATTAGAGATCGTGTAAATTTAAATTGTGTGAATTCACATAATTGCATGACGCTAAAAACAACTGCTTTTAATTACCCATTACCATCAAGTCGATTCCAACTCATAGCGAAACTATGGGGGTGATTATTACAGGAATCCTGCATCTGGCTTGTAAAGAAGCTCTTAGGTAATTACTTTACACTTTGATTTGACATAAACATTCCCTTCTAAATCATGTCTTACAGTATTAAACACCAGAACTTTTATTTTAACATGTCAGAACTATATTTTACATTTTTAAATACTTATGTTCACTTGCACATATGATCTCTTTTCTGCAATTGGGGTTAATAAATTATAAATATTTCTAATTAGGGGTCATGAGACTAAAAGGCAGAAGGAACTTTCAATTGGATGGTTCGAGAGCAACCATTTTGTCCAATACATATATAACTGCTTATTTCTGTATTAATCTAGTGAGATGACTTTTTAAAAGGCCAGAAACATGATATTTCACATCTGGAAAGTATAAAAGTTACTATGAGTTAGAGATAACATTTATTATGTGTCCATCTATTCCAGGTACAGGCTTCTCAACAATCCTCAAAACAATTGAGAAGTAGATATCATTATTCCAAATTTACAAGTGAGAAAAATATTAAGATATATAAGAGGTTAGTCAAAAAGCTAGTAAGTGACTTTGCAAAAATTTGAAACAGTGTGCCTGGCACAAAGGACAGCAGACCCGTCCCTTTCCTTCTCCTACCCAGAAAGGAAAATTCTAAGATGTAGAAAATTGTATGATGGTTGAGACAGCACCAGCATCTGCATCTTATTTAAAGTATAACTTTTAGCTTATGGAATTATCCAAAGTCATCATGTCCAATTCTGAAGACAGTTCGTTAATGGTAAGAGTAGAAGTGAGGAAATACCTTGGTTGAAATTTTGTTGTAAAAACACAAAACAATGCAAGGAACCAAAGTCACTTCCTGTAATTTGCTGAATGCATGTAAACATTGATGCCTCAATGCAGAGAATTGTTGCCACTTTTTCATTTTGCTTTTATGGGTTTTGCAGTGCAGCAAATCAATTTATATGGCCCTTCGAGCTACAGTCTTTGTAACTCTCACCAAATGTTTGAAGGGGACCATGCAAATGAGGTGGTTAGGCCCACCAAGGGGATTGGATAGCTTGCTAAAACTGTAAATAAGGTGCATGGCCCCCTTGTGGGGGTGGGACAATGCAAATAATGTGTATGAAACCCTAACAAGGACATTGGTTGGTTTTGCCATCCTGCTAGGCTTAAAATGAGCCATCCCAGAGGTGGGAAGACAGGATCCTACCGCCATCAAGAAAAAAAAGAGTCAAGAGTGGAGTGCATCCTTTGTGCCTGGGATCTCTGCACTGAGACCTTCCTAGAACAAGGAAAGAGAGAATAAGAGAGGAACAGAACTGTAACACTGGAGACAGGGAGAGATGGTAAGAAACAGTGACAGAGGAATGGTGGCAGTAGAGGCAGCAAATGGTATGGGGGGCTTCCTGGCCCACTGAAGGAGAAAGCTGAGTGCTTTCAGGCAGGAGGCTTGGTAATGGAGTGGGGTGCCTCTGGGCAATTATTGACAGAGGTCAAGGGGCCGAGGGCCAGAGAGAGGCATGCCTGTGGGCATGGCAGAGAAGATGCTCTCCTGACTGAAAAATGTATCTTGTGTTATTTCTGATCCTGAATTGTAACTTGTTACCTCCCTAATGGGAGCCCTGGTGGTGCAGTGCTTAAGAGTTCAGCTGCTAACCAAAAGTTCTGCAGTTCAAATCCACCAGCCGCTCCTTGAAAACACTATGGAGCAGTTCTACTCTGTCCTGTAGGTTCACTGTGAGTTGGAATGGACTTGACAGCAATGGTTTTTTTTTGTTTTTTTTTTTTAATGCTGCCCTAAGAAGCCCCATAACTGTGAGTATTGTCTGTGTGTTTTCTGTGGCCATTGCAATGACTTATTAAACCTAGCAGAGAAGTAGAGAGTGCTTTGGGAAGGAAAGTTGGTGTCAAAATTGATAAAAAACAATTTAGAGGGAGGGGGCATATCTGACCTCCACCTCATAAGAATGAGCCTTGGGCTGCTGATTTTGATTCTCTTTCTTCCTTCCTTGTGAAGTTAAAAGAGGTCAGATGCTGCCCCTTGTGCCATTTTTACAGTTTACATCAGAAAGGGCATTTGTTGCAATGACCCCAGACTCAAGGAAACATGGAAATTTGTAAGAGAAAGAACAAAGAGGAATGGAAAGGGAAACTTCTGATTACTTTGGTTGTTGTTACCTGTACTGGCTGAAGGAGGAGTAAGAGATGTTATGCTGGAGCATCAGGTGGGGAAATCAAAGCTAGAAAAGTCCCTTCTGGAATGGCTTGGGGCAAAAGCTTGGGCAGATAAGAAAGAGGATTGATAGAGGTCAGAGTCATCTGATTCCATCCAACCAGAGGCCAAAGCCATATGCATATAAATGAGAAGATAATCAAGAGGTAGAGAAGATGAAACTGGAATGTTTTAAAAAAGGGTTATGTGTTTATTGGAATGTACTGTGGGTATTGAATGTTTCTCCTACCTAGTATTGTAAAGCAGACCTAAGTGTATCATACTCTTTAAAAACTCTTACTGTTGAGTTGATTACAACTCATAGCAACCCTATAGGACAGTGTAGAACAGTCCCATAGTTTCCAAGGAGAGACTGGTGGATTTGAGCTGCAGGCCTTTTGGTTAGCAGCTGAATACTTAACTACTGTGCCAAGAGAGCTCCAAGCGTATGACAGAAATAAATATTGGGTATTACAGATAACTGAGAGCATGTAACTCTGCCTTTAAAAATTTAGCCAATACTTAATTGGATATGCTAAAAGGGGAACTAGGATTTGCTCAAAAGAAACACAGACTGTTGGCTTGAATACAGTAGTTCTGTGTACAGAATATTGGGGACTTAGGAGAAAAATCTGATCCCCACCCAGAATCTTTCCAGTCAGGAAATTGTTTTTTAAAAGACATGTAGACCCATCCAGAACTGCTACGAGAGCTGGAGATTTGCATTTGAAGGAAGGACCTGCAAAAAAAATAAATAAATGACTTTTGCTTTCTTAATTTCGAGCAAGTCTTTTGCCTTACAATGCTTGGAGGCAGGAAAAGTCAGTGCCCATCAGAAGAACTCACTTCTAGGACTGGAAGTTAAAAGGCACCAGCGAGTAGACTACCTGGTATGCTCGCTTGTGGTGACTGCCTGGGTCCGCTTAAAGAGTGGAATTGGGGAGATGCATCGATGAAGAGACAGGCTGAGTTTGGATATGTTCCATTTCTGTCCATCGACCTAGCCCACAGGGGTTAGGGAGGACAGAAAGAGAGCAAGTGCGGGCTTGCCTGAAATGCAGGGAGTTGTGTGGACCCCTGAGCCTACAGATGGCGCCTGTTGACCTAGATCATAGGCGATAGGGATGAGAGAGAGAGGAGCTGGCTGGTCTGAAGAGCTAGAGGGTGTGTGGACTCTCAAGCCTACAACTGTTGTCCACTGACATATCCCATAAGGGCTAGGGGTGAGCTGACTAGAACCAGATCTAATGAAGAGAAAGATGTTTGATACCTTGAGCTGGTATATATTGTTATAATTTGATGGTTTGCTGTGGATTGGAATTTGCTTATGGATGTAGATGCTCAAAGTTCCAACCGGAACAGAAGATTCTTAGACCAAGAAACATGTCTCCAAAAAGTATTGGTTTGATAGGGATGGGCAGTTTAAACAGTGGCTATCTAAAGTGAAGGGACATAAAGACTTGAAGTAGCTTTTATGGGTGTGCTTAGTCTCAAAATAAGGGAGACAAGGGGGGATCTCCACTGAATAATTTCCTTTTTTTTTGTGGGTCTGGGGAAGAGAGGGTAGGGGAAGATGCTGATACGATTATATGATTCACCTGTGAACAATGATTGTTAACAGCATTAATTATGATTGTAAAAACTGTGAAGCTGTAAGTGTGAAAGAATGGACGAAGGGGGAGGCACTGCTGGACTCGAGTACAGTAGTCAAACCTAAAGTCCCTTAAAGATTTTGCTATGCAATACCTCGTGAGGCACAGAGCAAGGGAATAATCTCTCAGTTAAATTTTATCAGAGGTCAGAAAGAGTGAAGATGAAATGAACTTTTGGAGAACCTCACCGGATCAGATAGACACCTGCATGGCTGGTACCTGAGTAACCTCACTCTTAGGACTCTTTGCCCTACTGAAGAGCTAATTGTTAATGACTGTTTTGGAGTGGTAAAATTATTAGCAGGGGAAGTTAATCCTTTAAGTATGAAAGGGTCAATGACCAGACTTGCCAAGGCATGCCTGGGTGCAGGGAATTATTTATCTGGCTCTTCTCTGTAATTCCCACCAAATGACTAAGTGGGACTACGCAAAAAAGACCCACAAAAGGAATCGGATAGCTTGCTACCCTGTGTGGGTGGGACCATGCAAGTAAGGTGTATGGAGCCCTAACAAGGACATTGATCAGTTTTGCCATTCTGCTAGGCTTAAAATAAGCCATCTCAGAGGTGGGAAGAGGGGATCTCACCACCACAAAGAAGGAAGAGCCAGGAGTGGAGTTCATCCTTTGATCTGGAATCCCTGAGCTGAGAAAATCCTAGACCGAGGGACAGAGAGAGAGAGAGAGCTATAACACCAGAGATGGTAAGAGATGGTGAGAAGTAATGGCAGAGAAATGGTGGCAGCAGGAGACTGGCAGGAGACAGTGCAGTGTGTGGGCTTCCTGGCCCACTGAGTGAGAAAGCTGAGTGCCTTCAGGCAGGAGGCTTGCTGGGGGAGTGGAGTCCCTTTAAGCAATTACTGGCAGAACTAAATAGCTCTGTAACAGTTGCCCAAGCAGGGCAGAGGTTGAGGGACCGAGTGGCTGCAGGGCTGAGAGGTCAACGGTCAATGAGAGAAGTGCCTGAGAGCAGGGCTGAAAAGAAGCTGTCCTGAGTGAAGAAATGTATGCTGAGTCTTTTTAAACCTAAATTGTAAACTGATACTTCCCTAATAAACCCCATAACTGTGAGTATTATCAGTGAGTTCTGTGTGGCCATTGCAACAAATTATCAAATCCAGCAGAGAAGTAGAGAATACCAAGGGAGGGGTGGTTGATGTCAGAACTGGTAAAAAAGATTGGAGGAAAGAGGCATGTCTCACCTCCACCCCATAGGAATCAGCCTTGGGCTGTTGATCTTGATTCTCCTTCCCCTTCATGAAGTTACAGGAGGTCAGAAGCCACCTCCATGCTGTTTTTACAGATATTATTCAACATCTAGATAAATACATATTTTCAAAAAATAGAGATCTTAATGCTTATACTCAATGTACAACTAATTTTCATAAATAAAAAATAATACATTCAAACAATTCACTATGATTATGTTGGAAAAACCCTGGTTCTTTACTGTTTGTATAAAATTATGCTTTTAGTATAAAAGCAAAGTGCAAGCTTTTAAGCTCTCTGATTGATATTACTAACATGCAAGTAAATCACTTCTATGCCTCCTTAAAATATCTTCTTATTGCATAATAGTACAATCCATTTATCCAGTACCTTTTTAAAGAGTGAGTGTATTTGAAAAGTCAAAATGCAAAGGACTTCAGTTCAGAAAATGTTCAAAATAAAACAAGATGTACTATTTTAGTTTATAGCCATCAAATGCAGTTTTACATGTCTCATTTTTTTAAAGATAGATTATTAATGTGGCTACGTAAGAAATTTTTTTAGTATATTCAGAGAAAGGCCTAAATTATGGAAAAGATGCCAAACATATTTACCAGCAATTTCCTACAATGTCAAATCATCAGTTTTTAGGATATTATACTGAATAATAAAAACTAGTATTTATATTGACAGATGTTTTTCTAGAAAACTGGTGCATTGATTAATATTCATTATATCTAATTTTCTTTTCTCTTAAGGTCAATGATAGCACCAGTAACATATAAACTGTATAAAAATCACTAAATGTTTTAGTACCAAAATCTTCATTGACTGAACTGTCTTTTTCTAAAGTTTTGCTATGGAGCCCTGGTGGCTCAAAAAGTTATTTGCTACCCTACTAACCGAAAGGCTGGTGGTTCGAACCCACCAGCTGCTCCGCAGGACAAAAGACCTGGAGATCTGTTCCTGTAAAGACTACAGTTTAAGAAACCATACAGGGCAGTTCTAACCTGTCTTATAGGGTTGCTATGAGTCAGAATCGATTCAACAGCACAAAATAACAGCAAAGCCTTACTAATTCCATTTCAATATGCCATTATACTAAATTAACATGTTCTTTGTATGTTTTGTACACTGTTGTTTTTAGCTGCCATTAAGTCAATTTCGACTCATCACAAACCCATGCATGTGCTTTCAAAGCTGTGAACTTGTGAAAGCAGATCACAAGGCTTGCCTTTGTAGATACCTCTGGATGAGTTCAAACCACCAAACTTTCAGCTAGTAGTTGAGCGCTTAACCGTTTGTGCCATCCAGGGACTTCTGTTCTTTGTGTAAACCTTAGAAATATTTGAAAAAGTGATGATGAAAAGTTATTAATAAACAACACTCCAGAAACTTTTTTCCAATACTGTTTCTTTAAAATATTCATTTTTCTAGCCAATATTTAATTGTGTGAATCTAAAAACAACAATTTTTAATTATCTTTAATCAATATTGTCCAAAAAGACATACCAACTTTTTTATTCATTTTAGCCCCTTTCTTGCAATATAATGAAATAGAGTGATGCAGCAAATGAAAACAGAAAGAACAAAGCTGGGCTCCCATGATTCCAAATAGACAACATTGTTAGTTGCCGTTGAGTCAGCTCCAATCTTATGTACAACAGAATGAAACAATACCCAATCTTGTGCCATCTTCATGATCATTGGTATGTTTTAGTCCATTATGGCTATTGTGTCAGTCCATCTCACTAAGGGTCTTCATCATTTTTGCTCATCCTCTATTTTACCAAGCTTAATGTCCTTTTCTAATGGTTGGTCATTCCTGATGACATGCTTGAAGAAAGCAAGCCAAAGTCTTATCATCCTCTCTTCTAAGGAGCATTCTGGTTGTATTTGTTCTAAGACTGTTTTGTCTCTTCTTCGGGCAGTCCATGGTATATTCAATATTCTTTACCCACACTGCGTCCTTTTCTACCACCACCACCCATCTGTCAGTTTGTCGTATTGTGGCAATTTACATGTAGTACTATGCTGGAAGCTATGCTATGCAGTATTACCTTGTTCTGTCGCTATGAGTAGGAACCGACTCGATGGCACCTAACAACGAAGACGACAACATGCTGTTGGTATTTCACATACCAGCAGGGTCACCCACAGTAGAAAGGTTTCAGCAGAGCTTCCAGACTTAGACAGACTAGGAAGAAACCCTGGCAATTTACTTCCAAAAAAGTAGCCAATAAAAAATCTGTGTATAAAAATAACATACAACAGAATGTTGTGTTTTGGTGAAATAGACCATGTTGATTTTGTTGTTAGGTGTCATTGAGTCAATTCCACAACTCATAGTGACCCTATGTACAACAGAATAAAACACTGCCTGGCCATACACCATCCTCACAATCATTGCAGTGTTTGAGCCCACTGTTGAAGCCATCTCATCGTCAGTCCATCTCATTGAGGGTCTTCCTCTTTTTCACTGACCCTCTACTTTACCAAGCATGATGTCCGTCTCCAGGGACTTGTCCCTCCTAATAATATGTCCAAATTATATGAGACGAAGTCTCACCAACCTCACTTATAAGGGGCATTATGGCCGTACTTCTCCCAAGACAGATTTGTTCTTTCTTCTGGCCACAAAAAAAAAAAAAAAAAAACCCTTTGCCTTCCAGTCAATTCCAACTCATAGTGACTCTACAGGACAGGGTAGAACTGCCCCATATCGTTTCCAAGGAGCACCTAGTGGATTCGAACTGCTGACTTTTTGGGTAGCAGCCATAGCTCTTAATCGCTATGCCACTAGCGTTTCCTTTCTTCTGGCAGTCCATGATACAGTCAATATTCTTTGTCAACACCATAATTCAAATGCATCTATTCTTCTTTGCCTTCCTTATTCACTGTCCAGCTCTTGCATGCATTTGAAGGGATTGAACATACCATGGCTTTGGGCAGGTGCACCTTAATCCTCAAAGTGGCATTTTTGCTTTTTAGCCCTTTGAAGAGGTCTTCTGCAGCAGATTTGCTCAATGTAATATGTGGTTAGATTTTTTGACTGCTGCTTCCATGAGTGTTGATTGTGAATCCAAGTAAAATGAATTTTTTTACAACTTCATTATTGGTCCAGTTGTGGGGAGTTTTATTTTCTTACGTTGAGGTGTAATCCACACTGAAGGCTCTCATCTTTGTTCTTCATCAGTAGGGGCTTCAAGTCCTCATCACCTTCAGCAAGAAAGGTTGTTTCATCTGCATATCACAGGTTTTTAATGAGTCTTCCTCCAAGCCTGATCGCGTGTACTTCTTCGTATTGTTCACCCCCTCAGATTATTTGCTCAGCATACAGATTAAAGAAGTATGGTGAAAGTATACAATTCTGATACACACATTTCCTGATTTTAAAACATGTAGTATCACCTTGTTCTGTGCAAAATAGAACATAGATTTTCCTAAATAAAAAATATGAGGAAAATATACAAGAATAGAAATTAGAAGAATTGAAGGTATCTGTATCAGTACAGGAAACCCCGGTAGGATAGTGGTTAAGACCAAAAGGTCGGCAGTTTGAATCCACCAGTCACTCACTCCTTGGAAACTCTATGGGGCAGTTCTACTCTGTTCTATAGGGTCGCTATGAGTCAGAATTGACTCGATGGCAAGGGTTTTTTTTTTTTTTTTGGTATCAGTATTGAAATTAAATTTGAATATCACTGAAAAATAAAAAAGCCAATTTTGCATCGATATTTTCCACATACTAAACTTAGTATATTATTGACAATAAAGTTTATTTTTAGTCTTAATTTTTGCACTACACTACTTTGACTTTAGGGGGAATGTACAAACTTTAAAAGAGTGTTACTGTTTATATGAAAACCAGTGAATCCTGCTTTCTACTGTAAAGGAAAGATAATTTTAAGAGGTCTTCCTTCTCTTTGTAAACACAGGCCCCTCCCTCCCCCGCCAAAAAAACACAGGGGCAGCATCTGCAAATGCTCTCTGAGTGAATTTTTAGGATTACTGAAAAAGTCAACATTTGTAAAAATCAACATAAGGTAATAATTTCAATGAAGTGCAATTACATTATTTGCAGCAAGAGGAAATCATCCAATGAATATTAACATTTTCCCTTTAAATGTCTCTAAGGGACAGAATGTCAAACTAGAAATTAACCAACCATAACATAAACACTTGCATTGCAATAATGTTAAGAAATGGTTTGGGGTTCAGGAACTCTAATTTTTAACTTGATATCTAGCTATTTGATGGAGAAAAAAATAATAATTATTTCTCTTAGATCTCAGTTTGCAAGTATTTGAAATCAAAAGTATAGATTAAGATTTGCAGTTTCAAAATGTTTTCAAAGCTACTATAACTCCCCAAGTACCTTCTTGGTTTATTTCTGAACTTCTAATATCTCTTTCTGATGTTTGACTATATATCTGTTTTTAAAAGGCAAATTTATGACTGCAGCATAAGCTTTTAGATTACTGTAATTTTTTACTGTTTCGATGCATACAGATATAAACTTTTGCATTTGCGCACGCTATTATTCATGGAAAATTTGTACCAATTCAGGTTTTAATTATCTCATGTGTGTGTGTATGTATAAGCAACTCTATTTCATTTCTAAACAACTCTATGAAAAAGATGTTATTTTTATTGTTACTTTACTAATGAAGTAATTACATCAGAGAGAAAAATATATTGCTCAGATACACATATTAATTAATCAAAGAAGTTAAATTTTCATTTGATGTTTTTCTCTCAGCCGCCTTTTTCTACTGCAAAGTACTTACGCAATATGCAGCTATGTATTTGTTTATGTAAAGTCTGCTGATTATATTGATGTAAAGTTTCCATAAGCCTTTTAATTCTTTTTTTTTTTTTTTAATTCTTAGCCTCACTCCTCATAGGCAATCAGTATTAATAATATCTTTTGCTTCCTTCTATTAATATATATGTATCTACATATATACACACACTCACAATAACACGTACAGATATGTATATATACACATATGCATATATATATACATATTTCTTTAAAATCATTTTATAATTTGTTTTTTGCACAAATATTTTAAACATATACATGTGCACCTATCTTCTTATCAATTTTTATATTCATCTACCTAAGTATTTTAATGAATTCATAGCAATCCTCTGTATAGGGATAGCATTCCCTGTCTAACCAGCAATTTTTATGCCTATTGAAGTTTACTTCTAAATGTTTTCCTTTATAAAAGATGCTATATATTTAGCTATGTATTTATAAAATTACTGGAAATATTTACATAGACATGTAAATATTTCCAGTAATTTTATCGTCTCAAGTCTTAGATGTCTTACAAGGTATGTTAGATAATGCCAAATTGTTCTTTAAAAAAAAAAAAAAAATTTTTATGAGATACACAAATTTTCTTTTTCCAGAGGGAAATTAGTGAATATGGGTGTCCAGATGCCTCTGGAATATTTTTACTAAACTTTTAATTTGTGACCTATAAAGGAATACAGTTTGTTTAAATGATTACTTAATAATATTGCATTTTAAAACTTGTATTGAAGGATTTGAATCAGCATATGAAATTTAGTTGATGCTAATGCAATCTGATGCCTGAGTTATCGAAGAAATTTTAAGTTTCCTTGGGTGTTAACGGAATATATAGTCAGTGCCTGGCATAAAGTAGGAGTAAGAACGTTGAATAGATGGAGGCATGGATGGATGGATGGATGGAAGGATGGATGGATGGATGGACGGATGGGAGGATATTATCTGGATATAAAAACACTGAGAAAACCAACTAAAAGCTCTCATAGCTTTCAAAGTCATAATCGATTCAGTTCAGGGACGTTCTGAACTTGAAAAGGCAGGTGAAAAGAAAAACAAACTTGATTTTTTTTTTTTTTTTTAAGATTTACAAATTTTAGATTCACTGTGGATATGTACACTGAAATATTTCCCTATTGGTAAAAGACTCTGAAATCAGTGATCTCACAGCACTGAGAGAATTGTAGAGCTTTTGAATAGAAATGAAGTCATTATTCAGAAGATTCCCAGAGTGTTTTGACTGGATCGTGTTTAATTTTTTGTGGCTTTTTTTTTTTTTTTGTCAAACTTAGGTTGTATTTGAGTTATTTAAATTTTGCCCTTTTAGTGCAGCTCATATTTAGGTGGAATAGATGAAGTTGTAAGTAGTTTATACCCATCAACGTGTCACACATTTTCTCTAACTTTTAAATAAGTCCATGAGCATTCCAGAACTCTATGTTTGTGGCTATATTTTCTTTGCTAATTTACATATAGTCATTAAGTACACCCACTTGTTAAATTAGTTTTTCTTCCACTAGAATGAGAACTCATGAGTAGGTGGGTTTTGAGTTTTTGTTTGTTTGGTTTTGTTTTTTCGGTCTATTATATTTAGGCTACACACTTAGTGCCCAGAAAAGTACCTGAAATGTACTTACTAAATACTAAATATTTATTGAATAAGTCTACGAATGAAACTAGCTGCAGAGATGATCAATGATATAATATAAACTTGAATTTCAATTACATCATTTTTTAATGTTTCACCCAACAACTTTTACCTCCAATTCAGAAAAAAAAAGAAAATTGTCAATGTATTACACATCTGGATTAACGTTTGAAATATTCAACCTGTCAAGAGATCCTTTTCTTTCTGTCTTCCACATGCATTTAGATTCCTGCCACTTCACTGCTACTGTAAGCAAAGCTGCCAACAACCGGAAGGTTTCTGTAGCCTCCTAACTGAGCTTTCCAATTTGGCTTTTGCTCCCCTTTAGTCTATTCTCATTCCAGCAGTCTGAGTGATTCTTTCAAACTTAGTCGAGCATGTCATCCTCTGCTTAACAATCTTCAATAAACTCACAACTTATTATAATAAAAGCCCAAATTCTACAGTGGCCTACAAGGTGCAGACGAGAGATTCCTGTGCCATGTCTAACATCAATTCCCATTATTCTTAGCCTCCTCCCTCTGCTTCAGCCACACTGGCCTCCTGGCTGTCCGTTTAATTCTCTAGGCAGATGTTCACCTTAGGCCGTTTTCAGTGATATTACTTTTACTGGAAGGCCCGTCTCCATAGAGGTTTGTGTTTCCTCCCTCACTTTCTTCAGAACTTTATTCACCCTACTCTTTCTAGATTGCTTTTTTAAAAAATGTCAATTCCGCTCACTCCCAGGACTTCCTATCCCCTTGCCCTGCTTTGCTGATATCTTTAGCAAGTATCACTATTTAACATATTTGATACTTATGTTTTTATTTCCCTCATCGTTAGAATGTAAACTCTAAAGAGCAGGAACTTTTATTTATTTATTTTTTTAAACTGCTATAACTCCATGCCCCTCAAAAGACACACAAGATACTCAAAAATTATTTGTAGAATGATAGAACAAATTAATGAGCTTTCACAGTTCTTAGTTCTCTTCCTGGGGATTTGTATGTCTGGCCTGTTACATGTTTAATTACCCACTGAAATGTCAAACTCAAAGGCCTTCCCTGTCCAGCTTATCTCTCATTTCCAATACCCTCTATAGTCACACACAGCTTACATTGTTTTCTATAGAGAAATTATTACGTTTTTAATTATTGTTTAATTTTTTATTGTCTTTTTGTTATTGTATTCTTTTAGTTTCCTTCTCCCTCTACTACAATGGCAACTTCATTAGAATAAGGACAGTATGTCTTGCTCCCCTCTGTCTCCCCAGCACCTATAGCACTGATAAGAAAATGATTCACAATCAAGAAACACTTTTTGCATATGCAAAGGAGCTGGACCTGGAACTGCACACTTTTAAATTTTAAAAATGTAAATATTTTTGGACTCTTCTGTAATCCTGAAAAATAGCTAAGAAGCTGCACTGTACCTTTTTGTCAATTATTAAAATTCAGATTAGTCTCCTAAAAAAAAAGATTTCATATTATTTATTTTTTATCATGTTACCTACTATTGAAAAAAGTTCATATTATTACCGAAATCCAACACCAAAAAAAAAAGGTTACTGTCAAGTTGACCGTGACTCATGGTGGCCTCATGTGTGTCGGAGTATAATTGTGTGCTCCATAGGATTTTCAATGTCTGCTTCTCAAAAGTAGAGCACCACAGCTTTCTTGTGAGCAAGTCTGGGTGGACTCAGACCTGCTCTTGATTACAAACCAAGCGCGTTAACCACTTGTACCACCCAGGGAGTCCTATCTCTACCAAATCTTACGTTAAAATTGAGTTGCACTGATTATTAATATCTGAACCCACATTATGATTACAGAGCTTTATTTTTAAATTTCATAACATTTCCTACTTATTTTATATTATCATGTTTGTATTTTGAAGCATTATTATTTTAGTATCTAATTAGCAGTAAGATAAGTAAGAAATATGAGCATGATTTCATCATATATAGACATATTTAGTGGTATATGTAAATCACTATGAGATGAGACAGACCTGCCAGAGGAGACTTCTATATTATTTACCCAGACCCAGTGCCGTCGAGTCATTCCGACTCATAGCGACCCTGTAGGACAGAGTAGAACTGCCCCATAGAGTTTCCAAGGAGCGCCTGGCGGATTCGAACTGCCGACCTTCTGGTTAGGGTGATTCAAAATATATGCATTCAATAACACCATAAAAAAAAAAAAAAAAAACCATAGCAAGTCTTAAAACAGGAAGTCAGGAGATATTTATTAGAGGTTTTCAATGTGGTATCCTCTTCTTAACAGTTCTCTTCCCATCCACTACCCGCCCCCCCCCCATCAGATTATAACAAGAAATTCATGTCTCTCTAGCTCTTGATCCCAAATTGAGGTTTTAGGTCAGCTTTGCATAGGCTAGGTCTACCGGCAAACAAAAAGCCTTCAATGTTACCAGGACACAGCATCCCTTAATATTCCTTTTTTCAGTGTCCATCCTCCTTTGAAGGCAATTTTTATGTCTCACTTATAATTTCCTTTTTTTATTACTTTAGAATATAGGGAAAGAGTTAATAAAGTAGTGTTCTGTAAATGTGCAAAGGGGAGGGTGGTCAAATACGAATCTTATTTTTCTAAATATATTTCAACCAAGGACATTACAGTGCGTTATTTTTAAAATGTTTTAGATTTCTTCAAACATGTATGAAAGCATCTAAAGTTAATAGAATTGTGAAGTTAATTTGTTATAATCTGAAATAAGCTAGCCATTGGGAATATAACATTTTCCCAAAGATTTTAGATATTTTAATATATTTTCTTTAAAAATCCATCAAATATATCAAATATTTAAAATTAAAAAAAAAATTGGAAACTGGCATTGTCTTTCTCTAGTACATCTGTACCATTTACAGTCTACTGAATTTAAGAAAATATCATGTGTTTACCAATACTGATTTCAATCAAGTTGAATTTATACTGTATTTATTTTTTCTATATCTGAGCATATTATTGAAGTGTATGTCAGTTTTAAGAAGAGATAGAGCAGTGTTTTCCATTAGCATCTCATCATGGTACTCCTGCTGAGTCACCTTACTACAGTGATAAGCCAAAAACACCCCAAACCCATTGCCATCAAGTTGCTATCAACTCACAGGGATGATGAGGTCAAAACGATTACCAACAGGTCATGTTTTAAAATGGTTCTAAGAGATTACTTTGGGTGGATATTTTAATATTTTAAAAACTTAGTATTTTATTTTTAAAAAATGAGTCTTTTTAATTTAATATTTTAAAATTAATTTAAAAATTAGACTTAAAATATAGCAACAGCAATGCAATAATGTATTACGAACATTGTATATAATGTTGATTTTAGTATAATTTGATCTTTACATGAAGGTTAAAATATCCACTTAAAATATGTATCTATTAACCTTTTCTAAATTTCAAAGAAGAATCTCACGATTCTGGCGTTAAAATAAAATAAGAGAACCCAAGAACAGAACAGAATAAACCCTTTTATGTAACTCTTGGTGTTTCCCTCATAAATATCTAGTAAAAATATTTAATCTGGTTTATATTTAACATTGAAAATGAGAGAAAAGGACAAAGAATTGTGTACTTCAACATATACAAATATGTAAATAGCTGTTAAATTTAAATGTGTGGAGAAAAGTGGAGATGTTATCAGAGTCTGGGAAGGAGGAAGCTTGACTGCAAGTTAAAAAAAAAAAATTAAACCTGTTGCCATGGAGTTGTTTCCAACTCAAAGACTACAAGCACAAGGATCAAAATCCTAGGTGTGAAATGCCTACAAGAGCCAAGTAAGAAGCACGTTTACCCATGCCGTGGAGTTGATTCCGACTCATAGCTACCCTTTAGGACAGAGTAGAACTGCCCCATGCAGTTTCCAAGGAGCGCCTGGTGGATTCGAACTGCCAACCTTTTTTTAGCAGCCGTGGCTCTTAACCACTGTACCACCAGAGTCTCCAAGAAGCATATATAGTGAAATCAAAAGAGGTAAGTGTATACACAGATTGTCTTTAGTGGTGGGGACTGTAAAGCCAATGCCTTTTCCTGAGATAAGGGAAGAAGCTGCTAATCATGCCAAGATAATTGTTCATTTATGATCACGCAGACAATGTGGCCAAATCACCTGATTTCTCAAGAGAAGTCAGAAATTGGAATTAAGTAATTAAGTGTAACATTCAAATTATTAAATGTTAGTTCAAAAAAAAGAAGGCTAAAAAATAAAAATAAAGTAATGAATAAAAAAGCCCAGTGGGAAGTCAATTAAAAAATTGCACAAGAATACCTTTTGAAAGAGGGTAACAGGAATATCTGTGGATTTTTCTTAATGGTTTAGTACTTCAGCGGAGTAGTTCAGGAAATGTTTAAATAAGTGGGATGAGTTGATAGGAGCTTGGCTCTGAAATATTTTAACTGATATGAAATGCTTTTGAACCATCTCTGCATGTATAAATTTAACTCCTTAAGCCCTTCAACACAGAAGGAAATCACGACTTGAAAGCTGGGATTTGAGAGCTTAGAGTCAGTAGAGAAAAGTTAGAAGCATGTAAAATTTTGCATATGGAGTGAGGAGCTATGGAAAATTACAGAAACCCAAAACCATGCTTTGAAATTCTAAAAATTCTGTAATGGGGTTGCAATTTTACCATTATTATTACAGAAAAGATTTCAATGCAATATTGTCCTTATACTTTTTTTTTAATTGTGTGTTTTGAAAAGATGGGTCATGTTATCAAGTATGAGTTTCTTGATGCTTGGGGGCAATATTAACTTACTGACAAAACATGAGTTTCTTACAAAAGAAAGAAATTCTTCATTTAAAATAAATAAAAGGAAAACTTTAAAAGATGATCTGAATAGGTGAGTAATTACATAATTTTTTATTCAGAATCTATTTCAAACCAGTGTGATGTGGCCTAGCTTTTACACATATACAAACGTTTCAAAAGACTCTGATGCAGATAATGGGAAGTCTGAGCAGAGAGGTTCACAGGTCTCTGTCCAATTCCAACTTCTGCATATTTTGAAAACCTCAGATTTTCAATTGTTTACTTTTTAGTTCTAACTTGCCTATCATTTCTCTATTTTTCTTTTTTTTTGAGCAGGAGTTTTTTTTTTCAATAACTGTTATTAAGCTTCAAGTGAACGTTTACAAATCCAATCAGTCTGTCACATATAAGTTTACATACATCTCAATCCCTACTCCCACTTGCTCTCCCCCTCTTGAGTCAGCCCTTTCAGTCTCTCCTTTCTTGACAATTTTGCCGGCTTCCCTCTCTCTCTATCCTCCCATCCCCCCTCCAGACAAGAGTTGCCAACACAATCTCAAGTGTCCACCTGATATAATTAGCTCACTCTTCATCAGCGTCTCTCTCCCACCCGCTGACCAGTCCCTTTCATGTCTGATGAGTTGCCTTCGGGGATGGTTCCTCTCCTGTGTCAACAGAAGGTCTGGGGAGCATGGCCGCCGGGATTCCTCCAGTCTCAGTCAGACCATTAAGTTTGGTCTTTTTATGAGAATTTGGGGTCTGTATCCCACTGATCTCCTGCTCCCTCAGGGGTCCTCTGCTGTGCTCCCTGTCAGGGCAGTCATTGGTTGTGGCTGGGCACCAACTAGTTCTTCTGGTCTCAGGATGGTGTAGGTCTCTGGTTCATGTGGCCCTTTCTGTCTCTTGGGCTCTTAGTTGTCGTGTGGCCTTGGTGTTCTTCATTTTCCTTTGCTCCAGGTGGGTTGAGACCAATTGCTGCATCTTAGATGGCCGCTTGTTAGCATTTAAGACCCCAGACGCCACATTTCAAAGTGGGATGCAGAATGATTTCATAATAGAATTATTTTGCCAATTGACTTAGAAGTCCCCTGAAACCATGTTCCCCAGACCCCCGCGCTTGCTCCGCTGACCTTTGAAGCATTCATTTTATCCTGGAAACTTCTTTGCTTTTGGTCCAGTCCAATTGAGCTGACCTTCCATGTATTGAGTGTTGTCTTTCCCTTCACCTAAAGCAGTTCTTATTTACTGAGTAATCAATAAAAAACCCTCTCCCACCCTCCCTCCCTCCCCACCTCGTAACCACAAAAGTATGTGTTCTTCTCAGATTTACTACTTCTCAAGATCTTATAATAGTGGTCTTATACAATATTTGTCCTTTTGCCTCTGACTAATTTCACTCAGCATAATGCCTTCCAGGTTCCTACATGTTATGAAATGTTTCAGAGATTCGTCACTGTTCTTTATCGATGCATAGTATTCCATTGTGTGAATATACCACAATTTATTTACCCATTCATCCGTTGATGGACACCTTGGTTGCTTCCAACTTTTTGCTATTGTAAACAGAGCTGCAATAAACATGGGTGTGCATATATCTGTTTGTATGAAGGCTCTTGTATCTCTAGGGTATATTCCGAGGAGTGGGATTTCTGGGTTGTATGGTAGTTCTATCTCTAACTGTTTAAGATAACGCCAGATAGATTTCCAAAGTGGTTGTACCATTTTACATTCCCACCAGCAGTGTATGAGAGTTCCAATCTCTCCGCAGCCTCTCCAACATTTATTATTTTGTGTTTTTTGGATTAATGCCAGCCTTGCTGGTGTGAGATGGAATCTCATCGTAGTTTTAATTTGCATTTCTCTAATGGCTAATGATGGAGAGCATTTTCTCATGTATCTGTTGGCTGCCTGAATATCTTCTTTAGTGAAATGTGTGTTCATATCCTTTGCCCACTTCTTGATTGGGTTGTTTGTCTTTTTGTGGTTGAGTTTTGACAGAATCATATAGATTTTAGAGATCAGGCGCTGGTCGGAGATGTCATAGCTGAAAATTCTTTCCCAATCTGTAGGTGGTCTTTTTACTCTTTTGGAGAAGTCTTTAGATGAGCATAGGTGTTTGATTTTTAGGAGCTCCCAGTTATCGGGTTTCTCTTCATCATTTTTGGTAATGTTTTGTATTCTGTTTATGCCTTGTATTAGGGCTCCGAGGGTTGTCCCAATTTTTTCTTCCATGATCTTTATCGTTTTAGTCTTTATGTTTAGGTCTTTGATCCACTTGGAGTTAGTTTTTGTGCATGGTGTGAGGTATGGGTCCTGTTTCATTTTTTTGCAAATGGATATCCAGTTATGCCAGCACCATTTGTTAAAAAGGCTATCTTTTCCCCAGTTAATTGACACTGGTCCTTTGTCAAATATCAGCTGCTCATATGTGGATGGATCTATGTCTGGGTTCTCAATTCTGTTCCATTGGTCTATGTGTCTGTTGTTGTACCAATACCAGGCTGTTTTGACTACGGTGGCTGTATAGTAGGTTCTGAAGTCAGGTAAGGTGAGGCCTCCCACTTTCTTCTTCTTTTTCAGTAGTGCTTTGCTTATCCGGGGCTTCTTTCCCTTCCATATGAAATTGGTGATTTGTTTCTCTATCCCCTTAAAATATGACATTGGAATTTGGATCGGAAGTGCATTAAATGTATAGATGGCTTTTGGTAGAATAGACATTTTTACTATGTTAAGTCTTCCTATCCATGAGCAGGGTATGTTTTTCCACTTAAGTATGTCCTTTTGAATTTCTTGTAGTAGAGCTTTGTAGTTTTCTTTGTGTAGGTCTTTTACATCCTTGGTAAGATTTATTCCTAAGTATCTTATCTTCTTGGGGGCTACTGTGAATGGTATTGATTTGGTTATTTCCTCTTGGGTGTTCTTTTTGTTGATGTAGAGGAATCCAAGTGATTTTTGTGTGTTTATTTTATAACCTGAGACTCTGCCAAACTCTTCTATTAGTTTCAGTAGTTTTCTGGAGGATTCCTTAGGGTTTTCTGTGTATATAATCATGTCATCTGCAAATAGTGATAACTTTACTTCTTCCTTGCCAATCCGGATACCTTTTATTTCTTTGTCTAGCCTAATTGCCCTGGCTAAGACTTCCAACATGATGTTGAACAAGAGCGGTGATGAAGGGCATCCTTGTCTGGTTCCCGTTCTCAAGGGAAATGCTTTCAGGTTCTCTCCATTTAGAGTGATATTGGCTGTTGGCTTTGCATAGATGCCCTTTATTATGTTGAGGAATTTTCCTTCAATTCCTATTTTGGTAAGAGTTTTTATCATAAATGGGTGTTGGACTTTGTCAAATGCCTTTTCTGCATCAATTGATAAGATCATGTGGTTTTTGTCTTTTGTTTTATTTATGTGATGGATTACATTAATGCCTTTTCTGATATTAAACCAGCCTTGCATACCTGGTATAAATCCCACTTGATCAGGGTGAATTATTTTTTTGACGTGTTGTTGGATTCTATTGGCTAGAATTTTGTTGAGGATTTTTGCATCAATGTTCATGAGGGATATAGGTCTATAATTTTCTTTTTTTGTGTGATGTCTTTACCTGGTTTTGGTATCAGGGAGATGGTGGCCTCATAGAATGAGTTGGGTAGTATTCCGTCATTTTCTATGCTTTGGAATACCTTTAGTAGTAGTGGTGTTAACTCTTCTCTGAAAGTTTGGTAGAACTCTGCAGTGAAGCCGTCCGGGCCAGGGCTTTTTTTTGTTGGGAGTTTTTTGATTACCGTTTCAATCTCTTTTTTTGTTATGGGTCTATTTAGTTGTTCTACTTCTGAATGTGTTAGTTTAGGTAGGTAGTGTTTTTCCAGGAATTCATCCATTTCTTCTAGGTTTTCAAATTTGTTAGAGTACAATTTTTCATACTAATCTGAAATGATTCTTTTAATTTCATTTGGTTCTGTTGTGATGTGGTTGTTCTCGTTTCTTATTCGGGTTATTTGTTTCCTTTCCTGTATTTCTTTAGTCAGTCTAGCCAATGGTTTATCAATTTTGTTAATTTTTTCAAAGAACCAGCTTTTGGGTTTGTTAATTCTTTCAATTGTTCTTCTGTTCTCTAATTCATTTAGTTCAGCTCTAATTTTTATTATTTGTTTTCTTCTGGTGCCTGACGGATTCTTTTGTTGCTCAGTTTCTATTTGTTCAAGTTGTAGGGACAGTTCTCTGATTTTGGCTCTTTCTTCTTTTTGTATGTGTGCATTTATTGATATAAATTGGCCTCTGAGCACTGCTTTTGCTGTGTCCCAGAGGTTTTGATAGGAAGTATTTTCATTCTCGTTGCATTCTATGAATTTCCTTATTCCCTCCTTGATGTCTTCTATAACCCAGTCTTTTTTCAGGAGGGTATTGTTCATTTTCCAAGTATTTGATTTCTTTTCCCTAGTTTTTCTGTTATTGATCTCTAGTTTTATTGCCTTGTGGTCTGAGAAGATGCTTTGTAATATTTCGATGTTTTGGACTCTGCAAAGGTTTGTTTTATGACCTAATATGTGGTCTATTCTAGAGAATGTTCCATGTGCGCTAGAAAAAAAAGTATATTTTGCAGCAGTTGGGTGGAAAGTTCTGTATAAGTCAATGAGGTCAAGTTGGTTGATTGTTGTAATTAGATCTTCTGTGTCTCTGTTGAACTTCTTACTGGATGTCCTGTCCTTCTCCGAAAGTGGTGTGTTGAAGTCTCCTACTATAATTGTGGAGGTATCTATCTCGCTTTTCAATTCTGTTAAAATTTGATTTATGTATCTTGCAGCCCTGTCATTGGGTGCATAAATATTTAATATGGTTATGTCTTCCTGATCAATTGTCCCTTTTATCATTATATAGTGTCCTTCTTTATCCTTTGTGGTGGATTTAAGTCTAAAGTCTATTTTGTCAGAAATTAATATTGCTACTCCTCTTCTTTTTTGCTTATTGTTTGCTTGATATACTTTTTTCCATCCTTTGAGTTTTAGTTTGTTTGTGTCTCTAAGTCTAAGGTGTGTCTCTTGTAGGCAGCATATAGATGGATCGTGTTTCTTTATCCAGTCTGTGACTCTCTGTCTCTTTATTGGTGCATTTAGTCCATTTACCTTCAGGGTAATTATAGATAAATAAGTTTTTAGTGCTGTCATTTTGATGCCTTTTTATGTGTGTTGTTGACAATTTCATTTTTCCACATACTTTTTTGTGCTGAGGCGTTTTCCTTAGTAAATTGTGAGATCCTCATTTTCATAGTGCTTGACTTTATGTTAGTTGAGTCGTTACGTTTTTCTTGGTTTTTATCTTGAGTTATAGAGTTGTTATACCTTTTTGTGGTTACCTTATTATTTACCCCTATTTTTCTAAGTAAAAACCTAACTTGTATTGTTCTATATCGCCTTGTATCACTCTCCATATGGCAGTTCAATGCCTCCTGTATTTAGTCCCTCTTTTTGATTATTGTGATCTTTTACCTATTGACTTCCGTGGTTCCCTGTTATGTTTATTTATTTTTTTTAATTAATCTTAATTGGTTTGTTTTTGTGATTTCCCTATTTGAGTTGATATCAGGACGTTCTGTTTTGTGACCTTGTGTTGTGCTGATATCTGATATTATTGGTTCTCTGACCAAACAATATCCTTTAGTATTTCTTGTAGCTTTGGTTTGGTTTTTGTAAATTCTCTAAACTTGTGTTTGTCTGTAAATATCTTAATTTCGCCTTCATATTTCAGAGGGAGTTTTGCTGGATATATGATCCTTGGCTGGCAGTTTTTCTCCTTCAGTGCTCTGTATACATCGTCCCATTCCCTTCTTGCCTGCATGGTTTCTGCTGAGTAGTCTGAACTTACTGATTCTCCCTTGAAAGAAACCTTTCTTTTCTCCCTGGCTGCTTTTAAAATTTTCTGTTTATCTTTGGTTTTGGCAAGTTTGATGATAATATGTCTTGGTGTTTTTCTTTTGGATCAATCTTAAATGGGGTTTGATGAGCATCTTGGATAGATATCCTTTCGTTTTTCATGATGTCAGGGCAGTTTTGTGTCAGGAGTTCTTCAACTATTTTCTCTGTGTTTTCTGTCCCCCCTCCCTGTTCTGGGACTCCAATCACCCGCAGGTTATCCTTCTTTATAGAGTCCCACATAATTCTTAGGGTTTCTTCATTGTTTTTAATTCTTTTCTCTGATTTTTTTTCAGCTATGTTGGTGTTAATTCCCTGGTCCTCCAGATGTCCCAGTCTGCATTCTAATTGCTCGAGTCTGCTCCTTTGACTTCCTAGTGCGTTGTCTAATTCTGTTATTTTATTGTTAATCTTTTGGATTTCTACATGTTGTCTCTCTATGGATTCTTGCAACTTATTAATTTTTCCACTATGTTCTTGAATAATCTTTTTGAGTTCTTCAACAGTGTTATCAGTGTGTTCCTTGGCTTTTTCTGCAGTTATCCTAATTTCATTTGTGATATCATTAATCATTCTGTAAATTAGTTTTTTATATTCTTTATCTGATAATTCCAAGATTGTATCTTCATTTGGGAAAGATTTTGATTCTTTTGTTTGGGGGGTTGGAGAAGCTGTCATGGTCTGCTTCTTTAAGTGGTTTGATATGGATTGTTGTCTCTGAGCCATCACTGGGAAACTAGTTTTTGCAGAAAATCCGCTAAAAAAAAAATGCAGTCAGATCCCTCTGGCTCAGGCTATTCAGATGTTAATGAAGCCGCCTGGGGAGGGTGGGGGAGGGAACAGAGAGATAGGAGAGTAGCACCTCAGAATATAGCCAGAGTTGCTTGTCTTGCTTGGAATGACTATTATATCTGAGATTCCCGCAGGGGCGTCGCCTATGTGTGCTGGCTGTGTGGAGATTGCCCCCGGGGGGTCTGGCCCGCTGGAGTCACAGTCAGATCCTCCGCGTCCAGCCCCACACCCAGCGTCAAGGCTCCCCTACTGGGATGATGCACTCTTGACTCCAAAATCAGTCGCTGCCTCCTGGGGACTTCTCGTCCCTCCAGCCACGTGGCCATGCTGCCCCCAAGAACCAGTTGGGCCTCCTCCCGGGGTTAGTTCAGATGGGTGGAGCAGCTCCCCGTGCTTGTGCCGTGACCGAGTGTCCCGGCTGGGACGCTGTTCTCCCCGCTCCAATACCAGTCGCTGCCTCCCGGGGACTTCTCCTACCGGCTGCGTCCCACGCCGCCCGCGCGACCTGGCTGGTCCCCTTCCCGGGGTTAGTTCAGGGGGGTGGAGCAACTCTCCGTGTTTATGCCGTACCTGCATCCAGTCCAAATCCCTGCGGGATGGTTCCCCGGCTCGGACGCTGCTCTTTCTGCTCCAAGACCAGTCACTGCCTCCCGGGGACTTCTCCTACCGGCTGCCTCCCACACCGCCCGTGGAACCGGCTGGTCCCCCTCCTGGGGTTAGTTCAGGGGGGTGGAGCAGCTCTCTGTGCTTGTGCCGTACCTGACTGGTACGCTGGCTCCAGGCTCTGGAAACAATCGCTGCTTCCCCATATTAGTTCGTTCTCCGTCTCTAAATCTGTGTTTGTTGTTCAGGGTTCGTAGATTGTTATGTATGTGATCGATTCACTTGTTTTTCCGCGTCTTTGTTGTAAGAGGGATCCGAGGTAGCGTCTGCCTAGTCCGCCATCTTGGCTCCGCCCAGTTTTTTTTTTTTAATGGGCTTCATTTCATTTTTTGTTTTCCAAAGGAGTTTTAGTTTTACAGAATAAATTGTGCAGAAAATTCTCATATATTCCCTTCTGCCTTGCACACTGAAGCCTTGGTGGCACAGTGGTTAAGAGCACAGATGCTAACCAAAAGGTTGACAGTTCGAATCCATCAGCTGCTCCTTGAGAACCTTATGGGACAGTTCTACTCTGTCTTACAGGCTTGCTATGAGTCAGAATCTACTCAACAGTAACGGGGTTTTTTTAATCCTGCACACTGTTTCTCCTATTACATCTTGCATTCCTGTGGTACATCTGTTAAAATTGGTGAACCAATATTGATATAATTAATTTAAGGCTATAGTTTACATTAGGGTTCACAATTTATTTATTTTTTTAGTCCTGTGGATTTTGATGAATGCATAATATTATGTGCTCACCATTACAGTATCATACAGAATAGTTTCAGTGTCTAAAAATGCACTGTGGTCCATTTCTTTAGCTCTTTCCCCGTCCCCCAAACTGCTGACCACTACTGATCTTTTTCACTGTCTCTACAGTTTTGCCTTTTACAGAATTTCATGTAGTTGGAATCATTCAGTATGTAGCTTTTCCAGACAGGCTCTTTCGCTTAGAAATAAGAATTTATGGTTCCCCATGTCTTTTTGTGACTTCATACCTCATTGATTTTTATAGCCGAATAATACTCTCTTGTATGGATGTACCACAGTTTATCATTAAACTATTGGAGGACATCTTGGTTGCTGCCAATGTTTGGCAATTATGATTAAAGCTGCTATAAAAATTTGTGTCCAGGTTTTTGTGTGGACATGGATTTTCACATCATTGGGTAAATACCTAGGAGTGCAATTAATTAGATTTCAGTCTTTTAGTGAGCCTGTGTCCCTAAATTGTGACCTTCCCTAAAGTCTTCTCAACATTTTTTTTTTTTTTTCACCTTAAAGTGAAACAGATAAGCTAGGGTGCCTGGAGTTTGGTAATTCTCTTTTCCCAAGTGGAAGGGTAGAGGAGGCTGTATTTGGTTATTCCCCTTGTTCAGCGATCCTTAGACTCTGATAAAACCCGTTTCCATCAAGTAGATTCAGACTCATAGCACCCTACAGGACAAAGTAGAACTGCCCCATAGAGTTTTCAAGGAGTGTCTGTCAGATTTGAACTGCCAACCCTTTGGTTAGCAGCCATAGCACCTAGTCTCTACGCCACCATGGTTTCCTCACCTTGTATAGGCTCTGGTAAAATAGTTTCCCTTGAGGTCAGGCTGTCGTTAAGGAAATCACAGCACTATTTCAAAATGGTTAACTTTCCCTTCCGTCACAAGGGATTTTTGTTTTGAGCTTTACATTGAAAAGCTATTTTTGCTCCTGGAGGTAAAATTCATTAAAGTGTGGGGGTCCCACTAAGGCTGGACCTCCAGCAGATTTTGTCTCCCAAACTAGTCCACATTCAGTCCCAACAATTAGTAAATTTCCCTTTATATTTTCTGTCAGATGCTAGGTCCCATGGAAACCCTGGTGGTGTAGTGGTTAAGCGCTACCGCTGCTAACCAAAAGGATGCCAGTTCAAATCCACCAGGCACTCCTTGGAAACTCTGTGGGGCAGTTCTACTCTGTCCTACAGGGTTGCTATGAGTCGGAATCAGCTCAACGGCAACAGGTTTGGTTTTTTTGGTTTTGGTGGCTAGGTCCCATGGTGGCAATGGCCGGAACTGTAATGAAGGCATTTTCTACTCCCGGTAAGAGGGCGGTCTCTTTCCAGTTTCGAAGGTAGCAGTTTAGCCTGAGACCTCAGTTCTCTGAAGGATCTAAAAAAAGTTGTTGGTTTTCAGTTTTTAAGGTTTGTTTCTTGTTTTGAGAATGGGATGTATAACTTCCAAGCTCTTTATATAAAGGCTTAGAAACCAGAAGTTTCCAAACAGGATCATCTTTTTTAAAAGAGCATTCAGAGAACAAAAGTAACTACTGGGAGGAAAAAAAATTGCAACATAAGTGTACCAAAAGTACAATAGAAGAATTGAAATATAAAATTATGCATTCCACAGAAAGTACCAAAATAAGTAGGTCTTGGTACAAAAGAACGTCCAAAATTGGAGTCAATTAATATGATCTAAAATTGCAAAAAAAAAAACCACTATATATATATACACACACACATATATGTGTGTATATATATATATATACACACATATATGTATGTATATATATATATAAATGCTATTGTTTAGGGTTATTTAGCTAAATGAAGGTAAATAACAAATCTGATAAAACATTTGAAATTGCTTTCTCTGTGGAGCAGAAGATATTCTACTGTGCGAATGTGTGTTGTATATGTGTGTCTTTAAGAAGCCATGTGGAATTTTTAATATAGGAACATTTTTAAAAATGGACCCTGTCTTAGTAATCTAGTGCTGCTATAACGGAAATACCACAAGTAGATGGCTTTAACAAACAGTTTATTTCTTCACAGTAAAGAAGGCTGAAAGTCCAAATTCAGGAAGTCAACCCCAGGTGAAGTCTTTCTCTTTTTGTTGTCCTTCTCATTAGTTTCCCCTGGACTAGGAGCTTTTCCCTGCAGGGACCCCAGGTCCAAAGGACCTGCTCTACTCCCAGCACTGCTCCCTTGGTGCTACGAGGTGCCCCACCTTCTCTCTGCTCACTTCTCTCTTTTATATGTCAAGAGATTGCCTCAAGGCACAATTCTATCCTGTAAATTGAGTCCTGCCTCACTGACACAACTGCTGCCCATCCTCCCTCATTAACATCATAGAGGCAGGATTTACAACATATGGGAAAATCACACAATACTGAGAATCATGGCCCAGCCAAATTGATACCTATGTTTTGATGGAGGTTTGAAGAAACCACGCAAAAACAGATTGTTGATTTCTGCATAATTTCCAAATCTCCCATCCTTGACGTTTATGTTGGTGTTGCTCATGTATTTTTTCAATTATTTGTAGGGGGTCTGTCATGGATTGAATTACGTCTATTTTTTTTAATCTATCTATCTATCTAATCTATCATCTATCTACCTACCTATCTATCATCTACCTATCTATCTATCATCTATCTATATCTATCATCTATCTACCTATCATCTATCTATCATCTATCTACCTACCTATCTATGATCTATCTATCATCTATCATCTATCATTATCTATTCTATTCTACTCTATCTTGTTCTTCTTGATCATTTTTTAAAATTTTATATTAAACACTATTTTTATTTTATATTTACAAAGTTATTTGTCAAATGACTAAATGCATCACTGCTCAAAAGAGTTAGTAGTGTCACATATAAGAACTGGTGGTTCTTTTCAAAATGACTATTTTTAAATAAGGAGAGAGAGAAAAGTGTTAAAAGAAAGCACTCTAATTCTATTTACTTGTATTGTTAGTCTTTATAATTCTGCGTATTTTTGTAGTAATAATAACCTTTTCCTTCAAAACAAGGTTCAGAAACTTTCAACTGAGTAGCAGTGTGGACTTGATCATGCTGCTGGGATGAATCATGGTGGATACATTAGAAATGCTACCATTTTTCTCCTCAAATAATGTTCCCAGAAAGCATTTCAACTACTTTAAATATATTTTATAAAAACATATTTTTATAGCTATATTATGTTAGAAATGAACCAATTTTATGTAAATGAACATTCTGCATTCTGCAGATAAAACATGCTAATTTTAACAATTTCAGATGTCTGTGACAGAATTTCTAAACTACCCAACTGGATTAAACTGACAAACATGAAAAAGTAATACATGGTTAGTCACCTTTTAATTCTTACATTTACATTAAAACACCACCTCAAAGGGCAAGGGTAATTTCACACTGTTAAAGTTTTAAATAGCTTTTATTTAAACTTAAACAAAATATGCTATTATTGAAACACAGTTATAATGATTCTTTTTTAAGACTTCCATTTTAAAATACATTGAATAATATAACTTTCTCCTCCCAAATAGCTAACACTGAAATGATTCTGTGAATATTATTATCTCATAACTATTTATTTCCAAAATTTTCTAAGTTAAAAATGTGTACCTCTAGGGGTATGTTTTCAATATTATACGTATAAACTTGCCCTTAAAACTGATTTTTTTTTATTGTATAATACCTATTTATATAAAATTTACATATTTGAATAGGTAATTACAGTGTATCCTCCAATCATGGAATAATAAGAGTGTTCCCATGTGTATAAGATTCAATACGTTTCAGGCATTTTCTAAGCAGTTTTCATACATTTAACCCTCATAACTATTAGATTGTTGTTGTCAGCTGCTATCATTTCCACATTCCTTTTACAGAATAGGAAACTGAAGAATAGGAAGTTTATGACTTTGCCAAGGTCATGCAACTAGCACCTGCACCAGCATCCAAAACAACATGCATACTTCAGTCATCCGAAAGAAAAATAGTTTTTGGTAAGAAATTTTACTTTTCAGCTGAAATTTTGTATTCTGTGGTAATTTTTGGATTCTAAAAGTATAAATGTTTCAGGTAACATTAACTTTTTTTTTTCTACACATGACGTTTAAGTATCATTAAGTTCATGCCTTAGAAAAAAATTATTTCCCTTTAAAAACAGCTCTCAAATAGTATAATGAAAGTCAATGCTAAAATAGATTTAAAATATTTGCCTTTGATATCACACTTGATGGTTTGTGCCATTTGGTGTACTGTAGCTTAAAACAAAAATGAGATTGATCTGAAGAAATTTTTTCCCATTAAATGAAAATTTATTTCCTTTTTTCCTTAAGTGTCATCAATTTATGTTTGCAATTATTTTAAGTTAATGACTTATTTTCATTTTGCAAATCCCTGCACACTTGGCTACTTAGGTAACAACTACATTTTAGGCTTTCTAGTTAATGTTGAAAGGGTGAGCAGTCAAGAGATACTGCTTTCTTGCCCCCAGGTCGACCATGAAGTAACTATACAGTTGGAAGGAAACCATGTACTTACAAAAATAAATGAACGAATAAATAAATAAATAAATGCTGTGAGTACATGATATCTAAAGACATTAGTGTGTTGTAGCTAGTCATGCTGACCAGCAAGAGCTGAACCTTAGAATTTCAGGATTTTAAAAGTCAGCTAAATCTCTGATACCTTTAAACTGTCCATGGTAGAACTAATCATGACATGGAAATTGGCAAATACTGCAAATAAGGATTTTTTTTTTTTTTTTTTTGAGATCCCATTGTTATTCATTTTCTAGCACTTTACCCATCAGAGCACTACCTGATGATAGTTCAGGATGGAAATAGGTGGGTTTCAAGGCCTTCCAACCAAAGACCACTAAGAACACGTACGAGTTGGAGAATCTCAGAGAGGGAGAATGCACACTATGGGGAACCAGAGGGTGTCTCAGTATAAGCGTGTTAGAAATGAGTGAGTGTGGGATATGTGTTCATGGTAGATGACAATAGGTTTTAGGAACAAATGCTTTACCGTAAATTGGATGCTTTAAGAAAGTAAAGGTCATTAAATGATTGGTACCATAATAAATCATATCTAACAAGATGCAAGAATTGATTGAGGCTAATGCTGAATTTAACGGCACTGGGTAATGCTGAATTTGGTGACAAAGCAGCAATCACTTACATTAACTGAAAGATAAATTTGGGGAATCTATTCAATGGCAATGGTTTGGTGTTTTGAGCAGTGTTCTTATTTTGTCTATATGTATACATGGTTATGTGATAGTTTTATTTTTGTCTTGATTCATCGTGGTCAAGAGTGGCCTTGTCTGATGTTATTGTTTTGTGAAATTATTCATATTCAACAAGAAAACACCAATGCTTAGCTGATAATGCCAGGCCAGGTCATGAAAGTCAGGAACTGCTTTTTCTCTTTCTTTTGTATTACAATGAGGTATTTAAAAGTGTTTAATTTTTGACCCCGCCTTGCTGCCTTCCCTTGAGAAAACCATTGTATGCCACCCTCACCACAAAAAGTCTATAGCAACGGCACTAGTCTTTGTTCCAAAGTGGGGATAATAGTAGTTCAGTACAATCAGTTCAGGACACCTCATGGTCTCTTGGAGTGAGGAGGGATAGCCTATAGACTATCACTCTCTCAACCTTGCCAAGTGATTATAACTTACCAAAACCAAAAACCAAACCCGTTGCCTTTGAGTCGATTCTGACTCATAGCAACCCTACAGGACAGAGAAGAACTGCCCCATAGAGTCAGCAAGGAGTGCCCGGTGGATCCAAACTGCTGACCCAGTTAGCAGATATAGCTCTTAACCACTATCCTACCAGGGTTTCTGATTATAACTTAGGGAAGCTGAATCCTTGAAAAGCAGCTTTTGCTTCTTAACGGTTTGACAGCAAAACTGATTAGAGAAGCTTCCTGGTGGAAAGCCAGGCAGAATGAGAACGATCAACAATGTCTGCCTCCTTCCTGTTTATTGAACTCATCTGTGAGAACGTTGACCCAATCATAGCCTCCAGCATGAGATTTAGAAAGCTTATAGGCACCTCATAGGAGTGATTTCACATCCAAAATAACTAGACACTAAAAGAATATTATTTCCTGGAAAGAAAAATGACAAACAAAATAATTACTTCATTCAACAGATATTCATTTGGTGCATGTTACATACCAAATCTATTACAGGTGTTGAAGGAAACATCTGTTTAAAAAACAAAAAGGCAAAATTCTGTCCTTGTAAAGCATACATTCTAGCAGAGTGAGGCAGACAATAAATATAAAAACAAGTGGATTTATTTTATGAGATGATAAGTACTATGGGAAAATGAAACATTTAAGAAGGCATCAGCGTGAATATTACAATTTTAAATGAATGTTTACAATATGACTCACTAAAAGGGAAACTTTCCAGTAAAGACTTCAATAATGAGACCATGTAGGCAATACGATTATATTAATTATATTGGATTAAAAAAAAATTGAGAAAGTAGAGAAAGACAGTACAGGTGCTCAGGAAGAAGCATGTTTGCCATGGTAGGGCAGTAATAGGCCAAAAATTTGGACTGTGTGAGCAAAGTATAGTAGGAGTTCATAGAAATATGGAGAGTTTTTTAAAGCCTTGGAGATAATTCTGAGAATTTGAGGATTTTCTCTGAGAAAATGGAGAATCCCTGAATTTGAGCAGAGACTAAAGTAACCTGATATGTATTTTTCAAAGGATCTTCAGATTAATGAGTGTGAAACAAGCTGATGAGGATATGGTAAACACATGGACCCCAGGTTGATGGCTATTACAATAATCTTGCTAAGAGATGATGATGCCTTCATTCAGAGAGAGCGTTAGAGATAGTAAAAAATGGCTATATGCTGGGAATATTTTGAAGGAAGGTCCAAATTAATATCCTGGGGGGGTGGGGGGAAACACATGTAGATTATTAGAATCCAAAAGAAGCCAAGCATGACTACAACACTATTGTCAGAATTAACGGAAAGGATGAAATTGAAATTATTAGAAATGAGGAATATGATCAGTAGGTTGAATTTAAATGATGTAGAAAGTTAAAGATCTGAAGTATTATTGGAAGAGATCAAGAAATAGAAAGACTAATACTTTAAAATTAGCCTGACACATTTTATTGGGAAGATAAAGAAAGATATTAGCAATTTGAAGAAGAATAAGAAATCATTAAAAAACAAAGGGGAACTATTTGTTATAAAAAACATAAATAATGAAGTAAGTTGATGGGATAGGTTGTTGGATAAATCTAAATGAGGAACAACTGATTGAACAACTTGCAACTCAGCAAAATATCCAAAGGAAAGAAGAAGGAAATAGGAAATATAAAAGTCTAGAGATATAAACCCCACACATCTGTTTGTCTTACTGTGGTGGTTTGCTTGTTGCTGCGATGCTAGAAGCTATGCCACCAGTATTTCAAATACCAACAGGGTCATGTTTGGCTGTCAGGTTTCAGCTGAGCTTCAAAACTAAGACAGTCTAGGAAGAAGCACCTGGTGGTCTACTTCTGAAAAAAATTAGCCAGTGAAAACCTTATGAATAGTAGTGGAACGCCGTCTGATGAAGTGCTGGAAGATGAGCCCCTCAGGTTGAAAGGCACTCAAAATATGATGGGAGGGAGGGCAGGATAGGGTTATTTACTGATTAGATAGTAGATAAGAACTACTTTGGGTGAAGAGAAGAACAACACTCAATACAGGGGAGGTCAGCACAACTGGACTAAACCAAAAGCAAAGAAGTTTCCTGAATAAACTGAATGCTTTGAAGGTCAGCAAAGCAGGGGCAGGGGTTTGGGGACTATGGCTTCAAGGGACATCTAAGTCAATTGGCAAAATAAAATCTATTAAGAAAGGATTCTGCATCCCACTTTGAAGTGTGGCATCTGGGTCTTAAATGCTAGCAAGCTGCCATCTAAGATGCACCAATGAGTCTCAACCTACCTGGATCAAAGGAGAATGAAGAACACCAAGCTTACAAGGTAATTATGAGCCCAAGAGACAGAAAGGGCTACTTGAACTAGAGACTACATCATCCTGAGACCAGAAGAATTAGATGGTGCCTGGCCACAACTGATGACTGCCCTAACAGGGAGCACAACAGAGAACCCCTGAAAGAACAGGAGAACAGTGGAATGCAGACCCCAAATTCTCGTAAAAAGACCAGACTTAATGTTCTGATTGAGACTAGAAGGACCCTGGTGGTCAGGGTCCCCAACCCTTCTGTTGGCGCAGGACAGGAACCATTCCTAAAGCTAACTCGTCATACATGGATTGGACTGGACAAAGGATTGGAGAGAGATGCTGATAAGGAGCGAGCTTCTTGGATCAGGGGAACTCAAGACTATGTTGACATCTCTTGTCTGGAGGGGATATGGGAGGGTAGAGGGGGTTAGAAACTGGCAAAATGGTCACAAAAGGAAAGACTGGAAGGAGGGAGCGGGCTGACTCATTGGGGGGGAGTAAATGGCGCATGGGGTGAGGTGTATATAAGTTTATATGTGAGAGACTGACTTGATTTGTAAACATTCACTTAAATCACAATAAAAATTATTTAAAAAAATATGATGGGAAAAGCTGCCTCCTTAGAGTCGACTGTTATGACATGGATGAAGTCAAGCTTTCAGGACCTTCATTTGCATGACTCAAAATGAGAAGAAAAAAACTGCAAATATACATTAATAATAGGAGCATGGAATGTATGCAGTATGAATCTAGGAAAACTGGAAATCATCAAAAAATGAAATGGTGCACATAAACATCCATATCCTAGGCATTAGTTAGCTAAAATGGACTGGTATTGGCCATTTTCTGTTGGACAATCATATCGTCTACTATGTCGGGAATGACAAATTGAAGAGGAATGGCATTGCATTCATCATCAAAAAGAACATTTCAAGATCAATCCTGGAGTACGATGTTGTCAGTGACAGGGTGATATAAATATACCTACAATGAAGACCAGTTAATATGACTATAATTCAAAGCTATGCACCAACTGCTAAGGCCAAAGATGAAGAAACTGAAGATTTTTACCAACTTCTGCAATCTGAAGTTAATCAACTGTGCAATGAAGACGCATTGATCATCACTAGTGATTGTAATGCTAAAGTTGGAAGCAAAGAAGAGGAAATAGTGTTTGGAAGAAAAGGGCATGATGATAGAAACGATGCCAGATATTGCATGACAATTTTGCAAGACAAATGACTTTTTCATCACAAATACATTTTTTCAATAACATAAATGGTGATTATGCACATGGACCTCACTGGATGGAGTACACAGGAATCAAATTGGCTACATCTGTGGAATGAGACTGCGGAAAAGCTCAATATCATCTGTCAGAACATGGCCACGGGCCAAATGCAGAACAGACCATCAATTGCTTGTATGGAAGTTCAAGTTGAAGGTGAAGAAAATTAAAAAGATTTCACTAGGGCCAAAGTACAACTTTGAGTATATCCCAACTGACTTTAGAGACTATCTCGAGAACAGATTTAATGCACTGAACACTGATGTCAGGAGGTCAGAAGAGTTGTGGAATGACATCAAGGGCATCATACGTGAAGAAAGAGGTCATTGAAAAGACAGGGAAGAAGGAAAAGACCAAAATGGATGTCAAAAGAGAATCTGAAACCTGCTCTTGAACATACAGTAGCTAAATCGAATGAAAGAAATGATGAAATAAGAAATCTGGACAAAAGATTTGAAAGGGCAGCTTGAGAAGACAAAGTATTACAATGAAATGTGCAAAATCCTGGAGTCAGAGATCTAAAACGGAAGAACAAGCACAGCATTTCTCAAACTGAAAGAACTGAAGAAAAAATTCAAGCCTCGAGTTGAAGTATTGAAGAATCCTACAGGGAAAATATTAAATGACATTCAACCACTTAAGGAGGTAGCAGATGATCAAGAACCCACGGTACTGAAGGAAAAGCTCCAAACTGCACCGATAGCATGGGCAAAAAAAACCCCTCCAGATTCACAGAATACCAATTGAAATGTTTCAATAAATGGATACAGAGCTAGAAATGGTCAGTAATTTATCCCAAGAAATCTGGAAGACAGCTACCTGGTCAACAAAGTGGAAGAAATCCATATTTGTGTCCATTCCAAAGAAAAGTGATTCAACAGAATGAGGAAATCATCAAGCAATATCATTAATATCACAGACAAGTAAACTTTTACAGAAATCATTCAAAAGTGGTTACAGCAGTACATGGACAGAGAACTGCCAGAAATTCAAGCTGGATTCAGAACAAGAGATATCATTGCTGATGTCAGATGAATCTTGGCTGAAGGCAGAGAATAACAGAAAGATGTTTACCTATGTTTTATTGACTATGCAAATGCATTGGGCTCTGTGGATATAACAAATTACGGATAACAGTGCAAAGAATAAGAATTCCAGAGCACTTAATTGCGCTGATGCAGAACGTGTATATAGACCAAAAGGCGTTCATTCAAACAGAACAAGGGGATGCTGAGTGGCTTAGAACCAGGAAAGGTATGAGTCAGGGAGGTATCCTTTTACCATATTTATTCAATCTGTATGCTGAGGGAATAATCCAAGAAACTGTACTATATGAAGAAGAATGCAGAATCGAGACTGGAGGAAGATTCATTAACAACCTATGATATGTAGATGACACAATAATGTTTGGAAAATGAGGAGGACATGAAACATTAATTGATGAAGATCAAAACTACAGCCTTCAGTATGGATTACATCTTAACATAAAGAAACAAAAAACCTCGCAAATGGATCAATAAGCAACATCATGACAGATGGAGAATAGATTGACGTTGTCAAGGATTTCATTTTACTTGGATCCACAATCAACGCCTACGGAGGCAGCAGTCAAGAAATCAAAAAATATATTGCATTGGGCAAATCTGCTACAAAAGACCTCTTTTAAGTGTTAAAAAGTGAAGATGTCACTTCAAGGACTAAGGTGCCCCTGACCCAATGCATGATATTTTTAACCACTTCATACGCAGGTGAAAACTGGACAATGAAAAAAGAAGATTGAAGAAAAATTGATGCCTTTGAATTATGTTATTGGTGAAGTATATTGAATACACCGTGGACTGCCAAAAGAACAAACACGTATGTTTTGGAAGAAGTATAGCCAGAATGCTCCTTAGAAGCAAGAATGGCAAGACTTCCTCTCACATACTTTGTATGTGCCAACAGGAGGGACCAGTCCCAGGCAAAGGACATCAAGCTTGGTAAAGTAGACGGTCAGCGAAAAAGAGGAAGACCCTCAATGAGATGGATTGACACAGTGGTTTCAACAATGGGCTCAGACACAGAAATGATTAGGCTTATTAACAGCAAAACTAGCTACAAAACAATATTTACTTTTGTATATTCAAAAAATGTAATAAGAAAAAAGATTACTAAGTGTCTCCAGTGGAAAATTATGGATTGTATAGGGCACACTCTTCTAGGTTCAAGGATTCTAGCCTTTGCCCTTAAGCTAATTTACAACTCTAAATTGTAGGCAACTGAAAGTCACAAAAAATAATTCTTGTCTAAGAACATATGAATGAATTATGTTCAGTGGAAGTTCAATTAACTTTCTTCTCTTTCCTCATCTTCCCTTGAAAAAGACAATTTTAAGTCCATTTGTAAATTATTTTCAACATTTCTTTAAACAAATATATGCTTCTTTCAATTCTCCTTTGAAATTGTTGGCATATCTCCCTGGCTTTCTCATTAATACTGAATTAAATAGAATTTGTTTTAAAGGATTAATTTCGTACCTGAATGAGAGGAATGCTTTTGCCTTTTTTGAAACATTTTCTCTAAGAATTTTGGATGTTTTCTTTGTTATCTAGTGCTGCTGTAACAGAAATACCACAAGTGGATGGCTTTAACAAAGGGAAATTTATTCTCTCACCTAAACTGTCTGGCTAAAAGTCCGAATTCAGAGTGCCAGCTTCAAGGGAAGTCTTTCTTCCTGTGTCAGCTCAGGGGGAAGGTCCTTGTAATCAATCTTTCCCTGGACTAGGAGCTTCTTAGCTTGGGGACCCTGGATCCAAGGACATGTTCTGTTCCTGGCACTACTTTCTTGGTGGTCCCCCATGTCTGTCTGCTCAATTCTCTTTTTTGTATCTCAAAAGAGATTGACTTAAGACACAACCTAATCTTGTAGATTGAGACCTGCCTCATTAACATAACTGCCACTAATCTTGCTGCATTTACAACATATAAGAAAATCACATCAGATGACAAAATAGTGGATAGTCACGTCATACTGGGAAACATGGCCTAGCCAAGTTTACACATGTTTTGGGGGGACACAATTCAATCCATAACAGAAGTCTTCCCATCTGATAGAGCTAAAGAAGTGTATGTCATATAAACTATTTAAATCCAGGCACATTATTTTTCTTGGTTTCCAGGGGTGAATTGAAAGTGCCAATAGAATTTTGTTGACTCTTTATTTTTCTAATTTTAGTTTTCTTCTTTATGGATTTTGTTAGTGGCTAACAAATGGAAGCAATGATTAAGAATTTGGATTTATGGGCTGATCGTTTGTGATCTCTACAAATGGATTGATGGTTTATGGACATCAGTTCTGAGCTGGATAAGAGAAGATAGAGAAGATAAATGAAAGTTGTCTATTTGTTTACTGTTTGCTCAAATCTATTAAGAATTTTGTGACTCTAGGTAAAGAGAACAATTCTTTTATATCTGAATCAATGAATTTTTGTGTTTTCCTATCTACTCTTGAATGATGGCTGCAACTATAAAATTTGAGATATAAGATATCTTTAAGTCTCCTGTATATGTGTCTATAATTTAGAAGGAACTTTACCTCTCATTGTGTGGATGAATAATCTTTTATCCTCTCTGGAAGGTAATTGATAAATTTAATTATATGTTCTCTTAAAGTAAAAGAGTCCTGTTATAATTGGCTTATGGAGATAAGCACTTATGTAAGTAATCAGTTGCTAAAATCCACAGATTATAAGGAAATTAAACTTTGAAAATTTTAATGTGCTGTAATTAAAAGGGAAAACCTGGTGACATAGTGGTTAAGTCCTATGGCTGCTAACCAAAGGGTCTGCAGTTCAAATACACCAGGCGCTCCTTGGAAACTCTATGGGGCAGTTCTACTCTGTCCTATAGGGTCGCTATGAGTCGGAATCAACTCGACGGCACTGGGTTTGGTTTTGGTTTTGGTAATCAAAGGATAAAAATATTTTTACAGAAACATAAAATAATTTAAATATACATAATTTAGGTAAAATTTTGGCAACAAAAAATTTATTAATTTTTATTTAGTAAAAATAGCTATACCTTTTCTGATTGATTAAGTAAAATGCTATCATGCTTTTTTAGTCTACATCAGTATGATTTTTATAATTTCAAGCCATGTTTACTGATCAAAAATGTTAGTGTATAAAACGATTGCCAATATTTTTTACCAATTGCCATTGAGCCAGCACTGACTCATGGCTACCTCATGTGTGCCAGAGTAGAACTGTGCACCCCTAGGTTTTCAATAGCTGGTATATTAGTGGTAGATCACCAGGCCTTTCTTTCAAGGCACCGCTGTGTAGACTGGAACTTTTAATCTTTGGCTTTGCAGTCAATTGCATAAAGCATTCATGCCACCCAGAGAGTCTCTTATGGTGATTAAGAGTATGAAAAATGTAAATGTGTGTTTAACCAAATTGGATCATTATTCTGACAAGCTCAATGCTAATTATGCTTTGTAGCATGTCAACATAATGATAATTTTCAAGATCTTAAGATAATTTACAAACAAGGACTGATGCAATTGATTTAATTAATTGTTTATCCAGAGTAGTTCTTGGCGAAAAAGAAGATAGAAATATTGATTATGAAGCAGAATTTTAAGTTAATATACTTTTGCTTCTTATGTTTCTATGCTACAAAAAGACCATTCGTTTGGTCTATGCTAAGGAAAATGTTCATTTTTTTCTGCTTTGAGAGGTTGTCTGAGGGACATTTGTGTCTGTAGAAAGTAATGGTATATGTATTCAGAACCTCTGCTTATCTGCTAAAATTCTGATGTATGATAGACATTTCTTAGCTACCTACTCCTTCATCAGTGCTCTCTATAAAGTACAATGTAGTTACTTTGACAAAAGTTATACTAATTAACATAAGTCAGAGTATACTAGAGCAAAAGGGACCAAACTAAACCCAGTGCCGTCGAGTCGATTCCAACTCATAGCGACCCTATAGGGCAGAGTAGAACTGCCCCATAGAGTTTCCAAGAAGCACCTGGCAGACTCGAACTGCCTACTTTTTGGTTCACAGCTGTAGCACTTAACCACTACGCCACCAGGATTTCTGGAGCAAAAGGGACAGATAGGCAAAATATGTTCAAGCTTCTGATTTGTTCAGTTTTTTTTCCCCTACTGCCAAATACCTTTATAAAAATTTATTGAGCTTTTTTTTGTGTGTGTTACAGCTGTAAATATTTACTGTATTAGAAATCAAAACTGAGAAAGTTTGTAAATTCAAATTTGTTGATTTCATTGTAGACAGTAATGATGGACGCATTCTATGATTATAACATGATAGTAGTATTATACAATTGCTTCTGACTTCATGGACTTTCCGAGAGCTATCCTAATGTAAAGTATCTGTTTTAGAATATTAGAGCATACTGGAAGACAAAACTTAAAAAGCAAGTTTTATTTGCACTGGTTTATAACATTTGAGTTAGAAAACCCATAAAATACGTTCAAATCTCAGCACAGTGCTCATTTGACTTCACTTTTTTCTTTGGTTTACTGTTTATTGACTTTCCTTGCAATATGAGGGGTTATTTTTTGTTGTGTGTTTTTTTTTTTTTTCCTGCTTCGATGACAGATACCCTGTGCCTATCCAAAATAACTTTCTGAGCTTTGTATTTATTTTATTGTTTCCTTAATTATTTAAGAAAACAAACGAGTTCCTTGCCTACAAAAGAGCTAAGGTTGTTTAAGGTTGTATTAAATTCTGTTTTTATTTTTAAAATATCTTATTGTTACTTGGATTAAATCGGTAACGAGGTATTGTTTTTCAGCACCCCTGATCCTATCTTAATCAAATCTTCAATTTCCTCACAATGATTTTGTATTTGCATTTTAAAAATCTGCTTCCTATATTAGGAGAAAGAAATGAAACGTTAGGGCATCATTTACAGCTAAAACTATCTTTGATATTTCCCAAAGGGCCTCCGGAAAATGACAAAGATTTGTTCTTTTACCTTATAAAACTAGTTCTTAGAAAAAATAAGATATGTTTGATATGTTATTATTTACAAGTTATATGAAAAATATTGGCATATTAGACGAGACGGTCAGCCTTCCCTAGGTTAAATTTGTGTAGGTAAATTGCTACTAATATAAATATTTCAGAAATGTATGTTTTATGCAAATGTGGGGATTCTCTGTATTTCCTTATATTTCTGTGCTTCTGGAAAAAGCCCTGAACTCCTGAGACAGGACCATGTGTATGATATAAAGATACAAGATGTTTGCCTTCACTTCTCCCAGAAATATTCTACTCTTCATATATCATGGAGTTAAATCTGTAAATATTTATCTAGTCAATTTCTCTCATCCAAAAGGATAGTAAACTTTACCTATCTCCCCTACAGAACTAAATTTTTACAGACAAGTCTAAGACCTTTGGTTAAATCTCATTGTGCCAAGGAGCACTGCTTCCCAAAATGAAGACATCTCTAGGCTGTAAAAGCTGGAGACACTCAGGATTCATTTGCCCTTGTAAAGATGTTTTTACATTTCTAGAAAATTAGGATTAGAACCAGCCTCAAAGGAGTCGAAGTTTTTTGTTTGTTTTTTCTTTTTTTTCTCTCCTTTCTGCAGAAGAGGGGTACAGCTGTCTCTCTATTATACAAAATTGGAGAAAGTTTTTTGTTCTCCATCCTCATCTATGGGGTGTCATCTCTTTTCGCATCTCCTTCAGGACTAAAGTGTGTGAGACTAGTGCTGTGATGTTACTCTGGCTTTTACTTGACATTAACTGTGCAAATGAAGTAACATGTCAGACCCTTCACAGTTCTGGAAAAATATGAAATTTCCTAAGAATATATCAATGTTCATAGTTTTCTATTTATCAGAGTCCTGGTGATGCTTTGCCTGATATTAGACAATAAGAATTAAGTGTTACCAGACATCAATTATTATTTAAATTTTTATAAGGCCTCAACCCTAATTTATTAGTTTGAATCCAGTATCTTCTAAGCCAATGTTTTCAATTGTGGGTGCATATCATAATTATGTATAAAGTTTCATAAAATACAAATGTTTAGGTCCTAATTCAGAATTACTGAATATCAGTACTTGACTACATTTATGCATTTTTGGTATTTTCTTAGTATATCATGTCTTAGTATATTATATCTCAGGATTACTCATTTTTACAAATTACCTCTACCACAAGCTGAATCCTTTGAAAATCGAGTTAATACTTTCCATGCTACAGAAATATACATTGATTAGCCAGTTGCATTATTCCTATATGAACTCTCAACAGAATTTTTATATTTAAAAAGGTATTAACCAGGGTCTTATTAAGATTCTTTCATTTACAGATAGATTTTGTTTTACTCTTGTCTTAGTTTCTTAGTGCTGCTATAACAGAAATACCACAAATGGGTGGTTTTAAAAAACATGCATTTATTTTCTCATGGTTTAAGAGGCTAGAAGTATGAATTCAAGTGCAGACATAGGAGAAGGCTCTCTCTGTCTGCTCTGGAGAAAATGCTTGTCTCAGCTTCTGTAGCGTTCTTCACAGTGTTTCTTGGAGATCTCCATGTGACATTTATCTTCCTTCCATTTGTGTTTTCTTGCTTGCTTGTCTGTCTCTGTTTCTATTCTGTTCTTTATGTATCTCAAACATGATTAGGTTTAACTCTTTGGTGACCTGATTATTTCGTGATTTAAATTTTTTGATGTGTTTTCATTAATGGAACCATGCTGAATCATTGAGTGTATCTGAATTTTTGGAAAGTAGTATGAATTTAGGAAACTGTCGTGGCGTAGTGGTTAAGTGCTAAGGCTGCTAACCAAAAGGTCTGCAGTTTGAGTCCACCAGGTGCTCCTTGGAAACTCTATAGGGCAGTTCTACTCTGTCCTTTAGGGTTGCTCAGAGTTGAAATTGACTTGATGGTAATGGGTTTGTTTTTTTTTTTGGTTTAGTATGAATTTATTTTCTTGCCCCCTTTCACAAGCCTACCTTAAGTGTTTAGTGGTACATATGTTGTTGTTGTTATTAGGTGCCATCGAGGTTAGTTTAGACTGATAGAGACCCTATGTATAACAGAAAAAAACAGTGCCCGATCCTGTGCCATCCTCACAATTGTTTCTGTGTTTGAGCCCATTGTTGCAGGCACTGTGTAAATCCATCTTGTTGAGAGTCTTCCTCTTTTTCCTTGACCCTCTACTTTATCAAGCATGATGTCTTTCTCCAGGGACTGATTTCTCCTGATAACATGCCAAAATACATGAGACAAGTCTTGTCATCCTCGCTTCTAAGGAACATTCTGGCTGTACTCCTTTCAAGACAGATTTGTTCATTCTTTTTGCAGACCATGACATACTCAGTGTTCTTCACCAACACTACCATTCAAATGCATCAATTCTTCCGGCTTCCTTATTCATCCTGCAGGTTTCACATGCATATGAGGTGATTGAAAATACCATGGCTTGGGTCAGGCTCACCTTAGTCCTCAAAGTGATATATTTGGTTTTTTTAACACTTTGAAGAGGCCGTTTGCAGCAGATTTTCCCAATGAAATACATTGTTTGATTTCTTGACTGCTGTTTCCATGAGCGTTGATTGTGGATCCAAGTAAAATGGATCTACTACCCATCTCTCAATTCGTTCTACTGTGGTTGCCAACATTATGTCAAATACCACCAGGATCATCCATGATGGACAGGTTTCAGCAGAATTTCCAGACTAAGGCACACTAGAAAGAAGGACCTGGGAATCTATATCTGAAAAAAAAAAAAAAAATTACCCAGTGAAAACTTTGTGAATAACAGCAGAACATTGTCTCATATAGCACCAGGAGGTGAGCCTTTCAGGTTGGAGGATACTCAAAATACAACTGGGGAAGAGTTCCCTCCTCAAAGTGGAGTCGATCCTTATGGTACACATGAAGTAGCATTAATTATACTAATTATACCCCGGTATATTTTTATATAGTACATATGTGTAACAAATGCAAATTTTGAAAATTTCTATTTTTCTTTCCAAAAATTCAGACACTTCATATAATACCCTGTGAAAACAGTAGTTTGTAGCACATGCCCATTTCTTCAGTTTCAAACAGTCATAAAGGCCCCTGCCTTGTGCAGCATGCCCTGTCAGTGGGACACCAGCTTCGCAATAAACCCCAGAGGATGAAAAAGTTCATGGCCGCCATATGTGCCACCAGGCCCGAAACAGTTAAGGCACACCCTACAGTGATACGGCATCACTAACATAACAAAGAAAATCCTATTCCTGAGTAGGATCAAAACCACAGATATGGGTGTTAGGATTTCAACACATATTTTGGGGGAACAAAATTCAATCTATAACAACTCAAATGCTTGCTTAAAATCACTGCAATCAGCTACAGGACAAGATTTCTTTCTTCAAAGGTCTGTCTCAGAGTTCTGTGGGGAAAAAAAAAATTCTAGCAGGTATCTCAAACGATTGACACTGCAAAGAATAGTTTTTTGAGTACAGAGGTACAGGGTTCTGATATCATTGTTTAGACAACATTCAGACAATACCTGGGCTGCTAGGATTTCCAGAACTCTTTTTAGTTTCAGCAGATTGCTTTGTGAAACTGCTAATAGAAGATCAAGGTGAACAAGTATTAACTACATAAAGCCTAATAAACTGAAGGACATTAAATTATGTAGTTTGTTTGGATTATTGATAACATTATTTAATGTTTTATTTTCTGGATGTATAAGGAAGCCCTTTTTCTTTTGTCTTAAGTTGTCTGTAACCCATAACTATTTAGTAGGCTCTGCTTCTGGAAACTGAAATGAAGTATTTTAAAATAACATTTCATTTTCACTGACAATTTCCCTTCTATAATTCTTAAATTTTTTTATTGACTTCGTGGTTTTTTTTAATTATTTTTATTGAGTTTTAAGTGAACGTTTACAAATCAAGTCAGTCTGTCACATATAAGCTTATATACACCTTACTCCATACTCCCATTTATTCTCCCCCTAATGAGTCAGCCCTTCCACTCTCCTTTCCTGACAATTTTGCCAGTTTCTAACCATCTCTACCCTCCTATCTCCCCTCTAGACAGGAGATGCCAACACAGTCTCAAGTGTCCACAAGTAGCTCACTCTTCATCAGCATCTCTCTCCAACCCTTTGTCCAGTCTCTTCCATGTCAGATGAGTTCTCTTCGGGAATGGTTCCTGTCCTGAGTCAACAGAAGGTTTGGGGACCATGACCGCCGGGATTCCTCTAGTCTCAGTCAGACCACTAAGTCTGGTCTTTTTATGAGAATTTGGGGTCTGCATCCCACTGATCTCCTGCTCCCTCAGGGGTTCTCTCTTGTGCTCCCTGTCAGGGCAGTCATCAGTTGTGGCCAGGCACCAACTAGTTCTTCTGGTCTCAGGATGATGTAGGTCTCTGATTCACGTGGCCCTTTCTGTCTCTTGGGCTCTTAGTTATCGTGTGACCTTGGTGTTCTTCATTCTCCTTTGCTCCAGGTGGGTTGAGACCAATTGATGCATCTTAGATGGCCGCTTATTAGTATTTAAGACCCCAGACGCCACATTTCAAAGTGAGATGCAGAATGTTTTCATAATAGAGTATATTATGCCAATTGACTTAGAAGTCCCCTTAAACCATGGTCCCCAAACCCCCGCCCTTGCTCCGCTGACCTTTGAAGCATTCATTTTATCCCGGAAACTTCTTTGCTTTTGGTCCAGTCCAGTTGAGCTGATCTTCCATGTATTGAGTATTGTCCTTCCCTTCACCTAAAGCAGTTCTTATCTACTAACTAATCAGTAAATAACCCTTTCCCACCCTCCCTCCCTCCCCACCTCGTAACCACAAAAGTATGTTTTCTTCTCAGTTTATACTATTTCTCAAGATCTTATAATAGTGGTCTTATACAATATTTGTCCTTTTGCCTCTGACTAATTTCACTCAGCATAATGCCTTCCAGGTTCCTCCATGTTATGAAACGTTTCACAGATTCCTCACTGTTCTTTATCGATGCATAGTATTCCATTGTGTGAATACACCACAATGTATTTAACCATTCATCCCTTGATGGACACCTTGGTTGCTTCCAGCTTTTTGCTATTGTAAACAGAGCTGCAATAAACATGGGTGTGCATATATCTGTTTGTGTGAAGGCTCTTATTTCTCTAGGGTATATTCCGAGGAGTGGGATTTCTGGGTTGTATGGTAGTTCTATTTCTAACTGTTTAAGATAACGCCAGATAGATTTCCAAATTCGTTGTACCATTTTACATTCCCACCAGCAGTGCATAAGAGTTCCAATCTCTCTGCAGCCTCTCCAACATGTATTATTTTGTGTTTTTAGATTAATGCCAGCCTTGTCGGAGTGAGATGGAATCTCATCGTAGTTTTAATTTGCATTTCTCTAATGGCTAATGATCGAGAGCATTTTTTCATGTATCTGTTAGCTGCCCGAATACCTTCTTTAGTGAAGTGCGTGTTCATACCCTTTGCCTACTTCTTGATTGGGTTGTTTGTCTTTTTGTGGTTGAGTTTTGACAGAATCATGTAGATTTTAGAGATCAGGCGCTGGCCGGAGATGTCATAGCTGCGAATTCTTTCCCAATCTGTAGGTGGTCTTTTTACTCTTTTGGTGAAGTCTTTAGATGAGCATAGGTGTTTGATTTTTAGGAGCTCCCAGTTATCGGGTTTCTCTTCGTCATTTTCGGTAATGTTTTGTATTCTGTTTATGCCTTGTATTAGGGCTCCTAGGGTTGTCCCTATTTTTTCTTCCATGATCTTTATCATTTTAGTCTTTCTGTTTAGGTCTTTGATCCACTTGGAGTTAGTTTTTGTGCATGGTGTGAGGTATGGGTCCTGTTTCATTTTTTTGCAAATGGATATCCAGTTATGCCAGCACCATTTGTTAAAAAGGCTGTCTTTTCCCCAATTAACTGACACTGGGCCTTTGTCAAATATCAGTTGCTCATATGTGGATGGATTTATATCTGGGTTCTCAATTCTGTTCCATTGGTCTATGGGCCTGTTGTTGTACCAATACCAGCCTGTTTTGACTACTGTGGCAGTATAATAGGTTCTGAAATCAGGTAGAGTGAGGCCTCCCACTTGCTTCTTCTTTTTCAGTAATGCTTTGCTTATCCGAGGCTTCTTTCCCTTCCATATGAAGTTGGTGATTTGTTTCTCTATCACCTTAAAAAATGACATTGGAATTTGGATCGGAATTGCATTGTATGTATAGGTGGCTTTTGGTAGAATTGACATTTTTACTATGTTAAGTCTTCCTATCCATGAGCAAGGCATGTTTTTCCACTTAAGTAGGTCGTTTTTAGTTTCTTGTAGTAGTGCTTTGTAGTTTTCTTTGTATAGGTCTTTTACATCTTTGGTAAGATTTATTCCTAAGTATTTTATTTTCTTGGGGGCTACTGTGAATGGTATTGATTTGGTGATTTCCTCTTCGATGTTCTTTTTGTTGATGTAGAGGAATCCAAGTGACTGTTGTATGTCTATCTTATAACCTGAGACTCTGCCAAACTCTTCTATTAGTTTCAGTAGTTTTCTGGTGGATTCGTTGGGGTTTTCTGTGTATAAGATCATGTCATCTGCAAATAGAGATAATTTTACTTCCTCCTTGACAATCCGGATGCCCTTTATTTCTTTGTCTAGCCTAATTGCCCTGGCTAGGACTTCTAGCACAATGTTGAATAAGAGTGGTGATAAAGGGCATCCTTGTCTGGTTCCCGTTGTCAAGGGAAATGCTTTCAGGCTCTCTCCATTTAGAGTGATGTTGGCTGTTGGCTTTGTATAGATGCCCTTTATTATGTTGAGGAATTTTCCTTCAATTCCTATTTTGGTAAGAGTTTTTGTCATGAATGGGTGTTGGACTTTGTCAAATGCCTTTTCTGCATCAATTGATAAGATCATGTGGTTTTTGTCTTTTGTTTTATTTATATGGTGGATTACTTTAATGGTTTTTCTAATATTAAACCAGCCTTGCATATCCGGTATAAATCCCACTTGTTCATGGTGGATTAATTTTTTGATATGTTGTTGAATTCTATTGGCTAGAATTTTGTTGAGGATTTTTGCATCTATGTTCATGAGGGATATAGGTCTAAAATTTTCTTTTTTTGTGATGTCTTTACCTGGTTTTGGTATCAGGGAGATGGTGGCTTCATAGAGTGAGTTAGGTAGTATTCCGTCATTTTCTATGCTTTGAAATACGTTAAGTAGTAGTGGTGATTACTTTTCTCTGAAAGTTTGGTAGAACTCTGCAGTATAGCCATCCGGGCCAGGGCTTTTTTTTGTTGGGAGTTTTTTTATTACCATTTCAATCTCTTTTTTTGTTATGGGTCTATTTAGTTGTTCTACTTCTGATTGTGTTAGTTTAGGTAGGTAGTGTTTTTCCAGGAATTCATCCATTTCTTCTAGGTTTGCAAATTTATTAGAGTACAGTTTTTCATAATAATCTGATTTGATTCTTTTAATGTCAGTTGGGTCTGTTGTGATGTGGCCCTTCTCGTTTCTTATTCGGGTTATTTGTTTCCTTTCCTGTATTTCTTTAGTCAGTCTGGCCAATGGTTTATCAATTTTGTTAATTTTTTCGAAGAACCAGCTTTTGGCTTTGTTAATTCTTTCAATTGTTTTTCTGTTCTCTAATTCATTTAGTTCAGCTCTAATTTTTATTATTTATTTTCTTCTGGTGCCTGATGGATTCTTTTGTTGCTCACTTTCTATTTGTTCAAGTTGTAGGGACAGTTCTCTGATTTTGGCTCTTTCTTCTTTTTGTATGTTTGCATTTATCGATATAAATTGGCCTCTGAGCACTGTTTTTGATGTGTCCCAGAGGTTTTGATAGGAAATATTTTCATTCTCGTTGCATTCTATGAATTTCCTGATTCCCTCCTTAATGTCTTCTATACCCCAGTCTTTTTTCAGGAGGGTATTGTTCAGTTTCCAAGTATTTGATTTTTTTTCCCTAATTTTTCTGTTATTGATTTCCACTTTTATGGCCTTGTGGTCTGAGAAGATGCTTTGTAATATTTCGATGTTTTGGATTCTGCAAAGGTTTGTTTTATGACCTAATATGTGGTCTATTCTAGAGAATGTTCCATGTGTGCTAGAAAAAAAAAGTACACTTTGGAGCAGTTGGGTGGAGAGTTCTGTATAAGTCAATGAGGTCAAGTTGGTTGATTGTTGTAATTAGGTCTTCCATGTCTCTACTGAGCTTCTTACTGGATGTCCTGTCCTTCTCCAAAAGGGGTGTGTTGAAGTCTCCTACTGTAATTGTGGAGGTATCTATCTTACTTTTCAGTTGTTAAAATTTGTTTTATGTATCTTGCAGCCCTGTCATTGGGTGCATAAATATTTAATATGGTTATATCTTCCTGGTTAATTGTCCCTTTTATCATTATGTAATGTCCTTCTTTATCCTTTGTGGTGGATTTAAGTTTAAAGTCTATTTTGTCAGAAATTAATATTACTACTCCTGCTCTTTTTTGCTTATTGTTTGTTCGGTATTTTTTTTCTATCCTTTGAGTTTTAGTTTGTGTCTGTAAGTCTAAGGTGTATCTCTTGTAGGCAGCATATAGACAGATCGTGTTTCTTTATCCAGTCTGAGACTCTCTGTCTCTTTATTGGTGCATTTAGTCCATTTACATTCAGCGTAATTATGGATAAGTATGTGTTTAGTGTTGTCATTTTGATGCCTTTTTGGTGTGTTGTTGACAATTTCAGTTTTCCACTTACTTTTTTGTGCTGAGACATTTTTCTTTTTAAATTGTGTGTTCCTCATTTTCATAGTATTTGACCTTATGTTTGCTAAGTCGTTACGTTTTTCTTGGTTTTTATTTGGAGTTATGGAGTTGTTATACCTCTTTGTGGTTACCTTAATATTTACCCCTATTTTTCTAAGTAAAAACCTAACTTGTATTGTCCTATATCGCCTTGTATCCCTCTCCATATCGCAGTTCTATGCCACCTGTATTTAGTCCCTCTTTTTGATTATTGTGATCTTTTACATACTGACTTTAATGATTCCCTGTTTTTTTTTTTTTTTCAATTTTTATTAAGCTTCAAGTGAACATTTACCATTCCAATCAGTCTGTCACATGTAGGTTTACATACATCTTACTCCCTTCTCCCACTTGCTCTCCCCCTATTGAGTCAGCCCTTACAGTCTCTCGTTTCGTGCCAATTTTACCTTCTTCCCTCTCTCTATCTTCCCATCCCCCCTCCAGTCAAGAGTTGCCAACACACTCTCCCGTGTCCACCTGATTTAATTAGCTCACTCTTCATCAGTATCTCTCTCCCCTCCACTGACCAGTCCTTTTCATGCCTGATGATTTGTCTTCGGGGATGGTTCCTGTCCTGTGCCATCAGAAGTTCTGGGGAGCATTGTCTCTGGGATTCCTCTAGTCGCAATCATACCATTAGGTGTGGTCTTTTAATGAGAATTTGTGGTCTGCATCCCATTGGTCTCCTGCTCCCTCAGGAGTTGTCTGTTGTGTTCCCTGACAGGGCAGACATCGATTGTGGCCGGGCACCAACTAGTTCTTCTGGTCTCAGGATATTGTAGGTCTCTGGTTCAAGTGGCCCTTTCTGTCTCTTGGGTTCTTAGTTGTCGTGTGACCTTGGTGTTCTTCCTTTGCCTTTGCTCCCGGTGGGTTGAGACCAATTAATGTATTTTAGATGGCTGCTTGTTGGCATTTAGGACCCCAGGTGCCACAATTCAAAGTGGGATGCAGAGTGTTTTCATAATAGAATTGTTTTGCCCATTGATTTAGAAGTCCTCTCAAACCAAGTTCCCCAGACCCCAGCCCCTGCTTCGCTATCCTTTGAAGCTTTCATTTTATCTCGGAAACCTCTTTACTTTTAATCCTGTCCAATTAGGCTGACCTTCCTTGTTTTGAGTGTTGTCTTTCCCTTCACCCAAAGCAGTTCCCATCTACAGATTGATGAATAAAAAGCCCTCTCCCTCCCTCCCTCCCTCCCTCCAATGATTCCCTGTTTTGAGCATTTTTTTTTTTTTTAATTAATCTTAATTTGTTTTTGTGATTTCCCTATTTGAGTTGATATCAGGATGTTCTGTTCTGTGACCTTGTGTTGTGCTGGTATCTGATATTATTGGTTTTCTGACCAAACAATTTCCTTTAGTATTTCTTATAGCTTTGGTTTGGTTTTTGCAAATTCTCTAAGCTTGTGTTTGTCTGTAAATATCTTAATTTCACCTTCATATTTCAGAGAGAGTTTTTCTGTATATATGATCTTTGGCTGGCAGTTTTTCTCCTTCAGTGCTCTGTATATGTCATCCCATTGCCTTCTTGCCTGCATGGTTTCTGCTGAGTAGTCTGAACTTATTCTTATTGATTCTCCCTTGTAGGAGACCTTTCCTTTCTCCCTGGCTGCTTTTAAAATTTTCTCTTTATCTTTGGTTTTGGCAAGTTTGATGATAATATGTCTTGGTGTTTTTCTTTTTGGATCAATCTCAAATGGGGTTGGATAAGCATCTTGGATAGATATCCTTTCGTCTTCCGTGATGTCAGGGAAGTTTTCTGTCAGCAGATCTTCAACTATTCTCTCTGTGTTTTCTGTCCTCCCTCCCTGTTCTGGGACTCCAATGACACGCAAGTTATCCTTCTTGATAGAGTCCCACATGATTCTTAGGGTTTCTTCATTTTTTTAAATTCTTTTATCTGATTTTTTTTTAGCTATGTTGGTGTTAATTCCCTGGTCCTCCAGATTTCCCACTCTGCATTCTTATTGCTCGAGTCTGCTCCTCTGACTTCCTATTACGTTTTCTAATTCTGTAATTTTATTGTTAATCTTTTGGATTTCTGAATGCTATCTCTCTATGGATTCTTGCAACTTATTAATGTTTCCACTATGTTCTTGAATAATCTTTTTGAGTTCTTCAACTGTTTTATCAGTGTGTTCCTTGGCTTTTTCTGCAGTTTGCCTTATTTCATTTCTTAGGTCATCCCTGATGTCTTGAAGCATTCTGTAAATTAGTTTTTTTATCTTCTGTATCTGATAATTCCAGGATTGTATCTTCATTTGGGAAAGATTTTGATTCTTTTTTGGGGGGGTTGTAGAAGCAGTCATGGTCTGCTTCTTTATGTGGTTTGATATCAACTGCTGTCTCCGAGCCATCACTAAGATATTGTAGTGATTTATTCTATATTTGCTCACTGAGTCTTATCTTGTTTTGTTTTCTTTCAATGTACGTGGATGGGCTACTAGATTGTGCTGTCTTGATTGTTGTAGCCCTTGACTTACTCATGACCTATTACCAGCTGGTTTGGGCTGTTACCATATATATATGCCTGAGTCTATTCACTATTCTTGAGTAGAATCTGATTTTTGGTCATCAAGTGTGTGATGCACCCTATCACCTATCCACCTTGAGAAGTAGTGGTGATAGTTGTATGCACCAGATTCTAGTAGCTAGCTGGGGTTCACACTCCAGGGGGGGCAGGATGCTGACAGGCTTCCCCCAAGTGTCAGTGAGATAGGTGTGTCTCTATTCCTAAAGCACCTTGGTAGGTGGGCTCTGCAGCTGTACCTTAGGCCCCCAATGTGAGTACCTCTACAGATTGGTAGACCCCTAAGGCAGGAGGCTAGGTGGTCTGGGGCGAGCTTCAGCCCTCAGTTCCCTGTTGTGGGTCAGTGAGGGCTCTGTTGAATACGCAGAGATATCAGACCTGGGAAACTTGTCTTTCCAGTAAATCCGCTAAAAAAAAATGCAGTCAGATCCCTATCAGGAATGCCTTTGCATTATAATAAGCACCTTGTTCCCTGTAGGGTTGAAAGCTGGAGACTGTGGATCACATATGCTTGGCTGGAGCTGGTTCTGTGTTTTTAGTCCAATTAGGGAAGGATTTTTGGTCCCTGCGTTTTTTGTGGTTGTTTCTCTCAGGCCGGAAGAAAAGACCAAAAAAAAAAAAAAAAGGAAAAGAAAAACCGTGGAGCAGTTCTCCCTCTGGCTCAGGAAATTCCAATGTTAATGAAGCAGCCTGGGAAGGGGAGGGGAGGGTTCAGAAAAACAGGGGAGAGTAGCACCTCAGAATATAGACAAAGTTACTTATCTTGCTTGGGATGACTATTTTTCTGAGATTCCCTAGGGGCGTGTCACCTATGTGTGCTGGCTGGGTAGAGATTGCCCCCGAGGGTCAGGCCCGTAAAAGCCGTGGTCAGTTCCTCCGCTGCCAGTCCAAAGCCCAGTGTCGAGGTTCCCTGGCTGGGACGCTGCACTCCCGGCTCCAAAACCAGTCGCTGCCTCCTGGGGACTTCTCCTCCCGCCAACCACGTTGCCGTGCCACCCGCACGGACTGGGTAGGCCCCCTCCTGGGGTCAGTTCAAGGGTGTAGGGCTGCGCTCCGTGTTTGCACCGTCACAAGATGTGGTGCTCAATTCCCCTGCACCCAGTCCGAAGCCTGGCGCCAAGGTTCCCCGCCTGGGATGCTGCACTCCCGGCTCCAAAACCAGTCGCTACCTCCCGGGGACTTCTCCTCTCCCCAGATACATTGCCACGCAGCCCACGCTGACTGGCTGGGTCCCCTCCTGAGGTTAGTTCAGGGGGGTAGGGCTGCGCCCCGTGTTTGTGCCATCACAGGATGTTGTGTTCAGCTCCCCTGCACCCAGTCCTAAGCCCGGCGTCAAGGTTACCTGACTGGGACTGTGGCTCCAGGCTCCGAAAACAGTCTCTGCTTCCCCGTAGTTGTTCGTTCTCCGTCTCTGTCACTCAGGTCAACTCTTTAAGTCTGTGTTTGTTGCTCAGCGTTCGTAGATTGTCATGTATGTGATCAATTCACTTGTTTTTCCGAGCCTTTGTTGCAAGAGGGATCCGAGGTAGCGTCTACCTAGTCAGCCATCTTGGCCCTCCTGACTTCGTTTTTTTATCGTGAGAATACAGGTGCTCAGAGAAATCTACCCTACTTTTTACCAGGATAGATAGGAAAGATAAGTTATGCAACTAAGACCTTGCCTGGAATGTCATATTTGACAATGATAATCATTTAATCAGGCTTTTAAAACACTTTTAAAGAACAAAGCTTTTCTTTATGGAGTCAGAGTTTACAAAACCCTACCAGAAAACTGGGCTTGCACCTGTCATACAGGGCTCTCAGACTTACTGAATCTAAGACACACTACTTCCTGGCAGGCCCAGGATCCTAAGGATATTTCATTGCTGTTGTTAGTTGCTGTTAAGTCATCTCTGACTCATGGTGACCTTGAGTATAGGTAGCCCCAAACTTAGAAGATATTTGAGTTATGACAACTACACTTAGGACTCTCCATTTGTTTGTTTGTTTGGTTTTGTTTGTGCATCTTATCATTTGTTATACGTACTATATACTACATTGCAGCATGTAATTTGCTGAGGTTATCATTCTCAGATGTGCACTCCTAAATGTTCAATTTTATGATTTACTCTTCAAAACACTGCCATATACATTTAGTTTTTTAAACTAAATCAAGAGCTTCAGTTGCTTGAAAATATGGACCTAAATGTTCATTATTTTGCTTAAAGAAAGGCAGATTCGGGAAGCAGTGAGATGTTACTAAATATATGAAGAAGAAAAGAAAAGGATTATACAGACAACTCTCACTAATTTTCTGACTAGATCGCCCATCCCCGTTCCCAGGGATAATCCACACGATCCAGAACCTTCCACAAGTTGAGTTATTGTCACAACTGACACAATGCCAACATTGTCCAACTCTTCTTCATTGTTGGACAAAATTTTTATGATTTGTGTATTTTTTATGTACATATGTTAAGTATTAAAATATATATGTAAATTTATATGCAATGTTGCCAACCTCCAAAGGTAAATAAAAATCAGATTTATAAAGATACTGGTAATAAAAGGCAATAATAATGAAAAAAAAAAAGGCTTTCAACTTACGTCAGAACTGACTTCAGATGGATGGAACCACGTGAACAGAGCCCTGTCATAAGTCGGGGACCACCTGTCATATAACAAAGCAAAAAGATGTGCAGTCCTATACCACCTTTATGATCATTGGTATGATTGAGCTCATTGTTGTGGCTACTGTATCAATCCATCTCATTGAGGGTTTCATGGTTTTTGCTGACCTTCTAATTAGAGACTTCAAAAGGGTCAAATGCGTTGGAGAGAGTTTATTAAGCTTGGTTTCCTAGCCTGTGATAGCAAATAATAAAAGTTTTTAAGTCTAAATCTAAGGCTTTTTATGAAAACTTTTAGCATAGCAAATTTAAGTGGGTCCATATGATAAATTATACTCTGGCTGCATGTATGTAATCAAGCCATAGATATTGAAACCATTCTTATTTTGTAATTAGGAATAATGTTTCCATGAGATTATTTTTTTAAAGGGGAGAGACGACTATAAGAAAACATGGAATAAATAAAAAAAGATTACTGGGTATATTCAAAGAGAATGTACACATTGACAATGCATTGATTACTTACTTGCTATTTAGTTTACAATTCTGTGAATTATAGGTAAATGATAACAATACAAATAAAAATTGTGTTTATTTACACACAAACATATTCTGGACCATGAAGCTTCAGTTGACTCCCCTCTCCACAGAAAGAAAAAAGTTTCTCTTGCATTTGTGAATTTATCTTAACAGTCCTTTACTACATTCAGAATTGTGCTTCTTTGATTTCTCCTTTGATTCCCTTGTAACACCTGCCTGGTTCCCTTGTTAATGAGTTAAATAAAACCTTGAATACGTGTTCATTTTCTTGAAAAATTCCCTTCCACTATATGTCGTTTAACCTTGTCCTTCTTTGTTTCTCTCTCTTTCTATCTGTATATGAATATACATCACAACATTGAAGGAAAGGATATATCAACCTACAATGTTATAACCACTACAGTGTGATTAAAATTTAATACTGGGATAATTTAATTCTCAAAGATAAAGGCCTCAGAAATTTTGCCATGAAAAAATCTTACTAAAACAATTTTTGGAAGAAGTATTCAAAGAAGAAGAGAAACAAATTTAAGAGGAAGCTGAAATAATGTAGGAATTAAGGCTTAACAAGTATACTGATAATGGTTACTGTTGTCGAAAACAAACAAAAAGCTGCCTAAAAAATATAGATACAAAGTCTAAAAATCTAGACATAAAATTGTATATATATTTCATTTTAAATTCTACATTGTCTTAATTATCGATTAGAGTGCTGAAAATATTACTTACAGATATAAAAATAGCCATCAGTAGGCTTCTTTTAATCTTTAAAATGATTTGCTTGGGCAATAACATTCTGTGATGGTTGAAGTTGGGCGCCAACTGGGCTGGCCTGTTGTTCTCAGTGGTTTGGCAGTCATGTAGTATGTATTCTGGCAGCCATGTAATGATATAGTTATACTGCATTTTGTGATATAATGCAATCACCTCCATGATGTGATCTGATATACTCAGCCAATTGGTTATAAGGGGATTTTCCTAGAGGATATGGCCTGAATCCAGCATATCTATGGATGTCCTGGCAAAGCTCACTGGCTTTTGCTTGCTCTGGATCCTGCATCTGGCTCATCATCTTATCTCTGGTTCTTGGGGCTTGAACCAGGGGCTTACTGTATTGCTTGCCAATGTTGGGATTCTTTGGCCTATGCAGACTGTCAGCCAGCAGCCTGCTATGTGGCCTGCCAATCTTGGGTTCATCAGTCCATGCAGCTACATGAGTCTGGAGAGGTTTCCAGCTTGACACCTGACGCCTGGACTTGGGACTTGCCAGAATCTACAACCACATGAGCCGTTTACTTGAAACAAATCTCTCTCTATGTATATGTGTATACATGTATACATCTACATGTGCGTACATCTACATGTGCGTACATCTACATGTGCGTACATCTACATGTGTGTACAACTATATGTGTATACATCAGTGTGTGAATCTGTGTATGTGTGTGTATATATATACATATAGGGGCCCTGGTTAAGAGTGGTGCACAGTGGTTAAGAGCTCAGCTGCTAACAAAAAGGACAGCAGTTGGAATTGACCAGCCACTCCTTGGAAACCCTATAGGGCAGTTGTAGTCTGTCCTCTAGGGTTACTATGAGTTGGAATCAGCTCGACAGCAACGGGTTTAGTTTGGTTTGGGTTGAGATATATACACACACACACACACACACACGTATACATGTATATATATACGTGTGTATATATATAATATACATATAAACATATGTATACATAAGTTTATATATATATATTTATATATACTTCACTGGTTTTACTTCTCTAGAGTATCCATCTTAAGATACATTCTAAGTGTCAATTTATAATTTAAATTTCAAGACATAAATTATTTAGGACTTGGGGTAAATTTCTATGGAGAAATAATTTTAGTCTAATGTATCAATTACAAGACATTCACATGAGAAAATACTTTCCAATGAGAAAATACTTTCCAATATCAGTATATAAAATACATAATAAACTTGCATATCTGTATGTATCCACTTATTCATTTTACAACCCAAATCTAAAGATCCTGTGAATAAAATAAATACGTATTTATATTTTTCAAATAAAAACTCAAAATGAAAGATCCTGTGCATAAAAAAAAGTTCAAAAATAGACTAATGGGAACAATTTTTGTATCTTTCAGAATATTTTTTAATACTGTTTATAAACTTACCCAGCTAACTCAATTGGAATTTATTTTGGTCATCATATGAATAGATAGAAGTGGTGATAAAAATATGTATAAATCAATGTACTTTTTGAAGAACTTACTTTCAATATCTTAATTTTACAAACAAAGCTATGAGAATGTAGTTTTCACTAGTTATATAATGTAAAAAAAACTATCAATGTGCTTTTGATTTTATAGACATTGGCTGCTTTATTGAAGATGTCTAGCTAATATTATTTACTAATTTCTAGGAAAATAAATAAAACATGACATTCTTTCAGAGTAAATATAAAATATATTCCCTAATTATTAAGTATTCAAGTTGAAATTACTTTCTATAGTTTCTCTAGTTTTATTAATCTGTCTTTATCCACACAATTAATAGTTTGAATAATGAGAAGGCATCTGGACTTTATATACTTGGCATGGGATGTGATATTGTTCACCCACCAGTCAAGCTAACACCAGGAATAATATAGGAAATTCTGGAAACACCAATCACTTTTAACTCACTCATAATGGAATCATAACAGCAGAGATGGAATGAACCAAGACAGGTAATAGTAACTAATTTGGCTACAAAGAAGTTTTGTTTTAAGTTTAAAAAGAAGTAGATAATTAAATGAATTTTAAATTAACTGCTTTGGTAACATGGACTTATATGCTTTTTACCTCAATATTTGGTGAAATGTTACTTATTTTAAAAAAAAAATGAAGTGTTTTACTTGACAAATATTCATGCTTCGCAAAGTACGGGGCCAGCGGAAAAAAGGAAGACCCTCAACAAGGTGGATTGACAAAGTGGCTACAACAATGAGCTCAAGCACAACAACGATTGTAAGGATGGCACAGGACCAGGCAGTGTTGCATTCTGTTGTGCATAGGGTCGCTATAAGTCAGAACCAACTCCACGGCACCTACCAAGAGCGGGGCCATATTGTAACTGATCTCAAAAGCAGACCTTCAAATTGGCTTTTCATTCCTCCTTGTCTCATTTTTCCTGCTTCCTCACTTCCACTTTCTGGAACTACCTCACAAAGAGACACTTAGTGTCAAAGTCCTATACTCAGGCTCTGTATTTTAGAAAATGTAAAGCTAAGACCGAATCCCTAGTGGCGTAGTGGTTAAGAGCTATGGCTGCTAACCAAAAGGTTTGGCAGTTCGAATCCACCCGTCCCTCCTTAGAAACACTAATGGGGAAGTCTACTCTGCCCCATAGGGTCACTATAAGCGGAAATTGACTCGATGGGAATGTTTTTTTTTAAAGCTAAGACAGATAATAAAAAATTTTAATAACAAGAAATTTTCCATCAACATTGAATTTACTTTTTCATAACTTTCAATACTCTAAATTATTAGCAAGAATAGTGGTTTTCAACATAAAAACTGAATAGCATTTGAAATCTGCCTTTAAATCTCAAAATACAACCAGAGAATATAAACCATCCTTATTTGTGATGGTGTATGACTGGCATAATGCAATTGTTAATTTTATGAGTCTGCTTGGCTAGGCTATGGTGCCCAGTTATTTGGATCAAACACTGTTCTATATGTTGCTGTGAAGGTATTTAGTTTAAGTGATTATTACTTGTAATGAGTTTACTCAAAGTAAAGGAGATTGACAGTGTGGGTGAACCTGATCCAATCAATTGAAAGCCTTAAGAGCAAAAATTGAGGTTTCCAAGAGAAGAAGGATTTTGCCTCAAGACTGTCATATAGAAATTATGCTGGACTTTCCAGTTTTCTTGGCCTATGGATTTGGACAAGCCCTCTCCCACAATTATGTGAGCCAATTTCTTAAAATAAATGTCTCTAGATAGATAAACAGATTGATATAAACCCACTGCCGTCAAGTCGATTCCGACTCATAGGGACCCTACAGGACAGATTAGAACTGCCCCATAGAGTTTCCAAGGAGCATCTGGTGGATTTAAACTGCCAGCCTCTTGGTTAGCAGCCGTAGTACTTGAACGCTACGCCACCAGAGTTTCCAGATTGTTGTTAGTTGCCATCATGTCAGCTCTGATTTATGATGACCTTGTGTATAACAGAACTGAAGGCTTTAGCCTTTGACCTTAAACAGGAAGTGTTTCAAGCCATCTTCTTTTTTGGCAAGCAATATTGTGTTATCTGAAGCTTGTTATGTAGTCTTCCTTCAATCCTGATGCCACCTACTGAATTAGAAAGGCAAAAGGATGCAACACTACCACACACCTTTTACAATTTTATACCACAGAGTAGCCCTTTGCTGTGCTCTGGTGACTGCCCCTTGACTGTATGCACAGGTACCGCATGTGCACTATTAAGTTTCGTGGAATTCCCATTCTTCATAATATTATCCATAATTTGATATTATCGACATGGTTGAATAGCTTCATGTAGTCAATAAAACACAGGTAGATACCTTAGTGGTATTCTCTGCTTTTAGTAAAAATTCATCTGATAGCAGCAATGATATTCCTTTATATCTGAATCCAGCTTGAATTTCTGGCAGTAACCTGTTTTGTGTGTCTGCAGTCATTTTTTCATTATCGTCAGCAAAATTTTGCTAGCATGTGATATTCATGATATTTGGTAATTTCCATATTCATTTAATTTCCTTTTTTGGGGGTAATGGGCATGAATATGGATTTCTTCCAGTCATTTGGCCAGGTAGACGTCTTCTAAATTTCTTGACACAGATGAATGCACCCTTCCAGCATTCCATCCATTTGTTGAAGCATCTCAACTGGTATTCCATCAATTCCTGGAGCCTTGTTTTTTAACTAATGCTTTCAGTCCAACTTCAACTTCTCCCTTCAGTACCAGAGGTTCTTGATCATACGCATCTGAATTGGGTGAATGCCAGTCAATTCCTTTTTATTCAAGACTCTATATTTCCTTCATCTTCTTGTGATGGTTCCAGTATCATTCAACTTTTTGCCCATGGAATCTTTCAGTAATGCAGCAGGTTAAGCTACTTGTCAAAGACCACACAGAAAGATTTGAAGCCAAAACTCAAACATAGGCAGTTAGAAATCACTTGTCTCTGTTTTAACCACTACATCTTGCTGTCTCCCAGAATAAGGACAGAGACACATTGACAGAGTCTGGAGTCTTTAAGAAGGGAAATTAATAAGTTTAGTAATTGATTGGATTTATGCTTAGAAAAAGATATTTTGTTAGATATATTGCTCAAGAGTTGCTTAACCTTATAAATATTTTGAATTATTTTCTCTCTCTGGGTGTCCCTGGCCCAAATCCATTCATCACTGCAGAACTGATGACAGTTGCTATCTACATGACTGTTTCTATTTCTTCTTGCTTCATCTGGAGTTTCTTATTGGAGAAGATGGGTGCTGTGTTACTTAGTGAAGAGGTATTCATACTGATTACATATTTTTTTATAAACTGTGTACTTTAGCATTAAAAAGTGTGCAATTTCTCTTGTTAAAGTTTTTTTTTTCTGAATCTGAATTTGACTATCCTTAATGACAACAGGATAAGACACCTTGTATTTACTGTCATGTGTATTTTGTCTCAACCATAATTTCTTATTTTGTGTCACATTTACTGCATGCATTATGCCAATTTTCTCTGTGACTTTATATAGTTGGCAGAAAGTTTTTTTTAACACACTTGAGCAAAGAAGCACTCTCCTCACCAGCATCATTTTACGTCTTATAGTCCTTTTTTAGTCCAGTCAAATCTTTGTCTGAAGAGTTGCCTTCAAGAATGGTTTAGTTTTGTTCTGTTCCAATGTTTTTATTTTACTAATTTATTTGTAATGTCATTTATCCCTTTTGTCTTACTTAGGTTTCTATAATAATTTCTTCTTATGTATTTAAATTATTATCTTTTATGCCCGTCTAATACTTATCAACCCCCATGTGTCTGTCAGTTTGTCATACAGTGGGGGCTTTTGTGTTGCTGTGATGCTGGAAGCTATGCCACTGGTATTCAGATACCAGCAGGGTCACCCATACAGGACAGGTTTCAGCTGAGCTTTCAGACTAAGATAGACTAAGAAGAAGGACCCGGCAGTCTACATCTGAAAACCATTAGCCAGTGAAAACCTTATGAATAGCAGAGGAACATTGTCTGATATAGTGCTGGAAGATGAGCCTCCCAGGTTGGAAGGCACTCAAAAGATGAGTGGGGAAGAGCTGCCTCCTCAAAGTAGAGTCGACCTTAATGACGTGGATGGAGTAAAGCTTTCGGGACCTGAATTTAGAGACCATCTGAAGAATACATTTGATGCATTGAATACTAGTGACCGCAGGCCAGACGAGTTGTGGATGACATCAAGGACATCATCCATGAAGAACGCAAGAGGCCACTGAAAAGACAGGAAAGAAAGAAAAGACCAAGGTGGATGTCAGAGGAGACTCTGAAACTTGCTCTTGAGCGTCGAGCAGCTAAAGGAAGAGGAAGAATTGATGAAGTAAAAGAACTGAATGGAAGATTTCAAAGGGCCTTTCGAGAATACAAAGGAAAGTATTATAATGATATGTGCAAAGAGCTGGAGATGGAAAACCAAAAGGGAAGAACACGCTTGGCGTTTCTCAAGCTGAAAGAACTGAAGAAAAACTTCAAGCCTCGAGTTGCAATAGTGAAGGATTCCATGGGGAAAATATTAAACGATGCAGGAAGCATCAAAAGAAGATGGAAGAAATACACAGAATCATTATACCAAAAACAATTAGTCGATATTCAACCATTTCAAGAGGTGGCATATGATCAGGAACCGATGGTACTGAAGGAAGAAGTCCAAGCTGCTCTGAAGGCATTGGAGAAAAACAAGGCTCCAGGAATTGATGGAATATCAATTGATATATTTCAACAAACAGATGCAACACTGGAGGTGCTCATTCATCTATGCCGAGAAATACGGAAGAGAGCTTCCTGGCCGACCGACTGGAAGAGATCCATATTTATGCCTATTCCCAAGAAAGGTGATCAAAACGAATGTGGAAATTATAGAAAAATATCATTAATATCACACTCAAGCAAAATTCTGCTGAAGATCATTCAAAAACTGCTGCAGCAGTATATCAACAGGGAACTGCCAGAAATTCAGGCTGGTTTCAGAAGAGGACGTGGAACCAGGGATATCATTGCTGATGTCAGATGGATCCTGGCTGAAAGCAGAGAATACCAGAAGGATGTTTACCTGTGTTTTATTGACTATGCAGAGGCATTCGACTGTGTGGATCATAACAAACTATGGATAACACTGTAAAGAATGGGAATTCCAGAACACTTAATTGTGCTCATGAGGAAACTTTACATAGATCAAGAGGCGGTTGTTCGGACAGAACAAGGGGATACTGATTGGTTTAAAGTCAGGAAAGGTGTGCGTCAGGGTTGTGTTCTTTCACCATACCTATTTAATCTGTATGCTGAACAAGTAATACGAGAAGCTGGACTATGTGAAGAACAATGGGGCATCAGGATTGGAGAAAGACTCATTAACAACCTGGGTTATGCAGATGACACAACCTTGCTTACTGAAAGTGAAGAGGACTTGAAGCACTTAGTAATGAAGATCACAGACCACAGCCTTCAGTATGGATTACACCTCAACATAAAGAAAACAAAAATCCTCACAACTGGACCAATGAGCAACATCACGATAAACGGAGAAAAGATTGAAGTTGTCAAGGATTTCATTTTATTTGGATCCACAATCAACAGCCATGGAAGCAGCAGTCAAGAAATCAAAAGACGCATTGCGTTGGGCAAATTTGCTGCAAAGGACCTCTTCAAAGTGTTGAAGAGCAAAGATGTCACCCTGAAGACTAAGCTGCGCCTGACCCAAGCCATGGTATTTTCAATCACATCATATGCATGTGAAAGCTGGACAATGAATAAGGAAGATCAAAGAAGAGTTTACGCCTTTGAATTGTGGTGTTGGTAAAGAATATTGAATATACCATGGACTGCCAAAAGAATGAACAAATCTGTCTTGGAAGAAGTGCGGCCAGAATGCTCATTAGAGGCAAGGATGGAGATGCTGCATCTTACATACTTTGGACGTGTCGTCAAGAGGGATCAGTCCCTGGAGAAGGACATCATGCTTGGGTCAGCGGAAAAGAGGAAGACCCTCAACAAGGTGCATTGCTGGCTGCAACAATGAGCTCAAGCATAACAATGATTTTAAGGATGGCTCAGGACTGGGCAGTGTTTTGTTCTGTTCTGCATCGGGTCACTATGAGTCAGAACTGACTCAACGGTACCTAACAACAACAACAATACTTATCAATTAGGAAATTTGAGTTTTTCTTCTTTCTCACATTTTCTTCTGTTTTTAATAATTGTGTTATTTTTGTACAGCAAACCATATGTCTTTTATATCATATTGTTCTCTATTTTTTCCTAATCATTGTTTATATCTTAGATCTCCAGGTAGGTACATATTCAAATTTTACCACAGACGTTTGTCAGGTATTCTTTAGTCATCTATTACTCGAATGATGCTCATCCTTTAGTGGATTTGCTGGTATATGTACAGGCATAGAGATAGAGATGACAGAGACAGGTAGAGATAAAGAGAGATGGAGGAATAGAGAGAGAGAAGAACTATTATTTCTCTTTTTACAGGGACTTCAATGACGTATGTGAATACATGATGAATCATCTGTCTTCTAGAGCAATTTTTCACTAATAACTTTTACCTTTTTACTTTTTTTTAACCTTGGCTTTTTTTTTTATTTCTTCTCCTTAACTCTCATATTTTCCGTTGAATCTCTTTTTCTTGGGCATCTTGTAATTTCGTTTTAATTTCTGGGAGAATTTTGTCTTTTTCTTCCTATGTTTAATCTACTGTTATTTCACGTCTCTCAAGTATTTATTAATTTTTTAAAAATTTCAAATTAGAATTATCCTTGCATATCTGCAAATGCTTGTTTAATGAGGTGCAACTCATGTTCCGCAGCAGTAGTGGTTCAGAGGTAGAATTTTCACTTTCTGTGCAGGAAACCTGTCTTAGATTCTCTGCCAGTGTACCTCATGAACAGCCGTAATCCATCTGTCAGTTGAGGCTTTTGTGTTGTTAAGATGCTAAATAGGTTTCAGCAGAGCTTCCAGACTAAAGTGGATTAGGAAGAAAGGTCTAGTGATCTAATTCTGAAAAAGACCATATGGATCACAATCTGATCATGGGGATGGCACAGGACCTGGCAGTGTTTTGCTGTGCTTGGGGTTGCCATGAGTCAGAGACTAACAACAACAAACATGCATGTTCAGTATTATGTTAGAGTTATCATTTGATTAATGCTTAATTTAGAGGTTGTATTTATGAACTGGACTATTTTTCTTCTTTTTTTAATTTTTTTTAAATTGTGCTTTAAATGAAAGTTTATATTTCAAGCCAACTTCTCATACAAAAACTAATACACACATTGTTATGTGACCCTAGTTGCTCTCCCTACAATGTGGCAGTGCACTCCTCTCTACCCTGTATTCCCACGTCCTTTCAACCAGCTCCTGCCCCCCTCTTCCTTCTCACCTTGCCTCCAGACAGGGCCCACATAGTCTTATGTGCCTCCTTGAGCTAAGAAACAATCTCCTCACCAGTATCATTTTATGTCTTATAGTCCAGTCTAATATTTGAAGAGTTGTCTTCAAGAATGGCTTAGTTTTGGGATAACAGAGAGTCTGGGGGCCATGAACTCTGAGGTCCCTCCAGTCTGTCAGACCATTAGGTGTGTGTGTGTGTGTGTGTGTGTGTGTGTGTGTTTTACCAGAATTTGAGGTCTGCATCCTACGGTTCTCCTGCTCCATCAAGGATTCTCTGTTGTGTTCCCTGTCAGGGCAGTCATCAGTGCTAGCCAGGCAACATCTAGTTCTTCCAGTCTCAGGCTAATGGAGTCTCTGGTTTATGAGGCCCTTTCTTTCTCCTGGGCTCATATTTTCCTTGAGCCTTTGGTGTTCTTCATTCTCCTTTGCTCTAGGTGGGGTGAGACCAATTTATGCATCTTAGATGGCTGCTTGCTAGCTTTTAAGACCCCAGATGCCACTCACCAAAGTGGGAGGCAGAACATTTTCTTAACACACTTTGTTATGCCAATTGACCTAGATGTCCCCTGAAACCCTGGCTCCCAGACCCCTGCCCCTGCTACTCTGTCCCTCGAAGTGTTTGGTTGAATTCAGGGAACTTCTTACCTTTTGGATTAATCCAAATGTGCTGACTTTCCCTGTATTGTGTGATGTCCTTCCCTTCACCCAAAATAATTCTTGTCTACTATCTAATTAGTGAATACCTCTCTCCTTCCCTCCTTCCCCACCCTCATAACCATCAAAGAATGTTTTCTTCTGTGCTTCAAACTTTTCTTGAGTTCTTATAATAGTGGTGTCATACAATGTTTGTCCTTTTGTGACAGACTAATTTCACTCAGCATGCCTTCCTGGTTCCTCCATGTGTTGAGATGTTTCCTGGATTCATCATTGTTCTTTATTGTTTCATAGTATTCCATTGTGTGAATATACCATAATTTATTTATCCATTCATGTATTGATGGGCACCTTGGCTGTTTCCATCTCTTTGCTATTGTAAACAGTGCTGCAGTGAACATGGGTATGCATATATCTACTCGTGTAAAGGCTCTTATTTCTCTAGGATTTATTCTGAGGAGCGGGATTGCTGGATCCTATGGTAGTTCTACTTCCAGCTTTTTAAGGAAGCACCAAATCGACTTCCAAAATGGTTGTACCATTTTACATTCTCACCGGCAATGTATAAGTGTTCTAGTCTCTCCACAACCTCTCCAACATTTATTATTTTGTTTTTTGGATTAATGCCAGCCTTGCTGGGGTGAGATAGTATTTCATTGTAGTTTTGATTTACGTTTCTCTAATTACTAATGATCGTGAACATTTCCTTATGTATCTGTTAGCTGCCCTAGTGTCTTCTTTGTAAAGTGGCTGTTCATATCCTTAGCTCATTTTTAAATTGAGATATTTGTCCTTTTGTTGTTGTGTTTTTGCAGCATCATGTAGATTTTAGGGATTAGACGCTGATCGGATTTGTTATAGCAAAAATTTTTTTTTTTCCCAGTCTGTAGATAATTTTTTTACTGTTTTGGAGAAGTCTTTGGATGAGCATAAGTGTTTAATTTTTAGGATCTCCCAGTTATCTAGTTTCTCTTCTGGTGTTTGTGTACTGTTAATAATGTTTCATATACTATTTATGCCATGTATTAGGGCTCCTATCATTGTCCCTATTTTTTTCTTCCATGATCTTTATCATTTTAGATTTTATATTTGGGTCTTTGATCCATTTTGAGTTAGTTTTTGTGCATGGTGTTAGGTATGGGTCTTGTTTCATTTTTTTTTTTCAGACCTATATCCAGTTATCTCAGCACCATTTGTTAAAGAGACAGTCTTTTCCCCATTTAAAGGACTTTGGGCCTTCGTCAAGTATCAGGTGTTTGTAGGTGGATGAATTTGTGTCTAGATTCTCAATTCTGTTCCACTGGTCTGTGTATCTGCTGGTATACCAGTACCAGGCTGTTTTGACGACTGTGGTGGTATAACATGTTCTAAAATCAGGTAGTGTGAGGCCTTCTGCTTTTTTCTTCTTTTTCAGTAATGCTTTACTTATCCAGGGTCTCTCTGTTTTTCTTTTTTTAACTTAAAAGAGCCTTATATGTGTATTCATTTTTTTTCTCTCTTTATTTTGAAATATTCTGGGTTTGCCAGGGTCAGCAATAATATTTGTTTCTGTGTAGAAGGCATGAGGAATTTAGGGGAAACATTGGGCTACTTAATTCAAATTTGCTTTTTTATCTTGCAACAGTAAAGAATAATTTTTAATTTATGGAGGTGATATTTTCCAAAAGTGTGAGGGTATTAGTATGTGCATTGATTTTGCTATTGTTTTGTTGTTGCTTCTTTTGGCCTTTAATTTTCATTTCTTTCCTTTTTTAACTTCTACCACCAAAGCTCTAGAAGGGTTCCTCTTTGCAAATTGTTTCTTGCCTCAGAAGGGGTGACTTCCTGAGGATGTTCCTCTGCTTCTGTGCATTTTTAAGCCTATTCCATGTGATTTCCCAGATGCTGGTGCTCTGGTCCCCCAGGTCACAGATCTGATTTCTAAATTTTTTTTTTTTTCAGTCAAAGTGAATCCCTTGCTTTCTGGTTCTGATTTTGTATGTTTTCTAACCTCACGTGTAGTAGCCACCCTCTTCTTTTTCACATAGCTTCCACTTAGTTCTGCACTGAAACTGACTTTGCTGACTTCAGGTATTTATCTCTCAATTTAAAAGTAAATTGAAAATTTTATTATTTTTTCATTCCTCTTTATGCTGTCAATACGGGTTATGGATGGATCTATTTGCCTGTTTCTTTTGTTTTCTTTTTTTGCTGATCTGGATAATTATCGGAAGCTCTATGGGAAGATCAGAATTTAAAATGCTGTTATAGTTTTATAGAAACATTTCCCATTAAATATCTATTGTTTTGACAAAGATATGTAATTATCAATATAAAGTTTTATATTATTTTTCAATTTTATTTTATAACAGGCATCTTGTTGAGAAAATAATTATTTTAGCATATTTAAGGGAAGGCTTATCACTATCTTCGGTGATGAGACAAGTAGAAGTTCTTTAATTGAGAGAGGAATAAGTAATCCCTCTTATTCTTTTTTTAAATAATTTTTATTATGCTTTAAGTGAAAGTTTATAAGTCAACTCAGTCTCTCGCATATAAGCTTATATACACCTTACTACATACTCCCATTTACTCTCCCCCTAATGAGTCAGGCCACTCCCTCCTTCCAGACCGTTTTGCCAGTTTCTAACCCCCTCTACCCTCCCATCTCCTCTCCAGACAGGAGGTGCCAACATAGTCTCAAGTGTCCACCTGATACAAGTAGCTCACTCTTCATCAGGATCCCTCTCCAACCCATAGTCCAGTCCAATCCATGTCTGACAAGTTTGCTTCGGGAATGGTTCCTGTCCTGGGCCAGCAGAAGGTTTGGGGACCCTGACCACCGGGGTCCTTCTAGTCTCAGTCAGAACATTAAGTCTGGTCTTTTTATGAGAATTTGGGGTCTGCATCCCACTGTTCTCCTGCTCCCTCAGGGGTTCTCTGTTGTGTACCCTGTCAGGGCAGTCATCAGTTGTGGCCAGGCACCATCTAATTCTTCTCGCCTCAGGATGATGTAGTCTGTAGTTCATGTAGCCCTTTCTGTCTCTTGGGCTCATAATTACCTCGTGAGCTTGGTATTCTTCATTCTCCTTTGATCCAGGTGTGTTGAGACTCATTGATGCATCTTAGATGGCCACTTGCTAGCTTTTAAGATCCAAGATGCCACAATTCAAAGTGTGATGCAGAATATTTTCTTAATAGAATTTATTTTGCCAATTGACTTAGATGTCCCTTGAAGCCATAGTCCCCAAACCCCTGCCCCTGCTTTGCTGACCTTCAAAGCATTCAGTTTATTCAGGAAACATCTTTGCTTTTGGTTTAGTCCAGTTGTGTTGACCTCCCCTGTATTGAGTGTTGTCTTCCCTTCACCTAAAGTAGTTCTTATCTACTATCTAATCAGTAAATAACCCTCTCCTATCCTCCCTCCCCCCTCTCGTAACCACAAAAGAATGTGTTCTTCTCAGTTTAAACTATTTCTCAAGTTCTTATAATAGTGGTCTTATACAATATTTGTCCTTTTGCAACTGACTAATTTCATTCAGCATAATGCCTTCTAGGTTTCTCTATGTTATGAAATGTTTCACAGATTCATCACTGATCTTTATAGATGTGCAGTATTCCATTGTGTGAATATACCATAATTTATCCATTCATCTGTTGATGGACACCTTGGTTGCTTCCATCTTTTTGCTATTGTAAACAGTGCTGCAGTAAACATGCAGTAAATATATCTGTTTGTGTAAAGTCTCTTATTTCTCTAGGATGTATTAAGGAGGAGTGAGATTGCTGGGTTATATGGAAGTGTGATTTCTAGCTTTTTAAGGAAACGCCAAATCGATTTCCAAAGTGGTTGTACCATTTTACATTCCCACCAGCAGTGTATAAGTGTTCCAATCTCTCCACATCCTCTCTAACACTTACCATTTTGTGTTTTTTGGATTAATGCCAGCCTTGTTGGAGTGAGATGGAATCTCATTGTAATTTTAATTTGCATTTGTCTAATGGCTAATGATTGAGAGGATTTTCTCATGTATCTGTTAGCCTCCTGGATGTCTTCTTTAGTGAAGTGCCTGTTCATATCCTTTGCCCAACTTTTAACTGGGTTGTTTGTCTTTTGGTAGTTGAGTTTTAGCAGAATCATGTAGATTTTAGAGAAAAGGTGCTGGTCAGAGATGTCACAGATGAAAATTTTTTCCCAGTGTGTAGGTGGTCTTCTTACTCTTCTGGTGAAGTCTTTAAATGAGCATAGGTTTTTGATTTTTAGGAGCTACCAGTTATCTGGCTTCTCTTCATCGTTTTTAGTAATGTTTTCTACTCTGTTCATGCCTTGTATTAGTGCTCCTAATGTTGTCCCTATTTTTTCTTCCATGATCTTTATCATTTTAGACTTTATGTTTAGATCTTTGATCCATTTGGAGTTAGTTTTTGTGCATGGTGTTAGGTATGGGTCCTTTTTCATTTTTTTGCAGATGGATATCCAGTTATGCCAGAAACATTTGTTAAAAAGACTATATTTGGGAAGTGGAGCCAAGATGACAGAATAGACAGACACTTCTGGTTAGCCCTCTTTGCAATAAAGACCCAAAAAAACAAGTGAAATGAGTATGTTTGTGACAAGCTGGGAACCCTGAGCATCAAAGGCAAGCTTAGACAATAAACTGATGGGCAAGGGGAGGAACAGACCATTCAGAAGTGGAGAGGGGTTACCTGACCGGAATCACAGGGATCCCTCAGGCACAATTCCCGGAGCGAAAGTGGCGGTGGAAGCCTGGTACTAGCATTTGGCCGCAGTTTCTTCAGGGAGAAGCAGCCAGCCACACGGTCTACTCACACCTCTGGAACCTGAGGAGAACAGCACTCTTGGCAAAAGGTAAGTACTTGAGTATATTTTACTGCCCTCCTCACCCTCAAAATGGCTTCAGCAGCTGAATCCCTGGTCCTGAGATAGACCCTGGTAAGCACCTAGAGCCATCCTCCCGGCCTTGGGGAAGGAAAAAATTTGCAACTGGGAGAAAAGATAATTTTCTAGCTCCATTAACCAGGGAGATCAGGAAAGAAGCAGCTCCTGTCCAGGCATAAACCATCCATGGACCTTGAGCACCTTTCCCTTCTGCGTGGACCGGTGTGGGCTTATTTCGGGAGAATAGGCCCTTGTTGGCAAACTCCAACCATTTCAGCTGTGCTGTGGAGAGGTAGGTGTTTGACGTTTGACATTGCTTTGCCTATTAAACAAGGTCCTCACCTACACACATCATGGACCTAAGGACTGGTAACTCCACTCAGGTCACCCAGTCACCTGCGACAGGGGTCCAAAATTAACTGGTACCTCCCAGTCCTTACAACCAAAAACTTTGGGTGGCCATGGTCCCTCTGCAGAGTCCACCCACCAGCATGCTCTAGGCAACAGAGACGCGATTTACTCAGGGAAACTTGGGGGTCGGTTCTCAGCCCCCTGCCTTGTTCAGAGCGTGACCCCCTTCTGCAATCATATACCGGTATATACGCCAATCACCCCTGCCCCTCTAAGACTGTAGGACAGAGCCTGTACCACACACTTGATGATCAGCTACCTGGAAACCAGAGATGAATTCATACAAGAAAACTGAATGGACACCTAGACTGATATACCTGATAACAGCTCTAGCCAGCTGGGGACAAGACATCAGAGCTCCAAAGATGAAAATAATCGAGCTAGCTCACTCAAGCAACCCATAGGAGTATAACAAAACAAAACAAAGCAAGCAGCTACAACACAGTAAGCAAGCATAAAATAATACAATAACTTATAGACGGCTTGGAGACAACAGTCAATATCAAATCACATAAAGAAACAGACCATGATCACCTCAACAGGCTCTCAAAACAAAGAATCCAGGGATCTTCTAGATGAAAGTCCATTCCTGTAATTACCAGATGCAGAATACAAAAGTTGAATATATAGAACCCTTCAAGACATCAGACAGGAAATGAGGCAAAACTCAGAACAAGCCAAGGAACACACAGATAAAGCAACTGAAGAAATTAGGAAGATTATTCAGGAACATAATGAAAAGTTTAATAAGCTGGAAAAATCCATAGACAGACAGCAATCAGAAATTCAGAAGATTAACAATAAAATTATAGAATTAGACAACTCAATAGAAAGTCAGAGGACCAGAATTGAGCAAGTAGTAACTAGAATTTTTGAACTCAAAGATAAATCACTTAGCACTAATATATTTGAAGAAAAATCAGATAAAAAAATTAAAAAAAAATGAAGAACCCTTAAGAATCATGTAGGACTCTATCCAGAGAAATAACCTATGAGTAACTGGATCACCAGAACAGGGAGGGATGACAGAAATTACAGAGAAAATTGCTGAAGATTTGTTGGCAGAAAACTTCCCTGGTATTGTGAAAGATGAAAAGATATCTACCACGGTCCTCATCAAACTCCACATAAGGTAGATGTTAAAAGAAAGTCACCAAGACATTTTATAATCAAACTTGCCAAAATGAAAGATAAAGAGAAAATTATAAGAGCAGTGAGGGATAAATGAAGCCACCTACAAAGGAGAGCCAATAAGAATAAGCTAGGACTACCCAGCAGAAACCATGCAGGCAAGAAGGCAATGGGATGACATATTTAAAAACTGAAGGGAAAAAATTGCCTGCCAAGGATCATATATCCAGCAAAACTGTCTCTTAAATATGAAGGTGAAATTAGGAAATTCCCAGATAAACCAAACCAAAACTACAAGAAATACTAAAGGGAGCTCTTTGGTTAGAAAATCAATAATATCAGGTATCAATCCAAGAATAGAACACTGGGCAGAACTACCAGAAGTCAACCCAGGCAGGGAAATCCAAAAAAACAAAGCAAGATTATTTAAAAAAAAAAAGCTCAAAAGAGGGTAACGGTGATGTTGTTATGTAAAAGAAGACAACATTAAAATCATAAAGAGGGACTAAGAAATGTAATATTACACCTTGCAAAAGGAGAGAAAGATATGGCGATACAAAGAAATAAAAGTTAGTTTTCAATTTAGAAAAATAGGGGTAAATAATAAGGTAACCACAAAGGAGACAAACTATCCTACTCATCAAATAAAATACAAAGGAAAAATAGAAACTCAGCAGAAACAAAATCAACAACAACAAATATGACGAAAGGACAATATATAAAGAAAATCTGCTCAGCACATAAAATCAAGTGGGAAAAAGAAAGTGTCAACAACACAAAAAAAAACATCAAAATGATAGCACTAAATTCATACCTAACCATAATTACCCTGAATGTAAAAGGACTAAATGCACCAATAAAGAGACAGAGAGTGGCAGAATGGATTAGAAAACAATAGCTATCTATATGCTGCTTACAAGAGACACCTTAGACTTAGAGACACAAACAAACTAAAACCCAAAGGATGGAAAAATATATATCAAGTAAACAACAACCAAAAAAGAGCAGAAGTGGAGATATTAATTTCTGGCAAAACAGACTTTAAAGTTAAATCCATCAGAAAGGCTAAGGAAGGACACTATATAATGATTAAAGGGACAATACACCAAGAAGATATAACCATATTAAATATTTGTGCACCCAATGACAGGGCTATAAGATATATAAAACAAACTCTATCAGCATTGAAAAGTGAGATAGACAGCCCCACAATAATAGTAGGAGACTTCAACACACCACTATTGGTGAAGAAGAGGACATCCAGAAAGAAGCTCAATAAAGTCATGGAAGATCTAAATGCCAAAATCAACCAACTTGACCTCGTAGACATATACAGAACACTCCACCCAACAGCAATCAAGTTTACTTTCTTTTCTAGTGCACATGGAACATTCTCTAGAATAGATCACACATTAGGTCATAAAGCAAGCCTTAGCAGAATCCAAAACTTTGAAATATTACAAAGCATCTTCTCTGACCATAAGGCAATAAAAGTGGAAATTAATAACATGAAAAGCAGGGAAAAGAAATCAAACACTTGGAAACTGAACAATACCCTGAACAAAAAAGACTGGATTATAGAAGACATTAAGGATGGAATAAAGAAATTCAGGGAATCCAATAAGAATGAAAACACTTCCTATCAGAACTTTTGGGACACAGCAAAAGCGGTGCTCAGAGGCCAATTTATATCAATAAATGCACACATCCAAAAGGAGAAAGGGCCAAAATCAAAGAATTATCTCTACAACTTGAACAACAAAAGAAACCCACAGTCAGCAAAAGAAAAAAAAAATAAAAATTAGAGCTGAACTAAATGAAATAGAAACCAGAAAAACAATTGAAAGAATTAACAAGACCAAAAGCTGGTTTTTTGAAAAAAATCAACAAAATTGATAAATCACTGGCCAAACTGACAAAAGAAAAACAGGAGAGGAAGCAAATAAGCCAAATAAGAAGATGGGCGATATTACAACAGACCCAACTGAAATTAGAAGAATCGTATCAGATTACTACGAAAAACTGTACTCCAACAAATTTGAAAACCTAAAAGAAATGGATGAATTCCTAGAAACACACTACCTACCTGAACTAACACAAACAGAGGTAGAACAACTAAATAGACCCATGATGAAAGGAGAGACTGAAAACGTAATCTAAAAACTCCCAACAAAAAAAAAAGCCCTGGTCCGGGCTGCAGAGTTTACCAAACTTTCAGAGAAGAGTTAACATCACTATTACTAAAGGTATTTCAGAGCATAGAAAGGACGGAATACTACCAAACTCATTCTATGAAGCTACCATATCCCTGATACCAAAACCGGGTAAAGACACCACAAGAAAAGGAAATTATAGACCTATATCCCTCATGAATGTAGATGCAAAAATCTTCAACCCAATTCTAGCCAAAAGAATTCAACAATATATCAAAAAAATAATTCACCATGACCAAGTGAGATTCATACCCGGTATGCAGGGATGGTTCAACATTAGAAAAACAGTTAATGTAATCCACCACATAAATAAAACAAAAGGCAAGAATCACATGATTTTATCAATTGATACAGAAAAGGCATTTGGCAAAGTTCAACATTCTTTCATGATAAAAACTCTCAGGAAAACAGGAATAGAAGGAAAATTCCTCAACGTAATAAAGGGTATTTATACAAAGCCAACAGTCAACATCACTCTAAATGGAGAGAGCCTGAAAGCATTCCCACTGACATTGGGAACCAGACAAGGATGCCCTTTATCACCACTCTTATTCAACATTGTGCTGCAACTCCTAGCCAGAGCAATTAGGCTGGAAATAAAGGGCATCCGGATTGGCAAGGAATAAGTCAAAGTATCTCTATTTCCAGATGACATGATCTTATACACAGAAAACCCTAAGGAATTCTCCAGAAAACTACTGAAACTAATAGAAGAGTTCAGCAGAGTATCAGGATACAAGACAAACATACAAAAATCAGTTGGATTAATCTACACCAACAAAAAGAACATCCAAGAGGAAATCACCAAATCAATGCCATTTACAGTAGCCCTCAAGATGATAAAATACTTAGGAATAAATCTTACCAGAGATGTAAAAGCCTTATACAAAGAAAACTACAGTACACTTCTGCAAGAAACCAAAAGAGACTTACATAAGTCGAAGAACATACCTTGCTCATAGATAGGAAGGCTTAACATTATAAAAATGTCTATTCTACCAAAAGCGATCTATACATTTAATGCAATTCTGATCCAAATCCCAACGACATTCTTTAATGAGATGGAGAAACAAATAACCAATTTCATATGCAACGGAAAGAGGCCCTGGATAAATAAAGCATTACTGAAAAAGGAGAACAAAGTGGGAGGCCTTACTCTACCTGATTTTAGAACCTATTATACAGCCACAGTAGTCAAAACAGCCTGGTACTGGTACAACAACAGATACATGGACCAATGGAACAGAATTGAGAATCCAGACATAAATCCATCCACATATGAGTAGCTGATATTTGACAAAGGCCCCAAAACAGTTAAATGGGGAAAAGACAGTCTTTTTAACAAATGGTGCTGGCATAGCTGGGTATCCATCTGCAAAAAAAAAGAAACAAGACCCATACCTCACTCCATGCACAAAAACTAACTCAAAATGGATCAAAGACCTAAATATAAAATTTAAGACAATAAAGATCATGGAAGAAAAAATAGGGACAACGTTAGGAGCCCTAATAGATGGCATAAACATTATACAAAACATTATAAAGAATGTAGAAGAAAAACTAGATAACTGGGAGCTCCTAAAAATCAAACACCTATGCTCATCCAAAGACTTCACCAAAAGAGTAAAAAGACTACCTACAGACTGGGAAAAAGTTTTTAGCTATGACATTTCTGATCAGCTCCTAATCTCTAAAATCTACATGATACTGCAAAAAGACAAATAACCCAATTAAAAAATGGGCAGAAGATATGAATAGACACTTCACTAAAGAAGACATTCAGGTAGCTAAGATATATGAAGAAATGTTCATGATCATTAGCCATTAGAGAAATGCAGATCAAAACTACAATGAGATTTCATCTCACTCCAACAACAACAACAACAAAAAACAAGGCTGGCATTAATCCAAAAAACACAAAAGAATAAATGTTGGAGATGCTGTGGAGAGATTGGAAGATTTCTACACTGCTGGTGGGAATGTCAAATGGTACAACGACTTTGGAAATGGATTTGGCGCTTCCTTAAAAAGCTAGAAATAGAACTACCATAAACCAAACCAAACCAAACCCAGTGCTGTCGAGTCGATTCCAACTAAGCCACCCTATACAATACAGCAATCCCACTCCTTGGTATGTATCCTAGAGAAATAAGAGCGTTTACGTGAACGGATACATGCACTCCCATGTTTATTGCAGCACTGTTTACAATATCAAAAAGATGGAAGCAACCAAGGTGCCCATCAACAGAAGAATGGATGAATAAATTATGGTTTATTCACACAATGGAATACTATGCATTGATAAAGGACAGTGAGAAATCTGTGAAACATTTCATAACATGGAGGCACCTGGGAGGCATTATGCTGAGTGAAATTAGTCAGTTGCAAAAGGACAAATATTGTATAAGACCACCATTATAAGAACCTGAGAAATAGTTTAAACTAAAAGCATATACTTTTGTGATTACAAGAAGGGAGAGGCAGGGAGGGTGGGAGAGAGGCATTCACTAATTAGATGCTAGATAAGAACAACTTTATGTGAAGGGAAAGACAGCACACAATACAAGGGAAGTCAGCACAATTGGACTAAACCAAAATGAAAAGAGTTTCCTGAATAAACTAACTGCTTCGAAGGCCATCAGTGTACCTAGGGCAGGGGTCTGGGGACCACGGTTTCATGGGACATCTAAGTCAATTGGCACAATAAAATCTATTAAAAAAACATTCTGCATCCCACTTTGAAGAGTGGTGTCTCAGGTCTTAAACACCAGCAAGCAGCCATCTAAGATGCATCAATTGGTCTCAATCCACCTGGATCAAAAGAGAATGAAGAACACCAAGGACACAAGGCGATTACGAGCCCAAGAGACAGAAAGGGCCACATGTACCAGAGACTATATCACCCTGAGACCAGAAGAACTAGACGGTTCCCAGCTACAACCGATGACTATCCTGACAGGGAACACAACAGAGAACCCCTGAGGAAGCAAGAGAGCAGTGGGATGCAGTCCCCAAATTCTCATAAGACCAGACTTAATGGTCTGACTGAGACTAGAGGGACCCCAGTGGTTATGGCCCCCAGAATTTCTGTTGGCCCAGAAGCCAACTCTTCAGACACGGATTAGACTGGACAATGGTTTGGAGAGGGATGCTGGTGAGGAACGAGCTTCTTGGATCAAGTGGATATTTGAGACTATGTTGGCATCTCCTGCTTGGATGGGAGATGAGAGGGTGGAAGGCGTTAGAAGCTGGAGCAATGGACACGAAGAGAGAGTGGAGGGACAGAGCGGGCTGTCTCATTACGGGGAGACTGTTTGGGAGTGTGTAGAAAGGTGTATACGGGTTTTTGTGTGAGAGACTGATTTAATTTGTAAACTTTCACTTAAAGCATAATAAAAATTGTTTAAAAAAAATTCTTTTCCCCAATTAACTGACACTGGGCCTTTGTCAAATATCAGCTGCTCATGTGTGGATGGATTTATATCTGAGTTCTCCATTCTTTTTCACTGGTCTACGTGTCTGTTGTTGTACCAGTACCAGGCTGTTTGGACTACTGTGGCTGTATAATATGTTCTAAAAGGAGGTAGAGTGAGGCCTCCCACTTTGATCTTTTTCGGTAATGCTTTACTTTCCGGGACTTCTTTCCCTTCCATTTGAAGTTGGTGATTTGTTTCTCCATCACATTAGAAAATGTGGTTGGAATTTGCATCGGAAGTGCATTGTATATGTAAATGGCTTTTGGTAGAATAGACATTTTTATAAGTTAAGTCTTCCTATCCATGAGCAAGGTATGTTTTTCCACTTAGGTAGGTCCCTTTTAGTTTATTGCAATAGTACCTTGTAGTTTTCTTTGTATAGGCCTTTTACATCTTTGGTAAGATTTATTCCTAAGTATTTTATCTTCTTGGGGGCTACTGTGAATGGTATAGATTTGGTGATTTCTTCTTCAGTGTTCTTTTTGTTGATGGAGAGGAATCCAACTGATTTTTGTATGTTTTTCTCGTAACCTGAAACTGCTGAACTCTTCTATTAGTTTCAGTAGTTTTCTGTAGGATTCCTTAGGGCTTTCTGTGTATAAGGTCACATTGTCTGCAAATAGAGATAATTTTACTTCTTCCTTGCTGCTCTGGATGCCCTTTATTTCTTTGTCTAGCCTAATTGCTCTGGCTTGGACTTGCAGTATAATGTTGAATAAGAATGATGATAAAGGGCATCCCTGTCTGGTTCCCGTTCTCAAGGGAAATACTTTCAGGCTCTCTCCATTTAGGATGATGTTGGCTGTTGGCTTTGTATAAAAAAAATAAATAAAGCCCTTTATTATGTTGAGGAATTTTCCTTCTATTCCTATTTTGCTGAGAGTTTTTATCATGAATGGGTGTTGGACTTTGTCAAATGCCTTTTTGCATCAATTCATAAGATCATGTGGTTTTTGTCTTTTGTTTTATTTATATGGTGGATTACATTAATGGTTTTTCTAATATTGAACCAACCTTGCATACCTGGTATAAATCCCTCTAGGTCATGGTGGATTATTTTTTTGATATGTTGTTGAATTCTATTGGCTAGAATTTTGTTGGGGATTTTTGCATCTATGTTCATGAGGGATATAGGTCTGTAACTTTCTCTTTTTGTGGTGTCTTTACCTGGTTTTGGTATCAGGCATATGCTGGCTTCATAGAATGAGTTAGGTAGTATTCTGTCATTTTCTATGCTTTGAAATACCTTTACTAGTAGCGATGTTAACTCTTCTCTGAAAGTTTGTTAGAACTCTGCAGTGAAGCTGTCCGGGCCAGGGCTTTTTTTTTTGTTGGGAGTTTTTGGATTACCTTTTCAATCTTCTTTTTTTTTTTTTTTATGGGCCTATTTAGTTGTTGTACTTCTGATCGTGTTAGTTTATGTAGGTACTGTGTTTCTAGGAATCATCCATTTCTTCTAGGTTTTCAAATTTGTTAGAGTACAATTTTTTGTAGTAATCTGATGTGATTCTTTTAATTTCATTTGGGTGTGTTTTGATAGGGCCCATCTCATTTCTTATTCAGGTTATTTGTTTTCTTTCCTGTATTTCTTTAGTCAGTCTGGTCAATGGTTTATCAATTTTGTTAATTTTTTGAAAGAACCAGCTTTTGGCTTTGTTAATTCTTTCAATTTTTTTTCTGTTCTCTAATTCATTTAATTCTGCTCTAATTTTTGTTATTTGTTTTCTTCTGGTGCCTGATGGATTCTTTTGTTGCTTGCTTTCTATTTGTTCAAGTTGTAGGGACAGTTCTCTGCTTTTGGCTCTTTCCTCTTTATGTATGTGTGCATTTATCTATATAATTTGACCTCTGAGAACAGATTTTGCTGCGTCCCAGAAGTTTTGATAGGAAGTGTTTTCAGTCTTGTTGCAGTCTATGAATTTCTTTATTCCCTCCTTAATGTCTTCTATAACCCAGTCTTTTTTGAGCAGGCTATTGTTCAGTTTCCAAGTATTTGATTTCTTTTCCCTGATTTTCCTGTTATTGAAGTCTACTTTTATGGCCTTATGGTCTGAGAAGATGCTTTGTAATATTTCAATGTTTTGGATTCTGTTAAGGCTTGCTTTATGACCTAATATATGATCTCTTCTAGAGAATGTTCCACGTACACTAGAAAAAAAAAAAGTATTCTTTGCAGCAGTTGGGTGGAGTGTTCTGTATAAGTCTATGACGTCAAGTTGGTTGATTGTAGCAATTAGATCTTTCAGTGTCTATTGAGCTTCTTACTGGAAGTCCTATCCTTCACCGAAAGTGGTGTGTTGAAGTCTCCTACTGTAATTTTGGAGCTATCTCACGTTTCAATTCTGTTAAAGTTTGTTTTATGTATCTTGCAGCCCTGTCATTGGGTGCATAAATATTTAATATGGTTATATCTTCCTGGTCAATTGTCCCTTTAGTGATTATGTAGTCTTTATTGTTTGTGGTGAATTTAACTTTAAAGTCTATTTTGTCAGATATTAATATTGCCACTCCTGCTCTTTTTTGATTTTTGTTTGCTTGATATATTTTTTTCCATCCTTTGAGTTTTAGTTTATTTGTGTCTCTAAGTCTAAGGTGTGTCCCTTGTAGGCAGCATGTAGATGGATCGTGTTTTTTTATCCAGTCTGCCACTCTCTGTCTCTTTATTGGTGCATTTAGTCCATTTACGTGCAGCGTAATTGTAGATAAATATGAGTTTAGTGCCATCATTTTGATGCCTTTTTGTGTGTGTTGTTGACAATTTCATTTTTCCACTTACTTTTTTGTGCTGAGAAGTTTTTCTTTGTAAATTGTGTGTTCCTCATTTTCATAGCACTAGAATTTATTTTTGCTGAGTCATTATTTTATCTTGGTTTTTATTTTGAAGTATGGACTTGTTAGACTTCATTGTGGTTACCTTAGTATCTACCCCTATTTTTCTAAGTAAAAACCTAACTTGTATTGTCCTATATTGCCTTGGTTTCCTCTCCATATGGAAGATCTATGCCTCCTGTATTAACCCCTCTTTTTTGATTATTGTAATCTTTTACATAATGACTTCAATGATTCCCTGTTTTGAGAAATTTTTTTTCTTTTTTTAAGTTAATCTTATTTTGTTTTGTGATTTCCATACTTGAGTTGATATCAGGATGTTCTGTTCTGTGACCTTGTGTTGTGTTGGTATCTGATATTACTGATTTTTTGATCAAAGAATTTCCTTTAGTAATTCTTGTAGCTTTGGTTTGGTTTTTGCAAATTCTCTAAGATTGTGTTTATCTGTAATTGTCTTAATTTCACCTTCCTATATCTGAGAAAAAAAAAAAGGAACTTTCCTTTTTACATTTGAGAGAGAGTTTTGCTGGATATATGACTCCAGGCTGGCAGTTTTTCTCCTTCAGTGCTCTATATATGTCATCCCATTTCCTTCTTACCTGCATGGTTTCTGCCGAGTAGTCTGAACTTATTGATTCTCCTTTATAGGTGACTTTTCGTTTATCCCTGGCTGCTTTTAAAATGTTCTCTTTATCTTTGGTTTTGGCAGGTTTGATGATAATATGCCTTGATTGTCTTTTGGGATCTATCTTGTGTGGTGTTCGATGAGAATCTTGGGTAGATTTGCTTTCATCTTTCATGATGCCAGGGAAGTTTTCTGCCAACAGATCTTCAACTCTTCCTTCGGTATATTCTGTTAACCTTCCCTGTTCTGGAACTCCAATTGCACATGCAAGTTATTCTTCTTGATAGAGTTCCACATGATTCTTAGGGTTTCTTCATTTTTTTTTAATTCTTTTATCTGATTTTTCTTCAACTATATTGGTGTCAATTGCCTTATCCTCTAACTCCCCCACTCTGCATTCCAATTCCTTGATCCTGCTCCTCTGACTTCCAATTGAGTTGTCTAATTCTGTAATTTTATTGTTAATCTTTTGGATTTCTTAATTCTGTCTCTGTATGGATTCTTGCAGCTTATTAAACTTTTCACTATGTTTTTGAATAATCTTTTTGATTTCTTCAATTGCTTTATCAGTGTGCTCCTTGGCTTTTTCTGTAGATTGCCTTATTTCATTTCTGAGGTCATCCCTGATGTCTTGAAGCATTCTGTATATTAGTTTTTTATATTTACATCTGGCCATTATAGGATTGTATCTTCATTTGGGAAAGATTTTGATTCTTTATTTTGGGGATTTGTAGAAGCAATCATGGTCTGCTTCTTTATGTGATTTGCTATTGACTGCTGTCTCCGAGCCATCTATAAGATATTGTAATGACTTATTTTATATTTGCTCAATGAGTCTTATCTTCTTGTTTTGTTTTCTTTCAGTATACACAGATGGGCTACTAGATTGTGCTGTCTTGATTGTTGTAGCCTTTGAATCACTTATGTCCTATTACCAGCTGGTATGAGCTGTTATCAGATATATATAAGCCTGAGTCCATTCACTATTCTTGAATAGAATCAGCTTAGGTGTTCTGATTTTGGGTCACCAAGTGTCTGGTGTAGACTGTCACCTATTAGAGGAGTAGTCTTGATAGTTGTGTGCACCAGATTCTAGTAGCAGCAGGCAGTCACAGTCCAAGGAGTGCAGGATGCTGACAGCCTTCCCCCATGTGCCAGTGAGGTAGGAGTGTCTCCATTCCCAGAACACTTTGGTGGGTGGGCTCTACTGCTGTACCTTAAGCACTCAATACTTGTACCTCTAAAGTTTCATAGGCATCACTATTCTCAGGCCCCATTAGCAGGTGGCTAGGTGGTGCAGGTGGAGCTTGAGCTCTCAGTTCCCCACTGTGGATCAGTGAGGGGTCTGTTTAATAGGTAGAGAGATATCAGACCTCCAAAACTTGTCTTTCCACTGCTCTGCTAAAACAATTACAGTCAGATCTCTATCAGAATTGCCTTTGCATTATAATAGCCACCTGGTTCCCTGCAGCGATGAAAGCCAGAGACTGTGGATCTCTTTTGGTTGGCTGGAGCTGGTTGTGTATTATTATTCCAGTATAGGGAAGTCAGGGAAGGAGTTTTCTTTCCCAGATTGTTAATTGCTGCTTCTCTTAGGGTAGAAGAATGGGTTAGAAAAAAAAAAAATCCCTGCCAAGCACTTCACTCCCTGGCCCAGTAAATTCCAATGTTAATGAAGCTGTCTGGGGCAGGGAGAGGAGGGATCAGATAGATAGGAGAAAGTATTGTGGCAACATAGACAAAGTTACTTATCTTGTTTGGTGATGACTGTTTTATCTGAGATTCCAGAGGGACCTGTAGCCTGTGTGCGCTGGCTGGGTCGAGATTGCCTCCAAGGGTCAGGCCTGCATGCCATGCTTGTGTCATCTCAGGAAGCTGTGATCAGCTCCTCCACTCCTAGTCCAAAGCCCAGCACCAAGGTTTTCTGGCTGGGACACTCCACTCCAGGCCCCAAAACCAGTCACTGCTTCCCTGTGATTTCTCCTTCTCCCGTCAGCCATGTTGCATGTAGCCTGTGTGTGCCAACTAGGTCAAGATTGCCTCTGAGGGTCAGTCCTGCGTCCCATGCTTGCACTGTCTCAGGAAGCCGTGATCTGCTCCTCTGGACTTAGCTCAAAGCCCAGCACCAAGGCTTTCTGACTGGGATGCTGGCTCCAGACTCTGAAAACAGTCATTGCTTCCTCATGGGTTCTCGTTCTCCTGTCAGCTGCGTCAGTGTGTGGCCTTCTTGCACTGGCTGAGTCTCTGCCGAGGTTATTCCAGGGGTTAGGGGTTAGGGCTGCGTCCTGTACTTGCCCCATCTCAGTAAGCCATGATCAGCCTAAGCACTCTGGCACCAGGGAACCACGAGGGTCAAGGCTGTGGTGGGGCATGCTGGTTCCAGAAGCGGTCGCTGCTTCACTGCACGACTTTTTGCTCCCGTCTCTCAGGTCAACTCCTTAGTTCTGTGTTTGATGGTCAGGGTTTGTAGATTGTCATGTATCTACAAATGTGATCGATTCACTTGTTTTTCCGAGTCTTTGTTGCAAGAGGGATCCACAATAACTTCTACCTAGTCAGCCCTCCATGTCCCCTCTTATTCTTGGAGGCATGTTTTAATATAGATCCTCTATCTCTATCTATTTTACCAATAATGATATATTACATCACAATTAGATATATTTTATTTCTGCAATGTAATTGTCATTATTAAAAGCATAAATTTTGAAAGTAACAAAAAAAGTATCTGTCTTTTTCTGTGTGTGTGTGTTTATATTCTTCTAATGCAACAGTAAAAATCCTATCTCTCCCCAGAGAAAAAATAACAAAGAATTAATTCCTCTCATGCTTTTCATTTTACTCTACAATTCATTTAACCTATGATTAAATTAGTTTAAGGTTATAACTCCACACATACACAGTGAAAGTAATGGAATTTTGCTCATTTGCTCCTTTTGTTTAGCTCCATTCTTATTTCCAAGGAGTCGTGCCTTCCCTTGCTTGAAATGATGAAATGATTCTCCTGTTGCAAAGGTTTTTCAATAGGCATCCCTTTTGCAGTTCTGCTCTGTCCTATAGGATCACTATGAGTTGGAATCGACTCGAAGGCAGTGGGTTTGGTTTGGGTTTTTTTTCCCTCAATATGTACTCCATCTCGTCATTTCCTCCATGCCTACAACTAGAGATCTGGTATCTGTGTGGCTGATAAGAAGAAAAGTACCACAACGTGTGTCCACAAAAGGTCTTGACAATTTTAATCTTGCAAAAATGTTGAGAAAACTTGTGCTATCTACTAAAGCATAACTTAATCTATATTTTGGGAAGTTTTTTTTCCCCTAGATTTAGTGGAGAGGTATCTGATTAGATTGATTACAATTAAAAACCAAGACCATGCACAAATTATCAGATCCAAAAAAGTTCTTGTGTTTCTTGTTTTAAAGTTAGACTAGTTTCAAGAAAGGGGAAAAAAAAAGAAAAGAAAAAACTTCCTATATTGCCTGCATTGCCATAAGTCTATACTGTAAAAATGGTTCTTTAAGCCTTCCCCAAGGGAACTTGCTTAGGATTTTGACTTGACTGTGTGCACTAGGGAATTGGAAATACTCATGTTTTGTTATTGTTAGGTGACATTGAGTTGGTTCTGACTCATAGCGACTCTACTTACAACAGAACTAAACACTGCCTGGTCTTGTGCCATCCTAACAGCAGTTGCTATGGTTGAGCCCATTATTGCAGCCACTTTGTATCTTTCCATCTTGTTGAGATTCTTCCTCTTTTTTGCTGATGCTGTACTTTACCAAGCATGTCCTTCTCCAGAGACTCGTTCCTCCTGATAACATGTTCAAAGTACTTGAGACAAAGTCTCTCCCTCCTCACTTCTAAGGATACAACTCTGACCTTTCCTGATTTTAAACCTTTCCTGATTTTAAACCATACAGTATTTCTTCATCCAGTTCAAATGACTGCATCTTGGTATATGTACAGGCTCCACATGAGCACAATTAAGTGTTTTGGAATTCCGATTCTTTGTGATGTTATCCAGAATGTGTTATGATACACACAGTCGAATGCATTTGCATAATTAGTAAAACACAGGTAAACATATTTCTGGTATTCTCTGCTTTTAGCCAAGATCCATCTGACGTCAGCAATGGTGTCCCTTATTCCAGGTTCTCTTCTGAAGCCAGCCTAAATTTCCAGCAGGTCTTGTTCAATATACTGCTGCCACCAATTTTGAATTATCTTTAGCAAAATTTTACTTGCATGTGATATTGATGATATTGTGAGATAATTTCCACATTCTGATGTATCACTTTTTTGCGGGGGGGGGGAACGGACACAAATGTGGGTCTCTTCTAGTCAGTTGGCCAAGTGGACTTCTTTCAAAGTTCTCAGCATAGAAAAGGGAGCACTTTCAGCATTGCACCCCTTTGTTGAAACATTGCAATTGGTATTCCATCAATTCCTGGAGCCTCCTTTATTGCCAGTGCCTTCAGTGCAGCTTGGGCTTCTTCCTTCATTACTATTGGTTCTTGATCATAGGCTATCTCCTGAAATAGTTGACTGTTGACAAATTCTTCTCAGTAAGGTGACTCTATATTTCTTCCATCTTCTTTTGATGCTTCTTGCATCATTCAAGATTTTGGTCAAAGGACTTTTCAATACTGCAACTCAAGGATTGAATTTATTCTTCAGTTCTTTCAGCTTGAGAAATGCCAAGTGTGTTCTTCCCTTTTGGTTTTCTAACTCCAGGTCTTTGTACATTTCGTTGTAATACTTTACTTTGTCTTTTTGAGCCACCATTTGAAAACTTCTGTTCAGTTGCTTTTCTTTCATCATTTCATTTCCTTTTAAAAAAACAAACCAAACCAACTGTCATTGAGCTGATTATGACTCATAATGACCCTATAGGACAGAGTAGAACTGCTCCGCAGAGTTTCCAAGAAGCCCCTGGTAGATTCGAAGTACAGACCTTTTGATTAGCAACTGTATCTCTTAACCACTAAGCCACTAAGGTTTCCTCGTTTCCTTTAGATACTCTAATTTCAAGAGCAAGTTTCAAAGTATCTTCTGACATCATTTTGATCTTTTCTTTCTTTCCTGCCTTTTTAATATCTTTTACTTTCTTTGTGAATGATGTTCCTAATGTCGTCCCTCAACTTGTCTGGTCTTCTGTCATTAAAGTTCAATGTGTCAAATCTGTTCTTGAGATGGTCTCTAAATTCAGGTGGGATATACTCTAGATTGTGCTTTGGCTCTCTTGTTTTAATTTTCTTCTATTTCAACTTGAACTTGCATTTGAGCAATTGATGGTCTATTTTACAGTTGGCCACTGGCCTTGTTCGCATGCATTGGGGGATTATTAAATAGCAAATTTGAGTAGACACAACCTGGTCCATAGGTCTAAGTAGGGTACAATGAACATGGTGTTACAGGTTTTATGATAGAGTGGCCTCATTGGATTCACACTTCAAGCTTTTTCTTTTCTCCCAGTTTCTAGGACAGATTATATATCAATATAGTTATAATTCCTAGCACTCCAATTTTTTTTTTCCTTTTCTTTTTTTTGGAGTGTCAATTGGAAGGCCCTAGTTCTGATCTTTGCTATCAAAGGACTAAGTCAAAAGAAGTACTGGATTAAGTATTTGTGGGTAGTGATATCTATTATATTCCTGTAGAGCTGGAAAATAGCTATGGATTATCTCAAATTTAATTAAATGGTGACTTCAGTTGCAGTTGTTATTCCAGTTTTGGTTGCTGGAGCAAATCAGTATGCAGCTATTGATTTAACAATGCATTTCTGTCCATATAAATCATCAAGAGCTTTCAGAAATAGTGCACATTCACTGGGATGCAGAAAAATCGATCTCCATGATGTAAATTTAGGAGTATGTCACCTGTTCTGCTCTCTGTCGAAATATGGCTTATATAGTTACTGATTGTCCAGACATCCCATTAAACATCACTACATTAATGATATCATGCTATTTTCTTTTGTGGTAGCAGGAAGTAGTAAATAACCTAGATGCTTTAGTAAAACATATACGTACCTGAGCGCACATATGTGATAAAACCTCAAGATTTAAGGCTCTTCCACAATAGTGAAATTTTATGTTGTCGTGGATTGAATTGCATCCCCCAAACATATTTATCAACTTAGCTGGGCCATGAGTCCCAGTATTGTGTGATTGTTCACCATTTTATGTGATTTCCCTATGTGTTGTAAATCTTATCACTATGAAGAAGTAAGATGGATTAGTGGCAATTATATTGATGAGGTCTACAAGGTTAGGTAGTGTGTTAAGCCAATCTCTTTTGAGATATAAAAGAGAGAAGTAAGCAGAGAGACATGGGGATCTCATACCACCAAGAAAGCAGCACTGGGAGCGGAGCACATCCTTTGGACCTGAGAGTCCTGTGTCGAGATACTCCCAGACCAAGGCAAGATTGATGACAAGGACCTTTCTCCAGAGCTGACAGACAAAGTCTTCCCCTGGAGCTGATGCCCTGAATTTGGAGTTGTAGCCTACTAGACTGTGAGAGAATAAATTTCTCTTTGTTAAAGCTATCCACTTGTGGTATTTCTGTTATAGCAGCACTAGATGACTAAGACACATAATGGTCAAGGGCTTCTTAAACCTAAATTACATGCACACAAATCACCTGGGGATTTTGTTTAAAGGCATTGTCTGAGCAGTAGCTTTAGTGTGAGGCTTGAGAATCTGCATTATTCATAAGCTTCCAGGTAATGCCAATTCTTCTTTTGGGAAACCACACTTTAAGTAGAAAGGCTAATCTTTTCTATTTTTAATTTTATTTATTCTTTTGTTATTGACAATATACACAGCAAGACATACACCAGTTCAACAGTTTCTACATGTGCAATTCAGTGACATAGATTGCATTCTGTCAGTTGTGCAACCATTTTCTCTCTCCTTTTCTAAGTTGTTCTTCCCCCATTGACATATACTGGCTGCCCCCCTAACATTCCTATCTATTCTTTCAAGTTATTGTTGTCAGTTTGATTGCATATAGATATATCTTGAAAGAGCAGAATGCTCAAGGCAGACACTCTTTACTAGTTAAGCTAAACTATTGTTTGGTTTCAAGAAGGTTTCAGGGGATATTTTTGGTTTAAGGTTTAAATATTATCTCAAGGCAGTAGTTTCAGGGGTTTGTCCAGTCTCCATGCCTCCAGAAAGCCTGGAGTGCATGAGAATTTAAAATTCTGATCTGCATTTTCCCTTTTTTGATCATGATTCTTCTATAGAATCTTTGATCAAATGTTCAGTAATGGTAACCAGGCACCATCCAGTTCTTCTGATCTCATGACAAAGAAGGCAATTTGTTGTTCATGATAAATTTAAAAACTAGTTACTGCACCTTTCACTACTTATCTGTTAGAAAAAAGCACAATGCTAAATAAGTCTCTTTGAATTTTGGAAGCAAAAGGTATCATATTTAAGCGTGTTGCTTCAAATCATTTGTCAAGTAATTTATGAGGTTTCTAGTCTGAGGGACTAATCTACAAGATTCATTACATGCTTTGAACTAAATGTGCTTTGTAAAGAGTCTTATACCAAAAGAGGAAGTAAAAGAACCTTGAACCCAAGAGGTTAAAGACGAAGTAGGCATTTTTCCACCAAATAAGTCCCTGAAAGAGTTTTTGCTTCCAGATTCTAACAACTTGAACACTTCTGATTTAGAAGTTTTACTTCTCACAGGAATATTGCTTCAACCAGTGAACACATATTAGGCTGGGGTCCAAGATGTTCACTGGGGAATGCCTTAGTACTTTCCTTTGTAAATTTTCAGTTCATTCTGAAGGTTTTGTTTTCTCACAGGGAGAAGCATCCTGAGCAGTTGGGGTCCTAAGTGAAATGGATAGTAGTCATGGTTAAGAGTGAAGCTGTGATACTTTAGGAACAATTAGCAGCCAGTAAAAATAAAATTTTCCTGAGGAAACTCTATAGATAATAATACAAAGTATACAACATTGTTTTCAGCCCTTGATATCCTTTTCCTCTTTTACAACCATTCACCCATGTTAGTAATACTATTCAAACGTTAATGACAATTCTCAGATGGACCTACCTGATCATTAGTGAAAAGTTTTATGTGTATATACTAGGCCACAATGCCTAAACAATGACACTATGTAATAATGATAATGATAAATGAAGGTTTTTAATTATATTATATATACTAAGCAATTGATACTGAAAGTAATCTATATGGTAAATCAAATATTAAAATTAAAAAGATAAGACGTTTAAGTATCTCTTCCAAGAAATCCAAGTAGTGCTTAATCAAAGTGCCACCTGAGCTCCTTACTATACGTCCAGAGAGAGGAAAAAAAGAAAATTTAATACAGCAGTATCAACACAGTACTGGAACACTATATCACTAAACGTTTAAGGTTCTATTAAAAAAAACCCAAACCAATGAAAGGTCATTTAAGTCACACTTATGAAAAAGCTTAATGAAGCTGCTAGATATGTTATCAGATAAAAGGACTGGAATTAAGAAAAAGACAGAAGATATGCTTTTTTATTATTATTATCAAATTGCTAGTATTACAAAAAGGACATCATTCGGGATTGTTATTATTAATGTGAGTTGATCTTACATGTCATTTACTTCATATCTAATGAAAAACTAAATTAGACTGGTCCATCGATGGTGGTTACAAGGTGAACCTGTGCCAAGTAAAACCTCTAGACCTTTAAGTTCAAGTTCTCATAATTACTGAAACCATAAAAAACCATAGACATTCAGTTTGTTATATATTTTAATCATTTTATATCTCTGGATATCAATTTAGGATTCAAACGTGAAGGTAGCCAAGGAGGTAATTTATGCCTTTCATTAGATTGTTTAAAGTAATGATTTAATGTCCATTTGAGCTCTTTTCTGTTCAACCAAATTCGGTTATATAAACTAATAGAAATTATTAAACTCAGATTTCCTTCCTTCACTTTTGTTTCCTAGTCATCACTGTTCTCAAATATAGTGCACTTGTTTGTCTGTCAATATTGTCTACAGTTGTAAAAATAAAGGTCACAATATCCAGAGGCAGCACATAAAACACCGACCCCTCCTCTTATGGACTGAATTGTGTCCCCCCAAAATATGCGTTACAAATCCTAACCTCTATGCCTGTAGACCTGGTGGTGGGGTGGTTAAAGGCTTGGCTCTAACAAAAAGGTCAGCAGTTTGAATCTACCAGCCAACCCTTGGAAAACCTATGGGGCAGTTATACTCTGTCCTGTAGGGTCTCCATGAGTTGAATCAACTTGCTAGCAACAGGTGTACCTGTAGAAGCAATCTTATTTGGGAATAGCGCTTTCTTTCTGAGTTGGAATTGACTTGATGGCAATGGGTTTGTTTTTTTGTTTGTTTTTTGCTATGTTAATAAAGGTCATATTAGTGTAGGATGTGTCTTAAACCAATCACTTTTGATCTAAAAGGAGCAGATTAGGCATAAGGCACAGAAGCAACCACAGATGGGGGAACAAAGATGCCATGTACATGAATATCCCCAAGGAACCAAGCAACAGAAGCTGAAAAGAGATGCGGACGTACCCCCAAAGCCGACACAAAGAGAAAACCTTTCCCTAGAGCCAGCATCCTGGATTTGGATTTCTAGCTTCCTAAACTGTGAGAAAATAAATTTCTATTCCTTAAAGCCACCCACTTGTGATATTTCTGTTATAGAAGTACTAAATAACCAAGATATCCCACCCCCCCCCCAAAAAAAAAACTGTAACGATGTTTCTGGTCATCATTAACAAAATCAGAGTAGTATACAAGATATCTCACTATCATCTTTATGCAATGTGTTAAGATACTTGCCTTTAAAGAGATTTTACATGTATTGTTTACATATTTCCCTATATCCCATTTTCTTCTTTTTATTATACCAGTCTATTAATAATTTTACCCTAAGCTGGGTTCTCATTTTATTAGGGTTGCTTATTTTGTTTTTTGCCGTCAACTTTTGACTGGTGATTTTTTTTTTTTTTTTTGAACTGACAGTATTCTTTAACTTCTTTTGAAAACCGACTTTATTCATTATGCTTGCTAATCAGCTCAAAGATAGATTTGACTTCCTCAACCATTATAAAAACCATTATAGTTATCTCCAAAATATGTAGAACTGAAAATTAAAAAAAAAGGGAAGAAAAAAGAGAGCTAAACCATGATCTTGTTACTTTCTTTTCTTGGGCCTGGCTGTCAACCTTGCCAATTATGCTGCTTTTCTGTTCCTTTTCTTTCCTCTTTATTATGATCATAAGTAATATAAAAAGCACTCAATTTACTTTGTTGGCTAATAGTGGCAGAGCCTTCCCTGAGGTATTTCATTTTGCTTTCCGCTCTGGTTTCTCAGTCAGCAGGTAGTATTTCTTTTCATTGTTACAATTCTACTCTCTCTCCTTGATAGATGACATGCTCTTTTTGTGTCACAGTCTACAGCTAATCTGAGCTTCACCTCCATAGTTCCTCATGCTGGTTTACCCTTTACATCTGTAAACCTCTCTTTTGTATCACAACCTTTTGCTGTTCTTTGAAGTCTTCTCATTTTGAAGCTCACTAACTCAGGTCATGCAGCTGTCATGGCAGTGAGGTAGCGGGGTGGGGGGCTTTGATGGCAGTGTGGATCTTTCTTTTAGGATACGCTAATTGACGATTTAGAGGGTAACACAGATAAAGGATATTGTCACCTAAATTAAGGCTTTACTAAATCCACTGAAATTATTTTTATAACACATATTAGATCCTGGAATATTATCTCATTGAATAATAGGTATAATTTAAACTATTCAATGACCAAAGGATAAAATAATTTAGAAAGAAACAAAAATGCATGCTTTATATGGATATTAGTCTCTTTCAGGACTGACAATTTACTTCAAAATGTTAATAAAGAGATTCCATGAAATAGTATATCTACCTGCCTTGTAGAAGATACTAGTGTATCAAACCATCAAGAGAGGCCACACGTGTATATGTATTTTACAATTTCTCTTAGTCTATATATTTTATAGAAATATATATAAATGCCTATTGATATTTCTACTAATTCAATTTTACTCTGTGCTTGTACAGACAAAATTGGATGTTGTGAAGCCAACAAAACTTCATGATCTTATTTTAGAATCCTGTTTTTTATGTGCTGATTTAGAATAAGAGTGGATTACCACCTCTTTGTCAAGTGATCACTATGCTTTATGTGTAGGTACATATATAATTTAAATATATATGCATACCTTCTTTCAAGTAATTTCCAACTATCCCTGTTATTGCTTTTCCTCTACATTTTAAAAAAAGATGAAATGAAATCCTCTTTCCTGTCTTTTGAAATTTTTCTTATGACAGAAAAATACATTACCCTCCAGTACCCCCCCATACTAAAGAATATTCTCTAACACTCTCCTTTCCACTGACTCTAGACTCTTATAATTAACTGCCCAATTTACATCTTCATTTACACATTTAAAAGATTTTTAGAGGTTAAAGAGTCCAAAAATGAGCTCTTGATTTTCCCCTAAAGAAAAAAATCCCTTAGTGGTTTCCACATAAGAAATTGATATCATCATACTTTTAGTTGCTCAGAACAAATGTCTTATACCTTCTCTACCCAGAATTCATCAGCTATACATGTTGACTCTATTTATAAGCGTTTACATCCATTGTCATTTTACTTACCCAAATTATTTTCACAACTTACATGAACCAAAAAAAATCCAAACCCACAGCCGTCGAGTCGATTCCAACTCATAGTGACCCTACACTGTGATAATGTGAATCTGACTAGTCTCTGCTTCTTTTCCTGACCCTGAAATCTTCTCTTTCTAAAGCAGGTTTAGTTTTTTGTTTTGTTTTGTTTTTAGTAAAATCACACATGCACTATCCTGCTTAAAACCCACCAATGATTTTCCACCTTAAGTAGAAAAAAATAATTATATCATGGTCTGAAAGAAGTTAAATGATTGGGATCAACCCACCTGTTTAACTTTACTTTGTTCCACTCTACCGTGTTCTCCACACTCCATTCACATTGGCTTTTCTCTGTGTTTAGAACATGCCAAGTTATTTCTCACTTTAGGACTCTACATTTGAAGCATGATCCAAGTTCCATACTCTACTACTGCTGAATGAGCAAGCCTTAAGGAATACTTTATTAAAAACTTTCTTTAAGTCAAATTTTTGGTTGTACCATTGTACAAATTTGAAAGATCTAAATTATCATTTCCTGTGTATTCCATCTGGTGAGATCCACATGTATAGTTGCTGTTCGTGTTGGTGAAGGCAATTGCAATGAAGAAGTCGTTGCTCTTGCAATATTCTATCATATGATCTCCAGCATCATTTCTGTTGCCAAGGCCATATTCTTTGTTTCCACCTTTCACATTCCAATCACCAGTAATTATCAATGCATCCTGATTACATGTTTGATCAATTTCAGACTGCAGAAGATGATAAAAAATCTTCGACTTTTCATCTTTGGCCTTAGTGGTTGGTGCATAAATTTGAATAAGAGTTTTATTAACTGGTCTTCCTTGTAGGCATATGGAAATTTTCGTATCACACACAACATCGTACTTCAGGATAGATTTCAAAATGTTCTTTATGACAATTCCTCTTCAGTTTGTCATTCCTGGCATAGTAGATCATATGATTCTCTGATTCAAAATGGCCAATACAAGTCCATTTCAATTCACTAATGCCTGGGATATCAATGTTTATGCATTCCAGTTCATTTTTGACTATTTCCAATTTTCCTAGATTTGTACTTCATACATTTCACCTTCTGATTTTTAACGGGTGTTCGCATCTGTATCTTCTCACTTTGAATCATGTCACCTCAGCAAATGAAGGTCCTGAAAGGTTGACTCCATCAATGTCATTGACTCTGTTTTGAGGAGGCACCTCTTCCCCAGTCATCTTTTGAGTGCCTTCCAGCCTTCCAGCCTTTAGGCACTATATCTGACAATGTTTTGCTGCTGTTCATAAGGTTTTCACTGGCTAAATCTTTTCAGAAGTAGACCAGGTTCTTCTTCCTAGTCTGTCTTAATCTGGAAGCTCAGCTAAAACCTGTCCACCATGGGTGACCCTGCTGTTATGTGAATACAGGTGGCATATCTTCCAGCATCACAGGAACCCACAAGCCCCCACAGTATGACAAACTTACAGGCACATGGAGGCATTAACCATTAGAGAAATACAAATCAAAATTACAATTTTGTATTTATGCCTTAAGGAGTTCTAGAATTTTTTTCTTTGATAATTTGTTTTTGCTAGGTACCTTTGAGTCAGTTCCAACTATGCAACCCCATGTACAGTAGAAGGAAACACTGCCTAGTCCTGTGCCATCCTCATTATTGTTGTTATGCTTGAGCCCATTATTGCAGCCACTGGATCAATCCATCTCATTGAGGGTCTTCCTCTTTTTTGCTGACCCTCTACTATGCTAAGCATGATGTCCTTCTGTAGGGACTGATCCCTCCTAATTGCATGTCCAAAATATGTGAGACGAAGTCTTGCCATCCTTGCTGTAAGGAGCATTCTGGGTATACTTCTTCCAAGACAGATTAATTGGTTCTTTTGTCAATCCACGGTATATTCAATATTCTTCTCCAACACCGTAAGTCTAACGTTCCAGTTCTTCTTCGATCTTATTCGTTGCCCAGCTTTCAAATGCATATGAGGAGATTGAAAACACCATGGGTTGGGTTAGGTGCACCTCAGTCCTTAAAGTGACATCTTTGCTTTTTAACACCTTAAAGAGGTCATTAGCAGCAGAAATTTGCCCAGTGCAAAGCATTGTTTAATTTCTGGACTGCTGCTCCCATGGATGTTGATTGTGGATCCAAGTAAAATGAAATCCTTGGCAACTTGAATCTTTTCTCTGTTTATTATTATGTTGCTTATTGAACCAGTTGTAAATATTAATGAGCTGAAATGGACTGGTATTGGCCATTTTGAATTAGACAATCACGTGGTCTACTATGCCAGGAGTGACAACTTGAAGAGGAATAAAAAAAAGAGGAATAGCATTGCATTAATCATCAAAAAGAACTTTTCGATATCTACCCTGAAGTACAACACTGTCAGTGTTAGGACAGTGTTAGACCAGTTGATACAATTATTATTCAAATTTATGCCCCAACCAGTAAGGCCAAATATGAAGAAATTGAAGATTTGTACCAACTTCTGCAATTTGAAATTGATCAAACATATAATCAGGATGTGTTGATAATTGCTGGAGATTGGAATGCAAAAGTTGGAAACGAAGAAGGATCGATAGTTTGAAAATATGGCCTTGGTGTTAAAAATGATGTCAGAGACCATATGACAGAATTTTGCAAGAACTACAAATTCTTCATTGTAAATACATTTTTTCACCAGCATAAACAGCAATTATACACATGAACCTTGCCAGGTGGAACACACAGGAATCAAATTGACTACATCAGTGGGAAGACACAATGGAAAAGCTAAATATCATCAGTCAGAACAAGGTCAAGGGCTGACTGCAGAATATACCATCAATTGCTCACTTGCAAGTTCAAGTTGAAACTGAAAAAAAATTAGAACAAGTAGACAAGAGGCAAAGTATGACCTTGAGACCTTAGCGACCATCTCTGTAATAGATTTGACTCACTGAACACTAATGAACAAAGACCAGGTGAGCTGTGGAATGACACCAAGGACATCATACACGAAGAAAGCAAGTGGTCATTAAAAAGACAGGAAAGAAGAAAAAGACCAAAACAGATGTCAGAAGAGACTCTGAATCTTACTTTTGAATGCTGAGTAGCTAAAGTGAAAGGAAAAAGCAATGAGGTAAAAGAGTTGAACAGAAGATTTCAAAGGGTGGCTCCAGAAAACAAAGTAAGATATTATAATGACATGTGCACAGACCTGGGGATGGAAAATGAAAAGTGAAGGACATACTCTGCATTTCTCAAGCTGAAAGGACTGAATTAAAAATTCAAGCATCAGATTGCAACATTGAAGGATTCTATGGGGAAAATATTAAACAACTCAGGAAACATCGAAAGAAGGTGGAAGGAATACACAGAGTCATTGTACCAAAAAGAATTGTTTGACATTTCACCATTTCAGGAGGTTCCATATGAGCAGGAACCAACGTTACTGAAGGAAGAAGTCCAAGCTGCACTCAAGGAATTGGAAAAATACAGGACTCCAGGAATTGACAGAATACTAATTAAGATGTTTCAACAAATGGATGCAGTGTTGGAAGTACTCGCTTGTCTATGCCAACAAATTTGGAAGACAGCTACCTACCTGGTCAGCTGACTGGAGAAGATCCATATTTATGCCTGTTCCCAAGAAAGGTGATCCAATTAAATTAGGAAATTATTGAACAGTATCATTAAAATCACACACAATAAAATTTTGCTGAAGATCATTCAAAAATGGCTGCAGCAGCATTTCAACAAGGAACTGCCAGAAATTCAAGCTGGATTCAGAACAGGATGAGGAACCAGGGATATCATTGCTGATATCAGGTGGATCCTGGACGAAAGCAGAAAATACCTGAAAGATGTGTAGCTGTGTTTTGCTGACAGTGCAAAGGCATTCGACTGTGTGGATCATAACAAATTATGGATATCATTGGGGACAATGGGAATTCCAGAAAACTTAATTGTGCTCATGAAGAACCTGTACCTATATCAAGAGGCAGTTGTTAAAACAGAACAAGGGGATACTGTGTGGTTTAAAGTCAGGAAAGGTGTGCGTCAGGGTTGTATCCTTTTGCCATAACTATTCAATCTGTATGCAGAGCAAATAATCCGAGAACCTGGACTACATGCAGAATAACAGGGCATTAGGATTGGAGGAAGATGCATTAAAAACCTGCATTATGCAGATGACACAACCTTGCTCGCTGAAAGTGAAAAGGACTCGAAGCACTTACTAATGAAGATCAAAGGCCACAGCCTTCAGTATGGATTGCACCTCAACATAAAGTAAACAAAAATCCTCACAAGTGGACCAATAAGCAACACCATGATAAAGAAAGAAAGATTAAAATTGTCAAGAAGTTCATTTTACTTGGATGCACAGTCAACAGCCATGGAAATAGCAGTCAAGAAATCAAAAGACACATTGCATTGGGCAAATCTGTTGCAAAAAACAAACAAACAAAAAAACCTCACTGCAGTCGAGTTGATTCTGACTCATAGCGACCCTATAGGACAGAGTAGAAATTCCCAATAGAGTTTCCAAGGAGCACCCGGTGGATTTCAACTGCCGACCTCTTGGTTAGCAGCCGTAGCACTTAAGCACTACACCACCAGGGTTTCCATCTGTTACAAAAGGCCTCTTTAAAGTGTTGAAAAGCAAAGATATCACCTTGAAGACTAAGGTGCACCTGACCCAAGCTTTCGTGTTTTCAATTTCCTCCTAAAAGCATGTGAAAGCTGGATGATGAATAAGGAGGACTGAAGAAGAATTGATGTCTTTTAATTGTGGTGTTGGAGTAGAATACTAAATATACAATGGGCTGCCAAAACAACAAACAAACCTGTCTTGGATGAAGTACAACCAGAATGCTTACAAGCAAGGATGGTGAGATTCTGTCTCACATACTTTGGACATGTTATTAGGAGGGATCAGACCCTGGAGAAGGACATTATGCTTGATAAATTAGAGGGTCAGCAAAAAAGAGGAAGGTCTTCAATGAGATGGGTTGACACGGTGGCTGCAACAATGGGCTTAAGCATAGCAACAATTGTCAGAACTGTGTAAGACCAGGCAGTGTTTTGTTCAGTTGTACATAGGGTCACTACGCATTGGAACTGACTCCATAGCACCTGATAACAACAACAACGGCTAATGCTTTCAACCATTTCCTCGTGTGTCTGTTATCTCCCTGAATGTGTTCTTTGGTGAAGTATCTGTTCATATCCTCTGACTCTTTTTAAATTATTTGCTTTTTTTGTTGTTGAGATTCTTAATTCTTTTGACTAAATGTTTGAGTTACGAATATAATTTTCTACAAATTCTCAACATAACTACATATTCCACAAAACACATCCTTCCTTCTTTACTCATATCACAAAAACTTACCAGTTGAATGTGTATTTGACTGAATACTTAATTTTAGCTTCTAAATTGTGTCCTAGTTCTGTTGTACTTTCACTGCTCTTAGAACTTTCCACTTAAAAATATCCATGTGATGGTTTCATGGGGCATCCCAGTTAATTGGCCTAAGGACATGTTTAGTGCTTCTGCTCTATCTCCTAGTTCATTGTGCAGTGCCTGTGGTCTTAAAATCTTGCAAACAGCTACCCAAGGCATGACAATTGGTCTCTATCTACCTGGAGAAACAGAGGAAGAAGGAGAGTCAGAAATAGGAGGAAGATAAGCAATGTGTGGCTAATTGCCTCCATGCACCTCCTTTGCTATGAGACCAGAAGAACTGGACGGCACCAGGCTACCATTGACGAACATTTTGGTCATAAAGCCTATCAAAAATCCTCATCAAAAGAGGGAAAATGCAGAACAGAATTTCAAATTCTCATGGACTTCAGACCTTGTGAAGCCATAGGGGATAGATGACCCCCTGAAACTATTGTTTGAGATAATCTTAAAAACTGAAGTCTTAAAAACAAACAATAGCTTAACTAGTAAAGAATGTCAGCCTTGAGCACTATGCTCTTTTAAGAACTATCTGTGTGGGATCAAATTAACATCAACTTGAAAGATTAGATAGGAACTTTAGGGGGTAGTGAGTCTATGTTAATGGGAGAGGGACAACTCAGAAAAGGAGGGGGAGAATGGCTACACAACTCGAAGAATGTAATCAATGTCACTGAATTGTACATGTAGAAACTGTTGAATTGGTGTATGTTTCACTGTGTATATTCTGAACAACAAAATTCTATGTGTGTATATATATATGTATACGTGTATACTGTGAGCAGATACCATAAGACAGACCCATGACAAAACCTCTTTGATTTTACCTTAAATGTGATTTTTATTGTGTTTTCATCTCTCAGTTTGTTATTTTATAAAATGAAGGTGATTTATTATATTTATTTTGCAGAACCCTTAACTCATCAATGTCCCCTGTCCATAATTCCTCTTTCTAGAGTTCTCTTCTCAAAAGTGCTCTGTCCTGTTAATATCAGTCCATCATACTTATAGAAAAAGGAAGCGAACCCCTTTCCTTTCTAATTTTTTATTTTAATATGTGGTTATTGAATCTAGGCCAATCTTATAATCCAGGATATTTTGTTTCCATATAGACCCAAATAATTATAACCTGACCTAGTCCTCAATGTCTAAGGTAATCTCAATTGTTAACTGCCTGCCTACCTAATACCATGGATGTTTTCATTGCACTCTAGATCAATTCTCTGTAATAATCAAGAAAGAAGCTTGACCTTTGCAGTCATTGATAACCAAGCAAAAAAAAAAAAACAAAAAAAACTATAGCTCTATGTATATAGTTCTTTTTATAAATTTCAGCTATGAAAATATTTTCCTCATTGCTCATTTTTCTCTTCCTCTTCCTCTCCCTCCCCCCTTCCTCCCTCTTGCCTTAAAGTCATTTTGATTCCCAAATATTTGACCTTCATGTTCTCTTGTTAAGAGAGGCACTTTCTGTTAAATGGAAACCTCTTGATTATCAAAAATAAATAAGTAGGTTGGGAATACACTTACAGGTATAGAAATGAAACTTTCCTATTGTGAATTTTGATGAACATTGGTCTGGCACATAAGAATTATGTCATTTCATTTATTTAAAGATTACATTCCACTTTTTTTGTAATATATAAGCAGTTACTACATTTTGTACTACCTGTTATGCATTCTTATGATGTAGGCCAAATGATTTCATTTCTGTATCATAGCTTTTTGTGCCTAAACATATTTTGACTTTTTTTTTCAAATTTATTAAAAGCTAGTACTTTTTTTCTTTTTTTTTTTAGTACCAAAACAAAAGAAAACAAAAAACTCGTTGCTGTCAAGTCAATTCTGAATCACAGCGACCCTACAGAACTGAGTGGGACTGCCCCATAGGGTTTCCAAGGAGCAGCTGGTGGATTTGAACTGCCAACGTTTTGTTTAGCAGCAGTAGCTCTTAACCACTGCGGCACCAGGGCTCCGTTTGTGCTTATTTTAACTTACTCTCAAAGGAAACATTTTTCTCATAGCTTAAAAGAATGATGAAATGAAATATTTTTCCTTTATTAACTTTTAAGTTTAATATTTGTCCTGATGAATAAAACAAATTAACCAGTATCAACATTAAGCGTAAAGCTAAAGTGTAACTTCTTATAAATTATAATTGAAATAGATTGTGTGATCATTTCTAAGATCATCTAGCTTCAGAAGCAGGTGAAAACAGCACTCAGATAACATGTATTTTACAAATTGATGTTAAATTATATGAGGTAGTCTTCACATAGTATTTTAGTAGCGAAAATAACATACTTAAAGTGAGTAACTAAGGAATCTCCAAGTTAAAGGGTAAACAATTTTTCTCACTAGTAATTTAGCAGTAAAATCTATAATTTCAGTTCCTTTATTTATATTAATATTCTTAGGATTAAACTATACTAAGGAGAAATATTTTTGTAAAACTAGATTCCATTGATACAGCATTATTAGACTGCTCACTGATCCTTTAAGATATATAAAAATGTCTGTAGTATGCTAAATTTATGATTAAGCGTTATTCATTATATATATTTAAAATAAATCATGATCTACTTAGATCTTGTAAAGTTTATGCATTGAATATAACACTCATGTGTGTATGTGTATGTCTGCATTTCTACTTTGGTTTTCAAAATGTTTAACTTTTAATAGTTCTGTGTTATAACTCATCTAAATTAGTATAATTATTTATATTTTATGAACGAAAAATAAGCCACTACTATAAATCAGGTGGCTCCCAAACCCCAGAAATTATTCTACATTTGGGATCTCATGTTCATAATTATTTTATAATCTTTATTTTATAACTTAATTAGAGGCATATCTCAGAGATATTATGGGTTCCATTCCAGAACACAGTAATAAAGTGACTATTGCAATAAAACAAGTGACATGAATTTTTTGGTTTTCCAGTGCATATGAAAGTAGTGTTTACACTATACTGTAGTTTATTAAGTGTGCAATAGCATTAACTATAAAAAATGCACATATCTTAATTAAAAAATACTTTATTGCTAAAAAATGCTAACGATCATCTGAGCCTTCAACAAGTTGTAAGCTTTTTGCTGATGGAGGGTCTTGCCTTAATAATGATGGCTGCTGACTGATCATGGTGGTGGTTGCTGAAGGCTGGAGTGGCTGTGGCAATTTTTTAAAATAAGACATCAATGTTTGCCATGTCCACTGACTCTACCTTTCGTGAAAGATTTCTCTGTAGCATGTGATGCTGTTTGATAGCATTTTACCCAAAGAAGGGATTCTTTCAAAATTGGAGTCAATCCTCTCAAAACTTCTTTCTGCTTTATCAACTAAGTTTATGTAATATTCTAAATCTTTTGTTGTCATTTCAACAATATTCATAGCATCTTCACCAAGAGTAGTTTCAATCTTAAGAAACCACTTTCTTTGCTCATCTACAAGCAGCAACTCCTCATCCAATAAAGTTTTATTGTGAGATTGCAGCAAATTCAGTCACATCTTCAGGCTCCACTTCTAATTCTCTTGCTATTTTCACCACAACTGCAGTTATTTCCTCCACTGAAGTCTTGAACCTCTCCAAGTCATCTACGAGGGTTGGAATCAACTTCTTCCAAGCTCCCGTTAAGGTTGCTATTTTGACCTCCTTCCATGAATCAAGACTGTTCTTAGTGGCATCTGGAATGGTAAATTCTTTTCAGAAGAAGTTCAATTTACTTTGCCAAGATCCATCAGAGGAATCACTATCTATGACAGCTATAGCCTTACAAAATGTATTTCTTAAATAATAAGACCTGGAAGTTGAAATTGCTCCTTGATCCATGGGCTGCAGAATGGATGTTTGGTTAGCAGGAATAAAAACAACATTACTCTCCTTGAACATCTCCATCAGAGCTCTTGGGTGACCAGATGCATTGTCAATGAACAGTAATATTTTGAAAGGAATATTATTTTTCTGAGCTGTAGGTTCCAACAGTGGCCTTAAAATATTCAGTAAACCATGCTGTAAACAGATGTGCTGTCATCCAGGCTTTGTTGTCCCTTTTATAGAGCACAGGCAGAGCAGATTTAGGAAAATTCTTAAGGGCCTTAGGATTTTTGGAATAGTAAGTGAAAATTGGCTTCAATTTAATATCACCAGCTGCATTGGTGCCTAACAAGAGAGTTACCTTGTCTTTTGAAGCTTTAAAGCCAGGGATTGGATTCTCCTCTCTAGTTATGAAAATCCTAGATGGTGTCATCTTCCAATATAAGCTGTTTAATCTACATTGAAAATCTATTATTTAAGGCAGCCACCTTCATCACTTACTTAGCTACATCTCCTGGATAACTTGCCGCAGCTTCTACATTAGCACTTGCTGATTCATCTCGAACTTTTTTGTTATGGGGACAGCTTCTTTCTTGAAACCTCATGAACCAACCACTGTGTCATGGATTGAATTGTATCCCCCCAAAATATCTGTCAACTTGGTTAGGTCACAGTTCCCAGTATTGTATGATTGTCTACCATTTTGTCATCTGATGTGATTTCCCTAAGTGTTGTAAATCCTATCACTATGATGTAATGAGAAGGACTGGTGGCAGTTATATTGATGAGACCTACAAGATTAGACAATGTCTTAAGCCAACCTCTTTTGAGATATAAAAGACAGAAGCAAGCAGAGAGACATGGGGACCTCATACCAGCAAGAAAGCAGTGCCGGGAGCACAGCACGTCCTTTGGACCTGGGGTTCCTGTTTTGAGATGCTCCCACCAAGGGAAGATTGATGACAAGGACCTTCCTCCAGAGCAGACAAAGAGAAAAAGCCTTTCCCTGGAGCTGACACCCTGAATTTGGACTTCTAGCCTACTAGACTGTTAGAAAATAAATTTCTCTTTGTTAAAGCCATTCTCTTGTGGTATTTCTGTTATAGCAGCACTAGATGACTAAGACACACTGCTAGTTTCAAATTTTCTTCTGCAGATCCCTCACCTCTCTTAGGCTTCAAAGAATTGAAGAGAGTTAGGGCCTTGCTCTGGATTAGACTTTGGCATAACGGAATATTGTGGCTGGTTTGATCTTTTACCCAGACTGCTAAAACTTTCTCCATACCAGCAATAAGGATGTTTTGCTTTCTTGTCATTCCTGTGTTCACTGGAGTAGCATTTTTAATTTTCAAGAGCTTTTCATTTGCATTCAGACTTGGCTAACTGTTTGGTGCAAGAGGTCTAACTTTCAGCATATCTTGGCTTTTGACATGCCTTCCTCACTAAAGTGAATCATATCTAGATTTTGATTTAAAGTGAGAGATATATGACTCTTCCTTTCACGTAAATATTTGGAGGCCATTTTAGGGTTATCAATTGGCCTAATTTCAATATTGTTGTGTCTCAAGGAATAGGGAAACTCAAGAGGTTAGAGAGAGACAGGGGAACTGCCAGTTGCTGGAATAGGCAGAATAAGTCAACATTTATCAGTAAAGTTCATCATTTTATATGGGCATGGTTTGTGGAGCCCAAAAACAATTACAAGAATAACTTCAAAGATCACTTATCAGAGGTCACCATAACAGATATAATAATAATGAAAAAGGTCGAAATATTGGGAAAATTACCAAAGTGTGACACAGAGACATGAAGTAAGCGCGTGCTATTGGAAAAATGGTGGCGATAGGCTTGCTCAACACGAGTTATCATAAACCTTCAATTTGTGAAAAACAAAGTGTCTCCAAAGCACGATAAACTGAAGCACAATAAACCGAGGTATGCTTTTATAAATACCACAGTCATTAAAATATAGAATAGCCTTTTGCATTTCTTTCCACTATCATTACTTTGCTTGTTAAATACACTTACCTGTAATAATCTATTACTTTATGGTGAGCTTCTCATAACGAAAAATAAAGAGCTGGTGGAGAAATAGTCATAGACATGATAAAAATACTTACGTTTAAAGATAAGGATAAATGTAAAAATATAAATAAAATATGTAGATATTAAATAGAAGCTGATTGTTCAAATAATGGTACATCCATGTTACTGTTCTTATTATTTGACGTCAAGTTGGTTCAGACTCATGGCGACTTATGTATAACAGAACAAAATGTTCTATTCCCAATAAGTCTTCAAATGTTTAAAGGACAATAGTAAATGCCTTAAAATACTTTCCATTATTCAATTTTAGATTGTTTAATTCTTTCAAAGTTTTACATTCCGTTAAAAAAAGAGGCTTTTTATAGTTAATAGTTACTCTTTTTTTTATTATGTGACCCTTATGCAATAACTTTGAACATACAATTATGTTAGGTATTATGTTTCTGTTCTATAACATTTATTTTTTTATAATTTCTCTTTCTTGAGATTTCACCATCAATTGACTTAAATCCGTATTTATAGTCATAATAGCTATTTTAATGTCCTTGTCTGACAATTACAAAATTTGTATTATCTCTGTGTTAGTTTCTATATATTGATCCTTATCTTGATGATGGATTCACTTACATGTATCCTCATCTTTCTTTTTTGTGGGGTGCACATTTTAGATAATTTGTTGAGATTTAAATTCTATTGTCTTTTCGTTTTGTGGAGTTTTTTTGTAACAAAAGTTAATATACTGGCAGCTCAGCTCTCCTGTGCCAAGGTATGATTTTGTATTTTGCTGAAACAGATCTGGAGTAGTCCATAATGTTGACCTAGATTGGTCTTATTCCTAAAGCATTGTATTTCCAGTCATTCAGTTGAATGTCTGGAGTGGTTAGCAAGGTTTTACCACTTAATAACTTCCAATACTGTGCACTCCCTAGAATCTCTGTTTCTTTCACAACTGTTAGTAATATTCTCTGAGATTAAAGGAAAAAAAAAAAAAAAGCCCTTATAGTGTTGCCCTATGAATCCAGAGTTTAGTGTTTGTCTATAGACTCAAGGGGCCCTTATGCGGTTTTCTGGGGCTTCTTTCCTGAGCAGCTTCCTCCTTTCTGGTACCCTATCCTGCAAATTTCAGCCTAACTCAGTAGCCCCAGTCACCAATTTCTTTTTCTTCCCAACAAGACTCCTTTTATCTGGGCACCACTTACCTGTGAATGGTTTGAAAACTGTTCTAGGTGGAAAGCCATGGTGAATATGAAGTTAACTTTGTACTTTCTTTCCGTCAAGAATCATAGCTCTGAATTGTTAGATTTCTAATTGCTGCACTTAACCAAGTTTTATAACTGTTTTCATCATGTTGGTAAGTTAGAACCTTGTGAGTATATAATTACAAAAAAATATTTTTTAAGAATGGAAATTGAAACAACCATATATGTTAGTCACTTTAGGTGTGGAGTTTTGTGAGAAGACTTTTTACATTCATTTTACATAAATGGAATCTGAAGTTCAGAAAAGTTAAGTAACACTTAAGAATCAGTCACCATTAGAAAATTAACCAACAAAACCTTTACAGTTTACACCAGGGTATTGTTTGATATAGTGTTGGAAGATGAGCACCCTAGCCTGTAAGACACTACACAATACCCCCAACAATAGACTCAAACATACCAGTGATTATGAAGATGGCTCAGACTGGGCAAAATTTTGTTCTGTTATACATAAGGTCGCCATGTGTCTGCTAGAGGAAAACTGATAAGAGCAGAGTCAGAATTAGGACCCAGAAATTACTGGTTGCAAAGCTTGTGTGCATTTAATTACTGTATCTCATAATTACCTCTTTGACATACTTTTCTTTGTCACAGAATCAAAAAATTGGTTTGCTTAAGTTTTAGACAATTTTTTGAACATACTATTTTCTGTAGTTCTACGCTGTGATTATTTTCACTATCTTGACACTCCACCCCCCAAAAAAACCAACCAAAAAAAAAAAAGTATGACCTTAAACAATAGCAATAAGTATGTATGAAAGCAAACATTTATAAATTATTTGTTTTATGCCAGCCAGTGTTCTAATTGCAATGTGTGAAATTTTTAAAAGAACATTATGAAGGAGATGCTATTTATTCTGAAAAACAAGAAAATAAAGGTACGCAAAGTTAAATAATTTGCCCAAGTTACATAAATAATAAGTTCAAAGACAGGTTTTAATATTAGCTTGGTTGTGGACCTCATCTAATTAAATATGCAATGGAATAAGAGCATAAATTGAGAATAATAAAGAGAATAGGATAAATAGGATTATTCTCTTGGATGTAGGTACATGTTGTTGTTGTTATCTGCCTTCAGGTCAGCCTGCACTCATGGCAAAATTATGTAAAACAGGGAAAAACGTTGCCTAGTCCTGCGCCATCTTCAGGATAATAGAAGTGTTTCATTCTATTGTTCTAGCCATTGTGTCAGTCCATCTCACCAAAGGACTCCCTCGCCTTCTTTTACCCTCCAATTTACCAACCATGATGTGTTTTCCTAGCGATTGGTCTTTCCTGATGATGTGTCAAAAGCAATCCAGTAGAAGTCGTGTCATTTTCATTTCTAAAGAGCATTCTGTTTGCATTTCTTCTAAGACTGGTTTGTTCATCCCTCTACCAGTCCTTAGTATACTCTACATACTCCATTAACACAATTCAGACGGATTAATCCTTCTTCTGTCTTCTTTTTATCATAGTCCAGCTTTTGCATGCATATAAGGTAATTGAAATGTACATGATTGGGGACAGGTGCACCTCAGTCATCCAAGTGATATCTTTGGTTTTTAAAAACTTAAAAAAAAAAAAAAAAGCTTTAAAGAGATATTTCAATCATAATACAAGTTAATAGATTTCCTCTGCTATAGGACAAAAATGAAAAGAAAGAAAGAAAAAAACCCAAACCAAACCTGCTGCCTTTGAATTGATTCTGGGTCATAGAAACCCTATAGGACGTAGTAGAACTGCCCCATAGGCTTTCCAAGGAGCAGCTGGTAGATTCAAACTGTCAAACTTTGGCTAGCAGCTGAGCTCTTAACCACTATGCCATCTGGGCTCCAACTATAGGACCATGTTGCAATAATTAGTTTATATCAACTTTGGCCACCATGAGCTTCTTCAGGCAAGCTCTGTGTCTCTAAGTCCATGTCTCACACACCCAATGCTTAAGCCTTGTATGGAATACATGTTGCATACTTTCTTCCTCCTCCTCCCTCTCTTTCTCTTTCCCTACCCTCCTCATTCTTCTTCTGCTATCTTTCTGTTCCTCCTCTTCCTCTTTCTTTCCTTTTTTGTTTTCTTTTCCTTCTTCCTTTTCTTTATTCTTTACTACTTATTTTTTTGTTGTTCTACTTCCCTCTTCTGTCTCCTTTTTCATTTCTTCTTCTTTCTCTCCTTCTTCTTCTCTTCCTTCTACTTCAACTTCTTTCCTGGAATCAATGGCCTCAGAAGTTTCTGCATAATGCATTTTCTAAACAAAATTTACATGTAGAAATCTTGAGGAATTTTAAAATATGACACACAGTTGTATTATTTACTGAAAACAGAAAAATTTACATTTTGGCTCTTTTATCACATATGTGGGGTAACATGCCATCATAGTTTTTCTTTCAAATATTTTACTTTCTGGATATAGCATAGAGAACTTTTCTTTATGACCTTCCACCACAGGATGGAAAAGTTTTCTAATTATGCATACAAAAATAATACATTCAAATATGTTTGTTAGATAACGTACACTCATTTTCCAAGAAAAAACTCTCCTGACTTCAATTTGTTAGGAAACATTACTTGAGCAGCTATTACATGCAAAAGAACTGTCATATGTAGAATAAATGATTCTAGGGCTCTTCACTCTTAAACATTCTTTTGCATTACAACCAATTGAACTTATAGTCCATCTTTATTTTCCTATTAGCAGAATGTATTCAGCTTTGAAACTGAATATTGCTATGTCTTCCCTCTCACCATCTTGCTAACTTTTGATTATTTTTCAAAATGATATTGTGATTCTTCCCCTCCCTCCAGTATTGGTTAGTAAATAATACATATATATCACATTTGCAATAAATTTTAGTTACGATTAGGAATATAACAGGTATTTACTGCAAAATAATTAAGAAATACGGATTCTGTGTCTTTCAGAAACTTATCTTTCTCTATTTTGATATTATCTATCTATGTGACTTAGCCATATTGACCGTATATAAGGAGTCCTGAGTGGTGTGAATGCTTAAGAACTTGCCTGGTAACTGAAAGGTTGGCAGCTCAAGTCCACCAAAAGGTGCTCGGGTAGAAAACCCTGGTGATCCACTTCCTAAACATCAGCCTTTGGAAATCCTCTGAAGAACAGTTCTACTCTGACACACGTGGCATTGTTGTTTTCTGCTGTTGTCATTTTTTAGAGTATGTAATGTGTAAATCTTTGTCATGTGCATGTATTTATAAAAGAGTTCACTATTTAAAGAAATTTTCATATTGATTTCTCTTTCAACATATTGATATTGAAATTTAATTGTTCAGATACATAAAAAAAACAGACAATGAATAGGAATTTATGAAGAAATCAATAGTCATCACACATGATAATTCAGGTTTATAAAGGAAGGTCAATGTGGAAACACGTCATGTGCATTATTAAAGCAGTATAACACACTGTGCCAGGTGCAGAAATTGATTTGGAAAGCAAAATATAAATGTTGGAAATGTACTTGAATTTTTGGCCCCTGCTTGTGTCCCAGTGGGCTCCAAATGCAACCCCTTATTGTGTTTTTCTGTAATATATCTTGGAGCTGTCAAGGGTGCAAGTTGTGAGTCACAGCTTGCATGCCGTGTGAGAGGATGACAAAGCTCAATAAAAACAATTATTTCAAAGCCCATATCTCATCCATTATTAAACCTATGAAAAGAGTTTTAATTTCCTGTGCAATTACATAGTGAAATGTCATACTCTGGATGAGAAAAGATTAATTGCTTTTGATAAAAATACTTTGTAGTGTTATTTGACTTTTTGGACATCTATTTAATGTAGTAATATCATTTCAGTCTGATGTGCTTCATATCATACAAAATTATTGTAATTTTGCATAGGAAACACTGTTTCTTTTCTCGTAAAGAAGTGAGAATAAAATATTAATTCTCCTTGACTCAAAGCACCAGAAGCCAAATTTTATTTTTTAAATCATATTGGAGACTCTTTTACCAATGAGAAACAGCAAAATACGATTAAGGTATTTTGCAAGACAGTCACAAGGTTACCTCAAGTAACATTTATGTCGTGTGCGTGAATTAGTTTCTATCATTTGTACTTGTTTTCTACTTACCAATGATTATTAAGCAATCCGTAACAATGATCAGTCGCTCTCTTCTTGTCACAAATATGACATCAATTTATTCTCTCATAAAGGCTAAACTAATGGCAAATGCATCTTCAGGAAAATAAACTGTCCTAATAGTGTGAGCAAAAAGCTCTGTAAAGTAACAGAACCACCAAGCCCCTGTGAGAGTTTGAATCATATTTGAGAAAAAATGAGACTAGAGGAGAACCATGACATTTCTGCCTTTTGCATCCAGCCCATTAAATGCTAGGCACTCCTTGCAAACTCTATGGGGCAGTTCTATTCTGTTCTATAGGGTCTCTATGAGTCAGAATCAACGCAACGGCAGTGGGTTTGGTTTTGGTTTGGCTTGGCATAGAATTTAATTATTCTCCCATATACCTGAAAAGAGCTGGCATAGGAATTTGATAGGAAATTAATAATTTAACAATTTCATCTTTCCACAGAGAAAATATAATTTTACATTTGACAATAGACCGGTCTTCAAGTGCCTATTATATTTACTGATATATATATAATATATAGAATTTTCTGAATAACTGTAACGCAAACAACAGACAACACTACTTATTCACAACAATTTAATATGGTTGGCACTCTGGGATCTGGCAAAAAGTGTTTTAGGCCAGGAATGAATTTGATTGGCACATTTGCTTGGGAAAGCGTATATTGTGCCTCATCCATCAAAAACTAATGTAGGAAATTGTAAGTCTTAAAATTAGTGCATTTATTTTTTCCCCCAACTGAATTCATTTTATATCAACATTTTCTTCCCTGTGTGCTTAATAAAAAAAAAAAGGTGAAAAAGAAATACTGAGTAGAAACAGTGCATTTTCAGAGGTGACAAGAAAGAGTGTTTCGGAGAAATCATATTAAGTTCATATTAAGAAACAAATTTCCTTATTCAGTTATAGTTTTGAAATACTCATTTAAGTAAAACGTGAAAAGTAAAGCGTAATTATATCTATTGGTCATTATTTGCTAGTAATAAATTATTGGCCACCTCCCTGTTGATATTATTTAAGGAATTGTTATTCAGATATATCTGTCCTAAAAGTGTGAACTGGAAATTGAACAGTTATTTGATTTGATGTTTATATAAATTAAATAATTTCATTCATACTGTAAAAGGAAAAAAAGTAAACTTACATAATTTTAAAAAAGTACTTTCAAGTCTCCATGTAATATTTAGGTTTTGATAACAAATATTAAGCATAGATTAATTGAAATGTTGCAGTTTATATATCTGAGCTCACTATAATACAAAAATTGAGAAGCTTAACCTAAAATTATACATGATGTTTTTAAGGTATTTGAATTTTTAGTACAAAATGTGAAATGTAAGTATATTAGGTTCTTGTGAATCTTTAAGACATTTGTACAACAGATATGTGATTGTAATTATGTAATTTTATTTCAAACATTTACATAAGTCAATGTAGTTTTTTTAAAGAATTCATATGTAAATACAATAAATATATGAGGGTCTATATAGCACTTTTTTTTTTTTATCATACAATTTATATTTAATTTTATGTTCTTATGAGCAGCACTTTGCTTGGCCCAAAGTAGACCTTCTCTATAAAAAAACCAGAAACCAAACCTATTGCCACTGAGTTGATTCCAACTCATAGCTACCCTGTATAAATAGTAATTGGTGAAAGACCGAAAAAATAGAAGTCATTCCTAAACATATTTCAATAAAATAATGCATGCTGGTTTTTCTTAACCTAAAAAATATTGTGCATAAAATTATGTTTTTTCCATATTATTCAGTTCACTAGTCTTGCAACCCTAGTATAATCATTGCATCACTACCAGTATCTTTAAAATTCAGCTTTCTTTTCATCATAACATTAAAATTCCTTTTTCACAGTCAGTAATAATATTCTTCTTGCAAAATCCAGTTTTTAATCCTCTTTCTTCATCATATTCCATATATCAGGTTGATTCTCAGCATTCATGTCTTTTCCAACAATTGTCTCTGTGTAGGTAATCCAATGTTTTAAATATCGTTTATATATTGATGACTCAAAAATTTCTATCATAGCTTTTTCCTTGCTTTCTATACCTATGTATCTAATTGCCTACTCAGTATCACTACTTCAATATCTAATGTTCGTCTCTAAATCAACAGGTCAAAAGCAGAACACACAATCCCAGCTCTACCAAACATTCTCCTGCCTAGTATCTGTTATCTCAGTAAATCTCAATCTTGCAGTTACTCACAGCAAACATATTAAGACATCTTCAATTTCTCCCATGCACTATATCCAATTTATCAGCAAATTTTTGGTACTGTCTAAAATATATACGTGCAAACCCTGGTGGCGTAGTAGTTAAGAGCTATGGCTGCTAAGCAAAAGGTCAGCAGTTTGAATTCACCAGGCTCTCCTCGGAAACCCTGTGGGGACAGTTCTACTGTGTCCTATAGAGTCACTATGAGTCAGAATCAACTCAATGCCAACAGGTTTGGTTTTGGGTTTTACAATACATACACCAAATATACACCAGCTTCAGTATTATCACATATATTCAAATCACCAACATCTCTTGCCTGCATTGTGGTAATGAACTCTTAACTGATTCCTCTACATCCACATTTATCTGCTTATTGTTCTTTTCCTCACAAAATTGTCAAAGCTGTATTTAAAAACAAAAATGAGAACACAATATCCCCCTCCTTAAGACATAGCAATGAATAGCCAATTGCGTTTAAAATAAAACCTGGGTCACTTCTAATGATCTACAAGGAATTGCAAAATCAGAAGCTGCCACCTCTCTGCGATTATTGCCATCAATTATCCCCTACCCCTCTGCTCCTACTAACTATGCAAAGCCTGCACTAAATTTCTTGGTAAGATTTGAAAATTCCAAACACTTTCTTGACTTAGGAAACACTGCCTTTAAAGTTCTTTCTTTGAAACTTTGCATGGCTTGCTCCTTAAGTTCATTTCTTCTTAACATTCAGGTCTTGGCCTAAATACCATATCCTCAGAAAACCCAATAATAAATACCTTTATAAAGTTAGGTTGCCCCTTCAGTCGCTCTCTTTCCAATTATAACAGTTACCTCTATATAAAATTGTCTTCATTTTTTCCTGTCTCCCTCTCTGAGAGGACATAAGCTTATTCACTACTATATCCTCCTGATCATACTTGACATATTACTGCAGTTCAGAATACATTTTTTGAGTAAGTGAATGAATGCATGTATAAATGAACTTATTTTACAATGCTGAATTGAGTCAGATATTGAGTATTTTTAATACACTACTGAAAAACTTCCTGCCATGGCATTTCAATAAGGTCCGTTATGACTGTTTGACCACAAAATATCCACCCATCAACAAGAACTTTCTGGGAAATAGCTGGCCACAGAAAACTCTCCAACAATTCTGTCTTTTCTGAAATATCCTGAAACTTGCTCATTTAGCCATTTGTAGTCAATCAAAACTGGTAAGTGTACCTAAAGATCAATTAGAGAATCTTTACTGCTTCTAAATATTTCAGCTTAAGGGGGACACTTAACTGACACTGTCCCCGTATTTCATCTTTTTATTCTGTAAAACATACTCTGTAACACCTTCGAACTCTTGTTGCAACTAAAATGGTGGCAGATAGGTTTCCTTGCCACAAGCTTATCTCTTGTGTCTCAGGCTTAGTTTTGTATTTGACATTACTGAAGTCAAATTTAGAAGGCCTTATTTGCCTTCTTAAGGCATCACATAAACACAGATTTTCTAGTATTCCTTTACCTTCAATTTTGTTATCAACATTACAATTCTCAGCCTGATAAATAGGTAGATGCAACAATGTGAATTAAATGAATAAAATACATTAATCCTTTAGTTAAAAAAAAAAACAAAAAACACTGCCATCAGGTTGATCCCAAAGCACAGCAACCCTACAGGACAGAGTACAACTGCCCCATAAGGTTTCCAAGGCTGTAAATCTTAACGGAAGCAGACTGCCACATTTTTCTTCCCCAGAGGGGCTGGCGAGTTCGAGTATTTATTTATTAAATGGGGTATAACTTCATCTATACATAGCTAGTGATGTTACTATGTCGATTCCACTCAAACTGATCTCTCAACAGACTCTTTGTTGCCACAGCCAATGAATATATATGCTTTAATCCTGTCACTGTCTCTGCAACATTTAAAATATTGACTTCTCCCTCTGCCTTGAATATTTCTTCTCTTTGATTTTCGAATACTATGATCTCTTGAGTTTTTATCAATTTTTTGGAAAAAAAATCATTGGTTTTGTTTGTGTGTGTGGGTTTTTCTGGCCACTTCAGATTTCTAACTTTATCCAGGTATTCCAGACCACAGCAACCTATAGAAATAGAGGAAATCACATCAACAGTGATGTATCAGTATCACTGACTTACAAACATACTAATCAATTAAGGGAATACAGCTTTTGCCAAAAAAAAAGAAGAAATTGGTTCATATGAATGAAAAGTCTGATCATTACACTGAAATCAGATTCAGTTGAATTAAATATTCAAATGTTAGGATATTGTCATTTGGATTCTGTGCCAGTTTGTCTTTTTGTTTGTTTGTTTTTCTTTCCTGTGTGTTGTCTTCATTCTCAATCAGATACCACTTGATGGGAAATATGACTAATAGCAACCCTAAGCTTACAGGTCTTAGACTTCGTCAACAGTCATACAAATTCTTAATTAAAAAAAAAATATTAGTCCTTGTTTTTGCTTCTTGACCACGTGCCTCTACATCTTCCATCCTTTGATCAATCACTAAATTCAGAGATAGGGTGTTTGAGTTTTTTTTTTTTTTTTTAATAGTGCTTTAGGCAAAAGTTCACAGCTCAAGTTAGTTTCTCATAGAAAAATTTATGCGCACCTTGTTATGTGACCTTAGTTGCTCTCTCTGCCTGTAATGTGACTGTACATTCCTCCTTTCCACCTCGGATTCCCCTTGTCCCTTCAACCAGCTCCTATCCCTTTCTGCCTTCTCATCTCACCTCCGGACAAGGTATGCCCAATTAGTCTCCTGTATATTCTACTTGAACTAAGGGACTTATTCCTCATGAATTTCATTTTATGTCTTATAGTCCAGTCTATTTGTTGTCTGAAGAGTTGGCTTCAGGAATGGTTTTAGTTCTGGATCAACAGTCCGGGCGCCATGTTTCAGTCAGACCATTAAGTCTGATCTTTTTACTAGAATTTGAGTTCTGCACCCCGTTTTTCTCCTGCCTCATCAGGGACTCTGTGTTGTATTCCCTGTCAGGGCAGTCATTGGTGGTAGCTGGGCACCATCCAGTTCTTCTGGTCTCAGGATGATGGAGTCTCTGGTTTACATGGCCACTTATGTTTCTTGAGCTAATAGTTTCCTTTTGTCTTTGGTGTTCTTCATTTTTCTTTGCTCCAGGTGGGTTGGAATCAATTTTAGATGGCCGCTCACTAATTTTAAGACCCAGACACTGCTCACCAAAGTGGGATGCAGAACATTTTCTTCATAAATATTGTTAAGCCAGTTGACCTAGATGTTACCCGAAACCATGGTCCCCAAACTCCTTCCCTGCTACACTGTCCCTCGTAGTGTTTGATTATGTTCAGGAAACTTCTTAGCTTTTGGTTTAGTCCAGCTGTGCTGACTTCCCCTGTATTGTGTGTTGTCTATCCCTTCACCTAAGATAAATCTTGTCTGCTGCTTAGTTAGTGAATTCCCCTCTCTCTCTCTCCCGTCTCATAACAATCAAAGAATGTTTTCTTCTGTGTTTAAACATTTTCTTGAGTTCTTATAATAGAGGTCTCATACAATATTTGTCCTTTTCAACTGACTAATTTTACTCAGCATAATGCCTTCCAAATTCATCTATGTTATAAGATGTTTCTCAGATTCATTGCTTTTTTTTTTTTTTTATCATTGCATAGTATTCTATTGTGTGAATATACCATAGTTTGTATATCCATTCATCTGTTGATGGGCACCTAGTTTGTTTCCAATTTTTTCCTATTGTGAGCAGTACCGCAATGAACATGGGTGTGCATATATCTATTCCTGTGAAGGCTTTTATTTCTCTAGGATATATTTCAAGGAGTGGGATTACTGGATCCTATGGTAGTGCTATTTCTAGCTTTTCAAGAAAGCACCAAATAGATTTCCAAAGTGGTTGTACCATTTTACATTCCCATCAGCAGTGTGTAAGGGTTGCAGTTTCTCCACAACCTCTCCAACATTTATTATTTTGTATTTTTTGGATTAATGCCAGCCTCATTGGGGGGGGATGGTAATCTCATTGTAGTTTTGATATGCATTTCTCTAATGGCTAAAGATAGTGAGCACTTCCTCACGTATCAGTTAGCCGCCTGAATGTCTTCTTTGGTGAAATACCTGTTCATATACTTTGCCCATTTTTTTAACTGGGTTATTTTTCCTTTTGTGGTTGAAGTTTTGCAGTATCTTGTAGATTTTAGAGATTAGACCCTGATCAGATATGTCCTAGACAAATTTTTTTTTTTCCCATTCTGTTGGATGTCTTTTTACTCTTTTGACGAAGCCTTTTGATGAGCAAAAGTGTTCGATTTTTAGGAGCTCCCAGTTACCTAGTTTCTCTTATTTTGTTTGTGCTTTGTTAGTTATGTTTTGTATTTTGTTTATGCTATGTATTTTTGTTTATGTATTAGGGCTTCTAGCATTGTCTCTATTTTTCTTTAAACAATCTGTACCATTTTAGAGTTTATATTTAGGTCTTTGATCCATTTTAAGTTAGTTTTTGTGCATGGTATGAGATATGGGTCTTGCTTCATTTTTTTGCAGGTGGATATCCAGTTATGCCAGCACCATTTGTTAAAGAGACTGTCTTTTCCCCATTTAATTGACTTTGGGCCTTTGTCAAATATCAGCTGCTCATATGTGGATGGATTTATGTCTGGATTCTCAATTCTGTTCCATTGGTCTATGAATCTGTTCTTGTACTAGTACTAGGCTGTTTTGACTACTGTGGCAGTAAAATTGGTTCTAAAATCAGTTAGTGTGAGGCCTCCCGCTTTGTTCTTCTTCAGTAATGCTTTACTTATCCCGGGCCTCTTTCCTTTCCATATGAAGTTGGTGATTTGTTTCTCCATCTCATTAAAAAATGTTATTGGAATTTGGATGGGGATTGCATTGTATCTGTAGATTGCTTTTGGTAGAATAGAAATTTTCATAATGTTGAGTCTTCCTATCCATGAGCAAGGTATGTTTCTCCACTTATGTAGGTTTCTTTTGGTTTCTTGCCGTAGTATCTTGTAGTTTTCTTTGTATAGGTCTTTTACATCTCTGGTTAGATTTATTCCTAAGTATTTTATCTTCTTGGGAGCTGTTGGGTAAATGGTATTGATTTGGTGATTTCCTCTTCAAAGTTCTCTTTGTTGGTATAGAAAAATTTGACTGATTTTTGTATGTTTATCTTGTATCCTGATAAACTTTGCTGAAATCTTCCATTAGTTCCAGTATTTTTCTTGTGCATTCTTTGTGGTTTTCAATGCATAAGGCCCTATCATCTGTAAACAGAGAAACTTTTACTTCTTCCTCACCAATTTGGGTTCCCTTTATTTCTTTTTCTAGCCTAATTGCTCTGGCTAGGACCTCCAGCACAATGTTGAATAAGAGTGGCTGTAAAGCCCATCTTTGTTTGGTCCTTGTTCTGAAGGGGAATGCTTTCAGACTCTCCATTTAGGATGATGTTAGCTGTTGCCTTTGTAAAACATTTGTAAAAATGCCTTTTATTATGTTGAGGAATTTCACTCGTATTCTTATTTTGCTGAGATTTCATCAGAAATTGGTACTGGACTTTGTCAAATGCATCAATTGATAAGATCATGTGTTTCTTGTCTTTTGTTTTATTTATATAATGGCTTACATTAATTGAACCAACCCTGCATACCTGGTATGAATCCCACTAGGTCATGATGAATTATTTTGTTGATATGTGGTTGAATTTTACTGGCTAGAATTTTGTTGAGAATTTTTGCATCTGTGTTCATGAGGGATGTTGGTCTGTAACTTTCTTTTTTTGTGGTATCTCTGTCTGGTTTTAGTATCAAAGCTACGCTGGCTTCACAGAATCAGTTTGGGAGTATTCCGTCTTTGTCTATGCTCTGAAATAACTTTACTATTAGTGGTGTTACTCTTTTCTGAAAGTTTGGTAGAATTCTCCAGTGAAGCTGTCAGGGCCAGAGTTTTTTTGTTGTTGTTGTTGTTGGGAGACTTTTAATTACCTTTTGAGTCTCTTATTTTGTTATAGGTTTATTTAGTTCTTCTACCTCTATTTGTGTTAGTATTGGTAGGTGGTGTGTTTCCAGAAATTTGTCCATTTCCTCTAGGTTTTCAAATCTGTTGGAGTACAATTTTTCATAGCATTCTGTTATGATTCTTTTAATTTCAATTGGTTCTGTTGTGATATCACCCACCTCATTTCTTATTCAGGTTATTTTCTTCTTCTCCTGTTTTTCTTTTGTCATTTGGGCCAGTAGTTTATCAATTTTATTGATCTTTTCAAAGAACAGGCTTTTGGTCTTGTTAACTCTTTTGATTGTTTTTCTCTTCTCTCTTTCATTTAATTCTGCTCTAGTTTTTATTATTTCCTTTCTTCTGGTACCTGAGGGCTTCTTTTGCTGCTCTCTTTTTACTTGATTGAGTTGTAGGGTTAATGTTTTGATTTTGACCCTTTTTTTCTTTTTGGATACGTACATTCATTGCTGTAAATTGACCTCTGAGCACTGCTTTTGCTGTGTCGCAAATATTCCAGTAGGGCGTGTTTTCTTTCTCATTTGATTCTGTTAATATGTGGCCTATTCTGGAGACTATTCCCTGTTTGTCGGAAAATAATGTGTACTTGACTGCTGTTGGATGGGCTGTTCTGTGTATGTCTATGAGGTCAAGTAGGTTGATTGTGGCCTTTAGATCTTCCATGTCTTTATTGAGCTTCTTTCTGGATGTTCTGTCCTTCAACAAAATTGGTGCGTTGAAGTCTCCTACTATTGCTGTAGAGCTATCTATTTCTCTTTTCAATGCAATTTAGAATTTGTTCTTTGTATTTTCGAGAACTGTTTTTGGGTGTGTAAATATTTATTATGGTTGTGTCCTCCTGGTGTGTTGGCCCTTTAATCATTATATAGTATCTTTCCTTATCCTTTGTGGTGGATTTACTTTGAAGTCTGTTTTATCAGAAATTAATATTGCCACTCCTGCTCTTTTTTGACTGCTGTTTGCTTGATATTTATTTTTTTTCCATCCTTTGAGTTTTAGTGTGTTTGTGTCTCTAAGTCTAAGGTGTGTCTGTTATAGGGCATATGGACAGATCCTGTGTTTTTTTTTTTTTTTTTTTAATCCATTCTGCCACTCTCTGTCTCTTTATTGGTGCATTTAGTCTGTTTATATTCAGCATAATTACGGATAGATATTAGTTTAGTGCTGTCATTTTGATGTCTTTTTTCGTGTGTGTTGTTGACAGTTTCTTTGTTCCACTTAATTTCCTGTGCTGAGTCGTTTTTCTTTCTGTATTTTCTTTTCATCTTTTTCCTTGCTGTTGATTTTGTATTTGATGAGTCTTTATAGTTTTCTTGTTTTTTACTTTGGTGTGTAGGATTGTTAGTTTCCTTTGTGGTTACCTTAGTATGTACCCCTATTTTTGTAAGTTTAAACCAGTCTTTTATTTCTTTACTACTTTGAATTCCTCTCCTTATGAACGGCCTTTGGCTACATTTTTAGTCTCTCCTTTTTTTTTTTTTTTAATGTTGTCATCTTTTACATATTGACATCTCTGTTTCCTATTTTCAGTGTTTTATCCTTGATTTATTTTTGTGACTTCCCTGTCTGGGCTGATATCTGGTTGCTCTGTCCTGTGTTCTAGCCTTGAGTTGTTATCTGATGTTGTTGATTTTCTAACTGAAGGACTCCCTTTAGCATTTCTTATAATTTTGGTTTGGTTTTTGCAAATTCCCTAAACTTGTTTGTCTGGAAATGCTCTAATTTTGACATCATATTTGAGATATGGTTTTGCTGGACATGCAATTCTTGGCTAACATTTTTTTTTTTTCTTCAAGGTTTATATATGTCCTCTCATTGCCTTCTTGCCTACATGGTTTCTGCTGAGTAGTCTGAGCTTAACCTTATTGACTGTCCTTTGTAGGTGGATTTTTGTTTATCGTTAGCTGCTCTTAAAATTCTCTCTTTATCTTTGGTTTTGGCAAGTTTGATTATAATATATCTGGTGACTTTCTTTTGGGATTTACCTTGTGTGGGGTTTGATGAGCTTCTTGGATTGATATCTTCCCATCTTTCACGATATCAGGGAAGTTTTCTGCCAACAAATATTCAACAATTCTTTCGTATTCTCTGATTACCCCCTCCCTCCAGTGCTGGTACTTCAATAACTTGTAGGTTTTTCATCTTGGTACAGTCTCACATAGTTCTTTATTTCTTTAAAATTATTTTATCTGATTTTTCCTCAAATTAGTTGGTGTCATGTGCTTTATTTTCAGTCTCAGCAATTCTGACTTCCATTGCCTCAATTCTGTTCCCAAAACTTTCTATTGAGTTGTCTAATTTTGAATTTTATTGTTAATATTTTGTATTTCTGTTTGCTGTCCTTCTATGGATTCTTGCAGCCTGTTAAATTTATCATTATGGTCTTGAATAATCCTAAATTCCTCTGTTGTTTTGTCTCTGTGTTCCTTGCCTTGTTCTGTGTTTTGCCTGATCTCTTTCCTGACTTCTTGAAGAGTTCTGTATATTGGTTTTTTGAATTCTACCTCCAATAATTCCAAGAAATTTCCTTCCTCTGGAAGGCTTTTTGATTCTTTGTTTTGGTGATTTGCTGAAGCCATCATGGTCTATCTCTTTATGTGATTTGATACTGAGTGTTGTCACCTAGCCATCTATAAGTTATTATGTTTACTTATTTTATGTTTGCTTACTGTGTCCTAGCTTCTTGTTTTGTTTTGTTTTGATATGCCCAAATAGGCTGGTCATGTGAGCTATTTTGATTATTGGCATCTTTGAAGCTCTCACATCCTGGCTCCAGGTTGCTAGAGATGTTTCTAGGTATTGAGCCCAGAAGCCCATTTACTTTTCTTGTATGATTCAGCTCAGGTGTCCAAGTCATATGTCGCCAAGTGTATGGTGCAGTCTCTCACCTACAGTCCTAGACGAGCAGGGGTGATTTGGAGTAGGTACAGGTATCTGGCTGTAGTAGGAGGTCATGTGCTGATCAAGGGAGAAGGCTGGTTGCTACTCCTGAGTGTTTGGGTGGAAGATGTATCCCTATTCCCTACAGGGCATAAGTAGGTGGGTTTTGCAGCTGGACTATGGACACTTAATACTGTTGGCTGTAAGGACTGGGAGTCACTTCTTATTCTTATACCCCTGTCCCAGATGGCTCAGTGAAGTCGGTGGAGCCACCAGTCCTCAGGTCTCTGAGGTAGGTAAGTGAGGACCTTGCTTAATGGATAAGATCTTGTCGACTGTCAAAATCTGCCACCCCCCCCCATAGGAGATACAGATGAAAATAGGCTTTAGGTACACACCATGTTGTACTGTGCAAATGAGGGCCTACATTGTTGAAATGGGCCCACACATGTATACGCAAGGGTGAAATGCATTGAAATTTTGTGGACCCCTTATGCCTGTGCCTAGGCAAAAGAGCTGTGCCTGCCCTGAGTTTCCTGCTTAGGGGAGCTAACAGATTATTTTTTCCTGTGTGTTCATTTGTTCCCTCTCCAAAGCTGGGAGAATGGCTCAGAGCTCATGATGGGTCCTAATTCTGGCCCGGGGAATGCAACAATCTCTGGAGCCAGACCAGAGTGGGGAGGGAGCAGAGTAGGGAGGGAGCAAGTAACTGGGAGAGAGGTATTTCCCAAAAGGAGGGTTTTTTTTTTTTTTTGGGTCCACCTGGTAGGTTAGATTCTTATCTTTCACTGATTTCCAGTTGAGCTCCATTTCTCACTGGTTCTGAAAATTTGAGCCAGCTCTCCACAGCTTCGTCTTTCGTGATGTGGAAAATGTGTCCCGAGTGCCACTGTTTGCCTCACTGCTTGTGCCAGCCAATTCAGCCTGCAGGGTGCCAGTACCAGGCAGGTCAGGTCTGGCAATTCCTGGCTGCTTCTAAACCGTCTCTCCCTCCCACACCACTCAGTCTAATTCCTCAACTTTGTCTTTGATGTTCAGAGCTCCTATATTGTCGTATATAATTGATTCACTTGTTTTTTGGATCTTTGTTGTAAGAAGGACCACAGGAAATGGTCTTCCAGAGGTGTTTTTTATTGACCAAAATCAAAAAACCAAACTCGTTGCCATTGAGTTGATTCTGAATCACAGTGAAGAGTAGAACTTCCATAGGGTTTCCAAGGAGCAGCTGGTAGATTCAAACTACAGACCTTTAGGTTAGCAGCCAAACACTTAAACCACTGTGCCACCAGGGCTCCTTTGATTGACCAGAAGGAACCAGTCATTTTATCTATTCCTACTTCCTTGGAAGGGAAAAGGTAGTCATGTGGTGGGGTGGGGAGAGACAAACCACAATCATTAGAAAGGAAGAAGAAGTGAAATTCTGAACAGGGAAAAGACTAGCTCTATAATATATTCAACCTCTCAGTTGTTAAGCATTCATCAAAAGTTTTGTCATAATTATTTTCAGTAATCTACCTAACAAAATATCACATACAAGTTTACTTGTTTTTCTTGGTGCTAAACAATCCAAAGACTTTTCCAGTCACTGCACCAAACCCCAAGCATAGAGCTTCTGAATGTTATGCACTCCTTTTTGTCAGGCCTAGGTGGATATTTTTATTATTCCTCTATACCTCCTAAGTTATAAATTATATGACCATGGAAAAGACCTCATATGTATTAAAGGAAATACAATTACTTGAAAAATACCATGCCCATTTTAATAGATGGGAAATTAAAGAAATATACCCCTTTGCCAAAAAGAAAAAAAAATCAAGAAATTGCAACTGTAATAGCATAATGAGCTTATTAGTAATTCAATCTGTCTGATTTCATTTTTATTTCTGGGACATTCTTTTTGTTAAAGCCAATTGTGTGGCGGCTCTTGGAGACAATTCTTTTTTTTTTTTTTTTTTGACCTATGTATTTATTGCCTCAGGTACTTGGAAAGGTTGACTTCAACTAGTCAATTGAGTGTTTTATCAGAAATGTACCTTTCTTTAAGCTGAAGTGTGTTAGCATTTCTTTAAATTAGTAGCTGCGAACTTTTCTTTTTGTCTCATGGCTTTTGAAATTAGGCTTTTCCACTAGGATTCTAACTCTTGGCAATAGGCTTCAGAACTTTGTAGCTTCCAGTTAGCCTACTGTAGGAGAATAATCTCATAGAGACATTACAGAGACTCTGTAGGGTTGCTACGAGTCCGCTACGAGTCAAAATATACTTGATAGCAATGGGTTTGTTTGTTTGTTTGTTTTTTGTTTTTTTAGGAGAATAATTGTATAGGCTGTGGCGGGATAGCAGATCCTTCTGGCTGGGCAGCTTTACTGTGAGGGTAATTATCTATCTACTTTGTCAAGAAAATGATCTTTGTGATCTCGTTTCTTCTCTTGTCTGGTCTCTTACCTCCTTGCCTCTGCTCTGAGAACAGAATTTGACTTTTACGAATGTTAAAAGCACATGATTATCTGGCAACTCTATCCTGGTGTGCTATTACAAGAGTAAGGACCTAACATAGCAAGGCATACTTTTTACACTGATACTTATGTCATATTTGTAGAATGCTACTAAAGGCCACAAGAGGTAGCCAACAAAATCCAACATCTTTATTTTTTCTGTCAATTTACCTTTCGTTCCAGTCTCAATATGTACACTGTCTGAGTCCGTAAATACAAAAGTATACCATTTAGGAAGGTGTTTTGCCACCATAGAATGCAGAAATACTCACAGAAGTATCACCATCAGCAGTGTGATGGATAGCTTTCATATGGTCTTTCTTGTCATGGTCTTATAACTCTCACCAAATTATTGGGTGGGTCCATGCTTGTGGCTCACCAAGGGGCTTGGAAAGCTTGTTAATAGTGTAAATAAGGTGTATGAAACCCTTGTTGGCGTGGGGCCATGCAAATAAGGTGTATGGAACCCTAACAAGTGGGTTGGTCAGTTTTGCCATCCTGTCAGGCTTAAAATGAGACATCCCATGGGTGGAAAGAGGGGGACCTCACTACCACAAAGAAGAAGAACTGCGAGTTGAGCATATCCTTTGGACTCCGGGTCCCTATGTTGAGAACTTCCTGGACCCAGGAGACTGAGAGAGAGAGCTGTAATACTGGAGACAGCATGAGGCAGTGAGAAACAGCAACAGAGAGGTGCTAACAGCAGAACCAGGAGACCAGCACAAGATTGGAGAGTAGAGGCATGCCTGACCTCCATCTCATAGGAATCAGCCTTGGGCTGATGTTGACGGTGATTCTTTCTTCCCTCTCTTGAAGTTAGTGAAGGTCAGGCGATCCCAACACTGTTTTTAGGCCATCCAAAACTCTAAGGAACATTCTGATTGTATTTATTATAAATTTGATTTGTTCATTCTTCTGGAAATCCATGGTATTTTCAATCTTCTTTGCCAACAACACATTCAAATTATCTGAATTATTGAAAAAGCCTCCCAATTGATTTATCAGCTTCTGGACCAAGCACGTCCTAATCCAATTCTAAAATGAACTGTACTCAGAGTGATTTTTCCAAAATTCAATTCCGATCATATTGAAACTTTGTTTAAAAATCTTCAGTGGAGACTTTGCTCATTGTTGCAAAGATAAAATGCAAACTACTAATGTGACTGGTTAGGTTCTTTTTAAAAAAACATTTTGTTATGTTTTAGGTGAAAGTTTACACAGCAAATTGGGTTCCTATTTAGCAATTTCTATACAAATTATTCCATTACCCTGGTTACAATTTTCACAATGTGTAAGCATTCTCATTATTTCTATTCCTTTTGTTGTTTCTATTGATCTCAGTTCCCTCCTCCTCCTTATCTTCTCATCTAAATGTTAACCATTTGGTCTTATATAGTTGATTGTTTAAGGGAGCACGTTTCTCACGAGTGATATTGTTTGTTTTATAAGGCAATCAATTATTTGGCTGAAAGGTGACCTCCAGGAGTAGCTTCAGTTCCAAGTTCAAAGGATATCTTAGGGTGATAGTCTCAAGGCTTCCTATAGTCTCTATTGGTCCAGTATGTCTGGTCTTATTTAGGAATTTGAATTTTGTTCTACAATTTCTACCATTTTGCACATGACTTTCTATTATGTCCTTGCTCAGAACAGTTGGTAGTGATAGCTGGCACCATCTCTTTCTTCTGGTCTCAGAAGAGGCCATAGTTCATGTGGGTATTAGGTCTTTCTTGATCTAGCCTCTGCTATCCTTCTGGGTTCCATACCTCAATACTCCTTCTTTCAGACTGTGAACGTCTTCCAGACTTACATCACTTCTCTTAAGTGCTGCCATCTTTCTTGCTGCTGCCCTTTGCCTATTCTTCTTCCTAGTATATTCTTCCCATTCTTCTTATGATTTATTCATGTAGTTGTTCTTAGTTGCTGTCAAGTTGATTCCAACTCACTGCAATGACACGTGTGTAGAGTAGAACTGCTCCGTAGGGTTTTCAAGGCTGTGACCTCTTGGAAGACAGGCCTGTCTTCCAAAGTGCCTTGGTTGGGTTCGATCCTCCAACCTTTCAGCTAGTATTGAAACATATAACTTTTTACACTACCTGGGTAAACTGTTCCTACTTCCTATTAAAGTTTCATCTTAGTTATTATTATTTCCTCAGGAAAATTTTACTTCCTCTCAATAGCAACATTTATTTTTTTTTTTCTCACTCCATTGTACTAATTTCTAAATACCTATACATTTGTTTCTAAATGTTGTATTTGTATTGACTCTAAGTTGTATGTAATCTGGAACTTCATCCTGCTTAATACTGTATCCTTAAGTCTTATAGCATACTGGTTAGCACATCATAGGATCTCACTTGATATTTGTAAATACATATATAATGAATGAATGAATGAATGAATACGATCCATGTTTTCGTTAAACCTGGCATTAAATTAACGGTTATAAACTTCAGGTTGTCAGGGTTGTTGGTAAAATTTTTATTTGGAAATTCATCTTAACTGGTAAGAAAGTATAAACATTGCAGAATCAAGAAGGTGTATATTCAATTTTGGGGCAGGTTGAACCTCATTATTTGTAAAGTGAATTCATTTTGAGGTCAGGGGCCTAACATTTGATTTTCAAGACATATTTCCTTGTTTGTTGCTTAAGATCTTATCTGGTGTACTTTCAAGTACTATAATAAGGTTGTATCATGTTTATTATTTTCTAACTACAATGTCTATTTATTGATCATAGAATAAAATTAGACTGTCTATACTGACATCATTTTTCACCTAATAATACTAATTATTACCCAGAACTCCAAATATTGCTGAAAGCTTAGAATTCCATTCGTTTTTTTAAAATCCTGTCCCAGATTCCTTGATGATTTGTTTCCAAATTCCAAATGATGAATTATCCTTTTTCATTTTATACTATTTTTAACAGTTGCTTAACTTGTAATTAAAATATTCAACAGATTCTTAACTGATTACCTTTTATCTAGATTCAGGTAAGATGTATATTCACCTTACACATTCATGACAAGATGATGTAAGTGGAAACATACACGATAATTAATACAAGAGAATTCGAGTACATTATATTTCATTTTCTTCTTTATTCATCCATGGAGGGATTTTAAATTAATATTTGTAGAATGAATACATGAATAAATAATAAATGAATGGATAGATGATTGAAGCAAGCTCTATTCCCAAAACATAATTCAGAAATATGGAACTTATATCTGAAGTAGCACCAAGAATATTTAAGATTTGCTTTTTTTCCCTCTAAAGCTAAATTCACCTCTATAGATTAAGATGATTTATGCGATATTAATCAGTCCCTTTTCATGCCATGTAAGTTGCATCTTTTTTGAAAACTAACAGGTTTTTTTTTCTTTTTCTGTAGTATGTTTAGCTAGGAAGTTTGATACTGTGAGATATTTTTGCTAACGTGAGTTAGAATGATTTATAACAGCCTGGTATTATAAAAATCTTTGACCAAAAATTCATCATTTCCTAGAATAATGTTACATAAGCATAAAATCTTGTTCTGGTTATAGTTCATTTAAAAGTAAACACTTATGCTCACAAAGATTAGGAAAGTCTCTGCTTTCCAATGTTACATATGTTTAGCTTTCTTTATCCCTTTCTCTATAATAACAGGACAGTCAATTTAACACAGGCTTTTTCAAATGGTTACTTTTATATATCTTCTTAGATTAGGAATAATTATAAAAATGAAATATCTGGTGTTAAAAAAAACTGGACTGTTTAATTAACCCCCACTAATTGGACTATGTTCTTCTTTTATTTTCATAAAAATAGTATGTGAATTTTCTCCAGTATTATTCTTACAATTGTAAAGAGGAATAAGTGAGTGACTGAGTATAGATGATTAGAGACAAAAAAAATATTTAATGAGGACAGTGGCTCATGCCCATTTAAAATACTTACTGATGCAAAAAAAAAAAATGATAATTTTGGCAAATAATTTTTTAGTTGTGAAATTAGCCAATATTTTTTCTTTCTTTTTTTTTTGTGCTTTAGATGAAGATTTACAGAGCAAGTTAGTTTCTCATTAAACAATTAATACACATTCTGTTTTGTGACGTTGGTTCCCAACCCCACAACCTGCAACACTCCCCCCTTCTCAACCTTGGATTCCCCATTACCAGCTTTTGTGTCCCTTCCGACTTTCTACTCCTTGTCTCTGGGCTGGTGTGCCCATTTAGTCCCATACTGTTTCATGGACTTATCTAATCTTTGGTGAAGTATGAACCTCATAAGTGACTTCAGTACTGTGTTAAAAGGGTGTTTGGAGGCCATTTCTCTTGGGGTTTCTCCAGTCTCTGTCAGACCAGTCTTTTTTTCGTGAATTAGAATTTTATTCTACATTTGTCTCCAGCTCTATCCAACACTCTCTATAGTGACCCCTATCTGAGCAGTTGGTAGTGGTAGCTGGGCACCATCTAGTTCTTCTGGGCTCAGGCTAGTAGAGGCTGTGGTAATTTTGGTCCATTAGTCCTTTGGACTATCTTTCCCTTGTGACTTTGGTTTTCTTCCTTCTCCCTTGCTCCAGATGGGGTGGAACCAGAACAGTATCTTACATGGCTGCTCACAAGCTTTTAATACCAAAACAGAATGTAGAACAATTTTCTTTATGAACTATTGCCCTAGATGTCCCCCGAGACCATGGTCCTCAGCCCTTATTCCAGTAATTAGGTCCCTCAGGGAGTCTGGATGTGTCTATGAAGCTTCCATGACCTTGCCTTGGTCAAGTTGTGCTGAATTCCCCAGTATTGTGTTTTGTCTTACCCTTCATGATAGTTACCACTTATGTATTGTCTTTTTAGTATTTTTCCTTCCCCATCCCTCATCTCCCTACCAGTTGTTACCCATTGCTCTGGAGTTGATTCTGACTCATAGTGATCCTATAGGACAGCTTAGAACTGCCTCATAGAGTTTCCAAAGAATGCCTGGTGGATTCAAACTGCTGACCTTTTGACTGGCGGCCAAAGCTCTTAACCACTATGCCACCAGGGTTTCCCTCATCTCCCTAACCCACCAAATCCATTGTTGTTGAGTCGATTCCAACTCATAGTGACCCTATAGGACAGAGTAGAACTGCCACATAGGGTTTCCAAGGAGGGCCTGGTAGATTCGAACTGCCGACCTTTTGTTTAGCAGCCATAGCTCTTAACCACTATGCCATCAGGGTTTCCTCACCTCCCTAGTAACCATCAAAGATTGTCTCTTTCTGTATGTAAACCTTTTCATGAATTTTTATAATAGTGGTCTCATACAATATTTGTCCTTTTGTGATTGACTTATTTCACTCAGCATAACGCCCTCCAGATTCGTCCATGTTGTGAGATGTTTCATAGATTCATCATTGTTCTTTATGATTGCATAGTCCATTGTGTGTATGTGCCATAGCTTGTTTATCCATTCATCTGTTGATGCCCACTTAGGTAGTTTCCATCTTTCTGCTATTGTGAAATAATGCTGTAATGAACATGGGTGTGCATACATCTATTTGTGTGACAGCTCTTATTTCTCTAGGATACATTCCTAGGAGTGGGATAGTGTGATCATATGGTATTTCTATTTCTAGCTTTTTTAAGGAAGCACCATATCATTCTCCAAAATGGTTGTAACATTTTACATTCCCAACAGCAGTACATAAGAGTTACAATCTCTCCACAGCTTCTTCAATATTTGTTCTTTTTTTTTTTTTTTTTTTTTGATTCATGCCAGTAATGTTAGGTGAGACGGTATCTCACTTAGTTTTGATTTGCATGTCTCTAATGGCTAGTGATAGCGAGCATTTCTTCATGTGGCTAGTGATAGCGAGCATTTCTTCATGTGTCTATTAGCCCTTGAGTGCCTTCTTTGGTGAAGTGTCTGTTCAAATCCTTCACCCATTTTTTAATTGGGTTATTTGTCTTTTTATTGTAGAGGTGTTGGATTTTCCCATATATTTTAGAGATTTGACCTTTGTCAGACATGTCATATTCAAAATTTTTTTCTCAGCCTGTAGGTTCTCTTTTTACTCTTTTGGTGAAGTCTTTTAATGAGTGTAAGTGTTTAATTTTTAGAAGATCCCAGCTATCTAGCTTATCTTCTGGTGTTTTTGTATTGTTAGTTGTCATTTGTATCATACTTACACAGTGTATTAGGGCCTGTAGCATTGATCTTATTTTTTCTTCTATTAAGTTTATAGTTTTTGGTTTTGTATTTAGGTGTTTGATTCATTTTGAATTAGTTTTTGTGTATGGTGTGAGGTCTGAGTCCTGTTTCATTATTTTACAGATGGACATTCAGTTATGCCAGCATCATTTGTTAAAGGCTATCTTTTCCCCATTTATTGGACTTTGGGCCTTTGTTGAAGATCAGGTGATTGTAGGTGAATGGGTTTACACCTGTGTTCTCACTTCTGTTCCATTGGTCAGTGTGTCTGTAGTTGTACCATTACCAGGGTGTTTTGACTACCCTAACTGTAACTGACAGCAATGTTTTCTTATTTGTTTGTTTTTGTTTGGAAGTCAGGTAGTGTGAGTCATCCTACTTTATTCTTTTTCTTCAATAGTGATTTACTTCTTTTGTGCCTCTTTTCTTTCTATATAAAGTTAATGATTAGTATTACCAACTCATTAAAGAATGCTGTTAGTGTTTGGATGGAGACTGCATTGTATTTTTAGATTGCTTTGGGTAGAATTGAGATTTTCACAATGTTGGGTAAAATTTCTGTTTTGATATTTTTGTCACAATCTGAACCATTCCCCCTTTAAATATCATCATGATCAGTATTAGTCAACAGAATAGCTCAGACTAAATTCTGTGGTGATTTATGTACTTTTGAGATGACCTAAACTCTTTTTCTCATGTTGATACAGAATAAGGAGCATGGACTGTGAATGAGACTCAAGTCCCAGTGTGACATCATTTGAGTTTTTTTAGTTTTAAATATTCTTTGAGTTTTTTTAATCAATTTAACATATATGGTTAGTCTGCTTAGACTTTTACTGATTTCTGTTTCCTTGGAGTATTCCCTAGATTTCTCAAATTCTAACTGCTTGTCAAATAGAATAAGCTGAAACTGTTCTGAAAAGCATCTGTTTAATCACCTGTAGGAAGCTAACACTGACAGTCTTCTCTGCTCAGAAAGTCGGTCTCATAACCCAAGGCTCTTTCTCTGATCTTTTCATTTAGCTCTAAAAAATACACCCCTCATTATTTCCCTTTATACTGCAATTGAACATAATATAAATATATGAAAATAAGATCATTGAACAATGATTTCATTAGGTGAAGTCTTGGTTTATATCTAAATATATCACATTATATTGATCTCCAAATACATGTAAAGGCAGATGTGGGAAAATTACATCTCCTATTGAGTTTCCTGAGATCAACTCATTGTGAACGTGCAGATACACTAACAATTATTTTGTATAATCTAAACCTATTCTGTTAATAGCCAAGTCATTAATTTTTAATTAGCATCAAAAGTATATAAAATATCATTTCCACAGATGATTTACTTTCATATGTTACTATATTAAAATAGAAAATCTTTCAATCAGATGACTGAAGTTCAGACAGTACTCGTGCCTTGATTTTTGTTCTAATTGTTAATTTTTTATTCTTCTTGTTGAAAAATCCACTTGAAATGAGTAGGAATGTTTACTGTGATATAAAGGATTTATTTAATATTTTTAAAAGCGACACTTCTCTCATTTTGCCATATAGTGTTAGAAAGGCATATGTATAAAAAGCATTTGATAAAGTAAAACGTAAAATAGATTTAAGAATTCTTTTTGTTTCTATTGCTCTCAAAAACATTTGATGGCACTTAGATTTTACTTCAGTTAGTTTATTTGATCAAATATTTAGAATTTTGTTGTGTGTCCTATTTAATTTTCCTCCCATTTCCACTCCATGCATGACATCTAGAATATATTTAGGTAGGAAATCTAAGGCTTGCCTCGCCAATTTATCTGTCCCGCTTGCTGTGCACAATTTCCATCTCCAAATCAATCACAAACTCCTCAATTTTCCATTGGATTTGAAATTGAAATGTAAAATCTGTATTGTGGCCTTACTTTTTTGATTTCTAGGTAATGCAAACTCAGAGCTTTTGTGTATGTGGTTTACTCTGATTGTCTGTAACTTCTTTTTCCTCTGTTTTAACCTGGACCACAGATCTCTATAGTACAGATCTAAGTTTAAAAACACTCCCTCAGAAAGTTTCTCTCAGTAACTATCATCATGTCTCCAGACTTCAGATTATTGCTTGACGCATGGTAGACAGTTATTAAATATTTTTGAATAACATTCAGGTACAAGCACTGGTGTACCAAGTATGGGGCAATGGCTACAAGAAATAAGTTGGCATAGAATCTATAAAAAATTTAAAAACAACATTAAAATCAACAAAGTTTTCATCTGATTTTTATAATCACATTATGCCACCAATTCTAAACAACTTTGATGTTGAAACTCTGTTCAATGGGAAAATATTTCTGATGGCCTAATTTCTAAATAATTACTGTGGTTAGTGTTAGTTTTAATAATACATATGTCAACATTCTTTGTTTTTTTGCTGGATTCTCATACTGTAACTTCAAAACACGGGTATTATATATAAAGTGAGGGACTTCAAAATACCACTTGGACAAGTTGCCAGTTTGTAAGGTCCGTATATCCTCAGATATGTTCTTTGTTCTAACCCTTTATGAATGCATTTGTGGTTCCTTTTTTATCCTCTCAGATTGCTGAGATGTGCAGATTTGGACAGACAAAGTCCTAGACCAGTGGTTCCTACTTTTGGAACACATCAAATCACCTAGGGTACTTGAAAATAAGGTGAGTTTTTAGGCCCACAGCCCACTTCTTATGAGTTGCTCGTTGCTACACAAGTGTCTTTGCTTCTAGGCAAGGGCAAGTTTTAAAACACTCTATGAGATTGAAGAGTGCTGTTTTAGGTTGACTGTATAAATGGCTGAGGAAAGGGCCTTTCTCCTTTGCATAAAAAAAAAAAAATTATAACACCAGAATTATTTCAGCACTAGTGAAGTGGGGATTTTTAAAGCTTCGGGAGACAGCATCTTTGGTGCAGACACCCAAACTCCCAGGCAGGGCACTATCTATGGTGGCAGTGGTGAAAATCCTTTAGCCAGCTTCAGAGTGAAGGAGATGGGGTGTATCTTACAGAAGACCTGAGGCAAAACAAGAGAACATGGTGGCATTCAATGAAGATTTTATTGAGCAGACTTAGCTTGTGACCATGTGGGATGCACCCATTTGGGAAAACCAGAAGAAACTAGGAGACAATTTTTTTGTGTGTGCTTTAAGTGAAGCTTCACACTTCAAGTTAATTTCTCATACAAAAATTTATACTCGTATTGTTTTGTGATATTAGCTGCAATCTCCACAATGTGAGAGTACACTCCCCCTTTCTACCCATGGTTCCCTGTGTCCATTCTACCAGTTCCTGTCCATTCCTGCCTCCAGGCAGGAGCCGCCCATTTGGTCCCCTGTGTCTGATTGAACTAAGAAGCACCCTTCTCGTGTATTATTTTTTGTTTTATAGTCCTAACTAATCTTTATCTCAAGAGTGGGTTTCAGGAATGGTTTCAGTTCCGGGTTAACAGACCATCTGGGGGGCCCCAGTTTCAGAGATTCCTTCATTCTCTGGGCTTTTTACATGAACTTGAGTTCTGTTCCACACTTTTCTCCCGCTCTGTCTGGGACTCTGTTTTTTTTTTTTTTTTTTTACCTGTCAGGGTGATCATTGGTGGTAGCTGGACACCATCTAGTTCATCTGGTCATAGGCTGGTGGAGTCTCTGGTTTATGTGGTCTTTTAGTCTCTAATATTTTCCTTATGTTTTTGATTTTCTTCATTCTCCTTTGCTGCAAGTGGTTTGGGACCAATTAATGCCTCTTAAATGGCTCCTCACAAGCTTTAAGGCCCCAGATGTCACTTACCAAAGTGGGATGCAGAACGTTTTCTTAATAAGCTTTGTTATGCCAGTTGAACTAGATGTCCCCTGTAATTATGGTCCCTAAGCCCCCCAGCCCCAGCTACTATGTCCCGCAAAGCATTTGGATGTGTCCAGAAAACTTCTTAGCTTTTGCTTTGGTCCAGTTTTGCTGACTTCCCCTGTACTGTGTGTTGTCCTTCCCTTCACAGAAGTTTATCCTTGTCTACTATATAGTTAGCGAATTCACCACCCCCCACCCCGTCACCCTCGTAAACATCAAAGAATGCTTTCTTCTATGTTTAAACCTTTTCTTGACTTCTTATACTAGTGGTCTTATACAGTATTTGTCCTTTTGTGACTGACTAATTTCACTCAGCATAATGCCCTCCAGATTCATCCATGTTGTGAGATGCTTCACAGATTTAGTATTGTTCGTTATCCTTGAATAGTATTCCATTGTGTGTATGTACCATAATTTGTTTATCCATTCATCTGTTGATGGGCATCTAGGTTGTTTTTTCTTTTTGCTATTGTGAACAATGCTGCAATGAACATGGGTGTTCATATATCTATTCATGGGAGGTCTTTTATTTCTCCAGAACATGTCCCTAGAATTGGGATTGTTGGATTGTGTGGTATTTGTATTTCTAGCTTTTTAAGGAAATGCCAAATCATTTTCCAAAGTGGCTGTACCACTTTACATTCCCAACATCAGTGCATAAGTGTTTCGATCTCTCCACAACCTCTCCAACATTTATTGTTTTGTTTTTTTGAATTAGTGCAAGACTTGCTGAGGTGAGATGGTACCTCATTGTAGTTTTGATTTGCATTTCTCTAATGGCCCATGATCCTCAGCATTTCCTCATGTGTCTGTTAGCCACCTGAATGCCTTTGGTGAAATGTCTTTCATGTCCTTTGCCCATTTTTTAATTGGGTTATTTGTATTTTTGTTGTTGAGATGTTGTAATATCCTATAGATTTCAGAGATTAGACCTTTGTCAGATATGCCATAGCCAAAATTTTTTTCCCAGTCTGTAGATTCTCTTTTTACTCTTCCAGTGAAGTCTTTTGATGAGTATAAGTGTTTGATTTTTAGTAGATCCCAGTTATCTAGTTTCTATTTTAGTGTTTGTACATTGTTAGTTATGGTTTGTATAGTATCTATGCCATGTATTAGGCCTCTTAGCATTGTCCCTATTTTTTTCTTCCTTGGTCTTTATTGTTTTAGATTTTATATTTAGGTCTTTGACCTATTTTGAATTAGTTTTTGTGTATGGTGTGAGGTATAGGTTCTGTTTCATTTTTTTTGCAGATGAATATCCATTTATACCAGCACCATTTGTTAAAGAGACTGACTCTTCCCCATTTAATGGATGTTGGGCCTTTGTCAAGTATCAGCTGCTCATAAGTGGATGGATTTATGTCTAGGTTCTCAATTCTGTTCCATTGGTTTATGTATCTGTAGTTGTACCAGTAACAGGCTGTTTTGACTACTGTGGTGGTATAGTAGTTTCTAAAATCAGGTCGTATGAGGTGGTGGTATAGTAGTTTCTAAAATTAGGTACTATGAGGCCTCCCACTTTGTTCTTCTTCAGTAATGCTTTACTTATCTGGGACCTCTTCCTTTTCCATATGGAATTGGTGATTTGTTTCTCCATCTTGTTAAAAAGTGCTGTTGGAATTTCTATTGGGATTGCGCTGTATCTGTAGATTGTTTGGGGAAGAATTGATATTTTCACAATGTTGAGTCTTCTTATCCACGAGCATAGTATGTTTTTCCACCTTTGTAGGTCTCTTTTGGTTTCTTGCAGTAGTGTTTTGTAATTTTCTTTGTATATGTACTTTACATCTCTGGTTAATTTATTCCTAAGTACTGTATCTTCATGGGGGCTATTATAAATGGTATTGATTGGTGATTCCCTTTTTGAAGTTCTCTTTGTTGTTGTAGAGGAATCCAACTGATTTTGGTATGTTCATCTTGTATCCTGATACTTAACTGAAACTGTCTGTTAGTTTCAGTAGTTTTCTTGTGTATTCTCTGGGATTTTCTGTGTATAAGATCATGTCATTCGTGAGTAGGGATACTTTTACTTCTTCCTTACCAATATGGATGCACTTTATTCTTCTTGCCTTCTTGCTGTGGCTAGGACCTCCAGCACAATGTTGAATAAATGGTGATAAAAACATCCATGTCTGGTTCCTGTTCTCAAGGGGAATGCTTTCAGTCTCTCTCCATTTAGAATGATGTCAGTTGTTGGCTTTGTATAAGTGCCTATATGTATGTCAACTTTAAATTATCAATGCTTATTTTTCTTTAATAAACATTGCATTCTGCAAATAATTTAATTTCTAGAATTTCTATTTATACAGTCAGTCCCCAACACACCCAGCCTCAGCTATAGATACTTATTTTGAAAGTAAGTTTGAAATTGTTTAGAATCATTTAAGTTCATGTTGAGTACGTATTATGACACTAACTCCTATAGTGCTTCAGTAGACTTTAAACAAACACAAAGTTTGTAAATATGGAGTAACCTTTTTTTTTTTTTTTAACAGAATGTGAGATACTTTACTTCTTTCATTCTGTGTGAACATTTGGAATTTTTATTGATGTTTAATATTTAAAATGGTGAAAGAGTGCAATATAAGGTATTTTTTCTCTTAAAAATACCTAATGTAATTTAGAACCCCTGGTGGGTCCTATAGTTAAGAGTTTGGCTGCTAACCAAAAGGTCTGCAGTTCGTATTCACCAGCCACTCCTTGGAAACCCTATGGGGCAGTCACAATCAACTCAATGGCAACGGGTTTGGTTTTTGGGTTTAATGTAATATAAAATAATAATGTATTAGTTTTTATAATATATTTTTAAAATTTTTACTTAAAATTAATGTCTTTATTATGCATATGAAGTTTAAGAAGAGAAATTTCCACTCAATTACTTTTTTGTTAATTAATGTTTTTATTTTAATTTCATGATAAATATAAAAGTAATTTTGTCTGTAGAGGAAGTGAGTGTTATAAAAGATCTGCTCTAAGCGTAATTCAAGTTCTGAATTTTACTGTTGTGATAACCTTGGCAATGGCATGCAACTTTTTGAGCCTCATATTATCACCTGTCTAATATAGCTTTTTGAAACCCTGGTAGCATAGTGGTTAAGTGCTATGGCTGCTAACCAAAAGGTTGGCAGTTCAAATCCGCCAGGCGCTCCTTGGAAACTCTAAGGGGAGGTTCTACTCTGTCCTATAGGGTCGCTATGAGTCGGAATTGACTCGACAGCTTTTGAATGTTACGTCTCCTTCCCAGAATTATTGTGAGACTCAATTGAATTAAATTTTAAGCACTATATGTACATCATACCATTTAACAAATACACTCACTCTAATTATCAAAGCACTTCATCAACACATTTATGGATATTACAGTGTATTTAATACTTTTATAGGTGTTTGAAATATATATCTTAGCAGTTCCTTTTTGATAATTAACACAAACTTCTCTTATTTTATGCATTACCAAGATGAACTGAAATGCAGTATACAAGTCTGTAACCTTTGTTCTTCAGAATAAGGGAAAAAACTTTGTAGTTTATTCAAGGATTATATTTCTTCACTTTTTAGCTCAGTGTAGTATTGTACAACATAAAATAAATACTGAGGTTCATAGAAAACAGGTCTGTAAAATAAGTTTGAGCTTCACAGAAATTTTTGAATTATATACAGAGAATCCAGGAGACTACATTCAACTTTTAAACTTTAACCTTTCTGAAAATTGTGTTTATACAATAGAAATAACTATCCCTTCAAATTTCATAGAAAGACTCTGAACAAATAAAAAAAAAAATTAACATGCTTAGTAAGATTAAAAGTGAAACAAAACCTTAGTTTTAATATTACCAGGCAACATAATACTATTGAAATTTGAATATCTCTTAATTTATAAATCAAGTGCTTCTTTTTTTTTTCCTGCCGAATTTCCTATTCAGGATATCACATTGTAAATCAAGAGAGTAAAATTATATAATCTACTGCAGATTTTAAATAGCAAAACTAGCCTCTGCCTGCCATTTCTGTTTGTTTGTTTTTTGTTTATTTTTTCCTGAGTAGGTATACTGAAGACAGATGTTGCTAACAGGATTAGCTATAAATTTTGATGTGTTTCCTGCATTTGTTGATAACAGATTAATTTATCCCACCTAGTTTTTGATCCACTACCTCTAGTAAAATGACGTACAGTGCTCTGCAGTATAGACAACCACATAAAGACACTACACAATATCACAGCAGCGTCTGCCATTATGAAACAGAGAACAGAGATAAAAGCTTCAGTAATAGGCTTAATAGAAGCTAGAGTTTTGTGTTTAGAAATGATAGATGACAATGAAAGAAAAGAAGTACAAATTGTGTATTGTATCATTACTGGCTGTTATTCATCTACTCTCAGTCTGCACTGTGGGTGTGGGTCATGTAATCCTGAGCCCCTTTGCGGTACTTGGCAAGTGAATTATTTTAACATCTGAATATTTAAAGCTCTACTAGATGCAGAGAGCTGCCTGAAGAATGGAGGAACTATTTTTAGGATAATGCATTTGTGATCACGTATAGCTTATAAACAGAAATGTGAAAGTTTTACTTTTTTATATATTCTGTGAAATGTGTGGTAAACCAGCTAAAGCTATTTATTGTATGCATTGGTTATACTAAACCCATTAAACATTTTTGGTAAAATCAGAATACCTGAGATGAAAAGTGATTATATGTTTTAAGATGAAACTTAATTGAATGAATTGTTTCAAAGTATAATTTAGTAACAACTAATGCTTAACAACTGTACATTTTTTGCCTCTGTCATGCCTCAGTTGATAGTGTTTAAAAGTTTAAAGATGATAGCTGTTCTTCTTCTGCAACCATAACAATACATTACTTCCTTTTTTCAGGCAGAGTCAGTTATTTTTCTGCATTCATTTTGTTTTATTCTCTGGTTGCAGGGGATGAATCCTTTATTTTCCTGGATTTGACCCTTTTTTTTTTTTTCACTCTCTTTGCATCAGAAATGCATGTCATGTGAAACCAAGCTGTAGCTTTCAGTGATTTCTTAACACAGCCATTTAGTAACAGGACACAGAAAAAGCTTTTGTGTGTTCATTAGTCACTTACAAAAAGAAATCTGAGTTCAGTGACTAGCAGGGAAAGATATTATTCCTAGGTAGACACTATTTAAAAGAAGAGTCACTGTAATATACTTCAAACATCAAGCCTGTATATGCACAGTGTATGGAATTCAACACTAATCACTCTGTTGTACAGTAGAAATCAGTACCATGTGTGTAACTTTGGTATCCTTACATTATTTCACCTTTCAAAAAGCTGAGACACATCTCCAAATCATTGCTGTTGAAAAATCCAAGCAGACTCAGCAGGATATCTCAAACTTTCTCCTCTTCGCCTGCTAGCCAAGGAGCCAAAGATATCTTTGCTCGGTATGCAAAAGAAGGCCTTATCATCTTTCTCCTAGGGAGTGTTCTTGGTACTCTCAAACAGGGGAGAATCTAGGGATGATTCCCAGACTGTGAGAGTTCCCTGCAGTGAGAAGGCACTGGAGATATATTTAACTCCACAAGCTGTCACACCGAGAAACGATGGAGAGAGAGACCTGCAGAGGTCTCATTATGAAAATCTAATGGTGCTACAGCAGCAGTAACACACAATGAAACCCGGTGTCATCCACAGGACTAAAACATTATTTCGGAGTTCCAATTTCCCATCTTAAAAGACAGGTCTATTTTTCTGTATTTCTTCTGGAAACGTCTAGCTTATTATTTTATAGTCATATCATAAATTCCCCCAACCGGGAACTTTGTACGCCTAGATAAATGATGCCATCTCTTTGGCAACCTGAAGGGAAGACTTAAAGTTGATCACATGAGACATTCAGGAGGAATATAAAAATAACTCCTGTTACAAATGAAATTAACATTTAAGAATTCAAACTTGGTTAGCAAACAAATGTACTTTCCATGGTTAAATTTCATAATTTTGAAAATGTCTTTCCATCATTCCTTCTTCCTATATCTGTTTCTCATTCTTATTTTCCTGCTGTTTAATTCCTGCCGTGAACTTGGCAGAGACTTATAGGTGAAGGACAACAATTATGCCTGATACACATAAGGGCATGAAAACTTTTTAAATACTCCGTGCTTATTGTCTCAACATGTGCAGTTTTTCAGTTAAAACTTAAGTGCATTTCCTAAGGGAATTGCGAACTGTACATATATTCAAAAAAAAATTCTGTCAGAATTTTGGAACTTAATAGCTTTTTTAAAAAAAATATATTTTTCCTATGCCTACTTTCCATAGGTTTTTTTTTTTTTTTTTTTTTTTTTTTACAAGGGTTGCTTTTCTTATTGTAAGTCATAGAGATACAGTTTGGATATAAATGATTAAAAAATATTCACTTCTACAAGAAATATATTTTTTTCTTTTTAAGCGCATGGCACTATCAGTCTATCTTGTTTTCACAACGTATTTTCAGACCTTTACCTGATCTGAAATAATTAACACCAAAACTCAGAAACATAGTATTGTAACACAGCAAAAAATTTGCCTTCGTGAATACAGGTATAAAGGGGGACCCATCACATCAGCTGTCCATCCTTTCCCATTCCTCTGCCGTGGTATGTACCGTGATAAAAGACAGAGAAAACTAAGGTTGTGGATTTAACCAAACTTGAGAATTTGCACACTGTGAGGCACTTTGTACATATATCATTTTCTGGGGCATGTGTATTTTGACTAATGGACTGAAATCTGTGATATTTACTTGACTAAGGTTGGTATTATTTGCTGTTGCAGGAGAATACAAGTTGATAGTTGTAATTTAGGGGTCCACACAGCTCTACTTCCCATTCTCCAAGAAAATTCCATTTCTCTTCCCTGTTGACTATTTTCTGTGAAAGAACTATTTATTTGGTTTCACAATTTAAAGATAACTTGTAAGTGCTATGAATCAAGCTCAGCTTTCTATATATGGCTTGTGCTAGACATGGCAGACTACATAAAATGGAGACTCAGAAACTGGTATGTTTTTCTCCCAAGTCTGGAATATTTTTTCAATTCCAACTACTGTAAACTTGTATGGATGGAGTTAGGAAACATGTGATACCCTTTAAGTCTCACTCTGTCTATAAGCCACCTCCCCCTTAAAAAAAAAAATTGCTGTCGAGTTGATTATGACATATGGTGACACAGTAGAACTGCCCCATAGGGTTTCCAAGGCTGTAAATCTTTACAGAAGCACATAGACCCATCTTTCTGATGCATCTTTCATCCTCAGATCAGATGGTAATTTTGACCTGCTGACCTTTTGCTTAGCAGCCCAGCACTTAATCACTGAACAACAAGGACTCCTTCATTCTATCTATACCAAAAGCCAAACTTGCTGCCATTGAGTCAATTCCAACTCATAATGACCCTATAAGACAGAGTAGAACTGCTCCATAGGGTTTCTGAGGAACGTCTGGTGGATTTGAACTGCTGACCTTTTGGTTAGCAGCAGTAGCTCTTAACCACTACGCCATTAGGGTTTCCATTCTATCTATAAACAAACAAACAACAGTTGCCTTTGAGTCAATTCCGACTCATAGCAACGCTATAGGACCGGGTAGAACTAACCCATTGAGTTTCCAAAGAGCACCTCATGGATTGGAACTGCCAACCTTTTGCTTAGCAGCCATAGCTCTTAACTACTATACCACCAGGGTTTCCATTCTATCTATAATCCTCCCTAATTCAATGAAAATTAATTTTAGTAGCAGAGGTAAAAAAAGATAGCACCAAGGCACCATACGTAAGACAGGTGGGGATAGGGCAATTTAGTTCCAGGAAGTTAACTTCAATTTTTTTCCTTTCAAGTTTATCTCTACCAGCATTCTATTTCAGCTTTCTAAAGAAAAGATTTCAAAGGACAGATCGAGAAGACAAAGTAAAATATTATAACAGCATGTGCAAAGACCTGGAGTTAGAAAACCAAAAGGGAAGAACACACTCAGCATTTTTCAAGCTAAAGAACTGAAGAAAACATTCAAGCCTCATGTTGCAATAGTGAATGAGTCTACTGGGAAAATATTAAATGACACAGGGAGCATCACAAACAGATGGAAGGAATACACAGAGTCACTATACCAAAAGTAATTTGTCAACATTCAAGCATTTTAGGAGGTAGCATATGACCAGGAACCTACGGTACCGAAGGAAGAGATCCAAGCTTCACTGAAGACATTGGTGAAAAACAATGATGGGATATCAGTTGAGATTTTTCAACAAAAAGATGCAGCCCCGGAAGTACTCACTCCTCTATGCCAAGAAATTTGGAAGACAGCTACCTTGCCAACTGACTGGAAGAGATCCATGTTTATGCCTATTCCAATGAAAGACCATCCATCAAAAGGTGAAAATTATCCAACAATATCATTAATATCACAGGAAAGTAAAATTTTGCTGAAGATCGTTCAAAAGAGGCTGCAGCAGTACATCTACAGAGAACTGCCAGAAACTCAAGCTGGAATCAGAAGAGGATATGGAACCAGGAACATCATTGCTGATGTCAGATGGATCCTGGCTGAAAGCAGAGAATACCAGAAAGATGTTTACCTGTGTTTTATTGACTATGCAAAGACATTTGACTGTATGGATCATAACAAATTATGGATAACATTGTGAAGAATGGGAACTCCAGAACACTTAATTGTGCTCATGAGGAACCTGTACATAGATCAAGAGGTAGCCATTTATACAAAACAAGAGGATACTGGGTGTTTTAAATTCGGGAAATGTGTGTGTCAGGGTTTTATCATTTCAGTGTACATCTTCAATCTGTATGCTGAGCAAATAATCTGAGAAGCTGGACTATATTAATAAGAACAGCATTAATATAGTCTTCCTTAGGATTGGAGGAAGACTCATTTATAACCTGCATTATACAGATGAACCAGCCTTGCTTGCAGAAAATGAAGAGCTCTTGAAGTGCTTGCTGTTGAAGATCAAAGACTGTAGGCTTCAGTATGGATTACACCTCAACATAAAGAACACAAAAATACTCACGACTGGACCAATAAACAACGTCATGATAAATGATGAAAAGATTGAAGTTGTCAAGGATTTCATTTTACTTGGATCCACAATCAACACCCATGGATGAAGCAGTCAAAAAATCAGAAGACTCATTGCATTGGGCAAGTCTGCTGCAAAAGACCTCTTTAAAGTGTTAAAAGCAAAGATGTCATCTTGAAGACTAAGGGGTGCCTGAACCAAGCCATGGTGTTTTCAATCACCTCATATGCATGCGAAAGCTGGACAATGAATAAGGAAGACCGGAGAAGAATTGATGCGTTTGAATTATGGGGCTGGTGAAGAATGTTGACTATACCATGGACTGCCAAAAGAACCCACAAATCTGTCTTAGAAGAGGTACAGCTGGAACACTCCTTAAAGGCAAGGATGGTGAAACTGCATTTCACATACTTTGGATGTGTTATCAGGAGGGACTATCCTTGGAGGAGAAGATCACGCTTGGTGGAGTAGAGGGACAGTAAAAAAGAGGAAAATCCTCAATGAGATGGACTGATACAGTGACTGCAGCAATGGGGCTCGAGCATAACAATGATTGTGAGCATGGCACAAGATGGGGCAGTGTTTTGTTCTGTTGCACACAGGGTTGCTATGAGTCTGACTCGATTGCACCTAACAAAAACAACAAAGAAAAGGAGAGGGGGCACTTGTCCTAGATGAGATAATGTCTTTATAATTCTGTCTCCAGGAGCCAATCTAATGAAAATGATTATTTGTCAAATAAAAAAGACCAAATGATATGTTTGATTTTTTTTAAAATTAGGAACCAATGTAATATATTTAAAATAAGGTTTTTGTATAAACGAATACTCATTATTTGTCAGTTTGTTGTACTGTGATGTCTTGCATATTTCTGTGATTCTGGAAGCTATATCACCAGTATTACAAACACCAACATGATCGACCTGCTCTTGAATGTGTAGAGTAGCTAAAGTGAAAGGAAGAAATGACGAAGTAAAAGAGCTGAACAGAAGATTTCAACAGGTGGCTCTAGAAGACAAAGTAAACTGTTATAATGAAATGTGCAAAGAACTGGGGTTAGAAAACCAAAAGAGAAGCACTTACCTGACATCTCTCAAGCTAAAAGAATTGAAGAAAAAAAATCAAGACTTGAGTTGCAATATTGAAAGATTCCGTGGGCAAAAAATTCAGCAACACAGTAAGCATCAAAAGAAGATGGAAAGAATACACAAAATCACTGTACCAAAGAGGTAGCATATGATTGAGAACCAATGGCACTGAAGGAAGAAATTCAAGCTGCACTGCAGACATTGGTGAAAAACAAGGCTCCAGAAATTTGTGAAATACTAATTGAGATGTTCCAACAAACAAATGCACCACTGCAAGTGCTTCCTCACCTATGCCAAGTTACCTCGTCAACTGACTGCAAGAGATCCGTATATATGCTTATTCCTAGGAATGGTGATACAACAGTATGCTGAAATTATTGACCAATATCATTGATATCAAATGCAAGTAAAATTAAGCTGAAGATAATTCAAAAAAGTTGCAGCAGTGCATCAACAGGGGACTGCCAGTAATTAAAGCTGGAGTCAGAAGAGGATGTGGAACCAGGGATATCATTCATTGCTGATGTCAGATGAATCTTGGCTGAAAGTGGAGAATATCAGAAGGATGTTTACCTGTGTTTTATTGACTATGCAAAGGCATTTGTGTGGACCTTACGAAATTATGGATAATATTGTAAAGAATGGGAATTCCAGAATGTTTAATTTTGCTCATGTACAGCATGTACCTAGACAAAGAGGAATTTGTTCAAAGAGAACAAGGGTTTAAAATCATGAAGGGTATGCATCAGTGCTGTGTACTTTCACCATACTTACTCAATTTATATGTTGAGCAAACAATCCAAGAAGTTGAGCTATATGAAGAACGTGGAATTGGGATTGCAGGAAGACTAATTAACAAAATGTGTTATGCAGATGGCACAACCTTGTTTGCTGAAAGTGAAGGGGGCTTGAAGCACTTACTAATGAAGATCAGACTACAGACTTTAGTATGGATTATATCTTAACATAAAGAAAATAAAAATATTCACAAATGGACCAATAAGCAACATCATGATCAATGAAGAAAATATTGAAGTTGTCAAGGATTTAACGTTACTTGGATCCACAATCAATGCCCAGGGAAGCTGCAGTCAAGAAATCTAACGATGTGTTGCATTGGACAAATCTGTTCCATAAGACTTCTTTAAAGTGTTAAAAAACAACGGTGGCTCTTTGAGGACTAAGTTGTACCTGACCCAAGCCATGGTATTTTCGATTGCCCCATATGCATGTGAAACCTGGACAATGAATAAGGAAGCCAGAAGAAGAATTGATGCAGTTAATTATGGTGTTGGAATAGAGTATTTAATGAATCATGGGCTTCCAGAAGAATGAACGAATCTGTTTTGGAATAAGTGCAACCAGAATGTTCCTTCGAAGTTAGGGTGGTGACACTTCTTCTCATGTACTTTGGACATGTTATCAGGAAGGACCAGTCCCTAGAGAAGGACATCATACTTTGTAAAGTAGAGGGTCTGCCAAAAAGGGAAGACCCTCAATCAGAAGGATTGACTCGGTGGCTGGGACAATGGGCTCAAACAATTGTGAGGATGGTGCAGAGCCAGCAGTAATTCATTCTGTTGTACATAGAGTCACTATGAGTTGGAACAGACTAGACCACACTTAACAACAGCATGATTAAATACACGTTCTCAAGGAGAATATCAAATAACTGTAATTCTCAAAACCACTAAAACCTTAATACATATTTCCCCTCTGTGACTGAAAGGGAACTGCTATAAAATAGGAATGAAACTACATGCTTCAGAAACTTGGATTTAACAAGGAATGCTGAAATTCAACCTTGCATTAGTCATTATCATTTTTTGACACTGTGTTAATGTGTGAAGGAAGACTTGAACTCTAGAGCTAGAAAGGGCATCGTTAAAAGACAAGATTGCCTTTCTATATGACAGATATTAATATCAGATCATTTACTTGGCTAGGAGGAGAACTTACGAGGTGTATGGAAGCCACACAAACATGGATGAGATTGAAAGCTTTTCTTGTTATATTTCTCCCTCCTTCCTCTATACTTTACCAAGGAGTTAAAAGAAATATGACTGAGTATTAATTGGTTTTCTTGCTGTATTCCGTATTTGTTACAGAAAAGATATTCCCTTGAAATGCTTGATTCAAATAAGCCCTTCTGTCCTATCCTGGAGATTTGCTTTATGTTTTTCAGAAAATCCAGTTAAAACAGAAGCTGAGAGATTCTTATTTGTCATGCCTCATGACTGCCTTATGTACACACACCTATACACACACACACATATATCAATCCAACAAAACCCAGCCAGTATTTTCCTTCAATAGTTCCTGATTTTCTGTGTTATTACCTTCATCAAAGCACACAATTAAACCGGGAATTGAAATTAAGCTGGCCAAGAAAATATTCATATTTTCTTTTGCAAGTACAGCTAAGAAAAGGAGAAAAATTAAAAAAAAAAAAAGAAAGAAAGAGGAGGGGGAAGTGAATGATTTTAAGCACACACACATTCTCCAGTTTACCACAGTCCATGTTATATAAGCCAAGGAGAGTTGCAATGAAGAGCAAGAAAGCTGAACTCTGATTGCCTGTGTTCAAAACCTGGTTCAGCTACTTATTAGTTACATGACCTGGTACAAGTTACTTACCCTCTCTATGTTTCAGTTTCCTCTTCTGAAAAATAGGGAAAACGATGAATGTTACGGATTGAATTACGGCCCCCCAAAAGTGTATGTTGGAATCCTAATTCCTGTACCTGTGGATATAATCCTAAAAAGGAGTTTTCTTTGGAATGTTAAGGAAAGCATTATAGGCTGTGTCCTAATCGCTTCTGAGTTATAAAAAGATCAGGTTAGACACAGATGCAGGCACATTAGGGGAAAGACAGATGCCATGTGACGGTCCTGTACAAGCTAAAGAATGCCAGGAACTACTTGCAAGGAAGAATTCACAAGGCCAAGATCATTTTAGCCTCCAGAAGTGTGAGAACATAAATTTCTGTTCTTTAAAGGCACTCACTTGTGGTATTTGTGTTACGGCAGCCCTAGGGAAGTAAGACAATAATGATAACAAAAATCTTCCCTCCTAGGGTTATTTTGAAAATGAAATGAGCTAATATTTCTAAAGCACACAGTACTACACTTTTTAAATATAAATAATTGCCCCCCCCACTGTGCCTCACACAGGTTGATTTATGATTTTTCTAACTTTCCTACCTTCTGAAGGCATTTGCGTTCATAATGTCTGATATAAATTTTTCCTTGAAATGGGTGTTGACCTTAATGTCAAATAAAGAAACCTTGATACTGCTGGTACCTGATGGGAAACAATTCTCCATGGGTCCCTAGTACTTCTGCACATTGTACTACAAGAGGCACTGACTGTCCCTTTTCTAGATTCTCCTTGCAAAAATAACTGGGTAGTGAGTAGCCTTCGATGGCAGGAAGAAAGTTCAGGCATGCTTCTATCCTGTATAAAAGATTCCAGTCCCTAAGCTCATAGTCTCCCTCCTGTAATGCAACCCATTGCACGCGTAAGCATCCAGCTAGGTCCATCCTCATTGACTCTCTGGGGCTTGCATAAAAGTGGAACTGACACAATTATTCTGATGCTGATAGTTTGTGCTGTGTCTGGAGTAATAAAGTCCTTTCTCTCTGTTCCAGGAGCTTGCTGTCAGTATCCATGAAACTGATGCGGGTTAACTTGTTAGCTTGCAAGTAGATTAAACTTGCAGATCCTTTGCAATTCTTGACAGAACCTTCCAGAAATCACAGTGTCATGTTGCCACCTATGCATTGGCATACTTCTCCACTTTTTACAAACAACAAAATAAAACCCAAATGTAAATGGACTTTGAAAAGGCAAATATTACCTTGAATAGACATAATGACCTTTGGTTAATGAATACCTGTTTCTCAGCAATGAATAAGGTCAATGTGTAGAAGTGATAGTGTTGTCAAATGCAGTTTCCCAACAACATGCTGTGTGGCTCATAGCTACGCTGTGGCTGGCTGGCGAACACAGTTCACAGATGTGTGATGGTTCACAGGTGCCGGCAATAGTTCTCATTTGTTCAGACGTATTGATAACTTCAGGACTTGGACACTAGGTAGGGCCAGGGGCTATCAAAGCTGCAGGCAGCAGTCTTTGGCAGGAGCATTTTTCTCAGCTTATGCCAGTGAGGCACACATAAATATTCATTTTCTATGTATATCATGACGATTTTTTTTAAAATTGAGAAACATAACTCTGTTCATAAATGAAGAGCTAAGGAAAATTGTAAAATCATATAAACATTAAACATGGGCTGAAATTAATTCTAATGTTATTTAATATAAAAAATTGAACATCAAGTTCCCTGACATTTTATGTGTCATATTATCCAAAGTGGCAAATAAAAATAATGCTTGAAAAAGCCATCACGTTTATTTTATTTAAATGTCCTTTTTTGCCTAAATTTGTAATATTTTAAAAATTAGATCTTTACTATTTAAAGTTGTTCTGTGGTATTAATTAGTTAGAAAGCTCAAAACTTCTACTGATTCCTTTAAAACTGTTCCTCAGGAGGTGACACTATTTAATAGGTAAGAGCTCCTTTTGTTAAAACGTAGAGTATGAATCATTTTCTCCACATTAGTTAAGTATTCCCAGGGAACAGGGGAAGAATAATTTATTTTACCTTCCTGTTGCATCCTTTTATTAGTAGAATGATAGTGATTACTTGCATTTATCACCCTCCATTCTACGGAAACCCTGGTGGCGTAGTGGTTAAGGGCTATGGCTACTACCCAAAAGGTCAGCAGTTCAAAGCCACCAGGTGCTCCTTGGAAACTCAGTGGGGAATTCTACCCTGTCCTATAGGGTCACTATGAGTTAGAACCCACTCGATGGCAAAAGGTTTGTTTTTACTCTCTGGTAGGCACTATGGAAGTGCTGTATACACTTTATTTATTAAGTATTTGCTAAAACTTTGTGTACTGGGTTGAATAGTGTCTCCCCAATATTCATGTCAATCTAGAATCTCAAAATGTGATCTAATTTGGAAATAGGATCTTTGTGGATGTAATTAGGTACAATGAGGTCATACTGGATTAGGGTGGGCCTTAATGCAATGACTGTTGTCTTTATAGGAAGAGAAAGCAGACATACACACACACACACACAGAGCAAGGTTGCCACTTGATAGCAGAGGTAGAGATTGCAGTGAGGTGTCTAAAAGTCAAGGAACACCGAGATTGACAACAGCCTCCAGAAGCAAGGAAGAGAACAGGAAAGATATACCACCAGAGCCTTCAGAGGGAGCATGGTCTTTTAACACCTTAATTTCAGACTTCTAAACTCCAGAACAGTAGCCCTGGGGTTGCAATGGTTAATCGCTCAGCTGCTAACCCAAAGGTTCGTGGTTCGAACCCACCCAGTGGCTCCATAGGAAAAAGACCTGACTAGCTAATCTCCTAAAGATTACAACATCAAAAACCCTATGGGGCAGTTCTATTCTGCCACACAGTGTCGCTAAGAATCAAAAACTGACTTGAAGGCACACAACAATGACAAACAACAACCTCCAGAATGGTGAGAGAATTTTTTTTTTTATCCACTGAATTTGTGGTTATTTGTTGCAGCAGCCCTGGAAAGATAATACATCTTGTAAGTTATGCAGTATTATTACTACCAATTGTGTGACCAAAAGGAGGTTTAAAGCAATTAGCGGGTTTAATGTCACACAGCCTGGAGAGAGGGGTGGGTGGTTGTGGGGTAAACGGGCAAAATTTAAAACCAGGGCTCTCTGATGCCAATGTAGAAGCAGCAGCTTATAAGAGACGCTGACCCCAGTTATCTAAGAGTAATATAGAATAATCTCAATGAATGAGAAAATGTCTTGCCTGCATACTTAATATTGCAAAGCAGAAATATGCCATTGAGATTTTCTCTCTATTCCTGGCCTAGGTATTCACTTTCCCACCTAGAATGGGGAACATGAACCTGGAAACTCTAAAAGGGGGTGCCTCCCTTAAAGTTTATGTGATTCTGATCTTCAAAAAATGAACTATTCTGGTATTTAAGTGTGTTTAATATTTCATTGTCACACAGTTGAACCTCAATAAATAATTGTTGATTGCATTTCCAAATGATCTGTAACTAAGGCTTTAAAAAAAAAAAAAAAGGCTTTAGTTCAGATCAATTAGTTTCTTGCAGCTGATTCACTTTATTATACTTGTTGGGGAGGAGACCTCGAGTTTTTGGCAAAGAGAAAACATTTTAAAGTCATGCATAAACTGGAATGCTGCTAGATGCCAATTACTAATGATTGACCGCAAAGGACACTTAGCAGACAGTAAAAATACAGAAGGGAAAATATCAGGGTCCTGTACAGTGGATGGGATAGCAGGTGCTCTGCTAAGTATTTCCCATGTCTCCTATGTGTTGGAAGAAATACTTCTGCTCTTTTTTTTCCAGAGTCTCTCATCTCTAAAATGGTGATAATACTGGTGCCTACGAAACTGACCATTATGTGGGTTACGTAAGATCAGATGTGCAAGGCATTTGAAGTAGTGCCTGACTCTCAAGTTTACATATAACACATTTGATAAGAATTACTGTTATTTTTATTCTTAAATCTTCATAATAACCCTAAGAACAAAGTGGTCTTCAGTTTGCAAAAAACAAAATTTAGACTTAGAAAGATTAAGTAACTTACTCAATGTTTAACAGCTGGTATGTGGTGGAGCTGAGAATCAAAGAAGGCAGCTTGAAGTGATTGCATAAATGTAAGCCTCCTAGAAAGCTTGCAAGCGCTTTGGAGTGTGAGGCCATTATGCTTTCCAACAATGTGTTGCTTTGGTAATTACTCTGGCACCCAAAAGTATATTCCACAATCTTTAGGCTACCTTCAGTCTACTGTTGTTTATTTTGTTTTCATATAAGCAATATATATTAAATCTTTTTCGATATTTTCCCAAAATATCAGCAGTAATTTATGAGAAGAGGCCACGTTTCTCCATATTTATCAGTGCTGTAGTAGTGTAATCATTATATCTCTTCCTAACAACTGTAGAAAACTGCATAATTAAATATTAATTTGAAATTCCACATGAATATAATTCAATGATGCTGACAAACCAGAGTTCCCTAGTGTAAATCTGCTCAAGTCAAAATTTTGCCACAAGAAATTATTTCTGATCAGTAATTTCCTTTAAAATCAATCATAATGGTTATTTATTTAGACTCTGGATTACAGACTCTAATCTGTAAGGGTGCATTGCACAATCTAAATGAGATACCTATAAACTCACTATAAAATACAAAGACAAAGATACTGGTAACCACTACTGTCTGATTCAGAATTAGTGGCCTTAGACACACTGTTATATGTTTTAAATGGCCATCACTTAAGTAGGTTCTATGCTTTCCTTTCTCCTCACTGTTGTGCTTGCTGTTCTTTCCAATTTGTGAGCCAACTCTGTGAGCCAACTCTCTGACATATACCTTACAAAATCAAGCCCTAGATCAAACCCCATCTTCTATGTGTACCAAAGGTGGTGTTTCTTCATATCACAGACAATCACGTAAAAGCAAAAACAAAACAAAAAATAGAGGCAAAAGAAAAACTTCCTAAAGGAGGAAAAAATGTTTCTTCTTTATAGTATAATATGTAATATATTAAAAAATATATTAAACTCGATAGTATTATATAGTCAAGTGTATTTAATCTGAATGTATATATGTTTTTTTATATATGTAATATAAAAGACCCACTGACTAATCAACTAATCAAGATTTTCATTCAATATATGAGATACACACACACACACATACACATATATACATATACACATATCCACGCATACATACATGAATTACTATACTGAAAATGAAGAGAGAGTTTTGTAGATTATTGCAAATTAAAAATAAATTCAAATTTACCAAGATATCATTTTGTAATGCCTTGGAGGATTTTAGCGTCTCTAATTATTTTTCCTTTGGCTACTGTCTTTACTAGGCTGAAGGATGAAGGGACCTATTCTTTTGGATCATTTTTCCATTTGTGCCTGCCAGAATGGAAAATTGTTTGCCAGATTTGCTTACATACTTTACTAATGATTTTCTGCTTCAGTTATATCAAATCGATTTTGATTCCTAAGTACAGTGAAAAGCAGAGCAAGGCAAACCACCAAATTTGACACAAACATATTTCTTATACGAATGTCTCATTTCATTAATTCAATAGACAAAGGCTTGTATTTGGTAGGCTATGCAACACATAGTAGGTGCTTTATATATGATTTTGGAAAATGATCATTGTTTCAAGCAAGGATATTGCCAATTATGTGTTCTGTAGTCTCCAGCAATTTTTTGCCTTCTCAAAATAATGAGTGCATTTTGATTGGTGCCAGTCTTGAAAACGACTACCAGTAATAATCATCACAATATTTCCATTATTTCCATTGCGTGCTTACTATGCGTCAGGCACTGAGCTAAGCACCTTAAATGGTTACCTCTTTGAATTTAATCCTCACATTAGGTACTATGATCATGTTGATTAAAAAATAAGCAAAGACATGTGGTAGTTAAATTGCTTTCCCAAAGTCAAATAATTAATGAATGTGAATTGGCATTAAAATCCAATCAATACCATACTAGAAATTTGATACTTACCCACTGGGCTTCTCTGTCTCTATTAAGGGAAACAATGAGGAGCGATATTAAGTGAATTTTCCAGTGAATTCCTAGGAGATAGCTGTGATATAAAGAAAATTGAATGACTTTTGTTTCTTGCTAGCCAGGCAACTTTGGCAATTCATGAGAACCTGAAATTCTCAGAGCTCCACAGTGAAAGAGAGGTAAAGCTCACAGAGTTGTGAGGGTTTAAAGGTAAAAAAAAAAAAGCAAATTTTAACATCTGGAAGAAAAGTTAGAGTGCCTTTATATGTTCAAGGGATAATGCCTTCCTCAATTATTTCCTCAATAACCTCTTCAGTTTTATCTTAATTGCCTTTAGTTCACCTTCCTGAAATTTTGTAGCAAAGTACCCTGAGTCACACAAAAAAGCTGACAGTCTCTGTTAAAACTTATGATCACCAACCTTTAATAGTTCTTTAATATTGTCTGACAGGCCAACTCAGTTTCTCACTCCAACTCACTCTTTTAAACTTCATGGCCCTTTAAACCCCTTCCCGTCTCTTAAAATGTCTAGCCCCCTTCCTTTTCCTTCACATATAGCTGACAATTCTGTCTCCCACTTTGGAGAGAATATTGAAGCCATCTAATAAAAATATCTTCCAGGATTAAAGATACAAACCTAAGTATATTTGCATCCATCCTCACTCCCTTCTTTCCTGTTATACCAAAAAATCTTTGATCCCTCCTATCTAAATACAATCTGCCCAGGCCTTTGCATATTCTCTGAAATGTTGAAAAATTGATTTATCCCTCTCAGATATTGCAACCCCCAATTGGCACATTTGTATTGGTTTCTACACAACGTAGCTGATTTTTGTATTTGGTGGATCCCCAATGACCCACGTCTCCTGATAGCCACACTGTTGTGGCTTGGTTATGTGATTTGCTTTGGTTAATGACACATTAGCAAGTGTGAGGCAAGCAGAGGCTTGGTAAACACTTGGTCCTTAGCATTTCTCTTGAAAAACTACTTCTTGGAATCCAGCTGATAAACCGTCAAGCAAACTAAATTTAAACCTTGTGTTGAGACAGAGACCATGCCTGAGGAGTACTGACTGAGACACCAGACATAAACTTGGACCTTTTAGGTAGGCCCAGGCACAAGCTGAATATGGCTGTGAATGACCAGTGATTTATCACTGGAGCAGACAAATCACTCTCCAAGCCCTGTCCAAATTTCAGACTCATAGAGATATGAGAAACAACAAATCATTGGTGTTTTATGCCACTCCATTTTTGGTGGCTGTTTATACAACAGAGTCCCTGTGTGGCACAAAAGGACAAGCTCAACTACTAACCAAAAGGTTGAACTCGCCCAGTGGTGCCTTATATCTGCTTGCAAAAGTCACAGCCTGGAAAACTCTATGGGGAACTGTTCTGCTTTGAAACACAGGCGGTTCCCATGTGTCAGAATCAACTCAAGGGCAACTAAATTCTTTGTTTTGTTTTTATTATGTAGCACCACATAGCTAAAATAAAAAAATATTTCCTCTTGAGAAAACAAAACTAACATAAAATATAACAGAAAAGCAGGCATCAAAACACAAAACGCAATTTGATGTCATATTTTAACAATTACCATACATACACACACTTTAAAAAAGAAAAGTTGGCAAAATAATTTTCGCCACTCACTATCTGAATATTTTATAATCACCAATTCAATCTTCAATTCAAATAGATATGTCTTATGTCCCTGCTACTCCTGAAACACATCTCTATTACAAGGGAATTAATGACTCCCTTTTGCTGAACTCAGAAATGCTGGTGGTGCAGTGGTTAAGAGCTAAAGCTGCTAACCAAAAGGTCAGCAGTTGGAATCCCCCAGGCACTCCTTGGAAACCCTATGAGGCAGTTCTATTCTGTCCTATAGGGTCACTGTGAGTTGGAGTCAACTTGACAGCAGCTGGTTTTTTGGTTTTGCTAAACAGTTTTTGTTCTCTTGCAAAATCCTGTTACTGCAATTTCGTGAGTTAGAGCTGCCTGCCACAAACAGCCAATTCTTGAGACAGCAGTGAGGTGGGTAGCAAGAGCTTTATTATCTATACACCAGTACATAGAGACAGACCGGAATGATCTCATCCAAAAGTTGTCTGTCTTGAGAAACAGCAGTCCAGCTGGGGTTTTAGAAGGAAAAGTGGACATGGGTTTCACGAACCTGTGGAATGGCCATTCTCTTTCTGTGTGGTTTAGGTGATCACGTCTCAAACTTGTTTATCTTTTCCTGCCATTATCCCATCAGTCCAGGTGGTGACTGGTTCCATCTTCATAAGCATCATCCTGTTTGACAGACTAAGAGAGATATCACTTGTTTTTCCACGGTCCTAGGGGAAACGTTCATTAACATTTAACTTTTAGAGGAGCTAAGAACAAAATCATACTTGGAGGCAGAGACAGGCTAAGGAAGGGGAAAATGGTGCAGATTCTGTTCAAGATATGGCTGAGCAGCCTGTTCCAGTCCCACCTTGGAACACTTTCTTCCTTTGCTTTCCTTGACATTTCCTGACTGTTTCTCTTACCTCACCGGTAAATTGAAGAGTATCTCTCAAAACTTTTTTCCTCCCTTACTCTGAAATTAAATGTTTATGTTTCAACAAAGGGATCGTCTCATCTTTTTCCTCACACTGTAGAATCTACTTCCTTGCCTGATGTATGCTTACTACCTACACACCAATGGCTTACAAATAATCTTTTAAAGCCCAGACTTATAATCAAATTATCTATTTGACATGACCTGATAGAATTGGCATGTATCCCGATGTTCCATATTTTAGTGAAAATGACCACGACCCAATTATGCAAACCAAATGTTATACTTTCTATCTTAAATTTCATATCGAATAAGTCCAAACATTCTTTCTGATTTTCCTTCTTATATATTTTTAAACAATCCATTTTCTTCACAATCAAACCATAGTCAAAGTGCTCTCCCTCTATCTTTCTATCTCTATCAAGACATTCAATAAAAATAATCATGTATGAATGTCCTGTATACTACTAGTGCTCATTTCAATTGTGCGCATTTTGCTTGATCTATTAAATATAATATTATCAATAAAAAAAAAATAGATATTGAAAATCAAAAAAAAAATTAAAGAAGAAATAAGTGACGAGTTACATATTTTTGATATTAAGTGAGATGTTTGACCATCCCCCAAGAGGAGGTAAAGGTAAGGCTTTATTCTTCACAAATGATTGCATGTATGTTAGCATGTCAAGTGCTAATGATTGTTTATATTGAGGATCGCCTCTTAAACTTGCTAATAATAAAATTGAGGCTCAATTGTCAGAAGCCATAGGAACAGTTTTGTCAGAAATTTCAGAAAAAAGGAAGAAACTGTTCTTCCCTTTTTATATGAGCCTGCTATTGACAACCTATCGGTATACACGCAGCCCTGGTGGCTCAGTGGTTAAGTGTTTGGCTGCTAACCCAAAGGTCAGCAATTGGAATCCACCACCCGCTCCTTGGAAACACTACGAGGCTCTTCTACTCTGTCCTTTGGAATTGCTATGAGTCAAAATCAACTCAATGGCAATGGGTTGGGTTTGGTTTTTTGTTTTTGGTCTTTATCTGCATACAAAGTGAAAAATCAGGCTGCCCAATAATTGATATTTTTTCTCTATAACAACAACAAATTTACATAATCACAACTGTATTCCACTTCTTGGCTAACTCATTTTCTCGCAACTGTGTGTTTCTAGTTTAGGAATAAATTTCAAACTATCTGATCGTAAAACAATGCACTGTTGACAGATAGTTATTTGGCCTTCTATTCTTGCAAGTAGTTAGAGACACCAGTTGCAAAATATGTTTTTAAAATTGTCCTTTCCAAAGCTTGGCAGCTATGTGAATTCTTATTAAATTTGTTTGTAATATTTATGACAGAATGCATGCATGAAAAAACCTTTTGTTTATGCTATGTATACAGCGAAGCCTACAAAAAAACCTGTTTCTTTGGCTACAAATATAGTAAGAATGCTAACAAAAAAGTACTGTGACAGTAAATCTATGTAATGACTGCAAAACTCTACTTTAAATTGCATAAAACTAATGTGCTTATTCTTGAGATACTCATCAAACTATGATTAACATATATTTAACTTTATATCACGTGGGAAAAAGATGGAATTATGGTTGAGCCCGGATTTGTGTTTTGTATGTTAGTGACAAAATAGAAATATAGAAAACCACTGTATCAATGAGACAGCTAAAAGTTAACAGCTAAAATTATTTTGTTCTTTCCACAAAAAAATCATGAACAGATAATAAATTCCTTAAGTGTTTTTTTTTTTTTTTTTTGAAAAGGAACAACCGTACTCTTGTTTTAGGTTTCTGTTTGGATTACAGATTGTACTTAAAGAATTTATCAGATCTCTGATGTTGTTGTCATTGTTGTTAGGTGTCATCCAGTCACTTCCAAACTCCCAGTGACCCTATATACAACAGAAGGAAACACTTCCTGGTCCTGTGCCATTTTCACAAATGTTACTATGTTTAAGCCCATTGTTGTAGCCACTGTGTCAATACATCTTGTTGAGGGTCTTCCTTTTTTTGTTGTTGGCTCTGTACTTTTTTTTTTTTTTTTTTACTTTACCAAGCATGATGTCCTTCTCCAGGGACTGATCCCTCCTGATAGCATGCCCCAAATATGAAAGATGAAGTCTCACCATCCTTGCTTCTAAGGAGCATTCTGGCTATACTTCTTCCAAGGTAGATATATTCATTCTTCTAGCAGTCCATGGAATATTGAATAGTCTTTGCCAACACTGCAATTCAAAAGTGTCAGTTCTTCAGTCTTCCTTATTCATTGTCCAGCTTTCACATGCATATGAGATTACTGAAAATACCATGCTTGGGTCAGGTGCACTTTTGTCCTTAAAATGACATCTTTGCTTTTTAGCACTTTAAAGTGGCCTTTTACAGCATATTTGCCCAGTGTAACATGTCATTTGATTTTTTGACTGCTGCTTCCAGGGACATTGATTTTGGATCCAAGAAAAATGAAATTCTTGTCAAATTCAATATTTTTTTTCCATATATCATGGCATTCAATTATATACTTTTGATTTAATAGAAAGAGAACCATCTGATATAGTTTGATTTGTGTCCCCCCCAAAAAAGTTATGCTGAAATCCTAACTCTGGTACCTGCGAATGTGACTTTGTTTGGCATAGGGTCTTTGCAGCTATTATCAGTGAAGTTAACATCAGGACAACTGGAGAAAAGTGTTTCCTAATCCAGTATGACTGTGTCATTATAAAAAAGAAGAAGAGACACAGAAAGACAAACAGAAGGAAAAATACCATGAGATGATGGACAAAGAAATTGGAGTGATGCCAAGGAGTGCTGGCCTCCACCAGAATTTTGGAGAGTGACATGGGGCAGAGTATTCCTCTGAGGTCTACTAGCCTTGTTGATACCCTGCTTTTGGACTTCTGTAGTACAGATTTTCTCTCAGAACCCTCCTAAGAAATCAACACAGCCAACACTTGATTTCGGACTTTGAGTTTCCAGAACATTGAGACACTAGATGTCTGTTCTTAGAAGCCACCCATTTTGTGGTACTTTGTTATGGCAGCCCTAGGAAACTAATACTATCTGACCCTAGAAATCACCTGCTTTGGGGGAGTTTTCAGAAAGATTTAAAAACAATTTGAGAATGCTTATTTAGTAGCATGAATCATATCATTTTCCTTTAAAGATAAATTGCTAGAAAATATTATGTTTGGTAAAGTAGAGGGTTATTGAAAACTAGAGAAACTTTCTGTAAAGTTGATTGACATGGTTGCTTCAACAATGAGCTCAAACATAACAAAATTGTGAAGATGGGGCAGGACCAGGCGATGTTTTGTTCTGCTTCACGTAAGGTTGCCATAAGTCATGGCCACTCCACATCAACTAGCAACAACAAAGACGGCTGCTTTTACTTTCCCATTGCCTTCTCCTGAAAAGTTAGTTATCTAAGACTTGAATAGACTATTTTCTATGGCACTCAAGATAAATATTCGGATGTATAACCTTTGTACACATATACATATACGTTTTATGAAAATGTCTATATTTCTTGTAAAATGTTCCTATTACAAAATAAGATCATGACAAATTTTGATTGAATTGACTGAAGAAAAAGACATAACAAAATTCTGCCTCGGTAGGAAAAGTTTTCACAAAGTAGAGGAGCCTAACAATGCATACTACAGATTTTAGATGGAAACTTACACCTATAGATACATCACACACTCACACATATTGCAAAATCTGAGTCTTAGCGCAAAGGCCAACAGTCTGTTTAAGAGTAGTTTTAACAGGGTTGGATTCACTTGTTGAATTCACCATAGCATAAATATCTCCAAACTCAGAAATCTGAATACTCAGCTCACTAATGTTAGATCATTCTTTTTAAAATAAAGACCTATTATTATGCTCACAGAGATGGATATAAATGCTAGTCTATTAATCTTCAACATGGACTACATTGGTAAAAGGATTTCAAGACAAATTCCTTGCAAAGTACAGGGTCCTTGGTGGCACAAGAGTTAAGCAGTCAGCTGCTAAGGTTGGTGTTTAGAGCCCATCCAGATGTTCCAAGAAAGTCCTGGCCTTCTGCTCCTGAAATACTCTAGCCTAGAAAACCCTATAGGGCAGCTCTGCTCTGTCACATGAGGTCACTTTGAGTTGAAAATCAACTCAAGGGCATCTAACAACAACAGCGTAGACTAATTAAAAGAAGAACAAAATTATAATCATAACTTTATAAACATGGATTCAGAGAACGGAAGTTATCTTTGCCAGAAAACCTACTGTTGCCTGAGAGCCAAAATTAATTTTTGAAAATATTTTGACTGGTTCTAATCTAACCTGATGATTGATTTTCATATTTTAATTTTCAGGAGACAGAATAATTCTAAATTCATGGTGGGGAGAGAGATCTCAATGATGTTCACAAGCTCCTACCTCTTGTGTGTCTATCCCTGATACACATATGTTTTTATTAAAAGGTTCAATAAACAAATGAGTGAATAAAACATTTTTCTCATTTGAATATCTATATGTCAGATAACATCCTTGTTGCCATAATTCTCTAATTTGTCTAATCATTAAAATGTGCCTCTCTGAATCTTTCTGCTCTGACTCTTCAACTTTGGTTCATGAGTTCATTTACCAGCTTCGCCTTGTATTTTTTAGAAAAAATATAGCTACATATATAAATTGAAGGTTTTCAGCCATTCTAAAGGATGTTGAGTCATTCAGTTCCCTGAAAACCAAACACAAGAAGAGTTAACCTGGATGCTTTGCATAATTGGGCATTATAGTTAACTGATTGCAAGTTGTTTCCCAAATATATAAGCAAAAATAGAAACGAGAATTTAATCAGAAATTTAGCATAGATTTCCTTCCACTCAAAAAGTCAAGTGTATAAAAGCTTTTATGTATTTCTATATGAGCCATTTGTCATTAAAAACCTAGGAATAAGTTTTATTTTTATCTCCATTTTTCAGATGTAAAAAAAAAAAAAAAAAAAATGACCAAGTGACTTATCTCCATAACAGCAGAGGGAATTCTTTAAAAGAATCTCCAGGAAGACCAGGACCTATCCTAGTTACTAATCTTTTATGACTGATACATATTCAGCCTGATTGCACAATCTACTGTACCTCTGTCTCTTTCTCTCTCCTCTCTTTAAGCAAAATGCTTAAACACATACACACACACACACATATTACTATTGTTGTTAGGTGACATCGAGTCGGTTCCAACTCATAAAGACCCTATACACAACAGAACAAAACACTGACCAGTCCTGTGCCATCCTTACAATCATTGCTATGCTTGAGCCCATTTTTGCAGCCACTGTATCAATCCACCTTGTTGAAGGTCTTCCTCTTTTCCACTGACCCTGAATTTTACCAAGCATGAAGTCCTTCTCCAGGGACTGATCTCTCCTGACACATGTCCAAAGTAAATAAGATACAGTCTCGCCATCCTTGCTTCTAAGGAGCATTCTGGTTGTACTTCTTCTAAGACAGATTTGTTCAATCTTTTGGCAATCAATGGCATATTCAATATTCTTTGACAACATCACAATTCATAGCTGACAATTCTTCTTCAGTCTTCCTTATTCATTGTCCAGCTTTCACATGCATATGATGTGACTGAAAATACCGTGGCTTGGGTCAAGTGCACCTTAGTCTTCAAGATGACATTCCCGATTTTTCCACACTTTAAAGAGGTCCTTTGGAGCAGATTTACCCAATGCAATGCGTCTTTTGATTTCTTGACTGCTGCTTCCATGGCTGTTGATTGTGGATCCAAGTAAAATGAAATCCTTGACAACTTCAATCTTTTCTCCGTTTATCATGATGTTGCTCATTGGTCCAGTTGTGAGCATTTTTGTTTTCTTTATGTTGAGGTGCAAGCCCCACTGAAGGCTGTGATCTTTGATCTTCGTTAGTAAGTGCTTCAAGTCCTTTTCACTTTCAGCAAATAAGGTTGTGTCATCTGCATAACACAGGTTGTTAATGAGTCTTCCTCCAATCCTGATGCCCCGTTCTTCTTCATATAGTCCAGTTTATTGGATTATTTGCTCAGCATACAGATTGAATAGGTACAGTGAAAGAATACAACCCTGATGCACGGCTTTCCTGACTTTAACCCAATCAGTTTCTCCTTGTTCTGTCCAAACAATTGCCTCTTGATCTATGTAAAGTTTCCTCGTGAGCACAATTAAGTGTTCTGGAATTCCCATTCTTCACAATGTTATCCATAATTTGTTATAATCCACACAGTTGAATGCCTTTGCATAGTCACTAAAACACAGGTAAATATCCTTCTGGTATTCTCTGCTTTCAGCAAGGATCCATCTGACATCAGCAATAATATCCTTGGTTCCATGTCCTCTTCTGAAACTGGCCTGAATTTCTGGCAATTCCCTACTGCAGCCATTTTTGAATGATCTTCAGAAAAATTTTGCTTGTGTGTGATATTAATGATATTGTTCTATAATTTCCACATTCAGTTGGATCACTTTTCTTGAGAATAGCAATAAATATGGATCTTTTCCAGTCAGTTGGCCAGGAAGCTGCCTTCCATATTTATTGGCAAAGAAGAGTGAGCACCTCCAGCACTACATCTGTTTGTTGAAACAACTCAATTGATATTCCATTAATTCCTGGAGCCTTTTTTGTCACCAATGCCTTCAGAGCAGCTTGGACTTCTTTCAGAACCATTGATTCCTGATCATATGTTACCTCTTGAAATGGTTGAATATCAACTAATTCTTTTTGATGTAATGACTCTGTGTATTCCTTCCATCTTCTTTTGATGCTTCCTGCATCATTTAATATTTTCCCCATAGAATCCTTCACTATTGCAACTCAAGGCTTGAATATTTTCTTCAGTTCTTTCAGCTTGAGAAATGCTGAACATGTTCTTCCCTTTTGGTTTTCTGTCTCCAGGTCTTTGCACATGTCATTGTAATACTTTGTCTTTTCGAGCCACTCTTTGAAATCGTCTGTTCAGTTCTTTTACTTCATCATTTCTCCCTTTTGCTTTAGCTACTCGATGTTCGTGAGCAAGTTTCAGAGTTTCCTCTGACATCCACCTTGGTCTTCTCTTTCTTCCCTGCCTTTTCAACTACCTCTTGCTTTCTTCATGGAGAATGTCCTTGATATCATTCTACAACTCGTCTCTTCTTCAGTCACTGGTGTTCAATGCATCGAACTTATTCTTGAGATGGTCTCTAAATTCAAGAGGGATATACTCAAGGTCATATTTTGGCTCTCGTGGACTTGCTCTGATTTTCTTCAGTTTCAGCTTGAACTTGCATATGAGCAATGGGTGGTCTGCTCCACAGTCAGCCCCTGGCCTTGTTCTGACTGATGATATTGAGATTTTCCATTGTCTCTTTCCACAGATGTAGTCATTTTGATTCCTGTGTGTCCCATCTGGCAAGGTCCATGTCTATAGTCACAATTTATGTTGGTGAAAGAAGGTATTTGCAATGATGAAGTCGCTGGTCTTGCAAAATTCTGTCATTTGATCTCCAGTAGTGTTTCTATCATCGAGGCCATATTGTCCAACTACAGATCGTTCTTCTTTGTTTCCAACTTTCACATTCTAATCACCAGTAATTATCAACGCATCCAGATTGCGTGTTCGATCAATTTCAGACTGCAGCAGTTGATAAAAATCTATTTCTTCATCTTTAGCCTTAGTGGTTGGTACATAAATTTGAACGATAGTCGTATTAACTGGTCTTCCTTGTAGGCATGTGGATATCATCCTATCACTGACAGTGTTGTACTTCAGGATAGATCTTGAAATGTTCTTTTTGATGATAAATGCAACACCATCCCTTTTTAAGTTTTCATTCCCTGCATAGTCACAATTTATGTTGGTGAAAAAAGGTACTTGCAACGAAGAAGTAGTTGGTCTTGCATTCAAAATTGCCAATACCAGTCCATTTCAGCTCACTAATGCCTAGGATATCGATGTTTATGAACTCCATTTCATTTTTGACGATTTCCAATTTTCCTGGATTCATACTTCATACATTCCAGGTTCCGATTAGTAATGGGTGTTTGCAGCTTCTCATTTTGAGTTGTGCCACATCAGCAAATGAAAGTCCCAAAATCTTTATTCCATCCGCGTCATTAAGGTTGACTCTACTTTGAGGAGGCAGCTCTTGCCCAGTCATCTTTTGGGTGCCTTCCAACCTGGGAGGCTCATCTTCCAGCGCTATGTAAGACAATATTCCACAGCTATTCATAAGGTTTTTACTGGCTAATGCTTTTCAGAAGTAGGCTGCTGTGTCCTCCTTCCTAGTCTGTCTTATCCTGGAAGCTCGGCTGAAACCTGTCCTCCATGGGTGACTCTGCTGGTATCTGAATACTGGTGGCTGAATACTTCCAGCATCACAGCAACACGCAAGCCCCCACAGTATGACAAACTGGCAAACACGTTCTAAAATATATGTAGTTCTAATTTCAGAATATAGAATACATATTCTTTCTTTCTCTCTTTCCTAAAGTTAATACTTACTAAGCAACAACCCAAACATTACTGCTATAACCCTTTTGCAATTTGTGAAAGATACAGTATCTGAAAGGCTTTTTATACCTCTGGAGTTGTTTGAGAAGAAGATATCCTGATTTTAACCCATTTAGCCTCAAGGTGGGAGTCTTTTTAAATGCCTGAAACTCAAGAACCCTCAGTTGAGCATTGTTTTAGGTGATGCCTCCAGGATGTGTAAATTTTCTAAACTTTTGGCAGATTTGTCTTTATTTCTGTGAGATTAAGCCTCCTCACTGTGTTTTCCAGTTACTATGTTCTAGCTACTATACATGTGACATGGGGCTCTGATGGCACAGTGGTTAAGAGGTTGGCTACTAACCAAAAGGTCAGCAGTTTGAATATACCAGTTACTCTTTGGAAACCCTATGGGGCAGTTATATGCTGTTTTAAAGGGTCGCTATGAGTTGGAATCGACTCACTGTCAACTTTTTAAAAAATTTTTGTTGTAGTTAAAATGCACTTAGCATGAGAATAAGCTATTTCTGGTCTTCATTCAGTCATTGTGGCCATTTTTTTTCTGATACAATTCATTTTTACAGGTGTTACTGGCTTCCTGCTTTTCTAGCTTCTGAGCAGTACTGGATGCCTTTGCAATAAGGAATGATACTTTTCAAGTTATTCTTATCCTGCATTCAATCTTAGGGCCCAGTGATTGCTTCCACATGTAGCAGGTGGAATCCACCGCTGGGAGCAGCTCTGCAGTGTTCCAGAGCAGCTGTTTCTGCTTCTTAGCTGTTGGTACTGCTTTTCTTATAATAAAGGATACATCATTACACACACCCATTGCTGTTGGGTTGATTCCAACTACTAGCAACCCTATAGGACAGAGTAGAACTGCCTCATACAGCTTCCAAGGAGCACCTGGTGGATTTGAACTACCAACCTTCTGGTTAGCAGCCTAGCTCTTAACCACTACAGCAAAGGATACATAACCAAACCCCAACCAAACCCACTGCCATCAAGTCGATTCCAACTCATAGAGACCTATAGGACAGGGTAGAACTGCCCAGTAGAGTTTCCAAGGAGCACCTGGTGGATTTGAACTACCAACCTTCTGGTTAGCAGCCTAGCTCTTAACCACTACAGCAAAGGATACATAACCAAACCCCAACCAAACCCACTGCCATCAAGTCGATTCCAACTCATAGAGACCTATAGGACAGGGTAGAACTGCCCAGTAGAGTTTCCAAGGAGCACCTGGTGGATTCAAACTTCCAGCCTTTTGGTTAGCAGTCATAGTACTTAACCACTACACCACCAGGGTTTCCAAAGGATACGTAGTAGTGGCAATTTTCCTGAAATTCAAATTCTTTTAGTTTTATTCATTTGGCTTGTCAGTACTGCTTTAGCAGTAATAAAGAATGCATTGCAGCGGTAATTTTCTTGAGATTAAAAAAAAAAAAAATCCCTTGGCTTTCTTTATTCGGGCACCAAGTACTGCTTTTGCAGTAAGGAAGAATGCATTGTACCATGTTTTGAAAAGTTTCAAGAAAATTTTAAAAAAGCCTAAGAAGAAGGATACTAGAATAAAATGTATATGCATCCATTACCAGGGGCCTTCATGTTTTGCTCCATGTTTTGCAAATTTTCAAGAAATTAATTAAATAAATAAAAGATTTTATTGTTTACTCATATCAGCAGAATTTGTGATGTCCAGCGTCTGTTGGGACACATGGGATCCCAAAAAATGGGTATCGAAATCCATAAATCATAACAAAAATTCTGAATTGGCCCTTTAATTAGTATGCCTTACATTAGGGAAAACACATGGTATCGATAAAAAATTCAAAGGAGAAAATAATTAAGTCTTAAAAAGGTTTTAAACACCTAGAAAGGAGGGCCCTGAGTAATCATTATAGGCAATGTTCTGATGCCCATAACAGGGAGAGTCAGGTAACAAGAAGAGATTGCTTAATGGCTCACTTAGTTTTTAGTGTTCTACCCACTACACAAGCAAATACAGCATTTGTGTGATTATGTATTAAATGAGTAGTAACTTAGCAGAAAGGAAACCTCAAGACAAAGTTTAATTACCTATGCAGTTTGTTTTATTTAGTTTTCCCTCTTCAACTTACTAAACGGATATGAAGCTGCTATGTAGAAAGTAGGATAAATAGTAAGATTATTAGTCATTAACACATTAAAATGAGTGCTGTAATATAAAATTATATCTTAAAACAGTAGTTATAATTGCCATAAACTGGCTACACAATGGGCAGATAACAGACAGTGTAAAAGTCTTAGACTAGAAGATCGCCTCTTAATATATGGCATGAAAACTTATTGCCATGGGGTCGATTCCAACTCATAGCAATGCTATAGGACAGAGTAGAACTGCCCCATAGGGTTTTCAAGGAGCAACTGGTGGATTTCAACTGCTGGCCTTTGGGTTAGCAGTAGAGCTCTTAACCACTGTGCCGCCAGGGCTCCAAAGGTGCTATACAAATACATTTCTGCAACTGGTTCTATTTCTTTTGCCTGTCTCAGGCCACTGATACATTTATAGGTTAAATGGGTTCTCTTACAATTTCAGAGGGCCAATTCTTTGTTCATTGTCATCCCAATAGAAGAAAGAAAAGTTTTAATACATCAAAAGTATTTATTTCTCTGTTTAGTTTTTCTGTTAATTTAATGTCCTAAGAATTCACACAGGATTTGGCAGGGGTTCTGGCATTAAACTGCATTTTTAGTGCCTACATAAGATGCAGCCACATCATTACCTTGAATTAAAGTGCAAGAAGAACACTCTACTGGGAGCATTATAGTATCCCACATGAAGAAAATAATTCATGACTGCTCTTCATAAAATTTGCTTTATTTCTCCATTCTAGAGTGAATGATAGAACATTCTAAGGAATATGTCCTAAATCAGGAGCAAGCTGCCCCTCCTAAATCTCAATAACTGTCTAAGGTAATCTTCGACAGCTGGGTGCTATTAGGATTTGTTCTAATGGTGACAATGTGGAAAACGCTAACACAGGGCTTATTGCCACTTATCCAGCAGGGGCATGAAATGAGGTGACATGGTAATGAGTTGATACAGATGACTTTTGTAACTTTCACACTGCTACCAGACTGAGGCAGGCAATCAGAGGGAAACTATTGTCTGCCTTTCATGATGGTTTTAATGTGTTCCATTTGATTTAGTACTGCTGGTAGGCAAAATGCTAGACGAAAGTAGGTCACTGCCTCTTTGCTTTGCTTAGATAACAGGGCAGTCCTTACCTGGTTTATCCTAAGAGTTATATTTACTTTTGCTGATGACAAAGAGATATATTTTGAACTAGGACTTAAACAATTCATTGTAGGTATAGCTATCTAATAATGCTAAAAGTAATTATCAGGTGATAAAAAGAAAGATAGCATTTAGAAGTGAATAAAATGTATTGGTGTACAATTCAATTTAGCTACCTCCATACTCTTTTAGAATAAAGAGCTGTCATATGGATAATTAGCATTGTCACTTAGAGATTTAAGTTGTAGAAGCCTGATATAGTTTTGGAACATACGTAGCTGTCAGCCTTTTTATAAGTGTCCCCTTATCAGAGATAAACTTCTAAATTAGGAAATTTGTTCAGCGTGAATGTATCATTTGTTAGATTAAAATTAAAAGAATATTTTTTCTGATAGTCTTCTATTTTCTTTTGCTTGTCCTTTGAATAAAAACTTGACGTGGAATAATTAAATCAGCAAATGTACAAAACTCTGAGCTCAAAAGGAAAATACTTCACATGCGCTTACCCAATTCTCTCTCTGCTTGCAGCTCTTATTGACATTGTTTTTATAAATGTCTTTTAATGTAAAAGTTAGTATCGAATTTAAAATCACTAGATTTGGTTTTGATGTCTTCATATGAATAAATAATATATTATGAAAAGGAATCACTTAAATTTGCAATGATTTTGCATGTGTGCTTATATTTTATGTATCATAGCAACTTGAAAATTTTTAAGAAAATAGCTCAAAGACAGCTTCCATAATATTGGCAATTTTGAGTACAAACATTCATAATAAAAATAGCATATGTAGTTTAAATAAAAATTTAACTTTTTTTTTTTTCCTCCTTCCTAGCACAGGAATAGTAGGCCTGTGTTAAATTCGTTGTTTAGATGCTGAATGTTGTATGCCCACTTACAGAGGGAAAGCCAGTTCTTGCCATGTGCATAAGAAGTCACAGGGAGGCTACAAGCTTACCTCTGTATCTATACCATCCATGGGATTTAAAAAGTCAAATCGAACACAGCCTGGGACAAATTGGGTGCAGAGCTGCTGCTGCTGCTCAGTAACTTCCCTGTCCCATTGCTCTCCTGTGGAAAAAAGTATATTCTCTTAAAAAAGAGCGATAGCTATTAGGGATAGCCAGGCTTTAGTATTCATCATAATGAGAAAGATTTTGTTTGATATGGGAGCCTGGCTAGAGACAGGAGAGATGAGACAGAGGTATGGGAGAGTTAAAACACCTTCTTCTTTTTTTGTGAAGGATAAATCAAGAATCTCTTCTTTTTAGACAAAAGAAGTAATTGCCTACATAGTAAGCTTTAGGAAGATAATTCATTTATAGCTTATCAAGTTTCCGTAGACTATATAGGTAAAAGGCAGTATATAAAATACAGAACATGTTAGAATGGGCATTATGCAAACAAAGAAAAATTCTGAATTCAGGCTTCAGAAGTTTCAAGAAAACTGTGTTCTAAAAAATCCTTAATGATGATTTAAAATTAACCTCATGCCTTTTTTGTGAGTTTGACCATGATTTGAAATGGTTGGAAAGGTTTTCACCAAAATTTGAGGGTATGTTAGATATGATTTTGAATTCAAGCTGACTGGTATACCAAAAATTCCCTTTGGGGAGGAAAGCTTTTAATGATATCCATAAGGGGCCATACTCCAGAAAAAATTTTACTAACTGTTGGCTGCAACCAGTTCTTGAGTAGTGAATTCTATTTAATTGATCAGAACAAACATTTAAGAAAAAAAAAATTAAATAAAAAAATAATATTATAGAACGGTAAATTAAACTGCAATGTTATAATAATAATAAAAAAAACTCATTTGACCCCCATGCAGCAAATTTAACTTTATTTCCTGTGTATATGTACGCATGTGGTGTGTTTGTCCTAGTAACAACCTAAAACATATTTCAGCTGTGGTCAAAAAGGTTTAAAACTCTTTATTGCAGAATATCAGAAACTGGAGTGAAGGTAGTATTTCTGACTGCTGACAACCACAGTCTGCATGTACGTTTTATGATGTTACAAATGTAGAAAACAAGTCCTGGTTTAAAGTGGAGACCCAAACAGAATGTCACAAGGCCAGTGTTCTGAATAGCCAGACTTGACCAACAATCTAGGGGCTCCTTCAACAGGAGACCCACTCCGTGTGCTGTGAAGTGAGTAGCTATTGGAATTTACTCATTTTGCCATGGATAATTATTCCCCCGAGTAATGTATGGAAAACTAGCTGGGAAAAAATATAGCTTTTCTTTTTTCTCAAAACAATGCATTTTTGAAATTCATCTCTGGCCTTAGGACTCATGTTTTAAGCTGTAAAGTAGTAAAAGCTATGCTGAACTTTGTTCACTTCTTCAAAAATGTGGAAAATAAAGGAGACTTGTTTACTGAACACTTAACTTTAATGCCATGAATGAGGCTAGGGTCCCTGCTTTCAAAGAAGATGCTATGTAGAAGTAAATATAAATCCACTGGTAAATTTGGAAATTCTAATACTACATGTTAAGTATAAACACAACACATTTAAAAGCAAATATAAGAAAGTGCCTGAAACATTAAATAAATCAGTGAAGCATCACAGATAAAGAAATATTTGATATAAATATTACAAAATTATTGGAATTTGAATGATAAAATGGGAGAAGAAAATTGCAAGAACTGGGAACGGCAAAAGCACTTAGGTACGTGTATCTTCTGGGTTTCTATAAGTTGTCTAGTACTTGTATATGTTATATATGTACACATATGAAGACCTTATATATTTTATATCATGTATTGCATGTTATTGATTATGTACTAGAAATATTACAATTAAATACCAATGAAACCTTTCTAAAATGATGGTGATTTTTAATTTATTTAGCAGTTTCTTGTCATGTGCCAGGCATTATACCGAAAACTTTACAATAATAACCCTCATCAATATTATCCCATTTACAGATGAGAAATCTGATCCACAGAGCATGTAATTAATTTGCCCAATGCCAGCCAACTAGTAAGATGGAATTCTAGTCTCAATATGTAATGTAAATCAAAATGTGCTATTTTGTCCATAATCATGATCAGGTACATTTCTCTTTATATTTTCTATTCTTCAGTATTGTGCATTTGCAATCACTCAAGTGCATATAGGCATTAGTAACATATATTTTCACAATATTAAAAAAATAGGTATGTGTCCAAAGAGCACTTTGAATCCATGAAATTCTGAATAAGACCACCTTTGCTAGCCTTCAGAAACCCTGGTGGCAAGTTGGTTAAGTGCTATGGCTGCTAACCAAAGGGTTGGCAGTTCGAATCCACCACGCGCTCCTTGGAAACTCTGTGGGGCAATCCTACTCTGTCCTATAGGGTTGCTATGAGTCGGAATAGACTCGACGGCACTGGGTTTGTTTTTTGGGTTGCTAGCTTTCATTTTCCACAATGAAACACTAGGTGCAGACTAAATTTGTGCATCAGACAAGCAGATACAGCATTTTGGAAACTATGAAACCATTTAATAACCAATATATATACTGAATTTCCCAAAATGTAGAGTTGTAATTTAATTTTATTCATAGCTGTCAAGTACAAAAGGCTACAAATAAAATCATAGTTTTTAAAAATATATATATATATATATATATAAAAGCTAGAGTTTAAATAGAGTACTGGCCAGATGTTTGCAAGATTAATAGTAAGTTATTAAACTTTTGTGGAACAGCACAATACAGAAACAATGGTTCTAAATAAAAGTCTTTTGGTTACATGTTATTAAGTTATGAACCATTTTGAGGTCACTTTTATACAAGTAATTGAACTCAGAAACTTTTATCTAATGCTTCTGGTTTTTTATCTTTTTTTTTTTTTGGATCAATATTTGAATTTTACCAACCCCTTTGTTTTCTATCGTACCTTTCTAAACTGCTTTCCCCTCTTTTTTTTCTTCCCTTCTGCTCTTGCCTTTTACTATATCTTTTGGACCAAGTAAAAATCAACAAATGTCATCAAATTGATACATTCTGTAACTATATTATGCCATTGCAACGTATTAAAAGTCTTAATTCCCTCCCACAGCCCGCCAGTTTCTACCTTCTTTAACACACAGCAAGGATGAAGCACCGTTCCTTACGCTCACGTGCCCCTGGCCGTCATGCAGAAACTAATGCATCTGTGGGAGGAACCTCAGCTACCTTTAGTCAACCGTCCATATTTCTCTGTAAAATTGGTTCTGGAGATGACAAGAACTTTCTGTAGACTATTTTCAGCTCTTTCTTGAAATCATGTATTCGGTTTATCAATGCTATGGCTTTGTCTCATTTGTATGAGCAACAACAATGCCACAATTATATTTTTGTCCAAGAATAAATCAGAAGACTGAAAGCATAGCAGAAAATTTGAAAAGTTCCCAGAATCTTCTCAGAGAGTAGCATAAATTTTGGAAGATTGCATCTCAGCTTTAGGACTTTTTAATTTACAAGATTTAAACATGAGGTCTTGAACTTTCTAGAATAAGTTCTGCCACTGTGCCAACAAAGGGACCAGAATAGACGGAATATAGTTAAAGGTTAATGTTTGCATGCCACCCAGGTCACAAATAAATGTTTTATTTCTTTGAGAATCCAAACTTCATTGCTATAAATAATTAATCGTAAGCAGTAGATGATGGTTGTTAAAGGTCACAATGGAAAGAGAATTTCCATTGTAGTTGTAGAATTGTGAAAATGACTTTAGAAATGGAGAAACTACCCAAGCATCGGCTCTATACCATTAATTAAACCAAAGAGCCTTGGGAAAGAAATCTTTTTTGTTTGTTCTTTGTCAGCAAAATGGGAGCCAAGAAAAGAAACCTTCATAAGGAGTTCTTTTTTTTATGTTCACGGCTTCTTGTGTGTAAAATTTTCTCAAAAGACTATTTACATTTCATTTTTATTTATCTATTTATTTTGGCCCTTACTTTTTGAAGTGCCATTCCCATACCCATAGCGCTTCTGTCTATCTCCTTACATATGGTCCAATACCAATATATTTTAATACGTTACCCAGGACTTACTGCCACTGTGTATACCCAAACTTTATCCCACCCTCCAGAAGAAAAACTAGTTAATGTAACAATAAAATATTCATTTTTAGGGGAAATTAGAAGGATAATCTTTTTTTTTTTTTAAGTTTGTTCTTTGCACCTCAAATATGGACACTATATAAAATTTAATTGCTTCATGAAATACTCTTTGTTTCGTTTTCCAAAGCCAGAGAGGGGAAATTTTAGGCCTACTAGTTTTTCAGTTACAAAAGACTACTTAGGACAGCTATAACCGTCTAGTTTAGGAATTGCCTAGACTAGGAAAGATTTTATGATATCCTGTGAATAACAACATGTATATATGGTTGACATTTTTTGCTGATTTGTTAGTTTAAAAACACCGTCCTATTACAGCCTTTGTATGTACATCCTTTTCTTTCATTACCTTTGAATTTATGGCTAAGAACATACAATTTGTAAAAGCTTAAACCTATATATTCTCTGAAAATATACCCTGTACAGATATCCTGGAAACCCTGGTGGCGTAGTGGTTAGGTGCTATGGCTGCTAACCAAAAGGTCACCAGTTAGAGTTCTCCAGGCATTCCTTGGAAACTCTGCGGGGCAGTTCAACATTGTCCTATAAGGTCGCTATGAGTTGGAATCGACTCAACAGCAATGTGTGTAGATATCCTATGCATTTTCCCAGAATTTAAGCTGTCGTACATTCAAAAGTTGATAATTTGCTATCTAATCAAAAACATCTCTAGACAGATAAAATATTACAGTCCTGCATTTTAAGAGTTATTTTGTGCAAAGTTATTTTCCCTCTGTCAATTAACATGGCACTGGATTAAATATCATAGTATTAACAGTTGAGGTTAGTAGGGTTCATTGATATCTGAGGAACATGAGGTATATTAGAACTCAGTAAGCAACTAATTTATAGAAAGCTAGACCACTATTAGAGCCACTAATTATGTGTTCCAAATTCTTTGCAAAACATTTTTTTTTTTCTGTCCTCCATGGATCCATTAAAGATACATAAATCTTCTAACAGTGGCCTAAATGATTAAATTGTTCACTTGTCTCACACAGTAAGGAGTCCTGGAGGTAGGCAGTGCAGGCTTATGTGGCGCCTGAGTGATGACATCAGTAACCCAGGTTCTCTCCCAAACAAACTTGGGGTTCTGTTTGCAATAAAGAAGAATAGGTATTAGCTGACTGGTAGTATATACCACATAACTGCCTATTACAATCCAAATAATCATGTTATAACTAAGATTAGCACAAAGCAACTTTTATTTTTGTTGCTGTTACATAGACAATTTTGTTATTTATTTGAGGACTCCAATGACTACCTTCAAACATCATAAATAATTCAGAATCTATGATGGTTAAGGTTGTGTGTCTACTTTGCTGGGCCATGATTCCCAGCGGTTTGGCAGTTATGATGTGGTTTGGCAGTTATGATGTAGTTTGGCAGTCATATGATGGTACAATCACTTCCATAATGAGATTTAATATAATGTGATAAACTCCTTGATGATATCTGCTGTGAATAGCCAATGAGTTGAAAGAAAGGTTCCTTGGGAGGTGTTCTGCATGGAATATGAGTGAACTCTGCTAAGTCTCACACTGGATCCTGCAGCTGGTTCCTCCTCATCTGACCTCTGGTTCTTGGGACTTGAGCTAGCAGCTTACCTGTCTTCTTGCCTGCCAATCTTGGAATTTGTTGTTCTTCATAGGCTGTGAGCAAGAGCTCTGCCCTCTGACCTGCCGATCTTGGGTTCACCAGCCCCTGTGGCTATGTGAATCTGGGGAAATCTCTATCCTGACTCAGGGACTTGGGATGTTACAGCCTCTACAATTGTGTAAGCCATTTCACTGATATAAATCTCTCTCAATATTTATGCCCATTATTGGTTTTTCTTCTCTAGAGAACCTAGCCTAAGACATCTACCTAAATCAAGATCTGTTTAAAATGTATTTCTTGACATATCACATTAAAATAAGAGGGTGGAGGTGATACAGCATGGCTGTGGTGTATATGGGGCTTTAAAGTCAGACGACGCTTGGCATAGATCCTGTCTCCTCAATTTTACAGTGGGACAATGATACCCATCATTGCCTTTTAGGAGAAGAGATTTATATTAACTCATTTTCTGCTTTCCTTATGAAAGATGAGTCAGGAGGAAGGTCAAGGAAGAGAATTGATAGGCTTTTAAAACACACTGTGTGGGATATATTTCCTAGGAGTGGAACAGAGTGAGGTGTCTCTTTCTATTCCTTCCATAGTGATTGTGAGCTAGATTTCAGGGCAACCCCAGGGCTGCCTTTGTTTTTCTTCTGTTCTCCCTGGATACTGTTTCTCACTTGTAGCAACAGATTGACACTGTTGTCCCAGTCTGCCTGTATGGTGGCTTAAGCCAGCTGGGAAGCAGGCAGTGGGACAAACTCAGTTTCTCACTGGCCATCGCTTGCTTTTCTGTTTCTCTTTGTTGCAGCTTAGGATACCCTTAAGTATCTTTCCCTTAAACTGCTCTAGTTAGGCTCTGACATTCAGCTGTGAGTTAGGATACACTGACAGATGACTAAGCTTAGGTAAGGGAGTTCCCCACAGGGTTCAGACTCATTCACTGACATTTTTCAAAGACATTTGAACTTAGAACCTCTGTTAATAAAGAATGCTATTTTGCCTTCCTTTGATCATACATTTCTTTTGAAGACCTCATTACTACCAAGAAAGAAGTTCCAGGAGCAATGCGTACTTTGGATCCAAGGTCCCTACACTGAGAAGCTCCTAGACCAGGGGAAGATTTATGACAATGACCTTCCTCCAGAGCCAACAGAGAGAGAAAGCCTTCCTCTGGAGCTGGCACTCTGAATTCAGACTTCTAGCGTCCGAGACTGTGGGAGAATACATTTCTTTTTGTTAAATCCATCCACTTGTGTTATTTCTATTAAAGCAGCACTAGGTAACTAAGAGAGAATCCGAATTAAGAAAATCTCACCAAGTCTTAATGCCTTTGGTTACAGTTCAACTCCATTACATATATATTTGTGTGTGTGAATGGTCATACTTGAAGAAGAGGGCCATAAGCCAAGAACCCTTCTACAGGACTATGAGACTTCATTCTACTAAACCCGAATCCATGCAGTAATTTCTTGATTCCTTATGATTACTACTTTTTTGTAGCTTCTCTGTTGTTTCCCCAAACCATGAGATGCCTATTCTAAGACCGGAAAATGTTAAGCATCATTAAAATTTAACTTACCTTGCTTTTCTCAGGCCTAAATAGGCTCGCGTGTTTTAAAAGTTTCTATTATGTGGCTTTTAAGGAGCTTTATTAGTTTCAACAATCCCCTCAATTCAATAACTGAATTATCCCACTATGACTAGTAGTTCAATAGTTTTTTTATTATTATTTTAATATAGATATAAAACCCATTGCCAAACCCGTTGCCATCGAGTCAATTCCAACAGAGTAGAACTGCCCCATAGGGTTTCCAAGCAGTGCCTGGTGGATTTGAACTGCTGGCCATTTGGTTGGCAGCTGTAGCTCTTAACCACTACACCACCAGGGTTTCTAGGTATAGATATAGAGTGTGTACATTTGCATGTTTTAATATAAGTGAGAACCTGTTATAGAAAAATTCTGAAACGTGTATATTTCATACTGTTAAAATTATTCATGCTAATCCCTAGCATGAATGGCAGGATTATTACATATTTACCTCTCAGTCATACACAATTGGAAGATTGTACTTCCTGGCTCCTTAAATTAAGTTGTGATCATATGACTAGTTATAGCCAGTAGATTTCAAAACAATGTATCATGCATTACATTTTCTTGGAGCATTTAATTGTTCTGTAGGACCTTCCATCCCAGCTCTTCCCCTGCCTTACAGACCCTGGAGGGGTCCATGGTGACAGGAGTATTCATCAGCCTGAGTTCCTTGGTACAGCAAATAGAGTCTTTGTCTATTACTAATTGAGATAAAGTGTGTGTGAGAAATAACCTTTTCTTTTAAGCACTGAAAGCTTGAGTTACTTTATTAAAGGCAGCATACCCTGCTCTTTCCTAATGAATACAGTATTTGTATTCTATACATATATTTTTAATTCCTGTTATTTACAGATAACAAGGTAATTATCATCTTTGTAAACTCTGCTTTTGGCACATGCACTTATTTTTTTTCAGAGATACATAGAAAAGTTGAGTTAAAGATGTGAAAATATAAATTTTGAAGGTTAACACAAAATATCATTTAAAAATGGTATCCTGATTTCCATACTCACCAATTCTCCTCCTTTAATCTTGCTAGGGAATAAAGACCTGGTGATCTACTTCTGAAAATTAGCCAAAGAAAACGATATTAGCACAATGGTCTGATCTACAACCAATCATGGGGATGGTGCAGAATTTTGTTCTGCTGTGATGGAGTCACCATGAGTCAGGGGCCAACTTGAAGGCAGCTAAAAACAACATTATTTCTATTAAAAAATATTTCAGCTACAATACACCATTTATTATTGCCCATTACTTTTGGAAACCCTGGTGGTAGTGGTTAAGAGCTATGGCTGCTAACCAAAAGGCTAGCAGTTCGGATTCACCAGGCACTCCTTGGAAACCCTATGGGGAATTGATTCGATGGCAATGGATTGTTTATTACTATTATTATTACTTTTAACAGTAATTTATTAAATTTCGTTGGAGAGGGATTGAATTTTTCATTGGAGTTGTATTGAATACCTTGAAGAATTTTGGAAGATTTATCATCTTTATATTTTCAACTACTTACATGCTTATTTCTTAGTTGATTCAGGCTATCTTTACATATACACACAGAACAGACCTATTTCATAATAGTCAGGCACATATTTATATAAATTTGAGTGAAACAGAGAATTTAATCACTTTGTACATTTTCTTAATGGTTCTTTCTGGTTTATAGAAGTATTTATTTTTGTCCATATATCTTATATTCAGCAATATTCTTGATATCATAGCATTTTTAATAATTTGTAGTGTCTTGAACATTTTAATGAATAATAATGCCATCTACAATAGTAACAGTTTTTCTGCTTTTCATTTCAAAGATATCTTTTTTAGATTCATCATTTTATTGCATGAGCTATAACAGTAGTGAATAATTGATGCAATGGCAATCATCCTCTTATTTCTGGTTGAAAAAAAACCTAAACATTTCATAAGTAAATGTAAGGGTTACATAGGCTTCACTATAGATATCCCTTTTAAGATTAAGAAATTTTCTTTCAAGTTTTTAAAAAATGTTTTCTATCATGAATGACTGTTTAATTTTATCAAAATTTTTTCTTCTCTTATGAGATAATGAAAGAGAATTTTCCTGTTCAATCTTTTAATTTTATAGATTACATGTGTGTATTTTATTCATGATAATAAATTACATGATGCATTATATTTTATCATAATAAATTATTTTTATATGCTGCTGAATAAGATTTGTTAATATTTTATTTACATTTTTAGTATGTATATTTATTTATTTATTTTTTTATTCATAAGTGTTAATGGACCGTAATCTTATTTTCTTGAACTGCCCTTCTGTGAATTGCATTCAGAGAATGCAATGGATTGAATGGTGTCCCCCCAAAGTATGCATTGTAAATTCTAACCTCTATGTCTGTGATTATAATCCCATTTAGGAATGGGCTGTCTTTGTTTTGTTAATGAGGCAGGATTAGTGTAGGGTGTGTCTTGAGTCAATCTCATACAAGATATAAAAGGAGCAGGTTAAGAAAGCAAAGAGAAGATAGATGCTAAACCACATGGAGACCTCCAAGGAACCAGGAAACAGAAACTGAAGAGATAACGACCTCCCCTTGGAGCCGCCAGAGAGAGACAGACTTCCCCTAGTGCCAGTGCCCTGAATTTGAAGTTTTAGCCTCCTAACCTATGAGAGTCTTGGTGGCATAGTGGTCAAGAGCTCAGCTGCTAACCAAAAGTTCAGCAGTTCAAAGCCACCAGTGGCTCCTTAGAAACCCTACAGGGCAGCTCTACTCTGTCCTTCTACAGGGTGGCTATGAGTCAGAATCAACTCGAGGGCAACAGGTTTTTTAACCCGTGAAAAAATAAATTTGTTTGTTAAAGCTATCCACTTGTATTTCTGCTATAGCAGCACTAGATAAAGAAGACAGAATTTGACACCAAGAAGTAGGGGTGCTGCTCTAACATACCTAAAGTGTTGAATTGGTTTTGGAATTGAGTAATAGGTACGGAGGCTGGAAGGGTTTTAAGGTATGTAATAGTAAAAGCCTAAATTGCTTCGAAAAGACTGTTAGTAGAATTATGGACATTAAAGGCAACTCTGGTGAGGGCTCAGAAGGAAAATGGGGAGAGCCATAGAGAAAGTCTTCCCCCTCTTAGGGAATACATATGGCGCCAGCAACAGAACGCTGCTAGAGCTGTGGGAGTTTAATGTGCTTCTGGTGAGGCTTCAAGAGGAAATGATGAACGTGTGATTGGACGATGGAAGAAGGGTGTTGCTTTTTATGCAGTGGCAAAAAACTTGTTTGAATTATGTTCAAATGTTTGGTGGGAGGTAGAACTTGTAAGTGATGAACTTGGATATTTGGTTGAGGAAATTTCTAAAAATGATCTTAAAGACGCCACATGGATTCTCCTTGCAGCTTATAGTAAAATCTGAGAGGAAGAGATGGGAGAAGACAGGTGCCAAGCCACATGAAATCGACCAACGAGCAGAAGCTCAAAAGAGACAAGGACGTTCCTCCAGAGCGAACAGAGAGGCAAAGCCTTCCTCTAGAGTCAGTACTCTGATTTTGGACTTTCCATCTCCTAAATTGTGAGAAAATAACTATCTATTTGTTAAAGCCACCCATATGCGGTATTTCTGTTGTAGTAGCATTAAATGCTACCGGGTTTGGAGCATTAAATAGATAAGACAATATTGTAATAATTTCAAAAAGCTTTTTAATTATTTTTCTTGTTTCATTCTCCAAATTTTTTTTTTTCTTTTTTAAATAAATAGGATTATCTCTTCCTTGTTTTGTTCAATTTGCTTTTAAAATTGCTTGGGCTCCACAAAAAGACAAACAACCCAATCAAAAAGTGGGCAAAGGATATGAGCACGCACTTCACTAAAGAAGATATTCAGGCAGCTAACAGATACATGAGAAAATGCTCTCGATCATTAGCCATTAGAGAAATGCAAATTAAAACCACGATGAGATTCCATCTCACTCCAACAAGGCTGGCATTAATCCAAAAAACACAAAATAATAAATGTTGGAGAGGCTGCGGAGACATTGGAACTCTTCTACACTGCTGGTGGGAATGTAAAATGGTACAACCACTTTGGAAATCTATCTGGAGTTTTCTTAAAAAGGTAGAAATAGAACTACCATACAACCCAGAAATCCCACTCCTCGGAATATACCCTAGAGATACAAGAGCCTTCACACAAACAGATATATGCACACCCATGTTTATTGCAGCTCTGTTTACAATAGCAAAAAGCTGGAAGCAACCAAGGTGTCCATCAACGGATGAATGGTTAAATAAAATTGTGGTATATTCACACAATGGAATACTACGCATTGATAAAGAACAGTGACGAATCTGTGAAACATTTCATAACATGGAGGAACCTGGAAGGCATTATGCTGAGAGAAATGAGTCAGAGGCAAAAGGACAAGTATTGTATAAGACCACTATCATAAGATCTTGAGAAATAGTATAAACAGAGAAGAACACATACTTTTGTGGCTACGAGGGGGGAAGGGAGGGAGGGTGGGAGAGGGTTTTTTACTGATTAGTTAGTACATAAAAACTACTTTAGGTGAAGGGAAGGACAATACTCAATACATGGAAGATCAGCTCAACAGGACTGGACCAAAAGCAAAGAAGTTTCCGGGATAAACTGAATGCTTCAAAGGTCAGAGGAGCAAGGGCGGGGGTTTGGGGACTATGGATTAATGGGACTTCTAAGTCAATTAGCAAAATAATTCTATTATGAAAACATTCTGCATCCCACTTTGAAATGTGGCATCTGGGGTCTTAAATGCTAACAAGCAGCCATCTAAGATGCATCAATTGGTCTCAACCCACCTGGATCAATGTGGAATAAAGGACACCAAGGTCACACGATAACTAAGAGCCCAAGAGACAGAAAGGGCCACATGAACCAGAGACTTACATCATCCTGAGACCAGAAGAACTAGTTGGTGCCGGGCCACAACTGATGACTGACCTGACAGGGAGCACAAGAGAGAACCCCTGAGGGAGCAGGAGATCAGTGGGATGCAGACCCCAAATTCTCATAAAAAGACCATACTTAATGGTCTGACTGAGACTAGAGGAATCCCGGTGGTCATGGTCCCCAAACCTTCTGTTGGCCCAGGACAGGAACCATTCCCGAAGACAGCACTTCAGACACGGATTGGACTGGACAATGGGTTGGAGAGAGATGCTGACGAAGAGTGAGCTACTTGTATCAGGTGGACACTTGAGACTGTGTTGGCATCTCCTGTCTGGAGGGGAGATAGGAGGGTAGAGAGGGTTGGAAACTGGCAAAATGGTCACGAAAGGAGAGACTGGAAGTAGGGAGCGGCTGACTCATTAGGGGGAGAGTAAGTGGGAGTATGGAGTAAGGTATATATAAGCTTATATGTGACAGACTGACTTGATTTGTAAAAGTTCACTTAAAGCTCAATAAAAATTATTTAAAAAAATTGGGCTTATCAACTTTTTTTTTTTTTTTTACTTCAGATGAAGATTTGCAGAACAAACTAGCTTCTCATTAAACAATTAGTACACATATTATTTTATGACATTGGTTAACAACTACAACGCATGTCACTACTCTCCCTTCTTGACCCTGGGTTCTCTATTACCAGCTTTCCTATACCCTCCTACCTTCTAGTCCTTGCCCCTGGGCTGATGTGCCCCTTTAGTCTCAATTTGTCCTATGGGTCTGTCAAATCTTTGGCTAAAATGTGAACCTCTGGAGTGGCCATATTACTGAGCCACAAGGGTGTCTGGGGGCCATACTCTTGAGATTTCTACAGTCTCTGTCAGGCCAGTAAGTCTGGTCTTTTTTTTTTTTTTGTTAAAATTTTGTTCTACGTTTTTCTCCAGCTCTGTCCAGGACCCTCTATTGTGATCCCTGCCAGAGCAGTCAGTGGTGGTATCTGGGCACCATCTAGTTGTACTGGACTCAGTCTGGTGGAGGCTGTGGGAGTTGTGGTCTATTAGTCCTTTGGGCTAATCTTTCCCTTGTTTCTTTAGTTTCCTTCATTTTCCCTTGCTCCTGAAGGGGTGAGACCAGTGGAGTGTCTTAGATGGCCACTCACAGGATTTTAAGACCCCAGACACTACTCATCAAAGTAGAATGTAGGACATTTTCTTTATAAACTATGTTATGCCAATTGAGCTAGATGTTCCCAGAGACCAAGGTCCCCACAGCCCTCAGCCCAGTAATTCTGTCCCTAAGGGAGTTTGGATTTGTCCATGGAGCTTCCGTGACCTTACCCTGAACAAATTGTGCTGGCTTCCCCAGTATTGTATACTGTCTTACACTTCACCGAAGTTACCACTTATCCATTGATTATTTAGTTTTTCCACCTCCACTCCTCCCCTCCCTCGCAACCATCAAAGTTTGCTTCTTTTTTTGTGTAAATCTTTCCATGAAATTTTATAGCAGTGGACTCATACAATATTTGTCCTTTTGTGATTGACTTATTTCACTCAGCATAAGGCCCTCCAGATTCATTCATGTTGTGAGATGCTTTGAAGATTCATCATTGTTCTTTATCGTTGCATACTATTTCATTGTGTGTACCATAGTTTGTTTATCCATTCATCTGTTGATAGGCATCTAGGTTGTTTCTACCTTTTTGCTATTGTGAACAATACTGCAGTGAACATGAGTGTGCATATGCCTATTTGTGTGATGACTCTTATTTCTCTAGGATATATTCCTAGGAGTGGGAATGCTGAATCATATGGTATTTCTATTTCTAGCTTTCTAAGGAAGTGCCATATTGTTTTCCAAAATGGTTGTACCATTTTTCATTCCCACCAGCAGTGCATTAGAATTCCATTCTTCCTGAAGGCTCTCCAACGTTTGTTATTTTCTTTTTTATTGATTTGTGCCAATAGTGCTGGGGTGGTTTTGATTTGCATTTCTCTAACGGTTAGTGATTGTGAGCCTTTCCTCATATGTCTGTTAGCTACTTTAATGTCTTCTTTGGTGAAGTGTCTGTTCATTTCCTTTGCCCATTTTTTAATTGGATTACTTGACTTTTTGTTGTAGAGGTGTTGGATTTTCTTGCAGATTTCAGAGATTAGACTTTTGTCGGATTTGAAATAGCCAAAAAATTTTCCCACTCTGTAGGCACTCTTTTTACTCTTTTGGTGAAGTCTTATGATGAGCGTAAGTGTTTAATTTTTTGAAGATCCCAGATATCTAGCTTATCTTCTGGAGTTTGAATGTTGTTAGTTATGGTTTGTGTCCTGTTAATGCCATGTATTAGGGTATCTAGCATTGATCCTATTTTTTCTTTTATGATCTTTATAGTATTTGGTTTTGTATTTAGGTCTTTGATCTATTTTGAATTAGTGTTTGTGTATGGTGTGATGTTGGCATCTTGTTTTATTTTTTTGCAGATGGATATCCAATTTTGCCAACACCATTTGTTAAAAAGACAGTCTTTTCCCCATTTAATGGATTTTGGGCCCTTGTGGAAGATCAGGTGTCTGTAGGTGATGGATTTACATCTGGTTCTTGACTCTATTCCATTGGTTGATGTATCTGTTGTTGTACCAATACCAGGCTCTTTTTGGCTACTGTAGCTGTGTAGAAAGTTCTGAGGCCAGGTAATGTGAGTCCTCCTACTTTATTCTCCTTCTTCAACAATGCTTTACTTATCTGGGGCCTCTGCCCTTTCCATAAAAAGTTAATGATTGTTTTTTTTCCTTTTCTTTAAAGAATGTTGCTGGTATTTGGATAGGGATTGCATTGTAGTTTTAGATTGCTTTGTATAGAATTGTCATTTTCACAATGTTGAGCCTCCCTATCCGTGAGCATGGTATGTTTTTCCATTTATGTAGATCTCTTTTGGTTTCTTGCAGTAGTGTTTTGTAGTTTCCTTTGTATAGGTCTTTTATATTTCTTGTTCATTCTTTCTATTGTTTTTTTCTATTCCCTCTTTTCTTTATTTCTGCTCTGATCTTTATTATTTCTTTCTTCTAGTGGCTGTAGGCTTTTTTTGCTGTTCTCTTTCCACTTGTTTGAGTTGTGCAACTAATGTTTTGATTTTGTCCCTTTTTTCTTTTTGTATTGTGTCATCTATTGCTGTAAATTGACCTCTGAGCACTACCTTTGCTGTGTCCCAGAGGTTTTGGTATGTTGTGTTTTCATTCTCATTTGATTTTAGGAATTTTTTTAATTTTATCTTTGATTTCTTCTATTACTCAGTGGTTTTTAAGCAGGGAGTTATTTAGTTTCCATGCAATTGGTATTTCTTCCTTACTCTACCTGTTAATTTCTACTTTCCTGATGTTGTGGTCAGAGAAGATACTTTGTATTATCTCAAGGTTTTGGATTTTGTTGAGCGTTGCTCTGTGGTCAAAGATGTGGTCTATTCTGAAGAATATTCCATGCGTGTCAGAAAAGAATGTGTACTTTGCAGCTGATGAATGGAGCTGATTGTGGCCTTTAGATCTTCTGTATCTTTGTTGGGTTTTTTTGTAGATGTTCTGTCTTTTACTGAGAGTGGCGTGTTGAAGTCTCCTACTATTATAGTGGAACTGTTAATTTCTTTTTTCAGTGCTGTTAGAGTTTATGTATTTTGGAGCTCTGTCCTTGGGTGGGTAGATATTTATTTTGGTTATGTCTTCATACTGGATCATCCCTTTAATCATGATATAGTGCCCTTCTTTGTCTTTTATGGTGGAATTGGTTTTAAAGTCTATTTTATCTGAGATTAGTATTGCCACTCCTACTTTTTTTTTGGTGGCTGTTTGCTTGATATATTTTTTTTCATCCTTTGATTTTTAATAAATTTATGCCTTTGTTTCTGAGGTGTGGTTTTTTAGACAGCATATTGAAGGACCCTGTTTTTTTAATCCATTCTGCCACTCTCTGTCTCTTTATGGTTGCATTTAGGCCATTCACGTTCAGTGTAATGATTGATAGGTGTGATTTTATTGTTGTCATTTTGTAGTGTTTTGTGGTGCTGATGAATTCTTTGTTCCTTTTAGCCTCCTGTGCTGAATTCCTTTTGTTTGTAGGCTTACGATTTTTTATGTTTGTTTATCAATTTAATTCTCTTAATAATTTGTTAATTTAACTTTTTATTCATATGTCAAATTAGATAATTGATATAGGGTTAGCAGTTCAAATCTACCAGATGCTCCTTGGAAACTCTATGGGGCAGTTCTACTCTATCCTATAAGGTTGCTATGAGTCGGAATTGACTCGATGGCACTGGGTATATTACCTCTTATTATTATTTAATTTTTTTATTCATCATGAAGATATTCTTTTACAATATTTTAATTACCATTCTTTATTTTTCTCATCTTTTCAGAATCCCAGTGTTCAGTTTCACTGACCATTTAAATTTTATTTCTGTTTTGCTATTATTAATGGATGCTCTTATCTTCATCTTGTTTATTTTTTTAATTTACTTGCTTACCTTTTTTTGTTACCATTGTGTTTATTGAGTCATTTTCAGTGATTTTTTTTTCTATATTTTACTAGTTTATTTTCAGTTTTGCTTGGTCCCTAATGTAATTATTAAAAATTTTAATGTATTTTCATATAAAATCAGAGTCTTTTTTGTTGTTTGTTTTGTTTTGTTTTACTGTTTTGCTTGGTTATGTTTGTGAATCATCTACGTCAAGTGAATTTCAGTTTCAAGTTTTCCATAGAGCTTGCTTGTGGTTAAATTTCTTTGCTGATTGAATAATGGGATGGGTTTATTTCAGACTTATACTGACCTTGTGATCACAGTCCTTTGGGGTTACAACCTTATAGTGAGACAGTTTTCCATTAGGCATTCCAACTTTATGAACACTGGGATGTCACATTAGTTTCCTGTACATCTGTTTGAAGCCTTCAGTACCAAATTTCATGTTATTCTCTTTGGGGAAATGCCCTGCTTAAACCTCTGGTTTCTGAGTTTCATCAGTTTTATTTTGAATAACCCAATCCAACCCAATGCCGTCGAGTCGATTCTGACTCATAGTGACCCTATAGGACAGAGTAGAACTGCCCCATAGAGTTTCCAAGGAGCACCTGGCAGATTCAAACTGCCGACCTTTCTGTTAGCAGCTGTAGCACCTAACCACTACTCCACCAGGGCTTCCATAGTAGACAGTTAATGGCCAATAGGACCATTCCCAGTTGCTTCTTAAACTAGGACTTAATACTCATCTGTTGGTTCTCAAATTCTCAATTTGATCTCCTGAAACAAGATAGCCTCTTTGTTCCTTTTATTAGTAATCTCGCTTTATAATGTAACTTAATTTTTCAGGTTCTCTTTTTGTTCATTCCTTAGGTGTCAACTACTACAGCTTCTGGTTAAAATCATTCAGGTTTGGTCCAATGAATGGCTTCCATGGCCTTCCCAAACTCCCTAGCATATTAAAAGTTTCAAATGTATAAGGGATCCAGCATTCTCACTGCTTTTCACCTGACACCCACTTCATGGGCAGCGAATGAAATAGGAACTACAGTGCACACCTGGAAGTCTCTGGAAAACTCTAGCTTGATAGAAATTGAAAATTAACCTCATTATAATGATAAATAAGATTTTTTCATACCTAGATGAAGCTTGATTTTCTGTTATCAGAATGCTCTCTTGCCTTAAACTTCAATGTCGGTCATTCTCTCATCAGCATTTTCTAACTATTATGGATTGGATTGAGTCTCCTAAAAATGTGTGCCAAATTGGCCAAGCCATGATTCCTAGTATTGTGTAGTTGTCCTCTATTTTGTGATCGCATGTGATTATCCTGTATGTTGTAAATCCTAACCTTTATGATGTTAATGAGGCAGGATTAGAGGCTTTATGTTAATGAGGCAGGACTCACTCTACAGGAATTTGTTGTACTTTGAGTGGATGTCTTTTGAGGTATAAAGGAGAAATGCAGAAAGGAGAGGGACCTCTTTACCACCAAGCAAGAATAGTTTGGTTCTGAGGTCCCAGAGCTGAGAAACTCCTAGACCAGGAGAAGATTGATGACAAAGGCCTTCCCCCAGAGCCTATGGAGAGAGAAAGTCTTCCCTTGGAGCTGGCATCTTGGATTTGAAGTTCTAGCTTCTTAAACTGTGAGAAAATGAATCTCTGTTTGTTAAAGTAATTCACTTGTGGTATTTCAGTTATAGCAGCACTGGATAACTAAATCACAACACAGTATTTGTGTGTGTGTGTGTGTGTGTGTGTGTTGGACTATAAGTTGGGCTGTACCAAACTGCCGACATACTACCATTTTGGCCTATAAAAATAATAATTTCATACAGTTCAAACTACTGTTTCAATTGTTTCAGAATTAACATATTCCTGTCATGCAAACCTCCAACTCTGGGTGAATCCTGTGCCTTCACTTAATGCTCCAGAACCACTACTGCCACCAATTGTCCTATGCTATAATCTTCCCATTACTGAAACTATGTGGAGTTGTTTTCAGTAATTTTTCAAAATGCACTCTTATAGATGCCTTAACATTGTAGCATTATGAGTCCACATTCAGAACAGACTTATGGATTCCTTGATGTCATTGCATTCTCAGTTATGTGTTTTTATTGAATTTATAAATGGTTGACAATTTACCTAAATATAAAATTCTCGTGTCTTTCACCTATTTCTAGAAAATAGAGGTAGACTTTTAGGTTTAATTTGTCAATTATTTCTGCATGTGTTTCATATTCTAGACACTAGCTAAACCTAAATGGATATGTCATATCATATTTTTTCTGGAATGCCATTTACCCTTTACCTGTAAATTGATATTTGCTTTTATTTTGAGAAATTTTTATTTATTTTATTTTTTATGTACTTTTGGTTCATTTTCTATTTATAGATCTATTCTTCAACTTCAAGGACATCTATTATCTACCTCTTGTATATTCATCATCTGTAAGTTAATTTATTTTTTGTACTATTTTTACTACCACAACATACACCCTCTGTTAATATTTCAAGCCTTTATACAATGCCACTGGCTATTTTCACCAGAATCAATTTTAATTCATGCTGAAACTAATGCAGTTTTTATTTTTCAGATGATTTCATAGTATCTCCAGCCTAGTTTCTCAACTTTTTCCAGACCTTCTTCTTCTTTCTTATTGATTTCTTTATTTGTTTTTACTTGAGCCAATGCAATGAACTCAAAAATATCTGGAGTTTTAAAACCCTATCTGAGTTTTCAGCAATTCAGTGTCTTAATCTATCTACATGTATGAGAATGTTGATATATTTTTATTTAATTCTACTATTATGATGTTTTGTTTTCTGTTTTTGTCAGAGTCTCCACTCATTCAAACCACTACAAAAAAAAAAAATGGTCTCCACTTCACTTCTGTATTCAAAATATATGTGAAATTGTACAAATTGGCAGAAGCTACTTCATTTCAGAACCCTACAAGCAAGGTAATTGGGATATGAGGAGTTTAAGGTGGGGAAACAATTCACTGTGTACCACACATACATAAATTTAAAAAAATGAAAGTTAATCTTGATCTAGATCCTCCTTCTCATTAAGGCAGCTTACTTAAAACAGTGCAATTCAACTGTAAATGCCTTCCATTCTAACATGTATTGTTTGTATCAGTTGCCATCTACTCAATTCTGACTCATGGCAATTCCATGTGGGAAGAGTTGAACTGCTCCATGGGATTTTCAATGCTGTGACTTTTCAGAAACTGATCAACAAGCCTGTCTTCCAAGGCACTTCCTCTGCATGGGTTTGAATAGATAGGCTTTCAACTTGTAATCATAAGCTTAACCACTTATACCACTCAGGGCCCAAGCAATTAAGCTTATGACTACTAGCTGACAGCTTATGACTACTATTCCACTCACTACTGCATTTATTACTGTTGATATGAATTCAGCTTTATATTTTCATTTCTTTCTAAGAAGTCCACTCTTCTTTTCTGGCATGTTCAATTTTTTGTCATTATCTTTGTTTTTGTTTTTTTTTTAACTTGTAAAATTAATATGTGATAAAAAGGGAGAAAAAGACGAATATATAAATTTTGCTGAGAACTCTGTGTCTTCTTTCAGTCTGAGAACTTATGCTTTCTTTCAGTTCTGGGATATTCTTAGTCTTTTTTTTTTTTAAATATTGCTTCATACCTAATGTCTCTATATTCTACCTAATACTCTTAGAAAGCATATGTCGGATATCTTTAAGCTAGTCTTCATTTTTCTTCATTTCTTTCATAGATTCCATGTAACTATCTCTCTGTTTCTATTATAAATGAGTTCCCTCGAATTTGTTTTCCAGTTTTCCAATTTTACCTTCTGCTTTGCCTTACCTATTGATTAATTTATTAGCTTATTTTGATGACCATCATTTTTATTCATAGTCTTCCTTTTCATTTTTTTTTTTGTTGTTGTTGTCTCTTCTTTTTTTCCAATTTCTTGTTCTTTTATTGATTCTATTCTATTTTTTCTTGTCTCTTTGGACATTATAAACATATTTATTTCAAACGTATTTGAATATTGTGCTATTTTCTTAGGATGTAATGGTGCTGTTTGCTGACTGCTCGTTATATTTTGTGGTACTTTATTTCTCCATATGGTTTGTATGTCTTAGTGAGTTTATCTACAGGTTCAGTTTTTCTTCTTTAAGATCCCAGAATACTTTGAGTTGTTATTGCTGTGTGTCGCTAGGTCAGTTGTGACTCACAGTGACCCTGTAAAGGCCCTGTAGGTTCTCACGGCTGTAAATCCTTATTGGGGCAGATCACCAGGCCAACTGATGCACTTTCACCAGCACCTCTTCCTGGGCTCTATTCTACAGCTCCCATGGATTTAAAGCTAATTATGATATCGATTTTTCTTAAGTTGCTAGTCAGAAATGGTAGTGAAAATTTAGATCTGCATGTGTGCATGGTGCAGGTTTGGGTTTTTAATTTCTCATCCATTCATAATTTGGGCAGATAGCCAAGATCCTTGCCAAATCTCTAGTTTTGTAAGCATAATTTTTCAAGCCCATATATCTAGATAGAGCCCTTAATTCTTTCCAGAGTTATGCAGGAAGATATTTCTAACATAACTGCACACAGATCAGGGCCCTCACTTATTTTCCTTTTGCAAGCCTTAAATGGCATGAACAACTCTGATGCCACCACAGTAAATATCTTTCCCTTGGCTGAATTTCAGAATCACCTAGGGGGGTTTATATTTACAAGTTATTTATTTCAGTTTAAATATGTTTAAAGCTGAAAACATTAAATAGTATTTTTCTGATTAAAAAAAAAAATATTGTAATGATAAATAATTAATTGCATTAGCATTCACAAATGAATTATATGGTTTACCATAGGGGTTCTTGAATCTGGAAATGTGTTTGAATCACGTGGGAGCATTTTAAATATTCCAACTCCAGGGCCACAGAATTTCTGGATGTGAGTCTGGACATTGTTTTTTAATCTCCTCAGCTGATTTTAGCAGGTAGATTGAGATCACTCAAGCTATAATGAATCAGAAATTTTTAAAAGTTACAGTATTTTTACTAATGTCATGGATACAGAATTCTACAAAATATGAGAAAAATGGGCTAGGGATTAAAAATAATAAAGCATAAATACTCATTAGGCATTCTAAGGGACTTGACCCTGATGCTGAAAGCAGGAGATGTACAACAGGAATGATCAATTTCAGGGAAAATTAATACCAGCTTAAGAGTTTCCACAAGGGCTTAATACTCTCTGTTCTAGAAAGATTTGTGTATTTCCAGTGACTAAACTTTCTGATATATTGTTATTTAGGGAAATCAGGCCAATGGTCAGGATTTTAAATACAGCTCAGACAATAATTTACCAGTAAATTTAATATCAAGGACATACCCCATTCATTTCCTACCTGGGTGACCTTAAACCAAGTTATTAAACTTTGGAAGATTTAATTTCTATATCAACAAGAATAGATAATAATAATGCATACTGCATTAAATTTTTGTGATTATTGATTTTCAGGGTTTCCTTTATGTAAGCAATTGTATCATTTGCAAATAATCTTATTTGCATCTTTACTCCAAAATATGTATCTCGGCAATATATTCTGTTTTCTCGATTATTGCGTTGGTTCATCAAATCACTGGCAATCTGTTTTCTTTCTCTTCAAAATCTATCTTCCATTTGATTACTTCTCACCTGAAGACTAGATAAACTGAAGCTTGGGAGTTGGAATCAGCTGAAGCCTCACACTCTCACATATCTCGCTGTTGATCCTGACAATAAACTTGACCATCAATAGGAGCTGTGCCTGAACAATTACAAGTTGTTTCATGTGGTTGCTTGACTTCCTTACAGTGTGGTGGCTGGGCTCCAAGTGAGATCATCACAAGAAATAGGAGCAAGAGCCTGGCAAAAGTATATTACATTTTATAATGTGGACTTGAAAGTCATAGAATGTCATTTCCATCTCATTCATCAAAATGACTCACTAAAGTTGGTTCATATTCAAGGGTAAAGAAATTAAGCTCTAGGTTTGAATGGGAGGGGTGTCAAATAATTTGTTGTCATATTTAAAAACCATCATAGAGTACATTGCTATTTTAGCCCTCATTTTAATGGAATTGTCTTTAGGGTTTTCCCATCATGTCTATTTTCTGCTTCTGTTCAACAATAGAGAAATCAAGATCAATAGACCAGCTTAACACAAGTGTGTTAATGAATATGACAATTTTGTATATATATAGGTATATACCAAAAACCAAACTCACTGCCATTGAGTCAATTTCAACTCACAGCAACCCTGTAGGACAGAGTAGAGCTGCCCCTCAGGATTTCCAAGGCTGTAAATCTTTACGGAAGCAGGCTACCACGTCTTTCTCCTACAGGGTGACCAGTGGGTTCAAACTGCTGACCTTTTGGTTAGCAGCCTAGCACTTTCACCACTGTGCTACCAGTTCTCCTGCATAGATATATAGATTTATGGATGTATAGGTGTATGGATGTATAGGTATACAGATATATGTATATATATATATATATCTCAATCTTTCTCTTTGTTTCTCTTTCTCTCTATGTATATCTATCTATCTATAAACCAAAAACCAACAAAGCAAAACCATACCCATTACCACCCAGTCGATTCTGACTCATAGCAAGCCTATAGGACAGAGTAGAACTGCCCCACAAAGTTTCCAAGGAAAGGCTGGTGGTTAGCAACCAAGCTCTTAACCACTAAACCACCACGGCTTCTCTCTATAGAGAGATACATAGAAAGATAAAGAGAGATTTAATTTCATGTGTCTTCAAACAAAAATTACATCTAAATAACTAATGATGCATATTAAATGGGTAAAAAATCTGGGGAAATATTTTAAATATTTTGTAATATAACGCTAGAAGCAACGCATTAAGTACAATTTCTGCTTGCTGGCCCACTATATGCACACACTCACCTCACCCACATTGACTTCTCCTGTTCTACTTTTTTTTTTTTTGTAAACCATTAACACAATAGCATCTGTAAATTTATTCAACATTATCAGGACTGAGAAAGTTTTCAGTAAAATAGAAAAATTTAATCTGTTACTTTTCAGTCTGTTGTTATACCTGAAAAAGGTTTCAAGCATCAAAGAGACCATTTAGTTTACTCTGATTTGATAATACCTATCTTGGGACTTATCATCTTGGGACTTAGGGGTGCAATTACTTACCGTTCTTTTTCAAAAAAGCCAACCCATCTTTCAGCAATGCCTGAAAAAAATTAAAGGTATTGGCATTTCAGGAGAAAAAGAAGAATAACATTTTTTGTTTCTATCATTGAATTCTTGTTAGTTTATTCACATACAACAACTATGTACGATAGTTATTCTCACAGAACATCTCTTCTTTCCTCATCAAGGAGTGACTCCTTCACGACATCAGCAACTCTCTTGTTTCACTTAGTTCTACAATGTTCATATATTTAGGCTTCTATGTAGAGGTGGTGCCTAAGTGAATGTATAAATTTTATATAAGTAGAAAGAAAGGTCAACTTGGAAAGCATTTAGAAATGTTGCTTCTCTGTTAACCAGATTCATTATATAAGAAATATTATTAGCTTTAATAGTATATCTCCTCATTAAAAAATCAATATTAACTTTAAAAATGAAAATGTAACTACAAAATGAGACTAGTGAACAATTAAAGAAACACAATCAGAAGTTTTCCTACAGATCTGAGATAAATATTATTTCAAACTATGAAGAAAATAGTAATGTGAATATTTCCATGGTTTAAGATGCATTAATGTTTTGTAGTATAAATTGCAAGTGGTGAAAACAGTACTACAAACACCCTTTCCTGTTACTTCTTTATTTACCTTCTTGAAAAGCAAAGATAATTTGTAGAATACTGAAAGGAAGATTTGATTCTTACAGGAGATTGAGTAACACCTGCCTTTTTTTTTTTTTTGAGGAGTTAGAAGTAAACTTCTGTCCTAAAAGGGAGATTTTTAACATTAAAATTTTAACAGACAAAAGATGTGTGCAGCTTCAAAAACCCAACACGATTTTAGCTTCAAATTATTTTTCCTCCTCAAATATTAAAGGTATTTGCAGATCCTTAGACCTGTTTGTCTACTTAGCCAAGTTAAATTAAAATGCAAGATGATAATCTATTATTAGATTATTTTTCCAGTATTGACAATCAGTTCTTTTCCATAATGAACTTTTCTTTGTGCTAGCTACTTCAAATCTTTTTATCCTGTACCCACAGGATTGAACATGATTATGAAAGATAAACCTTAGTAATAAAAGATGAAAAGAGGTTATGACATTCTTATTAAACAGAAAAGGTAACTTCTTTGATTCTAATCTTTAGTTACCAGCATTATTAGAATGTTATTAGAAGTACAGAGAATAGGAATATTTCTTCATAAGGCTTGCTCTCATAAATTATAATTTGTGGAGAGTAGAACTTTTACAAAACTACTGTATTATGACTCTTTTTTGTCTTATAAAACACAGAATATGTCACTTTTTCTATAGTGGAAATGTTTAAAATATAAATAAGTTTCAGAAATAAACTAAGACAGTGGAAAATCAGTAATTTCCTTTAAGTGGTAAAAGTAATGGGAGAGAAGAAAATTAATATTTCTTGAGCTTGTATATTCCAGATAATTAATAGGATTTTTTTTTTTTTCTTTAGTACTTCCAAGGACCAAAGAAGTCAAGGTTCTTACTTGTAGACACTGGAATCCAAATTAGTTAATTTAAGTAGAAAGGGATTTATTAAGTGGTCAAAATAGCTCACCAAGGTGCTGAAAGTAGTAAGAAGACTCTAGATTCAGCTTGTAGGATTACAGAAATGGGTCCCCACAAGAGTTATTGTCAAGAAACTGCAAAATCAGGAAACAGTAATAATGTTGTAAACTCCAGAATGACTCACTTTCTGTGACAAACTAAAGCTACTAAATTGGAAAGCCTTCTGAAAAATTAGAAACTCATCGCTATGGTCGTCAGCCTAGAATCATATTGTTCTGCTTATATTACTCAACTCTGAAATAAGTTCATCATGAGTGAATCTAACTACAGGAATCAAAATAACATCTGGTACCTTAGCTGCAAGGAGATAACGGAAATGCAATTTAGAAACCTATTCTATATGCTTGGAGTGGATATCGGAAAAATGCATCGACAATATCCACCATGCACCCCCCCCCGACCTCTTTGGATATACAATACTAATAAAAAAAATTTCCAATTACTGTAGCTGAGAAACAAATTATTCCAAAGTTTAAAAGCCTAATACAACCATTTTATTTTGTTTATAGCTCTCACATAAGTCTCTATGTAATTGCGATCAGATATTGGCTGTTGCTGCAACCAACTGAATTCTAAACTGAGTTAGATATACAGGATGGCCCGCTCACCTGGATGGGATTTGGAATATATGTTGGAGTTGTAGACCAAAGCTGCTAAAGTAGTCTCTTTATGCGGCCTGAGCTTCCTCACAGTGTGGCAGCTCAAGATAGTTAAGCTCAGCGTTCAAAGAACCAGTGCTCTAGGGCACAAGGAAGATGCTCCATGACTTTTTACAGAACAGCCTCAGATGTCACATAGTATCACTTCTGCTATATTAATCTCAACACTTCCTTGTTTCAAATGAGGGGATGTAATCCTCACATCTCAATGGGAAGACTATCAAAAGTTTAAAAAATATTGACACCTTTTTCCTTTACTTACAAGAGTCCTGGTGGCTCAGTGGTTAAGTGCTCAGCTGCTAACCAAAAGGTGGCAGTTTGAATCCCTCAGCTGCTCCTTGGAAACCCCATGGACCAGTTCTACTCTGTCATAAGAGTTGCTATGAGTTGGAATCAACTCAATAGCAACAGGTTTGTTATTTGTTTGTTTTTCCTGTAGTTAAACTTAAAAAAAAAAAATCAAGAATAACATTTTTCTTGATTAAACTAATTCAGCTATCTGAAAAGAGGAGATATTCACCTTCTTCCCAAAAGGCAAGATCCATATTCCTCAATCATTGAAAAATCTTTAGGGATAAAAAAGAGAGAAGAAAAATATATACTTGTATAATATATATAAATATATGTAAGTGAGAAAGGAGGAAAATATCCATAACAACAGGCATCTTCATTCTTTTAAGGGCTCTCAAGACTGTGGTATTTATAACATCATTTTCTATACACACATTTCATGTTCCATTTACTGTTTGTCAACATCTAAGCTTGCCAGTATCCTTTATCTGGGCATGCAGGAGAAGTTACTGAAAATTTCAGTCCTAGGAGTTCAGAGCTCTTGGTTGTCCTGTCAATTTTGGGATATGGCTAGCCTAACATTGACTATGGCAGGACTAAGAGGCACTCAGGTTGATCCTCTCGGCTTGAGAAATACTACTCCTTCCCTTGATTTTATTGCAGAAAACAAATTAAAAATTGATTTAAAGGATCAAGCACCAAAGAAATGGAATAATGCCATCTGTTGGGTTATTACTCTAGTAGCATGAGATTCCCAAAATTGCCTGGTGGAAGTTTCAGTTTTCATTCTAGTAAACCCATGCTTAAGTCCCTGTGGAAGCACGACACTCCTGGGTACCAAATTATCAATATGACAGCAAAGCTGAAAGGATAAAAAGTAAGCATTTCTTTTTTAATATTTATTTTTAATAATATTATACAAAATGTACATAATTTTTGGAAGTGTTACTGTTAATTACATCTCTTAGTACCAGAACGCATATTCTCTGGCTATAGAGAATAACACCACAGAGTAGAAAACTCTAAAGATACAAGAGGTTTTTTTCCCATTATTTGAGTCTAGTGGTTTTTTAAATTTTCTATGCTCCAGTCTCTAATACTAGCTACTTCTTAATAAATCCGTGGACCCCGTATTAGCCCATTGCCTCATTTATATTGTGATAAAATACTTTGATTACAAAAAATATTATGTGTGATAAATTTATGGTATATAAGATATTTAGTAAATCAATTAGAAGTTTGTTTGCAAAAGCATAGTGGGCAGAAAAAGCATAATTTACAAATGTTTATTTATTACAGTCAGGAAAAATTACCACATTTTCCCTGAAAAAAGATGCCCAATACAGCAGTTTTGTGACTGCATGACGCTCGGGCTCCCCCCAAGATATATGGCACCAGATTGATAGTTTTATGCAATTTGTAAATTGGACACTTAGCTTTAGCAGTATTAAAGATGCCTGAGTGTGAGGAAGTTCGTAATATTGGACCCATGTATCATCTCTATGCTTGACACTAAAATCACATTATTTATGAACCCATTGAGTTGACAGAGATGTAGAAAGTAGCTGACTGAACTCCTCAAGACAGAATACCTTGTACATCCAATTTTTGAGAGCTTCCTCTACAGAGGAGACCTCGTGGTGAACATTCACATCAGCTGTAAATATTCTCACTTTCTGGGCCATTTTACTGAGGTTTATCCACATTTTTTCTTCCACAAATGGCCTTGGCCTGGTTGCCAATATTCCAATCTCATTTCTTCCAAATCCCTGACCATTTGGACCGTTTATTAGCTAATTTCCATAAACAACTCTTATCTCTTGTTCCAGGAATCTCTGATTCCTGGAAAAATGAAAAACAATAAATTTAAGTTATGCTTGGAGTATTTTTTCCCCCACTCTTTCCTGTACAACTGCAGCATTCTGGGTCAGAATTTGTATGCTCAGTTGATGCATGAGGACATCCTAATGAGACTGTAAGTGTGGGTTCAGAGAGTAGGGGCAGGAGTAAGTTCAGAGGGAAATATTACAACTTGCTCAAACTGAATCTTGATAATACCACACCAAGTGCAAGAAAGTTCTGGGTATGACTTGCTTTCCAGCTTTTGAATGAAATAACACCCAGTTTATGATGGGAAGTTCAGGATGCCTGATCACTTGGTATTCCATCCTCAGGTGTTCGATGTCTGCCATGGCAAAATAACAAGCTAAGGATTATTTCTGGTCACTTTCAAAGGAAGTCTGTCTTTGCTCCAGAACTCAAGCAGCCTCTGTTCTGACTTGCCTATCTAAGCCAGCAATAAACTTCATGAAGTGTCCTATCGGAGAGACATTTCAAGTACTGTAACATTCAGAGGTTATCTTATAAGGACTAAGTGGAAGCAGTCATTGAATGTAAAAGATCGAGCCTGGATCAGCTAGGGAGTCTTGCTCTCAGCCCAACTCAAAACTGGCAGTCTGATAGGCCAGTTAGTAAATGTGCCGGAGCAATAAAGTTAAATTTAAGATCTGTTCTCCCCAGAATCCAAAAAGGCCCATCAACCATTATGCCTCATTCTCAGTGGTCAAGAAGTAAATTGAATCAACTTGTCTTTTACTTTGGAGAATTCCAACGTAGGTAGAACTACAGATGTCAGAAACTATCAGCTGCCAGTGTTGTTGAATATATTACTCCTACACTCTGGTATCCATGAGCTGTTACTTCCAGATCACCAGGTACCGTCAGTAATATGACATTGTGGTGCACCATGTCATATCGCATAGTGTGGGAAGGTAGTTAAAGCCCTGCAGACTAAATTATGGCAGAGACGGATTGTGTTGTATAGCCCTAAGCAGACCAGTGGAGATTTACTGCTATACCTGCTGGAGAAAAGAATACTGCTTTCTCTGTTCTGATTGTTTGGATAGGGGGAAAAAAATTCCACAGATTGATAGCTGCATAGAAGTTATCAGGGATCATATTATTTTTTTGTAATAAAATAAATGCAGATGGTCACCATCTCATTAAGTCACAAATAATCTTTTTTTTTTTTCTGGGACACATTTTTCTTCTGCACAGGTCAAAGAGGAAAGATTAACAGGGGTGAGAGAGAGGTCATTTTTTCTCCCTCTTTGATGTCTTTGACGATGACCTTACTCTCTGTAAAGCCTCCAGGGATTCACTGTTGCTTTTTGATTTACTATTTTGGTATGGACAGAGAGATCCAAAGGCTTCCAATTAGCGTTTCCAACCAAGAGCCCACACTCCACGGGGAGCTATTGTGGGGATTTTGCCAGTATCTGAGCATTTATATTTTAACCATACACTCAGGAACAAGGGAAATAAGCACAGACTGGGTTCATAGACAGAATAAACTCTATTTATCTCCTGACCCTTATAAGCCCTCACTGTCAACAATGAAGCACTGTAGCATTCTGAGTTCAAGGGAATAGTTTAGAGCCAGTGTTGAATTACTCCAGAGAAGTTGGCAATTTCCCTTTCCGGTGCAAGCTGCACCCGTACATCAAAATAGATCCCTAGAGCATGTGGGAAGAAGATGTACTGTATATACTTAATGTTTTTGTAGGGTCCTTTAACCAGGTATGTGGCTTTCTCTTCATTAAAAGGACACTGTTTCTATGAGGGGCACAAGTCTGGGTATGTGGTGAGGTGACGTGACTTTCCACCTGATGAATCAGTTAAAGACTCTCCCTTCACCAGACATGGAGAAGATCCAGCACAATGCTCTCTCTTCCATGGAAACTTACCTATTCTTTCTAATTAATTTAAACCATTCCACCACTCCTTCCCACTAAGCCACACACACGTTCACACACATAATTGAGTATCTCATTTTGCTTACACATTATTAGTGATACTTTGCATTCTGTATTCCTTCTTAGGAAACCCTGGCGGTGTGGTGGTTAAGTGCTACAGCTGCTAACCAAAAGGTTGGCAGTTTGAATCCACCAGGTGCTCCTTGGAAACTCTATGGGTGAGTTCAACTCTGTCCTGTAGGGCTGCTATGAGTTGGAATGGACTCGACAGCAACACGTTAGGTTTTGGTTTATTCCTCCTTAAGTACGTTATATAGTGCAGACACTTTAACTTATTATTTTAATTGTTCTTGTATTTGCAGTTGATTTTATTTCATGAAATACATAATCAAGTACTTAATTCTATCTTGTGAGAGACATTTGCAGCACCAAACTTTTCTTCAGCAACTTCATAGGCTCCACTCTATGTTGATTAAACATTGATTGATTTACCCCTTGACTTCAAAATGCAGAAGTGTCTGCACCCTACTGTAGCATCCAACTAATTTTAGAATGAACATTATGTTATTTTCTCCACTAGACTTTATTTAGATAAACTTGCTCCTGTGGAGTCTATTCTGACTCATAGAAACCCGATAGGGCAGAGTAGAACCGCCCTGTAGGGTTTCCAAGGTGGATTTGAACTGCAACCTTTTTGTTAGCACCCTAGTTCTTAACCACTGCACCACCAGGGCACCTTTTGTTTAGACAGTAAACAGCTTTTGTTTAGACAGTAGAGGGGGAAAAAAAGAAAGCAAAAAGTTTTTTTTTTAATAAAACAAGTATGTAAGTATGTGATTCAAGCAAGGTGCTAGAAGATACACACAGATATTTTGGCTTGAGATAATTACGTGAAATACTTTTTATTTTTTTCTTTTCATCTTTCTCTCTCTTTTTCTTTTTTTTAAAATGATGTGTTATTTTTTTTTCCTTTCTACCTGAAACCTGAGTAGAAAAGCGTGGGAAGGTAGCTACAGATGCCAAAGAAGTTAAAATCCGTCATCAAAGCTACGCCTGCTGTTTCTTTACGTCCTCCCTATGTTATTTATCCTCATCCATAATTCAGTCTTTAAAAAAGGAATATGAAACAAAGCGAGGAAGAAATGGTGACATGATGTCAAAGATCCCTTGGGAGTCTGACATTAGAACACAGTTCATTTTGCATCTTCTGATCACCTTGTCAGATAAACATACAATCTCAGTACTTCCTTATTCATTGTATAAATAAGCTGAAGATTGGATTACTTTTATTTTTCAGCAAAACAGAGTCCAAAATGTTATTTTTACTTTTGTTTCCAAGGGTGGAAAAAAAAAAATCAACAACGCTGTTATAATTTTTATGCCTTGTTTATATAAAGCTATTTTTTTTAATTTTGGAATAATACGTGTTAGATTTCATAAAGATAAACAGAAAGCACACTTTTTCAAACAAATGCTACTATAGTATAGGTGGTAAAGCCATATCAGGAAGATAGGATAATAATTAGTCTCAGGCCTTTGTCTTACCAGGGTCCAGCATTCCAGGTTGGGTGCCAGAAAAATGTCCACTAATGGTGGAAGTGTTGAAAAATAAATTTTCTGTTCATTTTCAAAAGATAACTTATGAAGTGATGATATGCTGTAGGAACAATAGGACAGCTAGCAGTCAGTGGAACATATGAATTCTCCAGTTTCATCCCTACAATTCTCCTTGATTTTGGGCGGAGGTGGTATAGGATTATTTAGACCTTCCCTCTATTTAATGGACACATTTTAAGATATCCAGAGACGTGAACTGTTAGATGGTCAAACATTGATATTTATAGCTTATACAGAAAGAAAAGTGAAAGAAAAAAATTATAACTTTCAAAAGACCACAAAACTGGGTAGTAACAGAACCACCTTCCACTGTGGGACCTTTTTGGATGAAAATTCTGGAGTCTGGAGGAAAAAAAAAAAAAAAAACTCATTCTGTTTTACTTGAACTCTATATTAAAGTGCCAGCAATGTCTTTAAATCCTAATGTTCTGTTTTGGTAAGGAAAATGAGAAACCATTAGTACTTACTTCAACATTGTAATCCCAAAAGCAAACTATGCAAATAGAAAAAGAGACCCAAGATTGTATTCTCTTGAAAAGAACAGATAAGATATAAGCCATGTCCAATTTAATGAAGGAAAAAAAAAAAAAAAGGCTATCCAAATATATTAGAAAGGAAAGTGATTTACTGATGACAAATAGTTGTAATAATTTAAGTGATTCGAGATATTATTTCTTTTAAGTATATGTTCAATTATTTAAGTTTTACACTGATGATGTTTGATAAAGTTACCATGTTCAGGTGGATTTGTGGCTTTATTTGTTTAGATGTCTTCCAAATTATCTTTATGGCTCCCTGTAGCATAAGCCTTTAAGGTGACACTCTAGAAAAAAAGTAGCTGAATTGGAGCTGTTGTGATCCATTTTCAACCTTGAATACTATGGAGTGACTTGTAAAACTGGTACAGAAACAGCAATATTAAATTAATCTCTAGGAAATCAGTCTAAATAACTACTTATATCAATGTAATCTGGTAACTCTTAACATAAATCTAGTTTAAGCATCTACAAGGCTAAATTATTAGAGGAAAGAGTGATCTCTTTTCAATGGATAAAAATCAATAATTTAGCATTATTTGACTCCAAAGAAAACAAAACTGAACAATTGGCTAAACAAAATAAAATTATTTTAAAATTAAATAGGTAAATTTTCCACACTGATGCTTTAATAATTTTTCTCCCTTTCTTGAGGAGAAAACAAAACAAAACAAAAAAAACTCTTTAAGTAGTCAATTTAAAAATTATGGAAGATTTTTTGTTATTGAGAATCTAAGATAAATCAAGATGCATAAGTGGAGATAAATAGTCGGGATTCTGTTTCAGCGGCATTGAAGTGCACATGCACACACACATAATTACTGGGGTTTCTGGAAACGGTGAAAAGCTGAAGAAAAATCAGTTCAGAAATATATGAAATCCACCTATGTCAAAGTAAACTCCTGTAAAATATTAACTAAAATTCACTATATGAATAAAATGTCTCATACATTTCTGATAACTTGAATATGGTAATTTTAATTTGTTTCTTATTGATTTTAGCAGATCGACCAATAAGTAATATTTTATTAAATTTGTTTAAAAAGAAAGATTATCTTGATTCAGTTTTACAAAATGGCAAAAGTGATAGAATTTCAGCTTTTATTTTCACTGTTAAATTTGTTCTTTATGAACTTTTTAGGATGAAAATTGAAGCAAATGTAGTTAAAGATAATATTTTGAAATTAAAAAAAGGTTTTTTTTAATGCTCTTATTCTACTGTATTTTAAAATAAGAGCCAGTAAAGGATTTCAAGAACTTGTCATCAAAAGTTTCATACAGAATATTTGAAAATAATGATACAAATTAAAGAGGAAAATAATTTAGAGAAGTCTAGAAAGGGAAAATTAAATTAGATATTGAATCTAAAAGCATGCATTGTAATTAATTACACATAAAAGTATAACGCTGAAGAAAATTTTCAACTGAAAAAGCTTTAAATATATGAGTTCTTTGATGTACTTAAATTTGATGAAAATTGTAAAGAATGAAATTTAAAATCATTACTAGGGAGATTAACAGAGATTATCTTTGGGCGGCAACATTAGTAACCATTTATACTGCTTTTTGAGTTTGCATTTTTATCTCCTAAATTATCTCCGTGGCCACAGTACTTTCATAATTTATTTTAAAAATAAAGAGAAATTAATTTGAAAGTATTTTGATCATATTATAAATACGCCCATGTTTCTGGCCCCTAATAGAATCTGGATTCCTCATCATGGAACACAGAGTGACTTTGTGCCTGGAACTACTCATCATGAATTAAATACAATGAAATAAATTGAGTAAGATAGTTGTTGTAATAGCAATCCACAAAAAAATGGAAATTATACAATCTGGATCAGGCCTAAAAAGTTTAAGAAGGCAATAAAAATCTACATGACCTTGTGTCTCATACCTCCATGTCACTTGCCTCTGTTACATACATGTCTCTTTTTAACTCACATCTCTGCCCTCAGGAAAGGTTCACTCAAGCCACTGGCAGAGAAGGAAAGTAGTTGAGAATGACTGACAAATGACTCTTCATATTCTTTTGGCATTAGTTGAAAATGGAGAGTTGCTATATTACAGCCCCACTCAGCAGTGGTCTGAAAGAATAGTAGTGAAAGAACTCCTAATAGTCTGGGTTTGGGGCAGTACGTTTGGTCACTCAGATTGTACAGAGGAATCAGTTGGCTCAGTCACAGTTATATGGGTACGTTAGTCCCTGAAAGTAATAGCAATGAAGATACAGGAAGATACTGGAGAAGTGGCACGTGGATAGACTGATGGGTGTGGGCTCAAAGTGTATGGAACTTTGTGCCACATGTTAACGCTCACCTGAGACTATCAACTGCAGAGACGACTCTCAACAACCAGGTTTGCAGGGTGAGTTCTCTTGTGTATATCATCTCTGTCCTCTGGCGCCAGTGTTTGTCAATGGGCTCACGAATGGAATAGCCCTGGAGACAGGGATAGAGGTTATACAAAGGTCCAGGAACCTGGGTTCTCTTTCATGAAGGCTAATCTATCTAGATTCACTGCAGAATGTGAACAGTGAGCAGGGACTCACACAGAGACCATAATATTGCCTCACGCCCCAAGTCAACACAGTCGGTTACCTGCTAGAAGGTATTTTATATCAAACTTCTTTCTCTGAAGGGGCAGTGGTTCATCCTAACCTGAATCCATACTTTCTTAAGATATAGGTTCGTTCTCCCTGCCCGCAGTGTCTCTGTCACCCAAAGGCTCTGGAAGCTTGATATAATTCAAGGGTATCCCACATATTACCTAAAACCAGAAGGTGAATTTTACAGTGAAGATGGCAATATGTGCATGACAATGGAATCCAATATTCTTACCATGTATCTCATGCAACTAACAATATAACATGGTAAATTGACTTGTTAAACACTCATTTAAAGTGCCAGCTTAGAGGCAACATTCTGTGGGGAAGGATGCTGTTCTATAGGATATAGTATGTGCACTAAAGCCAATGATGTTGAGATTCTGAGGATATTTTCATGAGATTTCTTGGTCCAGTGTTCTCCAGCAGGAATTCTGTCAATGTCTGCATCTTGTTGCCCTGAAGGCTTTCTCAAAATTTGTTTGCAAAGCAGGCCTCTCATGCCTCTGAATTAACATTCACCCCCAGAAGCAACCATTATCCACTGACATGATTACAAAAACCAAACCCATTGCTGTTGAGCTGAATCCAACTCCTAATGACCCCATAGGGTGTCCAAGTCTGTAAATCTTTACAGAAAAAGACTGCCATATCTTTCTCCTGCAGAGCCACGGGTGGTTTCAAACCGCCTACTTCTCAGTTAGCAGTTGATTTTGGTTAGCCTTACACAACCAGGGCTCTTTGCTGACATGATTAGGTATATAAATATTCCAATTTGCTTGTCCCTTGTATGGCATATTTGCAAGGGTTTTTCTGTGGGGATTAAGTTCCAGTGGCCACAGAGGGAAATGACTTGATGAAGCACCTTTTCTTTTTCCTTGCTTTTATTTCCCTCATTCATTTCATCACTCTCCTGCCAATGTTTCCTTCATTTCCCAAAAAACATGTATGCACCTGAAACATCTCAAGTTAACACCAGGATTAAACCCATGGCTGACATATAGTGGTGGATGTGGAAACCAATGTGTCAATTCTCCTAAATGCTACCTCCTAAGGGACAATTCTTCTGCTAGGGGAAATATTTAAATGATCAATTTTCACCTGGCTAAATACAGACGATCAATTATCAAAGAAAGAAGAAGGTATCCTAGCGAAGTAATCAACTATGAGGAGATAAAACTGAAGATCAAGGGAAGTATTTGTGAAACTCAAAGCTTTCACTAGGCATCTCTTTACTTCTATACACCAGGATAATGGCAAGTGGGAAAATTGCAGTAACCAAGATCTAACAAGTTCACACCAGTTAAACTATTCTCTTGGTGATAAAAGTTCAGGACACTCTACTAGGCAAAACAAAACAAAACAAACAAAAACCAAAAATTGTGCTCCTTATTTCTCAGGGAAATCTGGAATTAGTGAAGGAAGGTGGGGTGGGGAGAAAATGAAGAATTTCATTCACTGTCTTTAACAGTGAGGATTGTTGATTGTTTACTAACTCTGTGATCTAAATGGATTTAAAGAATTTGCAAGTTACTCTGTGACTGACTAGATTTATAGATGTCTTCTCAAGGAAGAAAAGAAGCCATTTTATTTTTAGAAAAAAATGAAAGTCTCATAATACAATGTAAAGTGGAGGACATGAGTAATATGAGACATGCAAGTTAGCACCCTGTGATGATTAAGGTTGTGTGCCAGCTTGGCTGGGCCATGATTCTCAGCAGTTTGGCAGTTATATAATGAAGTAGTTTGGTAATTATGTAATGGTGTAGTAATCCTTCATGATGTGATCTGGTGTGATCAGCTAATCAATTATAAGGGGATTTTCTCAGGGGTGTGCCCTACATCGTATATACATATATATATGTATATATATATATATATATTTTATATATAGACGTTCTGGCAAAACTGGTTCGCTTGATCTGGATCCTGCACCCAGCTTGTCACCATCTGACCTCCAGTTCTTGAGACTTGAGCAATCTTGGGATTTTTCTCCCTACACGCCCTGTGATCCAGCACTCTGCCACCTAACTTGCCAATCTTGAGTTCAACAGCCCCTGCAGCTATGTGAGTTAGGAGAAGCCTCCAGCCTGACTCCTTATCCACAGACTTTGGACTTGTCAGCCTCTATGACCTTGTGAGCCATTTCCTTGAGATAAATCTCTCTATATCTATCTGTCTACCTGTCTACCTGTCTGTCTGTCCATCTGTCCATCTCTCTACCTATCTCTCTACCTACCTATCTACCTACCTACCTACCATCTGCCTATCTCTCTGCCTATCTCTCTACCTATCTCTCTGCCTATCTCTCTACCTGCCTACCTGCCTATATGCCTACCTGCCTATCTACCTGCCTATCTACCTGCCTATCTACCTGCCTATCTACCTGCCTATCTACCTGCCTATCTACCTGCCTATCTACCTGCCTGTCTACCTGCCTGTCTACCTGCCTGTCTATCTATCTGTCTATCTATCTATCTATCTATCTATCTATCTATCTATCTATCTATCTATCTATCTATCTATCTATCTATCTATCTATCTATCTATCTATCTATCTATCTATCTATCTATCTATCTGTCTGTCTGTCTGTCTGTCTATCTATCTATCTATCTATCTATCTATCTATCTATCTATCTATCTATCTATCTATCTATCTATCTATCTATCTACCTATCTATCTATCATCATCTATCTATCATCTATCATCATCTATCTATCTACCTGCCTATCTTCCTGCCTATCTATCTGTCTGTCTGTCTGTCTATCTACCTACCTATCATCTATCTATCTATGTATCATCTACCTACCTGCCTACCTATCTGTATGTATATATATGCATCACTAGTTTTGCTTCTCTAGAGAACCCAGCCTAAGATACACCTTACCTCGAATGCAAACTCTGTAACTTTCACCACCTACCTCCTATCTTTGTGCTTTCTTTTTGATTCTGAATTGTGAGATGCCAGTGTCACAGGACCACTTGTTGCATGTACATGCACAATTTAAAAACGTAGAAGAGTTAATTCACCATAAGGAAAATCTTTGACAGAGGGGAGATATGAATTGGTGGAGAAATTCTTTCCCATGCAGGACATGTGGCCTTTCAGAAGGTAGTGAAATCAAATAGTATCATTTAATACCAAATTGTTGCCAACTTGTAAGGTGTCCTTATATTGTTTTCATTCCTTCCTTGCCTCACTGCCTTTTCCCACATTCTTTCCTCTCTGGAATTTCACTTCTTAAAGATATAATAGCCCATTATCTTTTGCCTCAGGCTCTATTTCCTGGGGAACTCCGGCGAAGACAGAAGCACCTCATCCATCAGTGTTTTTATAATCCTTAAGTGGACAATAATGATTTAATAAATTTAAGTGGAGCAATCCACTCAATATTAATAAGCATCTTAAATTATTTATTTTTATAAACATCTTAAATCTATTAGCTTAATTTTTCTCTAAAACATTACACTTGTGTGAGACATAGTACTTTAAGTCACTAATAATTTTCCTAGATTTCTAATTAAATTATGTTTATCTGTGGCAGATATTTACCTAAAAAAAATTTTTTTTTATTTAAATTAGTTTCTAAGAGTACTGCCTATGATTTAAATAGCTATGAGTCCCTGGATGGTACAAACAGTTAGCACATGACTCCTAAGGTTGGCAGCTTGAAACCACCCAGAGGCACTGAACACACCCTGAGGCACCTTAGCAGACAGGTGTGATGATCTGCTTCTGAAAGGTCACGATCTTAAAAACCCTAGGAGTAGTCCTACTCTGCAAACATGCTGTTGCCATAAGGTGGAATTTTTTCTCCTGTTGTCTCCATATGAATTTCAAAACATCTGTCATCACTTCACTCACAATAAAATGATGGATAAAATATATAAAGTATTTTACACTAATGTAATGAAGAAGAAACTCAAACTCAAAGTATTTAAAATATTTTGTTACACAGGAGAGAGGACACTTTTTCTACTGCCTTGCTTGGAGAAATGGTACCGATTTTTTATTGTCTTAACTTTATCTTGCTCAGTGAAATGAAGTTCAAGTCACTGGGAAATAATAAACTTCTACAGTCAATTGTTTCTAAGCAATAAAAAGATTTCTGCTAAATTTTGCTAGGTTGACGTTGTTGTTACTCTTGTGTCACCGAGTCGATTCCAACTCATAGTCACCCTGTCAGACAGATGGGGTTTCCTAAGGACTTTTTTTGTGTGTGTGTTTAATCTTTACAGAAGCAGATCACCAGATCCTTTCTCCAGCAGAGCCACTGCTAGGTTGGAACTGCCGGCCTTTTGCTTACCAGCTGAGTGCCTAACCTTTGTGCTACCAGGATTCCATATTGATATTATCAACTATTTTTTTTCACATTGAAATGTATAAATATTTTAGCCCAAATACTTTCACATGTATTGGCTGCTTTAATTAAGCAAAACTTTCAAAATTTTTACAGAGAAAATCCCCATTAAAAAGTTTTATTGATGTGTAAGATTTTTTTTTTTGAATGTTTACTGCATTTAAATGTTGAAAATCATGGGCTTTCTCTATTTAATTCCATTTCAGTGTAGAATATTTAAATTTATGTAGTGAAATGGGTGCTACTTCAAAATACTTTCCCACAAGTGAAGATACTAATAGAAAAAAAAAGTATACAATTTATAAAGAAAATCTTGTGTATGGTTGTAGATTTTGTCATGTAATATATCTTTCTTTTTATAAGCTTTGTTTTCAATAAATACAGTTATCTAAAGCTCAAAAGCTATAATTTTGATGTTGCATATGTTATCTATTTTGGTTAAAATTTTCCAACTCATTTTGAAAAAGGAACTTAAACTTAGAAGACTCATTAAAATTAGTAGCATTGTAGTATAAATTAATTGAACATAAATAAATTAATTGAACAAGTAGTTCTTCAAAGGCTTAAAGATTTCTAAAATATAATTGATGATGGTAGTGAGGACAAAATGGTTTTAATATATAAAATAATGGTTTGTTCTAAAATTTTGTAATTTAGTTACGAAATTACATTTTACGACTATAGCTTCTATTTTGATAGGTAGAATTTTGCATCTTATTGAGATGCACAACTGTGTGTTTACCACAACCAATTCCATACATGTTTCTTTTTATAGGCTTCTCAATTTAGTAGAAACAGGAATTTTACCATGATGCTGGGCTCCACCAAGATATATTTTCTGATTATCATCTCACAGACAAGGAGTTTTATCTTCAGTGTTCAACCTTTTAACTGGCTTGTGATAGTATCATAACAATAATAAATGGTTCTCCTTTGAGGAACGAAGTTTCAAAAGTTTTATGGGGATTGCATGACAATATCAAACCATTATTGGAACTAAGTTAACTGCTTTTATATTTGAAGCATCTGTTATGTAATTTGTTGACAAAACTGGCAATATTTAGCTGTTCTTCTGCTAAAGCAGCTAAGACGTTAACAGCTATTGTTTCGTATTTCATATGTGCACTAGACAAATAGAAATTAAAAGTGAGCAAAATACAGATATAGTGTCCCCATTTTACGATGAAACAAAGTGTTCTTCAAAGGACTTATGTTACGCGCCCAGAGTAACAGAATTAATTGATGAAGCATGCAGATCTTTAAAACCCCATTCCAGTATTGTTTTAATTAACTATGATACCTCTCGTAAATAAAACCATTCGAGCAATAATTCTGTTCTCAGCCCATGGACTAGATCCCCCTAGGGGGTGTTACAGTTCTCATAAAAGTCTACAAACTCATGCAAGCCTTTTTTTTGTAAACTGAGTTAATAAGATTATATATGTATATGTATGTCGCTTTTTTTTTTTTTTTTTTAGCAAACACAGATGTTTTTGTTACTAATTCAACAGAGAATCGTTTTAGTGAAGTGGACATGCTGATAGGCTGAGAAGAGAGTGATATGCAGGCCTTAACAGTGTAGACGGTTTAGAAGAAAAAGCTTTCCATAGTTTACTAGGGAATCAATAAGGTACAAGAAAGTGTTTTTTGAAAGCAATTAAATTCAAATAGGAAGGAATTGCTGAAATCAAATTTAATTAAAAATTGCTAAATGTATTTATTTTAGTAAGGTGACTTTAAACATATTTCCAGCTGCTACCAAAATGTTTAACTCTTTTTTTTAATAATTTTTATTGTGCTTTAAGTGAAAATTTACAAATCAAGTCAATCTCTCACACAAAAACCCATACACAACTTGCCACGTACTCCCAATTAATTTGCCCACCATGAGACAGCCCGCTCCCTCCTTCCACTCTCTCTTTTTGCGACCATTTTGCCAACTTCTAAGCCCCTCTACGCTCGCATCTCCCCTCCAGGCGGGAGATGTCAAAAATGTTTAATTCTTAATGAGAAATAATTTTCTAGCTTAATGACTGCCTGCTGTCAACGTGGTATTCTCCTCCCTATCCCGCACATGCCTTTATTATGGATATAAAATACTTCTGCTTGGCTAGGCACCCTAGGTTCAAGGGCATAGCTTAAATAGTAATGCTTTAAAATATGTGTGCTGTTTGCATCAGTTTGTTTAGCTGTTAGATAAGAAAGCTGTGCATTCATCTAATCCTTTGGCAAATATTTACTCAACACTGTGAACCAGACCCTCTCCTAGGCCCTGAAAATATAGCTGTGACTAAGCAAAACAGACAGGGCTTCGGGCCTGGTGGTGCTTGCTGCCTTTTAGTAGGGGAGATATAATATAAGCATAACGAACATGCAAATAGATACTTATAACGCTAGATAGGAGTAAGTGCTTAGAAAAAAGTTAGGAAGAGAGAATAGAAAGTGATGCTTTCTATTTTAGAAAGAGTTGTCTAAGAAGGCCTTTCTAAATAGACACTGGAGAAGAGACCTAGAATGAAGTGAAGGAACTAGACTTCCAGACAGAGGGATAACAAATGCAGAGCCTTTCAGGGAGGAGTGTGCGTGGCCTGTTCACGGAACAGCTAAGGAGGCCAGTGGATCTGGAGCTGTTGAGAAAGGATAGAATAGGAGGAGGAGAAGAGGCTGGAGAAGTAGTCAGGGATTGCTCATATAAGGAGCCTCAGGTTTCATTCTAAGTGTAACATAAACCTTGGGGTGGTTTCTAGTAGGAGGATAAAGTTATCTGACTTAAATTTAAAGGATGACTCTAACTGCTTTGTAAAGAACAGACTCTACGAGAAAGGAAGCAGGGAAATCAGTTAGGAGGTGGTGATTATAGACTTCTAGGTGAGAGATTTTGGTGGACTAGTGATGGAGGTGGTGAGATGTAGTCAGATTTGATATATATTTTGAAGTTAGGGTCAATAGGACATACTGATCGATTGCATTGTGAAAAATAGCAGTCAAGAATAACTCCACGGTTAAAAAATTGACTTGAAGCGTACATACAAGGCATTTTCACTGGCTATCCCTGAACAGTGGTCTTGTTAAAAAGTCAAATCAAACCCATTGCCATTGGACAAAAAAAGAGCAAAAATAATCGTGGCTGCCATAGAGATGTGCCATTTTGATCTGCCTTCAAGAAACAACTTGCTTTTCTGCTGACAGGAGTGTAATTAGTTGACAGGCTCCCTCTGCTTTGCCTTTGGGATTTTTCTCCCCCCCCCCCCAGCATTTGAGCTTAGGGAGGGCTGTTCCAGGAAAGTCAACAGCCAATGACTGGGCACTATGGTGACACTAACACCAAAACCAAAGCTGTTGCCATCCAGTCTATTTCTATTCATGTCGATTACACAGTAGGGGTGCTCCACAGGGTTTTCTTGGCTGTAATCTTTACAGAAGCAGATCACCGGGCCTTTCTTGTATGGCTTCAATGGGTGAGTTCCAACTACCAACATTTAGGTTAGTAGTGGAGTGCAAACTGCTTGCACTACCGGGGACCATAGGGGATACTAGGGTCTGGTTATTTGTGGCTCAGTTTAGGACTCCTCTATCAGGCCATCTTTGTTCCAGACAATGGATACCACTAAGACTTTGTCAGATTTGTATGGAAGTTTCAGGTTTTCTTTGCTCAATTTTCTTCCACCACTGTTTTTTCACAAGTGTTTTATCTGCAATGCAGTCTGAAAACCTTTCCTACCCGATCCTATTTTCTTTCACAGGTTGTTTTGGTTTCCTACTGATGGTATAACAAATCATAACAAATTTATAGGCTTAAAACCACTTGAATTTATTCTTACAATTCTAGAAGTCAGAAGTCTGATACAGGTTTCACTTTGCTAAAATCAACGTGTCAGTAGGGCTGCATTCCTTTTGAAGACTCTAGGGAGAAACTTTTGTTACTTTTTCCAGCTTGTAGAAAAAGCTTGTAGTAAAAAAAACTTGGGCGCCTTAATTCCTTGTCTCATTGCCTCTTCCTAAAACTTCAAAGCCAGTAACATAACATGTTAAAGTCTCTCTCTAACTCTGACTTGCCTATTTTATAAGGAAGGACCTTTGTATACACTGGATCCACCTAGATAATTCAAAATAATCTCCCTATTTCAAGATCTTTAACTTAATGAGAAATTCAAGGGTCATTTTTCCACGTCAGGTAATACATGTACAAATTCTGAGAATTGCAATTAGGATGTGGATATCTTTAGTGGGCTATCATATCATTTGCCTAGCACATAGACATCACCTGTCCCCTCCTCAAATAAACCATTTGCCCTCCTATCTCTCTGTGGGAGGACCCAAACTGACACATTATAAAATAACCGTTTACTTAGATGAAAGCAATATATGTTTTGCAGAGTGACATGTAAAGACACCTTTAGCAGTTGTACATTTAAACAATTGTCTCTGGATAAAATTATATTACAATAATAGGAAATTTTGAAGTTCAGGAGTCACGTAGTGGTCTAAAAGGCTAACGTGCCCTGCTTCCAACTGAAAGGTTGGACTCCACCCAAAACATCTCAGAAGAAAGTCCTGACAATCTATTTCCAAAAAAATCACCCTCAGAAATCCCTATGGAGCACAGTTCTTCTCTGAGACTCATTGGGTCACCAGGAGGTGAAATCAACCGGATAGCAAGTTTTATTTTATTTTATTTTTTGGAAGTAGATGCTGATACATCTTCAAATGTTTACGTAGTACCTGATATCATTGCAACCCGTGTGGTAGCTAATAAATGTCAATAAAAGGTGTGTGCAAATTACATGTTAAAAATCAACTTGTGTAAGAAATAAAAGTTAAGTATTAAATATGTATTTTCCTTTTTATTTTAGCTTATTACTGCTGAAAGCGTTTATTGCAAAATGAAAGTGTTGGCAAGCAATAAAATAAATAAAAATGTGTAGATCGATCCATTGTACAAATGAGAAAAAAAAAAAAACACCGTAATATGAAATCTAGACTTTTTTTCTCAGACTCTGTTTTCTGAAGAAATTTCACATTTACCCTAAAATATTATTTCTGACATTCTCACTGATTCTTCTACCAGATGACCTAGAGGTAAGCGACAGTTCAAGTCACAGGACGACTGGCTGCTACAGCAGCTTTCTGACAGGGACAACAGTATCAAACGGTCCTACCATCATAGCCTAGATGAGGAGATAGCTCTTCCTAGTAGCCTGTGTCCAAGCACACTTTATTAGTGAGCACCTTGAATATTATTATTTATGTCACATCTGGAAAGCAAAGGATTATCACTAATTCTCTCCTGAATTAACTTCATCTTAAAAGGAGAAATTAGTTCACTAAAATTTCCTGTCCAATGTTACTGGGCATGACCTTGGCATGGCTGGGAGTCTACTAAATTCCTGCTGACTTATTTTATTGAAACTAATCTAAAATAACAGATTCTAATGAAAGCTCTGGGACAAATTTCACACTGGGTAAGAGGCCAGAACAGTAGGAGCCTAACCATACCACTCCCATACCCACCTTGATGCTGTTGTCCCCCCATTGCCAGAAACTACACTTACCTCTTCACAGTGTAAATGGTTGGTGTGATTCTACACAGGTTCCATTTCTTTCTAAATAACTGATGTCTCTTAGGTTGAAAAGGCGATAAATTGAACATTTACCATTTATGCCTCACTGTGAAGAGTATCTTCTGTTAAATATGTAAAACGATGTTGTCCATGTTTGTATCCTATGGATGGCTTTCCCCCTAGAGATCAGTTGAAACTTTCCAAGTGTATCTGGAGTGGGTGGAATGCTTAGACAACCATGTTCCTATTGTTATCTTTTAAGTGTTTTTAATCGGAAATTATTTCTCAATTGTCATCTATCTTGTCATTAACCAAATGACTTGATCATGATTCATGCCAGGGTACAAAAAAAGTAAATTCTGTCTATATATAATCTTTCCTTTGAAAATATTTCAAAATGCACTATCATAAAAAAGCAGTAATTTGTACATATAGTGCAAATACCATTTTACTGACATCTTATTTATTGTTCAATAATTCCAGGGACACATTGCTTATGTGGGAATATCCAGGTTATTCTTTTATGATCTTGTAATTTAATATATAAATATTTTATACACCCTTAGATATTAGTCAATAATACTGAGTACCTTTTCATAAATAATTAAAATGACTAAATAAGTAAGACTCTATTTCACAAATTAGTTTCCTTTCAGGACAAATTTTAGTTCAAAGTGATGATAGCAAATTACAAAGGATTACTCTACTCTAATTCATTTTTATACTAATATGAAGTAAAAAAATCTCTACTGTGGATTTCTTCACATAATTTCTTTACATATTTTATTTTACTCTTTAAAAAAGCCTTTTGGGCATATGCACAAGTATATCTGTTTTAGGTTAAAGGATTATGAACAAATTTAGAATTTCAGGCCTCACATTCATGGTGATCTTTACTGTGTCACAATAAGGAAACTCATTTAGTGTTCTAAGAGTTCAAGCTGCTAACAAAGAGGTCAGTAGTTTGAATCTACCAGCTGCTCCTTGGAAACCCTATGGGGCAGTTCAACTCTGCCCTGTAAGGCCTCTATGAGCTGGAATTGACTTGATGGCAACAGGTTTTGGATTATGCTATCTAGAGGTACAATGGGATAATAATCACTAAATGATTATTAAGAAATGGTAGTAACAAAAAAATCATTATTGAAAACCTTCCGTATGTTTGACAAGGAGTTGACATCATTAGCTTAGAGGGGCAGAAATTAATAGCCTATTTAATGGCTAAGGCACTTATCTTTGTTGGCTCTTCTTAGAATATCCACAGGTAAAGGATAAAAAGCAAGTAGCTGTCCAAGACATGACAATTAGGCCCTATCTGCTGGAGAAACAGAGGGAGAAGAAGAATCAGGGATAGGAGCAGGATATAGAAGGTAGAAATAGTTGCCTCCATGAACAACTGCTTCCTTTGTCATGAGGCCAGAAGAACCGAATGGCGCCTGAATTCCATTACTGAACATTTTGATTAAAGATTCTGTAGAAGAATCCTGATCAAATGGGGGAAAATGCAGAACAGAACTTCAAATTCTCATGGACTCCAGAATTTCTGGAGCCACAGGGATTAGAAGAACCCCTGAAACTATTGCCCTGAGATAATCTTGAAAACTTATTCCAAAAATATCTCCTGAAGTCTTTTTAAAACTGAATAGTTCAGCTTACCTAATGAAAAAAAAAGTCTGCCTTAACCATTATATTCTTTTAAGAACTATATACATGAGATCAAAGAGAGAACAGTAACTTGTAAGATTAGTTAAGAACCTTAGGAGGTAGGGAGTTTATGTTAATATGGAGGAAAAAGTCACTAAAGGAGGATGGGAATGGTTTTACAACTCAAAGAATGTAATCAATGTCACTGAATTATACATGTAGAAAATGTTGAATTGGTGTATGTTTGCTTTGTATATCATCAACAACAACAACAACAAAAAGCAATAACAGCAGTAGCAGCAGCAACAACAACAATAAAACCCTACTACTCTGTTTAAAATCATGCCACTCTATCCTAAAACTGATAGAGAACTTAGGTGACAGGTTTTGAGAACTAAGGTCAGCCCTTTAAAAGACAGAAACCTCAGAAGACTAATCTGAAAGTGCTTGTTTTTCTGAAATGTTTTACTAGGAAGTGACAGTTTGCCAAGACTTAGGAAACCTCTTAAGTTCCACCTTCTTCTGACTGACCCAGACACAAGTGGTATACCTAAAATAAACATTCAGTCTTACCTAGTAATACATGAATTTATTTAGAGGAGACCCAGATGGTGTTTTTAATCGCATTTTCCCTCTGAATAATATGACTTTGGAAGTGAAAAGTGTGTATGACAAGTGAAACATTGGCTAGATAGATGGTGTTGAAGAACTGGATTTGATTTGGGGGACTTGGCATGGATTGGACATTCCTCACAAGGCCCAGCAGGAAAGTCTCTGGCAACGATTTGATGGCCAGATTAAGAAGATTTTCAGCCTAAACGTGCCAAAAGGAAGAAACTGTAACACTGAATGTGAAGGCGTTGTATAGCTAAGGAAGAGAAAGAACAGTGTAAGAATTGCCTGCTAATCACCCAAAAGAATTATTCAGAAAATATTGAGGAAAAAAAAATTTGTTATTTCTCATGCTTATAAATAATGAAGATAAATAAGAGAAAGATGAAAAGGATATTAAATGCACCAAAAGTCTTTGCGTGAAGTGGAAACTGAGGTCTGATATTCTAAGGACCCCTTCAACTGTATGGGTCCCCTCAACTCAACCCTGTATGAACAATGATCGTTTCTTAACTCACTTTCACATAGTCACATAGTCAGGCTTGATAAATCTTCGAAAGATAGAAGAGTGAGCACAGCTACAGAAATCAGTGGAATTAAAACTAACTGGATTCCCTATTGAAAGGTCATTTTGATGCCTTTATTAGAATAATCCAGAGTTTATGATCATTTTAGAGTTTTACTTAACATTGAGCCTACTAGGTGCAAGATTTGGCAACTGTTAAAAGACTGACTATTGATGTGGAGGATAGAAAGAAAACAACAGTAAGTGAAAATTTCAGCTAAAAACTTGAATGGTTCACTCCACTTCCTCATCATTCCTTTCAGTATCCTGAAATCCACCAGATATTTTCTCTGCACTTTAAATGATGTTGAAACACACTCATTTATTCATGCATAGCGCTTATTGTTTTTCTTATACTTCTACAACACTTGGCTGTTAGAGCAATTATAAACACAAACAGGCATTATAGTATTGTTTCTTTTGTAATTCAAGCAGTCAAATAGTTTACTCAATTAATTATTTGTTTCAAGGAAATCAAGCATGATTGGGAAGCAAAAAGAAATATGAAAATGTGAATAAAAGTGTCTTGTTAACTAACTCATGAGCAAAACGTTCAGGGCCTACCAAATCAAAATCTGTACAGTAAATTAACTCTCAGTAAAACTTCTTCAGACAGAAAGGGTAATAATAAATTGTCTTAAGCATGTACATGAATGCAGGGACTTCTCATAAAATACTTGACCCAATAATGTTCAAAAACTTGCTGATCTCAATTGAGCAGAAAGAAGGCCAAATTTAAAATCCATTCAAAAGATGATTGCACCTCCTATTTCTGTCATAGACTCATGGTAGAAAGACTCTATTAACTTGCACATGTTTTAGAAGAACTACCTTCTTTTATGTCCTGGTACATAGAGCTAGTCCAATAAATCCAAATGTATCAGGAACACTGAGACAATTAACTACAGATTATTTGTTACCTAGGAGAGAGGCATGCTTTATGGAGCTATATGACACCATAATAAGTTAGAAGCAATATTTGACTTTTTTGACTCACAAAATGGAAAAAGAGTGTAATATAAAATGTGAACAGCCTTATGTAACTAAGGTCTAATTTAAAATACATTTGAATATTAGACTTAAGCATTTATATTAAATAGAGACTGAAGAAATGACTCCAATTTTCCAGGTTTCCTAGACTCTAAATAAGTTAAAGCAAAATTAATATCTGAGGTTACTTTGGAAAGGATTAGTCTTTTATAAGCCAGCAGAACTAACCAGGGAAGCTACAGCATTTATAGCACTAATAATTTAACCATAATATAAAACAAAACCAAACCCACGGCCGTCGAGTTGTTTCCGGCTCATAGCAACCCAATAGGACAGAGTAGAACTGCCCCATAGAGTTTCCAAGGAGCACCTGGCAGATTTGAACTGGTACCATTTTGGTTAGTAGCCATAGCTCTTAACTACTACGCCACCAGGGTTTCCAACCATAATATATAGAAGGCAAATCTATATGATTTTATTTAACTTGATTAATCTTTTGTGTGCCTTTTTAAATTATTCATTTAATATTTTATGTTTAAAATCCTGTTTGTTTTGCAGACTTACAATATTTTCAGGCATAAACAGACTCAGTAATTAGGCTTAGGTGTGCAAATTGATAATTAGACAACTCTCCAAGTTAGGTCATTTTGGTATGTGAAATATCTCCCAAGAGCTAGTCATCAAAGTAATTAATGTTGAAGTGTAAACATGGCAGACTTTTTTTTTCAAATTCTTTAAGCAACTACTTTTTTTTTTTTTTGAGAAAGAGAATTCACAGACCTATATATTCTGGTGGCTGTGAGGACTCTGCCAAGCTACCACACCCTGCTAGCTCCTTCCTTCAAAATCAGTCCTGAAGAAAATCTAGAAGCAAGAGGAAAATAAGCATGAATTCCAGGAACTTCGATAGTATCCAAAAACTTGAAATATCTCTGGGGAGATTAAAGACTTCTTTGAATTAATATGTGTGTGGAAATTGAGTTGCTGCAGCCAAGATAAGAAAGATTTCAAAGGCAGATGTAACAGAATGGATCGGAAGGAAGTTTTTTAAAAAATAATTTTCTTGCCTCTTCCTCATGTTGCCTTTGACAAGCATTGCTGGTTTCCTCCAGGTGATATCAGTATAGTATAAAACCTGGGCTTGGATGACAAGTTGAAGGGAAAATTTAATGACCAACTGCACCCAGGCATTCACTGTCACCACTCCTCCACTGTCACCACTCCTCGTGGAAGTTCGTGCGGCTGATGATTGAGCCCTGTAGAGGTAACTTCTCAGTGCTACTTCTCCTTAATAATTTAAAGGTTAAACATTCCTAGGATGTTTTCCTTGTCTGTGTGGTCCATGGTGGCTCCTTGCCTTATAAATGCTACAAATAGCAGAATTGGAGAGGTAGAAAGAGATTCCAGACATTTCACCTCCAGAATTACATCACATCTTATTGGACATAATTAAGACACATTGTGAAAAAGGTATCTATTAAGTTCATGTTAGTAGAATCACATAGAAGATGACAAATTCAGTAATCGGATTTTGAACATAAACTGTAGTCTGAGGAAAGGACAAGAGTTTTTTCTTTCCATAGGTGACAGGAGAAAGCCATACAAAACGAAGAGTAATATTGTGATGATATGTAAAAATAACTGAGAAAGCCCAAGTAATTACAAAGAGGTACCAAAGTATGATGATAATTACGACTACCTGAAAATCGAAGGGGAAATAAGCAAAGAAATTTATCAGGAAATTGTTTTTGTACCATTTGAGTGGGAGATGTCTACTTGTCCTGTTATCTGCTTGATCCGAGAATTTTAGTTAGCTGTCATCTTCTGAACATCGTGTACTTCTGGAGAATTTCTAAGAATTCTCAACCTAAAGTGTCCCAAAAGAACAGAAACAGAACAGAAGAGAAGACAGTGGTGTTTTGGTATATATAAATCTAAGGAATAGTATCGTGAAGATTTATTGCTATGGTAGGTGTTAACAGTAAATGGAAAGGTCATGCCCATTGATGATTAAAAGTTTTTCTTTAGTGTCTCATCTGGAAGGTGAGTCTCCAGATTTCAGGATTTGCAGAGATTTTTTAGTTGGATAACTTGGACAGGATGATAATACCTATTGATGATGATCTTTTGCAGTATTTAGCCATTCAAGAGGGAAGATACAAAGATCAGTGTTGGCATTCCCAAATATCCTGTTATTTTCTGAAAAATGGTAGTCTATAGATCCCAGCATAAGTTTACCTCATTTTTATGAGATTAATGGAAATACATAGGCTTGTGAAAGTAGAGGGTGAGGCTTGCGGAAGTTGAGGTTATAGGAGTTCTTTGCCATTGTTAATTTAATACAATTTTTATATTAATGCTACTTTTCTTTCTTATTTTCTAAATATTTAGGAAAACCCAAACAATAAACTTTTGAGCAAATGTCAAAGCTTTAAAAAAAAAAATGTTCTTTAGCCCCTATTAAATACATTATGTAATTAAAACAAATAGACTAGGATTCTCAAAGTCAGGAGTTATATTTTAAACGCCTTCTTGTGATACACTGTGTTCCAAAAAATTTGGACAGAATTTTAATTTCTCTTTTTAAACTTTCTATCCCTTTTGAACTAGGACATTTAACAAAAATAGTCATAATAGAACTTTGAGAATAGAAAGATTATTCATTTATTGATATAAATATGTTTCATAAGAGAATATTAAGTCTGTCTTGATAGAATTAAGAAAGGGATTTAGTAGATTATATGGGCATATCAATACAGGAATATTTTTATCCCCCCATGAGATTGCAAACAAATATTGATTGTGCGAATGTATGGAAAGCTAAGAAAGGTAGAACAAAATTCCAATACAGTTAAGTGCGCAGTCCCAGGCAGCACTAAGGACAAAACCATATTTGGGTAAGAACCAACCAGAAAGTAAACAATCATAAATGGGTGTGTACTCATGAAGCCTTTTGACAGGCAATACAGGCATATTAAATATCAAATGTAAGGATAACGAGTCCCCTTCTTTTATGAAATCTTCCACAATAGGCTTCGGTTCTTTATTTTAGGTCCATTTGAACTAGTAATGATTCATGTATGGTATAGTCCTCATGTATTTCTAAAAATTTTACAGCCACATTTCCATGCAAGTTTTCTTCCTATTAAATTTGCTGGAGTGGCTAGTAAGAGGGCCAAGAGGGCCAAGAATTACAGTTCCAGGTTGGGTAGGAAGGAGAGTTTGAGGGGTGCTTTAAATCCCTGCCACATAAAGTATTCTTAGGACTCAGAGGAAGTGGTATAAAAAGAATGGTATGATTTATAGTTCTAATTTATATCCACTAGAAAGTTATTCCTTCTTATAATTTTAAGCAAAACAATAAATACTGAAAACGCTAGTCTTGCTTAAACCAAACCATACTCATTGCTGTTGAGTTGATTTCTATTCATACAGACACTAAAAGTCAGAAAAAAAAAAAAAAAAAAACAGCAAAACTATTTGCTGTTGAGTCAATTTTGACTCATAGGGACCCTATAGTGACTCTATAATATATTCCCTCAGAATTAGGGGTCTTCTGTTACTTTTTTATACCACAGTAGGATGAGATAATTAATTTTATACTGACCATTTTGTCCATAAAATCAAGTGTTTCTATAAAAAGTTTGTTCCTATCGTTGCTGCCTCTTAATGAAAGGCAGATCCATTTAGATACTTCATTCATAAAGCTGTGATTTCAGTTTGAGCTCTGTTTTTAAAAATGCTTTTCTATCTAAAATCTCTTAATATTGTTCAGCCAAGGGCTGAAATTCATGTACTGAAGCCATCTTACAACCTATCTTTTGTTTATACACTAGAATTTCAATTCTGGTTTCAAGACATCCACTAAGAGTTGAAAGTGTGATGAAAACATCAGCATCACAGGCTAACCAAAGACTGTCTTAACATTATGGCTAATTCTATGGATTTTCTTTTTTACCATTTGCAAGACTGAATTAATGTGAAAGTATGATTAGCAAAAAAACAAAAACAAAATCCACGCAGTATAGTTCCTACAAGTTTTCTATCTAATGTGCTCTCAGATGTACTAATTTAGTAAAGTTTATTTCATTATTTTCAAGGGATATTGGTTGTTTGTTTTTACCAGGTTGAAGGGCTTGATCTAACGTGCTGTCAGTGCTGAATTTTGGTGGAACCAATCAAAACAAAACCCACTGCTGTCAAGTCAACTTCAACTCATGGTGACCCTACAGGACAGAGTAAAATGGCCCCATATGGTTTCCAAGGAGTGCTGTGGATTTGAACTGCTAATCTTTTGGTTAACAGCCAAGCTCTTAACCACTGTGCCTCCAGGGCCAGTACCTAGTAAAGCCCAGAATAAAGGCCACCCGGAACACATCTTTTATTAGTCAGCTTGAGTGTATTACCTTACTGTACTGTGGAACATCTTGGTGAGAATGACTTGAGAGAGAGACAGTTAACTGACTGGGTCTGTTAATAATTTTTGTCTAGAAAGTGAGAGGAACCAGAAGGAGGTAAAGCATTTTCACTGAAAAAGAAGCAGTAGTTGTTTATGTTAGCCAAAACAATGTTTATTTTGTGGTGATATTTTGTACCTGTAATATCCATGTTCAGCTGTGATTACAACATGATCTTGCATTTGTTTTGCTTAATCATGGTTTTGGAGTGACCTTGTCTGCTTATTACTGATATTCTTAAAATTGTTTTTGTTCAATAGACAATATAAACTGTGAAGTTACATATTTGCTGTCATGACAATTTTTTTTAATCTCATCACAGACCTCTGCTTACCCTTCTGTCTTATTGAGGTTTTTGTGCCCACTTTCTCTTTGATGGTTAATAATTACTGCCTGTTCTCTACCACTTTGAGCTTGCATTATATTCACTAAGACCATGAAACTGAGTTCCATTTTGGTATTCCCCTCAGTAATCTCTATCCTAAATTGTAAACCACCTTCAGATCTTAGTCCAAATGAGGATGCCAACGTATTTACTCAACAACTTAATTATTAATTACTCGGTGATGGGTGTGTTTTTCATACCCTTCTGTGATGACTAAGGTTGTGTGTCAACGTGGTTGGCCATGATTCTCAGTGATTTGGCAGTCATGATATAGCTTGGCAGTAGTATGATGTTGTGATCATTGCCATGATGAAATTAGATATAATGTGATCACCCATGATGAAATCTGTTGTGAGTAGTCAGTCAGTTGAGACGGAGTTCCCTTGGGGTGTAGCCTGCACTGAATATAAGTGGACTTTCTGGTGAGGCGTATAAGTTTTGCTCACTTTGGATCCTTCAACTGGCTCCTGCTTCTCTGACCTCTAGTTCTTGGGACTTGAGGTAACAGTTTACCTATTGTCTTGCCTGCCAATCTTGGAATTCTTTGGTCTTCACAGCCTGTATGCAACAGCCTTGCTGTATGACCTGCCAGTTTGGGGTTGGTGAAACCCTGTGTTAAGTGAATCAGGAGAAGCTTCCAGCCTGACCCATGGACTAGGAATGTTTCAGCCTCTACAACAATGTGAGCCATTTCATTGGTATAAATCCCTCTCTCTATATATTTGTACACTTTACTGGTTTTGCTTCCCAGAAAATCTAGCCTAAGACACCTTCTAAAAGGATATGGTTAAGAATGGTTAATCAGATTGAAAATAATAGATTTATTCAAATATTCTTATATCCCTGAACCTTTAGACCCCTTTCTTTAGCTTAAGCCTGGACATCTCATTGATTGTAGGCCATTTCTAAGTACAAATTTTAATTAACCAACCTAGCAGATTATTCACCATTCTCTTATGCTTGAGTCAATACAATAAATCTTGAATGCCATGTTTATATATGTAGCCCAAATCAAGATTATATTTTAACCTCCTTTATCTAATACTGTTAGAATTTAATCCAACACAGACTCCCTAGACTCCTATTGATACATATTGATTAAAAAAAAAAAAAAAATTCTATATACAGTCTATCTACTTAGAGTTGGCATTGTACTTCTTTGCTTAATGTTGAATTTGCCTGCCGTATATTGGGGAATTTGGTATAGTGTGAGAAACAATGGTATTGTCTTTAGTTTCTTGCCACTTGGGATATACAGTTGCCCACCAAAATTTTCCAACTCTCAGGTTTATTGAGCAGCTGCTTTACCACTGACAGTGTGGGCTGCCATAAGGCAGAGGTCTTTATGACTATTTGAAACTGAAGAAATGGGCAGCGGCAGCAAATTACTATTTTTATGGGGTATCGTATGAGGTGTCTGAATCTGTGAGAGGAAAAATAAAAAATTTTTGTTTGGGACACATATGTCCCAGTGGACTTTGGTGTGACTCTGGGACTCTGGGGATACAGTTAGTAGGTCTGTATACCATCCCAGTGGACCCATCATGTAGAAAAAAAATCCATACTACCCACCAAAAATTCAGACACACTCATAGATTCAATGTGCTTCTACTAATGAAAACACATGGTATCAACAAAAAACTCAAAGCAGAAAAAAATTGGATCTCAAAAGGGTTAAGAGAATATAAGTCTACTCGTGAGGGAACTGCACTTAGGGAACCAATGAAAAACATTTATGCCAGGAAGGCTAACATTTCCACCATTGGGGTATGGCTGGGTTGTCTTCATTGGCAGTGGAGGGTAAATGTAGTTTATAAATTCAAATTTTTATCCTGATGTATGTCAATCCCAATATTCCCACATCAATTTTCCTTTATCACTAGAGCTTTTACCTCTTATTTTAAGGGGTGAGAGGTCTAGAAGTGTTAACATTTTAATTGGCAATATAACTTTAGAGCACTTACAATCAGACCCTTAACTTGAGCCTCAATCTTACCTGCCTTGAACTATATAGCAGGCAAGGGACTCCTTCAAATATGCTTTAGAAGGTTTCTCATTTTTTTTATTTGTGTTTGGAGTCAGAAATTCACAGTTTTCTGTTTTCTTCACATACATTCACAAGGGAAGTCAGGAAAAGCCAGTTAACATTGCATTCTTTGTAATCCCTGTTTTTACCACAATGACTAAGTATCCTTGACCACCAATTGCTTTTTCCTCCATCTGTACTTTGTAAATACGATACTACTCTACATAATAGAATACTAATGCCTCATCTTCCTTCCTGGCAAGGGGAATATACTCCTATGCTGTTTATAAATTCCAGTCATAAGTTCCTGATTTCTATTTTCAAGGTCTGATATTTTGTAAAATCCTCCTGAAGGAACGATTCCGTTAATCAGTTGCACACTAATAAACAGGTAGAATACTAATACTGGATAATCTGAGGAGAGTTTGCTATAATAACTATGTACAATGATGAGTTAGTTCTTGCAGAAACAAGCGATAGGGCGCCCTACCATCCTGGTCCCCCAGAGACCAGTTAAATAAGCAGTTTCTAGTACTGAAAAAGGGGTCTCTGGGTGGCACAAATGGTTAAGTGCTTGACTACTAGCCAAAAGGTTGGCAGTTTGAAGCCACTCATGGATACCTTTGAAGACAGGCCTGGTGCTCTGCTTCAGAAAGATCGCAGGCTTGTTGAAAACCCTATAGAACACAGTTTTACTCTGCACACATGGGGTCACCATGAGTCAGAATCAACTTGATGGCAACCAACAACCCCAGTACCCAAAAAGTGAGCTGAGTGGAGAGCCCTACTTTTGGCAGATAAGAGCAACCAGCTCAAAAGAACCTGTCAAAAATGGAGCAGAAGTAATAAATACCCTTCCTCACATCACTTCCTGCCCTTGGGATTTGCAAATGGTGCCCTTTATGGGTCAAATTCAGCTTAAGATGGACAATCAGGGAGACCATCAGAACAGGATGAGGATCACAAGTGGATCTGGAGGGGAAAATAGAAGATATCGAGCATAGTCAGAAAAACCAAGGAATATAAACAATGAGAAAACTACAGGAAAATAAAAAGTAGCAGCAACATAAAATAAAATGAAAGTGATAAATTTGTGTATATCAATTATCATACTAATTGTGCATGCAGCACCTCTTCCCTATTAAAAAAAAAAAAACCCTTAAATTGATGAAAAGGCAATATCAAGATCTATATTGTTCAAAAGGAGGAAACTGTGAGGAAAAAAACCAAAAGATTGAAAAGAGAGATCAGACAATTACACACACACACACACACAAATTTTAATGAAAATGAAGGTGAAGCATCAAAAAACAAAAAACAATATACGTGGACAAAAACCAAAAACACTGAATAAAACCATGCAGGAAATGATGTGAAGGTTAAAAAAAAAATGAAATAAGGAAGACTTAGCAGATATAATATCTCTGCAAAAAGGAAAATGGCACCTAAGTTTGTAAGGCAAAAATTCTAGAAATAGAAGATTTTTTTAAAGCTTAAAACAGCATAAACACACTCACACAATGAAAAAAAACAAAGCTTATACAACATTCAGACTGTCTGATAAACTACTCTACAAAAAGTCCAAAAATCTAGAGACATATACCAAAAACCAAGCCCATTGCCACTGAGTCCACTGTGACTCATGGTAATCCCATAGGCAGAGTACAACTGCCCCACAGGGTTTTCAAGGCTGTAAATCTTTACGGAAACAGACTGCCACATCTTTCTCCTGAGGAGTGGCTGGTAGGTTCAAACCATCAACCTACACTTAGCAGCTAAGCTCATTAACCACTGCACGACCAGGGCCCATATAATAAGCTATATCATAAGAGACTATAAGAGATACATAATAAACATTAAATATTTTATCTCCCAGGGAGTAAACATTATTTTGTATTCATGGAACACTTACAGAAACTAATCATATACTTGGGCAATAAGAAATCATTAATATGTTCCTCCAAAGAGCAGTTCTGCAAGTCTTATTTTCTGATTATAATACAATCATGTTAGAAGGCAATAATTTTTTTTATAATTTTTATTGTGCTTTAAGTGAAAGTTTACAAATCAAGTCAGTCTCTCATACAAAAACCCATATACACCCTGCTACACACTCCCAATTACTCTCCCCCTAATGACACAGCCCACTATCTCCCTCCACTCTCTCTTTTCGTGTCCATTTCACCAGCTTCTAACCCCCTCCACCCTCTCATCTCCCCTCCAGACAGGAGATGCCAACATAGTCTCAAGTGTCCACCTGATCTAAGAAGCTCACTCCTCACCAGCATCCCTCTCCAGCCCATTGTCCAGTCCAGTCCATGTTTGAAGAGTTGGCTTCAGGAATGGTTCCTGTCCTGGACCAACAGAAGGTCTGGGGGCCATGACCACCCGGGTCCCTCTAATCTCAGTCAGACCATTAAGTCTGGTCTTATGAGAATTTGAGGTCTGCAGGTCTGCATCCCACTGCTCTCCTGCTCCCTCAGGGGTTCTGTGTTGTGTTCCCTGTCAGGGCAGTCATAGGTTGTAGCCGGGCACCATCTAGTTCTTCTGCTCTCAGGGTGATGTAGTCTCTGGTTCATGTGGCCCTTTCTGTCTCTTGGGCTCTTAATCGCCTTGTGTCCTTGGTGTTCTTCATTCTCCTTTGATCCAGGTGGGCTGAGACCAATTGACACATCTTAGATTGCTGCTTGCTAGCGTTTAAGACCCCAGACGCCACTCTTCAAAGTGGGATGCAGAATGTCTTCTTAATAGATTTTATTATGCCAATTCACTTAGATGCCCCCTGAAACCATGGTCTCCAGACCCCTGCCCCTGCTACACTGGCCATCAAAGCATTCAGTTTCTTCAGGAAAGTTCTTTGCTTTTGGTTCAGTCCAATTGTGCTGACCTCCCCTGTATTGTGTGCTGTGTTTCCCTTCACCTAAAGTAGTTCTTATCTACTATCTAATTAGTGAATGCCCCTCTCCCACCCACCCATCCTTTCCCCTCTCGTAACCGCAAAAGAATGTTTTCCTCTCAGTTTAAACTATTTCTCAAGTACTTCTAATAGTGGTCTTATACAATATTTGTCCTTTTGCAACTAATTTCACTCAGCATAATGCCTTCCAGGTTCCTCCATGTTATGAAATGTTTCAGATTCCTCACTGTTCTTAATCGATGCATAGTATTCCATTGTGTGAATATACCATAATTTATTTATCCATTCATCCGTTGTTGGGCACCTTGGTTGCTTCCATCTTTTTGCTATTGTAAACAGTGCTGCAATAAACATGGGTGTGCTTATATCTGTTCGTGTAAAGGCTCTTATTTCTCTAGGATATATTCCAAGGGGTGGGATTGCTAGATCATAAAAAAAAAGATCATATAGTAGTTCTATTTCTAGCTTTTTAAGCAAGCGGCAAATTGATTTCTAAAGTGGTTATACCATTTGACATTCCCACCAGCAGCGTATAAGTGTTCCAGTCTCTCCACAGCCTCTCCAACATTGATTATTTTGTGTTGTTTTGGATTAATGCCAGCCTTGTTAGAATGAGATGAAATTTCATTGTAGTTTTGATCTGCATTTCTCTAATAGCAAATGATCGTGAACATTTCTTCATATATCTGTTAGCTACCTGAATGTCTTCTTTAGTGAAGTGTCTATTCATATCTTTTGCCCATTTTTTAATTGGGTTATTTGTCTTTTTGCAGTTGAGTTTTTGCAGTATCATGTAGATTTTAGAGATCAAGAGCTGATCAGAAATGTCATAGCTAAAAACTTTTTCCCAGTCTGTAGGTAGTCTTTTTACTCTTTTAGTGAAGTCTTTGGATGAGCATAGGTGTTTGATTTTTAGGAGCTCCCAGTTATCTAGTTTTTCTTCTACATTCTTTGTAAGGTTTTGTATATTGTTTATGCCATCTATTAGGGCTCCTAACATTGTCCCTATTTTTTCTTCCGTGATATTTATCGTTTTAGATTTTATATTTAGGTCTTTGATCCATTTTGAGTTAATTTTTGTGCATGGTGTGAGGTATGGGTCTTGTTTCGTTTTTTTTGCAGATGGATATCCAGCTATGCCGGCACCATTTGTAAAAAAAAGACTATCTTTTCACCATTTAACTGTTTTGGGGCCTTTGTCAAATATCAACTGCTCATACGTGGATGGATTTATGTCTGGATTCTCAATTCTGTTCCATTGGTCCTTGTATCTGTTGTTGTACAAGTACCAGGCTGTTTTCACTACTGTGGCAGTATAATAGGTTCTAAAATCAGGTAAAATAAGGCCTCTCACTTTGTTCTTCTTTTTCAGAAATGTTTTATTTATCCAGGGCCTCTTTCCCTTCCATATGAAACTGGTGATTTGTTTCTCCATCTCATTCAAGAATGTCATTGGGATCTGGATCAGAATTGCATTAAACATATAGATCACTTTTGGTAGTCCAGACATTTTTATAATGTTAAGTCTTCCTATCCATAAACAAGGTATGTTCTTCCACTTATGTAAGTCTCTTTTGGTTTCTTGCAGAAGTGTACTGTAGTTTTCTTTGTATAAGTCTTTTACATCTCTGGTAAGATTTATTCCTAAGTATTTTATCTTCTTGGGGGCTACTGCAAATGGCATTCATTTGGTGATTTCCTCTTCAATGTTCTTTTTGTTGGCATAGAGGAATCCAACTGATTTTTGTATGTTTATCTTGTATCCGGATACTCTGCTGAACTCTTCTATTAGTTTCTGTAGTTTTCTGGAGGATTCCTTAGGGTTTTCTGTGTATAAGATCATGTCATCTGCAAAGAGAGACACTTTGACTTCTTCCTTGGCAATCCAGATGCCCTTTATTTCTTTATCTAGCCTAATTGCTCTGGCTAGGACTTCCAGCACAATGTTGAATAAGAGTGGTGATAAAGGGCATCCTTATCTGGTTCCTGATCTCAACGGGAATGTTTTCAGGCTGTTTCCATTTAGGGTGATATTGGCAGTTGGCTTCGTATAAATGCCCTTTATTATGTTGAGGGATTTTCCCTCTATTCCTATTTTGCTGAGAGTTTCTATTATGAATGAGCATTGAACTTTGTCAAATGTCTTTTCTGCATCAGTTGATAAAATCATGTGATTCTTGTCTTTTGTTTTATTTATGTGGTGGAAGAAGGCATTTTTTTAAAAAAAATCACAAAAAAATTCTAATGAGAAATAGAAAAATATTCTGTAAATAACGATTTATCAAAGAAAAATGAGAAAAGAAACAGAAATTAAAAATACTTCATGAGAATTAGGAAATATCACCAAAAGTAAAATCAGAACTAAATGACAAATTACCCATAAAATAATGTAATGGAAATCGTGTCTTAGGAAAACCTAAGAGAAAGTGCTTAGTCTGTTTTTAGAGGAAATATACATTTTTAAATGCTTTAATAAGTTTAACAAATAATCAAAATGAGTTAACTATCACTAGTAAGTGATTAAAAAACACAAAATAAGCACTTTTTGTGCAACTTAAATTAATGAATCAGGAAATAGCAGCAATAAGAACAAAACACTTCTTCATTCAATATATATTACTTGAGTGCCTACTATTTGCATGAACCATTCTGGGCCTTGGGAAACAGCATTAAATAAAAGATTAAAAATAACTGATTTCATAAAGCTTACATTCTAATGGGGTGGAGCAAGATATTATGAATCTATCAGTGATTATTACTATGCAGAAAATTAAAGAGTATTGGTTAGTCTAAGGATATAATTAAAAAAACAAAGATGGTCAGCAAATATCTAAAGAATATGTCATGAAGTAGATTATATTTGGGTAAGATTTGACTATTTGGAAAAAACTATGAAATGACCTAGAATAAACACATTCTAGTAATAAGCATTGTTTTAATGGATAATAGTAAGCTAATCCTTACAAAAAATAAAACATCCCAAAAAATGTTTAATTTTCAAATAAGAGTCATTAAGAAAGTTTGAATTAAAAACAAGGGAGACAGAAGACAAAATGAGTCACTAACTATATTGAAATGACTCCATGGCATCTAACAACAACAACGCATTATCACTTGTAATGATCGTAAGATTATATTATGTACAAATTTATGGAAATAAATTCTATATCATATGGATGAATTCCTAGGAAATTATAGATTACCCACACTGACTTAAAAAGAATAAAAAATAAGTAGAACAATAAACATGTTTGATATTATAAAGTTAAAGGCCTGTCATTAATTTAAAAAGGCAAATATATTAGGTACTTTATATGTCAATTTTTCTAACCTTAAATGAAATGAAAATTTACATGGAAAAATGAATGTATGTTTTAAATTAAAAATTATTTAAAAATTGCTTGGTTTAGACTCAATAAAGTTGAAATATCCTTAGAAGACAGAGTAATATAAAAGTATAACACTAACAAGGAGAAAATTAATTGAAATGAATTTAAAAAGATGAAGTGATACAGTCTTGACATGATATGGGAAAATGGACACTTTTGTGTAAGTCTGATGAAATTTTAAATAAATGACATGACCCTTTTTTTCCTGTGTCTGACAATATTTTAAATTTCTAGGGATTTATCCCACAAAAATATTTGTCCATCCTCCAAATATAAAAATCACAAAATGTTCATTGCAGTATATAAAATATGGTACAAGTATAAATGTCTGTCATAAAGACAAATGAAAAAAGAAGATTCATCTATACTAATGAATAGTATTCACTGAAGAATAGAAATATTTCTAAAACCTATTCCTAAGATGGTACCCTAGTGGCACAGTGAGTGTTTAAGTGCTCAGCTGCTAACAGGCTGTTCCATGGGAGAAAGATGTGGCAGTTCTCTCCCTTAAAGATTAGAGCACTGGAAACCCTATGGGGCAGCTGTACTTTGTCCCATAGGGTCACCATGAGGCGGAATTGTCTCTATACTAATTGCAATAGAAAAAAAAAGAAGTATATGAATTTATGAATTCAATATTAAAATGCATCAACATTTCTGAACAATTACACAAAATTTCAGTGGAGTCTGTCTTAGTTATCTAGTGCTACTAAACAGAAATAGCATATACGGGTGGCTTTAACAACCAGAAATTCAATTTCTCACAGTTTAGGAGGCTAGAATTCCTAATTCTGGGCTCCAACTCTAGAGGAGGAATTTCTTTCTGTTAGTCTTGGGGAAAGGTCCTTATTCCTTGGCTTCTTGGTGATCTCCGTGTGGCATAGTGTTGATCCTCTCCCATCTCTGCTTGCTTGTTTGCTTGTTTGATAGCTTTTATTTCTCAAAAGAGACTGATTCAAGACACACCCTACCCTAATTCTGCTTCATTTGCATAACAAAGACACCCATTTCCCAAATGGAATTATAACCACAGGCATAGAGATTAGGATTTACAACACATTTGTGAGGGACATGATTCATTTTGTGACAATCTCTTAATGGAGACAAAGGGTAACAGGATCCTTAAGGTTTAATCTATAATCTTTTCTAATCACATTTTTTTTTAATTTTGAACTGAGAATTACATAACTGAAAATGGAAATAAGAAACAAAGAAAAACCTACAAGCTAATGCAGATGATATAAATAACAAAAATATTCCAGATTAAACATAATCTAGTAGAAAATCTTGTTATTCAAACCCTGTGCCTTTAAATATCATCTTGATAAAGAAAATTGATTTTTTTTAAAAAAATACTGTGATGGCGATTCCAGCTTAAGTAAAATTTGATAAGAAAGTTCATGACTATTCAAATGAGCTACATGAGCAATCAAACATCTAGCATAGTTCTGAAATAAGAGTTTAGCATATGCTGTCATCACATGATAAAAACATTTATGTAATAACATATGAAAATATTATTGAGCCATTAGGATAATACTAGTCTAAGAGCTTATTGAAATATTTGTTTCTTCTTAGCCTCATACATTTGCAAATGTGTATATATTTATTTGATGTGAAAAATATTATTATTAACACTAAGTGTATTTTAAAGGGAATTTTAAAAGTAGATGTCATAATGAGTATATCAAGATTGATCACCACCAAATGAATCATTTCACTTTACTAGCAGTGGCTTACTTTTTCAAATGGTTTGTTTCAATGGCTATCAAATTCGTAACAAAATTGAAGTATTAAAAATTATGGTGAAATATTTAAAAATGGCTAGAAAATGATGAGAAAAAACTTGAAAACGGGAAGTTAACTGTCGTGGTTAATTATGTATGTCAACTTGGCTAGGCTATGGTGCTCAGTCATTCAGTCAACCACTAGTCCAAATGTTGCTACAAAGCAGTTTACATGTGATGAAATCAGTTGGTCTTCAGTAAAGCAGATTATTCTCCACAATGTGGGTGGACTTAATTCAATCAGTTGAAAGCCTTAAGAACAAAAGAGACTTTTCTTTACTCTGCCTCTATAAATAGATATCTTGCAGAGGAATTCTGGCAAGATATCTATTTATAAAAAGAAAAAAAAAAGATATCTTGCCAGAATTCCTCCACTCTGCCCTTTTTCTGTCCCCTGACCTACAGGTTCTGGGACATGAGACTGACAGAATCATCAGTCTATATAATCTGATCTATAGATTTTGGATTTGCCAGTCCCCACAACTGTGTAAGCCAATTCCTTAATCTCCCTCTCTCTCTCTGTCTCTCCCTGCCCTCCACCCAAGGCCTAGGGGGCAGGGCCACTGAAATGATAAGTCTGGAAAAATGGAACTACCACCCAAAATCCAAGGGAGGAAGCCTACATAAAGGGCTGAGAATGGGGGCTGACTCCAAGTGCCAAGGGGTCCCTTCATAGAATCTGGAGGAAAGAGTCTTCTGGTCTCAGAGGATACAAGATAATTGTTTAGCCTTGAGATATAATGTGATTTGTCCTGTTGTGTTTTGGGGTATTCTCGGTACCTGTGACCTCTTGTTTCCCTCCAATTTTTCTTTTTGGGAATGAGAATGTCTCCTTCATGCCTTTTTCTCACTGTATTTTGGAAGCAGATAACTTGTATTCTTTCACAGATCCACTGATGGAGAGGAATTTTGTCCCAGGTTGGAATATACCCAGAGCTTCATCCATACTTGATTTGTTGTTGTTCTTGTTAGGAGTCATCAAGTTGATTCTGACTCATAGCGACCGTATGTACAACAAAATGAAACACTGTCCAGTTCTGCACCATTCTTACAATCATTGTTATGCTTGAGCCCATTGTTGCAACCATTGTGTCAGTCCATCTTGTTGAGGATCTTCCTCTTTTCCACCTGATTTAGATGATATAAAAGATGATATTTGAACTTAGAGTAGACGCTGGAATGGATTAAGACTTTTGGGGATACTAAAAAAAAACACCCATTGTCATCAAGTCGATTCTGACTCATGGCAACTCTATAGGACATAATAGAACTGCCCCAAGGAACGCCTGATAGATTCATTGCCGACCTCTTGGTTAGCAGCCATAGCACTTAACCATTACATCACCAGGGTTTCCTTGGGAATACTAGATGGGGTGAATATATTTTGGACACAGGAAGGATGTAAACATTGGAGGTCAAAGGGTAGTGTCATGAATTGAACCGTATCCCCCAAAAGATATGTTTTAGTCCTAACCCCTTTACCTGTGTATGAGACCCTGCTTGGGAATTTTTTTGTTGTTGTTGTTATGTTATTAATGGTGTCTTATAAGAGGTTGTGATCATTAAGACTGAGTGTCAACTTGGCCAGGCAATGATTCTCAGTGTTTTGGCAATTATGATGTAGTTAGGCAATCATATAATTTTGTAATCACCTCCACGATGTGATCTGATATAATCACCTCCATGATGGGATCTGCTATGAGTAGCTGATCAGTTGAAAGGGAGTTTCTCTGAGGCCTGCATCCAATGTAGGTGGGCTTTCTGGCAAAGGTCAGGGGGCTTTTGCTTGCTCTGGATCCTGCAGCTGGCTCCCATTCATCTGACTGCCAGTTATTGGGACCTGAGCTAGAAGCTTACTTGTTGATCTTGGGTTCTTCAGCCCCTACAGCTGCATAAGTCAGGAGAAACCTTCAGCCTGACCCACAGCCTTGGGACTTTTCAGCTTCTACAACAGCATGAGCCATTTCCTTGATATAAATATCTCTGTCTATATATGTGTGTGTGTGTATGTGTGTGTATATGCATGTATGTATATAAATAGACACTTTACCAGTTTTGCTTCTATAAAGAACTCAGCTTAAGACAGAAGGGAATATAGACACAGACAGGTACAAACACAGGGGATGACAGACTCCATGTGATAACAGAAGAAGATATATCTACAAGCCCAGCATGCCAACGATTGCAAGCAGTTGCTAGAAACTGAAAGATAGAAGGTCCTTCCCCTACAGCCTACACCTGAATTTGTACTTGAGTTTCAAAACTATGAGAAAATAAATTTCTGTTCTTTAAAGGCACCATTTTGTTATTTTTGTTAAGGCAGCTGTAAGTAAATAAAATGGCAATATGTATCACTGGTATTCTTTTCTTAAAGCAACGCATATCGACGGGATTCTCAACGTGTTTTAAATAATTTTGCAAAATCATTCCATGATTCCGAGCAAGTAACTGTGTCACTTAAAGTAAACATAAAAATAAAGATTGCCTTTTCATCCTAAACTGAACTGCTTAATAATATAAATACATTGTTGTTGTTGTTGTTGTTAGGTGCCCTCGAGCCGGTTTCGACTCATAACGACCATATGCACAACAAAAAGAAACACTGCCTGGTCCTGTGCCATCCTCACAATCGTTGTTATGCTTGAGCTCATTGTTGGAGAGACTGTATCACTCCACCTCGTTGAGGGTCTTCCTCTTTTTCGCTGACCCTGTACTCTGCCAAGCATGATGTCCTTCTCCAGGGGCTGATCCCTCCAGACTACATGTCCAAAGTATGTAAGACGCAGTCTCGCTATCCTCGCTTCTAAGGAGCATTCTGGTTGTACTTCTTCTAAGACAGATTTGTCCATTCTTTGGGCAGTCCATGGTATATTCAATATTCTTCGCCGACACCACAATTCAAAGGCGTCAACTCTTCTTCGGTCTTCCTTATTCATTGTCCAGCTTTCACATGCATATGATGCGATTGAAAATACCATGGCTTGGGTCAGGTGCACCTTAGTCTTCAGGGTGACATCTTTGCTCTTCAACACTTTGAAGAGGTCCTTTGCAGCACATTTATCCAATGCAATGTGTCTTTTGATTTCTTGACTGCTGCTTCCATGGCTGTTGATTGTGGATCCAAGTAAAATGAAATCCTTGACAACTTCAATCTTTTCTCCGTTTATTATGATGTTGCTCATTGGTCCAGTTGTGAGGATTTTTGTTTTCTTTATGCTGAGGTGTAATCCATACTGAAGGCTGTGGTCTTTGATCTTCATTAGTAAGTGCTTCAAGTCCTCTTCACTTTCAGCAAGCAAGGTTGTGTCATCTGCATAACGCAGGTTGTTAATGAGTCTTCCTCCAATCTTGATGCCCCGTTCTTCTTCATATAGTCCAGCTTCTTGTATTTGTTCAGCATACAGATTAAATAGGTATGGTGAAAGAATTCAACCCTGACACACACCTTTCCTGACTTTAAACCAATCTGTATCCCCTTGTTCTGTCTGAACAACTGCCTCTTGATCTATGTAAAGGTTCCTCATGAGCACAATTAAGTGTTCTGGAATTCCTATTCTTCATAGTGATATCCATAGTTTCTTATGATCTACGCAGTCAAATGCCTTTGCATAGTCAATAAAACACAGGTAAACAACCTTCCAGTATTCTCTGCTTTCAGCCAGGGTACATCTGACATTAGCAATGATATCCCTGGTTCCACATCCTCTTCTGAAATCAGCCTGAATTTCTGGCAGTTCCCTGTCGATATACTGCTGCAGACGTTTTTGAATGATCTTCAGCAAAATTTTGCTTGCATGTGATATTAATGATATTGTTCTATAATTTCCACATTCAGTTGATCACCTTTCTTGGGAATAGGCATAAATATGGATCTCTTCCAGTCAGTTGGCCAGGAAGCTGTCTTCCATAGTTCTTGGCATAGATGAGTGAGCACCTCCAGCACTGCATCTGTTGGTTGAAAGATCTCAATTGATATTCCATCAATTCCTGGAGCCTTGTTTTTTGCCAATGCCTTCAGACCAGTTTGGACTTCTTCCTTCAGTACCATCGGTTCCTGATCATATGCCACCTCTTGAAATATTTGAACATCAACTAATTTTTTTTTTTTTTTTGGAATAATGACTCTGTGTATTCCTTCCATCTTCTTTTGATGCTTCCTGCACCATTTAATATTTTCCCCATGGAATCCTTCACTATTGCAACTTCAGACTTGAATTTTTTCTTCAGTTCTTTCAGCTTGAGAAACACCGAGCGTGTTCTTCCCTTTTGGTTTTCCATCTCCAGCTCTTTTTACATGTCATTATAATACTTTATTTTGTCTTCTCAAGAGGTCCTTTGAAATCTTCTGTTCAGTTCTTTTACTTCGTGAATTCTTCCTTTTGCTTTAGCTGCTTGATGCTCAGGAGCAAGTTTCAGAGTCTCCTCTGACATCTATCTGAGTCTTTTCTTTCTTTCCTGTCTTTTCAGTGACCTCTTGCTTTCTTCATGGATGATGTCCTTGATGTCATTCCACAACTCGTCTGGTCTTCGGTCACCAGTGTTCAATGCCTCAAATCTATTTTTGAGATGGTCTCTAAATTCAGGTGGGGCATACTCAAGGTCATATTTTGCATATTTTGGCTCTCGTGGACTTGCTGTGATTTTCTTCAGTTTCAGCTTGAACTTGCATATGAGCAATTGATGGTCTATTCCACAGTCGGCCCCTGGCCTTGTTCTGACTGATGATATTGAGCTTTTCCATTGTCTCTTTCCACAGATGTAGTCAATTTGATTTCTGTGTGTTCCATCTGGCGAGGTCCATGTGTATAGTCACCATTTATGTTGGCAAAAGAAAGTATTTGCAATGAAGAAGTCGTTGGTCTTGCAAAATTCTATCATTCGATTTCCAGCATTGTTTCTATGACCAAGGCCATATTTTCCAACTTCTGATCCTTTTTCTTTCTTTCCAACTTTCGCATTCCAATTACCAGTAATTATCAATGCATCTTGATTGCATGTTCGATCAATTTCAGACGGCAGCCAGTGGCGCAGCAGCTGATAAAAATTGTCTATTTCTTCATCTTTAGCCCTAGTGGTTGGTGCGTAAATTTGAATAATAGTCGTACTAACTGATTTTCCTCATAGGTGTATGGATATTATCCTATCACTGACAGCGTTGTACTTCAGGATAGATCTTGAAAAGTTCTTTTTTTTTTTTTTATTAACATTTATTGAGCTTCAAGTGAACGTTTACAAATCAAGTCAGTCTGTCACATATAAGTTTATATACATCTTACTCCATGCTCCCACTTGCTCTCCCCCTAATGAGTCAGCCCTTCCAGTCTCTCCTTTCCTGACAATTTTGTCAGCTTCCAACTCTCTCTATCCTCCCATCCCCCCTCCAGACAGGAGATGCCAACACAGTCTCAAGTGTCCACCTGATACAAGTAGCTCACTCTTCATCAGCATCTCCCTCCTACCCACTGTCCAGTCCCTTTCATGTCTGATGAGTTGTCTTCGGGGATGGTTCCTGTCCTGTGCCAACAGAAGGTTTGGGGACCATGACCGCCGGGATTCCTCTAGTCTCAGTCAGATCATTAAGTATGGTCTTTTTATGAGAATTTGGGGTCTGCATCCCACTGATCTTCTGCTCCCTCAGGGGTTCTCTGTTGTGCTCCCTGTCAGGGCAGTCATCGGTTGTGGCCGGGCACTAACTAGTTCTTCTGGTCTCAGGATGATGTAAGTCTCTGGTTCATGTGGCCCTTTCTGTCTCTTGGGCTCTTAGTTATCGTGTGACCTTGGTGTTCTTTATTCTCCATTGATCCAGGTGGGTTGAGACCAATTGATGCATCTTAGATGGCAGCTTGTTAGCATTTAAGACCCCAGACGCCACATTTCAAAGTGGGATGCAGAATGTTGTCATAATAGAATTATTTTGCCAATTGACTTAGAAGTCCCCTTAAACCATGGTCCCCAAACCCCCGCCCTTGCTCCTCTGACCTTTGAAGCATTCATTTTATCCCGGAAACTTCTTTGCTTTTGGTCCAGTCCAGTTGAGCTGACCTTCCATGTATTGAGTGTTGTCCTTCCCTTCACCTAAAGCAGTTCTTATCTACTAATCAGTTAAAAACCCTCTCCCTCCCTTCCTCCCTCCCCGCCTCGTAACCACAAAAGTATGTGTTCTTCTCAGTTTATACTATTTCTCAAGATCTTATAATAGTGGTCTTATACAATATCTGTCCTTTTGCCTCTGACTCATTTCGCTCAGCATAACGCCTTCCAGGTTCCTCCATGTTGTGAAATGTTTCACAGATTCGGCACTGTTTTTTATCGATGCGTAGTATTCCATTGTGTGAATATACCACAACTTATTAACCCATTCATCCGTTGATGGACACCTTGGTTGCTTCCAGCTTTTTGCTATTGTAAACAGAGCTGCAATAAACATGGGTGTGCATATATCTGTTTGTGTGAAGGCTCTTATTTCTCTAGGGTATATTCCGAGGAGTGGGATTTCTGGGTTGTATGGTAGTTCTATTTCTACCTTTTTAAGAAAATGCCAGATAGATTTCCAAAGTGGTTGTACCGTTTTACATTCCCACCAGCGGTGTAGAAGAGTTCCAATGTCTCTGCAGCCTCTCCAACATTTATTATTTTGTGTGTTTTGGATTAATGCCAGCCTTGTTGGAGTGAGATGGAATCTCATCGTGGTTTTAATTTGCATTTCTTAATGGCTAATGATGGAGAGCATTTTCTCATGTATCTGTTAGCTGCCTGAATATCTTCTTTAGTGAAGTGTGTGTTCATATCCTTTGCCCACTTCTTCACTGGGTTGTTTGTCTTTTTGTGGTTGAGTTTTGACAGAATCATAGAGATTTTAGAGATCAGGCGCTGGTCTGAGATGTCATAGCTGAAAATTCTTTCCCAGTCTGTAGGTGGTCTTTTTATTCTTTTGGTAAAGTCTTTAGATGAGCATAGGTGTTTGATTTTTAAGAGCTCCAGTTATCGGGTTTCTCTTCATCATTTTTGGTAATGTTTTGTATTCTGTTTATGTCTTGTATTAGGGCTCCTGACGTTGTCCCTATTTTTTCTTCCATGACCTTTATCATTTTAGTCTTTATGTTTAGGTCTTTGATCCACTTGGAGTTAGTTTTTGTGCTTGGTGTGAGGTATGGGTCCTCTTTCATTTTTTTTGCAAATGGATATCCAGTTATGCCAGCACCATTTGTTAAAAAGGCTGTCTTTTCCCCAATTAACTGACACTGGGCCTTTGTCAAATATCAGCTGCTCATATGTGCATGGATTTATATCTGGGTTCTCAATTCTATTCCACTGGTCTATGTGCCTGTTGTTGTACCAATACCAGGCTGTTTTGACTACTGTGGCTGTATAATAGGTTCTGAAATCAGGTAGAGTGAGGCCTTCCACTTTCTTCTTCTTTTTCAGTAATGCTTTGCTTATCCGAGGCTTCTTTCCCTTCCATATGAAGTTGGTGATTTGTTTCTCCATCGCATTAGAAAATGACATTGGAATTTGGATCGGAAGTGCATTGTATGTGTAGATGGCTTTTGGTAGAACAGACATTTTTACTATGTTAAGTCTTCCTATCCATGAGCAAGGTATGTTTTTCCACTTGATTATGTCCTTTTTAATTTCTTGTAGTAAAGCTTTGTAGTTTTCTTTGTATAGGTCTTTTACATCCTTGGTAAGATTTATTCCTAAGTATTTTATGTTCTTGGGGATACTGTGAATGATATTGATTTGGTTATTTCTTCTTTGATGTTCTTTTTCTTGATGTAGAGAAATCCAAGTGATTTTTGTATGTTTATCTTATAACCTGAGACTCTGCCAAACTCTTCTATTAGTTTCAGTAGTTTTCTGGAGGATTCCTTAAGGTTTTCTGTGTATAAGATCATGTCATCTCCAAATAGAGATAATTTTACTTCCTCCTTGCCAATCTGGATGCCCTTTATTTCTTTGTCTAGCCTAATTGCTCTGGCTAGGACTTCTAGCACAATGTTGAATAAGAGCGGTGATAAAGGGCATCCTTGTCTGGTTCCCATTCTCAAGGGAAATGCTTTCAGGTTCTCTCCATTTACAGTGATGTTGCCTTTTGGCTTTGCATAGATGCCCTTTATTATGTAGAGGAATTTTCCTTCAATTCCTATTTTGGTAAGAGTTTTTATCATAAATGGGTGTTGGACTTTGTCAAATGCCTTTTCTGCATCAATTGATAAGATCATGTGGTTTTTGTCTTTTGTTTTATTTATGTGGTGGATTACATTAATGGCTTTTCTAATATTAAACCAGCCTTGCATAAAAAAAAAAATAATACCTGGTATAAATCCCACTTGGTAGGGGTGAATTATTTTTTTGATATGTTGTTGAATTCTATTGGCTAGAATTTTGTTGAGGATTTTTGCATCTATGTTCATGAGGGATATAGGTCTATAATTTTCTTTTTTTGTAATGTCTTTACCTGGTTTTGGTATCAGGGAGATGGTGGCTTCATAAAATAAGTTGGGTAGTATTCCGTCATTTTCTATGCTTTGAAATACCTTTAGTAGTAATGGTGTTAACTCTTCTCTGAAAGTTTGGTAGAACTCTGCAGTGAAGCCGTCCAGGCCAGGGCTTTTTTTTGTTGGGAGTTTTTTGATTACCGTTTCAATCTCTTTTTTTGTTATGGGTCTATTTAGTTGTTCTACTTCTGAATGTGTTAGTTTAGGTAGGTAGTGTTTTTCTAGGAATTCATCCATTTCTTCTAGGTTTGCAAATTTGTTAGAGTACAGTTTTTTGTAATAATCTGATACGATTCTTTTAATGTCAGTTGGGTCTGTTGTGATGTGGCCCTTCTCGTTTCTTATTTGGGTTATTCGTTTCCTTTCTTGTATTTCTTTAGTCAGTCTAGCCAAAGGTTTATCAATTTTGTTAATTTTTTCAAAGAACCAGCTTTTGGCTTTGTTAATTCTTTCGATTGTTTTTCTGTTCTCTTGTTCAGCTCTAATTTTTATTATTTGGTTTCTTCCGGTGCCTGATGGATTCTTTTGTTGCTCACTTTCTATTTGTTCAAGTTGTAGGGACAGTTCTCTGATTTTGGCTCTTTCTTCTTTTTGTATGTGTGCATTTATCGATATAAATTGGCCTCTGAGCACTGCTTTTGATGTGTCCCAGAGGTTTTGATAGGAAGTATTTTCATTCTCGTTGCATTCTATGAATTTCCTTATTCCCTCCTTAATGTCTTCTATAACGCAGTCTTTTTTCAGGAGGGTATTGTTGAGTTTCCAAGTATTTGATTTCGTTTCCCTAGTTTTTCTGTTATTGATTTCTACTTTTATTGCCTTGTGGTCTGAGAAGATACTTTGTAATATTTCGATGTTTTGGACTCTGCAAAGGTTTGTTTTATGACCTAATATGTGGTCTATTCTAGAAAATGTTCCATGTGTGCTAGAAAAAAAAAGTACACATTGGAGCAGTTGGGTGGAGAGTTCTGTATAAGTCAATGAGGTCAAGTTGGTTGATTGTTGTAATTAGGTCTTCCATGTCTCTATTGAGCTTCTTACTGGATGTCCTGTCCTTCTCCAAAAGTGGTGTTGAAGTCTCCTACTATAATTGTGGAGGTGTCTATCTCACTTTTCAGTTCTGTTAAAATTTGATTTATGTATCTTGCAGCCCTGTCTTTGGGTGCATAAATATTTAATATGGTTATGTCTTCCTGATCAATTGTCCCTTTTATCATTATGTAGTGTCCTTCTTTATCCTTTGTGGTGGATTTAAGTCTAAAGTCTATTTTGTCAGAAATTAATATTGCTACTCCTCTTCTTTTTTGCTTATTGTTTGCTTGATATATTTTTTTCCATCCTTTGAGTTTTAGTTTGTTTGTGTCTCTAAGTCTAAGGTGTGTCTCTTGTAGGCAGCATATAGATGGATCGTGTTTCTTTATCCAGTCTGAGACTCTCTGTCTCTTTATTGGTGCATTGAGTCCATTTACATTCAGTGTAATTATAGATAAATAAGTGTTTAGTGTTGTTATTTTGATGCCTTTTTAGGTGTGTTGTTGACAATTTCATTTTTCCACTTACTTTTTTGTGCTGAGACGTTTGTCTTAGCAAATTGTGAGATCCTCATTTTCTTAGTGTTTGACTTTGTGTTTGTTGAGTCGTTATGATTTCCTTGGCTTTTATCTTGAGTTCTGGAGTTGTTATACCTCTTTGTGGTTACCTTAATATTTACCCCTATTTTTCTAAGTAAAAACCTAACTTGTATTGTTCTATATCACCTTGTGTCGCTCTCCATATGCCACCTGTATTTAGTCCCTCTTTTTGATTATTGTGATCTTTTACATATTGTCTTCAATGATTCCCTGTTATGAGCATTTTTTTTTTAATTAATCTTAATTTGTTTTTGTGATTTCCCTATTTGAGTTGATATCAAGATGTTCTGTTTTGTGACCTTGTGTTGTGCTGGTATCTGATATTATTGGTTTTCTGACCAAACAATATCCTTTAGTATTTCTTGTAGCTTTGGTTTGGTTTTTGTAAATTCTCTAAGCTTGTGTTTATCTGTAAATATCTTAATTTCACCTTCATATTTCAGAGAGAGTTTTGCTGGATATGTGATCCTTGGCTGGCAGTTTTTCTCGTTCAGTGTTCTGTATATGTCGTCCCATTGCCTTCTTGCCTGCATGGTTTCTGCTGAGTAGTCTGAACTTATTCTTATTGATTCTCCCTTGAAGGAAACCTTTCTTTTCTCCCTGGCTGCTTTTAAAATTTTCTCTTATCTTTGGTTTTGGCAAGTTTGATGATAATATGTCTTGGTGTTTTTCTTTTTGGATCAATCTTAAATGGGGTTCGATGAGCATCTTGGATAGATATCCTTTCATCTTTCATGATGTCAGGGAAGTTTTCTGCCAGCAGATCTTCAACTATTTTCTCTGTGTTTTCTGTCCTCCCTCCATGTTCTGGGACTCCAATCACACACAAGTTATCCTTCTTGATAGAGTACCACATGATTCTTAGGGTTTCTTCATTTTTTTTTAATTCTTTTATCTGATTTTTTTCAGCTATGTTGGTATTAATTCCCTGGTCCTCCAGATTTCCCAGTCTGCATTCTAATGGCTCGAGTCTGCTCCTCTGACTTCCTATTGCGTTGTCTAATTCTGTAATTTTATTATTAATCTTTTGGATTTCTACATGCTATCTCTCTATGGATTCTTGCAACTTATTAATTTTTCCACTATGTTCTTGAATAATCTTTTTGAGTTCTTCAACTGTTTTATCAGTGTGTTCCTTGGCTTTTTCTGCAATTTGCCTTATTTCGTTTGTGATGTCTTGAAGCATTCTGTAAATTAGTTTTTTATATTCTGTATCTGATAATTCCAGGATTGTATCTTCATTTGGGAAAGATTTTGATTCTTTTGTTTGGGGGGTTGTAGAAGCTGTCATGGTTTGCTTCTTTATGTGGTTTGATATCGACTGATCTCTCCAAGCATATAAAAAATAGTAGTGGTTTATTCTGCAATTGGTCACTGAGTCTTAACTTGTTTTGTTTTCTTTCAATATACGTGGATGGGCTACTAGATTGTGCTGTCTTGTTTGTTGTAGCCCTTGACTTACTTATGCCCTATTACCAGCTGGTTTGGGCTGTTGCCAGATATATATGCCTGAGTCTACTCACTATTATTGAGTAGAATCTGATTTTGGGTCATCAAGTGTGTGCTGCACCCTAACACCTATCCACCTCGAGAAGTAGTGGTGATAGTTGTGTGCACCAGATTCTATTAGCAGCTGGGGTTCACACTCCAGAGGGGGCAGGATGCTGACAGGCTTCCCCCAAGTGTCAGTGAGGTAGGTGTGTCTCTATTCCTATAGCACCTTGGTGGGAGGGCACTGCAGCTGTACCTTAGGCTCCCAATGCAAGTACCTCTACTGATTGGTAGATGTCACCCTCCTTAGACCCCTAAGGCAAGCAGCTAGGTGGTCTGGGGGGAGCTTCAGCCCTCAGTTTCCTGTTGTGGGTCAGATAGGGCTCTGTTGAATAGGCAGAGATATCAGACCTGGGAAACTTGTTTTTCCAGAAAATCCGCTATAAAAAAAGTGCAGTCAGATCCCTATCAGAACTGCCTTTGGATTATAACCACCTCCTTATTCCCTGTAAGGATGAAATTCCAAGATTTGGGTCACATATGTTTGGCTGTAGCTGGTTCTGTGTTTTTAGCCTAATTAGGGATGGATTTTTGGTCCCTGGGTTTTTTGTGGTTCCTTCTCTCAGGCAGGAAGAATGGGTTAGGAAAAGACCAAAAAAAAAGGGGGGGGGAAGCAAAGCCGCCACAGAGCCGGAGCTGTTCACCCTCTGGCTCATGAAATTCCAATGTTAATGAAGCTGCCTGGGAAGGGTGGGGGAGGGTTCAGAGAAAAAGGAGAGTAGCACCTCGGAATATAGCCACAGTTGCTTGTCTTGCTTGGAATGACTATTTTATCTGAGATTCCCGAGGGGCGTGTCGCCTATGTGTGCTGGCTGTGTGGAGATTGCCCCCGAGTGTCTGCCCGCTGAAGCCGTGGTCAGATCTTCCGCTGCCAGTCCAAAGCCCAGCGTCACGGTTCCCCTGCTGGGACGCTGCACTCCTGGCTCCAAAATCAGTAGCTGCCTCCCGGGACGTCTCGTCCCACCAGCCGCATCGCCGCACCGCCCCCGCGGACCAGCTGGGTCCCCTCCGGGGCTTAGTTCAGAGAAGTAAGGCTGTGCCCCATGCTTGCGCCGTGACGGTGCCCAGTCAAAAGCCCGGCGCCAAGGTTCTGCGGCTGTGACACTGCACACCCGGCTCCAAAACCAGTCACTGCTTCCTGGGGACTTCTCCCACCAGCTGTGTCACCACGCCACCTGCGCAGACCGGCTAGGCCCCCTCCCAGGGTGAGTTCAGGGGGTTAGGGCTGCTCCCCTTGTTTGTGTTGTCACAAGATTTTTGAGTTCAGCTCCCCTGGGCCCAGCCCTAAGCCCGGCGCCAAGGTTACCTGACTGGGACGCTGGCTCCAGGCTCCAAAAACAGTCGCTGCTTCCCCGTATTTGTTCATTCTCTGTCTCTAAATCTGTGTTTGTTGTTCAAGGTTTGTAGATTGTTATGTATGTGATCGATTCACTTGTTTTTCCAAGTCTTTGTTGCAAGAGGGATCCGAGGTAGCGTCTACCTAGTCCGCCATCTTGAAAAGTTCTTTTTGATGGTGAATGCAATACCATTCCTCTTCAAGTTGTCATTCCCAGCATAGTAGACTATATGATTGTCTGATTCAAAATGGCCAGTACCAGTCCATTTCAGCTCACTAATCCCTAGGATATTGTGTTTATGTGTTCCATTTCATTTTTGATTGATTTCCAATTTTCCTAGATTCATACTTCGGACATTCCAGGTTCCAATTATTAATGGATGTTTGCAGCTGTTTCTTCTCATTTTGAGTCATGCCGCATCAGCAAATGAAGGTCCCGAAAGCTTTACTCCATCCACGTCATTAAGGTCGACTCTACTTTGAGGAGGCAGCTCTTCCTCAGTCATCTTTTGAGTGCCTTCCAACCTGGGGGCTCATCTTCCAGCACTATATCAGACAATGTTCCGCTGCTATTCATAAGGTTTTCACTGGCTAATGCTTTTCAGCAGTAGACTGCCGGGTCTTTTTTCCTAGTCTCTCTTAGGCTGGAAGCTCAGCTGAAACCTGTCCTCCCATGGGTGACCCTGCTGGTATCTGAATACCAGTGGCATAGCTTGCAGCACCACAGCAGCACACAAGCCCCCACAGTATGACAAACTGGCAGACATGTTGGGTATAAATGTATATATTTAAATAAAACTTGAAAATAGCAAAAAAAAAAAAAAATTTAGTATTGTTTCTTACTTAACATTTAGGTTTAGTTGCTGTTAACGACTAATAATAGTAGACAATAGGTATATCATTTACTGCCACTCTTGTATAACATGGACAAGAATAAGGAGTTCTTAGCTAAAAGGGGACATCAGTGGTATACTCAATTTGAAACTTGTAGAGTACTACCTTTCATAAATTTTTGCCCAAATATACATAGTCAATGATGCCTTCACTCTTTTTTCTGCATCTTTAGCTAAAGGGAAAAATAAAATATTGAGAAAGAGGAGTATATGCTACTTTCCAGTAAAAGTATACAAAAAATTGCATGCATTTTTTTTTTCTTCATCTTCTATTGTCAGAACGTGGTTACAGAGTTCAGTCACATATAGCTGGGAGACCAACAAAGAAATGTAGGTCTAATTGGGGTCTCAGGGACACAACTTTTCTATAATCCTGGTAGAAGACTAGAAGGGTTTTGAGGATAAAAAAAAAATTCATATTGCACAAGAAGAATAATTATGGTACCACTGGGATTGGAACAACTATTTTAAATTAGCTGAGTTGTAAGAAAAATTCTAGAAGGATATGTATTAGTCTACATGAAAATTAGCTCCTTTTCCTTTCTTCTCCCCCGTTATTCCATTGTCCATCTTATTTCCCAACGTTTTTGTCTAAAACTTTTGATTAATATTCCTCTGAGTTAAATAGGCTGACTACATTATTATAGGAAAGATTAATCAGTTTTGTTAGTTTATAATAATGTAAAAAACCTAAGCCTCTTATTTTTTCTTCCTCTTCTTATTCACAAGAAATATAACTTATACAACTCTATACACAACTGTATAGATGAATACATTGATTTAGAAAATAACTGATCTTTCCAAACTTTTTGTTTTGAAGAGTCCTGCATGGCTATTCCATTCTAATGTATTAGAGATAGAATTCTAATTGAAGAACCCCCCACCTAACACTTTAAATATGCATTTTATTGTCATCTGCCTTGAGTTCTTTCTAACAAGAAGAGTTTGGTTGCCATAAACTTTGACTTGTAGGTATTACGGATTGAAATGTCTTCCCAAAATATGTGTTGGAACACTAACCCCTATACCTGTAGATGTAATGTAGTATAGTATAATGCAATCTCTTTGCGTAATGTAATCTAATGTAATGTTGTAAGCTTCCATAATGCAACCTACTGTAGTGTAATCAGTCAATAGTTCAGGTCATACTAATATAGTTGTTGATAGTTATTGTTAGTTTCCTTCAAGGCAGCTCTGACTCATGGTGCTATTACATATTTTACTGTTGTTTTGTGCAGTCCAGTCAATTCTGACTCATAGAGACCCTATATGACAGAGCAGAGCTACCCCATAGGCTGTAATCTTTACAGGGGCAAATTGCCAGGTCTTTTCTCCCATGGAGCCACTGGGGGTTTCGAGCTGCCAGCCTTTGGGTTAGCAGCTGAGTGCTTAACCATTGTACCACAAGGGCTCCTTGAACTTATGTGTAACAGAAGGACTTGCGTGTGAAGGACGAATCCTAAAACTAATCACTTCTGAGTTATATAAGAATCAGAGTAGACACAGAAGCATGCATACATGGGAGAAAGAGTGAGAGAATTGTCTAGAAGTCAAGGACCTAAGGAAGACCTAGGACTATATACAAGGAAGAAATCAACATAGCTAAGACATTGGTTTGGACTTTTAGCCTCCAGAACTGTGAGAAAATAAATTTCTGTCTTTAAAGCTACACATTTGTGGTATTTTTGTTAGGGTAGCTCTAGATATCTAAGACAATAGGCTAGAATGTGTCTTTTATAGTGGGGAGTGGTAAGAACTGTTGTAAACTGATGAGCAAAGCCTCAATGCAAGTGCAGCTACATTTCAGAACTTTCTCATTTCTTAATAGAAGCCAAAAATCTAGATATTTATGCTATATTCCCTGACTTCTAAATCTTAATTTATTAAGCATTGTCTGCTATATCTGTTCACTGAATTTATTCTAAGAACGTATAGATTGTAACTTTGCTGTACATGTATCAGTGTTTCCCTTCCAGTTGTATGCGTATTTGTGCTTAAGTTTCTTAACTGATATTGTCTAATTTAAAAAGGAACATAACTGAAAAGTGAAGCTATGCTACTGTATGAAAAATATCTGGGCAGATACTTCCAGAAATTTGCAAATATTTATCTCCTCATTTATTATTCAGTTAGTGCTATCATCATTGCTATTTAAGTAGTTGTTCAGTTAAGAAGCATCTAACAATTGTCAAATTCAATGAACTCAGATACTATATTAATGGATCAAAATGATCTATCATGTCTCAAATTGGAACATAATTTTCTTTTGGCTGTTTCCTAATCTCAGCATGTTGTTATTATCAGCTACCAGCCATGATTCCCACCAAGATATGAAAAAAAAAAAAAGTTATGTTAATTATACAGCAGCATTTCTGCTATACATTACTGACCTTTTCAAAATTCTTTTTTTTTTTTTTGGTCAGTGTTTCGTAAACCATTTCTGCAAAGACATAATAAATAAATAAAAAGTCATTATTTTTAGGCTATTTTTCATAAATGATTAAGGGAAAGGAAAAACTACCTTAGTTCTGCATTTTGCAGCCTTGTGCAATTGATTATTTTTAGTTAAAATTTTGGGATTTTATGTTAAGTTTAAACATAATTATATATACAGAATAACAATGGCTCAGTTTTAAAGCCCTTTGGATCAGCCAAATCATTGATGGGTTTCATGTTAAAAAGGAACCTTCCCTTTCTTTCTGACATGAAGACTTATTTTTGCACTTTCTAGTGGCTTTTTTTTTTTTTTTTTTGGGGGGGGGGCATAGTAGCTAAGTGCTATGGCTGCTAACCAAAAGTTTGGAAGTTTGAATCCACCAGGAGCTCCTTGGAAACTCTATGGGGCAGTTCTACTCTGTCCTATAGTGTTGCTATGAGTCAGAATAGACTCGATGGCATAGGGTTTGGTTTGGTTTTTGGAATACCAGTTTGGAGCCCTGGTGGCTCAGTGGTTAAGAGCTTAGGCTGCTAACCAAAAAGTTAGCAGTTCAAATCCACAGCTGCTCCTCAGGGACCCTGTGTGGCAGTTCTACTCTGTTCCATAGGGTTGCTATGAGTCATAGCGAAATTCAGTTGAAGAATTCTTATCAAAGTTATTGACGAAGCAAAAAATTGTGTTAATTTTATAAATTAGCTAATTATAAGATACACTTTTCATCTTTATATATAAGCAAGCACACACACACATAAACCTGTAGAAACCATTCCTTCAATTTATATTTTTTGGATATCTGTCAATAATAGCCAGAAAAGACAGTTTGTAACACTGCGGATACTACGGTGAAGAAAAAAAAGAAGACAGAAATTATGCCTGATGAGAATTCATTCTAATATTGGAGACAGGAAAACATGGAATATATATTATGTAAAAATGTAGTATGTATTTATTACGTTGGATGGAAAGAGAAACTATAACTTGCAAATAAAAACCTAAAGAAACTGAGGTATGTGGTAAAAAACACTTCCAGCAGAGTGAAATGCTCTGAGGTGTAGGGAAATATACCTGGAGTGTATGATAAACAAGGAGCCAGGTAGAATTGTACAGACTGACCTACGGGGAGAGCTGTAGATCAACTCCAAATGGCATTGCAGATCAGATAGCATTAAAAAAAAAAAAAAAAAGACCATAGAGTTAATTCCAATTCATGGTGATCCTGTGTGTGTCAGAGCAAAGCTGTGCACTATTGGGTTTTCAGGGGCTGATTTTTCAGAAGTAGATCACCAGACCTTTCTTCCATGGTGCCACTGGGTAGGTTCAACCCACCAAACTTTAGGTTTGCAGTTAAGTGCAAACTATTTGTGCCAAGGATTCTGCATATAGCATAGGAATAACATATTCTACGCTGAGATAATTAGATTTACATGGTAACAGGATCACTCTGATTACTATGTTGAAAATACATGAACGTAAGTTTGGGCAGAAGCAGTGTACTAATGAGAAGATTTTTACAATAAACCAGGAGAGTGATAAAATTATGGCTTGGACCTGGATTGTGACTAGTGGTTAAACTCTAGACTTATATGTAAGGAAAAGTCTCCAGGATTTAAATTAATAAGTGAGGAAAGTGAAATAACTTGCCATGTAGGTATCTGGGGAAGGAGAGACAGAGCAGATTTCAGTTGCAAGTGCTTTGAGGTAGGAATTTACCTGGAGTAGAAGAACAGCAAGGAAACTTATGTGTTTGGATCAATGTGAATGACTGGATTATGCAGTTCTGTAGCAGTTGAGATTAGAGATAGCAAGTGCCAAAGTAAGAAGGACAGGGCGTGGGGAGGCAGAGAAAAAGAGGACTCAAGGATGACACCAAGGTGTGGGACCAAAACAATAAACCATGAGCTGCCATTAACTGAAATAGGTAAGAATAGAGGTGGTGTTGGTTTAGGGGGGAATATATGAAGCTTAGTTTTGGGCATGATAAGGTTGAGATGTAGAGGTCCAGATATGCCGTTAAATGTTCTGATATAAAATTTCTGTAAGGGAGAACTGGCCTGATAATACAAATACGTGTGTTATCAGCATTTGGATGAGATCACATGGGGAGTAAGCTTGAAAGACAAGCAGTCCCATTACTGAATTCTAGGCTTCCAAGTTTGGAGAGATAATGAAGAGCCATGTAAAGGGATTGGTTAAAGCCTGATCTGTTAAGTGAAACCAATAATAACAGATGACTCCCTATTCCAAATGTTTGATTTATTTTCAAGTGATATTCTATGTATATTGATGTGCAATTATCCATACTCTTTCATAAAGTGCTTTTAGGGCATATCAAACAAGTAATATTTTATGAATACAGTTGTTTTTATGTAAGAACAATTAGAAAGCAATAAAAAAGTTACCTATAAGATTGGAAAACACGGGGAGGGGGCCTAGATGGCTGACTAGGTAGAAGCTACCGTGGATCCCTCTTGCAACAAACACTCGGAAAAACAAGTGAATCGATCACATACATGACAATCTACCAACCCTGAGCATCAAACACAGAACTAAGGAGTTGACCTGAGTGACGGGAGCAAATAGCCACGCCCTGAATCAGGGACCTTTTCTGGAACTGGTGTCCCAAGCCACAGCCTTGAGCCCTTGTGGTTCCTTGATGCCAGGGTGGTGGGGCTGATTGTGGCTTACTGACATGGGGCAAGCACAGGACGCAGCCGTAACCCCTAACTCTCTGGAATAACCTCGGTAGAGACTCAGCCAGTGCAAGCAGGCTGCACACTGATGCAGCTGACAAGAGAACAAGCAACCACGGGGAAGCAGCGACTGTTTTTGGAGCCTGGAGCCAGTATCCCAGTCAGAAAGCCTTGGTGCTGGGCTTTGGACTAAGTGCAGAGGAGCTGATCATGGCTTGCTGAGACAGTGCAAGCATGGGACACAGCCCTAACCCCCTGAGGTAACCTTGGGGGAAACCCATCCAGTGCACACAGGCTGCACAACAACATGGCTGACAGGAGAAGGAGAAATCATGGAGAAGCAGTAACTAGTTTTGCAGCCTGGAGTGGAGCATCTCAGCCAGAAAGCCATGGTGCTGGACTTTGGACTAGGAGCAGAGGAGCTGATCACAGCTTCCTGAGACAGTCCAAGCACAGGAAGCAGGGCTGACCTTTGGGGGCAATTTCCACCCAGCCAGCTGCACACAAGCTACACGTGCCTCTGGAATCTCAGATAAAACAGTCATCACCAAGCAAGATAAGTAACTTTGTCTATATTGCCTTGCTACTCTTTCCTGTCTATCTGACCCCTCCCCTCCTTGCCCCAGGTGGCTTCATTAACATTGGAATTTCCTGGGCCAGGGAGTGAAGTGCTCTGTGTTTTTTTTTTTTTTTTTTTTCCTAACCCATTCTCCTGGCCTGAGAGAAGCAGCAATTAACAACCCGGGGGAAAAATCCTTCCCTGACTTCTCTAAACTAGAATAAAAATACAGAACCAGCTCCAGCCAAGCATATGAGATCCACAATCTTTGGCTCTCATCCCTACAGGGAACAAGGAGGCTATTATAATGCAAAGGCAATTCTGATAGAGACCTGACTATAATTGTTTTAGTGGAGCAGTGGAAAGACAAGTTTTACAGGCCTGATACCTTTCTACCTATTAAACAGAGCCCTCACTGATCAATAGCAGGGAACTGAGGGCTGAAGCTCCACCCAAACCACCTAGCCACCTGCTAAAGGTGTCTGAGGAAAGTGACGCCTACCAATCTTTAGAGGTACAAGCATTGGGTGCCTAAGGTACAGCTGCAGAGCCCACCCACCAAAGTGCTTTAGGAATAGAGACACACCTACCTCATTGGCACGTGAGGAAAAGCTATCAGCATCCTGCCCTCCTTGGAATGTGACCACCTGCCACTACTAGAATCTGGTGCACACAACTATCACCACTACTCCTCTAAGAGAATAGGTGACAGTCTACACCACACACTTGGTGACCTAAAATCAGAACACCTAAGCTGATTTTATTCAAGAATAGTGAATCCACTCTTAGGCTTACATATCTGGTAACAGCTCTAACCAGCTGGCAATAGAACACAAGTGATTCAAAGCTACAACAATCAAGACAGTGCAATCTAGTAGCCCATCTGGGTATATTGAAACAAAACAAAACAAGAAGATAAGACTCAGTGAGCAAATATAAAATAAATCATTACCATATCTTATAGATGGCTCAGAGACAGGAGTTGATATCAAATCACATAAAGAAGCAGACCATGATTGCTTCTACAAATCCCCAAATTAAAGAATCAAAATCTTTCCCAAATGAAGATACAATCCTGGAATTGCCAGATGCAGAAAATAAAAAAAAAAAAAACAACTAATATACAAAAATGCTTCAAGACATCAGGGATGACCTCAGAAATGAAATAAGACAATCTACAGAAAAAACCAAGGAACACACTGATAAAGAAGTTGAAGAAATCAAAAAGATTATTCGAGAATATAGTGAAAAAATTAATAAGCTGCAAGAATCCATAGAGAGACAGCACTCAGAAATCCAAAAGATTAACAGTAAAATTGCAGAATTAGGCAACTGGGTAGGAAATCAGCGGAACAGAATCGAGGAATTGGAAAGCAGAGTGGGGGAGTTGGAGGATAAGACAATTGGCACCAATATAGTTGAAGAAAAATCAGATAAAAGAATTAAAAAAAAAATGAAGAAACCCTAAGAATCATGTGGGACTCTATCAAGAAGAATAACTTGCATGTGACTGGAGTACCAGAACAGGGAAGGATAACAGAATATACGGAAGGAAGAGTTAAAGATATATTGGCAGAAAACTTTCCTGGCATCATGAAAGATGAAAGCATATCTATCCAAGATACTTATCAAACCCCATACAAGACTGATCCGAAAAGAAAATCACCAAGGCATATTATCATCAAACTTGCCAAAACCAAAGATAAAGAGAAAAATTTTAAAAGCAGCCAGGGATAAAAGAAAAGTCACCTACAAAGGAGAATCAATAAGAATAAGTTCAGACTACTCAGCAAGAAGGCAATGGGATGGCATATATAGAGCATTGAAGGAATAAAACTGTCAGCCAAAAATCATATATCCAGGAAAACTATCTCTCAAATATGAAGGTGAAATTAAAACGTTTACAGATAAACGCAAGCTTAGAGGAACTGCAAAAACACAACCAAAGCTATAAGAATTACAAAGGAAATTCTATGGTCAGAAAATCAATATTATCAGATTCCAACATAACCCAAGGTCACAGAACAGAACATCCTGGTACCAACTCAAATAGGGAAATCACAAAAACAAAAGAAGACTAATTTAAAAAATAAAAATATGCTCAAAACAGGGAATCATTGAAGTCATTATGTAAAATATTACAATAATCAAAAATGAGGGACTAAATATGGGAGGCATAGATCTTCCATAAGGAGAGGAAAACAAGGTGATATAGGAAGATACAAGTTAGGTTTTTACTTAGAAAAATAGGTGTAAGTATTAAGGTAACCACAAAGAGGTCTAACAATTCCATACTTCAAAATAAAAACCAAGATAAACATGACGACTGAGCAAAAATAAATTCAACTACTACGAAAATGAGGAACACATAATTTACAAAGAAAAACTCAGCACTAAAAAATTAGTGGAAAAATGAAATTGTAAACAGCACACACAAAAAGACATCAAAATGACAGCACTAAACATCCTTATCTATAATTATGCTGAATGTAAATGGACTAAATGCACCAATAAAGAGACAGAGAGCCTCAGACTGGGAAAAAAAAAAAAAAAGATCCATCTATATGCTGCCTACAAGATATACACCTATGACTTACAGACACAAACAAACTAAAACTCAAAGGATGGAAAAAAATATGTCAAGCAAACAACAAGCAAAAAAGAGCAGGAGTGGAAATATTAAATTCTTACAAAATGAACTTTAAATTAAAATCCACCACAAAGGATAAAGAAGGACACTACATAATGATTAAAGGGACAATTGACCAGGAAGATATAACCATATTAAATATTTATGCACCCAATGACTGGGCTGTAAGATACATAAAACAAACATTAACAGAATTGAAAAATGAAATAGATACCTCCACAATTATAGTAGGAGACTTCAACACCACTTTCGGAGAAGGACAGGACTTCCAGTAAGAAGCTCAATAGAGACACGGAAGACTTCATTGCTACAATCAACCAACTTGACCTCATAGACTTATACAGAACACTCCACCGAACGGCTGCAAAGTATACTTTTTTTTCTAGCACACATGGAACATTCTCTAGAATAGGCCACATATTAGGTCATAAAACAAACCTTTGTAGAATCCAAAACATTGAAATATTACAAAGCGTCTTCCCAGACCATAAGGCCATAAAAGTAGAAATCATAACAGAAAAGTCAGGGAAAAGAAATCAAATACTTGGAAACTGAACAATACCCTGCTCAAAAAAGACTGGGTTATAGAAGACATTAAGGAGGGAATAAAATAATTTCATAGAATGCAACAAGACTGAAAACACTTCTTATCGAAACCTCTGGAACACAGCAAAAGCAGTGCTCAGAGGTCAATTTATATCGATAAAGGCACACACACATAAAGAAGAAAGAACAAAAAGCAGAGAACTGTCCCTACAACTTGAACAAATAGAGAGTGAGCAACAAAAGAATCCATCAGGCACCAGAAGAAAACAGATAATAAAAATTAGAGCAGAATTAAATGAATTGAAAAACAATTGAAAGAATTAACGAAGCCAAAAGCTGGTTCTTTGAAAAAATTAACAAAATTGATAAACCATTGGCCAGACTGACTAAAGAAATACAGGAAAGGAAACAAATAACCTGAATAAGAAATGAGATGGGCCATATCACAACAGACCAAACTGAAATTAAAAGAATCTTAACAGATTACTATGAAAAATTGTACTCTTAACAAATTTGAAAACCTAGAAGAAATGGATGAATTCCTAGAAACACACTACCTACCTAAACTAACACAATCAGAAGTAGAAAAACTAAATAGACCCATAACAAAAAAGTGATTGAAAAGGTAATCAAAAAACTCCCAAGAAATAAAGCCCTGGCCCAGATGGCTTCACTGCAGAGTTCTACCAAACTTTCAGAGAAGAGTTAACACCACTACTACTAAAGGTATTTTAAAACATAGAAAAGGATGGAATACTACCTAACTCATTCTATGAAGCCACCATATCCCTGGTACCAAAACCAGGTAAAGACACCACAAAAAAAGAAAATTACAGGCTTGTATCCCTCATGAACATAGATGCAAAAATCTTTAACAAAATTCTAGCCAGTAGAATTCAACAACATATCAAAAAAATAATCCTCCACAACCCAGTGGGATTTATACCAGGTATGCAAGGTTGGTTCAATTTTAGGAAAACAATTAATGTAATCCACCATATAAATAAAACAAAAGACAAAAACCACATGATCTTACCGATTGATGCAGAAAAGGCATTTGACAAAGTCCAACACCCATTCATGACAAAAACTCTCTGCAAAATAGGAATTGAAGGAAAATTCCTCAACATAATAAAGGACATTTATACAAAGCCAACAGCCAATATCATCCTAAATGGAGAGAGCCTGAAAGCACAACCCTTGAGAAAGGGAACCAGACAAGGATGCCCTTTATCACCACTCTTATTCAACATTGTGTTGGAGGTCCTAGCCAGAGCCATTAGGCTAGACAAAGAAAAAAAGGGCATCCAGATCGGCAAGGAAGGAGTAAAATTATCTCTGTTTGCAGATGACATGATCTTATACACAGAAAACCCTAAGGAATCTTCCAGAAAACTATGGAAACTAATAGAAGAGTTTGGCAGAGTTTCAGGTTACAAGAAAAACTTTAAAACCAGTTGGATTCCTCTACATCAACAAAAAGAACATCAAAGAGGAAATCACCAAATCAATACCATTCACAGTAGCCCCCAAGAAGATAAAATACTTAGGAATAAATCTTACCAAAGATGTAAAAGACCTATACAAAGAAAACTACAAAGTACTACTACAAGAAACTAAAAAGGACCTACTTAAGTGAAAAAACATACCTTGCTCATGGATAGGAAGACTTAACATGGTAAAAATGTCTGTTCTACCGAAAGCCATCTATACATACAATGCACTTCCGATCCAAATTCAAAGGACATTTTTTAATGTGACGGAGAAACAAATCACCAACTTCATATGGAAGGGAAAGATTCCCCGGATAAGTAAAGCATTACTGAAAAAGAAGAAGAAAGTGGGAGGCCTCACTCTACCTGATTTCAGAACCTATTATACAGCCACAGTAGTCAAAACAGGCTGGTACTGGTACAACAACAGGCACATAGACCAATGGAACAGAATTGAGAACCCAGATATAAATCCATCCACATATGAGCAGCTGATATTTGACAAAGGCCCAGTGTCAGTTAATTGGGGAAAAGATAGTCTTTTTAACAAATGGTGCTGGCATAACTGCATATCCATCTGCAAAAAAAAAATGAAACAAGACTCATACCTCACACCATGCAGAAAAACTAACTCCAAATGGATCAAAGGCTTAAACATAAAGGCTAAAACGATAAAGATCACAGAAGAAAAAATAGGGACAATGTTAGGAGCCCTAATACAAAGCATAAACAGAATACAAAACATTACTAAAAATGGTGAAGAGAAACCAGATAACTGGGAGCTCCTAAAAATGAAACACCTATGCTCATCTAAAGACCCCACCAAAAGAGTAAAAAGACCACCTACAGACTGGGAAAAAAATTTCAGCTATGATATCTCAGACCTGCGCCGGATGTCTAAAATCTATATGATTCTGTTAAAACTCAACCACAAAAAGACCAACAACCCAATTAAAAATTGGGCAAAGGATATGAACACGCACTTTACTAAAGAAGATATTCAGGCAGCTAACAGATACATGAGGAAATGCTCTCGATCATTAGACAATAGAGAAATGCATATTAAAACTATGATGAGATTCCATCTCACTCCAGCAAGGCTGGCATTAATACAAAAAACACAAAATAATAAATGTTGGAGAGGTTGCGGAGAGATTGGAACTCTTATACACTGCTGGTGGGAACGTAAAATGGTACAAGCACTTTGGAAATCTATCTGGCATTTTCTTAAAAAGTTAGAAATAGAACTACCGTACGACCCAGAAATCCCACTCCTCAGAATATATCCTAGAGAAATAAGAGCCTTTACATGAACAGATATATGCACACCCAAGAAGCTAGAAGCAGCCAAGGCTCCATCAATGGATGAATGGATGAATAAATTATGGTATGTTCACACTATGGAATACTACGCATCGATAAAGAACAGTGATGAGTCTGTGAAACATTTCATAACATGGAGGAACCTGGAAGGCATTATGCTGAGTGAAATTAGTCAGATGCAAAAGTACAAATATTGTATAAGACCACTATTATAAGATCTTGAGAAATAGTTTAAACTGAGAACACATTCTTTTGTGGTTATGAGAGGAGGGAGGGAAAGGTGGTGGGAGAGGGTTATTTACTGATTAGATAGTAGATAAAAACTACTTTAGGTGAAGGGAAGGACAACACTCAATACAGGGAGGTCAGCACAACTGGGCTGGACCAAAAGCAAAGAAGCTTTCTGAATAAACTGAAAGCTTCAAAGGTCAGCGGAGCAAGGGCAGGGTTTTGGGGACTATAGCTTCAGGGGACATCTATGTCAATTGGCAAAATAAATTCTATTAAGAAAACATTCTGCTTCCCACTTTGAAGTGTGGCGTCTGGGGTCTTAAACGCTAATGAGCAGCCATCTAAGATGCATCAATGAGTCTCAACCCACCTGGATCAAAGGAGAATGAAGAACACCAAGGTCACAAGGTAATTACGAGCCCAAGAGACAGAAAGAACTACATGAACTAGAGACTATATCATCCTGAGACCAGAAGAACTAGATGGTGCCTGGCGACAACGTATGACTGCCCTAACAGGGAGCACAACAGAGAACCCCCGAGGGAGCAGGTGAACAGTGGGATGCAGACCCCAAATTCTCATAAAAAGACCAGACTTAATGGTCTGACTAAGACTAGAAGAATCCTGGCGGTCATGGTCCCAAAACCTTCTGTTGGCCCAGAACAGGAACCATTCCTGAAGACAACTCATCAGACATGGAAGGGACTGGACAATGGGTTGGAGAGAGATGCTGATGAGGAGTGAGCTACTTGCATCAGGTGGACACTTGAGAATATGTTGGTATCTCCTGTCTGGAGGGGAGATGGGAGTGTAGAGGGGATTAGAAACTGGCAAAATGGCCACAAAAGGAGAGACTGGAAGGAGGGAGCGGGCTGACTCATTAGGGGGAGAGTAAGTGGGAATATGTAGTAAGGTGTATATAAGTTTATATGTGAAAGACTGACTTGATTTGTAAACGTTCACTTAAAACACAATAAAAATTATTTGAAAAAAAAGGATTGGAAAATATGGGGAGAGGCATAGGATATCTAAGTGGTATTTTTTTATAATGCTGAAACTTTTGAAAAAAAGAAAAATATTATCCATTTGAAAATTAATATCTTAAAGACAAAGTTAAATTCTTTTTTTTTCCTTGAAATTTATTGTGTTTAGGTGAAAGTTTACAGTGCAAATTAGTTTCTCATTCAAAAATTTATACACAATTTTTTTTGTGAAATTTTTGCAATCCCCACAATGTGTGAGCACTCTCCTACTTTCCGTTTCCACCCCTGTTCATTCATCCAGTTTTCCTGTCCCTTCCTGCCTTCTAGTCTTTGTTTTGGGGCAGGTGTTGGCCAATTGTTCTTGTAGATTTGATTGAACTAAGAAACACATCGCTCATGTGTGTTATTGTTTGTTTTATAGTCCTGTTTAATCTTTGGCTGAAATGTGTTCTTCAGGAATAACTTCAATTCTGAGTTAGATGATCTCCAGCCCTCAGCTCCAGTAACTTGGTTCCTCAAGGTGTTTGGATATGTCTGGTAAGCTTCTATGACTTTGCCTTGGTCAAGTTGTGCTGCCATTACCCATATTTTGTGTTGTCTTTCCCTTCATCAAAGTTAACACTTGTTTACAATCTAGTTAGTGATTTTCCCTCCCCACCTCTCCCTTCCCTTGTAACCATGAGTTTTGTTTTCTTTCTGTGTATAAACATTTTCTTGATTATTTATAATAATGGTCTCATAAAATATTTGTCCTTTTGGGATTGACTTATTTCACTCAGTATAATGCCCTCCAGATTCATCCATGTTGTGAGATGTTTGGTAGGTTCATCATTGTTCTTTATCATTGCATATAATTCCATTGTGTGTATGTACCGTAATTTGTTTATTCATTCATCTATTGCTGGGCACTTAAGTTGTCCCCATCTTTTTGCTATTGTGAATAATGCTGCAATGTACATGGGTGTACATATGTCTATTTGTGTGAAGGTTCTTATTTCTCTAGGATATATTACTAGGAGTGGGATTGTTGGATCATATGGTATTTCTATTTCTAGCTTTTTAAGGAGGTACTATCTCATTTTTCATAGCGGTCGTACCATTTCACAATCCCACCAGCAGTGCATAACAGTTCCAATCTCCATAAAACCTCTCCAACATTTGCTATTTCCTGTTTTTTTTTTTTTAATTAGTGCCAGTAATGTTGGAGATGGTATCTCATTGTAGTTTTAATGTGCATTTCTCTACTGACTAATGATCTCGAGCAATTCCCTCACGTGACTGTTAGCCAGCTGAATGCCTTCTTTAGTGAAATGTCTCTTCATATCCTTTGCCCATTTCTTAACTAGATTATTTGGGTTTTTTGTTGTTGAAGTTTTGAAGTATTCTGCAGATTTTAGACATTTGATACTTGTCAGATACGTCATAGCCAATTTTTTTTCCCAGTCTGTAAATTCTCTTTCATTGTTTTAAGTTTGCTCCTAAAACCTTCTGTTGAGTTATCCATTTCTGAAATTTTGTTTTTTTATCTTTTGGGTTTCTAGTTGCTGTTTTTGTAAGATTTTTAAATGTTTATTTATTTCTACATTTTGTTCTTGTATTATTTTCCTGAATTATTCTATCGCTTTGTCTGTTTTTCTTGATTGTGGCTATGTTTTCATTGGTTTTGTCTGTGTTTTCTATGATTTTGTATATTTTTTTCTTGGTTTTGTCTGTATTTTCCTTGATCTCTTTCCTAACCTTTTGGTGAACCATAAATATTAGTTTTTTGAATTCTATATCAAGTAGTTCTGCTGACTTTTCTTCCGTTGGAAGTTTATTTGATTATATTGGTCACTTGCTGGAGCCATTTTGTCCTGCATTTTTGATGTCTTGAAATTGTCTGCTATCTATAAGACATTATGGTATTATTTATTTATTTATTTATTTATTGTGTGTTTGCTTGTTTCATTCTGCTTTTTTTGTTTTGTTTTGATGTCGGGACAGGTGGGCTGGGGGTATTTTGCTGCTTGGTCATCTGTGGGCAAGATAGCTCTCACCACTGTGTGTGGATGGGCAGGGCAGCAGCAGACAGAGTGAGCCCACCTCATTGTATACTAGATTGGTGAGGTGGCTGAGGTCAGACTGGGCAGGTGCTATCTTCCTCCTGATGTTGGTCCAGTGGTGTGGGAACATGCAGAGCCCCCCACCAGATGGGTGAGCATGTCAGACAGGCAATAGTATAGTCTCGCTTCACACCATTCAGCAGCTTGTCAAGTAGCAGGAGGAAAAGGATGGTGCAAGCCCAGTGCAGTGGCAGACGAGCAACAGTGACCCTCTAGCTGCAGTGGCATGGTAGAGGCTGGTGGAATGTGGGGGATGTTTGTGTGGAGGACTAGATGGGAGGGAGAAATAAAATAAAAGGGGGGCATCTTGATGGCAGCCAGTGGGTATGTGTGGGGTAGACCCAAGGGCTGGTGGGAAGGGGGAGGGAATGGTGTATGGGGTTAGGTGGGAGGGAAAAATAAAAGGAAGAAAGAAGAAGAAAAAAGAGAAAAAAACAGCTGCACAGTAGGGGCTGGAGTGTGGTGGCAGTGTATACCCAGGTTAGCAGCAGACTGGTGCATTGTGGTCACTTTATCTGTGGTGGTGTGGCAGAAGCCAGCTAGGAAGGGGGAGGGGGGTTGTTTACTTATGGCGATAGAAAGGAGGGAGAAGAAAAGAAAGAAAAAAATTAAAAAGGGGCAGCATGGTGAGAGCCAGTAAGTGGAGGTTGGGCAGACTTGGGGGCTGGTGGGAAGTGAGGGGAGGTGACATATGGGGCCAGGTGGAAAAGAGAAAGAAAAGAAAGAAAAAAATTGTGGTACAGTGGGAGGCAGCAGCTGGGGGCAGGGTGGATCCTTGGCAGCAGTGGGCCAGTGGTCCTCTAGCCATGGTCATACAGCAGGAACCAGCTGACGTAGGGAAGTGGCATACTGGGATAGGTGGAAGGGAAGAAAGAAAAGGTAGAAAGGGGGAAAAAAAAAGAAAAAAAATGGCAGCATTGAGGGAATCAGCAGGTTGGGCAGAGAGGACCTGGGGCAGTAGCTTGCAGGTGGCTCTCTAGCTGTGGTGTCATGGTAGGAGCCAGTATGACGAGGCAGAGGTGGTATACAGGGCTATGTAGGAGGGAGAAAGACAAGGAAGAGAGAGAGAGAAAAAAGCTACATGTCAGGAGGGTGAGGGGCATGCTTAGGATTGGGGGGGCTTGTATTGTGAACCCTGGTCCATGGAGGCTGCCAGAATGGGAAGGGGAGTTTTTGCTTCTACTCACTAGAAAGTTAAAAGGTGGGAAAGCATGTTTCTGTGTTACTGGGTGCTCTGTTTCCCTGTTTTGAGCTGCAAGAAGTTGTCTTCCCATACTTCCTGTCCAGGTTCATTGCTGGCTGTTCTTCAAGATGGCAAGGCCACGTTAGTTGGCTGGGGACCTCCACTCCATATCTTTTGCCATTCTCTGTTATCCATCTGATTCTTCTTCCATTTTGTGTTTGATATATCTCTTTATCCCTTCTTTTGAATCTTAGAGTTCCAGGATTGACATTTGCATGTTTTACTTAGTTTTTTGAGTCTTTACTGAAGAGGGATGGCATGGTGTGTGTGCCTAGGGCACCATTTTGGCTCCACCTACAGACACAATCAAATTTTTAATGTTAGCAATAGGTGATTTTCATGACTTGTTTTCCTGTTAATTTTACCACCAAAGTGAAACCCACTTATATTAAAAAAAAAAAAAAAAAATCCTTTAGAAGAATTTGCATAAAGTGACACTAAACTTGATTTGAAGTTTAAAAGATTTCCCAATTTTTTATGTATTATATATTCGAATTATTCTGTCTACATTTAAAGATGCTTTAATAAATTATTTTCACTCTCTAAAAAGAAAGATCCAGTTATCCTTTCTAGTAGTGTATTTTCTATTAGTTTTGACTTCTCCAAAGGGTAGTGGAAACATATTTTAAATGCTTGGTTTTTTTGTGTGAAGTATTTTTAAAGTTAACGGACTTACCATTTCTGTTTTACGTACTTTCCACATCTATAAGCTTACCATTAACTATTTTGTTGTTTAAATGAAAGACTGTATGAACATTAAATGGACACACATGTATGAACATACATACTTCATTGCCATATCTCATTATCATCAAGGTGAGAATAAGCAGAATGCTGAAATTACAGGTTTAGCCTTCATCTGCATGGCCTTATTATCCCTAGCAAGCTGAAAATGTTGACTTTGAAGAATGGAATTATATAACAAACTGCAGTGGAGGCAAGGTTAAATTCTTGCCTTACTTATCTTAAAAGGAACTATAATTTCTAGATCTGGAAGTGTCTTTTGTTTGTGAATATGATTTCCCAGTTTTATTCCCTATGCTAAATTTCTCTTAGGTAAGGTTTTCAATACCAGTGTTAACTCAATATAAATTTTTGAATTTTTTCAGTATCACTCTCTTTAATACATACTATTTCCAACAACCAGAAGACATGCAGGATATTTTTTATTTGACTGCTGCCTTTTAGCAGATCAAGTGCAAAATGCATTTTGAGATTGCTTGAAGTAAAAGAACACAAGTTATTTGTCAATAATTTCAATTTGATGTTATAAATTACAACCTAGTTTAGTAAACATATTTTATGAAAATGATTGCTAGAAATTTAATGTCTTAGTTAAACATTTTATCATCTATTAAAAATTCAATTTTGCCAACAGTTCCTTTCATTTAAAAACTTTTTAGTAATTTGAAATTTAATTTTTAAACTCTATTTGACTATGTTAATGTATGGCCTGAAATAATAATTTTAAATTAAATATAAATTTAAGCTTTTATATGAAATCATTCATAGCCCTACTAATATGTAATGGGAAAACATCATGACTCTCAAGTATGCATCTTAATGAGTATTATATTATATATCTTAATATCAAATATGTATCTTAATAAATATATATTATATGTAACAAGTATGTACTTGGTGCCTGGCTCTGAGGAAAATATGAAGTGTAAACACCATTCAGATTATGTAAAGAAGTTGTCAAGGATTTCATTTTACTTGGATCCACAATCAGTCAGGAAATCAAATTGCACATTGCATTGGGCAAATCTGCTACAAAAGACTTCTTTAAAGTGTTGAGAAGCAAAGAGATCACCTTGAAGACTAAAGTGCACCTGCCCCAAGCCATGGTATTTTCAATTGCCTCACATGCATGTGAAAGCTGGACTATGAATAAGGAAGACTAAAGAATTGATGCCTTTGAATTATGGTGTTGGTGAAGAATGTTGACTATACCTTTGGATATACCAAGGACTGTCAAAAGAATGAACATATGTCTTTGAAGAAGTACAGCCAGGATGCTCTTTACAAGCATGGATGGTAAGACTTTGTCTCACATACTTTGGACATGTTATCAGGAGGGATCAGTTCCTGGAGAAGGCATTATGCTTAGTAAAGTAGAGGGTCAGAGAAAAAGAGGAAGACTCTCAATGAGATGGATTGGTACAGTGGATGCAACAATGGGCTCAAGCATAACGACAATTGTAAGGATGGTGCAGGACTGGGCAATGTTATACTATAGGGTCTCTACGTGCAGTCTGTTGTACACAGGGTCTCTATGAGTTGGAATTGACTCGATAGAACCTAACAACAGCAATAACAACATTTAAAAATTTCTCAAGGACGTGCAATATAGGAACCATACATCTAATGCAAAGCATTGTGAATAAGTTCAAAGAAGGATGAGGGAACTTCCAGCCATAAGTATTCATGAATGATTAGTAGAGTAAGTGTCAGTTAAAAAGGGTCTTACTGTTTGGGTCTTGCTGAATGTAGCAAATGGGAGGAAAGATGGTGGTGCAATGATTAAGTGCTCTGCTGCTAACTGAAAAACAGAGGGTTACAACCTACCAGCAGTTCAGTGGGAGAAAAGACCTGGTAAACTGCTCCCTTAAACTATACAGTCTAGGAAAGAAATCCTATTGTGCAGTTCTACTCTCTCATATAAGTTGCTATGGATTGAATTGACTGGACAACACACAATAACCATGGTTGGTGGTGGAAGAATATGTCCGAGAGTGACATATTATGTGTCTAATCTGAGCACAGAGCAGCATTTTCAAATGTTTATGACCAGAGTAAACTTTTACAAACAAAATCTGTAGCTAGTTTACCCACAGGCTATGTAAGTTACAATGATAAATAGATTTATGTAAGTAGCCAAAATGTGATCTAAAAGATGTATTAATTGTTGCCAAAAAGATAAACTGATTCATCATTTATATATTTTATATGAGAAAAAAATATATTTTCAAAAGAAATTTTATTTTAAAGGTAAAAATAATAAAATATTCAAAGATAAAATTCAACACCTTCAATTTACATTTTATTTTTTAATATGGCATAACATACATTTAGGAGCCCTGTTGGGACAGTGGTTTAGAGCCTGCTGCTAACCAAAAGGTCAGCAATTCAAATCCACCAGCCGCTCTTGGAAACCCTGTGAGGTAGTTCTACTCTGTTCTATAGGGTCACTATGAGTTGGAATTGACTTGATGGCAATGGGTTTTGTTTTGTAACATGCATTTACTAAAAAGATAAAATATTTTTATATATTATATATTTATGCATAATTTTTAAATGACAACCACTTGCATTAGAAATATCCACTGCCTTAGGGAGGATTGGGATCACAGAAATTGAAAAACAGTGAATATTAAGCTTTTTATGTCAAAAATAAGAATTTGAAGTAAAGCCATTTCTGTGCCAGTAGTATGAGTCAAGTTTGCTAAACAGAAAATGATGGGTTTATATATATATATGTATATATATATATATATATATGAATATATCTGAAAATATCTGAAATGTCTGTGTGGTGCAGACAGTTAACTTGGTTCCTGCTAATGGGAAGTTTGGAAGTTTGAGGCCACACAGAGGCAGCTTAGAAGAAAAACCTGGGGATTTATTTCCAAAAAGTCAGCTATTGAAAACCCTATGTAGCACAGTTCAACTCTGAAACACATGGGCTGCCATAACTTGGAATCAGCTCCATAGTTAGGTATAAATATATATCTTTCAGATAGCATCGAGCATGTTAACTTCTTGCACCAACCAGGGACTCACTTTTTTTAGGAGACAGTTATCATAGGCTGTCCCTGCTATAAACACTCTTGGTCTTATGCCCATTTATTAGTCATTCTACCCAAAATGGAGATGCAATTGGTTGTGATAGACTTGGGCCCATATTTCTCTTTGAATATCATCTATTTAAAAGCCTGTGTCTGGCGAGTTGCTTGTTTTGTCCTTTCCTTTTGTGGGCAGCAACTTACTTGTGAATTGGAAATTCCAAGTTATGGCTCTAGGGAGTAACAGCAGTAGGTCATTTAACAAGCCCATTTAGCCCCTCTGAAGCCATTGAACCAATAAGCAACATCATGACAAACAGAGAAAATATTGAAATTGTTGAGGATTTCTTTTTTACCTGAATCCACAATCCATGCAGTCAGTCAAAAAAGAAAACAATGCATTGCATTAAACAAATCTGCTGCAAAAGGCCTCCTTAAAGTATTAAAAAGCAAAGATGTCACTTTAAAGACTAAGATGTTTACGACCCAAGCCATGGTGTTTTCAGCTGCCTCACATGCATGCAAAAGCTGCGCAATGAATAAGGAAGACCATAGTAGAATTGATGTTTTGGAATTATGGTGTTGGTGAAGAATATTGACTAATACCATGGATTGCCAAAAGAATGAAAAAATCTGTCTCGGAAGAAGTACAACCAGAATGCTCCTTGGAAGCAAGGATAGCAAGACTTCATCTCACAGACTTTGGACATGTTATCAGGAGGGATCTGTCCCCGTAGAAGGACTTCATGCTTGGGAAAGCAGAAGGTTAGCGAAAAAGAGGAAGACCCTCAATGAGATGGATTGATACAGTGATTGCAACAATGGGCTCAAACATAACAATGATCATGAAGATGGCACAGGATCAGGCTGTGTTTTGTTCTGTTGTGCATAGGGTCACTATGTGGTCTTAATATGCGTGGTCGTTGTAGAAGGCATATGGTACATTAAGTCTGAAATAATGAGGGATGACCATCATCTGGTGCTCTATTGGGGGTGTGTAAGATGTAAGGGAATGTTAGAGGTTTGTCAGAGCATCATGAAACACTGAATTCTCATTTCAGCTTAGGTCCTAAAAGAGAAGTGACTTATTTTTTTTAAAAATAAAACAAGACAATATCTTATCTTTGATTAAGAATGAAGGAAAATGAAGATCACAGGAAGAGAATAGAGGTAGGACATACATTCCAGTCACAGAGAGAACAGCAGAACAAACAAAATTAATCCCCAGGGATGACAGCAATAATAGATGGTCAGCTTTATAAAGAATACATTGCAAGAGAGCAATGTTACATTTAAAAGCCAAATGTGATTTTTGTTTTTCAAATGTGAAGATTAAGGGCTATTCATATATATATATATACATTCTAGGATCCTGAAAGATATTGGCATCTGAAGGAAGGAGGCCGGTAGTTACACAAGATACCATGTAGAACATAGACGATGAACCAGAATTAAAAAAGACTAAGAGAATTTTTTTTTAAGAGAAAAGAAATTGATACAGGATCAGAACCTAGCTATGGCAACCCCAAGTGTGTCAGAGTAGAACTTTTCTCCAAAGGATTTTCAGTGGCTTCAATTTTGGAAGTAGATATCCAGGTTTTTCTTCTGAGGTGCCTCTGGGTACTCTCAAACCTCCAACCTCTCAGTTAGCAGCTGAACATGTTAACCCTCTGCACTACCCGGGGCCTCCGTGGGGTCTACATGAGTAACGATTTACTCAGTGCCAACTGGTCAGAGCTTAGCCACACAGATCAACATTAGCTGGCTCATAATGTGAACAAATCAGAAGTTTATAAAAAATTTACTCAATTCATTACTAGTAGCTTTGAATCTCTGTGTGTAGAATATACGTTAGGGTTAATGTGTACTTTGCACTTGTATAATTTAGTTGCTTTTTTTTTTTTTTAGTTATTCTCAATAAATAATTTTGTTGATTTTAGAAAACAAGTTAAATTTCTTCAGACACACATGCCCAGACACCTAAGGAAGGTGTCCCATACCTCATTATTAAAATAAAAATCTCTGCTTGAAGGAAAACAAAAGCACACTTTAATAATGCTCTTTACAGAATGGCTATTCATTTCTAGTGTTATGGTTTATTATGCCACACATATGTTCAACATAATAAATCTTATTTAAATACTTGGATTGAAGTACCATGAACTAAGTTTGATTCTGGGCTCTGCCCTTTACTACCTGGTTGACCTTTGAGAAATTACATAAATTTGCTGAAACTAGGTTTCCTCATCTGTAAAATGAGGATAATAATATTTCCTACCTAAAGGACTTCTTTCCATATTTAAATGATATGATCTTTTCAAATCACTTAAAAGAGAGTGCGTCACTAAACCAAACCAAATCCATTGCTGTCCAGTCGATTGTGACTCATAGTAACTCTACAGGACAGAGTAGAACTGCTCTATAGGGTTTCCCAGGACATGCTGGTGGATTTGAACTGCCAATCATTTGTTTAGCAGCAGAGCCCTTAGCCACTGGACCACTAGGGCTGCTAAAAAGTGAGGAATAAATAATTGTTCTTATATTTAAGTAGTTCCACATATAAAAATATTTTGAAATTAAAAAAATGTACAGATGCATATTTATAGCAAAAAGTACCCTTTGCATTTTGCATTTCTTGGGCACATTTTTCTAGCAGGTATAACAAATCATATTTTATTGTGGGATAGAAATTCGTTGGGAAGAAAATATTCAGAGACTTTGAAAAGAATGATTTGTTTCAGCCCTTGGCTTGACCCACATTGACAGGTAAATCAGGTATTCCTTTATTCTCCCGAGTACAGCCTTTCCAATTGTGCGTTCAGCTTGGTATTCAAACTTGCAATTGATCCTTTGAAGTTGTAGACTTGTCTTTTTCTTGATAGATCTTAAGCTTTTTTTAAACTGGAGTGAAGTTTGGGTAACAGTTCTAATTGCCAAAGAATTCCAATAAGTATGATTTTTTTTTCCTTACACAGTACAGGCTTTATATCACCTTATAAAGCAAGAATAGAGGACTTTTACACTTTACCATTGATGTAAAACTTTACTTACATTTTCAGACTTCTGATCATTCTAGTCATTCTTAAATAATATGGTTTTAAAAAGAAAGCTATAGTTTTTCTTTTCATACAAAAAGAAATCTATAGTTCTTATAATGGTTTCCAATATGTTGTTGTTGTTGATAGATGCCATCGACTTGCTTCCTACCCATAAAAAAAAAAAAAAAAAATTTTTTTTTTTTTTACCCTATTTACAACAGATTGAAACACTGCCTGGTCCTGTGCCATCCTCACAATTGTTGCTATGCTTAAGTCCACTGTTGCAGCCACTGTGTCAGTCCACCTCATTAAGGGTCTTCCTCATTTTTGTTGACCCTCTACTTTACCAAGCATGATATACTTTTCCAGGGTCTGATCCCTCCTGATAACATGTCCACAGTACGAGAGGTGAAGTTTTGCAACCCTCACTTCCAAGGAGGACTCTGGCTGTACTTATTTCAAAACAGACTTGTTCATTCTTCTGACAGTCCATGGTATATTGAGTATTCTTTACCAACACCATAATTCAAAGGCTTCAATTCTTCTTTGGTCTCCCTTATTCATTGTCCAGCTTTCAAATGCATATGAAAAAATCATATGAGGTAATTGAAAATACCATGGCTTTAGTCAGTTTTTTTTTTTTTTAGTCAGGTGTACCTTAGTACCCAAAGTGACACCTTTGCTTTTTAACACTTTAAAGAGGTCTTTTGCAGCAGACTTGCCTCATGTAATACATAATTTGATTTCTTGACTGGTGCTTCCATGGGCATTGATTGTGGATCCAAGTAAAATGAAATCCTTGACAACTTCAATTTTTTCTCCATTTATCATGATGTTGCTTATTGGTCCAATTGTGAGGACTTTCGTTTTCTTTACGCTGAGGTATACCAAAGGCTGTAGTCCTTGATTTCATATGTAAGTGTTTCAAGTCCTCTTCATTTTCAGCAAGCAAAGTTTGTCATCTATATGACACAAGTTGTTTAAGAGTTTTCCTCCAATGCTGATGCCACATTCTACTTCATATATTCCAGCTTCTTGGGTTATTTACTCAGAATACACACTGATTAAGCATTGTGAAAGGATACAAGCGTGATGCACATCTTTCCTGATTTTAAACCATGCAGTATCTGCTTGTTCTGTTCAAACAACTGCCTATTGGTCTATGTACAGGTTCCTCATGAGTATAATTAAATGTTGTGGAATTCCTATTCTTTGCAATGTTATCCAAAATTTGTTATGATTCACACAGTCAAATGCTTTTGCATAGTCAATAAAACTCAGGTAAATATCTTTCTGGTATTATCTGCTTTCAACCAAGACCCATCTGGCATCACCAATGATATCCCTAGTTCCATGTGCTCTTCTGAATCAGGCTTGAATTTCTGAAAAATTCCCTGTTGATGTATTTCTGCACCTGTTTCTGAATGATCTTCAGCAAAATTTTACTTACGGGTGATATTCATGATATTGTTTAATAATTTCTGCATTCTGTTGATTTCCAGTAGACAGCTGTTAAAAAAAAACCTACATTTATTTGTTATATATAAAGAATATTTCTAGAATATTTGTTTTAAATATCATTAAAGGAATTTCTTTTTTTTAAAATCTCTGTACTTTCCTAGAAACGTTGCAGGGATGTTCCCCTCTTTTTCTTAGTGCCCTAATTCTTCCATAGTAGGCAAGAACCCATCTCTTCAAAATAATTTTATATGATAGAATGTATGTTCTGCTATTATTTGGAAGAAGTACAGCCAGAATGCTACATAGAAGCAAATACGGGGAGATTATGTCTCATACACTTTGGACAGGTTATCAGGAGGGACCAATCCCTGGAGAAGGACGTCATGCTTGGTAAAGTAGAGGGTTTGCGAAAAAGAGAAAGACCCTCAATGAGGTGGATTGATACAGTGACTACAACAACGGACTCAAGCATAACAAGATTGTGAGAGTGGTGCAGGACTGGAGTGTTTTGTTCTGTTACACGTAGCGTCACCATGAGTCGGAAACAACACAATGGCACCTAACAACAACAGCAACATGATAGAATTTTAGAGTACAAATCATTTTTAAGTTATTTTCAACCACTACAATTTTAGGAAGAGAATGCCAGATACCAAAGGTGATAATAGAATTATGTGACAGAGCTAGAATTTAAGCTTTGTTTTCTAGAGTATGTACGTGTACAAGCACACACACATACACACACACACTTCTCTTTTTTATTTCACCACAAAGAGCAGCATAATAAATGAATTACTTTGCATGTTGCTTTTGTACTTAACCAAATACGTGATATACCCTGGAAATCAATCCATATTAGTTCACAGTGTTTTTCATTTTTATGACTACATTGCACTTCCTTTTCGGTGTGCTATAATCTACTCCACTGTTCTATAGATACAGGTTTAGGAGTTTTCCAGTGGTATGCTGTTACAAATAACACAGCCATAAATAACCTGTGGTTATGTTATTTCATGTGCATTGTAGGGGTTCTTCTGGGAAAATTCCCAGGACTGAGATTTCTGGATCTAAATGTAAATGCATATGTTATTTGTTTTAGATTTTGCCCAATTCCTCTCAATGGGATTGTGCCTTTTTGGATTCTCAGCAGCAGTGTATGAGAGGGAATGGTACCCACAGATTCACCAACAAAGGATGTTCTCAGTTTTGCACCTTTGCCAATATTAAAGATGAGAGATCACAAACCAGTGTAATTTTCTTCTTTATAATACCTCTGTAGAGGTATACTTAACATACTATAAAATTTCTCCATTTAAAGTATGTAATTCAAAGGTTTTAATATATTAATAGGGTTGTGTAATCATCACTGTTATCTAATTTTAGACCATTTTAATAACTCCACAAGAAAATCATATACCTATTACTAAGCACTCCCTGTTCCTCTTCTGCTTAGCTCCTGGCAACTACCAATCTTATTTCTGTCTGTGGACTTTACTATTCTGGACATTTCATATAAATATCGTCATAAATTACTGGACATTCTCTCTCTGGATTCTTTCACTTAGCATAATACTTTTGAGACTAACCCGTGTTATAACATTTTTCAGTACTTCATTCCTTTCTATGGCTGCATGATATTTCATTGCATGGATATATCACATTTTCTTTATTCATTCACAAGTTGGTGGACATTTGTGTTTATATTTTTTGGCTACCGTGCTGCTACGAACATGAGTAAACATGTTTTTGTGTGGACATATTTTTATTCCTTTTAAGGATATACCTATCCTTATCTAATATTTTGATTCTAGTCCCTAGTGGGTATGATGTGGTATCTCATTGTGGTTTTGAATTGTGTTTCCCTAATGTCTAACCTTGAACATCTTTTTCACATTTGATTAGCTATCTCTATATATTCTTTTCAAGGATTTCATTTTACTTGGATCCACAATCAACACCCATAGAAGTAGCAGTCAAGAAATCAAAAGACACATTGCACTGGGCAAATCTGCTGTAAAGGACCTCTTTAAAGTGTTGAAAAGCAAAGATGTCATCTTGAAGACTAAGGTGCACCTGACCCAAGCCATGGTATTTTCTATCTCATCATTTGCACGTGAAAGCTAGACAATGAATAAGAAAGACTGGAGAAGAATTGACACCTTTGAATTGTGGTGTTGGCAAAGAATATTGAATATACCATGGACTGCCAAAAGAATGAAAAAAATCGGTCTTGGAAGAAGTACAACCAGAACGCTCCTTAGAAGCAAGGATGGCAAGATTGTGTTTAACTTACTTTGGAAATGTTGTCAGGAGGAATCAGTCCCTGGAGAAGGACATCATGCTTGGTAAAGTACAGGGTCAGTGGAAAAGAGGAAGACCTTCAATGAGATGGATTAACACAGTGGCTGCAACAATGGGCTGAAGCATAACAATGATGGTAAAGATGGCGCAAGATTGGGCAGTGTTTTGTTCTGTGGTACACAGTTTCACTATGAGTTGGAACTGACTCGATGGCACTTAACAACAACAACCACATATATTCTTTGATGAAACAACTATTCAATTCATTTGCCCATTTTAAAATTGGGTTAATTTTGTTTGTATTACTGAGTTATAAGAATTCTTTTTATGTATTGTACGTATAAGTCCCTTACTATATTATTTGAAAATATTTTCTACCATTGTGTTGCCTTTTCACTGTCTTGATGGTGTCCTTTGAAGCTCAAAATTTCTAAATTTTTATAACGTCCAACTTATCTATTTTTGCTTTTGTGTTCTGTGCTTTTCACGTTTTATCGAAGAAGTCATTGCCTAATCCAATATCACTTGGGTTTAATCCTAAATTTTCTTCTAATAATTTGGTAGTTTTTGTTCTTATGTTTAGTTCTGTTATCCACTGTGAGTTAATTTTTGTTTATGATGGACGTTAGAGTCTGATTATTTTTTTTCAGGTAAATATCTAATTGTTCCAGAGTTTTTTGTTGAAAAGACTGTTTTCCACATTGAATTGTCTTAGCACCCTTGTTGAAAACCAGTTTGTTTTAAGTGTCAGGATTTATTTCTAAGATGACCCAGTGTAGTTTTGGTTTTCACTTTCTTCTTATGCATGGAGTTATCTTCTTTTTTTCTTTTTGTAGGCTTAAGAAATGTTTCTATAACACTTTTGTGCCAAAAACAAACAAACAAAAAATCCAAGGCTGTACAGTCAATTCCAACTGATAACGATCCCATAGGACAGAGTAGGACTGCCCCATAGGGTTCCCAAGACTGAGATATTTATGGAAGCCAACTGTCACATTTTTCTCCTGTGAAGCTGCAGTTGGGTTTGAACAGCCAACATTTTGTTTAGCAGTGGACTGCTTTAATCACTGCATCACCAGGGCTTCTCTTTTCATGTACTGTCAGGTATATTGCTCACTTTTTTCTATGAGGATTTTGGTGTTTTTTCTATATTTTTAAGGTCTCTTCATAAATTAGTGAGAAAAAGCTCAGGAAACAATAAAAACAACTTAACTTTCATCTAAAAATGAAATTATTTCTATTCTACTGCCTTTTAAAATTGTAGCCCAGTAATCAAAAGTAGGTTGTTGTCATTTAGTTCCAGACTTGCAAAAGCATCATATTAATGTTTATTCACCAAAGAAACAGTTATATTTTGCTTTGATTTCTGTCTTCCTAAGAGATTTGTTTTTTTAACTACATTAATTTATCTGAGCACATAGTAATCAAATCCAAGCAAACCTATACACTCTTATTTTTCCCAGAGAGAATATTTTGTTTATCTCCTTTGATAGAAGAGTCCCATACAGAAATAAAAACTAGCTGTGGAAGTCTAGTCTACAAAAGCCCCATCTGTACCTACAGCCAAGTAAACTCTGGTGGCACATAAGAATTTGTTTTTTGAGAATGGTTTCCTTTTTGCTTAAGACACTTGATGGGGGCTATGTTGGGCACTGAAATTGGTTGAAAACAATTTGTTGACTCAAACAGCCTTCTTTCATTCAGTCATGAACATTAAAGCCATATAGGTAGTAAAGGTATTATTAACTTGAGTGTGAAAAAAATAAGAAAAGATAAACATTCAATATATTCTGATGGCAACAAAAGCATGTTTGCTTATTGACAATCTGATGACAAAGCCTGAGCATTAATATAAACAGCAATTCCTGTATGGTTCAATAAAAAGTAAGCCCATTGACAATAAACATAATCCTCTTAAGTTACTCGTTAATGGCTTCTGACATTGACTTTCATGATTTCATAACCTCTCATCTTGAAGATTCCTACAAGCCTGGTAATATTTTTTTAGCATGCTCTGAAAGACAAACCAAACAAAGGGATTACTGCAATAATACACTCAAAAATAAAATGCTTAACACTACAAAACTGTACATAAAAGACAGTAAAGAAGCATACAACATCCAATTGAAACTACATTAAAAATTTAGGACAACAGGATTATCCAGCCTGGAGCAGGATAAAGCGTTTAGAATTATTATAGTAGAATAATGTGGAAATATTGACCATTAACCAAAAATGTCAAATTCAGCTAATAAAAAAAAATAAAACAACTTTCTGTCAGTGCTGGTAAATCATATATATATATATAGTGGTGTGTATATATATATATACACACATACTAATTATTATGACATAGTAGATATTATGAATGATGCTTTACTGTAACTATAACTGAAATTAAGGAATATTATTTTTTTGGATACTTTACCTAAAGTTATTTAATCTAAATTTTATTTTTTCTTCTAATTCATTAATTTTGTTTCTATAAAAAAACAAAACAAAACCCTTTGCATAGGTTTGATTTTGACTCATAGCAACCCTATAGGACAGAGTAGAACTGCCCCATAGAGTTTCCAAGGAGCGCCTGGTGGATTTGAACTGCCAACCTTTTGGTTAGCAGCTAAAACACTTAACCACTACACCACCAGGGTTTCCTTTATTTCTATAGTAAACGATTAACTTAAAATTAGATGATGTAACATTTACTGCAAAAAAAATCAAATTTGACAGGCAGCAAAATAACTTTTTAACAGTTAACATTCGCATTATTAGCATTCTAACAAATTAATTTCCATTATATAGTTTCTTCTGATCTATATCTTTATGGGAAATCCGGGTGGCGTAGTGGTTAAGAGCTACAGCTGCTAACCAAAAAGTTGGCATTTTGAATCCACCAGGTGCTCCTTGGAAACCCTGTGGGACAGTTGTACTCTGTCCTGTGGGGTCAGTATGAGTCAGAATCGACTTGACTGCAAAGGGAAAATAATACTAATTAAAGAAAACCAACATAGGGCTAAAAATAATACAATAATAAGATAATATATTGAAAAGAGAAGGCAAGGAAAATAGTGCAGGTGAGCTATAGCCTCATCTTTTGATACCATGGTGTCAGTAGAACCTGTCAGAGTGTTACAGATCAAGTTATGGATAACGAGCATAGAAATACTGTGTAGCTATATCTTCTCAAAGAAGTAAACGGACAAATGGTTCAAAAGTTTGCCTATGACAAGAGACCCGAACTGGGTAGAAATATTGCTTTCCAACTAAGCTTTATTAAATGATACGCTGCCATGAGCATATATCACTTTGACTAAAATTAAATATTTGTAAAAGGTAAATAGAAAATTATTTTGGATTTTATTGATGGGTAACTCCGTAACCAAGTAGAGTAACAAACTGATGATGAAAGGATGATATATATTGTACTAAGGAAACATGTTAGAGAGGAGAGTCTAACAAAATTTTATACATGAAGATTTTCTCTGAGGGAGACACTGAAAGACATCCAAGCCAGTCAGAGCACTGATACAGGGATTTCCTTTAGGTGATAGGTCAGGAAGCCAAAAAGTTGTCCGTCTTGTACTTAAACTTCAAACTTCTATTAGTGAAAATTCTATAAAAGTTCACATTGATCAACATAATATCACATTAAGAAATAAGTTATGTTAGTGTTCATGATATCCAAATGGAGAGAATTTCTAGGTTATTAACAATTTCAAGCTATAGAAAGAATAATGATTGAGAATATTAGTGAATTTGAATTTACTAGAGCTTTTTTTTAGAGCTTAGTAAATTCATAGAAGATTTGAAAATCTCTTGTAGTGTTGTTTTTATTTGGAAAAATGTATTTTCTACAGCAATTTTTTTTGTTGTAAAATATGGAAAATACAAGTTTTGCCAATTCAATGTTTTTATGTGTATATTTCAATTTCAGTGAGATCAATTCTATCAATTATGTTGTGCAACATCCTTTGCCAAAGTTTCCATTGCCTTAAACGGAGACTCACGGCTTCCTAAACAATGACTTCCCTTTGCCCCTCCTTCCTGCTCCTGGTAACCGCTACTCAACTCTGAGCTCTACCTATTTGCCTATTCTAGGTATTTTCTGTTAGTGAGATCATACACTATTTGTCCTTTTGTAGTTTTTCCCCAAAATGGAAGTATAAAGATAAATCCTAACGTAATCTTCTGCCATTGAAAAGATTCTGGTAATAATCAGGACAATGCTTTAAACTCAGAAAACTAAATCATAAAAAAAAAAAAAAAATTTTTTTTTTACATAATATATATTAAATGTCAAATATACATGTAATTGGTCTTCTTTTTTTCAGTTGTAGCTGCCAACTTTAAATATATTGAAGTTATAAGTAAATAGAATCACATAGGAATAATAAAAAAAAAATCCTTCAAATATGTCATGATCGTTGGTAACAGAGGCATATTATTAACTAAAAACCTTTGATATAACACACAAGAGAGTCTAATTAGGAAAAAAATAACATGAAAAACAAACCTCTACAAATAATAACCAAAACCTTAATTCCCACTTCACGTGTAATAGAGGAAAAACAAAAAAAAAACAAGGAGCCCTGGTGACACAGTGATAAAGAGCTTGGCTGCTAACCAAATAGTCAGCAGTTCAAATCCACCAGCCACACCTTGGAAACCCTAGGGGGCAGTACTACTCTGTCTTATAGGGTCACTATAAGTCCAAATCTATTTGACAGCAACAAGTTTAGTGTTTTTTTTTTTTTTTTTTGGTTTATATATATATATTGGAGCCCTTGTGGCACCAGTGTGTTTGGCTGCTGACCAAAAGGTCAGCAGTTTGAATCCACCAACTGCTCCTTGGAAACACCATGGGGCAGTTCTACTCTGACCTATGGGGTCACTATGAGTGCAAATCAACTCGACGGCAATAGGTTTCAATATATATGTTGTTGTTAGGTGCTGGCTTCTACTCATAGCAACACTATGTACAACAGTATACAATCATTACAAAGCATAGTGCCCTTCTCCATGTGAATATATATACATATATTTATATATACATGTATATGTGTGTATATATATGTATGTATATATATACACCAAGTGTTTGACATATATATATAGATGTAGATATTTAAAACAAAAAAATACTGTGTCCCTTTCTGTCTTCCAGATGGATGATATAAATGTTTAAAGGACTTCTCATTTCTGTGTAGAAGAACAGGTTAAGAGGAAATGAATGAAATTCCAAAAGATCTGCCAGCTTTTCTGGGCTGCTAACAGCTGGATATGCAAAGATGTGCATGAAGCCAATGGAGGAAGTGAAAAGAGAACTTTCTTTGAACAATAAAATGAGAGCACCAGAATTTGATTAGATAAACCTAAGGCATACAGTGTGATGACAGGGAAATAGATTATGTTGGTGGAAAAAAAAAAAAATCATGATCATGTAGACAAAGGACTTTTCAGTTTTGCCCAACTTTCATTCCAAAGAATCTAAACATCAGCTCAGAAAACTCCCTCCAGCTCTACCACCTTTCTGTATGTGCTTTAACTTCTATAAATAAGTTTTTCTTTCCTTTTTTTTTTTAGTAGAAACCAATAGAAAGAGGATAAACTTTTGTTTTGTTTCCAGTGTTTTTAATTGTATTTTAGATGATAGTTTACAGAACAAATTAGTTTCTTATTGAGCAATTAATACACATACCCTTCTGTGACATTAGCTGGCACCTCCACGACATGTCAACACTCTTCCCTTAAATTTGTGTTCCCTGTTACCAGCTTTCCTGCCCCCTCCTGCCTTCTCATCCTTGCCCCTGGGCTGGTGTGACCATTTAGCCTCATTTTGTTTCATGGGCCTGTCTAATCTTTGGCTGAAGGGTGTCTTCAGTACTGAGTTAAAAAGGAATTCTTGGGGTTTCTCCAGTCTCTGTCACCAGTAAATCTGCTCCTTTTTTTTTTTGAGTTAAAATTTTGTCCTATATTTTTCTACAGTTCTGTCCAGAACCCTCTATTGTAATCCCTGTCAGAGCAGTTGTTGGTGGTTGCCAGGCGTCGTCTAGTTGTGCTGAACTCAGTCTGGTGGAGACTGTGGTACTCGTAGTCCATTAGTCCTTTGGGCTAACCTTTCCCTCTTGTGTTTCGTTTTCTTCATTCTCTCTTGCTCCAGCTGTTGTGAGACCGGTGTTGTATCTTAGATGGCCTCTCCCAAGCTTTTAAGACCCCAGACGCTACTTACCAAAATAAGATGTAGGACATTTTCTTTACAAACTATGTTATGCCTGTTGAGCTAGATGTTCCCCAAGACCATGGTCCCCAGCTCTCAGCCCCGTAATTTGGTCCCTCAGGGAGTTTGGATGTGTCTAGGAAACTTCTATTCCCTTGCCTTGGTCAAGTTGTGCAGGCTTCCCCAGTATTGTATACTGTCTTACCCTTCACCATTGTTACCACTTATCTATTGTCTACTTAGAGTTTCTCCATCCCCACCATTCCCCTCCCTTGTCACTATCAAAGATTGTTTCTTTTTGTCTGTAAATATTTTCATGAGTTTTTATAATAGTGGTCTCATACATTTGTCCTTTTGTGATTCACTTTTTTCATTCAGCATAATGCCCCCCAGAGTCATCCATGTGAGATGATTTGCAGATTCATCATTATTATCATTGAATAGTATCCTATTGTGTAGATGTACCACCATTTGTTTATCCATTCATCTATTGGACACTTAGGTTGTTTCCATTTTTTTAATATTGTGAATAATGCTGCAATGAACTTGTGTGTGCATATGTCTATTTGTGTGACAGATCTTATTTCTATAGGATATATTCCTAGGAGTGAGATTACTGGATCATATGGTACTTCTATCTCTAGCTTTTTAAGGAAGTGCCACATCATTTTCCAAAGTGGTTGGGCCATTTTGCATTCCTACAATCTCTCCAACATTTGTTATTTATTTATTTTATTTGTGCCAGAAATGTTGGGGTAAAATGGTATGTCATTGTGCTTTTTATTTGCACTTTTCTAAATGGCTAGTGATCATGAATGTTTCCTCACTTGTCTCTTAGCCATTTGAATGTCTTCTTTGGTGAAGTGTCTGTTCATATCCTTTGCCTTTTTTAAAAATTGGATTATTTGTCTTTTTGTTGTAGAGGTGTTGGCTTTTCCTGTAGATTTTACAGACCATAACTTTGTCAGATTTTTCACAGTCAAAAAAATTTTCCCCACTCTGTAGGCTCTCTTTTTACTCTTTGGTGAAGTCTTTCGATGAGCATAAGTGTTTAATTTTTAAGATCCCAGTTATCGAGCTTATCTTTTGGCATTCGTGCATTGTTAATTAAGGTTTGTATTCTGTTAATGCTGTGTACTAGGGCCTCTAGCATTGCCCCAAAATTTTATTGTGTTAGGTTTTATATTTAGGTCCTTGATCCATTTTCAATTAGTTTTTGTGAATGGTGTGAGGTATGGGTCAGGTTTCATTTTTTTTTTTTTTTGCAGATGAACATCAAGTTTACCAGTACCATTTATTAAAAAGACTGTCTTTTCCCCAGTTGATGGATTTTGGGTCTTTGACAAAGATTAGGTGACTGTAGATGGATAGACGTACATCTGGGTTCTCAATTCTGTTCCATTGGTCAATGTGTCTGTCATTATACCAGTACCAAGCTGCTTTGACTACCGTAACTGTATAATAGGTTCTGATGTCAGGTAGTGAATAAAAAAAAAAAAAAAATTTTTTTTTTTACTCTTACTTTATTCTTCTTTTTCAATAATGCTTTACTTATCTGGGACTTCTTTCTTTCCATATAAAGTTAACACTTAGTTTTTCCACACCATTAAAGAATGCTGTTTGTATATGTATCTGGATTACATTCTATTTGTAGAATGCTTTGGATAGAATTGACATTTTCACAATGCTGTATCTACCTTCCATGAGCATGGCATGTTTTCCCATTTATGTATGTCTCTTATGGTTTCTTGCAATAGTGTGTAGTAGTTTTCTTTGTATAGGTCTTTTATTTTCCTGGTTAGATTTATTCCAAAGTATTTTATTTTTTCAGAGGCTATTATAAATGGCATTGTTTTTGTGATTTCCTTTTCATCATTCTCTAATGGTGTATAAACATAAAGCTGGTTTTTGTATGTTTATCTTGTATCCTGCTACCCTGCTGAAACTTTCCATTATTTCCAGCAGTTTTCTTGTGAAGTCTTTTGGGTTTTCTGTATATAATATTGTATCATCTACAAATAGGGAGAGTTTTATTTCTTCCTTACCAACACAGGTACGTTTATTTCTTTTTGTTGCCTTATTTCTCTAGCTAGGTTTTCCAGCACAGTGTAAAATAGGAGTGGTAATAAAGGACAACCTTGTCTTGTTCCTGCTTTCAAGGGGAATGTTTTCAACCTCTCTCCATTAAGGATGATGTTGGCCATTGATTTTTGCATAGATGCCCTTTATTATGTTGAAGAATTTCCCTTCTATACCTATTTTACTGAGATTTTTGTCAGGAAGCGGTGTTGAACTTTGTTGAATGCCTTTTCTGCATAGATTGAGATGGTCATGTGATTCTTTTATTTATGCAGTGGATTACGTTGATTGATTTTCTACTATTGAACCATCCTTGTGTACCTGGTATGAATCCCACTAAACCCAGTGCCATCAAGTCGATTCTGACTCATAGTGACCCTATAAGACAGAGTAGAACTGCCCCATAGAGTTTCCAAGGAGTGCCTGGCTGATTTGAACTGCCAACCCTTTGGTTAGCAGGTGTTGCGTTTAACCACTACACCACCAGGGTTTCCGAATCCCACTAGGTAGTGGTGTATTAGTTTTTTTATATGATGCTGAATTTTATTGACTATAATTTTGTGGAGAATTTTGGCATCTATATTCATGAGAGATATTGGTCTATAATTTTCTTTCTTTTTTTTTTTTTTTTTTTTTGTGTTGTCCTTGGCTGGTTTTGGTATCAGAGTTATGCTGGCTTCATACAATGAATTCAGAGGTACCCCTTCCTTTTCTAAGTTCTGAAATAATTTGAGCAGTACTAGTGTATAAAATAGAAAATAAAACCCTTCTCTAAATGTTTGGGAGAATTCTTCAGTGAAGATATCTGGACCAGGGTTTTTTTCTTGGATTCTTTTTTTGTTTTTTACCTTTGCAATCTCTTCTCTTGTTATAGGTCTGTTCAGATTTTCAATTTTAGTCTGTGTTAGGGTAGGTAGGTAGTGTGTCTCTAAAAATTTGTCCATTTCCTCTAGGTGTCCAAGTTTGTCTGTGTATAGGTTTTTTTTTTTTTTTTTACTGTGCTTTAAGTGAAAGTTTACAATTCAAGACAGTTTCTCATTCAAAAACCTATACACACATTGTTATGTGACCCTAGTTGCTCTCCCTATGATGTGACATCACAATCCTCCTCTCCACCCTGTATTTCTCGTGTCTGTTCAACCAGCTTTTGTCCACCTCAACCTTCTTATCTTGCCTCCAGACAGGAGCTGTCCACATAGTCACATGTGCCTACTTGAGCTAAGAAGCACAGTCCTCATCAGTATCATTTTATGTCTTATAGTTCAGTTTAATCTTTGTCTGAAGAGTTGGCTTTGGGGATGGTTTAAGTTTTGAGCTAACGGAATGTGGGAGCCATGTCCTTTAGTGTCTCTTCTGTTTCAGGTACACCATTAAGTCTGGTCTTTTTACTAGAATTTGAAATCTGCACCCCACTTTTCTCCTGCTCCATCATAGATTCTCTGTTGTGTTCCCTGGGTAGAATAGATATTTTCACAATGTTGAGTTTTCTTATCCACAAGCAAGGTATGATTTTCCACTTATGTAGGTCCCTTTTGGTTTCTTGTAGTAGCGTCTTGTAATTTTCTTTGTATAAGTCTTTTACTTTTTTTTTTTTTTTTACATCTCTAGTTAGATTTATTCCTAAGTATTTTATCTTATTGAGGGCTATTGTAAATGGTATTGAATTGATGATTTCCCCTTCTATGGTCTATTTGTTGGTGTAAAGGAATCCAACTGATTTTTGTATGTTTATCTTGTATCCTGATACTCTGTTGAACTCTACTACTGGATCCAGCAGTTTTCTTGTCGATTCTTTAGCTTTTTCTGTGTATAAGATCATATCATCTGCAAAAAGAGATACTTTTACTTCTTCCTTACCAATTTGGATGCCCTTTATTTCTTTATCTAGCTTAATTGCTCTGGCTAGGATGTCCAGCACAATGTTGAATAAGCGTGGTGATAAAAGGCATCTTTGTCTGGTTCCCATTCTAAAGGGGAAAGCTTTCAGACTCTCTCCATTTAGGATGATGTTGGCTCTTGGCTTTGTATAAATGCCCTTTATAAAGTTGAGGAACTTCCCTTCTATTCCTATTTTGCTGCTAATTTATTATCATGAATGGGTGTTGGACTTTGCCAAATGCCTTTTCTGCATTAATTGATAAGATCACTTGGTTCTTGTCTTTTGTTTTATTTAAATGATGGATTATATTGATTGTTTTTCTAATGCTAAATCATACCTGCATAAAAAAGAGTGGTATAAATCCCACTTGGTCATGTTGAATTATTTTTTTTTGTTATGTTGATGAATTCTAGTGGCTAGAATTTTGTTGAGAATTTTAGCATCTAAATTTCTGAGGGATATTTGTCTGTAATTTTAGTTTTTTGTGGTGTCTTTTCCTGGCTTTGATATCAGGGTTATGCTGGCTTCATAGAATGAGTTTGGGAGTATTCCATCCTATTCTATGCTCTGAAATACCTTTAGTATTATTGGTGTTAACTCTTCTCTGAAAGTTTGGTAGAATTCTCCAGTGAAGCTGTCAGGCCAGGGATTTTTGTTGTTGTTGTTGGGAGTTTTTTAATTACCTTTTCAATCTCTTCTTTTGTTATGGTTTCTTTAGTTGTTTTTCCTCTATTTATGTTAGTTTAGGTAGGTAGCATGTTTCTAGAAATTTGTCTATTTCTTCTAGGTTTTTAAATTTGTTAGAGTATAATTTTTCATAGTATTCCATTATGATTCTTTTAATTTCAGTTGAGTCTGTTGTGATATCACCCATCTCATTTCTTATTTGGGTTATTTGCTTCCTGTCCTGTGTTTCTTTTGTCAGTTTGGCCAATGGTTTATCAATTTTGTTGATCTTTTCGAAGAACTAGCTTTTGGTCTTGTTAGCTATTTCAATTGTTTTTCTGCTCTCCATTACATTTAATTCTGCTCTAGCTTTTATTATTTGCTTTCTTCTGTTCCCCGAGGGCCCCTTTTGTTGCACTCCTTCTATTTGTTCAAGTTGTAGTGATGATTCTTTGATTTTGGCTCTTTCTTCTTTTCGGATGTGTTCATTTATTGCTATAAATTGACCTCTGAGCACTGTTTTTGCTGTGTCTCAAAGGTTCTGGTACAATGTGTTTTCATTCTCATCTGATTCTGTGAACTTCTTTATTCCATCCTTAAATTCTTCTATAACCCAGTAGTTTTTGAGCAAGGTGTTGTCCAGTTTACATATGTTTGATTTTTTTTTTCCTTGCTTTTTCTTTTATTGATACCTACTTTTATGTTTTTACGGTCAGAAAAAGATTCTTTGTAACATTTCAATATTTTGGATTCTGTTAAGGCCTGCTTTATGGCCAAGTACATGGCCTATTCTGGAGAATGAAAGTATACTTGTCTGCTGTTGGGTGGAGTGTTCTTTATATGTCTATGAGGTCAAGTTGGTTGATTGTGGCATTTAGATCTTCCATGTCTTTATTGAACTTCTTTCTGGATGTTCTATTCTTTACTGAAAATGGTGAGTTGAAATCTCCTACTATTATTTTGGCACTATCTCTCTTTCCAATGCTGTTAGTTTATTTATGTGTTTTGGAGCCCTGTTATTGGATGTGTAAATATTTATTACGGTTAAATCCTCCAGGTATATTAACCCTTTAATCATTACATAGAGTCCTTCCTCCACCTTTGTGGCGGATTTAACTTTAATGTCTATTTTATCAGAAATTCATATTGCCACTGCTGCTCTTTTTTGATTGTTGTTTGCTTAATATATTTTTTTCATCCTTTGAGTTTTAGTTTGTTTATGTCTTTAAGTCTAAGGTGTGTCTCTTTTAGGCAGCATAAAGACAGATCGTGTTTTTTAATCCATTCTGCCACTCTTTTGTCTCTTTGTTGGTGTGCTTAGTCCATTTACATTCAGAGTAATTAGTAATTTTTTTTTTATGAGTTTAGTGCTGTCATTTTGTTGTCTTTTTTGTGTGTGTTGTTGACTTTTCTTTGTTCCACTTAATATTCTGTGCTGAGTCATCTTTCTTTATGTATTTTCTCTTCCTCTTTTTCATTGTTGTTGCTTTTGTTTGCTGAGTCTTTATGTTTTTCTTGTATTTTATTTTGATGTGTAGGATTATTAGTTTCCTTCATGGTCACCTTAATATTTACCTCTAATTTTCTCAAATTAAACCCATCTTTTATTTCTTTATATCACTTTGACTTCCTCTCCTTGTGAAAGATCTATGACCACATTTTTTATTCTCTCTTTTTTTGTTTTAATGTTGTCATCTTTTATGTAATGATGTCTCTGTTTCCCTGTTTTGAGTATTGATTTCCCTATCTGGTTTGGTACCTTGTTGCTCGGTCCTGGGTTGTTATCTGATTTTATTGATTTTCTAACCAGATGACTCTCGTTAGTATTTCTTGTAATTTTGGTTTGGTTTATGTATATTCCCTAAACTTCTGTTTATCCAGAAATGTCCTAATTTCTCCTTCATATTTGAGAGAGAGTTTTGCTGGATATATAATTCTTGGCTGGCATTTATTTTTTTCCTTCGAGGCTTTGTATGTCATCCTGTTGCCTTCTTACCTGCATGGTTTCTGCTGAGTAGTCCGAGCTTAGTTGTATTGACTTTCCTTTGTAGGTGACTTTTCATTTATCCCTAGCCACTCTTAAATTCTCTCTTTATCTTTGGTTTTGGCAAGTTTGATTAGAATATGTCTTCGTGACTTTTCTTTTTGGATCTACCTTATGTGGGGTTCAGTGAGCATCTTGGATAGATATCTTCTCATCTTTCACAATATCAGGGACGTTTTCTGCCAACAAATCTTCAACAATTCTCTCTGTATTTTCTTTTCTCATCCCTTATTCTTTTACTCCAGCCACTTGTAGGTTATTCCCCTTGATAGAGTCCCACATAATTCTTAGGGTTTCTTCATTTTTTTTTTTAACTATTTTATCTTATTTTTACTCAAATATGTTGATGTCAAGTGCTTTATCTTCAATCTCCCTTATTCTGACTTCCATTTCATCAATTCTACTCCTATGATTTTCTATTGAGTTGTCTAATTCAGAAATTTTATTGGTAATCTTTTGGATTTCTGTTTGCTGTCTCTGTATGGATTCTTGCAGCCTATTAAATTTGTCATTATGCTCTTCTCTAATCTTCTTAAGTTCCTCTAATGTTCTGCCTGTTTGCTGCTTGGCCTGTTCTGTATTTTGCCTGATCTCCTTCCTGATCTCTTGAAAAGTTCTATATATTAATCTTTTTATTCTACCTCTGGCAGTTCTAGTAATTTTTCTTCCTCTGGAAGATGTCTTGATTATTTGTTTTTGAAGCTTGTTGAAGCCTTCATGGTCTGTCTCTTTATGTGATTTGACATTAACTGTGTTCTCCAAGCCATCAATGTTATTGTATTTATTTATTTTTTGCTTTCTTACTGTGTCCTATCTTCTTGTTTTGTTTTATTTTTAAATGCCCAAATAGGCTGCCTGAGTGATCTAGTTTTGAGTATTTGCACTTGGAAGCTTTAATGTCCTGTCATCAGGTGGTTAGAGCTGTTACTAGGTATATAAGACCAGGAGTCCACATACTTGTATGGATTCAGCTCAGGTGTCCAGATAGTCGATCATCAAGTGTGTTGTGTAGTTTCTTACCTACAGTCGTAGACAAGCAGGGGTGATTGGTGTAGGCATAGGTATCTGGCTGCGGTAGGGGGTCACATGCTGAGCCATGAAGGGGACTGACAACTGCCCCTGAGTGTCCGTGAGAAAAGCATGTCCATGTTCCTTAGAGCACATAAGTGGGTGGGTTTTGCAGCCAGACTATGAGCTCCCTATGTTGTTGGCTGTAAGAACTGGGAAGCACCACTTATCCTTGGACCCTTGTTGCAGGTGGCTTGGTGGTGTGGGTGGAGCCATCGTTCTCAGGCCCCAGATATGGGTAGGTGAGGACCCTGCTTAATAGAGTGGTGTTAAATGTCACAAACCTACCTCTCCACCATATAGCCGAAACAGGCTTAGTTAGACTTCAGGTATATACCCTATTGTACTGTGTTAATGAAGGCCTACGCTGTTGAAATGAACCCATACAGGTCTATGCAGGGGTGAAAGGCATTCAAAGTACTTGGATCCCTTACGTCTGTGCAAAAGAAATGTTTCTGCCCTGAGTTCCCAGCTTGGGGGAGTTGGCAGATTATTTTATACCTGTTTTTTAATTTGTTCCTTCCCCAATGCCAGGAGAATGGCTCAGGGCATGTGTCTGTTCCTACTTCTGACCCAGGGAAAGTGGTTATCACTGAAGCAGACCTGGTGCAGAGCAGGGAGGAGTCAGGTAAATGGGACAGTGTTTTTTCCAAAAAAGGTGTTTTTTGCTCCATGCAGTAGATTAGACTCAAGTACTTGTCTTTTGTTGATTGATAGCCACTGTTTGCTGATTCTGGAAGCATGAGTGGACTCTCCATCACTTGGTCTCCACCAATGTGGAAAATGTGTCCTGAATACCAGTGCTTGTATCACCACACTTGCACCAGATCTGGCCCTTGGGGTGCAGGTTGCTGCCAGGTCAGGTCTGGCAACTCCTCCCTGCTTTTGAAATGTCTCTCCCTCTCCATGCTGCTCAGTCCTATTCCTCAACCTTGCCTTTGATGTTCAGGGCTTCTAGATTGTCATATATAATTGATTCATTTGTTTTTTGGGGTCTTTGTTGAAAGAGGGACCACAGGAAGCATCTGAGTTGTCTGCCATCTTGGCCCTGCTGCCCGGAGTATAGTTTTTCATAGTATTCTGTTATGATCCTTTTTATTTCAGTTGGGTCTGTTATAATGTCCCCCATTTCATTTCTGATTTGGGTTATTTGCATCTTCTGCTTTTTGTTTTGTCAATTTGGCCAGTGGTTTGCCAATTTTGTTGATCCTTTCAAAGAATCAACTTTTGATTTTGATTCTTTCTATTGTTTCCTATTCTTTATTTCACTTATTTCTGCACTGATTCTTATTATTTCCTTTCTTCTGGTGGCTGTGGGCTTCTTTTGCTGTTCTTTTTCTATTTATTTGAGTTTGTAGCCAATGTTTTGATTTTTCCCCTTCCTTCTTTTTTGATGTGTGCAACTATTCCTATAAATTGACCTCTGAGCACTGCCTTTGCTCTGTCCCAAAGGTTTTGATATGATGTATTTTCATTTTTGTTTGACTCTAGGAATTTTTTTTTATTCCATTTTTGATTCCTTCTATCAACCAATGGTTATTCAGTTTCCATGTATTTGATTTTTTTTCCTTGTTCTTTCTGTTATTCATTTCTACTTTGGTGACATTGTGATCAGAGAAGATACTTTGTATTATCTAAGTTTTTTTTGATTTTGTTGAGGGTTGATTTGTGGCCTAAAATGTGGTCTATTCTAGAAACATTCTATGTGTCTTGGAAAAGAATGTATATTTGCTGCTGTTGGATGAAGTGTTTTATATTTTTTTAATGAGGTCATTAGATCTTCCGTATCTTTGATGAGTTTCTCTCTAGATGTTCTGTCCTTTACTGAGAGTGATATATTTAAGTCTCCTACTACTATTATTGTGGAGCTGTCATTTTTTTTTTTCCGTGCTGTTAGAGTTTGTTTTACATATTTTGGAGCCCTGTCATTGGGTGCATGGATATTTATTATGGTTATGTCTTCATGTTGAATTGTCCCTTTAATCATTACATGTTTTCCTTCTTTATCTTTTTTGGTTGATTTTGTTTTAAAGTCTGTTTTTTTCTGAAATTAGTATTGCCACTCCTGTTCTTTTTTGGTAGCTGTTTACTTGATATATTTATTTCCATCCTTTGATTTTTTAATATAGTTATTTCTTTATTTCTATTATGCGTCTCTTATAGACAGCTTAAAGGTGGGTCCTGTTTTTAAATCCATTCTGTCATTTTCTGTCTCTTTATGGGTGCATTTAAGTAATTTATGTTTAGTGTGATTATTTGTAGCTGTGAGTTTATTGCTGTCATTTAATAGTTTTTTTTTTTTTTTTTGTAGTGCTGACATTATCTTTGTTTTTCTTACTCTCCTGTGCTCTGAACTCCTTTTGGTTGTGAAATTTTTTTTCATTTCTTTCATTTTTGTAGAGTCTGTGTTTGCTGAGGCTTTGTTTTTCTTCTTTATTTTGAATAGTAAGTTTGCTAACTTTCTTTGTGGTTGCCTTGACATTTACCCCATCTTCCTAAGTTTGAACCAGTCTTTTATTGCTTGATATCACCTTGACCTCTTCTCCATTTGAAAGTTCTATACCTACAGCATTTATTCCCTCTTTTATTGTTCTGATGTTGTCATTTACAGATTGATCTCTCTGGTTTTCTGTTGTAAATTTTTTGGGTTTGTTTTACCCTTGAGAGCTCATTACCTATGATGAAAGAGGCTAAATTTACTATCTGGTTTGGTGTAGAATAAGCAGATAAAATAGCAAAACAGACAGCAACATCCAAATGAGATTACAAATCCAGCAAGACAGAAGAAGAGTTAGAATAGAACATGAGGCTTATGCCTCTGAAAGTACACGGCATCTGGTGAAGGCATTAGATTTCCTTACGAGTGTGTGATCGGAGTCCCTAGATAACCTCATCTCTATGACAGGTGTTAGGATCCTTTTACACTGGATTAGACGGCAGTTAGGATTTTAAAAAGAAGACTGTGATTCTTCTTTCTTTTGAACTAGAAATCTCCTCAATCTCAGAATAGAAAATCACATCAAACATACTGCAAATCTCCCATCCACGTTTGCATGTTTGTAATCTAAAAAGGAATACAGTCAGAAGAATGCTGCAGTTTTTAGAGCAAGCAAAGCACTATAAAGTGACAATAAAATTGAAGGGGCAACCTTCACAAAATATCACATTAAAAAAATATTTTATTCAGTGTAGATGCTATTTAGGTTTAGAGTAAATAAGTCATAAAATTCTAGTACTTATACTTTTTTAGGAAAAAAAGTGGAAAACTGATCTATATATATCTGATACAAAAATGAAAGCTTTTTGTTTTGGGGAGGTGACAAAGACCATTTTTACCAATGAGACAATTAGTGTTAAACTAAATAAACCAAGGAAAGTTGATAAACAGTGAATTTCAGTAGATCCTCTGGTTCCTATTAACTGTGAGTACCACACCTAAAGGGGGCCCTGGTGGCACAGTGGTTAAGAATTCAGCTGCTAACCAAAAGGTTCACAGTTTGAATCCACCAGCTGCTCCTTGGAAACCCTGTGGGGCAGTTCTACTCTGTTCTATAGGGTTACTATGAGTAACAATTGACTTGACGGCAACAAGTTTATAAAGATGATATATCTGGATTTTAAAAAGCCATCCTCAAAAACCAAACACTTTTATGGATATTAAATAAATGCAAAATTAATTCCTTGAGCAAATTACAAATTAGTGGAGGAAACAGCAAACATTTATGAAACTGCTGAACAGCATTGTAAGTCAATATGATTACTTAGTACAACATTTACATGGCATTGTGTCTTTAAAAATCTTGTTCACATTATCTCAAAATACTTGTTCTTAAAAGAGGCACCAGAAGAATTACAGAGAGCTAGACAGCCCACTGTCATAGTGCATAAAATTCAAACTCCCAGGGCTGACAGCGGCAGGGAGCAGGGTGGAGAATGGATCTCAAAGGGATTGCAGTACATAATATTTAACTGATAAATTCCAACTGTGATAATTTCTTGCAGCAATTATAATCCATCTGTGAGATGACATTAGACTACATACTTTATTAAAAAGAAATCTTATATCATGTGAGCTCCTGTGGATCTCCCATCAATGCACTATAATTCAAAAAGACATTCATGGTCAAATAAATTGTAGAAATGCTGTTGTAAAACAGCAAACATAATGACAGATTTAAAAAGGATAATACATACCTTTCAACCCAGAAAAAATCCAATCCTGTATTCACAAAACTCCTCCACTGGTTCACTCTATGTCTTGTATCATACTCCCTTGTTCACTTTTTTTTTTTTTTAACGATTTTTTTTTAAAAGTTCTGTGGCAGAAAGACTTGGTTATCTGCTCCTGTAAAGATTACTGTCTAGAAAACCCTATGGGGTAGCTCTACCCTGTCACATGGAGTTGCTGTAATTAAAAATCATCTTGATGGTACCTAACAGCAACAACAACATACCTGTTTCAGACATATATACAATGTCAAATGTGGTGCAGAACATAGCATACAAATTCTCTATTTGTCTCCATTTTTGTGAAGAGATTAAGAACATATTATTAAATAAAATATACCATATCAAAGCACATTTTTATTAGTGTGGATCATAAAATATCCTTAAAAAGATTTTAGCATTCTTTATTATACCCAAACCCATTGCCCTTGAGTCAATTCCAACTCATAGCAACCCTATAGGACAAAGTTTTACTGCCCCATAAAGTTTCCAAGGAGTGGCTGGTGAATTTGAACCACTGACCTCTTGGTTAGCAGCCATAGCTCTTAACCACTTCACTGCCAGGGCCCCCCTTAATTATACAGTTAGAGTCAATATAATTTTGTTGACATGATAAGGAAAGCTTTTTAATGATTGCGCATTCAAACCTATGTAATATATGGCTCAGTGTTTAAAAAAAAAATGCTTCTTATAAGTGTTTTTACATTATATTGGAGTAGAAAGGATGATTCTAAAAAAATGTATATGTAATTACTAAAAAGAATCAGATTACTAAATGGAATCATCAAGAACTTAGGGATTTTTAAAATATATTTTTCATCAAAGCAAATGATAACAATTATTGTTTCTTAATTTGTAAAAGCTCCTCAGCTCATGGCACTTTTTTCTGCTCTGTGAAAGACAGAATTCTGTGTTATTTAAGCAGCCTGCCATGGAACAGCTGGCGAGGATGTGAAATTAAAATTTACATTTTCAAAGAAAATATTTTTATTGGGAAAGAAACTAACTTCTACATGTTAATTTGACTTGTGAAAAAAGTAAAGGTAAAGGTATTTAATAACTTTCTGGTTCTTTCTTATTTCTTTATGTAAGTATGCACTCTGGAAAAAAGTTTACTCTGTTAAGGTCCAGTATTATGTACATGCTGATATTTAACTTTTCACCATGAAATCCTAAGTTCTACATTGATCTCATTCTTCCTACAGTTAGATCTTTTTTCATTAGCACATTTACTGAGTAGCATGAAACTGAAATAAAATATTTTTGGATAACTTCTTTTACCTCACCAAACATATTGAGACTAAACATGTCTTTAGAATTGAGCTTCGGAGATGATTTACACGAGGTGGTTGATATTCATTTATCTATTGATGTCTACTTAACAAATTATTACAAATATCATTGAATTAATTGTTTTGAGTTTCCACATCACCCCTCTTAAATTGGCAAGAAACTCTTCTCAAAACGAAATCCTAATAAGGCAATCTTGTAAAACCAACCAGAATACATATATATATATATATAAATATATCAAAAACACAATGTTAGGGCTACAGATTTGGAATGCCCTCTATAGTCTACTGGAAATCCTGGTGGCATAGTGGTTAAGTGCTAAGCCTGCTAACCAAAATGTAGCAGTTTAAATCCAACGGGAGCACCTTGGAAACTCTACAGGACAACTCTACTCTGTCCTATAAGTTTCCTATGAGTCAGAATTGAGTCAATGGAAACAAGTTTGGCTTTTGGTTGCTATAATCTACCATGATGGAAAAAGTAAAGGCTAGTGTCTAAGTAATTCTAGATATTTTACACAAAGTTTGCATGAGGTTGTGGGCCTATTCATGCTCCCCCAAATCCCAGAATGGAATGTTTAGATTACATACAATTGAACTATTGTATTTATACCAACATAATGCCTATAACTTCAAGGAATTTCTCTTTGAAAAATATCAGTAGACTTGAAAGAAAACATAAGCTGTGAGAAGAAATACTTTTATAATAATTCCATGAATATTATAATCATCTGTAAAGTAAGCCTGGAAGTGCCAACTTTATGAAAGTATTTCTGTCTGTAAGATCCATAATTCCATATCCAGGTTATCCTTATTTTCGGCAATAGATAAACTGGGAATCTCTCATTCTTTCTGTGGTAAATTAACAAAAGATGAATATTCAGTCCAGTGAAGTATTGTTATTTGATGGGGAAAAAAATAATTGTAAGAAACCCAGATATTATATTTAGTTTTCTCTCCCTATCTAAAATTTCAACATGCTAGAATCAAGTTACTATGATAAAAAGATTTTTATTAAAAAAACCAAAGAACAAAAAACATTGCCCTCGAGTCTATGCCTACTCATAGCGACCCTATAGGACAGAGTAGAACTGCCCCATAGAGTTTCCAAGGAGCGCCCCGTGGATTCGAACTGCTGACCTTTTTGGTTAGTAGCCATAGCACTTACCATTAGGCTACCAGGGTTTCCAAAAAGCACTTCTCAACCATGAAGGGGCTATATTTATAAATACAGTGGACTACAAGCCACAATATATATATATTTTTCTGTAAACTAATATATTAAATAAGTTCATTTGGGCAATCTCTCAAAATGTACAAAATCCTAGGAACTTCTGTCATTAATCACATTTTTAAATTTATCAAATTTGTTGAGTACAAAGTTTCAAAAATTGCAGAACAGTATGCAAAATTGCCTTTAACTTACTATACTACACAGAGAGACTCTAATGTACACCTCTGTATAGCAGGCTTTATGAAGACCAGAATGGGATTTACACGTTTCACACACATCGGCACTTTGAGATAGTGACACAAGTATTTGAATTAACATCACTTTGTTTCCCACTATGAATGGCTAATATTCAAATATAAATAAATATTAAATCAGTATTATGGCCCAGGCCTTTAGTTATCTCACAAAGTTGTTGTAAAGATAAAATGATAAATGGCTTCTGAGACTTAAACATATTGTAAGATATAAATTATGTTCATTTTATAAAGTTACATTTGCCTAAAATCTGCTGCATTATTTTTTCTTTTGTCCTTTCCCACTCTTTAGACTCCCTGTAGCATTTCAAAGCAGTTAACTTTAAATTCTGTGCTCCAAGAGATCTTTAAATTGTCTTCAAATGCGCAAATCCTAATGTATAATGAAGAGGGCTTACAAAACCTCCAAGAATTAAAACAAACACTGCACCAGGGGATGAATAGCTTGTAAAGTATACCAGATGTCTTAGAAACTAACAAGAAAGTCATTTTTACTTGGAATAAATTGGTGCTGTCTTTTGAGGACAATTCATCAGGATTAAAAATGAGTAGAGCAGCTAGAGTTCCTGGAGTGGCCTGATGATCTAGAGAAGAGCTCTCGGGAGTGTATGTGGCCCCCCTTATTCAACCTCTCCACACTGTCTCCAGAGCCTCTTCTTCACACTGTTTTAGCTCACCGCCTACTGATTCCTGGAAACAGAAAATAGAAACAACAATATAAAGACAGAGAAGAATGTGAAAGATTAACTGGCAGGTCCTATTCTTCTTTGACACCATACTTTAACCTCTAACCCAGCTAACAATTATTATTAAAGAAAACAGATATGACAAGGACTTGAAGGCATTCTTTTCTTTGTGTGTGTTAATTGGCTGACTGAAAAATAAGCTAATCAAATTTAGCCCGCCATAAAAAGGGTATATTAGCATAGATCTGATAGTTTCATAGAGAAATAAAGGAAAAAGAGAAAAAAAAAACAACACATTTGTTTCAATTGTAGCTTAAATTTTTCTTAATACACCAAGTATATTTGAATGTGTCAAATTCTTTATCACAAAGACCTCTTTCAGAAGGCAAAAATTTAAATGACTTCACTTTTAGGACAAAATACATAAAATTAAAGGAGATTTTAATTTCACTAACGAAAATGGCTGGAGGAGGACAATTATTTTTTATCTCCAAGCAGTACTGGGGGAAAAAAAAAAAAAAGGTCAAACAGAAAGAAGTATTTAGGACTCAGGTGTGAAACGTAAAATTTCTAAGAGCAATTTAATATGTACAATCTTTTTTCATGGAATTTTTAAAAACAGAAAATCTTTGCACTAAAGAAAATTAAGCCTCATGTTTTAATCATTTTCCGCTCCTTTCTGCGCATCTCTGACTTGAGTTGTGTGCTCAAGTAACACCAGCTATTAGTGTTGGAGACTTGGTGGCACAGTGGTTTAGAGCTACAGATGCTAACCAAAAGGCTGGTAGTTTGAATCCATCAGGCACTCCTTGGAAACTCTAGGGTGCAGTTTTAATCTGTCCTGTGGGGTTGCTATGAGTCAGAATTGACTTGATAGCGATGGATTTGGTTTTATTGGTGTTGTTAATTCTACCTGTCTTTCAATGATTCATAAAGGTAATTTAAAATAATAATTTAATCAAACATATTTTTTGATATTTTAAGCAAATCACAAATATTTGGGTACATATTTGTCAGTATATAGCTATAGAGATGAAAATGATGATAACTATACTTTTTTGCAAGTTAACTATACATATTAAGTATTGATTACTACATGAGAGACATTTTTCAAGTGCTGGGAATACAGACAACATCAAATTTCTGCTTTAGTGAAGCTTACATTCATATACTTAAATTATACCACTGAGCATAAACCACTTAAAATTTGGAATTGGATTTTCTAGTTTAAATACACAACAAAACTGACCAAAAGATATTATTTTAAATATAAATGAGAAAACTCCAACAATTTAAATTAGATCTTCAAGATTATATTGCTATAAGAGAGAACTACCCCAAGATTTCAACCTCTTCATACAGAAAGACATACCTCATATATTTTTAAAATGTTAGCCTTGCTTATAAATGACTCAATCAATCAACATTTTTTATCAGATGAACAGTTGAATTTACATTGATATTAGTGAACTTTGGCATCAATAGAGAAAAATTAAAATATTACATCCTATAAAAAGTAACTGGAAAAGAAAGTATTAGGACAGAGGGAAAGGCAATTTTGAGCTGGAAAAATGAAAAGCTATTTTGACTAAAATATACTTGAATGCAATCTTAGAAATATTAGTTTTCTATAGCTGCCATAATAATTTACCATAAACTCAGAGATTTAAAACAACACTAATTTATTATCATATAGTTCTGTAGATTAGCAATCTGATATTGTTACCACTAGGCTAAAATTAAGGTGTTTATAGGAGTAGTTTCCTGACTAGAGGTTCTAGAGGAAAACCCTTTTCTAGATACTAGGTATCTTCTCCAGTATCTAGAGGCTGCTTGTGCTCCTTGGCCCTTGGCCCTCTTCCTCTATCATCATAGTTAGCAATATCAAATCTCAATCTGATCCATCTTCTGTAGTCATGTCTACCTCTGACCACAGACAGAAATGGGTCTCCAATTATAATGACTCACGTGATTAAACTGGGCCTAAAAAAAAAAAAAATTTTTCCCTAGGGTAATCTTCCAGTGTCAAGATTTTTAATCATATCTTAAAAGTCCCATTTGTCACACAAAGTAATATATCAACAGGATCTAGGTATTGTAACATGAACATCATTGAAGGGTCACTATTCTGCATCTCACGAAAGTTATTTAGCCTACTCCTACTTATTTCATGACAAATGAGAAAATTGTGTTATCAGTGTAAAAAATAATTTCTTCCAAGCTATTTAACAAATGAATGACAAAACCAGGAGCAGAACTTAAGTTATAAATTTGAAATGCACAGTTTTAATTATTTATTATACTTCTCAGTGCATTTCTGATACAAATTCTGGGAGACATTCACACAGAACAGAGCTACTTTAAGTATTTGGCTGTCTTACCTCTTTTAAAATGTATATTTTAACTTTATCAAAATGCATTCTCATTGTAATTAAATAAAAATGTCCACTTATATACAGTTCATGTTCCTTAATTCACATTCCCAAATCTACATCTTGTCATTTCACTTCAAAGCTAAACATATTAATACCCTGATATGTATCTTTCCACATTCTTCATCCAGTTAAATTCTCCATGAATATGCAAAATGTACGGTGCGTGCATTACAATTCATTCTTTTTATGCCTGCTTGTTATGGATTGGGAGAGCTTGTTGCACAGTGGTTAAGGGCTCAGCTGCTAACCAAAAAGTTGGCAGTTCAAATCCATCAGCTGTTCCTTAGAAACCCAGTGGAGCATTGCTACTTTGTCTTACAGGGTTGCTATGAGTCAGAATCCATTCAGTGGCAACATGTTTTGGTTTTGGGTTGAATTGTATGCTCCAAAATATGTTTTGAATTACTAGCCCTTGTACCTGTGAATGCAATCCTGTTTGGAAATAAGGGTTTTCTTTTGTTATATTAATAAAGTCACACCAGTGTAGAGTGGTTCCTAAACTTAACCATCTCTAAGCTATAAAATGAGTAAACAGACACGCATGGGGGAAGACAAATGCATGTGAGGATCGTCTACAAGCCTAGGAATGCCAAGGATCCAGGGAATGACCAGGGCTAATAATATCCACGTGGAATATATTTGTGTGTAGCATGAGGTAGAAAAATGTCTTTGATTTCTTCCAAATAGGTAGTTAACAATTTCAGTTTCATTAAATACCAAAAAATTTCCTTTCACAATGATGTAAAACATCATATTTACAACACTTTGTATTTTGTTCCAGCAATCTATCTGTCTCTTCATAATACCATTCTATTGTGTATGCATTGGCTACATAGTACAAATGTGTTAAATCTAGTATAACTTCAGTATTATTTTTCATGACTTTCTTATCTAGCTTCAGACAATTAGGTTACCATAAAAAATTAAAATCGTTCTATTCATTTTCACCATTAGGAAAATTGAAAGTAAAGTACATTGTATATTTCTTTGAGAACTGATATTTTAAAATTATTAATATTTTATATCCAGAATTATGATATGGTTCTGAATTTACTCAGGTCTTGTTAGTGTACTTTAAAAAGGTGTTCTAGTACTAGGTATGTCTTAGACCTTTCTAGTTAGAAAGGATTCTAGCTCCTTTCTATTTTTATCCTGAGTTCAATGAAATATATTGCTTGACTATGAAGAAAAGCAATTGATTTTGCTTATAGATCTTTCTTCTCAGCCCTCTTATTTCCAAATGCATGTGCAGGTCTCTACCATCTGACCACCTCAGGGCCCACAAATCTCTATCTCAGTTCCAGACTTCCGGGAGACAAAATTTCTCTTCCATTGCTGATTCCTCCACTGTCACATTATCAAGTGGAATAATGTCTTGGACCTCCTTATTCTTCTAGGCCTCAGATACTATCTTTAGTGTCAGTTTTTCAGACTTTACAACAGAAGAGGATTAGGTTACAAAAAAAAAAAATTCCATTGAGTCAACTCTGACTCATAACAACACTGTAGGACATAGTAGAACTGCCCTATAGGGTTTCCAAGTTGCAGGTGGTGGATTTGAAACGCCAGCCTTTTGGTTAATGGCTAAATGCTTAGCCACTGTGTCACCAGGTCTCCTATGCATAAGGGAGCCCTAGTGGCACAGTGTTTAAACACTGGGCTGCTAACCAAAGGGTTGGCAGTTCGAACTCAACAGGGACTCCGCTGGAGAAAGGTGTAGCAGTCTGCTTCCGGAAAGATTACAGCCTTGGAACCCTATGGGGAAGTTCTACAGTGTTCTGTTCGGTCGCTTTCAGCCAAACTGACTGGACAGCAATGGGTGTGCATAACCCACTACTCTTTAAAAAGAAAAATAATATTTACACTCCACTGAGCAAACAAAAAACTAACAAGAAAATTTTGATGTTAAGACATTATCAATTGATTGACCTGTTGGAGCACTGTGGATGCCTAAAGTGCTAAATGTAAGACACCCTCCAGCATTAACTGATTTTGCTATATCTCTGCACAGGTCAATGTATGTATGTATGTATGTATGTATGTATGTATGTATCTGTCTGTCTGTCTGTCTGTCTATCTATCTAACCTATCTCTCTCTCTCTCTCTATCATCTATCTATCTATCTATCTATCTATCTATCTATCTATCTATCTATCTATCTATCTATCTATCTATCTATCTATCTATCTATCTATCTATCTATCTATCTATCTACCTATCATCTATCTATCTATCATCTATCTATCATCTATCTATCATCTATCTATCATCTATCTATCCATCCATCTATCATTATCTATTTATCTATCTATCAATCTATCTACACATAAATATCATTAGTATAAACTAGTGTTCTTTGGTTCTGAGAAGGAAAACAAAATAAAACAAAACAAACACAAAAAGATTAGAAATATACGAAGTATCTCTCATAAAATGAAAAGCTGAACAACCAGGCATAGGGAAGGGACAAAATGTAGCTTTTTGAAGACCTATATACAGACTATATTCTTGCAATACTTGTTTCTGTAATGAGAAATATCATATATGCAACTGATAAAGAGGGAAGTGGTAGCAATATAACATATATATCACATTGGTACAAAGGTAATCATTTTCTAGGCGGTAGGAATAAGAATGTCAAAATAGACTATAATGCTCAGCAGAAAAGATTGCAGTGGCGGCAGGAATCATTTTGGCTACATTAAGAAAATGAGCTCCTGAAACCTGGACACACCCCCAGTTTTAATAGATCCCAGTTCACCTCATTATCTGACAGCCAACTTTAAGGGCAGAACCAATAGTTCCTTTTCTATATTGTCATAGCACCCATGAGTCTTGCTCTAGTTAAGAAGTTGTCATTATTTCCACTCCATTTTATTTGTGCAGCTGAGATGCTTGTCTGATCAAAGTTACCTCACAGATATCAACTATTTCGTGTGTGTGTGCGCGCGAGTGCCTCTTGGTTGTATAATTTAATTGCTCCAACTCCATATGTTCTTTTTAGTTTCAGTGCACAGATTTTGAAGGACATTTTTTTTAAGAGTACAAATATTGTTTAATAACAGAAACACTTGTATCAGAAAATGGGTACTAGATCATCAAAATGAACTAGTGTTCACATTGCCATTAACACACGTTCAATGTATTCTAAGCTAAAACCCTACTTTCCCTCTCTCCCACCCCTGTAACCACTAACTACTTATAAAAAAAAAAAACCAAAAAACTACTTATACCCAGTAAATTTAGGAAATATCAATTTCCCCAGAGCCCCCAGTTCAATCTTTGTTATGCGTGTCTTTCTTCATCCCCCTCCTTTTAAGCTCCTTTATATAACATTTAGTTAACATTATTTGCTACTTTTTTTTTCTTCAAATTGCAGGAGCAATCTCCTTTCATGGTAAAAACGGGCATTCTGTCACCTTCTTACAGACTGGGGTCAGTATGAGAATATTATTCCGATTAGTCTTCTAAAAACACCACTTAAAAAAATCAGCTTTTTAAAAAGTTATTTTCTTTTTATGAAGCATAAAGTAGGAGTAGTACCTTCTTCTGAATGCTAGGTTACCAGTTTTACTCACCTTATCTCCATTATCCTCTTAAGGACTAGATTTTTAAACAACTTTACTAGTATGCCTGCTGTGTAAAGCCTTTTTCTTCTTTTGAATTTGATTCTGAAGACATATCTTGAGTTTCAACGCTGCACAATGGATACTTGATGTTGGGAGCAGATAATAGTGGCCTGGAAAGATTTTAAGGACTTTACTGTGTCTCTTGGAGTAGCCTTTATCCTAGGACCAGACAAGTAAGATTCAGAGTGGAAAACACAAAGAGGAGTAAAAGATGGAAGAGAAGATGAAGTAATAAGTCATGCATACATGCAGAAAATTAGTAAAATAAATGAGAATAATTTCTTTCCTATAGCTTTCTAAATTTCAAATTTGTTAAAGTGTATTATAAGTATGTATTATATTTCCCTCTGTATAATCAGATAATTCAGATAACATATAATCATAATTCAGATAATACATGGTTGGAAAATTCTAGAATCATTGTCAAATTCTTTATAATCATTGTTTCAGATAATAGTCTAATGGTTCCCTCTAATTGGGTTATGTGCAATTTTAACAAATGGGGGATATTATTCTTTCAGTTACATCAATGCCTTTGATGGCATATCCAAAATTTCATTGAAAGAGTTCCAGTAATAATGAGGTTTTTACTGTAACTGGCTTGGATGCTTATTTTTCTGAGCCACACATTTAACTGCCACTTTAATTTCATTGTGAACTTGTTTCTTTTTTTCTAAGCCAATTTTTTTTTTTTGCCTTTTAATTGTTTTAAGGAGCCCTGGTGGTACAGTGGTTAAGAGCTCCACTGCTAACCAAACGGTCAGCTGTTCAAATCCATCAGCCACTTCTTGGAAACTCTGTGGGGTAGTTCTACTCTGTCCTATAAGGGCACTATGACTTGGAATCAACTTGATGGCAATGGGTTTGGTTTGGTGGTGCAGTGGTTAAGTGCTTGGCTGCTAACTGAAAAATCAGCAGTTTGAACCCATCAGCAGCTCCATGAGAGAAAGATGTGGCAGTCTGCTTCCCTAAATATTACGGCCTTGGGAAGCTTGTGGGACAGTTCTACCCTTTACTATACGGTGGCTATGAGTCAAAACGGACTTGATGGGAACAGGTGGGGTTATTGTTTTAAGATAATTGAAAGTGTGCCACTATACATGGAAGGGAAAAACACATGCACAGACTCAGAAAAAAATCCTTCAGAGAAAAACAAAAACAAAACAAGGATGAAAATTGGTTAATTAGCCTTTCACATGGCCCAGGAAACACACCTGTAAAAAATCTGAGAGTGAGCATTACAATGCTACTGCTTGCAAGTTGCTGCAGCAAGGTTATTGATTGATGACTGCTAAAAGCCATATCTTTCCAACCTCATTTATGAATAACCTGGGAGTTGTAAACCAGAACCATTGGTTCAGGATAGGAAACTGTCCACAGGACTTCTGATCTGTCACCCTGCTCTTTTCACTCAAAGGTATTAAATCATTCAATAAAACATTACACTGATGAAATGGTGAATGGCCAATAATTCAACTACATTAAAAGAAAAAAAAAATCACTGACCTCAGATCTCCAGAATATACAATATATGGATTCCAAAATGGAATAGCAGTTAAGAGCTATGGCTGCTAACGGAAAGGTAGGCAGTTTGAATCCACCAGGCGCTCCTTGGAAACCCTATGGGGTAGTTCTACTCTGCCCTTCAGGGTCGTTATGAATCAGAATGGACTGACAGCGACTTTAATTCCAAAACAAAGTTGTGATGAATTCTGCTGGTACTCTTAACACAGAACTATAGGGATTTGAAAACAATGTAAAAATAGTATGTGTTTCATTAGAAAGAAAAATCTTTAAAAAATGCGATACACTTGTGTAGAAAGAAAATGCTGGAGTCAAGATTTCGTATTTGTTGAGCAAAATTAAGGGCCAGAGGATTAAAAATAATTTTTTTTTTTTACCTATCTCAAGTTGCTTCTGAAAAGTGAGTCTTGAAAAACCTATGGAGGCTTTCAATTCTGCTAACATGGAGTCACCATGAGTTGGAATCAACTGGAAGGCAACTAAAAACAACAGGAGCTTTAAATATATATATATATATATTTTATATCAAATGTATAAAGATCATGCAAATTTGCGGTTATTTTTTGTGTATGTGAGAGACAAGTGTTAAAACATGGTTCTTTGTAAATTATAACTACAGATTCCCTTACTAAAAAAAAAAAAAGGTATTTATATCTGTATCCATATATCTCTATCTCTATATGCTTATTTTTATCTCCACCTTCATAGTGTCCCCTAGATTAGCTAGCATTAGCATCAAGTAACAATCACTAAGAGATATCGATAGTTCAGTGGTAGAGTTCTCGCCTTCCATCCCTGAGACCTGGGTTTGACTCCTGGTAATGAGCTTCTTGTGCAGCCACCACTTGTCTATAAGCAGTTGCTTGCGTGTTGCTCTGATACTGGACAGGTTTCAGTTGAACTTCTAAATTAAGATAGACTTGGAAGAAAGGCCTGGTATTCTACTTCTGAAAATCAGCCAATGAAAACCTTATGGATCACAAAGATCCAAACCACAACTGGTCATAGGAATGACACATGACCAGGAAGTGTTTTACTCTGTTGTGCACAGGGACCTCATGAGTCAGGGTCCTACAGCAGCTAACAACGACAATAACAACAATCACTAAACCAGAAGAAACAGACTGACATAAAGCTGAGCTTGTGGTTCAAAACCTTGTTTCTGTTCTAGAAACAATTATGTCACTTAGATTACACCTTTTGAGATTCTGATCTGTGTATCTGCTTTGGAGCACCAGTATTTTGAATAAACTTCATAGGACATTCTAATAGGTAGCTTAATTTGGAACCACTTTAATATGCAGGAAAAAATTCTAATAATTTATAACATTACAGATCTAGTTGTTAGATTATACTTTCTAATGTCAAAGGTATATCTCCAGAGGTATTGATGCATGAGAATCACAATCCCAGTAAATCAGCTGTACTATGGCATTTTAATATTATATCATTATGAGAACTGGAATTTACAAATAAATTATCTCATCCACAATATTTTTTTTTTTTTTTTTGAGCTCTCAGCCATCTAAAATACATGTATTGGTCCCACCCTATTCTGAGCAAAGGAGAATGAAGAAAATCCAAGACAGAAGGAAAATATTAGCCCAAAGGATTACAGGACCACAGAAACCTGAGTTTCCACTAGCCTGAGCCCAGAAAAACTGCATGGTGCCTGGCTACCACCACCTACTGCTCTGACAGGGATCACAGCAGTCCTGGACAGAATCGGAGAAAAATGTAGAATGGAGTTCAAATTCATGAAAAAAGACCAGGCTTACTGGTCTGACAGAGACTGGAGGAACGCCCGTATCTATGGCCCCTGGACACTCCGCTAACTCAGAACTGAAACCACTCCCGAAGTCCACTTTTCACACAAAGATTAGGCAGACCTATAAAACAAACAATAACACACGTGAGGAACGTGCTTCTTAGTTCAATCAAGTATACAAGTCCAAGTGGGCACCTCCTGTCCAAAAGCAAGATGAGAAGGTAGGAAGGGACAGGAACTGGATGAATGGACATAGGGAAGCCACTGGAAAAGGGGGAGCATGTTGTCACATTGTGGAGGCCGCAACCAATGTCACAAAACAATTTGTGTATGTAAGTTATTGAATGAGAAATTCACTTCAGCTGTAAACTTTCACCTAAAATACAATAATACTATTTTTTTTTCTTCTCTCTGTCTTAGAGTTACATAGAAAAAACAGCAGATTTTAAAATTACCTGATCATTCCAATCTCCATTAATTGCAGATGAACTTTCATGGGATTCTAGGATGATATATAACTGCGAATTGTCCTTTTCTGATTGTTTTGGCTCCCTGAAAAAATAGATAGCATAATGCTATGATACTTCCTTACAAGGGAATGCTTCAGGTGTCTAGCTTCGGTTTGACAATTTTTATTTTTATGTTGGAATAAATGAATGATGTAAGATCTTCCAGGGTATGGCTTTGAGGATCATGTGTATTAAGGAATTTAAATTTCCATCAAAAAGTCATGTAATCCGGAGAGGCGGGGCCAAGATGGCGGACTAGGTGGACGCTACCGCGGATCCCTCTTGCAACAAAGACTTGGAAAAACAAGTGAATCAATCACATACATAACAATGTACAAACTCTGAACAACAAGCACAGACTTAGAGACGGAAAATGAACAAATACGGGCAGACAGCGACCGTTTTCAGAACTAGGAGCCAGCGTACCAGGCGGCTCCATTAACATCCGAATACCCGGAGCCAGAGGGAGAATTCAGATAAGGAGCTGACTGCATTTTTTTTAGCTGATTACCTGGAAAATCTAGTTTCCCAGTGATGGCTCGGAGACAGCAGTCCATATCAAACCACATAAAGAAACAGACCATGACAGCTTCTCCAACCCCCCAAACAAAAGAATCAAAATCTTTCCCAAAAGAAGATACAATCCTGGAATTATCAGATACAGAATATAAAAAACTAATGTACAGAATGCTTAACGATATCACAAATGAAATTAGGATAAATGCAGAAAAAGCCAAGGAACACACTGATAAAACTGTTGAAGAACTCAAAAAGATTATTCAAGAACATAGTGGAAAAATTAATAAGTTGCAAGAATCCATAGAGAGACAGCATGTAGAAATCCAAAAGATTAACAATAAAATTACAGAATTTGACAACGCAATAGAAAGTCAGAGGAGCAGACTCGAGCAATTAGAATGTAGACTGGGACTTCTGGAGGAGGAGGGAACCAACACCAACATAGCTGAAAAAAAATCAGATAAAAGAATTAAAAAAAATGAAGAAACGCTAAGAATCATGTGGGACTCTATCAAGAAGGATACTTGCGAGTGATTGGAGTCCCAGAACAGGGAGGGGGAACAGAAAACACAGAGAAAATAGTTGAAGAACTCCGGACAGAAAACTTCCCTGACATCATGAAAGACGAAAGGATATCTATCCAAGATGCTCATCAAACCCCATTTAAGATTGATCCAAAAAGAAAAACACCAAGACATATTATCATCAAACTTGCCAAAACCAAAGACAAACAGAAAATTTTAAAAGCAGCCAGGGAGAAAAGAAAGGTTTCCTTCAAGGGAGAATCAATAAGAATAAGTTCAGACTACTCAGCAGAAACCATGCAGGCAAGAAGGGAATGGGACGATGTATACAGAGCACTGAACGAGAAAAACTGCCAACCAAGGATCATATATCCAGCAAAACTCTCTCTGAAATATGAAGGAGAAATTAAGATATTTACAGATAAACACAAGTTTAGAGAATTTGCAAAAACTAAACCAAGACTGCAAGAAATGCTAAAGGAGATTGTTTGGCCTGATGACCAATAATATCAGGTACCAGCACAATACAAGGTCACAAAACAGAACGTCCTGATATCAACTCAAATAGGGAAAGCACAGAAACAAACAAATTAAGACTAATTCTAAAAAATAAATAAATAAACAAAATAATACACATAACAGGAAATCATGGAAATCTATAGATAAACGATCACAATAATCAAAAAGAGGGACTAAATATAGGAGGCATTGAACTGCGAGATGGAGAGTGATACAAGGCGATATAGAAGGATACAAGTTAGGTTTTTACTTAGAAAAATAGGGGTAAATAAAAAGGTAACCACAAAAAGGAATATCAATTCCATAACTCAAGAAAAAAGCCAAGAAAAACGTAATGACTCAACAAACACAAAGTTAAACATTATGAAAATGAGGATCTCACAAGCTACTAAGAAAAAGTCTCAGCACAAAAAAGCATGTGGAAAAATGAAATGGCCAACAACACACATGAAAAGGCATCAAAATGGCAGCACTAAAAACTTATTTATCTATAATTACGCTGAATGTAAAGGGACTAAATGCACCAATAAAGAGACAGAGAGTCACGGACTGGATAAAGAAACACGATCCATCTATATGCTGCCTACAAGAGACACACCTTAGACTTAGAGACACAAACAAACTAAAACTCAGAGGATGGAAAAAAATATATCAAGCAAACAATAAGCAAAAAAGAAGAGGAGTAGCAATATTAATTTCTGACAAAAGAGACTTTAGACTTAAATCTGCCACAAAGGATAAAGAAGGACACTATATAATGATAAAGGGACAATTGATCAGGAAGACATAACCATATTAAATATTTACGCACCCAATGACAGGGCTGCAAGATACATAAATCAAATTTTAACAGAATTGAAAAGTGAGATAGACACCTCCACATTTATAGTAGGAGACTTCAACACACCACTTTCGGAGAAGGACAGAACATCCAGTAAGAAGCTCAATAGAGACATGGAAGACCTACTTACAACAATCAACCAACTTGACCTCATTGACTTATACAGAACTCTCCACCCAACTGCTGCAAAATATACTTTTTTTTTTCTAGTGCACATGGAACATTCTCTAGAATAGACCACATATTAGGTCATAAAACAAATCTTTGCAGAATCCAAAACATCGAAATATTACAAAGCATCTTCTCAGACCACAAGGCAATGAAGCTAGAAATCAATAACAGAAAAACTAGGGAAAAGAAATCAAATACTTGGAAAATGAACAATACCCTCCTGAAAAAAGACTGGGTTATAGAAGACATCAAGGAGGGAATAAGGAAATTCTTAGAAAGCAACGAGAATGAAAATACTTCCTATCAAAACCTCTGGGACACAGCAAAAGCAGTGCTCAGAGGTCAATTTATATCGACAAATGCACACATACAAAAAGAAGAAAGAGCCAAAATCAGAGAATTGTCCCGACAACTTGAACAAATAGAAAGTGAGCAACAAAAGAACCCATCAGGCACCAGAAGAAAACAAATAATCAAAATTAGAGCTGAACTAAATGAATTAGAGAACAGAAAAACAATTTTAAGAATTAACAAAGCCAAAAGCTGGTTCTTTGAAAAAATTAACAAAATTGATAAACCATTGGCTAGACTGACTAAAGAAAAACAGGAAAGGAAACAAATAACCCGAATAAGAAACAAGAAGGACCACATCACAACAGAGCCAAATGAAATTAAAAGAATCATTTCAGATTACTACGAAAAAATGTACTCTAACAAATTTGAAAACCTAGAAGAAATGGATGAATTCTTGGAAAAACACTACCTACCTAAACTAACACATTCAGAAGTAGAACAACTAAATAGACCCATAACAAAAAAAGAGATTGAAACGGTAATCAAAAAACTTCCAACAAAAAAAAGCCCTGGCCCGGACGGCTTCACTACAGAGTTCTAACAAACCTTCAGAGAAGACTTAACACCACTACTACTGAAGGTATTTCAAAGCATAGAAAATGACGGAATACTACCCAACTCATTCTATGAAGCTACCATCTCCCTGATACCAAAACCAGGTAAAGACATTACAAAAAAAGAAAATTTTAGACCTATATCCCTCATGAACATAGATGCAAAAATCCTCAACAAAATTCTAGCCAATAGAATCCAACAACACATCAAAAAAATAATTCACCCTGATCAAGTGGGATTTATACCAGGTATGCAAGATGCAAGGCTTGTTTAATATCAGAAAAACCATTACTGTAATCCATCACATAAATAAAAGATAAAAACCACATGATCTTATCAATAGATGCAGAAAAGGCATTTGACAAAGTTCAACACCCATTTATGATAAAAACTCTTACCAAAATAGGAATTGAAGGAAAATTCCTCAACATAATAAAGGGCATCTATGCAAAGCCAACAGCCAACATCACTCTAAATGGACAGAACCTGAAAGCATTTCCCTTGAGAACGGGAACCAGACAAGGATGCCCTTTATCACCGCTCTTATTCAACATCGTACTTGAAGTCCTAGCCAGGGCAATTAGGCTAGACAAAGAAATAAAGGGTATCCAGATTGGTAAGAAGGAAGTAAAGCTATCACTATTTGCAGTTGACATGATCGTATACATGGAAAACCCTAAGGAATCCTCCAAAAAACTACTGAAACTAATAGAAGAGTTTGGCAGAGTCTCAGGTTATAAAATAAACATACAAAAATCACTTGGATTCCTCTACATCAACAAAAAGAACACCGAAGAGGAAATAACCAAATCAATACCATTCACAGTAGCCCCCAAGAAGATAAAATACTTAGGAATAAATCTTACCAAGGATGTAAAAGACCTATACAAAGAAAACTATAAAACTCTGCTACAAGAAATTCAAAAGGACATACTTAAGTGGAAAAACATACCCTGCTCATGGATAGGAAGAATTAACATAGTAAAAATGTCTATTCTACCAAAAGCCATCTACACATATAACGCACTTCCAATCCAAATACCAATGTCATATTTTAAGGGGATAGAGAAACAAATCACTAATTTCATATGGAAGGGAAAGAAGCCCCGGATAAGCAAAGCACTACTGAAAAAGAAGAAGAAAGTGGGAGGCCTCACTCTACCTGATTTCAGAACCTATTATACAGCTACAGTAGTCAAAACAGCCTGGTACTGGTACAACAACAGGCACATAGACCAATGGAACAGAATTGAGAACCCAGATATAAATCCATCCACGTATGAGCAGCTGATATTTGACAAAGGACCAGTGTCAGTCAATTGGGGAAAAGATAGTCTTTTTAACAAATGGTGCTGGCATAACTGGATATCCATTTGCAAAAGAATGAAACAGGACCCATACCTCACACCAAGCACAAAAACTAACTCCAAGTGGATCAAAGACCTAAACATAGAGACTAAAACGATAAAGATCATGGAAGAAAAAATAGGATCAACCCTAGGAGCCCTAATACAAGGCATAAACAGAATACAAAACATTACCAAAAATGATGAAGAGAAACCCGATAACTGGGAGCTCCTAAAAATCAAACACCTATGCTCATCTAAAGACTTCACCAAAAGAGTAAAAAGACCACCTACAGACTGGGAAAGAATATTCAGCTATGACATCTCAGACCAGCGCCTGATCTCTAAAATCTACATGATTCTGTCAAAACTCAACCACAAAAAGACAAACAACCCAATCAAGAAGTGGGCAAAGGATATGAACACACATTTCACTAAAGAAGATATTCAGGCAGCCAACAGATACATGAGAAAATGCTCCCGATCATTAGCCATTAGAGAAATGCAAATGAAAACTACGATGAGATTCCATCTCACACCAACTAAACTGGCATTAATCCAAAAAACACAAAATAATAAATGTTGGAGAGGCTGCGGAGAGATTGGAACTCTCATACACTGCTGGTGGGATTGTAAAATGGTACAACCACTTTGGAAATCCATCTGGCGTTATCTTAAACAGTTAGAAATAGAACTACCATACAACCCAGAAATCCCACTCCTCGGAATATACCCTAGAGATACAAGAGCCTTCACACAAACAGATATATGCACACCCATGTTTATTGCAGCTCTGTTTACAATAGCAAAAAGCTGGAAGCAACCAAGATGTCCATCAACGGATGAATGGGTAAATAAATTGTGGTATATTCACACAATGGAATACTACGCATCGATAAAGAACAGTGACGAATCTCTGAAACATTTCATAACATGGAGGAATCTGGAAGGCATTATGCTGAGCGAAATGAGTCAGTTGCAAAAGGACAAATAATGTAGAAGACCACTATTATAAGATCTTGAGAAATAGAAAAAACGGAGAACACATACTTTTGTGGTTACAAAGGGGGGAGGGAGGGAGGGCGGGAGAGGGTTTTTTATTGATCAATCTGTAGATAAGAACTGCTTTGGGTGAAGGGAAAGACAACACTCAACACAAGGAAGGTGAGCCTAATTGGACTGGACTAAAAGCAAAGAGGTTTCCGGGATAAAATGAAAGCTTCAAAGGTCAGCGGAGCAGGGGCTGGGGTCTGGGGAACTTGGTTTGAGGGGACTTCTAAGTCAATGGGCAAAATAATTCTATTATGAAAACATTCTGCAGCCCACTTTGAATTGTGGCGCCTGGGGTCCTAAATGCCAACAAGCGGCCATCTAAGATACATCAATTGGTCTCAACCCACCTGGAGCAAAGGCAAAGGAAGAACACCAAGGTCACACGACAACTAAGAACCCAAGAGACAGAAAGGGCCACATGAACCAGAGACCTACATTATCATGAGACCAGAAGAACTAGTTGGTGCCCGGCCACAATCGATGTCTGCCCTGTCAGGGAGCACAACAGACAACTCCTGAGGGAGCAGGAGACCAATGGGATACAGACCCCAAATTCTCGTAAAAAGACCATACCTAATGGTATGACTGCGACTAGAGGAATCCCAGAGACAATGCTCCCCGGAACTTCTGATGGCACAGGACAGGAACCATCCCCGAAGACAAATCATCAGGCATGAAAAGGACTGGTCAGTGGGGGGGAGAGAGATGCTGATGAAGAGTGAGCTAATTAAATCAGGTGGACACTGGAGAGTGTGTTGGCAACTCTTGACTGGAGGGAGGATGGGAAGATAGAGAGAGAGGGAAGATGGCAAAATTGGCACAAAACGAGAGACTGAAAGGGCTGACTCAATAGGGGGAGAGCAAGTGGGAGAAGGGAGTAAGATGTATGTAAACCTACATGTGACAGACTGATTGGAATGGTAAATGTTCACTTGAAGCTTAATAAAAATTAATTAAAAAAAAAAAGTCATGTAATCCTGATGTTGCAAGTATGTTTAATCTTACATGTTGACTCCAATCAATTGGTAGAGGTTGGCTTGAGTACTCTACTGATGAGTGTTCTGAACCTGCTTTAGATTTAATGTGTTTGATGAGAGAGTGCTAGCTGTATCAAATAGTAGTGCTGACACCAGAAATATGCATCTGTAAATTCTGACTCAAGCATAATTATAAACAGAAATCTCTGGCCAATTTTATTTTCAGACTGAATTCATATTGCTAACAATTGGATATCGAATTTGATTGTTCTTTGGAAAACTACCAATTTTAGGGGTGCGGGTGGGCTTATTCCTGTTTTTCTGGTATCCCCATAGGAACCGTTTTCCTCTATGAAAATATATGTACATATCTTTTCATTTCATGTTCTTCAAATAAGGAATAATTGGGGAAAGCCCATTCCTACCTCAAGGCATATCTATTCATATGATCTACCCTCTGGCCCCAAAGTCTTACCAGTTTGTGACCAATTGACCTAAACCAAGGCAATAAGAAATATTTTTTAGACATTCTTATCAGAGCATTTTATCATGTAATCACTAGTTTGTAGGATCATGAATGTGGAACTTCTAGATGTTACTTATGCCCCTACTTAATAATGAAGCTATCAATGAGAAAAACAGAGGTAAGAGATAGTAAAAAGGAAAAATTCCTGACATGATAATTTGAACACCTAACAATAATTTACTCCCTGGTGGTGGAGCGGTTAAGAACTACAGCATGCTAAAGCTGCTAACGAAAAGGTTGGCAGTTAGAATCCACCAGTTGCTCCTTGGATACCCTATGGAGCAATTCTACACTGTCCTATAGGTTCGCTATGAGTCGGAATTGACTCAACGGCAATGAGTAATGGGTGAAGTAAAACTGAGCCTTTCCTTTTGAATTACTTGAACTTATACATTTTTCTTCCTTTCCCCTCTTTCATAGTTTCTACACGAATTTCTGTCACGTATAACCAAAAGCCTTCTAACTAATAAAATTTCTAATAGACTTTATCAGTTCCATCCTCAATTTTTTTTGAATAAACTAGGAATACTGTATGCTTTCCAAAAAGATTATTTGCTTCTGCCAAACTAGAGAATCTTTCTTTTTTAAATATCCATATCGTTGAAAACTATGCAGGAATTTTGTATCATAGTTCTCCCCCAATTATTTACCATCATCATTATGTTATGTTTATGGAACTATAGCAAACCAACATAACACTTTATAATTTTATTTTGTTCATTTTTGATAGATAATCCCCTAAACTAAGAGGCAAGATTCAGTTTTAAGAAGATAGAAGTAAAGTGTTCTTGACATCTGTGAGCTATTTCATCCTACCTGAACACTTCCCAAGAAATGCATACTTTTCAAGTCCTACAAATTAAGTGTCTAACCCAGTGCCATCGAGTCAATTCCGACTCATAGCGACCCTATAGGACAGAGTAGAACTGCCCCACAGAGTTTCCAAGGAGTGCCTGGTGGATTTGAACTGCTGACCCTGTCTATAAACTAAAAATTCACCCATATTTTGGAAAATGGAGGCTACATTCTCCCAGTAAGTTTTTTTAAAAATATAGCGGTTAGAGAAACTGTATCACTCATACATTCTTGATAATGTAAAATGGTACAGCTACTACAAAAAAGAATATGCAAGTTTCTTACAGAACAAAACATGTGTTTACCATATGCAATTACATCTTGGTCATGAGCCTAGAGAAATAAAAACTGATGTTCACAGTAAAGCCTGTAAATGAATATCCATAGCAGCTTTATTTCATAATAGCCAAAAACCAGGAAGAAATATCCTTCAGTGTGTAAATGGTGAAATAGACTGTGGTACACCCATACCATGGAATACTATTCAGCAATAAAAAGGAAACAACTATTGCTACATGCAAAAACTTGAATAGCTATCAAGGGAATCATGCAGAATAAAAAGAGCCCACCTCAAAAGTTACGTATTACATGATTCCATTTTATAATATTCTTAAATTAAAAAATTCTAGATATGGAAAACTGATTAGTGGATTCTAGGCATTAGTGTTGAGTGTGTGTGTGGAGAGGATGGAACAAGGGGTTGGCTGTAACTATAAGAAGTAGCACAAGGATTCTCTGTGATAGGACTCTTCTATATCTTGTCTGTGACGGTATTCACATGAATCCACACATTTAATAATCTTGCATAGACTTAAATACACACTCACAGGCTCACTAATACACACACACACATGCATGTAAAAGTGGTGAAATATGAGTAAGATTGATGGATAGTATGTCAGCTTTTTGGTTGTGATACTATGCTATAGTTATACAAGATATTACCCCTGAGGAAAACTGGTTGAATATACGTAGTATCTCTTTATATTATTTCTTATAACTACATTAAAACAAAACTAAAACAAACTCATTGCTGTTGAGTGTATTCTAACTCATAGGGACACTTCAGGACTAAATAGAACTGCTCCATAGGGTTTCCAAGGAGCACCTGGTAGATTAAAACTGCTGGTCTTTTGGTTAGCAGCTGAACTCTTAACTACTAGCCACCAAGATTTCCTCTATAACTGCATGTGAACCCCAAATTACCACCAAAAAAAAGTTTAAATAACATGGCATTTAGAAAGTAAAAGAAGAGGAAGGAGGAGTAGGAAGGGGAAGAGGAAGAAGAAGAAGAAAAAAGGTTCTTTGAAGGCAACTACAAGAACAGTACACTATAAAATTTATGAAATATTTGGTAAAATTCAGTAGCCATGGGATATTAGATTCCATGGTGGGTTTGATAATTGTCACACAAAGATTTTCCCCCCACCAACAGTTCCATGGGCTTTGGCCATATGATTTACTTTGGCACATGGGATGCAGGATAGATGTGAGGAGAAACTTCAAATGCACTTCTGTGGTTGGGCTTTCCTATTGTGCTTCTGTCTTTGCTATGAAGAGTGTGCCTCGGGAAACCCACTGGTCTCTGAAGAAAGAGAAATACAAGAAATAGAAGTGAAACAAACTCATCCTCAGGAACTGACCACAACTTGGGTCAGCTGAATGCTGGCCAAACCACAGACATAGTAGCTATAATAGATCAGTGCCTTATTGCGGCTATAGTTAACTAACACAGAACAAATAATTAATGAGAATAGATTTCGAGATGCTTTTACTGAAATTATGTTTTAGTTGAAACAGAATATGATGTAGAAGCATATATCACAACTGACAACCACCCAAAGTCTGCCTTTTCAGACTTTACCCTAAAAACATAGGTTAAATTAAGTACAGGACTTTGTGCACACTATTTCTTCTCATACCTCTTTGGGTGTTTTTTTATCCTCTGCTCCCAGCTTCATGTGGTTTAAAAACAAATTTTAATGGGTAAGTATGGCCACACATTGACCAAACCGAAAACCAGACCCACTGCCATTGACTCAATTCTGACTCATAGTGACCCTATAGGACAGAGCAGAAATGCCCTGTAGAGTTTCCAAGGAGCGCCTGGTGGATTCAAACTGCTGATTACTCGGTTAGCAGCCGTAGCACTTAGCCACTATGCCACCAGGGTTTCCCACACAGTGACAGTGATCATTAATTAACAGGGAAGGAGAGGTAAGTATAACTTAACAATCTCTACCCACAACAATTTGATCTTGATTTTTTCACTGATGCACTAGAATAGCCACGAGGAGAATAACTTTGTCACATTTGTTTATTGTAGTGTCTCAAGTACGCTCAAGTATGGATTGAATGAGTATTCAATCACCTTAGATTCCTGTTCCCCTTGAAGTTTGTTTACAGAGGTACTTTTTAATATTTCACTCTAATCTTCTATTGGGTGATATAACTGTACACCTTTTCATGAAAACATTGTTGAAAATTTTGTTCATTACACTACCCTTTGTAGTCACTGACATGACAATTTCTCTCAAATTTTACCCAACTGGAAACAAGTATTTCTTCTCATGAACTGGTATGTTTTTTATCCACTAATAAACCAAAAACAAACAAAAAAGACCTGTTGCTGTTCCATCAATCCCAACCCATAACGACCTTTATTCACTAATAGAAGAAACAAAAACGCTTAAAATTTCACTATTTTTTCCTGGGTTCCAGGAATATGAGTCCAATTTAGCGCTCAATTATTGTAACTATATTGTTGTTGTTAACTGATGTTGAGTAAATTCCAACTCATAATGACCCCATGTGTTACAGAGTAGAACTGTTCCATAGGATTTTCAAGGCTGTGACCTCTCGGGAGCCAACTACCAGGCCTGTCTTCCAAAGTGACTCTGGATGACTTTGAACTGCCAACCTTTCTATTAGTGGTCCAGTGCTTAACCATTTGTGCTACCTACGGACTCCATAGTGACTTATACATTTAGTTCTACTAAATATAAGTAGCATAATTTTATTTAAATTATTTCTTTTAAGTAAATAATGTAAAAAAATTATTGTCTACCCCTTACAAAAGAGTTATATATAAACTAACCAAAATCTTTAACTTCTAAATTTTGTGAATTAATTTTTTTTATCATTTTAATGTGCTATCTTTCTAAAAAATACTTCTGAAGACCTACAATGTGTTTCAGGCACTGTGCTAGGCCCTGTAAAAAAAATTATGGAACTTACATTCTTTGGTGCAGACTACAAAATACTATTTGGTAAACACATAAATCATTTTGTGATTTTTTTTTTTAAGTCAAATATTGTTAAAATAACTTGCCAGGTAATGTGGGTGTTTGGAATGGGGATGTGAATTAGGATGAGGCAAAGTGTGGCACATTTGTGTAGGACTTTCCAAGCTGAGATTGGAAAAAGGGAAGAATTTTGAAAATAATTATAGCCTTCTGGTAGAAGTACTAGCATAATGAAAGACAATAAGCTAAGAAAAAGCATGTGTTGCTCCAGGAACTGCAAATGTAACCAATAACGTTTGTATGCTAACAAGGGATTATATGAGTTGAGGTAAAGTGTAAATGGTAAACAAGGGTCAAGACATGTAGGCCCAGGTAAGCCCTGCCAAGGGTTTAATTTTAAGTACCATGGGAATTCATTGAAGAATTTTAAGTAGAAAACAAACATGAACCTGTTTATATTTTTATAAAATGACTCTGCCTTCTGTGGGGGAAAAAATGATTATATCAAAGTAAGTGGAAAACTACTGAAACCCCCCAGGTGAGAGGTGGCGATGGTCTGAACAAGTTTTTTGGAAGAAGAAAAACTTGGTTTAAAAAAAGTGACCTTGAATAAGTGATAATATAAATCAAAACTAAACCCGTTGCCCTCAAGTTAAGTCAGATTCATAATGGCCCTATAGGATAGAGTAGAACCAGACCATAGAGTTTCCAAGGCTGTAGATCTTTACAGAAACTGACTACCACATCTTTCTCCCACAGAGCAACTGGTGGGTTCGAAACACCGACCTTTCAACTAGCTGTCAAGCACTCAACCATGGAGCCACCAGAGCTTCTAAGTTATAGTATAATATTATTAAATAAAATGACTAATTTGCATATTTGTATTAATGCATGAGGTTAAAGTTTTGAAAATAGTTTATGGTAATTTTGAATACGTATTTAAGAAATAAATAAATAAATTCCATCCTAGCCCAGAAAAATAATGATAATGATAAAAAAAAGCACTTCAACCAAATCCAAAACAATTATCAGAAAATTCTCTTTAACCTTACATTACTGATTATGATATTTAATACAAAATTGATGATAGATATTAGAAGTTAATGGCAATCAACTGAACAATGCTATTATAGTGAAAGCCCTTTCATTTTATCTGTGTTAGGCAATTCCAAATATAATTTCAATTTATTTAAGAACTATTGGCAAAATAAGCTGTGGAGAGATAGAGTAACACCTATTTTAAAAAGGACATTTAAATAAAATGAAAAAGTACTGATAAGGTTGTCTAAGCCTTCTTCAGTTTATCTTAAGGAAGGAATACTGAGTAAAACTTAACACCCTTTGAGTCATCATTTATAATTCAAACATTAAAGGATATTATGGCCTGTGGGTTTAGAATTAAAGAGATTAATACTGGTTAAAAATAAATGGCTGGATTTAAGTAAATGACTTGAACTATAGCTAACGTTTAGTGAACAGAAGAACCTTCTGATAAATAGCCGGGCATTATGGTTTAGCTCGATGGGTTAATTTTAATAATTTTCAAATTGTACAATAAGTGTTGAGATCCTCAAAAACAAGGCTCTAAGAGAAAGGACTCTTACACAGCATTTCTACATGATTTATGTTTAAAATTCAGATTATTTTTTATAGGGGAAAAATGATTTAACTTGGTCTGTAATCTAAACCTCAGGGCTCTTCTGTAGTAAAAGGGAAAGCTGAAGGATTTGAAATCTATCATAATCCCGAGACTAAGACTGCTAAAATTATTCCCCATGCAACCACATTTAAGCCCTCTATCACACTGAACAGTCAAATTTATAATGGGGGAAATAAGTGGGGAATCATAACCGGCTAAATATGCTTAGAAAGTATCCATTACCAATTTTGACAACTGGATGAGTATAGAATTGCTCTTTTCAACTTGGATGTGCCTGATTTGAAGTTCATGGTTATTATTTCAAATCATTTTACATTTTTATTTTTAGAACGTGTTTTCAACTTAGAAAAACGTATTTTCTTGTGACACCATAGAGAATATATAGAAAGACTAGAGTTGAGACTTAATAGTAATTAGTAATGTCTCATTAATTAATAATGTCTCAATGGAAACCCTGGTGGCATAGTGGTTAAGTGCTACAGCTGCTAACCAAAAGGGTCAGCAGTTCAAATCCGCCAGGCGCTCCTTGGAAACTCTAATGGGCAGTTCTACTCTGTCCTATAGGGTCGCTATGAGTCGGAATTGACTCGACGGCACTGGGTTTTGGGTTTAATGTCTCATTTATAAATAGTGAATTTCATCTTTGAAACTGAAGTAAAAATTTTGCTTCTAATCTTAATAATAATTTTAAATACCAACTACAATTCTTTTTGAGGTTTATCAAGCTTATTTTGCCATATGGAATGAAATACGGAATTAGAGAAGAAATTAAGAAAAAATACCTGGATTAAATTGGAAAGACCTCTAGGATGATACCCATATCAGTTACAAAAAAAGTCAATGGATTTATATTCACATTTTCATGAAATTACAAAATTAAATCTTATGTAACTATTGTAATTTTTTCTAATATCTTCATTTTATACTCCTCACAATCTCAACTATAAAGTTGAATGAAAATCTAAATGCTTTAAAATACTTGTAATTAATTTAACATGAAAGTTAATTCCAAAGTGGGGTGCAGTAACTTAATCAATATACCAATACACAAATGAGTGGAAACAGACACTTGTATTTTTATTTGCACATTACTCAACATTATTCATTTTATTTTATCCTTATGGACACAGATCAATTCCCTCTTTTTATGTATATTAATCCTCTCATGAGGTTTAAAGATCAATCTTAAGATATTAGTTGAATAAAGTTGATATTTATAGTCACCTGACTTTCACATTTTTAAAATTCATTCACACATAAAATTTCTATTGTTATTTTATTAACATTATGTAGTTTTCTTAGATCCTAATTTTTAATTTTGAGTAATCAACAGCCAGATTAGCAATGACCTATTGCCAGTGGTTAAGTGTTTGACTGCTAACCAAAAGGTAGGCAGTTCGCATCCACCAGCTGCTCCTTGGAAACTCTGTGGGGCAGTTCTACTCTGTCCTATATGGTCACTATGGATGGGAATTGACTGGATGGCAATATTTTTTTTTTTTGTGTGTGTGTTATCTGGTATTTATTTCCCATCACTGCTGTTAAAATCAAACTTGTATCATGTTACCACTAGAACAATTTATTTTGTTATTTGGACACTCATACTTAATTTACTTAATTGAATGTGTAAATTAATAACAGAATACAGGTTTTTCCCCACAACCTGAAAATAGACCATTCCTATGAAATCTTTTGTAAACTGAAATGGCATAAAGTGAAGAAACAATTACCATTAATTTACATAGGAAAAATTTTTAAGTTTTCCTACACCCAAAAAGTAACCTACCAAATCATGCCAAATAACACATAAAATATAAAATAACTCTAATAGGAATGATAACCCTAAGAGGAATAAAACTAGTAATATGATAAATACACAGCCTATATAAAATCTAAATACTGTATGTACACTGTAGTTCCTGGTAAAGGAGCTTGGCAATGCCACTCTCACTGCTCCATGCGAGCTGCCTCTAATGGCTAGTTGCAAAACAAACACTCAACACTAGTTTTGCTCTTCCCTTTTTCCTTAAAATCAAAAATCCTCTTCGACGTTCTTTCGGTTAGAGAAAACAGGTATTAATGCAGGTCCTTCGTAAATGCCAAGTGGTGTAAAGCAAACTTTCAAAAAGCGGGGATACCTGTGTGTGTTCTTGGTTTTCTCAATTCATGAAGTAAATTGGAAACCCATGGGATCTCACACTGAACTAATGAATTTTTCATTAAAAGGTTTATACATTTTTTTATCTTCTGAGTAAATACTTAAGTTAAAATCTAGCATTCACCAAGCAGCTTACTGTTAGTTCTTATGTTAATGAGGAGGCTAAATGCAAATTTCCCTAGGTAATCTTGGTGTCAATTATTCATGAACCACGACAACAGACATGACATTTCCGAATGACAGCTCTCAATCCTTTTGTTTACAAGTTTAAATATGTGCAGGGTGATTTAAAAGACTTTAAATGCTAAGGTTGCCAAAACTATGTTTAAAGGGGAAAAAAAAAAAAAATCAAAATTTCTGAAACATGAAAACCTGGCATATTGGTTTTCAGTTTATTTATGGCCAACATAATTTGAAAATGAAAAACTTTAAGAAACAAACAAAAAAAGAAAGCTTTACTTCAAATTTCTTTTTAATTACATTATTGGATTGGTGTTCTTAAATGAAAAATATGTCATTCCAAAAGGATTCCATCTAATTGATCTCTATAATTACAGCTGTTTTCTAAATCACCAATAAAAAAGATTAAATTGCAATACAAATTAATGCAAGGACACTAATTGAAATGTGGCTCAATAATGTTTTCGAGGCCTTTTCTTATAGCTGTTTTTCCGTATTCAGTGAGTTCTGAATTCTGCTATTTGTTGCATCTGCAGACTCTCGTATCAGTGTCTTTTAGTTATGGTGTGTTATTTGGGAAGCTGAGTTTATCTTCAGTAGCTGTTTTCTTGTCCCAAGTACTTGTATTCTTTGGGGTAATTTCATGTTTACCATTGTCCCTGAGGTTTTCTTGTTTTCTGAATTTTTTTTAATAATCTTATGGCTTCAAGTGCTTGCTAACATTGAATTTAAAATTTCACTGTACCATTTTCAACCTCTATGGATCAGGTTTTTATTTTGTTATGGGTACTATTTTTTTTTCTACCCATCATATAGACTGTTCTTTTTACTTTCTTAGGGCATTCTTAGACCAGGGGACAGAATTTGTCAGATTCTCCTTTTAAGAAGTCAGCCCGTTCCATGAACATGGGTCAATGGGTCAATTGACTTTAACTTCCAACCCAAACTTATTTTTAATATTATATTTTATCAGCCTTTATGAGTCGGAAGCGACTTGACGGCAGCAGGTTTAAAGGGTTCTGTGGCTCATGGTGATTTTATGTATATGTGTGTGTGTTTGTGCACGTGTGTGGAAATTATTACCCTAATGTTTTCCAGCCATGTTAATTAGAAATCCAAATAATTTTTTAATTATTTCAATTTTTTCTATAAGAACAACTAAATCAAATTGTTATCAAAATAGATTAATGCTATAATAAAAAGTTAATCTTTTCAAGATATAGAAATATATAACTGTGTACTTTTTTATGAAACTACATTGATCAAAGAATATTCTTAGTAACTATTAAATATTAAAAATCTACTTTTTCAGATTTAAATATATACAAAGTCCTGGTGGTACAGTGGTTAAGCACTCAGCTGCCAACTGAAAGGTTGGAATTTGAACCCACTAGCCACTGCTCAGGAGAAAGCTGTGGCAGCCTGCTTCTGTAAAGATTTATGGTCTTGGAAACCCTACTCTGTCCTGTACGGTCGCTGTGAGTCAGAATTGATTTGACAGCAATGGGTTGGGTTTTTGGAAATTATAAATTTTATGTAAAGGACAATAGATTATGAGTCCAACATGCCTAGTTTAAGGTCCCTGGGTGGTGCAATTGGTTTGAGATGGGATGCTAACCTAAAGGTTGGCAGTTTGAACCCACCCACTATCTCCACAGAAGAATGGCTTCTATAAAGATTATAACAAGAAAAGAAAATCCTTTGGAGCAGTTCTACTCTGTAACACATGGGATTACCATGAGTCTGAATTGACTCAAACAGAATGGGTTCGTTTGGTTGGTTGGGTTTTTTGTTTGTTTATTACTAGTATTATTATTTTATTTGATGCGGTTCAAAGCATTAGCATGCCCTATTTTTTTTTTTTTTACTGGCACAGGTCTATAGTCACTAATCACCTCTATACTTTTATGTTTAGCCAAATTTTCATTAAGTGTCAATTTAACTCCCGGTTTTCCTAATTTCTAATTCCTTATTTCTTGATGTTTCTGGCCCTCCAGCTTTTCCTATTATAATTTATTAACAGAGGATTTTTTTCAGACATACATGATTGTACTTTTAAAATTATTGCCATTTTACGTAAGTATAAAATGTTTGGATATTAGCATTTCAAAAAAATATGTAAGGCTTTTTTGGGGAGTGGTTGTGCAGTTCTTAACGTCTAAGAATAGTAGATAGCTGAATGCATATCATATTCCCAAGAACCAGTAACTCATTGCGCTAGAGAAGATTCCCATGCATAGCGACCCTACTGAAAAGAGCAGAATTGCCCCATAGAGTTTCCAAGGCTGTAATCTTTGTGGAATTAGAATGCCACATCTTTCTCCTGAGGAACGGCAGGGTTCAAATCACTAACCTTTTGGTTAGCAGCCCAGCACTTCACCACTGGGTCACCTATACAATCAGACTATATTTGAGCTATCCCTTAATGCACTTTTCAGGTTAGATATAGATGTATCATTTCAGTAAGAGATAATGTGACTTACAGAGTTTAAGGAATTTTCCCAGGATTCCATAATGGAGAGGTGGATTAGCCTGTGTTCAAATCCTCATCAACCTAAAAAAAGACTGTGCGTTTATTTTTATTTATTTTTTACTTACTTATATCTTTTTCATTTATTTTTATTCTGGCTAGTTTAGGTAAATATAATTTTACTGGCAAGTTTTAGAGTAGTTAATAGAAATGAAGAAAAAGCCTGAAACACCAGGCCTCAGGAGACACAGGAACAAAGACAGGGCTAAAGATTGAAGAAGCAGAAACTAAGGAGATATCTATTCAGGGTACTGCTGTGTTTCACTCGATAGCCAAATTCCCTGGAGAAAGCATGTCTTAGGCTGGGTTCTCTAGAGAAGCAAAACTATATATATATATATATACACACACACACACACACAGAGACAGAAAGACAGAGAGAGATTTATATTAAGGAAACAGTTCATACAGTTGTAGGGGTTGGAATGTCCCAAGTCCTTAGATCAGGGTAGAGTCCTTTCCCAATTCACAGAGCCACAGAAGCTGGTGAACCGAAGATGAGCAAGTTAGAGAGCAGGGACCCCACTCACAGGCTGTGATGGTCGAGGAATCCCCAACTTCAGCAGGCAAGACAGCAAGGTTTCTCCTGAGTCACATAGCTGCAGGTGCTGGCGAACCCAAGACAGGCAGGTCAGAGAGCAGGACTCTTGCTTGCAGTCTGTGAAGACCTGGGAATCCCAAGATGAACAGGTAACCTGCTAGCTCAAGTCCCAAGAACCAGAGTTCAGGCAAGAGATAGCTGCTGGATCCAGAACAAGCCATCAACCTTTGCAAGGCAAGCAGGCAGGAAGTAGGTGGCAGAAGGCAGAGAGGTAAAGGCTGAGGGGGCATTGATCCACCACAGGCCCCACCCCTGCCAGTACCACTCAGCAGATTCTATCATGGAGGTAATCACATATCAAATTTCAACAGGAAAGTGATCACAACATTATACAACTGACAAAACACTGAGAATCATGGCTCAGCCAAGTTGACACAGAATCTTAACCATCACAAAGCATATGATTGGCCTTTCTTTGGTAATGTGCCCTTCTCTGAGCCAATCACTAGGGAGAAGTGATGCTTCAATTACTCAGTCCTGGGAGATGCTTGCGGTTAGTTTCATAAAAACCACATGAAAAGATAATGGTAGAAAAGTCCCCAAGGAAAACAAATACCAGAAGAGGTAGCCACACATGTTGGGCAGCCAAAAGTAAGATACTTAGAGATAATTGACTTTTTTTTTGTGTTTCTTTTCTATTGGAGTATTAGTCCTTTTCTTATTGCTATATTGTAAAAATTCCAAATATCATGACATGATTCTGTTTTTGTTAGAAATGTCGGTTTTTGTCATCAATATTGCAAACATATTTCCAGTCTAATTGCTGGCTTCTCCTCTTATTATGTTAAAGAAATTATAGAACTTTTTCATTTAAAAAATTGAATTCATTACTCTGCAATTTCTTCTACTACATTTACATTTAGAAATTCCCTGTTTAACTATCATATAAATATCTATGAGTCGGAATGGACTCATCTGCACACAACAACATGAGATAAAGGGTTGTCTGGATGAAATAAATGGATAAGCATTTGACTACGAGCTGAAAGGTTGGCAGTTCAACCCACCCAGAGGCACCTCGAAAGATAGGCCTGGCTGTTTCCAAAAGGTCACAGCCTTGAAGACCCTATGGAGCAGTTCTATTTTATACATATGTGGTCACCATGAGCCATAATCAATTTGATGGCAACAAAAATACACCAACAATGAGACAAAATTATAACTATTGTACCAAGCACTTAGCAAATTTTAATAGCACAATTTATAATCTTTCCATTCCACAATGATTACAAATATAAGAATAAAATATGAACATCAAAAGCAAACTGGAATGTTTTCAGTTTTTAGAAATATTCTCCATCTATCTACTTAAGAAAATTGCAGAACAATACACAACATATACACAAATGTAACAATAAAGAAAATGAGATCTGTAATTATTAGCAAGCTTTTCTTTTTTTTGCTATCAGATTTTTATTACTAAATTTTTCTTGCACTTTTAACGTTCCTTTGTTGTAATGACTTTTTTTTTTCCTTCCCTGGAGGAAATGTTTCCTTTAATCTCTCTAAAAACAAACAAAAAAAAACCTGTTGCCATCAAATTGATTCTGACTCATGGCGACCCCATGTGTTACAGAGTAGAACTTCGTAGAGTTTTTTGGCTGTAATCTTTAAGCAGATTACCAGGTCTTTCTTCCTCAGTGCTGCTGAGTGGGTTTGAAATGCCAGCCTTTATATTAGCAGCCCGACATTAACCATTGTGCATACAGGGACCTTTAATCTCTCTAGGGCATATCAATTATGATATATTCAAATCTTGTTATCCCTGGTTAGGTCTTCGTTCTCATCTTGGTCATTCTTCCTCCCAAATGGCTGATGAGCCTTTATTTTTCCATTCAAATTTATGTAAAATTGGTAGTGTGTGTTTCTTCTTCAGTCGTGTAGGTCTATTTCCCGTGGAAAATGCAAACTAAACAAGAACTTTGTGTATGCTTTTAGGGTATATGAATTAGCCCAAATTTGTTGGTGTGGAGTGCATTCTGACTCATAGCTACCCCCTCTGTGGTGAACAAGTCATGCTAAGGAATTCATATTGCTAGTATTGTAAAAAAAAAAAAAAGGAGCAATTTACTCCAGGATAACATGGTAATAAGCCCAGTCCTCTGCACAGTTATCAATATTTTAGTTAGCAGTTTTGAATCTACCTTGAGAGAAGTCATAGTACTTTCAAATACTCTTTATGTAGTGGAAGGGAGAGGTGTGGTGAGGAATAAAAAAGAGGGCCCAAAGAGCCCAGGTGTTCCCTAGACATTCCTTCAATTTATTTCACATTTTATTCACGCTTTTCAAACCTGATACCAATTCTTCAAATTTTTGGTCAGAAAAATGATTTTATACACGTTCTGAAGTATTTCTTGAAATTCTTGAAAATTTTCAGCTCTTATTTAGACCCATGAAGGCCTTTTTTTAGGCTCATGGCCTTTTTCAGAATCTTGTCTTTTATAAAAGCATTCCTTAGGATAATATTTCTAGTCTTATATCAAAGGGATTTGAAAGAGGTGGGTGCTCATTCTACAATTTTGATCTCTATGCTTTCTGTCTAGTGCCAAAGCAGGAACAGAGGAGTATCTAAGTATGGCAGGTGCCCTGGGAGCTACTTGAAGGGGGTCAGGGGAGACGCTGCACTAAGCAATTTCTATTAACCATCAGTTTCCATCTCCAGCTGTGAGAGATCATTCGGTAAGTTAAAACTAATACTTTCATACTTGAGAGCCCTTTCTAGACCTCAGGGTTCAGTTCTCCAGCTGCCCTCCTATCTAGCCCATGCTCTTTTTCCTTCTGGTCCCTCCCCTGCTAATACGTGGCTTCGGCAGCCCATCGCTCTGCCCCACCCGGGTATTCTCAGCTCCCCCTCCCCTGGCCCAGGACTCCCATCCACTCACCTGCCCTTCAAACACCCTCTTTTCCCCTGAAAAGTTTCTGGATGGTAGGAACTATTTTCTCCTAATGTAATCTTCCACCAAACTGGAGAGAAAAGTTACCTGAGACTGGAGAGTGGCCAAGGTGATGTGGAGCAGCGAGAATGGGTTTTTTTTTTTTTTTTTAATAGAATGATCTCTCTTCCATGAAAATAAATAATTGGGCCCCCAAGGCAGAGTTTTGATTGTTGGGTTAATTGTCCAAATGCACGATAATGCTAAATATTTGTGATAGGTGTCAAATGTTTGGACAGGAGCACGATTTCAACGCTCAATTTTCCATAGCTATGCCTCTGACCAAGAAGTATAAAGTTTTCTTTTTTCTTTAATGATCCTCCTCTTTACCTATTTTCATTATGTATTTAGAAGAGTAAACATAGAAAATAAAACCTACAGTTGCAAGCCCAAGTTTTTCTTTCATAAATGGGTAAAGGAAAGAAAGAAAGAAAAAAAGACACATAAATAAAAGATGTTTGAATTAAATGTACTCTAATTGAAATAAGTACTGGAAACCAGTCAACACACACACGTGTGTATTTTAAGTAGAAATTTTGGCAACCTAAGAAATTACGTCACAGCAGAATGTGCTTATGCAAGTATTGTGAGGAGATTGGCAATGATTTGGAGACACGTCTCATCACTCCGGATGAACTACAGAAAACCGTCTTAAGCAGGGACCCTTAAGGAAAATGTAGGCATGACCCTCAATAACAGATCAAACAACTGGTACTAGCCATCATTTAATTAACCAATTGGTCTAATCCAAGTTACCTGCAATTTCGCATTCATGTCATGATTTTTTACATTTGTGAGCCTTTGCCTAAGAACCTTACACAGAAAAATCATTTGCCCCTTTTATGGCTAATACCTACTTATCCTAAAACTTCTGGAATGTCACCGAAAACCAACCCATGTTCCTGCAAGATGTACGTAGGTTTCCGAACCTATTTGAAACGTATTTACCAGTGTCGTATAGTTGCCTGATATATATATATTTTCTTGGCTCATGCTCTCTTTGAGAGCTAGCCCTTTATCTTAATTGATTTTGCAGCTCCAGACTCCGCATGGAGTTTTTTTATATCCCTTTAAAAACCTCTTGCTTATTGCAGCTCATAGCAACCCTTCAAGACAGTAGACCCGACTCAGTGTTTCTTAAGAGCGGCGGGTGGATTTGAACTGCCGATCTTTTGGTTAACAGCCAAGCTCTTGACCACAGCACCACCAGGGCTCCTTTATACACAGTAGCCATCAGTAAGTTTGTGTTGAATGAGTACATGAACTGTGCTGCTATTCATTCCTTCCCTTTTGAATCCATGTTTGCGGCTTCCTGCAGTGTGTGTCGCTTTCCTGGCTGCCCCATGCACTTAATGTTTTGCATTTGCCACACATGTATTCTCTATCTCTTGCCTATACTCATGCTGCAGGCATTAACATGACATCATTCTGGTTCTCTTTGCTTCTGGTCTCAAAGTCGCACTTGTACTTTGCCCATCCGCTCATTAATAACTCTCTGGGCTTTGGGGAATTTAACCTTTGGCCCTAGAACCACAGTTTTAATTACCTCACTCTTCACAGTAATGGTCTTCGAGGGAGCTCTCAGTGATCACAGAGCTACAAGGTCATGCACTTTTCAGTTTGTATATGCTGTTTGGATTTACGAAACACCTTTGCTACCCAGACCAGAAATCAAAATGGCCACTGTGGTTGCTACAGTTTCTAGGACGGTAAAGTATTGAGACAAAAAAGCTTGAGGTGAAAAGTTAAAGACAGTTTCCCGTCCAATTCTTCTTCATTTTCCTTAGACCCTGGAGTATATGCATAGTCATACTCCTTTTCCTGTATCGTGTTTCTAATAAGGGAGGAATACTGGTGAATGATGTCTCTGTGTGTGTGTGTGTGTGTGTGCCTGTGTGCATTTGTTGTCATCATTGTTATTGTGGTTATAGTTTAATGACAAAAAGAAATGTGGCCTGAAGAAGAGTGGTGAACTCATGTCGAATGCCACGTTTCTCTTAACTCAGAAATTTGATTCCCACTATCCCATACTTCTCTGTTAGAAGCAAAGTGCCCAGTGCTATTTATAGAACAATTTTCCTAGTATTAAAAGTCATTTAATTCTTTTATTTAATACATCTGTGTTACAATAACATTATCAATTTTATACAATAAAGTTAAGAGTTAGGGTGTATTAATGGTTAAGAGCATGGGTAAGGTGGTAAGACAGATATAAGTAAAATTTGGCTCTTAATTGTGTATCCGTGGGCAATTTTCCTAAACTCTCCTTACGCTTCATCATTTGACAAATTAGTGATGAGTGTAACAGCGATCTTCAAAGCTGTTTGCTATAAACTGCTGCTGAGTGGTCCCCAGACTCGTGGTGACCCTGAACGTTGTGATCTGCAGGGTTTCACTGATTGTACTGATTATTTGAAAGTAGATCACCAGGCCTTTCTTCCTTCAAAGAGGGTAATCCTAGGAAACATAAAGCCTTAACAAGGGAACTCAGCCAGGAACCTGAAAATAAAGCAGCTTCCCTGAAGTAGTCCTTCTTGAAATTGACAGGACTGAGACAATGCCTGTGATCAGGGCCTCTTTTGGGCTCTTCTTTCTCATCGACCTTTCACAATTTCCTTCATTCCACCTTAGAAGAGAAATGCATGCTCCTAACCCATGTGGACTCTTACCAAATAATGTTTGTCTCTAGGTGGGAAAACTTAAGGTCACTAAAAGAGACAATGGGAAATACTGATATGCCTCCTTTGATGAAGGCATCATATAAATTTTGCTTTCTGTTTGAAATAATCATTAATCCAAATTTTTTATATACTTACATATATTTCCCCAGCCACGTGTTCAAATAATTATTATAAAATGAAATCTGCTAGGAAGAATTTTATTTCATTAAAATTTGGACAACCTTAATCGTAATTTAGATACATATTTGTGTTACAGAGAAGTTTGATATATGGTGGTTGATAAGACTTAAATGTAAATATAGAACATAAGAATAAAATTCTGTGGGAAAAGTAAAATGGAAATATGATTTAAGGGCAAAATGAAAAGATTAAATTTTTAACTATTAAAGAAGAGCTATTTTTTATTTTTTAAATAAATGATGATTGACATCAAATTGCTATGGTGTTTATATTTCATTGAATACATTTAAACCAGTGATGTCAGTATTTATCTAAAATGCTCATAGATTTGGTGCAATGTTTACATGATACAATGCAGAAAACTGAATAGAACCTATCTTAACAAGTTGCTATGGAGTCAATTCCAATTCATAGAGACCTTATAGGACAGAGTAGAACTGCCCCATAGAGTTTCCAAGACTGTAATCTTTACAAAAGCAGATTGTCACGTTTTTCTCACGTGAAGGGGCTGGTGATTCGCAACTGCCAACCTTTCAATTGGATTAGCAGCCCAAAGCTTAACCATTTTGCCACCAGGGCTCCTTAGCACAGGCTGTAGCACATATTAAATACTTGGATATTGTAGCTATTTTTTTTAAAGTAAATTAACCATTATAACTAATTTTAGGAGAAAATAACATGGCGTTGAAAAAAGGACACATCTATGCATCATCTAATAAAATCATGGGCAGTGGTGGTTTAGTGGTAGAATTCTTGCCTTCCGTGCGTGAATCCTGGGTTTGATTCTTGGTCAGTGTACTTCACAACACAATCACTACTGGTCAGTGGAGGCTTGTGTGTTTCTGTGATGCTGAGTAGGTTTAAGTGGAGCTTTCAGACTAATACAGACTAGGAAAAAAGGCCTGACAACCTACTTCTGAAAGTTAGCCAGTGAAAATCCTACAGACCGTAATGGTTCAATCCCATTGAGTATAGGGTCACCATGAGTCAGGGGCACACTTAATGGCAGCCAACAACAGCAGCAACAATAAAATCCCAACATACACAGTAGTTTCTTCCCTTAGTTAGCTAGGCATGTTTTAGGAATTATATGAACTGCTATTTATAAGAATGATATTTATCTTCAAAGTGTGATATTAAGCATTCCTATTTAATATCTTTTGGTTGTAAAAGTAAGACAAAAATTGTAGCAGATACTTACATTTTGATCTGCCCAACACAATTTGCCTCAGGCTTCATAGTTACACCTCCCTTCTTTCCTAGGGCCACTTGTTCTCCAAAACTCCTTCCCGATGTTCCAGGCAAAGCTGCCTATTAACAACACCCTAACCAAAATGCTAGGCCTATGTCCAGAAATATGCAGGTAAACTTAAACCTGATTAATACAAATCCCTCTTCAGGTTTTTCAAAGTGGGCCTAGGAACGAAATGTCCTTTCCTAGCTGGTGGCGCAGCTGAAGAAAGAACCAATTTTGGAGAAATTCTAATATGCAGCAAGGGAGAGTCAAAAAGCAAGGTTAAATAACACCAGTAACAAAGAGATCAAACCCAAACTAACACACTGAATGAGGGAGGCAGGCAGAAATCAGAGTGGTCTTGGTTAGTAACTTCTACACTTTGTAGCTACTGTTTTCACCACTGTATGATCTTACTTGGTGTGGATGATACGTGCTTCATGCTGGAAATAAGAGAAGGGTTTATTCCACACCTGGTTAAAACTGTACTGACTTCAGACACAATGAAGTCTATTTCCAAAGAGGAAATTTAAAGTTACATAATATTAAAATCAATATTAGATTTTCTTAATCTAGCACCCTCTAGAACATCATGCCTTACAATTTACTCAGATTTGGAAAGTTAACATACCATAAGAGGGATGATGGTAAACATGTGAATTGGTAGTTTAACAATTTGCTCCTTGGTATTCAAATAACTAATTATATTCTTCTGTTTAAATTGGTTTCTAAGACAAGCATGTTTTATTTAAATAGCTAGGGACTATCAACTACTACAGGTAAACTTTATTCATTATTTTCTGAATGATTAAGATAACTTAAAAATTTAGGTTATAATGCAAATATAAAAAAATAGACATATACAAATAAAAAAATAACATATATATGAAATATTAAACATTTTATAGTAACGTCATTATATTCTGGGTCACATTAATAGAAAATAAATTATACTTCTGAATCTCAATGTGAAATTCCATCATATATTATAATGGATATGTATATATTTTTTTAATCTATGCAGAAATAAAGAGTCAACCAGTTTGGTCAGAATCTTCTCATTCCAACAGAATAGAATTGTGAGTAGAATCTATTCCCCAGTAAAAGCTGCTGATTGAAATATTCAGCCCCCATGAGTTGAGAAACATTGAGGCATCTAAACCAGTGGCTAAGGGTACTTATACATACATATTTTAGTGGAGTGGTGAGTAGAAGCAGTATTGCTTCTGTAGCCAACACTGCCACTTGACAATAAAGAGATCGTGAGGTTTGAATTGTGCTATACTCAAGTCTATCAGCTTCAGAGCCTATGGAATTGAATTGTCAACAAACGTAGTATAAAAGAAATGAAAAATGTACCAAAACCCCAACATGGCTACGTTGCTTTATTAAAGCATTGTCCATATCTACGGCAAACTGATTCAGTAGATCTGATGAATGCACATATTCAAGGTTGTGAGTAGAAATTTTGACCATTGAAACAATTTCAGTATCAAGGCCTGAATAATATTTTCTATTCACATTTGACTCATTTTGCACTGTGGTAGAGTCTAAACGCTTTTCTAACTTTTTTATATAGTTCTGAATAACAATACTTGCAATTTCCTGTGCCTAATCAGAGCAAGAGAGACATCTGTGTGTCTAAGAGAAAGATCATTCAGAGGTTAAATATATTTTGGTCCATATTGTATGGTTATTGAAAGCACTAATCTTAATTTTGAATTTTCTAAGCTGTCTGGCTTATACTATGAGGCTAATAAATATGAAATTTTTAAGTGTTTCTATCTTATGAAAATTTTAAATTGTAGCTGTGTAAATATTGATTTTCATAAATAAGATTACAGAGAATATTAGAAATATAGTAACACCACTATAGAAAAATAAAACAAAATCCAAACCCAGTGCTGTCGAGTTGATTCCGACTCATAGCGACCCTATAGGGCAGAGTAGAACTGCCCCATAGAGTTTCCAAGGAGCACCTGGCAGATTCGAACTGCCGACCTTTTGGTTAGCGGCCATAGCACTTGGCCAGTAAGCCACCAGGGTTTCCTACTATAGACATAGCATGTAACTAATGTCGGTGTTTCCATTTCTTAAAAAAACAGAACAAAGCTACATTTGATTATAAATTGTGATCATTTAAAAATTTTAAAATAGTATTAGTGTTTAAATTTGATTTAGTTTTTCATAATGTATTCTTTTTGGCAACTTCTTAAGAAACATTTTATTACTGCACTTTGTATTTAATAAGACTTACTACAAATACTCCTCATTCTCGTAAACATAAATATATAATTCTATCTTTAGGTAAGCAGCACTACCATACTAAGTGGGTAACCAAATGATTTCAGTTGCTGCCCACACAAGAGATCTTTGTTGACTAATCCAAACCGTAAAATGCAGTGTAGTCTTGACCTATTACAATATATTTACAAACCTCTACCCAATTGAGCACTCAGATGAAAATTTTTATCTAGGCCATCAAGAGAAAACAATAAATATACAAATTTTGTGTGATTAAATGTGACGATATGTTTCACATGTTGGACTCCAAGCAGTAGCCTTAATATTAGTGTTAATATGGCCTCCAAAACTCTGCTGTGAACCTAGCTAATAGGAAGACGTTTTGTAAATATTTAGCAAAAATCAAGGAAAGACATGCAAAAAGAAAAGAAAGATTTAGCCAAATACTTATTTGAAATTGAATTTGATCTTAGACAATTAAACACAACCAAACCAATTGCAAGCTTTGTACAGTTACAAAGGTTGAGCCTAAAATATCACTCCCTGATTAGAAATGTTGAGAATATCTCAGATGTTGAGTTGTTTTGGTTATTTCCAAAGATAGATTAAACACACTGAAAAATAAACACAGGCTAGGAATCCATGTGCTTCCAACAAGTAGATAGATCTTACTCAAAAAAAAAAAAAAAAAAGGACAACTAATTTAACAGCAGGCTTTTAAAGTACCTTCTAGGGTGAGGTGTTTATAATTCAAGGTGGAGTATTTAAAAGTGCATTAATCTACAAGATATATATATTTCTTATTTTACATCTTTGTAAATCCAGATGGACAAAATTCTTCCTTTGTTCGCAGAATCTACTTCACCAAAGTACAGGCAACTTAGTATATAGATGAAAACTGTGAAAACTGCCAATCAAGTAAGAAAATCTGCAGTCACAATCCCTTTGCTGTGAAGGGATGGACAGAAATGTAAAATAAAATGTATTGAATTTGCTGGCTAAGCAGGAACAATGAATTTTAAAAAATGCTCACTCTCTTTACTCTTTTACAGAGTTTTTCCAGAAACTTGAGGAAGCCATGGAAGTTGCCGAAGCATATTATTCGAATGTCCATAATTTTCAGTCTGAACTTTTAGTACTAATATAAGAGAGTATTTCTTAATGAGAACTTGACACGTGAAATTATATTTAAGCTGAAGCAAATGTTTAGGCCATGTCTTCTTTTCTGAGATATGAATTAATGAGGACCTGAGTTACAGTTATATTTTTAAATACTAGCTACTTATAACTAAACATTTGTCATTCTTTATCTTATCTCTTATAATGCAGTTCAAGTACTCTTCATATTATGTTGAGTTTGGCAATATTCCATATCATTTTGCTTCAAAAATGCAATATCCTGAATATTATATCTGCAACAACATCAATGGTAAAGTTTTTGTGGGATATGGAAAAAAAATCTTAATAATAAAAAAAAGATAAGAAATTCAACATCAGAACTTGATTAGACTAAAATCCCCATAGTATAGAAAAATAGATAACCGTGAGAACACAAAAATTAATTCTCTGTATCCCACATGTTAAAATTCTAGTAAGAGTCAGTTAGGGGTGGAGGATCATGAAATCACAGCTTTGTACAAAGCTTGCAAAATCATTACGAATTTGTAGCCTTAGTTAATATATTAAAAGAAAAAAATCTTACATTTCATATGTGTATATATATATATGTATATACACACACACATAGACTCGAAGGCACTGGGTATACATTTATATTCAGGTGTACCAAGAGAATGGGACCTCCCCCAAAAGGTTATGGGCCTGGGCTGCCATCCCCAAGTGCTGGGAGAATGGAATCTTTGCCCGAAGACAAGAAGGCAGGGCTGCCAGGAGAATAGAGCTGGCAAGGGACCAGAGGCTGATGTCACCATTTAGGTGGACTAGGAGAATGAGGCCAGCCAAAGTTGTGGGGAGAAAGTTAGCTGTCCCAGTGGGCCAGGCAGGTGGAGCTGACACCTAGGGCTAAAATGCCTCCACACAGAATCTGTGGCCAATACCCAGAGTCTGGAAGGCAGGGACATTGCCAAATGGTCCCAGAGAACAGATGATTATTTTCAAGCCTTGAGAGTTAATTTATTGTCTGGGTATTTGACTTGCTTGGTGCCTATGAGCCCTTCTCTTTCCACCTCCCCCCCACCACTCAATTTTTTCCTACTTATAATGGAAATGTTTATCCTGTGTTTGTTACAGAATGACACTTTGGAAACAGCTTATATTCCAAGCATCACTGAGAGAGAGGAATAGTCTCACCCATACTTGGTTTAGATGATTCAGAAAATCAGATTTTGGAGTTAAATTTGATGCTGGATTAGGAAATATTTTGGGAATGATGTGATAGGATGAATGTGTTTTGCATGTGGGAAAGACATTAATTTTGGAGAACCAAATGGTGGAATGTTATAGATTAAAATTTTTTTCCCAAAAATATGTCTTGGAATTCTAACTTCTATATCTGTGAATGTTAATTCCATGTAACAATAGAGTTTTCTTTATTGTCTTAATGATGTCATATCAATGTAAGGTATCTCTTAAATTTACCTACTTTTGAGATATAGAAAGAGCAGATTAGGTACAGAAAAGAAAGTAAGAATGTGGGGGGATCAATAATTGATGGAAATCTTCAAGGAATGCCCAGAAGAACATTAGAGAAGCTGAGACAAAGAGTGGACAGAGGAAGCCCTCCCCTAGAGCTCGTTGCTTAAATTCGGACTTCAAGTCTCCTAATCTGTGACAAAATAATTTTTTTTTTCTTTAAAACCATCCACTTGTATATTTCTCTTACAATAGTGCTAAGAAGCTAGGACAATATTTGATCCAAACTGATAAAACACAATGAAAATTTTATGTAGTAAATGGAAATTTCAAGTTAATTTTACAAGTTAAAGGCACGACAATCACTAACATATCGCCTCAAATGTATTGTTTGATGTTTTCTGTTTGCTTTTATCATGATGCAGAAATTAAAATATGAGAAGGGAGCTGTTTCTACTACAAAGAAAGACCATAAAAAATAAAAGACTGTTATTGTCTTAGACTGGGTTCTCTAAAGAAACAAAACCCTAAAAAAAAAAAAAAAAAGCATATCTAGAGAGAGAGAGAGAGAGATCTATCTCAAGGAAATGGGTCGTGTGATTGTGGAAGCTGGCAAGTCCCAAATCTGTGGGTCAGGCACAAAAAATATATTTATATTTACTTTCTTGACAATGTCTTAAAAATCTTAATATTACTTTGATCATTAAATAAATAGCTAAGAAATTAAAATTATTTCTGATAAATATAAATTAGACAAATTCTTAATGGGATTCAGTTAATTTTATCAGAGTTTCAAGCTAGAAAAATGAACTGACTTCATTAATTGATAGGAGAATAAATTGTAATGTTATACGAAGGCCAAACCTATAGGAAAATATGGTTTAAATATTTTACTGTTTCTGCATTTTTTCCTACTTAAATATGTATTGGTCTTTTACATAGAAATATTTGGCATTCTAAATCGATTAAGGCAAATAAAGTCATTAAAACACTTCAGGTATTTTGTAAGAATCTTATATTTTGTTTCTCTCCTCCTGACTTTTACACTACTTTTGTCATACATTTTACCTTAAAATAGGTTATAAAAACTCAATACATGGCAATTATTTTTATTTGTTTACACTGTTGTTTTTATTTATGTTTGTTACATACTCTGCTTCTATTTTTATTTGAACAGGCAGTCCCCTTTTAAAGAGGTTAAAATAGTAAGGAAATATGGAACATTGCATGCCATTGTTAATTTTGGTGTTTCTCATTCCTTTGTGTGGATCCATATAACCATCTGTTATCATTTTTCTTCTCTTCAAGGACTTACTTTAACATACCTTGCAGTTTTGTCTGCTGCTGATGGATTCATTCAGGCTTTGTACATATGGAAACATTTTTAAGATGATTTTGTTTTTAAAAGATAGGTACTTCTTGGGAAATGAAATTATAGAATGACTTTTTTTTCTTTCAGTATTTAAAAATTGTATATAAAGTGTTGTTTCAATGTCTTCTCATTTGCATTATTTCCTATGTAAAATATATCACCTTTATTTTTGTTCCTTTCATGTAAATTTTCCCAGACCCATGTCCAGTTTTTAATATTTTTCTCTTTATCACTGTATTTAAGCAATTTGATTATAATGCATTTTGGCATAATTTTCTTTATGTTTCTTTCACTGGTGATTTCTTGAGCTTCTTGGATCTATGGTTTTATAATCTTAATCAAAATTGGAATTATTTTGGCCACTATTTCTTTGAATATACATTTTTTTTGTCTCCTCTTTCCTGTCCAAGGGAACTTCAATTACATGTACATTTCTCAGCTTGATGTTGTCTCACAGCACACTAGTGCTTTTTTAATTCTTTTTATTTTTTTCTCTTTGTGTTTAATTTTGGATAGATTTATTAGTAAATACGCAGGTTCACTAATCTTGTTTTCTGTAATGTCTAATATTAGTTTACCTCATTTAGTATCTTTTGTATTACACATATTTATTTACTCTCTAGAAGTTTTATATAGATTTTCTTAAAATATATTTTATGTCTGTAATTTGCTTTTCAAAAATGTGGAATGCAATCCTAAGAGCTATTTTTAATGTCCCTGTAAGTTAAATCTAATGCCTGTGTCAGTTCAGGGTTTGTTTCAATTTATTTCCCAACTAAGGGTCATGTCTTCATGTTTCTTTGTCCGACAGCTAATTTTTGATTGAATGGTAGACATTGGAATTTTTACAGTGTTCAGTGATGGATATTTTTGCATTCCTCTAACTATTCTTGAGCTTTGTTAAGTTAGGCAGAGTCTCTTGTGCACAGTTAACTTCTGCAGGAACTGTTTAATTTTTTTAGGTCTTAGTTTTAAGATTTGTTAGGCAAGATTGAAGTAGTGCTCAGTTTAATGCTAACTATTCCCCAATACTGAGGCATGATCTGTGTGTATTCTTCCTTAGGCCTTCCAGATCTTTCCCTGTGTGGATAAAGGGAACAGGTCTTATCCCTGGTCCTGTGTAAGCCCCAGGAATGGTTACATCTGTTTCTTTTGGATGATTGTGTCCTTGGCCTTGGGTATTTTCTTCACTCACATCCATGTGTATATTTCTCTGCTAAATCTGTAAAAGAGGCCCGCTGCAGACCTCCAGAGTTCTCCTTATCTGCACCTGTCTCCTATCTAGTTGTTTGTCTTGGGAACTTTAGTCTTGTTAGTCACGCCAGAATCTCAGCTCCATCTTCTTCAATCAAGGCATCGGTCAGTCTCCACTTAATTTTCCCCTTCCATAACCATGGCCTGGAAACTCAGGACAGTAAGCTGGGGCAACAGTGGTGTTCACCTCGTTTGACTCCCAGTTTCTCAGGGATCGCTATCCTTTGTTACCGTATGTCCAGTGTCTTACAAACCGTTTTTTCATATATTTGGTCTGATTATTTTTATTGTTTCGTGCATTACAGTAAGTACATTCTTTATAATACTACGTTTCTTTGAAGCAGAAGTTGTCAGTAACGTGGAATTTAATTCTACCAATTTTTTTTGTACTTATGAAGATGATTGTATGATTTATTTTCCTTTTGTATTCTTAATGTAATATATTATTTCAATATATTTTACAGTGTTTCATAACCTTTATGCTTTAGGAATAAAAGTTTACTCAGTTGCTAGATTAATTTTAATATTTTGTTTTTATAATTTTCAGTATATTTTAGATTTTCAATATAAAAATTTCATTTTGGGTTTTTTTTTTTTTCTCTCATTTTGATTTAGAGTTATGTTTGGCTTGTATAGTAGGCTGAATAATACCCCCCAAATATCTTCATTCTAATCCCCAGAGCCTGTGAATATTATATGGCAAAAGAGACTTTGCAGATGTGATTAAGATAAAGTCCTTGGGATAAAGAGATTATTTTAGATGATGCTGGTGGGTCCAATATAATCACAGGAATTGTTATAAGGAATAGCAGGAGATCAGAGAAGGCAATGTGAGGAGAGACACAGAGACTGAAAAGATGTACTTCAAAGATGGAGGGAGGGGCCAAAAACCAAGAAATACAGAAGGCCCCTAGAAGCTGAAAAGAGGAAGGAAACAGTTTCTCTCTTCAGACCTGCCAGAAGGTACCAGTCTTCTCAATACTTTGACTTTAACCCAGTGAAATTTATTTGAGACATCTTACCTCTAAACTTGTAAGAGAATAAATTTGTGTTGTTTTAAACCACAAGTAATGGTAATTTGTTATAGCAGCAATAGAAAACTAATGCACCTTGTGTTTTTTTTTTTTTTAATATTTATTCTGGGATAAAATAAATAATGCTGAATTATTTCTTATGACTTTTTGTTTTTGTCCATAACCCATATGGACCTACAAGACATTTTAAAGAAAGTCCGAATATTTATTTATTTATTTATTTTCACAGCTATATTTAATATTTCCATTCCTTTCTTGGCCTATATAAGGAGGATCCCCAGTGGTGCAGTGGTTACATGCTCAGCTGCGAACCAAGAGGTTTACAGCTCTGGAATCCTACGAGGGAGTTCCACTCTGTCCTACAGAGTCGCTATGAGTCAGAATTTACTTGATGGCAACGGATTTGGTTTTTCTCGGCCTATAAAAAAAATATATCCCTCAAAATGATGTTTCTATATTCACCTTACTTTTTCACAGATAGAAAATAGTGCATGGTAAAGTAGTATAACAAATGCTATTCTTTTGGATATGCTTCTGAAGTTTAGTAGTTAAAAAAAAAATTTTGCTTTTGAGTGAATTCCAACTCATAGTGACCATATAGACAGAATAGAACTGCCCCATAGGGTATCCAAGGAGTACCTGGTGGATTTGAACTTCTGACCTTTGGAGTAGCAGCAAAGCTCTTAACTATGTGCCACAGACATCTAAAAATACATTTAATTCTTATTGGCAGAGTCATACAGTAGTCATGAAATGAGAACTTTATTGAGATCTGCACAAAGACACCAGATCTACTAGATAATATCTCTAATTGAAACTACTTCCTTGTCTCATTATGATAAAGGTTGCATATATCACAGTTACTATGCTTGATACAAAAACTGAAATCCCAAGTACTCCATGCATATCTTGGTGATTTCATTGAAGAAAATCCAAAAGCAAAGCATATATAATCCTATATACTCATTTAATATGGATAGTCATACATAATGTGGATGTAAGCATTTGATCAAAAAATATACACGTATGACTTTCTAGGAGACACTGATATATATATATATATATATATATATATATATATATATATATATTAAACTTAATTCCTCTATTTGATTCAACATATTCTCTTGATTCTAGACAGATATTTTAGCACCAGAACTTAACATTAAAAAAAAAAAGTCACGTGGCTTCAGAAAAGTTTTTACCTGAAGTACTATTTAATCACAGTACTGTGTAAAATAAATATAAAAATATTGTTAAAATATAAACCAACCAAAAAAAAAAAAAAACTTCGCACTTTAAAAAAACAGTGAACTAGCTTTTTTATTTTATTTTTATATGGCTTGTGTATTTACTTAGGTTAATATTTTTTAAATGTAATTTGAAAAGCACCAAAGTATTTTCCTGACTTTCAGTTTTCATTCAAGAAATTTTCAGCTAGCACTGAAATTTCAATAGTAATGCACTGAATTATCTGTACACCATTATGATCGTATATATCAATTTAAAAATATTATGTTCCACTAATTAGTTTCCCCCACTCATCTGTCAGTTAGTCTTACTCTGGGGGCTTGTGAGTTGCTGTGATGCAACTAGGAAGAAGGACGTGGGTTTTACTGCTGAAAAGAATTAGCCAGTGAAAACCTTATGACAGCAGTGGAACATTGCCTGGTATAGTGCCAGAAGATGAGCCCCTCAGGTTGGGAGGCACTCAAAAGACGACTGGGGAAGAGCTGTCACCTCAAAGTAGAATCCACCTAAATGATGTGGATGGAGTCAAGCTTTTGGGACCTTCATTTACTGATGTGGCATGACTAAAATGAGAAGAAACAGCTACAGACATCCATTAATAACCTGAAAGTGGAATGTCAAAGTATGTCTAGGAAAATTGGAAACCATAAAAAATGAAAAGGAGTGCATAAACATCGATATCCTAGGCATTAGAGAGCTGCAATGGACTGGTATTAGCCATTTTGAATCAGAAAATGATATGGTCTACTATGCCAGGAATGACAATTTGAAAAAGGAATGGTGTTGCATTCATCATCAAAAAGAACATTTCATTATCTGTCCTGAAATACAATGCTGTCTGTAATGGGATAATATCCATATGCCTACTAGGAAGACCAGTGAATACGACCATTATTCAAATTTTACTCACCAACCACTAAGGCCAAAGAAGAAGAAATTGAAGATTTTTGCCAACTTCTGCAGTACGAAATTGATAAAACAAGCAATTAGGATGCATTGATAATTACTGGTGATTGGAATGCCAAAGTTGGAAACAAAGAAGAAGGATTGGTGATTGTAAAATATGGCCTTGGTGATAGAAACAATGCCAGAGATCACATGAGAGAATATTGTAAGAACAATGAATTCTTCATTGCAAATGCCTTTTTTCACCAACCTAAACAGTGACTATACACATGGATCTTGCCAGATGGATTATACAGGAATCAAATCTACTTCATCTGTGGAAAGAGGCTATGGAAAAGCTCAATGTTATTAGTCAGGACACGGCTAAGGGACAACTGCGGAACAGACCACCAATTGCTCGTATGCTATTTTAAGCTGAAACTGAAGAAAATTAGAACAAGTCCATGAGAGCCAAAGTACAACCTTGAGTATATTCCACCTGAATTTAGAGATCATCTCAAGAATAAATTTGACATGTTGAACACCAAAGACCAGATGAGTTGTGGGATGACATCAAGGACATCATACATGAAGAAAGTAAGAGGTCATCAAAAAAACAGGAGAGAAAGAAAAGACCAAAATAGATGTCAGAAGAGACTCTGAAATTTGTTCTTGAATGTCAAGTAGCTAAAGCAAAAGGGAAAAATGGTAAAGTAAAAAAGTTGAACAGAAGATTTCAAACGGCAGCTTCAGAAGACAAAGTAAAGTATTACAATGCCATGAGTAAAGACCTAGAGATAGAAAGCCAAAAGGGAAGAACACTTGGCATTTCTGAAGCTGAAAGAATTGTGGAAAACATTCAAGTCTTGAGTTGTAATATTGACGTATTCTACAAAGAAAATATTAAATGACACAGGAATCATCGAAGGAAGATTCAAGATGGAACAGTCACTATACTAGAAATAACTGGTCAAGGTTCAGCCATTTCAGGAGGTAACATATGATCAGGAACCACTGGTACTGAAGGAAGAGGTCCAAGCTGCGCTGAAGGTACTGACAAAAAACAAAGCTACAGGAATTGATGGAATATCAGCTGAGATGTTTCAACAAATGGGTGCAGTGCTGGCATTGCTCAGTCATCTGTGCTCATTTGTCTGTACCAAGAAATTTGGAAATCTACTACCTGTCCAACCAAATGGAGGAGATCCATTTTTATGCCTATTCCAAAGAAATGTGATCCAATGGAATGGGGAAATTATCAAACAGATCATTAATATCACACACAAGTAAAATTTTCTGAAGATCATTCAAAAGCAGCTGCAGCAGTACATCAACAGAAAACTGCCAGAAATTCAAGCTGGGTTCAGAAGAGGACGTGGAACCTGGGATATCATTACTGATGTTACATGTATACTGGTTGAAAGCAGAGAATAGCAGAAATATATTTACCTGTGTTTTATTGACTACACAAAGGCATTTGACTGTGTGGAACATAACAAATTCCAGAATACTTAATTGTGTTCATGAGGAACCTGTACATAGATCAAGACATAGTCCTTCGAAAAGAACAAGGGGATACTGCATGGTTTAAAGTCAGGAAAAGTATCCTTTCACCATACCTATTCAATCTGTATGCTGAGCAAATAATCCAAGAAGCTGGACTCTGTGAAGAAGAACAGGGTATCAGGATTGGAGGAAGGCTCATTACCAACCTGCGTTATGCAGATGACACAACCTTCCTTGCTGAAAGTGAAGAGGGTTTGAAGCACTTACTGATGAAGATCAAAGACCACAGCTTTCAGTATGGACTACACCTGGACGTAAAGAAAACAAAAATCCTCACAACTGGACTAATAAGCAACATCATGATAAACAGAGAAAAGACAGAAATTACCAAGGGTTTCATTTTACTTGGATCCACAATCAATGTCCATGGAAGCAACAGTCAAGAAATCAAATGACACATGGCACTGGGCAAATCTGCTGCAAATGACCTCTTTACAGTGTTGAAAAGCAAAGATGTTACCTCAAAGTCTGACCCAAGCCATGATGTTTTCAATCTCCTCATGTGCATGCGAAAGCTCTGTGATGAATAAGGAAGGCAGAAGAAGAATTGACGCCTTTGAATTGTGATGTTGGTGAAGAATATTGAATATACTATGGGCTGTCAAAATAATGAAAAAATCTTTCTTTGAAGAAGTACAGTCAGAAAGATCTGTAGAAGCAAGGATGAGGAGACCTTGTCTCACATACTTCGAATTTATCAGGAAGGATCAGTCCCTAGGGAAGGACATCATGCTTGGTAGAGGGTCAGCAAAAAATAGGAAGACCCTCAAGAAGATGGACTGACACAGTGGCATCAACAATGGGCTCAAGCATCAAACAGTTTAGAGGATGGAGCAGGACCAGGCAATGTTTAGTTCTGTTGTATGCAGGGTCACTATGAGTCAGCATTTAACAACAACAATTAGTTTTCACATAAACAGAAGAAAATTAATAATTCAATTATCAGTTAATATCTATGATACATTTGTGGCAAAAGCTTGTGGAATCCCCACTCTTTCCTGGGTCACTCCTGACTGCCCTCAGACAAAGGAATAACAGTTGACAGATTTTCCCATTGAACACTCTTTTGGACTCTACCTTTTCCCTACTTTGTAATCTTACTTTGCTTTTTTTTATTTTTAATTTTTTGAAGCCATCCAGAAAATAGGGACATTTGATTTAGATATTTTTGTGTTCAATGATTTGTGAGATGTCTCATGTTTGTTAATGGCAATAGTGGGATTTACATACGATTTTCCTGACAAACATTTCAGGATCCCATTTTTGCCCACATACAAAAAGGAGACTGTCATTTCCACATCTACAAGTCAGCATTTATCATGGATTTTTTATTAGTTCAATTTATTTTTGAGCGTGTGTTTGCATGCTAATTTTTTTTTGTTGATGGTTCCCATAAAATTAGTATAGAAAATTAATGATCTCGGCAGTGGTAGGGATTACCAGGCAAAGATTTCGACAACCATACACACAGTAAAATTTGGTAGAGACCAGGGATGTGTTTTTACCAATGGTCAAAAATAATTCTTTGAATCAGAATCTATGTTGCCTATCAATGTTTAGGGGCTTAGGATTGAAGCAAAGTTCCATCAAGCTTGGGAATTAAACATTACATTCACCTTTGCAACCCATCTTGAACTAAATATACTAATTATATCTTGTTTTTCTCAATTCTTATTAGACATTTTAGCCATGTTTTGAAAACAATGGAGATGCCGAAACTTTTGGAAAATATAACTTTAAAAATATCTGTTTTGCTATGCAGTCCACTTAATTTGCACAATCTATCAGGAAATATAGCTTTCTCCCTCACACAGAGTGCAGGTTAGAGAAAACAAGATATAGTATTAAAATTGTGAACTTAAAACTCTTTTTATTCCATGCTATCTATATAGGTATACATCCCAACATCATTGTCATTATCATCATCACCATCATCAAACATTTTCTGATTACATATAAAGTTCTGACTCCTTTGAATACGTTTTCGGCATCTACATTCTTCAGATGTCAGAACATAAATATACATTCTGCTAAGAATTAAGAAAATGATCAGTCATGAATAAACAAAACATGCATAAACCATCTAGGAGACCATAAAAACTCTCAAATCCAGCAAGATAGCTGTTACATAATTCATTAAAATAAAAAATGCATTGTATACGATTATGAAATGTATTTAAAATTTTCCCATATCCTTGAATCTGGAAGACCTAGGGTTATGTTTTAAGAAAATGCTTAAAGCAAGAGTTAGTTAATAAGTTAGACTGACAAATTTGATGATATTCTTAAAAATTTAAAGTAAGAATTAATTTGTTAATTATCATAACAAATTGGATGGTGCCAATAATGATAAGCTTATGAAAGAATAAAAGCTTGATAAATTAGAGTTTTCCTGGAGAATTAGTAGCTCTGGAATTCCTACTCTAGAGAGTAGAAGGAATGTATTTCACATTCCAATGCATGTTTTATGATCCTATAAACAAACAAACAAAAACTTATTCCCACCAGTTGCCATTGAGTCTGTTCTAACTCATGGCAACCCCACGTGTATTGATGCAGAACTGTGCTCCATAAGGTTCTCAGTGGCTCACTTTTTGTAGTAGATTACCAGGTATTTCTTCTTAGGCATCTCTGGGTGGATTCAAACCTCCAGCCTTTCAGTTAGCAGTCGAGTACATGAACGCTTTGCACCACTCAGGGACTCCAACTTACTCCTAGATACCTGTAAAGAACATCTAATCAAAATATTTGCATGAAATATGAGGATTTGTATACCAGCATACACAGATTCTTCCCCAACACATATAGACAACATACATATACACATACATTCTCTCTCTCTAACACACACACACACCACACTCAAACATACACTTTATAGCTTATCTTTCAAAAAAAAAATTGGTAAGAAACAACTATCGAAGAACATATGCCAACACTTTTTTTTTTTTTAGCATTGCTATTCATCAACTTTTTAGTAGTGTTTAACACCCCCCCCCCAATAGTGTTATTCTAGACCTAATTATTTGGGAATGCTAAGAAGGAAATGTGTATTCTAGACATAAATATTTGGGAATGTTAAGAAGGAAATATTTAGGGTTTGTCTAACAACAGAAAAAATAGAGACAGATATAAAAGTCTTCAGTATATTCTAATTCTCTATGCCATGTAATCTTAGACAATAATTCTTTGCTAGGCTGTGTTATGACTAATTTTACCTCATTCTTGCTTTCTGAAGCTAGTAACATAGAACCATGATGGTATGGATAACGACTGTGATATCACATGGTTTTTCAATGAAGTCATGTAACCTAACCTCAAAATGCTACCACAATCTTCAAGTACTAAAAATTAAGAGCAGCTAGCACATGAATGCTACAAGAGGAATAATATTCAGATATTCTCCATAGACTGAAGGATATTTGTGTCTTAGAATGTTTCCATATAAATGATCTAAAAGACAATTAGGAAGTATTTTGTAAGAGTGTAAGAAAGTATTTTTTTTTATGGGGAAAACAGCTCATTTTAGCTTAGGACCTTTAAAAAATTATGAAGCAAATATGAAGGAATTATTTTCCAATCAAGTTTTACATTAAACAGTACCAATTAAAAAGCTCTGAAGCATATCTGAGGGCAAATTTGGAAGTATTCTACTGAGGGAATGTGAAACCACTAAATGACTAAAACTATACTTGCAAGTATGTCTTTATTTTTCCTAAGAAATAAAAAAAAATGATAAACCAAAGAACAATACTTTCTTTTTTAAATGAACAACACACTTCCCAATGTATCCTTTTGCAAATTCAATAATATATTTGTTATATTACAATAAAGTATAATTTCTTTACATTTCAATGTAGAGTATTGGTGCATTGCTTTGGAAAGCTATCCTTTTTCCTTCTGAACTTATTTTTGTTTGAGAATGTCTACTTTTTTTTTTTTCATAATGTCAAGACCATTTTAAATTTGAATCAAGTTTCCTACACATTATTCAGTTGTTGACACTGGGAAATTTATAGAGCGGCACCACCACCATCATACTATTACATTAGCCATGTTACTTGTGCCTGAACACTCACAAAGTAGCTGTAAACATTTACATTTATCTTGGTTATCTATGTTGTAAATATATTGTAAACATTTACAATATAGATAACCAAGATAAATATAAATACGTCTTGCAGTAACTTTGGTACTTTCATAACATCATACAAAGTAACTGCAAAACAGGAACCATATATTAAACACCTCTAGTTCAACTCAAAAGAATTTTTACTGTCACGTACATTACTGAAACGTCTCCCAGATGTATCAAGAAGAGAAGTCTTGATTCCTTTCTAGGTTATAATTTTTCCCTGATGGTCTGTGAGATGCAGCATCACCAATAGCTCTTTGAAATATCTGATAATTCTAACTCCTCCATAATTTCTTTTTGTGCTTTTAAGCAGCAGAACTTAGTTCAATTTTACGTATCAGAGAATGGAATCTAGGATCTTGCATATCAAAATAAGGGAACTGGATTCCTCTCTGAGAATCTTCCATTTTCGTGATTTGTTCACTATTTCATCCACAGCAGTAGGCACAATATCTGCAGAGTACACAATCATCAAAACCTGCTGATAGAATGCATTTGTGAATGAGGAAAATGCAGGATACATTAGTGGTATTTCAAAGCAATTAACTGGGAAAACAAAACGACCAAAGCAAGTCCATTATGTAATCATCTAGCCATTCAGGGCTAATCTGTATTGAGAAATGACCTCGGATCTCTGGAAAGGAAATGAAGAAAGAGAAATAGGTGGAGATTGATAAAGTGCATGTTCTATTGGCACATTGCAGTGCAATTTTGTTTAATAACGAGCTCTCTTAATAACCCTCATTAAAAATTAAAATCATTGTGATAGTGTTGATTAGTCTTGCCTGCACCAATAGACTGAGGACCTAAGAGGAATATCAATCTTACAATTAGGAAAGGAAAAATCTTCTAAAGTGTCTGGAGGGTTACCATGTACAACAGGATTGGCAGAGAATATGCTCTGAATAAGAAAAATGCATTGAAATAATGCCAAGCCTTTAGTAAATCAGGGGAGTTTCTATTGTGGGGTAAATATTGTCCCTGAAGAGAAACACCCAAAACCAAATGAACTGCAAATGCTTGGAGCTCCATTGTCTACACTGGCTAAACCAGTTGCCTCCAGTCAATGATGACTCCTGACAACCCTGTATATGTCAGAGTAGAATTGTAATCCATTGGGGTTTTGTTGGCTGGCATTTTGGAAATAGATTGCAAGGCTTTTCTTCTGAATTGCCTCTAATTGGACTCAAACATCCAAGCTTTTGATTAGCACCTTTTGTACCACCCAGGCACTCTACCTTGGCAACCCCTGCCTTTTCATGAAAATTTGGATTTTTTATTTACTTTTATTGACTACCCCAAATTTTTCAATTTCTTGAAATTATAAGTTAAAAATAAGTGGAAAATTAAAATCTAGTTGGGAAGCTCTCACTTGAATTTAGCATAATCATCAATTTTGTCCAAAGAGTAAACTAGAAGAATTTCCTGGACATCAAAATTTTCACTGGTATTTATTGGTTCTCTCAGTGTCTAAATAGCGTCATAGCGGTTAATTTACGAAATTATTTACCAACACCCCTCACGTTACGGTAAACTTCCATACTTTTTTCTTGTTATCCGCTTAATTAGGTACTAGCTGAAAATTACTTTTCACCTGATTTCCAGTGATACATTTTTAAACATAGTTGATATTCTGGCCATACATTTTCTTCCATTAACAAACTGTGTAATATGTCTGTGTTGTATAAAGTTGACAGCTAAAACGGTTTGTATAACAGCACACCAGATCCATCTGGGTTATAATGCAAGAAATACAAACTAATAAAAGACTTCACAGAGCAGTAACTAAAACATGAAGAAAAAAAGTTCAAAAAGACCTAATATTCCTTCTTAAACATTCATTACCATTAACTATTCCTCTTTGCATTAAAAATAATTCAATAGAATGCCAATAGGATGTTTTCAATATTTTATTACTTTTTTCCTTTTCTCTGATTTCTTCTTCCTTTGAAGATAAAAGAGGTATTTTAATTAGGATGCAATGGGAATAAATTCAGAATTAGCATAAGCTGGTGTTCAATAAATGTGGTTATAATTATAACCTTTTCCTGTTTGTTTCAAAGATTTGGGAGGAAAAAAAGAGGAAAAACAAAAATTTCTTAATATTTTATATTTAATGATATACTGCCTGGAATTTCATTTTGATGTGTGTACGTGTATTTTAAATTCTAAAGGCCTGATTATCCTCCTAGGTGGGGAGAAAACTGAAGAATACGTAGAAGCCTTCTCGTTGCTTTTCATGGACTAGAGAAAATTATTTCCTATCTGAGCACAGGCAGAACTATTCTGCTTCATAAAAAGGTCCTGGAATCAGTTAGTCAGCTCCCAGGAAAAAAATCTGTTGTAGAGGAAACCAAAACCAACAAGGCTACCTATAGAGCTCATGGACTACAATAGACTATGTTTTCCCAATGAACTTGGAGTCATCTCTACAGGTTATCTAACATTAGGAAATAGAAAACTTTTTTTTTTTTTTAATAAACACTACACAGAGAGGAATAAAGCTGAGATGAAGAATGTGAAAGGTCTAGATATCCGGAAGTTCAAGCATTTGCAGAAATTTTAGAAAAACTGAAGCAAGCATTTTCTTCAAAATTTTGAAGGCAGATTGAAGATAGTAGTTACAGAGGTGTATCAGGCTATTAGGAACACATACCTCCTGTTATGTCTAATTAGAATTTCAGACAAATTGTCTCTGGATATTTATATGGAGAACACCATTCTACTTTTGATAGATATTCTCAGTTTCAAAACACATGTAGATATCTAGGATTTTCTCTTGCATTTTATGCTTAATTTTAATCTGTATTGTCTGGCCTCCAGATATCTTTAAGATCATCATTCCTTATTTGTTGGTGATGAAATCAGACTTCGGTGGCCATTTAAGTTCCATTAGCTCACATTTTCAATAAGGTATGGAAAACCAAACTGAATAGAGTTTCAGTCTGTACCAGTTATTGTAATTGTTTAAAAGACAAAGAATTCAGTATCTCTATCTTTAGACATAGTGAGGAAAAACAAATTTAGGTCTAAATATAAGAAATCATGGAGAAATCAAATCATACTGTAGGATTGATATAACTTGCCAATGATTTGTGTTTCCAACTATATTCCTAAATTGACTGGGCCTTGAGAAGAATTTTGACATAGAAAAAAATATTATATATGGATGTTAGGCTTCCTAAGTAGGTAATTGGCCAATTAGTTGGCAAAAATACTATATTACTATATATTCGCAAATAAAATTAGTAGGAAGAAATACAAATGTAGTACAAATAATAAAAAAGGAACAATAACAAGAAAAAAAAAAGGCCATTGAAAGGAAATGAGGTGAAAACAGTTACTAGAGATAATCAGTTAAATGCAATTTTAGTAATGATTCTTAAGACGACTTTATATATTCCTAAAGAGTGCTAATGATTTATTACACTTGTATATTTAATTGAACTTCAAAATTTGTCACCTTCATTTTCTTAAATTGAGGTCTATCTCTAGAACTATCCCAAAGTTCTCAGGATGGATTGATCAATTTATCTACCTACCCATATTTCATGCATACATTTTCTCTAATGACAAGAACAGGATTTATAAACAGTGTGTTTTCACATATGAGACGAGGTTGCCTGAGAAGGAATCGAGTTCAATTTTGTGAAAACAGAAGGGCGTGTCACTGTGTTTACACCTTCCCTGTGAAGAGGATGAGAATTGCCATTCTGAATGAGCTTTATTATGTGATATCATAAGGCAAACACAACCTGATTTTTATGTAGGGGGGAAAGGAAAGCAGAAAAGACTGTAAAAGTCAGTCTGGCCTAAACAATACACAGCCAGTTCCTTGAACATTTGTAGTCACTTTTTAAAATGTTCATTGGCCAGTGCTATGTAAGTAACACCAGTATTTATCAATGCATCTTGACTGCATATTTGCTCAATTTCAGACTGCAGAAGTCAGTAAAAACCTTCAGTTTTTTCATCTTAAGCATCAGTGGTTGCTGCATAAATTTGAATAATAGTTGAATTAGCTGGTCTTCCAAGTAGGTGTATTCATATTATTCTATCACTGACAGTGTTGTATTTCAGGATAGATCTTGAAATGCTCTTTTTGACTAGGAATGTGACACCATACCCCTTTAATGTGTCATTTCTGGCATAATAGGCCATATGATTGCCCAATTCAGAATGGTCAATAGCAGTCAGTCCATTTAGCACAATAATGCCTAGAATATGGATTTTCAAGCATTCCATTTCATTTTTGATAACTTCCAATTTTTCTTGATTCATACTTCATACATTCCATGTTCCAATTATTAATGGATGTTTGCAGCTGTTTCTTCTTATTTTGAATCATGCCACATCAGCAAATGAAGGTCCCAAAAGCTTTCCTCCATCCAAGTCATTATGGTAGGCTACTTTGAAGAGGCAGCTCTTCCCCAGTCATATTCTGAGTGACTTCTAACCTGAGGGGCTCATTTTCCAGCACTATGTCAGACAGTGTTCCATCACAATCCATAAGGTTTCACTAGACAATTTTTTTTCAGAAGTAGATTGCCAGATTCTTCTTTCCTGTCTGGCTTAGTCTGGAAGGTCCTCTGAAACCTGTCCACCATGGATGACCCTGCTGGTATTTGAAATACTAGTGGAATAGCTTCCAACATCACAGTAAAATGCAAGCTACCGCAGAAAAACAAATTGACACATGAGTGATGCACTGAAGGCAATGGCGAAAAACAAGGCTTCAGGAATTGATGTTTCAACAAACTGATGCAATGCTAGAAGCACTCACCGGTCGATGCCAAGCAATTTTGGAAGACAGCTACCTGGCCAAACGACAGGAAGAGATCCACATACATGTCTTTTCCAAAGAAAGGTGATCCAACAGAATGTGGAAATTATTGGACAGTATTTTTTTTATTATTAATATCATATGCAAGTAAATTATGCTAAAGATAATTAAAAAATGGTTGCAGCAGTACATTGACAGAGAATTTACAGAAATTCAGGCTAGATTCAGAAGAGGAATGATGTATATCACTGCTGATATCAGATGGATCTTAGCTGTAAGCCAAGAATATCAAAAAGATGTTTACTTGTGTTTTATTGACTATGCAAAGGTATTCCACTGTGTGGATTATAACAAATTATGGATAACATAATGAAGAATAGTAGTTACAGAACACTTAATTGTATTCATGAGGAACTTGTACATATAATAAGAGGCAATTTTTCTAAAAGAACAGAGGATACCGCATGGTTTAAAATCAGGAAATGTGTGTATAAGGGTTGCATCCTTTCCCCGTACTTATTCAATTTGTATGCTGAGAAAATAATATGAGAAACTGGACTATATGAAGAAGAACACAGAATCAGGATTGGAGGAAGACTCATTAACAACCTGCAATATGCAGATGACACAACCTTGCTTCTGAAAGCTAAGAGGACTTAAAGCACTTACTGATGAAGATCAAAGACTATAGCCTTCAGTATGCATTACACCTCAACATAAAGAAAACAAATACCCTCACAACTGACCCAATAAGCAAATCATGACAAATGGAGAAAATATTGATGTTGCCAAGGACTTTGTTTTACTTGGATTCACAATCAATGCCCCTGGAAGCAGCTTTCAGGAAATCAAATGACACATTGCATTGGGTTAATCTGCTGCAAAGGACTTCTTTAAAGTGCTCAAAAGCAAGTGATGTCATCTTGAGGAATAAGGTGTACCTGACACAAACCATGATATTTTCAATCACCTCGTATGCATGAGAAAGCTGGGCAATGAATAAGAAAGACCAAAGAAGAATGATGCATTTGAATTATGTTGTTGATAAAGGATATTGACTATAACACGGACTGCCAGAAGAACGAACAAATCTGTCTTGGAAGAAGTACAGGCAGAATGCGCTTTAGAACTGGGCATGGTGAGACTTTGTCACATGTACTTTGGACATGTCTTCAGGAGGGACCAGTTCCTGGAGTAGGACATCATGCTCTGTAGGGTAGAGGGTCAGTGAAAAAAGGGAAGACCCTCAATGAGATGGATTGATACAGTGGCTGTAACAATGCGCTCGAACATAGCAACTACTGGGGGGATGGCGCAGGACTGGACAGTGTTTCCTTCTGTTGTACATAGGGTCGCTATGAGTTGGACCTGACTCAATGGCACCCAAGAACAACAACAAATGCAAGTATCAACAACAGAATAAGAGACTTAGTCTAACATTCTTTCATAATTTGATAGTTAGATTGAAAGTAATTGCTGATTTTGTTTTAGAAAAGATCATGGTGATAGTAGAACTGATGGGTTCTAAACATGTCCATCCATTAAATAAAATATAGGTCAACTGTGTTTCTGTTCTGTGGGAACCTAATGAATATGAAGGTCATTTCAGTGGTAATCATTAGTTTAATATCAAATATGGTAGATAAATATGGATATTCTTTTAATAATTTGGCCCTGGATCCAGTGATGTAAACATTTAAATCATGAAATACATGATAGGACATAATGTATTTTAAATAAGTTTATAGATGACTGTAACCTGGATAGAATGGATAACATCTTGACAGAGAGCATTATAGCTAAAAATAGACTTGATAATTTGAAAAAATAAGCAGATAATTCTAACATATTTATGTATGTATAAACATACACATGCATGTATATAATATACACAGCTATATATCTTTGTTGCTGTTGCTAGTTGTCATGGAGTTGGCCCCAACACTTGGGAATCTCACATACAAAGGAGCGTGAATGTTTGTGGATTAGCTGATTGCTATTCACAGGGTTTTTATTACTTCATTTTCCAAAGCAGATCTCCAGGACATTCCTTCTAGTCTGTCATAGTCCAGAAGCTCCACTGGAAGCTGTTCAGCATCACAGCAACATGCAAGCCTCCACCCAAGAAGGGTGGGCTGAACATAGGGTGCAGGGCCAGGAATCAAACTCAGGTCTTCTCACTGGAAGGCTAGAATTCTACCGCTGAACCACTAATACCTCTATATGTATATATAGAAGGTCTTTTGTTTCCTTTTATCAATCTAAAAGTTTTATGACTGTGCAAAAATTGGCTAATCAACAGGACCATAAAATTGGATGAGAAAATCTAATTTTTTGAGTTATCCAGCAGCAGCAAATTCATATTTCTTATCATTTTTATGGAAACCCTGGTGGTGTAGAGGTTAAGTGCTATGGCTGCTAACCAAAGGGTTGGCAGTTCAAATCCAGTAGGGGCTCCTTGGAAGCTCTATCGGGCAGTTCTACTCTGTCCTGTAGGGTCACTCTGAGTCAGAATCGACTCAACTGCACTGGGTTTTTGATATCATTTTTATTAGTAATACATTTTATATGAATGATTATATCTTATATGTATGAGCTATGCCCCAAAATATTTGACATCATAATAGTTTATTCCTATGTCAGAGTTTGTATAGACAGTTATTATGGGATTTATCATGTTACTTTGTGATCATTTTGTTTGACCGTTGTCAGCAAGTTGTAGGAGTGTACATAGCATGAAAGAAAAGGGTTGTATTAAATCAAACAGTAGAACCTCTCATTGGAGAAACATTTTAAAGAAATGACCTAGGAATGAACTTCTGTCCTGGTGCTTTGGCTTAGTTTGGTTTCATCTTCTCTTGTATTCCCTAATACCACAGAATCCATGAAACAAGATCAAATGTGTAATTGGTGGCTATGCCAACCAGCCATAAGCCGGGAAACGTAATGCCCAATACGGGGAAGAATAGACAGCTATAGTAAACTTTGTTATTCCTGGAAGCCTACTCCCTTCTCAGAGGTTAGCTAAGCATTGCCATTTTATAACATTAAGTCTTTGATTGTAACCTTTTAAAAACAGGTGAGGTAAAATAAGAACATGTTAAGTTCTTATTTTAAAACCTTCGAAGCCTGTACTTTATAACAGTGATGTGTGAATTGTGGCTTTCTTACAAAGAAGAAAAAGACAAAATATTACTGTTCTATTGATTTTGTTCCTCCCACAAAACCATATAAAATATGCTATTAGTGTTTCATTACATTTTATGTTGCAAATACTGGTCATTTGGAGATGGTTATATCATCATGTTTTCACATTAATAATTACTAGAATATATTGTTAAAATAAGGAAAAGGGACACTGTTATTAAAAAAATAACCTAGATAATCTGAAATTTATTTTTTTTCTTGAAAAACACCCTGTATTTTGACACTGGTAAACATCCAAATCTTTTAATCAGTATTCCTTTTTTAGGTAATGAGGTACACATATAACTGTCATTGTTAAAAAAAAAAAAAAGTTAAATACTTCAATTGTTGGAAAATATAATATCTTTGCAAGTTAGAGGATAGTTTTCCAGCAAAGTTTATTTTGTCATTTCAAAAATAAATGAATTCCAGAAGAATCTGGCATCTCTATGAATTGGTTGCTATTATTATTACTTTTTTTTTAACCATCCAAAATTTTCTACCAACCTCTGAGAGATAAAAGGAAAAAAAAAAAAAAAAAAAGATGTACAATGTGGAAATTTTAACAGTTCTTTCTAAAAAATGGTAACATCACATAGTCATTATTAACAACAAAACAACTAAACCTGATAGATAGGACTATTTGTATTGTCCTGAATTACTTCCTCTCAGCTCATCAGCACAACAACTCCTGGTTTTCCGTGATCTCTTTGTCCGTGTGGTTGCACCTTAATTTTGCCAGTGAGAGGAACATGTGTGAGATTTTGAAGGCGAAGGCAAAACAGACACCATTATTATATGGACATGGTTGCAGACAAATGGACCAGGAGACAAGAGATTCATCGCTTATTTCAAAAAGCCTCTTAAGAACCTCTATTAAACACTGCAAACTGAAATAATTGGCGGCAGCTCCCAGCAACTTCCGGGCAAGCTTTGGGTAACCAATCTCTTCAGTGCTTCATTCTGAGTTCTTCAGTATAACTCCTCTAACTTTGGTGGAACCTCCCCTGACTTTCAATGGCAGCTTCCTTACCCTCCAATCCACTTGTTTCCAACAGTTGTTTAAGCCCTTCATTCAATATTAAATATTTAAAGCCAGAATGCTTAACGTGGAAGTGTTATTTTCAAGATTGGAACCACCCAATATCTGAAAGAACAAGTAAGCTATATAAGCAATGGCTCAGGCTCCTATGTCACACCTATTCCTATTTTATTGCATCCCCTTCCTCAAAACATAGTCATGCCTTCATAGGGAGTTTCCTATGTCTATTTGACAGAAGAAGACACATTTCCTGCCTAGTTTACATGATAAGCTAACTCCACCTGAAAGTGTACGGCTGCATCATTGCAGCCCGAGTCAAACGTGGTCACAAATGAAATTCTCATAGTGGGCATAACATTGAGCGATGCATCTAATTGTTCATTTGTTTTTATTTTTTAGAAGCCAAGATGACTACAGGTATAAAGCTACATCAATTCATGGGCAGTGGCTACATGTTAAACTTCACTCTCAAGGATTTAGGAAGAATAAGATTGAAACTAGTGACACAGGATATCTGAAAAGTGGTCTGTGGATGTATCTCTTGGAATGAGTACAAAGTGTGAGGATGTTTATGTTCCCCAACTGAGGAAGACATTAATAAATATGTGATAAGGAGACCCATTCTGTTGTTGCTGGTTAGCCTCTTTCACTCTATCTCTGTCTTTGCTCAAAAGGGTTGTTAAAAAAAAAAAAAAAGACTCTGTTGGCAGTGACAGAGATTAAGCATGGACTTTGCAACAAGGGTTTATACTTACTAGGGATTATCTGTCTGTAACCTCTACTCAGTCCATATATACCAACTTTAGAGACAACCAAAGTGCCCACGATATGACACCATTACCCAGCTGGACCAGCTGTCCACTTTGTGGCAGGTTGAATACATTTTACTGCTTTCATCATGAAAGTTTCATTTTTTTTTCTCTTGGAAATAGATACTTTTCTTTATATGGATTGTCACTCATACCTACAGCATGATTACTAAAACCACTGTCCATAAACTAATGAAATGCCTTATATATTTTCATGATATTCTACACAGCATTTCTTCTGAATGAGCGTTTTATTTTGTGACAAACAAAATGCTGAATTGGACTCATGCTCACAGAATTCACTGATCTTATCATGAACTTTATTACACTAAATCAAGCAGTTTGATGCAATGGTGAAAGGGCCTTTTGAAATCTCAATTTTGGTAGTAGCTGAAACTCACTGACAAAATTTCACCTTGGATAAATGCCATAAAGTATGTGTTATTTGTTATGCTTCATCAACAAATATATAGGGGTGTTTCTTCCATAGCCAGAAAACACTTGTCCTGATCAAGGGTAAAACTGGGAATGAACTATGCTCTAGTTATCTATTTCTGTATAATAAACCACCCAGAATTTAGTGGTATGCAACAACAATAAATTTATTACACTTTTATTATAATGCTTTGGGTCAGGAAATTGTAAATGGCAAAGTATGAGTGACTTGTCTCAGCTTCATGATGTCTAGGACTTCATTCTGTAACTTGAAGGCTGGCTGACTGGATGCCTGGAAGCTGGAATCATCACTCACCTGTCTGGTGGTTGACACTGGTTTTTAGCTGGGACCTCACCTGGACTATTGGCCAGAACTCTTACACTTGACCTCTTCATGTGGTCTGGGATTGCTGAGATCAGAGTAACTTAAGGAGATTAGGACTGCTTATTCATCAGGGCAGAAACCCTGGTGGCTTACTGGTTAACAGCTATGGCTGGTAACCAAAAGGTCAGCAGGTTGAATCCACTGGACACTCCTTGGAAATCTTATGGGGTGGTTCTACTCTTTCCTACAGGGTCGCTATGAGTTGGAATCAACTTAACAGCAATGGGTTTAGGTTATTCATGAGAGCTACAAACCTCAAGGATACAAAAATTAGTACCCCAATAGAACCAGGCCAAAACTGCCTCACCATTTAAGATTACCTAACAAGTCATTCTGTGGCACCTCCATTGTAGGCACAGCCCACCCAGATTGAAGGAAAGGAAAGGTAGATCCTACTTACTGACAGAAATTGAGACTGCCACCTGGACGCTTTGGGCTTCTCATGACACTATACCAATACCAAAGGAAAGGATTGTTGTATTGAAAGGGATGATTGAATTTAATTGTCAGGGAAAACACAAGAGGATCAAGGGAAGTAGTGGCCAATAAGGAATTCCCTGCAGTGCTAAGTACTTCTATATCCTATGGTAAAAATGTAACGGTAAACTAGAGCATCTAGATACAACCAAAACTGAAACCAATTTTGTTATTCTGACTCATGGCAACCCTCATACATTTCAGGGTACAACTGTGTTCCATAAAGTATTCAATGGCTTATTTTCAGAAGCAGATTGCTAGGATTTTCTTCTGAGGTGACTCCAAGTGGATTTGAACCTCCCACCTTTCAGTTAGCAGCTGAAAACTTTAACCATTTGTACTACTCAAGGATTCTCAGCCCAATATAAAATAAAGATAAAAAAATAAATAAAAAACTTTGCCGTGAAGGTTATTTCAACTCATAAGATTGCTCCATACAGCTGTCCAAGACTGTAATCTTTACAGAAACAGATCGCCACAACTTTCTCCCCAGGAGCAGCTGGTGGATTCAAACTGCTGACATTTTGGTCAGTTACCCCACGCTTAATCACTGTGCCACCAGGGCTCCAAGCCAATACTCCAACCTAATATATCACCAAAAAAAAAAAAAACACCTTAAGGATGAGTTGATTTCAACTCATAGTGACCCTATAGGACAGAGTAGAACTGGCCCATAGGTTTCCAAGGAGCAGCTGGCAGATTTGAACTGCTAACCTTTTGATTAGCAGCCAAGCTCTTAAGAACTGCTCTGCAAGGGCTCCCCAGCCCAGTATAAACATTTCTAATTGCACAGAAGGAGCCCTGGTAATGCATTGTTTAAACACTTGGCTCCTAACCTGAAGTTTGGCCTTTCAAACTCAACAGGTGCTCTGCAGGATTAAAATGTAGCAGTCTGCTTATGTAAAAGATTTACAGCTTTGGAAACTCTATGGGGCAGTTCTATTCTGTCCTATAGTTTTGCCAGGAATCAGAATCTACTGGAATGCCATGAGTTTTTTTTTTTTTTTTTTTTTTGAATTGCACAAAAATTTTTACTCCTTCAGGAGTAAAAATGTGAATTATCTTTACAAGGCAGAGAATCATAATGAGTTAGATGCTTAATTTCTTAGCTTGTGTCTTAGGCTGGGTTCTCTAGAGAAGCAAAACCAGTAAAGCATATAAATAAATATATATATATATAAACTCAAAAAAAAAAAAGTTGCTGTTGAGACAATTCCAACTCATAGTGACCCTATAAGACAGAATACAACTGCCCCATAGAGTTTTCAGGGAGGGGCTGGTGGATTTTAACAGCCCACCTTTTGGTTAGCAGACATAGCTCTTAACCACTACACCATCAGGGTTTCCAAATATATATAGAGAGATTTAAATCAAGGAAATGGCTCACGCGGTTGTAGAGGCTGTAACATCCCAAGTTCATGGGTCAGGAAAGAAGCTTCTCCTGATTCACATAGCTGCAGGGGCTGATGAACCCAAGATTGCAGGCCTGAGAGCAGGGCTGTTGCTCACGGGTTGTAAAGATCGACAAGATTGGCAGGTAAGATCACAAGTAAGGTGCTAGGTCAAGTTCCAAAAACCAGAGGCCAGACAAAAGGGGCCAGCTGCAGGATCCAGAACGAGCAAAAACCCCTGAGCCCTGCCTCAACATCTGCCCACACTTGATGCAGGCCACACACCCAAGGAAACTCCTCTTGAACTGATGAGCTTCTCACAGCAGATCCCATCATGGGGGTGATCACATACCAGATCTCAACAGGGAAGTGATCACATTAAATGACTGCCAAAACACTGAGAATCATGGTCCAGCCAAGTTGACACACAATCCTAACCATAACAGTTATCTAGTGCTGCTATAATAGAAATACCGTGAATGGATGGCTTTAACAAACAGAAGTTTATTCTCTCAGAGTCTAGTAGGCTAGAAGTCCTAAGTCAGGATGCCAGCTCCAGGGGAAGGCTTTCTTTCTCTATTGGCTCTGGAGGATGGTCCCTGTCATGAATCTTCCCTTAGTCTAGGAGCTTCCCTGTGCAGAAACCCCAAGTCCAAAGGGCACACTCTGCTCCCAGTGCTGCTTTCTTGGTGGTATGAGGTCACCTTCTCTCATTGTTTGCTTCTCTCTTTTATATCTTAAAACAGATTGGCTTGGGGTTTGGGCCAAGATGGGTGACTAGGTAGATGTTACCTCGGATCTCTCTTGCAACAAAGACTCGGAAAAACAAGTGAATTGATCACATACATGAAAATCCACGAACCCTGAACAACAAACTCAGATTTAAAGAGTTGACCTGAGTGACAGAGACGGAGAACGAACAACTACAGGGAAGCAGCGACTGTTTTCGGAGCCTGGAGCCAGCGTCCCAGTCAGGTAACCTAGGCGCCAGGCTTCGGACTGCACTGGGACTGGGCGCAGGGGGGCTGAACACGACATCTGTGATGGCTCAAACACGGGGAGCAGCCCTAGCACCCTAAACTGACCCCGGGAGGGGGCCTAGCCGGTCCGCGGGGCAGCACGGCCACGCGGCTGGTGGGAGGAGAAGTCCCCGGGAGGCAGTGACTGGTTTTGGAGCTGGGAGTGCAGCGTCCCAGCAGGGGAACCTTGGCGCCAGGCTTTGGACTTGGCTCTGGGGAGCCAAACGCGGCATCCGGTCACGGTGCAAACACGGGGCGCGGCCCTACTCCCCTGAACTAACACTGGGAGGGGGCCCAGCCGGTCCATGGGGGCGGTGGGCGATGCGGCCTGGGGGGAAGAGAAGTCCCTGGGAGGCAGCGACTGATATTGGAGCGGGGAGTGCAGCATCCCAGCAGGGGAACAGTGACGCTGGGCTTTGGACTGGCAGCGGAGGATCTGACCATGGCTTCAGCGGGCCAGGCACTCGGGGACAGTCTTCACACAGCCAGCACACATAGGCGACACACCCCTTGGGAATCTCAGATAAAATAGTCATCCCAAGCGAGATAAGCAACTTTGGTATATTCCGGGGTGCTACTCTCTGCTGTTTTTCTGAACCCTCCCCTCCCCTTCCCAGGCGGCTTCATTAACATTGGAATTTCCTGAGCCAGTGGGAGAATGGCTCCGGCTCCGCAGCTTTGCTTTTCCCTTTTTTTTTTTTTTTTTTTTGATCTTTTCCTAACCCATTCTTCCGGCCTGAGAGAAGCAACCACAAAAAACCCAGGAACCAAAAATCCTTCCCTAATTGGACTAAAAACACAGAACCAGCTTCAGCCAAGCATATATGATCCAAATCTCGGGCTTTCATCCTTACAGGGAACAAGGTGGCTGTTACAATGCAAAGGCAGTTCTGATAGGGATCTGGCTGCATTTTTTTTAGCAGATTTACTGGAAAAACAAGTTTTTCTTGATATCTCTGCTTATTCAACGGAGCCCTCACTGACCCACAACAGGGAACTGAGAGCTGAAGCTCCCCCCAGAGCACCTAGCCTCTTGTCTTAGGGGTCTAAAGAGGGTGACACCTACTAATCAGTAGAGGTATTTGCATTGGGGGCCTAAGGTACAGCTGCAGTGCCCACCCACCAAGGTGCTTTAGGAATAGAGACACACCTACCTCACTGACACTTGGGGAAAGCCTGTCAGCATCCTGGCCCCCCCCCGGAGTGTGAACCCCAGCTGCTAGTAGAATCTGGTGCACACAACTATCACCACTACTTCTCAAGGTGGATAGGTATTAGGGTGCAGCACACACTTGATGACCCAAAATCAGATTCTACTCAAGAATAGTGAATAGACTCAAGCATATATATCTGGCAACAGCCCAAGCCAGCTGATAACAGGTCATAAGTAAGTCAAGGGCTATAACAAACAAGACAGCACAATCTAGTAGCCCATCCACGTATATTGAAAGAAAACAAAACAAGATAAGACTCAGTGAGCAAATATAGAATAAATCACTACTATATCTTTTGGCTTGGAGACAGCAGTTGATATCAAACCACATAAAGAAGCAGGCCGTGACAGCTTCTACAATCCCCCAAACAAAAGAATCAAAATCTTTCCCAAATGAAGATACAATCCTGGAATTATCAGATACAGAATATAAAAAACTAATTTACAGAATGCTTCAAGACATCAGGGATGACCTCAGAAATGAAAGACTGCAGAAAAAGCCAAGGAACACACTGATAAAACAGTTGAAGAACTCAAAAAGATTTTTCAAGAACATAGTGGAAAAATTAATCAGTTGCAAGAATCCATAGAGAGACAGCATGCAGAAATCCAAAAGATTAACAATAAAATTACAGAATTAGACAATGCAATAGGAAGTCAGAGGAGCAGACTCGAGCAATTAGAATGCAGACTGGGAAATCTGGAGGACCAGGGAATTAACACCAATATAGCTGAAAAAAAATCAGATAAAAGAATTAAAAAAAATGAAGAAACCCTAAGAATCATGTGGGAATCTATCAAGAAGGATAACTTGTGTGTGATTGGAGTCCCAGAACAGGGAGGGAGGACAGAAAACACAGAGAAAATAGTTGAAGATCTGCTGACGGAAAACTTCCCTGACATCATGAAAGACAAAAGGATATCTATCCAAGATGCTCATCAAACCCCATTTAAGATTGATCCAAAAAGAAAAACACCAAGACATATTATCATCAAACTTGCCAAAACCAAAGACAAAGAGAAAATTTTAAAAGCAGCCAGAGATAAAAGAAAGGTCTCCTTCAAGAGAGAATCAATAAGAATAATTTCAGACTACTCAGCAGAAACCATGCAAGCAAGAAGACAATGGGATGACATATACAGAGCACTGAAGGAGAAAAACTGCCAGCCAAGGATCATATATCCAGCAAAAAACTCTCTCAGAAATATGAAGGGGAAACTAAGATATTTGCAGATAAACACAAGCTTAGAGAATTTGCAAAAACCAAACCAAAAACCAAAGCTACAAGAAATACTAAAGGAAATTGTTTGGTCAGAAAACCAATAATATCAGATACCAGCACAACACAAGGTCACAGAACAGAACATCCTGATATCAACTCAAATAGGGAAATCACAAAAACAAATTAAGATTAATTAAAAAAAAAAAATGCTCAAAGCAGGGAATCATTGAAGTCAATATGTAAAAAAAGGTCACAGAACAGAACATCCTGATATCAACTTAAATAGGGAAATCACAAAAACTAATTAAGATTAATTAAAAAAAATGCTCAAAACAGGGAATCATTGAAGTCAATATGTAAAAGATCACAATAATCAAAAAGAGGGATTAAATACAGGTGGCATAGAACTGCGATATGGAGAGGGATACAAGGCAATATAGGACAATACAAGTTAGGTTTTTACTTAGAAAAATAGGGGTAAATATTCAGGTAACCACAAAGAGGTATGACAACTCCATAACTCAAAATAAAAACCAAGAAAAACGTAACGACTCAACAAACATAAAGTCAAATACTATGAAAATGAGGATCTCACAATTTACAAGGAAAAAGTCTTAGCACAAAAAAGTAAGTGGAAAAATGAAATTGTCAACAACACACATAAAAAGGCATCAAAATGACAACACTAAACACTTATTTATCTATAATTACGCTGAATGTAAAAGGACTAAATGCACCAATAAGGAGACAGAGAGTCTCAGACTGGATAAAGAAACACGATCCGTCTATATGTTGCCTACAAGAGACACACCTTAGACTTAGAGACACAAACAAACTAAAGCTCAAAGGATGGAAAAAATATATCAAGCAAACAACAAGCAAAAAACGAGTAGCAATATTAATTTCTGACAAAATAGACTTTAAACTTAAATCCACCACAAAGGATGAAGAAGGACACTACATAATGATAAAAGGGACAATTGATCAGGAAGATATAACCATATTAAATATTTATGCACCCAATGACAGGGCTGCAAGATACATAAATCAAATTTTAACAGAACTGAAAAGTGAGATAGGCACCTCCACAATTATAGTAGGAGACTTCAACACACCACTTTCAGAGAAGGACAGGACATCCAGTAAGAAGCTCAATAGAGACACGGAAGACCTAATTACTACAATCAACCAGCTTGACTTCATTGACTGATACAGAACTCTCCACCCAACTGCTGCAAAATATACTTTTTTTTCTAGTGCACATGGAACATTCTCTAGAATAGACCACATATTAGGTCATAAAACAAATCTTTCCGGAATCCAAAACATCGAAATATTACAAAGCATCTTCTCAGACCACAAGGCAATGAAGCTAGAAATGAATAACAGAAAAACTAGGGAAAAGAAATCCAATACTTGGAAACTGAAAAATACCCTCCTGAAAAAAGACTGGGTTATAGAAGACATCAAGGAGGGAATAAGGAAATTCATAGAATGCAACGAGAATGAAAATACTTCCTATCAAAACCTCTGGGACACAGCAAAAGCAGCGCTCAGAGGCCAATTTATATCGATAAATGCACACATACAAAAAGAAGAAAGAGTCAAAATCAGAGAACTGTCCCTACAACTTGAACAAGTAGAAAGTGAGCAACAAAAGAATCCATCAGGCACCAGAAGAAAACAAATAATAAAAATTAGAGCTGAACTAAATGAATTAGAGAACAGAAAAACAATTGAAAGAATTAACAAAGCCAAAAGCTGGTTCTTTGAAAAAATTAACAAAATTGATAAACCATTGGCTAGACTGACTAAAGAAATACAGGAAAGGAAACAAATAACCCGAATAAGAAACGAGAAGGGCCACATCACAACAGACCGAACTGAAATTAAGAGAATCATATCAGAATATTACAAAAAATTGTACCCTAACAAATTTGCAAACCTACAAGAAATGGATGCATTCCTGGAAAAACACTACCTACCTAAACTAACACAATCAGAAGTAGAACAACTACATAGACCCATAACAAAAAAAGAGATTGAAACGGTAATCAAAAAACTCCCAACAAAAAAAAAGCTGTGGCCTGGATGGCTATACTGCAGAGTTCTACCAAACTTTCAGAGAAGAGATAACACCACTACTACTAAAGGTATTTCAAAGCATAGGAAATGACGGAATACTACCCAACTCATTCTATGAAGTCACCATCTCCCTGATACCAAAACCAGGTAAAGACATCACAAAAAAAGAAAATTACAGACCTATATCCCTCATGAACATAGATGCAAAAATCCTCAACAAAATTCTAGCCAATAGAATTCAACAACATATCAAAAAAATAATTCACCACAACCAAGTGAGATTTATAGCAGGTATGCAAGGCTTGTTTAATATTAGAAAAACCATTAATGTAATCCACCATATAAATAAAACAAAAGACAAAAACCACATGATCTTATCAATTGATGCAGAAAAGGCATTTGACAAAGTTCAACACCCATTCATGATAAAAACTCTCACCAAAATAGGAATTGAAGTAAAATTTGTCAACATAATAAAGGGCATCTATGCAAAGCCAACAGCCAACATCACTCTAAATGGAGAGAGCCTGAAAGCATTTCCCTTGACAACGGGAACCAGACAAGGATGCCCTTTATCACCACTCTTATTCAACATTGTGCTAGAAGTCCTAGCCAGAGCAATTAGGCTAGACAAAGAAATAAAGGGCATTCGAATTGGCAAAGAGGAAGTAAAATTATCTCTATTTGCAGATGACATGATCTTATAAGCAGAAAACCCCAAGGAATCCTCCAGAAAACTACTGAAACTAATAGAAGAGTTCGGCAGAGTCTCAGGTTATAAGATAAACATACAAAAATCACTTGGATTCCTCTACATCAACAAAAAGAACACCGAAGAGGAAATAACCAAATCAATACCATTCACAGTAGCCCCCAAGAAGATAAAATACTTAGGAATAAATCTTACCAAGGATGTAAAAGATCTATACAAAGAAAACTACAAAGCTCTACTACAAGAAATTAAAAAGGACATACTTAATTGGAAAACATACCTTGCTCATGGATAGGAAGACTTAACATAGTAAAAATGTCTATTCTACCAAAAGCCATCTATAGATACAATGCACTTCCGATCCAAATTCCAATCTCATTTTTTAAGGTGATAGAGAAACAAATCACCAACTTCATATGGAAGGGAAAGAAGCCTCGGATAAGCAAAGCATTAACTGAAAAAGAAGAAGAAAGTGGGAGGCCTCACTTTACCTGTTTTCAGAACCTATTATACAGCCACAGTAGTCAAAACAGCCTGGTATTGGTACAACAACAGACACATAGATCAGTGGAACAGAATTGAGAACCCAGATATAAATCCATCCACGTATGAACAGCTGATATTTGACAAAGGCCCAGTGTCAGTTTATTGGGGAAAAGATAGTCTTTTTAACAAATGGTGCTGGCATAACTGGATATCCATCTGCAGAAAAATGAAACAGGACTCATACCTCACACCATGCACAAAAACTTACTCCAAGTGGATCAAAGACCTAAACATAAAGACTAAAACGGTAAAGAGCATGGAAGAAAAAATAGGGACAACCTTAGGAGCCCTAACACAAGGCATAAACAGAATACAAAACATTACCAAAAATGATGAAGAGAAACCCGATAATTGGGAGCTCCTAAAAATCAAACACTTATGCTCATCTAAAGACTTCACCAAAAGAGTAAAAAGACCACCTACAGATTGGGAAAGAATTCTCAGCTATGACATCTCCAACCAGCGCCTGATCTCTAAAATCTATATGATTCTGTCAAAACTCAACCACAAAAAGACAAACAACCCAATCAAGAAGTGGGCAAAGGATATGAACACACACTTCACTAAAGAAGATATTCAGGCACCTAACAGATACATGAGAAAATGCTCTCGATCATTAGCCATTAGAGAAATGCAAATTAAAGCTACGATGAGATTCCATCTCACTCCAACAAGGCTGGCATTAATCCAAAAAACACAAACTAATAAATGTTGGAGAGGCTGCGGAGAGATTGGAACTCTTATACACTGCTGGTGGGAATGTAAAATGGTACAGCCACTTTGGAAATCTATCTGCCGTTATCTTAAACAGTTAGAAGTAGAACTACCATACAACCCAGAAATCCCACTCCTCGGAATATACCCTAGAGAAATAAGAGCCTTCACACAAACAGATATATGCACACCCATGTTTATTGCAGCTCTGTTTACAGTAGCAAAAAGCTGGAAGCAACCAAGGTGTCCATCAACGGACGTATGGTTAAATAAATTGTGGTATATTCACACAATGGAATACTACGCATAGATAAAGAACAGTGATGAATCTGTGAAACATTTCATAATATGGAGGAACCTGGAAGGCATTATGCTGAGTGAAATTAGTCAGAGGCAAAAGGACAAATATTGTATAAGACCACTATTATAAGATCTTGAGAAATAGTATAAACTGAGAAGAACACATACTTTTTGTGGTTACGAGGTGGGGAGGGAGGGAGGGTGGAAGAAGGTTTTTTACTGATTAATTAGTAGATAAGAACTGCTTTAGGTGAAGGGAAGGACAATACTCAATACATGGAAGGTCAGCTCAAGTGGACTGGACCAAAATCAAAGAAGTTTCCTGAATAAACTGAATGCTTCAAAGGTCAGCGGAGCAATGGCGGGGGTTTGGGGACCATGGTTTAAGGGGACTTCTAAGGTAATTGGCAAAATAATTGTATTATGAAAACATTCTGCATCCCACTTTGAAATGTGGCGTCTGGGGTCTTAAATGCTAACAAGCGACCAACTAAGATGCATCAATTGGTCTCAACCCACCTGGAGCAAAGGAGAATGAAGAACACCAAGGTCACATGATAACTAAGAGCCCAAGAGACAGAAAGGACCACATGAACCAGAGACCTACATCATCCTGAGACCAGAAGAACTAGTTGGTGCCCAGCCACAACTGATGACTGCCCTGACAGGGAGCACAACAGAGAACCCCTGAGGGAGCAGAAGATCAGTGGGATGCAGACCCCAAATTCTCATAAAAAGACCAGACTTAATGATGTGACTGAGACTAGAGGAATCCCGGAGGTCATGGTCCCCAAACCTTCTGTTGGCACAGGACAGGAACCATTCCTGAAGACAACTCATCAGACATAAAAGGGACTGGACAGTAGGTGGGAGAGAAATGCTGATGAAGAGTGATCTAATTATATCAGGTGGACACTTGAGACTGTGTTGGCATCTCCTGTCTGGAGGGGGGATGGGAGGATAGCGAGAGATGGAAGCTGGCAAAATTGTCACGAAAGGAGAGACTGGAAGGGCTGACTCATTAGGGGGAAAGCAAGTGGGAGTACGGAGTAAGGTGTATATAAACTTGTATGTGACAGTCTGACTTGATTTGTAAACGTTCACTTGAAGCTCAATAAAAGTTAATTAAAAAAAAAAAAAACAAACAGATTGGCTTAAAACACAACCTAATCTTTTAGATTAAGTCCTGCCTTGTTAACATAACTACTGCTAATCCCACCTCATTAACATCATAGAGATAGGATTTATAACACATAGGAAAATCATGTCAGATGACAAAATGGTGAACAATTACACAATATTGGAAATCATGGCCTAGCCAAGTTGACATATATTTTGGCGGGACACAATTCAATCCTGGATACTTGGTAAAGGGAAATAGAATATACGATGAAGAGTGAAAAAATATATTATAAATACCAACTAAAGCCATGGGAAAGTTACAGAAATAAAGTCTGAGGAAGTGACACATACTTTCTCCTTTTTTTTTTTTGTATGAATGTTGTATATATTAAGTACCTTTTATTTTTCATTTTCTCCCACTCACATCCTATCTAACGTAAGGAGTATTGATACTGGTTAATTCTCTATTTCATGTTTTAAATTACAGGTTCTCAAAGTGTGATTTTGATTTAGATACAGGAGGAATGAACATCAACCAGGGAAGGATAAGGTGATGTAGGGGGCTTTGTGTCTTCTCTTTGGGGAAGAGAGTTTGTATAACTTCAGTTGTAAAAAAGCATGGTTACATCAGATTGTGTGGAAGCATAATACTGCCAATGTGTAAATATCTATTTGAATTTATGTATCATTAAAGTATGCTTATGAAAGCCAAGTTGACAAAGATAAGGTACAGTGTGCTGGGCAGATTTGCTTTCTGTCAACATGGTACCACCACCACTCCCTTCCATGGTTGTCATTATGTTTTCCAGTATCCCCTTTCCTTTCCTTTTAGAGTTTCAGGTAAGAGTTTGCCAACTATAGAAACTTGGGTAAGATTTGTAAGGCAAAAGTGAAGCTTAAGCCAGTATGCTTCACAGACAGTTGCTACTAGATATGTAGGCAGATGTGAAATTTTCTTTGATTTCCTTTCAACTGTTTGAGAACCACCTACTTTGACACTGTGTACTGAGAAAGATGGTAGAAGCCATTCCAATAGATCCAGGATTTTCAGTATCATCCAGAAAATCTTTTGACATCTGTTGTTTTCAATATATTAGGCTGAGGTCATCTACATTTACTTCCACTTCTTCAGTTCTTTCAAAGTGGTGTAAGCCACTAATTTGATATTGAAGTTTTATACCTTGAACACAGGGAGTAGCTTTAGTTTTCCTTATTATATACCCTGACTAATTGTCATATTCTCTTTTATACTTTAGTGGAAATGATAATGACAATATAAAGCAGTTATAAACTGAAATGGATCAAGCATCTAACATTGGCCCTGGAGCTGTAGTTCTGCCAAGATTATTTGTTAGGCCACAATAATATTAAATATTTATAACATATCATATGATGTGCTAAAGACACAGGAAAAACATGATAAAAACTGCACTTATTAGCTTATGGAGTAATTTATAGTTTATAAAGTTTATTTTTTATTTATTTTTTTAAACTTTATTTAAAAAAATAGTAACTTAAATTGCAAAATACCAGCTAAGAAAGAAGTAACAAAGCAGAAATTCATCGGTTTATACAGTGAAAAAAAAAGAGATTAGAATTAGTCATAAAGTTAAGGTAAGCTTATCTTTGGAAGTAACAATTGAGCTGATATCATAAAAACAAGGAGATGATATCTCATCCAACAAAATATGCAACTTTAATAGTTTCAAATATTTCGTGTTCTCAAGGAGAAAAAATAATATGCTAATTTCCTTTTTAAAATTTTAGTATTTAGTTGTCTATTTTAAAAACAATTATTGTTTCATAGTCTAGAAACAGAGGTTTTAGAGAAACAACATTTTTTTTTTTAAGAGAGAATTTTACCTTTAGAGTATTGCTATGGCTTGTTCCACAAATTTACCTGTGAGATACAAATTGAAACTTTAAATGCATACAAATTTTACAAGAAGTTATTATTATATGTTATTATTATAGGTATATGTATATGACTGCAGTATAATTTCTTATATCTTATCCCCACAGTATTGAAATACTGACAATTTTCTAAAGGTAAGTTTTGCCTATTTCAATTGATATATTTAGATCAATCAGTTTTTTTCTCACTGTATTTTTGTTATTTAAATAAATACTTAGAATGTTTCGCTTGCACCAGGTTTCCAGAAAAATGTAAGTTTTATGTTGATAATGGCATTATATGAGTCAAAGGGGATTTTTTTTTTTTTTAATTCTACAGCAACGTTGTGTCACTAAGAAATGAATTTCTTATAAGTATGTCTGGGAAGATTTATTTTGCTTATAGAATTTATTTCTGGTTCATATTCAAATTTTTTAAATGACTTCTCCTCTTTCATCTGAACATTTTACAATTGTATACCTAGTTTCTTGAGTGATTTGTTAACCTAACTTGATGAAATTCTGAACCATGAGCAAAATACAATTGGTTCTAATTCAAGATAAAGCTTTAAGTGCAATATTCAGCCTTCGGAGTGATCATAGTATTATTTTTCTCAGTATTCTTTATAATCCTAAGAAACATTTTTTCCCCCCTTGGAATCTGATACCACTATTACAATACAAATATGCCACCAACTGTGTGGACAGCAGAGAAAGGCTCATTTCATGATTATATGTTCAATAATTTTTAATATTTTTCCAATAAATTAACTTTAAATTCAAAGTTGTATTAATATGCATAAAGTTAATTCATTTATTCAGTTAGTACATATTAAACATCTACTATTTTCAAGCAATATTTTTGTTGCTGGTTATACAACAGTGAATGGGATAGGCTGGGTGCCTGTCTTCTTAATTTGCAATGATCAGTGAGGTGGGGTAAGGATAAAGATTATATCAAAGGCAATTATAATACAGAACTATGTCAGGAAAGTGAAGCAGAGGAAGTGGACTATTTAGAAATGTAGCTTTATAGGTACACAAGGAATAGACTCTGAAGGGCATTTTAAGCACTACAAAAGGGAATGATTTTATTTGTAGAACAAGTTTTGTTCTGAACGTTGAGCCAATTAATGAAGTGTGACCTCATCAACAGAGTCCTGAGTAACCAATGCAAGTAATATGCTTTTTACTTAATCCTTTCTTGGGAGGAAGACAAAAGAACTTTTTTGAAAATCATTTCCCACTGTTATCTGTCTTTAGAGCTTTGATCACAAACTGACTTATTGAAATGAATTGATAAGAGATTAAGGAAAAGGAAGACTCCCAAAAATTTCTCCAAAAATTCCTTTAATACACTGAGGCATTATTCCAGGGAAAATGTCTCATAGATACTTTACTCAGATGGTTGGGAATAATATTGGTGCAGGAGGTAAATTCAGTGGTAATTGAAAACATGGGAGGAGATAATATTTCCCAGGGAGAATGTGTTAAATGAGAACCAAAAAACCAAACCAAACCTCTTACCACTGAGTCAATTAAAGAGATAATGATATATGAGAAAACCCTAAAAACTACGCAAGTATAATGGATGAGTAGAGGAAGAGCACCATAAGAAGATTAGATGTTCTGACCAGATTGGCACAAGAAAAACCAGCAAAGAAACAAGAAAAAGGGCTGAGAGATGATGCATAGACAGTTTGTTGAATTAAACCACAAGGTGAAAAGGGTTCCAGCAGAGGGATTGGGGCTGAGTCCAAGTTTCATCACTCATAGCATAAATAGAATATGAAACAGTGAACATAGAAAGAGTAAAAAAACTTAGCCGTGAGGAAGAAAAGAGTGAATCATAGCTGAGAGGTGGTGCTTAGCACAATTTGTTAGTTTTCAAAGAAGCTAATTTTGGCAAAAGCCCAGCAGAAAGGGTTAAATTCTAGGTAGAATAGAACAGAAGAAAACTCAATTTATCAAGACCCAAAAGTAAAAAAATAAAATGCATAGACACCATAGTATGACTTTTTTTTTTTTTTTTTACTACATTTAAATAGAATAAAAGAGAGAAAAGAAAGGATTTTTGCCAAAGGATATTACTTTGCAGGCCTTATGACCAGACATTATTTATTTGATATTTTATTTGTCAAATAAAAAAATGCCATCTGTGAAAGTAAGGGGCTGATATATCTGGAGATGTATAGATAAATATCACAAAGGAACAGTGTGGTGCAAAAGGTTTCTCATTACATATGGCCTTTCTGGCCCTGGATCTGTACTTCTGCCAAGATTACTTGTTAGGCCACAATCTTGCAGGAACTGGGACATTTACTATGCAAATAAGGTGTGTACAACCTTTGCAAGGATTGGCCAATTACTATGGAAATAAGGGGCCTTCGGCAAACCTAGGGGATCAGATAGAGAAAGCTGAGCTCTTTTGGACAGGAAGCTTCCTGGCAGGGTGGGGTGCCTCTGGGCATTTATTGGCAGAGCTAAAGAGCTGTGACATTTGCCCATTAATAGGCAGTAGGCCAAAGCAAATGGCCCGGCAGCAGTAGGAGTTGAGGGCTATCTTGAGTGGGAGCCCTCCTGATTGATGAGCTGTATCCTGTCTCCTGAATTGTTCCTGTTACTTGCAAGTTGATCCTGATCTTGAATTGTAGCCTGTTACTTCCCTAATTAGCCCCTTAATTGTAAGTATGATCTGTGAGTTCTCTGTGGCCATTGCAGGGAATTATTGAACCCAGCAAAAAAGTAGAGAGTGCCATAGGAGGGATGGCTGGTGTCAGGATTGTTGAAAAGTTTAGAGTGTAGGTATGTGTGACCTCCTCCTCATAGGAATCAGCTTTGGGCTGACACTGATTCTCATTACCCTCCCTGAAGTGAGAAGACTTCTGCCACTACGCATTGCAAGCAGTAAAAGACACTATCATTATAGGTGATTTTACTGAAAGTATTATAACTTATAAGATAATAAGCTTGATTACTGCCCCCTTGTGTAATGGGAAAATTCAGTCATGGATGGTTAAGTAACTCCCCAAATGGTATACAGCCAGGAAGAGTCATCAGAGTCTGTGCTATTTACACTTATTCTGTAGCAACAAACCTAGACACTTTCTAGTCTAGGGATTTTAGAATGTGATGTATCCTTGTATAGAAAAAAACGGATGGAAAATTGGATAACTGACGTTCTAGTCACGACATACTATTAATCAGCTATATAAGCTGGGAAGTCCAAATCACTTGATCAAGTTAATCTCTTTGGGTATCAGGTTCTTTAATTATAAAATAATGCATTTGGATTAGATTGTATCTAATATCACTTCTAATTTTATAATTCTATGAGCCTATGATTATAAGGATCAAATAGTGCTTTTTATTTTTATTTGTAGGCATTGTCTACTAGTTGAAAAGAATTAGGTAATAACAAGACTATCAGTTTCAACATTTACCCCTACACAATTTCTCCTGAGAATTACTTTAATTCTTAACAGGGTGATCTTAGAGTAATAAAATGCCTCTGTGTCCTAAGTATTGTTCAAAGTTATAGTAACTTAAATAAATTAACCAGCTTTCTAAAGGTCACTTTTCCATTAAATGGTAGTGAAAAAAAAAAAAAAAGGTTAATAAAATGATTCAGGCTCATTTATTGTTACGTAAAAGGATTATTCTGTCTGACATCTCTATGTGCATAATTATAGGCAAAACTCTAAAATTGTACAAAAAGCTTTTTTGTCTTTTTTTTTCCCCCAGTCATCTAAGCAAGATTATCTCTAATGGCTGCATTTTTCACTTACTGGAAAATGACCTCTCTCCTTATATAAATACAGCTTTTCTGGTTTGAAACAACTGCAGCTGCTACTGAGTATTTCCTGCTTAGAGACGTTTGACAGAGAGCGTGAAAAATTTAGAATAGTTTGCACATTCGGAAAGAGTGCCTAGCTTGGGGTTGTGAGTGAGGTGATGAAAATAGAACCAAAAACAAAAATCAAACCCATTAAGTCGATTCCAACTTATGGGAACCCCATGTGTTATAGAGTAGAACTGCTCCATATGGTTATCTTAGTTGTAATCTTTATAGAAGCAGATCGCCAGGCCTTTCTTCCACGGTGCCATTGAGTGGGTTGGAACTGCCAACCTTTAGGTTCATAGTTGAGTGCAAACTGTTTGAACTACCCAGAGACCTTGATGAAAATAGAAGACAATTATAACAGGTAAAAAGAGGCAGAAACCATTAATGTGATTCATATCAAGTCTGATACACAAGTTCAAAATTTGGAATCCAATTGAAAGAACTCAGAAGGTAATATAACCTCTTTCTTTCTGTTTGCTACCACCTGGGTATTGTAGTAGGGTCCAGGTTGGCAACATAAAAAAACACCTTTGGAAGGTTTCCATTATAATCCCTAGGAATGTCTTAGAGTTACTTTGAGGAAAATCATCAATATAAATTCCTACAGTATTCGGGAAAGAAAGAAATATTGTAGTTTGCAGCTTGAAAGCAAATTGTATGTATTAAAATTTAGATATATCTTTGTAAACCTAAAATTTGGTGTGGAAGTTTTATCTGGAGCCTTTTTGCAAGGAAATCTCATTAGTTACATGGCGAGTTCTCACCTTCAGGAAGCAGAAATTTAAGGTAGACAATTTGGATCTGAGAAAAGGACTCAAAGCCAGAGGAATGGGACAGACCTGAATATCTCCTTGTGTCTGCCTACCTGCTGTTTCCTTATTCCTCTACAGGAGGCTGGGGAAAAAGAGATGAAATAGAGATATAGAGATTGAGAGAGAGATGGAGAGACAAAGGCAGGGAAGAGAAATAGAGAGAGACTAACATTTCGAATTCCAATCATGTATTAGGCACTGGAAAACAGCCAAGTAAGACCTAGACTCTAAGATGTTCTGTACAAGACAGGTAGATAAGCAGACAGAAATTCTGTAGTTAGTTTTATGTCAGTGTTATATAAATGAATCAAAAATGGTCTCTCTGAATTGGCCCCTTAGTTGTTTACTTCTTCATAGCAAACTGAGGCCCGCTAGCCCAAAATGCCTGTCAATTTTTTTCACATTGAATTGTTTTAAAAATGGCCTAACTAAGCAAATTTTTAGCCATTTAGAGCCCACCTGCTTTACATGTTTTGCAATACTGCACCCAACATCTGGTAATCCAAGTTAAGAAAAAATCTTGTAGTTACAAGGACCCTAAGGTGCTGCTGATTTTCGAGCTTTCTGACTCCCCAACTTTTTGTAAAGAGACATTATCTTAGGTGAATATAACTCCCCCCCCCAATCCCTTCTTCTCTTCCCAGGGTTTGGTCCTGCCTTTTCCCTTTCTGGTGGCCCCCTGCCTCCGTCATCACATGGCACCTGTCTTCTCCCTATGTATGACTCTGTTCTTAAAAAAAAAAAAAAAAGAAACTCCAATTAGAAGGAATTATGATTAGGACATACCCAAAGAACCATAATGACTAGAACACAGTCTTAGTTATCTAGTACTGCTATAACAGAAATACCACAAGTGGATGGCTTTATCAAACAGAAGTGAGGTGAAAGAGTCAATGGTATATGTGGATACTTATAAGCAGTGGTGTAGTGGTTAAGTGCTACGGCTGCTAACCAAAGGGTTGGCAGTTCAAATCCGCCAGGTGCTCCTTGGAAACTCTACGGGCAGTTCTACCCTGTCCTATAGGGTCGCTATGAGTTGGAATTGACTCAATGGCACTGGGTTTTTTCTAGGTATAAGTAGTTTGGTACTTTTGTCTCTTGATTTGAAATTAATTGGAGATAACATGGAAGAGCTAAGCAAAAATTCTTGAAGGGCTCCAGAAAATTGCTAAGTATTTGAAATTTATCTTAGCTTTATGAGAAAACAATGAGTGGACATATGATCAGAATTCTTTCACTTGAGGAGTTGGGTATATGATGGAGCTAAGAATAAGTTTGGTTTCATTAAAGACTCTAGAGAGCTTAGTTCAGTCTAGTTTAATAGTAACATTGGCTTGGTGAGTGGCTTCAGCTAATCAGCACATCTTTAATACAGTATCCCATTAGTGAAGCTATATTTAGTAGCAGCAGCAACAGCAGTAAAGAGGGACACAACCTGTGTGAATGCTAGGAATCTTGGCACTAAACCCCTTAAACAAAAAGAACAGGAGAGAAGAAAAATAGTGACCGTCATTCATTATCTACGAGGGCTAATTGTGAATTTTTTTAAGAAACCACAGAATATTTCAGAAATGTGGAGGGGATATATTGAAGAATGACTAGCAGTCCCACAAAAATTAATGAATGTGAGGCGGGGCCAAGATGGCTGACTAGGTAGACGCTACCTCGGATCCCTCTTGCAACAAAGACTCTAAAAAACAAGTGAATCGATCACGTACATGACAATCTACGAACCCTGACCAACAAACACAGATTTAAAGAGTAGACCTGAGTGCCAGAGACTGAGAACGAACAACCATGGGGAAGAAGCAACTGTTTTCGGAGCCTGGACCCAGGGTCCCAGTCAGGAAACCTTGGCACTGGGCTTTGGACTGGGTGCAGGGGAGCTGAGCACGGCATCCTGTGATGGCGCAAACAAGGGGCACAGCCCTACCCCCCTGAACACACCTCGGGAGGGGGCCCAGCCAGTCCGCACAGGCGGTGTGATGACGCGGCTGGCAGAAGGAGAAGTCGCCGGGAGGCAGCGACTGGTTTTGGAGCCGGGAGTGCAGCGTCCCAGGCACGGAACCTTGACGCTGGGCTTTGGACTGGGAGCAGAGGAACTGACCACAGCTTCTGAGACAGTGCAAGCACAGGACGTGTGCCTGACCCTCGGGGGCAATCTGTACTCACCAGCGAACACAGGTGACGCGCACCTCGGGAATCTCAGATAAAACAGTCATCCCAAGCAAGATAAGCAACTTTGTCTATATTCCGGGATGCTATTCTCTCCTATTTATCTGAACCCTCCCCTCCCCTTCCCAGGCGGCTTCATTAACATTGGAATTTCCTGAGCCAGAGGGAACTGCTCTGCAGTTTTTCTTCCCCCCCACCTTTTTTTTTTTTTTTTTTTTTGGTCTTTTCCTAACCCATTCTTCTGGCCTGAGAGAAGCAACCACAAAAAACCCAGGGACCAAAAATCCTTCCCTAATTGGACTAAAAACACAGAACCAGCTCCAGCCAAGCATATGTGATCCACAGTCTTGGGCTTTCATCCCTACAGGGAACAAGGTGGCTATTATAACACAAAGGCATTTCTGATAGAGATCTGACTGCAATTGTTTTAGCGGATTTACTGGAAAGACAAGTTTCCCAGGTCTGATACCTCTGTGTATTCAACAGAGCCCTCACTGACCCACAACAGGGAACTGAGAGCTGAAGCTCCCCCCAGACCACCTAGCCTCTTGCCTTAGGGGTCTAAGGAGGGTGACACCTACCAATCAGTAGAGGTACCTGCATTGGGGGCCTAAGGTACAGCTACAGAGTCCTCCCACCAAGGTGCTATACAAATAAAGACACACCTACCTCACTGACACTTGGGGGAAGCCTGTCAGCATCCTGCCCCCCCCGGAGTGTGAACCCCAGCTGCTAATAGAATCTGGTGCACACAACTATCACCAGTACTTCTCGAGGTAGATAGGTGTTAGGGTGCAGCACACACTTGATGACCCAAAATCAGATTCTACTCAAGAATAGTGAATGGACTCAGGCATATGTATCTGGTAACAGTCCAAACCAGCTGGTAGTAGGCCATAAGTGAGTCAAGGGCTACAACAATCAAGACAGCGCAATATAGTAGCCCATCCATGTATATTGAAAGAAAACAAAACAAGATAAGACTCAGAGAGCAAATATAGAATAAATCACTACAATATCTTAGTGATGGCTCAGAGACAGCAGTCGATATCAAACCACATAAAGAAACAGACCGTGACTGCTTCTACAACCCCCCAAACTAAAGAACCAAAATCTTTCCCAAATGAAGATACAATCCTGGAATTGTCAGATAGAGAATATAAAAAAACTAATTTACAGAATGCTTCAAGACATCAGGGATGACCTCAGAAATGAAATAAGGCAATCTACAGAAAAAGCCAAGGAACATACTGATAAAGCAGTTGAAGAACTAAAAAATATTATTCAAGAACATAGTGGAAAAAATTAATCAGTTGCAAGAATCCATAGAGAGACAGCATTCAGAAATCCAAAAGATTAACAATAAAACTACAGAATTAGACAATGCAATAGGAAGTCAGAGGAGCAAACTCGAGCCATTAGAATGCAGAGTGGGAAATCTGGAGGACCAGGGAATTAACACAAACATAGCTGAAAAAAAATCAGATAAAAGAATTTAAAAAAATGAAGAAACGATAAGAATCATGTGGGAATCTATCAAGAAGGATAACTTGCGTATGATTGGAGTCCCAGAACAGGGAGGGATAACAGAAAACACGGAGAGAATAGTTGAAGATCTGTTGGCAGAAAATTTCCCTGACATCATGAAAGACGAAAGGATATCTATCCAAGATGCTCATCCAACCCCATTTAAGATTGATCCAAAAAGAAAATCACCAAGACATATTATCATCAAATTTGCCAAAACCAAAGATAAAAAGAAAATTTTAAAAGCAGCCAGGGATAAAAGAAAGGTCTCCTACAAGGGATAATCTATATGACTACTCAGCAGAAACCATGCAGGCAAGAAGGTAATGGGATGACATATACAGAGCACTGAAGGAGAAAAACTGCCAGCCAAGGATCATATATCCAGCAAAACTCTCTCTGAAATACAAAGGCGAAATTAAGATATTTACAAAAAAAACAAAAGCTTAGAGAATTTGCAAAAACCAAACCAAAGCTACAAGAAATACTAAAGGAAATTGTTTGGTCAGAAAACCAATAATATCAGATACCAGCACAACACCAGGTCACAAAACAGAGCATCCTGATATCAACTCAAATAGGGAAATCACAAAAACAAATTAAGATTAATTAAAAAAAAAAAAGCTCAAAACAGGGAATCATTGAAGTCAATATGCAAAAGATCACAATAATCAAAAAAAGGGATTAAATACAGGTGGCGTAGGACTGCCATATGGAGAGGGATACAAGGCGATATAGGACAATACAAGTTAGGTTTTTACTTAGAAAAATAGGGGTAAATATTCAGGTAACCACAAAGAAGTATAACAACTCCATAACTCAAAATAAAAACCAAGAAAAACGTAATGACTCAACAAACATAAAGTCAAATACTATGAAAATGAGGAACACAATTTACAAAGAAAAACGTCTCAGCACAAAAAAGTAAGGGGAAAAATGAAATTGTCGACAACACACATAAAAAGGCATCAAAATGACAATGCTAAACACATATTTATCTATAATTATGCTGAATGTAAATGGACTAAATGCACCAATAAAGAGACAGAGAGTCTCAGACTGGATAAAGAAACACGATCCGTCTATATGCTGCCTACGAGAGACACACCTTAGACTTAGAGACACAAACAAAAACTCAGAGGATGGAAAAAAAAATATATCAAGCAAACAATAAGCAAAAAAGAGCAGGAGAAGCAATATTAATTTCTGACAAAATAGACTTTAAAGTTAATTCCACCACAAAGGATAAAGAAGGACACTACATAATGATAAAAGGGACAATTGATCAGGAAGATATAACCATATTAAATATTTATGCACCCAATGACAGGGTTGCAAGATACATAAAACAAACTTTAACAGAACTGAAAAGTGAGATAGACACCTCCACAATTATAGTAGCAGACTTCAACACACCACTTTCGGAGAAGGACAGGACATCCAGTAAGAAGCTCAACAGAGACACGGAAGATCTAATTATTACAATCAACCAACTTGACCTCATTGACTTATACAGAACTCTCCACCCAACTGCTGCAAAATATACTTTTTTTTCTAGTGCACATGGAACATTCTCTAGAATAGATCACATATTAGGTCATAAAACAGAATCCAAAACATCTACATATTACAAAGTATCTTCTCAGACAACGAGGCCATAAAAGTTGAAATCAATAAGAGAAGAGTTAGGGAAAAGAAATCAAATACTTGGAAACTGAACAATACTCTGCTCAAAAAAGACTGGGTTACAGAAGACATTAAGGAGGGAATAAAGAAATTCATAGACTGCAACGAGAATGAAACCACTTCCTATCAAAACCTCTGGGACACAGCAAAAGCAGTGCTCAGAGGTCAACTGATATCGATAAATGCACACATACAAAAAGAAGAGCCAAAATCAGAGAACTGTCCCTACAACTTGAACAAGTAGAAAGTGAGCAAAAAAAGAATCCATCAGGCACCAGAAGAAAACAAATAATCAAAATTAGAGCTGAACTAAATGAATTAGAGAACAGAAAAACAATTGAAAGAATTAACAAAGCCAAAAGCTGGTTCTTTGAAAAAATTAACAAAATTGATAAACCATTGGCTAGACTGACTAAAGAAATACAGGAAAGGAAACAAATAACCCAAATAAGAAACAAGATGGGCCACATCACAACAGAACCAACTGAAATTAAAAGAATCATATCAGATTATTACGAAAAATTGTACTCTAACAAATTTGCAAACCTAGAAGAAATGGATGAATTCCTGGAAAAACACTACCTGCCTAAACTAACACAATCAGAAGTAGAACAAGTAAATAAACCCATAACAAAAAAAGAGATTGAAACGGTAATCCAAAAACTCCCCAAAAAAGAAAGCCCTGGCCCGGATGACTTTACTGCAGAGTTCTACCAAACTTTCAGAGAGGAGTTAACACCACTACTACTAAAGGTATTTCAAAGCATAGAGAATGACAGAATACTACCTAACTCATTCTATGAAGCCACCATCTCCCTGATGCCAAAACCAGGTAAAGACATTACAAAAAAAGAAAATTACAGACCTATATCCCTCATGAACATAGATGCAAAAATCCTTAACAAAATTCTAGCCAATGGAATTCAACAACATATCAAAAACATGATCCACCATGACCAAGTGGGATTTATACCAGGTATGCAAGGCTGGTTTAATATTAGAAAAACCATTAATGTAATCCATCATATAAATAAAACAAAAGACAAAAACCACATGATCTTATCAATTGATGCAGAAAAGGCATTTGACAAAGTCCAACACCCATTCATGATAAAAACTCTCACCAAAATAGGAATTGAAGGAAAATTCCTCAACATAATAAAGGGCATCTATACAAAGCCAACAGCCAACATCACTCTAAATGGAGAGAGCCTGAAAGCATTTCCCCTGAGAACGGGAACCAGACAAGGATGCCCTCTATCACCACTCTTATTCAACATTGTGCTAGAGGTCCTAGCCAGAGCAATTAGCCTAGACAAAGAAATAAAGGACATCCGGATTGGCAAGGAGGAAGTAAAATTATCTCTATTTGCAGATGACATGATCTTATACACAGAAAACCCTAAGGAATCCTCCAGAAAACTACTGAAACTAATAGAAGAGTTTGGCAGAGTCTCAGGTTATAAGATAAACATACAAAAATCACTTGGATTCCTCTGCGTCAACAAAAAGAACATCGAAGAGGAAATCACCAAATCAATACCATTCACAGTAGCTCCCGAGAAGATAAGATACTTAGGAATAAATCTTACCAAAGATGTAAAAGACCTTTACAAAGAAAACTACAAAGTACTACTACAAGAAACTAAAAAGGACCTACTTAAGTGGAAAAGCATACCTTGCTCATGGATAGGAAGACTTAACATAGTAAAAATGTCTATTCTGCCAAAAGCCATCTATACATACAATGCACTTCCGATCCAAATTCCAATGTCATTTTTTAATGTGACGGAGAAACAAATCACCAACTTCAAATGGAAGGGAAAGAAGCATCAAATAAGTAAAACATTACTGAAAAAGCAGAAGAAATTGGGAGGCCTCACTCTACCTGATTTCAGAACCAATTATACAGCCACATTAATCAAAACAGCCTGGTACTGGTACAACAACAGGCACATAGACCAATGGAACAGAATTGAGAACCCAGATATAAATCCATCCACATATGAGCAGCTGATATTTGACAAAGGCCCAGTGTCAGTTTATTGGGGAAAATATAGTCTTTTTAACAAATGGTGCTGGCATAACTGGATATCCATTTGCAAAAAAATGAAACAGGACCCATACCTCACACCAAGCACAAAAACTAACTCCAAGTGGATCAAAGACCTAAACATAAAGACTAAAACGATAAAGAGCATGGAAGAAAAATTAGGGACAACCTTAGGAGCCCTAACACAAGGCATAAACAGAATACAAAATATTACCAAAAATGACAAAGAGAAACCAGATAACTGGGAGCTCCTAAAAATCCAACACCTATGCTCATCTAAAGACTTCACCAAAAGAATAAAAAGACCACCTACAGACTGGGAAAGAATTTTCAGCTGTGACACCTCTGACCAGCGCCTGATCTCTAAAATCTATATGATTCTGTCAAAACTCAACCACAAAAAGACAAACAACCCAATCAAGAAGTGGGCAAAGGATATGAACACACACTTCACTAAAGAAGATATTCAGGCACCTAACAGATACATGAGAAAATGCTCTCGATCATTAGCCATTAGAGAAATGCAAATTAAAACTACGCTGAGATTCCATCTCACTTCAACAAGGCTGGCATTAATCCAAAAAACACAAAAGAATAAATGTTGAAGAGGCTGCGGAGAGATTGGAACTCTTATACACTGCTAGTGGGAATGTAAAATGGTACAACCACTTTGGAAATCTATCTGTCTTTATCTTAAACAGTTAGAATTACCATACAACCCAGAAATCCCATTCTTCGGAATATACCTTAAAGAAATAAGAGCCTTCAAACGAAGAGATATATGCACACCCATGTTTATTGCAGCTCTGTTCACAATAGCAAAAAGCTGGAAGCAACCAAGGTGTCCATCAACGGATGAATGGTTAAATAAATTGTGGTATAGTCACACAATGGAATACTACGCATCGATAAAGAACAGTGACGAATCTGTGAAACATTTCATAACATGGAGGAACCTAGAAGGCATTATGCTGAGTGAAATTAGTCGGATGCAAAAGGACAAATATTGTGTAAGACCACTATTATAAAATCTTGAGAAATAGTATAAACTGAGAAGAACACATACTTTTGTGGTTACGAGGGGGGAGGGAGAGAGGGTGGGAGAGGGTGGGAGAGGGTTATTTACTGATTAGTTAGTAGATAAGAACTACTTTAGGTGAAGGGAAGGACAATACTCAGTCCATGGAAGATCAGCTCAAGTGGACTGGACCAAAAGCAAAGAAGTTTCCTGAATAAACCGAATGCTTCAAAGGTCAGTGGAGCAGTGGTTTGGGGACTATGGTTTAAGGGGACTTCTAAGTCAATTGGCAAAATAATTCTATTATGAAAACATTCTGCATCCCACTTTGAAATGTGGCGTCTGGGGTCTTAAATGCTAACAAGCGGCCATCTAAGATGCATCAATTGGTCTCTACCCACCTGGATCAATGGAGAATGAAGAACACCAAGGTCACACAATAACTATGAGCCCAAGAGACAGAAAGGGCCACATGAACCAGAGACTTACATCATCCTGAGACCAGAAGAACTAGTTGGTGCCGGGCCACAACCGATGACTGACCTGACAGGGAGCACAACAGAGAACCCCTGAGGGAGCAGAAGATCAGTGAGATGCAGACCCCAAATTCTCACAAAAAGACCAGACTTAATGGTCTGACTGAGACTAGAGGAATCCCAGAGGTCATGGTCCCCAAACCTTCTGTTGGCACAGGACAGGAACCATTCCCGAAGACAACTCATCAGACACGAAAGGGACTGGACAGTGGGTAGGAGAGAGATGCTGATGAAGATTGAGCTACTTGTATCAGGTGGACACTTGAGACTGTTGGGATCTCCTGTCTGGAGGGGGGATGGGAGGGTAGAGAGGGTTGGAAGCTGGCAAAATTGTCATGAAAGGAGAGACCAGAAAGGTTGACTCATTAGGGAGAGAGCAAGTGAGAGTATGGAGTAAGGTATATATAAACTTATATGTGACAGACTGACTTGATTTGTAAACGTTCACTTGAAGCTCAATAAAAATTAAAAACAAAAATTAATGAATGTAAGATAAATCAATGGTTTTTGTACTTCTGCTGTAACCCTGTAGAGGGTAATCAAAAGAGAGGAAGACCCTCAACGAGATGGATTGACACAGTGGCTGCAACAATGGGCTCAAGTACAACAATGATTGTGAGGAAAGGCACAGGACCAGGCAGTGTTTCATTCTGTTGTGCACAGGGTCTCTGAGTCGGAACTGACTGGACGGCATCTAACAACAGTAACGACAATTGGAACCCTAAATTTTAAACCCCTGGGTTATGTGATCTAGAATATCATGATCCACATAAAATCATTTCAACCTTAGTGCTTTTGTTATTACTATTTTTAATATCTTATGGTAAAACGGAGGGTAATAAGTACTTTTTTAAAAATACTGCAAACTATAAGAATATGGATTCTCTCTTGACTCTCAACTCTTTTAGTACCCCTCTGATTGATCCAGCCTTCCTCAGTGGATTCCAAACTTTCTTGGGATATAGTAGAAAAAAAAGAAGACATTCAACTTTCAGTCAACCTATATGTTTCCCATATTCACCCCCACAGGAACATGATCTACCCTTACCCAGTCCATGATTTCTGCCAAGTAGAGATTCTGTTCAGCTGATTACTCCTTCTTCTTGAATTTAATTTCCTTATTTAGCTTCTCTGTATACAATAGAGGAAACCCTGGTGGCATAGTGGTTAAGAGCTAAGGCTGCTAACCAAAAGGTCAGCAGTTTGAATCCACCAGGAGCTCTTTGGAAACCCTATGGGGCAGTTCTACAATGGAAGGAGCCCTGGTGGTACAGTGGTTAAAGTGTTAGGATGTTAACGGAGTTTGGCAGTTCGAACCCACCAACTGCTCTGCAAGAGAAAGATGTGCCAGTCAGCTTCCTTAAAGACGAAAAAAAAAAAAAGGTTGCCATAGAGTCTATTCCGATTCATGGTGACAGCATAGAACTGAGTACAACTGCCTCATAGGATTTCCAAATCCACAGTCTTTACAGAAGTTGACTGTTATATCTTTCCCCCGAGGAGCTTCTGCTAGGCTCAGACCGCTGACCTTTCAGTTAGTAGCCCACCGCTTTACCACTGTGCCACCAGGGCTCCTTTCAAAAAGATTACAGCCTTGGAAGTGCTAAGGTAGTTCTACTCTGTCTTATAAGATCACTATGAGTTGGAAATGACTGGAAGGCAAGGGTATACAGTAGATTCTCTTTCTGTAAGCAGTCCCTTCACTGCTGCCCACTCAACCATTGTGTTTGCTGGCCATTAATTTTCTTTTCTTTTTTTGTTGGTATTGATTCTACTATATTATTATTATTGCTAATACTATTATGATTTTTTTTTCTGGTAAAAGGCAGTACAACTTCAGAAAAGACTATAGTTTATATACAAGTTCTTTTGTCCCTAACTGTACCCATGCAAACACATGTGCTAACATTGTCAGCAGTGCTATTTTTGAATACAAATTATGAGCTACATTGCTTTGAGTGAGTTTGCATCTGTATTTCTTATTCTGCGAGATTAAAAGTTACTGGCCATTATGTGTGTGCTCGTATCAAGCACATTATTTTGGCACTTGAGTAACAATGCTAATAATGAGAATAACAATGACAACAGCAACTATGTAAAAGATCACTTTGACAGAGAGAAAAGGAAGTGCAATGCGGCAATTCTCAAATTTCCCTTTCCAGCAGTTAAAAATCATTTGGGGAAGAGAAAGGAGCAAAGCAAACTTACTTGCAGAGTTCTGAGAAGAAGTCTGGCTAGAAAATTCTTTTAAAGTGTTAGTTTGCAATGCTAACATTATGAAATAATTTTTTGATCTCCAATTGACATTGCTGTCATGTTCTATTACTTTTTTTTTTGTAATTGATGCGTGAAAAAATACAACCTCTATGTTTGTGTTGCACTAAGCACATATATGAGGTACTAAAATTGGATAATTTATATACCTTTATAAACTTAATGATATAATGTTAGGAAAGGTTTAAAGATCTTTAGAATCAATATTTAGTATTGGAGATCAGCCAATCTCTGAAAAGAGTACTCTTAAGAAACAGGGATATGAAAAATAAATATTTCTCTTTAATATATGGCCTAATTGTACAACACTGAATAAAGGGACAGTGCTAAAGAATGACTTGAAATTAAATGTGTCATATTTAATTTACCTTGCACTCTCTTTAATATTGGCAATAGAAGTCAACCTGCCCATGACAGTAAATAAAACGCAAGCAAGGGAAATCCTAAAGGATTGTAAATGGGAGAAGTATTTTTATACCTATTGGGAATATATCTTTACATCTGTTGGATTGTTCAACATCTTCCGTTTTGGTTTGAATATGCTAACTTCATACTCAATTCTTCATTATTTGAGAATAACTATGCTAAGGTAGCACAGTGGTTAAGAACTTGGCTGCTAACCAAAACGTCGGCAATTTGAATCCACCAGTCGCTCCTTAGAAACCCTATGGGGCAGTCCTACTCTGCCCTATAGGGTCACTATGAGTCGGAATCGACTTGGTGGCAACAGGTATGCTAAAGCTGCTAAATGCAATTTTTATGTATCTTTTGCACGTTGTAGTATGGCTAAGTGTGGAAAACAACCCAGGAGACAATGCTGCAGAATTACTGTAGCTGTGCAGTTGCTATTCTGCACCTACTCTAGTCCATGTCGGAGGCAGATTAAGGATTTAGGAAGTCAAATAGAGCTGAGTGCAAATCCTACATTTGTTGTCATATTATTGCATCATCTTAGCCTAGATCCTTGCTTGTTATGAATTTTTTTCTCCTTTTTGTTAAACAAAATGGCAACTTTAGAAAGCATTTATTTCATTTCACATTAAATCATCCTAATATTTTATATTACAGTGTCTTTTATTAAAATTCCAACATTCAGTTAAGCTAAGGATGAGATTTAATACATTTCTTAGAATTTTTTCAACCTTCTTTATACCTCAGAAAATAGATAAACTCCATTCCTGCATCAACCCTGGCCAAGTATAGTTATGGGAAAGATAGTGAGGACATTACTTTTTCCAGGTTCAGCAGGAGATAATATGGTGATTAATTAGTGATGTCCAAGTTTCCACTAAAACAAACAAAAGAACAAAACCCAATTCTGACTCATAGTGAGCCTACAGGATAGTGTAGAATGGCCCCACAGGGTTTCCAAGGAGTGGCTGGTGGATTTGAACTGCCAACCTCTTGGTTAGCCACTGAGCTCTTAACCACTGTGACACCAGGGCTTCAGGGATCCACCAGAGCTGTGCATTTGCTAGTCTTGGAAACCATTAATCATGGCCTTAGTGAACGTGTTGTTTAATGATAGCATGTAATTTCCTATTGATATCGTATAAGTTTTATTAGGGTACAATGGGAAAAAAATAATGGACCTAAAACTACAAGACTTGTATCCAAGTGACAAGACACTCTTTACTAGCTCTTTGATTTTGGATATATTTTAATTCTTGTTGACTGTTTTTGTTTATCTCTGTAGTTTGTAGGCAAAAAACTGCAAGCAAATATTTAAAAGTTTTCTAATGTAATGAATAGTATTCAAATGTTTGGGAAAGAATTTTGATAGTATTTTCTCACCATCTTATTCAGACACAATTTTAACTTGGTACTTCACTCTTTAAGTAATGAAAGGTAGATCTGGTTTTTTGCTCTGTTTTTTTAGATCATGGGATCTTTCTTCATGTGTGCTATATCTCCTGGTGACAAGTACTAGATTACACATTAGGGATTAAAATATTAATAAGGAGAGTGTTCTAATTTTCCTTTTTTTTTTTTTTGTCTATTCGGAGAAACAGAAAAGATAACAGAGCAGATTGATAAGTGTATAGAAAGGAGTTATGTACTCAAGAAAATTTTTCAGAACCAATAATTGTTGACCAGTTAAAAATGGAAAGATGGATTTTTTTCTTCTCCCTCTGTAGAATCATAGAATCATAGGAGTTTTCATTTGTAGGACCAAAAATAATTTATAGTGTTTTTTTTTTATGTTATATGACATATTCACCTACTTGTTGCATGAAGTCAGAAAGATGGGTTTGGTCTTAGTGTCAAGTGAGGCTAAAAAATGTTAACATTGGTCAGGTAATAAAAAGGCTTGATGTTGTGATAAAAGTTGTCAGGTTTTTCCTGAAACAAATAGGTATAAAAATATGAAGGAGAAGAATGACAAATTTGTATTGTTATTTGAGTAAAATTATCTTTGGGAAGAGTTTGAAGATAGGTAGAGATGGGGGGGATTGTAGTAGGAACAGCAGATAGAAGGCTATTTTGGTAAACCAGAAACTATGATATTTGTACTAAAGGTGTTCCATTAGGTCTGGGAAGAAGTGGAAGAATCTGTGAGATATGGAGTTATTTAAAATGGATGATGAGGGAAGGGAGGAAGACAAAGATTAATCCCAGTATTTCAATTTAGGCCAAGGAGCAAATGGGAATGCTATTTCTAAGATATAGTTATTTAAAAATGTATTTATTTACATAATATACATTTGTTTATATAACACATATTTATGTTCATTTTAAAACATCTATTAAAGCAGGCTAACACTAATGCCCACAACCAAAACGGAATTGGCATATATTTTCATATCTGAATACTATACAGATCTTTACATTGTTTTCCTGGCTTGTTTATTTGCTTATTTTTACTGAAAATTATATATGTTGCAAAGTTACACTTATAAAATGGATCTGTCAAAAGAAGTTATCAAAAGACATATTTCAGTTGATACCTGGAAGCTTATTTTTTCAGCCTTAATGCCTCTTGGGAAACCCTTATGGCATAGTGGCTAAGTGCTACGGCTGCTAACCATGAGGTTGGCAGTTCGAATTCACCAGGTGCTCCTTGGAAACTCTATGGGGCAGTTCTACTCTGTTCTATAGGGTCACTATGAGTCAGAATCAACTCAACAGCAGTGGGTTTGGTTTTGGTTTTGGTTTTTGGTAATGCCCCTTGAAAACAGCCTTAAAATTTTTGCACTCCTCCCATCTCCTGTTTGTACTTGCTTTTGTGTCTAATCTGCTCTTTTTATAACTCAGAAATGATTGGATTTAAGACACAGTCTACACGGATATGGTCTCATTAGCATAACAAAGACAACCTATGGTCAAACTGGTTTATCACCACAGGTACAGGAGTTAGGGTTCCAGCACGTATTTGGAGGGAACACTACCAATCCATCACATTAACCCTTGTCAGTTTATTTATTCCTATGCAATTAATTCTTTAAGGAGCACTGGTGGCACCATGGTTAAGTGCTCGACTACTAACCAAAAGGTTCATACCCACCAGCTGCTCTGCAGAAGAAAGGTGCGGCAGTCTGCTTCCATAAAGATTATATATGGGCTTGGAAACCCTATGGGGCATTTCTCTGTCATATAGGGTTGTTATGAGTCAGAATTGGTTTTAATTAATTCTTGTTCCACTCAATCTTGGTTTAGCAATTTTACAAACCTGTCAGCTACTTGAGGACAGTTTTGGAAATACTGATTCAGTCCACTTGTATTGTCTGCAAGTTGTTTAACCAATGCCATCAGAAATCTGACATAGGCCTTCAAAACTACCTAGTACAGACCTTTTCTGTGGGGCATGTAGTTGAGTGCAAGGACTTTTAGGGAAGCACCAGAACAAAGCAAAAAACTATTTGTAGATGAGAAAAGATTTTGGCAAGGCAATTTGTTGTTTCTATGGCATACAAAATAAGATCAAGTAAATCCCCAAAAATAAGAGGCAAAATGTTTATGAACTTAAAATTATGTTTCAGAATTAACGTTTCATCATTGTATCTTATTTAGTAAAGATTAAAAAAAAAAAAATGTTGCCATTGAGTCGATTTCGACTCATAGCAACCCTGTAGGACAGAGTAGAACTGCCCTTTAGGGTTTCCAAGGAGCACTTGGTGGATTCGAATTGCTGACTTACTTGTTAGCCACCGTAGCTCTTAACACTATGCCACCAGGTTTTCCATTAGAAAAGACAGAGGTATAAATTTAATATCCATCAAGAAACTTTTGTATCAATCTGAGATTTTAAATTACCAAACAGTGTTGAAAACTACCTTAAACTGAGATACTACAAAACATCTTTGTTGTCAAAATAAAGTTTGTAAGAATGGTTCAGTTTGGTTAAGTACAAATTTATAAAACATTAAGTAAAATAACACTAGTTTATTTGTTCAGTAAATCTGTATGTGATTAGGAAGGACATACAGAAGTTGAAAAAAGATATATGTTTGAATTTCATTTAACATTGATAATTTAGAGCAACGTTGTCATCTTTATTAAACAAAAAAATATTAAAAGTCACCTTTGCCAAATATTTACTTAAATTATTTGAACTTGAGTTCTTAAAACATTAGAGATAGTTTCTGGTAGAATACTTTTCATTCCATTGAAAGTATTTGTTCATTATCTGCAAATTTTAAGAGTATTCAGTTAAAATAAGTGCCTATATATCTCTAACCAATTCTGATAGAGCTCCTTTAAGAGATTTTATAACCTAATTGGGTAATATTATCCAGAAGCAGTAAAATATTACACACCTGCGCAATGAGAGGTAAAGGTATTTCTGGCTTATAAGTGTATAAACAAGACTTATAAACACACAGATGTAGGGAGAGAGCTTATAAGCTTCAATTCTAAAATTTCAACTGTAGGTCAAATATAATCTCAAAAAATACCAAACATACTCTAGATATCCATTTCTTGGTGGCCGTGAAATTTTTAATTGATTTAACTCAAATTAGACAAACAAGAAAGGCTAACAAACCACTTCTCTTGACTTTTACCTAAGAAAGACAAGATCTATATAAGCATTAATTCATTTATAGAAATCACCAAATGGCTAGACCATAAAACCAAAAAAAGCTGGCACCATAAATAAAACAAGTAGTTTAAAAGATTCAAAATCAAATCTTTTGCACAGCCATAAAGATAAATAAAATTCTAACTACAACATAGATGAACCTTGAATACATTATTTTGATTGAAATCAGTCGTGCACAAATGACAAATATTGTATAATCCACTTCTATCAAATATCCTGAATAGGCAAAGGCATAGAGACCAAAGTTTATTACTGGTTATGAGGGGTGGATGGGAAAGGGAAATGGAAACGTATTGCTTCCAAAGTTTCTGTTAGGGTGATGAAAATTTTGGAAAGGAGTAATGATGATAGTTGCACAACTTAATTCATGCCAGTGAACTGCATGTGTAAAAATATTTAAAACGGCAAGGCTGAAACAATGGAATAGGAGTTGTTGTTCACCATTGGATCCCCAATTTGCCAGTCAAGAATAGAGCACAAGGGTCTCTGAGAAGCCTTGTTTCCTGGGTGGGGGAAATGGAAAGCCAAAACTCAGGCCTAATCCAATCTGAGTAACAGCACTAAAACTGTAAAAGGCAAAATCCACTGGATGATTATGGATGTAATTTTATTCAGGTTATTATAATAGGGAGAACATTGGTTAATGAGATGTGTTTCAAAGAAAAGGAAGGAATTTAGTTTTAAAGGGACAGATAAACAGGGACTCATCAATGAGTCTTATTGGACTCACTCCCAAGGAAGGAAATGGGTCTTATCTGAGAATTAGAGTTAGTTTGTGGAAAGTGCAAAAGCAGTATGTTCCTTTGTGATTAACAGTCTTTTGAAATATACAAGGGTGGGTAAGATTTCTAAACCATCACTGCTTTGCAGAAACAACAGAACCAGATAGAACTAAACATTGTCATCTGCTACAGTCAGCCATGAATCTGTCAGTTTTTCATACTGTATGCCAACAATATTTCAAATACCAGCAGGGAAACTCATGGTGGACAGGTTTCAGTGGACCTTCCAGATTAAGACAGGTTAGGAAGAAAAACCTGGCAGTCTACTTCTGAAAAAATAGGCCAGTGAAAATCTTACGATTAGCAGTGGAAAATGGTCTGATATAGTGCCAGAAGAAGAACCCCTCAGGTTGGAAGACACTCTAAATACAACTGGGAAAAAGCTGCCTCCTCAAAGAGTCAATTTCAATGACATAGGTGAAATAAGGTTTTCAGAACCTTAATTTCCTGATATGGCACAAACCAAAAAGCTGCAAATACCCATGGGATGCACAAATTATGAATCTAAGAAAATTGGAATTCATCAAAAATGAAATCAAATGCATAAAAAATTATTGATATCCTAGGCATTAGTGAACTGAAATTGACTGGTATTGGATATTTTGAATCAGATAATCATATGGTCTACTATGACCAGAGTGACAAATTGAAGAGGAATAGTCACATTCATCGTCAAAAAGAACATTTAACATCTATCCTTAAGTACAACACTGTCAGTGATAGGATGATATCCATACACCTATGAGGAAGACCAGCTAATAGGACTATTTTTCAAATTTACACACCAATTTTAATCACTAATGCCAAAAAGAGGAAATTGAAGATTTTTACCAACTTCTGCAGTCTGAAATCACACAATCAAGATGCATTGATGATTACTGGCAATTGGAATACAGAAGTTAAAAAAAAAAGAAGAAAGAATGGTAATTAGAAAACACGGCCTTGGTGACAGAAACAAGCTGGAGATTGCATGGTGGAATTTTACAAGACCAACTGCTTCCTCATTGTAAATACCTTTTTTTAATGACATAAATGGCTACTACACACGCGGACCTCACCGGATGAAAAACACAGGAATCAAATCGACTACATCTGTGGAAAGATATGATGGAGAAGCTCAATATCATCAGTCAGAACAAGGCTGGGGTGACTCTGGAACAGACGATAAATTGCTCATATGCAAGTTCAAGCTGAAGCTGAAGAAAATTAAAACGAGTCCACGGAAGCCAAAATACGACCTTGAGTATATCTCTCCTAAATTTGGAGACCATCAGAAGAATAGATTAACTCACTGAATGCTAATGACCAAAGAACAGACAAGTTGTGGATGATGTCAAAGATATCATACATGAAGAAAGCAAGAGGTCATTAAAAAACAGGAAAGAAAGAAAAGACCAAAATGGATGTCATAAGAGACTGAAACTTCCTCTAGAACATAGATAGCTAAAGCAAATGGAAGAGACGATGAAGTAAAAGAGCTGAACAGAAGATTTCAAAGGGTGATTTGAGAAGACAAAGTAATATACTGAAATGTGCAAAGACTTGGGGCTAGAAAACCAAAAGGGAAGAACACTTTTGACATTTCTCAAGCTGAAAGAATTAATGAAAAAATTCCAATTTCGAAGGAATCTTTGGGAAAAATATTGATACAGGAAACATCAAAAGAAGATGGAAGGAATACACAGTCACGTGCCAAAAAGATTTGGTCGACTTTGAAACATTTCAGGAGGTAACATGTGATAAAGAAAGAAGTCCAAGCTGCTCTAAAGGTGTGGGCAAAAACAAACCCCCGGGAATTAAAGGAGCACCAATTCAGATGTTTCCACAAGTGGATGCAGAGATGAAGGTGCTCACTCGCCTATGCTGAGAAATTTGAAAGACAACTACCTGGGGAATCAGCTAGAAGAGATCCATATTTGTGCATATTCCAAATAAAGATGATTCAAACAAATGCAGAAATTATTGAACAATATCATTAATCAATACCACTTGCAAATAAAATTTTCCTAAAGATAATTCAATAGTACACCTACAGGGAACTGAGAGAAATCCAAGCCAGATTCTGAAGAGGAGATGGAATGTGGGATATTATTGCTGATGTCAGATGGATCCTAGCAGAAAGCAGAGAATACCAAAGAGATGTTTACCTGTGTTTTATTGACTATACAATGATTGCTTGGATCATAAAAAAATTATGGATAGCATTTAAAAGAATGTGAATTCCAAAACACTTAAATGTGCTCATGCAGATCCTGTACATAGACCAAGAGGCAGTCATTCAAACAGAACAAAGGGATACTACATGGTTTAAAATAAGAAAAGGTGTGTGTCAGGATTGTATCATTTCATCATACTTATTCAATTTGTGTACTGAACAAATTATCAGAGAAGCTGGACTATATGAAGAAGAATGTGGCATCAGGATTAGTGGAAGACTCAAAACCCTGACATATGTGGATGACACAACCTTGCTTGCTGAAAGTCAAGAGGACTTGAAGCACTTACTGAAGAAGATCAAAGACTACAGCCTTCAGTATGGATTACACTTCAACATAAAGAATATGAAAATCCTCACAACTGGACCAATAAACAACATCATGACAAAAGGAGAAAAAATTAATTCAAGGATTTCATTTTTCTTGAATCCACAATCAATGCCCATGGAAGCAGCATTCAAGAAATCAAATGATATATTGCATTGGACAAATCTTCTGCAAAAGACCTCTTTAAAGTGTTGATAAACAAAGATGTCATTTTGAGGACTGAGTTGTGCCTAACCCAAGCCATGATATTTTCAATTGCCTTATATGCATGTGAAAGCTGGACAGAGAATAAGGAAGATGAAAGAAGAATTGATGCCTTTGAATTACGGTATCGGTGAAGAATATGAATGTACCATGGACTGCCAGAAGGACAAACAAGTCTGTCTTGGAAGAAACACGTTCAGACTGCTCCTTGAAAATGAGGATGGAGAGGCTTCATCTCGTGTACTTTGCACATGCATGTTATCAGGAGGGATCAGTTCCTGTAGAATGAGTTCATGCTCGGTAAGTTAGAAAACAAAAAAAAAAAGTTAGAAGGTCAGCAAAAATGAAGAAGGCCCTCAATGAGATGAATTGACACAGTGGTCGCAACAATGGGCTCAAACATTGAAACGATGGTGAGGATGGTGCAGGACCTGGCAGAATTTCATTTGGTTGAATACAGGGTCATTATGAGTCAGAACTTACTGGACAGCACCTAACAACAACAACATCTGTTACTAAATTAAAATGATCTATTACAATAAAATAACTAAGCAGTAACAATAATTTAGCTGTTCATGCTAAACTGATGATGAAAACATTTCCAGTAATCTCAATTATCATAGTTATTCTGTATGTACACATATAACCGTCCCCCCTCCCCCCCAAAAAAAAACCTCACTGCCAGGAAGTCGATTCTGACTCATAACGAGCATATAGGACAGAGTAGAACTGCCTCATAGGGTTTTCAAGGCTGTAAAAATTTATGGAGACGCAAACTGCCACATCTTTCTCCCTCAGAGCAGCTGGTGTTTTGAATAGCTTTCAGTTAGCAGTCGAGCGTTTCAACCACTGCACCACCAGGACTCCTATGTGTGCATTAAACAACCACAACAACAAAAAACCTGTTTCCATCCAGTCTATTCGAACTCATTGCAACCCTACAGGACAGAGTAGAACTGTCCCACAGGGTTTTCAAGCATTCCAACTGGCGGATTCGAACTGCCAACATTTTGGTTAGCAGCCAAGCTTTTAACCACTTTGCCATTCCAAAATATCCACCTTTGGCACAGGACTGGGAAATGTTTTACATAAGGTCACCACGAGCCAGAGCCTACTGCAGAGTAAATAACAATAAAAAACCTGTTCCCTATTGCCACTGAGTTTATTCCGGTTTATAGCGATCCTATAAACAACAATACCAGGCTTCAAAGCTCGTTTTCTGCTATGTGCTAGATGCTTCTACATTTGGGAACTTCAGTCTCAATATGCTCAAAATTGAACTCATTAATTTTTTTTCATCAAACAAGCATGTTCTATGTTATGTCTACTAATAAATGTCAATTCCATCCGTGCACATTCAGAAAATTTAGAGTAACCAGACTCCTCCCATTCTCTCACCCAACGTGAACGTTTAATAGAAAAAATACTATTGATTTTACTGCCTGAAGAGCTCCACAGTCTATTCTTTTTCCAATATACCCACTGCAATTAGTTTAGCCATTCATTTGAGTAGTTGCCTCGTTCTTCATACACTCATATCAGCCTTAGACCATCCTGTTCCATCTACTCTGATGCCAGTTAAGTAATAATTGAAAATACTTGTTGCCTGCTAAAGCATAACAAAATAAATAATAATAATAACAGATTATTTATTTTTCATTTCTTCTGCCAGAATTGTATTTTCTTGATGGACTGTAATATATAAACATTTATTTTAGCGTGGACCACAAAGCCCTTTATACGATGACCCCAAATTGTTTTCCTATCCTCTGACACTTCACTGCCAACCCCTATTATTTCTCATTAGAAGTTCACATTATTTTAGCCTGTAATCTTGCATCTAATGTACTTGTATGTACCAGTCACAGTATGTCTCTCATTCCTGGCATACAAATGCCCCTTCTATCCATGTGGGAAATGTCTATGCATCCTGTGAGACCCAGTTCACTTTTAACCTATTTTCAGATGCCTCTCAATATTACTAGGAATACTGATTATTTTCTGTTTTTACATATTGCTATGAATATAACCTCGTATGCATTTATGTTCCATTGTAATGTTTTATTTAGCCTCCTCTGCCCTGGTGGCACAGTGGTTAAGAGCTTAGCTTCTAACCAGCAGGTCAGCAGTTTGTATCCACACACTATTCCTCGGAAACCCTATGGGGAAGTTCTACTCTGTCCTATAGGGTCTCTATGAGTCAAAATCTACTCGAAGGCAATGGGGTTTGGTTTTGGTTTCCCTTATCTAAACTGTGGATTGGTTGAAGGAAAGGAACATGGAGGAAGGCAGTATAAGAACATGGATAGTTATGGATATAGTCTCCAGAACCACAATGATCGGATTCCTCTTCTCAAGATGAATGTAACGCCACTCCTCTTCAAGTTGTCATTCCTGGCATAGTAGACCATATGACTACCTGATTCAAAATGGCTAATACCAGTTCATTTCAGCTCACTAATGCCTAGAATATCAATGTTTATGCATTCTATTTCAATTTTGGTGATTTCCAATTTTCCTAGATTCATAGTTTGCACATTCCAGGTTCTGATTATTAATAGAAGTTTACAGCTATTTCTTGTCATTTTGAGTCATGCCACATCAGCAAATGAAGGTCCCAAAAGCTTGACTCCATTCACATCATTAATGTTGACTCTACTTTGAGAAGCCAGCTCTTTTCCAGTCGTCTTTTGAGTGCCTTGCAACCTGGGGGGCTCATCTTCCAGCACTATATCAGACAATGTTCCCTGCTATTCATAAGGTTTTCACTGGCTAATCCTTTTCAGAAGTTGACTGCCAGGTCCTTCTTCCTAGTCTGTCTTAGCCTGGAAGCTCAGCTGAAACCTGTCTGCCATGGGTGACCCAGCTGTTATTTGAATACTGGTGGCATAGCTTCCAGCATCACAGCAACATACAAGCCCCCTAGTACAACAAACTGACAGATGCGTGGGGGCTGTCATACATAAGCACTGGTAATTTACTGCCTCAATAAGGAATAAAATGCTTGATTTTGAATGAGATTATCAAGTAAGACTTAATAAGACCAATATTTAATGTACCTAATCCTATTATCTATACTACAACTATTATCTATACCACAACTATTAATAGTTTCTAGGATATTGACATTGCGTAGAATGGGAATTCCAGAACACTTAATTGTGCTCATGAGGAACCTTTACATAGATCAAGAGGCAGTTGTTTGGACAGAACAAGGGGATACTGATTGGTATACAGTCAGGAAAGGTGTGCATCAGGGTTGTATTCTTTCACCATACCTATTCAATCTGTATGCTGAGCAGATACTCCAAGAAAATGGACTATATGAAGAAGAATGAGGCATCAGGATAGGAGGAAGACTCATTAATAACCTGTGTTATGCAGATGACACAACCTTGCTTGCTGAAAGTGAAGAGGACTTGAAGCACTTACTAATGAAGATCAAAGACCACAGCCTTCAGTATGGATTACAGCTCAACATAAAGAAAACAAAACTCACAACTGGACCAATGAGCAACATCACAGTAAAGGAGAAAAAATTGAAGTTGTTAAGGAATTCATTTTACTTGGATTCATAATCAACAGCCATGGAAACAGCAGTCAAGAAATCAAAAAATACATTGCATTGGGCAAATCTGTTGCAAAAGACCGCTTCAAAGTGTTGAAGAACAAAGATGTCACGTTGAAGACTAAGGTGCGCCTGACCCAAGCCATGATATTTTCAGTTGCGTCATATGCATGTGAAAGCTGGACAATGAATAAGGAAGACCAAAGAAGAATTGACGCCTTTGAATTGTGGTGTTGGCGAAGAATATTGAATATACCATGGACTGCCAAAAGAATGAACAAATCTGACTTGGAAGAAGTACAACCAGAATGCTCCTTAGAAAGAAGCAAGGATGAAGAGACTGCGTCTTACTTACTTTGCACATGTTGTTAGGAGGGATCAGTCCCTGCAGAAGGACATCATGCTTGGCAGAGTACAGGGTCAGCAGAAAAGAGGAAGACCCTCAATGAGGTGGATATACTCAGTGGCTGCAACAATAAGCTCAAGCACAGCAATGATTGTGAGGATGGCTCAGGATCAGGCAGTGTTTCGTTCTGTTGTGTATAGGGTCGCTATGAGTTGGAATCGATTCGATGGCACCTAACAACAACAACAACAGGATATTGACTCCATACAGAGGCTGAAATTACAATAAGTAACTGTTGCCTGGGGGTCTAATTTGTCAGATTAGCTACTTAACTTGAATCTCAGACAGATATTTAGGTTAAACAAGCAGAAGGATTAGTTAAGATCACTCTGTGTCAGTGGATGATATAGATCCCCATGATGAAAGGCCTAGTGTGATTCAACGCCAGGTGTGTAAATCAGGTACCTTCTAAGGAGATGAGTCATCAAATGCGAGAAGCTGCGACATTTCATGAAATTAAATTTTTTTCAGTAAATTAAATAAAATTTCCGAAAAGGGTTTGCCCATCATAAAATTTAAAATGCTATTTCAGTTGGTATACAGGCTCTCCCCAGTTATGACCGTGTTCCATTCCTAAATCTCCCTTTAAGTAAAATTTGTGTGTAAGTTAAAACAGTTAGGTACAGTTCATATCTAATGTCAATTAGTCAAATGTTTTCTAAGTATGTAGTATATAGTGTACCTTTCTATGCATACAAGCATTAAAGAAACACTTCCAGATACACTAAAACATCTTTAATTTAATAATACAGTAATAATAATAATAATGTTTTGATGTGATTCACAAAGTTGCACCCGTTTATTTTTAGGAACCATTGTATGTACTTCAAATTTTTAATATAATAGGCTTTATGGGGGTTGGTTTGTAACTACAGGTTATATGTCAATCAGACATTTGTAACCCTGGGACCACCTATATAGTACTATTCTTTCATGTCTCTATTATGTTAAGGTTTATTTTGGTTAAATACATTCAAAGCATTGTTTTAAATTGATCTATTGAAGCCTAGGATTTTCAAAAGCAATTCTTTATTTTTGTGACCACATTTTAGACAAATTTGTAACAGTATGATCTGTAAGCCATTTCCTTACTTTTAAACTCTATCCCTGATCCCATCCCTCAGATTAAACACTTGGAGCACTGCATTATTTTAGCGCTTGCAAATATAGAAACTGGGAACTAAGGAAAAACAATTCATCCAACTTAGTCATCAATATTTTTTTAAAATCCTTGTACCACACAAATGAAATATGCATAAAAATGTTTATAATCTTACATTAAAAATCAAATTGTGTCTCAATCAATGGTACTGTAGATATGGCCATGTAAAATGTTGCAAAAACTTATTTTGTAGTATTTGAAATTTTGTTATGCATGTACATATGTGTCATGCTTATTTACTTTACGGGTATTATCACACTTGTTCCTCACAACAACCCACTTCCCAACCCAAAACCAAATCTGCTTTCCTCAAGTAGATTCCAACTCATAGTGACCCTATAAGACAGAGTAGAACTACCCCATAGGGTTTCCAAGGCTGTAAATTTTTATGGAAGCAGACTGTCTCATCTTTCTCTTGCAGAGTCACTGGTCAGTTCTAACAATCAGTCTTTCAGTTAGCCATTGACTGCTTTAACCACTGTACCACAATTGACTTAGGTATTTGATAGAGGTATACCTCAGAGATATGGTGGATTCAATTCTAGACCGCGGCAATAAAGCAAGTATCACAATAAAGCAAGTCACATGAATTTTTTGGTGTTCATGTAAAAGTTATATTTACACTATACTGTAGACTATTAAGTGTATGATAGCATTATGTCTAAAAAATGTACACACCTTGATTAAGAAACACTTTATTGCTAAAAAATTCTAATCATCCTCTAAGCCTTCAACTAGTCATAATACTTTTGCTGCTGGAGGGTCTAGACTCAATGCTGATGGCTGCTGACTGATCAGGGTGGTGGTTTCTGAAAGGTGGGGTGGCTGTGGCAATTTTTTAAAATAAGACAACAATGAAGTTTGCTGCACCAATTGAGACTTCCTTTCATAAAAGAATTTTTTTTTTTTTGAGATGCTGTTTAATAGCATTTTACTCACAGTAGAACTTCTTTCAAAATTGGAGTCAATCCTCTCAAACCCTGCCACTGTTTTATCAACTAAGTGCATGTAATATTCTAAATCCTTTGTTGTCATTTCAACAATGTTTACAGCGTCTTCACCAGGAGTACATTCCATCTCAAGAAACCACTTTCTTTGCTTATCCATAACAAGCAACTCCTCATTCATTAAAGTTTTATCAAGAGATTTCAGCAATCCAGTCACATCTTCAGGCTCCACTTCTAATTCTAGTTCTCTTGCTGTTTCCACGTCATTTACAATTATTTCCTCCACTGAAGTCTTGAACCCTTCAAAGTCATCCATGAAAGCTGGAATCAACTTCCTCCAAACCCCTGTTAATGTTGATATTTTGATCTCCTTCTGTGAATCACAGATTTCTTAATGACATCTAGAATGGTGAATCCTTTTCATGAGGTTTCCAATTTACTTTGCTTGGATGCATCATGGGACTCACTATCCATGGCAGTTATAGCCTTACTAAATGTATTTCTTAAATAATAAGACTTTAAAGTTGTAATTACTCCTTGACCCATGAGCTATAGAATGGATGCTCTGTTAGCAGCCATAAAAACAACATTAATCTCCTTGTACATCTCCATCAGAGCTCTCGGGTGATCAGGTGTATTGTCAATGAGCAGTAATATTTTGAAAGGAGTCTTTTTCTAACAGTAGATCTCAATGGTGGGCTTAAAATATTCAGTAAACCGTATTGTAAACAGATGTGCTGTCATCCAGGCTTTGTTGTTCCATTTATAGAATACAGGAAAAGTAGATTTAGCATAATTCTTAAGGGCTGTAGGATTTTAGGAATGGTAAGTGAGCATTGGCTTCAACTTACAGTCACTAGTTGCATTAGCCACTAATAAGAGAGGAAGCCTGTCATTTGAAGCTTTGGGCCAGGCATTGACTTCTCTCTAGCTATGAAAGCCTAGATGACATCTTCTTCCAATACAAGGGTGTTTCATCTGCACTGAATATCTGTTGTTTAGTGTAGTCATCTCCATCAATCTTCTCAGCTGGATCTTCTGGATAACTTGCTACAGCTTCTGCATCAGCACTCACTGTTTCACTTTGCACTTTTACGCTATGGAGTTGGTTTCTTTCCTTAAACCCCATGAGCCAACCTCTGCTAGCTCAAACTTTTCTTCTGCAGTTTTCTCACCTCTGTCAACCTTCATAGAATTGAACCGAGTAAGGACATTGCTCTGGATTAGGTTTTGGCTTAAGGGAATGTTGTGGCTGGTTTGATCTTCTATCCAGACCACTAAAACTTTTTCCATATCAGCAATAAGGTTATTTCACTTTCTTATCATTCATGTGTTCACAAAAGTAGCACTTCTAATTTCCTTCAAGAGCTTTTCTGTTGCATTCACAACTTGACTAACTGGTGCAAGAGGCCTAGATTTTGCCCTGTCTTGGCTTTGTTTTTTTTTTTGTTTTTTGGCTTTAGACATCCCTTCCTCACTAAGCTTAATCATCTCTAGCGTTTGATTTAAAGTGAGGGATATACAACTCTTCCTTTCACTTGAACACTTAGAGGCCATTGTAAGATTATTAATTGGCCTAATTTCAATATTGGCATGTCTTAGGGAATAGGGAGGCCAGATGAGAAGGAGAGAGATGGGGGAACATCCAGTTGGTGGAGTAGTCAGAACACACACACCATTTATAAATTAAGTTCACTGTCTTATATGGGCACGGTTTGTGGTGTCCCAAAACAATTACAATAGTAACATCAAAGATCACTGATCACAGATTATCATATGAGATATAATAATAATGAAAATGTTTGAAATATTGCAAGAATTAACAAAATGTGACACAGAGAAAAAAAGTGAGCACATGCTGTTGGAAAAATGGAGTCAATAGACTTACTTTACACAGGGTTACCACAAACCTTCAATTTGTAAAAAATGTGGTATCTGTGAAGTGCAATAAAATGAAGCACCATAAAATGAGTTATGCCTCTATTCCTATTTCCATTTTACAGATGAGCTTCCTGGGGCTTAGATCGATAAATGATAACTAAAGAGTATTCAGAAAGTTAATTGGCAGAGCAAGGATATGAACCCGGGTACTTTGATTAAAGAAAAATAAAGGTTTTTTTGAACCCTCATATTCTTTCGGCATGCCATTTGAAATCTTAAACATCATCTAATTTATGTTAAAAATTATTTATATTATTTTAAAATAAGCAACGTAATTCATAGGAATGCATATTGTCTGATAGAAATGTTAGATAATGAAATCTAACTTAATAAAATTCAGATTTCATAGAACACTTGTTTGGTTGTGTTATTTACTGAACTGACCCATTTGTAGAACGAGAGTCTTGATTAGCTGAGTTGAAGAAAAATGTTTTCATTCCAACGCTACTGAGATTCTTTTTTTTTCCTCTTAGATTCAGCCATTCATTTTTATGTTTCTTCATTTATGGCCTAAATATTTTCGTGTATAAACTATAGGCACTCTGCTTGGAGTATTTCAGACTAAACAAAACTAACACAATTTCTGTTATCATGAAACTTTAACAGATTTTTATTTTCTATCTTCATAGAGAGAAAACAAGTCATTCAAGAATTGCAGGAAGTGGGTATTTTAAATACTTAATCAAGTGGGAAAGTATTACTGTGGGTAATAATAATCAGATTCTGTATAGTTTTTTTTTTTTCTTTTGTCATCTTGGTTCTTAGTCTTTATTTTCTCCTCTCTTGAATTTTTTTTTCTTCTTTTAAAGTTACTTTATTGAACTTTTATGCAAAATGAGAGAGCTGTCATTCTCTCTTTGAAGTTCTGTTTTACATTTAACGCCCAACAATATAAAAATGTTTACCTTCCTTCCTGCAAATTTTTGTTGTGTCTGTTTCCTAAGGTGGCTCTCTCTGACCTAGGTAATCTCTACGTCTAATTTTGCTGATGATTCAGGTATTTAAAGTGAAAATAACCAAAAAACAAACCCACTGCCGTCCAGAAGATTCTGACTCATAGCGACCCTATCGGACAGAGGAGAACTACCCCATAGGATTTCTAAGGCTGTAAATCCTTAAGGAAGCAGACTACCACATATTTCCTCCCCTGAGTAGCTGGTGGGATGGAACTGGTGACCTTTTGGTCAGCAGATGAACTCTTTAACCACTGTACCACCAGGGCTCCTCTTTATACCTAAAGGTCAAAATTATCATCGGGAACCCTGGTGGTATAGTGGTCAAGAGCTATGGCTGCTAACCAAAAGTTGGCAGTTCAAATCTACCAGGCACTCCTTAGAAACTCTGTGGGGCAGTTAGACTCTGTCCTATAGGGTTGCTATGAGTCGGAATCCACACAACAGCAACAGGTATTGTATTAATAACTTTAAAATACATATTAGAAGATAATGGAAAAAGTTATTATCAGGCATGCATTTTTCCTTATCAATTTATAATTATATTTCCTAAAACAAACAAACAAAAAAACAGTAGTAACATTCAAGGGGTAGATAAACCCAAGAAAAATTCGCAATTAATTACTCACTGGAGTTATGTAAGTAAGCAAAAAATACATCATAGTACACCCTGTTTAAAATGTAGAACTTCATAATTTGTGCTAAACAGATAGTATATAAACTAAGAACATTTTAAAGAACATTCCTTCTACTTCCATTACATAGAATTATAATTTTTATTGTTTTGGGAGGTTAACATAATATAGTGCAAAGTATCAATGGATCAATAAAGATTCACAGATATAAAAACGCTATCTTCCTAAGCAAGTTACCAAAATGCTAAATGTTCTGTGCCACATTTAAAGTCTTTAGGATGTGACTGGTGACGAAAAGAGCACTGCTTAAATTTTTTGTTCTTCCACAGCACTTAATTACTTCCATTATGTTTAACTGCAAATAAGAAATAATTTGGCTTTGTTTAACTGCATGAATATTTTTGCTCAAACAGCTTCATTTCATATTGTTTTAAGACTTATAACTACAATAATAAGTTCCCGTGTGATTTATTGAATTGAGAAAATGGTAAGTGGAAAATCCCTACAGATTTCTTTATTATTAATTATTTATAATACTTTTTTACTTCTATGTCTCTAAAAGAACTTGGTTATACCCATCTCCTCCTCCTATCGTAGCTCCTGGTCCTTATCAGATCCAATTAACCACACCTCCAGGAGATCTGAGACAGAACAGTGAGTTTCTCGAATCACCCCCACAGCTTTGCACTATACATCTGCTCCTTTATGCAGAGTCTTCTGGTTCTCCTGGCTCACTATGGATTCAAACAGTAACAGTTGCCTCCTGAAGTCCTGTAAAATGATCTTCCTAGGTAAATGAAGATCCCCAGTGTGAATGTTTAGGTAAGGAAATCTCTTCCTCCCCTTAAGGCCCCAATCTCTTACTGTACTCTATAATTATCATTCATTCATTCAATAAATAATATATTAAGAACCTAATAAGTTCCAGGTATTATTCTAAATCACAGGCATAAGCGGCATAGCCACGTCCTTTTCCTTGTGCCATCAATATTCTTGTGGGTGGAGACAAAAATAAGGAAATAAGATTCTTTTAGATAACAATAGTGCACTCAAGAAAAGTAAAGAAGAAGGGGTAGATGGGCTAGGAATCCCCATGAAGGTGACATAGAAGATAAGAATTAAATGATAAGTAGAAGGAAATCACATGAAGATCTCCAGAAAGAATTTTTCAGCTTTTGGAGTTTTAAAAACCCCAGAGAGAGAAAAAAAAATTCTGACTTGTCCAAGTGAGAGAAGGCAAGCCAAAGTGACTGAAATTAAATGACTGAGAGGTGCATGGTAGAAAATGAATTTGGAAAGGGTTGTGTGGTCAGGACCTGTGTGTCCCTAGGAGCAATGATAAGGCAATTGCAATGTTTTAGATGAAGCTAAGAATTACTTTTAAAGTGACTTCCATGAAGTTTCCAGAAAGACCATCCTTTATTATATATTCAAATGAAAGAAAAGTTTTTTGTTTTTTTTTAGTTATTACCTCCCGTCAAAGACATACCTCTATTCATGTACACCTATACTTGCATAGGTAGTATGTTGTTGTTGTTGTTGTTAGCTGCTCTCTAGTAAGCCCCTGGGTCATGGTCACCCCATGTACAAGAGAACAAAAAATTCTTTGAACTGTTGTGATCCATAGAGTTTTAATTGGCTGATTTTCCAAAGTAGATGGCAGGCCATTTTTGCTAGTCTGTCTTTGCCTGGGGCACTGCTGAAACCTGTTCAGCAACGTAGCAACATGTAAGTCTCTACAGACAGACGGATGTTGGTTTCTCGGGAGTACATTGGCCGGAAATTGAACACGGGACTTCTGCGCTGAAAACAAAAATTCTGCCACTAAACAACCACTGCCTACATGCCCACCCTAGTCTAAATGCATATTATCTGTTTATGTATAAGTAAAAGAGCCCTGGTAGTGCAATGGTTAAGCAAGGCTGCTAACCAAAGTGTCAGCAGCTGGAACTCATTCAATGGCTCTGCAGAAAAAAGACCTAGCTATCTGCTCCTCTAAAAATGATATCCTAGAAAACTTACTGGGCAGTTCTGTCACATGGGGTCACTATAAGTCAAAATTGACTCAAAGGCACCTAACAACAGCAATATGTATAGATAGACATACAAAACGCATCTATGTATAAACAGATAATTAACATGCACATTGCTAGGCAGGACTACCCAGAATGGAGTTGGTCTTCTGGAAACTTCTGGAAACAACTTACGTGTGGCTGAGAGGCTGATGCTACTCCCAGTCACAAACGCTGAGCTCTTCAATAGAACTCAAGCCAAAATTTTGCCCCAGCGTATTGCTAGCATATCCTGGGTCTAGATCACAATTGGTCTAGATCAGTGCTCCCCTTTTTATGTACTTTAAGTACCTCACCTCTTAAGAAAGCTCTTCCCTAAAGTCCTCTTAGCCTAGTTCTGCTAGACTTATGTGTGTTGCCCTAGAATGATAAGGGCAAAGGGAAGCTTTCACACTAGATACTGCTTACATGTCCCTGTGATTCCTTCAATGATTATTGCTCTAACAAGCCTGCTATGGGTCCTACTTGGTCATTGTCTTGGCTATCTAGTCCTGCTATAACAGAGAAAACACAAATGGATGACTTTAGCAAACAGAAACTTATTTTCCCACTGTTTAGGAGGCTAGAAGTCCAAATTCACAGCCCTGGCTCACAGGGAAAGCTTTGACTCTGGAGGAAGGTTTGTGTCTATCAGGACAGCCTCTCCCTAGCTGTGTCCGCAGGCAAGCTTCTCTCTGGCCATTGGCCTTTCGGCCCAGCTTCTGCCCTGCTCACGCAAGTGATATAAAGCTCTGTACCTCTGCCAATAAGTGCTCAGAGGCAGCTTATTGTATCAGAAAACCTCCTGCCCAGAGGCACTCAGCTCTTTCGGTTAGTGGGTAGGATCCCACATCCCACACTGGTCTGGTTATGCTGCTACCATTTTCCAGTCGTCACTTCTCACGGCCTTGCACCACGTCCAACGTGACAGCTCTCTGTGTCTCCTGGTTCTTGGAGGTTCTCAGCAAAGGGATCAGAGGACGTGCTTTACAGCTGTCTCTTCTTCTTGGTGATATGGTGGTCCCTATCTCTTCCTGTATAATAAAAGATGTGATTTGAGTAAGGGCGTGCCTTGAATAAGGGTGACAAGGGTGGTGACTGGGGTAACGGTAGTGACTTGAATCACACCCTCTAGTGAGGGGATGACGCAAGATACATCCCACCCTAGTACTGCCTCATTAACATAACAGACAACTCACTCCTAAATGGGACCATAACCATAGGCATAAAAAAAAACATAGAAGCTAGGAATTACAACACATCACAAACTGGAGGATGATTACATCAGATCAGAAAATGGAGGACAACCACACAATACTGGGAATCACGGCCTAGCCAAGTTGACACATATTTTTGGGAGACGTGATTCAATCTATAACAGTCACTGTCCTTGTTTTCCCAGTATGTATGCATTTACATTGATAGCTGCTAAAATAGAATGGTGTTGCAACATCAAAGGAATGCCAGCTTTCGTAAGCAAGTTCTACCTGGAGACGATTATTGACCTAGAAATGATCAGGCTATTGTAGACTAAGTATATACAATAAAAAGTAAAAGAACACCAAAGGGTAGAAGGAAATCCTATCAAATTTTGAAAGTATCAAGATTTACGAGAAAGAACACCAGATGGAACATGGCAAAGCAAGTGGTTAGCTCTCACTGAGGCCCTGAGTCACTTAAGGAAATTACTGAGTTTCTTAACAGCCACTGATTTTAGGGAAAAGAAACAAATACATTTTGATCCTTTAGCTTGCATAACTGTGTTGGAATCGAAGACGTTAAGTGCTTGGCCAAGGTCACAAAAGGATAAACTGAGGAAAATAAAATAGAAGTCCTTAACCTCCAGTAACCTTATCCAGTGTTCTTTTCTATATTATACTGTCATAGGTAAAGTTAGAGGTATAAAGTGCCTATGATATTTTCAGGTATATGAGCAAAGAATCAACTTTTTAATCAGTTGAAATGTTTACTTACAAAACTGCTTACATATTCCACTATGTAGACGAACATCAAGAAAGTTACAGGCACAAAAGCAATGTTTAATTTTTGATTCCATTGAACTTCAAAACAAGCTGCCTGGAAATGTTTCTGTTAGGTTGGAGAACTAATGAAATTTCCATGACAATATTCATGCTGCCTTAAGTGAACCATTTTCTACCTTCCACCTAACGCGCAATTTGCACTGCTAATTTTTTCCAATTTGATTTTCAGAAAATAACTATCCGAATCTTTTTTTTTTTTTCAGTTCATTTTTGTGGATGCGTATTCATTATTTTTCTTTTTAAATTTCATCTTAGTTTATCTTTGTTACTGGAAAAATGAACATTTTTAATATATTGGGTATTTTCATTTGATGTCTAACTGTGATTCGTTTATGGTATCTCTGTGTTTTATCTAAAAAAATTTTTTTATGTATTAAAATCTTACTTCTATAATTCCCACTATTAATGCCTTGCTCGCCAAGACCCTTCCTACTCTGAAAGTACATCATTTTTGCTTATGTTTTATCCTAATAATTTTTAAAGAAGTTAGTTATTTTTGGATTTAAAATTATAATGGGGTGATGTATATCTCAATGTTTCTGCCCTCAATACATGAAATTATTAAGCAACTATGGGAATTTTGCTAATTAAATGCTCTATCTTGTTTAATATTTTCAAATGACATATTTATTATATACTCAATTCAAACATAAAAATATTTCCATCTCTGGATTTTCTTTTATGTTTAGTTGTCTATGTATTCTAACTCTTTACCATACAGAGTGTTTATGCTCTTTATTAGGTCATCTATGTATCTCAAACTCAACATGTCCCAAACCAAATTTCGCCCACATCCTGTATGTGCCCAGCACTCAGCAGAGCTGATCACTGTCTCAGGTATTGTTGTTGTGAGTTACTATCAACTCATGGCTCCAAATCATGGCAACTCCATGTACAACCCAATGAAACATGGTACGGTCCTGTGCCATCTTCATGATAGTTGGTATGCTCAAATTCCTGGTTGTAGCCTGTGTGTTCCGAGTCCCTTCCAAACTAGGGGACTCATTTTCTAGCACTATTTTGGATAATATTTTGTTGTGACTCATAGAGTTTCCATTGACTACTTTTTAGAAATAGATCACGAGATCTTTTCTCCTACTCTGTCTTAGTTTAGTTTAGAAGCTCCATTGAAACCTGTCCACCATGGGTGACCTTACTGGTATTTTAAATACCAGTGACATAGCTTCCAGCATTACAGCAACATGTAAGTCATCACAATACAACAGGCTGAAAAACAGGTGGTGGACTCTCTCAGGTAGATGGTCACTCTTAACACAGATCCACAGTCGATTTATATAGGTCTGTGTGCTGCAAGAAGATCGTCTGTAGACTTCGTTCTCTAGTTTGGTAGGCATCCTTGTGATGTAGATGTGGCAGGTGGACATCTTTCTCGTCTGTGTGCTGCTATTGATATTCCAGATCCAGGTTCAGAGCCGTTGATTACTGAGAACTCATAGAAGAGGATGTGTGATTACAGGTTGTAAGGGCAATATATTGAAACTACAATGCCCCGCAGAGCTTTCTGACCTTAATATTAGAAAAAAAAAAAAAAATCAAAGAGCTTCAGATTATGTAATTTGTTTTTACTAAATTATGACCCAGAGACCAGATTCAATCCATCTTTTAGCCTCTTACCGTACACAAAGACAAATTTCTCTTATAGTTCTAGTACCAAGGGCAATGTAAGAGTTCAAAAATTATACGTATAATGAATGAATGAACATTTACTGTCTTTCAATTTTAAAGTACTTTCTCCGGCGTAAATTAAAGAAAAAAAAAGAGGTGAATTAAAATCTTTGGACTGTTTTACCTTTTATTGCCTGTAGTTTTTCTTTTACTTAAATTTTGATACTATTTATATAAATATTTTATACAATATTTTTCCATATAATCATCAAAATAATTATATATTCACAATGGTTCATACCTTCCTGCATTACAAAATTCTTTTCTTTTTCTTGTTAAATATATTTTCCTTTTATTTTAATTATGTCTTATTTTTAAACAAGGATTAATGTTTCCTTCACTTTTGCATTTCCTGATTAATTGTTGTCAATTGTTTAACCTTTTAACTTTTTGATTTATTATATTTTAGTCATAGCTCTTGGTTAAATTTCCTTTTTCTTTTTTTTCCTAATGTAAATTTACATTTTTTTGTTAATAGCTAAACATACTTAGTTGATTTAATTGATTTAGAAATATATGATCTGAGCTATGCCATTTATTCTTTTATTGATATAACTTTCTACTACATATATTAAACTTTTTTATTTTTCTGTGTAGCTGTTTGTGTCTTGTGTCAGGTATATGATATTTTTGTTCTTACAACATTGACTGATTTAATAAATGTATTGCTTCTATGAATTCCGTAAGCATTCACATATTTAACTTTAAGAAATATGCTTAAACCTACATTTTCATTTGCACACTTCTGAAAATTCAATTAATTGATCTTTCATATGAACAATAAAGAAAATAATACACCATTGTAACCTTGTTCCTTCTTTCCTTCATAAGTTCTGTAACTTTTGTTCACATTTTTCTATAAATTTTATGCCAGATCATATTTTAAAAGTAATATTCTTACATTATGTCATTGTATTTAATTAATTATAGCAAGTTATTTCATAACTATATTATTTTAGCTTAATTCTGTATTTAAGTGAACCGACCTTGCAGTTTTTTCTTCTGATCTCTCTTTTTTAAATTCTTTATCTTAATTCATCTTTAATTTTTAATTTGAATATTTAAGAGTTTTTTTTTCCCAAAAGGGTAAATCAAAGAAAGTGGAGACTCATGTGTTTGAAAATGTGTCTTAGTTTCCAATTTAATTTAAATTTATTGTGAAATCCTTGGCTACAATATGTTCCATGTGAAACTCTATAGATGTTTCTTCACTATTTCCTGGCATTGAAGCACTAAAGAAATCAAATAATTCCTCACACATCATATACTAAATTACTTTTTTCATCTTCTGGAACACTTATACTCCTTTTTAATTATTAAAATTCAAGGTGGCAATGCTAACATCTATGTTTATTCACCTTTTCTTGGCCCATATCTGAACTATATTTCCCATGCCTTATCTGGACCATATCACTGCGTTGTGTTAAATAGAATGTAGGCAAAAGCGAAACACCATACCATTTGGCTTTGCTTAGAAAAGTTCCCCATGAGTTGTACTTCATTCTCTATTTTTATTTAGCAGTCACCTTGGAGATCCCAAATTAAAGAGAGGGTCAACCAAAGATGCAAGCATCCTAGCTCCCTGAATTACTCCATGAAGATTTGCTTGACATGTATTGGACAAAATATTCCCTAATACTATGTTTCCTTGCCCTCTTGTAGCTTAACTGGACCACATGACTGGGTTATATCAAATAGAATGAAGGCACAAGTGGCACACAACACTTTTTGGATTGGCTTAGGTAATTTTTCCTTCTCGATTCATTGTTTCTATTTTTTAATGAACTTGCGTGCAATATATTGGTTGTGATACATAACACCTTTTAAATATATGGCTGGATTCAGTTTCCTAGTGTTTTGTTGAAGACTTTTATTTCTATATTCACATTGTTCTGTATGTTTTCTCTTCCTGTGATTTTTTTTTTTTTCTGGTTTTTGCATCAAGGGGATACTGATCTCAAAGTATAATTTGAGTAGTATGCTCTTGAGGTAAGGCAAAAATAAAAATTGAACACAGGCCGGGCTGTGGGTTATCACCAAATAATTGATATTACCCAGTGGTGTGATCACAAGTTTTATTACTTACACAGTAATGAGGATGAAGAGAACTAGGATAAGAATTATCTCAGGCTGGTAAACCTAAATAAGCCCTTGCCCAGGGTAATGTTTTCTACCCACCCCAACAATTTCCTGTAGGAGAAGAGACAAAGGGAACTGAGGCTTATATAGTATGAAACCGGAGGGGTATACATAATGGAAAAAGGCGAAGAAGGGAAAGAAGAAGGCATTCAGGGTGTGTGATGGTCTTTTAGTTATCATCCCTAGCCTTGATGGTGTCAAAGGAAGAACATTCTCTCCTTCTAGGATATAAGATTAGATCTTGTAAGCATGCAATTGTATAGATAATTATATACCTTAACACTGAGGGACTAGGGGCTAGGGGAGGGGTCTACTTCCCCAGGATACACTCTTTCAGTACAAGTTCACGTGGGGAGCAAAAAACTCATTTCTGTTACCTCTGCATCCATTCTCTTGTATTGTTTCAAAGAGTTTGGGAAGGATTGGTAGTAATTATTCCCTAAATGTCTCATAGAATTTGTCAGTATAGGTATCTGAGATTGTACTTTTCTTTGTAGAAAGTTTTGAAATTACTAAATTAACCTCTCTACTTGTTATAGGTCTATTCAGATTGTTTATTTTTTCTTGAGTCAGTTTTGGTAGTTTTTGTCCTTCTAGGACAATTTGTCCATCTTATCTATTTATCAGTTTGTTGGCATACGATTGTCCATAGTGTTCCTTTATATTTCTTTGTATTTACATAACGTACTGATATTTGATCTTTCATTCCTAATTTATTAGAGTTTACTCTCTTTATTCTTGGGCAGTCCGTTTCAAGTTTTTTCAATATTCTTTGTCTTTTCAAAGAATCAGATTTGGTTTCATTACTGATTATTGCTTTTTTATTCTCTTCATTTATTTACTCTCTATTAGTGGTTAAGTGCTATGGCTGCTAACCAAATGGTTGCAATTCTAATCCACCAGGCGCTCCTTGGAAACTCTGTGGGGCAGTTCTACTCTGTCCAACAGGGTCGCTATGAGCCGGAATCGACTCGACGGCACTGGGTTTGGTTTGGTTAATCTTTATTATCTTATTTCTTCTTCCTTTTTGTTTAGTTTTCTTTCCTTTCCTACTGTTTTAAAGGTGAAAGTCTGTCATTGATTTTTAGTTTTTATTTAGGTATTCACAGTCACACATTTTCCCCTGAGTACTTCTTTGGCTGCATACCAAGCCAAATTTTTATTTATTTATTATTATCATTGTTTGATTGTTTACTTTCATCTCAAAATATTTTCTGATTTCATTTGAGATTTATTCTTTGACATATAGGTATCTAATCGTATGGTGTTTAATTTCTAAATTCCCTTTTATTTTTGATTTCTAATTTAATTCCATTGTTGTCCAAAAATATACTTTATATGATTTTATTTCTTAAATTAAGATGATTGTTTATGACCTAGGAGACTTGGTGACACAGCACTTGGTAAGCACTTGGCTGCTCACTGAAAGGTTGGTGGTTCTAACTCACCAGCTACTGTGCAAAAGAAAGATGTGGTAGTCTGCTTCTATAAACATTTACAACCTTGGCAACCTTACATGGAAGTTCTACTTTGTTCTATAGGGTCTCTGTGAGTAGGAATCAAATCAGCAGTATTGGGTTTGGGCTTCAGTTTATGACTAGCTGGTGTTCAATTCTGGAGAATGTGTCACGGTAGCTTACGCGGAATATGTGTTCTATGCTTGGTGAAGTGTTTTATAGATAGCTCTTAATCCTAGTTAGCTTATAGGGTTGATCAATTGTTATATCCCTTTGTTGATGTTTGGGCTAGTTGTTCTATCAATTATTAAATGTGGAATAATGAAGTCTCTAAGTATTGTTGAATTATTGGTTTCTCCCTTTAATTTTATCAATATTTACTTCATGAATTATAGGACTCTGTTTTTTGTTACATATGTTTATAATTTCTATATCTTCCTTATGGAATAACCTTTGTACCATATATAACCCCCTTCTCTGTCTCTAGCAATACATTTTGTCTGAAAGTCCATTTTGTCTTTTATTAGAATAGTCACTCCAGTTTTTCTTTTGATATTGCTTACATCATGCATCTTTTCTATTCTTTTACCTTCCATCTATTTCTTTGAATAGTAAATGCATCTTGTAGTCAACATCTAGTTTCATTATTTTTATTTTGATACATTTTTTTCACTTTCCATTGAAGCATTTAATCCATTTACATTTAATGTAATTACTGATAAGGCAAGATTTATACCTGCCATTTTGCTATTTTTTTATATGTCATATATTTTTTGTGTTAATTTAATCCTTCCTATCATACTCTTTTGTGTAAAATAGGTATTTTCTATTCTACTATTTTAATTCCTTTGCTTCTTCAAATTATTTTTTTAATGATTGTTTGGAGATTATAATTATCAACTTAATTTAAAACAATCTAATACTAAATTTTTTTTTAATACTAAATTTCAACAGTATACAAAAAACTTCAATATACTTTCATTTTCTCCTCCCTCCTTCTTACTATTATCATCATGTCTCTTTATACTTTATAAGTCCCTCAGCATATTTTGATAAATATTAGTTTATGTGGTTATTTTGTAAAACAGATAGAAGAAATGAGTTAAAGACTATATATATTTAAATTGTCATTTATATTTACCTATATGATTTTCCTCATCAGTACTATTTAGTACTACATATGAGTTCAAGTTACCATCTACTCTCTTTTCATTTCAGCCTTAAGAACTCCCTTTATCATTTCTTGTAAGGCAAGATTACTAGCAATAAATTATTTCATTTTTTGATTTTTGGAAATGTCTTAATTTCTACTTCAGTTTTGAAGTAGATTTTTGCTGGATATGGAATTCTTGATTAGTGGCTTTTATTCCAACACTTTGAAGATGTCATCTCACTGTCTTCAGTCCTTTGTGCTTTATGATGAGAAGTCAGGTATTAATCTTAGAGAAAATCTCTCTATATGTGATAACCCATTTTTCTATGGGTGTTTTGAAGAATTTCTCTTTGCCGCTTTTGTTTACTATAATGTTCCTGAATGTGGCCCTCTTTGAGTTTATTCTGCCTGAAGTTTCTGGTGTTCTTGGATGAGTGGATTAATGCTTTTCATCATATTTAGGAAGTCCCTAACCAGTATATCTTAAAACATTGTGTTCTGTTCCTTTCTTTTCTTTTCTCCTTTTGGGACTTCTATTATACATGTGTTGTTACCCTTAATGGAATCTTGATGATCTGATTCTCTGTTAATTTTTCTGTATTCTTTTTTTTTTTCCCTCTTTCTTTTCTTCAGACTGAAATATCTTTATTGGTTCTTTTTTTAAAAGCTCTGTATTTCTGTTCTCAATAGAATGAGAGATCACTGGCATAATTTTCTTTAAACCTTTAGGCATAATTTCTTTAGTTTTTTTTGAACATGCCTATAAAAGCTCATTTAAAGTCTTTGTCTACTAAGTGCAATATCAGGGCTCCTTTGGGGACATTTCCTCTTGGCTGCATTTTCATTTTTTTTTTTTTTTCCTTTTCTGTGTATGTGGCATTCGTTTTTACTTATTTGTAAGCTTCATAATTTTCTTTTTTGTTACAAATTAATATTTCAAATAATATATTGAAACAACTCTGAAATTGGATCCTTTTCACCTTCCCCTCCCCTGGGTTTTTTGGTTGTTGTCGATAGGCTCTTTTTTTTGGCTGCTTATTTGTTTAGAACCTTTCCTAAGCTAATTCTGTGGATTCTCTATTCCCTTCTGTGTGCAGCCACTGAGTTCTCTGCTATTTTTTTTTAATTTTTTGTTTTTATTTTTATGCCTTGCTTCCTATGTGTCATGCCTGATTAAATATAATTCTGTGGTGAGTCAATGATTTCTCAGATGATTTGCCAAAGGAACGTGTGAAAGAAGACAAGCCTTCAAACTTCACACAGTTTACAAGATAGCCTTAACTTCTTGTCCAGGACCTCAAGGTCAGCCAGAGCTGAGTGGCGACTTTCCCTTTGCCAGGTCTTTCCTTGACATGTGCATAATATTGCCCATGCACTCAGCCTTTTAGATCCTCAGCGATATGTCAGAGCTTTGAAAAGTTCCCTGTGGTCATCTTATTCTCTAGATTTCCTTTTAAATTCTCAGCAAAGCTCTTCTTTGCCCCAACAGCCTTGGAAAGCTGTGAGGTTACCAGAAGAATGCTATTATTTTAGTGTTGCCTGAGGGTAGGCTCTCCTCTCTCTCTCCAGTCACTGACCTGAGCCATGTATTAAAATATATATATTTTAATTATATAATTATATTTTATATATATATCTCCATAACTTCTTGGGAATAGATATTTTTCAGGAAACTGGAGTTTGGACAAAATATTGATGGCACTCTGGGGCTACTGCTTTTAGTGGAGCTTCAGAACAGTTTATTCTTTTTTGTTGACTTTAAGGCTGTTGGCTTTTCACGGCTACTGACACCACTGAGATGGAGAGGAAAGAGGGAGAAGAATAACACCAAGTTAAATGATCATAAACCCTGATTTCTTACAGCGGTTTAGTAATTTCTCTTGCAGAGACAATCCTCAATTTTCAGTCTGTTTATGAGTTTGATTAATTTATAAATTTCTGAAATGGTTAATTTTCATTGTGACAGTATTTTTATTTTTCTTGTGGAAGACTGATTCGCTAAGGTCTTCACCTCACCATTCTGAAAGACAATCTACACCTGTTGCTTTCTAAACAAAATAATTTTACTAATTTAAGATACCATCTGTTGTTTTAGAGTTATCAGTATAGCTTATCTATGTGTAATATTGCTTTCTTTTTATTATTTTAATTACAGTACAAAATAAAAGGCCCAAAAGGTATAACACAGAAATATAAATCATGGATATTATATCTTAACAAAATAGTATGTATTCAAACTATACAATGTTGTTGAAAGTACATACAGTCTACTTATCAATTGTTTGCAAAAGAAAACTGCTGCTGTCTTATTAGAAAGTGAACAGTATTTTGGACAGGTTCCCTATGGTTTTCTCTTAAAAATCCTAGGTTCTTTAAAGGTCAGCAACCAACTGTTTGTTATTTGATACATAGGTGACTTAAAATAAATCAAAACAAGAAATAGAAACATTTATTTCAAAACGAGAATTGCGTACTGAGCATCCTACAGAGAATCCTTTATGTACTTCAGAACCCTGAAAATATAAGGGGAGGAAACTGTTCTGAAAAACATCTGTAGGGTGCTCAAAGATAATAAAGTTCAAAAATACAATTTGTAAAATATCACACAAAAGATTTATGTAGCATTCATAATGTAGATCTTTATCTTAGAGCAATTATTCAATGCCGAGGCATTGCTCTAAAAAGAGTAAGTCCGTATAATAGAACCTCCTGTTGTGTCATCTGAGAAGGTAACTCAGTGAGGATCATAAAATGAAAGAACAAAGCTACTTTCACTTAGTGCCTTTAAACAACTAGCTTATTTCCTGGATTAGATTTAACTTTTTTCTTGGATATGTAGTCATGGCCATGAAGATATGAAAGAGCCTCAGTTGATAGCTATAAGAATAAATAACTTTATTAATGTGAAGGGTCAAAGGTATGCCTGAAATGTAGGTCATGCATTCATTCAATTAAAAAAATATCAAAATCATGATATAGTAAATGTTGGGTGACAAAATTAAAGTGCTCATTTATGCCAAATAGGGCATTGTACTCAGAGAATACAGTTAATGCATATTTTTCAAATAAATATTTTTTAAATCAAATATTGCTCACATGAACACTAATACAAGTTCCAAAAGAAATAGGACTAAAGTTAAATTTATTTGATTTGATATATTTATTTAGGAATACACACTGTTATTTTGTTTACTAAAGGCATCATAATGTAATGATTGTATATATATATGCATATGTGTATGCATATATATATATATATATATATATATATATATATATATATATATATACAGCTGGATGAAGCAAACGATTTAGCACTTGACTACTTCCCTAAAGGTTGCTGTTCAAAACCATCCAGTGTCATCTCAGAAGACAGGCCCGGTGATTTGCTGCTGAAAGGTCACAGCTTTGAAACCCCCCTGGAAAAGGTCTACATGCACACATAAGATTGTCATGAGTTGGAGTAGATTCAACAGCAATGAACAACAACAGTTAAAGAAGACACTCAAGTACTTCTGTAGAGTTCACATTATTCTAGAGCTGCCTAAAATATTTTTTTAGGAACTATCTGTGATGTTTTATTTTACATGTCCAACTGGCTAGGCTATGGTGGCCAACTGTTTGGTCAAACGCTAGTCTAGATATTTAAAGTAGTTCATCTTAAGTAAACAGATTACCCTCAATAATGTTGATGGGCATCATCCAATCAGTTGAAGGCCTTAAGAGAAAAAACTGATGTCTCCTAAGGTAGAAGAATTCTGCCTCAAGACTGTAAATCAACATTTTTCAGCCCACCACCTGGCATACTGTTTTTGAACACTAATTTGTGGGAGTTTTCAGGCTGATGCTTGACCTACAGATTTTAAACTTATCAACCCCTACAATCATGTGAGCCAACTCTGACTTTTGTAAAATCTCTCTCTCTATATATATGTGTAATGTGTTCTGTTTCTCTGGAAAACTGTAATTAAGATGCTAGCTGGAAGTATAACATCTGGCAGTTTTTTTAATCCCCATGTGTGTAAAAACAGTGCAGGAGCAGCACCTGAGTTCCTCTAACTTCACCAAAGGGAAACAGAATCAGGATCAATAGCCCAAGGCTGATCCCCATGAGGTGGAGGCCAGATATGCCTCCTCTCTCCACCATCTTTACCAATTGTGATGCCAACTGTCCCTCCCATGGCACTCTCTACTTCTCTGCTGGGTTTGAAAATTCATTGTATTGGCCACACAGAACTCACAGACAATACTCATGATTATGGGGTCTTTTTAGGCAAGTAACAGTTACAATTCAGGCTCAGGAACACCCAGGAACAGTTCTTCCATCAGGACAGCCTCTTCACAGCTGTACTTGCAGGCATGCCTCTCTCCGGCTCCTGGCCTCTACCCAAATGCACTCAGCTTTCTCAACAGGCTGGGAAGCCTACCACAATGACTCCTGCCGCCAGGTCTCTGCCACTGCCTCTCATTGTCTTCAGAGTTAAAGCTCACTTTCTGTCTCCTGGGTCTGGAAGCCCTTCAGTGTAGGGATCCTGGGTCCAAAGGACATGCTGGCTCCTGGCTGTTCTTCCTTGGTGGTGGTGGGGTCTTCTCTTTCCCACCTCTAGGGTGGCTCATTTCAAGCCCAGAGGGATGGCACAACTAACCGAACCCTTTGGTAGGCTACAATAATCTTATCACACAGTCCCATCCAATCACTTGAGTGGGAGTTACAAGACCATAGCAAGAAAGGCCACACAAAAGCAATCCATCGGACTGTAATGTGTATAATGTATTCAACTATAAATCAAAGAAAATACTGAAAAATCTTCCATGTTTTCATGAAAAATGACTTTTTAGCATCAGAGTAATATCAATTGTTTCAGGCTCATAATTATTATCACAATGAATTACATACTTTATGTGACTAAGGAAAGGGATATGGGAAAATAATATATTCTATTTTGTTAAAAAAAGATAAATATATTTTTCAGGAATAGATTAAGGGATAATAATGAGTTTATGGGGACATTTATTTATTACAGAATCATCATTAATATGCCAAGAGAGAGAAACCACAAAGATTATGCCATAGAATAGTTTCAGGCAGGCTGACTTGGCAGCTCCCTGCAAAGGGTGCTATGGTGAACATCTGCTTTCAACAAAGAAAGGCAAATATCATGACACCAACAATTCTAGGCATGTTAACAAGAAGTCTCTTTGCTCAAAATAATTCATGTTAGATGCACATTTCCAGTCACTGCTGGAATTGTAGACAGTGTGTTGATTTGGTTAACAAGCTGATGGCAGGAGAACAGATATAAATCTAACTAATTTTCTTCCTCCCTGCATACATAGATAAACTATTCTACAGGCCTGAAAAGATGTTCTTGGCTACTTTTGAAAACTACACACAGCAGAAAGAGAATGGACGCAAGGCTGAGCACAAATCCAGCAGGTCTGAAGTTTAATACTGTTTTAGATATTAAAAATAATATCTTATATATATATATTTTTGGCTATAGCTGCTATGGAAAAGTTTGACACATGCAGAAAATTAGACACACAGCTACCATACAACCCATCGATTCCACTCTTAGGTATAAAGCCAAAAGACTTGAAAGTAGTGACACAGACAGACACGTGTACACCAATGTTAATTGCAGCACTCTTCATAATAGTCAAAAGGTGGAAAAAACTTAAATGTCCATCAGCAGATTGTACAGAACATGGGAGCTTTCAGAGGGCTCTCACTAAAGGGTTAACACAAAGCATTCTTGGGAAAACAAGGGAAGGGGCAAAGGAGAAGTGAAAGTTCTGGAAAAATATTTACAACGAATGTCCCAGGAAGATTGTAACAAAAATGTTCTCAACAATTGCTCACTTAAACTGTTATCAGGAAATGTTTGTCAGAAAATAGATTAACCAATATGAATAAAGGAATCATTTCTTTTGAAATGTCTATGGTATTGGTCATGCTTAACCCTGTGTATAAAAATTCTGTCCTTTTTCAGTATTTTTCTTTTAATCTTGATATTTTAATAAAGCATTTGATGGTCTTTCTTTGAAGATATTGAACTTTTCTACTTAAGGAAGTGTTACAAAAAATACTGTAAATTCATTATTTTCAATCGTATAAAGAAGTATTTGAGGACATAAACATTCTGTATGAAGAAATATTGTGTTTCTAAGCAAGACTGCTTTTCTTCTTGAAACTTGACACGCAATCAAATCAAATGAGTAAGAGACAATCCTGGAATGAATTTGTCATAAACAAATAACATTATAAATCATAGAATAGCATTTCTACCTGCCAAGATGATTCATTAGTTATTATTCCATTTATAGCTGTAAGCCATTGACATATAATCAAAAATCAGGCAAAAAGACTGGATAGTTTGCAAAGCTATGAATCTATCCCCAAGAATCCAGGCTGGTCAATCGCAGACTACTTTTGCAATCTTTATTTTGTACATCGAGGAGTCCAGCTCCTAGCTAAAACCGTGTATTATCACTCAGGCCTGAGAATACCAAACCAAACCCAGTGCCCTCGAGTGATTCCTACTCATAGCGACCCTAGAGGACAGAGTAGAACTGCCCCACAGAGTTTCCAAAGAGTGCCTGGCAGATTTGAACTGCCGACCCTTTGGTTAGCAGCTGTAGCACTTAACCACTATGCCACCAGGCCTGACCATAAAAAAAAAAAAAAAAGGCAGTTACAAATGCTTTACCTGGCAGGTCTCTGGGGAAAGCTGCCTTCCCCAACCAGACTTGGAGCACAGACATTGCATTGCAGTCTTTGAAGACAGTCAGCCAAGGACTCAGCAGCCCCTTATACGCCCCCGCCAGCCATATTCTTTCCTATATCTGCATTCCTAGCCCAGACACCTTCACATGTAAACGTTTTTATCAAAGGTCTTTGGCAAAGGCCTTCCTCAGGTGCTTCTGCTGAAGCTTCCTTATCAGAGAGAAGAGGCTGGAACCCTTTTTCCCCTTTTTCCCGTCTGACACAGTGCACAGTGCTTTTCCATCATAGCCTTACCCTCTTTTTGTGAGAATTTGGGGTCTGCATCCCACTGTTCTCCTGCTCCCTCAGGGGTTCTCTGTTGTGCTCCCTGTCAGGGCAGTCATCGGTTGTGGTAACCTTTATTTTTAATATTCTTCCTAAATTATTTCCGCTGATTTGTCTTGGCTGAGACAAAATTTTCCCATATTTCAAAAGTGCTAAATATTCCTAAGAAAACGGCCATGCAAAATGGGATATTCTTATTTATGTTTCATAGGATAGATTCTTCTGTTCTTTTTCTTTTCACTGAACACTTGCAATGTTAACCTCTTTTTGTATTCTTAGAACAGTATACGATGGTTTCAATTTTTCTACATCCTCACCAATACTTGTTATTCTCTTTTTTATTATAGCCATCCGAGTGGGTGAGGAAACTCGGGTGGTATAGTGATTAAAACTACATCTGCTAACCAAAAGATCAGCGGTTCAAATCCACCAAGTGCTCCTTGAAAACTCTGTGGGGCAGTTCTCCTCTGTTCTATAGGGTCAGTAGGAATCAGGATCGACTACATGTCAATGGGTTAGTGAGTGTGAAGTGGTATCTCATTGTGGTTTTGATTTACATTTCCTTGAGACTACTGACCAGGGCAGTGTTAGTTCTGTTGTACACAGGGTCTCTATGAGTTGGAACCTACTGGAAGGCATTTAACAACAACTGATAATTATCTTTCCATAAGCTTATTGGAATTTGTATGTATTCTTTGAAGAAATTTCTATTCAGGTGTTTTACCCATTTTCAATTGCATTATTTGCCTTTTTAATGTTGTGTTGTAAGGATTCTTTATATATTCGCGATACAAGGTCTTCATCAGGTACATAATTTGTAAATATTTTTGCCTCTCAGCCTGTGGGTTGTCTTTTTACTTTCTTTATGGTGTCCTTTAAATTCTTTTTAATTTTGTGCATGTGATTTTAAATGTATTTTAATGAATGTTGTGTTAATTCTTTTGGATAAATAGAGTTTATTGATGTTATTGATATTTTTTCCATTTCATTTCTCCATTGGGTTTGTGATAGTGAAATTGCACGCCTTTTCCATGTCCCCATTTCTTAAGTCATAAAAAAAAAGAGCTATTTAAAAACTTAGTGACAACTTGAAGTAAAGACAGTGGCTAAATTTCCTGTTTGCTTTTCAAATAATCCCTTGAAAGTCCCTCTCTTTTCTAGTAAAGACAGAAAAAGTAATCAATAGTTGCCCTAGAGGAAGGGTGGATAAAGCCTCTGTTTCCCTCTTGATTGATAAAACCTCTCCATTCCCAAAGGCTATAATTATTGTAATCAGTATTTGTATTTCACTCCAAAACTTGTAATGATCACCACTGAGTAGCTGAATTAATTGACACTGTCCTTGTCACAGGCATGCTGAGTACAATATGTTACATAAAGGAAAGCTCAGAATAAATGCATATGTAGGTTGCTAAAGTCCAGTCAACAAATATTTCAGAATATCTCTAGCAAGTGTTTCAAAATATTCCTAGCATTTGCCTAACACCTTGTGATATTCCCTGTCCCCTCAATGGGCTCTGAGTTACTTGGCAGTCACGGGCACACGCCCAGCTGAATGAGCCGACGTGCACTGTGAGGACGCTGCATTGCAGAGAGATAGAAACAGAGACGTTTCAATCTGCGTTAGTGCTTTACGGTTTACCAAGCGACTTCACTGGATGTCTCTTCATCTTGTCACAGATTCTGTGAGGTGCCTGTAGAATACTTCAATTTCTAGGGCAAATTAAATTGCTGTATCTTAGCAATAAATTACACAGCCCTGAAAAACCCATTGCTGCCGGGTCAGTTCAGACTCATAGCAACCCTACAGGACAGATTAGAACTGTCTTAGGTGGTTTCCAAGGAGCGGCTGGTGGTTGGAACTGCCACCCATTTACTTGGTAGCCATAGCTCTTAACCAGTGTGCCACTAGGGCTCCAAATTAAAGACACATATATAAACATAAGTTTAAAAAAAAAGAAATCCGCTTTGTTCCTAATTAAGAGTATTGTATTTTTGGAAACCCTGGTGGCCTAGCGGTTAAGTGCTAGGGCAGCTGACCAAAGGGTCGGCACTTCAAATCTGCCAGGCTCTCCTCTGAATCTCTATGGGGCAGTTCTACTCTGTCCTGCAGGGCTGCTATGAGTCGAAATCGACTCAACGGCACTGGGTTTGTTTTTGTTTTGTTTTTTTTGGTATTGTATTTTTATTACATATTAAATAAATGGGGGGGATTCTTATTTATTTTCGCATTACATAAATACCTGGTCTTAATATCTTACTTTCTGTGTGACCCATCTAAAACTATGCTCTGCTATTAAATAAATAAATATATATATATATTTATATATATATCTTAAGACTGAAATGTTCTAAAAATCTCTCCTTTTTCTTTCTACTTGGATGTATTTCTGACAATTATGAAAGTTATTTTTCTTTAACTGATTTGTTATCATGCTGGTATCTCATCTTTAAAACATCAGAATGTGATGGCCTTTATTGCTTTAAGGACGCTAAAAGAGCTCCCTATGCACTAGCCATTTTTCATTGTTAATGTATCCTCACAACAACACTGTGAATCCAAAAAGAATTTGATATTGTTGAAGTAGCAGGAAATCCAAAATGAGAGTGGCTTACTATAGACAATACAGATAAAAGTTTATTTTTCTTTCACATAAAATAAGTACAGACACGGTATACTGGCTTGGCTCTAAAGTCTGCAGAGACCTGAGCTCCTCCCAATTCTCCACTTTATCATTCCTGGGATATGGAATGTATTCTTATGGTCCAAGATGATTGCTGGAGTTCCAACCATCATATCTGCCTTACACTTTCAGATTGGAAACAGGAATAAAGGAAAGCAAAGATCCTCGCTTCTTAGAGGACTCTGATAAGAGATTGCACATAGTACTTTCACTTACATATACATGGTCATATCTTAAATACGGACCAGACACAACTGGGAGAGAACACAGTGTTTTATCAGAGGAGCAATTTGCCGAAAGATTGAAGTTTTTTTTTTTTTTTTAGTTACAGGAAAAACAGAAGAATGGGTATTTGAAAGGAGTGAGAACTTTTACCACGGTATCATTGTGTGATGGTTAAGATTGTGTGTCAACTTGGCTGGGCCATGATTCTCAGTGTTTCAGCAGTTGTATAAAGTTGTGCTCATTTCCCTGTTGAAATGTGATATGTGCTCACCCCATGATGGAATCTGCTGAGTGGTACCGGCAGAGTGGGGCCTGTGCAGCTGACCACCCCCTCAGCCTTCAGCTCTCCACCTTCCTCCCTACTTCTTTCCTGCTCCCCTTGCAAATGTTGTTGGCTTGTTCTGGATCCAACAGCTGTCTCTTGTCTGACCTCTGTTTCTTGGGACTTGAGCTAGCAGCTTATATGTCCATCTTGGGATTCACCGATCTCACAGCCTGCGAGCAAGGGTCCTGCTCCCCAACCTATCCATCTTGGGTTCTCCAGCCCGTGCAGCTAAGTGACTCAGGAGAAAACTTGTGGTCTTGCCTGCCGACCTTGGAGACTCCTTAACCATCACAACCCGTGAGCGGGATTCCTGCTCTCCAACCTACTCGCCTTGGGTTCACCAGCTTCTGCAGCTCCGTGAACTGAGAAAGGACTCTATCCTTATCCAAGGACTTGGGATGTTCCAACCCCTACAATTGCGTGAGCTGTTTCCTTAATATAAATCTCTTTCTGTGTATTTATATGCATTTCTGGTTTTGCTTCTCTAGATAACCCAGCCTAAGACACATTGTTTCTGTTTATTCGGGACATAAAACAAAGCCTCACAGGTGTTAAACTGTCTTCAATTTTACATAACAGAATGGCAGAGATTCATTTTAATTTTAGGATTATCTAATTATACGGGCTGATCTTATTTCTATAGCATGTGTATATGCTTTCTCACTCTTTCTATTTTATATTTCTAGGGCATAAGAGCTGTCTCCCACATAGTAGTCATTTAATAAGTATTCAGTGAGTGGAATTGTCTTATGTTATGCAACTCTCTATTTTTTGGTTGGCTTGTTTGCTTTATATATATACATATACACACACACATACATACAGGTATACATATACATATTTATAAACACAGATACATAAAGCCCTACTTGAGATAACAAAATATCTATATAAAAAATTAAAGTAAGTTTATTGCCGTAGGTGTTGTAACATCAAAGAGAGAGAGAATACCTTTGCAAATTTATCACCATTCTTGACCAGAAATGTACCCAAGAATCTGTACTATATGTTTTCTTAAAAGACCATTTATAGTTTGTAATATGAATATTAATTAACTTCTTTATTAGTCCAATGGAACATATTTTCCTGGTACTTTTTCATCCTTTTGCCCTTAAATGATTATTACATTTCAAGAATTAAGCGTATCAATGTCAGGCAGGACTGGATGAAAATTTGCAGAACTCTGTGTAAAATGAAAATGCAAGAGCCTTTGTTCAAAAGTTATTAATAATTTCAGGACGGCAACAGTGAAGCATTCAATAAAGAATGGATCCCTTCTGCATGCAGAGCCTGGTGCCAGGTTATGGACAATGGCAGAGTTAATGTATGGTTTACCACCAACAAATGGGTACATTATTCCTTCTCCCTCTGGCAATTCTTCAGCCTGTTGATGACTAGTACTAATTACTCTAAGGTTCCTTTTCCCAGCATTATTTTCTTTGCAGCACATTTCCAAATAAATTAGAATAAATATCTTTTCACCAAGGACTATACCTACCTCTTCAGGATCTTCTAAACAAAAAAAGACCCAAACTCATTGTTGCTGAGTCAGTTCTGACTCTTTGCAACCCCATGCATCTCCGAGTAGAACTACTCCAGAATTTTTTCTTGGTTGTGATTTTTATGGAAGCAGATGGCCAGAGCTTTCCTCCACAGCACCTCTGGGTGGGTTTGAATTATTAACCATTACATCAACAGTCCAGAGCAATTGGTTTGCACCACCCAGGAACACCCCAGGTCTTCTAGAATACCTGAATTGCTTATACTTTACTCTCCAGTAGAGAATGTGTGTGAGTGTGTATAAAATTAAAAAAAAAAAAAAAGTGAAATTCAAAAAACACCATGTGTTACACAAATCAAAAACAAATTGGAGAAACATTTCGTAACATGGAGAAGCCTGGAAGGCATTATGCTGAGCGAAATTAGTCAGTTGCAAAAGGACAAATATTGTATAAGACCCCTATTATAAGAACGTGAGAAATATTTTAAACTGGGAAGAAAACATTCTTTTGTGGTTACGAGAGGGGGGAGGGAGGGAAGGTGAAAGAGGGGTATTCACTAATTAGATAGTAGATAAGAAGTACTTTAGGTGAAGGGAATAGATGATACACAATACAGGGGAGGTCAGCACAACTGGACTAAACCAAAAGCAAAGAAGTTTCCTGAATAAACTGAATGCTTCAAAGGTCAGCGTAGCAGGGGCAGGGGTGTGGGGACCATGGTTTCAGGGGACATCTAAGTCAATTGGCATAATAAAATCTGTTAAGAAAACATTCTATGTCCCACTTTGGAGAGTGGCGTCTGGGGTCTTAAACACTAGCAAGTGGCCATCTAAGATGCATAAATTGATCTCAACCCACCTGGATTAAAGGAAAATGAAGAACACCAAGGACACAAGGTAATTATGAGCCAAAGAGACAGAAAGGACCACATGAACCAGAGACTACATCATCCTGAGACCAGAAGAACTAGATGGTGCCCAGCCACAACCGATGACTGCCCTGACAGGGAACACAACAGAAAACTCCTGAGGGAGCAGGAGAGCAGTGGGATGCAGACCCCAAATTCTTGTAAAAAGACCAGACTTAATGGTCTGATTGAGACTAGAAGGACCCCGGTGGTCATGGTCCCCAGACCTTTTGTTGGCCCAGGACAAGAACCATTTCTGAAGCCAACTCTTCAGACATGGATTGGACTGGACAATGGGTTGGAGAGGGATGTTGGTGAGGAGTGAGCTTCTTGGATCAGGTAGACACTTGAGACTATGTTGGTATCTCCTGCCTGTAGGGGAGATGAGAAGGTAGAGGGGTTTAGAAGCTGCTGAAATGGACACGAAACCAGAGAGTGGAGGGAGGAAGTGGGCTGTCTCATTAGGGGGAGAGTAACTGGGAGTATGTAGCAAGGTGTATATAAGTTTTTGTGTGAGAGAGTGACTTGATTAGCAAACTTTTACTTAAGACACAATAAAAATTATTAAAAAAAACAAATTGGATGACATATAGAAAATCATAACTCAAAGGAAATTCTATACTTCTTACAACATAATTATGTTCTACATTATATCTGCTTTTTATTTTTTTTACTATTCAACACTTTGTTGTTAAATTGATTTGAAGTCAGGAAAATAGTACACTAATTTGCATTTTTAACTCGGTAAACTTTTTTGAAGTATAGCATCTATATGTGGCAAATGAAATGCCTGTATGTTCTTAAAGTTGTAGGCTGTATATGACTCAATGTCAAATCACTATTAAGCAGCTGTAAAATTTAAAATTCTCATAAAGTGTTCTTCTAGCAATCTTCTAATGCTCTGATAATGAAATAGGAACACCTTTAAAGTGTTTACCTTAGGAAAAAACAAAAAGGAAGGGAGAAAGAAAGATTGACTTTGTACACTATTTTCAGAAATAAATTATCTGACATTGCTGCTAAGTTTCTCTGAAAGCTTCTTTCTCAGAGATATTAGATATTATGCACCCTACTACAATGCAAACAAAAGATTCTTCCAGCATAAGAGCGTAGGTAAAGTGGTATTTTGTGAAAATAGGTTTTTGGTTATTTTTAAGTTAGAACAATGAGCTTAAAAGTAGCATTTATATATATATCGTATTACACACATACATAAATCTGTATTAATATAGAGTATATTCATTTCTTGTCTTGCAATGCAGTTAGAAAGAAATGTCAACCTTTGAATAAAATTGCCTTAAAAAAAAAAAAGAAAGAAGTTTGATTATTTTACTTCAAACATGTCTATAGAAAGAGAGAACACAGGCTCAGGAAATCAGTACTCTGGTTTCAGATTTCTATGATTCTCTGTGCTTTGTTTTCCTCTATATATTGGTTCATATCCATTTAGTTATAAGATGGCTGTACCATTTCCAGGCGTCACATCAAGAACACCAGAATGACAACAGACAGCCCCTTCACCTCCAGTGTCTCCAAACTGAAGTAAAGAAATCTTTCCCAGAAGGCTTCTAGCAGCGCTCCACATGGAATCACACGTGGATTCCTAAACCAATCAGTGGCAAGAGAAAGCTAATAATTTGCAGTAGGGTATAGGTCAGTTAGTTTAATCTAAATTATGCTATAGTTCAAGGCAAAAACCTCAGGGATGTCCCACTAAAATATATATATATATATTTCTTTACCACATTACGTGTCCATCCTGACTCCACTTCAGCTCTGCCTCATGTCATCATCAGACTGATTCTAAAGCTGAAGGAGCACCTTAGATATGGTAGAGAGTAGAGAGGGGCAGGCATACACTGGCTCTTAGGTTCCACTAGGAAGTGAGGACTTCTCATATTTTATTGTCTAGAGCATGTCATAGCCGAGTTCCAACATCAGTAGATTTGGGCATAATTATTCCTCAGAGTGAAGCCCCACCAAAGGGAACCCGATTAGGGCAACTGCAATGTTAACATCAGTAGAGTCTATCAAAGGCAGTCAACACCAAAAACATCACCCTTCCCCTTCGGTATCTCTTTATACATCCATGGTTGCTCTTTAGACTAGCTGCATCTGTAGCACGGAATGTGGTACCATAAAAAGGGGCCATCTCAGGCTTGTTTAGAAACTATCAGAATAATCTAACTCTTCAAACCTTTTGTTGTGAACATAGATAAAGGGAGTATTTTTCCCTTAGATTAAAGTAAGGCAAAAGAACCTGTTTATAACTGCCTATTTCTGAAGTTTCTGATTTAGGCTATTCCATTTTTTTTTTTCTCTCTCTCTCATTTACTACCTATTGATGGAATCATTATTTTTTGAATTTTTCAAAGTGACAAAATGCACCATACAAGTAGAAATTTTCCAAGTAAATATCAATAGCACATTGTCAGTTGTTAAATGTAATTATTTTAAAAAGTAAGCTTTTCCTTATATGTTTCCTAACAAACATGTCTAACTTTTCTTCACAAAAATGCCATTATATTTATATTGATTTCTAGTGACACATATTTCTTGTAATATTAAGCCATTTTATTTAAGTCCTTTTCCTTTGTGGTTAAAATGTTTACCTTTGCACATATACAATACATTCTAATACTGGAATGCTTTATTATTATTATTCATGTGTGTTGTTTTCATCATCATGAATTATCATAAGTATTTAGCAAGAAAAATGTTTTTCAAATTTTGATAATTCAAAGTCATTCCTATACCCTATATGTGTATACACACACACATACATTGCTTATAATAATGAATTCTCATTACTTAAAATTATTAAAACATAATTTTAATTGGCGCCCTGGTGGCACAGTGGTTAAGTGTTTGGCTGCTAACCAAAAGGTCAGCAGTTCGAATCCACCAGCCATTCCTTGAGAATCCTGTGGGACAGTTCTTCTCTGTCTTATAGTGTCTCTATGGATCAGAATCAACTCAACCACAATGGGGTTTTAAATATATTTTTTTGAAAAACAAAATAATAGCAATCAACAAGCAACTCATGAAAACTCTTGGTGAAGTTTATAGTGTAATGATGAAATTGGAGTTTTTCCTTACACGATTTCAAAGCAAAAGAAAAAAGTTTTACCGTGAAAGGTTGTTTCATTTCTCTTTACATTTTCATGAGGAATGTGGCATCTTTTCAACGTTTTCTATTGTGATCTATAGACATACAATGATTATAAAAATATGTATAACGTGAATGATGTGGAGCTTATAAATAAGCCTTCAATACACTCTAGTTGAACCAGAAAGGGGAAGAGAAAGTCTAAGTTCTTCTCTGCTTCAGGCCATGATGGAGTGAGTGGTACTAGACTTAACCTCTCACAGTGAACAATGATAAAATGTAAAAAAATATATAAGGCTTGTTTTTCCAATATTTAAAATTAGTGTCTTCAAAAAGGAATTACCTCTGCTTGATACTTAATTTTGTACAGTGTATAGGTACAACATGAATTTCAAAGACACTCCTGTAGTTTATTTTTTATGTCCCATATTTATTACATATGTGGAAACTTTGGCATTTTCAATATGCTTTTTTTCTGAAAAAATTAATTTGCTATCATTAGGAAAACAAGACAAAGGGAATTATCCACGTACGCTAAGCTAGCATTTGCTATGAAATTCAAAGTTCAACACTCACACACACAAACACAGAAAAAATAAACACCTTCAATCCATTAGCTGCAGCAAATCTGAAGCTCAAATGATAATTGAATTTCATGGGCTTTAACTTTTTCTTGGATGATGCATATTCCATACTTAAAACTAATAATTATAAAGTAAATGAAATAATTTCCTAAGCTAAACCCAAATTGATTTAATTCTCTTTAGGCTCAAACAAATACGCCAGTACACATATAAGCCTTTATAAAAGCATACTACTCTGTGAAAAAGAACCATTTAAAAACAGAATGTTATTATGAGTCCTAACAAGAAAATCATTTTGAGAAAATGTTAACTCAATTTTGTGATTGTTTTTTAACTTATATCCTGTGTTAAACAGAGTTTAAGATTAAAATTGCACAAAGGTATTTTACAGCCTTTACTTACTGATTTTTTTTTTAAGGTAGATCCTATTTAGAAAAAGGTTTAAGGTGTATTTTAAATTAAAGCAGCCCAATAAGATTAAAAATAAAGAGAGGGTTAAAATATTTCACCTTTAAGGGGATGATTACCTAATGCACATTTCTGTTTTTACTGCTTCCTTTGCTTCCTTTCTATATTTGCATGCCTCTTAAACATATTCACATAAATGTGTTACTGTCCTCTCAAAAACTAAACCTATCCTATTTGCCCCCCAAAACAACTGTGCTCTTTGTCCTTTCGTGACTAAGGCCTGACTAATGCCATCTAGTTGATTCCAACTCATAGCAACACCATAGGACAGAGTAAACTGCCCCATAGGATTTCCAAGGAGCGACTGGTGGATTCAAACTGCTGACTTTTTGGTTAGCAACTGAACACTTAACCGCTGCATCACCAGGGCTCCTTTTATACAGACTTAATATTAATGGTATATTCATGATAGTGATTTATGTTGATGCTTATTTTTATACTTTTTCCTTCTGTTTTTATTAGTGCCTGTTCAAATAGATTAAATTGAGTTCATCTGATTTTACGCCTGGTGATGAATATTGCAGTCACCTGGAATAGACCATCTTGTTCAGGGATAATCTCTTGAGTGCTTCCTCTTAAGCAAACTTCAGGAGCAGACAACATTTATCATGGAATCCCAGTCTAAAAAACTGTCTGATATATTTGGGATTCCATGCCATTCTGAGTTGAAACTATTAACTGGAAAAATTAAAGTTGTGATTTTTTTTATCCTGAGATTGTGGAAAAACAGTATTTTAAGGTCTTAATTAGGACTGTTTACAAACCTTATTGCCTAATTCCAATCAGTAGTACAGGAGCCATCTGATGTTAGAAAAATGGCATATGCTGTTGAATGATTTTTGCACAGATGTGTAAGAAATTTACAACTGATTTTGGAGGTAGAAGTAGACTGTGATGAACCCTAGCTCTTAAGAATCCTACAGAATGTTTTAAAATTCATTGTCAAGACAAGAATATAACGTTGTTTTTGTTAGGTGCTGTAGAGTCACTTGCAACGCATACCAACCTTATGTATAACAGAACAAAATGCTGCCCGATCTAGTACCATCCTCACAACCACCGCTGTGTTTGAGCCCATTGTTGCAGCCACTCTGTAAATCCAGCCCATTGAAGATCTTCCTCTATGTCTCTGATCCAGTGCTTTACCAGCCATGATGTTCTTCTCTAGAGACTGGTATCTCCTGATAACATGTCCAAAATAAGTGAGATGAAGGCTCGCTATCTTCACTCCTAAGGAGTATTCTGGCTGTACTTCTTCTAAGACTGATTTTTTTCATAATTCTGGCAGTCCATGGTATATTCAATATTCTTTGCCAGCCTATAGTCGCTAATATAGTAATCAGCCTAATATTTAATATGGTAGAGTATATGAATACAACCTTATTAGGTTATGAATAGCATGTTCATTTCTCTGTTATATTTAAGGAATGCAGAAACACAAAAGGTGATTTTAAAGACTTCTAACTCAGCTTCATTTTTTTCCCTGATGGAGAAAAAGGGGTACATAAGGTTGGCATTTATAAGTCTAAAAACATGAGAACAGTCCGCTCAATAAACAAGTTGGAAAAGGTGTGAAATAATTGATATCAAAGACAGAGTATTTTATGATATTTTATGTAAAAGACTTTTAAAATTTTTCTGGTGCTGTTTATTGAAATGATGTAAGGAGAGCTGATGTCAGAAAGTCATGGTACGTGTGTGTACAACCTGAATCTTAAATTCGTATACCAACCAAAACCAAACTTGTTGCTATCAATTCAATTCTGACCCATAGCAACCCTATAGGACAGAGAAAAACTGCACCATAAGGTTTCCAAGGAGCATCTGGTGGATTCAGACTTCCGAACTACTGGTTAGCAGCCGTAGCTCTTAACCACTATGCCACCAGGGTTTCCAAAATTCGTATAGGAATGCAAAAGACCTAGAATAATCAAGACAATATTAAGTAAGGAAAGGAAAGTTGGAAGAGCTATGCCACCACATGTCAAAACTTATCATAGAGTTACAATACTTTAGTGTGTTTAGTTGTATGGATAAACATATAGAACAATAACATGAAATTGAGAGTCCAGAAACAGACCCACATATTTATTCACTATATTTACAACAAAATTTCCACTGCATTTCAGTGTGTGTGTGTGTGTGTGTTTGTGCGCACATGTGTGTGTGGTGGGGGAGGTAGGGTGGTATTTTCAATAAATGGTGGTAAGTCAGTTTGCTATCCATAATGAACTCGTTGCCGTCTAGTCAATTCTAACTCATAGCAACCCTATAGGACAGAATAGGACTGTCCCACAAAGTTTCCAAGGAGTACCTGGTGAATTTGAACTGTCGACCGTTTGGTTAGCAGCCTTAGCACTTAACCACTACGTCTCCAAGGTTTCCTAACCGTAAGGGGAATTAAAAAGAAGACTCTTAATCCTTATCTTATAATAAATTAATTAAATATGTTTTTTTTATAGACCTAACCAATTAAGCTTCTAGAAGAAAGCACAGTAGAATGTTTTCAAGATCTTGGGATAGGACACAAAAGCAATAACCATAAAATAAAATGTTGATAAATCAGCCTTTATTAAATTATGACTAAAAAAAAAAAGGTGTTTGCTGTGCATATAGTAAGGAACCCTGGTGGTACAATGGTTAAGCTCTTGGCTGCTAACTTAAAGGTGTGCAGTTCAAACCCATTAGCCACTCTGTGGATGTAAAGCAATTTGCTCCCGTAAAGATCACAGCCTAGGAAACTCTATGGGGTAGTTCTCTTCTGTCATATAGGGTCCCTATGAGTAGGATTCAACTTGATGGCACACAACAGCAACATGTATATACCTGACAAAATAATCATATCCAGAAAACATAACAAGTTCTCACAAATCAATACAGAAATTGCAGACAACTCAAAAAATGGCCAAAAATGTAATTTTTTATCAGAGAATTGAAAATTAAACCAAAACAAAATTTCAATACAAAATCCACAAGAAAGGCTAAAAGCAAAAAAAAAAGATCAAACAAATGCAGGAGAGAATATGGAGCAACTAGAAATTGATTCTATTATGCGTGATAGCATAAATTGAAACCACTACTTTGGGAGGTGTTTAGTGTAAACAACTAAAATTAAACATACATGTATAGAGTTAGTCAACATATCATCTTTTGGAGATATACCCAACAAAATGATTGCTTATATCCACCAGACTACATGCAGCAATATTTATAGAAGCTTATTTGTAATGGTCAAAAACTAGGAAAAAATCCAAATGTACACTATCAGTAGAATGTGTTATTTATATTATGTGCATAAAACAGAATGATGCATGGCATCAAGAAAGTGTCCATGATTCTCTAAATAAATGTAGAGATATTTTGTGTCGAGGAATTAGAATACTCAATATTGTTAAGACGTCAATTCTTTCCAAATTTATCTATATATTCAAATTTCAATCAAACTTTCAACAAGCCATTTTGTGGATATCAAGAAACTGATTCTAAACTTTATATGGAAAGATAAAAAAAAAAAAACAAACCTAGCGTGAACAACAAAGTACAGAACAGCAAAATTGTAGATCTGTTAGCATCCCACTTTAAGACCTACTATAAAGCTATAATAATCAAAAGACAGTAATATTGGTGAAAAAATAGCCACATAAAACAGTGGAACACAGTAGAGTGATTAGAAACAAATATAGACAAATAGAATCGACTGATCTTCCGCAAAGGAGCAAAGGTAATACAATGGATTAAGTATAGTCTTTTCAATAAATAGTACTAGAAAAATTGGATGTCCGTATTAAAAAAATAAAAATAAAAGGAGGAGGAGGAGAACCTAGACACAGAACTTTCACGAAAATGAACTAAAAGTGGAACATAGACATAAATGTAAAACATATGACTACGAAACTTATAGATGATAACGCAGTAGGTGTATATACTTCTCGCAGTTTCATTAGTAGGCGTGCATGTTTGAAGGATCTTTGTACAGGTACGTCAGAATCCGTGTAGACGATGTTCATAGCAATACTGTATATAATAGCTCTCAATAGGAACGAACCAAATGTCCATCAATAGAGGAGGAATAAGTAAATAATATCACATTCCAAGACTGGAATATTGCGCAGTAGTGCAAATAAACCATGAATAGAGTCTTCGACATGAATTACTCTAAAACATAAGGTTAAGCTAAACTGTCAAGTTCAAGAAAAATGCACAGGTCAAAATTTAGTCTAACATATATGCTTTTTCCTACACTAATTTTTGTAATGTGTAAGAAGTAACTCTTCAACATATTCTTACATATGACTATGGTAAGCTAAAAAATTAGCTTACCCTTTTTTTTTCCATGGCGAAGTATGTATTTTGATTTTGATTTATGAGAATGCATACTTACAAATGAAAGAACAGATCATGTTCAATTATTTACCTAAAAAGGAATATTGTTGTTAGCTTCCATTGAGTCAGCTTCAACTCGTGCTGACCTTATGTACAACAAAAGGAAACTTTGTTAGATTCTGCATCATCCTCACTCATTCACATGGTCAATTTCATCACTGTGGCTATTGTGCCAATCCATGTTATTGAGGATCTCCCACACTCTCGTGAGCACTCGGCATCACCATCACGATGGTCTCCTCCAGTGATTGATCCCTCCTGATAACATGTCCAAAGCTATCAAGTCAGATAATGTTCTATTGTGATCCAGAAATTTTTCATTGACTGATTTTCAAAAGTGGACCAGTAGGCTTTTCTTTCTTGTATGCCTTAGCCTGCAAGCTTTGTTGAAATCTGTCCAAAATGGGTGACCCTACTGGTACTTGAAATACCTATGACATAGCTTCTAGTATCACAGTAACATGCAAGCCACCCTAGTACCATCAACTGACAGTTGAGTGGAGGGAAATAATATGGTAGACAAATAACCAAACCCACTGTCGTCAAGTCGATTCCGACTCATAGCAACCCTATAGGACAGAGTAGAACTGCCCCACAGAGTTTCCAAGGAGTACCTGGTGGATTTGAACTGCCGACCCTTTAGTTAGCAGCTGTAGCACTTAACCACTATGTCACCGGGGTTTCCGGTAGACTAATAAAGGATTCATTAAATTACATTGTGTCAATTTAATAACATGGTATTGTAAAATAAATGTTTGAATATAGTGTGTTATATATTATGCCACATACTCCTCCTTCTCCCATTTTTCATCTTTTTCCTTCCTAAAGGAACTTGAACTTTTTGACCAGATGGTCTTAGCCTGAATGTACAGATGATTCATTCTTTTATAAAATTCACAAATAAATAGAATATCAAGTATGTAGTATTTAATATTATAGAACAGAGGTTGACAAGCTATGGCTTATAGGTCAAATCTCCCTGCTACTTGTTTTTGTCCTGTTTGTGAGTTAAGAATTTTTTAAAAAATATTTTTAATGATAGAAGACAATTAAATGAATATTTATTGACACATAACAAATACATGAAATTCAAATTGGAACACAATCATATTAATTCATTTACATATTATCTCTGGTAGAGCTGAGTAGTTGTGACAGTTGAATAGTTGCCTACACGGTATGAAATATTTACTCTCTGGCCCTTTCTAGAAAGTTTGCTGATCCCTAGTTTTGGGTTAGTGTAGAACATATTACGGCAATATCTACTGAATTTTTTTCTCATTGAAAGCTGAAAATTATTTTATGTTTTGTCTCTGGAAGTTAATTTTATGAAGAAGTTAATTTTCATAATTTTATGAAGAAGTTAACTTTTTGTTTGTTTTGGGAATCTGTTATTGTTCAATATTAAGGATATTTTAGTATGCTATAATTGCTTGCAGTTTTGTATTTTACATTCTCATCCTTTGGGAAATAATGCTTAGTAATGTTGATCGGTGTCTCATGAAAAGAAGGAGTTCTTAGTGGAAACTCAGAGTTAAACAAGGTTACACGTTTTCACTGTAGAATCTTTTCTTGCTTTTAACATTCCCATTTGTTTTGTGAATTCTTAGTGTGGGACATTGCATGTAGCACTTCTAAATTTATTTAATCACAAAGTCTTTTTTATGTGGTTATATTCTGTGAAATACCCCTGAGGAGAAACTATTCTGGGCATAGAAAATTTATAAGGGAGGTAAACTCCTTTTGAGGATTCAACCATATTTTTTCCTTTGAAACAGAAATAGAATATTGTTGATTAGTAAAGTCCTTAAAATACTATGAATACAATTATAGCAATGGTTATCCATCCCAGTTTGGGAATATACTTGATGTAATCATCTATATTTTCATTTGCTGTTACTTAATAATGAATTTTCAAGTACAGCTAATTATTTCATGCCTAATATATTTTAATGGAACTCCTCAGTAGAAAGGCTTGGCTATTTGATTCTGAAAATTCAGCCTCTGGAGCACAGCTATACTCTGATAGGGGTCGCCATGAATCAGAATCAATTCAAGAACACCTTTTTTGTGTGTGTGTGTTAGAGTGATTTAATTTTCTTTGTCAATGAAAAACACTTAAAATAATCTGTCTCCAAAATTTTGATTCATGTAAAATCATATCATTTATTGTTATATTGTTAAACTCCTCTAGAATTTTTTCTAGCCAAGGTTGTACAGAATGAAAAGTTTCCATTATTTAAATGTTTAACTGTTAAAGATTGCCATCTCAGAACAGATGAACATTAAACCTTTGCCTTTTCAAACTTAATGACAAAAATGTCTTTATGCCATACGCTTTCCTGTAAAAAAAGTAAAAGTTGCACCGTCTTAACACGTGTCTTCCCTTTTTATGCAGTTACTTTATTTGGCAGGAAATGAGCATATATTTCCTTCTGCTGGAGAAAGCAATTTGTGAATCATATATAGCTTGAAGAAGGCACCACCTTATTCAAAATATAAATCATATGATATCGTTATACAGGATGAATAAAGCAATGAAGAAAGCACGGACTGAGAATAGATTAGATTGCATTATAAAGACATCAAAGTAAACTGATCTAAAGGGTGTAGTGTGAATGGACTGAAATTCAAAGATATTTCATTGCTACTTAAGTCAATGGGAATTTAGTGAACAAATGCTCATTTTCTATTATAGATTTTCTTGAACACTGAGAATTAATGTGAGACCTTTATCAGAAAGTCTATTATATTATTATACTAATTGTATGTTGGATCATGTGCTTAACTAAATGAATTTTCCTAGTAAGATTTTTCTTTAAAACTCATGCTTTAAATGATTAAATAAAAACCATTGCACTTTTAATACTTTAGTGATGCTCTTCTACTTCTAGTTGTGCCATTGTAATTGTCTCCAACTTAAATATCAACTATGACAAAGTTCATTCTATATTTTTTAATTGAAATTTTAATGAATCCAAAAAATATCCTCACAAATTCTATCTGAACACTCTGATGCGTTCACTGTATCGACTTTTATTTTTCACATTCTCGTTGCACGGTCATCCTATGGCTTTTGTAGCTACTGGCAAAACGCCTGCTTACAGAAATCAAAAGTAGAGAAGGCATCAATTTTTTTCCATCAGCTAAGTTAAATTCTTCTTAGATCCCCCTACCATAATTCCTCTTAGGCTCAAATGCCAGGATCTAGCAAAGGGGCCAAAGAAAATTCAGAGTGATTTAGAAATCATGAGTCATTTCTTGCTTTTCGATACATTAGCCGCTAAAAAATTCAGGGTTCTATTAGCATGAAAAAAATGTAGAATGTCTCTATTGAATTAACAACTCACAGTATCTACCCTACCCACTGTGAAAGTTGTTACAATGAGAATTTGATAGCATTTGGTGAAATTTTTTAATCCTTTCCTTTACTGCCAATGCCCTCAAGTTAGCCACAAATTGGATTAAGGAAATGGACACAAAAAGTGGATCCTGAAGACCTGAGGGTAATATCTTGATGTTCGAAAAGAATTTGTAACAGTAGTTAAGCAATCATTTCATCATCTGCATATTTTAAGTTATACTGAGTGTTTACATACAAAATATGAAAATGCGTGAAAGTATGTGAAGATGCTGTTATTTATAAAACAACATACATTTAATGTTAAGTATATTGTCTTAATAAATTGAAACATGTTTACGCCTAATGATGTATTTTTAGCAAGTCTCATTTCTTTTAATATGTAGAAAATATAACAATTTAAATATTATAAAGAAAAACAAAATTTCTTAAAAATCATTTCAATTTAATAGGACTCTTAAAGCTTTTCATCAGTCTAGTTCACCACTCTCCATTATGACTAAACAGAGATAAATTCTAGAATTTCATATAGAACAAAATTGTTATGTTGTCATTCCCATATACCAAAGAGCTTTATGTTTTATTTTAGCATATTTGTGAAAAACTTTCTGGGTGATAAAGCATATTTATATTTGGTTTTTGTCAGGATAAAACAAAAGCAAAAATTCCACGTCTGTAAAGTTAAAAAACAAAACAAATATCAAACACCTATATGCCAGATACCAACTAGAATTGAGTCCCTTCAGCACAGACAGAAGTAAAAATAAATGGCATTAAAGTTAAACACTATTGTTGAGAAGAGAGCTTAGTGAAAACAGTGAATCAAAAATAAGATGTCTTCAGGGAAGTAAAATGTCTAAGATAACTTAAGGCTTATATCTTTGGCTTATATTATTTCATATATATCATATAGATGGTGTTGCCTGTTCTGGGAAAAATAGTAAGTGATACAAAAAATAGTATTTTTTTTGGTAAAGACAATGTCTAGCTACAATCAAATATAACATATCTAGATGGTTCAGCAATTCAATAAAATTGATTGCAAATAATATGAAACAAGTTATATCAGAAAGAATAATTCACAACCAGAAACAATTTTTACAAAATACTGCTTCAAACATAAATTTGACAGAGTACAGTAAAATATCCACTTATAATTTTAACTATAAAATATTACAATCAAAGATGACATGAACCATCATTTGATATGTGAAACCTCATAAATCTTCCATAATTTTCTCCTTTTACAGACATTCACTATTCTATTCAAACAGCTACAGCCAACATCATCATTTCAGTTGAAGGAAACACGTAATCGTAAAATATCAGGAGTTTGTCCCTGCGGATATGAGACTTACTTTTAATGTTCACTTTGTTTTCAGTACAAACGGATGTGACATTTTTGTTGTTAGGTGCCCTCCAGTCAGTTTCCACTCATAGTGACCCTATGTACAACAGAACGAAGCACTGCCTTGTCCTGCACCATCCTCACAGTTGTTGCTTTGTTCAAGCCCACTGTTACAGCCACTGTGTCAATCCCATCTCATTGACGGACATACGTGGTACATGTATATACAATTTTAAACTGTCTCTGCTTAGTATAAATAGTTCCTAAAGTTATCTTACTATTTTAGAGGGGAGTCTAAATTCAGAGACGTATCATGAAAATATTTTTTCCAGAAACCATAAATAGTGCTATTTTGAACTCCACATTCCATTACATATAAACCTGTTGCCATCGAGTCAATTCCAACTCATAGCGACTCTATAGGACAGAGCAGAACTGTCCCACAGACTTTCAAAGGAGCACCTAGTGGATTCAAACTGCTGACCTTTTGATTAGCAGCTATAGCTCTTAACTACTACGCCACCAGACTTTCCTCTATTACATATAACCCAGTGCTGTCGATATAGGTTGCCTGAATTAAAATATTTACGAATTACCTCATGAGATACCTAAAAATAATATTTTCAATAAGGTTTATCAATCACTGTAATGATCCCCTGTTTAAGTAAAGTATTTAAACAGTAGTTCAGCAGAAAATGTTTGTTAATAACCAATTCAGAGTAGGAAACAGCTCAAGGTTCTGGATACAAATAGAACTTAGTTCAAATTCTGGCACTGGCAATTTACTAGGGGTATAACCTTGGACAAGTTAAAATTTTCTAAAACATCATATATTATGTTGTTGTTAGTTGCCACGGAGCCAGCCACTGACTCGTAATGACTCCATGCACAGTGGAATTGAACTGTTGTGATCTACAGAGTTTTTATTGGGTGATTTTCAGAAGTAGATTGCTGGGGCTTTCTTCCTAGTCTGTCTTAAGTCTGGAAGCTCTAGTGACAGCTGTGTTCAGCATCATTGCAACATGCAAGCCTCCACTGACAGACAAGAGGTAGCTGTGCTTGCACCCACTGGAATCAAACTCAGGTCTCCTGCATGAAGGCACATATTCTACCAGTAAGCTACACTACCTTCCTTAATATTTTAAGTGTAAAATCAAAACAATTGTAATACCTACCTTATAGGGTGAGAGTGACTATTTAGCTGAAATTATGTATGTAGATTAAATGATCAAAACCTGGCACACACACACACAAATGACTTAGTAAGTTATATTAAGACTTTAAAATTGCTGAGTAAGAAAATCTGAAGATTCTTTCAGAAAGTTATAAAAATAATTGAATAAGTAACTAACATATCTAAGCATTCAAAGGATCACACACACAATACTAAGATTCATCAATGGTTATAAGAAGCATCATTTTCCCCTTGGATTCTAGGTATTATAATGAACAATAAATTTTTTTTTCTCTGTGAAGCAATAGTGAGCAATATTAAAATCTATGTTTTTGTAATACTATTGGTAAAACTTGAATTCAGTACATATAAATTAATGCAATTTTAAAACTTACATAAACTATCAAGACATGGTTAAAAAAAAAAAAACCTTCACATTTCATTTATCCATTTCATTTTTATTATTCTCAGTAAATACAAATGTATTGTCTATCAACAAATCTGCTAACAAAAAAAGTAATAAAATACATTATGTTATATTGTCTATCTGTCCACCTGATTTCACTGCTGTGCAAAATCTATAAATAAAATTCCTCCTGGATATTAAAGCAATTTACTTCAGTTATTTTTAATGACTTTTATTAAATTTTACCAAATACTTGATATACATAAGTATTAATATGAATTACATTTACACATTATTAGAGATGTTTGTAGTGAATTATATTGATTTAGACAGACTATTCAAGACATTCATTTTAGGGTGTTTAACATGGGTAGATGTTGAGATTAAGATATACTATTTATAGAAAAATTGTGGGTGAAAAGGCTTATTTATATGAGGAAATTAAGCAAAAATGGCTTTTTCAGGTAAAACCCATCATGGCATGTGTATTTTTGTATATTTTTGAATAGAGAAAGAGAGGGAGAGAGAAAAAATAAATGAAAATCTGATCTTATCTGGGATTTTAATTTGTATATAACACTTACTATCTTAGAGAAGACAGAAACCAAGTCCAGCATTCAAAAGAATGAATAGCCCAACCAGAGAAGAGAGCTGTGTGCATTCAGGGCTATGAAAATAGCAAGAAAATACACAAAAACAACCCTTTTCTGCAGCAATGAATAACTGACGGAGGGAGGTATTTTGCAGAACATGTTAGAGGAAAGTAAATAACCTATGCAAGAATAATATTGGTAAAGAAGTTCCATTTAAAATGTTCTTTTGAGGGTGACAGATGCAGAGGTAGGATTTTTGACCAGTAACTATGAGTGTGATGTTTCAAGAAAGGAGAATTGAGTATTTCATTCATCTGATGGGAAGGAGAAAATTTAGGAAAAATATAAGAGAGTCTGCATAACTTGGATAACACAAGAAAAAGATGAATCATGGCCAGACTGGAACAGATTCTTTCAGCCATATCAGCCTCAGAATTTTCACCAATTAATTGTGAAAAATGTTTATCAATACGAACCTCCTCCCTCATTTGTAGTTCATTTTATATAATCACTATTATGTGAAATGTATGACAATACTTACAGATTTTTTTTCTTTTTTAACAATAAAGGATCATAGTTGGTGCAAACGGTTAATACGCTCAACCACTGATCAAAAGGTTGAGACTTGAGTTCACCCGGAGGCTCCCAGGAAGACAGTCCTGGTGACCTATTTCTGACACAGCCGTCGTTGCAACCCCCCTGGAGCATGGTTCTTCTGGTAAACACATGGAGTCCCCACAAGTCACAGCCCGTTTTTTGTTTTCTTTTCTTTTAATCGAAAGTAAAATTGAGCACTTGTTATGTGCCAGCAGGGATACTAATATCCAACCAGTCCATTAACAGGTCTTGCGAGCTTTTTTGGCATTCTGTAGTTAAATCAATAAACAATAAATGTGTGCTTAATTATTATTATTTTTACTTTAACTAGCAACACTCCTTTACCTGCTACCCACCTATCAATATGCCAAAAAAGAAAAAAAAAAAGGAGTGAAAGGAACTGAACTAGAGTTGGACCATACCTCCGGAATAAAATGTATAGAGTCATTTACAGCTAATGGAGGCTCTTGAAATGGAGGGAGGTTTAGAAACAGAGTACTGTAAGCGCTCCCCTGCATAAGGGTGACATTTGTTGCTACAGAAAAGGCAACGTGACAGCCAAAGTAATGGTAGGAATATACTTTTATTCCTCATGTAATTAGTCTGTGGGTTTTTCTTTTGGTGGTTTGAGGTTGTTTGTTTTTCAAGGAATTTTTTATTTTTATACGTTGCAGAGGTGTGTGTACTTGGCTCTTAACATAACTACTTTAAGAATCTAATATCTGCTAAGGAGACTGAAGAGATCTTTAGCCACCCACCTGTATTTCAACCATGGAACAAACTCTAAACACCATCCTCATTAAGCACTAGTAACTGAGTAGATGATTTGAAGAGTGCCTCTGTGGCTTCTGGCCAGTTCCAGAAAAATCTAATATTTAAGAGACAAGCAGTGACAGAGAAACTAACGGGAATTCCATTAAGAAGGAGAGTGGATGGAGAAAAGAGGAAGAGATAATAAAGATATAAGTGATGCACATAATTTGGAATGACCTTAACCTTGTGTGATACAGAGCTCAATATGTGTTGTTCTATCACTGTGCAACTATGCTGAAATCTACCTGACCCTTCAACAAAGAACTTCAAACAATCCCCATTTGCCGTTGTGCAAGTTTTCTCTGAGGGAACATGGCAAGACACAACAAACAACAATAGAAGATGACAGCAGATTAAGGGAAGTAGACTTCCACGAAACAGATGGTCAGAGTCATCATACACCTCTGTGGATTACAACAGAGTAAAAATAATTCTTGATTATTATTCCTAGATTAGTAAATTTAACCCTTCAAGAACATGAAATAATGTTTACTCATGATAAATTACTCAGCCATATATTCTAAAGTGTAAAAATGAAAAAGGTTAAAATGATGTTTTTCAGTGACTAGAGAAATGAATATAGAATATAGTTATTTTATTTGAAACAATGAAATATCTATAGTATTTCACCTCTATTAAAGAAAGTACACACATAAAACATTCAATGTACTGTAAATTTTAGGCAATGTATCAATCAGTGTTTGCCAAATTACTTCTTCCAACTTTTTTTTGTAATTATGATCGATCCTCTTAAAAATATTCAACTGTATTACATTTGTGAAAATCAGTTGAAGTTTATATTCTCCCAGACAACTAAATGAGTTTTCTTAATGACTTATTTTTTAACAAAAAATATTGAAAACACTATATAATGTAGTAAATAATTGAGAAACTGTAGAAAATTTAGAAAAATGCAAAGCTTTGAGGATGGGCACTAAGACTTTTTGTGAAGCAAGAAAATAAACCTCACCCAATATTTACCACCCAATACTAGTAATAGGAACTCTGGTGAGCAGTTGTGTAGAAGCTTGATGAATGAACTCTTAAGTATTACAAGCAGGTGAGCGTGTATCTAGAGCTGGCAGGAGGGAGTAGATCCAGCAAGTTGTCTCAGTTTGACAAATAATAGTTAAGTTTTATTCTCAACAAAAGTTCTTTTAAATTCTTTGCCTTATTAAATAACTAATTAAATAATCTTTACAACATCCATATAAAGTAACCCATAACCCATTGCGAACTAATCGATTCTGACTCATAGCGACCCTATAGGACAGAGTAGAACTGCCCCATAGAGGTTCCAAGGAGCACCTGGCGGATTCGAACTGCCGACCCTTTGGTTAGCAGCCATAGCACTTAACCACTACACCACCAGGGCTTCCTCCATATAAAGTAAAAAAAAAAAAAAAATTTTTCTTTTAGTTAGTAGCGACTATTATTTCCATTATTAGAAATCACGGAACTGAGCTACAGAGAACTAAAAGAGCTTTCTTGAGATTACACAGCAAATAAGTGATAGAACTACTGAGACACCTAAATATATTACAAACAAAACATGCAAGATTAAAGTTAGGATGTTGTTCTGCAATTTACCTTGATTGCATAATATGCAATAATTCCAATGTGAGGGGGAACTGAGGCCATATACATGATTAAAGTTTTCAACAGTATAGGTGGTGTGGGCAGGGAAACTTAATTACATTTAGAAAAAGAAAGAACTGTGATTTTTTCTTGAATTTTAATTCATGAGTCAATGCATAAGTGATATAAATCAATATGAGTTTCTGTTTTTAAGTGTTAAATTTGTATATACACACAGGTTGATTTCATTTTTTTTTATATCTATGTCTATGTCATGTCTATATCAATCATCTATATTATCTATATATCTATTTTTATATCTACCTATACACATATGCAGAGATTGATTATATATATATATGTATGTATTTTATGATCGAGGAGTAAAGGTGGTGTTATCTTACAAAAAAATATACTGCAAACTCATTCAGCCCATTTGGAAACTCTAGGAGGTATGGAATCCTTTCTCCACCCTCAAAAAGCATTGTGAATATAATCACCTCCTAGAGTTGTTTATCAAATCAAATATCCTGTGATTTATATACTATTATGGGATTTCTCTGCTTAAGGGTATGATTGCAAGTTAATACATCATATGATAGAAACTTGCCATAATCTAGTGATTATAAATCTTTTAGATTTCTGTTCAAAAATAAAGATTTACGAGCAAGAGTTGCATTCTTCTTTTCTTTCATGTATAGTCTTAGGATTCTATGAATAATTCAATATGGAAAATGTCACTTTCAAAGATATGGTAAATAGTAAAGTTGTGTGTGACTTTATGCAAGTGTGTCTATGTATACATAAACAACTTAAGGTATAACATGTATCAAAATCAGGAAATCTTATTTAAATATTTTCTGAATTTTGAATATATCCTTAAAATGTTATATGCAAAAACATACTTTGTGTTTTTTTCATCAATTCTATAGAGTTAGGTAATTTATGAACTAAACATTTTAAGATATTTAAATAATTATTTTCTGTGGTAATATTTCTGTTTCTAAATATTTTCCAATTTATAAAATTTAAGCATGAGCATTTTTAAAATAAAAATTTCAGTTTAAAATAAGACTATTGTTTGAGGCATCAGTTCACACTACTGCCAATTGTCTTATAATAGAAAGAGTACTAAGGAAGTAAAGCTTTGGGAATTAGCTCAATCAATTTCACATTACCCATAAATTTTATTTTTGCTTGAAAGAAATTATTTTTAAGTCAGATCTAGACTATATTTAAAATACTCATATAATATTAAAAAAAAAAGTCCTTCTTCCTTCACAAATACTATTGCCTATGCCTAACTAAGTATACTAAATCTTTGCACTTACAGATTACAAAACCCGTTGCAGTCGATTCTGACTCATAGCAACTGTATAGGTTGGAACAGTTAAAGATGGAAATTCTTAAAGAAAATGCTCCTAATTTCAGTTTAATCTCTACTTTTTCTAGTAAAAGCCCGTTGCTGTCCAGTTGACCCTATAGGACAGGGTAGAACTGCCCTATGGGATTCCAAGGGGCAGCTGGTGGACTTGAACTGCCAACCTTTTAGTTAGCAGCTGAGCTCTTAACCACTGTGCCACCAGGGCTCCACTTTTTCTAATACTCTCCAATAATTAATATTTAACTTGTATAGGACACATTGCAGAGTGCTGTGGCAACTAATTTTTAAAGCAGTGTACCCTGCAGACCTTGAACACAGAATTTGTAATTCACAAACACATTGGAATTCTCACTTTGGATACTTACGTAACATCTCTAGGCTCTGTTTTTTCTTCTATAAAATGAAGATAATAGTAGCACTTATCTAGCTGCATTGTTGTGATGGTTAAATGATACAATGTAGGTAAACCACTTCACAAAGTAGCTCATAATATTCATAAAATTATCAAATATTAAAAATTAAATGTTTTTTTTTTACTTTCCTGCAAAAATGGTCAAGTAAATCTTGTAGCAATGGCAACAACGTTAAAGTAAATTTATATTCTTGAACATTTGTTCTTGCTTTTTATAAAACTTTTTATAAAACTCATCATTACTGATATAAAAAGAGGGTTGCTAGTAGCAAGAATTGACTCAATGGCAACTGGCTTGGTTTTTGTTTCTGTTTTTTTTTTTAAATAAAACTAAGAGTTACAACATTAATAATAGCAATAATAATACTATTTTGCCTTTGTTAAACAATTAGCATTAAAAAGCACATTACCTATTTGTTTCACTGAATCCTTACAACCAACTTCTGCAGTTTACAGATTTAAAAACAAACTAACAAAAACACAGACATTTCGAGATAACATAGTAAAAGCCAGAGGAATTAGAATTAAAACTGTAGAAGACTTCTTTCAGAATGTGGTTTTAACTAAATCATGCTATGCAGACATCCTATACTGTATATTGACCCCTCCCACTATTTAGGTACGTACATCCACACACACAAACACAGTAGTATTGAAACTAAAGTGATTATAAGACAAAATGAGAAAGAAGAGAATGATTTCCTTCAGGATTTTTATTCAAGACTACTTATATGACTCCTTCATATCCTAGTGGTAAATGCTTAACAACAGCTGCTGGAGGCTGGTAGAGGCGAGCAAGGTCCAGATGGGTAGTTTTGCTAATTTCCATTTTCGTTGGTGTGAAATATCCCCCATATGACTTTCTTTAAGCTACCAATGATTGAAAATTAAAACAGATTTCAAAATTGCTGAAGACATAATAATCAATTCTAGTAAATTGGTAAGCTGGTATGAATCTGTTCAGTAACACCATTAAATTACCTTGCTTCATTTTATCTTAAAACTCTATTGGAGGTGGAGCCAAGATGATGGAATAGGCAGACGCTTCCAACAAGCCCTCTTTACAGCAAAGACCTGAAAAAACAAGTGAAACAAGTATATTTATGACAAGCTAGGAGCCCTGAGCAGCAAAGTCAAGCTTAGAAAATGAACTGAGGGGCCGGCAGAGAAAGAGACAGTTCAGAAGAGGCGAGGAGTTACCAGACCTGATTCACAGGGAGCCCTCAGGCACGATTCCCAGGAGTGACAGGGTCACACTGGAGCTACCTTTTGGCCACAGTTTCCTCAGGGAGAAGCAGCTAGCCACACAGACTACTAATGCCTCTAGAACCAAATAAGAACAGAGTTCTCAGCAAAAACTAAGTACTTGCCTGTATTTTACCTCGCCCCGCCCACCCCCGGCTCCCAAGCCAGCTTCAGTGGCTGACTTCCCTGGCCCTGAGAGTAGGCCTGGGTGAGCACCTAGAGCCACCCTCCCAGCCCTGGAGAAGGAATAAATTTGCAATTGGAGAAAAAGATAATTTGCCAGTTCCACTAACCAGGGAGCTCAGGACAGAAGGAGCTCCTGTCCAGGCATAAACAGTCCGTGGGCTTTGAGTACCTTTCCCCTCTGCATGGACATGTGTGGGCCTATTTCAGGAGACTAGGCCTTTGTTGGCAGACTCAAACTGTTTCAGCTGTGCAGTGGAGAGGTGGGTGTTTGATGTTTGACATTGCTTTGTCTATTAAACAGGGTCCTCACCTACCCAAAATAGAGGCCTTAGGACTGGTGGCTCCACTCAGGTCACCCAGCCACCTGCAACAGGGGTCCAAGGATAACTGGTACCTCCCAGTCCTTACAACCAAAAACATTGGGTGCCATGGTCTGTCTGCAGAACCCATCTACCTGTATGCTCTAGGGAACAGGGACATCTTTCCTCAGAGGCATGTGGGGGACAATTCTCAGCCCCAGCCTTGTTCAGAGTGTGATATGCTGCTGCAACCAGATATCAGTATTTACACCAATCACCCCTGCCCCTCTAAGGCTGTAGAACAGAGCCTGTACCACACACTTGGTCAACTACCTGGACACCTGAGCTGATTTCATACAAGAAAAGTGAATGAACTTCTAGACTGATATACTTGATAACAGCTCTAGCCATCTGGGGACAGGACATTAGAGCTACAAAGGTGAAAATAATCAAGCTAGTTCACTGAAGCAACCCATTTGGAAATATCAAAACAAAAGAAGGCAAGAAGTTACAACACAGTAAGCAAACATAAATAAACTAGTAGAATACCTTATACATGTCTTGGAGTCAACAGTCAATATCGAGTCACATAAATAAACAGACCATGATAGCCTCAAGAAGCTCTCAAAACAAAGAATCAAGGGATCTTCCAGATGAAAGTGCATTCCTGGAATTACTAGGAGCAGAATATAAAAGGTTAATATACAGAACCCTTCAAGACATCAGGAAGGAAATGAGGCAATATGCAGAACAACCCAAGGAACACACAGATAAACCAACTGAAGAAATTAAAAGGCTTATTCAGGAACATATTGAAAAATTTAATAAGCTGGAAAAACTCACAGACAGACAGCAATAAGAAATTCAGAAGATTAACAATAAATTACAGAAGTAGACAACTCAATAGAAAGTCAGAGGAGCAGAATTGAGCAAGTGGAAGGCAAGATTTCTGAACTTGAAGATAAGGCACTAGGCACTAACATTTGGAAAAAATCAGATGAAAGAATTCAAAAAAAAAATGAAGAAAACATAAGAAACATGTGGGACTCTATCAAGAGAAATAACCTACGAGTATTGGAGTACAACATCAGGGAGGGATAACAGAAAATAAGAGAGAATTCTTGAAGATTTGTTGGGGGAAAACTACCCTGATACCATGAAAGATGAGAGGATGTCTATCCAAGATGCCCATCAAACTCCAAATAAGGCAGATGTTGAAAGAAAATCACCAAAACATTTTATAATCAAACTTGCCAAAACCTAAGATAAAGAGAGAATTTTAAGAGCAGCTAGGGATAAATGAAAAGTCCCCTACTAAGGAGAAACAATAAGAATAAACTCAGACTACTTGGCAGAAACTTTGCAGGCAAGAAGGCAATAGGATGACTAATAAAAATTTGAAGGAAAAAAACTGCAGTCCAAAAATCATATATCCAGCAAAACTGACTCTCAAATATGAAGGTGAAATTAGGACATTTGCAGATAAACAGAAGTTTAGGGAATTCATAAAAAACCAAACCAAAACTAAAAGAAATGCGAGAAGGAGTTCTTTTGTTAGAAAATCAATAATATCACAATCCTAGACTAGAACACTGGGCGGAGCAATCAGATTTCAACCCAGACAGGGAAATCACAAAAATAAAGCAAGATAAAAAAATAAAGGCTCAAAAGAGGGTAACAGCAATGTTATTATGTAAAAGAAGACAACATTAAAACAATAAAGAGGGACTAAGAAATGTAGTCACAGATCTTCCATATGGAGAGGAAGATAAGCTGAAACAAAGAAATAAAATTTAGGTTTAAATTTAGAAAAATAGGGGTAAATAATAAAGTAACCACTAAGGAGAGAAACTATCCTACACATCAAAATAAAATACAGGAAAAAAATAGAGACTCAGCAGAAACAAAGTTAACAACAATGAATATGAGGAAAGATAATATATAAAAACAAGCTACTGAGCACATAAAATTAAGTGGGAAAAAGAAACTGTCAACAACACACAAAAAAGACATCAAAATAATAGCACTAAATTCATACCTACCCATAATTACGCCTAAAGTAAATGGACTAAATGCATCGATAAAGAGACAGACAATGGCAGAATGGATTAAAAAGCATCATCTGTCAGACACACCTTAAACTTAGAGAGATAAACCAACTAAAACTCAAAGGATGGAAAAAATATGTCAAGCAAACAACAATCAAAAAAGAACAGAATTTGCAATATTAATTTCTGACAAAATATACTTTAAAGTTAAATCCATCATAAAGGATAAGGAAGGACATTATATAATGGTTAAAGGGACAAGATACCAAGAAAATATAACCATATTAAATATTTATGCACCCAAAGACAGGGCTGCAAGATATATAAAACAAACTCTATCAGCATTGAAAGGTGAAATAGACAGCTACACAATTATACTAGGAAACTTCAACACACCACTTTCAGTAAAGGAGAGGACACCAAGAAAGAAGCTCAATAAAGACACGGAAGATCTAAATGTCACAAACAACCAACTTGACCTCATAGACATATACAGAACACTCTACCCAACAGCAACCAAGTATACTTTCTTACCTAACAAACATGGAACATTCTCTAGAATAGACCAGGTATTAGGTCATAAAGCAAGCTTTAGCAGAATCCAAAACATTGAAATATTACAAAGCATCTTCTCTGACCATAAGGCCAAAAAAGAGGAAATCAATAACAGGAAAGGCAGGGAAAAGAAATCAAACACTTGGAAACTGAACAACACCCTGCTCAAAAAACACTGGATTATAGATGACATGAAGGATGGAATAAAAAAATTCATAGAATTCAATGAGAATGAAAACACTTCCTATCAGAACCTTTGGGACACAACGAAAGAAGTGCTCAGAGGTCAATTTATATCAATAAATGCACACATACAAAAAAAAAAGAGCCAAAATCAAAGAATTATCCCGACAACTTAAACAAATAGAGAGCAACAAAAGAAACCCTCAGGCACCAGAAGAAAACAAATAATAAAAATTTGAGCAGAACTAAATGAAATAGAAAACAGAAAAACATTGAAAGAATTAACAAGACCAAAAGCTGGTTCTTTGAAAAAATCAACAAAATTGATAAAGCATTGGCCAAACTGACAAAAGAAAAACAGGAGAGGAAGCATATAACCAGAATAAGGAATGACATGGGCGATATTACAACAGACCCAACAGAAATTAAAAGAATCATATCAGATTACTATGAAAAATTGTACTCTAACAAATTTGAAAACCTAGAAGAAATGGATGGATTCCTAGAAACGCACTACCTACCTAAACTAACACAAACAGAGGTAGAACAACAAAACAGACCCAGAACAAAAGAAGAGATTGAAAAAAGGTATTTTAAAAAAACTCCCAATAAAAAAAATCCTGGCCCTGAAGGCTTCGCTACAGAGTTCTATCAAACTTTCAAAGAAGAGTTAACACCACTACTACTAAAGGTATTTCAGAGCATAAGCATAGAAAACATCAAAATACTCATTCTATGAAGCCACCATGTCCCTGATACCAAAACCAGGTATAGACACCACAAAAAAAGAAAATTGCAGACCTATATCCCTCATTAACTTAGATGCAAAAATCCTCAACAAAATTCTAGCCAATAGAATTCAACAACATATCAAAAAAGTAATTAACCAAGACCAACTGGGATTCATACCAGGTATGCAGGAGTGGTTCAACATTAGAAAAGCAATTAGTGTAATCCATCATATAAACAAAACAAAAGACAAGAATCATATGATTTTATCAATTGATGCAGAAAAGGCATTTGACAAAGTTCAACACACATTCATGATAAAAACTCTCAGAAAATAGAAGGAAAATTCCTCAACATAATAAAGGGCCTTTATACAAAGCCAATAGCCAACATCATCCTAAATGGAGAGAGCCTGCAAGCATTCCCCTTGAGATCAGGAACCAGATAAGGATGACCTTTATCACCACTCTTATTCAAGATTGCGCTGGAGGTCCTAGCCAAAGCAATTAGGCTAGATAAAGAAATACAGGGCATACAGATTGGCAAGAATGAAGTAAAATTATCTCTATTCACAGATGACAGGGTCTTATGCACAGAAAACCCTAAGGAATCCTCCAGAAAACTATGGAAACTAATATAAGAGTTCAGCAGAGTATCGGGATACAAGATAAACATACAAAAATCAGTTGAATTCCTCTACACCAACAAAAGGAACATCGAAGAGGAAATCCCCAAATTGATACATTTTACAGTAGCCCTCAAGAAGATAAAATACTTAGGAACAAATCTTACCAGAGATGTAAAAGGCTTATACAAAGAAAACTACAAAATACTACAAGAAACCAAAACATGGTTAGGAAGACTTAACATTATAAAAATGTCTCTTCTACCAAAAGCAATCTATACATTTAATGCAAAAAGTGATCTATACACTTAATGCAATTCCAATCCAAATTCCAATGACATTCTTTAATGAGGTGGAGAAGCAAATCAGCAACTTCTTATGGAATGGAAAGAGGCTCCAGATAATAAAACATTACTGAAAAAGAAGAACAAAGTGGGAGGCCTCACTCTACCTGATTTTAGAACCTATTATACCACCACAGTAGTCAAAACAGCCTGGTACTGGTACAATAGATATGCAGACCAATGGAACAGAAGTGAGAATCCAAACATAAATCCATCCACATATGAGCAGCTGATATTTGACAAAGGCCCCAGAACAGTTAAATGGGAAAAGATAGTCTTTTTAACAAATGGTGCTGGCATAACTGGATATCCTTCTGCAAAAAAATGACATAAGACCCATACCTCACTCCATGCACAAAAACAAGCTCAAAATGGATCAGAGGCCTAAATATAAAATCTAAAATGATAAAGGTCATGGAAGAAAAAATAGGGACAACAGTAGCAGCCCTAATACATGGCATAAACAGTATACAAAACATTACTAACCATTCAGAAGAAAAACTAGACAACTGGGAGCTCCTAAAAATCAAACACCTATGCTCATCCAAAGACTTCACTAAAAGAGTAAGAAAATTACCTATAGACTGGGAAAAAGTTTTTGGCTATGACATTTCTGATCAGCGTCTGATCTCTAAAATCTACATGAAAATGCAAAAACTCAACTTCCAAAAGACGAATAACCCAATTAAAAAAATGGACAAAATATATGAACAGCCACGTCACTAAAGAAGACATTCAGGTAGCTAACAGTTACATAAGGAAATGCTCATGATTGTTAACCATCAAAAAAGAAATGCAGATCAAAACTACAATGAGATTTCATCTCACTCCAACAAGGCTGGCATTAATTCAAAAAAACACAAAATAATAAATGTTGGAGAGGCTGTGGAGAGATTGGAACACTTATACACTGCTGGTGGGAATGTCAAATGGTACAACCACTTTGGAAATTGATTTGTAGCTTCCTTAAAAAGCTAGAAGTCCAATACAACTCAGCAATCCCACTCCTTGGAATATATCCTTTACACGAACAGATATATGCACACCCATGTTTATTGCAGCACTGTTTACAATAGCAAAAACATGGAAGCAACCAAGGTGCCCATCAATGAATGAATGGATAAATAAATTATGGTATATTCACACAATGAATACTATGCATCCATAAAGAACAGCAAGGAATCTGTGAAACATTTCATAACATGGAGGAACCTGGAAGGCATTATGCTGAGCGAAATTAGTCAGTTGCAAAAGGACAAATATTGTATAAGGCCACTATTTTAAGATCTCAATAAATAGTTTAAACAGAGAAGAAAATATTGTTTTGTGGTTACTAGAGTGGGGAGGGAAGGTGGATGGGAGAGCGGTATTCAAGAACTACTTAGGTGACAGGAAAGACAACACACAATGCAGGTGAGGTCAGCACAACTGGACTAAAGCAAAAGCAAAGAAGGTTCCTGAATAAACTGAATGCTTCGAAGGTCAGCGTAGCAGGGGCAGGGGTCTGGGGACCATGGTTTCAGGGGACATCTAAGTCAATTGGCACAATAAAATCTATTAAGGAAACATTCTGCATCCCACTTTGGAGAGTGGTGTCTGGGGTCTTACATGCTAGCAAGCAGCCATCTAAGATGCACCAATTGGCCTCTACCCACCTGGATCAAAGGAGAATGAAGAACACCAAGGACACAAGGTAATTACAAGCCCAAGAGACAGAAAGGGCCACATAAATCAGAGACCACATCAGCCTGATACCAGAAGAACTAGATGGTGCCCAGCTACATCTGATGACTGCCCTGATGAAGAACATAACAGGGAACCACTGAAGGAGCAGGAGAGCAGTGGGATGCAGACCCCAAATTCTCATAAAAAAGACCAGTCTGACTGAGACTAGAAGGACCCTGGTGGTCATGGCCCCCAGAGCTTCTCTTGGCCAAGGACAGGAACCATTCCTAAAGCCAACTCTTCAGACAGGGATTGGACTGGATAGTGGGTTGGAGAGGGTTGCTCGTGAGGAGTGAGCTTTTGGATCAGGTGGACACTTGAGACTATGTTGGCATCTCCCGCCTGGAGGGGAGATGAGAGGGTAGAGGGGGTTAGAATTTGGGATGACATATGTATACAAGGACATATGTATACTTTAACTCTCAATTAATGTTAGTACACTTCCACATTATATATTTTTTTTCTTAAAGCATATCAGTCACAAAAAAATAAAAATAAAAACATTACCATCAAGTCAATTCTGACTTATAGTGACCCTATAGAACAGAGTAGAACTCCTCCATGGAGTTTTCAAGACCGTAACCTGTACTGAAGCAGACTCCCACGTCTATATCCGCGGAATGGCTGGTGGGTTTGAACCACTGATCTTTAGGTTAGCAGTCCAGAGCTTAACTATTGCACTACCTGGGCTCTTTATATTGGTCACAGATTGTGCTAATCATGATTATGCTACGAAACGTTTTATGTAATTTCTCAGTCTTTGCACAGTACCTCTGGAATCTGAAATAATGAAAGCGTTTACAATCTTCCTATAAAAGCTTTGGGTGTAAACAGTAGAATAATGAAGTAAAATAAATTTGAATTTGTATTTACTCGGGCATCTTGCTCAGCATTTACTGGGTGTTACTTGATGATGAATATGAAACAAAATAAGCTGAGCGGGCTTGGAGATGATCTTTAGTTATTTACATGTCTGGGCTTACTGTCAGGTTATTTTATGCGCATATGGAATGAGAGTGAGGATGAAGATGGCACCCACAGAGATCTTGTCAACAAACCTGTGCACAGTGCTGTCCCTTAAGCAAAGCACTGCCTATAAACGTAAGCCAGGTGACCCAGATACAGTGCTTGACGTTTCCTTATAATGACTGGCCGGATTTGCTAAGATCCCTGAATACTCATTTATACAGAACAGCAGTTATAGGGGTAGATTCACTACACGGGAGAAACAAACCTAACCAAAAAGATATTATTTAAATTTTGTTGGTGAATAATTTAACAGTGGTATATTAAAACAAGACTTTTCTATGAATGTTAAAGTCTGGGATTTACTAAAAACGAAATTTAATAATTTTTTTTTTTTTAATTAGACAAGAACTTATTAAATTATAGCATGGTGCTACTTTTCTATATATGTTGACAAGAAGAAAAAATAACTGATGCCAGCTAAGCAAGCTAGGGATCTGATCTTTTCTATGTCATTTACTTCAGTATAAGCTTTCTTCTCCTTCTTCATAATTTGCAAAAATACTGATAAAATTGCCAGTTGAATACTTTTGCCTTAAATGTAGGTATTTTTGCAAAGAATTTCTGTAATAAAACCTTTTTTATATATTTTAAAAATTAAGTCATTGGATGCTGTTGGAGGTAACGTGCACCAGTGAGCTGTTTACACTAACAGTGTTTCAATCAGAATGGACCACTAATGTGTAATGATAAAAATCAAAGCTATTCTACAATCAACAACTATTTTCAACTATTGGTAATATGTCAAAAGCTGATCAAAATTAGTGATTTTTTTTTTTTTGAAAAGCTCATTTATTCAACTACTACTAACCATTGAAAGCACACTGGCAACAATTGGAACTCTGCCATTCTTGGGCAAAAGATTCATATGAGTTGCTGGCTTAAAATACAGGTTCCTAGATCATGCCATGATTTATTCTTTAGTATGTATAGGGTGACATCAAGAAATCTGTATTTTTAACAAGCACCCAAAGATATCATGGTGCAAGCAGCCCGCAACTCGCACTTTGGAAAAGACAACCATTCTCCGTTGAAAATACTCATGTAAAAGCATAGAGATGGCTGTTGTGATGAGTGACCAAGTCATATTCTGGGAAATTTCCTCAGCAATTTGGTATTTGTATCAATGAGAAGACCATTTCAAGATAGACTTTACCATAAATGGAAAGAAAATGTAAACAATACATGAAATCCCAATATAATGAACATCCAGGTTTATGACTTGTTTTAGTAGATGCAAATTAACATCTGCACAAGCGCACACACACACAAAAAAAAACGAGCAGAAAACCCCTTGCCGTGTAGCTGATTCCAATTCACGGCGACACCATGTATCACAGAATAGAATATAAGATTTGTTGTTGTTAGCTGCCGTCAAGTTGAACCCCAACTCATGAAAACCCCACGAATGACAGAGTAGAACTGTTCCATAGGTTTGTCTTGATTTTAATATTTATGGAGCCCAGGTGGCACAACAGTTAAGCGCTTGGCTGCTAACTGAAAGGTTGGTGGCTCAAACTCACCTAGTGGCTCCACAGGAGAAAGATGTGACAATAGTACCTGTAAAGATTATAGCCTAGAAAACATTATGGGACACTTCTACTCTGTCACGTGGGGTCACTAGGAGTCAAAAATTGAAGAGACAGCACCTAAAAACAATAATAATCTTTACAGAAGCAGATCACCTGGCCTTTCTTCCAAAGTACCACTGGGTGGGTTCAAACAGCCAAGCTTTGGGTTAGTAGTGGAGAGCAATCCATCTGCACTACCCAGGGACCTTTATTAGCATCTATAAGAAACCCCAGTGGCCTAGTGGTCGAGAGCTACAACTGCTAACTAAATGGTTGGCAGTTCAAATCCACCAGCAGCTCCTTGGAAACCATACGGGGCAGTTCTAGTCTGTCCTATACGGTCGTTATGAGTCAGATTCCACTGGACAGCAACGAGTTTCATTCTTTTTTATTTTTATTTCTAAATAAGACAACCAGTTCATTCACATTCCAGTCATAGAGCTGGACAGAGAAGCCTATAATGTCAGTTATTTTAACAGTATTTTTGCAAGCTTTAATTCCAAATATATAAAACATTTAATTTTTTTGAAACTTAAATAACTAATTTATAAGGCAACAATGATTTTGTATAATAGAAATGTCAATGCCAGCCTGTATTGTATATAGTTAATATGAGAAAACTGGATGAGTGAAATTACAAAATATGGATTTTTATCTTAGTAATTCTCTTTTGTTTTTCATAAGCTATGCACCACGTGCTAACAAAAGCTGCCTTCTATTGTTTTCATTTATCCTCTAAGCAGAAATCAGGCGTTCCTATAAGAAAGAGCATAGCTCCTTTTTGAGAAGCTGGTTAAATATAGCCACTGCGAAGCAGTCTGATTCAAGGTCTCTAAGATTCTGCACAGGTGAATAGCATTGCTAAGGTACATACTAGCTGTTCCTACAGGCAGCACAAACTTTACCTACTGGATAAAAGATATAAATTCAGGTCAATGCTTTAGTACAAAAAATATTATTACCAAGCCACCAATTTTCCCTTCCCTACTTGAAGTACTCCTCCTTGTCAGTACTTTTATATTTTTAAAGGGCAGGAACTTATAAATGTTAATTCATCACAACTATAAAGCATATTTTATGAAATTTCAAAGTCAGTTCAGGGAAGGCAAATGGAAAATACACTTATGAATTAGAGGACTGAGAGTTATGCCCATTTTTTAAAAAACTGAAACACTATTAGGATGTAATCACTTAGAATAATATTTTAACTTACTTATACTATCTCTTTAGCAGGATAGAAAAAGGCCTGGAATTAAAATCATTTTTAAAAATCCTGCGTACAGTATACCAAAAACCGGTTGCCACCAAGTCGATTCTGACTCATGATTACTCTAGAAAACAGAGTGGAACTGCCACATAGGGTTTCCAAGGAGCGGCTGGTGACTTCGAACTGCAGACTTTTTGGTTAGCAGCTGAACTCTTAACCACTGTGCCACCAGGGCTCTGTGCACAGTGTAAACCAAAACCAAACCGGTTGCTTTCGAGTCGATGCCCCATAGGGTTCCCAAGGAGTGCCTGGTAGATTCAAACTGCCAACCTTTTGGTGGTTAACAGCTGTAGCTCTTAATGACTAGGCCACCAGGTTTTCTGTGTACGGTATAGTTCTGTTTAAATATAAACTTTCTTTCTTTTTTTTTTTTTTTTTAAGGAAAGGAGATTCCCCAATGTAAATGTATACCTTCCCCAATGCAAAGGTATATCCGCCTCCACAATTTCCCATCGTGCTGGCACATCTTGGGAGAGTTTACATTGTTTTCTTGCAAACAAGAACGCCCAAGGAATTTCAAAGAGTACCTCAAAATATTTCACTACTTAGCCTGTATGTGGTCACATTCTAGAAAACACATAAAAGTAAAAGGCAACCAAGGAAGAACTTACACACTCACCAAGTATAATCTACTTGACTATTATAAAGCTAACTGACACAAATGTAGGAGGTAATACCTTTACTACAGTTGTCTTATTCTTAAGTAGTAAGGGTAAACGAAGCTTTCTCTAAGACTGTATACTGTAGCCTATGAGTTTCTTCCAGATTTGATGATCATGAGAATGCTATTCTCAGATTTCAGACTGCAACTAAGTTAATTGATCAAGGGTATTTCTCTGCACTCTGTGTTTGCACTGAGGGCTGAGACCACATTTCCCAAATATGCTCACATCCAGTGCTTGAGATACTGAAGCAAGGCTGTTCCTGGAAGAAGGAGGACTCCTCCGGTAGGTAACTTTGGCTCATGTGCTCCTTGGTGGGCTTGCTGAATTTATCATGGAATTACACAGCCGTCTAAAATACTTCCACCTAGTATTCCTTTTTCCTTCTCTCCTTCCTGCCTCTTTCCTTCTCTCCTTCACCTGAAGTCTGACTTGCATTGTGGCCTCATGGCTCTCCAGCTTTCCTAGGCTCCCTCTCCAAATTCTTTCATAGATATTTCCCTTCGTAAGTTTTGCATATGCTTATTTCCATCTTAGTATCTATTTCTCAGAGCACCTAAACTAAAATACCAGAAATAAAAAATTAATTTTGAACTAAAACTTCTAACATGTAAAAACAGCTGTCAAGGATTTCTCAATTATTTCTTTCTGAAGAAGCCAAAACTAAGGTGGGAAGTAAGAAAGCACACTCGTCTCTGGTGTTACTAAATGTGTGTCTGCCTGTTCGGTGGATTGGGGCTTGCATAATTTTTGCAGCATATAAAACGATCAGTGCAAGTGTAAATATAAATAATATTTCTTCTTCTAATCTTTACTACTTGTGCTCCCAGATTTGAAACACTGCACCCAGGTCTTTTAAAGGAACAAAAACAAACTAAAGGGACAGTACATTATTATTTTTTTTTTTAACTTTTATTGAGCTTCAAGTGAACGTTTGCAAATCAAGTCAGACTGTCACATATAAGTTTACATACACCTTACTCCATACTCCCACTTGCTCTCCCCCTAATGAGTCAGCCCTTCTAGTCTCTACTTTCGTGACAATTTTGCCAGATTCCAACACTCTCTATCCTCCCATCCCCCCTCCAGACAGGAGATGCCAACACAGTCTCAAGTGCCCACTTGATACAAATAGCTCACTCTTCATCAGCATCTCTCTCCTACCCACTGACCAGTCCCCTTCATGTCTGATGAGTTGTCTTCGGGAATGGTTCTTGTCCTGGACCAACAGAAGGTTTAGGGACCATGACCGCCAGGATTCCTCTAGTCTCAGTCAGACCATTAAGTATTGTCTTTTTGTGAGAATTTGGGGTCTGCATCCCACTGATCTCCTGCTCCCTCAGGAGGTCTCTGTTTTGCTCCCTGTTAGGGCAGTCATCTATTGTAGCCGGGCACCAACTAGTTCTTCTGGTCTCAGGATGATGTAAGTCTCTGGTTCATGTGGCCCTTTCTGTCTCTTGGGCTCATAGTTATCGTGTGGCCTTGGTGTTCTTCATTCTCCTTTGCTCCAGGTGGGTAGAGACAAATTGATGCATCTTAGATGGCCGCTTGTTAGCATTTAAGACCCCAGACGCCACATTTCAAAGTGGGATGCAGAATGTTTTCATAATAGAATTATTTTGCCAATTACCTTAGAAGTCCCCTTAAACCATGGTCCCCAAACCCTCGCCCTTGCTCCGCTGACCTTTGAAGCATTCAGTTTATTCAGGAAACTTCTTTGCTTTGGGTCCAGTCCAGTTGAGCTGACCTTCCATGTATTGAGTATTGTCCTTCCCTTCACCTAAAGCAGTTCTTATCTACTAACTAATCACTAAATAACCCTCTCCCACCCTCCCTCCCTCCCCCCCTCGTAACCACAAAAGAATGTGTTCTTCTCAGTTTATACTATTTCTCAAGATCTTATAATAGTGGTCTTATACAATATTTGTCCTTTTGCCTCTGACTAATTTCACTCAGCATAATGCCTTCCAGGTTCCTCCATGTTATGAAATATTTCACAGATTCGTCACTGTTCTTTATCAATGCATAGTATTCCATTGTGTGAATATACTACAATTTATTTATCCATTCATCCGTTGATGGACACCTTGGTTGCTTCCAGCTTTTTGCTATCGTAAACAGAGCTGCAATAAACATGGGTGTGCATATATCTGTTTGTGTGAAGGCTCTTATTTCTCTAGGGTATATTCCGAGGAGTGGGATTTCTGGCTTGTATGGTAGTTCTATTTCTAACTGTTTAAGATAACGCCAGATAGATTTCCAAAGTGGTTGTACCATTTTACATTCTCACCAGCAGTGTAGAAGTGTTCCAGTCTCTGCCCAACCTTTCCAACCTTTATTATTTTGTGATTTTTGGATTAATGCCAGCCTTGCTGGAGTGACATGGAATCTCATCGTAGTTTTAATTTGCATTTCTCTAATGGCTAATGATGGAGAGCATTTTCTCATGTATCTGTTAGCTGCCTGAATATCTCCTTTAGTGAAGTGCGTGTTCATATCCTTTGCCCACTTCTTGATTGGGTTGTTTGTCTTTTTGTGGTTGAGTTTTGACAGAATCATATAGATTTTAGAGATCAGGCGCTGGTCGGAGATGTCATAGCTGAATATTCTTTCCCAGTCTGTAGGTGGTCTTTTTACTCTTTTGGTGAAGTCTTTAGATGAGCATAGGTGTTTGATTTTTAGGAGCTCCCAGTTATCTGGTTTCTCTTCGTCATTTTTGGTAATATTTTGTATTCTGTTTATGCCTTGTGTTAGGGCTCCTAAGGTTGTCCCTATTTTTTCTTCCATGCTCTTTATCGTTTTAGTCTTTATGTTTAGGTCTTTGATCCACTTGGAGTTAGTTTTTGTGCATGGTGTGAGGTATGGGTCTTGTTTCATTTTTTTGCAAATGGATATGCAGTTATGCCAGCACCATTTGTTAAAAAGGCTATCTTTTCCCAATTAACAGACACTGGGCCTTTGTCAAATATCAGCTGCTCGTATGAGGATGGATTTATATCTGGGTTCTCAATTCTGTTCCATTGGTCTATGTGCCTGTTGTTGTACCAGTACCAGGCTGTTTTGACTACTGTGGCTGCGTAATAGGTTCTGAAATCACGTAGAGTGAGCCCTCCCACTTTCTTCTTCTTTTTCAGTAATGCTTTACTTATCTGAGGCTTCTTTCCCTTCCATATGAATTTGGTGATTTGCTTCTCCATCACATTAAAAAATGAGATTGGAATTTGGATTGGAAGTACATTGTATATATAGATGGCTTTTGGTAGGATAGACATTTTTACTATGTTAAGTCTTCCTATTCATAAGCAAGGTATGCTTTTCCACTTAAGTAGGTCCTTTTTAGTTTCTTGTAGTAGTACTTTGTAGTTCTCTTTGTATAGGTCTTTTACATCTTTGGTAAGATTTGTTCCTAAGTATTTTATCTTCTTGGGGGTTACTGTGAATGGTATTGATTTGGTGATTTCCTCTTTGATGTTCTTTTTGTTGATGTAGAGGAATCCAAGTGATTTTTGTATGTTTATCGTATAACCTGAGAATCTGCCAAACTCTTCTACTAGTTTCAGTAGTTTTCTGGAGGATTCCTTAGGGTTTTCTGTGTATGAGATCATGTCATCTGCAAATAGAGATAATTTTACTTCCTCCTTGCCAATCCGGATGCCCTTTATTTCTTTGTCTAGCCTAATTGCTCTGGCTAGGACCTCTAGCACAATTTCGAGTAAGAGCGGTGATAAAGGGTATTCTTGTCTGGTTCCCGTTCTTAAGGGAAATGCTTTCAGGCTCTCTCCATTTAGAATGATGTTGGCTATTGGCTTTGTATAGATGCCCTTTATTATGTTGAGGAATTTTCCTTCAATTCCTATTTTGATGAGAGTTTTTATCATAAATGGGTGTTGGACTTTGTCAAATGCCTTTTCTGCATCAATTGATAAGATCATGTGGTTTTTCTCTTTTGTTTTATTTATATGGTGGATTACATTAATGGTTTTTCTAATATTAAACAAGCCTTGCATAAAAAAAAATCTTTTTTTTTTTTTTTAGCCTTGCATACCGGGTATAAATCCCACTTGGTCATGGTGGATTATTTTTCTGATATGTTGTTGAATTCTATTGGCTAGAATTTTGTTGAGGATTTTTGCATCTATGTTCATGAGGGATACAGGTCTATCATTATCTTTTTTGTGATGTCTTTACCTGGTTTTGGTATCAGGGAAATGGTGGCTTCATAGAATGAGTTAGGTAGTATTCCGTCATTTTCTATGCTTTGAAATACCTTTAGTAGTAGTGGTGTTAACTCGTCTCTGAAAGTTTGTTAGAACTCTGCAGTAAAGCCATCGGGGCCAGGGCTTTTTTTTTTGTTGGGAGTTTCTTGATTACCGTTTCAATCTCTTTATTTGTTATGAGTCTATTTAGTTGTTCTACTTCTGATTGTGTTAGTTTAGGTAGGTAGTGTTTTTCCAGGAATTCATCCATTTCTTCTAGGTTTGCAAATTTGTTAGAGTACAATTTTTCATAATAATCTGATATGATTCTTTTAATTTCAGTTGGGTCTGTTGTGATGTGGCCCATCTCGTTTCTTATTCGGGTTATTTGTTTCCTTTCCTGTATTTCTTTAGTCAGTCTGGTCAATGGTTTATCAATTTTGTTAATTTTTTCAAAGAACCAGATTTTGGCTTTGTTAATTCTTTCCATTGTTTTTCTGTTCTCTAAAGTTCAGCTCTAATTTTTATTATTTGTTTTCTTCTGGTGCCTGATGGATTCTTTTGTTGCTCATTTTCTATTTGTTCAAGTCGTAGGGACAGTTCTCTGATTTTGACTCTTTCTTCTTTTTGTATGTGTGCATTTATCGATATAAATTGACCTCTGAGCACTGCTTTTGCTGTATCCCAGAGGTTTTGATAGGAAGTATTTTCATTCTCGTTGCATTCTATGAATTTCCTTATTCCCTCCTTAATGTCTTCTATAACCCAGTCTTTTTTCAGGAGGGTATTGTTCAGTTTCCAAGTATTTGATTTCTTTTCCCTAATTTTTCTGTTATTGATTTCCACTTTTATGGCCTTGTGGTCTGAGAAGGTACTTTGTAATATTTCTATGTTTTGGATTCTGCAAAGGTTTGTTTTTATAACCTAATATGTGGTCTATTCTAGAGAATGTTCCATGTGCACTAGGAAAAAAAGTATACTTTGCAGTAGTTGGGTGGAGAGTTCTGTATAAGTCAATGAGGTCAGGTTGGTTGATTGTTGTAATTAGGTCTTCCGTGTCCCTATTGAGCTTCTTACCGGATGTCCTGTCCTTCTCCGAAAGTGGTGTGTTGAAGTCTCCTACTAGAATTGTGGAGGTGTCTATCTCACTTTTCAGTTCTGTTAAAATTTGATTTATGTACCTTGCAGCCCTGTCATTGGGTGCATAAATATTTAATATGGTTATATCTTCCTGGTCAATTGTCCCTTTTATCATTATGGAGTGTCCTTTATCCTTTGTGGTGGATTTAACTTTAAAGTCTATTTTGTCAGAAATTAATATTGCTACTCCTCTTCTTTTTTGCTTATTGTTTGCTTGATATATTTTTTTCCATCCTCTGACTTTTAGTTTGTTTGTGTCTCTAAGTCTAAGGTGTGTCTCTTGTAGGCAGCATATAGACGGATCATGTTTCTTTATTCAGTCTGAGACTCTCTGTCTCTTTATTGGTGCATTTAGTCCATTTACATTCAGCATAATTATAGATAAATAAGTGTTTAGTGTTGTCATTTTGATGTCTTTTTATGTGCATTGTTGATAATTTCATTTTTCCCCTTACTTTTTTGTGCTGAGACATTTTTCTTTTTAAATTGTGTGTTCCTCATTTTCATAGTATTTGACTTTATGTTTGCTGAGTCGTTAAACGTTTTTCTTGGTTTTTATTTTGAATTATGGAGTTGTTATACCTCTTTGTGGTTACCTTAATATTTACCCCTATTTTTCTAAGTAAAATCCTAACTTGTATTTTCCTATACCGTCTTGTATCCCTCTCCATATGGCAGCTGTATGCCACCTGTATTTAGTCCCTCTTTTTGATTATTGTGATCTTTTACATATTGACTTCAATGATTCCCTGTTTTGAGCCTTTTTTTTAATTAATCTTTATTTGTTTTTGTGATTTCCCTATTTGAGTTGATATCAGGATGTTCTGTTCTGTGACCTTGTGTTGTGCTGGTATCTGATATTATTGGTTTTCTGACCAAACAATATCCTTTAGTATTTCTTGTAGCTTTGGTTTGGTTTTTGCAAATTCTCTAAGCTTGTGTTTATCTGTAAATATCTTAATTTCGCCTTCATATTTCAGAGGGAGTTTTGCTGGATATATGATCCTTGGCTGGCAGTTTTTCTCCTTCAGTGCTCTGTATGTGTCATCCCATTGCCTTCTTGCCTGCATGGTTTCTGCTGAGTAGTCCGAACTTATTCTTATTGATTCTCCCTTGAAGGAAACCTTTCTTTTATCCCTGACTGCTTTTAAAATTTTCTCTTTATCTTTGGTTTTGGCAAGTTTGATGATAATATATCTTGGTGTTTTTCTTTTTGGATCAATCTTAAATGGGGTTCGATAAGCATCTTGGATAAATATCCTTTCGTCTTTCATGATGTCAGGGAAGTTTTCTGCCAGCAGATCTTCAACTATTCTCTCTGTGTTTTCTGTCCTCCCTCCCTGTTCTGGGACTCTGTTCACATGCAAGTTATCCTTCTTGATAGAGTCTCACATGATTCTTAGGGTTCCTTTGTTTTTTTTTAATTCTTTTATCTGATTTTTTTTCAGCTATATTGGTGGTAATTCCCTGGTCCTCCAGATTTCCCAGTCTGCATTCTAATGGCTCGAGTCTGCTCCTCTGACTTCCTATTGCATTGTCTAATTCTGTCATTTTATTGTTAATCTTTTGGATTTCTGAATGCTGTCTCTCTAAGGATTCTTGCAACTTATTAATTTTTCCACTATGTTCTTGAATAATCTTTTTGAGTTCTTCAACTGCTTTATCAGTGTGTTCCTTGGCTTTTTCTGCAGATTGCCTTATTTCATTTCTGAGGTCATCCCTGATGTCTTGAAGCATTCTGTAAATTAGTTTTTTATATTCTGTATCTGATAATTCCAGGATTGTATCTTCATTTGGGAAAGATTTTGATTCTTTAGTTTGGGGGGTTGTAGAAGCAGTCATGGTCTGCTTCTTTATGTGGTTTGATATCAACTGCTGTCTCCGAGCCATCACTAAGATATTACAATGACTTATTCTATATTTGCTCACTGAGTCTTATCTTGTTTTGTATTCTTTCAGTATACATGGATGGGCTACTAGATTGCGCTGTCTTGATTGTTGTAGCCCTTGACTTACTTATGACCTATTATTACCAGCTGGTTTGGGCTGTTACCAAATACATATGCCGGAATCCATTCACTATTCTTGAGTCGAATCTGATTTGGGGTCATCAAGTGTGTAATGCACACTGTCACCTATCCACCTTGAGAAGTAGTGGTGATAATTGTGTGCACCAGATTCTAGTAACAGCTGGGGTTCACACTCCGGGGGGGGGCAGGATGCTGACAGGCTTTCCCCAAGTGTCAGTGAGGTAGGTGTGTCTCTATTCCTAAAGCACCTTGGTAGGTGGGCTCTGCAGGTGTACCTTAGGCTCCCAATGCAAGTACCTCTACAGATTGGTAGGTGTCACCCTCCTTAGACCCCTACGGCAGGAGACTAGGTGGTCTGGGGGGACCTTAAGCCCTCAGTTCCCTGTTGTGGGTCAGTGAGGGCTCTGTTGAATACGCAGAGATATCAGACCTGGGAAACTTGTCTTTCTAGTAAATCCGCTAAAACAAATGCAGTCAGATCCCTATCAGAAATGCCTTTGCTTTATAATAGCCACCTTGTTCCCTGTAGGGATGAAAGCCCGAGACTGTGGATCACATATGCTTGGCTGGAGCTGGTTCTGTGTCTTTAGTCCAATTAGGGAAGGATTTTTGGTCCCTGGGTTTTTTGTGGTTGCTTCTCTCAGGCCAAAAGAATGGGTTAGGAAAAGACCAAAAAAAAAAAAAGGAAAAGAAAAACCGCGGAGCAGTTCTCCCTCCGGCTCAGGAAATTCCAATGTTAATGAAGCCGCCTGGGAAGGGGAGGGGAGGGTTCAGAAAAACGGGAGAGAGTAACACCCCAGAATATAGATAAAGTTACTTATCTTGCTTGGAATGACTGTTTTATCAGAGATGCCCGAGGGGCACGTTGCCTGTGTGTGCTGGCTGGGTAGAGATTGCCCCCGAGGGTCAGACCCACGTCCTGTGCTTGCGCTGTCTCAGAAGCTGCGGTCAGTTCCTCCACTGCCAGTCCAAAGCCAGGCACCAAGGTTCCCCGGCTGGGATGCCCCACTCCCGGCTCCAAAACCAGTCACTACCTCCTGGCAACTTCTCCTCCCTCCCGCCAGCCACGTCGCCGCGCCACCCAAGTGGACTGGCTGGGGCCCCTCCCTAGGTCAGTTCAGGGGGGTAGGACTGCACCCCGTGTTTGCACCGTCACAGGATGTTGTGTTTAGCTCCCCTGTGCCCAATCCAAAGCCCCGCACCAAGGTTCCCTAGCTGGGACACTGCACTCCCGGCTCCAAAATCAGTCACTGCCTCCTGCGGACTTCTCCTCCCTCCAACCACGCGGACCGGCTGGGCCCCCTCCCGGGGTCAGTTCAGGGAGGTAGGGCTGCGCCCCCTGTTTGTGCCAACACAGGATGTTGGATGTTGTGTTCAGCTCCCCTGAGCCCAGTCTTAAGCCTGGTGTCAAGGTTACCTGACTGGGACACTGGCTCTAGGCTCCGAAAACAGTCACTGCTTCCCCGTAGTTGTTCATTCTCCGTCTCTGTCACGCAGGTCAACTCTTTAAATCTGTGTTTGTTGGTCAGGGTTCGTAGATTGTGATGTATGTGATCGAGTCACTTGTTTTTCCGAGTCTTTGTTGCAAGAGGGATCCGAGGTAGTGTCTACCTGGTCAGCCATCTTGGCACCCCTCCAGGAAATAACAACAGTACATTATTTAAAGACCATCAATCAGAGTATCTCACACGTTTTTAATCCTTTATTTTATTATTCACTGAAGCAACAGTTCTGGCATGCTTACTCTGTGCCACATAATGCTAGATGATAAAAATTGACAAAAGTTTTACCCTTGCAATGTACATATTCTGGGGTATGGGAAGAAAGAGGAAATAATAAATAGAAGTGTAATACAGAGTATGTTAGATAGAAATAATTGCTATAAAGAGGATTAAACAGGGTACGAGGGATGGGGAGTCTACATGGAGGAGACTGGGAGGTTGAACTTCTATAGGGTGGCCAGAAAAGACCACATGAAAAGGTGAACTTTGAGCAAACAGCAGAAAGAGATGAGAGATTAAGCCATGCAGATATCTGAGCATGGCTTCTGACATTCCAGGCAGAGTAAACAACAAGTACAAAGATTCTGAGGTGAGAACATGAATAGAATGGCTCAGAAGAGAAAGAACAGAGTTACTGGGACAGAGTGGAAAATATGTTAGAGCCAATAAAGACTCTAAATCTTCTAGACTGTTACAGACAGTCGCAAGGATTATATCTTTCTGTCAGAATACAAGGGAAAGTCATTAAATTATTTGAGTAGAGATAGACTTATTCTAAAAGAAACATTTTAACACACGTGTATTGCATAGTCTTTAGGGAAACAGGGCAGGAGGAGAAGGCAAACTTGTTAGGAGGCTGCTTTTACACCAGGTGAGAAGTGAGTGTGACTTGGGAAAAAAGCAAAATCAGTGGAAATGCTGAGAAGTAGAAAAGTGCTGAATATATTTTGATTGTAGAACCAGCAGGATGTTCTGAATGGATCAGATATGGTATGTAAGGGAAAACAACGGGTCAAGGATGACTCCAAGTTTTCTGGTCTGAGCACCTGGAAGGATGGAGTTGCCATCATTTAGGCTGAAGTAGGAGTATGAAGAGTAGGTGTGTATGTGAAGGGGTATAGTGTGAAAGAGATCTGAAGACGAATTTGAACATGTTAAGTCAAAGATGTCTATTAAACATCAAAATGAAGATGTCTAAACCAGGGAAAAACCATCAATGTCATTAGTGTACAAACAATATGTAAAGTCATAAGATCCCCTAAAATGTCCAAGGGATTAAGTAAGGCAAAAAGCAGAAGAGGTCTAGAGGCTAACACTGAAATTTGAGGGAGATCCTTCAACAAAGACAGCAAAATAGCAGCCAGTGAGGTTAGGAGTTAAACCAGGAAAAAATGGTTCCCTAAACTTCTGTTCAAGAAGGAGGAATTGAAGAACTGTAATGGGGCAGTTCTACTCCGTCCTATAGGGTCGCTATGAGTCGGAATCGACTCGACGGCACTGGGGAGGGGGAGTTAAGGAATACTGATGGCATGAAGTCAGATAAGAACTGAGACTCGCACATTCAGTTTAGCTATGTGTAGGTCAACGTTAACTTTAACACACATGAGGAAAAACTTAAATAGAAGGAGTTTAGAGAGAAAAAGAAGTTCTTGAAACTGTAATTATAGACTAGTTTTTCAAGCAGTTTTTCTATGAGAAGTAGAGAAATGCAGAATACTTTTTGGCAAATGAACTCAACAGAAGTTTTTATTTTTTAATTTTTATTTTTCTTAAGGGGAGAAAGAAAAAGAATTATGAAAAAATGGAAAGAGAATTACTGGAATCTGTATTCCCTTGAATACACGATATAAGAAAAAAAAGAAATGGCTTAATGCAGACTCGTTTAGGACTCTACCCATATGCTTCAAAACAACCTAATTTTATGCTTCCAATTAACAACTTCCATCTTTCAGTATTTGTATTGCTATGCCTGAAGATCTCTGCCCGCCCCCCGCCCTTTTTTCCCTGAGTACCACAGAATTCTCTATCTAAAATGGGCTAAAATTTCTAGGGAATTAATATCTGATAGGTAGTACAGTGGTCAAAGCACTCACCTGCTAACTCTAATTTGTTGGAGGTTCAAATCCACCAGGTGCTCAGTGGCAGAAAAATGTAGCAGTCTGCTTCAGTAAAGATTACAGACTTGGAAATTCCATGCAGCACTTATACTCTGTCCTATGGGTTGCTGTAAGCCAGAATCAGCTTGATAGGAAAGGGCAGAAATCTTAAGGGAGACCCTGGGTGGGGCAAACACTTATGCTCTCGGCTATTAACTGAAATGTTGGTGGTTCTAAATCTACCCAGAGCTGCCTCAGGAGAAAGCCTTGGTGAGCTACTTCTTAAAGGATCACAGTCGTTGAAAACGCCAGGGAGCACAGCTCTGCTTTGAAATACGTGAGGTCATCATGAGTCAGAACTGACTCAATGGCAACTGCTTTGCTTTTTTTTTTTTTTTTTGGTTCTGGACTTTTAGTAGTTTATTTATATATCAATTTTCCTTACCCCCTCAGGTGAAATATTTCTAAAGTATGTGCTTTACACTATTTCCTAGAAATTTCCTAGATAAGTAAACTCTGGTATCTGGCTTAATAGTGCACCCTGTATTGGTGGTCATCCTTTCCCTTCATCACGTCCCATTTTTAAATTTTATTCCCTATACCGTCCTTCCCTAAAGTGCTCTTTACATTAATATTATTTCCTCAGGGTCTGCTTCTTTTTAAACCTAGACTAAGCAGGACGATAGTGTGTAATGGAGACTTTGAACTTGGCTGTAAGTACAGAGCCACTCAATAGTACTGGAGGAGAAGTGGTGTACATTGGTGGAGACGCACAATGGTATATAGATAAATTCATGGGAGCCTGTGTAAATTTTCTTCTGATTGCTTCTATAATTTGAATGAAATTAGGATCTCATCAACTGAGACTGAACATGATGGGGAGATTCTGGAGGTTGAGGGGATGAGACTAAAAAAAAAAAAAAAAGAAGGTTTTAAATACTAACCTAGGGGATGGGAACAGTGGACTAGAAGAATAATGATTCCCAGAAAGTATTAAGGACCCACATGAAATTAGTTATCTTAATGTTAAACTGGAACCATTTTCATCATCGTGCCTACTCTTCAACTATATTCTGCTACACATAAACAGATAGTTCAAAAGTTGGATAACCCCAGGTTAGGCTGTAATACTCTTGTCTTTATAGTTCTTGGATATATATTTATGCTCAGTGTAATCCAAAAACCTCTTCTCCCTAGGGTTCTAGCCCATCCTACATAAGAAAAATGTGAGGCTTCAAGAGACCTTTCTAGCTAGTCCCCCATCCCTCTTTCCCGCAATAATCTCACAATTTTTACAACTCTTCAGACTATCAGCATTAATCTCATGATGCCCTTTTCTCCTGTTTACATCAGTCACCCAAACAGCCAGATTTTTCCTCATTCCTGAGCACTGATCTACCTATAACCCTGTATTTTCTTCTCTTTTCCAACCTACCTCCCATTGTTCCCAATTCCTGAAAACTTTCCAAAGTGTCCTTTGAAATTCAAGGCTAGTCCATAGCTGCATACTGTACATCCTCAATCTCTTTTTGAAAAAATCCCTTCGTGCTCTTTTCTAGCTGAAAACAATCTCTCTTTTAAGGCACTGCTTTTACTAGGGCCTTCTCAAGTGGTAGCTATTTTCTCCTTCTCCCTTCCTTCCCTTTCCATTTCCAGTGGGCCTGGATGTGTGGTGATTGCTCTTTTCAAACCCTAGAAGTTCTATGTGATTTGGTTTTCTTCCTTCATAGGAATCCCAAGATATGAATTCCATGTCATCAAACTATGCTTTCTATTACCTTTGCTTGTTACAGTTAATCACAAATGTTTGGCTCATTTCTTGAGATTTTACTTTACTGCTTCTGTAATGACAGTTCTTGTCAGTTCTTGTTTTCAATAGCCATATAGATAGTAATCACTTGAATTCTAATTTCAGTTACTTTTTTTTTCCTCAAGTGATCTTGTGTTGTAATGCTAATAAGCCACTTTCTTCCATGGTCAAATCCTAGATATAAACCCAAAAAACCCAGTGCCCTCAGTCAATTCCGATACAGTCATTACCAATAACTGCTCCACCTCCTTAATTTCAATTGAAATCATCTCATTTTCAGATCATCATCCTTATTTTCTCTCTCTCCCTGCTTCTCCTACTTGTATAATTATTCAACACTCAGTGTGATATTAAAACCTATTGATCATAGTACCATTTATTTTATTTTTTACTATCCATCACCCTTTCTGTGTCATCATTTCTTATTCAACTGAAACTGCATGGTTCTTTATATTTACCTAATCTTTATTAGCACACTTAACTCCCTAGTCTCTCTGGCAATGGGCCATACTTACCTTAAGAGATCAATCAAAGCAAGGTATAATCAAGAAATCAGCAGATTTTCTTTCTAAATATGAAAGTTGATAAATGATAAAAATACAGCTTTCTATTAATCTATCTCTATTTATAAAAATGATTATATGTGCATTGTCTTAAACACTGGGACAGAAGCAGCACAAGACAGGAACTTTTCAACAAGAAGCTTACAATTAGTTTATGTGTAGATGTGGTTCACAGGCCTATACACAAAATTATTTTTATGAAAAAAAAAAAAAGCGAAAGATGGACTCTTGTAATCTGGCCAGGGGATCTAAGAAATGATCTTGAGAGAGTGTATAGTTGGAGAAAAACAATATGAATGCTGATAAAACCAATATTGAAGAAACCAGTAAAGGGGAAGGAACATTTTAAGTAGCCTGAGAAAGATTTACCAAAGAAAGAGAAGGGAAAAAAATGTGAAATAGGAAATTAAAATAAGAAAGCATTTCAAGAATGAGAAGGTATTCAATAAGGATGAAATAACGCAAGTGAATATAGAAGTGTGAGAACCAACAAAGTTTCTTAAATTTTGAAGTATTTCATTGAAAATTTTTACAGAGAGTTTTTTTGTAGAAAGCTATATTGAAAGTCAAATTATAGTGAGTGGTGGAATGAATGGGAAGAAAGAAGTGAGAAATACAAATACAAACTACTTTGTCAAGATATTTGGTAATGGTGAAGGGGGAAAACATATTTGATGAGAAGGCGAAGGTTATTTTATAATGGGGATTGCTGGTTCACTGTACATCCTGTACTAGGAAACTCAGTGAGCAGCAAATGATTAAAGTGTTAATGCTTTAAAACTTTGATCAATTCCTTGGCAACCGCATGATGATGCTCAGTCATTTGATGTTGCTAGGGATTGCACCCTTAGACAACAAATATTTGTTTATCCTTGTACAGTCCACCTTGAATCAAGGCTTTTTCCACATTGCTGATTATAGAGTTTTTCACCTCCTGGGAAGACACGTGATTGATAGCCTAGATTGTGACTGTTCTCTCACAAGAGACCCTGACAATTCTATCACAAGAGATGATTTATACAAATTACCATAAGAGGAAGAAATGGAAGCACATAACATGCTGCTAAATTTTTATGCACTCTTCTCTGAGGAAAAAACACACACATATTTTGTTATAAGTAATGGCTCAGCTGGAGAAAATATAAAGGTGACCATTTGTGCCCCAAAGGAGAAAAGCTTCAGTCATATGTCATAACCTTCAGTTATAAGGTAATCCCTTATTTGGGATTACCAAATCACATTCTTATAGTGTGTCAGTAACCAATATTTATTTTTGTCTCCCACTTCACTCCAGGAAATGGGGCAGAGTTTTCAACTGCCCAGATATTTGAAATAAAAAATAAACTAGGTTAGGTAACATTTGATTATTATTCAAAATTGTATTTAATGGAAAATTGAAGGGTTTTGTAAAATAAAACCTAAAGTAAATTAAAAACCCTTTTGATTTTTTTTTTTCTTGTTGTTATACATGTGCGCATTGTACTCTATATAATACAAACTAATTAAATAGGACTTAGAGAAGGGAATCACCCTGGAACTCTGTCAAAGTTTCTAATAGTGACATATACTATATATGTGGGGTAAACAAAAAGAAGGTGAGTATTAATAAGGTGAACTGATAGCAGAAATGTCAATACCACCCTAGGAAGGTCTTCAGATGATGCCTACCTTTTTTTTTCCTTGCAGCTTTTGATTTAGAGCATAACAAAGTACTGTTTTGGAACCAGTTTTTCTAAAATATGTATCTTACATTAACATTCACAAAACTTAGCTGATATCTCCATGAATCTTTGTATCATGCCCCAACTAGTGTTGACAAAACCTTATCTACATTTTAATGAGGAATGACTGTCTTAGCACCATGGAGTATATAAAAAATTCAAGCTCTAATAGGGTGTTAATGAGTTTAATTGAATTAAATGGACTTAGTGTTCTTTTCCCTTGAATTTATTATTTTAGTTTTAAAATGTTAATCACATGGTAGGAATAAAAATTAAAACGCTTTGGAAGGTAATCTTGTAGCTTTTTACAGTGCTAAATATAGGCTTACCATATGATCCAGCGTTAACTCTTCTAGGCATTTACCCAAATGAGTTGAAAATATATGTCTACATAAAAACCTATATGTGAAAGTTTATAGCAGTTTTATTCATAATTGCCAAAAATTGGAAGCAACCAAGATATCCTTCAATAGATGAATATAAACAAACTGTGGTATATCCATACAATGGAATATTTTTCAGCAATAAAAATAAATAGCTATCAAGCCCAAAAAAGACAAGGAGAAACCTTAGATGTGTATTGCTGAGTGAAGGAAGCCAGTCAGACAAAGCTCCATACTGAATGATTCCAAGTAAACAGGAAAAGGCAAAACTATCAAAAAGGCAGTAAAATGATCAGGTTTTGCCAGGGACTCAGGGGTCAGCTAAAACTTCTGGTTTATGTGGCATCATAGGAACTTGTTTGGTTTTCTTTCTTTTGACCTCATTGACCATGTCTCAGTTTCTTTTGTAGGTTTTTCTTTTTTTTAACCTATAAATGTTGGTGTACTCAGATCTTAATCTTTGGCCTTATTTTTCATGTTTTCTCTCCTTTTGTAACCCCACCAAGACTTTAAATACTTTTTTTTAATCTGCTGAGTACTATACTATGATTTATAACCCAAACTTTCTCTCACCCCCATGAACTGCATTATCTCTTTACACGTTTCTCACCTGACGTTACAAATTAGATATCTAATATGTGCCGTAACTTAATACGTCCAAAGCAGAATGCCATTTCCTTGAAAACCTGCCTGTCTCTTAGTTTTCTCATCCCATTATGTTCTACTACCATTGAGCTGAAGAGTAGGCCTCAGTTAGGATTCACTTGTTCTTAGCACTACATCAGCAAGTTCTGTTGGCTCTTATCTGTTCCAAATACAATCATGTCTCGCCACTTCACATACAAAATTACAGTCCAAGATACAATCAGATTTTTTTACTTGCATTGATGGTATTACCTCAACCTAGTCTTCTTTCTTTCCTACCACATCACTGCTCTACTTTACTTCTTCACAAATTAGGGTGATTTAAAAGAAAAATAATAAATTTGATCAAATTTATTCCTTCCTAAAACGCCTCTAAGAGCAAATCCTTACATTCAGAGAATGTAAGGTCATGACCTACCAGCTCCTACATGATCTTGTCCCAGCTCTCTCTTTGACTTCATTATCTCTTTCCCCCACTGAATCTCTCTAGGCATGTTGGTGCTTCTGAGAAATTCAGTAAGAAGAGGCTGAAAAAATTGAAAATTTGATTTGTAACATAAAAGTCATTTTGTTTGTAATTAAAACTTCATTTTTTGGTCCTTGACATATAGGCTACAAAGGCTGCAGTCATATTGATTAGCTGATCAAAATTTAGATATTAAAATTCTAACAATATATTTCTTTCATCAATAAATTCATGACTAAAGAGTTTTATTCTATTTTTTTCTTTTTCTTTAGTCACACAATAAGCATGGCACGATACTGCCCCATCAAACCCTAACAGAGGTACTTTCATCGTCATCGCCATATCCCAATTTTTCCTTCCTGCTGTATCTCCAGGCCAATGCCTATATGTCCTGGAAGCAATTAACAAGTCAGTTACTATCAACAGAAGAATAATGTAGAAATAGTTGAAGCCAGACAATCATCATCTCAGTTGCATAGCTTTGAGGTTCTCAGAAACATCCATCCTTCATATTAAAATGGAGATAATAATAATATCTCTGACTCAGAGAAACTATATACCTAACGTCACCAGCCCAGAGTAGGGATTTGTGTATGTTTGTTCCTATCATATCTCCCACCATCTTTTATTTATTAATTTCATAGTCCTTACTTCTACATTCCATCACCCAACTGTCAGTTTATCTGTCGTTCTGTGGTGCCTTCCATGTTGCTGTGATGCTGGAAGCTACACTACAGGTAGTTTAAGTACCAGCAGGGTCACCCCTGGTGTACAGGTTTCAACAGAGCTTCCAGGGTAAGACAGGCTAAGAAGAAGGACCTTGAAGTCTACTTTCAAAACTGACACCATGAAAACCTTACGGATCACAACAGAACATTGTCCAAAGTAGTGCTGGAAGATGATGGTGCAAGACCAGACAACATTTTGCTCTGCTCTATTCTGTTGTTTATAAGAAGGTTGCTATGAATCAGAGCTGACTCGATAGCAACTAACAATAACAACAACTCATACATTATACAATTAAATAAATAAAATTAAACAAAAGTTCTACTCTGTAGAGAAAAAAAGATGCAAGTAACACCCTTAGTAGTAAGAAAAACAATTGTAAAGTAGCTTTCAGGTCTAGGAGTTTAAACTGGGATAAAGCTAAAGTCATTTCTTTCATATTAAAAATTTTGTTTGTATGGAGACAAGGAAGAAGCCTGTAATTTAAAGCCTTGCCGTGATATTCTGTATTGGATCACTAATGTTGTGGCTTGTCAATTTAGCATCTTTATTCCCATAACTTCCTTGAATAATTAAAGAATGTAACATGGAGGATACTCAAACATTTTATTACTATACACTCTAATAGCATCTCCCACTCTAATTGCCAAAGATCATCTTCATGTATCCATTACATTTCAATGTTCACCGTCTTCAGGAAGCTTTTTGTAATTATCTACACCTGCAACTCCAGCCACTAGCCATATAAATATCCAACTTTATTTAATAACCTAACATAATCCATATCACTCTTTTTCAAAAGTAAGCAAAACTGTTTAAGAAAAAGAATCAAACTAATAAACTAAAAAAGAAAAAAAAAGTCACGAAGTTTTTTTTTTTTTTCTTTTGATTAGTACAGCAGATGTAGAGAGGAAGCAAGTAAAAGGAAACTAGCGTTTATTGAGCAACACTAAATAACAAGCATTTTAAGGATGGCGTGCAATTTCATCACTGCAACACACCAATATGAGTGTTATTTCCCCCCATTTTAAAGATGTCAAACCTGAATGTTAGTGAGATTAAGTAGATGAAGGTGTCAGCTTTGAAGTAGTGGAGCAGAGAGTCAAATCCCAAACTCTCTGACCTTGGTGAATCTAAGGTACAATCTATTTTACTAAACTGCAAAGTGGTTATAGGAAAAATAATATATCACTAATATGGGCCTGATAGACAGTATACACTCCGCAACTATAATTGCTTTATGGTGGGGAAAAACATGAATAAGTGGTCAGGAATGAATAGGTTTTAGCATCACCTCACTGAAATCAAGTTATCGATCAGACTTTAACGGATCTGCTGTTCATTCTTGTTTTTTCACAGGAAATTTTGCATCACTTAGAAAACCACTCCCCTAATCTTCACCATTTTAGAATTGCTTTGCTGTCTTATTCCCTCTCTTTTGTAGTTGTGTAGCGTGTTTTACCTTTTTTGTGAGCTTAATGCAATTACAAACTCAGAGGTTAGTTTGGCATCAATAATTAATTATTTAAGTTTACTAGCAAATAACACAAACGATAACTAACTTACAGCATTTTATACTACAAATAACAATGTTTGAGAGTGTCAATTCTAACTAACACACTTTTTTGATCAAAAAACTTTATATTAATTTGATTTTCTATCTCCTGTTCAGGAAATAATATTATGTATCGTGAATGCTATAACATTATTTATGAGTACAGGTTATTTTTGTTGTTGTTGTTTTAAAATATGCTTCATTCCACTGATATAAGAGGGCTGACTATGAACTTCCAGGCATACAGTCAATAGATGGAAACAGAGAGCGGGATGGCCCAAAGGAAAATGATTGCAGTCAGTCATTCACTACAGAATTCCGTTCAGAATACCAGAGAGAGTTGAATCTCAAAGCCCAATCTACATACAACTCAAACAAGGTGAAAACCTTCAAATGGGAAAGAAAAAAAATAAAACAATGCAAAAAAATCAGCCTACCAACGCAGGAAGAAATTCAGGCCAGTATCAGATTCAGTTCCGATTTCTCAGCAGCAGCACTGGATTCTGAAATGCGATGGAACTGTGTCTTCAAATTTAAAGGCAAAGTAAATATATAGTTACATAGAAATCCTTGAAAATATAATTAGATGTGAGAGCCAATTAAAGTCCTATTGCTCATTAAAGCTGCTAGATACTACATATACATCCGATAGGAAAACAAAACAAATCACAGTGAGATCTGTGAGAGCCGAAACTCAACGGGCCTGCCTTATTTTTCCTGGCTTCGCAAGTTGTTTCGCCTTTGAAGGGTTGCAGTCCTGCCACTTTTCTGTGGCTTGTCTCAGTGGAAAATACTTGTGTTTTCCTTCTCTGACAGGTTTCTGCCTTACAGAGTTACTGGCTTTTGCAAGTTCTACTGTATCTCAGGACAATGAAAATGTAAGTAAAGGAGGAGGTTGGTAGAAGAGACAATAAACCATTTAGACTATCATTATCCACATGCAGTAAAGAAGAAATTGTAAGATCTTGATTCCTGATAGAGTGTCCTTTGAACAGTAATATTTTAATAATCTGTATATTTAATAAGGAGCCCTGGTGATGCAGTAGTTAAAGCTCTCAGTTGCTTACCGAAAGGTTGGCAATACAAATTCACCATCCGGTCCGCGGAAGAAAGATAGAGCAGTCTGCCCCCATAAAGATTTATAGCCTTGGAAATCCTACAGAGCAATTCTACCCTGTTCTGTAGGGTCGCTATGAGTCAGAATTGACTCAACAGCAACAACAGTAAATAATATACACAGTCGTATTAAATGTTTATTTTTATTTAACAGTTAGAATCAAACCAGAGGAAATAATCACTGAAATTTGAACGTCACCATTTTGTCTCCTCCAGTCAATTCTGACTCCTAGTTACCCGATATGACAGAGTAGAATTGCCCCATAGGGTTTCCCAGGTGGTCATTTTTAAGGAAGCAGATGGCCAGGTCTTTTCTCCCTTGGAGTTGCTGGTGGGTTAGAACAGATATTTCAGTTAGCAGTGGAGCACTTAACCTTTTCGCCACCACTGATCCTTACTAACACAAAATAAAGAAGTTCCTATATGATGCAAATGGTTAACGCCCTCAGCTGCTAATCAGATCCACCCAGGGGCATCTCAGAAGAAAGGCCTAACAGTATACTTTTGAAAAGTCAGCCCGTGGAAATCCTATGGAATGCAGTTATACCCTGATGCACACAGGGTCTTTATGAGTCACAATTGACTTAAATACAAATGGTACTTGTTAACACACAGTAAATATATATGTTTGACAATGTAAGACATTAATATGGCTAACAAACTTTGTGATTTTGAGGTTATGAATTTGGAGAGAAATCAGTGGTGTCAGTAAGATTGGTGTCACCCAGTACGGCAACTCATGGTGTCACATCCCACCATGTCACACCTCCCCTACCAGACCTAATTACCATAACGTTGTAGATAAGACACCAGAAAATTTGGCAAAACCAGCTACTATAAAAACACCAACAGCAATGAAAACAGCAACAGGGCATGCTTATAATGCTTACAGACGAAACTATTGTGACTGGGTAACAATGACAGCTCTGACCTGAGCACGTTGTTCTTGTTGTTATTGTCAGGTGCTTTCGAGTCAATACCAACTCATAGCAACCCTATGCACAACAGACCAAAACATTACCTGGTCCGGTGCCATCCTCACAACTGTTGCTATGCTTGTGCCCATTGTTGCAACCAGTGTCAATCCATCTTTTTGAGGGTCTTCCTCTTTTTAGCTGGCCCTGTACTTTACCAAACATGATGTCCTTCTCCAGCAACTGATCTCTCCTGCTAGCATATCCAAAGTATGCAAGACGTAGTCCTGCCATCCTTGCTCCTAAGGGGCATTCTGGTTGTATTTCTTCCAAGACAGATTTGTTAGTTCTTTTGCCTGTCCATGATATATTCAATGTTTTTCACCAACACAACAATTCAAAGACATCAATTCTTCTCCAGTCTTCCTTACTCATTGTCCAACTTTCTCACGTATATAAGGCGATTGAAAATACCATGGCTTAGGTCAGGCATACCCTTACTCCTCAAGGTGACATCTTTGCTTTTCAACACTTTAAAGTGTTCAACACTTTGCAGCCAATTTGCCCAATGCAATGCGTCTTTTGATTTCTTGACTGCTGCTTCCGTGTGTGTTGATTGTGGATCCAAGTAAAATTAAATTCTTGACAACCTTAATCTTTTCTCCATTCATCATGATGTTGCTTATTGGTCCAGTTGTGAGGATTTTTGTTTTCTTATGTTGAGCTGTAATCCATACAGGAGGCCGTGGTCTTTGATCTTCATCAGCAAGTGCTTCAAGTCGTCTTCACTTTCAGCAAGCTAGGTTGTGTCATCTGCATAATGCTGGTTGTTAATAAGTGTTCTGCCAAAGCTGATGCCCCATTCTTCTTCATATAGTCCAACTTCTTGGATTATTTGCTCAGCATACAGGTTGAATAACGTGTAGTGAAATGATACAGCCCTTTTGCACATTTTTCCTGACTTTAAACCATGCAGTATCCTTTGCTCTGCTCAACAGGCACAGATCCATGAACAGATTCCTCATGAGCACAATTAAGTGCTCCAGAATTCCCGTTCTTCCAAATACAATCATAATTTGTTATGGTCCACATAGTCAAATGCCTTAGCATAGTCATTAAAACACAGGTAAACATCTTTCTGGTATTCTCTGCTTTCAGCAGGATCCATCTGACATCAGCAATGATATCACCGGTTCCATGTCCTCTTCTAAATCTGGCTTGAATTTCTGGCACTTCCCTGTTGATATACTGCTGCAGCCGTTTTTGAATGATCTTCAGCAAAATTTTGCTTGCAACTGATATTAATTAATGATATTGTTTGATAATTTCTGCATTTTGTTGGATCATCTTTCTTGGGTAGGCATAAATACAGATCTCTTTCAGTCAGTTGATCAGGTAGCTGTCTTCCAAATTTCTTGGCATAGACAAGTGAGCACCTCCAGTGCTGCATCCGATTGTTGAAACATCTCAATTGGTATTCCGTCAATTCCTGGAGCCTTGTTTTTTCACCAACGACTTCAGAGCAGCTTGGACTTCGTCTTTCAGTATCATAGGTTCCTGGTCATCTGTTACCTCCTGAAAAGGTTGAACATAGACCAATCCTTTTTGGTATAGTGACTCTGTGTATTCCTTCCATCTTCTTTTGATGCTTCCTGCGTTGTTTAATATTTTCCCCGTAGAATCCTTCAGTAGTGCAACTAGAGGCTTGAATTTTTCTTTAGTTCTTTCAGATTGTGAAACGCTAAGTGTCTTCTTCCCTTTTGGTTTTCTACCTCCGGGTCTTTGCGTATGTCATGATAATACTTTACTTTGTCTTCTCGAGCTGCCCTTTGAAATCTTCTGTTCACCTCTTTTACTTTATCACTTTTTTCCTTTTGCTTTAGGTACTCAATGTTCAAGAGCAAGTTTCAGAATCTCTTCTGACATCCATTTAGGTCTTTTTTTTCTCTTCCGTCTTTTTAATGACCTCTTGCTTTCTTTATGTGTGATGTCCTTGATGTCATTCCACAACTCTTCTTGTCTTTGGTTATTAGTGTTCAATGCATCAAATCTATTCTTGAGGTGTTCTCTAAGTTCAGGTGAAATATAGTCGAGGTCATAATTTAGCTGTCATGGACTAGTTTTAATTTTCTTCAGTTTTAACTTGAACTTGCATATGAGTAATTGACGGTCTGATCCACAGTCAACTCTTGGCTTTGTCTGACTGATAATATTGAGCTTTTCCATCATCTCTTTCCATAGATGTAGTCGATTTGATTCTTGTGTATTCCATTTTGCAAGGTCCATGTGTATAGTCGCTGTTTATGTTTATGAACACATTAGAAGATTCAAAAGTAAATTAGCATAGAATTTTAGCCTTTTAGGTATATTGATACATGCAAGTCTGGCTTAAGAAAAATAAATGTTTTTATTGTTATAAATAACTACAAGGATATTTTTACAAAAACTAATAAATTTCTGCTGAAACACTGCATGAAAATGTTATGGACAGTGATTTTGGTGTCACTTCTTCTGACACTGTCTGCTCCCCACATTCAGTGACACCACTGGGAGAAATACTAATTTTCTTGCTTTGATAATAGGGTGTGGATAAGATAAGATTACCTTACAGTTGAACTGGCACAGCTTACCCATACACATCTCCAAGAATGCCTGGAAGTCTGATAGAGGCTCCTGACCAAGATAAGAATGACAAATGTCAATTAGTGATTTTGGAATTCCTGGGTGGTGCAAAAGGTTAAGTGCTCAACTAGGAAAGAAAAGATTGACAGTTTGAACCCACCCAGAAGTGCCTGGGAAGACAGAGCTAGTGTTGTTTCAAAAGATCATATCCTTGAAAACTCTATGGAGCCATTCTGCTTCACAAACATGGAGTTGTCAAAAGTCAGAATCAACTCCACGGCAGCTAACAACAACAATTAGTGATTTAGAATGTACTATTTAAAGCCTGGGTTGCTATGAGTTGGAATTGACGGCAACAGGTATTTAAAGCCTGAGACGCCCTTGAAGTCACCTGAGACTCCCTTGTATAGATTAATTGTCTACACTAGGTATAAAGAGTTATACAGTCTGGCTTTAGTTATGTATCCAGTGGAATATAGAACACTCAGCTGTAAGCTTTTGCCTTTTGGGAAGGTAACAAATACTATAGGAAAAAAAAAAAATACATAAACCAAGTAAGTGGCACCAGCTAATACTCTTAGTTGGATCATGGTGCTATAAATATGGTCTTTCAAATGCTAACAGAGAATGCGATATTTGCTGAAAGACTTGAATGAGATGAAGGAGTTAGTCACTTGATACCTATGGGACAAGTTTTCCAGGAAGAGGGAAAAGCTGGAACATAGGCTTCTAAGAATTGGAACCAGTTTGGCAAGTCCATGAAATAGCAAATATGTCACTCTTTGGTCTCAGTGAACGGAGCTTGGTTTTCACTATTACAAAAACAGATCCACTGCAGAGATTTGGGAAAAGCTATAACACAGATTTGTCATATTTTTAAAGTCTGTGCTGCTTGGAGAATAGAAAGTAGAAAGGCAAGGGGCACAGTAACAAACTAAAACAATAATCCAGTTACCAGAGCAAGGTCGCTCAGAGCAGAGTGGTTATTGTAAAATGTTTGAATTGCAGGTACATTTTAAAGAAACAGCTAAAATAATTTGCTGTTATGGTCCCACAAAAACCCACTGCCCTCGAGCCAGTTCTGACTTATAGCGACCCTATAGGACAGAGTAGAACTTTCCAAGTAGCGCCTGGCGGATTCCAACTGCCGACCTTTTGGTTAGCAGCCATAGCACTTAACCACTACGCCACCGGGGCTGTTATGGTAGATATGAAAAAAAAGTAATCAATGCGACTTCAGAGGAATTGGAAGGATGGAGTAGAAGTTGCTGGAAAGAACAGAATTTTATCTTTTGATATATTAATTGTTAGATTTTTACTTTATGCCTACATACTAAGAAGTTGCAAATAAGAAATCTGGAAAAAAAATTAGAAATACGAATGGCTCATTTCATATCACCACTCCCTGATATGTTTATCAACGCATTAGAAGATTCAAAAGTAAATTAGCATATCTTAGATGCGGAAACTGGTTGCATAGTGGTTAAGTGCTACAGCTGCTAACTGAAAGGTCGGTAGCTCAAGTCCACCAGGCACTCCTTAGAAACTTTATGGGGCAGTTCAATTCTGTCCTATAGGATCGCTGTGAGTTGGAATCTACTTGATGGCAATTTTTTTTTTTTTTTAATCTTAGATGATCTTGTCCTGAACTAAGGTAATAGCAGTGGGAATAACGAGAACAGGAAACTATTTAAAAGCACAGCTGATGGGTCTTGATGACTAATTCTATGTGAGGAATGGGAGTATAAAGGAGAAAGGGAGAGTTACCCATAGCATTTGTTTAAAAAAGATTTTTTTTTTCATGGAAAGTTTTCAAATTATCACAAAATCTTTAGGCTGAGATCAAACTCTGTTGGTCTTGTTTTTTTCTTACTTTTGCCTCCAAAAAAAATAATAATTTCCATTGCCATATTTGGGAGCTACCATTTGTGAGTGTAAGAAATTATCAGATTTCCATATTGGTTTATACAATAGCAACTCTACTTTCTCTGCCCCAATAAAATACGTTATACCACTTGCTGTATAATATTCTGAGTGAGGGAGTCAATCCCATTATTTTATTCTCTGGGATAGATGTATGTTTATTTTTAAGAAATATTTATAAAATATTGAAATTATGGTTTGTGGTTTATGCACAGGAAGCACTGTCTGCTTAACAATATTGAACACAAGGAACGTTCTGCAGCAGACACGTGGTTATACATTAAGTATTAATATTTGAATAGGATAAAATTCAAATACAAAATAAGATGAAAAACGGAGGTGTCAAAATCCAAGTAGTTTTTAGATAAATTTTTTTGGAGAGGATTCTGTGGTTTACTCACTTACTTTCATCGTAATCTCCTTTGAGAGTGATTTTATGGAATGCAGAGGCTAGAAAGCAAAAATCTGCATTCTACCAGCTCCATGGCAGTTAACATTTCAAGTATGACCTTCAGGAGAAGTGTCCATAACTGAGTAAAATGGAGATAGAGTTTGGATGTGAATAATGACTTTCTCTGGTGCATATCTTTTCAGAGGCAAGGCAGTGCTGTGTTTATCGGCTTCCTGATTTGGTTACTTCTTTAGATGGCAGCAGCTTTCAGCAGCTTTTTAGCACTGGCAATGTGATACTGTAACTGTAGATCTGTTCCTCTAGACATTGCAGCAATTTTCGAAGACCGCGTACATGCCATTTTATAAATTACATATGAATACATGATTTTATGATTCATATATGAGTACACGCTTTAAAATTAACAGCGAGGAAGTACACTCATCCCAGAAACCACGTTATAGATTTGCAAATTTACCTGTTCATGTTAAGATTACTCATATATCTTTATACATTGTATTAAAATTTAATTTCCTGTGAATTATATTTATCACTTTTTATGTTTTATAGATCTTTCCATGTCTGTACCAACATATATGTTATCACATTTTTTTAATTGCTGATAAGACATACAGAAAACTTGTTGCTGTCAAGTCAATTTCAATTCATAGTGGCCCTATAGGACAGAGTAGAACCGCCCCATAGGGTTTCCAAGGAGCAGCCGGTGGATTTAAACTGCCAACCTTTTGATTCACAGTCATAGCTCTTAACCACTGCACCACCAGGCCTCGACAGAAGTACCATGATCTATTTAATTGAGCCCATTTTTTGTATGTAAATATATTTTTAAAAAAGACTTTAAGAAAAATCGCTAGGCCAGAATATGAGCATTCCAAATGTAAAAGATACTGATAAATGTGCTCCAAAGGGCCATAAGAATTTATATTATCACCAGCAATATATGAGTGTACACATTTTGCTATAGCCAATTTACCATTGACAACATTTTGAATATCGTAGAGCCAGGATTAAAACCCCTAGTATCTTAAGGGTTTAAACACTCATTATCTAGAATGATAAAATAAGGGACTTCTTGCTTGCATTTATTTTCTCTGAATTTAGAATTTCTGATAGATTTTATTTATTTTTTTAATATCCAAAAGTGTTTTGAATGATAGTATTCCATTATTGTTTCTTCACCGAAATGATCTTGTCTTGTGTATTAATCTTATAAAAATATTAATCTTGTAGAGATCCCAAAATACTTCTGTCCTGCTAATAAAATCATTCCATTTATCCCCCTGAGTTTATGCACATTTATTGACTTTACATAATTTGCTTTATTTCAATGGCTTTCTCCATAGAAAGAGTGATAGGCTTGTGGGATCTATCTATTCCATTAAATGAAATTCTCACTTTTATCATTTTTACTTTGTTTTGGGCAGTACAAGATATATTTTATAATTATAAAACATTATATTTAGGTAATTTAATGCATATAACATTAATTTTACTCTCTTTGATACCCATTTTTCACACTGATATTTTTGCTTCATATATTCTGTTATATTATTGACTAGTTATTTCTAATGTGTATTAATTTTAGTTTTCTTTTTCATAGGTCATTTTTAATAGCGAAGTTTTGAATTGTTTACCCAAGTTATTAAAATAATAATCTTTGTCATTAGGAAGGTAATACTTGGTTGCAATTGGTATTTTAGTTTCTAATCTAGTTAAATATACTTACATTACTGTAAAGTAAGTGGAATTAACAATTATTTTTCACATTTTGCATAAAAGGTCATATGTACTGTCAAGTTTCATGTTTAACCATGTTCGAAAATGTATAAATATATACTATTTCCCCAGTAGGTGAGGTGGCAATTTATGTTGTAATTTTAGGATGGTGAGGAGGAGATTCCTTAAACACCGAGAAGAGGTTATCTACTATTATGCCACTAGCAACAAATTAACCAATTATATTTGAGCATAAAATGACAGTAAGCATAGCAATCATTTTTATAGTAACTGATTTAATTCATCCAATAACCCTACGAGGACTGTAGCCTTGAATCTCCCTTTTACCGGTAAAAAATAGAGAGGCTGGATGATTAGCACAAGAACACTCAACTGAACTAAAAGTTGGAAAAGCAAAGATTGAACCCACTGTCCAAGTGGGCCTTACTAGGAAATTCCGCCTCTCAGTAAATGATGACAGAATTTGAGCCAGGAAATGATAATTTTCCTCTCAAGTAATATGGAAACACTTCTATAGTAAAAGTTATGACTGATGTTTGAGTTTTCCAGAAGCCCTAATTACTAGTATCGGAAATTGTATTGTGTTTCATGGTTAAGACTGTCAAACATCTGACAACTTTATAAGTGAATTAAACCAATATATATTTAATAAGTGAATTATTAAATATATAATAACTTTATATTTTACAATGAGTTTTACTAAGCACTTTGACTTTTACATCACATATTAAGAATCAAAATATGTGCTACTTTGTACATATAATATTGAAATTTCCTTTTTTTTTTAAATAGTGGGTTTTGACCCTTTAGTCATTCGTTGTGACTGTCCCATCACTCTTCTATGTGCTATTTTGTTGATGTGAAAACTGTTTAACCAAGTAATGTGTTAGGTAAAATTGATTTTCTTAGTATTCTTTTTATTTTCTGCTAACATTTAACATAATATTTAACTTAATATTTCTTTCTATTGAGTTTTGGTGTACTAAATGAAGCAATACTTATTGTGTTTTTGGTAATGTTAAACATTCTGATATAAGCCAAAATGACGATTGTATAAATTAGAATTGAAAAGAGAGGATAGGATGGTTTGTGCATAAGACACTAATGATATGCAATTATTCACTCACAACAGACATTCTTTGTCTTTCTGTATATTCATTCATCCCCGAGTTTCATCTATATCAGCACAACGCTCCAGTATTTCAGTATCCAAGTGATTTATGATGCTTAGAATTATATGCATTGGCAGACTATTTTTACAGGTTTTAAACAGATGGTTTTATATCAGAGATTTGTATAAAGACAAAGAACAAATAGAAATAAGTTCTTTATAGCCAAATTGTCTTTCACTGTATGGCTTCCTGCCAAGTCAACCATATTAAGTGTATTTCTCCCTGAAATTCTATTTCATAACTTATAAATGTGTATGTGTCTGTTTCAAAGACTGAAATGGCTTTGCACATGGGAAAAAAGTTGGATTTTTTAAATAATAACTTATTCGTTAACATTTTTTGCATGAATTTGCAGGATAATTACTCTATTAAGAATCCTGTTGCCTTTGAGGTGAGAAAATTCCCCTTGGGAGGGATCACTCTCCAAGGGTTACTTTTCTGTGAGTGAATTATAGTCTCTGCTAGGAAAATGGGCTATTCCAAGCCTTGTGCCTTCAGTCCCGACTGAGTATGCAGCACCTAGATTATGTTAGTGAGATGCTATCATAAAATAGGAAAACAAATGCATAGCTATGGAAGAGTATAAAATTATGATAACCAAAAAAAAACAAACCCAGTGCCGTCGAGTTGATTCCGACTCATAGCGACCCTATAGGACAGAATAGAACTGCCCCATAGAGTTTCCAAGGAGCGCCTGGCAGATTTGAACTGCCGACCCTTTGGTTAACAGCTGTAACACTTAAGCGCTATGCCAAAATTATGATACATTATGTAATTAAATCAGGAAAATTAAGGCCGTACCAAAGTGATAATTAAATAACTTTACATTGATGCAATATTACTCATTTTTTAGACATAAAAACTAATCTACAATGTCATTTAATTATTTTCAAGCTTTAACAACATATTTTTACTCAAATGATATGTGCCTTCTACATTGTTTGCCAACCATTTCCGCCCTCCGTGAGGTATTTTCATTAGCACTGTTTTGTCAATTTGTTTTCATACGTTGCTATTAAAAAAAAAAAAAAAGATAGTATAGTGTGCTTATGAAAATACCTCACGGAGGAAGGGAGCTGTTGGCAAACGATCAAAGAAGGACAGCATTATCTGCATAAAAATATGGCAGGCCATAATTCCCTACGTAACTAATAAGTATATAGAAAAGTTGTGATTTTTATTCTGCCTCATAAAATGCTACATTAAAATGTTTGAAAACACTCTCTAAAACATGCTTAAAAAGACTTGTCTCATGTAAACATTATTTGTGCATTAGGATACAAAGTTTCCTGTCATAACAAAATAGAAAATTTTATAATAAAATCAAAACTCTAAATTCTTTATACATTGGTGATGTGAGAACAAAAATAACATAAAATAACTTATGGTATAAAAATATTGTAGATTTCTATCATCCATTCAGTACTCCCCCGCCACCCCCAACATTTGATCTGGTAAGAAAAATTGCCACACACACTAACAAACATAAAAATCAGTGACATCTATATAAGCTTTACATAATATAATATAATGTAATATATTATATATACACATATACATATAAATAAAAACACATATATTTATATATGTGTATGATATCTCTGTTAGTTTTACAGATTCAGCATATGCTTTGAATGATAATTGTTTTATAAATTCAAAAGTCTCTCAACAAGTTTGATAAATAGAAAGAAACTTTGTTTTGGGTTTCTTAGATAGCATTGGGGTAGAGTGGACTAGATGAGTGTGGTATTAAAATTCAGATCAAGTTATTGAGACAGGGAACAATGTTTTGTAAATTGAAAGCAATAAAATGTTTACAGGAAAAGCTCAGAGGATGCTTGACAGTGTGTATGAAAGGACAGTTGCACTTCCAGGCCTGCCAGTAACCCCTCACAATGAGACAGGGTTCTGCGTATTTTTTATCTTAATTTGAACATTAAGGCTGTTGTTAAATCATCTAGTATACCTTAAATTCCTAAAATAACTTTATTTCTATTTAACACCAAGTTTTCAGATGTTTCTACTCAATCGATAAATGGCTGCCATCAAGACGACTCTCACTCATGGTGACTCTCTTAGGCTGGGTTCTCTAGAGAAGCAAAACCAGTGAAATACACACACACACACACACACACACACATATATACATATATTCATACATGTATACACACAGACAGAGACAGAGACAGATTTATCATAAGGAAATGGCTCATGTGGTTGTACAGGCTAGCAAGGCCCTAAGTCTGTGGGTCAGAGTTAGGCTTCCCCCAACTCACATAGCTGCAGGGGATGATGAACCCAAAATCAGCAGTTCAGATGATAGGCTGCAGAAGCAGACAAATCCCAAGATTGGAAGGGAAGCTGCTAGCTCAAGTCCCAAGAACGACAACCTGATGCAGTACCCAGAGTGAGAACCTTGCTGGAACATCCATTTATATACTGGAGGCAGGCCACACCACAAGGAAACTGCCTTTCAACTGATTGGCTGCTCATAGCAGATCTCATCATGGAGTTGATTACATCATTATATAACTGCCAAACTACATCATAACTGCCAAACCACTGAGAATCATGGCCCAGCAAGTTGATGTACAACCTTAACCATCAAAGTCCACCCCTTGTCAGCTTGGCAACTTTACATGTCTCCTTAAACCATACACAATTTCTAAATTAAAAAAAAAAAAAAATTACAAAGTCATATTTGTACCTATATTACTGAAAACTCATAGCCCCATTTACATCTTACATATTATAAGTGAAACCCCCCCCCAAAATGAAACCCATTGCCATCAAATCAACTTCTGCTCATAAGAAAACAAAAATATTTGATGCATATATCCAAGTAAGAAATTCTCAGAACAATTACAGTCCTCATTTCTCCAACTGGTCGTGTGGCTATAGCTTCCACCATCCATTCTCAATTCCCTTTACCCACAGAAGCACTACAACTGATTGTGGTTCTTTGCCTAGTCAGGTGACCCAAATCTTCATTCCTGAAGAGTCTGGACCATTAGTTGGAATTGGGTTGCTGTAGTTTTCCATTAACTTTAATCACAGGGCACAGGTAACACTAAATGACATTTTAAGGGATCTCCTGCATTCTAGATATACTCTTCTTTACCTCCATTATGTAGTAGCAGTGCAATTTCCTCTAGATAATCAGGATCAATCAAACCAGCCAATATGGTAACTCCCTTCTTTCCGTGTTGATCCAGAGGCATGCAGAGCCCAAAGTAGCCAGGAGGCAGTCTTAACTTCCAGTTCAATGGAATCAGTGATATGTCTCTAGGTGGGAGCATTCCTCCCTTTGGAACTAACACCTCTACACCCACAGAGCATAGGGCCATGGGGACAGGAAGCAAAATATTATAAGTGAGTCACTAGCAGTAATAGTGAGTGGTAGCATTCCAATTTCCACCCCTTGATTCCTGGATCCATGAATCCTGGCTATGGGAAAAACAGTACCGTATAGTGGACAGAAGGTTAGAGCATATACAGTTTCCTGGAGAACATTGCGGCAACCCTTCACGGTATTATCACCTAGCTCAGACCGTTACTGTGTCTTTAGAAGGCCATTCAATCATTCTATCAGTCCAGCTGCTTCAGGATGGTGGGGAACATGGTAAGATCAGTGAATTCCATGAGCATGGGTCCAATGCCACTCTTCATTTGCTATGAAGTGAGTCCCTTGATCTGAGGTGATGCTGTGTGGGATACCACCATGGTGGATAAGACATTCTATAAGTCCCCAAATTGTAGCTTTGGCAGAAGGATAGCAGGCAAGGAAGGCAAATCTGTATCCAGTGTAAGTGCCAATTCCATGTTGGATGTAGTTCAATGCAATCAGCCTGCCACCAGGTAGCTGGCTGATCACTCGAGGAATGGTGCCATATCAGGGACTCAGTGTTGATCTCTGCTGATGGAAGATTGGGCACTCAGCAGTGGCTGTAGCCAAGTCAACCTTGATGAATGGAAGTCCATGTTGCTGAGCCCATGCATAACCTCCATCTTTGCCACCATGACCACTTTGTTCAGGAGCCCATTAGGCAATGAATGGAGTGTCTGGGGAAAGAGAATGACTGGTTTCCATAGAACACGTCATCCTATCCACTTGATTGTTAAAATTGTCCTCTGCCAAGATCATCCTTTGGTGAGTGTTCACATGAGACACAAATATCTTCACTTATTTTGGCCCATCCAGAGAAGTCTATCCACATACTTCTTCAGTAATTTTCCAATCATGTTCCTTCCAAGTTTCTGACCATTCATCCAAACCCTTGGCCATAGCCCATGAATCAGTATACAATTGAACATCTGGAAATTTCTCCTTCCAAGGAAAGGGAATAACCAGATGCACTGTTCAAAGTTTTGCCCATTGGGAGGATCTTTCTTCACCACTGTCCTTCAGGGAGATCCCAGAATTGGGTTGTGGTGCTGCCAATGTCCATTTTTGACCAGTGCCTGCATGTCATGCAGAACCATCTATAAACCAGGCATAAGTTTTCTCTTTCTCAGTCAACTGATCATAAGGAATTCCCCATAAGGCCATAGGTGCAGACTGGGAGAGGGCAGGTTATGTGACAGGAGTGGAGACCATGGCCATTTGTGCCGCTTCCTCATGCAACTTACTTGTGCCTTCAGGTCCTGTTCAGCCTCAATCTCATATATACCATTTCCATTTAATGATAGAGTGCTGCTGTACACATCCAACTTTATGACTCTGTGGGTCAGACAACACCCACTTCATGATGGGCAGCTCAGAGTGCATGGTGACTTAATGTCTCATGGTTAAGCGTTCACTCTCTACTAAGGACTGATAACAAGCCAAAAGCTGTTTCTCAATAGGACAGTAGTTATCTGCAGAGGATATCAGGGCTTTGCTCTAAAATCTCCACTGTGATCACCAACAGGGGACTACCAAAGGCACAGACAAGATCTCTATGTGCATATGACACTTCGAGCACCACTGGATCAGACAGATGATATGGCCCAAGTGGCACAGTGACTTGCACAGCAGCCTGATCCTGTTGCATAGCATTCTCTTTTTCTGATCCACACTCATAATTAGCAACTTTTTGAGTCACATGATAAATAGGCCTGACTAGCACACCCTAATGAGGGGTACGTAGGCTCCCATAACCAAAGAGGCCTGCTAGGCTTTGTGCTCTTTTTAGTTGTAGAAAGGCCCAGATGCAATCCTTAATGAGGGAAGGAATTTCTCAACATGCCCCACACCAATAAAAAAAAATCCCTAGAAATTTCACTGAAGAGGAAGGTATCTGAATTTTTGTCAGATTAACTTCCCTTTTGGCAGTGTAATGGGGTCCTTCCTCAAGGAGACCCATCCCCCCTTCAATCAAGGGGTTGTGGGTCTGTAAACTGTCTCAAGTCTGGGAATTGATAAAGAGGTTGTGACTCTCTATTCTGGCAGTTCAAGTTAGACTGCTGGACACTTGACCTACAATTCTTCCACTTTTACATACCACGTAAATACTTCATAGATTTCCCATCTATTTCACTCCTAGAGGCTCCATGACTAAGAAGCCCAAGCTATAAATCCATACCAGTCAGACTATTCTGATTACTGCTTTGACTTTGCTGTCCATTACAGTAACCATATCCACCTTGTTTTTGTCTATTCAGTAGAGCCACTTCACTCCTACCACCACGAGGTCTAATCAGTCCCATTTTAGTTAGGTGTCTTAATTCAGTTAGGGCAGATTCCACTGTCAAATTTTTTTTTTTTTAATAATTTTTATTGTGCTTTAAGTGAAAGTTTACAAATCAAGTCAGTCTCTCACACAAAAACCCATATACACCTTGCTACACACTCCCAATTACTCTCCCCCTAATGAGACAGCCCACTTTCTCCCTCCACTCTCTCTTTTCCTGTCCATTTCCCCAGCTTCTAACCCCCTCCACCCTCTCATCTCCCCTCCAGGCAGGAGATGCCGACATAGTCTCAAGTGTCCACCTGATCCAAGAAGCTCACTCCTCACCAGCATCCCTCTCCAATGCATTGTCCCGTCCAGTCCATGTCTGAAGAGTTGGCTTCGGGAAAGGTTCCTGTCCTGGGCCAGCAGAAGGTCTGGGGACCATGACCACTGGGGTTCTTCTAGTCTCAGTCAGACCATTAAGTCTCATCTTATAAGAATTCGGGGTCTGCATCCCACTGGTCTCCTGCTCCTTCAGGGTTTCTCTGTTGCAGTCCCTGTCAGGGCAGTCATCGGTTGTAGCCGGGCACCATCTAGTTCTTCTGGTCTCAGGATGACGTAGTCGCTGGTTCTTGTGGCCCTTTCTGTCTCTTGGGCTCATAATCACCTTGTGTCGTTGGTGTTCTTCATTCTCTTTTGATCCCATGGGTTGAGGCCAATTGATGCATCTTAGATGGCTGCTTGCTAGCATTTAAGACACCAGACACCACTCTTCAAAGTGGGATGCAAAATGTTTTCTTAATAGATTTTATTATGCCAATTGACTTAGATGTCCCCTGAAACCATGGTCCCCAGACCCCTGCCCCTGCTACGTTGGCCTTTGAAGCATTCAGTTTATTCAGGAAACTGCTTTTTGTTTAGTCCAATTGTGCTGAACTCCCCTGTATTGTGTGCTGTCTTTCCCTTCACCTGAAGTTGTTCTTATCTACTACCTAATTAGTGAATGCCCCTCTCCCACCTCCCCTCCCTCCCCCCGTAGTAACCACAAAAGAATGTGTTCTTGTCAGTTTAAATTATTTCTCAAGTTCTTATAATAGTGGACTTATACAATATTTGTCCTTTTGCAACTGACTAATTTCACTCAGCATAATGCCTTCCATGTTCCTCCATGTTATGAAATGTTTCACAGGTTCCTAACTGTTCTTTATCGATGCGTAGTATTCCATTGTGTGGATATACCATAATTTATTTATCCATTCATCCATTGATGGGCACCTTGGTTGCTTCCATTGTTTTGCTATTGTAAACAGTGCTGCAATAAACATGGGTGTGCTTATATCTGTTTGTGTAAAGGCTCTTATTTCTCTAGGATATATTCCAAGGAGTGGGATTGCTGGATCGTATGGTAGCTCTATTTCTAGCTTTTTAAGGAAGCACCAAATCGATTTCCAAAGCAGTTGTACCATTTGGCATTCCCACCAGCAGTGTATAAATGTTCCAATCTCTCCACAGCCTCTCCAACATTTATTCTTTTGTGTTTTTTTAATTAATGCCAGCCTTGTTGGAGTGAGATGAAATCTCATTGTAGTTTTGAGCTGCATTTCTCTAATGGCTAATGATCGTGAACATTTCCTCATGTATCTGTTAGCTACCTGAATGTCTTCTTTAGTGAAGTGTCTATTCATATCTTTTGCCCATTTTTTAATGGGGTATTTGTCTTTTTGCAGTTGAGTTTTTGCATTACCATGTAGATTTTAGAGATCAGGTGCTGATCAGAGGTGTCATAGCTAAAAACTTTTTCCTAGTCTGTAGGTAGTCTTTTTACTTTTTTGGTGAAATCTTTGGATAAGCATAGGTGTTTGACTTTTAGGAGCTCCCAATTATCTAGTTTTTCTTCTGCATTCTTTATAATGTTTTGTATACTTTTTATGCCATCTATTAGGGCTCCTAAAGTTGTCCCTATTTTTTCTTCCATAATCTTTATCATTTTAGATTTTATATTTAGGTCTTTGATCCATTTTGAGTTAGTTTTTGTGCATGGAGTGAGGTATGGGTCTTGTTTCGTTTTTTTTTTGCAGATGGATATCCAGTTATGCCAGCACCATTTGTTAAAAAGACTGTCTTTTCCCCAGTTAACTGTTTTGGGGCCTTTGTAAAAAATCAGCTGCTCATATGTGGATGGATTTATGTCCGGATTCTGAATTCTCTTCCATTGGTTCATGTATCTGTTGTTGTACCAGTACCAGGCTGTTTTGACTACTGTGGTGGTAAAATAGGTTCTAAAATCAGGTAAAGTAAGGCCTTCCAGTTTGTTCTTCTTTTTCAGTAATGCTTTACTGATCTGGGGCCTCTTTCCCTTCCATATGAAGTTGGTGATTTGTTTCCCCATCTCATTGAAGAATGTCCTTGTAATTTGGATTGGAATTGCATTAAGTGTATAGATCACTTTTGGTAGAATAGACATTTTTATAATGTTAAGTCTTCCTACCCACGAGCAAGGTATGTTCTTCCACTTATGTAAGCCTCTTTTGGTTTCGTGCAGAAGTGTACTGTAGTTTTCTTTGTATAAGTCTTTTACATCTCTGGTAAGATGTATTTCTAAGTATTTTATCTTCTTGGGGGCTACTGTAAATGGCATTGATTTGGTGATTTCCTCCTCGATGTTCTTTTTGTTGGTGTAGAAGAATCCAACTGATTTTTGTATGTTTATCTAGTATCCCAATACTCTGCTGAACTGTTTTCTTAAGGATTCCTGAGGGTTTTCTGTGTATAAGATCTTGTCATCTGCAAATAGAGATACTTTGACTTCTTCTTTGCCAATCTGGATGACCTTTATTTCTTTATCTAGCCTAATTGCTCTGGTAGGACTTCCAGCACAATGTTGAATAAGAGTGGTGATAAAGGGCATCCTTGTCTGGTTCCCGATCTCAGTGGGAATGTTTTCAGGCTCTCTCCATTTAGGGTGATGTTGGCTGTTGGCTTTGTATAAATGTCCTTTATTATGTTGAGGAATTTTCCTTCTATCCCTATTTTGCTGAGAGTTTTTATCATGAATGAGTGTTGAACTTTGTCAAATGCCTTTTCTGCATCAATTGATAAAATCATGTGATTCTTGTCATTTTTCTTATTTATGTGGTAGATTACAATAATTGCTTTTCTAGTGTTGAACCATCCTTACACACCTGGTATGAATCTCACTTGGTCCTGGTGAATTATTTTTTTGATATGTTGTTGAATTCTTTTGGCTAGACTTTTGTTGAGGATTTTTGCATCTACATTCATGAGGGATATATAGGTCTATAATTTTCTTTTCTTGTTGTCTCTTTACCTGGTTTTGGTATCAGGGATATGGTGGCTTCATAGACTGTGTTTGGTAGTATTTCGTCCTTTTCTATGCTCTGAAATACCTTTAGTAGTAGTGGTGTTAACTCTTCCCTGAAAGTTTGGTAGAACTCTGCAGTGAAGCCGTCTGGACCAGGGCTTTTTTTTGTTGGTCATTTTTTGATTACCTTTTCAATCTCTTCTTTTGTTATGGGTCTATTTTGTTGGTCTACCTCTGTTTGTGTTAGTTCAGGTAGGTAGTGTGTTTCTAGAAATTCATCCATTTCTTCCAGGTTTTCAAATTTGTTTGAGTATAGTTTTTTACAGGACTCTGATATGATTCTTTTAATTTCTGCTGGGTCTGTTGCAATATCGCCCGTCTCATTTCTTGTTAGGGTTATTTGCTTCCTCTCCTGTTTTTCTTTTGTCAGTTTGGCCAGTTGTTTATCAATTTTGTTGAGTTTTGAAAAAAAAACAGCTTTTGGTCTTATTAATTCTTTCAATTGTTTTTCTGTTTTCTGTTTCATTTAGTTCACCTCTAATTTTTATTATCTGTTTTCTTCTGGTGCCTGTGGGTTTCTTTTGGTGCTCTATTTCTATTTGTTCAAGTCGTAGGGATAATTCTTTCATTTTGGCCCTTTCTTCTTTTTGGATGTGTGCATTTGTTGACATAAACTGGCCTCTGAGCACCACTTTTACTGTGTCCCAGAGGTTCTGATACGAAGTGTCTTCATTCTCATTGGATTCTATGAATTTCTTTATTACATCCTTAATGTATTCTGGTTTTGGGTTTAATGTCTTCTATAACCCAGTCTTTTTTGAGCAGGGTATTGTTCAGTTTCCAAGTGCTTGATTTCTTTTCCCTGCTTTTTCTGTTATTGATTTCTACTTTTATTGCCTTATGGTCAGAGAAGGTGCTTTGTAATATTTCAATGTTTCGGATTCTACTAAGGCTTGCTTTATGACCTAATATGTGGTCTATTCTAGAGAACATTCCAAGTGCACTAGAAAAGAAATTATACTTGGTTGCTGTTGGGTGGAGTGTTCTGTATATGTCAACGAGGTCAAGTTGGTTGATTGTGGCGTTTAGATCTTCCGTGTCTTTATTGAGCTTCTTTCTGGATGTCCGGTCCTTCAACGAAAGTGGTGTGTTGAAGTCTCCTACTATTATTGTGGAGGTGTCTATCTCACTTTTCAGTTCTGTTAAAATTTGATTTATGTATCTTGCAGCCCTGTCATTGGGTGCATAAATATTTAATATGGTTATATTTTCTTGGTGTATTGTCCCTTTCATCATTATATAGTGTCCTTCCTTATCCTTTCTGATGGATTTAACTTTAAAGTCTCTTTTGTCAGAAATTAATATTGCCACTCCTGCTCTTTTATGATTGTTGTTTGCTTGATATATTTTTTTTCCATCCTTTGAGTTTTAGTTTGTTTGTGTCTCTAAGTCTAAGGTGTGTCTCTTGTAGGCAGCATATAGATGGATCCTTTTTTTAGTAGTATGATTATAATATGCCTTGGTGACCTTCTTTTCAGATCTACCTTATGTGGAGTTCAATGAGCATCTTGGATAGATATCTTCTCATCTTTCACAACCTCAGGGAAGTTTTCTGACAACAAATCTTCAACAATTTTCTCTGTATTTTCTGTTATCCCTCCTTGTTTTGGTACTCAATCACTAGTAGATTATTTCTCTTGATAGAGTCCCACGTGATTGTTAACGTTTCTTCATTTTTTTTTAATTCTTTTATCTGATTTCTCTTCAAATATATTAGTGCAAGTGATTGATCTTTGAGTTCAGAAATTCTAGCTTCTACTTGCTCAATTCTGCTTCTCTGACTTTCTATTGAGTTATCTAATTCTGTAATTTTATTGTTAATCTTCTGAATTTCTGATTGCTGTCTGTCTATGGATTTTTCCAACTTATTAAACTTTTCATTATGTTCCTGAATAATCTTTCTAATTTCTTCAGTTGCTTTATCTGTGTGTTCCTTGGCTTGTTCTGCATATTGCCTCATTTCCTTTCTGATGTCTTGAAGGGTTCTGTATATTAAACTTTTGTATTCTGCATCTGGTAATTACAGGAATGCACTTTCATCTAAATGATCCCTGGATTCTTTGTTTTGAGAGCCTGTTGAGGTGATCATGGTATGTTTCTTTATGTGACTTGATATTGACTGTTGTCTCCAAGCCATCTATAAGTTATTGTATTAATTTCTGCTTGCTTACTGTGTCATAGCTGCTTGCTTTGTTTTGTTTTGGTATACCACTATGGGTTGCTTGAGTGAGCTAGCTTGATTATTTTCTTCTTTGGAGCTCTGGTGTCCTGTCCCCAGCTGGCTAGAGCTGTTATCAGGTATATCAGTCTAGGACTGCATTCAGTTTTCTTGTATGAATTCAGCTCAGGTTTCCAGGTAGCTGATATCAAGTGTGTGGTACAGGCTCTGTCCTACAGTCTTAGAGGGGCAAGGGTGTTTGGCATATATGCCGGCGTCTGATTGCAGCAGGGGGTCATGCTCTGAACAAGGCAGGGGCTGAGAACCAGCCCCCAAGTGTCTCTGAGGAAAACGCATCTCTGTTCCCTAAAGCATGCTCATGGGTGGGTTCTGCAGAGGGACCATGGGCACCCAAAGTTTTTGGTTGTAAGGACTGGGAGGTACCAGTTATCTTTGGGCCCCTGTTGCAGGTGACTGGGTGACCTGAGTGGCCTTAGGCCCCTGATGTGGGTAGGTGAGGCCCTTGTTTAAGAGGCAAAGCGATGTCAAATGTCAAACACCTACCTCTCCACTGCACAGCTGAAATAGTTGAAGTTTCTCAACAAGGGCCTATTCTCCCGAAATAGGCCCACACAGGTTCATGCAGAAGGGAAAGGTGCTCAAGATCCATGGATGGTTTATGCCTGGGCAGGAGCCGCTTTCATCCTGAGCTCTCCTGGTTAATGGAGCTAGCAAATTATCTTTTCTCCCCAGTTGCAAATTTTTCCTTCCCCAAGGCCAGGAGGATGGGTCTAGGTGCTCACCAGGGTCTATCTCAGGCCTAGGGATTCAGCCACTGAAACTGGGTTGGGGGGTGATAAAATATACACAAGTACTTAGCTTTTGCCAAGAGCACCCTTCTGCTCAGGTTCCGGAGGTGTGAGTGGGCTGTGTGGCTGGCTGCTTCTCTCTGAGGAAACTGCGTCCGAAAGCTAGGACCAGCCTGCCCCCGCCACCCCTGCTGCCGCTCCAGGAATGGTGCCTGAGGGCTCCCCGTGATTCAGGTCCAGTAACTCCTCTCCCCTTCTGAACGGCCTCTTCCTTCCCCTGCCCCTCAGTTCATTGCCTAAGCCTGCCTTTGATGCTCAGGGCTCCCAGCTTGTCACAAAATATACTCATTTCACTTGGTTTTTTTTTTTTGGTCTTTGTTGTAAAGAGGGCTCGACAGAAGTGCCTATCTATTCCACCTCTCCACTGTCAAATTTGACTTAAGTAAATTATCAATCACAGCAGCCTTCAAGGTTGCTGGTGCTCCCTTCACAAATTTGTTCCACTCCATTGTGGTAAAAGGTGTGTTCTCTGGGCACTCCATGCATGGCTGTGTGTGCCTAACCTGATAAATTCACTGTAATATGCCAATTTCCCCAAGCCTTTGGATACCCTCTACAGCATACAAAGTCAGGTCTGGTATTCAGCTTGGTTTTGTGTAGGCCACCACATAATCCACACATCACCAACCCGGCCAGACCCTTTTCTAACCTCTTGAACTGAAACACTGAATGAAGGATCTATGCTTAGTGGGTCTGTATTAAAAACAAACTCATATTGATCCAACTTTATGTTCCTTGCACCATTACCCCACACTCTTAATAGCCATCGCCACATACATTCCCCAGATTTCTGTTTGTATGTATTAGAAATGTCAAGCAGTTCTTTTGGAGTGTAGTGTTCCTCCTCCAGGGTCACACTTTGTACTTCACTTTTGGGGCTCACTGGGAACTAAGTCTAGTTATAGACCTAGAAGCAAAAATGGATGGTGAGAATCTGTCCTGAGAACATTCAGCAATGTTTTATAAGTCATCTGCCTCAGATGATACCCAAGGCAATGATTTAGAGGCCTCCCCAGGCAATGACTCAGGCATCTTCCTGGGTGATATCTTAGACAAAGGATCTTCAGACACAGTTGGGTAGATCTCATCAGATGGATGTGGGGAAGCTAATGGTTTTACTGGAGAGGGTGGCTTAACAGACAAAGATGGAATAATTTCTTCAGATGGGTGTGAGAGGCATGTTTCTGTCAGCAGAAGTGAGTCAACTGAATTTAGGGCTTCAGCTTCCTGATTTTCTGCCCATATGTCCCCATCCCAAGTTTCAGGATCCTATGTCTTTCCAAGCAATGCCCCTGCTTTGTCTTCAGACACCGTTCAAATTCAGCCACTCTCACAGTAAGACTCTGGGCTTGGTTTTTGGTAATATCATCTCTTTTACTACAAGAAATAAGGTTTTTTTTCAGGGCCCAAGTGGCAACTTTGAAATTGTTTATGTGGCACTTGAGCTGTGACTCTGAAGCCCCGAGAGCAGCTCCTTCTTTCACTACTTTTTCTAATGAAAGCAGGACCAACCAACTTCCTTATAGTTCTTATTTGATAAAATTGTAGAAATGTATCAAATATGCAATCATCCAGATCCTTGCCTCTTACCACTACTTGATCTATAGGTGGTGATATTTTACCTATTTCTATTGCCACCTCATGCCATGGATTAGTAGTGTCCTCTTTACTACCAGAAGCAGAGTCATCAGTATCTTTAAGACTCACCAGACTTGAGAACCAATTTAGAAAACTCATCCTTTCAATTTTGTTTCTCTAGAACCACTCTAGATAAGCAAAACCAGTGAAGCATAAACATACATATATACGTGTGTGTGTGTGTGTGTGTGTGTGTCAGACTGTAGCCTCCCCCTGGCTTATATATAGCAGGGAATGGCAAAACCAACATCAGCAGGTCAGATGACAGGCTGCTGCCTCAAAGTCCGTGGAGTGTGATGAATTCTAATATCAGGTAAGCTGCTAGCTCAGTCCCAAGAACCAGAGGTCAGATGATGATGAGATGGATGCAGGATCCAGAATGAGAGCCTTACTTGAACATCATTTATATACTGGAGGCAGACCAGACCTCCAAGGAAACTCTCTTTCAACTTATTGGCTGCTCATAGCAGATATCATAATGGAGTTCATTATATCATTCATTACATAATGTCAAACTAAATCATAACTGCCAAACCACTGAGAATCACAACCCAGCCCAGTTAACATACAACCATCACAAGGGCATTATATACAACATATCGAGGCACGGCTGAGTCATTGCAAGCATCTTTGAGTCCATTGTTGTGGCTAGTGTGGCAACCCATATCAGTGAAAGTTTCCCTCACTCTTGCTTGCCTTCTATTTCATCAGATATGACCTTCTCCTCCACAATTGACCTGTCCTGATGACATTTCCAAAGCAAACAAATAGGACAGTGTTCTCTTGTGATTCATAAGGTTTTCATTTTTAATTTTTTGTAAGTAGATCATCAGGCTTTTCTTCCTAGTCTGTCTTAGTTAGGAATCTTTGCAGAACTTGTCTACCATCAGTAATTCTGCTGTATTTGAAATACCAGTGACATGGTTTCTAGCATCACAGCAATATAAGAGCCACTGGAGTATGAAAAACTGACTGACAGGTGATGGTTGTTAAGATCAAACATGTAAATAATTGCGTTTAGCTTTTTTTTGCCTTTAAAAATGTGATTTTTTTTTTAACTCTCTAAATATGGTAGAGTAAAACACAGGATAACATAAACTTACAGAGCAACATAAATAGTATAGCCCCAAGCCACTTACTAAGCATTCGTATTCATGAAGCTCTGTCAGGCATTGTATTAAGCAATAAAGATATGAACCCGACCTTCTACATGCTTTTCTAGGAAAGTTTCTCAGCTGGTTGGAAAAAATAATATGATGCATTTACATGTCAGCACTAAATATATGTGGATTTCAGCATTGTCTATTTAGAGAAGACAGAAGAAAAATATGCATAAAAAATGCATAGATTAGAAATAATCAGAGTGGCATGGATAGCTAGGAGCGCTAGAGTACATATGGCATTTAAATATGTTTATTATCCAAATGGAAACCCTGGTGGCGTAGTGGTTAAGTGCTATGGCTGTTAATCAAAAGGTCAGCAGTTCGAATCCGCCAGGCACTCCTTGGAAACTCTACGGGGCAGTTCTACTCTGTCTTATAGGGTTGCTATGAGTCAGAATCAACTCCATGGCAGTGGGTTTGGTTTTGGCTTATTAACCAAATATGTGATATTTTATAATATAGCTATATATGAACTAGTAAGAAAATTACATCCCTCAATATAGGAGAATCCTTAGTTTGAGAAGCCTCCAATACTTAGGGAAATATTAATCTTGGATCAAGTATTTGATCAAATGAATGATATACACAAATAATAGCATACTTTGAGCATTTCACTTTATCTCATGTGAGAACTGTATTCATAAAAACTGATTAAGTAAAATCTGATTCATAAAAATGATAAAACCCAATTAATGTAAAGCCACCATTTTAGTGTTCCCTGAGTCATACAAATGGTTAACAAGCTTGACTGCTGTCCAAAAGACTGGATGTTCTAACCTACCCAGAGATAAAGGCTTTTTGATCTCCTTCCAAAGAGTCATACATTGGGAAATGTACGGAGTACAGTTCTATTCTGACATACATGGGATTACCATGAATAGGAATCAACTTGATGGCAAATGGTTTCAGGTTTTTGTTTTTTGATTTTTAATAAAAATCTCAGTATTTTTCTGCTGTTTCCTAACATGAGGTCAAAATATATGTTGTAGTTAATTCAATGGGATTTTGCATATCAACATACATCAATAGTTAAAAATCCTCCGTGAAAATTAGATGAGTGTGGCATCTCTACTGTTAAACTCCAAAAAACAAACTTGTTGTTATGAGTCAATTCCAACTCACGGTGCTCTCAAGTGTTACAGACTAGACCTGAGTTCCCTAAGGTTTTCTTGGCTGTAATTTTTACAGAAAGGAGTTCTGGTTGCCCTGCGTCTAAGTGCTTGGCCGCTAACTGAAAGGTGCACGATTCAAACCCACCAGCCGCTCCAATGAAGAAAGATGTGGCAACCTGCTTCCATAAGATTACAGTCTTGGAAACCCTATGAGGAAGTTATATTCTGTCCTATAGGGTATGAGTTTGAATTGACTCAAGGGCAATGGTTTACCTTTACGGAAGCAGATTAACAGGCCTTTCTTCCATAGTGTCACTGGATGGGTTCAAACCACCAATCATTTGATTAGTGAAAATAAAAAACATGGAGTGCAAATCATTTGTGCCACTCAGGGAAATTTCTCTACTGTTAGGGTAGTTACTCTCCAAGTTTATACATACTGCATGATATGAATATATTTCAATGAATAAAAATATCAATATTCAATATTTTATGACATTGATTTTTTTTTTTTTAAATCAAGCAATGCAAGGAACTCTGAGAAGTAGGCCACCTTCTAAGCACAAGGAGAATTGTATGTAGTAGAACTTTAACCAGCACGACATTTCATTCAAGAAGACTGCTTCAAGACTTCATTTAAAATTATCAGGGGCACATTATCTGCGTGCACAACAAGAAGCAATTATTGGTTTAATTAGCCTGCATTCACCACATCGCCCTCTTTCTCTTTGTTCGATTGCCAGGCAATTTTCTACAATCATTAAGCAAGGGAACTATAATTCCACAATGACCTAATCTGCAGCTCCTTGTTATCACCCTGGAATATTGTAGAGTTATTTATGACTGTCCTCAATAAGAGCTAAGCCCACCGGACAGAAAACATTCCAGGCTTAAAAATCCAATATTCATTGCCACATTCTAAGTCTTGATTATATTTAATTGTCCTCTGTATTTTATTTTGGAAAAAATATTTCCCTTGAAATTAGGTTTGATTGAATGAAAACTTGTGATCTCTTTTACATTTGGTTGAAATTCTGCAAGTAATTTATATATTTTCCACAAATGTACATAAGACTGAAAATGTAAAAGTAGATCTTAAATTGAAAAATATCTAATATATAACTACTCATAATAAAATATACACATATAGAAACTTTCTATAATTATCAAATTTTTGCAAAGGGTGAAAGTGAAATTTTTGCTCACAATGTTAAAAAAACTTAGGTAAATTCCAAAAATTAGAATCTTAATGACAATTTCCAAGTCTAATAAGGGAAAACAAAGGAGAGTTAAAAGGGGGGAAAAATACTTCCTCTTGAAGCCACAGCTGATACAGGAGCCTCTGTCTTTTAGGAACATTCAGTAGAGAATTTAGAGGAAGTAAAAATTGTGTTGTATATTAAATAATTCACAAACCAGGGATAAGGCCATGAACTGTTCTGCAGGTAATTTCCCGAGTGATGAAAGGTAGAGAATACCTGGACTCCATAATTCTTCCCAATTATGCCTCATAGTTTATGAATATATTTTATAATGTTCTCTAACACATAGAAACACTGAAAAGGTAACTACTCACTGGAATCCCATAGTCATGTAGGGGTATCAGTCTTGCTACATTCATCAACTTTAATGTCTGGAATGTTCTCATTTGGGGCTCAACTCTATACCTCAGTAAGTTTTTCCTCTCCCCAGTCCCAAACTAAAGAACACATATCTTCCCAGTCCGGTTCACTGCCCAGTCCTCCCATTACTCCCAAGCCTTGCCTGACCCAGTTCTAACTCTTGCCAATCCTCCTTGAAGCTGAAAAAATAGCTCAACTTACACAATGTTTTAGAATCAGCTTTACAACTGTGAAGTAGTGAGCAACACATTTATTGTAAAATTTTTTTTAATTTGTTATAAAAGTAGTAAAAAGGAGAAATAAAAGTGATAAAGTTAGAAAAATAAATATAGTGTCTGAAAGAAACTGTCTAGATTTTGTCAAAAAAAAAAAAAGTATGGTATCCAAATAAAAGTTGATGACCACTGCTTAGTAACAACTAGTGACGGTCTCTACCCAGTAGTTGTCAATTACACATCTAGGTGTTTTCTGTGTCTGTGTGTGTTTTTCATATGCTTAATTATTGAATCATTGTCCCTTGTAAGAGGTGCAAACAATGTGGAAATCTATTAAGCTAAATGTGAAAACCCTATTTCTAGTGGCTTCTCTTCCACTAGCCTCCTGAAAAGCTAACTACATGAACACTGGTCCAAAAAAAAAAAAAAAAAAAGCCCAGTGCCGTCGAGTCGATTCCGACTCATAGAGACCCTATAGGACAAAGTAGAACTGCCCCATAGAGTCTCCAACTGGCAGCTAAGCATTATTCCAATCAAGCATCAATGTATTTACTGCAGACAACCTATGTGTGGGTGTATAAGTTTTACATGTATGGCACTGCCCTCAAAATATTTTTCATTCATGTTTGTTTTAGAGATCTTTCCCAGCAGTTCATTTACAGCTAGACAACTGTTTTTAATTGTAGAACAGTATTTTATAGGTAGAATCTCATTACATAGCCTATTGTTGTTAGGTTCCACTGAGTTGACTCCAACCTTATGTACAACAGAACGAAACACTGCCAGGTCCTGTACCATCCACACAATTGTTGCTATGTTTGAGTCCATTGTTGCAACCTCTGTGTCAATTCATCTCGTTGCATAGCCTAGATGTGACATGTTTTATTAATTCTCCCCCATATTGACAAACATTTGGGTTTTTAATGTTGCACTGAATATATTTTTGCCTAACTCTTGGGCACAAATACAATAAATTATTTATGAGATAGTACTTAACACTTAGCAATAGTCTTGTAATTCTTCAGAATTTGTAGGTATTTTGCAATATTTTCCTTTAAATTCTAATTTCATTATACTATTAGAATATAAATTAGACTTCATTATTCCTTATTTTTGCCATTAATAAAAATTAGCCAAATTTTTAAATGCCTACAGAAATTAGTATTTTCTGTCTGTTGAGTACTATGTGTTATACATAGAGAAGCTTGTTAATTATGAGTGTATTACATAGATTAAACATTTTTCACATCTATATACTTATTTTTGAGACATCTTAAAATGTACTACTATGATGTTGAATTTATTATTTTTCCTTATATTCCTAAGAGCTATTTTTTAATTACATTAACAGTTATTACTTTATCATTTTTATTTCAGATTTGAAACTTATAGGAGTATATAGTTCTTATTTTTGTTTTAATTTGTTCCAATCCTGAACATTTTGACTACTAATGAGTTAAGGCTTTTTCTCCTTTTATTCCTGCCATCTTGTTTTGTTTTCTATTTGACAAAATTTCTTCTTCCCTTTTTCCCTCCTTTTCTTCAATCATTACTTTTCCTCCTCCTCCTCCTTCTTCTCCTTTTTTTTTTTTGTCTTCCTCATTTTTTTATGATGGATTGAATTTGCTTTTATCCTTTATTCTCACCCTTATTGGTTCCAAAGTTGTATATCTCATTTTTTACCTTTTCATGGTCAAATTTTCATTATTCATATTACAGGAAAAAATGTCTATTGACACCTAGTGTTATTAAGTCCAAGTTACAAAGACAACTTTCACAAACTGAATTTCTTTGTTAATTTAACCTTTAAGATGTTCAGATTATTCTCTATAATACTGGTATAATGATACCTACATTATATGATTGTCGTGATAATTAATCAAGGTAACAGGTGGCTGTGCCTATGTTAATCACCTGAAATATGGCAGATGGTTATGAAGTGATATTTCTCCTTTCTCCATTTATAGAGTTTTGGGTGTCATTTTCTTTTCAATAGAGTATAGAGTTATAAAATTTGTATGCTAACACTGAGATTTACTCTCCAAATTTTATATTAAAAACATATTATTTTAATAACTTTCTTTACTGTACTGGATGATAAGTTAATGCAAAGGAAATAAGATTTTGGCACTCCTCTGATTTTTCATAAGGATAATAATGACTCCAATATAAAGTTTTTTAGAAGATGAAATCAGATAATCTGTATATAAAACATAGTACAGTATCTACCACACAGGAAATACTTGGCAAATGTTAACTATAGTAAATCTTTTAATATCATTGTATCATTTGAACTGTTGTTTTAGCACAAACTTTGGCTGAATTTCTGAGTTTTACATAATACAAGATATAGGAGAATATATGCTATTTGATGTCTGAAAGGTATAGAAAGAAAGAATTATGAGGAAACCAATGCAGCAAGAGACCCATAAAATATTCAAGGTGCAAATATGTCTCCTAAATAACCAAGGGAAACATTACATGAATAAGAAATAGAAAAGAGGCTTCCAAGTCAGAAAGGTGATGAGAGGGAAACAGCAGATCTACTTCATACATCCCTTGGGAAAACTGCTTTTTTTTTTTTATCTTACTTTTAAGTTTTACATGAAAATTGATATCCTGGGACGTGGAATCGTGCTGCTCCCTGGAATTGGAGATGAAGGGCATCTTTTGGCATAGATGTTCAGGGAGATGCAATTTTTCAGAATTGGAGAAAAATATGCTCCCACTGGACAGTATACTGAGGTATTAAACTGTGATATCCCCCAAACGAGAAGCCTTGACAAAGAACAAAATATTCCAGCCTGTGTGATATTTGGATACAAAATGGTTACAATGTAACATCTCAAACCACTATGGCGTGGGGGAATTTAAGGCCAATGCAATTAAATGATATTTCAGAATTATAAAGTATTTATTGAAAGAATTTTAGTTTATACGTCCATAATTCCAAATGTCTTTTTTCTTTTTGACAATAATTCATATTGAATTTTGTTACAGAGTAACTGTGTGCTAAGTATAGCATTGCACACTGTTGGAAATCAAGAATTAGAACCAATGTTTATCATGTACTTGTTGTTGACAGGCGTCATTGAGTTCATTCTGACTCATAATGAACCTAAGTACAACAAAACAAAACAGTGCCCGGTCCTGAGCCATCTTCACAGTCTTGGTTATATTTGAGCCTCCTGCTGCAGTCACTGAGCAAATCCAACTCATTGAGAATCTTCCTCTCTTTAAATGACCCCCTGCTTTACAAGCATGATGTTCTTCAACACGGACTGGTACCCCCTGGTAACATGTCCAAAGTACTTGAGATGAAGTCTCACCATCCTCACTTCTAAGAAGGATTCTAGCTATAACTCTTCCAAGACAGATTTGTTCATTCTTCTGGGTGTCCATGGTATATTCAGTACTCTTCACCAACACTATAATTCAAACGTCAATTCTTCTTCAGCCTTTCTTATTCATTGTCCAGCTTTCACATGCATATGAGGTGATTGAAAATACCATGACTTGGGTCAGGGGCACCTTATTCCTCAAGGTGACATCTTTTCTTTTTAACACTTTAAAGAGGTCTTTTGCAGCGGATTTGCCAATGCAAAACACCCTTTGAATTCCTGACTGTTGCTTTCATGGGTGTTGATCATGGATCCAAGTAAAATGAAATCCTTGACAACTTCAATCTTTTCTCTGCTTATCACGATGTTGCTTATAGGTCCATTTATGAGTACTTTTGTTTTCTTTTTGTTGAACTGTAATGCATACTGAGGAACATATACATGAGGCAGTTACTGGAACAGAACAAGGGAATACTGCATGGTTTAAAGTCAGGAAATATGTGTGTCAGTGTTGTAACTCTTCACCATACTTATTCAATCTGTATGCTGAGCAAGGAATCCAAGAAGCTGGACTATATGAAGAAGAACATGGCCTCAGGATTGGAGGAAGGCTCATTAACAACTTGCAATATGCAGATGACACAACTTGCTTGCTGAAATCGAAGAGGACTTTAAGTACTTACTGATGACGATCAAAGATTACCACCTTCAGTATGCAGTATCCTGGAATTCATAATTTTATTTTGAATATTATTCATAATTTGTTATGATCCACACAGTCAAATGTCTTTGCAGTCAATAAAACAGATAAACATCCTTCCAGTATTCTCTGCTTTCAGCCATGATCCATGTGACATCAGCAGTCATATTCCTTCCTCATTCTGTGTCCTCTTCTGAATCCAGTTGAATTTCTGGCAGCTCCCTGTCAATGTACTGATGCAACCATTTTTGAATTATCTTCAATTTAATTTTACTTGCATGTGATATTAACAATATTGTTCGATAACTTCCATATTTCATAGGATCACCTTTCTTTGGAATGGGCAATAATATGGACCTTTTCTAGTTGCATGGCCATTTAGCTGTCTTCTAAATTTCTTGGCATAGATGAATGAGCACTTCCAGATTTACATATGTTTGTTGACAGTTTTCAATTGGCATATCGTCAATTCCTAGATCCTTTGCTTTTACCAACGCCTTAGTGCAGCTTGGACTTCTTCTTTCAGTACCATTGGTTTTTGATCATATGCTACCTCCTGAAATGGATGAATTTAACCAAACCTTTTTGGTACAGTGACTCTGTGTATCCCTTCCATCTTCTTTTGATGCTTCCTGCTTCATTCAAATTTTTGCCTATGCCAAAAAACCAAACCCATTGCCATCGAGTTGAATGTGACTCATAGCAACCCTATAGGACAGAGTAGAACTGCCCCACAGAGTTTCTAAGGAGCGCCTGGTGGATTCGAAATGCCGACCCTTTGGTTAGGAGCTGTAGCACTCAACCAATATAAATACTTTAAAATTGTAATTCAATGCTTGAATTTTTTCTCCAGTTCTTTCAGCTTGAGAAACGCCAAGTGTGTTCTTCCCTTTTGGTTTTCTTAATCCAGGTCTTTGCACATTTTATTATAATACTTTACATTCTCTTCTCAAACTGCCCTTCAAAACCTTCTCTTTGGCCCTTTTACATCATCTTTTTTTCCTTTTGCTTTAGCTATGTACATTCAAGAGTGAGTTTCAGAGTCTCTTCTGACATTCATTTTGGTCTTTTCTTTCTTTCCTGCCTTTTGAATGTCCTTTTGCTTTCTTCATGTACAATATCCTGATGTCATCCCACAGCTCCTCTTTGGTCTTTAGTATTCAATGTGTCACATCTATTTTTGAGATGTTCCTCAAATGCGGGTGGAATATGCTCAAGGTCATACTTTAGCTGTCATGGACATTTGCAGCTGTTTCATAAGGTTTCGATTTTCTTCAGCTTCAACTTGAAACTGCAATATGAGCAATTCGTGGTCTGTTCCACAGTCGGCCCCTGCCCTTGCTCTTACTGATGGTATTGAGCTTCTCCATGGTCTCTTTTCACAGACATAGTCTGCCTGATTTCTGGGTATTCCATCCAGCAAGGTTGACATGTATAGCCTCCGTTTATATTATTGTAAAAAGGTATTCATAATGAATAACTCATTGCTCTTGCAAAATTCTATCATCTGATCTATCACATCTGTTATATGTTTCTATCACAAAGTCCATATTTTCCAACTACTGATCCTTCTTATTTGTTTCCAGCTTTTGAATTCCAATCACCAGTAATTATTAGTGCATCTTGGCTGCACGTTTGATCAACTTCAGGTTGCAGAAATTGATACAAATTTTCAACTTCTTCATCTTTGGCCTTAGTGGTTGGAGAGTAAATTTGAATAATAATCATATTCACTAGTCTTCCTTGTAGACATGTGGATATTACCCTATCACTGACAGCATTATATTTCAGGATGGATCTTGAAATGTTCTTTTTGACAATGATTCTTGTTGTTCCTCTTAAATTTGTCATTCTCAGCATAGTAGACCACATGATTGTACTATTCAAAATGGCCAGTACCAGTCCATTTCAGCTCAGTAATGTCTAAGATACAGATCCTTAAGAGTTCCATTTCATTTTTGACAACTTTCAATTTTCCTTGATTTGTGCTTCTACATTCCATGATCCAATTATTAATGGATGTTTGCAGTTGTTTCTCCTCATTGTGAGCAGTACCACAAGAGCAAATGAAGGTCCCAAAGTTTTACTCCCTCCACATTATTAAGATCAACTCTACTTTGAGGGGGCAGCTCCCCCTTAGTTGTATTTTGGGTCCTTTCCAACCTGAGGGGCTCATCTTTTGTACTATCTCACACAATGTTCACTGATATCCATAAGGTTTTCTCTGGCCAATTTTTTTTTTTTTTTTTTCAGAAGTAGATTGCCAGGTCCTTCTTCCCAGTCTGTCTTATTTTGAAACCTTTGCTGAAACATGTCCACTATGGGTGACCCTGCTGGTGTATGAAATACTGGTGGCATAGCTTCCAGCATCACAATAATGCATAAGCCACCACAGTATGACAGACTGACAGATAAGTGGTGGTATCATGATATGTGAAAATTGAAAGTCAGCTCTCCCATGCCTCATTTTTTTTTTTTCCTTTCTTTCTACTATGGGTAATAAGGTCCTAAGGGGTATAGTGATTTTGTTCAGTAGAGTGCCTGACACGTATTTGGCTCCTAAGAAATCAGTTTCCACACTCTCCACCTACCACTAAAATTATTGTTAATCACAATATGAACAGCATATAAGTCTCCATTCAAATTTTTGCAAACTTGAAATAATTTCGTTTTCTTAGTTACATATGCCTTTCTTGGCCTTGACACAACCTGCATTTTCTCAGAGCAAACATCATCTATATTAAAGTTCTCATGCAGCATGCTAGTTGTGTCCTACCTTTAACCACTCATTCTTAGCACTTTAATGCATGTAAGACTGACTTCCAAATACCAGCTGCATCACTTTGTCTATTGTCTTTCTCATGCTTGTAGAGCCTAATTTACAGACAGGCGAGGTGTCCCAAAGAATTAACACTGACCTCCACTAAGGCAGAACCACGGGATTTGATGTATAAATCCCTCAGCTCTCTTACCCTTCCAGTGGGATAACTGTGACTTTTCATCCATTAAATTTTTGCTTAAATACAGACCTTCAGCAGTCAGTATAACATCACACCATTTATTTATTACATGTTGTTTTTGTTAGGTGCCACCCAGTCAGTTCTGCCTCATAGCCACCCTATGCACAACAGAAGGAAACACTGCCCAGTCCTGTGCCGTCAGCACAATTATTATTATGGGTGAGCCCATTGTTGCAGCACTGTGTCAATCCATCTCATTGAGGGTCTTCCTCTTTTTTGCTAATCCTTTACTTTACCAAGCATGATGTCCTTCTGCAGGGACTGAGCCCTTCTGACAACATGTCCAAAGTATGTGAGGCTCAAAATAATAATAATAAGAGCACTCATAATAATAATGAACAAATTTTTACAATCTTTGCTTGCTTATTATATTTCTCGTATCATGAGATTGTAAAATCCATTTTCTGAATTCCCAGCATCTAGAAAAAGTGTCTGGCACATAATGGAGCTCAATGAATATTTGGTAAATTAAAAAGCAACTGAATGAACAAAACCTAACCTTGTTAGAATTAATTTTTAATTCCATCTAAGTTTGTTCATAAGGAGAACTGGTGGCACAGTGGTTAAGGGCTTGTCTGTTAATGGAAGGGTCAGCAGTTTGAATCCACCAGATGCTCCATGTGAGGAAAATGTGGAAGTCTGCTTCTATGAAGATTATAACCTTGGAAATCCTATGGGCCAGTTCTGCTCTGTCCTGTATGGCTGCGATGAGCTGAAATCAACTTGTGGGCAATGGGTTTTAACAGGTTTAAGTTTGTTCATTAGAACCATTCAAGGTTGTCATTGTTTTGCTTTATGTGTCACTATAAACAGACACTAAAATTTTAGAGCTTGAATAGATTGTTTCTTAAAGGAAGATCTAATGGTAACAATACATGTTATGCCATTAAAAAAAAATTAAACAGTAATTTAAAATTTTCAGTACCCATTGTTGAAAATAGAAACCTACGTCTTAATTAAAAATTCAATCTACTGTTAACTGATGTTGATCATCAAAATTCCAATATTTTATACTGATTTTAAAATGGACTGTCTGTTAAAATACAAATCTTTATCTTCTAAAATATGTAAATACCTTATTCCTAATACCAGTTGCCATCAGGTCGATCCTGACTCACAGCAACCTTATAGGACAGAGTAGAGCTGCCCCAGAGGGTTTCCAAAGAGCAGCTGGTGGATTCGAACTGCCGACTTTTTGGTTAGCAGCCATAGCTCTTAACTGCTATGCCACCAGGGCTCCTATTCCTGATATATAGACAAATAATTCCCCCAAACATATAAACTTGGCTTGGATATTAAACCTTGATAAAAATAAATTTGCTTTATTTTCTGAGTTATTAAAGTAAAACTCATTTGTTGAAATTAAGCCAGCTGAAGCTTTAAGCATTTCTTGCTATTTTTTATAAGACAACTGAGTGTGATGAATTTTACTGGCACAATTTTTTATGTGAAGAAACTTAGAGTGCATCTAAATTTACCAGAAACAGAAGGAAATCTTCATCTAAGGTTGTCCTCCAACTCTGTATAATGTTCAATGATGGATAAAAGCACTGAATTACTCTGTTATTTATTCATTTATCTCTTAGAAGGAAATACATATCTAGTGTACAAAGTATCAGGATGAATAAATAAATCTCTGCATGTAAAACATGTAAACAAATTTGAATCTATATGTTTCTCAGTGATTTATTCTTTCAGTCACCAAATCATTCAAATGATGTTTATTAGATGAATTCTAATTGCCTGGCACTCTTCTAGGACCTGGAGACTCAGCAGTGAACAGAACAGATAAAACCTCTTTCATGGACCTAGCAAGTTGGAGGGAAATGAAGCAAATATGTAGCATGTTGGGTAGTGAGAAATGCTAAGAAGTGATAAAGCAAAAAAGAGATGGTGGAAGAATGAATTTATAGATGGAGTAATTAGGAAATGCAGAACACAATCAAATGATTAAGCTGTCAGATTGCACTGATCTAGGTAGCAATTGATAATTGTTCAACATTGATAATAAATTCAAGACTGTCTCTCTAAACAGATAGAAATGACAATTGGCTATCAAATGGGATTAATGTAAGACAAAACAGTTAGGAAAAGTAATTCATGTAATAGTTTCACAACTTAGTTTCTGCCTACCAATTATAATTTAAGCAGAAATTCAGAATATTGGAGACAACCCCGGTGCCTCGTTCTCCAAAATGCTTCTCAGAGAATGCTAATGTTTCATGAATATATACAAGTTTTTGATTAAAAAAAATACATGTCATCAAATTTTAGTAATTTATACACATATACATATATCATAAAATGTATAATACATTCATATAGATATGTGCAAATATAATTTTAGAAATTGTTGTGTGAGATGACTGAATACAAAGTATTTTTCATATCCTAATGACCTATTCAGTAACCAGTTGTAGATGTTATGAACTTTGTCTACCAAAAAAATCAATACACTATTTGATATTATTTCATATGTATTGTGTATTAAACAGCACTGTGCTGTCTAAAATAAATGGTGATCATTGTTGCACCAACTCTTTTCTTGTCTGTATTAAGTTTTTAAGTTTTCCTGTCTGTGTTAACCCCTAGTTTTTAGCAACTTCTTTTGGTTATCTTGACTGTTCTAATAATGCATTATAGTTTGAATGAGACCAAATTTCACAAAAATATGGAGTTCAAAAGGAAAAGTAGTAAATAAGAAATGTAAAACTGGATTCTAGCAGATTAAGCCTTCTACATTACTCTACTTTCCATTAGTGTGCATCAAGAAAAAGATTTTTAAAAGCTGGGAAAGCCACTAAAATGATCAGAGTTGATCACTGAAGACATGTAGATCAATTTAAAAAAGACTTTAATTATTATGATTCAAATTATCCTTGATTCCATTTTATCTGTTAACTATTAGCCAATTATCAAATTAATATATGAGTTGGTCAGTGTTTCTTTCACTGCAACTTATTTATGCAAGTTTATGATTAGTACGTTTGAATCAGAAACTTACAGCTGATACAATGAGGCACAAGGTACAAAGCTAGAAGAGTCAGCAAATCGTACACCTGTATGTGGTCAAGAATATTAGAAGCTAAACCCCTCCACCCAAATTTTTTTCTTGTCCTTTAGTATGGTCGTTCCTACAAAAGACATTTTCCTTATGATATTATAAAAGTGGTAACTACAAAGTAGCAGAAGGTGATATAGATAATTAACTAGTATATCCCAGGTCATTAATATAAAAATGATTATAACAATATTTAAAAATAAAGTACTTTAAATTTGTACACTTTAAAAATAGACGAATGATTTTATATACAATATTTTCTTTAACTCTCATACAAGCTTTTTCTACAAAAAGAGGAGGATTTGCTATTTTATTTTATTATTTGCCCTAAGGTATAGAACTAATAAGGCAACTAGTCATATAACTCTTTGGTCCCTATCAACATGTCAGTCTTGAGTTGTACACCTATTCTTCCAATTAATTGGCAAGCTTCTAAACCTGGTACCTGAAGTCCTAAACATGCCACTCATTAACATAATTAAAATAAACCTCTCAGTGTTGAGTATTCTTATTTACAACTTGCCCTCATCATAGAAATCTTTATGATTAGAAAACTACTACTTAATTAGATTTGTTAGTGGTAGGTCACATGTCCTACTGTATATAAGTAGAGATAAAAGTTATTTAATCATACGGCCAAAAAATCTCAGAGTTTGATGGACTTAAAGGTCATGTCACCGAACCATCCAGTAAGACTTAAGACATGTGTGTAAGTAAATCCAAGTTATATTAACATACCTGCCCTTTTATTTAAGAAATCGCATGCTTTTATTTGACAAGAAACTGTTTAACCTTTACCAGGGGAAGTAGATGGTTTTTAAAACATATTTTCTCATATTTTGAATTAATATTGCTCCAGGAAGAAAGATTAGTATTCAGAAGTAATATATAAAATGAAAGATTTATCATTTATCTATCATATTTGGAAAACTATTCAGCAGTTGAACTTTCACCATGTGCGTACAAAATTCGCTCCTGCCTTTCCCTGACATTTGCTCCTCAATGATATATGTCAGAGCAAGGTCTGAAGGTCTGAGTCTACTGGGGAACTTAGACATGGGCTTAATAGGCTGGTGAAGTATATAACAAATCTGTCTTATCCAGCTCATTTCCTTTGTGTGGCCCCATCAGTAAACTTTAAGTTATGTAATGTTTTAACACTTATTCTTCTGCTTGATCCAACCCACCTGTTTGTTCCTCTTGCTTTCAATTTTCCTCTCTTTGCTTTCTAAGCTGGCAATTGCTAATTTCATAAAGTAATCTAACACACTCTATTATATGAAGAAAATTAGTTCACTAGCCTTTGCTCTTCTCCTGGATAATACCTATGTTTTTAAAAGGGATCTTCTGTACTATTTATCATTTCCATTTTTGAAGTAACTCAAATGGTTCGATTTTATATACAGAGGAACAGGTAATGTTTAGGGTTGACAGAGTCATCTAGGCTTCTTCAAATCAGTGCACTTAGGTAACTTTCCCCTATTCCTTTGCTATTATCATTCCAACATAGGTCTCATCAGGATATATAGTTCTATGTACTAAAAGAATATTAGGTAAACCTTGATTAAGATTGATTGTCCTGCTTCTTTCTGTGTACACTGTGTTTTTTGCTAAAATATTCAAGTTACAAGGTTTGTCAAACTTAACTTTGTTTTTCTTCAAAGCTACTAATGTGATGTGGAAGTTTAAGCATTTAGATGCATAGAGGATTTCAATAATCACTTGGGTGTTGGGTTATATGTAATTCAATATTTTGAAAGTTTGCTTTGTATTACATCTTATCAATTTTAATGATGCTGTTAGAAGCTGTAGAAATCAATAGTTTTATTGTGATTACTGGATTCTTTTCAGAAGTTTATACATTTTGAAAAGTGATATAAATTTATAGTAATATGTTATAGACAATGATTTGAATTTAATATATTTCTGATTAGAATGGTTATGTATTCAATGTATAGTTTTGTCTGAATTAGTGGGCGATGATTTAAGTTCTGAATAGATGTTAATATATTCACTACGGCTTCAATTAAATTGAGATATTTCAACAAGTTGATACAATGCTAGAAGTGCTCACTTGTCTATGCCAAAAAATTTGGAAGACAGTTACCTGGGCAACTGACTAGAAGAGATCCATTTTTGTGCCCATTGCAAAGAAATTTGATTTAACAGAATGTAGAAATTATAGAACAATGTCATTAATATCACATGCAAGTAAAATTTTGCTGATAAGTCCAAAATTGTTGAGGTAGCACACCCACAGGACACTGATAGAAATTCAAGCTGAACTCAGAAAAGGATGTGGAATGAGGGTTATCATTGCTGATGTCAGATGGATCTTGGCTGAAATCAGAGAATACTAGAAAGGTGCTTACCTGTGTTTTATTGACTTTTCAAAGGCATTTGACTGTGTGAGCTATCATAGGTTATGGCTAATATTGCAAAGAATGGGAATTCCAGAACATTTCATTGTACTCATGAGGAACCTATACTTAGACCAAGAAGCAGTAATTCAACAGGGATACTGCATGATTTAAAGTCAGGAAAGGTATACATTATGACTGTGTGCTTTCACCATACTTATTCAATCTGTATGCTGAGCAAATAATCTGAGAAACTGGACTATGTGAAGAAGAACGGGGCATCAGGATTGGAGGAAGATTCATTAACAACCTGTGTTATGCAGATGACACAACCTTGCTTGCTGAAAGTGAAGAGAACTTGAAGCACTTACTGAGGAATACCAAACACCTTTAGTATGGATTACATCTCAACACAAAGAAAACAAGAATCCTCACAACTGGACCAATAAGCAACATCATGATAAATGGAGAAAAGACTGAACTTGTTAAGGATTTAATTTTATGTGGATCCACAATCAATGACCATGGAAGCAGCAGTCAAGAAATCAAATGATGCATTGCATTGGGCAAATCTGCTACAAAAGACCTCTTTAAAGTGTTAAAAAGCAAAGATGTCACTTTAAGGACTAAGGAGTGCCTGACCCAAGCCATGGTGTTTTCAATTGCTTCATATGCACGTGAAAGCTGGACAATGAATGAGAAAAACCCAAGAATTGATGCCCTAGAATTATGGTGTTGGCAAAGAATATTGAATATGGCATGAACTGCCGAAAGAATGAACAAATCTGTCTTGGAAGAAGTACAGTTAGAATGCTCCTTGGAAGCAAGAATGGAGAGGCTTTGTCTCATTTATTTTGGATATCAGGAGGGACAAGTCCCTGGAGAAAGACATGATGTTTGGTAAAGTAGAGGATCAGCTAAAAAGAGGAAGTTCCTTGTCATGGATTGAATTGTGTCCCCCCAAAATATTTGTCAACTTGGCTAAGTCATCTCTCCCAGTATTGTATGATTATCTAACATTTTGTAATCTGATGTGATTTTCTTATATGTCATAAATCCTATTACTATGATATATGAGATGGATTAGTGGCAGTTAGATTCATGAGATCTACAAGATTAGATAGTGTCTTAAAGGCAATCTCTTTTGAGACATAAAAGAGAAATGAGAAGAATTAAAGGGGGACTTCATACCACCAAGGACACAGTGCCGGGAGCAGAGTGTGTCATTTGGACCTGAGGTTTCTGCTCTGAGATGCTCCCAGACCAAGGAATGACTGATGCATCACAAGGACCTTCTTACAGAGCCAAAAGAGAGAGAAAGTCTTCCCCTGGATCTGGCGCCCTGATCCCTACTGGCACACTTCTACCCTACTAGAATGTGAGAAAATAAACTTCTCTTTGGTAAAGCCATGAAAAAAAAAAAAAAAAAAAGCCATACGCTTGTGGTATTTCTGTTATAGCAGCACCAGATGACCAAGATATCCCTCAAAGAGATGGATTGACACAGTGGCTGCAACAATAGGCTGAAGAACAACAATGATCATGAGGATGGCGCAGAACTGGACAGCGTTATAGATATCTTACTGGTTCTGCTTCTCTAAAGAATCTTGACTAAGCCAGCTAGGCATCAGGGAACATATCAAAGACCAGACACAGTAATCGTTGATCACAGCCTCTAATATCCACTTATCTTTCCTTCACTGAGTCATGACATAGAGTGTGAGTATGTGTGGAAGAGGGTACTGAGAAATATGAGATTGTCTGAGCAAAATAATGTGTCTGGTCCTCGGGCAGTGGGAATGGAGATAGTGGAATGTGACATAAACCATATAGATGCTTGGCCAGAAGTAGTGAGGCTAAAGCAGGGTCCAGGGATTACAGTCTATTTTTATAGAAAAGTCTGTTAAGGTGTGTCTTAGTGACCTAGTGCTGTTATGACAGAAATACCACCAGTGGCTGGCTTTAACAAACAGAAGTTTATTCTCTCACGGTTTAGGAAGGTAGAAGTATGATTTCAGGGCTCCAGCTCCAGAGGAAGGCTTTCTTTTTCAGTTGGTTCTGGGGGAAGGGCCCTGTCATCAATCTTCCCCTGGTCTAAGAGCTTCTTATTGCAGGAACCCTGGCCCAAAGGACATGCTCTGCTCCTGTCACTTCTTTCTTGGTGGCATGAGGTACTCATAACTCTCTACTTGCTTCTCTATCCTTTTACCTCTTTAAGATAAGTGATGATGCTGGCCACATCCTATGGAAAGTCCCCTTACACCTGGTCAGGGATGTGACCTGAATAAGAGTGTTACATCTCACCTTAATCCTCTTTAACATAACCTAATTTTGCTCATTAAGCACAGGCAGAGATTAATATTTACAACACATAGGAAATTACATTAGATCACAAAATGGAGGACAACCACATAATACTGGGAATCATGGCCTAGCCAAGTTGGCACAAATTCTTGGGCAACCCTATTCAAATCATGATAAGGGGTTATAGTTAATGCTGGAATCCACTTTGTGTGAGCATTTATTAAAAGTTATAGTTAATCATTATGAAAAGTTCCAGAAAGAAATGAAAGTATAAGCTAGAACTCATTGTTTCCCTTACCTTGGGGAGGAATGTTTTGTGAAAGGTACTAAATATTAAACAACAAAACGGCTATGCTATAGGGGAGTTATGCTCTCACAAAGGAGTGTATTTCAATTTCCTTGTGACTGACCTGGGAACCTGTTGCAAGTCACTAAAGCAAGAACAGTTGTTGCTGGGTCATTCTCAAGAAACCTCCTCATTGTAACTAAATGTTACCTAGCCAGCAAAGACACTTTAAACCAATTGTGTGTTCCCATATGTTACGTTTCCCACCTTTGACAATGATTTAATTTTTCTGAATTTACTTTCTTCTGCAACAGTACATTAGAGACTCCCTGACTGTAATTCGTTAAATTCTGCTAGTCTTTTGTACCCAGTCCGTGCAGGCAGATCCTTCACTGCAATGATTGTCTTTGTCTAGCTTAACAAAAGTCTCTTCTGATTAAATTTGATTCTGGGCTCTTTTTCCCCTACAACATTTTCATAATGAGGATGGGATCCAAAGCTAACTTTCTTTAGCAGGACCCTCAAGGGCCCAAGGACAGGAATAAGCACCAGTGATAGGCCTTCTTGTGCCTTACCATTTCCATGGACCCCAGGGACTCTGCAGAAGTAAGAGTTCTTGGACCTGAACTCAGTGATTTATGTATGGTTCTCTGAGATTTTTGTGAGCCTTTTGTTGTATTTTTCTGTTCACAGTCTCTCTGAAGTCTTGGTAAGCTTTACTTGTTTTGATTGTTGAAATTTGAGCATCTCGGTCAGTACAGAGGTAAATCTATTTTCTAAAAGTATTTATTTTTGTTTTGGGAAAGCTAAAATAATTCTGTGTATGGGTGGTTTGCTTTAAATTGCTCAACTGTGAAGTTTGTGCACCATCTACTGATGAGTGTATCTGCAAATTTCTGAATTTTGAGTTGCATGTGCTGAAGCTCTGGCAAAATGGGGAATGACACTTATAAGACACATTAAAATAGCATCTACTTGGAGAAACAGTTTCAGGAAATTTTGAGTTCTGTAAAATTAACTTTTCTGTACAATAGATTGGAAAAAAATGAGGTTCTAAAATTATTAGCAAAGTTGTTTTCAGGTGCTTAATAAAATTTCCCTTTTGCTTCTTTGCTGGCTGTTTTGTTTTTGCATTTTACTCTCTCTCTACTGCCTACTGAAAAATTACTCCTTCTGCCAAGATTAACAGGTTTGACTCATAAAGGAGTTCCAACCAAAAAACTCCTTGACAAGTAAATTAATGATTCACAGCCATGCAGCAATTACAAATCCAGCCAAGCAAGAAATTGCACACTGGCTGGAAAGATGCCCAGGACAGTCTTGCTTTAAAACAAAATGGCTCAAGAAATACTTAAAGAAGTCTTAGAAATAAATGAGTTCTATTTAAGACTCTAAACCTGACTGCCCAGTTAAGAAAGGGAAAAAACTTCATTTTGAAATTTCTTTTAAAATTAAATACCCTAAAGAAATAGGTAAATTTCCTATGGTACAGTTATAACACCTGTATATACGGCACTTGTGCAAAACTTACAAGCCTAGTTTATCAAGATTTGCTTTAATTAATTAATATATTAGGAGGACCTAGAAAATCCAAGAAATAGGCTGAAGAGTTATTAAGCTCAATGCATCAGGCACTGAATTATTAGATTGAACAAAAGTAGTAGCTAAGTTTTTTAAATGTCAACCCTCAGGTTTTTTTCCCAGAAAAATTAATTGGGCAAAAATTCAAAGTTTCAAGTGAAAAAAGGAAAATCATTTATTGTTTACCCAAACTGTTTACTAAACACTCTAGTTTAATTCAAGCATTACAGACAGGACTAAGAAACAATTCCCCTTATAAGCTAAGTAATTCAACTTTTAAACACTGGATCATTTTAATTATCAATAAGCAGTCCTTAGAGTGGAATTTATGAGTTAGCAGTTATGTACTACCAGCACCCAACCACTAAACTTTGGTGAGGACCTAATAGCAAAATTATTTATCAAGTTATTACATCTTCCCATAATTCAGATTTTACATTTATCATTACATTTTAAAAAGAGTTAAAATAGGAAGGCAGGGCCAAGAAGGCAGAATAGCAATCAAGACCCAAAAAACAAGTGAATTGAATATAGGACAATCTAGAAATCCCAATCATCAAAGACAAAGCTGAAGAATCTGACTGAGGAGCAGAGGGAAGGAGAGACAATTCAAAAACAGTGGAAACAGGGAATTATGGATTGTGGGATTGCAGATGTCCTGCTAACTGAGTCTGCATAGTGCACACAGACTGAAGCAAGCAGCAATACCCCAAGCAGAAAAACCACCACATCCAGTGCAGCCAAGCAGCAGCGAATTGCACACACCTCCAGAACTAAACAGGAGCAACATCAGACCTGTGAAATTAAGTGCAAGCTCCCAAACCATCTTGTGCCCTTCCTACACCAGAGCTCCATGTCTGAGGAGTACTCCCTTTCCCTCACTTATCCCCCTCCCTACTCTGACATCAGTCCCTCAGCATTCAACGATGCCACGCCCCTTAAGCTGAGAACTCATGGCCAGGTCCAGAGGCACCAGCTCCTTCATCCAGTCAATGGTATAGGGGTTCACAGACTCATGGTGCCATTCCCCCATGTCCTTAACCCTCACCCTCGTGCCTTGTGGGCTAATCCAATACCACATGCCCTCATTAGGACAACACAGGCAGGGCATCTACCTGAAGCCCGTTTGCATCTATGGCACCCAAGTGGGACTGCAGATTTGTGACGTTCAACACTATCATACCCTCTAAGAATGAGCCTACCCAACCCACACCAAGGGCCTGAGGGTTGGTGATACTACACACACACCCAAAACCCAAACCTACTGCCATCGAGTCGATCCAATTCCTTGCAACCCTATAGGACAGAGTAGAACTGCCCGATACACATACACACACAAAAAAATACATCAAGCGACAGCAGTAAACTCATACCTGAATATAAATGGCCTAAATGTACCAGTAAAGGGACAAGAGGGTAGCAGAATAGATTAAAAACATGATCCATCTATATGCTGTCTACAAGAGTCATACCTTAGACACAAAGACATAAACTTAAAACTCAAAGAATGGAAAATTACATATCAAGGTAACAATAACCAAAGGAAAAAAAAAGCAAGAGTGTTAGTATTAATCTCAGATAAAATAGATTTTTAAGCAAAATCCACCATAAAGGATAAGGAAGGACACTATATAATGATTAAAAGGTCAATACACCTGGAGAACATAATCATAACAAATATATATGCACCACTGACATGGCCCTAATATACATGAAACAAACTCTAACAACACTGAAAAGAGAAATAGACAGTTCCTCAATAATAGTAGGAGACATCGATACACTTCTTTCAGTGAAGAACAGAAGATCTGGAAGGAAACTCTTTAAAGATATAGAAGATCTAAATGCCACAATCAACCAATTCTGTTGAATAGACATATACAGAACATTCCACCCAACAGCAGCAAAGAATACATTATTTTCCAAAGCTCAGGGAACATTCTCCAGAATAGGTCACATTTTAGGCCACACAGCAAGTCTCAACAAAATCAAAACATTGAAATAATACAAAGCACCTTTTCTGATCATAATGACATAAAAGTAGAAATCAATAACAGAAATGGCAATGAAAAAATCAGATACATGGAAACTAAACAACAACTTATTTAAAAACTACTGGCTATTAGAAGGAATCAAGGATATAATTAAAGCATTCACAGAATCAAATGAGAATGAAAACACATCTTACTGAATCCTTTGGAACATAGTAAAAGCAGAGCTTAGAGATAAAAGTATAGCAAGAAACACACACATCCAAAAAAGGAGAAAGGGCTAAAATTAAAACATTAACCCTCAAACTTGAACAAATAGTCAAGAGCAGCAAAAGAAGCCCTCAGGCACCAGAAGAAAGGATATAATAAAGATTAGGGCAGAAATAAATGAAATAGAGAATAGAAAAACAATTGAAAGAATCAACAAGACCAAAAGTTGATTCTTTCAAAGGATCAACAAAATCAACAAACCATTGGCTGAACTGTAAAAGAAAAACAGAAGAGCAAGCAAACAACCTGAATAATAAATGAGACAGGTAATATCACAACAGACTCAACTGAAATAAAAAGGATCATAATAGAACACTATGAAAAATTGTACTCCAACAAATTTGAAAACCTAGAAGAAATTGACAAATTTCTAGAAACACACTACCTACCTAAACTAACACAAGCTGACGTAGAAAATTAAACAGATTTTGTAACATAAGAAGAGGTTGAAAAGGTAACAAAAAAACTTCCAATAAAAAAAAAAAATCCCTGGCCTGGAGAACATCGCTAGAAAATGCTACCAAACTTTCAGAGAAGAGCTCACACCAATACTACTCAAGATATTTCAGAGCACAGAAAAGGAAGGAATACTCCCGAACTCATTCTATGAAGCCAGCATAACCCTGATGCCAAAGCCACATAAAGATATCAGAAAAGAAGAAAACTTCAGATCAACATTCCTTGTGAACACAGACACAAGTATTCTCAATAAAATTCTATGCAATAGAATTCAACAGCATATCAAAACAATGATACATCATGACCAAGTGGGATTCATACCAGGTATGCAGGGATGGTTCAACATTAGGAAATCAATCAATGTAATCCACCACATAAATAAAACAAAAGAAAACAGCCACATGATCTTATCAATCTGAGCAGAAAAGCATTTGACAAAGTCCAATACCAATACCCATTCCTGATAAAAAGCCTCAGCAAGATAAAAATAGAAGGGAAATTCCTTGACAAAATAAAGGGCATTTATACACAGCCAACAGCCAACAGCATTACAAACAGAGAGAGACTGAAAGCATTCCCCTTGAGAATGGGAACCAGACAAGCATGCCCTTTATCACCACTCTTATTCAACATTATGCTGGAAGCTCTAGCTAGTGCAAGAAGAAGAAGAAGAAAAAAAGGCATCCAAATTGATATGGAAGAGTTAAAACTATCCATAATCACAAATAGCATTATCTTATACACAGAAAACCCCAAAGAACCCACAAGAAAGCTACTGGAACTAAAAGAAGATTTCAGCAAAATAGCAGCATACAAAATTAATGTACAAAACTCAGTTGGATTCTTCTACACCAAGAGAGAGCTTTGAAAAAGGAATTCACCAAATCAATACCACTTACAATAGCTTCCCAAGAAGATAAAGTGCACATGTACAGGTGTTTCTGTAGGCAAACGTATATACGTGTTAGTGGGTGCTGCATACATAACCCATTGTCATCAAGTTGATTCCGACTCATAGAGAGACCCTATAGGGCAGAGTGGAACTGCCCCAGAGAGTTTCCAAGGAGCTTCTGGTGGATTTGAACTGCCAACCTTTTGGTTAGCAGCCATTGCACTTAACCACTATGCCACCAGGGTTTCCACCGCATACATATTCATACATAAAATAAAGCACAGAGGGGACACATGCTTCCTAAACATAACCAACATCCATGCAGAATTGGGTTACTGGGTTTAAGGGATTAGGACCATAGTCTTGGGGCCCATCTTAGTCTATTGGCATAATATAGTTCATAAAGACAGTGTTCTACATCCTACTATGGTAAGTTGTGTTTGGTGTCTTAAATGTCCGCCAGCAGCCATCTAAGATACAACTATTGGTTTCTATGTGTCTGGAGCAAAAGAGAAAGAAGGAAACAAAAGACTCAAAGAAGAAACTAGTCTACAGGACTAATAGTCCTCACCTACCTTGAGACCAGAAGAACCAGACGGTGCTCAGTTACTGCTACCCACTATTCTGACCAGGGACACAATAGATGGTCCTGGGGAGAATGGGAAAAAAAGTACGGAACTCGAATTCCTAAATAAGGCCAGACTTACTACACCAGTAGAGACTAGGGAAAACCCGAGCCTATTGCTCTTGGATACCCTTCAAACTTCAAACTTACATCACCCCTGAAGCTCACCTATCAGGCAAAAGACAGAGTAGACTCATAAAATAAATAATATCACCCTTGAATACTGTGCTCCTCTAAACAATCAACTAAGTGAGACAGTCAACCTTTACCTTAGATCAAAGATGAGAAGGTAAAGAGGGACAGAGAAGCTAGGTTAATGCAAACAGAACAACCAGAGTGGAAATAATGAGAATGCTGGCACATTGTGAAAAGTGTAACCAATGTCACTGAACAATACGTACAGAAATTGTTAAATGAGAATATATTTTGTTATGAAAATTTTCTCTAAAATCACTATATTTGAAAAAATAAAATAAAAAATTTAAAATAATTCTTTTATTAGAAAAATACTGGTAAAGTAAGAAATCATTTGAATGTATCAATTCTGTAATTTATCATTGCTCTGATTGCCAAAAAAGAGGTAAGTAAAGCCTAAGAGGGTTTCTCTTTGTGCTCTAACAAATATTTTTGGCTTAATTTCCTGTTTCCTCTCTTGCAGATGGTTTGTTCTGGGATGCAGGCTTTAAAATTTCCACTTTGCAGAGAGAGGCCTTAGAAAATATTTGCTCCATTTTGGATGCAAGTGTTCTTGTCCCAGGTTTGGGGCAGGGGTCACTTGTCCAAGTTTGAGGCAAGAGGTCTCACTGAATCTGAGGGAGATCTTCAGTAATTTTAAAATAGGTTGACCTGACTGAAACAGCTTGAAATTGTGTGGCTATTTGAGCGTATGTGTGTGTTGCCTTGTTTTGTGTTGTGCTGTTTTAAGAATGATATGCTGCTGTTAACCACCATTAAAAAAAAACAAAACCCACAGACTGTATAAGTTTATTATTTGCACTACTCAAGAGACCCAGTTTGTGTGTGATTCTTACCCAAGGTTGCATGCACATAGACGAAGTCTTCAGTAGGTCACCTAGAAAGGTAGATAAGATTCTGTCTTGAGAACTTTACGTCTAATCTAGAGAGAACATTTGATCTGGGTTTCCTTTTATTCTTTTTCCCTCTGTGTGCCGCCAGTTTCAAATAAACCTAATTCTTGTGTCTGTCTTATGAATTGGAAACCCTGGTGGTATAGTAGTGAAGTGCTATGGCTGCTAACCAGAAGGGTGGCTTTTTGAATCCACCAGGTGCTCTTTGGAAACTATGAGGCAGTTGTACTCTGTCCTGTAGGGTCGCTATGAGTCTGAATCAACTGAACGGCAACGGGTATGTGTGTGTGGTTTTTTTTTTTGGTCTCATGAATTAGGCTTTCAATAGCTACCATAAAAAAAAAAAAAAACTCTAATTTGAATTAGTCTATTTTAAAAAAGTGCACTGATAAATAATAGATTGTTTATTTTAATTGATATAACAAGTCCTTAAAAAGCAACTAATTATTCTAAATTGTTTTTGTTAAGGAATCCTATGAAACATGCAAAAAAAAAAAAAAAAAGAAACAGGGTTACAAAAATATATTAATTTTCTACCTCCAGATGGTATTACTAAATTAGATTATAATATTTCCTCAAAGAACTTACTCTGATTATTTTAATAGTAAATAAGCATTTCTGCAAGTTTAATAGTTCAAATATTTCCTGGAATTAATAAAGATGAATTTGTTCTAATAAGGATTTTTATGTTTTAAAATATGTCAATCTTAAAAACAAAGACTTTCTGAGTAATTTAAGCATTATATGAAATGTTTTATTTAGAGAAAAATAGTAATTTTATTCATTACAGAATAAGAAAAAAGAAGGTTAAACTGCTTATAGAAATTATACTTTGTAATATATAAACTTAAATTACTAGGTAACTTACTATTATGTATTAGACTAAGTTGTGATATTCATTATAATTAAATTTTATAGACTCTTACTTGTATGCCACAAAAAAGGATAATAAATATGTTCATTTTATACCACTTAAATGGATATACTATAAGACATGATGTAACCAAAGACAAGAAATTTGAAAGGTTTATTAAACATTTTTGTTTAACATAATCAAGGTTCTGGTTTATTGTGAATGAAGGTTGAATGAGTTAATGCATAAAAATTCTTAAGAACTTAATGTCGAACAGCATATAAAACAAATAATTTGATTTTTCACCATTAAGGTAACAAAATTTTTCTTAATTGCTACATTAAAAGGTTAATTTTATTCTTTATGCAATTTCCCTTCAAGGCAAAGTTCAACAAAATAAATTCCAGAATCAAAAACAAAGCCACATAGTTTTGAAAAAAGCTAAGATTTTTATATTTCTAAAATTAGCTTTAAATAACTTAAGTGTTTTTTCTCCTAAACTTAAAAAGCAAAAAAAAAAAAAAAAAAATTGTTTTTATTTTGTAAAAAGGAAAATGCAAAAAAGGATTTATTTAACATGTTATAGATTATTTAAATGTAGTGTCAAAATCTGGAAAGTTCCAAATTTCCTTTAAATTAAAACATTTATATGTCAATAATGTTTACTTAATGATGGACAACAAGCACATGATTTTATGTCATAATTTTATTATTGCAGTTGCTAACTTGGTCACAACTTTTTTTCCTCTAAATTTAGCATCCTCAAACCAATAGTTTCAATTAAGGAATTCACACCATTTATCTACAAGTCTGTTATTTCCATTGAAATGTTTAGCTTAATATATTCTTGATGTATCCTGACTATATGGTATCATATCTCAAGATGACTATGTGTTACATCTGACTCTTTAGAAATGAGAATAATCATTATGTTAAAGATAGGTTTGTCTAATGTTTTTATTTGACTTTTCTGGCTTTATATCTGTAATTGATGCCTATCAAGTCCTTTCACTTTTGAGAATTATTATAAATTTACCATAGCCATTTTTAAGTTTATCATTCAGATAAATTTTACTTTGCTAATTAACTGAAAATGCAACAAAATGGATTGTATCACACTAATAAACACTATAAACATTTTGAGCATAAATGAAATTGGACTGAATCAAGATTTTAAAACTCTTATGTAAAAACTGAGAGTTTTTCCAAGTTGCTGGTAATCCAGAATAATACCGAACCAAAATTAGATACCTGGCCCTGAATAAACTGAAAGAACTACTATGAAATTTATATAAGAACATTGCTAATGTTCAATGTTCTGTTGTTTAGATATTTAAAAAAAAAAAAAATTATTTTCTTTCTCTTGTCAATCCAGATCTGTATTTCAATGGTGTTTTTATTTAGCTTCTATTTTTGTACATCAAATAAGATTAGAAGGTGTCATAACACATACCAAAATTCTAACAAAATATATTCAGAGTGTTTTAAATGATTCCACCTGTGGAGTTCAAAAAATGAATGCTGAAATGACTATAATGAGGAAAGTAGTTCTTCAAAACCAAATGGCCCTCCCTTATTTATACCAACTTAATATTTTTAAATATTGCCAATTTTTTAATTCAATACTTTAAGGAACCCTTTCACACATTAAAACGGCTTTTGAAACCAATATGCAAAATCTCCGAATCTGTCTAATATTGTTCCAGGGGGCTGTAAACATATAAGAAAGAAAAAAATAAATAAATAGGCATCAGTTAAAAAATTCCCTGAAGGCTTGTTGGAAAGGACCATATGTAGTTCTCTTTGCTAATCCTCATGCTGCTAAATTACAGGGAGTCAAACCCAGAGTACATGTTTCTCAACTAAAAGAAGACTTCCATCCCTGCTTGGGCAGCAGAGTCTGCTAGAGAATTAAAATTGAAACTTAAGAAATGCTTAAGAGATGAACCTGACATCCAGACACAGATTTCCTGAGGAATCCAGATTGTCAGATCAGGCCTGTGCACACACCCCATGTTGATATAGCTGGACTGTATATTGCTGTACTACTTACTACTGCTGTTCTGTATCTGTTTTAGGCTTTGGAAAAATGTTTTTCTATAAATTAATACATCTTTTAGAAATGTTTCGTATAAGTTTAGTGGCAGCTGGTGTACTCATTCTACTCATTCTGACAGGTTATATTTTGTATCATGCTTATTTTGTGTAAAATGCTTTTTCTGCTACTCCTAATGTTGTCCGCCTTTTCATCCTCCTACCACTGGTGGGTAAATGGATTTGTAAAACTAGCCCAATCTGTTTCCAGTACAGGAAATTTAACAAGCTGCTGGGCTTGTCATCAGAACCCTTGATCAGTACAGGAAAATACTGACCCACTGGTTTTCCTGTATTAAAGTATCATGTTATTCTCTTGCCAGTTATTAATTCTACTTCAGTATTTAGAAGAGCTATTAAACTTTGGAATCTCCCTGAACTATCTGTATATCCTCATATATCATGCTTTAAACTGACTGAACTTAGAACTATATCATGAATGTAAGGAAGCAAAAGAGATCTATCTAATCTAGAAGTCCCATGTAAGGGAAATGTCTTTTTGGGACAATATATGAAGATTCCCTGAGATTACTTTTCCTGGTATAAAGCATGTTTAATGAGATTGGAAACTGCTTGCCCTAAATATAATGATCTCAGTTATTCTATGTATGAGAATCCTTGTTTACAAAATTACACTAAGTCAGAATTAAGTTTTGGAAGATTGCCTATTTACAACAATAGTATTTTTGAAACCTGGATAACACATGTACACGCCTCCATTTCTGAGCCACAGACCAAAAATGTAATTTGTACACCCTATGCATATGTGTTTCTCTGTGGAAGACAAAATTATAGTCATCTTTCTGATCCATCTCCACATGATTGTCCTTATGCTTGAGCTATTCCTTGTACAGATAGTTGGAAAATGAAGGAGCAGTGTACTCTAGGATATTTGGGAGTTCCACTTGATATTTATATTCATAAAAACAGCAAGCATTGGATAAGTCATACTAAAATATTAACTATGTCAAAGAGGGATGATTGTATGGAAGATAATCCTATAGTTGATAGACCTGAATGGATATGATTACTTTTGCAAGATTTTATTCTTCCTTATGGAGTATTTGGGTTAGAAATATCAATCAGAAACTTGTCATCAACTATGGCTCAAATAGCAGATAGTGTAGCTAACAGTATGGATGCTGAGAAAAATTCCTAAACTACTTGGTTAAAGTGATGCTGGATCAAAGAATAGTATTAGATTTTTTATTAGACCAACAAGGAAGTCCCTGTGCCATAGCAGATACTATGGTTGAACAAAACAGAAAAATCCACCAAAAAGATGTTGGGTTACTCACCAGTGGTGAGTCCCCAGTGGTGGTGCCACACTTCTCTGACATTTTTAGTTGACTACACCAAAGTATTGGATCATGGCTATGAAATTTGTTGCAAATAGAAATGAAGTTTTTTAATACTAATTGTGACAGTCATTGGAATTGTAAAATGTGCTACAAAATGTATTTCTAACCTAGGTACTTGCTCTTGGCCTCTTCCAAAGAAAATTGTGTATATAGATTCAGCCTAATTTTATAACATAGATGGTTCCTGCACCCTTAATCAGCCTAAGACTCCTGGAAACTCCAGAAGGGATCACTGAAGATAGATACTTATGGCATGACATGGTGAAGAACTCCAAAGCATAATGCAGAAAACTAGAACTGTCTAGCAACTAAAGTACCAATGGTGGAATAAGCAGCCTAACAGCAGCACGTCCTAAAAAATAATCTAGCTCACACAAAAGGAAACATTCAGGTAAACATATAGCCCATGCAGAAGAAAGTATACACATAAGTGTGATCAAAAGAATTTCCATAGAAATCTCTGATGAAAAGAAGAGAATGACATAGGGGATCTTAAAATCATATAGGTGTTTGGCCAGAAGTAGTGAGTCTGAAGCAGAGTTCAAGGGCTAGAATCTATTTTTGTATAAAAGTCTGTTAAGGGGTTATAGTTAATGCTGGAATGCATTTTTGTGTGAGCATTTGTCAAAAGTTATAGTCAATCATTATGAAAAATTCTAGAAAGAAATGAGATTACAAGCTGGATCTCACTGTTTCCCCTACCTAGGGAAAGACTGTTCCATGTAGGGTACTTTGTCTTAAACAGCAAAGAGGCTATGTTCTTTGTTATGTTCTCACAAAGGAGCTTATTGCAATTTCCTGGTGGCTGACCTGGGAACTCATTGTAAGCCACTAAGCCAAGAACAGATGTTGCTGGGTCATTACCGAGGAAACCTCCCCACAGTAACTAAATGACATCTAGCCAACAAAGACTCTTTAAGCCAATTGTGTATTCCCATATATTATGCTTCCCACCTTTGACAATGATTTGATTTTTCCTAATTTACTTTCTTCTGTACTAGTATATTAAAGACTCCCTGATTGTGATTCAGTGGATTCTTCTAGCCTCTTGTGCCCAGTGCATGTAGGCAAATCCCTCATTGCAATGATTGTCTTTGTTTTTGTCTTGGCTTAATAAAAATCCCTTTCGATTAAATTTGATTCTGGAGCCTTTTTCCCCTATGACAGGTGTATCCGGCCCCTTAGGATTTAGACTTCTAAATCAAACATCCAGCACGTACAGAAAATTAGAAGCACTATTGTTGGCCTTAAATATAACCCAACTGGATTTTGAGACCATCTGAAAAATCAGTTTGATACATTAAATACTGACTGAAGTCTGGACAAGTTGTGTGATGATATCAAGCACATTATACATGAAGAAAGCAAAAAGTCACTAAAAATACAGTAAAAAAAGAAAAGACCAAAATGGATGTCAGAAGAATATCTGAAACTTGCTCTTAAATGTGAAGTTGCTAAAGTAAATTTTAAAAAAAAGTAAATTTAACGAACGATAAATTAAAAGAGCAGAACAGAATACTTCAAAAGGTGTCTCAAGAAGACAAAATGTTATGATGAAATTGCAAAGAACTAGAGTTAGAAAACCAAAAGGTAAGACCATCCTTGGCATTTCTCAAGCTGAAAGAACTAAAGTAAAAATTCAAGGTTTGAGTTGCAATATTGAAGAATTCTGTGAGCAAAATATTGAATGATGCAGGAAGTATCAAAAGAAGATAAAAGGAATACAGAGTAACTGTACCAAAAAGAATTGGTTCATGTCCAGACATTTCAGGAGGTAGCGAATGATCAAGGACCAATGGTACTGAAGAAAGAAGTTAAAGTTGCACTGGAAGCATTGGCTAAAAACAAAGTTCCCGGAACTGACAGAATACCAATTGAGATGTTTCCACAAATGGATGCAATACTGGAAGCACTCACTCATCTGGGCCAAGAAACTTGGAAGAGAGCTACCTGGCCAACTGAGTAGAGTAGATCCATATTTATACCCATTCCAAAGAAAGAGGATCCAACAGAGTGTGGAAATTATTGAACAATATCATTAATAGCACAGGCAAGTAAAATTTTGCCAAAGATAATTGAAAAGTATTGCACCAGTACATCCACAGGGAAATGCCAGAAATTCAAGCCAGATTCAGAAGAGGACATAGGACAAAGCATATCATTGCTGATGTCAGATGGATCTTGGCTGAAAGCAGAGAGTACCAGAAAAATGATTACCTGTGTTTTATTGACTATGCAAAGTCATTGGACTGTGTGGATCATAACAAATTATGGATATCATTGCAAATAATGGGAATTCCAGAATACTTAATTGTGCTTGTGTGGAAGCTGTACATAAATCACAAGGCAGTCATTTGGACACAATAAGGGGGTACTGAATGGTCTAAAATCAGGGAACGTGTGTATCAGAGTTGTACCCTTTCATCATACTTACTGCATCTGTATGCTGAGCAAATAATTTAAGAAGCTGGGCTATATGAAGAACATGGCATAAGGATTTAAGGAAGACTCATTAATAGCCTGAGACATGCAGATGATACCACCTTGCTTGTTCAAAGTGAAAATGATTTGAAGGACTTACTGATGAAGATCAAAGACTACAGCCTTCACTGTGGTTTACAACTCATCATAAAGAAAGCAAAAAATGGAGAAAACATTGAAGTTGTCCAGGATTTCATTTTACTTGGATCATAATCAATGTTCAGGGAAGCAAAAGTCAAGAAATTAAATAAAGTACTGCATTAGACAAATCTACTGTAAAAGGCTTCTTTAAAGTGTTAAAAAGCAAAGACGTCACCTTGAGGACTTAGGTGAACCTGACCCAAGCCATGATATTTTCAATTGCCTCATATGCATGTGAAAATTGGACAATGAAAAAGGAAGACCAAAAAGAATTGATACATTTAAATTATGATATCAGTGAAAAATAATGTTGAGTATTTTTGAGTATTGGACCTGCCAGAAGAAAAACAAATCTGTCTAGGGAGACGTACAGTCAGAATGCTCCTTAGAAGAGAGGATGGCGACACTTCGTCTCATGTACTTTGGACATGTTATCAGGAAGGACTAGTCTATGAAGAAGGACATCATGCTTGTTATAGTACAGAGTCAGTGAAAAAGAGGAAGACCCTCAAGGAGATGAGTTGACACAGTGGTTGTAACAATGGGCTCAAACACAGCAACAATTGTGAGGATAACACAGCACCAGTGTTTCGTTTTGTTGTACATAGGGTCACTATGAGTTGCAACTGACCGGTCGACACCTAACAACAACATGATAGTTGCAGTGAGGAACCCTCGTGGTGCAGTGGTTAAGTGCTCAGCTGCTAACAAAAATGTCAGAGGTTTGAACTCCTCCGCCACTCTGAGAGTGAAAGATGTGGCATCTGCTTGCCAAAGATTTAAAACCTTGGAAACACTACGGGGCAGTTCTACTCCTGCAGAGTTGCTGTAAGCTGGAATAGACTCAGTGACAATGAGTATTGTTGGAGTATGTTAGATGTTTGACATTAACAAAATACCAAATGTTCACCAAAATTAGGAAACAGTTTAAAATTTGGGAACGTAATTAAGGTGAATATGTAAATGTGTCACCTGTGTCTGAAAACTGCTTTTATCTCTTAAGGTGCAGAAATGGGGAGAATAGGATGCATATCCAGTGAATTAATATTTAATTTACCTAACCTTGAGAAATATAAATTATTTCGTTTTATGATATACCTATGTTTTTATAATACTACAATTTTAGCTCACATACAGATATATTGTTTAATGACCACAGAAGAAAATTATATTTATATTCCATTTGTGAAATATAGGCATTAAATATTTAGTAACTAGCTAAAACATAAGCCCTTTTGGTAAACTGAAGTTCATTAATTTAGTATTTATAACCAATAATTTAAGTAATTACAAAATTTCTTTAATATAAATCAACAGTATTTTTTTGCAAATTATCTATATTTTCAGGTTTAAAGAGAATATCAGAGATAAAATATCTAAGAAATGCAAACGTGCCACCTCATAAAAACTAATTATTTTTTGCCAATTTGTTCTATTACAAAAGTTAAATGTGGTTCTACTTTACAAAATCATTAAAACCACGTTAGTATTATTGAATAAAAGCTATTAAAAATAGAATTATGGTTAACCCTGAGTTTTTTTTTTTTTAAGATCCAACATTTATCGAGGCTTTCCACATACCAGGTTGCCAATTCATTTAGCGCTCACAACAGCAGTTGTAATTCTACCATTATCCCACTTTTTATAGATCAGAAAGCTGAGGAACAGAGAGGCTGTGTCAAAACTGTGGCGGGTCTGAGATTTTACCCTACTCACAAGCTAACAATTGTGCCTACCATGCTTTTCCGGATGCTGGCAGAAGACTCAAGATCCCTGGGTCAGAGACAAAGGACTTTTATTACTCACGACACAGATGGCAGCATGAACTTCATGTTCACACTGGTCTCCCATCCCTTATGGGACAATGTAGGTGAACCTATATGGATGTTGTGCCCACAATAGGTTCACATCACAGCCAAGGAACCGTGATCTTAGGAAACCTGGTCTCATATAATGTACTGCAAACAACCCTTCCAACTTTTCCTCCTTGAAGGAGGCATTATCTTATTATACTGGTCAGCTAACAAACCTGTCCTGTGCTCCAGCGGGAAACACTTTACAAGGCTGATCACCAGCAAACATGTGTGAGAAAATACTCCTAATAAAAGCTGCCAGTGCTTCTGCTCCTGAGATGTGCAAAAACACGAGACCCACGGGAAGTCGTCACTCAATGTCAAATAACTTGCCCAACATCACACGAAAGGTAACAGGTACAAGCAGGGTTTGAATGAGGTCTTCTGGCACCAGAGCCCATGCCCTTGACCAATAGGTGATACTGCCTCTTAAGGAGGGTGGACTTCTTTCCATAAATAATGGAGAGCCACTGACAGGTTGACAAGAAGGGGAGTGATACGTTCACATCACATGTTTAAAAAGTCATTCCACCAACTGTATGCCATTCTGAAAAAGGCAAAACTACAGAAGAGCGTAAAAAAAATCAGTAGCTGTCAAGGGCTGGGGGATGGGGGCTGGGGGAGGGATGAATAGGTGCAGCACAGAGCATGTTTAGGGCTGTGAAGCTATTCTTCAAGTTACTCTCAAGGTGAATACATGACATTATCCATGTGTTAAAATCCAAAGGACTACCCTGTTATTGTTAGGCGCTGTCTAGTTAAACCATGAGTTTTGAGAAGTGTTTCGCCTTATTCAAGTCTAGTCACAATTCATTTGTTTAAATACCATGACTTTAGCTCAGGCATCTTGAACATTTTTTAGTCATTTAATACTTAAAACCAAAATTAAAGAATTTAAACTGTCCTCTAAAGTATGCAACTAAGATATACACCTTAGCTTAATATATGAACCAAACTATCGTTTGGCATCTCAACCCTTAATCCACATATTACTGCAGTAGAATGCCAAATATTTTCTCCATCAGAAAGTAAATAAATGTGATTATTTTTTTATGTATAGGGGAAAAAAACTTATTTATCCTATCCTCTCCTGGTTACATTCAATTCAGGTATATAAAAGATAGCAAACATGCATTTTATCCCTTGCTTTCTATTCACTATGAATTAGAACTGAGCTGTGATTATGTGATACTTTTCTCAGATATAGGTTTACTGTTATTCCAAAATTTATAGATTACTAAATTTAGAGAAATATTCTAAAGCTGGTCATAACCTGCTATTAAGACATACACAAAATAGATAGTATCCTGCTAGTCCTCATGGGTATCAAAAACCTTTCAATAATTCAGAGTAGGAGATTTTGTTGAACTGCTAATTGCATACAGGAAACTAGGTCATATAATTTGCCATTGAATTAATTATATAAATACAAATGAATGGTGCTATATTTTGTATTTTTGCATGTTAGCATCTTGGTTTGCACTTGGAAAAAATATCTGTGTTTAATCAAAGCAAGTTTTGTCAAGAACTTAAAATTAGTGTTATTTATTTAAGACAAAAATTCTAAATAACGTTCTTCTCATATCTACCATTTTTGCTTCTCCAAACTCCTCCGTAAACATAATACAGATTGAAACTTGAAGGTTTAAGTTAAATTTTACTCACTATTAAAGAAAAAATGATATTATTATTGTGACAGATGGAGAAGTGACATGCTCAAAATGACTTTAAGATGGTTTTGAAGCCAAAAGAGATATTGCTATTATAAGCCAATTTTCATTTTCGATTTGAGAAATAAATGCCATCTATGTATGACAGAAGACAGTTCCATTTACAAAAGAAAAAGAAAAAAAAAAGCTACTCAGAAGCTCCCAAGGTCTTTAGTCTGTGCTCTTTAAGTCATACTCTACAGTAGTACATTATATCCACAGGAATCAGGTTTGGTCGATTCCTTCTAATTTGGTAAAGCAATATCCCACTTTTGAAATATAAGGGCTTTTTGAAAAATGTGACAGAATTTTAAAAATAGAATATTATTCATACTTCAAACAAAAAGCAAACCTGTTGCCATTGAGTCAATTATGACTTGTAGCAACTCTCCAGGACAGAGTAGAACTGCCCCATAGGGTTTCCAAGGAATGGTTGGTGGATTCGAACTGCTGACCTTTTGGTTAGTAGCCAAGTTCTTAACCACTGCTCCACCTTTAAGCACTATTTCAGGATATTAATATTCTAGTAGTTCATAAAGATAAACAACATTGGAATTCCAATTACTGTAAAGATATGTCTTATATTTTATCTTTTCCAAAAGAAATTTCTATCAGGAATTTTTTGAAATTTTATTTTTCTTCATTTCTAACATTTGGAAGTTAAAAAAAAATACAAATCAAATTTAAGTTTCCATGGTTGAATTATTTAACAATTAATATTTCCTTTATAAGGACAATCATAATGGTTGGTTTTAAAATACTAAAAAATGGAGAAAAGATGGAAAAATATTTGAGCATATAAATTCACATTATTAAGAATTTTCAAAAATACGAATCATTCCTAAGTTAATAGTACTTGAAGATAAATATGGGAAAAAGAAAGTAAAAGTAAGTATATGTACAAAAACATAAAATATGAATGGTCTTTGGTAGTAGTGATCAGTTTACCATTTTCAATTAATAAATCAAAATACAAATATTTCCTTTAATGAGTATTAATGTAAATTACAATCAGCCTACTTCTTCACTACTTACCTAAATACATTGTGTCATTTGACCTAAATTATCCAAATTAATATGTACTAATTTTAATGCCAAGCATTCATTTCCCCTAGAAACATACCACATTTTTAAAGTTTTCATGTAAATTTTAAAAATTAAGCTTTAAACTATTTGAATTAATGTGAAAAATAATTTAACAGGAAAGCCACATTACAAAGTTTTCACTCATCCACCAGTAGAAATTTATACTCAGACCCAATTGTTGACATGATTTGAGGTATTATGGATATTTGGTCAAACTTGAGAAGGAGTGAGAGCTTTATTATTTAAATACAGTGTGAGTAAAATACGGCAGACAATAAATTAGAAAATACAAACAGAATTGTAAAAAACATTTAAAACTTTATATAAAATTTCGTAAACAGAGAGAAGTCGGATTTCATTATATGATTGGGTCTAACTTGTGGCAACGACATAGAGGAGAGTTTAAATCACATTATAAAAAATTCTTTGTTCATTGTTTACTTTTTACCACAGATTTACCGTATAATCCAGAACAAAAAACTCTGTGATTCTTAGTTTTCTCTCTTGCAAAATAAGTGTAATATTAATTTACTGGAGTTACTGAAGGTTGAATACGATAAGGACTATGAAAAAGTTTTTTGAAGGATAGTCTGTTTTCCAGTTTTAAAAATAATAATGATAATAAAGTTGTACATGGTCAGTAATGCTGTCATTACTTGCTCTTTCTCTCTCTAATAATTTGAAAAGCAGAGGAATATATTTATAGATCCTTATTAATATAGTTGGATGAATGCAATAGTCATCTTTCGAATACTGATGCTGAAAGAAACAGTCATCCAGACCTTAGTGAATATTCTAATAACAGGAATGATGATGATGATGAAGAAGGAGGGGAGAAGGAGGAAAAGAAGCCGTAGCCTACCATTTCTGAAGACTTTAGGATAATACAGTCTTTATACTGTGTGTTACAGATCTATTATAACCTTAAATTTTCTTAACCACACTGTAGGGTGGACAGATAAAAATCAAAGACAAGAAAGTGAGCCTCAGAAAGGTTAAGTGATTTTTAAAAATACACAGCATGCAAGTGGCAGACACATAATTTAAACAATGGTTACTTTAACTCAAAAGTTCATGCTATTTCCCCACACCACGTTTAATCTTCCTGTGAATTAATCTGATAAAACATGCAAAGGCTGTTTATAAGTTTTAATATTAGTATTAATATGATAAACTTAACTTGCAGAAAAAATTGTGCTTTAAAAAGTTAAAATGAATCAATCTTGAGTAAATAGCTAAAATACTTCAGTTTTGTAAACATTACCTATAATTGAGAACAAATAAAATGTACACACAGAAATATTTATTTTATTGTCAAAATAAATTTACTACTTGGGCTTTTCAAGGACTCTTAACACTTCCAAGTCTCTCTCCTGTACGCACACATGAGCCTCTTAACTGATCTCCATGTTTCCTCTCCTGCCACCTCATGCCTTTTCCACATACTCAGTTCCGAAAGAAAAAAATGAATACATACATACATACATAAATACAGTGGATGGAACAGAAGCATAGTTGTCTTTTAGAAACCAAATTAGCTCACATCACTCCCTTTTGGGGAGTATCCATCATAAAAAAAAAACTTAGGATAAAATACAGATTTCATATCATGGGGTGTAGTCAGTGTAGAAGTTTGACTTACTACTCCCAAGACACTTTTGGTTTATGCACGTTGCTATTCAAAACTGTCCTCATTTGATTTGTGAATTATATGGACAGCCTACCTTATTCCTGTCTTCCTGTCACATCTCAATTTTCATAATTTTTCCTAAGCTTTCCACATTCCAGCCACATTGTCATTATTAGTCTTCTGAATATGTCAGGCTAATTCACGTCTCATATTTACCTTAGAATGCTCCCACAAAAACCAGATTTTAGAATGGCTTTCTCTTCTACATTATCTTGTCCCTGGCAACAAATGAATAAATAATTCCTTTCATCCCTAGTACACCCTGGTCACATGCTCGGGTTTATTTTCTCAGCATCTATTGCTTCATAAATTTAATTTATATTATTTTAGCTGATTTTTAGCGTCTCTCATTAGAACATGAGCAAACTCTCTGAGGGACACTAACAGGCTTAGTCTTTCTTCCTAATGAATGTATTTCTAGAACTGAGGTAGACACAAAGAAGGAGCTAACCAAATGATTTTTAAATGAGTGCATAATAAGTGATCCGAAGGGAAAAAATGGCTAACATTTTTATTCTATTAGCTAAATATCTACAGATAATTTTTGGTACATATTTTTTTTTGACCTCTGAAATTACTTTAAAAAGTAATTTGACATTAAAAAATAACTTTTAATTTTCCTTTTATGCTTTATTTAATCATTCCTTAATGCTTACAGTTATATTAAATATCATTTAAAATATTTATTTCTCACTAAAATTATGAAAATGTTTCTTTTGCAAACCTTAACGCATCTGAAGCAATATTAACATTCTTTTATGATTAGGTCACTCAAAATGGGATAATGTAACAATTATGCCACATTGTTAAAAGATTTAAAACAAAAATACATGTGTCAATACTACCCAAGGTGACCTATAGATATAAAGCAATCTTGATCCAAGTCTCAATAACATTCTTTAATGAAACGGAAAAATTATTCTCCAACTTTATATGGAAAGGAAAGAGGTCCCAAATAGCTAAAGCAATATTGAATAAGAAAAACAAAGTACAAGACCTCATACTTCCCAATCTCAACACTTAATATACAGCCACAGTAATCAAAACAGCTTGGCACTGGTTCAACGACAAACACATAGACCAATGAAATAGAATTATAAACCCAGAAGTTGTTCATCTATCTATGGGTAGCTGATATTCAACAATGGGTCAAAGTCCATTCAATGGGGAGAAACGGTCTCTTTAACAAATGATGCTGGCAAAATTGGATATCAATTTGCAGAAAAACAAAACAGGATCCATACCTCACACCATACACAAAAACTAACTCAAAATGGATCAAACAGCTAAATGTTAAAACTAAAAATTTAATGTTCCTGCAAGATAACATAGGGACAAAATTAGGGAACATGATTTTGGGCATAAATAGTCTATCAAACTCAAGTAAAAATTCATGGACAAGAGAAGATACGTTAGATAATTGGGATTTCCTAAAAATTAAATACCTATGCTCCACAAAAGACTTTACCAAAAGAATAAAAAGAGAACGTACAGACTGGGAAAAAAATCTTTGGCAATGACAGATCAACATATCAACAACTGAACACCAAAAAGGCAAACAACCCAATTAAAAAACGGGCAAAGGACGTGAACAGACACTTTATTAGAGAGGACATTCAGACAGTTAAAAACATATGAAAAGATATTTGCGATCATTAGTCATTACCAAAAACCCTTTGTCATTGAGTCAATTCAGGCTCATAGTGACTTTACAGGACAGAATAGAACAGCTCCATACGAATTTCAAGGAGTGGCTGATGGATTCAAACTGACGACGTTTCGAAACAACAAATGCTGGCGCTATTGTGGAGAGATTGGAACACTGAGACACTGCCACTGGGATTGTAAAATGGTAAAACCATGATGGAAAACAGTATGGCGCTTCCTCAAAAGGCTAGAAATAAAAATACCTTATGATCCAGGAATCCCACTCCTACATATATATCCTAGAGACATAAGAGCAACAACATGAAGAGGTATATGCACAACTATGTTCATTGCAGGATTATTCACAATAGCAAAAAGATGGAAACAATGTAAGTACCCATGAAAGAGTGAATAGATGAACAAATTGTGGTATGTACATTCAATGAACTGCTATGCAACTACAAAAAATAATGAGGAGTCCACGAAACATAATATGGATGAATCTGGAGGACATTATGCTGAGTGAAATAAGTTAATCACAAAAGGACAAATACTGTATGATCTCACATTTATAAACGGTCAAGAATAGGTATACACACAGAGAGTGATGTTCTTTAATGGTACCAATAATGGAAGGAAGAAAGAAGGGCAATCACTTCCTAGATAGTAGATATTTGGTATTTTAGGTGATTGGAAAGTCAACACCTAATACGAGTGAAGTCTGAACAACTCAACCAAAGCAAATTAAGGCACCTAGAAGTATAAAAGAATAAGGGACAATTTCAGTAAATGCTAAAGCATGTATGGCGTAGTGGTTAAGTGCTACAGCTGCTAACCAAAGGGTCAGCAGTTCGAATTCACCAGGCTTTCCTTGGAAACTCTATGGGGTAGTTCTACTCTGTCCTATAGGGTCACTATAAGTTGGAATCCACTTAACAGCACTGGGTTTGGTTGTTTTTTTTTAAATACAATTTTGCAATAACAGTAATAACAACCAAAAATATGAGTGGGGTTCCATAGGTATATGTGTATGCACATATTCAAATGAGGAGGTGCATGTCCATGTATAGGTGTGTCTGTAGACGTACGTATATATGCATTCTGCATATATATTGATATATAATAAAGCACATGGTTTCATACTTCATATAGTCCACATTGCAATTAGTAATGAATATAAAGGGCATGCGGTGCTGCTGCACAAATAAACAAATAGATCACCAGGACAGGAGAGAGAGCCTAGAATCCCACAAATAAGAATATCAATAAAATAATTTGCCATGCTGCACAATATACCAAAATTAGTCACTGTTTTCTGCCAATATAAATAGCAAGATTTGAAAATATACACACAAAATTACAAGGGGCGTTTTCATAAAAAGTATTAGCAATAAAGAAAAAAATATAAACTTTGATTAGATTAAATGATTAAAAAACACCATAATAAAGTTAAAAGGTAGTTACATTATCTTGCAAATGATCGGTGTCAGTAATATTGATTATATATACATATATTATAAATTTAATAATATATAAGGAACTATAAAATCAGCAAGAAAAAGAGACAAAATATAAGGCAATGTTATACATAGGAAAGGAAACCTACATAATCAATAAATGTGTGAGATGAACTTTAAACATCACTTCAGGAAGCCAGAAAATAAAACTGTAAATAGACAAGATTTGCAATGCAGAAGATGGGCAAAAATTTAAAACCTTGAAATTGTGCATGTGGCACTGCCAACGGAGCAATGAGAAAGCTCATACACTTCCAGACAGAATATAATTTACAACCCTCTTTTGAAAGCCCTTACGCAAGATCTATTCAGTTTCAAGATGCCCTTTTCTTAGTTATCAGTAATTTTACTCATAAGACTGCATGCCAGAGAAATTTTCACATGTGTACAACAGAGAAATAGAAATAAAGCAACAAAACAGTGAAACATGAATGAAATAGAATCACACATATCAACATGGATGTACCTCACAAACAAATTTCGTGGGAAGAAAAAAGACACTTTGCAGACAGATTCAGAGAATATTGTACTAGCCATATAACATTTTAGAACTTGCAAATTAATAATGTCTTCCTTAGAAAAAAATATCTAAATATGGCCAAAATATAAAGAAATGTGTTGAAATGATAAACCTTAAATTCACATGAAAGACATCATACTTGGTAAAGTAGAGGATTAGCGGGAAAAAAAAGGAAGACCCTCGATGAGATGCATTAACACAGCAGCTGCAACAATGGGCTCAAGCGTAAAGACGATTGTGAGAATGGCGCAAGACTGGGCAGTGTTTCCTTCTGTTGTGCATAGTGTCGCTATGAGTGGGAACCGAGGACAACAAATACAAGACTGTTTTTACCCTTGATTTGGGAACAGGAAGCAGAAGTCTTAATCCTTTTTTTGTTTGTTTGGTGGTTGGTATTTAATAGGCATTTCAAATATAACAGGGCTAAAATTAAACACACACAGAAACAAAAACAAAACCTGCTCCTCCCAAAAAACTTGCACACCTAGAAGTGACTTTCTTCCCGTCGCTGGGGTCCACTTCTAGTTTTCATTTTCCCTTAACAGTGTTCTTTTCTTCTCCTCAGCATTTACTGTAATCTAAAGTTGTATATCTTTCCTTTTTTGTAGTGGTTGTTGGTGCCTCATCCTTCTAGGCAAGCAAGCTCCTCCAGGGCAAGGGGCTTTGTTGGTCTTGTTCATGTCTTATCTCCAGCACCCAGAACAGTGCCTGAGGCACTGGTGTGGGGTCTCAACATATATTGGTTGGATGAATGAATGAGTGAATAAATGAAGGGGAACACTAGCCTTCCAGGATTGCTATAAGGATAAAAGGATGTGTAAGGGGATCTGTAGAAGCCCTGATGGTGCAACAGTTAAGCATTTGGCTGGTAATAGAAAGGCTGGTAGTTCAAACCTACCTAGTGGCTCCGCGGCAGAAAGACCCAGCAATCTGCTCTCCTAAATATTACAGCCTAGAAAACCCTATGGGCCCGGCTACCATCACTGAACATTTCTATCGAAGATTATATAGAGGAATCCTGATCAAAACGGGGAACAAGCAGAACAGAATTTCAAATTCTTTCAGACTCCAGACTTTCTGGGCCCATGAAAGTTGGACGAACCCCAAAACTATTGCCCTGAGATAGCCTTTAAGCCTTAAACCAAAAATATTCCTGGAGGCCTTCTTAAAACCAAGCATTAGCTGAGCTTAACTAGTAAAAAAAAGTCTTCCTTGAGCATTACGCTCTTTTAAGAACTATCTATATGGGATCAAATTGACAACAGCAACTCAAAAAATTATATAGGAACTTAGGGGTCAGTGAGTTTACATTAATGAGGGAGGAACAACTCAGAAAAAGAGGGTGACAATAGTTGTACAACTTGAAGAATGCAATCAATGTTATTGATTTGTACATGTAGAAACTTGAATTGGTGTGTAAGTTTTGCAGTGTATATTCTCGACAACAAAATAGATAAAAATTAAATTTAAAAGAAGCTCTATGGGGCAGTTCTACTCTGTCACATTGGGTGCCTTGAGTCAAAATCAATTCAACAGCATATAACAGCAATGGGATCTCTAACTCCTCTCTCAATTCTGGGGGCCCTAGCTTGTTCAGCTGAGGAGCCTTCTCCAGCACCCACCCTACAAGGTGTATTCACCCTCCCCTGCCTTTGAACTCAGGGGGATCCTGAGATTTATCAGGGGGTGTCTTGTGTCATGGAGGGATATCACTACTTTGAATTCCCATAGCACTCCCTCTTTATCTTCTCTAACTCCCCACCTCCCTGCCCCCCAAAACCCAGCCCAGCCTCTCTTGTTCTTTCACACACACCTAGAGGTAAACACAGAAAGCTCAAACAGCAGCTGAAAAACTGGTTTTCTGGAAGACAAGATCTTAATATTATTATCATTATTATTGGCAATTTCAAACTTACAGAAAAGTTCCAAGTACAGTACAAAGAACTTTTTAATGCCTGAACCATCCGCATGCGAGTCACTGTCCTGATGCTCCCTTCCCTCCAAATACTTTAGAATGTGCTTTCTTCTAACTGGGACCCCTCCTACAACTGTTGTTGGGTGCCCTTGAATCAGCTCCTACTAAAGGTGACCTTACCTATGACAGAATGAAATATTGCCTGTCCTGCTCCACCCTCACAATTGCTGCTATGTTCAAGCCCATCAATGCAGCCACTGTGTCAATCCATCTCGATGAGTTTCTTCTTCTGTTTTGCTGACCTTCTACTTTAAATTCTCAAGTGATTGGACTCTTCTGATTATGTGTCCAAAGTAAGTGAGAAGTCTTGCCATTCTAGCTTCATAGGAGCATTCTGACTGACTTCCTCCAGGACAATATTCTTCGCCAACACAAGTATTTGCTTTTTTGTTTGTTTATAATTTTATTGTGGATTAGGTGAAAGTTTACAGCTCAAGTTAGTTTCTTATCAAAAAATGTGCACACGTATTGTTTTGTGAGGTTGGTTGCAATCCCCACAATGTGACAGCTCTCTCTCCCTTTCCTCCCCAGGATGCCCGTGTCCATTCTTCCAGTTTTGCTGACCTTCCTGCCTTCTCCTCTTGCTTTTGGGCAGGAATTGCCCATTTGGTCTCCTATATTTGATTGAACTAAGAAGCGCATACCTCGTGTTTGTTATTGTTTGCTGTATAGGCCTGTCCAATCTTTGAAAAGTGGGCTTCTGGAGTGGCTTCAGTTCTGAGTTAGCAGGGTGTCCAGGGGTCATAGTTTTGTGAATTTGAATTTTATTCTACATTTCTCTCCAGTTCTGTCCAGGACCCTCTATTTCGATCCCTGTCAGAGACATCCGTAGTGGTAGCTGGGGTACCATCTAGTTGCTCTAGACTCAGGCTTGTGGAAGCTGTGGTTCATTTGGTCCTTTAGTCCTCTGGGTTAATATTTTTCTTGCATCTTTTGTTTTCTTCATTCTCCTTTGCTCAAAACAAGATGGAACCCAGAGATGTATTTTAGACGGTTGTCCACTAGCTTTTAAGATCCCATCCTACACCAAAGTAGGATGTAGAACATTTTCTTTATGAATTATGTTATGCCAATTGATCTAGATCTCCCCTGAGACTTTCCCTTAGCTCCAGCTACTCGGCCCCTCAAGGTGTTTGGTTGTGTCTAGGAAACTTTTATGACTTTCCCTTGGTCAAGTTTTGCCAAATTTCCCTATATTGTCTATATTGTGTATTGTCTTTCCCTTCATCAAAAGTGCTGTTTGTCTAATGTCTAGTTAGTTATTTGTCCTCCTCATCCCTCCCCATCCTCATAACCATCAACAAATATGTTGTTTTTCTGAGTTCTGAGTGTAACTATTTTTTTGAATTCTTATAATAGTTGTCTCATAAAATGTTTGTCCTTTTGTGATTGAATTATTTCACTCAGCATAACACCTTCCAGATTCACCAATGTTGTGAGATGGTCTCATGGATTCATCATTGATCTTTCTTATTGCACTGGTGGAGCAGTGGTTAAAGCTATCTACTGTTAATCCTGCAAGGTCAGCAGTTTGAAACTACCAGCAGCTCTACAGGAGAAAAATGTGGCAGTCTGCTTCTGTAGGGACCTACAGCCTTGGAAACTCTATGGGGCCACTATGAGTCAAAATTGACTCAAAGGCAATGGGTTTTAGTATTATTCTATTGTGTATATTACCATAATTTGTTTATCCATTCCTTGTCTGATGGGCACTTAAGTTGTTTTCATCTTTTTGCTTTTGTGAATAATGTTGCAGTGAATATGTGAAGGCTCTTATTTCTCCAGGATATATTCTCAGGAATAGGATTGCTGGATCATATGGTATTTCTATTTCTAGCTTTTTAAGGAGGTGTCATATTGTTATCCATAGTGGTTGTACCAATTTACATTTCCACCAACAGTGTATAAGAGTTCTAATCTCCCCACAACCTCTGCAACATCTATTATTCACTTGTTTATTTTTTTCAATTAGTGCCAGTATTGTCAGATTGCAATTGTATCTCATTGTAGTTTTGATTTGCATTTTTCTAATGGCTAGTGGGTATTTTCAATCTCATTATATGCATGCAAAAGCTGGACAATGAATAAGGAAGACCGAAGAAGCACAGACGCCTTAGAATTGTGATGTTGGTGAAGAGTATTGAATATACCATGGACTGCCAAGAGAACAAACAAATCTGTCTTGGAAGAAGTACAACTAGAATGCTTCTTAGAAGCAAGGATCATGAGCCTGCATCTTACATACTTTGGACATGTTGTCAGGAGGGATCAGTCCCTGTAGAAGGACATCACACTTGGTAAAGCACAGAGTCGGCAGAAGAGAGGAAGATCCTCAATGAGATGGGTTGACAGTGGCTGCAACAATGGGCTCAAGCATAACAATGATTGTGAGCATGGTGCAGGACCGGGCAGTGTTTCATTCTGTGGTACATGGGGCCACTATGATTTGGAACTGACTCGAAGGCACCTAACAGCACCAACAGCAATGGCTTGATCTTGAGTATTTCTTTATGTGCCTGCTAGCTGCCTGAATGTGTTCTTTGGTGCGGTGTCTGTTCATACCCTTTGCCCATTTTTTAATTGTATTGTCTTTTTGTTGCTGAGGTTTTGAAGTGTTTGTAGATTTTAGAGACTAGATACCTATCGGATATGTCATAGCCACAAAATTATTCTCTGTCTGTAGGCTCTCTTTTTACTCTTTTGATGAAGTATTTCCATGAACGTGTTTAATTTTTAGGAGCTCTCAGCTCAGTTATCTAGTTTCTCTTCTGGTGTTTGTGGGTTGTTATTTATGAATGTATTCTGTTTATGCCATGTGTTAGGGTCCCTAGCGTTGTCCCTATTTTGTCTTCCACGATCTTTATCATTTTAGGTTTTATATTTAGGTCTTTTATACATTTTGAGTTACTTTTGTATACAGTGTGAGGTATTAATCTTGTTTCCTTTTTTCACAGATGGACACCCAGTAATGCCAGCACCAATTTGTTAAAGAAACTGTCTTTGCCCCATTTAATGAATTTGGCCCTTTGTCAAATATCAGGGACTGAGAGATGGACCGATATACATCTGGGTTCTCAATTCTGTTCCACTGGTCTCTGTGTCTGTTGTTGTACCAGTACCAGGCTGTTTTGACTAGTGTGGCTGCATAGCATGAGATCAGATAATGTGAAGCCTCCCACTTTGTTCTTCCTCAATAATGCCTGTTTATCAGGGACCTCTTCCATTTACATATAATACTGGTGATTAGTTTCTCAATCTTGTTAAAAAGAATGCTTTTGGAATTTGGATCGTGATTTCATTATATATGTGGGTAGTTTTTGTTAGCATTGACATTTTCACAATGTTGAGTCTTCGTATCCATAAGTACAGTATGTTTTTGCATTTACGTAGGGTTTTTTGGGGGAGGAGGTTCTTGAAGTAATATTTTGTAGTTTTCTTTGTATAGGTCTTTAACTAACCTGGTTAGATTTACTCCAAAGTATTTTATCTTCTTGAGGGCTATTGTAAATGGTATTGATTTCCTGATTTCCTTTTCAAAGTTCTCTTTGTTGGTTAAGAGGAATCCAACTGATTTTTGTATAATAACCTTGTATACTGCCACTTTGCTGAAATCTTCCATTAGTTCCTGTAGTTTTCTTGTGGATTTTTTGGTGTTTTCTATGTACAGGATCATATCATCTGAGAATAGGAATAGTTTTACCTGTTCCCTATCAGTCTGGATGCTCTTTATTTCTTTTCTTGCCTTATTCCTATAGCTAGGACTTCCAGCATGATGTTGAATAAGAGTCGTGATAAGGAATACCTTGTCTGGTTCCTGTCCTCAGGGGAATGCTTTCAGTCTCTCTCTGTTGAGAATGATGTTGGCTGTTGGTTTTGTATAAATGCCCTTACCATGTTGATGCATTTTCCTTCTATTCCTATTTTCCTGAGAGTTTTTAACAGGAACGTGTACTGGACTTTTCAAATGCCTCTTCTGTATTGATTGAGATGATCACGTGGTTCTTTTGGCTTATTTATGTGGTGGATTACATTGATTGATTTTATAATGTTGAACTATCTTTGCATACCTGGTATGAATCCCACTTGGTCATGATGTATTATTTTTTTGCCATGCTATTGAATTTTATTGGCTAGAATTTTGCTCAGAAATTTTGCATGTGTATTCATGAGGGATATTTATTTGTAATTTTCATTTTTTTAGTGATCTCTTTGCCTGGCTTTGATATCAGGGTTATGCTAATGTCATAGAAGGAATTTGGGAGTATTCCTTCTTTTTCTATATTCATAAATAGTTTGAGTATTTGTGTGAATTCTCTGAAAGTTTGATAGAATTCTCCAGTGAAGCCATCTGGGTCAGGGTTTTTATTTTGTTGCGAATTTTTTTTTTTTGAATTACCTGTTAAATCTCTTCTTTTGTTATGAGTCTGTTTAGTTTTTCTACCTCAGCTTATGTTAGTATAGGTATGTAGTATGTTTCTAGAAATTTGTTCATTCTTCTAGGTTTTCAGATTTGTTGGATTACGGTTGTTCTTAGAATTCCATTATTATCCTTTTAATTTCAGTTGATTCTGTTGTGATATCACCTGTCTCATTTCTAATTCAGGTTATTTTCTTCCTCTTTTGTTCTTCTTTTGTCAGTTTGGCCAAGGGTTTGTCAATTTTGCTGATCCTATTGAAGAAACAACTTCTGGTCTTTTTAACCCTTTCTATTGTTTTCTGTTCTTTATTTCATTTATTTCTGCTCTAATAGTCATTATTTCCTTTCTTCTTGTGACTGCGGGCTTCTTTTGCTGCACTCTTTCTCTCTTTTCCAGGTCTAGGGTTTATGTTTTGATTTTGGCTTTTCTTTTTTGATGGATGAGTTTATTGCTATAATTTGACCTCTAAGCACTGCTTTTGCTGTGTTCCAAGGTTTTTGGTAAGATGCATTTTCTTTTTTATATGATTCTGTGAACTTTTTTTATTCCATCCATAATTCTGTCTATTACCCAGTAGTTTTTAAGCAAGGTGTTGTTCAGTTTCCATGCATATGATTTTTTCTGTTGCTATTCCTGTTACTGATTTCTACTTTTATGGCTTTGTAATCAGACAAGACACTGTATTATTCTGATGTGTTGGATTTTGTTCAGGCTTTCTTTGTGGTGTAAAATGTGGTCTATTCTGGAAAATGTTCCATGTGCCTTGGGAAAGAATGTACACCTTGCTGCTGTTGGTTGTATTGTTCTGTATATGTCTATGAGGTTGAGTTGGTTGATTACGGCTTTTAGATTTTCTGTATCTTTATTGCATTTCTTTCTAGAAGTTCTGTACTTCAACCCAATTGGTGTGTTAGTCTCCTACTATTATTGTGGAACTGTCTATTTCTCTTTTCAATGCTGTTAGAGTTATTTTTTGAGGATTCGTCATTGGATATGCATATATTTATTATGGCTAAGTCCTTCTGGTGTATTGGCCCTTCAATCATTATATAGTGTTCTTTCTTATTCTTTGGGTTGGATTTTGCTTCAAAGTCTATATTATCAAAGACTAATATTGCCACTCCTGCTCTTTTTTGTTATTATTTGTTTGATATATATATATTTTTCCTGTCCTTTGAATTTTAGTTTGTTTATGTCTAAAGTGTGTCTCTTGTAGATAGCTTATAGACTGATTGTGTGTATGTTTCCATTCTGCCCCCCTCAGTTTCTTTATTGGTGCGTATTTAAGTTATTTACATTGTGTGATCATCCATAGGTATGAGTTTACTGTTGTCTTTTTTTTTTTTTCTGGTGTTGACGGTTTCATTGTTCCACTTAGTTTTCTGTGCTGAATTCTTTTTGTTTACAGATTTTCTTTTCATTTCTTTCATTATTGTTGATCTTGTGTTTTTTGAGTCCTTATGTTTTTCTTCTTTTTTATTTTGATGGCTAGGTTTGTTGGCTTCCTTTGTTTGAAACTTACCTTCATTCCCTTATTTAAAACAGTCTTTTATTTCTTGATATCACTTTGACTTCTCCACGTTGAAGTTTTATAACTCCACCATTTATCATTCTCTTTTTTTTTTTTCACGTTGTTGTCATTTGCATACTGATGTCTCTGGTTCCTTTTTTCCAGTCTTTTAGCTTTGTCATATTTTTAAGCATTCTGTATTTGAGTTAGTATCTGGTTGATCTGTCCTATGTCCTAATCTTGAGTTGTTTTCTGATGTCGTTGGTTCTCTAGCCAAAGGACTCCTTTTAATAATTCTTATACTTTTTGGCTGGTTTTTATAAATTCCCTTTATTTCTGTTTATATGGAAATGTCCTAATTTTGCCATTATATTTGAGAGACAATTTTGCTGGATATATAATTCTTGGCTGGCAGTTTTTTTTTTTTTCATTCAAGATTTTATGTATGTCATCCTATTGCCTTCCTGCCTGCATGGTTTCTGCTAAGTAATCAGACCTTTGTCTAATTGGTTCTCCTTTGTAGGTGGCTTTTTGTCTTCCCTAGATGCTCGCAGGATTCTTTCTTTGTCTTCAGTTTTGGCAAGGTTTGTTCTGATAAGTCTCAGTGATTCTTTTGGGATCTATCCTATATGAGATTTGTTAAGCTTCTTGAACTGATATTTTCTCATCTTTCATGGTACTAGGGAAGTTTTCTGCCAGCAAATCTCCATCAATCTCTCGTGCTTTCCAATACCTACCCCTGTTCTGGAACTCTGATCACACAGAATTTTTTCCTCTTGATTGTGCCCCACATAATTCTTAGGCTTTCTTCAGTTTTTTTTTTTTTTTTAAATTTCCTCAAATTGGTGTCATGAAATTTGTCTTCATTCTCATTAATTCTGTCTTCTATTGTCTCCATCTTGTTCCCATGACTTTCTATTGAGTTGTCTAATTCTGAAAATTTATTGTTAGTCTTTTGAATTTCTAGTTGGTAGTATTGTATGGTTTCTGGTAGTCTATTTATTCTGTCATTTTGTTCTTGTATTTTTTTTCCTGAATTCTTCTATTGGTTTGTCATTGTTTTCCTTGGTTTTGTCTGTGTTTCCCCTGATCTTTTTCTTGATATCTTGGGTAGGTTTGTATATTAGTCTTTTGGAATTCTTTATCAGGTAGTTCCATTGCTCTATTTTCCTCTAGAAGGTTTTATGCTTCTTTATTTTAGTCACTTGCTGGAGCCATCTTATCCTGCTTTTTTTTTTTTATGTGAATTGATATTCATTATTGTCTCCGAGGTATTAAGACATTGTTATTTTTTTATCATAATTTTGTTTACTGCCTCCTGATTTTTTTTTTTTTTTAATCTGAGTAGGCTGGGCATGTGTGTTAATCTGGCCACATAGAAGCTCCCACTTCTTGTGTCCATATGGGTGGTGCTGTGACTAATGGGGCTGTTGAGGACATAGTTGGTGTTTTTGGTGAGGTGACGTATCTGTTCTACTGGTCACCTGGCCATGGGTTCAGAGAGACTTCTCTCTGGTTGTTGGGTTAAGAGTTGTGTGTGTCATCCGCTGCTTGTTGAATGGTTGGGGCAAAGGTGCCCGGGTCATCAGTCATCAGTTCCGTGGTTCAGAGACTTGCTTCGACAGTCCTGGGTGGGCAGGGCTCTATGGGAGGCATTCAGAGCAGGTATAAGCCTCCTATATTGCAGTGGGGGGGCAATGCAAGGGGCTAGGCAGGGGGTATCAGTTTCCCACAGGTGCCCGGTTGGAGGCTGTGGCTAAAGCTCTGCTAAAGCTAATCATGTGGGAGGCTATGCAGCCTGTCCTTGGGCACCTGGTGCAGTTTGCTGGAGGGATGGGGGGTGCTACCAGTCCTCCAGCCCCCATCATTAGTGATAGATGACATGTGTGTCACTGACAGTCTTCAGGCCCCTGGCTTAAGTGGATGAGCTCCCATCTTAGGGGAAGGGGTGGTGGTAAATGCCACAGGTCTGTAGTTCCTGCTTTGTAGCTGCAGGTGAAGAGGACTTCAGCTGGGAATGCTGCCCACCTTGACCCAATATAGCCATGCTGTGCTGTTTTGACCATCCAGGCACTTGTACAAGTAATCAGAGTGAGAGAAAGGTGATGCAAGTCCATGGAAAATGTGCACCAATGGCTGGGTAAAGGGGCAGGTGCCTTGGACCAGTCTGAGAGCTAATAGCTTAGGAGCTGGGGTAGTGTTGAATGCCACACATCTGCAGCTCTGTTTAGCTGCTGCAGGTGAAGTGGGATCCATCTGGGAATGCTGTCCACCTTTACTCAATATGGCCATGTTGTGTCAGTTCAGCCAGCAAGGCACTGGTATAGGGGATCAGAGGGGGTGGAGGGCATTGCAAATCCTTGGACCCCAGAACTGGTGGCTGGGCTAAGTGGCAGATGCCTCTGGGAGGAGGCCATGGGTTCCCAGCTTAGGGGGTATGGTGGTGTCGAATGTCACTGGACTGGTGTCAGAGCAGAGAGGAGTGAAAGGGAGGTAGTGCTCCTTGACCCAGGGAGCTCTGGTAAGGAGAACAGGAGTGCACATGGTGGGTTGGGTATGTGCACTTAAATTTTGTAAGGCTGGAATCACTCATGGCTGGCTCTGGAGATGCATGCAGAGTCTCTCTTGCTTAACCACACCAAGTGGGGTGGGTTTTAGGTGGGGATGCTACTGCTTTTCTCAATGTGTCTCCGCTGTGCAGGCTCAGGTAGCAAAACACTGGTGATTTGTAGTTCTCTGTTTTTGCAGTTTCGAGCTGTTTCTCCTTTTACTTGTGGCTCTGATTCTTTACCCTAGTCTTTGATGCTTCGGGTTTCTAGATTGTCATTTACATTTGATTCACTTGTTTTTCTGGGTCTTTGTTGTAAGATGGATGACACAAAGCATCTGACTACTCTGCCATCTTGGCCTGCCTTCCCAGAAGTCTTAATTCTTAAGTTCAGTGGCGGATACATCAGTATTTGACATATAATTCTTCATACAATATACGAAATAGTTAATTTAATAAGCAATAAAAATATTAAAACTGTGATTGACACCTCAACTTTCTTTTCTGGTAAAAAAAACTCTACTCTCAACTTCCACTGAGAGAAGTAGTGTTCCTCTTTTCATTTTTCCAAGGAATGCCACTGGATCTGAAGTTATTACATCATTCCAAAGCAGTTTGTATCTTGACTTTTGCTCAAACAGAGCTAATCATTACAACTATCCCAATAAATTTCAAGGCCCTCAGCATATAATCTATACAAGAAGACATTAGATATCCTTGTGAATATGGTTAAAGGATCCTTGGCAGCACAATGGTTAAGCATTCACCAATTCAAACCCAGCTCCTCCACAGGAGAAAAGACCTAGTGATCAGCCTCTATAAGGATTTACAGCCTAGTAGGCAGTGGGTTAAACACACAATGATCAGTTCTACTCTGTCCTGTGGGGTACTTATGAGCTGGAATCGATTTGATGGCACAGAACAACATGATTAGGTTTAATGTTTTAACAGATACAGCAAATAATCCTTAATACTTTAATTACTTTTCTTTTTTTCATAATTTCCCTGCTTAGTTTTGAATGGAGCTCTGGTGATGCAGTGGTTAAGAGCTTGGCTGCTAACTAAAAGGTTGATGGTTCGAATCCATCAGCCACTTCTTGGAAATCTTATGGGGCAGGTCTACTCTGCCCTTAGGATCACTATGAGTCGACGTCAATGGATTTGTTTTTTGGTTTATTTTTTAATGTTTTTCTTGTACAGTTCTTACAAACTATAGTATCAGCTTTTCTACCATCAGCTTTTCTAATTCTAAAAGAAAATGCCCTGTACTGACATCTATTGGAGTTGTTTTAAATTTAGTAATGGAATTATGAAATGTATGTGATACATACAAAGTGATATGAATGTGTTTTTTTGTTCTTCCTCATCTTACTCCCATTTCTGTGCTGTAAAGCGAGTCAAAAGAAGCTGCTTCTTCTACCCTTTGTACTCTAAACCTATTGATTTTGGCTTTGCCCACTTTGAAGTTAAAACTAGATCATCTTCCATTTGTCTGATATCTGTGGCATCAAACGTTGTCCTTAGGACTTTTTTTTTTTTTTTTTTTACATTCCTGCTTGATCTTGCTTGAACATGGCAGCTACCCTTCATGAATTTTGAGAAAAACAAAAGAGCAGGGATCTCTGCACTCCACTATATTAAATATAAAATTCTCTATTTCTTGTAGCAAGAACTCTGTGATATTTTACTATCGTTTGAAAGGAATATTAGGTATGATATACATTTCAAAGTGGGAAAGAAGAAGTATCAAGTCACTGAAGAGTCTCTTCTAGACTTGGAGAACTTTGATGCTATTATAATATGTATAAAGACAGTGGTGATTGTGGGGTCCTTTTAAGTACCATCTTGCTGTTGTTTGATGCATCTTCTCTATTATCAGTGATAGTATTCAACATATTTAATGAGCACTGACCAATCAGAAACAAAGATGGTCTAATCCTAGAGCATTGGAATGTAATGATCCTATGGGACAGGATCATATGGAAGTCGGGACATTTTTTGGGAAATTTTCAGGTGACTTTTGAGGGGCTGATATTTGAAGACTCAGCCAATGACTATCTGTCTCATCTACTAAAGTATTTTAATATATATTAACCGGTATAGCTGTGCCAAACCCTACTGCTAAATGTAACTCTGAATATAATAGCAACTAAGGTACTTGTTTTCCACATTTCTAAAACCTTTAATCCTTTGATTTACATGTTATAAATTGAACATTAATCTTGGAAAAGGAAATAAATATTCATAGCTTTTGCATGAAAAAGACACTTTCAATTATTATTCTAATGTGTGCATGTATAAAGAATATATTCTTGGTCAATTAAAATATTTGGGTGGTATTTTTTAAATTTAAAGTTTTTTATATTATATATAATAAGTGTGTGACTTCAAAGTGTATTTAAAAGTTTCAAATGCTGTAAATGGAAAATATACACCGTACCCATTTAAATCTAATTTGTATGATAGTGGTGTAAAAAGAACTGATTACTTACCAAAACAAAAATAAAAAACTTCTGAGCCCCTGGGAAAACAAAAGTAGGAATTATTATTAGCATTTGTGGGAGGACATTTTTAAAATGCAATTGAGGCTTCATTATAATACATTCAGTTACAAACTTTATTTATTACAAAAACAACTGCCTATGTCTGATACCTTGGGGAAGAAAATCAACCATGAAGACATCTCTGAAGACAATTCGAAATACTTTAGATAACTTTTGTTAAAGCTGCCACTTCGAACCTGACTTCACTATTTCCTTACTGGTGAAAATAAACTATATGTTTTGACTTAAAATGTTCTTTCTGTCTTGGCAATGATTTTCTGCATGACATATTTTAAATCCCACAGCAACCATGTAGCCCATTTTATTATTCTTGTCACTATTCAAATACTCAGGTTTACCATGGAAATATCAAATTATTAGTTAAAAGAAATATGCAATAAATATTTGTTGTAATTATGATCTAGTTACTTTATAGACCCAGTAGATAAAAAGGAAAGGTGAAATGCAACAAAGTGATTTGAGAAGAAAATAAACATTAATTGGTTGTTTAGAATCGATTTTCTTTCTTCATAATCATGTTATAAGGCCAACATAAAAGCCCAATTGCAGTGAGAACATGCAGAATTGTCCATAAAAGGAGAGAAAGGAGGATAAGATTGGGGGTAGATGGTTGAAGAAATTTGATTTTAAAGTTTGGGAAATTCTCCTCAGCCGTAGACGGAGACACAGGTTTAGTTGGTTTTGTTATCCCTGTTCCTAAAAAGGACCCTGAATGTCCCTCTCTCATCAGACTCAAGTCTTGCCTACCTAACCACTACAAACAGCCTAAGAGGTTAATCCTAGGAAAGAGGGTGTGCTTAGAATGTTTACCAACATTCTCCAGAGACTATAAGACGTAATCTCGTCTTCATTCACATTCTTCTTTATGCAAAATTGAAAGTTCAAACTTTTGTGAGGGATGATTATCTACCATCTTATTGCACAGATCAGCACCTCTCATAATCTAATTGCTGACACAAATGTGTGCCATTTCATAGTTCAGAGTCTGTCATAAGCAAAATCACCCTTTACTTATCTAAACGTTTGCTTGGCCTTCACATTGTAGGTAAAACTGGCTCCCTCCTGAGTATTCAACTTACCCTGATGTCCTCTTAATAATTAACTCTTTTATATTTTCTATAAACAAATTAACATAAGGTCTAGTTATATGTAGATATTTCATTGCTCATCTTAACTGATTCATACATTTTCCTCTCTCCTTTAACAAACAAATCCAGTTAGTATATGGCATGCCATCAGACCATATGATTCACCACCACTCATTGGCTGACAACTACCAAATTTTGTCTTTTAGTCTTCAAATACTTATCAACATTTTCAACATTCTACCAACATTCATGGAAACCCTGGTGGCATAGTGGTTAAGTGCCACAGCTGCTAACCAAAAGGTCAGCAGTTTGAATCCACCATGCTCTCCTTGGAACTCTATGGGGAAGTTCTACCCTATCCTGTAGGGTCAATATGAGTCGAAATCAACTCAACGGCATGGACTTGTTTTTTGTTGTTGTTGTTGTTGTTTTAATCAACATTCATGGTGATGTAAACATAAATGCAAAAAAATTAAAAAAAACTATAATTTGACACTCTGGCCCTGCAGTTTCTTGCACTATTAAATTTCAAATGCTTTTTATTCTTTAACAGTGCTGGATATTTTATACCCTACACACTGCCATTACCAATAAACCATCAATCCATTGGCCCTACCACTTTTTATCTTCTGTTATCCCCCTTCCCTCAGTATCAGCCAATGATAAAATACTGATGAATAAATCTTATCAGACATGTAAAAGACCTATACAAAGAAAACTACAGGATACTACTGTAAGACCAAAAGAAACCTACATAAGTGGAAAAATATACTTTGCTCATGGATAGGAAGACTTACCATTATTAAAATGTCTATTCTACTAGAAGCAATCTACAGATACAATCCAATTCCGATCCAAATTCCAACAACATTTTTTTAATGTGATGGGGAAACAAATCACCAACCTCATATAGAAGGGAAAGATGCCCCAGACAAATAAAGCATTACTGAAAAAGAAGAACAATGTGGGAGGCCTCAGTCTACCAGATTTTAGAAACAATTATACCTCCACAGTACTCAAAATAGCCTGGTACTGGACAGCAATAGATAAACAGACCAATGGAAGAGAATTGAGAATCCAGACATAAATCTATCCACATATGAGCAGCTGATATTTGACAAAGGCCCATAGTCAGTTAAATGGGGAAAAGATAGTCTTTTTAACAAATGGTGCTGGCATAACTGGATAACCACCTGCAAAAAAATGAAAAAAGGCCCATACCTCACACCATGCACAAAAATAAACTCAAAATGGATCAAAGACCTAAATATAAAATCTAAAATGACAAAGATGGTGTAAGAAAAAATAGGGACAACTTTAGGAGCCTTAGTACATGGCATAAACTGTATACAAAACATTAGTAACAATGCAGAAGAGAAACTAGCTAACTGGGAGCTCCTAAAAATCAAACACTTATGCTCATCCAAAGACTTCTCCAAAAGAATAAAAAGATTACCTACAGACTGGGAAAAAGTTTTTAGCTGTGACATTTCCAATCAGCGTCTGATCTCTAAAATCTACATGATACTGCAAAAACTTAACTACAAAAAGACAAATAACACAATTAAAAAATGGGCAAAGGATATAAACAGGCACTTCACTAAAGAAGACATTCCGGAAACTAACAAATACATGAGGAATTGCTCACGATAATTAGCCATTAGAGAAATGCAAATCAAAACTACAATGAGATTCCATCTCACTTCAACGAGGTTGGCATTAATCCAAGAAACACAAAATAATCAATGTTGGAGAGGTTGTGGAGAGACTGGAACACTTATACACTGCTGGTGAGAATGTAAAATGGTACAACCACTTTGGAAATCGATTGGGGCTTCCTTAAAAAGCTAGAAATAGAACTAACATACTATCCAGCAATCCCACTCCTTGGAATATATCCTAGAGAAATAAGAGCCTTTACACAAACAGATATATGCACACTCATGTTCATTGCAGCCTTGTTTACAATAGCAAAAAGATGGAAGCAACCAAGGTGCCCATTAATGGATGAATGGATAAATTATGGTATATTCACACAATGGGATACTATGCATCAATAAAGAACAATGATGAATCCGTGAAACATTTCATAACATGGAGGAATCTGGAAGGCATTATGCTGAGTGAAATTAGTCAGTTGCAAAAGGACAAATATTGTATAAGACCACTCATATCAGAATCGACTCGACGGCATCAGTTTTTTTTTTTTTTTTTTATATATATAGTTACTGGAGAAATAGTTTAAACAGAGAAGAAAATATTCTTTGATGGTTACTAGAAGGGGGAAGGGAGGGAGGGAGGGAGAAGGGAGAGGTCAGCACAACTGGACTAAACTAAAAGCAAAGAAGTTTCCTGAATAAACTGAATGCTTCAAAGGCCAGTATAGCAGGGGCGGGAGTTTGGGGACCATGGTTTCAGGGGTCATCTAAGTCAATTAGGATAATAAAATCTGTTAAGGAAACATTCTGCATCCTAGTTTGGAGTGTGGTTTCTGGGGTCTGAAAAGCTAGCAAGCAGCCATCTAAGACGCATCAATGTGTCTCAACCCACCTGGGGCAAAGGAGAACGGACACCAAAGACACAAGGTAATTATGAGCCCAAGAGGCACAAAGGGCCACATAAACCAGAGAATACTCGAGCCTGAGACCGGAAGAACTAGATGGTGCCTGGCTACAACCGATGACTGCCCTGCCAGGGAACACAAGAGAGAACCCCTAAGGGAGCAGGGGGGCAGTGGGATGCAGACCCAAATTTCTTTTAAAAAGACCAGACTTAATGGTCTGAGACTAGAAGGACCCCGGAGGTCACAGTCCTCAGACCTTCTGGTAGCCCAATACAGGAACCATTCCCAAATCCAACTCTTCAGAGAGGGATTTGACTGGACTATGGGATAGAAAATGATACTGGTGAAGAATCAGCTTCTTGGTCAAGTAGACACAAGAGACAATGTTAGCAGGGTGATAAGAGAGCACAGGGGGTCAGAAGCTGGCCAAATGGACAGGAAAATAGAGAGTAGGGGGAAGGAGTGTACTGTTTCATTAGGGGGAGAGCAATTAGGGTTATATAGAAAGGTGTGTATGAATTTTTGTATGAGAGACTGACTTGATTTATAAACGTTTGCTTAAAAAAAAAAGCACAGTAAAAATTTAAAAAAGTCTATCTTTCTCTCCTCTCTTAGTTATGGCTCTATTTCTCCCCATCGTTAAAACAAAACTGTCAAGCAATACTAATAAAATTACCTAACACTTTTTTTTTTTTTTAATTAGTCCTTTGGCTCAATCTTTCCCTCACTTCTTTGGTTTTCTTCATTCGCCCTTGTTCCCAACAGGGTGAGACCAGTGGAGTATCTTAGATGGCTGCTCGCAAGCTTTTAAGACCCCAGACACTAATCGCCAAAGTAGAAAGTAGAACATTTACTTTGTACAGTATGTTATGCCATTAGAGCTAGATGGTCCCCCAGTCATGGTCCCCACAGCCCTCAGCTCAGTAATTCAGTCCCTCATGGAGTTTGGATGTGTCCATGGAGCCTCCATGTCCCTGCCCTGGACGAGTTGTGCTGGCTTCCCTAGAATTGTGTACTGTCCTACCCTTCACCAGAGTTACCACTTATCTATTGTCTATTTAGTGTTTTTCCCTCCTAACACTTCCCCTTCCTAACTGTCAAAGATTTTTTCTTTTTGTGTGTAAAACTTTTCATTAGTTTTTATGTAGTGGTCTAACACCGCATTTGTCTTTTTGTGATTGACTTATTTCACTCAGCATAATGCCCTCCAGATTTATCCATGTTGTGAGATGGTTTGCAGATTCATCATTGTTTTTTTATCATTGTATAGTAATCAATTGTGTTTAAGTACCATAGTTTGTTTATCCATTCATCTGGAATTGCCTAATAATTTTTGTATGTGTACAGTAGACCTCACACTATTTTATGTGCTTCACATGCTCTAACTCACCTGTCTGCGTGTTCTCTTTCACTTCCTTGCCTCTCATTTGTCTTTGAACCCACTACAATCAGACTTTCTTCCTTACCACTCCACTGAAAAAGCCCTTTAACAAAGCCCAAGTGAGCTTCATCGTGTCGTATCAGATGTGCAATTTTTAGTCTTTCCCTTATTCTACATACAGGCAGCATTCGTTACTGTTGACTATTTTCTCCTTTTTGAAACTCTTTTTTTATGTGGTTTTTGGAGTCCCACAGACTCCTAGTTTTCATCATGTCTAACCAGCTGTTTATGAGCTAATTTTCTAATTTGTGACCTGTTTCCTTTTTCCAGCTTCAAAGGGGAAAGTACTTGGAAAGGTCTTTATGCCTTTTATCCATCCACATTCACTGTCTAGGTGATACCACTTAATATCATAATTTTGAAAAATATTTATGCATTGAAAAGCTCACTTTTCTTTCCCCAGTTCTAATCTCACATCTGTTCTAAATTTCTGTATCAACCACTTACTACATAGCACCATTTGGAGGTGTACCAGACATATGTTGTTATCAAATGTTATCAGTGGTTTTTTTTTTTTTTCTCATATTGAAGCCTTCTGGGAGAGTTTTTTATTTTTTGTTTTTGTCACAGGTTATGCTCTTATTTTATCAGACATTCTTTACAAAACCAAGGGGTTTCTTCAAAAGTGTGTTATGCAAGCCTGCCCCCCTCCCTTCCCATAGTTGCCAAGATTCTCCAAAAAGAAGGTCTTTACCCAATAGCATTATCTATTATAATCACACCTTTATGCAAAGGCTTAGCAAGGTCAGGTAAGGATGAAGGACGGGTCAGGGTAGAGAATGAGACAGGGCTATTTTTTGAGGAGGAAACAAGATTTTTAAAAAATAAAAAGCTCTGTCCTTTGTTGAAGTTTCAGTAACCATCTCCTTTGGAGCACATGGAAGACTGAACATCCCAGCACACTTGCATTTTTGTGGGGCCATTCTGTCAATAGCCTAGGAGAAGAAATGAGTGTCTCTTCTAAGACTAAGCACAGCAGAATGACTGTGAGATCTCCATGTACTCTTTTCTTCTGCTTTAGGAGAATAAGAAGGCATTGTGGTCAAGAAACTTTGGCTATAAGAAGGTGGAGTCTGCTTCAGCCTGTGTGGAGCAAAGTCCTTTACTGACACACATTGGATACATTCCGTGAGAGAAATTTACCATTGTTGTGACAATATATCGGGATTTTGGATGAATTACTGAACCATAATCTAGAATATTCATATTAAATAGTTTCTAGAAATAAGCATGTACGAAACAGACTACTGATCTCCTCCATAAAAAATATTGTTTCTCCAAACTTCTAATTTTATATGCATCTTCCTTACACAATTTAATAGGCTAAAACATCTAGGAGTCATTTATCACATGCTACATCCAATCAAAATTATTTCATGAATACCATATGCTTCATCACTGTTATCACAGGCATACTTGTGTAAGCCATAAACACCTTTTGCCTAGAAGATACCAAGAGTCTCCCAAATGATCTGTCATTCCAATTTTATCCCTCATACAATATTCTCTATAAATTATTCCATTTATGGGGTTTCCTAAAAACATAATTGTTCTCTTTTAAAATTCTCCAATTAAAAAAAAAATTCTCCAATCATTTCTCATCACATGTAGAAGACTTTCCATGACCATAAAGCTGTATTATCTGTCTCTGTCTACAAGTATCTTGTCATCTCCATTGGGTCCTGTCTTTGCTCAATGTGCTTTCTTGATTGTTCTTAAACATGCAAAGCTTACCTCTGTCTGAAGTTTTTAATTTTCTATTCCCAGTCCCTCAAATGCTGATCGATCCACTGAATATTCTGTCCAAATGTCATATTTTTAGACTGACAATCTATGTCACTTCACAAACTCTCACTATTCACTCTTCCCTTATCCTGCTTTTTTTTTCATTTTTTTATAGCACATTTCACACCATAGGTATATGTGCACGTGTGTGTGAGTGTGTGTATGTGGTATGTGTACTTCTTTTTGTCTATACACACCATTGAATACAAACTTCTTAAGAGATTTTTCTTATATGGTTCACAATTTTTTTCCTAAAATTAGAATAGTGCCTGAAAAACGAGTGGGTGCTTAGTAAATATCTGTTGAATGAATAAGTAAATAATTACCATTCCCAAATATCCATCTCCAAATAATAAGATAAAATTGCAGAATAATCCAAAACAATAATATTCAGTTAAACCTATGAAATTATTTTTTTCTCCCATTTAAAGCAATAGTTTCTGTTTAATCCTACGAATTTAAATTAGAATCTCAAAATGCTTGGATTTCACAATTTGTCGTATAACAGCTTGTTTATTCTTTCTGTTTGGTAGTCAATTACATAGAGTTTTAGGCAAGCATAGAGAAAATGATTCAGCTACGATATTCACACTGCATTATTTATGCATAAAATGCATAGGATGTATTATTAATATAAAGCTATATGCTTTTGAAATCGCCAGTCATGCTTGCCTGTATTAAAATACCTTTACAAAATTAGAATTGATAATCTATAGGAAACAAATTCAAGAAAAAGTTTAAAGCTGGAGGTAAAAGAATTGTGCTTTTTTGTATTTTTCAAATGAAAAATTTGAAATAATACATTAGCCATATACACATTTTTCGAAGACTTCAATGACGAAAGGATTATCCTTATCTTCCAGCATATTCTTAATCTGCTGAAATCTTCAAAAGATTTTTTCAAAGCCCACTTACTTTGTCTAAAACAAGAGGAAAAACCAGCTCTTTACTTATTTGACCTCTCTTCATCGTATGACACTGCTATTCTCTCATGGAAATATTCTCCCTTTGGCTTTCTTAATACTATAACTCTCTTCTGATTTCTGGTCTAATATCCTCACGGCTTCTACTAAATTTGTTTTGCTGAGAAATATCAATATTCCTCAGAGTTCTTTCTTATATTTTTTTTTCTATTTTTGCCCTGCACATTCACCCTAGACCATAGAAAATCTCTTCTACTAACATGAGTCTAGTTACATCTATAGAAACCAAAAAACTAAACCTGATACCATCAAGTTAATTCCGACTTGAAGTGAACTGCTCGTATACCACTAATAAACCTTAATATTATCCAAATGTGATCAAGTGTTTGCTCTTGGCTGTTCTATCGGCTATATAAAATCCAATGTGTCTAAAATTGATCTCATTATCTAGTCTCCAGAACTATCTTCTCTTCCTTTTGCTTTCATTGTCTTCAAATTCCATTTAGTAGACACCAACCTTGACTCCTTTACTGCTTCCCATGTGCAATAACCATATTTTGAGCATTCTGTTCTGTAAATATATTTGGATTCTGCTTATGGTAAAAATTTTGAATGCATAATATCAATTCTCTTTTCCTTCTATATGACTACGTCAAAGGGAAAAGTTATTTGCCTACAATTTTTCACACTTATAATTGATGAAGAGTCTGTCTCAGGAAGAGTAGAAGGACTTTTACGATTTGATTGGCTGATAGAATAGCAGGCAAAAGGATGCACTGGCAATGCACAGAAAAAGGAACAAAACAACTACATATAAAGATGCGCTCTATCCCAGCAATAATCAGCCAAATGAAAATCTGGGCCCAACACAATATTCTACAGCCACTAAATTTATAAAAATTAAATAGCTTGGATATACTAAATATTGGAGATATGTTGATGATTTTATAAGCACGTTAGAACACAGTTTATCATCATCATCACAAAATTTTTCTGTTCCATGACTCAGCATTTCCACTTCTAGATAGTTACCTAGAGAGATAGTTCTGCATGTGTGCATTAGAAAATGTGTGAGTGTGCTTATAACAACACAATTTAAAATAGAAAACAAAACAAAAACCTGAAGAACAACAACAAAAAAAAAAGGATCGATGATATGAGAACAAATAAATACTTGTTGGTATCTTTATGGGAGGAAACCCTGGTGGTGTAGTGGTTAATTGTTATGGCTGCTAACCAAAGGGCCGGCAGTTCAAATCCGCCAGGCACTTCTTGGAAATTCTATGGGGCAGTTCTACCCTGTCCTATAGGGTCGCTAGGAGTCAGAATCGATTCGACGGCACTGGGTTTGGTATCTTTATGGGAATCCCTGGGTAGTGCACATGGTTAAGAAGCTCAGCTACTAATGGAAAGGTTAGAGGTTTGAGTCCACCCAGTGTCACCTCAGAAGAAAGACCTGGAGATAGCCTTCCAGAAAATTAGCCATTGAAAACTGATGGAGCACAGTTCTACTCTGACACACATAGTCACTATGAGTCTGAGTCAACTCCACAATGACTGTTTGGTATATTCACACAAGGTACTACGTAAAGCACTTAAAATACATAAACCGTAGGTATATATAAAATATATGAGTGGATCTTTGTAACATAATGTTGAATATAATAAGCAAATCCAAGATGACTACATGTAATACAAAATTTAAAAAAAAAAAATTATTTTTATAAAATTAAGTACCTAGTAACAACTGTGATGTTTTGTCAAAAAGAAACTAAAGAAAAAACATAAAATTAATGCATATCTAGAAAAAAATTTTGAACGCTCACATGGAATTTCTCTTTAAACAAGAAATACTTTCATAAAAGACATATAAATTAATATTGGAATCACTGTATTTTATTACCCATATATGTTTAGAGAATTAAATGTTTGTTATTTTATTAGTCTGGAATTTATTAATATCATTTAGTATGTGTTCAACATCACTGAAAAGTTCTATAAGTGTACCATTTTTAATCACTTACTAAACAAGATATGTAAGAATAACATTTGTTATCTGAGAAATAACTGAATTTTATGTTTACAAATGTCACAAATCAAATTTACATAAATCATGAATTTAAGAAGAATAGATTTAGATTTGTTCTTATTTGAAATTTAGTTTGATTATGACTTTTCCACTTGACTCAGGTAGAATAATCCAGGGGAAATCGCTTTTTAAGCCAGGATTCTGAACCAAACAAGGCAAATGGCAATGATTTTCATTGAAAAGATCCTTTGTTATCACAGATGAAATCCAATTGAGTTGAAAATGGTACAAGAAGAGTAAAATTTCAACTTCTTTTTTAAGTAGTAAAGACTAATTTGCTTTAGTACGAACTATTATGGAAAACTACAAATGTAACTAACATCATAGATGTTACTGCAGAGGATTCATGTTGAAATACTCTGTACCCCAGCATGTTTAGTCCAGAGGATTTTAAAGGCCATTGCCAAAGGAATTTGCCAGAGCAAAACTAAGAACACAGGGAGAGCCTCTAAATAGCTGAAAGTTCAATGTTTTTATAGATTTGTTCTATAATATTTTGCCTTTGATTTTCTTGCTTTTCATATTAATTTTAATCATGTAATTGACATTTTTCTAAAATAATTTATAAAAATGTTAGATAATTGTCAAATAAGTAAAACATAACAATAGATTGGATTTGATGGGTTCTAAACATCTGTCTAATAGCTGTGTCTTTTCTCCTGGACAATTCCTCCTGACCTCTGACCTCTATTCTGATTTAACTTTCTACCAGAGTCTAATAAAAATCTCTAGTGTATCACTTGGTGACGTGGTTGTTAAAAACCACGTCAAGTCAATTCCAACTCATAGCGACTCCATTTGTGTCAGAGTAGAACTGTGCTCTATAGGTTTTTCGATGACTGAATTTTCAGATATAGATCTCTGGCACTTTCTTTCAAATCTTTTGGTTATCAGCTGAGAACATTAACAATTTGTACCACCTAGAAACTCCATATGATTTTTATAAGCTACATAATATGCTGTGATTTTTAATAGTTATTTTTAAAGAATCAAAAAAAAAAAACATTACCACTGAGTCAATTCTGACTCATAGCCACCCTATAGGACAGAGTAGAACCGCCCCAAGGAGCAGCTGGTGGATTCAAACTCCCAACATTCTGGTTAGCAGCCAAGCTCTTAATCACTACACCACCAGGACTCCAATTTTTAAATAGTGATTTATATTATAAGATCAAGTGTAAGTTTCCCTTTCTATGTATCCCAGACATCTCTTAATGTCAATAATACATTCTGTAAAATAGGATGTTATGTGATTTGGATGTTGTGCAAATACCATGTAATATACAGGAGAGAGGCAGGCAGAAAGATCACTGGTCAGGCCTTGACCTGTGTCACCTCTGCCACACCCAGGGACTATATAAATCTTTGGCTTTGCTGCCATCAGTTCTGTGTGTCACCTCCCAATCTCCAAGATCCACGCTCCACTCCCACCTGCCCCATGGGGTGCACACTCACCATCCAGCCAACAGCCTTTCTTGATCCTCCTCTGACCACTGCCACAGCACAGACCCGTGGTGGCCACCACTGTGAAAAGAGCCACAGCCTCAAGTAGATGTGTCACCTGCAGAATGCTTGGGCCAAATGGGGCAGTGGCCTCGGTGGGGCATCTCCCCTCATGGGCTCCTGTGGCATCTGTACAGTCTCTGCCTGAGGTGAGTGTGGTGGGACAGAGAGCCCCAGATGGATGAAAGGACCGCTTTCTCCTGCCCCGCCAGGGCCAGGCCAAATGCAGGATGAAGAGAGCTAATGAGAGACAGATTTGATCTCCATAACTCAGTGTCTAGCAAGGTACGCCCACTATGTCCCATTCTGGTTTCTATTATAACCTCATGGGACCACCGACCTACATGTGGTCAGACGTTGCCCAAACAGACGTTACCTGTGTGTGTGTATGTGTATGCTGTATACACACACGTATATATACAGTAAATCTGTGAAAGGTGGAAACCTGCCAGAGAAGAAAAACTTAGATATTTTCCACTAAAACCAGTGATAGGAAAGTTGTATGAATGTATGCTCTCAAAGGTGGAAACCTTGCAAGACTAGGGAAAACAAGTAGTCCTGTGGAATTCTGGCTATCACAGGTTTCACTGTATATGCTGTTATTGTTGGGTGCCATGGAGTCAGTCTGACTCACAGAGACCCCATGTGACAGAGTATAACTGCCCCATAGGGTTTTCTAGGTTGTGATCTTTTAGGAAGCAGACTGCCAGGTCTTTCTCCCGTGAACCCACTGGATGGGTTCAAACCACCAACCTTTGGGTTAGCTGCATAAACATACACCCTTTTGTCCAGGTAATATGTTTGCAAGTAATAAAAGAACACTCTGAATAACTTTGCAAAGAGAAAGTTTCTGCAAAATTTAGGAAAGAAGGATTTGGAGTACCACTGGGAATCTATGTAGAAGGGCACTGCTTTGGACTGTTCAGTTGTAACTCTTTTCCATCCTTTAGTTTGTCCGTACAAGATTCAAGTTCCAAGGACATACGTAATAATAACTTCAGCTTTACTCAGGTGCCTTCTGTGATAGTTGGGACGTGAAGTAATGCTGGGGAAGATCCCCAAACGAAGGGATGATGCAGAGTTCAAAATAGCTGATACCTACTAAAAACAAGACAAAAGTCAAGATACTAAAAAAAATAACTTTTTTTCATATGACTATACTTGATTGTGTACCTAGTACAAGTTAAAGCTAATATGAAAGAAGATTATTTGGAAAGTGGCAGATGTTTTCTTGAAGATTTGGCTGGAAGACTTTTTTATTGGGTATTCTGAGCACCTTCTCTTGTACAAGTCATTGTCCTGTATGTGGAATTTTTATAGGATAAATAATACTGATAACAATTAGGTAAACTGGGATATCATATGAAATCCTGAGATTTCTTTTACCAAAAAAAAACTATATGCCAATATTTTACAGTGAAATATGAATTTTAGCTAAATATATATCACTGCCTTTCACAGAGTGATATGACGCTACTAAATTATTAGTCGGAAAGACCCATGAGTAGGCAATTTACTAGTGTTTTTAAAGGCCTCAGGCATCCCAGTCTCTTCCTCTAGACATACTTGCAATCAAGTTGTGTGGCGTAGCTTGCCAGTATCATAGTTTCAGTCTGAAGTTAATCAGTGGAATTAACTGAAATTCAGCTATTTGGCCCCATAAGCTCTCATGCTTATTTAACCAGCCTTCTCTTAATTGAAGGGAGAGCAATGATACGGTAAGAAAATCTTTTCTTTCATTTCAGAGGGTATGCAAATGATTCTAAAATTAGTAATTAACCAGTTCTGACAGAAACATTTACCATTATGTGGAGCTACAGAGACGACTGAATGGTGATACATATGTTATCACTTTAAGCATGTTTCTTGTAATGACAATTTGTGTAGTAATAGATGCTCATTGCGGTTTTAAAAAATACTCTAAAGACATGCAACAGGGTAAAAGAAATCATCTATAAGCCCATCACATCAAGATATAATTAGCAGAGGATGAAACAGAGATTAAGAATGCCCAAGAATTTATATCAGGAGCTGCTACTCCTTCAGTTACATGTATTCCCTTATTTTAAATATAAAATGCACCCTTCTACAAAAAGAATCACATTTAATGAATAGTGCAAAATTTTAATTTAATACTTAACATTAAACTGTGATAATTTCCATATAATTAAATATTTTTCCAATGTATATGAATTTTTAAAGGTTTTAGAGTTACATGTGTTATCTTTTAGTCTCTGGGTGGCTTGAAAATCTTTCTAAGCCTCATGGAGTCTTCAGCTTCTTCATCTGTAAGGTGTTTAACATTACCTGCCTCACTGGGTTCTTATTAGGATTACAACTAATATCTTAAAAAAAAAAAAAAGTTAATACACACTAACTTCCAGAGAATAGGCATTAAAAAAATAAGTGCAAATATTATTTCAGTTACATGCATAAAATTATACTAAGTCTATATGCTAACTCTATTTTTTAAAATATAGTTTTGAAATTTAAGTTACAGGTTTTTTTTTAATGATAACTTAATTCTTTTAAACAGAGCATTGAACAATATTTGATGCTTTTAGATAAATGTATGTATTTGTTCATTATTCACTTTCAGAATAATTCAGGCTAATGTTCTATTACCTTAGCTAAGAAAATGAAAATGAAAAATTAAACAAATTGGAAATGTTTTTATGCTGTAAATTTATGTATAATTTAGTTTCAGAAATCTAAAAGCAAACTATCAAAAGTAAATTATACATGAATATAATTCTGAAATTTGAATTATATTATTCAACAATTCCTAGCATACTCAAAAACATCTCTTCCTTCTTTCTGTTATTTAACTCTATTTCATTATGAATTAGAATATAGTTAATATCTTTTGAGGAACATCTAACAAAATTACAATTAAAATTGTAAACTTTTTTTTTGCATATAATAAACATAAATATTAACCAAAACCAGTTGCCATTGAGTTGATTCTGAATCATAGCAACCCTACAGGATGGAGTAAAACTGTCCTATAAGGTTTCCAAGAAGCAACTGGTGGATTACGATTGCCAGTTTTTTGGTTAGTAGCTAAGCTTTTAACCACTGCACCCCTAGGGCTCCAAAACAGTGGAGTGATTTTTAGCATAAATTATCTGTGATATGATTCAAAGAACACTTCTTTAAAAAAAAAAAAAATTGAGGTGGTGAGCCTAGGTTGGTGATTGTAGACAAACACTGTGTGAGCCACAAAGCTTTGATTCTTTTAACCAAACTGAAAGAGCGTTGTGCCACTTTCATGGCCTCTTTTATACATGACTCTCCAGATCCCTAGAACAGGTTTCTTCTGATCTGCACGCCCCTAAAGCTCCCTAACCCTTGAAAGAATTGGCGCCACTTCTAGCCTGTGGGCAGCCACTTCTATAACATCCCTAAAAGAGGTGATCCAAAACCAGCATGAAGCTATAGAGACTGAATTTGTGAAAACTATTTTTGAAGTATGCTTGTAATTGCTAATTGCACAGGTTTAGAAGACTGTTAGTGGAAAATATCACCCAAACTGTGGAACAGACTTACTTATATTGAAATCGCCTAAAAGAATGCATTGTGCAAAGGGACCGAATTTAAATTAAAATAATAATAATAATAATGATTTTCTAATTTTAAGGGAACATTTTCATAGAAGAAGAGTAGAAGATCAGATTGAGCAAGTTAGAGGAAAACCCAGAAATCAAGTCTTACTTAGCATTTTTGTACTTACTACGTGCCTTTGCACCCACCGTTGTACTTCTCTGAGTTCTCAATCTTTAATTTATCTCACAGAGACATACTATCAATCTTATCTATTTTACAGAATTACATGCAATAATAGTGGAGTTTCATAGTGTGTGGTCATGGATTACATACTAACTATGTGGTGAATCAAGGTTATAAGAAAATACATCAAAGAAAAATTATGAAGATGTATTTTGCTTTCTTAGGAGGTATATTTTATACTAACTCTTCTTTGTTATGTTTTTTTTTTTCTTCTTCTTTGGTATGAGCACAATTTTAACCAGCTACAAAGCTCTTCTTATGAAAGATGCTCCAATTTAAGAAAAAAAAACCTATCATATACGTCTCTCTTTTGAGCAATTGATATATTTAAGATAAACTGAGAGCTTCATTTACTTTTGACAACTTCTAGGTAATGTTTTGTAAGCTCTTCTTTATTTGGCTGTAATTCTTATAATTCTTTCTAACGTGTCTTCTTTCTCTAACCTATTTTAAGACTTTTTCTGTAATTTAGCTTTTCAATTCTTTATATATGTGATGTGTAGACGTGTGTGTGTGTTCTAACGGTACTTATCCAGCTTGGTATTCTGTGACCTTTTTGGCAGTATGTGGTTGACATTTTCCTTTTCTTTTTTTTTTTGGAAAAATGTTCAGCCATTATCTCTTCCACTATTTCTTCTGCCGCATTCCCTTTCTTCTCACTGCTTTCTCTGGGATTCCAATTACATAATTGTTAGATCATCAGAAGTTGGGCCACCGCTCTTCAATGGTCTATTTCGTTTGTTTGGTTCTGTTTTTTTTGTTTTTTCTTGTCAGTGGATTTTCTTTGCTTCTTAGAGTTTTGTAAGTTTCTTAATTTTTGGCTGAGAGTCAAACATCATATATACAACATTTGAAACAGAGGTTTCAATTTTCTGCCTGAAAACTGGTACAAATCTTCTCTTGCTTAGCTTTTCATGAATGGGGTTTAATCAATTTAGAGCAGCTGAGTTGTGTTTTGCTTTTATTGTGAGTGTTGTTACCTTCAGTGCTTCTCTTGATCCAAATGCCTCTAGATTTACCTTGTGCTCAAGGTGGGATCACGTTTTCCACTTGTGTGCTCCTCCATCTGTTCTAGGCCTTCCTATACATTTTTGCTTTAGAAATAGTCTATTTCCACACCTTTGCACCTGGCCCAATGGTATTCACTTTCTTACCAGCTTGGTGATGGGTGTTGTCCTGGGTAGCCTCAGTATTAAACAGACCTCAGATCTTAGGAATAGGGCTTTCTCAGTGTCTTATCCCTTACAAAGCAGTCTGGGTTTTTCTGGCTATCTCTGAGTGCCAGAGAGTTGTTTTCCTTTCCTCTTCCATGATGAGCCTTTTCCATGTTCTGTGTGACAAGGTTTATTGTTTTCTCACAGTGTCTTCTCTTTAGTTCCATAGAGGAAAAGTATCCAGACAGGGCTTTTCGCTTTTTCCACTGTAACTGCTCCATCCCTGCTTCAAGTTTGTGCAACTTTCATTTGCATATAGTTATAAATAAAAGTTTTCTTCTTTCTCACACTCTGCCCTAAATCTTTATGATAAGCACCCATTGACGGCCTTTGGAGAACAGCCTAGGACTGTTCTTGTGCCTGTGGTTCCCAGAGCTACTGTTGTGTCATACTAGCACACACTCTTTCCTTAGTAATTTGTCAAAAACAATTTAGCTGAATATCACTTACCTATTTATATGGCAGCCCTATATTCCTCCTGCACACTGTCTTATTTCCTGTCCCACTGGAGGCACTTATCTTTCCTTAGACTTTAGACTGGTTGATCGACCTGTCACTTCAGTGTTTTGAAGGATTTAAAAAGTTTAGGATTGTATAGATTTCTTTCTTTGTTGATCATTCATTAGTGTGTGAGCTGTGTTCATTTCTGTTTTCTTCTAACTATGCAGAAGCTGAAAGTCCCCGTGTATATGTAATAACATTGTTGGTTATAGACAATTGTTAATTAAATGATAACGAGAGCTAATTTATAAGAAAAATTGTATATAGCTAATTTTAGTCTGGCCTGCTGTTATTTTTTGGTGTGTTTTATTCTAATACCGAAAAAAAAAATGAGTTGAAGTATTATTTAGTAAGTGATAAAAAAATGAATTTAAGAAGTAACAACATTAATCAAAAACAAGAATAAAATAGAATGTGAGTAAACATGCTGAAGGTGTTAGTAAAATAAAGTCAAGGGTTGTTGTTCTTCAATTTGCAGTCATTCTTTATTTTATTATGGAGAAGAAATTAGCACATATTTAATTTCTTATTGCTAGTGAAATATTGTTTTTGTATATAAACTGATAGATGTTCTCCAACAGCTTCATTTACATAAAGAGATATTATGCTTGTCATGTGTATTGTTTTTTCTCATTACTACTGTTATAATTATTAACCATCACTAATCTGTCAGTTTGTCATACCGTGGTGGCTTGCATGCCGCTGTGCTGCTGGAAGCTATTCTACCAGTATTTCAAATACCAGCAGGGTAACCCATGATGTAAAGGTTTCAGCGGGGCTTCCAGGCTAAAACAGACTGGGAAGAATGACCTGGAGATCTACTTCTGAAAAAATCGGCCAGTGAAAACATTATGAATAGCAGTGGAACATTGTTTGATATAGTGCTGGAAGGTGAGACCCACAAGTTGAAAGGCACTCAAAATATGACCAGGGAAGAGTCACCTCTGCAAAGTAGATTTGAGCTTAATGACATAGATGGAAGAAGGCTTTCTGGACCTTCATTTGCTGATGTGCCACAACTCGAAATAAGAAGAAACAGCTATAAACATCCACTAATAATCAGAATGTGAATGTACAAAGTATGGGTCAAGGAAAATTGGAAGTTGTCAAAAATGAAATTAAATTCTTGAAGACTGATATTCTATAATGGACTGATATTGTTCATTTTGAATAAGAGAATTATATGGTCCACTATGCCAGGAATGACAAACTGAAGAGAGACAGCATCGCATTCATCTTCAAAGAACATTTCAGATATATCCTAAAATGTGATAGATAATATCCACACACATACAAGAAGACCAGTTAAAACAAATATTATTCAGGTGTATGCAACCAAACACTGATACTAAAGAGGAAGAAATTGAAGTTTATACTAACTACTGCAGTCTGAAATTGATCAAGCATGCAACCAAGATGCACTGATAATTATTCATGACTGGAATGTGAAAGTTGGAAACAAAGAAGAAAGTTCAGTTGTTGAAAAATAATAGCCTTTGTGATAGAAACAACACAGGAGGTCACATGATAGAATTTTGAAAGACCAACAATTTGTTCATTGGAAATATTTCTTTTTTTTTTTTTTTCAACAACATAAATGGCACTACACATGTGGACCTTCTCCAGTGGAATACATAAGAATCAAATCAACAACATCTGTGGAAAGAGGCAATGAAGGAGTTCAATATCATCAGTCAGAACAAGACTAGGGAGAAACTGTGGAACAGACCATGAATTGCTTATATGCAAGTTCAAGTTGAAGCTGAAGAAAATTAAAACAAATCCATGAATTTAGAGACAATCTCAAGAACAGATTTGAAGCACTGATCATTAATGACTCAAGACCAGACAGGTTTTGGGATGACATCAAGTACATCATACACGAAGAAAGCAAAGGATCATTAAAAGGACAGGAAAAAAAGAAAAGACCAAAATGGATGTCAGAAGAGACTCTGAAATTTGCTCTTGAACTTGGAGTAGCTAAAGTGAGTGGAAGAAATGAGGAAGTAAAAGATCTAAACAGAATATTTCAAAGGGCAGCTCAAAAAAATAAACTATTATAATGAAATGTGCAAAGACCTGGAGTTAGAAAACCAAAACCAAACACAAGCTCAGCATTTCTCATGCTGAAAGAATTGAGGAAAAAATTCAAGTCTCTAGTTGCAATTTTGAATGGTTCTATGGGCAAAAAATTGAATGACACAGGAAGCATCAAAAGATGTAAAGAATACAGAGTCATTGCACCAAAATAATTGGTTGACTTTCAACCATTTCAGGAGGTAGCATATGATTAAGAATCAATGGTACTGAAGGAAAAAGTCCTACCTGCACTGAAGGCATTGGCAAAAAACAAGGCTCCTGGAATTGAAGAAACCCCAACTGAGATGTTTCAACAAATGAATACAACACTGGAAACACTCCCTTGTCTATACCAAGAAATTTGGAAGACAGCTACCTGGCCAATTGAGTGGAAGAGATGCATATACATTTCTGTTTCAAAGAAAGATGATCCAATGGAATGTGGAAATTATTGAACAGTATAAATAACACACGCAAGTAAAATTTTTCTGATAATCATTCAAAAATAATTGCAGCAATACATCCACAGTGAACTGCCAGAAATTCATGCCAGATTCCAAAGAGGAGGTGGAATGAGGGATACCATTGCTGATGTCAGGTGGATCTTGGCTGAAAGCAGAGAACACTAGAAAGATGTTTACCTGTGTTTTACTGACTATACAAAGGCATTTGACTGTGTGATTCATAACAAATAACATTGAGAAGAATGGGAGTTCCAGAACACTTAATTGTACTCATGAGGAACCTGTACATAGACCAAGAGACAGTCATTTGAACAGAACAAAAGGATAGTGCATGGTGTAAAATCAGGAAAGTGTGTGTCCGGGTTGTATCCTTTCACCATACTTATTCAACCTGTATGCTGAGCAAATAATCAGAGAAACTTGTCTACCTGAAGAAGAACATGGAATCAGGATTGGAGGAAGACTCATTAACCATCTGCAGTATGCAGATGACGACACTACATTGCTTGCTGAAAGTAAGGAGTACTTGAAGCACTTACTATTACCAATGAAGATCAAAGACTACAGCCTTCAGTACATATTACACCTTAGCCAAAAAAAAAAAATCTCACAACTGAACCAATAAGCAACATCACAATACAAGGAGAAAATATTGAAAAAACTGAAATTTCAGGCTTAAATCCAGATATGAAATCAATTCTAAAGGCCCCAGAAGCACCCAAGATATTCAGAGAAACCCTGGAGTGTTCAGAAAACCTTTGATTTCATTTAACTTGGGACCGCATCAATGCCGACAGAAGCAGCAGTCAAGAAACCAAAAGATGTATTGCGTTGGGCAAATCTGTGTAAAAGATCTCCTTAAAGTGTTAAAAAGCAAAGATACCACATTGAGGACTAAGGTGTGCCTGGCCCAAGCCATGATATTTTCTATGACATCATGTGCATGTGAAAGCTGGACAATGAATAAAGACCAAAGAAGAATTAATGCATTTGATTTATGGTGTTGGAGAAGAATATTGAATCTACCATACTGCAACAGCCAGAAGGAACAAATCCGTCTTGGAAGAAGTATGCTCCTTAGAAGCAAGATGGCAAGTCTTCATCTCACTTACTTTGGACATGTTATCAGGGAGGATCAGTCCCTGAAGAAGGGAATCGTACTTGGTAAAGGAGAGGGTCAGTAAAAAGAGGAAGACTGCCACTGAGATGGACTGACACAGGGGCTGCCAACGAGGAACTCAAACAATAACAATGATTGTGAGGATATTGTAGGATTGGGCACTGTTTTGTTCTGTCGCACACAGGGTCTCTATGAGTTAGAACCAACTCAAAGGCACCTCACAACACCTATTATTAACATTATGTAGGTCATCAACCTAATTGTATTAGTTATATACTTATTTAACAAATTGCCACAAACAGTGGCTTAAGGCATCACCCATGTATTAACTCACGAGGGGATTAGGAACACAGGCATAGATTAGCTGAGCCTGCTGTTTAGCATTTCACAAGGATGCAGTTTTGGTATCAGTCTGGTTGTGATCTCATCAGAGGCTCAGAATTTTTTTTTTTCCCAAACTTACTCTGTTGCAAGAATTTATTATTTGCAAATGTAACACAATCTCAACTTTCTTGCTGGGTATCCCATTTCCCGAAAGTTGGGATACGGGAACATCTTCTTCTTCAAGGCAAGCAGAAGTACTTCTCTCCCTCAAATATCTCCACTGACTTTTAAGGGCTCTCCTGACTGGATCAGCCCTCATGATAATCTCCCTTCCAGTTAACTAAAATTAAAGTGATTAAGGATCTTACCTCTGCAAGCCATTTCTACCATATGATATAACATAATCATGGCAGTGATGTTCCATCATATTGACAAGTTACACTCACATTTCCAGGATGGGTAATTCCAAAGGGTGTGTATAATAGGGGGCAGGAATACTGGGGGCCATTTTAAAATTCTAAGGTGTGGGGGTCTACCACAGTAACCTTATTTTTCCAAGTGGTAACAATTATATAGAAGTCAAACATTCTTTGCAGTGTATCAAATTTATTATATGAAGATATTGATGAGGTGATATTTGTGATTGTTCACAAATATTTGTTGCCTCTCTGTGGTAGAGGATAACTAAATGTGAGGCAAAGTGACATTTTCCCCATCAGAGCAGATTTTGTATAAGGGCTGGCATATACTTTACATGTTTCTTTTTTCCCTCCCCTGAGCTCAATGATGTTTCACTTAGTGCCTTGTTCATTAGTCTCTGGGTCCCAAGTTGAACAGATATGGAGTGGAGCTACAGCCTATCCTCAACAGACCTGCAGCATAGCAGAAAATTGTTCTTTAATATGCTTAAATGGTTACAATTATGGGCTCACTTGTTACTGTAGTATATAAAAAAAAAGTATAAGTTAGTCTAAATGTAATGATATTTTGCTTTACAAATAAGAGAAAAGACTTTATAGTAATGAACAATGCATATTATTCAAAATGTTGGTGTTCACAAAAAATGGCCAGACTTAATGGACTGACAAAGACTGAGAAACCCTGAGAATATGACCCCCAAATACCCTTTAGCTTAGTAATGAAGTCACTCCTGAGGTTCACCCTTGAGCCAAAGATTGTTGTTAGATGCCGTCAAGTTGGATCAGACTCATAGCAACCCTATGTACCAGAAAACAAAACACTGCCTGGTCCTGCTCAATCCTTACAATCATTGTTATACTTGAGCCCATTGTTGCAGCCACTGTGTTAATCCACCTCATTGAAGGTCTTCCTCTTTTCTGCTGATCCTGTACGTTACCAAGCATCATATCCTTCTCTGGGGACTGATCCCTCCTGACAACATGTCTAAAATATGTAAGACTCAGTCTCTCCAACCCTGTTTTAAGGAGCGTTCTGGTTGTACTTCTTCCAAGACAGATTTGTTTGTTCTTTTCGCAGTCCATGGTCTGTTCAATATTCTTGGCCAACACCACAATATAAAGGTGTCAATTCTTCTTCAGTCTTCCTTATTTATTGTCCAGCTTTCACATGCATATGATGTGATTGAAAATACCACTGCGTGGGTCAAGCACACCTTATTCTTCAAGGTGATGTCTTTGCTTTTCAACACCCTAAAGAGGTCCTTTGCAGCAGATTTGCTGACTGCAACGTGTCTTGATTTCTTGACAGCCGCTTCCGTGGGTGTTGATTGTGGATCCAAGTAAAATGAAATCCTTGACAACTTCAATCTTTTCTCCCTTTGTCATAATGTGGTTTATTGGTGTATTTGTGAGGATTTTTGTTTTCTTTATGTTTATTTGTTATCTGTATTGAAGGCTTTGGTCTTTGACCTTCATCAGTAAGTGCTTCAAGTCCTCTTCACTTTCAGCAGGCCAGGTTGTGTCACCTGCATAACACAGGTTGTCAATGAATCTTCCTCCAATCCTGATGCCCCATTCTTCTTCATTTAGTCCAGCTTCTCTGTTTATTCGCTCAGCATACAGGTTGAATAAACCAAAAAAAAACCAAACCCAGTGCCATCGAGTCGGTTCCAACTCATAGCGACCTTATAGGACAGAGTAGAACTGCCTCATAAAGTTTCCAAGGAGCTCCTGGTGGATTTGAACTGCCGACCTCTTGGTTAGCAGCCGTAGCACTTAACCACTATGCAACCAGGGTTTCCACAGATTGAATAGGTATGTTGAAAGGATGCAACCCTGACACACACCTTTCCTGACTTTAAACCACTCAGGATCCTCTTGTTCTGTCCAAACAACTGCCTCTTGATCTATGTACAGGTTCCTCAATAACACAATTAAGTGTTCTAGAATTCCCATTCTTTGCAATGTTATCCATAATTTGTTATGATCCACACTGTCAAATGCCTCTTTATAGTCAATAAAACACAGATAAACATCCTTCTGGTATTCTCTGCTTTCAGCCAGGATCCATCTGACATCAGCAATGATATCCCTGCCTCCACATCCTCTTCTAAATCTGGCCTGAATTTCTGCAGCCACTTTTGAATGATCTTCAGCATAATTTTGCTTGCATGTAATATTAATGATATTGTTTGATAATTGCCACATTCACTTGGAACACAATTCTTGGGAATAGGCATAAATATGTATCTCTTCCAGTCTGCTGGCCAGGAAGCTGTCTTCCAAATTTCTTGGCATAGACGAGTCAGCACTTCTAGCATTGCATCCATTTGCTGAATCGTCTCAATTGATACTCCATCAATTCCTGGAGCCTTTTTTTTTTTTTTTTGCCAATGCCTTCAGGGCAGCTTGGACTTCTTCCTTCAGTACCATCGGTTCCTGATCATAAGCTACATTGATTAATTCTTTTTGGTATAATGACTCTGTGTATTCCTTCCATCTTCTTTTGATGCTTCCTGCATCGTTTAATATTTTCCCCATGGAATCCTTCACTACTGCAACTCGAGGCTTGAATTTTTTCTTCAGTTCTTTCAGCTTGAGAAATGTCAAGTGTGTTCTTCCTTTTTGATTTTCCATTTCCAGCTCTTTGCACATGTCATTATAATACTTTACTTTGTCTTCTCGAGAGGCCCTTTGAAATCTTCTGTTCAGTTCTTTTACTTCATCAATTCTTCCTTTTGCTTTAGCTGCTCGACACTCAAGGGCAAGTTTCAGAGTCTCCTCTGACATTCATCTTTGTCTTTTCTTTCTTTATTGTCTTTTCAATGACTTCTTGCTTTCTTCATGTGTGATATCCTGGATGTTATTCCACAACTCGTCTGGTCTTTGGTCATTAGTGTTCAGTGCATCAAATCCAGTCTTGAAATGGTCTCTAAATTCAGATGGGATATACTCAAGTTTGTACTTTAGCTCTCTTGGGCTTTCTCTGGTTTTCTTCAGTGTCAACTTTAACTTGCATATGAGCAATTGATGGTCTGTCCCACAGTCAGCCTCTGACCTTGTTCTGACTGATGATATTAAGCTTTTCCATCATCTCTTTCCATGGAGGTAGTCCATTCAATTCCTGTGTCTTCCATCTGGAGAGGTCCATATGTATAGTCACCATTTACATTGGTGAAAAAAGGTATTTGCAATGAAGTCATTGGTCTTGCAGAATTTCCTCATTCAATCCCTGTCATTGTTTCTATCACCAAGGCCATATTTTCCAACTACCAATCCTTCTTCTTTGTTTCCAACTTTCACATTCCAGTCACCAGTAATTATCAATGCATCCTGGTTGCATGTTTGATCAATTCCAGACTGCAGAAGCACAACTTAAAATGAGAAGAAACAGCCATGAACATCCATTAATAATCAGAACCTGGAATGTATGACGTATGAATCTAGCAAAATTGGAAATCGTCAAAAATGAAATGGAATGCACAAACATCAATATCCTAGAAATTAGTGTGCTGAAATGGACTGGTATTGGACATTTTGAATAGGATAATCATATGGTCTACCTTACTGAGAATGACAACCTGAAGAGGAATGAAGTTGCTTTCATTGTGAAAAAGAACATTTCAAGATCTATCCTGAAGAACAATGCTGTCAGTGACCGGATAATATCCATATGCTTACAGGGTAGAAGAGTTAATAAGACTATTATGCAAATTTATGCACCAATCACTAAGGCCAAAGATGAAGAAACTGAAGATTTTTATCAGTAGCCAAAGATAAACCCACTGCCAAAGATTAGACAGACCCATATAACAAAATGAGACTAAAGGGGCACACCAGCCCAGGGGCAAGTACTGGAAGCCAGGAGGGGACTGGAAAACTGGTAATGGGGAACCCAAGTTTGAGAAGGGAGAGTGTTGACATGTCATGGGGTTGTTAAACAATGTCATAAAATAATATGTGTTCTAACTGCCTAATGAGAAATGAATTTGTTCTGTAAATCATCTAAAAGTGGAATAAAAAAAAAATGTTCGTGTTCAAATTATAAGTATAATAAAAAATCTGGAGAAGTGGAAAAACATAAGTGAAATTACAAATTCTTTATGTGCTATGTGTTGCCTCCCCCCCCCACACACACATTCACCATTAACTAATTTGGAATATAAGTTTTATGCAGAGTGGAATTGCATTGCCTTTTAATTTTGTCCTGACTATATTTTCAGGTAATAAAAATGACTTCAAAATATCACCCACATCTGTTTATTATATATTCTAGATATATCATAATTTATTCAACACTCTTTAATTTGGGGGTATTTATGTTGCCATTGAACTATATTGTATATTACTTTGTATATTATTTTAAAAAATACAGATGGCATTCCATATTTTCTATTTTTGCTATAGCCTTAAAAAAGTTTTTTCTAAATTTTTTTTTTTTGCCTTCTATAGGTTAACAAGTTAATAGCTGATCTCTTGTTTTATATAAGGTTATCTTTTTCCTATATTAAAAATCCTTAGCAAACAAAAATCAAACACAAGAAAGACTACATGAAATAGACATTATGGTTTACAGTCCCATTCTCATTCCATCTCTCCCACATTTTGGACCATCCATGCCATTTTGTAGTGCTTATCTCAGTTATAGGAGTGGCTCTTAATTAACCCAAGCTAACCAAGATAAACTCTGAGTTTATTTTTTTTATGACCTTCACCTGGTTATAGGAATTGGTTAAAGAATGGATTGACCTTCTATTATTTTTTGTTGTTGTTGTTGTTGTTTCCTCCCCTCTCAGGTCTTATGATGAAGAGCTAATTAACACTAGTTAAAATACCAGTTTTAGATATCTGGCTTTGGAAATATGGAAAAGCAAACATTCTGAAACCCCACATTGAAGATGGCGAAGAAGTCAGATGCTTCAGGTGATCCCTTTTACAGGGGTTGGCAGAAGAATTCCCTGATCTTATGAAAAATGAGAAGATATCTATCAAAGCTGCTCATCAAACTCCACATAAGATGGATCTCAAAAGAGAGTCACCAAGACATATTATAATCAAACTTGCCAAAACCAAAGATAAAGAGAGAATTTTAAGAGTTTTTTGCTGGGTTAGGGATAAACGAAAAGTCACCTACAAAGACGAGTCAATAAGAGTAAACTTGGACTACTCTGCAGAAACCATGCAGGCAAAAAGGCAATGAGATGATTTATACAAGCCATTGAACGAAAAAAATAATTGCCAGGCAAGAATCATATATCCAGCACAATTGTCTCTCAAAAATGAAGGTGAAATTAGGAAATTTACAGGTAAAAGGAAGCTTAGGGAATTCATAAAAACCAAACCAAAACTACAAGAAATACTAAAGGGAGTTCTCTGCTTATCAATAATATATCAACCTAAGACTAGAACATAAGACAGAGCAGCCAGATGTCAACCCAGATAGGGAAATCACAGAAATAAATCAAGATAAAAAAAATGCTCAAAACAGGGAAACAAGGATGGCATTAAGTAAAAGAAGACAAAATTGAAACAATAAATAGGGACTAGGAAATGTAGTCATAGATCTTTCATATGGAGAGGAAGTCAAGGTGATATAAAGAAATAAAAGATAGGTTTAAACTTAGAAAAATGGGACAAATATTAAGGTAAACACAAAGGAGATTAACAATCTTACTCATCAAAATAAAATACAAGAAAAACATAAAAACTCAGCAAAAACAATGTCAGGAAAAGACAATATATGAAGATAAACTACTCAGCACAAAATAATAAGTGGGAAAAAGAAACTGTCAACAAAACACAAAAAAAGACATCAAAATGACAGCACTAAACTCACACCTATCCATAATTATGCTGAATATAAATGGATTAATTGCACTAATAAAGAAACAGAGAGTGGCATAATGGATTAAAAAAAAAAATGATCCATCTATATGCTGCCTATAAGAGACATACCTTAGACTTAAACACACAAACTAAAACTGAAAGGTTGGAAAAAAAATACATCTAGCAAACAACAAACAAAAAAGAGCAGGAGTGGCAATATCAATTTTGAACAGAATAGATTTTAAAGTTAAATCCACCACAAAAGATAAGGAAGGACACCATATAATGATTAAAGGGACAATACACCAGGAGGATATAACCATATTAAATATTTATGCGCCCAATGACAGGGCTGCAAAATACATAAAACAAACTCTATCAGCATTAAAAAGTGAGATAGACACCTCCAGAATAATAATAGGAGACTTCAACACACCACACTTTAGTGAAGGACAGGACATTCAGAAAGGAGCTTAATAAAGATCTAAATGCCACAATCAACGAACTTGACCTCATAAACATACACAGAACACTCCACCCAACAGCAGCCAAGTATACTTTCTTTTCTGGTGCACTTGGAACATTCTCTAGAATAGACCATATATTAGGTCATAAAGCAAGCCTTAGCAGAATCCTAAACATTGAAATATTACGAAGCATCTTCTCTGACCATAAGGCCATAAAAGTAGAAATCAATAACAGAAAGAGCAGGGAAAAGTAATCAAACACTTGGAAACTAAACAATACCTTGCTCAAAAAAGACTGTGTTATACAAGACATTAAGGATGGAATAAAGAAATTCACAGAATGCAATGAGAATGAAAACACTTCCTATCCGAACGTTTGGGACACTGTGAAAGCAGTGCTCAGAGGTCAATTTATATCAATAAATGCATATTTTCAAAAAGAAGAAAAGGCCAAAATCAAAGAATTATGCTTACAACTTGGACAAATGGAAAGAGAACAATAAAAGAAACCCTCAGTCACCAGAAAAAAGTAAATAATAAAAATTAGAACAGAGGCTTGGGGGCCAAGATGGCAGACTAGGTGGACACTACCGCGGATCCCTCTTGCAACAAAGACTCGGAAAAACAAGGGAAAAGATCACATACATAACAATCTACGAACTCTGAACCACAAGCACAGGCTTAGAGATGGAAAATGAAAAAATACGGGCAGACAGCGACCGTTTTCAGAACTAGGAGCCAGCGTACCACACAGGTGACCTTCGGAGCCCGATTTGGGGCAGATCCCAGGGGGCAGATGGCACAGAGGGGGGCCCAGCCCTTCCCCCCCGAACCCATCCTGGGAGGAAGTCTAGCTGGTTGGCGCGGGCGGGGTAGCGGCGCAGCCGGAGGGAAAAGCATCCGGGGGTCAGTGACTGATCTGGGAGTGGGGAGAACAGCATCCCAGCTGGGGAGCCATCCCGCCGGGAGTTTGGCGGGAAGCGCACGGGGCACGAGCGGGGGGGGGTCAGCAATATTTACCTAAAGTGACCCCGGGGCGGGACCCACACGTTCGTGCGGGGGGAGGCACACCCAGTCCGCGCGTGTGGCGCGGCACACCAGAGGCAGAAGTCCCCGGGAGGAAGTGACTGGTCTCGGAGCGGGGAAAGCAGCATCCCAGCTGGGGTGCCGTCCCGCTGCGATTTGGGCTCGCGCACAGGTAGGGCGTGAGTGCGGGGTCCAATTATATTCACCTGAATTGACCCAGGGAACGGGCCCACCTGGTCATGTGGGTGACGCCCACCCAATTCGCGCGTGCGGTGCGGCGCTCCGGAAGGGGAAGTCCCCGGGAGGAAGTAACTGGCCCCGGAGCGGGGAAAGCAGCGTTCCAGCCGGGAAGTCATCCCGCTGGGATTTGGGTGCACGCGCGGGCGGGGCGTGACCTTGGGGCCCAATTATATTTGCCTGAATAGACCCTGGGGGCGGGCACACTCAGTCGTGCGGGAAACGCCCACCCAGTTCACGCGAGCAGTGCCGCTCATGGGAGGGAGAAGTCCCCAGGAGGAAGTGACTGGTCTCGGAGCGGGGAAAGCAGCGTCCGAGCCAAGGACCCATCCCGCCCGGATTTTGGCGGATGGGGGCAGAGCGTGAATGCGGTGTTCAGCTCTAGATTCTGTGGTGCTACACTCCTAGCTCTCTGATCCTTCCCCTACCCTCCCCAGGTGGCTCCATTAACATCCGAATACCCAGAGCCAGAGGGAGAATTCAGATAGGGATCTGACTGCATTTTTTTTAGCTGATTACCTGGAAAATCTAGTTTCCCAGATATGGCTCGGAGACAGCAGTCCATATCAAACCACATAAAGAAACAGACCATGACAGCTTCTCCAACCCCCCAAACAAAAGAATCAAAATCTTTCCCAAATGAAGATACAATCCTGGAATTATCAGATACAGAATATAAAAAACTAATTTACAGAATGCTTAAAGATATCACAAATGAAATTAGGATAAATGCAGAAAAAGCCAAGGAACACACTGATAAAACTGTTGAAGAACTCAAAAAGGTTATTCAAGAACATAGTGGAAAAATTAATAAGTTGCAAGAATCCATAGAGAGACAGCATGTAGAAATCCAAAAGATTAACAATAAAATTACAGAATTTGACAACGCAATAGAAAGTCAGAGGAGCAGACTCGAGCAATTAGAATGCAGACTGGGACTTCTGGAGGACCAGGGAAACAACACCAACATAGCTGAAAAAAAATCAGATAAAAGAATTTAAAAAAATGAAGAAACCCTAAGAATCATGTGGGACTCTATCAAGAAGGATAACTTGCGAGTGATTGGAGTCCCAGAACAGGGAGGGGGGACAGAAAACACAGAGAAAATAGTTGAAGAACTCCTGACACAAAACTTCCCTGACATCATGAAAGACAAAAGGATATCTATCCAAGGTGCTCATCGAACCCCATTTAAGATTGATCCAAAAAGAAAAACACCAAGACATATTATCATCAAACTTGCCAAAACCAAAGACAAACAGAAAAATTTAAAAGCAGCCAGGGAGAAAAGAAAGGTTTCCTTCAAGGGAGAATCAATAAGAATAAGTTCAGACTACTCAGCAGAAACCATGCAAGCAAGAAGGGAATGGGACGACATATACAGAGCACTGAAGGAGAAAAACTGCCAACCAAGGATCATATATCCAGCAAAACTCTCTCTGAAATATGAAGGAGAAATTAAGATATTTACAGATAAACACAAGTTTAGAGAATTTGCAAAAACTAAACCAAGACTGCAAGAAATGCTAAAGGAGATTGGCCGGATGACCAATAATATCAGGTACCAGCACAATACAAGGTCACAAAACAGAACGTCCTGATATCAACGCAACTCAAATAGGGAAAGCACAAAAAAAAAAAACAAATTAAGACTAATTCTAAAAAATAAATAAATAAACAAAATAATACACATAATAGGAAATCATGGAAATCAATAGATAAACGATCACAATAATCAAAAAGAGGGACTAAATATAGGAGGCACTGAACTGCCAGATGGAGAGTGATACAAGGTGATATAGAAGGATACAAGTTAGGTTTTTACTTAGAAAAATAGGGGTAAATAATAAGGTAACCACAAAAAGGAATATCAATTCCATAACTCAAGAAAAAAGCCAAGAAAAATGTAACGACTCAACAAACACAAAGTTAAACATTATGAAAATGAGGATCTCACAAGCTACTAAGAAAAACATTTCAGCACAAAACAGCATGTGGGAAAATGAAATGGCCAACAACACACATGAAAAGGCATCAAAATGACAGCACTAAAAACTTATTTATCTATAATTACGCTGAATGTAAATGGACTAAATGCACCAATAAAGAGACAGAGAGTCACGGACTGGATAAAGAAACACGATCCATCTATATGCTGCCTACAAGAGACACACCTTAGACTTAGAGACACAAACAAACTAAAACTCAAAGGATGGAAAAAAATATATCAAGTAAACAATAAACAAAAAAGAAGAGGAATAGCAATATTAATTTCTGACAAAATAGACTTTAGACTTAAATCCACCACAAAGGATAAAGAAGGACACTATATAATGATAAAAGGGACAATTGATCAGGAAGACTTAACCATATTAAATATTTACGCACCCAATGACAGGGCTACAAGATACATAAATCAAATTTTAACAGAATTGAAAAGTGAGATAGACACCTCCACATTTATAGTAGGAGACTTCAACGCACCACTTTCAGAGAAGGACAGGACATCCAGTAAGAAGCTCAATAGAGACACGGAAGACCTACTTACAACAATCAACCAACTTGACCTCATTGACATATACGGAACTCTCCACCCAACTGCTGCAAAATATACTTTTTTTTCTAGTGCACATGGAACGTTCTCTAGAATAGACCACATACTAGGTCATAAAACAAATCTTTGCAGAATCCAAAACATCGAAATATTACAAAGCATCTTCTCAGACCACAAGGCAATGAAGCTAGAAATCAATAACAGAAAAACTAGGAAAAAGAAATCAAATACTTGGAAAATGAACAATACCCTCCTGAAAAAAGACTGGGTTATAGAAGACATCAAGGAGAGAATAAGGAAATTCTTATGAAGCAACGAGAATGAAAATACTTCCTATCAAAACCTCTGGGACACAGCAAAAGCAGTGCTCAGAGGCCAATTTATAGCGATAAATGCACACATACAAAAAGAAGAAAGAGCCAAAATCAGAGAACTGTCCCTACAACTTGAACAAATAGAAAGTGAGCAACAAAAGAACCCATCAGGCACCAGAAGAAAACAAATAATAAAAATTAGAGCTGAACTAAATGAATTAAAAAAAAAATGAATCAGAGAACAGAAAAACAATTCAAAGAATTAACAAAGCCAAAAGCTGGTTCTTTGAAAAAATTAACAAAATTGATAAACCATTGGCTAGACTGACTAAAGAAAAACAGGAAAGGAAACAAATAACCCGAATAAGAAACGAGAAGGACGACATCACAACAGAGCCAAATGAAATTAAAAGAATCATTTCAGATTACTACGAAAAATTGTACTCTAACAAATTTGAAAACCTAGAAGAAATGGATAAATTCTTGGAACAATACTACCTACCTAAACTAACACATTCAGAAGTAGAACAACTAAATAGACCCATAACAAAAAAAGAGATTGAAACAGTAATCAAAAAACTCCCAACAAAAAAAAGTCCTGGCCCAGATGGCTTCACTGCAGAGTTCTACCAAACCTTCAGAGAAGACTTAACACCATTACTATTGAAGGTATTTCAAAGCACAGAAAAAGACGGAATACTACCCAACTCATTCTATGAAGCTACCATCTCCCTGATACCAAAACCAGGTAAAGACATTACAAAAAAAGAAAATTTTAGACCTATATCCCTCATGAACATGGATGCAAAAATCCTCAACAAAATTCTAGCCAATAGAATCCAACAACACATCAAAAAAATAATTCACCCTGATCAAGTGGGATTTATACCAGGTATGCAAGGCTGGTTTAATATCAGAGAAACCATTAATGTAATCCATCACATAAATAAAACAAAAGACAAAAACCACATGATCTTATCAATTGATGCAGAAAAGGCATTTGACAAAGTTCAACACCCATTTATGATAAAAACTCTTACCAAAATAGGAATTGAAGGAAAATTCCTCAACATAATAAAGGGCATCTATGCAAAGCCAACAGCCAATATCACTCTAAATGGAGAGAACCTGAAAGCATTTCCCTTGAGAACCGGAACCAGACAAGGATGCCCTTTTTCACCACTCTTATTCAACATCGTACTTGAAGTCCTAGCCAGGGCAGTTAGGCTAGACAAAGAAATAAAGGGTATCCAGATTGGCAAGGAGGAAGTAAAGCTATCACTATTTGAAGATGACATGATCGTATATGTGGAAAACCCTAAGGAATCCTCCAGAAAACTACCGAAACTAATAGAAGAGTTTGGAAGAGTCTCAGGTTATAAAATAAACATACAAAAATCACTTGGATTCCTCTACATCAACAAAAAGAACACTGAAGAGGAAACAACCAAATCAATACCATTCACAGTAGCCCCCAAGAAGATAAAATACTTAGGAATAAATCTTACCAAGGATGTAAAAGACCTATACAAAGAAAACTATAAAACTCTGCTACAAGAAATTCAAAAGGACATACTTAAGTGGAAAAAAATACCCTGTTCATGGATAGAAAGACTTAACATAGTAAAAATGTCTATTCTACCAAAAGCCATTTATACATGTAACGCACTTCCAATCCAAATACCAATGTCATACTTTAAGGGGATAGAGAAACAAATCACTAATTTCATATGGAAGGGAAAGAACCCCCGGATAAGCAAAACATTACTGAAAAAGAAGAAAAAAGTGGGAGGCCTCACTCTACCTGATTTCAGAACCTATTATACAGCCACAGTAGTCAAAACACCTGGTACTGGTACAACAACAGGCACATAGACCAATGGAACAGAATTGAGAACCCAGATATAAATCCATCCACGTATGAGCAGCTGATATTTGACAAAGGCCCAGTGTCAGTTAATTGGGGAAAAGATAGTCTTTTTAACAAATGGTGCTGGCATAACTGGATATCCATTTGCAAAAAAATGAAACAGGACCCATACCTCACACCATGCACAAAAACTAACTCCAAGTGGATCAAAGACCTAAACATAAAGACTAAAACGATAAAGATCATGGAAGAAAAAATAGGATCAACCCTAGGAGCCCTAATACAAGGCATAAACAGAATACAAAACATTACCAAAAATGATGAAGAGAAACCCGATAACTGGGAGCTCCTAAAAATCAGACACCTATGCTCATCTAAAGACTTCACCAAAAGAGTAAAAAGACCACCTACAGACTGGGAAAGAATATTCAGCTATGACATCTCCGACCAGCGCCTGATCTCTAAAATCTACATGATTCTGTCAAAACTCAACCACAAAAAGACAAACAACCCAATCAAGAAGTGGGCAAAGGATACGAACACACATTTCACTAAAGAAGATATTCAGGCAGCCAACAGATACATGAGAAAATGCTCTCGATCATTAGCCATTAGAGAAATGCAAATTAAAACTCCGATGAGATTCCATCTCACACCAACTAGACTGGCATTAATCCAAAAAACACAAAATAATAAATGTTGGAGAGGCTGCGGAGAGATTGGAACTCTCATACACTGCTGGTGGGATTGTAAAATGGCACAACCACTTTGGAAATCCATCTGGCGTTATCTTAAACAGTTAGAAATAGAACTACCATACAACCCAGAAATCCCACTCCTCGGATTATACCCTAGAGATATAAGAGCCTTCACACAAACAGATATATGCACACCCATGTTTATTGCAGCTCTGTTTACAATAGCAAAAAGCTGGAAGCAACCAAGGTGTCCGTCAACAGATGAATGGGTAAATAAATTGTGGTATATTCACACAATGGAATACTACACATCGATAAAGAACAGTGACGAATCTCTGAAACATTTCATAACATGGAGGAATCTGGAAGGCATTATGCTGAGCGAAATGAGTCAGTTGCAAAAGGACAAATATTGTATAAGACCACTATTATAAGATCTTCAGAAATAGAAAAAACGGAGAAGAACACATACTTATGTGGTTACAAAGGGGGAAGGGAGGGAGGGAGGGAGAGGGCTTTTTATTGATCAATCTGTAGATAAGAACTGCTTTGGGTGAAGGGAAAGACAACACTCAATACAAGGAAGGTCAGTCTAATTGGACTGGATTAAAGCAAAGAGGTTTCCGGGATAAAATGAAAGCTTCAAAGGTCAGCGGAGCAGGGGCTGGGGTCTGGGGAACTTGGTTTGAGGGGACTTCTAAGTCAATGGGCAAAATAATTCTATTATGAAAACACTCTGCATCCCACTTTGCATTGTGGCGCCTGGGGTCCTAAATGCCAACAAGCGGCCATCTAAGATACATCAATTGGTCTCAGCCCACCTGGAGCAAAGGCAAAGGAAGAACACCCAGGCCACACGACAACTAAAAACCCAAGAGACAGAAAGGGCCACATGAACCAGAGACCTACATTATCCTGAGACCAGAAGAACTAGTTGGTGCCCGGCCACAGTCGATGACTGCCCTGACAGGGAGCACAACAGACAACTCCTGAGAGAGCAGGAGATCAGTGGGATACAGACCCCAAATTCTCATGAAAAGAACATACCTAATGGTATGATTGAGACTAGAGGAATCCCAGAGACAATGCTCCCCAGAACGTCTGATGACACAGGACAGGAACCATCCCTGAAGACAAATCTTCAGGCATGAAAAGGACTGGTCAGTGGGGGGGAGAGAGATGTCGATGAAGAGAGAGCTAATTAAATCAGGTGGACACTGGAGAGTGTGTTGGCAACTCTTGACTGGAGGGGGGATGGGAAGATAGAGAGAGAGGGAAGCTGGCAAAATTGGCACGAAACGAGAGACTGTAAGGGCTGACTCAATAGGGGGAGAGCAAGTGGGAGAAGGGAGTAAGATGTATGTAACCCTACATGTGACAGACTGATGGGAATGGTAAATGTTCACTTGAAGCTTAATAAAAATTAAAAAAAAAAAAATTAGAACAGAATTAAATGAAATAGAGAGAAGAAAAACAATTGAAAGAGTTAATAGGACTAAAAGCTGGTTCTTGAAAAAAATTAACAAAATTGCTAAACCATTGCCCAAACTGACAAAAGAAAAACAGGAGATGAAGCAAATAACATGAATAAGAAATGAGACAGGCGATATCACAACAGACCCAACTGAAATTAAAAGGATCATATCAAATTACTACGAAAAATTGTGGTCTGACAAATTTGAAAACCTAGAAAAAATGGATGAGCTTCTAGAAACACACTACCTACCTAAACTAACACAAACAGAGGCAGAACAAATAAATAAACTCATAACAAAAGAAGAGATTGAAAAGGAAATTAAAAAACTCCCCCCGCCCCCACAAAAAAACCCTGGCCAGAGCAGCTTCACTGGAGAGTTCAATCAAAGTTTCAGAGAACAGTTAACACCACTACTGCTAAAGGTATTTCAGAGCATAGAAAAGGATGGAATAATCCCAAACCCATTCTATGAAGCCAGTGTATCCATGATACCAAAACCAGGTAAAGATACACACAAAAAAGAAAATTACAGACCTCTATCCCTCATGAGGAAACCCTGGTGGCATAGTGGTTAAGTGCTACAGCTGCTAACCAAAAGTCAGCAGTTCGAATCTGCCAGGTGCTCCTTGGAAACCCTGTGGGGCAGTTCTACTCTGTCCTGTAGGGTTCCTATGAGCCAGAATTGACTCGATGGCAATGGGTTTTGGGCTATCCCTCATGAACTTAGATGCAAAAATCTGCAACGAAATTCTAGCCAATAGAATTCAAGTGCATATCAAAAAAAATAATAATTCAGCATGACCAAGTGGTGTTCATACCGCACATGCAGGGATGGTTCAACATCAGGAAAACAATTAATGTAATCCATTATATAAATAAAACAAAAGAAAAGAATTGCGTGATCTTATCAATTGATGCAGAAAAGGCATTTGACAAAGTTCAACACCCATTCATGATAAAAAGCCCCAGCAAAATAGGAATAGAAGGAAAATTCCTCCACATAATAAAGGGCATTTATACAAAGCCAACAGCCAACATCATACCAAATGGAGAGAGTCTGAAATCCCATTCTCCCGTTGAGAAGGAGAAATAGACAAGGATGCCGTTTATCCCCACTCTTATTCAACATTGTGCTGAAGGTCCTAGCCAGTGCAATTAGGCTACATAAGGAAATAAAGGGCATCTAGAGTGGTAAGGAAGAAGGAAAAGTATCTCTATTTGCAGATGACATGACCTGAACTACTGAAACAAATAGAAGAGTTCACCAGAGTATAGGGATAGAAGACAAACAAACAAAAATCAGTTGGATTCCTCTACACCAGCAAAAAAAAAATTGAAGAGGTAATTAACAAATCAATACCCTTTACAGTAGCCCCCAAGAAGATAAAAAGTTTAGGAATACATCTTACCAGAATAGGAAAAGACCTATATAAAGGAAACTACAAGGCATCACTACAAGAAACCAAAAAAGACCTTTATAAGTGGAAAAACACACCTTGCTTATGGATAGAAAGACTTAAGATTGTAAAAATATCTATTCTACCAAAAGCTATCTATAGATGCAATGCAATTCCAATCCAATTTCCAATGACATTTTTTAATGAGACGGAGAGACAAATCACTAACTTCATGTGGAAGGGAAAGAGATTCTGAATAAATAAAGCATTACTGAAAAAGAACAAAGTGAGAGGCCTCATAATACCTGACTTTAGAGCCTGTTATACCGCCACAGTAGTCAAAACAGCCTGGTACTGTACAACAAGAGACACATAGATCAATGGAATAGGGTTGATAATTCAGGCATAAATCCATCCACATGTAAAGTGCTGATATTTGACAAAGGCCCAAATTCAGTTAAATGGGGAAAAGACAGTCTCTTTAACAAATGTTGCTCGCATAACCAGATATCTATCTGCAAAAAAATGAAACAAGACCCATACCTCACACCATGCACAAAAATGAACTCAAAACTGATCAAAGATCTATATGCAAAATCTTAAACTATAAAGATCATGGAAGAAAAAATAGGGACACTGTTAGGAGCCCTAATACATGGCATAAACAGTATACAAAACATTACTAACAATGCACAAACACCAGAAGAGAAACTAGGTAACTGGGAGCTCCTAAAAATCAAACACCAGTCCTCATCCATATTCTTCACGAAAAGAGTGGAAAGATTACCCACAGACTGGGAAAAGGTTTTATCTATGACATGGTTCCGATCAGTGTCTGATCTCTAAAATCTGCATGATACTGCAAAAACTCAACTACAAAAAGACAAATAACACAATTTAAAAAATGGGCAAAGGATATGAACAGGCACTTCACTGAAAAAGACATTCAGGTAGCTGACAGATAGATGAGGAAATTCTCATGATCATTAGCCATTAGAGAAATGCAAATCAAAACTACAATGAGATTCCATCTCACCACGAAGAGGCTGGCATTAATTCAAAAAACACAAAATAATCAATGTTGGAGAGGTTGTGGAGAGACTGGAATACTTATACACTGCTGGCGGGAATGTAAAATGGTACAACCACTTTGGAAATCAATTTGGCACTTCCTTAAAAAGCTAGATATAGAACTACCATAGGATCCAGCTATCTCACACCTAGGAATGTATCCTAGAGAAATAAGAGCCTTTACACAAACAGATATATGCACACCCATGTTCATTGCAGCCCTGTTTACAATAGCAAAAAGATGGAAGCAATCAAGGTGCCCACTCATGGATGAATGGATTAATAAATTATGGCATATTCACACAATGGAATACTATGCGTTCATAAAGAACAAGGATGAATTCGTGAAACATTTCATAACATGGAGGGATCTGGAAGGTATTACGCTGAGTGAAATTAGTCGGTTGCAAAAGGAGAAATATTATTTGAGACGACTATCATAAGAACTGAAGAAATAGGTTAAGCAGAGAAGAAAATATTTTTGATGGTTATGAGAGTGGGGAGGGAGGAAGAGGAGTGTTCACTAATTAGGTAGTAGACAAGAACTAATTTAGGTGAAAGGAAAGACAACACACAATCCAGGAGAGGTCAGCACAACTGGACTAAACCAAAAATAAAGAAGTTTCCTAAATAAACCGAACATTTCAAAGGCCAGAGTAGCAGGGGCAGGGGCTTAGGGACCAGGTTTCAGGGGATATCTAGGTCAGTGGGCATAATAAAATCTATTAAGAAAGCATTCTGCATCCCACTTTGGTGAGTGGGGTCTGGGGTCTTAAACCCTAGCAAGAGGTCATCTTAGATACATCAATTGGTCTCAACCCACCTGGGGCAAAGAAGAATGAAGAACACCAAAGACACAGATAATTATGAGTCCAAGAGACAGAAAAGGGCCACATAAATCAGAGACTTCATCAGCCTGAGGCTAAAACTAGGTGGTGCCTGGCTACAACCGAAGACTGCCCTGACAGGGAACACAACAGAGATACCCTGAAGGAGCAGGAAAGCAGTGGGATACAGACCTCAAATTCTCATAAAAAGACCAGACTTAATGGTCTGACTCAGATTAGAAGGACCCTGGAAGTCATGGTTCCCAGACCTTCTGTTTGCACAAAACAAGAACTATTCCCAAAGCCAACTCTTCAGGCAGGGATTGGACTGGACTATGGAATAGAAAATGATACTGGTGAGGAGTGAGCGTCTGCGATCAAGTAGACGCATGAGACTATGTGGGCAGCTCCTGTCTGGATGGGAGATGAGAAGGCGGAGACAGAAGCTGGCTGAACGGACACGGAAATACAGGGTGGTAAAAAGGAGCGTGCTGTCCCATTACGGGTAGAGCAACTAGCAGTATATGCAAACCAAACCCAGTGCCATCAGTCGATTCCAACTCGTAGCGACCCTATAGGACAGAGTAGAACTGCCCCACAGAGTTTCCAAGGAGCGCCTGATGGATTCGAACTGCCAACCCTTTGGTTAACAGCCATAGCACTTAACCACTACGCCACCAGGGTTTCCAGGAGTATATAGCAAGGTGTATATAAATTTCTGTATGAGATACTGACTTGATTTGTAAACTTTCACTTAAAGCACAATAAAATTAAAAAAAAAAAGAAACCCACATTATTATACATCAAGAAAATATTTGCCCCTAAGAAAAAGAATAAGATACTTTTAAATTACAATCTGAGCCTTTAAGAAATCAAGGAAAACTTCCAGGGACAAAATCCCAAAAGTACATAAATGTATGCTGTACTTACACTAGAGCAGTATGCCATTCCTAATATTAAAGTATCTCCCTCTGAATTCACAACCATAATCCCAGAAATTGAGCTTTACATTTATGGCACCCACATGGATCGAGTACTCTGTAGACAAAAACACATAAAATGTGGCCCAAGGCTAGTGATATGCCTGGAATACTAAAAAAAAAAAACAGGCACCCGAAAAATCAAATTTCTCTTGAGGGACATGCCCAGGTTTTCCACAGGTAAAGATTAATCCTAACCCAAATTATAAAACATGCAAGAAAATAAATCTTCTTAGTCAAAATCACCAGCCATTACAAGTAGTAGTATCAGGTATTTATGAACTTCTGGCAGTACAATTATTAGATAGAGGTTACTTGAATATGTTTAACTTTGTTAACATATTGTGGATCATACAGATCACGTCTGCATTGAAACCTGACCTACAGGGCTACCAGTTTATGACCTTTGCTTAAGGAAATGCTACGTTTTGTGACCTCTGGATACTGAGTCAGAATTGGCTGGACGGCAACAAGTTTTTTTTTTTTTTTTTTTTTAATGCAGCTGTGAATTAACAGCTTCATAGCTACGTCCTCAGCTCTTATTTTTCCTCCATTGTATTTACAGAGCTACTATGTAAACTGTAGTTTCATTTGGATTATTTAATTCTAAATATGAGCAAGCATAGTTTATGCAACTAGCATCAGAAAATCCAATTCAGATTAGCTTTCTTAAGGCGGTCTTTCGTCTCAGTTTGCCTGGGATAGTCCAACTTTAGTTCTGGTATACTAACGACATTCACAGTAGTGCTGCTTTCATTTTCAAACCTTTCCCAGTTTGAATGACAAATGCTTCAGTAATTTTTTATTTTTAAAATCATAGTGGACATACACTCTCCTATTTAATTGAAAAAGTTTACAAGCAAGGTGAGCTGCAGGCAGCGGTGTGGTGGAACTGCCCTTTGTCAGTTAGTGAGAACCAATTTTTATCTTCTCTTTGCAACTTTGTATCTATTGACAAATATGTTGTTATCTTGGAATTGGTAAAGATAAGAGTGTTTGCACTCTGGAGTTGCCAAAAGCTACAAATCAGAGCTTTTCACTTTCTACCTAATACTGTATACACCACTGCCATCAAGTTGATTCCCACTTATAGGGTCGGTCGACGGTTATGGGTTTACTGGGTACACCACTGGCTTTAGGAATGCTATGTTTGCTTATTTTGCTTTGTTTTTCTGTTTTGATTCTGTTGTTCAGTGCCCTTACTTTTTCTTTTTTTCTGTCTTTTAGATCTTTCCAAAATTTTAGCATTATTCTCAGGCTGGCTTTTCTCATGTTAACAAAATGGCTACAGAACTTCTAGGCATATGTTCCTCTAATCATACTGTCCAGAGCAAGAAGAGGTGATGATCATTGCATGATTCTCTTGTATGAGAGAGGTACTTATGATTCTTCTGTCTACCTTCCCGCCATTCACCTCAGAGTCTCTGGTGATCTTTCTTAGCTGGCATCCATCTTGTGTTATCTGTTAATCCTCTTTTCTGACTTGCTACCTTCTTTCTGTATCCTAAAATTTCTTATGTGTTTTCTCCCAAGTCCTCAAATAGCTACATTCAAAGGGAAAAATCATCAAAGATCTATTGCCTGAGCAGATAATTCAGTGAGGCTTCACTGTCAGCCCCTCCTTCCCAATAAAAACTTCAGTCTTTACAATTGATTCTCTTAGGGGTTGTCTTCCTCAGGGTGGTCAAAAGCCACAACACTTTCCTTCCCTAAAAATTCTGAGCCATTGGCTCCTAATGCCTATATTTTTCTCTATGTTACTTTATGTATACTGATTTGGCATGTTATGGTAAGGTAGTTAGGCCAATTCTATTACCTTTTGACCAGTTCCACTTAGAATATGAAGGTATTTAGTCTCCAAGATTTTCAGTTGTAGGGCTTTACCTAAAAATTTAAGACAAACACAAAACTCTAGATAAAATTTCATCACTGTGACGAAAGCAATTACCCATAGGTGATCTCTTTTGAATATTTTATGTGTTTAATCCACATCCTTGGAGTATTTTTCTCACTCCACTGAGATTTTTCCCATATGACTTCATGGACCTGTCTGTGGTCCTACCCCTCCTCCCTTGTTTTCATTGAGATGATATTTATATAACATTAAATATTTTAAACAAGTCAGTCAGGGCCTTTTGTACATTTGCAATGTTGTCGAACTACCGCCTTTATCTTCCAAAGCATTTTCATAATGCCCAAAGAAAACTCCGTACCCAGTAAGCAGTTAGTCCCCCTTACTCCTTTGTCCAACCCCAGACGATGGCAACCTCCAGTCTGCTTGTTGTCTTTATGGATTTACCTGCTCTGGATATTTTATATAAATGGAATCATAGACTCTGTGCCCCTTCCTCTAGCTTATTTTAATTAGCAGTATGTCTACCAGGTTCATCCACATTGTAACATATGTCAGTAATTTATTCCTTTTTATGTAGAATAATATTCCATGTTATGCATATACCATGCTTTATTTGTCCATGCATCCATTAATGAACATTTGGGTTGCTTCCACCTTTTGGCTATTGTAAATAGTGCTGCCATGAACACGCATATACAAATATTTGTTTCAAATATTTTGGGTATATAACATTGTGGTTTTTAATTACCCCAAAACACATCTGTAGTATTTGCACTGATTTTTAAGAGAGCCCTGACCATTTCAAGAATATAAACTTGTGGTTTTAATCTTTTCAGCTCTGAATTATTCCCTTCAGGTATGGTCATATTAACATTTCTGCTCCAATTATTCCTCTGTTTCCTTGGGTGACTGATGTATTTAGCAGTCTAAACTTAGAGGGATATAAAAATGAAACAGACCTATATTTTTTCAATGACTGCATTGAAACGTGCTCTTCCAAAAGTTAATTCCTGACCCTAGAGATATTTTTGGCAGATTCCAGAATTTTTTGATTACTCTCTGTGATAAAACACGCATTAAATTTAAAATGTCAAATTCACATCCTATTCAAAATTAATCCTTTGTCCTTCCTCCTTCTCTCAAGCTGAAGCCACACTTGTCATCTTGGAGACTTGGAGTGATGAAGGATGTCATCTCAATTTCCCTCCAGCCAAGACCGTTGGAGTCTGAGATGGATATGTGTGGGTATGGTTGCTTCAGGAAATACCTACCTACACTTCCTTTCTTTTCAAGGCCTTAATTATAAGAGCAACTTGAATTTAACTCATCTGTCTATGGTTTTAATTACATTCTTGTTTACAATTGTTTCATCTCTGGCTAACACTGATTGCCAATTGATGTCTTTTGAGAAAGGGTATTCAAATCCCATCTCTCATGTGACACCACAGAGTTGTATAACTACGCAGTTCCTGCTAAAGAAAATCCACGTTCAACTCCATCACTTTTCTGTCCATCAATCCCCATGCTCTTGTTGCTGGATTTCCCCTCACCAAGGTGACCACCTGTTGGAATTAGGTAACCAGCAAGACAGCTCAACTTGGCCGTCTTCTGCAGTGTTTCCAGATCCTAGGGAAAATGATACATCTTCACTGTTCTAAAATGTGCAAAAGCAGAATATTGCAATGCTAATCACTCTCTTTACCCCACTAACTCTCTTCAAATGCTGTTTTCTTTTGTTTCTTTAGAGAAGCATACCAATTCTGTAGGGTAAGCAGACTTCTACTTGGTAAACAAAATGCCAGGCTTCCATTCTTGAAGGCACCTTTAATCTCTTCATTATTTTAGGGGAGAGCATCCTCCCCACCTGACTTGAAGATGTGTCTAAAGAATAAACCCCTTTTATGGAAATCACAACCCTCCCAAATAAACCAATGACTCATGATTCCAAAAGTTCCCACCCTTCAGCCTCCACCACGTCTTCTGCAGTATCCTGTGTGTGTGGTATTCAGTGATGATGGAACAGGAGGGAAAGGGGATGACTGGTGATGATGGAGCCCTAACAAAATTTTCTATGCCCAATTCTTAGCAGCTCCTTTGCAGCACTGTTTTAGATGGAGGTTCTTCAAGAATCTTTTATGGGTTGTTATTGCCAACTTCAGGACAATAGGCAAGTTACCACTTAAATATCTTGTTAAACTTAAAAAATTTTAATTTAGATTTCTATTTTCTACCCTCAAGTTATTTTTTATCTTTACCATCCCTTTGCCTTTTATTTTTCAGATTTTTAGAACAGTCCTAAGTTTTCCTTGTATATCTCTGATCCAATATTTTATGTTATCAATTCTGATTTCTACTGCTGTAGTAAGATTTTAATTTTTCTATAATTATTTCTGTTTCCCAGACTCAGGCCATTTCATATAATTATAATCCTTCACTTCAACTTGTCATCTTCTTATCTTTGTGCTTTTTCTTTAGGATTTTCTACAGAAATTTAATGGGAAACCTATCATATATTTTGAATAGGTACCACATTCATAAGGCTAAAAACTAGGAAGTACAGAATAGTAGATAATGAAAAATGTCCTTCTCACCTTTGTTCCTGAGTGTCTGAGTTATTTTCTCTGGAAATGACTTTGTTACAGTTTAGATACATAAGGAAAATTACACATAGTTTTACAAAATGGTTGCATATCAGACATACTTTTCACTTGTTTCACCAAATAACATATCTTGGAGATCCTTTCTTATCAATACATAAAAATAGTTTTATATTTCTTTAATGTTTGCATAATATTCCACTATGTGTTACAATAAATTCAACCAGCCCTGTACTCATAGACAACAAAATGAATGCCAGTAAATTATCCTACATTAGTGTTGTAAATTTAAGCTCTCTCATAGGACACATAAATGCCTGTTCTCCAATATCATTAGCTATTCTTGTATTTGATAACATGGGATCTTTGCTAATATCATAGGTTTAAAAATGCTATTTCAGGGAGGCGGGGCCAAGATGCCGGACTAGGTGGATGCTACCGCAGATACCTCTAGCAACAAAGACTCGGAAAAACAAGTGAATCGATCACATACATAACAATCTACGAACTCTGAACAACAAACACAGACTTAGAGACAGAGAACGAACAAATACGGGCAGACAGCGATCGTTTTCAGAACTAAGAGCCAGGGTACCAGGCAGGTGACCTTCGGAGCCCGGGCTGGGGCAGGGCCCAGGGGGGCAGACGGCACAAACAAGAGGCCCAGCCCTACCCCCCCGAACCCATCCCGGGAGGGAGTCCAGCTGGTTGGTGCGGGCGGCGTAGCGGCGCAGCCGGTGGGAGAAACACCCGGGAGTCAGTGACTGATCTTGGAGAGGGGAGAGCAGCGTCCCAGCGGGGGAGCCGTCCTGCCGGGAGTTTGGCGGGAGGCAGACGATGCGCGAGAGTGGGGATCAGCTATATTTCCCTAAAGCGACCCCGAGGGGGGCACCCAGACGTTCGTGAGGGCCACGCCCACCCTGTTCGCGCAAGTGGTACAGCGCACTGGAGTGAGAAATCCCCGGGAGGAAGTGACTGGTCTTGGAGCGGGGAGAGCAGAGTCCCAGCCGGGGAGCCGTCCCCCTGGGATATTGGCGAGAGCGGGCGGGGTGTGAGCGCATTCCCCTGAATAGACCCCGGGGGCGGGCCCAGCTGTTCGTGAGGGCCACCCCCACCCAGTTCGTGTGAGCGGTGCGGCACACTGGAGGGAGAAATTTCCAGGAGGAAGTGACAGGTCTTGGAGTGTGGAGAGCAGCGTCCCAGCCGGGGAGCCGTCCGGCTGGGATCTTGGCGAGAGCGGGCGGGGTGTGAGCGCATTCCCCTGAATAGACCCCGGGGGCGGGCCCAGCTGTTCGTGAGGGCCACCCCCACCCAGTTCGTGTGAGCGGTGTGGCTCACTGGAGGGAGAAATCCCTGGGAGGAAGTAACTGGTCTTGGAGCAGGAAAAACAGCATCCCAGCCGGGGAGCCATCCTGCCGGGATTCTGGCGGATGGAGGCAGAGCGTGAACACGGGGGTCAGCTCTATATTCTGTGGTGCTACACTCCTAGCTCTCTGATCCCTCCCCCACCCTCCCCAGGCGGCTCCATTAACATCCAAATACCCTGAGCCAGAAGGAGAATTCAGATAGGGATCTGACTGCATTTTTTTTTAGCTGATTACTTGGAAAATCTAGTTTCCCAGAGATGGCTCGGAGACAACAGTCCATATCAAACCACATAAAGAAACAGACCATGACAGCTTCTCCAACCCCCCAAACAAAAGAATCAAAATCTTTCCCAAATGAAGATACAATCCTGGAATTATCAGATTCAGAATATAAAAAACTAATTTACAGAATGCTTAAAGATATCACAAATGAAATTAGGATAACTGCAGAAAAAGCCAAGGAACGCACTGATAAAACTGTTGAAGAACTCAAAAAGGTTATTCAAGAACACAGTGGAAAAATTAATAAGTTGCAAGAATCCATAGAGAGACAGCATGTAGAAATCCAAAAGATTAACAATAAAATTACAGAATTAGACAACGCAATAGAAAGTCAGAGGAGCAGACTCGAGCAATTAGAATGTAGACTGGGACTTCTGGAGGACCAGGGAAACAACACCAACATAGCTGAAAAAAAATCAGATAAAAGAATTAAAAAAAATGAAGAAACCCTAAGAATCATGTGGGACTCTATCAAGAAGGATAACTTGCGAGTGATTGGAGTCCCAGAACAGGGAGGGGGGACAGGAAACACAGAGAAAATAGTTGAAGAAATCCTGACACAAAACTTCCCTGACATCATGAAAGATGAAAGGATATCTATTCAAGATGCTCATCGAACCCCATTTAAGATTGATCCAAAAAGAAAAACACCAAGACATATTATCATCCATTTTGCCGAAAACAAAGACAAACAGAAAATTTTAAAAGCAGCCAGGGAGAAAAGAAAGGTTTCCTTCAAGGGAGAATCAATAAGAATAAGTTCAGACTACTCAGCAGAAACCATGCAAGCAAGAAGGGAATCGGACAACGTATACAGAGCACTGAGGGAGAAAAACTGCCAACCAAGGATCATATATCCAGCAAAACTCTCTCTGAAATATGAAGGAGAAATTAAGATATTTCCAGATAAACACAAGTTTAGAGAATTTGCAAAAACTAAACCAAGACTGCAAGAAATGCTTAAGGAGATTGTTTGGCCTGATGACCAATAATACCAGGTACCAACACGATACAAGGTCACAAAACAGAATGTCCCGATATCAATGCAACTCAAATAGGGAAAGCACAAAAACAAACAAAGTAAGATTAATTCTAAAAAATAAATAAATAAACAAAATAATACACATAATAGGAAATCATGGAAATCAATAGATAAAGGATCACAATAATCAAAAACAGGGACTAAATATAGGAGGTATTGAACTGCCAGATGGAGGGTGATACAAGGCGATATAGAAAGATACAAGTTAGGTTTTTACTTAGGAAAATAGGGGTAAATAATAAGGTAACCAAAAAAAGAATATCAATTCCATAACTCAAGAAAAACGTAACGACTCAACAAACATAAAGTTAAACATTATGAAAATGAGGATCTCACAAGCTACTAAGAAAAACGTCTCAGCACAAAAAAGCATGTGGAAAAATGAAATGGCCAACAACACACATGAAAAGGCATCAAAATGACAGCACTAAAAACTTATTTATCTGTAATTACGCTGAATGTAAATGGACTAAATGCACCAATAAAGAGACAGAGAGTCACAGACTGGATAAAGAAACACGATCCATCTATATACTGCCTACAAGAGACACACCTTAGACTTAGAGACACAAACAAACTAAAACTCAAAGGATGGAAAAAAATATATCAAGCAAATAATAAGCAAAAAAGAAGAGGAGTAGCAATATTAATTTCTGACAGAACAGACTTTAGACTTAAATCCGCAACAAAGGATAAAGAAGGACACTATATAATGATAAAAGGGACAATTGATCAGGAAGACATAACCATATTAAATATTTACGCACCCAATGACAGGGCTGCAAGATACATAAATCAAATTTTAACAGAATTGAAAAGTGAGATAGACACCTCCACAATTATAGTAGGGGACCTCAACACACCACTTTCGGAGAAGGACAGGACATCCAGTAAGAAGCTCAATAGAGACACGGAAGACCTACTTACAACAATCAACCAACTTGACCTCATTGACTTATACAGAACTCTCCACCCAACTGCTGCAAAATATACTTTTTTTTCTAGTGCACATGGAACATTCTCTAGAATAGACCACATATTAGGTCATAAAACAAATCTTTGCAGAATCCAAAACATCGAAATATTACAAAGCATCTTCTCAGACCACAAGGCAATGAAGCTAGAAATCAATAACAGAAAAACTAGGGAAAAGAAATCAAATACTTGGAAAATGAACAATACCCCCCTGAAAAAAGACTGGGTTATAGAAGACATCAAGGAGGGAATAAGGAAATTCTTAGAAAGCAACGAGAATGAAAATACTTCCTATCAAAACCTCTGGGACACAGCAAAAGCAGTGCTCAGAGGCCAATTTATATCGATAAATGCACACATACAAAAAGAAGAAAGAGCCCAAATCAGAGAACTGTCCGAACAACTTGAACAAATAGAAAGTGAGCAACAAAAGAACCCATCAGGCACCAGAAGAAAACAAATAATAAAAATTAGAGCTGAACTAAATGAATTAGAGAACAGAAAAACAATTGAAAAAACTAACAAGGCCAAAAGCTGGTTCTTTGAAAAAATTAACAAAACTGATCAACCATTGGCCAGACTGACTAAAGAAAAACAGGAAAGGAAACAAATAACCTGAATAAGAAACGAGAAGGATCACATCACAACAGAGCCAAATGAAATTAAAAGAATCATTTCAGATTACTACGTAAAATTATACTCTAACAAATTTGAAAACCTAGAAGAAATGGATAAATTCTTGGAACAATACTACCTACCTAAACTAACACATTCAGAAGTAGAACAACTAAATAGACCCATAACAAAAAAAGAGATTGAAACGGTAATCAAAAAACTTCCAACAAAAAAAAGTCCTGGCCCAGACGGCTTCACTGCAGAGTTCTACCAAACTTTCAGAGAAGACTTAACACCACTACTACTGAAGGTCTTTCAAAGCATAGAACAAGACGGAATACTACCAACTCATTCTATGAAGCTACCATCTCCCTGATACCAAAACCAGGTAAAGACATTGCAAAAAAAGAAAATTTTACACCTATATCCCTCATGAACATAGATCTAAAAATCCTCAACAAAGTTCTAGCCAACAGAATCCAACAACACATCAAAAAAATAATTCACCCTGACCAAGTGGGATTTATACCAGGTATGCAAGGCTGGTTTAATATCAGAAAAACCATTAATGTAATCCATCACATAAATAAAACAAAAGATAAAAACCATATGATCTTATCAATAGATGCAGAAAAGGCATTTGACAAAGTCCAACACCCATTTATGACAAAGCTCTTCCAAAATAGGAATTGAAGGAAAATTCCTCAACATAATAAAGGGCATCTTTTTTTATGCAAAGCCAACAGCCAATATCACTCTAAATGGAGAGAACCTGAAAGCATTTCCCGTGAGAACGGGAACCAGACAAGGGTGCCCTTTATCACCACTCTTATTCAACATCATACTTGAAGTCCTAGCCAGGACAATTAGGCTAGACAAAGAAATAAAGGGTATCCAGATTGGCAAGGAGGAAGTAAAGCTATCACTATTTGCAGATGACATGATCGAATACATGGAAAACCCTAAGGAATCCTCCAGAAAACTACTGAAACTAACAGAAGAGTTTGGAAGAGTCTCAGGTTATAAAATAAACATACAAAAATCACTTGGATTCCTCTACATCAACAAAAAGAACACCGAAAAGGAAATAACCAAATCAATACCATTCACAGTAGCCCCCAAGAAGATAAAATACTTAGGAATAAATCTTACCAAGGATGTAAAAGACCTATACAAAGAAAACTACAAAGCTCTACTACAAGAAATTCAAAAGGACATACTTAAGTGGAAAAACATACCCTGTTCATGGATAGGAAGACTTAACATAGTAAAAATGTCTATTCTACCAAAAGCCATCTATACATATAATGCACTTCCGATCCAAATTCCAATGTCATATTTTAAGGGGATAGAGAAACAAATCACCAATTTCATATGGAAGGGAAAGAAGCCCCGGATAAGCAAAGCATTACTGAAAAAGAAGAAGAAAGTGGGAGGCCTCACTCTACCTGATTTCAGAACCTATTATACAGCTACAGTAGTCAAAACAGCCTGGTACTGGTACAACAGGCACATAGACCAATGGAACAGAATTGAGAACCCAGATGTAAATCCATCCATGTATGAGCAGCTGATATTTGACAAAGGACCAGTGTCAGTCAATTGGGGAAATAATAGTCTTTTTAACAAATGGTGTTGGCATACCTGGATATCCATTTGCAAAAGAATGAAACAGGACCCATACCTCACACCATGCACAAAAACTAACTCCAAATGGATCAAGGACCTAAACATAAAGACTAAAACGGTAAAGATCATGGAAGAAAAAATAGGGACAACCCTAGGAGCCCTAATACAGGGCATAAACAGAATACAAAACATTACCAAAAATGATGAAGAGAAACCAGATAACCGGGAGCTCCTAAAAATCAAACACCTATGCTCATCTAAAGACTTCACCAAAAGAGTAAACAGACCACCTACAGACTGGGAAAGAATATTCAGCTATGACATCTCAGACCAGCGCCTGATCTCTAAAATCTACATGATTCTGTCAAAACTCAACCACAAAAAGACAAACAACCCAATCAAGAAGTGGGCAAAGGATATGAACACACATTTCACTAAAGAAGATATTCAGGCAGCCAACAGATACATGAGAAAATGCTCCCGATCATTAGCCATTAGAGAAATGCAAATGAAAACTACGATGAGATTCCATCTCACACCATCTAGACTGGCATTAATCCAAAAAACACAAAATAATAAATGTTGGAGAGGCTGCGGAGAGATTGGAACTCTCATACACTGCTGGTGGGATTGTAAAATGGTACAACCACTTTGGAAATCCATCTGGCGTTATCTTAAACAGTTAGAAATAGAACTACCATACAACCCAGAAATCCCACTCCTCGGAATATACCCTAGAGATACAAGAGCCTTCACACAAGCAGACATATGCACACCCATGTTCATTGCAGCTCTGTTTACAATAGCAAAAAGCTGGAAGCAACCAAGATGTCCGTCAACAGATGAATGGGTAAATAAATTGTGGTATATTCACACAATGGAATACTACGCATCGATAAAGAACAGTGACGAATCTCTGAAACATTTCATAACATGGAGGAATCTGGAAGACATTATGCTGAGTGAAATGAGTCAGAGGCAAAAGGACAAATATTGTATAAGACCACTATTATAAGATCTTGAGAAATAGAAAATACGGAGAAGAACACATACTTTTGTTGTTACAAATGAGGGAGGGAGGGAGGGAGAGGGTTTTTTATTGATCAATCAGTAGATAAGAACTGCTTTGGGTGAAGGGAAAGACAACACACAATACAAGGAAGGTCAGCCTAATTGGACTGGACTAAAAGCAAAGAGGTTTCCGGGATACAATGAAAGTTTCAAAGGTCAGCGGAGCAGGGGCTGGGTCTGGGGAACATGGTTTGAGGAGACTTCTAAGTCAATGGGCAAAATAATTCTATTATGAAAACATTCTGCATCCCACTTTGCATTGTGGCGCCTGGGGTCCTAAATGCCAACAAGCGGCCATCTAAGATACATCAATTGGTCTCAACCCACCTGGAGCAAAGGCAAAGGAAGAACACCAAGGCCACACGACAACTAAGAACCCAAGAGACAGAAAGGGCCACATGAACCAGAGACCTACATCATCCTGAGACCAGAAGAACCAGTTGGTCCCCGGCCACAATCGATGACTGCCCTGTCAGGGAGCACAACAGACAACTCCTGAGAGAGCAGGAGATCAGTGGGATACAGACCCCAAGTTCTCATAAAAAGACCATACCTAATGATATGAATGCGGCTAGAGGAATCCCAGAGACAATGCTCCCCAGAACTTCTGATGGCACAGGACAGGAACCATCCCCGAAGACAAATCATCAGGCATGAAAAGGACTGGTCAGCAGGGGGGAGAGAGATGCTGATGAAGAGTGAGCCAATTAAATTAGGTGGACACTGGAGAGTGTGTTGGCAACTCTTGACTGGAGGGGGGATGGGAAGATAGAGAGAGAGGGAAGATGGCAAAATTGGCATGAAACGAGAGACTGAAAGGGCTGACTCAATAGGGGGAGAGCAAGTGGGAGAAGGGAGTAAGATGTATGTAAACCTACATGTGACAGACTGATTGGAATGACAGACTGATTCAAATGTTCACTTGAAGCTTAATAAAAATTAATTAAAAAAATGTTATTTCAGTGCATATTAATTTGATGATAAATACATACACACAAAGGCATGTATACATACAGACATGCACACATATAGGATGTTTATAATTATTATTCTGGCACTATATGTTCATATCGTTTGTCTATGGCTCTATTTAATAGTGTTTTTTTTTTTTTTTGAGTATAAAATACCCCAGTGCCGTCGAGTCGATTCCAACTCATAGTGACCCGATAGGACAGAGTAGAACTGCCCCATAGAGTTTCCAAGGAGCACCTGGTAGATTCACTCTGCCAACCCTTTGGTTAGCACCTGTAGTACTTGACCACTGTGCCACTAGGGTTTCCACTGAGTGTAAGAGTTCTTTTTTATTTCAGAAAAAAAAAATATTTGTGTCTGACAGGAACCCCAAATATTATTCCCTTTGTTGATAAATTAATTGGAATTTTTTTCTCCTTAAGGATAATTTTGCCATGTGGATTTTAGTTTTATTTTCATGGATTTGAAATTATATATATTTTCCTTTAACTTTTGGGTTTAATACCATAATTACAAAGACATTCCATACTTGAAGGTACTATATACATTTGGCACTGTTCTTGTTCTACATATATACAAATAAATCTTTTATTACTTAAAAAATGTGTTGATCTGTTGTTTTTGTTTAAGCTTCAGTTCATCTGAAATTTTCGTTAGGTAAAGTGTGGAGGAATAGACCCATATTGTTTTCCAGATGGTGATTCAAGTTTTCCATCATTTGTTTTACATTTTGAAATGCCATCTTTGTAACAAGGCGTTTGCTTCTTTGTTCCCTGAAAACAACATGTTTTCTTCTGACTTCTAAAGAAAATAATTTTCATATATCATGTTCTTTGTTTGTTGGTGTTATTCTGTTTCCTTATTTGAAGTAATTTTTACAAAAATCCAAAGGCTTCACAGTGGACTTTCATAACCAGGAAATTCAAACCCATTTCCCTCGAACTGATTCTAACTCATAGCGACTCTATACAACAGAGTACAATTGCCCCGTAAGATTTCCAAGGCTGCAATGTTTATGGAAGCAGATTTTGACATCTTTCTTCCAAAGAGCAGCTGGTGGGTTTGAACTTGTAATATTTCAGTTAGCATCTGAGTGCTTAACCACTATGTTTCCAGGTTTTACATACTTCCATAGCACACACACACACACACACACGTGTGTATCGCCAACAACAAAATAATAATAATTAAAAAAAGCATAAAACAAGATTGAAAGAGACAAAAGAGTTGAAAAGTGCCATAATGGGGAAAAAAATTGCTGGAAACAATAAAAAAAGAAAAAGAATAATTTTTAAACAATTTGTTGAACACAGCCATAGCCTGATAAGAAAGACAGGAGGAATCTTAGAACTTAGTAAAAAAAGTAGGAAGGTGTAAATGAAGGCTGGAACCCAGGCACTAGTGAAGAAGTAAAGAGAGTACACCACCATGGAGGGAGATAGAAAGAGAGAGAGAGAGAAGGGGGGAAGAAAAAGAGATTAATTTTTAGGAATTGACTCATGTCACTGAGGGGGACTGGCAAGTCCAAAATCTATCAGGAGAGGGCAGTGTGGAGACTCTTTCACTCTTACTGCCTAAAATCTGTTTGACAGGGGTCAGGAAGGCTGATTTGTGAAGGAGTTCTGACAAGATGTCTATTTATAATCTGGAGGCAGAATACACTCTAGGGAAAACTACCATTTTTGCTCTTAAGACCTTCAATTGATTGGATGAGGTCCACCCACGTTATGGAGGGTAACCTGCTCTACTTAAGGTCAACTGATTTAATCACACGTAAGTACTTCATACAGCATCTAGACAAGTGTTTGACCAAACAACTGGACACCATAGCCTCGCCAAATTGACACATAAAGTTATCCATCCCAATGTGCATAATTTGTTATGGTCCTTTTTGGCTTGTTGTTAGGTGCCCACAAGTTGGCTCTACTCGTAGAGAACCTATGTGCAACAGAACGAAATATTGCCGGGTCCTGTGCCATCCTCACAACCATGGCTATGTTTGAGCCAATTGTTGCAGCCACCGTGTTAATCCATCTTATCTAGGGTCTTCCTCTTTTTCACTGACCCTCTACCTTACCAAGCATGATATCTTTCTCCAGGGACTGGTCCCTCCCCATAACATGTACAAAGTACTTGAGAAGAAGTCTTGTCATCCTCACTTCCAAGGAACAATTTTGCTGTATTTCTTCCAAGGCAGACTTATTCATCCTTCTGGAACTCCATGATGTATTCAATATTCTTCACCAACACCTTAATTCAAAGTCATCAATTCTTCAGTTTTCCTTTTTGGTTGCCCATCCTTCACGTGTTTTAAACACTCAAAAGAAGTATTTTGCATCAGTTTTGCCCAGTGCAATGCCTCCTGATTTCCTGACTGCTGCTTGCGTGGGTGTTGATTGTGGAGCCAAGTAAAATGAAATCCTTGATAACATCAATCTTTTCTCCATTTATCATGATGTTGCTTATTGGTCCAATTGTGATTTTTGTTTTCTTTACGTTGAGGTGTAATTCATACTGAAGTTTTTGTTCTTCATCAGTAAGTGCTTCAAGCCCTCTTCACTTTCAGCAAGCAAAGCTGTGTCATTTATATAACACAGGTTGTTAATGAGTCCCCCTTCAATCCTAATGCCTCTTTTTTTCTTCATATGCTCTAACTACTTGGATTATTTGTTCAGCATACAGATTGAATAAGTATGGTGAAAGGATACACCCCTGACACACACCTTTTCTGATTTTAAACCACTTAGTATCCCCTTGTTATTTTCAAATGACTGCCTTTTGGTCTATGTACAGGTTCTTGATGAGCACAAATAAGTGTTCTGGAATTCCAATTCTTTGCAATATTATCAATAACTTGTTACGATCCACAAAGTGGGATGCCTTTGTATATTCAACAAAACACAGGTAAACATCTTTCTGGTATTCTTTGCTTTTTCCCAGGATACATCAGATGTCAGCAATCATATCCCTTGTTCCACATCCTCTTCTGAGTCTGGCTTGAAATTCTGGCAATTCGCTGTCAATGTGCTGCTGCAACTGCTTTTGAATTATCTTCAACATAATTATACTTTTGTGTGCTATTAGAAATATTGTCTCATAACCTCTGCATTCTGTTGGATCCCCATTCTTTGGAGTGGGCACAAATGTGGATCTCTTTCATTTGCTTGGCCAGGCAGCTGTTTTCCAAGCTTCCTGGCATAGATGAGTGAGCACCTCCAGTGCTGCATGTTTGTTGAAACATCTCAATTGATATTCTGTCAATTACTGGAGCCTTGTTTTTCACCTATGTCTTCAGTGCAGCTTTTACTTCTTTAGTAACATAGGTTCTTGATCTAATGATACCTTCTGAAATGAAATGACTCTGTATATTCCTTCCCTCTTGATGCTTCCTGCGCCGTTCAATATTTTCCCCATAGAATCCTTCAATATTGCAACTCAGGGCTTGAATTTTTTCTTTAGTTCTTTCAGCTTGAGAAACACTGAGCCTCTACTTCCTTTTTGCTCTTCTAACTCCAGGGCTTTGCACATTTCATTATAATATTTTACTTTGTCTTCTTGAGCTCCCTTTTAACCTTTAAAATCTTCCTTTCAGTTCTTTTACTTCATTTCTTCCATTCACTTTAGCTACTCTACCTTCAAAAGCAAGTTTCAGAGTCTCTTCTCACATCCTTTTTGGTATTTTCTTTCTTTTCTGTCTTTTTAATGACCTTTTGCTTTCTTCATGTATGATATCCTTGATGTCATCCCACAACTTATCTGGTCTTCAGTCATTAATATGCAATATGTCAGATATATTTTTGAGATAGTCTCTAAAATCTGGTGGAATATACTCAAGGCCATACTTTGGTTCTCGTGGACTTGTTTTAATTTTCTTCAGCTTCCACTTGAACTTGCATATTAGCAATTGATTATCTTTTCCTCATTTGACCTCTGGTCTTGTTCTGACTGGTGATATTGAACTTTTACATCATCTCTTTCCACAAATGTAGTTGATTCGATTCCTGTGTATTGCCTCTGGCTAGGTCCACATGTATAATTTCTGTTTACGTTGATGAAAAAAGATATCTGCAATGAAGAAATCGTTGGTCTTGCAAAATTCTATCATGTAATCTTAGGTTTTGTTTCTGTCACCAAGGCCATATTAAGCTTAGGAAGGAGAAAAAAACCTGAGGAATATCTATGGTATAGAATGTAATAACAGATTCCCCTGTAAAGGATGGGACTTAAATATATACTTACCCTGAGAGAAAGTATAAATGAAAAATAACCTTGCTACTCTCACCCCACCCCAAACAAGAAAATTTGCTTTTCTGTACATCTAGTAAAAAAAAAAAAAAAGAAAAAGCTAGAGGAGTTAAAATATTCCCAGTGTAGGGTATGTGAAGTCCCTACTCATTTGTACATGTTTAAGTGTTGCCTGGCTATTCTATAAAACCAAGTCCCATTAATTGTTGACAGATTCCAAGGGCATTTTCACAAACCAGAGACAAAAGCCCAATCAACTTTTCTGTCTTACACAATAGATTAATACTCATCACCTGCCAGTTTTTACCTCTTTCTTTTATATGACTAATATCATTATTGTTTTATAGTCTTATATACAGCTCTCAAGATTCCTAAGTGGCAAAAATAGTTTGCCACCAACTGCTAACCTAAAAGTTGGTGGTTCAAATCCATCCATTGGTACCACAGAAGAAAAGTCCTGGTGATCTGCTTTCATTAATATTACTACCAAGAAAATCCTTTGTAGCAATTCTGTTTTGCACACATGGGATCACCATGAGTCAGAATCAACTCTACGGCAGCTAACGACAATATATGATTTTCATGCCTCAGATAATTCTTTTTAAAATTTTATATGTGTTTTCATTCCAATGACTATTTCTATTTCAGTAAGGTGTGTGATTTTGGTGACCGCTTTTTCATTAGTATGACAATTACATTTGAAGGAATTTGTGAACCATTTATCATTCCTTAAAATTTCTTAGTGTTCCACGGAGAGAATTGAAGTCATACCTATAAACTCTTAAAACACATTCACAAACTGTACTGGAGCTTGCATTTCTTGTGTCTCTTTTTCAGAGGATATTTAATGCAAGAATTGAACCTTGAGTTTGTTGACCCCTAGACCTAGGCTTTTTAATATTACAAGCATTTCTTTTTCAAAATTTTGAGGTTAGAGAATGTGTCTTATTCTCATGTTAAGCTTCCTTCAGTTGAGTATAATCTTGGCAACTCAATATTAAATTACTAAATATGCAAAAGGCTGTGGTGATACGCATAGCTTATCTTGTTTCTGTTTTCAGTATAATTTTTAACTCTAAATTCAGTTTATGAGTGCACCTACATAATTTATTTCTTTATTATGTTTTTTTTTTTTCCTTTTGGCCAATGTACAAGTCAATTCCCCTCAAAAAATAAAAACTATCCTAAATATTTCTACCAGAGAATTAAAAAATAAATAAATCTAAGGAATAGGTTACACAGATGAAGGAAATAATGATGAGCTAAACAGGGAAGGTGAGGCAATTCAGATATTTGCAACAGAAAAATGCTACTACCATCTTTAAGGACACTGTAATTGCCTGGGGAAATGGGTTCCCTAGGTGTATAATGAAACCATTTACCCATGACGTGTGAAGTGTTGCAGGGAGCTAAGTATAAAAGTATAGGCCACCACAATTCATAGAATCAAAATACCTCTGTCCTGTCTCATTCATTCTCCAAAACATGTTTTTTCTCAACATTGTTTTCCCAGTACTGCCCCTAACCCTTTTTTTTCTTCTAGGAATTCTAATAACCAAAAAAAAAAAAAAAACCAAACCCGATGCCATCAAGTCGATTCTGACTCATAGCGACCCTATAGGACAGAGTAGAACTGCCCCCATAGAGTTTCCAAGGAGCACCTGACGGATTTTAACTGCCGACCCTTTGGTTAGCAGCCATAGCACTTAACCACTACACCACCAGGGTTTCCAGGAATCCTAATGTAATCTCTTTCATGAGATTAGATTTCAACAAAAGATAAGACTTTAGGCTGTTTTGGGTTTCTCTCTTGCATAAACATCTGAGAAAAAGAATCTTGAAACTCAGTTACTGGCATGAAATGAGAGGGCAGGCCCACATACGAAAATAAAACATTTAATATTTCCACACATTGTATTGCAACAGGCTTTTCACAGAAAAGTGGCATTCACATACACAGAATTAATTTCTCAACTGCAAGATTGAAACTCCTCCATACAAAGTCAGCTATTTGTGATTCTCAGAGCTTCTAGATCAAGACCAAGGAGATGAATCTGAATATATGGTGAGTTTCCCATCTCCCATTCCCAACCCATCTTGTTTCATTCCAGGAACTAAACTCCAGGTACAACTTCACACTACTTTGAATAAGCCTCTGAGTGTGTTCTTAAATTTAGACTGCTTCAAGATTAACTCCTTACTTCTTTCTATTCATTGTCTTCACAATGAAACCTAACCAAGCCACCTGTGTAGGCAACACCTCTTCCTGCCTACACACGATCATCCTTGCTCTGCTGTCTTTTTTTTTTTTTCTCTTCCTTAGCTCTTATAATATTATAAATAGGAAAATTGGAAGTCATCAAAAATGAAAAAGGTTATATAAAGATCCATATCCTAGGCACTAGTGAGTTGAAATGAATGGGTATTGGTTATTTTAATCGATCAGTCATACGGTTTACTATGCAGGCAATGACATATTGAAGAGGAACTGTGTTGTATTCATTGTCAAAAAGAACATTTCAAGATCTTATGGAGAAGTACAATTCCGTCAGTGACAGGGTAACAGCCATATGCCTACAAGGAAGACCAGTTAATATGACTATTATTCAAATACACTCACCAAAGACTAAAAAATTGAAGGTTTTTACCAACTTCTACAGTCTGAAAGTGAACAAACATGCAATCAAGATGCACTGATAATTACTGGTGATTGGAATGAGAAAGTTGGAAACAAAGAAGGATTGGTAGTTGGAAAATATGGCCTTGGTGATAGAAATGTGTTGGAGATCACATGATAGAATTTTTCAAGACCAACAACTTCTTCATTGCAAATACCTTTTTTAAACCACATAAACAGCAATTATACATGTGCACCTCGCTAAATGGAATATATAGGAATCAACTACATCTGTAGTAAAAGACAATGGAAGAGCTCAATATCATCAGTCAGAACAAGGCTAGGGGCTGACTGTGGAACAGACCATCGATTGCTCATATTCAAGTTCAAGTTGAAAATAAAGAAAATTAGAACAAGTCCAAGTGAGCCAAAGTACGAACTTGAGTGTTTACCACCTGAATTTGGAGACCATTTTAAGAATAGATTTGATGCATTGCACACTGATGACCAAAGGCCGGATGAGTTGTGGGATGACATGAAGGACATCATACATGAAGAAAGCAAAAGGTCATTAAAAAAACAGAAAGCAATGAAAACTCTGAGACTTGCTTTTGAACATAGAGTAGCTAAACCAAACAGAAAAAACAAAGTAAAATAGCTGAACAGATATTTCAAAGAGTGGTTTGAGAAGACAAAGTGAAATATTATAATGAAATGTGCAAAGACCTGGAGTTAGAAAACCAAAAGGCAAGAACATGCTCTTCTTCAGGATTTCTCAAGCTGAAGGAACTAAAGAAAAAACTCAAGCCTCAAGATGTAAAATTGAAGGATTCTATGGGGAAAACATTGATTGAAACAAGAAGCATCAAAGGAAGATGGTACAGTGACACAGAGTGACTTTACCAAAAAAAATTGATTGACGTTCAACAATTTCAGAAGGTAGTGTAAGACCAAGAACTGATGGTAGTGATGGAAGAAGTCCAAGCTGCACTGAAGGGAATGGTAAAAAACAAAGCTCCAGAAATTGATGGAATACCAATTGAGATGTTGCAACAACTAGATGCAGGTCTGAAGATGTTCACTCATCTATGTCAGGAAATTTGGAAAACAGCTACATGACCAACTGACTAGAAGAGATCCATATTTGTGCCCTTTCAAAAGAAAAGTGATCCAACAGAGCGCAGAAATTATCCAACAATATTGCTAATACCACACACAAGTAAAATTTTGCTGAAAATCATACAAAAGGGTTTGCAGCAGTACATTGACAGGGAACTGCCAGAATTCAAACTAGATTCAGAACAGGACATGAAATGCAGGATATCATTGTTGATAATAGTTGGATCTTGGCTGAAAGCAGAGAATACCAGAAAGATGTTTACCCGTGTTTTGCTGACTATGCAAAGGCATTCCACTCTGTGAATCATGACAAATTATTGATAACATTGAGAAAAATGGGAATTCCAGAATACTTAATTGTGCTCATGAAGAACATGTACTTAGATTAAGAAGCAGTCTTTCAAACAGAACAAGGGGATACTGTGTGGTTTAAAGCCAAGGAAGGTGTACTTCAGGGTTGTATCCTTTCACCACACTTAGTCTGTATGCTGAGCAAATAACCCTAGAAGCTGGACTATATGAAGAAGAACATGACATCAAGATTGGAGGAGGACCATTAACACCTTGTTATGGAGATGACACATTTCTTGCAGAAAATTGAGAAGACTTGAAGCACTTACTGATGAAGATCAAAGACTATAGCCTTCAGTATGGATTACACCTTCACATAAAGAAAACAAAAATCCTCACAACTGGGCCAATAAGCAACATCATGATAAACAGAGAAAAGACTGAAGTGGCAAAGAATTTAATTTTTCTTAAATCCATATTAATGCCCACATGAGCAGCTGTCAGAAAATCAAATGATACATTAGACAGATCTCCTGTAAAAGACATTTTTGAAGTGTTGAAGAGCAAAGGTACTACTTTGAGGACTAAGGTGTGCTGACACAAGCCATAATATTTTCAATTGCTTCATTCACGTGTGAAAACTAGACAATGAATAAGGAACACCAAATTAGAATTTTTGCCCTTAAATTATGGTGTTGGCAAAGAGTATTCAGTATACCATGGACTGCCAAAAGAATGAACAAATCTGTCTTGGAAAAAGTACAGGCTGAAAGCTCCTTATAAGCAAGGATGGTGAAACTTTGTTTCATGTACTTTGTTCATGTTATCGGGAGGGACCTGGAGAAGGACATCAGGCTTGGGAAAGTAGAGGGTCATTGAAAAAGAGGAAGACCCTCAAAGAGACAGATTGACACAGTGGTTGCAAAAATGGGCTGAAACATAACAATCATTGTGAGAATGGTTCGGGAGCAGCAGCATTTTGTCCTGTTGTACACAGAGTTGGTATGAATCAGGATTGACTTGATGGCAACCTACAACAACAACAACACGGTGTGTAATATCTGTTGTTTACTTTCTGCCTCCCCCCACTAGAATGTTAGCTCTGCAGGGACAAGGATTTTGTCTATTTGCTCTACTGAATTATGACAAATGCTTAAAATAGTGCCTAGCATATGACAGGAACTTGATGAATATTTGCTGAATAAAGAAAGCAGGGGACAGAGAACTAGAGAGAGAGTAAAGGAAGAGGAGGGCATGGGAGGAGGGAGGGGGAGGAAGGAAGGATTTTTCTTGTAGTTTCATAGTCTTATTTCCAGAAAACATACTCCGTTTCAATATATTACTCTTTCAGTATAGACAATATATCCTTCCTGCAACCTGTCCCAGCTTCACAACCTGACCTCTTGAAGTATGTCCAGATTTAGACTTTTAAGGAAATTTTTTTTTTTACTAATTTTTATTGTGCTTTAAGTGAAAGTTTACAAATCAAGTCAGTCTCTCACACAGAAACCCATGTACACCTTGCTACACACTCCCAATTACTCTCCCCCTAATGAGACAGCCTGGTCTCTCCCTCCACTCTCTCTTTTTGTGTCCATTTCGTCAGCTTCTAACCCCCTCCATCCTCTCACCTCCCCTCCAGGCAGGAGGTGCCAACATAGTCTCAAGTGTCCACCTAATCCAAGAAGCTCACTCCCCACCAGCATCCCTCTCCAACTCATTGTCCAGTCCAATCCATGTCTGAAGAGTTGGCTTTGGGAATGCTTCCTGTCCTGGGCCAACAGAAGGTCTAGGGGCCATGACCACTGGGGTCCTTCTAGTCTCAGTCAGACCATTAAGTTTGGTCTTATGAGAATTTGGGGTCTGCATCCCACTGCTCTGCTGCTCCTTGAGGGAATTTTTTAAACATAAGATTCCAGAAGCATATGATATTGTATATCTCTCTACTCAAAGAATTTTTTTTTTATTATTGTTAATAAATTTGGAGAAAGTCATCAGAAACTCAAACTGCTACTCATTCCAGTTGTAAAATAGCTTTTGGGAATCTCAGACAAATTTGGCGGGATCTCTTGCTATCCAATTCAAACAATGCTGTAATTCCCATTTTCCTGCTTATGCATACCCATCATTTGTTTGGTATTCTAATGTACTCCACAATTATATTTAATCTAGTTTTCTTCACAGTCCACCAAGATTTCCAAAATCAACACTGACTTCTGACACTCCATAATCATATCCTTGGACAATCCATTAACAGAAACCTACTGGTTTCAAAAATTACATACTCTATTTCCAGATAAACAGTTCGTAATACAAAATGTTTAGTATTTATGGATAAGGTCACTAGCTCTGTCCAGATCTCAGGGCCACAGGAAGCTTTAAGTCTTTGGGAAGGGCCCTGCTGTCATTGATAGGACTGCACCTGCCATTCTCCCAACCATAGGTGCCGTCACGTCCAGAAACTCATCTGCTTCCTTTCTGCTCAAGCAGTGCCTGCTTAAGAGAGCAGGCTGTGTGGTCATAAAATACTACTGATTATTTCCACAAGTCATCCATCCCTTCTTCACTATGTCTGGATTTACTGGATGTGTATGGGGGAGGGTGGGAGGCTTTAAAAAACTGATTGCAACTTGATATTTTGTAAAACTCTTAGCATTTTTGTACCATGGTTTCCTTATCTGTAAGTTGGGGGATGATAATAAATATAATTACTATATAGGGTTGATGTGAATATTAAAGGAAATTAAAATTAAAGCCATATGTATACAAATTCTAGAAAAATACCTGTCAAGCAGAAAATGTTCTATAAGTTGTTGCTGTTATTATTGCCAAATTTAGAACATGTGACTGGTGAAAAGCCTTTTAGTGGTCTAGTGTCTGAACTTCCTAAGTGAACCACAGTTAAAGTTAAATATGAATTTCAGATAAACAATAAATATTTTCAGTATAAGTATGTCCCTAATATTGCATAGGACATAGTTATGCTCAAAAAAATGCATGTGGTGTATCTGCAATCCAAATTTAATTGGGCGTCAAAAATATTTTATTTTTTCAAATGGCAACCTTAACATGAGGCAATTCATCCTGATCTCTTGGCACTTCAGAGCTACTGCTTTTCTTGGGGTTCCTGGATCTCTGTCCACCTCTCAAGATCTTGAAATGCTGCCTCCCTCTGCTTTGCAGCATTTACAAGTCACTGGGAAATCTAGGAAAAATGATTCCTTTAGTGGGTTTTGGCAGTTACTCATTTTAATAAATTTTGACTGTAGGCATTTTAGGTTTTCTGGCTATCCCAAATTCCTGAAGCACGAAATTACAAAAAATGGCTAGGACTTGAAATCCTGGGAAGAAAAAAAAATAGGACAAAAAATATTTCAATACATACTTTTTTTTTTTTTTTTTTTCTATCTTCATGTTTTACCTGTCACTTTTCTTTTTCTTTCTTTCTTTTTTTAACCAATTATGGTATTACCTTAAAATTTCATATGTAATTTTAGAAAAACATGGATAGAAAATGAAATTCTAAATTTTTATTATTCAAAATTGAGAGAGCAAAACATGTTACATTTAGTTAACGATGGGTCACTAAACACTCGCAGTTAGAATATATATTTCTGATATTTTCAAAATTTATGATGTAAAATTATTATGAAATACAAAATAATTAATTCATGAAAGATGGATCCCTATTTTATTAATTATAGTATCACGTGAATAAAATAAAGGTTATTGCACATATTGAGTTTTCAACATTTGTTAAATAAATGAACATTTTACATTCAGTTATTTGTAGGGCAAATGATTCTTTTTCAAATTTATCATAAATTAATATTTTACTTACTTTTAGAAACTAAACAGTATGGAAATAATTAAATAGTCACAAATAATTCTTGAAAAATAATCAGAATGTACAACAAACTCTGTTATTGCTCCTACTTAGTCGATCACTGTGAGTTGGAATTGACTTGATGGCAACAGGTTTGGTTTTTAATTTTAATGTATATTACCAATGTAGATTTTGTGCAAAAATCACCACACAACTGAACTCCTGAGTAGTACAAATGTTCTTCTAGTTTGTCCTGCCTCTCTCTTTTTAAAAGTTTTTAGGAAGGACAGGAAGTTGTGTTTATTATATTTTTATTTCCATAGATAAAATAATGAAAATGTCCTTAAGATTTATTTAGATAAAATGTCTAACTTTACCTTAAAAATCACCAAGGCTTTAATCCTAGTGTTATAATAAAGAAAAACATTAAAGTATATGTGGTCATTGTCTTGGTCAACTTGCGCTGCTATTACATCCGTAACACAAGCAGACAGCTTTAACAAATAGAATTTTATTGTCTCACAGTCCATCCAGTAGGCTAGAAGTCTGAATTCAGGGTACCAGCTCCAGGGGAAGACTTACCTCTCTGTCGGTTCTGGAGGAAGGTCCTTGTCATCAGTGTTCCCTTGGTCCAGGAGCATCTCAGTGCAGGAACCTCAGGTCCAAAGGATGCACTCTGCTTCTAGCATTGCTTTCTTGGGGGTATGAGGTCCCCCTGTTTCTCTGATCACTTCTCTCTTCTCTAGCTCAAAGGAGATTGGCTTAAGACACTATCTAATCTTATAGATCTCATCAATATAACTCCACTAACCCATCTTATTACATCATAGTGATAGGATTTACAGCATATAAGAAAATCACATAAAATGGTGGACAATCACACAATACTGAGAGTCATGTCCCAGCTAAATTGACAGATATTTGTGGGGGGGGGGCCACAATTCAATCCATGATAATCATGGACATCAACTCATCTAAATTCAAGAAAGAAAAAATTCATCATGTCCTTAGGCAGACAATATGTTGGTCACTGAAGATACAATAGTTGAGTTACAGTCCTTGAGATATAATGGACTAGATAAAGTTCCTGTCTTAATGCAGAATAGATGTCTAGCATTCCAATATGGCTGGAACTCAGACAGACAAAACAGTAAAGCTGGAGAGTTAAGCAGGGGTCAGGAGTTAGTATTTTGAGGACATTTTAGTTTGTATCAAAACTTCTAATTTTTTTCCTAAATATACACTGGAGAACCATTGAACAGGTTTAGGGAGAAAAAGAGCATGATTAGGTATTCATTCTAGAAACTCCTGCCTGGCTATTGCCTGGGAACTAGGTTGGATTACAGCAATTTTTAAGGTATGAAGATCAGTTAGGAATTGTTCTAGACGTCTAGATAAAACTTTATGTTGCTCTGAAGTAGTCTGGTAGCAGTGAAAAAAGGAAGTAAGATGATGAATGTAAAATACACTTTGGAAGTTGAAACAATAGGACTTAGACTCAAGATACACAAATAGAAAGATCAGTAGTTGGAAAATATGGCCTTGGTGATAGAAACAATGCCAGAGATCTAACGATAGAATTTTGCAAGACCAATGACTTATTCATTACAAATTCCTTCTTTTTTTTTTTTATACACATGGACCTCGCCAGATGGAACACACAGAAATCAAATTGACTACATCTGTGGAAAGAGATGATGGAAATGCTCAATATCATCAGTCAGAACAATGTCATGGACCAATTGTGGAACAGACCATCAATTGTTCGTATGCAAGTTCAAGCTGAAACTGAAGAAAATCAGAGCAAGTCCAGGACAGCCAATATATGACCTTAAGTAATGATAAATAATATCCCACCTGAATTTAGAGACCATGTGAAGAATAGATTTGACGCATTGAACACTAGTGACCAAAGACCAGGTGAGTTGTGGAATGACATCAAGCACATCACACATGAAGAAAGCAAGATGTAATTGAAAAGACAGGAAAGAAAGAAAAGACCAAGATGGATGTCAGAGGAGACTCTGAAACTTCCTCTTGAACATAGAGCAGCTAAAGCAAAAGGAAGAATTGATGAAGTAAAAGAACTGAACAGAAGATTTCAAAGGGCAGCTCGAGAAGACAGAGTAAAGTATTATAATGGCATGTGGAAAGAGCTGCAGATGGGAAACCAAAAGGGAAGAACACGCTCGGTGTTTCTCAAGCTGAAAGAACTGAAGAAAAAATTCAAGCCTTGAGTTGCAATAGTGAAGGTTTCTATGGGAAAATATTAAACGACGCAGGAAGCATCAAAAGCAGATGGAAGGAATACGCAGAGTCATTATACCAAAAAGAATTAGTCGATGTTCAAACATTTCAAGAGGTAGCATATGATCAGGAACCGATGGTACTGAAGGGAGAAGTCCAAGTTGCTCTGAAGGCATTGGCAAAAAACAAGGCTCCAGGAATTGATGGAATATCAATCGAGATGTTTCAAAAGACAGATGCAGCGCTGGAGGTGCTCACTCATTTATGCCAAGAAATATGGAAGACAGCTTCCTGGCCAACTGACTGGAAGAGATCCATATTTATGCCTATTCCCAAGAAAGGTGATCCAACCAAATGTGGAAATTATAGAACAATATCATTAATATTACATGCAAGCAAAATTCTGCTGAAGATCATTCAAAAACGGCTGCAGCAGTATATCAACAGGGAACTGCCAGAAATTCAGGCTGGTTTCAGAAGAGGACGTGGAACCGGGGATATCATTGCTGATGTCAGATGGATCCTGGCTGAAAGCAGAGAATACCAGGAGGATGTTTACCCGTGTTTTATTGACTATGCAGAGGCATTCGACTATGTGGATCATAACAAATTATGGATAACATTGTGAAGAACGGGAATTCCAGAACACTTAATTGTGCTCATGAGGAACCTTTACATAGACCAAGAGGCAGTTGTTCAGACAAAACAAGGGAATAATGATTGGTTTAAAGTCAGGAAAGGTGTGTGTCAGGGTTGTATTCTTTCACCATTCCTATTCAGTCTGTGGAAATCCCGGCTGCATAGTGGCTAAGTGCAATGACTGCTAACCAAAGGGTCAGCAGTTAGAATCTGCCAGGTGCTCCTTGGAAACTTTATGTGGCAGTTCTACTCTGCCCTATAGGGTCGCTATGAGTCAGAATCGACTGGATGGCACAGGTCTTTTTATTTTTTTTTTTAAATCTGTATGCTGAGCAAATAACAAATAATACGAGAGCTGGACTAAATGAAGAATGGGACATCAGGATTGGAAGAAGACTCATTAACAACCTGCGTTATGCAGATGACACAACCTTGCTTGCTGAAAGTGAAAAGGACTTGAAGCACTTACTAATGAAGATCAAAGACCACAGCCTTCTGTATGGATTGCACCTCAACATAAAGAAGACAAAAATCCTCACAACTGGGCCAACAAGCAAAATCATGATAAATGGAGAGAAGATTGAACTTGTCAAGGAATTCATTTTACTTGGATCTAGAATCAACAGCCATGGAAGCAGCTATCAAGATATCAAAAGACTCATTGCATTGGGTAAGTCTGCTGCAAAGGACCTCTTCAAAGTGTTGAAGAGCAAAGATGTCACCTTGAAGACAAAGGTGCGCCTGACCCAAGCCATGGTATTTTCAATAGCATCATATGCATGTGAAAGCTGAACATGAATAAGGAAGGCCGAGGAAGAATTGACGCCTTTGAATTGTGGTGTTGGCGAAGAATATTGAATACATCATGGACTGCCAAAAGACCAAACAAGTCTGTCTTAGATGATGTACAACAGAATGTCCTTTAGAAGCAAGGATGGTAAGACTGCATCTTACATACTTTGGACATGTTGTCAGGAGGGATCAGTCCCTGGAGAAGGACATCATGCTTGGCAAAGTACAAGGTCAGCGGAAAAGAGGAAGGCCCTCAATGAGGTGGATTGATACAGTGGCTGCAACAATAAGCTCAAGCATAACAACTATTGTAAGGATGGCACAGGGCCAGGCAGTGTTTCATTATGTTGTGCATAGGGTCTCTATGAGTTGCAACTGACTCGAAGGCACCTAACAACAACAATTATTTTTGGAAGGCAAACGCCAGGAAAGGACTTGTCGGTTTGCTTTCTGGTATAGTATCACTCTTCTTTGAAGCAAAGACCACAAACTTGCCAGATCTCTAGGGGAGATAATGGGAGAAAAGAAAAGAAAAAAAAATCTACCAAAGAGAGAGGTTATTATTTCAATAACATTATATTACTGAAAATCTGCTTTTTAAAATTTTAATTATTTTTAATTATTTGCTTTTTGGGGAATCCTCCCTAACTTCCTTAGGGCAAAGTCTTCATTTTATTCAGTGCTTAGGGGCTGATTCCAGGAGAGTGTCCAGAAAATAAATATGGGTTGATTAAATGGGTTAAATTCACAGTTATACAACTGAAATGATGAAAGGCCCCATTCTAGGACCCAAAGTGTCTACTCAGCCCAGTCAAGGTTGTTGAAAAGAACATACAAGAAATTTTTTTGGAAGTGTTTTTCAAACAGTTAAGGGCAATAAAAATCTGAAGTATTTTATTAGAATATAACTTATCTGGGTATACGGGTTAAAATAATTGCAGTAGCATTAAAAAACAACAACAAAAAAGCACCATTCTATCGCACATTTATTTGGAAGACCCACAAAATTCTTTCCTCACCTATTTATTTTGAATTACATAGGGTGGTTTTTTGAGGTTTTCCTGTGATTGCTCTCTCTTTTCAAAAATGAGGTTCTACGCACATGCAACTTTTACATCAGATTTTATTAAGCTCAAGACCTCACACACACCAAAGTCTATGTCTCTGAACCTCTGGATATGAGAAAGGCTGCAGTAAACGTTAAATAGTGGTAATTCACATGATTAGTAAGTACTAGTATGAGTCAGAATCGACTTGACAGCAATGGGTTTACTTATGATAATAAATAAACATGGGAAACTACAATTGGTCATCCAGAAGATCAGAGCACTTTTTATTTTACTATATTATATATCACAGAAATAAAATATAATATTAAAAAAATAAGAATGCAATAATCTGACAAAACTTTAAGAGTTTTCGGTTTCTTGTCTGATTTGAGAAATGCTGTTCTGGGTAAAACAGCTTACAGTACATAGGTAAACATTTAGGGTAAACAGTGCAAACTGTATGAACAAGCACGCCTCAAAGTGCTTTCTGGGGGCAGGATGAACTTTTTTTTTTTTACACTTTGTTCTCCCAAGAGCTTCTTGATTGATAGAAAGGCCATGAACTCCTGTTTATCTTGAAGCTAATATCTTGGAATTTTAGATCTCACTGTCCTACCAACCACCTCGTGTGGTTGAGTTAGCTTATAAATGACTTTGAATTGAAACAAATTTGTTACATCTCTGAAGGCTTTGTTGAACAAACTCATACTTGCATACCTGGTTGTCTTCCTGAATTGTGACCCTGGTTTTAATCAATGGACTCTTGACAGCAAATTCGTTTGTTTTCTTTAGGAAAATGAAATGCTGCCAGTCAAACAAGTGAGCCCTTTTCAGCCAAATCTTTAATTTAGAATAAGCAAATTCAGGCAAATTCCAAGGTTTCTTCCACCTACATCTGCCCTGCTTTGGTCACTAATAGAAACTCAAACTTTCTACGGACATTTCAAAGCTTATGAATCCATTCATGGAAAAACTCTTGTGGCTGCCTTTTATGTCCTAGGGTTCAGAACACGCATTGTAAGGATTATAAAATGTGTGCATAGCAAAAAGACCTTTGAATGACCAAGAATTCCTATTTGTATATAAAATAGACTCCACTTACCTACTGAAAGAAAAATAAAAACCTATCACTTATGAGTTTTTTGTGTGTGTGTGTGTTAGCAATTAAATACTATCCCTCAGTTATGACACATGATTCAGGATAGATTATATCATTTTGTTCAAAACTAAATTTTTATTTAAATCTTTGGTAATTATAAAAAGAGGAAACCCTGGTGGCATAGTGGTTAAGTGCTATGGCTGCTAACCAAAAATTTGGCAGTTTGAATCCACTGGGTACTCCTTGGAAACTCTTTGGGACAGTTTTACTCTGTCCTGTAGGAGTCGCTATGAGTCAGAATCGACTTGACAGCAACGGGTTTGTTTTTTTGTTTGTTTATTTCTAATAAAAAAAGATTAGTTTGTCTATAACTCATAATTGGCAATGGTATGTAAATACTTAGGAGTTGTGAAATTTAGACAAAATCTAAGTTTGTTTCATATGTGAGCTATAAGTTTTCAGGGCACTTCAAGTTTTTTTTTTTTTTTTTTAGTGCAATGGTAAATCTTAAAAACTGTTTGAATTCTGATGCTTATGAACTAGTGTGCTCTCAGTGTTCTCGTTGTAGTGTTTTATGCATTTAGGTGAAGTCCATAGGGTAGGACAGGAATTAAATGGAATCCCCTTTTTCTCCTCACCAAATGTACATTCTGAAAAATAGGAACCAGGATGAGTCTGGTATTTGCTATCACTGAACTGTGATCACCATTTAGAATTTGACAACTGATCACTTCCAAAAGACACACAATCCCAGACCCTGCACAAAAATAGATGCAGTGAGAACTGGCATTGAACACAGGATTGAGTGTCATGGTCGTAATAGTTATACATACTATCCTTTAGAGCACCTATTATTTTGACAATTATCATTGGACTATGTGTTTTATACATGTTATCTAAGAAAATGTCACAAACAAACTAGAAACTCCAATTAAAAAAAAATTCTGTCCGATTCAACCTGAGGCTTAGAAAGATTATATGTATTTTCCATAGTTCTGCAGGAATCAAGGGCGGAAACTAGACTCAGACCTAACACATTTTTACAATATTCTTTTTTTTTTTTCCCCTACATTCATTTTTTGTCATGACAAAGATTTTCTGATATCATTTTTTATAGAAAAAAAGAAAGTTTACTGTTTTTCTTGTATCATTTTGTATAAAACTAAACTTTTATTGAAATTGTTACTCTAAGATTTTTTTGTCTATAACTCATAACTGGCAATGGTATGTAAATATTTAAGAGTTGTGACATTTAGACAAACCTACATTCCTGTCATATATCAGCTGTATGTTTTCAGAGCATTTCAAGTTTTTATATGCAGTGGCAAATATTATAAATTGAGTTTCAACACTTATGAACTAGTTAGTTATCAGTATTCTCATCCCAGTGTTTTATGCATTTGTGTGATCTCCATCAATGTTGGAATTTCATGTAAAAGCAGGAAGAAATGCTGATATTGTCTTCAAAGTGTTTATATGATTCATTCATCTTCACAGTTGGATTCTCAAATAACATAAGCTTTTTTGTTACACGTCTTAAAATTTGCCCTTCCATTTAATACATTACTACTTCTGATCCAACCTAAATTTATGCTAACTTGTTTCTTGTTTTCCGAATAATTTCGATTGATGCCATCGTTTTTACATTTTTTGTCTTCTATTTTAAGATTAATTTCCTCTTAATTTTGTAGAAAATGATTTTAAAAGTGAATAAATGGGTTATGCTTCATACATGAATAAGTCAGGAGTCTATAATTTCTTCTTGCATTTTGAAATGTTTCAAAATATTTTTTCTACTGCCTATTTTCTATTCACAGTTCCTTTAGCTGGAGATCAGAAATGTCACTCTACACAAAAGATAGCATAACTGAGGGAAATTTGTGGTAGAAAGATTTGATTGTCTTAACCAATTGCAGTTTAAATGTCCTAATTCTGCAAATTTTATAAAAACATATGACCATGAAAACATGCCGTTATGTCACTTCCTGGGGCCTTGGAAGGGAAATATGCCAGTGAGGAGCCAGAAACTGAGACTTCCTGCTAGATCTTCCTTTGCCTGCCACACTTTTTGAGTTTTTCTCAATATATGCTATTCCCTTCTTTGTAAACATTTCGTTTTCTTAAGCATCTTGTGAGTTCTGAAAGTCCTTCACATCCCAGTGTGGCAGACACTGCCAGCGTCCTTTTGGTGCTTCTTCCTGACAAGCAGAACACTAACATCCTTTGAGGCAACAATTTGTCCATTTGTCAAACTAAATATACCCACTTCTTCAACTCACTTGAAGCTTAAAACAAAAAACAAAAATCTGTTTCCGTCAAATAGATACCTACTCAAAGTGACTCTATAGGACAGGGTAGAACTGCCCTGTAGAGTTTCCAAGGCTGTAATCTTTACTGAAGCAGACTGTCATATCTTTCTTCCATGGCAGTGGTGGGTTCGAACTGTGAATCTTTTGGTTAGCAGTTGAGGACTTTACCCACTGTGTCACCAGGACCTCCCTTGCAACTAGCAGTGGCCGATTCTGGTGATGGAGAAGTAAGTGGAAGTTATATTAAGCTTCAAAGAAAGCTTTTTAAAAAGGGGTAGACCTGAGGGAGCAGGAGAACAGTGGGGCACAGACCCCAAATTCTCATAAAAAGACCAGACTTAAAGGTCTGACTAAGACTAGAAGAATCCCGGCCGTCATGGTCCCCAAACCTTCTGTTGGCCCATGACAGGAACCATATCCGAAGACAACTCATCAGACATGGATTGGACTGGACAATGGGTTGGAGAGAGATGCTGATGAAGAGTGAGCTACTTGCATCAGGTGGACACTTGAGAGTGTGTTGGCATCTCCTGTCTGGAGGGGAGATAGGAGGGTAGAGAGAGTTAGAGACTGGCAAAATCATCATGAAAGGAAAGACTGGAAGGAGGGAGCGGGCTGACTCATTAGGGGGAGAGTAAGTGGGAGTATGTAGTAAGGTGTATATAAGTTTATATGTGAGAGACTGACTTGATTCGTAAACTTTCACTTAAAGCACAATAAAAATTATTTAAAAAAAAAAAAAGGTGGCAAGTGACCATCTAAGATGCATCAATTGGTCCCAACCCACCTGGGGCAAAGGAGAATGAAGAACACCAAAGACACCAGGGAAATATGAGCCCAAGCCCAAGACCAGAAAAACTAGATGGTGCCTGGCTACCACCAATGACCGCCCTGACAGGGAACACAACAGAGAGTCCCTGATGGAGCAGGGGAAAAAGTGGGGAACTCAGATTCGAGTAAAAAGACCAGACTTAATGGTCTGACTGAGACTGGAGGGACCCCAGAGGACAGAGTCGCCAGGTTCTCTGTTCCCAGCCAGTGCTGTCGAGTCGATTCCGACTCATAGCGACCCTATAGGACAGAGGAGAACTGCCTTCTCTGTTAGCCCCAAACTAAAACCATTCCTGAAGCCCACTCTTCAGACAAAGATTAGACTGGACTATAAGACATAAAATGAAACTGGTGAGGAGTGCGCTTCTTAGCTCAAGTAGACACGAGACTAAATGGGCAGCTCCTGTTCGGAGGCGAGATGAGAAAGCAGAGGGGGACAGAAGCTGGTTACATGAACATGGGAGATTCAGGATGGAGAGGAGGAGTGTGCTGTCACATTATAGGGAGAGCCATTAGGGCCACATAACAGTGTGTGTATAAGTTTTTGTATGAGAAACAGACTTGCAGACTAAAAAATTAAAAAAAATAAAGGGGGGGTTCGATAGGCTTAGCTGCCTTGTCTTTGGTCTTTTGTCCATTTCCGCCTTAAAATTTAGCTTCTTTCCTAAATTTCTGTTCCAGAATTATTACTGTTCAATCGTGAGATGAACTTCTTTTGGTTTTGGTTGCATTCCTTGTAGGGGAGCCTTTAAAATACAACCTATTAGATAGAACGTTGATACAGGCCGCTCTGAGCTTCCTAGTGGTTACGTTGAGGCTGGCTATTATTATTCTCCAGTAGTTTACGTATCTTGCCACTTCATTGTCAATCTCTAGTACCATTCTCCTGAATTGTAATAAAGATTACTGAAAACACTGGAACCAAACTTATAGCTCACCCAGCTGAACCTTGCTTCTCAGTTCTGACACCTGGCCAACTCTCAGATTTAGAGGTGGGGTTACACGCATACCTTTTCACTTTCAATTCTATCTTTCAGACCAAGGTCAAATGCTGTATTTTTAAGTGATTATCTTATTTTAACGATAGAATTTTATGGTTCATAACATTTTATCACTTTGTGTTTTAGAAACAAAAAGTAAGATCAAAAGAGCTAAATAATCTATTTCTGTAACAGAGCTAAAAACCAAAACCTTTTGCTGTCGAGTCAATCCTGACTCAGAGAAATTGTATTTAATTGAAAAAAAAATTGTATTAAATTGTGGAAATATTTGTATTACATAATTTCTTATCAAAATGATAAACATTATAATGGAGATACTTAGCAGAAGAAAGTGTAGCTTTCTAAGTTCTGTAAAATTTCTAATTCTGAATTTTCTTGTCTTTAAATGAGGACGACAACATCATATTGGATTATTGTGAAAATTTAATGAAATTACCCATGTGAAAATTTAATGCCCAGTCTGTAATGTTATGTAATTAATAAATGCTTGTTTTTATTTAATATAATATTTATATTTACATGTAAAACAGAGTAAAATAATATTAACTCAATATCATAAACGCCTAGATGCTCTTTCTGAAAATAGGAAGTACAATTGTGTTCTCACCATTTTGTGAGAGACGTCACATGAGCAAAAGGACAATAAAGCAATCAGTTTATGAAATTTTCACCACGTAACTTACTTCTTCCCAATTATCAGTTTTTTCCCCAGTGATGCTACCTGTGAAATCTGATGTCAAACAAGTAGAGAAGTAAGAATATTGAAAACTGAAGTAATAAACATAATGTTTATTGTATTTAAAAAAAAAAAAAAAACCTTCCTATCAAATCAATTCCAACTCATAGCAACTCTGGTGGCCTAGTAGTTAAGAGCTATGGGTGTTAACCAAAAGGCTGGCAGTTTGAATCCACCAGGCGCTCCTTGGAAGCCCTAGGGGCAGTTCTACTCTGTCCTATAGGGTCACTAGGAGTCGGAACTGACTCCACGGCACTGGGTTTTTGTTTTGTTTTGGCTTATTGTACAGTAGTAATGAAATGCAGATAAAAAAATGTAATCATTTGATTTTAACACTGAATTTCACCCACCAATAATACATATTTTGTTACAACAGTAAATAATTTTTCATGAATAAAGTTTCAGAATTTTTTTGGAATAATTTAAAAAATTTCTAGATTGGACTCTTGCATATTTCCTCATGGTAATAGACTGCTTTGGCTTTTTCTTTTCAGTCTATGTATTTGTTTACCTGAGTATCTTTCACTATTATATCTACAATACTACTTCGCACAGTTCAAACTTATAGTAGGTACATAGTGAATATATTTATTTGAAAACAGGAGTAAAAGTTGTGTTTTGGATCTCTCCATGACATATATATGGACACTGCCAGAGCCACAATATCTGTTTCTGTGACAACTATAAATCAACAGTTTAAAAAACAAAGTTAGTTTTGAGACTCCTTTTTTAGAGTCTGTATATAATATCTTTCTATATCTTCAGCACATTGAAGGTTATTACTAAATTCAGTGATACATTTTTATAACTCTGAGGAAACGTACACTAAGACCAAGTTTATGCACTCCTTTTATTATTATTTGAATGATAAAATGCATAGGAGAAACAGGGAACTTTATTTGTCCAGTTTACAATTTAAGTCAGGAATTTAAGAATGACATTTCTTGCATGAATTTAGGCAGACAATGTGTGTTTAAAATCAGGGGCTTGTAATTGTATTTAAGTAATTAAACTTGATAGTTTAATCAATTACAGGCATCGAATTTTTTGTGTTCCTATTGTATAAAGTATTTTTAGAAATGCCATGTATTTATTTCACTAATAAAATGCTAAAAATGTTATCTAAGACAATAATATAATTTAATGCTCAAATACATGATTTATTAATAAATAATATTCTTAATATTGAATTCTGGTGTTAAAGCATTATACAAAGTATGGCAACAAAGTAATGGATACAATTTTTACTCTAATATTTCTTTTATATGAAATATTAAAAATTTACACATAAGAAAATATCACTGTTTATTCCTACATATTCACATGAGAAAATTAAAATGCATGCCACACCATACATTTTAAATTATAATATTATTTCCAAGTTGCCATGTTTGGGTGCCACATAAGTTTAACTTTCCCAAATTTAAAAATATATATTCTATATATTTCTAGAAAGTAAAACATAAAAAAGCCTAATTTTAGAATCAAAACCTTAACCTCTATTTCATCAACCATAATATTTCAATAACACTGAATTGCTAAATATTTGATGCTCATTTTTCCTCTTTTTTGTTTTTTCTTATCTGAATAGAAAAAAAAAATGATTATTTGATTCCTTGTCATATCGTTTGGCATTTATTAGGTTTTGAATCTTTACAATTGAATGTATCTAATTTTAGTTGTTACATAATACTTTTCTTCAGTTCTGAAAAATAGTCCAGAGTACAGATGCAACATACTTTTAATATGCTGGACACAAAAGCTTGCAGACTTGATAGTCTAATATTATTCTTTGTATCAGTGGGGTGTACTTTTTCACAAAAATATATTTGATATACTTATAACAATCAAACTGCTTCACTAAACTAATAGATACACTGAAACAATATTTGCATCTAGAGATTTCTGAAATTAGAAAGAAGCATTGGCTTAATCCTCAGATCCCTAGGGCCCAGAGAAAGTAAAGCTATTTCTACACAGGTAAATTGAAGAGTCAAAGCAATTACATGAACGATTCAGGCTAAAGAAATTACCCTGTCAGTTAGCAAGAACGGTTGGAGCCTAAAATTAGATATTCTGATTGTCTACTTTTATCAAATATACTGATATCTACCTAAATGAAAATCACTTTTACTTAATTTTAGAGCATTATTCATTGAAAATATACTTTGTCAAGCAAATTAACTCAAAGCTCAGAACTTGTTACCTAAATAGCCACTGCATTTTTAGTGTAACTAGGTAAAGTTACATTATTAAATTGTGAAATATGAGCCTATCCATAGTGGCATGGAATAATAAGCATGTCTGAATTCATAATCAGACAAAAATGCTTGACTTTCAACAAAGTAGTCTGCATTATTTTCACAGTGAATTTTTAAACAAATTATAAAGAAAAAGCAAACGTAAGTATTGGTGTTATATGAATTACATCCTCAGTCCAATTCTCCATCATCCTCTACGGAACTGAAGCAAAAAAAATTCCTACATCCATTCCTTAATTAACATTTATGTACTGTTAAATCTCGCTTTTTTTTTTTCCTCAAGTTTAATTTTCCTCCAAAAAGAAACACATAGGTACATACAGGACATCTTAATACATATATGTTCTCAAAATTTCTCAAATGCAATATATTCAAAATATACCATTACAATTTCTTTTCCTAAGTAGTCTTTATTCTCAGTTCTCTATCTCAATAAATGGCACTCATTTGTGGTGCCCAATTGCTTAAGCAAGGAATCCAGGCATTAGTCATGAGTCCTTCCTCTTTTTTTCCCCACACTTCCAATTTTGCTTCTTCTTAACTCATACCCTCACCACCCACTCTTTTAGACTTTATCCACACAGAATGCTGAGTTCCTTTGTTATGCTGTTATCTCTTCTTTTGCTATTAACTTTGCTTTGACTATTATTTCTACTAGTTATTTTCTCCTTATCTTCTCTTAACCTACTTCATCTAATCACTATTCATGTCAGAGGGATGACATTTTAGACACTACTTCCTCCCATTTGTCATTATTAACCACCGAATGAGCTTAAGTGTTTCCCTATGAGCTCCGGGAGTATCCTATATTGTAGCTGTCTTATTACTCCCGTAGAAGAAGCAATCGTTCCAGTAGCTTATAAATTCCTTTATGTCAAGCAACACATAGAATGTTCAACATAGAAATTCTTATTTTTTCACCCTTCAACCAAATATTCTAATGTTATCTGAGATTGTGATAAATGGAGGTCAACTCTGTGAGTAAGTACTCCCTGAGCCCACTGGTTTTAGGAATATCACTCTCATGCACAAACTATCAAGCTTTTAGAGCCATTGCAGGTAGCCTCCCTCTCAGCATCCTCAAGAACGCACACATATATTCTACATTTACTCGCTCTCAGCTTCCTTTATGTCTCTCTAGGAGTCATGACACAATTGTATTCTCCTCTTCAGCCTTATTTTGTGTGCCTCTTTTTCCACTTGCAGTTCTTTCCTTTCCTGGTAATCCTTCAGAATAGTGACACACATACCTGTTTATTGCAACCCAAGTTAGCACAGTTGTGAGATTCATTTATATTAGTAAACATTTTCACATAAATATTATGAAGGTAAGCTCCTAGTCACGAAAGCACAATGCTTTTCACATAAAATTAGCATGTGGCTTAGTTCAGATATAACAATGGGCTTCTCATGATGTATTCCCTTGAAATCTAAAAGAAGGTAATAATATAGTGTTAATATGCAGGTGACATGCATAGGCTTTTAGTAAGTATTGAAAGAATTGAATTTACTTATAAAACTAAGCTTGAAAGTTTGATGAAAAAGAAGCTGATCTCATTACAGATATTTAATATATAGTTGCAGAGAAAATGGAACAGATTCAATTCAGGAAGCTATAGGCCATACAGGAAAAGACTCGCGATGGTTAAAGAGTTTTCCAAAGGAGACTTTGCTCACTGATGTACAATACTTTAAGAAAGGCAGTCTGCACTGACTGTTACTTTAAGAGTCTAGTCTACCTCTGAGTCCCCTGGTCCTCATACAAAAGAAACCTAAGTATCCCTTCTAGCCCCCTCCTCCCAAAAAAAGGTAATTAAAGCTCTCTGTCACCTGTCTTCTGTCTTTATTCATATACATTTTCTTCTACCCATCTTTGGATCTTACTCATTTTTTTGACAGATATATCAAACATCTTGCTAATAAAATTCAGACAAGTAGGATCTAGTCCAGATTAACAATGTGTAGACTGTTGTTTTATTAGGTGTACTAATAAGGTGCAGTCCTGATCATGAGTCATTGAGTGGAATGGTGAGAAGGATGCTACATTGTTGTTTTTTGTTGTTAGGTGCCATCGAGTCCTTCCAACTCATAGAAACCCTAAGTAAAACAGTATGAAATACTGCTAGGTCCTGCATCATCCTTACAATTGTTGCTGTATTAACATAAAATATGACTTTATTTATCTACCTACCTATCCACCTATCTACCTATCAATCATCTATCTATCTATCTATCTATCTATCTATCTATCTATCTATCTATCTATCTATCTATCTATCCAGCATCTATCTTCTATCTATGATTTGATGAATTTTATTATATTAATTGATATTTTTACTGAATATAGTAGGTATTATACTCATACACATATATACACACATATACACACACTAGATAGTAGGATAGTTGCCATTGTCAGAATGGAAACCGTGATGGTGTAGTGGTTGAGTTCAGCTGCTAATCCAAATGTTGGCAGTTTGAATCCACCACATGGTGTTCAAAGTAGTGTGTACACCAGAGGGTATGCAAGATGTTCCACTATGATGGAGAAGAAACAAAAAATATATTTCTGGTCATTTCCATATAAAAGTGAATAACTTTTTTCAACATTTAGTAAATAGATTTGCATTGATTTCGCCAAACAACCTGTATGTCAATCATGTTTCAGGCACAGCACACAAAGCAACCTGAGAGGAAAAATAGCAGTTCTTCCATGGGGGAAGAAAGGCTATTATTAGGAAGGTGTTCTCATTTCCAGTCATAAAAAATTAAGGATATTTATGTAAGATATCTCAGACTTATTAAATTTTGAAAACTCAATCACTTAAACTTATATAATGCACTTATTATGAAATAATATCCTACATTTTAAAGCTCACTTAAAGGACTTCATTGAAGAATGGACTATAAGAATACTATAAGAAATATTGACTATCCTGAAACTATGTGAGATCCAAATTGCCTTTCTGTCTCTATAGTAACCCAGGAGGTGACTGTTTTACCACTGACACCAAATCAAAATGTGGGACTTGAAGAACATTGAAATCACAGAGACAACACAAAATAGGTTCATGATTATGTGTCTGCATAATTTTAGAATTAGAGCAGAAAATATTTAGAGATATGTTGCAGCATAACTTCCATACTTGAGAAAGTAATGACAAAATTTCTAGTGGGTATAATAAGGAAGACTCTAAGGTTCCTGGGAAAAAGACAGAATGATCCTCAGGTGAAAAATCATTATAACTGATATTGGATCAAAATGCTATTATTAGGTTATTAGGAAGAAGTTGTTTTCATTTCCAGTCATGAAAAATAAAGGGTATTTATATAAGGTATCTTGGGTCTGTCTATCATCTATCTATCTATCTGTCTGTCTGTCTGTCTATCATCTATCTACCTATTATCTACCTGTCTATCTATCATCTATCCATGCATCCATCCAACTGTTTATCTATCAATAACACACATAAATAAACTCAAATAAATCTGCTGGAGATAGGCAGATAGAAAGAAAGAGAGATGATATAGAGACAGACAGACAGATAGACAGGTAGAGATGATAGAGAGACAGACAGACAGTTAGACAGACAGGTAGATAGGTAGATAGATGGATGGATGGATGGGTGGATGGATAGAAGGATGGATAGAAGAATAGATAGACAGATAGATGATGATAGATAGATAGATAGATGATAGATAGATAGATAGATAGATGATAGATAGATAGATAGATAGATAGATAGATAGATAGATAGATAGATAGATAGATAGATAGATAGATAGATAGATAGGTAGATGATAGACAGATAGATAGATAGATAGATGATAGTTAGACCGACCAGATTTCTTAGAGTTTGTGTATATAAGGACTTAATTATTGTAATTATCATTGCCTATTGGGAAATTTAACTTCATTTGATGCTAAATGTTTGGACATTATCTGTGCTATGTATCAAAATAGAACTGCATAGCAAGCAAAGCACACAAGTTCAGGATCAAGCCATTTTCCACAATGTCTGAAATGTACACATACATGTGTAATTCAGATCCAGTGACTATATCTCTGCTTACTTTTAAATGTTCTTCTTCCATCATTTGAGAAATGCTTCACTAAAAAATTATTCATCAACTCATACATTAATACATTATGCTATATGCCATTTTTAAATGATATCTATATAAGGTGTATAATGAAGTATTAGATGATATAGTTAAGACTATATACAGAGTAATTTATTTTCTATACAATAAACATTTTTCTATGGATTTTTAAAGTTATAATTGAACATCAATTTGAGTTCTCTAACTCAATATTTTCAATTCCTTACCCATAATTTATTTGAAATTTATATGCATGAGTTAATTTTTTCCCAAAGACATCTTTTAATATAATATTACTGAAAACTTAATTTCTTAACTTACAATATAGTAAAAACTATCTCAAAAAGAAATTCATAAAGAAAAAACAGTTTTGAAATAGCCCCCTTTCCTTATAAACTTCCATAAAATATATACTAAAATCTAAATACATTTCCTTAATATGCTTAAAAACATTATTATAAAACAAAAATTTCAACCTCTTTATTATGCAAGGTTAATTTTTAATTCTATCTTATTGAAATATGTTACTGAACATTAAGAAACTGAAAAGTATTCAGTTTCAATAATATGGCAAAGTGTAGGCATTGAATAATCAAGTAAATGAAGAGATATCTTATCAAATGAAAATAATATCATTTGCATAAAAACCTACCAATTACTGAAAATGACATCTTTCTTGTTTAACACATTTAGTGTATTTTTGTTTCTCACTGAATACTCTTATAAGATTAACACTATAGTAATCCGGATGAATGCTAGCGAACGTAACAAAATCAAGTTGATTGATTCCGTTAAAAATTCATGCTATTCAATTCAGTCTTTTTCTTCTTCACAAATGACAATAATCTCTAATTAGCACCCAAAGATATTTTTTCACATTTTGAACATGATCCATTGTCCCCAAATCTTTATCCACTCATTCTCTGTAGACAAACGTGTCTGTAGTTCATAGAGATGACAGCAGCCATCTCTTGTTGTTGTTGTTAGGTGCCATCAAGCCAGTTCCTACTACTAGCAACCCTGTGCACAATAGAATTAAACACTGCCCAGTCCTGAGCCATCCTCATAATCATTGTCTTGCTTGAGTCCATTGTTGCAGCCTCTGTGTCAGTTCATCTCATAGAGTGTCTTCCTCTTTTTCACTGACCTCTACTTTACCAAGCATGATGTCCTTCTCCAGGGGCAGGTCCCTCCTGATAACATGTCCAAAGTATGTAAGATGAAGTCTTGCCATCCTTGCTTCTAAGGACCATTTTAGCCGTACTTCGTCCGAGACCAATTTGTTCATTCTTTTGGCAGCCTGTTGTTTATTTGGTATTCTTCTCCAACACAAATCAAAGGCATCAATTTTTTGGTCTCCCTTATTCTATGGCATTCATTTTGGATTCATTGTCCAGCTGTAACATGCATATGAGGCTACTGAAAACACCATGGCTTGGGCCATGCACTCCCTAGTCCTTAAAGTGCCATCTTTGCTTTTTGACACCGTTAAGGAGGTCTTTTGCAGCAGATTTGCACAATGCAATGTGTCATTTGATTTCTAACTACTGCTTCCACGGATATTGATGGTGGATCCAAGAAAGGTGAGATCGTTGACAGTGTTAATATTTTCCTTGTTTATCATGATGTTGCTTATAGGTCCAGTTGTGATGATTTTTCTTTTCTTTATGTTGAGATGTAATCCATACTGAAGGCTGTGATAAATACAGAAGACTGTGATTTTCCTCAGTAAGTGCTTCAACTCCTCTTCACTTTCAACAACCAAGTTATGTCTGCATAACACAGGTTGTTAATAAGTCTTTCTCTAGTTCTGGTGCTCTATTCTTCTTCATAGAGTCCAGCTTTTCGGATTTTATCAGCATATAGATTGAATCCCCCATGTATCTGTCAGTTTGCCGTACTGTGGGGGCTTGTGTGTTGCTGTGATGCTGGAAGCTATGCCACCGGTATTCAGATACCAATAGGGTCACCCATGGAGGACAGGTTTCAGCTGAGCTTCCAGACTAAGACAGACTAGGAAGAAGGACCCAGTAGTCTACTTCTGAAAAGCATTAGCCAGTGAAAACCTTATGAATAGCAGTGGAACATTGACATAGTGCTGGAAGATGAGCCCCCCAGGTTGGAAGGCACTCAAAAGATGACTGGGGAAGGGCTGCCTCCTCAAAGTAGAGTTGACCTTAATGACGTGGAGTGTAAAGCTTCCGGGACCTTCATTTGCTGATGTGGCACAACTCAAAATGAGAAGAAACAGCTGCAAACATTCATTAATAATTGGAACCTGGAATGTATGAAGTATGAATCTAGGAAAATTGGAAATCATCAAAAACGAAATGGAATGCATAAACATTGATGTCCTAGGCATTAGTGAGCTCAAATGGACTGGTATTGGCCATTTTGAATCAGACAATCATATAGTCTACTATGCTGGGAATGACAACTCGAAGAGGAATAGTGTTGCATTCATCTTCAAAAAGAACATTTCAAGATCTGTCCTGAAGTACAATGCTGTCCATGATAGGATAATATCCATACTCCTACAAGGAAGACCAGTTAATATGACTATTATTCATATTTACACACCAACCACTAGGGTCAAAGATGAAGAAATAGAAGATTTTTATCAGCTGCTGCGGTCGGAAATTGATCAAACATGCATTGATAATTACTGGCGATTGGAATGCGAAAGTTGGAAACAAAGAAGAAGGATCAGAAGTTGGAAAATATGGCCTTGGTGATAGAAAAAATGCCAGAGATCGAATGATAGAATTTTGCAAGACCAATGACTTTATTGCATATACCTTCTTTCAGCAATATAAACAGCTACTATACACATGGACCTCGCCAGATGGAACACACAGAAATCAAATTGACTACATCTGTTTAAAGAGATGAAGGAAAAGCTCAATATCATCAGTCAGAACAAGGCCTGGGGCCTACTGTGGAACAGACCATCAATTGCTCATATGCAAGGTCAAGCTGAAAATGAAGAAAATCAGAGCAAGTCCATGAGAGCCAAAATATGAACTTGAGTATATCCCGCCTGAATTTAGAGACCATCTCAAGAATACATTTGACCCATTGAACGCTAGTGACCTAAGACCAGACGAGTTGTGGAATGACATTAAGGACATCATCCATGAAGAAAGCAAGAGGTCACTGAAAAGACAGGAAAGAAAGAAAAGACCAAGGTGGATGTCAGAAGAGACTCTGAAACTTGCTCTTGAGAGTTGAGCAGCTAAAGCAAAAGGAAGAATTGGTGAAGTAAAAGAACTGAACAGAAGATTTCAAAGGGCCTCTTGAGAAGACAAAATAAAGTATTATAATGACTTGTGCAAAGAGCTGGAGATGGAAAGCCAAAAGGGAAGAACATGCTTGGCGTTTCTGAAGCTGAAAGGACTGAAGAAAAAATTCAAGCCTCGAGTTGCAATAGTGAAGGATTCCATGGGGAAAATATTAAATGATGCAGAAAGCATCAAAAGAAGATGGAAGGAATACACAGAGTCATTATACCAAAAAGAATTAGTCGATATTCAACCATTTCAAGAGCTAGCATATGATCAGGAACTGATGGTCCTGAAGGGAGAAGGCCAAGGTGCTCTGAAGGCATTGGTGAAAAACAAGGCTCCAGGTATTGATGGAATATCAATTGAGATGGTTCAACAAACAGATGCAGTGCTGGAGATGCTCACTCATCTATACCAAGAAATATGGATGACAGCTTCCTGGCCAACTGACTGGAAGAGATCCATATTTATGCCTATTCCCAAGAAAGGTGATCCAACCGAATGTGGAAATTATAGAACAATATCATTAATATCACCTGAAAGCAAAATTCTGCTGAAGATCATTCAAAAACGGCTGTAGCAGTATATCAACAGGGAACTGCCAGAAATTCAGGCCGGTTTCAGAAGAGGACATGGAACCAGGGATATCATTGCTGATGTCAGATGGATCCTGGCTGAAAGCAGAGAATACCAGAAGGATGTTTACCTGTGTTTTATTGATTATGCAAAGGCATTTGACTGTGTGGATCATAACAAACTATGGATAACACTGTGAAGAATGGGAATGCCAGAACACTTAATTGTGCTCATGAGGAACCTTTACGTAGATCAAGAGGCAGTTGTTCCAACAGAACAAGGGGGTACTGATTGATTTAAAGTCAGGAAAGGTGTGTGTCAGGGTTGTATTCTTTCACCATACCTATTTAATCTGTATGCTGAACAAATAATACGAGAAGCTGGACTATATGAAGAAGAACAGGGCATCAGGATTGGAGGAAGACTCATTAACAACCTACATTATACAGATGACACAACCTTGCTTGCTGAAAGTGAAGAGGACTTGAAGCACTTACTAATGAAGATCAAAGACCACAGCCTTCAGTATGGATTACACCTCAGCATAAAGAAAACAAAACTCCTCACAACTGGACCAATGAGCAACATCATGATAAACAGAAAAGATTGAAGTTGTCAAGGATTTCATTTTACTTGGATCCACAATCAACAGCCATGGAAATAGCAGTCAAGAAATCAAAAGACGCATTGCATTGGGCAAATCTGCTGCAAAGGACCTCTTCAAAGTGCTGAAGAGCAAAGATATCACCCTGAAGACTAAGGTGTGCCTGACCCAAGGCATGGTATTTTCAATCACATCATATGCATGTGAAAGCTGGAGAATGAATAAGGAAGACCAAAGAAGAGTTGAAGCCTTTGAATTGTGGTGTTGGCGAAGAACGAACAAATCTGTCTTAGAAGAAGTACAACCAGAATGCCCCTTAGAAGCAAGGATGGCGAGACTGTGTCTTACATACTTTGGACATGTTGTCAGGGGGAATTGGTCCCTGGAGAAGGACATCATGCTTGGCAGAGTACAGGCTCAGTGGAAAAGAGGAAGACCCTCAACGAGGTGAATTGACATAGTGGCTGCAACAATGAGCTCAAGCACAACAGTGATTGTAAGGATGGCGCAGGACGGGGCAGTGTTTTGTTCTGTTATGCATGGGGTCGCTATGAGTCAGAATCGATTTGAAGGCACCTAACAACAACAACAGATAGAATAAATACGGTGAAAGTATATAACCCTGATGCACATCTTTCCTGACTTTAAACTACGCATTATCCCCTTGATCTGTTCAAGCAACTGCCTCTACAGATTCCTCATAAGCACAATTAAGTATTCTGGGATTCTCATTCTTTGAAATGCTATCCATAATTTGTTATGATTCACAGAGTCTAATACTTTTGCATAGTCAATAAAACATAGGTAAACATCTTTCTAGTATTCTCTGCTTTCAGCCAGGATCCATCTGACATCAGCAGTGATATCCCTTGATCCATGTCCTCGTCTGACTCTAGCTTGAATTTCTGGCAGTTTCCAGTCGATGTACTGCTGCAACCACTTTATAATGATCTTCACCAAAATTGTACCTGCAAGTGATGTTAATAATATTGTTCGATAATTTCCTCATTCTGTTTGGTCACCTTTCTTTGAAATAGGCATATATATGTATCTTCCAGTCAGTTGGCCAGGTACCTCTCTTCCAAATTTCTTGGCATCTATGAGCGAGCACTTCTAGCACTGCAGATGTTTGTTGAAACATCTCAGTTGGTATTCCTTCAGTTCCTGAAGGCTTGTTTTTCATTGCAGCTTTAGCTTCTTCTTTCACTAACATAGGTTCTTGATCAAATTCTACCTCTGAAATGATTGAACGTCCACCAATTCTTTTTGGTACAGTGACTCTGTGTTTTCTTTCCCTCTACTTTTGGTGCTTCCTGAGTCGTTCAGTATTCTGCCCATGGAATCCTTCAATATTGCAACTCCAGTCTTGTGCTTTTTCTTCAGTTTTTAAGGTTGATTATTCTTCCCTTTTGGTTTTCCAACTTCAGGTCTTTGTATATTTTATTGTAATACTTTACTTTGTCTTCTGGAGCTGCTCTTTGAAATATTCTCTTCAGCTCTTTTACTTCATAATTTCTTCCTTGCTTTAGCTACTTGACATTCAAGAGCAAGTTTCAGAGTCCCTTCTGATATCTATATTGGTCTTTTCATTCTTTCATGTCCTTTTAATTTTTTTTTTAATAATTTTTATTGTGCTTTAAGTGAAAGCTTACAAATCAAGTCAGACTCTCACACAAAAACTTATATACCCCTTGCTACATACTCCCAATTACTCTCCCCCTAATAAGACAGCACACTCTCTTCCTCCTCTCTCTATTTTCCTGTCCATTTCGCTAGCTTCTAACCCCCTCTACCCTCTCATCTCCCCTCCAGGCAGGAGATGCCAACATAGTCTCAAGTGTCCACCTGATCCAAGAAGCTCACTCCTCACCAGCAACCCTCCAACCCATTGTCTAGTCCAATCCCTGTCTGAAGAGTTGGCTTTGGAAGTGGTTTCTGTTCTGAACCAACAAAAGGTCTGGGGACCGTGACCACTGGGGTCCTTCTACTCTCAGTCAGACCATTAAGTCTGGTCTTTTTACGAGAATGTGGGGCCTGCATCCCACTGCTCTCCTGCTCCTTCAGGGGTTCTCTCTTGTGTTCCCTGTTAGGGCAGTCATCTGTTGTAGCTGGGCACTATCCAGTTCTCCTGGTCTCAGGATGATGTAGTCTCTGGTTCCTGTGGCCCTTTCTGTCTCTAGGGCTCGTAATTACCTTGTGTCCTTGGTGTTCTTCATTTCCCTTTGATCCAGGTGGGTTGAGACTCATTGGTGCATCTTAGATGGCTGCTTGCTAACATTTAAGACCTCAGATGCCACTCTTCAAAGTGGGATGCAGAATGTTTTCTTAATAGACTTTATTATACCAATTGACTTAGATGTCCTCTGAAACCACGGTCCCCAAACCCCTGCCCCTGCTACACTGGTCTTTGAAGCATTCAGTTTATTCAGGAAAATTCTTTGCTTTTGGTTTAGTCCAGTTGTGCTGACCTTCCCTGTATTGTGTGTTGTCTTTCCTTTCACCTAATGTAGTTCTTATCTATCATCTAATTATCACCCTCCCTCACTCTCTCCTCTCGTAACCACCAAAGAATGTTTTCTTCTCAGTTTAAACCATTTCTCCAGTTCTCATAATAGTGCTCTTATACAATATTTGTCTTTTTGAAACTGACTAATTTCACTCAGCATAATGCCTTCCAGGTTCTCACTGTTCTTTATCGATGCGTAGTATTCCATTGTGTGAATATACCATAATTTGTTTATCCATTCATCCATTGATGGGCACCTTGGTTGCTTCTAGCTTTTTGCTACTGTAAACAGGGCTGCAATGAACATGGTGTGCATATATCTGTTAGTGTAAAGACTCTTATTTTTCTAGGATAGATTCCAAGGAGTGAGATTGCTGGGTAGTATGGTAGCTCAATTTCTAGCTTTTTAAGGAAGCGCCAAATTGATTTCCAAAGTGGTTGTACCATTTGACATTCCACCAGCAGTGCAGAAGTGTTCCAATCTCTCCACAGCCTCTCCAACATTTATTATTTTGTGTTTTTTGGATTAATGCCAGCCTTGTTGGAATGAGATGAAATCTCATTGTAGTTTTGATCTGAGTTTCTCTAATGGCTAATGATCGTGAACATTTCCTCATATATCTGTTAGCTACCTGAATGTCTTCTTTAGTGAAGTGTCTATTCATATCTTTTGCCCATTTTTTAATTGGGTTATTTGTTTTTTTGTAGTTAAGTTTTTGCAGTATCATGTAGATTTTAGAGATCAGGCACTGATCGGAATGTCATAGCTAAAAACTTTTTCCCAGTCTGTAGGTAATCTTTTTACTCTTTTGGTGAAGTCTTTGGGTGCACATAGGTGTTTGATTTGTAGGAGTTCCCAGTTATCTAGTTTTTCTTCTGCATTCTTAATAATGTTTTGTATACTGTTTATGCTATCTATTAGGGCTCCTAACGTTGTCCCTATTTTTTCTTCCATGATCTTTATCGTTCTAGATTTTATATTTAGGTCTTTGAACCATTTTGAGCTTGTTTTTGTCTTTCATGTCTTTTTAATGACCTTTTTCTTTCTCCTTGTATAACATCTTTGATGTCATTCCACAACTTGTCTGCTCTTCGGTCATTAGTGTTCAATGAGTCAAATGTATTCTTGAGATGGTCTCCAAAATCAGGTGGAATATACTCAAGGTCATACTTTGGCTTTTGTGGACTTGTTTTAATTTTCTTCAGTTTCAACTTGAACTTGCATATGAGCGATTGATGGTCTGTTCCGCAGTTGGCCCCTAGCCTTGTTCTGACTGATGATATTGAGCTTTTCCAATGTCTCTTTCCACAGGTGTAGTCAATTTGATTCCTGTGTACTCCATCTGGGGAGGTCCACATGTATAGTTGCCATTTATGTTGTGGAAAAAAGGTATTTGGAATGAAGAAGTTGTAGGTCTTGCAAAATTCTGTCATGTGATTTTAGCATCATTTGTATCACCAAGTCCGTGTTTTCCAAATACAAATTCTTCTTTGTTCCCAACTTTCACATTCCAATTACCAGTGGTTATCAATGCATCTTAATTGCATGTTCAATGAACTTCATACTGCAGAAGTTGGTAAAAATCTTCAGTTTCTTCATTACGGCCCTAGTAGTTCGTGCATAAATTTGAATAATAGTCAAATGAATGCCTTATCAAGTTTCCATTACTATTCTATTTTTCCATTTTTCTATTATTCCAGCATTCCTATATAAAAGGGGGATCCTTTCTTCCCTAAGACCTCATTCAACATGCTTGGTCACCAGAAACCTGGAACTGGTTTTCATTTTTTTTTTTTTTTTGGCCTTAGTAGTTGGTGTATAAATTTGAGTAACAGTTGTATTAATTGATCTTCCTATAGACGTGTGGCTATTAACCTATAACTGACAGCCTTATGTTTCTTAGTTCTTAACTGCATGCATAGTCTTATCTGAAGGACATATTCCCCTCTTCTTTAAAGCCAGTCTGTCTACTAATACTCCTGGTCCCATGTCTATACTAGATTACAAATTTTGCTCTTACAAAAATGTTTTCTTAGATCTTCCATCTCTTTCTCCTTTGTATCCTTTTCTGAGTCTGACATAAATAAATTCACCCATGCCAAACAAACAGAAAAAAGACAAAATTCATTACAATCTGTAGGCCCTATCCTTCCAACTCCACTAAGGACTCAGTCTCTCCTTATCTACACGGGCATTCAGCATCTTTCAATGTAACATAGTGATTGAAGTTTGGATCTGATATCAGCACTAACTAGCTTTGAGAGGTGGGGAATGCTATTCAATCTTGCTATACCTCCGTTTCCTTATCTCTAAAACAGTAATAATGATAATATCAACCTCCTAATGTTTTTTTAATGTTGTTGTGAGGATTATTAAACATTTTCTTTTTTTTTTTTAATCAAGATTCAGTGCCTGGCATATATAAGGCACTATACAGATATTTTGGAGCCCTGGTGGCATACTGGTTAAGAGCTGGGCTGCTAACCAAAAGGTCGGTAGTTCAAATCCACCAATCACTCCTTGGATACCCTATGGGGCAGTTCTACTCTGTCCTATAGGGTCACTATGAGTCGGAACCAATTCAACTGCACCTAACAAGAACAACATATAGATGTTAGTCTTTACTATTAAAAATCATACTACTTTTACTGACTCTGCTATTTTACTACTTAATATGACTGCAATTTAATATGTTTACAATCTAATTTACCATTGGTATTCCCACTTTTTGTCGTGGTCCCCTTATCCTCAGTTTCACAGACAGACTTTATTCTCTAAAACATGTCACTATGAACAGCATTATTGAATCTTTCTCCTTGCATCCATGGACCTCGAACTCTCCTTGTTCTATCACTAAGCTACTTCTGTGACATACTGTCTGCTCTCTACCAACTTTCCCTTTAAACATACAAACTTTGTCTTAGATTCTACGCTTCACCTTTTCCTCCATGTCTACACATTCTTCTTCTCTTCTAATCATGATAGGTTAACATTAAAACTTGATATTTAATAGTACAAGTAATTTATAGTTGTTCTGCCTCAAAACTGGCATATTAAACATAATAGAGAAGTTGTGAGTATTTCTTTAAGCCTCAGTCCTCTCTTTTCCCATCCTGGGAACAACAAATCTCTTAACCAGTTACATAAGTATACAAATTATTCAGTAATTTTTGTGTTTTGTTTTTTTGTAGATGATATCAAATCGTACATTTTCTGTATCTTGCCTTTTATCCAGTAAATGATTTTGAGGCTAATCTATAGTGGTTGAGTACATCTAGTGCACTCCTTTTTACTCATGTGTAGTATCCTACATACCATCTGTACCACATTGTACTTAACTATTCCCCTATTAATAAACATTTCATAGTTTTTACAAATTTTACAAAAATAATCCATAATTTTTTAATATGTTTCCATGTCCATGTTTGTGTATATTTGAATGAGATAAAGCAATATTGAATATTTTTATTAACTTAACTTTACAAAACACTTATAATCTCTTCTTTTGATATAATTTATTTGTATCTTTTTTTTTAGCCACATTTATTTAGGCCTTGTCTATTTTGGAAATTTCTCCCATATTTTAACTTATTGCAATTAAATCTTTGATATATTTGGAACTTCTTTTGTAGTGAGAATGAAATAAGAATTCAACTTTATATAGAGCCCTGGTGACACAGTGGTTAAGAGCTCAACTGTTAACCAAAAGGTCGGCAGCTCGAATCCACCAGCTGCTCCTTGCAAACATTATGGGGTATTTCTACTCTGTCCTCTGGGGTCACTATGACTCGGAATCAACTCTACAGTAACAGGCTTTTTTTTTTTTTTTGTCTTATTGTTGTTTATATATGTTTAATCTACATCATTCTAATTGCCCCAAAAATACTTATTCAATAATTCATATAACAGGCAAAACCTATTTTAATAGACTAAATTCACTATGAATGTGGGTATATTTCTGGACTTTTTATTCTTATATATTAATCTGATCTTATTTCTAGGACAGTATTATTCCGCTTTAATCACTGTTTAAATATTTGGATGTTTACAAAATTTACTCTTCAAGAGCAAATTACAAAATAACTTTTCATTAAAAAAATCTACTTCTCCATATAAATTCCCAAATTAGCTTGCTAATGCTTCTTACAATATCCTATTGTTATTTTCATCCTGATTGCATTAAATGTAGAAAAGTATTTAATGATACTGATCTTTGAGTTCTAGACAATCTATTTCTTTCCATTTACCTTATGTATTGTTGTGTTCCTCAACTAGAGCCTAATGTGTGTTTGTGTTTTTATATAGGTTACTACATTCTTTTTAGTTTACTGCAGATTATTCTATCTATCCTCTTGATATTAAAAAAATTATAAAGATATATGTAAATCTGATTATGTCATCCTCTGTCCAAGAATTTCTAATACATTTCTGTTTCAATTATAATGTATTTCAATGCTAATGATTATAACTTAGTTCCTGCCTTCCTAAACCTAGTGAAGATCCTATTACCAGCCTTTCTAAAGTTTTTCCAAGTGTTTTTAACCACTGTGCAACCAGGGCTCCCCAAACCTTATAAAGATGACAAAATATATTTTAAATAAATTAATTAGTAAAGATAATTTCAAATAGAGATAGAAGAAGTAAATTAAACTTATTGTGTGAGGAGGTTTAGATCCCTTTTAGATTGGTTTATTAGATTAAATGAAAGATAAGTAGCTTGGATGTATTTTATGATAGTCAGGGAGAAAATAATTTTAGAGCTGCAAAAACTCAGGCCTGAAATGATGTATAAATAGCACATCCAATTTAAAGGGAGGAAAAGAACAAAGACATGATAGAAACAAGCTTGGTTGGTACCAAGGACAGAAACATCTAGTGAAATAATGTGGAAAAATTCAACATGTAACTATAAATTATTTAATAATATTTGAATAACTTGGAATATCATGAGATAGTTAAAAGGAATGAAATATATATTAAAATGCTGTACCAAGACAGTCGTTACTCTTTGGTTCATTTTAGTTCCTTTTAATAAAGTCAATAGTCCGTAAACCTCCTTCTCTACTATAACAAAAAACTAATTTGCTAGATTTAACTTTGTGAGGAGTAGATATGGGAAGTAATAAGAAGCATGGCAAACTAAAGAGCAGCTGCCCCTTCAGAAGAGGAAGCCATCAATTGATTGTTACCAAAGGGGTAAAGGGTCAGTTTTCAAAAGATGTCATAGCATAATTTCAAAGCATATATGTACATTTCTGCTAGAACTTTTGTAGCACAATTACAAAATGTTAGGAATTGTGTTTTTATCTACAACAGTGTCTTATTAGGTTCACAAGTTATTTCCTTGTTATTGTCTTAGTTTAGAACTGGTTAGGTGAGATCTGTTCATGTAGATCTGTGGTTTTTGCTTGCCCAACATATTTTTTCTTATTTTTGTCAAAGTATTCAGGCTACTCCACAAGATATTTTTCGATTGGTATTAGAGGGAGCTATTACATAACAATACTTTTTCAGACCTGAGATATAAACCAATTAATACATGATACAAAAGAAGTGATACACGTGTGAATCAATACACCTGTTTTATAACCAGTAGGGTTTTTGTTTCTTTGTTTTTCTTCTCTGTCTCTTTTTTTTCTTTTTCCTCTTTTTGATTTTTAATTCCAAGTATTTCAGGGAGCACTAAGAGTGGACGTATGACTTAGCCCTTATGCAGAGGAATATTTTACTCCCTGGCCATAATTATTTCCTCAGAGATAGGCTTATAACCCAATTCTTATAAATGAAACTCATCTTGTAAAATGTTAGTTAATTGGCTAAAAAGAAATGTACTATTTTTAACTCTCTCTTTGCACTATTTTAACAGGAAAATGTTAGCCTGAGACAGATAACATCTATCAAAATTTGCCTGAGAGTAAAGTCATCCTAAAGGAAAGATGGAAGATGAAACCAAGAACAGACAGAGAGAAGAAGGAGAGATAGGGAGAGAAAAATGCCTAATGCCATGATGTGGTATGAGTACAGGCACCACTATACTTTCCAGATACTTACGTAAGATGATATAGATGCTTTTATTTCAAAGCTCATTTGAGTTGGAATTTTATCACTTGCTGTGGAAACAGTTTCATTGCTATGCACATCTCAAGACAGAACAAGAGCTTTCTAAGGTCATAAATAGAACCCAGGCAAAGGATTAAGAGTTGTATCTAAAGTGTGTCCTATTTCTTGCAAGTATGAACTCATTAACAACTCCTTTTAATCTAAACTTAGCTTCTGGTTCCATCTTTATTTTGTTTATTTCTTATCAGTGTTCTTAGAAAAATTGGGATAATAAAAATACATAACATAATTGTTATTAAAAAACAGATTCTGAAATATTAATCATGAACAAGATATTGATTTTTTAGAATTTACAAATCTTATTTATTCTGAAAACATTGTATTTTAAAACAACTTTTGCTAGTGATTCATGCATATTCAGAAAATTATTTTAGTATTTTTTTATTTTACACATGATATAAAAAATAAATCTTCACTTGACTAAATGTCATACTTGTCTTGTAATTACAAGGAATTTTAATGCATTAACATTTAAACAGTAGTCTATGACAAATCAATTCCATAGTAATTTATCCTGTAATTGCTAATTGGCATTTGATAAGTTTGTTAATTGATATAAATAGCGTCATAGCTTATATGTTAAATGTCAAAAGTGTAAGTAGTTCTTACAATTAAAATTTATTAATAATAAATTAATTACATATATATAAACCCCATCATGTAATGTTAATTATATTTGATTTTTATTTCAGATTCTTGTTTCCCTTGAATGCTTTTAAAAGCTAGTAAATAATGAACTAATTTTTCAGGTTATTTAATAGGTTATGACTTTTTAGGTTTACCTGTACAATTGAAAAATAATAAGTAGAAAAAAATATGTAAAAACTACTCTATTTCTTCCTATTAGGAGATCATGTAATAAGTTTTTAAATCAGGCAGATTTTTCTGTTTCCCTTAATGTCTATGTTAACTGTATATATATTTCTTTGAGTGAAGAGAAAGTAAACACAAATAATAAAAGTGAAAATGCATATGAAAGTCTTAGAAACTATTAGCAACTCCCTCTCTTTATGAATATATACATAAACAATAGATTCTAAGTATTGAGAAGAATAAATAGAAAAATTTTGATGCTACAAAAAGTACAGAATAAAAGCAAGATAAATAAATGTAGGCTTCTGTCTTTTTTTTTTGTCTTAGTTATCTAGTGATGCTATAACAGAAATCCCATAAGTGGATGGCTTTAACAAAGAGAAATTTATTTGCTCACAGTAATGTAGGCTAAAAGTCCAAATTCAGAGCATCAGCTCCAGAGGAAGGCTTGCTCTCTCTGTTGGCCTTATCATTAATCTTCCTCTAGACTGGGAGCTTCTCTGTGCAGGGACCCAGGGACGCACACTGCTCCCAGCACTGCTTTCTTGGTAGTATGAGGTCCCCAACTCTGTGCTTGCTTCCCTTTAGATAAAAGGTGGTGCAGACCACATCCCAGGGAAACTCCCTTTACATTGGATCAGGAATGTGACCTTAGTAAGGGTGTTACAACACCATTCTAATCCTCTTTAACATAAAATTACAATCACAAAATGGAGGACAACCACACAAGACTGGGAATCATGGCCCAACCAAATTGATACACACATTTTTCGGGAGACATAATTCAATCCATGACAGCTTCACTATTTCCAAATAAAATTTTTTGCATTGAGTGTATTATTCAATTTGTAGAGTTTTTTTTTTTTTCTTTTTAATGAGGTTATGTTAAAAGAAAAAAAAGCTTTTGAAGTTGACACTTGTAGTAAATTGTAACCTGTAGACCACTTTGAATTTGTCTCAATTCAAAGCTCTTATGGTTTTCATTTACCAGGCTATTAAAGGAAGACAAACATAATGTTATGTAAATATATTTAAATTTAAAAGCGAATATGCTACTTAAACTGTAAATGTGTACACAATCTGAAAACCCAATACCTCCCATGTAATCACATTTGAAAACAAGTAATAAAATTAGGTTGAGAGTGATGTCACATGCTATGAGCACAGTAAGGAGCCTAGGCAGTGCAGCATAAAAACCCAAAACCAAAAATCAAACCCACTGCTATTGAGTCTATTCTGACTCATAGTGAGCCCATAGGGTTTCCAAGGCTGTAAATCTCTACAGCAGCAAGTTGCCACATCTTTCTTCCTTGAAGCTACTGGTAGTTTCAAATCACCAACCTTCTGGTTAACAGTTGATCACATTAACCACTGTGCCCCAAGGCTTCTTAACATAAAAATAGTGAATTAAAATTGAATTGCATGTAATACGAGCCAATCAATTTGACAGGAAATAAATATATGCATTTTTCAACACTTTATGCTTCAAGAAAAGTTGATACAAAGTTTACAATACTGATATGTATTAGGTTGAAATATGGCCCCTGAAAGGTATGTTTACCTAGAACCTCAAAATGTTTCCTTATTTGGAATAAGTGTCTTCACAGATATAATTAAAAGAAGTTTCTCAAGGTGAGCTCATCTTTGGTTAGAGTGGCCCCTCGCTCTAATGACAAGAAGAGTAGAGTAATAAACACAGTCACATGGAGAGAAGAAAAAGTTCATGTGAAGCTGGAGTCAGAGTTTGTAAGTAAGCAGCTCCAAGGGCAAGGAACGCGAAACAACAACAGCAACGAAGTTCTGTGGGTCAGTTCTACTGTGCCCTAAAGGGTTGCTATGAGCTGGAATTGACTAGATGGCAATGGGTTTGTGTCTTAGTCATCTATTGTTGCTATAACAGAAATAACACAAGTGGATGACTTCCACAAAGAGAAATTTATTTTCTCACAGTAAAGTAGGCTAAAAGTACAAATTCAGAGTGTCAGCTCCAGGAGATGGCTTTCTGTCTCTATCATCTCTGGAAGAAGATTCCTTGTCCTCAAACTTCCCCTGGTTGAGATGCTTCTTAGGTACAGGGACCCTGGGTCCAAAGGAAGCACTCTACTCCTGGCACTGCTTTCTTGGTGGTATGAGGTGCACAACTGTCTGTTTGCTTCCCTTTCCTTTTATCTCTTGAGAGGTAAAAGGTGGTGGAGGCCACACCCCAGGGAAACTCTCCCTTTACATTGGATCAGTGAGGTGACCTGAATAAGGGTGGTGTTATAATCCCACCCTAATCCTCTTAATATAAAATTACAATCACAAAATGACAGGCAACCACAGAATACTGGGAATCATGGCCTAACCAAGCTGACACACACATTTTTGGGGGGACATAATTCAATCCAAGACAGTTTGGTTTTTGGGTTTTATAATAAAAATAAGAACTCTGGAGTTTAGAGTAAAATATCCAAAAGTTATTAACTGATAGATCTGGGATTTAAACTCTGGTCCAAGACCAATGCAGTCTAAAATTAAATGTGGTTAGTACACCTTTTTCCTCATACGCATTTTACTGATGAAGAAATTGATTGTAATTAGCCATATATTTTTTTTACCTGACTGACAAACAGAATTAAAATTATGTTAAATGTAATGTCTGTCTCATATAATATTAATCAAAATATAGTCTAGGACACTATAGGTGAAAATACAGAAGAACACAATATCAATGTGCTTGCTAGTAAATGGGACCAAACACTATAGAAAATAATATATTTTTACAAATCATAAAGAAAGAGAAGTTTTAGGAAGCCACTCCAATGAAGCTATACTCATCTTCAACATACTCGTTGGCCAAAAATATTTTTGGACTTCATTGATGAAAGTAAAACAAATAAAAAACTACAACAACAAAAAATCCAACATTTATTTCTACTCTTCCATGTTTAATTTTAAATTTAATAACTTTTTTTTTAAGAAAAAAAAGTTGTCATTTTTATCCCTGGAACTTGAGCCACCTGTGTCTAAGAGTTGGGTAATAGAAATGTATCAGATAACAGACAGTGAATTTGGGCTTAAAGCAGAAATTGAGTGTATACAGAATTTATTTTATATAGGCAAAAATTTAAACATTTTTTAAAAGTGAATTACAATAATCTGTTTTGTGAAAATTTTTTTCTATTAATAAAAGTGGTGGATGCAATATGTATATAGATACATAATGAAATTGGTAAAATATATGCATGCTTTTAAATACAAAAACAAAATTAAAATAAAGTAATGGGATAATCTTAGTAGAATTTTAGTGTTATTTGGGGTGTGAGTCTTAACCCTTCAAAGGCTGATTTTTAAAAAATTTTTTGGCGATGCCATGTTTTTTCACTAATGGAATGGATACTGAATCATTGTTTGTTGGTAGTTTTTTTTAATTATTTGGAAAAAAGGGGTGCCATTTGCAAGTGTGCTACATTGGTCCCATGTTCCATGAAGTACATCACAAACGCAGTACATACCAGTCCCATGGCCCAGGAAGTACATCATACTACCTAGTTATACTTGAGCCATAAACTATCAGGGAGGCAAGCACTTCATGACAGTTGTCATCAGGGAGGTTACTAAAGCAAGCGGGCCATATCAGTCCTGTGATTCATGAAGTATATCACACGCGCAGCACACATTGGTCCCTCGACCCAGACGGTGCATCACAAATTGTTTTCACCCTGAAAATAACTCATTTACTTGAATATTTCTGAATACAGGTAACTGTACCCTCCCAATAACACAAAGGAAATAGTAAACATGCTTGCAAGACTCATCTAGCTGTACAGAAGCCAAAAGACACAAAAGTTTCACACAATCACTCCTCCAGGAAACATCCCCTCGTACAAATGGCTGTCAACATTAAATGTGGGGAAGACTAGCTTCCTTGTTTTTTAGGCAGTTGCACCAGTATCTGCGATGACCCCCTAATGTACTAAATGGCTCAAACACCTGCCAATGAACTTCCAGGGACAGAAAATATAACTAGAACATACATGTGACAGTGGCCATAAAGGGATTAAAGTTTTATTGCTGTGAGTAACTGACTATGGCCACATGTTATAAGAAGAGTGCCATTAATTCCTTCTCTTGCCCATCAGAAAGTAGAATCTACTTTTTCTTTCTCTTGAATCAAGGCTTGAGCAGGTACTTACCTGGCTAATTTGATGTGGAAGTTAAGATGTTCTTGTCTTTCAAGCCTAGGTTAAAAGAATCTTGCAGTTTCCACCTGGGGTCCTTGTAACACTCACTTGTAGATGCCTAAGAAGATTTATAAGAAGCTTAACTACCCTAGCAAGTGTATATGGAGAGGCTTTGAGACTATAATGAGAGGGGGGAGATCCCAGCAGCAAATAACCATCCAGTTATTCCCTTCAAGACATTAGGCAAGGGAGTTTACTTTTCTTTGATCCTCCAGACAAGACAGCTGAATACCACTGAGCAAACCTAACTCTTGCTTCATGGATCTGAAGACTCATCCAGCAGAATTAAAAAAAAAAAAAAAAATCTTGATCAAGTTGGGTTTATTCTAGGAATGCAACTATACAATGGACATTTATTTATCTGCTTAGATTTATTTATCTGCTTAAATTCCTGACCCACAAAATTATGAAATATAATAAAGTGGCAGTTATTTTAATTAAATAAGTTTTGGGGTAGTTTATTATGAGCAACGAATAACCAAAGCACTAACAAAGAAAAACAAGTTATTTGATTTTATAGGTATTACAATGGTACATTCTAACTACAAAACGAATGGGATAATTAAATAAACTGCCTTAGTATCTCAGACCTGGCATTGAAGCTGAACTGTGAAAGTGTTTTAACACAGTATCTTAGGTGATCTCTGTGTTCAGTTGTTTATTTAAAAGATTTACTTATAGTCTGAAGTAAAACAGTTTCCAGATGATCAATATTAATTATGTAAATATTTGACATGATAGAGGGTAAAGGCAGTAAAGAACCACCTTAAATTTTATAACTAGTTGGAATAAAATAGGCTTCTATTTAATGTATTAAAATTTGCATTCGTTCATTCATGCATAATGTACTCATTTAATCTTTGATGGAATCCTGACTCCTAGTTGAGGATTTTAAGAAACCTAGGTATTTATTGCATAAGTCTGCCAATTACCTTGAATAGTGTTATAACTCAAGATGAACATTTTTGAAGAAACTGTAGTTGGCTGGGACACCCTGGTGTCATAGTGGTTAAGTGCTATGACTGCTAACCAAAAGGTTTGCAGTTCAAATCCTCCAGGCACTCTTTGGAAACTCTATGGGCCAGTTTTACTCTGTCCTATAGGGTCTCTGTGGGGTCACTATGAGTTGGAATCGACTTAACGGCAACGGTAGTTGGCCTTTGTTTGATGGTTTTGGAGATAAAGTTTTAGAAATTTCTTGAGGGAACAGACAGGTCAAAATGATCATCACCAGTGAGAATAAATCATTTTACAAATTCAAAATAAATAAAGTCATGTCAGCAACTGAGGTAAAAATAAATAAATAAATAAATAAGGTAGACTGGTTAATCACAGCGAAGAATATGTCAGAAGAGAGAAATCTCATATTCATTGTATGCTGGATAAGCTTACTCAGTTAACCGCTTCTGAAGCTTTTATCTAAATATTGTTGCTCCCATGTATTTGGGTCATTATTTGATTAAAATAGTAAGAAAATACATTTATGGCACTTCATCCTAAAGCAGGGACAGTCCTATTCCTAAAGAAATATTTATAATTGAGAAATCTAGAGCTAATTTGTTTAATGTTACTGTGCAAGAATACAGAGACATTAGTACATATCCCTGATGCCATATTGTATATATGAATCAAAAGCATGTAAATACACTGATATAAGAGCAATAATAAATTTATAGTAAAAGGAAGAGTTGATAAACCATGTTGCAGTTGTTCAAAGATGAATTCACAGGCAAGGAAATAATTTAAGCAGGATTCTGTAAGTAGAAGAGAACGTCAAGAACCATATAAGAGATGAGAAAGGGTGCAAAAATTTTCAAAGACAATGTCAAATATAAATATTTGGAGGCAGAAAGAATATTACACACTCAGGAAATACCTGAGAAGACAATGCTACAGATGAAGGGATGGAATGTCTGGAGGAAGGCCTAAAGAGAAAGCGCTGTGACATAGTATAGAGAGAGAGCTAGCCTTTTAATCATGGAAGACCTACACACTAAGGGAACTAATTTTTTAAAAAGAGAGATGATATAAAGAGGGGTCAAGAGTTCATTATTGAATCCCAAAGTTTCTGATTTTTCATCTCACCTCCGCCACTTGTTACCTGAGTGGCAATGGACAGGTTACCTAATTACTCAGGGTCACAGTTTTTCTTCTCTGAATCAGCTCGATGGCACTGGGTTGTAACGTAACACACAGGGCAGTTTTGTGGATAAACTGAAAGAATCCAGGTAAAGCAATTGGTACAGTGTCTGGGACATAGGATATACTCAATAAATTTTAGACAGTATTATAAGCAAATACTTTATTCTCTAGCCAGTTTTTCATTTCCTTGTGTGTTTGTTTTTGAAATATTAAAGGCAAAAGAAAGTCATGATATGAAATAAGCAGTAGCATTGGAGATGGAAAGAGGAGGACAGATGGGAGAGATGTTAAGGAGAAATAAGACAAAAGGGTTAGTGATTGGCCAAATCTACGTGTTGTTTAAGGAGAGAATTTTATAATTAAATTTTGTAGTTGATTTCTTATTTGGGTAACTTGTCTAATGATGTTTTCATTAATAAAGAAGAAAGACGGTTTGTGGAGAAATGAGTAGAATCAAAAGTATTGATTCATCCATTTCATGGATGAAAGGAAGAAAAAATTAACATTTATTTCTACTCTTCTAGATTCTAAACTATATATTTAGTGTGTGTATATATATGCACACACACTCTGTGTGTGTGTGTGTGTGTGTGTGTATATATACATATTAAAGTGAATCTGTTTCATGGACCCTTAAAAAATTGTGTGCTCAATCTCAGGCAAAACTCTGCCAATATTCATTTTTGAGTTGTCTTGGTTGAAACCAGTTCTTTAAGGAAACTCATGTAAAGAGAGTAAGGAAATTAAAAAATAATTGATGACCAGAACATTAAAATATACCATTTAACGGTTTCATGAAAGAAGAGACAATTTGAAAGGAATAGTTGAGGAGTAAGGGGAGGTAGAAATAGTGTTAGCATAGAAACAAAAGGATTTAAGAATTTCAATTTGGAGAAAATGCTTAACACTGCCAAATGCTCAATATAAAAGTAAAACAGGACTGAGAAGTATTATTTGGATATGAACTTAGGAAAAAATTAATGCCAATAAAAATAGATTGTTAAATATTCTTAGAAACATTGTTAAAATCTGAAATAAACCAATTTTAATTTGTCAGTTCACTTTAGTGTACTTTTACTCTTTCTTACCTACCAGGAAGCAGATGCCTTTTAATAATTTTCAAATATGTTTAAGTAATTTGAAATTGACATTTATTTTATTTTTCAAAACACAAAGTCATTTGATGTAGGAAAACATATAGACAAAGATAGTTTCTAAAATCTGTATCATGTCATTTGCATTCAACTGTGTGGATTTTAACAAATTATGGATAACATTGTGAAGAACGGGAATTCTAAAACACTTAACAGTGTTCATGAGGAGCCTGTACATAAATCAAGAGGTAGCCGTTTGAAAAGAACGAGGGAATACTGCATGATTTAAAGTCAGGAAAGGTGTGCATCGGGGTTGTGTCCTTTCACCATACTTAATCTGTATGCTAGCACATAATTTGAAAAGCTGGACTATATGAAGAAGAACAGAGCATCAAGATTGGAGGAAGACTCATAATGACCTGTGATATGCAGATGACACAACCTTGCTTGTTGAAAGTGAAGATGCCTTGAAGGGCTTACCGATGAAGGTTAAAGACTACAGCCTTCAGTATGGATTAGCCTTCAACATAAAACAAAACAAAACAAAAAATCCTCACAACTGGGCCAATAAGCAGCATCATAGTTAACGGAGAAAAGATTGAAGTCATCAAGGATTTCATTTTACTTGAATCCACAAGCAACAATCATGGAAGCAGTCGTTAAGAAATGAAAAGATGCGTTGCATTGGGCAAATCTGCTGCAAAAGACCTCATTAAAATGTTAGAAAGCAAAGACGTCACTTTAAGGGCTAAGATGCTCCTGATCTAAGGCATAGCGTTTTCAACCACCTCCTATGCATGCAAAACCTGGGCAGTGAATAAGGAAGACCCAAGAAGAATTGATCCCTTTGATTGGATTGCCACAGTGACTACAATAATGGGCTCGAGCATAACAATAACTGTGAAGATAGCACTACCTGGCAGTGTTTTGTCCTGTTGTACATGGGGTCACTATGAGTCAGAACTGACTCGATAGTACCTAAAAACAACAATACACAGTTATCACTTTAAAAATTTATATAAAATAATTTCCTAGGAACTATGTACTGGATCTAACCCTGGAAAAAATTATCTGCAATGATTTATTCTAATTCAACCTTAATATTGTTCAATTTATATGTACTTTAAAAAAAATATATCATTTTTTTCCAAATGCAGGCTTTGAAAGACCCATGATATTATTTTAGGAACTATAGGATGCCAAAAATCAAACACAGATTTTGAAATCAACAGTGAAAATATAATTGGAGAGGGCATCCAATTTTTATTGGAAAAACTGTTTCCTCAATACATGCATATACTTCTAAATATACATATACTTGTAAATATAAATATAAAAGGAATCCATGTGGGTCTTATATATATATATATATATATATATATATATATATATATATATATATATATATATCTCTACCTTTCAATATGAAGCTATATAATTCTATCACTTCTAAAATCCCATTAAGTAATTTCTGTAGTTTACTCCCATTGGCATATCTGAATTATATTTTCTTTTTAGTAATAAACTGGAATTAAATTAAGTTAAATTTTAATAATACAATTTTGGATATTATGCAGAAATTATGCATAGTAATTTTGGTACTCCATTAATCAGGAAATAAAATGTACATATAAACTACGATTTATTGAGGAAAAATGCCATCTTACATCTGGTGCATGGTCTAAGGTCTAATCCTGCATGCAACACACTAAGAAATCTCACACTAACCATGGATTAAAATTAAAATTAAACTGCATAATGAGGCATATATTTAAAAATGATCTTTTATTTGTGATTTCACTTGGAAAATATCACTATCCAAACTGTTGCAATACACATCTTTTAAAAATATAAATCATTTTTCAAAATGTATGAAAAATAAGCCTTAATATTTTATGAGCCTGCAATAATTTAGTGAGCAATACATTTCTTTTAGAATAGTACTTATATATTCTAGGAGATACTCATTAAAAAAAATCACAATAGTTTTCTACATACAAGGTTATGAAACAGGGAATGTTTCAGGGCATCTGAAATTTCAGTTAGGTTTTTAATTCCACTGTCTTGGAAAACACTTCAAGGGATACCTACAAATAGTCTCTTCATGTTTGGAGCATATTGATTGGTCGTCAAGGTAGTGTTGTTTTCAGATTTGATGGTGATTATCCTTCTTGATGCATTTGAATTATGGTGCTGGTGAAGAATACTGAACATACCACGGGCTGCCAGAAGAACGAACAAATTTATCTTGGCAGAAGTACAGCCAGAATGCTCCTTAGTAAAGAAGATGGAGAGATGTCATCTTACATACTTTGGTCATGTTATCAGAAGGCACCAGTCCCTGAAGAAGGACATTAGGCTTGGTAAAGCAGAGGGTCAGCAAAAAAGGAAGACCCTCAAAGAGATTGATTGACACAGTGCTGCAACAATAGGCTGATACATAGCAAGGAATGAGAGGATGGCAGGAGACCATCAGTATTTGGTTCTGTTGTACATAGGGTCCCTATGAGTTGTAATCAACTGGAAGGCATCTAACAACAAACAACAAATTGCTTTATATTGTTAATGGATTTTAGTGAACACACAATTAAAAAATACCTGGATAAAACATAGCTATCCATTCCATAGAAAACATGTTTCTTTTTTACTGCTAATCTATTTTGAAGGACAAAATAATTAAGCACTTTATTTTCTTTTTGTCTTTTAAGTTACAATCCCAAGTTACAATACAAGTCATATATTTGAAATCATAAAATTTAGATATTTATGGAATAATATCAAACCATTACTTAACCAAAATTATCTCTGTTTGAAATAGAAAGTAATGCAAACATGCAAAACCATAAAGGAATTTTAAATAAATATAAAGCATTCTCCTCTTTTTTTTTCTATGTCTATGTTGAAAAGAAAATGCACAGTCTTATTCAAGAATTTTCAGAAGTAGTGAAAAGTTGTATTTTAATTAATGCCAACTTGTTGAAAATATAATAGGAATGTCTTAGTCACTATTTACCTTAAATATTTTACACTAAATTATGTATGTCTTCCAATTAAATATTTTAAGTCTTTAGATATTTTAAAATGTAAATTATAAATTATGTACCAATTTTGTATTAATTATGCTTAAAACATAAATTACATACTTCCAAAAATATTATTTGCAGTTTAAAATTATGACCAGTTTCTAATATAATAATATTTCCACAATGACTAATTTCAGCTCATTGTAATTCTTATTAATAACTCATTGCAGTAGAGTCAGTTAGGCTCATAGCCACCCAACCGGACAGAATGGAACTACCCCAGAAGATTTCCAAGGTTGTAACGTTTATGAAAGCAGACTGCCACATCTTCCTCCTGAGGAGTGGCTGGTGGGTTCAAACCGCCAACCTTTAGTTAGCAGCCAAGCGCTTAACTACTGCACCACCAGGGCTCCTTATAAATAGAGTTTGTTTATATCAAAACATAAATATTAGAAAGAATGAGGAGGAGGAGGAGTGAATCGTGAGTTATGGAAATGTAAATAAAAGATAATTAAAGGAGAAAAAGAGATATTATGCAGTAACTAATTGATGTCAAGCTAATTGAACATGTTGCATGTGTGAATGGTATATTTTAAAACTAAGATCAAATACTTTTGCCTTAATAATTTGATGACTAAAACATTTTTGCCAGTATACTGCATAAAATATATATTTTTAAAGTGCCTCCATATGTTTCCTGTGAGTTTGTGGAACTTACAAATACAGGCTCTCCACAAATAGTCATTTGGGTTGAATGAGTCCTTTTGTATTATTTTTGTCTTCTTTAGTCTTTTTTAGTCATAACTTATCATTATTGACAGCAATGGGTTTGGTTTTATTTTGGTTTTTTAGTCATAAACTTAGTCATGCCATGAATAGTGTCCAGATAAAGAAAACGTTGCCTAAATAGCTATTCTATTTACTTATAATTTTAGCAATCTAAATGGATTATATGAGGCTATGAACTCTGTATTTTCCTTTGTATTACTTCTTTACATACTTATGAATTAAGGTAATGTCATTCAGTTCTCTAAGATATTGATATTCTGGAAAAGTACTTATCCAAGACACATGTTGTTGCTGTGTGCTGTTCAGTTGATTCTGACTGAGAGTAATCCTATAGGACAGAGTAGAGTTGCCCCATAGGGTTTCGAAGGATGTAATTCTTATGGGGACAGATTGCCACATCTTTCTCCTGAAGAGCAGCCTAACTTCTGGTTATCGGACTAGCACCTACCCCTGAGCCACAAGGGCTCCTTTACAGAACATGTAATCAACTACAAAATAGAGATGTGTCAACTAAGTTGAAATAAATAATATCTTTTACACATTATTCATATATATATATAATATAAAATTATTGAAACATAATTTTATACTAAATAAAATTTTGCACTTCTGATTTAAATAAAATGTGTTTTAAAAGATCTATTGACTTTAAGATCTGTTCTAGTGTAAAAGCAGAATGAGTTTAAAACAGATTAATGCAATGGCACCTTTATGTAACTCTAATGATACATGTTATTTGCCATCATAGTTAATTTAACTATACATATGTATGCACATTAATAGTATATTTCCTTTGAAATTCCATGAAAAAAATGTAATTTAAAATACCATGAAACTACAGCTAAGACTTTAAATATAGTTAACTACATATCTGGTAAATTACTTAGGATAAAATAGAACAAACAATTTGATTTTATAGCACCGTAAGTAACTATGATTTCCTAATGAAAGACACTTTCTAAATGCATCATTTTTTTTCCTCCACACGAAACACAATTATGTTAATAATTTGTATTTAAGGCACAGAGAACACCTGTGGCTTGAAATTTGAAATGATATATTGAGTTTCAATTGTTATTTTAATGCGTTTTTTCTTCTGTACAAAGCGTGGAATACAAAGCATCAATATAGCTTTCACACTGAGCTGAGATGCAATCACTCTAGGCTCAAGTGAGGGTCTCATAGTGTTATCACAAGATTGCAAACAGCTTCTTATGCACTACAGCAGTATGGACACCTTAAGAAAGCTTTCAAATGGTAACCATGCTGAGCTCAAATGAGACAATTATGGATTTAAATGGATCTTAGTAGTAATAAGAAAATTATGAATGTGTTGAACAGTAAAAGAAAAAAGTCATTCTAACTACTGAAAATGTGGAATATGCATTTTTCTTGCTAATGTTAATTTCTATATTTTATATAATCAAAATTAAAAATTATTTGATAGGCCATATCTCAAATAAGGATGTGTAATAAGATTCTAAATACAGTTTAAGAAAACCTGTACAGTTGATTAAATACATATTTTTTAAGGAATTTTAGGGTTCTGTTGTCACTGTATTTTTTTTTTTTTAATTTACTTTTTTTTTTTATTAGGCTGGTAGTAAACATTTGAGCCTCTTACACAAGGAGACTGCACTAGAAGTTTGGTTTTCTAATAGCAGAGAATGGCTTACCTTTAACGTTCATGATTATTGCTCTTTATTTGTCTTCATCATCTAGTGTCGAAGCAGGTCTTTTGTTGTGTTTTCTGCAGTGTATTCCATAGACTGCACATAGCATTTCTTAAGTGCACTCACCTTTGTGGTGAATGTATTTAGCTGAAAGTTCATATATACATGTTTTCTAAAAGTTTATCATCATAAATTTATCTTGAGCTCTATAAGGTTATATAAAAATCTTAAAGTTTTTTTTTAGGCCCAAAGTCAGGAATTGTCTCTTATTTCTCTTAAGAAGTATTGATTAGATCTTCATTTTCCCTTAAAATGATTGTACCAAAAAATGAAAACCACAGATAGCCAGTCGATTCTACCTCATGGCAGCCTCATGTGTTACAGAGTAAAACTGCTCCGTTGGGTTTTCTTGCTTGTAATATTATAGAAGAAGACCACCAGGCCTTTCTTTCTTGGTGGCTCTGGGTGAGTTCTAATCACCACTCAGTAAATTAGTGAAAAAAAAAAGAAAAAAAAAACCTTTGCCATTGAGTTGATTTCAACTCATAGCAACCCTGTAAGACAGAGTAGAACTGCTCTGCATAGTTTCCAAGGACTGCCTGGAGGATTTAAACTGCTGAGCTTTTGGTTAGCAGCCGTAGCTCTTAACCACACCGCCACCAGGGTTTCCTTTACGTGAGTAATTGAGTGCAAACTATTCACTCCACCCAGTGACCTAAAATGATTGTAATGGCCTGGCTTATCTCTGAGCTCTCTTACTGGGTTTAAAAAAAAAAAAAAAAGATTTGAGGTAAGTTTTTTCATCAGAGGAAAAATAATTCATCCTTGGGATTTATTTTGCAAGAATAATTTTTCTTTGTGTGTTAAGTACACATAAAAAGGTTAGAGCTTCATGAAAAGTGTTTGGGGAAAGAAAAAAAAAAAGCTCAAGACCATGGGAATACGAAAGGGGTAGAGGGAATAGAAAGAAAATGTGATTCTGAGGTGCTTCTCAGCCAGGGAAATACCCTTGTCCTCGTCCCCTGATTTGTATGGAGAATGAAAAGAGCAATAATCCCTTGCTCTGGGGATTTGATGTCACCAGAAAATTCAGTTATAGGCCATGAATAATTCTAAGAACTGATGGGTTCTTGGCCTGCTCCTAACTTGGGTTTCTAGTGTGAGACTTCTGGGCAGGCTAGACTCAGGTAGCTAGGGTATAGGTGGTGAGGCCAGAGAAAAAAGATGGCCTGGTTTGTTCTCAGTTCCTGTGTAGTACAGATAATGTATGGAGAGCCAATGGACCTACCGGCCTATGGGACAAGGACACAAAGTGAAACAGTAAACAGGTTTCTGATTTATTTAGCAAAAGATTCATTTAATATAATGAGCTAACACCTGAGGTCGTTACTACAGCAAGCACATCATAGAATTTGCTAGGTAGTGCCCACCCGTGCACAACCATGAAGCCAGAATCTCACCTTCCCTCCAAAGTCAGGACCTCATGTAAGCCTCTTTCTTATATGTCCAGATGCCATTTTGAAGGAGAAGAGAGGTCTGAAAAACTGGTTTAATTTATACTAAACACACTGACTTTAAACCTAAATATAGTAAATTACTATATCAAAATTATTTTAAGCCCAGATTAGAAGTGAATATGTCTTTTTTTTTTTTTTTTTTTCTCTATACGCCATAGCAGCGCTTGGCTCATCTGATAGATCACATCTGTTACAGAGACTAAAGTTGCTAATTTATTTGCACATCTGAGTTGTAGTTGTGAACAAAACTCAATGCTGCTACTCATGAATAACGCCTTTTAAACCAAAATTTAAGCAATTCATAATAGAAAGAGACTTTGTGGAGACTTTGTGAGTCCCATTGTGATATTTGAACCTTGCATTAGTTAGTCAAAGAAGGAAATACATTAATTGTGCCAGGAGCAGTATTGCCTAAGAATGGCCCTGGGTGCTCAGGACAAGTCCTTCAGTGGTGCAAACTGTTAAAATGTTCAGCTGCTAATCCAAAGTTTAAAGGCTCAAGTCCCCCTAGAGGTTCATCACAAGAAAGGTCTGGAGATATATTTCTGAAAAATCAGCCATTCAAAACCCTACGGGGCACAGCTTCACTCTGACCCACGAGTTGGCCATGAGTCGGAATGGACTCCGTAGCAACTTGTTGGTCAGAACAAGGAAGGAGTATTTTCCCGGTTACAGCTCACTACTCCTAGGCCAAGGGAATGTAATGTCTCAGGGCACCACAGGACTTAGGTCCTCAGAAGCATCGTGGTTGGAGTTTCCAGGCAACTCCTGTAAATAGTAGGCATTTCAGTCTAACTGATACCAAGCAACCATGTAGACCATTTCACTGCCCATCTCCCCTCACTCCCACTTGTAAAAATGGAGGCCCATATTGCAACATGGGATCTCTCCAGTGGAAGGAAACTAAGGACAAGTATAGCTGAGAGCTGGCCCTGGCAAGCCAGCCCATTAGATGATGTCAAGCCTGAAGAACTGTGTGATTCTGTCTTGCTGATACTACCCTTGTGAGTTTTGTCCTTTTCCAATGAACCCTATTCCTTATCCATGGTTTGTGACTTTATAGAAATCTTCCTGAGTCTTGGTGGAACTAGTGAAGGCTCTGAAGGGACTCATCCAGAACAATGCATTTTAGACCCTAAATAATAAAAAAATTCCACTAAGTAGATGAATTACTGTTTCGGCTACATCATTTTGCATATTTCTATTTAAAGGGCAATTCTTGGAAACTTTTCGTTAGGCCTTATTTGAGAAATAGAAGAAATTTTTAAAAAGAGAAGAATATTTTTAAATTAGTTAATTCTACAAGTTCTATTCATTTTGTAGCCATGCTTTCTAAAGAAAATATTACTAAAGTAATTATTGCCTAGTGGAAGACATTCTGCTTCAATGTCAAAATAAGTTTCATTTTATAAAATGAAAGAGGAACACAAACTGACAGATATGCATGATCACAAATGTAAAATAAACAGCACGACCTGTCTTTTTACCCCCTTTAGTTGTATAAGTTTTCCTTGTATCTGTAGATTGTGAACTAGAGGATAATCTGATATTTAGCAGCCATCTTTACATAAGAAATCAGAAATTTTCTTAGCTAGTTAAAAATCACATCAGGTCCATACTTTAACCCATGTTATGGTTGTTGTTAGTTGCTATCAAATCGGCTTCCACCGTGGTGACTTCCTGTATAGCAGAACCAAACGGTCTTGTGCCATCTGCATGATTGTTGGTATGTTCTGGTTATTATGTCAGTTCATCTCATTGAGGGTTTCCCCTATTATTATTATTTTTTTTTGACCCTCTACTTTACCAAATATGAGGTCCTTTTCTAGTGATTGATCTGTTCTGATGATGCATCCAATGTAAGCAAGCTGAAGTCCTGCCATTCAAACTTATAAAGAGCGTCTGGGTTGTATTTCTTCAAAGGCTTATTTGTTCATTTATTGTGGTAGAGCACAGTATATTCAGTATTTATCCCCAAATCACAGTTCTAATGCACCAATTCTTCTTCTGTCTTCACTTTTCATTATCTAACATTTGCATGCATATGAGGTAATTGAAAAAACCACAACTTGCTTCACCAAAAAATTAGTCATAAAACTGACACCTAACCCTGTTGTTGCTGGTGGTGCCATGGAGTCAACCCGATGTGACAGAGTAGGACTGCCCAATAGGACTTTTTAGCTGTAATCTTTATGGACGCAGATTGCCAAGCCTTTCTCCTGCTAAGCCTCTGGGGGTTCTAATGACTAACTTTTGGGTTATCAGCCAAGTACTTAGCCATTATGTCATCATCTAACCCTATTCCCTCTCAAAAAAAAAAAAAAACAAAAAAACTATTATTACACCAATTAAGAAAATCTAGCTCTGTAAATTCTAGGGAGTGCAGGAGAAGTATGATGAATTAAAATTTGATTCAGTGTTTTATAAGTCTTCTTGAAATTAGACAATGTTCCACTGTTTTTCATAAGGTTTTTACTGGCCAATTTTTTCAGAAGTAAACTGCCAGGTACTTCCTCCTAGTCTGTCTTAGTCTGGAGGCTCTGCTGGAACCTGTTCACCAAGGATAACCCTGCTGGTATTGGAAATACTGATGACAAGCTTCCAGTATCACAGCAACACACAATGCATGTATTGTGTTGGGCAAATCTGCTACAAAAGACCACTTTAAAGTGTTAAAAAGCAAAGATGTCACCCCTGATAAGCCATAATATTTTCATCACTTCATAAGCACAAGAAAGCCGGACAATGAATATGGAAGATCAAAAAAGAATTTATGCCTTTGGATTATGGCGTTGGTGAAGAAAATTGAATATAGTATGAACTGCCAGAAGAATGAACAAATCTGTCTTGGAAGAAATACAGCCAGAGTGCTCCTTGGAAGAAAGAATGGTGAGACTTCGTCTCATGTACTTTGGATATGTCATCACAAGGGACCGGTCCCTGGAAAAGGACATCATGCTTGGTAAAGCAGAGGGTCAGAGAAAAAGAGGAAGATTCTTTACAAGACGGATTGACACAGTGGCTGCAACAATGGGCTTAAACATAACAATGATTGAGAGGATGGTGCAGGACCATTCAGTGTTTCATTATGTTGTACACAGTGTCACTAAGAGTCAGAACCAAAAACGACAACAACTTGAAATTAGACAGAAATATTGCTTTGTTCTAAAAATAACCTGAGCTTTTACTGGAAGATGTCAGTGCCCTTGCATTTTTTGATGTGGACCAGGGGGCATGATAACAGTATGTGTGATAGTCTCATGATGTTGTTGTTAGATGTCATCAAGTCTGTCCCAACTCATATCTACCCAGTGTATAACAGAAGGAAACACTGCCTAGCCCTGCACCATCCTCACAATCATTGCCATGTTTGAGCTCATTTTAGCCACTGTGTCAATCCACCTTGTTGGACGTCTTCCTCTTTTTTGCTGACCCTCTACTTTACCAAGGATGATGTCTTTCTCCAAGGACTGGTCCCTCTTGATAACGTATCCAAAGTAGGTAAGATGAAGTCTTCCCTTCTACGGACCATTCTGTTGGTACCTCTTCCAAGACGGATTTGTTGGCACAGAGGCTAAGAGCTCAGCAGCTACCTGACAGGTCATCAGTTTGAAACCACCAGCTACCCTGTGTGAGAGAGACACGGCAGTCTGTTTCTGTAAAGATTACAGTTCTCTTGTGGTATCTAATTTTTCAGGATCATATAAAGAACCTAGAGAACTCGAATAAAAAAAAATTAATTGAATGTTGTTTTAAATATATTACCTATGTTAATAACCACTACTAAAATATAGATAAATTCAAATTTGTTGATTACAGGAGAAATGGTGACGTAAATATGCATATGAAGAATTATTTTTTTTACCATTTGGTTCAAAACTTTTAAAATAAAACAAGAAAAAATAAATTAAGATTGTTCAGATGGTGTTTAATCACTTTATTTTATTCAATAACCCTTTTTGAACTGCATTGAATGACTAATTTTAAAAAAATTATTTTCATGTTATAGTGTTAGAGACCTCATTTTAATGTGCAAAGTTATAAGGCTAGGTATCAAGGTTATTGATAGAAACGTATCTCTTTTGTCATGACTTTTTGAAGTTAAATACCATTACAAAATGATATAGGAAAAACAGGTATTTATTCTTTAATAAAAGTAAAAATGTATAAAAATTATAAACTAAGATACACACTTTTAAAATGATATTTTGTTTGCTTCAAGTTCGTTACAGGATTGAAGAATCAGTAATGGTGCAAAATATTTTTGAACTTTGATTTTTTAATAATATCATCCGCTTAATAAACAGTGTCAGTACTGAAAAAAATGTGTTTAAAGACACCTTTAGTGTCACAATTCAACTAAAAATAAAATAAATCCCCGAAAGGAAATGTGCTCTTTTTTCGTTATTCAAAGAATATATTATTTAAATAACTTGCTTCAATTACTGTAGACATTGCAGGGGCATATCCAAATCGGATAATGAGATCAATTATATGGATTTTGACAGAAAACATTTGAGTATTTACATCCTGAATCTGGTGATGCCAAAATCATCTAAGGATATTCTGCTGTGCACAGAGTTCATTGCTTAAACTGAACTCCATTCAGTTGGGAAATGCCTATCAGCACTGTGTTTTGTGACATACACTAATTACAAAGTTAATTTTGCAAATCTCATAAGCTTAACACTTTAAAGATTTATTTGAATTCTTTAAATGATATGCCTAACAATGTTCTGAGCATATTAAGCAACTTTATTAAACTCAAGTAAATTATTATTTTAGCTAAAAATGACATTGGGTTTCTTTAAAATTAATTTCTATTTTTGGCACTCTAAATATTAAAGAGAGTGTTTAAGCTTAAGAGATCAGTTGAAAGAAAAGAAAAAGAAAAAATTAAAACAGTCAGTCTAACCTCAAAAATATCTTCTTAACTAAAATATTTTGAACTCATCTCTCTTTCTTCCTTTAAAACAGCAGTTTCAGAGGAGATCCTAGGGTGTTTCCATAGATTACCTTTTCTTTTTTTTTCATCATTACCAATAGTAGCCTTTCCAAGTCCAGTTTTATCTCATCATGGTACTAAGTATCCTATTATAATGCCAATTTTTGAGGAAATAAAGCTATTAAAATACATTTCTGGGAAGGATTTCAACTCAGCATTGGAGTCATGATGTTATTAGAGTAAAACAAAGGCATTGACCAGAACTATTTATGAAGTTGAAAGTGTTTGTCAATCTTGTTTGATTGAAAAAAAGGGGTATAGTTGGCTTGAGAATATACATACACACACATATATATACATGCATAATATACATATAATATATATATTATGTATAATATAAAATATTATATTATCCTTGGGTAGTGCAAATGGCTAATATGTTTGGATGTAACCAAAAGATTGGAGGTTGAGTTCCCCAAGGGATACCTCAGAAGAAAGTCTTGGTGATATGCTTCCAAAAAATTAGACAATGAAAACCCTGTGGAGCAGAGTTCTACCCTGACACCCTTGGGGTTGTCATGAAGAAAAATTAACTTGAAGACAATTTTTTTTTAACATAGACAATATGTTTAATATAGGCTAAAAAAAAAAATTTTTTTTAATATGTTACAAGATAAAGGTAACATGATAAAATAATAATAATCATTCCATCCTATCATCTCTATTTGTATCAATTTAATAATCTAGCACAAATAAACTGTTCTATGATGCTCTTAAATCCTGTAAGGTATAAGTCAATACTGTGCTTTAAAAATACATATTATAAGCACCCATAATATAAAATTAGAAATAGAAATATGTCTTGCTTTGTGAGGCTCTCTGTTATTAACAATAAATCTTTAGAAACCTATGTCATTACAAAATTATTCATAAAATCTCTGAACTTAGACATAGAACCAGGTGAAGTATGTAAAAATGTAAACAATTTTAAGTTTATTTTGATCTGACACACTGGGGTTAAAAAAATAATAAATAATAAAGTAATAATAATAATAAATAAATAAAATAATAATAATAACAGTTAATCTTTATAAACTAGCTCTGAGAAATAAATCTAAACAATCTCCCTAATCTCCACCCTTGCAGAAGAATGGTACATTTAGCTAATTCTCTAACCTTGGAGAGAAGACTTAACATACCAGTCTGATGTCACACTCGTCCTTATCCTGGGAAGCAAAAGTAAGAATTTCACAAACCCTGAATTTCTGCTCACAGAATGCCACCCTGTCGATTATGACACTTTCCAAAGAGAAGTCCCTGCCAGAGGTGTGGGTTGAGACTCTGCTAGCTTCCTTCAACCTCAGACCCTGGCTATGAGAGACCTCTGCCAAGTGCAATCCCTGGTCAAGCCTTCCTCCAGAGACTTCTCCTTAAATACAAACACCTGAAGTCTAAAGATTTTGACTCTAACCATTGCATTAACATTGTGATTGTAATAGTTAATTCTGATTCCCTGGTTCTGAAGGAGAATGGTGAGGTTTTATGTGTGTGCTTTGCCATGATCACCTTTCAATGTATGTCAAAGTGGAGTATCTCTCTATTGATTTCTAAGTTTAAAATAAAAAATCCTACAGGACATAAACCTTTTTCTATTATATTCCAATTACCTTATCAGACATAAAAAATAAAAAGGCGACTTCAAAAAATGAGCATGACTCAATTAGACCCTCAGAAAAATATATTTTACTGCCATTCTTGCACATTATGTATTTGCCAGTGGCTCCAAATTGGAAAAGGTCATCCCCCTATTACTATTATTAGTGTTTAACAAAGAACTCAGGTCAGGTATTGAATAACTGGATCATTAGTAATAGAAGTAACAACCAGCATTTCTAGTTATTATGTATGTGAGCTAAAGATCTCTAAAATTGCTAGTTTTAGCACTATATTCGAGAGAAAGTTATTTTCTCAGCCAAACGTACTTTTTTGCAGTTTTCAAATTGGGATTTTATTTTTAATACTGACTATTTTTATGGCATAAAACTTAAGGAGGAATTGCATAGTAAAATTAGTTTTCTAGTGTACAATATTTTATGTTTTGACAAACATTTAAGTGATACTTTTGACACTAAAATAAAGATATAGAACTGTACTATCATCCCCTACCTCGCATCTCAAATTCAGATACCCCTTTGGAATCAAACCTTTTCTCATGTTCTGCCAGTGGTAACCTTATTTCCCTAATATTTTGCTTTGCTGCCATGTCATATAAATAGACTAACACAATATGTAGCCTTTGAATCTTAGTTTAATCCATCTGAGATTTATTCATGTTGTTGTGTGAATCAATAGCCTGTTCCTTTGTAATTGATAAGTAGTATTCCATTGAACCGACTCAACGGCACCTAACAACAACAGTATTCCATTGTTTGACGATACAACAGTTTATCTGTTCACCAGTTGAAGGAGATTTGGGTCGTTTCCAGCTTTGGACAATTATATATGACATGATTGTCAGAGTTTGCATACAGGTTTTTGTATGCCATAATTTTTATTTACCTTGGGATAGCTGCCTCATATTTTAAGTATGTGTTTAATTTTATAAAAACTGCCAAACTGTTTTCCAATATGTCTGTAACATTTTGCATTCGTATCAGCAGTATATGAGAGTTCCAGTTGCTTCAGACCTTCTAGTTACGTTATTACATATTTATAATTTATATAGAAACACATATCTTAGATTATTGTTGTTGTTAGGTGCCATAAATAGGTTCTGACTCATAGTCCCCCTATGTACAACAAGACGAAACACTGCGCAGTCCTGCGTCATCCTCGCGATCTTGCTATGCTTGAGCCTGTCGTTGCAGCCACTATAGCAATCAATCTCCATATGAGTATCTTCCTCTTTTTCAGTGCCCTGTACTTTACGAAGTATGATGTCCTTCTCCAGGGACTGGTCCTTCCTGATGACATGTCCTAAGGAGCATTCTGGCTGTACTTATTCCAAGATATATTTGTTCATTCTTCTGGAAGTCCATGGTGTATTCAGTATTCTTCACCAACACCATAATTCGTAGGCATCAATTCTTCGGTCTTCCTTATTCATTGTCAAGGTTTCGTGTGCCTATGAAGTGACTGAAAACGCAATGGCTTGAGCCAGGCACACCTTAGTCCTCAAAGTGACATTCTTGCTTTCTCATACTTTAAAGAGGTCTTTTGCGGCAGATTTGCCCAATGCAATAAATCATTTGATTTATTGACTGATGTTTCCATTGGCGTTGATTGTGAATCCAAGTAAATCCTTGATTACTTCAATCTTTTCTCCATTTACCATGATGTTACTTATTGGTGCAGTTATGAGGATTTTTGTTTTGTTTATGCTGAGGTGTAATCCAAACTGGAGGCTGTGGTCTTTGATCTACATCAATAAGCGCTTCAAGTTCTCCTCACTTTTAACAAGGAAGGCTGTGTTATCTGCATAAATGTAGGTTCTAAATGACTCTTCCTCCAATCCTAATGTAACATTCTTCTTCAAATAGTCCAGCTTCTCAGATTATTTGCTCAGCATACAGTATTTATTACATTATTAAAACAAAAAACAAACCAGTTGCCATCAAGTCAATTCTGACTCACAGTGACCCTAGAAACACTGATGACATAATGGTTAAACACTCAGTTGCCAACCAAAATGTCAGTGATTAGACAACTCATCATTGTACCTCAGGAGAAAAGATCTGGCAATCAGTTGTGGTAAAGAATATAGCCTAGGAAACCCTATGGGGCAGTTCTACTTTGTAGTATAAGGTTCCTATGAGTCAAAATCAACTTAATGACACACAAAAACAACAACACACACACACATATATAGTAGCTGTGGTAGCAAAGTGGTTAAGGACTCCACTGCTAACATAAAAGTGGACAGTTCGAAACTACCAGCCATTCTGCAGGACAAATGTGGTAGTCTGCTCTGTAAAGATAAATTTACAGCTTTGGAAAGCCTATAGGAAAGTTCGACACTGCCCAATAAGGTCACTATGAGTCAGAATCCACTCAGTGGTGATAGTATGGAGATATATATATACACACATATATATATTATATTATCAATATATGTAAAGAGAGAAAAAGAGAAAGAAGCCTTTTTAATGGGCTTAAGGTAGTATTTCTTTGAATTTTTATTTTCCTAAGGACTGATGATGTTGAATACCTACCAAATCTTTTTGGTGCAATGACTTTGTGCATTGCTTCCATCTGCTTTTGATATTTTCTAAGTCATTCAATATTTTGCCCATAGAATCCTTCAAAATTGTAACTTGAGGCTTGAATTTTTTCTTCAGTTATTTCAGCTTGAGAAATGCTGAGCATGTTCTTCCCTTTTGGTTTTCTAACTCCAGGTCTTTGCACATTTCATTATAGTACTTACTTTGTCTTCTCAAGCTGCCCTTTGAAATTTTCTGTCCAGCAATTTTACTTCATCATTTCTTCCATTCACCTTAGGTACTCTATGTTCATGGGCAAGACTCAAAGTCTCTTCTGACATCCATTTTGTTCTTTTCTCTCTTATTAACGACCTTTTCTCTCATCATATATGATGTCCTTGATGTCATTCCACAACTCATTTTGTCTTCGGTCGTTAGTGTTCAATGTGTCAACTCTGTTCTTGAGATTGTCTGTAAATTCAGATGGGGTATACTCAAAGTTGTATTTTGGCTCTTGTGAACTTGTTTTAATTCTCTTCTACTTCAACTTGAACTTGCAAATTATCAATTGATGATCATTTGAAGCAATTGAAGGAATACACAGTCACTGTACCACGAAGAATTGACTGACGTTCAAATCTTTCGGGAGGTAGGATGTGATCAAGAACCGATGACATTGAAGGAAGAAGTCAAAGCTGCACTGAAATCATTGGTGAAAAACAAGGCTTCAGGAATTAAGAGAATATCAGTTGAGATATTTCAACAAAGGCATGCAGCACTGGATGTGCTCACTTATCTATGTCAAGAGATTTGGAAGACAGCTACCTGGCCAACTGACTGGAAGAGATCCATATTTGTGCCCATTCCAAAGAAAAGTGACCCAAGAGAATGCAGACATTATTGACCAATATCATTAATGTCACAAGCAAATAAAATTTTGCTGAAGATCTTTCAAAAGTGGTAGCAACAGTACATCCACAGAGAACTGCCAGAAATTCAAGCCAGGTTCCTAAGAGGATGTGGGACAAGGGATATCATTGCTAATGTCAGATGGATCTTGGCTGAAAGCAGAGAACAGCAGAAAGATGTTTACTTGTGTTTTATTGACTCTGCAAAGACATTCAACTGTGTGGATCATAACAAATTACAGATAACATTGCGAAGGATGGGAATTCCAGGACACTTAATTGTGCTCATGAAGAACCTGCATATATATCATAAGGCAGCAATTAGAACAGAATATGGGATACTGCATGGTTTAAAATCAGTAAAGGCATGCATCAGGGTTGTACCCTTTCACCATACTTATTTAACCTGCATGCTGAATTGAAATTGATGCACCAAAGCCAAAAACTTGTTTCAGAAGTTGAGATTGATGATGTTGCACAGGAACACCAGGACGGTATGAAAAAGTTAGTAAGTCACAAAATGAGGCTTCACTAGAAGAGCATGGCCAGCTAACCAACCTGGTCTGAAAACAGCTCGAGAAGCAAGTACAGGAGACTGTTGTGGGGTATTTATGGTTGTTAGGTGCTCATACACACGCTGGGCTTATGTGCTTCAAATTTCATGCCTATGTCAAAGGAGAAAACACCAGGCTGTCCCATCAGCTTGCCCAGATGTGGGATAAAAAGGAAAGACAGAAAGATGTGAATTAAAAGCAGTCAGCAGTTGAACATTAAAAATGGAGTCGAACATCAAAAATAGAGTTGAACTCTTTATTACAGTAATGCTGGCAGAACAAACAATTGGGAAGTGTTTTTTCTTTGCAATTTCCTGGAAGAGTTTGCTTTACAAAAAAATAATAAATATCTCACTGTCAAATTGATTCCGACTCATAGCGACCCCATAGGACAGAATAGAACTGCTCATAGGGTCCAGGAAGCAATTTCCTGGAAGAGTTTGCATACGGTTAGTATTATTTCTTCCATGCCAACTTGATTGTTTTACAAGTGAAGTCATCTGATACTGCAGTTTTCTTTGTTGGAAGGTTATTAAGAATTAATTTGTTATTCTTTAATAGCTATGTTAATATTCAGATTATCAGTTTATTCCTCAGTGATTTTTGCAAATCATTATGCTTATCAGTATGCATAGATGCAAAAAGTCTAATATTTTCAATTTGTGGACATAATATTGTTCATAGTGTATTCTTATCCTTTATTGACCGTAAGGTCTGCATTGACGTACTGATGTCCTTTCTTTCATTAATGTTTTTGGTAAAGTATGGTTTCTCTGTCTCTGTTTTCCCCCACGTTTCGTCTGACTAGAGGTTTATCAGTATCATTGATTCCTTCACAGAACCAGCTTTTGATTTCATTGTTTTTTTCTTTATTGTTTTACTGTTAAATATCATTGATTCCCACTGTTTTATTATTAGTTCTTTCATTCTGCCTATTTTGGAATTAATGCGCTCTCTATTTCTAAGTTTTTATGGTAGAAACCTAGGTCACTGATTTGTCACCATTCGTGTTCTCTAATATGAACATTGAATTCTATAAATTCTCTTGTTTATAGTTTTAGAAATTTTGGAGACTCCTGTCTGGAGTAATCATTGTCGTATCCTCTTTTTTATTCTCTCCTTGGAAAATGTCCTCAATTCTATTTACCCTCAACACTGAAACCTGCACATCTGTACTGTTACACCCATATACATTGTGTCTCCTAGGAAATTACTATGGCATCAGCCCTATGACAAAGAATGCTCTGGGTCACTCAGTGAGCCAATAGGAAACCTTTTTTTTTTGGAGATTTCCTTTTGAATATTTATATTGACTTCCATTTACCGTATTTTCTTTTGGGTTGTTAGCAACAGTTGCATTCATTTTTTTTTAACAATAAGTAAATGTGTTATACATGCAAAATTACCATTTTTTTTTTTTTATACGTACAACACAGTATGTCATACAAAACAACTTGGGTTAAATAATTTGAAATTTTTTTCAATTGGGGGGGGGGTTGGCAAGGAGGTGGTACTTGTTTCCTGCAAAAAAAAGTCTTCAATATTGGAGCATCTTGTCATTCCCTTTGTGAGTATGAAGAAGTCAAGAAATCAATGAGAATTATTAAAATAGAGCCCACGTGCTTGGAACATTCTACAAACACTACATTTTAAGTGATATCTCTGGGAATATTTCCATTCTCACAAGAGACTCAATCTTTGCATAAAGATAGTTCCAGTTTCTGGGGTAGGAAAAGGTAATAACATGTATTATAACTGACTTTTTTACCATCAGAGAATTTGTAAAATTTAAATTTGTGTTATAATCACTGAGAAGGATTTTGTTGCTCTTAACGTCATGCAGCTATTAAAATTCTTCAGAGTACAGAAAGCTTAGAAAAAATAAAGACAATTCTATCTTTTAAACATTAGTTATTTCAAGAAAGATGATGGTAAAATAAGGTATTAAATTATTATTTCAACTTGGAGTTTGGAAATGTACTATTAAACAAAAATATATGTATATAGTTTGAGCCTAAAACTAGTCATTCTTTCCACGTTATTACACAAGTCATTTTTACATCTCATAAACTAATTTGTATTTTTATTCTCTGCCTAGATTTTGATAGTTACAACCCAGTGTCTCAAAGTTTTTTTTTTTTTCTTTTTTTTATGTTTGCCAAATAATGACATTAGGAAATAAAGATTTTAGAATTTAGTACAGAAAACATCATTTTTTTTCTAACGTCAGGATTTAAACATTATTTTGTGATAACATAGACATTAAAAAGAGAAAACTCAGCTCTTTTTTCAGATGACAACACATTAAAAGAGTATATTTGAACCACCACACAAGAAATATTTGAAGCTATATAATAAAAAGCTTAAAACTATAACATTATCTCAATCTATCTCTCATTTAAAGAGATATCTTTCTTTGTGCAAAGATACTGAAATCTCTCTGAAATTATGATGTTAGTGCTATAATTTGTCACGAAACTTGCCTTTGAAACACCAGAGACTTTCACAGATTCATGCAGAAGTGAAATGCTCAAAGGCCCTGTAAAAATATTCATGGGACGGTTTCACAATTTAAACCATTTTTCTATACTATATGCAACATTTTTGTCTATTTAAAAAAAAAATCAAAGAAAGAAAAAAAGTAACTAGATGATTTGACATGAAAAAATATATTAGTATAACTATTGGGAGTTGATTTATAAAAGGAAATCTGGGTCAACCAAAGTGAACTCTTTTTCTTTTGCAATCCCTATGTAATTTCTAAAGTAGACAAAACACCCTTGCAGACATATTATCTTTTATCATAATAAGTGAGTCAGAATCACTTAAGTAAACTTTCCTTCAACTTTCCAAATTATTCTAGGATTCTACTATATCTGCACTCCTAGAAATATTTGGATGAAGCGTTTTATAAAATTGAACCAGTTTGTATGTTATGAAACTAACATCCACTTCCATATGCTCCTGTTGATTAATTTTCAAAGTGTTAGTTTACTGTCATGTAGACACATCCATAAAAGAGCATAGACCACTCCACCTGTGAGATAACAAATGACAAGACGCTGGCAGTAGATGGTGACAAGGTCATTTCTTTTTCCATCTGGAATCATACCTGATTATGTTAGAAAACCCAGAAATATTGTGAAAATTATCATCTGCTCTCTATGCTCAGGGCAGTTCAACTCAGGGTAATATTTAGAAATGTCTACACAATGTTAGATGGCTGATTAAAATTAGTTTAATTGATGCTACCTTTGATTTTGCACCTTATATTAAATGGCCTATCTTGTGACTATCAGACTTATTTCCTAATATTGAGGAGAAAATTCACCTGAACTCTTATCAAAAGTTAGACCATTTGTGAGCAATTTCTCCAGTTTTCTGGAAGGAGCTAGTAAGGCTGGGATTGGGAGGACCAAGACTTCCAGAAATTGTTCATGAGTAAATTTGCAATCTGACTCACGGAGTAAATATGAGAGTTCCAAATGAATCTTGATCATCTGTATTGGTAGCCAAAATTACTTCTCTAAACACAAAAAGCTAGTAGTGAAAAATGTTTATTTACTCCTAGCAAAATGAAGGCTTGAGTGAAGGAAAGCATGGAAACTTAACCAGGCCTACAAGAGAAAAATTACTGCTTTGGGATTTTTTTTTTTTAAGCGATTCACTAAAATATAGCCGATCTAAAAAGGGATAGTGGTGGTTCAGTGGAAATATCTGACCGTATGGCCGTGAGAAGCTTTACGGGAAATCATTGTTTTGCATATAAATAATGTCTCTATAAGAAGGCATATATATATACATATACATATATTTATATTTATATACACATATACTTTTAAAAATCCATATAGCACATAATAATACCTAAAGATAAAATAATTTTATGAACCTTTCTCATTAAAAACATCATTAAAAATTACAGGATGCAATGAATATTAGATGACTTAAGTTAGCTTCTATACTTGTTTAACCAATAATTCTTACAGGCAGCATTTATAATTAGCCTTTTTCTTCCTCTCTTTTTTGGCGTTTAAAAAAATTTTTTTTTTTGATTAATTTTGTTTTTTGTTAAAGTGCTTCTTGTTGTTCTTAGGTGACTTTGAGTCAATTTACACTCATAGTGATCCCATTTGACAAAGTAGAACTGTCCCATACGACTCTCTTGGCTGTAATCTTTACAGAAGAAAATCTCCAGGCCTTTCTCCTCTGGAGCAGCTGGGTAGGTTTCATTCACCAACTTTTTGGTTAGCACCTGAGCGCTTAACTGTTTAGCCACCAGGGCTCCTATTGAAGTGTTTAAACATAGGTCTGTTTTCTTCTCTTTGTCCTGTTGTATAGTTGTTGTTGTTCTTGCTGTTGATATTTTATTTGTTCTGATTTGATTGAGATGTTGAAAGTCTTAGTTATTAGTTTCCCAAGTACAATGTCCATTAAACTTATTTATATTGTTTAGCAAGAAAACTGAATTACAAAGTTTGAAGTATAATGGAGGGGATGACATTGACATGCATAATGAAATAATTCATTTTTCAAGAATTAAATTCCCCTTGAAATGACAATATCCATTATGTATATTTAATTATTTATAAATTGTTGAAGACTCTATTTCTTTTGAGAGTCATCGTAATTAAAATATAGAGCTAGGAAAATACCCTGATGGATGGCCTTATAAAAAATTTCTGAATATATGAATTTATAAGGGAACTACATCTTAAAAAGAAAGTGCTAAATAAGAGAGACAGCATTTATTTTATACCACAAAAATAACATTAAGTTAATATTCCAATATAAATGTAATTCTTAGATTTTATTTTTAATCAAGAAGAATACTTTTTCTTATGAAATTTAAAAATATTACACAAGGAGAAATATCTTTTGTAACATAAATAAAAAATCAGTTATATTTTATAAATGTATATAGTAATTACATAAGCATAAACACAATTCGTCATTGCTTTCAACTGTCCTCAATTATGGTCTCACTTCGTTTAGTAACATACTAAATGTTACAGTAATAAAAATTACAGGAAAAAAATTAAGATTTTTCTTAAATAAAACCCACTGCCATCGAGTCAATTCTGACTCATAGGGACCCTGCAGGACAGAGTAGAACTGCCCCACAGGGTTTCCAAGAGTAAATAAGCCAATATATAAGCAAATTTACATATGATTTTTTTCTCTTAGCTCTCTCTTTTCTCTCTCCATTTTGTTCTCAAGAATTCACTTCAGAATCACAAAATAGAACAATCTTGGTGACTGAAATTTGCTTAAACATATGCTAGCATTACACCTAAACGAGTACTCAGGGTTGTGAGAATCTACCCAGCAGTCATGTGAAAAATTTAAAGAAAATTTTTGTGGATGTTTATTTTAGCTACCATATTTTAAAATGTGTTAATGTAGACAGTATCCTTAGTTATAAATATTTGTTAAATGATAAAAAGTATTATTTTTTGTACAATGAAATAAAAAAAATTAGGCTTGTTAATTTTAAAGTCTCACTTCAGACTTTAGAGATCTAAATGAAGCTAAATATAATAGATAACATAACTTTGAACCTCTATTCTAGTCCTTTTAGAAGGAATCTTCAGGATACAAAGCCAGGAACATATGTTTATATATCTAAAATATTCTTCCTGTTTTTTTTTAATGTCTTATTATTATTTTTCTTTTTTTTTGGTCCAGCTATTTATACCCTGTGTTAAGAGTACTTCTCAGTGAGGTATGTCCTTAAATAAATGCAAGGATCATTTGTTTTTGTGCTGAAGCTCTAGCTTTGTTTTGTAGTTTCATACAATTTTTCTACAAATTTTCAGTTTGTTGCTTGTTTAAAGCCTTTTGTTATTATATTTATTGTATATATTCAGTTAGTAATTGTTGTTTATAATTGAAATGTTATATAATTTTAAACCACATTTTAAATGCAAATAATGTTTATATTATTTCTATTTGCATGTATTAATTTATTATTCTTATAAAAATACAGATTTCTGTATTAAAGTCAATTGTAATGAGAGTAGACAAACTTGGTTATTTAATTGATTTAAACTCTTACACAGATTTAACTTGATTTTATTATTCAGAGCTGTCATTTATTTCATTTTATTATTGAGAGACATGATGGATTTAAAAGGTTAACCAAAATGCAAGCAACAAAAAACAACTTCTAATTTCTTAATTGTATAAAACTATTGGAATCTAATTTGGTCATAATCTTTAATTGGGACATTTTTTCATAAAAATAGAACTTTTGTGGTCTAATTTCACACATCTTAGCTTTATTTTAAATGGACTGATTGTGTTAGCTAATATCTATGCTTTAGGTATGTTGTTTAACCCAATGAAATCACAAGAAATTAAATTTGTTCAATTTTAATGAACAATTCTATCATCATACACATGAATGATTACATTTAGAAAATTTATGGATACCACCTAATAAAGTAAAATACATTGGTCTTATTACTTTCAGCTGTAAAATAACCTATAAGTGACCTTTCCCCATTAGCACAGATAGGGCTTTTTTAATATGCGGTGTATCTCAAAACACGTGACTCAGTTTTTGGTTTAAATGGATCAGTTCTATTTTCCTGGCTTAAAGAACAATTTTTTTTTTTTTTTTTTTTGGTGCCAAAGACCTTCTACTTATCATGTAATCATCTAAGATGGCTGCAGTGATAATTCACATCAGTGGTACCACACACCATTAGGTGGAAAGTTAGTATAGTGGAGCTAACTAATTTTTCTGTATCACTTAATCAGGGTCATTATATCACTGCTCATTAATTTCTAAAATTAATAACATGATTTCAAATTATATTTCATATTTTGGCAATAATATTCACATCATGTCAAAACACAATCCTCATTATTCCAAGTGTTGTTTTACTGTTTTAATTCTCATACCTGATCTGCAAAACATAACTTATACGCATTCTGTTGAAATGTGTATTGCTGTGGGTGATGTTATTTTCCCATTAGTATTTATGGGAAGAGTTAACATCATAATACAATTAAATAATATGAGTGATGACAATCATTTATTGGGGCAAATCCCACTTAGACTAGTTCCTGAAGGTCACCAAATGGTAAAAGACACATTGGCAGTTAAACTTTTTGGTTTTGTGCTCTTACCTCCAAAGAACAGCCTGAGGGGCTATTACGTAAACCATAAAAAAGCTAAGTTTAGTAAAGTTAAAAATAAGATGTAAATTTTATGATAAAACTGCACGCTAACTTTTGGATTTGTTTCAGAATTTCCAGGATTTTTTTTTTCCCTTTCACATATGCATGGCATTATTATGTATTCCTTTAAAAATATCTCACACAGTTATTCCTAAGAGGAATAAATGCCATTATTTTGTTGGCTATCATAACTTCATATTTTAAATGTCTAATATACTTCACTGGTTTGGGAATATACTTCAAGAACTCTAGCATTTTTCATTCCATTGATTGGCATCCGATCCTTCACCACATTACAAAGAAAGCAACACGGATTAATTTTCATGACAAAATCTTCGGTTAACTCAAATACTCTCTTCATATTTCATTTATTTCTTTGTATTTGCTCTAGCAAGAGTTTGTCTTTCTATTAGAATATCAAGTTGCCTTCAATTATAGCATCCAATCTGGTTGAGCATGCAGGAAGAACTCCTAAGTACAGGAGAACAATCCACTCAATCAGTAAGCTGTTAGCTTTGCCCTGCACTATGAGAATTCTTCTAGACTATCTATAAATGTCTCTCAAGTTATTAATTTGCACATGTACTTACTTGTTTAAGAAAGAGTATGATGTCCTCTAGTGGCCCAGAAAAAAAAAAAAATCAATGCTTACGTGTTCAAAGCAATGATTGTAAAAAGTATTTTTAAATAAAAATAATTTTTTTATGGAGCTGATGCACATGCTCTTTATAGCATATTTTAAGTTTTAAAATAATCACTCTCAAAGCATTTAAATGTTTTAACACTTGATAAAGTTGCACTTAATTGTCATATATATTTGTAATTATTGATGGGGTATTGCAAATTTAAGAATTTTAAGTGATTTATTCACATTTTAAGAAATGTATTGAAAGATAGCCTTAATTGTGAGCAATGGTAATTATATCTAGTTTTTTAAAATGGTTTTCATATTTACAAAAAAACTGTGAAGATAGTTTCCATTTATCTCATACACAACTTCTTTCATTATTAACGTTAAACTCGTTGCTGTCAAGTTGATCCCAACCTATGCCTGTCAGAGTAGAACTGTGCTTCCTAGGGTTTTCTGTGGCTGAATTTTTTTTCTAGAAGTCAGCCCCAGGCCTTCCTTCCTCTGGGGAGGGTTGAACCACCAATTTTGGTGAGCGGTGGAGTGCTGTAACCATGTGCACCACCTAGGGACACCATTGTTAACATTCATATTGTTAATATTAGTATGGTACATTTGTTACAATAAAGGAACTAATATCGTTATTGTTATCTAAAGTTCATACTTTATTCAGTATTCTTACTTTTTAGCTAATCTATTATGTCTTTTCCAGGAACTCATCCAGGATACTCCATTACGTTTAGTTATCCTGTCTCCTCAGGCTTCTCTTGGCTATGATAGCGCCCCAGACTATCCTTGTTTTGGACGACCTTGACAGTTTTGCCAAGTGTTGGGCAGGTATTTTGTAGAAAGTACCTCAATTGGGTTTTGTCTCTTGTTTTTCTCCTGATTAAACTGGTTATGGTTTTCTGGAAGAAAGACCACAGAAGTAAAGAGCCATTTTTATCATATCTTATCAAGGGTACATACTATCAACATGATTTATCACTGTTGATGTTAACCTTGATCGCCTGGCTAAGGTAGTGCTTGTCAGAGTTCTCCCTGCAAAGTTACTCAACATTACTCCTTTCCATACTATATTCTTTGGAAGAAAGTCACTGTGCACCGCCCATACTTAAAGAATAGGAAGTATATTCCTATTCCTTGAAGACAGAGTATACACATAAGTTCTTTGGAATTCTTCTGCACAGGACATTAGTCTCTCGTCCCTCATTTAATTATTTATTTATTCAAGCATTTAATTACAGCACTAAAAATTTATGGACATTTATTTTATACATTTGGTTATAATCCAATACTATTTTATTTAGCTTTTTTTTTTTTTTTCCTCATGTTCTTCCATCTTTGGCCATTTGGAGCTAGTTCAGCTGGTTCCAGTTTCCTTTTGACATGACCCATCTTTTAAATTATTTTATAATCTTTTGTTGTTGTTGAAAATATATACAGGTGAGTATATACCAAGTCAACAATTTCTGCATGCACAATTCAGTGACATTGGTTGCATTCTTCAAATTACGCAAACATTCTCACCCTCCTTTTTGAATTGTTCCACCCTTATTAACTTAAACTCGTTACCCTCTAAATTCCCTATCTAACCTTTCAATATGCTGTTGTTAATTCGATCCCATATAGACACTGTTCTTTAAAAAGCAAAATGCTCAAGGAAGACATTCTTTACGCTAAAATATTGATTGTTAAAGAAGACTTCACAGAATATTTTTGGTTTAAGGTTTAAAGTTTATCTCAGAGCAATGATTTCAAAGGTTCATCCAGCTTCACTGGCTCTATACATTGCAGAATCAATGAGAACTTAAAAATTTATTCCACATTTTCCCCCTTTTGATGAGCATTCTCTTATATATTCTTTGATCAAAACATTCATTAATGGTAGCTAGTCACCATCCAGTTCTTCTAGTTTTATGGCAAAGGAGGAAGTTGTTCATAGAGGCAATTAGGCACTCATTCCATTTCTTCCTCCTATTCCTGACTCTCCTTCTTATCCTGTTGCTCCAGGTGAAAAGAGACTAATTATTGTACATTGGATGGCTACGTAAGCTTTTAAGACCCCAGTAACTATGCAACTATCTAGGAGGTAGAACAGAGGCACTAAACATGATATTAGGGCAATTAACTGGGATGTCCCATAAAACCATGACCCTAAACCTCCAACCAAGAAACCCAATTCTGTGAGGTATTTAGTTTTACATAAGCAAACTCAGCACCCCATTTTTTCAAAGTGTTTTCTTTGAGCTGGTGCTTCAGCTGCATCTTTAGAAAACTATTTCAACATCTCTTAGGTCAGCAGCTTCTGGATGATGTGGTACATAATACATCTATGGAAATCCAAGATCATGAGCCCACTCCTACACCTTCTTAACTGTAAAGTAGGTTTCATGGTAAGGTTCCCTGTTATGCTGTGAGAGATTTCTTGCCTGTGGATCAAGCATTTCATGAGACTCTAAGTAGTAGTGCTGGTTGAGGCTTCACAGACAGAAAGGGCAAACTTATGTTCCGAATAGGTATCTAGCTCTGTGGAGATGAACTGTTGTCCCTTCTAGGATAGAAGGGGTCTCCTACAGTTAACCTGTCACCAAGTGATTTGTTTGTTTCCTGAAGGAATAGTGTTATATTGAATGAGAATTCTGCTGTTAACAGGTTAAACTTTCAGAGGCAGCAGTAGCTTGGCTGGCCTTGGTAAGTAAAAGGACATGATGTTTAACCTATACACTGTCTTCATCTCTGCCACCCTGATGTATTCTGTCCATGTGTCATCATGCTAGTTGTGTGGTGGTTGATGACAATGGCTGGCTAAAGAGAGCTTCCAAGGACATTTTTTTCTACTCAGATTTTCAGTGCTTCGTCCTTGGTGGATAATTTCTAATGGGCTACAATGTGTGATACCAAAATTTTCATACTTAAGCTCACTTTCATATATCCATCTACATGCTGCTACCCAAAGTCTCCTTGACTCGCATCTTCTAGTCCATTTCTTCTCAGGTCTATGACAAAGCAAGTAGGTCTGTGACCTCTGTCATGAATTATGTATATATTTTCATCTTAAACCACATTTTCTTCCACATAAAGTGAAGGAAAAGTGTGCTATTCACAGATAAGCCCTTGGAAGATTCTCTTTCTCCACTGTCTTCCAGGGCCACGCTTGAATACAGCTGTAATGAAGTCACTATCCATTTTCAGCTTATACCCATTTCCTGAGATGATCTTTGTATAAAACCAAGTTTAGGCTTTCCTTCCCCAATTTATTTGTAAAAGACAACCTTTCCCCCCTGTAATACAGTCATATGTGCAAGATGAATATGGGATATTAGTACAACTGTGGTGGAGTCTATTACTAGTGAAATGGGGTTCTGGACCACTGGTTCATCCAGCTTCCTTTTCCCACTGATCCAGCTTGGGCTAAGTCCAGAATGTTCCTGCTATGCATATCTGAATTTATGACTTGGTGGGTAAGTATAGCTCACCACATTCTGGGAAGTTTCAGCTATATGATAACTCAATTTCCCATAATCAAGGATCACAAATCTACCAAGGTCCATAATAAACCAAAAACTTTTTTCTCAAATGGAGTATAATACTCTGCTGCAAATAATATGGCTTTTCTTCAGAACACAAGGGGCCTGAATCGTGACTCACCCACTGGAGATTGCTGTAGGCTCAATCCTGCAACTTTCCCCCCTACTGCCACCTCCAATGCAATACAACGTGGTGGATCATATGGATGATTACATAGTGCCTTAAACTTTCTGCAGGGCCTTTTCTTGCTGCAGACCCTTATTCAAAGCTGGTAGTCTTCCATCTGACTAGATGCATGGGTCAGAACAATATACCTATATGTAGAAAGTGCTGCATTCATAACCCATGGAAGCCTACAAAGTGCCTCTTCCTTTGTGGTGTGATGCAAGATTCATCACATAGCACTTGTCTTTTACTTTGGAGGAGATATTTTAGCACTTCCCTGACCAGTGAACCCTTAACAACTTCACTTATAGCAGGTCATTTTTTTTTTTTTTAATTTGCAAGGATTTTATTGGGTAGAATCCCTTTTGTGACAGCCACCAGTAAGACTGCAAAGCAAGTTTGACTCTGAGGAAAGGAGAGAAAGAAGTTGTGATGGCTGTGTACTAGATCACTGTACAGTCTAAGAATGATTCAGCAAAGGTATGGAATATTTCAAGCCAAAGTCAGCCATCAGAAGATACATGTTCTAGTAATAGGTCAACCTTGGTCTCTGAACTGTTGCCTGAAAATTACAAGCATTAATTAGACTGCTGTGATGAGGACTCCACTATCTGATCTGATTGGGTAACACACACAAGAAACTTACACAATGTTGTCAATTGAAAGCTGTTTTATTATTTATGGAAGTTAAACCCCAAACAAGAGCATATTACTTATAGAAAGCAAATAGTAAACAGCAGGAACAAATCGGTGATGAACCCATCCCCACCACCCCTGCAAGTATCCCATTTAGCATTGCAGAGGAGGAACCCACTTATGTGTAAAAGGAGACCCACTCACCCTTCTCAAATTACCCACATCCATTTCTGTGTCACTGGGCAGGCACGCCAAGAACTGGGTTTCAGCAGGTGTATCTCTCAGCAGGTGTGTGGTCAGGCCATGATGAGTGTAGCACTGCTGTGTTCATTGTCTATCTGTCTCTGTCTCTCTATATGGGTTTTCTTGGCCAGGTCTGGCCCCCTCTGCTTGCTGGTCTTGTTCTCATCCAGAAGCTTTGGGACAACCCTGGGCCACTGCCAGGGTGAGGCCTGCATTATGACATCTCTCGAAGCAAAACCACTTTATGGGCACTCTCAGTATGGTGCAGGCCTAAGCCTCTGTTCTGTGGCCAACCTCCTGCTTGTAGGTGTCCAACTCTGTTAGTGGCTTCCTCGCAGGAGTTACCCATCTTTGCACCATGGGCTGAATCTTCCCACTGCAGCTGTCTGCTCGTCTCATGGTTCCTGACACTAGCACCTCTGCCGTGTTTCTCTGCCACTCATCCCTGCTATACTTGCCACCATTTCTCTAGGACTTTAATGTTACCAGCTCAGCCTTGACCTATGTTATTACAACTCTTCTAGGAGGTTCTCAGCAAAGGTCTCCATTTCCAAAGAACACGCTCTCTCCTGGACATGCTCCCCTCCTGGCTGTCTTTGATTAGGAAGATCTTAGCCTCCACCTTGTAAGGTTTTATCAGTCACTGGGCCCTGGTAAAGGTTAGACTGGTCTGGGCTTCCCAGCCACCAATTCTGATTAATGTCAACTACTGGGTGGCTTCCCCCACTAATCCATGAAAAGGTGGATCATAAACTCACCAATTCCTTGAAAGCCATTTATATGGATGTAAAACCAACTAATCCTTTAGCAGGTTGCAGCCTGATCAATCATTTTTTGGTAGAACTACAAACCCAGGGAGGAGAATTCACAAAAAAGAAAACACATTGCACCACATTCTCCCTGCCATGCTGATTCTTTGGGACACTGTCTTGGTGCAAAAATTTTGAGGGATTCAGAGTACAGCAGTTGAAACTTTTGGTCAATTACACTCTTTGCAGTTGGAGGTTTAAGGGATATATCCTCATGGACACCACAACACATTTTCTGGCATTAGCAAATATGTGCCTATTAGGAAAATGTACTTGACATGGTCTATGATGTCTGACAGAAATAACATTAAACCCTCCTTCCACCAATTGTAGCAACATGACTACAAGTTAGACAATGTACATCTCTGAGAGGTTTCTTCAGCTGAATAAATGGGTATAATAATATTGCACTGCATGAGGAATAAACAAATAATGTATTTTAAGTACCTGGCTCAGGATAGGTACACAGATGAATGTTACATTGCATTAGTTTTAAGATTTCTTGGTTTGCAGAGTAAGGCTAAAAAGTATGATCAATTTTGAATCTGAACATGGCTCAAATATTTACTAAAATGATACCCTGGAAACCACATGCATAGATGAAAAAAAAAAAAATTAAAGTGTTTAAAAAAAAAAATTAAAGGGTTTTAATTGCTACAATTAGAAGACCAGCTCTCAGATACAAACATATTTTTCATCTTTGCCTATGTATGGGAAGAATTTATTGATGATAAAGAATTCTGGGTACACAGAGAGATATAAAATGAAGAGCTAAACGACTCAGGGGCACACAGTAAAATCAATAGTAAAGTGTCAAGGCATTTTTAAGCCTACTTATATATCAAAGGAAGAACAAAATTAAAGGGGGGAAAGCATTTGTATATGCAACAAATACCAAACATATTTATCAATGCAGTCTGAATTAAAATAAGCTCTCATAGATTTTATATGTATCTCTTACTTTAATCCTCATTAGATTTTTTTAAATAATTTTTATTGTGCTTTAAGTGAAAGTTTACAAATCAAGTCAGTCTGTCACATATAAACTTATATGCACCTTACTACACACTCCCATTTACTCTCCCCCTAATGAGTCAGCCCGCTCCCTTCTTCCAGTCTCTCCTTTCGTGACCGTTTTGCCAGTTTCTAACCCTCTCTACCCTCCCATCTCCCCTCCAGACAGGAGATGCCAACACAGTCTCGTGTCCACCTGATACAAGTAGCTCACTCTTCATCAGCGTCTCTCTCCGACCCATTGTCCAGTCCCTTCCATGTCTGATGAGTTGTCTTCGGGAATGGTTCTTGTCCTGGGCCAACAGAAGGTTTGGGGACCATGACTGCCGGGATTCTTCTAGTCTCAGTCAGACCATTAAGTCTGGTCTTTTTATGAGAATTTGGGGTCTGCATCCCACTGATCTTCTGCTCCCTCAGGGGTTCTCTGTTGTGCTCCCTGCCAGGGCAGTCGTTGGTTGTGGCCAGGCACCATCTAGTTCTTCTGGTCTTAGAATGATGTAAGTCTCTAGTTCATGTGGCCCTTTCTGTCTCTTGGACTCATAGTTATTGTGTGACCTTGGTGTTCTTCATTATCCTTTGATCCAGGTGGGTTGAGACCAATTGATGCATTTTAGAAGGCTGCTTGTTAGCATTTAAGACCCCAGATGCCACGATTCAAAGTGGGATACAGAATGTTTTTGTAATAGAATTTATTTTGCCAATTGACTTAGAAGTCATCTTAAGCTATAGTCCCCAAACCGCCCCCCCTTGCTCCGCTGACCTTCTAAGCATTCACTTTATCCCAGAAACTTCTTTGTTTTTGGTCCAGTCCAGTTGAGCTGACCTTCTGTGTATTGAGTATTGTCCTTCCCTTCACCTAAAGTAGTTCTGATCTACTAACTAATCAGTAAATAACCCTCTCCCACCCTCCCGCCCTCCACACTCTCCTAAACACAAAAGAATGTGTTCTTCTCAGTTTATACTATTTCTCAAGATCTTATAATAGTGGTCTTATACAGTATTTGTCTTTTTGCATCTGACTAATTTCACTCAGCGTAATGTCTTCCAGGTTCCTTCATGTTATGAAATGTTGCACAGATTCGTCACTGTTCTTTATCGATGTGTAGTATTCCATTGTGTGAATATACCACAATTTATTTAACCATTCATCTGTTGATGGACACCTTGGTTGCTTCCATCTTTTTACTATTGTAAACAGTGCTGCAATAAAGTCATGGGTGTGCATATATCTGTTTGTGTAAAGGCTCTTATTTCTCTGGGGTGTATTCCAAGGAGTGGGATTTCTGGGTTGTATGGTAGTTCTCTTTCTAACTCTTTAAGAAAACACCAGATAGATTTCCAAAGTGGTTATACCATTTTACATTCCCACCAGCAGTGTATAAGAGTTCCAATCTCTCCGCAGCCTCTCCAACATTTATTCTTTCGTGTTTTTTGGATTAATGCCAGCCTTGTTGGAGTGAGATGGAATCTCATCGTAGTTTTAATTTGCATTTCTCTAATGGCTAATGATCGAGAGCATTTTCTCATGTATCTGTTAGCTGCCTGAATATCGTCTTTAGCAAAGTGCGTATTCATATCCTTTGCCCACTTTTTGATTGGGTTGTTTGTCTTTTTGTGGTTGAGTTTTAACAGAATCATATAGATTTTAGAGATCAGGCGCTGGTCAGAGATGTTATAGCTGAAAATTCTTTCCCAGTCTGTAGGTCGTCATTTTACTCTTTTGGTGAAGTCCTTAGATGGGCATAGGTGTGTGATTTTTAGGAGCTCCCAGTTATCTGGTTTCTCTTCGTCATTTTTGGTGATGTTTTGTATTCTGTTTATGCCTTGTGTTAGGGCTCCTAATGTTGTCCCTATTTTTTCTTCCATGATCTTTATTATTTTAGTCTTTATGTTTAGGTCTTTGATCCACTTGGAGTTAGTTTTTGTGCATGGTGTGAGGTATGGATCCTGTTTCATTTTTTTGCAAATGGATATCCAGTTATGCCAGCACCATTTGTTAAAAAGACTATCTTTTCCCCATTTAACTGACACTGGGCCTTTTTCAAATATCAGCTGCTCATATGTGGATGGATTTATAACTGGGTTTTCAATTCTGTTCCATTGGTCTATGTGCCTGCTGTTGTACCACTCCCAGGCTGTTTTGACTACTGTGGCTGTATAATAGGTTCTGAAATCAGGTAGAGTGAGGCCTCCCACTTTCTTCTTCTTTTGCAGTAATGCTTTACTTATCCGAGGCTTCTTTCCCTTCCGTATAAAGTTGGTGATTTGTTTCTCCATTGAATTAAAAAATGTCATTGGAATTTGGATCAGAAGTGCATTGTATGTATAGATGGCTTTTGGTAGAATAGACATTTTTACTATGTTAAGTCTTCCTATCCATGAGCAAGGTATGTTTTTTCCACTTATGTAGGTCCCTTTTAATTTCTTGCACTAGTACTTTGTAATTTTCTTTGTATAGGTCTTTCACATCCTTGGTAAGATTTATTCCCAAGTATTTTATCTTCTTGGGGGCTACTGTGAATGGTATTGATCTGGTGATTTCCTCTTCGATGTTCTTTTTGTTGAAGTAGAGGAATCCAAGTGATTTTTGTATGTTTATCTTGTAACCTGAGAGTCCACCAAACTCTTCTATTAGTTTCAGTAGTTTTCTGGAGGATTCCTTAGGGTTTTCTGTGTATAAGATCATGTCATCTGCAAATAGAGATAATTTTACTTCTTCCTCGCCAGTCCAGATGCCCTTTACTTCTTTGTCTAAGCTAATTGCTCTGGCTAGGACCTGCAGCACAATGTTGAATAAGAGCGGTGATAAAGGACGTCCTTGTCTGGTTCCCATTCTCAAGGGAAATGCTTTCAGGCTCTCTCCATTTAGACTGACGTTGGCTGTTGGCTTTGTATAAAAAAAAAAAAGTAGATGCCCTTTATTATGTTGAGGAATTTTCCTTCAATTCCTATTTTGCTGATAGTTTTTATCATGAATGAGTGTTGGACTTTGTCAAATGCCTTTTAGGCAACAATTGATAAGATCATGTGGTTTTTGTCTTTTGTTTTATTTATATGGTGGATTACATTAATGGTTCTTTTTAATATTAATCCAAACTTGCATACCTGGTATAAATCCTACTTGGTCATGGTGGATTATTTTTTTGATATGTTGTTGAATTCCATTGGATAGAATTTGTTGAGGATTTTTGCATCTATGTTCATGAGGGATATAGGTCGGTAATTTTCTTTTTTTGTGGTGCCTTTACCTGGTTTTGGTATCAGGGATATGGTGGCTTCATAGAATGAGTTAGGTAGTATTCCATCATTTTCTATGCTTTGAAATACCTTTAGTAATAGTGGTGTTAACTCTTCTCTGAAAGTTTGGTAGAACTCTGCAGTGAAGCCATCCTGGCTTTTTTTGTTGGGAGTTTTTTGATTACCGTTTCAATCTCTTTTTTTGTTATGGGTCTATTTAGTTGTTCTACTTCTGATTGTGTTAGTTTAGATAAAAAAAAAAAAATAGGTAGGGTTTTTTCAGGAATTCATTCACTTCTTCTGGGTTTCCAAATTTGTTAGAATACAATTTTTCGTAATAATCTGATATGATTCTTTTAATTTCAGTTGGGTCTGTTGTGATATGACCCATCTCGTTTCTTATCCAGGTTATTTGTTTCCTTTCCTGTATTTCTTTTGTCAGATTGGTCAATGGTTTATCAATTTTGTTAATTTTTTCAAAGAACCAGCTTTTGGCCTTGTTAATTCTTTCAATTGTTTTTCTGTTCTCTTATTTATTTAGTTGAGCTCTAATTTTCATTATTTGTTTTCTTCTGGTGCCTGATGAATTCTTTTGTTGCTCACTTTCTATTTGTTCAAGTGGTAGGGACAGTTCTCTGCTTTTGGCTCTTTCTTCTTTTTGTATGTGTGCATTTATTGATATAAATTGGCCTCTGAGCACTGCTTTTGCTGTGTCCCAGAGGTTTTGATAGGAAGTATTTTCATTCTCGTTGCATTCTATGAATTTCTTTATTCCCTCCTTAATGTCTTCTATAACCCAGTCTTTTTTCAGGAGGGTATTGTTCAGTTTCCAAGTATTTGATTTCTTTTCCCTGATTTTTCTGTTATTGATTTCCACTTTTATAGCCTTGTGGTCTTAGAAGATGCTTTGTAATATTTCAATGTTTTGGATTCTGCAAAGGTTTGTTTTATGACCTAATATGTGATCTATTCTAGAGAGTGTTCCATGTGCAGTAGAAAAAACAGTATACTTTGCAGCTGTTGGGTGGAGTGTTCTGTATAAGTCTATGAAGTCAAGTTGGTTGATTGTAGCAGTTAGGTCTTCCGTGTCTCTATTGAGCTTCTTACTGGAAGTCCTATACTTTTCCGAAAGTGGTGTGTTGAAGTCTCCTACTATAATTGTGGAGGTGTCTATCTCACTTTTCAGTTCTGTTAAAGTTTGTTTTATGCATCTTGCAGCCCTGTCATTGGGTGCATAAATATTTAAAATGGTTATATCTTCCTGGTCAATTGTCCCTTTAATCATTACATAGTGCCCTTCTTTATACTTTGTGGTGGATTTAACTTTAAAGTCTACTTTGTCAGAAATTAATATTGCTACTCCTTCTCTTTTCTGATTGTTGTTTGCTTATTTTTTCCATCCTTTGAGTTTTAGTTTGTTTGTGTCTCTAAGTCTAAGGTGTGTCTATTGTAGGCAGCATATATATGGATTGTGTTTCTTCCAGTCTGAGACTCTCTGTCTTTTTATTGCTGCATTTAGTCCATTTACATTCAGAGTAATTATACATATGTATGTGTTTTGTGTTGTCATTTTGATGCCTTTTTTGTGTGTTGTTGACAATTTCATTTTTCCACTTACTTTTTTGTGCTGAGACATTTTTCTTTGTAAATTGTGTGTTCCTCATTTTCATAGTAGTCGAATTTAGGTTTACTAAGTCGTTATGTTTTTCTTGGTTTTTATTTTGAATTATGGAATTGTTAGACCTCTTTTTTTTGTGTGGTGACGTTAATATTTACGCCTATTTTTCTAAGTAAAAACCTTACTTGTATTGTCCTATATCGCCTCGTTTTCCTCGCCATATGGCAGTTGAATGCCTCATGTATTTAGTCCCTCTTTTTGATTATTGTGATCTTTTACATATTGACTTCAATGATTCCCTGTTTTGAGCACTTTTTCTTTTTAAAATTAATCTTAATTTGTTTTTGTGATTTCCCTATTTGAGTTGATATCAGGATGTTCTGTTCTGTGACCTTGTGTTGTGTTGGTATCTGATATTATTGATTTTCTGACTAACTTCCTTTAGTGTTTCTTGAAGCTTTGGGTTGGTTTTTGCAAATTCTCTAAGCTTCTGTTTATCTGTAAATGTTTTAATTTCACCTTCATATTTGAGAGAGAGTTTTTCTGGATATATGATCCTTGGCTGGCAGTTTTTCTCCTTCAGTGCTCTATATATGTCATCCCATCGTCTTCTTGACTGCATGGTTTCTGCTGAGCAGTCTGAACTTATTGATTCTCCTTTGTAGTAGACCTTTCTTTTATCCCTGGCTGCTTTTAAATTTTTCTCTTTATCTTTGGTTTTGGCAAGTTTGGTGATCATATGTCTTGGTGATTTTCTTTTTGGATCAATCTTATATGGGCTTTGATGAGCATCTTGGATAAATATCCTTTCATCTTTCATGATGCCAGGGAAGTTTTCTGTCAACAGATCTTCAACTATTCTCTCTCTATTTTCTGTTATCCCTCTCTGTTCTGGGACTCCAATCACACACAAGTTATTACTCTTTATAGAGTCCCACATGATTCTTAGGGTTTCTTCATTTTTTTAAATTCTTTTATCTGATTTTTCTTCAACTATATTGGTGTCAATTGCCTTATTCTCCAACTCCCCCACTGTGCATTCCAATTCCTTGATTCTGCTCCTCTGACTTCCTATTGAGTTGTCTAATTCTGTAATTTTCCTGTTAATCTTTTGGATTTCTGAATGCTGTCTCTCTATGAATTCTTGCAGCTTATTAATTTTTTCACTATGTTCTTGAGTAATCTTTTTGATTTCTTCAACTGCTTTATCCATGTGTTCCTTGGCTTTTTCTGTAGATTGCCTTATTTCATTTCTGAGGTCATCCCTGATGTCTTGAAGCATTCTGTAAATTAGTTTTTTATATTTTGCATCTGGCAATTCCAGGATTGTATCTTCATTTGGGAAAGATTTTGATTCTTTAATTTGGGGAGTTGTAGAAGCAATCATGGTCTGCTTCTTTATGTGGTTGATGTCGATTGCTGTCTCCGAGCCATCTATGAGATATTGTACTGATTTATTTTATATTTGCTCACTGAGTCTTATCTTGTTTTCTTTCAATATATGTAGATGGGTTACTAGATTGTGCTGTCTTGATTGTTGTAGCCCTTGAATCACTTATGTCCTATTACCAGCTGGTTTGGGCTGTTACCAGATATATAAGCTTCAGAGTCCATTCACTATTCTTGAGTAGAATCTGATTTTGGGTCACCAGGTGTGTGGTGCAGACTGTCACCTATCCACCTAGAGGAGTAGTGGTGATAGTTGTGTGCGCCAGATTCTAGTAGCAGCAGAGGGTTACACTTCAGGATGGCAGGATGCTGACAGGCTTCCCCCAAGTGCCAGTGAGGTAGGTGTGTCTCTATTCCTAAAGCACTTTGGTGGATGGGCTCTGCAGCTGTACCTTAGATGCCCAATGCATGTACCTCTACAGATTGGTAGATGTCACCATCCTCAGGCCCCTATGGCAGGAGGCTAGGTGCTCTGGGGGGAGCTTCAGCCCTCAGTTCCCCATTGTGGGTCAGTGAGGGCTCTGTTTAATAGGCAGAGATATCAGACCTGGGAAACTTGTCTTTCCAGTAATCTGCTAAAACAATTACAGTCAGATCATTATCAGAATTGTCTTTGCATTATAATAGCCACATTGTTCCCTGTAGGGGTGAAAGCCCAAGACTGTGGATCTCATATACTTTGCTGGAGTTGGTTCTGTATTTTAAGTCTAATTTCGGGAAGTCAGGGAAGGATTTTTAGTCCCTGTTTTTTTGTAGCTACTTCTGTCAGGCCAGGAGAATGGGTTAGGAAAAGACAAAAAAAAAATCGCAGAGCACTTCACTCTCTGGCTCAGGAAATTTCAATGTTAATGAAGCCACCTGGGAAGGGGAGGGGAGGGATCAGATAGATATGGGAGAGTAGCACCCAGGAATATAGACAAAGTTACATACCTTGCTTGGTGATGACTGTTTTATCTGAGATTCCCGAGGGGTGTGTAGCCTGTGTGCCATGGCTGGGTCCAGATTGCCCCCGAGGGTCAGGCCTGCGTCCTGTGCTGGTGCTCTCTCAGAAGCTGTGGTCAGTTCCTTCTCTCCCAGTCCAAAGCCCAGCACCAAGTTTCCCCGGTTAGGACGCTGCATTCCAGGCTCCAAAACTAGTCGCTGCTTCCTGGTGACTTCTCCTCCTGTCAGCCACATGGCTGCGCTGCCTGCATGCACTGGTTAGGCTTCCCCCGAGGTCACTTCTGGGGACTAGGGCTGCATCCTGTGTTTGCGCTGTCTCAAGATACCATGCTCAACTCCCCTGCACCCAGTCCAAAGCCTGGTGCCAAGGTTTTCTGACTGGGAGCCTGGCTCCAGGCTCCAGAAACAGTCCCTGGTTCCCCGTGGTTGCTCGTTCTCTCATTAGCCGCGTTAGTGTGCAGCCTGCTTGTGCAGGCTGCGTCTCTGTCACTCAGGTCAACTCTTTAGATCTATGTTTGATGATCCGAGTTCATAGATTGTCATGTATGTGATCGATTCACTTGTTTTTCCGAGTCTTTGTTGCAAGAGGGATTCGAGGTAGCTTCTACCTAGTCAGCCATCTTGGCCCCGCCTCCTCTCTAGATTTTATTTTCCACTTAATCGTGAATTTTGAAGTTTGCACTATGTGAGTTATAATTCAGTATATAAAATAACATGGGAAATATATCCTCCACATTCACTTTTGAAGCATATAGTTCTAGATCTACCTGGGCTTAGAGGAAAGGGAAAAGAAAGAGATTAGCTTCACCCATTACACATAACAGTTACAATAAAGAAAAGATTAGGTGAAATAAGAAATTGCATTGCCCAAGTACCAGAAGTATACAAAAAACCAAACCTAACCCACTACGGTCTAATCGATTCCAACTCATAGTGACCCTATAGGACAGAGTAGAACTACCCCATAGAGTTTCCAAGGAGCACCTGGTGTATTCAAACTGCCGACCTCTTGGTTAGCAGCTGTAGCACTTAACCACTGTACCACCATGGTTTCCTACCAGAAGTTTAAGAGGCATTTATCAAGAGGATTAATTCTTTGTAATAAAAAAAAAAAATTTTTTTTTTTTTTAATAGCAGACTCTTAATGGTAACAAGTGTGAATGGTTTAGAATGAAACATGTAAACTTTCTGAATAGAATATTTAGTAGCCTGCAGTGATTTCGTCAGTATAATTTGCATATAATTAACCATTTAATACTGATACTTCTACTAACACAATAGGTGTTAGGAAAATTCCTTTGGTCTGGTTATGTACATGTTGAAATTTCAAAGCTAATATTAATTAACTTACAAAAATCTGAATCAGAGGTAATTATATTCATCCAGTTGTTTATTAAATGCCTTTTAATTTATCTTGGCTTTAGTAAGACCTTATTGTATGCAATAAAGTGTGCAATTACAAATGCTGCTGGCACAGAGATTTTATAAACAATGAAAAAATCTGAGAAGATAAAGTTAAAAGGAAAAAATGTGCTGCATTAAAAAAAAAAAATCCTGAATTAAATTTTATCTTTTCCTCTGTTTTGTGGCAATAATGTGCTATGTCTGATTTTAAATCCATTTGTGTCATGAGTTTTTGTCATCTTTGGGCTATATTTTGAATAGTTTTATGATGTCTTATTTTTCTGTTGTTATTTTTCATCAAAACTAAAAACTACCATATCCCACAGTGAGATTTTTATAAATATCTGGATCTTGATAATTAAATATTTAACTTCTTAAGGATTGGTTTGTTGGGTAATTCATTTTTTAGGTAAACATTTAAAGAAATTTTTTTCAATGCACACATACTGTATCATATTTCAAAGGATATTATACCCCATATAAAGGATAATAAATTTTGAGAAGTGGCTTCTGATATTAATAGATTCCATTGTTTTATTCCCCAGAATCTTGAATGCAAGTCAGCTGTAATGACTTTTCCCAAGACTGACTTCTCTTGTGGGGGAAGGAAAATTAAAAAATATTTAAAAAAGGAATTGAAAAAAATGTCCTAGGAATAATGTAAGACCCAAACATATATGAGAAAAAAATAATCAGACTGCCAGGAATATTTCAAAATGTTTTAGTAAGGACATATATTTAGCTTTTAACTTTATTTTGGGAAGCAAGAGGGTATTAAATTGATTGAGAAGAGAAATTGGAAAGCCTGAGTTTCTACATAGTATGTACTCATTTAATCAATCCCATTAAAGGAAAAAAAATAGAGATAAACAAAAGAGTTTTACATTTTAATGTTAAGTCTAACAGAAAAAAAAAATCATGAACTTTTTGCAGATCAAAGTTGTTATTCTGTAGAAAAAAAATTGATGAGCTTCACCACACCTGAAAAGATGAGGCTGTATTTTCACTGGGTCATCAGAATTATTACAGATCAGTTGTTCTTAATCAGAAATTGAGCTTGAAAAACAACAGTAGAAAAACCAAGATTGTGGCTTAGACAGACACACCTTGCTGTCTGTCTTCAGAAAAGACCTGAGAAACCAAGTGAAATAGATACAAATGGCAGTCCTGGAACCCTGAACATCAAATGGAAGGATAGAGAATTAGACTGAATACAAATTGGAAGAAGAAACAGAAAACAGCCAATAAGGAGAGATATTTTTTTTTTATGAAATGGAGGGGCCCTGCCAGCTGACCCGCCACAGAGAGGCCATCTTAAGACAGAGCTGACAATAATGCCGGGTGAGGAGCAGAGGAAGGCAACTTCACAGAATTTCCAACAGGAGATAGAGAAACTGTGTCAACATACCTAGAGTGAGCAAGACATGAACCCGATCTAGGGAAGAAGGGTGAAGGAGGGAGGGTAAGAGCTCTGGGGATTCCAGAGTCCACAAAGCAGGGAGAGAGCCAGGACACAGGCAGGGCAGCTCACCAGGAGCAAGCCCTGGCCATTGGGGTGGGTGATATACATGGAGTGATAGACCCACAGAGTGTTAGCAGGAGGTTCCCCCACTGGACTGGACCACAGGTAGCCCAATTGCTCACTGCAGCCAATGGGAAGCACCCAGGCACCCTCATCCAATCACTTGAGAAGCACACTCCCCCTCCCCCAGCCTTTTGACCATTAGCGGCATAAACCTTCCCATTCCTGCAGTCAACAACTGCTGGTGACATAATCTGTGCTTTCCTTTACCTTCACCCAGCCCCATCCACCATCCCCCTCTTGCCCACCCACGGAGCAGCAGTGGCTGTGGTTTTCCCGACTGCCTAGTCACACCCCCTGCCCTTCCCTTCCAAGTGGTGTGGAATTACTTTGGCCACCCCACCTGTCCACCCACACACTCCAATCGGCACCCCACCCACCTGAACACCTGGAGACTACTCCAGTGACCCTGCCTACCTGAAGCTAGCAGAGGACAGTGCACTCTTATGCTCCCTTCTCACACCACACCCACCACCCACCCACTGCCCCATCCACTCGGTGAGTGCCAATGCCTGCTCCCACACCACTGGACCAAGGACAGAGAGAGGCCAACACCCACACAGCCCATACTCAGCAGCCCCACACAACCAGCAAATAAAGATCTGCATGCACACTGTCAGCTGCTGCCCCACCCAGTTGGAGCCAGGTTGTGAGTGCTCTGGTTCTGCCAGACTAGTAACCAGTGTGGCTTTTCCACCTAACCCATCCAGGTATATCAGAACAAAACAAAACAAAGAATCAGGGTGCAACAAACATACAATCAGTCAAGAAATATAAACAACTTAATGCCTTGGAGATAACAGACAATATCAAATCACATAAAGAAGTAGGACAAGATGCCTTTAGCAAGTGACAAAAATAAAGGCCAGAAAACTACCCATAGGAGGAAGTGGCAATGGAACTACCAGATAAAGAAATGAAAAAAACTTATATATACTATCTTCCAAGAGGTCCAGAAACAAATCACGAAAAACACAGACAAAATCAAGGAAAACATCAACAAAACTCTAGAAGAATTTGGGAAAACAACACAAGAAAAAAATTACAAAATAAATAGACAATTAGAAACCATGTAAAAAAACAACTAGAAATCCAGAATATTATAAAATTTCAGAAGTAGATAGATCAATGGAAGGACATAGGAGTAGAATTTAAAAAAGGAAGACAGATTTGGTGAAATAGAGGAAAAATCCCTTGACACTAATTTGTTTAAGGAAAAATCAGAAATAAAAGAATGAAGAAGCCTCAGGGTTATGTGGAACACTATATAAAGGAATAATTTATATGTGATCAAAATTCCAGACAGAGTAGAGGCAAAAAAAAAAAAAAAAAAAAAAACAAAAAACAGAATTTTTGAAGATTTGCTGGCAGAAAATTTCCCTAATATCATGAAAGGTGAGAAGATGCTGATCCAAGAAGCATAGTGTACCCTAATCAAGATAGATTCCAAAAGAAAGTCACCAAGACATATCATAAACAAACTTTCCAAAACCAAAGACAGAGAAAGAATTCCCAGAGCAGCTCATGAAAAATGGACTCTCACCTACAAAGGGGAACCAAGAAGTCTAAGTTTTGATTTCTAGGCAACATGCTGTCAGGGTGGAGTCAAGATGGCAGAATAGACAGAAGCATCTGGCGAGCCCTCTTTACAACAAAGACCCAAAAAAACAAGTGAAACAAGTATATTTGTGACAAGCTGGGAGCCCTGAGCATCAAACGCAAACTTAGACAAAGAACTGAGGGGCAGGAGAAGGAAGAGACCATTCAGAAGTGGGGAGGAGCTACCGGACCTGAATCGCAGGGAGCCATCAGGCACCATTCCCTGGGCAGCAGCAGCAGTGGTGAGGGGCTAGTACTAGCGTTTGTCTGCAGTTTCCTCAGGGAGATGCAGCCAACCACACAGCCTACTCACACCTCTGGAACCTGAGGAGAATGGCACTCTCAGCAAAAGCTAAGTACTTACATACATTTTACTGTGCCCCCCACCCCCAAGCCGGCTTCAGCACCTGAATCTCTGGCCCTGAGATAGACCCTGGTGAGCACCTAGAGCCATCCTCTCAGCCTTGGGGAAGGAAAAATTTGCAACTGGGGGAAAAGATAATTTGCTAGCTCCATTAATTGGGGGAGCTCAGGACAGAAGTAGTTCCTGTCCAGGCATAAACTGTCCTTGGACCTTGAGCACCTTTCCCTTCTGCATGGACCTCTGTGGGCCTATTTTGGGAGAATAGGCTCTTGTTGGCAAGCTCCAATCATTTCAGCTATACTGTGGAGAGGTGGGTATTTGAAGTTTGACCTTGTTTTGCCTATTAAACAAGGTCCTAACCTACCCACATCAGGGCCCTAAGGACTGGAAGCTCCATTCAGGTCACCCAGTCACCTGCAATAGGGGTCCAAATATAACTGGTACCTCCCAGTCCTTACAACCTAAAACCTTGTGTGCCCATGGCCCCTCTGCAGAACTCACCCACCAGCATGCTCTAGGGAACAGATATGTGTTTTCCTCATAGACACGTGGGGATCGGTTCTCAGCCCCCTGCCTTGTTCAGAGTGAGGCCTCCTGCTGCAATCAGATACTGGTATATACGCCAATCACCCCTGCCCCTCAAAGACTGCAGGACAGAGCCTGTACTGCACACTTGATGATCAGCTACCTGGAAACCTGAGCTGAATTCATACAAGAAAACTGATTGGACTCCTAGATTGATATACCTGATAACAGCTCTAGCCAGCTGGGGACAGGACACCAGAGCTCCAAAGGTGAAAATAATCAAGCTAGCTCACTCTAGCAATGCATAGGGGTATACCAAAACAAAACAAAGCAAGCAGCTAGGACACAGTAAGCAAGCATAAGCTAATACAATAAACAATAGATGGCTTGGAGACAACACTCAATATCTAGTCACATAAAGAAGCAGATCATGATCACCTCAAAAGGCTCTCAAAACAAATAATCCAGGGGTCTTCTAGATGAAAGTGCATTCCTAGAATTACCAGATGCAGAATGTAAAAGTTTAATATACAGAACCCTTTTTTTCAAGCCATCAGGAAGGAAACAAGGCAATACACAGGACAAGCCAAGGAACACACAGATAAAGCAACTGAAGAAATTAGAAAGATTATTCAGGAATATAATAAAAAGTTTAATAAGCTGGAAAAATCTGTAGACAGACAGCAATCAGAAATTCAGAAGCTTAACAATTAAATTACAGAATTAGACAACTCAATACAAAGAGGAGCAGAATTGAGCAAGAAGCAGCTAGAATTTCTGAACCTGAAGATAAATCACTTGGTACTAATATCTTTGAAGAAAAATCAGATAAAAGAATTAAAAAAAATGAAGATACCTTAAGAATCATGTGAGACTCTTATCAAGAGAAATAACCTATGAGTGACTGGAGTACAAGAACAGGGAGAGATAACAGAAAATACAGAGAGAATTGTCCAAGATTTGTTGGCAGAGAAATTCCCTTATATTGCGAAAGATGAGAAGATATCTATCCAAGATGCTTACTGAACTCCACATAAGGTAGATGTCAAAAGAAAGTCATCAAGACATATTATAATCAAAATCTCCAAAACCAAAGACAAAGAGACAATTAAAGAGCAGCGAGGAAAAAATGAAAAGTCACCTACAAAGGAGAGCCGATAGAATAAACTCAGTCTACTTGGTAGAAACAATGCAGGCAAGAAGGCAATGGGATGACATATTTAAAAAAATGAAGGAAAAAAATTGCCTGCCAAGAATCATATATCCATCAAAAAGTCTCTTAAATATGAAGGTGAAATTAAGACCTTTCCAGATAAACACAAGGTTAGGAAATTCATAAAAACCAAACCAAAACTACAAGAAATACTAAAGGGAGTTCTTTGGTTAGAAAATCAATAGTATCAGGTATCAACCCAAGACTAGAACACTGGGCAGAGCAACCAGAAGTCAACTCAGACAGGGAAATCCAAAAAAACAAAGCAAGATTTAAAAAAAAAAGGCCAAAACAGGGTAACAGTGATGTTATTATATAAAAGAAGACAACATTAAAATAATAAAGAGGGATTAAAAAATGTAATCATACACCTTCCATATGGAGGGGAAGATACGGTGAAACAAAAAAATAAAAATTAGTTTTAAATTTAGAAAAAAAGGGATAAATAATAAGGTAACCACAAAGGAGACAAACTATCCTACTCATCAAAAAAAAAAATGCAAGGGAAAAATACAGATTCAGCAGAAACAAAATCAACAACAAATATGAGGAAAGGACAATATAAAAATATCTACCCAGCACATAAAATCAAGTGGGGAAAAGAAACTGGCAACACGCAAAAAAAGACATCAAAACGATAGCACTAAATTCATACCTACCCATAATTACCCTGAATGTCAATGGACTAAATGCACCAATAAAGAGACAGAGAGTGGCAGAATGGATTAAAAAACAAGATCCGTCTACATGCTGCCTACAAGAGACACACCTTAGACTTAGAGACACAAACAAACTAAAACTCAAAGGATGGAAAAAAATATATCAAGCAAACAACAATCGAAAAAGAGCAGGAGTGGCAATATTAATTTCTGACAAAATAGACTTTAAAGTTAAATCCATCAGAAAGGATAAGGAAGGACACTATATAATGATTAAAGGGAGAATACACCAAGAAGATATAACCGTGTTAAATATTTATGCACCCAATGACAGGGCTGCAAGATACATAAAACAAACTCTATCAGCATTGAAAAGTGACATAGAAAGCTCCACAATGCTGGTAGGAGACTTCAACACACCACTTTCGGTGAAGGTCAGGACATCTAGAAAGAAGCTCAATAAAGACACGGAAGATCTAAATGCCATAATCAACCAACTTGACTTCGTAGGCATATACAGAACACTCCACCGAACCGCAACCAAGTATACTTTCTTTTCTGGTGCACATGGAACATTCTCTAGAATAGACCACACATTAGGTCATAAAGCAAGCCTTAGCAGAATCCAAAACATTGAAATATTACAAAGCATCTTCTCTGACTATAAGGCCATAAAAGTGGAAATCAAAGTCAGTAAAAGCAGGGAAAAGAAATCAAACACTTGGAAACTGAACAATACCCTGCCTAAAAAAGACTGACTTATAGAAGACATTAAGGATGGAAAAAAGTAATTCAGAGAATCCAATGAGAATGAAAACACTTCCTATCAGAACCTTTGGGACACAGCAAAAGTGGTACTCAGAGGCCAATTTATATCAATAAAGGCACACAACCAAAAAGAAGAAAGGGCCAAAATCAAAGAATTACCCCTACAACTTGAACAAATAGGAAGAGAGCAACGAAAGAAACCCACAGGCATCAGAAGAAAACAAATAATAAAAATTAGAGCTGAACTAAATGAAATAGAAAACAGAAAAACAATTGAAAGAATTAACAAGACCAAAAGCTGGTTTTCTGAAAAAATCAACAAAATTGATAAACTACTGGCCAAACTGACAAAAGACAAACAGAAAAGGAAGCAAATAACCCGAATAAGAAATGAGATGGGTGACATTACAACAAACCCAGCTGAAATTCAGAAGAATCATAATAGATTGCTATGAAAAACTACACTCAAATTTGAAAACATAGAAGAAATGGATGAATATCCTAGAAACACACTACCTACCTAAACTAACATAAACAGAGGTAGAACAAGTAAATAGACACATAACAAAAGCAGTGATTGAAAAGGTAATCAAAAAGCTCCCAACAAAAAAAATCCCAGGTCCGGGCAGCTTTTCTGCAGAGTTCTACCAAATCTCAGAGAAGAGTCAACACCACTACGACTAAAGGTATTTCAGAGCATAGAAAAGGATGGAATACTCCCCAACTCACTCTATGAAGCCACCATATCCCTGATACCAAAACTAGGTAAAGACACCATAAGAAAAGAAAATTATAGACCTATATTCCTCATGAATGTAGATGGAAAAATCCTCAAGAAAATTCTAGCCAACAGAATTCAAAAACATATCAAAAAAATAATTCACCATGGCCAAGTGGGATTCATACCAGGGATGCAGAGATGGTTCAACATTAGAAAAATAATTAACGTAATCCACCACATAAATAAAACAAAAGACAAGAATCACATGGTTTTATCAACTGATGCAGAAAAGGCATTTGTCAAAGTTCAACACTCACTCATAATAAAAACTCTCAGCAAAATAAGATTAGAAGGAAAATTCCTCAACATAAAAAAGGGCATTTATATAAAGGCAACAGCCAACATCACCCTAAATAAAGAGAGCCTGAAAACATTCACGTTGAGTTAGGGAACCAGACAAGGATGCCCTTTATAACCACTCTTATTCAACATTGTGCTGGAAGTCCTAGCCAGAGCAATTAGGCTAGATAAAGAAATAAAGGGCAACCAGGCTGGCAAGGAAGAAGCCAAAGTATCTCTATTTGCAGATGACATGATCTTATACACAGAAAACCCTAAGGAATCCTCAAGAAAACTACTGAAACTAATAGAAGAGTTCAGCAGAGTATCGGGATACAAGATAAACATACAAAAGTCAGTTGGATTCCTCCACACCAACAATAAGAACATCGAAGAGGAAATCACCAAATCAATGCCATTTACAGTAGCCCCCAAGAAGATAAAATACTTAGGAATAAATCTTACCAGAGATGTAAAAGACTTATACAAAGAAAACTACAGTACACTTTTGCAAGAAACCAAAAGAGACTTACATAAGTGAAAAAACATACCTTGCTCATGGATAAGAAGACTTAACATTACAAAAATGTCTATTCTACCAAAACCGATCTATACATTTAATGCAATTCCAATCCAAATCCTAACAACATTCTTTAATGAGATGGAGAAATAAATCAGCAGCTTCATATGGAAGGGAAAGGGGCCCCGAATAAATAAGGCACTACTGAAAAAGAAGAACAAAGTGGGAGACCTTACTTTACCTGATTTTAGAACCTATTATACTGCCACAGTAGTCAAAACACCCTGGTACTGGTACAACAACAGATACATAGATCAATGGAACAGAATTGAGAATCCAGACATAAATCCATCCACATATGAGCAGTTGATATTTGACAAAGGCCTCAAAACAGTTAAAAGGGAAAAAGACAGTCTTTTTAAGAAATGGTGATGACATAACTGAATATCCACGTGCAAAAAAATGAAACAATACCCATACCTCACTCCATGCACAAAAACTAACTCAAAATGGATCAAAGACCTAAATATAAAATCTAAAACGATAAAGATCATGAAAGAAAAACTACAGACAACGTTAAGAGCCCTCATACATGGCATAAACAGTATACAGAACATTATGAAGAATGTAGAAGAAATACAGGTAGTTGGAAGCTCCTCAAAATCAAACACCTATGCTCATCCAAAGACTTCACCAAATGAGTAAAAAGACTACCTACAGACTGGGAAAAAATTTTTAGCTATGACATTTCTGATCAGTGCCTGATCTCTAAAGTCTACATGATAATGCTAAAACTCAACTGCAAAAAGACAAATAACCCAATTAATAAATGGGCAAAAAATATGAATAGACACTTCACTAAAGAAGACATTCAGGTAGCTAACAGATATATGAGGAAATGTTCACGATCATTAGCCATTAGAGAAATGCAGATCAAAACTACAATGAGATTTCGTCTCACTCCAACAAGGCTGGCATTAATCCAAAAAACACAGAATAATAAATGTTGGAGAGGCTGTGGAGAGATTGGAACACTTCTACACTGCTGGTGGGAATGTCAAATGGTACAACCACTTTGGATACCAATTTGATGTTTCCTTAAAAAGTTAGAAATAGTACTACCATACAATCCAGCAATCCCACTCCTTGAAATATATCCTAGAGACATAAGACCCTTTACACGAACAGATACATGCACACCCGTATTTCCTGCAGCACTGTTTACAATAGCAAAAAGATGGAAGCAACCAAGGTGCCCATCAACGGAGGAATGGATAACCAAATTTTGGCATATTCACACAATGGAATACTACACATCGATAAAGAACAGTGACGAATCTGTGAAACATTTCATAACTTGGAAGAACATGGAAGGCATTATGCTGAGTGAAATTAGTCAGATGCAAAAGGACAAATATTGTATAAGACCACTATTATAAGATCTTGAGAAATAGTTTAAACTGAGAAGAACACATTCTTTTGTGGTTATGAGGGGGAGGGAGGAAGGACGGGAGAGGGTCATCCACTAATTAGATAGTAGGTAAGAACTACTGTAGGTGAAGGGAAGACAGCACACAATACAGGGGAGGTCAGCACAACTGGATGAAACAAAAGCAAAGATGTTTCCCTAATAAACTGAACGTTTCGAAGGCCAGTATAGCAGGGGCTGGGGTCTGGGGACCATGGTTTCAGGGGATATCTAAGTCAATTGGCATAATAAAATCTATTAAGAGAACATTCTGTATCCCCCTTTGAACTGTGGCGTCTGGGGTCTTAAACGCTAGCAAGCAGCCATCTAAGATGCATCAATTGTTCTCAACCCACCTGGATCAAAGGAGAATGAAGAACACCAAGAACACAAGGCAATTACGAGCCCAAGAGACAGAAAGGGCCACGTGAACCAGAGACTGCATCATCCTGAGGCCAGAAGAACTAGATGGTGCCCAGCTACAACCAATGACTTCCCTGACAGGGTACATAACAGAGAATCCTTAAGGGAGCAGGAGAGCAGTGGGTTGCAGACCCCACATTCTCATAAGACCAGACTTAATGGTCTGACTGAAACTAGAAGGACCCCAGTGGTCATGGCCCCTAGACCTTCTGTTGGCCCAGGACAGGAACCATTCCCAAAGCCAACTCTTCAGACATGGATTGGACTGGACAATGTGTTGGGGAGGGATGCTGGTGTGGAGTGAGCTTCTTGGATCAGGTGGACACTTGAGACTATGTTGGCATCTCCGGCCTGGAGGGGAGATGAGAGGGTGGAGGGGGTTAGAAGCTGATGAAATGGACACGAAAAGAGGGAGTAGATGGAGAGAGCAGGCTGTCTCATTAGGGGGAGAGTAATTGGGAGTGTGTAGCAAGGTGTATATGGGTTTTTGTGTGAGAGACTGACTTGATTTGTAAACTTTCTCTTAAAGCACAATAAAAATTATAAAAAAAATAAAACACGCTGTCAAGAAGGCAGTGGGATGACATATACAAAACATACAAAACCCTGAAAGAAAAAAATTGCTAACCTAGAATTGTATATCCAGAAAAATGATCTCTCAAACACAATGGTGAAACTAGGACATTCCCAGATAAACAGAAAATAAGGGAATTTTTAAAAAAACAGGTCAACCTTACAAAAAATATTAAAGGGAATCCTTCGGACAAAGAACAGACAACATCAGACAAAAACCTGAGATAAGACACGTGGCAGCAACACTCAGACAAAAACCCAGATAAAGAATTCTCAAAACAAAAATAAAACTATGAGACGGAAAAGACAGGACTAGAGAGATAATCTGTAAAGGATGACATTCAAATGGAAAAGGGGGGAATAAATGATGCCGGTACAGATCTTCCATACAGATAATAAGTCAAGGCAATAGCAACATATAACAGGCTGTTTCAAACTTAGCAAGATAAAGGTAAAAAGTTCAGTGTAACAAAGAAAACTAATAAACCTATTCACCAAAATGAAGAGAGAAGAAAATCATAAAGACTCAGTAAACACAAAATCAACAACAAAGAAAATGAAAAGAAAATCTATAAACAAAGAAAACTCAGTACACCAAATAAGTGGAACGACAAAAGTGTCAATAGCAGAAAACAAATGAATAAAGAAAAAGACAGCAGTAAATTCATATCTATGGATAATCATACTGAAAGTAAATAGTTTAAATGCATTTGTCAAGAGAAAGAGAGTGGCATAATGGATAAAAAAGCATGGCTCTTCAATATGTTGTCTGTAAGAGACACACCTAAAACGCAAAGATAAAAATAAACAAAAGTCAAAGGATGGAAAAAAAAAAAATGAAGCAAACAGTGGCAATATTAATCTCTGATAAAATAGACTTTAAGGCAAAACTCAGCATAAAGGATAAGGAAGGACACTACATAATGATTAAAGGGTCAATCCAGCAAGGAGACATAACCATAATAAGTATTTATGTACCCAACAACAGAGCTCCTAAATATATAAAACAAACCCTAACAATATTGAAAAAAGGAAGATACAATTTCACAATTACATCAGGAAACTTTAACACACTGTGTTCAATGAAGGGCAGAACAACTAGAAAGAAATCAACAGATATACAGAAGACCTAAACAACACAATCAAACAACTTGACCTCATAAACATTTTCAAAACACTTCACCCAACAGCATCACAGTACACATTCTTCTCCAACGCTCATGGATCATTCTCCAAAATAGACCATATTTTAGGCTGCAAAGTAAGCCTCAATAAATTAAAAAAATATCGAAATAATAGAAAGCATATTATGTGAATAAAATGCTATAAAATTAGAAATCAACAACAACAAGAGGGAAAAAATCAGGTACCTGGAAACTGAATAACACCTTGCTTAAAAACCACAAGGTAATATAAGAAATTAAAAATGAAATAAAAATTTCCTAGAATCAAACAAGAATCAAAACACAACATACCAAAACCTTTGAGATACGGCAAAAGCAGTGCTCAGAGGTCAATTTACAGCACTAAATGCAAACATCAAAAATAAAGAAAGGACCAGGGTCAATACTTTACCTTATAACTCAAACAAATAGGAAAAGAGCAGCAAAAGGAGCCCACAGTTACCAGAAAAAGGAAATAATTATCATAGCAGAAATAAATGAAATGGAAAACAGAAATACAATCGAAAGAATCAACAAGACTAGAAGTTGTTTCTTTGAAAGGATCAATAAAAATGACAAAACACTGGCCAAAAAAAAAAAAATGAGAAGATGCAAATAACCCAGATTAGAAATGAGATAGGTGACATTACAACAGAATCAACTTTAACAAAAAGGACCATAACAGAATATTATGAAAAATTATATTCCAACAAATTTGAAAACCCAGAAGAAACGGACAAATTTCTGGAAGTATGCTACTTACCTAAAGTAACACAAACTGAGGTAGAAAATCTGAACAGACACATAACAAAAGAAAAAAATGAAGGGGTCATAAAAAAATTCTCACTCCTCCAGAGAAGAAAAAAATAAATCTGGCCCAGTCAGCCTCACTGGAGGATTCTACCAAACATTCAGAGAAGAGTTAACACAAATACTGTTCAAACTATTTCAGAACACAGAAAAGGAAAGGAAAGAATATTCTCAAATTCATTCTATGAAGCCAGCCTGACCCTGATACCAAAGTCAGGCAAAGACATCACTAAGAAAAGAAAGGTACAGCCCAATATGATTCTTGAATACAGACACAAAAATTCTGAACAAAATTCTGGCAAACAAAATTCAACAGCATATCAAAAATATAATACATCATGACCAACTGGGATTCATACCAGTTGTGTAAGGTGGTTCAACTTTAGAAAATAAATCAACATAATCTAATACATAAATTAAACAAAGGAAAAGAATTACACGATCACTTCACTTGATGTAGAAAAAGCATTTGATAAAGCCCAACTCCTGTGTCAGATAAAAACTCTCAGCAAAATAGGGATAGAAGGAAAATTTCTCAACATCCTTAAGGCATATATGCAAAACAAACAGCTAACACTAATCTCAGTGGAGACACAGAAAGCATTCCCCTTTAGTACCAGAACCACACAAGGATGCCCTTTATCACCACTCTTATTCAATACTGTACTGCAAGTCCTAGATAGAGCAATAAGGCAAGAAAGGGAAATAAAGTGTATCCAAATTTGTAAAAAAGTAAAACTATCCCTATCTGCAGATAATATAATCCTATCCATAGAAAATTTCAGAGATTCCACAAAAAAACCACAGAAAGTAATAGAAGGATTCAGCAAAGTGACAGGGTACAAGATCAACATACAAAAATTAGTTGGATTTCTCTACACTAACAAAGAGCACTCTGAAAGAGAAATCAGGAAAACAATACCATTTACAATAGCCCCAATGATAAAATACTTAGAAATAAATCTAAGAGTGTAAAAGACTTATGCAAAGAAAACTACAAAACACCAAGAAAACCAAAAACCCATTGCCACTGAGTCAATATCAACTCATAGTGACCCTATGGACAGAATAGAACTGCCCCATAGAGTTTCCAAGCAGTGTCTGGTGGATTTGAACTGCCAACATTTGGTTAGTAGCCAAATGCTTAACCAATGTGCCACCAGGGCTCCAAGAAACCAAAAGACCTACACAAGTGGAAAGACATACCATGCACATGGATAGGAAGACTTAACATTTTCAAGATGTCAATACTATCCAAAGCAATCTGCAAACACAATGCAATCTCAATCCAAATTCCAACAACATTCTTTAATGAGATGTAAAAACTAACCACCAATTTACATGGAAAGGGAAGAGGCCCAGGATATCTAAAGCATTATTGATGAGAAGAACAAAGTAGGAGGCCTCACACTTCTCAATCTCAGATTCAGCCACAGCACTCGAAACAACCTGGCGTTGGTACAATGACAGACACATAGACCAAGGGAAGAGAATTGAGAACCTAGGAATAATTCATCACCTATGGACTGCTGGTCTTCAACAAAGGGTTGAAGTCCATTAAGTGGGGAAGAGAAAGTATCTTTAACAAATGGTGCTGAAAAACTAGATATTCATCTGCAGAAAAATGAAACAGGATCCAAACCTCACACCATGCAAAAAAACCAAGTCAAAATGGATCATAGACCTAGATGTAAAGCCTAAAATTATGAAGAAAATAAGGACAATGCTAGGGGCCCTAATATATGGCATAAATACAATGCCAAACACAAAGAAAAATGCACAATTAGAAGATAAACAAGATAATTGAGACCTCCTAAAAATTAAAAACGTATGCCCATCAAAAGACTTCTCCAAAAGAGTAAGAAGAGAACCTACAGAGTTGGGAAAAAAAAAATTGCTACAACAGAGCACGCCGATGTTCATTGCAGCATTATTCACAATAGAAAAAAAGATGGAAACAACCTAAATGCTCATCAACAAATGGATAAAAAAAAAAAAAAAAGAAAAGAAACTGGTACATACATACAGTAGAATACTACACAAAAAAGAATAATGATGAATTCGTGAAACATGTCACAACATGGATGAACCTGAGGGCAGTATGCTGAGTGAAATAAGTCAATCAAAGAGAACAAATATTGTACGAGACCACTATTATCAAAAGTTAAAAAAAAAGTATAAAAAGTTATACACAGAGAGTACCATTCTTTGATGGTTACCAGGGATGAGGGGGGAAGGAAGGAAAACGACCGAGTAGATAGTAGATACATGTTGGTTTTGGTGAAGGGAAAGACAATACACAATATGGAGGAAATCAACACAACATGACCAAGGCAGACACTGAGAGATACATAAGAAAAAAAGGCAACTTTGCTAAATACTACAATATATATAACCCTGCAACGATAGTAATAGAAAACAAACAAAAAAATTATGACAGGATGCATAGGCAGATATGTACGTGGAATAAGTATGGAATGGTGTATGGGAGTACACCCACGTGCATATATACACTAAGTTGTGGCTGGGTCCACATACATATTTGTATGTGTGCATGTATAGTCATATATACAGTGAAAAACACAGGGAGCACAGTCAGGGAAACTTCTTAGACATAACCAAACAGTTCCCCAGACTGAATTAGTGGGCTTGAGGGCTGCGGACGTTAGTCTCGGGGGACATCTAGGTTAATTGGCATAACATAGTTCATAAAGTGAATATTCTACATCCTAATTTGGTGAGTAGTGCCTGGGGTCTGAAAAGATTTCATGCGGCCATCTTAGGTAGAACTACTGGTCTATTCCTGTCCAGAGCAATGGAAAGTGAAGAAAACAAAGACTCAAGGAAGCAACTAGTCCAAAGGACTAATGGGCCACACGAACCACAGCCTCCACTAGCCTGACACCAGAAGAATTAGATGATGCATGGGTACCATTACCAACCACTCTAACCAGGATCACAGTAGAGGGTCCCAGACAGAGCTGAAGAAAATGTAGAACACAATCCAAATTCATAAACAAGACCAGATTTATGGGTCTGATAGAGACTGGAGAAACCCTTGAGACTATGGCCCTTAGTCACCCTTCTAACTTGGATCTGAAACCACTCCTGGAGATCACCTTTCAGCCAAGTAACAGAAAGACCTATAAAATAAACAATAACACCCCTGAGTAAACTGCTCCTTAAAACAGTCAAATATATGAGACCAGAAGGGCAACAACTGACCAAAAGCAAAGATGAGAAGGCAGGAAGGGGCAGGACAACTAGAGGAATGGAAACAGGGAACTCAGGGTGAAATTGCACAGTTTGCAAACAATGTTATGAAACACTTTGTGTGTAAATTATTGAATGGAAAACTAATTTGCTCTGTAAACTTTCACCTAAAGCACAATATAAATAAATAAATAAATAACAAAAAATAATAGAGTGCCTAATTTGTTGCACCACCCAGGAATATTAGCCATGTACATAGTATCAACAAATCAACAAATTGTTCTGAAAAGCTTTTGCAAACTTCCACTTGATTTCTGAATATAAGCAACAGTTTGTTCTAATAGAAGCAAAACCATTCCAATTATTTACCAATTCGATTACTGACATTTCCTCACCTTCTTAAAAAAAAAAAAAAACAACAAAAAAACAGCATTACTGAGTACTAACTATATATTAGCATTTCTTTTACACTTTTTTCAAAGTATTACTTCTGAGAGAAAATCTAGAGATTGCAGACCCATACAGTATCAAAGAAAGTAGTAACTAAGGGATAAATGAAGAATGGCCTCACCATTTTCCTTCTATGAATTGACTCAAATAGTAATAAAAAATAATGTAAACAATCTGCTCATAACAATAATATATTTTGTTTTAATTTTCTAAATAGAATTCCAGGGCAATTTCAAGTTAACTGTTTAATTTTTGGAAAAACCTCAGACTTAAAATTACTTTCCCTTTATGAATTTTTTAACTGATGGAGTAGAACTGTGGAAGTATTTACTTCTCTTGATTTCATTCATATGGTCAGTTGCATTTATAAAAACAAACAAAATCTTACTAAATCAAAAAATGTTGAACTGACAAGCTGTGAACAATGACAATAATTCCACTAATGCAGCTTCCAAGTGCACTAATTATCCTTAATGATGATTCAGTCATCTGATAATCACATCCCCCACGGACCACACACAGTCAATCCACACAGCTGCAGAGTCCACTCCAGGCTCATTTTGCTTTTTCCTGTCTCAGTAAAAACTACATAATATTACTCTACTAGCATAGAATAATCGTGATAACCGAACATGAGCTGAGCATACAGACAGCTAAAGTGCTGAAGGGTAATTGAGGAGACTCCTACATGAGGTGCTGAATCCTGTCATTCATTTCTCTGATGTCTAAGAGAGACATAATTTAGGCCACAAATCTGCTTTCATCTAAAGTAATGGTGTGGATTTTAAAAAAGTAAGTACGTAAATGATGTGTTTACCTAAATCAATGAGCATATTGCTTGATAAATTTTTAAAAATAAATAAATAAATAACTTGGTAATGTCTTTGTAGGTTTGTCAGCAATTTTTTTTTTTTTTTTTTTTGATTCCTACTGAATTCTTCAGGAGCAACCATTAAGTGTCTTCCGCAACCCTATGTAATTTTAAAGAGCATTTCCCTCACCACAGAGGTAAGACAGCAAACTTGTATTTCGGAACAGGAGGCTTAATGGTTATGTATTCCATGCTCAATAATTTCACAAAATTGTTTTTATTTTTCCTTATACTAAATTTCATGATAAAACTTTGCCAATAATTGTGAAGGATCTGAGATTTTATCCTTTTTTCAAGTTAACATGTTAGTCTACCATAGCTTCCTGCGTGCAGGCAGAAGTCAAGAGGCTCCTGTGTCGGAGATAAAAGACTATTATTCACGGCACAACAGGCGGGGTAAACTGCATGTCATATTGGTTTTTCTTGCTCTCTAAGTCTCACAGGGCAATTTGGAGTGATGCCGCCCATACAGTGGGTTTCTGTCACAGCTGAGGAGACCTTAACTTAGGAAATCCAGAGTAGGAAGGAGCTACTAGAAAACCTGCCTAATATTTGCCCCAGCAGGAGACATTATTATCCTGTACAGCAAATCTATGGGCTACCTGACCATGTAATATCAACTCTTTCTCCCAAGGCTGTTTATTATGAATATATAGTTTAGAAAATGTAGCAGTGTGATATCTCTGCTCATATGTGCAGAAAGGCAAGAAAGCAATGGAATATTGCCTTTCAGTAGATTTCCTGGTTCTCTAAATTGCCCAAGTTATAATCAGATAAAACTTTTTAGAAAATTTCACTCTCCCAATATGCTTTATTTTTATACTGTTTGTGATTTTCTTTTATTTTTTGGGTTGGGTAACAAAACATACAATTTGAAATAGGAATAGGGCAAGAATGTATGTTTGGGTTCTGCATACATAGATGCCAAGATGGAATTAGATATGCAAGATATTTGCTGAGAGAAATGTCTTTGGTAGATAAAGGGGAAAGAAAACAGTGTATGCCAAGAGAGTTATCAGAAAATGATGCAGATCTGATACCTGTGAAAGGACAGAGGGCAGTAAAAAGGCCTGAGAAGGGAGATCCTCAAACTGCAATGAAGCTCTAAGAAATTCTAAACCAGGCCAATAGCAAAGTTTATCAGCTAGAGGATTACTCCTATAGAAGTCTGCTAAGCTTAGTCATTGACTGAGAGTAACCTGAGGAAAGCAAGGATTTAACTTGTATGCTGTGTTGAATCCTGAAGACTTAGTAGATCTAGTCCATCAGGCAGCTACACTTCTTGAAGCAGGTTCTCTCTTGAGTTACCTGATCAGTGCACTAGTATAACTAGCATAATAGGAATTATGCAATATAGCTAGACATGGTTTACTTCTATTTTGTAATGTCCTGTCTCATAAATGCTTCAAAGGTTTCCATGATGCAAAGACATGATTAAAGGTAAGCAGCCATCCAAAACTAAGAAGACCCTCAAGGAGAAGGGTTGACGTAGTGGATGTAATAATAGGCTCAAACATACCTACTAGTGTGAGGATGATACACGACTGAGCAATGTTTCGTTGTTATACATAGGATCCCTATGAGTCAGAACCTTCTCGAAGGCACCTAACAACAACAACAGGAAAACAAAGATCTAAGTATTGTTTTTAATGGTATCCTTAAAATCCTTGTCCCTAATCATGCAGCGTTCCTGGGCTCTGATTCTGTAGTATTGTCAGTCTCTACTGGTTTTAGTTTGGTTTCCCATTTGGACTTAAAATTGTCTGCAAAAATGTCTTAGTTCTGAGAGTAGATACCATTGATTTACCCATTCAGATTTACTTCTTTTCCTTCACCCAGAGCAGATTAGTCCCATAAACAACCTATTCTTTTTTTTTACTTATTTTTTATTTTTTTTCCCCACTAGACTGATATTCTCCCAACTTGAAAGTAATTATGGAGTAGATCAACGTCATTTAAAAACAAGGACTCCCACCCATTGCTGTCTAGTTGATCCAAACGCATAGTGACCAATGACTAAGTATTAAATTAAAATGTGGATAGAACTGACCCTGCTGCTTCCATGCATAACTAAATTGGTTCTTTCTTTGACTACTCCATCTGCAGTCTGATTGTAAAAATCCCATCGGGAACTAGACAAAATAAAGGGGAAAAATGAGATACACTGGAGCTGTTGGGCTAGTTACTAGGTAAGTAATAGTATGCATTAATGGAATTATATCATTTTAGATACAGATATTAAATATGTTTCAATTTGAATACAAAATCTGATTACAGTCTTACCTCAGTGATATTGTTGGTTTGGTTCCAAACTAAGATTATAATGAAAATATCACAATAAAGGGAGTCACACAAATTTTTTGGTTTCTCAGTGCATATGAAAGTTATGTTTACATTATACTGTAGCCTATTAAGTGTGCAATAGCATTATGTCTAAAAAACAATGTGTAGACGTTAATTAAAAAACACTGTGGTGCAAAAAAATACTAACCATAATCTGAGCCTTCAGCGAGTTGTAATCTTTTTGTTGGTGGAGGGTCTTTCCTGGATGTGGATGACTGCTGACTGATCAGGGCAGTGGTTTCTGAAGGTTGGTGTGGCTGTGGCAATTTCTTAAAACAAGACAATCAATTGCCATATCGATTGACTTTACCTTTCATGAACGTTTTCTCTGTGGCATGTGATCTGTTTGATAGCATTTTACCCACCACACAACTTCTTTAAAAAATTCAGTCAATTCTCTCAAACCCTGCCACTACTTTATCAATTAAGTTTATGTAATATTCTAAATTCTTTGTTGTCATTTCAACAATGCTCACAGTATCTTCACCAGGAGTAGATTCCATCTCAAGAAACCACTTTCTCCGATCATCCATAAGAAGCAACTCCTCATCCATTAAAGTTTTATGATGAGATTGCAGCAATTTAGTCACATCTTCAAAATCCACTTCTAATTCTAGTTCTCTTGCTTTTTTCACCCCATCTGTGGTTACTTTCTCTACTAAAGTTGGGAACCCCTCATAGTCACCCATGAGGGTAGGAATCAACTCCTTCCAAACTCCTGTTAATGTTGATATTTTAACCACCTCCCATGAGTGATGAATGTTCTTAATGGCATCTAGAATGCTGAATCCTTTCCAGAAGGTTTTCAATTTATTTTTCCAGTGCCCAACAGAGGAATCACTAGCTATGGCTGCTATAACCACATGAAATGTATTTCTTAAATAAGACTTGAAAGTCAAAACTACTCCTTGATCCATGGGCTGCAGAATGGGTGTTGTATTAGCAGGTGTGAAAACAACATCAATCTCTTTGTACAACTCCATCAAAGTTCTTTGGTGGCCAGGTGCATTGTCAATGAGCACTAATATTTTGAAAGAAATCTCTTCTCCTGAGTAGTAGGTTTCAACAGTGGGCTTACAATATTCAGTAAACCATCCTGTAAACAGATGTGCTGTCATCCAGGCATTGTTCCATTTATAGGGCACAGGCAGAGTAGATTTGGTATCATTCTTAGGGGTCCTAGGATTTTTGAAATGGTAAGTGAGCATTGGCTTCAAGTTAAAATCACCAGCTGCACTATCCCCTAACAAGAGAGTCATCCTGCCCTTTGAAGATTTTAAGCTAGGTATTGACATCTCTCTAGGTATGAAAGTCCTGCTTAACGTCTTGCTCCAATATAAGGCTGTTCTGTCTACATTAAAAATCTGTCGTTTAGTGTAAACACCTTCATCAATTTTCTTAGCTAGATCTTCTGGATGACCTGCTGAAGCTTCTGTGTCAGCACTCCCTGCTCCACCTTGCACTTTTCTATTATGGAGATGACCTCTTTCATTAAACCTCATGAAGCAACCTCTGCTAGGTCCAAACTTTTCTTCTGCAGCTTCCTCACCTCTCTCAGCCTCCATAGAATTGAAGAGAGTTAGGAGCTTGCTCTGGGTTAGGCTTTGGCTTAAGGGAAAGTTGTGACTAGCTTGGTCTTCTTTATAGACCTCTAAAACCTTCTCCATATCAGCAATAAGGCTGTTTCTCTTTCTTGTCATCCATGTGTTCACTGGGGTAGCATTTTAATTTCCTTCAAGAACTTTTCCTTTTCATTCACAACTTGGCTAACTGTTTGGCATAAGAGGTCTAGTTTTCAGCCTGTCTTGTCTCTCAACATGCCTTCCTCATGAAACTTAATCATTTCTGTTTTTGATTTAAAGTGAGAGAACTGCAACTCTTCCTTCCACTTGAACACTTAGAGGACATTGTAGGCTTATTAATTGACCTAATTTCAATATTGTCATGTTTCAGGAAATAGGGATGCCTGAAGAGAGGGAAAGAGATGGGGGAAACCGCCTGTTGGTGGAGCAGTCAGAACAACAATTATCGATTAAGTTCACCATCTTATACGGGTGCTGTTTGTGGCACCCCAAAATAATTACAATAGTAACATCAAAAATCACTGATCACAGATCACCGAAATGGATATAATAATAATGGAAAATTTGAAATGTTACAAGAATTACCAAAATGTGACACAGAGACACGAAGTGAGCACATACTGTAGGAAAAATGGCACCAACAGACTTGCTCAATGTAGGGTTGCCACAACCTTCAAATTGTAAAAAACTCAATATCTGTGAATCACAATAAAAAGAGATATGCCCATAATTGGACATAGCTACCAGGAGATTCATACTGAGTAAGTTTTCACTTGTAGGCTAAATGATAAACCATTCCTTGGGTAGTTATTGATATATGCAAGGGCTCAGAGTGGAGTAGGGACTGTTCCTGGGCTAAGTATTCCATACCCGGCCCTGGAGAAATCATAATGAGGACTGTCAGGAAACCTACCTCCACCACTAATCAGCTGTGTAAACTTAGCCAATTAATATTGTGCCTCTTTCTTTATTTATAAGGATGATGTTAGTGCTTACCTAAATATTTTAATCCTTTTTTATGAGAATAAATGGAGCACAGATTATAAATTGTTTAGCAGAGAACCCAACCAAGATTAAGTAATCAATAAATGCAAGTTGTTATAAGAAGTATTACCATGACCATGCAACCACCAGCAATATTTTCACTTGTGTTATGTCAAGCACTGTACTAAGAACTTCATATGTTTGTTTTGAGAACAAACATTTGAAGTAGTTATTTTTTAACACAGTTTTATAAATGAAGACAACCGTTGAGAATGGACTTGCCTTGCATAAGGTCAAAAAGCTTGTAATTGTTAGGGAGAGTAAACCCATATCTGTGATTTGCTGACTGTATGTTAACCTCTGTTAATCAGGAAGGAGCATGCATATATTTGTTTTGTGATAATAATATATTTAATGGCATAAATAAAATGGGTCTATTTTAAAGTCAGCAAGATATTTCTTAAAGCTCTATTTGTGATTATCTGAATTTTGAGGAGATTGGTAAAATAAATGTAACATAAGACCATGAAAGAAAATTTTCTTATAAAAAGTTATGGAATACTTATTTTAGGAAAATGGGAAATAAAGTTTATATACCTTAGGATGAGATTAATATTAGATATGTTCACTATAAAATTTACAGTTATTCAGAAATATTTTTATGGTTAGTTTTTTCTTTAGAGTTACCAGTAGGCAAAAAATTCCTCCCTAAAAGTAAATAATCCCATAGTATAAAAGCCCCTTCTTTTATAATTTCAACCTTCAGGAAGATGCAACATAAAATGTGGAATTAAAATGTAGCGGCTATATATTGCTTTTTTGAATAATATTTTATTGTGTTTTTTTGTGAAAGTTTACACAGTAAATTAAGTTCACATTTAAAGATTTCTATACAAATTGTTTTGTGACTTTAGTTACGTTTTTCACAATGTGTCAACATTCTCTTTAATTGAGCTCTGGTTATTCCATTTAGACTGTATACTGTTAAAAAATAAATCCCCAAATTCATAGTCTATGGTGAAGTAGATTATATGATTCTTCAGCAAGGATTCACTCTCATTCCTCTGCACCTCCATAGGAGGGTTATTCTTTTCCACAGCATTGTTAACAGCCTTGACCATGTGATTTGCTTGGACCAATAGCATGCTGTAGAAATGACAGCATGAATATTCTTATTGTTTAAAAAGACAGAAGGCCAGACTGTAAAAGCAGAGTGAGGGGTAGGGTTGGTGGCCAGGGAAAAGGTCAGGGAATTAGATGTCTTCAATATGTCTTCAATATATAAAATCAATACTGGTCAAGATTCTCTTGACTATAAAGCTTCTCTAGGATTGGGAGTTTTTTATTAACCTACTCTACTGCCTTATCCCAAAATGTCTGAATGTAAGAATATATAATTTGGAAAAAGCAATAATACTAAATATAAAACCTAAAATAGCATTTGGTGAATCTCTACCCCAATTTTTCAAAGTAAAAACCAAAGTTTTTGTGTGTGTGTGCTCACACGTGTATGTGTGTTTCTATTTGTGCTCAGTGCATACTTCATTATAACACAAGTATCATAGTTCTTCATTATTATTGGGTAACTATTTTTTCTGAAATGAAAGCTCATATTTCTTTCAATATCATCAAGAATATTTAGAATGCTTACACATATGTGCGAATTCTGTGCTAATTTTCTACTTCCACTGGGTGCTCAGCATTTATTGCAGTTCGCTTCCAAACTGTGCCGGATCTTTTTGTTACTACTTTGTCCTCACTGAAAACCACTTTCATTCCAGCCCTACTCAAAGAACTAACACTCATTCTCTGTGAAAATCTTTGCTAAAGATTCAGGGATATAAACCCCCTCCCCCACCCCCCCCCAAAAAAAACATTGCCGTCAAGTAGATTCCGACCCACACTGACCCTACAGCATAGAGTAGAACTGCCCCATAGGGTTTCCAAGGAGCACCTGGTGGATTCAGACTGCTGACCTTTTTGATTAGCAGCCATAGCTGTTAACCACTATGCTGCCAGGGTTTCCTTCAGGGTTATACCAGGTGTTATATTACCACAAAGAAATTTAAAACAAAACAATAAACCTAAAATATTTAAACTGAATATTAGGTAACCTTGTTTATCAACATCGCTTTGTTACCTCGATGACAAAGTATGTCTAATTAGGTGTTTCTTTACAACATTCTCTCAAACTGTCTCAGTAGGGCTGTGTCCACAAGTGCAATATTTCTCCCAGCTTTATTAATTTACTCTAGTCTCTTCCCTATACCACACACAGTTTTTGACCTTTGTTTGTATGTTCCAAATGATATTGAGGGACTTTGCTAAACTTTAACTATCTACCCACATCTACATCTACTAAAAAAACTAGTAACAGAAAAATCGACCAAAACTTTTAAATACGTGCTCTTTTTTTTTTTTTTTTTAGCAAAAGCAAATTTGTAGAGTGACGTTCCTTTTCCTATCATTTTCCATAAACAGAGGGGAACACTTTTGGGATTTATTTTCCTCAGTACAAAGCTATCTTTTTATTCCCTTTTTGAAAGCAGATGTGCCCACAGGAAGGCTTTGTTTATTTATTAATAATGAAAGGTACTTTTAATCACTTGTAATTTCAGGTTTCATAGAGACTTCAGAGTGTCGATCCAAAATAATACCTTACTCTCTCTACCAAGAGACCATTGCAAGGGCTTGTAATGGATGATACATAGCTTAGCTTCTGATTATCTAGTTGCCTTTTACGCTGACTTAACGGTGTTCAAGTATTTTCTATTCTGCTAGTGGTTTTAATTATGTTTTTGGAATTTTTATCTTGTGATTGACTGCTACTAATACCTCTAACCCAAAAACATCACCAAGCACAACACATTTTATCTTTGAAGTTCAAATAATGATTTTTAGCAAAAAAATTAAAATATAAACTAGCTTTGTATATAGGGTGGGGTAAAGATAATTGTCTAAGAGTAAAATGTGGGTGTACAGTGTAAAATAACAAACAGCACTTGCAGAGATATAAGAAGTATTCAGAAATGTGAGTTGGTTGGCAAAGATGTATTGCAGTAGGATTAGTCACAGATGCAAACAATTTACAAGATAATTAGAAATACTCTGGCAGATTGACTGACCATCAAAAACTAAATTCATTTTAATAAATCTATAATTATGATTCTAGTGCTGTGATGGATTTGTTTATGAGCCTCCCTCTCCTTCCTTTCACCCCCAGGTGCACATGCGCTTTACAGACAGAAGGTCACACACGTGCTTCTCCTTTGAGGGCACTTTTGTTGTTCACAATTTTTTTGCTGTTGCTGTTGTTGTTATATTCATTATGGGAAAATCGAGCCGTAATCTGAATTAAACAATATTGTCTGCTTTGAATCAAAGAAAACTGTCTAAATATGTAAATAGATCATTTAAAATAATTACTTGTGTAATATCGTTGCATAAGATATGGGCAAATGATATAAAAAACTTGGCAAAATTAGCCAAAATCAGTCAAATATGCAGAGGTCTTAGAAATCTTAATCAGATCATTTATTGTTTGGCTTTCTGGTAATTTAGTAATTTATCAGATCCAATGACACTTTTCCCTGCTCTAACGTCTAGAATTAAGTTTAGAGGGTCACTGGAAGATATATATTTTCTTTCACCTTTTGGTTCTTATTATTATTTATGAAGTCTCTGGGTGGTGCAAACAGTTAAGCGCTCTAGTACTAGAGGAAAGATTCGACCAGAGGCACTTTGGATGACAGGCCTGGTGATCTGCTTCTGAAAGGTTACAGATTTGAAAAACCCATGAAGCATTTCTCTGCACACGTGGGGTTGCCATGAGTTGAAATCCATTCTATGGCAACTAAAAACAACATACTTCATGAGATCCAGAAGAGTTATTTGACTGGTTGACTGTGTTATGAATGTTATGACATATTTATAATATAAAATATACATTACATCTAATTTCTAATTCTTTGCAACAAAATACAAATTTGTTGGATTGGTAAAACCAGAAAATCATGAAATTTCACTCATCTAAGTTTATTTTCACACATTTAGAAAACTGCCTATTAGAAAACTATCTCAAGAGTATTCAGATATGGAGACACATATCTCAAACCACTAAGATAACTTACATTTTTATTCAACTAGAAGTCTCTTTTTTAGCTGAATCTGTAGAATTTATATCTTCTGAACATGAAATCTAGACCAGTTCTTATTGTACCATTCATAAAAACCAAAAATGAAACCCACTGCCATTTAGTCAATTCCGACTCATAGTGACCCTATAGGACAGAGTAGAACTCCCCATAGAGTTTCCAGGGAGCACCTGGTAGATTCCAACTGCCACCCTTTTGGTTAGCAACCATAGCTCTTAACCACTACACCAACAGGGTTTCCATACCATTCATAGTGCTCAGAAATATGTGTGCATAGTTAAGCAGTTGTTTGATTATGCTTGAAACTAGAGTTATATTTGGGGATAATTTGAGTATATTACTAATTGAACATTGGTATGAATTTCATTACATCTAGCAGTAAAGAGTTTTCAGAAGTAAATAATTAAGATTTTTGTTTATAAATCTCTTTAAAAACATAAGTTTTAAATATATTTTGTATGTACGTATTAGTATGGGTACTGATAATTAAATAAAAATTGATCAGATGCTCATTCTAAAAGTATTTGATAAAAAAGTTTTGTCAAGCATAATTTTGCAGTATTGATGAAGCTATTGATGATTAGAAGATAAAAACATGAACATTCATATTCATCTTTATGGACAGGTTAGGACTCAGAAACAGACTATGTGTGTGTACTGTTTACACAGCTAAGCAGTTTTTAAATCAGACAACTATATGCAGGTATTAAAACGGATGACTGATGTCTAAACGCTATACAGATGTCACTGCACCACCAGGGCCCCACACAGGTGTAGTAACCATAAATTTAGAGCACTTATTCAGTGTTACAGTTGATGCAAAGAATATAAAAACAATAGAAAAGGTGATACTTTTGCTCAAAGCAATTGCCTTAAATTATAAGACAGCCAAAGTCCAAAGGAGTCTTTGAACTGGCTTAGGGGATATTAAGAAAAATAATTAATATAACCCTACTGCTTAAATTTTATTTTTTAGAAAAAACTCTATTTGGTTGGGGACCTTTTATATACATTAAAAATGTTTTATTACAGTAATTCTAATTGTAAACTTCATATGTTGGGTATGAAAAACTTTGGTTATAAATATTTGATAATTAAATGCAGAATTTTAGTATGTTACAGTTGGAAGAGATCTGAGTAATCTTTATAAATAACATGTACGTTCAGATCAGTATTACTAAACAGAAAGCCTAACTAGGGCAAATCTATTCAAGAGCTTTTTTCCCCCTCCCCCTCTCTTTAAAGCAACCCAACTCTGTTAAATCATGCAAAGAGAAACCGAATAAATAATTCACTCAAAGGCTGGAAATCAATGTTGCAGAATACCTGAGAGATAGAGGCCACTCATCAGCAAACCCAACCAGGCATTAAGAAATTAATGCTGAATAACCAAGAGGATAGAAGCCTGCTGTGGCTGTTTGGTTCAACGCTTCACGGGGCTTGGCTCACGCAGAGCACATACACTTCAGAAATGTGAGGGGGATGATGCTTTCTTACTTAGTCTTCAATGTCTCTTTGAAGCAGTAATTGGTTGCTGAAATGAGTTACACACAGTACACTTAGAGTTTAATATACCAAAGTGTGGGCTTGAGAAGACCGGCTGTTATTTTTGCTTTGAAATGGGTGGCTTAGTTTGAGCTGTTCGGTATCTAAAGCATTCTTTTGGAAAAAAAAAATACTGATATTTCTGGGACTGGAACAAAGAAAGACAATTCCCTTGGAACATTTTTGGGGTGGAGGGATGAGGAATGCAAAACTTGAAACTTGAAAAGGTTTAAAGCAGACAGTATATCTGAAAAAGCTCAGACGACTTCTTTTATTCTCTCTCCAAAACCTCCCTCTTGTTTTGATTGAGCTAAAAATCCCAGATGGGAAGAAGTACGGCATCAACTCAAAGGAAACCACGGCACTATTTATTTTTCAACCACTACACAGATTCTTGTGGATTCTTCTGAATATGGGCAACCCTCCACAGAATGTACAAATAATTTTAATAAGATGCTTCCCAACATAAGTTCCTATACAGAGATCCAAGGCACCTATATTTGGAAATTTTGTGTTTTCACTCATTTTAACATGCCTAACTAAATTTATGAATAAGTGTGATGAAACTTCATTGCACAGATCACAAGCTGAATATTATTAATCTGTGGAAATTTCCCTCTCAAACACCAAAAGAAACAGTAATAAATAAATTCGAGTGAATATATATATTTTATCCTTTGTCATACCATGTTTGGTTTCAGAATGCAATCTTGGTGATGGTAATGTTCAATTGTCACGAAGTTTGGATTGTGGTTAAATGGGGAAAATGAACTGAGTTTTTCTTTTGAGTATTTTAGGTCTTTAGAAATGTCAGTTTGGCTCAGTGCATCCTAGTCAACACGATTGTGGGAGATATTTGAATTATATGCAAATATTAAGGAGCCATGGTGGCATAGTGGTTAAATTACTTGACTGCTAACCGAAAGGTCAGCACTTGGAAACCACCAGTGGCTCCACCAGAGAGAGATGTGGCAGTCTGCTTCTGTAAAGTTTTATAGCCTTGGAAACCCTACTGGGTGGCTGTGAGTCAGAATTGACTTGATGGCAGTGGGTTATGCAAATATTTATTGAACACCTTTGAAACACACTGGCCTCTTTAATGAAATACAAATATCTAGATATATTTCTGTCTGAAAGCCTTATGCCTAGAATTATCTTGTCTAGATCTTACGTTGAAAGAACTTAATTTCTTCAACTCTTTTTTTTTTTTATACTAGAGCACTGCTCATACCTGCACGAGTGTGACCCCCATAGCTCAGGGGCATCATTCACATATATTGCAATGTGAATATTGTTTCCTAGAATTGTGTGACACTACAGCCTCTGTCTTTACATATGTCACCCTATTAATGGGGCCTTCCATAACCAATGTATTTAAAACTGAAACTTTCCTCTTCCTCTTGAGTATTCCTTCTCCCTTCCTTCTTAGAATATATCTCCATAAAAAACCCAAAACCAAACCCATTGCCATTGAGTCGATTCCAACTCATAGCGAGTCTATAAGCAGAGTAGAACTGCCCCACAGGGTTTCCAAGGAGTGCCTGGTGGATTTGAACTGGTTAGCAGCTGTAGCACTTAACCACTATGCCACCAGTGTTTCTATATCTCCACAGCACATATGATATATTTCTCTTAATTACTTTTGCTTATTCTCTCTCCCCTTTTAGGATATATACTTCATGGAGGTATCAGTTTTTGTCTACTATTTTACAGATTTATTTCTAGCACCTAGAACAGTGATTAGTAGTCAATAACTGTTTATTAAATTAGCAAAGATAATTGGTGCTGCATCTCGTACTGAGCTTTGAATTGAGAGAGAAACAGAGACAGAGAGATCTTACCTTAAAAAATCTTATGGTGCAGATGGCAAAAGAGATACATGCAAAAAAATCATACAATGAAAAATACAACAGTCAAAATAGGTACATGCTTAGATATTGAACATGATGCAAATGTAGTAACAGATACTGGTGTAGAATAGCTTAACGACAGCATAGGGGTGTAAAACAGGGATAACTTTTGAAGATTATAGTAAGTTGGGGTATTCCTATCCTTAACAGAGTTACTAAAAAACATGTTTTTTTTTTTAAAAAAAATTGCAGTAAAATAAGAAGTTTATACTTGGATAGGGCTAGCAAGTCCCTCTGTTGATCGACCCAAGATTGGGCTTAAAATTAGACTGACTACTAGCATGGTGTTCATCATAGGGGACTCTGGATTCATTCTGATATATGAGGCCTATTTGGTAAGATCAAATTTAAGGAATTTTTTTTAACATATTCCTTTCGCTAAAAAAAAACTGTTCTTAAAGTGTTTGTCAATTCCATAGATATATTCATGCTAAAGCAGTAAATCATTTATTTTCCGTGCTTCAACTCACAGGACACAAAATATAATACATGTATTAATATTTTTACTTTTTTCTACATGAAGCTATTGACTAACAAGGACCTAAAAATAAGTGTACAGTAAACAAAAAAAAATTCATATGTGGTAATTATTAGAGATTGTGTAACTTGAACTATAGTAGGATAATGCAATGATAATATGAGAAAAATAATCTTGGACATTTATACAAAAAAGCTGAAAAAGACTAAAAGACATCAGAAGCCCTTACTAAGATACTTGTGGTCTCATTAAGTATATATTAAGCCTTTCAAATTCATGAAATAAAAATGGACTCTTAAAAAATAAACTAATACTTTAGTAAAAATTTGATACCTCTAAAATGGTCTCTGTAACTTTTTTTTATTAATTCTTTCTCCTTTTCGTGTAATCTATGCCACTGAAAATATCTGATTATTCCTGATTATTTCAACATGCTAGTCCAATAATTATTATAATTTGTAATAGATGTAAAAATAGTATGCTGTTTTCATAAAAGAAAGAGCCAAAATATAGACTATGTTTATAGAGGACGGTCAGCAAGATTTTCTAATACTTTCTACATAACTGGCTCTCAAAAATAAAGTTAACTTGGCCATGATCATTTTATTTCTGCATTTTACTGGTTACTGTAGGAATTAGACAAAATACATATTCATGATTATTACAAAATGTCCATACTAATTTCCAAAGGAGCTCTGAACTATAGAGAAGTGTTATCAATTTTCACATGGTGTTCCATGTTCAAGCTGTGACTCTCAATTGTACATACAATTTTGCTTAGAAAAATAGTGTAATTGTACCAGGATAGTTCTAAATAAATAATCTTCTTATACATTTTAATATGATACATTTTATGTGCACTTATTTGATTACACAATTAATATTCCTTTAATCACATAATTTACCATTGTATAATTTTTCAGCTGTATTTCTGACAAAGGCTGTTTATACAAATGGATTCATATACAACCAAATCATATACTTGATTGTGACTTAACTTTTTGAGTCTATTTAAAATTAAATAGCCACCAAATTCCCTGTCACCTATTAGCATCAGTTATTTTTTAATGACCCGTTTCAGACAATCCACGAATGTATCCATTACTAAAATGTTTTCCAAAATTTAACATGCATCAGATTCTCCAAGAGATTGTTTAAAAAATGGATATGTATTGTGCTGTTCACCAAGTCTGGGATTGATTCCTGAATTTTTAATTTGTAGGATATGCTACACATGAGTGTGAGAATCCTGATGGTAGCAGTTTGGGGACACAATTTGCAGGAAAAAAAAAAAAAAAATTATAGAGTCAGTATTTTTACCTCTTTGTTAGAATATTAACCAACTGGCTGCTTCTTACTCACTGCACTTCTTCAGCTTTGCTACCTTCAGAAGACTGATTTATAAATATTCTTATGGGCTCCAAAGTCCATTTGTTGATAGACTGTTGCTTGGCACTTAGGAAAGATAATCTTTTTGAACTAAAGCATACTGGAGGCCTTTGACTTTATAAACTGCTTAAATATGAAGAACTGCCTTAGGAGAAAGAGATAAAAATAGAAACAAATGTGTCTAACGAATAAATAAGTTCAAATTCTGATATAGTAAAAAAATTAAATTGAAAAAATTTTTTTTTTTTTTTTAGTAGACATTAATTCTTTTTCTCTTATGAATTTGAGACAATTTATGATACCTATTTTGGAAAAGGAAACCCTGGTGGCATAGTGATTACGGCTGCTAACAAAAAGGTCAGCAGTTCGAATCCACCAGGCGTTCTTTGGAAACTCTATGGGGCAGTTCTACTCTGTCCTATAGGGTCGCTATGAGTTGGAATCAACTTGACAGAAATGGGTTTTATTTTGGAAAAGATTCAAGGAATTACAAATTTATGCACTGTTGGTGGAACTTACAAATTATCTTTTTTTCTGGGCAGTTAACTAATATGTTTTAAGGATCTTACAACTTCTAAACCCTTAATCAACATGACTAGTGACCTTCTAAAAAGAGGAAAAGAGACACAGAGACAGACACACATAGGGAAGACTGCCCTATGAAGATGGAGGCAGAGAAAGGAGTTATACTGCCACAAGCCAAGGGATGGTTGGGACTACTAGAAAAGTAGGGTCCTCCCTAGACACTTTGTAAGGAACATAAATGGACCAACGCTTTAACTTTGGACTTCTATCCATCAGAATTGTGAAAGAATAAATTTCTTTTGTTTCAAGCTGCCCACTTTGTTGTAATTTGTTATGACAGTGCTAGAAATCCAGTAATAACGGTATCACTGAGTGATGTGATTAGATGATTCGTTTTGAACATTTCTTATTTCTCATTTTTGTGTATAAATCGACTTTGCACAAATAACAGAAAACAACTACTTAAAAACTTACCCTATTATTGCAACAGAGCTGTGTCTGTTTTCTAAATATTATCCTAAATTCCAATAAATATTTTTCTTAAATGTGGCTTAAGATTTTCAATTACAGAACTAAATCAGAAAGTTAAGAATTAATGCTATGAAAATTTTATTAACAAAAATGAAAAGCCCAGAATTGCAATATTTGAAACCACATTTATCTGTACAGTAGATGACCAGGGGTGGATTACCCAGTAAGCCTGGTAAGCATGGGCTTGCTTGTGCTGATTTACTAATTTGTAGGGAACAGTTCACTGCAGATTAGTAAATCAGCACAAATAGCCCCATGCTTACCTGGCTTAATGAGTAATTTGCACCTGTGGATGATGAACTCAGGCAGCTCAGCCCCAGAGTCTTTGCACTTAATCCCTACACATGTGAGTAATTTACATGATATTTTTATGTATTTTACTACTACTACTAATATATCATTCATTTATGGATTGGGATACATTAGGCAACATTGTTAGAGACATAAATATTTTACTCCACCTAAATCTTATGATAATCTTCAAAGAAAGTGCCAAAAATATGGTGGATTCAGTGAAGAACTCACTATGGAAAATTTAAAGAGATGCAGAAAAAAAAAACTCAGTAATTATGATAAGTAATGTTTTATGAAATATTTCCAAAAAGATAAAAAGTAAACCAAGAAAATCCAAGATGATCAAAATATCAAAATTTTCAATAAAGACAGGATCATTATTACCAATTCCTATTTTTCTCTCAGGCCCCAATATGACCAGCTACAACACTGCTAACAAATATGTATTTAAATTAATACCTAAACTTTACCTTTAAAGAAACAGAATACTAAAAATTAAGTGACTTACTACAATCACACAGCTATGAAACGTTGTACTGATGACAATAAACTCAGGGTTCCCTTCTTCAGAGTCTTTGCACTTAATCCCTCCACTAGACGACACCATTTTAACTGTTTAATTTTAATGAACCTTATTTTGTTTCATTCGTATTTTTTTTTTCCTTTTGGATTGTAATACACAGTCTTTATATTCTGGTGTTTGTCTGCCAATGACTTTGTTACCTGCTTTGTATTATAATGCTCTAGATGTCAAAATCCAGGGTATTAAACAGAGTAGCTGCTGCAGCTGCGTATGTATGTCCAAAAACCTCATTGAATTTGGTTCCTTGGTTTGGAGGTTTAGGGTCATGGTTTCATGGGATATCCCAGTTAATTGGCCTAATAATGTGTTTAATGTGTCTGTTTTATCTCCTAGTTCAATGTGTAGTTCCTGGGGTCTTAAAAGCTTGCAAGTCACCCCCCAAGGCAAAATAATTGCTTTCTATTTGCCTGGGACAATAGAGGAAGAAGTAGAGTTGGGATTAGGAGGAGGAAATAGAATGTGTGGCTAATTGCCTCCATAAACAACTTCCTCCTTTGCCATGAGACCACATGAACTGGATGATGCCTGGCCACCATTACTGAATATTTTGATCAAAGATTCTATAGAAGAATCCAGATCATAAGGGGGAAATGCAGAACATAATTTCAAATTCTCATGGACTTTCTGGAGGCATGGAGGCTGAATGAACCCCTGGAACTATGCCCTGAGATAACCTTTAAACCTTAAACCAAAAATATCCTCTGAAACTCTCTTAAAACCATAGTTTATCTTAACTAGTGAAAAATGTCTATCTTGAGCATTGTGTTATTTCAAGATCTATCTATGTGGGATCAAATTGACAATTGCATCTTAAGGATTAGACTGGAAACTTAGTGGGTAGTGAGTTTATGTTAATGGATGAAAAACAGCTCAGAAAAGGAGGGTGAGAATAATTGCACAACTAGAAGAGTGTAATCAATGTCACTGAATTGTACATATGGAAACTGTTAAATTGGTGTGTGTTTTGCTGTGCATATTCTAGAAAACAAAAACAAAATAAAATTAAAGCAAAACTAACAAAAAAACATACACAAAGATTTAGTAATAGATAGTAAATGGGTTCAGTAAGGACTCTTCATAAACCTATGTTCCTAGTCAGCAGAATGATGAAAGAGAGATTGATCACTCTCTCACTTCTAGAAAGGAAATACAGAACTTACTCTGGGAAAATACAACAGTATAAAAACAATGATCCTCAAAACATAATTAGAAATATTCTAAGTTTAGACTTTAAAACATATGAGCATAAGCTAGACCTGTAGTGACGTGTATCCTTGTTATTTATTTATTTTTTTAAAAAAGAAAAGAACGAAAGATGGGGAAAATATGGAATATACGATGAACTGCCAGAAGAACAAATTTGTCTTAGAAATACAGCCAGAATCCTTCTTAGAAGCAAGGACAGCAACACTTCTTCTCAAGTACTTTGGACATGTTATGAGAAACCAGTCCCTGGAGAAGGACATCATGCTTGGTAAAGGGTCAGCAAAAAAGACGAAGACCCTCAACAAGATGGATGGCACAGAGGTTGTAACAATGGGTCAAGCATAATAACAATTGTGAGGTTAGCACAGGACCAGGCAGTGTTTCAGTCTGTTGTACATAGTGTCACTATGAGTCTGAAGCGACTTAATGGCAACTAACAACAACAACATATTACCTTGACTCTACAGCAGTGGGTTTATGCCATCAAGTTGTATCACTGGTCTAATACTAGTTTTTTAGGCAAGAGAGAGTTGTGCACAAAATATACTTTTACTATTTTTGTTTTCTATCAAGCCATGAAAGATACACCAATATCTATACAGTTTCATGCTACTGTATTCTGCAATATCATAATTAAAGACTAATTATTTTGTTAACATTCATTATCAATTTTCTGTATTATTTTGGTTTTCATCAATTTTGCAAAGCAAAAGAGTGACAAGTTTCTTCATAATCCTTTGTTGTTGTTGTGGTTCAGTGCCCTCAAGTTGGTTCCAACATATAGCAACCCTGTGTACCAGAATGAAACACTTCCTGGTCCTGCTCCATGCTTACAATCATTGTTACGCTTGAGCCCATTGCTGCAGCCATTGTGTTGAATGTCTTCCTCTTTTTCAGTGACCCTCTATATTACTAAGCACGATATCCTTCTCCAGAGCCTGATCCCTCCTGATGACATGTCCAACATAAGATTCAGTCTCTTCATCCTTGCTTCTAAGGAGCATTCTGGTTGTACTTCTTCCAGAACAGATTTATTCATTCTTTTGGTAGTCCATGGTATATTCAATACTCTTCAACAAGACCACAATTCAAAGGCATCAGTTCTTCTTTGGTCTTCTTTATTCATTGTCCAGCATCCGCACACATATGATGAGATTGAAAATACTGTGGCTTGGATCAGGCACACCTTAGTCTTCAAGATGATATTTTTGCTTTTCAATACTTTAAAGAATTCATTTGCAGCAGATTTGCCCAATGCAATGCATCTTTTGATTTCTTGACTGCTGATTCCATGGGTGTTGATTGTGGATCCAAGTAAAATGAAATCCTTGAAAATTTCAATCTTTCCTCCACTTATCATGATGTTGCTTATTGGTCCATTTGTGAAGATTTTTGTTTTCTTTATGTTGAGGTGTAATCCATACTGAAGGCTGTAGTCTTTGATCTTCATCAGTAGGTGCTTCAAGTCCTCTTTCAGCAAGCAAGCAAGATTGTGTCATCTGCATAACACAGGTTGTTGACGAGTCTTCGTCCAATCCTCATGCTCCATTCTTCTTCATATAGTCCAGCTTCTCAGATTATTTGATCAGCATACAGATTGAACAAGTATGGTGAAAGGATACAACACTGACGCACACCTTTCCTGACTTTAAGACACAAAGTATCCATTTTTCTGTCTGAACAACTGCCTCTTGATCTATGTACAGGCTACTTATGAGCCCAACTAAGTGTTCTGGAATTCCCATTCTTCACAATTTATCCATAATTTGTTATGGTCCATACAGTCGAATGTCTTTGCATAGTCAATAAAACACAAGTGAACATCATTTTGATATTCTCTGCTTTCAGCCAAGGATCCATATGATATCAGCAATGATATCCTTGGTTTCACATCCTCTTCTGAATCCAGCCTAAGTTTCTGGCAGTTCCCTGCCCATACACTGCTGCAGCCACTTTTGAAGGATCCCCAGCAAAATTTTGCTTGCATATGATATTGTTTAAGAATTTCCACATTTGGTTGGATCTCCTTTCTTGGTGATAGGAATAAATAAAGATCTCTTCCACTTGGTTGGCCAAGTAGCTGTCTTCCAAATCTCTTGGCATAGACCACTGAGCATTTCCAGTGATGGATTCATTTATTGAAACATCTCATTTGATATTCTGTCAATTCCTGGAGCCTTGTTTTTTGCCAATGCCTTCAGTGCAGCTTGGACTCTTCCTCAGTACCAGTGGTTCCTGATCATATGCTACGTTTTGAAATGGTAGAACATCAACAAACTCTTTTTGGTAGGATGACCCTGTGTATTCCTTCCATCTTCTTTTGATGCTTTCTTTGTCATTTAATATTTTCTCCACATAATCTTTCACTATTACAACTGGTGTCTTGAATTTTTCTTCAGTTCTTTCAGCTTGAGAAATGCCAAGTGTGTTCTTCCCTTTTGGTTTTCTATCTCCAGCTCTTTGCATGTCATTATAATACTTTACTTTGTCTTTTCAAGCTGCCATTTGAAATTTTCTGTTCAATTTCTTTACTTCATCATTCCTTTTGCTTTAGCTACTCAACTTTCAAGAGCAAGTTTCAGAGTCTCTTGTGACATCCGTTTTGTTTTTTTCTTTTTTTCTGTCTTTTAATGACCACTTGCTTTCTTCATATATGATGTCCTCCATGTCATTCCACAACTCGTCTGTTCTTCAGATATTAGTATTCAACACATCAAATCTGTTCTTGAAATGGTCTCTAAGTTCAGGCAGGATATATTCAAGGTCATACTTTGGCTCTTGTGAACTTGTTTTAATTTTCTTTAGTTTCAACATAAACTTGCATATGAGCAATTCATGGTCTGTTCCACAGTCGGCCCCTGGCCTTGTTCTGACTGATGGTATTGAGCTCTTCTATATTCTCTTTCCACATATGTAGTCGGTTTGATTCCTGTGTATTCTTTCTGGCCAGGTCCATGTGTATAGTCGCCATTTATGTTAGTGAAAAAATGAATTTGCAGTGAAGAAGTCATTGGTCTTACAAAATTCTATTGTCTCATCTCCCCCATTGTTTCTATTATGAAGGCCATATTTTCTAACTGCCAATCCTTCTTTTTGGTTTCTGACTTTCACATTCTAATCACTAGTAATTATCAATGCATCCTGATTTCATGATTGATCAATTTCAGACTTCAGAAGCTAGTAAAAATCTTCAATTTCTTCATCTTTGGCCTTAGTGGTTGGAGGGGTAAATTTGAATAGTAGGCATATTAACTGGTCTTCCTTGTAAGCCTATGGATATTATCCTATCACTGACAGCATTGTATTTCAGGATAGATCTTGAGATGTTCCTTTTGATGATGAATGCAACTCCATTCCTCTTCAAGTTGTCATTCCCGGCATAGAAGACCATATGATTGTCTGATTCAGAATGGCCAATATTAGTCTATTTCAGCTCACTAATGCCTAGGATATTGATCCTTATGCGTTCCATTTCATTTTTTGATGACTTTCAATTTTCTTAGATTCGTGCTTTGTACATTCCAGGTTCTGATTATTAATGCATGTTTGCAGCTGTTTCTTCTCATTTTGAGTCGTGCCACATCAGCAGATGAAGGTCCTGAAAGCTTGACTCCATCAACGTCATTAAGGTCAACTCTACTTTGATGAGGCAGGTCTTCCCAGTTGTCATTTGAGTGCCTTTCAACCTAGGGGGCTCATGTCTCAGCACCATATCAGACAATGTTCCACTACTATTCATAAGATTTTCACTGGCTAATTCTTTTAAGAAGTAGGCTACTGGGTCCTTCTTCCTAATCTGTCTTAGTCCGGAAGCTCAGCTGAAACCTGTCTGCCATGGGTGACCCTGCTGGTATCTGAATACTAGTAGCATAGCTTCCAGCATCACAGCAACAGGCAAGCCCCCACAGTATGACAAACTGACAGACACTGGGGGGATGACCACTTTAACACTGTTATAATTGTTTATATGATTATGAAAAATAAAGAATTTCCTGTTTGGTTAAGCTAATACCATCATGTGTCACCTAATTTAATAGTAAATTAGTGGCTGTTAAAAGAACCCCTTAAATGTTAGCTCAAAAGGCTCTGGAAAATATTTAACCACCCTGGTGATTGTCCTTAATGATACACCAACCTCTCTCAGCTTCCAAAATCCTGTGATAAATTATAGGAAATTTTGCAGTTCCTACTCTTTTGGATTGTTTATTGGCATCAATGTGGTTTTTCCAATGCTGCAGCATAGGGCACCCCAAAGCAATGTTTTTCATGATACTGTAAGTGAAAATACGGTGTTCGTATTTTGAACACAATTAAATTTATACCAAAGCTATCCTGAAGTTACAAGCGAATGGACAGATATTTCCTGCCTATAGTTAAGTTTGTATATTCATTATTAATGGCAATATGTAGCTGGCAAGTCTTTTCTGACTTCAGTTTTAAGACAGATTTAATTTGAGAAACAGCCTAAAATGGAAAAAAAAAAAATACACGGCAGATGAAATTATCACAGTACTGTTTTAGTTAATGGAGTGCCTTTTCCATAGCAACAGTGGACTCAACTCTGAAATAGTTCAACAAAAAGTTGATTCATTAAGGGTTCTTTGTTAAATCATAGACACTTGGGAAGACAAGAAAGCCAGATTCTAAAACTATGTAGCCAAGAAAAATATTAAACTATAACTCAGCTTCTACCCTAGTGAAAACACTAACGATCTCAACTCTCACCACTTATGACTCCAGAAGTACCACAACTGCTGCCCCAAACAACAAGATGGCGCCATTAGCACTGATGTCTCTACATGTCGTCAGTGTTTCATGTTGCCCACATCTGAGTCCAACTATAATTGTCAGAACTTAAATCACATGCCTACAGGGAAGTCTGAGTATGTAAATTGTGTCTTTCTTGAAAAGATGGGATTTCAAATTTGAAGAATTAAAAAATATATATAAAGAATGTGGTAAAAAAAATTCTGGGTGGTCAAAAATAACAAATATGGAGAAAAAAGAGAAACCAACTGGAGCTAGTTTAAACAGAAAATCAAATTGTAGTGAATTATCTTAAGGAGTTCTCAGAATCCCTAGGTCAACATGTAGCTACACAAATATGCAATGTGTTCTGGTAAAAATGCCACTGTCTGGGCTGCAGGGCACTGGAAACTATTCCTCCCACACTAACATTAGAGATCGAACTGTGTCCCTCAAAATTATATATTGAAATCATGGCAGCTATACTTGATCCTGGAGCTCTGGTGGCGCAGTGTTTAAGAGCTTCACTAATAACCAAAAGGTTGGAAGTTTTAATCTACCAGCTGCTCCTTGTAAACCCTATAGGCCAGTTCTACTCTGTCTTAGAGGATTGCTATGCATCGGAATTGACTCAGTGGCAATGGGTTTGGTTTTATTTATTTATATTTTTTTGGGCATACCTGATCTGTGTATGGAAATAGGGCTTTTTGTTATGTTAATAAGATCATACTTAAGTAGGGTGTTTTTTAAATCTAATCACTTCTGAGTTATGAAAAGGAGTAAAAGAGACACAGAGACATATGAAGGGAAAAGAGGAAGATAGATGACAGAGATAGATACATTCATAAGGATTGTTGGCAGCTATGAGAAGCTGAAATGGACAAGGACGAACCTTGTCCTAGAGCCGTGCGCTGAATTCAGACTTCTAGCCTCCTTAGCTGTGAGAAAATAAATTTCTGTTCTTTAAATCTACCCATAGGTTGTTATAGCAACCCTAAGTAGGAAAGACAACTACTGGCTACAGGCACTGCTAAAAACTGCTACTTCATCTCCTGGGAACATGATATATCGACTATACCCTCATCAAAAGAGATTAAGCACTGGATAAGTAAAGCATTACTGAAAAAGAAGAACAAAGTAGGAGGCCTCACTCTACCTGATTTTAGAACCTATTATACCACCACAGTAGTCAAAACAGCCTGGTACTTGTACAAACAACAGATGCATAGACCAGTGGAACAGAATCGAGAATCCAGATAAATCAATCCGCATACGAGCAGCTGATATTTGACAAAAGCCCAATGGGGAAAAGGAAGTTTCTTTAACAAATCATGCTGGCATAGCTGGATATCCATCTGAAAAAAAGAAAGAAAGAAAGAAACAAGAGCCATACCTTACACCATGCACAAAAACTGGCTCAAAATGGATCAAAGATCTAAATATAAAATCTAAAACGATAAAGATCATGGAAGAAAAAATAGGGACAATGCTAGGAGCCCTAATACATGGCATAAACAGTACACAAAACATTACTAACAATGCACAAACCCCAGAAGAGAAAAGAGATAATTGGGAGCTTCTAAAAATCAAACACCTATGCTCATCCAAAGATTTCACCAAAAGAGTAAAAAGATTACCTACAGACTGGGAAAGAGTTTTTAGCTATGATATTTCTGATCAGCACCTGGTCTCTAAACTCTACATGATACTGCAAAAACTCAACAACAAAAAGACAAGTAACCCAATTAAAAAATGGGCAAAGAATGTGAACACCCACTTCACTAAAGAAGACATTCAGGTAGTTAGCAGATATGTGAGGAAATGCTCACGATCATTATCCATTACATTAGAGAAATACAAATAAAAACTACAATGAGATTCCATCTCACTCCAACAATGCTGGCACTAATCCAAAAAACACAAAACAATCCATGTTGGAGAGGTTGTGGAGAGACTGGAACACTTATACACCACTTTGGAAATCAATTCAGTGCTTCCTTAAAAAGCTAGAAGTAGAACTACCATACAACCCAGCAATCTCTCTCCTTGAAATATATCCTCGAAAAATAAGAGCCTTTACAGGAACAAATATATATGCATACCCATATTCATTGCAGCATGGTTTACAATAGCAAAAAGATGGGCGCAATCAAGGTGCCCATTAACAGATGAATGGATAAATAAATCATGGTATATTCTTACAATGGAATACCATGCATCGATAAAGAACAATGATGAATCCGTGAAACATTTCATAACATGAAGGAATCTGGAAAGCATTATGCAGAGTGAAATTAGTCAGTTGCAAAAGGACAAATATTGTATAAGACCACTATTATAAGACCTCAAGTAATAGTTTAAATAGAGAAGAAAATATTCTTCAATGGTTACGAGAGTGGAGAGGGAGGGAGGGAGAGGGGTGTTCACTAATTAGGTAGTAGACAAGAACTATGTTAGGTGAAGGGAAAGACAACACACAATACAGGTGAGGTCAGCACAACTGTACTAAACCAAAAGCAAAAAGTTTTCTGAATAAACCAAATTCTTTGAAGGCCAGTGTAGCACGGGCTGGGGTTTGGGGACTATGGTTTCAGGGAACATCTAGGTCAATTGGCATAATTAAATCTATTGAGAAAACATTCTGCATCCCACTTTGGAGAGTGACTTCCGGAGTCTTAAAAATTAGCAAGAGTCCATTTAAAATGCATGAATTGGTCTCCACCTACCTGAAGCAAAGGAGAATGAAGAACACCAAAGACACAGGGTAATTATGAGCCCAAGCAACAGAATGGGCCACATAAATTAGAGGCTACATTAGCCTGAGACCAGAAGAGCTAGATGGTGCCCAGCTACAACCGATGGCTTCCCTGACAGGGAACACAACAGAGAATCCCTGAAGGAGCAGTAGAGCAGTAGGATGCAGACCTCAAATTCTCTTAAAAAGTCCAGACTTAATGGTCTAACTGAGACTAGAAGGACACCAGAAGTCATGGTACCCAGACCTTCTGGTAACCCAAGACAGGAATCATTCCCAAAGACAACTCTTTAGACAGGGATTGGACTGGACTACAAGATAGAAAATGATAGTGGTGAGGAGTGAGCTTCTTGGATCAAGGAGACACATGAGACTATGCGAGCAGCTCCTGTCTGGAGGAGAGATGAGAAGGCAGAGGGGAACAGAAGCTGGCTGAATGGACATGGAAAGACAGGGTGGAGAGAAGGAGCATAGTGTCTCATTAGGAGGAGAGCAACCAGGGTGTAGAGCAAGGTGTATATAAATTTTTGTGTGAGAGACCAACTTGATTTGTAAACTTTCACTTAAAGCACAATAAAAAGTAAAAAAAAAAAAAATGAGAATAAACACAGGATCTGATTTACAGAATCACCAGCTGCCAATCCAAAGTTCGGTGCATTTATGTCGGATCCATGCAGTCTCAGGCACTTGCATATGCTTGGAGGGGTGCTGTAACTTATACAGAGTGGTGGCTTTTCAGAGTGAAATATGGTGCCATTAGAAAGAAAGTGTAAACCAGGATTCTCAGGCAAACCACTTCGCCTACCTGAACCACCACTTATGATCTTTCTGCCAATGCTATAACTATGAAGGAAAATGGTGAAGTGAACTTCTGGCCTTAAAAAGGAAAGCAGGGGCTTTTCAAACATAAGCCAGGTTTGTTAAAAAGGTGTGGTGGCCAGAAAGAATGATGGATACCCAATAATTCTGCCAACTCGTCTTATCTTTTTGTTTTCTCTCATTTTATGGATAGACTATAGAGTGTAAATGAAAATAAAGCTTCTACAAGGAGCACAGAATCTAGATGTATACTTTCAATGACTATTATAAAAATAATCAGTATTTTATAGTATGCATTTGTATTTTTCTTGATAAAATCCAAAACATGATAGGATGATGAGTAGTAGTTTTTTGGTTGAGTAGTTGAATTTAGTCTGTTATATGTTTCACACAACTATAAATCTCAGCTTTCTACTGCCTCCAAAGTTACACATATGTATTTAACATTGGTAATAAATATAAAGTTCTTTTAAAAAGGGCTTAATGAATGCATATTGAAGAAATTATAGTGTCTAAAACTAATTTTGATCAATGAAGATTAGCTGATAAAAAATTTTCCTTATCAGCTAATTTGTATAATACATATCTAGATTCATTCTAATTGTACATATATTTAGAGGTAATTTTGATTATTTTAATAAGTCAACCTAAAGTTACATCATTGTTGCATTATATAAAAAAAAAATCAGTTTCCAGTTGAGTTAATTCCAACTTAACGACAATCTCATCCACAGTCAGTGTAGAACTGGGCTCCATAGACTTTTCAATGGTTGATTTTTTGGAAGTAGCTCACCAAATCTTTCTGTCAAGGTACTCCCAAGTAAACTCAAACTTCCAACCTTTCAGTTAGCAGCTGAGTAGGTTAACCGTTTGCACCAACTCAGGACTGCATTATGTATTAGAATTCAAGAAAAATAAATTGTATTTTTATTGTGTTTTTTCTTATGATCCCAATGTTTTCTCCCTGTCCCCCATCTCAGAGGAAAAGACCTAAATACTGTACAAGTGTATTGGTATATTAGAAAACATGAAATTCTTTGCTCCATTCTCTTCACAAAGAGTTTTTCTTACTTCAGTGTTAGCACTAAAGAAATTCTAATTTTCTTGAGGGCAAAAAATATTTTGGTGTGGTAGTCTGAGATGTTCATCAGCAACAATGACACTTACTGATGTTCTCGGTGTAAGAACAAAGGAATAAACGAGAATAGTAAATTCAATACACGGTCCTGTGCTATGACTGACAGCAGTGAGCTTTCCTCAAAATCATACTTACTATATTATACTGCAGAAAAAAAAGCTGTCTTCAGTCAACATGTCTATAAATTGAATAGATTAGAAAAGGCCTTGGAGCCTTAGTATGTTCTATGACATTAAATCACCCCGGGGGATAGGAAAACTTTGCGGATGGGAGTAAACACAGAGGATCTGGTTTATTTTAACCTTTCTATTAGTGTTGTGGGAAAGGAAGTGTTCAGAATGCTGTCTAAATTGGCAGTGATCATAAAATAACCCCAAACACAGAAACTCATAGGTCCTAAATTGACCTACCCAACAGTGGGGGAAAAAAAAAAAATTATGAGAAGTTCAAAGTATAGTCAACTTTTAAAATTGTAGTAATATCACCAGGGTAAAGTAGGACACACTACAAAACCGGAAGTAGTGACCTGGAATTCCTTAATTTGGAACATACCAAATTAAATGCCAGAGTCAAAATGCAGAAGATAATTAAAAAAAAAAAAAAATTCAAGACTGATAACTACCATTTTTTTTTTTTTTTGCACAAAGTGACAAATAGCTGACTCAGTTGTGAGCTGATCCTTTCCCTCAAATTATCTTCCAATGTGAATAAGATATCACCTTTTACTAGGCATTTGCCAGATTTTTTTTTTTGTTGTTGCTTTAATTTGAAGACAATGCTCAAGAAATTGTTTCATCTATAAGAAGTCACATTGTCATTTTTGGCTCCCATTATTCAAGCATGCATTAAAGTATTGTCCACTATACTTTTCCATTTTAAAGTTACAGATTTATATGAGTTTAATGAGATTTTTAATATAGTTGAGTTTAGTACCGATACTGAATGTCTTCCATATTTTACACTAATGATTACTTTGGGAAGGATAGAAGGACCCTTAACAGTACTTTTAATTCTATGAAACTTCTTCCAGAGTCTGTTATATTCTCTATCAGCAATTTAACTCTATCTCATTAAGAAAGAAATTATGCAATGCCTACTGTGTGCTAAGTATTAAGCCAATTAATAAAATAATACATATGGATGCATCTCATTTGGGTCATCATTTACTAAATTAACCTGAAGGAAAAAAAATCATAGGCCAGCACATGATTGCTTTGGGTACTGATTACATTAAGTCTGAAGAACTAATTATGTAAGAACATCTAAATAATTTTAATATAAAATTTATAGAATTTCACCATGTAGGGATCAAACATGCTTTTCTTTACGGGCTTATAATGATATCCTTAATGCTTCCCAAAGAACTGGCTTTGTATGTAGGTGTAATAGGTCTGTGTGATATACTTTTATTAGTTCTGGGGAAACCAGTTCTTAAAAAGTTATACCAACTACCTGTTTGATACTAACTTAAAAAACTTAGGTTATGTCAAAATGTAACACAACCTTTAATTCAGTAAAGTATGAACTGACTAAAATTTTAAATAATCTTGAAACGAAAAAAAAAGTGTATGCTGAGTTGTAAATGTCCGTTACTAGAATATTTTTTTCAGTTTAAGGTAATAGCGTAGCTCATTACATTTTCCCAGTGAATCCAGATTCCTGCATGTGTGAATTCATTTTGAAAAAAACAAACTTTTCCTTAAATTATATTCTTTTTTTTTGATTCAAGATTGCTCAAGGCTTTGCTAAATATAAAATAACAATTCTTGCAGTTCTCCCAGGTTTAAATATTCTCCTTTATAAGCCCTTTGGTTGTGGTAGTGTCATAAAGTTTATGAAAGCAGTCAAAAATTTTTGCTGATCAAGATGTCTTGGAGTTCTATATGGAAACAGAACAAATCATATGAATATGATTTACATTGAGGAACTGGCTCAGGCAATTGTGGGGACTGGTATGTTCAATATCTATAGATCAGGCAACTGGCTGTAAGCTTTGGCAGTCTGGTTTATTTACAGTCTTAAAATAGAATCCTTCCTCAGGAAACCTGTTTTTGCTCTTAAGACTTGCAAATGATTGACTGAAGGCCACCAACACTTAGCCTAAAGTCAACTGATTTAAGTGCTAATCACTGTAAATACCTTCATGGCAATGTCTAGACTAATGTATGACCGACCAACTGGACACCACTGCCTAGAAAAATTAACACATAAAATTAATCATTTTATAGACATTTGTATATTGAGTCATTCCTTGTATTCTCTTCAGGGAACATATATAAAGCCATTGGGGGCCTCAATTTCTTTATAAATTTTGCATGGTAAAATGTCATTCAGCTGACTTGTTAATAGTTGTCAATTCCTTTCACAAACACTTTCTGAGTTTAGCACTTTGCAAGCCATTTTCAACGTACCAACATACGGTATGACTTTTCTGTCTTAAAGTTGACGAACACCCACAGTGAAAATCCACATGCATGCAAACTGTTTATAAATTGATGAACTTATATTACATGGTACTAGATTACCAATCATTTTTAAAAAATTTTAAATCATTCTGAATAAAACTCTGGAAAGTGATATTAGGGGAATAGGAGTATATCCCCTATTTCAGAGTAAAACAGGAGTTATCATTGGAAATTCCTTTTATTACAGTTTATTAATTTAGCTTTTTGAAAATTTAGAAACAACTGTTTCATATAGTATTTGTTTGTATTTCAGATGTGTAAGGTATATAGGGAGGCATATGGAAACCCTGGTAGCATAGTGGTTAAGAGTTCTGCAACTAACTAACCAAAAGGTTGGTGGTTCGAATCCACCAGGCACTCCTTGGAAACCCTATGGGGCAGTTGTACTCTGTCCTGTAGGGCCACTAGGAGTCAAAATCGACTCAGTGGCAACAGGTTTGTTTTGTTTTTTTGTTTGTTTATGTGAGGTCATATTTAAATTGAATATTCAGGAATCTTCAATTTCTGAATTGAAGAGCATTGGCTAAAAGGTGCTTAAAACAAATCAGATAGAAGGAAAAGTCTGAATTTAAATTTGACAATTTTTTTTTTTTTTACTTTTAAAACATTTTAAAAACAAATATATCTGAAAGGTTGTTGTTGTTGTTAGGTTCAGTCGAGTCATTTCCAAATCATAGCAAAACTATGTACAACAGAATGAAACCCTCCTGGGTCCTGTGCCACTCTCACAGCCATTGCTATGCTTGAGCCCATTGTTGGCAGCCGCTGTGTCTATCTCTTACCCAAAGCAGGTCCTGTCCAGTGCAGCTTTTCATCAATAAAGACACTCCTTTTTTTTTAGGTGAGGAGGGAGGAAGAGCGTTTATTGCAAGAATGCAGGCAAGGAGCAAGGAGGTGCATACCTCAAATCAAGCTCTCTGAACAAAGGGAGGCAGAACCTTTATACTGCATCTTTCACAGGGAAGTATATACAAACATCATCGAGCACATAGGTTATCATGGTGTTCCAGTGCAGTAAGAGAAATTGCATTTTTTCCTTTTTTTTTTTTTTTTTTTTTATGTACAGAAATGGCAGGTAAGTCCTGCCCTGGGAGGAGATCTTGTACTTTTAAGGCTAGTAAACTGGGTTTGGCTGGTTTAAGGCAGGAACTGAGCCACACACAGCATTCAGGATCTTTGAGGTCAATGGACACGAGGGGGCAGGTTCTGCTTGATAACGGCTGAGCAGCTGCTGATTGGGCCATACACAGTGCTGTCCATCACTGAAAGTTTTGCTTGATAATAATAGCTAAGCAGCTGCTGGCTGCTCCGGCTATCAAATCCATCTCTTTGAGAGTCTTCCTCTCTGTTGCTGACTCCCTACTTTACCAAGCATGATGGGCTTCTTCAGACAGGTCCCTCTTGATTACATGTCAAAAGCAGGTGAGATGATGTCTCATCATCCTCGCTTCTAATGAGAATTCTGGCTGTACTTCTTTCAAGACAGATTTGTTTGTTCTTCTGCCAGTCCATGTTATATTAATATGCTTGGCCAACACCACAATTCAAATGCAATGATTCTTCTTTGGTCTTCTTTATTCATTGCCCAGCTTTCACATGCATACGAGGTATTAAAAAAAAAACATGGCTTGGGTCAGGAAACCCTGGTGGCATATCTGCCAGGCGTTCCTTGGAAACTCTATGGGGCAGTTCTACTCTGTCTTATAGGGTCACTATGAGTCAGAATCAACTCCACAGCACTGGGTTTGGCTTTTTTGGTTTTAGCTTGGGTCAAGCATACCTTAGTCCTCAAAGTGATTTCTCTGCTTTTTAACACTTTAAAGAGGTCTTTTGCACAACATTTGCCCAATGCAATATGTCTTTTGATTTCTTGACTTCTGATTCCATGGGTATTGATTGTAGATACAAGTAAAATAAAATTATTGACAACTTCGATCTTTTTTCTGTTTATCGTGATGTTGTTTATTGGACCAGTCGTGAGGGTATTTGTTTTCTTTATGTTAAAGCATAATTGATACTGAAGGCTGTGGTCTTTGGCCTTCATCAATAAATGCTTTAAGTTCTGTTCACTTTAAGAAAGCAAGGTTGTGTCATCTGCATATGGCCAATTCTGATGCTGTGTTCTTCTTCATTTAGTCTACTTTCTTGGATTAATTGCTCAGCATACAAACTGATTAAGAATGGTGAAATGATACAACCCTGACACACCTTACCTGATTTTAAACCAGTATTCCCTTGTTCTGTTCAAATGACTTTCTTGGTTTATGTATAGGTTCCATATAAGCAAAATTAATTATTCTAAAATTCTCATTCTTTGCAATGCTATCCATAATTTGTTAAGATCCACACTGTCAGATGCTTTTGCAGAGTCAATAAAACACAGGTGAACATCTTTCTGGTACCCTCTGTTTTCATCCAAGATCCATCTGACATCACCAATGATATCCCTTATCCACATCCTCTTCTGAATCCAGCTTGAATAGCTTGCAGTTTCCTTTTGAATTATCTTCAGCAAAATTTTACTTGAGTGGGATATTAACGATATTGTTTGTTAAATTCTGCATTCTGTTGGGTCATCTTTCTTTTTTTTTTTAATTGTACTTTAGATAAGACGCACACCTTTCCTGATTTTAAATGAATCAGTATCTCCTTGTTCTGTCCGAACAACTGCCTCTTGATCTATGTAAAGGTTCCTCATGAGCACAATTAAGTGTTCTGGAATTCCCATTCCTCGCAATGTTATGCATAGTTTGTTATGATCCACACAGTTGTATGGTTTTGGATAGTCAATAAAACAGGGAAACATCCTTCTGGTACTCTTTGCTTTCACCTAAGATCCACAAGACATCAGCAGTGATATCCCTGGTTCCACGTTCTCTTCTGAAACTGTCCTGAATTTCTGGCAGTTCCCTGTCAATATACTGCTGCAGCCATTTTTGAATAATCCTAAGCAAAATTTTGCTTACGTGTGATATTAATGATATTGTTCGATAATTTCCACATTTGGGTGGATCACCTTTCTTGGGAATAGGCATAAATATGGATCTCTACCAGTCAGCAGGCCAGGAAGCTGTCTTCCGTATTTCTTGGCACAGACGAGTGAGCACCTCCAGCGCTGCATCTGTTTGTTGAAACATCTCAATTGATATTCCATCAATTCCTGGAGCCTTGTTTTTCGCCAATGCCTTCAGAGCAGCTTGGACTTCTTTCTTCAGTACCGTCAGTTCCTGATCATATGCCACCTCTTGAAATGTTTGAACTTTGACTAATTCTTTTTGGTATAATGACTGTGTATTCCTTCCATCTTCTTTTGATGCTTCCTGCATCGTTTAATATTTTCCCCATAGAATCCTTCACTATTGCAACTCGAGGCTTGAATTTTTTCTTCAGTTCTTTCAGCTAGAGAAACACTGAGCATGGTCTTTTTTTATGAGTTAGAATTTTGTTCTACATTTTTCTCCATCTCTGTCCTGGGACCCTCCATTGTGATCCCTGTCAGAACAGTTGGTGACAGTAGCCGGGCATCATTTAGTTGTACTGGGCTTGGTCTGGGGGAAGCTATAGTCCATTAGTCCATTACCTCGTGGTGCATTAGTCCTTTGAACTAATATTTCCTTTGTGTCTTTGGTTTTCTTCATTCTCACTTGCTCCATATGGGGTGGGACCAGTGGATTATCTTAGATGGCCACTTACAAGCTTTTAAGAACCCAGATGCTACTCACCAAAGTAGGATACAGAATATTTTCTTTATAAACCATGTTATGACAATTGAGCTAGGTACTTTTCAACACCAAGGTCTGAAGCCCTCAACCCAGTAATTTGGTCTCTCAGGAAGTTTGGATGTGTCAGAGTCACCTTTCTTTGGAATGGACACAAATACTGACCTCTTCCAGTTGGTTGACCGGTAGCTGTCTTCTAAGTTTCTTGGCATACATGAGTGAGCACCTCCAGAGCTGCATCCTGAATGTTGAAACATTTTAATTGATATTCCATCAATTTCTGGAGCCTTGTTTTTCACCAATCCTTCAGTACAGCATAGACTTCTTCCTTCAATACCATCAATTCTTAATCATATGCTGCCTCATGAAATAGTTGAACTCATCTGTCAGTTTGTCATACTTTGGTGGCTTGTGTATTGCTGTGATGTTGGAAACTATGCTATCAGTATGTCAAATACTATCTGTGCAACCTATGTCAGACAGGTTTCAGCAGAGCTTTCAGACTAGACAGACTAGGAAGAAGGACCTAGCAATCTGCTTCGGAAAGAAATTGGCCACTGAAAACCTTGTAAATAGCAATTGAGCATTTTCTAATATAATGCCAGAAGATGAGCCCTCAAGATCGAAGGAACTCAACACATAACTGGGGAAGAGCTGCCTCATCAAAGTAGAGATGATCTTAATGATTTGGTTGGAGCCAACCTTTTGGGACCTTCATTTGCTGATGTGGCACCACTCAAATGAGAAAAAAACAGCTGCAAATATCCATTAATTATCCAAAGGTGGAATGTAAGAAATATGAATCCAGGAAAACTGGAAGTACTCAAAAGAAAAATAGAATGCATAAAGATTACATCCTAGGCATTAGTGAGCTGAAATAGACTGACACTGATAATTTTTAATCAGACAATCATATGGTTTATTACGGTGGAAATGATAAATTGAAGAGGAACGGCATTGCATTCATTGTCAAAAACAACATGTAAAGACCTATCCTGAAGCACAACACTGTCAGTGTTAGGATAATACCCATATGCCTGTAAGGAAGACCAGTTAATGTGACTATTATTCAAGTTTACTCACTAACCATTAATTCCATAGATGAAGAAAGTGATGATTTTTACCAAGTTCTGCAGTCTGAAATTGATCAAACATACAACTAAGATGTATTGAAAATTACTAGTGATTGGAATCCAAAAGTAGTTGGAACATATAGCCTTGGTGAAATAAACAACAAAGGAAATTCATGATAAAATTTTAAAAGAAAATGACTTACTCATTGCAGATAAATTTTTCAAAAACATAAACGGCAACTACGTACATAGAGTTTGCTGGATGGAATATACAGGAATCAAATTGTCTACTTCTGTGGAAAGAGATGATGGAGAAGCTCAACATCACCCATGGGTCAGAACAAAGAGAACAACTGTGGAACAAACCATCAATTGTTCATATGCTAGTTCAAGTCGAAGAAAACCAAAACAAATCCACAAGAGCCAAAATACGGACTTGCATATATCTCACCTGAATTTGGAGTGCCTCTCAAAAATAGATTTGATACATTGATCACTAATGACCAAATAGCAGGCAAGTTGTGGGATGACATCATGGACATCATGCATGAAGAAACCAAAAAGTCATTATAAAGAGAGGAAAGAAAGAAAAGACCAAAACGGACGTCAAAAGAGACTCTGAAACTTGCTCTTGAATGTATAGCAGCTTAAGCGAATGGAAGAAAAGATGAAGTAAAGTAACTGAATAGAAGATTTCAAGGACAGTTGGAGAAGACAAAGTAAATTATTATAATGACATGTACAAAGCCCTGGAATTAGAAAATCAAAAGGGAAGAACATGCTCACCATTTCTCAAGCTGAAAGAACTGAAGAAAAAGTTCAAGACTTGAGTTTCAGTATTGAAGATTCTGTGGGCAAAATACTGAATGGCACAGAAAGCATCAAAACAAGATGGAAGGAATATACAGGCCATTCGTAAAGTAATTCAAACTATTTTCTTACTTAGATTTTTTTTTTAATGGATAATAAGAATGTGGTTTCTTAAACTCTTAACCTTCCCTGAAAAACACCCTTGTACTCCTCTAAAATTTCAAAAGATTTGTATCATAACGTTTGGTTATATTAGTCATCATATATGTAAATTACTCTAACATTGCCACAGTTCTCTAGAAATTCAAATTCTATTTATATTGTCCTAGGAAATAGTATTGACCCTATTTTGGTCTACATGATTTCACTCTTGAAATAATTTCCTCTTTCAAAAAAAAAAAAAAAAGCTGACCACTTAGTCTATTCTAACTAATGGCAAACCCAAGTGTTGCAGAGTAGAACTGCTCCATGGGATTTTTAAGGTTGTGACATTTTAGAAGCAAATTGTCATACATTTCTTCCTAGGTGCCACTGGGACTGTCAGAAACACCAATCTTTTTGTTAGTAGTATCGTAGTACAGTAGTATAGAGTGGCAATATTAATTTCTGACAAAATAGAATTTAAAGTAAAATCCACCACAAAGGATAGGGAAGGACAATATATAATGATTAAAGGGACAATATACCAGGAGGTTAAAACCCTATTAAATATTTATGAACCCAATGACAGGGCTTCAAGATACATAAAAGAAACTCTAACAAGATTGAAAAGCAAGATAGGTGGCTCCACAATAACAGCGGGAGACTTCAACGCACAACTTTCAGTGAAGGACGGAACATCCAGAAAGAAGCTCAATAAAGACATGGAAGATCTAAATGCCACAATCAACCAACTTGACTTTATACACATACACAGAATACTCCACCCAACAGCAACCAACTATACTTTCTTTTCTAGAGCACATGGAACATTCTCAAGAATAGACCACATAGTAGGTCACAAAGCAAGCCTTAACAGAATCAAAAACTTCAAAATATTACAAAGCATCTTCTCTGACCATACAGCCATAAAAGTAGAAATCAATAACAGAAAAAGCAGAGAAAAGAAATCAAACACTTGGAAACTGAACAACACTTTGTTCAAAACGCCTGGGATATATAAGAAATTAAGGATGGAAGAAAGAAATTCATAGAACCCAAAGAGAATTGAAAATCCTTCCAATTAGAACCTTTGGGACACAGCTAAAGCAGTGCTCAGAGGTCAATTTCTAGCAATAAAATCACACATACAAAAAGAAGAAAGGTCCAAAAATGGAAGAATTATCCCTACAACTTGAACTAATAGAAAGACGACAACAAAAGAAGCCCATAGGTACCAGAAGAAAAAAATAGTAAAAATTAGAGCAGAATTAAATGAAATAGAGTATAGAAAAACAACTGAAAGAATTAACAAGACCAAAAACTGATTCTCTGAAGAAATTAACAAAATTGATAAACCACTGGACAAACTGATAAAAGAAAAAACAGGAGAGGAAACAAACAACATGAATAAGAAGTGAGAGAGGCCATATCAAAACAGACACAAGTGAAATTAAGAATCATATCAGATTACTACGAAAAATTGTACTCTGACAAATTTGAAAACCTAGAAGAAATGGAAGAATTTCTAGACCCACACTACCTACCTAAACTAACACAAACATAGAACAAATAAATAAACCCAAACAAAAGAAGACATTGAAAACGTGATTAAAAAACTCCCAACAACAACAAAAAAAACTCTGGCCCGGACAGCTTCACTGCAGAGTTCTACCAAACTTTCAGAAATACTAAAGGTCTTTCAGAGCATAGAAAAGGATGGAATACTCCCAGACTAACACAGTGAAGCCAGCATATTTCTGATATCAAAACCAGAAAAAGATACCACAAAAAAAGGAAATTAAAGACCTATACCCCTCATGAACTTAGATGCAAAAATCCTCAATAAAATTCTGGCCAATAAAATTCAACAGCATATAAAAAAAATAATCCAACATGACCAAGTGGGATTCATACCAAGTATGCAGGGATGGTTCAACATCAGAAAAATAATGTAATCCACCACATAAATAAAACAAAAGACAAGAACCACAAGATACTATCAATTGATACAGAAAAGGCATTTGACAAAGTCCAACACCCATGATAAAAACTCCCAGAAAAATAGGAATAGAAGGAAAATTCCTCAACATAAAAATGGGCGTTTATACAAAGCCAACAGCCAACATCATCCTAAATGGACGGTGTCTGCAAGCATTCCCCCTGAGAACAGGAACCAGATAAGAATGCCCTTTACCACCACTTTTATTCAACATTATGCTGGAGTTTCTAGCCAGAGCAATTAGGCTAGATAAGAAATAAAGGGCATCCAAATTGGTAAGGAAGAAGTAAAAGTATCTCTATTTGCAGATGGCATGATCTTATACACAGAAAACTCTAAAGAATCCTCAAGAAAACTACTGAAACTAATAGAGGAGTTCAGCAGAGTATGAGGTTACAAGATAAACATACAAAAATCATTTGGGTTACTCTACATCAACGAAGAGAACTTTGAAGAGGAAATTATGAAAACAATACCAAAGAAGATAAAATACTTAGGAAAAAATCTGACGAGAGATGTAAAAGACCTATACAAAGAAAACTACAAGACACTACTGCAAGAAACCAAAAAAGACCTACATAGGTGGAAAAGCATATCTTGATCATGGATAGGAAGACTCAACACTGTAAAAATGTCTGTTCTACCCAAAGCAATCTGTAGATACAATGCAATTCCAATCTAAATTCCAATGATATTTTTTAATGAGATGGAGAAACAAATAATCAACTTCATATGGAAGGGAAAGAGCCTCTGGACAAGTAAAGCATTACTGAAAAAGAACAAATTGGGAGGCCTTACACTACCTGATTTTAGAACCTAATTATACCACCGGAAACCCTAGTGGTGTAGTAGTTAAGTGCTACGGTTGCTAACCAAAAGGTCTGCAGTTCAAATCCAAGAGGCAGTCCTTGGAAACTCTATAGGGCAGTTCTACCTGTCCTATAGGGTTGCTATGAGTTGGAATTGACTCAACATTAGTGGTTTTGGTTTGGTTTTTGGTATTATACCACCAGGGTAGTCAAAACAGCCTGGTACTGTTACAACAACAGATACATAGACCAATGGAACAGAATTGAGAATCCAGACATAAATCCATTCACGTTTGAGCAGCTGATATTTGACAAAGTCCCATGTCAGTTAAATGGGGAAAAGACAGTCTTTTTAACAAATGGTACTGGCATAACTGGATATCCATCTGTAAAAAATTAAATAAGACTCATACTTCACACCATGCACAAAAACTAACTCAAAGTAGATCAAAGACCTAAATATAAAATCCAAAATGATAAATATCACAGAAGAAAAATTAGGGACAATGCTAGAAGCCCTAATCCATGGCATAAACAGTATAGAAAATATTACCAACAATGCACAAACACCAGAAGATAAAGTAGATAACTGGGAGCTCCTAAAAATCAAACACTTATGCTCATCCAAAGGCTTTACCAAAAGAGTAAAAAGATTACCTACAGGCTTGGAAATAATTTTTAGCTATGACAATTCCGATCAGCATCTGTTCTCTAAAATCTACATGATATTACAAAAACTCAACAACAAAAAGAAAAATAACCAAATTAAAAATGGGCAAAGGATATGAACAGTCACTTCACCAAAGAAGACATTCAGACAGCTAACAAACACATGAGGAAGTGCTCATGATCACTAGCCATTAAAAACCAAAACCAAACCCAGCGCCATCAAGTCGATTCCGACTCATAGCAACTCTATAGGACGGAGTAGAACTGCCCCATAGAGTTTCCAAGGAGCACCTGGCACATTCGAACTGGCGACCCTTTAGTTAGCAGCCATAGCACTTAGCCACTACGACACCAGGTTTTGCCATTAGCCATTAGAGAAATGCAAATTGAAACTACAATGAGATACCATCTCACTCCAACAAGGCTGGCATTAATCCAAAAAACAAAATAATACGTGTTGGAGAGGTTGTGGAGAGACTGGAATACTCATACACTGCTGGTGGGAATGTAAAATGATGCAACCACTTTGGAAATAGATTTGGTACTTCCTTAAAAAGCTAGAAATAGCTTTTCAGAACATATCCTAGAGAAATAAGAGCTTCACAAGAACAGATATATGCACACCCATGTTCATTGCAGCACTGCTTACAGTAACAAAAAGATGGAAGCAACCAAGATGCCCACTAATGAATGGATAAATAAATTATGGTATGTTCACACAATGGAATATTATTCATCCATAAAGAACAATGATGAATCTGTGACACATTTCATAACACGGAGCTACCTGGAAGGCATTATTCCGAGTGAAATTAGTCAGTTGCAAAAAGACAAATATTGTATGAGACCACTATTATAAGAACTCAAGAAATAATTTAAACACAGAAGAAAATATTCTTTGATGGTTACAAGGGTGAGGAAGTAGAGAGGGAGGGGGTATTCACTAATTTTACAATAGACAAGAACTGTGTTCGGTGAAGGGAAAAACAACACAATACTGGAGAGGTCAGCACAACTGGACTAAATTAAAAGCAAAGAAGTTTTCTGAATACAACTGAATGCTTTGAAGGCCAGAGTAGCAGGGATGCGGGTCTGAGGATCATGGTTTCAGGGGACATCTAGGTCAATTGGCATAAAAAAACGTACTAAGAAAACATTCTGCATCCGATTTTGGTGAGTGGTGTCTGAGGTCTTGAACAATCACAAGCGGCCATATAAGATGCATCTATTGGTCTCAAGGGACCTGGAGCAAAAGAGAATGAAGAACACCAAAGATACAAGTTAATTATGAGCCCACGAGACAGAAAGGGTCACATAAACCAGAGACTACATTAGCCTGAGACCAGAATAACTAGATGGTGCCTGGCAACAACCAAGAGCTGCCGTGACAGGGAACACGACAGAGAATCCCTGATGGAGCAGGAGAACAGTGGGATGCAGACTTCAAAGTCTAGACTTAATGGTCTGATTCAGAATGGAGGAATCCCAGAGGTCATGGTCCCGGACCTTCTGTTAGCCCAAGACTCAAACCATTCCCAAAGCCAACTCTTCAGACAGGGATTGGACTGAACTGTTGTTGTTGTTAGGCACCGTGGAGTAGGTTCCGACTCATATCAGCCCTATGGAAAACAGAACACAACACTGCCGGGTCCTGTGCCATCCTCACAATCATTGTTATGCTTGAGCTCATTGTTGCAGCCAGTGTGTCAATCCACTGCCTTGAGGGTCTTCCCCTTTTCTGCGGATGCTGTACTTTGCCAAGCATGATGACCTTCTTCAAGGACTGATCCCTCCTGACAGCACGTCCAAAATATGTAAGACGCAGTCTCGCCATCCTTGCTTCTAAGGAGCATTCTGGATGTGTTTCTTCCAAGACAGATTTTTTTATTCTCATGGCAGACCATAGTATATTCAATATTCTTCGCCAACACCACAATTCAAAGGCGTCAACTCTTCTTCGGTCTCCCTTATTCATTGTCCAGCTTTCACATGCATATAATGCAATGGAAAATACCATGGCTTGGGTCAGGCGCACCTTAGTCTTCAAGGTGACATCTTTGCTCTTCAACACTCTAAAGAGGTCCTTTGTAGCAGATTTACCCAATGCAATGCGTCTTTTGATTTCTTGACTGCTGCTTCCATGGCTGCTGATTGTGGATCCAAGTAAAATGAAATCCTTGACAACTTCAATCTTTTCTCTGTTTATCATGATGTTGTTCATTGGTCCATTTGTGAGGATTTTTGATTTCTTTATGTTTTTTTTTTATGTTGAGGTGGAATCCATACTATAGGCTGTGGTCTCTGATCTTCATTAGTAAGTGCTTCAAGTCCTTTTCACACTCAGCAATCAAGGTTGTGTCACCTGCATAACGCAGGTTGTTAATAAGTCTTCCTCCAATCCTGATCCCTCATTTTTCTTCATATAGTCCAGCTTCTCGTATTATTTGCTCAGCATACAGATTGAATAGGTATGGTGAAAGAATACAACCCTGATGCACACCTTTCCTGACTTTAAACCAATCAGTATCCCCTTGTTCTGTCCAAACAACTGCCTCTTGATCTATGTAAAGGTTCCTCACAAGCACAATTAAGTGTTCTGGAATTCTCACTCTTCATAATGTTAATCCATAATTTTTTTTATGATCCACACAGTCGAATGCCTCTGCATAGTCAATAAAACACAGGTAAACATCTTTCTGGTATTCTCTGCTTTCAGCCAGGATCCATCTGACATCAGCAATGATACCCCTGGTTCCACGTTCTCTTCTAAACAGGCCTGAATTTCTGTCAGTTGCCTGTCGATATACTGCTGTAGCCGTTTTTGAATAATCTTCAGCAAAATTTTGCCTGCATGTGATATTAATGCAATTGTTCCATAATTTCCACATTTCTTTGGATCACCTGTCTTGTGACTAGGCATAAGTATGGATCTCTTCCATTCAGTTGGCCAGGGAACTGACTTCCCTATTTCTTGGCATAGACGAGTGAGCACCTCCAGCACTGCATCTGTTCGTTGAAACATCTCAATTGATATTCCATCAATTCCTGAAGTTTTGTTTTTCACCAATGCCCTCAGAGCAGCTTGGACTTCTTCCTTCAGTACCATCAGTTCCTGATCATATGCCACCTCTTGAAATGGTTGAACATCAACTAATTCTTTTTGGTATAATGACTCTGTGTATTCCTTCCTTCTTCTTTTGATCCTTCCTGTGTCGTTTAATATTTTCCCCATGGAATCCTTCATTATTTGAACTCGAGGCTTGAATTTTTTCTTTAATTCCTTCAGTTTGAGAAACACTGAGCATGTTCTTCCATTTCGGTTTTCCATCTCCAGCTCTTTGCACATGTCATTATAATATTTTACTTTGTCTTTTCGAGCTGCCCTTCAAAATCTTCTGTTCAGTTCTTTTACTTCATCAATTCTTCTTTTTGCTTTAGCTGCTCTACGTTCAAGAGCAAGTTTCAGAGTCTCCTCTGAAATCCATCGTGGTCTTTTCTTTCTTTCCAGTCTTTTCAATGACCTCTTGCTTTTTCATGGATGATGTCCTTGATGTCATTCCTCAACTCTCTGGTCTTTGGTCACTAGCGTTCAATGTGTCATATCTGTTCTTCAGATGGTCTCCAAGTTCAGGTGGGGTATACTTAAGGTCACATTTTGGCTCCCGTGGGCTTGCTCTGGTTTTCTTAATTTCAGCTTGAACTTGCATATGAGCAATTGATGGTCTGTTCCACAGTCAGCCACTGGCCTTTTTCTGATGGATGATATTGAGCCTTTCCATCGTCTCTTTCCACAGATGTAGTCAATTTGATTTCTATGTGTTCCATCTGGTGAGGTCCATGTGTATAGTTGCTGTTTATGTTGGTGAAAGAAGGTATTTGCAATGAGGAAGTCATCAGTCTTGCAAAATTCTGTCATTTGATCTCCGGCATTGTTTCTATCACCAAGGCCATATTTTCCAACTACTGATCCTTCTTCTTTGTTTCCAACTTTTGGATTCCAATCGCCAGCAATTATCAATGCATCTTGTTTGCGTGTTCGATCAAGTTCAGACTGTGGCAGCTGATAAAAATCTTCTATTTCTTCATCTTTGGCCCTTGTGATTGGTGCGTAAATTTGAATAATAGTTGTATTAACTGGTCCTCCTTGTAGGCGTATGGATATTATCTTATCACTGACAGAATTGTACTTCAGGATAGATCTTGAAATGTTCTTTTTGATGATGAATGCAATACCATTCCTCTTCAAGTTGTCATTCCCAGCATAGTAGACTATATGATTGTCTGATTCAGAATGGCCAATACCAGTCCATTTCAGCTCACTCATGCCTAGGATATGAAAGTTTATGCATTCCATTTCATTTTTGACCTTGTCCAATTTTCCTAGATTCATACTTCGTACATTCCAGGTTCTGATTATTAATGGATGTTTGCAGCTGTTTCTTCTCATTTTGGGTCATGTCATATCAGCAAATGAAGGAAATGTTTTACTCCATCCACATAATTAAGATCATCTTTTGTGTGCCTTCCATCCTGAGAGCTCATCTTACAGCACTGTATCAGACAATGTTCCACTGCTATTCATAAGGTTTTCACTGGCCAGTGGTTTTCAGAAGTAGACTGCCAGGTCCTTCTTCCTAGTCTGTCCTATGCAGTATAGTTTTGAAAAGCATTAGCCAGTGAAAGAACTATGTGATAGCAAATGATAATGGTGAGGAGGGAGTTTATATGTGGGCAGCTCTTGTCTGGAGGTGAGATCAGAAGGCAGAGAGGGACCGTAGCTGGCTGAATGGACACAGGGAATACAGAGAGGAGAAGAGGATTGTGCTGTCTCATTAGGGGGAGAGCAATTAGGAGTACATAGCCAGTTGTATATAAGTTTTTTTTTTTTTTTCTTTATGAGAGATTGACATGATTTCTAATCTTTCACTTGAAGCACAGTAAAAAAAAAAAAAAAAGATTACAACCTAGAATACCCTATAGGGCAGTTCTACTCTGTCACATGGGGTTGCTGTGAGTTGAAATTAAATTGACAACACCAAACAACAAAAACAATGGGGTTAATAAGTGAATAATATCATGTACCAATCATTGATTTATGTATGTATGTATGTATATGTGTATATATTTGTTTTTAAGTAGGTGTCATTTTTAGTTTTTTTTTATTTTAAGAAAAAATACACATATCAATACAGAACACAGAGCTATCTAAAAAGGGCTTATTTGCACTAAACTGGTAATAGATAATGTAGCAAAGGCAAGAGTGTTTTCATCGTAAAGGTTTTGGAATAAAGAGTGTCATACTCCTCAGGTTGTTCTTAAAACTTAAAGACAACATACAGATAACTTTGCAATAAGCAAGAACTAAGGATATTTCATATTAATTAATATCTGACATGCTCTGACTAACGAAAATATGATTAAAATAATGAGTTCAGAGCTATCCATTAAAGAAGAGTTGAATAAATAAGACACAAAAGTAGCATAGATTTCTGTTTGTATTGGATGTTTTCATGTTGTCATCACAAATTCCATTCTAATTCTTGAGAGATATCCAGTCCCTTTCTCCAAAATTTCAATGCACTCCCTTGGAGTTATATTTATCTTGTAAATCAAAATAAGAAATAAATTTAAAAGCTATGCATCAACTCAGGAATGTATAATCAAAACAGAAATGATTGATGACAACAATAGTAAAGAAGTCTATAAAACAAGCATTTACAATATAACATATCAATAAAGTTATGATATACAATGAAGAGACCTGCTATAAAATTTTGTGTCCACATGGAATATCTGAGTAAGAAAAACACAGCAATTTGGAAAAGAAGATAAAGTAGAACCAGGACGTATGTGAGAGACTTCAATAATCTGTTTTGATACGTGTAGTAGACAGAACACCAGTACTTAGTGGAAGATTTAGTTTTTCTCACCAAGGACTACAAAACATTTTCCTTTTTTTTTTTTTTTTTAATCCCCCAATCTACTTTAGTAAAACAAAAACTAATATAATCAAATACATAGTCTGTGTACGTGTGTGTTAGATTTAATTTTAGGTGGGTATTTTATTTTCATTTTTTCATTGTATATTTAGGATTTACAATGAAATGTACAAATTAAACTGTTTTATAAAATTGTGGAAAACTTAAATTTTCTTTATATTTAATTTTTTGTTTATTTTCTTTTTAGCCTATGACACAGAGCAAAAGTCAAGCAACCACTAACATTTTGCTGTGACTACGCCCGTGATTTCATCTCTTGTGAATAGACTTCTCCAAGGCTAGAAGCTCCCAGCTGTTCATTCATTTGGATCATATTTAAGAACAAGTAGGAAAGTATGCTGCTATATTGTCAAAATATTCCCCATTGCCAGTAGTATACAGCCAGCAATCCTGAGGAAACCATAAGGTGATGTTCTAAAGATGTAAATCAGAATGTGTTTTTTCTACTTTCTGATGTGTTTGGTGATATTTCACCTAAGAAGAAAACCCATGAAAGTTAGGGGAATGCAACAATTAAGATTTTCATACAGAGGTTAATTTAAAATTCATTATGTTTAGCAGTTTCTAACAGGTAGAAAATTAGGATCCCAGTGAGGAAAATCAATATAAACTATATTACTTGGAATTTTTTTTTAAATGTAGTAAATTTAGAAAGAAAAAATCATTTAAAAATATACATGGTTAATTAGACCAGATAAAATAGCATGTAACAAAGACATCATATTTATGAAAAAATCGTATCAGCATGCTTGAAAAACAATTCAAATGCTATGGTGGGTGATTTAACATAACTGAAGCCTCATATGTGTTACAAGTCATATATGCACTAATGTTGTTTTAGTTGAATATACTGGTTTTATTTGAAATGAGCAGCATGTTTTCATATAATTCCTTATATAAGTAAGTACTTTTATCATAACTTAAATTCAAGCACTGAGGAAGCGATCATTTAATAAGTTGTATAGAGACTTCTAAGTGGAGGGAAAGGGTTGCTGAATCTGAATAGCACCACAGAAGCTTTGCTGGCATGAGTAGTATCAAAGCTTTCATTAAAAAAAAAAAAAAAAAAAAAAAAATTAAAAAATTAGTTTCCATCTAATTGATTCCAACTCATGGAGATCCCATATGTGTCAAAGAAGAGTTGTACTCCCTCCATAGGGTTTTCAATGGCTGATTTTTCAGAAGTAGATTTCAGGCCTTTCTTCTAACGCTCCTATGGATGGGCTCAAACCATCAACCTTTCAATCAGCAGCTGAATGCATTAACCATTTGCAGCTCCCAGGGACAAAGTTTTCATAGGGCCACTTTAAATGTGGACAAGTTGTAGTCCTAGGTCCCTTCTCTGATTAGATTTTATGGTGCCTCTTGCTAAGAACTCATAGCGACCCTATAGGACAGAGTAGAACTGCCCCATAGAGTTTCCAAAGAGCACCTGGTGGATTTGAACTGCTGGCTTTTTGGTTAGCAGCCATAGCTCTTGACTAGTGTGCCACCAGGGTCGCTGTGAGTCGGAATCGACTAAACAGCAGTAGGTTTGATTTTTTTTTTGGTTTCTTGCTAAGAAGGAGCTTTGGACAGTGGGATCAGGAACTGAAGTCACAGCAGGTTTTATTGACTTGCCTGTTATTCCTCCCTTTTTTCACTCTATGCTAGCCACACTGAATTCCTGGCTGTTCTTCAAACAAACCAAACACACATCAACCTTAGGGATTTACACTGTTCCAATGCCTGGTATGCTTTTCTTTCATACATCTATTGATTACATTTTACTCCTTCAAGTCTTTGCTCATATTTCACCTCCACAATGAGGCCTTCCCTCACTTAGCTTTTGAATACTGCAACGTGTCCCACCATCTACCTTAGGTATTCCAGTTTGCCTTTACGCTACTCTTCATTTTGTTCATAATATGTTCTCCTTATTACATAATCGTTTCCTCCCAATAATTAAGTTATTCATTTTGTATTTTGGCTACTGTCTGATTCTAACACCTGGAATATATGCACCCTGAGATTAAATAACTAAATTTTGTTAAATGTTAGAATAATGACAGATGCATAATATACACTTGGTAAATATCTGTTGAGTGAAAGACTAATGAACAAACTTCGTAGAATGAACTCTAAAAAAAAAAAAAACAATAAACCATCAGTAGTACAACTGACTAAAGCAAAATACATCTGTAACTACAAAGCGACCCTTGACTTAACACTTCGTTCCTGTTTATCCGTTAATTGGTAAAATTTTTAGTCAGGAATATTTTAATGTTGTCCGGATTCTAGTCCAAAACTTCACTCTCTTTTTTAGTTGTTAATGTAATGTTACTCTTTGAAATCTTTATACCCCAAATCTGGCTCTACCCTTTATTGTTTTCTCAATAGCTATTCCAAAGAAATTGTATCTTTACTATTTATAATTTGTAGAAAAAATTAAATTAAACTTAGATACCTTCAACTGAGTTTTTATTATTCTGGTAATTTAAACAATTCTTTTCATTAGTTCTAATAGGTGGAAGTGATATAATAAAGAGCAGTCTCTAAAAGAAAGAAATATAAAAGACTGCTTCAAAAAAAATTGTAGAGATGCAGTAGAAGAATTTTATTGATTTCTGTCATGGCTTTAGATGGCATAAAAAATAATTTATGTTGATCGATAACTGGCCAACTTTCCTCCTCACTAAATTTATCACGTATATTTTTAGCCTCCTCTCTGGCACTCTCTATGCTACTTGTGAAACCACTCATTTCTACCCTCTCCAAAACCCCTCTTCCTGGTGTAATGTCTGAGATTAAGCGCTGAGATATTGTTATTCATTAATCGTATGCTTACAAATGCCACTAACTCATCTGAACAAGTGACTGAGTTTCTTTGTTAAGTTCTGGGATAGTTTGTGATATTGAGTACAAACTTTTGACTCAATTTGTTCTGGTTTACCTCTGTGAATTAGGGTAAGTTACTTAATATATATTTTGTTGTTTTTCCTGTGTTTAACTTCATGAAATTAACCTAAATGATCTTTTAAGCATTTTCTATTGTTGTTGTTGTTATTAGGTGCCATCAAGTCATTTCTGACTCATCACGACTCATGAACAACAGAATGAAACATTGTCTGGTCCTAGGCCATCCTCATGATCCTTGTTATGCTTGAGCTCATTGTTGCAGACACTGTCAATCTATCTCCTCGAGGGTATTCCTGTTTTTCAGAGACCATCCACTTTACCAAGCTTGATGTCTTTCTCCCAGAACTGGTCCATCCCGATTCTGTCCAAAGTATATGAGATGAAGTCTCACCACCTTCACTTCTAAGGAGCATTCTGGCTGTACTTCTTCCAAGACAGATTTGTTCATTCTTGTGGAATTCCTTGGTGTATTCAACATTCTTCACCAATACCATAATTCGAAGGTGTCTATTCTTTGATCTTCCTTATTCATTGCTCAGCTTTCACATGCATATGAGGCAATTGAAAACACCACTACTCGGGTCAGGTACACCTTAGTCCTTAAAGTAACATCCTTTTTTTTTTTTTTTTTTAACACTTTAAAGAGGTTTTTTTTTTTTTTTTTTTGCAGCAGATTTGTCAATGCAATGCATCATTTGATTTCTTGACTGCTGCTTCCATGGGTGTTGATTATAGATTCAAGTCAAATGAAAATCTTGACACCTTTAATCTTTTTTCCATTTATCATGATGTAGCTTATTGGTCGAGTTGTGAGGACTTTTGTTTTTTTATGTTGAGGTGTAATCCATACTGAAAGCTGTAGTTCTTACTTTTCATCAGTAAGTGCTTCAAGTCCTCTTCACTTTCACTAGCAAGTTTGTGTCTTCTGCATATCAAAGGTTGTTACTGAGTCTTCTTCCAAACCTGATGCCACCTTTATCTTCATGTAGTCCAACTTCTCAGATTATTTGCTTGGCACACAGTTTAAATAAGTATGGTGAAATGGTACAACTCTGGCACACCTTTTCTGACTTTAAAGCAGGCAGTATCGCCTTGTTCTGTTTGAACAACTGCTTCTTGATCTATATACAGGATTCTCATGAGTGCAATTGAGTGTTCTGGAATTCCTATTCTTAACAATGTTATCCATAATTTGTTATGCTCTACACAGTCAAATGCCTTAGCATAGTCAATAAAGCACAGGTGAACATCTTTCTAGTATTCTCTGCTTTCAGCCAAGATTCATCTGACATCAGCAATGATATCCCTAATTCTATGTCATCTTCTAAATCCAGCTTGAATTTCTGGCAATTCCATGTTGATGTACGGTTGCAGCCACTTTTCAATGATCTTCAGCAAAATTTTACTTGTTTGCGATATTACTGTAGGATTGCTATGAGTCAGAATGAACTTGGTAGCAAAGGATTTTTTTTTTATATTAATTACATTTTTTTCTATAATTTCTGCATTTGGTCGAATCCCCTTTCTTTGGAAGAGGCATAAATATGTATCTCTTCCAGTCATTTGGCCAGGTAGCTGTCTTCCAATTTTCTTGGCATAGATGAGCGAGCACTTCTAGTGCAGCATCCATTGTTGAATCATCTCAGCTGGCTTTTCTTCAATTCCTGGAGTCTTGTTTTTCACCAATGCCTTCAGTGCAGCTTGAACTTCTTCCTTCAGTACCATCAGTGCATGATCATATGCTACCTTCTGAAGTGACTGAACATCAACCAATTCATTTTGGGACAGCGACTCCATGTATTCCTTCCCTCTTCTTTTGATGCTTCCTGAGTATTCTGCCCATAGAATCCTTCATTATTCCCACTCGAGGTTTGAATTTTTTCTTGAGTTCTTTCAGCTTGAGACAAATTATGTTGTACTTTACATATTTGTTAAAATACAACCATTTATTGGCCATTGTCTTCCTGTAAAATCAGATAAAATCAAATTAAATATTATGTCCAACATTCTTTTCTATACTTGAAATACCTGGAGACATATAAGCTGAAAAATGAATAGCTATGTTGACTTTAGTTTTCACCACTGAGCTGAGAAGAGACTGAAAGTTGACACTCCCATCTTTCCATCAAGACAAGGTTTAATAACCTGAAAATCAATGATTTTTCGCAGGTCCATCAGAAAACTGAGTTCCCAGAGTAAGCTGCTTCCCAATATCTGGAGACACAGGTGCTTCCAGATGAATTCAGCAACCAAGAATCCAGAAGCTGCTTGATTCATAAACTGGTAAAACACATAAATAGTAATTTTGACAAATTGATATAGACTGAGTATGGACTATCAAGAGTTAAAGAAGTATCTTATATTTTTTATGGACTTTTCTTCCAGACATTCCACCAAGTTCTCAAGGTGAGTATCTGAGAATGACCCCTTTATTTATTGTCCAGATAGAAGGAGAGGAAAAGAAACCTTAGTGATAGACACCTAGAATCTTCTCAGTAACATAGGCCTGCTTTCCAGAGAAAGAAATTTATCCCAGCTGGGGGAAGGAAATTCTTCCCCACTCCAGCCCCTTCCTGTCTCAGGGAGGAGGGAAAACAAAAACAAAAAACAAAAAGCATAGTTAACAAGATGTTAAGAAAATAGATTGGAAACAATGCAACCAGAGAAAGAAGTGGGGAGTGAAGGGAAAAAGACATACCACTGTATGTTGGCCAGAAAACCTTATGAAGGACACTTCCTGTGAATTGGGTCCACTAAAAGATTGAGACTCAACTGGAAGATTATAGAACACTTTCCCTCTTGAAAAAGTAACAGTTATCCTCAAAGGTAACTGTTTCTAGGCATCTCCTCAATAACATTTGTAAATTCTCTTTGGTTCTTCTCAAGTGAAAATTTCCTGCATATCTTCAGATATAGAAGAAAAAGGAATAAATTATCTATCCACATACTCTTACATGTGAACCACATACTTACAACATTCACAAGATTTTAAAAATTCATTTTGGACAACTTCAATCCAGTAATTTCCATCTGGAGGAATTATGAAGAAAAACAGAAGAGATTTTTATGGAGTTAAAGATTGCTCAAATTATCAAGTTGTCAGCTATCTGGAATGATTAAAGTTTTAGTTATCATTAAACAAAACAAAAATAATTAGATATAAATTTAGAAAAAAATATACATTTACAAAAAATATACATATTTAGAAATGCAATTGTGTGACAAAAATTGGAAGAGTTGTTCTATTTGTTAGCATACCCAATCATAAGAAGTGACCTATTTATTTTCCTATTTTTAGTTTCAATTAATTTCAAAGCTAATAGAAAGTTTACAAGGCTACAAACTCATTTTTCTTTTCCTAAAAAAATGAGAGTAAGTTGCTGACATGAGCCTCATCAAACATAAATCACTTAGTGAGTAGTTTTAACAAACAAGGATAGTCTCCTACATAGTCATTTTGGAACCATAAAAATCAGGATATTAATATCACTGCCACTTAAACTATTAATGTTCTTTATAACAACAGGATCTAACCTTGGATCACAGTTAACGTGCATTTTTCACGTTTTTAGTTTCCTTCAGTGTTAAAAATTTCTTTAGCTTATCATTACTTTGACATTTTTGAAGGCTGTAGTCCTTTTCTTTTGTAGATTATCTCCCTGTTTTGGTGTGTCTGATGTTTCCCTGTTATTAGATTTATATTATGAATTTTGTTAGTGATAACACAGAAATGATGCTGTTTTCTACTCAATTCATCCTCTAGGTTTAACACACTTTGAACATTATGGGTGCAGAGCAGCAAGTTTCTCTTTATAAATGGCCTTTCTGAATCTGGGTTTGTAGTTCTGCCAGAAATAATTGGTTGGGACACAGCTTTCTCTGTGATTGATCTATTCCACGTACCTTGCAACAATTAGACAGTATGCAATGCAAATAAGATACACAAAACCCTTGCAGGGACTGGACAGTTCACTATGCAAATAAGGCACAGAAAACCTTGCAGGGATTGGCAAATTACTATGCAAATCAAGTGAGTGTGGCCTACCTAGGGGATCAATTGTTTTGTCAACAAGCAAGGCATAGAAGTGCTAATCCCACAGAGGTTGAGGGGGACTTCATTGCCATCAAGATGAACAGCAAGGAGTGGAAAGTGTCCTTTGGATTCAGGGTCCCAGGGCTGAGAACCTTCTAAACCCAGGAGAGAGAGAAAGTGGTAACACCGGACACGGAAGTGGCATGAGAAGGCAGCAGCACAAGGTGGCTGCAGTGGGCTTGCTGACCCATGGAGCAAGAGAGCTGAGCACCTTCAGGCAGAAAGCTTATTGCCTGAGTGAGGTGCCTCCAGGTGCTTGTTGGAGGAGCTAAAGAGCTGTAACACTTGCCCAAGCATGGCAGAGGCTGAGAGGGACTCAATAGCAGAGACAAGTGGTGAGCACCATTGAGAAGGAGACGAGAGCTGTCCTCGTTGAAAGCTGTCCTGACTGATGGACTCTATCCTGTCTCCTGAGTTGTCCTGTTAATTCCAAGTCATCTGTCTCAGTCATCTAGTGCTGCTGTAAAGGAATACAATGAATGGATGGCTTTAACAAAGAGTTTATTCTCTCACAGTCCAGTAAGGTAGAAGTCTGAATTAAGGGTGCTGGCTCCAGGGGAAGGTTTTCTCTCTCTATCAGCTCTGGAGGAAGGTCCTTGTAATCAGTCTTCCTTTTGTCTGGGAGCATGTTAGGGCAGGAACCTCAGGTCGAAAGGACACATTCTGCTCCAAGTGCTGCTTTCTTGTTGGTACGAGGTCCCCCTGTGTCTCTGCTCACTTCTCTCCTTTATATCTCAGATAAGACTGGCTTAAGACACCAACTAATCTTGTAGATCTCATCAGTATAACTGCCTCTAATCTATCTCATTACATCATAGCAATAGGATTTACAACACACAGGGAAATCACAACAAATGACAAAATGGTAGACAATCATCCAATACTGGGAATCATAATCTAGCCAAGTTTACAGATATTATTGGGGGACACAATTCAATCCATAACATCATCCTGATTCTAAGTTTGTAGCCAGTGACTTCCCTAATAAACTACGTAATTGTGAGTATGGTCTGTGAGCTCTGTGTGGCAATGGCAACAAATTATTGAACCCCGCAGAGAAGTAGAGAATGCCATGGTGAGGACAGTTGGAGTCTGAACTGGTAAAATAGTTGGAGGGTGGGGGTATGCCTGACCTCTACCTCATATGAAACATTTTCATGCTGATGATTTTCTTCCCTCCCTGTCAAATTTGTTGAGGTCTGATGCTGCTAGATTGCAACAGGTGATATTAACTTTGTGTATTTGATGTGCAAAAGTGATGTTTACAAGGCTTCCCCACTACAAAGTTATTTTTCCATTGTGATTGGCAAGTTTTTTTATTTTCATCAAATTTGCACTATTTAAATCATTGACTGAGGTTTCCTGTCTAAATTGTGGTAACGTGATTTCCAAGTGGCGATTTTTCTAATTCCATTATTCCTACTACATGTTAGTGGATGTTCTATCATAACAAAGGTCCTTTGCTTTTGTCCATTTGCATATTTATTTTCATAATATGAACTCATGGATTTATTTTGTTAAAAGGGTTATAATAATTCTTTATTACCATTAATTATTTTGGCAATCATATTGTCTTAGAATTGGACAGTAGATTCTCATTTAAGTTGACTTTTGTTTTCTCATCTTATCTGTAAATGTGTTTGTGTACACTGAGGGGAGAGTGTTGAATTTAACCATCATTTTTTTTCCCCCCACATGAGTATAATGAACTAAACAAAGGACACGGAAGTTGAGGGTGTAGGTGAAGGTTTATATTGATTGATCATGGAATTTAATGTGTCTAAGTATGAAGTGTGGGCAAGAGATTGATTAGGTCAGTGAAACTGTAGCAGGATCAATGAATTTAATGACCTATTGTAGTGAAAGAATTGTTGGAGTCAGAGTATTAGAGTGAGTGAGCTGGAACAAAGGAAGAGTCAGTTGGATTACAGAATGCTTGAAAGTGGGATTTTAGAAGGTTTTTATTCTGGGATATGGCAAAGTCTAGGACATGACAATGGCATAGAGGGGTTGGGAAAACTTGGGATACAGGGTTATTGGATGAGACAAGTCCAAGAAGTGGTATAGGGTATTAGAAAAATAACCTATCCTCACATGAAATAATAAAAATTAAGACTGGATAGTGTAGGAGAACATGTATGAGGGGTTAAGTAAGAATATAAATTGAAATCTTCAACAGACTATCTAACACATAGTATTCATTCAATACATTTTCTGAAGAAATTCATTTTAATGAATGAAATAATGCTTACATATACTATCATAGTGATAAATGATGTTGAAGAGATTTGTATTAGAAAATAGCTTCCTGAGAAAGTATCATTTCGATTTAGACAAAAGGATATGCAAATATCATTTTTGATAAAAGAAAAAATGACTGTAGTTAAAGAAACAATGAATAGTGTCATGTATTTGAGTATTTTAGCTTAGAGTAAAAAAAAAAAATGTAAAATTATTTACTGAGAAATAAAATGAGAAGGGTATTGTAGTCCCATAATATGCAGAGGTTAGAGATGAATTAAGCCTTAATTCAACTGGTAATGGGGTGGAACTTCGGGAATAAGTTATAATCAGAGCCATGGTTCAGGAAAATTAACCCATAGCCCCTGTCTGGAAAAATAGCAATATGTACGCCATAGTCAAGCAATGCCTGTAACCTACTTTTTTTTCTTTCCTTAAAGTTCTCATTCTTTGATCTGTCAGGAACTGGGCTTGTTGTTGGTTCCCACTGAGTAGATTCCAACTAATGCTGACCCTAAGTGTGCAGAGAAGAACTGCTCCAAGGGGTTTTCAAGGCTATGATCTTACTTACTTCCAAGGTGTCTCTGGGTGAATTTGAACAACCCACATTTTGGTTACTCTCCAGGGTGAATTTGAACCACCAACATTTCAGTAACTAGTCCAGTGCTTAACCATTTGTGTCACACAGGGTCAGGAATTAAACTTAGAAATTAAGAAAATATAAAAAGTCTTAGTTTATCAGCTAAGGAAACCCACATGAACATCTGGCTCACTTTGGGCTTCAATTCCCAAAGTACTAAGGACTTTCACCACATATTTTCTTACAACAAATCAATATTCTTTTGAAGATCCCAAATATCTACTAAAATATTGAAATGTTTATGTATCTAGTTTGACTCCAGGTTTTATTCTGGATTAACTACGTCAGACTGCAAAGCAAATTAAAATAAATTTGATTTCAATTATTCCTAATTTATGCATATAATGAGTCTATTTGGAGAAGAGGATGTTACTATAATTTGTCAGGACTACATTTACTGGAAAGAAATTGCAGTAACCTGTGTTTACTGAAGTTTAGTTGTTACCATCAGATAATATACAGTAATTGGCCTGTGGCATGTTTTCAAATTATTACAAGTCCCAAGGTCTTTATAAATTGCCAGTTAAGAAGTGCTCATTCAACAGTGTTCTTTAGTAATAAATATAAAATCTTGTATTTTAATTTTTCTTCTGATGTCCTCCAATATTTTGAATATGTAATTTTTAAGCTAAATCAGAGGTTAGTTTTAAACACTCCTCAAAGAAATAAATCCATGTTGAACTTACTAGGTCTATAGGAAGAGAAATGAAAAGAAAGTCATTGAGGAATTTAAAAAAAAGAAGTGCTTGTAGTTTGCTGAATTCCAAATGATAACTCTTTGGTCGGTAGATATGGTACTGGACTAAGAAAATATGCAAAACAAATCTGAAATTAAGATTAAAATTTATGATATTTTTAAGCAAGGGAAAGAATTCAAGTATTTTGAAATATTTCATCAAATTAAAACAATAAATTACTTTTGGGTAACAGGAAACATAAGCAATATACTTCAAGTTAAAAGCTAAAAAGAGAGAGAGAAAAAAAGAACTTGAACCCAAGGATTACTACACCAAATATACAAAGAGCTGGCAAAAATTGTGAACAATACGAAGTATCCAACTGAAAAACAGGGAAGAAAAATGGAAAATCAAACACACACACAAAAAGGCCAAATTGATTTGAACTGGTTTCAACTGCGTGTATGTCAGAGTAGAACTATGCGATATAGGGTTTTCGATAGCTGAATTTTTGGAAACATATTGCCAGGCTCTTTTTCTGAAGCACTCCTAGGCGGACTTAAACCTCCAGTCTTTCTGTTAGCAGCTGTTGGAGGGTAAAAACATCACCACGTATACCCACTAACCACTGCCATCAAGTCAATTCTGACTCATAGCGACCCTGCAGGACAGAGGAGAACTGCCCCACAGGGTTTCCAAGGAGTGCCTGGCGGATTCAAACTGCTGACTTTTTGATTAGCAGCTGTAGCATTTAACCACTACGCCACCAGGGTTTCCTCACCAAGTATAGTAAAGCAAAAAGAAAGTTTTATTCAACATATATTCAAGAATGCAAAGACGGGAAGTGGACAAGTATGCTGCCAGAGCTAACGTCTGCCAGTACCCGAGGACGTTTACAAAATCATCGGTATATGTTAACATCACAGAAGGATCACAGGCAGAATCATTGAAAGCCTCATCTTTTCACCAATTGGCTAAAAACTGTTCAATTACTGTGATTCTACATTTTGAATTATCTTTCTTAATAATCCTTGGTACAGGTTTTAGTAATGACAGTCAGAAGGGTCTTCATTGGTCCAACAAATTTTCTGTTCACTAAATGCTAATAGAAAAAGATAAGAGTGGAAAGTCTTTTGTGTTCTATTTGATTGGCTTATGTGAACGATTCCCTAGAAGATATTTTCTTCTCTAAAAGATATTTTCCAAAATTGTCCTAGCTAATTGTCTTTATCTCAGGGCCCATTTGATGTGTCCTTGTGAGTCCTTGTGACTCCTTGTGAGCCCAGGTCCAGCTGGGTCACATTTTCTATCCTCAAGGACAGGGACTAATGATTCCAACATTATTTCCTAAATCATAGTCAAGCTTGCATGAAGTGTTTGCACCACCCAGGGACTTCCACAAAAAATAAGGCCAATAAATATTGAAAAAAAAAAAATGACCCAAATTGCTGGAGATCAGAAAAAGACAAATACTGAGAGAAATAATTTTGTTTATCAAATATAAAATATCCAGTAGGGTAGGAGGGAGAAAATCTCTCTTGTGCACAATAAGTGTCTTAGAAACTGAGGACACTATTTCAGAGAAACACCCACTCCCTCCAACTTTAAGTCATCAGAGATCAGAAGACTCCTTAGGGACAGGGGCAGTTACCACAATGTGAATATGTGTGCTACAGGGCAGCCTGCACAGATGATAAATTGAGATTACATAATTAATTTGAAGTTGCTTTGTCTGTATTAGGGAAGGATATTTGATTCTTGTCTTTAGATGGACAGTGCTTTGTTGGTTGTATGTATAATTTTAATAGAAAAATCTGAAAGAAGCCACGGACAGGACTAACCTGAATGAGATATCCTTGAGTCTCTCTCCTCACAGAAAATAGGAGCCTGTTAGACACATCAATGTAGCCGGATAGGTTCTAGAATATCTTTCTGCAAACTTCTTTTTACAGGTGTTAAATAAATTTCAAACGCTAATATTGTAATATAACAAATTGTAAATGCATAAGCTTGCATAAGTAATAAAAAGCTCAGATGAACTTGGTACCTAAAGCAGATAAGGATTTTATAAATATAAATGGTTACCCTTAAGAACTTTAACTATGGGCTCACTTTTTCTTTTTTGCTCCCCTACTAATCAAGAATACTGCTATAGCTGAGAGCATTCCTGCTGGCCAATGACATTTCTTCTCAGTGGAGAAAAATTTAGTGGCCCAGCTTTCTAACTTAACATGAAAAGGAAATGGCAAAAAGTTAAAGGAGAAAAAATATATTTGTTGTTGTTAAATGTATTATACATACATTAATGTATATGAAAATTATGTTACAAATTTAAAGGAAAAAAAAAAAAACGGAGCTCACTTCAAAAAAGAAAACCATTACAATTATCTTTGAAAGTCCCTCTCTGTATACTCAGGAACTTCCTTAGGGTATCTTCCCAGGGGGATAATTATGGATAAGCCTGTTCAACTTGACTAGTAAATGCAAAAGTTTTTTCCAGAATGATTGCCGTAATTCACCTCCTATTAACAATAGATGAGAATTTCTAATGTCCCATATCACTCTCAACACATTGCATTTACATAATTTATTTTTTCTAATCTGATGGATATAAGAAGATATCTTACTGTGGTTTTAATTTTCATCTCACTGATTACTAATTAGGGAAACCCTGGCAGCACAGTGGTTAACAGCTATGGCTGCTAAAGAAATTTTGGCAGTTTGAATACACCAGGCAGCCTTTGACAACTATATGGGAACGTTCTACTCTGTCCTATAGGGTTGCTATGAGTGGTGTCTTAGTCACATAGTGCTACTCTAACAAATACCTCAATTGGATGGCTTTAACAAAGAGAAGTTTATTCTCTCACAGTCCAGGAGGCTAGAAGTCCAAATTCAGGGTGCCAGGTCCAGGGAAAGGCATTCTCTATCAGCTCTGGAGGAAAGTCCTTGTCATCAGTCTTGCCTTGGTCTGGGAGCATCTCAGCGCAGGAACCTCAGGTCCAAAGGACATACTTGCTCCTGGTGCTGCTTTCGTGGTGGTATGAGGTTCCCACATCTTTCTGCTCCCTTCTGTCTTTTATATCTCAAAAGAGGTTGGCTTAAAACCCTGTCTAATCTTATAGACCTCATCAGTATAACTGCCACTAATCCATTTTATTATATCATAGTGATAGGATTTATAATACAGAGGGAAATCACATCAGAAGATAAAAAGGGATACAATCATACAAGGGAATCATGACCTAGCCAAGATGACAGATATTTTTGGAGGACACAATCCAATCCATGACAAGTTGTAATTGACTCAAGTCGATGGCAACAGGTTTGATTACTAATTAGGCTTAACAAGTTGAAGAAAAGTAATTCTTAGTTAAAAGTTTGAATACATGTCTTCATGTGGAGGGTTAAAATTTATGCCAGTATTGTATACTATTATTAATTTATCCCCTTGAGAAAGGCTTCTGATTTCCAAATTAAAATGAAAACTTAAAAGAAAAAAGGTCTTGCAGAAAATTTTAAGCTTCTCTATTAACTAAAACCTACGTTTTTCATTGTTCTTCTTTAGGGAAAATCTGTAGAACATTTCAGAAGCAAATTTACTTAAGAATAGCAATCAAGGCACTTTGTAGGAGAATAGAGACATTAATAACACTTTGTTATTGCACATGATATTATTCTCTCTGAAATTTAATGGCTTACGATCCATTTTTATTTTATTTTTTCTTTTTGGCAGCGTAAGGAAATTAGCTCTGTTTTCCTGGCACAATTAGTTGTAAGTCCTTCATTTTCATTCTGCTGAAGACTGAAGGACAAATCAGTGATAACAGAATCAAGCACTTGGGTAGTCAGCTAAGATTCTTGTCTAGGGGTGATTTATTATGTAAATGGTGTCTTTTTTTTTCTTTTTAATGGAAATTTGAAACAGCTTTCTGCATAATTGAAGTCTTTGTCAGTAGCCAACCCCAACACATGACAAATGTTACTTTTCTCTATAAGACAGCAGGTAATAAAATTTTGAAATGGCATAATTAATAGAATATATGTACACACACACATATAGTCTTCAAAATTCTTGCTCTTTTAGAATTGGCTATATATGCTACATTCATACTGTAGATAAAGCTTAAGAGATTGTAAACCCTCTACCCCTTTTCTTTTCTGTGAAGAATAATGGTCTGGGAAGCCAAATTCTCAAAGCGTATGTGTATATACATGTTTGCATATTTTCTTTGCTTTCAACCTATGAATTATTCGAAGTGTTACGTAATGTTAATGTGTTAAGACAAGGAGCCCTGGTGGTACAGTGGTTAGTGATCCACTGCTGACGGAAAGATACCTGATTTGAAATCACCAGAGGCTCTGCGGGAGAAAGATGTGACAGCCTGCTTCTGTAGAGGTTTACAGCCTCAGAAACACTACGGGAGTCTCTAAGAGTTGGAATTGAATGGATGGCAGTGAGGTGGGAAAACATATTAAAACAGTATCTGCATTAATATATATATATATATGGAAACCCTGGTGACATAGTGGCTAAGTGCTACAGCTGCTAACCAGAAGCTCAGGAGTTTGAATCCACCAGGTGCTCCATGGAAACTCTATGGAGCAGTTCTACTCTATTCTCTGGGGTTGCTATGAGTCAGAATTGACTCGACGGCAGTGGGTTTGGTTTTATATATATGTTTATGTGTATATATATATATGTCTACAGAAAAATTCTGAAATTATCCCAGTGAATATTCTGTGAGACACCAGATAACAGTACTTTAAAACATATAGAAAGCAGTTTATCTGTTTTTCATGGAATATTTGCCAGTAAATAAAGGACCTAAAGTGCTTTTCATCTAAATATATAACATAACAATATTGAAATATCAGGTAATACCTGTAAATAGGGGTATTCTTAAAATATTTGGTGGTTTTTCCTCAAGCAAATATGTCAAAGGACCCATATCTATCAAAGAAAAATGATAAATTTATAAGTAATATTTAACCTGTTCTGGAGAAAATGATTTTATTTTGAATTAACAAGCTTACTATTTTTGTTAAAATCATTCAATTATTATATATGGTTGACCATATTGGGAATTATACTGTGGTATTATAATTTTTTAATGTTTTTTATTATAATTACATGGAGCCCCTTTATTTTTTATTTTGTTTTATGTTTCCTTATTTGTTGCCATTTTTTTTTTTTTTTTGGTTTTCTCTTTTATTTCACCGGATAAGACAGTATTACTATTTCCTTATGTAATACTCTGTTTAATATGTTTATGCACTCATTTCTAAGATATTTCTCAAATGTAAAATAATACCAAACATTATTTTAACTCAAAATTTCTGAAAATTCAGATATATAAGCTGACAACGTCATCTTCTGATTTTGTGTCACTTATAACATTCTGATCCCCTTTGGCCGTGATAATCGGTCCCTGTAAGGTGGTCTTTTATAAACATCTGTCTTTCTTTCAGCCTCCCCTGTGTAATTCCTGTGTTCCTGCTGATCCCTTTGCATAGTTTACAATTGCAGGATGCCACTGACTATGGCCACTTTCTCTGAAGTCAGTGTTGTTTCCATGTCACTGCAATGTCAACCTTTTGGAATTGATTTACTGGCTAGGAAGCCCCTAAGCTGTCACAAACACTTCCTTCAAGAGAATTAAATGCAAACAATATCTCTGAGTGCTGTTTTGGGACCTAAGAAATCCCTAGATGCAAGACTCAGTGCGATCTCTGTTCTGTCCAGTTTTAAAGTGTGGGAATACACAAGGTGGGTTTTCTTTGTTATGAGTCCGTATAAAGCTTTAAAGCATTTAGCATTTAGAAGTAGAGCTAAGTATCTTCTTTCACGTACTGGGCAGGAAAACAGTGCATTTTGTATGACAAGTTAATCGGATGATCTATCTCATTTTCTCCTGAAAATTTTAATCTGATATTATGTCATCAACAATTTTTATGTGTCTCTTCTGTGGGAGATATTCTGCTTATTATGATGACAGGGATGTTATAGACAAATGATATGCCAGAGCAAGGTATGGTGAGTCTAAAGAAGTTTAGTTCATACATTTGTTATACATTTATGCATGGAATATTCCAACTTGCTGAAATGAGAATGAAAATAACTACTTTGGACATTGTGATTTTATTAATACCATGCATATGTTTAAAGACCGCCGGGTCTGTGTAATTCATGATTGTATATGTGTTTGCCTGTCTTCTATGAGCTGGTGTGTACAATATGTATACCCATTGCCGTTGAGTCAATTCCGATTCATAGAGACCCTGCAGGACAGAATAGAACTACTTCACAGGGTTCCCAAGGTTGTAGTCTTTATGGAAGCAGACTACTACATCTTTCTCCCCTGGAGCAACTGGTGGGTTTGAACTGTGAACCTTTTGATTAGCAGCAGAGGGCTTAACCACTGTGCGACCAGGATTCCTTACAATACAGATAAAACATTAAAAAATTTTACTTTTGGTCTGAAGCCAATGATAGATACAGTGTTTATGCCTTTGGAATAAAACTGATTTCAGAGGCATTACTGAGAAGTTATATCAAACATGTGAAAAGCCTTGGGGCAGGAAAGCAATGTAGGTGCTTAAAGACATTCATTAATTAGCTTATCTACCCAAATCCCAGAATGTAATTTATACTACAGCAGAATATGGCTGATTCCTCAGTTTAACTGCTGAGTCTCAGCAACTGTTGTTTTCTGCCTGGCTTCTAGCAGAGAGCTGATAAGCAGTAAAGCTGACGACTGTGGACATTTTAATGTGCTGCTCACCTCTTTCACCCTTTGCCTCAGGGCAGCCAGCACACTTTGCACAACCTGAACTTTAAGGAGGATTTGGAAGAATTTACCTTGGGGAAATTAAAACTGCAGATACAGTCAAGGGACATAAGATTTCAAATAATCCACAAACCACTATTATTTGGCAATCCAGGTCTATATCAGTACAAACTCAGGGGTTTGAATTTGCAGTGTTTCCTGGGTAGCCACATGCATTATAAATAACTATTATTTTAAGTGTGTCAACTTCTCAGCCTAAATCAACTTGAATGTGACAAAAAAAAAAAACAAAACTTTATACTTGACAGAATCTTGATAGTGGATAATGAGATGTTTGTATGGCCCTCTGCAAAACACACACATACACATACACACACACACACATATATAGGCTCACACATGCACACACACTCACAATCTCATGGGTCCACTATGTAATGGATGCTGCTTCGGTGCATTTCTTCAGCTGTTGGAGTGTTGCCTGCCTGTGAGTCTCAGCAGAGACCCTCCCTAAAAATGTACCTGAGTGTGAGGAAGCTGCCTTAATCAAGATTTACTCCCCCCCCACCCCCCATTGTGCCCAATATCTAATGACTGGCCCATTCTGGGTCTCAAAGGCCCAACCCTCATGTCTCAATTTGGGACGCCTTTTTGAAGGGCCAACCTAGCTTCAGCTGAACTTCTTTCTCTGTACAACCATGCCTGCTTGCTCCTTCACAGAAGCTTTCTCCAGAATTGTTTCCTGAAAAATGTCCAGCGTGAAAAATTCAGTCTCAGAGTCTGTGCCCTGGGAAAACCCCAGCTAAGACAGGTGATAAAATAAATGACTAGTCCTTCAAGGAAGAAGGGGAAAAAAGACAAATCCAAGTTCCACTGCTCTCCTCAGCTTACTCTTTCGATACTGAGCCATTTCAATGCAATCACATTTTCCTTTTGAGGAAGAGATTGGCCTTAAACAAAACTGGAAGAGATTGTAACTTCCTAATTGCCACCTACAGAAATGTATGATAAAGGGAAGAATTTTTCTTAGTTGGAAAGTATTTCAAGACTCCAACTTTTACCTGACAATAATCTGCTAATAATAATGCATCATTTTATTTCATTTTTTCTGAATGTTTGTATTTACACTCATTTTTCAGTGGAGAAATTTTACTTTTTTTTTAATGTTTTAAAGTAAAGCATGAGTGCTGGTATCGGGGCTTGAATTTCTGATCTAAAATGCAGTTCCTGCTTCTTCAGACAAGTAGAAGTCCAGGCAATAAGAAGAGCTCCATCCATGGGGCTGCAGCAGTGGTATGGATACTTCACTCTTAAGCGTGTTGTTAGCTGCCTTCTAGTAGGCCTCTGACTCATGGTGACCCCGTGCACAACAGGTCTGAACTATTGTGATCCATAGGCTTTTCCTTTGCTGATTTTCAAAAGTAGATCTCCAGACCTTTCTTCCTCATTCATCTTAGTCTGGAAGCTCTGCTGAAACCTGTTCAGCATCATAGTGACATCCATGCCTCCACTGCCAGGCAGGTGGTGGCAGAACTTGAGGGGCATTGTTAGAAATCAAACTCAGGTCTTCCCCACAGAAGGTGAGAATTCTACTGCTGAACTACCACTGCTGCTCAGAGATTAACAATGTTGTTCTGTGTCATCTAGTCTATTCTGACTCACAGTGACCCCTGAAGTACAGCGTAGAACTGCCTCATAGGATTACTTAGGCTATAATCTTTATGAGAGCAAATCACCAAGTTGGCTGATGGTGGGTTCCAACCAGTGACCTTTCAGTTAGCATTCCAGAACTTAACCACTGTGGAGCCAGATCACCTTATGGCTGATATTAATGAATAATCTGAAGAGACGCCATGTTCCCAGAAGAATTTTTAGTGACTATTTACTCTTCATTTTTATTGTTCAGTGAGAATTAGAGGCTTTGCATTGCCTATTTATAAATTTTTCAAATTTCTCAGTCTAAATTCTCTATGATGCACATAGGAGATTTGTGGATCAGGGTCGTGTCCTTTCACCATATTTATTCAATCTGTATGTTGGGCAAATAATTAGAGAAGCAGGACTACATGAAAAAGAAGGCAGTATTTGGATTGGAAGGAAATTCATAAACAACCTGATATAAGCAGATGAAACAACCTTGCTTGCTGAAGGTGAAAAGGACTTGAAGCACCTACTGATGAAGATCAAAAACCACAGTCTTTCAGTATGGATTACACCTCAACATAGAGAAAATAAAATCCTCACAACTAGACCAATAAGCAATATCATGATAAATGGAGAAAATATTGAAGTAGTCAAGAATTTCATTTTACTTGGACTGACAATCAACAGCCATGGAAACAGCAGTCAACAAATCAAACGATGTATTGCATTGGGGAAATCTGCTTCAAAAAACCTCCTTAAAATGTTAAAGAGCAAAGATGTCACTTTAAGGACTAAGGTGTACTGACCCAAGCTGTGGAATTTTCAATGGCCTCATATGCATAGGAAAGCTGGACAATGAATAAGGAAGACCAAAGAATTGGTGCCTTTGAATTATAGTGTTGCTAAAGATTATTGAATATAACATGGGCTGCCAGAAGAAGGAACAAATCTGTCTTAGAAGAAGTACAGCCAGGATGCTCAATTGTTGTTGTTGTTAGGTGCTGTTGAGTCAGTTCCGACTCATAGCTACCCTATGCACAACAGAATGAAACACTGCCCAGTCCTGTGCCGTCCTCAGAATTGTTGCTATGCTGGAGCCCATTATTGGAACCAATGTGTCATTCCATCTTATTGAGGGTTTTCCTTTTTTCACTGACCCCCTACTTTACCAAGCATGATGTTCTTCTCCAGGGACTGATCACTCCGGATAACATGACCAAAATATGTGAGATGTAGTCTTACCACCCGTGCTTCCAAGTATCATTCTGGCTGTTTTTTTCCAAGACAGATTTGTTCATTCTTTTGGCAGTCCATGGTCTATTCGATGTTCTTCTCCAACACCACAGTTCAAAGGCATCAATTCTTCTTCAGTCTTCCTTATTCATTTTTCAGTTTTCCCATGCATAAGAGGCAATTGAAAACACCATGCCTTGGGTCAGGTGCATCTTAGTCTTCAAGGTGACATCTTTGGTTTTTAACACTTCTATGAGGTCTTTTGCAGAAGATTTGCCCAATGCAGTGTGTTGTTTGATTTCTTGACTGCCGCTTCCATGGGTGTTGATTGCAGATCCAAGTAGAACGAAATCCTTGACAATTTCAATCTTTTCTCTGTTTATAATGAATGCTTATTAGAAGCATACTCACACACTTATGGCATGTTATCAGTAAGGATCAGTCCCTGGAGGAGAACATCATACTTGGTAAATTGGATGGTCAGCAAAAAAGAGGAAGACCCTCAAAGAGATAGATTGTCACAGTGACTGCAACAATGTGTTCAAACATACCAACAATTGTGAAGATGGCGCAGGACCAGGCAGCGTTTTGTTCTGTTGTTCATAGGATCACTGTGAGTCAGAACTGACTTGATGGCATCTAACAACAAATTCCCTATAAGAGCTACCTTTAAAAGGTGTATATTTGTGTAGTAGGATGAACTTTGAGATTAATCTTACTTGAATACAAATTCCTGCTGTGCTATTTAATAAATTATGATCTAGCACACGTTTTCTGACAAATCTACATACCCTTATGTTTAGTTATAAAGTAAAAATAGTAACACGACCAAGTGGCCAGGACTGACATGATGATTTAATTACATGATTTATTGAAAACACAAAGCATTATATTTTTCATACACAACCAAAAACCAAACCCTTTGTCATCGAGTTGATTCTGACTCATAGTGACCCTCTAGGAAAGAGCAGAACTGCCCCATAAGGTTTCCAAAGAGTAACTGGTGGATTCGAACTGCTGACCTTTTGGTTACCAGAATAGCTCTTAAATACTGTGCCACCAGGGCACAATTTTCATACAGCCAGCACGAAAAAATTCAGCACAATAGTAATAAAATGATTATTAACTTTGTCAGTTCACGGAATGGTTTTGTCATATTTATTGTTTCTCTAAATTTTAATTATCATTTATTTCATCTATAAAGAGTAAAATTTAAAAATTGCCATAATATATCTTTAGTGAATTCAACTCCTTTTGAAATTATGTTCTTCCTTTCATGTTATGTTCTTTCCTTTCATGTTATGTTCTGTCCTTTCTTCTGTTCTGTTATTCATTCATTCAGACTTCTGGTGTTTTCTCACCTCTTCCTCCTCCATTTCATCTCAATGCTTTTGGATCCATGTAATACATTATTTACACCTAGTCATTGGTTTTCAATGAGTTAGCCATCATAAAGACATTTAGATTAGAAACTATGTCTTTAAGAGTAATCAAGGAAAGCACCAAAAAACAGGAGTATTTGAAACCTTGAAATCGTAGCAGGAAACTGTTGTTGTTGTCAAGTGCCCTCCAGTCCATTCTGACTCGTAGCAACCCTATGTACAACAGTACAAAACACTGCCTGGTCCTGCACCATCCTCACAATTGTTGTTATGCTTGAGCCCATTGTTGCAGCCACAGTATCAGTCCATCTCATTGAGGGCCTTCCTCTTTTTCTCTGACCCTTCATTTTACCGAGCATGATGCCGTTCTCTCTGGACTGTTCCCTCCTGATAACATATCGAAAGTACGTGAGAAGAAGTATCACCATCCTTGCTTCTAAGGGGCATACTGGCTGTACTTCTTTCAAGATAGAATTTTTCCTTCTCTGGCAGTCTATGGTATATTCAATATTCTTCATCAACACCATAATTCAAAGGCATCAACTCTTCTTCAGTCTTCCTTACTCATTATCCAGCTTTTCCATGCATATGAGGCAATTGAAAATACCATAGCTTGGCTCAGGCACACCTTAGTCCTCAAAAGGACATCTTTGCTTTTTAACACTTTCAAGAAGCTTTTGCAGCAAATTTGCCCAATGCAGTACTTCATTTGATTTCTTGACTGCTGCTTCCGTGGGTGTTGATTGTGGTTCCAAGTAGAATAAAACCCTTGACAATTTCAGTTTTTTCTCCATTTATCAAGATGGTGTTTATTGGCCCAGTTGTGAAGATTTTTATTTTCTTTATGTTCTTGTGCAATCCATACCGAAGGCTGTAGTCTTTGATCTTCATAAATAAGTGCTTCAATTCCTCTTTGATTTCCCTAAGCAAAGTTGTGTCATCGTTCACTGCATACCCCAGGTTGTTAATGAGCCTTCCCCCAGTTGTGATGCTGAGTTCTTCACATAGTCCAGCTTCTCAGATTATTTGCTTCATATACGGATTGAATAAGTATGGTGAAAAGATACAACCCTGACACACACTGTCCCTGATTTTAAACCACACAGTATCCTCTTGTTCTGTTTGAACGACTACCTCTGGGCCTATGTACAGTTTCCTCGTGAGAACAATTAAGTGTTCTGGAACTCATATTCTTTGCAGATTATCCATAATTTGTTATGATTCCTGTAGTTGAATGTCTTTGCATAGTCAATAAAACACAGATAAACCTCCTTCTGTTTTTGTTTTGTTTTCAGCCAAGATCAATCTGACATCAGCAAATATCCCTTGTTCCACACCCTCTTCTGAATCCAGCTTGAATTTCTGGCAGTTCCCTGTTCATGTACTGCTGCAAATGCTTTTGAAAGATTTTCAGTAACATTTAACTTGTGAGCGACATTAATGATGTTGTTTGGTAATATCTGCATTCTGTTAGATAACCTTGTTTTAGAGTGGGCACAAATATGGATCTCTTCCAGGCATTTGGCTAGGCAACTGTCTTTTAAATTTCTTGGCATAGATGAGTTTGCACCTCCACCACTGTGGCCCTTTATTGCATCATCTCAATTGGTATTCCATCAATTCCTGAAGCTGTCTTTTTCACCAGTGCCTTCCCTGCAGCTTGGGCTTCTTCCTTTAGTACCATGGCTTCTTGATCATATGCTACCTCTTCTTTTTGGCATAGTGGCTCTGTATAGTCCTTCCATCTTCTTTCGATGTTTCCTATTTTGTTCAATATTTTCCATGTAGAATCCATCAATACTAAAACTTGAGGCTTGAATTTTTTCTTCAATTATTTCAGCATATCAAATGCTGAGTGTGTTCTTCCCTTTTGGTTTTCTAACTTCAGGTCTTTGCACATTTCATTATAATACTTTGCTTTGTCTTCTCAAGCTGCCCTTTGAAATCTTCTATTCAGCTCTTTTCCTTCATCATTTCTTCCATTCACCCTAGCTAGTCTATGTTCAAATGCAAGTTTCAGAATCTCTTCTGACATTCATTTTGTTCTTTTCTTTCTTGTTAATGACCTTTTGCTGTCTTCATGTATGATGTCCTTGATGTCATTCCACAACTCATCTGGTCTTCAGTCATTAGTGTTCAAAGTGTCAAATTTATTCTTGAGATGGTCTCTAAATTCAGGTGGGATATACTCAAGGACATACATTGGCTCTCATAGACTTGTTCTAATTTTCTTCAGCTTCAACTTAAACTTGCATATTAGCAATTGATGATCTGTTCCACAGCCAGCCCCTGGCCTTGTTCTGACTGATGATATTGAGCTTTTTCATCATTTCTTTCCACAGATGTTGTCGATAGATCCCTGTGTATTCCATCTGATGAGATCCAAGTGTATACTCGCCATTTATGTTATTGAAAAAGGTATCTGCAATGAAGAAGTCATTGACCTTGTGAAATACTATCTTGTGATCTCCAGCATTGTTTCTATCATCAAGGCCATGTTTTCCAACTACTGATCCTTCTTTGTTTCCATTTTTCACATTCTAATCACCACTAATTATTAAAGTATCTTGATTGCATGTTTGATCAATTTCAGACTGCAGAAGTTTGTAAAAATCTTCAATTTCTTCATCCTTGGTCAGAGTGGTTGGTGTGCAAATTTGAACAATATTCTTGTTATCTGGTCTCCCTTTCTATCCCTGATAGAGTTGTACTTCAGGATAGATCTTGTCATGTTCTTTTTGGCTATGAATGTAACCCTATTCCTCTTCAATATGTCATTCCTGGCAGATTAAACCATATGATTTGCCAATTCAAAATGGCTAATACCAGTCCATTTCATCTCACTAATGCCTAGGATATTGATCTTTATGTGTTCTCTTTTATTTTTGAGGACTTCCAATTTTTCTAGATCCATACTTTGACATTTCGTGTTCCAATTATTATGTTTGCAGCTTTATCTTCTCATTTTGAGTCTTGTCACCTCAGCAAATGAAGGTTCTGAACGCTTGACTCCTTCTGCATCATTAAAGTCGACTCTACTTTGAGGAAGCAATTGTTCCCCAGTTCCATTTTGAGTGACTTGCATCTTGAGGGGCATCTTCCTACACTGTATCAGACAATATTCTGCTACTATTTATAAGGTTTTCACTCGCCAATTTTTTTAGAAGTTGATTGCCACATCCTTCTTCCTACTCTGTCTTAGTCTGTAAGTTCCACTAAAACCTATCTGGCATGGGTGACCCACATGGTATTTGAAATACCAGTGGCATAGTTTCAGCACCACAATGGCACACAAGCCACCACAGTATGACAAATGTACAGATTAGTGGTCTGGAAACTGCTCAGCTTTTATCTATATTTATATCACTGATATAGTTAAATATTTAAGAAGGCACAGGCACCCATTTAGAAGACTATGCTCATTTAACATTATTATTACAGCACACTAAATGGTTCTCTAGTGGGCTGAGAGGTGCATCCACAAGAGCTGACTAATATCACTTACACTCATTCTTAGAAATATCTGGTTCACTGGGTAGGGCAAGTCTATTATTTACATAATTCCTGGGAAAGAGAAACCAATTTCATTTTAATGTATTTAATTTTGAATCTTTTTTATTATCTCCCTCTCAAATTAGCAATAGACAAAATATTTATTTAAGTTGAATTTAAGGTTGTAAAGGTACATATACTTCAAGGAAATTTTAAACATGGCTTTTTTAAATAGCAACCAACAATATATATTCAAACAAAAACAAATAACACAAACAAAAAACTCCTATAAAGGCTAAGTGATAGCCAAATCTGTAGTCACACAATCTCTAGAATCTTCAAATAGAACACATCGATGAACTACCTTAGATGTTTCATTGACATTTAATAGAAATTATATGTTTAGTTAAAATGGCACTATATAAGCTGGCTAAAAATTAACTTATTTTACTTTGATCTGAAATTACGTTGCTTCAGGGTAACAATATTATAAAAAGGAAAAGTTAAGTATACTGAATAAATCCCAGTCTCATAGACATAATATTTAAAAACGTGAAGTCTTTGGGGAGAAAATGAGCAAATTGCAAAAGGAATGATTAGGAATAACTAACTCCAATGGTTACTTTTTATATCACTTATTTATTTATTTTTTGAGGAATTACAATACACAAGGGAGACTCTGAGACATTAAAATGACCTTCTCAAGGTCACAAAACTAGAAACAACAAAATTATCCAACCGTTTTGCGTCAAACATTGTGCAGGATTTAGAACTGTGGTCTCCAGGGGCAGGGTCAAACGTGCATCTGGACAACCTTTTAGAATGCAAGTTCCTGGGTGTCACCCCAAACCTTCTGAATCTGACTCTGTAGGTTTGGAATACAGGAATCTGCATTCTTTTTTCTTTCCCCCTGCTCCTTCCATAATCTCTCTTTTTTTTAATTGTGCTTTCGAGGAAATTCTACAGCTTAAGTTAATTTCTCATACAAAAATTTATACACATATTGTTATGTGATACTAGTTGCCAGCCCTAAAATGTGACGGCACACTCCCCCTTTCCACCCCAGGTTTCCTATGTCCATCCAACCAGCTCCTGTCCCTTCCTGCCTTCTCATCCTGCCTGCTGACAGGAGTCACCCTTTTGGTCTTGTGTATCTGCTTGAACTAAGAAGCACACTCTTCACAAGTATTATTTTATGTTTTATAGTCCAGCTTAATCTTTGTCTGAAGAGGGGACTTTGGGAATGGTTTTAGCTCTTTTTTTTTTTTTTTTTTTTAGCTCTGGGTTAACAGAGCCTCTGAGGGCCATGGCTTTGGAGTTTCCTCCAGTCTCAGATCATTAAGATGGTCTTTTTTATGTGAATTTGAGTTTAGTTCCACATTTTTCCCCCAGCTCCATCAGGGTTATATGACTTATTAATATTTTAATTTAAAATACTGTAACTTAGATAATATACATATCTTCCATTAATACATTTATCCTAGTTGAAATAGGTATATCAAGATTCCAGCAAGCTCTTTAGCCCTCAACATTATTGATCATACAAGAAACACATACCAGCCCAAATTTCAGAAATAAATCGCAGGCAAAATGAAGGTGAATAGAGAAATTGATAATAGTAAAAGAAGAAAAAGGGGAAAAAATCACCAAGAGCCTTAATGCATATAAAAGGGAGTAGATTTATTGGAACTAATAGTTTTTCACATGCCATTCATAAACATGTTTTTCAAATTTACTCTGCCAGTCAGTACACCAGTTGTCTGCCACATAGCTCTATTAGGTGTCCTTAGGACTGCAGAAAGAATCTGTGACATGATCCTTTGTTATTAAAATTTCTCCTCAGTGGTCAGAGACACAGGACTAGAAAACATGAAATGACACAATATTTTTAATGCCTGAGTATAGTTAGTATGCAATATAAGGTAATATATTGTAGGAACTGTCTTAGGCTGGGTTCTCTAGACAAGCAAAACCAGTAATGCATATAAATATATACAGAGAGATTTATATTAAGGAAACAGCTCACGCGATTGTAGGGGTTGGAACGTCCCAAGTCCTTGGATCAAGATAGAGTCCTTTGCCAGTTCACGGAGCTACAGAAGCTGGTGAACCCAGGATGAGCAGGTTGGAGAGCAGGGATCCCCCTCACAGGTTGTGATGGTTGAGGAATCCCCACAGTCGGCAGGCAAGACCGCAATGCTCTTCTGGGTCACTTAGCTGCAAGGGCTGGCGAACCCAAGATAGGCAGGTCGGGGAGCAGGACTCTTGCAGGATGTGAAGATCTGCGAATCCCAAGATGGACACGTAAGATGCTAGCTCAAGTCCTGAGAACCAGAGGTCAGACAAGAGACAGCTGCTGGATCCAGAATAAGCCAACCACCTTTGCAAGGCGAGCAGGCAGAAAGTAGGTGGAGGAAGGCAGAGAGATGAAGGGTGAGGGAGCGGTGAGCTACCACAGGCCCCACCGCCTCCAGTACCACTCAGCAAATTCCATCATGGGGGTGATCACATACCAAATTTCAACAAGAAAGTGGTCACATTACACAACTGCCAAAACACTGAGAATCATGGCCCAGCCAAGTCGACACACAATCTTAACCATCTCAGGAACTAAGAGAAGAGGGAGCCCAATAGGATCTGAAACAGACAAGGAAATCAAAGAAATAAAAAAATGAGCTTGATTCTATAGATTATAAAGAAGTGTTTAGATAAAGGATCGAAAAGAAAGTATTTTGATCAAGAAAGTGAAATTAAGTTGTGATCCTCTTTCAATTTGAAATGTAAAAGCAAAATTTGGATCATAAGTAAGCCTCTGTCAGGAACATCTTGGTAAGAATTTCTAAGTTGTTTGAATTATATATATTTTTAGAATTTTGCCTAACTTTGCAGCTGATACTGGATTTTGCCCCTGAAGTTATTATAAATGATGAGAGGAAAGGATGATAGGGTTGTGAGTTAGCAATGACAGATTTTTCCTTGAATTAAAAATAATGGTGGACAAAAGCAGCTCAGGTGATTTAGTGTTTGTGCCTGAAGCTTTATTCTGATCATTCTTCATTAATTTCAAAGCATCTCTAATTAGAGTCTCAGTAATCCATTTTCATAATTTTACATCCTGTATGTACTCTAAAATAATATTTGAATGAATGAAATGTTTTCCATTAATCTTATTGCTCTTAAAAAAAATAAAACAGATGACATTGAACATACTTTAGAATAGATTAACTTCAGCATATTCTTTAAAACACATAATAAATATGCAAAATAAGCTCCAGAGAACTTTTATCTAAAAACACATAGAAAAAAAAAAGCAATCACTAGCTTCACAGTTTATCAGCCTTAACTAGATTTGAAGGCAGAAAAATATTAATTCTATTTCATCTATATATAAATAAAAGATACAAACCACAAAATCTCAATATTAATTGTTCTATTTAATCTTTTTTTTAGTTTTATTTCAAATATTATTTATATGATAGATCCTCAGCAGAAAAATAAAGATATGCGTGGAAGAAATCCTCCTAAGCATATACTGTAGCAACAGTTCTTGTTTCAAATGCTCTTCTAACACGAGCAGATAAACCAGCAGAACCTGCCTAGAGGGAAATATTAAATCATATTAAAACATTCCCAGTTCAAAGATGTGAAAACTGAACTCCCAGAGCCTGACTTACTGAGATAACACCAGGAACTTTTCAACAATATTATCGGTCAATGCCTATTTAAAGATGCTAAATTTTAAAATAAATTATATTTACATACAAGCTATTTTATGTTTTGCTTTGTTGATTTCTCTCTAAAAGACACATTAGCTGTTTACTGAGTAATCCTGATGTGTATATTTCAAGATTTGGATGTACAAAGAAAATCCAGGTGACTTACTTGATCAGGTGACTACTTGGAACAAAAACTCAAGAGACCAAAAATGATTTTAATTTGAGCAAAGAAAAAGCTGTAAATATAGATAATATAGATTTCTCAAATACTCAAATAACAGTAAATAAATGTCAGTTCCATGTGAATGATAAATGCATAGTAGAGTGAGACCTACATTTTAGAGCAAACAGAAAGTCTCTTGTTCATCTTAGTAGCCAGTCATGACAAAGTAGCTTTGAATCTAAGAATAGCTGAAATTTTAAAAAAGATGCCAGCTTAAATGTCAGGATGATCTTTCTCAACAATAACTAAGAAACGGAAACCCTTTGTTTTCTTATAGGTCCAACATAAGATTAGGATTTGGATTTTTTTTTTCCAAATTTAAATACAAATGCCTTATTAGTGTTTTCCTACATAAATTATGTGTACTAATAATTTCCTATAAGAGTTGCTTATCTGCTTTCTGCAGGTATTCTGTTCTCTGAGTCTATCATGTTGTATCACATTCTCTGAGAGTAATTATCTCAAGAATGCTCTAGGCTGCATGTCTATTGTTGGATTAGGATTCATAAGAAATAACCTCAAGTCACACAGCTCTTCCCTTCCTCCAGAGGCTATCACTATTTACTAAAAAAAAAAAAAACTCATTGACATTGAGTAGATTCTGACTCATAGCCATCCTATAGGACAGAGTAGAACTGCCCCATAGAGTTTCCAAATTGCTGCTGGTGGATTTGAACTGCCAACTTTTTTGCTTAGGAGCCAAGCAATTAACCACTGCGCCGCCATGGCTCCCTATTTGTTAAAGACATACCCAAAAACTAAACCTGTTGCCGTGGTGCTCCTATCTATAGAACAGAGTAGAACTGTACCATAGGATTTCCAAGGAGCTGCTGGTGGATTTGAACTGCCAACATTTCCATTTGCAGTTAACCACTTCACCATCAGGGCTGCATTAAAGACTTAGTATAACTAAATATTTACGTCCTGGAATCTCTCAAAGAAACTCTAATTTAAGCAGATATGTGAGAAATGTAGAAGGAAATTTATTTTACTAACAAAATTCATCAGCACTGTACACAAGAAGTTGATAGGTAAAATTGAAATGTAGTTTAGAAATACCTAAATATACATGCATATGTATTTCATATATACATACATTTTAAATGCCTTTTTTCCCTTTTAATATTTTATGACTTGAAAATGTTATTCAGAATTCCAGCTCCTCATTCCTATAGTGAAAGGAATTAGTATAACTTCTTAACTTATTGTTTTCAATAACAGATTATGAGTATTAAAATATTTTATATATTGAAAAAGATTATTGAAATAAAGGAGAAATGAACTTAAAGCAGAAACTGCTTCTAAATTCCTCAAAATTATAAAAAAGACATTATAGAAATTTTTTCTGAATTTATAAACCAAGTAAATTGGTTTTAAAGTAATTTAAAGAACACGAGGTAGGTTTTATAAATAAAAATTTAATTGGCCTTAAATATTTGATGTTTTGATGATCTTTATTGTTTCTTTTGAAAAGTATTTAGATATGCAATATTTAGCATAACATTTTTTAATCCATAGATATTTTGCAAAGTCTGGTATATAAATTATATTCAATAAATATCAAGTAAATATAAATATAATTGAATTCAAAGTTTGTTTTATAGTTAAAAATTTCAAAATGCAAAATGCCTGTTTATATTCTGCCAACCAAAACCAAGTTCTTAAAGCTAAAATTTGTTATTAGTTAAGTGTATTTTTGGATTGGTTTTATCCTTGAAATGATACTTGGATTGAAGACAGATACAGAGGTAGAGGTGTGCATGTATGTATGAGGCAAATAACAGTCAACTGTACATATAGATGTATTCACGTAAGCATCCACCTTCCTATCTATCTGTCTATCATATTTGCCTGATTCAAGTATTTCTTTCTGTGCAGTGTCCTCTCTCTGAAGGATTTTGTTCTGTTCCTTAATTTAGGCATATGATGATAAAATCCAAATGCATTTTTCCTAAGCTGTCTTCACCTCTTCTCTCGCCTGTCACGGGTTGTAAACTACCAAAACAGTTTAGAATCATCAGTAAACACACTGACATTACGTGATATGAAATTCTCATATTATTGGTCATCCTGTGTTCTCCAAAATGTTTGTAGAATTAATGAGGAAGATCTTAAACAGAAAGAGCTCTGGTGGCTCAGTGTTTGAGTGCTCAGCTCCTAACCAAAAGTCCATAGTTGAACTCATCAGCCCCTCCACAGGAGAGAGATGTGACAGTCTGTTTCCATACAAATTGTTGTTACTATTGTTAGGTGAGATAGAGTCGTACTCACAGCAACCCTCTGTACAGCAGAACGAAATGCTCCCTAGTCCTGCACCAGCCTCACAATCATTGCTATTTTTGAGCCCATTGTTGCAGTCACTGTGGCAATCTATCTCTTTGAGGGCCATTCTCTTTTTTGCTGGACTCTACCAAAAATGATGTCCTTGGAGACAACTGACTGGAAGAGATCCATGTATGTGCCCATTTCAAAGAAAGGTGATCCAACAGAATGAGGAAATTATCGAACAATATCGTTAACACACACAAACAAAATTTTGCTGAAGGTAATTCAAAAATAGTCACAGCAATACATTGAGCTGCCAGAAATTCAAGCCAGTTTCAGAAGAGGACACTGAATGAGGGATATTATTGCTGGTGTTAGATTGATCTTGGCTAAAAACAGAGACTACTAAAAAGAATTTTACCACAAAGAAACCCTATAGGGCAATTATACCCTGTCCTATAGGGTCCCTATGAGTCAGAATCGACTCGACAGCAACGAGTTATCTTGACAGACAACTTAAATTCTGACCACAGAATTTATCTGGAAATTTAAATACATGAAACATTATTTCTAGGGTAGCCTTTCCTTCTCTCCGAGAGACTTCCTAAGAGTAATGGTACATGACTCCAAACCAGCTTTCCCAAAGAGTTCCCAGTGCAGTAGAATGGTTTAGGCATAAAGGAGAAAAAGATCTTAAAAGGAAGTTAGGAAAATGGTAGTCTATGCAAAATTAGACAAGTATTTATCCTGATGAATTTATTTTGTAAAGCCTTTAATATGATATTGTGCCTTTCACATCTCAGAGAATTCTTAATGTACAACGTTTTATAAACTAATATTCCAGGAATCTATTTTACATAGAGTGTTTCTGGGAGGCTAGGACTGAGCAAAACATAATCCAGGAAATGTCACTTTTAATGCAAACTGACTTGCAGAAGAAAATGGAATGCTCATCAACTTCCAGATTCTAGTGTTTGAAAAGTCAGTTAAAATGTCAGAGGGTTAGAAAGTGGTAGAAAGTAGGTGACAAGAACAATTATGTAGAAAAAGAAGAGACAAAGAGAATACAAAAGCAGTGGGATCCACTAGGATGAGTACTTGAATGGGTCAGTAGACCTGGATTTCATTCCTGATGATAAGTAAAAAAGCTACGTGAGATTGCGAAAACTGTTTCACAACTTTGTCCAATAGTTTCCTAATCTTTGAAACTTAGCTGAATAATCGTTGAGGTCTCTCTTTGTATTTAAAGTTAACTCAGATACTTTTAATCACTGGAACAAGCTCTTAGGGAATTGAGAAGAATGTTTGTATTAACGTATTTCTAGTCATGGAACTGTAGTATATATGATCATTTAGTCATGCTTTGCCCCGTTTATGACCTTTGATCTTTGAGCTACATGTAAATGTATATATATATAAAAAGATTTCTGTTGCCATTTTGATAACCAACTCACATTCCCACCCATCCCCTAACAAGCCAATACCTGTAACTTGCAACCTAAAGCAACCCTGCAAAGCGGGCTGCTTCCCAGTATCAATCCATTACTTCGTCACTGAGCTATATCAACCCAGCATATGCAAACTCCCAAACTCAAGCTTCTGTGGGTGGGCCTAATCCAAGATTCCTGTTTTTTAGCCCTTAGTATTGTTTAGACTCCCCAAACTGGGGCCTGTTCCCTCTTTTTAAAGAAACCAAAACCAAACCCACTGCTCTTGAGTCAAATCCAACTCCTGGTGACTCTGTAGGACAGAGTAGAACTGCCCCATAGGGTTTCCAAGGCTGTAAGTCTTTACACAAGTAGACTGGCACATCTTTCTCCAGCAGCATGGCTGATGATTTCGAACTGCCAATTTTTCAGTTTGCAGCCAAGCGCTTTAACCACTGTGCCACCAGGGATCTTTACACTTTCGTATTTCTCCTGTAATAAAAACTTACTGGATCCCAGCAGAAACTGTTCTGCCACTCTGCTTTCAAGACGCAACTCCCTGTGTGGCCCTGCACAACAGACCTTTACACTCAACTGTAAGTAAGGAATTCATCATTATTCTGTAATCTAAACTGATGCTGTGGCACCTCCTGCCATCAAAGAGCTTTAATGGGATAATTTACAACAGGAACACAAACCTATGCAAAGTTAATTATGTTGATAAGTTAGGAATACGCTGTTATATTAAAGAGAATTCCACACATGTAAAAAAAAAAAAAAAAAACCAAAGATAAATTAACAAAAGGGCAAGTAGCAGGAGTCATAAAGTGGTCGTTGAATTTTCTTGGAGTACAAAGAAATAGTTTGAGGTTTACAGGTAAGAATTCCCAACACTTTTGCTCCATACCTAAGTTATTTGTTAAAAGCGTGGATTGATAGTATGGTATCTTTAATCTCTGGAATGGGTGAACTTTTGTAGCTGATAATATTCTTGAAATAGCAATACTGTTTATATAAATTTTATGCTTCAGCCCATTGTCTTCTTTCTGACACTCCACCATCACTTCAAATGGTAGGCCACTGACTCAGAATAAGAGCCTGGGCATACAGAATAGAAGAAGTGAGTCTGATTTTGGTTCTCAGGCATTTCCCCTTTGATGAGAACATCAAGGGCTAGGCTCAGAGAAAAGTATTTATAATAATGAGAATCTGAAGAGAGCACAATTTTTCTCAGAGACTAGAAAAATTTTCTTTTGAGGTTGGGAAAAAGAGGAAAAATAGAAGGTAATGAGAGCAGAAAACAAAACAAAAAACAGTTTCCATGGGGTCATTTCCAACGCATGGAGACCCCATGTGTGTCAGAGTAGAACTTTGCTCCATAGAGTTTTCAATGCCTGATTTTTCAAGATCACCAGGCTTTTCTTCCAATCCACCTCTGGGTGGACTTCAATTGCCAATCTTTTATTAGTTGAGCTCTTTTTTTTTTTTTTTAATTTTTTTTATTATACTTTAGATAAAGGTTTACAGAGCAAACTAGGTTCTCATTAAACAATTAGTATACACATTGTTTTGTAATATTGGTTGCCAACACCACAACATGTCAACACTCCCCCTTCTCAACCTCTGGTTCTCCATTATCATTATCCTGTCCTACCTTCCTGTCCTTGCCCTTGGACTGGTGTGCCTGTTTAGTCTCATTTTGTTTTATGGGCCTGTCTAATCATTGACTAAATGGTGACCCTTAGGAGTGACTTCCTTACTGAGCTATAAGGGTGTCCGGGGGCCATGCTCCTGAGGTTTCTCCAGTCTCTGTCAGACCACTAATTCTGGTCTTTTTGTGTGTGTGTATACGAGTTAAAATTTTGTTCTACATTTTTCTCCAACTCTGTCCAGGACTGTCTATTGTGACCCCTGACAGAGCAGTTGGTGGTAGAAGTCAGGCATCATCTAGTTATACTGGACTCCTCCTGGTAGAGGCTAGGGTAGTAGTGGTCCACTAGTTCTTTGGACTTATCTATCCCTGGTGTCTTTGGTTTTCTTCATTCTCCCTTGCTCCAGATGGAGTAAGACGAGTGGAATAGCTTAGATGGCTCCTTACAAGCTTTTAACACCCCAGATGCTACTCACCAAAGTAGAACGTAGAAGATTTTCCTTATAAACTATGTCATGCCAATAGAGCTAGATGTTCCCAAAAGCCATTATTAGTCAAACTCTTAACTGTCTGCACTACCCAAGGTTTCCCAAGAACAGCAAAGCCGGTATTAAATTAGTTGGAGTAGTTGCTATCCTTCCAACAAAATCTAGTCTTTCCATCTCTCATTGTAATGTAATTATGACCCAATACATTTCTTCCTAGACAGACACTTTGTATCAACCTCCTTTGCAGTTAGCTATGAATAAGTAACTAAATATCTGCCAATTTGTGCAAAAGTGACGTGTGACATTTCTGGGGCTGAGAATTAAGACATGGGGAGTAACCTTTCTACCCACACTTACTTTTCCATCTATGAAGATCTAGTGGCAACTTAAATCATTCAGAGGATGACAACAGTCTCAGGTATGGTGTCTTAAAAGGAAGCTGAATAGTCTAATGACCATGAAGAACGGGAATGTTCCTCAAACAGAGAACATCCAATTGTGGCTGTGACTTGAGACATGAATGAACTCATTGTCTTTATGCCGCTACAATTTTGGATCTTGTCTTAGAGCACTTTAACTTTGCCCAAACTAATACATTTAATACATGGAAAGTTCTTAGAAGATCTTCAGTCACATAGTGTTCAATATTATACTTAATTTTTATTATTCTATTATTATTATTTTTATTATCAATAGTGTAACTATAAGTTTTATTAGACTGTGTGTGGGGATAGAGGAAACCCTGGTGGTGTAGTGGTTAAGCGTTATGGCTGCTAACCAAAGGGTCGGCAGTTCGAATCCTCCAGGCTCTCCTTGGAAAATCTATGGGGCAGTTCTACTCTGTCCTATAGGGTCGCTATGAGTTGGAATCGACTTCACAGCACTGGGTTTGGTTTTGGTTTTTGGTGGGGATAGAACATGAGGCCTAATTAAATGGAGTGTCAGGGACAGGGATTTAAAATTTCTAGTTAAAAAGACAAGAGTTAGGGACTTCGTAGCAAAGGACAAACCACAAATGGCATCGTTCTGCTGCTAAGTGGGAATGAATCATCACCAGCACACTACCCAGATTCCACTCCCATGAGGATATTTATTTTGTCAGCTGCTAAAGTTAGGTTGAAGAGGGTTTCCTGCAGACTTTTAAGCATTATCTTGAAAGATTATTATACTCATAACCTGATTCCAGACAACCATACAAACTTTGTTTCCCATAATGAGATGATGAGGCATTGTCTTTGAAAGAATCCAGGAATTTTTTGTAATAACTTCCCTGCAATAATGGCAACTGTCCATTTCCTAAGACTACATGATTTCCTCTGAACTTACTAGGGTCTTCAATTCCTTTTGTCACCAAAAACACTACTAATCCATGTTAAGTGGATACTGTAGTATAACATCCAGATGTCATTCTCAGATAAGTCCCTCTCCAGGAGTTATCTTCACTCAAAGAGAGTCAGTCACCTCTCCAAATTTTACGCACCCTATCTGGAGGCAGCCTTTAGGCAATGGTTAGTAAATGGTGGATTATAAAGGGCCAGCATCTTTTTCACAATTTAGGCCACTCTGCAGGACTGCTGCAACTCCAGAACTCCTATTAACAAGATCGCTATTACAACTACATCACAATTCAACTTTCCCCTCTTCTAATCTTGATTTCCTCAACCCTTACAGCATTTTTCCTTAGACTACATCCCAATGAACCTTTTAAACAAAATCTCAGAAACCCAGAGTTTGTTTCTTAGAAACCTAACAACCTGTAACACCAATAAAATAAGTGTGATGGCATACAAACTTTGGAGATAGTAGCATTAAGTTTAGGATGGAGTAGGGGAATTAGTGCAGTGAATAGGACCAGTTTAACATTCCATTGATTTGAAGCAGTGGGAAATACCCACTTTCATCGCATGTTTCTCAATTTGATTTAATTTTATGATTAAAGGCAGGCATATAAAAAGGTATGGCTTTCAGTAATGCATGTCAGGAAGAGGATGAACTTGGGTTAGTATTTTCATTGTACTATGTGTGTTCATCCATTCATTCGATATACGCATATTTTCAATCCCCTACATGTAGAAGACGCTAGGAACATTTATGGGAACACAATTTTATAAAACACAGATTTCATATACCTCCTCCTCCTACTACTGAGTGAATACTAATTTTTTTATAAGCAATTAGAAGTGCAAAGATTCATTAAACTTAATTTTTCTAATCTTTAGTTTTCCTATATTAAAACTTGGAATAATCCTAATGTAAATCTATTGTGATAATAGAATATGTCAATATATGAAAGGCATCTGGTAGAGAGAAACATTTAAGAAATGACAGAAACATTCCTGGTTTCTCTTTCAGCTCTGACATGGATTATGAGATAATAAATATATTTTGGTTGAAAAATTAGCTTTATGCATTTAAGCCGTTATATGTACATAGAAGAGACAGTATTTAAGGTTTTATTTCTGGATAAAGCCCTTCATATCAATGCATTTGGTCAATTTATTGCTGATGGCAAACAGAATAAAAAAGGAAACTCAGTTACACTTACCCACCCCCTTGTCATTTGTCAAGACAAGGTATGACTTTCAACATGGAAAAGGCAACTATAACCCAGCAAGAACTTCATGCTCCTCTCCAGAAGTTTTCTACAGACGTAGTGTGTTACTTAAAGCAATGTAGCTGCTTGAGAAAAAGAGATCCAAATTTATGTATACCGGCATCATTATCACTGTAAATTGTTGTTGTTAGATGCCGTCCAGTCAGTTCCCACTCACAGCAACCCTGTAAGATGGAGTGAAACTGCCCCATAGGGTTTCTAAGGAGCAGCTGCTGGATTTGAACTGCTGACCTTTTTGGTTAGCAGCTGAGCTCTTAATCACTATCCACCAGGATTCCATTGTAGCTAGCATATTTAACATTTTTATGTGTCATGTTCTATGTGCTTTATATTATTTTCAGTTTTCATCAAATGACTATATATGGTGAATAATATCCCCAGACAAAATTTCTATAGCCAAACTTAATTTGTCTGTAAAAAGGAAAAAAAAAAAAATATATTCCTATTGTTATTTCCTGAGTTATGTTTTTGTAGAACAGTATTGTGTAATTGTTTTTGAATTCTCAATGACTTGTAGTTCTTAACCAATTATACTGAGGTCACCTCAGAAGGTATGAATTTTTAACTTGTTGGCAATATTCTCTGAAAATTAAATGACATGTTTTAAAGGGATTTTAGGTGCTTGACTCAAGCCCATGAAACCACCTATATTAGTCACTAGGTGATTTAATCAAGAACTGCGCATTTTAACTGAAAGATTACTTTTCTACCATAGATCTGTTTGTTTGATTAGCACTTTCCTCCAACTCATTATGCTGTATCATAAGAAATTTAACAATGTGAGTCTCAGAACAAGTGAATCGTGGTCAGCAGTATGGAAGGAGGAGTTGCCGTGAGGAATAAGTAATCAATGAAAGCCTATTGCTATCACACTTAAAGCAAATTTCAAACAGAGTCAGTATCGTGGATTAGTTAAAAATTTAGACTCCAGGAAGAGTATCCTTGCTTTCATAGCCTTAAAAAAAAAAAAATGCCATAGAGTGGACTCCGACTCATTAGTGACCCTATAGTAGGAGTAGAACTGCCCCATAGGGTTTCCATGGAGCAGCTGGTGGATTCAAGCTACCGACCTTTTGATTAGCAGCCATAGCTCTTAACTACTACGCCACCAGGGTTTATTTTTTATTTATTTGTTTTTTTTTCATAGCCTAGCTATTTCTTATTTATAGGTGTGTTTTTGGGGAAAATATTTGCTCCCTTTTTGCTTCAATTTTATTTTATAGAAAATAATGATTTTGGTAGTAACGGCCTCAAAAGGACAAAGTGAAAATTGGATGTAATGCACTATTTGAATACTACCTTGCATATTAGAGACACTATTAACTATTTTAATATTCATTTTTAAAAGATTTTAATTAGGTAGGGAGTAAAAAGGTAAATAGATAAGTAGACCTGGAGATAAGTTTATTTTTATATTTCAGAGAACGCCTACTTTCTAAATTCACCAAGTAATATTTTTTAAAAATTTTGCCAAATAACAGGAAAAATAACACACAGCACAGGTGAGGTAAGCACAACTGGACTAAACCAAAAACAAAGGAGTTTCCAAAATAAACCGAATGCTTCAAAGGTCAGCGTAGCAGGGACAGGGGTTTGGGGGCCATGGTTTCGGGGGACATCTAAGTCAATTGGCATAATAAAATCTATTAAGAACACATTCTGCATCCCACCTTGGAGAGAGACGTCTGGGGTCCTAAACGCTAGGAAGCAGCCATCTAAGATGGATCAATTGGTCTCAACCCACCTGGATCAAAGGAGAATGAAGAACACCAAGGACACAAGGTAATTACGAGCCCAAGAGACAGAAAGGGCCACATAAACCAGAGACTACATTAGCCTGAGACCAGAAGAACTAGATGGTGCCCGGCTACACCAATGACCTCCCTGACAGGGAACAGTACAGAGAACCCCCAAGAGAGTAGGAAAGCAGTAGGATGCAGACCTCAAATTCCTGTAAAAAGACCAGACTTAATGGTCTGACCGAGACTAGAAGGACTCCGGTGGTCATGGCCCCCAAACTTTCTGTTGGCCCAGGGCAGGAACCATTTCCAAAGCCAACTCTTTAGACAGGGATTGGGCTGTACCATGGGATGGAGATGGATGCTGGTGAGGAGTGAGGTTCTTGGATCAAGTGGACACTTGAGGCTATGCTGGCTTCTCCTCCCTGGAGGAGAGATGAGACGGTAGAGTGGGTTAGAAGCTGGAAAAATGGACAGGAAAAGAAAGAGTAGAGGAAGGGAGTGGGCTGTCTCATTAGGGGAAGAGCAAGTGGGAGTATGTAGCAAGGTATGTATAAGTTTTTGTGTGAGAGACTGACTTGATTTGTAAACTTTCACTTAAAGCACAATAAAAAATTTTTAAAAAATTGCTGAAGTAGTTTTTTTCATTCTCACTTATTCTCTAATTAAAAAAAATCACAATATATTTTATGTTGATACCTATGGTAAAATGAGTTCATTTATGTACACTTTGGCCTTGGTTCTCTGAAAATTTATCTATCTATATACATATTTTTTAGGAGATTTTTCCGCTAAGCACTCAGAAGTTGTTACAGTTGTTCTTGTAAAAAGTTGTCCTAGTTCTTTGGAGAAGCTTGTTACTTTTTGCCCAGGGATGAAGTCTGTCCCTGCCTGTAGGAAATGTCAGTTATTATGCAAATTAGATTACTCAATCTAGTCCACTGATTGGTCAGTTATTATGCAAGCAATGGTTTGAAAAACTGTCCAATAAGATTGAGGCATGCAATTGTAAGTACAGTTTGTGAGTTTTGTGAGATGTTACAGCAAATTACAGAACTTAACAGAGAGAGAAGAGAGCTGAGGGTGGAGAGAGTGGTTGATATCAGATCAGAGATGATAGTGTGGTATACTAGCTTGTAGAAGTTGGAAATCTGGGGCATAAACATGTCTGCCTCTTAGGAATCAGCTTTGTGCTGGTTCTTAATAATGAAATAATAAATTTAATACCAAAATAAAAAATGTGGCTTTTTTCCAATCAAGTTATTAATTAGTATTATGGTTGACTGAAGTCAAGGTATTGCCAGGGCATATTATGCTTGATCATAAACTGAAAGAAGCCATTGGCTTTTATTAATGATCATCTATATACCAAGTTCTATGCTAGATTACTTATAGAAATCATATCTTGCCTGAATAAATAAGTATTTATTGTAGCTGACTATCCTAGGTAAATTGTATGAGTTGTGTACCATTGGTTCCATTTTATAAATGTCTGTGTATTTCGTAAGAAACCTTCAGTAAGAAAGTTAATAGACAAACAAATTGAAGAGGTGAAGGATGTTAAAAATTCAAACATTATGACAGATATATTGGTGTTTTAACCTGTCAGTGGGTCAGGTCCATCCTATGTTCTGACTTCAGATGGATGGCTTGAGAGAGATGTTTCTATGAGAAGTGAAAATACTCTTTAATTTTTACATTTTAGAGTTGCACTACAATGATTTCTAGTCACGTCTACCTTAAAAGTTTTAAGTGTAAAACTTGTGATTCATTTTGGCGGACACCTTCTTCAAGAATGTTTATTATACTTTTTAAAATAAATTCATTTATCTGAAAAATGCACTTGCTGCTAAATATTCTGCAAATCTTTGTAGCTGGATCAATGACGGAGCCTGGGGAAAATAAAACAATGCTAAGTGAGAAAACACCTGAAATTTCTAGGAAGTAAATATTTGAAATTTTTATTGTGTGAGAAAACCTGAAATTTCTAATAGCTTATGTTAGCAAAACACAATTATTTAAGTGAGAAAACGTCTGAAATTCTACTAAACTATATCTTTTGGATGGTGTAAAAATTATGATAATTATATATTAAGATATATTGTTTAAAGAGTTGTTAAAAATACTCTAAAGTGATCATATCTAGTTCTATGCATCTAACTTTTAAAACTACATACACAGTACATATAATAACTTATATGTGAAACAAGAATGGCTATGTGAAAGATATTTGTCTTGTATTATGGCCAACTTTTGGTGAAAATATTATTGTTACCTATTAAACAGAGTTGTCAGGAACCTAGATAAAAAAGTGTAATTTTTTTTCCCCTAAACTCTCAGGTTGCTATCAGAATTAATTTTGTTACTCCTGTAAATATCACTCAGTCAGTGGAAATGTTTATGGAAAGTTTTACATTACACAAAGGAAAATACAAATCAGCAGAAAAAGTGGAGAAAATAATAGTGCCTGATAATATGTTCTGAAATTCTATGGAAGCTGATATTTGTCATGCTATGCAATGTATAATGTACCTCAGATTCTGAAAATTGTCTTATCATGAATATCCCTAGCAAGTGATACCCTTTCTCTTGGCCAGAAATTGTTTGCTTTCAACTTTGAACATGTACTTATTAGTGCAAGTCTTCAGATTGAATTTTTCCATTTTAATAAATCCAAATTTAGACAAGAATTAAGACAGCAATAAACTATAATTTCTAGAATGAATTGTTAATTTAGCTTACCATCAGCCATCTTCTGAGGCACTGCAGGTTTTAGTAGAAAAATGATGATCCTGGGTCTTATCTCTTGGCCAATTTATGAAATTTGTAATTTGTCTTTTTTTGTTAACAAATATAGATTAATTACTACTACTACCACAACCACCAGTAATAATAATAATATCTACAACCATTCAGTGCTAAGGTTTTCTAGATATGTGGGTAACTGTGTGTCATGGATTGAACTGTGTCTCCCCAAAATATGTTTCAACTTGGTTTGCCCATGATTCCCAGTACTGTGTGGTTGTCCTCCATTTTGTGATTGTAATTTTATGTTAAAGAGGTCACCTCCCTGATGCCGTGTAAAGGGAGTTTCTTTGGGGTGTGGCCTGTACCACCTTTTATCTCTCAAGAGATAAAAGGATAGGGAAGCAAGCAGAGAGTTGGGGACCTCATACTCTCCACCCTAGTCTGGGGGAACATCGATAAGAAGGCTGAAAGCCAACAGAGAGAGCAAGTCTTGGAGCTGATGCCCTAAATTTGGACTTTTAGCCTTCTTTACGGGGGGAAATCAATTTCTTTGTTAAAGCCATCCACTTGTGGTATTTCTGTTAAAGCAGCACTAGGTAACTAGACAATGTGTATGCACATTAACTCAGGTATGTTTTAACAAAGACCCTGTTCTTTCTCTTTGCCCTAAAGGATTTAGGGTATCACTGAGAGGCCATGTTTACCTTAAGGCAGGTGTACATGAATTTATGTGTGATTTCACATTAATTCATACAAACGGAAAATGTAAAATCCAACCCTGTGTATAAAAATAATTGAATTATCAAAGTTGATTCATAGCAATTATAAATCTTACCCTATAGGCTTTACTAGTAATTCATAGGCTACAAACAAATGTGATGCACAGATGAAACACTCTTCTGGAAGGAATCCCAAAAGAGTCTGTTGTAGTTTCTGAAAGTGTCATTTTCTTCTGCTTTTTTGACTTTGGGGAATACTGATAAGTTTTTGAATTATGTGTATGGAAACATGCAGGTAAAAAGGAAAGCAATTTTGGGTTTTGAGCATATTATTTTTTCTGTAGTAATTATACAGGCCACGAGATTACACCCACTCTTCATGCTTCATAAATCCATAAATTACAGGGTTTTGTTTTTCATAAATGGAGCCCTGGTGGATTAGTGGGTTAAGTGCTTGGCTGCAAAACAAAAGTTCAGCAGTTTGAATTCACCAGCCACTCCTTGGACACTCTATAGGGCAGTTTTACCGTGTCCTGTAGGGTTGTTATGAATTGGAATCAACTCAATGGCAATGGGTTCTTTTTGGTTTGTTTGTTTTGTTTTCATAAATAATCTAGATAAAACTATTTTATAGATAAAGCCACTGTCTTGGACATCTAGTACTGCTATAACAGAAATAACACAAGTTGATGGCTTTTAATAAAGAGAAATGTATTTTCTCACAGTCTAGTATGCTAGAAGTTTAAATTCAGGGTGTTGGTTCCAGGGAAAGTCTTCTCTCTCCCTTGGCTCTGGAGGAAGGTCCCTGTCATCAATCTCAATCTTTCCCTGGACTAGGAATTTCTCTGCATAGGAACCCCAGGTCCAAAGGAGGCACTCTGCTCCTGGCACTGCTTTCTTGGTGGTATCAGGTTCTCAGGTCTCTTCTTGCTTTCCTTACCTTTTATCTCTTGTAAGATAAAAGGTGGTGCAGGCCACACCCCAGGGAAGCTCCTTTTACATTGGATCAGGGATGTGACATTAGCAAGAGAGTTACAAACCCATCCTAATCCTCTTCAACAAAAAATTACAATCATAAAATGTAGGACAACCACATGATCCTGGGAATCATGGCCCAGCCAAATTGATACACACATTTTTGGGGGGACATAATTCAATCCATGACAGCTACTCTTCTGTAAATACCATTCGCATGCATACAGAAAAGTCTTAACAAAGTCATTTATTTCCCAAAGCTCCTGGGTAGGGAAAGGATGTGCATAGGTTGTCACTGATATTTTTCTTCCCGCACTCTACCAAGGATGAGTAGACATTAAAGGGAACAAGGATGAATAACCCCACCCTGGCATATTATGTAGAAAGTAGAATACCAAAGGTGATCAAGCACTGTTATATTTGAGTTTCTTTTTTTTTTCTGTATTAGGTGACTGATATCTGAGAACGGGGGATATATATTTTTATGTAGGGCTACATGTCATGATTACTGACAGTAGAGTCTTAAAGAAGATAATCTTCCAGGGAGGATAAACAGCTTTTAAGACAGACAAATTAAAAACTAATGATTCGTTTGAAAATTTTAATTCCTTGGGTCCCCCCCTCCCTTGGGTTGTGTGAAAAATTAGTTATGGTATAACTAAAATACAAAACTAAAATACAGCTTTTAAAAATCCCTGTTATTTCTTTAATCATCTGAAAATATAGTAAAATATTACATACCCAAACAAATTTGTGCACTAATTTTGTGAGATTAAAGGTACTGAACAATACTCCAACAAAGTGACTATAATACAATAAAATTAGAAATCAATAACAGAAGGAAATTTGAGAAATTCACAAATATTTGGAAAGGAAACAGTACACTCGTAAATAATAACCAACGTGTCAAAGAATAAATCACAAAATAATTTAAAAAATACATTGAGGTGAATGAAAATGAAAACACAGCACGCCAAAACTTATGAGATGCAGTGAAAGGAGTGCTTAGAGGGTAATTTATAACTGTAAATGCATATATTTAAAAAGAAAAAAAATCAAATGGGCAAGATATCTAAACAGAAATTTCATGAAAGATGTACAGATGGCAAATAGGCATATGGAAATATGCCCAGTATCATGTCATTTGGGAATCAAAACACCAATGAGATACTAATACACACTTATTGGACTGACTAAAATCCAAAACACTGAAAACACTAAATGCTGGATAAAATGTGGAGCCAGGGGAACACTCAGTTGTAGCTGTTGCAAACGAAAATGGTTCAGCCACTTTGGAATTTGTTACAAAGCTAAACATAAGCTTACCATACTGTCCGCCAATTACTCTCCCAGGTATTTACCCAGATGAGATAAAAAAATTATATCCACATAAAAACCTGCACAGGAAGGTTATAACAGCTTTATTTATAATTGCCAAATTTGAAAGCAACCAAGATATCCTTCAATAGGCGGATGGATAAACAAACTGTGGTACATTCTTACAAATGGGTATTATACAGTCATAGAAAGAAATGAGTTTTTTCCGTACAGAAAGGACATGGAAGAACCTTACATGCATGTTGCTAAGGGAAAGAAATGAGTCTGAGAAACCTACATACTGTATAATCCCAACTATATGACATTCAAGAAAAGGTAGAAAAATATACAGACAATGAGAACATCAGCAGTTTGCCAGGACTCAGGGGTAGGGGGTGGGATGCATAAGTGTAGTACAAGACATTTTGATAATGAAGCTATTCTGTCGCATGTTGGACACATGACATTAAGCATTTGTCAAATTCCATAGGACTGTAAAACACAGTTAGCTTAAATATAAACTATGGATTTTAGTTAATAATAATGTGTCAATATTGGTTCATCAATTGTCACAAAAGTACCACAGGAATGCAAGATGTTTATAATAGGAGAAATAGTGAGCAGGGGGAAGCAGTCGAAGAAAAGTATACTTTCTGCACAATGTTCCTGTAAACCTAAAACTGCTCTAAAATATAATGTATTAAAACAAATTTTTAAAAAGACTATGCACTTTGTTTCTGCACATGTATTACTTGGTTTAAATTAAAAAAATAGCTACTAAAACAAACAAATTCAATCAATAACCTATACTCCTAGATTTAGAGAGTGAAAAAGAACAGCAAACTAAACAGAAAACCAAGGAATAATAAAGATAAGAGTGGAAATAAATTAGAGAATAGAAAAATCATAGAGAAAAAATTAAGGAAGCTAGAAGTGGTTCTTGAACAAATTAACAAAACTTACAAAGCTTCAGTTAGATGAATCAAGAGAAAAGGGAGAAAACTCAAATTACTGCAAATATGAATGGAAGAGGAAACATTGCTACTGACCTTACAGAAATAAAGGATTATAAGGGAATAATATGAACAACTGTATGCCAATAAACTAGAGAAGTTAAAACACACAAAATCTTAGAAAGACACACACTACCAAACTGCTGCAAAAAGTAGAACACCTGCATAGACTTATACCAAATAATGATATTGTATTAGTAATTAAAATCTTCCCACAAAGAAAATCCTAGGAACAGATGACTTCACTGATGAATTTTACCAAATGTTTAAAGAAAATTTAATAGCATTTTTTTCACAAACTGTCCTAAAGAATAGAAGAGGAAATAATATTTCCAACTCAGTCTGTATGGTCAGTATTATCCTGACAACAATATAAGACAAACATAAGTAATAAAACTGCAGACCAATATCTCTTATAAACATATTTGCAAAATTATTTAACAAAATACTAGCAAATTGAATCCAATGACAAATAAAAATAATCATACACAATGACCAAATGGAACATCCCAAAAATGCAGTTATTTTTACATTCAAACATCAATTAAAGTAATACACCATACTAATAAAATAAAGAAAAATAAACATGATCATATTAATCTATGCAGCAAAAGTATTTGACAAAATACATCATTTCATGTTAAAAACACTCAACAAATTTTAGGAATGAAAGAGAACTCCCTCAATCTAATAAATGGTATCTACAAAAATCAAGAGGCAGTTGTTTGGACAGAACAAGGGGATACTGATTGGTTTAAAGTCAGGAAAGTTATGCATCAGGGTTGTATCCTTTCACCATACCTATTCAATCTGTATTCTGAGCAAGTAACTCAAGAAGCTGGACTATATGAAGAAGAACAGGGCATCAGGATTGGAGGAAGACTCATTAACAACCTGCATTATGCAGATGAAACAACCTTGCTTGCTGAAAGTGAAGAGGACTTGAAGCACTTACTAAGGAAAATCAAAGACCACAGCCTTCACTATGGATTGCACCTCAACATAAAACAAAAATCCTCACAACTGGACAAATAAGCAACATTATGATGAATGGAGAAAAGATTGAAGTTGTCAAGGATCTCATTTTTCTTGGATCTACAAACCACACCCATGGAAGCAGCAGTCAAGAAATCAAAAGATGCATTGCTTTGGGCAAAAGACCTCTTTAAAGTGTTGAAAAGCCAAGATGTCACCTTGAAGACTATGGTGGCCCTGACCCAATGCCTGGTATTTTCAATTGCATCATATGCGTGTGAAAGCTGGACAATGAATAAGGAGACTGAAGAACTGACATCTTTGAATTGTGGTATTGGTGAAGAATACTGAATATACCATGGATTGTCAAAGGAATGAACTAACTGTCTTGGAAGAAGTATAACCAGAATGCTCCTTAGAAGCAAGGGAGGTGTAACTGCATCTTACATACTTTGGACATGTCAGGAGGGGTCAGTCTCTAGAGAAGGACATCATACTTGGTAAAGTACAGGGTCAGTAGAAAAGCGGAAGACCCTCAACGGGGTGAATTGGCACAGTGGCTGCAACAATGGGCTCAAGCATAACAATGATTGCAAGGATGATGCAGGACTGGGCAGCGTTTTGTTCAGTTGTGCATAGGGCTGCTATGAGTCAGAACCAACTCGACGGCACCTAACAACAACAACACAAAAATGTCATAACTAACATATTTAATGGTGAAAAACTGAATGTTTTCCCTCTAAAATTAGAAACAAGGCAATGCTATCTATTATTGTCACTTCCACTTAACATTGTAGTGGAAGTTCTAGCCAGAAAATTTAAGAAATAAAAGGCATCCAGATTTGACAAGAAGAATTAAAGCTACCTCTACTTTCACATCACATGATACTGTTCGTACAAAATCCTGAGAAGCACATTAGCATTATTAGAATTCATAATCAAATTCAACAAAATTGCAGGATATATGATCCATATATGAAAATCAATCGTATTTATTTAAAATTACAATGAATAAATCAAAAATGGTACTAAGCAAACAATTCTACTTCCAATAGTATCAAAAAGAGTGCAATACTTAAGAAAAAATTTAACTAAATAAGTTCAAAACTTCTACATTTAAGTCTATAAAGCATCATTGAAAGAAATTAAAGGAGATGTAAATAAATGACAAGACAATCCATGTTTATAGTTCAGTAAAATTAATGTTATATGCCAATATGCTCCAAATTATCTACAGATTCATTGCAAACCCTATCAAAATACTAGATAGATATTTTGCAGAAAAATACCTAGCTGATCCTAAAATTTATACGGAAATGCAAAGGACCCAGAATAGTCAAACTAATCTTAAAAAGAACACAGTTGGAAGGCTCCCATTTCCGGTTTTCAAAACTTACTACACATCTGCTATAATCAAGTCGGTACAGTAATGGCATATGGGAAGACATACAGATTAATGGGATGGAATTGGGAGTCCAGAAATAAACCTTTTACATTTAGTGAATTGATTTTCAACAAGGTGCCAAGGCATTTCAACAGAGTAAGAAAAGTCTTTTTAGCAATTGATTCTGGAACAATTGGATATCCACATTGAAAAGAATAGATTGGGTTCCCTAACATATACCATAAACAAAAATTCACTCAAATGGATTATAGATTTAAATGTAACAGCTGAAGCTATAAAGCTCTTAGAACAGAACATTGGAGTGAATCTTTGTGACCTCAGGTTACATAAAGGCTTCTTGGAAATGATGCCAAAGAACAATCAATAAAAGAAAAAATAAATAAGTTGGACTTCACCAAATTAATTTTTTTTTTTTTTTTTGCTGCAAGTCATCCCATTAAAACAGTGAAAGATCATCCACAGAAGGGGAGAATACATTTGCAAATGCTATTATCTGATAAGGGATTTGTGGCCAGAATGTACAGAGAACTCTTACAACTTATTTTAAAAAAAAGCTAAGTAAATAAATTAAAAATGGGCAAAACGTTGGAACAAGACATTTCTCCAAGGAAGATACACAATATGTACATAAAACTGCTCAATATCATTAGTTTTCTGTTTACTCTGCAAAAGCAGGAGAGACCCTCACCCAAAGTTTGGTTTGGATGTGGAAACTGATAACACCATGCACGTGTGCGCACGCGCACACACACACACACACCAAGAGAATGTGAAAAGTTGTATTACTTGCAAAACTGGGATCTCAAGGAAGAACAGAGCAGGCTTCTCAAGCAGAACTGAAATGACTTGAGGGAGGAGAAGGAAAGAAGACTGGCCTGGGTTGTTATTTGTTGTTCAGAGGTGAAGCCAAGGTGAGAGTTTCCTCACACAGGCAGGGGCTTGCATAGTTTGATTTTCCCACTGGTGCCAAAGGAGGTAGCACCGAGGCTTTCTAATCAGCTTGTCTAGAGGTAGGGCACAAGAGGAAGAGAGTGGGGAGAGGTTTAAAATCTGTTAGCACTCAAACATCAAAAAACAGAGTTAGACTCCTCATTACAATTAGCCATTACAATTAGCCATTAGGGAAATAAAAATCAAATGAGAGACTACTTGTCTCCCACTAGAATGGTTAGAGTCAAAATATTAGCGTTGGCAAAGAAGTGGAGAGATTGGGACCTTCATCCATTGCCAGTGGAGATGCAAAATCATACACCCACTTTTGAAAACAGTTTGGCAGTTGCGAAAAAGTTAAACATAGAAATGAAATATGATCCAGGAATTCCACTCTGAGATATTTACTCAAAAGAAATAAAAGCATGTCTGCACAAAAATGTGTACACGAATATCCATAGCAGCATTATTCATAGTAGTGAAAACGTGAAAGCAATCCAAATGTCCACCAACTTATGCATGGATAAATTAAATGTGGTACATCTATATAATGGGATGTTATTCAGAAATATAAAGGAAGGTACTGATACATGGTGTAACATGGATGAACTCTGAAAATACCATGCTTGGTAAAAGATGCCAATGACAAAAGACCATGCATTTTATAATTCAGTATGTATGAAATGTCCAGAATAGGTTAGTCTGTAGAGACAGAAAATATATTAATGGTTGCGTAGGGCTAGTGAGATGAAGGATGGAGGTGGGTGAAGAGTGACTGTTAAGGGTAAAGGGATTTATTTTTGGGGCGGTGTAAATGTTCTAAAATTCAGTAATAGTGTTTGTTGCACAACCCTGTTGATAAACTATAAAACATTTAATTGTGTACTTTTAATTGGTGAATTGCATAGTACATGGATTATCTATGAATACAACTGTTCGTTTGTTTTAAAGACCATAAAAATGCAGTTCATGTTTTGGAGAAAATATTTTTAGTACAAAAAAAAAAAAATTATTTTATTTTATTATTATTTTTTTTTAGTACAAGCCCCTGTAAAATAGCTTTTATCCAGAATATAAGCCATACTATGTGAATTATACCTGTAATCAATAAAGCAGAAAATAAAAACAACATATAAGAAAACGGACAGGAGACTTGAGCAAACACTTCATTAAAGAAGACATTTATGTGGCCAAAAACCATATTGTAAGTGTGATTGGCTGCATTGTTCATTAAAACCCCACTGCCATTGAGTCCATTCCTACTCATAGCGACCCTATAGGACAGAGTAGAACTGCCCCATAGGATTTCCAAGGAGCACCTGGTAGATTGAAACTGCCAACCTTTTTGGTTAGCTGCCATAGCTCTTACTCACTACACCACCAGGGTTTCCGTATTGTTCATTAGGAATATATAAACTACCCACAATGAGATACAATTTCACACACACCAGAATATGCAATTTAAAAGCTTGAAAATACCAAAAGCTAACGAGCAACGAAAACTCTCGCACAAAAATAGGGGCAGTGTAAATTTATATAACGATTTGTGGAACTGTTTGTCATTATTTACTAATGTGAAAACATGCAGACTCTATGAACCAGCGATTTCTTGTGTAAAGCAGAGAGGTGAGCAAAAATATTTTTAGTTGTATTATTCACAGAAGTTCATAAGCATCTGTCTGTCCACTGAATATATCTCTGGTTCTATTTTGCTTTTTTTTAGTAACTCGGAAGTGATTAGGTTTAAGGCCCACCCTACTGTGCCATGGTTCCGTTAACATAACAAAAGTAAACCCATATTTCCAAAAAAGGTCATATATTCAGGTACAGGAACCAGGATTCCAACACATATTTTGGGGAGACACAATTCAATCCATAACACATATTTAACCTGAAAAATTGATCAAATTAAATTTCGATTACTATTTACACAGAATCAATAACTAATATCAATAAGAAGGTGATTTTGTAGAAGGACCAAAGCTAACCAAACCCATTGCCGTCGAGTCGATTCCAACTCATAGTGACCATATAGGACAGAGTAGAACTGCCCCATAGAGTTTCCAAGGAGGGCCTTGTGGATTCGAACTGCAGACCTTTTGGTTAGCAGACAAACTCTTAACCACTACACCACCAGGGTTTCCTGTAGGACAGAAAAGACAATTGCCAACACTAGTTGTTATGATCATATGTTATTTTTCTCTGTTGGCCTAGTAACCTACTAAATAAGGGATATAGAACTATTATGAAACATGGGATTTTACGTTTCACATATATATACACATATGTATTTTTTTTAAGAATTTTCTCTCTCATCTTTCTAATTTTCTGTTTCTCTCTGCAGTTTTTTTGACAAGTGTTGGCAGCTTTGTTGCCTTAAAATAAATAAAAGTGCTTTTCTTCTTTCTCTGATGATTTGGAAATGTTAAAATATGAGTATAGGATTCATTTATACCTTTAAAAATATTGAAGGCTTTACCCTGGAATCACTAAGATCACTGACTTTTTTTTTTCTATAGTAGTTCAGTAGGGTCGCTATGAGTCAGAAATGACTCAGCAGCAAGGGGTTTGGTTTGGTTTTTTGGTGTAGTTTATTGACAGTTTTTAAATTTCTCTTATAGTTGTATTTCTGATTTAAGTTTGTGATCTCTTTGAGATATTTTAGCCTTTTTAGAAACTGTTCTAGAATTAATGTTTTTTTTACTCTTTTACTATATTTAAAATCACAATATTTAAGTATTACATTATTATTTATATTTTTCTAGGGTTAATTACTGCTTTTAAAACAGCTTTTTGATTTTCAGGCTTGGTCCTTTTTTGGGTTATTAAAACCATTTAATTATATTCACTTTCCTCTGAGTAAAACTTTGATTTTATGCAGTATGTTTTTCCCCAAAGAATGACTTGAGTTTTTATAAAACTGATGAATGCCTATTGCAAAAAATAGGTAATAATGAGAAGTATAAGGAGAAAATAAAGTCTTCCTATCTGCTTTTGAAAGAATATTTTCCGTATGCCTACACTGATTATTTCTGGGTAGGAGTTCTATGGTAATTTTTTTTATTTACTAAATATAATTTTACTTGAACTTAATAGAAGAGAAAAATAAAGTGACAATGAGTGTTTGCTAAACTATGAATGTTTGTATCAAAAACTAGATAATTAAATATCAATACAATTAGGAAAAACACTTTTACTAAAACATTCAAATTCCCAGGTCTTTGTATCTTATTTTTAACTCTGTACACAAAAGTGACTTTCTCAATATGAAATATAAGAAAGTCATTATGTGCATATTTTAGTCATAAGAAGTGGAATTCTTTACCATTAAAATAAAAGATCACAAGCATACACTAGAATTTTGTGTGTGGGGTGCCTATAATGGAGAAGATGTTTGTTTTTATTAATAGTTTTTTGTGTTTTTCAGGTCACGAATTTGTTTTTTTATTTTACTTTAATAATTACCTTCCATCATCTACTCAGTGCTTTCTATCTGGATTTCATATTATATAGCTACTGAATCTTCTGAATAGGTCTTTCTACTGCTCAGCGTTTTGTTTATCTGGTTAATCTCCTTCTTATTTATACAGGGGATTTCATCTGCTGTGCATCTAATACGCTTATTCAGTCTCCAGCTGTATCAAATCTGCAAGTCCCCATGCTATTTTATTTGATAATCCTGCTTTACGTAGGAAATTGATTTTGCCCTGTGTTCATTACCCGAGCACTACAGCCTTCTGCATTGGCACCACTGCCCTCATTAGTCTCCAGTGGCAGTAATATCCCACATTACATAGTCTGCTTTCTCTTTTCACACCCTGAGTCTGAGTTTGCTGCAATCACCTCTTGCTCTATCTATAAGCATCATCATGCCTCCTAAAATGATCTATGCATTTAATATTTACCCTGTGAAAGCTGTTATGTTGTCCACTTTGCCTGTAGTCCAGATTTGGACCTTGAGAGCTTTCTGTAGTTTATGTGAAAAGCTTTGTATATTCGATTCTTAAGTATACCTTTCCTTTTAAATGTAAATATAAATGGTCTTCACATGCTAAAATCATATTATTTAAAAATTGTTCAAGTTTAGTGGAACAGTGCCCAAATCTGCACGCTTGACCCCTACATCCACTTGAGTAGAAGGGAATTGTCTTTCGTTAGGAGGTCGCTATGAGTTGGAATTGACTTAACAGCAATGGATTTGGTTTTGGGTTTTAGTGATGTAAATGGTTAATTAGCTCTGCTGTTAACCAGAGGTTAGAGGTATGAGTTCACTTATAAGCCCCTTGGAAGAAAGGCTTGCCAGTATGCTTCTGAAAAATCAGCCATTGAAAACCCTATGGAACACAGCGTGCTACTCTGTCACACGAGGTGTCTCCATGAATCAGAATAGACTCTACAGCAGCTGGTGTTTTTGTTTTGTTTTGTTTTTCTCCTTTAGGAAGATACTTTCCAATTGTTTCCTCTAGAAATCTCCGTGTGGTAGTTGCAAGGGGTGGGGTTTTCACAAACACCCATGCTAACTACCTGTTGATCTACAATCCTAATCTCAAGGTCACTCTTTTGAGAGCTTTTTCTGAGGTTAATGCTGATCTATCCTTTGCAATTTGCCAACTGACTTGTATGAGCCTCTCCCAAACTTGTCTGATCTACCATCAAAAGTGAACTTATTTTCTCTACAACTCATAGAGCAATTCCTTGCCCTGTGTGTGACAAGTCTTTCTCCATGAAGCTTCTGCTACATAATGGTTGTGAGCATGGGACACAGTTCTTAGACTTATAATTCCACTGGGTTTGGGCTTGTGGGGACATGAGGAGAGCAGACCATGGGGCACAGCTTCCTACCGGACCCAAGCACTAGTCTTTCAGATACATGTCCGTATTGCTCTCTCTGAATCTCTGTCTAACATCTATAACCTGTCCCTTTAATATGTCTGGAAACCCTGGTGGCTTAATGGTTAAGTGCTATGGCTGCTAACCAAAAGGTCAGCAGTTCAAATCCACCAGGCACTCCTTGGGAACTCTATGGGGCAGTTCTACTCTGCCCTATAGGATTGCTATGAGTTGGAATCGACTCGACAGCAGTGGTTTTTTTAATATGTTTGTATATGTCTGATTCAGAGCTTTTGGGTAATCTCCAAATCCAGGGAAGCAGTTGAGCTTTGGTATCTCCAAGCGTTCTGTGATGGTTAAAATCTCCATCGTACTGTGACAGTCAGTGGTTGCATTGTGATTCAGTTGTTACCAAATCCAAGTAATTATTGAAGTTCCTAAGGCATTGCATCCCTCATGAATGCACGAACTGTCTCATATTCTTTATCTTCTCAAAATCTAATGTCCAGGATGCAGGAAATCTTGACTGCTCCTTTGAGTAATCTTGGAGCTGAGAAACAGTGTATTTATTAGAACTGAATTGAATGCATATCTAAGAGTCCCTTCCTCTTTTCAATAATCCTGTATGTCAGTAGTTCCAGTCTTCCAGGTTCTTGGGTACCAGATTTCCTTTTCTTTTTTTTCTTTGATTCTTTTCCCACAGCAAAAATTTCCTGATTAGTTCTGTTCATACGGTTTGTAGAGTTCTTCCCCTGTTACCAAACATGTGTTGGATGAATTAACTGCATTCTTGACTAAGTGTCCACATTTTACTTATCCTAGGCTTTATTCTGAAAGCTGAGGCTCTTTTATATTTTTTTCCCAAAGGAACAGAGTTGCGACACCCATGGTTGAGTTGCTAATGTCGATTATTCTAAGAATTGTTAATTCTTACCTGGCATTTCCCTTAGGTTCTCTTCCAGTTTCCTCTCTCCAGTTTGTCATATTTTATTACTAAAGACAATAACCCCATTTTCATGTAGGAACTAAGGCTGACATACAAACCAGGTGGGGTTGATAAATTAATAGATCCATGGGTGCCCATGTTTATTTCATTGCTCCAGTGATTTTATATTAGGAAGTAGATCTCTTTATTATAAAAAGACACAATTGTCATGTACAATTTATTAGAAAAAAACAGAAATTATGAGAAAAATTGAATAGTATTTATTTCTGTACTAATATTTATTTCTGAGGTTCTCAAAGATAATAGAAATAAAACTATATAATTTCTAATCTGGGCACCCACCCTGTTAAAGCTGGCTCTCCATAAGTAAAATCAGTCTACTTTAAAGCATTTCTGGTATTCTGTTATTTTCATATTTGCCACTTAGAGGTAGTCTCATATGGCACACATGCTCTTAAACAAATTCTCAGACCTAGAAATATTTTACAGTGGTTAATTTTTACTGATTATTAGATATCCAATGCCAATATTTTGTATTTATATAACAATCAAAAAAGTATTTTTTCCATATCATTCTCATTCAGTTTTCCAGACCAGAATTAAGAGATGAATTAAAATAAAACCATAGGATTTTTTTTTTAACCATTTCTTTATATCAAAAATTAGATTTTGCAGAGAAAGGTAACCTTTATGATTCACTGGCTGTTGGTGTTCTATTCTCTAAATTTTAAAAATGTGTTTCTTATCCCCAGATTATACCCTAAACACTGCTACCTCTGTCTTCTTGTTCTCTACCACCTTTATCTAGATCTACTCATTTACATAGCAACTATCATCTTCTAAAATACTCTGTTGTTGTTAGGTGCCTTCAAGTCAGTTCCAATACATAGTGACCCTACGTACAACAGAACGAAACACTGCCCCGTCCTGCACCATCTTCACAATTGTTGTTATGCTTGAGCTCATTGCTCCAGCCACTGTGTCAGTCCATCTTCTTGAGGGTCTTCCTCTTTTTCACCAACCATCTACTCAACCAAGCCTGATGTCCTTTTCCAGAGACTGGTTTCTTCTTTTAAGTGAAATTAAGTTATACCATCCTTTCTTCTAAGGAGCATTCTGGCCATACTTTTTCCAAGATAGATTTTTTCCTTCTTTTGGCAGTCCATAATATATTCAATATTCATCACCAACACCATAATTAAAAGGCATCAGTTCCTTTTTCGGTCTTGGTTATTCACTTTTCAGCTTTCACATTTGTATGAGGCAACTGAAAATACCACGGCTTAGGTCAGAGACACCTTTGTTCTCAAAGTGACATCTTTGCTTTTGAACACCTAAATGAGCTCTTTTGCAGTAGAAGGAATAGAGAGTAGAAAGTTGAACTTTAGTTTTGAGTGCTGTACACAATCTAAAACTTTAGCAACACCTTTTTTTCCTGTTCTTCTATGATCAAAAGCAAAACATAAATTGCAGTAATTTCTGTGATTCAAGTTGAACAAAATTAAAATCATACCAAATTCCCAAGAGTTGAGCCTTCAAAGGATATGTTGAATCCAAACAATTCTGCACTGATTCCCTTATATCACACTACTGCAAACCACCCTTATCTTGCATGTGGATTATTATAGTAGCTTCACTTTTAAGTGCTCTTCCATACACACATAGCCTACTCCCAACACAGAAGTATGATTCCTTTAAAAGTGAGTATATATTAGGTAATTGCTTCCTCAACAATCCCCAATAGCCACCCAAATCACTTAAAATAAAATATGAACTTCCTACTCTAGCGTGACTGTCCGTATGTTATCTGGCTATTGAAGATCACGTTAGCTCACATGTTTCCCAGTACCTCCATTTCATTTACCCTGGCCTTTCTGTCACCCTAGAACATTGCACAAAATATCACAAATCAAAGATTTTCCAGAAACATGAAATACTCTTGATTCTGATACTTGAATGCCTCCCTTTTGTTTAATTACTAAAAATATCAGAAATTATTTCTGACCAATTTGTATTTTTAAAAAAGTAATTTCAGTCTCCCTCTAGTCTATCCCTCTAGTCTACCTCTTTACCCTAATTTTTTTTATACAGTGTTTAATTCTATCTATCATTGTTATATATTTATTGATTTATTTTCTGTCTCTCTCCTAGAATTTAAGCCCTCTAAAATAATGTGTTGTTTCATCCAGTCTGATGAGGGTTCTGGGGCTTAAAATAGTGTCCAGCACATAATAGGAGGCTGAACAATATTTAGTCAGTAAATGAAAGGATGAAAAATTGAAAAATAAGTAAAGTTTTTCCTTGCACTTATATCTGAGAGATATTTGCGTGACGAAATGCAATAACAGTCAATATTTGCAATACTCTCCCTAAATTATAAGCCAGCAGATTTTACAGAACAGTTTATAGTTTATAAAATTATTCAAAACTATAATTTCAAAGTATAATGCATAATGCAATACTTTAGGGATAAGGAATAGGAGCAGACTATGCAAAACAACTTGATCTAACTTGCAACTCTGGGAAATTCCAGTTTGATCCTTTCATAAGTAAATCAGAAGAATGGATAATGGTGCCTTTTACATACTGTCCATGAACGTCTCTCAAAAGGGTTTTGATAAAAGTTTGGCAATTCAAAAAAAAAAAAAAAACTGATTTTTTATTTTGTGTAAGGACTTGATAGCTTTAAATACAGGATCCCATCTACACCAATAAATAAATTAATTGTAAAGAACATTAATGCATATCTTTATAATTATTTTATAGTTTTGAAGCTTTAAATTCAAACTTAAAATGACTGCTATTTTTTTAATTGCTATGGTTGAGAACATTCCCTGTAGATCTTCCTGGCTTTTCAATTGCAAAGAAATCTTTCTGTGAAAATTTAATATTAGAAATGATGCAGAAATTCCTTTATTCCATGTTAGAACTGTTTTCTGAATTTTAAATCTGTTCTTAAACTTCCTCAATTTCTTTATTTTATTTTTTATGAATCATCTTTAAATATCCTAGTCTAGAGATATATTTTCTAAATTAATAATTTGATTATAAAACTACATGTATAATAAAAATGTTCAGATCTTATGAAAAATTATGCTACTCTCTGTGCCTTTGCCCTTACACATTTATCCCCAATTCCTTTTTAATGTACTGAAGAAATCAATTCAATTCTGTCCTGAAGCCAACTACATTGTGGATTTATCTCGGTTTGCCTTCTCTAGCCCAACTATAAATCTAAATCTAAATATCCTCTCTGACACCAACTGAAAACGCAGTACTTCTTCCTATGACCTTAAGCATCAAAGCTAGGCCAGATCTCACAAATTAAAGAGCACAGTCTTTCAGGCTGTCCAGCCTGCCCATGACTTCAGATGCCAGCTACAAGCTTGGGAATCTTCGTGGTACTCTCACTTATGATCTTCTGGCTAGAAATTCCTGTACAGCAGTTCAGATACATATACATATATATATTATATATATATAATTTTGTTATATTGTTTTTATGGTAAACTGCATTAAAACGGTCATAGAATTTGGTGAGGTATAAAAGAATAAAAATATGGCAGTCATTTTTAAATTTGGTACTTGAAAAAACTATTTTTTCAGACTTACATTTCAATGATAATGTTAAAAATATTTAAATTAATACCTTCTATTGAATTATGTTCAATTATGTTTGTTTTATCTGTTTACTATATTTCATACATGATTTTATTGTTGACTAAAACAGAAATAAAAATATATTATAATGTACGTTAAGATAAAAATTAATTTTCCAACTCTAAAATGAAAGTCAACACTACTTGCAATTAATTGAATTAACTATTCTGATACTTCAAATGATTTGCACATTTACTGGTAAAATAGAAATGTCTGAAATTCTACCACTGTTGTTAAATGCCAAAGGTACACATTATTGTAGATGTGTTGCCATGTTTTCACATTGCATTCTGTATCCTTATAGTTCTTGTCTTAGGCTGGGTTCTCTAGAGAACCAAACCACTGAAGTGACATACGTGCAGAGAGAGATCTCAAGGAAATGGGGTGTGTGGTTATAGAGAATGGCAAGTTCCTAGTCTGTGGGTCAGGTGAGAGGCTGGAGGCTTCTCCTGAATCATATGGCTGCAGGGGCTGAACAAGCCAAGATGAACAGGCATTATGATAGTCCACTGGCTTAAGTCCCAAGAACTGGAGATCAGGTGATGATGAGCCGCGTGCAAAATCCAGCGTGAGCAAAAGCCAGCAAGTTTTGCCAGATATTCATATATATTCAATTCAGGCCACACCCCTGAAAAAACTCTCCTTATAACTGATTGGTTGATCACATCAGATCACATCTTGGAGGTGATTACATTATATCAGAAAATGAAAGATTACTACATCATTACATAACTGCTAAACCACTGAGAACTGTGGCCCAGCCCAGTTGACACACAATCTTAATCATCACATTTCTGAAGCAAGTATTGTTGCATGAAGTTATAATTTCACATCTGGCATTTCAAATAAACATGTAACAATTTTAATCAGCAGTTAATTTTTAATTAGGTAAATTTAATTAGTAGTCAATAACAATTAAATTAATAAATTATACTTAATTAACAATTTTCAGAACAAAACTATACTGGCCAGTCATTTCTATAAGAGTAATCATAGTTTCTTTATTTCATTTTATCCATTTTACTGTTCCCATTTTTGTACCACTGCTTTCTGAAAAATCATCACCTTACTTTTTAAACCATTAAAGGGAGCTGATATGTGTAAATAAGTACCTAACCATAAATCTGACTTCATATTTGCATCAATAGATATCCAGAAATTGATCATTTATTTTCTCTACAGAAACAAGCTTTGGGGAACTTACTGGGCTCATACATTTCACTAAACATCTAAAATATAGTGACCTATAGTAAAACTAGATTCTACTATTCCGAAGCTTGATGTTAAAAACACACAAAGTAACAATGGAACATTCAAATACATTTTTCTCCAACTCATTTAATGTGACAGAATATTAAAAACACTTATCTCCCCATATATCTGTTGCAGTGCACTCATCGATATTCTGTCAAGCTCTCATTAAGTGTATAATGCTGCCTCATCTGTCTTTAAAAGAGTTTGACATTACTAATGTTAACAGAAACATCATGATACAGTATCAAAAGAACAACAATCAGTGAAAGTTGTGCTTCACTTTTTAAGATGATTTTGATATCTCCAATTTTTTTGCCAGAACAGTTGCTCATACACGTACAAAAAAGCAGATTTTGATAAAATTAAGAAAACATTATTGAGACTTTTTAAAGCATATCATTTCTCTATCAGATTCTAACAAGTTATAATGATTAAAAGTGTTTGATGTCTTTCAAAGATTTTTCATCTTGCTATAATCATTTCTACCCTTATTTTATGTCTCTACAAGATTAGAAAGATCTATCAAAATATTCTTTCAGGGGGATATTTAAAGAATTATTTCAATGAATGCATTGATGTCTTTGTTTCTAAGTATTAACTTTTTAACCATCTTAAACAACCAGTAATTTTTCAGCAACTACAGACAATATGTAAACTACTAAATTGTCTCCCAAATAACTTTATTAATATCTCATTCCAGACACTGCCTTTCTGAAGTCCTGATCAGTCTCTGCTTTTTCACCTCCATTCTTTTCTACTGTCAACACAACTTTTACACTGACACCTGGTTTAGTAGTATAAACCACAAAAAGTTTATATCTCATAATGTCCTTGTGCATAGTTAGTTCTTTTACTAACTCAGCATTACCTAAAAAAAATGCTTAAACCATTTCACATGTTAAAGTCAATGTACCTTAGAAACTGTTTGTAATTTCACTTATCATGTTCTTCTCTTTCCACTATTTTCTTCCATAAATTGTACTCTCTATTCACACTAAAACATATTTTTACAGGATATAGGCTATATTTCCACAACTCAATACCTTTATCCAAGTTTCTTCCTATAGCTGATTTTTTTTTATTCCAAGCAAACATCTTTCCAGTTGTCAAATTTTAGTTAAATTGACACTATTGAGTTTGCCTGAGACCTCCAAATCTCTATCATAAAATTAATTTCTTTTCTATGCATCCCATGGAGATTTTCTTCCAATGTATTTTCTTTGTATTATATGTATGGAGGTCTGGTGGCTCAGTGATTAAAATGTACAGCTACTAACCAAAAGGCCAGCAGTTCAAATTCTCCAGCACTTCCTTGGAAACCCTGTGGAGCAGTTATATATTCTGTTCCTATTATGAATCAAAATTGACTCAATGGCAACAGGCTTGTTTTTGATTTATATATATATATATACACACACATACATATGCATATATGATTTACTTTCTAAATTGTGGAACTACTTAGAATAGAGAATGAGTGTTATTCATTTTTTGAATATACCACAGGGTACACAAATTATTTGTAATTAATCATCATTGAAAATAATAAAAATAAACTATTATTTGTTTCACATTTAGCAGCCTACTTAAAATGAAGTCTTGAGGATTTTAAAAATTATCCTTTTTTTGTTATATGTTTAAATATTTTTTCTATGAGAATAAGTTCCAGAGGAGAAGTAGCATCAGAATCAAATTGGTGATTGAAGGAAGACGCCGGGAGTGTTGTAACGGGAATCCCTGGAAGCCAATAGAGAAGGAGAAAAACTTAGCAGGATATGTTGTCCTAGGCTCCCAGGGAAAGAGAATTCCAAGAGGAATAAGTGATCAATATCAGAAAATGTTGAAGTGAAGTTAATTAAGTAAAAGTAGGCAATTGAAAAACTCTGGGGCAGTGGTTCTTAATTGCAAGATGTGTTAGAATTTCCTGAGAACAAAATAACAATACCCAAAACTAGAGGCGAAGAATCCACTGTCTGAAAGTGAAAACAAAGCTTTTTGCCACAAAACATGTGTTTTACGAGCAAAAACTCTGTGTCTAACCCTAAAGCATAGGTTTTCAGCTGGGTCAATTTAAGCGCTAGGGAACAGTTTACAAAGTCTGAGGACATTTTTGGTTTTAAAAACTGAGTGTGTGAGTGGGGAGGCTGAATTCACTAGAATCTAGACAGTAGAGGGTGGAGATGCTGCTAAGTATATAATGTACAGGATTGCTCCCAACAACAAAAAATTATCTGGCCCAAATACTTTAACACTGCCAAGAAAAAGAAACTTTGACCCAGAGTAAGAAACTAGAGGCTGGGAGAAATAGAGGTCTTGAATGAGGGAATTAAAAAGAGTGAAAAACAGCAAAGCCACTTCCCCCATGTTGTAGTACAGAATTCAACAAGAAACCCCACACTAGAGAGAATTCCCAGATTGAGCTCTGTGCCTTAGGATTTCCCACAGATTCAGAGAGGGTGCTGAAACTAGAGATGTTTGAAACGGTGCAAAGTATCACACCTTCATCCTGTTCCCAGACTTCATTTTTTTCTTTTTTTTTCCTGTCTGTTCTAAGGCACTTTACACAATCTGAAGGCAAGCCACCTGAATTCAAAGTCAGAATTGACTGTCATGCAAGCAAGGATTCTTATTTGGATGAGAAATCAGTCCTTAATTGCTAGATCTGGTCAAACTGGACACTTCTGAAAATATGGTGAGGGAATATTTGAGGAAAATCACCAACTTGAGAAATATTGAAGTCAACAGAGTAACTCTTTAGGAGTTAGTTCATTATTTGTTCTTGTTGTTAGGTACCATTGAACCCCTTCCAACTCTAGTGAACTCAAACATCTCTAGTTTCAACAAGAAACACTGCCTGTTCCCACACCATCCTCACTGCTTTTTTTTTTTTATGTAATTTTTATTGTGCTTTAAGTGAAAGTTTACAAATCAAGTCAGTCTCCCACACAAAAACCTATACACACCTTGCTGCATACTCCCAATTACTCTCCCCCTAATGAGACAGCCTGCTCCCTCCCTCACTCCCTCTTTTCATGTCCATTTTGCCAGCTTCTATCCCCCTTTACCCTTTCATCTCCCCTCAGGAGATGCCAACATAGTCTCAAGTATCCTCACAATTTTTGTTGTTTGAGCACACTGTTGCACCCATTGTGTCAATCCGTCTTGTTGAGGGTCTTCCTCTTTTTCACTCACTCTCTACTATACTAAGCATGATGTCCTCTCCAGTGACTGGTCCCTCCTGATAACATGTCCAAACGAAATCTTGCCATCCTCACTTCTAAGAAGCATCCTGGCTGTACTTCTTCCAAGACGAATTTGTTCCTTCTTTTGGCAGTACGTGGTATAGTCAACATTATTTGCCCATACCATAACTCAAAGGTGTCCATCCTTCTTTGGTCTTCCTTAGTCACTGTCCAGCTTTTACATGCATATGAGGCAATTCAAAATACCATGGCTTGGGTCAGATGTACTTAGTTCTCAAAGTGACATCTTTGCTTTTTAACACTTTAAAACACCCTTTTGCAGCACATTTGCCCAATGCCATATGTTGCTTGATATCTTGACTGCTGTTTCCCTGGGTGTTGATAGTGGATCTAAGTAAAATAAAATCCTTGACAACTTCTATGTTTTCTCTGTTTATCATGATGTTGCTTCTTAGTCCACTTGCTAGGATTTTTGTTTTCTTTATGTTAAGGTGTAATCCATGCTAAATGTGATAGTCTTTGATGTTCAACAGTAAGTGTTTAAAGTTCCCTTGGCTTTCAGCGGGCAAGGTTGTATCTTCTGCATGTCGAAAGTTGTTACTGAATCTTCCACCAATCCTGATGCTAAGTATGGTGACTAGATACAGCCCTCACCCACATTTTTCCTGATTTTAAACCATGCAGTATGCCCTCTTTCTATTCTAACGACTTCCTCTCGATCTGTGTACCGGTTCTGCATGAGCACATTTGAAAGTTCTGAAATTCATATAAATTCCAGCTTTTTGGAACTGATATAAATAAGTTACTATTTATATTAGATAATATAGTTAATATAAAAATACAATTAAGGATTTAACTAAGTATCAATAATATTTGGGGAATGAATGAAAAATACTATTTTCAATAGGACAAAAGCAGAGTGCTGTAAAATTGTTAATTTAAATATATGATGCCAATTTTTAACTGAAATAATATATGGATTGATTAACAAATAGACATGGGCTGAAGATTAAACAAATTCACAGGATACATCAATTTAAGAATTTTTCTAAAACACAGAACAAAAGAAAAATTAAAAAAAGCTAAAATATGAATAAAATACTGAGATATGAAAGAATTTTCCAGAGTTCTCAATATCTCCATTTTAGGTGTTCTCACTATTAGATATAAATGAGAGAATAGAAATATGAATTATGCCTATGGAGTATTAGAAGCGACCACGGCAAGACTTCCTCTGATGTACTTTGGACATGTTATCAGGAGGAACCAGGCCCTGCGTGAGGACATCATGCTTAGTAAAGTAGAGGTTCAGAGAAAAAGAGGAAGGCTCTTAATGAGACAGATTGACACAGTGGCTGCAACGACGGGCTCAAGCCTAATGACTGTACGGTGCAGGACCAGACAGTGTCTCGTTCTGTTGTATATAGGGTTGCTGTGAGTCTGAACCAACTGGACAACACCTAACAATATGGATTCTTAAAAGATTAATCATTCTTAGTCACTGTTCGCTGTACTTAAATTTCTTCAGTTTCATATTTGATGTCCTGTAATTATTATTTGCATACTATCATAATCAATCTGTGCACATGTCTGAGGCAGAGATTGAGTTGTTCCCAAATATCTACCCATTTTCTCCCTTATTCTTGGCAATAGAACTCTGAAGTTTGCCTGGACACATGATTATAAAGAGTAAAGACCATAGTTACTAGACTTCCTTGCCATCCCCTGAACGATGGAAACCATTGTTGGTTCAAAACCATCTCCTAAACAATAAGAACCAACAATCAGACTTTGCCAGATCTTGTTCTTAAGTGGAAGAAGAATGCTCTCCACATGCTCTTTTTCCTTCTTCTGATGGCTGGAATGTGAATATGGAGGTGAGCCATTTTGTAGCATAGCAAAAGTTCAACATAAATATATTGTAATGATTTTCCTTATTGCTTTTTTATCCAATTCATATATGTGTATATGCACATGCAAATATGTGTATATACATATATGCATGTATATTCATATATGAATATATATGTATATAATAATTGCTTGATTGATAGACAGGTAGATGGTGACTTATAGTACAAAACATACACCACCAATTTCAACACAATTGATAAGGGTAAAGAAGAAAATGCCCATTTCCAAATGCTACACTGGAAAAGATGTTTTCCGATAGAGAAAGAGATCATGTATAACCTCAAAGTTATAAATCAAAATATTAAACCTAAATGATTAAATATGTTATCTATATATATTTCCCAAATTAGTATATTAAATGTGGATTTGAGAAAAAATATTTTTTTGCTTGCTACATATCCAAAATCAAATTTTACACAAACATGCATGTTTCTGATTTCACAGTTTTACTCCTAGATCTCAAGCTTTGCGGTGCTCTGTTAATTGCAAGATAATTAGACCAACCTCCCCTGCCACCACCACTTTTTTTTTTTTTTTTTGTTGGAGACAAAGAAGAAAATGGCATGGCATTAGAGGCCACTTCCATAGCTGCCCAATTCACCACTTTCCTCACTCCAAAAAAAAAAAAAAAAAGTGACCTCAAATACCCTATTTTCCCATCCTTGGATAGCTCTACCATTTTTTTTTTTTTTTTTTTCTATTTGAATCTATGGACTTTATCACTTAGACATATAATACTGTTTGGCACTCTACAGTATTTTATAAGATCCCTTGAGAAACTACATACCTTTCTGAAAGAGAATGCAAGCTATGTGGGTCACAACAATTTATTTCAAGACTCTGTCACAGAGTAAATTCAAGTATGCTTACTTCATGTAGACATGAGCAATGTCTCTGAAGAAATGAATCCCACAGTAGTCCTCAATGCTTAGAAAGTACTCCACAGACTGATTTTAAAGGTGTCTTCCGATCCCTGCATAGAAATGCTTCATAGATGAAGCAAACCCATAATAAGGGCAATTTGTTATCTCAGTAACCTACACTCCTAAATGTAATCTAAAAGGGTCACATTCATATTGTTCATTTTTAAGGGAACACTACTAGACCCAACTTGCAGTCAACATATTTTTCAACCCTGTGTATTTGAAACTCTAAATAATTGATTTTAACCTAGTATTTTCCCTAACGTATTTAGTATCCAATATGAAAAAAAAAAAAAAATGTGTATTTGAGCCTATAATACATGAGATGTCTAAAAAATTCTAGGTAACATAAAACAAAAGTTAATTTTATAGATACAGATTTACAACATTTTCATACAATTATAAATACTCTAATTTGGTCTGCCTTATATCATTAAAAAATGCCTAATGTACTTCAGTCATGGGCTTTATCTTTCACAGAAATGATAACTTATATAAAATGATTTATTATAATAGAAGCTACTAGGGAAAGTACAAAGAATTATCCTTGGAGAAGTGAAATGGTCAAATTATTCATGATTATGTATAACATTTCAAGGATTTCAGACTTTATACAGAGAGGAATAACTAGGCTTTTAAAGATTTTAAGTAGAGCAATGATTTGAAGTTCAGACACCTCCAAGCTGTTTCTCAAATACTTTAGATATGCTACAGCATCAGAGACTCGGATTTGCTGTTCTCTGAATGGTTGAATCTTTAATCACAAATCAGAGCATTCATTCCCTCTCCTCCTTCAAGTATTTTCCCAGTTGTAGCTCTTTCAGGAAGGTCTTATCTCAATGTCAAAATTTAAAAAGTGACACTCAGCATCCCACCAATATGACAGCATGCTCTGTGTCTCTTCCTGCTTTATTATTTGTTTTCTCCATAAACTTTTCCAATTTGCCTTTATATACATAGTTTATTTTTTTATTGTCTGCTCTCTTCTGCAACCCCGGAGCAATGAGAAACCAAAACAAATCCGTTGCCATCGAGTCAATTCCAACTCATAGCGACCCCATAGGACAGAGTAGAACTGCCCCATAGAGTTTCCAAAGAGTGCCTGGTGGATTAGAACTGCTGACCTTTTGGTTAGCGGCAGTAGTTCTTAACCACTAGCCACGAGGGTTTCCCGAAGCAATGAGAAGTATTGCTTATTTCGGTAATAGTTGTATACTCACAGCCTAGGACCATTCCTTGCACATAAGAATCATTCATTATAAGTTAGAAGGAGGGTTATGGGGGCAGCAATAGAGGGGAGAGACACACACACAGAGACACTTGCTGATGGCTATTTAATGTGTTTTCCATCCAAGGTATTCTCACTTTTGCTTTTTTTTTTTTCCTTTTTGGTGAAGTAATAGACAAGGACAACTACTGATGATGAAGGTTGCGGGAGTTTGGGAGAGAAAGGAATCTATTTTCACTTATGCCTCAAATCAAAAGTGACCCTTTATGTCAAAATGCAAGTACAATGTAAAAGTGCTAGTGGTTACAGTGGAAGAAGAACCAATAAGGCAGAAAATACAAATAAAATAATTGTTACTTTTATAGAAAAAACACTGGGGAACCAAGGGAAACAGCAACATCCACTCCTAAAATTTCTAAAAGTCCAGCCAATCAGTTATTTGCAGAGTGTATCGCTGGTTAATGACTGATATGCCATACTTAATTAGTCATTGAACATTTGCAGATTTAAAGGCTATAAACTTAGAAATGATATATTAAAGCAAAGAAGCAACATTTTCAGAAAGAATGATGCTGGGCAAGAACAATATGACATCCGAGAAGAATAACAACAGAGACTAGGGTGTCCCTAGGATGAATGAGATTCTGATTGGACCAGGCCGCAATTGTCCTTTCAGAGGTTTACGTTGTAGCTCTGTTCTATAACAGTTTGTTTTGTTTAGCCCACACAGTGGTGTAGGGAATTGTGGTAGACAAAATTCTAAAACAGCACCACTTCTCCCAAGATTTCTTACCTAATCCCTGGGACTGAGCCCTGGTAGCATAGTGGTTAAGAGCTTAGGTGCCAACCAAAATGTCAGCAGTTCGAATCCACCAGCCACTCCTTGGAAAGCCTATGAAGCAGTTCTACTCTGTCCTATGAGCTGGAATTGACTCGATGGCAACGAGTTTTGGTTTTTGGTTTTCCTGGGATTTCTCACTTAGTCCCTGGGACTGAGAAGTTGTTGGATATCACAGTCCTGATTATATTCTGGCAAAGGTGATTTTTCAGATGCAGTGAACGTTACTAGTCAGCTGTGTTTAATTAATCAGTAGAGGGATTATCTAGATGGGCACAATCTAATCACAAGAACCCTTTAAAAATTTCTTTAAACTTTCTGATTTTCTCTGGCTGATAGCAGAGGAGGAAGTCAGAGAGACTCCAAGTGTGAGAAGGATTTAACCAGAGCTGTTCATGTGACGAGGTGCACAGGTGGCCTGTAGGATCTGTCTGAGTTCAGTCTCCAGATGACAGTCAGAACACAGAGATCTCAGTCTAACAACCTCAAGGAACTGAATTCTCCCAATAACTTGAATGTTCTTGGAAACGCTTTTTCCCTCAGAGTCTCCAGATAAGAGGCTAGTCTACTTGACACCTTGAATTCAGCCTTGTGAGATCTTAAGCTAAGAATACTGATGAACCAACCCTACCCCTGACTTAGAAAACTGTAATCAAACAAATAAGTGTTGCTTAAGCTGTTAAGTTTTGTGGTGATTTGTTACACAGCAATCGAAAACTAACACAATAATTTTGTTTGATTTTAAAACAAGAGCTATGGCTTTATTTGAGGAATCAACAAATCTGGAATGTCTGGACATATATTCCTTCGTGGCACAATACGATGGTCACTTTAGATGAACCTGAGCTCTGCAATTTTCCAGAGCTCCACCCTGGATACTTCATTTATTGAAGTTAAACAGGTAAATATTTTGAGTTTTGATATGTGCGTTAAACCATAATGAACTGCTTCTTTTTAGATGGAAAAAATAAAATTCATTGTAATGCCCTATTACACATCCTTTTAGTGAATGTATACATGTATGCTTATCAATAAATATTAAAATCTATGTCATTTATAAAATTAGGTTTCAAAATTCTGATCCAAACATTTTAACCAAACTCTTTAGTCATCTTCAGAAAGGCTCATGTACTGTTGCAGTTCACTGTAGAACCTAAAATGATGGACTCCTCTTTCTTTCATCATACAATAAAAAAGGGTCTGTCTTTGCTCATGGTCTACAAAGGCAACTAAACAGTATATCTTACGCAGCAATCTCCATATCAAGCTTAAAAATCAAAATTTATGCTAATGCAAGTGAAAAACATTATCTATATTATGAAAGGCTGAAGCTTTATAACATTTGCAATTTGTATATTTTTAGTCAATATTATAGATCACTATTTTAAAATATCATATATATTCACAGGTAAGTATAAAAAATTAACTTCAGATCAGTGAACTCCACTCACAAGTTTTTAGGGAAATTGAAAATTCACACATAAGAGAGTAACACTGTCCACAAACCTGAATTTTAAATGGTGTACCCTGGTAGTAATGAGATTCTGATAAATAAAGAAATAGTTGTCAAAGTTGTTCAGGTGGCATGGTAAGAAGTGTGCCAGAAACATTTAAAATATTTTGGGGGATGGTTTAACCTACATAAAATGTTCAACGCTGAGCTCTTCACCATAGTAAGAAGAAAAATATCTATGAATTTTAAACAGGCTTGACCATACCATCTTCAGGGCAAAATGCTTGTCAATGTGTGATCTGAAAATAGTACAATCAAGCACATTGAAAATTCAGCAGTTTTTTTTCTCATAGGAACGATGTTTTCCTGACAAGTGAATACTGGGTTTTATTTTGGCCTGGGGATTTGTTTTGATAGGAAATTTTATTTACTCCAAATAAGTCTCACAAGCTATGAAAATGAATCAGAACTTCAAAAAAGGTTAATTTCTATGCAAAATAAACAAACAAACATTAACTGCCTAACTGTTCTTTATGATTGTTCTATCTGAACACAGGCATGATTATTCATCGATCGGTTAGTTTGAGACTAATATGTGCATAATTCCTTAGTTAGCACATAGTTTACCTCAACATGTGATACTATGCCAAGGGAACAAAAATCTATTGAGTGCCAGGTGAATATTTATTGATAAGAAATGGCGTTCTTTTGTCCCCTTTATTTTTATTTTGTTATACAAGTGTCAAATCTCAAGGAACCAATTTTTAATTGCCTTACAATATCAAATAAATTTTAAATATTTTTAGTGTTTAGGTTTTACCTAACAAAAGGGACATGTACTGACAGAGTTATACTCACGTGTAAATGTTAAAGGTTGTAAAATGGTATACAAATACACACTATTTCTATATTGCAATTGTAGTAACAAAATATGATATATTTATTGTACTATTTTTTTTTATATTCAAGTGATAAGTATCACCATGTGAAATAATTACTAAGTATTCCATAAAGTAAACATAAGCACAGATAAGAACGTGAAAATAATGTGCAGGTAAATGAAAAAAGGTTGCTGTGAAAAAGTGCCTTTCAAAGCAAGAAATGGGTGACATAGTCCATTTTGTGCTTATTTTATTATGTCTAGACATGACCTGCACATAAGCAATTTTGATATATGGATAGGAAAAACAATTTTACCTTCTGTTATGGATTGAATTGTGTCCCCTCAAAACTTACTTGACCCTGTTTGGAAATAGGAGTTTTCTTTTGTTATGTTAATGAGATCACACCAGAGTAGAGTGAGTTTTAAACCTACTTCCTTCTTAGTGGTGTTTTACCAAAAAAAAAAAAAAGGCAGAACACACACACACACACAAACATACACACACACACAAAGGAAAGAGGACACATGAAGATCTATCTACAAGCCCAGGAATGGGAGCGAATGAATGCCTAAGACTACCATCAAGGCGAGGGCTCCCTCCCCCTGAGGCCAATGCCCTGATTCGGACTTCCATCTTCCAAAGCCGTGAGATAGTAAATTTCTGTTCTTCAGAACTATCCATTTGTGGTTTTTTTTGTTGTCATGGCAGCACCAGGAAACAAAGGCAACTTCTCCGGTTATGTCATTCTTTGGCTCATACACTCCAACAGGGTCTCCAGTAAGGTCCCATATTCCAACCCTTTCTTTATTTCTGACTTAATCTGCTCAGTATCTCCAATTGCTCACTCCATTCTAGCCACCCTGGTCTCCCAGCAGTCCCTCCAAAATCAGCACCTTCTACCAGATGTCCTTTGAACCATAACTTCCTGGCTGGATTGTTCCTCTCCACAGAGGTACAAGGCTCATTAACTCACTTCCTTCAGGGGTGGTCTGAAACGTCACCTTCTCAGAGAGAATTTTCCTTTGCACCCTATTTAAAAGAGTAACCCTGCCCCCCTTCCTTGCATTCACTATTATTCTTACCGACTTTATTTTTCTCCGTACCATTTATCCACATCTGACATATTTATTTGTATGACTTCTTTGAATTTCTATTTTTTGTCTATTTCTTGAATACAAAGTAGAACATCAGGACCATATGAGTGTAAGGGCTTTGTTTTGTTTGATATTTTATCTCCAGCACTTACAGTAGTACTTGCAGAAAAGTCACCATTAAATATTCATTGAGTGAATCACTAACTAACCAAAAGAATCACTCTATTTGAAATAAATTTGTCACATTAAGAACCGTAGAGGCCAAATGGCTGACTAGGTAGAAGTAACCACGGATCCCTCTTGCAAGAAAGACTTGGAAAAACAAGTGAAACAATCACAGAAATAAAGAGTTGACCTGAGTGACACAGGAGCAAAAAGTGGTGCCCTGAAGCATCAACCGCTTCTGGAACCGGCATCCCATGCCACAGCCTTGACCCCTCGTGGTTCCCTGGTGCCAGAGTGGTGGGGCTGATTGTGGCTTACTGAGATGGGACAAGCACAGGATGCAGCCCTAATCCCTAACTCCTGGAGTAACCTCAGTAGAGACACAGCCAGCTCAAGCAGGCTGCACAATGATGCAGCTGACAAGAGAATGAGCAACCACTGGCAAGCAGCGACTGTTTTTGGAGCTTGGAGACAGCATCCCAGTCAGAAAACCTTGATGCCAGGCTTTGGACTAAGCTCAGAGGAGCTGAGGAAGGCCTCCTGTGATGGAACAAGCACAGGACGCAGCCCTAGCCCCCTGAAGTAACCTCGGCGGAAATGCAGCACAGTGACACAGCTGACAGGAGGAGAAATCACTGGGAAGCAGTGATTGGTTTTGGATCCTGGAGTGCAGCATCCCAGCCAGAATACCTTGGTGCTGGGCTTTGGACTAGGAGTGGAGAAGCTGATCATGGCTTTCTGAGACAGCACAAGCATGGGACTCAGGCCTGACCCTTCAGGCCAATCTCGACCCAGCCAGCACACACAGCCTACAGGCCCCTTTGGAATCTCAGATAAGACAGTCATAACCAAGCAAGATAAGTAACTTTGTCTATATTACCTCGCTACTCTCTCCTATCTGTCTGATCCCTCCCATCCCTGTCCCGGGTGGCTTCATAAACATTGGAATTCCCTAGGGGAGGGAGTGAAGTGTTCTGAAGTTTTTTTTTTCCTAACCCATTCTCCTGGCCTGAGAAAAGCAGCAACTAACAACCCAGGGGGGAAAACCCTTCCCTGACTTCCCTAAACTAGAATAAAAATACAGAACCAGCTCCAGCCAAGCAAACAAGATCCACAGTCTTTGGCTTTCATCCCTACAGGGAACAAGGTGGCTATTATAATGCAAAGACAATTCTGATAGAGATCTGACTGTAATTGTTTTAGCAGAACAGTGGAAAGGCAAGTTCTCCAGGTCTGATACCTCTCTACCTATTAAACAGACCCCTCACAGATCCACAGCAGGAGACTGAGGGCTGAAGCTCCACCCAAACCACCTAACTAAAACCACCTAGCCACCTGCTAAAGAGGTCTGAGGATAGTGACGCCTACCAATCTTTAGAGGTACAAGCATTGGGTGCCTAAGGTACAGCTGCAGAGCCCACCCACCAAAGTATTCCAGGAATAGAGACACACCTACCTCACTGGCACATCGGGGAAGGCTGTCAGCATCCTGCCCTCCTCAGAGTGTGACCTCCTGCTGCTACTAAAATCTGGTGCACGCAACTAGCACCACTACTCCTCTAAGTGAATAGGTGACAGTCTACACCACACATTTGGTGACCCAAAATCAGAACACCTAAGCTGATGCTATTCAAGAATAGTAAAGGGACTCTTAGTCTTATATATCTGGTAACAGCTCAAACCAGCTGGTAATAGGACATAAGTGATTCAAAGGCTACAACAATCAAGACAGCGCAATCTAGTAGCCCATCTGGGTATATTGAAACAAACAAGAAAATAAGACTCAGTGAGCAAATATAAAGTAAATCATTACAAAGCCTTATAGATGGCTCGGAGATAGCAGTTGATATCAAATCAAATAAAGAAACAGACCATGATTGCTTCTACAAATACCCAAATTAAAGAATCAAAATCTTTCCCAAATGAAGATACGATCCTGGAATTGCCAGATGAAGAATATAAGAAAACTAATATACAGAATGCTTTAAGACATCAGGGATGACCTCAGATGAGAAATAAGGCAATGTACACAAAAAGCGAAGGAACACACTGATAAAGCAGTTGAAGAATTCAAAAAGATTATTCAAGAACATAGTGGAAAAATTAATAAGCTGCAAGAATCCATAGAGAGACAGCATTCAGAAATCCAAAAGTTTAACAGTAAAATTAAAGAATTAGACAACTTAATAGGGAGTCAGAGGAGCAGAATCGAGAAATTGGAATGCAGAGTGGCGGACTTGGAGGATGAAGCAATTGACACTAATATAGTTGAAGAAAAATCAGATAAAAGAATTTTTTAAAAAGGAAGAAACACTAAGAATCATGTGGGACTCTATCAAGAAAATAACTTGCATGTGATTGGAGTTCCAGAACAGGGAGGGATAACAGAAAACTCAGAGAGAATAGTTGAAGATCTGTTGGCAAGAAAACTTCCCTAGCATCATGAAAGACAAAAGGATATCTATCCAAGATGCTCATCAAACCCCATACAATATTGATCCAAAAAGAAAATCACCAAGGCATATTATCATCAAACTTGCCAAAAACAAAGATAAAGAGGAAATTTTAAAAGCAGCCAGGGATAAAAAAAAGAGTCACCTACAAAGGAGAATCAATAAGAATATGTTTGGCCTACTCACCAGAAACCATGCAGGCAGGAAGGCAATGAGAATGACATATATGAAGCACTGAAAGAAAAAAACTGCCAGCCAAGAATCATATATCCAGCAAACCTCTCTCTAATATGAAGGTGAAATTAAAACCTCTACAGATACACACAAGCTTAGAGAATTTGCAAAAACCAAACCAAATCTACAAGAATTACTAAAGGAAATTGTTTGGTCAGAAAATCAATAATATCAGATACCAACACAACCCAAGGTCACAGAACAGAACATCCTGATATCAACTCAAAGAGGGAAATCACAAAAACTAAGACTAATTTAAAAAAGAAAAAATGCTCAAACCAGGGAATCATTGAAGTCATTATGTAAAACATTACAATAATCAAAAATGAGGGACTAAATACAGGAGGCATAGATCTTCCACATGGAGAGGAAAACAAGGCGATATAGGACAATACAAGTTAGGTTTTTACTTAGAAAAATAGGGGTAAATATTAAGGTAACCACAAAGAGGTCTAACAATTCCATACTTCAAAATTAAAACTAAGAAAAACATAAAGACTCAGCAAAATAAATTCAACTACTATGAAAATGAGGAACACACAATTTACAAAGAAAAACTTCTCAGCACAAAAAAGTAAGTGAAATAATGAAACTCAACAACACACACAAAAAGGCATCAAAATGACAGCACTAACTTCATACTTATCTATCATTTCACTGAATGTAAATGGACTAAATGCACCAATAAAGAGAGTCTCAGACTGGATTAAAAAAAAAAAAAAGATCCGTCTACATGCTGCCTATAAGAGACACACCTTAGACTTAGAGACACAAACAAACTAAAACTCAAAGGATGGAAAAAATATATCAAGCAAACAACAATCAAAAAAGAGCAGGAGTGGCAACATTAATTTCTGACAAAATAGACTTTAAGGTTAAATCCACCACAAAGAATAAAAAAGGACACTACATAGTGATTAAAGGGACAGTTGACCAGGAAGATATAACCATATTAAATATTTATGCACCCAATGACAGGGCTGCAAGATACATAAAACAAACTAACAGAATTGAAAAGTGAGATAGACACCTCCACAGTTATAGTAGGAAACTTCAGCACACCACCTTCAGAGAAGGACAGGACTTCCAGTAAGGTGCTCAATAGAGACACAGAAGATGTAATTGCTACAATCAACCAACTTGACCTCATAGACTTTTACAGAACACTCCACTCAATAGCTACAAAGTGTACTTTTTTTTCTAGTGCACATGGAACATTCTCTAGAATACATCACATATTAGGTCATAAAACAAACCTTTGCAGAATCCAAAACATCAAAATATTACAAAGTATCTTCTCAGACCATAAGGCTATAAAAGTAGAAATCAGTAACAGAAAAATTAGGGAAAAGAAATCAAATGCTTGGAAACTGAACAGTACCCAGCTCAAAAAAGACTGGGTTATAGAAGCTATTAAGGAGGGAATAAAGAAATTCATAAAATGCAATGAGAATGAAAACACTTCCTATCAAAACCTCTGGGACACAGCAAAAGCAGTGCTCAGAGGTCAATTTGTATCAGTAAATGCATACATATATAAAGAAGAAAGAGCCAAAATCAGAGAAAAGTCCCTACCACTTGAACAAATAGAAAGTGAGCAAAAAAAGAATCCATCAGACACCAGAAGAAAACAAAAAATAAAAGTTAGAGCTGAACTTAAATGAATTAGAGAACAGAAAAACAATTGAAAGAATTAGCAAAGCCAAAAGTGGTTCTTTGAAAAAATTAACAAAATTGATAAACCATTGGCCAGATTGACTAAAGAAATACAGGAAAGGAAACAAATAACCTGAGTAAGAAATGAGATGGGCCATATCATAACAGACCCAACTGTAATTAAAAGAATCATATGAGATTATTATGAAAAATTGTACTCTAGCAAATTTGCAAACCTAGAGGAAATGGATGAATTCCTAGAAAAGCACTACCTACTTTAACACAAACAGAAGTAGAAGAACTAAATAGATCAATAACAAAAAAAGAGCTTGAAAAGGTAATCAAAAAACTCCCAACAAAAAAAAAAAGCCCTGGCCCAGACGGCTTCACTGCAGAGTTTTACCAAACTTTCAGAGAAGAGTTAACACCACTACTACTAAAGGTATTTCAAAGCGTGGAAAAGGATGGAATACTACCTATCTCGTTCTATGAAGCCACCATATCCCTGATGTGAAAAATAGGTAAAGACACCACACAAAAAAGAAAATTAGAGACCTATAACCCTCATGAACATAGATGCAAAAATCCTCAACAAAATTCTAGCCAGTAGAATTCAACAACATATCAAAAAAATAATCCACCACTACCAAGTGGAATTTATTTATGCAAGGTTGGTTCAATATTAGAAAAATAATTAATGTAATCCACCATATAAATAGAACAAAAGACAGAAACACATGATCTTATCACTTGATGCAGCAAAGGCTTTTGACAAAGTTCAACACCCACTCATGATAAAAACTCTCAACAAAATAGGAATAGAAGGAAAATTCCTCAACATAATAAAGGGCATTTATACAAAGTCATAGCCAACATCATCCTAAATGGAGAGAGCCTGAATGCATTTCCCTTTATCACCGCTCTTATTCAACATTGTGCTGGAGGTCCTAACCAGAGCAATTAGGCTAGATAAAAAAATAAAGGACATCCAGATTCACAAGAAAGAAGTAAAGTTATCTCTATTTGCAGATGACATGATCTTATACACAGAAAATCTTAAGGAATACTCAAGAAAACTACTGAAACTAATAGAAGCATTTGGCAGAGTTTCAGGTTATAAGATAAACATACAAAAATCAGGTGGATTCCTCTACATCAAAAAAAAAAGAACATCGAAGAGGAAATCACCGAATCAATAGCATTCACAGTTGCCCCCAAGAAGGTAAAATACTTAGGAATAAATCTTACCAAAGATGTAAAAGACCTGTACAAAGAAAACTACAAGGTACTACTGCAAGAAACTAAAAGGGACCTACATAGGCAGAAAAACATACCTTGCTTATGGACAGGAAGACTTAACATAGTAAAAATATCTGTTCTACCAAAAGCCTTCTATATATGAAATGCACTTCCGATCCAAATTCCTATATTTTTTAATGAGATGGAGAAACAAATCACGAACTTCATATTGAAGGGAAAGAAGCCCCGGACAAGTAAAGCATTACTGAAAAAGAAGAAGAAAGTGGGAGGTCTCACTCTACCTGATTTTAGAACCTATTATACAGCCACAGTAGTCAAAACAGCCTGGTACTGGGACAACAGCAGGCACACAGACCAATGGAACAAAATTGAGAACCCAGATATAAATCCATCCACATACGAGCACCTGATATTTGAAAAAGGCTCAGTGTCAGTTAATTGGGAAAAGGTAGTCTTTTTCACAAATGATGCTGGCATAACTGGATATCCATATGCAAAAAAATGAAACAGGACCCATACCTCACACCATGCACAAAATCTAACTCCAAATGGATCAAAGACCTAAACATAAAGACTAAAATGATAAAGATCATGGAAGAAAAAATAGGGACAATGTTAGGAGCCCTAATACAAGGCATAAACAGAATACAAAATGTTACTAAAAATGACCAAGAGAAACCAGATAACTGGGAGCTCCTCAAAATCAAACACCTATGCTCATCTAAAGACTTCACCAAAAGAGTAAAAAGACCACCTACAGACTGGGAAAACATTTTCAACTATGACATCTCCGACCAGCGCCTGATCTCTGAAATCTATATGATTTTGCTAAAACTTAATAACAAAAAGATGAACAACCCAATTAAAAATTGGGCAAAGGATATGAACACGCACTTCACTAAAGAAGATATTCAGGTGGCTAACAGATACATGAAGAAATGCTGTCGATCATTAGCCATTAGAGAAATGCAAATTAAAACTACAATGAGATTCCATTCTGCTGGCATTAATCCAAAAAACACAAAAGAATAAATGTTGGAGAGGCTGTGGAGACATTGGAACACTTATACACTGTTGGTGGGAATGTAAAATGGTATAACCACTTTGGAAATCGATCTGGCATTCCCTTAAAAAGCTAGAAATAGCACTACCATACGACCCAGAAATCCCACTCCTCGGAGTATATCCTATTGAAATAATAGCCTTTAAACTAACAGATATATGCACACCCATGTTCACTGCAGCCCTGTTTACAGTAGCAAAAAATGGAAGCAACCAAGGTGTCCATCAACGGATGAACGGTTAAATAAATTGTGGTATATTCACACAATGGAATACTACGCATAGATAAAGAACAGTGATGAATCTGTGAAACATTTCATAACATGGAGGAACCTGGAAGGCATTATGCTGAGTGAAATTAGTCAGATGCAAATGGACAAATATTGTATAAGACCACTATTATAAGATCTTGAGAAATAGTATAAACTGAGAAGAACACATTCTTTTGTGGTTAAGAGAAGGAGGAGGGAGGGAGGGTGGGAGAGGGTTATTTACTGATTAGATAGTAGATAAGAACTACTTTAGGTGAAGGGAAGGACAACACTCAATACAGGGGAGGTCAGCTCAACTGGACTGGACCAAAAGCAAAGAAGTTTCTGGGATAAACTGAATGCTTCGAAGGTCAGCGGAGCAAGGGCAGGGGTTTGGGGACTATGGCTTAAGGGGACAACTAAGTCAACTGGCAAAATAAATTCTATTAAGAAAGCATCCTGTATCCCACTTTGAAGGGTGGCGTCTGGGGTCTTAAACGCTAACAAGCAGCCATCTACGTTGCATCAATGAGTCTCAACCCACCTGAATCAAAGGAGAATGAACACCAAGGTCACAAGGTAATTATGAGCCCAAGAGACAGAAAGGGCCACGTAAACCCCAGACTACATCATCCTGAAACCAGGAGAACTAGATGGTGCCCAGCCACAACCAACGACTGCCCTGACAGGGAGTACAACAGAGAACCCCTGAGGGAGCAGGAGAACAGTGGGATGCAGACCCCAAATTCTCATAAAAAGACCAGACTTAATGGTCTGACTGAGACTAGAAGAATCCTGGTGTTCCTGGTCCCCAAACCTTCTGTTGGCCCAGGACAGGAACCATTCCCGAAGATAACTCATCAGACATGGAAGGGACTGGACAATGGGTTGGAGAGAGACGCTGATGAAGAGTGAGCTACTTGTATCAGGTGGACACGAGACTGTTGGCATCTCCTGTCTGGAGGGGGTTAGAAACTGGTAAAATGGTCACAAAAGGAGAGACTGGGAGGAAGGAGTGGGCTGACTCATTAGGGGGAGAGTAAGTGGGAGTATCTAGTAAGGTGTATATAAGTTTATATGTGAGAGACAGACTTGATTTGTAAACTTTCACTTAAAGCACAATAAAAATTATTTTAAAAAAAGAACCGTAGAAAACCCAACATTAAAAATAATTAGCAAGAAGTAATATATGAATATGGTAATCTTGAAATTTTTGATGTGTATGAGACTATACTAGGATGTGCTAAAATCTAATATGCACATAAATTTTGCTTTATGTCCAGATTGTCTGACAAAGCAAACAGGCTTAGCCTATCAAAAGTAAGAACGCAATCTTATGCATTGCTGGCCAAGAATGTATTCCAGACCTGCAGGATAGATCAAACTATAATTTATATTTCTTGATAAAGGGAGTTTCCATTGGTTTATATACCTTACATGACCATCCAGAAATTCTCACCAAGTCTTTCTGCCTTTTCCCTTTTCCACTCAGCTTCCTTCAAGTTCTGTTTAAATACTCTAAAGACTGATGTGTTCTAATGTATATTGTTTCTGAGATTCATCTCTGCAGTTCATGTATTAGCAAGTCTGTTTTGGATTTTCTCGTGAGTCAATCTGGAAAAAACACAGGGCAAGCAATCTTTTCACATGATAATGGTAATTCCTTCTTAATTATATTACTCCTCTTCTGTCATAATTTTTAACATTCTTACCTACTTGAAAAATCGTTGGAATGATGAGAATAATTGATTCATTGGTATCAGTCAAAGAAACACTTCCCATAACATTCAAGACTCGAAGTCTCTCTTTGATCAGAATGGACATAATGAATTTTTAATGCTGGAGATTTTTACCCACAGAAACATTGTTTCTGTGGGGTCTTTCTGCTCTCACCTAGGATATGCCTATCAAAATGAATGAGGTTCTCAGTTACCATTAAATGTGTTAGCTAGATTTTGGCATTCATTTTCTATGGGACAAAAATAATATACACTTTTTTAGAAAAATTTACTTCTAAACAAGTCTCCCCACCAGGCAGTGTTTTGTTTTGTGAATGTGTTGGGCTTGTCTGCAACCTTTCTCCATCTTAAGCCAGAAAATTCAATTTGAATAAAAGAACACTAAATCGTGCAATGCTATGGCTGCTAACCAAAAGGTTAGCAGTTCAAATCCACCAAGTGCCCCTTGGAAACTCTATGGGGTAGTTCTACTCTGTCTTATAGAGTCACTATGAGTTGGAATCAACTTCACAGCAAAGGGGTTGGGTTTTTTTTTTTTTTTGGTTATACAGTCCTACAAGGAGCCCTGGTGGCACAATGGTTAAGTTCTTGGCTGCTAACCAAAATGCTGGCCCTTAGAATTCACCAGTGGTTCCACAGGAGAAAAGAATTGGAGATCTGAGGTTACAGCACAGGAAACCCTGTGAGGCAGTGCTCTGTCACATAGGGTGGCAATGAGTTGGAATTGACTTGATGACACTTAAAATAAGAAAACAACAACATACTTTTCTACATTGCACTTAATGCATGAGGCATGGTATGTACTTTTCATAGAGCAGGCTTTTTTCACTGTTTATAGAATAGAATAAGCTTTCACAGTTCTAATGTTTGTATTTTTTCCTCTACTTCAGTAACTTCAGATCAATCTTCGTAGTTGAAATATTTCTTTTTCTACACAGGACAACAAGTTTAGAAGTTCTGTAACCAAAACTACTTGGGTGCAAAATCAAAATTAAGCCAAACTGTTGTTCATATTCTGCATTTTAAAGTAGGTGACCCACTACCTACAACAGGTATGTTAACCCTCATTTATAAAATATGGTCTCACTCTGTGGGATATAATATCCATAGTTCTTTTGCTTAATCATATCTGTATTTAACATACAAAATACAGTCCAAAGAAACAGACACTTTGTGCTCTCTGATATGCTCTTCATCCTTTATGAGATTGTTACTTTCATCAGTCGAGTATCTCATAACTTTTTTGAATTTCTTCATACCAGCTTAATCATCTAGTGCTGCTATAACAGAAATACCACAGGTGGATGGCTTTAGCAAAGAGAGATTTATTTTCTCACAGTCAAGTAGGCTCAACCAACGACCCTATAGGACGGAGTAGAACTGCCCCATAGAGTTTCCAAGGAGCGCCTGGATGATTTGAACTGCCGACCCTTTGGTTAGCAGCCGTAGCACTTAACCACTACGCCACCAGGGTTTCCATCAAGTAGGCTAGAGGTCCAAATTCAGGGCATCCAGAACAAGTCTTTCTCTCTTTGTCAGCTCTGGAGGAAGGTCCTTCTCATCAATCTCCTGGACTAGGAGATTTTCTGTGCAGAAATCCTGGGTTCAAAGGACACGTTCTGCTCCTGGCACTGCTTTCTTGGTGGTATGAGGTCACCCTCTCCCTGCTTGCTTCCCCTTCCTTTTATCTCTTGTAAGATAAAAAGTGGTACAGGCCACACCCCAGGGAAGCTCCCTTTACATTGGATCAGGGATGTGACCTGAGCGAGGGTATTACGTCTCTCTCATCCTAATCCTCTTTAACCATGGGCAGAGATTATGATTTGTAACACACAGGAAAATCATAAAATGAAGGACAACCACACAATACTGGGAATCATGGTCTAACCAAATTGACACATATTTTGGGGTGACACAATTCAATCCATGATACCAGCTCACTTCAATTCTAAACCTTCTAAATCTTGAGGTTCTACAGCAAAGAATAGAAGCAGGTAGATTTACATTGGCAACGACCATGACTCTTTTTCTTCAAAATTTTGCCTATATACTGCATTGAGTGTGGGATATACAGAAGGGTCTTTGAAGGTGTTGTTGACATTCTAGTTCTGAGGCTGGATGGTGAATATATTAGTATTTATTTTATTTGCCTTCTTTTTAAACTGTACATGTGCATTATACATCCACTTTGAATGTCTAATACTCTTCACAATTTAAGTAAAATAAATTTAATGCACACTTTGAAAAGGAGGATTAGCTAGACTCACTGCCATAGGGAAAAGCCCTAAGATCTTGAAAAGCCCAACACTATCCCCTTTATTAGACATTCCTGAGGATTCAGTACTCTGTGGGGATTCACAACACTGTCAGCTCTGACAGCTTAGACACTTTTTAACAGTAGTTCCTGTCATATATTTCTCCATGGCTTTTTCATCTTTTTCTCTGCTGATTCTTTGTTTAAACTGTTTCTTTTATGCCTCTTCTCTATTCCTTTAAAAACAGCTCATCAAATTCAAGCTAGAGAAAAAGGGTAAAGAGCTATTATTAGAGATGCGTGAAAGCTTCTATGTGTATCTGGAGTAGAGGGAGGGAAGGAGAAAAAGCTTCCATGGAACCCCCTTCCCATAACAATGCCTCAATAACACAATTCTTATTTATTTTAGTGTTCAAATAATTATGGGCAGAAAAATTATTCCTGAACTGTAAGTATTCATGTTGTATATATTTCTTTCTATTTTTAATAACTTAGGCTTTCTTAAAAGAATGGTATCGAGGGCTTTTAAAAGAGCATACAAGAAGACTATGAAGGTTTTTTAGAGAAACCACATTCTCATGGTCTATAACATTTTTTTTTTTTGGCAGAAGTTTCATCTTAAAAACATTGTGAGATGAGACACATACAGAAGTTGAACACTCTTTAAAGAATATGTCACTATTTGAAAAGACAGATAAATTATCTTAGGAAGAATGTACCAATGGCACAGATATGGAGAAAATTTTACCAAAAATATCTTCCTTATAAAATAAAGGAAGAACATATTTATGGGAAAAGCCAAAAACCAAAACCATTGCCATCGAGTTGATTTCAACTCACAGTGACCTTATAGGACAAAGTAGAACTGCCCCATAGAGTTTCCAAGGAGCGCCTGGTGGATTTGAACTGCCGAGAGTTTGGTTAGCAGCTGTAGCACTTAACCACTATACCACCAGGTCTCCATAGTTATGATATACCATGGTAAATACTTTGAAATTAAAGCCAATAAATACTAAATATTGCTTCTCTTTTCACTTCTTTTATCTTTCACTCTTACTTTTTGATGGTTATTTGCGTTTTATGTACTTTAATATACATGGTGTAGAATAGAAAATTATGAAGAAAATATTTTTTATGTCTTTAGCATCTGTATCAAGTTGAAACTTAAACAATCTAATTGTGACTTACGAATTATGGGATCTGAATCAGTCTTTCCAGGTAAGACTTTAGCTCTTACCTATGTACTTAACTAAAAATGTGGAGTTGGACAAATGGAAATGCTATGCACCTCAATTTTTCTATCTGTTAAATATGACAATAATTATAACAAACACAAACAGTTGTTAAAAGTAATCAAAATAGCTTATTTTGTTACAATTATAGAAGTGTCTGATGAAAATAAAGATATAAAATTCTTTGATTAAGGATTAGGATTTACACAGTATTGAATAGATATTGACTAAAATGTTTATGAATTTTCATTAGTATAACCCATGCATTCTCAACAGCAGTAATATTGCCCTCAAGCAATCAAAAATTGGGTCTTGAGGTTCAACAACATTATACTCTGTTTATCTATGAAGCACAGATATGCATACAGTATATAAAGAGATATATATATATACTATATCTGTTATATTAAAATTTCATGAGGGTAGATTAAGAAAAAAATGTCTAAAAATGCACCTTAGGCTAATAATGGGGGAAAAATACTTTAATAACCACTCATATAACATAAGACAAAGTAAAGAAATAATATTTTTTAGAAAAATACATATAAAAGGCAAAATTTATGTTTTTAATATACATTTGTCACAAATAATACACTAAATAATGAATAAAATGCAAGTGTTGGTTGACAATTGTCTACGAGTCTATCATATCTCTGCACACCTTGTTTGCAGAGACAGACTGACATTTTTCTGGAATATCTTTTCCAGGATGCATGTATAATGAATAGTGTAAGAATATCGCCCTTCAGAGCAATGGGCAGCCAAGCTTGTAGTCTGGTATAGAATCTTCAGGCTCCCTAACACTAGGTTCCTCTCTTATATTGCAACTTATTGGTTTCCTTGGTGTCAATCCACACTTTTTGTACACATTGTGGAAGTTGGGGATTGGGAAACTGACACAAGAAATTGCTGGTTTTCTAGCTACTGTTATTGCTGTGAGTAATGAAATCCCTTTTACTCTGACCCAAAAGTCTCATGTCTTCTGCCAACATCAATGAATCTGCAGCAGATTAACTTGCTATCTTGCATGTATAGGTAAGCTCTCATACTCTTTAATTCCTAACAAGAGTTAGACTCTAAATCTAGAAATTTACTTTCTAATTGCCTATGTTGTGAAAAATTAAGTACATTTCCTTTCTTACATGTAAGCAATTTATTTTGACAAATATAGAGAGTAGCAGGATATTATTTTCTACTAATTTAAGTTTTAAGGGATGGCCACAGGTTTGGTTTTTACTATCAGACCAATATTTTCAGTATTTTAATTTCTTCATATATAAAATAATTATTTGAAGTAACCCATACATTATATTAGGGTTCTTTGTACCTTTAAAACCGCAGAAGATTATTATGAACACTTATTTGATTATTTGATAATACACTGTTCAGAGATAACTTCATGCTTTTTGAATATTTAAAAATGACTGTATTGATTGCTTTTCCAACTCATTATCTATTTTATCACACAAGTGATTATTCCAGTAAGCTGAAAAAATGATTTGAGTAGTCTAATAATAATTGTTCTTACATATGATTCAAATAGTTCACCATGAATGGAGATAGTTTTCCATCTCCTCTACCCTAGGGAGAATTATGCTTCAAGGCTAATATCCCATCAGCTTTCTCCAGCTGCCTAATTAGCAATCAACAGACTTAAATTTCTTACATCCAGAAGAACTTTGGTTCATTGCTATAGGATTTTCTGCTGCAACGATCCCACTTGCCTTCACTTGTGTCAAAGTCTGTAATATTTATTCCCATGACAGGGTTCATAGGGGCTTTTCTATTAAGTTGAATTCAGAAGTCAAGTTTCCCCCAAGGATTACTGAATGCCAAACTGACAAAATACAAGAGATACTTTTTATTTTTTCTCCATAGTCTTCTTTTTGTTCTGATGCTTTTTTGTTTTAAAACTCATCAGAAAATAATGGAAATTAAAATTGATAGTGTAACTTATAGATGTATAAGCTTTTTCAAAAACTAATAGGAAGACTTTAAATAAATAATGTGTGCAGAGATAATGGTAGGTGAAAAACATATTCCTATAATTTTTCTCTTTCTATTTTATTGTTCTGATATAATACTTCATATTGAAATCCTTCCTTTAACATAAGCATGTAGTTATCAACTGAAAAATTAAGCACTGCACTTATTGATATCTGTCTAGAAATTGTTTTGTGGTAATGCTCAATGATAAGAGCCCTGCTTCCAACTCTGAATGTGCATGGCTTCCCCATTTTTTTTAGAAGAATATCATTGATTTTTTTTTTTTTTAGTCATGGTCAGGACTCCATTTTCCCATTTCAACTTCCTACCACAAGATCACCTGTGTTATTGTCTGCCTCCTTTATCATGTCTCCAAAAGGAAATGGGGTTTTATGCCCTCCCAACCCCTTGTCTGTCCCTTCTTTTCTTCACATCTCCTTTCCTGGGGCTGCTGGTGCTGCTTGTACAATATTTCTAGCATAACTCTTACTTCTTTTGAGCCAATGAGTACACACATTTTGAAAGGGAATGTTTTAAGAAAGGGAATGCTTTAAGAAAAAGGTGGCACTGTGCTGAATAAATAAATAAATAAATAAATAGGAGATATCTTGAAACAGATATTGGGAAAAATTTGCTTAACAAGAATGATGCGGAACCTCTCCCACCTTACTCCCTCTCATTTAAAAAGAAAAATTTTAGTGATTTGTTCCTGGAGAAGAAAGTGAGATTCCTAAATGGCATGACTGAGTGTTAGGAGGGAACAAGATATATTTTGTGCCTTCATTCCACATTGGAAGCCTGGCTTCTCTGAGAAAAATAAAAGTGGAACATTGCCCCTTCAATGCCTGGCTGGTGGTTAGCATTCTGGTCTCCTATGCTGAAGCCTGCAGCTAGAATCCAGTAAGAGATATACAACAACTCTATGTTGAAAACAACAAAGCACTGCAGAGGGAAATGAGTGAAGAGCTTAAGTACTATTTAATATAGTATGTTCATGGATTAGAAGACTATATTGCTGAGATGTCTAGTCTTCACAAATTGATTTGTAGATTTAACTCAATCCCCATGTGGAAGGAAGGACCATACCTGAATGAGTTTATGATGCTGCAATCATCATTTTGAAAGCAGTGAAATAATATTGTGTGGAGTCCTCTATAAACCAAGATTTTTTTTTTTTTTTTTTTGCCTCATACAGCAATTAGATGGAAATTTCCTTTTTTATCAGTATGAGCTAAGAAGTAATATAAGGAGTTAAGTGTCTGAATCACTTGCCCATAAAACTTGGCATAATTTCAAAATTGTTCACGACTGATCTCACATATACCAGCTGCACTCGATGGTGGACTTTGCCTGGGCAGACCTTTATAACCCTGGGGGCGGACACCATTCGGTTCCTGACAGGTAGCTCGGGTTGCGTTTGTAAATGTAAATTAGTAGTTCATTTCCAAGTGTTCAGCGTACATCTCACGCTGTCATAGCAAACCAGAAGCTTATTCTCAAGAGGAGAATGTTTATTTACAAAAAAGGAATACATTTCCCTTAAAATGGTAAGGGTCGCATCCCGCGCTCTTTCCGCACAGTCCGGTAGGAGCCCTCTGTGGTGTACCACTGGACCTGCTGAATCCCACGATTCAAGCGGCAAGGAAGACTTTGTGGGAGCATAGGATTGCTGCGGAAAAGGGATTGGGTACGAAGAGGCCTAGACTACCGTGTAGCTCTGGGAAGTCTTAGCCAGGTTGATGGAGCATGCTTGGCAAAGACTGTCCATTACGAAATCCTTGTGTAGGTCAGTAGCAGCCTTGCTTTGGTGTCCTCAAAGAGTTTAGTAATTAGCTGTGTGCAGCCTGTGAGGAGCTTGGCCTTGATGTGAAGGTCACAGACTATGTGAAGTTGTGGTAGCTGGAAGCTATTATTTATCTACACTCCTTGTAGTAGGTTCTCTAAAAGAGAGATCTGAGCAGGGTAGCACCATAGGTGCCGGAAAAAGGCGTGGAGAAAAAGCATTCATGGAGTCAATAGCTGCATATCAGGAAACAGGTCCTGTGCTGTTATTCTGCAGTAAATCAATCTAATCTAGTAGATCCAAAGAGCTGGAGTCATCATCTGATATTCATCTATGATAATCTATCAGTGTTTTTCAAAATGTGTGTGACCGTTGTACAGATCAAAAAACATTTTACACATTTTCCACAGGGGCCTTGCTTTCCTTAGTGCTTTCAGGTTTATAGCATTATTGTTGGTTTATCACTTTCATACAGAGAAATAGCTTCAGAGTTTTCATTTGGTCTCTGCTACAACGATGTCTCCACCTCCCAGATGAGGTTTCTGCGTATGATTGAATGTGTCCATTTCAGTTAGGCATTCAAAAATAAGGAAGAAATCATATGGTGTGTATGGGGATCCACCAAACCCATTGTGAAAAAAACCCAGGCTGAATTTCCATTCATCACCTGACCTCAAAAGTCCCCCTCCAAATGGATCAAAATGGCATTTGGTATCAATGAATTGCCATCAACTTAGAGCCAGTGTACAGTTATTTTATTTCCTTTTCCTCATAGGATAGCTATTTCTGTTTCTATTTTTTTATTCCCAATATAGATTCATACTTATAAACAGACACAAGCCCATTTGAGGAAAGATATTAGATATGTGTGTGTGTGTATATATATATATATATATATATATACTGCCAACCCTTTGGTTAGCAGCCGTAGCACTTAACCACTATGCCACCAGGGTTTCCATACATACATATATATATATATATATATATATATATATATATACATACATATCCACCAACCATCTACAAGTTTGTCATTCTGTGGTAGCTTAATTGTTACTGTGATGATGGGAGCTGTGCCACCAGTATTTCAAACACCAGCAAGGTCACCCAGGGTAGATAGATTCAGGAGAGCTTCCAAATTAAGATAGACTAGGAAAAAAGGCCTGGTGAAATTTCCAATGAAAACTGCATGAATCACAGAACATTGTTTAACTCACTTGATTTGGACCTTTCATCAGGAGGGGTAGATAGCTGGAGGAAGACATCAAGTGTGCTGAAATGAAGGATCAGCGAGGACAAGGGAAACCCTCAGTGAGATGGATTAGTGTAACAGATGAAATGATGGATTTGAAAACACTGGCAACCAAGAGGATGATGCAGGACCAGGCAATGTTTTATGCTGTTGTACATGAGGTAACCATGATTTGGAATCAACTCAATGGCAGCTATCTATCATCTAATATAAATATATATACAGTATATACCACAGTACTGTACATATACACACACTATTGCATACACTACAATATGTTTACTGTATGTATTTGTAACATTGCCACAGGGTCCTTGCTCAAAGGTCTCATCTTCATTCAAAGGGATCTGAGGCTGTTAACTGGTTGAATTATAGAAATTTTTTGAGAGACTGTGACTCTGTTTTGGTAAATCAAGCCAGAACTTTGTTCATCATACTAGAGTTTTGTTTTCGGTTAGTAGGCTGTCCATCTTGAAACTTCAATAGGGTTTTCAATGGCTGTGATCTTTTGGAAGTAAATCATCAAGCCTTTCTTCTAAGATGCCTCTGACTGGATTCAAATTGGCAACTTTGGGCTAGTAGCAGGGCCCTTAATCGCTTGCACCACCATTATTACCAAAACCAAATCCAAACCCCTTGCCATCTAGTGAATTCCAACTCATAGAGACCCTGTGGGACAGAGTAGAACTGGCCCATAGGGTTTCCAAAGAGCAGCTGACGGATTCAAACTGCTGACCTTTTGGTTAGTAGCCAAGCTGTTAACCACTGCAGCACCACGACTCCACCACCATTATTACTTAACCGAAAAGAAAAAAAAAAAAAAAAACTTATGTTCTTCAGGTTGATTTCAACTCATGGTGATCCTACAGGACAGAGTAGAACTGCCCCATAGAGTTTCCAAGGTTGAAATCTTTACAAGGCCAGACTGCCATGTCTTTCTCCTCCTGAGAAACTGATGGGTTTGAACAGCCGACTTGTCAGTTAGCAGCGGAGTGATTAACAGCTGTGCCACCAGGGCTCCTTCAAATAAAATGATAATAGACGCTATTTGCAGGTATAATTTTGTGTGCATAGAATCAAATATTATTAAAAGATTTGCTTTCTCTGTAATGCTCTAAGACGGTTTGAATATCTCAACTTTATTTAAAGTAGGCCACCACTGAATTCAAATGTCAGTCAGCCAACCAAGAAAACTGTTCAAGATCCTTTCAGTTGCTTGTGCTAGCATGCTGCATTCAGAATCTAGGCAGTAGAACCATATCAATAAATTCAGTCCAATAAAATTCTACTTTTATATCCTTGAATTCCATTGCTACCCATATTCCCATGTTTCTCTTGGAATAAATCAACAAAATCTTCCATAGCTTTTTGTGCATAAAGCATTTACTCCCAGGTCAAAACTTGAAATTGTTTCCCTTGGTCAAATTAAAGGTCCTAGAGTTAGTGAGTGGGTTTTGAGGAGAACTGACCTCTTCTTGCAAGAGAGTTGCCTCAGGCTAGGGCATTACATGATTGATCATAACACAAAAGAAAGGAAACCATCTCAGATGAGAAAGGAGGGTTTGTTTCTGTTAGAAAAAGAAGCCCAGGAATTCTTCCTGTTTATATATTAGATTCTGTTTATATATGAGATTCAATTTGAAAAACAGGATTTCTTTTAGTAAAATAAATCATAAAAAAACATGAATTTCATAAAACAAGAATGTTTTGAAATTAGGAAATTGAGGTACCAGTGGATGAAGAGAATTCTTTGTTACATCAGTTGTCAATTGAGATATTATAATTTTTATTATATTATTTTTCCAATAACATAATATTATATCTTTTTAAAAATTAACTTTATTCTAAATAACTTTTTGTCAATGTCACTTTAAGTTAAAACAGCTTTTTTTGGTCATTTTATGTTTTTACAGTACACAGATATATACTGATAGAGTATATTTAGTTTATTTTATATTCTTTTGTTTTATTATAAGCTATCCCCTGAATAAAATAAAAAATAGCCTTTTAATAGCCTAAAATAAAAACAAAACAAAACTTGGGTGCAGATACATTAGTTCAAAGATATTAGATAAGATTTTTTTTTCTTATCATTAATGGGTAATAATGTTTATAAATCTTTTATTTCCTTATTCAAACACAGATGATTGGATTTCACAACCATTTCTATGCTTAAAATTAGGTAAAATATTTTAATATATCAAAATTAATCTATTTGTTACACATTTAAAGCATCATTTTGAATTACTTACAACAAAGTTACAATAATCACATGCTCTCTTTTTACTTATTTAAATTTTTACCTCAAACCACCAAACCCATTGCCATCAAGTTGATTTCAACTAATAGGGACCTATAGGACAGGATAGATCTGCCCCATAGTGTTTCCAAGGAGCGGGTGATAGATTTGAACTGCCAGTCTTTTTGTTAGCAGCCCAGCTCCTAACCACTGGGACACCAGGGCTCCTTAAATTATTACATCTGATATAAAATCACTATTTTGTTAAAAAAAAAAAAAAACTAGTTCACATCAAGGAAATATAGAAATTTTCAACAAAATTCTATTTTTAACAGTTTCCTCATTAAGTTACAATTAAAACTAAAAAGGCTGCATCTTTATTTTTGAATAATTTTATTTGCATTCTTCCATTTTAAAATGGATTATCTTTTAACAATGCATGATTGATTACTAATTATTAAGTTACTTTTTATCTATGTTTTTTCTATGTTGTTCTCCAAGGGTATTGATATAGATTTAATGTACAGTATCACTTTAAAAAAAAAATAAAGCTCCCATTTTCCATTTTAAGTAGGGATTTTATCCCCTAATGAAACCTCTACCTATTGATAAATGTTTTTAAAAAGTAACCATCTGAATAATATATTAAACCTCCCCCTTGCCATCAAGTTGATTCCAACACATAGTGACTCCATAGGACAGAGTAGAATTTCCCCATAGGGTTTCCGAGACTGTAATATTTAAGGAAGTAGGCTGCTACATCTTTCTCTGGCAAAGTGGCTAATGCATTTGAACCACTGACCTTTCTGTAAGCAGCCGAGAGCTTAACCACTGTGCCATCAGGGCTCCTAGAATAATATATTAAGCAGTACATAATCCCTCCCCATAAGAATCATTGAAGTCACACAGGGGATAAGTTGTGCCGTGATATAATCTCATATAGAAAGAAGTCTAAAAATGATTATAGAGTGAAATAAGGTAAATAGTGAATCAGAGAGGTAGATATGGAAGTACTCACAAAGCTAAATAAGTGTGTATGTGGAATCCAACAACTACACATACGCTTAACAGACTGCCTAAAAGTAACTCCTTTGCCATTGAGTCTGACTCATTGTGACCCTACAGGACAGAATAGAATGATCCCTAGGAAACTGTAGGGTTTCCAAGGAGTGGCTGGTGAATTGGACCTGCCAACCTTTTGGTTAGCAGCGGAGCTCTTAACCGCATCAGGGTTCCCAGGCTAAAAGAAAGGACCACATATTTTGTAAATTTGTTTACTAATAGTGTCGGCCACTATGTCTTGGTCTAAATAGAGCTTTAATGAATGCATTAATTTAATTATGAGTTAAATAATAATGAATATTTCCAAACCTCATTTTATCCATTTATTAAAATTATATTTTGTACCAAGCAATAAAGCTGGAATAAAGACTAGGCATTGTACTAGTAGAAAGGCTAATAAGTAATGGACAGAAGAGCAGGGTAAGCTGGACAGGATGGAAAGAAAAGGGAACTAAAAACTGAACCCTTTTACAACTCACAACATGAATGTAAAAATGATTTTTGAAGAATTTAGACTTTCTTGTATTACCTTTTAGTCCTATTTACTTTAACATTTACAGGTTATTTGTATTTTTTTTAATCTTTTATTCCATCAACTATCTGTCATTTTGAGGTGCTGTGGTGGCTTGTGTTTTGCTGCGATGCTGGAAGCTCTTCCCTCAGTATTCCAAATACCATCAGAGTTCCCCATGTTAGACAGGTTTCAGCAGAGCTTCTAGCCTAAGACAGACTGTAAGAAAAGCCTGGTGATCTACTTCCAAATTCTTTGGATCATAACAGAATATTGTCTGATATAGTGCTAGAGGAAAACCAAAAAATGCCTTGCCATCAAGTCAGTTCCAAGTCCTAGCGACTCTTTAGGACAGGGTAGAACTGCCTCAGAGTGTTTCCAAGGAACGGCTGGTGGATTCAAACTGCCGACCTTTTGGTCAGTAGCCGAAGCATGCTTCAGTTCTTAACCACTGTGCAACCAGAGCTAGAGGAGGAAACCCCTATAGTGGAAGGTAATGAAAATACACAGTGGCCACAACAATGATCTCCAACATCCCAATGACCTTGAAGATGGTGCAAGTCAAGGCGATGCTTAATTCTTTTATTCACAGGGTCACCATGAATCAGAGCTGACTACGACACGTAACAACAATGTTTTATCATCTTGGAATTTCAGCTTTTTTGTTTAGATATTTTGACCCTGTTGATCAGAAAGGTTTTCCTCCAATTGCCTGGTAGATACTACCGGCAGGAGGTCCAGTTTAACACTTCATATTCAGTATGTTCCAAATTACATTCTTCAGCCTTCCTATAAAAACCTTTTCTGTAGTCTTTCTTTCTGTTAAAGCCATGACCTGCCTTTCAGCTACTCTTGTTCCTGACTTTGTGAGAATCTTGTAGAGCTCTTCTTCCTTCTCTTCCCAATTTTAAACAGTAGTTAATTCTTAAAACTTATGACAAAATCTCTCTCACATATTCTCTTTGTCCTAAAGTCCAGTATCGCTGTTCTCATTATTTCTCTTCTAAACGATCACACATTATTCCTATTTAGCTTTCTGCTTTCAATTTGTCTGTACTCCAGTATATCTCTTCATGAAGCAGTCCTCTAAGGAGTCCACTTGCCAGCTCAATAATGTCCACAAGTGCTCTCTTTCAAAGAAAATGCAATTTTACTTCTTAGACTTAGATATTAATTATTATGTGTGTTACCTTTCTAGTTTTTCAAACACATTTAATACATCCTTTAAACCAGTACAACTATACTTTTATTGGTTCTCTGAGGATAACCTTCCCTTGGTGTCTGCTTGCTTTTTATCATGTACTTCTATGTCAACACATGTAAGTTAGAATCCAGGCTCTGGATTCAGACGAATTTTTTTTTTTTTTAATTCTGCCTCTGTCAGTTACAGCTGTGTGCCTCTGGCCCTCTGTTTTCACATAGAACTGTTGGGAGAATAAGATGACTTAGCTAAGGTAAACAGCTTAGAACATTTGTGATTTGTCACTGACTGAATAAACACTCTGTAATTGTTAGTTGCTTTTATTAAAGTATAATTAAAGAGACTTGTTAACAGTGCTAGAACATATACGGGGGGGGGGGGGCACTAGTCCTTGTTCTATTATTTCCTAACTATGGGTTTTTTACCAGAATATTTAAACTTCTTGTTTCCTAGTTTTGCTATCAGTAAATCAGGGGTGATAGAGCCCACTCTGCCTGCTTCACAATCAGCAGATGAAAACCCTAAATTTTTGTGATTGTTTTTACTTTTATCATACCCCAGGACAGTGAAGAGAAACAAAATCGCTTTCCAAAGCACCATGGAGCAAAGATAAAATGCAATTCTTTAATGATATGATTGGGAGCACAGACTGGAAAGCAATGCATTTAACTTGGTTTATTAACAGATTCTGTTCAATTGCATCTTCTTGGTGATTGATCTCAGCTTTCCCATCATTTCCCTGCCTCTTTCTGTTATCATAATTCATTGACAGAGTGGAATTACATCTCTCTGCCTCATGGAATTTTAGATAGAAATTTTACTCAGTGCTAGTAATGTTTTCATTCCCTTGTGCAATCCTTATTTCAAAGAAATGTAATTGACAGGTTCTTTGGTATGTTCAGCATTGTCCTATTTCAGTGCAAAGGAATAGAAGTTCCACTTCATGCAGGTACCTTCTGGTAAAATTTCACAGTATTTTTATTTTAAGGTGGAAGTAGACTCAAACGCTGAAATCACCATTAACTTTGTGTTGGGTGTGGGTTTGCAATTATAATTTTAATTTTACCGTGAATAAAGAATAACAGTATGTTTCTAAAATCTGTATGTTCTTAGGGCAATTTTGTTAAATGTATGTAATGACCCATATCAATATTCATGAGAATAATAGCAAACTCCTTCATGGAAAATTTGGATTAAAATATCATTTTTGTTTAATGAACATCAAAAGAAAACCTCAATGAAAGGAGGAAATGAGGTTATATTTCATTATCAGTAAACTATTCATTGTTCTCCTTCATTTATCCATTTTTGAGGTCATAATATTATTGAGCTTTTTGATGGCATATGTTTATATATTTCACAACTCAAATGCTGGCATTATAGTTTGAGGGCAGAGAAGCAGGAAATGCTCACAACGGTCCTTATTAACATTAAACTCTGTTAATGTCTGTGACACAAACACACTTGTAATAAATAACTTTGCTTGACATTGTTTTACTTGATGTTATGTCCAGCTTATGAAATTTTATATTTTTCAAATGTAACTTTCTTATCCCGTACACATTTATAACGAGACTATTAAGGAAAATAATGTTGCTATTTTTTTTTTTTTTAACAGGAAATCCCAAAATGCAACTCCTCAAACAAGCTAGAAGTTCTTTTCTTTTTCTTCTAATTTTACACTACATACTGATGGGAGAGCTCAGCTAAAGAAATCATGGAGCGACCCAGGTTATTCCATCTGCAGTCCCACCGTCTTTAGGAAACATGCGTATTGTCAGCACTGGGTCATTGCCACATCCAAATTCTAGACCATAGAAAAACAGGAATGACATAGCACAGAAGAGTTTGTTTTTAAGCGAATGGTGCTAAAGTTATACACATGACTTCTGCTCACTAATTTTTGTTAAAAATTCAGTCAAAAGACCACACATGAATGCAAGTGAGACTATAAAATGCAGTCTCAAGCTAGGCAGCCGGGTTTTCTGTTAAAACTCTCTCTCTGAGTAAGAAGAGGAAAATGGGATGGGAAAGGCAACTGGAAGGGTGCCACAGAAACTACACACACTTGTATGCCCTGAAACCGACTGTGTATGAAATCTCAAAAGGCAAAGAATAAAGGCCATGGCATTGTCTGATCTCTCAAAATTTCCTATTGAAAAAGCCACTTACAGAATAATTTATTATGTTTATTGTATTTAATGTCTCAATCTATAAACTTAGGGAGTGCCGTCACTGTAGATAAAAGTAGGTTGACTTGTGATTTGCGTAGTAGGAGTAGGGACAGAACTGATACCAAGGTTTTACCCAATAAGGATCAGAACATCTTCTGAAGATAAAAGTATATTAATTCTTTTTAAAGTAACAACAATAAATCCATCATATGTTAATATACATAATATTTACTTAAAATTAACTCTATTTTCTAAAATTAAACATGATTAATAAGAAAAATGTTTTTTTCTGTATCAATTTGCAACCTAATGCCAGGCTTAATAAAAGATAGCTGCCTTCTCACATCTGGTCCCGCACTCAAACTCTCGTGATATACCATATCATGTAGCCTCTAGAAAGTTTTACCTACACCTGTGAAAGAATTAGCGAGCGGTCTACTTCTGAAAGGAATTAGACAGTGAAAACCTTATGAATAGCAGTGAAGCATTGTCTGATATAGTGCCAGATGATGAGTGCATCAGGTTGGATGCCATTCAAAAGATGGCTGACCTTAATAATGTAGATGGAGTCAAGCTTTAGGACCTGCATTTGCTGATGTGGCATGACTAAAAATGAGAAGAAATAGCGCCAAACATCCATTAATAATTGGATTGTACAAAGTATGAATCTAGGAAAAATGTAAAGCATCAAAAATGAAATGGAACCCATAAACATCTATATGCTAGGCATTAGTGAGCTGAAAGGGACTGGTATTGGCCATTTTGAATCAGGCAGTCATATGGTCTACTACGCTGGAGATCACAACTTGAAGAGGAATGGTATCACATTAATCGTCAAAAAGACAATTTCAAGATCTGTTCTAAAGTACGATGCTGTCAGAGATAGCATACTATCCATACACCTATGAGGAAGACCAGTAAATACTATTATTAACTCAAATTTACAAACCAACCACTAAGGCCAAAGATGAAGAAATTGAAGATTTTTACCAACTTGTAGTATGAAACTCATTGAACATGCAATCAGGATGCATTGGTAATTATTGGCGATTGGAATGCAAAAGTTGGAAACAAAAAAGAAGGACTGGTGGTTGGAAAATATGGCCTTGGTAATAGAAACAATGCTGGAGATCGCATGATGGAATTTTTCAAGACCAACAATTTCTTCATTGCAATTACCTTTTTTCAACAACTTGAATGGTGACTATACACCTGGACTTCACCAGACATAATATACAGGAATCAAATTTGAGTACATCTGTGGAAAGAGAAGATAGAAAATTTCAATATTATCAAGCAGAACAAGGCCAGGGCAAACCGCAGAACAGACCATCAATTGTTCGTATGCAATTTCAAGTTGAAGCTGAAGAAAATTAGAACAAGTCCACAAGAGCCAAAGTAGGACCCTGAGTATATACCACCTGAATTTAAAGACCATCTCAGGAATAGATTTGACACTTTGAATACAGTCTTAGGCTTGGTTATCTGGAGAAGCAAAACCAGTAAAGTGTATAAATAAAAAAAAATATATAGAAGGAAATGACTCATGCAGTTGTAAAGGCTGGAACATTCCAAGTAGATGGGTCTGGATAGAGGCCTCTCCTGATTCACTAGCCACAGGGGATAGTGAATCCAAGTTTGGCAGGTCAAAGAACAAGGTTCTTGCTCACAGACTGTGAAGATTGATGAATCCCAAGGTTGGCAGGCAAGACAAAGTAAGTTGCTAGCTCAAGGTCCAAGAATTGGAGGTCAGGAGAACAGGAGACAGATGCATTATCCAGAGCCAGCAAAAGCCCCCAAGCCTTGCTAGAATGTCTGCTTATATTCTACTCAGGCCACATGCTCAAGGAAACTCCCTTTCAAATGATTGACTACTCACAGCAATCCCATCATGGTGGTGATCACATATCAAATCTTAACAGGGAAGTGATCACAACACTCTATGACTGCCAAAGAACTGAGAATCATGGCCTACACAAATTGACACATAGTCTTAACCATTACATATACTAATGACCAAAGACCAGATGAGTTGTGGAATGACATCAAGGACTTCATACATGAAGAAAGCAAGAGGTCATTAAGAAGACAGGAAAGAAAGAAAAGACCAAAGTAGATGTCAGAAGAGACCCTGAAACTTGCTCTTGAACATCAAGTAGCTAAAACTAATGGAAGAAATGTTGAAGTAAAAGACCTGAACAGAAGATTTCAAAGGGAAGATAGAGAAGACAAAGTAAAATAATAACGACATGTTCAAAGACTTGGAGTTAAAAAAACAAAAGGGAAGAACATGCTCAGTATTTCTCAAGCTGAAAGAACTGAAGAAAAAATTCAAGCCTTGAGTAGCAATAATGAAGGATTCTAGGGGAAAATATTAAATTATGCAGGAAACATTAAAAGATAGTGGAAGGAATACACAGAGTCATGATACCAAAAAGAACTGGCTGACATTCATCCGTTTCAGGAGGTAGCATATGATCAGGAACCGATGGTACTGAAGGAAGAGGTCCAAGCTGCACTGAAGGTATTGGCAAGAAACAAGGCTTCAGGAATTGAGGGAATATCAATTGAGACGTTTCAACAAACGACACAATACTAGAAGTGCTCACTCATCTATGCCAAGAAATGTGGAAGACAGCTACCTGACCAATCAACTGGGAGAGATCCATGTTTATGCCTATTCCAAAGAAAGGTGATACAACTGAATGTGGAAATTATCGAACAATACCATTATTTCACACACAAGTAAAATTTTGCTGAAGATCATTCAAAAGATGCTGCAGCAATACATCAACAGGGAACTGCCAGAAATCCAAGCCAGATTCAGAAGAGGACATGGAACAAGGAATATCATTGCTGATGTCAAATGGATCCTGGCTGAAAGCAGAGAATACCAGAAAGGTGTCTACCTTTGTTTTATTGACTATGCAAAGGCATTCAACTGTGTGGATCATAGCAAATTATGGATAACATTGCACAGAATGTAAATTCCAGAACATTTAATTGTGCTTCCGTTAAACCTGTACATAGATCAAGAGGCAGTTAAACTAACAGAACAAGAGACTACTGTGTGGTTTAAGATCAGGAGAGGTATGAGTCAGGGTTGTATCATCTCACTCTTCTTATTCAATCTGTATGCTGAGCAAATAACCTGAGAAGCTGAGCTATATGAATAAGAACAGAGCAACAAGATTGCAGAAAGACTCGTTAACAATCCGGGATATGCAGATGACACAACCTTGCTTGCTGAAAGTTAAGAGGACTTGAAAGCACTTACTGATGAAAATCAGAGACTACAGCCTTCAGTATGGATTACATCTCAACATAAAGAAAACAAAAACCCTCACAACTGGAACAACAAGCAATATCATAATAAACTGAGAAAAGATTGACGTTGTCAAGAATTTCCTTTTACTTGAATCCACAATCAACACCCATGGAAGCAGCAGTCAAGAAAGCAACACATTTTACTGGGCTAATCTGCAAAAGACCTCTTTAGAGTGTTACAAAGCAAAGATGTCAGTTTAAGGACTAAGGTGTACCTGACCCAAGCCACGGTGTTTTCCATTGCCTTATATTCATGTGAAAACTGGACAATGCATGAGGAAGACCGAAGAAGAATTGACACTTTTGAATTATGATGTTGGAGAAGAATATTGAATACACCATGGAATATTGAATATACCATGTCAAAATAACAGACGGATTTGTCTTGGAAGAAGTATAGACAGAACACTTCTTAAAGGCAAGGATGGCAAGACTTTGTCCCACATAATTCGGGCATGTTATCAGGAGGGGTCAGTTCCTGGAGAATGACATCATGTTTGGTAAAGTACAGGGTCAGATACAAAGAGGAAGATCTCAATGCGATGGATTGACACAGTGTCTGCAACAATGGGCTCAAGCATTACAATGCTTGTGAGGATACCTCAGGACCGGGCAGTGTTTCATTCTGTTGTACACAAGATCACTATGAGTTGGAACCAATTTGATGCCCCTGACAACAACTTGAAAGGATGAGAGTGAAGAAGACAAATAATATCTTAGTATTATTATGAAAATAGTTTTGATTCTTGTGATCCCCTGAAAGAACCTCAGAGACCCCAAAAACTCCAGACAACACTTCGAGAACCTCTATATTTTATTTATCTAATCATATTTGACAGTTAATCAATCACAAAAGTAGCCAATTTACATTTTGAAACTCTTTTAAAACTCAAAATAAAGCCTAGTAAAGCATTAAAAGAGCAATCAAATTGAGTATAACATTAAAAAAAAAAATCATGATGAGTGTAACTGTTGAAGGAAAATTGTGGAGAATAATAAACAACTGAAAATAAGAAGACAGAATAACTGTGAATAACCTCACAGTTCTCAGCCCTGGATGCACATTTTAATCATGGGGGGAGCTTTGTAGATGTACCTATACACGGGGACCATCCAGGTCCATCGAGCAGAATCCCTGGGGAGGTATCCCTGCTTCTGTATTATTAAAAACTAACCCCAAGAGATTTTCTGGTATGCAGCTAGTAGAACTTCTGGAATAATAACATAATTTTTGATTTGCAAATAATCAAAGCATGACCATGTAACACAGGAGATATGACACAAGTGCGACCAAAGTGTGATGAGTATATGAATCTCATGTAAAATATTTTTTAATAAAACCCGAAGTAAATATGCCTCTTATCCTGAAAATTCTGTGGTACAGTCTTCAGGCTTTTCTCGATAACTAAAAGTTAACAGGAACATAATTTTGGCAGAATCTACCTAAATGAATTTTTTAGTTGTTCTTCAACAATTTGATCAATGTTTTGAATTTTCTGAGAGGATATAGATTGTTAATTTTTTTTTGCATACTGGTAATGGACAGATACATAAAATATGTTAATCACTAGATTAAAATGAAACTTTATTAAAAACTAATAGAAAGTACACATCTTGCATCCAAACAAGTTGGGATATTTAAGTAACTGTCATATATTGTTGTATTGAACAGTTCTCAAATTCATGGACAGTTTATTCTTTTTTATCTCATTTAATATTTCAAAGTAATGAGGAGAGAGATTGGCTTACTGGCCTACTGAATCTTTCATGATTTCTAAGTAGTACGAGAAATATTTGAGGCATTCAGTGCATAGTTATTTCTGTGTATCTACCCACACAAGCAATAATTTTGCCTGCTAAATGCCTAAGAATATTTTTTGTATTCTAAATTGTAAGCTTCAAAAAAGTAGGGATTTTATTTTGGTTCACTGATGTATTCCAAAGTTCTAGAACAGTGGCTGATAACATAGGAAGTTGTCAAATAGTATTAATCAAATGAATAAATGAGTGAATGAATATACTTGAGTAGTATATTTGGCAGAGAGTTCTTGCCTACACTTCTTTATAGATAACCTACATTGGCTTCTTTTTCAAAAAAACTCTATAAAGAAATGTGCAAAATCTGACCAAATACTACATCATTTATGATGACTTTAAAAAATTATCGATAACCTCATTTCCCAGCATTCTGTATTTGTTTTGTTTTACAGGAAGTATGTTGCTATTCAAATTAAAATGATAGGACATGCAGCACCTTTCAAACACTATAGTCTCAAAGGCTCATGGTGGAATATTAAACTTTAAGATACTCTTTTTATATATTAAAGTTATAATCTCTACTGACAAAGAAATTTTGTCCATCCAACAATCTCTCTATATATCACTGATTTGAGAAAAGGAGAGAAATGGCCATTAAATATATTGGAGAGAAGGTTTTTATTTCCCAGTGAACTGCCACTTTATTTTTACTTTCTAAATATTCACAACAAATTAAGGCATCATTCATAATACCAATATAAATCTGAATAAGAAAAAAATAACTTCCAAAGTAGAAATTTGGAGTACATTCAAGGGTCAAAATATTTCTTTGGGGTTTACAAGCATGAGATATTATAATATCAAACACAAATAATGTTCAAATGGAAGATATGTTATGTCCATACTTACCTATTCAAACAATGATATCCAAATTAAAATATTTTAAGCAATTGAAATTTTCATTTAGGATATAAAAATAAATGTCAGCGATGTAACTAAAATTTTCAATGCTTTCAAATCCTTATTTTTCCTATAGTATTAAATATTGACTCACTTTTCAAAATGCAAAATTTCTTGAGCCTTATTGGGTAATTTTTTTTCTTGGCCTGTTTTTGTCAGTCTACTCAAGGGCTGTGTTATCTCCCTTCATAAGTGCAGTACAAAACTGCCATACGATAGCTTTCTGGAAATCTTCAACTCCTTGAACTGTTGAATAGTTAGCAGCCTCTTCATATAGTTTCAGGAACCAGTGGAATATTGTCAGTGCTGAATACCTGTCCATTGAGACATATGACACCTCATTGAGAACAGTTCACTGTGCCTTAACTTCCCAATATTGGCATCCTTCTGGAGTAGCAAATATGTCACGAATGGGGCTTAGTATGATTTCTCTCTGACACATTACTCTGAAATCAGGCCAGTGTCTTCATTTTGCAGGGAGTTTTTAAGACAAAGGGAAGAAAAAAATTAATGTATGGAGCACTGCTGAATGAGGCTAGTGCAGGTGGTTGCTTTCAGTTCTATCCTAGGTATTGTCTTTGACAGTGTAATTTAAAAAAAGCCACTTAGTTTTTTTTTTTAAATGTCTCTTCTCTTTAGAGAGTGTTTTTACTTTGTAATAGGCAACTGTTTTAGCCAACTCAAGGAAATAGGCTTAATTGTAAGAAACAAAACAAAAAGATAAAAACAGTAATAGTAACAAAACACTTAAAGTGCCAACAAAATTCACTGAAGCTGGGATTAAGACCAAAGTATTAATAAATAATGATCATGCATTGACTGGATAACATGATATATTTATATTTTCGTGTGTGGTGTCGGCACCTGCACCACAGAAGTGAAGAGAAACTCCCTAGTGGTCCATCTGAGATTTAAATGAGCTCCAAGAGGAATGGGAACATTCTAATTCCATGATTCATGTAGGTCAAAATTTAGATAAATTGTACAACATGCCATCTATCGTCTACATTTATTGCTTCAGTATACAATGGTCTTCTAAATCCAGACACTTTAACCCTTTTCCTCATGCTGGCACCTTTCCTAAATCCAGAGGAAATGGTCTACAGATTTTGGTCCACACAAAGGCAATGGCTTGCTCTCAAGAAAATCTGTACTTTACTTTTCTCACTGGATTTGTCAGAAAAGGTTAGGGTATGTTTTGGCACAATTCCATCCAAAAAATTGTAATGCTTTCAGAGAGAATCTGCATTCTTGTTTGTATGAGTATTATTTAGAGAGTTATCTTTTGATTAGAATATTGTCGTATAAGCTGAAAATGACATTTCACTATTTTGTATGTAAGATTATATAATCTTGGAGTCTATTTTATCTATGATATGTGGATGCTGAATATTGGAGAGACTGGAGAGCTCTAAATGATATTGTTGGGATGGAGTTGGTGATAATGAATAAGTGCTTTATTTACATGGTGAATTTATAAGGGATCTCCGAGTGCAAACATCTCTGGATTGGGATATAAGGTTGAATTTGTAGAATTACTCTCCAATCTTGCATTAGAAATCCCCTGTTTATTCTTATGAGCTTTAATAATAGTAAGTAAATACTTGTCGATACAGAAGGGACTTGTAATGTTTGTCAATGTTTACTTTTCAGAGTTTGGATTGCTATAGTGAATTGCTTATCTTTGTTTCTAATTGACTCCATATTATTAACATCTGCTAAGAGTTTGCTTAGTGTCCACTTAATTATTCCATCACTCTGAGAACCACAGCTTCTTAAGAGAGTCCAAGGATCAGTAAGCAGTTCTACATGTGCACACACACACACATATGCATACACACATATATACACACATACACTCATCCATACATATATGAGCATATGCACACAATTTGAATGGGTTAAGACTTTAAATCTAAAATATATATCATGAAGTTTTTTGTTTCTTTTTTTAGGCAGATGAAATAATATACAACTATATTATTTATAATTTTATATATGATATATAACTGAAAGATGACCTAATTTCCAAACATGAAATAAATCACAATGGTAAATGTCAATAAATATGACTACTTAAAAAAAAAAAAAAACCTTTCTGTAAACCCCATCTCAAAGAAAATACAATTGTAAGCCAAAATATAAGACAAAAACAAAAATATTTATCAGGAACCAACAAAGTGTCAATAGCTTTATGATGTAAAATAGCCATTCAAATTGGTGACTAATTCACTAGAAAATTTAGTAAAATAACCAATTGCTGTGTTACAGCTCTTTTAGCTCTGCCAGCAAACCTCCTGCCTGGAGACATCTGGCTCTGCCCTGCTGTAGGAAGACCCCTGCACAGGATCCTCCCACACAGCCCCTGCATGGAACACATTCAGGCCTCTGCCCTGCATGGGCAAGTGACACACCTCTTTTAGCTCTGCTGGTGTGATGGTTAAGATTGTCTGTCATCTTGGCTGGGCCATGATTCTCAGTGTTTCTATGTGATCACTACCATAATTGAATCTGCTATGAGTAGCCAATCTCCTGAAAGGGAGTTTCCTTGGGGGTGTGGCCTACATCCAAATATAAGCAGATATTCTGGCTCCTTAACTCACTCTGGATCCTGAGCTGCCTCCTGTTCGCCTGACCTCTGGCTCTTGGAACTTGAGCTATCAGCTTACCTGCAGATCTTGGAATTCATCTATCTTCACAGCCTGAGAGCTGGAGCCCCGCTCTCCAGCCTGCCAATCTTGGATTCACCAGTCCCTGAGGCTATGTGAATTGAGAGAAGCCTCTATCCTGATGCACAGACTTGGGACATTTCAGGCTCTACAATCACATGAGCCGTTTCCTTGATATAAATCTCTCTCTGTGTATATATGTATCTATACGCTTTACTGGTTTTGCTTCTCTAGAGAACCCAGCCTAAGACAGCTGGCAAGCTTTCTGCAGGAAGATGCTCAGCTCTCACTCTGTGGGCTGGGCATACCTATTGCTGCTGTCTCTCACCATCTTCAGTGTTAGAGGTCTCTCTTCTGCGTCGAGGAGGTTCTCAGCACAGGAACCCCTGGGGACTTGGCCCAAAGGATGTACTCCACACCAGACTCTTCTTGATGGTAGTGAGATCCTCCTGAACCTTTGCGGAATTGGCCTTTATATAAGCAAATATCATGCCAATTTCAAGGCATGGCCCTCCCACCAGGACAACAAACTGACCAATCCCCCTGGTGGAGTACAAATCACTCAATGTCCACAGTAAACTGACCAATCCCTTGCAAGCCTGTGGCCCAGCTAATCATTTTGGGGAAGTTACAATAGTTAGAAAGGTCATATAAAAGGAATTCACTGCACCACAGTGCCCTTATCCCAAGAAATCTCTTTCTGCACCTGGGAAGTTTTCCCTTGAAACATACACACGTGCACTCTTACCTTGTTAGGCTACTGCCATAATATTTCCTATGACAAGGAAGCACATAACCTGCAATCAGCTTGAATGAGATAAGAGAAAAAGAAAAAAAAATTATCACAGAGGGAAAAGAATGTACTTTAACATCTCAGTTTACTAATCCAGACACACTTTTCTATCCACTATGAGTACATTCTACCAATATATATTTACTGAATCATATACCAACCAATTATCTAGTATGTATTATTTTCATTATAAAGTTAATGAAACTTGGTGCAGCAATATTAAGTGTTAATTAATGACAAATCTCTGGCTAGAATCTATTTACTCATATTTTAACGCTCATCCCTTCTTCATTCTTCAACTTGCATTACTCACTGCTGTCATTAAAATGTATGTCATTTATCTAATGAAAGAACTTAGAGTTTAATAAAGAACATTAATACCAAAAGGCCCCGGGAAATCAAACACCTGGAGATGATAGTACTCTATGAGTTTTGTAAAGATGAGTTTCCTGTCTAATAATCTTTAAAAGCATATGCTCTTGAGATTATAGACCTGGAAGAGATTATAGTTTATTTATTTTCCCTTCCAGGCCAATACAACTTTAAAGAGGAAACCAAAGCCTAGAGACAAATACTTTTCTCAAGTTTAACATATTGGGGCCAAAACAGAATTTAAAACTAAATGGCTTTACACATAATTTTGTTTTCTTTCACTCCATGATGATTATCATAGTATCTTACACATATCTAACCAAAAAGTCTTTTTTTGATTGGTTGTGCTATAACTTTTTAAAACTCTCTGCTTTTCCCTACTTTGCAAAACCCACATACCACCTTTACATTCAATTTCATCCGCAATTACATTTTATGTGACTAATTTTTTATGTTAATGCCGTCTTGTCTATTACGAAGTCTAAGACCCAAACAAAATATAGCTATGTTCTTTATATTTGGAGTTTCCAGAGGTCATCTCACGTTTGGTTTCAAGCTCAAAACTCTCAGTCTCCAGATGTTATCAGACTCAATTCTACTGCCTGGGATGGTTTCTGCTTCTTGAGTTTTCAGTCTTTGAGGTTGTTCATAAAGTGATATGAAATCATTGATAACTCAGAAAAATGGCCTGCAAATTTCCGAATCTTTTTTTTCCAAATGTTCTTTTCTAAACAGTTGTAATATTTTAACTATGTATGCTATTGGGCCAGCAAACTTAAGGGGCCAGCAAACTTAAGGGAGAAGACGTGCTCTGTTGCATTCTAAGCACATATTCTTATGCAGTTCACAGACTCAACCTTTCCTGGCTGACCAAAACTTTCTTAATTCCACATGCATAAAAATAATATCGATAGTATGAAACATTATATTAAGATTTAGTATGTATTAACACTAAGCATGTTCAAGTATTGTGTGATATTCTAGTAGTAAAGATTTATCTAGTAAAACAGGAATCTGAGACTTTTTATACTTTTAAATATTATGGAGATCTACCTCTTTTTCTAATTCCTATAACTTACAAATATGTTCTGTCTTTGCTATCATCGGTTCCTACATTGGTGTTTTGTTTTGTTGTTCTTCCCCCCTTTAATTCAGGTGGCCTTTCCTAAGAATGGCATAATCCCCATCTTTCCCAAGAAGCTCCTCTGTTTTTCTTTTAAAAAAAAAATTCTATGAATCTTATAAAATATCAAAAACTATTTCATGTTTTTTTTCAGTGGGAATATGCTCTTCCACACCTTCTCCAATATTAGATTAGACACATGCTTGTTTATGCTTAAACACTAAGCACCTCACACAGTTTGAATCCTTTCCCTGAGGTTCAGACAAAAATACTCCTGTGACAGGCCTGCTCCACATGCAATTTAAACACAACCAGGTTTGGCTGAATCCATGAGTCAACACAAGCAGGTGATCCCATTATTTGAAGATTTATTTGTTTGCTTCTTTCCATGTATGCATCACCTTTCATACCAAAACAATTGATTTTTTGAGGAAAAGATCCTTATTTGGAAATATAAGGACATACATACATATTTGTATATATATGAGCTGGTGGATTCAAACTGCCAACCTTTGGTTAGCAGCTGAGCTCTTAACCACTGCAGCTATATGAGAAATTGGGCAAATCTGCTGCAAAAGATATCTTTAAAGTATTAAAAAGCAAAAACATCACTTTGAGAACCTAGGTGTGCTTGATCCAAAACGGTGATTGTCAGTCACCTCATATGCATGCAAAAGCTGGAATATGAATAAGGAAGACCAAAAAAAAGAGTTCAAGTCTTTGAATTACGGTGCTGGCAAAGAATATTGAATATACTATGGACAGCAAAAATGAACTAATCTGTCTTGGGAGAAGTATAGCCAGAATGTTCCGTAGAAATGAGGAATGCAAGACTTCATCTCACGTACTTCGGACATGTTATCAGGAGAAGCCAGTCCCTGGAGAAGGACATCATGTCTGGTAAAGTAGAGAGTTAGCAGAAAAGGGGAAGACTCTCAATGAGATGGATTGACATAGTAGCTGCAACAAAGAACTCAAATACAGCAAAGATCTTGACGATGGCGCAGGACTGGACAGTGTTTTCATCTATTGTACATTGTGTCGTTACGAATCAGAAGAGACTCGAAGGCGCCTGACAACAACAACATACATGTGAAATTTATATAAATTGAGGAGATGAAATTTATACACAGACACACAGGCATCATATATTTCTAATCCCTGTTTCTTGCTTTTTAATATATCGAGTAGAACTTCCAGAATGTTGTTAAATGATAGTAGTGAGAAGTATTTGGTCCTAATGTCCTTTTATTTCTCATTATCAAACTTAGTAATAAAAGCAATACTTAAATACAGATTTCTTTATTGTTTTATCTTATATAATTTACCAATGTATTGCATTATTTTAAAGTATTTCCAGTGATTAAACTAATTTTGTGTTCCTGGGGTAAATCTTAATCTAAAGTAATGACTCTTTTAATATGATGCTGGATTTAATTTACTTCAAATTTTTTAAGATATTTCACAGTTTGTTAGATATATATTAAACTCTCATAAAAACATTTTATTTACCTTTCTTTTGTTATTTTTATTGGTACTTCTACATAAAATTTGAAATTATTGCTGAATACATGGGTATTAAAATTAATTCTGCAATATTCACTTTCCCTTTTCAAGTAAAAGGGCCAGTTTTATCCTGCTTTTCACTTTGATATCTGTTGAATCTTATACTAATATCTCATTTGTCTTTTTTATTATTATTAACTTGCTTAATATGTTTTCATCCTTTCTGTTTTATTTTAAAAGTATTTTCTTATATGCTTATTGCCATCAAGTCAATTCCGACTCAGAGTGACCCTATAGGACAGAGTAGAACCACTCCATAGAGTTTCTAAGAAGCTCCTAGTAGATACGAACTGCCAACCTTTTGGTCAATAGCCATAGTTCTTAACCACTATACCATCAGGATTTCCACAAAAACATGGAATGCTTCACGAATTTGTGTGTCATCCTTGTGCAGGGGCCACGCTAATCTTTGTATCGGTTCAATTTTAGTATATGCACTACAAAAGTGAGCACCATTTTCTTATAATCACTATGCCTTTTATTTTAAACTAACTTTACAATCTTTGTGTGCTTAGGAGTTCTTACCTATTTACATTTATTTTCATAATATTTATGGTTTCAATTCAAAAACTTGAATTGGTCTGGGTGTGTATATCTCTTTCCTTTTGATGACTTGATTTCATTTCGACTATGATCAAGAATCTAGATTTTCAGATCATCATTTCTTTGAACACCCTAATGTAAGAACACATTCCAGCATTTAAGGTAACCTGTCTGTTTACAGTCATTCTTCTTTACAGTTCTTTTCCTTGGGGTTTAAATTGCCCAGAAAATAATGACCAACTATTTCTACCTGTACAGAGAAAAGTACACAGTTGGATCTTTGTTTTTAGTTTTGGTTAGCCAGTGTATCTTAGAATTAGGAAAACAAATGTGGAATAATTTAATGTCTTCTTTCACCTTGGACCCTTTATTCCTGAACTCACTCTGAAGTTATACTTTGTGTCACAGAGTTCTCTGTGGTTAGAGACTTTCCTATTCATTTCTCTTCTGTATAGTGGCTGGTGTTGAAGTGAATATTTAAAGAAAAATTACAAAGAAGCCCATCTTTGATTCTGGCAATCCAATGGCAAAACGGCTTGATCCATTTCTTCCATTTTATTTACAATACACAAAGTAGATGTTCAAGAATTTAAAAAATTAATAATTATAGAATTTATTTTAACTTTTTTTCCAGATATTTCAGTCTCTTCTCATGACAATAATCAAAGACCTATCTTATTTTTTAATCTCACTCTTTTATTTAAGACTTGATCATATATTTTCTGTTCATAGGTCAAAATCTTTGATGATATAAATCTGAGAAGGATGCTTCCATAGCTCCTTGCACTCATAAAAGGCATTTATTTAAAATGAGCAAAATATTATATGTGTAAGGCAGTATGTGTAAAGACAAAAATGACCCCCCCAAAAAATATATATACATACTATAAGATAGAGACAATTTTGAATTCTTGTAAAATATTATTTGCCAGTTGAATATCTAGTAAAGTAAATTATGATTAATGGAATGATCCTGAAATTATAGTGCTTCATAATAAATATTTAATAGACTAGAAGTACAAGCATACTTTTCCAAAACATCTATATTATTTATAGGTAATTTAAAAATACAGGTATGTTTTTTTAAAATGCTCACTTGAGGACTAAAAACAGCGATTTACTTGCTTGTATTATCATGATTATTAAAATTACTAGGTCTGACAAAATTTTGTCTTTTAGATGTGGCTGGGCTAAATAGCGTATCTGCAAAGTGCAATTTTAGAATCACAAGTAACAGTGTAGTGGATAAGGACGTGAACTACTTGACCATGGTGCCTGGGTTGACTTAGTTTCTCTGTCACTTATTACCTATGAAACCTTGAGCAAGTTATTTAACCTCTATGTGTCTCAGGTTGCTCATTTGAAAAACGGCTAACACAATGGACCCACCTCATAATGAAAACCCTGTGAAGATCAAATGTGGTAAAGCACTTAAAACTCTGCCTGGCAGAAAATAAGCAATAGACATTCTTGCTTCTTATCATTGGACTTACAACTTTAAAATGCCCAACATTAAGTTGGGCAATTTTGTTTGAAATCTATTCCATATGATGTGATACTGGTTTATTTTACATTGTTATAAAACCATAAACCAAATACACTTCCATCGAGTCAATTTCAACTCATAGCAACCCTCTGAGAAGACATACGGGGTTCCAACAACCTGCCTTTTGGTTAACAGCTGAGAGCTTTAACCACTGCTTCACCAGGGCTCCTCTGGATACAATATAGACATGCCTTTTAAAGGGGGATTGAGAGGCACACAGGAACCACTGCTTCTTAGCACTTCTAGGCAAATGTCAAAAGTGTCCTGATTATGACTGAGTCATACACTTATCATGGACTTATATACTCAATGGTTATTGGCTCCCACCTCTGGATTTCTCATTTCTTGGATCCACCCTGAGTCTTCCTTTCTCTTCCAGGTTTGCAGTTGAGTCATTCTCTCAGCCTTCTTTCTGTCAGTAAAAGGTTGGATTTCCAAAGGCCCTTTTCACTTTTTCCAATCTCTTCCTCTTTCAGGCACTGTTTCTGACAATGGAAATCTCTTAAAATTGTGTTCATTTTTTCTATCAAATTGTCTTTTATTGATAGATTTCTTTATATATTCTGAGTACAAGCCTTCCATTCATTTTAAATGTTACCAATGTCTTCTTCCAGTATGTGGCTTGACACTTAAACTTTTCATTAAAAAATATATTATTGTGGTTCAATTTGTCAATCTTTATCTTTATGGTTAATATTTTTTAAGTTCTACTTATGAATCTTTCTTTAATCCAGGATCAAGTTGATATTCTTCTGTATCATGGAGCTATCCTAGGTCTCCTTTCCAGAAAGTTGATTGTATTTCATACCACATTTGGACATAAAATACCCCTATAAATGATTGGAAGGCATTAATCTTTCTTTTTTTTTTTTTCCACATATGCCCTCAAACTTCATGAACACATGCCATGCTCTTCCAAGACTTCTCTGACCAGGGAATCCTCAGCAGTGAAAATAATGGGAAGGTAGACCTTGAGATTCTGCTGTTCAGGAAGCTTCCAGCAGAGGAATGAAATCTGAGTACTTCTATTCTCTGTAGACTATACCGTTGAGCCTTCCAGATCTCTCCGCGTGGGAGTTGCCTCTCCACGTGTGTTCTCAAAAAGTCTTACAATGACTATGTCATGACCCTAAACTCTTTCTCCTTCCCCAATCATCTTTTCATAAAACTTGGGAGTACGGCCTGGAAAGCTAGAGTTGCAGAAAGAGTGGTGATTGTAGTAGCCCACTGCCATTGAGTCAATTCTGACTCATAGCTACGCTATAGGACAGGTAGAGCTGCCCCACGGAGTTTCCAAGGAGTGGCTGGTGGATTTAAACTGCCAATCTTTTGGTCAGCAGCTATAGCACTTAGCCACTACACTGCTAGGGTTTCTGGTGATTGTAGTAAAGATCAATTATATTATCAGTTTACTAACCCTTATAGCCTCCCTTATAGCTCACATAAGGGACCATATAGGGATTAGTTGGAAATCCTGGTGGTGTAGCAGTTAAGAGCTAAGGCTGCTAACCAAAGCTCAGCAGTTCGAATCTACCAGGCACTGCTTGGAAACCATATGGGGCAGTTCTATTCTGTCCTACAGCGTTGCTCTGAGTCGGAATAGACTCGACTGCAATGGGTTTGGTTTTTGGTTTACAGGCATTAGTAAAGTGACAATATAATTGATGTGTCAGAATCAACTTCACAGCCAGGGGTTTGGGTTTTTTAATAGAGTCGCTCTGAGTTGGAATCCACTGAAGACAATGGGTCTAAGGGTCCTCTTTAGAACTGGATCCCTGGTGGCCGCAGTGGTTAATTGTTTGGCTGCTAATGAAAAGGTTTTTTAGTTTGAATCCACCAGCTGCTCTTTGGAAACCCTATGAGGCAGTTCTCTTCTGTCCCATAGTGTAACTGCAAGTTAGAAAAGTTAAAATTGACTGAGGGCGATGGATTTTTTTTTTTTTTTTTTTTTTGTCGTGGTTTGTTGGTTTGTTTTTAGAACTGGACACGCTGAGAATCTTGGTATCAAAAGTAGGTTCTAGTTTCAACAGCAGCAGAAGTCTGATCATTCTATAGTTTCTTAAGTAAAACTAGAGATCCTCCTCCTCCTCATAAAAAAAAAAAAAAAAAAAAAAAAAAACCCAGTGCATTTATTTGCTAAATTTCAAATCAGGATACTATTGCTGCTCTATACTAAATCACAGATATTCTTTTTTTTTTTTTTTAATGGCAGAGAATAAACCAGCAAAGACCATATTTACAGAAAAAAAAAGTGCATTGCACATTTCAAGGAATGTAATCTAAACCATAAAATAATCTTACTTTACTTCCAATAGAATTATCTAGTAAATTTCACATTTAGTATTCCAAGTGGGTGGGTGGATAAAGAAATGAAATAACTTCTACTAGCATAACTCTTATTAATGGTTCAGTCCTACATAACAAGTTAGGGATTTATTCCTTATTATGTAGCATCTTCTATACAAAATCATTCAGTGAATCTTTCAGTTATTAATTGCACATGAGATTTGTTTTTGTTCTCTGATAGCTCTTCTAGAAATGAAGTTATAACACAGATTATGTGAAAATTTACAAGGTGTTAATGAGCTTTCTTCAAACACCACAAATTATTTAAGTAACTTAATGCTGTTGTTAATTTTAGTTCAGAGCAGTTTTCACACTTATGTGAGGCAGCCACATAATTTATTTCTCTGTTTTCAAACTTTCAAGTATAAATTGAAAACATAAGCATAATATAATGTCAAAGATAGTGACATTAATTTATTTCTTTCAGAGGTTTATATGTTAAAAAACATTTTTATTTCAAGGAAATGTAATACATAATGACATGATTGATTTTGATTTTAGCTTTGAAATGAGGACATGTAATGGAATTTTAATACATTTATACAGAATATTTAATTTCAATTGATTTTGGTTTTATGTACTTTACTGAAATTCAATCCATGTGTATATTTACACCAAAAACTTATAACCGTCCTCATTCCATTGCACGTGAAGACCAAATTGATTTTTGTTTTGTATGGAGATGAAAAGATTGGGTAACCTTAGTTTTTTATTTTCTTTTGGAATCCTGGGAGCTGAAAGCTAAGTCTAATTCACAGTCACACGCAAGGCTAAGGATCCAGGAGAAAGACAGGGAATTCCGAGGGACTTTTTTTAGTGGAGGGTGAATTCTGTACTTATTTGGGCCAGGCATTAACTCTGGGATCTTAGGGTACAGGAGATTTACATGTGATCTTCTAATCCTAAAAACTAGGAAAATGGGAATTAGCAAAGAGGTGGACAGTATCTCTAAGAATGAAGAAAACAATACAAATTAAAATACCTAGATGCACTTAATTACCACAAAGGAAATAACCGAAACTTAATCAGCACTGATCTTTTCAATACTTGAGTTAATGAAGTGATATTCTGTTGTTCTTGTTATTGTTGTTAGGTGTGGTAAGGTTGGTTCTGACTCGTAGGAACCCTATGTACAACAGAACGAAATACAGCTTGGTCCTAAGACATCCTTGCTGTTGCTGTGTTTGAGCCCATTGCAGTCAGTGTGTCAATCCATCTCATTTACTGTCTTCCTCTGTTTCAGTGACCCTCTACTTTACCAAGCATGATGTCCTCTTCCAGGGACTGATCCCTTCTGATAACATGCCTAAAATGTGTGAGACAAAGTCTCACCATCCTTGCCTTTCAGGAGCATTCTGGCTTTGCTTCTTCCAAGACAGATTTTTCGTTGTTTTCGCACTCCATGGTATATTCAATATTCTTTGCCAACACTATAATTCAAAGGCATCAATTCTTCTTTGGTCTTCCTTATTCATTGCTCAGCTTTCACATGCATATGAAGCAATTGAAAACACCCATGTCTTGGATCAGGTGAATCTTATTCTCCAAGGTGACATCTTTGCTTTTTAACAATTAGGTTTAATAATTGAATTTATAAAGTGATATTCTGAATGGAAGTATATTTAACACTTTTGAGAACAAGACCTGAGGTTTTCCAGATGCAGGACTAAAATTCAGGTTTCAGTGTTTATAACTACAGAATCTTGAGAAATGTACTCACGATCTCTAAATATCAATTTTCTTATCTGTGAGATGTAATACCTCATAAAATGAGTTCTAGGATTAAATGATTTAATAAAGTATAAGTACTTAGTTGGGGACCTTATACAGGTTAGGTTTCACTGAATTTTTAAATATTAGTTTATTGCATTTTCTAAACAATAAGGTATATGACATAACCGAGTAATAATATTAATAAGAATAAAAATAATATAAAATAGTAGTGACCTTTTATTGAATTTATAATATGTGCTAAGGATTAGTTTAGTAATTTACGTAAGATCAATCCCTTCAACAACTCTAGGCAGAGAAGAATAAAGTGTTGCTTAGAGAGTCTGTGTAACTAGCGTAGTCTTATGGCTAATGAAAAAAAGAGAAAAAAAAACAAGGGTAAATCTAGCCCATGGGTAAACTTAAAGAGAGGTCCGATCCACCCCCCACCCCCCAAAAAGTATATGCTAACTAATGCACTTATTATTAGCAAGAAACCACTAATGGTTTCTACCTTATATTACCATCCTTAAGTTTTTGAAACTGCAACTTCTTTATTTTGAAAGTAACACAAATTCCTATCAGGTCTGGAGATGCTGAGCACACTAATTAGCTTCTGCTTTGAAAACCACATTTGCAAGCATATGTGCCTTGTACATTTTAGTTAGAGTTTTCGAACTCTACCATAGGGTAGCACCTTGCCTTGACATTGCTACTCTACAAACAGATGGCAAATTCTTTGCTGATTTTTGATTTTCAACTAAGTGTTTTTTTTTTTTTTTTTTTGCCAAGGCATTTAAAATCCTAAGCATCCATGCATTTTGGACATATGTACATGTAATTTTATATAGGTAGGAAAATAAATTTTTGATAATATAAGGTTTAACTAGGTAATTACTGGATGAATGACTTTTTTCTCTAAGTTTTTCATACTCAATTCCTCATTGCATCTTCCACTTAAGCTGGTTTAATAACGGCAGTTCTAACCTATGGTGTAGTTTTATAACTGACTTATCTAATTTTGATTACATAGCTTCAGATGCAAAATTCATTTAAATATTGTATCATAAAAGTTGAAAGGAGCATTTATATTTCCTTCAATTGCATTTAAAATTTTTTTTTGTTGTTAAAATCTGAACTATTTAACTTTAGAGGTTAGAGTTTGGAGGTTAACACCATTTATTTGATTTTAATCAAATATTGTATCTTAATGATGAAGATCAAAGACTATAGCCTTCAGATGGTTACACTTGAACATAAAGGAGACAAAAATTCTCATACTGGGCCAATAAGCAACATCTTGATAAATGGAGAAAATATTGCAGTTGTCAAGGAATTTATTTTATTTGAATCCACAATCAATGGCCATGGAAATAGTAGTCCAGAAATCAAACGATCTAAGAAACAACTTTTGGTTTCCTTCTATCTGGAGTAAAGGAAAGTGAAGGAAACCAAAACCTCAAGGAAACTATTAGTCTACAGAACTAAGGGCCCACATGAACCACAGCATCCTCTAGCCTGAGACCAGAAGAACTAGATGGTGCCCAGCTACCATTATCAACCGCTTTGATCAGGGACACAATGGAAGATTCCAGTTAGAATGAGAGAAAAATGTAGAATAAATCTAAAGTTCATTAAAAAAGATCAGATTTGCTGGACTGATGGAGACTGGAGAAACCCCTGAGACTATCGTCCTAAGACACCCTTTTGATCTAGAATTGAAGCCACTCCCATAGATCACCATTCAGCCAAATAATAGATTGTCCTATAAAATAAGTAATAACACCCATGAAAAATGGGCTCCTTAGAACAATCAATTACATGAGACCAAATGGGCAACATTTGCCCAAAAGTAAAGATTGCAGACAAAAAGTGGCAGAGAAACTGGACAGGTAGAAACAGACAGAACACAGGGTGGAAATGGGGAGAGTGCTGACACATTGGGAGGATAGCAAACGATGTCATAGAACAAATTTTTTATGAACTGTTGAATGGGAAACTAATTTGCTATTTAAACATCCACCTAAAACACAATAAATTATTCAAAAAAAAAGAAATCAGACAACTTATTGCCTTGGTGAAATCTTCTGCAAAAGACCTCTTTAAAGCGTTAAAAAGCAAAGATGTCACTCTGAGGACTAAGGTGTTCCTGACAGAAGCCATGGTATTTTCAAATACGTCATATGCATGCAAAAGCTGGACAATGAATAAGGACGGCTAAAGAGGAATTGATGCCTTTAAATTATGGTGTTGGCAAAGAACATTGAACATACCATGGACTGCCAGAAGAACAAACAAATCTGTCTTGAAAGTACAGCCAGAATGCTCCTTAGAAGTGAGGATGGAGAGACTTCTTCTCACATACTTTGGACATGTTATCAGGAGGGTCTACTCTCTGGAGAAGAACATCATATTTGTGAAGTAGAGGGTCAGAGCAAAAGAGGAAGGCCCTCAATGAGATGGATCGACACAGTAGCTGCAATAATTGGCTTAAACATACCAACAATTGTAAGAATAGTGCAAGATGGGGCAGTATTTCATTCTGTTGTACATAGGGTCATCATGAGTTGTAACTGATCAGATGGCACCTAACAACAACAACATTGTATCTTTGTATAAACAACTGCCTCAATTCTAAATACTAAACAGGGCTTTGTATCTCCTAATAGCCCTGTGCTTTTCTTCTCAATCATCTTTATTGATAAGTAATGACCATTAAATTTTCACGCTGCATGGGAGTTTTGAAATTATTTAGTTAAATATCTTTCTTTTACAAGTTTAAAAACTAAGGATCAGGAAATTTAATAGGCCTTTCCAAAATTTCACAAGTCATGGAACAATTTAAACCCTGAATTGATTAGGATTTCATTTTCACCACACAAAGAAATGTCCTTATAAACTGCCATTTATGTAAGAAAATTATAGTACATTCAACCTCTATTGTCTTTTTAGGGAGAATAAAACAAAATAAGAATTTGTCCTAGGCCTCTAATTTCTAGAGATGACTGTGTAAAAAATAAGTAATAGCAGATAATTTAGAAATGGACATAAGTCAAACTCACAAACTTAATGTGGAGGTATGTATGTTCACACATAGACTTGTATACATGTAGTTCCTAAGTACACACTTTGTTTGCAAAAACAAACCAAACCTGTTGCCATAGAGTTGATTCCGACTCATAGTGACCATATTGTTTGCAATGCCCATACAAATACACAAACAATTAGGCTTGGAAATTCTGAAAAAGACTGTGAAAGAAGTTTTGGGTTGAAACATGTATCATAATAATATTTATTTAAGATCCGTAATATGCATCCTTTTCAGCTAAAGAACATTTCTGTGTAGAAAAGAGATTTGAACTCTGACCAAGATGAAAGGAAAAAATTATTCAGTATAGGCCGAGCTTTAATTGCCAGCTTGCTTCAATGCCCTCACTTCTTGTATCAGATCCTTCTCAACTTCCACTTTATATTATTTCCACCCTATTTCATTCTAGTGTACTGCAATATAGGAAACCCTATATATATATATGCAAAATAGGAAACCCTGGTGGCTTAGTGGTTAAATGCTATGGCTGCTAACCAAAAGGTTCGCAGTTCAAATCTGCTAGTCACTCCTTGGAAACTCTACTGGACAGTTCTACTCTGTCCCATAGGGTCGCTATGAGTCAGAATCGACTTGATGGCAATGTTCTTTTTAGTGGGTTTACTGCAATATTTATCATTACTATTAACCTATGCCCCCTCTTGTCTGTTAGTTTTTCCTGCTGCGGGGGTTTGCATGTTGCTATGATGTTAGAAGCTATGCCATTAGTATTCAAATACCAGCAGGGTCACCCATGGTAGACATGTTTCAGCTGAGCTCCCAGACTAAGACAGACTAGAAAAAAGGACCCAGCAGTCTACTTCTAAGAAAAAAAAAAAAAAAAATTAACCAGTGAAAACCTTATGAATAGCAGAGGAATATTATCTGATATAGTGTTGGAGATTAGCCCTCCCAGGTTGAAAGGCACTCAAAACACAACTGCAAAAAAGCCACCTTCTCAACTGTGCCGACCTTAATGATTTGGATGGAGTCAAGCTTTTGGGACCTTCAGTTGCTGATGTGGCACTGCACAAAATGAGAAGAAACAGCTGCAAATATCCATTAATAATCAGAATGTGGAATGTATGAAGTATGAATCTAGGCAAATTGGAAATCATCAAAAATGAAATGGAATGCATAAACTTCAACATAATAGGAATTAGTGAACTGAAATTGACTGGTATTGGCCATTTTGAATCAGTCGTCTGGTCTACTGCACCGGGAATGACAACTTGAAGAGGAACAACATTGCATTCATCGTCAAAAAGAAAAGTTCAAGATTGTCCTAAAGTACAACACTGTCAGTGATAGGAAAATATGCATACGTCTACAAGGAAGACCAGTTAATACAACTATTTTTCAAATTTATGCACCAACTACTAAGGCCAAAGGTGAAGAAACTGAAGGTTTTTATCAACTTCTGCAGTCTGAAATTGATCGATCACGCAACTGGGATGCATTGATAATAACCGGTGATTGGAATGTGAAAGATGGAAACAAAGAAGAAGGATTGGGAGTTGGAAAATATAGCCTTGGTAATAGAAACTATGCCAGAGATTACATGATAGAATTTTGTAAGACTAACTACTTCTTCGTTGCAAATACCTTTTTTTTTTTATAACATAAACAGTGACTATACACATGGACCCTTACGAACGGAATACACAGGAATCAAACTACATCTGTGGAAAGAGAAGATGGAAAAGCTTAATATCATCAGTTAGAACAAGCTGGGGGCCAACTTCAGGAGAGACCATCAATTGCTCATATGCAAGTTCAAGTTGAAACTGAAGAAAATTAGCACAAGTCAATGAGAGCCAAAACACAGCCTTTAGTATATCCCATCTGAATTTAGAGACCATCTCAAGAGTAGATTTGACACATTGAACAGTAATGACCGAAGACCAGATGACTTGAGGAATATCACCAAGGAATTGTACATGAAGAACGCAAGACACGTGAAAGAAAGAAAAGACCAAAAAATGGATGCTGGAAGAGCCCCTTAAACTTGGTGTAGAACGTCAAGTAGCTAAAGCAAAAAGAAGGAATGATGAAGTAAAAGAGCTGAACATAATATTTCAAAGGGCGGCTCGAGAAGACAAAGTAAAGTATTATAATGATAGGTGCGCAGACCTAGAAATAGAAAACCAAAAAGGAAGAACGTGCTCAGCATTTCTCAAGCTGAAATAACTGAAGAAAAATTCAAGCCTCAAGTTGCCATAGCGAAGGATTAAACAGGGAAAACATTAAACGACTCGGGAAGTATCAAAAGAAGATGGAAGGAATACAGAGTCACTATACCAAGAAAGAATTGGTCAACATTCAACAATTTTTGGAGGTAGCGTATGATCAGGAAATGATGGTACTAAAGGAAGACATTAAAGCTGCACTGAAGGTTTTGGCAAAAAACAAGGCTCCAGGAATTGATGGAATATCAACTGAGATGTTTCAACAAATGAATGTAGCACTGTAAGTGCTCACTCGTCTATGCCAAGAAAATTGAAAGAGAGCTACCTGGACAACCAACTGGAAGATATCCATATTTATACCTATTCTCAAGAAAGGTGATCCAATCGAATGCCAAAATTATCAAACAATATCATTAACATCACATGCAATTAATATTTTGCTGAAGATCATTCAAAAGTGATTGCAGCAGTATATCAACAGGGAACTGTCAGAAATTCAAGCAAGATTTAGGAGAACATGGAACCAGGGATATCATTGGACCTTGGCTGAAAGCAGAGAATATCAGAAAGATGTTTACCTGTGTTTTATTGACTATGAAAAGGCATTCAACTGTGTGGATCATAGCAAAATTACGGATAACATTGTGAAGAATGGGAATTCCAAAACACTTAATTGTGCCCATGAGGGACCTATAAGCAGATCACGAGGCAGTTGTTTGAACAGAACGACGGGTTGCTTCATATTTTAAAGTCAAGAAAGGGGTATGTCTGGGTTGTATCCTTTCAGCATACCTATTCAATCTGTATGCTGAGCAAATAATCTGAAAATCTGGACTGTATGAAGTATAACAAGGCACCAAGATTGGAGAAAAACTCATTATCAACCTGCGTTATGCAGATGACACAACATTGCTTGCTGAAAGCGAAGAGGATTTGAAGCATTTATTGATGAAGCTTAAAGACCACAGATTTCAGTATGGATTATACCTCAACATAAAGAAAACAAAAATCTTCACAACTGGACCAATATGTAACATTATGACAGATGGAGAAAAGATTGAAGTTGTCAAGGATTTCATTTTACTTAGATTCACAGTCAACGCCCATGGAAGTAGCAGTTGAGAAACCAAAAGATGCATTGCATTGGACAAATCTGCTGCAAAAGACCTCTTTAAAGTGTTGAAAAGCAGAGCTTTCACCTTGAAGACTTAGGTGAGCCTTACCCATATTATCGTGTTTTTGACCGGCTCATATGCATGTGAAAGGTAGATGATGAATAAGGAAGACCGAAGAAGAATTGATGGCTTTGAATTATGGTGTTGGAGAAGAAAATTGAATGTACCTTGGACTACCAAAACAATGAACAAACCTGTCTTGGAAGAAGTACAATCAGAATGCTCCTTAAAAGTAAGGACGGCAAGACTATGTCTCACATGATTTGGACATGTTATCAGGAGGGATCAGTCCCTGGAGAAAGACATCATGCTTGGTAAAGTAGACAGTCAGTGAAAAAGAGGAAGACCCTTGATGAGATGGATTGACACATTGGCTGCAACAATGAGCTCAAGCATAACAATGATTTTGAGAATGGTGCAGGACCAGGCACTGTTTCGTTCTGTTGTAACTGAGGTCACTATGGGTTGGAATTGACTCAATGCCACCTAACAACAACATTATCCTGTATGACATGTTGTCAAACATTTTGAAGAAATCTGTTTGTTTTGAAATATTTCAAATATATGAGGTATAAAGAATATAAAAATTCTCTATCTCCACAGTGGAACACACCCAATCACTGATCACATTCCTCTCCCACAAAGAGGTATTTAATATTCTGAATATATGTTTATTACTCCCCTAAATTTCTTCTCTCTATATTTTACTATACATATTTAGATATATGTACATGTGTGTACACAGATATGTGTGTACATATGTGTGTGTGTATATATGTGTATTATATATGTGTGTGTATTATATATATGGGTATTATATATATGGGTATTATATATATGGGTATATATATATGGGTATTATACATATGTGGGTATTATACATATGTGTGTGTTATATATGTATTTATAAAAAAACAAAAAAAATTTTTGTTTTTTTTATAAATACATATATATCTATAGATAGATAGATGATAGATAAAAGATAGATGATGGATGGATGGATGGACGGATGGGTGGATGGGTGGATGGGTGGATGGGTGGATGGGTGGATGGGTGGATGGGTGGATGGATGGATGATATTCTGCAGACCCTGGTGGTATAATGGTTAAATGCTATGGCTGCTAACCAAAAGGTTGGCAGTTTGAATCCACCGGGTACACTTGGAAACTCTATGGGGAAGTTCTACTCTGTCCTATAGGTTCTCTATGAGTCAGAATGGACTCGACAGCAATGGTTTTTTATACATACCTCCAAACATTATGAATAAACTAGGATTATTCATATCAACTTAGATGAATCTCAAACAAAAAGAACATAGCTAGTTGGTGAAAAATCATGTAGTATAATGGCAATTATAGGAAATTTTTCTTAGTCCTAAGTCTGTAAGCATTTTACATTTCCCTATGTCTTTTCTAGTTTTATACAACATGTAGCTTGCTAAACAATTAATGGCATTTCAGGATTAAATACACATACACACACAGAAAAATTCTACTCTCTGCTTATTAACATGTTGAGTCATGTGAACTTGATTCTAGGGCCTAGTGACTTCCAGAATGTGGCTCAATAAGGATTACTGTCATTATCATTTTACCACACACAGAATGGACTAGTATTATTTCCTTCCTGTCTCTTGACATCTGACATTGTGGTTTGGCATCTAAGAGCTTTATTTACCAAAATGCGCATTGAAGTCATTCACACCAGCTGTTCATTCTCTATTTTTACTGCTTCCATTTTACCACTATCTGGCAGAAATACGTATAAGTCTTTTAAATCTTCATCAACTGGTCTGTGGTATAATGCAATATGTAGAATATTAACTGCTCACCAATAGCATTTGCCTTCAGGAAGTAATTTACCTAAGATTCATAACCTCTGATACATGTAACCTAACTATACTTCTTTGTTAATTGGACCTCTTAACATGTTAGCACAAATATCTTCAGAAGACATGAGAGACCATTTGAATACAAACTTACTACTTTGAGTTGCTGTCCTTTTCTTTCCTTTGTTTTTGTCCTCTGTTATAGAAACTCATTCAGCATCGAGAGTAAGATAAAACAATTAAATTAATTAAAAGTTCTAAGCAAGAATAGGAGACAATAATAATTCAAAAGAAGAAATAATAATTACCGAATAGTTAATTCTGAAAACGCTGAAGTTTTCCCATTAGAATTCAATGATAAAAAAAAAAAAAAAGCTACCCCAGCCCTTAGCAAAAGTGCTTCCCTTGTGATAGCAAAAACAATCACATCAGAGACATATACTGGGGAAATGTAATGAAGAGCAATGAAACATAATTGAAATGCTCTTGGCCGTTCGGGTCAGGCCTTCACTGGATTAGAGGTCCATAGTATTAGGCGCATCTCTTGAAATTGCTGTTTAATGTCAGTTTTTAATGTAGGTGAGTATATTCTTCTGCTCTATTTAAATTAGTAAAAATTATATTTTGAAACCCACAAATGCAGAGACAACCCCAGGTAAATCTACCAATAATATTAAAGGATCAAACCAACCTGTAGAAAAAGGTCCAGCTTTAATAGCAGTGATAGACACACTCTTAACATTTCTCATTATTGTCTGCATTTATGTTCAAACAAGAAACTGACAGACCAAAAACAGTTATTATTTTGAAAAATGACATAGTTTAATAAACATTTACCAAGAAAAATAATTGTGTTATATTGGTAATATGTTATTTTACCAGAATAAATTATATTTAACATCACCTTGTCTTCATTTAAATATTCCATAGTCTCATCATTCATCCTGAAGTTACACACATGCACACACACAAACATACAATAAATACCACTTGCTTTTCTTTTTTTAAAATTTTTATTGTGCTTTAAGTGAAAGTTTACAAATCAAGTCAGTCTCTCACACAAAAACTTATATACACCTTGCTACATACCCCCAGTTGCTCTCGTCCTAATGAAATAGCCCACTCCCTCCCTCCACTCTCTCTTTTCATGTCCATTTCTCCAGCTTCTAACCCCTTCTACCCTTTCATCTCCCCTCCTGGGAGGAGATGCCAACATAGTCTCAAGTGTCCACCTGATCCAAGAAGCTCACTCCTCATCAGCATCCCTCTCCAACCCATGGTCCAGTCCAATCCATGTCTGAAGAGTTGGCTTTGGGAATGGTTCCTGTCCTGGGCCAACAGAAGGTCTGAGGACCATGACCACTGGGGTCCTTCTAGTCTCAGTCAGACCATTAAGTCTGGTCTTTTTATGAGAATTTGGTGTCTGCATCCCACTGCTCTCCTGCTTCCTCAGGGGTTCTCTGTTGTGTTCTCTGTCAGGGCAGTCATTGGTTATAGCCTGGCACCATCTAACTCTTCTGGTCTCAGGCTGATGTAGTCTCTGGTTTATGTGGCCCTTTCTGTCTCTTGGGCTCGTACTTACCTTGTGTCCTTGGTGTTCTTCATTGTCCTTTGATCCAGGTGGGTTGAGACCAATTCATGCATCTTAGATGGCTACTTGCTAGCATTTAATACCATTTATTTTGACCTGTATAGGAAATATAGCTTTTTTCTTCCTTCTTTCAAATCTTCTATTTATTTTTTTGACCTTTGGCCTTGAAATAACAGTTTTTCTCTAGTGGTAATTCATCTAGTCATCACAGATACAGGAGTTACACAAAGATAGAGAATAAACAGATAGAGATCACGATTTCTCACCAGCACAAACCAGAAGAGACAATGTGTTCTTTCATTGTAGCTCTCCCCTAGAATGTGGCCTTCTCTGCTGTTTTTTTTTTTTAATGATATTTTTGGTAAACATATACACAGCAAAATCCACTCCCATTCAACAACTTCCAGACATAGTTATCAGTGACATTGGTTACATTTTCACATTGTCTCAAAATTCTCATTATTTCTCTTCTAGTTTTTTACTGCCATTGACTTAAACTCCCTGTCCCCCAACATTCTCATCTATGCATTAGAATGGATATTGTCCATTTGGTCCTATATACATAATTTTTTAGAGGATCATAATACACAAGGTTGATAATCTTAACATTTTCAGTTAAACTGTTATTTAGTTTAAAGGTGACTTCAGGGACAATTTCAATGAAAAGTTTAAAGAGTAACTCAGGGCAATAGCATTGGGAATTCCTCCAGTCTTAGTACATCCAGTAAATTCTGGATTCTTTAAGAATTTGAAGTTCTGTTCTATAATATTCTCCCTTTCTATCAGGATCTATCTGTTGTGCCCCTGATTAGAACATTTGACAGTGGTAACCAGACACCATCTACTTCTTTTGGTCTCAAGGTAGAGGAGGCAGTGGTTCATGGAGACCATCAGCTAGTGTAGTCTTTTTTTTCTCTGAATCTTGGGTTTCCTTCTTCCTCTTTTGTTCCAGATGAATAGAGACCAATAGTTGTTGGCCTTCACTTCTGGAGCAACACATACTCACCAGATATACCTAAGACCTTTAAAATATGAAACATAAATAATCTAGTAGACATGATATGGTAGCATGAATGTGCCATCTGTAGAGAAACATGCCATTTATTTTTCTTTCAAGATATTGATGTCTTTTAAATGCTACACAATTTCTAGATGAAACAAAAAAGGTGTGATTTACTGACTTACCTTGTTTCTAATATATAATTGCAGAAAACCAGTTTAGGTGCCCATTCCTGTGCCATCTTCATGACAATTCCTATGTTTGAGTCTATTGTTATACCTATTGTGTCAATTCATCTCATTGAGGATTTCTCTTTTTCTTTTGCTGAGCTTCTTCTCTATCAAATATGATGTTCTCTTCTACAGTTTGGTCTTTCCCAATGACTTGTCAAAAGTAAGAAAGCCAAAGTTTCATCATCCTCTCTTCTAAGGAGCACTATGGTTGCATTTCTACTAAGACTGATTTGTTTGTTCTTCTGGCAGTCCAGGGTATATCAATACTCTTCACCAATACCACAAAGCAAATGCATCAATTCTTCTGAATTTCTTTTTTTCATTTTCCAGCTTTTGCGTGTATATGAGGTGGTTGAAAAGACTTGGGTCAATTATCAAAATGACCTCTTTGCTTTTTTAAAACTTCCAAGAGGTCTTTTACAGCAGATTTTCTCAATGGAGTTTGTCATTTGATTTATGGACCACTGCCTCCATGGATATAACTTTATTTATTTTTTTTTTATCCAAGTAGAGTTAAATCACTGACAATTTTAATTTATCCTTTTTTATTATTATATTGTTTATCACAGTCACAAAATTCACCAAAACCAAGGGGAAATCAAACTATTAGAACTAAAAAGATTAATTTGAGCTGAAGTGTTGGAGAGCAAAGTAAGTCAAAAAAACAGGGGAGAGGAGGTATGGAGTTGACACAGAAGATAGGAGATCCTAGCTGCTGGCATCCAGAGAACTCAGCTCATTGCAACCATTTTGGGATGGGGCTGGGGAACATCCTGAACAAAGAACATAGGCTGGATGCTAAACTAAGGAAGGTGTAGTCTGATTAAGATAGCACCGACTGACAGTGGGATTTCACAGGCCATGCACTTGGGAGGGAGTACAGGGAGGATAACCACATCAACTGAGTACTACTGAACCTTGTCAAGACCCAAGACTGACAGTCTCTAGGCCCCTTATACACTGAAGTTCTATGAGGTCCATCCTTCAGCCAGGGCAAGAGAAAAAACATCAAACAGGCAATGCAGAAGAAAACAAGTGGCTCCCTTTCCACAACTGGACACCGTGGGCAAGCCTGTAAGGGTTGCCCATGAGGGAAAGAAATAAAGCACTCCCTGCCCTCACTTCAGGAAAGCCAAGCCCCACCACTTCCATTCACTTCCTTGGCCAGTGGAAAAGTCTCATGTATGTGCAATTAGCCACAGGGAGAAAGTTATGCCCCAATTCTACATAGGGAAAGAAAGGAACCAGCCTCAGGAGTGTAGTCTGGGCTAGAGCCAAGCCAGAGTGACCTTAACACATTAGCAAAGTCAGCCACTTTAGGGAAAACAAGTTGGAATAAGCACCCAGTAAATTAAAACTCTTCAAAATACCTAAAAGCAATGGCAATAAATTCGAAACTGAGAGTAATAAAGATAAATCCTCAGAGAGAACTTCTGACTCAGTGTTGAAAAAAATTTAAGGACAAGAGTACCCTGTAGCGAACTTAGGAGAAGATAGTGGAGGCAAATCTCAAAATATCAAAAGAAGACATTAAAATATCCCATACTCAACAAAAAATATTAAAATACACAAAATCACAAGTGAAGAAGGACCAATGAAAATTAAAAAAAGAAAAAATGAAGAAGAGGAAATTTTTTCCATTATCTTGGAGACCAAGGTAATGGGAAAAACTAGAAGAATTTCAGACAATAGTGTTAAATATGCTTAAAGAAAGCAGAAAACAAACTAACAGAAATCAGGAAATGAATCATAGAACAAAAAGAAAAATTCAAGAAGGAAATCGAAAATACCAAATATAAAAAAAACTAAAGAGAATTAATGTAACTTAAGAATAATATAACTGAATTAAAAAATGGAAGAGAAACATTTAACAATAGAGTTTGACAGACAGGAGATAGAATACATGAACTAGAAGATGGAATAACTGAACTTAATGTCTCAAGTTAAACAGGAGAAAAGAACGACAAAACAAAGAAGTTAAAAACGCCAAATGCAAATGTGGAATTCAATTAAGAAAACTAACATTAGAATTATTGGCATCATGATAATAATAAATGCACGAAAAGAATTTTCCAAGGGATAATCACAGGCAATTTCCCACACATGAACTGGGAACCAAGCCTGCAAGTACAGGAAGCTACATGAACTTCAATTACAAGAAATACAAAGAAGTTCACCCCATGTCACATTTCAATAAAATTTTTGAAAATCAAAGACTAGGAAAGAATTTTCAAAGGAACAATATAAAACCTCAGTATAACATATTGAGGGTCCTTTGCAGGAATTAGCATGGAATTTTCTCCAGAAAACAATGGTTGTTGTTGTTAGGTGCCGTCGAGTTGGTTCCAACTCATAGTGACACTATGCAGAGCAGAACGAAACATTGCCCAGTGCTGTGCCATCCCTAAAATTGTTGTTATGTTTAAGCTCATAGTTCCAGTCACTGTGTGTGTCATTCCACCTCGTTGAGGGCCTTCCTCTTTTCTGCTTACCCTGTGCTTTGCCAAGCATAACATCCTTCTCCAGGGACTAATCCCTCCTGACAACATGTCCAAAGTATGTAAGATGCAGTCTCACCATCCTTGCTTCTAAGGAGCATTCTGGTTGTACTTCTTCCAAGACAGAATTGTTCGTTCTTTGGTAGTCCATGGTATAGTCAATACTCCTCGCCAATACCATGATTCAAAGGCATCAATTCTTCTGTGGCCTTCCTTATTCATTGTCCAGCTTTCACATGCATATGATGCGATTGAAAACACCATGGCTTGGGTCAGGCGCACCTTAGTCTTCAAGGTGACATCTTTGCTTTTCAACACTTTAAAGAGGTCTTTTGAAGCAGATTTACCCAATGCAATGTGTCATTTGATTTCTTGACTGCTGCTTCCATGGCTGTTGATTGTGGATCTAAGTAAAATGAAATCCTTGACAACTTCAATCTTTTCTCCGTTTATCGTGATGTTGCTCATTGGTCCAGTTGTGAGGATTTTTGTTTTCTTTATGCTGAGGTGCAATCCATACTGAAGGCTGTGGTCTTTGATCTTCATTAGTAAGTGTTTCAAGTCCTTTTCATTTTCAGCAAGCAAGGTTGTGTCATCTGCATAAGACAGGTTTTAATGAGCATTCCTCCAATTCTGATGCCCTGTTCTTCTTCATATAGTCCAGCTTCTCGGATTATTTGCTCAGCATACAGATTGAATAGGTAAGGTGAAAGAATACAACCCTGTTGCACAACTTTCCTCACTTTAAACCAATCAGTATCCCCTTGTTCTGTCTGAACAACTGCCTCTTGATCTATGTAAAGATTCCTCATGAACACAATTGAGTCTTCTGGAATGGGAATTTCAGAAGAAAGTGGACAGATATATATACATACATATATATATATATAAAATATTGAACCAAAATAATTGCCAACCAAGAATTATTTACCTGAAAAACTTGTTATTCAAAAACAAGGGAGAAATCAAGACATTCTAAATAAACAGAAGCTCTGGGAATATACTACTACCAGGCCAGCTCTGCAAATATTACTTAAGAGAGTTCTCTAAATGGAAAGAAAAAAAAAAAACATTAAGAGAAAACTCAAATCTTCATATGGAAAATTAAAAAAAAAATTAAGTTTAAAGAGAAAGAGAGATGTTCAAAAAACACAACAACATGGGAAAATATAAGGACCGAGTATAAGATATTTTCAGGGAATAAACTCAATAGTTCCACAAACAATACAACATTGTTTGTGTACAGGAAATAACAACAAACTAAAGTTATCAAATAGAGGGTGTATGATGATTTTAATGGAGACTCACCAACAGAAATGGAGAAGGGAGGAAGAAAGCAGGAAAAGATTTCACAGGTTAATATTGTATATTTACTGTTGTTTGTGTGTTAAATATCACTTTTGCAAGTTGTGTAATGTAATATGTATGGTAACCACTTAGAAATCCTCTAGAAATATACACAAAACAAAAGAAGATAGAAATCAAAAAGGCTCATCACTAGAAAGCAGTCAAGCTGAAAAAAAAAATAGGAAAATGAGAATAAAAAGACAAAGAAGATATAAGACACTCAAATAGCAAAATGAATGAAGTAGACCCTTCATTTTCAGTAATAACCTTAAAAGTAATGGTCTAAACTCCCCATGCAAAAGGCAGAGAATGAAAGAATGGATTAAAAAAATGACCTACACTTTTGCTGCCCACAAGAAACAGACCTTTGACATAAGAACACAAACAGATTGAAAATAAAAGGACAGGGGAAAAAAAAAAAAATCCGTGCTGCCCGTAACCAAAAAGAGCAGGGGTGACCATACTGATATCAGATAAAATAGACATTAAATCAAAATCTATTATGAGTAAATAAAGGAAAATATTACATAATAATAAAAGGGCCAATCCTTCAAAAGAACATAACTATTATATATATATATATATATATATGCACTTAACATCAATACTCAAAATACATGAAACAAATACTAGCCAATATAAAAAGAAAAATAGGCAATTCCACAACAATATTTGGGGACTTCAACATGTCATATTCAATTCTAGAAAGGATATCTAAAAAGAAAACTACTAAGAACATGGAGAACTTAAATAAAACCATAAGCCAATTTGACCTAATGGATGTATATAGGACACTTCACCCATCATCAGAACAATATACATTTTTATCCGGTGTACATGATCATTTTTCAGAATGGATAATAGCTAGGACACAAAATAAGTCTCAACAGATTTAAAAAGGTTGAAATCATACAAAGCATTTTCTCTGACCATAATGGTATGAAGCTAGAAATCAAAAATAGGAGAAATAATGAAAGAAAATTACATGGAAACTAAATAATACACTTAAAAAAAACTATTGAGTCACAGAAAAAATAAAAAATGAAATTAAAAAATGGAGTTGAGACACAGCAAAAGCAGTATTCAGAGGGAAATTTGTAGCAATAAATGCTTACATTAAAAAAGAAGATCCAAAATCTATAGCTTAAACCAACAACTTGAACAAACAGAACATGAAGTGCAAAAGGAGCACAAAACTACCAGAATAAAGGAAATAATAAAGACCAGGCCAAAAATAAACTAAATAGAAACTAGAAAAACATTAGAAAAAAAAATCAACAAAACCAGAAATTGGTTCTTTGAAAGGATGAATAAAAGAGAAAAAACATTTGCTAGATTGACAAAAGAAAAATTCTAGAAGAGGCAACTAACCAAAATAAGAAATGAAACTGGAGACATTACAACAGATCCAACTGAGATAAAGAGGATCATAACAGAGTACTGTGAAAAATTTTACTCTAACAAATTTGAAAACCCAGATGAAATGAGCAAATTCCTGAAAACACACTACCTCCCTAAACTAATGCAAATCACAGTAGAAAATCTAAACAGAACCACTATAAAAGAAGAGATTGAAGATGTCATAAAAAAAAAAAAAAAACAACTACGAACACCAACAATAGAAAGCCCAGGACCAGATGGCTTCACTGGAAAATTTACCATACATTCAGAGGAGAACTGACAGCAATTCTATTTAAACCCTTCAAAAACAGAAAAGGAAATTGTCATGCATTGAATTGTGTCCCCCATAATATCTGTCAGCTTGGCTAGGCCATGATTCCCAGTATTGTGTGAATTGTCCACCATTTTTGTCTTCTGATGTGATTTTTCTCTGTGTTGTGAATCCTATCTCTATGATGTAACGAGGTGAGATTAGCGTCAGTTACGTTAATGAGGTAGGACTCAATCTACAAGATTAGATTGTGTTTTATGCCAATCTCTTTTGAGATCTAAAAGAGGGGCAAACAGAGAGACAGGGGAACCTTATACCACCAAGAAAGCAGCACCAGGAGCAGAGTGCATCCTTTCGACCTGGAGTTCCTTATGGGGAAGCTCCTAGAACAGGGGAAGATTGATGACAAGCACCTTCCTTCAGAACCTAAAGAGAGAGAAAGCCTTACCCTAGAGCTGACACCTGAATTCAGACTTCTAGCCTACTAGGCTATGAGAGAATAAATTTCCCTTTGTTAAAGCCATCCACCTGTGGTATTTCTATGACAGTCCTAAAAAACTAAGACAGAAGGAAAACTCCATAATGCTTTCTGTGTAACCAGCATCACCTTCATACCTAAACCAGGTAAGAACATCACAAAAAAAAGAAAATTAGAGACCAATGTCCCTCATGAATATATATGCCAAATTTTTCAGTAAAATTCTAGCCTACAGAATTCAACAACGTATCAAAATATCATACACCACAATCAAGTGGCATTTATACTAGGATTGCAAAGGTGGCTCCACATTAGAAAGTCAATCTATATAATTCAACACATAAACAAAGGAAAAGAACCATGTAATCATATCAATCAATACACAAAAGGCATTCGGTCAAATCCAAAAGCCATTCCTGATAAAAACTCTCAGCAGAATAGAAATAGGAGGAAATGTTCTTAACAAAATTAATGGCATATATACAAACTAATAGCCAGCATTATTCTCAGTGGAAAAATACTGAGAGACTTCACCCTGAGAATGGAAACTAGACAAGGATTCTTGTTATCACCACTCTTAGCCAATATTGTACTGGAAGTCCTACCCAGAATAATAAGGCAAGGAAGAGAAATAAAAGGTATCCAAAGCAGAAATTAAGAAGTAAAACTATCTCTATTTGCTATAGACATGATCCTATACATAGAAAACCCTAAAGATTCCACAAGAATACTGCTGGAATTAACAGACGAATTCAGCAACATTGCAGGGTACAAGACCAACACACAAAAATTAGTTGGACTCCTTTATATTAAAAGGAGAGCTCCAAAAAAGGAAATCAAGTAAACAATACCATTTACAAAAGCCTCTACAATGATAAAATATCCTGGAATTAACCTAATCAGGGCCATAAAAGATTTATACAATGAACATTATAAAACATTACTACAAGAAGATAAAAGAGATCTTTATAAATGAAAGGACATTCTGTGCTCATAGATTGGAAGAGTTAACAGTGAAAATGTCAGTACTACCTAAAGCAATGTACAGATACAACACAATCTCGATTGAAATCCCAACAACATTTTCTACTGAAATCGGAAAACTAATGACCAACCTTATACGAAAAGAAAGGAGGCCCTGGATAGCTAAAGCAATATTGAACAATAAGGTCAAAGCAAGAAGTCTCACACTCTCCTACATCAAAACATACTATATAGCCACTGTAATCAAAATATCCTGGTATTGGTTCAATGATAGACAAGCCAGATCAATAGAATAGAATTGAGAAATCGGAAATAAATTCATCTATTTATGGACAATTGAGTTTCAGCCAGAGATCAAAGTCCATTCAATGAGGAAGGAACATTCTTTTTAATTAATTGTGCTGGCAAAATTAGAAATCCACATATAGAAAAATGAAACATGACCCATTTCTTACTCTAAACACAAAAACTAAATCAAAATGTATCCATGGCTTAAATGTTAAACCTAAAACTCTAATGTCCCTGGAAAAAAACATAGGGAGAACACTATGGGACCTAATCCTTTGTTAAAATAGAATGTCAAGCATAACTACAAATGCATGATCAGCAGACAAGTTAGATAAATTGGACCTCATCAAAATTAAATGTTTATTCTTATCAAAAGACTTCGTCAAAAGAATAACAAAAAAATAGACAGGGAAAAAATATTTTTGGAAAAGACATATTCAATAAGATCCAATCTCTAAAATTTATAGAAAACTTAACTCAGCAATAAAAAGTCAAAAAACTCAATTATAAAAGGGACAAAAGACATGAACAGAAACTTTACCAAGGACGACATTCAAGCAACCGACAAATACATGAAAATATGCTCAAAATTGTTAGACATTAGAGAGATGCAAATCAAAACTACAATGAGATACCATCTCATTCTAGCTAAAATCACACTGATAAAGGAAAAAAAAAGAAACATAATAAATGTTGGCAATTGGTAAGACTGGAACTCTTATCCATTGATGGTGGGACTGTAAAATGGTACAAACACTATGTAGAATGATATGGTGCTTCCTCAAAAAACTAGAAATATAATTACCCTATGGTCCAGCAATCCAACTTCTCGGTACACACCCTAGAGACTTAATAGAAATGACACAAACAGACATATGCACAACTACATTCATTGCAAAACTATTCACAAGAGCAAAGAAATGGAATAAATGGAGTGCCCATCAACACAGGAATGATAAGCAAAATGAAGTACATACATACGAAGTACAAACATTATATCATGGATGGACCTGGAGGACATAAGGCTAAGTGAAAGAAGTCAATCACATAAGGACAAATATTGTATGACCCCACTTTTATAAGAAAAGAAAAATAGAGATGTATATACAGGCCAATGTTCACTGGTGGTTACCAGGGAGGTGTGCGGGGACAGGGAATCATGCTCCAGGTTGTAGACACAGGCAGTCCCCAGGTTACAAACATTCAATTTATGGACAACTCGTTTTTGCTCTTTAATGTTATGCAATTTGCCCTCACTTTGAAATGATTGAACCAACCCCTACTCGCAACAAATTCTTCATCAAAATCACCTACGCCTGGTACATACGCAGCTTGAAATCATTGAAGAGGCTTCAATCTTTTTGCACTAAAGTAAGGCTAAATAAGAACTGTGTGCACCTGATCTGGCTTAGCTACAAATTCGACTTAAAGACACAGGAATGGATCTTGTTCATAACCTAGCGACTGCCTATACTTGCTATTTTTGATGATGGGAGAAGTAGCACTGAATGGGAGTGTAGTGAGCACAGCTTGACCAAAGTAAACAATGTCACTAAGAAGCACTTAAGAAACAAGGATGTTTGTACTAAAGAATTTGACATATATAATTTGGCAGCAACACCAAAAATGACCAAAATATGAGTATATGATGACATATGTATGTGTATAAGCATGTAGGTATATGGGTAGGCACAGGTGTATACATATGTTTGCACAGATAGAAGTATCTACATGTATGCATACATACAGATACGTGTGTGCAGGCACAAATATTCACAGAAGATACAATTATAGGTACTTCTTAAACATTACCAAACACCTTGAGAGACTGGTTTTCTAGGTTTGAAGGTTTAGGATCTTAGTCTCATGGGACAACTCACTGAATTGGCATAATATAGTTCATAAAGTTTATGTTCTGCACCCTAGTGAAGTGAGTAGTGCCTGTGGTCTTAAAAACTTGCAAGCATCCATTTAAGATACAACTATTGGTCTCTACTTGTCAGGGGCAAAAGAGGAAGAAGAAATTCAAAATCTCCAAGAAGAAACAAGTCTACAGGGCTAATAGCCTACATGAGCCAAGGTCTCATCTACACTGAGACCAGAAGAACTAGATGGTGCCCAGCTACCACTACTGACTGTTCTGATCAGGGCCACAATAGATGAATCCTGAGAGAAGGGGAGAAAAATGTGGAACAGAACTAGAACTCCTAAAAAGTTCAGACTTACTGGACCAGTTGAGATCAGGGGACTCCCTGAGGCTATTGCCCTGGGATACTCTTTTAACTTTGAACTGAAACTCTCCCCTGAGATCACCATTTAGTAAAACAACAAAGTGGCATGCAAAATAAAGGATATTACCTGTAAATACAGTGCTCTACTAAGAAAAAAATGTATATATGAGATCAAAAGGTCAACATTTACTCTAAAAAAAAGATGAGAAGATAAGGGCTCAGGAAACTAGAGTACTAGAAACAGAACAACAAGAACACGAAGAGAGTGTTGATATATTGTGAAAATGTAAGTAATGTCACGTTCAATATGTATAGAAAATGCTAAATGGAAACATAATGTACTGTGCAAACTTCTATCAAAACACAACAAAATATTATTAAAAAGAAAAAAACTCATTACCAAAGAAGGAATTCAGTTATTTAAAGATGTGTTGAAAGTCATTAATTCTAATTCAACCCAGGAAAACAAGGAATTTGAAAGTATTTAAGTGACATCAGGAGACATGGATTGTAAATACGGAAAATTTTATCTTATCTAAAATATGTATTTACGGCACTGGGTTTTTTTTTAAATATATAAAGAGATAATGAGGATATTATGTAACAAAATATCGTGTAATATTTACAGAGTTGATGTCTTGCACAGTGAGAACTTGTAAAAATGTGAACCTAGTGATCCAGGAGGCACTTTATATCCTATGAAGGATAAATACAAAGAAATTAATGCCTAGGTGTAATGTAGTGAAATTTCATAATACTAAAGATACATAGAAAATCTTAAAAGAAGCCAGACACAAAAAAAAATGACCTTATGAAAAAATGATAATGACAGTTACCTTTTCAACAGAAATAACAGAACACAGAAACTGGAATAATACTGATAAAAATTCAAAGTAAATAATTGTCAAACTAATTTTGGGTTCACAGAAAAAAATATTTTTAAAGAATGAGGGAGAAATAAAAGACATTTATAGATTAAAAAATTAGAAAAATTTTAGTACAAAGTGGTCTGTACTGAAATAACTTCTAAAGACTATCTATTAGAAAGAAAGACAATGATGTTAGAATGATGGGTAGAGATTGCAGAAGGAGTGATCAGTATTAAACAGTAAACTTTTATGTAAATACAAATAAATAACACCTGAATAAAAGCAACAATAAAACTAATAGTTCCAAAATTTATTATAAAAGAAGAGAATACAAATATTGAATAATTCACACATAAATCTATGGGTGGGTGGTGGATGACGGTGGTGATCAGAGTTAACTATAAGTAGTTTCTATATTGTTTGGGAGATATTAAGAATATTTTTTCTCAAACATATTTGAAAAAACACATTTTAGGTCAAATATTTAAGAGAAAATGTTAAACATAACTACAAAAAAGAGAAACCATTGCATATTTGTGAAAAGCAAGAGAAAAAACAGAACAAAACAAAAGCATAGCAAAAACATAGGTTTCACTTGAAAGGGGTGCATGCATAGTAAATTTGGAAAATAAAGATAAAAATGTAATATAGTAGAATTGTAAATATATCAAAATTATGAACATAAACAAATTAGATACTTAGGTACAGTGTATATAGATTTATCTTAATTTTTATGAAATATTAAATAGGTAATGACAAAACATTCATAGAATTTCTGTCACTGCCATTATTTGTTTTATCTCATCATGTCATTTAACTGTCAAATAAATAATTTACTTGGTGCCATGGGTTGAATTGTATGCTCTCTCCAAAATATGCTGAAGCCTTATGATTTGTGCCTGTGAATCTGCCTTTCTCAGTCTCCTAGAGCTTCCATAAGAAAATATGACAAAGTGGGTGGCTTTAAAGTACAGAAATTTATTTTCTTACAGTTATAGAGGCCAAAAATCTAAATGCAGGGCTTCAGCTCTCCCTGTTGGTTCTTCCCTTTTCTCTTTTAATATCTATATGGCCAGGTATTTCTCGGCATTCCATGGCTGGTAGACATATTCCCACATGCAGTTTCCCCCCATGGGTAAATTTCCTTTTATAAAACACTCAGAAGAGGTTAGGATTAGGACTCACTCTACTCTGGTAACCTGTAACCTGTTGCCATCGAGCCAATTCAGGCTCATAGCCACCCTATAGGTCAGAGTAGAACTGCCCCATAGAGTTTCCAAGGAGCCCCTGGTGGATTTGAACTGCCGACATTTTGGTTAGCAGCTGTAGCACTAAACCACTATGCTACCAGGGTTTCCCCTACTCTGGTGTAACCTTCAAATAACCTTATCACATTGTAACCTGACATTACTAATGCCAGTGCATTTCCATGAGTCCTTAAACTGTTGAAATTAGATTTGGTCCTCCCTACATTACACAGAAGGGCTGGCTGTGACCACTAAGTGATTTCAACAGAGGACGCAGCAACAGGAAGAATGAATGAGAAGGAAAATCATCACCTGAACCCTATTTTGAAGTGAGAACTCCAACAAGAACCATATCACCTCCTATTTCCTGGCTGCCTTCTAGAGTTTTTTTCTCCCCAGAACACCTGCACGGCCACCATCTTGCTGCCCAAATCACATATAAGCCCTGTCTACCCATACCTCCAGTTGCTGGATCTGAGGAAATTCCTCCCGGCTCCTTGCTCTGCACATTGCAATAATTACTTTCTCAAAGACCCATGTCCAGGTAATTGGCAAGTCTGAGTGCATTGGACAAGGACCCGCCTTTTCAAGTTCAGTAAAAATTTTGGCACTCAAACATGTGGCCTCTGTCCAGAGCCCAGCACCCCCTCGCCCGTGAACGGAAACTCCACCAACCCTCAGTGCGCAGGGAGCCTCCTGTTTGGGAGAATGGAGTGGGTCTCCTAACCACCACTGAAAGGGCGAATGGCCCTAGGAATTTCTCTTGTTAAGTGTAAGAGCTTAAGATTGGATGTGGAAGATATCTGGAGGATTGAAAGCCCTACTAAGATCAACCTCATTATCTTGCCCCATTGCTCCCCGAGCTGATGGCAGAGAATGGGCAACCTAGTTTATGGTTGTTGACTTGGGTTAAATTTAGGTTCTGGTTCTGTTTCTGAGTGTGAGTGTGTGTGTGTGTGTGTGTGTGTGTGTGTGAAATATGGAAAACCAACCTAGTGTACCTTTACTGGTTCTCTTTGTTTTTTCATATGGGTTCTGATTACTGTTTGGGGTCACTTAACTACAACAAAAGTGAGGGAAAATGGGATGAATTTCCCTACATACAGACCTTTATGTCTCTCTGGCAAAAAAAAATCTGCAAAAACAGTGTAAGCTAATGGTGCAGGGGAGAAAAACTCTACCTGGAGAGGCCTGAGACAAAAGCCAGGCCAGATAAATGGGATGATTGGTAGGATGTTAGGGCCTTCTGGTTCCACCCAGCCAGAGACCCAAGGCCACATGCATGTAAATGGGAAGATAAGGTGTGAGAAGAAGAAAAATCTGTAATGTTTTAAAAGGGTTATGTGTTTAGGATTATGCTTTTATGTGGAAGTACTACAGAAAACATGTAACTTTGCCTTTGGCCAATACTTAATTGGATATGCTAAAAGGGGAACTAGGATTTGCCTGGGAAACACAGACTTTTTGTTTATAGAATCGGGGCTTAGCCCCACCCAGATTTGCATTTACCCATACTCCTTCCACCTGGAGATGTAGGCTCGGTTCTTGGTTCAGCAGACACTGCCTCTTTGCCAAATTGCTCATGAGTCAGAAACTCCCAGTCCTGCCCAGGGAATAGTCTCCCCACCACACACCTATAAAAAATAGGGTGCAATTTGGCTAGGGAACCATCCAAGTTTTCTCGGGGCAATTTTTGTTGAGAAAATTCCTGCCAGACTGGATCACAACAGCCAGGCTAGAGGGTTTATCTGGGTCCATATACCATTCTCCACCTCTGACCTGTATAACTGGAAGAATAAAGATGACCCAAAATGCACAGCTTTGTTTGTGTCCATCTTTGCCATCACCCTAGTTGTGTCAGCCACTCTGTAGAGGAATGTAAGATGGTCTTAGAAAAGGCATGCCAAGAGGCTGACAGGTTGCATAACCTCAACCCTGAGAATGGTATTAGACTCCTGGCAGACCAAGGTGTACCTGCCACCGATATTGGCTGGGGCAGGGCAGCTAGAATATTATGAAACTGTTTGACAGCAAGGAGACCCAAAACAGAAGAGCCTTAGGATAGTTCAGGATATACAACAAGGCCCCAAGGAAAATTGCTCCAGCTTCCTAGAACAGGTGTATGAAGCATACTAATGTAAACCCTGAAGACCCAGAGACTTCCAGGTTAATAAACTCGACCCTTATCAGCCAGAAAACCTCTGACATCAGGCAGAAACTTCAAAAGCTAGGAGGTCTGAATGAATGAGGAATGAATACCTCACAACTTGAGATTGCCTTTAAGGTCTTCAATATTCAGGACCGGGTACAAGGGGAAAAGGCTGTGCTCCTGGAAACAGCTCTTGAAGGTAGCCCATTACCCAGGCAGATCTCACACAGGGTAAGTCCTTGGGGACTTCAAAAGGACCGGTGGCCAACACAAGGCCCTTTAAAACTAGACCCTAGACAGTGTATTTCCTGCAAACAACAAGGCCACTGGAAATGTGAGCCCCCTTCGCAGCCAACCCAGTCTGAGCAGAAACCTATAACACAGCTCCTGCAGCTATCAGCCAATGACTTGGATTCTCTTGCAACCCATGAGGCGCCCTGGTTGCGGTAACGGTGGGAGGACAACTTACTGACACAACAGACCAGAGAGCTAGAGAACATGACCTCTGCTCCTGTCTCAGGCACAGAGGGGATCCCTCCAGCCGCCCCAGGCAGGGGCAAATCTACAGTCCACAGCCCATGACTGTCTTCAATGGCAGAGTGGAGAGCTGCCAAACACAGGGAGAGTCAGCACACAGCTTTAGGGCTTGGTGAGATGATCCCCAAACCCTGACAGGCCCATGACAGCAAAGGGCATCTTGGCTGGAGGAAAGAAATCCTACTAGAGATGCCTTTTTTGAATAATGTACTATGGTCAACAGTTACACACTACCCCAGGCACCAAAAGGCAAACAGAGCTCATGAATGGGGCTTTGACCTTAACAATAAAACAGAAGACGAATACAGTTCCAAGGAGAGATGTTAATAACAGAACACCTGATGCACTCGATAATAAAGGAAGGTCATGAGAGCACACATTACAGTAGGGATGCTATGTTTCAACAATGTGTCACCTGTGCAAAGAACAATCCAAAACCGGGCCCACCACTTCCTATGCCTGGGGTACGAGCCCGCAGGACTGGACCCACAGAGAAGACTGGCAAGTGGACTTAACAGCTATGTCAATGGCTACATGAGGCTTCAAGTACCTTCTGGTGTTTATAGATACCTTTACTGGATAGGTAGAAGCCTTCCGCTTCTGAACGGAAAAGGCATTTGAAGTATGCAGAACTCACCTCAATGAAATTATTTCTAGATTTGGCCTATTTTATTCAATTCAAAGCGATAATGGAGGAGCCATTGTAACCAAAGTAGGGAGGTATAGAAATCTAGCAGAAGCTACATGCTCCCTGGAGACCACAGTCACTACTGCGTTGACTGCATGCTTAAAAAGTCTAATTAGAAACCTAAGCTAGTGTGAGCAATGTAGGTGAATACGTGTATTCTAAGAGACCAACCTGCCCTGGATCAAGCTGCTACATTGCTCTGTTGACAGTCCAGGTGGCCCCTAGAAGCAGGTTCCAATTGAGCACCTATGAAATGCTGTATAGGAGACCTTTCCGTACAGCAGCCTGAGGATATAGCGCTTCAGATGATCCTTAAAGTAGTCCAGGAACTTAAATGTTTCCAGGTTATCTTAGGTGACATTAACTTAAACGTTTTTGCATCCTGGCTCCCTGTCATGAGGAAGCAGTTGCAAAGACTACTGCAAACAATTTGTGTCTTTCCACAGTGTCTTTATTAGTTACTAATATTGTAGTTACAGAGGTTCTTGGCTACCCTGGACGCAAGAGATCTCAATTCACCAGCTTACAGCAAGTGAGGATGGTGTTTGAGGTTGTTGTTTTCTGGTCAAGGCTGTTGTTGATGGCTCGGATGTCAAATCGGCCTCGATTCTTGAGAATCTCTCATGGATCTCTATCAGTCTCTTGAGCACAAGGGCTTATTATCCCTTAGCTCTCAACGTATGGCCGAAGCAACGTGTCTTGGGTTTGGGAGTGAACTAAGAGTAAGCCCAGGCAAGCTGCCACAACCTACTGCTTCCTAGCTCAGAGTTTGACCCTCAACGTATGAACGAGATAACGGAGCACTAAGCAACATGTTTTAGACTAGGAGGAAGGTTGAGAGTAAGTCCAGGCAAGCTGCTGCAGCCCACTGCTTCCCGACCTCCTGGGCCCTAGTCCTCACTGTATGACAGAGATAGGCAACGTCTCTAGGATTTAGGAGTAAGCCCAAGTGAGCTGCCACAGCCCACTGCTTCCCAGTCCACAGCGTATGACCGAGTTGGCTCTGGTTATGACTGGAGCAAAGTTGAGTCTTAGTGTCCCTTCTTCTATACTTGTTGGAGCTCTTTGAGCCCATTTGGTTGGTGTTGATTAGTCCTTGTTTACGACTTAGTTGGCCTCAGTGTCTTCTGTTGATAAGGTTATTTTTCTTCTCTAGGTTGTATCATCTTCTTTATCTCCTTTCTTCACATGCTGTTTACTTCTGCATTTGCTTTCAATGAGCCTACTCTCCACACTCCCCATTCCCTGCTCCATTTCTATTTCAGTCTCCTGGGCTGGGGGTGAGTCCAACTTGCATTTCAGTGGCTATTGGCATGTGTTCTGCTTATATGAGGCAATTTCCCTTGCTTCTCTTGTCACCTAAGATAGGCCATTCTCTTTGCCCTCCTAAATTCTAGGGGAGGCTGTGGTACTTGTCGTCCATTAGTCCTTTGGACTAATCTTTCCCTTGTGTCTTTGGTTTAAAGTCTTCTTTTGCTGCTGCCCCAGAAGCTAATCACTCCTTGCTTGTTCCTAGGTCCCTAAAACTCTGCCCCATGTCAGCAGGGAGTAGCTGGTTTAGTCGCCGACCCTTACCCTTTAAGGTTAAGAAATTGATATAATTCAAGGGAACGTTGTAACCTGAATTTATTAATGCCAGTAAATTTCCATTAATCCTTGTTGTTAGGTGTTGTCGAGTCAGCTCTGACTCATAGTGACCCTATGCACAACAGAATGAAACACTGCCCAGTCCAGAGCCATCCTTACAATCGTTGTTATGCTTGAGCCCATTGTTGCAGCCACTGTGTCAATCCACCTCGTTGAGGGACTTCCTCTTTTCTGCTGGCCCTGTACTTTGCCAAGCATGATGTCCTTCTTCAGAGACTGATCCCTCCTGACAATATGTCCAAAGTGTGTAAGACGCAGTCTCTCTATCCTTGCTTATAAGCAGCGTTCTGGTTTTACTTCTTCCAAGACAGATTTATTCATTCTTCTGGCAGTCCATGGTATATTCAATATTCTTGGCCAACACCACAATTCAAAGGCATCAATTCTTCTTCGGCCTTCCTTATTCATTCTCCAGCTTTCACATGCATATGATGCGATTGAAAATACTGTGGCTTGGGTCTGGTGTACCTTAGTCTTCAAGGTGACATCTTTGCTCTTCATCACTTTAAAGAGGTCCTTTGCAGCAGATTTGCCCAATGCAATGCATCTTTGATTCCTTGACTGCTGCTTCCATGGCTGTTGATTATGGATCCAAGTAAAATGAAATCCTTGAAAACTTCAATCTTTTCTCCGTTTATCATGATGTTGCTCATTGGTCCAGTTGTGACGATTTTTGTTTTCCTTATGTTGAGGTGCAATTCATACTGAAGGCTGTCGTCTTTGATCTTCATTAGTAAGTGCTTCAAGTCCTCTTCACTTTCAGCAAGCAAGGTTGTGTCATCTGTATAACGCGGGTTGTTAATGAGTCTTCTTCCAATCCTGATGCCCTGTTCTTCTTCATATAGTCCAGCTTCTCGGATTATTTGCTCAGCATACAGATTGATTTTTTTTCTTTTTATTCAATAGGTATGGTAAAAGAATACAACGCTGACGCTGACCTTTCCTGACTTGAAACCAATCAGTATCCCCTTGTTCTGTCCAAACAACTGCCTCTTGATCTATGTACAGATTCCTTATGAGCACAATTAAGTGTTCTGGAATTCCCATTCTTCGCAGGGTTATCCATAGTTTGTTATGATGCACACAGTCGAATGCCTTTGCATAGTCAATAAGACACAGGTAAACATCCTTCTGGTATTCTCTACTCTCAGCCAGGATCCATCTGGCATCAGCAATGATATCCCTGGTTCCACATCCTCTTCTGAAACAGGCCTGAATTTCTGGCAGTTCCCTGTCGATATACTGCTGCAGCCGTTTTTGAATGATCTTCAGCAAAATTTTGCTTGCGTGTGATATTAATGATATTGTTCTATAATTTCCACATTTGTTTGGATCACCTTTCTTGGGCATAGGCATAAATATGGATCTCTTCCATTCAGTTGGCCAGGAGGCTGTCTTCCATATTTCTTGGCACAGATGAGTGATCACCTCCAGCGCTGCATCTGTTTTTTGAAACATCTCAATTGATATTCCATCAATTCCTGGAGCCTTGTTTTTCACCAATGCCTTCAGAGCAGCTTGGACTTCTTCCTTCAGTACCATTGGTTCCTGATCATATGCTGCCTCTTGAAATGGCTGAACATTGACTAATTCTTTTTGGTATAATGACTCTGTGTTTTCCTTCCATCTTCTTTAAGGACCATTAGTCCTTAAACTACCCCAAATCAGATTTGCAATGCCCCGCGCGCACTGAAGGGCCAGCTGTAACCACTAATTGACTTCAACAGACACAGCAACAGGAGAAATTAATCAGATGGAAAATTATCACCTGAATCCTATTTTGAAGCGAGAGGTGCAAAAAGAACCACATCACCTCCTGTTTCCCTGCCACCTTCTAGAGTTTTCCTTCCCTAGAACACCTGTGTGGCTGCCATCTTGCTGTCCAAATCACATATAAGCCCTGACTACCCATAACTCGAGGAGCTGGATCTGAGAAACTTCCTCCCAGCTCCTTGCTCTCTGCATTGCAATAAAGTTACTTTCTCAAAGACTGGTGTCCAGACTAGTGTCCAGAAAATTGGCAAGTCTAAGCACACTGGACAAGGACCCACCTTTCTGGGCTCAGTAGCAACATCTGTAAGGAAAACTACACATTGAACTCCAATGTGTAGGGAATTATCTAGCCTGGACACTAAAGATATGTTGGTGAATAAAAAAGAAAGTGTCCCTTTCATACCAGAGGTTAGATTTCCAGGAAGGAAGGAAAACATAAACACGCACACATTCATACCCACCTGGAAAAAAAAAAGTTCCGATAGTGATAAAATTAAGGAAATATACACGTATTGATAATGGCGTAGAAGCAGTCAAGTGGGAGGAGGTCTACATTAGCGAGAGCAAAGAAATAGCTACCATATCAAGTGTTCTAAAGCAGAAATCAGCATGGCATATTTGAGGAAAAGGAGGAAGAGCAAAGTGGTTGAAACACAAAGAGAAATTAGAAATTTATTCAGGGAAGCTAGAGAATAAATCAAATCTATGCCTAAAAAAAACACAATCTTAATGACCATATTTCACAGATACATAGAAATACAAAGAAGTAAAATACTTTTTAAATAGGTCCTGGGCCTCATGTGCAGAACTACATTAAATGACTTGATGCCTGCTTTATTTAAAATAGGCTTTTTTTTTTATCATTAGTGGCAAATATATATCGAAATCATCAATATTTCCATACAGCAGGCTTTCATTTCTCACTCAGGTATCCAGTTCAAGGCAGGTTCAAGTTGTGGGGAAGTGCTCTGTTCCATATAACTCAATAGACAGAGGTCGAAGACCCTGCTACCTTCAACATGTGGCCTCCAAGATTGCCCTGGACTTCAACATCTAGTGAGAGTGGGAATGAGCATGGAGAATCATGAGTGGGAGTTATTTATTTATTTATTTATTTTTAATTTGCAAGTCTGTTGAGTGGCACCAGCTAGTTCCATTTAGTTGGATACTATTCAATCACAAGGCCAACACTTCATTGAAGGAAGGCTGTGAAATACTGTCTAGAAAGAAGTGGAAATGATGAAGAGTTAATGTTGTTGATTGCCGTCCAGTCCATTCTGACTCATGATGAACCTATGTGTGCAGTGTGGAACTGCTCCATAGGATTTTCAAGGATAAAACCTGCCATAATGCCTCATTTCTAAATTTTGGGATCACACCACCATTCTCATGCAGAGTTTTGTCTTCTTATTTGGTGGGTAGACATGACCTGAAACATACTTTAATAAAGTAAATGTAAGTTTTTATTAGCTGATACTGTTAGTTTATAATAGCTTGGTAAAAAGCATTATTTAAAATATTTTTCTCCATTAGTTGCCTTCAATTTGGCTCCAAATCACAGTGACCTAATATAAAACAGAACTAAACTTTCTCTAGTCCTAGCCATCTTTACGTTTCCTGCTCTGAATCCATTGTTTTTACCATTGTCTCTGTCCTTACCGGAAGCCTCCCTAGCTTTCACTGACCCTTCACTTTACCAAGCATAAAGTCCTTTTCAAGCTACTGCTCTTTCTTGATGACACCTCCAAAGTAAGCGAGCCAAAGTCTCACCATCCTCAATTCTAAGGAACATTCTGGTTGTATTTCCTCTAAGACTAATTTGTTAATTTGTTCTTCTGTACTTTTGGTGATTAAAAAAAAAAAATCACACATTTACTATGAATGTAAGGTGTAAGGGTAAATACACATCCAAAAAGAAAAGAAAATTCCCTTGCTGTAAAAAGGGAAAGAGACTCTCTCATCCCTTTTCTTAAAATGTTTACTTTAGAAAACTTGTAACTATAAATTCTCTGCCTCTTTTAAAATGTGTACAAATCTTTTACCAAGCTGAATAAGCATCTTAGCAGTTTTAAAACCCAAGAACTTTTCCCTAAGGACCTGGCGGTCATCTCTTTGAAATGTAATCATTGAGGAGTAGAAGATCTTTCTCTGTTTCTATGAGAGGATAGGAGCCTTACTTCTGCAGGCAACTTCCTCAAAGCTGCAAAACTATCTCTGTCATGTAAAAACATGTAGATGTGAGAAATTCATTCTTTTCTTTGGATAAAGGCACGTAGAAGGAAAGGGTGGCAACCCCAATTACTAGATGAATTTTGGAATAACTGTGTGATAAATGATGTTGTTAAGTCCTCTTACTTGCTGACTACTTATGATTTATCTTGAGAACATGTATGAAATGGGTTTCATCTATTTGGCCATATAAAGGGTCAGATTTTTTTTTTTTTCCCCTGTCTCTGCAACCTCTTTAGCAGATTGCCTGTGATGCATCATATTCTGGTTTAATGCTTACTCAATAATAAAATTGTTTTTCTCTTTTTTTTTCTTTATTTTTGTCTTCTACCTTTCTGGAGAAGTTTTCAGGGTTGGGACCAGATTTCTTTTTTGGATTTTCTCTATCCAACAATGGATATTTTTGTTCAGAAATTATAATAACAGATCTTAAAATCTAAGTTAGAAAGAATTATTACTCATTCACTGTAATGACTTCACTGGGGTTTTGATGCTAACCCAAATACATTTGGTGTGTACGAAAAAAAAATGTGTACTAAAGCATGGAGAGATCTTCAACAGCTACGGTGTACCGCCTGTGTCTAAACTGACCAGCCATCAATCATTGGTAAAGTCTTGACTATGCTTAGTCATCGTCTGATTTCTAATGCAATGACTACATGCTAGTCATCGGCTCTCATATGAGAATAAATATTCTGTTTGTTTAGTCCTAATTATATTTGCCAAGTGATATGGATGATATGCTATATAAACGCTCCTCTATATCTGTCCCTAAAAGCCAGACCACGTAGACACAGGCTTACTGAGTTTTATTTTAATATTAAGTCCTTGTTAACTAAAGAAGCACACTATCTAGTCATTAGAAATCTGCTGCCCCATAATCTGTAGATAGATTGCAGAGAACACTATCATCTGGCCATCTGAGATAGATCACCAGGTGAAGTTTAAGTTTGTTTTGTTTTATTTTTAGTAGAAGCGTACAAGGTACAATGTGCTTCCCCTAAGGAACTAATGTTCATTTTACTTTCTTATATTGGATGTTCTATCAGTGACCATGTGTCAACCTTTCCCCTTGGCTGCATTAAAGCTGAGTAAAAAATTAGAAACTCATTTACGGCCTAGAAATTTAATTTCTTCTTTTCCTTATGACTCCCTTGTTTATATTTATTTTCTACTGATGTTCTGCTTTCATTTCTATTTCATCACTGATTTTTTTTTATTTGTATTCTTATTGTGACCCTCCTCTATGTTTTGTAGGAATGATGAAGATATGCACAGATAAGTAAAAAATAATACAACTTCTAAAGATGCACTGAGGCAATTGTTAAAGGCGAGTGTTCACATGACTACTCAGGTTTCTCGTCATTCCACATGTCTGTACAACCAAAAAACCCACTTGGATAGATATTTCACTGCTTACTTTATTTCTGTTCAGACTATTTGAGGATTTCTATGGTATATACAAATTTCAGCTCCATATTCCCTGTGTCTGTATATAAAAAAAGTCTTAAACAATTTCCTGAATGGTATAGTTGAACATTGTGCAGTAAATGCAATTGTTTCATATCTGGGATGTTCAGCATTTCATTAATGTGTAAATACATGTGTATGAGCTTGTCCTTAGATTTAAACACTGCAAACACACCCAAGGCTTTTTAACACATAAGAACGAAAAGAGAAATTAGAACATTGTAAAGCAAAAAAGAAACCTGACCTGCTACAAGCTTCTTTCAGCAGTAATGAGATTTGGACTATTCTGACCTTCCCTCTTTGTTAGGCCAAGTCTCCTGTCAAACTCTTAGAACCACTAAAGTTTTGAAAAAAATTGAGAAATTCTCAAATACTTGCTAAGGAAGTCAAGGATAGGTGTTAGTCATTGTTGGTGCACCAATTAACCTGAAAATGTGTAAACATAAGTCACAATAGCTGTGTGCTTTTGTTGGTAGGTGCCCTCCAGTCGACTCCAACTCATAGTGACCCTATGTACAACAGAATGAAACACTGCCTGGTCCTGCACCATCCTCATGATCGTTGTTATGCTTCAGCCCATTGTTGCAACCACCATGTCAGTCCAACTCATTGAGGACCTTTCTGTTTCTGACCCAAACGTGATGTCCTTCTCCAGGGACTGGTCTCATCTGATAAAATGTTCAAAGTATATGAGGAGTCTCACTATCCTTCCTTCTAAGGAGCATTCTGGCTGTACTTCTTCCAATACAGATTTTTTTCATTCTTCTGGTATATTCAATACTCTTCGCCACCACCATAATTCAAGAGAGTCAATTCTTCTTTGGTCTTCTTTATTCAGTGTACAGGTTTTGCATGCATATGAGGCAATGAAAACACCATGGGTTGGGTCAGGTACACATTAGTCCTTAAAGTGACATCTTTGTTTAACACTCCAAAGAGGTCTTTTGTAGCAGATTTGCCCAGCACAATGTGTCTTTTGATTTCTTGACTGCTGCCATGGGCGTTGATTATTGATCTAAGTAAAATGGAATCCTTGATAACTTCAATTTTTTCTCCATTTATCGTGATGTTGCTTATTGGTCCAGTTTTGAAGGCTTTTGTTTTCTTCATGTTGAGGTGTAATCCATACTGAGGGCTGTAGTCTTTGATCCTTATCACTAAGTACTTCAAGTCCTCTTCATTTTCAACAAGCAAGGTTGTGTCATCTGCATAAGGCAGATTGTTAATGAGTCCTCCTCCAATACTGTTGCTATGCTCTTTTTCATATAGCTTCTCTGATTATTTGCTTAGCATACAGATTGAATAAGTACAGTGTAAGGATATAACTCTGATGCACACCTTACCTGACTTTGAACCACAGAGTATCCCACCTTTCTGTTTCAATGACTGCCTCTTGATCTATATACAGGTTCCTCATGAGCAAATTAAGAATTCTGGAATTCCCGTTTTTCACAATGTTATCCATGATTCGTTATGATCCATAGAGTAGTATGCCTTGGCATAGTCAATAAAACACGGATAAACATCATTCTCATATTCTCTGCTTTCAGCCAGGATTCATTTGACATCAACAATGACATCCCCCATTGTGCATTTTCTTCTGAATCTGGCTTGGATAGCTGCATAGTATTATCCAATTGTACAAGCTTATTTACAAATAATATCTTATTTGCTTCTTGGGAAACAAAACAAAGACAGCAAACGAACAAAAATAAAATAAAACATTGTGAGGTAAAAAAGGAAAAGTACTATTAGTCTTCAAATTTTACATTTATATAATTGAAAGTCAAAGAGGTTAAATAACTGCACAGTAGTCTATGGTTAGTTAATAACACCATCCTTTAGACTAATGTCTACAGTTAGATTGCCTCACTGAAGACCTACATATAGTTTTATAATTAAGATGTTAATAATTTTACCATTTTCCCATGTCTGAACACACAAAAACAGTTAAGTCTAGCTAGACTAACTCTGATAACTTTTCTAAAAATAGTGTCAGAATTTTGTTGCAATGTTCATTTTAGGTGAGTTGAAAGTAGTGATTTTCTGAGAAATAAACTTAGATCTTACTTTTTAAGTTGTATTAAATATGTAGATAAATTCACATTGCTACTCTCATTCTTCAATTCTATTGGCAGCACTTCTTCTAGACCAGAAAACAAGTGATTTATTTTAATGTTAAAACGATCTTTTAAGTAAAATTTCAAAAGAGAAAATACTTTAAAGTGCAAAAGTATTCTGTAACAAATCGTTTTACTTATTTTTCCATTATATTAAATAGATAATTAGAGTAGATGCACTTAAAATGGAGAAAAGTCACTGTAATACTAATATTAAAATATTTAATCTTGATACATATTTTTTGAGAAATGTAAATATGTTTGCTTCATAAAGAATTTCATTGCATATGTATATACATGCATATATATGTATATATGATTTGCATATACACTCATACATATTTTTAAGTTAAAATCACTTTTGATCAAATTGGAGGTGATTTTAGAAATAGCTATAATTCCAAATATCCACTGATAAAATTATATCTAGTACAATAAATCTGTGTAGAGTACAGGGTATATCCCTCACTCATTACGAAGCATGTCAAATGCAATCAGCAGTCAAGCATAGCTGGCCAGTAGAAATCTCTCTGCCTTCTCTCTGCTTCACTGCCTCCTGTCTTGATCCAGGAAAGATGTACTAGCTTTTAACATCAAACTTAAACTATCAACAATAAAGGCTATATCACTGATCAAGCTGAACAGAAAAAGAAGCTGTTGTTATTTTACATTAATGAAGTCATGAAGAAATACTTTTGATTATATAAAAAGTTGATGCTTCTGAGCAAAGTGATTTTATTAACAATAAAATTCAACAATTAAACATGAATAAGATACAGTTGTATATTTACATTTACTACATAGCAATGAATTTGTGCTTAAGATGCCTGCATCAAAGGAGGAATATGAATTTTCCATTTTTATGGGACAATATCGTGTAGATTATGCACCTGTGAAGAGATAAGGTTTTAAATACTTTCTTCTACTAAATAAGGCCAGGTGATGGAAGTCTCATTTTAGGCCACTTTTCTCATAAGTAGGTTTTTGGTCTTGGAAAAATATAAAATAATCATTTTTTATTAGAAACCACTAATAACTCTAAGAAGTATTAAAAACTTGATTGGGCCCAAAGGAGGGAGAAGGACGGCATACACAGTATCAGTGATCTTGTTTTCAACAGGTAAATGGTGGCAGCTTACAGAACCTGCTCTTTTGTTATTAAATAATGTACTGTCCTAAAGATTCTTTCTTGAAGACTACATTTTAGCTTATTATGTTTTCTAAAGGATCTCTCTATTATCTCCCTTTTCATCTTGCAGCATTTTTATGTATGCACGTACGTGTATTCAACAATCACCCCAGGACACTGGGGTGGGGTAGAAGTGGGGAGTTTTTATTGACTGAGTTATTAAACTCAAATCTATAGATATTCACATCACTTTTTAAAATGAACATTTTTTTCCTTTAAATTTCTAATGCAGTTACTTTTGAAATGTTAAGGCTGACTGTGTTATAAATTTACCCTATTATTATTACATTGATTTGTTATGGTAAGAGCAATCATCATATACTTAGAATTATACTGAAATTCAGCTTAACAAAACCTGTTCTATATCAGGTACACTTTAAATACATCACCACATCTTTATATACGTATACACACACACACACACACACACACACACATACACATTGTTGTCATTGCTAATTGCTGTCAATCATTTCCAACTCATAACTACCCCATGTTTTGAAAAGTAGAACTGCTTTTCAAGGTTGTGAACTTTAGGAAGCAAATTGCCAGGCTTGACTTCCCAGGCACTGCTGGGTGGATTTGAACAGCCAACTTTCCAACTAGTAGTCGAGCAAGTGCTTAAGTGCTTGTACCATCCAGGGATCCCCATACGTACACATGCACACATGTGTGCACACACACAAACACACGTATGTATATACACATATGAAATTAATGTGTATATATATATAATTTCTCTCACCTGTTATTAATGATCCTATGATATCCTCGGAATTGACTCGACAGCAATGGGCTGTGGTATGGGTTATGATATCCTCAGGTATTTCATTATTTTCTTGCTTTACAATAGAGACCATTCTACATGAGGCATTATTTTTGTGATTGTTGCTATCCTTTAAATTTTGATAGTTACTGATATTGATAATATCTTCTGATATCTAATTTTAGAGTACATGTACTGCTGAGATGAAAACCAAAGAATTTGTAGCCACACTGCCTGCATTTGAGCTCTTCTCTACCGATAACCAGATGTGTGGCCTTGAGCAAAGTACTTAAACTCTTTGTCTCAGCTTCCTCATTTCCAAAATGAGCATAATTATAATACTTTCCTTTTTCTTTGTTTGTGCAGGTTCAGTGAGTCAATATACTCTAAAAGGGGAAGTATGCTGCCATAACTTTGGAATTTTATGGGCTTTTGCTCTAGTCTCTACTTAGCCAGTAATTATCAAGATTTATTTTGCGTGTATGGATGACTCTAACCCTTTTTGCCTGAGGTTCTTATCGCTCCTGTATTTTTTTGTTTGCTTGTTTTTTAACTTCTTAGCTGGGATTTAAAATCTTACCTGTGTCCTTTGGCTCAAAGATAATATGAAACAAATATTTCTTATTGCAGAACATGATGGAACTACCTCATAAATTGCAGATAACATGACAGCATACAGATAAACAGAAGATTATATTACAATGTCCAAAGAGTATATAAAACCTTTTACTTTTAAAACATTTTTGATGACAGAATACCTTGTTCATACTATGAAGACATCCAATATTTAGGAAAGATAGTTTAGGAGGAACAGAACCAGCCCATTTACCACTCCAAGTATGACTCATAAACCAACATAAAAAGTTTACCTTTCAAGAAGTGCTAGAGAACCCATTGTTCCATAAGAATCTGGTTTAAAAATGGTGCTTTTGATCAAGTGAAAAAATTGCTAATCATACATCAATCTAATCACTTTTTTAAATCTCGAAGCTACCAAAAAAGGCTGTTGCTCTTATAGTTATTTTAAGAGCACCATCATTGGTATATTGGTAAAATACTGTCATTAATAAGAATTGAAAAATTCAGGGAGTCAGCCCCTCATGGGGGAGTAGCTCAGTCAGGTGATGCTGTGCCCAAGTGGGGAGGTACAAAGCAAAGGTAATGCACCATTAAGTCAGATATCAGAATCCCAAAGCCAGAGATCTACCAAGAATTTGCTTTTTTACGTACAGCAAATGAAGTAATTTCATCAATTCAGTAACATTTGTTTCAACTGAGAAGCTCTGTCTCTTTCCAGACTTCAGAAGAAGATATTTTCATTTAGCTCATCTAATCACTCCAAAAAATAAAAAAAAAAAAAAAAAGGAAAGAAAAGGCAAGGTGTGTGGGGACAGACTCAGATTAATGAATTTATGTGGCTTGGCATTCTTTCTGCATTAAGTTCAGTATTTAGAGGCTTGCTTTCTGATAAGTCCTGGATAATTATTAGCTAAGCAAAATATAACTTTTCTCCTAATCTCTTGTTTTCCTTACCCAATAACATGTCTATTTATGAATTCCTTTCTAGTCTTCTCTCTTGTTTTTCATCCTATCCCTCAAAACTCAACTAGAGCCCTCTGTTATTGGAGAATACACTCCGTAATTCATATTCCCTATTTCATATTATAATCCTGACCCAATTTAAATAAAACTCCACCATGATATAATTAAGGAACATTGAGGCCCTGACACACTTACTAGAACACATCATGAGGTTTAGGACCTAAGTCCACATTTGCCATACCCATTACATGTTACAATGCAAACTTCTGGTAGGAGTAACTGTTGATTCTTCTGACCCTCTGGTCCCAGGTTTTCTCCTTCTACCATGTCCCTCAAGACTCACAAGGATTCACAGTAGTATTAGCTTAAGTTTTTTATGAAGCTGTAGCATCACTTTGTAAATATAAAATGCTACATAATAAAATTTAGTTTGACTTAATATGAAAATTGATAAAAACAACAAATTCATGATATTCTAACAAGCTAAACACAAAAAAATCTATAGGACGTGTTTCTTATAAAGAGAGATCAGTTAAACAGTGATACTGACAATTTGGTGGCAGCAACATTCAAATAAAATATCCATGTGATAACCAGGAATGTCATATTCATTTTGCATTCAAGTGACATCAGCTTTTTGGCAGAAGATAGAGTCTTCAGGGTCTGAAAATAATGGCTAAGCACTGGATAGATTAAACATATATATAGGATGACAGGCAATGACTGAATCTCACACATCAGATGTTATCAGTCACACTATACACATGAGTGGATTCTGCATCACATTCACATGCATAGCTAGTAACTGTTATTTTTTAATAAAAAGACATGTTGTTAGTTGTTATCAAATCATCTTTTGTGGAAATAGAATATTAATAGAAATGCTATTTAATAACCCTGCACTTTATGAGATGACTTATATCACATAATAGTAATAACACAAAGAAGGGTTGAGCTAGAAAACAAATTGGCCATAGTTTTATTAGTGTCTTTCAGGCCAAGTACACCCTCCCTTAAATCATGGCTCAATTGTCAGTAAGCTGATGTGTTAAAATGCTCATCGCCTCCCCTTTCAACCTTTGGAACACGTAGAATGGACAGCATCTTTGTCGATGGATACAGTCTATGCTTTTATTCTCATACTTAACAATCAGGGCTTTTCATTGATTTTACATGCCCTGATTATTAAGGCTTTTGTGGAATGTACCACGTGTGGTGTGTGTTTGTGAGTTTCTGTGTGTTTGTTGAGATGATACAAGAAATTGATAGAAGAAAATTTGGTAAGATGAAAGGAGCAATCCGGTACCTGATTTTATATCAGTGTGTGCCTTATTGCCTTAGCCTGACAAAATATCTATACACCTGTTAAATCCTAAAACACAATCAAATCAAACAAACACCTCACATTGTGAAATAACTTATTCCACATAATAGTAATAAAACAAGGAAGAGTTGAGCTAGAGAACCAACTGGTCATAGTTTAAATATGCAATGGAAAATACCATTCAATAAATCTTAGTTTGTTAACATTCATTGATTAGTCAATTTAGTTATTGTCTAATTCTTCTGTGGTGGATATTTTGTAGAATATTCAGATTTTTTCTGGTTCAGAACTTTAAGACTCAATGATCTGGAAATAATATATTGCTTTATTTATGATCATGTATGATTAGGGATATGAATTGTTGGTTGTTGTTATTAGGTGCAGTTAAGTGATTTCCATCTCATAGTGACCCTAGGTACAACAGAACAAAATGCTACACAGTTCTGTGCCATCCTCACAATTGTTACTATGTATGAGCTCATTATGGCAGCCACTGTGTCAATCTATCTTGTTGAGTGTCTTCCTCTTTTTCTCTGACCCTTCTACTTCACCAAGCATGAAGTCCTTCTCCAGGGACTGGTCCCTCCTGATAACATGTCCAAAGTATCTGAGACCAAATCTCACCAGCCTCGTTTTTAAGAAGCATTCGAGCTGCACTTCCTCCAAGACAGATTTGCTTGTTCTTCTGGCAGTCCGTGGTATATTCAATACTTTTAACCAACACCATAATTCAAATGCATCAATTCTTCAGTCTTCTTTATTCATGGTCCAGCTTTTGCATGCATATGAGATGATTGAAAATACTATGGCTTGAGTCAGGTGTACCTTAGTCCTTAAAGTGACATCTTTGCTTTTTTAACACTTTAAGGAGGTCTTTTACAGCAGATCTCCCCAATGTGATATGTCATTTGATTTCTTGACTTCTACTTCCATGGGCTTTGTGGATCCAAGTAAATTAAAATCCTTGACAACTTTAACAATTTCTGTTTAGCTTGATGTTGCTTATTGGTCCAGTTGTGAGGATTTTTGTTTTCCTTATGTTCAGGTGTAATCCATACTGAAGACTGTATTCTGATCTTCATCAGTAGTGCTTCAAAGTCTTTTCACTTTCAGCAAGCAAGATTGTATCATCTGCATATCGCAAGTTGTTAGTCTTCCTCCAACCCTGATGCCAAGTTCTTCATGTAGTCCAGCTTCTCAGATTATTGTCTCAACATAGAGATAGAATAAGTATTTTGAAAGGATACCCTGATGCACACTTTTCCTGATTTTAAACCGCTCAGTATCCCCTTGTTCTCTTTGAACTACTGCCTCTTGGTCTATACAGGTTTCACATGAGCATATAGTTAAAAAAAAAAAAATAGTTAAAGTGTACTAGAATTCTCATTCTTCACAATATTATCCATAACGTGTTATGATCTACACATTCAATGCCTTTGTGTAGTCAATAAAACACAGGTAAACATTGGAATGTTGAAAGGATAAAAATGTTAAATGGTCTAAGATTTTGTAGCAGGTATTCCTTTCTAAGTACACAATAAGCAAAGCAGGTAAATATGGAATGAAATGGAGTAGGCTGAGAACAGCATGCATCCTCTCTTGCTATAAGCTTCAGGTAAATATTATACAATACCAAACAAAACACCCTTCCCTTATTGAACGTCATACATGAACTTTCTTGACTTAGGAATTTACAGAGATATTTTAGATATAGGACCTATAGGAAGAAACCAAAAGGCAAACTTAAAAACACCAAGAAAAAAGACTTAAGAATTTATCAATAATCAAAATGCTATTTAGGTTTCAGTACAGTGCTAGACATAGTGAATATACTCACAAATATGTATTGATACATAGATTATCTTGGTGTCCAAGAAAAAAATAACCAATAGTCGGAACACTGGAACACTATTTTTTTTTTTTTTTTTGCCGCTGGTTATCTATGTGATCATGGAAAAATCTACTAACTTAACTGGGCTCAGTTACTTCATATGTCTTTTTTAAAACTTTAAAACATGATGGAAACTGAAATATTTCTAAGAGGAGATTTTTACCAGCATTATTAAATAGACAATACCACATAATTAAATTTACAATCTTTCAATAATCTAACAGACTTACTTTAAATATAAAAAATGCAACTAGTTATTTGTCAACACTAATAAATGTAGCTGAAAGCTTTAGAAGTAACTTTTATTCTGTCTTAAATTCCCATACTTAAATGTCCACAGCTTGTGTTACATAAATACCAAGAATGTTTTTGGAGAGTTTGCATATTATTTGAAAATATTTTGCTACTGAAACTCGTTCTTGATTAAAACCTAAGAAGAAATGACTGACTTAAGAGAAATGATAGTGACAGCATCATGCACAACAGTTTAGAAAGAAATTCAAAATGCTGTCTCTAAATGCTGATTGTTAGAAATTAGAGGTGTTGAAATCAGTAAGTCTCATTCTATTTTCTGATATGTGGAGTCATTAGATTGTAAAACTAATTTGGATAACTATTGTTTGCATTCTAGCTAGAGGGACAATCCTTTTGTGGGAAAATACTTCATGTATTTCATTTGTTGCCTGATTTATCAAGAGGTCAGATAGTCATTGCACAGAAGTATGTTTATATTAATTTATGTTAAATACACTGAATGAGCCTACCACAATACTAGTCTGTGTGAGGTACAAACATAAAATATGTTACGGAGAAGTAGACATAGGTACATGAAGAATCATTAGAAAATAGAAATAATTATATGTGAAACTGTGTGACACCATTTAGGAAACGGAACTGTCGATGTTAGATTTCATAGATAAGGAAAAAATATCGCAGAATGAACTGGATGAAAAGAACAAAATACACAAAAAAAGACACTATATAGAAAAAGAAGAAAAACTAAGGAAACAGCATAAATATGATATATATTTCAGATGATAAGATTGTTTAGTTTGTTTTTCATGAAAAAATCTGTAATAATATAATTGCAAATTGCATGTGACAACAAAAAATTTTTAGAATAATGTTGAAAATTTTGAGAATAATGTTGAATAATAATATGAGGTTCAAAGTTATAGGGACCAATTTCAAGTTCAAGTTGAGGGGAAGGCAATATTAAAAAGTGTTGGCTTACGATAGTCTAATCAGAAAATTTCTATCAGAATATAAATACGAGATGATGTAAATCTGATTTGCTATAAAATATAGTGGTTGTGGAAGGGAAAGATTGATAGAGAGTGCTGTTAAAGAATGATATAACCTAACAGCACTGTCGATGTGAAAATACTAAAGTGCTGGGAAAATATATAAAAGTAGAAAGAAAAATCTAAAGCCATTGCCATCAAGTCAATTCTGATTCATAGCAACCCTGTAGGACAGTGTACAGCTGCCCTGTAGGGTTTCCAAGGAGCACCTGGTGAATTTGAACTGCCGACCTTTTGGTTAGCAGCCATAGCTCTTAACCACTAAGTGACTAGGGTTTCCAAAATAAAAATAAAAGCAACTCTTGAAATGCATCACTGAGATGGGACACAAATTAAAGGAAAACATTTTTAAAGGCCCAAAACAAAGTTAAAGACAGCTAGAGAGTCAAAAAGCGTCATGTACCAAATCCTGTTGACTTTGACATTCAATTTTGGCTACCATGTAAGAGAAAACATGGTGGGATCTGACCTTGTAGGAAATCTGATAGGAGACTCAACACAGAAAACTGAGACAACTAATGTATCTTCTCTTAGTATGAGTGTGAGCTAAAGAAGATCCCACACTGGTGAAGGAGATGATAAGAAGATATTGTTGTCTCAAATCTGGCATTGGGTGCCAAGGGAAAATATCTTAGTAAAGAATTCAAAATGAAAAGCCTTCACATTGGCATGCCATCTGAATTCACAGTCCTTACGTGTTTTGAAAAACTCCAGAGTTTAGTTTATTTCATGAGGTTTTAGGATTGTAGTGTCACTAAGAAACAGGGAATAGAAAACACATACTGTCTTTGAGGGAACACAGCCTTCATACCAGTCCATAAGCATCAACACATATAAAGTTTTCAAGGAACATGAGATTACAAGCAAAGATTATTCAATGTGCGAAAAACAAAGGCAACATGTATAAGAGCCAAAAATACAAAATAGCGATATAATCACTTACATGACTTTAGATGACATTTTAGTCAGGATTCTCTAGAAAAACAAGAATAGTAAGGAGCCTTGGTGGCAGACTGGTTAAGAGGTCGGCTGCTAACCAAAAGGTCAGCAATTCGAATCCGTCAGCTGCTCCTTGAAATTCTATGGAGCAGTTCAGCTCTGACCTATAGGGTTGCTATGAGTCTGAATGGACTCACCAGCAAAGAGTTTTGTCTACATAGATACCTTACCAATAAGATAAGGCAGAGAGAGAGGAAGAGAGAAATTTTGAGGAATTGGTTCACATGATTGTATGGTTCTCTAGTCCAAAATCTATAGGTTAGGGCACAGGAAGAAAATGACAACAATCTTTTGATCCAAAATAGGTATATCAGATGGTGGAGGAAGAATTCTGGCAGGATGCATACGTACAGTCTGGTTGCAGAATCCACTCTCTGGAAAACCTCCAGTTTTGCTCTTATGGCCTTTAACTTATTGAATGACACCTACCCACATTATAAAATGTAAATTGCATTACTTACGGGCAACTTATTTAAATGCTAATCACATGTAAATGCTTCATAGCAAATAGCTAGACTAGTGTTTGATCAAAAATAGGGCACCATACCCCAGCCAAGTTAACACATAAAATTAACCATCACAGAGGATATTAAAGGTATAACATAAAGATGGTTCTTTAATATATTGGAATAAATAGTTGATTGAACATATGACTAAGAGACAAGATTTTAAATGGTGAAATATATTTGAAAAATAATTTTAAAAACTTCAAGAAAAAACACTTTAAATTGATAAGTAAATGGCATGTTAATGTGGTAATTAGATGCAGCTGAAAAATGAGTGACTTGGAAAAGAAATTAATGACATTTCAGAGGTAATTATAAAAGAGAGATTAAGAGGCAGGAAAAATGTGGAAGGTTTGTCACCTGGCTAATATGAGTCCCAGGAGGATATCAGGAAGAAGACGGAATAGAATCAAAGAATCAATATTCAAATTGATAATAAACCCAGTGCTGTCCAGTTGATTCCGACTCATGGCGACCCTATAGGACAGAGTAGAACTGCCCCATAGAGTTTCCAAGGAGTGCCTGGCAAATTTGAACTGCTGACCCTTTGGTTAGCAGCTGTAGCACTTAACCACTATGCAACCAGGGTTTCCCAAATTGATAATAATAGGTAATATATCAAAATTGGTGAAGGACACCTATATTCAAATTCTGTGAACTCAGGGAATTCCCAGCATAATAAAATATGTAAACCTAAATACACCATAGTGAAACCACAGAACAGCAAGGAACAGAAGTTCTTAACAGTAACCCGAAAGAAAAAAAGATATGTTAATTTCGAAGGAATAACTTTAGACAAACAGCTAAATTCTCCACAGTCACTGTAAAAGCAAACAAACAAAAATACAATAATAATTTTGGTAAAATTGTACAGAAAAGAGCTGTCAATCTAGAAATATATCTTTCATTAACTGGGACAAAATAAAAATGTATTTATTAAAAAAAAAAAAAAGTTTGAGACCAGCATAGTCTTAACAAGGCAAAAGTCTATGGATGTGCTTCAAGGAGAAAAAAATTTCACAAATGGGTTATGTAGAATACCAGAACAAATATTAAGCAAAGATATTATTAAATATGTAGGTAAAGTTAATTAGTAAAACAATAGTAATAATATTTCATGGGGCTAAATAAAGCTATACAGGACTATATCTGGGGAAATAATACCAATAATTTGGTATGTATTTTTATTTAAATTCTTATTAAATCCTTATTTCTTTTTTCATTAGAATAAATATCTTTAATAAATTTAGATCTTGTAAATTATACATTTTAAAATGTTAGTAGTAATCTTTTCAATAAAGCAGAATTAGTGTTTCTCTTTTGAATTAGAAAATAAACAGAATAATAACCAACAATTTAAAACCTAAGTCTATAAAATCCAAAGAAAAATAGAAACATATAGTATAAAGAAAATTTTGAGCCAAAAGTGTTGTAGAATACATAAGCCTTAATTTAATTTACATACAATTTAAAGCATATAAAACTAAGAATGAAAGAAAATAGAACGCATCCATATACTCTAAAACCGCACAGAAAAGCCCAGGATTAGCATAAACTTGAGAAGGTAATTGCTTTCAGAATGGAGGAGGGGAAATGGGATGAGAAAGAGGAACATAGGGGCCTTCAATATATGTATTGTAGTATTTCCTACATTTCACGTTAGATACCCTGGTATTTATTATATTGTTTTTCTTAAAAAATAACATTCATCATATGATGTTGTTACATGTTTTCAAAAGTTAAGAAAATGTTTTTAAAGGAAACGAAAGGGTTGGAAGAGTGTAAAAAGTTTAGCGATTAGAGACCCCATTGCCAGAAATAGAAAATTCATTACAAGATTCATCCATCTCCTTGTATTCCCAAACTGCAAATTTTATCTTTCAATGTCACTTTCCTTGGTTCTGATAATTGTCTTTAGACAGAAGGTTGAGCATTGATGCGGCAATCTTGTCCTCCTCTAAAATTGCTTTGCACAGTCTAGTAAGAGATCTAATTTTCAGAGGTAGTGAAGTAATAATGGAAGCTTCCATATATATTTTCTAATCAAATGTGACAAAGCCCACTGTCTTCATTGGCAATTTTATTTAGTATGCTTTATGGTTCCCAGAAATAATAGTTTTGTCCCGTTAACAATCTTTGGCAGAGTCAAAAGTAATCTCTTATTTGTTCCTCTTGAAAAATGGTAACAGACATTGCCAATGTTCTCTATCTTTGATATGTATTTAATTTAATTCCATGAACTATTATAGCTTTCTTCAATCCTTGTAAAATGTGATGCAGTTAAACTAAAGGAGATATGTACCAAAGGATATATTTAGTGATGGACTTACAAAAAATAATTAACATATATATATACATACATATACATATATTCTATTCACCTATACCTACATTTTCGTTTCAAATGTATGTATAAAGAATGTTGATTGCATGAAGTAAAGGAAGAAGCATGTTCACTGTGATGGTTAAGACTGTGTATCAACTTGGCTAGGCCATGATTCTCAGTGTTTATATGTGATCACTCCCATGATGGGATCTGTTGTGAGTAGCCCATCAGCTGAAAGAGTTTCCTTGGGAGTGTGGCCTGCATCCAAATATAAGCAAATGTTCTGGCTTTTTGTTTTCCCTGGATCCTGTGGCTGCCTCCTGTTCATCTGATCTCCAGTTCTCGGGACTTGAGTTATCAGCATATCTTCTGATCTTGGGATTCGTTGATCTTCACAACCTATGACCAAAGTCATGTTTTCCGACCTGCTGATCTAGGGTTTGGCATCCCTTGCGACTACATGAATCAGGAGAAGCCTTTATCTTAATCTACGGACTTGGGATGTTCCAGTCTCTACAATCACATGAGCCATTTCTTCACAATAACCTCTCTGTATATATTTATACATTTTACTGGTTTTGCTTCTCCAGAGAACCCAGCCTGAGACATTCACTATTAAACTTAATCAAATTACTATAATTTAGTATTCAGTTTTGCTCTGAGTTTCCTGAAACTAAGAACAAATCAACAATCTGATAGATTACACAGTTCATTATCAGAGAGAAGCATTACAATTATCTATGAGGGGGGCTTAATTTTTATGATTATTTAAAATTTATTCAAACCAATATTTTCACACATAACACTTTAAGTATATGCATGATGCAGTGGTTGAGTGGCTGCTAACTAAAAGGTCGGCAGTTTGCTTTCTATATTTCTCTCAAATATATTCATATATATTTATGTTTATTTGTTTCTATATTTATATCAAAAACTATCTTGGGTGTGCATGTATGTGTGCACATGTGTGTGCACGCACGTGTGTGTCTGTTAAAATACATGTTTATTAATATATAGGTGCTTTAAAAAAAATTTTTTTTTTTTTATACCTTTGGAAATGTTTCTCAGATGTCGAATTCCTGGATCAAAAATCTTATGCAACTTAACACTAATGAATATGTTGCTAGATAGTTTTCCAAATGGCTGTAATAGTTCACATACGTAAATACCCTTCTAGCCATATTTCCACCAGATACAGGTAATTCTAATTTGAGGAATTCTAATTGTATAAATTGATATGGCACAAATGCCACTTGTTTCATTTGAATTTCTCTGAATACTTGCAAAACTGAATATTTTTCTTCTCTTATTTTGCCATTTGTATGCAAATTTTTCTGTCTGATGGTTCTTTTTACTACTAAATCAGTAAGTAGTATGTGTATTGGAAACTCTGGTGGCATAGCGATTAAGAGCTACAGCTACAAACCAAAATGTCAGCAGTTCAGATCCACCAGGCAGTCCTTGGAAACTGTATGGGGAAGTTCTATTCTGTCCTGTAGGGTTGCTATGAGTAGTAATCAACAAGACGGCAATGGGTAGTATGTATATTACTGATATTAACTCTTCGTTATTATCAACTTAATAATAGTTTTCTCAAATTTATGGTTTCTCACTCTCTCTATCTAGCTATAAATCTATCTATCTGACCATTCATCATTTATCTATCCATCCATGCTATATACAAACATAAATTTTATCTGAGTTTATCACCTTTGTTGAGACATGTTTTCTTGCCCTTATATTAAACTTGTAGTCACCTAGAATTTCCTATAATATTTTTATTATTATATTTTTCATTTCTACCAGGCATTTTACTTTAAATTTTATTGTGCTTTAGGTGAAAGTTTACAGTGCAAATTAGTTTCTTATTCAAAAATTCATACACAATTGTTTTTTTTATATTGGTTGCAATCCTCTCAATGCATCAGCACTCTCCCCCTTTCTACCCTGGGTTGCCCATGTCCATTCATCCATTTTTCCTGTCCCTTCCTACCTTCTTGTCTTTGCTTTTGGGCAGGTGTTGCCCATTTAGCCTCGTATACTTGATTGAACTAAGAAGCATGTTTCTCGCGTGTGTTATTGTTTATTTTATAGGCCTATCTAATCTTGGCTGAAAAGTGGACTTCTGGGGTGGATTCAGTTCTGAATTTGCGGGTTTTCTGGGGGCCATAAGACTTTTTTTTTTAATATAATGTAAAGCAGGACTTTAATGTATTTTCTTTCATTTGAATAACTCTTATTACCACTATTTAAAAAAAAAAAAAATCCATTTCCCACTGAAATAACACTAACTTTGTCCTGCAGCTTTTTCACATATTTGAAGCATATTGATGTTTTTGTATAGTTTACTTTGTTTTTCTTATCTACTTGTCTTTTCTCAATAAGACACCATATTTACATATTAGCAGAGGCTCTACTGCTTATTATTTCTGCACACTGATTTTTTTTTTTTGGTAGGCATTCTATATTCTAGTATATCTATTATTGTATTTGCATTTAAAATAATTTTATTAAATTCCAAATATAACAACTAAAGATGATGAGAAATCTGAAAGTAAAGTTTTAATGTGGGGTTTATTTACACTATAATAAAGATTATCCACAAAAACAGTTTACCATAACTGTGTAAACAATATTAATCTATCTGTGTCTTCTGCCAAAATCATGTTTTATTAAAAATCACTCTTTGCTCTAAGTTGATACATTATTGATATAAAATTATAATGTAAAATTTTATGAGTACTAAATATTGATGCCTTCAGAATATGTTCCTAATCATTCCTCAGATGAAATTTATATGTATTTAATTATTGGATAATTAAAAACTATGCTATCTGCCAGACAGTGGTATTCTAGAATTCTCTATGAATGATTGAAGAACGATATACTTGTATTCAAGAATATTAAATAGTGTAATTGAAATTTTATTATGGATGTTTTGAAAACTTAATTTTTTTCTGTAAGAAAGAGCATATTTTGAAGTTTACTCATAGAAAAAATATGAATGTGTTTAATAGCAATTTGCCACAGAACGTGCAAAGTAAAAATTATATATAAAAAGTATTAGATGCTGTCTTGGTCATCTAGCGCTGCCATAACAGAAATGCAAGTGGATGGCTATAACAAAGAGAAATTTATCTTCTCACAGTCTAGTAGGTTACAAGTCTAAATTCAGGCTGTCAGCTCCAGGAGAAGGCTTTCCCTCTCTGTCTGCCTTCTCATCAACATTCCTCTGGACGAGGAGCTTCTTCATGCAGGGACCCTGGGTCTAAAGGACTTGCTCTGCTCCCTGTGCTTCTTTCTTGGTGGTATGAGGTCCCTAACTCTCTGCTTGCTCTCCTTTCCTTTCATCTCTTGATAAAAGGTGGTGCAGGCCACACCCCAGGGAAACTCCTTTACCTTGGATCAGGGAGTTTTCCTGAGTAAGGGTGGTGTTACAATCCCACCCTAATCCTCTCAACATAAAATTACAATCACCAAATGGAGGACAACCATACAATACTGGGAATCATGGCCTAAACAAATTGATACACACATTTTGGGGGGAACGTAATTCAACTATGACAGATGTTTTGGTGTTCCTAAAATATGTAAGATTGATCACTTGAAAAATGATACTTGAAAAATAACAGGATTGGGCTCAATGGACATGTCCTTTGTTTTATGTATGTTGAGGGTGGACTTCTGCTACATTTCCTTTTGTTTTTCTTTCTCATGCTTTCTTTATTCAGTTTCTACTGCTATTTTATTCTCTTCACTTTCCCAGAAAGCCAACTAATAAGTCCAAGTCCAGGCCAAAATCCTACATGTGTTCTTTAAGACCCATCCATAGACAATTACAAAGCTTTACCTGGCAGGCCTCTGTGGGGTAAAGCTGCCCTCCCTACAGCAAACTTGGTAAATTACCCCTTTTTAGACAGAGTAGCAGTAAAAGTCTCAGGTCTGTCTCAGCCTTTCATTCTCATACACATATCTGCATTCTTAGCCCAGGCCCCTCAGTTTGGAGGCCTCTTTATCCAGCGTCTAATCTGAGGCATTTACCATGCCGCCTCCATGGAGACATCTTAATGGGGATTGGGGCTTGAATGTAACATTTTCTATACTCTCACTCAGTCTTTTCCCATAACTAGCTCTTCCTCATCTCCCTTGCCCAATACTCCCACCCCCCACCCCTGTCCATAGAAAGGCAGGAGCTTTAGGGCAGTTAGAGGAGTTCCCCCACCTGCACAACACATAATCTGATCCTCACCTGGTGCCCACCCTCGGGAATAATAGAACACTGGGGAGTTAGTACCTTCCCCTTTTGCCTCTTGCTTATACTGTTGCAGTAAGTGAATAAAGGCTGTATTGTTACTTTCAATTTGGCTTGTTGCCCTAAGTGATCCCCTCAACACTTGGCAGCTTGACACCAAAAAGATAACTGATCAATACTCAAGACAAATATGTGTTCAGAGAATGATGTTATTTCTAATTCATAAAGTTTTGTTTTGCTTTTCTATTATCCATGGCTTAATTTTTTTTTTTTTTTTAATAATGAACATACCTATTTCCTCAATGCATTTAAGTCAAAACTCTAAAAATAATTCAGCACCAAGAAACACAATAGGTAGGAGTTAATAGGCCAAAATACTTAAGGTATTTGTTTAAAAATTTGCTACCAACATCATCATTCTTTGTTTAAGGACTTTAGGATTTGTTGAGTACAGGAAGAGGGTCATGTGGTTATGTTTAAGGAATAATTGCTCGTCATAATTTAACAGCATCCCATTTATCTGATATTATATACTACAAATTGCATTATGATATATTACTTCTACATGTTACACACAGAAGTAATACCAGGTAAAGGGAACGCTGTTAAATTATTGTGAACAATTATTTCTTAAACATAGCATGGCTTTCTTCCTGTACTAAATGAGTCCTAAAATGTGGTGGTGCAAATGCCTACACGCTTGACTATTAGTAGGAAGGTCAGTGGTTTTGGACCCCCTCCCCCCCAACAAGGTGCCTGGAAAGACAGGCCTGGCAATCTACTTCTGGAAGGTCAAAACCTTGCAAACTCCATGGAGCAATTCTAATCTGCACACATGGGGTCACCACGGGTCAGAATTGACTCAAAGACAACTAACAACAATAACAACTTCTATATTGACTGATGGTTTATCTTGTAAGCATGAACATCCTGACTACCATTTTTTTTTTCCTAATTCTGGCTTATTGTGTCTCCTCTGACACATCCCTTAAATAATTTTGCTCTATCCTTGGCCTTTTTCTATTTCTAGTCCTACCTTTTTAAGCTTGTCTCATTTAGGCCATTACAATGACTTCACATACCACTTACACTCTAATGACTCCTCAAGTTAATATTTCCAGTCCAGAACCACAGTTCCATCAGAATGTTATATATATGTATATATGTGTATGTGTGTGTGTGTGTATATATAATTTTCATCCTACCAGTTCTCCTAGTATACACACAAACCTACTCCCCAAACTACTCTTTCTTCTTTTTTCTTTTCTCAGTGACGAGCACTCACATTTCCAAGTCATCCCAGTCAGAAGCCTTGCGAGGAGCGGGAAGGGGACTGAAACCTGTTGCAGTTGAGTCAATTCCAACTCATAGCCACCCTATAGGATAGAGCAAAACTGCCCCATAGGGTTTCCAAGGAGCGGCTGGAAGATTCAAACTGCAAACTCTTTCATAAGCAGATATAACTCTTAACCACTGCACTGACCTTGGAGGCTTCCTACATTCTTCACTCTGTCCTTACCTCCAACTCCACCCATCATCAAATCCTATAGATTTTCTCTCTTTCTCAACTAGCATATCTGCTCTTGTCCAGGTGTAGTGTTCCTCTCTTAGTTCAAAGCTGCTGTATCATGATTCTAAATATTCCCCGTGCCTGGACTCTCACATCCCTCAAATACACCTTTTATGCCAGTACTAAAGTGATTCTTCTCCTAACTTAAATACGATTATATTACTGCCTTGCTTGAAACTTTAATGGCCTTTCCATATTTCAAATCAAGTATCAGTAAACTATGAACTGTGAGCCAAATCTAGCTCCCACCTGTTTTAATAAATAAATTTTTATTGGAATACAGCTATAACCATTCATTTTTATTTTGTGTATAGCTGTTTAGCTCCACAATGGCAGAGATGAGCAGCTTTGACAGACCTATATGGCCTGCCAAACCCAATATATTACCTGGATGTTTACAAAAAAAAAATCTGTTGACTCTAGTCAAAAACATAAATTCTTCATTCCTGATGCCTCCACTGTGTACCTGAGTTACTTCGTATAGTTTGTGTTATAGCTATTAAAAAATAAAAAAAACTTCACAACTCAACAAATGTGACAAACTGTTTTTAAGTTTTTCTCATGAATCTCTTTTTGCCACAATTGCACACCACACTTACCGCTTTGCAAACTGCACACTCCACTTATCAATCACTATGTAATCTTTTAAAATTCAGGTCAATTTTTGCTTGTCTATGAAGCCTACTCCGAGGGCAAACTACATAATCTCTCTTTGTAACCCTCATGTCGTATATACAGCAATTTATCATGTAAAAAGTATTCCCTCTTGTTTGTTCGCATGGTGCTCTCTCTTACTTTTCCTACTAGTCTGCACAGTAGTGGTGAGAAATATCTTTTATTCTTCTCTTTAAGTCCATCCCTTAATCCAGTGTCTGTCAAGCAATATCAACACATGTTTGTTGTTTGTGTGTATATGTGAATGAATAATAAATGTATAACTTCTTTAAAAAAGTAAAAAGGTAATTTGAATCCATAGCATTGGGAAGTTGTTGCTCCTTATATTGCTTTTCCCGTGAAACTTTTATCTTCTTAAAGTAAAAAACCAACAGTCCAACTTAATTTATTTTTCAGATTCCATTCAACCCCATAATATATTCTGCTTACCTTTGGTATTTTCTCTTTTCTTTTCTTACTAGTAACTTGCTTTGAAATATTGGAATAAAGCTTTGCTATTCTAATTCCTTTTTAAAAATAAATATTCTACCTTTTTTGAAGCCGATTTCAATCAGTTTTCTTTTGGATAACTCATTCTGAGAACCTAACTTTATTCAAGTCTAATTTTAGCCTTGGCATTTTTCTTTCTCAGAGAACACATTACTGAATTTTCTGCTGAAAACAAATAAACAGCAAATCTGCAGAAATTATGGAGTTGTAGAACAATGCTTTAGTAGCTCAAAATTGATTTTGTTTTCATTGTACATGTCTCTGTAGGAAATATAGAAAGATGCCCTATTACATTCTCAGTTAATAACTTTTTCTTCCCGTTGTTGTTAGCTAGATTTTTTTTTTTTTTCCTTCAGGATAAAATGAGAAAAGATAGCTTGAGGATAGAAGAAAGATATTGTTTAAAACCATAAAATTTTAATAGAGTATTATAATGACAAAGGGATGAGATCATATAACAACTCTAGTTCTTCCCACTCCTACTGTATACCTGAATTAAGTAATAGGATTTTCTCTATTCCAGATTAAAAAAAAAAAAAAGAAAAAATTCAGCAAAAAGCACATTTGGCCATATATGGCAGGTTATTTTAGCTAGTAGTATTTAATTTTGGAAAGGAGAAGGTTACGTATTTATTATACTTATTGTTCTATTTTCTATTTTTATTAGGTAAGTAGATAGATCTATGTGTACTGTCTTTTTGAAAACATTTTATGCTCCATCTAAGATTCAGGGATTACATCTAAGAAAGCGAAAACCGAATTAAGAGAATAAATCCAAGGAGCGATAATGCAATGCGTATGTGGTGAAATAAGAAGCCAGCTCTGATGGCGGTGTATCCTGGACTTTACAACAGGCCTGAACACACATACATACATGCACACACACAGTGTTTTCAGCAGAGTATCAGGTAATTCAGAGAAGTATGCATTTGATAGTCATTCATTTAGATAGCAAATACATGGCTAAAAATGAAAATGATTCATTTTACAGTCTAGTATATTCGATAGCAAATAATTAAGTGAAGTAGCTTGTGTAAGAAAGAATAAAGAGTAAACATCGAAGTACAGCTTAAAAAGTGCTTTACTGGCACATATAAAACTTCATGATAAAGTGAGTATAAATTGTGGTATAAATAAATACTATGATATAAAATATGATATGTTTTATGTATATATGAGTAAAATAACAATATACTATAAATAAAATTTTATATTATAAACAGGTAAGTAACTAAATAAGCACAGTTTAATAAAGAAGTTGCAAGCATAGAAAGTTCCTTTCCAATAACAGAACTATGAAAGAAAAAATTTCTGCTGTTTAAAAAGCCAACAAGCTTGTGGTAATTTGTTATGGCTGCTCTAGGAAGCTAATATAACTAGTGAACAAAAACAAGACAAAACATTATTCTCATTGAGTTTACTATTTAATGGGTGGAGATAGACACTAAACAAGACAAATGAGAAAAAATATATAGTATGTTAAATGGTGGCACAGCGGTTAAGAGATCAGCTGCTTACCAAAATGGTCTGCAGTTCGAATCCACCAGCCCCTCCTTGGAAACCCTATGAGGCAGTTCTACTCTGTCCTAGGGGGTTGCTATGAGTTGGAATTGACTCATTTTTTCTTTTTTTTTTTCTTTTTGGTTAGACGGTAATCAGAAGCCCTGGTGGAACAATGGTTAAGCACTAGGCTGTAAACCAAAAGGTTGGTGGTTCGAACGCACTCAGCCTCTCTGTGGGAGAAAGACCTGGTGATTTGCTCCTGTAGAGATTACAGCCTAGAAAACCCTATGAGGCAGTTCTACTCCATCACATGTGGTTGCAGTGAGTCAAAATCGACACAATGGCACCCAACAACAACAACGTGTGGGCTGCAAGAGGTATTCTTTTGGTTTATTTGGAGGCTTGTATTGAAGATCCAACCATTTTGTAGTTCTCATAACTTGTCTCTTACCTCCTATCTCACCTTGATAGAGTTAGGCAATGGCCGTCCCCAAAACCGCTCCACCACTTTCCTTTAGCATCTCTGACTACTGGGCCAGGTGTGCATTTGAGTGTTTAGCTCTATGATGAAGAGCCCTGGCTTTTGCAGGACACCTGGAACATAAAGAGCAGAGCCAACAAGAATTGACTTATATTTCAGTCTATCTTTGAGGGTACCAGATTGTGCTCGGGGTTTCCAACTTACTCTTGTTCTACCCACTTAACATCCATTTTCTCTTCCTGACTTAATGTCCTGTGGATTTCAAACTCCAACATCAGACAGAAAGAAAACAACCTTTGAGAAACTGTTTAACCAACTCCCACAATTGCTTTAGGTCAACTTTCTGACCGATATGTCAAGGAAGTAAAATATATCCATTGAATGAGAAATGTGGATAAATTAAGGTAATAATAACTAATTTACCTTGAAAAATACATAGTTATATGATTGATTTTTTTTCCAACATATATTGGGCTAAACTTCCAAATATGAATTGCACTTCAACATAAAGAAAACAAAAATCCTTACAACTGGACCAATAAGCAACATCATGATAAACGGAGAAAAGATTGAAGTTGTCAAGGATTTCACTTTACTTGGATCTATGATCAACAGCCATGGAAGCAGCAGTCAAGAAATCAAAAGACGCATTACATTGGGTGAATCTGCTGCAAAGGACCTCTTCAAAGTGTTGAAAAGCAAAGATGTCACCTTGAAGACTAAGGGGCGCCTGACCCAAGCCACGGTATTTTCAATCACATCATATGAATGTGAAAGCTGGGCAATGAATAAGGAAGGCTGAAGAAGAATTGATGCCTTTGAATTGTGGTGTTTGTGAAGAATATTGAATATACCACGGACTGCCAAAGCAACAAACAAATCTGTCTTACAAGTACAAACAGAATGTTCATTAGAAGCAAGGATGGTAAGACTAAGTCTTACATACTTTGGACATGCTGTCAGGAGGGGTCAGTCCCTGGAGAAGAACATCATGCTTGGCAAAGTACAGGATCAGTGGAAAAGAGGAAGACCCGCAACGAGGTAGATTGACACAGTGGCTGCAACAATGAGTTCAAGCATAACAAAGACTGTAAGGATGGCTCAGGACGAGGCAGTGGTTTGTTCTGTTGTGCATAGAGTCGCTGTGAGTCAGAACTGACTCGAAGGCACCTAACAACAACTTTCAAAAAACAGTAGCCTTCTGTACTTTAATGTCCCAGAGGAGAGAAAAAAAAAATTGTGGAAAACTCAATTCTTTAACAAAAGCCCACTTAATCCTTAACTCTGATCCCAAATTCTTACAGGTTACCAAAGAAGAAATGAGGGAAGTATAAATTGAAGGAAAGGAGGAAAGAAGGAAAGACAGATGATTATATGTTTAATTTTAGGTGTGAAAACCATAAATTAAGAATCAATAGATTTTAAAATAGGAGATATCATGATCAAATAGGTTCTATTTCATGAACAAGGAGCTATAGTGGTGCAGTGTTTAAGTGCTCAGGTGCTAACTGAAAGGTCAGCAGTTTGAAGCCACCAACTGCTCCTCTGAAGAGAAGACGTGATCTGCTCCCTTAAAGATTACAGTCTAGGAGACCCTATTGGGCAGTTGTACTATGTCTTCTAGTGTCATCATAAGTTGTAATCATCTTGACAGCAGTCAACTACATTTCAAGAACATAAATATTATGACATCTATTAATATAATACTGGCTTTGATACGTTAAAGTTGAAAAGCTAAATGATAATCTATAGTTGTCAAAATACGGCATTGGTTAAAACACAGCAGAAGCTATCCAACAAACATTTTAATAAACTAGGAAATCAGTATAATTTCTGTTGGTATTCAAAGCAATGTGCATGTATGTTATTCAAAATATTGAAGTAGTTCCATGTTCATTGGTCTAAAGAATATTATCTTTAGTAACACAAATTCTCTCTACATGGTTTCAGAAATCAGACAAACACTGCAATTCCAAGGTTTGTTTTTCTGAACTTGATATTAATTCTGCTGTGGATATTCTATTTATTTCAGTTGTCTAGAGCTGCATTTGGAGCCCTGGTTGCACAATGGTTAAGATCTTAGGCTACTAACCAACAGGTGGGCAGTTCAAATCCATCAGTTTCTCCTTGGAAACTCTATGAGGCAGTTCTACTCTGCCCTATAGGGTTGCTGTAGGGTCATTATGAGTCAGAATCTACTCAATGGCAACAAGTTTGGTTTCATTTTAGAGTTGTCTTCAGGTTCAAAGTTTTGGGGAGGAAAGAGGGGATACCAGGCCAAGATGAAAAGAATGTATTATGCAAATTCTTGGAAGAAATGCCTAAGGGAATAAGCTTGACTTGCCTCTGGACAACCTAGTGCGGCCTGGGGTGGCAGACAAATGTTTGTATGATAATCTACCTTTAATGATCTGTGTTATTTTGAAAAAAAAAAAAAAAAAATTTCCTGAAGTTTGAGGTCATCCTCCCTATGCAACATGAAGAATTCTCAGGGTAAAGAATCAACTGAACTTTCTTTTGTCTTTAAAACGTAGACCCTAGCAAGTAACAATGGACCCATGGAGCTTCCTTATGCCTCCCTTTCATGTTCTATGACTGGGCTATGTGGAGGAATCTTGGTTGCACCAATTTCCTTTTCCACATGCACCTGTTATCTCAAATGGGGAAAAATGGAACCTTACTGGAAATGACTTTCTGTGGCTAACGTATAGCACCACTTCCTTCAGTCTCAGGGACTTGACAAAATCTTCAATATGAAATTAAGAGAAAGACATTGGAAAAGTTTTATGTTCTTCTCTGTGTCTTATTATGAATAATTTAATCAGTGACATATTTTGTCCAAGAAAAATCACATCAACTATTTCTAATAATCAACATTTTAGAAATTATTAGCATATTTAGATGAACAATTTTTGCTCCACTTCTACCACTTATTTGGTAGAAAGTTTTAAAATACATGTGATTTGATGTCTTTAGCAATTAAATGGTAATAATATTTTAAATTGCATAAATACATAGACTTATACGTTCACTTATATCAGTTGTTAAATGTGTTGAAAATTATACTTGTTAGAATGATAGAAAATTTCTGTCTCAAACCAACAATTGACCAAATACAGAATGGACAAAGATGCCTAGGGATATTTCCATCAAAAATCAGTGAATATAAGTGACTCTAGTATCACTACCATTTGAAATATGTTATATTTTTGCCAATGAAGAATTTAAATATATGCACACTGAAAAATAGAGTGTAAATGTGTTATTTACATGTAGTATGAGTGAAATGTATAGAATAATCTACAAAAACTATAAAAATTTATCATAAGTCACTTTGTTGACCAAAAAAAAAAAAATTGACAAGCCTATTAATTTTCTGATGTGTTCCCAATAGTGTCATAGTAAAAAAAAAAAACCCATTGCCATCGAGTCAATTCTGACTCATAGCGACTCTACATAGTGTCATAGTAGTTAGGAAAAATAATAATAAAATATATTACATTTTGAAAGGGATAACTGTAATGACTAACTTCTTGGTTAACTTACTTTATAACTTATGTCCACTATAAGAATCAGAGTAAAGCTAGTTCCTAGAGGCAGAAGTCGTACATAGCACCACTTTCCAACTCCCCCTTCTGACACTAGCCTTCCCGCCGCCACCTTTCTCTGCTGGGTTTGATAATTCATTGTAACCTCTGCAGATTTCTTGAAACAGCATATCAACAACAGCAGTTTTAATGTAACAGAGAAATATATAAACAGGAGATACAATCAGAAATGAAGATATGCATGGAGCAAGGTCCCAAGAGGTCCCACCATGGGACCTCAATGTCTCAGAGTGGACCTGCTTACCCTTCCCGAAAGCCTGCACTCAGTCTCATTCATCAAGAAACTTTGAAACAAGAAACTTAGTGATGTCATGAGGCAGACTCCCCTGTAGGCTGTTTCTCTAAACAGGATCCCAGCTCCTCCTGGCCACCTCTAGGCCTGTATTAGCTCTAGTCTGGCAACACAACTCCAGGAACAGAGCAGTTTTGCAGGAAGCCCCCTGCTTAGGGTACCCAATCTTTGTAGGCTGTTTCTCCCCTGTGCTGCCACCTCTGCTCTGCAGGCTGGTCCAGCTGCCACTGCCACTATCACTGCAGTGATTTCTCCCTGGTTGCTGCTGACTGGTCTGCTCTCTATCAGGTACAGATCTTTACCTGGCTCCAGCTTTCCATCAGTGTTATAGATCTTCTTCAGTGTTACAGCTCAGTGTAGCAGTGATTATTCTGGGTCTGGATAGGTTACAGCAGAGAGCCCACATGTCCAAAGGGCAGCTTGTTTCCCAGCTCTCATTGATCAGGATACCTACCCCACCCCAATGCCTTTGTTTCAGCCATTTATGTAAGCCATTTCTTGTTAATTGCAAGGCAGAGTCTTCAGAGCCAGATACAAGCTCAAGTAATCCTTTATTTCCAAGAAAATGTCAATCAGTTCAGGCATTGCCAATTACTCTCTCAGGCTGAACAAAAGTAAACCCTCAAGTTTTTTACAATTTATCCAGAGAATGTAAATAAAGTGAGTGATATCCTTCTAAGTGCCCCCTGCCGACAAACCTAGGACAAAAGCCCACATGAAGGAAACGATTGCACTGCACATCTAGAATATCAACAAGATAATAACAATAACTTTAAAACTGTAGGAATTGTATACAAATAATTCAAAACTGTTGTGGAATGAAAATTGACAAAAAAAAAAATAAGGCTTATCCAAGTTCTGAATGAAAAGTCCGAATAGTTTAAATATGTCAATGTTTCATAAAGTAATACATGAATTTGAGTCTCATTAGATGAACTATGAGATATTAGCAAATAAACCTATATTAACATTAAATAATAAGTCTGCAAGATAAGTCAAGAGAAATTTTAAATAAAGGAAGGTTTGGTCAAACCACGTAATCTAGTATTAGAGCTATACTACCTTAGGCTGAAATGATCCTTGCTAGCATATAAGTGTGAAGGGTAGTTGAAAAAGAGGAACACCCTCAGTGAGATGGATTGACACAGTGGCTGTAACAATGAGCTAAAGCACAGCAATGATTGTAAGGATGATGCAGGACCAGGCTGTGTTTCCTTCTGTTGTACATAGGGTCACTATGAGTCAGAACCAACACAACAGCACCTAGTAACAACAACAACTACTAAAAAAGTGGTGTAAAAGTTCACAGTAGCTTAAAACAGGCACCATACCATATACGCATCTCATTCAAATTTCATTTGATCAATTAGTAGTTTTGGTTTGTAGGTTAACCCTTTAAAGAATATTTATGTTCAGAGGAAAATAACAGGCTAGCAGTCAATTATATACTTTGTGTTTTCACGTATATTTTAACTAAGAACATGGATTTTGGAGGATGGGACCAAGATGACAGAGTAGTCAGATGCTTCCAGTGGTCCCTCTTGCAACAAACCCCTGAAAAAACAAGTGAACCAATTATATATGACAATCTAGGAGCCCTGAACATCAAAGGCAAAATTGAGAAGTCAGACTGAGTGGCAAGGGGAGAGAGAGTTGGTTCAGAAGCAGTGAGGCATTGCCAGACGAGAGCCAATAGGAACCGGCACCCTGCAGGCCAGGGTGGCTGATGAGCACAGTGAGGCAAGCAGTGGTGTTCGGAGCGCATTTTCCACATTGGGAGACTATGTGGTGGAGAGTCTGCTCAAACCTCCAGAACCAGCGAGAAGTGGCCTCCAAAAGCCAAAAGGTAAGTACATGAGTCTAGTCAAAAAACACCCCATTTAGGAAGAATATCTCTCCCTGCTCCCTCCCTGCTCTGCATCTGGTCCCAGCTGGCTTCAGAGATTGCTGATTGCCGCTTCCCTTGGGCCAAAAGTAGGGCCCGTCACACACCCTGAGCCATTCTCGCCTGGGAAAGGGAACAAATTAACAGATAGGAAAAAATAATCTGCCAGCTTCCCTAGGGCTGGAAAATAAGGGCAGGTACAGGTCCTTTGCCTAGGCACACATATAAGGGGTCTGCAGACTTTGAATGCCTTTCACATCTGCAAGATGTGGGCTCATTTCAATAGCGTAGACCTTCATTAGCACAGTACAACAGAGCATATACCTAAAGCCTAACTTCACTGTATCAGTTATATGGTGGAGTGGCAGGTTTGTGACATTTTATACTGCTCTGCCCAATAAGCAGGGTCTTCATCTACCCATATCAGGGATCTGAGGACTGGTGGCTCCACTGACAGCACCTAGCCACCTGCAACAGAGGTCCAAGAATAAGTAGTGCCTCCCAGTCCTTACAACCAACAGCACTGGGTGCACATAGTTCAACTGCAAAACCTAACCACCTAAGCACTCTAGGAAACAGGGACATGCTTTCTTCCCAGACACTCAGAGGCAGCCATCAGCACCCTGCCTTGCTCAGCAGGTGACCCCCTACTTCAGCCAGCTACCTGTGCCTACTCAAATCACCCCTGCCTGTCTAGGACCGAAGTTAAGAGCCTTTACTACACATTTCTTGACCAACTATCTGGACGCCTGAGTTAAATCCGTACAAGAAAAGTAAAAGGACTCCTGGGCTTACAAACCTAGTAAGAAACTTAACCACTTGGTGACAGGATGTGAAAACTTCAAAGGCACCACAGATCAAACTAGCTCACACAAGCAGCCTATATGGGCATATCAAAACAGAGCAAATAGAAGGTGGGACATAGTAAGCAAACATAAATAAATATTATAACCTCTTGGTGGCTGGGAGACAGTAGTCAATATCACATCACAAAGAAGCAGACCATGATGGCTTCAGCAAGCTCACAAAACAAAGAATCAAGAAATCTTCCAGTGAAAGATAACTTCCTGAAATTCCTGGAGGTAGAATACAAAAGATTAATATATAGAACTTTTCAAGAGTTTAGGAAGGAGATCAGACTAAATTCAGAGCAAGTCAAGGAACACATAAACAAAGCAACAGAGAAACTTAAAATTATAGAAAAGGACAATGACAAATTTAAGGCTGAAAGAATCCATACAGAGATGCAAACAGAAACCCAGAATAGTAACAAAATTTCAGAATTAGACAACTCAATTGAAAGAGGAGCAGAATTGAGGCAATGGAAGTCAAATTAGTGAGGCTGAAGATAAAGCATTTGACATCAACTTTTTTGAGGGAAAATCAGATCAAAGAATTAAAAAAAAAAATGAAGAAACCCTAAGAATTATGTGGGACTCTATCAAAATGAATAACCTACGAAAGACAGGAGTACCAGAGCAGGGGGATAACAGAAAATACACAGAGAATTGTTGAAGATTTTTGGCAGAAAACTTCTCTGATATCCTGAAAGATGAGAAGATAATTATCCAAGATACATCACTAAGACATATTATAATCGCACTGGCCACAATCAAAGATAAAGAGATAATTTTAAGAGCAGCTAGGGACAAAGGAAAAGTCATCTACAAAGAAGAGTCTATGTGACTAACCTCGGACTACTCAGCAAAATCCATGCAGGCAAGAAGGCAATCTAATAACATATATAAAGCCCTGAAGAAAAAAAAAATTGCCAGCCAAGAATTATATTTCCAGCAAAACTGTCTCTCAAATATGATGGCGAAATTAGGACATTTCCAGACAAACATAAGTGTAGGGAATTTGCAAAAACAAAACCAAAGTTACAAGAAATACTAAAGGGAGTCCTCTGGTTAGAAAACCAATTACATCAGATAAAAACCCAAGACTAGAACACAGGACAGAGCAACCAGATATAACCCAGGTAGGGAAATCACAAAAATAAAGCTAACAGAGATGCCAATATGTAAAAATATGTAAAAGATGACAATATTAAAGCAAAAAAGGGGACTAAGAAATGTAGTCATACATCTATCATATGGAGAAGTCAAGGGGATATAAAAAAAAATAAAAGATTGGTTTAAACTTATAAAAAGAGGGGTAAATATTAAGGTAACTACAAAGGAGACTAATAATCCTACGTATCACAAGAAAAACGTAAAGACTCAGCAAATACAAAATCAACAACGATGAAAAAGAGGAAGAAAATTAAGTACAGAAATTAAGTGGAACAAAGAATCTGTCAAAAACACAAAAAAAGACATCAAAATGACAGCACTAAACTCATACCTATCCACAATTAGGATGCGTTTAAACTGATTAAATGCACCCATAAGGAGACGGAAAATGGCAGAGAGGATGAAAAACAAAACAAAACAATCTGTCTATATGCTGCCTATAAGTGAAACACTTTAGACTTAAAGACACAAATGAAAACTCAAAGGATGGAAAAAAATATGTCAAGTAAACAATAATCAAAAAAGAGAAGGGGTGGCAGTATTAATCTCTGATAAAACAGACTTCAAAGTAAAATCCACCACAAAGTACAAGCAAGGATACTATATAATGAATAAGGGTCAATACACTAGGAGGCCATAACCATAATAAATATTTATGCACTCAATGACAGAGCTCCAAAATACATAAAACAAACTCTAACAGCATTGAAAAGAGAGATAGCTCCACAATAACAGTAGAAGACTTCAACACCTGACTTTTGGTGAAAGACAGAATATCCAGAAAGAAGCTCAATAAAGATGCAGAAGATCTAAAAGCCACAATCAACCAACTTGATCTCATAGACATATACAAAACACTCCACCCAACAGCAGCCAAGTATACTTTATTTTCCAACACACATGGAATATTCTCCAGAATGGACCATATATTAGGCCATAAAGAAAGCCTTAACAGAATCCAAAACATTGAAATATTACAAAGAACCTTTTCTAAACATAAAGCCATAAAAGTATATATCAATATCAGAAAAAGCATGGAAAAAAAAAATCAAGCACATGGAGATTGAACAACGCCTTACTCTAAAATTATTGGGCTATAGAAAAAATTAAGGATGGAATAAAGAAATTCACAGACTCAAATGAGAAGGAAAACACATCCTACCAGAACATTTGGGACACAGTTAAGCAGTGCTCAGAGGTCAATTTATAGCAATAAATGCACACATCCAAAAAGAAGAAAGGGCCAAAATCAAAGAATTATCCCTACAACTTGAACAAATAGAGAGCAGCAAAAGAAACCCTCAGGCACCAGAAGAAAATGAATAATAAAAATTATACCAGAATTAAATAAAATAGAAAAACAATAGAAAGAGTTAACAAGACCAAAAGCTGGTTCTCTGAAAAAATTAACAAAATCATACCATTGGCTGAACTGACAAAAGAAAAACAGGACAGGAAGCAAATAACCTAAATAACATATGAGATAGATGATATCACAACAGACACAACTGAAATTAAAAGAATAACAGAATACTATGAAAAATTATACTCTAACAAACTTGAAAATCTAGAGGAAATACACATTTCTTAAAACACATTACCTACCCAAATTAGCACAAACAGAGGTAGAACAACTAAATAAGGCTATGACAAAATAAGAGATTGAAAAGGTCACTAAAAACTTGCAGCGAAAAAAAGCCCTGGCCCTGACAGTTTCACTGAAGAATTCTACCGAACTTTCAGAGAAGAGTTAACACCACTACTATTAAAGGTATTTCAGGGCATAGAAAAAGATGCAATACTCCAAAACTCATTCTCTATAAAACCAGCATAACCCTGATAACAAAGACGGGTAAAGACACCACGAAAAAAGAAAATTACAGTCCTATATCCCTCATGAACATAGATGCAAAAATCCTCAACCAAATTCTAGCCAATAGAATTCAACAACATATCAAAAAAGTAATTCACCATGACCAAGTGAGATTCATATCAGGTATGCAGGGGTGGCTAAACATTAGAAAAGCAATCAGTGTAATCCATCGCATAAATAAAACAAAAGACATGATCTTATCAATTGATGCAAAATAGGGATTTGACAAAGTTCAACACCCATTCATGATAAAAAAAAACTCTCAGCAAAATAGGAATAGAAGAGAAATTCCTCAGCTTAAAAAAGGGCATTTTACAAAGCCAACAGCCAACATCGTCCTAAATGGAGAGAGTCTGAAAGCAGTCCCCTTGAGAATGGGAACCATACAAGGATGCCCTTCATCACCACTCTTATTCAACATTGTGCTAGAAGTCCCAGCCAGAGCAATTAGGCTAGAAAAAGAAATAAAGGCATCCAAATTGGTAAGGAAGAAGTAAAAGTATCTCCCTTTGCAGATAACCTGATCTTACACACAGAAAACCCCCCAAAATCCACAAGAAAATTACTGGAACTAATAGAAGGTTTCAGCAAACTGTCAGTATACAAGCAAATCAGTTGGATTTCTCTACACCAACAAAGAAAATTTGAAGAGAAAATCACCAAATCAATACTATTTAAAACAGTGCCCAAGTTAACTTAGGAATAAACCTAACCAGAGACATAAAAGACCTACATAAAGAAAAATACAAGACATTACTGCAAGGAACCAAAAGAGACCTATGTAAGTGGAGAAACCTTGTTCCTGGATAGAAAGACTCAACATTGTGAAAACGTCAATTCTACTCAAAGTGATTTACAGATACAATGCAAATTCCAATGGCATTTTTTAATGTGATAGAGAAAAAAATCACTAACTTCCTATGGAAAGGGAAGAGGCCCTGAATAGGTAAAGCATTACTGAAGAAGAACAAGAGGGAGCAGTCACACTACCTGAATTTAGAACCTCTTATACTGCCACAGTAGTCAAAACATCCTGGTACTGGTACAACAACAGATATATAGACCAGTAGAGTTGAATTGAGAATCCAGATGTAAATTCTTCCACCTATGAGCAGCTGATATTTCACAAAGGCCCAAAATCTGTTCAATGGGAAAAAGGCAGTCTCTTTAACAAACCATGCTGGCATAGCTAGATATCCATCGGCAAAAAAATGATACAAGACCCATACCTCACACCATGCACAAAAACTTACTCAAGTTGAATCAAAGATCTAAATATAAAATCCGAAATGATAAAGATCATGGAAGAAAAAATAGGGACAACACTATAGGTCCTAATATGTGGCATAAACAGAATACAAAACGTTACTAACTATGCACAAACACCAGAGGAGAAACTAGGAAACAGGGAGCATCTAAAAATGAAACAGGTATGCTCATCAAAATACTTCATCAAAAGAATAAAAAAGACAACCTGCAGACTGGGAAAATTTTTTTTGGCTATGACAAATCCAACCAGTGTCTAATCCCTAAAACCTATAAGATACTGCAAAAACTTCAACAACAAAAAGATAAATAACCCAATTAAAAAATGGGCAAAAGATATGAACAGGTACTTCTCCAAAGAAGATGTTCAGTTGGTTACCAGATACATGAGGAAATGTTCAGGATCATTAGCTATTAGAGAAATGCAAATCAAAACTACAATGAGAGAGAAACAAAAAGGTAGTATTAATCCAAAATACTCAAAATAATAAATGTTGGAGAGATTGTAGAGGGACTGGAACACTTATACACTGCTGGTGGGAATGTAAAATGGTACAACCACTTTGGAAATCGATTTGGCATTCCTTAAAAAGCTAGAAATAGAAGTACCATAAGGTCCAGCAATCCCACTCCTTGGAATACATCCTAGAGAAATAAAAGTCCTCACATGAATAGATACATGCACACCCATGTTCATTGCAGCACATTCACAATAGCAAAAAGATGGAAGCAACCAAGTTGCCCACCAGGGGACGAATGTATAAACAAATTATGGTATATTCACACAGTGGAATACTACGCAACAATTAAGAACAAGGATGAAATCTCGACACATCTCATAACACAGATGAATTTGGAAGGCATTATGCTGAATGAAATTAGTCACAAAAGGGCAAATATTATATAAGACCACTGTTACAAAAACTCAAGAAGAAGTTTAAACACAGAAGAAAACATTCTTTGATGGTTATATGAGGGTGGGGAGGGAGGGAGAGGTGTATTCACTAACTAGACAGGAGACAAGAATTATTTTAAGTGAAGAGAAGGACAACACACAATACAGGGGAAGTTAACATGACTGGACTAAACCATAAGCTAAGAAGTTTCCTGAATACAACCAAAAACTTCAAGGAACAGTGTAGCAGGGGCTGGGGTTTGGGGACCATGGTTTCAGAAGACTTCTAGGTCAATGGGTATAACCAAATACATTAAGAAAATGTTCTGCATCCCACTTTGGTGAGTGGCATCTGGGGTCCTAAAAGTTGGAAACGGCCATCTAAGATGTATCAATTGGAGAAAGCAGGGCCAAGATAGCAAAATAGACAGATGCTTCTGGCGAGCACTCTTACAACAAAGACCCGAAAAAGCAAGTGAAATGAGTATATTTATGACAAGCTAGGAGCCCTGAGGAAACCCTGGTGGCACAGTGGTTAAGTGCTACGGCTGCTAACCACAACGGTCGGCAGTTCGAATCCACCAGGTGCTCCTTGGAAATTCTATAGGGCAGTTCTACTCTGTCCTGAACATCAAAGGCAAAGTTAGAAAATGAACTGAGGGGCAGGGGGAGGAAGAGATGGTTCAGAATCGGAGAGTAGTTACCGGACCTGAATCACCAGGATCCCTCAGGCACCATTCCTGGGAGCAGCTGTGGCAGGTGTGTTCAGCCATAGTTTCCTCAGGGAAAAGCAGCCAGCCACACAGCCTACTCACACCTTCGGAACCAGAGAAAAACAGTGCTCTCGGCAAAAGCTAAGTACTTGAGTATAATTTTACAACACCTCAAGGCCCCAAGCCAGCTTCAGCAGTTGTTCAGTTCCCTGGGCCTGAGATAGGCCCCATCGAGCTCCTAGAGTCATTTCCCAGGCCCTGGAGAGGGAATAAATTTGCAATTGGGGGAAAAGAAAATTTGCCAGCTCCACTAACCAGGGGAGCTCAGGACAGAAGTGGCTCCTGTCCAGACCTAAAAGGTCTGTGGACTTTGAGTAACTTTTCTCCCTGCATGGACTTGTGTGTGCCTATTCTAGGCAAATAGGCCTTTGTTGGCAGACTACAACTGTTTCACCTGTGCAGTGGAGAGGTGGGTGTTTGAGGTTTGACACTGCTTTGCCTGTTAAACACAGTCTTCACCTACCCACATCAGGGGCTTAAGGACTGATGGCTTCACTCAGGTCACCGAGTCACCCACGACAGGGGTCCAAGGATAACTGGCAGCTCCCAGTCCTTACAACCATAAACATTGGGTGCCCATGGTCTGTCTGCAGAACCCACCTACCTGTACACTCTAGGGAACAGGGACATGCTTTCCTCAGAGACACTTGGGGGATGATTCTTAGCTCCCAGCTTTGTTCAGAGTGTGAACCCCTGCTGCAATCAGATACCGGTGCCTATACCAATCGTCCTTGCTCCTCTAAGACTGTAGGACAGAGCCTGTACCACACACTTGATGATCAGCTACCTGGACACCTGAGCTGAATTCTTACAAGAAAAGTGAATGGACTTCTAGACTGATATACCTAGCCATCTGGGGACAGGACATCAGAACTCCAAAGGTGAAAATAATTGAAATAGCACACTGAAAAATCCATTAGGTCACATCAAAACAAAACAAAGCAAGAAGCTATGATACAGTAAGCAAACATAAAATAAACTAATACAATACCTTATAGATGGCTCGGAGACAACAGTCAGTATCAAGTCACATAAAGAAGAAGACCATGATTGTCTCAACAAGCTCTCAATACAAAGAACCAAGGGATCTTCTAGAAGAAAGTGCCTTCCTGGCATTACTTGATGCAGAATACAAAAGATTGATATACAGAAAACTTCAAGACATCTGGAAGGAAATCAGGCAATACACAGAACAAGCCAAGAGACACACAGATAAAGCAGTTGAAGAAATTACGAAGATTATTCAGGAACATAATGAAAAATTTAATAAGCTGGAAAAATCCATAGACAGCAATCAGAAATTCGGAACAGTAACAATAAAATTACACAAATAGACAAGTCAGTGGAGCAGATTTGAGCAAGTGGAAGGGAGAATTTCTAAACTTGAAGATAAAGCACTTGGCACCAATATATTTGAAGAAAAATCAGATAAAAGAATTAAAAAAAAAAAAAAACCTTAAGAATCATGTGGGACTCTATCAAGAGAAATAACCTACGAGTAATTGGAGTACCAGAACAGGGAGGGATAGCAGAAAATACAGAGAGAATTGGTGAAGACTTGCTGGCAAAAAATTTCCCTGACCTCATGAAAGATGAGAAGATATCTACCTAAGATGCTTATTGAACTCCACATAAGGTAGATTTTAAAAGAACGTCACGTAGACATATTATAACCAAACTTGCCAAAACCAAAGACAGAGAATTTTAAAAGCAGCTAGGGATAAATGAAAAGTCACCTACAAAGGAGAGTCAATAAAAATAAGTTTAGACTACTCAGCAGAAACCATGCAGGTAAGAAAGCAATGGGATGACTTATATAAAGCATTGAAGGAAAAAAATTGCCAACCTAGAATCATATATCCAGCAAAACTATTTCTCAAATATGAAGGTGAAATTAGGACATTTCCAGATAAACAGAAGCTGAGTGAGTTCATAAAAACCAAACTAAAACTTCAAGAAATACTAAAGGGTGTTCTTTGGTTGGGAAACCAATAATAAGAGGTATCAACCCAGAACACTGGGCAAAGCAATCAGATGTCAACCCAGACAGGGAAATCACACAAATAAAGCAAGATAAAAAAACACAGAAAACAGGGGAACAGCGATGTTATTATGTAAAAGAAGACAACATTAAAACAATAAAGAGGGACTAAGAAATGTAGTCATAGATCTTTCATATGGAGAGGAAGACAAGGTGATACAAAGATATAAATTTAGAAAAATAGGGGTAAATAATAAGGTAACCATAAAGGAGACAAACTATCTTACCCATCAAAATAAAATACAAGAAAAAAGTAGAAACTCAGCAGAAACAAAATCAACAATAACGAATATGAGGAAAAGACAATATATAAAGATAATGTACTCAGCACAAAAAATTAAGTGGGAAAAAGAAACCGTCAAGAATACACACACACACAAAAAACACATCAAAATGATAGCACTAAATTCCTACCAATCCATAATTACGCTGAATGTAAATGGCCTAAATGCACCAATAGAGAGACAGAGAGTGGCAGAATGGACTAAAAAACATGATCTATTAATATGCTGCCTAAAAGAGACACACCTTAGACTTAGAGACACAAACAAACTAAAACTCAAAGGATGGAAAAAAATATATCAAGCAAACAACAATCAAAAAACAGCAGGAGTGGCAATATTAATTTCTGACAAAATAGACTTTAAATCCAACATAAAGGATAAAGAAGGACACTATATAATGATTAAAGGGACAATATACCAAAAAGATATAACCATAAAAAAAATTAAATATTTATACATCCAATGACAGAGCTGCAAGATACATTAAACAAACTCTATCAGCATTGAAAAGTGAGATAGACAGCTCCACAATAATAGTAAGAGGTTTCAACACACCACTTTCGGTGAAGGACAGGACATCCAGAAAGAAGCCCAATAAAGACACGGAAGATCTAAATGCTACAATCAAGCAACTTGACCTCATAGATACGTATAGAACACTCTACCCAACAGCAACCAAGTATACTTTCTTTTCTAGTGCACATGGAACATTCTCTAGAATAGACCACATATTAGGCCATAAAGCAAGCCTCAGCAGAATCCAAAACATTGAAATATTACAAAGCACCTTCTCTGACCCTACAGCCATAAAAGTAGAAATCAATAACAGAAAAAGCAGGGAAAAGAAATCAAACTTTTGGAAACTGAACAGCACCCTGCTGAAAAAAGACTGGATTATAGAAGACTTTAAGGATGGAATAAAGAAATTCATAGAATCCAATGAGAATGAACACACTTCCTTTCAGAACCTTTGGGACACAGTGAGAGCGTTGCTCAGAGGTCAATATATATCAATAAATGCACACATCCAAAAAGAAGAAAAGGCCTAAGAATTATCAGTACAACTTGAACAAATAAAGAGCAATAAAAACCTTCAGGAAACAGAAGAAAACAAGTAATAAAAACTAGAACAGAACTAAGTGACATAGAAAACAGAAAAACAAAGGAAAGATTAACAAGACCAAAAGCTGGTTCTTTGAAAAAATCAACAAAATTGATAAACCATTGGCCAAACTGACAAAAGAAAAACAGGAGAGGAAGCAAATCACCAGAATAACAATAAGATGGGCGATATTACAACAGACCCAACTAAAATTAAGAGAATCATATCAGGTTACTATGAAAAATTGTACTCTAAAAAATTTAAAAACATAGAGAAATGGATGAATTCCTAGAAACACACTACCTACCTAAACTAACACAAAAAGAGGTAAAACAACTAAATAGACCCATAACAAAAGAAGAGATTAAAAAGGTAATCAAAAAACTCTCCCCCCGCCCCCCAAAAAAAGCCCTGGCCTGAATGGCTTCACTGCAGAGTTCTACCAAACTTTCGGAGAAGACTTAACACTACTACTACTAAAGGTATTTCAGAGCATAGAAAGGGATGGAATACTCCCAAATTCATTCTATGAAGCCAGCATTTCCCAGATACCAAAACCAGGTAAAGACAAGAAAAAAAAAAAAATGAAATTACAGACCTATATCCCTCAGGAACTTAGATGCCAAAACCGTGAACAAAATTCTAGCCGACAGAATTCAACAACATATCAAAAATAATAATAATAATTCACCATGACCAAATGGGATTCATACCAGGTATGCAGGGATGGTTCAACATTAGAAAAACAATTAATGTAATCCATCATATAAAGAAAACAAAAGACAAGAATCACATGGTTTTATCAATTGATGCAGAAAAGGCATTTGACAAAGTTCATCACCTATTCATGACAAAAACTCTCAGCAAAATAGGAACAGAAGGAAAATTCCTCAACATAATCAAGGGCGTTTATACAAACCCAATAGCCAACATTGTCCTAAATGGAGAGTCTGAAAGCATTCTCCTTGAGATCGGGAACCCGACAAGGATGCCCTTTATCACTACTCTTATTTAACATTTTGCTAGAGGTCCTAGCCAGAGCAATTAGGCTAGATAAAGAAATAAAGTGCATTCGGATTGGCAAGGAAGAAGTCAAAGTATCTCTATTTGCAGATGACATGATCTTATACACAGAAAACCCTAAGGAATCCTCAAGAAAACTACTGAAACTAATGCAGGAGATCAGCAGAGTATCAGCATATAAGATAAACATACAAAAATCAGTTGGATTCCTCTACACCAACAAAAAGAACATCGAAGAGGAAATCACCAAATCGATGCCATTTACAGTAGCCCCCAAGAAGATAAAATACTTAGGAATAAATCTTACCAGAGATGTAAAAGACTTATACAAAGCAAACTACAAAACACTTCTGCAAGAAACCAAAAGAGACCTATATAAGTGGAAAACATACGTTGCTCATGGATAGGAAGACTTAACATCGTAAAAATGTCTATTCCACCAGAAGCGATCTATAGATTTAATGCAATCTGATTCAAATTCCAATGACATTTTTTAATGAGATGGAGAAACAAATCACCAACTTCATACAGAAGGGAAAGAGGCCCCAGATAAGTAAAGCATTGCTGAAAAAGAAGAACAAAGTGGGAGGCCTCACTCTACCTGATTTTAGAACCTATTATAAGACCACAGTAGTCAAAACAGCCAAGTACTGGTACAACAACAGATACATAGACCAATGGAACAGAACTGAGAATCCAGAAATAAACCCATCTACATATGAGCAGTTGATATTTGACAAAGGCCCCAAATCAGTTAAATGGGGGAAAAGACAGTCTTTTTAACAAATGGTGCTGGTATAACTGGAGATCCACCTGCAAAAAAATGAAACAAGATCCATACCTCACACCACGCACAAAAACAAGCTCAAAATGGATCAAAGATCTATATATAAAACCTGTAATGATAAAGATCATAGAAGAAAAAATAGGGACAATGTTAGAGCCCTAATACATGGCATAAACATTATACAAAACATGACTAAGAGTGCAGAAGAGGAGCTAGATAACCAAGAAGTCCTAAAAATCAAACACCTATGCTCATCCTAAGTCTTCACCAAAAGAATGAAAAGATTGCCTGCAATCTATGACACTTCTGATCAGTGCCTGATCTCTAAAATCTACATGAAACTGCAAAAACTCAACTCCAAAAAGACAAATAACCCAATTAAAAATGGAAAAAGGATATGAAAAGACACTTTACTAAAGAAGATATTCAGGTAGCTAACAGATACGTAAGGAAATGCTCACGATCATTAGCCATTAGAGAAATGCAAATCAAAACTACAATGACATTCCATCTTACTCCAAGGAGGCTGGCATTAATCCAATAAACACAAAATAATAAATGTTGGAGAGGCTGTGCAGAGACTGGAAAACTTATACACTGCTGGTGGGAATGTAAAATGGTACAAACACTTTGGAAATACATTTGGTGCTTCCTTAAAAAGCTAATAATAGAACTACAATACGATCCAGCAATCCAACTCTTTAGAATATATCCTAGAGAAATAAGATCCTTTACATGAACAGATATATGTACACCCATGTTCATTGCAGCACTGTTGACAATAGTAAAAGCTGGAAGCAACCAAAGTGCCCATCAACGGATGAATGGATAAATAAATTATGTTATATTCACACTATAGGAAACCCTAGTGGCATAGCAGTTAAAAGCTACAGCTGGTAACCAAAAGGTCTGCGGTTTGAATCCACCAGGTGCTCCTTGGAAACTCTATGGGGCAGTTCTACTCTGTCCTACAGGGTTGCTACGAGTCAGAATCGACTCGATGGCAGTGGGTTTTTTTTTTTTTTTTTTTGGTTTATTCACACAATGGAATACTATACATTGATAAAGAACAGTGATGAATCTGTGAAACATTTCATAACATGGAGGAATCTGGAAGGCATTATGCTGAGTGAAATTAGTCAGTTGCAAAAGGTCAAATATTGTATAAGAGCAGTATTTTAAGAACTCAAGAAATAGTGTAAACAGAGAAGAAAATATTCTTTGATGGTTATGAGAGGGGTGGGAGGTAGGGAGGGAGGGGTTTTTCACTAATTAGATAGTAGCTAAGAACTACTTTAGGTGAAGGGAAAGGCAACATACAATACAGGCGAGGTCAGCACAACTGGACTCAAACAAAAGGAAAGAAGTTTCCTGATTAAACTGAATGCTTTGAAGGCCAGTGGGGGTTTGGAGACCATGGTTTCAGGGGACCTCTAAGTTAATTGGCATAATAAAATCTATTAAGAAAATATTCTGCATCCCACTTTGGAGAGTGGCGTCTGAGGTCTTAAACGCTAGCAAGCGGCCATCTAAGATGCATCAATTGGTTTTGACCCACCTAGAGTAAAGGAGAATGAAGAAAACCAAGGACACAAGGTAATTATGAGCCCAAGAGACAGAAAAGCCTGCATAAACCAAAGACTACATCAGCCTGAGACCAGAAGAACTAGATGGTGTCTGGCTATAACTGATGACTGCCCTGACAGGGAACACAAAAGAGAACACCTGAGGGAGCAGTAGAGCGGTGGGACTAAAAAAAAAAAAAAAGGAGGCGGGGGGATACAGACCCCAAATTCTCGTAAAAGGACCAGACTTAATGGTCTGACTAGAAGGACCCCAGTGGTCATGGCCCCCAGACCTCCTGTTAACCCAGGACAGGAACCATTTCCAAAGCCAACTCTTCAGACAGGGATTGGACTGGACAATGGGATAAAAAATGATGCTGGTGAAGAATGAGATTCTTGGATCAAGTAGACTCTTGAGGCTATGTTGGCATCTCCTATCTGGAGGAGAGATGAGAGGGACAAGGGGCTTAGACGCTGGTGGAATGGACTGGAAAAGAGAGAGTGGAGGGAGGGAGTGGGCTGTCTCATTATTGGAAGAGCAATTAGGAGTATATAAAAAACAAAAACAAACCCAGTGCCATTGAGTCGATTCCAACTCATAGCAACCCTAAAGGACAGAGTAGAACTACCTCATAGAGTTTCCAAGGAGCACCTGGCGGATTCGAACTGCCAACCCTTTGGTTAGCAGCCATAGCACTTAGGAGTATATAGCAAGGTGTATATAATTTTTTTATGAGAAACTGACTTGATTTGTAAACTTTCACCTAAAAAAAAAAATCAATTGGTGCCAAACCACCTTGAGCAAGGGAGAATGAACAACAAAGACACAAGGAAAATTTTAGTTCAAGAGACAGAATGGCCAGATAAACTAGAGACTCCATCAGCCTGAGACCAGAAAAACTAGATGGTGCCTGGCTACTACCATTGACTGCCCTGACAGGAAACACAACAGAGAGTTTCTGACAGAGCAGTAAAAAAGTGGGATGCAGACCTCAAATTCTAGTAAAAAGACCAGACTTAATGGTCTGACTGATACTGGAAGGACTCCAGAAGACACGACCCTGGACTCACTTTTAGTCCAAAACTAAAACCATTCCCAAAGCCAACTCTTCAGACAAAGATTTGACTGGAGTATAAGACATAAGATCATAGTCACGAAGAGAGTGCTTCTTCCTCAAGTAGAAGCATGAGAGTAAATGGGCAGCTCCTGTCCGGAGGTGAGATGAGAAGGCAAAAAGGGACCAGAGCTGGTTGAATAGATATGGGAATTCCGAGGTAGAAAGGAGGAGTGTGCTGTCATATTATAAGGAGAGCAACTAGGTTGACATAACAATGTGTGTATAAATTTTGATATAAGAAACTAAAAGGGACTGCCAACTTTCATTTAAAGCACACACACGCACAAAAAAAAAAATAATGTGGATTTTGATGATCTATTCCTGAGGTCCCTGTGGCAGGGACCCTGTGGCATTTCCCTGCATGCTCTTTTCATTCCACGTAATTCATTAAAGCAGTTTATTTCCTCTTTGCTTAACAACAACAAATAACCTTTTCTTAAAGATTAATTTCATGGTGTCACAGAAAGATATTTAGAAAATATGTTATTTGCAATATCAATATACAAGCTGCTTAGAGATTAATATACTTGTCATTGCAGCAGCCTACAATTTTTTGATTAATTTTTCAGTGTCCTAAAAAGATATTATTCAGATATTTTCTTTGTAGCATGTCTACTGTTTAGAACAGTTATTGAATTATTTTAGAACACTAATAATGCTGGAGAAAACGAGCATTTTGATTAGATATGTTGAGGCTTGTTTTGAGAAACAAGTTATAGGATTATAATTTTATTTATATTATAGGCAACCCCCAGGTTATGAATGTCTGACTTATGGACAGCTCCTACGTGCTCTTTAACATTATGTAGATTGGCCCTCAATTTGAAACCATTGAACCAACCTCTACTCACAACAAATTCTACATAACAGTCACCTTCACTTGCTGCATGTGCAGCTTTTAAATCACTGAAAAGGTTTCTAACCAATTTCTTGCACTAACCAAAAACCTACCAAATCCATTACTGTCCTGTCAATTCTGACTCATAGCGACGCCAAAGAACAGAGTAGAACTGCCCCACAGGGTTTCCAAGGAACGGCCGGTGGATTTGAACTGCCCACCTTTTGCTTAGCTGCCAAACTCTTAACCACTGTGCCACCAGGGCTCCTCTTTACTAAAGTAAAGCTGAATAAGAATCGTATACACCAGGCCCAACTTATCTACAAAATTTTAAAAACACAGGAATGGATCTCATTTGTAACCCAGGGACTACCTATATTACTTCCCCTCCCCTTTGCAATACTGTAGATGCACAAAAGCATTAAATGAAAAAATACAAATTTTCAGTGCGTGTGCATGAAATTAAGTGTCCTTTAGCCTAGATGAGGCTGGTGAGTAGCAAATGTGTTTCTTTCTTTCAGTGAAAATACAGTGAGAACATGTTACACACAAGGCAATGTTCAGGCAAAAAGAGAATAGATAAACAGGCAGATGAATGATATAGAGAGATTTATAAACTGATGATGTAGATGGATGGATGAATGGGTGGATGGATAGAAAGATAGATCAATAGATTAGTCTATTCAAGTATTACTACATATATACGTATTACATATACATGGTAATATGTATATAGTAAATATTTTTTAATATATACATATATACCCACTGCCGTCCAGTTGATTCCAACTCATAGAGACCCTATAGGACAGAGTAGAACTCCCCCCATAGAGTTTCCAGGAGTGCCTGGTGGATTTGAACTCCCAACCTTTTGGTTAGCAGCTGTAGCGCTTAACCATTACGCCACTAGGGTTTCCTATATGTATATATATTCCTACCTAAATCAGAATTTGGAAACCACATCACACTTTAACCATTGAACAAATTATTTTGAACGTCTGTATAATTTGATATTCTAACTATCATTCACATATTTTTATATTATTTTTTTCTTGTGTATCTATAAGCATATGTGTATGCATAGTTTTTAGTATATTTTTAGCTTTGTGAAAATGAAGTAATACTAAATTTGTTCTTTGATATACTACTTTTCTCAGCTTTTGGTTTGTGAGTTTCATCTATGTTGATACATAGAGTTTTAGTTCAACCATTTTCACTGCTGTGTACTATTCTAGTTTATGTTTCATGAATATCTCCTTTTCACATGTGCATGCAGTGTTTAAGAATAAATGCTTAGAAGTTAAATATTCAACTTTACTAAATATGTTCACACTAATTTTTACACGATAAACAACGTTTAAGGGTTTACTCTAGTTTCTCATGAATATTTGATACTGTCGAACTTATATTTTGCCCGTTTGTGATGACATTTTGTTGACATTTTAATTTGCCTTCACACAATTACTAATTAATCATTTTTTTTGTTCTACAAAAGGCCTATTTAAGTTTTACCCATTTTTTTTTCTTATTGCGTTTCTTGCCTAGTTTTATAGGAATTTTTCATGAATTTTAGAATTCAATTCTTTGTCACATGTAATGCAACTATTTTCTATGACTTTTCACATTCTTTGTAGCTTTAGTCTTTAGATGGACAGAAGTTTTTAATTTTAAGCAGTAGACTGTTTCCATCTTGTATTTTATGATTGGCAAATTTTGCTCATGTTTAAAAAAAAGCAAAACAAAACTCTCTCCTACCTTGAGGATTTTACTTTTATATTTTATTCTAAGAGGCTTATGTATTTTCTGGTCATATTAGTGTGTTTTTCCAACATATATTTAAATGATGAAAAAAAAGGCCAAATTTAAATTTCTTTCTTATGAAAAACCAATTTTTCCAGCACCATGTATTAAACTGTTATTCTATATACAATTGCAATATCATGTCTATCACATTCCCAGTTTCCATATATTTGTGGATGTTTCAGTCAGTTATCTACTACTGAATAATTTGCAACCCAAAACTTAGTGGCTAACAGCAGTGATAATTATTTATTTTGTTTCTAAGTCTGCATTTTGATCAGAACTCATCAGAGATAACTCATTTTGTGATACCAGTTGGAGTGTCTTGAAGACTATAGATGACTAGTATCTGGAAGCATCTGAAGCTTGCTCTCTCACATGTCTTGCATTTGATGCTGGCACATCATCTGTGCCTGTGGGCTGAATCACTCACATTTGGTTTTTCTGTGAGGTCTCCAAAATTCTACACAGAATAGTACTGTATTCCAAACACTAGTGTCTCAAGGGATCCCTGGAGGTGCAGTGTTTAAGAACGTGGCTGCTAACCAAAAGGTCAGCAGTTTGAATCCCCCAGCAGCTCCTTGGAAACCCTCTGGGTGCAGTCCTATTCTGTCCTATAGGGTCACTATAAGTTGAAATCAACTCGATGGCACATAACAACAACAACAACAGTGTCCCAAGGTACAGGAAATGGAAGCTGGGCCCAATCACTTGCAAAACATCATGTATGACAATACACCAAGCAGTCAAAGGGATGACACATATAGATCCCACCTTCATTTGCTAAAATGTCAAAAAATTTTGTCACCCTCTTTTAAAATTACCTGAGGTCACCACTGGCCACAATTATTTACATTCCTTCCACATGGAATATAAAATCACTCACTATCAGGATCTCCCCAAAAACTTAAAGTATTAAAGCATCATGCTCATATTTGAAGTTCAGAATCCTATCATCTAAATTGGTTGCAGATTCAAATAAGCCTCCTTGGAAATAGCTCCTTTGTAAGATTCTTCTCATTAGGAAGAACTGTGAACTAGACAAGTTGTTTGTTTCTACATCAAGCAGATGTTGGTGAATTATATTAGGATAACTGCATTAAGCACTGTCATTCAAAAAGGGGCATAACAGAATACAGAGCCGTCACTGGTCCATAGCAAATCTAAAACCCAGGGAGGAACATGCTGCGACTTCTTTGATAAGAATCAGTCCTACTTCTGGGAAGTTGTTCTCCCTAACATTTGATTTGTCCTTTTAACTTATGGTGCTGCCCAGTGAATCATCCTACCTTTTCCCTAAAAACTGGCTCATATTTGCAGATGAGTAGTTTTCTCAGCCTGCTTTTCACTTATAAATGCATGAGGACCAAAAAATATTGTTCAAAAAAAATTTTTTTTTTTTTTTTATGCTGTGCCTTCCAACCCAACTTGGTCCAACTCCTTTTTTTTTTTTCTTTAGTTAATTGTAAACAATGTATAATCTAACACATTAGGAAAAAGTCACAGCCCAAATGTCTTTGAAGATGAGTCCTTCTCTACCTTGACACCGCTTTGATAAGTCACTTTAAGATCTTTAGAAGGTTATTTTTGTCTTATGAAACTTCTGTATATACGCTGTTTCTCTTAAGGTTGTTCCAACATATAGTCTTATCCTGGATTTTATTACTGGTCTGAGATCTTTTCTTACTTGAGTATCTTCTCTCTGAAGATTCTGGGGATTTAAAGGAATTATATTTTAAAACCCACTCATTCCTGACTATGTTTAAGTATTTGTTCTTTAGCTTATTCCTCTCCTTTCTTATTTTCTCTTAGTGAGAAGGAGCAAGGTGACATTTTCAATAATCTTCCTGTGATTAGTAATTAGATCATTGTGATCGTTAGGTATATATACACATTGCCTTAGGGAAAATTTGCTAATTTTTCACCTATAAGTAATAAAGATATAACTCCCTCTGTTGCTGAATGGTATTTTGGGCACTTTTACCTAAGCTCTCCAAGAAGCCTTTTCAAGGCCCTTTAGATTTCCACTGACATTCTCCTTAAGGATCGTCCAACTCCCGCCCATGGCCCATTTCCAAAACATCACCACATGTTTTAGTTTTGGTTAATGTGTTTGCTTGTTTATTTTTATATTATTTAAAATGACAGGGCCTTACTTCTTGTATTAAATTCTCAATAGTAAGAGTTTGATAAAGAGGCAGTATCACTGTCAGTGGCATATAATAAGGGGTGTGTTATAAGGATTAGGCCTTGTGCAATTGTGGGTGCTAATTTAGCATTCTGTGTAAGTTTATTTTCTCTGAATATCTTGCTGACTTGAAATCAGTAGGTCTAGCCATCAGTAATAAAGATGGCTCTGAAGTCGAAGAGACCAGCAAACGGGAATGCCAAAGAACAACTAGAAGCATATCTTTACGATGTAGATGACCTGTAGAATAAGCTGATACCTTTCAACACTGACTTATGCTCAAATTCGGCCAGTATTTAGAAGGACTGAAGGAGGAGATCCAATGAGAGCTATGGGAGTTGCAGTCCAGGCTGCTGCCTCATGCAAGGAAGGGGAGTTAGCAGATCAGCAAAAATGTGAATACTCTGCTACTGTGCCTGAACTACACTGAATTTCAGAGCAGGAAAAAAAAAAGGGTGAGGTGGGGCAAATCATTTACTTGTGCCTTTCAAGCCTCAAAAATATTTTTCTTGTGGCCATACTTAATCTCAAAAATCACAGAGAGGTAAATTCTAGGGTGACGTAAACTTGCTTACTGAAGAGTACTTGAAGCACTTACTGATGAAGATCAAAAACTACAACCTCAACGTGGATTATACCTCAACATAAAAGAATAAAATAAAATAAAATCCTCATGCTGAACCAATAATCGACATCATGATAAATGGAGAAAACATTAAAATTGTCAAGGCTTTCAACACCCATGGAAATAGCAGTCAAGAAATCAAAGGATTTATTTGGTCAGTCAAATCCGCTGCAAAAAGAACTCTTGAAAATATTTTAAAAAAGTAAAGATGTTACTTTCAGGACTATGGTGCACCTGACCAAAGCCATGGTATTTTCAACTGTCTCATACGCCTGAGAAAGCTGGGCAATGAATAAAGAAGACCGGAGACAATTTGGTGCTTTTGAATTACGGTGTTGGCAAAGACTACTGAATATGCCATGGACTGCCAGAAGAATGAACAAATCTGTCTCGAAAGAAGATCAGCCAGAATACTCCTTAGAAACAAGGAGGGTGAGATTTCGTCTCACTTACTTTAGACATGTAATCAGGAGGGACCAGGCCTTGGAGAAGAACATAATACTTGGTAAAGTAGAGGGTCAGTGAAAAAGTGGAAGACCCTCAATGAGATGGATTGGCACAGCGGTTGCAACAGTGAGCTCAAACATGGCAACATTTGTGAGCATGGCTCAGGACAGTGTTTCTTTCTGTTCTACTTAGGGTTGCTATGAGTCAGAATTGACTCAAAGGCACCTAACAACAACAAGAAATTCTGGGAAGCATAGTTTCAATTTAGCTAGGTTAACACAGTAGAAAGCCATCACGGTGAGTATGTTTATAGACTGTTATTTTCCATTGGCCCATTTATGCATGTCCAAGTTTTTAAAGTTATAATTTTACATTCGATCTTTAAGTGGGACAGAATAAGACTCCAAACTTGTTCTTCTTCAAGAGTACTTTGACCATGTTTGTCTCTGCTCTTGCATACACATTTTTGAGTAAGCTTGCCATATTTCTCCCAGGCATTGGAGCTACTCTTATGTTACAAAGAATCAATAATGGCGACCCCATATTTGTCAGTATAGAATGTGACTCACAGTTTTTGCAGTGGCTGACTTTTCAGACGTAGATTGCCAGGCTTTTCTTCCAGCCGCATCTGAGGGGACTTGAACCTCTAACCTTTTGTTTAGCAGGTGAGTGTATTAACCATTTGCACCACTCAGAGACTAGACTAGAATTGTTATATTCTCTGTTACCTTGATTTTGATATCCTATGTTTTTAAAGTTCTTTTATATTAATCGTAATATAACACAACACGCTTAATTATTCCTTCAGTTAATACTTACTGAACACACATAATTTGTCAAACTATGTTCTAGAAATTTAGTATAGATACAAAATCACATGCACTGCCTTCTAGGACTTTATATTTTCTCTATAATGGAGTGTGCATTTTGTCCACATAAAATCATATAGTATATATTAAAAAAATATATTAGGAAATGATAAATGCTGTAGAAAAAATTAAAAGTACAATAGAATTAGCAAGGCCATGAGCTCTAGAGGAAGATGTGATTATAATTTTAAATAGGGTGATCAGGTTTAAGTGTCTTTGAGATGATGGAATTTCAGCATAAACCTGAGGACACAAGTAGAGTAGGTATTTCATATCCGGGGTAAAATCAAGCAGAAGGAATGGCCACAGCATAAGTGTGAAGGTGAGAGCATGCCTGAAATATTAGCTGAAGAGTGAGGTGGCCAATGTAGCTAGAATGTTGTTTATGAAAGAAGATAGTGGGAGAGGAGGTGATGAAAATAAGTCAGAATCAGTTCCTTTTGGTCTTTTAGATCATTATAAAAAAAAAACATGTGCTTTTACACTCAATGAAATGAGAAGATGTTGAAAGGCTGACTTATATTTTAAGTCAGCCTCTCTGGACACTGATTTGTGAAGCTACAACTTAAAGGAGGATGGGTGGTGGTCAAAGGAAAGAGCAAAGCATACCCAGTGGCACATGGAGACTAGAGACAAAGAGTGAGATAACTCAGAATATAACGATAACACTGAAAGTGTTGGCAGCTGGTCACATTTTAGATATATTTTAAAGGTAGAGTCAACAGGATTCAAGATGGTTTGAATGTGGAGCATGAGAGAAAAAGAGTCAATTATGGCAGAATATTCTGACCCTAGCAGCTGGAAGTATGATTAGGGGGAGTTACACCTGATTTCTGAGAGGAGGAAGGATGCAGGGGTAGCAGTTTTCGTGGGCCTGTTAGTTTGACTTACTGATTTTTAGATGACTATGAGATTTTTTTTTTTTTTTTATGAGATATAGGGATAATATAACAGCAGTTTCATCTATTAGTCTGGAATTCAGAGGAAATATCTGAGCAAGAAATAAGAATGTGGTAATTGTCAGCAAATAAATGGTATTCAAACCAGAACACAGGATATGTGGTCTGAGCATGGACTGATTCAGTGTTAACCATGTTAGGGAAGAGCAGAGAAAAGTAAAGGTGACTGAAAAAGACCTACCAGTGAGGTAAACACCAAAACCAAACTGCTTGCTGTTGAGTTGATTCTGACTCATAGTGACCCTATAGGACAGAGTAGAACTGCCCCATAGAGTTTCCAAAGGAGTGCCTGGTGGATTCGAACAGCTAACCTCTTGGTTAGTAGCCATAGCTCTTAACCACTACACCAGGGTTTCCACCAGTAAGAGATAAAACAAAAATCATTAGGAAAGAGCAGTGTCCTGGTATCCAAGGGGAGATGCCACATTAATGTTGAGGGTGTTAAACTCTGTCATATGCTACTAATGAGCCAAATTGAGGAGGAAAAATTGACATTGGATGTGGCAATGAAAAGACCGCTGAAGATATTTATTTGGAATTCTATGAGAGAAAACTTGATTGGACTGGATTTAATAGGAAATGGAATGCGAGAAGTAGGAGACAGCATAGACAATTCTTTCTTAGCATTTTGTCAACAGTTGGAAATTACTGCGGTAGTTAGTGGTTCAAGAAAAATGGGAAAATTTTAAGATAAGGTAGTAACGTTATATTTCTGTGGTGAGGGGAATTGTCCAGAGAGACAAAATAATTTATGATGTAGTGGAGAGCCCAAAGTATGCCTGGGCCTGGATCTTTAAATAGCAAAGGGGAAAGGGAAGAAACGTAAGTGGGAAAAACAGAAGTCACTGCATTGCATTTAGTCAGAATTGTGGATAGTTCACCCATAGTACCATACGCGAATACAGTATCTTCAAATACTGATAAGTAGGAAAATGTGTTGGTAGGAGTGTGGGGATTCTTTTGTGATTGCTTCAATCTTGGCAGTGAAGTAGGAGGTGAGGTCACCACTTGAGAGTGGATGGGTATCAATATATACAGGAGGGGTGATGATAAAGAAGACGGTATAAAATAGTTACCTAAGTGAAGGAATAAGGGAAGGGACAACTTCGAAGTGGCATGCTTACCTAGTACCTTTAAGGGCTCTTTGAACACCATTATCCTCAATCAAATTGATACCACTCGATATGATTTTTTTTTTCTAGTCACTTTTAGTCACCTACTTTCATACATGGAGTGAGTGAATAAATGTGTTTAATCAGGGTATTAGTTTTGCCAATAAGTAAAAAAAAAAGCACAGAAAAATTAAGGCCCCATTTTTTTTTTTAATTAATCACGAAATCTCCAGGATTAATTAGTGATTTTCTGCAAGTCATGTTGTTGTTGTTGAGTCACTTTCAACTCACAGTGACCCTATATACAATAGAATGAAACACTGCCCTGTACTGTGCCATCCTCACAATCATTGTCATGCCTGAGTTCATTGTTGCAGCCATTGTGCCAATCCATCTCATTGAGGGTATTCCTCTTTTTCACTGACCTTCTATTTTACCAAGCATGATATCCTTCTTCGGGGACTGGTTCCTGCTGATAACATGGTCAAAGTAGGTGAGACGAAGTCTCACCATCCTAGCTAATAAGCATCCTGGCTGTACTTCTTCCAAGACAGGTTGTTTCATTTTTCTGACAGTCCACGGTGTATTCAACATTCTTCCCCAACCTCGTAATTCAAATGCATCGATTCTTCTTCCGTCTTCCTTATTCATTGTCCGGCTACCACATGCAATTGAGACAATTGACAATTCCAAGGCTTGGGTTAGACGCACCTTAGTCCTTAAAGTGACATCTTTACTTTTTATCACTTTAAAGAGGCCTTTTGCAGCAGATTTTCCCAATGCAATGCATTGTTTGATTTCTTGACTTTTGCTTCCATGTGGGTTGATTGTGGCTCCAAGTAATATAAAATCCTTGACAAATTGAATCTTTTCTCCATTTATCACAATGTAACTTATTGGCCTAGTTGTGAGGATTTTTGTTTTATGTTGAGGTGTAATCCATACTGAAGGCCGTAGTCCTCGATCTTCATCAGTAAGTGCTTCAAGTTCTTTTCACTTTCAGCAAGGAAGGTTGTATCCTCTGCATAAGGCAGATTGTTAATGAATCTCCCCACAATCTTGATGCTGTGTTCTTCTTCATATAGGCCAGTTTCTTGGGTTATTTTCTCAGCATTCAGATTGAATAAGTATGGGGAAAAAATACAACCCTGATGCACACCTTCTTGACTTTAAACCATGTAGTATCCCCTTGTTCTGTTCAAATGACTGCCTCTTGGTCTAAATACACGTTTCTCATGACCGCAATTAAATGTTCTGGAATTCTCATTCTTCACAATGGTATCCATAATTTGTTAGAATGCTATTGCATAGGCAATAAAACACAGGTAAACATCTTTCTGGTATTCTCTGTTTTCAGCTAAGATCCATCTGACATCAGCAATGATATCCCTTGTTTCATGTCCTTTTCTGAATCCTGCGTGAATTTCTGGCAGTTCCCTGTTCATGTACTGCTGCAACAATGGTGGACAGTTTTCAGCTGAGCTTCCATACTAAGACAGACTAGGAAGAAGGAACTGGTGGTCTACTTCTGAAAAAATTAGCCATTAAAACCTTATGAATAACAGTGGAACATTGTCTAAAATAGTACTGGAAGATGAACCCCTCAGGTTGGAAAAAAAAAAAAAGGCACTCAAAATAGACTGAGGAAGACCTGCTGTCTCAAAGTAGAGTCAACCCTAATGGCATGGATGGAGTCAAGCTTTTGGGACCCTCATTTGCTGATGTGGCATGACTCAAAATGAGAAGCAGCTGCAAACATCCATTAATAATAGGAACATGGAATGTAAGATGTATGAATCTATTAAATTTTTTGTTTCTTTTTACATATAGTAAGTGTTTAACAAGGATATGTTGCAAAGAAGGAACGGTAGAAAGGAAGGAAGAAAGAGAAACATGAGAAAAAAATATATACTGCAAAATCTGAATTTCCAGATTTATAATGATGTTCTTCAAACAATGGCATCACTAGGGAGTTGTGGGGGTGCAGTCCATATTAGGTGACACTGTCAAACAGGGTGACACCAAAATGACTGTTTATAAAAATATCCCTATAGTTATAATAACAAAAACATTTTTGTAAGCCCAGCTTACAGGTATCAGTATGCCTTAATCTCTATGCTAATTTACTTTTTTTTTTATTAACTTTTATTAAGCTTCAAGTGAACGTTTACAAATCCAGTCTGTCACATATAAGTTTACATACATCTTACTCCTTACTCCCACCTGCTCTTCCCCTATTGAGTCAGCCCTTTCAGTTTCTCCTTTCGTGACAATTTTGCCAGCTTCCCTCTCTCTCTATCCTCCCATCCCCCCTCCAGACAAGAGCTGCCAACACAGACTCAAGTGTCCACCTGATATAATTAGCTCACTCTTCATCAGCATCTCTCTCCCACCCGCTGACCAGTCCCTTTCATGTCTGATGAGTTGTCTTCGTGGATGGTTCCTGTCCTGTGCCGACAGAAGGTCTGGGGAGCATGGCCGCCGGAATTCCTCTAGTCTCAGTCAGACCATTAAGTATGGTCTTTTTATGAGAAGTTGGGGTCTGCACCCCACTGATCTCCTGTTCCCTCAGGAGTTCTCTGTTGTGCTCCCTGTCAGGGCAGTCATCGATTGTGGCCGGGCACCAACTAGTACTTCTGGTCTCAGGGTGATGTAGGTCTCTGGTTCATGTGGCCCTTTCTGTCTCTTGGGCTCCTAGTTGTTGTGTGACCTTGGTGTTCTTCATTTTCCTTTGCTCCAGGTGGGTTGAGACCAATTGATGCATCTTAGATGGCCACTTGTTAGCCTTTAAGACACCAGACGCCACATTTCAAAGTGGGATGCAGAATGTTTTCATAATAGAATTATTTTGCCAATTGACATAGAAGTCCCCTCAAACCATTTTCGCCAGACCCCCGCCCCTGCTCCGCTGACCTTTGAAGCATTCATTTTATCCCGGAAACTTCTTTGCTTTTAGTCCAGTCCAAGTGAGCTGATCTTCCATGTATTGAGTGTTGTCTTTCCCTTCACCCAAAGCAGTCCTTATCTACTGATTAATCAATAAAAAACCCTCTCCCTCCCTCCCTCCCCCCTTCGTAACCACAAAAGTATGTGTTCTTCTCAGTTTTTACTATTTCTCAAGATCTTATAATAGTGGTCTTATACAATATTTGTCCTTTTGCCTCTGACTCATTTCGCTCAGCATAATGCCTTCCAGGTTCCTCCATGTTATGAAATGTTTCACAGAGTCGTCACTGTTCTTTATCGATGTGTAGTATTCCATTGTGTGAATATACCACAATTTATTTACCCATTCATCCGTTGATGGACACCTTGGTTGCTTCCAGCTTTTTGCTATTGTAAACAGAGCTGCAATAAACATGGGTGTGCATATATCTGTTTGTGTGAAGGCTCTTGTATCTCTAGGGTATATTCCAAGGAGTGGGATTTCTGGGTTGTATGGTAGTTCTATTTCTAACTGTTTAAGATAACGCCAGATAGATTTCCAAAGTGGTTGTACCATTTTACATTCCCACCAGCAGTGAATAAGAGTTCCAATCTCTCCACAGCCTCTCCAACATTTATTATTTTGTGTTTTTTGGATTAATGCCAGCCTTGTTGGTGTGAGATGGAATCTCATCGTGGTTTTAATTTGCATTTCTCTAATGGCTAATGATCGAGAGCATTTTCTCATGTATCTGTTGGCTGCCTGAAGATCTTCTTTAAGTGAAATGTGTGTTCATATCCTTTGCCCACTTCTTGATTGGGTTGTTTGTCTTTTTGAGGTTTAGTTTTGACAGAATCATGTAGATTTTAGAGATCAGGCGCTGGTCTGAGATGTCATAGCTGAAAATTCTTTCCCAGTCTGTAGGTGGTCTTTTGACTCTTTTGGTGAAGTCTTTAGATGAGCATAGTTGTTTGATTTTTAGGAGCTCCCAGTTATCGGGTTTCTCTTCATCATTTTTGGTAATGTTTTGTATTCTGTTTATGCCCTGTATTAGGGCTCCTAGGGTTGTCCCTATTTTTTCTTCCATGATCTTTATCGTTTTAGTCTTTATGTTTAGGTCTTTGATCCACTTGGAGTTAGTTTTTGTGCATGGTGTGAGGTATGGATCTTGTTTCATTCTTTTGCAAATGGATATCCAGGTATGCCAGCACCATTTGTTAAAAAGACTATCTTTTCCCCATTTAACTGACACTGGTCCTTTGTCAAATATCAGCTCATACGTGGATGGATTTATATCTGGGTTCTCAATTCTGTTCCACTGGTCTATGTGCCTGTTGTTGTACCAGTACCAGGCTGTTTTGACTACTGTGGCTGTATAATAGCTTCTGAAATCAGGTAGAGTGAGGCCTCCCACTTTCTTCTTCTTTTTCAGTAATGCTTTGCTTATCTGGGGCTTCTTTCCCTTCCATATGAAATTGGTGATTTGTTTCTCTATCCCCTTAAAATATGACATTGGAATTTGGATCGGAAGGGTGTTATATGTATAGATGGCTTTTGGTAGAATAGACATTTTTACTGTGTTAAGTCTTCCTATCCATGAGCAAGGTATGTTTTTCCACTTAAGTATGTCCTTTTGAATTTCTTGTAGTAGAGCTTTGTAGTTTTCTTTGTATAGGTCTTTTACATCCTTGCTAAGATTTATTCCTAAGTATTTTATCTTCTTGGGGGCTACTGTGAATGGTATTGATTTGGTTATTTCCTCTTCGGTGTTCTTTTTGTTGATGTAGAGGAATCCAAGTGATTTTTGTATGTTTATTTTATAACCTGAGACTCTGCCAAACTCTTCTATTAGTTTCAGTAGTTTTCTGGAGGATTCCTTAGGGTTTTCTGTGTATAAGATCATGTCATCTGCAAATAGTGATAGCTTTACTTCCTCCTTACCAATCTGGATACCCTTTATTTCTTTGTCTAACCTAATTGCCCTGGCTAGGACTTCAAGTACGATGTTGAATAAGAGCGGTGATAAAGGGCATCCTTGTCTGGTTCCCGTTCTCAAGGGAAATGCTTTCAGGTTCTCTCCATTTAGAGTGATATTGGCTGTTGCCTTTGCAAAAAAAAAATAGATGCCCTTTATTATGTTGAGGAATTTTCCTTCAATTCCTGTTTTGGTAAGAGTTTTTATCATAAATGGGTGTTGGACTTTGTCAAATGCCTTTTCTGCATCAATTGATAAGATCATGTGGTTTTTATCTTTTGTTTTATTTATGTGATGGATTACATTAATGGTTTTTCTGATATTAAACCAGCCTTGCATACCTGGTATAAATCCCACTTGATCATGGTGAATTATTTTTTTGATGTGTTGTTGGATTCTATTGGCTAGAATTTTGTTGAGGATTTTTGCATCTATGTTCATGAGGGATATAGGTCTGTAATTTTCTTTTTTTGTGTGATGTCTTTACCTGGTTTGGGTATCAGGGAGATGGTGGCTTCATAGAATGAGTTGGGTAGTATTCCATCTTTTTCTATGCTTTGAAATACCTTCAGTAGTAGTGGTGTTAACTCTTCTCTGAAAGTTTGGTAGAACTCTGCAGTGAAGCTGTCCGGGCCAGGACTTTTTTGTTGGAAGTTTTTTGATTACCATTTCAATCTCTTTTTTTGTTATGGGTCTATTTAGTTGTTCTACTTCTGAATGCGTTAGTTTAGGTAGGTAGTGTTTTTCCAAGAATTCATCCATTTCTTCTAGGTTTTCAAATTTGTTAGAGTACAGTTTTTCATAGTAATCTGAAATGATTCTTTTAATTTCATTTGGTTCTGTTGTGATGTGGCCCTTCTCGTTTCTTATTCTGGTTATTTGTTTCCTTTCCTGTATTTCTTTAGCCAGTCTAGCCAATGGTTTATCAATTTTGTTAATTTTTCGAAGAACCAGCTTTTGGCTTTGTTAATTCCTTCAATTGTTTTTCTGTTCTCTAATTCATTTAGCTCAGCTCTAATTTTTATTATTTGTTTTCTTCTGGTGCCTGATGGGTTCTTTTGTTGCTCACTTTCTATTTGTTCAAGTTCTAGGGACAGTTCTCTGCTTTTGGCTCTTCTTTTTGTATGTGTGCATTTATCGATATAAATTGGCCTCTGAGCACTGCTTTTGCTGTGTCCCAGAGGTTTTGATAGGAAGTATTTTCATTCTCGTTGCATTCTATGAATTTCCTTATTCCCTCCTTGATGTCTTCTATCACCCAGTCTTTTTTCAGGAGGGTATTGTTCATTTTCCAAGTATTTGATTTCTTTTCCCTAGTTTTTCTGTTATTGATTTCTAGCTTCATTGCCTTGTGGTCTGAGAAGATGCTTTGTAATATTTCGATGTTTTGGACTCTGCAAAGATTTGTTTTATGACCTAATATGTGGTCTATTCTAGAGAATGTTCCATGTGCACTAGAAAAAAAAGTATATTTTGCAGCAGTTGGGTGGAGAGTTCTGTAGAAGTCAATGAGGTCAAGTTGGTTGATTGTTGTAAGTAGGTCTTCCGTGTCTCTATCGAGCTTCTTACTGGATGTCCTGTCCTTCTCCGATGGTGGTGTGTTGAAGTCTCCTACTATAATTGTGGAGGTGTCTATCTCACTTTTCAATTCTGTTAAAATTTGATTTATGTACCTTGCAGCCCTGTCATTGGGTGCGTAAATATTTAATATGGTTATGTCTTCCTGATCAATTGTCCCTTTTATCATTATATAGTGTCCTTCTTTATCCTTTGTGGTGGATTTAAGTCTAAAGTCTATTTTGTCAGAAATTACTATTGCTACTCCTCTTCTTTTTTGTTTATTGTTTGCTTGATATATTTTTTTTCCATCCTTTGAGTTTTAGTTTGTTTGTGTCTCTATGTCTAATGTGTGTCTCTTGTAGGCAGCATATAGATGGATCGTGTTTCTTTATCCAGTCCATGACTCTTTGTCTCTTTATTGGTGTATTTAGTCCATTTACATTCAGCGTAATTATAGATAAATAAGGTTTTAGTGTTGTCATTTTGATGCCTTTTCATGTGTGTTGTTGGCCATTTCATTTTTCCACATACTTTTTTGTGCTGAGACGTTTTTCTTAGTAAATTGTGAGATCCTCATTTTCGTAGTGTTTGACTTTATGTTAGTTGAGTCGTTACGTTTTTCTTGAGTTATGGAGTTGTTATGCCTTTTTGTGGTTACCTTATTATTTACCCCTATTTTTCTAAGTAAAAACCTAACTTGTATCCTTCTATATCGCCTTGTATCACTCTCCATCTGGCAGTTCAATGCCTCCTATATTTAGTCCCTCTTTTTGATTATTGTGATTGTTTATCTATTGATTTCCATGATTTCCTGTTATGTGTATTATTTTGTTTATTTATTTATTTTTTAGAATTAGTCTTACTTTGTTTGCTTTTGTGCTTTCCCTATTTGAGTTGCGTTGATATCAGGACATTCTGTTTTGTGACCTTGTATTGTGCTGGTACCTGATATTATTGGTCATCCGGCCAAACAATCTCCTTTAGCACTTCTTGCAGTCTTGGTTTAGTTTTTGTAAATTCTCTAAACTTGTGTTTATCTGTAAATATCTTAATTTCTCCTTCATATTTCATAGAGAATTTTGCTGGATATATACTCCTTGGTTGGCAGTTTTTCTCGTTCAGTGCTCTGTATATGTCGTCCCATTCCCTTCTTGCCTGCATGGTTTCTGCTGAGTAGTCTGAACTTATTCTTATTGATTCTCCCTTGAAGGATACCTTTCTTTTCTCCCTGGCTGCTTTTAAAATTTTCTGTTTGTCTTTGGTTTTGGCAAGTTTGATGATAATATGTCTTGGTGTTTTTCTTTTTGGACCAATCTTAAATGGGGTTCGATGAGCATCTTGGATAGATATCCTTTCGTCTTTCATGATGTCAGGGAAGTTTTGTGTCAGGAGTTCCTCAACTATTTTCTCTGTGTTTTCTGTCCCCCCTCCCTGTTCTGGGACTCCAATCACTCGCAAGTTATCCTTCTTGATAGAGTCCCACATGATTCTTAGGGTTTCTTCATTTTTTTTAATTCTTTTGTCTGATTTTTTTTCAGCTATGTTGGTTTTGATTCCCTGGTCCTCCAGTAGTCCCAGTCTACATTCTAATTGCTCGAGTCTGCTCCTCTGACTTTCTATTGCTTTGTCAAATTCTGTAATTTTATTGTTAATCTTTTGGATTTCTACATGCTGTCTCTCTATGGATTCTTGCAACTTATTAATTTTTCCACTATGTTCTTGAATAATCTTTTTGAGTTCTTCAACAGTTTTATCAGTGTGTTCCTTGGCTTTTTCTGCATTTATCCTAATTTCATTTGTGATATCTTTAAGCATTCTGTAAATTAGTTTTTTATATTCTTTATCCGATAATTCCAGGATTGTATCTTCACTTGGGAAGGATTTTGATTCTTTTGTTTGGGGGGTTGGAGAAGCTGTCATGGTCTGTTTCTTTATGTGCTTTTATATGGACTGTTGTCCCTGAGCCGTCACTGGGAAACTAGATTTTCCAGGTAATCAGCTAAAAAAAAAAATGCCGTCAGATCCCTATCTGAAGTCTCCCTCTGGCTCCGGGTATTCGGATGTTAATGGAGCTGCCTGGGGAGGGTGGGGGAGGGATCACAGAGCTGGGAGTGTAGCACCACAGAATATAGAGCTGAACGCCGCGTTCACAGTCCGCCCCCGTCCCCCAAAATCTGGGCGGGACAGCTTCCCGGCTAGGACACTGCTTTCCCTGCTCGGAGACCAGTCTCTTCCTCCCGGGGACTACTCCCTCCGGTGCGCGCCACCACTCGCGTGCACTGGGTGGGCGTCTCCTGCATGAATGGGTGGGCCCGCCCCCAGGGTCTATTCAGGAGAATATAATTGGACCTCGCACTCATGCCTGGCCCGCGCATGCCCAAATCCCAGCAGGAGGGCTTGCCGGCTGGGACGCTGCTTTCCCCGGTCCGAGACCAGTCACTTCCGGGGGTTTTTCCCTCCCGTGCGCCACGCCACATGTGTGATCTGGGTGGGCGTCACCCGCACGACCAGGTGGGCCCGCCCCCTGGGTCAATTCAGGGGAATATAATTGGACCCCGCGGTCATGCCCCACCCACACACGTGCCCAAATCCCAGTGGAATGGCTCCCCGTCTGGGACGCTGTTTTCCCTGCTCTGAGACCAGTCACTTCTGGGGATTTCTCCCTCCGGTTTGCCGCTCCGCACGCGCGGACTGGGTGGGAGTCCTCCCGCATGAACGTGTGGGCCCCGCCCCGGGGTCGCTTTAGGGAAATATAGCTGACCTCCCCCCCGCTCGCACCCCGCCCGCTTCCTGCTTAACTCCCGGCAGGACAGGTCCCCAGCTGGGACACTGTTCTCCCCGCTCCAATATCAGTCACTACCTCCCAGGTGCTTCTCCCTCCGGCTGCACCCCTACGCCGCCCGCGCCAACCAGCTAGACTTCCTCCTGGGATGGGTTCGGGGGGGGAAGGGCTGGGCCCCCCGTCTGTGCCGTCTGCCCCCCTGGGCTCTGCCCCAGATCAGGCTCCGAAGGTCACCTGCCTGGTACGCTGGCTCCTAGTTCGGAAAACGGTCGCTGTCTGCCCATATTTGTTCGTTTTCCGTCTCTAAGTCTGTGCTTGTTGTTCGGAGTTCGTAGATTGTCATGTATGTGATTGATTCCCTTGTTTTTCCGAGTCTTTGTTGCAAGAGGGATCCGCGGCAGCATCCACCTAGTCTGCCATCTTGGCCCCGCCTTTCCTCCGGAGTTGGCTGTTTCCAAGCTCTCCCGAGGTTCCAGCCAGAGCTCAGGCCTGCTTTCTCCTCCCGGCCGCTCTGCCTTGTCTCATGGTTGATTTTGAGATGATTTTATGTATCATTAAGTTATAAGAGTATGTATAAAGTTACTATTTCAACATTTTATGTAAAATGCAAGAAGCTTATAACAACTGCATTTCATTTACCTCAAGTTTGGTGGGCCATTATCATCTGTTTTTCATCTATATATATTAAAAACCATTTCGTCCTGGCATTCATTTTTTTTTTTTCTGATGAGAATTCCACTGCTATTCATATCATATCATTTTTCTGGGCAATATGTAGCTTTTCTATGGCTGCTTTTGAGATTTTTCTTTTTATCTTTGGTTTTCAGAAATGTAATTACAATATGCCTAGGTGTGATTTTCTTTGCACTTATCTCATTGAATCTATAAATTCATGTTTTTCCTCAGGTTTAGATATCTTGACCACTATTCCACATATGTATGTGAGTTATATGTGTATGTGTACACACACGCACGTATAATTTCTCCTCACATTCTTTTTTTGCTCCTGGGAACCCAACCACACAGGTGTTTGATCCACTGATACTGACATTCTTTTTATTCACTTTTTTTTCCTCTGTATTTCATATTGGATAATTTCTATTCATCTATTTGTAAGGTTACTGAACCTTTCTTCTGTCACCTTAAAACTTCAGTTAGTCACATTCATTAATTTTTAATTTTAATTTCTACTACTTCCATTTTTTTTTAATATATCTGTTTTTCTCTTCACTTATTAAGGTTGTCTTTTCTTTAAGTGTTTAAAAGTGTTTACAATAACTGCTTCACAACCCTGCCTACTTATTCCTTTTTTGGATCCTCTTAGGGTATGTGCTTGTTGATTCAGTTTTCTATTGCTCATGAGTCCTATTTTCTTGTTCCACAAATTTTTTAGTCATTTTTATGGCTTACTAGACATTTTTGAAGGTATACTGTAGAAATTCTTAGTTATGTTATCTTCATTTGAGGAGAATTGGACTGTATTCTAATAGAGAGTAAGTCTTTTGGATGATTCCCTTTATCTGGTGAAATACTGATCTCACAGCTCCTTAGAGGGAGTCTCCTTCAGTGTTGCCCTTAGTCTTTGGGTGCATCCATAGGTTAGAAACATAGTCTTTACTTAGAAGCCAATGTCTTATCTGGTTTCACTGGAAAGGCTGGTGTGCTTGCCAAGCCCCATTACCTTGAAAATATTCAAATAGCTATCTATCTCTCTTGCACTGGATAGTTGTTAAAATTCTGCTCAACTGTTCCAAGCTCTGAGAGGTTGCTTTCTACTGGGCTTCATGAAGGCTCATCCTGGGTTTAGCCAAGGATCTGAGGAGATATACAGAGCATTTGATGTTTTCATCCAGAGGTTCCCTCTTTTTCAGGATACATTATTTTAATTTCTTGGGGTTCCAGAATCTCTGAACTCATTCTCACATCTCAAAACATTAAAACTATGAGTTTCTCCTTAAGTTCTGGGCACTGATTGTGTGAGAACCAGTGAGTGCCGTTAGAGGAAAAACTGTGTAAGTGTAAATTTTACCAAATGTGGTTAAAATCATTCACGGATTGAATCCTTTCCAGTTTTTTCTAGCTTTGTGTATTTTTATATATACCTGAGTTTATAATTTGTATTTGTGTGACTGTCCAATAAAAGCTACCAAGATATGACCAAAGCCAGAATTCTTTCCCCAATGAGTTTTTAACATTAGATATTTAATCTTATAGTTTTAAATGAAATCATTACTTTTCCTACATATTTCAATTCTGCATTGACATTTTCACTATGCTGTTGTTGTCAGGTACCGTCAAGTCTGTTCCTACTCATAGTGACCTTATGTACAACAGAACAAAACACTGCCCTCTCCTGTGCTATGCTCATAATCATTGCTATGCTTGAAACCATTTTTGCAGCCAGTGTGTCATCCCATCTTGTTTAGGGTCTTCCTCTTTTTCACTGACACTCTACTGAGCATGATATCATTCTCCAGTTACTGGTCCCTCCTGATAACATGTATGTGAAACAAAGTCTTGCCTCTTGCCATCCTCACTTCTAAGTAACATCCTGGCTGGGCTTCTTCCAAGACAGATTTATTTGTTCTTCTGGCAGTCCATGGTATATTCAGTATTCTTTCTCAACAGCATAATTCAAAGGCTTCAATTCTTCTTCAGTATTTCCCATTCATAGTCTAGCTTTTCCATGCGTATAGGGCTATTGAAATCTCCATGGCTCATGTCAAGTGGACCTTAGTCCTCAAAGTGACATCTTTGCTTTTTAACACTTTAAAGAGGTGTTTTGCAGCAATGAGTCATTTGATCCCTTGACTGCTTCTTTCACGGGCATTGATTGTAGACCCAAGTAAAATGAAATCCTTGACAACTTCTATCTTTTCTCTGTTAATTGTGATGTTGCTTATTCATCCATTTTTGTTTTCCTTATGTTGAGCTGTAATCCCTACTGAATGCTGTGGTCTTTGATCTTCATCAGTAACTGCTTCAAGCCCTCTTCACTTTCAGCAAGCAAAGTTGTGTTTCTGCATAATGCAGGTAGTTAAGGAGTCTCCCTCCAATCCTAATGTTCTGTTCCTCTTCATATAGTCCAGCTTCTTGGATTATTTGCTCTGCATACAGATTGAATAAGTATGGTGAAAGGTACAACCACAATGCACACCTTTCCTGACTAAAGCATGCAGTATCTCCTTGTTCTGTTCAAAATGATGGCCTCTTGATCTATGTACAGGCTCCTCATAAGCACAGTTAAGTGTTCTGGAATTCCCATTCTTTGCAATGCTATCCATAATTTGTTATGATCCACATAGTGGAATGCGTTTGTATGGTCAATGAAACACAGGTAAATATCTTTCTGGCATTCTCTGTTTTCAGCTAGGATACATCTGACATCAGAAATGATATCCCTGGTTCCACGTCCTCTTCTGAATCCAGCTTGAATTTTCTGGCATTTCCCTGTAGATACACTGCTGCAGCAGCTTTATATATGTATATCTGTCATGTTTGAGTAATGGTGAATCAACTTGACTATACACAAGCTTGAATTTAGATTTTATTTATCACTTACTCCTGTTTTGCTATTTTCTGTTGTGGGAAATGCTTCCCATTGCTAGTATGTATTGCTAACTTTTAAAGTGTTGTTATTCTTGCCTCTTCTTTGAAAACATTTCTGAAAATATGTTTTCCATGGCCTGAAACCTTGTTAAGGCTTGAACACTAATGTCTATCTCCATCATAAAGCAACATGTGGTGGCTCAGTTTCTGCCATCTTTAGTCTCTCAGGTGCTGCTTTCTCCTGGGTTGCTTTTAGTCTCACCCTGTTTGGTAGCCTGAGATTGATCAAATTGAGGAGAATTTGTAGATAAATGTTGGGTTCCATTTCTACTTCTCTTTCTCTAGAGTTTTACCCCTTATGTCCCAACTGCCCTAGCAGCACTGGATTCTGACATCTGTAATCTCAGCCCAGTCAGTTGTCAGTTTGCTTCTTTCTGCTGAAACTCTTTTACTCATGAAACAACTTGAAAAATCCCCAAAGAAAAATGTTGTAATAAATATAGATTCACCTCTCTCAATTGATATCATTTTTCAGTTCTACCTGTGATGAACTGCCTTTATATACTTTGTATATATTTTATAGCTTTGCTTGTTAGGAGACTAGTCTTATATAAACTGTGTCATAACTGAAACTGGAAATCTACGATTACTTCTTCACTTGTACTCTTTCAACCTAGCTAGCTTCCATAGCCTTTAAAAAAAAATTAACCTTTTAGTAATCCTATAAAAATATGTACAATGTAAACTATTTTTTGTCTGAATATGGCAGATGATAATTTCACTTGAAATATGTTGGCCATTATTTCCCTCAGCATCTTGTCTGTGTAGTTTTTACCATCTCTTGGTTTATACTGTTACTATTAAGAATTGTGCTGTCACAGTGTATCTTCTTATTTTTTGCAAATTTAACTTTTTACAAGTGGGTGATTTATTGACAGAATTACAATAATTGGCTGTGCAACCCCATCCTTAATCAAAGTGATATTTCCGTCATCATTATCCCCTTTTTTCACCTTCCCTTCTGCCCTGGTCTCTATACATTTGTCTTTTCTTGCCTTTATACAAAGTGAGGTCATACGATATTTGTCCTTTTGTGATTGGCTTATTTCAATCAGCATAATGTCTAAAAGCTCCATTCACACTGTAGCATGTATAGAAACAGTGTTTACGTTACTGGCTGAGTAGTCTTTTCTTTTTAATTAATCTGCCACTACTTTTGTTGCTTGTTTGATATTCTGAAGGTTTATTTCAATGAGTAGATTTATTCTATTTACCATTCTAGAGTTAATTGTATTTAGTAAATCCAACTATTCATATCTTCGTTAATTCTGAAAACTTTCAATTATTTTTTGAATATCATTATGTGTATATATTTTTTCTATTTTTGTTCCTACAAATGCTAAGTGAAGACAGTCTGATACGTATATTTGACCCAGAACTAGGTTGATGATATAACATGTCATCAAGTAAGATTATTCTTGAGAAGGAAATGATGCTTTATTATTAATTATTAATAATTACTCTTTGACAACAGGCACAATGAGGAATGCCCCAGGCAAACCAGAATGCATGGTCTGTTTCCCAGAAACTAATTTAAGAAAAATACTGCTAATCACAAGTTGGAGGATTTTTGCTAATTCATCTTTTCACTGAAAATGAAGCCTTAATGAATCCCATCATCATACATATATCTCACTTATAATTTCTTGCATTTTTCATTGCGTTTTCCCACACTTATATGTTCTGGTCTTTTCACTCTCTTGTTGTTAGGTGCCGTCGAATCAGTTCTGACTCATAGCGACCCTATGCGCAACAGAACGAAACACTGCCCGGTCCTGCCCCATCCTTACAATCGTTGTTATGCTTGAGCTTGTTGTTGCAGCCACTGTGTCAATCCACCTCGTTGAGGGTATTCCTCTTTTCCACTGACCCTGTACTCTGCCAAGCATGATGTCCTTCTCCAGGGATTCAGTTTCGCCATCCTTGCCTCTAAGGAGCATTCTGGCTGCACTTCTTCCAAGACAGATTTGTTCATTCTTTTGGCAGTCCATGGTATATTCAATATTCTTTGCCAACACCACAATTCAAAGGCGTCAACTCTTCTTTGGTCTTCCTTATTCATTGTCCAGCTTTCACATGCATATTATGCGATTGAAAATACCATGGCTTGGGTCAGGCGCACCTTAGTCTTCAGGGTGACATCTTTGCTCCTCAACACTTTGAAGAGGTCCTTTGCAGCAGATTTGCCCAATGCCATGCATCTTTTGATTTCTTGACTGCTGCTTCCATGGGTGCCTGTCGGTTTGTCACACCATGGGGGGTTGTGTGTTGCTGTGATGCTGGAAGCTGTTCCACCAGTGTTCAGATGCCGGCAGGGTCACCGATGGAGGACAGGTTTCAGCTGAGCTTCCAGACTAAGACAGACTAGGAAGAAGGACCCGGCAGTCTACATCTGAAAAGCATTATCCAGCAAAAACCTTATGAATAGCAGTGGAACATTGTCTGATATAGTGCTGAAAGATGAGCCCCCCAGGTTGGAAGGCACTCATAAGATGACTGGGGAAGATCTGCCTCCTCAAAGTAGAGTTGACCTTAATGATGTGGATGTAGTAAAGCTTTTGGGACCTTCATTTGCTGACGTGGCATGACTCAAAATGAGAAGAAACAGCTGCAAACATCCATTAATAATCGGAACCTGGAATGTACGAAGTATGAATCTAGAAAAATTGGAAAACATCAAAAATGAAATGGAACGCATAAACATCGATATCCTAGGCATTAGTGAGCTGAAATGGACTGGTACTGGCCATTTTGAATCGGACAATCATATAGTCCACTATTCTGGGAAAGACAACTCAAAGAGGAATGGTGTTGCATTCATCGTCCAAAAGAATGTTTCAAGATCTATCCTGAAGTACAAGGCTGTCAGTGATAGGACAGTATCCATACGTCTACAAGGAAGACCAGTTAATACGACTATTATTCAAATTTACGCACCAACCACTAGGGCCAAAGATGAATAAATAGAAGATTTTTATCAGCTGCCACAGTCTGAAATTGATCGAACATGCAATCGAGATGCACTGATAATTACTGGAGATTGGAATGTGAAAGTTGGAAACAAAGAAGAAGGATCAGTAGTTGGAAAATATGGCCTTGGTGATAGAAACAATGCTGGAGATCGAATGATAGAATTTTGCAAGACCAACGACTTCTTCATTGCAAATACCTTCTTTCACCAACATAAACGGTGACTATACACATGGACCTTGGCCGATGGAACACACAGACATCAAATTGACTACATTTGTGGAAAGAGACGATGGAAAAGCTCAATATCATCAGTCAGAACAAGGCCAGGGGCCTACTGTGCAAGTTCAAGCTGAAACTGAAGAAAATCAGAGCAAGTCCATGAGAGCCAAAATATAACCTTGAGTATATCCCACCTGAATTTAGAGACCATCTCAAGAATAGATTTGAAGCATTGAACACTAGTGACCAGAGACCAGACGAGTTGTGGAATGACATCAAGGACATCATCCATGAAGAAAGCAAGAGGTCACTGAAAAGACAGGAAAGAAAGAAAAGACCAAGATGGATGTCAGAGGAGACTCTGAAACTTGCTCTAGAGCATCAAGCAGCTAAAGCAAAAGGAAGAACTGATGAAGTAAAAGAACTGAAAACAAGATTTCAAAAGGCCTCTCGAGAAGACAAAATAAAGTATTATAATGACATGTGCAAAGAGCTGGAGATGGAAAACCAAAAGGGAAGAACATGCTCGGCATTTCTCAAGCTGAAAGAACTGAAGAAAAAATTCAATCCTCGAGTTGCAATAGTGAAGGATTCCATGGGGAAAATATTAAATGATGCAGGAAATACCAAAAGAAGATGGAAGGAATACACAGAGTCATTATACCAGAAAGAATTAGTCGATATTCAACCATTTCAAGAGGTGGCATATGATCAGGAACCAATGGTACTGAAGGAACAAGTCCAAGCTGCTCTGAAGCCATTGTTGAGAAACAAGGCTCCAGGAATTGATGCAACATCAATTGAGATGTTTCAACACACAGATGCAGCACTGGAGGTGCTCACTCGTCTATGTCAAGAAATATGGAAGACAGCTTCCTGGCCAACTGATTGGAAGAGACCCATATTTATGCCTATTCCCAAGAAAGGTGATCCAACCGAATGTGGAAATTATAGAACAATATCGTTAATATCACACACAAGCAAAATTTTGCTGAAGATCATTCAAAAATGGCTGCAGCAGTATATCGACAGGGAACTGCCAGAAATTCAGGCCAGTTTCAGAAGAGGACGTGGATCCAGGGATATCATTGCTGATGTCAGATGGATCCTGGCTGAAAGCAGAGAATACCAGAAGGTTGTTTACCTGTGTTTTATTCATTATGCAAAGGCATTTGACTGTGTGGATCATAACAAACTATGGATAACACTGCGAAGAATGGGAATTCCAGAACCCTAAATTGTGCTCATGAGGAATCTTTGCATAGATCAAGAGGCAGTTGTTCAGACAGAACAAGGGGATACTGTTTGGTTTAAAGTCAGGAAGGTCTGTGTCAGGGTCGTATTCTTTCACCATACCTATTCAATCTGTGTACTGAGCAAATAATATGAGAAGCTGGACTATATGAAGAACAGGGCAACAGGATTGGAGGAAGACATTAGAACCTGCATTATGCAGATGACACAACCTTGCTTGCTTTTCAGCAAGCAAGTGAGCAGGACTTGAAGCACTTACTAATGAAGATCAAAGACCACAGCCTTCAGTATTGATTGCACCTCAACATGAAGAAAACAAACATCCTTTCACAACTGGACCAATGAGCAACATCATGATAAATGGAGAAAAGATTGAAGTTGTCAAGGATTTCATTTTACTTGGATTTTCACTCTATGTAAGTAGTAATACCCAAACCCACATATTAGCAAGATGCTCAACTTCCACCACTATTATTTGTATACATATATGTGTGTGTGAGAATGCATATATATATGATTTTATAAGCTTATATATTTAAATATATATATGATTCCCAATTTATATTTATCATACTTAATTTTCATTATTTTTTGTGAACCTAAGCTATTCAAAAAAAAATGGTTGATTATACCTAAAATGAGATTTCTAAGGATTTTTAAGGAGAGTTTTGGGTAATAATTTCATTGATATGTACACAGTACCATAAGGTATATTTTCTACAATACTTATTATTTTGTATCATTGCCTGCAATTTTCATCATTGCTAAAATATTTGGATAAAATCTCCAGAAATTCAATCTATGATTACATATTTTTATAAAATTGACTGAGAATGACTAAAGACATATAATTACAAAAGCGATATGGTTGACATATGAATTTTTGATCGATTAACTGAATAATAAAATTTTTAAAAATCCTTTTTTAAAATTAAACATACAAAATACTGGATTTATGTTAAGAACATTTTATTTTTCAAGTACATATTTTGATATTTTGTGACTCCAACCAAAAGTCTTGTATTATTAATAGAAATAATATAAGTTGTTATTATACAAAAAAAAAAAAATCCATTGTCATTGAGTAGATTCATATAATAGTGACCATCCAAAACTCTAATCTTTCTGAATGTAGATGACCACATCTTTCTACTGTGGAGTAGCTGGTGAGTTTGAACTTCTGCCTGTACTCCAGACGTTCTTTTCTTAGTAAGTTCTTTGGAGTTTAGAATGTGTTTTCATATTTAAAAACCAAAACAGAACATTTGTTGTTCTTATAATCTCAGATATCTCAATTGTTATTTCATCAACTCTTGGAGCCTTGTTTTTTACCAATGCCTTCAGTGCAGCTTGGACCTCTTCCTCCAGTACCATCAGCTTTTGATCATATGCTACCTCCTGAAGTAGTTGAATGTCAACCAAATCTTTTTGGTACAATGACTCTATGTATTCCTTCCTTCTTCCTTTGATGCTTCCTAGGTTGTTCAATATTTTTCCCATAGAGACCTTTAATACTGCAACTTGGGGCTTGAATTTTTTTGTCAGTTCTTACAGCTTGAAAAATGTTGACTGTGTTATTCTCTTTTATTTTCTAACTGTGGGTCTTTGCACATTCCATTATAATATTCACTTTATCTTCTCCAGCCACCATTTGAAATCTTCTCTTCAGCTCTTTTACTTCATAATTTCTTCTTTTTGCTTTAGCTACTCTATATTCAAGAGCAACTTTCAAAGTCTCTTCTGACATGCATTTCGGTCAAGTCTTTCTTTCCTGTCTTTTTAATGACCTCTTGCTTTCTACACGTATGATGTCCTTGATGTCATTCCACAACTCACCAGGACACCGGTCATTAGTATTTAGAGGCAAAAAACATGTCTCCAGGAATTGACAGAATACCATTTGAGAGATTTCAACAAACAGATGCAGTGTTGGAGGTGCTTACTTATCTATGCCAAGAAATTTGGAAGACAGCTACCTAACCAATCGAATGAAAGAGATCCATATATGTACCCATCCCAGAGAAAAGTGATCAGAAAGAATATGGAAATTATCAAACAATACCAATAATATTATACACAAGTAAATTTTTGCTGAACATCATTCAAAAGTTGTTGCAGCAGTACATTGACAAGAAATGGCCAGAAATTCTTCTTGGATTCAGAAGAGGGCATGGAAGGAGGCATATTATTGCTGATGTCAGATGGATCTTAGCTGAAAGCAGAGAATACCAGAAAGATGTTTACTGTGTTTTATTGGCTATACAAATGCATCCAACTCTGTGGATCATAACAAATTTTGGAAAACATTGTGAAGATTCTGAGTTCCAGCACACTTAATTTTGATCATGAGGAAACTTTACATAGGCCAAAAGGCAGATCTTTAAACAGATCAAGGAGATACTTCATGGTTTAAAATCAAGAACAGTATGCATCAGGGTTGTATTATTTCATCATACTTATTCAATATGTATGCTGAGCAAACAATCCAAGAAAGTGGACTATATCCAGAAGAACACAGCCTCAGGATTGGAGGAAGAGTCATTATCAACCTGCAACATACAGATAACACAACCTTACTTGCTGAAATTGAAGAGTTCTTGAAGCATTTGCTGATGAAGATCAAATACTACAGCCTTCAGTATGGACTACATCTTAACATAAGGAAAACAAAATCCTTACAACTGGACCAATAAGCAACATCATAATAAATGGTGAAAAGATTGACCTTGTCAAGGATTTCATTTTATTTTGATCCACAGACAATGCCCATGGAAACAGCAGTCAAAAATCAAAGGACAGAGATGGGGCTAGGATGGCAGAATAGCCAGATGCTTCCTGCTATTCCCTCTTATAACAAAGACCTGAAAAAAAACAAGTGAAACTATTATATTTATGACAACATAGGAGCACTGATTTGAAAGGCAAAGTTAGAAAATGGACTGAGTGACATGGGGAGGGTGAGACAGTTCAGACGTGGTGAGGAGTTGCCAGACCTGAATCACCAGGATCCCTCAGGCACCACTTCCGGGAGCAGCTGCAGCAGGCTGGTACTAGTGTTCAGTTGCAGTGTCCTCTGGGAGAAGCAGCCAGCGGCACAGCCTATGCACACCTCTCCAGAACCAGAGAAGAAGGGTGCTCTTGGCAAAAGATAAGTACTTGCATGTATTTTACTGCAGTCACCACCCCCATGCTGGCTTCAATGGCTCTTGATTTTCCTGGGCCTGAGATAGGCCCTGTTGAGCACCTAGAGTTATCCTTTCAGCCTTGGAGAAGGAACAAACTCACAAATGGGGGAAAAGATAAGTTGTGAGCTCCACTAACTAGGGTAGCTCAGGACAGAAGCGGCTCATGTCCAATATAAATGGTCTGCAGACGTTGAATAACATTCCTCACTACATGGACTTCTGTGGCCCTATTTCAGGAGAATAGGCCCTGGTTAGCAGACTACAGCTGTTTCAGCTGTGCAGTGGAGAGATGGGTGTTTGGTGTTTGATGCCACTTTAGCTATTAAACAGGGTTCTAACCTACCTACATCAGGGGCCTAAGGACCGGTGCCTCCATTCAGGTCACCCAGCAACCCGTGACAGGGGGCCAAGGATAACTGGAACCTCCCAGTCCTTACAACCAAAAATATTGAGTGCTTGCTGTCTATCTGCAGAACCCACCAACCTGTACGCTCTGGGGAAGAGGGATGAGATTTCCTCAGGGACAGTTGGGGGATGATTCTTAGCCCCCTGCCTTGTTCAGAGTGTGACCCCTTGCTGCAACCACATACCCGGTACCTACAGAAATCACCCCTGCTCCTCTAAGACTAAGACAGAGCCTGTACCATAAACTTGATGATCAGCTACTGGCACCTGAGCTGAATTCATACAAGAAAAGTGAATGGACTCCTAGATTGATATACCCAGTAACAGCTCTAGCCATCTGGGGACAGGACGTCAGAGCTCCAAAGGTGAAAATAATCAAGCTACCTCACTCAAGCAACCCATTTGGGCATATCAAAACAAAACAAAGCACGAAGCTATGACACAGTAAGCAAACACAAAATAAACTAATACAATAACTTATAGATGGCTCAGAGACAACAGCCAATACCAAGTCACATAAGGAAACAGACCGTGATCGCTTCAATAAGCTCTCAAAACAAAGAATCCAGGGATCTTCTAGACGAAAGTGCCTTCCTGGAACTACTGGATGCAGAATTCAAAAGATTAACATACAGACTCTTTGAGACATCTGGAATGAAATTAGGAAGGAGATCAGGCAATACACAGAACAAGCCACGAAACATACATATAAAGTAGCTGAAGAAATTAAAAAGGTTATTCAATAACACAATGAAAAATTTAATAAGCTGCAAGAATCCATAGGGAGACACCAATCAGAAAATCAGAAGATTAAGAACAAAATTACAGAAGTAGACAACTCAATAGAAAGTCAGAGGATAGAAGGAAGGTAGAATTAGTGAACTTGAAGATAAAGCACTGGGCACCAATACATTTGAAGAAATATCAGATAAAAGAATTTAAGAAAATGAGGAAACCTTAAGAATCATGTAGGACTCTATCAAGAGAAGTAACCTACGAGCGATTGGAGTACCAGAACAGGGAGGGATAACAGAAAATACAGAGAGAATTGGTGAAGATTTGTTGGCAGAAACTTCCCTGACATCATGAAAGATGAGAAGATATCTACCCAAGATGCTCATTGAACTCCATATGAGGTAGATTTTAAAAGAAAGTCATCAGGACATATTATAATCAAATTTGCCAAAAACAAAGATAAAGAGAGAATTTTAAGAACAGCTAGGGATAAACGAAAAGTCACCTACAAAAGGAGAGTTTATAAGAATAAGCTCGGACTACTCAGCAGAAACCATGCAGTCAAGAAGACAATGGGATGACATACATAAAGTATTGCAGGAAAAAATTGCCAACCAAAAATCATATATCCATTAAAACTGTGTCTCAAATCTGAAGGTGAAATTAGGACATTTCCAGATAAACAAAAGTTTAGGGAATTAGTACAAACCAAACGAAAACTACAAGAAACACTAAATGGAGTTCTTTGGTTAGAAAATCAATAATATCAGGTATCAACCCAAGACTAGAACACTGAACAGAGCAATCACATCTCAACACAGAGAAATCACAAAAATAAATCAAGATAAAAAAACACTCAAAACAGAGAAACAGTGAAGTTATTATGTAAAAGAAGACACATTAAAACAATAAGGAGGGACTAAGAAATATAGTCACAGATCTTTCATTTGGAGAGGAAAACAAGGCAATATAAAGAAATAAAAATTAGGTTTAAATTTAGAAAATAGGGGTAAAGATTAAGGTAACCACAATGAAGACAAACTATCTTCCACACCAAAATAAAATACAAGAAAAAAATAGAGAATAGGCAGAAACAGAATTAACAACAAATAAGAGGAAAAGACAGTATACAAACTACTCAGCAGAAAAAAATTATGGGGGAAAAAGAAACTGTCAAGTACACCCCAAAAAAGATATCAAAATGACACCACTAAATTCATACCTATCCATAATCGTGCTAAATGTAAATGGACTAAATGCACCAATAAAGAGAGAAGGAGTGGCAGAATGGATTAAAAACCAGATCCATCTATATGCTGCCTACAAGAGACACACCTTAGACTAGAGACACAAACAAACAAAAACTCAAAGGGTGGAAAAAATATATCAAGCAAACAACAATCAAAAAAAGAGCAGGAGTAGTAATATTAATTTCTGACAAAATAGACTTTAAAGTTAAATCCAACATGAAGGATAAGGAAGGACATTATATAATGATTAAACAGACAATATACCAAGAAGATATAACCGTATTAAATATTTATGCACCCAATGACAGGGCTGCAAGATATATGAAACAGCCTCTATCAGCACTAAAAAGTGAGATAGACAGCTCCACAATAATAGTAGGAGACTTTAACACACCACTTTCAGTGAAGGACAGGACATCCAGAAAAAAGCTCAATCAAGACATGGAAGATCTAAATGCCACAATCAATCAACTTGACCTCATAGACGTATACAGAACACTCCACCCAACAGCAGTCAAGTATACTTTCTTTTCTAGTGCACATGGAACATTCTCTAGAATAGACCACATATTAGGTCATAAAGCAAGCCTTAGCACAACCCAAAACATTGAAATATTACAAAGCATCTTCTCTGACCATACAGCCATAAAAGTAGAAATCAATAACAGAAAAAGCAGGGGAAAGAAATCAAACACTTGGAAACTGAACAATAAATACTCTGCTCAAAAAAGACTGGGCTATAGAAGACATTAAGGATGGAATAAAGAAATTCATAGAATGTAATAAGAATGAAAATACTTCCTATCAGAACCTTTGGACACAGTGAAAGCAGTGCTCAGATGTCAATTTATATCAATAAACACACACATATAAAAGGAAGAAAGGGGTAAAATCAAAGAAATATCCCTACAACTTGAACAAATAGAGAGCAACAAAAGAAACCCTCAGCCATCAGAAGAAAGCAAATAATAAAAATTGGAGCAGAAATAAATGAAATAGAAAACAGAAAAACAATGGAAAGGATAAATAAGACCAAAAGCTTCTTCTTCGAAAAAATTAACAAAATTGATAAACCATTGGCCAAGCTGGCAAAAGAAAAACAGGAGAGGAAGCAAATAAGAAATGAGATGGGTGATAGTACAATAGACCCAACTGAATTCAAAAGAACCATATCAGATTACTATTAAAAATTGTGCTATAACAAATTTGAAAACCTAGAAGAAATGTATGAATTCGTAGAAACACAATACCTACCTAAACTAACAGAAGCAGAAGTAGAACAACTAAATAGACCCATAACTAAAGAAGAGATTGAAAAGATAATCAAAAAACTCCCACTAAAAAAAAGCCCTGGCCTGGACGGCTTCACTGCAGAGTTCTACCAAACTTTTAGAGAAGAGTTCATACCACTATTACTAATGAATTTCAGAGCATAGAAAAGGATGGAATACTCCCAAAACTCATATTCAACATTGTGCTGGAGTTCCTAGCCAGACCAATTAGGCAAGATAAAGAAATAAAAGGCACCCAGATTTGCAAGGAAGAAATAAAAGTATCTCTATTTGCAGATGACATGATCTTATACACAGAAAACCCTTAGGAATCCTCAAGAAAACTACCGAAATTATTGAAGAGTTCAGCAGAGCATCAGAATACAAGATGAACATATAAAAATCCATTGGATTCCTCTACACCTACAAAAAGAACATTGAACAGGAAATCACAAAATCAAAACCATTTACAGTAGCCCCCAAGAAGACAAAATACTTAGGAATAAGCCTTACCAGAGATGTAAGAGACTTACACCAAGAAAACTATAAGACAGTAGTGCAAGAAATCAAAAGAGACTTAAATAACTGGAAAAACATACCTTGCTTTTAGATAGGAAGACTTAACATTGTAAAAATATCAATTCTACCAAAAGTGATCTATAGATAAAATGCAATTCCGATCCAAATTCCACAGATATTTTTTAATGAGATAGAGAAACATATCACCAACTTCATATGGAAGGGAAAGAGGCCCTGGATAAGTAAAGCATTACTGAAAAAGAAGAACAAAGTGGGAGTCTTCATTCTACCTGATTTTACAATCTATTATACCACCACAGTAGTCGAAACTGCCTGGTACTGGTACAACAGATACATAGATTAATGGAACAGAATTGAGAATACAGACATAGATCCATCCACATATGTGCAGCTGATATTTGACAAAGGCCCAAAGTCATTTAAATGAGGAAAAGACAGTTTGGATATCCATAACTGGATATCCATCTGCAAAAAATGAAACAAGACCCATACCTGACACTATGCAAAAAAACTAACTCAAAATTTATCAAAGACCTAAATATGAAATCTAAAATGATAAAGTTCATGGGAGAAAAAATAGGGACAATGTTAGGAGCCGTAATACATGGCATAAATAGTGTACAAAACATTACTAACAATGCAGAACAGAAAGTAGATATCTGGGAGCTCCTAAAAATCAAACACCTATGCTCATCCAAAGACTTCACCAAAAGAGTAAAAGGATTACCTCCAGACTAGGAAAAAGTTTTTAGCTATGACATTTCTGATCAGAGCCTGATCCCTAAAATCTACATGATACTGCAAAAACTCAACTATGAAAAGACAAAAAATCCAATTAATAAATGGGCAAAAGATATGAACAGGCAGTTCACTAAAGAAGACATTCTGGTAGCTAACAGATACATGAGGAAATGCTCAAGAACATTAGTCATTAGAGAAATGCAAATCAAAACTACAATGAGATTCCCTCTCACTCCAAAAAGGCTTGCATTAATCCAAAAAACACTAAGAAATGTTGAGGAGGTTGTGGAGAGATTGGAACACTTATACACTGCTGGTGGGAATGTAAAATGGTACAACCACTTTGGAAATCAATTTGCCGCTTCCCTAAAAAGCTAGGAATAGAACTACCATACGATCCAGCAATCCCACTCCTTAGAATATATCCTAGAGAAATAAGTGCCTTTACACAAACAGGTATAGGCACACCCATGTTCACTGCAGCACTGTTTACAACGGCAAAAAGATTGAAGCAACCAAGGTGCCCATCAACTGATGAATGGATAAGTAAATTAAGCTATATTCACAAAATGCAATACTATGCATCGATAAAGAACAGTGATGAATCTGTGAAAATTTCTTAACATGGAGGAATCTGGAAGGCATTATGCTGAGTGAAATTAGTTGCAGAACTACAAATATTGTAGAAGACCACTATTATAAGAACTGGATAAATAGTTTAAACAGAGAAGAAAATATTCTTTGATAGTTACGGGTGGCAGGGGAGGGTGGGAGGAAGAGGGGTACTCACTAATCAGTAGTAGATATGAACTATTTTAGGTGAAGGGAAAGACAACATACAATACAGGAAATGTCAGTACAACTGGACTAAACCAAAAGCAAAGAAGTTTCCTGAATCAAATGAATGCTTCGAAGGCCAGCGTAGCAGTGGTGGAGGTTTGGGGACCATGGTTTCAGGGCACATCTAAGTCAATTGGCATAATAAAATCTATTAAGAAAACATTCTGCATTCCACTTTGGAGAGTGGTGTCTGGGGTCTTAAACGCTAGCAAGCGGCCATCTAAAATGTATCAATGGGTCTCAACCTACCTGGATCAAAGGAGAATGAAGAACACCAAAGACACAAGGTAATTATGAGCCTAAGAGACAGAAAGGGTCACATAAACCAGAGACTACATCAGTCTGAGACCAGAAGAACTAGATGGTGCCCAGCTACAACCGATGACGGCCCTCACATGGAGCACAACAGGGAACTCCTGAGGGAGCAGGAGAGCTGTGAGGTGCAGACACCAAATTCTCATAAAAAGACCGGACTTAATGATCAGAAACTAGAAGGACTGTGGTGTTCATGTTCCCCAGACCTTCTGTTAGCCCAAGACAGGAACCATTCCCAGAGCCAACTCTTCAGACAGGGATTGGCCTGGACAATTGGATAGAAAATGATACTGGTGAAGAATTAGCTTCTTGGATCAAGTAGATACATCAGATTATGTTGGCATCTCCTATATGGAGGGGAGATGAGCGGGCAGAGGGGGTTAGAAGCTGGTGGAATGGACACAAAAAGAGAGAGTGGAGGGAAGGAGTGTACTGTCTCATTAAGGGGAGAGCAATTAGGAGTATATAGCAAGGTGTGTATAAATTTTTGAGTGAAAGACTGATGATTTGTAGACTTTCACTTAAAGCACAATATAAATTAAAAAAAAAATCAAAGGACATATTTCATTGTGCAAATCTGCCACAAAAGACCTCTTTAAAGTGTTAAAAAAGAAAGATATCACTTTGAGGACTAAGGTGTGCCTGACGCAAGCCATGGTATTTTCAGTCCCCTCGTATGAATGCAAAACCTGGACAATGATATAAGGAAGACCAAGGAAGAGTTGATGCATTTGAATTATGGTCTTGGTGAAGAATACTGAATGTACTATGCATTCCCAGAAGAACAAGTAAATCTGTCTTGTAAGAAGTACAGCCAGAATGTCCCTCAGAAGGGAGAATGGTGGGACTTTGTCTCATGTACTTTGTTATAAGGAGGGACCAGTCCCTGGAGAAGGTCATCATGATGGGTAAAGTAGAGGGTCATCGATAAAGAGCAAGACCCTCAATGAGATGCTTTGGCATAATGACTGCAACAATAGGCTCAAACATAAAGATTGTGAGGATGGCACAGGCCCGGGTAATGTTTCATTCTGTTGTACATAGGTTTGCTATGAGTCAGAACCGACTCTACGGAACCCAGCAACAACAACAACAACAATCTCAGACAAAACCATAAAATTTAATTTTATCTGTAATTTGATATTAGTACTAATAGTTCTATAGAAACAACAATGGACTGAAACTTAGAAAATTACAAAGTTGGCATAGGATTGAGCAACATTTCATTCTGCTTTACATAATGTTGCAGTGAATAGGAGCTGATTAGACTACAAATAAGAACAACTAATAGTACTATAAAAACTTATGAGCTTCTTGGTAAAATCCCATTTAGGATTCCGCAGTATAGCACCTTAAACACATTTCTGCAACCCTGGTAATGGGAAGAGGGATCCCCCATATCAACAATATTCATGTGTATCCCTGTGACCTGTGTTCATTAAAGTAGGGAGAAGAAAACATTGCAGGCTTTTATTGGTTTGCAAATACTATCAACTTCTTGTAACAACTTCCTGAATGTCCCAGACCTCCTTTCTCTTTTTCTTCAGATTACCTTAAATAATTTCCTTGTTTCCTTTTCTGCTTTTTAAGAAATCTGTTGCCATGGAGTTGACTCCGACTCATAGTGACCCCAAAAGACAAAGTAGAACTGCTCATAAGATTTCTAAGAATCAGCTTGTGGATTTGAACTGCTCACCTTTTCTTTAGCAGCTAAGCTCTTAACCACTGCACCATCAGGGCTCCTTCTGTGGTATACATCTCTTATTCTTACAATAATTGATTTACTTTTTCATGGTTTACTTTCTGACTATCTCTAAGGTAAGTATGAAAATCTTTGGAGGTTCTCTAAAGGTTTTTGTCACCAAGTGGAGTGAGCAAAATGAAAAGAAAGCAGAGTATTTTCTATAGAAGTAATGGGATGTGAAACCCAAGTCACTGAACTGCTAAGAATGAGAGATTCACTGTGGCCTCACTGCTCTGGTGGCTTCTCTGTGTAAGGAAGTCACTGGATGCTGCCCATGTAACCCAGAGTACAGAGGTGGAGGCTAGTCCACTTTTAAGTGTTTAAATTATTTTAAAATCTCCATTTTGTTATTTCCCTGCTTTTAAGGTCCTTAAACAAATAACTTCATTTGTAAGGATCAGCACAAAGCTGGTTCCTATGAGGAAGAGATTAAAGATGTCCCAAATGTCTAGCTTTTCCAAGCTGCTCTACACTTCCATCATCTCTAACATCAACTGCTCCCTCTCGCCCCTCAGTACTCTCCCTCCTGTCTTTGGGTGCTCTAATTTCTTGCAACATCTCACAAAACTCACGGACCATATAAAAAGGGCTCACGAGGTTTTGGAGGCTGGTAAGTCCCAAATATGTAGGTCAGACATAGACTTCTCCCTGTCCCTCAGTCTCTGTCCAAAGGCACTCAGCTTTCTCACTCTGTGGGCCTGGAAGCCTAATGCACTGTCTCCTGCACGTTTCTCCTTCTTTGGTGGTGGTGGGTTCTCCTCTTTGCTCTGAAATTGGCTCTCTTTTAAGGCAAAACTGACCAATCCCCTTGGTAAGTCACAATTACTCTATGAAACAATCACCCGAGTGGGAGTTAGAAGACCATGGCTGTAAAGACCACGCACAGAAGTAATTAATCTACCACAGTCCTCCAATCATTTTCTGTTACAAAAACAAACCAAACTTAAAATAGATTTTTGAAGTACTCAGAGAAGATACATTCTATTTTATAAATTAACAAAAGTGAGATAGATACTGCAGAAATAAGAAAAAAAAAGTTAAGTAATAATAAGAAAAGTAAATTAGGAAATTGAAAAGCTAAAGAACAAAAATAGCAATAGTGACAAAGAAAATAATAACAAAGAGAACCAGTTATTAGAGCCAATGTAAACAGGTTCATAATCAAAAAGCCCTCCCCTAAAACTGTATATGAATAAGACAATAGAGAGCTGAAAAGTTAGGGAAATCATCAGTTTCTAAAAGAGATTTACTAGCTCATGAAATTACAACAAACTAACCAACCAAAGCCAATTAATTATAGTTTCAGTCTATTAAGATTTGTTTCAGAGAGATGATTTTAATGATTTTTACATGTGTAATGCTTTCTCACTCCCCAGACAAGAAATAACTTCCAATGCTCTGATTCTTACATTCAGGTATCATTTCTAGTTGTATGTATTTCTAATTATATGAACTCTTCTTTGGGAAGTCTGTTGGATGCGAATATTTATTTTTTTATTTTGATTAAAAAATAAAACTTCTTACCTATAGTTTTAGACTCTTTGTATGCCAGGATAGACTTGAGCCAACGAGAAGCTGCAAATTTTTAAAATTATATGTAATATGTACTTATTTCTCATCTTGGTTATTTATATCATAAAACAATTAAAATATCTCAGATAATTTTCTCAATGTGGACAAGAGTTTTTGGTCATTATTTCTCTTGGGAATTCTAAAGGTTTAATACTAATAAATATTTATAAGTAGATAACTTGCAGTATAGGCTGAGCACAATTCCTTGACAGTTTGAATAAACACATTCTCAATATCCACCTTAATGTGCTATAAACTTTTCCAATTAAGCTGCTATTCATCTTCACACTAATTTCCAGGAATTTCTCATGTGTTCCCATTCTTCCTTATATGATTTTGTTTGTCTTAGTGTCTTAGGCTGGGTTTTCTAGAGAAGCAAAACTAGTAAAGTATATAAATATATACAGAGAGATTTATATCAAGGAAACAGCTCACACAATTGTGGGGTTGGAATGTCCCAAGTTCTTGGATTAGGATAGAGGCCTTCCCCAATTCACAGAGCTTCAGAAGCTGGTGAATCCAAGATGAGCAAGTCAGAGAGCAGGGCTCCTGCTCACAGGCTGTGACAGGTGAGGAATCCCCAAGGTCAGCAAGCAAGACTGCAAGGTTTCTCCTGAGTCATGTAGCTGCAGGGACTGGTAAACCCAAGGTAGGCAGGCTGGAGAGTAGGACCCTTGCTCACAGGCTGTGAACATTGAGGAATCCCGAGATGGACAGGTAAGCTGCTAGCTCAAGTCCCAAGAACCAGAGGTCAGATAGGAGACAGCTGCTGGATCCAGAATAAGCCAACAACCTTTGCAAGGCAAGCAGGAAAGGAAGTAGGCTGCAGAAGGCAGAGAGATGAAGGCTGAGGGGGCGGTGAGCCACCACACGCCCCAGCCCTGCTGGTACCACTCAGCTGATTCCATCATGAAGTTGATCACATATGATCACAAATTTCGACAGGGAAGTGATCACAACATTATACAACTGCCAAAACACTGAGAATAATGGCCCAGCCAAGTTGATACACAATCTTAACCATCACGCTTAGTTATCTAGTGCTAATATAACAGAAATACCACAAAGAGAAGTTTATTCCCTCACAGTTTAGGAGGCTAGAAGTCCAACTTCTGGATGCCAGCTCCAGGGGAAGTGTCTGTCTACTCTGTGGAGAGGACCTTGTCATCAATCTTCCCCTGGTTTAGAAGCTTCTCAGCAGAGGTACCCCAGGTGCAAAAGACACACTCAGCTCCTGGTCCTTCTTCCGTGGAGGCAAATGATTCCTCTCCTTTCTGCTAGATTCTCTCTTTTATATCACCAAAGAGATTGAATCAAGATACAACCTAATTCTGTAGATTGAGTCCTTCCTCGTTAACATAACTGCCTCTAATCCTACTTCATTAACATTATTGAGGTTTGGATTTAGAACTTGCAGGAAAATCACATTAGATGACAAAATGATGGACAACCACACAATACTGGAAATCGTTGCCTAGCCAAGTTCACACATATTTTGGGAGGACACAATTCAGTCCATAACGTGGTTTAATAGCACAGTCAACAGTGAGTATATCCGGGCTTCATTAGAAGATGGGTGATCAATAACTCTCTCTTTCAGTAGAATAGTCTGTTTAAAAACCAGGTAAGTGAGTTTGGTTGTTGGTGTGTCCAATTCTTTAAATGAACTAAATATGTAAACTTTAATTAACTTCGGAACTGCTCAACTTGATAAACAAATACTAAATATATATATATATATTTATATATAATTTTTTTTTTTATATACACCCACCCATATATATAGTAAATCAGAACTATGAATGTGCTGACTAGGTAAAACATTTTTTCAGGACAGCCCATTTTCTTATGCAGTCTGAACTCCATATCTGCAGGTACCATATCTGTAGATTCAACCATCTGCAGATTGGAAAATTTGAAAAAAAAAATTCCATAAAGCAGCACTTGAATTTCTGTGCATCAAGCACAATGCTGAATCCACACCAACGAGATGACATGTAGACATACCCTGCTATAGCCTCCCGCCATTTCGCAGATTGTCAGTCTCTCCCCAGCACTCATTGCTTGAGCATTGTTTGCCTCCCATCTTGTCGTTATTCCCTAACCAATACAGTATAACAACTATTTATATAGAATTTACATTGCATTAGTTATTACAAGTAATCTAGAGATGATTTAAAGTATAAGGGAAGATGTGCACAGGTTATATGCAAATACTATGCCATTTTATATAAAGGAGTTGAACATCCAAGGATTTTGGTATCCGTAGGAGTCCCAGAACCAATCTCCCATGCATACCCAGGGATGATTGTAATGGATTTGGTACAATTTGATGAAGTACTTTTAGGTAGAGGAAAATGAAATGAAACAGAACAATCCCTTTACCGCTGAGTTGATTCTGACTCATAGTGACCCCATGTGAGTAGAGTAGAACTGTGTCCATAGTATTTTCAAGGCTGTGACATTTAGGAAGCAGATTGCCAGGTGTGTCTTCCAAGGCATCTCTGGGTGGGTTCAAACCTCCAACCTTTTGGCTAGTAGTTGAGTGCTTAACCATTTGCATCACCTAGGGACTTTTAGGTAGAGGAAAGGCAAAATTAATAAATTTTATATTGGTATAATTTTATATGTGAAATTTTTCCATATGGCTTAAGTAATGTTTGATTTATTAAAAACACAAAATTCAAATAATTTTTACTTCAATCAAACTCACTTTCCTCATTAATAAATTAGAAATAATAGCTGTCATCTATAATTGGTTTTAGTTTAAGTAATATAAAGTTTGTATAATAATAAGTGCATATTATGAATATTCAATAAATGCTTGTTTTCTCTTACCAAATTTCCACATTATACTTTGTAGTATTTTAAATTCATAATCTATAAAATAGCTTTCACTGAGCTGTCTTACATGAGGAAACCTTTGTGGCATAGTGGTGAAGAGCTATGGCTGCTAACCAAAAAGGTCAGCAGTTCAAATCTTCCAGGTGCTTCTTGGAAACCCTATGTGCAGTTTTACTCCGTCCAGGAAACCCTGGTGGCCTAGTGGTTAAGTGCCACAGCTGCTAACCAAAGGGTCGGCAGTTCCAATCTGCCAGGCACTCCTTGGAAACTCTATGGGGCAGTTCTACTCTGTCTTATAGGGTTGCTATGAGTTGGAATCGACTCGATGGCACTGGGTTTGGTTTTTGGTTTATAGGGTCGCTGTGAGTAAAAATTGACTCGATGGCAATGGGTTTGTTTTCTGTCTTACTTGAAGAACCTCATGAAAGTCATGAATTGCATCATCTACACAATATCAGTGTTTTTAGTCAACGTTTTCATATTGGATACAACTACATTAATTCTGCCTGAATTATATTTTTAGGGCATGGGGTAATTTTACTTCCATAATTTTTTTTTTTTTTAATTACACTGCATTGGCACACTTGGTTAGGGTTTTAATAATTTATGAGCCTTTTTTTTTGGGGGGGAATGCAAAGAAAATAACTATTTTTTCTTCAAATTATTGATGTTAATACTAAGAGTGAGATTGTTAATAAAATTACTTGGATGATTAAAAATAATGCTTTAAATATCATGCATTCAATGTTTAAAAACTATGAATAGAAAAAGAAGTTTAGTGTCTTTTCATGATAGTAATTTAATAGGCATAATGTAGTTAATTTATTCATAAAGTGTACAGATTTTAGAACAGTTGAAAATAAATTTAATGAAAAATTGTGTAATTATAGAAATTGCAGATATTGAAAAATATTGCTTAACTCACCCTTAATGTGTAATTGAAACTAAACCTAGTTAACATTACATTTAAGTATGATACCTGTTATGGACTGAATTGTGTCCACCAAAAATGTATGTCAACTTGGCTAGGCCATGATTCCCAGCATTGTGCTTGCCCACCTCTTGTTCTCTGATATGAGAGATTTATGTTGTAAATCCTATCTCTATAATGTTAATGGAGCAGAATTAGAGGCAGTTATGTTAATAAGGCAGGACTCAATCTACAAGATTAAATTTTGTTTTAAGTCAATCTCTTTTGAGATATAAAAAAGAGAAGGGAGCAGAGAGACAGAGGGAACCTCATACCACCAAGACAGCAATGCCAGGAGCAGAGTGCTTCCTTTGGACCTGAGTTTCCTGTGCTGAGAAGCTCCTAGACCAGGGGAGGATTGACAGCAAGGACCTTTCCCCAGAACCAACACAGAGAGAAAGACTTCCCCTGGAGTAGGCACCCTGAATTTAGACCTCTAGCCTCCTAACAGTGAGAGAATAAATTTCTGTTTATTAGAACTACCCATTTGTGGTGTTTCTGTCATGGCGGCACTACATAACTAAGGCAATGTCATAATCTAGTTTTAAAACTTGCAATTGTGCTTGCTTTGCCTTATCAGTTACGGTTGTATAATTATGAATTTTTATCAAATAAAAAACAAAACACACTTAGAGACATCTATTGATGCAGAGCTTCAGCTCTAAAGTTAAACAAAAAAACAAAAAGCAAACATAATTGCTACCTAAAATGAAATTTCATGAAATCTAAAATTCTAGCATATTTTCCTTCTTCCAGAACGGTAACAAGATGATTTGCTGACCCCCATCAGAATCCTTTTCAAGACCAGTGATACTAACAATACCCCACCCACTTTTAATGCCTGTGGAGTTCTTCGGAAAGGGAATAGCCCCAGTTTACCCTGTTTAGTCTCAAGGTGGGAGACTTTTGAAACGCATGAAACTCAAAAATCCTGAGTGGGTGTCTCATTTTTCTGTAGATTGTCTTAGAGGATGCCTCTCGTATGTGTGAATTTTCTAAACTTTTGACAGATTTGCTTTTACTTCTATGAGATAAGCCTCTTCACTATGTTTCCCAGTTACTATGTTCTCCTGAGAATGATATTGTCACAAGAATAAGCTATTGTCAGTCTTCACTGCGTCATAGTGGCCATTTTCTCCTTTATGCTATTCATTGTTCCCAAATGTTACTGACTTCCTTTTCTAGATTCTGAACAGTAAAAAATGCCTATCCAATAAGAAATAATGCAATGCAGTGGTAATTTTCAAGAGATTGGAACTCCTATAAGTTATTCTTACCCTACATTCAATTTTAGAGCTCAACCATTGCTTCCATGGTAACAGGTGGACTGCAGCACCGTGAGCAGTTCTGCAGTGGTCCAGGGCAGCTGTTTCTGCTTCTTAGCTGTTAGTACTGCATTTGTTATAATGAACAATACATAGTAGTGGTAATTTTCCTGAGATTGAAATTCCTTTAGTTTTATTTATTTTGCCTCTAAGTACTGTTTTTGCAGTAATGAAGAAAGCATTGTAGTGGTAACTGGCCTGAGATAAAAAATCCCTTGACTTTATTTTTTTGGACTATAAGTACTGCTTTTGCAGGAAGAAAGAATGCACTGCACCATGTTTTCAAAAGTTTCATGAAAACAGTAAAAAGACTAAAAAGTAGGAGACTAGGAAAAAATGTATGTGCAGTCATTGCCAGATGCCTTTATGCCTTACCTCATGTTTTGCAAATTTTTAAGAAATAAAATTTAAGAAATTAAAAAAAAAATTTATTAGTGACTCATATTCACAGGGTTTACATGGTACAGAGGCTGCTGGGACATATATGATCCCAGATAATGGGTATCAAAATCCAGATATCATAACAAAAATTATGAAATTAGTCCTTTAATCAACATGCCTTCATTAGTGAAACACATAGTATTAACAAAAAAAATCAGAAGAGGCAATAATTGGGTCTTGAAAGGGGTACTTTACTGTCATTTTATTTTTAACCAGTAAACCAGTTGCCACTGAGCTGATTTTAACTCATATTAGCCCTATGTGTGTTAGAGTAGAACTGTGTTCTATAGGCTTTTCAATGGCTGATTGTTCAGAAGTAGATCACCAGGCCTTTCTTCCTAGTTTTTCCTGGGTGGACTTGAACTTCCAACATTTTGGTTAGCATCATTTGCACCATCCAAGTACTCCATACTTTTTTTTTTACATTTCCTAAATTACTAATACCTATATTATTTATATTATTATCACTATAGAGTCAGTACTTGTTCACTCTGTAATCAGAATATTGTTGTAGTTATGTGTCATCAAGTCAATTCAGACTCATAGTGATCCTCCTATTTTATGGAGTAGAACTGCCCTACAGGGTTTCCTAGGGTGGAATCTCTATGCGAGCAGATCACCAGGTCTTTTCTCCTGCGGAGCAGCTGATGGTTTCAACCTCCGACCTTTCAGTTATCAGCTGAGGGCTTACCTGTCGTATCACCACGACTTGTTTATGATCAGAATAGGTTCTAATACTAACCAATTTATAATCTGAAGACTATTCATTTGATGAAAAAAATATGGTTTCAAAAAGTTCGTTCTCATTATGAAATCAATATTAAAGCCTAAAACTTTATGTTTTCCCCTTTCTTGTTTATCCAAACTAAGACAACCATTACTAATATATGTATTGAGAATGTTTTCTAAAAATTTAACTTATTTTTGTGATTTCTCGATTTAATTACAGGCAAGCATAACTGTCTCTGTGTAGTTAGAACTTCAAAATGTTCAATATAACCATCAATGCCTAAAACACGTGCAATAATGGCTCTATGCAAGAGTATTAATTTTCACGGTCCTCTGTAAGGGATTTGTCAGAAGTCTTGTTTCTCAGGTATTATCCCCAGCCCCTCTCAAGCCCAGTTTTATTGAAATTTGCATTTGTCTGTTTCATTTTTTTCTCTTTTTGAATTGATTTGCTCATTAGTTATGATTAAGATTAAAGGAAAATAGGTAGCTCAACTCTTCCTTGGGACTCTGTTCATTACTTGCATTTTTTTTTCGGAATGAATTTTAAACTCGGCACTGGTGAGAAATTTTTCTTATTGAGTACTTAGTCAATGTATGTTGCAACCAATTTAGAGTTGCCTAAATAGAACTCTCTCTTGCTTGCTCCTCAATATCCATTTTCCAACCTTGGCCACCCTGCTCTTGGCTCAAGGATGGTGACATGTGTGGGCCATGTCAGCAGGGGTTCCATGCCTCTGGCTTCCAGTTAGGTTCCACCAATAGTGAGCCCCAGTAGGAAATTTGAAGGATGGAGGAAAGATAGACCCAGAAAATTATACCTCAGGCTCATTCCCTGTGAGGTCACTATAAATTTGCTGTGGTCCTTGACTGAAGATGATTAATCCTCTGAGTTATTTCCTTCCAGTTTCTATAACCTCACCCTCTATTCATTTTTCACTACTGCTAGCATGAGAATCTACATTATTACTTGAGGTTCCACTGCATCTCACTGATATCTTTAAAATTAATTCCTGTATAAATGTGCCCTCCTCAAATTATCTTAATTTGAGTATGTCATCTGTTCCAATCATCTGTTCCAACTGGGATCCCAAATGACATATTCTTAGAGTCATAGAATACAAACTTTATATGTCATGTCCATGTGGATTGTTCTCATTAGTTGCCACTGAGTCAAAGGTGACTGATGTCGACCGCATGTGAGCACAGCTGAACTGTGCACCACAGGGTTTTTAAGATTATGACCTTTCAGAAGCAGATGGCCAGGCCTGTCTTCCAATGTACCTCTGAGTGTGTTTGAACCACTAACCTTTCAACTAGTAGTCAAGCATTGAACCATTTGCACCCCCCAGGGACTCCTCCATGTGGATACATGCATCGGTACACCTGAAATCCAAGATACTTTTAATAGTTATCTAGCAACTGAATCGACTCAATGGCAGTGGGTTTTAGCAACTGTCGAAGAAACCAGCTGATAGTGTGTTAATATCATCTAGTGAATATACAATAATTTAGTTTTCAGGAGAAGCCACAGGACAAAGCATAGTATACTATGAAAAGAACTTGACTTTATCACTGATAAGTGATTTTTTTTCAAAGAGTTACTTAAAAAATTAACAATTTGATTTATGCTCTAGAAATAATTTATTGAATAAGATTATCATCTTTGGTTAAGAGTTCTATTTAACTATGTTCTATCTAAAAATGATTTTAGGACTTATTAAAATATTTCTTATAAAATTCACTGTAAGTACAACACAGAAAACAAAAGTCACAAGAGGAAAAAAAAAAAAAAAACTATGTTACACTATATGCTAACACTGCCTAAGAGATTCCAGAATGTTACATCCTTCCTGATTATAAGAGACACATATATGAGAAAATAAATATTTCCCCCATTTTTTTTATTTGCTGAAAGAATGATTGTGTTCATGTAAATATTTGTTTTTATTTTCATAGCAAAAGTTATTTATTTGATTGTAGATGAATCTATGTAATCTTTACTCAATTAGGAGTAAATTATTTAGCATCGCACTAACCCTCCACTCTTTTTCTTTTTTTTTGGTGGATAAGTGCATTGATTATGAGATTATTTTTATTTTCAAATTCTCATTCTATTCATTTCCTTTGTCAAGGTTTAGTCTGAGAACAGGCTAATTCATTGTGGGGAATCTTCAAAGAGCACAATTTAACAAGGAACATGGCCTAAATGGTTTGAAAACTATAGTAAGTAAAAAACAAGTAAAAGTAAAAGGTAAACCACACATAAACAAATTTGAAAATAAGTTTAAATGGTCTAAGTTTTTTTTTTCCCCCATTAGTTATTATGTTCCTTACATTCATGGAAGAAAAGAAAAAAAAGAAAAGATTAACTATTTCAAAATATTTATTTCATCAATTTCAAAACTAAAATTATATTTATCTTGAAAAACAGAAAATACAATGTTAATCAAGGAGAAAAATGTTTTTAACATACTTTTTTATATCATTTTCATGAAATATTTTGCAGTCATAGAATTGGATAAATAAAGCTAGAAGGGAAAACTAATTTGAATGATAAAGCTTATTAGTTATTTCTGTGGTAATTTGATTGTATTATTTACTTAACTTTTATATTTAGATATGTTCTCCAAACTGGGGCCTAATTTACTAATTTAGTCTCCCCAGTTCTACATTATTCATCACTCAGTAGAGTGTAGGCTTATAGGGTCTGGGCGTTTGGCGCTGTTGGTTGTGTATTACTTTAATGAGGCCTAGGATCCACGCCTGGTCTCAACAGGAATCACCTAGTTTCACACAGAAACAATAACTACATAACGTATCTTTAATTTCAACACTAACTTGAGAATATTTAATTTATTATATACAATCTTACCTTCAACTTTGCTTGAGAAACTCGACTCTATTACATTATTATTATTAAGGATAATAATACACTTATCCCTCAGTATCTGTGGGGGATTGGTTCCAGGACTGTCACAGGTACAAAAATCAGTGGATTTTGTGAAATCCCTTATATAAAACGGTATAGTATTTGCATATAACCTATGTACAACCTCCTGTATGCTTTAAATCATTTCTAGACAAAATTTAATACCTAATACAATGTAAATACCATGTGAATAGTTGTTATACTGTATTGTTTAGGAATAATGACAAAAAAAGTCTGTATATGTTCAATACAGACACTAACTACATAGCACATATTAGCAACAACATTTTTTTCCAAATATTTTCCATTCATAGTTGGTTTAACCCACCAATACGGGGCCCACAGATACTGAGGATTGGCTGTAATAATAAATCATTTTAGTTTACCATTTTCCTGAATATAGCACTTCTCTTTAAAGCTCTTTCAAAGAGAGTTTGCTCATTTTTGCACATCTCACAAGATGTGGGCTCAACAGATGATATATTTACCCTCCTTGAACCATGCTGCCATGATTCTATTTCTAAACCATTACTTCTTCATTCATATAAGAATGTATACCAATTATAGCCTTTGTGGCCTGTTCTGATTTTTTTAACTCCTAATTTTTACATAAAATTTGAGAAAAATATTTCTTAAAAATCTCTTACAACTTTTATCCATACATATATTAATATACCCATATATTTTACCAAACTTGTGTATACATGGAGCCCTGATGGTGCAGTGATTAAGAGCTATGGCTGCTAATCAAAAGGTCAGCAGTTCAAATCCAGCAGCTGCTCTTTGGAAACTCTATGGGACAGCTCTACTCTGTCCTTCAAGGTTGCTATGAGTCGGAATTGACTTGATGGCAATATTTGTGTGTGTGTGTTTATATACATATGTGTGTGTGTGTGTGTTATATGCACACATATACATATATACACATATGTATGTACACATCTTTAAAATATATAATTACTTTAATTAACTAAATGATTAATGTCATGACCCCTTTCCCGTATAGCATAATTTCTGGCACAACACTTGTCAACTTAGCAAAGATCTCAGACCCTTTAATCTTCCAGTTACTCCTGATCAGAGTCCTCCTGTCTTCATTTTTCTCCCTATTTAGCAGGATTTCATAGCCTATCACTCAACCTAAATTTTCTAGCACCTTAAGTTCCTTTGGTCCACTCATTTAAGCGTGGTCACTTGGCAAAACACCATTTTAGATTGATCAAATGTCTTGCTATTTCTTGCCTCTATGACAAGCAGAATCATGGCATTTTAAATTTACAATCTTCAAGATCAATTAAGAATGCACAAGCCTGTCTTGTAAAAAATGCAGCCAGAGTGTTCCTTGGAAATAAGGATGGCAAGACTTTGTCTCATGTACTTTGGACATGTTACCAGGAGGGACCAGTCTCTGGAGAAGGACATCATGCTTGGTAGAGGGTCAACAAAAAAGAGGAAGACCTTCAGTAAGATGGAGTGACACAGTGGCTGCAACAATGGGATCAAATATAACAACAATTGTGAAGATAGTGCAAGATGTGGCAGTGTTTCCTTCGGTTGCTTATAGCATCTTTATGAGTTGCAACAACCTTGACAGTACCTCACAACAACAACCAAAAGACCAATTAGGTGATTAATGCTTCCAGTAAATTCTTCTTTTTCTTTTTCCCTCAAAGGAAAAAAAAAAAAAAAAAATGGTCCTGGGGGCAACCAAACATGAAAATTGGCCTGGAACAAGCACAACCACCAAAAACCAAATTCCTCCTTCCTGTGCCTATCACCTTGATTTTATGTGCTCACTGCTTCTGTACCAATGGTGATTCTTACCATGCTTTAATATCCCTACCTTCTAAATAAAAGTATTGAGATACCCAATCCTACTTCTAATTCAAATATACCACCCACTTTTTAATCCTTCTTTGAAATCATCATGCCTCTCCCATCTAAGACATCCTTAGTGTCTCACTGGGATATATTTCATCTTGCTGCAGCAAGCTAACTTTGTTTTGATACAAATGTGTGTTGGTTGGTTGCTGATTGATTGGTTTCAATACCTCCTTGAATCATCCTTTTTTTTTTTAAACTTTTTTGCATAACTTTTTTTATTCTTTTCAAATTACTGGTCCTGCCACTTTCCCCTCCACTTTTCCCAATAAGATGCTCTCTTATTACCCAAATAAAGTATAAGAGTTTAGATAACAATGGATAGCAAATGAGCTAAACTTGGAGTAAGGAAAATAATTTACAGCTACAGAAATTGTTAGAGTCTGCATCAAGGAACAAAGAATTGAAGAGAAATGGACAGAATGCAGGTAATTAAAGAGGTAAAAACTAGGAATAAAACCCAGTTACTGCCCCCTTCACTCTCACTAAAGCCTCACAGTTCTGAGATAGTTCCTAGAGTGAAGGGGGGAGGATTAAAGCACATAAGAGTGTAGACTTACGTGATTATGGTGTTGGATCGGACATTTTGTTAAACCAATAAACTCCATTTTTGTGGCTGAAAGTGACTCTACTGCCCAGAAAAATTGTGAGACTTACTGAAGAATTATTTCCAAAGTGGTGAAAAAGAAGTAATCTTCAGATTATGTAGAAAGAGGCATAAAAAGAAAAAAAAATCTTTCTTTCTGGTTTGCACTGTACTGAATTTGGCTCATTCTTACGCTTTTGTGCTACTTATACTTGCTATTTTTACCATTGCCTGATTTTTTCCATTTTATATAATATCTACAGCCTTCCTCCTATGTAATATGATGCCTTCCTCCCCCCCCCACATATATACATACATATAAAAAGACTTTCCTTGTGCATTCTGGATTTTCATTAGAAAAATATTTGTGGAAATTATTTTAAGCCTTTGATAATGGATTGTTCTTCCAGATTATATATGTATTTGAATATTTCAAGCAACTGGAAAACTACTAGTTCAGAGATACTTACCTAAATTCATAGTTTGGTGTTTCTTATTATGATGATGATTTTTTATTGGTATACAGGGAATAATATGAATTTGAGCTGCAAATCCATGTGATGGCATGTTTGTATTACAACTTCACATGGTTAATGATTTTAATCCCCTGGTCTGTTCAGTGCCATTTTTGTTGTAGTCATCTGAGTTTGGGAGGTAGGACTTGCTTGCTTCCAGAGGAGGTAACTCCAAGGAATCTCAGCTACAAGGGGTTTGTTTCCTACTTTATGTTTCCCTGGACTTTGGGCCTGCATACCTTTTATCCTAGCAGTTTGAATATCAAAACAAAGCAAAGCTCAAACCAGGTTCTGTAAATGACACCAAAGCAAGAGTGGCTCTGGTGTTCTCCATACCTTTGTGGGTTCCCAATTCTTTTAGATTTTAGCCAATTTAATTCTTATTATCATGCCTAGTTTTCAATATCTTTATGAAGAAATATGTATAGTTATTATTTAAGTATTTTACATTGCTTTTGGAGTGATATGACTGGCTAGGTTTTTCACAAGTACACTTCTACCAATAATAATAATCAGCAAATTTGATCACATCATCCATTTACCTGAATATCTTTTATTAATCAACATGAATTTATACCACCTGGAAAAACAGTTTTCTAAACCTATTTAAAGTAAAATACTTTATAATGCATAATAAAACTATATTTCTCAACAAAGAATTACAAATCAACAAATTTTAATATAATCAGATTTATTACCTTACATTCCAATGGGTGGTTTTGGTTTTTAAATTTGAATATGTGAATTTAATTTTAAATTTACTGAGTCTATTATCAAATTTGAAAACCCTGGTGGCTTGGCGATTAATTGCTACGGCTGCTAACTAAAGGGTCGGCAGTTTGAATCCACCAGGTGCTCCTCGGAAACTCTATGGGGCAGTTCTACTCTGTCCTATAGGGTTGCTATGAGTCGGAATCGACTCAACTGCACTCGGTTTATTATCAAATTGGAAGTTTTTTTTTTTTTTCCTTTAATTCCATTAGTTGACATTCCTCAACTATGTAAGGTTACAGCAACCTTAATGTTTTAGTAAATGACTATTTCTCATTTTACCTAAATCAATTCTCATTTACCAGGTAAAAGTCCATTCTTTTCAAAATATGACCATGGCAGATTTCTTAGATTACATCAGTAATTTTTAGAGTATATCTTTTAAAAAAGACCAGGACTATGAACTCATTCACATTTCGAGATAATATCCCCGTATTTTATACCTATTTTTTTATAGGAAATAGGGGAGACAGATTAAGAAGAATAACCACACAACTGAGGCAAAATTACTGAGAATTAAATATTTTATTAAATTAGTTGTTTTTTTTAATATGATTTCATAGTCCTTGGTTGTAGAATAAGAGAAATACAAACAAAATAATTCCATAAAAATTTGATACATATACTGTGTTTTTTTTTTTTGCTGTAAAATTTTGCTGAAGATTGTTCAAAAGCAGTTGCAGCAGGACATCAACAGGGAACAGCGAGAAATTCAAGCCAAATGCAGAAGAAGACGTGGAATGGGGGAGATCATTGCTGATGTCAGATGGATCCTGGCTGAAAGCAGAGAATACCAGGAAGATACTTACCTGTGTTGTATCGACTATGCAAAGGCATTCAATTGTGTGGATCATAGCAAACTATGGATAAAATTGCTAAGAACTGGAATTCCAGAACACTTAATTGTGTTCATCAGGAACCTGTTATATACACTAAGAGGCAGTCATTTGAACAGAACAAGGGGATACTGCGTGGTTTAAAGTCAAGAAATGTGTGTGTCAGGGTTGTATCATTTCACCATACTTATTCAATCAGTATGTTAAGCAAATAATATGAGAAATTGCACTATATCAGGAAGAATAAAACATCAGGATTAGAGGAAGACTCATTACAAACTGCAATATGTAGAGGACACAACTTTCAAAGTGAAGAGGGCTTGAAGCACTTCCTCATGAAGATCAAAGACCACAGCTTTCAGTATGGATTATACCTCAACAACAACAACAAAAAAATCCTCACAACTGAATCAATAAGCAACATCATGAAGGAGAAAGATCGAAGTTTTCAAGGATTTCATTTTACTTGGATGCACAAGTTGGTCTATGCAAGCAGTAGTCAAGAAATCAAACAACACATTGCATTGGGCAAATCTGCTGCAGAAGATCTCTTTAAAGTGTTAAAAAGCAAAGATGTCACCTTGAAAACAAAGGTGTGCCTGACACAAGCCATGGTGTTTTCAATTTTGTCATATGCATGTGAAAGTTGGGCAATGAATAAGGAAGACTGAAGAAGAATTGACACCTTTGAATTGTGGTGTTGAAGAAGAATATTGAATATACCATGAACTGCTAAAAGAATGAACAAATTTGTCTTGGAAGAAGCACAACCAGAATGCTCCTTAGCAGCAAGGATGGCGAGACTAAGTCTCACATACCTTGGACATGTTATCAGGAGGGATCAGTCCCTGGAGAAAGACATCATGCTTGGTAAAGTAGAGGGTCAGAGACAAAGTGGAAGATCTTTGACAAAATGGATTGACACAGTGTCTGCAACAATGGGCTCTAGCTAACAGCAATTGTGAAAATGCCCCAGGACCAGGCAGGGTTTCGTTCTGTTGTACATAGAGTCGCTCTGAGTTGGAACTGACTTGAAGGTACCAAACAACAACAACAACTAACAGAAAACAAGAAGTATCTTCCTTGTTTAAACATGTTTGTGTACTTAAACTAAAATCAGCATTTAGTCTAATGTTTATAAACAGAAATACAATTAAGAAATCTGTTAAGCTAAAGTTTATAGTATTTTTGATTAAGATAAGTGTCTAGACAAGCAAGATCGCCTAACTACAAGAACTGACAGAGTAAAGGACAATAAAAGACTAGTTTTGTTCTTAAGTATATCTAAGCTAAGGGGTTTATGCACTGTACACTTAAACATATTTGTGAAATTCATAAATATTCTCTTTTAAAAAAATATTTCATAGTAATTGTTCAGGATTTTTTTCTAAAAGCATACAGCAACAGCTCATATTAGATAATTATAAATATAATGCAGAGTAATGCAATCAAAGAACTTCTGCCTATTTATTGACAATATATATTAATGAGTACTCTATAAAATGTAAATTTGTACACCAATTAATATGCATGAATATGGATGTGTCTATATTTTATACACTATATTTATATACAATATGTACAGTCATTGAGAAAAATAAAACCTGTAACCATTTTAGTGTATTTTAGAATCCCTCAATTTCTTTTTTCTTGTATTAAAATGAGACGTAATTTTTCTCTTTTTTTAATAGCATGAAATATTTAAAACACATAAATGTATAGCATGAAAGATTATTAAACATATTTACTCATAAAGGACTAAATTAATTCGGTGAAAATACATAAAAATGATGCTATGAAATCTGTAAGTACAACTTTTATTCATACATCTACACAAAACTTACAACTGGCATCATCTTTAATGGTGAGAAACTGAATGCTTTCTCGCTAGAATCAGGAACAAGGGTGACCTTCTCCATCCACTCTTATTCAACATCATACTAGAAGTGCTAGTTAGAGTAACAAGACAAGAAAATGAAATAATATGCAGAATGGAAAAGAAGAAATAAGACTGATGACATGAATGTCTTCTTAGAACTATCCCAAAGAATTGGCAAATGACTCCTAAAATAAACAGACAAGTATAGAATAGACAAAAATAGGCAAGATACAAGATTAATATACAAAGGCCAATCGTCTTCCTATATAGAAATGAAAAACTGGAATTTAAACTAATATAATAATATCATCTATGTCACCGTATGAAAAAATCAAATAGGATTAAATTTAAAGAAAAAAAATATGTACAGGGTCTGTTTGCAGAAAACTAAAAATCTCTGGTGAAAGAAATCAAAGATATGAATAAATGGAGAATTATTACATCTCCATGGATTGGCAGACTCAATATTATTAAGTTGTAAATTCTTTCCTACTTGATCAATAGTTTCAACACAGTTCCAATTATAATCCCAGCAAGTTAACTTCTGGATATAGACAAACTGATTTTAATTTTATGTGAAAAGGCAAAAGACATAGAGTAGTCAACACAATACTGAAGAAGAACAAATATGGAAGACTGACACTACCCAGCTTCAAGACTTATCATAAAGCTATAGTTATCAAGACAGCATGATACTGGAAAAAGATAAACACATAGCTTGATGAAACAAATCACAGAGCCCATACACAACCTGCCCAATTTTGTCAACTGATCCTTGACAAAGGAACAAAGACAATGTAGAAAGGATAGTCTCTTAACAAATGGTGCTAGAACAATTGAACATATGCATGCAGAAAGCGAAAAATAATAATCTAATCACAGACCTTATGCCTATTGCAAAATTTAACTCAAAATACATCATGGAGTTAAATGTAAGACTCAAAACTGTAAAATTTTTGGAGGGTGACATAGGAAAAAATCCAGGTGATCTGGAGTTTTGTGCTAACTATTTATTTATTTATTTATATTGTACTTTAGATGAAGGCTTACATAACAAACTAGTTTTTCATCAAAGATTTAGTACACATATTGTTTTATGACATTGGTTAACAATCCCACAACATGTCAACACACTCTCTCCTCGGCCTTGGGTGCCCTATTATAAGCTTTCCTGTTACCTCCTGCCTTCTAGTCCTTTCCCCTGGGCTGGTGTGCCCCTTTAGTCTTGTTTTGTTTTATGGGCCTGTCCAATCCTTGGCTGAAGGGTTACCTCATTACTGAGCTGAAAGGATGTCTGGAGGACATACTCTCAGGGTTTCTTCAGCCTCTGTCAAGCCAGCAAGTCTGGTCTTTCTTTTTGAGTTAGAATTTTCTTCTACATTTTTTTCCAGCTCTGTCTAGGACCTTTTATTTTGATCTCTGATAGAACAGTCAGCGGTGGTAGCTGGGCACCATCTCGTTGTACCTGACTCAGTCTGGTGGAGCCTGTGGTAGATGTGGTCTATTAGTCCTTCAGACTAATCTTTCCCTTGTATCTTTAGTTTTCTTCATTTTTCCTTGTTCCTGAAGGAGTGAGACCAGCGGAGTATCCTAGATGGCCACTCATAGGCTTTTAAGGCCCCAGATGCTACTCACCAAAGTAGAATGTAGAACATTTATAAACTATGTTATGCCCATTGAGCTGTGTGTTCTCCAAAGCCGTGGCTCCCACAACCCTCAGCCCAGCAATTTGGTCCCTCAGGGAGTCTGGTTGTGTCTATGGAGCTTCCAGGACCTTGCCGTGTACAAGTTATGCTGGCTTCTCAAGTATTGTGTACTGTCTTACCCTTCACCAAAGGTTAGCACTTGTGATAGCTTTTTAGATGTAACACCAAAAGCATAATCACTGAAAAAAAAAAAAAAAAAAGAATTGGATTGAATTCAAATGGGAACTTCTCTGCTAAAGACACTGTTAAGAAAATGAAAAGACAAGCCACAGAATAGAAGAAAAAACTTGCAAAACATTGATAAAGGACACACATGCAAAATATACAAAGAACTCTTAAAACTCTACAAGAAGAAAGCAAACAACCCACTGAAAACTGGGCAAATTATCTGAAAACATCCCTAATCAAAAAGATAAACTGCAAGTAAGCATAAGAAAATATGCACAGTATCACTGTTCGTTTGTTAATTGCAAATTAAATTAACAGTAAGATACAAAAAAAAATATTAGAATGGCTTAGAAAAAAGCAGAACTGACAACACTGGTGAGGATGGGGAGCAACAGAAACTTATTCATTGTTGGTATAATGCAAAACGGTACAGTGACTTTGGAAGAAAGCTTTGGAGTTTATTACAAGTTAAACGTATTCTTACCATAATGATCCAGCTATCTTACTCTTAACTATTTACCCAAATTAGTTGAAAATTGTATTATCACATAAAAATTTGCACAGGAATGTTTTGTTGCTGTTGTTGTTAGGTACCATCGAGTCGATTCTGACTCATAGTGACCCTATGTACAACAGAACAAAACACTGCCCGGTCCTGCGCCATGCCCACAATCTTTGTTACGCTCGAGCCCATTGTTGCAGACAATGTGTCAATCCATCTCATTGAGGGATTTCCTCTTTCTCGTGGAGCCTGTACTTTGCCAAGCTTGTTCATGGTGACCCCAAGTGTAATAAAACGAAAGGTTGCCCTACCCTGTATCAGCTTCATGATCCTTGGTATGTTTGAGTCAATTGTTGTGACTACTGTGAGAATTAATTTCACTGAAGGTTTTTCTTGGCCTTCTACATTACCAAATACAATGTAATGTAACTATTTACTTCAGTTACTTAATTTAACTATCAGGCTTTGCTTAAAGCTTTTTGTGTAATTTTGCGAATATCTGAGAATTTAATTTTTTTTATGCATCAGTTTAATTTTGGATTGAAAATTAAAGTTGTAGGAGTTTTAAATTTATTTTGCTTCACTTAAAACAAAACAAAACAAAATGGTTGCTGTAGAGTCGATTCTGACTCATAGCAACATTGTAGGACAGGGTAGCACTGCCCTATAGGATTCCAGGGAGCAGCTGGTAGATTCAAACTGCTGACTTTTTGGTTAGCAGCCAAGCTTCTAACCACTGTGCTACCAGGGCTTCTGTAAAAGTCACTAGTTAACATTTATTTCTCTGCATACATATATTCATATATGAATTTTTTTTTTCTACTTCAAGTGTCAATGGTTTAACTTGGCTCCAAATTTGAATTAGAGCCTTTATCTGGCAAGATGTGTACATGAAAAAGGTCTCCATGACAAAGTTGTGATTAACTTTACAGATGCAGAGGAATTATGGAAATGCATCATGCAAAATGCCTACTTGCCAAAATTATTCCATGACCTTGTGCTTAGACTGAGTATTAAATAATTCAGTGATGTATTGAATGAATAAATTTGGATTGCTTGTTACTCTTAACAGTCATGCATTCACTTTTCCTTGCCATTTTTAATAAAGTCTAGCTTTCTAATATTCATGAAATATTGCATTTCAATTAAATTACATAGGTTTTGAGGAAATACTTTGCCCTAAGCTGCTTAGTGTTGACACCAACTGTCATTTGCTTTTTCTTTGGTATAATGCCCAAGGAAGCTTTGAGTACAACTACTGCCAACAAGCACTGTCAGTCTTTAATGAGATACTTTTTGATCGTGTATAACACATTGCTGTCTGAGGAACAGAATAATAAAGTGAAACAATATTTTTGTTTATGAGGAATATGATCTAACAAAATATGCAGGGAAATTGAAAATAAACATGCTAATTTAATGGAAATTATGCGTGTATTTGTTCCTAACTCTCTTTCATTTAAAAATATGCACGTAAACCCATTACATTGCCTTAAAATTTTCCTTTGTGTGTCACTTACATTACCTAGTACTTGGTAAACAAATAAATGGACTAAGAAAATAAGTGAATTTTTTGAAAACTGAAATGTGTTTAACTTTTAAAAACCATAAAATATCACACAGCTTTTACCTTTTACTAACCTGTTGATTCTGCTTTGAATTTCATAACATTAATATTTCAAACGATTTTATACTTTCAGGTTATTTCTTACTGAATCAGGATCTGAGTTGTTAAAATAAAACATTCTTTAACTTGAAATACCAATGACAATAATTCTGGTTGCTAGCTCTGGTACTTTTAACACTTTATCTTGTATTGAATTATATTACACATAATTAATGAACAAGTCTTATTCAGATAGTACCATAGTTTTAGTCAATTTTAAGAATAATGAAATGGTCCTCATAAATAAAAGCAATATAATATATATATATATATATAAATACATAATGCTTCAGGCTTGGAATGCCATGAAGTATTAGTATGTGTATACTAATAAATATTTCCAATTGCCTTTTTAAAATATTTTTATGATCTATAGGACATCATTGAACTTAAAAGCTCTGCATCATTTTACATGAAAATTATTGGCATTTTCATAATAAAACATCCGTTTCATGTATCCTTTCATTTGCCTAAGCTCTCTTCTTCTGTAAAGACAGGTGGTTTCAGGCAGCTGGAATATGATGGCATAAAAGAATTAAATCTACTCCATTGCAGAGGGCTTCAAAAAAGACAAAATGAGAGCCTGCTACAGAAATTTTGGAAAGCATTTCCATTTTCACAAAAAGCAAGAAAAAATAAGCCTATTCATTTACTCTCTTTAATTCATTCTGAGGTGAGCTGTAGCATCCAGTTCAGAATAGGAAAAACTTCAGGTAATTCAAAACACCACAGCACCACACGCTTGCTTTTGTATGCATGATTAATAGGCTAATATAGAATAATAGTGCAGAATAGTGTCTATATAAGGATTTTTTCAATCATGATTTTTAAAGATTATTTTATTAATTTAGAGAGTTCCTTTCCTGAACTCCTATGCAAAAATGCTCCTCTAATTCCAGGCATATAAATGTGCAGAATTCTAAGGTGACCCCTAAGACTCCTGCCCTCTGTGTACATACTCCGTATAATCTCCTCTTCATGCGTATTGATAGAATCTGTGAATAAGATCAAATAGCTCTCTTCGTTATCTTACCTTACATTACAAAGGTGATGGGGTGCTTACTTCCGTGATTATGTTACTGAGACTCCTCTTCATCACAGTAGACAGGAATGAAATTCTCCTGCTGGCTTTGAAGAACTTACATACCGTGATGTGAGAGATGATGATGATGATGATGATGATGATAGAGAGAATACAAGGGGGTATTGTAAGGTTTAAAATTAGAAAAGTTTTTCAGTAGGTTTTCTCTCAACCTTACTTATTTAATCTTTATGCTAAACAAATAATTCAAGAAACTGTACTATATGAAGAAGAATGCAGCATCAGGATTGGAAAAAGACTGCCATATCTTTCTCCCTCGGAGAGCCTGGTGAGTTCTGACAGTGGGCATTTTGTTCACCAGCTCAGCACTTTAACCACTGTGCCATCAGGGCTCCTTGAGAGCAGTACATAAAGAAATGTAAAATAAATCTAAGCAATGACAATTTTTTATCAGATTATATGTTGCTGTCAGCTGCTGTCGAGTTGGTTCCAACTCATAAAGACCCTATGTACAACAGAAGGAAACACTTCCAAGTCCCATGCTATCCTAAACAATCATTGCTATGTTTGAGCTCATCATTGCAGCCACTGTGTCAATTCATCTCGTGGAGGGTCTTCTTTTTTGCTGACCCTCTACTTTACCAAGTATGATGTTCTTCTCCAACTGAGGTTTCTATGTGTTCCCTCCAAAGTATGTGAGACATAGTCTCACCATCCTTGCTTCTAAGGAGCATTCTGGCTGTACTTCTTCCGAGACAGATGTGTTCATTCTTTTGGCAGTCCATGATATAGTCAATATTCTTGACCGGCGCCATGATTCAAAAGCATCATTTCTTCTTCAGTCCTCTTTATTCATTGCCCAGCTTTCACGTATATATGAGGTGATTGAAAATACCATGGCTTGCATCAGGCACCCGTTAGTCTTCAAAGTGACCTAGAACTTGAATAAAGAAAACCTTAATTACTCTCAGAAAAAATGTGAAAAAAATTGTGAGTTTAACTTTTTAAATGTGCCCAATTTCCTTGATTGATTTGTAAATAATTGTATATCTGTCTATCTCTCTATTTATCTGTCTGTCCATCTGTCTATCATCTATCTACCTACCTATCCACTTAATTTCAGGATTCATCATAATTTTTCTAAGATATCAAAGATATTCACTTGATTTACTGGTTACATATAACTTCGAGTAAAAACAGAAAGTACCCATGAAAAAAAAATGTTCGTGACATTGGCTTTATGATTGGCTTAAGTGAAATCTGGTTAAAAAGAAATTTTTTAGTGCATTATTTTTTCAGTTACTTTGTAATTTTGCTTCCAAAGAAAGGTATATATTTAGAGAACTCTGAATACCAAATAATTATTCAGAATCATGTAATTGTGTGCCTTTGGAATGCCACAATAAGATAAATAAATATCCAGGGTATTCTTGATTAATCTTACTTTTTAAATGAGTCATAGTACTAGATAGAGCAGAATACTCTGAATGGGAACACATACTTAGTTGAATAGATTTAACTGTACGCTCCCTAGAAAAGAATAATCGTGCTTGTTTGATTTAGGCATTGTACACAGTGGTTAAGAGCTTGACTGCTAAACAAGAGGTCAGCAGTTTGAACCCACCAGCTGGTCTTATAAACCCTGTGGGACAGTTCTATTCTGTCCTATAGGGCTGCTATGAGTTGTAATCAACTCGCAGGCAATGAGTTTGGAATGAGTTTATAAAAAATTTGTGTGTGTATCCACAAACACACCACATATATACACATGCAGACACACACATATCCCTCGCACATATAAGCAGATGATTCTTTGCTATGTAAATTCACTTTAACACACTCTCAAAACAATAGGTTTTTAATGAGTTTTTACTAATTATGGGCTAAATACCAAGAGAAAAACCTGGCAATAGATTCACTGGTATTGTTTATATATCTTTTTGTTAAATATATTTATTTATTTGAACGTGGTTTTCTTTACATGTTATTGGAACTACGCAGTGTCCAAAAAAACTAAGAATATGAAATATTGTAACCCATGTTAAAATTTAGCATTCATTGTACTTGACAGAAATGTCTGTGTTTTTGTCAATATTATTACAGACTGAGAAGGTACTTTATTCATATATATATTTTGAAGGCTTAAAATATTTTTGAGCATTTAATATTCTAATATATGATTATCAGCTTAATACCTAGGATAATTATTTATTGTACATTTATTATTCAGTAATTGCTATAGAACAGTAGAGCTGCGATTTCGATTTATCCGTTATGTTAAGAACTCATTTTACATACAGCAGTCCCACCAACAATTAAGTGACGTTGGCTGAAAAAATAACCCTACAAGGAAGTATGTGCATACATATTTTACCATCAATAGTGAGTGATCCTCTTATTGACTTTTAAATGTTGAGGTCCAAAAGTAAAAGCTATTTACTTTTTTAAAATCTAGGACATAATCATACTGAAAGTAATTTATATTATAGAGTAATTTCCTCTCTTCAAATATTATTAAGTGAAATAGAGTTACCACAAAAAAAAAAAAAAAAAGCCTGTCGCTGTCAAGTCGATTCTGACTCACAGCGACCCTATAGGACAGAGTAGAACTGCTCCACAGGGTTTCCAAGGAGCCGCTGGTGGATTCCAACTGCCGACCTCTTGGTTAGCAGCCTGAGCTCTTAACCACTGCACCATTAGGGCCCCTGAGTTAATCTAGAAAAACAAACTATGAGCCGATTTATCAACATCCAAATTACAAGTGAAAAGCTTAGCCTAAAGTACAAAATAAAAGGTAGTTTAATAAAATTGGCCTTAATGAGATTCAAATTTCTTACTTGTACAGAAACTTCTTATAAATTGAACACTGAACAATACCAGCTATACTACAAAAGCTAAAAGACCTTCTGATTGTATTAATTTTCTATCAGGCCTTTATTTGTGGTAGCCTAGATACATTTTTCTTTATGTTAAAAGTACTAAATCATTACTCTGTTTTCCAGGATTTTTGAAAGTGCTTAGCTAAGTTTGTATTCATTCTGAGAGAGGCTAACCTTCTGGAGTTAATGTTCAGGAAAATCAACATAGTTTGAAAATATTAACGTCTCATCAGAAAAATCATAATTTCAGAAAAGACCACTTCCCGAAACTGAAATGCACAAAAGAAACTCAGAAATAAAGGGTACTTAGGACTCTTTTCATCTTACAAATACATTTTAAAGGTCTTAAGTGAACAATCTCTATTGATGGCTTTTAAACTACCTCTACCACAAGCCATTAATTCCACAGGATAAAAATAAAATTCAAATAAAAATGAGTATAAAAGACATAAAGATGTTACTTTATGTGTAAAATTAAATTCAACCTATAAAAGAAACTATTATCTTTCTATTTGCAAATTTAAATTTCAGACTTAATGATAAAATTGAAAACTCAGTTTTAAATTTTACTTGTGTGAGAAAAACCATCTACGTGAAATTTGAAGATTGACATGCTATTTGTATGATGTTTCTAGTGTGTAACTGCTTACATCATGACAAAATAATTAGTCAAAAATAGAATAAATTCAGTTTATCTGTGTTAAAATGGGTTTCTTTAACTCTGGAGAGCTCACCTTTAAAAGGTCATTGTATTAAGGTCATAATCTGGTTATGTTTCTTGAGTTCTAGGAGGGAAATTTTAGGTGATTTTGGTAAGATAGGTGATACTGAGTAATTTAGGATGACTCTTGAGCCTTGCTTGGGAAAAACTATTTCTGACCCTGTTTTTGGATTCCTTGTAATCGTGTTGAAGAACAGAAGATAATAATTCTACTTTTTTCCAAACTATTTGCACAATATAAAAGCTTTTTAAAGCATGGAGTAAGAACTCAGGAGACAAGATTTTCAGTTCAGTTTCAGAGACTAGACAAATGTCATTTAAGGCTGAAACACAACCCTTCAAGCATAATGATAACAAAAAGCAAAGCAAACCTACTGGATTGACATTCCTGAAGAAATAAACAAAACTTTCCAGGAAATCAAATCAATTTTAAAATTTTCCAAATAAAAATACAGTACATGAAGGAACATCATCAAATAGCTGAAAATTATGTCTTTGCTGCTGCATTTGAGATAGGGAAGAAACAGGGGCTGAATCCCTAGGCAAAAAACCCCTGCAAAACCTGCAACTGGCAACTTACTTACAGTACTACATGTTTGGCTAGTAACATAAAACCCCCATCCTGGAATGTGTAATAAAGAAAGAACAACGTACTCCCTCGTGAGATGTTTTTCAGAAGGACTGGCCCAACCTGGTTCCTGGAGCACGCACAGACATCTGCAAGGTGACCAAGGTGACCGACAGATGACTTCTGCCTGATGCAAGTACCCGACCCAGGAATCGAACCCGCACCACAGGAAGGACAGAGTGCACGTGCACATAAGAAACTAAAGAGCCATGTCCGACTGCTTGTACCAAAAAAGGAATTACCTGAAATTCTAGCCGCTGATTCGCTATTACCTCACTTCCATCTGTTAGCGAGCAATAAAAGCTCCAGACAAAGATTTGTGCGCGGGAGTAGTCTGCTAGAGTGCTACACACTGGGCTGCTGCCCCACTGCGCAGTGCTTTCATTTTCTAACAAAGGCTTTCCTTTTAAAAGTTAGCAAAGTCTCCCCAGTAATTCTTTTCTCGTGGGCAAGAGAAGGACTTAATTTTCTGAGGCCCATGGGTCCCGGGACTGTAACACATTCTTTGAGGCTGGAAAAAAAAAAAAAAAAAAGTTTTGTTTTTTTCCTTCCCAGAAATACTATGGATACATCTTAGGCAAATATAGTTGCTCACCATGTTTTTTCATAATATGTTGAAGTAGTTTTAATAAAAAAAAGTTTTAATACCACTACTTTAAGAGGACTTACATAAGAAATAGCAACAACATATATTTTTAAAGCAAAATGATAAATATACTCTTATAAATACCCCTTGCCTTTGAGTTGATTCATACTCATAACAGTCCTATAGTACACAGTATATCTGCCCCATAGGGTTTCCAGGGAGTGGCTGATGGATTCAAGCTACCAACCTATTGGTCGGCAGCCAGGTTCTTAACCACTGTGCCACCAAGGCTTCATGCTTGTAAATAGTTACAGTAAAAAATAAGCATAAGATTACTGTTTAAGGAAGTCTGGTTTACCCTAATTGAGGATAAAAGAACTAAAGAGGGAGAGAATGAGAGCGAACAAACTAACTGGCAACACCATTATTAACCTTTTATCCGCAGTTGATAATCAGAGTACTGCAGATGCATAAGACCAGAAGAAGAACATCTGAGCTCAGCCTAAACTGTTTAATTACAGTATCATAAGCCAATAAAATAGTTGTTGTTTTAATGATTTGATTGTTATGAAGAAATACTGGTATACTTTGGGTTTCATAGAATTTACATCAAAACTGAAACACTTCGTCTTGGTTGCCTTACTGCTTTTCTCAGTATCCTTCCACTCTAACACAGCACTATTACAGGTGGACCAACACATAAGAACCTTCTATACTGATATTATCTCCTATTCTTCACTTCTCCTGACTCAACTTGATCAGCTACAATGCCTCTTTCATCATATGCTGCAAATGAAAGTTGAGAGCAACAGGGTCTTACATTGAAATGTGTTGATGTGTATGCCATCAAGTTGATTCCAACTCATAGAGACCCTACAGGACACAGTAGGACTTTCCCAGACTGTAATCTTTATAAGAGTAGATCACCGAATCTTTTCTTCCTCCGGGAGGCTGGAGAGTTCGAACCGCCAATCGTTTGGTTAGCAATGCTTAACCATTGTGCAACCAGGATTCCTTTAACCAAATGTAGGTGGTCAAATAACTTCTTTTTTAATATACCATTCTTTATGATCTACCTCTCCCCAGTTGCAGACCTGGTGCTCCAATTCCCTCTCACATTCTTGACTTTAAGTTTCTTTAATTATCTTTGCTTGTTCTTCTTTATATCTCTGGAACCAGACCAGTGCTGAGCAAATAGGAATGAGTTAATAAGTATAGAATTAATGAAAGCATGGATAGTAAATGAAATACTTCCTTATTTTCTTGCTTCTGCTTTCCGTACTCAAATACATGAAACTGTCTCTGTCTTTTGTGCAGAGAGGGGTTCATTTTCTTGCCTTAACCAAATGCTTTTCTTATGATCTTGTCTAAAATCTTGATATGTTTGATTTTCTCCAAATAAAGTTTTTGCAACACCTAGGTTACATGGTAAATATTAAGCAATATTCCATATTCTATTGATACAATATTTTATGTATATAAAATAATTTACTTTTAATTACTTCAATATACTATGTATTTTTAAGTCTTTGCAACATTCAGTGTATTATATGATTTTGATGCTTCTCAAAGCACCCTGATGGTACAAGGGTTAAAGAGCTTGGCTGTTAACTGAAAGGTCGGTGGTTCCAACCTATCAACCACTCTGTGAGAGAAAGATTAGGCAGTCTTCTTCTATAAGGATTACAGCCTCAGAAACCCAGTGGTGCGGTTCTGCTCTGTTCTAAAGGGTTGCTATGAGATGGAATCGACTTGACAGCAACAGATTTGATTACTGCTACTTCTAATTCTCAATATTTTTTAATCCACCTAGTTCTCCATCTTTATTACCACTACACCACCATGGTTCAAGATCCCAACCACTTCTTAACTGCTGAATAAAATAACATCCTAATTAATCCTAAATCCTTCATCTCATCCATGTTGCCTACCAATATAAGTAACCTATTACGTCCTTAAATATCCTCAAACTCCTTTTCACATGAAGGCCTTCACATAAATACCACATCATTATTGAACTCTATCACCAAACCTCTCTTTCTTTTTTGACTCTTGTCCATCAAGTAATAAAGAAAATATCTGAGAGGAGGCAGGCCAAGATGGCAGAATAGTCAGATGCTTCATGTTGTCCCTCTCACAATAAACACCTGAAAAAACAAGTAAATCAGATGTGTCTGACAATCTAGGAACCCTAAACATCAAAGACAAAGCTGAAGAATTGGACCGAGTGACACGTGGAAGGAGAGAGAATTCAAACAGCAAAAATTGAGAATTACAGCTCATCAGCATCTTGCTTGTGGAATTTGCACAGCACAGACATATTGAGACAAGCAGCAGCACCCCAAGCTGAAACCCTCCGCACCGGTACAGCTAAGTAGGAGGGACTCTGCACACACCTCCAGATTCAAACAGGCGTGATATCAGACCTGCAAAAGTTAAGTGAATGTACCCAACCCACCACACACAATTCAGCTACCCCCCACCAGAGCTCCATGGGCCAAAGAGCGCTTCCTCCTTCTTACCCATCCCCTTCCTCGCTCCAACATAAGTGCAGTGGCATATAACACTGCCATACCCGCTAAACCTGGAATTCATGGCCCTGGTCTGAGGCATCTGGCCCTTCACCCAGCCACTGGCACAGGGAGTCCACAGACTTTAGTGCATTCCTTTCCCTGCAATCACCGGCTCCATCTCCTTGCTGGCCGAGCCAGCAGAGCACATCCACATTAAGACAAAGTGGGCAGAATTCTTAGCTGAAGCCCACATGAGGCTGTAGCAGCCAAGCAGGAACTGCAGCTGTGTGGCATTTGAAAGAATGTTTCAAAGGGCTGCTAAAGATGACAAAGTAAAGCATTATAATGAAATGCACATAAACCTGGAGTTAGAAAACCAAAAGACAAGAACACGCTCAACATTTCTCAAGCTGAAAGAACTAAAGAAAAAATTCAAGCCTCGAGATGTAATATTGAAAGTTTCTAAGGGGAAAGTATTGAACTACACAGGAAGCATCAAAAGAAGATTGAAAGAATACACAGAGTCACTGTACCAAATAGAGTTGGTCAATGTTCAACCATTTCAGGAGGTAGCATATGATCAAGAACCAATGGTATTGAAGGAAGGAGTCCAAGCTGCATTGAAGGTAATGGCAAAAAAACAAGATTCTAGGAATTGACGGGATAACAACTGAGTTATTTCAACAAACAGATCCAATGCTAGAAGTACTCACTCATTTATGTCAAGAAATTTGGAAGACAGCTTCCTGGCCAACTGACTGTAAGAGATTTATATTTGTCCTCATTCCAAAGAAAGGTGATCCAATAGAATGTGGAAATTATCAAACAATGTCGTTAATATCACACACAAGTAAAATTTTGCTCAGGATCATTCAAAAGTGGTTGCTGCCATAAATTCAAGCCAGATTCAGAGATCCATCTGATGTCACATGGATCTTAGCTGAAAGCAGAGAATACCAGAAGGATGTTTACTTGTGTTTTATTGACTATGAAAAGGCATTCAAATGTGTAGATCATAATAAATTATGAATAACATTACAGAGAATGGGAATTCCAGAACAGCAAATTGTGCTAGTGAGGACACTGTACAAAATCAAGTGGCAATTTTTTGAACAGAACAAGAGGATATTGTGGTTTAAAGTCAGATATGGTGAGTCAGGTTGTGTCCTTTCACCATATTATTCAATCTATATGCTAAGCAAATAATCCAAGAAGCTGGACTATATGAAGAATACAGCATCATAACTGGAGGAAGGCTCATTAACAACCTGTAATATGCAGATGACACAACTTTGCTTGCTGAAAGTGGAGAGGACTTAGAGCACATACTGAGAGGGCTGTGGGGACCATGGTCTCGAGAAACACCTAGCTCAATCGACATAACATAGTTTATAAAGAAAATGTTCTACATTCTACTTTGGTGAATAGCACCTAGAGTTTGAACAGACTGTGAGCAGCCATCTAAGATACTCCACCGGTCTCACTCCTTCAGGAGAAAGGGAGAATGAAGAAAACTAAAGATACAAGGGAAAGATTTGTCCAAAGGACTAATTGATCACACCTACCACAGCCTCCACCAGACTGAATCCAGTACAACTAGATGGTGCCCCGCTGCCACAACTGACTGTTCTGATGTGGATCATAATAGAGGATCCTGGACAGAGCTGGAGAAAAATATTGAAAAAAATATTAACTCACAAAAATAGACTAGGCTTACTGGCCTAATAGAGACCAGAGAAACCCCGAGAGCATGTCCCCCAGCTACCCTTTTTGCCCTTTTAGCCCGAGTTTCACCTTTCAGCCAAAGATTAGACAAGCCTATAAAGCAAAATGAGACTAAAGGGGCATACCAGCCCAGGGCAAGGACTAGAAGACAGGAGGGGAGAGGAAAGCTGGTAATAAGGAGCCCAAGGTTGAGAAGGGAGAGTGTTGACATGTTGTGGGGTTGTTAACCAATGTCATAAAAAAAAATCTGTGTACTGTTTAATGAGAAACTAGTTTTCTAAACCTTCATCTAAAGCACAATTAAAAAAAGAACGAAAGGAAAACAACAACAAAAAAATGAGACTAAAAGGAAACATTAGCCCAGGGGCAAGAATGAGAAGGAAAGAGGGGAGAGGAAAGCTGGTAATATGGAACCTGAGGTCAAGAAGGGAGAGCGTTGACATGCTGTGGGGTTGGTAAGCAATGTTACAAAACAATATACATACTAACTGTTTAATGAGAAGCTAGTTTGTTCTGTAAACCTTCATCTAAACTAATTTTGGATGAAGGCTTATAGAACAAACAATAGAAAAGAAAAAAATAAAAATAAAGCACATGCTGATGAAGGTCAAAGACTACAGCCTTCAGTATGGACTGCACCTCAACAGAAAGACAACAAAAATCCTCACAACTGGACCAATAAGCAACATCATGATAAATGGGGAAAAGATTGAAGTTGTCAAAGATTTAATTTTACTTGGATCCACAATCAACACCCATGGAAGCAGCAGTCAAGAAATTAGACAACGTATTGTGTTGGGCAAATCTGCAACAAAAAATGTCTTTATAGCATTGAAAAGCAACAATGTCACCTTAAGGACTTCAGTGCCCCTGACCCAAGCTGTTGTATTTTGAATTGCCTCATGAATGGGAAAGTGGACAATGAATAAAGAAGATGAAAGAAGAATTGACAAGTTTCAATTGTGATGTTGGAGAAGAATATTGAATATCCCATGGACTGCCAAAAGAATGAACAAATCTGTCTTGGAAGAAGTACAGCCAGAATGCTGCTTAGAAGCAAGGATGGCAAGACTTTGTCTTACATACTTTGAATATGCTGTCAGCAGGGACCATTCCCTGGAGAATGACATTGTGCTTGGAAAAGTAGAGGGTCAGCAAAAATGAGGAAGTCCCTCAACAAGATGGATTGATACGGTGGCTGCAATAGTGGGCTCAAGCATTTCAAAGGTTGTGAGGGTGTCACAGGACCATAAGGTGTTTTGTTCTGTTGTACATATAGTCCTTATGAGTAGGAACGTACTCGATGGCATTTAACGGCAACAATTTATGTAGTAAGAATTTATCAAAATAAGTTGTACCTCAAAAGTGAATTTTATCATTTTCTGTTTTGCATAACAAATTTGATGACAGTTTTTTTATCTATTCATACTGCAAATTTTCATTAATGGTATATTTTTATTAATATAAGAAAATATTTATATTCATTTGAAACCTTTTATTTACAAGGTTAAGAAAATAGTTTCCTTTTTTCCTCAAAAACTTGTTTTTAACAGTGAATTGGGATACATTTCTAATGTAATTGCATGTAGTTTTTTGAGTGACCTGGAAATAACAGAAAGTCTATACCAACTTTTTATTCATGACATTATCCAGTGTGCTGACTGCCATTCACTGATAATGTCACAAGTCACTCTGTTACCTACCACTGGCTTCCATTCAGGCTGTTATTACTTACTCTCCCATTCTGCAATCACTTATTACATAATTCAGTGGAGGGTAACCAGCACATTTGAAAGCTTTTCCTTTCACCTCGCCCTTTGATTGACAGAATTCCTGGTTTCTATTAAGAGTGGACTCATTTGTATGTAAAATATTGTGTGACATCCAATTGCTTGCTTAAAAATTTAAAACAAACAAGATTCGAGGCAATTTTGTCCTAATTTCAACTGACAAGTACTGGATGTAACACATATTGAAGAAAGTCTCAGAGGAATTTTCAGCATGTATGACATTTTTAAAGTATTTAAAAGTATGTATCTTCAACAAAAATCCAGAAGGAATATTTTAAAAGAGGAAATGTTAATAACAGTGGCATCTGGATTATTTAATTTTGAGGCTTGAAGGTAAACATAATTCGAGTGACAGGCTGATGAATTTATGCCTGAAGCTGCACCTTTGCACATTGAACTGCGTCTTTTTGAACATGGCAGCACAAGGTTGGATGCCTACTGGTAATATAATTAAATAACACAGTCTATATTCACATCTTGCAGATAGGCCATTAGATCACAGAAATCATTCTCTTTCCAGTATTTTAATGTTTTGTTTTTACAGTCTTCTTACGTTGTGTTACAATTTCAGAAATTTGCTTCATTTTTCATTCTAGCAAATGAGTAGCTCATTTGTAATAACTGCAACCTAGGCTACATTACCTAAACTGCAGAAAGCAAAGCTCAAATATTAAAGTAATGTGCATTTCACAAGTTTTATATGGCATTAAAAAAGTAAAGATTGTTGCCCACAGCTCCTTTTGTCAAAATTATATTAGATGAAAAGGTAAGAATTGTACCCTCCATGGCAATAACACCATGTGCTTTTTAAAGTTTGGAAATGTAATGACCAAATACGAGAATTTTCTAAAATTTGGGGGCAGCACATCCTATAAAGTAGTATAATTGTCTATGTGAGCAGTGTTTGAATGATTGATTATATATTTAGCCATTTAGACGTCTTCAAAAATCTGATGATACATTGAACGGAAACTGCAGTGACTTGGTGAGCTGCAGAAAGTGACGAAAGCTTAACTTACCACACAGTTCACAAATGAAATAGGAAGCACCAAAAATAAGGACCAATTTGATATAGAACTATTAGACAAAAAAAACTCAGGAAGCTTTATGTATCTCAGTTGGTGCCTTCTAAAACACACCTTTGCTGTTGTTTCAGAATATTGAATTGGTTATATTCATGTCAATTAAACCAGAAACCCTTCTCTCTCCCCTTCGTATTTGTGTGTGTGTGTATGCACGTGTGTGTGCACGTGTGTGTGTGTAAAACTGTAGAGGAAAATTCAGAAGAAGTCATCCTAACTATTAATTAGTTGAATTACTGTGAAGTATGACTTAAAACTCTTAGGTTTTTCCACGTGTGGAAGTAGAAAGCATAATAAACTATGATTGTAGTCCCATCACCGTCTATAGGTCTAAGAGACGTATTAGTGAAATTCCTTTCAACATGTTACCTTTTCACTAACATTACAACTGCCATGATCATCACGAAAATAAAGTACAGGATTTTTAATTCTGTAAAATTCCACAGATTACATAGAACTAGGTTGCCCAATGCCAATTACTTCATGTTTGGTTGTCATATCATAATTTGTAAGCATCTGATTTATATTCAAAGACGCTAAACTTGAAGCAGGATACTGACGTAAGCAATACAACCTTTGATTTTCAACGCTTGAGAAGGGAAGAAACACATTTCTGTTTCTTTTTGAAATATATTTCTTATGTTAGTATACATGCATTTGAAGAATTTTATGTAAGAAACATATACCAGCTGGTTGTCAGTTTGTTGTATTGAGGCGACTTGTGTGTTGCTAAAAGCTAAAAGCTCTACTACCAATATTTCTAATACCAGCAGGGTCACTCATGGTGAGCAAATTTCAGCAGAGCTTCTAGTCTAAGATAGACTAGGAGGAAAGGCTGGCAATCTACTTCCAAAAATTAGCCAAAGAAAACCTATGGCTTTCATTATTCAACGCAGTTCTGGAGGATGAAGCCCCTTGTTTGCAAGGCACCACACAATAGCCACAACAATGGACTCAAACGTACCCAGGGTCACGAAGATGGCCCAGAACCAGGCAATGTCCCATTCTGTTACACGTAAGGGAGCCAGGAGTCAAAGCCAACTCAGAGGCAGCTAACAGCAACACAAAGGAAGGATGTTAGGCAAACAAATGATTTTAGTACAATGGGGTTTTTTTTTTCTCCATGTGTTTTGCATTTATTTCCTCTTGTTAATTGTCTTAGAAGGGATGACTTGATTATTTTGAATAGAGTTCAGTGGGCTATGATAACATACCCTTTTTCTTGGAAACAAAAGGCAGACATATTGCTCAAGCTTGGGATTGGAGGATTCTGTCTTGGGATATAAATCTTCAACAAAATAACAAAAGAACTTGAAAATTTGCAAAGTGGTCTTCTGTTCTGTAAATCAGGCTCCTGTACTTCCTACTTTCTGGTTCTCTGAAGCTGTTTTGGTTTCTAGTAAGCTTCTAAGATGTTTTTATATTTTCATAGATTTTGTGATCTCACCATATGATTTTGGTGAAAATGAGTAAGGTTGAATTCCACTGCTAGCAACCAAAATATTCCTAGTTTAGAGAGCATTCTACCAGAGAGTATCCCACAGCTCCCATGTGACTGTTGTCAGACTCTTTAAGTAACAGGATAAAATTATAACACCTTTCCCTAACGATGTGTATAACTTCTCTAGTCTGTGTATTGGATTAGAACTCCTTTAGTATCTAATTTTTATTAGGATATGTGTTCATTTTCATGTAGAGAGACATAAACACATAGACACACACAAATGAATGTTATTTATCCATGTGGATTCTCCAGATGACACTGGAATGCAATGGGAAGAATGAAGGAGCATTTCATCATATGAAGTCAATGGAAAATTCTCCAAGGAAGTGATGCGTACAATGACAATGCTGGTATAGGATGTTGAAACTCAACTCCCTCTAACTCCCAAAGTGTTATCCTTATCTGTGCGTTTAAGTGTGGCTAAAAACATTTGGCTCATAGCTGTTAAGAGGTAAATGAAGGAAAATGGCTTAAAAACTAATCTTTTTCTCAGTAAGAAGAAAAGAAATAAAGAAAGAGCAAAGAAAATCTTGGCAAAGTATAACGAGGAAGTGAAAGCCCAGGGGAAAACCCAGCTTCCCCAAATGAGAGAGCAAGAAAACCTACCAGATACACACAGGGGATATATGCCAAGATAACATATTTTCTCTGAGGGAAACAGAGTCTATGAGGAGGAAAGAAATTTAAATTGGGGAAGTAACAAAATAAAATCTGAAGCAGTAAGAAGACAAAAGGTAATGAACAGAAGACAGAAAGGAGGAATTAAAAAAAAAAAACTGAGGCTCCATTTTATTTGCAGATGTTTGCCTTTGTCTCACCATTTATAATGATTTTATTTCTTACATAATATTGTTAACAAAAAGATTTTAACTATTCATACATACCATTGTAAACCAACCCAGTGCCATTCCACTGTAGTTCTGTCTTATTATGTAATGAATTATTGATGAAGAAAGTAACATAAAATTTATCATTAATCACAGACCTGCAATAAAGGGAAGATTCAGATAGCAGCAAGGTAAAGTTTCAGTAGTGGTTCACATGTTACAATGCAGTTCTTGTAATACAATGAAATACAATCTTAAAAGTATGAGATCAGTTTTGTGTTTGTTTAACAAGGTGTCTCATCACTTTAAAAACATACTATAGAAACAAATGAATATTTAGTAAAAAAATTCCAAAAAAATAATAATAAAGTAGAAATATGAGATAAATTTAATATCCAGCATCTTTCAGACAAACGTGAAGTTGCCTATAGAAGTCCACTTTTATAATGGAAAATTATATAATTATAAAAGTATAAATTATATTATTACAAAATTATAAATTTCTGAAAAAGAAAATGCACTTATTCTTAAAATATTTTAGGACAATAACCCAAGACTGCAGAGACCATGTTCCTTTCCATAAAAAATTATAGCTCTTATGGATACTTTATCACTAGGTAGATAATTTCACAGAATGTATTTTAAGACAAAACCCATTGCTGTCAAGTTGATTCTGACCTTTAGCAACTCTACAGGACATAGTACTGCCACATAGAGTTTCCAAGGAGCTGGATTCGAGCTGCAGACATTTTGGTTAGCAGCCATAGCACTTAACCACTATGCCACAGGGGTTTCCAGAACTGCCCAAAACAGAGTTTCCAAAAAGCAGCTTGTGAATTTGAACTGCCAACCTTTTGGTTAGCAGCCTTAATTACTTAATTACCGTGCCATCAGAGCTCCTCAGACAAGGTAATAGTAATTTTTCCCTACGTTTGTATGAGAATCGGTGAAGCTATATAAAATCCATTAAAATGTTTAGAGAACTAGGCTTCTATAGAGGCAATTTTATTATGATTTTCTATAGAATCAAATGATTAATGCAGCATTTAAAAACGATAACAGAGTAAGAAGAAAGATATGGAGAAGTGCTTTTACAGACATTTAAGTTATAAGCTAATAAATACTGTAATAGAAGTTAGCCATTATACGTTTTTGTTTACTATAAAATTATATTAATTTAAATATTTAAAAAGCAGCATCATTCTTTCATATGAACTAGAAAATGAACAACTATTTTGCAGCTGAAATTTAATTTTTTTCTATTCTTTTCTGTTTATGAATAATCATAACAGTGTAAGAAAATGCAGCATTCAAGTATGACCCCATTTTAATAATGTTCAGCCTATTGATTAGATAAATACAGGATTACTGCTGAAACATATCAAAAAGCGACCAACCTTTAAGAATTATACTTCTTTTCCAGTATATTATCTGAAATGACAAATGTGCTTTTGAAATACTAACATTCTTATGCATTATGATCAGGGTTAGGTCAAGCTTTGTAACAGGCAACAAATGTATCTCTACAGTGCCATATTGAAAAATGTGTGAAAAGAAATATGATAAAACATATTCAGTAACTTTTTTTTTTCAGAGTCTAAGTCATTTGTTTGTTCTTTGAAAATGTCAGGTGTAATACAAATATTCATCACTTCCTTGTTTGTTTGGAAAAAAAAATGTTGAAATGCTTTCTTGCTTAACAGTTTAATTTATATCAGAAATAGTGGTGGAAAATTCCAAAGCCCTTATCATTTTTTACATCTTTAACATTTCTGCCACTGAGCTGAATGTAGTCAATGATATATGTGTATATTCAGGTAAAAAGTTTTTTTTAAAAAAAAGGGGTCAATGCTACAAAGCTTCTATTTCTGCACAGTCCTTCTTTTCATACATACTTGCTGTTTTTTTGTTTTTTAATATAAAACATGCAAAATAAGGTTGTCTTAGATTAAGTATAACCTGGATAAAATTAGCTAACTTATTGTAGAATTTATCTTTACTAAGATTTTTTTTCTTATAAAATAATGCAAAGAACAATTCAGCTGGTGGAGGAAAATTCTTTTATATTTATCCATTTTAATTTGCTTTTCCCAGCCATGAGAAGTGTTTTTTTTTGTTTGTTCTTTGTTTTGTTTTTGCAATAAAGCAGCTATTACCAGACTCTTTAGAGTAGAATTTTACTCATCATATTAGATATGTCAGGTGTTTTTTTTTCTCGTGTACTGGACATTTATATTATAATATTACATTAAAACTGAATGAAACCCATTGTTGTTGAGTCGATTCTGACTCACAGCAACACTACAGAAGAGGAGAACTGCCCCACAGGGTTTCTAATGAGCAGCTGGTGGATTGGAACTGCCGACTTTTTGGTTAACAGCCAGGCTCTTATCTGCTGTGCCATCAGGGCTCCAATATTGCATAAAACAGAGAAAAAATAATAGTTGTACATATGTTTCAACAATGGCAAAATGTATTTTTTAAATGCTTTTCAATAGGTATCTTCTACAACTAGTCAAGCTCTAAAGAATCACTCTCTAATCTAGAAGACATTAGAAAATGATACATGTCAGAAAAATACTTAGATTTTGTTAAAGCTTCTTACATCTTATAACCTTTGAATGTCTTATGACAGAGTTCTGTCATAAGGCCCCATAACAGAAAAGAAACCAACATAATACAATTCAAATGCATGCATTCAAATTGTATTTAATAGACAAGCACTATTATGCAATTTTAATGTTAGATAAATAATTCGATGGACAAATCCAGTTTATGCTGTTAGAGATGTTCAGGATGCAATTTAGTTGTAGAAAATAAAATTAGAATAATATGTAATGTATTATTTTGTACTACAAAGCAGATTTGATGTCTAAAAGAATGTGGAAGAATCAGGAGTTCTGGGTCAAAGATCAGATTATAATAAGCTATGCAACCTTGAGGATTTACTTAATCTTATTGGCCTTGTAGTTATAAAAATGTGGTAATTAGAAAGAATAATTCTAAAACCCATCAAGCTTTAAGATTTTATGATGGAAAGAAAGAGCATATTAAGGCTGACTGTATTGTTTTTATTTATACATATATGATTTCTTAAGTTTTAGGTAGAACTTAAGTATTATGTTGTATGGTATTTTTCAATTTATTGGCTATAGTTACTGGTTTGACTGCTTGATTATCTAAAGAATAAAACATATTTTAACAAAAATAAACATATGAAGATTTTAACCATCACTATCAGTATTGGTGGAGATCATGGGGGAGGGAGCAGCAGTTATTGATGGCCTTTCTCACTCAAGATTAGACAGCATTTGTAGAATAATGTTAATGATTATTAACTTCTTAGGGATGACAAACATCCTGTGTGTTGACCAAGATCATCCTATATAACAACATTGGTATACCTACCACAGAGAAATGGGAAAACATTAAATTTTTGCATAGTAGACACTTATATATGTACCGTGATTTGGATGAGGTATTGTACATGCAGAAATAAGATGCTCTAGGTTCAAAATCATTGTAACCTCATGTGTAACAGAGTAGATCTACTCTATAGGGTTATCTTGTCTGCAGTCTTTACAGAAGAAGAACACATGCCTTTTTTCTGCTGTGCTGCTGGGTAAGTTCCAAGTTGAATGCTTAACTATTTGTGACTCCCATGAGTTGGAGCCAACTCAGCAGCAACAGGTTTGTTTTTTTTTCCTTTATATCTTCAAAATGGTGACAGTCTAGCAGTGTGCTGATCTCAAGAATGCTGTAAACATACTCCTTCAAGATGTTCCTATACCCGTATAAATTTTTAATTTTTTGTAGACTATCAGAATGATTTTGAATCCTAATAATGCCCATTCATGGATCCATAAGTTATATACGGGTATAACATTAAGCATCTCCGCTCTGTTAGACTGCTACTAAGGAATACATAAATGTGTTTTCAAATTTAAGTGTATCTTATTCTAATAAAAATTAGATTCAGATTTGTATAATACATATTTTCTTATTTCAATTACCAAATGCGATATTTAGAACAAAAGAACTGGGTACACAGGAACAGTCTTTAGCAGATAATATGACCAATGGATTGCTAAATACTTAATGCTAGAATTAAATAATTACAACAATTTTCTTGAAAATAATAATATGATGACAAAAAAATGAATGGGAAATGAGTGAAAAGTTTGAAAAAATAAAAACCAATAAATATTTTAAATAGGGAAAAGAAATTAATATAAAAGAAAACAAATATGACTATAGCATCCCTTAGATTAGAAGAAATAAAAACATTTGCTAAATCTTAGGCTTAGAGAGATTAGGAAGCAGGAACTTTCATAATTTTTGTAGGAATGTAAATTATTCTAATTTCTTTGAAGGACAATTTGATCACAGTTATTAAATTTAATTAAAACTTTCACTGATAGGATGTAAAAGAAGTAACAGCCTAGTCACTTTTGTTAGCACACCCAGCATAAATACCTTGGTTTCTAATACCATTTTCTAATAAAAGGAACCAGGGCTCCTTGGAGACATAGCCAATTCTAATGCGAGGCAAGAGAATGTAGAAGATAAGCCTGGAGAATCTCGTACTACCAGAAAATAAGTATGTGCTTAAAAAAGAGAAGGATAGAGTGTGGTAAATGGGCACAGGAGAAACATTGAAAGACTTCTCAATAGCCAAAGTTAGACTTATTTCAGCAACAAAAATAAATAATGTAATATTCGATAATAACCCAAAGTATAAAATAAATAGCCATGAGTTCATACTGATATAAATGATTTAATAAATAAATAAATGGAAGTGAAATATAAATCTTCATTACAAAGGAGTTCTAAGTAATTTATATAGCTACTCTCTCTTCCAGGATGTAGAGCTTAATTTTGAGTATGGAAAAGAGGAAAAATAACTTTACATGGTGAAACATTACCAAAACAACGTTAACCAAGTGACAAAGTTAGCATCACCAATGGTAAGTCGTGTTGATATGTATCTCTGATAACTTGTGATGAGAAGAACAGCTCATCTCTGTGATATTCTTCCCATAAATCCATAATGACAGTAAGAGAGGAAGCCTGGATAGATCCCTAGGCAGTCTTATATCAGAGCCAGTGTCTTAAACATGGAACCCCTTCATTATGGCTACATTGTTTAATTTAGTAAATTATGCCTTAATGAAACAAGACATCTTAATATTAAGAGTAATTGGTATTAAGTTTTCATTTTACAAAATATTTGTACTGAGAAGAGTGCACTGGAGCAGGTCTTCCTAAGTGTGCTGTAGACCATGCTGCTTATAGGGTATAGAGTGCCATGAGGCATTATCAGCTCTAAAACTGTGTAGTGGGTGGTTTCTGTGAAGGTGGCAATGTAAACAGACCATCATTATGACCCTCCCCCATAAAAACAACAAAAAATACAACAAGAAAACAGTGTTCAGCTTCGAGGTACCCTGAATCAAGAAACAGAGCAAAGCAGCGGGGAACTGTGGATAGGCAAAGATCAACAATTCAACAATGAGTCCCATACAGTAAGAAAATCACTTCTCTCACCCCTGCCCCTATCCCTCTGCCTTGCAGGTCACCAGCTGCTGTGAGATGGAGAAGTGACCTTAGTAACAGAGCCAGTTTCCCTAACCCCCATGCCCACTCCCTGTACAAAGAGACAGGACCCCAAATTTCTGATCAAAAATTCACAAGGCCAACCTCCCTGGGGTTTGGTTTGGAGTGTGTCAGCACCTCCATAACATGGACACTGTCAGTAGCAAGCCTACTGTGAATTGCTACAGAAGGCCCTTGCAATGGAGTCTGTTTTTTATAGTCAACATGTTACCTACCTTTCTGCACGCCCCATAGCTAAATCCTCTGAAATTAACAGGACAGACCTCCTGGAGAGTCAGTTCTGGTCTGTCTGATCCCTATTTTGGTCAGAGCTGAGGGTTGCTGACAGAAGCTGTTATGTACTAGGAAGCAGGCATCTTGAGTGAAGGCTACACCCACACCAACATACTACAGGGGGACCTCTGATAGCAACAAGGCAGAAGTCCTTGGTAGGTCCATTTGGAGCAGGATAACCCCTGCCCCACCTGGACACTGTCACCTGAAATCCAGCTGTGAATTGCTATAGAAGGTCCCTGTAATGGAGTCTTCTCCCATAGTCAGTGCTCTACCTGCCTACCTGTGTACCCCATAGCTCAGGCCTCTGAAACCAACAGGACAAACCTCCCTCAGGGTAAATTTGGGTTAGTCTTCTCGCACTTCTGGTTGGCACTGAGGACTGCTAACAGAGGCTACTCTGTGCTAGGAAGTAGGCATCTTGAGTGGGGTATGCACTCACTGCCAACGATCTATTAGGGGGGATCTGATAGCAACAAGGCAGACCTTTATGGGGATCTGACTGCATGACACCCCTCCCTACCTGGTAACTGTTCATTGCTAGGCTGTTGAAAAGTGCTATAGAAGGCCCCTGCAGTGGAGTCTGCTCCCATAGTCAGCACTCTACCTGTCTCCCTGTTTACCCCATAGCTCAGACCTCTGAAACTAACAGGACAGACCTCCATAGGAGATAGTTTTGCTCTGCCTATTCCCCCTTCTGTTCAGTGCTGAAGACAGCTGACTAAGGATACTGTGTGCTAGGAAGCAGGCATCTTGACTGGAGTCTACACCCACAGTGAACACACTACAAGACAGGTTCTGATAGCAATGAAGCAGGCCTCCCTGGGGGTCCATTCAGAGAGTGACAAGCCCTCTCCCACCAGGTAACTGTTCGATGCTGTACTGATATGAACTCCTACAGAAAGTTTCCTAGAGTGGAGCCAGTAGGAGGGTCACCTAAGTGGAGACAGCTCCCCCCACCACATAGGGCCACTGGGGCTCTGAAACCAATAAGACAGATATTTTGGGGGTCCTTCTGCAGAATGTCAGTCCCCCTTCCTCTAGATACAGAGGAAATTCTGTCCGTGCTTCCCCTGAAAGACAGCTCAGATACAGGCAACTCCACAAAGCAAGGAAGGAAGCCTCAGGCAAAACTGACAGGCAACACCCAGCCAGAAGGGGGCTCCCTAGGAGTGGGTTTTCTGACCCACTCCCAGGGGTCAGAGAAGGGACCCATAACCAAACCCATTGCAGATAAGTCTATTCTGACTCATAGGGACCCTACAGGACAGAGTAGAACTGCCCCATAGGGTTTCCAAGGAGCATGTGGTGGATTTGAACCGCTGACCTTTTGGTTAGCAGCCAGACTCTTAACCATTGCACAAAGAGGGTTTCCAAAGAGAAGGGACAGGAGTAATAATGAGAGGGATTATTGCACATCTTGCCTGAGTGACGGTGACTGCTGGGGGGCAGATTGACCACAGCATGTTCTCTGGTGTGTTTGGGAGATGCTGAAAGTTCAAAACTGAGATCTGAAACTTCTGAATCCTAATTAAACCAGGGATGGAGAAGGAACAATAGAGAAAAAGAGGAAACAGTGAGCAAAGGCCAAAAGCTCTGCTCACCTAAGAGTTTTTTTTTTCAGAAAATAGTATAGGAAAAAATGCCAAATACTAAAGGAACTGAGAAAGTTAATAGCCTTGAAAATTCCAATGCCCCAACAAAAAATCACAAGATGTACAAAGAACAGAGAAACAATGGCCCAACCAAATGAACACAGTGAAGGTAGTGAGAGTATATCTAGGGATGACCAAATAAAGGAAAAAAAAAAAAAAAAAAAAAGAAATGGAATGATATAATACAACAATGTTAAATATAATTAAAGAATTAAGGGAAAACATTGACAAAGATCTCAAAAAAATAAAATGAGGATCTAAAAAAAGATGTAGAAACTGGAAGGGGCTATAAATGAAATCAAAACACAGTAGAAGGTCTTACTAACAGATTTAATCAGGTAGAAGTAAGAATCAGAGAATTAGAGCATAAGGTTGTTAAAATTACCAAGGCTGAAGAACAACAAGAATAGAAGGCTCAAGAAGGCTGAGAACAGTTTAATGGAATTATGGGACAGCAACAAGAGACTTAATATATGCATCAGGGGAAATTCTAGAATTAGATGAAATAAAGAAAGAGACATAAAGAATATTTGAAGAAATAATGAGTGAAAATTTCCCCAATCCAGTGAAGGACATGGATATATAAATACAAGAAACACAAAAGACCCCAAGCAGGATAAACCTAAAGAGAGCTACACCAAGACATATCATAGTTAAGCTCTGAAAAAGTAAAAATAAATAATCTTGAAATCAGTGCGAGAGAAGCAAAGAACCACATACACAGAATCCCCAGTCAGATTAAGTGCCATTTTATCTACAGAAATATTGGAGGATAGAAGGCAATAGAAATATTTAAAGTGCTGGAAAAAAAAAAAAAAAAAGTCAATCAAGAATACTATACCCCGTGAACCTGTCCTTCAAGAATAAGGATGAAATTAAAACATTTCCAAACAAACAGAAGCTGAGAGACTTCATATCCACAAGACAAGCCCTACGAAATTATAAATGAGTGTTCCGTAGATGGAAAGGGAAAGCCTTTATAAAGTAATTCAAACACATAAAGAAAAAGAAAGATCCCTAAAAGAGGGAATTTTATGGCCAAGTCTAGGGGCTAGTAATAAAATATTCATGCTTGATATTCTAATCGTTTCGTCTTTCATGCTTTTTAATGACAAATGTTTAAAAATCAGTGATAAAATTATGTTACATGGTGCATGAAACATAAAAATGTATTCACTGATAACAACAACAAAATGGGGGAGGAGCAGGAGAAATGATGTAGGTACAGAATTCCTAGTATGTTATTGAAGTTAAGTTGGTACCAACTTACCATAGGATGTTATAATTACAAGATGTTAAATGTAATATTCATGGTAATCACTAAGGAAATAAGAAAACACATTAAAAAAAGAAAGGAAAAGGAAACCAAAATGGCTCACTACAATAAAAAAACAAGCAGTAGTAAGGGTCAAAGATAAGGAATGCTCAAGACACACAAAAAACATATAAATGCAGAAGAAAGTCATTTCTTAGTAATTACAGTGAATATAGAAGACAAAACGCTTCAATCAAAAGGCAGAAATTGGCAGTATGGATTAAAAAATATGATCCAACTGTATGCTTTTTACAAGAGACACACCTTATGCCCAGGGACACAAATAGGTTGAAAGTGAAAGAGTGGAAAAAAATATTCCATGTAAATAACAAAAGAGAGCCGGGGCAGCAATCTTAATATCAGACAAAGAAGACTTTAAGACAAAATCTGTCAGAAGAGATAAAGATGGACATGATATAATGATAAAAAGGTCAATTAGACAAGAAAATTTAACAATCAAATATATATGCACTCAACATCAAAGCACCTAAATGTATAAAGGAAACATTAATAGAATCGAAGGGAGAAATAGATGGCACTATACTAATAGTTGGAGACTTCAACATATCACTTTCAATATTAGATAGAATATCTAGGAAGAAGATCAACAAGGAAACAGGGGACCTGAATGACACTATAAACCAACTAGACTTAACAGACATATATACAGCACTTTACCCAACAACAGCACAATATGCATTCTACTCCAGTGCACGTGGATCATTCTCCAGGATAGACTACATGTTAGGTCACAAAATAAGTCTTGATAAACTTAAAAAGATTGAAATCATATTACGTATTTTCTCTGACCACAAAAGAGTGAAGCTAGAAATTGAACATTAGCAACAATAAATAAAAAAAAATTGGAAAATACACAAACATCTGAAAATTACACAATACCCTATTAAACTATCAATAGATCAAGGAAGAAATCAAAAGAGAAATAACAAACTTACTAGAGTCAAATGAAAATGAAAGCACAACATACAAATAATTTATGGGATGCAGTGAAGGCAGTATTCAGAGCAAAATTTATAGCAATAAATGCCTACCTGAAAAAAGATCTCAAATCAACAGCCTAAATTGAAATTCTGGGAACTAGAAAGAGAAAAGCAATCTAACCCTAAGCCTACCAGAAGAAAGGAAATAACAAAGATCAGAGAAGAAATAATAAAATAAAAAACAGAAAAACAATAGAATCAATAAAATCAGAAGTTGATTCTTGAAAAAAATCAATAAAATTGACAAATCTTTAGCTAAATGGACAAAGAAAAGAAGAAAAAATATGCATATATCCAAAACAAACAAACAAAATGAAAGAGGAGACATTACAACTGATCTGATAAAAACAAAGAGGATTATGACAGAATATTATCAACAACTGTGTGGCATCCAACTAGATAACCTAGATGAAATTGATAAATTCTTAAAAGTATACAACCTACCCAAAATGACTCAAGAGAAAACAGAAAGTCTCAACAGAGCCATAACAAGTGAAGAAATTGAATCAATGATCAAAAACTTCCTAACAAGAATAACAAAAATCTTGGACCAGATTGCTTCTCTGGGGAATTCTACCAAATATTTAGAGAAGAATTGACACCAATACTGTTTAAACTCTTCCAAAAGATAGTGAAGGAAGGATTACTCCCCAATTCATTCTATGAAGCAAACATAATCCTGATACCAAAACAGACAAAGACATCACAAGAAAACTACAGACCAATATCTCTTATGAATATAGATGCAAAATCCTCAACAAAATACTAACAAACATAATCCAACAGTATATTAAGAGTCAAACACCATGGCCAAGTGGGATTTATTCCAGGAATGCAGGAATAGTTTAGCGTTAGAAAATCAATCAATGTAATATACTACATCAATAGAACAAAGGAAAAGAATCATGTGACCATCTCTATGGATGAAGAAAAAACATTTGAAAAAATCCAGCACCCTTTCTTAATGAAAACCCCAAAGAAGATAAGAATAGAAGGAAAATTCCTCAATATGACTCAGGGCATGTATGAGCAGCCAACAGCCAACATTATACTTGATGTGGAGAGACTTAGAGCTTTCCCCTTGAAATCGAGAAGAAGGCAATGGTGACTGCTCTCACCACTTCTATTCAATATTGTAATAGAAGTCCTTGTCAGAGCAGTAAGACATGAAAAATAAATGAAAGGTATCCAGATTGGAAAAGAATAAGTAAAACGGTCTCTGCTTGTCGATGATATAATCCTATATATATACTAAATAAAAAATCCCAAATTTTTCACAAGAAAACTTCTAGAGTTAATAGAAGAATTTAACAAAGTTGCAGGGTGCAAGGTCAACAAGAAAAATGAACTGGGTTTCTATACACCATCAATGAGAAATCCAAAAGGGAAATTAGTGAAACAGTTGCATTTACTATAGCACCTGAGAGAATAAAATAAAATACCTAGAAATAAATCTAACCAGGGATATGAATGACTTATACAAAGAAAATTACAAAACATGGACTAATAAGATTAAAGAAGACTTAAATAAATGGAAAAATATTCCATGTTCTTGGGGTGGAAAACTTAATATCATTAAGGTATCAATACTACCCAAGTGATTTATAGATTCAACACAATCTCTACTGAAATACCAACAATCTTCTTTATGGAAATGGAAAAAATGAATCTTCAACTTTATGTGGAATGGCGAGAGGTCCCAGATAGCTAAAGCAGTGCTGAAAGAGAAGAACAAAGTAGGAGGACACCTACTTCCTGTTTTTAAAACATATTATACAGCAACACTAATCAAAACAACGTGATACTGGTGTAACATAAGATACATAGACGAATGGAATAGAATTGAAAGACCAGAAGTAAACCCACACATCCATGGTCAACTGAGTTTTGACAAGGGTGTTAAGTCCATTCCATAGGGAAAGAAAAGTTACTTCAATAAATGTTGGGAAAACTGGATTTCCACATGCAGAAAAATGACATAGGATTCATGCCTCATACCATACCATACACAAAAACAAATTCAAAATTGATAAAATACTTAAATGTGTGGACTAAAGCCTTAAAATTGCTAGAGGAAAATGTAAGGGCAATGCTGTCAGGACTAGCTTTTAACAACAGCTTATCTAATATAATCACAAAAGTACAAACAACAAAAGACAAATGAATGAGACCTCAGAAAAATTATAAACCTTTGCTCATTAAAAGATTTTACAAATTTGGAAAGACAAGCTACTGACTGGGAGAATATCTTCAGAAAACATATATCCAATAAGAATCAATAATCAAAATATATATAAAACTTCAACAACTTAACAAAAGGCAACCCAGTCATAAATGGGCAAATGACTTCAATAGACATTTCACCAAAGAGGACATTCAACTGGCCACCAAACACATGAAAAGATGCTCAGCATCATTAGGTACCAGAGGGATGCAAATCAAAAGTACAATGAGATGTCGTTTCACTCTCACTAGGATGGTTAAGATAAAACAAAAAGGAAAATAACAAATGCTGGCCAGCATGTGGGGAAATTGGAATGCTTATCCATTTCTGGTGAGAATGCAAAATGGTACAACCGTTGTGGAAAATAGTGTGGCAGTTTCTAAGAAAACTAAAACAGACCCATGTAGACTACCACGTGACTCAACAATTCCACTCCTAGGTGTATACCCAAAAGACTTGAAAGCAAAGACTCAGTGACTTGTACAAAAATCTCCATTGCAGCATTATGCACAATAGCCAAAAGGTGGCAATAACCTAAACAACCATCAACAGATGAATAGATGAGCAAAATGTGGTACATACAATGGAATACTACCCAGCCAGTAGAGAAACAGTCTTGACACATCCAACAATATGGATGGGGCTTGATGATATTATGGTGAGTGAAATAGGTAGATCACAACAGGACAAATACTGTATGTCCTCACTTATACGAAAATACAAGAAAAGGCAAAATTACAGGAACCAAAGTTTATTAGTGGGAGAGGGAAAGGGGGGTTAATAGTGATGGAAAAATTGTATTAAGGGTAGTGTTGCACAGCCAATAATTGTAATTGCTGTGAATGAGTTGTACAACTGTAAAAAGCTGATTTGGCAAAAGTTGTGTGATAGGTATAGTTAAAACACAAAATTTTGTACAATACTTACGTACACAAAAAACTCCAGAGAATTTAGTTCCTCGGTTTCTAGGTTTAGGGCCATGGTTTCATGACCTTAATTGGCCTATTAATGTGTTCACTCTTTCTGTTCTACCTCCTAGTTCATTGTGTAGGACATGGAGTCTTAAAAGCTTGAAAGCAGCCCATCAAAGGCATGACAATTTGTCTCTATTAACCCGGAGAACACAGGAAAAAGGAGAGACAGGAGAAGAAGGAGCATATGTGAAGTGAAGTGAATTGCCTCCGTGAACAGCTGCCTCATTTGACATGAGACCAGAAGAACTGCATGGTCCCTGGCTACTATTATTGTTATGTTGTTAAATGCCATTGAGTCATGTCCTACTCTTAGCAGCTCTATGAACAAGAGAATGAAACACTGCCCAGTTCTGTACCATTCTCACAAGTGTTGCAATGTTTGAGTCCATAGCTGAAGCCATTGTGTCAGTCCTTCTCCTCTGGGGTCTTCCTCTTTTTTATGACACTCTACTTTACCAAGCATGATGTCCTTCTCCAGGGACTGGTCCCTCCTGACAACATATCCAAAGAACATGAGGCAAATTCTCACCATCCTCCCTTCCAAGGAGAATTCTGGCTGTATTTCTTCCAAGACAGACTTATTTGCTCTTCTGGTAGTCCATAATATAGTCGGTATTCTTCACCAACACCATAATTCAAAGGCATCAATTCTTCAGCCTTCCTTATTCATTGTCTGGGTTTCAAAGTGATATCTTTGCTTTTTAATACTTTAAAGAGGTCTTTTGATTGCTTGACTACTGTTTCCTTAGGTGTTGATCGTAGATCCAAGTAAAATGAAATCCTCGACAAATGCAATGTATTCTCTATTTATCACGCTGTTGCTTATTGATCCAGTTGTGAGGATTTTCGTATGCTTTATGTTGAGGTATAATTCATACTGAAGGCTGAAGTTTTTGATTTTCATCAGTAAATGCTTCAAGTCTGCTTCACTTTCAGCAAGCAAGGTTGTGTCATCTGCATATCACAAGTTGTTAATGAGTCTTCCTCCAATCCTGGTGGCCCATTCTTCTCATATAGTCTAGCTTCTCAGATTATTTGCTCAGCATACAGATTAAATAAGTATAGTAAAAGGATACATCCTTGAGCCACAGCTTTCTTGTCTTTAAACCATGCAGTATCCCCTTGTTCTGTTCAAATGACTGCCTCTCGGTTTATGCTCAGGTTCCAAATGAGCACAGTTAAGTTCTCTGGAATTTCCATTCTTCCCAATGTTACCCATAGTTTGTTAAGATACACACAGTCAAATGTCTTTGCATAGTCAGTAAAACACATGTAAACACCTTTCTGGTATTCTCTGCTTTCAACCAAGATTCACTTCACATCAGCAATTATATCCCTCTTCTGAATCTGGCTTGAATTTCTGGCAGTTCCATAAGGATGTATTGCTGCAACCATTTTTAAATTATCTTCATTGAAATTTTACTGCCTGTGATAATAATGATATTTTTTGATAATTTCAGCATTCCTTTAGATCAACTTTCTTTGGAATGTGAACAAATATGGATCTCTTCAGTCAGTTGGCCAAGTAGCTCTCTTCCACATGTCTTGGCATATATGAGTGAGCACCTCCAGTGCTGCATCCATTTGTTGAAACATCTCAATTGGTATTCCATTTATTTCTGGATCCTTGTTTTTTGCCAATACCTCAGTGCAGCTTTGGCTTCTTCCTTCGATATCACCAGTTTTTGATCATATGCTACCTCCTGAAATGGTTGAATGTTGACCAATTCTTTTTGGTACAGTGAATCTATATATTCCTGCTATCTTCTTGTGATGCTTTCTGCATCGTTCAGTGCTCTGCCCATAGAATACTTCAAAATTTCAACTGGAGGCTTGAATTTTTTCTGCAGTTTTCAGTTTGAGAAACATCAAGCATGTTCTTTCTTTTTGGTTTTTTAACTCCAGGTCTTTGCACATTTCATTATAATATTTTTCTTTGTCTTCTCAAGCTGCCCTTTGAAATCTTCATTTCAGCCCATTTACTCCATCATTTCTTCCATTCACTTCAGCTTCTCCAAGTTCAAAATAAAGTTTCAGAGTCTCTTCTGACATTCATTTTTTACTTTTCTTTCTCTCCTGTATTTTTAATGACCTTTTACTTTCTTCATGTATGATGTCTTTAATGTCAATGGGTCAAATCTATTTTTGAGATGGTCTCCAAATTCAGGTGGGATATACTCAAGATTGTATTTTGTTTCTTGTGGACGTATTTTAATTTTCTTCAGCTTCAACCTGAACTTGCATATGAGCAATTGATGATCTGTTAAGCAGTCAGCCAGTGGCCTTGTTCTGACAGATGAAATTGAATTTTACCATAGTCTCTTTCCACAGGTGTAGTCAATTTGACTTCTGTGTATGCCATCCGGGAAGGTCCACATGTATAGTCACCTCTAACGTTGTTGAAAAAAGGCATTTGCAATGAATAAGCCATTGATCTTGCAAAACTATATAATTTCTGTCACAAATGCCACATTTTCCAACTACATGTCCTTCTTGGTTTCCAACATTCACATCCCAATTACCAGTAATTTTCAATGCATCTTGATTGCGTGTTTGATCAATTTCAGACTGCAGAAGTTGATAACAGTCTTCAATTTCCCCATCTTTTGGTTAGTGGTTAGTGTGTTAATTTGAATAATAGCTGCATTTACTGGAATTTCTTGTAGGCATATGGATATTATCCTGTCATTGATAGCATTGTACTTCAGGATAGATTTTGAAATTTTTGTGACAGTGAATGTAACATCATTACTTTTCAATTTTTCATTCCAGGCAATAAGTTTGTCTTATTCAAAATGGTCTATACCAGTCCAATCAGCTCACAAAAGTCTAGGATATCAATCTTCAAGCTTTCCTTTTCGTTTTTGATGACTTCTAATTTTCCTAAATTCATATTTCCTACATTTCATGCTGTGATTATTAATTGATGTTTGCTACTATTTTTTTCTTACTTTAAGTCTTGTCGCATCAGCAAATGAAAGTCCCAAAATCTTGACTCCATCCACTTCATCAAGGTTGCCTGTACTTTGAGGAGGTTGCTCTTCCATAGTCTGTTTTGAGTGTCTGCCAACCTGAGTGGCTCATCTTCCGGCACTATGTCAGACAATGTTCCCCTGCCGTTCATAAGGTTTTCATTGGTTAATTTTTTCATAAGCAGACCTCCAGGCCCTTTTTCCTAGTCTGGCTTAGTCTGAAAGCTCCACTGAAACCTGTCTATCATGGGTGACCCTGCTGGTATTTGAAATACTAATTGCATAGCTTCCAGTAACATAGCAGCACAAAAGCCAATCTAGTAGGACAAACTGACAGATGCATGTCGAGACTACCATTGCTGAATATTTCCTTCAAAGATTCTATAGACAAAGGGGGAAAGGAACAACAGAATTTCACATTCTCAGATTATAGACTTTCTGGAGCCATCGGGGCTTGATGGACCCCTGAAACTATTGCCATGAGGAAATCTTTAAACAATAAGTCAAAAATATTCCCTGAAGTCTTCTAAAAACCAAACAATGGTTTAGCTTTACTAGTAAAAAATATCTGCCTTGAGCAGTGTACTCTTTTAAGAACTATCTATATGAGGTTACAGTGACTGCAGCAACTCTAATGATTAGATAGGAATCATAGGGGTCAGTGAATTTACATTAATGGAGGAGGAACAACTCAGAAAAAGGGGGTGAGAATGGTTGCACAACAAGTAGAATGTAATCAGTGCCACTGAATTATACATGTAGAAACTGTTGATGTATGTTCTGGTATATATATGCTCAACAAAAACAAAGTACAATTTTCTCAAAAAATAAAATAAAAATAAAACTGTGCAGTGATAAAAATACCCAGCCGTGAATTTCAATCACAAAAACATTTAAAACACTTATAATTCAATTTGAAATCCATTTAATTCCAAATATGTAGGGCCTTGAAATAAAAAATTATGTTAGTGAGGTAAAGCCAACATGGCAGTATAGACGGAAGTACCACACCATCCCTCCACAGCAAAGGCCCCCAAAAACTAAGTAAAACAGAGACAAACATCAATCCTGGAGCCCTAACTCTTAAATAAAGAGTTAAAGGACTCAACCAAGCACCCAAGGGAATAAGAAACTGACTGAAAACAGAGAAGAATGAGAGATAGAGAGTGGAGGTCCCTTATCAGCTAATGCGGAATTGGTTCACCATCTTGGACTCCTCAGCCACTGAGATCAATGGATGGGAATACGGGAAGGCAGTTTCACAGAGCTCCTAGCAATAGACAGAGCATTCAGTAACCAGCAGTACAAGCTTTCCCACCCCCCAGCCTTCATCCCCCTGCTCGGCTTCTGCCACTTCCTGGCAGTCTGCAGTTGCTTGGATGGGGTGGGAGACACTGGCTCCATGCCACTTGGATTTGCCCCATCCACACTGGCTGGCTCCTTCAGTGCCATTTTTTGGCTTTGCTCTTAGTTTTTGTTTTGTTTTGATTTGTTTTTTGACATTTTTTGATTTCTTCTCTCTCTCACACCTCCTTCCTTTTCTTTCTCTTGAGTGCCTGGTTCCATGTGCCATCACCACCCCTTCTAGGCAAATTGTGCAGTGCCTAGCAGCTTGGGAGATACTTCCCAGTCCATGCCACCACACCAGTGGGTTCCCTAAGGGCATTTTTTGTTTCTTTCATTCTTGGTTTTCTGTGTCTCTCTGCCTTCCTTACCCTTCTCCTGGTGTCATGTGCCATGTCTGCTCCTTCTGGATGGGCTGTGTAGTGCTGCTCAGCTGGGGACCCACTTCAGGTGGGTTCCCTTGGGAATTCCTCTTTTCTGCCTTTCTTTTTTCTTTTTTTCTTGGTATCTTGTCTCTCTCTACACCCCCCCTTCTTTTCCTTCCTCCCAACCACCAGGCTTATTTTTTTCTTTCTTTCTTTCTTTTTTTTTTTATTGGTTTCTTGTCTCTATATTCCTAGAATTCATTTCTACCAAACACCTAGCCATGTGTGCCTTTCTCCTTTTTTTTTTTTAATCTAGTTTCTTGTCTCTCTCTCTTTTCCTTTCTCCTGCCCATCTAGCTTTGTGTGCCACATCTGTTCATTTTTGTCTGGCTGTGCCTCACTGCCTGGCTTGAAAACCACTGGCACATGGCTTCCCTGGATCTGCACCACTCCAATGGCAGACTCCCTCAGCACTTTTTTTTGGTCTCCTATTTCTCCCTCCTCTTCCTCTTCTTTCCCACACACACTTAGCTCCACATATCACAGCATCCCCTCTCCCTCCTGCTATCTGCACCCTGTGGTGAACACTGCACCCTGAGCAGCACAGGCATGGTCTATCAGAACATGCCCTGCACTGACCCCTGGCCCCACTCTTTCAGCCCCAGTACATGCCACGAACAACCTATCCCACCCCCTCCCATTCTACTGGACCTCCCCTTCTGTACCATAGCTGAGGGACTGGCCCAGCCCATTAGACAAAATGATGAGAAGCATCATGCCCAAAGACAAGAAAACAACAAAGAACACCCAGACTGCCTGGTCAGACAAAACCAAATAGAAGAAAGAAGAATGAAACAAACAAATCTACAATCAAAAATGAAGAAAATAGCTACTGAATGTCCCAAAGACAGCAGACAATATCAAAACATATTAAAATAACAGGACAGGATAGACCCAGTAGGTGTCAAAAGTAAAATACCAGATGACCTTCCAGTAGAAGAAAAAGCACTGGAACTACCTGATAGGGAATCCAAATCTCCAAGAGCTATCCAAAAGTTGAAGCAAAAAGCAGACAAAAAAAAAAAAAAAAAAAAAATTAGGGAAAAAAAAAAAAAGACAAAATCATGGAAAGGACAAACAAAACAATGGAAGAATTAAGGAAAATAATACAGGAAAAAAATGTCAAAATAAATTCACAGCTAGAAATCATACAAAAATAGCAATTAGAAATCCTAAAGATAAACAACAAGAGTTCAGAAATGGACAGTGTCATAGAAGGTCTGAAGAGCAGATTTGAAACCATGGAAGACAGGGTCAGTGAAATTGAAGACAAACACTTGAATGCCACTTTGAGGAAAAATCAGAAAAAAAAGAAAGGAAGAAAAATGAAGAAACCCTGAAAATGATTTGGAATAAAATCAAAAGCAAAAATTTGTGAGTGATCAGAGTTCCAGAGTAGAGGGAGAAAACAGAAAACAAGGAGAGGATCACTGAAGAACTGCTGACAGAAAATTTCCCTAATATCATGAAAGATGAGAAGCTGACCATCCATGAAGCGCAACGAAACCCATATAGGATAGATATCAAGAGGAATTCACCAAGGCATATCATAATCACTCTAACTAAAACCGAACACAAAGAAAAAATCCTGAATGCAGTTTGAGAAAAACAAAAAGTCACATACACAGGGGAGACAATAAGACTAAGCTCTGATTACTCAGCGGAAACCATGCAGGTAAGAAAGTAATGGGATGATGTATATAAAACCTTAAAAGAAAAAAAAAAAAAAGCTTAATTTCCAGCCAAGAATAATAATAAAAAAAAGAATAATATACCCAGAAAAACTCTCACTCAAATATGATGGTGAAATTAGGACATTTTCAGATAAACAAAAATATGTAGAAAGCAAACCAAGCTCACAAGAATTATTTAAAGGGAGTTCTTCAATTTGAGAACAAACAACATCAAATGACAGCCTGAATCTAGGACACAAGACTACATCAGCCAGATACCAACCTAGGTAATGAGCTTTCAAGGAATAATCAAAACTGAATGATTTACAACAGGGAACCAGAAAGGTTAATCTGAAAGTGAAAACAATGCCAGAACAATAAAAGAAGAATAAATGATATACGTATAGAAGTTTCAAACGAAGAAGAAGGCAAGGCGATACCAAATAATAAAAGACTGGTACAAACTTAGGAAGATAAAGGTAAATTTCAAGGTAAGCACAAAGAATATTAACAAACTGACTCATCAAAATAAAGAATAAAAAATAAAGTCTCAGTAAGCACAAAATCTAAAAAAACAAAAGAAATGGAAAAAAATTGACAGACAAAGGAATTCAGCACAGGAGAGTAAGAGGAATAACAACAACAAAAAAGCCAGCACACACACACACACACAAATACAAACTGACAGCAATGAACTCACACCTATCAATAATTACACTGAATGTAAATGGCCTTAATGCACCCATTAAGAGACAGACAGTGACAGAACAGATACAAAATCAGGATCCATCAATATGCTGTCTACAAGAGACACATCTTAGAAACAAAGCCACAAATTTATTAAAAATCAAAGGATGGAAAAAAAAATCAAGCAAACAACTACCAAAAAAGTGCAGGAGTGCCAAAACTAATCTTAGATTAAATAGACTTTAAAATAAAATCCACCATAAAAGACAAAGAAAGATATTACATAATGATTAAAGGGATGATCCATCATGAAGACATAAACATAATAAAAATCTACACACAAAATGACAGGGCTCCAAAATACATAAAATAAACTCTAACAGCACTGAAAAGAGAAATTGACAGTTCCACAATAATGGTAGGATAGTTAACACACCACCCTCAGTAAATGACAGAACATCTAGAAAGAAACTCAACACAAGATGCAAAAGATCTAAAGGCCACAATCAGCCAACTTGACCTCATAGACGTATATAGAATACTAGACCCAATAGCTGCAAAGTACACATTCTTTTCTAATGCATATGGAATATTCTCCAGAATAGGCCACATCTTAGGCCGTAAAGCAACCCCAAACAAAATCCAAATATTGATAGATACAAAGTATCTTCTCTGATCATAACACCATCAAATTAGAAATTATCAACAGGAGGAGCAAGGAAAAAAAAAATCAATTACACCCCACTTAAAAACTACTGGGTAATAGAAGAAATCAAAAATGGAATTAAAAAATCCTAGAATCAAACAAGAATGAAAGCACCTCATGCCAAAACCTTTGGAACACAGCACATATAGTGCTCAGAGGTCAATTTATAGCTATAGATGTATACATCAAAAAAGAAGAAAGGGACGAAATCAAAACATTAGCTACACAACTTGAACAAATCGAAAGAGAACAGCAAAAGAAGCTCACAGCCACCAGAAGAAAGGAAATAATAAAGATCAGAGCAGAAATAAATGAAATACAGAACAGAAAAACAATAGAAAGAATCAACAAAACCAAAAGTTGGTTCTCTGAAAGGATAAACAAAATTGACAAACCACTGACCTAAGTGAGAAAAGGAAAACAGGAGAGGTTGCAATAACCCAAATAAAAAATGAAATGGGGGACATTACAACAGACCCAACTGAAATAAAAACGATCATAACAGAGTATTATGAAAAACTATACTCCAACAAATTTAGAAAACTAAAGGAAATGGATGAATTTCTACAAACACGCTACGCACCTAAACTAACTGAAGTTGAAAATCTGAACAGACCCATATCAAAAGAAGATATTGAAAAGGTAATAAAAAACTGTCAACAACAACAACAAAAAACCCTTGCCCAGATGGCTTCACTGGGGAATTCTATCAAACACTCAGAGAAGAGCTCACACCAGTACCACTCAAATTATTTCACAGTGATACTTCCAAATTCATGTTATGCAGTTGGTATAACCCTGATGCCAAAACCAGGTGGAGATGCCAAAAAAAAAAGAGAGAAAATTACAGACCAATATCTCTCATGAATGTAGATGCAAAATTCTCAACAAAACTCTAGCCAATAGAATTAGGGATCATATAAAAAAAAAAAAAATACACCATGACCAAATGGGATTCATACCAGGTATGCAAGGATGGTTCGACACTAGAAAATCAATCAACACAATCCACCACATAAATAATAGAATCACATGATCATTTCAATCGATGCAGAAAATGCATTTGACAAAGTCCAATACCCATTCCTGATAAAAATATTCAATAACATAAGTATGGAAGGGAAATCCCTCAACATAATAAAGGGCATCTATATAAAATCAACAGCCAACATCACTCTTGATGGAGAGAGGCTGAAAATATTCTCCTTGAGAACAGGAGCAAGACCAGGGTGCCCTTTATCACCATGTCTATTTAACATTGTGCTAGAAAACCTACCTAGGGCAATAAGGCAAGAAACAGAAATAAAGGACATCCAAATTGGTAATGAAGAAGTAAAATTGTCCCTATTTGCAGATGGTATGATACTATATATTCAAAACCCAAAAGGCTCCACGAGAAAACTACTGTAACTAATAGATTCAGCAAAGCAGCAGGATACAAGATAAACATGCAAAAATCAGTTGGATTCCTACACACCAATAAAGAGGACAAAAAGGAAATCAGCAAACCAATATCATTTATAATAGCACCCCCCAAAATAAAATACTTAGGAACAAACCTAACCAGGGACGTAAAGGACCTATACCAAGAAAACTACAGAACACTACGGCAGAAATCAAAAGAGATCTATGTAAGTGGGGAAACATTCCTTAATCGTGCATAGGAAGACTCAACATTGTGCAAAAAGTCAATTCTAGCCAAAGCAGTCTACAAATACATTGTAATCCCCATCCAAATATCAACAGCATTCTTTAAAAAGATGGAAAAAAACTAATCACTAACTTTATATGGAAAGGGAAGAGGCTCCAGATAAGTAAAGCACTATTGAAGAAGAAGAGTAAAGCAGAAGGACTCACACTACCTGACCTCAGAATCTGCTACACAGCTACAGTAGTCAAAACAGACTGGTACTGGTACAACAACAGATACTTTGACCAATGGAACAGAATTGAGAATCTAGGTGTAAATCCATCCACCTATGGACACCTGATCTTTGACAAGGGCCCAAAGTCCATCAAATGGCAAAAAGACTGTCTTTTTAACAAATTGTGCTGGAAAAACCCGATGTCTGTTTGCAAAAAAATGAAACAGAACGCATACCTCACACAATACACAAAAAATAATTCAAAATGGATCAAAGACCTAAATATAAAACACAAAACTATAAAGATCATAGAAGAAAAATAGAATCAAAGCTAGAAATCCTAATACATAGCACTTAGAAGACAAAAACCATAACTAACAATACAAAAACCCCAGAAAATAACTAGATAACTGGAATCTTCTAAAAATTAAACACTTATGCTCATCAAAAGACTTCACTAAAAGAGCAGAAAGAGAACGTACAGACTGGGAAAATATTTTTGTCTGTGATAAATCCAACAAAGGTCTAATCTCTAAAATCTACAAGAAAATCCAACAACTCTAGAATAAAAAGACAAGTGGTCCATTTAAAAACGGGCAAATGAAATGAATAGACACTTCACCAAAGAAGACATTAAAGCTGCCCAAAGACTTATGAGGAAACGTTTGTGATCACTAGCCAATACCGAAATGCAAATCAAAACCAGAATGAGATATGATCTCACCCTGCAATTAGTGGCACAAATCAAAACAACAGAAAATAGCAAATGTTGGAGAGAATGTGAGGAGATTGGAACTGTTTTGCATTGCTGGTGGGAATGCAAAATGATATATACATTTTGGAAAATGATATGTCACTTCTTTAGAAAGCTAGAAATAGAAATACCATATGATCCATCAATCCCACTCCTAGGAATATATCCTAGAGAAATAAGAACCTTCAACACGAATAGACATATGCACACCCATGTTCACTGCAGTGTTGTTCAGAATAGCTAAAAGACGGAAACAACTTAGATGCCCATCAACAGATGAATAGATAAACTATGGTTCATATACACAATGAAGTAACACACAAAGATAAAAAACAATGATGAATCTTCAAAGCATCTCACAACATGGATGAATCTGGAGGGCATTATGCTGAGTGAAATCAGTCAATCACAAAAAGGCAAACATTGTATGAGAACACTACTATCAAAACTCATGGAAAAGTTTACATGCAAAAAGAAACCATCTTTGGTGGTTACAAGGTGGGGAGGTGTGAGGAAGGAAAAACACTAAATAGACAAGTGGTAACATTGGTGGGGGATAGGCAGTTCACAATACTGGGGAAGCCAGCACAACTTGTATAAGGCGAGGTCATGGAAGCTCCATAGACACTTCCATATCCCCTGAGGGACCAAATTACTGGACTGAGGGCTGTGGTGACTATGGTCTCAGGGAACATCTAGCTCAATTGGCATAACATAGTCTATAAAGAAAATATTCTACACTCTACTTTGATGAATAGAATCTGGGGTCTTCGAAGCTTGGCAGCGGCCATCTAAGATACTCCACTGGTCTTACCCCTTCGGGTACAAGGGATAATAAAGAAAACCAAAGACACAAAGGAAAGATTAGTCCAAAGAACTAATGGACAGCAACTACCACAGCCTCCACAAGACTGAGTCTAGCACAACTATATGGTGCCTGGCTACAATCACTGACGGCTCTGACAGGGATCACAATAAAGGGTCCCTGCCAGAGGTGGAGAAAAATATAGAACAAAATTCTAGGTCAAAAAGAAAGACCAGACTTACTGGTCAGAGACTGGAGAAACTCTGAGAGTTTACCCCCGGATGCATTTTTAGCTCAGAAATGAAGTCACTCCTGAGGTTCACCCTTCAGCCAAAGACTAGACAGGCCCATGAAATGAAGGAGACTAAAGGGACACACCAGCCCAGGGGCAAGGACTAGAAGGCAGGAGGGGGCAGGAAAGCTGGAAATAGGGAACCCAGGTTCAAGAAGGGAGAGTGTTGACATGTCATGGGGATGGTAACCAATGCCATAAAACCATATGTGTACTAATTGTTTAAAGAGAAGCTAGTTTGGTCTGTAAATCTTCATCTAAAGTACAATATTTTTTTTTTTAAAAATAAGCAAATGTCTGTAAAGAGATATCCTGTAAACTAACTACCATGATCCCATTTACCTTTGTTTTACATGTGTTCTCATAGTTCAATATAAACCAGTATTTAGAATTTGGTAAGAACTTTAATTTGGAAATAAATTTAGTTTTAAATAAGTAATAGTAATGTTGGCACCTAAGGTTTAGAAAAGGCATCCACCCCAGAGAGAGCACTTGAATTGCCTATATCATGAATCATTCTCTTCCAACTCCATGTTAAATCATTTTGGATAGTTTGATGAACTTAAAAATTCTGTATTTGTTTATCTTTGTTAAATTTATGAAAAATATAAAGATATAGAACATAGAAGTTTTTTGTGATATTTTTGTCATTGTTACTGTTGCTATTAATATAATTATTGCGTGGCTTTTGTTATTATTACTAACTGATTACATCTTTCCCTGAAGAAAAATTACTGTTAATTTTCCCCATAATATTGAACACTTACAGGGGCAGAGCTTTTTCTTGCTCTGGGAGTGTTTTAATTACATGTCCAGCCTGCTGGCCCAGGCAAATCCCTCTCAGTAGGAACCTTGGTCATGATGCAAATGCACCACATGTATGCCTGGTCTATGCTGTGGAACAATGTATGTGAAAAATACAGCAATTAGTATGAATCTACTACTTCTCTCTGTGTAAATTCTTCCCTTATAAACCCTATGTTGCATCTGCCCCATTAGCATTATTGATGTATTGCTACGATCTCTTTTGCAAATAGTTGATGCCCAACATGTGACAAACACTACTAAACCTGGTGCTATGTGTTTTGGAAGCTACAGAGTTTAACTGTACTCTAATGAATGGGAAGTTTTTCCAGCTAGGGGTGATACCAGGTTGTCAGGGAGGCTGGTAACTGAGTGTCCACTAATCCAAGAATGGTAAAGGCTGACAAGGATTCTACCAACAAGATGCTGAAAGGTTAAAAAGATGCCTGCTTCAGGCCCCTGAAGGAATAGAACAACAGGAAAGGTATTGGTCATTTGAAGGAAAGTTGTTTTTGCTACAAAAGGAAAACACTGCAGTGTGACTGCTAGCAGTGAGAAAGTTCAGGTCCTTCACAGCTTGGAAAAGTTTGTAAAAATGTTTTATGGCTGAAAGATAAGAGAATGATACAATTCAAGGGAAAATCAGACCTAGCTGAGATGAAGCTACCAAATGAGACCAAATTCATTGCCGTGAAGTCAATTCTGACTTATGATGACCCTCTAGGACAGAGTAGAACTGCCCCATAGAGTTTCCAAGGATTGGCTGGTGGATTCTAACCGCAGACCTTTTGGTTAACAGCTGAGCTCTTACTAACTGCGCCACCAGGGCTTTACTAGTTGGAAATACAGAGGCTGCTCAAATCACAACCAAGGTGATATGTTGATGCCAAAACCTGGACTGGATTTTAGGATGAACAGGGTCAAGGACTAGATCAGGGACATGATCAAGCCCTTACCTTCCTGGAGAAAACGTCAAACATTCTTAAACTCACTAGACACTGGAGCCTAGATACTTATTCTAGCTTTTGTTCCTGAGTTGCTTTTCTCTCTGCAGAGTGTATATTTGATGTGGAAGATTGTTTACAGTTGTTATGACATCTGTGTTTCATTTTTTCGAAAGTCAGGGAAATGCATGGCCAAGAAAGGCCTATACTGGGGAAGCTGTACAATTGACACAAAGTCTGAGGTTAGTAAAAGAAAAAAATACTTGGTTTTCTCGGAGATTAATGTAGGCATAGCTATTAGCCAATTCATTCTCCTAGTTTAATGGGCCCAACTGATCTGTCGAAGCCACTGGTGATTGGAATCTTTTTTTGAACCATAAAGTTTTAGACAAAATGGGGGTACCACACTATATGACATCAAAAGAGTACCTGAAAATACTACCATTACTACCACTAGGCATGCAGCCTTAGGCATAGCTAATAATTTTTTATAGCCGTATGGAAAGGAAGCCAAAGTAAGTTTGTCTTTACCTGGCAAACCATGCCAATGATAGATTATCAACGGATTAGGCAAACCTTAACACAATCGAGCTGTTGATGGATTCACAAATAATCTGTTACAATGCCTTTTTGAAACCTGCTTGTATTTTATTGCATATCATCCTAGCACAACTGGCTAATGCTTCCTGAATGAGGACAAAATCTAAGGCCACACCACTCAAGTGACAAACTCGGGATTTAAATGGATATTGAACCAAAGAAACACGAAAAATGAATTACTGGTCCTGCAACTACCAAGTGCAAAGAAGAGGGTCCAATTTCTGTTTTTTTTTTTTCTCTTTGGATATTGAAGACAATTCATCCTTCACTTGAGGAATTTTACACCAACTTCAGCACTAATTCACTCATACAATGATATTTGAATAGAAGTGCCTATGGTAAGGAGAATTGAAAGCAGTCCAAACAAAAGTAACCACCTGCCTTGGATCCCCGTATCTCCTTCGACCCTCTGGAACATCCAGAAAGCTGTGTAACTGAAACAAAATCTAAGGCTAGTAGAAGAATATGCATTTAGTTTTCTCACAGAAGAATTAGAATTAGGGTTTATTTTATTTATTTATTTATTATAATTTTTATTGTGCTTTAAGTGGAAGTTTACAAATCAAGTCAGTCTCTCACACAAAAAGCCATATACACCTTGCTACACACTTCCAATTTCTCTCCCCCTAATGAGACAGCCCGCTCCCTCCCTCCACCCTCCCTTTTCGTATCCATTTCGCCAGTTTCTAACCCCCTCCACCCTCTCATCTCCCCTCCAGACAGGAGATGCCAACATAGTCTCAAGTGTCCACCTTATCCAAGAAGCTCACTCTTCACCAGCATCCCTCTCCAACACATTGTCCAGTCTAATCCATGTCTGAAGAGTTGGCTTCGGGAATGGTTTCTGTCCTGGGCCAACAGAAGGTCCGGGGGCCATGACCACCGGGGTCCTTCCAGCCTCAGTCAGACCATTAAGTATGGTCTTCTGAGAATTTGGGGTCTGCATCCCACTGCTCTCCTGCTCCCTCAGGGGTTCTCTGTTGTGTTCCCTGTCAGGGCAGTCATTGAGAATTAGGGTTTATTTTTAATATTCATATGGAGATAAATTGTAAAAACAGTTACACCTTTGTACATTTAGCCAAAGCTAAATGTCTGTGGACCCTAAGAGAGAAAGAGTGTCTCATTGAAAGAAAATTTATGATTTTCATACTTAATATTCTCATCTTCCAATGAACTCTCTGAACAATAATGGCTAATATTGGCCCTTGAGACCTTAGCCTCCTTTTCTTTAAAAGTTAGCTATTCTTCCAACAGATTCAGAGACAATCTTGCTCACCACTTTCTGGAATTTCTGACACGATGGGGTTTTTATCACTGGATTTGATGCTTATAAATACAATGTGGTTCAATGATGAAAGAGCTTGTCTTCAAGGTGGGTGTGATGGACTGCTAATGGCTATGGCATTGGATGCTCTGCATAATGGGCTGAAACTCAGATTTTGGTCCTGGGCACAGATGATATCACTCCATGTCTCGTAGTGTGAATTCCTCACAAGGTAGAAAATTTAACTTCCTATCCGTCCCAGTGTTGTGGGAATCCATTGATACCCTACAACAACCTGATGTCAGTCATAAACAATGGAGTTGCTTATGTTTAATGAGCTTCCAAAGACTGGGGGAAGACTTGCTGAGAACCAAATCTGCAGAGCCCTAGAGGATTATTTGTTATCCCTGTTGGTAGCTTAGACCAGCTATGAACTGGCTCAGGTGAACTAAAGATACCACACAAGGTTGTTGCCAGGGTCTTTGGTATGTAGAACTTGGCTCTGTGCATGCACACTCCCTAGTATTTCTCCTCATCTTGGAGATTCCCTGATGCATTTACTTGTGACTTACAGAGCCTAGGTTTTCCACAGCACCTCTTACTCCAATCTAAACATTCATAGCATGGAGTGGGGGCAGAACTCTTTCTGTCTCAAAGTGCTGTCTATAGAAAAATAATAATAAAACTTATATTCAGGTAATATGTATTTTTATTCATGGAGAAGCTCTCATAGGCAAAGATGTAAATTATGTTATAATTGCTTTTTGGCCACTTGGCTAAGGTCCATTGTAAATGATGTTACAAAGTCACATATAATAACATCTAAACAGTCTTTATAATTTTCAGGTTTAAGAAAAATAACATATTACTGTCCACTATTTCATGCAAAAATTCCTTGGCTATACAGAGGAAGAGGCTAATCAAGAATTTATGAACCAAAATATAAAAAAAATATTTTGAGAGTGACTCTTATTTTGCAAAATTTTTGGAAGAATTCTTTCTGTCACCAAAAATAACTGATAAACTGAGAATTCTAAATACCTGCGTAAGCTTAATTGAAAATCATAACTACCTTGTTAAATTATAGTAACATGTTCTGACAACTTTTATGGATTTAGAGAAGAAAGGACCTTTGAGTGAGTTTAAAAATGCTTGCCTGGCTTAAAAAAAAAATCCTCACTTGTATTGTTTGGGTGGTGTTATAATTTCAGTTCTAAAGATTAATTATTAAAACTAGCAGAGCAGTATCTAAGTAGACTGAAAAAAGCTTCACTGTAATTATCCAATTTTAGACATAAAATCACTTGTATTAAAATTCTAACTCGTATTATCATAGAAAATTTCATCATTATACTTTTCAAAGAAAGAAAAGGAACAGTTAATCAAACTTTGGAAAGATTTTGCCCAAGAAATACAATTTGAAGAAATTGAAAAACAAAACTCTAGTTAATGGAGTTAAAAACAGTTTCTATCAATTAGAGAAAAACTGATTAATACTCTCTATCATTCATAGCATAAAAACAAAATTTCTTGTGAATTGAGACTCTCAGAATGTGAAGAGAAAATTCTTTACAAGCCTCAGTTAGCAGTTGGGTGCAACCCTTGTAAGCATAATACATGATATAAAAAGTTAAATTTAAAGAAGCAATCTCAAATTTTGCATTGTAAAAGTTGAAAATCTTTTATCTGTAATTCTTACACTAACTCAATATCCAATATCTTCCCTAAGATGAGTATTTACATCCTCTAAATATAAACATAAAGCACAAAGAAAAAGTAAGAAAACTTTTCACAAAGATCCTTATTGATGCCTGAATTTTCTTCTAGCCTACCTCAGGCTGCTCTAAAATTACTATCATTTTATCTGTCTGTATTTCATAAAAGTTATTGGAAAACACTAAAGAAATGAAGAGCCCTAACCTGGTGTTTAAAATGAAAATAAAGGTGATGATAATAATAATTATTATATTTTTAAATCATTATCATCATTATTACATCTGATTTTAATGAGCATGTTCATAAATTACATATAATTAAAAGGAAGATAAAATCAATAATAATGCTATTTCTGGAAATATTGTAGTGTATAATCCTTTACTTTTTAAATAAATAAATGTACTTACATATACACACAGAAAGACATGCATTATTGTCATTCACATGTTATTTAATAACTTTTTAAACATAATAAATCATGTTTATATTTTATGCTAACACATCTACTTCTATAAAATAAGATAATGTAATGTAATTAATATGCTCAGACTAAGACAGAACAGGAAGAAAGTCCAGGCAACCTACTTCCAAAAATTAGACAATTTTCAAATAACAAAAGGACATAGCAATGGAACATGAGCCCTCTAGTTTTGGAAGAGACTCGAAATATACAGTGGCCGCAACAACGGACTCTGGCATGTCAACGATGGTGAAGATGGCGCAGGAATGCACAACGTTTTCTTCTGTTGTACATAAGGTAGCCATGAGTCAAAGCCCACTTAAGAGCAACTAACAACAATGCAAATATAATACAAAATATATATTGGAGGGTATAATTCTACTATAATTCAATATAATCATTTATTGTTGGCTATGTAATGTAATCGTTTCCAAAAATAGGTCTTACAAAAGATACTGTGAAGTACCTTGGATCTATTTCTCTGTGCACATCCTTATTTATCTCATGAATCAGAGGCTGCATGAGACTTGAAGACTTTTGGCACAAATTTGCAATTGCTCTCTGGGCTTTGTAATGTGTGAATTTACTAGAATAATGAGGTACAACATATGGCTTCATGTTCACAGATGTACAATAAATGGCATTTGTAAATTCTATTATAACTTAAAAATCTTAAAGCATATGTAAATTGCCATTTTAAAGTCAGTGTTCTTATGCATTTTTTCCTGAATGATAATTTTCTATAAATATAAAATTTTCATCTCCCCACAAAGAACTTTTTATGTAAGAAACTACAAATTGATACAGTCTCTACATTCTACATGAAATATTTGTGCTCAAGATTGTGAAATTGTAATGATGTTTAAACACATTCCTCTCAGGCTTAGGGCTGTAATCAGGAGTTTAGAAAACCAGATGCTCTTTCTGTTCGGTAAGAATGTAATTGACAGTTTACTTGGAATCTTACATTTGTGCTAGATTGTTTTTCAAAATCTACAGCGATAATGAGGACAAGAGCAACAATGCCAATTACCTAGCATTTGCAATACCACTAACAGGGAAAAATGCAGCAAGATTTTAAAAATGTGAAAAGGAAAGGATATGAACTTATTGGTGAAAGTCTTCACTAAGTGGCCTTCACTTAAAAAGATCAATGAGAATCTTAAGTGGGAGTGTGTGAGGAGAAGATCCTTGAACCACAGCTTTAGGTCAGAATTAACATTATTTCTCTCTCTGCTGATAGAGATAATTGGGAAAAAAAGAAATATTCAAACCAACATACCCCTGAAGTTATGCCATTTCCATTTTCTTTAGAAGACACTCACAGGACAGGTGCGTCCACTGAAAACACGCACTTATGCTGGGGTGGAGAAGTAAACTACTCACCTGATACCCGTCATAATGACCGAATGGTATAGAGAAGGCACCAGTGGAACTTCTAAGAGCTGTTTTTTGTTGTTGTTTTCTCTCCTTATCCCTATAGAAAAGGAAATACTTTCCTAAGGACGTTTTCAAGGGACACTGTAGCAATTATCTTGACCTAACCTTTTTTTTTTTTTTTTTTTTGTGATTACTGGTGGTGCAGTAGTTAAGAGCTATGGCTGCTAACAAAGAGGTTGGTAGTTCAAATCCACTAGCTGCTCCTTGGAAAACACATGGGGCAGTTCTACTCTGTCCTATAAGGTCGCTATGAGTTGGAATCAACTCGATGGCAATGGGTTTTTTTTTTTATTTTTGGTTATAGTGACCTCAAAATGATATTTGCATGTTTTCTCAAATGAAAAACAAAACAATGCAGATAGATTTTATCAGGAAATCTATGCAAATCAACAAGTCTGCACTTTTTAATTTTGAAGTTTAGATATGAAGAATTAGCAGATAGAATACCTAAAATACCATAAGCAGGTAAATTCTGCAAAATTAATATTGGTTTAAATAAATGTCATTTTAAACATAAACTTCTAAGAACTAGAAAATGCCATGGTATTTTACTAGTGGTGGTATCACTTCAGTTAATAGGTAAATCATATACACGTTTTTCTTGTTGCTGTTGTTAATTGCCTTCGAGTCGATTTTGACTCATGGCAACCCAAGGTGTTACAGAACGGAACTGCTCCATAGGGTTTTCTTAGCTGTAATCTTAACAGAAACAGATCTCCAGGACTTTTCTTCTGTGGAAACTCTGGGTTTACCCAGCCTTCAGGAGAACAATCAAACACAAATCGTTTGCACCACCTAAGAACCCTATCCTTTATATAAAACATAAAGGTTATTTTTTCTTGCATCAAATCTTAGATATCTATATAATCTAAGAAATGTTTTCATAGACTATTTAAACCAGAACACATAATGAATGCTTTAGTATTAACTCAAGGTTGGCTTCTAGAATGTTTACCGCGCTGGCTTTCACCAAAGGTACCTAGGAGATTTACATGTGAAATTTTCTCCAGTTGCATATGTCTCCCCTAGCCACCTGATCCAGAAGTTCTAAAAGTCTGCCACAGACTCGTCATGGCCATGATTGTGTCTTCAGGGATTTTTTTGATGTGCTTCTGTTGCCAGGCTAAAAGTGCAGGGGGTGATGAGGATAGATTGCCTGAATAATATTCACACTAAAAGATTTTAATGAGATCTTCATAGTATTTTTTATTAATATCATTCAAATTATCAAGATAATTATTAAGTCCATGGTGAATAGAGCAGAATTTTTAAATTATAAAGCCTAATATATTCAGTTATTGCCATCTTTGCATACACACACATGATAAAACAAAACTAACAAAGGGAAAAAAAAAAAAAAGGCAAAAATATCCAGCACTAGTATAATGATCATATTTGTCTAAACTGGATAATTGTAAGCCATACTAACTTCCATCTATAGAGAACTGGCATGTTCATTACCTGAAACTGTTTTAAGTTTTATTAATAACAATTTCTCCAGAAATAATTTATTTTTCTGAAATTACTATTATTTTTAAAATTTTTATTGTGCTTTAAGTGAAAGCTTACAAATCGTCAGTCTCTCACACAAAAACTTAAATACACCTTGCTAAGAATACTCCCAATTGCTCCCCCTCAATGAGACAGCCCACTCCCTCCATCCACTCTCTCTTTTCATGTCCATTCCACCAGCTTCTAACCCCTTCTACCCTCTCATCTCCCCTCCAGACAGGAGATGCCAACATAATCTCAGGTGTCCACCTGATCCAAGAAGCTTACTCCTCACCAGCATCCCTCTCCATCCCATTGTCTAGTCCAATCCCTGTCTGAAGAGTTGGCTTTGGAAGTGGTTTTTGTTCTGAACCAACAAAAGGTCTGGGGACCATGACCACCGGGGTCCTTCTACTCTCAGTCAGACCGTTAAGTCTGGTCTTTTTATGAGAATTTGGGGTCTGCATCCCACTGCTCTCCTGCTCCCTCAGAGGTTCTCTGTTGTGTTCCCTGTCAGGGCAGTCATCGGTTGTAGCCGGGCACAGTCCAGTTCTCCTGGTCTCAGGGTGATGTAGTCTCTGGTTTATGTGGCCCTTTCTGTCTCTTGGGCTCATAATTACCTTGTGCCATTGGTGTTCTTCATTCTTCTTTGTTCCAGGTGGTTTGAGACCAATTGATGCATCTTAGATGGCCGCTTGCTAGCGTTTAAGACCCCAAACACCACTTTCCAAAGTGAGATGCAGAATGTTTTCTTAATAGATTTTATTATACCAATTGATTTAGATGTCCCCTGAAACCATGGTCCCCAAACCCCTGTCCCTGCTACGCTGGCCTTTGAAGCATTCAGCTTATTCAGGAAACTGCTTTTAGTTTAGTCCAGTCGTGCTGACCCCACCTGTATTGTATGTTGACTTTCCCTCCTCTTAAAGTAGCTCTTATCTACTATCTAATTAGTGAATATCCCTCTCCCACCTCCTCTCCCTCCCCCTTCTCATAAGCATCAAAGAATATTTTCTTCTCTGTTTAAACTATTTCTTGAGTTCTTATAATAGTGGTTTCATATAATATTTGCCCTTTTGCAACTAATTTCACTCAACATAATGCCTTCTAGATTCCTCCATGTTATGAAATGTTTCACAGATTCATCACTATTCTTCATTGATGCATAGTATTCTATTGTATGAATATATCATAATTTACTCATCCATTTATCTCTTGATGGGCACCTTGGTTGCTTCCGTTTTTTTTTTTTTTTTTTTTTTGCTATTGTAAACAGTGCTGCAGTGAACATGGGTGTGCATATATCTGTTCATATAAAGGCTTTTATTTATCTAGGATATATTCCAAGGAGTGGGATTCCTGGATTGTATGGTAGTTCTATTTCTAGCTTTTGAAGGAAGCACCAAATCAACTTCCAAAACGGTTGTACCATTTTACATTCCCACCAGCAGTGTATGAGTGTTCCAGTCTCTCCACAGCCTCTCCAATATTGAGTATTTTGTGTTTTTTGGATTAATGCCAGCCTCTTTGGAGTGAAATAGAATCTCATTGTAGTTTTGATTTGCATTTCTCTAATGGCTAATGATCTTGAGCATTTCCTCATGTATCTGTTAGCTACCTAAATGTCTTTTTTTTTAATGAAGTGTCTGTTCATATCTTTTGCCCATTTTTTAATTGGGTTATTTGTCTTTTTGTAGTTGAATTTTTGCAGTTTCACGTAGATTTTAGAGATCAACCACTGGTCAGAAATGTCATAGCTAAAAACTTTTTCCCATTCTGTAGGTAATCTTTTTACACTTTTGGTGAAGTCTTTGGATGAGCACAGGTGTTTGATTTTTAGGAGCTCCCAGTTACCTAGTTTTTTTTTTTTTTTCCTGCATTGTTAGTAATGTTTTGTATACTGTTTATGCCATGTATTAGGGCTCCTAATGTTTCCTTATTGTTTCTTCCATGATCTTCATTGTTTTAGTCTTTATATTTAGGTCTTTGATCCATTTTGAGTTAGTTTTTGTGCATGGTGTGAGATATGGGCCTTGTTTCATTTTTTTGCAGCTGGATATTCATTTATGCCACCACCATTTCTTAAAAAGACTGTTTTTTTTCCCCCCATTTAACTGTTTTGGGGACTTTGTCTAATATCAACTGCTCATATGTGGGTAGATTTATGTCTGGATTCTCAATTCTGTCCCATTGGTCTATGTATCTGTTGTTGCACCAGTACCATGTTGTTTTGACTACTGTCGTGGTATATGTTCTAAAATCAGGTAGAGTGAGGCCTCTTACTTCGTTCTTCTTTTTCAGTAATTCTTTACTTATCTGGGGCCTCTTTCCCTTCCATATGAAGTTGGTGATTTGTTTCTCCATCTCATTAAAAAATGTCGTTGGAATTTGGATCAGAATTGCATTAAATCTGTAGACTGATTTTGGTAGAATAGACATTTTTACAATGTTAAATGTTCCTATCCATTTGTGTAGGTCTCTTTGGTTTCTTGCAGAAGTGTTTTGTAGTTTTCTTTGTATAAGTCTTTTACATCTCTGGTAAGATTTATTCCTAAGTATTGTATCTTTTTAGGGGCTACTGTAAATGGCATTGATTTGGTGATTTCCTCTTCAGTGTTCTTTTTGTTGGTGTTGAGGAATCCAACTGATTTTTGTATGTTTATCTTGTATCCTGATACACTGCTGAATTCTTCTATTAGTTTCAGTAGTTTTTTGAGGATTCCTTAGGGTTTTCTGTGTATAAAATCATGTCTGAAATTATTTTTGAATATTAAAACTATGTTTGCTTCTAAATCATGTGGGCAATTTAGGAAGCAAGGACAAAATAGTAGTCTAAAAGATTAATTCTTAGTTGTTTGTAATGTTGAAAAAACTTTCTGATACTCTTTGTCTTTACCAATAATATGGAAACAAATTTTGTTAAGATTAATCTTTGAATATATCAGCATTCTAATTTATGACATTTTTGGTAGAGTACTAAAAAAATGATCATTGAGAGTAACAAAGTGGTGTCACTAACAGCATAAAATGTATTTTATACATAAATGCATTTTATACAGCATTCCATTGGGCCACTGAGCAAGTCCCTATTAGAGATTTTGTCTTAAGTCCTTTGAGTACCCATGAGCTTACTGTAGTCCAGAGTAAGTAAGAAAATATTTAAACTAGCAGAAGAAAAAGGTGAATTGTCTGACAATCAGAAAAAAAAAAAAAAAAAGCAACTGGATGTATTTTTTATTTACAATTGCTGTCTTTAACTTCATGGAAAATATACTTATCACAAAGCTTTGATAGCACAAACACATCAATGAGGTTCCATTCTATTTTATATCATTGCAACAATGACAGAAAAACTAACTTATTGACCAGAATCTGTTTTCTTTAAAACGTAAAAAGGAGGTTTTAAAGATAACATTATTAAAGTTTAAAAATAATTATTTGAGTTCTGTTGATATTTCTAAAGATAAAAGAAGAATGATGTGATGAATTTTAAAAGTCTTTAAGTGTCCAAATGATGACGACAATGAAAATATTAAAAGAAGGTTATTGATATTGTTAAGCTTATGCTGAGGAGCATCTTAGCTTGGCGTCTGCATATAAAACATTTGATGATATATATATGTCTCACAGGTCGATTTCTTGAAAGCATTGAGATGACTGGTAGATGCAGTATAATCAGTATGAACACATTTCTGTGCCCAAGCTTCATGTATTTTTCATTTATGCTTTAGAGTTTGTGGTTGTTTTACTGATGCACTTTTTTCTTTCTTTCTTTTTTTTTTTTTGATTTGTTTGCTTGCTTTTCTTTTTCCTCTCTTGGTTTTTATTTATTTATTTTTAATTTTGCTTTGGTTGATGGTGTTTGAAGTAGGAGAGAACAACAAAAAAAGTCCATTAATTTGTTACCTAGAAGACTTGTTGTTTTTCTCTGCAAATGAGTCTTTCCTTCCTTTTATCCTTATTCTTCTCTCCTTGCCATTTCACATCTGAAACAGGCTATTATGCCTGTTGTTCATTACAGAATTTAATTCACATCTAGAACAGACTTGTACCTGCATAAAAAAAAAAAAAAAAAAAAAAACAACATACCAGGACATAATTCTTAAACACTTGAATTTTCTGTGCATCACTATTTCTCCTCCTCGGGTCAATTCCTATATGGGCATTTAAGGTCTGCCACAGTATTACTTAATAACAACAATGAGTCTGTCAGCTTGTCATACTGTGGGGGCTTGTGTGTTGCTGCGATGCTGGAAACTATGTCACCAGTATTCAAACACCAGCAGGGTCACCCGTGGCAGACAGGTTTCAGCTGAACTTCCAAACTAAGACAGACTAGGAAGAAGGACCAAGCAGTCTACTTCTGAAAAGAATTAGCCAGTGAAAACCTTATGAATAGCAGTGAGACATTGTACGATATAGTGCTAGAAAAAGAGTCCCTCACGTTGGAAAGCACTCAAAATACAACTGGGAAAAAATTGCCTCCTCAAAGTAGAGTCAACCCTAATGATGTGGAGGGAGTCAACCTTTCTACATCTTTATTTGCTGATGCGGCATGAGTCAAAATGAGAAGAAATAGCTCCAAACACCCATTACTAAGTGAAACATGGAATTATGAAGTATGAATCTAGGAAAATTAAAAATCATCAAAAAATGAAATGGAATGTGTAAACATCCATACCTGAGGCATTAGTGAGCTGAAATGGATTGGTATTGGCCACTTTGAGTCGGACAATCTTATGGTCTACTGTGCAGGGGATGGCCACCTTGAAGAGGAATGGTGTTGCATTATCATCAAAAGGAGCATTTCAAGATCTAACCTGAAGTACAATGCTGTCAGTGACATGCTAATATCCATATGCTTACGTAGAAGAAGAACAGTTAATATGACTATTATTCTCTGTGAAGCATCTCCTAACATGGATGAATCTGGAGGACATTTTGCTAAATGAAATAAGTCAATCTCAAATGGACAAATATTGTCTGAGACCACTACTGCAAAAACTCATGAAAAGGTTCACATACAAAAAGAAACAATCTTTGATGGTTATGAGGAAGGGGAGGGGTTAGGATGGAAAAAAAAAACACTAAATAGACAACAGATAAGTGGAAACTTTGGTGAAGGGTAAGACAGTATGCAATACTGGGGAAGCCAGCACAGCCTGTACAAGGCAAGGTCATGGTAGGTCCATAGACACATCCAAACTCCCTGAGGGACTGAATTGCTGGGCTGAGGGCTGTGGGGACCATGGTCTTGGGGAACATCTAGCTCAGCTGGCATAACATAGTTTATAAAGAATATGTTCTACATTCTACTTTGGTGAGTAGTGTCTGGGGTCTTAGAAGCCTGTGAGTGGCCATCTAGGATACTCCACTGACATCATCCCTTTTGGTGCATGGAAGAATGAAGAAAACTAAAGATACAGAAGAAAGATTAATCCAAAGGACTAATGAACCACATCTGCCATGGCCTCCACCAGACTGAGTCCAGTACAACTAGATGGTGCCTGGCTATGACCAATAACTGCTCTGACAGAGATCACAGTAGAGGGTCTTGGACAAAGCTGGAGAAAAATGTAAAAGAAAATTCTAACTCACAAAGAAAGAGCAGATTTGTTGGCCTGACAGAGGCTGGAGAAACCCTGAAAGTATGGCCCCCAGATACCCTTCCAGCTCAGTAATGAGGTCACTCCTGAGGTTCACCCTGCAGCCAAAGATTGAACAGGCGCATAGAAAAAAAACAAGACTAAAGGAGCACACCAGCCCTGGGGCAGAGACTGGAAGGAGGAGGGAACAGGAAAGCTGATAATAGTGAACCCAGAGTTGAGAAGGGAGAAAGTTGACATGTTGTGGTGTTGTTAACTACTGTCATAGGACAATGTGTATACTAACTGTTTGATGAGAAACTAGTTTGTTCTGTAACCCTTCATCCATAGTAGAAATTAAAAAATAAAAAAAAAAGAAATGTTATGACCAAGTGGCATTCATGCCAGAGGTGCAGGAAAGGATGCAAAATGTTATTGCACCTATGTAACACTATGCTAGTGGTGCATGCTAATGCATGCAGACAAAATAAACCACTTAGAAGTGTGAGAATTGGAGAAAAATATATGACTATTCTTCAAATTTACATATCAACCACTAAGGACAAAGATGAAGAAATTAAAGTTTTTTTTATACCAACTTCTGCAGTCTGAAATTGATTGACATTTCAATCAGGTTGCATTAATAATTACCGGTGATTGGAATGCCAAAGTTAGAAACAAAGAAGGCTACAAGATCGGTAGTTGAAAAACACAGTCCTGGTGATAGAAATGATGCTGGAGATCACATGATAGAATTTTGCAAGATCGACGACATCTTCATTGTGAATACCTTTTTCAACAATATAAATGGTGACTGTGCACGTGGACCTCACCAGACGTGATAAACAGGAAAAAATCGACGGTGTCTGTGGAAAGACACAATGGAAGAGCTGAATATCATCAGTCATTACAAGGCCAGGGCCCGACTGCAGAACAGACCATCACTTGTTTGTATGCAATTTCAAGATGATACTGAAGAAAATTAGAAAAGTCCACCAAAGTACAAACTTCAGTATATCTCACCTGAATTTAGAGAGAGTCTAAAGAATAGGTATGACACATTGAACACTAATGACTGAAGACCAGATGAGTTGTGGAAGGACATCATACATAAACACAGCAAGAGGTCATTTAAAGAGAAGAAAGAAAAAAAAAAAAAGACCAAAGTGGATGTCAGTAACCCAGCCAGAGACTCTAAAACTTACTCTTCAATATCAAGCAGCTAAAGCAAAAGGAAGAAATCATGAAGTAACAGAGCTGAACAGATTTCAAAAGGCAGCTCATGAAGACAAAGTAAAGTATTATAATGACATGTGCAAAGACGTGGAGACAGAAAACTGAAAGGGAAGAACACGCTCAGCCTTTCTCAAGCCAAAAGAACTGAAGAAAAAATTCAGGCATCAAGTTCCAATAAAGAAGAATTCTATGGGGAAAATATTAAACAACTCAGGAAGCATCAAAAGAAGGTGAAAGGAATACACAGAATCACCATACCAAAAAGAATTATTTGACATTTAACCATTTCAGGAGGTAGCATGTGATCAAGAACCTATGGTACTGAAGGAAGAAGTCATGCTGCACTGACGGCACTGGTGAAAAACAAGGCTGCAGGAATTGACGGAATATCAATTGAGATGTTTTAACAAATGGGTGCAGCACTAGAAGTGCTCATTCATCTATGTCAAGAAATTTGGAAGAAATCTACCTGGCTAACCAACTGAAAGAGATCCATATTTATGCCTCTTTCCAAGAAAGGTCATCCGTCTGAATGTGGAAATTATCAATCAATATCATTAAAATGATGCACAAGTCAAATTTTGTTGAAGATCACTCAAAAACTGCTTCAGCAGTATATCAACAGAGTATTGCCAGAAATTCAAGCCAGATTCAAAAGAGGATGTGGAACAATGGATGTCACTGCTGATTTTAGATGAACTCTCACTGAAAGCAGAGAATACCAGGAAGATGTTTACCTGTGTTTTATTGATTATGCAAAGGCATTCAACTCTGTAGATCATAACACACAAAAAACAAACAAACCCAGTGCCGTCGTAGCGACCCTATAGGACAGAGTAGAACTGCCCCATAGAGTTTCCAAGGAGCACCTGGTGGATTTGAACTGCTGACCCTTATGGTTAGCAGGCGTAGCACTTAACCACTACACCACCATCATAACAAATTATGGATAATATTGCAAAGAATGGGATTTCCGGAATGCTTAGTTGAGCTCATGAGGAACCTGTTCATAGATGAATAGGCAGTCATTTGAACAGAAAAAGGGGATACTGCGTGGTTTAAAGTCAAAAGAGATGTGCCTCAGGGTTGTATCCTTTCATCATACCTAATCAATCTGCATGCTGAGCAAATAATCTGAGAAGCTGGAGTATATGAAGAAGAACGGGGCATCAGGATTGGAGGAAAACTCATTAAAAAACCTGCATTATGCAGATGACACAACCTTGCTTGTTGAAAGTGAAGAGGATTTGAAGCACTTACTGATGAAGATCAAAGACCAAAGCCTTCAGTACGGATTGCACCTCAACATAATGAGAAAAAAATCCTCACAAGTGGACCAATAAGCAACATCATGATACATGGAGAAAAGCTTTAATTTGTCAAGAATTTCATTTTACTTGGATCCACAACCAACCCCCACAGAAGCAACAGTCAAGAAATTGAAAGATGTATTGCATTGGATAAATCTGCAAAAGACCTCTTTAAAGTGTTGGAAAGCAAGAGATGTCACCTTGAAGACTAAGGTGTGACTGTCCCAAGCCTTGGTGTTTTCAATAGCCTCATGTGCATATGAAAGCTGGACAATGAATAAGGAAGATCTAAGAAGAATTGACACCTTTGAATTGTGGTGTTGGTGAAGATTATTGAATATACCATGGACTGCCAAAAGAATGTATAGATCTGTCTTGGAAGAAGTACAACCAGAATCTCTCCTTAGAAGCAAAGACGGTGAGACTACATCTCACAAAGTTTGGACATGTTATCAGGAGTGATCAGTTCCTGAAGAAGGCCATCATGCTGGGTAAAGTAGAGGGTCAGTGAAAGAGGAAGACCCTCAACAAAATGGATTGACACAGTGGCTACACCAGTGGGCTCAAGTATAACAATGAATGCAAGGATGGCACAGGACTGTGCAGTGTTTCCTTCTGTTGTACACATGGTCACTATGAGTCAAAACTGACAACAGCAACGTAGTATTACCAGAAGTCCAGGGTTGTGCAAACAATTCGTGTTCTAGACTGCTAAATAAAAGATTGGGCTTTGAGTTCTCTCACAGGCTCCTTGACAGAAAGTTCTGAGAATTTACTTCTCAAAAATTATCCATTGAAAAACCTGTGGGGCACAGTTTTACTCTGATACACACAAGCTCATCATAAGTCATAATGGACTCAACAGTAACTGGTTTGGTTGTAGTATTTCTACTCCTTACTTAACAAAAACAAAAGCTATACCTGTTGCCATTGAGTCAGTTCTGCCTCATAGCAACCATATAGGACAGTGTAGGACTGCCCCATGGTGTTTCCAACACTGTAAATCTTTACAGAAGTAGGATGCATCATGTTTTTCCTGTAGAGTAGCTCATGAGTTCCAACCACCAAAATTTCATTTAGCAGCTCTGCACTTTACCATTGCACCACCAGGGTTCCTGGTCTTTACTTAGCAATCCCATTTTTTCTACTAGTCAGTTTTATTAAAAAAAAAAAAAAAAAAAAAACCTGTGGGAAGTAAGTTCATTAACATGCAGCTCTCCCTGCCTAATGTGTCCTTCCTATCTTTTAATTTCATTAGAGAAAGTTTCTGCTTTAAAATTCCAGTTTAACTCTTACTGATTTCATGAAACCTTACCTGACAATTTCACTTCTCATTATGTTTTCCAGCTTTTTATAACATGTGTAATCTAATCATTGTTATATTAGATTATATATAACAATATATAATTTTCTTTCTGTATTACGTATCTTGTGTGCTTGTGCCCTACATGGATACTTTTACTGAATAATTTTTAAGAAAGTTTAAAGTATATACAGAAATAATAACAAGTTGGTTTCTGCAGAAGCAAACACCAAACCGGAGTTTGGGGTAAAACAAAAAACCAAACTTATCATTGAGTTGATTCTGACTCATAGCAACCCCACAGGACAGAGTAGAATGGCCCCCATAGAGTTTCCAAGGAGCGCCTGGTGGATTCAAGCTGCCAGCCTTCTGGTTAGCAGCTGTCGCTCTTAACCACTATGCCACCAGGGTTTCCACTGACACTACAGGACAGAGTAAAACTTCCCCACAGAGTTTCCAAAGCTGAATCTTTGTGGAAACAGAATGCCACATCTTTCTCTTGCAGAGCAAGGTATGATTTGAACCACTGACCTTTCAGAGCGCAGCTGAGCTGTTTCACAACTGCACCACGTGAAGTTTGGGGTATATTTATTGGGGATCAATACCATTCCAAAGCTGAGAAGAAAGTTCTTATTTGAATGGTGGTGGGGGCTGCATCTACAAGTGTGGGACAGAAATGTATCAAACTTATAAGTGTATACCTAGTTGCATTTTCTAAAAATATACACAGAATTTCTGTATTTTATCTGACTCTTCTATTTGGTTTTCTATTAAGTATAAGTCAGTTGCAAGAAGATTCCATTCAGTGATCCCAATTGTATATATACATTGGACAGAAGAGAGATGAACATAGCTCCAGTATTTCCATGATGAAATATTTCTATTTTTATTCACCTTCCAGATTTAGGATTATGCAAATGAAGTGCTGAACAATAATAATGACAAGAACAACAACAACAAAATGGTGTTCTCGCTTAGATGGAGGAGTCAATCAAATCAACCTAAGCTATAAAAATTCAGTCATTTAGGTCCCATCATATATTTTCATTTTGTGTCCTCCATTATGAGTCCCTGGGTGATGCAAATGGTTAACCACATGGCTACGAACCTAAAGAATGGTGGTTTGAACCCACCCAGAGGTGCTTCAGAAGACAGGCTTGGTAATCTGCTTCTGAAAATTCACAGCCATGAAAACCATACAGAACCCAATTCTACTCCACACCCAGTGAGATTGTCATGAGTTAGGACTGACTCAAGGGCAACTGGCTGTGTTTTTATATCTACCAATTAAATCTAAGCATCAGGGCCAAAATAAAAGTCATGTCAGAGACGCTGAGAGAAATTAATTAGTGGTTACAACTTCAAAATTCCAAAACAACTCTATAAGATCCCTAGGTAATCTTGAAGGACGCTAACTAATGTTAGCAAAGCCAGGGAAATGTAACACCAAGAATAACACAGAGCAGACTAAAACTAAAACACAAAAGGGTTAAAGAGTCAGGGAAAAAAGTTCCGAATCTTAAATAAATCAGTTTTCTTTTGATTAATATACATATATAGATATGAGCCCTGGTGGTACAATGGTTAAGAGCTGCGGCTGCTTACCAAAGTTCGGCAGTTTGAATCCACCGCACGGGGCAGTTATGCTTTGTCCTATCGGGTCACTCTGAGTCAGAATCGACTTGACAGCAGCAATGGGTTTTATACATACATAATTGCAAAATGATTATTTTTAGCTTTTTAAAATATACAACATATGTAGAGAGCTGCGCTAATCATAAACATAGTTTGATGAATTTTTGCAAATTGAACATACTTAAGTAACCAAAATTAGATAAAAAAAAAAATTGCCAGCCCCTCAACACTCTCCTCATACCCCTCTAATCAGTAATCTCATAAGACAATCACTATCCTGAGATCTAACAGCATATATTAGTTTTGTTTTGTTATAAAATAATTTTGAATTTTTAGAGTGGTTGCTAGTAAAGGAGAAAGAACTGGCATATGCTTCTCACTGAGATTCCCAATCTTAACCATATTTGTTCTTGTTCCGTTACTCTCTCACTCTTCCTCTATCATGCTCTGAACATTTTGCAAGCAAGCCTCAGATATACTGACATTATTCCCAATCAGCTGTAAATATGTAGCTGTGAGTTTTCTAAAAACAAATACATTGTCCTACATACCATCTATATAGTTTTCCAGGTTAGGAAATCAACACTGATATTGAGCTGTCCTTTCTATAGGCCTCCTTCAAGTTTCACTATCCTAACGATGTCTTTTTTTTTCACTTCTTGCTCGGGATCTCATCTAAAACCAGAATAGTTGTCATCATGTGCTTTGTAATTTTAAATACTGCGCTCATGTTTGGCTGATATTTTTCTTGGGAATCCTGATGAATTTTGTGGAAGGATTTTTTTTTTTTTTTTTTTAGAGAAGATTTGTGTCTGTTTTTATTTTTTTCTCCAGAACACTACCATCCCAGAACCTTTCTTATCAATTTATCTGTCTTTGGATTCCTAGATGACAGAAATAATGAATTGTGTGCTGCAATCCTATGTGACTGTAGGACTATGGTTATGAATTTCAGGGGAGTTTTCTCCCATCTGAAGCTGAGATTGAAAAGTTTCCTCCTTATCTCCCTTGCTAGGCAAGTGGATTTTTCTAACTCAGTCTTCCCCTGAAGATGTATCATTTTTAGAGCTCTAGCTTCATGTAAGGATCTCCTTTCCAATTCTTCTTCTTGAATAGGCTGGTATCTTTCTTACTTCTTGTCTGTCTCTGGCTGTGACAACCCAAAATATTAAATTCTGTCTAACACTCTCATTTTGATTTCCCTCTTTACATTTAGGAAATTCTTTACGTTTGGGTCCTGTGAATCTTCTTCTAAACTTTCTTTTAAGCTAAACATGTATTTAATGACATGTGTCGCATCCTAGCTAGCATTTTAGGTATTTTGTGACAGGGTGATTTTCACATGTACACACCCCTTTTTTGTATTGATACACCCCTTGTTAAATGCAGAATTCCTCTCTAAAAATATGCCTTCCTATTAGATTAACGTTCCCTCTAATGTATTTGTTCCCAGAGTCACCAGTTACTGTTCGTTAAACACAGTCACTTGTTTACATTTGATTTTAAACTTCGTAGTAACTACACATGATTTAATTTGAACTTCAATGACTCTTATTAAAGTTTCACAAATAATTAAATGTTTTAATATATTTGAAACTTCACATTTTAAAACATGAAATACACAAAATCAAAATAAAGTAAAATTTTTTTCATCTTTAAAATAGAAATATTTGACACAAGAACAAGTCTTTTAGATCACAAAGATAAAAATATAAGAATTTTCATAGATAATTTATATTTCATTAATTAACTTATTAAAAATGTACTGTATAAATAATATATGGGCATAACTTGTTCTCTCTGTCTCACTAGAAAGAAGTTGCCTGCAGGAAGTTCTCAATTAATTCTTCTATTTGATATCCTACAAGTATAAGATGAATTGCTGTAAAACTGTAAGAGGTGTGGGTGAGCTTTTATATAAATACATTAATGATGGATTAAACAACTTTTTTTTTTAATATTTGTTTATTAACAAGACATTCCCTCCAGACTTAGAATACACTGAATTTGTTTATCCAGGGAACCGTTGGAAACGCACATGAGAAAGCAAGAAGTAAATCTTTAAGGAAATAAATTGGAATAGATTTCAAAGTATTCAGAATTTTGCAAATGAAATAATTTTATAATATTTGTGATAAGGAATTACTTTGCAAAAACAAAAAAAAAGATCAAAATACTGAAGTTTCAAAAATGAGCTTCAAAGAGAAGTGATTGTGGTTGAGAAAAAATAAACTCTCCAGGGTTCCTTCACTTTTCTATTGAGACCGAAAGTGCCAAGAATACATTATCTTTTCCCACTAGCTCGTTTTCTTTCTGTCTCTGTCTCTCTTTCTCTCTCTGTCTCTCTCCTCCTCCCAGTATATCTACATAAGCAATTTATATTTCTATCAGCCTAAAGAAATTAACATACGTAGTTCATAAACACTTTGATTTTCTTTAATTGCATATATTTTTAATGAATTTTAGCCTGAAACCTAAAAATATAAATCAATTAGTATTGATGATATAATATCTTGAGTAGTTAAGATTGATAGTTACAGAAACTGTTTTTAATGGAAATTTTTAGCTATAAAGACCAAAAGAGATGAAAAATAGATTCAAGGAAAATATACAGAAACAGATATATAAATAATCTAATTCTGTTTCTTCCAGTGGAGGAATTTTTCTTAAATTCCTATGCTCTCACCTGTTTTCTGCCTTACACCATTCAAGAGTTCTCATTATTCGTTACAATACTCTATCTCCAATTCTGAGCACCTTGTATATATAATTGATAAATAGTTTGATAAATTTGTTTGATAAAAACTGATAAATTTGTTTTCTACTTCTCCCTCATTGCCCTGCCTCTCTTCCCATAAGAGTACCTCAGGCCTAGGGGACTTAAACATAATGGCATGCTCCTCCTAGCCTCTGGTGTGATGAGCCCACTCAGCCTTGTTCTTGGGTGTCTTGCTGACCCATCCCCTACGGAGGACAATAGGCCCTGATTTGACTTCTAGCTGTGACGTACACAAGCTGTTCTCTTCTCATTTCAACACCAGACCATTCTCTGTTCAGCAACACTCTCTGTATCTCTTAACAGAACCTCTTGCTGGCCAGGAACCCACAACAAGCTTGATGTTGTGAAGCTGCCCTCAAAATTATCAAATTGATTCTGCCTTAGTCTGACTTGATGGCAACCGGTTTGGTTTTCGTTTGGTTAGTCTTTGCTAGTGTACTGCCTGGATATCATGTTGATCTCCTACTCCACTCTTAGAGTTTCTCTGGTTGTGTTGCCATGTACTAATGACTTGATTCTGACTCATAAGGATCCTACGTGGCAGAGTAGAACTGCCCCATAAAATTCTCTAGGCTGAGCCCTAGTGGCAGAATGGCTAAGTGCTTGGCTGCTAAGAAAAAGATTGGCTATCTGAAACCACCAGCTGCTCTGCTGGAGAAAAGATCTGGCAATTTGCTCTCTTGAAACTAGTAAACCCTATGGGGCAGTTCTACTCTGTTATACGGGATCCCTCTGAGTCAGAATTGATTCGAGGGCAACTAACAAAAATAACCATCTTTATGGAAGCAAATTGCCAGGTCTTTTGTCCTGCAGACCTTTTGGTTAGCAGCTGAGCACTTAACCATTGCTCCACCAGGGCTCCATAGAGCTTTTCTAGGATATGGCTCATTTCCCCAGCTTTTGGTTGTAGTTTATTTGATTCCCACTCATAACGACCCCATGTGTGTCAGCAGAGAACTGTGCTCCATAGTGTTTTCAATGACTGGTTTTTCAGAAGTAATTGATCAGGCCTTCTGAGATGCCTCTGGATGGACTCCAACCTTTCAGTTAGCAGGTGAGCAAGTTAAGTGCACCACCAGGGAAGCCCTGGTTACAGGAGCGTAAGTTTCCCTGTTCGCTCTGTTCTCAAAGTTATATGGAAGTTCCTCTCTCTTCTCTTATTTTTCTCCACCCACACCTCCAAGGATTGATCAAGTTTGGGAGTTAGGTTAAACATCAGCGTCCAAATGTCAATGTTAAAGAGCTTAACTTAGCCTCCTTGCTTAAAATTGCAGTGGACCCTGTACTCTTGAATCCTTTGCTTTCTTATTCTTTTTTTTTATTTTTAGAAAACTTTTCACTTTTTAAATTATTATATAATTTACTTATTCTGTTTACTGTTTGTTTATTATCTAACGTGCAATGGGAGCATGCAAACTTCAGGAGGACAGGGATTTTATTTGTTCTGTTCCCTGGTATATATGTTCCAGGCAGCTAGAAAGGTGTCTATCACATAGTTGGCCATCAGTAAATAGATATTGAATAAATAAATGATTAAAACACACAGGCCAAACTCAGTACTTCTTTTTCTCTGCAGATCCCTCCTCTCAGTTTTCATCTCTTTGAGGGCCTTTTACTTCCTCCCTAAAAGATGGGGATATACCCTTACCACGTATTCTGCTTCTCCTTAACTTTCTCCTTCCACTAAAATCTCTATGCTCTGAGTCCACCAGGATCTAATTCTTCATATGAAAAGAAAAGCTTTAAGAATACAGAACGTGTATATGTGTGTGTGTGTGTGTGTGTGTGCACATGTGTGTTTTAAGTAAATCGCTTTAGTGAATCACAATTGCTTTGATTTGAAAATCCTGAGCTGTGACTTAAGAAATATATTTGCTAAGCCCATCTTTTGAAATCCTGGCCAAATCTGCCCTCTTTCAAACAGCACTGAAGGCCATCACCCAGTAGATGGAGAGAGCTGCAGAGTGACAATAATAATTTTATGAAAGAAAACACAGCAGGTTAAATGTTTACACGTGTCCGCAGGGCATTCCTTACTCTAGTAAATGTTTTGTTTGTTTTATCTTCTCACTTAAGATATTTACTTTCATCTTAATTCACCTCAGGACCCCTGGTGGCACAGTGGTTAAGAGTTAAGCTGCTAACCAAGAAGTTCAGCAGTTTGAATCCATTGCTTCCTGGAAATCCTGTGGGAGTTCTACTCTGTGTTTACAGTCACTCTGAGTCGACTTGATGGCAATGGGTTTTTGATTTGTTCTCCATTGAAAGCAATCTTTTGGAGCCTTGGCGGTGGCAGTGATTAAGAGCTACAGTGAGTTACTGCTAAACAAAATGGTCAGCAGCTTTAATCCATCAGCCGCTCCTTGGAAACCCTACGGGGCAGTTCTACTCTGTCCTGTAGGGTAGCTATGACTCGGAATCGCCTCAACGGGAACAGGTTTTTTTTTTTTTTTTTTTTTTTCAATTTTTAGTTCACCTCCATCCTTTTTTTAACAAGTGGGATCTAGGCTTCTCTGCAGGATTTTTTTTTTCCTCCAGATTATCTGTCCAGATATAGCAAGTTTAGCTTGTTGTTGTTGGCTCCTATCAAGTCAATTCTCACTCATAACAACACCATGTGTGCAGAGTAGAACTGCTCTGTAAGGTTTTTAAGGTCATAACCTTTGAGAAGAAGATCATCAGGCCTGTCTTTGAACGGCTTCTGGGTGATTTAGAACCACCAACTTTTTGGCTAGTAGTGGAGTGCTTAACTGTTTGCACTACCCAGAGGCTAAGGAACTAGGGTTATTTTTCACCACCCTCAAGTAAGTTTTTCTATTTTTATTTTTTCCCCTTGAATCTACCTTCCCAAGAACTGGGTAAATTCTCACTCCCCTTGTTAGCTATAAGCGTGAGTCTCCAGGATGTTCCCTGTCTTTTATTTAATTCAGCCACTAGCAAAGACAAAGTTCCCTTGAGGAAGAAGAAATAAGACTCCAGTGACTCTTTCTACTTTGATCTAAAAAAGCAATTCTCAAAAATTAACCTATGTCAGAATCACCAGGAAGACTTGTTAAAAAACAGGTTTCTGGGACTCATCACAGAGCTTCTGATTCAGGTCTGTGCTGTTGTTGTTGTTGTTAGGTGCCATTGAGTCAGTTCCAACTCATAGCAATCCTATGTACAACAGAAGGAAATATTGCCAGGTCTTGTGCCATCCTCACAGTTGTTGCTATAGTTGATCCCATTGTTGCAGCCACTGTGTCAATTCATCTTGTTGAGAATCTTCCTCTTTTTTCACTGACCCTCTACTTTACCAAAGCATGATGTCCTTCTGCAGAGATTGGTCCCCTCTGATAACATTTCTAAAGTAAGAAAGATGAAGTCTTACCATTCTCAATGCTAAGGAACACTCTGGCTGTACTTCTGCCAAGACAGATTTATCTGTACTTCTGGCAGTCCATGGTATATTCAATATTCTTCACCAATACCACAACTCAAATGTGTCAATTCTTCTTTGGTCTTCCTTATTCATTGTCAAGCTTTTACATTAATATGAGGGGATTGAAAATATCATGGCTTAAGTCAGGTGCACCATAGTCATTGTAGTGGCATCTTTGTTTTTCAAAACTTTAAAGAGGTCTTTTGCAGCAGATTTGACTAATGCAATATACCATTTGATTTTTTGACTACTGCTTCCAAGGACGCTGATTTTGGATCTAAGTAAAATTAAATTCTTGACAACTTCAATGTTTTCTCCATTTTTCATGGTTTATTGCTCCACTTGTGAGATTTTTTTGTTTTCTTTATGTTGACTTCATACTGAAGGCTTTGGACTTTCATCTTCATCAGCAAGTTCTTCAAGTCCTCTTCATTTTGGGCAACCAAGGTTTTGTCATCTGCACAACGCAGGTTGTCAATGAGTCTTCCTCCAATTCTGATGCTGAGTTCTTCTTCATATAGTCCAGCTTCTCATATTATCCGCTCAGTATGCAGATAAAATCAGTGCGGTAAAGGATGCAACCTGACACTCACCTTATCTGACTTTAAAGCATGTAGTATCCCCTTGTTCTGTTCAAATGATTGCCTCATGTTCAGCATAAACACAACTAAGCATCCTAGAAATCCTATTTTTCACAATTTTACCCATAATTTGTTATGATCCACACATCAGATGCCTTGGGGTAGTCAATGAAACATAAGTAAACATCCTTCTGGTATTCTCTGTCTTCAGCTAAGATCTATCTGACATCAGCAATGATATTCCTCATTACACATTATCTTCTGAACCTGGCTTGAATTTCTGCAGTTCACTGTTGATGTACAGCAACAGCTGATTTTTAATTACCTTTAGCAAAATTTTGCTTGCCTGTAATAGTAATGCTATTTTTTGACAATTTTCACATTTTGTTGAGTTACATTTCTTTGGAATAGGCTCAAATATGTATATCCTTCTTTTGAATGGATACCACCTGTCTGTCAGTTTGTCCTACTCTGGAGGCTTGTCTGCCCTCTGATGCTGAGACCTATGTCCCCAGTAATTCAAATAACAAAGGGTCACACATGGAGACAGGTTTTAGCAGAGCTTCCAGACAAAGAAAGACTAGGCAGAAGAACTACCAAAAAAAAATTAGCCAGTGAAAACCTTGTGAATAGTATCAAAACCTTGTCCGATACAGTGCTGGAAGATGAGTCCCTTAGGTTGGAAGGCATTCAAAATAAGACTGGGGAAGAGCTGCCTTCTCAAAATAAAGTCAACCTTAATGAAACGGATGGAGTCAAGCTTTCAGAATCTTTATTTGATGAAGTGGCATGACTCACAATGGGAAGAAACAGCTGCAAATATCCATTAATATTTGGAAACTGTAATGTATGCCCACCCAACCCACTGTTGTCGAGTCTATTCCAACTCATAACGACCCTATAAGTCAGAGTAGAATGTATGAAACTTATGTATAAAATGTATGTAATGTATGAAATATGAATAAAAAATTGGCAGTCATCAAAAATGAAATGAAACACTTGAAGATTGATATCCTAGGCATTAGTGAGCTGAAATGGACTGGTATTGGCTATTTTGAATGAGACAATCATATGGTCTTCTAAGCTGGGAGTGACAAAACAAAGGATAAAGGTGTCACATTCATCGTCAAAAAAAATTTCAAGATCTATCTTGAAGTACATTGCTGTCAGTGACAGGATAATAGCTATATGCCTACAAGGAAAATCACTTAATAAGGCCATTATTCAAATTTATGCACCAACCACTAATGCCAAAGATGAAGAAATTGAAGATTTTTACCAACTTCTGCAATCTGAAATTGATCGAACATGCAATCAATATACATATGAATAAGTTCTTGGTTTTGCAAAATTCTATCATACAATCTCTGGCTTTATTTCTATCACCAAGGCCAGAGTTTTCAACAACTCCTCCTTCTTCTGGTGATTGGAATGCTAAAATTGGAAACAAAGAACTTATTCATCAGAAATACTTTTTTTTTTTTCCAAAAAACATAAACCAATACTATACACACTGACCTTGCCAGACAGAATATACAGGAATCAAATCTACTTCTTCTGTGGAAAGAGATGATGGAGAAGCTCAATATCATCAGGCAGAACAAAGGTGACTGTGGAACAGATTACCAATTGCTCATATTCAAGTTCAAGTTTAAGAAAATTAAAACAAGTCCACGAGATCCAAAGAAAAATCTTGAGTATATCCCACCTGAATTTAGAGACCATCTCAAGAACATCGACTGCTAATGACCAAAGGCTGGAAGTGTTGTGGGATGACATCAAGGACATCACACATGAAGAATGCAAAAGGTCATTAAAAAGACAGGAAAGAAAGAAAAGACCAGAATGGATGTCAGAAGAGGCTCTGAAAATTCTTATATTTTTTAAAGTGAAAGGAAAAAATGATGATGTGAAAGAGTTGAACAGAAGATTGTGCAGAGTTGAACAGAAGATTGTGCAGAGTTGCTGGAGAAGACAAAGTAAAGTATTGTAATAAAATGTGCAAAGACCTGGAGTTAGAAATCCAAAAGGGAAGAACATGCTTGGCATTTCTCAAGCCGAAAAAACTGAATAAATAACTCAAGCCTCAAGTTGCAATTTTGAAGGATTCTTTGGGCAAAAAATTGAACAAGACAGAAAACATCAAAAGGAGATGGAAGGAACACAGAGTCATGGTACCATAAAGAATTAGTAGATGAAACATTTTAGGAGGTAGCATATAATAAAGGACTGATGGTTCTAAAGAAAGAAGTCCAGGCTGCATTGAAGACATTGGCAAAAGCAAGACTCCAGGAATTAACAAAATTCCAATTGAAATTCTTTAAAAAATGGATGCAACGCTGGAAGCGCTCACTCACCTATGTCAAGAAATTTGGAAGACAGCCACCTGGCCAACTGACTGGCAGGTCTGTGGAAGGGCCTGAGAGTTTGGGTTGCTAGTAAAGGCCCAGGTCAAGTAGTACTTACAAAGATTGATCCAGGGACTGCAATTTGGAAGCCTTTGTAGATGACAGTGTCAGCAACAATACTTTCTTTCCTTTTATATTTCAATCTCTCTATTAATTATATAAAACAATTGAAGGGACCCTAAAAATAAAAAATTGTTCCTGTAGAGTCCATTCTGATTTATAGTGTCCCTACAGGATGGATTAGAACTGCCTCACTGGGTTTACATGGCTGTAAACTTTACAGAAACAGAGTGCCACATCTTTCTTCTACAGTGTGGCTGGTAGGTTGTCTAGTTAATGTCTAGTTAGTATTTGCCCCTCCCCCTCTCTCCCCTTCCCCCTAACCATCAAAGATTTTTTCTTTCTGTGTGTAAACCTTTTCATTTTTTTTTTTTTTTTAATAATACTGGTCTCATACAGTATTTGTTCTTTTGTGATTGACATATTTCACTCAGCAGAATGCCCCTGAAATTCATTCATGTTTTGCAATGTTTGGAAGATTCATCATTGTCCTTCATTGTTGTGTATCTTTGCTTTGTGAATATATACCGTAGTTTGTGTATTCATTCATCTATTGATGGGGACTTAGATTGTTTCCATCCTTTTGCTATTGTGAATAATGTTGTAATGGATGTGAGTGTGCATATGTCTATTCATGTGACAGCTCTTATTTCTCTAGGATATATTCCTAGAACTGGGATAGCTGAATTGTATGGTATTTCTATTTCTACCTTTTTAAGGAAGACCATATCGTTTTCCCAAAATGATTGTACCATTTTACATTCCCAGAAGCAGTGCATAAGTGTTCCAAACTCCCCTAAGCCTCTCCAACATTTGTTATTTTCTGTTTTTTTGATTCATGCCAGAAATGCCGGGGTGGGATGTTATCTCATTATAGTTTTGATTTGCATTCTCTAATGGCTAGTGATTGCGAGCATTTCCTCATGTGTCTGTTCGCTGCCCAAATGTCTTCTTTGGTGACGTGTCTGTTCATATCCTTTGCCCATTTTTTTAAATGGATTATTTGTCTTTTTGTTGTAAAGGTGTTGGATTTTCCTATAGATTTTAGAGGTTAGATCTGTGTTGGATTTGTCAGAGCCAAAAATTTTTTCCCAGTCCATAGGTTCTCTTTTTACTCTTGATGAATCTTTTGATGAGCGTAAGTGTTTAATTTTTAGACAATCCCAGTTATCTATCTTATCTTCTGCAATTTGTGTATTGTTAGTTATGATTTGTATCCTGTTAATGCCTTGTTATAGGACCTCTAGTATTGACCCTATTTTTATTTCTGTGATCTTTATAGTTTTTGTTTTATATTGAGGCCTTCAATCGATATGAATTAGTTTTTGTGTATGGTGTGACGTATGGATCCTGTTTCTTTTTTTTTTTTTTAACAGATGGACATCCAATTTTGCCAGCACTATTCGTTAAAAGGACTTTTTTTTTCCCCATTTGATGGACTTTGTGCTTTTGTTGAAGATCAGGTGACCCTAGGTGGATGGATTTACATCCGGTTTCTCAATTTTGTTCCATTGGTCAATGTATCTGTCGTTGCAGAAGTATCAGTATGTTTTGACTACTGTAGCTGTGTAGTAGGTTCTGGGGTCAGGTAGTGCAAGACATCCTACTTTATTCTTCTTCAATAGTGCTTTACTTAAAAGGAGTATCATGGATTGAATTATTTCCCCCCCAAAATGTGTACATCAATTTGGCTAGGCCATGATTCCCAGTGGTTGTCCTCCGTTTTGTGATTGTAATTTTACGTTAAAAAGGATTAGGGTGGGACTGTAACACCACCCTTGCCCAGATCACATCCCTGATCCAATGTAAATGGAGTTTCCCTGGGGTGTGGCCTGCACCACCTTTTATCTCTCAAGAGATAAAAAGGAAAGGGAAGGAAGCAGAGTTGGGGACCTCATACCACCAAGAAAGAAGCAGCAAGAGCAGAGTTTGTTTTTAGACCTGGGGTTCCTGTGCAGAGAAGCTCCTAGTCCAGTGGAAGATTGACAAGAAAGACCTCCCTCTGGAGCCAACACAGAGAGAAAGCCTTCCCTTGGAGCTGACACCTTGAATTTGGACTTCTAGCTTACTAGACTGAGAAAATAAATGTATCTTTGTTAAATCCATCCACTTGTGGTATTTCTGCTATAACAGTGCCAGATGACTAAGACAGGAAGCCTCTTCTCTTTCCATATAAAGTTAGTGATTAGTTTTCCATTGCTTTAAAGAATGCTGTTGGTATTTTTTTTTTCCTGTTCTCAGGTAGAAGGTTTTCAGCCACTCCACATTAAGAATGATGTTGGCAGTTGATTTGGTACAGATGCCCTTTATTATGTTGAGGAATTTCTCTTCTATAACGATTTTATTAAGGGTTTTTATCAGGAATGGGTGTTATACTTTATCGAATGCCTTTTCTGCATCAACTGAGATGATCATGTGATTCCTTGTTTTGTTTGTGTGGTGGAATATGTTGTTTGATTTCCTGATGTTGAACCATCCTTGCATATTTGGTATGAATCTTCCTTGGTCAGGGTATATTATTATTGTTATTTTTTCTATGGTGCTGAATTATATTGGCCAGAATTTTGTTGAGAATTTTCCATCTATATTTAGGAGTGATATTTGTCTGTAATTTTCTTTTTTTGTGGTGTCTTTGCTTGGCTCTAGTATCAGGGTTATGCTGGCTTCATAGAATGAATTTGGAAGTATCCCTTCCTTTTCTATGTTCTAAAATAGTTTAAGTAGTACTGGTATAAGCTTTTCTCTGAATATTTGGTAGAATTGCCCAGTGAAGCCATCTGGGCCAGTTCTTTTTTTGTTCAGAGTTTTTTTGTTGTTGTTGTTATTACCTTTTCAATATATTCTCTTGTTATGGGTCTGTTCAGATATTTGATCTCAGTGTGTGTTAGTTTAGGTAGGCAGTGTGTTTGTTGAAATATTAGAGCTTTGAATTCCCTATCAGGTAGTTCCATTGTCATTTCTTCTTTTGGAAGGTCATCTGGTGTTTTATTTTTATCGCTTTCTGGAGCCATCCTGTCCTGTTTTTTTCATACATTTTGATATTGTCTGCTGTCTCTGAAACACTCAGGAATTATTTTCTTCATTTCTTGATTGTGGGTTTGTTCGTTTCATACTGCTTTCTTAAATTGGGTTAATCTGGGCAGGTGGGCTGTGCATGCTTTGTTGCTTGCTTGCCTGTGGGCATGATACTTCTCGCCACCTTATCCAAGTTGGCATGGCTGGTTGCTCAGCTATGGCACAGCAGGCCAGGTCCAGTGGGGATGGAGAGGCTGGGATGGGTCGTTTGTGACATGTACTGGGGCTGATAGAGCAGGGCTGTGAGGCAGTGCAGGGCAGGGTCCAGAGGTATGCACCAGTGTCACTCAGTGCAGATAGGCAGGAAGGAAGAGAAAGGATGTGTTGTGTGGAGCTAAGTGGATGAGAGAAAGTAGAGATAGAATAGAGAGAAACAGGAACAAAACAAAGCAAAATAAATAAATAAAAAGAAGATAAAGTAAAGTAAATAAAATGGTGGCATGGTAAGATTCAGTGTGTGGGGGTAGAACAGCCCTGGCAAGGCCATGTGCCTGTGTCTCTCTAGCTGAGCAGTATGGCTTGGCTATCGAGAAGTGGCATGGGTGGTGCACAGGGATAGGTGAGCAAGAGAAAGGATAGGAAAGGAGGAAAAGTGAGAAGAAACAAAACAGCAGCAACAACAAAAAATAAACGTGGTACTTGGGCAGCCAGCTGTTGGAAACAGGGCAGAATTGGGTGGCAGAAAGCTGATGTCTTTCACTGAGAGCACGTCATAGTCTTCAGCAAGGAGCAGATGCAGCAAAGGGCCTAGATGGGAGTGAGAAGAAAAAGGGAGAAGGGGAAAGATAAAAATAAAAAAATATGGCTCTGAGAGACCAGGCCTATGGGGGTGGCACAGGCTTAGGGAGGCTGTGTGCCAGAAGTTCTCTGGCCAAGCAGTACAGCACAGCCTGTCGAGAAGCGGGGGCGGTACATGGAGCTAGATGGGTGGAAGAAAGGAAAGGAGAGAAAGAGAAGAAACAGCAGTAAAAAAATAAAGAAACAATAGAAAAAATGTTGCAAAGAGAGCCTCCCAGTAGGGGCAGCACACACCTGGGGAGGCTGTATGCTGGTAACTCTCTAGCCAAGTGGTATGGCACAGCCCATCAATAAGGGGCAGTGATGACACACAGGAGCTAACTGGGTAGGATAAAAGAAAGGAAGAAAGGGGGAGAAAGAGAAGAAACTGTGGGGGGAAAATGGTGCTGAAGGGGTCTGCTGTTGATGATGGTGGGGACCCAGGAAGACCATGTGCCAGTGGCTGTCTAACTGAGCAGCATGGCACAGACCATCAAGAAGGGGTAAGGATGCCACACAGGGCTAGGTGGGTGGGAGAAAGGAAAGGAACGAAGGGAGAAAGAAGAAACAAACAAAAAAGCAAAAATAATAATAAAAAAATGCCGCTGAAGGAGCTGGGTAGTGGGGGTGGGCGAATCCTGGTGGCAGTGAGCTGGTGCCTCTCCGATCAAGCAACTGTGGCCCGTTGCAAAGCAGTTGAGGGTGAATAGAGGGAAGAAGGTTGGGGCATAGGAAATCGTGTATCCCTGGTGACCAGGTGCTCTGTCTTCTGTTGGGAGCACCATGAAGTTGCCCTCCTGGACTCCCTGTCTGCCATTCTTGGTGGCCGAGGTCCAAGATGGCAAATCTATGACTCGTTAGCTGGTAAGAGACCTCCATGCTGTATTCCTCCTCATTCTCTGTTCTCTGCCAGTTTCTTATTACATTCATTGCTTGATCAAGTTCTTTTTCCCTTCATTTGACACTTAGGGTTTCAGGATTAATGTTTGTATCTGTTTTACTTTATTTTTTGGGTCTTTGCTGTAGAGAGACAACATGGTGCTTCTGCCTATAGCGCCATGTTGGCTCTGCCTCTTTGGCAATTATTTTTGTAATAAGGATGCTGTTTTGTATTGTGCTGTGTGCCCCCATAAGACATGTTCCGGTGCTAGCCTTTGGTACCTGTGAAAATACCTTGTTTAGTGACAGAGTCCTTGAAGATATCAGTTAACATAAAGTCATACTAGGATAGGATGGTTCCTAATTCTATCAGAATGGTATCCTTATAAAAGAGGGGAAGAGAAACAGAGAGACAGACGTAGAAAACACAGCCATGTGAAGGTGCAACTGCAAGCCAAAAACTGACTAGAGCTACCAGAAACTGAGACAGCCAAGAAAATATCTTCCCCTAGAGACTTTGGAGAGTGCTTGAATGGTGCAAACAGTCAAGCATTAAACTACTAACCAACCAAAGTATTAGCAGTTCAAACCCACATTGAGGTATCTCAAAAAAAGACCTGACAACCTGCTTCCGCAAGGTCACAACCTTGAAATCCCTGTGTAATGAAGTTCTATTCTGTACACTTGGGGTTTCCATGAGCAGTAATTGACTCAAAGGCAACTGATAGAGACTTTGTAGGGACAGTAACCAACACACTGATTTGGATTTCTAGCCTCCAGAACTTTGAGACAACACATTTCTGTAGTTTAAAGCCACTTACTTTGTGTTGTTTTTATATGGAAGTCAGAGGAATCTAATAAAAATGTCTGAATTAATTCTAAGTACTTTGTAAATATATTCTGAATATAGTATTGTTCTTGCTGTTATTATTAGGTGCTGTCGAGGTGTATTGGCCAGGAATTGAACCCAAGTCTCTAGCATGGAAGGCAAGAATTCTATCACTGAACTACCAACAGCTCACCTTGTTGTTGTTCCTAGGTGCCACTGAGTCAGTTACAACTCATAGCGACCCTATCCTATGCACAAAAGAATGAAACACTGCCCAGTCTTTCGCCATCCTCACAGTTGTTACCATCCTTGAGTTCCTTATTCCAGCCACTGTGTCAATCCATCTCATTGGGAGTCTTTGCTTTTTGCTGACCTTTCATTTTACCAAGCATAATGTCCTTCCCCAGGGACTGATTCCTCCTGATACCACATCCAAAGTATGTGAGACATAGTCTCACCATCCTTGTTTCTAAGGAGCATTCTGGTTGTACTTCTTCCAAGACAGATTTGTTTGTTTTTTTGGCAGTTTGTGGTATATTCAATATTCTTCACCAATACCACAATTCAAAGGCATCGATTCTTCTTCGGTCTTCCTTATTCATGCATATGAGGTGATTGAAAACACCATGGCTTTGGTCTGGTTCTCTTCAAGGTGACATCTTTGCTTTTCAACACTTTAAAGAGGTCTTTTGTAGCAGATTTGCCCAATGCAATGCATCTTTTGATTTCTTGACTACTACTTCCATGGGTGTCGATACTGGATCCAAGTAAAGGAAATCCTTGACAAATTAAATCTTTCCTTTGTTTATCATGATGTTGCTTATTGGTCCAATTGAGAGGATTTTTGTTTTGTTTTGTTTTTTTGTTGAGGTGTAATCCATACTGCAGTCTGTGGTCTTTGATCTTCATCAATACGTGCTTTCTTATAGTCCTGCTTCTCAGATCATTTGCTCAGCATACAGAATGATACGTATGGTGAAAGGATACAACCCTGACGCACATTTCTCCTGACTTTAAACCACACAGTATTCCCTTGTTCTGTTCAAACAACTGCCTCTTGTTCTATGTACAGGTTCCTCATGGGCATAATTAAATGTTCCGGAATTCCCATTCCTGGCAATGTTATCCATAATTTGTCGTGATCCACACAATTGAATGTATTTGCATAGTCAATAAAACACAGATAAACATCTTTCTGGTATTCTCTGCTTTCAGCCATCAGCAATATCCCTGGTTCCATGTTCCCTTCTGAGTATAGTGAGAGAGATATTTTTAGGAGTTTTAACATGCACATACGGGACTCTTATGAGTTGCAATTGACTTGCCGGCAGCTATCAACAACAAAATTTTGTGCTTAGTTCTTTTAGCTATTGAGAGATCTTTCTATCTTCTTTCAGTTCAAAAATTAACGTTGTACGAGTGATCTATTGATTTAAATAGCTAACATTACTTGAGCTTATTATATGCCAGCTATAGTACTTCTTTTATAAATAATCTCCTTTATAAATGAGGTCCTACAATGTATTAAGGCAACCCTGGTGGCATAGTGGTTAAGTGCTACAGCTGCTAACCAAAGGGCCAGCAGTTCAAATCCGCCAGGCACTCCTTGGAAGCTCTATGGGGCAGTTCTACTCTGTCCTATAGGGTTGCTATGAGTCGGAATTGACTCGACGGCACTGGGTTTTGTTGGGACAATGTATTAATAGTTTTTGTTATTGTTAGCTGCTGCCTAGGGGCTCCCAACTCATGGCACATGTGTTACAGAGTAGAACTGCTTTATCTTGACTGTAATCTTTACGGAAGCAGTTTGCCATGCCTTTCTTTTTTGGAGTTGCTGGGTGGGTTTGAACTGCCAACCTTTAGGTTAGTAGTCCAGAGCAAGCCATTGAGACACCCAGGCACCATTATAAATGAGGCTCTATAGTGTATTAAACTTATACCATTTTAAAATAAATAATGTATTTGGACACTTAAAGAAAATTCATCATTATGTTTAATGCATATAGTTACATATCTTTTATATTTGTTAAATATACACTTATGGATAAATAAAATATGTATAGAGGTGAACTTGTTGAATAATGCCAAATGTCAGTAAATATTCTGGTTTAACACCTTTTTAACTTTATTTCTTTTTCATTTTAGGTGTCTTGAAAAAAGCTCATGGCTACTTATGTATTTTTAATGAAACACTGAATTTTCATGTAATTTTTCAACAGAAGATATCAATTTTGTCAGAGAGTTATATTTTGGGAAATGTTCTCATTATCTAGTTTAATTCATAATGTATTCTCTTAAGTTGCCATAAAGCAATATTTTACCATAAAGAACATTGAACTCATTCAAATTGCTTGAAAATTATTCAGGTAGTTGGCACATAAATCCATCAAAAGGAAGTGAATTTAGATTTGTTTTTTAAATTTCCTCTTTGATTAAAATATCTTCATTTTTTTACCCTACATATATTCATTAAAATATATATATGGAGCAGGAAGAGGAACACAAACTTTTATGCTGGAGAAATTATATTAATCAATAAAAAAATTAATCATCTCCATAAATCGCGTCAGTCTATACCAAGCTAAATAGATAACACTCAAAACAGGAAAAAGTAATTAGGAAATTAATCTGTTTTTATATTGACTCTATTTTTGTAATATTAATAGTCAATTTATAAATTTATATAGAACATTTTTTCTTGATTTTTATGTGGTAAAAGAAGCTCCTTTATCGGAAACTATGTACTTTTGAAAATTATGCTGGTAAATTAGACATTCAGAAGGTCCTTGGCTTATGGTCCTGGTAGAATTTATGGGCAGGGAAGACAGAGGGAACATCAACTCCTGTTAGGTCAAATATCTTCCCAAAGAATGAGGCAAGCTGTCCAATGTACCAACCTGTCAACAGGTACTTGCTGGCACAACTAGGGAAACCACTAGGATAGTAACACTGAACAAAACCCCAAAAACCCAGTGCTGTCGAGTCGATTCTGACTCATAAATAGCGACCTTCTTATCCCTGTCCTCACGATGCTTGCTTTCTATATAATTTAATTACTTTTACTTCAGATCTCCTGAGTTTTATTTTTCCTGATTTATCTTTCAAGTGTGGTAATAACACAGTTCTCTTTTAAACTATCTTTATATCATGACTATCATTTTAATTTCATCTCTCTTCCTCTCTCTCTCTCCCTCTTTCTCTCTCTCTTGCTTGTTGTCACACACACACACACACACACACACACACGTTTTGCCTAGTATATTTTTTTTATTTTTTTAAAAGTTCGCTTTGTCTTAGTCATTTTAACCATTGGTATTATAAGTTCATTTGAGGGTTTTCTTTTTAAATTCAAAATTGCATTGGGATAATTGTAGATCACACGGTTTGTTTTTTAATAAAGAGATCTCATGTGCACTTTACCCAGTTTCTCCCAGTGACAACAGTTTACAAAACTGTAGTATAAAATCACAACCAGGATAATGACAATGATGCCACCAAAATTATAGAGATTTTCTCAGTTTTCCTTGTACACATTTGTGTTAGTATGTGTGTGCGTGTGAATTTAGTTCTCACCAGTTGTGTATACATTCATGTATCCAGTACCAGTCGGGATACTGAACAATTCCACCACCACATGTATTTCTCATGTTGCCTTTTTTTTTTTTAATTAATTTTTATTAAGCTTCAAGTGAACATTTACCATTCCAATCAGTCTGTCACATGTAGGTTTACATACATCTTACTCCCTTCTCCCACTTGCTCTCCCCCTATTGAGTCAGCCCTTTCAGTCTCTCGATTCGTGCCAATTTTGCCATCTTCCCTCTCTCTCTATCTTCCCATCCTCCCTCCAGTCAAGAGTTGCCAACACACTCTCCAGTGTCCACCTGATTTAATTAGCTCACTCTTCATCAGCATCTCTCTCCCCCCCACTGACCAGTCCTTTTCATGCCCGATGAGTTGTCTTCGGGGATGGTTCCTGTCCTGTGCCATCAGAAGGTCTGGGGAGCATTGTCTCTGGGATTCCTCTAGTCGCAGTCATACCATTAAGTATGGTCTTTTTATGAGAATTTGGGGTCTGTATCCCATTGGTCTCCTGCTCCCTCAGAAGTTGTCTGTTGTGCTCCCTGACAGGGCAGACATCGATTGTGGCCGGGCACCAACTAGTTCTTCTGGTCTCAGGATAATGTAGGTCTCTGGTTTATGTGGCCCTTTCTGTCTCTTGGGTTCTTGGTTGTCGTGTGACCTTGGTGTTCTTCCTTTGCCTTTGCTCCAGGTGGGTTGAGACCAATTGATGTATCTTAGATGGCCGCTTCTTGGCATTTAGGACCCCAGATGCCACATTTCAAAGTGGGATGCAGAATGTTTTCATAATAGAATTGTTTTGCCCATTGACTTAGAAGTCCCCTCAAACCATGTTCCCCAGACCCCAGGCCCTGCTCCGCTGACCTCTGAAGTTTTCATTTTATCCCGGAAACCTCTTTGCTTTTAGTCCAGTCCAATTGGGCTGACCTTCCTTGTATTGAGTGTTGTCTTTCCCTTCACCCAAAGCAGTTCTTATCTACTGATTGATCAATAAAAAACCCTCTCCCTCCCTCCCTCCCTCCCCCCTTTGTAACCACAAAAGTATGTGTCCTTGTCCGTTTTTTCTATTTCTCAAGATCTTATAATAGAGGCCTTATACAATATTTGTCCTTTTGCCTCTGACTCATTTCGCTCAGCATAATGCCTTCCAGATTCCTCCACGTTATGAAATGTTTCAGAGATTCGTCACTGTTCTTTATCGATGCGTAGTATTCCATTGTGTGAATATACCACAATTTATTTACCCATTCATCCGTTGACAGACACCTTGGTTGCTTCCAGCTTTTTGCTATTGTAAACAGAGCTGCAATAAACATGGGTGTGCATGTATCTGTTTGTGTGAAGGCTCTTGTAGCTCTAGGGTATATTCCGAGGAGTGGGATTTCTGGGTTGTATGGTAGTTCTATTTCTAACTGTTTAAGATAACGCCAGATGGATTTCCAAAGTGGTTGTACCATTTTACAATCCCACCAGCAGTGTATGAGAGTTCCAATCTCTCCGCAGCCTCTCCAACATTTATTATTTTGTGTTTTTTGGATTAATGCCAGTCTAGTTGGTGTGAGATGGAATCTCATCGTAGTTTTAATTTGCATTTCTCTAATGGCTAATGATCGGGAGCATTTTCTCATGTATCTGTTGGCTGCCTGAATATCTTCTTTAGTGAAATGTGTGTTCATATCCTTTGCCCACTTCTTGATTGGGTTGTTTGTCTTTTTGTGGTTGAGTTTTCACAGAATCATGTAGATTTTAGAGATCAGGCGTTGGTCGGAGATGTCATAGCTGAATATTCTTTCCCAGTCTGTAGGTGGTCTTTTTACTCTTTTGGTGAAGTCTTTAGATGAGCATAGGTGTTTGATTTTTAGGAGCTCCCAGTTATCTGGTTTCTCTTCATCATTTTTGGTAATGTTTTGTATTCTGTTTATGCCCTGTATTAGGGCTCCTAGGGTTGTCCCTATTTTTTCTTCCATGATTTTTATCGTTTTAGTCTTTATGTTTAAGTCTTTGATCCACTTGGAGTTAGTTTTTGTGCATGGTGTGAGGTATGGGTCCTGTTTCATTCTTTTGCAAATGGATATCCAGTTATGCCAGCACCATTTGTTAAAAAGACTATCATTTCCCCAATTGACTGACACTGGTCCTTTGTCAAATATCAGCTGCTCATACGTGGATGGATTTATATCTGGGTTCTCAATTCTGTTCCATTGGTCTATGTGCCTGTTGTTGTACCAGTACCAGGCTGTTTTGACTACTGTAGCTGTATAATAGGTTCTGCAATCAGGTAGAGTGAGGCCTCCCACTTTCTTCTTTTTCAGTAATGCTTTGCTTATCCGGGGGTTCTTTCCCTTCCATATGAAATTAGTGATTTGTTTCTCTATCCCCTTAAAATATGACATTGGTATTTGGATTGGAAGTGTGTTATATGTATAGATGGCTTTTGGTAGAATAGACATTTTTACTATGTTAAGTCTTCCTATCCATGAGCAGGGTATGTTTTTCCACTTAAGTACGTCCTTTTGAATTTCTTGTAGCAGAGTTTTATAGTTTTCTTTGTATAGGTCTTTTACATCCTTGGTAAGATTTATTCCTAAGTATTTTATCTTCTTGGGGGCTACTGTGAATGGTATTGATTTGGTTATTTCCTCTTCAGTGTTCTTTTTGTTGATGTAGAGGAATCCAAGTGATTTTTGTATGTTTATTTTATAACCTGAGACTCTTCCAAACTCTTCCATTACTTTCAGTAGTTTTCTGGAGGATTCCTTAGGGTTTTCCATGTATACGATCATGTCATCTGCAAATAGTGATAGCTTTACTTCCTCCTTGCCAATCTGGATACCCTTTATTTCTTTGTCTAGCCTAATTGCCCTGGCTAGGACTTCAAGTACGGTATTGAATAAGAGCGGTGATAAAGGGCATCCTTGTCTGGTTCCCGTTCTCAAGGGAAATGCTTTCAGGTTCTCTCCATTTAGAGTGATATTGGCTGTTGGCTTTGCATAGATGCCCTTTATTATGTTGAGGAATTTTCCTTCAATTCCTATTTTGGTAAGGGTTTTTATCATAAATCGGTGTTGAACTTTGTCAAATCCCTTTTCTGCATCTATTGATAAGATCATGTGGTTTTTATCTTTTGTTTTATTTATGTGATGGATTACATTAATGGTTTTTCTGATATTAAACCAGCCTTGCATACCTGGTATAAATCCCACTTGATCAGGGTGAATTATTTTTTTGATGTGTTGTTGGATTCTATTGGCTAGAATTTTGTTGAGGATTTTTGCATCTATGTTCATGAGGGATATAGGTCTAAAATTTTCTTTTTTTGTAATGTCTTTACCTGGTTTTGGTATCAGGGAGATGGTAGCTTCATAGAATGAGTTGGGTAGTATTCCGTCTTTTTCTATGCTTTGAAATACCTTCAGTAGTAATGGTGTTAAGTCTTCTCTGAAGGTTTGGTAGAACTCTGCAGTGAAGCCGTCTGGGCCAGGATGTTTTTTTGTTGGAAGTTTTTTGATTACCGTTTCAATCTCTTTTTTGTTATGGGTCTATTTAGTTGTTCTACTTCTGAATGTGTTAGTTTAGGTAGGTAGTATTTTTCCAAGAATTTATCCATTTCCTCTAGGTTTTCAAATTTGTTAGAGTACAATTTTACGTAGTAATCTGAAATGATTCTTTTAGTTTCATTTGGCTCTGTTGTGATGTGTGGTCCTTCTCGTTTCTTATTCAGGTTATTTGTTTCCCTTCCTGTTTTTCTTTAGTCAGTCTAGCCAATGGTTTATCAATTTTGTTAATTTTTTCAAAGAACCAGCTTTTGGCTTTGTTAATTCTTTCAATTGTTTTTCTGTTCTCTAATTCATTTAGTTCAGCTCTAATTTTGATTATTTGTTTTCTTCTGGTGTCTGATGGGTTCTTTTCTTGCTCACTTTCTATTTGTTCAAGTTGTAGGGACAGTTCTCTGATTTTGGCTCTTTCTTCTTTTTGTATGTGTGCATTTCTCGATATAAATTGGCCTCTGAGCACTGCTTTTGCTGTGTCGCAGAGGTTTTGATAGGAAGTATTTTCATTCTCGTTGCTTTCTAAGAATTTCCTTATTCCCTCCTTGATGTCTTCTATAACCCAGTCTTTTTTCAGGAGCGTATTGTTCATTTTCCAAGTATTTGATTTCTTTTCCCTGATTTTTCTGTTATTGATTTCTAGTTTCATTGCCTTGTGGTCTGAGAAGATGCTTTGTAATATTTCGATGTTTTGGATTCTGCAAAGATTTGTTTTATGACCTAATATGTGGTCTATTCTAGAGAATGTTCCATGTGCACTAGAAAAAAAAAAGTATATTTTGCAGCAGTTGGGTGGAGAGTTCTGTATAAGTCAATGAGGTCAAGTTGGTTGATTGTTGTAAGTAGGTCTTCCGTGTCTCTATTGAGCTTCTTACTGGATGTCCTGTCCTTCTCCGAAAGTGGTGTGTTGAAGTCTCCTACTATAATTGTGGAGGTATCTATCTCACTTTTCAATTCTGTTAAACTTTGATTTATGTATCTTGCAGCCCTGTCATTGGGTGCATAAATATTTAATATGGTTATGTCTTCCTGATCAATTGTCCCTTTTATCATTATATAGTGTCCTTCTTTATCCTTTGTGGCAGATTTAAGTCTAAAGTCTATTTTGTCAGAAATTAATATTGCTACTCCTCTTCTTTTTTGCTTATTATTTGCTTGATATATTTTTTTCCATCCTTTGAGTTTTAGTTTGTTTGTGTCTCTAAGTCTAAGGTGTGTCTCTTGTAGGCAGCATATAGATGGATCGTGTTTCTTTATCCAGTCCGTGACTCTCTGTCTCTTTATTGGTGCATTTAGTCCATTCACATTCAGCGTAATTATAGATAAATAAGTTTTTAGTGCTGTCATTTTGATGCCTTTTCATGTGTGTTGTTGACAATTTCATTTTTCCACATACTTTTTTGTGCTGAGGCTTTTTTTTAGTAGCTTGTGAGATCCTCATTTTCATAATGTTTAACTTTATGTTTGTTGAGTCGTTACGTTTTTCTTGGCTTTTTTCTTGAGTTATGGAGTTGATATTCCTTTTTGTGGTTACCTTATTATTTACCCCTATTTTTCTAAGTAGAAACCTAACTTGTATCGTTCTATATCGCCTTATATCCCTCTCCATCTGGCAGTTCAATGCCTCCTATATTTAGTCCCTCTTTTTGATTATTGTGATCGTTTATCTATTGATTTCCATGATTTTCTGTTATGTGTATTATTTTGTTTATTTATTTATTTTTTAGAATTAATCTTAATTTGTTTGTTTTTGTGCTTTTCCTATTTGAGTTGATATCAGGACGTTCTGTGTTGTGACCTTGTATTGTGCTGGTACCTGATATTATTGGTCATCCGGCCAAACAATCTCCTTTAGCATTTCTTGCAGTCTTGGTTTAGTTTTGGCAAATTCTCTAAACTTGTGTTTATCTGTAAATATCTTAATTTCTCCTTCATATTTCAGAGAGAGTTTTGCTGGATATATGATCCTTGGTTGGCAGTTTTTCTCCAGTGCTCTGTATACGTCGTCCCAATCCCTTCTTGCCTGCATGGTTTCTGCTGAGTAGTCTGAACTTATTCTTATTGATTCTCCCTTGAAGGAAACCTTTCTTTCTCCCTGGCTGCTTTTAAAATTTTCTGTTTATCTTTGGTTTTGGCAAGTTTGATGATAATTTGTCTTGGTGTTTTTCTTTTTGGATCAATCTTAAATGGGGTTCGATGAGCATCTTGGATAGATGTCCTTTCGTCTTTCATGATGTCAGGGAAGTTTTGTGTCAGGAGTTCTTCAACTATTTTCTCTGTGTTTTCTGTCCCCCCTCCCTGTTCTGGGACTCCAATCACCTGCAAGTTATCCTTCTTGATAGAGTCCCACATGATTCTTAGGGTTTCTTCATTTTTTTTTAATTCTTTTATCTGATTTTTTTTCAGCTATGTTGGTGTTGATTCCCTGGTCCTCCAGAAGTCCCAGTCTACATTCTAATTGCTCGAGTCTGCTCCTCTGACTTTCTATTGCGTTGTCTAATTCTGTAATTTTATTGTTAATCTTTTGGATTTCTACATGCTGTCTCTCTATGGATTCTTGCAACTTATTAATTTTTCCACTATGTTCTTGAATAATCTTTTTGAGTTCTTCAACAGTTTTATCAGTGTGTTCCTTGGCTTTTTCTGCATTTATCCTAATTTCATTTGTGATATCTTTAAGCATTCTGTAAATTAGTTTTTTATATTCTGTATCTGATAATTCCAGGATTGTATCTTCATTTGGGAAAGATTTTGAGGAGTTGGAGAAGCTGTCATAGTCTGTTTCTTTATGTGGTTTGATATGGACTGCTGTCTCCGAGCCATCACTGGGAAACTAGATTTTCCAGGTAATCAGCTAAAAAAAAATGCAGTCAGATCCCTATCTGAATTCTCCCTCTGGCTCCGGGTATTTGGATGTTAATGGGGCCGCCTGGGGAGGGTGGGGGAGGGATCAGAGAGCTAGGAGTGTAGCACCACAGAATATAGAGCTGATCCCCACGTTCACGCTCCGCCCCGTCTGCCAAAATCCCGGCGGGACGGCTTCCCAGCTGGGACGCTACTCTCCCTGCTCCGAGACCAGTCACTTCCTCCCGGCGACTTCTCCCTCCGGTGCGCTGCACTGCTCGCGCGAACTTGGTGGACGTGCACGAATGGTTGGGCCGGCCCCCGGGGTCTATTCAGGGGAATATTATCAGACCCCGCGCTCACGCCCCGCCCCCGCGCGCCCAAATCCCAGCGGGACGGCTCCCCGCCTGGGACGCTGCTTTCCCCACTCCGAGACCTGTCACTTCCTCCCGGGGACTTCTCCCTCCGGTGCATCACACCGCTCGCACGAACTGGGTGGGCGTCGCCTGCACGACCAGGTGGGCCTGCCCCTTGGGTCAATTCAGGGGAATATAACTGATCCCCGCGCTCACACGCCGCCCTCTTTCGCCAAAATCCCAGCAGGACAGCTCCCCAGCTGGGACGCTGCTCTCCCTGCTCCAAGACCTGTCACTTCCTCCCAGGGACTTCTCCCTCCGGTGCGCCACGCTGCACGTGCGAACTGGGTGGGCGTCCCCCGCAAGAACTTCTGGACCCCGCCCCGGGGTCGCTTTAGGGAAATATAGCTGATCCCCACGCTCGCGCCATGCCCGCTCCCCGCCAAACTCCCCGCGGGACGGCTCCCCGGCTGGGACACTGCTCTCCCCTCTCCAAGATCAGTCACTGCCTGCCGGGTGCTTCTCCCACCGGCTGCGCCGCTACGCCGCCCGCGCCAACCAGCTAGACTCCCTCCTGGGATGGGTTCAGGGGGGTAGGGCTGGGCGCCTTCTCTGTGCTGTCTGTCCCCCTGGGCTCTGCCCCAGATCGGGCTCCGAAGGTCACCTGCCTGGTACGTTGGCTCCTAGTTTTGAAAACGATTGCTGTCTGCCTGTATTTGTTCATTTTCCGTCTCTAAGTCTGTGTTTGTTGTTCAGAGTTCGTGGATTGTTATGTATGTGATCGATTCCTTTGTTTTTCCGAGTCTTTGTTGCAAGAGGGATTCGTGGTAGCATCCACCTAGTCCGCCATCTTGGCCCCACCTCTCATGTTGTCTTTTATAATCAATCCTACCTCTGACCCCTTCTCCGTACAGCCATCCCATTCTAAACCCCTGGCAACCACTGTGTGTTCTCTATTTCTAAAATTTAGTCATTTAAAAAATGCTGCATAAATAGAGTCATAGAGTTTGTAGCCATTTGGAATGGGCCTTTTCACTCAGCGTAATTCCTTGAAGATTTATTCAAGTTGTATATATTATTAGTTATGTTGCCTCTTATTGCTGCGTAGTATTCTGTGGTACAGAAGTACTAGTTTGTTTAACATTCACCTGATGACAGACATCAGAGAAGTTTCCAATTTCCTACTTTGTTATAAACAAAGCTGTTATGAACATTATGCACAGGTTTTTGGGTAAATGCCAGTTTTTATTTCTCTGAAATAAATACCCAATAGTGTAATACTTGGTTTATGGTATTTGTAAACTTAATTGATATTTTTATTGCGTTTTTATAGATTCACATGCTATGAAAAATATTACAGACTTTTTTAAATTGTAAATTTATATGACAAATTTTCTCTACATATATATTAAAGTCACGTATCAAAAAGTTTTTCACCTGGGGCTTTTTTTTTTTTCCTGAATTTAATGCTTTTAGTATTGTTGCCTTTTTAACTGTTCTCTGTGCTATGTGTTTGTGTATGCGTGTTTTATTCTCTTTTGCTTTGTTTCTTCAAATCTCTGTTAATTTTCAAGTAGTATAATATAATTTTGTTTCTCTATAGGGTAGTGTCATGGGTTGAATCATGTGCCCCAAAAAGTGTGCGTATCAATTTAGCTGGGCCACGATTTCCAGTATTGTGTGGTTGTCCTCCATTTTGTGATTGTAATTTTATGTTAAAGAAGATTCGGGTGCGATTGTAACGCCCTTACCCAGTTCACATTCCTGATCCAATGGATAGGGTTTGAATCCACCATGCTCTCCTTGGAAAGTCTATGGGGCAGTTCTACTCTGTCCTATAGGGTCACAATTAGTCGAAATCAACTCGACAGCAATGAGTTTGGTTTTTTTTTGGTTTATGGCACATTAATGACTTGACACTCATGCCTGATCCCGAATACGTAAATGTTTCTTTCCTTATTCATTCAGCCTAAGTACCATTCGGAATATCTTCAAGTTTTCTGATTCTATATTAATATTTCCTGGAAATGATGAATCTTTGATTTTCAGAATTTGCTTTAATGTCAGAGTTATTTTTTATTAGTTTTGTGTGTTTCTTTTTGTAGTTATTGTTTCTGTTTATTTTATATATGATCTTCTCTTCTTGTTTTACTTCATATTAAAGGGATAGCAGTTATCTGTAATTGGATACTGTTGTCCATATTTCATTTGTGCTATCTTCCTTTAAACTTGCTTCCATTTCTTCATAATTTCCCATGATTTCTGTGTGAAATTCTAAAATTAGTTCTCCAAATTTTATACAAAGTTTTATGCAGGATTGATTCTAATCTGTATAACCTTTCTTCAGTGTATAAAATTGTCCCTTATTGATATTACTTTTGCATTAGTCTTATTTTGGGCTTTGCCATCTCCTTTATATTCCACTTTCTTGTCTTCTCTTCTCTTCTCAACATGAAACGTTGAGTTCCTACTTCTTAGTAGAAAACACCTTGATATATTAGCCCACCAGGTACCTATGAGGTTATTTTAACTTCAACTATTTCTTTGGAGATAGGAGCCTTACATTAAATATTTCTATTTTTTTTAAATAAGCCATTCTGTTTCTGTACAATTATGTTCGATTTGTTCGATGAGGTCAGTTTTTTTTTTTCTTTAGTTATTTTGTTGTTGTTGTTGATATTATTAAGACTTGCATGAGCAAGACTCCTTAAGGACATATTTTTGCATTTATGTAGACATATTTTCTGGTGAGACATATATTTCTATGCTTAAGCATGTACATATACAATTAAGAAATATGGCTGCTAACCAAAAGATGGGTAGTTGAGATCAACCAGCCACTCCTTGGAAACCCTATGGGACAGTTCTACTCCATCCTATAGGTTACTAAGATTTGGAATCAGCTTGATGGCAATGGGTTTTTTTTTAAACATAATGCACACATATTATGCATATACAATATGTCTTCAAAATACAGAAGATATGCAATAAACATTGAAAAGAATATATATATAGATATATATATATTCATTATAACTTATACATTCCTTATAACTTGGAAACCCTAGCAGCTTAGTGGTCAAGTGCTATAGCTGCCAACCAAAAGTTCACCAGTTTGAATCCAGCATGCGCTCCTTGGAAACTCTATGGGGCAGTTCTACTCTGTCCTATAGGGTTGCTCTGAGTTGAAATCCACTTGGCGGCAGTGGGTTTTATTCATTATATATTAATGTAAAATGTAGAAACACTAGCAGGTTTTGATCAGACTCTGTAGATAGAATGTGAATTGTCAACTGATATATTTTGTTTCTAAACATATAGTTATGGGGTTCTATTCAAAGCTAGAGTCTAGAAAATTACAGGCTGTAAAGAAGTTGGAGAGAAGTGTGATGCAGAGGAGAAAATAATAATCTTGAAGAGACTTTGTTGGCTTTTACTAACACTTCTCAAAAAAATTGAAACAAGTGTGATGTTGATTTTTTATAAGCTGTACATAAGAGCAACATAACTCCATGCTGGTATATTTTGTTACAGCCTGGAGTGATTTTTCTATTTGTATTTTATTATCCACCTGTGTTATTGGAAAGAATGTCCCTCTAGTCTTTCAAAGGCAATGTTAACTTCAGTTTCTTTCAAAAGAAGTGCTTCTCCCTGTTCTTTGGGAGTACTGTGAATACCTCATTTGATAGAAAAAAAGAATTTGCGCAGGTTGCTTTTTTTGTTCACAACATGTACTGTAATTTCCAGTTCATAAGACTCTCCGAACAAGTCAGGCAAGCAATAGTCAATATATAAAAATATATTTGAATATCACTTTAGAAAAAGAAACAATAAAATAGCCATTGCAATTCTATACATCAAAGGTTTTATTAGCCGTTGAGTGTTTGTTTTAAATGAAACATCTCAATCATTTCATTTTCATGAAATCATTTTAGACCTTTAAAAACTTTGTTTTTTAAAAAATAATTTTCCAGATTGTGTATGTTTATAACATTTAAGCTATACTTTAAAATCAGAATTTCAATATTTAAATTGACTTTATGATCAGAATTTGCATATTTAAATAGACATTATAACCAGATAATATTTGGAAGTCTCCAACTCATTTTGATCTTAATGATTTTATCATCAAAACACTGATGGCCCCGTGACTTTTGATAAAGTGTTTACAATTGGAAACATACAATTATAATATGTGTTTTATTTAAAAATAGTTTTCTGTAAAAATGTGTTTGAAAAATATACAAATTCCCTATCAATCATGTGATTTATTTTTATGATTAATTGCGTAAGACAGAGAACTTAGGTACGGGACAACGTGAATTACTTTGTCTTTACTCTCAAACATAGACAGGAAATTACAACTAATGATGTAAATTTATTTCTTCAGTAGATGTACATCTTCATAATTCCCTGTAGTCATAGAAAAATATTACAATAATTGAAGATTTAAGTTAAATCTATACAAATAAGTACATTCTAGCTCTGCATGTCATTTCATAATGAACAAATATTTTGATATTGATTCCATTATTATCCTTTCATTGTTAAGTATCTCTTTTTATGGTTTACTCCCACAATATTTATAAGTAAGAAATTATTCCAGGGAATTTGCTGACGTTAAGAAATGCTTTCAAATACAACTGGCTGCATAGTTGTGGCTGTATGTTTCTCCCCGGTGTCTCGCCCTGCCTTTAACTTTTATCCTGCTTCCTGTCCCTCTCACCTTTCATGTGATTTACGAGGGAGCTGAAGGCTGCCTACAGTGCATAGCATGTTACAAGGTGCACTGAGCTATTATTTGATTACTAAATTATATGTATTCAACACTTCGTTTATACTTAGTAGTTTCAGTGGTCACTATTATACGTGAAACACTTAAATTCATATTCTAGTGGTATGGCAGGGAAAATATACAGACAGTGGGCAAGAAAGTAAAAGAAAGGATCAGAATTTGGTGATGATAAGAAAGCTTGTGTTCAGAAATGCAAGTAAACCACAGTTACTGACAATCCCTGGTAGCTTACAGCTTTTTTTGTTTTCATAATTTTTTTTTCAGATGTAATTTTAAACTTAGAGAAAAGTTGCAAGAATATTACAAAGAATTCTCTTTTACCCTTTGAATAGATTCACAAACAACTGTATCACTTAACTCTTCATATATGATATACCTGTCATCTCACACACACACCCCCATCATATGTATTTAAACGTGTGTACATACAGAAATAATCTGTGTGCTTACATGTACATGTATGCACATATTATTGAGAGTAAGTTGTAGACAATGTGACCCTTTATCCTCAGATACTTCAATGTACAATTTCTAAGAACAAGGGCATTCTCTTCTATAACCACAGAACAATTAACAATATTAGTAAGTTAATATTGATGCACCACTATTATATATCTATTGTCCCTCAAGTGAGGTGAAATTCAAGATGCCATGGGGAAAATATGTGGCAGTCTGCTTCTGTAAAGATTACAGCCTTGTAAATCCCATGGGGCAGTTCGACTCTGTCCTACAGGGTTGCTATGAGTCAGAGCGGCCCTGATAGCAATAGGTTTAAGTTATGAATGTATAATACGAATCAAATAATTATCACCTATAATAATAAATTATAATTACCTTTAAAAAACAAATATCAGTAAACAAAAGGATAATAAAAGATTTTAACTCACTTCTTCAGGCAATGACAGGTCAAGAGGAAAAACAAAAAAGAAAGATATACCTACAAAAGAGTTTTTGAGGTAGATGTGACAGTTTCCATATAAATTCATAATTTTAAAAATAGAGGATACTCTTTCTTTTGAGTGTCCATGGAATATTAATTTAAGTTGGGTTCAAAAGTTAAAGGAAGTGTGGCATACAAAAAGTGTTTTGCATATCTTCACAACTCCATTTGCTGACTTTAGAATACACATGGACAGGAAGATATAGTTTAGCTCTGTTTTTTGTTTTTTTTTTCCGCACACACTGGCACTGTTTCCTCACCTGATTTTAAAGCTTCAGGCAGCAAAATCTATACTTAAAAGTTTCTGAATTAGGTAAACGGAATGAACATTCATTGAATTCAAGATTAATTTGGAGATATTCAAGGATGGTTTCATCCAAAATAAACAGTAAAAGCAGGTCGTGTTACCTTCTGACATTAGGATGTTCTGATCTAAGTTTTAAGGCTAAATAAAAATGATTTGAATATTATTTTTCAAGCTGCTCTATTAAATTAAATAAGAATAATTTGTAAAATTATTTAAAAATATCAGATATCAAATAATATTTGTTCTATATATCAGATAATTTTGTAATTTACTAATAATTTCACCTGAGGGGAAATCTATCTAAATCTATAATGACTCAGTTCTCCTGTTATTCTTTGTTTCATGAGCGTGCATCTCCCAATAGATTGTACTTGCTCACAGATGGAAATTTACCAAGCCTATGATAGCCACACAGGAACTAAAGAAACAAAAGGAAAACTTGAGAGTTAACTCATTTGTATCTTAAATCAAATTGTTTGTAATCATTAAAGTATTCTTTATGACTTCAATGCTCTATTTCTTTCACCTAAGAAAATCAATCCCAGAATAGCTCCCATGTCCTTTACAGCTCAAGAATAAGCCCAGTAATATTTTTTATTTTAATATAATGCATATGATTATACAATATGTTTCTTTTTATTGATAATGATTACACTGCTTAGGTTAAATAGCAAAAATTAAACAAATGAATTATTTTTCACTCAAAATAATTTTAAAAAACAAGTAACTCTTGAAAATTTTACATTGAAAGGTTTTTCTTTCTTTTTTTTATTTAAAAGTAATATCCTATCCCCAACTTGGAAATTCTTGGGATTTGCATTAAAAAATACCACCACTTAAAACACACACAAAAAAGGAAACGCACACGCACACACCACTGTGTACACTATTGTATGAAAATAACTTCCTTTTCATCTCTCCCACACTTTTCAAAAAACTTCTGTGTATCTAATGGAAATCTTTGTGTATTTCTTCTTCTGAGTAAGTTAGGAAACAAGTCTTAGTTGTTAGCTTGCATCAGCTTGGTCCCCAACTCAGGAGGACCCCATGAACAATAGAACAAAACCACTGGGATCCACAGGCTTTTCTTTGGCTGATTTTTGGGAGTAGATCCCTAGGTCTTTTTCCTAGTCTATATTCATCTGGAAGCTCTGGCGAAACCTGTTTAGCACCATAGCAAACACAAGCCTCCACTAATGGGTAGGCGGTAGTTGTGCATGAGATCCATTAGTTCAGAATCAGACTTGGGTCTTCCACATAAAACCAAAAACCTACTGCCTTCGAGTTGATTCCGACTCTCAGCTTCTAGGAAACAAATACCCTGGCCTAAAACCCAAAGGAGGCTTGTCAAAGTTGGAAATATTAATTCTGATCCCCAAAGGAATATTCCAGCACTTATACAAAGAATGAAATTATTCTGAATAATGGGAACAAAATACGCATATATACAAAATACACATCTCAGAAGTAAAGGTTTTTAAATTTAAACAAGTGACAACAACAAACTAACAAAAAGAAAAAAATACCACTGGCTAGTTTTTGAAATATATTTTAAATTTCATCAATTATGGTCATAAAAATATTATAGACGCTTTATGTTCTGATGAGAGAGACTAATCAGGACTGGCCTGGAATGGTGCAAAAAATAGGCTGTATTACTTTAAAAATAAAGATGACAAAATGTTTCATACCAATATCAAATTGGAGAAAATGATAAAAGTGTAAAAATGAAAAAAAAAAAAATCACAATCCCCTGCATTTCCCTAGAAACTTATGTTTCTCTCTTTTCGATCCTTGCATCCTCAGCCAGTGTGTCTCAATGGTGTAGCATATAAGGATCGACTCGACGGCACTGGGTTTTTTTTTTAAGTGCTTGCAGAAGTTAAAGAACCCCCTGAAGTTGCATTCAGTAACCACCGGCAAGCATTTTCAGAAACAATATGCTTCCCTTAGTCTACCATGGTCTACTGAAGTGCCTCTAAGCTTGTGGAAATAATACCTGTTCTACTTAGAAAAATTCAACAACAATGGTCAAACAGTAAAACTATGATTCAATACGTTATCAAAGGAGTGATAATAATTATCAGGGAAAAATTTAACCTATCGGGGATTTATTTCCATGAGTTTCTGTGAAACCAATTATTCCTAACACATGACTATATTAATATTATTTAAGGAATTAAGAATATGCTTGATAATCATATATAACATATGCAATGTCCATTAATTTTATTTAATAGTTGTTCTCAAAGATACTATTCACAAAAAGGGAATTGAACTTGCAGACTTTTACACCAAAATCAACTTAAATAATTATTTTATGGATAAACATTACATGGATTATTTTCCACAATTCATCTAGAATTAATAATATGAATCTATAGCTCATCTGAAAATATTTTTAAATTATTATATATTTTACCTTGTGGAATTCCCCAGTGCCATTAGGAAATGTTTATTTTGAAAACTTTGCCTTTAAAACTGTGATATTAAGACAATTTAAAAGTTTTTCCAGTCAAGAAATTGTGCAAGAATAATTAGAACAACTGACAACATTCTGGACCAGACAAGGATATGCAAATACATTAAAAAGCTTTTTTTAAGCCAGGTTGACATGAACATGCTAATGATTAGTTCTGACTACTAGGGAATTCAATATAATTTACATTCTCAATTTGGGTGTTGGTAAGCCAAGAGCGCAACGGCATTTAGGTTTAATAGTACAAGCTCTGTCAACAGTCTTTTTGGAGTTGTGTCCCACATCTTTCACATATTAATTATGTACATTTATGCAAGTTACCTAAATTCTGTACAGCAGATAATGGATCAATAAAATTGATCCAAACGTAATAAGTTAAAATCCAATCCTAAAACAAACTTAGTACCTTTATTTATATGTTGTTCTCTTTCCATTTTATTCCAATTTTTTGTCTGTTGTTTATTTCTAAATGAAGATGGTGATGTATTCCTACTGATACATTTAACCAAATATGAGACAACAGAAGAAAAGTAAACTAATCACTGATCTTTTTCTTTTTTAGAAAACATGAAAGGTGCTTAAGCAATGTATATAATATTTGCAAATACTATACAATAGATATTGATAATAATAATTAAAATATTAAAACATATCTCAGCTGTTCTACTGAGCACTGATTATGTTCAACTTTACTATGTAAACATGAATTATGACAGGAAATCCTTACAACAAACCTACTAGGCATGCATTATTATCTACATGCTACAGGTGAGAAAACTGTCTCAGGCAGTTTTTATCAAATATAACTCAGCTGGTAAGGCACCTTTCAGTTTGGACCTCCAGCACCCCACCTTAAGCAATATGTGTGCTTAAAAAAATCAGGTGAAGTGTCTTGTTCAAGATTGAACAGCTGGACAGAGTTAGAGAGTCAGGACTAATACTGTCCCTCCATATATGGTGATTAAATATAGTTTATAGAGAAATGAAAATAATTGATTCTTATATATCACTGAAAAGCAAAACTAATAAACTACTGAAAGGCAGCATGTGAATATTATTTGAATATGAGAAAAATATTTTGATTCATCTCTTTGTATCAACACTTATTTAAAAAAATCAATATTTGGGGGCCTTTATAAGTACCCGTAAGCACTAAAGACTTTGTCATAAGATAGAGGAAACAACGTATAAAATACCATTTTTGCCTTTTAAAAAGACAGCATTTTGTTGTGTTTGTGAACTTTCAAGTCTTTATTTTCCTGTCCTGCTGAAGTAAAATGCAGTTTGGATCTCATACAAGACATCCAAAGCAGAAAGAAAGAAGAGAAGGGGTATCATTTCATTCGACTCCTTCTCTTCTGAGGGAAGAAATTATATTTTCTATCAGCCTCTAGGCTTCTAGGATTGATAACAACATATCCACAAGCTTTGACCATTACCACACTATTGTTCAATTTTCTCTTTTTGTACAAGGATCCCAAAAGCTTTCCTTTCTCCCTTGTCAACTATTTTTTTCCATTTTAAAAAATTACCACAATTACATTTTACCTAAATTTTCTATATTTTCCCCAAGGATACATTTTGAATAATCTTAGTCTACTAATCTTGACATGGGAGAAGTCTCTACCCAACATTTGTTTGTCCAAAGTTTTAGGACCACTTATTTTATTTTATTGTTTTTCATAGCTGCTTGAGATCCCACTTGCCTTATTTTGTAGTAACGATAGTGGTTATGCCAGAGACTATTTCCCACCATTATAGTTGTCATTGGCAATAACAATGTCTTTTGCTAAGTTCTGTGTTCAAAATGGATTGAAGTTTTTAATCTTCTGTATGTGTGGAAAAGCATTGAGATAACAAGAGTAGACTGTGTGATCTACTTAGATGTTTCTCAGTTCACTATCAAGCATTTTTAACTTTGCAGGTATTCAATGCTGAACATGATGTGAAGCTTTCCAAAGGTAAGAAGCAGTAAATTATTCAGTCATTCTGAGAATATAGATATCCACACATATCACCTCGTCTCCAGTGTCTGAAGCCATGGACTCACATGGTCTACACCAACTAGCTAAAAGATGCATTTAAAAATATTGTTTCTTTCTTTTTTTAAAAAATTACCCTAGTATCTTAGTTTCCTAGTGCTGCAATAACAAAATACCACAAAGTGGGTAGCTTTAAAGAACAGAAGTTTATTATCTCACAGTCTGGAGTGTAGAAGTCCAAACCAAGTTGTGGGTCATGTTGATTCTTTCTGAAGTCTCTGGGAGAGGAACTATTCCATGCTTCTCTCCTAGCTTCTGGTTTCTGCCAGCAATCCTTGGCATTCCTTTACTGCTTGTATAGGTACCTTCACATGATATTATCGCCCCGTATGGCTCTATTTCAGCTACCTGTTCCCCCTTTTATAAGACAATGCTCAGAAGGGATTGGGGCCAATCCTATTCTGGTAATTACCAATCTAACTACTCTGCTATTCCTAATGTAACTGATAACGTTTTCAAAGAAAGACTCTTTCCACAAAAAAAGGTTACGTTCACAGGTATAGGGGTTGGGACTCCAAAATATCTTTTCTGGGGACCCAATTCAGTCTATAACACTGCAATAACTGTCACAGGTAACAAAGAATTTGAACAAAATCTTTACTGAATTTGTTTTAAGATTTAAATAAATAATTTTTTTTTTTGGCCGTAATCCTGGTATCTTAGTTTCCTGAAAGTACTGAGGCACACTTTCTAACTGCTAATCAGTCAGTTCAATAAAAGATAAATTATCAGATAATTCAAGTGGAATTATCTTGAATTATGGATGGTACAAGCAGTACAGGAAAATTGTTGGCCTTTTGCCAAGTTACAATGCTTCCTGAATGTATAAACATATGGTCTTGTGAAACTGTCACTGGGAGAGCCTGATAAAACAAAGCTAATATTGCTCCATTCCCCTGAGATCACTGCTGTGAGTTATGACTAGAAAAGTGAACAAACCATGAAATCTTCTCCAGTTTTAAATCTCACATTTTGTCATGAGAAATTCTTTCAGGCTTTCTATTTTTTAATATCTTATAAAAATAAATAAAGGAGGGACTTGCATTTCCAATTGTTATGAGAGTCTCCGGACTTGGGATGAGCCTCCCTTTGAAAACAACTAAAATTTTGAATAAAATCTGGGTGACACATACGGTTTGTGCTTGTCTACTAACCTAAAGGTTGGCAGGTTGAACCAACCCAGAGAAGCCAGAGAAGAAGAAAGGCCTGGAAAAATACTCCCATAAAGATTACAGCCTAGAAAACCCTCTGGAACTGTTGTGTGTTGTAACAGACAGTGCTGCTGTGCAAAGCGCTGACTGTATGGCAATAAGTTTGGATTAGTTTATACGTATTATATATCATTGCTCTGTGCAATGGAGTAGATTTCAACTCATAGAGATGTCATCTGACAGAGTAGAACTATACCCACAGAGTTTTCTTGGCTGCAGTCTTCACGGGTGTGGAATACCTAGTCTTTCTTCCACAGACTGGCTAGGTGAGTTTGAACCACCAAACTCTGAGTTAGCAACCATGTGCTTAACCATTTGTACAACCAGGTTTCCTTATATATAATATGTGTGTGTGTTTATAATATTACTTAGTGATGATATAATTAAGTATCTTGTGACATAATTTTTATAAATATATATATTTAAATGATGAGCTGGCAAGGTATTAAGTAATTCTCAGGCAAAGTAAATAAACAAACAAAACAATGAAGATAACTCAGAAAGATAACCATCTGACTTTGACTATGAGGTCATTTGCAAAATCAGTAAAATTGAAATTCCATGTTTAAGTTTCACAAGAAATGAAGCATAGGACATAAAATTTAGGGCCTAGATGGAAAGTTTAATAGAAGTCTTACCTCTAGTTAATCTTAGATTCCAAACAAACTTACTATCAATGTATAATAAAACAGAAATTGCTCCTTATGTAAAAGGAGCATAAGAAAAATCAATTATCATAGACTTTGGTAGAGAGTAGGGAATGAGGCAATTTGGTGAGATTTTGGGGCTACAAACATTCCCACATCACAAAATCTAGGTGGTTTGAAAAACTTCAAGGTAAGAATTTAATTTAGAAGCAAACCAAAAATCCTCCTAGAAGGAAACTTTCCGGAAACATATCTATATATCGAGCATGTACTACAGTAACAGAGGTAGACTTGTTGGGACAGGCAGGCCACCAGGAGCCCTTGTATCCCTGCACATTCATTCTGAGTATTATCAGATTGCACTAGCCAAAATAAGGGCTTTGATAAATCCATTTTTTATCCTTAAAAATTATCTAAAAATCATTCCCAAGACATTACTAGTTCAGCTTTACTAAAGCATACCTGTAGTATTTCAGCCAGGGCCTCAGACGAAACTGAATCCATTGCCATTCAGGTGATTCTGACTCGTGGCGACCCAGTAGGACAGAGTAGAACTGCCCCATAGGGTCTCCAAGGCTGTAATCATTACTGAAGCAGACTGCCACTTCTTTCTTCTTAGGAGCAGCTGGTGGGTTTGAACTGCTGACCTTTGGTTAGCAGCAAAGTGCTTAACAACTGTGCCACCAGGGTGCCTTCAACCAGGGCCCAATAGGGAGAATATTTTATATATCCCTTAAATTTGCCTTTTTTATTATCTCTTTGGGATCAAGGCACTATTTCTGAGACTTAAGCTGAGTCAGCAAGAACCTGGATAGGAAGTCAGACAAGTATCACATTCCTGGCTCACCTTGGTGCCAGATATTAAGGGTGTTAAAACTCAGAGGAGCTATACTAATCCTGGGTTTTAGATTCTTAAGCAAAGTGAAGCTCTGTGTTTTAGGTTTACCATCTAAAAAAAAAAAAAAAAATTTTTTTTTTTTTTTTATCTACAGGGTCACTCTGAGTCGGAATTGACCGGACGGCAACGGGTTATCAGGTAGTAAAAGACAATGTATTCTAGTATTTGAAATTTGAGGGATTCTATGTACCACGCACCACATGTGTTTGTAAGGGGTAGTACAATTTTTACATTATTCTATAAATACATTTTCTCTGATTTATCCTCTTATATCCAGGACGAGGAGCCCTGGAGGCACAGGTGTTGAAAGCTATGGTGCTAACCAGTAGGTCCGCAGTTTGAGTCCGCTAGCTGCTCCTTGGAAACCCTAGGGGACGGTTCTACTCTGTCTTATAGGGTCACCATGAGTCTAATCGACTCAGTGGAAATAGATTTGGTTTTGATTTTGGTGTATATACAGGACTAAGAGGTTTATGTCCAGGGAGAGCATGTTGATTGTTTGGTTACTTAGTTCATTATGTATTCTCATACCCGTCGAGGAAGTGAAGAGTAACTCTTAGTTCTATGGAATTATAAAACTGAACACAGGAGATGTTTTGTGAAAAATCATATGTAGAATACAGTGGATTTTAAGGAAAAGAAATTAGGAGGCTTTTTTTTTTTTTTGGTTTCAAGTTAAGGTATGTGCTTCCATTTTATTTTACCTGAAACCCTTTGCATCTTGGGTCAATATGTGCCTCAATTATGAACACTAGTGTTTTACATCTTATCTGGATACTGCACATGACTCACTTGAGAGATTAGCCTTGTGGTGCCTGAGCAGTAGATCTGGGCAACAAACCCCACCACAATGTCTATCAAGTTGACAAGATAGTGAAGAGGAGAAGCCTGAGATTTGAGCTCATGTTTACGGGGATGAGAATGAAACATAAAACAACATAAAAATTCATAGTCAAGCCCTGCATTGGGGCAGTGACTTTCTTAGCTAGAAGTACATAGTATTTTGGGTACACTTAATACAAATTTTATATGCAATATTATGGAAATCGGACCCATTAAATAAACATTATTGTATCAATGCCTTGGCACATAAATAAAAAATCATATTCTTATCGTTCTTTGTAAACAGAAATATTTAAGTACTTAGAGCTTAGGAAAAAATAATTCTAAGGATTTAGATAACTTTTTTCCTGAAACTATCAAGTTATCATCAATAGAGTCACTGAATTAATAATCTCTGTGATTTATTTTTACCTAGATTATTATAAGGCCAAAAATTATACTTTATATAGTGTGTAACTTATGTACTATATGGTGTACAGTATATATTACTTGAAAGATTTGAGTAAAAGTAGATAATGGATACATATAATATATATTAATGACTATGCAGAGAAAAGAGTCTATTTTTAAGGTGAATCATCTCATTAGTTTATCATTGATTGATATCTTTATAACTTGAAAAAATAATTTACCTCCAAAAAGGTAGGGAAAAAATTCTGTTAAAGAAAACTAGTTTTGTAACATAACACGCATCTTTGATTTTTTATATTACGTTAGTCTACCTTCAATTTTTCTTGAACTGATGGAAAATGATTTTTTTCTTGGATTCACAATTCCAATATGAAACCAAATAGAGTAAACTGATTTATTTCATTTTTACTCAGTAGCACAATTTTTGCAGTATATTGATGCTTCTAGATACCAATTTAGTACTACTAATAATGAAATGCCAAACTTAAGTAGCAAATAGAAGATAACAAATTCACAAATGAGAGGTAAATGAATAAAAGTTGGAAAATCATTAAAGTTTTTTATTTCTTTTCAAATTTATCTTGGTTTTAGTCTTTTTGGTTCCAGTGAGTTTCAATTTAATGTGAAATCTATTGAAATAATGAGATTTAGAGAAAAGATGTATTGTCATTTTTAATAGTTATACAGAAATACATTCTAGTACGAGACTGAATCCAGCTAAGTATTCAAACGTGAACTAGTGAACTATTTGGTTCCCAGAATAAACGACGGTCCGTAGATAATTCTTCACAATTTCAGAGCGGCAAACAGAAATTAATATGCTTTAAAACCAAGCAATAATTTGAAAGACTTGGAAAAGTTTATTAGCACTGTATATTGGAAGGGAAATGAAGTCAATGCAATCTTAAGTATAAATTTCATAAGTTAGCACCGCAAATTTCCCTAAAAAGAAAGCTTCACTGACTTGTTTCATATTTTATTTCTGACTATAATATTTAACATTACAGTCTGAATTTAGATGAAACTTACAGAAGTATGACCATTTCAAAAATGTAGCAGTATGTCTCTCCTTTGTTTAGAACATGAAACTCCTGAAATAATTTCCTTCTCTTCAGTGATACAATAGGCGCTCTGTACAATCTGAATGCCCCTTTTTAAAATTACATTTCTGAGGATACATTCCTCCCTTTTCCTGCCCCCTGTATCTTTTATAAGAGTCATTCTCCCATTTATGGTCATCATTTCATGTGTAGTATACGATACTTTACCAAAAAAAATTGGATAAATAAAAGCATAGATTTATATTATGAACTCTGTTCATTGATAAAGGAAGAATAATGAGAAGAGGAAACACAAATTGCACAGTATAAATTAGGGCATTTAGAATTAAATAAGGGCTGGCAAACCTCAGCTCTCTCCTACTTTCTCCCCACATAGCTTGAGTTCCTGTGTACGTGGCTAAAGTTTTCTTCTTGGGAAGTTAACACCCTGGACAAAACCATCACCACCTCTCTGATCTGGATAATTGCAGTACCTTGGTAGGCAGTGGTTAAGTGCTTGGCTGCTAACCGAAAGGCTGGTGGTTTGAACCTATTAGCAGCTCTGCAGGAGAAAGCTGTGACAGTCTCCTTTGGTGGAGATCACAGCCTTGGAAACCCTATGTATGGGATGGTTCTACTCTTTCTTATAGCATCCTACGACTTGGGATCAACTGAAAGGCACTGAGTTTTTAAAATATGCCAGTCAGAAAAGATTAGGGTTAAACCCCACCCAACTCCTATATGGCCTCCTTTAACTTAATTGAAAAACTTAATTGATAGCAAAAGAAAAACCATATTATTAAAAACAAGGCCACATTCACAGGTACAGGGCTTATGACTTGAACATATCTTTTAAGGGGGACACAATTTAACCCATAACAGTCTCATAAAAATATTTTTCCTGGACCTGGCTCAAACTAGGGACAGCCCTACGTGAAGATAGCCCAAGGCTGGAGGTAGCTCATTAGCTCATTGCATTGGAGGAACTAAAGATCGCTACAACTAGAACAGAGAATTAAAAAGCAATGGAGTATAAATGGATACAGTTAAAAAAAGGTTTAAGATAATCTATTATGTATTTTGTTGTAAGGAATGTTAAGAGAGTAAGTGCCCTTTAATTGCTTCATGGCATGTGTGATTCTTACAGGAAGTTAAACATGAAATTTTATCTGTAGTTTCTAAAATAGATGTTGAAATGCCCATATGTATTCTTTCACACTGTTAAAAAAAAATCTATAATCTTGTAAACAGCTAAACCCTTATGAAAAATTTACTGAACATTTTTTAAATAAATGACAAGATGTTGAGCAAAGCATGCTAAAGCTGTTTTAAATGATGAAAATTATTAGAACTATTTTTTCAAGAGTGTTCTATTACTGCTAAAACAAATTGAGTAATTTCAATCTCCAACAAGTATGTAATGGTATTTAATTCAATTTAGTTGAAACTTATTCACCTAAGAGCCTTACTTTTCTATTTTTTCAAATTAGTTCAATTAAAAAAAAAAGATAAGCACATTTTTAGTACCCAATTTTAGATCCTATTTCACTTGTCTAGTTTCATAGAGAAAGAGAAAAAGGAATTAATGCACTCTGCCAAGTCTATGAATCAAAATATCAAAGTGTCCGCCATGCCATAATATATTCTATGGTATTAATTTAAAAATGATATATCCTCAGTTTAAAAATGTGCTGCTAATAAAGAAAAACCCTCTGCTGTCTTTTAGTTTTGGGTAACAATTTCCCCTTCCAACAACACTATCTTTTTATGAATTCATGTGTTATTTACCACTTCTAATTTTAAATTTTGACAGAAACTGTTGTGAGTTGAGCACACATATATTTGGAACGAGGGTGTGAATAGTCAGTTGCCAGTTATAAGTTGACCTCAATTTAGGAAGCACATTATTTTTAACTTTAAAATTTCCATGTTATATGATAAGTCATTTGCCCGTGCAATTCTATTTGTAAGGCTTGGGCACCAATTATATTTTGTTTTGTGATAACATATGGTGTAAGATATGAGTTTTATCAGTTTTTTTATTATTTTTTTAAAATTACCTTATAGATGAAAATTTATCCTAGAATAAAACTTTTGAACACAATAAAATAAGAAACAAATTATTCTTACCTCTTATTTCCTACTTCATAAAGTTAATTGTCCTTCTATTATTGCCATCACCATTATTCTATAGCTGGAATGTCTAGAGAAAGGGTAACTTTTTGGAATCTTGATGTGAATAATAGTAATGTTAAAATAGATTTCCTAATATATAGTAAAGCTTATTTTCACATTATGTAGGAAGTAACAAGTATTGGGAGTATAAAGACATTTGAATCTACTGAAGGCATTCATTTTCTTATTTAAACACAATATTCAAAATGATAATTAACTAGGTTCTTTAATCCTAGTTTTGAAATTTTTTTCAAATATTGGTTATTTAAAAATGTATAATTTGGTCAACACAAATTACTTTCATACTAAGTAACAACTGGCAAATCTTTGGAAAACTTGATGGCGTAGTGGCTAAAAGCTGCGGCTGCTAACCAATCAGTTCGAATCACCAGGTGCTCCTTGGAAAACTTAGGGAGCAGTTCTACCCTTTCTATAAGGTTGCTATTAGTCAGAAGCAACTCGACAGCAAGAGTTTTATGTATTTATTTATTTTGGCAAATCTTTAAAGTTTAGAGATATGTGCATATATTTTAACAAAGACTTTAAAGAGGAAATACATACACTTGTTTAATTGGATATATTTCCTTTAGAACACTGAAAATTGGCTGTCAGATTTCTTCTTATATTGAGTTAAATTTGGTTGAAATGACCACTTACAGAATCCATGCATGTCCAGGTATCCTCTGCCAGAGATCACGCTGCTTTAGTCAGGATGTACGACTGGGACTAGCTGTTCTCAAGACTTCCAGGAGAAATTCATCCAGAGAAACCTGTGATACATTCCTCAGAAAGTTGTAGAAATAATGGCTTTTGGGAAAACATTATTGCCCAGAATGACAGCAGAGCCAAATTATTGCAATGTCTCCGCCTTCAGGTAGCAGGGCTTTTGGCGATGCCTCCTTGCCAGCTTCCATTATTTCACACCAGGCCATTCAAACTGCCAAACCTATAGCTCTGCTTTCTCTAGAGTATTATCAACCTCAGGAGCCAAAGTGTGTAGAAAAAATGTGTGGACCAGCACTCTTTGAAGCAAAGGAAAACAGTATAGTTTTTAGTTTGCAAGGGTAGAAATTGTAGAATTATAACCAGCTGGCTTAAATAATATCAAAACTTGAAGAACATGCACATGGCCTATTGAATAAGCTACATTTTACCGCCCTGAATCTGATCATACTTCATTCAATCTCTGAACGTGTTCTCACTTTGAAAATGATTTTCTGAGCTATTTTTCATCTTTGCAAAAAAATCTACATATTTTCTTGATCAACCATTTTTAACCTAATAACTTATACAAGCCAGTTACAGAAAAATTACAGATGTAGTCACCTGAGTTTTTTAATGTAAAAGCATCAGTGATGTTAGTTATCATGCACTGTCATTACTAGTAGGGGAGAATTCACCATATTGTTGAAATCCTCAATACTAGAAAAATAAGCAATGCAGGCAAAATTGAGAATGGAAATCTTGTTAAACTACAGAACTTGGTAGCTGTTGTTGCAGTGCCGTGTGCTTACTTTTTCTATCGCTCAGATAAAAATGGCTTTTGACTTAGAACCAAGGTGACTCAGTTAGAGATCTGACATTATGTGAGGTTCTTCATTGTCCTTCCTTATGACAGTCATATATTTTTTTGAGAAGATAATAAATTTGAAACATACCAGAGAGTAAATCATTAGATTCTAGGTTTTTACGAGTTTTGTTCTGTTGTATTATATGCTCGACATTACATTTTTTACCTACTCCATCATCTCACAAAAACCCATTGCTTTTGAGTCGATTCCAACTCATAGCAACCCTACAGGACAGAGTAGAACTGCCCCATAGGGTTTCCAACGAGGGGCTGGTGGATTCAAACTGCCTATCTTTTGTCTAGTAGCCAAGCTCTTAACCACTGCACCACCAGGGCTCCATCTTCTCACACAGTGAGCGTACAGTGCACGATGTTTTATTTTTCTACAGTTGTGAGACCAATTTTGTAGGAACTTTAAAAATGAATGACTAGATTTATATGTTTCAAAGTCTAACTTTTCAAAAATTGGACAAATTTACATTTAAAAGGGAAAGTTATTTAAATATCCCATTGTATGGACAATGATCTTTGTATTCACTATATAAGTTCCTCTACAATCAGCACGAGATCTGTACATGAAACCAAGCAAGAGGGTGAAAGTCCATCATATACTACGTTTTAGATAATTTCATACAAGTTGTACTAGTGTTCACCTTGTACATGTTTCCTTTAATATGTAATTAACTAGTGCTCTTCCAGGTAGTATATTTGATATTATATGCCAAAGACTGGAAACATAGGTAAATACATAAAAAATGGACAATTGACATTACATTACGTGATGAAGCTATCATATCTATATTTCCAGATTTTATTTTCACCCTGAATATGCATTGAAATAATTATAGAAATCAAGTCTATTATTTTTTCTATTCGGTTTGCCTCTTTCTAGAAGTTAAATCAATACATAATCATATTCTTATAATTGGCTGCCGCTTATTCAGAGCACACCATATGCATTGCCCATTCAAGGAAATCATTTTGAAATACGTTTTGTGGAATTAACAGTGATTGGTAGAAAATATTTTGCAAATTCCATATTTATTGATGCTAACCTTGTCTTCCTTATCTTCCTTATAGTATATTAAGTATCGGAATCTTTTCTATTTATCACAATTGCCAAGCCTGTATTTCCCCAAGTGCATATTTTCACTAAAAATTTGCAAAACAAAAGAGAAATGTATATGTCTTAACTCTTATGCTTCCTGTTCAATTGTGTATTCACTAACCCTAATGCTTTATTAAGTTAGAGCAATGTTTTTTTTATTATTATTTTTAAATGAATGGTTTAAAACTCTGTAGTTCAATGAAAACAAAGATCAACTTATGTAATATATCAGGTGTTTTACTGGATATTTTACTTATACTCTTTAACTTGATCATCACAGAAACTAAATTTATATATTCATTTCTAGTTAGGAAATAGGAAACTCAGAGTAGTAGTTCCTAGCATATCTAGGCATGTTATTATTGAACTTAAGTCTGTCTAGCTTCAAATTCACTTAACTCTGTATGATACTATATGGCTTTTTACTGATGCCATTTTTCTAACTTTAAACTTTATTTTTTCCCTGGAGTTTAGGCACCAAATTTGTTCTCAGGTATAGGACCACAATTATAGTCCAAGGGAATGTAAATGATCTCCTTTGGAAGAACATGTTTTCTATGCTTATTCTGTCTTGATTTTAATTAATTTGATTATGCCAATTTTTAAATATTTGTTTTGACAAGATCATAAGATACCATATTTCTTTTAAAACCTTCATTCTAATGAGGTGTAAGTAGCACAGGTTTTTTAGTCATACCAGTGACCATCCCGGAATAAACCTATATTACCTTTGAATTATGCTTTTCAAATGGCATTTTCCTATACACATAGCAAAGATTCATTTTTTCCAACACTGTATGAACATAAACTTAGCTCAGTTAATATTTAAAACGACCACTATATTCAGAATGTTGCATTACAGTATTCTTTTTAATAGCCAAGGAAGTTTTATTTTAAGGTACATTGTAATATGATCTAATGTTATAATGCATTGTATAAATTCTCTTTACAGAACATGCATTATAAATTAGGTAATTAATGTATTATTTATATATAGGTTGTATGTGTATTTCAAAATATAACATGGAATAACGGAAAAAAGAAATGGAAAAAGAGGACGGAGATATTAGAAATGATAAAAATAATGCTAATACTATTACTAATGGAAATACAATAGATCCACATCTGTTTAGCCAAGTACTGTATAATTTATCTTCTCTCAAGCCCCAAAACAGTAACATTAGTTATTCTTTCCAAAGTGACTGACTTGTTTCAAACTTGGTCTTTCATGTGACATTTTGCTTTTGTGATTGCTGAAAAATTGTTGGTGTTGTTAATTGCTGTCCCGCCAATTCTGATCCCATGTGTACAGAGCAGAACTTCTCCACAGGGTGTTCAAGGCTGTGACTTTTCAGAAACATATCACCAGGCCTGTCTTCCGAGGTGCTTCTGGGTGAGTTTGAACTCCCATCCTTTTGGCTAGTAGTTGACAGCTTAGCCATTTGCACCACCCAAGGACTAGCGTGTAATTTTTTGCCTTTGAAAGTTACATGCTAACTTCTTTAACATAGGCGACTTAATATAAACTTCAGACCTAAATGCAGGCACCTAGTAATGCAATCATCTTTACAACTATTAAGAATTTAGTTAAGATGAAGTTAATCATGAAATTTAATTCCGTGATTAAAACAAATTACCCTGTAATTGTGGGAAAATAGATTTTTAAATGTATCTTTCACAAGCCAGTTTTAATTAGATTAAAAAATTGAATATGTTATATCAGTGTTTTATAACTATTAAACATCACCTTTAATTAGATTAAAACTGTCTTAAATTTACTGAATGGATATAAAATTTGTATTGCTGAGAAATAAGAAAAATAGACATGACGTGTAAAAGAACAAATGTTGGAAATATTGATGGTTTTAGAACAAGTTCTATTATTGAAATTTTTTATTTCTAAGTTTTTTTTAAATAATATTTTATTGTATTTTTAATGACAGTATGCACAGCAAAACAGGTTGCCACTCAACAATTTCTGTATGTATTGTACTGTATGTATGTACTGGTCACATTCTTAACATTGTATCAACATTTTCATTCTTGTCTATGCTTCAAGTAAGTTTTACCTCTAAATACAAGTAATGTTTTAACTATGATAGGGAAACAGGATCTTGGCTTTATCATTCTTTAAAAACATTACTATTGACTAAAATATTATTTATTATTATTGGCTAAGACCTTTGCATGTCCACCTAAATTTTAAAATCAGCCCTTTGTGAGCTTCATGCTTTGCTCATTCTAATCTGTTAGGATGACTATTTTTCTGGCATGCTTAGTGTCCTCACGTAAATACATTGGTGAATATTCAACCGAGTACCTTAGGGGGACACCCAGCATATCTCTGGAGTTCTTTCTGTGTGCAGGTCTCTCTTTTTTTGTACTCTGATCTATTCACCTTGGCTACTCAGTCTCCCAGCCACTTTCTTCATTCCAAGAAGACTACCAGGTTCTGCTTATTTATTGTTTTTGTTTTTTCCTGTGCCATGTCTTATGTAATTTACCCAGGCAGTATTTTCCAAACGTGGTCAATCGTGAGACTTACCTTGTTAGTTTCATGTCTCACTGGGATCAATGCCCTTCACTGCCTGTGTCTAATACCATGCCTGCTGTCGGACATTTTATCAGCTTTCTAGTTGGTGCAGAAGGGAGCATAAATCTGGTCCCTGTCATTCCATTTTGTCCAGATGTGTGAGAGTAATTTGCTTTTTATGTAGAATAATTACATGTGTTATGTTCTCACTTGTTTTTCAACAATTTATTTTCTTTTTTTTGAGTGGCAAAGAAAATTCAGTAAATTATAAAAGATATGCTGTTTAAATTGACCTTCCAAACGTGTATTGATATATCTAAAGAAACAAACAACAAGCAAATAAAATCAAAATTTGAAAAAATGCACTTCATTATGAACAAACATTTCTGCAAATATTCGGCATATGTTCTGAATAATCATCAAGTTGTGGCAAAAGGTAGCATCTGCAGTAGCTGTTTCATCTGAGTCGAGAAATGCATCTGAAATCCTGAGCTGCTCAGGATGCCAGATTTTTTTCTGGGAATAATGCAAGTCTGTATTCATATGGTTTTAACTGCATTCCAGATTAAGCATGCTTAAATTGAGAGTTGTAGCCTTTTAGGAGATACACAAAACTTAAAGGCACTACTGATTTGAAGCATGTATTTTTTTTTAATTTTTATTTTGTTTTAAGTGAAAGATTACAAATCAAGTCAGTCTCTCACACAAAAACTTATACACATCTTGCTACGTACTCCCAATTGCTTTTCCCCAAATGAGACAGCCCGCTCCCTCCTTCCACTGTCTTTTCCTGTCCATTTCGCGAACTTCTACCCCCCTCTATCTTTTCATCTCCTCTCCAGGGAGGAGATGCCAACATAGTCTTAAATGTCCACCTGATCCAAGAAGCTCACTCCTCACCAGCATCCCTCTCCAACCCATTGTCTAGTCCAATCCCTGTCTGAAGAGATGGCTTTGGGAATGGTTCCTGTCCTGGGGCAACAGATGGTCTGGGTGCCATGACCATCAGGGTCCTTCTAGTCTCAGTCAGACCGTTAAGTCTGGTCTTTTGATGAGAATTTGGGGTTTGCATCCCACTGCTCTCCTGCTCCCTCAGGGGTTCTCTGTTGTGTTCCCTGTTAGGGAAGTCATCAGTTGTGGCCGGGCACCAAATAGCACTTCTGGTCTCAGGATGATGTAGTCTCTGGTTCATGTGGCCTTTTCTGTCTCTTGAGCTCGACTTACCTTGTGCCCTTGGTGTTCTTCATTCTCCTTTGATCCAGGTGGGTTGAGGCCAATTGATGCATCTTAGATGGCTGCTTGCTAGCATTTAAGACCTCAGATGCCACTCTCCAAAGTGAGATGCAGAATGTTTTCTTAATAGATTTTATTACACCAGTTGGCTTAGATGACCCCTGAAACCATGGTCCCCAAACCCCCACCCCTGCAACACTGGCCTTTGAAGCATTCACTTTATTCAGGAAAATGTTTTGCTTTTGTTTAGTCCAGTTGTGCTGACCTTGCCTGTATTGCGTGTTGTCTTTCACCTCACCTGAAGTAGTTCTTACCTACTATCTAATTAGTGAATACCCCTCTCCAACCCTCCCTCTCTCCCCCTCTCGTAACCATCAAAGAATGTTTTCTTCTCGTTTAAACTATTTCTCCAGTTCTTATAATAGTGGTCTTCTACAATATTTGTCCTTTTGCAACTGACTAATTTCACTCATCCTTCTGAAGTCCTCCATTGTAAGATATGTTTCACAGTTTCAGCACTGTTCTTTATCAATGCATAGTATTCCATTGTGTGAATATACCATAATTTATTTATCCGTTCATCCATTAATGGGCACCGTGGTTGCTCCCATCTTTTTGCTATTGTAAACAGTGCTACAATGAACATGGGTGTGCATATATCTCTTCCTGTAAAGGCTTTTATTTCTCTAGGATATATTCCAAGGAGTGGGATTGCTGGATTGTATGGTAGTTCTATTTCTAGCTTTCTAAGGAAGTACCAAATCGATTTCCAAAGTGGTTGTACCATTTTACGTTCCCACCAGCAGTGTATAAGTGTTCCAATCTCTCCACAGCCTCTCCAACATTATTTTGTGTTTTTTGGATTAATGCCGGCCTTGTTGGAGTGAGATGAAATCTCATTGTAGTTTTGATTTGCGTCTCTCTAATGGCTCATGATCATGAGCATTTCCTCATGTATCTGTTAGCTACCTGAAAGTCTTCTTTAGTGAAGTGTCTGTTCTTATCTTTTGCCCATTTTTAATTGGGTTATTTGTCATTTTTATAGTTGAGTTTTTGCAGTATCATGTAGATTTTAAGATTAGGGGGTGATCGGAAATGTCATAGCTAAAAACTTTTTCCCAGTCTGTATGTAATCTTTTTACTCTTTTGGTGAAGTCTTTGGATGAGCGTAGGTGTTTGATTTTTAGGAGCTCCCAGTTATCTGCTTTTCTTCTGCATTTTTGGTAATTTTTTTTCACTTTTTTTTTATTAACTTTTATTGAGCTTCAAGTGAACGTTTACAAATCAAGTCAAACTGTCACATATAAGTTTATATACACCTTACTCCGTACTCCCACTTGCTCTCCCCCTAATGAGTCAGGCCTTCCAGTCTCTCCTTTAGTGACAATTTTGCCAGCTTCCAACTCTCTCTATCCTCCCATCCCCCCTCCAGACAGGAGATGCCAACACAGTCTCAAGTGTCTACCTGATACGAATAGCTCACTCTTCATCAGCATCTCTCTCCTATTTGGTAATGTTTTGTGTACTGTTTATGCCATGTATTACGGTTCCTATTGTTGTCCCTATTTTTTCTTCCATAATCTTTATCATTTTAAATTTTATATTTAGGTCTTTGATCAATTTCGATCTCGTTTTTGTGCATGGAGTGAGGTATGGGTCTTGTTTCATTTTTTTGCAAATAGATCTGCAGTTACGCCAGCATCATTTGTTAAAAAGATGGTCTTTTCCCCATTTAACTGTTTGGGGCCTTTGTCAAATATCAGCTGCTCATATGTAGTTGGATTTATGTCTAGATTCTCAATTCTGTTCCATTGGTATATGTATCTATTGTTGTACCAGTACCAGGTTGTTTTGACTACTGTGGCAGTATAATAGATTCTAAAATTAGGTAAAGTAAGGCTTCCACTTTGTTCTTCTTTTTCAGTAGTGCTTTACTTATAGGGGGCCTCGTTCCCTTCCATGTGAAGTTGGTGATTTTTTTCTCCAACAGATTAAAGAATGTCGTTGGAAATTGGATCAGAATTGCAATAAATTTATGGATCGCCTTTGATAGAATAGTAATTTTTATAATGTTAAGTCTTTCTATTCACGAGCAAGGTATGTTCTTCCACTTATGTCTCTTTTGGTAACTTGTAGAAGAGTTTTGTAGTTTTCTTTGTATAAGTCTTTTACATCTCTGGTAAGATTTATTCCTAAGTATTTTATCTTCATGGGGGCTACTGCAAATAGCACTGATTTGGTGATTTCCTCTTAGATGTTCTTTTTGTTGGTACAGACAGATCCAACTGATTTTTGTATGGTTACCTTGTATCCCAAAACTTTGCTGAGCTCTTTTATTAGTTTCAGTAGTTTTCTTGAGGATCCCTTAGGGTTTTCTGTGTATAAGATCATGTCATCTGCAAATAGAGATAATATTACTTCTTCCTTGCCAATCTGGATGCCCTTTATTTCTTTATCTAGCCTAAATGCTCTGGCTAGGACTTCCAGCACAATGTTGAATAAGGGTGGTGATAAAGGGCATCCTTGTCTGGTTCCCAGTCTCAAGGGGAATGCTTTCAGGCTCTCTCCATTTAGGATGATGTTGGCTATTGGCTTTGTATAAATGCCCATTATTGTGTTGAGGAATTTTCCTTTTATTCCTATTTTGCTGAGACTTTTTATCATGAATGGGTGTTGAACTTTGTCAAATGCCTTTTCTGCACCCATTGATAAAATCCTGTGATTCTTGTTGTTTGTTTGTTTTTGTATATGATGGATTACATTAATTGTTTTTCTGATTCTGAACCATCCCTGCATACCTGGTATGAATCCCAGTTGGTCACGGTGAATTAATTTTTGATATGTTGTTGAATTCTATTGGCTAGAATTTTATTGAGGATTTTTGCATCTAAGTTCATGAGGGATATAGGTCTGTAATTTTCTTTTTTGTGGTGCCTTTACCTGGATTTGGTATCAGGGATATGGTGGCTTCATAGAATGATCTTGGGAGTATTTCATCTTTTTCTATGCTCTGAAATACCTTTAGTAGTAGCAGTGTAAACTCTTCTCTGAAAATTTGGTAGAACTCTGTGGTGAAAATGTCTGAGCCATGGCTTTTTTTTTGTTGGGAGTTTTTTGATCACCTTTCAACTCTTCTTTTGTTATGGGTCTATTTAGTTGTTCTACTTCTGTTTGTGTTAGCTTAGGTAGGCAGTATTTTTCCAGGAATTCATCCATTTCTTCTAGCTTTTCAAATTTTTTAGAGTACAATTTTTCATAGTATGATTCTTTTAATTTCAACTGGGTCTGTTGTAATATTGCATATCTAATTTCTTATTCGGGCTATTTGCTTCCTCTCCTGTTTTTCTTTTGTCACTTTGACCAATGGGATCAGTTTTGCTGATTTTTTCAAAGAAACAGCTTTTGGCCTTCTTAATTCTTTCAATTGTTTTTCTGTTTCATTTAGTTCTGCTCTAATTTTTATTATTTGTTTTCTTCTGGCGCCTGAGGGTTTCTTTTGTTGCTATCTTTCTATTTGTTCAAGTTGTAGGGATAATTCTTTGATTTTGGCCCTTTCTTCTCTTTGGATGTGTGCATTTATTGATATAAATTGACCCTGAGTACTGCTTTCCCTGTGTCCCAAAAGTTCTGATAGGAAGTGTTTTCGTTCTCATTGGATTCTATGAATTTCTTTATTCCAACCTTAGTATCTTCTATAATCCAGTCTTTTTTAAGCAGAGTATTGTTCAGTTTCCAAGTGTTTCTTTTCCCTGCTTTTTCTGTTATTGATTTCCATTTTTATGGCCTTATGGTCAGAGAAGATGCTTTGTAATATTTCAGTGTTTTGGATTCCACTAAGGCTTGCTTTATGGCCTAATATGTGGTCTAGTCTAGGGAATGTTCCATGTGCACTAGAAAATAAAGTATACTTGGTTGCTGTTGGATATAGTGTTCTGTATATGTCTGTGATGTCAGGTTGGTTTATTGTGGCATTTAGATCTTCTGTGCCTTTATTGAGCTTCTTTCTTTCTTTCAACACACCAAAAGTGGTGTGTTGAAGTCTCTTACTATTATTGTGGAGTTATCTATCTCACTTTTCAAAGCTGAAAGAGTTAGTTTTATGTATCTTGCAGCCCTGTCATTGGGTGCATAAATATTTAATATGGTTATATCTTCTTGGTGTATTGTCCCTTTAATCATTATATAGTGTCCTTCCTTATCCTCTATGATGGATTTAACTTTAAAGTCTGTTTTGTCAGAATTTAATATTCCCACTCCTGCTCTTTTTTTGTTTTTTGCTTGGTATATTTTTTCCCATTCTTTGAGTTTTAGTTTGTTTGTTTCTCTGAGTCTAAGGCGTGTTTCTTGTAGGCTGCATATAATCGAATAATGTTTTTTAATCCATTCTGCAGCTCTCTGTCTCTTTATTGTTGCATTTAGTCCATTTACATTCAGGGTAATTATGGATAGGTATGAATTTAGTGCTATCATTTTAATGTCTTTTTTTGTGCGTTGTTGACAGTTTCTTTTTCCCACTTACTTTTACGTGCCGAGTTGATTATTTTTATATATTGTCCTTTCCTCATATTTGTTGTTGTTGATTTTGTTTCTGCTGAGTCTCTATTTTTTTCTTGTATTTTATTTTGATGAGTAGGATAGTTTTGGTCCTCTGTGGTTAACATATTATTTACCCCTATTTTTCTATGTTTAAACCTAACATTTATTTCTTTGTATTGCCTTATCTTTCTCTCCGTATGTAAGATCTCTGACTATATTTCTTAGTCCCTCTTTATTGTTTTAATGTTGTCTTTTTTTTACATAACAACATTGCTGTTACTCTGTTTTGAGCTTTTTTTTTTTTAATCTTTTTTTGGTTTTTTGATTTTCCTGTCTGGGTTGACTTCTGATAGCTCTGCCCAGAAGTCTACTCTTGGTTTGATACCTGACATTATTGATTTTCTAACCAAAAATTTCCCATTAGTATTTCCTGCAGTTTTGGTTTGGTTTTTATGAATCCCCTAAACTTCTGTTTATCTGGAAATATTGTAATTACACATTCATATTTAAGAGACAGTTTTGCTGCATATATGATTCTTGGCTGTCTATTTTTTTCCTTCGATTTTTTAAATAAGTCATCCCATTGCCTTCTTACCTGGATGGTTTCTGCTGAGTATTCTGAGCTTATTCTTATTGGCTCTCCTTTGTAGGTGACTTTTTGTTTATCCCTGGATGCTCTTAAAGTTCTCCCTTTATCTTTGGTTTTGGCAACTTTTAATTATAATATGTCTTGGTGACTTTCGTTTAACACCTACTTATGGGGAGTTCAATGAGCATCTTGGAAAGATATCTTCTCATCTTTCACGATATCAGGGAAGTTTTCTGCCAACAAATCTTCAACAATTGTCTCTGTATTTTCTGTTATCCTGTCCTGTTCTGGTGCTCCAATCACTTGTGGGTTATTTCTCTTGTTAGAGACCCACATGATTCTCAAGTTTCCTTCATTTTTTAAAATTCTTTTATCTGATTTTTCATCAAATATATTAGTGCTAAGTCATTTATCTTTAAGTTCAGAAATTCTGCCTTCCACTTGCTCAATTCTGCTCCTCTGATCTTCTTTTGGGTTGTCTACTTCTGTAATTTTATTGTCAGTTTTCTGAATTTCTGATTGTTCTTTGTCTATGTATTTTTCCAGCTTATTAAATTTTTTCATCATGTTCCTGAATAATCTTTTTAATTTCTTCAATTGCTTTATCTGTGTGTTCCTTGGCTCGTTCTGCTTATTTCCTCATCTGTGTGTTCCTTGGCTTGTTCTGCGTATTACCTCATTTCCTTCCTGATGGCTTGAAAGGTTCTGTATATTAATCTTTTGTATTCTGCCTCTGGTAATGCCAGGAATGCACTTTCGTGTAGATGATCCCTTGATTCTTTGTTTTGAGAGCTTGTTGAGGAGATCATGGTCTGTTTCTTTATGTGAATTGATATTGACTGTTGGCTCTAAGCCATCTACAAGTTATCATCTTAGTTTATTTTATGTTTGCTTACTGTGTCATAACTTCTTGCTTTGTTTTGTTTTGATATGCCCAAATGGGTTGCTTGAGGGAGCTAGCTTGATTATTTTCACCTTTGGAGCTCTGATGTCCTGTCCCCAGATGGCTAGAGCAGTTATCAGGCATATCAGCCTAGGATTCCATTCACTTTTCTTGCATGAATTCAGCTCAGGTGTCCAGGTAGCTGATCATCAAGTGTGTGGTACAGGCTTTGTCCTACAGTCTTAAAGAGGCAGGGGTGATTGTTGTAGGTACTGGTATCTGGTTGCAGCAGGAGGTCACACTCTGAACAAGGCAGGAATTGAGAATCATCCCCCACATGTCTCTGAGGAAAGTGTGTCCCTGCTCCCTAGAGCATACAGGTGGGTGGGCTCTGCAGATGGACCATGGTCACCCAATGTTTTTGGTTGTAAGTACTGGGAGGTATCTGTTATTCTTGGATCCCTGTCACCGTGGGTGGCTAGGTGTCCTGAGTGAAGCTTCCAGTCCTTAAGCCCCCAATGTGGGTAGGTGAGGACCCTGTTTAATAAGCAAGCAATGTCAAACATCAAACACCCACCTCGCCACCGCACAGCTGAAACAGTTGGAGTCTTCAGGAGAATAGGCCCACACAGGTCTATGAAAAGAGGAAAGGTACCCAAAGTCCATGGACTGTTATTTCTGGGCAGGAGCCTCTCCTGTCCTGAGCTCCCCTGGTTGGTGGAGCTGGCAAATTATCTTTTCCCCCAATTCCAAATTTTTTCCTTCTCCAAGGCCGGAAGGATGGCTGTAGGTGCTCAACAGGGCCTATCTCAGGCCCAGGGAATAAAATATATGCAAGTACTTAGCTTTTGCTGAGAGCGCCGCTCTTCTCTGGTTCCGGAGGTGTGAATAGGATGTGTGCCTGGCTCCTTCTTTGTGAATAAACTGCTACCGAAGGTTAGTACAGCCCGCTGCTGCCACTCCAGGAATGGTGCCTAAGGGCTCCCCGCAATTCAGGTCCAGTAACACCTCTCAGCTTCTGAACCGTCTCTTCTTTCCCCTGCCCTTCAGTTCCTTTTCTAAGCTTGCCTTTTATGCTCAGGGCTCCTAGCTTGTCATAAATATACTCGTTTCACTTGTTTTTTCAGGTCTTTGTTATAAAGAGGGCTCACCGGAAGCATCTGTCTATTCTGCCATCTTGGCTCTGCCTCTCTTGAAGCAGGTATTTTGACCAAATTTACCGATAGTTATAATGCTTTTATGATCATTACAGTCCAAGAGTAGCAGAACATGTGTTTTTTAAATTTTATTTATTTTGTTGTTGATTTTATTGAGATATACAAAGCAAAACATAAACCTATTCAACAGTTTGTACATCTACAATTCGGTGACCTTGATATCATTCTTCAAGTTGTGTAAACATTCTCACCCTCCTTTTCTGAGTTGTTCCTCACCATTAACATAAACTCACTGCACCCTAAGGTTCCTGTCTAATCTTTTGAGTTACTGTTGTCAATTTAATCCCATATAACCAAACCAGAAAAACAAACCCATTGCTGGTGAGTCGATTCTGACTCATAGTGATCCTGTAGGACATAGTATAGCATAGTATAATTTCCAGCGAGCACCTGGTAGGTTCAAATGGCCGACCTTTTGGTTAGCAGCCATAGCACTTAACCATTAAGCCACCAGCGTTTCCTGATCCTGTATAGATATACCTAAGAGAATATAACATTAAAGGCAGACTTTTTTTTTTACTCTTATGCCCTCAAGTCTGTTCCTACTCATAACAACCCTGTGCACAACAAAACAAAACACTGCCTTCTACTTCTGAAAAGAATCACCCAGTGAAAGCTTCATGAATAGTAGCAAAACATGGTCTGATATAGTGCTGGAAAATGAGCCACTCAGGTTGGAGGCACTCAAAATTTGACCGGGCAAGAGCTGTATCCTCAAAGTAGAGTTGACCATAATGATGTGGAAGGAGTTAAGTTTTCAGGACCTTCATTTGCTGATGTGGCATAGCTCAAAATGAAAAGAAACTGTTGTAAACATCCATTAATAACTGGAACATGAAATATATGAAGTATGAATCTAGGAAAATTGGAAATTGTTAAAAATGAAATGGAATGCATAAACATCAATATCCCAGGCATTGACGAATTGAAATAGACTGGTATTGGCCATTTTGAATCAGACGATGACATGATCTACTATGCAGGGAATCACAACTTGAAAAGGAATGGCTTTGCATTCATCATTAAAAAGGACATTTCAAGATCTATCCTGAAGTACAAAGCTGTCAGTGATAGGATAATATCTATATGCCTACAAGGAAGACTAGATAATGCAACTATTATTCAAATTTATGCACCAATCACTATGGCCAAGGATGAAGAAATTGAAGATTTTTACCGACTTCTGCAGTATGAAATTGATCGAATCAGGATATCTTGATAATTACTGGTAATTGTAATGTCAAAGTTGGAAAAAAAGAAGAAGGGTCAGTAGTTGGATGTGGTGAGAGTAACCACGCCGGATATCTCAAGATAGAATTTGCAAGACCGACCTCCTCATTGCAGATGCTTTTTTTCAACAACATAAATGCGAACTATACATGTGGATCTTGCCAGATGGAATACACAGGAATCAAATAAACTACATATGTGGAAAGAGATGATGGAAAAGCTCAATATCATCAGCCAGAACAAGGCCATCAATTGCTTATATGCAAATTCAAATTGAAACTGAAGAAAATTAGAACAAATCCACCAAAGCCAAAGTACAGCCGTAAGTATATCCCACCTGAATTTAGAGACCATCTCAAGAAGAGATCTGACAGGTTGAACACTAAAGACTGAAGATCCCAGAAGCTGTGGAAGGACATCATACACACAGAAAGCAAAAAGTCATCAAAAAGAGAGGAAAGAAAGAAGAGACCAAAATTGATGTCAGAAGAGACTCTGAAACTAGCTGTTGAACATCAAGTAGCTAAAGTGAAATGAAAAAAATGATGCAGGAAAAAAGCTGAACGGAAGATTTCAAAGGGCAGCTGAAGAAGACAAAGTAAAGCATTATAATGACATGGGCAAAGATCAAGAGATAGAAAACCAAAAGTGAAGAGCACACTTGCCACTTCTCAAGGTAAAAAAAATAAAGAAAAAAAACTCGTGTTACAATATTGAAAGATTCCACAAGGAAAATACTAAAGGACTAAGGAAGCATTAAAAGAAGAGGGGAGGAATACACAGAGTCATAATACCAAAAAGAATTGGATGATGTTCGTAGATTTCAGGAGGTAGCGTATGATCAAGAACCGATGGATGGTACTGAATGAAAAAGTCCAAGCTGCACTGAAGACGTTGGTGAAAAACCAGGCTTCAGGAATTGATGGAATATCAATCGAGATGTTTCAACAAACAGATGCATTGCTTATTTCTTTATACCAAGAAATTTGGAAGACAGATGCCTGGCCAACCTGAACGTAGATCAAGAGGCAATCATTCGAACAGAACGAGGGGATACTGCATGGTTTTAAGTCAGGAAAGGTTTGCATCAGGGTTGTATCCTTTCACCATCCTTTCAATCTGTATGCTGAGCAAATAATCTGAGAAGCTGGATTATATAAAGAAGAATGGGACATCAGGATTGGAGGAAGACTCATTAATAACTTGCGTTATGCAGATAACACAACCTTGCTTGCTCTAAGTGAAGAGTACTTGAATTACTTACTGATGAAGGTCAAGGTCCATAGCCTTCAGTATGATCTTCAACACAAAGGAAACAAAAATCCTCACAACTAGACCAATAAGCAACATCATGATAAATGCAGAAACAATTGAAATTGTCAAGGATTTCATTTTACTTGGATCTATAGTCAACACCCATGGAGGGGGCAGTAAAGAAATCAAAAGATGCATTGCATTGGGCAAATCTGCTGCAAAAAGTGTTAAAAAGCAAAGAAGTCACCTTGAAGACTAAGGTGTGCCTGACCCAAGCGTATGGTGTTTCCAGTTGCCTCATATGCCTGCGAAAGCTGGTTGATGAATAACTAAGACAGAAGAAGAACCGATGCCTTTGAATTGTGGTATTGGAGAAGAATATTGAATATACCATGAACTGCCAAAAGAACCAACAAATCTGTCTAAGAAGAAGTACAGCAGAATGCTCCTTAGAAGCAAGGATGGTGAGATTATATCTCGCATGCTTTGGACATATTTTAGGAGGGACCAGTCCCTGAAGAACGACATCATGCTTGGTAAAATAGAGGGTCAGCAAAAAAAGGAAGACTGTTAATGAGATGGACTGACACAGTGGCTGAAACAATGTGCTCAGGCATCACAACAATTATAGGATGGCACAGAACTGGGCAGTGTTTCATTCTGTTGTATGTAGGGTTGCTATGAGTAGGAACAGACTTGAGGGCACCTAACAGCAGTTAAAAAAAAAAAAAGTCTGCCTTTAATATTATATTCTCTTAAGTATATCTATACAGGATCAGGAAACCCTGGTGGCTTAATGGTTAAGTGCTAAAAGTTTCATGGGCAAAAGGAGCTAACGCCAAGACTAAAGTAGGCTATAAATGAAGAAATTAAGGATGTCAGCTCCCTAACCCTAACTATGTGAAACACAAGTGAAGTAAGGTTTTTGCAAAATCATGGGAAGTGATAGAAATTGATTATTAGAGAATTTTATTTTTTTTAAAAAAAGAGGAAGAGTATGGTAGTGAAAAGATTTTTTATTGCAGCTATAAATATTCAGACTGTAACTTTTTTGTATATGGCTTTCTAAGACCCAAGCCCAAATGTTCTGATTTTATCAGATATGCAGTGCCTAGAATACTCCTTGTTTAGCAAAAACTGTTTTATTTATTTCTGAGTTGGCAGCATTCTTAGAAATTGCTTTACAGAATAACAGTGCTCAAAGAGAATGTTACCAAATTGTCATTGGTTCCTCCTTTTACTCAACTAATATCTGAATACTTATTTTATAGCACACTCTCTTGTGGGTTCTAAAGATAAAGAAGTAAACAAGAGGAAACAGACACACACAAACACACACCAACATGAAATTCTTCCCTGAGGTGGTTTATATTCAGATACATGTCTTACCCATCAGCAGGATGCAGACAATACAAAAGGAGGGTGCCTCTGCCGCATGTACACCTTCCAAATCCTTTGCAAGAGCATCTAATTTGCGAACCTGTTTGGAACCCAGGACCTGTGAGTCCCTGGCATCTGCAGTAAAATGAATGTTCACTACACCAATGCTAAAAGGGATGCTGACTGCCAATTTGCCACATCCTCATAAGGCCATTGTGGAAAGCAACTTAAGAATAACTGTGTACTGCATGTTATTCTACTTTCTGTAATTAACCGGCATCACTGTTTAGGGCTTCTGCAGCTTGGGAATAGACATTTTATTATTATTAATATTTTTACTTTTAATTAAATGCATTCACATTAGCATATGAATGATTGACATATTTCATCTCCCCTCCAACTGCATTTAGCTGTTTTAAAAACATTCATTGCCCTAAATTATCTCCAATTAACAGAAGGCTTTGAGAAAGTTACATACAAATAGAACATAGAACATATTTTATATATATATATACACACACACACATATATCTCCGCAATCTTTGTCGGGATTAGAATAAGAAATTTAACAACATACTTCAAATATGTACTAACTCTTTTGTAAATACCACAAGCAGCAGCTCCAAATCATGTTCTGTGAATAATAAATTTCCTGGATGAAGAAAATTAAAGTGATGTTTTAAAACAGAGTTTATAAGCATTACAACGTTCTTTAATAGAGTTAGGTTAATGAATACAGATCACGATTGAATCATAATTTCCTTAAACTACACAGTATAAAGTTTATGCCCCTGTTCACGGTAACAGTTATGATTAGATTAACACTCTCAAAATAAAAACTTAGCCATACTGTGTTTCTTGGGTCTATCTACACGGATTTTTATGTAGCTTTATATTTACATGCATTGATGTCTCCAGACTTCTTTGCCATTGTCTGTCAGTAGTAAACTTAAGCTATGTGTACAGAATGCTTTAAAAAAATACAACATGTGAGAAACATGTGAACAAAAATATTTGTAAAAATATTAACTTCCTGTCAAAATTCAAACTAATCAGTGATTTTTATTACTCGTAGAATATTTTGTTTTATATTTAGTGTTAAAGTAGTATATTTTACACATACATAAAATGTTTATATCAGTATTTATATTATTTTTTCTTGTATGACTTCCTTACTGTATAATGTGCTGTTCACACATTGCCATCCTTGAAAAGACATAGAAATATTCAAATCATACATTAAAATGAAAGTTGTAAAATTCGAAGCTCAGTAAAATGGATTTAAGTAGGACAAAGTACAGATTTCCACTTTTGAAGTCACTGAGTCAAATCCACAATGAAATAATTTAGGTTGCCTTCTCCTTGTTGAGCAATAGTTTACATTTGGCTCATTTAATTTTATTTAAAAAAAATATTGTGCAACATTTGAACTTAAATTAATTCTCATGTTCAAATACCCACCTTTGTTGCAGTACTTTATAAACTTTTTCAAGTCAGTACTCAAATATATTAGCTGAAATGAAAGAACATGGGGGAAAAAAAAGGATGCAGTGGCTATTTTAATTAGAGTAAATATTTAATTCCACCCAAAACCTGAATTTACATAAGTTTTAAAATGGTTAAAACCTATGGAATTCTGCACCTAATATCTGTGACTTTATTTTACATAAATTATACTTCAAAAAGGAAAAAGCTACTACAAGTATTTTGTTCTCTAATTTATCTAGCTTATTTTTATTTGGTGAATATTGAAAGCACACATCTTTACAAAAGCAAAGTATTTAGTTGCTCTAAAATAAAATATTTTATAATATAGATTAAAAACGAAAACATATTATGAAGTACCACATAGAAGTTTGAAAAGTTTTTCCTGAATTTGTATATAGGTAGAGAAGCTCTCCCAGCATCATAAAAGAGGTTTATCGACACACTTCAACCCAATAGTGATTTACTGTTTAGGGATTACAAGACCATGATGAGACAAAGCCAGACATTTTTCAATTTATATGGCATTTTTTGACATTTTATTGATAATATTGACTCCTTTTTAGATACCTCAGTGACATTAAGGGTCTTTACTAACACCCCCATGTTTACAGAAAATCCTTCAGTTATCACAAAAGAGAAGCTTTTCCAGTGTTCAGTTTTTGTTGTTTGAAATTTGTTTGAAAATGGCCATAATAGCCTTAAATTCATATTTTTCTCCACAGTTCACACAGGATTTTTCTTTATATTAAATCATTTAATTGGCTAGCCTCTGAGTACTTCCCTGAACTATTTAAACTTATTATGATCTGTCTAATTTGCCAAACATTTATTTAATGTTTTCTATGTGCTCTAGGCACTAGAATTACTGAAATGAGAAAAGGTTAGCTTTTCCTTAAGGGAATTGGAGGTGAAGGGAAATGTCATGTTCTAACAACAGGTCAAGAACATATTGGCTATGTGTAAAGACAGTATAAACCCTTGCTACCTTCTATATGCATCACAAGGTCTTACTTCATACTGCTTGTTCTAATTTTTAATGTGGAATTAACAAACATCATGTCAGAATATTACCATATACTCAAAATATACTTAGTACTCATTAGAAGGTACTCAGGGGAAATCAACTTCTAAACATGGTAAGGCATGTGTTTTCACTATTATTTCAGCATTATGAATTGCCCAGAGAGAAGGTAGTCTTTGGAGGAGAGGTAATTTTTAATTTATTCCTCCCAACTTTTGTATAGCTACAAGTGTTCTGCCATAGGAACTGCTTAAATTCTTTGAACTCTGGTTAAACTCTTAATTTGGTGAAATGTTTATGTAGTCTCAATTTTGTGCTCCTGATAACATACAGAGATCTATTTTTTAAAAAATCTCAAGATGCGTTTCAGTACTAGAACTCCATGGGAGGACTGGCAAAAAACAAGACACCTACTGGGAATGGTACAGATCTCTGATCACTTTCTGTTCCTTGTTTTTCTAAGGCTACCTGATTTCCTAATTTATTAGTTATAAATTTTACTTTTTTTTTTCCTTTTTAGTGTCTATGGGTGAGTTACTTTAATCTCAGTTAAGAACAATATATGAACGTCATTTGATTATCTGAGGGTGTCCTTTGTCTTGCTTTTTGTATAAATCTGACTACAAGAATCAGCACCAAGCTGATTCTTATAAGATGGAGGTCAAATATACCCCATTCTCCAACTTTTCCACCATTTCTGATACCAGCTGTTTCTCTCACAGTACTCTTTCTTTATTGGGCTCAATAATTCATTGATATGGTCACACAGAATTCATGGAAACAAAATAAATACACTAACAACTTTAATAGAAGAGAATGATATAAACAAAGGGAATAAACAGAAATGAAGATACACAAAAGGTAAAGTTCAGGAGTGGTTTATGCACTGGGCCTCAATGTCCAAAAAAAGACTTGCTTATATCTCAAAGGAGACCTACTTACCCTTCCCAAACAGCAATGTTCATTCTCACCAGTCAGGAAATGTTCAAATAGAAAATTCAATAAGTCACTTAATGGTCTTGGCTACTGGTAGCTCCCCTCAGCTCTTGGCTAGGGTTCAGTCTTTACACACTTCTGCCACTATTTGGGTTTGCTCACTGGTTCTGCTTCTTCTGGTACCACTGCAGCCATTGCCTCCATCACCATTACAGGTTTACTTAGTTTGGGGGGGCCATAGAGCAGGCCCCTCGACCAAAGAACATATTTCTTTCCTGTTTCTTTTCAATCAAGAAACCCCACCTGAGGCACAGTGTTCTTGGATTTTTATAGTCTAGCTCATTTTCTTTTTGTTAATTATAAGGAAGCCTCCAAAACCAACCCGAGTAAGATTAGACGGGGCAGGGTCCTCTGTCAATTCTGATACAGGTCAACTAAAGTGTGCTTTGTAAACTGACCAATCACATGCAAGCTGTATACAGGTAGTAAACTAACCCTCACTTACAAGATTACAGCCCTACCAATCATTTTAGAAGAATATGAAACTCAGGGCCAGAAAAGCCATATAAAGAAACTCATTGCATTGCACTTTTATTTATAATTATTTTATAACGACAATAGTGATTGTAAAGACAATTATTTTCAAGCATCATTTTGAAAAAATATATTTACAATTTATCCATTGAAATATTGTATTTATCCTATAATAAAACAAACAACTGATTGGAGGTCTAAAACATTTTCTTTCCACTTTAGATATGTTCCAAGTGGAATATATGTCTATATTTATAGGACATTGATAAAGACGTTATTCTCATTTGCCTAATTTATTACATAAAATGAAAGTCAATTTATTTAGCCATTCATTGAAATACTACTATATTTTCTTACTTTTTTTTCCTTTAGTAATATATGAATATGCATTAATTTCCCAAGACTGCTGTAACAAAATACCACAAACTTGGTGCCGCTTATAGCAACAGAAATTTATTATTTTTCAGTTTTTTAGGCTAGAAGTCCTAATCAACACATTGGCCAGGGCATGCTCCTTCCAAACTCTCCAGCAGAATTTTTTTTTTTTTTTTTTTGCCTCTCCTTGCATTTCATAGCTCCAGTTATTCCTTGGCTTGTATATGTATCTGCACATGGACATCTTTTCTTTGCCTTTGTCTTTGTTTCTTCTTCTCTTTTATAAGGCACTGCTTGTGTCATAGGAGAATCCACCATGGTCCAATATGACCTTATGTTAACTGATAACCTCTTCAAAGACCCTATTTACAAACCAGGTTATGTTTACAAGTACCACAGGTTAAGACAGCATCATAGCTCTTCACTGGTCAAAATTCAATCCAAAACAGAATGAAAACTCACTTGGGAGCACAGATAATAAAGCTCAACAATGGTGAAATTAAAATCAAATTCCCTAAAAGTTTTGGAATCTGGGAAGTTGTCTTCATGAGCAGATCTAAGAGCCCAACTCTTCCCACCTGAACACCAAGGAAAGCAACTAGAAGCCAATGATCAGCCCTATGAGAACTCTGAAATAGTGGGCAAAGGGTCATAGCAAGAACCCGCAAACTGAATCAAAACAAAGACAAATATCTTATGGTAAGAAAAGCACCTCTTCCACTGTCCCTGCCCCTCTCCCTCTTGGCATGCCAGACAGCTGTAGCAGAGCCACAGCTTCACCTCACCCTCAGCCAATGCACGTCTCTACTGCACATTGCGAAGGGCCCTGACCTCTGGCTTTGAAATAAATAGAATCCATCTCCCTGAAGAACAGCTTGAAGCCTCTCCACTCCTCTCCCACCTGGCATGGCAGACAAAGGGCTGCAAAAGAGCCAAAGACATACCCATACCCCCTTAAAAAAAAAAAAAAAAACGCATTGCTCTCCTGTGCACTGGGAAGAGCCCTCATCTCTGGCTTTGAAATAAATATGACATGTCTTTCTATAAGATTATTTAGGGTGTCTTTTTTAACAAGTCTGGGGTCTGCCTGAAAGATTGAAACTGTGTTTGGGCCAGAAACAGAGCCCTCACAGAATGGAGGGAGGAGCTGTGACCAAGGACTAAGGGGTATACCTGCCTAAGTGTAGTTTAATCAGTGTGTGCTTTCTGATAGGTTTGAGAGCTTTGAAAGACTAAAACATTGGTGCAACTGAAATTGAAGCCATCACAGAACAAAGGGATGCAGCAGTAACCAAGGCAAAAGGTTGTGTCCACCTATAGATAGACTGATCAGCTTGAGGTTTCATTTCACATTATTTTTTATCTGGAATCTACTTTAGGGCAGAAACCTGGGTCTGGACTGAACTGAGGATATCACAGGGAAGGAGACAGAGAAATAAACAAAGTCTGAAGATTGTGCCTGCCTAAGAATTTCTTCTGGAAATCAGCACTCTTGGGAGCACCATATATTCAAAGGAATTGAGAAAACTAACATGTTCTAAAATCCTAAGGTCCTGGGCTCAACAAAAGTCACATGTCACACCAAGAATCAGGAAATGATGGAGCATTCAAGTGAACAAGAAGAAGACAGAGAAATAGTATTTATGGAAGCTCAAATATTGAACAGATTGGAATATAATACACAACATTAAAATAGCTCAAAGAGATAAAGGAAAACATGCACACACACACAAAAACAAAGTCAGGAAAATTATACATGCACAAAACCGGAATATAAATAAAAAGGTAGATGCTATAAAAAGAACCCAAAGAGAAACACTGAAACTGAAAGAAATAATAACTGAAATAAAAATAGACAATAACATAAACAAAATTATGGGTACTGAGAAGCAACAAAAGAGAAGGCTCAAGACTGATGAGCACAGCCTAATGGAAATGTGGGACACCATCAAATGAACTAACACATACATAATGGGAACCACAGAAGGAAATAAAAAGAAGAAAACTTACCTAATCTCACAAAGGCTGTGCTTCTACAAATCCATGAAGTTCAAAAAACTCCAATAAGGATTAACCTAAAGAGATCCACAATGAGGCAGAATATAATCAGACTCTCAAAAACTAAAGGGAAAGAAAAAATATTGAAGGCAGCAAGAGAAGAGCAAGAGACACCTACAAAAGAACAACTGCCTTACAAGAAATGTTAAATATAGGAAGGAAAAGACAGTAAAACATAACTCGAAGTTGTTTATCAAAAGAACGATCTCCAGTAAAGGTAATTGCATGGGCAAGTATAAAGGGAAGTTTTAAAGTATTTATTATCGGTAATTCTAATTGTCATGTACTTCAGGTTTTATGAGGACAAATACATAAAATGTAAGTATAAATTTATGTTACAGAGCAGATGATGTATAAAGATGTAATTGGTGATAACAACATAAATGGGGGAATGACGTCTGTATATATTTTTTGTTACCAAAATTAAGTTGGTGTTAATTTAAGCCAAATTGTTATAAATGTAATTATCTTGAGAATCAGGCTAAAAAATAAACACAAAGGAAAGGAGAGGGAAACAAAATGGTTAACTACAAAAAATCAACAAAATTCAAGGGTTGGTTATATTATAGGAAAGGAGGGACAAAGAAGGCCTACACACACACACACACAAACAGATAATAAAATGGCAGAAATAAGTCCTTCATTACTAACAATTATCTTGACTAAAAATAGACTAAATGTTCCAAACAAAAGGCAGAGGTGCCAGAATGGTTAAAAAAAAAAAAAAGATCGAGGCATTCTGGAGTCATGGAGACTTGAAGAACTCCTAAAACTATTGCCCCGACATAATCCTTTAACCTTAAACCCAAAATATCCCCTGAAGTCTTCTTAAAATCAAACAATGATTGAGCTTAACTAGTAAATAATGTCTTCCTTAAGCATTGTGCTCTTTCAAGATCTATCTATACTGGATCAAATTGACAATAGCAACACAAAAGGTTAGAAGGAACCTTAGGAAGCAGTGAGTTAACGTTAATGGGGGAGGAACAACTCAGAAAAGGAGGGTGAAAATGGTTGCACAGTACAAAGGATGCAATTAATGGCACTGAATTGTACAGGTAGAAACGGTCCTTATTATATTGTTTGGCATATTATTATAATCTGGATAAAAGCAACATATCAGTTTTGTTCATAGAATATTAGACTAAGTATTATGTATTCTCATTACGTATCTATCTAGTGTGTCTAATGATCCTTAGGCTGAAAACTTACAAACCTACTGAAAGGTGACTTAACATTAAGAGTGTATCCGCAAAAAATAAATATTAGCAAAGGAAAACCTCTGTTAGGTTATGAGATGAATAGACTCTTTTTTTAGTAGCGTCCTCTTTTTGCAGAATTTTCATTTTTTCAGCTTCAAATAGAAAGAAGATAACTTCTGTGTCTCGTTTATCCTTGAGTGGGATAATATAGATAATATAATAGTACCTTGTAAAGGCATCAAATTACAAAAGCAAAACAACATCTTTACTTCGTATTTACATATAAAAGAGTTTTAGATGTTTACTTTATATTGGTTCTTTCAGAGTCACAGGGGAACTAAGGAAGGTCCAATACAATTCAGTTCTTTTCTTGGCACCAGTAATTTTCTGTGTGCAATTGTTCAGAAGATCTCAATGGAAGTATTCAACAAAGTCTTTGCTTATACAAACTAATTTACAGTGCGTAGTATATATATCACATCATAATTTTAAGTTTTTCAAATTTTTCTTTAATCTTTAAATTAGTTAGAGTGACTCATATTTTAATTAGTAAAAAGCTCTCTCTACACACTTTTCAATCATACCTTAGAGAAAAAGAATCATGAGCCTGTCAAGCAATTATATTTTTTTCTGAAAAAATATAACAGTCATGAAATGTCTCTATGCACACAGTAAATCATATAATAACACATGCAAAAAATTGAGAAATTGATCAATATTTTATATTAAGCTCTAACCCAAAACCAAACCCGTGGCCGTAGAGTCGATTCCTACTTGCAGAGAACATATAGGGTAGAGTAGAACTGCCCCATAGGGTTTTCAAGGAACACGTGATGGATTCAAACTTCCGACCTTTTGGTTAGCAGCCGTAGCATTTAACCACTATGCTTACAGGATTTCCGTTAAACAAAACCCATTTCCATCAAGTTGATTCTGACTTGTGCAGACCCTATAAGACAGAGTAGAACTGCCCTATAGGGTTTGCAAGGAGCAGCTGGTGGATTTGAACTGTGAACCTTTGCGTTAGTAGCCTGAGCTCTTAAACACTGAGCCACTAGGGCTCCATGTTGTTGTTGTTGTTAAGTGCCATCGAGTCGGTTCTGACTCATAGCCACCCTATGTACAACAGAATGAAACACTGCCCAGTCCTGAACCATCCTTACAATCGTTGTTCTGCTTGAGATCATTGTTGCAGCCACTGTGTCAATCCACCTCGTTGACAGGCTTTCTCTTTTCCGTTGACCCTGTACTCTGCTAAGCATGATGTCCTTCTCCAGGGACTGATCCCTCCTGACAACATGTCCAAAGTATGTAAGATGCAGTCTCGCCATCCTTGCCTATAAGGAGCACTCTGACTGTACCTCTTCTAAGACAGACTTGTTCGTTCTTTTGACAGTCCATGGTATAGTCAATATTCTTCGCCAACACAGCAATTCAAAGGCATCAATTCTTCTTCGGTCTTCCTTATTCGTTTTCCAGCTTCCACATGCATATGATGCGATTGAAAACACCATGGTTTGGGTCAGGCGCACCTCAGTCTTCAGGGTGACATCTTTGCTCTTCAACACTTTGAAGAGGTCCTTTGCAGCGGATTTACCCAATGCAATGTGTCTTTTGATTTCTTGACTGCTGCTTCCATGGCTGTTGATTGTGGATCCAAGTAAAATGAAATCCTTGACAACTTCAATCTTTTCTCCATTTATCATGATGTTGTTCATTGGTCCAGTTGTGAGGATTTTTGTTTTCTTTATGCTCAGTTGCAATCCATACTGAAGGCTGTGGTCTTTGATCTTCATTAGTAAGTGCTTCAACTCCTCTTCACTTTTAGCAAGCAAGGTTGTGTCATCTGCATAATGCAGGTTGTTAACGAGTCTTCCTCCAATTCTGATGCCCTGTTCTTCATATAGTCCAGCTTCTCGTATTATTTGCTCAGCATACAAATTGAATAGGTATGGTGAGAGAATACAACCCTGACACACACATTTCCTGGCTTTATAAGTATACAGTAATTGAAATTTACAACTGGAGTCCGAGCCAAGATGGCAGAATAGACAGACACTTCTAGCGAGCCCTCTTTACAACAAAGACCTGAAAAAAACAAGTAAAACAAGTGTATTTGTGACAAGCTGGGAGCCCTGAGCTTCAAAGGCAAGCTTAGAAAACGAATGGAGGGACAGGTGATGAAGATGCGGTTCAGAAGCGGAGTGGAGTTACTGGACCTGAATTGCGGGGAGCCCTCAGGCACCATTCCCGGAGCCAGAGCGGCAGGCTGGTACTAGCATTTGGATGCACTTTCCTAAGGGAGAAGCAGCCAGCCACACAGCCTATTCACACCTCCAGAACCAGAGAATAACAGCGCTTTCAACAAAAGTTAAGCATTTGCGTATATTTTACTGCACCCCTCAACCCCCAAGCCGGCTTTAGCAGCTAAATTCCCTGGGTCTGAGATAGGCCCTGCTAAGCAACTAGAGCCATCCTCCCAGCCTTAGGGAAGGAAAAAAAAATTGCAGTTGGGGAAAAAGATAATTTGCTAACTTCACTAACCAGGAGAGCTTAGGACAGAAGCGGCTCCTGTCCAGGCATAAACGGTCCATGGACTATGAGCACCTTTCCCTTCTGCATAGACCTGTGAGGGCCTATTTCAGGAGAATAGGCCCTTGTTGGCAGACTCCAATCATTTCACCTGTGTGGTGGAGAGGTGGGTGTTTGACGTTTGACATTACTTTGCCTATTAAACAAGGTCGTCACCTACCCACATCAGGGACCTAAGGACTGGTAACTCCGTTCAGGTCACACAGCCACCCATGACAGGGGTCCAAGGATAACTGGTACATCCCAGTCCTTACAACCAAAAACTTTCAGTGCCCATGGTCCGTCTGTGGAACCCAACCACCTCCATGCTCTAGGGTATAGGGACACACTTTCCTCAGAGACAGTTGGGGGTTGGTTCTCAGCCCTCTGCCTTGTTCAGAGTGTGACCCCTTGCTGCAATCAGATACTGGTATATACACCAAACACCCCTACCCCTCTAAGGCTGTAGGACAGAGCCTGTACCACACACTTGATGATCAGCTACCAGGAAACCTGAACTGAATTCATACAAGAAGAATGAATGGACTCCTAGACTGATTTACCTGATAACAGCTCTAGCCATTTGGGGACAGGACATCAGAGCTCCAAAGGAGAAAATAATCAAGCTAGCTCACTCAAGCAACCCATATGGGTATACCAAAAAAAAAAAAAAAAAAAAAGCAAGAAGCCACGACACAGTAAGCAAGCATAAACTAATACAATAACATATAGATGGCTCAGAGACAACAGTCACTAACAAGTCACATAAAGAAACAGACCATGATCACCTCAACAGGCTCTCAGAACAATGAATCCAGGGATCTTCTAGATGAAAGTGCATTCCTGGAATTACCAGATGCAGAGTACAAAAGTTTAATGTACAGAACCCTTCAAGACATCAGGAAGGAAATGAGGCAATACGCAGAACGAGCCAAGGAACACACAGATAAAGCAATTGAAGAAATTAGAGAGATTATCCAGGAACATAATGAAAAGTTTAATAAGCTAGAAAAATCCATAGACAGACAGCAATCAGAAATTGAGAAGATTAACAATAAAATTACAGAAGTAGACAACTCAATAGAAAGTCAGAGGAGCACAATTGAGCAAGTAGAAGCCAGAATTTCTGAACTCAGAAATAAATCACTTGGCACTAATATATTTGAAGAAAAATCAGATAAAAGATTTAAAAAAAAAAAAATGAAGAAACCTTAAGAATCATGTGAGACTCTATCAAGAGAAATTACCTACAAGTGATTGGAGTACCAGAACAGGGAGGGATAGCAGAAAACACAGAGAAAATTGTTGAAGATTTGTTGGCACAAAACTTCCCTGATATCATGAAAGATGAGAAGATATCTATTCAAGATGCTCATTGAACTCCACTTAAGGTAGATGTTAAATGAAACTCACCAAGATGTATTATAATCAAACTTGCCAAAACCAAAGATAAAGAGAGAAGTATAAGAACAGCGAGGGATAAAGGAAAAGTCACCTACAAAGGAGAGCCAATAAGAATAAGCTCAGATTACTTGGCAGAAACCATGCAGGCAAGAAGGCAATGGGATGACATATTTAAAAAATTGAAGGAAAAAAATTCCCTCCAAGAATCATATATCCATCAAAACTGTCTCTTAAACATAAAGGTGAAATTAAGACATTTCCAGATAAATACAAGTTTATGAAATTCATAAAAACCAAACCAAAACTACAAGAAATACTAAAGGGAGTTCTTTGGCTAGAAAATCAATAATTTCAGGTATCAACCCAAGACTAGAACACTGGGCAGAGCAACCAGAAGTCAACCCAAACAGGGTAATCCAAAAAAACAAAGCAAGATTAAAAAAAAAAAACAGCTCAAAACAGGGTAACACTGATGTTATTATATAAAAGAAGACAACATTAAAATAATAAAGAGGGACTAAGAAATGTAATCATAGACCTTCCATATGGAGAAGAAGATAACGGCAATACAAAAAAATAAAAGTTAGGATTAAATTTAGAAATATAGGGGTAAATAATAAGGTGACTACAAAGGACACAAATTATCCTACACATCAAAATAAAATACAAGGCAAAAATGGAGACTCAGCAGAAACAAAATCAAGAACAACAAATATGAGGAAAGGACAATATATAAAGATAATCTACTCAGCACATAAAATTAAGTGGGGAAAAGAAACTGTCCACAAGACACAAAAAAAGATATCAAAATAATAGCACTAAATTCATACCTATCCATAATTACCCTGAATGTAAACGGACTAAATGCATCAATAAAGAGACAGAGAGTGGCAGAATGGATTAAAAAACATGATTCGTTTATATGCTGCTTACAAGAGACACACCTTAGACTTAGAGAAAAACAAACTAAAACCCAAAGAATGGGAAAAATATATCAAGCAAACAACAATCAAAAAAGAGCAGGAGTGGCAATATTAATTTCTGACAAAACAGACTTTAAAGTTAAATCCATCATAAAGGATAAGGAAGGGCACAATATGATGGTTAAAGGGATAATACACCAAGAAGATATAACCATATTAAATAGTTATGCACGTAATGACAGGGCTGCAAGATACATGAAACAGCCTCTATCAGCATTGAAAAGTGAGATAGACAGCTCCACAATAATAGTAGGATGCTACAACACACCACTTTCGTTGAAGGACCGGACATCCAGAAAGAAGCTCAATAAAGACACGGAAGACCTAAATGACATAATCAACCAACTTGACCTCATAGATACATACAGAACACTCCACCCAACAGCAACCAAGTATACTTTCTTTTCTAGTGCACATGGAACATTCTCTAGAATAGACCACGTATTAGGTAATAAAACATGCCTTAGCAGAATCCAAAACATTGAAATATTACAAAGCATCTTCTATGACCATAAGGCCATAAAAGTAGAAATCAAAACCAGAAAAAGCAGGGAAAAGAAATAAAACACTTGGAAACTGAACAATACCCTGCCTAAAAAAGACTGACTTTTAGAAGACATTATGAATGGAATAAACGAATTCACAGAATCCAGTGAGAATGAAAACACTTCCTATCAGAACCTTTGGGACACAGCAAAAGCAGTGCTCAGAGGCCAATGTATATCAATAAAGGCACACATCCAAAAAGAAGAAAGGGTCAAAATCACATAATTTTCCCCACAACTTGAACAAATAAAAAGGGAGCAATAAAAGAAACATACAGGAGCCAGAGGAAAAGAAATAAAAATTAGAGCTGAACTAAATGAAATAGAAAACAGAAAAACCATCGAAAAAATTAACAAGACCAAAAGCTGGTTCTTTGAAAAAATCAACAAAATTGATAAACCACTGGCCAAACTGACAAAAGAAAAACAGGAGAGGAAGCAAGTAACACAAATAAGAAATGAGATGGGCAATATTACAACAGAACCAACTGAAATTAAAAGAATCAAGACAGATTACTATGAAAAATTGTACTCTAAAAAATTTGAAACCTAGAAGAAATAGATGAATTCCTAGAAACACACTACCTACCTGAACTAACACAAACAGAGGTAGAACAATTAAATAGACCCATAACAAAAGAAGAGATTGAAAAGGTAATCAAAAAACTACCAACAAAAAAAAAGCCCTGGTCCAGGCGGCTTCACTGCAGAGTTCTACCAAACTTTCAGAGAAGAGTTAACACCACTACTACTAAAGGTATTTCAGAGCATAGAAAAGGACGGAATATTACCACACACATTCTGTGAGGCCACCATATCCTTGATACCAAAACCAGGTAAAGACACCACAAAAAAAAAAAAGGAAATTTTAGACCTATATCCCTCATGAATGCAGATGCAAAAACCCTCAACAAAATTCTAGCCAATAGAATTCAACAACATATCAAAAAATAATTCACCATGACCAAGTGGGATTCATACCAGATATGCAGGGATGGTTCAACACTAGAAATACAATTAATGTAATCCACCACATAAATAAAAAAAAAGACAAGAATCACATGATTTTATCAATTGATACAAAAAAGACATTTGACAAAGTTCGACACCCATTCATGATAAAAACTCTCAGCAAAATAGGAATAGAAGGAAAATTCCTCAACATAATAAAGGGCATTTATACAAAGCCAACAGCCAACATCACCCTAAATGGAGAGAGCCTGAAAGCATTCCCATTGAGATCGGGAACCAGACAAGGATGCTCTTTATCACCGCTCTTTTTAACCTTGGGCTGGAAGTCCTAGCCAGAGCAATTAGGCTAGATAAAGAAATAAAGGGCATCCAGATTGGCAAGGAAGAAGTAAAATTATCTCTATTTGCAGATGACATGATCTTATACACAGAAAACCCTAAGGAATCCTCCAGAAAACTACTGAAACTAATAGAAGAGTTCAGCATTGTATTGGGATACAAGATAAACATACAAAAATCAGTTGGATTCCTCTGGACCAACAAAAAGAACATTGAACAGGAAATCACCAAATCAATGCTATTTGCAGTAGCCTCCATGAAGATAAAATACTTAGGAATAAATCTTACCAGAGATGTAAAAGACTTGTACAAAGAAAACTACAATACACTTCTGCAAGAAACCAAAAGAGACTTAGGTAAGGGGAAAAACGTACCTTGCTCATGGATAGGAAGACTTAACATGGTAAAAATGTCTATTCTACTAAAAGTGATCTGTACATTTAACGCAATTCTAATGGAAATCCCAAAGACGTTCTTTAATGAGATGGGGAAACAAATCACCAACTTCATATGGAAGGGAAAAAGGCTCCGGATAAATAAGGCATTACTGAAAAAAAAAAAAACAAACTGGGAGGCCTTACTTTACCTGATTTTAGAACCTATTATGCCACCACAGTCGTCAAAACAGCCTGGTAATGGTACAACAACAGATACATGGACCAATGTAACAGAATTGAGAATCCAGACATAAATCTATCCACATATGAGCAGTTGATATTTGACAAAGACCCCAAAACAGTTAACTGGGGAAAAGACAGTCTTTTTAACAAATGGTGCTGGCATAACTGGATACCCATCTGCAAAAAAATGAAATAAGACCCATACCTCACTCCATGCACAGAAATGAGCTCAAAATGGATCAAAGGCCTAAATATAAAATCTAAAACAATACAGATCGTGGAAGAGAAAATAGGGACAACGTTAGAAGCCCTAATACATGGCATAAACAGTATACAAAACGTTATTAAGAATGCGGAAGAAAAAGTAGATAACTGGGAGCTCCTAAAAATCAAACACTGATGCTCTTCCAAAGACTTCACCAAAAGAGTAAAAAGACTACCTACAGACTGGAAAAATGTTTTTAGCTATGACATTTCTGATCAGCACCTGCTGTTTAAAATCTACATGATCCTGCAAAAACTCAACTACAAAAAACAAATAACCCTATTAAAAAATGGGCAAAGATATGCATAAACACTTCACTAAAGAAGACATTCAGGTAGCTAACAGATACATGAGGAAATGTTCATGATCATTAGCCATTAGAGAAATGCAGATCGAAACTACAATGAGATTTCATCTCACTCCAACAAGGCTGGCATTAATCCAAAAAACACAGAATAATAAATGTTGGAGAGGCTGTGGAGAGATTGGAACACTTCTACACTGCTGGTGGGAATGTGAAATGGTACAACCACTTTGGAAATTGATTTGGTGCTTCCTTAAAGAGCTGGAAATAGAACTACCATAGGATCCAGCAATCCTACTCCTTGGAATATATCCTAGAGAAATAAGAGCCTTTACACGAAAAGATATATGCACACCCATGTTTATTGCAGCACTGTTTACAATAGCAAAAAGATGGAAGCAACCAAGGTGCCCATCAACAGAAGAATGGATAAATTAGGGTATAGTCACACAGTGGAATACTACACATCAATAAAGAACAGTGACAAATCTGAGAAACATTTCATAACATGGAGGAACCTGGAAGGCATTATGCTGAGTGAAATTAGTCAGTTGCAAAAGGACAAATATTGTATAAGACCACTATTATAAGGACTGGAGAAACAGTTTAAACTGAAAAGAAAACATTCTTTTGTGGTTACAAGAGGGGGGAGGGAGGTAGGGTGGTAGAGGGGTATTCACTAATTAGATAGTGCATAAAAACTACTTTATGTGAAGGGAAAGACAACACACAATACAGGGGAGGTCAGCACAACTGTACTAAACCAAAAGCAGTTTCCTGAATGAACTGAATGCTTCGAAGGCCAGTGTAATAGGGGCAGGGGTTTGGGGACCATGGTTTCAGGGTACATCTAAGTGAATTGGCATAATAAAATCTATTAAGAAAACATTCTGGATCCACCTTGAAGAGTGGCATCTGGGGTCTTTAACATCAGCAAGCAGCGATCTAAGATGTATCAATGAGTCTCAACCCACCCACATCAAAGGAGAATGAAGAACACCAAGGACACAAGGTAATTAGGATCCCAACAGAAAGAAAGGGCCACATGAACCAGAGACTACATCATCCTGAGACCAGAAGAACTAGATGGTGCCCGGCTACAACCGGTGACTGCCCTGACAGGGAACACAACAGAGAACCCCTGAGGGAGCAGGAGAGCAGTGGGACGCAGACCCCAAATTCTCATCAAAAGACCAGACTTAATGGTCTGACTGAGACTAGAAGGAACCTGATGGTCATGGCACCCAGACCTTCTGTTGGCCCAGGACAGGAACCATTCCCAAAACCATCTCTTTAGACAGAGATTGGACTAGACAATGGGTTGGAGAGGGATGCTGGTGAGGAGTGAGCTTCTTAGATCAGGTGGACACTTGAGACTATGTTGGCATCCCCTCCCTGGAGAGGAGATGAGAGGGTAGAGGGTGTTAGAAGTTGGTGAAACGGACAGGAAAAGAGAGAGTGGAGGCAGGGAGCGGGCTGTCCCATTTGGGGAAGAGCAATTAAGAGTATGTAGCAAGATATGTGTAAGATTTTGTGTGAGAGACTGACTTGATTTGTAATCTTTCACTTAAAACAAAATAAAAATTAAAAAAAAAATACATGCTTCAAATCAGTAGTGCCTTTAAGTTTTGTGTATCTCCTAAAAGGCTACAACTCTCAATTTAAGCAAGCTTAATCTGGAATACAGTTAAAACCATATGAATACAGACTTGCATTATTCCCAGAAAAAAATCTGGCATCCTGAGCAGCTCAGGATTTCAGATGCATTTCTCGACTCAGATGAAACAGCTACTGCAAATGCTACCTTTTGCCACAACTTGATGATTATTCAGAACATATGCCGAATATTTGCAGAAATGTTTGTTCATAATGAAGTGCATTTTTTCAAATTTTGATTTTATTTGCTTGTTGTTTGTTTCTTCAGATATATCAATACACGTTTGGAAGGTCAATCTAAACAGCATATCTTTTATAATTTACAGACCTTCTGTTGGCCCAGGACAGGAACCATTCCCGAAGCCAACTCTTCAGACATGGATTGGACTGGACAATGGGTTGGAGAGGGATGCTGGCGAGGAGTGAGCTTCTTGGATCAGGTGGACACTTGAGACTAGGTTGGCATCTCCTCCCTGAAGGGGACATGAGAAGGTGGCGGGGGGCAGTTAGAAGTTGGCAAAATGGACAGAAGAGAGAGTGGAGGGAGGGAGCCGGCTGTTTCATTAGGGGGAGAGTAATTGGGAGTGTGTAGGAAGGTGTATATAAGTTTTTGTGTGAGAGACTGACTTGACTGGTAAACTTTCACTTAAAGCACAATAAAAATTATTTTTAAAAAAAAAAACCTAAAAAAATAAAAATTTACAACAGTATAGTCCTCATTTTTTTTTTTTTAATGTCCTATTATAACTTTGGTGCTTAAGCTTTTCCAATAGTTCCAATGGTATGATAATGTTTAAAGGAAAAGCTTTGTAATTTCATTTTTTTGTGTGCTGAGAAATGTTAAATTTCAATTTGTAAAAGCAATGTATGCATAAAACCAAAACCAAACCCCTTGCAGTCCAGTCAATTCCGACTCATAGCGACCCTATACAACAGAATAGAACAGCCCCATAGGGTGTCCAAGGAGTGGCTGGTAGATTCGAACTGACAACCTTTTGGTTAGCAGCTATAGCTCTTAATCACTATGTCACCAGGGTTCCCATATATGCATAGTACATAAAATTTAAAATATATAGAATTTTATAGAGAAGGAACAAAATAATATAATCACTATACCAGACATAAATATTATATTTTTGTACAATTATTCTGCCTGTTTAAATGAAATGCATACACTTTTTAAATAGTCTGATATCACTTGCCTTTCTTCAATTTACTTTCTCACTTATTATGGAAATTTCATAGCTCATTAACTTGGTATGCCATTTTTTAAATGGTTACTTATTATTTCATTATATAAATCTAATATGATTTAACAAGTTTATTTTTAATTTATATTTAGATTTATTTCATTTTAATAAAGCTGTGTTGAATATCACTATGCATAAATCTTAGCTTACCCCTCTGATTATTTTCTTATGATAAGTACAAGGAAGTGAAATGGAGAGTTTATGAAAGTTAAAAAAAAATTATATGCAGCATATTACAAAAACAACTATATATATGTATATCATATATAGATATATACTGGTATTTGCAGTATAGCAATACATAATGCTACTATTATATAGCATATTAAATAATTATGCTAGCCTGTAAATATTTCAGATAAAAGAAGCCATGTAGATCTTGCACTTCGTTGAATCCTCAGTGCAGATAAAAACTCCTGGAATATAATAAGGAAGCATTAAATATTTGTTGAGGTCTATAGTAAGGGTGTGTCTGGCCCCCCCAAAAAAAGGCCCAAGCCATGATATTTTCAATCGTCTCATATGCTTTTTTTTTAAATGATTTTTATTGTGCTTTAAGTGAAAGTTTACAAATCAAGTCAGTCTGTCACATATAAGCTTATATACACCTTACTCCATACTCCCATTTACTCTCCCCCTAACGAATCAGCCCGCTCCCTCCTTCCAGTCTCTCCTTGCCAGTTTCTAACCCTCTCTAGCCTCCCATCTCCCCTCCAGACAGGAGATGACAACACAGTCGCAAGTGTGCACCTGATACAAGTAGCTAACTCTTTATCAGCATCTCTCTCCAACCCATTGTCCACTCCCTTCCATTTCTGATGAATTGTCTTCGGGAATGGTTCCTGTCCTGGGCCAACAGAAGGTTTGGGGACCATGACAGCCGGGATTCTTTTAGTATCAGTCAGACCTTTAAGTCTGGTCTTTTTATGAGAATTCGGGGTCTGCATCCCATTGTTCTTCTGCTCCCTCAGGGGTTCTCTGTTGTGCTCCCTGTCAGGGCAGTTATCGGTTGTGGCCGGGCACCATCTAGTTCTTCTGGTCTCAGGATGATATAAGTCTCTGGTTCATGTGGCCCTGTCAGTCTCTTGGGCTCATAGTTATCATGTGACCTTGGTGTTCTTCGTTCTCCTTTGATCCAGGTGGGTTGAGACCTATTGATGCATCTTAGATGGCCGCTTGTTAACATTTAAGACCCCAGATGCCACACTTCAAACTGGGTTGCAGAGTGTTTTCATAATAGAATTTATTTTGCCAATTGACTTAGAAATCCCCTTAAGCCATAGTCCCCAAACCCCTGCCCTTGCTCCGCTGACCTTCGAAGCATTCAGTTTATCCCGGAAACTTCTTTGCTTTTAGTCCAGTCCAGTTGAGGTGACCTTCCCTGTATTGAGTATTGTCCTTCCCTTCACCTAAAGTAGTTCTTATCTACTAACTAATCACTAAATAACCCTCTCCCAGCCCTCCCTCCCTCCCCTCTCTCGTAACAACAAAAGAATGTGTTTTTCTCAGTTTATACTATTTCTCAAGATCTTATAGTAGTGGTCTTAAACAATATTTGTCCTTTTGCATCTGACTAATTTCACTCAGCATAATGCCTTCAAGGTTCCTCAATGTTATGAAATGCTGCACAGATTCATCACTGTCCTTTATCGATGCGTAGTATTCCATTGTGTGAATATACCATAATTTATTTAACCATTCATTCTTTGATGGACACCATGGTTGCGTCCATCTTTTTGCTATTGTAAACAGTGCTGCAATAAACATGGGTGTGCATATATCTTTTCGTGTAAAGGCTCGTATTTCTCTAGGGTGTATTCCGAGGAGTGGGATTTCTAGGTTGTATGGTAGTTCTAGTTCTAACTTTTTAAGAAAAAGCCAGATAGATTTCCAAAGTGGTTGTACCATTTTACATTCCCACTAGCAGTGTATAAGAGTTCCAATCTCTCCGCAGCCTCTCCAACATTTATTCTTTTGTGTTTTTTGGATTAATGCCAGCTTTGTTGCAGTGAGATGGAATCTCATTGTAGTTTTAATTTGCATTTCTCTAATGGCTAATGATGGAGAGCATTTTCTCCTGTATCTGTTAGCTGCCTGAATATATTCTTTAGTGAAGTGCGTATTCATATCCTTTGCCCACTTCTTGATTGGGTTGTTTGTCTTTTTGTGGTTGAGTTTTAATAGAAGCATATAGATTTTAGAGATCGGGCGCTGGTCAGAGATGTCATAGCTGAATATTCTTCCCAATCTGTAGGTGGTCTTTTTACTCTTTTGGTGGTCTTTAGATGAGCATAGTTGTTTGATTTTTAGGAGCTCCCAGTTATCTGGTTTCTCTTCATCATTTTTAGTAATGTTTTGTATTCTGTTTATGCCTTGTACTAAGGCTCTTAACGTTGTCCCTATTTTTTCTTCCATGATCTTTATCGTTTTAGTCTTTATGTTTAGGTCTTTGATCCACTTGGAGTTAGTTTTTGTGCATGGTGTGAGGTATGGGTCTTGTTTCATTCTTTTGCAAATGGATATCCAGTTATGCCAGCACCATTTGTTAAAAAGACTATCTTTTCCCCAATTAACTGACACTGGTCCTTTGTCAAATATCAGCTGCTCTTACATGGATGGATTTATATCTGGGTTCTCAATTCTGTTCCATTGGTCTATGTGTCTGTTGTTGTACCAGTACCAGGCTGTTTTGACTACCGTGGCTGTATAATAGGTTCTAAAATCAGGTAGAATGAGGCCTCCCACTTTCTTCTTCTTTTTCAGTAATGCTTTACTTATCTGGGGCTTCTTTCCCTTCCATATAAAGTTGATTTGTTTCTCCATCACATTAAAAAATGTCACTGGAATTTGGATCGGAAGTGCATTGTATGTATAGATGGCTTTTGGTAGAATAGACATTTTTACTATGTTAAGTCTTCCTATCCATGAGCAAGGTATGTTTTTCCACTTATGTAGGTCTCTTTATAGTTTCTTGCACTAGTACTTTGTAGTTATCTTTGTATAGGTCTTTTACATTTTTGGTAAGATTTATTCCTAAGCATTTTATCTTTTTGGGGGCTACTGTGAATGATATTGATTTGGTGATTTCCTCTTCGATGTTCTTTTTGTTGATGCAGAGGAATCCAAGTGATTTTTGTATGTTTATCTTATAACTTGAGACTCTGCCGAACTCTTCTATTAGTTTCAGTAGTTTTCTGGAGGATTCCTTAGGGTTTTCTGTGTATAAGATCATGTCATCTGCAAATAGAGATAATTTTACTTCTCCCTTGCCAATCCAAATGCCCTTTATTTCTTTGTCTAGCCTAATTCCTCTGGGTAGGACCTCTAGCACAGTGTTGAGTAAGAGCGGTGATAAAGGGCATGCTTGTCTGGTTCCCGTTCTCAAGGGAAATGCTTTCAGGCTCTCTCCATTCAGAATGATGTTGGCTGTTGGCTTTGTACATAAAAAAAAAAAAAAAAAAAAAGACACCCTTTATTATGTTGAGGAATTTTCCTTCAATTCCTGTTTTCCTGGTGGGTGTTGGACTTTGTCAAATGCCTTTTCTGCATCAATTGATAAGATCATGTAGTTTTAGTCTTTTGTTTTATTTATATGGTGGATTACACTAATGTTTTTTTCTAATATTAAACCAACCTTGCATACATGGTGGATTATTTTTTTGATATGTTGTTGAATTCTATTGGCTAGAATTTTGTTGAGGGTTTTTGCATCTGCGTTCATTAGGGGTATAGGTCTGTAATTTTCTTTTTTTGTGGTGTCTTTACCTGGTTTTGGTATCAGGGATATGGTGGCTTCATAGAATGAGTTAGGTAGTATTCCATCCTTTTCTATGCTTTGAAATACCTTTAGTAGTAGTGGTGTTAACTCTTCTCTGAAAGTTTGGTAGAACTCTGCAGTGAAGCTGTCTGGGCCAGGGCTTTTTTTTGTTGGGAGTTTTCTGATTACCTTTTCAATCTCTTTTTTTGTTATAGGTCTATTTAGTTGTTCTACTTCTGATTGTGTTAGTTTAGGTAGGTGGTGTTTTCCTAGGAATTCATCCATTTCTTCTAGGTTTGCAAATTTGTTAGAGTACAATTTTCCGTATTAATCTGATATGATTCTTTTAATTTCATTTGGGTCTGTTGTGATATGGCCTATCTCGTTTCTTATTTGGGTTGTTTGTTTCCTTTCCTGTATTTCTTTAATCAGTCTGGCCAATGGTTTATCAATTTTGTTAATTTTTTCGAAGAACCAGCTTTTGGGTTTGTCAATTCTTTCAATTGTTTTTCTGTTCTCTAATTCATTTAGTTCAGCTCTGATTTTTATTATTTGTTTTCTTCTGGTGCCTGATGGGTTCTTTTGTTGCTCACTTTCTATTTGTTCAAGTTGTAGGGACAGTTCTCTGATTTTGGCTCTTTCTTCTTTATGCATGTGTGCATTTATTGACATACATTGACCTCTGAGCACTGCTTTTGCTGGGTCACAGAGGTTTTGATACGAAGTGTTTTCATTCTCATTGCATTCTATGAATTTCTTTATTCCCTCCTTAATGTCTTCTATAACCCAGTCCTTTTGGAGCAGAGTATTGTTCAGTTTCCAAGTATTTGATTTCTTTTCCCTGATTTTTGTTATTGATTTCCATTTTTATGGCCTTGTGGTCTGAGAAGATGCTTTTTAATATTTCAATGTTTTTGATTCTGCAAAGGTTTGTTTTATGACCTAATATGTGATCTATTCTAGAGAATGTTCCATGTGCACTGAAAAAAAAGTATACTTTGCAGCTGTTGGATGGAGTGTTCTGTATAAGTCTATAAGGTCAATTTGGTTGATTATAGCAATTAGGTCTTCCGTGTCTCTATTGAGCTTCTTACTGGAAGTCCTATCATTCTCTAAAAGTGGTGTGTTGAAGTCTCCTACTATAATTGTGGAGGTGTCTATCTCACTTTTCAGTTCTGTTAAAATTTGTTTTATGTATCTTGCAGCCCTGTCATTGGATGCATAAATATTTAATATGGTTATATCTTCCTGGTCAATTGTCCCTTTAATCATTACGTAGTGTCCTTCTTTATCCTTTGTGGTGGATTTAACTTTAAAGTCTATTTTGTCAGAGATCAATATTGCTACTCCTGCTCTTTTTTGACTGTTGTTTGCTTGATATATTTTTTCCATCCTTTGAGTTTTAGTTTGTTTCTGTCTCTAAGTCTAACGTGTGTCTCTTGTAGGCAGCATATAGACGGATTGTTTTTCTTTATCCAGTCTGAGACTCTCTCTTTTTATTGGTGCATTTAGTCCATTTATATTCAACATAATTATAGATAAGTATATGTTTAGTGTTGTCATTTTGATGCCTTTATGTGTGTGTTGTTGACAATTTCATTTTTCCATTTAGTTTTTTGTGCTGAGACATTTTTCTTTGTAAATCATGTGTTCCTCATTTTCATAGTAGTCGAATTTATGTTTGCTGAGTTGTTATGTTTTTCTTGGTTTTCATTTTGAGTTATGGAATTGTTAGACCTCTTTGTGGTTACCTTAATATTTACCCCTATTTTTCTAAGTAAAACCTAACTTGTATCGTCCTATATCACCTTGTTTTCCTCTCCATATGGCAGTTCTATGCCTACTGTATTCAGTCCCTCTTTTTGATTATTGTGATCTTTTACACAATGACTGCAATGACTCCTTGTTTTGAGCATTTTTTTTCTTTTTAAAATTAATCTTAATTTGTTTTTGTGATTTTCCTATTTGAGTTGATATCAGCATGTTTTGTTCTGTGACCTTTTGTTGTGTTGGTATCTGATATTATTGATTTTCTGACCAATTTCCTTTAGTATTTCTTATAGCTTTGGTTCGGCTTTTGAAAATTCTCTAAGCTTGTGTTTATCTGTAAATATTTTTATTTCATCTTCATATTTGAGAGAGAGTTTTGCTGGATATATGAACCTCGGCTGGCAGTTTTTCTCCTTCAGTGCTCTATATATGTCATCCCATTGCCTTCTTGACTGCATGGTTTCTGCTGAGTAGTCTGAACTTATTCTTATTGATTCTCCTTTGTAGGAGACCCTTCTTTTATCCCTGGCTGCTTTTAAAATTTTCTCTTTATCTTTGGTTTTGGCAAGTTTGATGCTAATATGTCTTGGTGATTTTCTTTTTGGATCAATCTTAAATGGGGTTCGATGAGCATCTTGGGTAGATATCCTTTCATCTTTCACGATGTCAGGGAAGTTTTCTGCCACAGATCTTCAACTATTCTCTCTGTATTTTCTGTTATCCCTCCCTGTTCTGGAACTCCAATCACACGCAAGTTATTCTTCTCTATAGAGTCCCACATGATTCCTAGAGTTTCTTCATTTTTTTTAATTCTTTTATCTGATTTTTTTCAGCTATATTGGTGTCAATTTCCTTATCCCCCATCTCCCCCACTCTGCATTCCAATTGATCAATTCTGCTTCTCTGACTTCCTATCGAGTTGTCTAATTCTGTAATTTTACTGTTAATCTTTTGAATTTCTGAATGCTGTCTCTCTATGGATTCTTGCAACTTATTAATTTTTCCACTATGTTCTTGAATAATCTTTTTGATATCTTCAACTGCTTTATCAGTGTGTTCCTTGGCTTTTTCTGTAGATTGCCTTATTTCATTTTTGAGGTCATCCCTGATGTCTTGAAGCATTCTATAAATTAGTTTTTTTGATACTCTGCATCTGGCAATTCCAGGATTGTATCTTCATTTGGGAAAGATTTTGATTCTTTAATCTGGGGAGTTGTAGAAGCAATCAGGGTCTGATTCTTTATGTGGTTTGATATCAACTGCTGTCTCTGGGCCATCTATAAGATATGGTAATGATTTATTTTATATTTGCTCACTGAGTCTTATCTTGTTTTGTTTTCTTTCAATATACATCGATGGGCTACTAGATTGCACTGTATTGACTGTTGTAGCCTTTGAATCACTTATGTCCTCTTACCAGCTGGTTTGGGCTGTTACCAGATATATAAGCCTAAGAGTCCATTCACTATTCTTGAGTAGAATCTGATTTTGGGTTACCAAGTGTGTGGTGTAGACTGTCACCTATTTACTTAGAGGAGTAGTGCTGATAGTTGTGTGCACCAGATTTTAGTAGCAGCATAGGGTCACACTCCAGGGGAGGCAGGATGCTGACAGGCTTCCCCCGAGTGCCAGTGAGGTAGGTATGTTTCTGTTCCTAAAGTGCTTTGGTGGGTGGGCTCTGCAGCTGTACCTTAGGCACCGAATGCATGTACCTCTACAGATTGGTAGGTGTCACTATCCTCAGACCCCTATGGTAGAAGACTAGGTGGTTTGGGTGGAGCTTCAGCCCTCAGTTCCCCGTTGTGGGTCAGTAAGGGTTCTGTTTAATAGGTAGAGATATCAGACTTGGGAAACTTTTTTTTCCAGTAATCTGCTAAAACAATTACAGTCAGATCACTGTCATAATTGCCTTTGCATTATAATAGCCACCTTGTTCCCTGTAGGGATGAAAGCCCTAGACTGTGGATCTCATATGCTTGGCTAGAGCTGGTTCTGTATTTTTAGTTCAATTTCGGGAAGTCAGGGAAGGATTTTTGGTCCCTGGGTTTTTTGTAGTTGCTTCTGTCAGGCCAGGAGAATGGGTTAGGAAAGGACAAAAAAAAAAAAAAAAAAAACTGGAGAGCACTTCACTCTCTGGCCCAGGAAATTCCAATGTTAATGAAGCCACCTGGGAAGGGGAGGGGAGGGATAAGATAGATAGGAGATAGTAGCACCCAGGAATATAGACAAAGTTACTTATCTTGCTTGGTGATGACTGTGTTATCTGAGATTGCTGAGGGGTGTGTGGCCTGTGTGCTGTTGGCTGGCTGGGTCGAGATTGTCCCTGAGGGCCAGGCCCCATCTTGTGCTTGTGCTGTCTCAGAAGCTGTGGTCAGTTCCTCTGCTCCCAGTCCAAAGCCCAGTGCCAAGTTTCCCTGGCTGGCATGCTGCACTCCAGGCTCCAAACCAGTCGCTGCCTCCTGGTGACTTCTCCTCCTGTCAGCCGCGTTGCTGCACTGCCTGCGTGCACTGGCTGGGCTTCCCCTGAGGTCACTTCTGGGGGCTAGGGCTGTGTCCTGTGTTTGCGCCGTCTCAGGATGCCGTGCTCAGGTCCACTGTGCCCAGTCCAAAGCCCGGCACCAAGGTTTTCTGACTGGGACGCTGGCTTTAGGCTCCGAAAACAGTCGCTGCTTCCCCGTGGTTGCTCGTTCTCTCGTTAGCTGTGTCAGTGTGCAGCCTGCTTGCACTGGCTGAGTCTCTGTCACTCCAGTCAACTCTTTAGATCTGTGTTTGAGCGTCAGGTTTTGTAGATTGTCATGTATGTGATCGATTCACTTGTTTTTCTGAGGCTTTGTTGCAAGAGGGATCCGAGGTAGCTTCCACCTAGTCAGCCATCTTGGCCCCGCCTGTCCGCATATGCTTTTGAAAGCTGGACAATGAATAAGGAAGACTGAAGAAGAATTGATGCCTTTGAATTACAGTGCTGCTGAAGAATACTGAATATACCATGGATCGCAAGAAGAACGAACAAGTCTATCCTGGAAGAAATACAGCCACAGTGCTCCTTGGAAGCAAGGATGGAGAGACTTAATCTCACGTACTTTGGACATTGTATCAGGAGGGACCCGTCCTTGGAAAAGGATATCATTCTTGGTAAAGTAGAGGGTCAGCAAAAAAAATAGAAGACCCTTGACAAGGTGAATTGACACAGTGGCTGCCACAATAGGCTCAAACATAACAATGATTGTGAGCTTGGTGCAGGACTAGGCAGTATTTCATTCTGTTGTTGTACATAGCGTTGCTATGAGTTGGAACCTTTTTTTTTTTTTATGGCACCTAGCAACAACAAGAATATGGTAAGTTTCATCTCCTAAAAGATGAGGGATTATCTCATCATTTTTTTGTTTGTCAAGTACAGTAAATTACTAGATGAAGCTATTACAGTATTCCAGTAGGATTTATAATGAGTTCTTAGTAGGAATTATCTTTTCTATTCATAATGTACACTATTTTTCAATTTACTTTTAATCTTTCTCTAAAATAAAAAAACATTTTCCTAAATTTTGTATGAAATATTATCTGATGTTTTACATAAAAATTTCCATCAATTACAAAGTTTGAATAATTGAAAGGATTTTTAAGACTCCACAAAATGTACTCAAGCATGCCTTTAATGAAAGGAATAGACATGGCCAGCAGGAATGAGTACAGACTATCAGAAAATCTCCAGGCATAGTTACCAGGGGCCTGTCTCAGTGGTAGAGGACACAATTTGTTTTACTGAGGTTTCAAGTGAGCCAAGGAGTAATAAGTTTACCTAAAAAAGGCATTTAATTCCTCACTGGTCATGTGACTTAAAGCCAGGCTATGTAACTGGTTAAACTAGGTGGAAATCATCAGTCTATACCTCTATACACTATATAGGCAAGCTAACACAGAGTGCCTCAAGAAGAATTTCAAACATTAAACATCAGATTATAAATCACTGTTTAGCACATCTCATCCTTCTTTTCACCAAGGGTCATTGCCAGACTGTTACCATCTCAAGATAAATGTAGAGTGACCCAGACCTCCCATCCGATTGCCATTGAGTCAAATCTGACCCATAGCGACCCTATAGGACAGAGTATAACTGCTCCATAGAGTTTCCAAGGGGTGCCTGTTGGATTCGAATGGCTAACCTTTTAGTTAGCAGGTGTAGCTCTTAACCACTACACCACCATGGCTTCCTGATCTCCCATAAGGTAACCCAATTCTGCAGAAATTCAGTGCACCAAAATCAAAATTGTGATATGGGAGTTCTCATTGTACTGTCCCTTAAATCACCTCTGATATGAACCAACTTATAAGTTAGCAAAATTTTTAGATAGATTGTGACTAAAATATTATCATTATTTCTGGTAAAGTTAGATTATAAAATATAGCCTAAATGTATTGCCACAACCAGACTTCCAATCCTTTTCACTCATTCTACATCCTGGAAAGATCCATTTGAGGGAAAGTTTTGGTCTGTATGTCAGTTATATTTACTTAGAATCATTGCTTCAAATCACATTGAGTTCCAGTGTTAACTTCACAAAAGGATGGGCTTCCACGTCTGAGCTTGACCTTTGGTTCTGAGCATGGCACACAACTGTCCCCCAAGCAGAAATATTCAAAACACAGAAAAAGAAGAGATTTGAGTGTAGACTCTCAATTGTTTCTTCCAGTCTTACCTAGCAGAGGCATCACTCCTTACTAAATGAGAGGAGAAATCAAGACTGAACTTTCAGAGGAAACCCTGCCATCTGAGTATGAAGGCAGGAAATAGTTCCTCTAACAAATTGACTTATTATCCAGACTACTTCAAAAATGGAAAAAATAAAAATAAATAAATAAATGAATGCCTCTCTTTGATTCATCTACTGTGCTACTTTAGAAGGTTGCAAAAAACACTGATTTTACATGCAGAAATTCTGTTCTTGCACATTGAGATTTTAGATCAAAACTTCTATGCTGACATTCTTATCTACTGCTGTATTTGGTTCAAGTTTTTTCTGCATGATCCTTTTGTATTACGTGTGGTCTTAGAACCACATCTTTATAATCTAAAATAATTTTTAGTTTCATAAAGGAGCACTGGAGACAGGATGGCTAAGTGCTCAGCTGTTAACTGGAAAGTCAGCAGTTTGAACCCCCCCAGATGCTCTGTAGGAGAAAATACGTGGTGATCTGCTCCCATAAAGATGACAGCCTAGGAAACACTATGGGGCAGTTCTACTCTGTATAAAGGATCACTCTGAGTTGGAATCAGCTTGATGATATGCAACACCAAAACACTTCAGTAATGATAAATTAAATTTATCCTCTTCAAATAATAAATCCCTTTTCAAAGGGGTTTGAAAAAAATCCCTTTTGAAAAGATTTGAAAAGGTTTGTAAAAACCGTTTTCAAGAATTTTGTAGAGGATGCTGTGTGCAGCACAATTTCCATCCTTTGGATGGCCATATTGACTCAGCTCTCAGCTGAACCTCTTTGTAGGATTTTTCCCCAGCTAAAGAGAATTGTCTCATGTAAAGTAACCCAAATTCACACTCCTCCCTGTGGACAGCCCACAAATAATGAGTGCTCATGCTATAGTATGAAGGTCTTCGTCCCATGACTCAAGGAAGGGAAATTTTAATGGATTTTCCCAGTGCAAGAACTTCAGGGAGAATTGGATGAGGCCTCTGTGCATATTTCAACTTTTATCTTTCACCAACCCTGCTTCTTTTAACTCATATTTTTGCTATTCCCTAGGATATTACTCAAAAATCCTGCATGCAATTATCAGACCCTTGGGCCTGTTTCCCAGGGAGTCTGACAGATAACAACTCTGAACAGATTAAATATTTCGTTACAGTTGGAACAGCTAGTGAATTTTTTTTTCATTTAAAAACATGCATTGGGAAAATGCTTAAATTGTGTGGCTTTTTCATGAAATCTCATATGCTGAGGGTGCCTATAGTTGAGTTGAAAGGAGTGAGTAGAATATGGTTGCAATAAAAAATTTAGAAAATGTGAGAATTATGTCTATAAAGGACCTATAAATATGATTATCATCACAAGATGTTCATTTGAATTAAGTAGAAAAGAAATTGACCATATTTTTGTGAGAATTGCACTTCCAAAATAACCACAGACTGGAATAAAAGGGACTATGAATATAAGAAAAAGAGACTTAAGATTACTCTTATGCCAAAGCATCTGTGGGCAAGAAGTAAAGCGAAAAGAACAAAAAGCAAAAATTATGAGCTCCCAAGACAGTCATATTCCCTGATGTCTTCACTGAAGTTGTCAAGGAAGATGATAGGAAATAAAAAATAAAATTTTGTAGTTATATGATCTTCAAGAGCGATCAGAATCATGGAGAATAAATAGCAAGAGAGCTACACTTAAGAGTTAAATTGAACTGATTTTTAAAGCTCAGTTTAATTTTCAAGAATTTCTCTTAGATATAAATTATGCTCTGAGTTGCTATTTTACCTGTACTCTTTCTATACATGAGAGATTCAATTAAAATGAAAATAACCCTTTTAGGTGTAAATAATCAGGATAATGGGAACTGAATCTAGAAGTGGGGAGGTGGGCAGCGCTGCTCTGCACTTAGTCTTTCTGTGGTTAGGAGACAGTCTACGTTTGACTGGGCATATGATAGCCTTACTTAGATTCTAATTACTACAACCTGATGATTTCCCTTTCTTCTCCTCCTACCTGATACTTCTCTTGGATAGTACAGGTGCCTTCTCCTTTAATAGCATAGATCCAAAGCAATGACCTTGATGTGCCCATCTATAGTGATGGCTATACTTTGATTACCATTGTGTCTAGATAAAATTAAATCAGATTTCATGGGAGCGTATATGTGTGTGTGTATAAATGTATGTATGTATATATGTCTGTATATGTTCATGTCTGTATATAGACATACAAAAATACATACATGTGTATATATACATACACGTGTGATTTTTAAAGTGATGCATCTAAAAAAAATCTATTGATTTCACCATATCTGATTTTCCTATAAAAGAAAGTTAAATTGACAAGAGATATAATTTATGATTACAAAATTTTTGTGAAGTCAGATATATTATTTACTAGTCCCCCAATAAATTATGTATTTTTTTAATAAAATATATATGTTTATATGTGTGTATATTTAGGTTTTGACTATAGTGGATGATAAGAAACAGTCTTTGTGCTCAAAAATCTCCAGTGACTATGGGGATTTAGGTAAACAGATATGGTGCTGTGTATTCTGTGATTATAGTAAACAGTAAGGGGATCTAGGGTTATTTTTAACTGAAAAAAAAGCCTTGTGCTTTTCAGGAAGAAGTGATAGCTGAGATGAATAGTGAAGGAAAATGCACAAAAACAGGAGTGAAGAAAAGTCAGTGTGTACTGGAGATGGCAAGCATGATGAGATTAGGAGACACAATAATATATAAAAATAATTGGTCATTGATGAAGCTGGAGAATGAGATAAAAATGAGAACAAAAGGCCTTTTGCTGTTAAAGCTATCTATTTATGGTATTTCTGTTATGGCAGCACTAGATGACTAAGACATAAGAGATAATCTAAAAATATGGTCCAAATATGAATTCCCAGTCATAATAAAAGGGACAACTCTGAGTTCAGTGTGAACTTTGGGTTGGGTTTAATTTCAGATTCCACTCAGATTTTTCTCTTTCTTAATTAAAGTCTAATTACATCTCTAATTTGAGACATACATGTTAAGCCACTATAAAACAGCAAGTATGTAAATACAGTAGCTGTTGGGATAATCTAAAGAAACGTGCATACTCTCCATATCATAATATTGTCTGAATTTGGAAGCAGTAATAATTCCCTTTGCTTACCTGTGGTTCAGTACAGTTAAAGGGTAGACAAATAATTATTTTTTACATGAGTTTATTACAGATAGATTGCTGTCTGAGGTTATAACGAAGCTAATTTTTAATGTTAACCTATGCACCAGGCAATTCTTTAAGCATATTTTTATTATTGGCTTCACTGGTAGTGGTGGTGTTTGATTTAAAAGTATATATATATATATATATAGTTAATCATTAACACTGTAAAATTATGTCTGAGTTCTTAGAAATAAAATATTATAAGTGCAAGCTTTCAGTTTTAGTAAAGCAGAGGCATGTTGTGAGAGGCAAGGCATCGTTTCTATAGAGGTGGACCTTGTGGCCACCGCCATCTTAAGCAGTGATTGAAAAGAGTGGTGATGGGCTTAGAATTGACAAGAAAGTAGAGTTCTTGGCAGAGGAATAAATGCCTCGGATGTGAGATATGCATAGTAATGGCAATGGACTCATACCTGGCTACAAATTCAAACTTTGAAAATTATTAAATCTGTGACTTGCTATAAATGACATATGTCTGAATCCCTCTGACCCTTTTTAAAATACTGGAAGAGTAAGACATTTTAGATAACTGTGATGACTAAATATCTGAAAACATCTAGTATAGTCTCTAGAACATTAGACACTGACTGAAAGTTAATTTCACACTTTTATTTGAATGTTTACGTTTGACAGTGTTATGGATTCAATTGTGTCCTCCAAAAGGATATGATGAAGTCCTAATTACTGGTATCTGTGAATATGACCTTGTTTGGAAAAAGGGTCTTTGAAGATGTTATCGGTGAAACTGAGGTCATACTGGAGTAGAAAACAAAAACAAACAAACAAAAAAACATAGTGCTGTAGAGTCGATTCTGACTGATAGCAGCCCTGCAGGGCAGAGTAAAACTTCCCCACAGGGTTTTCAAGGAGCAGCTGATGAATTTGAACTGCCGACCTTTTGGTTAGCAGCCAAGCTCTTAACCACTTTGCCACCAGGCTCTACTGGAGTCGGGTGAGTCCTAATACAATCTGAATGATTTCCTTATAGAAGAGGAGAAGAGACAAAAAGAGATAAAATGGACATGTGCAGATGCATCTTCAAGCCGAGGAATGACTGGGACTACCAGAAGCTGAGAGACACATGAAAGGATCTTCCCCTAGAGACTTCAGAAGAACATGGCCTGGCCAGCAGATTCATTTCTATTTCTAGCAACCAGAACTGTGAAACAACAAATTTCCATTGCTATAAACTACCTGGTTTGCGCTAGTTTATTACTATAGCCCTAGGAAACTAATACAGTGTTTTTGTATATATTTGTGTTTATGCGTTTGTGTGTACACCCTGGATTGTGGTGAGCAGTATTTTTCAGCACGTCCTAAATTTTTTAATACATGTTCTAGACTGGTGACTACTTGTTTCTCATTTTTATAACTGATCACAGCAAAATATACTTTATATTAGTATCCAGTACTCATGAAAGAATACCTACTACTTTGGGTAATCTAGTCTCTATATAAATACATATATATATCCTGTTTTTACACAAATAATGCACACCTTCTGTGCTTGTTTACCAGTCGTACCCTTCCCCTGTGAGGCACTTTCACAAGTGTAGCCATGGCATTCCTCTTCTACGTGTTGCTATAAAAAAAAAAAAAAAAACAGCATATCGTGCTTATGAAAATACCTCACAGGGGGAGGGTGTGGCCGGCAAACAAACACAGAAAGCATGTGTTATTTGTGTAAAATACGGAGGGAGTTGTTGTTGCTAGGTGCCATTGAGTCAGTTCTGACTCATAGTGACCCTGTGTACAACAGGACAAAACACTGCACAGTCCTGTGCCTTTCTCACAATTGTTGTTAAGCTTGAACGTGTTGTTGCAGTCACTCTGTCAATCTTTCTCATTGAGGGTCTTCCTCTCTTTCGCTGACCCTCTACTAAGAACGATGTCCTTCTCCAAGTACTGATTCCTCCTGATAACATGTCCAAAGTATATGAGACGTAGTCTCACCATCCTTGCTTCTAAGGAGCATTCTGGTTGTACTTCTTCCAAGACAAATTTGTTCATTATTTTGGCAGTCCATGGTATATTCAATGTTCTTTGCCAGCACCATAATTCAAAGGAGTTAACTCTTCTTTGGTCTTCTTTATTCATTGTCTAGATTTTACATGCATATGAGGTGATTGAAAACATCACGGCTTGGGCCTGGCACACCTTAGTCTTCAAGGTGACTGTCTTTGCTTTTCAACACTTCAAAGAGGTCTTTTGCAGAAAACTTGCCTAATGCAATGTGTCTTTTGATTTCTTATATATTATATATATATTTATATATATATATAAAGTCTAATTGTCACACTCTCAAAAACCTCATTAAATGGATTTCATCACCATTAATGAGTCACAATGCACAGTTTGGAAGCACTGTTAAATGCTCAGCTGTTAACAGAAAAGTCGAAGATTCCAGTCCTTCCAGTTGTGCCTCTGGAAAAAAGCCTACCAATCTACTTCTGAAAAACCAACCATTGAAAACCCTTGGAGCACTGTTTTACGCTGACACACATGGGGTTGACATGAGCCTAAATCTACTGGACATCGACTGTTTTTCTTTTGTTTGTTTGTTTAACTGATCCTAGTAGACCTAGGCAATTGATTCACCCTGTATTAGAGTGTTGTGAGAGCAATATAAATATCTGGGAAAACTGAGAACACTATGTCTTGAAAAGATAAATCAAGGTTTCAACAGACCCATCTGAGTTAATCATAATGACTATGCTATACCCTGGGAAGGTGCTAGATAATGAATAGGCAAATGTCTCCTTATGATTCCAGTCTTCTATGGAAAGTTTCAGAATTTAACCAACACAAGGAGAGCTAATGTAAACCTGAGTTTCATGGAAACACATTGATGATAGAGATTTCCCTATTATAACAATTCAGTTTTAGAAAAGGAATTGTGCGTGCCTGAAATCATCCATCAAAAGAAGTTTTTAGACTATGTTGAAAAATATAAGCAGAACCTAAAGAGAATTGTGATACAAAAATCTTAGTTAAGATCTTGACTAACAAGAGGAAGTGCGTTAGAACAGATGAGAGCATGTGGATTTTTGGTGGAGGTTGCCATTTGTCAAATATTGACATATTGCAACCTCAATTTAGACTCACCTTAAAATATGTATGATACCACAAGATTTCTTAAGTTAGAGTATGGAATTTAATTTTTTTTAACATCTGATTTATCATAAAATTGACAACATGATGTAAAATTTCAATCATCTGTTGAATCATAGATTTACAATTAACACTAAATACATGATGTGTATCCATGACCCTAAAACAAGCAGCATGTGAACTTTCATTCTTGGTAAACTAATCATGTGATTGAGGCATAATCTGAAAACTGGAACTGATTGTACCAGGAATCTGTTTCAACTTCTATATGAAGACTTATTTACTTTCTGTGACCTTAATTTTTGACTAGACTAAAAAGCATGCATTGAAAATTTTAATGTTCATCTGACATTGTTTGTTAAATTAAAGATTTAGTAAAATTTTAAATTAAAGTATGTTTATTTAGTCATTGTAAATAGCTTGTGTTTAAAGATAACAGCTATTGGGCAAAGAAAAATAATCATTTGCTTGTGTCATGGATTGAATTGTGCCCTTCAAAAATGTATGTCCACTTGGTTAGGCCATGATTTCCAGTATTGTGTGGTTGTCCTCCATTTTGTGATTGTAATTTTATGTTAAAGAGGCTTAGGGTGGGATTGTAACAGTCTTACTAAGGTCACATCCCTGATCTAATGCAAAAGGAGTTTCCCTGGGGTGTGCCCTGCACCAACTTTTATCTTACAAGAGGTAAAAAGAAAAGCAAGTGAGCGGGGGGGGGGACCTCCTACCACCAAGAAAGAAGTACCGGGAGCAGAGCACATACTTCGGACCAGGGCTCCTGCACAGAGAAGCTGCTAGTCCAGGGGAAGATTGATAAGAAGGACCTTCCTCCAGAGCACACAGAGAGAAAAAACCTTCCTCTCTAGCTGATGCCCTGAATTTGTACTTCCAACCTACTAGACTGTGAGAAAATACATTTCTTTTTGTTAAAGACATCCACTTGTGGTATTTCTGTTACAGCAGCACTAGATAATTAAGACAGCCTGTTTACCAAATGATATTATTGTCAAAACTTGAATGGAGTTAGAAGTGCAATTACTCACTTGTGATGGATTACAGATAAACTATAGAAAATTACTTAATTTTTAAATCTGAATTCATTATATTTAAAGATTCTTCTATGAGAAGAGAAAGATGCCTTATTTGTATTGCCTGCCAGTAATGTCAATCTATTTTTTAAACACTTTGCTATTATTTACTTCACTGATTAGTGAAAACAGCTTTATTTTTATAAAAACTATATTCTTAATTCTTAAAGTTGTTAAGCATTCTAATTATGTGTATATCTTCTTAAATAGGATTTTTATAGTTTTAATCATTAAGAACATCATTTGAGCTATAAAAGGATGAGGTATTCAGTTACATAGTCAAACTACTATTGCCTAATCATAGAGTGTCCCTGATACAGGATGTACCTTTAGTGAGGAACGTAAAATGATAAAATGGATGAGCAGAAGGTGATGCCCCTTTTAGTCAAGCAGGTAAGTTTCACACAGCCCCTTAAATACTCTGGTCATGTATCTTCCTATTGTTTAATGAACACACCAAGAAGGGTCTTACCACACATATGTGGGACCTCACTGTGATATCTATTTCAATAATGCTTTCTAATAATGAAGGCAGATTTTGAAACAGTAGATGCATCTTTTGATAGGTGCATTTTAATTTTTGTCTCAATTACTTAGAATATTTCATTGTTGTTAATTGTTAATTGCTGTCAGGTCAGCTCAGAATCACACCTCTTGTATAAGAAAACAAAACATGCCTGTTCTTGTGCCATCTTCATGATTATCGATACAAGTTGATTGTTTTGGCTACTGGGTCAATCCATCTCAGTGAGGGCTTCCCTCAACTTCACTTTACCAACCATAATGTCCTTTTCTAGTGATTGGTCATTCTTAATGATGTGTACCATGTAAGCAAGCTGAAGCCTTGCCATCATAACTTCTAAGAATCATTCTGGCTGTATTTATCTTAAGAGTTATTTGTTCATTCTTCTGGCACTCCCATTGTATCCAATATTCTTTGCTAAAACTACAATTCGAATGCATAAATTTTTCTGTCTTCATTTTACATTGTCCAGCTTATGTTTGTATCTGAGGCAATGGAAAAGGTCATATCTTAGGTCAGGCACAGCTTTGTCATCAAAGTGACATATTTACTTTTTAAAACTTTTAAATAGATCTTTTGCAGATTTGTCCAATGCAACATGTGTGATTTCTTGACTACTGCTTCCACGGATATTGATTGTTGGTCCAAGCAGAATGAAATCATTGATAATTTAAAAATTTTTTATCCATTTATCATTATGTTGTTTATTGGTCATAAAATATTTTAGGAAGGGTAAATAAACCAAAAATCAAACCTGTTTCTGTCAAGTAGATTACAACTTATAGTGGCCCTACAAAACAAAGTAGAACTGCCCTATAGGGTTTCCAAGGAGTGGCAAGTGGATTTGAACTGCCAAGCTCTCAAAAATGCCAACAATTCCTGAATTTGTGCACTTGCATGTAAATTACGAATTGCTGCAGCATATGATACTTTTTTTTTATAATACTTAGTCTGTAACCCAACCAGTTTAATCATTTTATACTATATCAAAACAGTCTTCTGGGATTCCTGAGTCTGATATCAGTCTTATGGAGGAAATGAACGATTTTTTTATCTTTATATAAATACAAAAAAATGTTGGTTGTCATACTTACAGGAATTTTTTTTATCTTTCATTTTTGATGTCCTTGAATAACTTTCTTATTTTACTACCTGATGTTTTATCTCATCTATTTTCATTGTACCTGTTTCCCCATTTCATAGGTACCAGATTCTAGCACATCTTTGAGGATACACAAACTGGTCCGTGACAGAATATAAGAAACTTGGTAATCAAGACAATGAAATGGCAGTCTCTCTCTCTCTCTCTCAAGCTTATTTTGTATTTTTGTTATTTTAGCTTTAAAGGAATTTGACAATAATCCAAAGCCTAGAATTTGGTATAGCAGGATAAACAGGTTTCAAAAGTGTTACATAAAGAGAAAGGGATTGGAAATCTGAATGTTTGGTTGGAGAAATGCTCAAGGATATATGGTGACCTTGGCTTTAAATATGCCAAGATATCTATGAATGTCATATGGAAGAGAAATTACTTTCTTCTATTGAAACACAGAAATTCTTAGAAGTTACAATAGTGTAAACTTAGATTCAGTTTAAACATTAATGCTAGAACAATTATAGATGTCTCAAATTTGTGTACACTGACACTAAACTAGTAGCCCTTTCTCTTTAAAAGATGACCATGCACCTTGGACAAGTACATCACAAGAGTTTTTTAGTGCCAATGCAACCACCAATAGTAGAGTTGTAAGAAATGAAATGGAAGGCCCTGTGCAAATCTTAGATTCTGGAGTTAAGAATTCCTGGTAAAATTCTTGTGCTTGACAGAATTGAACAGGAAAAGAAGGAATCAGAAGGCAATGTACAACGTGAGATATAAGTGTGTGGAAAGCAAAAGATGATTTTTGAAGACTTGTGTATATATATATATATATATATACATATGCTTTCTGAACTCAGAACTATTTTAAAGATCAGACAAGTGCTCACTTCTTTCTTCTCTCTAATGTCTCGCCATACTCCACATTACAAGGCCCAGATGAGTGTTCTGCTATATAAGGATGCATAATATAACATTACTCATCTCGGAATAAGCTGAAAAGTCTGCAGTGGTGAAGAATATTTTTATACTTGCAGTACTTTTATTACACTTTTTAAAAAAACATCATATTTAAAAACCATGATTCAACGGTATTACTTTTTTATTGACCGACAATAATCCTTACACAAAAAAAAGAAAAAAAAAAACTTTTGGCAAACTTTCTTTTAGCGCATATGTAAATATAACAGCAATATTTTCCTCACTTTTTCTGCTCTTCCTTGACTTTGAAAAACTCTGTTACCAAATAACTGGAGGGCTTAATGCACCATGTCCTCAGAGGCCTGCCATATCTGTAGCAAAAGGGTGTTCTTTCAGTGCCACATCTGATTGGAGAACCCACAAGTGTACTGTAGCAGACAGCTTATCGCTTCTGCAAGAGTTATTGAAACATACAACTAATCCTAGCTTGCAAAAATTGACCTTGATGTGCCCCTGAATTGTAGCAGATTGAATATAGAGTCTCTTGTAAACTGAATTATAAATTGAGCATTAGATCAGAAAACAGGAAGTGCAAAGGAAACAACGAATTATATTCCAGGAAGGAGCAAAAGGTTTTACATTTATAGCTAATATTTCTTTGATCTATAAACCCAGAAAATGCATATTAATAATAATGAGACAAACTGAATATGAAAGTAGCTAAAATTTAGGTTTCTAGGCAATGTTGATAGATTATGAGCTAGAGGTAACATATCGCACAATTTTTTTGGAATTCAGGGGATAAAATCTGAGTGTTTTATTCACATATAGTTTTTTTTTTTGTGGGGAGTAATATTGATTTAAACTGTTTGTTTCTTTTCTTCCTTTATTCCATAGGATTATAATTTGCTTTGGTGTGCTTGTGCCTGTCTAAGAGCACCAAGTGTATGTCTGAATTCCTGTCATGGATTCAACACCTGCTTATAAGCCTTAGCTGTGTATTTCTTCCAAGTTAAAGTAGATGATCGTAAATACAACTAATTATCTCCTAAATGCAAGATACAATGCATAGATCAATCAGAGAAAGTCAGAGTGATATTTCTATATTAGTAGAGAAAAGTATTTTTATTCAAAATGTAAATTACCAGTGTAAAATTACCAAATTTAATAAAGCAAATAGTACCACAGATTCCAGAATATTTAACTCTTCAGCTTTTCTCTTTCAGGGGAAAAATTGATTCATGGATATTACTTTTTATAAGAATTTTAAACCCTGAAATGTTAGCCATTCAAAATTATTACCATTTATTGAACTTTTCTTGTTAACCTAAATTTTATGTGTAACTCATCCATGTGTTCAACAAAATACTGCAATGAGTACCTTACACCAAACAACACATATTACACCAGCTATGGAAAATTATCACTGTCTTACCTTCTGTGTTTAAAAGGAGACTGACATCTTATACTGGTTGGAGAACCTTGCAGAACAAGTGAGATCAAGATGGGATAGGGAGATGTTAGTTTGGCTGACTCTTTTCTATGCTATGGGGTAAGTGTGTGCATAGTGTAGGAGAAACCCTGCACTGCTCCATAGGATTTCCAAGACAACAGTGCAAATAAACATTTCTGGTCCTACACAGTAAGGCTCATGGGATGGACTTGAGACTGTATTTTCAGCATGTCCCTCAGTGTAACCTTATACACGACAAAAAACAAATACGATTGTTTTACATTAAAAGAAGCATAGGAGAAAAATTATAACTTTTCTTTTTATTCTTCTCCCGTATCTAGAGATCATATTCAATTACTCTGGAGAATGATGCAATTTCTCCTCAATACAATCTTTCTAAAAAGGAGATATGATAAAGTTATCAGTGAATCGATGAAGACATATTGCCAGCTTCTCCTGTTCACCTTTTTTTTGAGATCCAGAAAATGGCAGTTGAAAATATCTTAACATATCTCAACATAAGCATATGTTATCCAGATCATGATGAAATTTGACTGATTTTTTTCTCCTGATGGAATAAAGTGCAAAAATTAATCTATTAATTGTGTATTAGTTATCTGTATCTATTCTAGTTTTTTCACAAGGGTATGTGGATATTAACTGAAATCCATATAGAAAGAAAACCCACAAATGATAAAATATGGCTATTACTTCTACTTCATTTAAATAGAAAGTTTCTGAGTTCTCATCCTTACTGTTATAGGAATGATTTCATACCTAGTTGATATCTTCTTCCATGATTCCTCCAGAGACATAGAAAGCATATGCAGGACAAATGTAAGTCCTAATTAAACTTCATCATTTTGAGAAAGCCAGAAACCCACATCCAAAAGCCTTAGTCTCTTGTAGTTGGGTCTTGAAACAACCACATTTGTTATAGCCTTGGAAACCCCACTGTGAGGAGGCAGCCCTTCTTACAAGCCAGTCTATGGTCTCCCCACTCCTCCCCCCACTACCATCTTTCAGCAGGGCAAAAAGATACAATTCCTGGCTGATGCCCATGTGTCTAACACCCCCCCCCCTCAGGTAGTCAGGTGTGAAAATATGCTTTGTGGTTTGTGTAGTGAGTCATGTAGGCTTTGGGGTATGAAAATGACTAGAGGAGGAACTTCAAGATCTCTCACCTATGGTGCCAGGTGAGCACACACATAGAATAGTTTCTGGTCCACTTAACTAGCCTACCTAGTGGGGGGATTGGCTTAAGGAAGGCCCTTTGCATCCCTCACATATGATACAAAGTGGTATACACATAGAAGAGTTGATACCTCCGCCTGGGCAGACTTTTTGAGTCTTGGGAGACCAGCTCCAAAACAGATCAGCATATGTTCTGGCGTGCTGTCTGCTTCTTGTTGTAAGTAATAAGGCTACTTTTCATGTGCTGGCTGGAGTGAAGGTCCACTTTCCACTGAGGCTATGAATGCAGAAAGCTTTCTTGTGACTAAAGTTCTAATTTGATTGTGTCCAGCATATTCAAGAATCACCATAAAAAGTGAAATCAGATGTTCTTTAAAAGAGCTTTCCCTTCTTTCCCATTACTAAAAGAAGAGCAAAGAAAGCTACCTCTATTATAATAATTCTACCTATTTATGTGTATAACATTTAAGTATGCAACTCCTCTAGAAAACGTTGTTAGATGCTGTCAACTCAGCTGTGCCTCATGGAACCTAATGTACAGAAGTACAAAATATTCCCTGGTCCTGCACCGTCTTCACAATACTTGATATGGTTGAAGCCCATTATTATGGCTACTGTGCACCCCCTTACAATCTAGGGGGCTCATCTTCCAGCATTATATCAGACAATATTCTGTTGTGATTCATAAGTTTTCATTGGCTAATGTTCAGAAGTAAATTGTCAGGTCTTTCTTCTTCGTCTGTATTAATCTGGAAGCCCTGGTAAGATTATTTACCATGGATGGCCCTGCTGGTGTTTGAAACACTAGTGTCATAGCTTTCAGCATCATAGCAACATGAAGACCACCATAGAATGACAAAGTGACATATAGATGGTGGTAGAAAATACTTACGATTTCTTAGATATAGGTGATACATATGGGAGCAAAGGTTTTGGTTACTCTAGACAAATGCTATCTAATACATCATCTCATTGTGCAAACTGTTGCCATATTGTATCAAAGTCTTAACCAACACATCTTAGGAAACTTAGAAATTCTAGACGCTGGGTAGGAACCAAAATAATCTGCCTTCTGATAGGTTCTTCTGGTAGAAGGAATATGGTACCAAATAGAAATTTGGATCTAAACAAAGGTAATTAAGAGTTAATATAGCTTTAACTCTATCTCTTTCTCTATATTTATGTGTATGTGTGTTTGTGCGTGTGTGTGTAGAGAGAGCACCCTGGTGTCACAATGTTTAACTCCTGACTGCTAACTGAAAGGTCAGCAACTCAAGCTCACCAGACACTGCCCAAGAGAAAAGGCCTAATAATTTGCTCTATTCCATTACAGATTACAGCTTAGGAAACCCAACTGGGCAATTGTACTCTCTCCTATAGGATGACTATGAGTGAAATCGACTCGATGGCACACCAAACACACACATACACACATATGTTTAAAATAAAAGCAGTAACAACGCATTGGTTTTACAGAGGTAGTAAAAATGTATATCTGGGCTTACAAATCTTAGAAGAAAAACATATGGTATTTTTAGTTATGTGGTATATTAATTTCTGAGGCTGCTGTAAGAAATTCACACAAAATGGATAGCCTAAAAAAAAGAAAAATTATTCTCTCACAGTTCTCCAGGCTAGAAGGTCAACATCCATGTGTTTGCAGGGCAATGCTCCCTTCAAATGTTCTAGGGAAGAATTCTTCCTTGCTTCTTCCAGCTTCTGGTGGTTGCTGGAAATCCTTGGCATTCCTCGGTTTGTGGCAGCATAACTCCAATTCCGCCTCCATCTTCCTATGACCATTTTCCCTCTGTGTGTGCCTGTGTCCAAATTCCCCTCTTCTTACAAGAGCACCTGTCAGATTAGGGCCCATCCCCAACCAGTATGACCTCATTTTAACTTGATTACACTTGCAAAGCCCCTCTTTTTAAATAAGGTCACATTCACAGATTGTAAGTGGATGTGAAGTTTGGGGGAATACTGTTCAACCCAGTACACGTGGTTTATCTGGATACATGATAGCCTACATCACTGCTTCTCAACCAGGAGGGATTTTTTTTTTTCTCTCTCAAATATAGTCCATAGACATTTGAAAATATCTGGAGACATTTGAAAATATTTGCTTACCATGACTAGTGGATGTTCTAATGGTATGTAGTAAGTAAAAGCCAAGGACGTTGCTGAACATCCTACAGTGCACAAGGACACCCCCATCAATGCCTGTGTGCATCTCCTACATTCACATTCCAGGCTTCTCCATTCAGAGGACTCCTTATTGCATCTCCACTGAGGCATCGAAAGTTCTGCACCTCCACTGAGACCTCTTTATCAGGGGCCTTGGCTGACACATTGTTCTCTACTTTGACTCAGTATTTTTTTTCACTTCTATCCTTTTCCCATTTCTCTCTTTTAGTCCATGGGTCTGTAAAGAGGTGACAGTTTTTTTGTTTAGGGCTCCTGTCACTGAGACAGCTTCTCCATATGCACCAATTCTCCCTTCCCTCACCTGTTCTATTTCATAGTGAAAAATGCAACATTGAAGAACTGGCACCACATTTTGCCAAGATGCCTTGCTCCATGCACAAAAACTAACTCAAAATGGATCAAAGACCTAAATATAAAATCTAAAACGATACAGATAATGCAAGAAAAATAGAGACAATGCAAGAAAAAAGAGAGACAACATTAGGAGCCCTAATACATGGCATAAACAGTGTACAAAACATTATGAAGAATGTAGAAGAAAAACTAGATAACTGGGAGCTCCTAAAAATCAAACACCTATGCTCATCCAAAGACTTCACCAAAAGAATAAAAAGACTACCTACAGACTGGGAAAAAGTTTTTAGCTATGACATTTCCGATCAGCCCCTGATCTCTAAAATCTACATGATACTGCAAAAACTGAACTGCAGAAAGACAAATAACCCAATTAAAAAATGGGCAAAAGATATGAATAGACACTTCACTAAAGAGGACATTCAGGTAGCTAACAGATACATGAGGAAATGTTCACGATCATTAACCATTAGAGAAATGCAGATCAAAACTACAACGAGATTTAATCTTGCTCCAACAAGGCTGGCATTAATCCAAAACACACAAAAGAATAAATGTTGGAGAGGCTGTGGAGAGATTGGAACACTTCTACACTGCTGGTGGGAATGTCAAACGGTACGACCACTTTGGACTATGTTGGCATCTCCTGCCTGGAGGGGAGATGAGAGGGTGGAGTGGATTAGAAGCTGGTGAAATGGACAGGAAAAGAGAGAGTGGAGGGAGAGAGCGGGCTGTCTCATTAAAAAAAAAAATTTTTTTTTTTTTTGTCTCATTAGAGGGAGAGTAATTGGGAGTGTGTAGCAAGGTGTATATGGGTTTTTGTATGAGAGACTGACTTGATTTGTAAACTTTCACTTAAAGCACAATAAAAATTATTTAAAAAAAAAAGAGCATGTCATCTGCAAATAAGAATACTTTCACATCTTCCTTACCAATCTGGATCCACTTTATTTCTTTATCTAGCCTAATTGCTCTGGCTAGGATCTCCAGCTCAATTTTGAATAAGAGTGGTGATAAAGGGCATCCTTGTCTGGTTCCCAATCTCAAGGGAGAATGCTTTCAGACTCTCCATTTAGGGTGAGGATGGCTGTTGGCTTTGTATAAATGCTCTTTATTAATTTGAGGAATTCTCCTTTTATTCCTGTTTTGCTGAGAGTTTTTATCATGAATGCCTGTTGAACTTTGTCAAATGCCTTTTCTGCATCAATTGATAAGATCATGTAGTTCTTGTCTTTTGTTTTATTTGTCTGATGGATTACCTTAATTGTTTTTCTAATGTTAAACCATCCCTGCATATCTGGTATGAATCCCACTGGGTCATTGTGAACTATTTTTTGATCTGTTGTTGAATTTTATTGGCTAGAATTTTGTTGATGTTCATGAGGGGTATAGGTCTGTAATTTTCCTTTTTTTCTTTTTGGTGTCTTTATCTGGTTTTGGTATTAGGGATATGGTGGCTTCATAGAATGAGTCTGGTAGTATTCCATCCTTTTCTGTGCTCTGAAATACCTTCAGTAATAGTGGTGTTAACTCTTCTCTGAAAGTTTGGCAGAAGTCTGCAGTGAAGCCCTAGGGACCAGAGCTTTTTCTGGGGGGGAGTTTTGTGATTACCTTTTCAATCTCTTCTTTTGTATGGGTCTATTTAGTTGTTCTACCTCTGTTGGTGTTAGTTTAGGTAGGCAGTGTGTTTCTAGGAAATCTTCCATTTCTTCTAGATTTTCAAATTTGTTTGAGTATAGTTTTTCATAGTGATCTGATACGATTCTTTTAATTTCAGTTGGGTCCGTTGTAATATCGCCCATCTCATTTCTTATTCGGGTTATTTGCGTCCTCTCCTGTTTTTCTTTTGTCAGTTTGGCCAGTGGTTTATCAATTTTGTTGATTTTTTCAAAGAACCAGCTTCTGGTCTTGTTAATTCTTTCAGTTGTTTTTCTGTTTCCTATTTCATTTAATTCTGCTCTAATTTTTATTTTTTGCTTCCTTCTGGTGCATGAGAGTTTCTTTTGTTGTTCTCTTTCTATTTATTCAGGTTGTAGGGATAATTCTTTGATTCTGGCCTTTTCTTCTTTTCACATGTGTGCGGTTATTGATATAAATTGACATCTGAGCACTGCTCTTGCTGTGTCCCAAAGGTACTGATAGGAAGTGTTTTTACTCTCATTTGATTCTATGAATTTCTTCATTCCAACCTTGGTTTCTTCTATAACCAACAAATTTTCTACCAACAAATCCTCTGCAATTCTCTCTGTATTTTCTACTATTCCTCACTGTTCCGGTACTCCAATCACTCGTAGGTTATTTCTTGTGATAGAATCTCATGTGATTCTTAGGTAGTCTTCATTTTTTTAAATTCGTTTGTCTGGTTTTTCTTCAAATATGTTGGTGTCAACTGCTTTATCTTCAATCTCACCAATTTTGTCTACCACTTGCTCAATTTTGTTCCACTGACTTTGTAGCAAGTTGTCTAATTCTGTAATTTTATTGTTAATCTTCTGAATTTCTGAATTCTGTCTCCCTATGGATTCTTGTAGCTTATTAAATTTTTCATTGTGTTCTTGAATAACATTTTTAATTTCTTCAACTATTTTATCTGTGTGTTCCTTGGCTTGTTCGGGGTATTGCCTGATCTCATTCCTGTTGTCTTGAAGAGTTCTGTATATTAATCTTTTGTATTCCACATCTGGCAATTCCAGGAAGGCACCTTCTCCAGAATATCCCTTGATTCTTTGTTTTAAGAGCTTGTTGAAGCAATCATGGCCTGCTTCTTTATGTGATTTGTTATTGACTGTTGTCTCTGAGCCATCAGTAAGTTATTCTTTTAGTTTATTTTATGTTTGCTTACTATATCCTAACTTCTAGCTTTGTTTTGTTTCGATATGCCCAGATAGGTTGCTTGAGTGATCTAGCTTGATCATTTTTGCCTTTGAAGCTCTAATGTCCTGTTACCAGGTGGCTTGAGCTGTTATCATGTGTATCAACCTATGAGTCCATTCACTTTTCTTGAATGTATTCAGCTCAGGTTCCAGGAAGTAGGTCATCAAGTGTGTGGTACAGGCGCTGTCCTACAGACTTAGAGGGACAGGGATGATTGGTGTAGGCTCTGGTATCTGGTTGCAGTCGGGGGTCACTCTCTGAACAAGCCAGGGGGTTGACAACTGTCCCTTGAGTGTCTGTGAGGAAAGCGTGTCCTTGTTCCCTATAGTGCATGGGTGGTTGGGTTCTGCAAATGGACCATGGGAATACAATGCTTTTGTTTGTAAAGTCTGGGAGGTACCAGTTATCCTTGGACCCCTGTCACAGGTGGCTTGGTGACCTGAGTGGAGGCACTAGTGTTTAGGTCCCTGATGGGGGTAGGTGAGGACCCTGTTTAATAGGCAAAGAGGTGTCAAACATCAAACACCCACCTTTCCACCACACAACTGATACAGTTGCAGTCTGCCAACAAGGGCCTATTCTCCTGAAATAGGCCCGCACAGGTTCCTGTAGCGGGGAAAGGTATTCAATGTCCATGAAGTGTTTGTGCCTGGGCAGGACCCACTTCTGTCCTGAGCTCCTCCGGTTATTGGAGCTGGAAAATTATCTTTTCCCCCAGTTGCTAATTTATTTCTTCTCCAAGGCTGGGAGAATGGCTCGGAGCACTCTGTAGGGCCTATCTCATGCCCAGGGAAATCAACAGCCACTGTAGCTGGCTTGGGGGTGGGAGGGGCAAAGTAAAATATACACAGGTACTTAGCTTTTGCTGAGAGCACTGTTCTTCTCTGGTTCCTAAGGTGTGAGTACGTTGTGCAACTGGCTGTTTCTCTCTGAGGAAACTGTGGCCGAAAGCTACTATGAGCCCACCTCAGTTGCTCCCAGGAGTGGTGCCTGGGGAATCCCGGCAATTCCGATCTGGCAACTTCTCTCCACTTCTGAACCATTTCTCCCTCCTGCTACCACTGCGTCCATTTTCTAACTTGGCTGTGATGTTCAGGACTTCTAGCTTGTCATAAATATAATAGTTTGACTTCTTTTTTAGGGCCTTGTTGTAAAAGGGATCACCGGAAGCATCTGGCTACTCTGCCACCTTGGCCCCTCATCTGACCTCATTATTTAAGAGATGAAAGTGATCAGTATGACTTCTCTGCCAATATTACAGGTTGTAATGAACTTACGCATTTAGAAACTAGAAGTTTATTGTGAGAATAAACAGCTTAGCTCAAAAAAAATCCATAAGGTCAAGACCAAAGAAATAGCCTGAAGATATATTTTAAAAATTATTTTGTTGACATAGTCACTCATAAAAGACCAAATATGTAACATATCTCTATAGTAAAATACTTGCTTCTAAAACTGACAATCTTTTTTTTCTCAAAAGAAAAAAAAAGAATTGTACTTATTTTAATGTGGAAAGTTGAAAATTAGAAAATTAGAAATTGACTTGTGTCTTAGGCTAGGTTCTCTAGAGAAGCAAAACCAGTGAAGTGTCTATATATATATATTCAGAGAGAGGGAGGGAGAGATTTATGTCAAGGAAATGTTCCTGCAGTTGTAGAAGCTGGAAAGGCACAAGTCTGTGGGTCAGGCTGGAGGCTTCTCCTGATTCATGTACCTGCGGAGGCTTGTGAACCCAAGATTGGCAGGTCAGACAATAGGCTTCTGGCTCAGAGTCTGCTGAGGCTGATAAATCCCAAGATGAGCAGGTAAGCTGATACCTCAAGACCCAAGAACAAGAAGTCAGATGAACAGGAACCCACAGGAATTGCCAGAAAGTCCACCTATATTGGATGCAGGCCGACCCTCTAAGGAAACTCCCTTTAAACTGCTTGGCTACTCACAGCAGATCCCATCATAGAGGTGACCACATTATATCATAACTGCCAAACCACTGAGGGTCATGGCTCAACCAAGTTGACAAGTTGACACATGACCTTAACAATCACAATTTGGATTTGGATACGATGATTAGATGGAAAGAGAAATATATATATATATGTATATATACAAAACCAAACCTGTTGCCAAATTGATGCACACATTTCTTAGGGGACACAATTCAATCTATGGATCTATGGCACCAATTTTTTTTTTGAGTTTAATAATTCATAGATCATTATTCTCTATATTGTAGCATCAAGGCTGTGCAAAATCTATTCCTAATAAACTTATTAATATGAAGGTATAAGTTTATAGATATAATTTAAGTTAACAATGTGAGATCATATATATACCTACTACATTTTTAGTTTATATATATACATAAAGAGGTGTATATATATATATATATATATATATATATACACTACTTTATACCTATACATATACTAAAAATGTTGTAGTAGATTTTATATATATATATATATATATATATATATATATATAAAACCAGCAAACCCATTATTGTTGAGTCAATTCTGACCGGTAGTGACCATATAGGACGGAGTAGAACTGCCCCATAGAGTTTCCAAGGAGCACCTGGTGAATTTGAACTGCCGATCTCTTGGTTAGTAGCAGTAACACTTTAGCACTATGCCAACAGCGTTTCCCTATATGTAGAGAGAAGAGAGAGAGTGCAGAGCCTTGATGCTACAATATAAAGAATACTGATCTATGAATTACTGAACTTAGAAAAAAAAAAACAAAACTCGTGTCATGTATTGAATCGTGTCTCCCCAAAAATGTGTGCATCAGTTTGGCTGGACTATGATTCCCAGTATTGTGTCCTCCACTTTGTGATTGTAATTTTATATTAAAGAGGATTTTGGTGGGATTGTAACACCCTTACTAAGGTCACAGCCCTCATTCAATGTAAAGGGAGTTTCCCTAGGGTGTGGCCTGCACCACCTTTTATCTTATAAGGGATAAAAGGAAAGAGAATAAGCAGAGAGTTGGGGACCTCATACCACCAAGAAAACAGTGCCAGTAGCAGAGTGTGTCCTTTGGACCCAGGGTCCCTCTGCAGAGAAGCTCCTAGTCAATGGGAAGATTGATGAAAAAGCCTACAGAAAAAGACAGTCTTCCCCTGGAGCCGATGCCCTGAATTTGGACTTTTAGCCTACTTTACTGTGAAGAGATAAATTTCTCTTTGTTAAAGTCATCCACTTGTGGTATTTCCATTATAGCAGCACTAGATAACTAGGACACCTGGTAAACCTATGATTTACATTAGATAATGGCCTAGTTAATGAGAAGTTAGACCATTTTTGGTTTGCTTCTCTTTTCTTTCCAAATGTGCTTATTTCAAAAGAATATTGCAAAGTTGAGGATGATATTGAAAGAACAAATAAAATTTGAATTTGAATTTTTATTATAAGAATGGAAGGGAGAATATTTTTTGGAAGCACTGTAGGTATAATTTCAAAAATTCCACAGTATATTTCACAACCTTATTCTTCTCAAATCTTTTGTTTCACCAATTAGCATAGAATCATGAATATAATTTAGTACAATTAGTTAAAAATGAAGGATATATATGTTTTTTTATTTGAACAGGAATATTTTATTGGCCCAATACTGGAGAAATAATCACTTTTTTTTTTCAGTTTGCCTCCTTGTTGAAGAAACACCAGATTGTGCACATTTCATAACTATTTCATGATTCACAAATCATGGGCCACCAAGTCACCATGCAAAAAAAAAAAAAAAAAAACTTAGAATACCTGAAAGAAATATAGAAAAACATAAAAGAGACCCTATGGACCCTCAATCCTATCATCATATATAATTATTTTTAATATAGAGTTTATATATTTAATTGGATTCCTGACAAATGGGATAAGGGATAGGAAAAGCCAAGTGGAAGCCATTAGAACTGCCCCTGTCTAGGAAAATAGTAAAAGAAAAGCAGTACCACATTCCTGGAGGAGTTGCAGAGATTGTTGCCTCCAGCAAGGAGTTGAAGGAGGTGGGGGTGGTGGTGATTCCCACCACATCCCCATTCAACTAGCCTATTTGGCCTGTGCAAAAACAGATGGATCTTGGAGAATGACAGTGGATTATTGTAAGCTTAAGCATGTGTTGACTCCAATTGCCTCAGCTGTTCCAGATGTCGTTGCCTTGCTTGAGCAAATTAATACATATCCTGGTACCTCGTATGCATCTATTGGTCTGGCCACTGACTTTTTCTCAATTCCAGTTTTGAAGGAACACCAGAAGCAGTTTGGCTTCAGCTGGCAAGGCTAGCAATATACTTTCACTGTCCTACTTTATAGATATATCAACTTTCCAGCCCTATGTCATAATTTAGTCCAGAGAGAACTTGATCATCTTTCTCTTCCAAAAGACATCACGTTGGTCCATTACGTTGATACTACTATGATGCTTGGACCTACTAAGGAGGAAGTGCCAATGACTCTTGACTTATTGATAAAAACATTTGCATGTTAGAGGGTAGGAAATTAGTCCACAAAAATTCAGGTGTCTTCAACCTCAGTAAAAACTCTAGGGGTCCAGTGGTGTGGAGATGGTGAGATATTCTTTCTAAAGTGAAGGATAAGTTGTTACATCTGGCCCTTCCTACAACTAAAAAGGAGGTATAATGCCTAGTGGGTCTCTTTTGATTTGGAGGCCATGTATCCCTCATTAGAATGTACTACTCCAGTCTTTTTATTAAGTGATATGAAAAGATGCTAGTTTTGAGTGGGGTCCAGAAAAACAGAAGGCTCTGCAACAAGGTCAGGCTGTCATGCAAGCCCCTCTGCCACTTGGGCCATATGATCTGGTTGCTCCAACGGTGCTTTATGTGTCATTGGCAGATAGAGACACTGTTTGGAGTCTTTGGCAGGCCCTGATGGGTGAATCACAGCACAGACCCTTATGATTTTGAAGCAAAGCTCTGCCATCCTCTGCAGATAATTACTCTCCTTTTGAGAAACAAGGTTTGACTTGTTACTGGGCCTTAGCAGAGAATGAATGCTTAGCCATGGGCCACCAAGTCACCATGCAGCCTGAGCTGCCCATCATGAACTGAGTGTTGTCTGACCCACATAGTTATAAAGTTGGACTTGCACAGCAGCACTCCATCATTAAATGGAAGTGGTATATATGAGATAGGGCCTGAACAGGACCTGAAGGCACTAGAAAGTTACATGAGGAAGTGGCCCAAATGCCCGTGGTCTCCAGTCCTGTCACAGTACCTGTGCTCTCCCAGTCTACACCTATGGCCTCATGAGGAGTTCCTTACTATCTGTTGACAGAGGAAGAGAAAACTCATGCCTGGTTCACAGCTGGTTCTGCATGATAGGCATCCACCACTCAAAAATGGACAGCAGCATGGCAGCCCCTTTCTGGGACCTACTTGAGGAGCAGTGGTGAAGGGAAATCCTCCCAATGGGCAGAATTCTAGCAGTGCACCAGGTTGTTACCTTGATTGGAAGGCAAAATGGCCAGATTTGCTAATGTATACAGGAATCATGGGCTGTGGCCAATGGTTTGGCTGGATATGCAGGGACTTAGAAGGAATGTGATTGGAAAATTGGTGACAAGGAGGTAGGGCAAAAAGTATGTGGATAGATTTCTCTGAGTGAGCCAAAGAAGTGAAGATATTTGTGTCTCATGTGAATGCTCATCAATGGATGAGCTTGGCAGAGGAGGATTTTGACTATCAAGTGGATAGGGTGACATGTTCTGAAGAAACCAGTCATACTGTTTCCTTAGCTACTCTTGACATTGTCCAATGGGCTTATGAAAAAAGTTGCCATGGTAGCAGGTATGAAGGTTATGGGTGGGCTCAACAACATGGGTTTCAACTCAATAAGGCTGACTTGGCTATGCCACAGCTGAGGCCCAATCTACCAGCAGCATACAACAATGCTGAGTCTGATATGGCACCATTCCTTCAGGCAATCCAGCCAGCAACCTCGTGGCTGGTTGATTGCATTGAACATTTTCTATCGTGGAAATTCCAGTGTTTCGTTCATACTGGCATAGACACTTACTCTAGAAATGGATTTGCTGTCCCTGCATGCAGATATGGATTAACCTGTAAGAACAGTATGCACTAGCTTGAAATAAACAAGGTATGCATAGGTTTAATTCTATTTACTTGCTAATTGGTGATGGCCTGCTGGCATTTGAAGGTATCAGATACCAGCAGGGTCACCCGTGGAGGACAGGTTTCAGCTGAGGTTCCAACTAAGACACACTAGGAAAAAGGACCGGGCAGTCTGTTTCTGAAAAGAATTAGCCAGTGAAAACTTTATGAATAGCAGCAGAACACTGTCTGATATAGTGCTGGAAGATAAGCAACCCAGGTTGGAAGGCTCTCAAAAGATGACTGGGGAAGAGCTGCCTCCTCAAAGTAGAGTCGACCTTAATGATGTGGATGGAGCAAAGCTTTCAGGACCTTCATTTGCTAATGTGGCATGACTCAAAATGAGAAGAGACAGCTGCAAACATCCATTAATAATCGGAACCTGGAATGTACGAAGTATGAATCTAGGAAAATTGGAAATCGTCAAAAATGAAATGGAACACATAAACATCAATATCCTAGGCATTAGTGAGCTGAAATGGACTGGTATTGGCCATTTTGAATTGGACAATCCTATAGTCTACTATGCTGGAAATGACAACTTGAAGAGGAATGGTGTAGCATTCATTGTCAAAAAGAACGTTTCAAGATCTATTTTGAAGTACAATGCTGTCAGTGATAGGATAATATCCGTATGCTTACAAGGAAGACCAGTTAATACAAACATTATTCAAATTTACACACCAACCACTAGAGCCAAAGATGAAGAAATAGAAGATTTTTATCAGCTGCTGCAGTCTGAACTTGATTGAACATGCAATCAAGATGCATTGGTAATTATTGGGGATTGGAATGCAAAAGTTGAAAACAAAGAAGAAGGATCAGTAGTTGGAAAATATGGCCTTGGTGGTAGAAACAATGCCTGAGATTGAATGACAGAATTTTGCAAGACTAACGACTTCTTCATTGCAAATACTTTCTTTCACCAACGTAAACGGTGACTATACACATGGACCTCGCCAGATGCAACAACAGAAATCAGATTGACTACATCTGTGGAAAGAGAAGGTGGAAAAGCTCAATATCATCAGTCAGAACAAGGCCAGAGGCTGACTGTGGAACAGACCATCAATTGCTCATATGCAAGTTCAAGCTGAAAGTGAAGAAAATCAGAGCAAGTCCATGAGAGCCAAAATATGACCTGGAGTACATCCCACCTGAATTTAGAGACCATCTGAAGAGTAGATTTGACCCATAGAACACTAGTGACTGAAGACCAGATGAGTTGTGGAATGACATCGAGGACATCATCCATGAAGAAAGCAAAAGGTCATTGAAAACACAGAAAGAAAGAAAAGACCAAGATGGATGTCAGAGGAGACTCTGAGACTTGCTCTCGAATGTCGAGCAGCTAAAGCAAAAGGAAGAACTGATGACGTAAAAGAACTGAACAGAAGATTTCAAAGGGCGTCTCGAGAAGACAAAGTAAAGCAGTATAATGACGTGTGCAAAGAGCTGGATATGGAAAACCAAAAGGGAAGAACATGCTCAGTGTTTCTCAAGCTGAAAGAACTGAAGAAAAAATTCAAGCCTCGAGTTGCAATACTGAAGGATTCCATGGGGAAAATATTAAATGACGCAGGAAGCATCAAAAGAAGATGGAAGGAATACAAAGAGTCATTATACCAAAAAGAATTAGTTGATGTTCAACCATTTCAAGAGGTGGCATATGATCAGGAACCGGTGGTACTGAAGGAAGAAGTCTAAGCTGCTCTAAAGGCATTGGTGAAAAACAAGGCTCCAGGAATTGATGGAATATCAGTTGTGATGTTTCAACAAACAGATGCAGCGCTGAAGGTGCTCACTCGTCTATGCCAAGAAATATGGAAGACAGCTTCCTGGCCAACTGACTGGAAGAGATCCATACTTATGCCTATTCCCAAGAAAGGTGATCCAACTGAATGTGGAAATTATAGAACAGTATCATTAATATCACATGCAAGCAAAATTTTGCTGAAGATCACCCAAAAAAAAAAAAAAACTGCAGCAGTATATTAACAAGGAACTGCCAGAAATTTAGGCCGGTTTCAGAAGGGGACATGGAACCAGGTATATCATTGCTGATGTCAGTTGGATCCCGACTGAAAGCAGAGAATACCATAAGGCTGTTTACCTGTGTTTTATTGACTATGCAAAGGCATTTGACTGTGTGGATCATAACAAACTATGGATAACATTTTGAGGAATGAGAATTCCAGAACACTTAATTGTGCTCATGAAAAACCTTTACATAGATCAAGAGGCAGTTGTTCAGACAGAACAAGGGGATACTGATTGGTTTAAAGTTAGGAACAGTGTGCGTCAGGGTTGTATTCTTTCATCATACCTAGTCAATCTGTATGGTGAGCAAATAATATGAGAAGCTGGCCTATATGAAGAAGAATGGGGCACCAGGATTGGTGGAAGACTCAGTGACAACCTTCATTATGCAAATGACACAACCTTGCTTGCTGATATTGAAGAGGACTTGAAGCAATTACTGATGAAGATCAAAGACCACAGCCTTCAGTATGGGTTACACCTCAACATAAAGAAAAGAAAAATCCTCACAACTAGACCAATGAGCAACATCATGATAAATGGAGAAAAGACTGAAGTTGTTAAGGATTTCATTTTACTTGGATCCACAATTAACAGCCATGGAAACAGCAGTCAAGAAATCAAAAGACGCATTGCACTGGGCAAATCTGCTGCAAAGGACCTGTTCAAAGTGTTGAAGAGCAAAGATGTCACCCTGAAGACTAACGTGCACCTGACCCAAGCTATGGTATTTTCAGTTGCATCATATGCATGTGAAAGCTGGACAATGAATAAGGAAGACTGAAGATGAATTGACGCCTTTGAATTGTGGTGTGGCAAAGAATATTAAATATACCATGGACTCCCAAAAGAACTAACAAAGAAGTACAAAGAACAAAGAAGTAGAACCAGTTGCTCCTTAGAAGCAAGGATGGCAAGACTACTTCTTACATACTTTGGACATGTTGTCAGGAGGGATCAGTCCCTGGAGAAGGACATCATGCTTGGCAGAGTACAGGGTCAGTGGAAAAGAGGAAAACCCTCAACGAGGTAGATAGACACAGTGGCTGCAGCAATGAGCTCGGGCATAACCATGATTGTAAGGATGGCTCAACACCAGGCAGTGTTTTGTTCTGTTGTGCATAGGGTCGCTATGAGTAGGAGCCGACTCGACGACACCCAACAGCAACAACAACAGTGATGAGAAATTTCCCATGGGTTCTACCACGTCTTTGATGTGGTGGGTGACAGGTGATGGGAAGACACAACTGGGCCTATGCATATATTGCTTATTGGGTAATCTACCCTACCTGCATGCAATATTCCTGCCAAAACTGCCGCTTGTGAACTCACAGAATGCCTTATCCACCACTGTGATGTTATCCCAACCGTATCATCTCGGATCAAGGGACTCACTTCACAGAAAATGAATTATTTCAGTAAGCTGTACTTGTTCATGGAACACACTTGTCGTACCACATTCTCTATCATCCTGAGGCAGCTGGCTTAATAGAATGATGGAATGGCCTTCTAAAGATACAACTACAGCACCAGCCAGGTGGCAATACTTTGCAGGGTTGGGGAAATGTTCTCCGGGAGGTTGCATATGCTATAAACCATCATCCAATATATGGTGCTGTTTCTTCCATATTGAGCATTTATGATTCCAGGAATCAAGGGCTGGAAATGGGAATGGCACCATTCACTATTACCCCTAGTAACACACTTGCAAAATTTTTGTTTACTGTCCCAACAACCTTATGCTCTTTGAGTCCAGTTGTCTTATTTCCAAAAGGAGGAATTCTCCCATCTGGAGACACAACACAGATGTCATTGAACTGGAAGTTATGCATGCCACCTGTCCACTTTGGGCTCGTTATGCCTCTGGATCAACAGATAAAGAAGGGAATTACGATATTGGCTGTTGTGATTGACCCTAACTACCAAGTGGAAATCAGATGGATGTTGCATAAGGGAGGTAAAGAAGAGCATGACTGGAATAGAGGAGATCCCTTAGGGCATCTCTTAGTACTACCATCCCCTGTGATTAAAGTCAATAGAAAACTGCTATTGTTGTTAGGCGCTGTCGAGTCAATGCTGACTCATAGTGACCCTATATACAACAGAATGAAATACTGCCTGGTTCTGCACCATCCTTACAATTGTTGCTATATGTGAGCGCATTGTTGTAGCCACTGTCAACCCATCTTATTGAAGGTCTTCCTCTCTTCTGTTGTTGCTCTGCCTTACCAAGAATGATGTTCTTCTCAGAGACTGGCTCCTCCTGACGACATGTCCAAAGTATGTGAGACAAAGTCTCACCATCCTCATTTTTAAAAAGCATTCTGACTATAGTCCTTCCAAGACAGATTTCTTTATTTTTCTGGCACTATTCTTTGACAACGCCATAATTCAAAGGCATCAATTCTACTTTGGTCTTCCTTATTCATTGTCCAGCTCTTGCATCCATATGAGGAGATTGAAAGTACAATGGCTTGGGCCTGGTGAATCTTAGTCCTCAAGGTAACATCTTTGTTTTTTAACACTTTAAAAAGGTCTTTTGCAGCAGATTTTCCCAATGCAATATATTGTTTGATCTCTTGACTGCTGCTTCCTTGGGCATTGATGGAAAACTGCAGCAACCCAAATTCGACATGACTGCTAATGGCCCAGACCCTTCAGAAACGATGGTTTTGATCATCCCATCAGGCAAAGAACCATGACCAGCTGAGGTGATTGCTGAGAGTAAAGGGAATACAGAGTAGGTGGAAGAAGAGTGGTGTAGTTTTAAATACCGATTACAATCACATGACCAGCTGCAGAAATGAAGACTGTAATTGTTATGAGTATTTCTTCATTGTATGTTTGCATCAAATATTTTTTTTTGTTCACTTGTAAAATAAATGATGTAAATGAGGCAAATGCATTTTCAGTTGTATACATGTTAGTTCTTTCATTTTAGGCTCAAGTATGACTTTGTCTTTATATAAAGATTATGTATTGTTTAAGGAGATGTGTACAAGTGCCAAGTTGACAAGGAGTGGACTGGATGGTTACTTAAGGTTGTGTGTCAACTTGCCTGGGCCATGCTTCTTGGTATTTTGGCAGTTATGTAATGATGTAGCCTGGCAGTTATGTAACATTTTAGTCATCCTCCATGATGAGATCTGATGCGATCAGTCAATCAGTTGTAAGAGGAGTTTCTTCCTCGGTGGTGTGGACTGTAACCAATATACATATGGACTTCTGGCAAAACTAGCTTGGTTGCTGTCGATCCTGATCTGGTTTGTCATCATGTGACCTCCAGTTCTTGGAGCTGAGCAGCAGCCTACCATCCTGCCTGCCAATTTTAGGATTTGTCAGCCTCTCTCTCTTTTTTTTTTTAACCTGTTAGCCAGCAGCCTGCCGTCTTATGTGCTGATCTTGACTTAGTCAACACATGCAGCTAAGTGAGCCAGGAGAAGCCTGCAGCCTGATGTCTGACTCATGGACTTGGGAATTGCCAGTCTCTACAATCACAAGAGCCATTTATTTGAGATGAATCTTTCTCTTTCTCTCGATAGCAGATTTTGCAGCCCTGGTGGTGCAGTGATTAAGAGGTTAGCTGCTAACCAAAAGGTTGACAGTTTGAATACCCCAGCTGATATCTGAAAGCTCTATGGGGCAGTTCTACTCTGTTTGACAGGGTTCATTTGAGCTGGAATTGACTTGACAGCAATGAGTTTGGTTTGGCTCTTGGTGATATATGCTTTACTGATTTTCCTTTTTTTTTTAGAGAACCCAGCCAAAGGCACATGGCTTTCATCTCTCTTCTAATCCAAAATTCTTTAAAAATATTCCTAGACCTAGAGGTAGTGATTGTATTTAGCCAATTTGGTTGTACCAGGTGTTTATGACAGCATCCATTTATATCGATTGAAAGGAAAATCACATTTAATCTAATTATTGAATTCCCATTCTTTAGAGATTGTTTAATCTACTGATTATCACTTCTGCTCATAGGCAGGTTACCTTAGCTGAATAGGGAGTCTGTAGGGATAAAAACACTTGTACATACTTTTCTTTTTTTCCAGGAAGAGAGAAAATGATGTTTAGTAGAATCTGATGTTTATATATAGGCACCATTCACTTTGAATATGCTTCTAATATATCAGTGCTGGGCATAATAGAGAAACTTTGTGATTCAATTGAAACTAACTTTTCAAGTGGAATGTCACAGGTGTCAAGAGTAGGACTTCATGGACAAGCAGGTATACACGGCAGGCAAAGAAAAATGTTGGCTCTTAACGAATAATGATTGATTTTTTAATGATAAAATAAAATAAAACTGGAAGCATTTTCTTAAAAGTTAAAATATTTAAAAATCTAAGTTGTCTCTCTTTTAAATACATACTTAGCATAATGTACTTTTTGAGTCTGGTGGGAGATATCCATAGCCTTAATCCTATTGTGCCTTGGTTAGCACAATAATGACTAAAATTCTTTTGAGCTTTTCATTTTGTTCTCTTAGACTCAGATAAAATGATATAATTCCTGAAACAAAATAGGTATTTTAGCATTAAAACACAAAAGATTATGTAGTTGATATCTGAGCATAAGTTGTTCCTGACGATATAATAATTTACAGTGCTATATCATTTTAAAATTATTTTACACACAGATATACTATTATAGTGATTCAAGAAATATCTATACAATATTGATCATTGTCAAAAAATTGAGAGACATCAAATCTTAGTGATTTGATGAGATATTATTAACCAATACAAAACAATCAACAATATTTTGGAGTAAAATTGGACATTTCCAATTTTACTGTGAATCATTGCCTCTTTTCCTCCTAAACACTATCTCCCATTAGCTCAAATACAATAGTTGCAAATATTAGTAAAAACACTCAGTAAACATCATAAGCCATGTCTTTGAAAATAGACTAGATGTTACATTCAAATGTAATCTTTAGTTTATTTTTATAATGATGCAAAGTGTTAGGAAAAAAAGAAAGAAACTGAATGGAAGAAATGTTGTTAATAAGAAAGTGATTTGTCATTGAGACAACCTCGTTCACTGCAGAACGTAAGTCTTGGAATATGTTCAATATATTTGAAAAACTCATTAGCTTTTGAAGGTACTGGATACTTAGCAAATAATTCTACTTATCTGAAGAATATAATCTGAAAGAGCTATTATTGACATTAAAAGGTATTTAATTATTGCAAAAGTGAGTTTACAAACTGCTGGAAGCTACATCAAAAAGCCATTCTACATCTTAGGCTGTGCTCACACTGTCATCAAACAAATGATTAAAACATACAATCTTCAACAGACCCCACAGGCTACAAAATATTTATCAAGTGAGACATAAAAATCAGATTTTTTTTATCTCTGAAATATTTTACAAAATTAATCTTTAACCAGCCTTGTTTGGAGAAACTGAAGAAAACTTAACCGTAAACTGTTAAAGCTAAACCATTGCCTAAAACTCAGCAGGATTCTTCATATATTCAAAATTTATTTGCTATGTTCTCTAGGGCTTTATAATAGAGAAGTTATTGTGTTGCATTACAATTGTTTGTTATGTACTGTATTTTTTTCCTGTGGCTGCAATAAAAAAGTACTACACATTGGGGGACTCAGAAGAACAGAAATTTATATTCTTAGTTCTGGAGGCTAAGCACCCAAAATCAGGGTATTGGTTGTAATGATGCCTTCTGAGGGCTCTAAGAATAGAGCCCTGTCTGTTCCATGCTTATTTCCTGGCTTCGATTGGCTCCTGGCAATCCTGGGTGTTCCTTGGTTTACAAGTCTGCTTATTACACTCTCTGCCTCTGTCATCACACGGTCATCTTCTCTCTGTGTGTCTCTTCACCTCTTTCATAAGGACATCAGTCAGATTAGGACCCAGCCCACTTCAGTATGACCTCATGTTAACTTTACTGATGTTTTCAAAGGACCTGTTTCCAAGCAAGTTCATATTCACAGGTACTAAGGGTTAAGACTTCAACATATCATTTTGGCACACATTCCAATCCATAAAAGCTAAAAATCTTCCCTATTAGAACATAAGATTCTTTGGCACAAGGCTCTTGACTGTGCTAATTTTTTTTTTTTTTTAATGCAAACCAATTTCTAAAAAGAGGAAGAAAGGCTAGAGCTAGAGCTAGCATTTGCTGAGTATTTACTATGTCTCTGCCAGTGTATGGAGCACATTAGATACTAACTCACGTTATTTTTATACTACTACCATGTGACATGTGTTATTACACAGAGATATTAAATCATTTGTCCAATATTACTAATGTATGCTCATTTTTTTTTTTTAAGCGCATTAGTAATAATGTGACTTTTCCAATCTAGGGTGCCACATTTAAAGTACAAATCTCACATATTAAGATTGCATTCTGGGTGAAGAACACCAAGGACACAAGGTGATTACGAACCCAAGAGAGAGAAAGGGCCACATGAACCAGAGACTGCATCATCCTGAGACCAGAAGAACTAGATGGTGCCTGGCTACAACCCATGACTGCCCTGACAGGGAACACAACAGAGAACTCCTGAGGGAGCAGGAGAGCAGTAGGATGCAGACCCCAAATTCCCATAAGACCAGGCTTAATGGTCTGACTGAGACGAGAAGGACCCTGGTGGTCATGGCCCCCAGACCTTCTGTTGGCCCAGGACAGGAACCACTCCTGAAGCCAACTCTTCAGACATGGATTGGACTGGACAATGGGTTGGAGAGGGATGCTGGTGAGGAGTGAGCTTCTTAGATCAGGTGGACACTTGAGATTATGTTGGCATCTCCTGCCTAGAGGGGAGAAGAGAGAGTGGAGGGAGTTAGAAGCTGGGGAAATGGACACGAAAAGAGAGAGTGGAGGGAGAGAGCAGGCTGTCTCATTAGGGGGAGAGTAATTGGGAGTGTGTAGCAAGGTGTATATGGGCTTTTGTGTGAGAGGCTGACTTGATTTGTAAACTTTCACTTAAAGCACAATAAAAATTATTAAAAAAAAAAAAAAAAAAGATTGCATTCTGGGAACAGTGACCTGAATATTAGGTGGTGAATAGTGAGAATGAGTAGACTATGTTTACCTGGGGAATAGAAAGATGAGTGTGATTTTCCATGTTTGAAAATTAAATCATTTGAAGGTCTGGCATGGAGGGGCTGTGTATCTCTTCTCTGATGCCTGTGGAGATTAGGCTAGGATCAAAATATTTACTAATATCAGACCTGATTCAAAACATGAAAGTTCTTGTTTTGTTTTATTTTGTTTTTCTGACTAATAGTGTTGTCTATCCATGCAATACACTGCTCCAGGAAGTACTGTAATTCACTTCAGTAGAGTTATTCAAGCACAACCTAAATGAACATCTGTCAGAAATGGAATAAAGGACATTTTTCATTGAGTGGGAGTTGAACTAAATGTCCTATATGGACCTTTCCAACCAAAACCATTTATATTTTTATGACAATCATCAAAATACAAAATAATTACTATGAACACAACATATTTCAAACTGCCTTTGCATAAATGAACACAATTATTTATATAACTGTTAGTTTAGAGCAAGAGTTAGCAAACTTTTTCTGTAAAGGAAAGGTAAAGAGGTAAAAGAACAGTTACAAACCAACATAAATATTTTCTATTAAAACCGTATTACTAAAACAAGCAAAACTTGGATTTTTTTAACCAGTCTTAGATTTCCAACCCAAGAGTCAGACAATTGTGGCAGTATGTTTCAAATTCCCCAAAACTGGCACTTAAGAAACCTTGGTTTAATCTTACCTCTACTATATGACGCCTTGACGAATCTGGCAGAAGACCTTTATGTTTAATTAGGATATTTCTGTTAGAATGTCTCTATATTTTCATCCACCATTAATATCTTATGATTGTGAAATAATAGTCATTTCTTCCAATGTAATTGTAATTTTCTATACTTTCATCTCTCAAATCTCCTTTTTGTTATTGAATAATGTTTAGACTCTATTTAAGCAGAAATAAATTAACAGCCTTGGATTCAAACGAACAAACAAATCTCAGTTATTAGTATGAAATAATGCAGACTTTTGAGACACATGGTGAGTGCGATGGACACAGCCAGCAAAATTGAACGCCTGCAGCAGCAATAAAATGTCTGCCAGAAACAGCAGGCTATGAGAGCAGTGACAGATCTGGTTAAACCTACTAAGAGCTTAAAGCTAGGGAAACTTAGCCATCTGAAATAGAGCATGAAGATGCACAACTTTTACTGGTCTCATTTGGCCAGTGCTGAATAAGTCAGACTTCTCTTGCACACTTGAAGTTTCCTCTTTGGAACTGCAAAATAAGATGGCTGCCCTCCAGGCATTCACTGGCACTATTACTTTTGATGGGTTTTTGTTGCCTTGGAGATTTTTGGGAGATAAAAATGTTGAAAGGATTGATTTATACTTGACATAAAGCTGAAGTTTCTAATATTATTCTGACAGCATTTATGAGAACGATTTTGTATAATAATGCCTTCATTCATTTGGAAAGAGATTGGTATAGTTTCTTGAAATGGTTTCCAACACTTGAAACTTGTATTATAATTTCACAGTTTCCTTAAGATGACAAGTAGACTAGTTCACTCCCAAACTTCTGACTCTGTGTCTGGCAGAGTGTGACTCATTCTTTGAATCTCACTGAAATATCATTTCTTCACAGCTACCTTTTTTGAGTTCCAAAGCATATTTCGTGTAAACGTATTTGTGTATACACACTTAAGTGTATTTATGCATGTGCTGTGTGTTTTGTTTGACATACACGTGTCTTCATGTGTGTGTGTAGTGCCCAGGTGACTAAGTGAGATTATATCTTTTAGCACTTAATATACATGCATTGGCAATAATAGGCTTTCAATCGATAAGTGTTAAACATTAAAATTTATGAATGAATAAATATCAATGAAATGAAGACAAAATGGAAACAGAAATAACTGTTGATTCTTATATGGTTTAATGATCACTACATAAATTACTTTTACAATGATTTCAGTATTTCTGGTCAAATCTTTATTGCGAGTGTAAACATATACGATTAACAAAACAGATTTTTTAAAAAGGATCAGTCTATGTTCAGAATATAAGTATAGTTTAGTTTTGTTGATAAACATTATTGTAGGGTTGAAAATAAAACACTCCAAGTGTTACGTCCTTGTTTTTTTTAATTACAATCTCCCCGAGTATCTGCAATCTAAATAACCTTAGTTCACATGGATAATCATTTATGTTTTTGCCTCTTATTATATAGACACTCTTAGGGACATAGGAATCAAAGATGTAGAAGAAGGCTTGACCCCAGTCCTCAAGGAGCTCAGAGTTTAGTTAGGTGTGTCAGATAGATGAAGAAATGAGTTCAAAGACTCTGTCAGTTTTTAAGATAACAATATTGGATACCAGAGGATATAATGAGGTAGTAGTCAATTCACGTCAAGTACAATCCATTTAGGGCTTATTAGAGAAGGTCATGCCTGAGTTGAATCTTAAAAGATAGGTAGATTTAGGCTAAACAGAAGGGAATAGAGAGAATGTTACAAACAGAGGGAGCATATGATAATAGGCATGGGGGCAGGATAAGTCTTGACAATTGTGGAGAATTCTGGGGAGACCAAAGACAGAGAAAGAGGCATAACCTGGATTATAGGGGATCAGTAATGTCAAGCTAAGTAGTTTTTGCTTTATCAGGCAGGCAACTGGGAGCTATCGAAGGCCTTTGGTGAGAAGTGATGTGTTCAAATTTGTATTTTAGAAAACAAACTTGTGAGATGGGATATACGAAAATAAGTTAGAAAACTATTGTCACTGTTTTAAGTTGATTCATCTATAAAGCTGTGATAAAAAATAGGTGTTTTTCTGATTGTAGAGATGTGTAGTTAGTTATTTGGGATCTCAGTGTACTCACGTGAGAGGAGCAAGTGAAATAATACATATAATACTCAAAAAACTATCAAAAACTGCACATATGTGTTATTAGAATGAGTAATATCAATAACATTTACAGATTGCTTGTTATGTACCAGGTGCTTTCCTATGCACTTTAAGAAATGATCTGAAAAGAGGACACCAAAGTTGTGATAAAACTGTACCTCTTACTTATTAACTTGGTGTCTTATTTTTCTTCCACTCAAAAGACAAGCAGCAGTCACTATGATATTCCAGACACAGTGGTAGGTACCTTGTAATAAAATAAGCCTTGTTCTTTCCTTTGTGTTACGAAATAATCGAGAGAGCTTTACCTCTGTGATGGTCAATTTTCTCCTGTGCAATATAAAATACTTAGAATAGCTGTTTTATCAACTTCCCAGAGATGTTAAGAGAAGAAAATGGGATGTTATTGATCTGAAATACTGTAAAATTATCCATATTGTAGTTGTTAGTGAATTCAAGTTGAGAACTGGAGCCAATTTCTTGAAGTTTTATAACTATATAATCAAGGGTGGAACCAAATCACCTGAGTATTCTGCTCATTAGCATATTAAACTTAAAAAAAAAAGAAGAAATAATTGGTAAACATTTAAAACCTATTGTTATTTGTTAAAGAGAAAGAAATTTTATTAATATACCTAAATCATCCTTCCACATAATTGGAAGAGTGTTTATGTAATAAAACTGACTGGTCATATCAATTGTTAAAATACTTAAATAAAAACAAAATGAAAATCATTTAGCACTTGAAAATCATTTAACTATTGTGAGGTTCTCCTACTTGCTTTGGCTCTCTCTTAACTAAAATTCAGTGTCTCTATTGGGGTTCAAATTATCTTTTTCAAATATAAATTTTGTATTGTTAATTTCAACTAAAGCATATTTATCAGGTCCCCACTAGGGTGATATTCAAGATCCCTAAGGAGGTTCAGATCTGAAAATTTTTAGCATCTCACTGCTACCTGACATTGCAGCCTCATGTCATATTGCTTTCCCTAGCAAGACCAAAGAAGCCCTGGTGCCACAGTGGGTAAGCACTTGGCTGCTACTGAAAAGTTTGTGGTTTGAACTCACCAGCAGCTCCGTGGGAGAAGGACATGGCAGTCTGCTTCCTTGAAGATTACAGCCTTGGAAACCCTGTGGAGCAGTGCTACTCTGTCCGATAGGGTTGCTAGAACCACAATGGGTTTTTTAGCAAGAAAAAAATCCCTGGGAATTTCCTGAATGCTCTCTAGTACAATGTTTCTCCCCACTTGGTCCATTGTCTTAAATAAGCCAGGAGAAGAACTAAAACATATAATGAGGTTTGGAATACAAATGCACCTACATCTATATCTCTGTCAGAAGTCCTCTTGAAACCATATCTTTATGTACACCCATGCTTTGAATTTGTTAGGTAAGTATGTGTGTGTGAATGCGAATGGATTTAACTCTTTCATATATTTGGCCCTCTTTAGTACTTAGTCTCTCACTGTATAGTCAGTCAGACCTACCTCACTTCTGGGGTCTTTAAAGTTGTAGACTGAATTACAAGGAAGATAAATAACAAGAACTTATAAGAAGAGGCTACAGGGATTAAAAAGTTTTGTTGGCCGTGGTTAAAATTTGACTTGACTTTTTTCTGCAGGATTCATGGAGCCCCTTGTAAATCCTACAATAATAAAGACAATATGATTTTTAGAGATAAAAGTTAATTCAGTGGGGAAAAAATAGTGGTGACAGTGTTTAAATCAATGAACATTTGGGAAATGATGCTTAGTATGAGTTAATCAAAATCTTGCACACCATATTGTCTAGCTATAACATCTAAACTCAGAGATGGTTTGTTTTTGTTTTTAACCACCTGGATTCTAGGCAAAGGAATGACTAATTCTGATTGAGTCTAATTAATACCTCAAACACCAGATGAGGAAAGTTTAAGTTAGAGTAGTCCAATCCACATCCCACAGTAATAAAGGAGAAAAGGGTGAGCTGGTGAAGCAAGTGATATATGATGAGAAAATACTTTCTTGATTTTAAAAATATTTCATTTTTTCTAGTAAGGCATTCATTCTCCAATATTTTCCAATATGACTGTTTAAAAATTACTTTTATTTTTTAAAAAGCAGCAAATGTCATAAAATCAGTGTCCCATTGATAGCTAGATTGCTATTTGAAATAGTAGTTTTCCATATATCATATAGTAATTTAAAAAGTTAAAACTTTCTATATTTTATTTTAATAATTATTTCCATTAGGATAATAAAGAAAGAGAATGGCATATTGTTCTAAAGGATTAATGTTAATCATCCTGTAGTATTTAGAATCAATTGAGGAAATTTTTGGTTAGAGTCTGCACGTTATAGATCCATCCTTTTCTCTCCCCATGAACAAAACATCCATTTTCTACATTAAAAAAAAAAATCAATAATTTTTACAAACAGTGAAGATGTTCAAACACAATTAATGATAAGCTGAAAGTACAGTTTAAGAATAATAGCAATAAAAGTCATTCAAGGAATCAGTTTCAATCATCTTTAGAGTGTGCAGCAGTTCTAGAGTACAGAACAAAACATCGAGTGAAATGCCACTACTTAAGTAGAATATTTATTGTAATGTAAAATTGTAAATTATGGTAAATATAATCATTATAAAGGTGGTCAAAGAGAAGATACTTCCTGCCACATTTACAATCATTCTGATATCTGTTTGTTCACAAATTGCATTCAATTTTGAAAAATAAAAATGGTATACTAGAAGTATAGAAATGGCACAAGTAACTATTAAGTTTCCACAGGAATTTATATAAAATTCTGTTTTTAAATATTATTTATATTATAAAATATTTAAAGGTAAATATTTTTAAATAACAAAAATGAAATATTTTAATACGGGTAATATTAAAACCATTATATTACATAACTTAAAAAAATATTTTAAATGTCTATCATAGTGTCATGCATGTAGATGAATAATATCTTGTCTATATATGAGAAAATTCTTGGGCCATATAAACAGAAAATTGTGTATACGTATATATATGGAAACCCAGGTGCGGTTAAGTGCTACGGGTGCTAACCAAAAGATGGGCAGTTCGAAACCACCAGGCGCTCGTTGGAAACTCTGTGGGGCAGTTCTATTCTGTCCTATAGGGTCGCTATGAGTCAGAATTGACTCAACAGCAATGGGTTACATATACATATACAAGTACATGTACATATCCAAAAACAAAACCAAACCCAGTGCCGTGGAGTCGATTCCGACTCATAGCAACCCTATAAGACAGAGTAGAACTGCCCCATAGTTTCCAAGGAGCGCCTGGCAGATTCGAACCGCCGTCCCTTTGGTTAGCAGCCATAGCACTTAACCACTATGCCACCAGGGTTTCCTATGTGCATACTCAGATACATACATATGTATATGAGCCCTGGTGGCAGCTGCTAAACCAAAGGTCGGCAGTTAGAATCCACCAGCCACTCCTTAGAAACCGTATGGGGACAGATGTACCCTGTTCTGTAGGGTGGCTGTGAGTCAGAATCTACTGGATGGCAATGGGCTTTATATCTATACCCGTACCTGTACCTATACCTATATCTTTCCACACTATATATAAATAAACATAAATGCTTGTGTATATATATTACAGCTATACATATAATATATAATTATTTTTATATGTATAGCTATAACTATTTATATGTATAGCTATAACTATATATATGTATTTATGTTTATTTTTATATATGCATATATTTAATAAAAATCATTCTTTTGAAAATATTTTCTAAACATAGCAGTGTGGCAACTTTGTCATTATTTTTAAAACCTGCTGTTCATCTCCCTTAGGTTTTTCACTATGGAATTTCAAACTTTGTCATTTTCAATCTAGCCACATTAAATCTCTGCTCCCCTTTCTCTTTTACAGGAACATAGAAGACATTTGATGTGACCTGTCTCAGTTTTACTCGTTCTATGGAAAGCCTGGTTGCCTAGTGGTTAAGACCTACAGCTGCTAACCAAAAGGTTGACCCTTCAAATCCACCAGATGCTCCTTGGAAACTCTGTGGGGCAGTTCTACTCTGTCCTATAGGGTTGCTATGAGTCAGAATCAGCTCGACAGCAATGGGTTTAGGTTTTCTTTGGGTTTTATGAGCATTTACTTAATTCCTAAATTAGGCTGGCTACTCTGCTAGGTTCTAGAAATGAATATAAAAATAAGATAGAGTCCCTGACCTTGGGGACTTTGAAGTCTGGTGAAGGAGTATGTATGTGTGCATGTGTACCATGAACTATATATATATATAAAGAATATAATATAAATATAGATAACTTCTGTGTTTCTGCAATATTAATTCATTATTAACTAATAATAAATAATTTCTAAATAATTCCCTATAATTGATTCTGGAATTTTAAATAACGTATACTACCACAAACTTGCACTATACTGACAAACTTATGCATAAAAATAAAGAACATTTTCAAACATACATGTTGTATAACTTTGGAAAAGTAAAGTTACTGTCAGAAATGAATACTTTTTAAAAGGTTAAATAAATTGTACTGCCACTGAATCAAAGCTGTTGAAAGATCTTAAAGGTCATCTTTTCATAGGATTTTACTTGTTTACTAACCATATTACTTATCAGTGCAATATAAAATATGCTTCACAGATAGGTAAAACGTTAAGATGGATATTGAAAAGATAACTTGTTACCTAATATTAAGGTCATTATTTAATATTCTTAATTTCTGATATTTATATTGGTAAATGATCAAATAAGGAGAACTTGCTTCAAAAAATTACATTTATCAAGTATATATTTTAAGTCAGGGTTGAATAAAGGTCCCACCTCCTACACACACACACACACACACACACACACTCACACTTTTCCACTATGACAGAGAAAGGACTACTCACAGGCCAAATGTCAATTGGACAAAGTTTACCTTTGGTATCTACTACCCACCTTTTAATTCCACTTAGCTCCTAGTAACCTTTTTCACCTCGCAGTCTTTAGTGGGGAGACCTGCTGGCTAGAGGTTAAGAGCTTATCTGCCAAACCAAAGGCTGGCACTCTGAATCCACCAGCCACTCATAGGAAACCCTGTGGGCAGTTCTACTCTGTCCTATGCAGTCACGATGAGTCAGAATTGACTTGATGGCAAAGGGGTTTTGGTTTTTAGTGCTAAATGAGTGGTGCACTTTATTAACTGATAGACACTTTACATTTTATCTTTCAAAGAATTTATAGTATTTTAAGCAACAGCTCTTTAAAAACTGGGAAGATTTAGAGCCAAAGGACAAAAACTTAATTAGTTTCCATTATAGATTAAAGAGAATCCTTTGGGGATTAGTGAGAATTATATGATCCCACACCAATCATACCATCTGTGAAATACCTTTTCCAAAAATGTTTCAGTATTCAGATTTAATGCCTACAATAGCCCCTGAAACATACTGAGTGTCCCATAAAAATTTGTCTAATAAATGAATGAATGGAAATATTAGCCCAGTATTTTCCTGGAACTACTCTAGGCATTGAGTCTGAATATTGATATGTGCCTCACATATCGCTGATATGACTCCAAATAGTAAGCAAGACACTTAAGACCTCAAATAGCTCTTAATTCAATAATTAAACCTATATCGATAGGCCATTGCATAAACTTTATGATCAAAGTAGGAAACGAGAGAGAGAGAGATAATCCAAGCAAAGCAAATGAAAATGCTTTATGAAAGTGTTTATGTGACCACATTACATTTTTTGTCTCTTTTGAGTTAGGAAAATATGGAGAGACTTACATAGAAAGTAGAGATTCTCGGAGGCTTTTTTGAAACTTTCCCTGTAGGTGTTGTCTCGATTCTTCTTTTTCCACAAGTGTATATGTACTCAAGAAGAGTACTCAACAGTAGCTGTTATCTGAGCAGGTAAAAATAATAAGAATGCAAAAGTTGGCAACGCATCTCGATTTTGTTGTCGTTATTGTTAAATGCAATTGACTTGGTTCAATCTCAGCAACCCTATGTACAAAAGAATGAAATACTGCCCGGTACAGCACCATCCTCACAATTGTGGCTATGCTTGAATCCATCATTGCAGCCATTGTTTCAGTTCATTTCTTTGAGAGTCTTCCTCTCTTTTACTGACCCTCTATTTTACCGAGCATGATATCATATTCTAGGAACTGGTTCCTCCTGATAATATGTCCAAAGGACTTATCTTAGTTATCTAGTACTGCTGTAACAGAAATACTACAAGTAGATGCTTTTAACAAAGAGACATTTATTCTCTCACAGTCCAGGAGGCTAGAGGTCCAAATTCAGAGCTCCAGCTCCAGGGGAAGGCTTTCTCTTTCTGTTGGCTCTGGAAGAAGGTTCTTGTCATCAATCGCCCCCTGGTCTAGGAACTTCTCAGGGAAGGGACCCCAGGTCTGAAGGACACACTATGCTCTCAGCTCTTCTTTCTTGGTGGTATGAGGTCTCTATCCTCTCCGCTCTCTTCTCTCTTTCATATCTCAAAAGAGTCCTACTCAAGATACAAACTAATCCTGTAGATTGAGTCCTGCCTCATTAACATAATTTACTCCAATCCTGTCTCATTAACTTCCTTTAAAAAAAAAAAAAAAACTAATCGCCCTTCAAGTAGATTCTGACTCATAGCGACCCTATACGACATAGTAGAACTGCCCCATAGGGTTTCCAAGGAGCACTTGGTGGATTCAAACTGCTGACATTTTAGTTAGCAGCCATAGTTCTTAGCCACTACGCCACCAGGGTTTCCACTAACATCATTGAATTAGGGTTTACAACACAGGGTATAATCACAGGAGATCACAAAATGGTGGATAATCTCACAACACAGGGAATCATGGCCTAGCCAAGTTGACACACATTTTCAGGTGACAGAATTCAATCCATAACAGTATGTGAGACAAAGTTTCTGCATCCTTCCTATTAAGGAGTATTCTGGCTACAATTGCAAGACAAATTTGTTCATTATATGGGAGTTCATGGTATATTCAATATTCTTCACCAACACCGTAATTCAAATACATCAATTCTTCTTGAACATTGTCCAACTTTCACATGTAAATGAGGCAATTGAAAATACCATGTTTTGGGTCAGGTGTGTCTTAGTCCTCAAAGTGATGTCTTTGCTTTTTAACAGTTTAAAGAGGTCTTTTGCAGTAGATTTTCCCAATGCAATGTGTCATTTGAATTCTCAATGTTTCTTCCATCGGTGTTGATTATGCATGCAAATAAAATGAAATACTCGACATCAATATTTTCTTGGTTTATCATTGTGTTGCTTATTGGTCCAGTTGTGAGCTTTTTTGTTTTCTGTATGATGAAGTAAAATCCATACTGCAAGCACTTCATCCGTAAGTGCTCCAAGTCCTCTTTGCTTTCACCAAGGAAGGTTGTGTCATATGCGTATTGCAGGTTGTTAATGAATCTTCCTCCAATCCTGATGCCTCATTCTTCTTTACATAGTCCAGCTTCTAAAATTATTTGCTCAGCATACAGGTTGAGTAAGTACGGTGAAAGGATACAACCTTCATGAATACCTTTCCTGCTTTTAAACCATGCAGCATCCCCTTGTTCTGTTCAAACAACTGGCTCTTGGTCTATTTACAGGTTCTACATATGCACAATTAAGTGTTCTGGAATTCCCATTCTTTGCAATGGTACCTGTAATTCTTCCTGATCCACACAGTCAGATGCCTTAGCATAGTCAATAAGACACAGGTAAATATTTTTCTGGTATTCTCTTCTTTCAGCCAAGATTCATCTGACATCAGCAGTGATATCCCTTGTTCCACACCCTCTTCTGAATCTGGCTTGAATTTCTGGCAGTGCCCTACTGATGTACTGCCGCAACTGCTCTTGAATGATCTTCAGCAAAACTTCACTTGCCTATTAAATTAGTGATATTCTTTGATAATTTCTACATTCTATTGAACCACCTTTCTTTAAATTGGACACAAATACAGATGTCTTCCAGTCAGTTAGCCAGGTAGCTGTCTTCAAAATTTCTTGAGGGCTCCAGTGTTGCATTCATTTGTTGAAACATCTCGATTGGTATTATGTCAATTCCTTGTTTTTTGACAATGCTTTCAGTCCTGCTTAGACTTCTTCCATCAATATCTGTGGTTCTTGCTACATCCTGAAATGGTTGAACATAGACCAATTTTTTTTTGGTACATTGACCCTGTGTATTATTTTTGTCTTTTTTTGATGCTTCCTGAGTCATTCAATATTTTGCCTATAGAATTCTTCAACATTGCAACTCGAGGCTTGAATTTTTTTCTTCAGGTTTCTCAGCTTGAGAAATGCTGACCGTGTTCTCCCCTTTTGGTTTGCTAACTCCAGGTCTTTGCACACGATATATAATGCTTTGTCTTCTCAAATCACCCTTTGAAATCTCCTGTTTGGCTTTTTTAATTCATCATTTCTTTCATTTGCTTTAGCTACTCTAAAGAGCAAGTTTCAGAAACTCTTCTGAAGTTCATTTTGGTCTTTTTTCCTTTCCTATCTTTTTAATGATCTTTTGCTTTTTTCGTATTCGATGTCCTTGATGTCATCGCACAACTTGTCTGGTCTTCGGTCATTAGTGTTCAGTGTGTCAAATCTATTCTTGGGACGGTCACTAATTTTCTTCAGCTTCAACTTGAACTTGTATATAAGCAATTGATGTTCTGTTCTGCAGTTGGCCCGTGGCCTTGTTCTGGCTGATGATGTTGAGCTTCTCCATTGTCTCCTTCCACAGATGTAGTTGATTTGATTCCTGTGTATTCCATCCAGCAAGTCCATGTGTATAGTTGCCATTGATGTTGTTGGTATAAAGGTATTTGCAATAAGTCATTGGTCTTTCAAAATTCTATCATACAATCTACAGTGTAGTTTCTATCACCAAGGCCATATTTTCCAACTACCAATCCTTCTTCTTTGTTTCCATCTTTCACATTCTAATCACCAATAATTATCAATTCATCCTGATTGCATGTTTGATCAGTTTCAAACTTCAAAAGTTGGTAAAAATCTTTAATTTACTCATCTTTGGCCTTAGTGTTTGACGCATAAATTTGAACAAAAGTCATGTTAACTGGTCTTCCTTGTAGGTGTATACATATTATCCTATCACTGACAACGTTATACTTCAGGACTGATCTCGAAATGTTCTTTTTGAAGGTCAGTAAGATACCATTCCTCTTCAATTTCTATTCTTTGCATAGTAGGCCATAGGATTATCCAATTTATAGTGGCCAATACTAGTCCATTTCAGCTCACTAATGCCTGGGATATGGATCTTTATGCATTCTACTTCATTTTTGACAACTTCTAATTTTCTGAGTTTCATAATTCTTACCATACTCTGATTATTAATGGATATTTGCAGCTGTTTCTTCTCATCTTGAGGTGTGCCACATCAGCATATGGAGGTTCCAAAAGCTGTACTCTATCCGCATCATTTAGGTCAACTCTACTTTGAAGAAGCAGCTCTTCCTGAGTTGGATTTGAGAGCCTTCCAACCTGAGGGGCTCATCTTCTGGCACTATATTAGACAATATTTTGTTGATATTTGGAAGGTTTCCACTGGCCTACTTTTTCAGAAGTAGACTGCCAGGTCTTTCTTCCTAGTCTTTCTTAGTCCAGAAGCTCTACTGAAACTTGTCCGCCATGGGCGAACAGGCTAGTAGTTGTTCACACATTAACATGCAATCCACCACAGTACAATAAACCGACAGATATGTGGAGGATCTCACTTTTAATCCCCTAAGATGATATAGGATGACAGCAAAATATATCTAAAATTTGAATACGTATTACTTAAGCATTCGTAACTTGGGTTTCTGAGAAAAATCTTGATAATTTTACTGATATTCATTTGCTAAGTGGTAGAATTTCTCAAAAATAGTACTGTCTAAAATTATTGGTTTGCTCCACTCTACTAAATCCCCAGAGTCAAATATTTTTACTATTAATTTTTAAAATAAGTTTGATTGATTGCCTTCATTTTCATTCCTTATTTATGAGGATACTTATTTTCTCACATTATGTATTCACAAACTTGCTAGTCTTAACACCTGATTTATTTCTTCAAAGATATGGCAAAACTATGGTATGTAAAGTGAAAAACTGTTAAAGATGGCAGTAGAATGTAAAACTGTGCTCCTCATGGCTAAATAGGAATAAATGTATGAAGCCTTTGAATCAATAAAGGCTGACATTTTATTCAGAATTACACAAAGGACTCACTCACATTGGTAACATTAAAAAAAAAAAAGTAAGGCTATATCTATTGTATGTGGGATGACTAGAACTGAGACTTCTCTATTTTTTCTGTTAATTCAGATAGTCGTTGTCAATGAACCCTGACATATAATGAACTCCTTAAATGCTTAAATTCCATGCTATTCATGTGTGTTCATAAGAAAACTTATAATACTAGGGTATTTAAATGTATAGAAATTTCTATCAGTGTATGTATTCACACTACGTTAAGTTGAATTCAATAAATTTTTATCAGTTATGATTAATCAGAAATACTTTAATTTCTTTGAGTGTCTTAGGTTGGGATTTTCCTTAAGCAGAGGGAAGTACGAATTTATGTGACAGGAATTTGACAGGTGTCTTAGTTATCTAGTGCTGCTATAACAGAACTAACATAAATGAATGGCTTTAACAAACAGAAATTTATTGTCTCACAGTTTAGGAAGCTAGAAGTTCGAAGACAGAGTGCCAGCTCACAGGGAAGATTTTCTTTCTCTGTTGATTGTGGAGGAAGGTCCTTGTCAGTCAGGACAGCCTCTTCTCAGCCGTGTCCAGAGGCAGGTCTTTCTCTGGCCTTTGGCCCTGAGGTCCAGCCTCTGCTCTGCTTGGGGAAGTGTAATAAAGCTCTTTGGATCTACCTATAAGTGCCCTGAGACATCCCACTCCACCAGAGAGCCTCCTGCCTGAAGATATTCAGCTCTTTCTTAGTTGGTCGGTCAGCTCCGGTGCCATCTCACATCCGTCTCCTGGTTTTGCTGCCGCAGTTTCTCTGTTGCTGCTTCTCACCATCTTGCACCATCTCTGGTGTTACAGTTCTTTCTCTGTGTCTCCTTGTTCTAGGAGGTTCTCAGAGCAAGGACCCCAGGTACAAAGGCACGATCTACTCCTAGCTCTTCTTCTTTCTTGGTGGTAGTGAGGTTTCTCTCTCTGCTTGCTTCTCTATTGTTTTATCTCTCGTAAGATATAAAGTGTGATTCAAGTAAGGACATGACATGAATAAGGGTGGTAAGGATGGTGATTGGGTAAGGGTGGTAACTTGAGTCACACCCTCTAGTAAGGCAGTGACTCAAGATAAATCCCACCCCAGTCCTGCCTCATTAACGTAATGGACAACTCACATCCAAATGGGACCATAACCACAGGCACAAGGTCTAGGATTTACAACACATCACAAAATGGAGGATAATTACATCAGATCACAAAATAGAGGACAAACACACAATACTGAGAATCACGGCATAGTCAAGTTGATATGTATTTTGAAGGGACACAATTAAATGTGTAACAAGAGAATATTTTCCAGGAACAACCAGTAGAGATGTGAGAAAGTGAGACTGGGCAGGAAACACAGCTAAGCAAGTGTGCGAAATCAAGAAGCATCACAAAGAAAATAACTTTGCTACAATTCCACAGGAAATCTCTGAAAATAATCTGAGTAATTCTTGGGAATTATCTCAATCAGGTGAAAAGGGAGTGAAGAGTAAATAGTCCCGTAATTTTTTTTTTTTTTTTAAAGTATCAGTCATTGGTTAAGTTCTATCCTTGAAGGAGATGTATATTTCCAAGTATTCCACTTTTTCGCAAGCACACACAAAGCATGCCTTAGCTGAGTGTCAGGAATGAAAACCCACTGGAAGCTGTTGTGAAAAACAAAAGGTAAAGAGATCCAAGGGCATATACTTGGAGCACCAACATGGTTTCATATGTACCTTAAGATGAGTGAAATATGGCTTCAGCATTTAAGGAGCTTTAAGACTACTGGGAAAACTACATACAAACATTTAAAGAAGAAAAAAAAAAGTACATTTCTCCTCAACTTTAAATAAAACTTGGCTTGAAATCCAGTCATACTTAGAAGGAAATTAAATTTCAGCAAATAGTGTTAATCCCCTCCCAGTCTAATGCCTTGTGTTGGATCTCAGGGACTTGTGTAGAAAGGGCCCCTGAGGTTTAGTCGACAGTGGTAATTACGACATGTGCATGGTCCAGGCAGGTCCAGCAACAAAATGAATGGGATCCAATGCAAACAAAAACGTGAAACCTCTTGTTCAAAATCCAGGAAAAAGTACTGCTGATGTACTAAAATATGAAGTGTTTCTTCTTTTCCCCACTTTTTCTCCCTTGACTTGTTCTTGGTCTTTTTTATTTGCTGTTTAAAGATCTAAGAAAAGATAAATGAAAAATTGAAATTATCAGCCTGAATTTTATCATTCATCTTTATATAGGGAATTGCCAATTATAAATACAAATATAGCAGCATTTAACTTGTGTGTGGAGCTGTTGAAATTACACAATTAAGGTTTCATAGCCAGTACATGCAAATGAATTTTTTTTTTCTTAAGAGGACAGAAGAAACACTGTACAAAACTAAGCTGTTTATATTTTGTTTCTTGAAACATGAACTTTCTACCTAAACTGTCTATATCCAGCCACTAAAGAGGAAGGAATGACTAAAAATAAAAGGAATTATGTATCAGTAGTCTAGGTCCCTGGATGGCACAAACAGTTTGGGCTCAACCTGAAGGATGGAGGTTCTAACCCACCCAGTGGCTCTGCTGCAGAAGAGCCTCACTATCTGCTTTCATAAAGATCACAGCCAAGCAAACATTATTGAGCAGTTCTACTCTGTAGCACCTGGCTTATCATGAGTTGGAATAGACATCAAGGTAATAGGTTTGTTTGTTTTGTAGTTTGTCTTTGTTTTTGGGTAGTCTACCTTCTTCTTTCCATCTGCGTCATCATTTTCACTTGTGAGGTTTGCTAATACAGGGAAGTATCATAATTAAATAAAGGATATGGTCCCTAAAAAAATGAAATACTTAGGAATAAATCTAACCAGGGACACAAAGGACCTATACAAAAAATACTACAAAATGGTGTTGCAAGAAACCAAAAGAGACCTACATAAATGGAAAAACATACCTTGCCCATGAATAGGAATACTCAACATTGTGAAAATGTCAATTCTACCCGAAGCTATATACAGATGTAACGAAATACTGATCCAAATACCAACAGCATTCTTTAATGAGGTGGAAAAACAGATCACCAACTTTATATGGAAAGGAAAGAGGCCCCAGATAAGCAAAGCATTATTGAAGAAAAAAGAACAAAGTAGGAGAGCTCACACTACCTGATTTCAGAACCTACTATACAGCCACTGTAGTCAAAACATCCTGGTACAGGTACAGCAACAGACATATAGACCAATAGAACAGAATCAAGAACCCAGATGAAAATTCATCTACCTATGGTCAGCTGATCTTTGACAAAGGAACACAGTTCATTAAATGGGGGGAAAAGACAGTCTTTTTAACAAATTGTGCCAGCAAAACTGGATGCCCATCTGTAAAAAAAATGAAATAGGACATATACCTCACACAGTACAAAAAAAAAAAAAAAACACTAAACCAAAATAGATCAAAGACCTAAATAAAAAAACCTATAAAGATAAAGATCATGGGAAAAAAAATAAGGACAACACTAGGGGCCCTAATACATGGCATAAAGTGAATATAAACCATAACTAACAATACACAAACACTAGAAGATAGAGTAGATAACTGGGTGCTCCTAAAAATTAAACACTTAATGCTCATCAAAAGACTTCGCCAGAAGAGTAAAAAAGAGAACCTACAGACCAGGAAAAAAAAAAAAAAAAAAATTGGTCTAGGACGTACCCAACAAGGGTCTCATATCTAAAATCTATAGAATACCTCAAAACCTTAAAAACAAAAAGACGAATAACCCAGTTAAAAAATTGGCAAAGGATATGAACAGATACCACCAAAGAAGAAATTCAGGCAGCTAAGAGACACATGAGGAAATGCTTCCAAATAAAGACATTTAACATCATAGTATTTAAGCACTTTCTCAAAGGCACACTGCTGAACAGTGGTGAACCTGAGGTCTGAATACCAGTTTGTCTAGGAAACATATTCTCTACAAGTCCAAAAAAAACCCAGTAGCTGTTGTTTGCACAACTTCATACTGATAGACAATAGGGATTATGTTTCACTATTTATACAAATCTCTCTTTCTGACTTCAGAGAACTTTTAAAAAAGGAAAAATAAAATCTACTTTCACCTACTTCCAAAAGGTTACAGCCTTGAAAGCCCTATGGAGTGCAGTTCTACCCTGCACTCTTGAGGTTGCCATGAGTCGGAGCCAAATCACAGGCAGCTAACAACGAAGCTTTACAGAAGCAGATCTCCAGGACTTGACCTCTGTGGAGCTTCTGGGTGAATTCGAACTGCAAAACTTTCTGTACTGACATATTAAACATGTGCTTTATACCTTTTATTTTCATGTAACAAAGCTACTATCATGTTTGTGTCCATCAAAACATGTAATTTGAAAGGTTTTCAAAAAGCCATTACATCTCAAATTACCCTTTTTCTCTCCCAGCCTTCATCTAGCTACTTATCTTTGAGTGCTCGATACAATTATAACTGCTTCAGTTAAGTTTCCCTATCCACACCTGTCAAAAATCCATACCCTCTGCTTTCCTGCATCATAGCTTTGATCTCATCTTTATACAATTATCTATTTGTCTTTCTTCTGTATTAAAATACAAGCTGCTCAATGGAAAAGACTGCTTAGCATGTGAAGAGTCATGAGAGTCATATATGTTGGAGGGATACACATACACACATGATCTCTCCATCTGTCACACACACATATACATGTCTTAGTTGATAAAAAGAAAAAAATTTTTTTTTTTTTTTGATGACAAAGAATAAATGTTTGTCAACTACATCACTTGTCTACTTTACAGTGTTATTCTTTTAGAGAGTATGATACAATCTAAAGTATATCTGGATACATGTAAAATCTAGCAATGCAGTTATGAGTTGACAGCATTTTCCATCCTTTCAATTATCAGAGATGCATAAAAACAAAAGCTTGGCTTAAGTGGTTAATTTATTTCTTTACAACTTCAGGTCAATACATATTTGTCTGATGTGTTTTAATGGGTGAATAAATTTTATCCTTCCAATCCAGTGACAGGGTGAGATACCAGTCCACTGAATGATGATGGGTACCAGGGAATCCACCTTTTTTTTTCTTAATGTAGAAGCAAAAGATTGCTTAGACAACCTAACTCAGTTTGGAAAATTCTAACGCAATAAATGAAATATATATATATAGAACAATCTTTAGTATTCTTGTGTGATTAAAGCCAAAATATTTTAGCCTAAAATTGAATTAAATTATGGTTTAGGTCTGAAGACTGTATTTCATTGAAGTTGAGGTTGCTCAAAGGTCCTAATGAACCCAATACATTGTCCGATTTAAGGCTCTCGTGAGCCTCAGAATCAGGCCACACATCTTTGTGTATATACCTCTAGATTTGGATTGTAATTTACTCATTTTCCAAGCCTGTACTGCAGAGTAGACAGATTCAGAATATGAGTTGTAAAGGAATCCAAAATATTTGCAACTCTAGGACATACGTGGAATATAATTAATGTAGTTTTCAAAAGCTAGTTGTTGGTTGTTTTAAAAAGGAGTGCTCTTGATCCCAGACGAAATATAATTTGTAAAGTTAATCATATTGATAAGAAAACATTTTGATAGTATAAGACTGTGGTACTTCTACAAAGTCAGTAGGTAGTGCCTTTCCTAAATATGTTTTATAAACCATAAAACTTTTAGAATTAATTTGTAAAAAACATTTTATCCTCTTAATTCTGATGAATTTTCAAACGTCTATGAAAGATTTTTAAAAATCTTTTCCCAAATAAGACGTAGATATATAAACTGTTTAGTAAAACACACAAAAATATTTGTGTAGGGTAATAGAGTATCACTTTATTTATAACCTATATCTTCTATTTTCTCTTGCCCTCTGAATTAAATGTCAGTAAAAATCTATACTTGAATATATGGTTTTTATGTCTATCCTTTCATACTACTTAAATTGCTGGCACGTCTTCAAATATCTACACCTCATCTGTGGCATAAATCCCAGGACACTGAGATGAGACTTCACCCCTAAGCTTCTTTGCATACTAATACACTACTTTGAGCAAAATGGAAATGTTCTTTTCCCTACACAGAAAAAGTAGCACTTTCTGAAATTAAATTTTCAACAGGTCCTTTTATTTTTTCACTTATCCTGAACTACCATATTGAGTATTCGCTTTTGGATCTTTTTTAGATTGTTTTGTATTTATTTTCCGACTTTAACACAGCTTTTTCCAAGTCTCTATCACCAATTACAGTAAAACATCTTTGAAAATAAGCTCACTGATTGAGCCAAATTCAAAGAGACATTCGGTAACACATTCACATTTGTTTAATAACCTGGTTCTCATCCCTAATCTATGAGTTTAATTAAACTCTGTGCTTTTATTTCCAGTCATACATTTTCAATGCAATCTTCCTGAATTCACACTGAGGCTTTACTCCAGTCAAATGAGAGTAGAATTATAAGCAAAAGCAATGAATCAGTGCAAACGCTGGAGTACAGAGTTCAGAGTCTCTTATTAGATATTATTCCCCAAGAAAGAATTGTATAGATCATTTCCTCAATTATGCCATTTAATTGAAACAATTATGGAAGAAAAATTGGCAAGAGGAGGATCTTTGAAAAGAATATCAAAATACAAATTTCTTAACCGAAAGTCTATATGCTAAAGCCTGTATTCTTGTGTGACTAAAGCCAAAATATTTTAGTCTAAACTTGAATTAAATTATGGTTTAGGTCTGAAGACTGTATTTCATTGAAGTTGAGGTTGCTCAAAGGTCCTAATGAACCCAATACATTGTCCGATTTAAGGCTAAAAGCTAAATGATTTAAACGAAGAGGATTATTTGACTGAAATTCAAAATTTGAGCAGATTTAAATTTAACCATCTCTGTAGTATTTTTTTTTTGTAGTATATTTACATTTCCACCACATATCACATTTGCCTAGGTGTTTTATTGTTAATTGTATTAAAAAAAAAAAATAAACCTAATGCCATCGAGTCAGTTCCAACTTACCGTGACCCTGAAGGACAGAGTGGAACTGCACCCTAGGGTTTCCACGGAGCGCCTGATGAATTCAAACTGGCTGACCTTTTGGTTAGCAGCTATTGCTTTTAACCACTATGTCACCAGGGTTTCCCATAAAAACATTAAAAAAAAAAAAAGAGTTTAGGCTATTTAGCTCATTTCATTAAAGTACTAAGGAGAAACTTAAACTGGACAGAAACAAAACAAAACCCTCCTCTAAGTATTTCTATTACTTTAGTGGTTTAACCTTAAAAGTTGAAAAGGAACAGTTCCCAGGAAGCCTGAGGGCTGTCCCAAATATTACATTTCTCAGTGGTCTCCATTCTCCCTCAGGTTCCATTAAGGTCCTTATCTCTGATGAATTTGCAAGCTTTTTTTTTTTTTTTTCTTTTAATTTCAAACTGGTTTGTTTTCATGGATTTTTATTACAGGTTTTGATGAGTCCATTATGGTTGTAATTGATTCTTATAGTGAACTTGGTCTTTTTATAGAACCAAGAATTTAATCTCTGCTGCCAGTTATATTAAGGGACACACAGAATTGATGTGATATTATCAATTCTGGTCAAGTTTCAACTGGAGATGAATTAACTCTTCTTTCTTCTTTTTCTTTTTTTAACAATGGAGATAACAAAACTTATGTCACCATTTCAGCATGTCTCCAAATGCACTTCAAATATAGTTTTTTAGTTGGGTTGTTTTGTTTCTCATTTTCTACAGTTCTGGAGTGTTGTCATGGTCATTGGCTCAATGTTTCTGGATTTTATTTTTCTCTTCTACTAGGATAGAGCTTCCAGTTTTACAGAAAACACAGGTTGGAACTCTACGGAATTGTAAATGACATGATGAATTGATATTTATCCTGAAATTTTCCATTATGAATTTCAAAGCTTTAGTTTTTACCCCTTGTATCAATCAGCACCAAAAAAGCTACCTTTTTCCTGGGATTTGTTCCCTAATCCCCCCTCTTTTTTTTTCAATTTTACTCTTTACTATCTACCGGTTTTGAGTTAAAGTTGCATTCCAGTTAATTTTTCTATCTAGTAAAGAGTCATCCATAACAGAATAAAGACATACATAAATCCATACATAAATAAAAATAAGCATACTAGGCTTAGGAGAAAAGTAGTTTGTCGAAAATCTTATGCACCCATACTAAGAGGCCTGCTACTTTATGAAAGTTAATCAGGGCTCAGTACAGAAAATTTAAACATAGGATAATTTGAAGCAGAAAGTGAATTGATTGCTAGCAAAACCATTGCAGGGGCTGAAGGAAACAGCCTCTAATCTGGACATTCCTGAGTGACTCCCAGCGTGTTGCTGAACCCGCCCAGCTCTGCAAAAGTCAGGCTGTGAGGAATCATGGGCAGCATGTAAAATAGGGATATTAAACACGGACTATTTTATCCTATTCAGAAAGCTGGAGTCAGGAAAATGGCTAATTGTAACTGTATAAAATCAAGCTGTCATCACTGCCACAACTACCTCTGTTGACAACAGAGAAATCAGAGATCAGACACTGGATTTGGACCTCAGGGTAAAACACAAAAACAAAGGAAACAGCAGGGTCTCCACAGCTTTCTCTGACGCATGCAAATATTTGAACCCGATCTTTATGCACAGCACTGGATGCTAGATGCGAGGGAGTGTTGGAAATGTTTAGCTTTCTTTTCTCTCCAAAATAAAGAGGCAAATGAGAAGGTGATACTGTCACCTGCCAAATGCCTAACAACTACATCCTACACGGTATATAAAATGAGGATTAATCATACAGTTTTGGGAACATTAACAATAATAACTTGTTAAGTCATGTGAGAGTTTCCCTAGAAACACAACATCCCCAGATTAAAAGTAAATGGAAAATCTAAGGTTAGGGAAACTTGTACCTCTTAACATTTTCAATTCATAGCAGCATTTACAAAGTGGATTTCCATAATCAAGAAGGATATGTAAATTGCAAAGGAATCTGAGGTTTGGGGTCAACATGGAGTTTCAGCTCTCATGAAAACGGTGCTGCAGCACAGATATGATAAGGCGGTACTTTTGTTACTGGTAAGATTTTGGAGCAAGGTCTTTGAAGGAAGCAGGAGGTATTTAAACCTCTCCTTGTAACTGGGTCACTTATGAAAGAAGGATAAAAGCTAGGTACTAACCCAATGGATATCAACAGGTGGTTAATGCTTGAGACTCATCATTATATCCTCAGTACTTTCCGGATATTGAATTTAGTGGTCATTCAGTAAATATTTGATGAATAAATGAGTAACATTTAAGATGATCAATTGAATCAACAAGAAAAGGCTCAATTACATTCACTCTACTATAAAATGAGTCAGAAAAGTATGTCCTAAGTTATTAAAATATTTCTAACAGAGCAGTTATAATGCAAGTTTCAGTTAGTTAATGGGAGAATTTCATTTATTTAGATAATTTGTGTTTGTGAAATTGTTCATTCTTCAATGATGCCAGGTAAATGAAGTAGAATTATTGTATTAATTTCAGATAAATATTCCCAACTTAGTAGATGAAAATTTATAATAGTTTTTTTTTCTTCTGTTTCAGCATCAAAAGTTTCTTTCTTTATTCACTCTGTTTCTCTCATAAAAATGGAAGCTGAAATACAGTAGCAATATGGAGCTTGTTGCCTTAAGTGATTTATGAGTAAATAAAGATGAAACTTTGCATTATTTAAAATATTTCATTACAGATATAGAAATTCCAAATACAAGTTTATTATCTTTACAGTCCTGAAATATACTGCACCCTGAACACTGCTTGTTAATCTTAAGAATTTGGCTAGGAACAATACAAAATTTCAAGTTTAGTTTTTCTTCTCACAGATAGACACAGAAATTTGTTAAATCATAAAATATTTCTAACAACTGGTCTTTTTTTAGTCTCTAAAAGTTAAATATAATTTATAGGAACTGTGTAAAGAAAAAAAAAAGTATATGTTTTGCAATTTCAGTTTACTACAAAGAAAAAGCTATTTATATTGGTATATTTATTAATCAATGTGCCATGCAATTTGATTCACCTTTTATAGGTGAATCGATTGAATATGTACTGGTATGTGATATAGCTATACCGGTGGTACAGTGGTTAAGAGCTCGGCTGCTAACTGAAAAGACGATAGTTTGAACTTATCAGCCACTGGACAGGAGAAAGATGTGACAGTCTGCTTCTGTAAGCATTACAGCCTTGGAAACTCTATGGGGCAGTTCTACTATGTCCTACTGGGTCACTGTGAGTCAGAATTGACTCAACACAATGGGTTATAGCATATACATATATTATTTTAGCAGCAAAAATATGTAAATTTTTTCATATGTGTATACTATATATCATATGTAATATATTACATATAGAGAAAGATATCTATACACATATTCAGTTAGTTCCCAACATATTTAACAAAGACATATTTTTACATACTTCGTAGCTACATACACTGTGCTAGTTTTAAGTAGGAAACTATTCTGAAAATAATTAACTATTATTTGATGAAAGGTGTATTGACTAGCTTATACGTGGTCATTACATATACTAAGTTTTCTTTTTTTTTTTTAATATTATCTTGATTTTCTTTGAGGAACACCTCTTCTTTGTGGTGCTTACTGTTTTTGAAACTTTAACCAATAGCCTTACCATTTCTCCCCCACTGGAGAGTGTCAATTCCATCAGAAACACCCAGGGCAGGAACTCTCCGAGCTCTTGTTGCTAATATGCATAATTCTGCATTAGAGCCTGCCGTTTTCTTAATTAACGTGTTTCCCATATCTTTCCAGTGAATCTCATTTGGCTTCAATTAGCCAAATCTGGTTATGTGGCTTGCAAACAAAATTGACACAATTGAAAATTTAGAAAAAATGATTGAGGGGAAAAAGTATGATCCTCATAAAATTCATATGGCAGTTTATTTCTGTTGATAGGCACACTTGAAAGTCAAAGTGCGTTAAAAATGTATCATATTCTATATTGATTTCACTGTTATTTTTTCAAACTTTTCAAATAGAGATGAATTGCTCATATGATTATACTTTACAGCACTTAATGATAATCCTGACATATTACTGGTGAAAACTGTGTATACAAAATACATTTTAGACCAATACAAATGCCGTATTTTTTATGCAAATGACGCACACCTTCTACGTTTGTCTACCAACTGCACCCTCCCTCCACAAGATATTTTCGTAAGTGCTGCTATGGAAATTATTTTTGCATGTTGTTGCAAAAAAACATACAGCACTTATGAAAGTATCTTGCAGGGGGCAGGATGTGCTTGGCAAACAATCGTAAAAGGTGTGCATTATCTGCATAAAAATATGATAATTAATTAAATTTATGCTTTTTTGAGGTTATTAACATAGTTCTCAAATTGTACAAGATTGGTTGCATATGCAGTGTTTAACACTATTAAATCTTTTACTAAATTTTAAATAGTAAAATTGTTTTTCTATTTTATCATATTTTTATGAAAGTGAATTCTTTCAAGCAGAAAGAAAGTTCATTTCCAAGAAGTACAATGAGTTTTCCTTTTACCTTTCTAAAAATTTTCCTATTTGTTCTTTTACTATTCTCTGACTTTTGCAATTCTTCACTGTGGGTTTGTACGCATATCAGTTTAAAACAGTCTTTAAGAGCTTTACTATCTTTGCTCTATCACATACTTGTCATGTGATTTTTGGCAATTTACTAAAGCTTAGTAAGCCTCAGTTGACTGACTTGTAATATGTAAATGCTTACAGTGCTTGTTTCTAATTCTGATGGCAAAATTAAACGATTTACATAAACCGAATGATACTAATTAAGAATTCAGTAAACCTTAGTTATTCCTCTTCTGTGGAGTTTTGGGATGATATTAACTCTACTAAGCAATGGTTTTAAATGAATGGAAACAGTGTTATCGGGGAGTGGATTAATTTTCTGGTTATCCAGGTTGGGATAGAACATACTTTGAGTACTCAGAATTTTTTTAAATCTCCCAGTAAGGTAATTGAAAAGATAGGAAAGGTTACATATTACATTGGAAAAAAACTTCTTAAGAAAGTATTTTTCCTAACCATATTTGTGACATGTTTATTGAAAATTTTATATGTATGATCTTCAGGAAAACCGAGAACTGAATCTAATTTAATGCCACATTTTGCAATAGCATGTATATGTATATTCATGATATAACACATCTAAGTAATCTCTTTACTGATCCCTTTCTTTCCAATGAAAGTTTGAATATTTTTTTCTTTCTAAATGGACTGTTTTAAAAAATAAAATTCACCGAAGAAACATATGTACACCTATGTTCCTTGCAGCATTATTCACAATAACAAAAAGATGGAAACAACCTAATTGCCCATGAGCAAATGAATGAATAAACAAAAGGTGATACATACATACAATGGAATATTATGTAGCCATAAAGAGTAATGATGAGTTCTTGAAACATATTATATTGTGGATGAATCTAGAAGCCATTATGCTGAGTGAAATAAGTCAATCACAAAAAGACAAATATTGTATGATCTCACATTCATAAAAAGACAAGACTAGGTAGTCACCAGGGATGGATGGGGAAGAAGGGGACTCACTCTCTAGATAATAGACACTTATTATTTTGGCAATAGGAAAGGTAGAACCAAAAGTGAGAAAAGTGCACTTGGCCAAGGTAAATGATGTCACTAAGATGTGCACAAGAGAAAAGGACTTTTTTTCTTAAAGGATATTACTAATATAATTTTGCAACAACATCAACAAAGACCAAAAACTGTGTGTGTAGTTACATATGTATGCATCTATGTGTATGGGTATGTACATGTAGTCCCTGACTTAACAACAGGGTTCCGTTCCAACCACTCTGTCGTAAATCATTCAGACATAAGTCGAATACTTCATTTTTTGTTGTTTTCATTATTATTACCTTTTATTACCAGTTTACTTTATTTTATTTTTATAAATCCAATATTTATTTGTTTTTTGGGGTTGGAAACATTGCATAAAAAGTTACAGATATATTTTAACACATACATACTAAAAAAAAAAGCATAAAATTTACTCCAACAATGAAGAAGAGTTGGAAGATGTTGACTTTTTGATGTTGTCAGTTGCGGTAATAAGTCCACTTGTGGAAAGTTCTGAATCATCTTGATTATCCCTGGGAATGGGGATGGCATTTCTAGTTAGAAAATTAGCAAGAGTTGTCTGTTTGGTCCTTTTTTTTTTTTCACTTCATTTATTTTCTTCATATATTTTGCGGTAACAGCTCATTGCTTCCTGAATCTGCCTATTGACTTTAGCAAAGCAATCAACACTTGGGGCCATGTTTTCAAGAAACTGAAGCCCCTGGTTTAGCTTAGGAAAAACTTCAGCTAATTCTTTCTCTGTTAAATTTTCGTCATCTTCTCTCCTTCCTCTTTCTTGTTGTTTCTTTCTTCTTGAGCATTCCTTTCCTTTTCAAAATCAGTTAAGTCTTGATGTGTCAATTCCCATTCTTCATGATTTGTTGAAGGGAATGAGCTGTTCCACATCAGTGATATCAAGTTCAAATTCAGTATTCTTGTGACATGGACAATTTTTTCAATGATCTCTTCCATCACATTATCCTGGAGTGTGTTCATATAACTCACCAAATTTTTCCATATCCCCTGCATACATGTTCCCATAACTTCCTCCTGGGAAGACATATGTTCCAAAAAAAAAAAAAAGTATTGTCGTAAGTGTAATTTGTCATAACTCAAATATGTCATAATTCAGGGACTACCTTTGTGTGTGGGCATATATGTGTGCACATATGTGTATGTGTATAAACATGTATGTGTATTCCTGCATGTATATTCATATGTATTAAAAAAATAAAAGGCACAGTTATGAATATTTCTTAGACATAACCAATTGCAGGATTGGTTTTCTGGGTTTGAGGGCTTAGGAATAGTCTCATGGTACAACTCACTCAACTGTCATACTATAGTTCATAAAGTTTGTTTGACATCTTATTTTAGAGAGTAGTGTCTGGGGTCTTAAAAGCTTACAAGTGGTCATCTAAGATACAACTACTGGTCTCTACTCATTGAGAACAAAAGATAATGAAGGAAATCAAAGACTCATAGAAAAAAAAACTAGTCTTTATAGCACTAATAATCTACATAGACATGGCCTCATCTACACTAAAACTAAACTAGATGGTGCCCAGCCAGTACTACCAACCATTCTGACCAGGGACAAAATAGATGGATCTTGACAGAAGGGGAAAGAATGTAGGATAGAACTCAAATTCTTAAAAAATCAAGACTTCCCAGACCATTTGAGACTAGACGACTCCCTGAGACTATGGCCCTGAGATACTCTTTAAAACTTGAACCGAAACTCTCCTGTGAGTTCGCCTTTTAGCCAAACAACAGATTGTCTCATAAAATAAAGAATATCAACTTTGAATACTACACTCCTTTAAAAAGTCATCTATATAAGACTAAATGTTCAACAATTTCTCTAAAGCAAAGATAAGAAGGTAAGGGAGCAGGGAAACTTGATGACTGGACACAAAACAACCAGAAAGGAATTAATGAGGATGTTGACACATTGGGAAAAATGCAACCAATGTCACTGAAGAATTTCTGTAGAAATTGTTAAGTGAGAACTTAATTTGTTGTGTGAACTTTCATTGAAAACACAATAAAATATTATTTAAAAAATAAATAAAAATAAAATGTGGTAATATAATCACATTCCACAGTAAAATAATGTAGGTAATTATAAAATTTAAATTGTTTAAATTTTACACATGTGTGGTAAATATTAAAATCCACAAATAGGAAATATTGGATTGGTCATAATTATAATTTTAAATAATTTATTACTTCTTTGTTATGTAGGTACTGTTAGAAAAACATAAAGATCCATGAGTAAAAGAAATGCATAGTTTTTCTACCATATTATTCCTTCTTGTTAATCCTTTTTGCCATATACTATATTAACAACTCAGTTTGAAGAAGAAACACATGTGGCCCTGAGTTGTTTGCTGCTATAGAATAAAACACTTGGTAAATTTTATGCCATTGCAGTTTAGAGATGATCATACAGGATTCGATCCATAACTTAAGAGTCTTCAAAAAGTTAACTAGAATCAAGCCACAAAATATTTATATAATTTTGCATATGATAATTTGCTTTTCTCAAAATAATTCACTTGGAAAAAATGTAGCCTTTCTTATTTTCTCCTTATACATTAAATTAAGCAAAGTAAGTATGTGGCTGAAACCTAAAGCAAAATTCGCTTTAAGCTATTTTCACAAGATAAAATGGAATAAGTATGTAGGTACACAGGGAATGCTGAGTGCACTTTAAGAGTTATTCATTCATTTAAATAGATTAATTTTGGTATCTGTAAAAGAAATGCTAGTACATTGGTCTACAAAAAGCTGTACATAATAAAAAGCTAACAGCCTCCAGGGTATCCATTCACCATAAAACTAATTTCACACCTAGTCTATTATGTAATGTGCTATGAAAATAGCTCTTTGCTTCAAGATATCATTATACTAGTTTTCACATACAAATTTGGGTCTCTTCTCTGAAATGAAGATCACACATGTAGTAATAATTAAACCCTTTTTATATAAACACTCACTCTATAAATTTTTTCTTATTTTCCACATATAGAATATTTTTGTTTCTATATGAAGACAGTAAATAGCGGTTGTTGTTGTTGCTGGGGCCCTGAAGTCAGTTCCGACTTATAGTGACCGTATGTACAACAGACCAAAACACTGCCTGATCCTGTGCCATCCTCACAATAGTTGCTATGTTTGAACCCCTTGTTGCAGCCACTGTGTCAATCCATCTCATTGAGTGTCTTTATCTTGTCTGCTGACCCTCTACTTTACCCTCCTGATAACATTCCAAAGTACTTGAGACAAAGTCCCACCATCCTCACTTCCAAGGAGCATTATGGCTATACTTCTTTCAAGGCAGGTTTGTTTGTTCTTCTAGCAGTCTCTGCTATAGTCAGTATTCTTCACCAACACCACAATTCAAAGGCATCAATTCTTCCTCCGTCTTCCTTATTCAATGTCCACCTTTCACATGCATATGAGGAGATGGAAAACACCATGGTTTGGGTCACCTTAGTGTTCAAGGTGACATCATTGCTTTTTAACACTTTAAAGAGGTCTTTTGCAGCAGATTTGCCCAATTCAATAAGTCCTTTGATTTGTTGACTGATCCTTTCATGGACATTGATTGTGGATCCAAGTAAAATGAAATCCTTGACTACTTTAATATTTTCTCTATTTTTCGTGATGTTTCTCATTGATTCAGTTGTGAGGATTTTTGTTTTCTTTATGTTGAGGTACAATTCATACGGAAGACTGTAGACTTTTATCTTCATCAGTGAGGACTTCAAGTCCTCTTAGCTTTCAGCAAGCAAGGTTGTATCATCTGTTGTTAATGAGTCTTCCTCCAATACTGATGCCACGTTCCTAATGGTTGTTTGTAGCTGTTTCTTCTCATTTAGAGTCATGTCACATCACTACCAAATAAAGGTCCCGAAAGCTTTTCCCCATCCACATCACTGAGGTTGATTCTACTTTGAGGAAGCAGCTCTTCCCCAGTCATATTTTCAGTGTTTTCCAACCTCAGGAGCTCAACTTCTAGCACTATAACATATAGTGTTTTACTGCTGTTCATAAGGTTTTCATTGGCCAATTTTTTTTTTTTTTAAGTAGACAGCCAGGTCCCTCTTCCTAGTCTGTCTTAGTCTGGAACCCTCACTGACACCTGTCCACCATGGGTGGCACTGTTGGTATTTGAAATACTGGTGGCATAGCTTCTAGCATCACAGCAACATGCAAGCCACCATGGAATGTCAAAGCGACAGATGAGTGGTGTCCATGCAGAGGTAGAGAGAAAAAACATTTGTAATGTGTACATCTCCACACTTGGTGGAATGCTAGAATAAAACATGTGACTATTTTACTGCACTGACCTTCCTTCCAAGATATTTCCTTTTAGGAATTTCTGGCAGGAATTCTATACAAGTTTATTCCTAATAGTAACACTGGTACAAACTTCATCTTGCGCTGCCCACAAGCCCTTTGACACTGCTTGATACTCCAACATCCAAACAAGTAACTGAGAATACCATCTTAAATTAATAAGTGTGTATATTATATGTGTACCTTTTATAAGTTAGTATAATAAACATATATTTTATCCATATGTTTTTAAAGGTAAATATTTAAATTGATTAATTGAAGTTTCCTGTTATACCTAAGATTTTCTGTTTACATACAAAAATGCACCATTACAAATTAATTTATATAATATTATTAAGTTTAAGCCTCCACTTAATCTGACCTTTTAGAGGCATATTAAAGAAGTATAACTTTTAAGAAAGAGAAGACCATTATTTACCAGTATTTACTCATTCCATTATGTATTTATTTATTGTTTCTTATTTATGTAGGTATGTGTGTATTCATTTATGTATTTATTTACTGCCAGCATTCTGTTGGATTGGATTTGATTAATTACTGGTTAAAAACTTTGATGTGTGGCTTTGCCATACAAAGAGTGCATTCTTATTGCATGTTCACAATCTACTTCTACAAAAGGTAAAAAAAAAAAAAAAAGAGGGGGAAAATATATCTGGGATCTTTTGGAGAAAAACTGAAGACCTATTAACTACTTGAAGATAAACCCCAAACATTAAATTTAAGATTTATGTGAAGTGTTAATTACTCAGTGTCCTGGGAAAGGGTAGCAATAACTAAGTATACTCTGGTATGTAGATAAATTTATGCTTATAGTACTTTTTTAGTGTAAATGTGCTAAGAGCCCTGGTGGTGCAGTGGTTAGGAACTCAGCTGCTAACCAAGAAATCAGCAGTTTGAATTTACCAAGAACTCCTTGAAAACCCTATGGGAAGTTCTACTTGGTCCTATGGGGTTACTAAGAGTCAGAATCAACTCGATAGCAACGGGTTTTATGTGCCAAGATTCTTTAATGACTAGATTTGTGGCCAAAACCTATGAGAAAATAGTTAATCTTAGGAAACATATGATGGTTATTTCATCTATCAGTCAGTTATTATTAACTGTTTTTATTGATTACTAAAACACTGAATTTAGAAAAAGGGATAAATTGTATGATAGTTAAAATTATGTTTGGCAAAATACAAAAAAACAAATTTTAGCTTTTTAGCAATACTATAATAGTATAAAATAACCCAATACTGTCATGTACATTTGTTAGTCTTAAAAAAAAAATTCCAACTCCAATACAAGTAGTCTTCTTTTTAATTTATTTTATTTTATTGTGGACAATACATCCATATATATGAAGTGTAATTCAGTGGCATTAATTACATTCACAGTGTTGTGCAACTATCATCACCATCTACTTCTAAAACTTTTTATCACCCCAAACAGAAACTCTATACCCTTTCCCTTTCCTTTTCCCCCTCCCCTCAACCATTGTTAATCTTTAGTCTACATACTGCTTTTATGAATTGACATATTATAGATATTTCATGTAAGAGAATCATAAAATATTTGTCCTTTTTGACTTCATTTCACTTAGCATAGTTTTTAAGGTTCATCCGTGTCATCACATGTATTAGGATTGTATATATTTTCATGACTGAGTAATATTTCATTTTTTGCATACACCACGTTTTGTTTATCCATTCATCTGTTGATGGACGCATATTGTTTCCACATTTAGACTACTATGAATAATGCTTCAATGAACGCTGATATACAAGTATCTGTTTAAGGCCTTGCTTTTAATTTTGGGGGATATATTTTTTTTGTAACTAGGAGAGGAATTGCTGGGTCATATGGTAGTTCTATGTTTAACTTCTTGAGGAGCCACCAATCTGTTTTCCACGGCAGCCATGACATTTTGCACTGTATATATATATTTTTAATATATATACATAGTGCTACTGTAATTTTTTTTTTTTTTTTACTGTGATGAATCTTTCTATTGGTTCCAGTAGTTTTCTTGTGGAATCTTTTGAGAGTATCATATCATCAAATAGGGACAGTTTTACTTCTTCCTTACCAGTTTAGATGCCCTTTATTTCTTTTTCTTCCTTATTGCTCTAGTTAGGATTTCCAGGAAATGCTAAGTAGGAGTGGTGATAAACAGCATCCTTGTCTTATTCCTGTTCTCAAGGGGAATATTTGCAGCCTCTCTCCATTAAGAATGATGTTGGCTGTTGGTTTTGTATAGATGCCCTTTATTATGTTGTAGAAATTCCCTTCTATATCTGTTTTATTGAGGATTTTGATCAGGAATCAGTGTTGGGCTTCTGTGAATCGATTCAGATGATCACGTGATTCTTTTCTTTTATTTCTATGTTGGATTACATAGATTGATTTGTAAACATAATAGTTTACCTGAGAACTTTGGAGCATCTTATTTCATGGATGGGTCTGCAAATTCTCAAAAAGATGTCTTTAAGAATAATAAAGTGAAAAGTCCCTTTAAGAAAGCTGGAAGCCGAGATGGAGTCAAGATGGCAGAATAGGCAGATGCTTCCGGTGAGCCCTCTTAATAACAAAGACCCATAAAAACAAATGAAACTAGTATCTTTATGAAAAGCTAGGAGCCCTGAGCATCAAAGGCAAGCTGAGAAAATGCATAGAGGGGCAGGAGGAGGAAGACACACTTCAGAAGTGGAGAGGATTTACCAGACCTGAATTACAGGGGGCTCTCAGGAACCATTCCCGGAGCTGCAGTGGTGGACTGGTACTAGTGTTTGGCCATAGTTTCCTCAAGGAGAAGCGGCCAGACACACAGCCTCCTCACACCTCTGGAACCAGACAAGACCGGCGCTATCGGCAAAAGCTAAGCACTTGTGTATATTTTACCATGCCTCCCCACCCCCAAGCCAGCTTCAGCGGTTGAATTCCCTGGGCCTGAGACAGGCACTGTTGAGGGCCTAGAGCCATCTTTCTGGTCTTGCAGAAGGAAAAAATTTGCAGTTGGGGGAAAAGATAATTTGCCAGCTCCACTAACCAGGGGAGCACAGGACAGAAGCAGCTCCAGTCCAGGCATAAACCATCCATGGACTTTGAGCACCTTTCCCCTCTGCATAGACATGTGTGGACCTATTTCAGGAGAATAAGCCTTTGTTGGCAGATTCCAATCATTTCAGCTGTGCGGTGGAGAGGTGGGTGTCTGATGTTTGACATTGCTTTACCCATTAAACAGGGTCCTCACCTACCCACATCAGGGGCCTAAGGACTGGTGGCTACACTCAGATCACCTAGCCAACAGCAATAGGGGTCCAAGGATAACTGGTACCTCCCAGTCCTTGCAAACAAAAACACTGGGTGCCCATGGTCAATCTGCAGAACCCACCCACCTGCACACTCTAGGGAACAGGGACACGCTTTCCTCAGAGACACTTGGGGGTCAGTTCTCAGCCCTCTACCTTGTTCAGAATGTGACCCCATGCCACAAACAGATACTGGTATATACACCAATCACCCTTGCCCCTCTAAGACTGTAGGACAGAGCCTGTACCACACACTTCATGATCAGCTACCTGGAAACCTGAGCTGACTTCGTACTAGAAAAGTGAATGGACTCCTAGACTGATACACCTGATAACGGCTCTAGCCAGCTGGGGACAGGACATCAGAGGTCCAAAGACAGAATTAATCAAGCTAACTCACTCAAGCAACCAATTTGGGCATATCAAAACAAAACAAAGCAAGAAGCAATGATGCAGTAATCAAGCATAAACTAGTACAATAACTTATAGATGGCTCGGAGACAGCAGTCAACATCAAGTCACATAAAGAAACAGACCATGATCACCTCAACAAGCTCTCAAAACAAAGAATCCAGGGATCCTCTAGATGAAAGTGCATTCCTGGAATTACCAGAAGCAGAATACAAAAGATTAACATACAGAGCCCTTCAAGACATTAGGAAGGAAATGAGGGAGTACGCAGAGCAAGCCAAGGAACACAAAGATAAAGCAATTGAAAAAATTAGAAAGATTATTCAGGAACATAATGAAAAATTTAATCGCCTGGAAAAATCCATAGATAGAAATCAGAAATTTGGAAGATTAACAGTAAAATTACAGAAGTAGGCAACTCAATAGAAAGTCAGAGTAGAAGAATTGAGCAAGTAGAAGCCAGAATCTGAACTTGAAGATAAATCATTTGGCACTAATATATTTGAAGAAAAATCAGATAAAAGAATTTTAAAAACTGAAGAAACCTTAAGAATCATGTGGAACTCTGTCAAGAGAGATAACCTACAAGTGACTGGAGTACCAGAGCAGGGACTGATAACAGAAAATGCAGAGAGAATTGTTCAAGATTTGTTGGCAGAAAACTTCCCTGATATTGTGAAAGATGAGAAGATATCTATCCAAGATGCTCATCGAACTCCGCTTAAGGTAGATGTTAAAAGAAAGTCACCAAGACATATTATAATCAAACTTGCCAAAACCAAAGATAAGGAGAGAATTTTAAGAGCAGCTAGGGATAAACGAAAAGACACCTACAAAGAAGAGTCAATAATAATAAGCTCAGACTACTTGGCAGAAACCATGCAGGCAAGAAGGCAATGGGATGACTTATTTAAAAAATTGGAGGAAAAAAAATTGCCAGCCAAGAATCATATATCCATCAAAACTGTCTCTTGAGCATGAAGGTGAAGTTAAGACATTTCCAGATAAACACAAGTTGAGGGAATTCGTAAAAGCCAAACCAAAATTACAAGAAATACTAAAGTGAGTTCTTTGGTTAGAAAATCAACAAGAGACATACCTTAGACTGAGAGACACAAACAAAGTAACACTCAAAGGATGGAAAAAAAAAAATCAAGCAAACAACAATCAAAAAAGAGCAGAAGGGGTAATATGAGTTTCTGAAAAAATAGATTTAAAGTTAAATCCATCATAAAGGATAAAGAAGAACACTATATAATGATTAAATGGACAATATACCAAGAAGATATAACCATATTAAACACTTATGCACCCAATGACAGGGCTGCAAGATACATAAAACAAACTCTGTCAGCATAGAAAAGTGAGGTAGATGGGTCCACAGTAATAGGGAGGAGCCTTAGCAGAATGTAAAACACTGAAATATTACAAAACATCTTCTCTGACCATAAGGCCATAAAAGTGGAAATCAATAACAGAAAAAACAGTAAAAGAAATCAAACACTTGGAAACTGAGCAATACCCTGCTCAAAAAAGATTGGATTATAGAAGACATTAAGGATGGAATAAAGAAATTCATAGAATGAAATGAGAATGAAAACATTTCCTTTCAGAACTTTGGGACACAGAGAAAGCAGTGCTCAGAGGTCAATTTGTATCAATAAAAGCACACATACAAAAAGAAGAAAGGGCCAAAATCAAAGATTTATCCCTACAACTTGAACAAATAGAAAGAAAGCAACAAAAGAAACCCTCGGGCACCAGAAGAAAACAAATAATAAAAATCAGAGCTGAACTAAATGAAACAGAAAAACAATTGAAAGAAATAACAAGACCAAAAGCTGGTTCTTTGAAAAAATCAATAAAATTGATGAACCATTGGCCAAACTGACAAAATAAAAACAGGAGAGGAAGCAATTAACACAAATAAGAAATGAGATGGACGATATTACAACAGACCTAAATGAAGTTAAAAGAATCGTATCAGATTACTATGAAAAATTGTACTCTAAAAATTTGAAAACCTAGAAGAAATGGATGAATTCCTAGAAGCACACTATCTACATAAACTAACACAGAGGTAGAACAACCAAATAAACCCACAACAAGAGATTGTAAAATCAAAAAACTCCCAACAAAAAAAGCCCTGGCCCAGATGGCTTCACTTCCGAGTTCTACCAAAGTTTCAGAGAAGAGTTAACACCACTACTACTAAAGGTATTTCAGAACAAAGGACAGAATACTCCCAAACTCATTCGATGAAGCCAGCATATCCCTGATACCAAAACCAGGTAAAAAAAAAAAAAAAATTTTTTTTTAAGACACCATAAAAAAAGAAAATCACAGACCTATATCCCTCGTGAACTTAGATGCAAAAATCTTCAACAAAATTCTAGCCAATAGAATTCAACAACATATCAAAAAAATAATTCATCATGACCAAGTGGGATTCATACCAGGCATGCAGGGTTGGTTCAACATTAGAAAACCAATTAATGTAATCCATCACAAAATAAAACAAAAGACAAGAATCGTACGATTTTATCAATTGATGCAGAAAAGCAATTTGACAAGTCCAACCCCATTTAACTGTTTTGGGGCATTTGTCAAATATCAACTGCTCTTATGTGGAAGGATTTATGTCTGGATTCTCAATTCTGTTCCATTGGTCCATCTATCTGTTGTTGTATCAGTACCAGGCTGTTTTGACTACTGTGGCGGTATAATAGGTTCTAAAATCAGGTAAAGTAATGCCTCACACTTTGTTCTTCTTTTTCAGTAATGCCTTACTTTCCGGGGCCTCTTTCCCTTCCATATGAAGTTGGTGATTTGTTTCTCCAACTCATTAAAGAATGTCATTGGGATTTGGATCAGAATTGCATTAAGTGTATTGATCGCTTTTGGTAGAATAGACATTTTTATAGTGTTAAGTCTTCCTATCCATGAGCAAGGTATGTTTTTTCACTTATGTAAATCCTTTTTGGTTTCTTGCAGAAGTGTATTGTAGTTTTCTTTGTATAAGTCTTTTACATCTCTGGTAAGATTTATTCCGAAGTGTTTTATCTTTGTGGAGGCTACTGTAAATGGCATTGATTTGGTAATTTCTTGTTCGATGTTCTTTTTGTTGGTCCAGAGGAATCCAACTGATTTTTGTATGTTTATCTTGTATCCCAATACAATGCTGAACTCTCCTATTAGTTTGAGTAGTTTTCTGGAGGATTCCTTAGGGTTTTCTGTGTATAAGATCATGTCATCTGCAAATAGAGGTAATTTTACTCCTTCCTTGCCAATCTGGATGCACTTTATTTCTTTATCTTAGCAGAATTGCTCTGGCTACGACCTTCAACACAATGGTGAATAAGAGCGGTGATAAAGAGCATCCTTGTCTGGTTTCCTGATCTCAGTGGGAATGATTTCAGGCTCTCTCCATTTAGGGTGATGTTGGTTGTTGGCTTTGTGTGAATACCCTTTATTAAGTTGAGGAATTTCCCTTCTATTCTTGTTTTGCTCAGAGTTTTTATCATGAATGAGCATTGAACTTTGTCAAATGCCTTTTCTGCATCAATTGATAAAATCATGGGATTCTTGTCTTTTGTTATTTATGTGGTGGATTACTTTAATTGTTTTTCTAATGTTGAACCATCCCTGCATACCTGGTATGAATCCCACTTGGCCATGGTGAATTATTTTTTTGATATGTTGTTGAATTCTATTGCCTGAATTTTGTTGAGGATTTTTGCATCTACATTCCTGAGGGATATAGGTCTATAATTTTCTTTTTTTTTTGTGGTATCTTTACCTGGTTTTGGTATTAAGGATATGGTGGCTTCTTAGAATGAGTTTGGTAGTATTCCATCCTTTTCTATGCTCTGAAATACCTTTAGTAGTAGTGGTTCAACTGTATTTTATGATTTAAATTAAGATAGACTTTTATATAGAGAGGAGAAAAGGATTATGTTAATTTGTCCATGTATTTGATATGCACTCTGAATATCCTTACAAGAGATTTTAATGTTCTCTGGAATTATTTAATATTTAATTACAAATAATTTTTAAAGCATGCAAATAGATAATTTATTAAGATTAATTTGATTTTACATTTTAAAAGTCTTGCTGAAATTGGATAAAGCCCACGGCGAATTAATTGGTTTACATAACTGAAAAGGTAACAGAGTTGAAAAGGTGTGCTCCAAAATTTGACACTGATAGATCCAGATCAAGGGTGACATCAAAATACTTATACCCTCTTCAACTTCTAGCCTTACTTTTCTCTGAACTGGCTTTTGTCTCAAACAAGCTCTCCTCATGTAGTGACCACCAAGAGCTCCAGCTCTGCTGTGCCACAAGAGAACATTTTCTCTCTTCAAATACTTTCAATAAAAGCCCTGGGTAGGGCTTTGTATATTTAGCAAGTCTTTTGTATCCTGTTTAGTCACAAACAAGCCGGTGGCTGGGGCATATGGTGTTCCGATTGGCCAAGCTAAGTCATAAGTCTTACTCCTGGATCCCAAGGTAATGTCAGTCCATACTTCTTATAATAAGTATGAAAGGGGCTGTTGTTCCTCACAAGAAATGGATTTAAAGAAATGTGAACCCACTGAGCAGGGAAGATCAGGTTTTCTTGGAGGTATTGATTCTTGGATGCATTGCTGTTTAGTATTGATGTATTGATGTTATTGATGGCTAAGAGAATATTTCTATAATAAATAAGTTTTTCCTTTAGAAAGAGTACATACTCTTAATGCAAATACAACATCTACCTATATCCCAAATGACATCAGATTTCAAAATGTGTTGTCATAAATAGCAAACAAGACAATATCAACACAAACAAAAATTGTTCAACAGCTGTAACAAACCATTCTCAAAACTACCCTAAACACTTAGTATTATATTAAAATTATTTTTCTTGATAATACCATTATGAAAACATAATAGACAGCAAAATATAATAAGCAAGAAAGCAAAACAAAACAAAAACTACATTAAACCATGCAATTCAACATTTTGAGGAAGAAGATATTAAAAATGAGTTGTGTATGCACACATTAGCAGATGATTGATTTTTTATTAATAGCAGATCACTCCATTTTGTATGAGAACATCCCTTCCAAAAAAATTTGTATATATTGAGTAATTTTTAAAATTATCTAGTTAGAACTCAAATTATTTCAATCTATTAATGACTGCATTTCTTCTCCAGTTCTTACTGTTGCCACTCAGACTTTTGAGTGTAAATTTTTAAAAATGTACAGAATCTTATTAATGCTAAATACCAGTTCAAAGATAGGTTTTAGACATGCCGCAAATAAAAACTTAACTATAAAACTGTCCTTAAGCAAGGCAGAATTGTTCAAAATTGAGTGGTTTATTAATTTAGTTTTATTAATACTGGCCAGTACCTATTCTTTTAAAACTTTATATGTTTCCATATTTAATGTTTTATTACATTTGGCAAGTTCTTTGTTTCAATTGAGTTTGAATAGCATATGCTTAACAGCTAAAAAAAAAAAAAAAGTGAATATGAGCAGTTAAAATACCCACCAAATGTTATTGAACCATTACTCTGAAATGAAGCTTTACATAATTAATCTTGAATAGATTTAGGGAAATTATGATTCATGGGTCCAAATGCATTAATAGAGTTGATAAATTTATCCACTGTTCTAATCTGAACCTGGCTACCAAAACCAAATCAAACCCATTGCCATCACGTCAATTCCGAATCATAGCAACCATATAGGACAGAGTGAAACTATCCCATAGGGTTTCCAAGGCTGTAATATTTAAGGAAAGAGACTGCCACATCTCTCTCCCAAGGGGCAGCTGGTGATTGGAACTTCTAACTTTTCGGGTAGCAGCCAAGCACTTAACCATTGTGCCACCATGGCTCTTTCATATAGTATGTTACTAAAGGTCTTGATTATGAATCCACATGTGAACCCCTGAGTGTGCAAATAGTGAAGCACTTGACTGCTAGGTAACAAATTGGAGTTGGAACCAACCCTGAGGGACCTCGGAACACAGGCCTGGGGATCTACTTTCAAAAGGCCACAGCCTTGAAAATTGTATGGAATAGTTATGCTCTGCACATGTGGGGTCTCCATGAGTCATAATTGACTGGAAGGCAAATAACAGCAGCAACAATTAATCCATAAACATGTTATAAAAATATTCACATGATCATAGTTTGAATAATGCTGTTTAGGCGTTATATTCCCTAGAAAGAACATGAAATGCCTTCTCTAGACCCAATAAATGAACCCTGGTGATGCAATAAGGAGTCCTGATGGCACAGTGGTTAATTAAGTCCTCAGCTACTAACTGAAAGTTAGAAATTCAAACCCACCAGCAGCTCATCAGAAGAAAATGTGGCAGTCTGCTTCCGTAAAGATTACAAACATGACAATCCTATGTGCAGTTCTACTCTGTCCTGTGGTGTCACTGAGACTCAAAATCGACTGGACAGCACACAGCAAGCAAAGCAAGACCCATAATTACAGCTAATATGTATACACTGTACCAGGAACAGTTCTAAGCACTTTACATATATTAGCTTATTCAATCCTCTTGACATTCCTATGAGATATATGTACCATTATCTCTAATTTTATATTGAAAGAACTGAGGTGTTGAGAGTTTGGGTAATAAATTTAAGGATATCCATCAGATAAGAGTTAAATCAATCCCAGGAAGCCTTATTTGACAGTCAACACACTTCCCCATTAAATTATGATACAGTGAGTTGAATGTAATTTTTTAAATTCAAAATAAAAAGAAAATATATAAATATAACAGGTCATCTAGTATTTGCACTGATTAACAAAAAAATTTACATAATTCAACTAATAAATTTCATATACATAGAAATATAACATAGATGAAATGCAAAAAACATCAATATGTGAGCTGAAATGCACTAATTGGCCATTTTGAATCCGACAATCTTATGGCCTACTATGCCGAGAAAGACAACTTGAGGGAATGGCATTGCATTCGTCATTGAAAAGAACATTTCAAGACCTACTCTGAAGTAAAATGCTGTTAGATATAAAATAATATCCTATCCTACAATGAAGACCAGTTGATACAAGTATTATTCAAATTTATGCACCAACTACTAAGGCCAAAGAGGAAGAAATCAAAGATTTTTGCCAGCTTCTGCTGTCTGAAATTGATCGAACCTGGAATCAGGATGCATTGATAATTATCGGTGATTCAAACTCAAAAGTTGGAAACAAGTAAGAATGATCAATAGTTGGAAAACATGGCCTTGGTGATAGAAACGATGCCAGAGATCACATGATAAAATTTTGCAAGACCAAAAACTTCTTCATTGGATATATCTTTTTTCAATCACATAAACAGAGACTGTACACTTGGACCTTGACAGATGGAATACATAGGAATAAAATTGACGACAGTCTGTGGAAACACACTGGAAAAGCTCAGTATCATCAGTCAGAACAAGGCGAGGGAATGACTGCTGAACAGACACTTAATTGTTCATATGCAAGTTCAAGTTGAAGCTGAAGAAAATCAGGACTGGAGGAAGACTCACTAACAACCTGCAATATGCAGATGGCACAATCTTGCTTGCTGAAAGTGAAGAGAACTTGAAGCACTTACTGACAAAGATCAAAGACTACAGCCTTCAGTATGGATTATACCATAACATAAAGAAAACAAAAAATTCTCACAACTGGACCATTAAGCAACATCATGATAAATGAAGAACAGATTGACCTTGTCAAGAATTTCATTTTACATGGATACACAATGTCCATGGAAGCAGCAGTCAAGAAATCAAAAGATTCTTTGCAGTTGGGACAAATCTGTTGCTAAGACTTCTTTAAATCTGTAAAAGCATAGATGTCACTTTAAAGGCTAAGGTGAGCCTGACCTGAGCCATGGTGTTTTCAATCACCTCATATGCATGCAAAAGCTGAGCAATAAATAAGGAAGGCCAAAGAAGAATTGACACCTTTCTATTACGGTGTTGGTGAAGAATGTTGAATGGAGAGCCAAAAGAAAGAACAAACCTGTCTTGGAAGAAGTATAGCCAGAATACTCCTTAGAAGGCGAGGATGGTGAGACTTCGTTTCATGTACTTTGGACTTGTTATCAGAAGGAACCAGTGCCTGGAGAAGGACATCATGCTTGGTAAGGTAGAGAGTCAATAAAAAATAAGAAGACCTTCAACCAGGTGGAATGGCACAGTGGCTGTAACAATGGGCTCAAGTGCAAGGATGGCACAGGACTGAGCGGTGGCTTGTTCTGTTGTACATAGGATCACTATGAGTTGGAACTGCAACACAGCAAAAATTTAAACTTTATTTTATTACTAATAATTGTAGTTTCATCTCAGAGAGTTCTGATCGTTTTAAATTATCTCTTATATTTCTATTGATAGCACTGCTGTCAGTCATGGTTTGTAATTTCTTGCATTTTTAAATACTTTCTTTTTCCAGGGGTCGTAGTAAGTTGGAATTGACCATCTAGTAGAGCCAAAAGATGGGGTAAAACTATCTTGTCTGAAACCAGTGCAACCAATTTAAGTTTGTGTGTGTGTGGTATGTGTGTTAGAGAGACAATAATAATCACACACAGGCTAGTTCTGATTCTAGCGTGTACCTTGAGGTACACTTCAAAATTCATTTTATTAGGGAAAAAAAAAGCAACATTATCATTGAAGTGCCCAAATGCTGAAGTAAGCTATGCCATCTGTGTAGAGTAAGCATCTTTACTCAGTTTCAAGAACATTCTTGCTTAGATTTTTCTGAATATTAATGACATCAAACTGTGACATGTCCCTTATTGTGGTTGATTCCAGAACATTTCTTCTTTAAACAAATATCATGATAAGGGTATATTCTAACCATCTTTTCAATGTTTCTGGCACATAACATTTAGTAGTGCATCGATGCATAACTATTTTCATATTCTGCTGACACCAAAAACTGTAAAAATCTTAATAAGCAAGATATGTGACATGTAACAATTAAATAGGCATAAGGAACATGTCATATGTCTAGTGATATTACCTGAAGCCAAAAATTTTTTGAAAAAAGGCATTAAAGTGATAGTCATTGTCCATTCTACTCCAGTACCTTGTAAGTTCACACATTGGTTCTAGATGTTTTTTGGGTTTTATGCTTTCAACTTTCATATAATTTATTTCACTTGATGATTTGAGTCATATTTCCTCCCATCTCCAAGATTAGGCCAAACTTCTGTCCCCAGGGACTTGAAGTGTAAAGAGTAACCTGGACTCCTCTTCACACTTCATTTCCAACATGAAATAGAGTGGGAGGGAGAGGCTTGGTTTAGAGTATCTCTTTGCCTTTCCACTTCCTATGTCTAACTCTTCTGGTGTCAGGAGGCTGAAAGTGGGCCATCAGCAGAGAGGAGGGTGATGTAACTGTTCCAGTGTTATAAACTAATGAAGCATTTTTAATCTAGCTCTGACTCTGTTTTCATAGTCTGTCTGCAACCTCATAAGCGTGGTTGCCTTAGTTCCTTACTTACCCCAGTCTTTTCCATCACTAAGAATACTCTGTGCTTTAATATCTCTCCTAAGTGGATAGAAGTCTCACTTAACCCTGCAGCTAACCTAATTGTCCGATGATAGTTACCTCCTCATGAGGTGTGGCAGTCACCACTGAGGCCATCCTCTGTGCCCTTTGAATCAGCAAGGAATTGAGATATGGTTCCATCAGCTGTCTCCTTGGCAATCTACACACATGCCCCATAACACCTCCCTGATGTGTAGAGGCCTCCCTGGCATTCAGGAATCATATAAGACACAGATGCTATTGTCTCTTTCTCATATGCCACACGTTTCCAGGGACAAAACCCCAGATTCCCCTGATAGTTGTCTTCCTGAACTCTGATCTCAGGTGGCAAAAGGTTGAGACTATTTGGTTGATTAGTTTCAGAAAGATTCCAGTTGGAATTTAAAGTAAAGTCGTTGTCAATCTACAGAAATGTTTGCTTAGAGTCCCCTAAGATAGCAGTAAGGGTGGTAATAAGGAACTACCATCCATGCAATGAGAGTGAAGGCAGGACAGAAAAGCATTTCCCCCATGATTTTCATCCTTTCTCACAATCCCCATGTGGCATTGACTATGAGCATTGTGAAGAAAAGGGGTTTTGCCAGCAAGCATTACAGGTTTGCCCTCCATTTTGTTATTCCATGAGGTTGGAAGGGTCCTCATTACAATGCTTGGTATCTGTTTTAAATTCCCGCCTGGTGACTTTAGTTATAGGCCTTGGACCCATCCTAGAACAATATAGAAACTTTAATGCAAGATTCAGTTATACATTCGTTGCATGAAATAATTGTCACAAAAAACTCTAACTCTGAAATTACAAACCACCCTATTGCACCACCTCTAATTACGTAGATGAGATTTATAAAAGCTAAGTAAGTTGCCTAAGGTGACACAGTTAGTGAGTACTTGCATAGCACCTACAACTATTTGACTACAAAAGCAAACTCAAAACCTTTATGTTCTTGTTGTTTGTTGTTAGGTGCCTTCAAGTTGGTTATGACTCTCAGCGATTTTATGTACAACAGAACAAAACATTGCCCAGTCCTGCGCCATTCTCACAATCTTTGCAATGTTTAAGCCCATTGTTGCAGCCACTGTGTCAATCCATCTCTTTGAGAGTCTTCCTCTTTTTTGCTAACATTCTACTTTACCATCACGATGTCCTTCTCCAGGGACTGGTCCCTCCTGAAAAATGAAAGTATGTGAGATGAAGCCTTGCCATCCTTGCATCTAAGGAACATTCTGGATGTAACATACTTCTTCCCAGGCAGACCTGTTCCTTATTCTGGCAGGCCATGGTATGTACATCCAATGTTCTTCACCAACACCTTAATTAAAAGGCTATCAATTCTTCTTCTGTCTTCCTTATTCATTATTCAGCTTTCACATGCATATGAGACAATTAAAAACACCATGGCTTGGGTCAGGGGCACCTTAGTCTTCAAAGTGACACCTTTGCTTTTTAACACTTTAACAAGGTCTTTGGCAGCAGATTTGCCCAATGAAATGCATTGTTTGATTTCTTGACTGCTGCTTCCATGGGTGCTGATTGTGGATCCAAGTTAAATGAAATCCTTGACAACTTCAGTCTTCTCCCACTTATCATGATGTTGTTTGTTGGTTCAGTTGTGGGGATTTTTGTTTTCTTTATGTTGAGGTGTAATCCATACTGAAGGCTGTGGTCTTTGAACTTCATCAGTAAGAGCTTCAAGTTCTCTCCACTTTCAGCAAGCAAGGTTATGTCATCTCTATAACACAGGTTGTTAAAGAGGCTTCCTCCAATTCTGATGCCCCTTCTGCTTCATATAGTCCAGCTTTTCAGATTATTTGCTCAGCATACAGATTGAATAAGTACAATGAAAAGATACAACAGTTACGCACACCTTTCCTGATTTTGAACCACACAGTTTCGTCTTGTTCTGTTCAAATGACTGCCTCATGGTCTATGTACGGGTTCCTCATAACCACCATAAAGTACTCTGGAATTCTCATTCTCAGCAATGTTATCTATAATTTGTAATTATCCACGGAGTTGAATACATGTGCATGGTTAATAATTATAGCAAACATCTTTCTGGTATTCTCTGCTTCCGGCCAAGATCTATCTGACGTCTACCCTTCCACATACTCTTCTGAATCCCTCTTGATTTTCTGGCAGTTCTCTGTTGATATAAGGCTGCAAAGGTTTTTGAATTATCTTCAGTAAAATTTTACCAATGTGAGGTATTAATGATATTGTTTTATAATTTCCAGACTCTGTTGGATCACTTTCATTTGAATGGGCACAAATATGGTCCTCTTCCAGTGGGTTGGCCAAGTAGCTGCCTTCCAAATTTATTGGCACAGACAGGTGAGTGCTTACAGCATTGCATCCCTTTGGTGAAATATTGCCATTGGTATTCTGTCAATCCCTCTAGCCTTGTTTTTTGCCGATGCCTTCTGTGCAGTTTGGACTTCTTCCTTCAGTACTATAAGTTCTTGATCATATACTCCCTCCTGAAATGGCTGAATTTTGACTAAATCTTTTTGGTTCAGTGACTGTGTATTTCTTCCATCTTCTGATTCTTTCTGTGTTGTTCAACGTTTTGGCCACAGAATCCTTCAAAATTGCAACTCGAGGCTTGGATTTTTTTCTTCAGTTCTTCCCTTTTGTTTGCTAACTCCAGGTCTTTGCATATTTCATCATGATTCTTAACTTTGTCTTCTGTAGAGACCCTTTGTAATCTTCTGCTCAGCTCTTTTAAGTCCTCATTTCTTCCATTTGCTTTAGCAATTCTACATTCAAGAGCAACATTCAGAGTCTTTTCTGACATTCATTTTTTCTCGTTTCATTCCTCCTGTCTTTTTAATGACATTTTGCTTTGTTTCATATATGACATCTTTGATGTCATCCCACAAACTCCTCTGGTCTACTCAAATCTATTCTAGAGACGGTCTCTAAAGTCAAGTGGGATATACTCAAATTTGTTCTTTGGCTCTCAGAGTCTCATTTTAATGTTCATCAGCTTCTACTTGAACTTGCATATGAGCATATGGTCTTTTCCACAGTTGACCCCTGAACTGGTTCTGACTGATATTTTTGAGCTTCTCCGTCTTCTCTTTCCACAGATGTAGTCAATTTGATTCTTGTCTATGCCATCTGGTGAGGCCCATGGGTATAGTCGCCATTTATGTTGGTGAAAAATGTACTTGCATTGAACAGGTCATTGAACTGGCAAAATTCTATCACGCAATTTCCAACATTATTTCTATTACCAAGGCCATAGTTTCCAAGTACTGATCCTTCTTCTTTGTTGTCAAGTTTCACATTCCAATTACCAGTAATTATCAATACATCTTGATTGCCTGTTTGATCAATTTCAGAATGCAGAGGTTGCTAAAAATGGTCTATTTCTTCAACTTTGTGTGTATACTTGAATAATAGTCTTATTAACTGGCCTTTCTTGTAGGGATATGGATATTATCCTATCGTTTACAGTGTTGTACTTCAGGATAGATCTCGAAATGTTCTTTTTGACCGTGAACGTGATGCTGTTCCTCTTTAATGTGTCATTCCCCACATCAAAGACCATATAATTGTCCTATTCAAAATGGCCAGTATCAGTCCATTTCAGCTCACTAACGCCTAGGATATCTATCTTCAGGTATTCCATTTCATTTTTGGCAACTTACAATTTTCCTGTTAAGCCCCCTCAAGCACTACAGTAAGCTAAAAATATATAAAATACATGAATCTCCAACACATATTTTAATACTAAAAGCTAACAGATAATCAGATGAATAAAATTTAAGAAGAGATATACTTTATTTAAATACTTGAAAGATCATTTTTAATAAAATAATATACAATGTTAGAGATTATATATTTAAATAAGCACGCATTATATAAAATGTTTGGAGCATTGTAAATTGTTAAAGCTTCTTTGAAAAAACCATGCAATGTGCATTAGGAGTGTATTATACTTCTCATCTTTTAATCCAGCAATTATAGCACTTGTAGTATATATAATAGCATTTTAAAAAGACGTTATACAGGCATTAATTGTAACATTGCTGTAATAACAAAACTATAAATACCAAGTTAAACAAATTATTTAATGCCCTATTAAGGTAATACTATCTGGCCATTAAAAATAATAGCATGTCTTGTTTTAAATGAGGTTGAAAAATATTTGTTTTTTCATGTAAAATTATATCAATCTCTATTATATACTTTATCATCTCAATTATGTGAAAATTGAGAAAAGTAATGGTCAGATATTTAACATATTGTACATATTTTTTTCTGGTAAAGGAATTTTTATTTTATTTCTTCATATGCTTTTGTGAATTTTTTCATATATGCTCTAAAATGGATATATGCCTTTTATTTTGCAAGAATATTAAGACTCTTGAATAGCACATAGTGGAAAAGAGTAATTATAGTAGATTCAAAAATAGGAGTAAATAATTTTAAACTTAAATGTAGTTATTTTATCTTTTATTAAATATAAAGTTATATTTTCACAATCTTCATGAAGTTTAAACCCATTGTTGCAGCCACTGTCAAGCCATCTTGTTGAGAGACTTCTTTTTTGTTAATCCTGTACTTTACTAAAGCATGGTGTCTTTCTCCAGGTTTTGATCCCTCCTGATAACGTGTCCAAAGTCTTGCGTTCCTCACTTCTAAGGAGCATTCTGGCTACACTTCTTACAACCCAGATTTTTTTGTTCTTCTGCAAGTCCAAAGTATGTTCGATATTTTTCACCAACACCATAATTCAAAGGCATAATTCTTTTTCAGTCTTCTCTTATTCATTGTCCAGATTTTGCATGTATATGAGGTGATTGAAAATATGATGGCTTGGGTCAGGCATGCCTTAGTCCTGAAAATGGCATCTTTGCTTTTTAAACACACGTTAAAGAAGTCTTTTGCAACAGATTTTCCCAATGGAATACTTCTTTTGATTTCTTGACTGCTGCTTCTATGGGTGTCATTGTGGATCCAAGTAAAATGAAATTCTTGACAACTTCAATCTTTTCTCCACTTACAATGATGTTGCTTATTGGTCCAGTTGTGAGGATTCTTGTTTTCTTTACGTTGAGGTGTAATCCATACTGAAGGCTATAGTCCTTGGTTTTCATCACTAAATGTTTCAAATCCCCTTCACTTTCAGCAAGTGATGTTGTGTCATCTGCATATCGCAGATTATTAATGAGTCGTCCTCCAATCCTGATGCCCCATTTTTTTTCATATAGTCCAGCTTCTAGAATTATTTTCTCGGCATTCATATGGAATAAGTATTTCAAAAGGATATAATCCTGATGCACACCTTACCTGATTGTAAACCAGACAGTATCCCCTCATTCTGTTTGAATGACTGCCTCTTCATCTGTGTACAGGTTCTGCATGAACACAGTTAAGTGTTCTGGAATTCCCACTCTTCTTAATGTTATCTGTAATTTGCTATGATCCATGAAACTGAATACCTTCGCATAGTTAAATGTCTTTCTGGTATTCTTTGCTTTCAGCCAAGATCTATCGGACAACAGCGATGATATCCCTCATTCCACATTGTTTTACTTTACCAGGCCTGAATAGTTACCTATAAATGTACTGCTGAAAACTCTTCTGAGTTATCTTCAGAAAATATTTTACTTGTGTGTGATACTAACGGGAGCTCTGGTGGTGCATTGGCTAAGAGCTCAGGCTGTTAACCAAAAGATTGGCAGTTTGAATCCACCAGCCACTTCTTGGAAATACTATGGGGCAGTTATGCTCTGTCCTACAGGGTCTCTAAAAGTAGAAATTGATTTGTTGACAATGGGTTTTGTGTTTTATTTTTGTGGTATACTAGTGCTGCAGTGGTTAGTTAAGCTCTTGGCTGCAAACTTAAACGTCAGTGATTAGAGCCCAGCAGTGGCTCCATGGAATATAGATGAGGCAGTTGCTTCCATAAAGATTACAGCTTTGGAATACCTATGGGGCAGTTCTAATGTGTCCTAAAGGGTTGCTATGAGTGGGAATTGACTTGAAGGCAATGGGTAATGGGTAATATTAATGATATTGTTCAATAGTTTTCCCATTCTGTTGGATCACCTTTCTTTGGAATGGGCCCAAATATGAATCTCTTCCAGTTGTTTGGCCAGATAGCTGTCTTCCAAATTTCTTGCCATAGACAAGTATAGCTTCCAGCATTGCATTCATTTGTTGAAACATCTCAATTGATATTCTGTCAATTCCTGGATTCTTGCTTCTCACCAAAACCTACAGAGCAACTTGGACTTCTTCTTTCAGTACCATCGATTCTTATCATATGCTACCTCCTGAGATGATAGAATATTGACCATTTATTTTTGGTACAATGATTCTCTGTATTCCTTCCATCTGCTTTGAATGTTTCCAGCATTGTTCAGTAATTTGCCCATAGAATCCTTCAAAATTGCAACTTGGGGCTTGAATATTTTTTTCAGTTGTTTGAGCATGAGAAATGCTGAGCATATTCTTCCCATCTGGTTTTCTAACTCTAGGTCTTTGCACAATTCATTATAATATTTTACTTTCTCTTCTGGAGCTGCCCTTTGAAATTTCTGTTCAGCTTTCTTACTTCATTATTTCTTCCTTTCACTTTAGCTACTCTACGTTCAAAGCAAATTTGTCTCTTTTCTGACACCCATTTTGGTATTTTCTTTCTTTCCTGTGGTTTTAATTAATGACTTTTTCTTTTTTCCCGTGTGATGTTTTGATGTTATCTCACAACTCGTCTGGTTGTTAAATGCATCAAATCTTTTCTAGACATGGTCCCTAAATTCAGGTGGAATATACTCAAGGTAATATTTTTGACTCTTTTGGACTTGAGTTAATGTTCTTATGATCAAATTGAACTTGCATATGAGTGGTTTATGGTCTTTTCCATAATAGGTTCCTGGACTTGTTCTGGCTGATGATACTGACTTTCTCCATCTTTCCACGGATGTAATCACCTGGATTCCTGTGTATTCCATCTGGTGAGGTTCACATAGATTTTCACCATGTATGTTCTTGAGAAAAGGTTATTTCCAATGAATAGGTAGTTGGTCTTGCAAAATCCTGTCATGCAATCTCGGGCATCATTTCTCTCATCGAGGCCATATTTTCCAACTACTGATCCTTCCTTGTTTCCAATTTTCACATTCCAATTACCAATAATTATCAATGCATCTTGATTGCATGTTAGATCAATTCAGACTGCAGAAATTGGTAAAAAATGTTCAATTTCTTCATCTTTGGCTTTAATGGTTGGTGGGTAAATTTGAATAATAGTCATATTAACTGGTCTTCCTTATAGTCATATGGATATTATCCTATTACTGAGAGCATTATACTTCAGAACGGATCATGAAATGTTCTTTTTGACAATGAATGTGACACCATTCTCTTCAATTTGTTATTTCCGGTGTAGCAGACCGTATGATTGTCTGATTCCAAATAGCCAATACTAGTCCATATCAGCTCACTGAGGCCTAGGATACCTGGGACCCTTGGCAAGTAACGTAGTATACCAAAACTCACATTATTCACCTGGCAACAACTAACCAGTGCCTTCTATACAGAAGGTAAATCCAGCAAATCTCCTTACATTAAAACCAATCCTGTATACATTCAAATATGTCCTGGATACCTAATGATCTTTATTCTCTTTTATGTCTGAGAATATGACTATTGATTTTCTGCTCATATCACCATTGTCAGCCCACATTTCAGGGTCCCCTTAGAAATGAGTTTATGTAAAATACAGCGTAGTTCACCAGACATGCCACATTTCTCATGCAGTTTTGTAGATGTGTGTCTCTTGCATGATCCGATCCATACAACATATATATTTGTCTTTTTTTTTTTTTTTCCTAATTTCATGGTAAACTTATGGATCTCTATGATCATGCACTTCTGTTTCAAATTCTGTTTATCCAGTTCCAAGAACACTGCCTGGTCAGGAAATTGAAGGGCTGTGACATTACTGTGTTTGCATGCTAACAAGATAGCTTGCCATAATTTCACTGATGCAGGTAGAATACATGAGAAAAAATTGGATCAGAGACCAAGACCTTCATTGCAGGTAGCACAGCAGGCTGCAAGAGATTCTTGTCCACTCTGATCCACATGCCCCCTCATTCCCACTGGGGATGATAGGAGACCTAGAATGATGTTGTTCATACAAAGATTTTGAGTCCCGGCTGAGAAATTACAAGCTTAGGGACAATAGTTTTTTCATAATTGACTTCAACCATATATTCCCAAACTTTGCCCTGAAGAGAGATGTAATCTTTGCTTCATAGCACAGCAAACAAACTTGTTCCCTGTTGTTCAGGGAGACACTGTATCCCAAGGATGTTTCCTCTACAAGCATCCTTGAAAAAGTAGTCCAGCGCATAAAGTTGTTATTGCATCTGATCACAAGATGTTCAGAAATTCTGTAGACCCATAGAGATTTTTCTTCCAACACCATATCTTCACCCATGGTTATAAATGAAGACTTAAATAATTGAATTGATCACATTGGTTATATTCAATGACATGTATAAGAATTGATTTAAATGCATCTCTGTGCAGTTTAGAATATTTCAAGAATCCCTACATATATATTGTATTCAATTTCAAAGAAGCAGTTGGTACTTCGTATATCTGAAAGTTAGCATAATTTCTATATTCTTTGGACATGTTATAGGAAGGATTTCTTAGAGTAGAACTGTCTAACATTACTTCATCTTCATCAATGATATAAACATGCTACATAATTCTTTTTCTTGCAATTAGACACAAGCTGTGAAATCAATGCTACATCCATATGTGAAAAATTATATATGGAGTGTACTTTTTAATAAGCAATTAAATAATTACTGTTTACTGAAAGTACATGAATGAATTATAAATGACATGCATAAAAAATAATAAAAAATAATTTAATAGAAAAAAATAGATAAATGCTTACAATGTATTTGGGTGATCTGTGCTCATTTGGATGCTAAACCAAAAAAAAAAAAAAAAAAGAAATGCATTGCCATTGAGTCAATTCCAACTCATAGCAACCCTATAGAACAGTGTGGAATTGCCCCATAGGGTTTCCAAGAAGCAGGTGGTAGATTCACACTGCTAAGCTTTTGGTTAACAGCCTGGTTAACAGCTAACTCTTACCCACTATGCCAGTAGGGCTCCAAGTGGATGTTAGTAAGCATTATGTATATGTAAGTATTTGGGGGTAGTGAAAGCACTTTGTGATTGGCTGCTAACCTAAAGTTTGGAGGCTCAAACCCAACTAGCTGTTATCACAAAAAAAAAAAAAAAAAGGCCTGAAAATCTGTTCCATAAAGATTACAGTCAGGAAAACCCTCCGGAATAGTTCTACTATGTAACATATGCGGTTGTCATGAGTTGGAATTGACTCCAGGAAAACAGGTTGGCTTTTTCTTTTTTTTTTTTTTAGTGTTCATATCACATAACGTCTTCCAATTGTGCCTAACTCATCTCACTTCCTTACTAGGTGGCAACCTCTGTTCTCACTTACTTTTTCTGAAGTTCTAAGGCTAGTCTAATTTACATCCAGTCTTTATAGCACTATAAAGCCCTGATTGTCCCTCTCATCTATTATGTCCCAATGTAATACTCAGCTGAAATGAATATATTCACTACGATCTCAATTTAAGTCCGATCCTCCTTTTGATGTCTGCTCTAGATTTTATATCTCATAATCCGCATTGTGTGACCACCTTTCTCCTTATTCCAGAAACCCCACGGCAGACAGATTGACATGTATATATCAGTCATATTCTGTACCCTAGTACTGGGGAACACCTGGGAAATTCTGGGTCCTTCGGTTTTTTGTTGCAATGGATGCAACTGAGACTTGGTGTGCTGGCTCAAGTCTTTTAACTGAAGAAGTCACCAATTTTGCTCTGCTTCTTCTAGATTAAGGAGGTCGCTGTAAACTGATATCCCAGAATTATAAGAGGGCAAACAGGCACAGTTTTTCTTTTCTCTTTAACTTTAAAATCGTATCATCTGGAATCTTTTATTCCCCTTCCTAACCATGTTTCAAATCCAATAAACACAGAGATGGGGGAATAGATGACTCTCCCTTCTCTACTCCACAGTCAACCCTGTAGGCTGTAAATTCCCTTTTAGGCTGATAAGAATGTTTCCTGCACTCCTTCTTCCATTTACCGACATCTTGGTTATGTTAAACTCTTGGCCCAAACCTTCGACTTTTGCTGACTGTGGAAAAGTTAAAAAAAAAAATTCGAAATCTAAGTAAGCCTGGATATCAAGACTGTTGACTCTCTAGGAACTCAGAAAAATCAACTTTGAGGTTGAAATGTCTTTAAGAATTTCACTGCTATAAAAAAAAAAAAGTTTATATTCTATGCTTGAAGATTAATGCCATTTTGTTAAATGAAATTGAGCAACTGGGTCTCCAGATAGTAGAAAAGCAATTTTAAATTATTCCAAGTTTTATTAATGGCATTTAATTTTGTGTTAATTTATCATATCATCTGAGACATAGCAACAGTGATTTCTTTTGTAAATCATATCTTTGCTTTTCACATAAACTTACATTACATAAGAGAATAATAGCACAGACAAGAAGATGATTTGCTTTATCTTGTGGTTTAGAGTTGAATCTTCTAAAAAAATATTAACCACTCACTTGAGAACTTACAAATCCTTGGACATGGAAGAAAGTTATTAAAGTTCCATGAAATGTCTTTGTTATATAGTAACTATTTAATTAATATTGTTATTAAGAATTATTAAAAATGATACACATTCCCAATTTTAAAAAGTTGCTATTAAATTTTTATAATTGCCATCACCTCGTTAAGAAGGCTAATATACTGAATTTAGCACAATATATTTTAATGGATCTTACTGAAATCCCAATGCACTGTACCAGGTGATTCACTAGAAATAGTGAACATTGAGGGTATTATTCTGTCATTATAAGGGTTTATATTTTTGCCATTAAATATCAAATAAATTGTCTTGCTTATTATAGTCAGCAGGATCTCCTTTGATTAATACTCTAGTGGAAATACTGGAGGATAGTTGTATAATGTAATCCAACAATTAACTTAAAACAACTCATGTTCTTATATAAATTTAGCTTTGTTTTGTTGAGATTTGGGGCAAAAACATCTTAAAAAACAGAAAGAAAGAAAAGGAATGATCTCTTAGTCATTTTTGAAACTTACTTGAATTGAGACACTTATGATGGTTTAAAATCTCATTTGGTCATAAGGTGAAATGTGCTGCCTGTACTTCACTTGGGAAAAAAAAATATTTAAGAAATCCGATTTGCTTTTCAGTATAGTTGCAGCTTCGCTGCTCACACTCCTTCTAAAGCACCATATGAAACTTAACTAGAAAAAACATGACTACATACTCATTGTCTTTCAACATATTAAAAATATAGTTATTGTTACCTGGTATTGTTTAATAAAGTATTTAGAGCAACAAAATTGGAGAGAAAATACAGTGTTTTTCAAATAAACTATTCAGTAGTAGTAACCTTGATACTCAAGTGACCTTGGTTTAGCAAAGCAAGTTCCCCTTAAAATGCCTAACATATTCTTTAAAGAAGTTTGTATATTTCTTTTCTCTCTCTCAGCAAAGCCCTGGCATAATAACCAGAAAGCTTCAATCATATTTCCTAGCCACAGTTTCTCTAAAGATAATTAGTACATTAATATTGTCTCTTGGTTTATAAAATGGATTCACAAATAGAAGTATTTTCTATTTTATTATTGTTTATATTAAGGTAACACAAGGACCTGTCTTGGAAGAAGTACAGCCAGACTGCTCCTTAGAAACAAGTATGGCGAGACTTTGCCTCACATAATTTGGACATGTTATTAGGAGGGACCAGAGCCTGGAGAAGGATATCGTGCTTGGTAAAGGAGAGGGTCATCGGAAGAGAGGAAACACTCAATGAGATGGATTGACGTAGAGGCTGCAATGACGGACTCAAGCACAGGAACAATTGTGAGGATGGAGCAGGACATGGGGTTGTACTTAAGGTTGCTGTGAGTCAGAACCTATTTGTGGGTACCTAATTTTTTTTAATGGAAACCCTGATAGCATAGTGGTTAAGAGCTAGAGCTGCTAACTAAAAGGTCAGCGGTTTGAATCCACCAGGCATTCCTTGGAAACAGTATGGGGCAGTTCTACCCTGTCCTATAGGGTCGCTATGAGTCGGAATTGACTTGACGGCAACAGGTTTTTTTTTTTTTTTTTTTTAACAACAGCATAAAAATTTGTAGCTATTAATTTTTGGATTATCATATTAGCTTGATGTATTAATTTTAATATAGAATAATTCTAAGTAGAGGTTCTATCACCTTTGCTTATTTAATATGATTCATTTTAAAAACTGTAAATGATAGGGAATTTATACCAAATCTAATGTCTTCATTAAGATGTTTAAATACTCTAAAATTTTACTGCACAAATTTAATTAGAGCTAAATTAGAAAAAGAAAAAAAATACACCTTAAACCTCTCATATATAATTAGAGTTAAAAACTCACATAGGTATATGTTTTTCAGTGTTTTTTTTTTTAAGTTCACAAATTCTGCCCACTCAGAGGGAAAAAAAAAAAAAGAAAAAGCTTTAAAAACAAATACACAAAAAATCAGTTATTAAAAAGTGAACACCCATATAACCACCCAAAATGTTAAAAACCAGAAGAGTGCAGGCACCACAGAAACTCCACGCATACCACACTGACCGGGGCTTGGTGGCCAAAGTCAGAACCTCGGCCTTCCAGGAGGGAATTCCAGGTAATCTCTACACACGGGGTTGGAAGCCCAAAGGTCCTCACCATGAGATTAAAGGTGAAGTGTAAATGGGCATTCCGTAGAGACTAAAGGATGCTTTCAAAGAATGGCAATTCCAGAACAGGGATAAAATTATACAAATGATTTTTCATTAATCATTTTAGTTACTTAAAATAAAGAATTGTCCAAAGTACTTGTTTAGTGATGTAAAGTTGGAAGAATATTTTCAAAATAAATATTATTTTTAAATTAAAACTAATATTGCATCCTTGTCAATAATGGCAAAAGAACAACCAATGCCCTAAATGCCCTTCAATGGAGAAACTGTTAAATAAACTATGTTTTAAATAACCTCTGTAATGCTACCCAAATAATGTTTAACACCAATTTTATCTACACTCAATAGACTGATAAAAGTTTCCTAATGCATTGTTAAACGAGAAAAGAAAGATGTAGAATAATGTATCTTGAGACCCACAATGCTTTTCTTAGACTTCAGAACTTCTAACCCATGAAGATCTAAAACCTAAAAGATCTTTTTCCAATCATGTAACTTGTCGTATATTTATTTTAGGTAATAAAACCTAACCTAAACTGATAAAAAATTACTTAGTATGAGTTTTCATATGCTTCACTGGAGACATCTTAATGTGTTTGATTAAGAGACACTTCCCGAACCTTGCCAGGGTAATTCTACCACATCACCCTTCTTAAATCTAAAAAAAAAAAAAAAAAAATCTTAGTCTTTTAACAGCTCCAGAAGCAAGGTTCTCAGATATGTGCATCTGGACCAGAAACATGATTCCATTTTCATAAAACAAAACAAACACCAATTGAAAAAGTATGTACTTTCAAATATCTTATACATGTCGTGGTATGGTAGCTGCCCTCCACTCATTCCCTCTTTCGTGAAGACCTCATGCACAAAGGGTTCAGACCATTGTGATTCACAGAATTCTCACTGTCTCATATTTTTGGAAGTATATTGTCAGGTCTTTCTTCTTAGTCTGGAAGTTCCTCAGCATCTTAGCAACAAGAAAGCCTCTTCTGAAAGATGGAAGATGACTGTGCGTGAGGTGTATTGCGTGATAATTGAACCTGAGTCCCTTGCATGGATGGCAAGAATTCTACCATTGAACCACCACTGTTCCTGTCTTACATATGCAAAAACTGAGAATAACATAAAAGGGTATATACCATTTTGTTAACATTGCTTACTTCAGGAAAGTAGTAGGGTAGTAGATGGGGTTAGAGTTTTACATCCTAATTTATACATCTTGCGTTATTTCATTAGTTATAACACTTACATATATTCTATAACTTCAATGTTTTAAAAAAGTAATTTATGTGATAACCATTTTTCATTCTAAACATTTGACTTAAATGAGCACAATCTTTGCTTCTGTGGGCCATAAATGCTCCATTAAATCTCAACCTCAAACTTGTGCCATTCTTGCAAATTTTGACTTGCTCTTCTTCTATCAGTAAATTCTCACGGGTTCCCTCTCTGTCCAGTCTGAGCCATCCACTATCCTGCTGAGTCTGCTACACCTTCACCAGAAACTGGTCCTCTGAACTTGTCTTCAAGAGCTGACAATTGATCATTTTAGAATTTTTACTAATTTTTTTTTTAATGAAACATTATTTAATTTTTTCTTAAACTTAAGCCCTGTGTATCTATATTATACCTAAAGGGCCATGCCTTTCCTATGAAAATGGACCATAAATATGACTTCTGGTCTACCTCTCCTGGAATATTTGTTATAACTGCATGAAGCTGTCACAGTAAAAATTATTTATTCTGAATATATGTGTATATACATTGAATAAGGAAGAAAGAGGGAATATGAATAAACGTGAGAAGCATGCCTCTAACCTCATTGCAGGTTAAAAGTTTTAAATTGTAATGGAAGTTAGTATTACTACTACTATTACCCGTTGCCATCGAGTCTATTCTGACTCACAGTAACCCTATAAGGCAGAGTAGATCAGCCCCATAGAGTTTCCAAGGAGTGCCTGGTGGTTTTGAACTGAGGACCTTTTCGTTAGCAGCCGTAGCACTTAATCACTACGCCACCAGGGTTTCCAAGTTAGTATTAGAAACAACATAATAATGACAATAATATAAACAAAAGGCAACTGGAGCTGAAAGAACTCTATTCATACTATTTTAAATATATATAATGTATATACATACACATACAGTCCAAGGGTGGTGCAAATGGTTAAGTGCTCAACTACTATTCAAAAGGTTGGTAGTTTGAACCCATCCAGAGGTACCTTGGAAGGTGGGCCTGGTGATCTGCCTCTGAAAGGTTACAGCCTTGAAAACCATGTTGAGCAGTTCCACTCTACACAGATGGGGTTACCATGAGTAGGAATCGACTTAAAGGCAACTAACAACAATTAGCAACACACACAGACTGTTGAAATATTTGAATAAAACTTTTTTAGTTTTACCATTCCACAACTTTACTTGTTTATTAAATAAGGAATCTAAAGAAATTAGGGTTTAAAAGTACATTTACTATTCAACATATTCTATCTTGATTTATTTTCGTGATTTCCCTACCTGGGTTGATAATCAGTTTGCTCTGTCCTGTATTCTAGTCTTGAGTTGTTATTTGATGTTATTGATTTTCTAACCAGAGGACTCGCTTTAGTATTTCTTGCAGTTTGGATTTGGTTTCTGCAAATTCCCTAAACTTCTCTTTATCTGGAAAGGTCTGAGTTTTGCCTTCATATTTGAGAGACAGTTTTGCTGGATATATGATTCTTGGCCAGCAATTTTTTTTTTTCCTTCAAGGCTTTATATATGTCATCCCATTGCCTTCTTGCCTGCATGGTTTCTGCTCAACATATTCTAAATTATATTAGTTATATGTTTATTTTTGCCTCATAATTATTTTATAACTTACTTATTAATTTTATTATACAGATAATTATGCATTTATTACTACAGATTACTGAAATTTTTAGGGTGAATGCATTTAATTCCCCAACATTTAGAAGAGGAGATTTTTAAAATCAGGGTGAAGGCACTGGAGAGTCCGTTTGTGAATAAAAACTATAATGTGCTTATTGTAAAGGGGAAAACAGCTAATCAGTTAATAGAGAGACAAGTTCTTCATTAGACTTTAACTTCAACCTATGGTAATATAAGTCCATTCCTAGAATTCAAGCAACACATTTAAATTAAGTGAATAAATCAAGCTTCAATATCAAAAACCATTGTTTTTTGGATTATTTAAATTTCTGGCTTATTCAGTTGCTATTCCTTTTTTTTATTATTATTCCCTTTTATTAGTGTGGATAAAATTAGATTATTTTATGATCCCTTAGTTGAATATTGAATGTAGCATTAAATAGCCAGATAATGTCTTCAAAATATGTTTTAGAAAAACATTGCTTTCTTGAAATCATATTAACTTAAACCACAAAGGTGTCTTCTGGAATCTTTAGTATCATTTTCTTTATGGAAATCAATCTAAATATTTTATTTTAGGTAATGAAGGCCAGATTAAGGTTATCTTTGGCAGTTTTATCCAAATCATAAATAGATTTCATTCTCCTCTGTGTTCAGGCAATTTTAACTTCAGCAGGAAAGCCTCTAATGAAACACTGGAAAATAAAATATATCCAGGAAGCATGCTCGACTAGGATTTCATCAATGACCTAATATATTAATATGTGTATTGTTGTTGCAGCAGTTGCCTCTGAGTCAATTCCAACTCATGGTATCCTCATGTGTTACAGAATAGAACTTCCCCACAGCATTTTTATTGGTTATAAACTTTCAGAAGAAGAGTACTACGCCTTTCTTCTGAGAATCAGTTGAGTGGATTTGAACTGCCAACATTTTGATTAGCAGCTGATCTAAAACTTCTTACACTACCAAGTCTCCTTCATATATATGTACTCATATGTTTACATATATGTACGTGTATTTGTATCTCTGGTGCTTAGCTGCTAACCAAAAGGTTGGCAGTTCAAACCCACCCAGCATCTCAAGGGGAGAAAGACCTACCCATCTACTTTTGTAAATATTACAGCCAAGAAAACCATATAAGGTAGTTTTTATCTGTCACATGGTACCCAATAACAGCAACAACATATGTATATGCACGTGCATACATATACATATATGTATATGAAAAGGAGCACCGGTAACATAGTGGTTAAGCACTCAGCTGCTAATTGAAAGGTCAGCGGTTCGAATCTACCAGCTGCTACACAGGTGAAAGATGTGGAAATCAGCTTCCATAAATTACAGCATTGGAAACCCTATGGGGCAGTTATACTCCATCCTATGGGGTCATTATGAGTTGGAATCAACTCATTGGCAATAAGCATATGTATATGTATACACACATATGTACGTATATATATGTGTATGTATGTGTATATATATATACACACACATATATATATAATTAAGACCATAATATTCCATTCATATGTACATACATATATGAATAAATGGGATATTATGGCCTCAGTTTTTTCAAGTACAGACATATAAAACAAAACAACACAAGACATATACTTTTGAGTAACTGCCTGAACAGGAATTTTTAATTTTTTGTCTAGTTTAAGATAATCTCTTTGAGAAGTATTAATAGCTAGCTTTTATGACTTGAGTTTAGAAATGCTATGCTTATGAGCTAAGTGACAGTATCAGTTGTCACCCACAATGACCATATATCAAGGAATTACACTAGCATTAGGTAGAACAGCAGGTCCATTTGTTCAAATGCTCACTGAACATATGAGTGATTTTCTCTAACAAGGTCCCCCGGGAAACAACTGGCATCCATCACCACCTGCATCTTAACTGGAGGATTACTATTTTAAACTTCTACTAAAATATGTGATGTCTTACGAAAGAAAGAAAGTATATATCAGCAGCCAGAAAGAAATACACTGTTGGGGTACACGCCAAGACAATATGACAGAAGCAGTAACTGCTGATTGAATCAGATTTTCTTTTTTGTTCTCATGTTTTATCATGGATATAGATTGATACAAATAAAAAACAATTAAAACTCCATAAGATTATCTCATAGAAAGTCACAGACTTTTATTTTCCTAAAATGTGAGGATACAATTAAAATTTTTAGTGTTCAAATATATAGAAAGCATAGGCACTCACACATGTGTGTGTGTGTATGTATATATATATGTGTGTATGTATAGATTGTTGTTGCTGTTGTTAGGTCCCATCTAGTCAGTTTTGACTCATAGTGACCATATATATAACAGAACGAAACGCTGCCCAGTCCTGGATCACCCTTACAATTGTTACTATGTTTGAACCCATTGTTACAGATACTGTGTCAATCCATTTTGTTGAGTGTCTTTCCCTTTTTTTCTGACCCTCTGCATTACCAAGAATGATGTCCATCTCGAGCTATTGATCCCTCGTGAAAATACATCCAAAGTAAGTGAGACAAAAATCTCACCATCTTTGTTTCTTGGGAGTATTCCAGCTCCTTAGAAGCATCCTGGCCAAATATATGTATATGTGTATATATATATATATATATATATATATATTTTATTTATTGGCTTCATTAATTCAACAAATCAGTTCCCTTCTTCCATGTGGTTTATACTCTTGTTATGAAGAAAGACTTTAACTGATTAGTATCTATGGCACTCACCCCAGTGAATCATGCCTTAGTAAAATCCCTCTCCTTGAATGTTGTTGTTGTTGGTAGTGGGGAGGTAGGAAGTCTCTGACTTCTTTCCAATCAGTAGAATATCATAGAGTTAGTAGGAAGTCGCTACCTACATTAGGATGAAGAACATGACAAAGATGATGGGATGTCACTCCTTTGGTTAAGTTGTGTTACGTGAAACTCCATTTTAGCATCCTGGAGCACAAGAAAGTCTCCTTGCTGACCCTGAAGAAGCAAAGTGCCATTTTATGAATGTGCTAAGGAGAGGGTAATGAGGGCCATGCAACATTGGACTGCAGTCTGCCTCTAGATCTGAGAGTAGCCTCCACCCATAGCATGTAACAACTTGGGTCCCTCAGTCAAACAGCTGAAAGGAAATTAATTTTGCCAACATTCTCTATAAGTTTAGAAGGAGAGCCTCAAGATGTAAATACAACCCAGTGGATGGACACCTTGATTACAGTCTTCAGAAACACTGAGCAGGGGACCTAATTAAGCCATACCTGAACTCTTGAAACATTGAGACAATAAATGTATGATTTTAAGCCACTGAGTTTTTGGCAATTTGTTTTACAACACTGAAAACTAGTACAATATGGATTGTCCATACAAGATTAATATTAGTGTATTGGCTTGAGCATTTTGGAGTGGCATTAATGTTTTGCCTATTTTGCTATAAAGCCTGGACTCAATGGTCACCTACAGTCTATAAGATTGAAATGTTAAGGCTCCTTTAGATAATGTCCAATGATTCAGAAGATGAATACAGAATTTTCTGACTGCTCAGCCATTTCTTAACTATACTCTGAGACATCTAGAAGTATACTTCTTTATCAGAGCATTAATAAATGTGTAGATTAGGGGTCACAACCATCCTTAGAATGTTCTGTGACATCCGGCTTTTGTAGGCAGGAGATTATGGCAGCAGTTGCTGATGTGGAGATGGTTTTCTTGCCTTGATATGATTAATAGGATTCAAATATAATTGTGGCCAGTGGTAGGTTCACTACCAAAGCAAACCAAGGAAAAGAGACCCAATAGAACGTTTAGATGTACAGGTTAATTAGTAATCAGAACTCCAGGAATAAATGGGTGAGCAGCCTTCTAAGAAATTTGACATAGAATGGTTTGGATAAATTCTAGGCTTGATGAACAGATACTAAACACGAATTGACATAGAAGGTATTTATGACTTCTTAATCTGTTCCAAATCAAAACCTGTTTACATCCCCAAACCAAAAATCAAACCCTTTGCCATTGAGCCAATTCTGGCTCACAGCAACTTTATAGGGCAGAGTAGAACTGCCCTATCAGTTAAAGGAAAAGATGGGTTCTCCTACAATTCTGCCACAGTCTATACTCAGACTCCCAAGTCTTCCTCCAAAGTACCTGCAGCCATTTATCAGGTGACAGCACTGAAGAAAATGGAATCTATTGCTGTGTAAGTCCAAAGCGTGGTGGCTTAAAACAACAACATTTATTTTGTTCACAAATCTTCAGTTTGGGCAGGGCCCTGAATGGTGTCTTGTCTCTGCTTTATGCAACATCAGCTGAGATAACTCAGCTGAGACTAAAATAGCCACTTGCAAGATGGCTAGCAATTGGTGTTGGTGGTCAGGAAGAAGCTTAGACTGGATAGCTAGCCATGGGCCTCTGTCCTTCTCTATCTGTATCTCTCCACAGTGTTGAGTGGGCTTCCTAACAGTGTGGTGACTGGGTTCCAGGACCCAGTATTGTAAGAGGATTCAATGGTAGGAGACAAAGACCACAATTGTTGATCTACCGTGTATACAGAGAGACTGCATATTCATCTTTTGCTGCTTCCCAAACAAGTTTAAAAACATAGCACAGATATCTGACATGTAATTGGTTCAGGAAGAAAGTTTAAATTAATATGCTTTTTTTCCCCCCAAAAATTTTCCTTTAAACATTCATAGTAGTCATGTAAACTTTATTGGAGAGGACACAATACAAGTCTTAAACAATTTTTATATTCATAGGAAAACTTTGAGATACAGATAGTCCCCAGGTTACAAATGCCTGACTTAGAGACAACCGGTACTTAAGAACAGGTTGTCATAAAGCCTATTATAGTAAAAATTTGAGGTAAATGCTATTGTTCATAATAATGAACTCACACACTACTTTGTGAAGCTCATGAAAACACTTTGCCATTTGGAAGTGTTTCTTGTGTTCTATATACATGAAGGTAAAATACGTACTATACACCAATATAAACATTTGATTAACTGTCGCTAAATAAGAACCTTATGCACCTGTTCTGACTTACCGACAAATTTGACTTAAAGACAGACTTGGGAACAGATCCCCCTCGTAACACGGGGACTGCCTGTATATTCATATTTCACTGTTTGTATGCAAATTTTCTAATATATTTTGCATTCTTCCTGTCTTTCAAAAAAAAGGAATGATGAATTGCAATTACTATAGTAACTAATTTCCTGATATTTAAATACTGAATTCTGAATCAATGACAAGACCACAAATTGTTTAGTTTATATAATGTGTAAAAGTATAGAATGAAAAATCTGCAGCATAATTACTGGCAGTTGAATTATGAATAATTTGTGTATGTTCAAACAAGTCCATTATGTGACACATAAATTCATGAACATTTATGAGCAATTAATATTCTGAAAGTTAGTGGAACTGAATATCTTACATTATCCCTTCTAAGGTAGAGCTACTTACATGCTGTGACCAAGTTAACTACACCTTTCTTAATACCTTTTGTTTTCTTAATAACTTTGGTCTTTGTACTTTAAATCACAAATTAAATTAGTGCTCATAAACTGAAATATTGCATTTTTGTGTGGAGCCACACGCAGTTTTTCATTAAGATTTTTTGTTGGTGTTGTTATTGGTAAATGTGTTGAGTTGTTTCCAACTCATAGCAACCCTAGCTCAACAGGAGGAAACACTGCCCAGTCCTACACCAGCCACAAAATTGTTGCTATGTTTGAACCCATTGTTGCAGCCACTGTGTCAATCCATCTCAACATGGGTCTCCCTCTTTTTCTCTGATCCTCTACATTACCAAGAATGATGTCCTTCTCCAGGGACTGGTCCCTCCTGATAACGTGTCCAAAGTATGTGAGATGAAGTCTTGCCATCCTCACTTCTAAGGAGCATTCTTGCTGTACTTCTTCCAAGACAGATTTGTTCCTTCATCTATACTCTCTGCCAACACCACAATTCAAAGGCATCAATTCTTCTTCAGTCTTCCTTATTCATTGTCCTGCTTTCACATGCAAATGAAGCAATTGAAAACACCATGGTTTGGGTCAGGGGCACCTTAGTCCTTAAAGTGACATCTTTGCTCTATAACGCTTTAAAGAGGTCTTTTACAGCAGATTTCTCCAATACAATAAGTCTTTTTGATTTCTTGACTGCTGCTTCCATGGGTATTGATTGTGGATCCCAGTAAAATGAAATTCTTGACAACTTCCATATTTTCTGTTTATCACAATGTTGCTTATTGGTCCAGTTGTGAGGAACTTTATTTTCATTACATAGAGGCAAAATCCACACTGAAGGCTGTATTATTTGATCTTCACCAGTAAGTGCTGCAAGTCTTCTTCACTTTCAACAAGCAAGGCTGTGTCATCTGTATATCGAGATTGTTTATGAGTCTTCCTCCTATCCTGATGGCACTTTCGCTGTCATATAATCCGGTTTCTTGGATTATTTGCTCAACATAAAGATTGAATAAGTATGGTCAAAGGATACGATCTAGACCCTCATCTTCCCTGATTTTAAACCCTGCACTATCCCCTCGTTCTGTTTGAACAACTGCCTCTTGGCCTATGTACAGGTTCCACATGAGCACAATTAAGTGTTCTGGAATTCCCATTATTCACAATGCTATTCTTAATTTGTTATGATCCACACAGTTGAATTCCTTTGCATAATCAATAAAACACAAGTAACCTTTCTGGTATTCTCTGTTTTCAGCCAAGATCCATCTGACATCAGCAAAGATAACCCTCATTCCAGATCCTCCTCTGAATCCAGCTTGAATTTCTGGCAGTTTCCTATCAATGTACCATTGTAACCACTCTTGAATTATTTTGAGCAAAATTTTACTTGCGTGTGATAGTAATGATATTGTTTGATAATTTCCATATTATATTCCATCCATTTGTTGAAACATCTCAAATTTACAGTTATTCTGTCAATTCCTGGAGCCTTGTTTTTCACCAGTGCCTTCAATGCAACTTGTACTTCTTCCTTTAGTATCATAGATTCTTGGTTGCATACTACCACCTTAAATGGCTGAACATCAACCAATTTTTTTTTGGTACACAGACTCAGTGTGTTTCCTCCACCTTCCTTTGATTCTTCCTGCATCATTCAATATTTTGCCCACAGAATGCAAATCAAGGCTTAAAGTTTTTCATCAGTTCTTTCATCTTGTTGAATGCCAAGTGTGTTCTTCCCTTTCGGTTTTCTAACTCCAGGTTTTGCACATTTCATTATAATACTTTACTTTGTCTTCTTGAGACACCCTTTGAAATCTTCTGTTCAGCTCTTTTACTTCATCGTTTCTTCATTGGCTTTAGCTACTCTGTTCAGTAGCAATTTTCATAGTCTCTTCTGACGTCCTTTTTGGTCTTTTCTTTCTTTGCTACCTCTTTAATGAACTTTCGCTTTCTTCATGTATGATGTCATTGCACAACTCATCTGGTCTTCAGTCATTAGCATTCAATGCTCATCTTCTGGCACTGTATCACACATTGTTCTGCTGCTATTCACAAGTTTTTCACTGGCCTATCTTTTTGGAAGTAGACTGCCAGGCCCTTCTTCCTAGCCTATCTTAGTCTGGAAGTTCCAATGAAACCTGTCTGCAATGGGTGACCTTGCTGGTATTTGAAATATGGTGTGATAGCTTCCAACATCACAGCAATATACAAGCCACCACAGTATGACAAACCGATAGACAAGTGGTTGCAATAAGATTTAGGACACAGCAATTACCCACCAGACTAAGCTAAACCATTATCCTCCTTATCGGATGATTCTTAGTAACTTTAAAAAAAAAAAAAAAAAAGGAGGTATTAAAAAATAAATTATTGTTTTTATGATACAACTTAAAATATTTATTCATGTTCTAAAGGAAAATAATATCCTTTTGTTAAAAAAAAACTCAAAGAATTTACACAGATAGCTGGAATAATGACAAAGTGAAATAGGAAAAAAAAAATTACGATGTTCCAACCCACTTCATATATTATTTGTGATAGTATTTATAAAAGATGTGTTACTTTTAAGCTTGAGAACCTGTTATATCTTATTTTCCAACTTATAGTTTTCATGATTGTTTCTGAAAAAAAAAGATTTTAAAAATGATTTTGACATATTACTTTAATTTGTTTTCAAACAAAATAATTTTTCAAAAATGCTTCTAACTATGTCAACATAAAAAAACAAATTGGCGATTTTTTTAATGTCAACATTTGCATTTATTTGGATAAACATCAAGGGCCAGTTTGATTTACTTATATTTTAATTTCTAATAAACTTTTTAAAAATGCCAGCACAGTATAGACTTTATAGACATTCAAATATATACATACAAATATTTAAAAGAGTTTTAAAAGTGATTGATTTCACTTTTTCACTAAACATCACTATACCTTTATATAATAAATATTAGTTTCTTTCTAAAGTATGATTAATCTTGCTCCATGATACATGTGAGTTCTAATACCCAAATGACAGATTCATTAGTAATAACTGTTTTTATCTTAATAATTAAGCTCTTTACATTAGCTTCTAGTGTTAGCAAAGTTTCTAATATAGAGTGAAAGACCTTCGACTTGCTACAAGATTTTAGCCTAATTTCAACTGAAAAATCAGAAATGGTCTCAGCTGACAAATTTTAGATGGAAAGATCGATATATTATTATTAAAGAAGCAACTCTATTCAGGCATTAATATATTTTATATTTGTTTCAGAATGAATGGATTTTCCCTTTGCTTTGTCCTGGGGACAGATACACGCACAAACACACACACACACACATAAAGTATACAAGATTTTCATGAGCTCAGGGGAGGGAACAGCAGAAGCAAGGGATAAAAAAAAAAAAAAAAATACAAGATTTTCATGAGCTCAGGGGAGGGAACAGCAGAAGCAAGGGATAAAATCTATTAAATGGAATAACTACTATCTTAGTTTCTTAATGCTGCTGTAATAGAAATACCACAAGTGGGTGGCTTTAAGGAACATAAACTTATTTTCTTACAGTTTTTGAAGTTAGAGATCTGAATTCAGAGCACTGACTATAGGAGAAGGCTCTCTGTCTGCATGTGGGAATATCCTTGTCTCAGCTTCTGTAGCCCTATGGGTTTCTTGGTGATCTTTAGGTGATATCTGTCTTCCTCTGTTTATGCTCGCTCCCGAGTCTAACCTGCTCTTTTAATAACACAGAAGTGATTAGATTTAGGACACATCCTGCACTGATATAGTCTCATTAAAATAACAAAGGAAACCCTATTATCAAATGGGACTACATCCACAAATATGGGTATTAGGATTCTACCACATATTTTGTGGGAATGCAATTCAATCCATAATACTATGTAATGCATCAAGGCCAAGTATGATTTCAAGTATTAAAATGGAATATTTAATAAATTTTGGTGCAGGAACAATTCCAGAAGAGGTGAGATACTATTTAAATTATGATGCTAGGTTGCTGACTAGTTGGGTAGCCGGATGGATAAAGTGTACAAAAGGGGAGAGAGCATTCAAGGAATAGGGCTAGAAATAGTATGAATCAAGGCAACAACAAATAAATAATTTGCATTTGTTTAGGAGGTAGGTAACAAAACTAGAAGAGAGCTTTCTTGCTGGAGAATTAAAAAAGGAAATTGGACAAGATTAAAAAAAAAAAAAAACCCTATTGTCCTTGAGCTTATTCCAACTTACAGTGATCCTATAGGACAGGATGGAATTACTCCATAGGATTTCCAAGGAGCAGTTGGTGGATTTGAACAGCCAACCCTTTGGTTAGGAGCTGAGCTCTTAACCACTCTACCATCAGGGCTCCATTAGATAAATTAAAAAAAAAAAAAGAAAAAAAACCAAACCCACTGCCACAGAGTCGATTCCGACTCATAGGGACACTATGGGACAGAGTAGAACTGCCCCATAGAGTTTCCAAGGAGGGCCTGGCAGATCGAATTGCCGACCTCTTGGATAGCAGCCATAGCACTTAACCACTACTCCACCACGGTTTCTGTTAGATAAATAAGACAGGTTAATTGTAGAGAACTCTGGATGTTAAAAATAGTAACAGTAATAATAATAAATTTGGCCTTTGTTCTGCTTTGATACCATGTAAGGAAAAGATTTTTGAACCAATTCCTAAAACGTGTATGATTAATAAGAGAAATGACAGTCAAGAAGTTTAAATATCAGTATGATTAAGCTAATCCAGATATAAAGATGATTTGGGTCATTGTTGACACTGGACAGTGAAAGCAGGAGAAAAAAGTAGGATCTAAAACAGTAAATGAACCAGTAAATGAGACTTAAAAAAATGATAGAAAAGGTTAAAATGGTTTACTGAAAATAAATTGGAACTCTAAGAAGAAAGACAGTTCCTGGAAGAAATATAGAAGGAAATTAAAAAAAAAAAAAAGCATTATGTTTATTTACAAATATAAATTATAATCAGCATATGTATAAAAAAAAAGAAAACCCGTTGCCATAATGTGGATTCCAACTCCTAACAACCCTATAGGACAGCATAGAACTGCCCCATAGAGTTTCCAAGGAGCGCCAGGTGGATTTGAATTGCTGACCTTTTGGTTAGCAGCCATAGCACCTAGCTACTACACCACCAGGGTTTCCAACAGATGTATAGAACAATATTTTTAACAGTACAATTGTTCATCAAATATTTCAGTATATTAAACATCTTTTTGAATGTAGGAGGAGACACAGGTGATCTCAGGGAATCTCAAGTCTTCTATCAGTATCGATATATTAAGGCAAAGTTTATCAGACAGAGAAAGTAACACAAGTATAATTGTTATAAACCGTTATACTAAACATATATATACATAGAAAAATACTAAGAATCTGCCCTATTAAAGAAATATTCGCTGTGGAGTAGCATCATAAAATCAAAACTGTTTAGAATTAGATTGGTTTTATCCATGCTTGAAAGAAAATTCTCCGCGGCTTGACAAATCAACCTCCATAAAAACATGTGCTTTTGGACAGCAAGATAACTTTTTATAGTTACAAAAACATGTACTAAGGTAATAGACTGGGTAGATTTGTCCTTCTCATCTATCTTTATCCTAAAAGTTTCCAGAAAATTCTGAATAACAGTGTCATCAATCTTGTGGTAATATAAGCTAGTGAATGTCACTGTATATCATATTGAAAGAAAGGCAGCAAAGCAGCTGGCTGTCAAACTACCAGTATTTAGTGAGGGACAGGAACATAAATTTCTAACAGGAAATTGTGGGCAGATAAGTTGGTAAAGTTAATTAAAGAAGATAGAAATAGAGATATAGATACAGGCAGTTCCCAGCGTAAGAATGCAATCACTTCCTGTTTTAAGAATTTGTAGATAAGTAGCAACAGGCTCATATGGTTACCGTTTAGCCTTATCTTAGCGCAAGGAGCCCTGGTGGCGCAGTGGTTGAGAGTTTGGCTGCTAATCGAAAGGTTGGCAGCTCATATCCACCAGCTGCTCCTTGGAAGCCCTGTGGGCAGTTCTACCCTGCCCTGGAGGGTTGCTCTGAGTTGGAATTAATTCAACTGCAATTGTTTTATTTTTTTAGTCCAAGAAAAGGCTCACGGACTTTTCAATGATTTCAGACTGCATGTGCAGCAAGCGAAGATGATTGTGATGAAGAATTTGTTGGGAGTAGGAGTTGGCTCAATTGTTTCGAAGTGAGCACATTTAGGTGACATTATACTCCGTCCTATAGTGTCGCTGAGTCGGAATCGACTCGATGGCACTAGGTAGGAAAAAAAATCTGTAAATTAGACATATATAAGTATAAATTTTTTTTTAAGTCTAAATACTTTCACACACACACACAAACCCATATATATACATATATATAATGTGTTTATCTTATCTTGCATGTAATATTAATTATTTTAAGCTAATCTTAATTTTTTAAAAATTATCATGAATATTCTGTAAGTGCTTACATCCATATTATCTATGACTTTTCACATTTGAAATTAAGATCTGTGGCATCTCATAAAAACTTGATGTAAATACTTTATAAGCAGTTACTTTCGTAGATTTTTTACTAGGTCTCTGGGGAATACAAATTAGGTATTATAAACATGAGCTATGATACTATAGCTGTATACTATACATGACAGAATCCCCTGTGCAGTTAACCTGAGCTGTAATAGTTAAACGAGGTAAAATAAATCAAATAACTTCAAAATATCATCTTTTCCACAAGATAATAATTAATAAAAGACCAGAACCCAGTCCCGTAGAGTCGATTCCGACTCATAGCGACTCTATAGGACAGAAGAGAACTGCCCCCATAGAGTTTCCAAGGAGCGCCTGGTGGATTTGAACTGCCGACCCTTTGATTAGCAGCCATAGCACTTAACCACTACGCCACCAGGGTTTCCAGTTAACAAAAAACACTTTAAAACTTTTTCTACTTAATTTTGTAATGTTCGAATTATTATCCACAAATTATAGTGTTATTATTAGCCAGAGAGTGATTATTTAGAGACATATATATATACATATGAATAGTCTGCATTAGTTTTCTATTGATGCATAACAAATTACCATAAACATAGTGTCATAAAACAGCATTCATTTCTTATCTTACATTTCTGCAATTTGAAGTCTTGGGAGAGTTTCTTACTTAAGGTTATAAAATTCAGAATCAAGGTTCCAGTTAAACTAGGCACTTTTCGGAAGGTTCTGGGATAGAATCTGCTTCCAAGCTCATTCAGCTTGTAGTTTCTAGGACAGATGTCTTGTTCCCTTGCTGACTGCAGACTGGAGGTTATTTTCAGCTCCTAGAAGACACTATCGAGAGGAGCTGGCAATTTGCTTCCAGAAAGTCACAGCCTTGAAAACCCAGCAGAGCAGTTCTACTTTGGACTCATGGAGTCTCCATAAGTCGAGACTGACTGAACAGCAAGCAACAACAACAGAGGCCACTATCAAGGACTTTCCACATGGCCTCCCTCCATCTTTAGACCAGCAGTAACATATAAAACTCCTCTCCTGCTTCAAATCTGACTTCCTCTTTTGTCACCTGTTGGAGAAAACGCTGTGCTCCTAGAGGACTTGCGTTATTACGTTAGGTCTACTCATTTAATCTCCTTTTCTTAAATCAACCATGTAGTAGAATTTAACATAATCACAGGAGTGGTATCTCATCATAATTCCAGGCTCCATCCATACTCAAAGTGAAGGAGATTATACAAGGCTGTGACTCACTGGGGGTCATTTTAGAATTCTGCCTACCACAGTCTCCTATAATTAAATCTTATAAAAATATATGATGTGTGTAACTGAGTGTCTGGCTACTGGAGAAGAACTCTCAATATCTGTAGATAATTTACAATGCCGATAATTCAAGCATTGATAAACAGGCTTTGTGTCAAATAAGTCTGTTCTCTATCTGTGCCTGTTCTACCACAGCAAAGTAACGTAATGGATTGGATAAAGCCATGCAGAGAATAACACGTTAACATTTTTCCAACACAATTATATCAATATAATTGATCTTTAAACATATCAACAAATGATTATTGCTGTCATGAGTATATTGTTTTTTCCTGTATTTCTACCTTTTTATTTTTCAAATTTCGAAAATATGTTTAAGTCGCTTTTATAATAATCATTAAAATATTTAATTCCAGCTTTTCCAAACTTTTTTCAATATGCCAGTTTCCTATAATCGTGTGACCCATATGTGCTCCCCTGATTAAACTATCAGCAAACTCAGACGATAGGGCTCATCTTTTTTTTTTTCTTTAATTTGTTTACAGAGCAGACAAGTTTCTCATTAAACAATTAAACGTTTTGTGACATTGGTTGCCATCCACACAATGTGTCAACACTCTCCCCTTCTCACCTTTGGCTCCCGGTTACCAGCTTTCCTGTCTCCTCCTGCTTCTAGTCCTTACCCCTGAGCTGGTGTGCCCATTTAGTTTTGTTTTGTTTTAGGAACCTGTCTAATCTTTGGCTGGATGATGAATCCCAGGAGTCACTTCATTACTGAGCTATAAGGGTGTCCAGAGGCCATAGTCTCAGATTTTCTCCAGTCTCTGTCAGCCCAGTAAGTCTGCTCTTTGTGTGTGTGTAAGAGTTAGAATTTTTTTCTATATTTTTCTCTGCCTCTGTCTGGGATACTCTTTTGTGATCTCTGTCAGAGCAATCAGTGATGGTAGCCAGGCGCCATCTATTTGCGCTGGACTTAGGCTGGTGGAGGCTGTGGTAGTTGTGCTCCATTAGACCTTTGGATTAATCTTTCCCTTGCATCTTTGGTTTTCTTCTTTCTCCCTTGCTCTAGATGGAGTGACACCATTGCAGTATCTTAGATGACCATTCACTAGCTTTTAAGACCCCAGACACTACTTACCAAAGTAGAATGTAGTAACATTTTCTTCATAAACTATGTTATGCCAATGGAGGTAGGTGTACCCAGAGACCATGATCCCCACAGTCCTCAGCCCAATAATTTTGTCCCTCAGGGAGCTTAGATGTGTCTGTGGAGCTTCCATGATCTTGCCTTGTACAAGTTGTGTTGGCTCTCCCAGTGTTGTGTACTGTCATCCTTTACCAAAGTTACCACTTATCTATTGTCTATTTAGTGTTTATCCCATCCACCCTTCCCCTCCCTCATAACCATCAAAGGTTGTTTCTATTTGTGTGTAAACCTTTTCATGAGTTTTTACAGTAAGGATCTCAATCAATATTTGTCCTTTTGTGATTGACTTATTTCCCTCAGCTTAATTCACTCCAGGTCTGTCCGTATTGTGAGATGCTTCCCAAGTTCATCGTTGTTCTTTATCCTTGCATAGTACTCCATTGTGTGTATGTAGCATAGTTTGTTTATCAATTCATCTCTTGATGGGCACCTAGGCTGTTTCCATCTTTTGGCTATTGTAAAGATGCTGCAATGAACATGGGTGTGTATATGTCTATTCGTGTAACAGCTCTTATTTCTCTAGGATATATTCCTAGGCGTGAGATTGCTGGATCATATGGTATTTCCATTTTCAGTTTTTTAAGAAAGCACCATATCGTTTTTCAAAATGGTTGCATTCCCACCAGCAATGCATAAGACTACCAATCTCCAGTCTTCTTGCTAGTAGTATCAGGGTGGGATGGTATCTCATTGTGGTTTTGATTTGCATTTCTGGCTAGTGATCATGAGCATTTCCTCATGTGTCTGTTAGCCATTTGAACATTTTCTTTGGTGAGGTATCTGTTCATACCCTTTGTACATTTTTTTAATAGGATTAATTGTCTTTTTGTTGTAGAGGTGTTGCATTTTCCTGTATATTTTACTGATTAGGCCTTTGTCAGATTAGACATAGCCAAAAATTTTTTCCCAGTCTGTAGTTTCTCTTTTTACTCCTTTGGTGAAGTCTTTTGATGAATATAAGTGTTTAATATTTAGAAGATACTGGTTATCAAGCTTATTTCCTGGTGTTTGTGTATTGTTAATTGCGGTTTGTATCCTGTTAAGACTGTGTATTAGGGTCTCTTAGCATTGATCCTATTTTTTAATTCTGTGATCTTTATAGTTTTTCTTTTGTTTTATATTTAGATCTTTGATCCATTTTGAATTAGTTTTCATGTATGGCATGAGTTATGGGTCCTGTTTCTTTCTTTTTTTTTTTTTGATGGACATCCAGTTTCACCAGCACCATGAGACTCTCCTTTCCCCATCTGATGGGCTTTGGGGCTTTGTTGAAGATCAAGTGACCACAGACGGATGGATTTACATCTGGGTTCTAAGTTCTGTTCCATTGTTCAGTGTGTCCGTTATTGTACCAGTACCAGGCTGTTTTGATTACCGTGGCTATATAGTAGGTTCTTAGGTAAGGTAGTGTGAGTCCTGCTACTTTATTCTTCTTCAATAGGCTTTATTTATCTGGGGTCCCTTGCCCTTCCATATAAAGTTAATAATTATTTTTTCCATCTCTTTAAAGAATGGTATTGATATTTGGATTGGGATTGCATTATATTTGTAGATTGTTTAGGGTCTCTACGAGTCAGAATTGATGACAACAGGTTTCGGTTTTTGTGGGGTATAATTAATATTTCACAATGTCTGGGTTTTTTGGGGGGTACAATTAATATTTTCACAATGTTGAGTCTACCTATCCATGAGCATGGTATGTTTTTCCATTTATGTAGCTCTCTTTTGGTTTCTTGCATCAGTGTTTTGTGGTTTTCTTTGTATAGGTCTTTTACATCCCTGGTTAGATTTATTTCTGAGTTTTTTTGGTTTTTTGTTTGTTTTAGAAGTTATTATAAATGGTATGGAAACGCTGGTGGTGTAGTGGTTAAGAGCTATAGCTGCTAACCAAAAGGTCAGTAGTTTGAATCCACTGGACACTCCTCGGAAACCTTGTGGGGCATTTGTATTCTGTCCTCTATGGTCGTTATGAGTTGAAATCGACTTGACAGTAATGGGTTTAGTTTTCATTTTAGTATAAATGATATTGTTTTCCTGATTTTCTTTTTGTTCTTCTCTTTATCGGTGTATAGGAATCCAACAGATTTTGTATGTTTATCTTATATCCTGCTAGTCTGCTGAATCTTTCTATCAGTTCCAGTAGTATTCTTGTGGAGCCTTTGGGTTTTCTACGTACAGTTCATATCAACAAATAGGGACAGTTTTACTTCTTCATTGCCAATTTGGATTCCCTTTATTTATTTTTCTTGCCTTATTGCTCTAGCTAGGACTTCCAGCACAAAGTTAAATTGGAGTGGTGATGAACGGCATACTAGTCTTGTTCCTGTTTTCAAGCGGAATGATTTTAGCCTCTCTCCATTAAGAATGATGTTGGCTATTGGTTTTGTATAGATGCCCTTTATTAAGCTGAGCAATTTCCCTTCTATATATATTTTATTCAGAGTTTTTATTGGGAATGGGTGTTGGACTTTGTCAAATGCCTTTTCTGTGTTGATTGAGAAGATCATGTGATTCTATTACTTATGTGGTGGATAACTTTGATTGATTTTCTAATGTTGAAACATCCTTGAATACTTGGTATAATTCTACTTAGTCATGGTGTGTTATTTTTCTTATATGGTGCTGAATTCTATTAGCTAGAAGTTTGTGGGGAATTTTTACATATATATTCATAAGAGATATTGGTCTGTAATTCTGTTTTTTTTGTGGAGTCTTTCTCTGGTTTTGGTATTGTGGTTATGCTGGCATCGTAGAATGAACTTGGCACTATCCTTATTTTTCTGTGTTCTGAAATAGTTTGGTTAGTACTGGTGTTAGCTCTTCTCTGAGTTTTGCAGGATTCTCCAGTGAAGCCATCTGCACCAGGGCTTTTTTGTTGTTGTTTTTGGGAGTTTTTTTTTTTATTATTACCTTTCAATCTCTTCTCTTATTACGAGTTTGTTCTGATTTTCAACATCATTGTGTTAGTTTGGGTGGGTAGTGTGTTTCTAGAAATCTGCCCATTTCCTCTAGGTTTTCAAATATGCTGGAGTATAGTTTTCATCATACTCTGTTATGATCCTTTTTATTTCAGATGGGTCTGTTGTAGTGTAACCAATTTCATTTCTTATTTGGATTGAGTCCTCTCATGTTTTTCTTTTGTCAGTTTGGACAATAGTTTGTCAATCTTGTTGATCTGTTCAAAAAGCCAACTTTTTGTCTTGTTGATCCTTTCTATTGTTTTTCCATTCTCAATTTCATTTACTTCTGCTCTGATTTTTATTATTCCCTTTTTTCTGGTGTCTATGGGGTTCTTTTGCTGTTCTCTTTCTATTTGTTCCGGTTGTTTGGCTAATGTTCTGATTTTGTCCCTTTCTTTTTTGATGTGTGCATCTATTGCTATAAATTGACCTCTGAGCACCGCCTTTGCTGTTTCCCAAAGTTTTTGGTACTATGTCTTTTCATTCTTGTTTGATTCTAGGAATTTTTTTTTTCATCTTTGATTTCTTCTATTACCCAGTGGTTTTTTTTTTTTAAAAAAAGCAGGGTGTTATTTAGTTTCCATGTATTTGAATTTTTCATTGTTGTTCCTGTTGTTAATTTCTACTTTGATGGTATTGTGATCAGAGAAGACACTTTGTATTATCTCAGTGTTTTCGATTTTGCTGAGTGTTGCTTTGTGGCCTAAGATGTGGTCTAGTCCAAGAAAGTTCCAAGTATTTTAGAAAGAATGTATACTCTACTTCTATGGGTGGAATGTTTTATATATATCTATGAGTTCAAGTTGGTTGAATGTGGCCTTTAGATCTTCTGCATCTTTGTTGAGTTTCTTTCTAGATGTTCTGTCCTTTACAGAGAGTGGTGTGTTGAAGTATCCTACTATTATTGTAGAACTATCAGTTCCTCTTTTCGGTGCTGTTAGAGTTTATTTTATGTTTTTTTGGAGCCCTATCATTGGGTGTGCAGATATTAATTATTATTTTTCATGGTGGATTGTCCCTGTAATCATTATGTAATGCCTTTCTTTTTCTTTTATTTTGGATTTTGTTTTAAAGTCTATTTTATCTGAGATTAGTTTTGCCAATCCTGATCTTTTTTGGTAGCTATTTGCTTGATATATATTTTTTCCATCCTTTGATTTTTAATAAGTTTATGTTTTTGTTTCTAAGGTGTGTCTCTAGACAGCATATTGATGGGTCCTGTTTTTTTATCCATTCTGTCACTCTCTGTCTCTTTATGGGTGCATTTAAGCCACTTACATTCAGTATGATTATTGACCAGTGTGAGTTTATTGCTGCCTTTATTTAGCGCTTTTTTTTTTTAATGGCGTTGATGTTTTCTTCATTCCTCTTACTCTTATGTGCTGAATTCCTTTTGTTTGTGTATTTTTTTTCATTTCTTTCATTTTTGTGTTTACTGAGACTTTATGTTTTCCTTCTTTATTTTGATGAGTAGGTTTGTTATCTTTCTTTTCAGTTACCTTGAAATTTACCCAGTGGGATTCATCTTTGCCTTAGTCTTTCAACTGAAAACTTCAAAATTGAGCATTCTGGACTGTAGCTGGCTTCTATAAACCAGGAGATTATTGATATTTTAGCTTAAATCAGTTAAAAATAATTTTAGAAGTAGCTATAATAATTTACAAAGGCAAAGCACAGGAAAGTGATTATTGGAGAGTTAGGAAATAAAAGAGTTTATTTGCTCATTTTATCATTTAATTATAAAAATCAAATTTAAACAATAACTTAAAATATTTTTACATTGTGTGAAGACAAGATAGAGTATAATATTCTAATGCATCATCTTTACATTAAGCAAAGTTTCTATAACCAATATCTTATAATTAAAATAAAAATGAATGTCTGTGTTGGTCTCATAAAAAAAAAAAAGAAGAAGCTATTTAAATGTAATATTTTTTCTTTAAATGATTTCCAAAGAAATTATAAGCTTATAAAACCAAAAAATGAAACCCTTTGCTGTTGAGTCAATTCTGACTCATAGTGACCCTATTGGACAGAGTAGAACTGCCCTATAGGGTTTCCAAGGAGTGGTTGGTGGACTCAAACTACTGACCTTTTGGTTAGCAGCTGAACTCTTAACCACTGCACCACCAGGGCTCCCTTAAGTTTATACACTATTTTAAAAACATGCTTTTTAGTTCTTGACACTAAGTTAATTTTTTAGCTTCTCATTCTAGGTATATACCTCAGAATTAAAAATATATTCTGAAAAATTATACATATATATTTTATTAAACAAAGCTAGGAAAATGTTACTCTTTTTTTTTACCCTTGTTCAAAAGTAAAATGAATGTGGCAGAATGCCAGACTTGTCAGAACACTGGACAGAGCATATAAATTATATCAAATAAGAGAGAATAATAATTTAAGAGGAAAGAAAGGTTATCCTTCCTGTCATAAGGATAGTCTGGAGATTTAAAAGCCTCTCATTGTTTTCAACAGAATTTTGCAATGAGTAGTCATTCAAAATCTGAAAGAAATCAAATAACTGAAGATATTGCAAGATAATTTAGATTTGAGAGTGGAAAAAAAAAGCTGAAAAATATAAATGTGCTCTATCTATTTTATCCAGGGATATATACACATTGGAGCTTTAACATCCTTTATACTGAAATCATGAAAAGATTTTTATTTGAGTCACATATACTTACACACACATACATGAATAGTGTCTCATTAAAGATTATTCTTGTCCTACTGTAACATCTGTTACTGCATGCAAATTAAGTGTACTTTGTTAATAGTTTACTTGATTTATATTTATTTGATTTTAAAATGAAAATGATATAACCTAATTCACAGTCCTTACATTTTTATTTCTTGTCATGAACTATAATAATAAATGCAAGCAGAGTACATATGATTTTCCTTCTTTCCTATCAACAAATACAAAGACCTCTTTAAAAAACTCCAAACATATTTGCAGCTGCAGATCAATCTTTTGAATGTAGCATCTCCTGGATACAGACTATCTTACTTTGCAAGGAGTATTATATTAGAAATAATAAACATTATGGTCTAATCTTATTTTTCCTGCCCTTATCAATAAAAATCCAAAGGTAGAAAGTTTTTTTTTTCTTTTTTTACTATCTCATGGTAATGTACTAGTTTTCTAGGGATGCCATTAAAAAAAAAAAAAAAACACACACAAACTGGTTGACTTAAAACAAAGGAAATATATTGTGTCACAGTTAGGGAGGCTAGAAGTCCAAATCAACATGTTGGCCTGGCCGTGCTCCTTCCAAAGTCTCTAAAAAGAACAACCTTTTGCCGTCGAGTCAATTCCAGTCATAGTGACCCCACAGGACACAGTAGAACTGCTCTATACAGTTTCCAAGAAGTACCTGGTGGATTTGAACTGCTGGCCTTTTGGTTAGTAGCTCTTTAGGGGAACGTTATTTCCTGTCTCATCCAGCTTCTGGGAGGAACAAGCATTCCTTGCTTTAGATTCATCTTCACATGGCCCTTCTTCCTCTTTCTCTCTGTGTCTCTGCTCTTTCATAAGGACAACACTCAGGTTGGATTAGGACTCACTCTACTCCAGTATCACCTCTTATTATATGGTATGATACCCAAAATGATAACATCTTCAAAGACCCTATTTCCCAAAGAGTTCGTATTCACAGGTACATGGGGTTAGCGTCTCAACATATCTTTTAGGGAGACACAATTTAATCTATAACAGGTCATTGAATAGATATCTCCAAAAGTGTTTGTGTGTGTGTGTGTGTGTGTGTGTGTGCGCGCGTGCGCTCTTCTTAGGTATAACTAAGATATTTAATTTGTAATTAAGAGAAATTTCAACTGAAAAAAAATTTTTTTTTTTAAGGAGTAGATAAAAGAAAACTATTGACCCTTTTCAGAAAACTGTTATAAAGATATAATCACTTTTTCTACCTCAGAGACTATTAACTCTCTGTGTTAATTTTCTGTGACTGCTGTAAACAAATCACTAAAAACTTGGTAGCTTAAAGCAGCACAGAATTATTCTCTTATAGTTCTGGAGGCCAGAAGTCTAAAATCAAGCTGTTGTTGGCTCTGCCCTCAGTCTGGAGGCTCTAAGGGAGAATCCATTCCTTACCTCTTCCAGCTTCTGGTAGCCACCAACACTCCGAGGCATTTGGCTGCATCTCGCTCTGCCTTCATCTTGACATCACCTTCTCTTTTGTATGAAAATTCCCTTTGACTCTGTTTTGAAAGGGTACATGTAGTTAAGGCCTACTCAGATAATCCAGGATAAACTCCTCCTCTTTGGATTCTTAACATGATCACATCTTTGTTCATATAAGGTATTAGTCACTCTTTTGCCATATACAGTGATATTCACAGGTTCCAGGTTAAGCAACATCATGATAAGTGGAGAAAATATTGAAGTTGTTAAGGATTTCATTTTAATTGCATCCACAATCAATGCCATAGAAGTGGCTGTCAAGAAATCAAATGACATGTTGGATTGGGAAAATCTACTGAAAAAGACCCCATCATAATATTAAAGAGCAAAGATGTCACTTTGAGGACTAAGGTGAGTCTGACCCAAGCCATGGTATTTTCCATCGCTTCATATGCATGGGAAACCTGGACAATGAATAAAAGAAGACCAAAGAAGAACTGTTGCCTTTGAATTATGGTGGTGAAGAAGAATATTGAATATATCATGGACTGTCAGAAGAACAAACAAATCTGTACTTGGAAGAAGTACAACTACAATGTTTTTTAGAAGTGAGGATAGCAGGAATTTGGACATGTTACTGGGAGGGACCAGTCCCTGGAGAAGGACATGATACTTGGTAGAGGCTCGGCAAAAAAATGAGAGAGACCCTCAGTGAGATGGATTGACACAGAGGCTGCTACAATTGGCTCAAACACAACAACAATTGTGAGGATGGTGTGGGACCAGGCAGTGTTTCATTACGTTATACATAACGTAGCTGTGAGACAGAACCGACTCGTCAGTACCTAACAACAATATCTTTAGGAGGCCATTTTTCAACCTATCACTTTCACCTACATTTTCACATTTTTTTTTTCTTTATTTTCTCTTCCAGTACTTTTAATTAAAACAGGCTATGAGATTTTATGAGAATTTATAAACTATTGTCAGTTTTAATGATTGATGTGTTCCACAGACATTACCATCGCTGTGTAAATTTATCTAACTACTACTATCCTCATTGGCCCTGGACTTGTGAAGAATAGCACTCACACAGTATTACGTGATGTGATCACATAGCAAAGTGCTTTCTTGCTTCACTAAAGGCATTTCAATTAAAAAAAAAAAAGATAAGTGCCATGACTTCATGTTTCTGGTAAAATAACAGAAATCTGTGTTCAGTCAGAATTCAGCCTGGAAGTTAACTTTCTCACACACAGGAGATGCTCAAAATCTTACTCAGTATTTCAGCATAAGGAAAACCTAGAAGCATAATGGAAACAGTTACATAGCCAAGTTTATCCTACAAAAAAAAAGGAATCTAAAATCCTAGTAATGAACACTTAAATCATAGAGTATTGGAGGAAAGAAATGCCTCTTTGGTAATACTATTAACAATGATCCAAAAATTGAAACTACTTCTTTTTTTTTCTTTTTTTAGATGGAAGGGGTTCAGCTTCAAGGAAACAACAATCCACATCAGACTGATTTAGTTGCAAACACTGTGGGATACCTAGGAGGAAAGCAGTCAAGTGTAAGCAATGAAAGACAAGTTCAGACTGCACCACAGCAGATCCAATCTAACAGTTCCTTTTTGGCAAGACATTGGAAATCAATACTAGAAACACACTATATATTATCTATAGTGATTTTGTATTACTGTGCTTAGTCAAGTACTTGATGAAACGTATACCTATATTTATTTAAAATCTTGACCCCTGACTTTTGCTCTGGAAACCATTGCTTAAATGTAAAACTAGCATCTCTATTTGAATGCTCAGTATGTGTCTCACACATAACTATTTCAAGCAGAATTCTTGGTCATTTTCTTGGTTATAAAACCCTGCTTTTACTGCAGCTAAAACCCAGGTAACAATGTCATACTAGGTGTATATAATGACAAATCTCCTCCATGTGTGGTAATGGAAAACAATTTTGGTCTTTGTCTTTGGTTCTAGTGACGTAACCATGAAAGTATTTGAGAAGTCTTTATCTGAAACCTCCAGACCACACCTGAGGATTTGTGTTAATAAGTGAGGGCTGACCAGACCAAGGAAGGTACAGCTAGTAAAAAAAAAAAAATAGTAGACCTATGTAAACTAGCCTCAGGAGGCGTGATTTAGCCTATCATGCTTATTCAATGAGAGCTCAATCATGATTTGTTGAGAAGAGCTCTGTACAGGGAGGCTCAGAGAGGTTCCTAGTTGGTGAAGAGTGTGTGGTACATACCTTCTTTTTGGTTTATGGGAGATTTGCATTGGAAATCTTCCCAAACCTCACTCATCTGTCTCTTTAATGTGACAATCCTGATTTATATCCTGTTGCTATAATAAATTTACAGTCCTAAGTATAGTACTTTCTGTGAGTTCCATGAGTAGTTCCAAAGAATTCTCAAACCCAAAGGAGTAGGGGGAGCCAGCAGGTAAAAGTTATGGAAACCAGGGGAGGTCCTTAAGCTTGCAACTGGCATTCTGAAGAGGTAGTGGGAAAACCAAAACTGTGGCCAGTAGGTCAGAAGTAAGGGTGTCATATGGATGCCCCAAACTTGCAGCTGATGTCTGCCTATATGGTAGTCTGAAGAACAGTGTCTTTGAAACTTTTGAGGTCTGCCCTTATGCCAGGTGGCTATGGTCAGAGAGAGAAAGTGTCTTGTGTGGGCAGATGGTGTCAGTAACGAGGAATAATTGATTATTCCTCACATTCCACGGATCTGATTTATGCTGATTTTTATCCATGACTCCCCAATCCCTTTCTGCTCCTACTTTTACTTAAGCTTGACTCTGCTGCCCATTAAATTGATTTCATCATCGTCTGAAATAATTTTATTTGTTTATACATGGAAACCCTGGTGGCATAGTGGTTATATAAGTGCTATTCCCTTCTGAGTTGAGGGTATTCTGTACTTTAGCCTGCTTACTTCACTGCTGTCTTTTTTCCTCCAACTTATTTTGAGTGTTTCGACAAAGAGTTTTCACTTATAATAGTGAAAGACATTATAGTGACAATGCTGACACTCAAAAAAGGACAAAGGAAAATTATAAGTCTTCATGATAATATGCAAATCTTACTGTCATTTTAAATACCTTTCAAAGCATGGTTAAAGAAATGGAGATTAAGAATAAGCAGTTAATTAGGGATTGGTGAAGTCATCTCTCATTGTGAAAAGTACAGTAAAGACTGGCCAACAGGTACAAGAACAGCAATTGAGATGTGTTCATAGAATTTAAGAATGTGAAGAGGGAAAAAAAGGTCATTTATCAATATGATTTCCTAGAAAACACCTATATCAATCAAAAGGAGAAAGAAGTCAGACCAACAATTAGAATGGACAGGATTTATTGTAATGCATTTTTAACTAAGTAGGAAATTATGACTGTGGCATTTAAAACCCACCATTCCTAGGGCTAAAGAAGGAAAGGTAAGAGGATAAAATTATTAAAATTCAGAAATTTAGAAGAGCCATCTTTACAATTTGAACTTAGATGACTGAGGAAGAGGTACTGTTCATCTGGAGTTGGACAATCTTTTGTGTAAACTTGTAAATCTCAAAGTATTGTTCTTTGTCCTCACTTGGGAATTGAAGAGGGTAATAATAATAATGCCACATGATTGTTTTAAATATTAAATGGGTTAATATACACATAGGAAGTGTATTAGTATATTGCCTGGCATGCAATAATCACAAATTTTAGGTTTCAGTATTATCATTATGTTTTGCCTTCAAGTTTAAGTGTTTTCATCTATTCTGAAATACCAAAGAGGATTTTAGTACCTCTCGTGTTATAGTTGGAAACCCTGGTGGGGTAGTGGTTAAGAGCTATGGCTGTTAACCGTAAAGGTCGGCACTTCAAATCCACGAGGCACTCCTCAGAAACCCTGTGGGGCAGTTCTACTCTGTCTTATAGGGTCGTTTTGAGGCAGAATTGATTCTATGGCAACAGGTTAGTGTTATAGTTGGAAACCCTGGTGATGCAGTGGTTAAGTGCTACAGCTGCTATGAAAAGGGTGCAGTTTGAATCCACCAGGGGCTCTTTGGAAGCTCCATGATGGAGTTCTACTCTGTCCTACAGGGTCACTATGAGTCAGAACTGACTCAATAGCAATGGGAATGTTATAATTGATTATCAAATTCCATTGCTCTGTTTTTTATTTCTAGCTTTTCTTTGCTTATTTTGCCTTTTTTCTTGATGAAGAGAAACACATTTACTTGATTGCAATTAGCAGATAATTTTGACAATTTGGTTTACTTAATTAGCTATATTATGAAAAAGAATTTCCCTGTGAATTTGTGTAAACTTTTTCTTTTCTGATGATGTTTTTCCTCAATACACGTGTGTGCATGTTTAACAAAACAGGTACTTGTGCAGTCTTAATATTAGAGGCAATGCTTTAGGATGCTTTCCTCAAGTTTTCTCTAATGAAGTCTGTGTCTCTAATCAGTTTTGTAGCTAGGGAAAAATACTGATGTGTGAAATAGGTTTCACAATTCTTCACAAGTAAATGGTGACCAAAAAGGGCAGCTCCCATATTTGCATCTTCGAGTCCCTAATAGTAGATCGAGTATGTATGGAGGCAATCATTAATATGCAATTGATATAGAGATAAGGGAGAAATAATATGGTATCTCCCGGGTTTCTAATACCATGGCAACAGTGAGACAGAAGCTATAAGAAGAAGTCCATTAATTATACCTTGAGTAAAACAACATAAATAAAATATTCATGATAAGACTTTTATATTGCATTGCATTTGTTTTCTAGGACTGTGACAACAAAGTATCGCACAGCAGGTTGCTTAAAACAAACAAACAAAAAATTATTATCTGACTGCTCTGGAAGCTAGAAGTTCTAATTCAGGGTTTTGGCAGAGCCATGCTCTCACACAAGGTTATAGGGGGAAGGCCATCTCTTGTCCCTCCCAGCTTCCGGTACTGCCAGACATTCCTTGGCCTCTATAATCACATGCATTCTTCCCTCTCTCTCTGTGTCCCTTTTCCGTTTCTATGAGGGCATGAGCCATATCAGATTAGAATCCATTCTACTTCACCTTGGCCCCATGTTAATTTAATTGATAACATCTTTGAGGACCCTATTTGAAGAGAAGGTCACATTTATAGGTTCTGGGATATTATGGATTGAATTATGTCCCCCCAAATGTGTGTCAACTTGCTTAGGCCATGATTCCGAGGATTGTGTGATTGTCCACCATTTTGTCATCTGATGTGATTTTCCTATGCGTTTTGAATCCTACCTCTATGACATTAATAAGGCAGGGTTAAAGGCAGTTATTTAATGAGGCAGAACTCAGTCCACAAGATTGTGTTATGTTTTAAGTCAATCTCTTTTGAGGTATAAAAGAAAGAAGTGAGCAGAGAGATATGGGACCTCTTAACCACAAAGAAACCAGAGCCAGGAGAATAACGTGTCTTTTGGAGCTGGGGTCCCTGAGCTGAAAAGCTGGCTTCTTGACCAGGAAGATTGATGACAAGGACCTTCACCCAGAGCTCACAGAGAGAAAAAAAACCTTCCCCTGGAGCTGGCACTCTGAATTTGAGCTTCTAGCTTCTAGACTGTGAGTGAATAATTTTTCTTTGTTAAAGCCATCCACTTGTGGTATTTCTGTTATAGCAGCACTGGATGACTAAAACATGGATGGGGGTTAGGACTTCAAGATATATTTTTGTAGGTCACAGTTCAATCCATAAAATACACATCATATTCTATAGCACTGGGAGAAGAAGATGTTTTCAATTAAATCTACAGTCATTTTTCTTCATGATCCAAGATAACATATATTACTAGATTTGGCACATAGTCAAGTGTTTTGAATTGAAATATATTTCCCCCAAATACTTATTGTAAATACTAACCTCTATGCCCGTGGTTATAATCTCATTTGGGAATGGTAGTCTTCGTTATGTTAACGAGGCAGTATTAGTGTAGGGCTATTTCTTTTGAGATATAAAAGATTAAACAAAGGAGAAGAGAGAAAGATGGAGTAAGATAGATGCCAAAGACACATGGAGATCTCCAAAGAGCCGGGAGGCAGAAGCTGAAGAGATAAGGTCCTTCCTCCAGAACCAACAAAAAGAAAAAGTCTTCCCCAAGAACCAGCACCCTGAATTCAGACTTCTAGCCTCCTAAATTGCAAGAAAATAAATTTCTTCTTGTTAAACTAATCCATTTGTGGTATTTCTGTTATAGCAGCATTAGATAACTAAGACACCAAGAAAAGATGTTAAGTGAAAGATATTCAGAATTAAATTACAGTAGATGGTATATTTATTCCTGATAAAGATGCACAAGAGTTTTTATACATTTAACTACTGACTTCCTTAGATTTTAAAGTAGATTGTAGTGATAACTAAATTTGGATGGGCAATTTCATGCTGAAACAAGTAAAACACAACACTACTTGGTGTAAAATGGAAATAATATATGTTGTCTTTTTAGAAAAAAACATTAATTTATATTAACATGATATATCAAATTATATTAGATTTGTGGTGAATTGTTGTAAAATAGCAACAAATTATTTATTTATGTAAATCATCAATAAGAAATATTACTAATGCAACATCTTATTTACTTAGCATTCAATACATATGGGTTCAAATTTCTATCTTTTTTAGTTTCGCAGAATGGAAATAGAAAATCTCAGATAACTGACAGTCTTCCTGTAAGGTTTTTTCTTCCCTTTCTTTTTAATTCACTCAGATCCTTAGTCTGAAATCTGAATTTTTCTTCTGCTCTCCGACAGCCACCTGAAGCTCTCTTTTTCCTGATGAGATAAAGTACCATCTACACTAACCTGTAGGTCCATAAGATTGATGATTTTGTTCCATAGGTTTCATTCTGCATTCAGCCTCTCCTTTACACTTTAATGATACATGTTGAGATAAGAGTATATCTTCATACTATTTCCCTTTTCACAACTGAATTGATAAGCTGTGAAGGACAGAATTGATCAATACAGACAACACCAACTCTTCTTTGATTATCTTGTTGACTGCAAATGCATTTGTTTTCAGAGTCCTTGGAACAAATGTTTCCCTTTCAGAGATAGCAAATCTAAATACTATTATCTTGGAAATGCTTTTATCATATATCTAAAGTATCATTTTCTTTATATAACTTATAAAACTGATTTGCATTTTTTAATTAACCTGTCCTTAATTAACCAATATGAAGAAAATGATGCTGACAGTTCATTAAGAGCAGCCTGAGTTTCCTTTGACAATCTTCTTAGAATTGTTTTCAATATAATTTGAAGTCCTTATTTTACTTTCATTCAAAATAAGGTATTCTAACCTTTTGCTGTGTAGTGTATCACTCACATTTTAGGCTTTATTTAGTATTTTGGATCCTTTTGGTCACTCTACTCTTGAAAACGCATCCTTGTGCTAGAATAACAATCAATTTCATATATATATATATATTTCCAATCTTAATTTAATGAATTCCAAAAATACAAATCCATATTTATAAAATTAATTTAAATGTTATGCAATGAGTGTTCTTTTCATAGAATGAATCCTAAATTTGAAACAGATTCAACATAGTTTAAATTTAAAATATAGTGCAATAGCAAGTGTTCTTTTCATAGAATGAATCCTAAATTTGAAATAGATTCAACATAGTTTAAATTTAAAATATAGCGCAATAGAAGACAACATAGGACTAGTAAAAAGTTATATGTTCATATCATTAGCCAACGTTCTTTTTTTTTTTTTCCAAATTATTTACACCCTGGTTATAGGGTTGCTATAGGGTCACTGTGAGTCAGAATCGATTTGATAGCAATGGGTTTGGTTTACGGTTTGATATCCCTTGCTATCACACTGTGCATTTTGCAGCTTACCTATGCAAAATCCCTGTTATGGATGGAATTGTGTCTCAAAAAAATATGTGTCAACTTGACTAGGCCACAATTCCCAGTGTTGTGTGATCATGCTCCATTTTGTGATCTGATTATCTTTCATTTTGTGATGTCTTGTAAATCCTAGCCTCTGTGGCTGTGATTATGGTCCCATTTGCAAGTGAGTTGTCTGTTATGCTAATGATGCAGGAGTGGGTCATGTTGATGAGGATTAGGGTAGGATGCAACACCCTTACGGTGGTCACAGCTCTGACCCCATGTAAGGGATTCAACAGTTTCAATATGTAAATCGTTGTTATTGTTAGGTGCCATTGAGTCAATTCCTACTCATAGTGACACTGTGCACAATAGAACGAAACACTGCCCAGTCCTGCACCATCCTCACAATCGTTGTTATGCTTGTGCCCATTGTTGCAGCCACTGTGTCAATCCATCTCATTGAGAGTCTTCCTCTTTTTTGCTGACCCTTTACTTTGCCAAGCATGATATCCTTCTCTCGTGACTAATCCTTCTTGACAAAGTAACCAAAGTATGTAAGACACAGTCTCGCCATCCTTGCTACTCAAGAGCATTCTGGTTGTACTTCTTCCAAGGCAGGTTTGTTCACTCTTTTGGCAGTCCATGGTATATTCAATATTCTTCACTAACACCACAATTCAAAGGCGTCAATTCTTCAGTCTTCAATATCCATTGTCCAGCTTTTCACGTGCATATCAGGCAATTGAAAACACCGTGGCTTGGGTCAGGTGCACCTTAGTCCTCAAGATGACATCTTTGCTTTTCAACAACTTAAAAAGGTCTTTTGCAGCCAATTTGCCCAATAGAATGAGTCTTTTGATTTCTTTTCCATGGGTGCTAATTGTGGATCCAAGTATCCAAGTAAGATGAAATCCTTGACAACCTCAATTTTTTCTCCATTTATCATGAAGTGGCTTTTTGGTCCAGTTGTGAGGATTTTTGTTTTCTTTATGTTGAGGTGTAATCCATACTGAAGGCTGTGATCTTTGATCTTCATCAGTAAGTGCTTCAATTCAGTCTTCACTTTCAGCAAGCAAGGTTGTGCCATCAGCATAATGCAGGTGTTAAAGAGTTTTCCCCGAATCCTGATGTCCTATTCTTCTTCATATAGTCCAGCTTCTTGAATTACTTGCTCAGCATACAGTTTGCATAGGTATGGTGAAACAATACAACCCTGACCCACACCTTTCCTGACTTTAAACCATGTAGTATCACCTTGTTCTCTTTGAATGACTGCCTCTCAATCCACATAAAGATTTCTCATGAACACAATTAAGTATTCAGGAAGTCCCATTCTCCACAATGTTATCCACAATTTGTTATGGTTCACACAGTCGAATGCCTTAGTATAGTCAATAAAACACAGGTAAACATCTTTCTGGTATTCTCTGATTTCAGCCAGGATCCATCTGACATCAGCAATGATATCCCTGGTTTCAAGTCCTCTTCTGAATCCAGCATTAATTTCTGGCAGTTCCCTGTTAATATGAAACAGATAGTGTTAACTGTGCTGGCAGAACAGAAGAGCTGTTAAAAGATTGTCTAGAAGTTGAATAAACAGGAGTCATACCTTACCAACATGAAATAAGGTTAAAACAACCCTTGAAATACTACCCCCTCCTTAATGTTCTTCTAGTCCCTTCTCCATTTTTACAGGCTCCACATAACAGAGGAACAAAGTGTGACCACTGTTTGACCTTCTTTTGCCCACAAAAGAGGACAGGACAATGTAGTGCAAAGAGTACTCCACCTTGAGTATCAGCGGGGTTCCAGATACTCCCGCAACCTAATTAGTATGCAAAGAAACAAACTAAATATTCATTACTCTATTGTTTTCACTGAACCCATATAAGCCCTAGCTTTGCCCCACCTTTCTGAGTCAGACTTTTGGAGCAGCCTATGAGCCCTCTCTGACTCCTTTTACTTGTCACAAGTAAAATAAACCTGTCAGAGTTAAATCCAAAATTGTCTCATCTGTGTATTCTTACAAGAGACAGGCAAGGACCTGATGAGTCCAGAGGGCCTCAGTGCCCTCAGCGGTAACAGATATACTGCTGCAGCAGCTTTTGAATGATCTTCAGCAAAATTTTGCTTTTATGTGATATTAATGATAACACAACCCAGTGCCATTGATGTTAATGATATTGTTCGATAATTTTCTCATTCAGTTGGATTACCTTCCTTGGGAATAGAAATAAATATGGATCTCTTCTAGTTGGTTGGCTGGGTAACTGTCTTCCATTTTACTTGAAATAGGCTAGTGAGCACTTCCAATGCTGCATCTGATTGTTGAAACAACTCAATTGGTATTCCATCAATTCCCAGCACTTCGTTTTTCACCAGTGCCTTTAGTGTAGCTTGGACTTTGTCCTTCAGTACTATTGTTTCCTTTTCCTTCTGAAACAGTTGAACGTCAACCGCTTCTTTTTGGCACAGGGACTCTGTGTATTCCTTTCATCTTCTTTTGATGCTTCCTGCATCGTTTAATATTCTCCCTGTAGAATCTTTTAGTATTGCACCTCAAGGCTTGAATTTTTTTTTTTCAGTTCTTTCAGCTTGAGAAATGCTGAGCATGTTCTTCCCCTTTGGTTTTCTATCTCCAGCTCTTTGCACATGTCATCATAATACTTTGTCTTCTCAAGCTGCCCTTCGAAGTCTTCTGTTCAGCTCTTTTACTTCACCATTTTTTCCTTTTGCTTTAGTTACCCGACATTCAAGAGCAAGATTCAGAGTCTCTTCAGAGATCCATACAGGTCTTTTCTTTCTCTCCTTTTTCATGACCTCTTGCTTTCTTCATGTATGATGTCCTTTATGTTACTCCATGACTCATCTGGTCTTTGGTCATTAGTGTTCAATGCGTCAAATCTATTTTTGACATAGTCCCTAAATTCAGGTGGGATATACTCAAGGTCATGCTTTGGCTTTTGTCGACTTTTTCTAATTTTTTTCACTTTCAACTTGAACTTGCATATGACTAATTGATGGTCTTATCTGCAGTCTACCCAGGCCTTGGTATGACTGATGCTATTGAGCTTTTCCATTGTCTCTTTTCACAGATGTAGTCGATTTGGTTCCTGTGCATTCTGTCTGGTGAGGTCTACACGAATAGTCGTTTATGTTGGTGAAAAAAAGTAAATTCAGTGAAGAAGTCGTTGGTCTTGGAAAATTCAATTGTGCAATCTCTGGCATAGCTTCTATCACCAAGGCCGTATTTTCTAACTACCAATCCTTCTTTGTTTCCTTTTCTTTGTTTTCAACTTGCAGATTCCAACCACCAGTAATTACCAGAACATCCTGATCAATGTTTGATCAATTTCAGACTGCAGAAGTTGGTAAAAGTTTTCAATTTCTTTATCTTTGGCCTTAGTGATTGGTGCTCAACTTTGAATAATTGTCGTATTTACTCGTGTTCCTTGAAGGCATATGGTTAGTATCCTATCACTGGCGGCATTGTACTTCAGGATAGACCTTGAAATGTTCTTTTTGACCATGAATACTATACCATTCCTCTTCAATTTATCATTCCTGGCACAGTAGACCACATGATTGTAAATTAAGTGACATCATTTACTTTCTTAGAGTTGTGCAAAAATTCTCACCTTCCTTTTGTCAGTTGCTTCTCCCTCATAAACATAAACATATTGCCCCCTTCTTTCACATCCAAATGTTCTAGTTGCTATTGTCAGTTTGATCCTATATAGATAGACCTTCAAAGAGCACAATGTTCAAGACAGCCATTCTTTACTAGTTAAGCTAAACTATCGTTTGGTTTTAAGAAGATTTAAGAGGATAATGCTGATATAAGCTTTAAAGATTATCTCAGCTCAGGGCAATAGTTTCAGGAATTTGTCTAGCCTCCATGGCTCCAGAAAGTCTGGAGTCTTAGAGAATTTGAAATTCTTTCAATATTTTACCCCTTTTGATCACAGTTCTTCTTTAGAATCTTAGATCAAAATACTCAGTAAAGGTAGCAGGACACCATCCAGTTCTTTGTGTCTCCTGGCAAAGGAGGCAGTTGTTCGAGGAGGCAGTTAACCACAAATTGCATACATTCATCCTATTTTTTTACTCTTCTTCTTCCTGTTGCTGCAGATGACTAGAAACCACTTGTTGTGCCTTGGATGTCCACTTGCAATCTTTTAATACCCCAGGCACTATGCAACAAAAGAGGTGGTAGAACAGAAGCACTAAACATGTTATTAGGCTAATTAATTGGGAAGTTCCTCAAAACCATGACTGTAAACCTCCAAACCAAGGAACCGAATCCCATAGGGTTTTGGGTTGTACATAAGTACCTTCACCAGCTAGTTTTTTTGTTCTTTTTTTTTTTTTTTGCTGTTGTTGTTGTGTATTTTTGTCATTGTTTAGGTATATCTTTCATATAACTTTTGCCAAATCAACTTTTTACAGGTGTACAACTTATTGATAGGAATTGCAATAATTGACTTGCAACCCTAGCCTTAATCAATGCAATTTTTATCACCATTAAGATCCCCTTTCCCCCTCCTTCCTGCCCATGACCCAGCAATTCCACTCCTAGGCATAGTCCCAAAAACTTGAAAGCACAAATTCAAACAGAGACTTGTACTTGTATATTCATAGCAGCACTATTCGCCTAGCCAAAATGTGAACAATCTAAATGCACATCAAGAGATTAATGGATAAACAAAATGTTGTACATATGTACAACGGGATACTACATAACTGGTAGGAGAAATGAAGTCTTGATACATGGTATAATCTTGATGCAGCTGGAAGACATTATGCTGAGTGAAATAAATCAATGACAAAGGAAAAATATTCCATGACTTCACTTACATAAAAAAAGGCAAATCTATACAGACCCACATTATATTTTAAAGATAAAAAATGCAGTTGATTTTGAATTGATTCCAACTCATGGTTAAACACTGTGTGTCAGAGAAGAAGTGTGTTACATAGTGTTTCCAGTGGCTGATATATCAGAAGTAGATTGCCAGGCCTTCCTTCTAAGATGCCTCTTGGTGCACTACAACCCAAGTCGGAGTTAGGTTTGCACCAACTGGGGACTCCATTTTTCAAAGATAGCACTTGGAAATCCAGTTTCTCCAGGCAGATGAGTTTCATAATTTGTACAAATTTTTCTCACCACACATCTGTCAGTTTTTCATACAATGGTGGCTTGCATGTTGCTATGATGTTGGAAACTATGCAGCTGGTATGTCAAATACCATCAGGGTCACCCATGGTGAACAGGTTTCAGCGGAGCTTTCAGACTCAAAAAGACTAGGAAGAAGGATCTGGTGGTCTAATTCTGAAAAAAAAAGGCCAGTGCAAACCTTATAAATAGTAGTAGGGTATTGCTTGATGTAGTGCTGGAAAATGAGTCCCTCAGGATGGAAGGCACCCAAAATACCCCTGGCAAAGAGCTGCTTCCTCAAAGTAGAGTTGACCTTAATGACGTGGATGGAGTCAAGCTTTTGGGATTCAAAATGAATCTATTAATAATCAGAACATGGAATATATGAAGTATGAATCTAGGAAAATTGGAAGTCATCAAAAATTAAACGGACCACATGAAGATTGATATCCTAGGGAGTAGTGAGCTGATATGGACTGGTATTGGCCATACTGAATTGAACAATCATGTGATCTACTATGCCAGGAATGACAAATTGAAGAGGAATGGTGTCACATCCATCATCAAAAAGAACATTTCAAGATCTATCCTGAACAACACTGTCAGTGCTAGAATAACATTCATATGCTTAGAAGGAAGACCAGTTAATACAACTCTTATTCAGATTTACTCACCAACCACTAAACCTAAAGATGAAGAAACTGAAGATTTTTACCACCTTCTGCAGTCTGAAATTGATCACCATGCAGTCTAAATACATTGATAGCTACTAGTGTTTTTTTTTTTTTTTTTTTTTTTTTAGTGATTAGAATGGGAAAATAGCAAACAGAGAAAAAAAATCAGTGGTTAAAAAGTATGGCCTCGATGATAGAAAAAAAGCAGGGGATCTTGTGACAGAATTTTGCAATATCAAGGACTATTTCATTGCAGATATGTTTTTTCAACATTAACACTGACTTTTTTTTTTATATACAAGTGGGCCTTGCCAGATGGAATACATAGGAATCAAACAGATGACATACGTGGAAAGAGAGGATGGAGTAGCTTAACATCATCAGCCAGAACAAGGCCAGAGACCGAATGTGAAACAGATCATCCACTGCTTATGAGCAAGTTCAAATTGAAGCTGATGAAAAGTAGAGCAAGTCCACAAGAGCCAAAATATGATCTGGGGAGGCAGGGCCAAGATGGCTGACTAGGTAGAAGCTACCGCGATGCCTCTTGCAACAAAGACTCAGAAAAACAAGTGAATCAGTTACATACATGACAATCTATGAACCCTGACCATCAAACACAGAACTAAAGAGTTGACCTGAGTGACAGGGGACTGAAAAGCTGAGCCCTGAAGCAGCAACTGCTTCTGGAACTGGCATCCCGTGACACAGCCTTGAGCCCTTGGTGTTCCCTGGTGCCAGAGTGGTGGGGCTGATTGTGGCTTACTGAGACAAGGCAAGCACAGGACACAGCATTAACCCCTAGCCCCCTGGAGTAACCTCGGTAGAGACTCAGCCAGTGCAAGCAGGCTGCACACTGTCGCGGCTGACAAGACAACGAGCAACCATGGGGAAGCAGCGACTGTTTTTGGAGCCTGAACCAAGCATCCCAGTCAGAAAACCTTGGTGCTGGGCTTTGGACTAGGAATGGAAGAGCTGATCACGGCTTCCTGAGACGGCGCAAGCACAGAATGCAGGCCTGACCCTTGGGGGCAATCTCAACCCAGCCAGAACACACAGACTACACGCCCCTCTGGAATCTCAGATAAAACAGTCACCACCACGCAAGATAAGCACTTTGTCTATATTGCTGCTCGAGCTACTCTTTCCTATCTATCTGATCCCTCCCCTCCCTGCCCCAGGAGGCTTCATTAACACTCGAATTTCCTGGATCAGGGAGTGAACTGCTCCGCGCCTTTTTTTTTTCCTAACCCATTCTTCTGGCCTGAGAGAAGCAATAACTAACAACCCAAGGCGGAAAATCCTTCCCTGACTGCCGTAAACTGAAATAAAAATACAGAACCAGCTCCAGCCAAGCATATGAGATCCACAGACTTTGGCTTTCATCCCTACAGGGAACAAGGTGGCTATTATAATACAAGGGAAATTCTGATAGAGATCTGACTGTAATTGTTTTAGTGGAGCAGTGGAAAGACAAGTTTTGGAGGTCTGATACCTCTCTAACATGTTAAACAGACCCCTCACTGATCCACAGCAAGGAACTGAGGGCTAAAGCTCCACCCAAACCACCTAGCCACCTGCTAAAGGGGTCTAAGGATAGTGATGCCTACCAATCTTTAGAGGTACAAGCATTGGGTGTCTAAGGTACAGCTGCAGAGCCCACCCACCAAAGTGCTCTAGGAATAGAGACACACCTACCTCACTGGCATATGGGGAAAGGCTGTCAGCATCCTGCCCTTCTTGGAGTGTGACCCCCTGCCGCTACTAGAATCTCGTGCATACAACTATCACCACTACTCCTCCAAGTTAATAGCTGACAGCCTACACCACACACTTGGTGACCCAAAATCAGAACACATAACCTGATTCTATTCAACAATAGTGAATGGACGCTTAGGCTTATATATCTGGTAACAGCTCAAACCAGCTGGTAATAGGACATAAGCGATTCAAAGGCTACAACAATCAAGACAGTGCAATCTAGTAGCCCATCTGGGTATATTGAAACAAAACAAAACAAGAAGATAAGACTCAGTAAGCAAATATAAAATAAATCATTACAATGTGTTATAGATGGCTCGGACACAGCAATCGATACCAAATCACCTAAAGACACAAAAAGACCATGATTGCTTCCACAAATCTCCAAATTAAAGAATCAAAATCTTTCCCAAATGAAGATACAATCCTGGAATTTTCAGATGCAGAATATAAAAAACTAATATACAGAATGCTTCAAGACATTGGGGATGACCTGAGAAATCAAATAAGACAATCAACCGAAAAAGCCAAGGAACCCACTAATGAAGCAGTTGAAGATATCAAAAAGATTATTCAAGAACATAGTGGAAAAATTACAAGCTGTGAGAATCCATAGAGAGACAGCATTCAGAAATCCGAAAGATTAACAGTAAAATTACAGAATTAGACACCTCAGTAGGAAGTCAGAGGAGCAGAATTGAGCAATTGGAATGCAGAGAGGGGGAGGGGGAGGATAAGGCAATTGACACCAATATAGTTGAAGAGAAATCAGGTAAAAGAATTAAAAAGATTAAGAAACTCTAAGAATCATGTGGGACTCTATCAAGAAGAATAACTTGCATGTGATTGGAGTTCTAGAACAGGGAGGGATAACAGAAAATACAGAGAGAATAGTTGAAGATCTGTGGCAGAAAACTTCCCTGGCATCGTGAAAGATGAAAGGATATCTATCCAAGATGCTCATCAAACCCCATTTAAGATTGATCCAAAAAGAAAATCACCAAGACATATTAGCATCAAACTTGCCAAACCAAAGATAAAGAGAAAATTTTAAAAGCAGCCAGGGATAAAAGAAAAGTCACCTACAAAAAAAAAAAAAAAAGGAGAATCAATAAGAATAAGTTCAGACTACTTAGCAGAAACCATGCAGGCAAGAAGGCAATGGGATGACATATATAGAGCAGTGAAGGAGAAAAACTGCCAGCCAAGAATCATATATCCAGAAAAACTCTCTCTCAAATATGAAGGTGATATTAAAACATTTACGGATAAACACAAGCTTAGAGAATTTGCAAAAACCAAACCTAAGCTACAAGAATTACTAAAGAAAATTCTTTGATCAGAAAATCAATAATATCAGATACCAGCACAACACAAAGTCACAGAACAGAACATCCTGATATCAACCCAAATAGGGAAATCACAAAAAAAATATAAGATTAATTGAAAAAAGAAAAAAATCCTCAAAACAGGGAATCATTGAAGTCATTACGTAAAAGATTAAAATAACCAAAAAAAAGAGGGAGTAAATACACGAGGCATAGATCTTCCATATGGAGAGGAAAACAAGGCAATATAGGGCGATCAAAGTTAGGTTTTTACTTAGAAAAATAGGGGTAAATATTAAGGTAACCACAAATAGGTCTAACATAATAAAAAAAAAAACATAATGACTCAGCAAAAATAAATTCAACTACTATGAAAATGAGGAACACACAATTTACAAAGAAAAACTCAGCACAAAAAAGTAAGTGGAAAAATGAAATTGTCAAAAACACACACAAAAAGGCATCAAAATGACAGCACTAAACTTATCTATAATTACTCTGAATGTAAATGGACTAAATGCACCAATAAAGAGACAGAGAGTCTCAGACTGGACAAAGAAACACGATCCATCTATATACTGCCTACAAGAGACACACCTTAGACTTAGAGACACAAACACACTAAACTCAAAGGATGGAAAAAAAATATATCAAGCAAACAAGAATCAAAAAAGAACAGGAGTGGCAATATTAATTTCTGACAAAATAGGCTTTAAAATTAAATTCACCACAAAGGATAAAGAAGGACACTACATAATGATTAAAGGAACAACTTACCAGGAAGACATAACCATATTAAATATTTATGCACCCAATGACAGGGCTGTAAGATACATAAAACAAACTTTAACAGAACTGAAAAGTGAGATAGACTCATCCACAATTATAGTAGGAGACTTCAACACACTACTTTCGGAGAAGGATAGGACTTCCAGTAAGAAGCTCAATAGAGACACAGAAGATTTAATTGCTACAATCAACCAACTTGACCTCACAGACTTATACAGAACACTCCACCCAACAGCTGCAAACTTTACTTTTTTTTCTAGTGCACAGGGAATGCTATCTAGAATAGATCACATATTAGGTCATAAAACAAACCTTTGCAGAATCCAAAACATTGAAATATTACAAAGCGTCTTCTCAGATCATAAGGCCATAAAAGTAGAAATCAATAACAGAAAAATCAGGGAAAAGAAATCAAATACTTGGAAACTGAACAATACCCTGCTCTAAAAAGACTGGGTTAGAGAAGACATTAAACAGGGAATAAAGAAATTCATAGAATGCAACGAGACTGAAAACTCTTCCTATCAAAACCTCTGGGCCCAGCCAAAGCAGTGCTCAGAGATCAATTTATATTGATAAATGCACATGTACATAAGGAAGAAAGAGCCAAAAGCAGAACTATCCCTACAGCTTGAACAAATAGAAAATGAGCAAAAAAAGAATCCATCAGGCACCAGAAGAAAACAAATAATAAAAATTAGAGCAGAATTAAAAGAATTAGAGAACAGAAAAACAATTGATAGAATTAACAAAGCCAAAAGCTGGTTCTTTGAAAAAATTAACAAAATTGATAAACCATTGACAAAAGAAATACAGGAAAGGAAACAAATAACCCAAATAAGAGATGAGATGGGCCATATCACAACAGACCCAAGTGAAATTAAAAGAATCATATCAGGTTACTATGAAAAATTATACTCTAATAAATTTGCAAACCTAGAAGAAATGGATGAATTCCTAGAAACACACTACCTACCTAAAGTAACACAATCAGAAGTAGAAAAACTAAATAGACCCATAACAAAAAAAAACAGATTGAAAAGGTAATCGAAAAATTCCCAACAACAACAAAAAAAAGCCCTGGCCGAGATGGCTTCACCGCAGAGTCCTACCAAACTTTCAGAGAAGAGTTAACACCACTACTGCTAAAAGTATTTCAAAGCATAGAAAAGGACGGAATACTCCCTAACTCATTCTATGAAGTCAGCATATCCCTGATACCAAAACCAGGTAAAGACAGCACACAAAAAAAAGAAAATTACAGATCTATATCCCTCATGAACATATACGTAAAAATCCGCAGCAAAATTCTAGCCAATTCGATTCAATAACATATCGAAAAAATTAATCTACCACGACCAAGTGGGATTTATACCAGATATGCAAGGTTGGTTCAATATTAGAAAAACAATTAATGTAATGCACCATATAAATAAAACAAAAGACAAAAACCACATGATCTTATCAATTGATGCAAAAAAGGCATTTGACAAAGTCCAATGCGCATTCATGATAAAAACTCTCACCAAAATAGGAATAGAAGGAAAATTCCTCAACATAATAAAAGGCATTTATACAAAGCCAACAGCCAACATCATGTTAAATGGAGAGAGCCTGAAAGCATTTCTCTTGAGAACGGGAACCAGACAAGTACCCTTTATCACTGCTCTTATTCAACATTGTTCTAGAGGCTCTAGCCAGAGCAATTAGGCTAGACAAAGAAATAAAAGGCATTCGGATTGGCAAGGAAGAAGTAAAATTATCTCTATTTGCAGATGACATGACCTTATACACAGAAAACCCTAAGGAATACTCAAGAAAACTACTGAAACTAATAGAAGAGTTCGGCAGAGTCTCAGGTTACAAGATAAACATACAAAAATCACTTGGATTCATCTACACCAACAAAAAGAACACCGAAGAGGAAATCACCAAATCAATACCATACAACGCACTTCCGATCCAAATTCCAATGACATTTTTTAATGTGATGGAGAAACAAATCACCAACTTCATACGGAAGGGAAAGAAGCCTCAGATAAGTAAAGCATTACTGAAAAAGAAGAAGAAAGTGGGAGGCCTCACTCTGTCTATGTGTGTCACTAAAGTTAGTAAATCTCATAACATAAACCAAGCACACATTTAAAGACATATTTTTCATCTATGCCACAGATAAATATTTTGAGTACATACAGCTATATTGTGCCAATGATGGAGAAATTGGTATTGCAATACACACTTTGCATTAGTGAAAGCATAGAAATAATATAAAACATCTATGGAAGAAAATTTACATTTTCTTTTAATTATATCCATGGAATTCATATTTAACTGTTTAAAAAATAAACAAGAAATAATTAGCAAATGAAGCTAAGCTTAGGCCCTTAGGAAATTTAGTGCCCCTTTGGGTATCTACTTTAGAAGTAATGATCTACACAAAGGGTATAGGTGATTTTATATGTGTGCATTTATTTAAAATAAGTCTGAAGGGTCAAGTAATGCTTAACTGACAATAAATTTTATTTTAATTGAAAATTTAGTATGAGATCAGCATTCAGACCTTTATATATTGATGGATGTGAACAATTTTTGAAATTATTTTAAAAAAAAGTAGATAACTATCTGAGGCCCACTTCTTTTTTTTTTTCTTCCTTTCTTTTTTTAAAGATTGCCTTTAGAGACACAGTCAACAGGGCACCATAGCAAAGATTCACAAAACTAAGTAAAACAGAGATAAATGTCAATCCTAGAACCCTAAGCATCAAATGAAGAGATAAAGAACTCAGCTAAGCACCTAATGGAAAAAGAAACTGACAGAGAACAGAGATAGGAGCAGAGGGCCTCTATCAGCTAACACAGCATGGATTTGCCATCTTGATCTCCTGTCAGAGATCAGTGGACAGGGAGTATGGGAAAGCAGCTTCACGGAGCTCCCAGCAAGAGACAGAACACCTGGTAACCAGCAATATACACTTTCCCACCCCCACTCTTCTCCCCCTGCTCAGCTTCTGCTGCTTCTTAGCTGTCCGTGGTTGCACAATGGAAGGAAGGCATCAGCTCTGTGCCACTTGGATTTGCCCCATCTGCACTGGCTGGCTCCTTCAGTGCAATTTCTTTGTTGCTGGTGTTGCTTTATTTTTGCTTCTTTTGGTTTCTTCCCTGCCTCTCACCTCCTCACTCTCCTTTCTCTCGAACACCTGGCTCAGCTTGCCAACTTAGCTTCTTCTCGACAGGCTGTGGAGCACCACTCTGCTGGGGAACTGCTTCCCCAGTCCACACTGCCAAGCTGGTAAAAATAACCCAGGGGACTTTTGTTTTGCTTTGTTTGTTTGTTTTCGTTTCAAGGCATGGGAGCCCCTCCTAGCTGGGCTGTACTGCATGGCTTGGGAGCCACTTACTCAATCCTCACAGTCAAGTCAATGGGATCCCTAGGGGCATTTCTTTTTTTTCTTTTTTCCTTTTTGTCTTTCCTCATTTCTCTGCTTCTCATCTCATTGTGTTTACCTTCTTTTCCTGAATAACCGTCACCGTGTGCCATCTCTGCCTCTTCTACCTGGGCTGTACTGCACAGCTTAGGAGCCACTTCCAAATTCTGTGCAACTGTGCCAGTGGGATACCTGGAGGCTTTCTTTTTTGTTGTTGTTTCCTTCTTTCTTTCTCCTTTTCTCTTTTCCTTTTTGCTTTTCTTCATTTCTCAGTTTCTTATCTTTCTCTTCTTTCTTTCCCTTCCTGTCTCCTGAGTACCTGGTGCTGTGTGCCATGTCAGTCTCTTCTAGACAGTCTGTGCCCTGAGGCCTGGGGGACACTTGCTGGTGGGATCCATGGGGTATTTATTTTTTTCTTTTCTTAATATTTATTTGTTTCCCTTTTGCTTTTTTCCCTTTTGCTTTTCTCCATTTCTCATTTTCTCATCTCTCCACTCCAAAGGTAAGCACCCTGAGCACTTCTTGTTTGTTTCTTTTTTTGGCTCCTGTTTCTCCATTCTTCCTCCTTTCCCATACCCTTCTTAGCTCCACACATCACAACATCCCCCCTCCCTTCTGCCTACCTGCACTATGCATTGAACATCATACCCTTTAGCAGCACAGGCACTACCTAACAGAACCTATCCTGCACGGACCCCAGGCCTTCCTTCTTGACCCCAGTATGCACCACAAACAACCCATCCCAGCGCCTTCCCTTCACCTGAAATTTCCTTGCTGAACCATAGCTGAGTGATGGCCCTGCCCATTGAACAAGTAGGTGAAAAGTATCATGTGCACAGAACAGCAAACAATAAACAATACACAGCTTGCCTGTCATACGTAATAAGAAAAAAGCAGTAAGAAACAAACAAATCTATAATCAACAAACAAAGAAAATAACTACTGAATGTCCCAAAGAGAGTGGACAATATTAAAACATATTAAAAAAAAAAAAAAAAAAAACAGGACAGAATGGTTCCTGTAGGCATCCAAAATAAGACACCAAATGACTTTCCAGTAGAAGAAAAGGCACTAGAACTACCTGATGGGGAATTCAAACCTCTAATATTCAGAGCTATCCAAGAGTTGAAGCAAAAAGCTGACAAAAATGAAGAAAAATAGACAAACTCATGGAAAAAGAGGATAAATTCACGGAAATTACAAACAAAAAAGAGGAAGAATTCAGCAAAATAATACAGGAACAAAATGCCAAAATAAATTCACAGCTAGAAACCATACAAAACAATAATTAGAAATACAAAAGATAAACAACCAAATCTCAGAAATGGAAGGTATCATAGAACATCTGAGGAGCAGGTATGAGACAATGGAAGACAGGATCAGAGAAATGGAAGACAAACACTTGGATACAATTTTGTTTGAGGAAAAACCAGAAAAAAGAATGAAAGAACCCTGAGCATTATGTGGAATACAATCAAAAGCAAATATTTGTGAGTGACAGGAGTTCTGGAACAGGGGGAGAAAACGGAAAACACAGACAGGATCATTGAAGAATTGCTGACAGAGAATTTTCATAATACCATGAAAGATGAAACTCTGACCACCCGAGAAGCTCAATGAACACCATACGGGATAGGCCCCATAAGAAAATCACCAAGGCATATCACAATCACAAAGAAAGAATCCTGAGAGCAGCTTGAGAAAAACAAAGAGTCACATACAGAGAGGGAACAATAAGACTAACCTCTGATTACTTGGCAGAAACCATGCAGAAAAAAAGGCAGTGGGAAGACACATATAAAACCTTGAAAGAAAAAGAAAAAAAAATAGCCAGCTGAGAATAATATATCTTATGAAACTCTCCATCAAACATAATGGTGAAGTTAGGACATTTCCAGATAAATAGAAATTAAGGGAATGTACAAAAAACAAACTGACAAGAATTATTAAAAAGAGTCCTTCAGTTTGACAACAAAAAACATCAGCTTGAATCTAGGGCACAGTATTGCACCAACTAGAAACCAGCCTAGGAAATGAACTCTTGAAAAGTATTCAAAACCAAAAGATTTATGACAGGGAACCAGAGAGGTTAATCTGTAAATGACAACAATGTCACAACAATAAAAGAAGAAATAAATGGTTTGTTATAGATCTTTCTAATGGAGAGGAAGGCAAGGTGATACGAAGTAATAATGGATTGGTTCAAACCTAGGAAGATAAATTTCAAGGTAATCACAAAGAAAGTTATCAAACCTACCCATCAAAATAGACAAGAAAAACATAAAGTCTCACTAAAAACAAGAGACGAAAAAAAAAAAATGGAATTCAGCATAGAAGAGTAAGAGGAACAAAGAAAATTTCAGTACCACAAAAAAAATCACAACAAAATGACAGCAATAAACTCACACCTATCAATAATTACACTGAACATAAATGGCCTAAATGCACTTATAAAGAGACAGAGAGTGACAAAAGGGTTAAAAAATTAGATCCATCAGTAAGCTGTCTACAAGAGACACACCTTAGAAAGAAAGGCATAAATTTATGAAAAATCAAAGGAAAAGAACAGGTGTGGCCATACTGATCTCAGTTAAAATAGACTTTAAAACAAACTCCACCACAAAAGACCATAAAAGAAAGGAACTATATAATGATTAAAGGGATGATCCATCATGAAGACATAAGCATAATAAATATCTATGAACCTAATGACTGGACTTCAAAATATATAAAACAAGCTCTAACGGAACTAAAAAGAGAAATTGACAGTTCCACAGTAATAGTAAGAGACTTCAACTCATCACTCTCAGTAAAGGACAGAACATCTAGAAGGAAACTCAACAAAGATACAGAAGATCTAAGGGGAACAATCAGCCAACTTGACCTCATATACATAGAATACTCCACCCAACAGCTGCAAAGTACACATTCTTTTCCAATGAACATCAAGCATTCCCTTTAATAGACCCATCTTAGGCCACAGAGCCACCCTTAACAAAATCCAAAACAATGAGATGATACAAAGTCCCTTCTCTGACCACAACACCATCAAGGTAGAAACAACAGGAAGAGCAAGGAAAAAAAAAAAAAAATCAATTACGTGGAAACTGAATAAAACCCTGCTTAAAAATCACTAAGTAATAGAAGAAATCAGAAATGGAATAAAAAAATTCCAAGAATCAAACGAGAATGAAAACACACCATACCAAAACCTTTGGGACACAGCAAAGGCAGTGGTCAGAGGTCAATTTATAGCAGTAGATGTACACATCAAAAAAGAAGAAAGGGATAAAATCAAAACATTAGCCATACAACTGCAACAAATAGAAAAAGAACAGAAAAAGAAAACCACAGCCACCAGAAGAAAGGAATTAACGAAGATCAGAGCAAAAACAAATGAAACAGAGAATAGAAAAACGATAGAAAGAATCAACAAAACCAAAAGTCGGTTCTTTGAAAGGATCAACCAAACTGGCAAACAACTGGCCAAACTGACAAAAAGAAAACCAGGAGAGACACAAATAACCCAAAGGAGAAATGAAACAGGGAGCATTACAACAGACCCAACTGAAATAAAAAGGATCATAACACAGGATTATAAAAAACTATACTCCAACAAACTTGAAAACCTAGAAAAAATGGACAAATTTCTAGAAACACACTACCTGCCCAAATTAATACAAAATGATGTTGAAAACATGAACAGGCTCATAACAAGAGATTGAAAAAGTAAAAAAAAAAACAAAAAAACTCCAAGCTAAAAAAAGCCCTGGCCCAAATGGCTTCACTGAACAATTCCACCAAACATTTCAGAGAAGCGCTTACACCAGTAATACTCAAACTATTTCAGAACATAGAAAAAGAAGGGATACTTCCAAGTTCATTCTTTGAAAGAGCATAATCCTGATACCAAAACCAGGCAGAGACACCACAAAAAAAGAAAATTACAGAACACTATCTCTCATGAATATAGATGCAAAAATTCTCAACAAAATTCTAGCCAATAGAATTAAGTATCAGGTCAAAATAATAATAATAATAATATGCCAAAACCAAGTGGGATTCTTACCAGGTATGCAAGAATGGTTCAACATTAGAAAATCAATCAATGTAATCCACCACATAAATAAAAGAATCACATGATCATCTCTACTGATGCAGAAAAGGCATTCAACAAAGTTGAAAATCCATATCTGACAAAAACTGTCAATAAAATAGGTATAGAAGGAAAATTCCTCAACATAATAAAGTGCATCTATACAAAACCAACAGCCGACATCATTCTTAACGGAGAGAGGTTGAAAACATTCCCCTGGAGAACAGTAACGAGATGGTGAAGCCCTTTATCACCATTCCTATTTAACATAGTGCTGGAAGTCCTAGCTAGGGCAATAAGGCAAGAAAAAGAAATAAAGAGCGTCCAAATTGGTAATGAAGAAGAAAAACTGTATCTAGTTGTGGATATGATAGTATACTTGAAAACCGAAAAGACTCCAAAAGCAAACTACTAGAACTAATAGATTCAGCAGAGAAGCAGGATATAAGATAAACAAAACTCACTTGGAGGCCTATAACAATAAAAAGAACAATGAAAAGGAAATTAGGAAAACAATACCATTTATAACAGCCCCTAAAAAAAAAAATACACAGGAATAAATCTAACCAGAGATATAAGATACCTATGCAAAGAAAACTAAGAAACACTACTGCAAGAAAACAAAACAGATCTACATAAATGGAAAAACATACCATTCTTATGGAGAGGATCAACACTGGGAAATTTCTACCCAAAGCAATCTACAAGTACAATGCAATCCAGATCCAAACACCAATAGCATTCTTTAAAGAGATGGAAAAACTAATCATTAACTTTATATGGAAAGGGAAGAAACCCCCAAATAAGTAAAGCACTACTGAAGAAGAATAAAGTAGGAGGACTCGCATTACCTGATCTGAGAACCTACTACATAGCTACAGTAGTCAGAACAGCCTGGTACTGGTACAAGGAGAGATACATTGACCAATGGAACAGAATTGAGAACCCAGATGTAAACCCATTCACTTATGGTCACCTGATCTTCAACAAGGCCCCAAAGTCCATCAAATGGGGAAAAGACAGTCTTTTCAAAGAATGGTGCTGTCAGAACTGGTTGTCCATCTGCAATAAATGAATGAATGAATGAATGAATAAATAAACTAATTCAAAATAGATCAAAGACCTAAATATAAAGCCAAACATTATAAAGACCATAGAAGAAAAAATAGGATGAACACTAGAGACACTAATACAAGTCATTAACAAGATAAAAACCATAACTAACAATACACAAACTCCAGAAGATAAGCTAGATAACTGGGATCTTCCAAAAATTAAACACTTATGCTCATCAAAAGAGTTCACCAAGAGTAAAAAGAGAAACTACAGACTGGAAAAAAAAATTTTGGCTATGACAAATCAGACAAAGCTCTAATCTCTAAAGTCTACAGGAAAATCCAACACTGCTGCAACAAAAAGACAAGTAATCTAATTAAAAATGGGCAAAGGAAATGAAAAGACACTTTACCAAAGAAGATATTCAAGTGGCTAACAGAAACATGAGGAATTGCTCGCTATCACTAGCCGTTAGAGAAATGCAAACAAAACTACAATGAGATACTATCTCACCCCAGCATTACTGGCATGAATCGAAAAAAAAAAAAAAAAGACAATAACAAATATTGGAGAGGCCGTGGAACTCTTATGCACTGCTGGTGGGCATGCAAAATGGTACAGACATTTTGGAAATCGATATTGAGCTTCCTTAGATAGCTGGAAATAGAAATACCATATGATCCAGCAGTCCCACTCCTAAGAATATATCCTAGAGAAATAAGAGCTGTCACACAAATAGACATATGCATAACCATGTTGATTGCAACATAGTTAACAATACCATAAAGATGGAAACTACCTAGATGCCTATCAACAGATGAATGGATAAATTATGGTACATACACACAGTGGAGTTAATATACAAAGATAAAGAACAATGATGAATCTTCAAAGCATCTCACAACATGGGTGAATTACGGTGAGTGAAATAAGTCAATCACAAAAGGACAAATACCGTATGAGACCACTATTATAAAAACTCATGAAAAGGTTTATACACAAAAAGAAACAATCTTTGATGGCTACCAGGGAGTGGAGGGGTGGAGATAAAAGCGGTAACTTTGATGAAAGGTAAGACAGTGCACAATACTAGGGAAGTCAGCACTACTTTCCCAAGGCAAGGTCATGAAAGCTCCACTGACACATCTGAACTCCCTGAGGGACCAAATTACTGGGCTGAGGGCTGTGGGAACCATGGTCCTGAGGAACATCTAGCTCAATTGGCATAATATTATTTATAAAGAAAATGTTCTATATTCTACTTTGGTGAATACTGTCTGAGGTCTTAAAAGCTTGTGAGTGGCCATCTAAAATACTCCCCTGGTTTCATCCCATCTGGAGCAAGGCAGAATGAAGAAAACTAAAGACACAAGGGAAAGATTAGTCCAAAGGACTAATGGACCACGTCTACCACAGCCTCCACCAGACTGAGTTCAGCATAACTAGGTGGTGCCTGGCTACCACCACTACCTACTTCGACAGGTATCATAATAGAAGGTCCCGGACAGAGGTGGAGAAAAATGTAGAACAAAATTCTAACTCACAAAAAAAAAAAAAAAAAACAGACTTACTGGCTTGACAGAAGCTGGAGAAACTCCAAGAGTGGCACCTGGATGAACTTTTAGCTCAGTAGTGAAGTCACTCCTGGAGTTCATTCTTAAGCCAAAGATTAGACAGGCCCATAAAACAAAGGAAACCAAGTGGGTACACCAGCCCAGGGACAAGGACTAGATAGCAGGAGCAGACAGGAAAGCTGGTAATAGGGAACCCAGGGCTGAGAAGGGAGAGTGTTGACATGTCCTGGGGTTGGTAACCAAAATCACAAAACAATATGTGTACTAATTGTTTTATGAGAAGCTAGTTTGTTCTGTAAAGCTTCATCTAAATTATAATTTTAAAAAATTTAGAGATTAGAACTTTGTCAGGTACTCAGTAGCCAAATTTTTTTCTCAGTATTTAGGTTCTCTTTTTACTCTTTTGGAGAATTCTTTTCTCGAATATAAGTGTTTATTTTTTAGGAGGTCTCATTCATCTACTTTGTTTTCTTCTGTCTGTGTATTTTTAGTTATGTTTGGTTATCTATTTAAGCCGTATATTAGGGCCCCTACCATTGTTCCTAATTTTTCCTCCATTATCTTTAGAGTTTTAGGTTTTATATTCAGGTCTTTGATTCATTTTGAGATAGTTTTTGTGTGGGGTATGAGGTATGGATCCTATTTCATTTTTCCAGAGATACATATCCAATTTTGCAAGCACAGTTTGCTGCAGTGACTGTCTCCTCCTTATTCAAAACCCTTTGGTCCTTTGTCGAAGATCAGCTGTCCACAGGTCAACGGATTTACGTCTGGGTTCTCAGGTCCGTTCCATTGGTCTATGTGTCTGTTACACCAGTACCAGGCTGTTTTGACTGCTATAGCTGTATAGTAGGTTCTGAGAAGAGGTAATGTGAGACTTCCGAATTTGTTCTTTTTTTTTTTTAACAAGGCTTTACTTATTTTGGGGCCTCTCCCCCTTCCATATAAATTAGTGACTAGTTTTTCCATCTCAATGAAGAATTCTGCTGGGATTTGGATCAGGATTGCATTATATCTATATATTTTGGGGGGTAGTATTGACATTTTTACAATGTTAAGTCTTCCTATAAAACAGCTTGGTATGTTTTTCCATTTATGTAGGTCTTTTTTGGTTTCCTGCAGTAATGTTTTGTAGTTTTCTTTGTATAAGCCTTTTACGTCCCTGGTTAGTTTTATTCTTAAGTATGTTATCTTTTTGGGAGCTACAATACAGAAAAAAAAAAGGAAAAAAAAATTTTTTTTTTTCTGTATTGTAAATGGTATTGTTTTCCTGATTTCCTTTTCACAGTTCTCTTTGTTGATGTAGAGGAATCCAACTGATTTTTGAATCTTAATCCTGTATCCTGTCATTTTTCTGAATACTTCTATTAGTTCCAATAGTTTTCTTGTGGAGTTCTTAGGATTTTCTATGTCTAGAATTATATCATCTACGAAGAGGGATAGTTTTATTTCTTCCTTACCAATGTGGCAGCCCTTTATTTCCTTTTCTTGCCTTATTGCTTTCACTGAGACTTCCAATTCAATATTGAGTAAGAGTGGTGATAATGGGCATCCTTGCCTGGTTTCCATTCTCAGAGGGAATGCTTTGAGTTTCTCCCTGTAGAAGATAATGTTGGCTGTTGGTTTTGTATATTCCCTTTATTCTGTTGAGGAATTTCCCTTCTGTTCCTTTTTTTTTTTTTTTTTACAAAGAATGGGTGTTCGGCTTTATTAAATGCCTTCTCTTTTTTTTTCTCTGCATCAATGGATATGATCATGTGATTCTTTTCCTTTGTTTGATTTATGTGGTAGATAACATTGATTCTTTTTCTAATGTTGAACCAAACTTGCACACCTGGTATGAATCCCATTTCATCACTGTTATCATTAAGGTTGTGTGTCGACTTGTCTGGGCCATGATTCTCAGTGGTTTGGCAGGTATGATGTAGTTTGGCCGTTGGATAATGATGCGATCACTTCCATGATGAGATTTGATATAATGTGATCACCTGCTTGATGGAATCTGCTGTGAGTAGCCAATCAGTTGAAAGAGAGTTTCCCTGGGGGTGTGGCTTGCATTCAGGATAGGTGGACTTTCTGGCAAGTTTCATGGGTTTTGCTCGGTCTAGATCCTGCAGCTGGCTCCTGTTGGTCTGACCTTCAGTTCTTGGGACTTGAGCTAGTAGCTTACCTGCTATCTTGCCCACTGATCTTGGGATTCATTGTTCTTTGCAACCTGTGAGCCCTGCTGTCGGACTTGCTAATCTTAGGTTCACCAGCCATTCCAGCTATGTGAATGAGGAGAAGCCTCCTGCCTGACCCATGGACTTCGGACTCTACAGCCTCTTAAAATGTGTGAGCCATTTCCTTAATACAAATCTCTCACTATATATATTTATGTGCTTTACTGGTTTTGCTTCTATAGAGAACCCAAACTAAGATAGTCATATTTTTTTTTCATGTGCTGTTTTATTCTTTTGGCTAGGATTTTGTTAAGAAGTTTCCATCTATATTCATGAGGGATATTTGTCTGTAGTTTTCTTTTTTAGTGGTGTCCTTGCCTGGCTTTGGTATTGCCTGGCTTTGGTATTAGGGTTGTTATGGCTTCACAGAATGAGTTTGGGAGTATTCCTTCCTTTTCTATGTGCTAGAATAATTTCAGCAGAATTGGTGTCAACTCTTCTCTGAATGTTTGGTATAGTTCTCCACTGAAGCTGTCTGGACTAGGGCTTTTTTTTTTTTTGAGGAGGAGGAGGAAAGTTTTTTATGGCCCCTTTGATTTCTTCTTTGTTATCAGTCTGTTCAACTTTTGTATCTCAGTTTGTGTTAGTTTAGGCAGGTGTTGTGTTTTTAGGAATCTGGCAATTTCCTCTAGGTTTTCAAATCTGTTGGAATACAAATTTTTGTAGCATTCTGTTATGATCCTTTTTTATTTCAGTTGGTTCTTTTGTAATGTCACCCATCTCATATCTTATTTGAGTTTTTTACATCTTCTCCTGTTTTTCTTTTGTCAGTTTGGCCAGTGGTTTGTTAATTTTATTAATCCTTTCAAATAAACAGCTTTTGATCTTATTGATTCTTTCTATTGTTTTTCTGTCCTCTTATTTATTTCTGCTCTAATTTTATTATTTCATTTCTTCTAGTGACCATGGGCTTTTTTTGATGCTCTCTTTTTAATTGTTCAGGAAAAAAAAAAATCCCAACCAAGAATTATATGTCCAACAAAATTATCCCTCAAATCTGATGTGAAATTTGGACATTTCCAGAAAAACAGCAATTAAAGGAATTTGTAAAAGCCGGATTAACTCTACAAGAAATATTACAGGAAGTCCTTTGGAAAGAAAACTGATAACCAGGCAGCAGCTTGAGATTAAAATATATGACAATATTAGACAGATATCAACCCAGATAAAGAACTCTCAAAAAATAAAATGGATATATAATTCTTGGTTGGCAGTTTTTTTTGTTTGTTTGTTTGTTTGTTTTTTCTATCAAAGTTTTGTATCTATTATTCCATTGTTCAAGTTGTAAGGTTAATGCTTTGATTTTTTTTCTTTTAGAGTGTGCATTTATTGCTATAAACTGACCTCTGAGGTTTACTTTTTTCTGTGTCCCAAAGGTTTTAGTGTATTGTATTTCCATTCTCATTTGATTCTAGGAATTTTTTAATTTCATCTTTGATTTGTTCCATTCAGTAGTCTTTAAGCAGAATGTTCTTTAGTTTCCAGTTATTAGATTTTTTTTTTCTTGCTCTTCCTATTATTGATTTCCGTTTTTATAGGATTGTGGTCAGGGAAGATGCTTTGTATTGTTTTCCTGTGTTTTTAAATTTGTTGAGGCTTGCTTTGTTGCCTAAAATATGGTCTACTCTGGAGAATGATCCAGTAGCATTGGAGAAGAATGTGTACTTTGCCACTACTGGGTGATGTGCTCTGTATATATCTATGAGGTCAAGTTGGTTGATTGTGGTGTTTAGATCTTCTGTTTCTTTGTTGAGTTTTGTTGTAGTTGTTCTGTCCTTCACTGAGTGGTGTGTTAAAATCTCCTAGTAGTATTGTGGAAGTGTTTATTTCTTTTCTCAGTGTTATTAAAGTTTGTTTTATGTATTTTGGAGCTCAATCATTGGGTGCATATGTGTCTATTATTGTTATGTTCTCTTGGTGGATTGACCCTTTAATCATTTATATAGTAGATTTTGCTTTAAAATTTATTTTATCAGAGATTAATATTGCCACTTCTGCTCTTTTTTGGTTGTTTGCTTGTTATATCTTTTTCCATAGTTTTAGTTTATTTATATCTTTGTGTCTAAGGTGTGTCTGTTGCAGACAGCATATTGATGGGTCATTTTTTTTAAATCCATTTTATCACTCTCTGTCTCTTTACTGGTACTTTTAGGCCATTTACATTTTATAGTGATTATCAGTAAGTATGAATTTATTGATGTCATTTTCTTATGCTTTTATGTGTGTGTGTGTGAATGTTGTTGACTGTTTCTTCATTCCACTTAATTTCCTGTTTTTTTTTTTAATTGCTGAATCTTTATGATGTTCTTTTACATTTTGATGAGTAGGTTTGTTGAATTTCTTTGTGGTTATTGTGAAATTTACCTTTATCTTCCTAAGTCTAAATCAGTAATTTATTTCTTGATACCACCTTGAATTCCTCTCCATATGGAAGTTCTAAACCTATACTCTTACTCCCCCTTTATGTTTTGAAATGTTTGTCAATTACAGATTGACATCACTGGTTCCCTTCTTCTGTCAAGGTTTTATATATATTATCCCATTGTTTTCTCGCCTGCATGGTTTTTGCAAAGTAATCTGTACTTAGTCTTATTGATACCCCTTTGTAGACAAGATTTTGTTTTTTTTCCTGAGCTGCTTTCGGGATTCTTTCTTTGTCTTTTGTTTTGAAAAGTTTGATTATGATATGTCTCAGTGTTCTATTGGGATATAGCCTGTATGGGGTTCGTTATGCTTCTTATATGGTTATTTTCTCATCTTTCATACTTTTCAGAAGGTTTTCTGTCAGCATACCTTCAACAATTCTCTCTGTGCTTTTTGTTGACTCCTCCCTTTTGGTATTCCAAACACAGGAAATAATTATTCTTAATGGTGTCCCACATAACTCTTAGGCTTTCTTCATTTTTCCTCTTTTTTTTTTTTTTTTGTTCCTCAAACAGATTAGTGTCAAGGGATTGTCTTCTATTCTGCTGATTTTGTCTTCCATTGTTTCAATGCTACTCCTTCTATTCTGCTGATTTTGTCTTCCATTGTTTCAATGCTACTCCTATGACTTTCCACTGATTTGTCAATTTCTGCAATTTTATTGTTAAGCTTTGAGATTTCTGGTTGCTGCTTCTGTATTGTTCACAATTGTCTATTTATTTTGTCATTTTGTTCTTGTAATGTTTTCCTGGATTCTTCTTTGTTTTGTCTATGCTTTTCTTGGTTTGTCTGTGTTCTCCACAGTTGTATCTGTATTTTTCTTGATTCTTTGAGGACCCTATACATAAGCCTATTGAATTCCTTATCAGGAAGCTGCATTACCTTTCTTTCCTCAGGGCAGTTTTCTGTTTCTTTGTTATGGTCACCTACTGGGGACATCTTGCCCTGCTTCTTTAGGTGATTTGATTTTGTCTTTTTGTCTCTGGGACATAAGGGACCATTGTATTTATTTTTATTTGTACAATCATTTGTTGGGTCCCATTTTTCTTGTTTTCTTTTGGTGATTCCTGGCAGATGTGGCTCCGGTGGTGCTCTGGTCGCTGGACTGGCCATGGTGGAGTGATCCCTCCTTACTTTGGGAAAGTCAAGTGGCAGGTAGGTGTGGGAACTCAAAAAAAAAATTTTTTTTTTTCAAGTCTCTGTTTATTGGACTTGTGGGGCAGCTGAGGGTGGGTTGGTTTGGCTTTGGCCTCCTTTTATCTTCAGTTTGGTGGCTCAGGAGTGGGGAATGATGCTTTCCATGCATGTGGAGTTTTTGTTGCAGCGGGTGTGGTGGGCAAGTGAGGACATGCTTGTCTGTTCTCTCTGGTTGTGGGGGAAGAAGTTTAGGTGGTAGAGAGAAGGTGGGGGGGGATGTACACAAAGTTGTTCTACCTCCACCTCTTCCTGTGCAGGGGGAGGAAGGAAGGAACAGCAGGCAGATGTTCCTTCAATCTTGCTGCATCTGTCAGTGGTAGAAAGAGGGAGGAAGGCGCAGCCAGTGGGTATCTGTGAACTCACTGTTTTCCCTCTGTGTTCTGGATGAAGGGAAGGAGAAAAGGGCCTCAGAGTAGAAGTGCATGTAGACATAGACCCTCTGGCCCTTGCTGGCCAGGATAAGGGATGTTTTTGAGCCTGGTGGATACACATCCAGTGGTGTTGGCTCAGGATAGGTGAAGGGAGGAAGGAAGGGACTGCAAGTGATATGTGTGCATAGTCTCATCTCCTCTGCCCCTCACTGAGAGGATTAAGGGATGGAGTCACTCCTGGAAAATGTGTGCACAGTAGTAACACTTCATATCAGGTGTGGGGAGGGAGAAAGGGACTATGGGAAGATGTGTGCACAATCACAGCTCTTTGCTCCTTGCTGCCTGGGTTAAGAAATGGAGTCATGTCTGGTGAGTATACATACAGAGGTGCTTCCTCATCTCAGAAAAGGGGAGGGAGGAAAGGAACCGCTGCGGGATGTGCAAGTAGTCACATTTCTTCTGCCCCTTTCTGGGTGGGTTAAGGCAGAGAGTCATGCCTGGAGGATGCACACACAGAAGTGCTGCCTTGCATCAGATGCGGGGGAGAAAAGCAGTGGTGGGTGAGCTCTCTCAGTGTCCCACTTCTGCTGCCCTCCATCAGGCCCTTGGAGGGAGGAGTGGTGCCAAATGGGCACAAGCATGGGAGCCTACCTTGTTTGTTGGGTGGGCAAGGAATAGAAGTGGATGGGTTTGAATGTGCTCAGGGGAAAAGGATATATAGGCTGGTGTTATTGTCCCCCAGTAAGACCAGACAATCGGGGTATGGGGCCCTCTGCCTCCTCTGATCAGGAGGATGGAGTATGAAGGAGTGTCTTCCTCCAGCTAGAATACATGGGTGGTAGGGCTCCTTGTGTCCACTGCAGCCAGAAAGTGGGACCTGTCCTCTCTTGAGTCAAGTAACAGGGAGGCAACTGGGACCAGTTGATGGGCAAGCTTCCTCCGATGCTCTGTGAGTCCACTGCCTTGTGCATGCACTAACTCCTGAGGTCAAGAGCTGCCACTCCTGAGTATCTCCAGTTCTGGATCTGGCACCCTCCCTGTCTCTTCTTCTTTCCATGTGCATCTGTAGAGGCTCTCTATCCAATTTTGGAAAATCTTGAAGTTGCCTTGCAGTTTTCTTCTCTCAAGCTCACTACTGGCTTTGCCCTAAGTTAGCTGTGGTGGTCTGAGTTACTCCTCTTTTGCTGCTTTCCTTTTTACTTCCAATTACTGTTTGATTCAGTTCTTAGACTTTCTTTTTTGATGGTGAAGCTTCTGGGATTGTAATCTGCTTCTGTTGTGCTTGTTTTTCTGGGTCTTTGGTGCAAGGGGTTGTTATGTTGCATGTGACTAAGCCACCACATTGGCTCCACCTGAGGTCCACTTCTTGAGCAATAATTCCAGGTATTTTTTTTAACATGCTTTATTATATATTTATATTGGACAAAAATATTCCTTTTCAAAATATGTGTAGGAGTTTTAAACATAAAATCGTTTTCAAATTTACACTATATAAGCTTTACAGTTCACAACAATAGAATATTTGCAATTCTGTATTTGTTTTAGAGAAAAAATGGCAAATCTATATTTAGTAAGATAGTCTATACTTCTTTCTGGTACATTAAACATGTCATATTTTTAGAAGATAAACAATAGGTACACGTACCTTTGAGTTGCATTTTTCTATGAATTTCCCTTTTGTAGAAATGTGACTACCATACAGAAGAAAGGAGTAGAGGAAGTCAGTATTAATGAGCCATTATGAAAATATTAGAGGACTTCACAAATGTATTAATATGAAAAGAGAAAGATTGAACAAAGAGGAGCCAAACTCAAAAACCAAACGCACTGCCATCGAGTCGATTCCAACTCATAACAACCCTATAGGACAGAGTAGAACCGCCCCATAGAGTTTCCAAGGAGCAGTTGGCAGATTCGAACTGTCAACCTTTTGGTTAGCAGGCATAGCACTTAACCACTACGCCACCAGGGTTTTCCAAAGAGGAGCACATGGTATAAAACAGCTCATAATATTAAAAGAGATTCAAACTGGGAAGATAAGAAAAAGATCAGAGTCAATCAGCATTACATAATTAACCTATATTCTTTTCAAAACAGTTGAAATAATGACTGAAAATGTACTTTATTTCCTTATTAATTTTATTTATTTTGTTGGTGTTGCTGAGAATACACACAGTATAACATGCAACAATTCAACAGTTTCTGCATGTACCATATAGGGACATTTATTACATTCTTCGAGTCGTGCAATCATTATCACCCTCCCTTTATGGGTTGTTCCTCCCCATTAACATAAATTTACTGCCACCTAAGATTTTTTTAAGATTCCTATCTAATCTTTCAAGTTGCTGTTGTCAGTTCGATCCCATATAGTTACATCTTGAAAGACCACAATGCTCAAGGCAGACAGTCTTTACTAGCTGAGCTAAACTGTATTCATTTTTTAAAAAGATTTGGTTTAAGATTTAAAGATTATCTCAGAGTAATAGTTTCAGGAACTTATCCAACCTTCATGGCTCCAGGAAGTCTGAAGTTCATGAGAACTTGAAATTCTGTGCTGTATTTTCCCTCTTTTGATCAGGATACTTCTATAAGATCTTTGATCAAAGTGTTCAGTAAAGGTAGCCAGGCACCATTTAGTTCTTCTGGTCTCATGGCAAAGGAAGCAGTTGTTCATGGAGGCAAATACCAACAAATCCCATATTCTCCTTCTATTCCTGATGCTCCTTCTTCCTCTGTTGTTCCAGGTGAATACAGACGAATTATTGTGCCTTCAATGGCCACTTGCAAGTTTTAAGAGCCTAGGCATCACGTAACAAACTGGGAGGTAGAGAAGAACCAGTAAACATGTTAATAGGCTAGTTAACTGGGATGTCCCATGAAACCAAGACCCTAAAACTCCAAATCCAATGAGGTTTTTGGTTGACATAAGCAGCCTCAGCAGCTATTTTGTTATTGATGTAAATATATGTATCACACAACTTTTGCCAGTTCAATTTTACAAGTGTGCAACTTACTGACAGCAAGTATAATAATCGACTGTGCTATTCTATCCTTCATCAATGTGATATTTCCATCACAGGTCTCTCCTCCTCACCACCATCCTGCTTCCCACTCCTGCTGGAAGGACAGCAGTCCCCTCCTGATCCCACCCACCCCTGTGAATGCAGCCAAATAAAGGAAGCACATGAAGAAAACAAAATGTCATTAAAAAGACAGGAAAAGAAAGGACTGAAATGGATGTTAGAAGAGACTCTGAGCCTTGCTCTTGAATGTTGAGTAGATAAAGAGAAGAGAAAAATGAAGTAAAAGAGCTGAACAGAAGGTTTCAAAGAGCAGCAGCCTGAGAAGACAAAGTAATGTGTTATGATGAGATGAGCAAAAAGCTGTAGTTAGAAAATCAAAAGGGAAGAACACGCTTGGCATTTCTCAAGCTGAAAGAGCTGAAGAAAAATTCAAGCAGACAGTTGCAATGCTGAAGGTGATCCAAAAGAATGTGGAAATTGTTGAATAATATCATTAATATCACACACAAGTAAAATTTTGCTGAAGATCATTCAAAAGTAGTTGCAGTAGTACATAGACGGGATTGCCAGAAGTTGAAGCCAGATTCAGAAGAGGATGTAGAATGAGGAATACCATTGTTGATGTCAGATGGATCTTGGTTGAAAGCAGAGAATATCATAAAGTTACTTACCAGTGTTTTATTGTCAATGCAAAGACATTTGACTGTGTGGATCATAATAAATTATGGATAACATTGTGAAGAATTGGAATTCCAGAGCACTTGATTGTTCTCATGTGGAACCTGTATATAGACAAAGAGGCAGTCATTTGAACAGAATGAAGGGATATTGCATGGTTTAAACTCAGGAAAGGTATGTGTTAGGGTTGTATCCTTTCACAATACTTATTCAATCTGTATGCTTAGCAAATAATCCAAAGCTGGGCTATATGAAAAAGAATGCAGCATCAGGATTGAAGGAAGACTCACTAACAACCTGTGATATGCAGATTAAACAATTTTGCTTGTTGAAAGTGAAAAGGAGTTGAAGCACTTACTGATGAAGATCAAAGACCACAGCCATCAGTATAGATTCCACATCAACATAGAGAAAACAAAAATCTTCACAACTCAACCAACAAGCAACATCATGATAAACAAAGAAAATATTGAAGATTCTGTTTTACTTGGATCTACAGTCAATGCCCATGGAGGTAGCAATCAAAAAGTCAAAGGACGTATTGCATCAGGAAAATCTGCTGCAAAAGACCTCTTTTAAGTGTTAAAAAGCAAAGACGTCACTTTGAGGACTAAGGCACGCTGAAACCAAGCCATGTTATTTTCAATCACCTGTTATGCATGTGAAAGCTGGAAAATGAATGAGAGATGTCGAAGAAGATTTGATGGTTTGAATTACAGTGTTAGGGAAGAATATCGAATATCCCGTGGACTGTCAGAAGAACAAACAAAATCTCTTTTGGAAGGACAGTCAGAATGCTCCTTAGAGGCAAGAATGGTGAGACTTCATCTCAGGTACTTTGGAAATGTTAGGAGGGACCAGTCCCTGGAGAAGGTACATTATACTTGGTAAAGTAGAAGGTCAGTGAAAAAGAGGAAGACCCTCAAAGAGATGGATTGGCAAGGTGACTGTAACAATGGACTCAAGTAAGACAATGTTTCATTCTGTCGTATATGGGATAATTGTGAGTCAGAAACAACTAGAAGGCACCTAGCAACACAACCTAAGCACTTATTTCACTGAGAAATATAACTGAGAAAAGTCACCTTTTTCCTAAATGTAGTAAATAATAGACTAAAAAATATGTATTCATATACATAGGTATATATACATATATATGTATAATATCATACATAAATTATATATGTGTGTGTTTTTTTATACCTGTTTGCATATGAATGCATGTTTTGTGAGAGAGAGACAGAGAGAGAGTGTATGCTAATAGCTATTATCTCGATTATTATCTCGATATGCCAGAGAGAAGAGAAAGCTAATGTTTGAAACCCACTTCATAAAAGTACTTCACCCTGTTTACATAAGTTCTTCGGCAAATTTCACTGGCAAGTTTTTCTCTGAAACACTACACTGAAGAGGGCCACTATAGAATTCTGCGTAAAGTTCAGTTTTTGGTTTTTTTTTCCCCCTGAATCAAAATCCGTTAATTTCTTTTTTACTTTGTGGAATCTATTGACCTTTATAACAAGGCAAAAAATATGCCAATATTGAAGGGTAGAGGTAAAATGAGATTCCAGCCTAGAAATAAATTCAGTTCTAAATTTTTTCAACTGAAAAGAAAGTCCAGGATTTAGGAACCAGTTGGCACAGTGGTTAAGAGCTCAGCTGCTAACCAAAAAGGCAGCAGTTCAAATCCACTAACCACTCCTTAGAAACCCTATGGGACACTTCTACTCTGTCCTATAAGGTTGCTATGAGTCAAAATTGACTCAGTGACAATGGATTAAGTGCTTTTAAGTGAAATGTAAGATACGAATGAGAGTACTCATTGAAACAAGTGTTTTTTTTTATCACTTTTGTATCCCTTAATTAAACCTAAATGAGTCTTTAAATAAAAATTGATATGTTTAATGCTCACTCGTATCTATTTACCTGTCCAATCACATTAGCATATATTAGATTATCATATTAATCTTATGAACATTATTATTGCAACTCCATATAGTTGAGGGAGCTGAGAACCAAAAAGACAAAGCCATGTTGAATTCTTTTACCACCAAAAAATTGACAATTTGTAAATCGATATCCTCTGACTTCCACTTAATCATCTTCCCAAAGGGAATAATTCCCAAACTTTCATATTTTACTATCATATTTTGTGTTTTACTGTGATTTATCACTGTCTGAAGAGCTCATGGATCTGAAGTTAATTGATCTGAAAATAGAAGAGAATACATTTATTTTTTTAATTTTATCTATCCAGTTTTGTCTCTTGTTTCTTATTTTTAAATTGTTTTTATTTTCATTTTTAGCTAGTTAGATTTTAATGAGCTATGATACTAAATGCAAAAAAATAAAAATAAAAGTGTATAAATTGAGTCTTAAAAGGAAGTTTCACTCCAGAGACAATATATATTTACTTATCTAATATGTTTTTCCTTACCCCATGATCCTATCAAAAGTACTATTTAGCTACTCAAATTCTCAGAAATCTCTTCTGAGCAGTCAGAAACAGGAGCAGAGTGGCTAAAAATCCTCACCAGTTTCATAACCTTTTTGTAATGGTCTCAAATCACATGATTCTGTAATGCTCTTAAATAATGTATGACTCTCTAATGTTGCTTATGTAATGACCTTAAACCACAGATGCGTAAATTACTTAAAATGTGACTTAGAAGAAAATGTCTGAATTCAGACAAAGAAAAATAGAAGTATGTGACTTAAGTGAAGAATGTGGCAAACAACATTTAAGCTGACCTTGTCCCTGCATGGTGTCACAAAAGAAAACATAACATAGTTAATCTTTGTAAACTAGCCTTGAGACATAAAAGTCTAAACCACCTCCCTAATGTCTAATCTTGTTGAAAAGATGTGACATTCAGCTAATCTATAAACCTAGACAGAAGTCATAGCATACTAGTCTGATGTTCCACTGGCCAAGGTAAAAAATTCACATATAAACCCGGAATTTCTTTTCAGTCACTAAAAGAAGGCATAGACGGAACCTCACTCTAGATTCTGACTCTCTCTGAAGAGAAGTGTAGGGTGATACCCTGTGCACAACTGGCAACCTAGAACCCTATCTACAAAGGATTTCCACTGAGCCTGAGTTGTGGCCATGCCTTCCTTTCAAGACCTCTAGTAAAGACAAATGCATCAAGTCTAAACATTTGGACTCTAACCATTTAACAAACATTGTAATTGTTAATTCTGAATCTCTGGCTTTACAAAGAATGCCGTGAGGTCTTATTTGTGTGCCTTGCCATTACTACCTTGAAATAAACGAAATGAGTTTAAGCATGACAAACCTGAGTATTTCTTAACTGATTTTAAAAGAAAATCCTCCACAGGGTCATCCAGTATGAACATACTGATAATAAGCTAACATTTGAAGAGCTGCTACTAAATGCTAGGTCTATTCATACATTATATACCTTAATAATCTCAATTGCATTGTTAAGCCTCTTACTTTTTTGAAAGGATGAGATGGACGCTTAGAGAAAAGAATCAATTTGCCTAAATTCATATGGAGAGTAAGTACTAGAAATAATCAAAGCCATGACTATTTGACCTTACAGTCTTCACACTTTTAACTGAACCTTTCAAACCAAAACCAAACCTGTTGCCATTGAGTCGATTCTGACTCATAGCGACCTTATAGGACAAAGTAAAACTGACCATAGGGCTTCCAAGGAGCACCTGGTGGATTCAAACTGCCCACTTTTTGGTTAGCAGCCGTAGCTCTTAACCACTATGCCACTGAACCTTAAAAAAAAAAAAAAAAAAAAAAAAAAAACAGCTTTCCTGTCCCTTCCTGCCTTCTTATCCTAGCCCCTGGGTTTGTGTGCCCATTTAATCTCGTTTTGTTTTATGCGCCTGACTAATCTTTGGCTGAAGGGTGAACCGCAGGAGTGACTTCAGTACTGAGTTAAAAGGATGTCCGCGAGCCATACTCTTGGGGTTTCTCCAGTCTCTGTCAGACCAGCAAGTCTGGTCCTTCTTTTGAGAGTGAGAATTTTGTTCTACATTTTTCTCCAGCTCTGTCTGGGGCTCTCTACTGTGATTCCTGTCAGAGCAGTCGGTGGTGGTAGCCAGGTACCATCTAGTTGTGCTGGACTCAGTCTGTTAGAGGCTGTGGTACTTGTGGTCCATTAGTCCTTTGAACTAACCTTTCTCTTGTGCCTTCGGTTTTCTTCATTATTCCTAGCTCCCGAAGGGGTGACACGAGTTGAGTATCCTAGATGGCGCTCAGGCTTTTAAGACACCAGATGCTACTCACCAAAGTAGAATGTAGAACGTATTCTTTATAAACTATGTTATGCCAGTTGAGCTAGATGTTCCCTAGGACCATGGTCCCCACAGCTCCTAGCCTATTAATTTGGTCCCTCAGAGAGTTTGGATGTGTCTACGGAGCTTCCATGACCTTGCCTTGGTCAAGTTGTGCTACCTTTCCCAATATTGTGTACTGTCTTACCCTTCGCCAAAGTTACCACTTATCTATTGTCTATTTAGTGTTTTTTCCTTAACACCTCTCCCCTCCCATGTAACCATGAAAAATTGTTTCTTTTTGTGTGTAAACGTTTTCATGAACCTTAGCAGTGGTTAAAGTATAGTAGAATGGCATCCCATCACCTTCTAGCAAAACTTCCTTTGATTAAAAATAAGTTAAATGGGAATATTTTCCACATAGTGTCTACTTTTAATGTTTGACCTAGATGATGGAAATCACTGTTGCTTGTATTGGAATGAATTAGAAACCATTGCCTAAAAATAAATTTTTTTTCAAGGTAGAAACATTATTTAGAAAATCTTCAAAGAAAGTCTGCATATAGTACAAATTACCACACTTTATCAAAAAATAAGAATTGTCTTAACATTTTCTAACCTTACAAATGGCCTAATTTGTCAAATCATGATCTATGGATTTCAATGATATGTATAAGTGAGTATTATTAGAACGTCACCCTTCAATATGTTACTTATTGGTGTAATAGATGATTCTCCTTATACTTCATGTGGAGCAGCTGATTACTGATGACAGTTAACATTTTTTGTTTTTTAAATCTCAATTTCTACTATGTGATTTAACTACTTTTAGAATAACTTTAAGAATTATTTTAAGAATGAACGTGAGTTTACCTGTAACTGGATTTGACCTCTTCTCCAAATGACGGAATTCTTTAAAATGTGTTTGCTTCTTGTTGTCATGTTGGATGAACTATTATAGAGTTAATGCTGAGAATCAGTGTAGACCATATTTGGAACTGTAATTAATACCAGGCAACATTGAACTACTTATCCTGAAATTATTTTGAATCAGAGAGATGAAGTTACAATGAACATTTGGCCCTTGGTAAGGTAAAGTTTTTTCATATCTGGATCTGTTATTTTATAGGTAATTGTGTAAGTTCTACTGAAGAAGTTCTTGAAGGCATTTTTTTTTTTTTTAAATAATACTGTGAATCTAATTTTGGTGCATCTCAAAATTATTATTACTTATTAGCTTTTTATGTTTGATTTGACTAAGCAAACCGGATTACAGGTCAACATACATGACAGCATACACTTTTAAGTTGCTTCTTGAATTCAGAAAATGAGATCGACTATTTCTGAATTATATGATCTTGGCAATTTACATGATCTCTTAATGCCTATACATATATTTTTCATTTATAAAATAAGTATAATTATAAAACAGTCCTCAAAGAATTTTTGATGTAATTAAACAAGAATTTATATATAAATTACTTACCAACATTTCTGGTCCCCTAAAAAATAGTAACTGGTAATAATATAGGATACTTATTATGCAAATTATATTATTTGAGAAATACTTAAACATTATCCACACATTAATTGAGTGTTTATTCAAGAAACGTTTATGTGTGGGTCTTCTGAGTCAGGTATTAGTACTAAACTACTGAGATTAAAGATAAATAAGATACAATACCTAATCTTAAAAAATCGTTTTTGTAGTTGAAGTAGAAAGTAATTGAAAAAGTACAATATTGATAAATGTTTCAACTGAGGTAAGTTTAAAGTACTATATGATCACATAACAAAATAATCAAGCTCCAACTTGGGTGGAGGGGGTTAGAGAAGTCTGGTTCTCTTGACAAACGATAATCATTGACCAGAATCCAGAAGAAAGTGAAAAAGCTGAGCAAACAATGTGTGAAAGACAAAGAGTTTCTGAACATAATCAGCAGCCTCTTCAAAGACTATGGGCAAAAGGGACAAAATTGAAGCAATGTGTTGCAATTCAGTATTTGTGTGTGATTTCGGAAGTAATTAAAAAAAAAACTATAGCGGGTTGTGTAATCAGGAGTTAAGTCAAGAAAGGATTGTATTTTATTACACCTGGAGATTGAAATGTATAGCAATAAAGTTTACAGTATTTAAAAGACAAATGACATGATTAAACTTCCCCCTAAAAAAAAGACCCTACTGCTAATGAGTTGATTCCAACTCATAAAAACCCAACAGGACAGAATAGAACTGCCCCATAGGGTTTCCAAGGCTGTAAATTGTTGCAGAAGAAGACTGCCACATCTTTTTCCCACAGAGCAGCTGGTGGGTTTGAACCCCTGACCTTTTGGTTAGCAGCTATTGCCTTAACCACTGTGACCCCAGAGCTCCATGACATGATAATGTCAATTCTCTCATTTTACAGATGTCGGAGGTACTCGGTGATTTCACAGAGGTAACATGTGTAATCAGTGGCTAAGATACCATGATTGCAAACAAATGTTCTAATTCTAACAATATTATATGGCTTAAATTATTTGAAACAGTAAAATGATATAAATATTGTATAACTTCTGAATTTTAGAGGATGCAATGGAGGTTGTTAAGTCACCCAAATTCCTGGAGAGGATAAGGACAATCAGAATTCTGTTTTCTGTGGTATTCAAAGAGATCAACAAGAAGATTTCTGTCAATTTGAATCATAGAACTGAGACAGAACTTCTTGGTCTTGGATGTCAAGGAGATTCACAAAAAAAACCCTCTAAGAAGGGCCACCCCATATATAGGTGTGTGGACCTTGGAAAGCCCCCTGATTTTGATTATTTCTGAAGACCTGAGTGGGACTTAATTGATATACTGAATTGTTCCTCGTTTATAAATATGAAAGAAAATTGTTTTTTTTTGGCTTGTGTCCAGTGAAGCTAATGGAAATAGAGATGATTAAGGCCAGAGTTTGCAAAGTTATTCACTGCAGACTCACAAGAGTTAAAACAATTGTCATCTACCACTTGTTTATTACTGCCTCAAAAAGTCCAGCTATCCAACTTGTTTAAAGAATAGGCAGTAGAATTTATTTGCAATATTGGGAATTTACAATGAAAATTAAGCATTGATAGCACAGAATTCAAAGTCAACAGAATTAATTCAGGGGAAAAAAAGGATGCTTTTATAATCTTTGGTGAAAATTTGATGATCAGTGGTGTAAGGTGCCCTTCATTCTTAAGAAATTATTATAAGGAAGTCACGAATTAATGAAACTGCTTTTCTCACTGCCAGACAAAGAGCAGTAGACTTCTTCCCCACTCACAGATCTGAAGGACCAGTCCTAACCCCACTCCCATTCTGAGTCAACATAGTCTTGGCAGAGGAGAAGCATCCTTGGTGTCTGATTTAAATCTGAATTGCTGTAATTTTTTTAGCATATTAATATGAATTAAATTTTTCTGATGGAAAAGTACTGCATTTCGTAAAGGCCAAATAAAAAAGAAAATCTGATTGTAGAGTTTAAAATAACTTGCTGCATTGGAAAAGATGGGGAGTTGACAAATGAATTCAAGAGGAAAGAGAGTTTCCATTTGGAATCTTGTATTAAAGAACAAGAAAGGTAAACATACCTCTCCAATAAGAATTATTCCTTTGTATAGGCAATTGCCTGAGAACAAATTTTCGGGTGAATTCAACCATGTCAATGAATACGAATTAAGGAATGCACTTAGCATTGACAAATCAACATGAAGAAAAGAAGTATATGCTATTCAGCTCTTTTATTATCCCATCAAGTGGTATGGCAACCTGTGAGCAATGTACTAGGCATATATTCTTCGAGTTGTGGTTGAAATTTCCATTCCCGTGGATGGATGCCCTCTTCTTGTAACTCTCTTTTCTTAGAGGGCAGACATGAATGCAATCTGGTCAGTAGGAGAAACAAAGACTTCTTGGGTACCAGGAATTTGGGGTATAAATACTAACTGTATATAGAAGCTGTATTGGAAATCATGTGCTCATCATTTGGGAATATTGGGTCCATAGATAGCGGTATTTCCACTAGACAGGGGTGGGAGTGAAGCCTTAAGTTCCATGAAAGTTCAATTGTAATCTCTTCATAAGTAGAAGAAATGAATCTCTAATTCAATGAGTAAGTAGGCAATCCAGAATATATTCAGAGTCCTTTTTGGGAAGTTCTGCTTGCCTCCCCACAAAGTCACAACATCTGATTTTCCTACAAGACCATATTTATGACACCTAACAGAATCTTTCAAAAATAAATATATATAGAAGGTATAGATGTATATACCTCTGGGTATTATAAACTTTAAATAGGATCAATGTACTACATAGGGTTTTTCTAGAAAAATGCAACACTACAAAAATGCAGGTAAATATCCTTAAAATGAAACCAGTGAGAGGTCAGAACATATGTCAAGTATTTTAAGTTTGAATGACTCAATCTTTTAGAGGCCTAAGACCCTTCTTCTCTTTCAGACTTTTACATTGTCTTACAAAAGTTTATGACAAATATAGCAATAAGAGAAAGAAGACAATGGCCAAACTGCAATGCTTTTAGAACTCTCAGGACTTTTTTACCTTATGAATTATGCAGTTAACTAGTGCCATTACTTTAGATAAGCAGTCCCTAGGTGGTGAAAATGGTTGAGTCCTCAACTAACTAATAACCAAAAAGTTGGTGGTTCGAAATCACTCAGAAGTAGTGGGGAATAAAGGTCTGGCAATCTGCTTTTGAAAGGTCACAGCCTTGAAAACTGTATGGAACTCAGTTCTACTCTGTATACCTGGAATCTTTGTAAGTCAAAATGGACACAACATCAGCTGGTTGATTGGTTACCCTAGAAACATACCAAGAATAGCTATTATTATAAAGTTAAATTTAAAATGTCTGTTTTATAAAATTGACACATTTATTTAAATTATGATGAATAACGTTTTTCATTGTTATGTACTATAATTAAATATGCAGAGAAATGCTACAATGTGGGCCATTGGCCTGGAGTCAGGAGACATTCATCTAGAATTTTTCATTTTTTGAACTTTTTTTTTTAATCTTTAAATATAGAAATGGAAACGCTGATGGCATAGTGGTTAAGTGCTATGGCTGCTAACCAAAAGGTCGGCAGTTTGAATCTACCAGTTGCTCTTTGGAAATTCTGTGGAGCAGCTCTACTCTGTCCTTTAGGGTTGCTATGAGTCAGAATTGGCTTGAGGGAAAATTTTTTTTTGGTTTAATGATAGAGATAAGGGACTTCCAGCCAACATGTCACTATAAATGGAAGCAACATGCTGTCCCTCCACAGCAAAGACCCAAAAACTAAGTAAAACAGAGACAAACATCAATACTGGAACTCTGAACATCAAATGAAGAGATAAAGAACTCAGCCAGCACTGAATGGAATAAGAAACTGACAGAGAACAGACAGTGAGGAGAGTTATGTGTGGAGGTACCCTATCAGCTAACAGAGCACAGATTTGCCATCTTGGACTCCTGTCGGAGATTGGCAGACAGGGAGTACAGAAAAGCAGCTTCAGGGATTTCCCAGCAGGAGACAGAACACTTGGAAACCAGCCATATACACTTTTCCACATCCTATCCTTCTCTTCCCTGCTCAACCTCCCCAGCTTCATAGCTGGCTGCTGTTGCTCAGCTAGCCATAAAATGCAGGGTCCGTGTCACTTGGATTTGTCCCACCCACATTGGAGATCAGCAGAGAGGGGGTATGGGAAAGCAGTTTAAAAGGGCTCCCAGCAGGAGACAGAGCACCCGGTAACCAGTGATATACACTTTCCCATCCCCCATCCTTCCCCCCCTGCTGCTCAGCTTCCTAAGCTTCCCACCGGCCACAGTCTCTTGGCTGGGATGCACTTGCTTTACCCTCTTGCTGCTTGGATTTGCCCTGCCCAAACCCAGAGTACCCTTTTTTTGTTGCTGGTGTTTCTTTTTTATGCTTCGCTTGGATTCTTTCGTGCCACTAACCACCTCTCCTTCCTTTCTCTGGAATACCTGGTTCTGTGTTCAATCTTTGCTTCTTCTTGGAAAGCTGTGAAGCACCACTTAACTGGGGAACTGTCTCCCAGGCCTGCACCACCATGTTGGTGGGATCCCAGGGCTTTTTAATTTTTATTTTTTTGCTTTGTTTTATTTTGTTCGTTTCCTTTTTCTTTTCATGGCTTGGGAGTCTGTTCTAGGTGGGCTGTCCTGCATGTCTTGGGAGTTACTTCTCCAGTCTGCACAGCCACACTGGTGGGATCCCTGGAACTTTTTCTTTCTTTTTTCATGTTTTTTTTCTAATTTTTATTTATTTGTTATTTTTTTCTTTTTTGTTTCTCTCCATATCTCAGTTTCTCATCTTTCCACTCCAACAGCAAGCTCCCTTGGCACTTTTTTTTTTTGTTTGCTTGCTTTTGGCTTCTGTTTCTCTCTGTCTTCTCTCTCCTCTTTCCCATACCTATCTTAGCTTCACACATCAATACCACCCTTCTGCTTTCTGCACACCTGCACTGTGTCTGAACATCACAACCCCAAGCAGCATAGCACAGCCTATTGTAACCTACCCTGCACTGATTCCTGGCCTGCCCTGTTGGTCCTAGTACATGCCACAAACAACCCACCCCAGCCCCCCCCCTTCAGCTGGACTTGCCCTGCTGCACCATTGCTGAGCAACTTGCACTGCCTGTTGGACAAGGAGGTGAAAAGACTAGCCCACAGACAACAAGGAATGCACAATCCACCTGCTGAGACATAACAAAATAAAACAAAAAAGCAAGATGAAACAAACAAATTTACAAGCAATAGATGAAGAAAATAATTACTGAATGTCCCAAAGACAGAAGACAATATCAAAACATATAAGAAAACAGAACAGGATGGTTCCAGTAGGCATCCAAAATAACACCAGATGACTTTCAGGTAGAAAAAAAGCACTGGAACTACCTGACAGAGAATTCAAATCTCTAAAATCAGAGCTATCCAAGAGTTGAAGCAAAAAGCTGACAAAAATGAGAAAAAAATAGGCAAATCAATGGAAAAGGCAGACAAATTCATAGAAAATACAGACAAATTCATAGAAAATACAGACAAAAAAAATGGAATAATTCAAGAAAATAATACAGGAACAAAATGCCAAAATAAATTCACAGCTAGAAATCATACAAAACAACATTTAGAGATACAAAAGATAAACAACAAGATTTCAGTTATGGACAGGGTCATATCTGAGGATCAGGTTTGAAACAATGAAAGACAGGATCAGCGAAGTGGAAGACAAACACTTCTGTACAACTCTGAGAAAAAAATCAGAAAAAAGGAAAGAAAAAGAATGAAGAAGCCCTGAGAATTATGTGAGATGCAATCAAAAGCAAAAATTTGGAAGAGATAGGAACTCCACAACAGGGGGAGAAAACATGGAGAGGACCACTGAATAATTGCTGAAAGAAAACTTCCCTAATATCATGCAAGATGAAAAGCTGACCATCCAAAAAGCTTGACAAACCCCATATAAGATAGATCTCAAAAGAAAATCACCAAGGCATATCATAATCACACTCCCTAAAACCAAAGACAATTGAGCCCAATTCAATGACTGAGGGACTTCAGGAGATTAGGAGTGAGCATGGTTATAAAGGCTTCCACCCCTGCCTCAACTCTGGGAGCTTTAAGGGTTATTCCAGCTTCAGAGCTCCAGGCTGGGTCACTTGCAGCTTTCATTGATACAGCAGCACAACTTAACTTTTCCTCTGCCCAATTCTGCTTCATTTTGTCACAGATATTGATCCCAAGAGCACTCTCTAATAAACATCTTATATGTTACTGTTTCAGGAACTGCTTACAATTGAATCCAACATGTGACAGTCCCCAATTATGAAAAGGCAGTTTTATTGCCCCTCCATTTGGTGGTTAATCCTAGTATCCAGAGACCTGCTAATAAATATATAAAGTCTTCTTACATCTACTCCAATGTATTCTGTATGTTCTTTTATCAATCAAGTCATTGGAGTATGTACCCAGAATAAGTCTCCAGGATAAATATAGGGTAAAATAATACGGAAATATGTCTTTCTTAGATTACACATCCCATAAGTCCAAATATTACATCTAAATTATAATCATTTATAATATTTTGCAGTATATTTTACATTAAGAACTACAATAAAATATAGAGTTTTCACATGTGCCTACACAGTGCAAGGCAAATTCCTTTGCTGTAATATGTTCCCAAACATAAATATTTTTTTTCCTGTATCACTATGATTCAGTGAATTAGAAACTGAGAAACTGGTGGCTAACTTTATAAAAAGAGGTAAAGTACAATTTGTATGCAGGAAAATAATCCAAGAAGCTGAGCTGTATGAAGGAGAATGTGGCATCAGGATTGGAAGAAGACTCATTAACGACCCTGTGACATACAGATGACACAACCTTGCTTGCTGAAAGCAAAGGACTTGAAGCACTTACTGATGAAGATCAAAGACTACAGTCTTCAATACGAATTACACCTCAACATAAAGAAAACAAAAATCCTCCCAACTGGACTAATAAACAACTTCATGATAAATGGAGAAAATATGGAAGTTTTCAAGGATTTCGTTTTACTTGGATCCACAGTCAATGCCCATGGAAACAACAGTCAAGAAATCAAATGACATATTGCCTTGGACAAATCTGCTGCAAAAGATTTTTTTTTAAGTGTTAGAAAGCAAGGATGTCACTTTGAGGACTAAGGTGTGCCTGACCCAAACAGTGGGAATTTCAATTGCCTTATATGATATGAAAGCTGGGTTATGAATAAGGGAGAGCAAAAAAGAAATGATGCTTTGGTTTCTTGATTGCTGCTTCCATGGGTGTCGATTGTGGATCCAAGTAAAATGAAATCCTTGACAACTTCAAAATTTTCTTCATTTATCATGAAGTTGCTTATTGATCCAGTTGGTAGGAGACTACCAAGGAGATAGACCAATCTGTCCTTGGAAGTGTTTATGCACGTGTTAGTAAACCCAGTACTCACTTTTCTGACTTTTCTACTTCTGACAAAGAATTTCCATTATGCTTAAAATTTCTTTTCAATTAGTAAAGGTGGAACCCCTTTGCAGATGAAAGGGAGTGGCTCAAGGCACTTTAAATTCTTAACATATTTCCCTCATTAAGGAAATCTCAAAAATGTTCCCTTAATAGGAACAGTTCCTGAAAGGCAATCCAAAAATAGACTGTAACATTCCCCGTGTCACCTTTTCTACAATGGAGAACTTGTATTTCAATTGAGATATGCCTATATTCACCAAGTCAAATGGTCTGAAACCATCAGTATGTTTCAAAGATCCTGTTATTCTAAACCTAGAGACTATGAATAAATAAATAAATCTAAGCTATTTTTTGGTTATGGGTGTAATATTTGCTACTGTATGCTTTAGACACAAGTATCAGGTTTTATTTTCTTTGACTATATAGTAATAACTTGAACCAGAAAAATTATACCCTTATCAGTTCTAACATTTTTTTTTTCTATGCCATATTTATCAAACACTATATAGGGAGCTATGTGTTGGCATTCTTAAAACATTGCTATCTGATGTACAAGCTCTTTATGGGACACTGTAGGGTAGCTGTGAGTTGAAGCTGATTCATTGTCAGTGCACTTTTGGTACTTTGAATGATAATTTCTGACATTTTTGCTACAATTCCAAATCTAGCTCACTTCAGCCACAAAGATAGCTACAATGCTATGCCCCATCTCACATGCTGTTCTGTAATATTGTGTTTCCTTTCCTCCATCAAAAGTTAATACCAAATTATTCTTTTAATTTGACAGGCCTTGTGACTTCTTCAAATTACAAGATGGCAGGAGTGATGCTATGAGACTACCAACATTACCTCAGAGAAGGCCACTGCTACTTCCATCTGGTTCTTTTAGGATGATTTCACTGGGGGCATCTAGCTGCCATGTAGAAAGTTTCACTCCCCTGAGATCACAATGATTGATATGCCACGTAGAACAGTCAGCAGCCATTTTCAACTGTCAACCATGAGAGCCATCATGGATATCCAGTACAGTAGAGCTTCTAAATGGCTAGAAACTCTGCTGAGTCCTTTCCAAATTCCTGACCTACAACATTATGAGTAATATAAAATGATCGTTTTAAGCACTAAGTTTTTGGAGTAATTTTTTATACATCAATAGTAACGAGAGCAGCCTCACTGTCAGATAGCCATGGCATAGTGAATTACTAGATTTTTTTTTCTAGGAAGTTTCTCAAGTATAACACTAACTAACATAATACATTTAGTTATATTTTCTGCCTTATTTTGGAAGATAAAATTAAATCAGGGAAAAATTTAAAAAAGAGTAATATTGAGTTGGAAGACCATCAATACTCTTCAAGTTTACATATAGGATCCATATCACCATTCTTGAGCAAACGAGTAAGTCATGGTCCTTGAGTCATTTTCGGCACTGTAGGATGTGGTCATGATATTGCTGGTGGAAGGTTTTAGTAAAATTGCAGAGAGTCTTGACAGTACTGGATGAGTCATTGAAAAACTGCTTACAATATGTCCTAAGACACCAAATATATTTAATTCCCTGAAGTTTGTAGGGTAGAGCAAGTAGAAAAAGGCAGGAAACTCAACTTCTGCTGGAAAATCACTGTCCCATATTGGAGCCCTGGTGGCATAGTAGTTAAGAGCTTGGTTGCTAACAAAAAGTTCGGCAGTTACAATCCATCAGCCATTCCTTGGAAACCCTATGGGGTACTTCTACTCTGTCCTGTAGGGTCAATATGAGTCAGAATCAACATGATAGCAAAGAGTTTAGTTTTTTCTCTCTCTCTCTCTCTTTTTTTTTTTTTTTTTTTGGTTTATTGTAGTTTTGGTAATATGCTGAAGTGCTGTAAAACTTGTACTTGTCAGCTGACAGTTTCAAACTGAGTTCCTTAGGGCAACCTAGCAATCTAAATGTCACCTGTCATACTTTCTAATATCCCTTTCCCACAACAGAGTTGGATGGCTTAATACACCAGCATTTCCAAAGAGTTCATAACCCTGATCAGTGCATCTTTCAGCTCAAGAAGATGCATTATAATCTACAGCTACATTATTTATTCAGAATTGCTTTTGTGCCACCAAAATCATGGAGTTAAAGCACCTCTAGGTCCTACCTGAATGTCGTTAATTATTTGCACCTTAATACATTTTGTTTGTATAATTTTGTTATAAATAACTGGTTTTAGATGGGATAATTTTTTCAGAATTATTTATTAAGTATAGGATCTAGTCACTCCTTTGAGTGAATATTTCCTTTTAAACAACCCATCCACAGAGCAAAAACCTTTTACTCCAAGCTCATAGATTTTCTGCCAGTAGTGTTTCATTAGAATCAGAATAAAAGCAAAATCTTTAAAACAGCTTGATAAATAGTCTGGCCCATGGCTACTTCTCTGACCTCATCTTTTAAAAATTTTCCTTTGGAAAGAGTGTGCTTAAAATGATGATTATTTCTTGATCTTTAGTTTGAACCAAAGATTTTAAAAAATGAATGTCCATCAGTAAGAAAAATGAGTGAATAATTGTTTTGTATAATTATGCTTCATGTAGCCATTCAAAATGATTTGGAACTGTATCTCTGAGGGTCTTCATGTGCATTTTGTAAGAGAGAAACACAGTTCAGAAAAGTATAGAAGATTAATTTCATTTCTATAAATAAAAAATTAATGGAAACCTCACTTATGTAATGTGTACTTGCACACACATGCACTCTCACATACATACACGCACACACTTAACGTATACATTGATGGCCAAAAATACATTAATGGAGATAGTAGTGGGGAATTTTCAGATTATTGAAATTCTTAAATATTTTCCAATTATATTTGAATTACATAAAACAAACAAAATAAGAAAGTAAAGAATAAACATATTTACTTAAAATTGTAAAGTGATAAAGTTATTTTATTATGTGGTTCAGTTGCTTGTTTATGGTGGAAATAGAGCAACAAGGACTAGACCTACTTGTCAGAGATGACCCCCCCCCAAAAAAAATGTATGTAACAATGGTTTTCAACATACTGGACTTCAGATGATAGAAGACAGCAATTCTGAGAAACTGGAAAAATACAATGTGTGCCCTATGAGTGCTCCACTTTACTATTTTGAGAGGGTTTCTAGGCTAGAGTGCAGAAAGGGAAGTCAAGGTCAAGACTCCTTACACTGAAGGTTGCACTCCTTACATTGAAAACATGGAGCAGAGAGTCTAGGGGAACCAGGGAAGACAGAGTTCTCAGGACAGAGTACTGAAGAGATAAGAGCTGCCCAGTCGAAATCTCAGAGATTTGAAAGATGGCTCCCTTTGAATATTCAGGATTGACCAGCTCATATGTATGAAGAAACTACTTCAGACTGGGGAAATAACCATCCAAAAGACTTAGAAGGGACAGCTGCCATACCCCCTCCTAGGAACTTTATCTCTCTGCCTGATGTAATGGGATAAAAGCATGGGATTTATAATTAGTGAGGGTTAGAAATGAGTGTTGCATATCATACACAAACGTATTAGCTGTGTAACTGCCAGCACAATACTTAATACCCTTTAGCACCACTTTTCTGTATTTTACAGTCTAAATAATAAGAGTGGCAAACTCATGGAGTTACTGTGAGGTAGAAATGAGAGAATGGATGTAAAAGGCATAATAAAATGTGCATCTTACAAAAGAGGCCTTGGTAAATGCTGCTAACATTTTATTATTTTTATCATTATTAGAACTTACTCACCTTTCAATTATACTTCACTTCTATTTTTATGGAAATCTGCTATTAGTATTAAATATATTTTAAATGGAGATATGTTTTGGAAGTTATATTGAGTTTGAACATTATTGAATAGTTAGGCCTTAAAAACAACTTTTAGGATCAAATGCACATGAGAAAATAATTAAAAGGTATTAATTTATCTTGGAAAACATTTAATATGACATAAGATTTATAAGACAAAAAAGAAAAACAAATAGATAATAAATTTTGAAAAGGCTGAAAAATCTGAGACCATCACCACATCTTGATATAAACTGGGCAAGTAGCAAACTAGAATAGGACAGGCCTATTATAGGCACTGGTTTTTTTTTTATTATTATAGGACAATTCTATAGGACAACTCAAAATACAAAAGCTCTCGTTCCAGGTCTGTCTTTTGGGGTTGAAATTCTGTACTGTTTCTACCATTCTGGAGGCATAATTGAGACAAAACACTATTTTTCACAGTTTCTCTTTGATTCAGCATGGGCAGGTGGTTACAATCTACCTGATAAAAAGATCATTTTTTTTAAGCATTCCATGTATTTTTGCATTACTGTAGATGTCTGGACTATAAAATAGTGTCCACATTAAAGAGAGAGAGATAGTATAATGGGTTGAAAATTATATGCTATGCTTCCTCCTTTTTGAGCTCTGCACCTCAAATAAATTAGATTCTTGATTCTTCTTCAATAGCTTTCAAAATAAAACGTTAAAAAAAAGTTATGGTCAAGTCTCATGGTTGACTCCCTGTGTCAGAGCAGAACTGTTACATAAGGTTTTCAATAGCTAATTTTTTATACAAGGACTCCCAATCCTTTCTTCTGAGGTTTCTCTGAATGTATTTGAGCCACCAAACTTTCAGTTAGTAGCAAGCACTTAAATGTTTGCACTACAAGGGGACTTCAGACTTAATAATAGTTAATTAAAATAATCCATAGTGTAGGTTATGAAGGACAAGATAAGCTGTTCTTATCAATGGAACACATGTAAACTATTACCAATATTTGTAATGATCTGTGTAGAATTTATGCTTAGATGCTTTGGGGAAGCTACAGTCATGGGGACTCTGACCCAAACTACAAGTCAGTACTCTGAGGAAAGTCCAATGTTGGCAGTTGATTTTAAATAGAATGATGGCAGTAAGAAGAGGCAAATTCTTGCTCAAACAATTGTATGATCTTGGTGGGTAAAAATAAATAAAGTTTATGTCTTATTCACACAAAGCCCACAGAGGGTTCAAAAGTCCTACACATCATGATGCAGCAGTGAACCTCTACATCAAAATGTTACTTGACCATTGCTGAAACAAGGGAAAGTTGGGCACTGGTAATTATATGCTTCCACCTGGGAAAGACACACATCATTCCAGAATATATTTTGTTGGCCAAAGCAATTCATATTGTCATGCTTACTCTCAAGTAGGTGGTGGTAAATTCATCTTCCTGTGATCCCAAAGTAGAAAGGAAATGTATGTTATTTAATGTGAACAGTGTTAATGTTTGCCACAGACTAAACTAAACATAACAATCTCATAGAAAACCTTTCTGGATTTTAGATAGCTTTTCCGCACTACAGGGTCTGGATGAGTAGTAATCAACTCGATGGCAATAGTTTTTCTGGTTTAAAAAACCGATGAAACAAAACAAACAGAACAACAACAAAACCCAACAAAGTCTACATGGTAGTTCTTTTTCTATATCCCATGTCACCAGAATAATAAGCCATCTCAAGAGTCACATAAATTATGTCTATGTCTCTCATTAGATTGTTGGATTAATTTATTTCAACCTTCAAATCTCAGTTAAGTCAGTATGCCCTGATTATGGGAAATGTTTTCCAATACTCCTTCATTTTGCTTAGGTGCTCCTTCTATCTAAACCACACCCTACTGTACACCACAACAATCGTGTACACTAGTGTCACGTAATAGTTAACTGCAAGGCTCTGGAACAGGCTACATGGGTTGGGATTCTCGTTCTGGGCCTTTTATGTGATCAAGACAAATTATTCTACTCCAATGGTTCAGTTTCCTCATCTGTAAGGTATAATGTTTTTCTGAGAATTATGAGTTAATAAATATTCCCTTAAGAATATTAAATATTCAATGAATACAACCCATTACAGTTATCATGACTCCTTTCAGAACAAAAACAAGGATTTCATGTCTTTGAATCAGTAGCATGGAATATAGTAACTGACACATAAAAAAGTTCTATAATTTTTATTGGATAAACACATAAAAAAATGAAGGAGAATTTGTCTTCAAAGTCCTTAATAAAAAACCTATATGTTTTAGAAGGAGTGTTGGTTGTACAGTGGTTAAAGCCCTTGGCTGCTAACTGTAAAGTCAGCGTTTCGAACCCACCAGCTGCTCCACGGGAGAAAGAAGTGAATTCTGCTCCCTTAAAAATTCACAGCCTTGGAAACCTTATGAGGCAGGTCTACTCTGTAATATAGGGTTGCTATGAGTCAGAATTAACCTGACAACCCCAGGACTGGTCCTAGACAACATTGAGTTAGAAAAATAAATAGTTTCATTTTTCTCCTGTTTTTTATTCTCATCTTCTATTTCAAACCTCAAGTTACTACTTAAAAATCTCAATCACATTTAGAAATAAATGAAAAAAAAAAAAACTATGTTTTTTATCTGTGCCAGGATACACAATAGATTTTTAAAAATCATACTGTAATATAGTAAATATAGAGTTATCTGGGTCTCTTCAAGTGAGAAACCAAATGTAAGGCATTGAAGACGCTTTACTCTGAAACAGTCTTGTGATAATCCATTTTGATGAATTTACTGTAGACATGCATACGAGGATAGAAGAGGTGTTTCAATATTAATGCAAAATGTTTGCAATGATGGCCTTTGGATGCCTACAAGAGAAGCTGCTAGGTTTAGAAGAAACGTGTAACGGAAGAAATAGATTGTGTAAAAGACACATGAGGAAATGCTCACAAACAATAGCCATTAGAGAAATGAAAATCAAAACTATTATGAGATATCATCTCACCCTGATGTTACTGACACCAATTTAAAAAAAAAAAAAAAAAAAACAGAAAATAACAAATGTTAGAGAGGCTGTGGGGAGATCAGAACTCTTACGCATTGCTGGTGGGAATGCAAAATGGTATGCAACCATTTTAAAAAACAATATGGTGCTTCCTTAAAAAGCTAGAAATAGAAATACCATATGATCCAGCAATCCCGCTCCTAGGAATATATATATCCTAGAGAAATGTGTTTTTTTTTTAGAGAAATGTGAGTCATCACATGAATGGACGTATGCACACCCATGTTCGTTGCAGCATTGTTTATGATAGCAAAAAGATGGAACCACCTTACTTGCCCATCAACAGATGAATGGAGGAACAAACTATGGTACATATACTCAACTGAATAGTACAAAACCATAAAGAATAATGATGAATCTGCAAAGCATCTCACAACACAGGTGAATCTGAAGAGCATTATGATGAGTGAAATAAGACATTCACAAAATATTGTATGAGACCTCTATTATAAAAACTCATGAAAAGATTTATATACAAAAATAAATAATCTTTGATGGTTATGAGGGAGGTGATGGGTGGGCATGAAAAAACACTAAATAGACAGCAGATAGTGGTAACTTTGGTGAAGGGTAAAACAATACGCAACACTGGGGAAGCCAGCACACCTTGTCCAAAGCAAGGTTATGGAAGCTCCATAAACACATCCAAACTCCCTGAAGGATCAAAGTACTGGGGTGAGGGCTGTGGGGACCATGGTCTTGGGGAACATCTAGCTCCATTGGTATAACATAGTTTATAAGGAAAATGTTCTACATTCTACTTTGGTGAGTAGCATCTGGGGTCTTAAAAGCCTGTGAGTGCCCATCTAAGATACTCTAATGGTCTTACCCCATCTGGAGCAAGGGAGAATGAAGAAAATCAAAGACACAAGGGAAAGATTAGTCTAAAGGACTAATGGACCACAGTATTACAGCTCCACCAGACTGAGTCCAGCACAACTAGATGGTACCTGGCTACCATCACTGACTGCTCTGACAGGGATCACAACAGAGGGTCCTAGACAGAGCTGGAGAAAAATGTTGAACAAAATTCTAACTCACCAAAAAATGCCAGACTTACTGGCCTGACGGTGACTGGGGAAACACCAAGAATATAGCCCCCGAACACCCTTTCAAAGCAGTAATGAAGTCACTCCTAAAGGTCACCCCTCAGCCAAAGATTAGACAGTTCCATAAAAAAAAAGGAGACTAAATGGGTACATTAGCCCAGGGGCAAGGACGAGAAGGCAGGAGGAAAGAGGAAAGCTGGTAATTGGGAACCCAAGGTCGAGAAGGTTAGTGTGTTGACATGTAGTGGGGTTAGCAACCAATGTCACAAAACAATAAGTGTATTAATTGTTTCATGAGAAAGTTGTTTGCTCTGTAAACCTTTATCTGAATTACAATAAAAAAGAAAAAAAAAAACAGCGTGAATTAAATTATGATATGCCATTGATGTTAAAACATATTCTAATATCAGAACTGTTAAAATGTGAAATAATGTATGTCTTATATTCAATAAATATGGTAATCATTCTGAAAAAAATCTGCATTTTATTGCAACCAAGCATTTCAATAGAATTTAAATATAAACCTAAGTTTGATCAAAAATTAGATTACAGTAAAAATTTTAATAGAATTTGCAGTAAATGTTCTAATAGGATTTAAGCATGCCCCTAAAATTAATCCATCTCGGCTTCCATGTACATTTGTGCTCACGACCATGTAGATGTATGAAGCGTTGAAATGTAATTGCTTCTTCCAAAGTTTGTCTAAATACCCTGACAAGGTATTTTTGTGTCAAGTAAATTGTATCACAGTGATCCCTAATCTCTTTAATTCAGTGTTGCAAATCATCTTTTTTTTTTTTTTTATATTCTTCTTCAGCAAGGTACTCTCTGTATTAAAAAAGGAAAAATACTCTTCTTGCTTCTAGTTTACAATTGTTTGTTAATATAGTAATGGAAAGAGGTAAAATTTCAAATACAGAAACAAGTTTCACAAATATAATAAACTAAGGCAAAAATCACAAACCTGAGACAGGGTAAGATGATTATTTTTGTACTAAGGTAGAGTTTAGAGTAGAAGTTGATCAAATAAGTCAAAAATAATTTTACCAGCGGAAACATTGGAATAGGAAATCCCATGGTGAAAGAACAGGCATGAACTACAGCATGCTAATGTGAACTTGAAATTTGAAATTTGGACTAATGTAAGCTGAATATTTGAAATTACTTTTTTTGATTCAAAAAAGCCAAAACTCTTCCAGAAGCTCAGGAAACATGCAGTGTCAAGACACTGAAAAAAAAGGCCCAGATTTCAGATGTGTTGAAAGTCTAAAATTTATTTTTCTTTGATAATTTTATTATATTTCAGACGTAAAGAAAAATATATATGTTAATATAGTGCTCCTGATGTCCAAGATTCTACTTCAAAAAATATTCCTATGTTGTTACATTTATTTCAGCTCTTCAAACTACATTATAGGTGTGTTGAAATCATCTTTGGGATACACTCTGTGAGATAACTCTCCCTTCATTGTCTAAGAGAATGAGCACTCTTCTTCTAGTTGGTGTGTACTCTGCCTATGCATTTATTAATTTTATTGCAGATTTATGTGTCCAATTTAATATTTAGCTGTGGGGGGGTTGATAAATTGCATCACATTGATAATTTTGACACCTATCTTTTTCCGTCAACTTTATTTATTGAAATTTCCCAAAAAAGAAAGAAGCGATTGTGGCTGAAGCTCCAATTTATAACTCATGAAGACCCAATCTTCTTCGCTGATCATGGCCAAGGACATGGATCTTCGTGGAGACTAATAAAGGAAATGCTTTAAAAAATTACCATGATAGTATAGTTAGTTTTCAGTTTATTTAGGACTGTTATACCACTCTGCGATGAGTATTTTGCAGCTCCATTATTTCCGAAGACACTGCAAACCAGGCCCCATGACAGCTATGTGTTTCCGGGACTGAAGACCTCATGCAATGATAATCAGAGATGAGCTAAGACTATCAGTGCACCTAGAAGTGAGGAAGAAGGGAGTGGATAACATAGCTACAACTCTCGGAATATCTGGCTTAAGCCAAAGTAACAATACAATACAGATGTAAGGAAATTGAGAAAGGAATAGAAGTGAAATTGAATAGGTTTTTGTGGAGCCGGGAAATATCTTCCTCCAAATTGAAATCATAACACAAATCACAACATACATACACTCCTGGTTCTATTGAATTCTATAGTAAGACAATAAGAAAATTGAGATTTCTGGGCTTCTTTACTTTCACTTTTTTTTTCTCATGAAATACTGTACAACAAGCTTTAAATTCATCAGAATGTGTTTTTACACATTTTTAAAATCAAGATTGTCACATGGTAGGTATTAATCCTAACAAATGTGTTGAAATATTTTTTGTCTACTGTAGTCAGAAACTTGCCATGATTTTATACTATTGGATAGCGCTAAGGGGAACGATGAGTAGTTACCACTGTTAATGTGCTGCACCATCAGGGCTCCCTTACAACATTAGCTGTTGTGAATAAGTAAATATACGACACGTTTTGAAGTAACATCACCTTTACTGTTATAAAGCAATTATTATATAATCTTTCTGAAACTCGTTTTAGTTTGAATATAAGTGAATATCACTTATGGATTAGGAATACTATTTTCTACTAATAAAAAAGCAAATTACATGACCAATATCTATCTATCTAACTCTACTCTTCTTCCATCTCTTAAAAAAAAAAAAAAAAGTTGAAAAACAAAACACTGCACTAGATTAATTCATTCACTGCATTTATAAAATTCAAGTTTTCCCTTCATCATCATGTTGGAAATAATCATTTCACTATCCTATTATACTACGTTTGTGTGGAAAAGATTAGGTGGTTATTTAATATACTATTTACTCTGAATAAACTCCAATTCAAGTGAATTTCCAGCTGCTATGATAATGACTTTCTGACATCTTGCTCAACAGAAGTGCAGCTCCTACTAATAAACAAATATCACCTACATACAAGGAAAACACACTGTTAAATGGAAAATGCAATAAACTTGGATTAACATCAACCTTTTCCACATACTTGCTTTGTGCTTAAAAATGCATATCACATAATCATTGCTAATTGCTCCTAATTGAAAACCTTCGGTATAAGTTATGTTGAAGGTGCATACAATCACTCTTTTGTCCCTGTGATAAGCTGTCATTTATGCTGTGATATATAGCTGGTGAACTAAAACTGAGGGATGATGTCTGGCTTTAGTGCCTTTACACACCATTCACATGGCCTTGGACTTAAATTTGTCTGGGCCTCAATTTCCTTATTTGGTTCTGTAAGGATCTCATACACAGTATATACAAATAGACGTTGGAAAAGGGCAATGGAGTATGAGAGTGTAAAATATTCTCAGTGTGATTTACGTAAATTCTGCCAGTGGGTAAACATGATCACCACCTAGATGAAGCATTTCATGACTTCTTCAGGAAGAGCTTGTTACACTCCCTCTGTGAATTATAAAAGCATTTATCCTGTATTATAATTAAGCCATTTACTACACATCCTCCCCATCGGACTGTTCTCAAGGGCTTCTACTACATTATCTAGAAAGGAATATGCGGAAGAGTGGGAAGGAGGGAGAAGAAGAGTAGATCTTCTCAGGAATATATAGTTTTTTTTATCCTATTGTCAACTGACAAAAATCATTTGGAAAAAATCATATGAAGAAACCATTAACCCATCTGAATAATGGCTTCTGATTTCCACACAAATTGACACTGATTTTTTCTATAATTTTTGGCTCTCAATTAGACTAGCTTATCCTCCCATCGCCAGAGAGGCATTTTCTGTCATTTGCATTTATGACTTATACTACTCTCTAGTTTTTTGTATAGCTCCTGGATTTTCATATTTTTGATTTGTAATCTTTTATATTTTTTTCTTTAGAAATACCACTTCCATTAAGTATGCACAACTAACACACAACCAAATGTTCTAGAAATACGAACTTGAAAACAAAGCAAAACATCTGCTTCTCCCCATATGTAGGTCTAACTTCAAATGTCTTTTATTTATATTTGGCTGTTGGGGATTGAATTTAGTTCCCCAAAAATATGTGTTGAAATCCTAACCCCTATACCTGCAAATGTGACACTATTTGGAAATAGGAGTTCTTTTGTTATGTTAATGAGGTAATACTAGGCAGCTTGGGTCATAAATCTAATCATATTTGAGTTATAAAGAGAGCAAAATAGGCACAGAGAGCAGAACAGACACAGGGGAAGACACCATCTGTAGACAGACATACAGGGCAGACAGACATACAGGGCAGACATACCTGCAAGCACAGGAACTCCAATCATCACCGACTAGAAGCTGGAATAGACAAAGACGGATCTCCTCCTAGAGCCATAACCTCAATGTGGACTTTTGCCTGCTGGGGTGTGAGAAAATAAATTTCTGTTCTTCAAAACCATCCACCTGTGGCATTTTGGGTTGTGGCAGCACCAGGTAATTAAGACATTGGCCAATAATTGTATTGCCACTATTTCTAAATAGTCCACTTCAACTTTTATTGGTCAATCCATAAAAAAAAAAAACCATTATATGTGAATTAAAAAATAATATAGAGTTAATATATGCATCAATTGGTTACTTCCCTACATAATTTCTCTCAGATCCCTTTCTCAAAACAAAGAGGAAAAATAAAGAGCTGTTTCTTCTCACAGTTAAAACTCACTCATCCCCTTAAAATATATTTTGTATTCAACCAGCTGTTCCGTGTGTGATTGGTGCTGGAGATGGGATTGAGACACAAGTTTATAGAATAGATCCCAGAAGTAGGATCATGTTCCATTCTATTCTTTATATTCCAATTGCTCTCAAAGGCTGTACATAGGAAGGGGGATGACGTGAGATGAAGATTCGAGGCTCATCCTAAGAAATGTGTTCCAAATGCTCCTTCCCTAAGGTAACAACTTTCATTTTTCTGATGTATATGTGAGTGCTCCAGGATCTCCAGTAGGGAGTGAGTCAGGGGCACTTGAGATAGTTTTGATGTCCACTCCTTAATGCTTCTCCCTGACCAAACACCAGTCCACTGTTATCCATTTGGTTGGTAAATTTCAAGTCATATAGAGCTTCATTCATATTGCAAGTTAAAAGAGATTATATAGGTGCAGAGGCCTGACCTGATTTCTAAATCAGACAAATCTTTAAGAAGTACAGGCCTGTGTTTCCTAATCTTGGGAGGGAAAAGGCGTTGCTTGCACATTTTTCATTCCTCAAATGCTTATTAATCCTTCAAAGATGGGACATAACTATGAAATTAAGATTTTGGCATTTAAGACGGATTTAGAAAATTAGAACTAGTACGTATTTAGAGGTCATTTGTTCAAGAGCTTTAATCTGTCTGAACAATGTAGTTTTTGCTGCCTGCTAATTCACAAGTAGAGATTTTATCTTTTTTAAAAAAATTACATTAAACTAATATTTTTTATTAATACTTAAAAATAAGTGAATTGAACAGTTTTGTAAAAGGGACAAGTTTTTGTTCTGTTTTGTTTTTTAAAGAATAAAGGTTTAGAAGGTTTGGGTTTGAATTCCAGTTCTAGCCATTTGTTAATTTTGGGAAATGAAACAATTGAAACTTCTCAGTCTCAATTTCCTCATCTGTCTAATGATCATAAGACCTACTTAAGAAATGGATAAATAAAAATATTACCAGAAGCATTTTTTAAAGTAATAAAAAACACTGTACAGTTGTTAGTGACTTTTAACGGGCATGCTACATAAATGAATGTGGTTGAAGAATTACATTCTCACTGTTTTTTTTTTTCTGTTTGGGCTGTACACATCCAAGCCAGCTACTGTGATAGTTGATATCAACTATGTTCTCAATGTTAAGAGTGAGAGAGTAGTGTTTCTTGCTGTTGTAATGCCATTCATATTATGCAGATCAAGAAAGTAGTTAATTCCTAACTTATTTGGATCAAAGTAAAATGATGACATCCATTTAAAATAGTTTGTGTCACGTTTGAATAATTGCTCATTTGCTAACTATCAATGAGGTAGAATGGAAATACAGAAGATAAATGACATAAATATGACCCTGTCACCAAACATCTTTTATTCTATAGAATAAAATTCTCTCTCTTTTTTTTTCACTTATTGTGCTTTGGGTGAAAGTTTACAAATAAAGTCAGTCTTTCATACAAAAAGCCATACACACCCCACCATGCACTCTCAGCTGCTCTCCCCTTAATGAGACAGCACATTCCTCCTCTCCACCCTGTATTCCCTTTGTCCATTCAACCAGCTCCTGTCCCCCTTTTCCTCCTCATCTCACCGCCTGGCAGGAGTCGCCCACATAGACCCATGTGTCTACTTGAGCCATGAAGTTCACTCCTGATCACCATCACTGTCTATGTTATAGTCAGGCCAATACCTGTCTCTAGAGTTGGTTTGGGGCATGATTCCAACCTTGGGTTATCAAAGGGTCTGGGGACCATGACTGTTGGCATCCCTCCAGTCTCAGACCATTAAGCCTGGTCTTTTTATAAGAATTTAAGATCTGCATCCCACTATTCTCCTGCTGCATCAGGGATTCTCTGTTGTGTTCTCTGTTGGGGCAAGGATCAGTGGTAGCTGTGCACCATCTAGGTCTTCCGGTCTCAGGCTGATGGAGTCTTTGGTTTATGTGGCCCTTTCTGTCTCCTGAGCTCGTATTTACCTTGTGTCTTTGGTGTTCTTCATTCTCCTTTGCGCCAGGTGGGCTGAGACGAACTGATGCATTTTAGATGGCTCCTTGCTAGCGTTTAAGACCCTAGACGCCTCTCACCATAGTGGAATGCAGAACGTTTTCTTAATAGCATGAAACCATGGTCCCCAGAACCCCGTCCCTGCTACTCTGGCCTTTGAAGCTTTTGGTTGTATTCAGGAAACATCTTTGCTTTTGGTTTATCCAGTGGTACTAACTATCCCTGTGTTATGTGTTGCCCTTCCCTTCACATAAAAAATATATATATATATATATAGTCTACTATCTAGTTAGTGAATATCCATCTCCCTCCCTCCCCACCCTCATAACCATCAAAGAATATTTTCATCTGTGTTTAAACTTTATCTAGATTTCTTATAATAGTGGTCTTATACAATATTTGTCCTTTTGCAACTGACTAATTTCACTCAGCATAATGCCTTCCAGATTCCTCCATGTTATGAAATGTTTCACAGATTCATAGTTGTTCTTAATCGTTGCATAGTATTCCATTGTGTGAATATACCATAATTTACTTATCCATTCATCCATTGATGGGCACCTTGGCTGCTCCCATCTTTTTATTATCATAAACAGTGCTGCAGTGAACATGGGTGTGCATATATCTGTTTGTGTGGAGGCTCTTATTTCTTTAGGATATATTTCAAGGAGTGGAATTGCAGGATGCTATGGTAGTTTTATTTCTAGCTTTTTAAGGAAGCAGGAAATCGGTTTCCAAAGTAGTTGTACCATTTTACATTCCCACCAGCAGTGTATAAATGTTCCGGTCTCTCCACAACCTCTCCAAAATTTATTATTTTGTGTTTTTTGGATTAATGCTAGTCTTGTTGGTGTGAGATGGTATCTTATTGCAGTTTTGGTTTGCATTTCTCTAATGGCTAGTGATTGTGAGCATTTCCTCATGTATCTCTTTGCTGACTAAATATCTTTTTGGTGAAGTGCCTGCTCATATCTTTGCCCATTTTTTAATTGGGCTATTTGTCTTTTTGTTGTTGAGCGTTTGCAGTATCATGTAGATTTTAGAGATCAGACGCTGATTGGAATTGTTAGAGCCAAAAACTTTTTCCCAGTCTGTAGGTAATGTTTTTACCCTTTTGGCGATGTCTTTGGATGAGTATAGGTGTTAGATTTTAGAAGCTCCTAGTTATCTAGGGTCTCTTCTGGTGCTTGTGTGTTGTTAGTAATGTTTCGTATATTATTTATGCCATGTATTAGGGCTTCTAGCACAGTCCCTATTTTTTTTCCATGATCTTTATCATTTTTGGTTTTATATTTAGGTCTTTGATCAATTTTGAGTTAGTATTTGTGCATGGTGTGAGGTATGGGTCTTGTTTCATTTTTTTGCAGGTTGATATCCAGTTATGCCAGCACCATTTAACAAAGAGACTGTCTTTTCCTCATTTAACAGATTTGGGCCTTCGTCAAATACCAGCTGTTCATATTTGGATGGATTTATGTCTGGATTCTCAATTCCATTCCATTGGTCTATGTATCTGTGTTGTACCAGTATCAGGCTGTTTTGATTACTGTGGCAGTATAATACATTCTAAAATCAGGTAGTGTGAGGCCTCTCACTTTGTACTTTTTTTCTTTCAGTAATGCTTTACTTATCTGGGGCCTCTTTCCCTTCTGTATGAAATTGGTGATTTGTTTCTACATTTCATTAAAAAATGTCACTGGTATTTGGATCAGGATTGCATTGTATCTATAGATCACTTTGGGCAGAATAGACATTTTTACCATATTGGGTCTTCCTATCCACAAGCAAGGTATGTTTTTCCACTTATGTAGGTCTCTTTTGGTTTCTTGCAGTACTGTCTTACAGTTTTGTTTGTATAGGTATTTTACATCTCTGGTAAGATTTATTCCTAAGTATTTTGTCTTCTTGGGGGCTATTGTAAATGATATTGATTTGGAGATTTCCTCTTTGAAGTTCTCTTTGTTGGTGTAGAGGAATCCAACTGATTTATGTGTGTTTATCTTGTATCCTGATACTCTGCTAAACTCTTCTATTAGTTTCAGTAGTTTTCTTGAGGATTCTTTAGGTTTTTCTGTGTATAAGATCACGTCTTCTGCAAAAAGAGACAATTTTACTTCTTCTTTTTGCCAATTTAGATGCCCTTTCTTTATCTAGCCTAATAGGTCTGGCTAGGACCTCCAGCACAATGCTGAATAAGAGTGGTGATGATAAAGGGCATCCTTGCCTGGTTCCCATTCTCAAGAGGAATGCTTTCAGCCTCTCTCTGTTTAGAATGATGTTGTCTGTTGGCTGTGTATAAATGCTCCTGACATGTTTAGGGCTTTTCCTTCTATTCCTATTTTGCTGAAAGTTTTTATCATGAATATGTGTTGAACTTTGTCAAATGCCTTTTCTGCATCAATTGATCGTGTGGTTCTTTCTTTTGTTTTATTTATGTGATGGATTACATTGATTATTTTTGTAATGTTGAACCCCTGGTATGAATCCCACTTGGTTGTGGTGAACTATTTATGGATATGTTGTTGAATTCTATTGGCCAGAGTTTTGTTGAAGATTTTTGCATCTACACTCATGAGGGATATTGGTCTATAATTTTCTTTTTTTGTGGAGTCTTTCCTGATTTTGGTATCTGGGTTACGCTGGCTTCATAGAGTGAGTTTGGGAGTATGCCATCCTTTTCTATGTTCTGAAAGATCTTTAGTAGTGGTGGTAACACTTCTCTGAAAGTTTGGTAGAGTTTTCCAGTGAAGCCATCAGGGCCGGGGCTTTTCTTTGTAGGAAGTTTTTTTTTTTTTTAATAACTTTTTCAGTCTTTTCTTTTACTATGGGTTATTTAGTTGTTCTACCTCTGTGTTAGTTTAGGTGGGTAGTGTGCTTCTAGAAATTTGCCCGTTTCCACTAGATTTTCAAATTTGTTAGAGTACAATTTTTCACAATACTCTGTTATGATTCTTTTAATTTCAGTTGGGTTTGTTCTGATATCTCTCATCTCAATCTTTATTTGGGTTATTTGCTGCCTCTCCTGTTTTTCTTTTGTCAGTTTGGCCAGTGGTTTATCAATTTTGTTAATTTTTTCAAAGAACCAGCCCTTGGTCTCATTAACTCTTTCAGTTGTTTTTCTGTTCTTTGTTTCATTTAATTCTGCTCTGATTTTTATTATTCAATTTCTTCTGGTGACTGGAGATTCCTTTTGTTGCTCTCTTTCTATTTGTTCAAGTTGTAGAGATAATTCTTTTGATTTTGGCCAATTCTTATTTTTTGTATGTGTGCACTTATTGATACAAATTGACATCTGAGCACTGCTTTAGCAGTGTCCCAAATGTTCTAATAGGAAGTGTTTTTATTCTCTTTGGATTCTATGAATCTCTTTATTCTGTCCTTAGTTTCTTCTATAATCCAATCTTTTTTGAGCAAAGTGTTATTCAGTTTCCATACGTTTGATTTTTTTTCTTGATTTTTCTGTTATTGACTTCTAGTTTTATGGCTTTATGGTCACAGGAGACACTTTGTAATATTTGATGTTTTGGGTTCTGCTAAGGCTTTCTTTATGGCCTAATGTGTGGTCTATTCCAGAGAATGTTCCATGTGCATTGGAAAAAGAAAGCATACTTGGATGCTGTTGGGTGGAGTATTCTGTATATGTCTATGAGATCAAGTTGGTTAATTGTGGCATTTAGCTCTTCTGTATGAGTTTAATGCTGCCATTTTGTCATCTTTTTTTGTGTGTTGTTGACAGTTTCATTTTTCCACTTATTTTTTGTGCTGAGTAGTTGTTTTTGTAAATTGTGTGTTCCTCTTTTTCATTGTAGTTGATTTTGCTTTTACTGAGGCTTTCTTTCTTTCTTTTTTTTTTTTTTTTGATGTGCTGAATTGTTAGTCTTCTTTGTTGTTACCTTAATATTTGCCCCTATTTTTCAAAGTTTAAAACTTAACTGTTATCTCCGTATATCACCTTGATTTCCTCTCCATATGGAAGATCTACGACTACTTTATTTCGCTCCTTTTTATTGATTTAATGTTGTCATCTTTTACATAATGACATCACTGACTCACTGTTTTGAGCATCTTTTTTATCTTGATTTATTTTTGTGATTTCCCTGTCTGGGTTGATATCTGGTTGCTCTGTCCTTTGTTCTAGTGTTGGGTTGATATCTCATAGTATTGATTTTCTATCCAGAGATATCGCTTCAGTATTTCCTGCAGTTTTTGTTTGGTTTTTGCAAATTCCCTAAGTTTCCATTTATCTGGAAATGTCCTAATTTTGCCTTCATATTTGAGAGACAGTTTTGCTGGATATATGATTCTTGGCTGTCAATTTTTCTCCTTCAATGCTTTATATATGTCATCCCATTGCCTCTTGCCTACATGGTTTCTGCTGAGTAGTCCAAACTTATTTTTATTGATTCTCCTTTGTAGGTGACTTTTCTCTTATTCCTAGCTGCTCTTAAAATTTTCTCTTTATCTTTGTTTTGGCAAGTTTGATTATAATATGTCTTGATGACTTTCTTTTGGGATCTATCTTGTATGGGTTTCGATGAGCATTTTGGATAGATACCCTCTCATCTTTCACGATGTCAGGGAAGTTTTCTGCCAACAAATCTTCAACAATTTTCTCTGTATTTTCTGTTATCCCTCCCCAATCTGGTACTCCAATCACTCTTAAGTTATTCTTCACAGAGCCCCACATGATTCTTCCAGTTTCTTCATTTTTTTTTTAATTCTTTTATCTGCTTTTTCTTTGAATATATTGTTGTCATGTGTTTTATCTTCAATCTCTGTAATTCTGACTTCCATTTCCTTGAATGTGCTCCACTGACTTTCTACTGAATTGTCTAATTCTGTAATGTTATTGTTAATCTTTTGAATTTCTAAATGCTGTCTCTCTATGGATTCTTGCAGTCTATTAAATTTTTCATTATGTTCTTGAATAATCTTCTTAATTTCCTCGACTGCTTTATCTGTGTGCTCCTTGGCTTCTTTTACATTTTGCTTGATCTCCTTCCTGATGTCTTGAAAAGTTTTGTATATTAATCTTTTGTATTCTGCATCTGGTAATTCCAGGAATACATACTCATCTGGGGGAGTCCTTGATTCTTTGTTTTGGCAGTTTATTGAGGTAATCACAGTCTGCTTCTTCATGTGATTTGATATTGACTGTTGACTCTGAGCCATATATAAGTTATTGTATTTTTTTAATGTTTGTTCACTGTGTCCTATATTCTTGCTTTGTTTTGTTTTGATATACCCAAATAGGCTACTAAAAAAAAAAAAAATACTAGAGTGAGCTAAAATGATTATTAGCTTTTGAAGCACTAATATCCTTTTACCAGATCACTAGAGCTTTAACCAGGAGTACGAGGAGTATATGAACCTAAGATTTCACTCACAATTCTTTGTAGATTCAGCTCAGGTATCCCAATAGTTGGTCATCTAGTGTGTGGTGCAGGCTCTCACCTATGATCTTAGAGGAACAGTGGTGACTGGTGTATGCACAGATTTCTGGTAGAAGCAGAGAGTCACACTCTGAGGAAGCCAGGGGGCTGACAACCTTTCCCCGAGTGTCTGTGAGGAAGGTGCATCCATGTTCTCTAGAGCGCTCTGGTTGGTGGCCTCAAGTTGTACCATAGGCACCCAACACTTTTAATTGTAAGGCCTGGTAGGCACCCCTTATCCTTGGACCCCTGTCACAGGTAGCTAGGTGGCATGGTTGGAGCCTCCAGTTCTCAGGCCCCTTCTGTGGGTAGGTGAGGGCCCTGTTTAATAGGCAGGACAGTATCAAACATCAAAAACCTGCCTCTCCATCGCACCACTGAAACAGTTAGTCAGACGTCAAACAGATTTGCCCTTGCAATATAAAAACCAGATCCTATCTGGTGTAATGGAGCCATCTGGATCCATGCAGGGCAATGTCTGTGGATCACTTATGCCTGGATTGAAGCATTTCTACTCTGAGTTTCCAGATTAGGGGAGTTGGCAGAGAATTTTTCCCCTATTTGTTAGTTTGTTCCTTCTCCAAAGCCAGGAGGATGACTCAAGGAGTGCAGCAGGACCTATCTCAGGCTCACGGAAATCAACTGTTAATGAAGCCAGCTGGGGCAGAGTGAGGAGGAATCAGGTAGAGAGAAGTGAGTTCTTTCAAAACGAGGAGCTATTAGATCCAGGCAGTAAAATCACTTATCTTGTGCCTAGAGCACTGTTTTATCTCAGATTCCAGAGGCCTGTGTAGATCTTGTGTACCGGCTGGGTCCCCACCTTGACAGCCCCAGGGGATCAGGGCTGCATCCCCCAGGCTTGCCATCTTTCTCTGAAGCAGTCACATCCTAAACTCCACCCCCAGCCCAGCCGCAATAACACCAGGGGGTCAGGAGTGTGGCACTTCTTTTGTTGATGCAGCTGCTTCCCTGAAAACTACCATCAGCCCTGCTGCAGTCATGCCAAGGCATTGGGGCTGAGGTGTTACCATCGACTAGGCAACACCACACTGTACCATCCTTCCCTCCCCCATCACTCAGTTTGATTTCTTAACTTTGCTTTTGAGGCTCAGGTTTCCTAGCTTGTCATATATATAATCAATTCACTTGTTTTTTTCAGACATTTGTTGTAAGAGGGACCACTGGAAGTGTCAGGCTAATCCACCATCTTGGCCCTGCCTTCAAATAAAATTATTATAAAATAAACCACATTTTATTTTAGAGTGCTCCGATTTTAAAAAAATAATAATTAGAAGTACTTATTATTTACATGTATTACTCCTTTTTATAGAATATGCTATAATTCCCTATTTTATGAGAAGGAAATGAAACCTTACAGAAGTTACTTCATGTTCCAAACTTTCATAGGTAGCAAATGCTACAGCTAGGATTAGAACAGAATTCTATTAGTTATTCCAAGATCAGAATTTTTTTCTGCCAGATTATAACAGTTATATCTATAGCTCCCTACAGAACAAAAAACAAAAATTGTAGATGTAAAGGACCTGTTTTCTACTTTTTATTATCATGGTCCTTTATGCCTAAAGAGAAACAATTGTCAAAATTGAGATGATTGACTTCCTTATCTAGGTTAGCTATAAATTTTAAAATAATCATTTGGAAGGAGTTTCAAGGCACAAAGAGACTTAATAAATGTGTTTGCTATTGCTATGTAGCTATTACCAAATTGGCCTCCATTCTCTCTTTTTGTCATTTCTGCCTGCTGGTAATAGGATAAATTCCTTCAAATGTTTGCATTTGACCATCCCATATTTTGTGTTAATGGGTAGAGATGGATTTTCTTACAACCAGAAAAAAGAAAAAATAAGGTACTCTTATCCTATTTTTATTCACTTGGCATAAATGAATTGTAATACTACAATCAGAAAACAATATTGTGTCATTATTGGAGACATCAATATTTTGTCCTTGTTTTTAGAAGTGCTATTAAATAACAATATGGAAGCAGGACAAAGATGCCCTTTATCACCACTCCTATTTAACATTGTGTTGAAATTCATAGCTAGAGTAATAAGGCAAGAAAAAGAAATAAAGGGCACCCAAATTGGTAATGAAGAAGTTAAACTGTCCCTATTTGCAGATGATATGGTACTATACATAGAAAACCTGAAAGACTCCATGAGAAAACTACTGGAAATAATAGATTCAGCAGAGTAGCAGGATACAATATAAACACAAAAAAATCACTTGGCTTCCTATATACCAATAAAAAGAAAAATGAAAAGGAAATCTGGAAAACAATACCATTTATAATAGCCCCTAAAAAAAATAAAATACTTGAGAACAAATTTAACCAGGGATGTAAAAGACCTAAACAAAGAAAACTATGAAACACTACTGCAAGAAACCAAAAGAGATCTACAAAAAATGAAAAAAAATACCATGCTCATGGATAGGTAGACTCAACTTTGTTAAAATGGCAATTCTACTCAAAGCGATTTACAAATACAATGCAATTCTGATCCAAATACCAATACCTTTCTTTAAAGAGATGCACTAACTTATCATTAACTTTATATGAAAAGAGAAGACGCCTCGGATAAGTAAAGCACTATTGAAGAAGAAGAATAAAGTAGGAGGGCTCACACTACCTGACTGCTGAACCTACTATATAGCTACTATAGTTAGAACGGCCTGGTACTGGTACAACAGACACACTGAAAAATGGAACAGAATTGAGAACCCAGATGTAAATCCATCCACCTGTGGGCACCTGATCTTTGACAAGGGCCCAAAGTCCATCAAATAGGGAAAAGACAGTCTTTTTAACAAATGGTGCTGGCAAAACTGGACGTCCATATGCAAAAAAAATGAAACAGGACCCATACCTCACATCATATACAAAAACTAACTCAAAATGGATCAAAGACCTAAATATAAAGCCAAAAATCATGAGGTTCATAGAAGAAAAAATAGGATCAATGCTAGAGGTCCTAATACATGGCATTAACAAGATGCAAATGATAACCAACAACACACAAGCTTCAGAGGATAAGCTAGATAACTGGGATCTTCCAAAAATTAAACACTTAATGCTCATCAAAAGATTTCACCAAAAGAGTAAAAAGAGAAACTACAGACTGAGAAAAAAATTTTTGTCTATTACAAATCAGACAAAGGTCTAATCCCTAAAATCTACAAGAAAATCTAACACATGTATAACAAAAAGACAAATAATCAAATTAAAAAATGGGCAAAAGAAATGAACAGACACTTCACCAAGGAAGATATTCCACTGGCTAACAGACACATGACGAAATGCTCACGATCTGTAGCCACCAGATAAATGCAAATCAAAACCACAATGAGATACAATCTCACCCAGGCATTACTGGCAAGAATGAATAAAACAGAAAATAACAAATGTTGGAGAGGCTGTGGGGAGATCGGAACTCTTATGCACAGCTGGTGGGAATGTAAAATGATACAACCATTTTGGAAAATGGTATGGCGCTTCCTTGGAAAGCTAGAAGTAGAAATACCATATGATCCAGCAAACCCACTTCTAGGAATTTAGACTAGAGAAATGAGTCATCATTCAAATATACATATGCACACCCATGTTCTTTGCAGCATTCTTCACAATAGCAAAAAGTTGGAAATGATCTAGATTCCCTTCAACAGATGAATGGATAAACAAACTATGATACATGCACACAATGATAAAGAACGATGATGAATCTGTAAAGCATCTCATAACATGGATGAATCTGGAGGACATTATGCTGAGTGAAATTAATAAATCATGAAAGAACATATATTGTATGAGACTGTACTGTAAAAACTCATGAAAATGTTTACAAACAAAAAGAAATAATCTTTGATGGTTAGGAGAGAGGGGAGGGATGGGGATGGAAAAACAATAGACAGTAGATAAGTGGTAGTTTTGGTGAAGGGCAAGACAGTACACAATACTGGGGAAGCCAGCAGAACCTATACAAGGCAAGGTCAGTGTAGCTCCATAGACACATCCAAACCCCCTGAGAAACTGAATTGCTGGGCTGAGGGCTGTGGGGACCATGGTGGTGGGTAACGTCTAGCTCATTTGGCATAACATAGTTTATAAAGAAAATGTTCTACATTCTACTTTGATAAGTAGAACTTGGGGCTTCAAAAGTCTGTGAGCAGCCATTTATGATACTCCACTGGTCTCACTTCTTCAGGAGCAAGGAAGAGTGAAGAAAACTAAAGACACAAGGGAAAGGTTAGTCCAAAGGATTAATGGACCACATCTATCATGGCCTCCACCAGGCTGAGTCCAGTACAACTACCACCACCGACTGCTCTGACAAAGATCACAATAGAGGGTCCTAGACAGAGCTAGAGAAAATTGTAGAACAAAATTATGACTCAAAAGGAAAGACTAGACTTGCCGGCCTGACAGAGGCTGGAGAAACCCTGAGAGTATGGCCCCTGAACACCCTTTCAGCTCAGTCTTCAAAACAAGACTAAAGGAGTGCACCAGCCCTGTGGCAGGGATAGGAACAGGAGGGAAAAGGAAGCTGGTATTTGGGAACTTGAGAAGGGAGAGTGTTGACATGTCATGGGGTTGTTAACCAATGTCATAGAACAATGTGTGTGCTGTTTGATGAGAAAATAGTTTGTTCTGTAAGCCTTCAACTAAAATACAATAAAAAATACATGCACAAGACCATTTGGGCAAAGATGCTCAAAAGCAAAGATGAGAAGGCAAGAAGAAGCAGGAAAACAAGGAAGAATGGACACGAGGAACCCAGGGTGGAAAAGGCAGGAGCACTGATGAAGTGTGGGGATTGCAACCAACACCTTGAAACAATTTTTATGTAAATTTTTGAATGAGAAACTAATTTGCTCTCTAAACTTTCACCTAAATGACAATAAAATGTTAAAAAAAAAAAAAATCATGGAATTGTAAGGATGGCCCCTGACGGTGCAGCTTTTCTTTCTGTTGTTCATAGAGTCACTATGAGTCAGAACTGACTGGATGATGCCTAACAACAACACAATAACAACATAGAACAAGAATTGTAGCCATTATATGAAACCCTATGGGGCAGTTCTACTGTGTCCTATAGGGTGCTTATGAGTCAGGACTGACTTCATGGCACCTAACAACAACAATGACATGTCACATTACATGTTGCAGTTCCTTCATTTCTGAAAAATAAAAAAGAAGCGAAATGTATCCTTCTGAGAATAGTGTGTGAATTTATGTGATTGATTGAGCACAAATAATTACAATTATATTTAACTCTTTCATATTAAATCGTTCATATTAAAATGTTTCTGTCCAAAGCTGGGAGCCCTGAGCATCAAAGGTAAGCTTAAACAACTAACTGAGGGGCAGGGGGAGGAAGAGCCTGTTCAGAACTGGAGAAGAGTTACCAGACCTGAATCGCAGAGAGCCCTCAGGCACCATTCCTGGAGCAGTGACGGCGGTGGCAGCGGGCTGGTACTAGCATTCAGCCACAGTTTCCTCGGGGAGAAGCAGCCAGCCACACAGCCTACTCACACCTCTGGAACCTGACGAGAATGGCGATCTAGGCAAAAGCTAAGTACTTGTGTATATTTTACTGTGCATCCCCCCAACCCCAAGCTGGCTTCAGAGGCTGAATCCCTGGGTCTGAGATAGACCCTGGGGAGCAACTCAGAGCCATCCTCCTGGCCTTGGGGAAGGAAAAAAATTTGTAATTGGGAGAAAAAGATAATTTGCTAGCTTCATTAACTAGGGGAGCTCAGGACAGAAACGGCTCCTGTACAGGCATAAACCATCCATGGACCTTGAGCACCTTTCCTTTCCGCATGGCCGTGTGTGGGCCTATTTTGGAAGAATACGTCCTGTGCTGGTAAACTCTAACCATTTTAGCTGTGCAGTGGAGAGGTGGGCGTTTGATGTCTGACATTGCTTTGCCTATTAAACAAGGTCCTCACCTACCCACGTCAGGGACCTAAGGACTGGTAGCTCCACTCAGGTCATCCAGCCACCCTCGACAGGGGTCCAAAAAAAACTGGTACCTCCCAGTCCTTACAACCAAAAGCTTTGGGTGCCCATGGTCCCTCTACAGAACCCACCCACCAGCATGCTGTAGGGAACAGAGACGTGTTTTCCTCAGAGACACTTGGAGGTCAGTTCTCAGCCGCCTGCCTTGTTCAGATTGAGGTCTCCTGCTGCAATCAGATACTGGTATATATGCCAATCACCCCTGCCCCTCTAAGAATGTAGGACAGAGCATGTACCACAGACTTGATGATCAGCTACATGGAAACCTGAGCTGAATTCATACAAGAAAACTGAATGGACTCCTAGACTGATATACCTGATAATAGCTCTAGCCAGCTGGGGACAGGACACCAGAGCTCCAAAGGTGAAAATAATCAAGTTAGCTCACTCAAACAACCCATAGGGGTATACCAAAACAAAACAAAAAAAAAACAAGCAGCTATGACACAGTAAGCAAGCATAAACAAATATAATAACTTATAGATGGCTCAGAGACAACAGTCAATATCAAGTCACATAAAGAAACAGACCATGATAACCTTAACAGGCTCCCAAAACAAAGAATCCAGGGATCTTTTAGATGAAAGGGCATTCCTGGAATTAACAGATGCAGAATACAAAAGTTTAATATACAGAACCCTTCAAGACATCAGGGAGGGAATGAGGCAATACACAGAACAAGCCAAAGAACACACAGATAAAGCAACTAAAGAAATTAGAAAGATTATTCAGGAACATAATGAAAAGTTTAATAAACTCGAAAAATCCATAGTCAGACAGCAATCAGAAATTCAGAAGGTTAACAATAAAATTACAGAATTAGAAAACTCAAAAGAAGGTCAGAGGAGCAGAACTGAGCAAGTAGAAGCTAGAATTTCTGAACTCAAGGATAAATCACTTGGCACTAATATATTTGAAGAAAAATCAAATAAAAGAATTAAAAAAAATGGAGAAACCTTAAGAATCATGTGGGACTCTATCAAGAGAAATAATGTATGAGTGATTGGATTACCAGAACAGCGAGGGGTAACAGAAAATACAGAGAAAATTGTTGAAGATTTGTTGGCAGAAAACTTCCGTGATATTATGAACGATGAGAAGATATCTATCCAAGATGCTCATCAAACTCCACATAAGGTAGATGTTAAAAGAAAGTCACCAAGACATGTTATAATCAAACTTGCCAAAACCAAAGAATTATAAGAACAGTGAGGGATAAATGAAAAGTCACCTACAAAGGAGAGCCAATAAGAATAAGCTCGGACTACTCGGCAGAAACCATGAAGGTAAGAAGGCAATGGGATAACATATTTAAAAAATTGAAGGAAAAAAAAATGCCTGGCAAGAATCATATATCCATCAAAACTGTCTCTTAAATATGAAGGTGAAATTAAGACATTTCCAGGTAAACACAAGTTGAGGGATTTTGTAAAAACCAAACCAAACCTACAAGAAATACTAAAAGGAGTTCTTTGGTTATAAAATCAATAATTTCAGGTAACAACCCAAGACTAGACCACTGGGCAGAGCAACCAGAAGTCAACCCAGACAGGGAAATAAAAAACAAAAAGCAAGATTATAAAAAAAAAGCCCAAAACAAGGTAAAAGCAATGTTATTATATAAAAGAAGACAACATTAAAATAATAAATAGGGACTAAGAAATGTAATCATACACCTTCCATGTGGACAGGAAGATATGACGATACAAGTTTAGAAAGAGTTTAAGTTTAGAAACAAGTTTAAGTTTAGAAAAATAGGGGTAAATAATAAGGTAACCACAAAGGAGACAAACTATCCTATTCATCAAAATAAAATACAAGGGAAAAATACAGACTCAGCAGAAACAAAACCAACAAGAACAAATATGAGGAAAAAACAATATATAAAGAAAATCTACTCAGTACATACAATCAAGTGGGAAAAAGAAACTGTCAACATGCAAAAAAAGACATCAAAATGATAACACTAAATTCATAAAAAAAAACTTTTACCTACCCTTAATTACCCTGAATGTAAATGGACTAAATGCACCAATAAAGAGACAGAGAGTTGCAGAATGGGTTAGAAAACAAGATCCGTGTATACGCTGCCTACAAGAAACACACTTTACACTTAGATACACAAACAAACTAAAACTCAAAGCATGGAAAAAAAATATCAAGCAAACAATAAAAAAAGAGCAGGGGTGGCAATATTAATTTCTGACAAAATAGGCCTTAAAGTTAAATCCCTCAGAAAGGATAAGGAAGGACACTATATAATGATGAAAGGGACAATGCACCAAGAAGATATAACCATATTAAGTATTTATGCACCCAATGACAGGGCTGCAAGGTACATAAAACATACTTTATCAGCATTGGAATGTGACATAGACAGCTCCACAATAATAGTAGGAGACTTCAACACACCACTTTCGATGAAGGACAGGACATCCAGAAAGAAGCTCAATAAAGACACGGAAGATCTAAATGCCACAATCAACCAACTTGACCTCAAAGACATATACAGAACACTCCACGCAACAGCAACCAAAAACACTTTCTTTTCTAGTGCACATGGAACATTCTCTAGAATTGACCACATATTAGTCATAAAGCAAGCCTTAATAGAATCCAAAACATTGAAATATTACAAAGCATCTTCTCTGACCATAAAGCCATAGAAGTGGAAATCAATAACAGGAAAAGCAGGGAAAACAAATCAAACACTTGGAAACTGAACAATACCCTGCTCAGAAAAGACTGGACATTAGAGAAGACATTAAGGATGGAATAAAGAAATTCAGAGAATCCAATGAGAATGAAAACACTTCCTACCAGAATCTTTGGGACACAGAAAAAGTGGTGCTCAGAGGCCAAATTTATGTCAATAAATGCACACATCTAAAAAGAAGAAAGAGCCCAAATCAAAGAATTATCCCTACAACTTGAACAAATAGAAAGAGAGCAACAAAAGAAACCCACAGGCACAGAAGAAAACAAATAATAAAAGTTAGAGCCGAACTAAATGAAATACAAAACAGAAAAACAATTGAAAGAATTAACAAGACCAAAAGTTGGTTTTTTGACAAAATCAACAAAACTGATAAACTACTGGCCAAACTGACAAAAGAAAAACAGGAGAGGAAGCAAATAACCCAAATAAGAAATGAGAGGGGAGATATCACAACACACCCAGCTGAAATTAAAAGAATCATATCAGATTACTATGAAAAACTATACTCAAACAAATTTGAAAACCTAGAAAAATGGATGAATTCCTAGAAACACACTACCTACCTAAACTAACAAACAGAGGTAGAACAACTAAATAGACCCATAACAAAAGACGAGATTGAAAAGGTATTCACAAAACTCCCAACAAAAAAAAAAGCCCTAGTCTAGACAGCTTCACTGCAGAGTTCTACCAAACTTTCAGAGAAGTGTTAACACCACTACTAATAAAGGTATTTCAGAGCATAGAAATAGACGGAATACTACCAAACTCATTCTATGAAGCCAGCATATCCGTGATATCAAAACCAGCTAAAGACATCACAAGCATGAATGTAGATGCAAAAATCCTCAACAAAATTCTAGCCAATAGAATTCAACAACATATCAAAAAAAAAAAAATAATAATAATTCAGCATGACCAAGTGGGATTCATACCAGGTATACAGGGATGGTTCAACATTAGAAAAACAATTAATGTAATCCACCACATAAATAAAACAAAAGACAAGAATCACATGATTTTATCAATTGATGCAGAAAAGGCATTTGACAAAGTTCAACACTCATTCATGATAAAAACTCTCAGCAAAATAGGAATAGAAGGAAAATTCCTCAACTTAATAAAGGGCATTTATAAAAAGCCAAGAGCCAACATCACCCTAAATGGAGAGAGCCTGAAAACATTCCCATTGAGATCGGGAACCAGACAAGGATGCCCATTATCACTGCTCTTATTCAGTATTGTGCTGGAAGTTCTAGCCAGAGCAATTAGGCTAGATACAGATATAAGGCATCCAGATTTGCAAGGAAGAAGTAAAAGTATCTCTATTTGCAGATGACATGATCTTATACACAGAAAACCCTAAGGAGTTTTCCAGAAAACTACTGAAACTAATAGAAGAGTTCAGCAGTGTATCGGGATACAAGATAAACATACAAAAATCAGTTGGATTCCTCTACACCAACAAAAAGAACATCGAAGAGGAAATCACCAAATCAATGCCACTTACAGTAGCCTCCAAGAAGATAAAATACTTAGGAATAAATCTTACCAGAGATATATAAGACTTATACAAAGAAAACTACTGTACACTTCTGCAAGAAACCAAAAGAGACTTACATAAGTGGAAGAACATACCTTCTACCAGAAGTGATCTATACATTTAGTGCAATTCCAATCCAAATCCCAACGACATTCTTTAATGAGATGGAGAAACAAATCACCAACTTCATATGGAAGGGAAAAAGGCCCCAGATAAATAAGGCATTACTGAAAAAGGAGAAGAAAGTGGGAGGCCTTACTTTACCTGATTTTAGAAACTATTATACCGCCACAGTAGTCAAAACAGCCTGGTACTGGTACGACAAAAGATACATGGACCAATGGAACAGAATTGATAATCCAGACATAAATCCATCCACATATGAGCAGTTGATATTTGACAAAGGCCCCCAAACAGTTAACTGGGGAAAAGACAGTCTTTTTAACAAACGCCGCTGGCATAACTGGATATCCATCTGCAAAAAAATGAAACAAGACCCATACCTCACTCCATGCACACAAAAAAAAAAAAAAAAATTCCTGTCCAAATCACCATGTGGTTTCTATCTCTTGACAGTTATCTGACTGAAGTAATCCAACACTCTCCGTGGCTTACAATAACAAAGATTTATTCCCCACTCCTGCTAAATGTGTACTGTGGATCCTCTGTGGCTTTCCTCCACACCATCCCCATACCAAAGCCCAGTCTTAGAGATCCTCCCCATCTGAAATTGCTGTTCACAGAAGCAGAGGAAAACAAGAACATGAACCACAAACATATTCTTAAAGTTCCTGGCTATTGTGACTGTGAGGTGTGAAATCACCTTACAGAGAGCAGTTTGGCCTTTATTCTCAGTTCTTTCAACCTGAACCATACCTCAGGCTAGTGAGTGGGAGGCTGACCAGACCAAGAGAGACTGCCAGGTGGCCTAAAGTTGACTGTTTCAAGAGGCATGATGTAATTTTCCATGACCACGTGGTGAAGCCTGAAAATGGAGGCTTAAAGAGCTTCCTGGTTGGTGGAGCGTTCCCGGTTGTTGTGAACTTTTTTCTGTACGGTAGCGTGTCCCCTGAGGACATAGAAGTTTAACATTTGGAGACATCCGAGACCTCTTGCTATGCTTCTCTTCTTTTGTGCCCTTTTGGCCACAATAAAGCCATAGTTGTAAGTATGGTATACTGTCTGTGAGTTAGTCTGGGGAATTATCAAACCCAAAGGACCATAGGAACCAGCGGGTCCAAAAGTAGAAGTGTCATGCGAACTCCCAAGACTGTAGCTGGCATCTTAAAGGCACAATGGGAAACCAGCTCCAAATCTATGGCCATAAGTTTGGGATGTCCTTTGGACTAGGAAGAAACACTTGGTGAGTTACTTCCAAAAATCAGCCAACAAAAACCAATGGATCAAAATGGTTTGATTTGTAATCTATTGCAGAGACAGCACAGGACTGGGCAAAATTTTGTTCTCTTGTGCATGGGGTAGTCATAAGACATAGGCAGGTTCCGTATCAGATAACAACAATAACAAGAACAAGACGAAACGGAAAATTAAGGGTGCTGGAGAGGGATATTTTCTGGTAGTTTGTCCTGTGACCTCAGTTCTCTGATGCCTCTAGGATGTTCTGGTTTTTATCTTTTTTTCTTATTGTGACGATGGGAGTGTGGACTCCAAAGTCTTTGGAAATGTATTTTTTAGGTCACTTTATCTCATTTAGTCTATCTTTCTGTCACACATTACAAATGTGAAATCACATTCACCTAGAATAAAAATTTTGAATTATTATTATAAGACGATTTGAGTAAGAAAATGAGTACTGGCATAAATGTATCTTATTAACGTAAACATCATCCCGGTTTGTACGTGTTTATCTCTCCTGAATTGCAGTCTCCCCGTTTTTGCCTGTAACCAACACACATTTTCTTGTATATATGACTTTTGGAATCCTAGACACTAAGATTTACTTCATTTTTATTAAGAAATTAAAACTTTTAATCTCTTATGCCCAACCAAATGTAATAACTTTTTAAATTTTAAATATGTTGTCATTTTGTGACTCTGATAGCATGTTAATGCTACTTGTGCTATTCTGACATGTAACACATCAGATTTTCTTATTTTTTTTTATTTTTACATATCTTGCTTAAAAGAGTACAAAAAGTACAATGAGGACAGGAAAAATATGTCTGATGTATAAACACTTCACTATTCCAGAGAACATGGTGTTATATATAACAGTTCTTGATACATATTTGATTAACTAAGTTATAGAAAACAACCCCTTAGGCTTACATTACTTTATATTTATTTTTCCTGTAATCACATCCTCATAGCTAAAATTTGCTACCACTTAGAATTTTGGCTCTTTAGATAGAATTACTGGTGAAATCCCTATGTATTTGGACAGCACTCTAACTTACAAATAAATAGATATGCCAAGATTCCTAACACAGTACAAGCTGAAAATAAGAGCTCTGGCTTTTAATTAGTCGTGTTTATTTTATCAGGCTGGGAAATTGGTGAGTCTTTTTAATTTAAGTCTCATTTTGTATTTTTTTAAATTATTTTAATTATTGCAAAGTATCCAGGTACAATATGGCAGGCATTTATAAATAAATAGATAAAATTAAATAAAATACAAGAACATTATCATTGTGTGTAATGTGCTAATTACACAGAGCTCTATTCAGGCCAGATTTGATTACTGTGATTCTTCATTGCTATTCCCCTAGATTTAAAAGCCAAACACTATTATAACTAATTTTTTTTTTAATTTTATGAACAATTTCTTTTATTTCACACTTTCTGCTGCATAGAAAAGAAACAAAATAGCACCGTGAATAAAACTTCAGTTTTCTTTTGTGGTAATTAGTAGGTCTTCTTGCTTGTCTTTGATTTTCAAATGTGTAATTCAAAGTGTTTATGTAAAAATGTAAAAAGCAAATACCTGGAATTATGTTAAATGATATTACAAGATAAAAGATGGTGTGTGTGAGTTGTAAAATAGAATGATGAGGACATCAATAATTAAAAAGAAGAGAAAAAAAAAGCTAGTGTCTTAGAGATGGAGTTAACTTACTGGATGGAGTATCAGATTCTAGAGCAAACAATCCATTTGAACTTAAATGGCCTTGCCGGAGGCTGTTTTGGAAGACCCAACAAGGAGTAATGGTGAAAAATTAGTTAAGGCCTCAGAGTAGATTTAATACTGAGATTATGTAAACTTTATACAATACTCTCAATTTTTTTTTACATTAAAAAAGTAAGTAATCAAAAGGTTGCTATTTTTCAAGCACCTACTATATGATATATGGATTTCCAAATGTCACGAATGGCTAAGCAGTTGACTGTTAACCAAAAGGCTGGCAGTTCCAACTCTCCCTGGGGTACCTAAGAAGAATTCCTGGTGATCTTCTTCTGAGAGGTCACAGACCTTGAAAACTCCATGAAGCACAGTTGTATTCTACAAAACATGGGGCTCCTGTAAGTTAGAATTGACTCCATAGCGACTGGTATGCGGCATATGGAGTCCCTGGGTTGTGCGAACTCTTAATGTACTTGGTTGCTGACCAAAAGGCTGGAGGTTCAAGTCACTCATGCGCACCATTAAAGAAAGGCATAGTGATCTACTTCCGAAAAATCAGCCGATGACAATCCTGTGTAGCACAACTCTACTCTGACACACATGAGATCACCATGAGCCAGGATCACCTCAACAGCACTGACAGTAGCACTAATAGTAGTATGTGATATATGTGGTAGTTTTTTTATTTGTAGATTTACATCTACTATCACTTAAAGGGAGCCCTGGTGGTACACTGGTTAAGTGTTCTGCTGCTAACCAAAAGGCTGGCAGTTTGAATCCACCATCTGTTCCTTGGAAACCTATGGGGCAGCTCTACTCTGTCCTATATGGTCACTATGAGGTGGAATTGACTTGAGACCAACAGGTATGTTTTGGTATCATTTAAAACTGACAAAAATCCTATTGGGTAGTGTCGTAGTCATCTAGTGCTGCTATAACAGAAATACCACAAGCAGACGGCTTTAACAAAGAGAAGTTTATTTTCTCATAGTAAAGTAGACTAAAAGTCCAAACTCAGGATGTCAGCTCCAGGGGAAGGCTTTCTATTTCTGTTGGCTTTCTCATCAATCTTCCCAGAGGCTAAGAGCTTCTCTGCACAGGGGCCCTGGGTCCAAAGGATGCACTCTGCTCCTGGCACTGCTTTCTTGGTGGTACGAGGTCCCCCTGTCTCTCTGCTTGTTTCTTTCTTTTATGTCTCAAGACACAATCCAATCTTACAGACTGAGTCCTGCCTCACTAATACAGCTGCCACCTGTACTCCCCATTAACATCATAGAGGCATTTACAACATATAGAAAAATCACATAATACTGGGAATCAAGGTCCAGCTAAATTGATACACATTTTTTGGGGGACATAATTCAATCCATGACAGGTAAATATCATTATTCCTACTTAGAAAGAGAACACAGATGTACCTATAATACAGTTTTTATGGATTGAATTGTGTCCCTCAAAAATGTGTGTCAACTTGACTAGGCCATGATTTCTAGTATTGTATGGTTGTCCAATATTTTGCCATCTGATATGATTTTCCTATGTGTTGTAAACCTGATCTCTACAATGTTAATAACGCAGGACAAAATCTACATAATTAGGTTGCATCATGTGTCAATCTCCTTTGAGATATAAAAGAGGGAGGCAAACAGAGAGACAGATGGACCTCCTACCACCAGGAAAACAGAGCTATGAGCAGAGTGCATCTTTTGAACTTGGATTTCTTGAGCTGAGAATCTCCTAGACCCAGGGGAAGATTGATGACAAGAACCTTCACCCAGAACTGACACAGAGAGAAAGACTTCCCCTGGATCTGGCATCCAGAATTCATATTTCTAGCCCCCTAACCCCCACAGGTCTGTCAGGTTGTCAAACCATGGGGGCTTGTGTGTTGCTGTGATGCTGTTATGCCACCAGTATCCAAATACCAGCAGGGTCACCCATGGCGGACAGATTTCAGCTGAGCTTCCAGACTAAGACCAACTAGGAAGAAGGACCTGGAGGTATACTTCTGGGAAGAATTAGCCAGTGAAAACCTTATGAATAGCAGCAGAACATTGTCTGATACAGTGCCAGAAGATGAGCCCCTCAGTCTGGAAGGCACTCAAAATATGACTGAGAAGGGCTGTCTCCTCAAAGTAAAGTTGACTTTAATGATGTGGATGGAGGCAAGCTTTCAGAACCTTCATTTGCTGATATGGCATGACTCAAAATGAAAAGAAACGGCTGCAAACATCCATTAATAATCAGAACCTGGAATGTACGAAGTATGAATCTAGAAAAATTGAAACTCGTTAAAAATGAAATGGAGCACATAAATACTGATATGCTAGGCATTAGTGAGCTGAAATGGACTGGTATTGGCCATTTTGAATCAGATAATCATATGTTCAACTATGCCGGGAGTGACAACTTGAAGAGGAATGGCATTGCATTCTTCATCAAAAAGAACATTTCAAGATTCATCCTGAAGTACAAAGCTGTCAGTGATAGGATAATATTCATATGCCTACAAGGAAGGCCAGTTAATTCGACTATTTTTCAAATTTATGCACCAACCACTAAGGCCAAATATGAAGAAATTGAAGATTTTTGCCAACTTCTGCAGTCTGAAATTCATCAAACATGCAATCAGGATGTGCTAATAACTACTGGTGATTGGGATGGGAAAGTTGGAAACAAAGAAGGATCAGCAGTTGGAAAATATGGAGTTGGTGATAGAAACGATGCCAAAGATTGCATGATTGAATTTTACAAGACCAATGCCTTCTTCATTGCAAATACCTTTTTTCACCAACATAAATGGCAACGATACACATAGACCTTGCCAGATGGAATGTATAGGAATCAAACCAACTACATCTGTGGAAAGAGATGGAAAAGCTCAATATCTTCAGTCAGAACGAGGCCAGGGGCTGACTGCAGGTTAAACCATAAATTACTCATATGCAGGTTCAAGTTAAAACTGAAGGAAATTAGAACAAGACCATGGGAGCCAAAGTACAACCCTGAGTATATCCCACCTGAATTTAGAGACCATCTCACGAATAGATTTGATGTGTTGAACACTAATGACAGAAGACCAGACAAATTGTGGAATGACATCAAGAACATTATACACCAAGAAAGCAAGAGGTCATTAAAAAAATGAGAGAAACAAAAGAACTAAAAGGATGTCAGAAGAAACTCTAAAACTTGCTCTTGAATGTCAAGTAACTAAAGCAAAAGGAAAAAATGATGAAGTAAAAGAGCCGAACAAAAGATTTCAAAGGGAAGCCCAAGATGGGAACTGATGGAATACGAACTGAGATGTTTCAACAAACGGATGCAACACTGGAAGTGCTCGCTTGTCTATGCCAAGAAATTTGGAAAACTGCCACCTGGCCCACCGACTGGAAGAGATCCATATGCCTATTTCTAAGAACAGTGATCCAAGCAAATGCAGAAATTATTGAACAATATCGTTAATATCACATGCAAGAAAAATTTTGCTGAAGATCATTCAAAAGTGGCTGCAGCAGTATATTGACAGGAAACTGCCAGAAATTGAAGCTGGATTTAGAAGAGGACATGGAACCAGGGATATCATTGCTGATATCAAATGAATCCTGGCTGAAAGTGGAGAATGCTAAACAAATAATGCTGAACAAATAATCCAAGAAGTTGGACTCTATGAAGAATGGGGCATCAGGATTGGAGGAAGATCATAACAAATTATGCATAACATTGCATAACATTGTGAAGAATGGGAATTCCAGAACACTGAATTGTGCTCATGAGGAATCCTTGATGGATAAGATTATGTGTCAACTTGGCTGGATGATGATTTTCAGTGTTTTGGCAGTTGTATAATGTCAGATGTATCCTGGCTGAAAGCAGAGAATACCAGCAAGATATTTATCTGTGTTTTATCTACTATGCTAAGGCATTCAACTGTGTGCATCATAACAAATTATGGGTAGCGTTGCAAAAAATGGGAATTCCAGAACACTTCATTGTGCTCATGAGGGACCTGTACATAAATCAAGAGGCAGTTGTTTGGACAGAACAAGAGGATACTGCATAGTTTAAAGTAAGGAAAGGTGTGTGTCAGGGTTGTATCCTTTCACCATACCTATTCAATCTGTATGCTGAACAAATAATCCAAGAAGTTGGACTCTATGAAGAATGGGGCATCAGGATTGGAGGAAGATTTATTAACAACCTGCATTATGCAGATGACACAGCCTTCTTGCTAGAGTGAAGAGGACTTGAAGCTCTTACTAATGAAGATCAAAGGGCACAGCCTTCAGTATGGGTTACACCTCACCCCAGAGAAAACAAAAATCTTCACAACTGGACCAATGAACAACATCATGATAAACGCAGAAAAAATTGAGGCCGTCAAGGATTTCGTTTTCCTTGGATCCACAATCAGTACACGTGGAACCAATAGTCAAGAAACCAAAAGATGCACTGCATTGCACAAATCTGCTGCAAAAGGCCTCTGTGAAGTGTGGAAAAGCAAAGATGTCACCTTAAGGACTGAGGTGCATCTGACCTAAGCCATGGTGTCCTCGATCACCTCATATGCATGTGAAAGCTGGACAATGAACAAGGAAGACTGAAGAATCGACACTTTTGAATTGTGGTGTTGGTGAGGATTACTGAACATGCTATGGACTGCCAAAAGAATGAATGTATCTGTCTTAGAAGAAGTAAAACCAGAATGCTCCTTGGAAGCAAGGATGGCATCTCACATACTTTGGAAATGTCAGGAGAGATCAGTTCCTGGAGAAGAACATCATGCTCTGAAGAGAGTCAGTGAAAAAGAGGATGGCCCTCAACAATATGGATTAACACAGAGTCTGTAAAAATGGTCTCAAGTATAGCAACAATTGTGAGGATGGCTCAGGATTGGGCAGTCTTTCATTCTGTTTTTCATAGGGTCTCTATGAGTTGGAACCAACTCGATGGCACTACCAAAAACAACAGCCTCCTAAACTGTGAATAAATTTCTTTTTCATAAAACCATCTACTTGTATTTCTATTACATCAGCACTAGTTAACTAAGACAATTTTTCAAGGTAACTCTGAACATGCCAGGGCCTGGTTTGAAACATGGCTGTTTAGTGTTGTTTGACTACAAATCCTGATTTCTTTGCACAAAGTTATGTAGATTGGGGAAAGAGAGATTGTAGGGCTGGAAATGTAGAATACAGGGTGTGCTTTGTTTCAACAATTGCTGGCTGGTACCAGTGAGAAAAGAAATAGGGATGAGTAATAGAACTTTGGAGTAGAGAACAAATGAGTAGCCCCATATTTAAGGTGCCTCTGCGTCTTCTGATGCCAAGTCTACATATCTTCTCTGACACCACCTGGAAATGCAGTTCTTTTGGCCTTAGCCTCCTGAATTAGGGGTTCAATTATCCTGATTTCCAAGTCTGTCCAAGACTTCGGACACTAGTCATATGTTCAGGGGTCCCCATGACATCTTCACTTCTGATCTTCTGGCTACAATTCCCCCTACCTTCTCAGGGCATCAGCTGCAAGCTTGGGGGCCCCTGCCACCCTTACTTCTGACCTGTTGGCTACAAATTCAGAGTTTCCTCTTGGGTTCAAGAATTCACTAGAATGACTTCCAGAACTCAGAAAAGTGCAATATTTATGGTTATTATAAAGATACAAATTGGAATCAACATGAAAAAAGGATACATAGTTTGAGGTTTGGGAGGATCCCAAATTGGAAGTTTTTATGACCCAATGGAAGCATTGTCCTTCTGTGATGTCTATTATCAATTGGAAGTTCACTCAATCTTCAGTTTCCAGAGTTTTATTATGGCTTTGTTAGGTAGACGTGGTTAATTGACTCATTGTTCACATGATTGAACTCAATCTCCAACCACCCTTCTCTTCACAGAAGTCAGGTTGATATCATGTGGTGGGTCTTATGAGCCCCACATCCTGAAGTCACCCTGTTAGTATAAAGAAGACATTCCAATCACTCAGGAAAGTCCAAGAGTTTAAAACATATCTCCCTGGAACCAAGCACAAAGACCAAATTCTTTGGGCAGAAGTAATTGCACATCTTTCAACATCCCTACCTAAATTCTGCAATAGACTGTAATATACTAAAGACAAAATATACTTCATCAACTAATAATAACAAAAGAGAAATCTGATGGTCCAAATATATTCAGAAACCTTTTACAATGCATTTGGGAATAACCTAGATTATCATCAAATTTATGCCCCCTGAAACCAAGTAGAGAGTTTCTATCAATGAGAAATTATTTAATACAATCATTTAAAAGCATAGATGATTTTAAAAGCTAAATATATAAGGTTTTTTTTTTTTTCTTTTTAATCTTTTTTTTTTCAGTTGTTTAGTCAGCTCCTCAATTATTTCTAATATGTGGAGTATAATTTTGTCTTAATCTTTTTTTTTTTCTAACAATGCTGTGCTCTGTTTCCTAATTTATCTTTCTCCCTCTAGTTTTTCGTTCTAAATCAAAGAAAATGATGTGCACTTAATAGTTTTAAAATTTTTTTCCTAGTACTTATTTTGGCTCAGTGACTGTGTTAAGCACTGTATATAGTTTATCTTTCTTTTTTTTTTAATTGTGCCATAATTTAAAAGAGATAATATCTGTTTAACTTACTTATTTTCTTTTACCTTTTAAGTAAGGATGATTGATATTTAATATATTAACATCATTAAGTTTTTCTTCTAAATATATTGTGCCTTAGGCTGAGCTCCCTAGCACCAAAACTAGTGAAGTGTATGTTGTTGTTGTTGTTGTTACGTGCCATCGAGTCGGTTCCAACTCATAGTGACCCTATGCACAACAGAATGAAACACTGCCTGGTCCCGAGCCATCCTTACAGTCGTTGTTATGCTTGAGCTCATTGTTGCAGCCGCTGCGTCAATCCACCTCATTGAGGGCCTTCCTCTTTTCCGCTGATCCTGTACTCTGCCAAGCATGATGCCCTTCTCCAGGGACTGATCCCTCCTGACAACATGTCCAAAATATGTAAGACACAGTCTCGCCACCCTTGTTTCTAAGGAGCGTTCTGGTTGTACTTTTCTAAGACAGATCTGTTCGTTCTTATGGCAGCCCATGGTATATTCAATATCCTTCGCCAACGCCACAGTTCAAAGGCATCAATTCTTCTTCGATCTTTCTTATTCATTGTCCAGCTTTCACATGCATATGATGTGATTGAAAATACCATGGCTTGGGTCAGGCACACCTTAGTCTTCAAGGTGATGTCTTTGCTCTTCAAAACTTTAAAGAGGTCCTTTGCAGCAGATTTACCCAATGCAATGCGTCTTTTGATTTCTTGACTGCTACTTCCATGGCTGTTGATTGTGGATCCAAGTGAAACAAAATCCTTGACAACTTCAATCTTTTCTCTGTTTATCATGATGTTGCTCATTGGTCCTGTTGTGAGGATTTTTGTTTTCTTTATGTTCCATACTAAAGGCTGTGGTCTTTGATCTTCATTGGTAAAGGCTTCAACTCTTCACTTTCAGCAAGCAAGGTTGTGTCATCTGCATAACACAGGTTGGTAATGAGTCTTCCTCCAATCCTGATGCCCCGTTCTTCTTCATATAGTCCAGTTTCTCATATTATTTGTTGAGCATACAGATTGAATAGGTATGGTGCAAGAATACAACCCTGACGCACACCTTTCCTGACTTTAAACCAATCCGTGTCCACTTGTTCTGTCCGAACAACTGCCTCTTAATCTATGTAAAGTTTCCTCATGAGCACAACTAAGTGTTCTGGAATTCCCATTCTTCACAATGTTATCCATAATTTGTTATGATCCACACAGTGGAATACTTTTGCATAATCAATAAAACACAGGTAAACATCCTTCCGGTAGTCTCTGCTTTCAGCCAGGATCCATCTGACATCAGCAATGATATCCCTGGTTCCACAATCTCTTCTGAAACTGGCCTGAATTTCTGGCAGTTCCCTGTCGATATTCATAAGGCTGCAGCCATTTTTGAATGATCTTCAGCAATATTTTGCTTGCATGTGATATTAATGATACTGTTCTATAATTTCCACATTTGGTTGGATCATCTTTCTTGGGAATAGGCATAAATATGGATCTTTTCCAGTCAGTTGGCCAGGAAGCTGTCTTCCATATTTCTTGGCATAGACGAGTGAGCACCTCCAGTGCTGCATCTGTTTGTTGAAACATCTCAATTGGTATTCCATCAATTCCTGGAGCCTTGTTTTTTGCCAATACCTTCAGAGCAGCTTGGATTTCTTCCTTCAATACCATCGGTTCCTGATCATATGACACCTCTTGAAATGGCTGAACATCGACTAATTCTTTCTTTCAGTCTGTTGTACTATGGGGGCTTGTGTGTTGCTGTGATGTTGGAAGCAATGCCACCAGTATTCAAATACCAGTATGGTCACCCATGGGGACAGGTTTCAGCTGAGCTTCCAGGCTAAGATAGACTAGGAAGGAGGACCCAGCAGTCTACTTCTGAAAAGCATTAGCCAGTGAAAACCTTATGAATAGCAGCAGAACATTGTCTGATATAGTGCTGAAAGATGAGCCCCCCGGGTTGGAAGGCAGCCAAAAATGACTGGGGAAGAGCTGCCTCCTCAAAGTAGAGTCAACCTTAATGATGTGGATGGAGTAACACTTTTGGGACCTTCATTTGCTTATGTGGCATGATGCAAAATGAGAAGCGAAGTATATATATATAGAGAGAGAGAGATTTATTGCAAGGATAGAGCTCACGTGGTTCTAGTGGCTGGCAAGTCCCTAGTCTGTGGATCAGGTACCAGTCTGCCGGCTTTTTCTGACTCATGTAGCTGCAGGGGCTGAAGAATCCAATATCAACAAGTCATACAATAGGCTGCTGGCTCACAGCCTGTGGAGGCTGATGAATCTGTATGTGGCTGGTAAGATGGCAGGCTACTGGCTCACAAGCTGTGAAGACTGATAAATCCTAAGGTCAGTAGGCAATGTGGTAGATCGATGTCTCAAATCCCAAGAACGAGAGGTCAGGGGATGAAGAACTGGATACAAGATTCAGAGCAAGCAAAAGCCAGCAAGCTTTGCCACATATCCACATATATTGGATGCAAGCCACACCCCTGAGGAAATTCACCTTACAGCTGATTGGTTGATCACATCAGATCACATCATGGAGTTGATCATATTCTATCACAAAAGGGAGGATAACTACATCATTACATAACTGCCAAACTGCATCATTACGTAACTGCCAAACCACTGAGAATCATGGCCCAGCCAATTTAACACACAACCTTAAGTATAACATATAGTAACTGATGATATTAAGTTGATGATATTAAGTTGAAAAAAGGTGTGAGTAGCAAATTAAACATTATTCTTAAGTACAATTATTGCTCTTTTGTGAAAAGTAAGGTAAACCAGTGTTTGTTAGCTATCGTTCTTATTCTTAGGTACTGCTGAGTTGGTTCCAACTCGTAGCGACCCTATGTACAACAGAATGAAACACTGTGCAGTCCTGCACCATCCTCATAATCACTGTTATGCTTAAGCCTATTATTGCAGTCACTGTGTCAATCCATTCATTGAGGGTCTTCATCTTTTACGCAGACCTCTACTTTCCCAAGCATGACGTCCTTCTCCAGGGATTGGCCCCTTCCGGTAACATGTCCAAAGCATGTGCGATGAAGTCTATCCATCCTGGCTTCCAAGGAACATTCCAGCTGTACTTCCTCAAAGATAGATCTCTTTGTTCTTTTAAAAGGTCCATGGTATATTCAATATTCTTTATCAACACCATAATTGTTAGCAATTGGTAACTGCAAATATGTATATTTATCTCTATGTTGCTATACAATCTTTTGGTGAGGTGGTCAAAAATAGATGATTGAATGAGAAATAGTCTTCTACTTTGACAACAGACATCGAACCCTTTTATTAGATTAGGCCTGGACCAGGAACTCAGGCATTCAGGCTACGGGTTGCAGAAAGGCCTGCCTGTACACCCAATGCTACAATTTTAGGTGATGAGCATCAATTTTGAATGCAGCCTCCTAGAACCTGACCATAGGTGAAGTGGTCATGGACTGGAGAACTGTCAAACATTGGGCTTCTGAGAACTGTTGATAAATGTGTTCAAAAAAGTGGATTTATTTTAGTTACCCAATGTTGTAGAGGACAGTGTGCTAAAACTCTGTTCATATTTGGGGTTAAGAGTCAGTTTTTCAGTAAATTCACTCAAATTTTTCATTATTGAATACCTGCTATGTTCTTGGGTACACATCAGTCAAAATGATAGATAAAATCCTTGCCCTAGTAGAGCTTATAGTTTAGTCCTGGAGACACATAAATCAGATTGAGTATTCTGGTAAGTATGTGCAAGAAATTTGTGAAGAAAAAATATGACATTCTATGAGGACTAGTAGAAGCTATTTTCAAACAAGCATCTAATAAGATCAGATTTACATTTCTGTAGAATGTTGTGGTTGCTGAATGACAAGTATTGCAGAGAGACAAGGCTGACAGTGGTCAACAAATCATGAAGCTAATGTAGAAGTCTAGGGAAGAGATGAATATCATTTGGATTAGTGTGATAGTAGACAATGAAAATAGAGAAAAGTGGTTGAATAATCTATCACCAATGTTTTACCAATGAGGCCAGCCTGTATATTTAGCCACAAGGGCTGAATTTTAGTATTACATGCAATTCTCTAATATAACTGAGTTTATAAGGAAGATAATGCTCCTTGGAAATCCTATGGAGCAGTTCTGCTCTGTCCTATAGGGTCGCTATGAGTCAGAATTGACTCGAAGGCAATGGGTAATGGAGAATAGATCAAATCTGAAATCAGTGAAAATGTTTAAGAGGCTATTGAAAAATAACAGGCAAGAAGCAGTGGGTGTTATTAGTTATATTGTTTAAAACTGGATGATCCTTAGGAAGACAACAAGACTTGGTGACAATTTGAATGCTTGGGTTTGGTGAGTTACTGAGAGTTTTTGAGAGGGAAGGCAGCGTAATTTTCAGTCATAACACTCCAGGGTTTTTCCATCCAACTGCAATAAAGATTCAGATATGATAGTGGACTTGATTTGCTAGGGAGAAATAAGATGAAGAGAATCAACATATATTTAACATCATCAACATGCTTTTTGTTTACACTCAACATAAATGAAGGAACATGATCTTGGCAAAGAAAGACCTAAATAACTTCAAAGTGATAACCTACTTGGCATACGATATTCTGACCATATCACATTTTAACTGGCTATTTCTCCATGCACACATGGGGAAAATGGTTTTCCTTCATATTGACTAGATTTAATTAACAATAATATCAGTTGCTGTCAAGTTGATCTGACTCATGGCAACTGCATGTGTGCAGAGTAGAATAATGCTCCATGGGGTTTTTAAGGCTATGACCTCTCTGAAAACTAAAACCAAACCCACTGCTGCTGAGTCGATTCTGACTCATAGCGACCCTATAGGACAGAGTAGAACTGCACCACAGAGTTTCCAAGGAGTGCCTGACCTTTCTGAAGCAGATGTCAAATCTTCCTTCCAAGTGCCTGTGGGTGGCTTCAAACTGTCAACATTTCGACCCTAGTCCAGTGCTTAACTGTTTGCACCACCCAAGAATCCTGCAGAGATGGTATTTATAGGAAGTTCACTGAGAAGAAAAAAAAAATAATAATAAAGAAAATGAGGGTTAAAATTGACTACTGATAAAACCTGAAGATAAGTGTTAAACTGTAGTTTTAAGTACTTGGGCAATTATGCAAATCAAAAGGAGGCAGTTCACAAAAGCAATTATATTCAAATATAAAGTAACTTAAAGTACATGAAATAGGGCATCATTATTTTTAATCTATCATCTTTTCAAGTTATGAAGTGACAAAGGTGAAAAATCAAGGCTAAATCATATTAAATACTAAATATTAAAAAAGAAATTAATTAGCAGTGCTGAAATTATTTATTTATTTATTTATTTTACCAAGTTCAATGAAAATACTAGCTGGACTTTTTTTTTAACCCTTTAATTCACTAAAACCTACTGCAAGATTGAGCAAAAAGTAAAATCTTTAAAATACGGAATGACTAAAATAAAAATATGTAAATTTAATTCATAACTCCCTCTTCTGCACATGTACGTCCTTAGGCAACTAAGTGAAGCCAAAGGTACAGGAAAACAAGGGTTTTAGCAAGCCATGGAGAGACAAAATACAGTCAAAGGAAAGAAATGATCTCGTAAGCATAAGTTGTAAAACACCTTGAGAACCAAAGCAATTATGTAAAATTAATACAAAAATTGACACTTTTTGGTGTATTTTCCAGAGAAAATGATGTCTCAAGCTTCAAGAGAGGCAGCAGACATGCCACAATTCATAATTTCAATACATACATACACACATACTTACATACATACTCATTGTGGTTCAACATAAAGGTGGTAGAACAAGTGTAAAGGATAGTAAGATATATTCATTGTCTTTGGTAGGCCAAAGTTTGGAGAAGAGTCATATATTTAGCATAACGTGTTTAGAAGAGTTTTTAAAAGAAGACAGAGTAGCATCAAATGGATGGAATGTGGAATCATTTATTCTCATCTTAAACTTTCACATGTGCTTATAGCTATTCTGGAGATGTTAATTATTCCTATACCTAAAGGTCACTCCTCTCTATCAGGGAGATCTCTTGCTTTCATTTGGCAGCTGGCCAAGCATTCTCCTTCTTACATTTTACTGAGATATTTTGTAATATACACTATTGACACAAATGAAGCCAAATTTGTGATCCAAAATAACATTCTATTGTATCTGTTAAAAATACAAGTGTATGGGTCCAGCTACTATTTAGTGTGGTTTTAGGCTCATTACTAATTTAAAAATAATTACAGTGTACCAACATAATTGTAACCATATGGCAAAAATTAGTGAATAGATTGTTCACTTCTAGATCTATATCCGTATTCATATTTATCTGAAGTGAGTTACTTAGAGTGTCCTCAGTGCAGTGCAGATAGTTTTCAAATTCCAAATTTTTCACAAAATTTATGAAATACCAAAAAAACAAACCAAACCTGTTGCCTTTGAGTTGATTCCGACCCATAAAAAAAAATAGCTACCCTAAAAGACATAGTAGAACTGCCCCATGGTGTTTACAAGGAGCACCTGGTGGATTTGAACTGCCAACTTTTTGGTTAGCAGCTGTAGCTCTTAACCACTATGCCCCTGGGGTTTCCTTATAAAATACAGTAAGTTCAAAAAAAAAAAAAGTCAATTTCAGCTCACTTTTTCTTACCTTCTGGTAGGAAAAAGAAGAAACAATTAATGAAAGTGAATACGCAGCTCTTTTCTATGTTATGGATATCATCAACTAATTTTATACTACATTACACAACTTCCGTAAACCCTGCTGGTGTAATGGTTAAGTGCTATGGCTGCTAACCAACAGGTCGGCAGTTTGAATCCGCCAGGGGCCACTTGAAAATTCTACGGGGCAGTTCTACTCTGTCCTGTAGGGTCACTATGAGTCAGAATAGACTCGATGGCACTGGATTTGTTTTTGTTTTTTGGTTGGTTTACACAACTTCCATCCTGAGTAATTAGTTATGTACAAAATTTAGAGTTATTGCCTGGCAACGCCTTATGTGTTATTCACAGTGAACATTTATTTTGGATAGAGAATTTTCACAGTTCTTATTACAATATTGCTTCACTGAATCACAGAATGCAAAGATAATATTGTTCCATTTCTAAAAAATTATTAACTGTAAGGACTTCTAATATTTTTTATGAAATAAATGTGATATAAAATTTGGAATGGAAACTTTGATACCTTTGAAAAAGTTAATCAATTATGCCATTAATTATACATTTACCATAAAGTTTAATAAACTACTGTTTAAGCTTTCTAGTTATCTATTTCTTGGCATCTTAAATGTCTCATCTCTGCCTCATTATTTTATTTTATTTTTTAATTGATTTTTAGGACTTCTTTTTGTATTTTAAGTTAACTGTTTGCCAGAAATATTCATTGCAAATGCTTTCTCCAAATTTATGGCCTTTTTTTTTTTTTTTTTTAGTCTTTGATGAACAGATATTCTTATTCTTAATACAGTTAATAAAAATTTCTTCCTTTTTATGTTTTTGTGTCTTGATTGAGGAAGTCTTCCCTACAAAAAGTATAGAAAAATGTTTTTTCAAATATTCATCTACATTTTTCATAGTTTTTCATTTCATAATTAAATCTTTAACACACCTGATTTTTGGAATTGATTTTTGGATATGTGAGAGTCAGTAATGAAAACATTTCACCATTGAATTACACAGCTTATTTACTGATTCCTTCTTTCCCCAATAATTTGAAATGTCTGCTCTGAAAGAAGCTGAATGTCCATTTACTTATATCTGGGCTGTCTATTTTCTTTCGTGGATTCATTAATCTCATCCTCTGTGAATAACTAATCTGTTAATTACTATCACTTTAAAATAAGTAGCATTTTTTTTTCTCCTCTATGGATTGGGCAAGTCCTGCTGGGAGCCAGGCTGCAAGGGCGGCCCCTCTGCACCCACTGCCCCCAGCATAAACATTGAAGAATTCCTGAAAAGTCAGGAGGAGCCAGGCTGCAAGGGCAGCCTCTCTGCACCCACTGCCCCCAGCATAAACATTGAAGAATTCCTGAAAAGTCAGGAAGAGCCAGGCTGCAAGGGCAGCCTCTCTGCACCCACTGCCCCCAGCATAAACATCGAAGAATTCCTGAAAAGTCAGGAATATCTCTGTCATCTGTGTTATGTTTCTATTTCATTTTCAGCCTGTGTATAGCAGAATGTATAAGCATAAAATTCCATTATAGATTTAGAGACCTTTGGACGGGGGGCGTCCTACTCATAATCCCCTGGTGAAATCCCGGGTAGGGACAGCCCGTGTGTTACTTGGGGATCAACATGAAGTTGTCTTAGGGGAAAAACAAATAGCTCGACTATGGAAAATAAGAATAGGATGGTGAAATCCTGGTATTTACCAAGGCCCTTTTTGTGATTAAACCACCACCCACACATGACCCCATAAAAGTGGAAAAACAAAAGGCAGTGAGTTCTCTCAGCCAATTTCTCAGCCAATTACAGCTCAACCTTCTCGTTTACCTCACTCACTGCTGCGCTTGACTGGTCTTTGGGTATAGAGATTGGGCTAATTGTCCTTGGCATAATCGTGGACAATATGACGTAACCCAAAGTGGCTGAACTTCAAGAACTTGACCACCCTGGACAAGATGGACAAAGCCTATGTGGCAATGGTTTTGCAAAAAGATTAATTGTTATAAAAATTGTGGAAGGTATTGCAAGATTAAGCATAAGTGTAAAGCAGTATGAAGTCAATTGTTACTTTAAATCAACTAAACAAAAACTCATTGTCTTTGTGTGCGTATGCAGAACTGTACTATGTGTCACTTGGAAAATTATGTCTCTGGGAAATGATGTTATACTGCCCCTTTGTTGATCATGCGATGTTATGCTTTTGTAAGCTTATGATATAAAAGACCATGTAAAAAAATAAAGAGAGGCTTCTTTTTCTGCAGAATGAAAATATAAGACACACTACCTCTCATTCTTTTTTCGCCGAACTCTACCCCTCCTCTGGTAACCCTGTTCATTGCTGAGGCTGGCCCCCGGCAAAGTCCATCCCACTCCACCTAATTCTTCCTCAATTTGCCTTCACTGTTAAAGGCTCTTTCAATATTCATACCAATTTTAGAAAGTATTCAAATAACAAGTTAGAAAAATAACACCTATTTCAATTTAGATTGGATTGTTTAGTAATTATTCTTCTTATCTGATTGTACCACCTAGGATCTGTAATACAGTGTTGATTCAGAGGTGATAGTTGTCATTCTAGTCTTTTCTTTAAAAGAAAAACTTTAAATGTTTTAACATTACATATGGTGATAATGTATTATTGGTACCATTTATCAAATTAAAGAATTTTCCTGTTGCTCTTCATTTTCTAAGAGTTTTAATCAAGTAAACTATGCTAAATTTTACCATATAATTAATCCTTGTTTATCTCCATAACTGATATATCACACATGCACATTTGCACTATGATGGATTGCTTTTGTGTGGCCTTTCTCACCATGGTCTTGTAACCCCCACCCAAGTGATTAGGTAGGACTGTGCAAACAGGGGATTGGTCATTTTACCATCCCACTGGGCTTGAAATGAACCACCCAGAGCTGGGAAAAGGAAAATCCACCACCACTAAGGAAGAACAGGCAGGAATGGAGAATGCATCCTTTGGACCTTGGATCCTCACACTAAGAAGCTCCTGGAATCAGGAGACAGAGAAGGAGAGGGCTCTCAAGAAACCATGACAGAGGAACAATGGCAGGAAATGGCATGAGACAGCGTGGTGGGCTTCCCAGCCCATGGAGTGAGAAAGCTTGATGCCTTTGAGCGGGAGGCTTGCTGGAAGAGTAGGGTGCCTCTGGGCACTTATTGGCAGAACTAAAAGAGCTTTGTAACACTTGCCTGAGCAGGACAGACACTAAAGGGCCAGGGACAGGTGTGCCAGTGGCACAGCTTGGAAGAGGCAGTCCTGATGGAAGAACTGTATACTTGAGTGTTCCTGAACCTGAATTATAACTGTTACTTCCCTAATAAACATCATAATCATTGAACATTGTCTGTGAGTTCTGTGTGACCATTGCAATGGCTTATTGAACTCAGCAGCAAAGTAGAGAGTGCTGTGGGAGGGATGGTTGGTGTCAGAATTGTTAAAGATGGTGGAGAGAGTAGGCACGTCTGACCTCCACTTCATGGGAATCAGCCTGGGGCTGTTGATCTTGATTCTCCTTCTCCCTTGTGAAGTTAGAAGAGGGCAGACACTGCTCCCACACCATTTTTACATTTTAATCATGTTATATCACTCTTGCCTTAGCTCAGATAAACCCAACTTGCTCATAACACAGCTGGTCATGAAATAATTTGCCATGATCCTCTTTATGAATCTCAGAGAATTCCCCCTACAGAAAAAAAAAAAAAAAAAACTAGAATGGATAACCAAAAATCCACACATATCTCTACAGCAAAGCTAAATAGAAAATTATGCTTATGAACTTAAAGCCACTGATGACCTACTCAAACAGTGTAGTATCAGCAACAATGTGGGCTGAAGCAGAAGGAAGGGAAAGATGGTTGCAATGTCCCTGCTAACACTAAGCCTCTAAATTGAGAAGTGTTATTAACTGAAAACTGCATTGGACCAACCTGGAAACAGCACTTATTCTGTTGGGACCAAATTTTTAAGCCTGCGTAAGGGGATCATGATCAGTTAAGGCCTCGGGGTATTGGAGCACTCCAGACACAAACTCCATGAATTAACAAACTTGTGTTTTCTTTTAAGTCAGTGCTGTCCTACCCAAGAGAATCTTTTTGGAGTAAATTCAAATGGACTGGGACAAGTATAGAGAGAGAATGAGAAAAGAATACCCTTAGAAAAAAAGAAAACAACAACAAAAAAGGAAAGACTAATAGAAGGCAGTGTCAAAAAGCATTATTTTTTTTTTTCCAATTACTTTGCGAACACAACAGTAGACAGTTCTAGAGGTATCATTCTAGAAAACTTTCCTTGCCTTTACATTCTCCTAAAAGTACAGAACAACTCATTGCTCTTCAAAAATAAGCAACAGAAAATGACTGCAATCAAATTCCATTCAAAGTTTTTAGAAGATTAAAAAATGATAGAAAACGATTTTAGTTCTACAAATAATGAAAGTATTGAAGAAAGACATGCCCAGAAATGAGATAAAAGTTCAATATAATCTTTTAATAGAACTAAAGAAATTATGAAACTTACAGAAGTTTTAAAAGAACAACAAAAAACATAACAAAGTAATTAGCGTAGAAGGAAAGTATTCCCTCTGAAAAAGCTCCAGACTCAGATCATTTCATAGGGCAGTTCTATGTTGTAGTTGTAGGTGCTGTCCAGTTGATTCTGACTCATAGTGATCCTATGTACAACAGAATGAAACACTTCCTGGTCCTGTGCCATCCTCACGATCCTTGTTATGCTTGAGCCCGTTGTCGCAGCTGCTGTACTAATCCAACCCCTTGAGGGTCTTCTTCCTTTTTGCTGATCCTCTACCAAGCATGATGCCCTTCTCTAGGGACTGATCCCTTCTTATAATATCCTTGCTTCTAAGGAGCATTCTGGCTGTACTTCTTCCAAGATAGGTTTGCTCGCTCCTTTGGCAGTCCATCATGTATTCTATATTCTTTGCCAACACCAAAAGGAGAGTTCTACGGATCCTTTTAAGATCAGATAGTCAATACGCTACTTAAGTGCTTCCAGAGCATTGAAAAGAAGAAAAACTTACACACTCTCCCAATGAAATAAGTGTAATATTGAATTCAAAACTTAAAAAGATTATACCAAAAAAGAAATCCACAGAGGAATTTCACATTGGAATATCAATGCAAAATCCTTAAATCAAATATTAGCAAACATTCCAATGCCACATTTAAATAAAAAAAAAAATCGTTGTTACTTAGCAGGGTTTATTTCGGACTTGTAAGAGTGATTAATAAGAATAAATGTATTAATATAATTTATTATGTTAATAAATTTATTCCTGTTAAATAAAATGGAGAATAAAATTATATTAATAGAATGAAGAACAAAATTCATAGGATCATCTCAATTGATTCAGGAAAGGCATTTGACAAAACTGCACCTTTAGTCTTATTAAGAAAATTTATCATAATACAAATTAATTGATAGTTTAATATGAAAGAAAAATATAAAACTGTATTTCAGGATTATATGATTATATAATTAAAACCAAAAAGAAAAAAACAATTAAAAAAAAAAGAGAATATGGTAACGTGAAAGATACTGAAGTTAAAAACTAATATTGATTCTGACTCATGGCAATCCCTTGTGTATCAGAGTAGAACTGTGCTCCATAGGTTTTTAATTTTTTCTAAAGTAGATTATCAGGCCTTTCTTCCTAATCTGTCTGAGTCTGGAAACTCAGTTGAAATATCATCAGCATCATAGAAACAAGAAATGCACCATTGATAGTCTGGTGGTTGCTGATTTAAAGTATAGCCTACAAAAATTTGCTGATGGACCAGGCTCCGATATAGGAGAAATAAGAAATCAAGGATGACATCACAGGGTTTTCCCTGAGCAACTGGAAGAACGGTGTTGTTTTTTGCTGATATAGAGAAAATCATTAGTTTTGTGATTGGGGCAGAATATCAGACTTTCAGTATGCTGGACATACTGAATTTGAAACATGCATTAAACATCCAAGTTGAGATGTTGAGTATGAAATTAGATATTTCAGCATACAGTGAGAAAATTCAGGCTGGTGATATACTCTTGAAAGTCACTAAGATAGATGATTTTTAAAATCATCACAATAGGTGACATTACTTATGGAGTGTGTATATATTTAGAAAATAGTAGAGGTCAAAGACTAGGTCAAACACTAGTGCTTTACCTAGCATATATATATAAAAAAAAGTCTGTATTTGTGATTTGATATTTTGTTCATTATGGAGTTTCTTCCCCCCATGGAATTTTATTTTCTAAAATATTTAAATAATTTTATTTATCTTGAACACTGAAATTTTTGGTATCTCTTAAATTTTGTACTCGAGTTGATTGCCTCATGTCACCATATTCTCAACCCTATGTTCAAAAAAAAAAAAAATCAAACTCTTTGCTGTTGAGTCAATTCTGGCTCATAGTGACCCTATAGGACAGGGTAGAACAGCCCCATATGGTTTCCAAGGCTGTAAATCTTTTCAGAAATAGACTACCAAATCTTTTTCAGGCAGGGAAACTGGTGCGTCCAAACAACTGACCTTTCTGTTTGCAGCCAGGCACTTAACCATTGATCCACCAGGGCTCCTTACATAGGTACTCCAGAATGTAGATGACAATGACCCACCAAAAGAATCTGAGAGAGAGTTGCTAGAAAGGTGGGAAAATCAGCTAAAGGCAGTGTTTTCAATTCAACAGAAGAAAGTGGTTCAAAAAGGAGAGAGGAATTAACTGGGTTAAATGCTGCTAAAACCAGTTAGGTAAGGAAGAGAAATGTCCAATGGGATTATTAATGACATTGAGAAATGCCGTTTTAATGCCGTAGTAGGTGTGAAATTCTAATCAGAGTGGGTTCAAGAGAAACAGGGAAGAAAGAAACTGGAGAAGGTTATTAGAGACAACTTTTTCTAGGTCTTTTTATTGTAAAGGGGAGGGAAATTGAATGGTACATGAATAAGTGAAATCATGAGGTTCATTCATCTTTAAGGGAGAAAAATAAAAGCATTTATAAGATGGCTATATAATCTTTGTATTTTAAAGAGAATGATTGAGTAGAAAGGGAAAAATAGTTATATAAGAGAGCTCTTGGATAAATGTCCTTGAAGAATTAGCAAGAATGTGACCTTGTGAACAAGGAAAGAGTGGCCTTAGCTAGGAACATGGACTGGTAATATATCTGGAGTAGGAGAAAATGTAGAACATATAAAAACAGATGTGGGGAGGTGGGTAGATATAGTGGTACAAGCAAATCTACATTATCCTCTAAGTGCTGATCTTTTCTCTACAAAATAGAAAATGAAATTGTGAATTTGAATTGTGGAGAAAGTGTTGGAAGGGAGACAAAAAATAGAGAGGTCTAAATATGAAGTAATTGCCTAGTCCTCCGGGTGAACTGAGGAAATAGTGGATTAGCGGATGCTAGGATGTAATGCTCAACTACATGAGTGTAACTAGACCGAGTATCAGAACACTTATAAAACACTTACTTTAATACTGAAATACCGTATTTTAGAGAGTGCCTTGGCACCCCTCTGAGGTATTTCTGTCCAAAGAGAAAGAAATAACAAAATTATATCTATTTCCTTATACATAGAGATATAGAGTTATATAGGTATAACCTTACCACCACGAAAAGTGTTAGATCTTAAAGAGTTGTTCAAAGAAGTTTAAAGAATAGCATTTAAATAACTATGATTATTTATGACTGAAATCCTCTACTCACTCCAACAACACTGAAATTTTATAATTCTTATAATTCTACTCTTGTAATTCTACTTGGAACATGATTTACTGTTTCAGAGTCTTTAATTAAGTTATTTCTCCTTTTTGCAAGTTCCCCTCTTCAAATAAATACCAAACTTGCCAAGATCCAGTGAAAATGTTCATAACACTTCTTCCAATTCCCAGGTAGAATCAGAGTCCCTTCCAAACTGGTCTCATTGTACTTTGTAGTGATTTCAAAGTTTGAATTTATCTTATCACATTAAATAAAAAAAAAAATTCAAATGAATAATCAATTTTGTCATTCTGCCTGACTCACTAGACTAAATAACGTTATAGCCAAAAGGAATTTTATTCATCGTTATACCGAACACCTAACACAGTGCCCAGCACATAGCAGATATTTGGAAAGACTATTGAAAAACCTAATGAAAAATGTTCAGAAAATATGAAAGCTGTGAAGTTAGATGACCTTTGGAATTTCCTGGCTCCTGTACGATTTTGAATTTATATTTCATAGAGAAAAATTCAAAGTAGATTCCAAATTGTTTTTGAAATGGACAGAAAGCTTATCTTATGAGTTGTTTTGAATATTGCTCTAGCAGGCAGAATACATTAGCATTCATCTTGAAAAGAAATGGCAGCATATCTGTTTCTGTAATTCCAATGCAAGTACTCAGTTCACTGGGGGGAATAAGAAGCTAAGACTTCAAACAAACATAACGTGAACTGCCTCGCCTCTTACTTAGCTGAAAAATTCCTTCTCCATGATTTGTTGGTTTCTGCTTAGGGCTTTTGCTAGAAAAAATGAATGCTTTGCTCATTCTTACATTTAGTGCTGTGCATAACACATTTCAGAGGAGCACAGTGGCACAACTGTTAAGCACTCAGCTGCTAACCAAAATGTCTATAGTTCACACCCACCAGCTGCTCTTCTGGAGAAAGATGTGGCATCTGCTGCCGTACAGATTGCAGCCTTGAAAACCCTATGAGGCAGTTCTGCTCTGTACTATAAGATCGCTATGAGTCAGAATCGACTTGATGGCAATGAGTTTCTTTTTTTTTTTTTTCTATAATCCATCTCACGACCAAATTCAGAGAAGATGTGCTTAAGAATAGAGAGAAAATAATAAACATTTTTTTCCTTTATACAATTACCGTCTTCTTCATCTGTGAAAACAAAACAAAGAAATTTACCTATGTCTGCTGGTCAGTCATTATTTACATATTCTGGAAGACCGCTACTGGGACCCAAAATTCTTCACCCACAGATATTTTGTTCATTTTCTCAAAAAAACACTATACCTTTATTTTCCAGAGACCTGGGCCACAAGTGGTTCCGGTAAAAGCCTATTTGTAATGCGCCCTTATTCAGTTGCAGGTGTAAAACACCATCAGTATCCTCTTAACCCCAGGGCAAAACATTTTCAGCCTATGCAGTTAGATTAAAACCAAGCTCTGATTTAACATATTCAGATCACCTTTGCTCAAATTTCCTATAATAAACATGTCTATGCTATTTCCGATAGGGTGCTAAGAACTTTTATGTTTTTCTACCTACACAGAAGGCCATGCTCTTAAGCAGGAAATATGTAATTCTTTATTCTGCTTCTAAGTTCACTGTAGAAAGTATAAAAGGAGATGCTTACAAAAATACAATCTGATGATAATTACCATATGAAAGATGAGATACTAAATTATTTCAATATCTCTGTTCATAAACATCAAAGTAATTTACATGTATTATTTCTGATACTTAATTGCCACTGTTGATAGAAACTCACAGCATGAGGCTGAAAGATAACATGGGTATTCTTATTTGGAGACATATTTATTGATATTCTTCAGTATTCTCTACCATAAAGGTAAGAAGGTAATCATCACTTGATCTTTTTTTCTTCCAAGTATTAGTAGGTTTAGGCAGGTGAAGTTAAGAGTTGCTAATGGTAAATGGTTTGTTTTTGTTTTCCTAAGATTATCATTAGTCCCTTCATATTTTTCCATAAAATGAAAATTGGGATTCACTGAGAATAACTATCACATCTCTGGCTGAGAAAAATCATAAGCATGCCTTTATCTTTAGAAAGAACCTGTAATTGAGTACAGTGCCTCGGAGGACCACATGCCAGAGAAATCTTAAAGTTCTTAATTTGAAAAGATGAGTCTTTCATTTTAGGCATAATACTGGCTCTGATGGGAATGAATCATTTGCAATAAAATAATAGGTATAATTTATGAGAAGTAGCCATGACAATTCAACCTGAACAGGCATTCAGTGAGCATCAATAATTGCTCCATTCTTATGTATTGAAATGCACAAATATAGACATACACTATTTCCACTTATACAGTCCCACCTTGCGATGAGCTTAGAAGCAGCGGGGAAATGAGAAACAGATAAACAAATGAAAACAATAGGCATAAGGGGAATAAAGGAATTGAAAAACTCCACAGCCTTGTTAATCAACACCTGAGTAATCAAGATTTATTTGTACTATTAGGCAATGCATGTTAATGTTTATTAATTTCAAAGAAGAACACTGACATTTTTTTCTGATTAATTTGAAGATTCAAGCACTGATTTCCTGATACCACTGCAGATATGCAAATTACATAACTTTTGAACTCGTAAAGCTAAAATATAATATAAAGCATGGAAAAGCAGCACAATACTAAATAAAAGAAATCCTCACATAGGAATTAAAGCCATATCAGCTCCCTAATGTCCTTCAAACCCTCTGGCATCTGTAATTAGTCTAAGTGCATCACTCTAGAATGTTTGCGATAAATAAAAGGAATGCATTGTTACATTGAGATAGTACTTTAAGTAAAAATATTTACTTATTAATACTAAATTTGTATTTAGCTGTATATTATGAATGCACATTTGTACGTGTGTGTGATTTTTCCAATCATGGATCTCACCTAGTAGCCACATTGATTATATTGATAACAATGCTTAAGATATTTCATGAAATAAATGCACTTTCACAGACCTAGTTATAATAAAAAATTTATAGGCATACACTATTCAGAATTTGTCCACAATTTTTGGTAATAATTTTTATTGTGCTTTAAGTGAAAGTTTACAAATCAAGTCAGTGTCTCACACAAAAACCCATATACACCTTGCTACACACGCCCAATTATCTCCCGCGCTCTCTCCCTCCACTCTCTCTTTTGTGTCCGTTTTTGTCCACAATTTTTAAATAACTAGATTTCTCACTAAACAGAGAAACTCCTCAATCGGAGAAAATGACTCACATATTTTTATAAGCATATGCTTATGTCCTAAACAGCTAACTGCAAAAAATAGCACTAACGATATAAAATTTCGACTTTTATGTATATCCTTCCAAACTAGGGATATTGACATGCAAACATTATACACACACATAAACATTTGCTTTTATCCATTAAATCTAAAATGAATCTAATTTACAGATTTCTCTGTCAAAATCACCTAATAAATCATTGGTGGAATATAAACCTCATTTTGTTTTTGATCTGTTTTAGTGAGTTTAGTAGTGGTTCCTGAAAAGCCATGCCTGACTGGAACCTTAAATTAGGATGTGACTTTATTCTGAAATGAGGTCTTTGCAGATTTAATTAGCTAAAGGATCTTGAGATGAGATCATCTAAGATTTAGGGGGGTCCTTAAATCCAATGACTGATGTCTTTATAAGAGGAAGGGGAGCAAAGTTTAAACACACAGAAAGAAACCCAGAGAAGAACACTGCATGAAGATAGAGGCAGAGATCGGGGTGATGTGTCTACAAGCTGTGGAATGCCAAGGGTTGTTGTCAACCACCGGAAGCTAGGAAAGAGGCACTGTCTTAGTTATCTAGTGCTGCTGTAACATAAATACCTCAAGTGGAGGTATTTATATATCAAAAAAGATTGACTCAAGATACAACCTAATCCTGTAGATTGTTCCTTCGTTAACATAACCACATCTAATTCTGCCTTATTAACAACACAGAAGTAATTCTATCAGATCACTAAAATGGCACAGTATTTGGAATTATGGCCTACCCAAATTGACACACATTTTTTGAGTACATAACTCAATCTATAACATTCTGCCCTTTTGTCCTCCCAAACCCATGTCTTTGCCACATGTAAAAACACTTTCACTCCATCCTATCATCCCAAAATTCTTAAATCAACTCCAAGTCTAAATTCCATTTTGGGAAAAATCCCACTTCATCTGTGGAATCTAGAATACAAGTTATCTACTTCCAAAGTACAATAGTGGAACAGGAACAAGGTAGACATTTCCATTACAGATGAGAGAAATGGAGGGAAAGAAGGGATAACAGTCACCAAGCAAATCAGCAAAACACATTACATTAGCTCTTAAGGCTTGAAAATAATCCTCTGTTCTCCGAGGTCTTTTTATCAATGGCCCTGCCCTGCAGATTCTGGGTGTTGGTCACACTCTCCAGATTCTGGGTGGAGACCTCTTGGCCCTGGTATTCAGTTCTACCTTCCAGCCTCACTGGAATAGCAACTCTGCTTCTTCACATCTGGATGACCCCATTCTCTTAGTCAGAAACACTGGTGACGTAGTGGTTAAGTGCAGTGGCTGTTAACGAAAAGGATGGCAGTTCAAATCCACCAGGTGCTCCTTGGAAACTTTATGGGGCAGTTCTACTCTGTCCTGTAGGGTTACTATGAGTCGGAATTGACTCAACTATAAAAGGCCATTTTTTTGTTTTTAACTCTGGTCCATCTGAGTGGTGATCCTGCCCCCCGGGCCCTGGTAGCCTACATTCTTCTGCCCTTTTGGCATGGCAGATCTGCCCCCTAGACTTTGGGTGGCAGATCTAGCCCCATCATGATGGCACTCATGAAAGGTGCCCTCAACTCCAGAATTGAGTTGGTGAAGATCTGAGTCTTTGAAACCTGGAAGGCTGTGGTCCTACCCCTTGAAACCCTATTGGCTATGGTCCCACCATTCGAGATCCCAAATATTGTGGCCCTATCCTTTGAGACTGAGGCAACTCTGCTTCCTGTGTGCCTTGACTCTTGAGCTTCTGATTTCTAGTTCCTTGGCCTCTAAACTCCTCAGGACTCTGCTCTGCTCTGGCAACTTTTCCAAAGCTCTTTAGCTCCATCAGTAAGTGCCTGGAGGCATCCTACGCCCCTAAGAAGCCTCCTGCTCAAAAGCACTCAGCTCTCTCCCTCTATAGGTCAGCTCTAGCTCTGGTTTCCTGGTTCTACTGCTGCTGTATAGTCTGCACAGCCTCCAGTGTGACAGCTCTCTTCACTTCTGAGTCCTCATCAGAATTGTCTTTGATGTCCATTATTCCACCAACGGTCTCTTCAAGGCAATCTAAGATTTTTCTATTTAAAAAAAAAAAATAGGCTGTTGCCGTTGAGTCAATTCCAACTCATAGCGACCCTATAAGACAGAGTAGAACTGCCTCCATGGGGTTTCCAAGGAGTGGCTGGTGGATTCAAACCCTAGACTTTTTGGTTAGCAACCAAGTTCTTAACCGCTACACTACCAGGGTTCCATTTTACCATTAAATGGAGCCCTGGTAGTGTTCTTTAAAACTCTTCTAGTCTGTGCTCATTACTCAATTTCAAACCTGCTTCCACATTGTAGGTATCTGCTAGAGCTGGTATAACAGAAATACCTCAAGTGGATGACTTTCACAAACAAAAATTTATTTTCTCACTGTCTGGGAGGCTAGACATTGAATTCAGGCTGCCATCTCCCAGGGAATGTTTCCTCTCTCTGTCGGTTCTGGGGGAAGGTCCTTATCATCAATTGTTCCCTAGTCTAGGAGCTTCTTAAGATAGGCACCCTGAGCCCTGAGTCCATAGGAAATGCTCCACTCCCAACACTTCCTTCTTGGTGGTATGAGTTCCTGCTCCTCTCTGCTTACTTCTCTCTTTTATATCTTAAAAGAGATTGATTCAAGATATAGCCTAATCCTGGAGATTGAGTCCTGACTCATTAACATAACTACCTCTAATCCTGCCTAATAAACATCATGGGGGTAAGGATGTACAAAACATAGGTAAGTACATCAGATCACAAAATGGTATGCAACCACACAATACTGGGAATCATGTTCTAGCTAAGTTGATACAAGTTTTTAGAGGACACAATTCAATCCATAATTCAATCTATAATTCAATCCATGGAACAAGTTTAACCTCAGAAACTCTAAAAAGAACCAACCTTGCTGAAATCTTAATTTCAGACATCTGGCTTCCAGATATATAAGAGAATAAGTTTCTGTTGTTTTAAACAGTGGGTAATTTGATACAATAGCTCTAGGAAAAGAACACAGTTGTGTTGTATTGTATTTTATAAACTGTGGGTAATTTTTTTCACTGTAGATGCCATCCATTACATTAAAAAAAAAAAATGCTACTATCTCTTAATACACATGTTACCTTAGGTAATGACTTCCTTTTGTTGAATATTGCATGATAATCACACCTCCAATCTATGCAGCCTGCATTTTATCAATGAACAACATGTTGAATAATTTGGGTCACTTGATGGCAGATATAATGTTAAAGTTGCCCTGAATAACATGTTATTGAAATTCAACCAACATGGTTGACATAACACCATTTATGGCAGAGGTATTGGCATACTTAAATTTATAAAGTGCTGAATAATTTAAAATTATTAGCATGAATGAATGGCTGAGTTGCCTCAAATACCTTGAAATCTTTTATGTTAAAAATATAGATTTCTAGGTCTATTTAAATACCACCAGCCATTTTGAGCATGCTAAATGTCTACGGTCAAGTTGCCAAAAATACGAGTATGATTATTAAGTTTTACTATTTCCAAATTTTGCTCAATTCATTTGAAAGTGGCATAAACCCATTAAAAGTAAATAACTGTAAAACTAACTGTCTTGGTCATCTATTACTGCTATAACAGAAATACTACAAGCGGATGGCTTTAACAAGAGAAATTTATTTTCTCACTCTCTAGTAGGCTGTAAGTCCAAATTCAGGGTGTCAGCTCCAGGAGAAGGCTTTCGCCGTCAGCTCTGAAGGATGGTCCTAGTCATCAATCTTCCCCTGGATCTGGGAGCATCTCAGCACAGGAAACTCAGGTCCAAAGGACATGCTCTGCTTCTGGCACTGCTTTTTTTTTTTTTTTTTAAATAATTTTTATTGTGCTTTAAGTGAAAGTTTACAAATCAAGTCAGTCTCTCACACAAAAACCCATATACACCTTGCTACACACTCCCAATTACTCTCCCCCTAATGAGACAGCCTGCTCTCTCACTCCATTCTCTCTTTTCGTGTCCTTTTCACCAGCTTCTAACTTCCTCCACACTCTCATCTCCCCTCCAGGCAGGAGATGCCAACCTAGTCTCAAGTGTCCACCTGATCCAAGAATCTCACTCCTCACCAGCATCCCTCTCCAAACCATTGTCCAGTCCAATCCATGTCTGAAGAGTTGGCTTCGGGAATGGTTCCTGTCCTGGGGCAAAAGAAGGTCTGGGAGCCATGACCACCAGGGTCCTTCCAGTCTCAGACCATTAAGTATGGTCTTATGCGAATTTGGGGTCTGCATCTCCCTTATCTCCTGCTCCCTCAGGGGTTCTCTCTTGTGTTCCCTGTCAGGGCAGTCATCCGTTGTAGCTGGGCACCATCTAATTCTTCTGGTCTCAGGATGATGTAGTCTCTGGTTCATGTGGCCCTTTCTGTCTCTTGGGCTCTTAATCGCCTTGTGTCCTTGGTGTTCTTCATTCTCCTTTGATCCAGGTGGGTTGAGACCAATCGATGTATCTTAGATGGCTGCTTGCTAGCGTTTAAGACCCCAGATGCCACTCTTCAAAGTGGAATGCAGAATGTTTTCTTAATAGATTTTATTATGCCAATTGACTTAGACGTCCCCTGAAACCATGGTCCCCAGACCCCTGTCCCTGCTACGCTGGCCTTCGAAGCATTCAGTTTATTCAGGAAACTTCTTTGCTTTTGGTTTAGTCCAATTGTGCTGACCTCCTCTGTACTGTGTGCTGTCTTTCCCTTCACCTAAAGTAGTTCTTATCTACTATCTAATTAGTGAATACCACTCTCCCACCCTCCCTCCCTCTCCCCTCTCGTAACCACAAAAGAATGTTTCTTCTCAGTTTAAACTATTTCTCAAGTTCTTATAATAGTGGTCTTATACAATATTTGTCCTTTTGCAACTGACTAATTTCACCCAGCAAAATGCCTTCCAGGTTCCTCCATGTTATGAAATGTTTCACAGATTCCTCACTGTTCTTTATCGATGTGTAGTATTCCATTGTGTGAACGTACCATAATTTATTTATCCATTATTCCGTTGGTGGGCACCTTGGTTGCTTCTATGTTTTTGCTATTGTAAACAAGGCTGCAATAAACGTGGGTGTGCATATATCCGTTCGTGTAAAGGCTCTTATTTCTCTAGGATATATTCCAACGAGTGGGATTGCTGGTTTGTACCGTAGTTCTTTTTCTAGCTTTTTAAGGAAGCACCAAATTGATTTCCAAAGTGGTTGTACCATTTTACATTCCCACCAGCAGTGTAGAAGTGTTCAAGTCTCTCCACAGCCTCTCCAACATTTATTATTTTGTGTTTTTGGATTAATGCCAGCCTTGTTGGGAGTGAGATGAAATCTCATTGTAGTTTTGATCTGCATTTCTCTAATGGCTAATGATCGTGAACATTTTCTCATGTAGCTGTTAGCTACCTGAATGTCCTCTTTAGTGAAGTGTCTATTCATACCTTTTGCCCATTTTTTAATTGGGTTACTTGTCTTTTTGCAGTTGAGTTTTTGCAGTATCATGTAGATTTTAGAGATCAAGCGCTGAGGAGAAATGTCATAGCTAAAAACTTTTTCCCTGTCTGTAGGTAGTCTTTTTAGTCTTTTGGTGAAGTCTTTGGATGAGCATAGGTGTTTGATTTTTAGGAGCTCCCAGTTATCTAGTTTTTCTTCTACGTTCTTTATAATGTTTTCTATACTGTTTACGCCATGTATTAGGGCTCCTAACGTTGTCCCTATTTTTTCTTCCATGATCTTTATCATTTTAGATTTTATATTTAGGTCTTTGATCCATTTTGAGTTCGCTTTTGTGCATGGAGTGAGGCATGGGTCTTGTTTCATTTTTTTGCAGATGGATATCCAGGTATGCCAGCACCATTTGTTAAAAAGACTGTCTTTTCCCCAGTTAACTGTTTTGGGCCTTTGTCAAATATCAACTGCTCATATGTGGATGGATTTTTGTCTGGATTCTCAATTCCGTTCCATTGGTCCATGTATCTGTTGTTGTATCATTACCAGGCTGTTTTGACTACTGTGACAGTATAATAGTTTCTAAAATCAGGTAAAGTAAGGCCTACTTTGTTCTTCTTTTTCAATAATGCCTTATTTATTTGGGGCCTCTTTCCCTTCCATGTGAAATTGGTGATTTGTTTCTCCATCTCATTAAAGAATGTCCTTGGGATTTGGATCGGAATTGCACTAAATGTATAGATCACTTTTGGTAAAATAGATATTTTTATAATCTTAAGTCTTCCTATCCATGAGCAAGGTATGTTCTTCCACTTATGTAAGTCTCTTGGTTTCTTCAGAAGTGTATTGTAGTTTTTTTTGTATAAGTCTTTTACATCTGTGGTAAGATTTATTCCTAAGTATTTTATCTTCTTGGGGGCTACTGTAAATGGTATTGATTTGGTGATTTCCTCTTCGATGTTCTTTTTGTTGGTGTAGAGGAATCCAACTGATTTTTGTAGGTTTATCTTGTATCCTGATACTCTGCTGAACTCTTCTATTAGTTTCAGTAGTTTTCTGGAGGATTCCTTAGGGTTTTCTCTGTATAAGATCATTTCATCTTCAAATAGAGATACTTTGACTTCTTCCCTGCCGATCTGGTTGCCCTTTATTTCTTTATCTAGCCTAATTGCTCTGAGTAGGACTTCCAGCACAATGTTGAATTAAGTGTGGTGATAAAGGCAATCCCTGTCTGGTTCCCTATCTCAATGGGAATGTTTTCAGGCTCTCTCCATTTAGGGTGATGTTGGCTGTTGGCTTTGAATAAATGCCCTTTATTATGTTGAGAAATTTTTCTTCTATTCCTATTTTGTTGAGAATTTTTATCATGAATATGTGTTGAACTTTGTCAAATGCCTTTTCTGCATCAATTCATAAAATCATGTGATTCTTCTCTTTTGTTTTATTTATGTGGTGGATTACATTAACTGTTTTTCTAGTGGTGAACAATCCCTGCATACCTGGTATGAATCCCACTTGGTCATGGTGAACTATTTTTTTGATATGTTGTGGAATTCTATTGGCTGGAATTTTGTTGAGGATTTTTGTATCTACATTCCTGTGGGATATAGGTCTATAATTTTCTTTTCTTGTGGTGTGTTTACCTGGTTTTGGTATCAGAGATATAGTGGCTTCATAGAATGAATTTGGTGGTATTCCATCCTTTTCTATGCTCTGAAATACCTTTAGTAGTAGTGGTGTTAACTCTTCTCTGAAAGTTTGGTAGAGCTCTGCAGTGAAGCCGTCAGGACCAGGGCTTTTTTTGGGGGGGGAGTTTTTTGACTACCTTTTCAATCTCTTCTTTTGTTACGGGTCTAGTTAGTTGTTCTACCTCTGTTTGTGTTAGTTTAGGTAGCTAGTGTATCTCTAGGAATTCCTCCATTTATTCTAGGTTTTCATATTTGTTTGAGTATAGTTTTTCATAGTAATCTGATATGATTCTTTTAATTTCAGTTGGGTCTGTTATAATATTGCCCATCTCATTTCTTATTTGGGTTATTTGCTTCCTCTCCTGCTTTTCTTTTGTCAGTTTGGCCAGTGGGTTATCAATTTTATTAAGTTTTTCAAAAAAACAGCTTTTGGTCTTGTTAATTCTTTCTATTTTTTTTTTTTTTTTTTTGTTTTCTATTTTATTTAGTTCAGCTCTAATTTTTATTATTTGTTTTCTTCTGGTGCCTGTGGGTTTCTTTTGTTGCTCTCTTTCTATTTGTTCAAGTTGTAGGGATAATTCTTTGATTTTGGCCCTTTCTTCTTTTTGGATGTGTGCATTTATTGATATAAATTGGCCTCTGAGCACCGCTTCTGCTGTGTCCCAAAGGTTCTGATAGGAAGTGTTTTCATTCTCATTGGATTCTATCAATTTCTTTATTCCATCCTTAATGCCTCCTATAATCCAGAGTTTTTTGAGCAGGGTATTGTTCAGTTTCCAAGTGCTTGATTTGTTTCCCCTGCTTTTCCTGTTGTTGATTTCCACTTTTATGTCCTTGTGGTCACAGAAGATGCTTTGTAATATTTCAATGTTTTGGATTCTGCTAAGGCTTGCTTTATGACCTAATATGTGGTCTATTCTAGAGAATGTTGCATGTGCACTAGAAAAGAAAGTATATTTGGTTGCTGTTGGGTAGAGTGTTCTGTGTATGTCTACGGGCACAAGTTGGTTCATTGCGGCATTTAGATCTTCCGTATCTTTATTGAGCTTCTTTCTGGATGTCCTGTCCTTCATCGAAAGTGGTGTGTTGAAGTCTCCTACTATTATTGTGGAGCTGTCTATCTCACTTTTCAATGCTGATAGAGTTTGTTTTATGTATCTTGCAGCCCTGTCATTGGGTGCATAAATATTTAATATGGTTATATCTTCTTGGTGTATTGTCATTATATAGTGTCCTTCCTTATCCTTTCTGATGGGTTTAACTTTAAAGTCTATTTTGTCAGAAATTAATATTGCCACTCCTGCTCTTTTTTGATTGTTTTTCGCTTGATATACTTTCTTCCATCCTTTGAGTTTTAGTTTGTTTACGTATCTAAGTGAAAAATGTGTCTCTTGTAGGCAGCATATAGATGGATCTTGTTTTTTAATCCATTCTGCCACTCTATATCTTTATTGGTGCATTTAGTCCATTTACATTCTGGGTAATTATGGATAGGTATGAACTTAATGATATCATTTTGATGTCTCTTTTTCTGTGTTGACAGCTTCTTTTCCCCACTTGATTTTATGTGCTGAGTAGATTTTCTTTATATGTTGTCCTTTCCTCATATTTGTTGTTGTTGATTTTGTTTCTGCTGAGTCTGTATTTTTCCCTTGTATTTTATTTTAACGAGTAGGATAATTTATCTCCTTTGTGGTTACCTAATTATTTACCCTTATTTTTCTAAATTTATAACTAACTTTTATTTCTTTGTATTGCAGTATCTTCCTCTCCATATGGAAGGTGTATGATTACATTTCTTAGTCCCTCTTTATTATTTTAATGTTGTCTTCTTTTATATAATAACATCACCATTAATCTGTGTTGGGCTTTTTTTTTTTTTAATTTTGCATTTTTTTTTTTTTTTTTTTGGATTTCCCTGTCTGGGTTGACTTCTGGTTGCTCTGCCCAGTGTTGTAGTCTTGGGTCGATACCTGATATTATTGATTTTCTAACCAAAGAACTCCCTTTAGTATTTCTTGTAGTTTTGGTTTGGTTTTTATGAATTCCCTCAACTTGTGTTTATCTGGAATTGTCTCAATTTCACCTTCATATTTAAAAGATAGTTTTGATGGATATATGATTCTTGGCAGGAAATTTGTTTCCTTCAATTTTTTAAGTATATCATCCCATTGCCTTCTTGCCTGCATGGTTTCTGCCGAGTAGTCCGAGCTTATTCTTATTGGCTCTCCTCTGTAGGTGAATTTTCTTTTATCCCTCTCTGCTCTTACCATTGTCTCCTTATTTTTGGTTTTGGCAAGCTTGATTATAATATGTCTTGGTGACTTTCTTTTAAAATCTACCTTATGTGGAGTTCAATGAGCATCTTGGATAGATATCTTCTCATCTTTCACAATATCAGGGAAGTTTTCTGCCAACAAATCCTCAAGAATTTCCTCTGTATATTCTGTTATCCCTTCCGTTCTGGTACTCCAATCACTTGTAGGTTATTTCTCTTGATAGAGTCCCACAGGATTCTTAAGGTATCTTCATTTTTTTTTTTTAATTCTTTTATTGGATTTTCTTCAAATATATTAGTGCCAAGTGATTTATCTTTGAGTTCAGAAATTCTAGCTTTTACTTGCCCAATTCTGCTCCTCTGACTTTCTATTGAGTTATCTAATTCTGTAATTTTATTTTTAATCTTCTGAATTTCTGGTTGCTGTCTGTCTATGGATTTTTCCAACTTATTAAACTTTTCATTATGTTCCTGAATAATCTTTCTGAGTTCTTCAGTTGCTTTATCTGTGTGTTCCTTGGCTTGTTCTGCATATTGCCTCATTTCCTTCGTGATGTCTTGAAGGGTTCTGTATATTAAACTTTTGTATTCTGCATCTGGTAATTCCAGGAATGCCCTTTCATCTAAAAGATCCCTGGATTCTTTGTTTTGAGAGCCTGTTGAGGTGATCATGGCCTGTTTTTTTATGTGACTTGATATTGACTGTTGTCTCCGAGCCATCTATAAGTTATTGTATTAGTTCATGCTTGCTTACTGTGTCATAGCTGCTTGCTTTGTTTTGTTTTGGTATACCCCTACGAGTTGCTTAAGTGAGCTAGCTTGATTACTTTCACCTTTGGAGCTCTGGTGTCCTGTCCCCAGCTGGCTAGAGCTGTTATCAGGTATATCAGTCTAGGAGTCCATTCAGTTTTCTTGTATGAATTCAGCTCAGGTTTCCATGTAGCTGATCATCAAGTGTGTGGTACAGGCTCTGTCCTACAGTCTTAGAGGGGGCAGAGGTGATTGGTGTATATACCTGTATCTGATTACAGCAGGGGGTCATGCTCTGAACAAGGCAAGGGGCTGAGAACCAACCCCCAAGTGTCTCTGAGGAAAACACATCTCTGTTTCCTAGAGTGTGCTGGTGGGTGGGCTCTTTAGTGGGACCATGGGCACCTAAAGATTTTGTTGTAATTACTGGGAGGTACCAGTTATCCCTGGGCCCCTGTCACGGGTGGCTGAGTGACCCAAGTGGAGCCACCAGTCCTTAGGTCTCTGTTATGGGTAGGTGAGGACCTTGTTTAACAGGCAAAGCAATGTCAAACATCAAACACCCACCTCTCTACCGCACTGCTGAAATGGTTGGAGTTTGCCAACAAGGGCCTGTTTTCCCAAAATAGGCCCACACATGTCCATGCAGAAGGGCAAGGTGCTCAAGGTCCACGGACAGTTTATTCCTGGACAGGAACCACTTCTGTCCTGAACTCCCCCAGTTAATGGAGCTAGCAAATTATCTTTTCCCCCCAGTTGGAAATTTTTTCCTTCCCCAAGGCCAGGAGGATGGCTCCAGGTGCTCACCAGGGTCTATCTCAGGCCTAGAGATTCAGCCCCTGAAGCTGAGTTGGGGGTGGGGGGGCAGGGTAAAATATACGCAAGTACTTAGCTTTTGCTGAGAGTGCCCTTCTGCTCCGGTTCCGGAGGAGTGAGTGGGCTGTGTGGCTGGCTGCTTCTCCCTGAGGAAACTGTGGCTGAACACTAGGACCAGCCGGCCGCTGCCGCTGCCGCTGCCGCAACCGCTCTGGGAATGGTGCCTGAGGGCTCCCTGCAATTCAGGCCCAGCAACTCCTTTCTGCTTCTGAACAGTCTCTTCCTTCCCCTGTCCTTCAGTTCATTGTCTAAGCTTGGCTTTGATGCTCAGGGCTCCCAGCGTGTCACTAATATACTTGTTTCACTTATTTTTTGGTTCTTTGTTGTAAAGAGGGCTCGAAGGAAGCATCTGTCTATTCCGCCTTCTTGGCTCCACCTCTGGCACTGCTTTCTTCATGGTATGATTTCCTCAAGTCTCTCTGTTTGTTTCTTTCCTTTATATCTCAAAACAGAATGGCTTAAGACACTGTCTAATCTTGTAGACCTCATCAATATAATTGACACTAATCCATCTTATTACATCATAGTGATAGGATTTACAACACATTGGGAAATCACATCAGATGATAAAATGGTAGACAGTTACACGATACCGGTAATCATGACCTAGCTGAGTTACAGATCTTTTTAGGGGACACAATTCAATCCATGACACTAACAGGGCAAAATTTAGTAAAAGAAGAAAAAGTGCTTCTAGTTCACAGACGCCTTCACAAATCTGAGATCACGCTTCTCAAAAGTCCCTCACTGAAACTGAAGCAACATGTAAAGTGTGACATGAAATAAGATGTTCAGAAAGGAATATACTCTCCATTCAGGAATGTGCTCACCATCTAAATCACAAATTGTAGCTTTTACTTCAATTTTTTGCCTACGATCCAAGAGACATAAATATATTTAAAGGTGTATGTACATGTGTTTCTGCGTGTGTGTGTGTACATACTCCCACCACTTATCTGTTAGTTTGTCATACTGTGGTAGTTTGCATGTTGCTGTTATGCTGGAAGCTATGCCACTGGTATTTCAAATACAAGAAAAGCCACTCAAAATAGACAGGTTTCACCAGAGCTTCCAGACTAAGACAGTCTAGGAAGAACGACTTGGTGATTTACTTCTAAAAAAACTATGCAATGAAAACCTTACGAATAGCAGCAGAACATTGAAATAGTGGTGGAAGATGAGCCCCTCAGGGTGGAAAGCACCCAAAATACAACTTGGGGAGAGCTGCCTCCTCATAATAGGGTTGGCCTTAATGACATGGACAGAGTCAAGCTTTTCGAATCTTCATTTGCTGGTGTGGCACAACTCAAAATGAGAAGAAACAGCTGCAAACACCCATTAATAACCAGAACATGGAATCTACAAACTATGAATCTAAGAAAATTGGAAGTCATCAAAAATGAAATTGAATGCTTGTAGATCCATATCCTAGGCATTAGTGAGCTAAAGTGGAATGGTATTAGCCATTTTGAATTGGATAATTATATAGTCTAGTATGCAAGGAATAACAAATTGGAAAGGAATGGTATCAATTTCATCATCAAAAAGAACATTTCAAGATCTATCCTGAAGTACAACACTGTCAGTGATAGTATAATATACATATGCCTACAAGGAGGACCAGTTAATAGGACTATTATTTAAATTTACACACCATATCACTAATGCCAAAGATGAAGAAATTGAATATTATTACCAACTATTGCAGTATGGAATTGATCAAATATGCAATCAGGATGCATTGATAATCTCTGGTAATAGGAATGAAAAGTTGGAAGCAAAGGAGAATCCGTGGTTGGAAAATATGGTCTTGGTAATACAAACTTTGCTGAAGATTTCATGATAGAGTTTGGAAGACCAATGAATTATTTTTTGCAAATACCTTTTTCAGCAACAGAAACAGTGTCTAGGCACATGGACCTCACTTGATGGAATACACAGGAATGAATTCAACTACATCAGTGGGAAAAGATAATGGAAAAGCTCAATGTCATCGGTTAGAACACAGCTAGTGGCCAACTGCTGGACAGAACATCAACTGGTCTTGTGCAAAGTTCAAGTTGAACTTTAAGAAAATTTTTAAAAAGTCCACTACAGCCAAAGTACAGCCTTAAGTATATCCCAATTGAATTTACAAACCATCTCAGGAATAAATTTGACATATTGAACACTAATGACCAAAGACCAGATGTGGAATGACATCAAGGACATCATACATAAAGAAAGCAAAAGGTCATTAAAGGACAGGGAGGAAAGAAAAGTCCAAAATGGATGTCGGAAGTGACTCTGAAACTCGATCTTGAACATAGAGTAGTTGAAGCAAATGGAAAAAATGATGAAGTAGAAGAGCTGGACGGAAGATTTCAAAGGGCGGCTCTAGAAGATAAAGTAATGTGCAAAAACCTGGTGTTAGAAAACCAAAAGAAAAGAACATGCTAGACATTTCTCAAGCTGAAAAAATAATTCAAGCCTCCAGTTGAAATACTGAGGGATTCTAACGGGCAAAATATTAGACAAGGGAGGCATAAAAAAAAAGATGGAAGGAATACACAGAGCTACTATACCAAATAGAATTGGTCAACTTTTGACCATTTCAGGAGGTGGTATATGATCAAGAACCAATGATACTGAAGGAAGGGTTCCAAGCTGCACTGATGGCGTTACCGAAAAACAAAGACCCGAGTACTGATGTAATACCAGTTGAGATGTTTCAATAAATGGATGCATCACCTGAAGTGCTCACTTCTCTATGCCAAGAAATTTGGAAGATGGGTTTCTGGCCAATTGACTTGAAGAGATCCATATTTGTGCCCGTTCCAAAGAAAGGGTGATCCAACAGAATGTGGAAATTATTACACAATATCATTAATAGCACACTCAAGTAAAATTTTGCTGAAGGTAATTTAAAAATGGTTGCAAAAATATATTGACAAGGAATTGCTAGAAATTCTAGTCGGATTCAGAAGAGAATTGGAAGGAGGGATATCATTGCTGTTGTCAGATGGACCATGGCTGAAACCAGAGAATACTAGAAAGATGTTTATGTTTTATTGACTATGTAAAAGGATTCAACTGTGTGAATCATAACAAATTATGGATAACATTGTGAAGAATGGGAATTCCAGAACACTTAATGCTGTATAGATGCTCATGGGAAACCTGTACGTAGACCAAAAGGTAGTAGTTTGAACAGAACAAGGGAATACCGTATGGTTTAAAATCAGGTAGGGTATACGTAAAGGCTGTATGCTTTTCCCATACTTGTTCAATCTGTATGCTGAGCAAACAATCTGAGAATTTGAACTATATGATGAAGAATGTGGCATCAACATTGGAGGAAAACTTACTAACACTCTGTGATATGTAGATGACACAACCTTGCTTCCTGAAAACAAAGAGGTCTTGAAGCACTTACTGAAGAAGATCAAAAACTACCATCTTCAGTGTGGATTACACTTCAAGGTAAAACAAAAATCCTTACAAGACCAATAAACAACATAATGATAAATAGAGAAAATATCGATATTGCCAAGGATTTCATTTTACTTGGATCCACCATCAATGCCCACGGAAGCAGCAGTGGTAAAGCACTTGGCTGTTAACTGAAAGGTTGGTGGTTTGAATCCACCAACTACTCTGCGGGAAAAAGATGAGGCAGTCTGCTTTTGTAAAGATCACATCCTTAGAAACTTTAAGGGGCAGTTCTACTCTGCCCATAGAGAAAGGATATAAATTTGCTACTGTGAGTCGGAATCAACTTGATGGCATTGAGTTTGATTTGGTTTGTATGTATGTGTGTGTGTGTGCGTGTGTGTGTATGTATGTGCTTATGGGTGTGGGTACGTGTGTATGTGTATATGTATGTTGTTGTTAATTGCCGTTGAGTTGATTCCAACTCATGGCAACCCCATGTGTTACAGAATAGACTTACTCCATAGGGTTTTCTTGGCGCAATCTTAATGAAAGCAGATCACCAAGCTTTTCTTCTGTACTACCACTGGGTGGGTTTGAATTGCCATAGAGGGTTAGCGGTTAGGTAGAAACTATTTGCACCTCCTAGGGACCTTTATATGTATGTACACATGTAATTATATCGGTATCTTAGGATTTACACTTCTACACTATTCTATCGTGGATATAATACAATGAAATGTATCAAAATGGGAGATGAGTAGTGGAATAACTTATATTTACAATTTAGGTTGTTACCTGAGGAGACATGCATATTTTTAAGAACAAATTTTGTCTTTTCCATATCTATCTTTTGTCTCTGTTTTAACGTCAAAGTCATTAAAATAGCTTGTCGATGAAAGCGAGGAGGAAGGCAAAACTTGTGATTGAAGAGACACGTTATAAGCAGTGATCTGAAGATAGAGTCAAATGCTGAAATATATCGATCAATAATTCATTGCATAATTTACCCAAATACCTGTTTTTTTATTGTTGAATCTAAGCCAAACGAAGAGCTAATGTGTAAATTACATGATATTTAATTGTTAATTTAAGGCATACAGAAAGCTAGTCTCAGAATCTTCTGGTTTATCATGATAGCAATGGTTCTTGAAGGAGTAAGGAAATGTAGTCTATTCTCAGTGTGCTCATGTTTATTATTCACAGTATAGGTTACACAACATACTCTGCTTTATAGTCTTCTGTCCATTAACGCCTGCGTTTAGGAATTTTTTTTTTTTTTTTTAACATCTATCTCACTGTTTGCTTTCTGTCTAAAGCAACTTGTAGTTGTTCTGCACAAACTAAGAAGGAAATATTTTTAAACTTCTCTTGACTACCAGGAAAGGCAGAATGAAAGCAATTTTAAAGAAAGAAAAAATCTGCATTTACTTATTGCTTTATATATGTCTGAAAGAGAGTTTGAGCCTACATGGTCAAAGAATAGGTGGTTCTTTTCAGTATTCCTCATCAGGAATACTAAATACTTCCTTGTTTGTCAGGTCCCACTAACTCAGCACTGGGAGTGTGCGTACAAAATTAGCCTGGAAGGATAAGTACCATGATCCTAAGGGGGTGTGCTAAGTTAGCACAGTAGAAAGATTTCAAGACAATTGAAGTAAAGAAATAAAAAACTATACTGTAAACAATTTCAAAAATATCAACTATTAAGCAAAATGTACCATGAAATAGTCCTTGTGCATCTTGTATGAACTAAGATTCTTTAGGTCTTAACCCAGGTAAAAATATTAGAAAGTTTGTCATTGAATATCCTCATCTATTTGACTACATTCCAGGGGCTACTTATACACACCATGTTGAGAACTGGTATTTAACTTTGACTGTCTCCAAGTTGCTGAGATATTGATCTTTCTTCACTCAAACTTAACTACACAAATTACGTCAACTTAATTTTGTCACACTATGTATTTTGTTTCCATTAACTCCTCGCCCCCTCACCATGGGGTTGATTTCTACTCACGGTGACCCCATGAGTGTCAGAGAGGAACTGTGCTCCACAGGGTTTTCAATGGCTGATTTTTCAGAAGTAGGTCATCAGGCCTTTCTTTCTAGGCACCTTTGGGTGAACTTGAACCTTCAACCTTTCCCCTATCAACCAAGCATACTAACCATTTTTACCACCAAGGGACTCCTTGCTACTATTTACAGATATATCAGTTTGTGAAGGCACAGCTCAGAACCATTGTGCAATAAACTTCACTAACACAGCCTTCCACAACAGATCAGCTTCAAAAATAATCTGAATATTATTTTGGTTGAGAGTAATGTCCTCATCTTCAGCATACATGGAAAATGGGGAGGAATAGTGTCTGAAATGGGTGAAGTATGAGACCCAACTTTTATAAACTCAGAAATCCTTTCTCAAGTAATTTCCTGTAACCTGTCAACTGTTCATCTTCTTCCTGTAATCCAAAGTATAGCAACTGAGAATAAAAGCTTTTGGATTGGCCATGGCGGGGTAGGGGGCAAGAAACAGAAAAATAATTTGACCTTCCAGTGTTTCCTTCCTTTTCTTTTTTTTTTTCTGTTTCAACCCAACCAACGCTACTGCCTAAATGCATTCGCATGGACACAGGACTGGTAAGCATAAACCAAGGGACACACTAGGAAAGCTGTACAAGGCTCCTTTCGAATTTGGTCTTTTTAAAACAGGATGAATTATTTTGAAGTATTTTGAAATTCCTAAATGTCAGACACAACCAAGTTTAAGAGTACACATTTCTGCTCCAAACCAGCTTCTTTTCTTTTTCTTTCTGTTACATACAAACTCTTATTAGTGGCATTAATTCAAAATGTTTACTTATAATGATTATTACATACTTAGAAAATATTTCTATTGGGGTTGAAAAACCTGATGTTTACTTAAAACCAGAATATGTATTTCCATTATTCAAATCAGAAAATAAACCCTTTACACTTGTAGTAAATTAAAACAAACCCCCCCCACACACACGTTTTCTTCTAAATTCCACCAGTATGGTTGTGAATAAGAGCATTTGACTAAAGTAAAAATGGCTGCTTTATGGTTTGGGGTCCTACTCCATCTCATCTTCCTTCAATATGTGCAAGCCCCTGATTTACTCTTTAAGGACTGTAACTAAGTGTAAACTATAGAAAGTTTTTTTTTTTTTTTTTATTCTTTTCTCTGTGGTTAAGCTGAGAGAATAACAATAAAGTGTTTCCCAGGATCTATCGAGACCCTTCCTGAAACAGTGTCTCAGAAAGAAGGCCTTGATGCTAACTCTTATCTGAGTATCCTAGGCAACTATTGACAAGAAAAATTTCACTTTAGCAAACTTTTTGTAAGATAGAAATGTCCTGTAGCCCTCCCAGGCCCCGCTTCCAATAAACCCGCCTTGTGTTAATCTAAGTTTGTAATGTCCAATCAAACTAGTGCAACTCAAGTTCTTTGTTCTCACCCTTTAAAAAGTCTCTGCAGCTTTACCATTTTGGAAGAGTTTGTTCATTCTGTAAAATCAGACATTTTCCTTAGTCTGAAAGGTTATCGAACATTCAATACATCTCCTTGCTTTACATTAACAGAGTGGGTGTTTATTACTCTTAGATAGCTGACAAACAAATACGAGAATCTTCAAATGAAATAAGTGGATTAAAATAAGCGAACCTTATTATATGACATTGGAAAGGGTGATAAAAATTATCTGCTCCAATTTATTAGTTTATATGTGAAGAAACTGAAGATGAAAGATATTGATTCCCAAAATCACATAGCTAATTGGTGACAAGGCTGGAGTTGTAAATACTCGGTTTCATAGACAAAGCCTACTGAATTTTCTCACTTGTAGGCTAAGCCCTTTGGTCCTTACTGATTGTGCCTCATAAAAATGACCAGAACTTTAGCCTTCTCTGCCTTTCTGTAAAGTTCATGCTGAGTCCTGTGAAGTATCTCCAGGTCTGCCCTCCTCCCTGAAGGTCTCACTTTTGAAGCAGGAAGAAGATTCATCACAGCAGGAGTCTGTTCTGAGGTTCAGAGTGTTTAATTCCCAGGCCCAGCTATTAAAACACATGTAGGCTGGAATAATGAACTCATTTTTTTGCTAAGGAAAACCAAAGCATTATTTCTATCACTGTGCAATACTGAGGGACTGTACAATTAATACAAAAAGGGCAAATGTGATAGCAATGTATATTTTTCAATAATGTTTTGAAGATGAAATAAATCAATATAGGTGACATTGCCTGACACATAGTAAGAAGCTTAACATCCTTTTCATTTTCAACAGATTATAGAGACAAAAATTATCGACATTACACAGACTCTGAGTGTAAATGATATCAGGATAAATTGAAGAGATTGTGAACTATTGAGAAATTCTGGATAAAACAGAAATTCAAGACCTAAAGCACTTATACTTTCTCAAACTTGTTCAGTGTGCACTGGATGCATTAGTATCTTGATATTAATTGAATTTTAAAGCTGGAATGGACCTTAGTCTTTACTTGGTCTGAACAAGGTTTTCTCAACCTCGACACCATTGACATTTTGATCTAGATTTGTCATGAGGATGTTATGTGACTTGTAGGGTGTTAGCAGCATCCCTGGCCTCGATCCACTTCCAAAGCAGACACAACATATAACTCTCTAATCCCCCACTTAGTCCCATGTAACTTCTAATCAACATCATTTACTTACCACTTATGTTCTGCACAGCAATGAGTGAATATAAAAGTAATACAAGAGACAGCTTCAAACAAATTGAACTATCAGAGTATACACTGTTTCACAAGCTAACCAGCCAAACAGAATATTCCCTCCAGACTGATGTGGTTAAGATCTCTAACTCTCTCGGTACATTTCTGAGTCAGATACGTAGTTCCTTTTTCTGGTCCGTACTTCGTGCCTATAGCCTGAATCTCAGTTGTCCTGTGCAACCCTAATGTTTTCACCTAATCTCATCTATCAAATAACATTATCGTATGTTGAAATATGAGGTTGAATGTTATACAAATAAATATGTGTGTTAGAATTTACACTTCCTAAAAAAATGGGTAAAGCATTAATTTCATTTAGATAGCCTACGTTACAATTCCATTGTATGGATTCATCAGTCCTGCCTTCCCCTCACCCCCTCGTGGCTGACAGGCTTTGGCAGAGATGAAAGAATCATTCCTTAATCAGAGAGCTACACGTAGACCTTTTGAAGTCCTTGCAGCAAAGTAAATCTCTCAAAAGTCTAAGGTAGGAAAAATATCAGCCTTTTGTTGCTGGTTGATATTCAAAAATGAAAATAAATAACGTTATTATATTTAATACAGATATTGAGAAGCAACACGGAGCATTTGCTTTACAGAAAGCGCCTTCAGATGGTTGCTTAGAGCTTCTTTTTTTTTTTTTAAATCAAAGATGCTGGTCAATACTTTATAGCTTTTCTGAGTTTATGCATTCTGATCGAAGTTTGGAATATAAAAGATTAAAGTTCTCAGCTAATCACATGCCTGAAAGCACATTAACAATGCAAGTGTCAATGCTCTGTTCAAAATTCATTTTGCAATTTTAACACAGTCCTGATAGCAAAACTTTGAAGGCAACAAAGTGGAAAAAGTTACATTCTTATTTTAAAAGATAGACAAAGAAGCTTGAGAAATTGGAACTTCATAATTTCACATTATGGAAAATATCAGAGGTAGTATGTGATCAAAATGGATTTTTTACACTTAAAAATTTCACGAATCATTGAATTTTAGAGAGAAGGACCTTAAGAAGCTTACGACCTTACCTTTTCCTTTCTTTTTTGAGATTAGTACAGCATAGAAAGATTTTGAGACTTGTACAAGGACAGACAGACAGGACTGAAACTCAGAGTTGTTAAACTCTAACTCAGAGAACTTTCCACAGTACCACGTTGGCTCCTAACACTGTAGAAACTTCTTTTTCTTTTTAATATGTTTGAAGTATATGCTATCTCAATTACACAAACTGTAGTACACATTTATGATAACATTATACATACTATTTTATAAGTTTAATCTCTCCACAGAAAACCAAATTTGCATCAAAACTTTCAATCTGACATAAAAGGAATTCACTGTCTTAGAGAAGGGTAATTTCCAGTTTAGAATGATTCAGGAAGAGTAATTTAACTGAATCAACCAATAAAATAAAACTAATTTGATGTGTGGGAAATCACATAACACTTGAGGATTACAAATCATGTTGTATATGGATCACAAATTAATAAATAGCAATAGGAAACATCATAGAGAAAAGAATGAAATACTAAATTCACCCCATTCTATTATTGATATCTTTGAATAAAATGAAAAAACGTATTGTTTACCAAATTTTAAGTTAAAGACACTAATACATAGTTCTAATTTTCATGTGAACAGAGTATGAATGCAATTTTAAGCTTCAGATTTTCTCAGAATAAAGCTTCTAAGAAGTACGACAATTTTATGTTCATTATGAAGTTAGATTATATACTGAAAAGAAAACAAGGCTTAATGGAAAAAACAGGGAATTATACTACCCCTTAATTAACAATGTGATTGTGAGTGAATGGCTTACTTCCTCTGAGCCTCATGAGACCTATATCTAAAAGCAGAGGATTGCTGTATATAATATCAATATTTGTTTTTCTCCTAAAACTGTTCCCTGCTGAAGATATTCACTCTTTCAGAAAAGTTGTTGTTTGTGACAACTTGTATACAAAATCATCCATTAATCATCCCCAGCAAAGAGTGAATTTCAAGGGGAAAAAAGCAAACCATTTTAAGTTCTATACTCTTGTAATCTTCTTATGAATCAGGAAGAGAAAGAGTGAGAAATTGGCAGATGTTTAATTCTTTAAGACCTTTGTACCAGTAATTCTCTCCAGGCATCTGCAGGCTTCGCTGACTTCTTTCAGCTCTGTGATGGAGCCAAAGTGCACCTCAGCCCTGTCTGATCACGCTGCTGTTCAGCAAACTGAGAAACATATTTCACACATTTTTTTTTCCTTCAGATTCCTACAGATGTGACAAGCAAGGGAGGGCAGGCTTTCAAACAGTTGCTTAAAAAAAAAAAAAAAAAAAGGCTTGGAAGATAAAACCGAAGGTAAATGTTTGCTGAAGCAGTTGCTCTTTATGCAGTCCACATTCATAGCCAACAGTTTACTTGATCAAAATACTCATAGTTATCTAGAAATGTTGATACAGCACAGAGAGTTTGGAAGGGGAAAGTCGCTGATGCTGAATGGACATAATTTGAAATGACAAGAACGTCCGCCTAATAGGTAGGTGCCATGTCTTGACTTTGCAGCTAGTTTTATACCCATGAGCCCCTTAAGCAACATGAGCCCCAATTTAATACTTGTAAAGTAAGTAGATCATTCGACTATTTGATAAATACTTATTGAGGACACAGAAAGGCCATACCTTGTGCTAGCTGGCTGAGATTAGAAAATGAAAGAAAGCTGCAGTTCAATAAGGGAGAGTGGGAAGGAAAAAGACAACTACAACACTTGGTGAGGGATGTTATGATGGAAGTAGACCTAATATGCTGTGGAAATAAGTGAAGGAGCATTTCCCCTAGCATTGGAGGAAAATGGATTTGGAAACTTTTAATGTCATTGGTTTTTTTTGCAGTGTCTAAATATAAACGCAGGGCATAACTGAAAGAAACATCAAGGGGAAACACAGATTAGTGTGCACAAACGAAATTCCATGACAATTGAGCTTGATGATAGTTAACATTTGTTTCTTCTAATGTTCCTTTTCTATTTAACATGCTACTAAAAACATTACAGAAACACAACAAACAAAAATATTTAGTCCAAGAGTTCCAGTCCAGTTGCTGTCCAGTCGATTTCAATTCATGGAGCCCTCAAGTATGTCACAGCAGAACTGTGCTCCATAGGGTTTTCAATGTCTGATTTTTTTAGATCACCAGGCCTTTCTTTGAGATGCCTCTAAATGGACTTGAATCTCCAAACATTCAGTTAGCAGTGGAGCACTATAACTGCTTTTACCACCCAGAGACTCCAAATCAAAAGTGGAAGCATTAGAAAAGGACGTTCTCTACTCCCATATTTTGAAAACATCCATTCTCCACATTGGACTCTCCTGGGAGAATGCATGGGCTGTGCCAAATTTATTCTGCATCCTGTGTTTACCTCCAATCACCATAAAATATGATTTAAGAATTCTAGTGAGACAAATTTAAAATAAATACCAGGTACTACATAAATCTCTATTTTCTCTGATGTTCCTGTGCCTGCCCCATACTGTAGAAGCCTTGATCTTCTCTACCCCACTTGCTCCAGTGGGGACTCTCCCCACATTAACACCAGGTAGGAGCTGTTCACCCTCTGGATGAAAACACAAACACAATAGAATTTTCTACTACTATGGAGTATATGCCTTTGGTGGTGAAATAAGTGAAGAAGAGTGCAATTTAGGCACCTCCAGGTTTACATCTAGGAACAAATGACTGCAACACAAGGGGACTGAACGGTTTCAAAAGAAACAGTAATTTCACCACAGCGTATGTCAGACATGAAACCAGCAACGCTTCAGCCCTGTTAACTTTTGCCACCACTTTACATTGTTCCAAGAAAGATTCTCAGCTTTGACAATATATCTACTTTTACTAGTATATTTATTATTTGTAGAAAATGAGAAGAATTATTAGATAGAGTCTCCAGCTGGGGAGACATTTATTTTAACAGGGCATCTAAACCACAATAACAAAATAAATGAAACCCATTGCAGCCGAGTCGATTTGGACTCATGGTGATCCCATGTGTTAGAACTGCTCCATAGGGTTTTCTTGCCTGTAATCTTTGTGGACGTAGTGCCGCTAGGTGAGTTCAAACCACCAACCTTTAGGCTAGTGGTCAGTTGTGCTCCACCAAGGGATCTCCTCTGCAGTAAAGAAAGGGAAACTGACCCTTTCAGATTCTAAGTAAGAGGACTGAGTAGACAGATTAGAGAGACTTTTCTGGCTTGTGTTAGCGCATAAGGTCACTCAGTAAATGTTTATTTCAAATGAAGAAAATGATGAATAGCAACTCTAATGAAGACAGGAGGAGGGCCTATTGCATATGTGTGTGGGAGGCGGAGGAAGGTGGAATTGAGTAGAATCTATTATAGGCAGATTATATGGATTTCACCCTATTATTTTTAAATTATTAGCTAACACTCTTCCTCTCTAACTGTTGTATATATGAGTCACTTTAAAAAGGATCCTCTGGAATCTAAGCCCTAGGGTAGGTTTCAATTCAAAGCATTTGAAGAGAACCCATTCTGGATTTTGGAATAAGCATTTTAAACAATTTCCATGTAATGTTATTTTTTCCCTTTGTATGCTGTTTTTATTCTTAATTTAATTTGTATTATTTGACCACAATCGCTCAGTTATATAGTGATTGCGTGGTAAAGTATATAGTTTTAATGTCATAAGAAAATTAAATGCTAATTTTCCTTAAAATATACACTGCTGCTGACTCAGTATGTATACACAGAATAAAAATAAGGATTATTTTATGAAAAGATAAATGTATTTGATGGATTTGATATGATAACCATATAATGGATCCACTGTGATTATAGCAAATACATTTTCTTAAGCACAGAATTACTTTCTTTTTCTGAGGTTTATTTTGATTGCATCTGTCTCCTTAAACAGAACAATAATGCATCAAGGTGAGCTTTAAATGTCCTTGAAACAAGGCTGTTTTTCCAATATTAACTCCCTTGCTTTGCAAGAAGGTATGTGCACTTGAGAATAACATTGACCTTTTTCATAGTGGAACTATACTACCGCCTTCGATTTAATTCATTACCACCCCTTACCTTTCTCCAATTCCTGTTTTTTTTTTTTAAACTTTCCACCCTCTAATTTGAAGTTGTGTCTTTTTGTTAAGAAACTGTCTGAACCATTGATCCATATTAACTTTTCAGCAGGTTTGTGACTCCTAGTCTTTACATTTTTTGTGTGTGTTTCTGATCCTTGAAAAAAAACAGAGTACTAATTTCCAGTGTTGGCACAAACTCCTTGTTTTTCGAGAGATCAGGGTCATTTTACCACATAATATCCAGGAACAGAATTCAACTGCATAGCCCATTATTTAGTGAGGATCTAGGCTGTTGTAACAAAAATATCCCACAATGTAGTGGTTCAAAAGCAACAAAGTTTTATTGGTCTTTTATCTAACAGTCCTTGGGTCGCAGTTGATCAGGTCTCTACACAACTAGTTCATAGAGTAATTCGGATCTTTTTTTATAGTGTCGCTGTACCGTTCTAAGGGTGATGTATTCAGGTGTTTACATCCTAGCCTGCAGGAAAAGGGAAAGAAAGGAAGTAGGAGAAAAGCAAATGCCTAATAAATATGTATTCTGGTAACACAACAGTCTTGTTTACATCTTATTTGTTATAATATCTACATCTGGCTGCAAGGAAGGCTCAGAAATACAGTCTCTAACATCACAGCTTATGCCCAATGAAAAGGAAAAAGGGGCAAGTGGATCATTAGGGAAAACTGTCCCTTGCAGCTCATAATCTCACTTGGCCCTGCACTTATTGGCTGTATAAAGAAGAGTTTTTTTGTTTTTTTTTTTAGCTAGAACTCCTGATTGTGGTTACAGGTAGTACTCGATTTACAATGGCCTTCTGTTCTGAAGACTCCATTATAAGTCAATCTGGACATCAAATACCTCTTTTTTTTTTTTTTGAGTTTTCATTAGTATTACCTTTTATTATCAGTATCTTTCTATATCTGATCTTTGAACATCTGCAAGTGAACATCTGTGAATGATAGCATCAGCAAATTACACACTGCAATACTGCATGTAGTACAGATTACTAACAATAAAATGTACCAAAAAAAAAAAAAAAAGACGGTCTTATGTGTGATTTGTCTTAACCGTCACAAGTGGAGGAATACCTGTAGTTGTTTACAATGGCACTTTACAACTGGTCAATGTTGAATTAAAATGTCATTAAATTCAAAATTAGCAGAAATAACTTTAACAAAATGTTAAAATCTAATTGATTATATGTTTAGAAATACAATTAAAAATTCACTGAACTACTATTGAAAATATTTGAATAAATCTTAATGTAATACTTAGTATGGTATCTTTGGTCACATAAAACTCAACCCAGTGCCATCACATATTAGGAAGAAAACAACAAAACAAAACAAAAAACTTAGTGAGAAATAATTTCATATAACTGTTAAGAAAAAATAAGAAAAGAAGATAAAAAGTGAGAGAACAAAGGGGGGAGGGAGGAAGGAAGGAAGGAAGGAAGGAAGGAAACAAATTAAGGATTGTAAAAAATAAGACTGGAAGTTAAAAATGAAAAAGAAAAATCACAGTAAAAACATAAAGCAATGCAGCAAAAGTTAAACATATCAACTAGAACAATAAAAATAAATGGTTAAAGCCAGGTTTTTAAACTTTCTGCTTTTGTATTTCTACAGGAATTAAAAAAAAAAATTACTTCCTACATATTTCCAAATTTTAAATAATTGTAGAAATGTGGTTGCTGCCACTCTGTAGTTATTGAGACTTTAAAATAAATCTGTCAACTTACTCTTTTAAATCTATTTAATCAATTTATATACCATTAAAAAACACAACAAACTTTCCTTTAATAGAAAATTTATGTTCTTCCTTTGCAGATCTGTTCATATTTCTCTTCCACAGAAATTATCTAAATATTTTATATTTTTAAACTTCAGAGATATCTCTTAGCTTTGATACTTAGAGAAACATATACGGCTTGATATTAAACATCTTCAGATTAACTCATTATAATACTTTTCAGTTAAATATGAAGAGAAAACAAAATCAGGTAGAAATTACTTTTGTCATTGTTCTGTGAGTTATCATTGTATCAATCACAACTGTGTACAAATTTAAGTATATTATGATTTTTGAGAAATAAGTATAAAAAAGTCAAAAACCAAAACCACTGCTGTCGAGTTGATTCCAACTCACAGCGACCCTATAGGACAGAGTAGAACTACCCAAAAGGGTTTCTGAGACTGTACATCTTTGTGGAAGCAGACTACAACATCTTTCTCCCATGGAACGGCTGGTGGGTTTGAACTACCAACCTTTTAGTTAGCAGCTGAGCACTTAACCACTAAAAACTAAAACAAAATAATATATGAAAATATAAGGAAATTGTTGTTGTTAGGTGCCATCAAGCTCGTTCCAACACCTAGCGACCCTATGTACAACAGAGGGAACCACAATCCGGTGCCATCCTCACAATTATTGCTGTTTTTGAGCCCATAGTCGTAGCCACTGTTTCAATCCATCTCATCAAACGTTTTCCTCTTTTTTGATCACCTTCTACCCTTCTACCTTACCAGGCTTAATGTCCATCTCTAGGGACTGGTCCCTCCTGATAACATGTCTAAAGTATGTGAGACAAAGTCTCACTATCCTCACTTCCAAGGAGCAATTTTTCTATTCTTCTTCTAAGACATACTATATATTCAACATTCTTCACCAAAACCATAATTCAGTGGAATCAATTCTTCTCTGGTCTTCCTTATTTATTGTCCAGTTTTTGCATGCATATAACGCAACCGAAAACACTGTGGCTTCGGTCTGGTACAACTTAGCCCTCAAAGTGAAATCTTTGTTTTTTAATACTTTAAGTGGTCTTTTGCAGCAGATTTGCTAAATGCGATGTGTCATTTGATTTCTTGACTGCTGCTTCCATGGGTGTTGACTGTGGATTCAAGTTAAATGAAACCCTTGACAACTTCTATCTTTTCTCCATCTATCATGATGTTGCTTATTGGTTGAGTTGTGAGAATTTTTGTTTTCTTTATGCTGAGGTGTAATCCATACCGAATGCTGTAGTCTTTGATCTTTGTCAGTAAGTGCTGTGAAAGACAGAGTCTGCAACTCCAGAGGGCTGGCATCCACCACAGGTGAGTTAATGGCTTCATAGGCTTATCTACACAGAACAATCTTCTCACTCATTTTATCACATTTTTCCATCTGGCCAGAAACACTTCTAGCTAGCTCCCATTCCCTCCTTACCTATTGACTCTTTGCTATAAAAACTACCACGGGTGATTCAATGGCTTCATAGGTTTGTCCAGTCAGAATGATCTTCTCACTCACTTTAACACCTTTTTCCATCAGGCCAGAAACTCTTCTTGCTAGCTCTTCTTTCTTCCTTATCTTTATTGATTGTTAAAAAGCCACAATAGAGATATATATCAGGATCTCCTAAGGAAATTCAAAGAGACCTGGGACTTATCTCAAAAATCCAAACAATAACAGCTGAGCATCACCCATATGATCTATGACCAGCTGGGGAGACATATTTGTTGCAGTCAGAAGGCCCTTCACGTCTCCAAAGGCCACCACAGTTCTGCCTTTGTTTGCCTGTGTTCTATAGGCCACAACTGACAGAATGGAACAGTTTGGAGGGTTTAATCATCAATGCAAACAAGTACTTGGTACCCAAGACAGATATTAGTTGGCTGGGTGAAGGGGAAGCCAGCCAGGTTCTATACAACAGGGCTATCTACCTGTTCTGTGTTCTGCGCACAAATAGAAAATCATATTCTTTGTACAGTGCCCTGGGGAAGTGGAAAGAACTGATTGCAGCCAGAGGAGGCCAGTCCATGAGTCATGGCCTCACCTGGCCATGCAGCAATCCTGGAGGAAAAAGGACATGACCTGTTCCCTGCACAGGACCATGGCAGGGCATAAGGATAGAGCGTTCCACAGCGGAGCACTTTCATGTCCATGTCGTTGGGTGGGTCTCCTTCTCTAGATGAAAAATTTTCTTCTGCTGCAAGAAAGTTTGATCCTGCCTACAAAGGCCATAGAGATCCTCCTACCTGAAGGCTCTGTATTTGGTCAATGCAGTCAAGCAGGGATAGAAGGCAAAAGGGTCTCACCAAAGGTACCAACTACAGGACCTAAATTTCAATCCTCGGAAGGTCTGAAAACTTGCAAGACACTAATGGTTGGCAATTGAAAACACTAAAGTCTAGTTTACAATTGTCTTATGAAGAGAGATGAATTGCCTGCATGGGAAAGGTGGACAATAAATAAGGAAGACTGAAGAAAAATTGATGCCTTTGAATTATGGTGTTGGGGAAGAATGTTGAATATGCAAGTATGTCTTGGAAGAAGAACAGAAAAACTGCTCCTTGAAAGTGAGCATAGTGAGATTTTTGTCTCATGTACTTTGGACATGTTATCAGGAGGGACCAGTCCCTGGGGATGGACATCACGCTTGGTAAGGTAGAAGGTGATCAAAAAAGAGGAAAATCCTTGATGAGATGGATTGAAACAGTGACTGTGACTATGGGCTCAAAAATAGCAATGATTGTGAGGATGGCACAGGGCAGGGTATTGTTTCCTTCTGTTGTACATAGGGTTGCTATGTGTTGGAATGAACTTGATGGCACCTAACAACAATTGCTTTATATTTTCATATTTTATTTTATTTTAGTTTTTAGTGGTTAAGTTCTCAGCTGCTAACTGAAAGGTCCATAATTAAAACCCACCAGTATTGGCAAGGAATATTGAATATATCATATATACCATGGACTGCTAGAAGAATGAACAAATCTGTCTTGTAAGAGCAGCCCTGCTGGCCCAGTGGTTAAGTGTTCTCCTGTTTCCAAAAGGTCAGCATTTCGAATCCACCAGCCACTTCTTGGAAACTCTGTCCTATAGGGTTGCTATGAGCCAATATTGACTCTCAGCAACTGGCCTTGTAAGAAGTACAGCCAGCGAAGGTAGCAAGAGTTCATCTCCCGAACTTTGAACAAGTTATCAGGAGGGACCAGTCCCTGGAGAAATACATCATGCTTGTTAAAGCAGAGGGTCAGCAAAAAAGAGGAAGACCCTCAATGAGATGGACTGGCAGAGTGACTGCAACAATAGACTCAAATACAACAATGATTGTGAGGATGACACATGATTGGGCAACCAACTTGATGGTACCTAACCACAACAACATGGCCAGATTTGGTGGTATGTTAATACATTAACAGCCACCAATGAATCATGCCTCTCATTTTCCATGTCTGTGTATAGTCCATTCCCAGGCTTACACTGAGCTTGCTCATTTGAGTTGTATTGACAAATGAGACATCATAAAATGTGACACAGGTGGAAACTTGAAATGCATGTGTGCGTTGCCACGTGTCCTTTTGGAACTCAGCCATCATACAGGGAAGCCTAAGCTAAGATCCTGTGGAGGCCATGTAGAGAATAACAAAGATACCCCAGTTGACAGCCGCAGTCAAGTGCCACACATGTGAATCAGACAATCAGGGTCCAAGCAGTCCTCAGATAACCTGTGTCTGAGTGAAAAGTATCTTCAACCACATTAACTGGAGTAAAGCCATCTCAGGTGATTTCTGCACAAATTGCTAGCTCACAGAAGCATGATCAAATAAATGGTTTTTTTAGATAAAAATACCTGAAATATCTACTAAAGGAGCCTTGTTAGTGTCCAAAACATAAAGTATTTACTTACTCTTATGGTCAAATAAATGGAAACTCTATACTTTGTTATCTTAAATAATATAAAATGCATTCACGTAATAGAGTGAGACTAATTATCAAAGGACAATTCATTCTCATAACAAATGCAAATTAATTCATGTCTAGTATACTGTTGTATATTCATAAACAATAAATTATAATAGCATAAATATAAATTCCTCACCCTATGAATTTTAAAATATTATCACAAGGCAAAAATGAGATATCCTATCCTATCTATCTATATCTGAAATAGAATGAGAAAATTCAGATCCATTTTGCATTATTATAATGTCTATAGCATTTAATAAGGCTTCATAAATATTATTTAGCATTATTATCAAGAAAAGCTTTGTATTTGCAAAATTTTTGCATGTATTAAAAACCAGTTCAGTCTATTTTATCTGTATCTAATTCAACTCCATTTCAGATATAATTAACTCTTCTACTTGTATTATTCATTCTTTGGTGACCAGAATACATTTTGGATGACAAGACTTAAAAACATGTGACTATTTTTGTAAAACCACTCTAAAAACTATATAAAATGCATTGTCAATAGTAACTTCATAAGGGTGCTTTCATTATAATTAATTTGCAACTCAGAAATGCTTTAAAAGACAGCTTCATAGTTATAAATCTTGAAGCACAGCAAGCTTACAATATGGTTTTCTGTGTTCATCAAATATGAATTGAGTAGATTATGATGGTAGTTTTCAAATATAATACACCTGTGTGAAATACTATTATAATAGTTCGTGTCTGATCTGCACAATGTCAATCATTTAGAATTCAATGGAATGTCTTTATTTTAGATTACAATAATGTTTTTCTAACTACAAAATAAGACTGTAAATAAACTTATATTTCCTGATCCATATGACCCTTTTATTCCTTTCTGAAAGTCACTTATGTGCAGAATTACTTCACACTTTTGATGTTAATGATATATCCATAAAAAAAAAGCCTTTTAATTGAAATGTAGGAAGACATAATGTTATGTTTCATATAAAGAGGTTAAATCATAGCAAGTGAAAATGATAATTTCTTCTGCCAATTTAATATTCAAAATGTAAACAATATCAAGTTTATGTTATTGTTTAATCATTTTCATTTGGTAGAAGTCCCACTTAATTTTGTTCCTGTTTAATTCTACTAAAATTTTGACTTGTTGGCATAGGCAGACATAGGATAACAAAATTGGATCCACAGAGTCAAGAAAGATAATAGGGGCAAAATATAGCTCATATCATAAAAGCAGCATTGCTAAATTCAAAGAAGGGCTTGGAAATTAATATATGTCTAATTGAAACTACTAATTCTTAAGCAAGTTCACGAATCAGTTCCTAAAAGAAAAAAATATCTAGTCCAAACTGCTGAAAAGTATATGAATTTTAGCAACATTTGGAAAAGATAATAAAGATAGGATATACAATTACCGTTGTATAGTATAGAAATTGTCCTCTTGGTTATGCCTACCAAATTGTTTTTATCAGATCATCTCTTCATTCTTCAAAAATATTTAATCAACTCAGTAGTTGGTTTCATATTAAAATTCCATGAATAACTCTTAGTTTTTGTCTTCAAACCTTCTGCAGTCAAATGCATTGTGATGACAGTCCAGGCAAGAGCGAGGAGGTAGCATATATGAATATTGAAGTTCAACTGGGAATTGACCCTAATGAGGAATTCCTATGTGTGAATAACGAAAAGTGAAGCTAAACTTACTTAGGGGTTTGTAAAGGGTGGGCGTGGTAGCAGAATCAGAACCTGTCTAATTTCGGGGGGATAATGACCAAGATCAGCCAAAGCTGATTCCCATGAGGTAGAGGTCAAACACACCTTCCTTCTCAACCTTTTTACCAATTGTGACACCACCCATCTCTCCTACAGCACTCTCTACTTTTCTGGTGGCTTTGATAACCTGTTGCAATGGCCACACAGAACTCACAGACCTCTTTAAAGTTTAGTAGTTTAGAAGTAACAGGGTACCTCTGGGGATCAGGGTCCACGGGCCACACCTGGGGATCAGGATCAGGAAGCATGTAGGCAAAGTCTTCCTTCTTCAGTGCAGGACAGTTCTCTCAGTTCCTCTTGGCTGTGCAGACCTCCTAAAGACAGGCTCCTCTCGGCCCCCTCAGGACAAGCTCCTCTTGGCCCTGCTGTCTGTCACCACTGACTGCTGCAATGTCCTCTTAGGGCCTTTCGCTGCTTGTTCTGTTGCTGGACCCCTCCTGGCCCTCTCACTGCCTTAGTGTTTACAGTTCTTTTAGGAAGTTCCTTGCCTCCTCTCTCTGCTTCTTCTCTCTTCTTCCTTCCTTCTACTTCTTTTTGCTGCTTCTCCTCCTGCTTCATTCTGTCTGTAAAACCTCTGTGAGGTTGGCAGCATATATATACAACTCCTTGTCAATTTTAAGGCATGGCCACTCCCAGCAGGGGCCATATACTGACAAATTCCCCTTCACTAGGCCACAGATACTTCATTTGCTTAGTAGGTTTTAGTCAATTCATTTGCTTAGTACATAGGCACTTCATTTGTATAAAATATTGACCGATCCCTGAAAGGTTCATTCTAATCACAAGGCAGTCTGCAGCCCAGGACAAGACAAAAAGTATCAAACCAAGTTGTTTACAGTTTACCCAGAAAATGTAACAAATCTTCTGAGGTAGAAAACTAGGGCAAAGGTAACCCCTCAGGGCTTGGGGGAAAAAGTCTCACAAGTCTTTTTTCCAATGAAAAAGGCCACATAAAAAAACTCAATTCACCACAGGAGTAGAATTCAATATTTTTATCAGTAATGGTATTTTCCTTTATATCTTGGCAGTTTGTTTTCAATAAATACGATTAAATGTGTTTAAGTTGAGAAAGAAGATAACTTATATGATATATATTATTATTACTTTTTATTACATAAATAAACTGTTGAAAATGAAAACAAAATCTGCAAATTGATATGGAGCTAGTAAGTACAGAGAGTTTGGGAGTGATAGAAAGTTTAGTGGTAAGTGCAAATGATAAGAAAAAAGGGGATATATCTTGGTGGTCACATTGTTTGAAAGCATAATTCCACTCTTGTTTAGGTGTGTTACCAGAGATACTCTTTTGCCTTTAATGGCCCTTATGTGTTTCTTGGGGCCTGGTGACACAGTAGTTAAGAGTTGGGCACTAAACAAAAAGTGGGCAGTTCAAATCCACCAGCTGGTCCTTGGAAATGCTATTAGGCAGTTCTACTCTGTCCTATAGAGTCGCTGTGAGTCAGGATCAACTTGATGGCAATTTTTTTTTTCAGTATTTGTTTTTTGATCAAGCCAATATTGCAGATAAAAGCTGTGTATGTATACATATATGTATAATATATACACATAATACATATATATGTATGTTTCCTTTTACTTGGTATTTGTGATTACTTTCGTAACCAACAAAAAATCAAAACAAAACCCATTGCCATTGAGTCAATTCTGACCCATAAGTATAATAAATACTTGACTGCACATAAATAAAAGAGATTAAAAATATTCAGTAGTTTAATATCATTTTTAAAGTGCAAAATCAAGCAAAATTAATAAATACACATTCACAGTTAATTATTAAAAAAGATAATGATAAAATTCAGGATAATGTTGACTTCTATAATACAGGATCCCTCAAGAATTTGAAAAATAATTTCTATGATTTTTGAAAATATTCTTTTTCTTAAATTTGTTGGTGAGTCACAAGTGTTCAATTTATAATGATGATTCAGAACCCACACATATGTTACATTCATTCCCTTAATTGCAGCAAATATAACATAATGGCGCATCACTGAACTCAAAATCGGGAATCCTAACTTCTAGTCTCAACTTGTCTGCTAACCCGTCTGTGATATTTGACATGGAATTTAATATTTTCAGTCTACAGTGTCATCATATATAAAGTAGGCATCAAAGTTGTATGCATTCTTTTGTCCCTTCTACATTAAAAAAAAAAAAAAAACTATAACTTTGTGTATTATATCTTAATATATGATAGAAAAGCCATTTCATTAATAGCAGGGTCCTGGAAGAGAACTGTGCAATGTTAAAAAAATATGGATTCAGTTGTCAGAGAGACCAGATTTAAGTCATACCATCTTTAAACCTTCTGAATATGAACAAGTAACATAATTATGCGAGGCCTCAGTTCAGTATCTAATATTAATTCATAGCTAATAAACACTGAGACCTAAACATATGGCAGACATTATGATAAATCTTAATTAATATAAAAATTATTTCTCAAGAATAATAAAATTGTCAGAAAAGTTTCTGGCACATAGCACTCAATAAACATCGGATGTTATATTCTCCAGTTTTCATAACAATAATCTATATCAGAGAAGTGTTGTTAGTAAGACGCTTGTCATGTTAGTAGTAATCATGGTATGATACCATCCTGTAAGTTAATCAGTCCTGTAATTACAAGGATTTTTGTCAAATAAACTATTATACACCAAAAGGAATCAAAAAATAAAAACACAGTGAGCAAAAAAGGAGAAAAAAATTAGAGTTACAAGGAATCTGGCTCCTGGCTAAAAATCTGTGTGTCATTTTTCAGGCCTGACAAAGGCTTTACCTGGCAGACCTCAAGGGAGAAAGCTGCCCTGCCAACCAGACTTAATGCACAGCCAGTGCACGGCAGTATCTGAAGGGTGTTTCAGTTAAGGACTCAGGGCCCCGGGCCAGCCGTGGTCTTACAAATATCTTCATTCCTAACTCAAAACACAAAAAAACAAACCCATTGCTGTCAAGTTGATTCTGGCTCATAGCGACCCTACAGGACAGAGTAGAACTGCCCATAGAGTTTCTAAGGAGTGCCTGGTGGATTCAAACTGCCAACCTTTTGGTTACCAGCCATAGCTCTTGATCACTGTGCCACCAGGGCTCCATTTCTAACCGAGGCACCTCCTTACTGGGGGCACTTGGCCAATACTTTACTCAGGACCATCTGCTGAAACCTTGTATAGAGGAGATTAGAGAAACATTAAAGACACTTTTCTCCACACAACTCAGTACTCACTACTTTCCCATTTCTAGACTTTCTTTCTATCTCTTTGTCACCATCCCCTGAATCCGTAAAATTACAGGAGCCTTTTACTGGGGTTCCTTTGGCAGCAAGATGAGTCCCTGTCTCTGCACTGATCCACCCAACCCTCTTATGGCACCATTTCGTGGGGGAAAATGCAACAATGAGGAAGTTGGTGCTTTCTCTGAGTTATCCTCTTGCTTGTATTATTATCTTAGTAATTAATTGCTACTTTTATTTTACATTTTTGTCTTAATTAACTACTCTGATATCTGACAGCTTAGCTCTCAGCTCAGCTGAGCTCTTGAAAGGTTGTAGTGGACATTAACCGCTTGTGGCTTATATTCCCCCATACTGGGGTAAGATGTTCCCATGTTTTATTGGGACCCCTTGGTTTTGGAAGTGTGCCTATGCCTGAGGTGGAACCATTCTTCGTACTCCACCACTCAGGCCGGAGCAAGCACGTGAGCCAAGCTTGTTAAGGCCAGTTGTCAGAGTTCAGAGCACATATTTTACGTCTTAGAAACGTGAACCCATATAGTTATCCTTGGATATAAAATAATGAAGTTTGTATTAAGAAGTAATACTTATTATCTCATAGATGAAGAATAATAAATTTGTTACTTTTCCAATCTTGAACTATCTCATGAAAATTGTGTATGTATCAAGAAACTTTTATAAAATCTTTACTTCCTTTCTTTTTAGCCATTTTAATTTAATGTAAAAACTAGTTTTAAAATAAAACAGAACAACAATAGATATACTGAAGAAACAGTACCTTTTTCAAAGTCGTTTTATGGCCAAGATCTATCTTCTTGTTAATCTAGTAATAATTTCTGGAAAGGGTAAGCATCAATTTTCCACTAATATATCCCAATCAGTAGAGATTTCTCAAAGAGACATGAAATACAAAACTTTATTTATTTATTTATTTTACAAACCCTGGTATCCATCTGTTCAATAAAAATAAACAGTAAGTTTTACCCTCTGCCTGGGCACTAGGGATGGTGAGGTGAGGTGGGGGAGGGGGAGACATGTACCAGCATTTACTTTTTAATTGCGTAAGCCTTTGTTATAAGTGCCCACAATGAAGAGCACCCTTGACTCCTGCTAACTTCCCTTCAGCCATGGTTGGCTCATTATATTTCTTTCGTTTGTGGCTGTTGACAGAAGCAGACATAACATTTTAACATGCATTGAGCCTGCTTCAAGCATTTTAATTGGTTTAAAACTGTTGGTAGTATCTTTCACTGTACTAATTTATTGCTTCAGCTTCAGTCAACTGAAACCTTTGCCAGATGGTAGTGCAACCACTGCATACAGAACAGGAGATTGAAGGTGTTTATATGATGCAAATGCCTCTTATTAAGTATTCATGAACTTTCTCTTAATGACGATATGGAAAAAGTACCACCAAGTTGAGATTCATGCCTTGTGGAAAGTAATAATCTAATTTTGCAAAGTGACAGTTTTGTTTAAAAGTGATAGAAGGTGTAGCTTTTAATAATTGCACAGAAAGAATATCCCATTTCTGGCTTTGTTTTGTTCAGATTCAGTGAAATTCAAAAGTGGCAGCATTAAAAAAAATAAAACCCTCTCATGGCATGGAATAAGAGGGCATAGTGTTTGTTTATGCCATAACTTTAAAACATCATGCAATGCTGATCACTAATAGGTAGGTAACATATTCATTTATCTGTAGAAAACACAGTGCACAGGGCTTATATAATCATCAGTGTGTTTCATAATAGCATTAGCCTCAAACTGTTTATATTAAAAATATGCATATAGTAAGTTATACTCAGGTAAAATCTGACACTTTAAAGTGACACACAGGCACACACACACATACACACACACTCACACATGAAGAACATCAAAATAGCATTAACGCTACTTTCAATTTCAATCAATCAAAATTTTGTGGCTTTTAGAAGCTCTTCTTCAAGATTGCACATAAACAACTTCAATGCAAATTATACTGGCAGTGCTTAAGGGAAGCAGACTGCACTTTAGAATATCTTTCCAGCTAAAAACATACTCACCTAGCATCACAAAAGCAAAATATGCATTCAAAAATGACCTAAGTACATATTCATAAGTTTTACCCAGATGGCTAAGGCCAAAATACTTCTGGCTAAAATTCTACCTAAGTACAGAAAATAAGTGTATACCCATCAGTTTCCATTATCTAGTAATATGTGTCTTTGTGATAGCATCCATTAACTCTCCATAGGCTCTGCTTCCTGCGTCCTTGTAGTACCTACCTCAAGATACTGGCTTGCGGATGCTTGTACCTATAAAACCTGTACTGTCAATGGGGGGGAGAGCAAAACCCTTAATAACAGAAATTAACTTTCAGAGAGCCAAGGAATCCAGAAGTTATATTTTATAACAACAGATTATACTCAATTGAACCAATAACTGCATGTTTTTATATATAATTTACATCAAAACAAGAGCATAGATTTATTGATAAGAATTTTTGCGTTTGATAAAATAGGGAGAAATATGGGAAGAAAGCGTAAGAGCAAGAAAAACAGTATGTGCCTATCTGAGAGAAGGTGGTTTAAAAAATTCACAATTGTCACAGGGTCATAATTTCAAATAAATTTGACCTTTTTGCCCCAGAGTTCGCTTATTCTCAGTCAAGCGTGACATGCTTTAAAGAGAAGAGCTTGTTTAGCCTTGTCTTAATACTCAAAAGACAGAAATATTCTTCTCATTAATATTTGTTGAATGTTTTCAAATCTGCAATGATTTATAAAGCAAAGATAAAAGTGACTTGAAAAAATTACCGTCTTTTAATTTATGAATTTCCCTAATACATACTGCTTTGTTTCTTCCGCTTCTGCAGTCTGCCAACAATGTCATCCTACACGGCCCAGTCTTCTGAAACTTTTGTCAATTTCATATTTGAAAATAATTTGATAAACCCTTAAAACTATTAAAAGTGTAAAGTTTTTTTCTTTTCCTAAAGTCTTTTTTTTTCTTTTCCACTCATCTTTCTCAAGCTTCTTAATTAGTTTAGGTATTTTTCAAGATCCTCGGTTGGGCTACTACGTGACCAAGAATGCAGCCCTATAATCTACAATTTCTATGTGTCAAAAAATCACTTTTGTTTGCTTTATCAACTTTATTGAGGTCTGAATTTCGTAAGTTAAGTACACAGATTTTAAGTTTACTGAATTAAATTGTATTGACAAATATATGTCCTTGTTTAAACACACCCTCAAACAAGATATAAAACTTTTCCAGGATCCCAGAAAGTTTCCTATGTCTGAATTGCAGTCTGTCTTCCCAGTCCCTGACCCAAGACAAAGACTGATTTTATCATCAAATCGTAGTTTCAGCTGCTTAAAATGTAACGTTGACTATGCGGTGCGTATATTTTGTCTGCCAGGCTTCTTTTATTCAAGGAAATTTCATTATTTATGTTTTTAGAAAAAAAGTAGTTTCTTCCTCTCTTTTAATTGCTAGGTGGTATTGTGTTGTGTTAGGTCCTTGGGTGGCACAAGCTGTCAAAGTACTCAGATGCAGATCAAAAGGCCGAAGATGGGAGTCCACCCAAAGGCACCTCCAAAGAAAGCCCCGCTGACCTACTTCCAAAGAACCAGCTGTTGGAAACCCCGTGGGGCGCAGTGCTGCCCTGACTCACGGGGTCGCCAGGAGCCGGGGGCGCAGTGCTGCCCTGACACTCACGGGGTCGCCAGGAGCCGGGGGCGCAGTGCTGCGCTGACTCACGGGGTGGCCAGGAGCCGGGGGCAGTGCCGCCCCAACACTCACGGGGTGGCCAGGAGCCGGGGCGCAGTGCCGCCCCGACACTCACGGGGTGGCCAGGAGCCGGAGTCAATTCTAAGGCAACTGAGAAAAGACAATGCCATTGCATAAATGTATCAATTTTCCTGTTAGTCTTTTTTCCAGTGTTTGGCTAATATGATTAATGTTGTTATAGGTTGATTTGTGTCCCCCAAAATGGCACGTTTAAGTCCTAAACCTCCAGTAGCTGTGAATATGACTTTATTTGGAAATAGTGTCTTTGAAGATGTTATTCATTAAGGTCATATTCAGTAGGATGGGCCCTAATCCAACATAACTGGCAGAAGAGACACAGAGACGGGCAGAGACACGCAAGAAGAAAGCCACATGACGAGAGACGCAGAAATTGGAGTGATGCACCTCTAATCCAAGGGACACCAGGCAATACAGAAAACCACTGGAAGTTAGAAGAAGGCATGGGACCAAGCCATGCAGAAGGAAACAGCTTTGTCTACAACTTCATATAGGACTTCTATCGTCCAAAACTGTAAGCGGATGTATTTCTGTTATTTTATATTACCAAGTTTGTGATACTTTCTTATGGCAGCACTAGCAAACTAATAAAGCTGCTATGGATGTTTTCATATCAGTCTTTATGTAGATGTAAGTTTTCATTTCACGGGGTAAATACCTCCTGTGGAATTACTAGGTGATAGCATAAGGGCAGAGCCCTTGTGGTGCAGTGGTTAAGAATTTGGCCACTAACCAAAAAGGTCGGCAGTTCAAATCTACCAGCCACCCCTTGGAAACCCTATGGGGCAGCTCTACTCTGTTCTACAGGGTCACCTTTATGAGAAAAAACAATCAAACTGTTTTAAAAAAATTGTACAACCGTATACTCCCACCTCTCTGAGACACTTGGTATTACCAGTCTCTTGCCATAATTGGGGATCTGGGTTAGATCGCATTGTGATTCTAATTTTCATTTCCCTATAGGTTAATGAAGTCAATTATCTTTTCATTGGCCATTCATTCATTTGAAGTACTTTTTTCTAAGTTGTCTCCCAATTTTATTGGATTATTTCTCATCCTGTTGATGATTTTCAAGTTCTATTTAAAGATATATCAGGAGGAGCCAAGATGATGGAACAGACAGACGCTTCCATTGAGCCCTCTTTACAACAAAGACCCCTGAAAAAAGTGAACAAGTATATTTGTGACGAGCTGGGAGCCTTAAGCATCAAAGGCAACCTTAGACAACGAACTGAAGGGCAGGGGGAGGAAGAGGCAGTTCAGAAGTGGAGAGGAGTTACTGGACCTGAATCGCAGGGAGCCCTTAGGACTATTCCCGGAGCGGCGGCAGCAGCGGCGGGCTGGTCCTAGCATTTGGCAGCAGTTTCCTCAGGGAGAAGCAGCCAGCCGCACAGCCTACTCACACCTCCGGAACCTGAGGAGAACAGCGTGCTTTCGGCAAAAGCTAAGTGCTTGTGTATATTTTACCGTGCCCCCCACACCCCCAGGCCGGCTTCGGCAGCTGAATCCCTGGGCCAGAGATAGACTTTGGTGAGCACCTAGAGCCATCCACCTGGCCTTGGGGAAGGAAAAAATTTGCAATTTGGGGGAAAAGATAATTTGCTAGCTCCATTAAACGGGGGAACTCAGGACAGAAGCAGCTCCTGTCCAGGCATAAACCATCCATGGACGTTGAGCACCTTTCCCTTCTACATGGACATCTGTGGGCCTATTTTGGGAGAATAGGCCCTGTTGGCAAACTCTAACCATTTCAGCTGTGTGGTGGAGAGGTGGGTGTTTGATGTTTGATATTGCTTTCCCTATTAAACAAGGTCCTCACCTACCCACATCAAGGACCTAAGGACTGGTAGCTCCACTCAGGTCACTCAGCCACCCCCGACAGGGGTCCAAAGAAAACTGGTATCTCCCAGTCCTTACAACAAAAACTTTGGGTGCCCATGGTCCCTCTGCAGAACCCACCCACCAGCACGCTCTAGGGAACAGAGATGCATTTTCCTCAGAGACACTTGGGGGTCAGTTCTCAGCCCCTTGCCTTGTTCAGAGCGTGACCCCCTGCTGCAATCAGATACCAGTATATATGCCAATCACCGCTGCCCTCTCTAAGACTGTAGGACAGAACCTGTACCATACACTTGATGATAAGCTACCTAGACACCTGAGCTGAATTCATACAAGAAAACCGAATGGACTCCTAAACTGATATACCTGATAAGAGCTCTAGCCAGCTGGGGACAGGACACCAGAGTTCCAAAGGCAAAAATAATCAAGCTAGCCCACTCAAGCAACCCACAGGGATATACCAAAACAAAACAAAGCAAGCAGCTATGACACAGTAAGCAAGCATGAACTAATACAATAACTTATAAATGGCTTGGAGACAACAGTCAATATCAAGTCACATAAAGAAACAGGCCATGATCACCTCAAAAGGCTCTCAAAACAAAGAATCCAGGGATTGTTTAGATGTAAGTGCATTCCTGGAATTACCAGATGCAGAATACAAAAGTTTAGTATACAGAACCCTTTAAGACATCAGGAAAGAAATGTGGCAATACACAGATCAAGCCAAGGAACACACAGATAAAGCAACTAAAGAAATTAGAAAGATTATTCAGGAACATAACGAAAAGTTTAATAAGCTGGAAAAATCCATAGACAGACAGCAACCAGAAATTCAGAAGATTAACAATAAAATTACAGAATTAGATAACTCAATAGAAAGTCAGAGGAGCAGAATTGAGCAAGTAGAAGCTAGAATTTCTGAACTCAAAGATAAATCACTTGGCACTAATATATTTGAAGAAAAATCAGATACAAGAATTAAAAAATGAAGAAACCTTAAGAATCATGTGAGACTCTATCAAAAGAAATAACCTACAAGTGATTGGAATACCAGAACAGGGGGCGATACCAGAAAATAGAGAAAATTGTTGAAGATTTGTCGGCAGAAAACTTCCCTGATATTGTGAAAGATAGGAAGATATCTATCCAGGATGCTCATCGAACTCCACATAAGGTAAATCTTAAAAGAAAGTCACCAAGACACATTATATTCAAGCTTGCCAAAACCAAAGATAAAGAGACAATTATAAGAGCAGCGTGGGATAAAAGAAAAGTCACCTACAAAGGAGAGCCAATAAGAATAAGCTCGGACTACTCGGCAGAAACCATGCAGGCAAGAATGCAATGGGATAACATATTTAAAAAATTGAAGGAAAACAATTTCCTGCCAAGAATCATATATCCATCAAAACTGTCTCTAAAATATGAAGGAGAAATTAAGACATTTCCAATAAACACAAGTTGAGGGAATTGGTAAAAACCAAAACAAAACTACAAGAAATACTAAAGGGAGTTCTTTGGCTAGAAAATCATTAATATCAGGTATCAACTCAAGACAAGAACACTGGGCAGAGGAATCAGAAGTCAATCCAGACAGGGAAATCCAAAAAGACAAAGCCCAACACAGGGTAACAGCAATGTTACTATATAAAAGAAGATAAGATTAAAATAATAAAGAGGGAGTAAGAAATGTAATCATATGCCTTCCATATGGAGAGGAAGACACAGCAATACAAAGAAATAAAAGTTAGTTTTAAATTTAGAAAAATATGGGTAAAAAATAAGGTAACCACAAAGGAGACAAACTATCCTACTCATCAAAATAAAATACAAGGGAAAAATACAGACTCAGCAAAAACAAAATCAACAACAACCAATATGAGGAAAGGACAATATATAAGGAAAATCTACTCAGCACATAAAATCAAGTGGGAAAAAGAAACTGTCAACACACAAAAAAAGATATCAAAATGATAGCACTAAATTCATACCTATCCACAATTACCCTGAATGTAAATGGACTAAATGCACCAATAAAGAGACAGAGAGTGGCAGAATGGATTAAAAAACAAGAACTGCCTATATGCTGCCTACAAGAGGCACACCTTAGACTTAGAGAAACAAACAAACTAAAACTCAAAGGATGGAAAAAATATATCAAGCAAACAACAATCAAAAAAGAGTACAAGTCGCAATATTAATTTCTGAAAAAAATAGATTTTAAAGTTAAATCCATCAGAACGGATAAGGAAGAACGTTTTATAATGATGAAAGGGACAATAAACCAAGAAGATATAATCGTATTAAATATTTATGCACCCAATGACAGGGCTGCAAGATACATCAAACAAACTCTATCAGCATTGACAAGTGAGATAGACAGCTCCACAATAATAGTAGGAGACTTTAACACACAACTTTCGGTGAAGGACAGGACATCCAGAAAGAAGCTCAATAAAGACACGGAAGATATAAAGGCCACAATCAACCAACTTGACCTCGTAGACATATACAGAATACTCCACCCAACAGCAACCAAGTGCACATAGAACATTCTCTAGAATAGACCACACATTAGGTCATAAAATAAGCCTTAGCAGAACCCAAAACATTGAAATATTACAAAGCATCTTCTCTGACCATAAGGCCATAAAAGTGGAAATCAGTAACAGGAAAAGCAGGAAAAAGAAATCGAACTTGGAAACTGAACAATACCCTGCTCAAAAAAGACTGGATTATAGACGACATTAAGGATGGAAAAAAGAAATTCATAGAATCCAATGAGAATAAAAATGCTTCCTATCAGAACTTTGGACACAGCAAAAGCGTTGCTCAGAGGCCAATTTATATCAATAAATGCACACATCCAAAAAGAAGAAAGGGCCAAAATCAAAGATTTATCCCTACAACTTGAACAAACAGAAAGAGAGCAACAAAAGAAACCCACAGGCACCAGAAGAAAACAAATAACAAAAATTAGAGCTGAACTAAACGAAATAGAAAACAGAAAAACAATTGAAAGAATTAACAAGACTAAAAGTTGGTTTTTTGAAAAACTCAACAAAATTGATAACCCACTGGCCAAACTGACAAAAGAAAAACAGAAGAAGAAGCAAATAACCGGAATAAGAAATGAGATGGGCGATATTACAACAGACCCAGCTGAAATTAAAAGAATCATATCAGATTACTATGAAAAACTATACTCAAATTTGAAAACCCAGAAGAAATGGATGAATTCCTAGAAACACGCTAGCTGCCTAAACTAACACAAACAGAGGTAGAACAAATAATAGACCCATAACATGGAAGAGATTGAAAAGGTAATCAAAAAACTCCCAACAAGAAAAAGCCCTGGTCCAGACGGCTTCACTGCAGACTTCTGCCAAACTTTCAGAGAAGAGTTAACATCAGAACTACTAAAGGTATTTCAGAGCACAGAAAAGGATGGAATACTCCCAAACTCATTCTATGAAGCCACCGTATCCCTGATACCAAAACCAGGTAAAGATACTACAAGAACAGAAAATTATAGATCTATATCCCTCAGGAATGTAGATGCAAAAATCCTCAACAAAATTCTAGCCAATAGAATTCAACAACATATCAAAAAAATAATTTACCATGACCAAGTGGGATTCATATCAGGTATGCAGGGATGGTTCAACATTAGAAAAACAATTAATATAATCCACCACATAAATAAAACAAAAGAGAAGAATCACATGATTTTATCAATTGATGCAGAAAAGGCATTTGACAAAGTTCAACAGTCATTCATGATAAAAACTCTCAGCAAAATAGGACTAGAAGGAAAATTTCTCAACATAATAAAGGTCATTTATACAAAGCCAACAGCCAACATCACCCTAAATGCAGAGAGTCTGAAACATTCCTATTGAGATCAGGAACCAGACAAGGATGCCCTTTATCACCACTCTTATTCAACATTGTGCTGGAAGTCCTAGCCAGAGCAATTAGGCTAGATAGAGAAATAAAGGGCATCCAGATTGGCAAGGAAGAAGTCAAAGTATCTTTATTTGCAGATGACATGATCTTATACACAGAAAACCCTAAGGAATCCTACAGAAAACTACTGAAACTAATAGAAGAGTTCAGCAGTGTATCAGGATACAAGATAAACATACAAAAATCAGTTGGATTCCTCTACACCAACAAAAAATCATCGAAGAGGAAATCACCAAATCAATGCCGTTTACAGTAGCCTCCAAGAAGATAAAATACTTAGGAATAAATCTTATCAGAGATGTAAAAGACTTATATAAAGAAAACTACAGTACACTTCTGCAAGAAACCAAAAGAGACTTACATAAGTGGAAGAACATACGTTGCTCGTGGATAGGAAGACTTAACATCATAAAAACATCCATTCTACCAAAAGCAATCTATGCATTTAATGCAATTCCAATCCAAATCCCAAGGACATTCTTTAATGAGATGGAGAAACAAATCACCAGTTTTATATGGAAGGGAAAGAGGCCCCGGATAAATAAGGCATTACTGAAAAAGAAGAACAGAGTGGGAGGCCTTACTTTACTTGATTTTAGAAAGTATTATACCGCCACAGTAGTCAAAACAGCCTGGTACTGGTACAACAACAGATACATGGACCAATGGAACAGAATTGAGAATCCAGACATAAATTCATCCACATATGAGCAGTTGATATTTGACAAAGGCCCCAAAACAGTTAAATGGGGAAAAGACAGTCTTTTTAACAAATGGTGCTGGCATAACTGGATATCCATCTGCAGAAAAATGAAACAAGACCCATACCTCACTGCGTGCACCAAAACTAACTAAAAATGGATCGAAGACCTAAATATAAAATCTAAAATGATAAAGAGCATGGTAGAAAAAATATGGACAAAGTTAGGAGCCCTAATACATGGCATAAACAGTATACAAAACATTATAAATAATGTAGAAGAAAAACTAGGTTACTGGGAGCTCCTAAAAATCAAACACTTATGCTCATCCAAAGACTTCACCAAAAGAGTAAAAAGATTACCTACAGACTGGGAAAAAGTTTTTAGCTATGACATTTCTGATCAGCGCCTGATCTCTAAAATCTACATGATATTGCAAAAACTCAACTGCAAAAAGACAAATAACCCAATTAAAAAATGGGCAAAAGATATGAATAGACACTTCACTAAAGAGGACATTCAGGTAGCTAACAGATATATGAGGAAATGTTCACGATCATTAGCCATTAGAGAAATGCAGATAAAAACTACAATGAGATTTCATCTCAGTCCAACAAGGCTGGCATTAATCCAAAAAAACACAGAACAATAAATGTTGGAGAGGCTGAGGAGAGATTGGAACACTTCTGCAATGCTGGTGGGAATGTAAAATGGTACAACCACTTTGGAAATCGATTTGGCACCTCCTTAAAAAGCTAGAAATAGAACTACGATACGATCCAGCAATCCCACTCCTTGGAATATATCCAAGAGAAATAAGAGCCTTTACACCAACAGATATATGCACACTCATGTTCATTGCAGCCTTGTTTACAATAGCAAAAACATGGAAGCAACCAAGGTGCCCATCAACAGAATAATGGATAAATAAATTATGGTATATTCACACAATGGAATACTATACATCGATAAAGAACAGTGACGAATCTGTGAAACATTTCATAACATGGAGGAACCTGGAAGGCATTAGGCTGAGTGAAATTAGTTGCAAAAGGACAAATATTGTATAAGACCACCATTATAAGAAATTGAGAAATAGTTTAAACTGAGAAGAAAACACTCTTTTGTGGTTACAAGATGCGGGAAGGAGGGGGGTGGGAGGGGGCATTCACTAATTAGATAGTAGATAAGAACTACTTTAGGTGAAGGGAAATACAGCGCACAATACAGGGGAGGTCAGCACAATTGGACTAAACCAAAAGCTAAGAAGTTTCCTGAATAAACTGAATGCTTCGAAGGCCAGCGTAGCAGGGGCAGGGGTCTGGGGACCATGGTTTCAGGGGACATCGAAGTCAATTGGCATAATAAAATCTATTAAGAAAACATTCTGCATCCCACTTTGAAGAGTGGCATCTGGGGTCTTAAATGCTAGCAAGCAGCAATCTGAGATGCATCAATTGGTCTCAGCCCACCTGGATCAAAGGAGAATGAAGAACACCAAGGACACAAGGCGATTAAGAGCCCAAGAGACAGAAAGGGCCACATGAACCCCCAACTACATCACTGTGAGACCAGTAGAACTGGATGCTACCCGGCTACAACTGATGACTGCCCTGCTGACAGGGAACACAAGAGAGAACCTCTGAGGGAGGCAGACCCTAAATTCTCATAAGACCTGACTTAATGGTCTGACTGAGACTAGAAGGACCCCAGTGGTCATGGCCCCCAGACCTTCTGTTGGCCCAGGACAGGAACCATTCCCGAAGCCAACTCTTCAGACATGGATTGTACTGGACAATGAGTAGGAGAGGGATGCTGGTGAGGAGTGAGCTTCTTGGATAAGGCGGACACTTCAGACTATGTTGGCATCTCCTGCCTGGAGGGGAGATGAGGGGGTGGAGGGGGTTAGAAGCTGGTGAAATGGACACGAAAAGAGAGAGTAGAGGGAGAGAGCAGACTGTCTCATTAGGGGGAGAGTAATTGGGAGTGTGCAGCAAGTTGTATATGGGTTTTTGTGTGAGAGACTGACTTGATTTGTAAACTTTCACTTAAAGCACAATAAAAATTATTAAAAAATAAGTAAATAAAGATATATCAATGCAGGCAATTATGAAACCTGATGTATAAGAATTATATCTTTCCTCAAACCCATTTAGCATGAAGTCCATAATGACCTTCTTGACCAGCCAATGGAAAGAGCCTGAGCCCAGAGGCCTAATACAGGAAAGCTCACCACATGGATGCAAGAGATGGAGGGGACAAATCTTTTCCTGGAGCAGGCTACCTCAACTATTCAAAAGATGTTGAAATGCACATACTCGTTATTTTTTGAAAATATTATCAAACAGATATGTCACTCTTCCCGCTATGTCTTTTCCTTGAAATGTGTCAAAAACAAATTGTGTATCTGGAATTTCTCTACGTCAGGTTTGTTTTCAGCCATTTTGTTATTTTTTAGAGCTCTTTGCTACCTTCTGATTTTCCTTCACCTTTTGGTTCCACATATTTGTTCTCACTCTATCTTTGTTTCTAAAATGAATATCCCAATCCTGGACCTACTTCCTCAGCATTACATTAGGTTTTGACTCTATTTCTAACTTTACTAATGCAGCACAAATATAAGAAATAAGTGTTCACTTCTTAGACTCTGCTCTAACTCTATGACGTTTTCTACATAACCGACCATTTAATATTTTACACTGAGTGCTATAAACTGTATTTCTGCATCTATTTCAAAATATTTATCTTTTTTATTATAATTTTTATAGATAAATATCTTAGTAGGGGATTGGTGAAGTCAAAGGGGATAACATCTTTTACTGAAGTTGTGTGCGTATTTAGGTGCCCTGATGAGCTGAACATTTTCTTTTTTGATTCTCTTCCAGGTTCACTATTCAGCTGCTGTAAGTGTCTCAGTGAACCATCAGTGTTTCATGTAAAATATCAGATATTCATTAAAAAAGCATGTTTCTTCCAAATTGTGACAGCACCAGGAAATAAAGTACATAGTATTTTCAACCATATAAATTTAATTTTTCTTTCACACTTATACTCTCCAGATTATTCACAGAGAATACACCCTTATCCAAGCAGTAACTCAAGGTTTATAGCTACAATTCTGTAACCAAATATGGCTGCAAATCTGTCCCAGCTCAGCTTCTTTCTGTGAGAAACAGATATAAGATAACCAGGATTTATCTTATAACACTTGTCATCTTCCTCCTTATACAAACAGCATATACTTAGTTGGCTGAGATTAATTATACTTCCATTTTCAAGAGTGATTTGAGATCCCAAGACTTATCTGAGCCATTCAGGGTCTTAAATTAACTAAGCCTAATCTAATCATCGCATCCTCTTCCACAGGTAAAGCAAACATTAAATGAAAAGTTGCCTAATCAGCACAAAGCTTTGGAACTCTGTTCCATGGTACAGAGATGAGGTGCTCTCTCCAGCCCTCTTCAACCAAGAGGAATCCACACTGGAAATGAAGCCAATACCCACATGAGTCCTATCTTAGTTTCATAGTGCTACTACAAGAGGAATACCACAAGTGGTGGCTTTAACAAACAGAAATTTATTGTCTCACAGTTTAGGAGGCTAGAAGTTCAAATTCAGAGTATCAGCTGTAGGGGAAGGCTCTCTCTGCTCCCTTGGGAGGGAAATTCTAGTTTCAGCTTATCTAGCATTCTTCTCAGCAGGTAGTATCTATCTTCCCTTCTCTGTGCTTCCTTGCTTCTGTACTTAATCTACTCCTTTTAAACCTCAGAAAGATTGGTTTAAAACACACCCTATACTGATATGTCCTAATTAACATAACAAAGAAAACCCTATTCCCACGTGGAATTAGATCCACAGGTATAAAACCCATTGCCATGGAGTTGATTCTGACTCATAGTGACCCTATAGGATGGAGTAGAACTCCCCCTTAGGGTTTTCAAGGAGCGGCTGGTGGATTCAAACTGCCAAACTTTTGATTAGCAGCCAAGATCATAACCATTGTTATGACTTACAACAAATGTTTTTGTGGGACACGATTCAAACTATAACAGGTATCATAAGGCCGAACTGAGTGAGGCCTAACAGAGAGCTGGGTAAATATCCATTAATTCCTCCTAGTTGCCTTTTCCCGAATTTCTGCCATGGCCATTCCTAACTTTTCACCCATTCTCTCAACAGCTGTTGTCTTAACTTGTCTTCCAGGCCATGCCCCAGGTAGTTTCCATTGATAAGAATCCTTTATTATTTTGTAACCCAGTCTCTCAAAGTTTGTAATTACTCCTTGCCCTTCCTAGTCATACTCCATATTGTTTTCTGTGATAAAAGCTTCTCCCTTCCCCCATGATAATGAACTAGAAACTTTAAAACTTACCAATAAGACTTCAAGGAGAGCTAATTAGCGACTCCCCACCCCAAAACCTCAATAGAGACTTCAGCCCATAGGTTCTCTCTTTCTCTCTCGGTTAAATACCTTTCAGCTTTGTGTCCTTCCCTGTGTGACCGTGTGTCAAACAGGTCTGTGTTTTCTTCTCTGGAACCTATGAATAATAAAATCTATTTGTTTTCTGGTCTTCTTGCATGAACTTCACTTCCTCATGCCGTACCTGACACTCAAACCATCCAAGACATCCAAAGACTGCTTTGATCAAATTGAAACAATAGGGTCAAATATAAGAGAACCAGGAAGAACTAATCCAGATCCCAGATCAAATCAGGTCTGTTTTATAACTACTTCTAACTCTTTCAGTTGAATTAGCCAATATTTTTCTTAATTGTTTAATATGGCTTAATTGGGTTTTCTATTAGCTATTGGTTGCAACAAAAAGCACCAAAGTAGTAAAAAATGGTAGATAAAACACAGCCTTCTTTAGCCTCCTGTATCTTCTGTAAAAGGAAATATAACTATCTTACAAATATTTAGACTAGGTACGAGTAAGAAGAATGGTTAGTTTATTAGAGGAGAACGATTAACTGAAAACTCTGTCAAAGAATAGGAGATTGTTTGGAAAAAGACTGTAGAAGATCTTGAATGTCAGTAGAATGGAGCTGAAGTCTAAAGTATACACTCACTTGTTTATTTGTCTTGTCAAAAACATTAATTGTGCACCAACTACATGGCAGGTACTGTCCTAGACCCTGAAAATTCAGTGGCAAACAAGTCCTGTTCCCAGGAGCCCACCCTCTGATTTGCTTTCATTAAGAAAAGACACTTTTTTTATATATATTAGAGGGGCAAATTATTCAAATTTACATACCAACTACTAATGCCACACATAAAGAAATTGAAGATTTTAACCAATTTCTGTAGTCTGAAATTGATCAAATATGCAATCTAAACACATTGATAATTACTGGTGATTGGAATGTGAAATCTGGAAACAAAAAAGAAGGATGACTAGTTAGAAAACATGTACTTGATGATAGAAATGACACCAGAGATAGCATGATAAAATTTTGTAAGACAAATTCATTAGAAATACCTGTTTTTAAGTACATAAATGGTGAATATACTTGTGGTTCTCACCAGATGGAATATGCAGGAATCAAATTGACTCCATCTGTTGAAAGAGACAATGGAGGAGCTCAATATCAACAATCAGAACAAGACCAGGGGCCAACTGTAGAACAGAACATAAATTGCTCATATGCAAGTTTAAGTTGAAGCTGGAGAAATTTAAAATAAGTCCATAGGGACCAAAATAAGGACTTGAGTATATCCACCTCGAATTTAGAGACCATCTCAAGAATGGATTTGATACTTTTAACACTAATGATCGAAGACCAGACAAGTTGTGGAATGACATAAAGGACATCATGCATGAAGAAAGCAAAAGGATATTAAAAAGAAAGAAAAGACCAAAATGGATGTCAGAAAAGACTCTAAAACTTGCTTTTAAACGTACAGGAGCTAAAAAAGAAGGGAAGAAAAAACTAAATAAAAGAGCTGAACAGAAGATTTCAGAGGGCTGTTCAAGAAGACAAACTGAAGTATTATAACGACATGTGCAAAGACCTGGAGTTAGAAAAGCATTCCTCAAGCTGAAAGAACAGAAGAAAAAATTCAAGTCTCGAGTTGTGATATTAAAGGGCTCTATGGGCAAAATATTTTATGGGCAAAATATTTAAGGATGCAAGAAGCATTCAGAGAAGATGGAAGAAATCTGAGAAACCAGACTATATCTTTAACATCAGGATTGGAGGAAGGCTCATTAACAACCTGTGATAGGCAAATGATACAACCAAGTTTGAAGCACTTATTGAGGAAGATCAAAGATTACAGCCTTCAGTATGGACTACACGTCGTCATAAAGAAAACAAAAATCCTTGCAACAGGGCCAATAAGCAACATCCTGATAAATGAAGAAAATATTGAAGTTGCCAAGGATTTCTTTTTACTTATATCCACAATCAGCACCCATGGAAGCAGGAGTCAAGAAATCAAGTGACATACTGCATTAGTCAAATCTACTGCAAAAGACCTCTTTACTCAAAGTGTTAAAAAGCAAAGGTGCCACCTTGAGGAATAAGGTGCCCCTGACCCAAGCAATGGAATTTTCAGTAGCCTTATATGCATGCAAAATATGTACAATGAGTAAGTAAGACTGAGGAAGGATTAATGTCTTTGAATTAAGCTGTTGGCAAAAAATATTGACTAGACTATGGACTGCCAGAAGAACGAACGGATTTGTCTTAGAAGCACAGCCAGAATGCTCCTCAAAAGAGGGTAGCGAGATTTCTTCTCCCTTACTTTGGGACATGTTATCAGAAGAGATCAGTCTGTGGAGAAGGCCGTGATGCTTGGAAAAGTAGAGGATCAGAGGAAAAGAGGAAGACCCTCAATGAGATGGACTGTCGCGCGACTGCAACAATGAGCTCAAATATAGCAATGATTGTCAGGATGGCAAGGAATCAGGCAGCGTTTTGTTCTGTTGTACGTAGAATAGCTATCAGTGGAAGCCAACTAGATGGCGCCTAACAAGAACGACAACAGAGGGAAAAAAGAAAGTGGTAGTTTAATTGTGAATAAAAATTTTAAACAGCTCTCCGTGGACATTCTGTTGGTAATGCATCAGTTTTCAATGATCACTTACTAATATTCGTCTCCATACTCTAATTCTTACTGTTAATTATAAAGTCTAAATATTAGCATTATTATGAGAATTTTGAATGTAGTTTCAATTTTCTGAAATATCTATAGTTGTCATTTAACTTGTTTCTTGATATATTTGAAAAATACGAAAACAATTTTGTAAACATAGAAAAATGATATTATGTATAGTGATCTAATACTTTGTGACACTTTCATTAAATTTTCAGATTGCTATGCTAAATTATATCATCTAACAGTATGCAATGGAAACAGAGTCTCATGGTATAAATAAATAAGCCAGCAGAAAATATGTTAGAAAATGTTTAGAGTTAGAAAGAACATTTGGGAAAACATGCTTAATAACACTACCCTCGAATCATTTTTACCATGAAGTATGTGATAATATATTCAGAAAAATCACAGTATAATTATGTAGAAGTATTTTTTGTCTTCTAAAAAGAGCTCACATACTACGACAGACTTAAGAAGTACACTGATTTTTCACTTACATAATTCTATTTACTGTGCTTTAAAAAAATTCATATTGAGATGGTCCGGACTCACATATAGTTGTCAGAAATCATACGAGAGATCACATATACCCTTCAACCACTTTCACTCAATGATAGTATTTTGCATAAATTATAACACAATAGCAAAACAAAGAAATTGTCACTGACAGTTCACAGACCGTACTCAGATTTCACAGTTTTACATGTGGTCCTGTGTTGTGTATGTGTGTATGTGTGTGTGTTAGCATATGGTTAATACTATGCAATCTTATCACACATGTAGGTTCTTGTGACCACCAGAGTCAAGATACAGAACAGTTACACCACAGGGATTCCTCCTGCTACACTTTCACAGTTAGTTCTTGTTTTGGGCTAACAGAAAGTCTGGGGTCCATGACCACCAGGGTCCTTCTAGTCTCAGTCAGATCCTTAAGTCTGGTCTTTTTACGAGAATTTGGGGTCTGCTTCCCACTGCTCTCCTGCTCCCTAAGGAGTTCTCCGTTGTGTTTCCTGTCAGGGCAGTCATCAGTTGTAGCCGGGCACCATCTAGTTCTCCTGGTATCAGGCTGATGTAGTCTCTGGTTTAAGTGTTCTTTTCTGTCTCTTGGGCTTCTAATTATCTTGTGTCCTTGGTGTTCTTCATTCTCCTTTGATCCAGGTGGGTTGAGACCAACTAATGCATCTTAGATGGCCTCTTGCTAGTGTTTAAGACCCCAGACAATGCTCTCCAAAGTGGGATGCAGAATGCTTTCTTAATAGATTTTATTATGCCAATTGACTTAGATGCCCCATAAAACCATGGTCCCCAAACCCCCACCCCTGCAAGGCTACCTTTGAAGTGTTCAGTTTATTCAGGAAACTTCTTTGCTTTTGTTTCAGTCCAGTTATGCTGACCTCTCCTATGTTGTGTGTTGTGTTTCCCTTCACCTAAAGTAGTTCTTATCTGCTATCTAATTAGTGAATACCACTCTCCAACCCTCCCTGCCTCTCCCCTCTTGTAACCTAAGCATTTACTAATGAAAATCAAAGACCACAGCCTTCAGTATGGATTGCACCTCAAGGTGAGGAAAACAAAAATCCTCACAAGGGGACCAATGAGCAATATCATGATAAACAGAGAAAACATTGAATTTATGAAGGATTTCATTTTACTTGGATCCACAATCAACAGCCATGGAAGCAGCAGTCAAGAAATCAAAAGACACGTTGCATTGGGTAAATCTGCTGCAAAGGACCTCTTTAAAGTATTGAAGAGCAAAGATGTCACCTTGAAGATTAAAGTGCACCTGACCAAAGCCATGGTATTTTCAATCGCATCATATGCATGTGAAAGCTGGACAATGAATAAGGAAGACCGAAGAAGAATTGACACTTTGAATTGTGGTGTTGGTGAAGAACATTGAATATACCATGGACTGACAAAAGAACGAACAAATCTGTCTTAGAAGTACCACCAGAATGCTCCTTAGAAGCAAGGATGGCAAGATTGCATTTTACATACTTTAGACATGTTATCAGGAGGGATCAGTCCCTGGAGAAGGACATCATGCTTGGCAGAGCACATGGTCAGCAGAAAAGATGAAGACCATGAATGAGATGGATTTACACAGTGGCTGCAACAATGAGCTCAAGCATAACAACGATTTTAAGAATGGCACAGGACCAGACAGTGTTTTGTTCTGTTGTGCATGGAGTTGCTATGAATTAGAACTAACTGGACAGCAGCTAACAACAACAACAAACAGTGCTGCAATGAACATTGATGTGCATATATCTGTTTATGTAAAGGCTCTTATTTCCCTAGGATATATTCCAAGGAGTGGGATTGCTGGATAGTATGGTAGTTCTATTTCTAGCAATTTAAGGAAGTGCCAAATAGATTTCCAAATCGATTATACAATTTTACATTCCCACCATGTATACATTCCCAGCAGGGTATAAGTGTTCCAGTCTCTCCACAGCCTCTCCAACATTTATTATTTTGTGTTTTTTGGATTAATGCCAGCCTTGTTGGAGTCAGATGGAATCGCATTGTTGTTTTTATTTGAATTTCTCAGATAGCTAATAATGATGATGAGCATTTCCTCATGTATCTGTTAGCTACCTGAATGTCTTTTTTAGTGAAATGTCCGTTCATATCTTTTGCCCATTTTTTAATTGTGGGTTATTGCTCTTTTGTAGTTGAGTTTTTGCAGCAGTATCATGCAGATTTTAGAGATCAGGGGCTGATCGGAAATGTCGTAGCTAAAAACTTTTTCCCAGTCTGTAGGTAGTCTTTTTACTCTTTTGGTGAAGTCTTTGGATGAGCATAGGTGTTTGATTTTTAGGAGCTCCCAGTTATCTAGTTTATGCCTTGTAATAGGGCTCCTAACATTATCCCTATTTTTTCTTCCATGATCTTTATCATTTTAGATTTTAGATTTAGATCTTTGCTCCATTTTGAGTTTGTTTTTTGTGCACGGTGTGAGGTATGGGTCTTGTTTCATTTTTTGAAAATGGATATCCAGTTATGCCAGGTCCATTTGGTAAAAAGACCATCTTTTCCCCATTTCACTGCTTTGGGGCCTTTGTCAAATGTCAACTGCTCATATGTGGGTGGATTTATGTCTGGATTCTCAACTCTGTTCCGTTGGTCTATGTATTTGTGATTGTACCAGTACCAGGCTGTTCTGACTACTGTGGAAGTATAATAGGTTTTTATAGCCAAGTAGAGTGATGCCTCCCACTTTGTTCTTCTTTTTCAGTAATGCTTTCCTTATCTGGGGCCTCTTTCCCTTCCATATGAAGTCAGTGATTTGTTTCTCTCTCATTAAAAAATGTCTTTGGAATTTGGATCTGAATTGCATTAAATCTATAGATCAATTTTGGTAGAATAGACATTTTTATAACATTAAGTCTTCCTATCCACGAGCAAGGTATGTTCTTCCACTTGTGTAAGTCACTTTTGGTTTCTTGCAGTTTTTTTTTTGTATGTCTTTTACATCTCTGGTAAGATTTATTCCTAAGTATTTTATCTTCTTGGGGGCTACTGTAAATGGCATTAATTTGGTGTTTTCCTCTTCGATGTTCTTTTTGTTGGTGTAGAGGAATTCATCCGATTTTTGTATTTTTATCTTGTATGCCGATACTCTGCTGAACTCTTCTATTAGTTTCAGTAGTTTTCTGGAGAATTCCTTAGGGTTTTCTGTGTATAAGATTATGTCATCTGCAAATAGAGATACTGCTTCCTTGCCAATCTGGATGCCCTTTATTTCTTTATCTAGCCAAATTGCTCTGGCTAGGACCTCCAGCACAATGTTGAATAAGAGTGGGGATAAAGGGCATCCTTGTCTGGTTCCCAATCTCAAGGAGGATGTTTTCAGGCTCTGTCCATTTAGGACGATATTGGCTATTGGTTTTTGTATAAAAGCCCTTTATTATAGTGAGGAATTTTCCTTCTATTCCTATTTTGCTGAGAAGTTTTATCATAAATGGTTGTTGAACTTTGTCAAATGCCTTTTCTGCATCAATTGATAAAATCATGTGATTCTTGTCTTTTGTTTATGTAATGGATTACATTAACTGTTTTTGTAATATTGAACCATCCCTGCATACCTGATATGAATCCCACTTGGTCATGGTGAATTATTTTTTTGATACGTTGTTGAATTCTATTGGCTAGAATTTTGTTGAGGATTTTTGCATCTAAGTTCATGAGGGATATAGGCCTGTAATTTTCTTTTTTTGTGGTGCCTTTACCTGGTTTTGGTATCAGGGATATGGTGGCTTCATAGAATGAGTTTGGTAGTATTCTGTCCTTTTCTATGCTCTGAAATACCTTTATTAGTAGTGGTGTTAGCTCTTCTCTGAAAGTTTGGTAGAATTGTGCAGTGAAGCCCTCCAGGCTAGGGCATTTTGTTGTTGTTGTTGTTGTTGTTGTTGAGATTTGTTTGATTACCTTTTCAATCTCGTCTTTAGTTTTGAGTCTGTTTAGTTGTTGTACCTCTGTTTGTGTTAGTTTAGGTAGCTAGTGTGTCTCTAGGAATTCATCCATTACTTCTAGCTTTTCAAATTGTTAGAGTCCAATTTTTCATAGTAATGTGATATAATTCTTTTAATTTCAGTTGGGTCTGTTGTAATATCTCCCATCTCATTTCTTATTTGGGTTATTTCCTGTCCTGGTTTTCTTTTGTCAGTTTGGCCAAGGGTTTATCAATTTTGTTGATTATTTCAAAGAACTAACTTTCAGTACTGTTTGTTAATTCTTTCAATTATTTTTCTGTTTTCTATTTTATTTAGTTCTGCTTTAATTTTTATTATTTTTTTTCTTCTGGTGACTGAGGGTTGTTTTTTTTTTTTTTTTTTTGCTCTTTTTCTATTTGTTCAAGCTGTAGAGATAATTCTTTGATTTGTGCCCTTTCTTTTTTTCATATGTGTGTATTTATTGATGTAAATTGACCTCTGAGCACTGTTTTCACTGTGTCCCAAAGGTTCCGATAGGAAGTCTTTTCATTCTAATTGGATTCTATGCATATCTTTTTTCCAACCTTAATGTTTTCTAAAGTCCTGTGTTTTTTGATCAGGGTATTGTTTAGTTTCCAAATGTTTGATTTCTAGTCCCTGCTTTTTCTATTATTGATTTCTACTTTTTGTCCTTATGGTCACAGAAGATGCTTTGTAATATTTCAGTGTTTTGGATTCTGCTAAGGTTTGCTTTATGACCTAATATGTGGTCTATTCTAGAGATTTTTCCATGTGCACTAGAAAGAAAGTATACTTGGCTGCTACTGGGTACAGTGTTCTGTATATGTCTATGAAGTCAAGTTGGTTTATTGTGGCATTTAGATATTCCGTGTCTTTATCAGGCTTCTTTCTGGATGTCCTGTCCTTCACCAAAAGTGTTGTGTTGAAGGTAGAGCGGTCTATTTCATTTTTCAGTGCTGATAGAGTTCATTTTATGTGTTTTGCGGCCCTGCCATTGGGTGCATAAATATTTAATATGGTTATATCTTCTCGGTATATTGTCCCTTTAATCATTATATAGTGTCCTTCCTTATCTTTTATGAAGAATGTCATTTAAAGTCTATTTTGTCAGAAATTAATATTGCCACTCCTGCTCTTTTTTGTTTGTCGTTTGCTTGATATATTTTTTTCCATCCTTTCAGTTTTAGGAAACCCTGGTGGCGTAGTGGTTAAGTGCTACGGCTGCTAACCAAAGGGTCAGCAGCTCAAATTCACTCTATGGGGCAGTTCTACTCTGTCCTATAGGGTTGCTAGGAGTCAGAATTGACTCGACGGCACCGGGTTTGGGTTTTTTTTTATTTTTTGGTTTTCAGTTTTAGTTTGCTTTTGTCTCTAAGTCTAAGGTGTGGCTTTTGCAGGCTGCATATAGACGGATCGTGTTGTTTAATCCATTCTGCCACTCTCTGTGTCTTTATTGGTGTACTTAGTCCATTTACATTCAGAGTAATTATGGATAGGTATGAATTTAGTGCTATCATTTTGATGTCTTTTTTTGTGTGTTGTTGACAGGCTCTTTTCCCCACTTAATTTTTGTGTGGAGTAGATTATATATTGTCTTTTCCTCATATTCGTTGTTGATTTTGTTTCTGTTGCATCTATTTTTTTCTTGTATTTTATTTTGATGCATAGGATAGTTTGTCTCTTCAAAGTAAAATTTTTAAGTCCAAAATTTAAATAAGTTTTCGTGAGGTCGAATTTATCCTTTTTTTTTTTTTTTCTTTTATATATGTGCTTTTAATGTCAATTCAGTCCATGACAACAGTGACACCCACTTTTCCGCTTTGATGCTGTGGCTGGCATTGCCCCCAATGATCAGTTTGTTAAGCTCATTTCCTGGTATGACAATGAATTTGGCTACAGCAACAAGGTGATAGATCTTATGGCCCACATGGCCTCCGAGGAATAAAAGCTCCCTGGACCACCAGCCTCAGCAATAGCACTAGAGGAAGAGGACCCATTAGATGGTGGAGAGTTCTTGCCCCAACTCGATCCCTCAACACACTGAGAATTTCCCATCCTCATCATAGTTTTCATCCTTTGGACCCAGAGTCCCTGTGCTGAGAAGTTCTTAGACCAGGGAAAGATTGAGGACAAGGACCTTCCTCTGGAGCCGACAGAGACAGAAGGCCTTCCCCTCATGCTGGCACCCTGAATTTGAACTTCTAGCCTCCTGGACTGTGACAGAATAAATTTCTCTTTGTTAAAGCCATTCACTTTTGGTATTTCTGTTATAGCAGCACTAGGTAACTAAGATAACTGTTAAAGTCACAGGAGACAACCAGATCTTCAGTGTGGTCGAAGATGCTCCTTAGAAGACACTCTGATGCCTACTTCATCACCTCCTTGATATCATTGTATTTGTCAGCTTTCTCCAGACAGCAGATCAGATCTAGGACCATTGCATTGGAGGTGGGGTTATGGAAGGCCTTGGCAGTGAACTTCCCATTCATCTAAGGATGACCTTGCACAAAGCCTTGGTAGCACCAGTAGATACAGGGATGAGCATGGCCACTCCCACCCTCCATCATGGGAAATATAAAATTAGCCAGGAATTATGCATTAGACAATACAGAACATGAAGACATAGCTTCTGGACTCGAACAGGAATAGATGTTGACTGAAAAATAGAAAAAATCTTCAAATGGAACTTATTTGGACAATAAGTTGTTGGACAATAAACAAATACCTAAGGTCTTCTTCACACATTATTCTAAATATTTATTGAACAATCAATATATCTAACACAAGCCTGTGACTTTCTAATACCTTTTCAATTAAGTTTGCTGATACAAACATGGGTCCTGCAAAAGTATTTGTGGTGGAGAAATTCATCAGTGACTTACTACCCTGTTTTAATTATCAGTGTACTTGTCTACTCCTTTACTGAGGGACAAGAAACTGCCTATTTTGTCTGCCTTTGTATATCTTTTTAGTTTTTTTTTGTATATCTTATGTCTAACAATAAATATGCTCCTTTTGAATATTTGTGTAAGGAATAAAGGAAACAGTCTCTCAGATTCTGTGAAGAGATGAGGAAATAATTCAAGTAGATAAATTCTTGTACATAAATTTATGAGACTGACATCAAATGAGTCCAATCATGATGGTTTAAAATCTTAAAGAAGTTGATGATTAAGTGTTGAAGAATCTTTAACGTAATAATTAAAAGATTCACTATGAGTTAAAAAAAAATATTCAGAATTAGCAAAGCATGCAAATTGATCAGAACTAGACACCTTTTAGAATTTACATTGCTTAGGTGTGAAAAAAATATTTCTCTGTTTCTTGTGTAATAAATTCACTTTGTAGCTTTTAAACCATTCATTAAAAAGTACTTCAATACATGATGAGATGCTTAAGGGAGTACAACAATAAATCAAATATTAGAATATAAGACTTGTTACAGAAACATTTATTTATCCTGTTAAATATTACACCCCAAGGTGGGCTCACTAAAGTCACTGGAAGAAGCCGTATTCATTTTTATGGTAATCATAAGAATTAGTTTATTACAGAAAGCTGTCCAGTATCCCAAAGCCACATTTCTTGGTTAAAATACTGTTAACACTTTAATGAGGATATTTAATGAACATTATATCCATTTATCTCAGTTATTCAAAGTTATGTACACAATGAATCCATAACTTGATTATTTCCATCTCATATTAATCAATATTATCAGTATCATCCCATATTAATCGATATTATCAGTATCATCCCATATCATGCCATTTGACAGATTAATTCATCAGTAAGAAAATGTCTAGATTTTAAGATAAACCTCTTATATATTAAAAAGAAGAAAAATAGAGACTCAATGAGCAACATAGTGAAAGATGACATGGAAGTAAAATCCAGAGATATCACTTTTTTTTTTTTTAATTAACCAAGGGTTTTCATGATAATAAAGAAAAACTTTGCTTTTTCTTTATTCACGTACTCATGCTAACCAATTTTTATTGAAACATAAGATTCTTGATTTCATTACGAAACTCTATTTCTTCTATAAGGGTAAACTGCCTAGCCAGGCATTCACCGTAATATCCAATATTCTCATTAAATACCCCCGGTTACCGAACATTTTGATCAAAGATTCCCTAGAAAAATCTTGATCAAAAGGGTGAAAATGTAGAAGAGATTTTAAAATTCTCACGGATTCCAGACTTTTTGGAGCCATGGAGGCTGGCTAAACCCCTCAAACTACTGCTCTGCGATAAGCTTCAAACCTTAAACCAAAAATATTCACTGAAGTTCTTCTTAAAACTAAACAATAGTTTGGCTTAACTAGTAAGGAATGTCTGCTTGAGCATTGTGCTCTTTCAAGGTCTATCAATAATTTAGCAAACTGACAACAGCAACTCAGAAGATTAGACAGAAAATTTAGGGGGCAGTGAGTTTATGTTACTGGGGGAGGAATAACTCAGAAAAGAAGGGTGCAAATGGCTGTACAACTTGGAGAATGTAATCAATGTCACTAAATTGTACGTGTAAAAACTGTTGAATTGGTGTATGTTTTGCTATGTATATGCTCAATAACAAGAGCAAAATAAATAGCATTTAAAAAAAGAAAAACAACCAATTTCTTTTCAACTTTTCTACATGCCTTCATTATTGCTGTTGCTCCAAGTATCCAACTAATTTAGTCCAGATTGCCAAATGATAGATGTATAATTTCCTTTGGCTAATATTTGTAATGCTGCTGTTAAGTATTATATTTTATCACATAAAGTAGTTGCATTAATTTGGCAAATCGTAAAGTCTAGTCATTGTCTCCAGGGACTTTGTGCTTATAGTTGGATAATAAGAGTCCTCCTATGCAGTTTGTTTGCTGTAGCAAATATGGCACTTTATTTTACCAGCTGTATGTGCATGTCTACCACCCTTACTAAATGTGATCTCCCTTGTATCATCAACCTTGCTTTATATGTCATTTTATGACTGGTATCTAACTCAAAGCAAAAACTGAATAAAGGTTTATTAAATAAAGGAAGAAAGGGAGGAAAGGAGAAAGAAAAGTTCTAACTCATTATGTACATTTCTGACCTTTAAAGACACTTCCCCTTTTGATACGTCTTCTTTATTAGTTTTCACTAAATAAAACACTAGAGAAAAAATCAATATCTGTTTTATTTACTTACTGTATATGTATATATAACATCATAAGCCATGTTTTAAATAGTTTTTAAGAATTAAAAAAAGAAATGATGGCACACCCTCAAAAGGTGCTGTGCCTTGTTCATCAATTTGCCAAATTGATGAGAATTTGAGACATTTGCACTAGGTACCCTCTTCCGAACTCACCAACCACTCTGTGGAAGAAAGACATGGCAGTCTGCTTCTGTAAAGAACTGCAGCCCTGGAAACCCTGCGAGGCAGTTCCATTCTGTCCTATAGGGTCACTATAAGTTGAAATTGACTCAAAAGCAACACATTTGGTTGATTTGTTTTGGTAAGTCTAACCCACATTACATGGAGTTCCCAGGTTGGTATTTTACAAGTTCGTGACTTTTTTTTTTTTTTCACTCTTTTTGTATGCCATTTTGTGGTGCCTTACCAATTTTATTTGGCAAACTGATGAACAAGACATAGCAACTTTTGAGGGTGTGCCATCATTTCCAGCTGCTATTTTTTTTTTTTTTTTTTAATAAAGGGATCACCAAAAAATACTGCTTAAGTGTCTAGGTTTCTTGTCAGTTGTGCTACATTCTATGGTGTTATAAATATGTCAAACTTAGGCTGCATTGCCTTACCCTCACTGGGTCACTCTTAGGCACTTGCTACATCATTCCCATAATGAAGATGTTTTCTCACTCTTCTACTTGTGGCTCTCTCCCCTAAAAAAATAAAATAAAATAAAAAATATAGGGCCATTTAAACATTCTTTGAAAAGCATTTCCAAAGAACCTCTCTCTCTTTTCTGCTTTTTTTTTTTTTTTCTTTTAAGCCATTGCTTTTTGTCCAGTGCTCTTTAAGACATGAAGGCTACCTGTCCCTAGGAAACTGGGTTATACTGAGGAAATAATGTAGTACTGTTATATTTTATTTTAGGATTTTTGACAAAGCTGGGTTGGGAACATCCATAAGAAACATTCTTTTTTTAATATCAAGATGATTTAAGAGTTTGACTGAAGCTTAGTCGTCAGTAAACACCACATGCTTTTCTGCTTCTGTTCTTTATTCTGGTTCTAGCATTGCTACCTAAAATGGGATTACATAAATAAAGAGCTGCTTCTTAGCTCATCCTTTCATTCTTGGGCCTAATAGTAATCCTTGTTTTCTTTTTGTGACAAAAAGCTTTTCTAAGCCAAAGAAAAATGCATATTTTTTAAAATGTTCATAACATGCGTGTGTTTGTGTGTGTGTTTAAACAGGACTCTAGTGAGAGCAGAACATTTTCAGGTGGTTTTGAAGAGAATAATATGGTAATAACACAAGACTTTTCAAATCTATTTTTAAAACTATTGCGATCGTGTGAAGGAAAGAAGCTGTCTCTCTCTTTTGCACACACATACACACACACACCAATTCACTGCTACAAATTTATAACCAATATCTATTTAAAAGAAGAGGGGAAATTGAAATTGGACATTTTTCTCTTAAAATCTATTAAATGAAGACCACTAGACACTTCCACCAGAAACCACTAGATACCTGTTCCTTTGACACACCCTGTGACATTTTAATTTAGCAATTAATGACTCAAGGTATGGAAGACATTCACATTTTCAAGTTGGTTCACTTTTACCTGAAGCAAAGAGGATGGCCTTTCCACAATGTGATGACACAGAGCACCACCGTATACTTTGTTTTTGCTTTGTGTCCTTTCTCTTATACAAATGACCTTCTTTTTCCAGTGTCTTTCTTTTACAGTAGGTCCCTGTTTGTCACAAATGGTTTGCTTTCAGTTATTAACCAAATGGTTGGCAGTTCAAACCCATACAGTAGCACTGCAGAAAAATGGCCTGACAATCTGCTTCCATAAAGATTAAAACCAAGAAAACCATATGGCACTCAGTTCCACTCTTTAACACATGGGTCGCCACGAATTGGAATCGACTCGATAGAACAGGGAGAGTCCCACTGGCAAAAGACAGTCATAACTACCTCTATAAAAAAAAAAAAAAAAAAAAAAAAACCTCTATAGAGACAAATAAGTTATTTTTCTAAATATGTGTTTATTGAAAGATAGCCAAGGAGAATTTTTCAGTAGAGCCAAAGATGTATTTTATTGTACTCAGAATCAGAAGAAAATGACAAAGAAATTTCATAATTTTGTTTTCTGAACACATCTTTTATTTTTAGTTTCCAACAGAAATAAGCTGGCATATTAACAATTCCTTAAGAAAATTGCTTGCTGATACATATTTCAGAAACATAATAGAAGGCAGAGCCAACATGGCACTATAGATAGAAGCACCAAGCCGTCCCTCCATAGCAAAGACCCAAAAAACTAAATAAAACAGAGACAAACATCTGTCCTGGAACCCTTAGCATCAAGCGAAGAAATAAAAAACTCAGTCAAACACTGAATGGAATAAGAAACTGACAAAGAACAAAAGTGAGGAGAGATACAGAGGTCCCTTATCAGCTAATGCAGCATGGATTCGCCATCTTGGACTCCTGTTGGAAATGGGCAGACAGGGAGTATGGGAAAGCAGCCTTTCAGAGCCCCCAGTGGGAGACAGAGCACCCGGTAACCAGCGATATACGCTTTTCCACCCCCCTTCCTCCACCCTTCTCAGCTTCCACAGCCTCCTAGCTGGCTGCAGTCACTCAGCAGGCCGGGAAGCTCAGGGTCCATGCCGCTTGGATTCACCCTGCTCACATAGGAGATTGGCAGACAGGGAGGAGAGAAAAGCAGTTTCATAGAGCCCCCAGCAGAAGACAGAGCAACTGGTAGCCAGTGATGTATGTGTTCCTACTTCCCACCCCCCATCCCCCCACTGGACCTCTGCTACTTCCCAGTGGCCACAGTCTATTGGCTGGGAAGCACTGGATCTGGCCCTGTGCTGCTTGGATTCACCCTGCCCACACTGGCCAGTTGCATCAGCACCATTTTTTTGTTGCTTGCATTGCTTTTTTCCACTTCTTTTGGTTTCCTCCCTACCTCTCACCACCTCCCCCTCCTTTTTCTTGAACACCTGGCTCCATGTACCAGCTTTGCTTCTTCTTGAAAGGCTGTGAAGCACCGCTTGGCTGGGGAACTGCTTTTCTGGTCAACACCACCACACTGGTAGGATCCCCAGGGCCTTTTATTTTTGTTTTGTTTGTTTTATTTTTCTTTTTGAGGCTTGGGAGCCCCTTCTAGCTGAGTTGTACTGCCCAACTTGTTAGCCACTTTACAGGTCTGCACAACTGAGCCAGTGGAATTCCTGGGACATTTCTTTTTGTTGTTGTTGTTTTGTTTGTTTGTTTTCTATTTATTTCCATGGTTTGGTAGCCCTTTTTAGCCAGGCTGTACTGGATGGCCTGGGAGACTCTTCCTAGGTCTTCCCAGCAGCACCAGTGGAATCCCTGGGGGCTATGCTTTACTTTTCTTTCTAATTTTTATTTATTTAATTTTTTTGTTCTTTTTCTCTTTTTCATTTTTTTTTCCTTTTTGTTTTTCACATCTCTCCACTCCAGTGGTAAGCTCCCTTAGCAAATTTTGTTTGTTTCTTTTTTTGTTTGCTTTTCACTCCTGTTTCTCTCCCCTCTCTCTCCTCTTTCCCATGCCCATCTTAGCTCCACACATCACAAACCTTCCCCTCCTTCCTAGCCACCTGCATCTAGCACTGAACACTATATCCCCAAGCAGTATAGGCATAGCCTACAAGAACATGCCCTGCAGTGATTCCTGGCCTACCCTGCCAGCACTAGTACTTGGCACAAACAACCCATTCCAGCCCTTCCCTTTCAGCTGGACTTGGCCTGCTCCACCATAGCTGAGCAACTGGCCGTGCCCATTGAGATTAAAAATACTGTGCTCACAGACAAGCAAACAACAAAGAATCCACAGCCTGCCTGCTCAGACAAATCCAGATAAAATGAAAAGCAGGATGAAACAAGCAAATCTACAATCAATGAACCAAGAACATAACTACTGAATGTCGTAAAGACAGCAGACAATATCAAAATATATTTATAAAAAAAAAGGACAGAATGGTTCCAGCAGGCATCCAAAGTAAAACACCAGATAGCTTTCCAGTAGAAGAAAGGCACTAGAACTACCTGATAGGAATTCAAATCTCCAATATTCAAAACCATCCAAAAGTTGAAGCAAAAAGCAGACAAATAAGAGGAAAAAAATAGACAAATCCATGGAAAAGGCAGACAAATTCATGGAAAATGCAGACAAAAATGGGAGAATTGAAGAAAATTATACAGGAATAAAATGCCAAAATACATTCACAACTAGAAGTCATACAAAAACAACAATCAGAAATCCAAAAGAAACAAGATTTCAGAAATGGCCAGTGTCACAGAAGGGCTGAGGAACAGATATGAAACAATGGAAAACAGGATCAGCAAAATTGAAGACAAACAGTTGGATACAACTGTATTTGAGGAAAAATCAGAAAAAAGAATGAAGAAACACTGAAAATTACATGGGGTACAATCAAAAGCAAAAATTTGTGAGTAATCAGAGCTCCAGAACAGGGGAAGAAAATGGATAACACAGAGAGGATCATTGGAGAATTATCAACAGAAAACTTTCCTAATATCATGAAAGAGGAAAAGCTGACCATTCAATAACCCAATGAACCCCATATAGGATAGAACCCAAAAGAAAATCACCAAGGCATGTCATAATCACACTCGCTAAAACCAAAGACAAAGAAAGAACCCTGAGAGCAGCTCGAGAAAAACAAAAAAAGTCACATACAGAGGGGAAACAATAAGACTAAGCACTGATTATTCACAGAAACCACACAGGCAAGAAGGCAATGGGTTGACATATATAAAATCTTGAAAGAAATAAATTGCCAACCCAGAATAATATATCCTGCAAAACTGTCGTCCAAATGTGATGGTGAAATTAGAACACTTCCAGATAAACAGAAATCAAGGGAATGTGTAAAAACCAAACCAAATTTACAAGAATTATTGAAGGGAATCCTTCAGTCTGAGAACAAACATCAGACCACAGCCTGAAGCTAGGACATAAGATTGTACCAGCCAGATACTAACCTAGGAAATGAACTCTCAAGGACTATCCAAAACCAAAACAATTACAGCAGGGAACCAGAGAGGTTAATCTGTAAATGACATCAGAGCCCCTTCCCTTTCTCCTCTATCTCTTCATCTCTTTCTTACACTCTCTCTTTTCATTTGACGCAACTTCCATTTAGAGATTATATTTTACTATGTTTTTAACGGCTTAGTCAAGACAATCTTAAAGCATATTCCTTTAAGAAAATATTTAATTTGTGAATCAGTTGATATGGGCTGATAGGCACAGAAGTTTTCATACAGTCATTCCAAAGCTAATTCCCAACAGAGAATACCTAGTCCTGGTATTTCCCTGTACCTAATATTTTTTAATATTTAAAGGGAGCCCTGGTGGTGCAGTGGTTAATAGCTACAGTTGCTAACCAAGAGTGCAGCAGTTGGAACCCATCAGCTGCTCCTTGGAAACCCTATGGGCAAGTTCTACTTTGTACCGTAGGCTCACCATGAGTCAGAATTGACTTGAGGGCAACGGTTTATTTTTTGCAATATTTAAAGAGAAAGAATGGGATTAACTAGTTAGGTGATTTAATTTTTTTTTAATATATTGAATAAACTTTGAAAAACTGCCTAAAACTCACATTTTCTAGATTATCAGATTGTTTAATTTTTTATATATTTATAATTAATTCTCCTTTCACCACTTCCTTGTTTTAGGAACCTATTTTAAAGATAAAGGCCTGCTATTGTAATATTGTTTATGAAGAGTGAATAAAAGAACAGATATCTTTGGTTTTATGTCATTTGTTCCTTTCATCATTTGTTAACTTGTTAAAAATTCTACTTTTTTTTCTTTACTCAATATACCAACTTTTATGATTTATTGTGTATATCATTTTGGTATTTTGATATGTTTAGTTTGCTTGTTCTGTATATAGGGCAAAAAATTCATGTTATCCTCAAGATATTCCTAATGATTCCTGTCGGTCTTCATAATCAAATCATTCATCAGCATGTGACATTTAACTTTTTTCCACTTGTCAAGGTCAGTGTAGCAGGCTAAAAATGTTTTTATTGACCCTAAAAAGCACTTTCATGCAAAATATACATGAATAAAATGTAAAAGCCATTTCAATTAGTTTGTATAACAAAAGATCCATATTTGAAATTTAAATTAAAAAAAAAACTTTCCAAGATAGATTTTTTATCCTCTTATTTTATTCTAAGCCATTCTGATCGGGTTTGGTAAGTGTCTACTGTGAAGTTGAGATTGTGGACTAGACATATCCACAGACAAATACAGTGCTGCTGGTACAGAGACACAAACTATTGCAGTAGGTTTGGAACATAAATAGGTCAAACCAATAAGAAAAAGCAATGCATATAGGAAAATACAAAATAATTTAAGTTGATTCAAAGTTCATATTTGTGAAAATTTATATTCATAATTTATTTCAAATGTATGTTGCTGTTTCAGTTACAATTCCAGAATAAGATCACCGTGTACAATGGAGCAAAACCTGTGAAATAACTTGAACAATTAACTCCAAATATGTCCATGTCTTCATCCCTGGAGTCTATAATGATGGAAGCAAGGGATTTGAATGGTACAATTTTAAGACTGATGAAGAGGCCACAAACCAAGTAATACACTGACAACTAACCAAAACATTAAAAAAAAAAAAAAAAAAGTTGCCCTTGAGTTGATTCCAATTCCTAACAACCCTATAGGACAGAGTAAGATACCTCATAAGTTTTCCAAGGAGGAGTTGGTGGATTTGAACTGCTGACCTTCTTGGTTAGCAGTAGATACCTTCACCATGGATCTATTAGGGCTCTTCACTAGATGAAAAATGTGAGGAAACAGATTCTTCCCTCAGAAGTCCAGGAGGAATAAGCCCTAACAACACTTTGATTTAAACCCAGAAAAACTGATTTTGGACTATGTCCTCCAGAATTATGAGAGAATAAATTTGTGTTGTTATAAGCCACTAAGTTTGTGGTATTTGGTTATAGCAGCTATAGTAAACTAATATAAAATGCATTAAAAATTTCTCCTGATTTATAAAGTAAGAATTTGGTACAAAAAAAAATTTTGGAGCTATTTAGGTTAAATATTTGACCATACTTATATTGAGTAAGGAGCCCTGGTTGCACAGTGGTTAAGAGCTATGGCTGCTAGCCAAAATGTTGGCAGTTCGAATCCACCAGCTGTTCTTTGGAAACCCTATGCAGCAGTTCTACTCTGTCCTATAGGGTCTCTATGATTTGGAATAGACTTGATAGCAACAGGTTTTTTTTTCTTTTTGGTATGTTGAGTAAAATGTATTTGTTATAATTGTTCTCATCAATTTTATTCATGTTTCCAACTTCTACCATTTTTTTCTTTTAATTTTTTATCGTGCTTTAGGTGAAAGTTTACAGCTCAAGTTAGTTTTCCATACAAAAATTTATGCACATATTTTTATATGACCCTAGTTGCAATCCGTATAATGTGACAACATACTCCCCTTTTCCACCCTGGGCTTCCTGTGTCCATTCAACCAGCTCCTATTCCTTTCTGTCTTCTCATCCCGCCTCAGGACAGGAGCTGCCCATTTAGTCTCATGTATCTACTTGAACAATCTCCATGAGTATTATTTTATGTTTTGAAGTCTAGTCTAAATTTTGACTGAAGCGTTTGCTTCAGGAATGGTCTTACCTCTGAGTTAACAGAGATTCTGGGGTCATACCTTCTGGGGTTCCTCTAGTCTCAGTTAGACCATTAAGTCTGGCCTTTTTATGTGAATTTGAGTTCTGCACCCTACTTTTCTCCTGCTCATTCTGGGTCTCTTTGTTATGTTCCCTGTCAGGGCAGTCATTGGCGGTAGCCAGGCATCATCTAGTTCTTCTGGTTTCAGGCTAATGAAGTCTCTGGTTCATGTGGCCCTTCTTGTCTCTTGGGCTAACATTTCCCTGTGTCCTTGTTGTTCTTCATTCTCCTTTGCTCCAAGTGGGTTGGGACTAATTGATGAATCTTAGATGGTCACTTGAAAGCTTTTAAGACCCTAAACTCACTACCACTTTTTAGTATGTTAACGTACAATGTGTTATTTTTGTAAGAATTCTATTTATTTAACAATTAAGTTAAATAAAATTAAGGACAAAAGCATTATTCTGTTCAGTATGCCAGGTAATTCAATAATATAGCAATAAATGAAATGTATACTTTATAACACAAATACAATATAATTAAAACTAATACTCAGTGAAAGAGTTTAATAGCATATTACACAGAAGGAAAGAGAGAATAGGAAAATTGGATTATTTTTAATACATAATTTTATAGAAAGAATCACAGAGAAACAAATTTTAGAAATTTACGAAGAAAAGTTGTCCAGTGACTAGAGTAAAAAATCAAGCAACAAATTAAGGGGAATGAATATACCAAAAGCAATATTCAAAGATTTACTTCCAATGAGTTGTCTAGGTTGATGAGATAATGAGCCATAGATACAAACAGCAACAACAAATAGAGCTGCAAACACCAAACAGGGGCTCTAATGCTATTCAAAATTCAACTCTAGAATAAGACCATTGAATCCAATACACCATTGCATACTTCATATATGTATTCTTATGTATAAAATTGTAATTTGGTAAATTAACTTCTAGAACTCTTTAGGTTAACTACAATATCTATGTCAAATGATGCATTTTGGGGGTAATTTTTCATCATCAGTATCATATGTTGGCTGCCACTTCTAAATCCACTGTCTTATTAAGAAACCTGATAAAACTGACTCTATGTATTTCCATACATACATATGCAAAACAACATTTGTGTGGGCATCAGGCAATGAAGAATAACAACTGTGAAGCAGTAAATGAACAAAATGAACCGTACATGTGCTCAAACTTATTCACTTAAGAGAGGTGCATACCAATATGCAAGAATGAGAAATACAATGGACACTGTGAGATAAAAGACTGAAGATGAGAGTCTGAACAGATCAAGATAGCTGGGGACTGCAGAGCAGAATACTGGAGAGGGGAAAGATTCCCACAGAGAAACTGTAGAAATTTACAGATATAAAAGGAGGAGAAAACTGTGCCTTGAGCTACATAAGACTGGGACTAGCTCATGCTACTACTAGCCAGGCTGGAAAACCTAATTCATGCGTGGAGTATTCAGAACAGTCTTGCCTCAGTGGTCAGGAATAATTAACCCTAGAATAAAAACTACATGGTTCTGACTCTAAATGTTAAAACAAGATCTGAAAGAATCGGGCTGTTTCTAAGTTATCTAACTATCACAGAACAAAGTTCAAGAATATATAAATTATCCAATACCCAAAAAGGTAAAGTTAACAGTATCTGGAATCCAATAAAAAATTACCAGTCAGACAACAAAGCAGAAAATTATGACCTGTAATGTAGAGAAAAACTAATCACTCAAAACCAATCCAGAACTGACACAAATGTTAGAATTAGCAGAGGAAGACAGCAAAAATATCATTATAATTGAATTCCATATGCTGATAAAGCTAGAGGAAAGTTGAGTGAGACAAATACAGAAGATATAAAAAGTGCCCCAAATCAAACTTTTAGAGATGAAAATACCAATGTCTTGATATACAGAATAAGATTAACGACCAATTAGACATTACTGCAGAATATATCTGTGAGCTTGGAAACAATAGGAACTATCCAAAATGAAACATGAGGAGGAAAAAATACAATACTCCCATTCGAAAAGTTTTAAAATTATCAGTGAGCTATTTTTTTTTATGAAACAACTCCAAAAAACCTAGTATAATTATTTTTAATTTAATTTTAATTTAAGTACCTAAAAGAGAAGAAAGAAAAATATTTTTAAAAATGGTCAGAATTTTTCCAAATTTGATTTAAAGTATAAATCCAAAGATGTAAGAATCTCAAAAAGTCTCAAGTACAAGAAACATGAAGAAAACCCCATCAAGTCAAGAAAGAAGAACCAAGAGCAGAGAGTATCCTTTGGACTCAGGGTCCCTGTGCTGAGAAACTTCTAGACCCAGGGGAAGATTGATGACAAGGACCTTTCCCCAGAGCTGTCAGAGAGAGAAAGCCTTCCTGTGGAGTTTTCACTCCAAATTGGAACTTTAGTCTCATAAACTGTGAAAGAATAAATTTCTGTTTGTTAAATCCATCCACTTGTGTTATTTCTGTTATATCAGCACTAGATAACTAAGGCAAAAAGCAAAGATGTCACTTTGAGGGCTAAGTGCATCAATTCAACTATAGTATTTTTAATTATCTCATTCAAGCAAAAGCTGGACAATGAATAAGGAAAACCAAAGAAGAATTGATCCCTTTGAATTATGGCGTTGGCTAAGAATATCGAATATACCGTGGACTGCCAGAAAAATGAACAAAGCTGTCTTGAATGAAGTACAGCTAGAATGCTCCTTAGAAGTGAGGATAACAAGACTGTCTCAGGTACTTTGGACATGTTATCAGGAGGGATCAGTCCTTGAAGAAGGAAATCGTACTTTGTAAAGTCGAAGATCAGAGAAAGGGAGGAAAACCCTCAATGAGATGAATTGCCATAATGGCTTCTACCATGGGCTCAAGCACAGCACTGAGTGTGAGGATGGCGCAGGAGAAGGCAGCGTTTTGTTCTGTTCTACATAGGAGTCACTTTGAGTTGGAAAGATTTTTTTGTCAGAAACAATGAAAGGTAGAAGACAGTGGAATGATATATTTAAAATACTGAAAGAAATAAAGTCAAACTAGAATTTTATATCAGCGAAAATATCTCTTAAAAATGACACAATAAAAAATCCACTCCTAGTAAACATTCAGCAAACTAATGGAAACAAAACTTTCTATTCTGCTACCATGTTGCATGTGTGGGTAGGTATAAAGAGCCTTCAATTTTACCAGTTTTAACCCTGAAAGAATAAGATTTTAACTTTTATTTGTAAGTATAAATTATATATAGTGAAATCCAAAAATCTCAAGTGTACAGTTTTATGAACTTTTACATGTGTAAACATCCACGTAACAGATCAAAATAGAGAATATTTTTAGTATACTAGACTTCTTCATATATTTTCTGTTAGTTTCATCCCCAAAGTAATCACTCTTCTTAATAATTTCCCCACATATTAGTTTTACCTTTTTCTGAATGCCATATAAATAGAATCATACAACTACATATTCCTTTGTGTCTGACTTCGTGTCTATTTCACCAGCTTCTAACCCCCTCCACCCTCTCATCTCCCCTCCAAGCAGGAGATGCCAACATAGTCTCAAGTGTCCACCTGATCTGACTTCTTTCATTAAAAAATTGATGCTCAGCTCTTGCTTTGTTTTTGCATGTATCAGCAGTTGTGTTGCTGTGTAGTATTTATTTGTAAAAATACACCACAATTTATTTATCCATTCCAATGTTAATGGATATTGAATTTGTTCTGAGTGTTTTGTACTAGAATAATGTATATATGAGCATTTTAGTACATATTTATTTGGTAGGTATAGCACTCTTTTCTTTGGGTTATATATCTAGAAACAGATATTTATGTCCACCTATCATCTGTCAGGTTGTCATATTGCCAGTGGGTATTGGCCATTTTGAATGGGACAATCATATGGTCTACTATGCCGAGATTGTTATCATCTGTCAGGTTGTCATATTGCCAGTGGGTATTGGCCATTTTGAATGGGACAATCATATGGTCTACTATGCCGAGATTGACAAATTGAACAGGAATCGTGTCACATTTATTGTCAAAAAGAACATTTCAAGATCTGCCCTGAAGTATGCTGTCAATGATAGGATAATGTCCACACGCCTAAAAGGAAGACTTGTTAATACAACTATTATTCAAATTTACACAGTAACCACTAATGCCAAAGATGAAGAAATCGAAGATTTTTAAACACTTCTGCAGCCTGAAATTGATCAAACATGCAATCGAGATGCATTGATAATTGTTGATGACTGGAATGCAAAAGTTGGAAACAAAGAAGAAGGATAGGTAGTTGGAAAATATGGCTTTGGTGATAGAAATGACTCTGAATATGATATGATATAATTTTGGAAGACCAATGACTGCTTCATTGGAAGTACCTTTTTACAACTACAATCAACAACTATACACATGGACCTCACCAGGTGGAATACACAGGAATCAAATTTACTACATCTGTGGAAACATGATGGAAAAGCTCAATATCATCAATCAGGACACGGGTGGTGCAGACTGCTATTACTATAATCACCCCTAGGCAAGTTCAAGTTGAAACTGAAGAAAATTAGAACAAGTCCACAAGAGCCAAAGCATGAGATTGAGTATATCCTACCTGAATTCAGAAACCATCTCTAGAATAGATTTGATGCATAGAATACTAATGACCAGACACCAGATGAATTGTGGAATGACATGAAAGACATCATACATGAAGAAAGCAAATGATTATTAAAAAGACAGGAAAGAAAGTAAAGACAAAAACGAATGTTAGAAGAGACTCTGAAGCTTGTTCTTGAATGTAGAGTAGCTAAAGAAAATGGAAGAAATGATTACTTAAAGAGCTGAACAGAACATTTCAAAGGGCAGCTTGAAAAGAGAGTAAAGTATTACAATGAAATGTGCAAAGACCTGGAGTTAGAAAATCAAAAGGGAAGAACATGCATAGCATTTCTCAAGCTGAAAGAACTGAAGAAATATTCAAGTCTTGAGTTGTAGTATTGAAGGATTCTATGGGCTGAATGACACAGGAAGCATCCAGAGAAGGTTGGAGGAATACAGAGAGTCACTGAACCAAAAAGAATTGGCTGACATTCAGCTATTTCTGGAGGTAGCATATGATCAAGAACTGATGGTACTGAAGGAAGAAGTGCAAGCTGCACTGAAGGGATTGTTGAAAAACAAGTCTCCACGAATTGATGGAGTACCAGTTGAGATGTTTCAACAAAGGGATGCAGCACTGGAGATGTTCACGCATCTATGGCAAGAAATTTGAAAGACAACTACCTGGCCAAGTGAGAGGAAGAGATCCATATTTGTGCCCATTCCAAAAAAATCCGACATAAGGTGGAAATTATTAAATACTGTCATTAATATCACAAGCAAGCAAAATGTTGCTGAAGGCCATTCAAAAGTGGTCGTAGCTGCACATTGACAGGAACTGCTAGAAATTCGAGATGAGTTCAGAACAGGACATAGAACGAGGGATATCACTGCTGATTTCATATTTTTTCTTGACTTAAAACAGAGAATACTAGAAAGTGTACCTGTATTTTATTGATTATGCAAAGGCATTCAACTGTGTGGATCATAAAAGTTATGAATAATATTGCAAATAGTGGGATTTCTAGAACACTTAATTTTGCTCATGTGGAAACTGTACACAGACCAAGAGGCAGTAGTTCAGACAAAACAAGGGGACAATGCTTGGTTTAAAATCACAAAATGTGTGTGTCAGGGTGACCTCCTTTCACCATACTTATTCAATCTGTATGCTGAGCAAAAAATCTGAGAATCTGGAATAAAAAGAACAAGGGCAGTGTTTCATATGTTTACATGAAGCTGCTATGGGTCATAACTGGACAGCACATAACAATGACAACTACATGTATGTATATAATATGTACATACATAAGTATACACATACAAAAATTGTATATATATGTGTATGCATGTGCATGTGTGTCTTGTTTTTGTTAGGTGCCCTTGAGTCCATTCCCACTCATAGCGGCCCTATGTACAACAGAAGGAAACACTGCCTGGTCTTGTGCCATATTCACAATCATTGTCATGTTTAAGGCCGTTATTGGAGCTACTGTGTCAGCCCATCTTGTCTAAGGTTTTCCTCTTTTTCAATAACCATACACTTTACCAAGCACGATGTCCTTCTCCAGGGATGGTTTCTCCTGATAACATGTTCAAAGTACACGAGACGAGTCTCCTTAGCCTTGCTGCCAAGGAGCACTCTGACAGAATTTTTTCCTAGACAGACTTTTTCACTCTTCTGGCAGTTCATGGTATATTCAATATTCTTTGCGAACACCATGATTCAAAAGCATTAATTCTTCTTCGGTTTTCCTTATCTATTGTTTAACTTCCACATCCATATAAGGCAATTGAAAATATCATGGCTGGGGTCGGGTGTACCTTAGTCCTCAAAGTGGTTTCTCTGCTTTTTTAGTACTGTAAAGAGTTCTTTTGCACCAGATTTTTCTAATGTAAAATGTCATTTGATTTCCTGACTGCTGTTAACCTGGGCATTGATTGTGAATCCAAGTAAAATGAAATCCTTGACAACTTCGATCTTCTCTCCATTTATCAAGATGTTGCTTATTGGTCCAGTTGTGAGGATTTTTTTTTTCTTTATGTTGAAGTGTAATCCGTACTGAAGGCTGTACTGTAGTCTTTGATCTTCATCAATAATTTCTTCAAGTCCTCTTGACTTTCAGTAAGCAAGGTTGTTTCATCTGCATATCACAGGTTGTTAATGAATTTTCCTTCAATCCTGAAGCTGCATTCTTCATATAGTGCAGCTTCTCGGACTATTTGCTCAGCACACAGATCAAATAAGTATGGTGAAAGGATATAGACAGATAGATAGATGATAGATGATAGATAGATGATAGATTGATTGATTGATAGATTGATAGATAATAGATATATAGATCATAGATGATAGATGGATAGCTACATAGATACATAGATAGATCCACAGACAGATACATAGATAGATAGATAGATACATAGATAGTTATACATATAAAAAAAACAAAACAAAACCCAACGCCATTGAGTTGATTCCAACTCATAGCAACCCTACAGGACAGAGTAGAACAGTCCCATAGAATTTCCAAGGCGTGCCTGGTGGATTTGAACTGCCGATCTTTTCGCTAACAGCCATAATGCCTAACCATTATGCCATCAGGGTTTCTGTTATACACGTGTGTGTGTGTGCGTGTATATACAATTTTTGTATGTTGTCCCAAAGTGACTCATCAGATCACTTTGCCACCAATAAAGTAACCCAATCGGTTGCTCTACATCTTTGCCACAACAGCACAGTTTATAATTTTATTTTAAACTTTTCCAGTCTCAGAGAGAATATGAGAGAAAGAGAGATCACTATAACGTGATTTAAAAGCTATGAAATACTCAGTTCTGTAAAACTTAGAAAAGATAGGAGAATATGTTTGAGGGTTTATACATACTAAACCAGCTGTTATCAAGATGACTCTCATTTAGGGCAACCCAGTGTATTTCAGAGTAGAACTGTGCTCCACGCATAGGATTTTCAATGGCTTTTTTTTTTTTTTTAAAGTAGATCACCAGGCCTTTCTTCAGACATGCCTTTGGGTATATTCAAACCTCCAACGTTTTGGTTAGCAACCAAGTGAGTAAACCCTCTGAAACATCCAGGATCTTTGTATACATTACTGTTTCTGATATAATTTAACATGGAGATTTCCTACAAAGTAAAGCGGGAATTCTGCAAACCAATTACTGGGATTCTTACATGCATTAGCTTCCTTTCCTCCTTTTTGACTGCCAACCAGATCTCTTGAATACAGATTCTTGTATTTGTATTTTTCTTTCTCTTTTTACCTGTCACCAGGAACTATCAGATGGGAAATTCTTTTAATATATACTTTCTCTTCCCTACCTTAATGCCCTCCTTTACCCAATAATGAATTAAAGATTAATAAAAAATAAAGAAAAATAAAATCTTAGATAAATGTTAAAAAAACTATATTAAATATATTTCAAAACATGGCTATTACATAGGCTATTCTATATGTATTCTTCTATAACATCAAGAAGTTATTTGTTTTTTGTAAACTCCATGTTATATTACCAAGCCTAAATAAATGAATTGCCTAACTTCGTTATTTTAGGTTTTTAGAGTAAACTTTGATTTATTTATCACTTTTTTTGGCAAATGATCAAAATAGCTTTCTATTTATAATAACATAAGGAAAAAGGAATATAAAGGAAAAAGGAGTATGGATGGACTGGTTTAAGGTGCTTTTAACTAAGTTTTAATTGAAAAACTGAGTAGAATCAAGCTATCCAGAATTTATAGTCATAAGAAATCACAGGGAGCTATTTCAGATTCTGGAGTAGGGGAGTAGCCTGTTGAATTTCTGTTAAAGGAAAAAAATTAGTTTAATTAATTTATGCCTTATTGACAGAATAAACTCTTTTTACTTGACTCTTCGATTTTGAAATTTACCAAAATACAGTTAAATAAAATGAAAAGTAAATTACTATAATACCGAATCATGAACAATGGAACATCAGCGATTTAGAAAGTATCATGTGACCAGCATATACTACCTCAGATACAGAGTTCCCCAGAATAGATAGCATTATTTTTAAAGGCTTATTCATTAATGTTTTCATATTAGGTGTTGAGATTTTAAGTCACCCAATGAAAAATTTCTTAGAAACAAAATATCTATATTTAAATAGGAAAAAAAGAGTTCTGGTTCTTTAGCTTTACATTTTTATTTTCAATATACTCGAATCATTAAATGGGGAAATGATAGAACTTTCTCAAAGAAGGACTATAACTTTTATCCCCTACCTGGAATGGCATAGCAAATAAACACCCTAGTTCTTGTTTTTTAATATTTTATTATTTGTTGGTGAAAATTTACACAGGAAATTAAGTTCCCAGTTAAAAATTTCTGTACATGTTGTTCAGTGACTTTGGTCACATTCTTCACATATTGATCCAGATTATGATTGAGTGTTGAAGAATCTGCACAAAAATTAGCAGGACGAATAAGTCAAATTATTTTTCCAAATTTCACTTAATAAAATCTTTGTAAAACAGTATTGTTTAACTTAATTTAACCTATTCAAACTTTTCTCTCATTTCCATTGGCCTCAAGTTAAGCCTGACTCCTAGTGACCCTATAGGACAGAATAGAACAGCCTGATTTAATTTCTGAGGGAGGCTGGTAGATTTGAACTACTGACATTTTTGGTTATCACCAATCTCTTAGCCACTGTGCCACCAGGGCTCACATTATACAGCAAATATATATATATATATATAAAACAATTACCCATCTCTACTGCAGACAACAATAGTAAGAATAATAATAATGAAAACAATGTAATAACAAGCTCATCACTCTTAATTGTTGTTTAGCAAAGATTGATACCTACTGACACCTTTTGATACTTATTTCATGAACCTATATTTGACATCCAAAATGGGTGCCAGAAGAGACTGAAACTTTGCTCTTGAGTGACAAGTAGCTAAAGTAAAAAGAAGAAATGATGAAGTAATAGATGAGTAGATAGTGAATTGGGAATGTGCTACGAAGATTTAATTTTAAATAAGTTGTTTGTAATGTGTAGGGCTATGACCTAACAAGTAATTGCCCTAGTCACCTGACTTAAAAGCAAGAAGTACTTAAGAAAGAGAAAATTACAGCTAACATGTCCAAATCCAGTGTTTTATTTTCTAAGAAAATAATGCTTCTCAACTTACCATATTAATTTTTGTCTATTCCATAATTCATAACAAGTAAAAAAATCTATGATCTTTCCATGAAAATGTATGAAACTTATTAGCTCTTGAGAAGTTCTAAATTGTAATCCATATTACTATAAATATATGTATATAATCAGGTCATAAAAAAAAACTCTTGCTTTTTATTCTTAAAAAACACTTTTTTATACAGAAACTGAAGTACTCCATAATGAATAAAAATATAGTGATAATTTTAAGTAAATTAAGATTATAGTTTGTGAAATGTATTGAATGAAACAACTGCTGTCTACTGGTGCCTTACTATGCCTAGAGTTACTATAACTCTAATGATAGCCCAAATAACTTAATTTTTTTTCTTAACCTGACCGTTTTTAGTTTAGAATGTCAATGTTCCCTTTACCTTTGATATTATAAAATTTGCTGAGATTTATTTTCTGTCTAGCAAATATTAAGATGATGTTAAAATGCTATTTTGGAGACTTCAAAAATGGAAAATTATTCCTAAATACACAAGTCAGCTATGTATTTTCAATTTACACATGGTCCTATCTTTGCACCATGAGAATGAGAAATAGAACATTTGTGAACAATGTAAAATAAAAATAAATATATTCCTTTTACTAAAGAATATTTTGGTTGTCAGCCATTTATTAAGTTCATACTGGGAACAACTGAGATAAATTCTCTAAGACAGTGTTTTATAATATTTGTTTATATATCTATTCTCCTACAATTATGCCCCATGAGAGCAGGGTCTAAACCAATGCAATAATGTTCAACTAAAAGAAAATTAATGATATTATTTTAATAAAGGAAGGTGTTAATAAATCAATCACCAATTATTGAACTTTTAAAATTACGTAATTTATTTATTTTTTCCCAACTTTTATTTAACGGTGTTGATACACTAGCATTTCACTTGATTTTCAGACTGTGCTTTGTGAACACCAGAGGAGGTTCAGCCTTTGGCCGTCTGTTGACACTGATGTTTCTTCATATTAAGTCCCTTAGAGAGTTCTTACACTTTGGCTATTAACACCTATCAAGGGATGGTTTCAAAACCTGCCTCTAGCCCAGATATCCTCCTGTCACTATTTTATAGTCAGTTGTATCTGTGACTTCTCTGGAAAATAAATTCATCATTTTCACACCAAGATAGGTTTGGGTCAAAATATATTTTTCTTTCTCCTTTCTCATAAGGTCACTATGAGTTGGAATCAATTTGATGGCAATGGGTTTAGTTTTTGTTTTCTCTTTTCTCACCTACCACATTAAAACCTTAAGTATGTCGAGTAGTTTTGTCTTCCACAATACCTATACTGTTTATAGGTTCTACATCTATAGCCCCTGTCCAGTAACCTTCTCATAACTGTGCAAAAACATTAGCATTCTTTGTAGTATTTCTGCTGCTCCTGTTTCTAATATAGTCCTTAACAATCTGAATTGCCCACATACAAATTATACAAATGTCACTAAACACTATATATTTATTACTATATGAACCATATACTTTGGATTCCATCCATTTTAAGCTTTTCTGTGGTATTCTTTCATCACCTGGATTCCCTTACATGTTTTTTCCACATTCCTACTATGGTACTGTTTAATAGACCAGCCATTCCAATCAACCCATTACTTGTGCCATTCTTTCCAGAAGTCTCTTTCACTCAATTTTCCCATCTAGCATTCCCTCCCATATTTTCAGTTTTTGCCTAGTGTTTATTTCCTTTATTGCAACATGTGCTGGTATTTCTTCCCTTTGGATTTGTTCTGTAACCACCTCTACTGTGCTCTGTGATTAGAAAACTGATCTCTAAAGTGGTTTGTGGGTACTGCATGTCCCCCAGGTACGAGGAAGCCCTGATGGAACAAAAGGGCAGCATACAAGAGGTCAGTATTCTCTTTTTTCCCACTCTTTCTCTAGGCTTTGGTTTGTGCATTGGTTGTGTTTTCATTCCCATAAACACAAAGCGAATCAGGAAATACTTCTCACATTAATACAAATTTTGTCTGTTTTTAACAATATCGCTCTCTCCCAAAGTACATAGAAGTGGGAGTAAAGGTTTCCCATTATTCCCAGTCCCTAGGGCACCCCTTGCTATTTATTTAAATTCCCATCTATTCCCCAAAGAAGAATGTTGCAAATCGAACTTACATTGTCATTGTACTCTTTTTATATAATGTTCACGTCCTTATTCTCTGCCTGTATTTTTGTGTTTTGTAACAACTTACAGTTCCATCATTTATAGTTGATGACTGTTTCACACCATGCACAGAAACCAATGTCAGGTGAATTATAAAATTAAGTGAACATAGTATAGAAGAATATTTTTATTACCTCGGAATAGGAAAGAATTTCTAAACAGAACCTAAAAGCAGAAAGTATAAAGAAAAATAATTACAATGACCACAGGCAAAACTACACTAGATTGACAGTGTTTAGGACGGCAGTTGCCTTTGGGTCAGAAGGAGTGAGTAAGTGATTAAGACCTTTATTCCAAGGCACCTCTGGGTAGATTTGAATCTCCAACTTTTAGATTAGCCTTTGAGTCAGAATTGACTAGATGGCAATGAGTTTGGTTTGGTGTTAACCATTTGTGCCACACAGGCAATAGTAGCTGTAATAAAACTTCTTACTCCTTTTCCAAAGCTTGAGTGCTGTAATAGTTAATTTTATGTATCAACTTATTTATACTAATTCCCAGTTATTTGACCAAATATTAGTCTAGCTGCTGTCATGGAGTGGTTACATGTGATTCAATCAGTTGACCTTGGGTAGAGCAGATTACCTTCTACAATAAAATGTAGGAGATTTCCTTGGATGGCAGAAATGGTTAGACACTTGATTACTAGCTGAAATGTAAGAGGTGCGAACCCACGTAGAGATGCCTTTGAAGAAAGGCCTAGTGATCTGCTTGTGATAGGTCACAGCCTTGAAAACCCTATGGAGCAGTTCTACTCCACCCACATGGAGTTACTGTGAGTTGGAATTGACTTGGTGGTAACTAACAATAACAACAATGTAACATAATAACCTTTCATAATGCAATCTAATGTGATGTAATCAATCAGTCAAAAGAGGTCATACCAGTGTAGGGTGGATACTAAAACTAATCATTTCTGAGTTACAAGAAGACCAGAATAGGCACAAAGACAAACAGAAGAAGACAGATGCCATGTGAGGATCACCTGTATTGCCAAAGAATGCAAGGAATGAAAGAGCACTATATCTACTAGTAAGGTATCAACATGGCCAACACCTAGATTTGGACTTTTTGCTTCTAGAACTGTGAGGAAATAAACTTCTGTATTTGTGTCTAGAAAAGCCTGGATACTCCTTCTTTTACTATCACTGGGAAGTTTAATAGTGCAAGGTCTGGCCAACACTTGAGTGCAACCATCACCCTGACCTACTTCCTAGTGACTATACAAACCCTAACTCAGGCTCCTTTCTCTATTCTCTTAAGACATTTTTGGACCAACTTTGGAAGCTTGCCAAGCTGTCTCCCACAAAGCTTTATATGTGAGTAATAAACCCTTCATACTCTCTTGGTGTCTATGTGGCATCATCAGCCTCAACATCTGATCAAAATTTTTAGTGAGGGGGTGATCCTACCTCTGTGAGATGACCACCAGAGTCAGATTGATGAGTAGCATCAGTGGCCTATATGACAACAGTGAACACAAAATGGTCATATAATGATGATCCCATTGCTAGCAATCTGGAATGTTGTGTATAGTATTGTGTACAAATTAGTGTTAAGTCTATGAGAAAAATAAAACAAGAAGAGATAGTATGAAAATTTTGTGTTAGAGGGTTGCAATTTAAATAGTGACTGTTTTACTTAACTAAGTAAAGCACTAAAGGAACTGAGGAAGTAAACACTGTAATTGAAAGAATGAAAATGCCATTTAAAGAAATGGGAAAAATTTCAAAAGGAGGTCATGAATTATTCTAGTAGCTAATGCGTACTAACTGTAAAGTCTGAACTGAGTAGTTATAATGTTTATGCAGGTTTGCTTTTTTGTTCTAAGTAATAAAGAAGACAATAAGACTTTATTCCCTTGAAAACTCTGAAGGTAATATTACAAATATGGTGAGTATAAGTTTTTTTCCAAAAATCAAACCCCATGCAGTCAAATCCGACTCATAATAACCCCTATAGGACAGAGTAGAAATGACCCATAGAGCTTCCAAAGAGTGGCTGATAGATTCAAACTGCCAGCCTTTTGGTTAGCAGCTGAGCTCTTAAACCACTGCATCACCAAGGCTCCTTATAAGTTTTTTAAGGATGTGGAATTACAAGTAGGTTATATGTGGATAGTGTAACCATGCGGAATACATATGCCTGATGTGAGATGTGGATTTCACTGTTGAATTGGATGCTGTACAGGCATTTATCATAGAAAAGAGATATAGAAATAGACCACATGTAGATTTTCTTAGGTAATCTGAAATTTTTGTCATCATTCTGGAAGTCATTTAGAGAAAAGTAAGTTTACAGATACTAAGTTAAAAGTAATATATAACAACTAACACTGAGACATGACTTAGATATAGTAGGATTTGGGTAGTAAGAAAATCAGGCCTTAGCCTTATTAAAATATCTCATGGAGTATACAGTCCTCTATTGTTCATCTGTCTATTCTGAGACCAGTGAGTAGAAGTGTTGCCACCGTAACCAACACCATAGACAAACAGTTGCTGTTTATCTCTTTTATCTTCCTCTCTTAACATCCACTCAGCTGGCTGAGACCTATTTTAGGAAATTTAGTTTCTTTATACCCTGGTGACGAAGAGGTCAACCAAACTGGCTAACCAAAAGGTCAGCAGCTCGAATCCAACAGCTGCTCTTTGGAAACCCTAAGGAGTAGTTCTACTCTGTCCATTAGGGTCACTATGAGTTGGAATTGACTCCATGGTAATGGGATAAAACATTTATTTGTGGGGGGGATATCAGTAATCCAACAACCCATGGTCCTTCTCCCAAAGCACCAAAAGACAACACAGCTCTGCACAACAGCACTACACAACAAAAAAGGAGGCAAAAACAAGCAAGCAAAAACTCTTTTCTCTTTTTTTTTTAGCTTTCAAAATGATTTATTTTGCTTTTTGATTGGTGATAGATGCAAATCAGTGCTCAATTTTGTGACTGCATCATTTTTTGTATGAAGTACCAAGATTATTAATTCGTATTGAAAGTATTATTATCTTGTTTTTTTGCCCCCCCCCCTTCTGACTATTGGTACTCAAACACAAACAGCCTAGTCTATTTTACAGATACTGGCCTTCAGTAGAAACACCTTGGCAGTGCGTTCCCATCTGCACATACATATGTTTTCAGATCTCTTTTTTTCAGGCCACAAAAGGTTAATATACACTGTTGGAAAAAATGCCTTAATTTTCTTTCATTTTTATGGAACACACGCAGATAAATACCTATAGGCAAATCTCTGCCTACAGGCATGAATATGCTTTAAGAGAAAATCTCAAGTTATGCAAGATACTTTTAGAATAAATTGTTTAGTGTGTTAGCTCATTACAATCCAGCTCTGGAAAAGTGTTTACTTTGAATATTCTTGGAGTTTTACCAATTCTTTTACCATATTACAGTCTGTTTTCTTATATCTTCAGGAGGTAAAGGAAATACTTTTTTTGAAAGCGTCATTGTGAAATTTTAATACAAACAATATCTTTCATCTGGGCTTTAAATCTCAATTTCTGGTTAGCATTATAAAGATGAAACTTTATTTTAGTCTCAATGCAATCTGTTCAGTACTAGGAAAAATGATTGACTGAAAAGGAACTGTATGGCACTTATTTCAGAAAAATTAAATAAAACTTGTTATTGAGGGTGTAAATATTTATACTAAAATTACAATAGCTTATCTGACTCTTGTATTCACAGAACTCAGGAGAAAATACTCTGAGATTTTCCATTGGTACAAAAATATGTATGTTCACTAAAAAGACTCTTAATTGTTATTAAATAGTTCTAACTGATGGAAATAGAAGAAAAACTAGAGATAGTCTAAAAGGTGTATTTACATTTAAAATGCAATCATATTTCTGATACCTAAATTATCTGATTTGAATTTACTTTACAGAAACATTTAAGAGTTTAAGGTACAAATATTTCATTTACAATAAATATGATTCCATTCAGCATCAGACAATACCTTTGGTCTATATTTCTCGTGCCTAGTCTCAGATAGATTTATAATGGCTTGAATTATATACAGATTTTACTTATTTTGTCACCTGAATATGACTCTCATTGTTGATAAATTGGTTTGACTTCTTATTTTTCAAGCAGCATTAAAAAAAATACTACTCATATCAAGAATCAGAATGTTCTAATAACCTGAAAGTACATTATATTTTGGCAGATTTTTAGTGCAATATTACAAAGTAACATGTTGAGGTATTTTTATTACTAAGTAACGAGTTCAGCGTTCTTGTTAGCCTCAAAGTCAGAGAACTTAACTAGCCCAGAAAGAAGATTCCATCACTAGGGCATGCCCTTGGGAAAATTATCTCCCTTATTACTGAAGCAAACCATTGAGCTCCATTCATTCAAAATACCCCAGTGAGAAGTGAGGAACATTTTAACTGTGGCTGGTACACAACTAAAATATGATGTGTATTGAAGCAGTTGTTGTCGTCAGGTGCTGGTGAGTTGATTTCGGCTCATAGTGAGCCCATGTGACAAAGCAGACCTTCCCCATAGGATTTTCTAGGGTGTAATTTTAACCGGAGAGGGTTCCAGATCTTTCTTCTGTGGAGCAGCTGGGATTCAAACCACCAACCTTTGGGTTAGTAGCTAAGCACTTAACCATTGTGGCCACAGGACTTGAGATTGCAAAAGCCCTTAGGTTATAGGAGTACCTAAAATCTCTAGATTTTTTTGAACTCTGTGACCTCTGCATAAAGAAACCTTCAGTAAGTCTACTAGAGTACTAAGTGCTAAATTCCAACTATTATGCTTTGTTTTTAAGTGGACATTATGTTGGGAGTACTACTTAATTTCATAAGCCATCATAGTAAATTTGTATGGAAATAGGGACCCAAGGTAAGAAAAACCTGATGGGAAGCTGCCTGGCTGAAGAAATGAGATCAGAACCATTTGGACCAGTAGACAAACTAAATCAATCTGCTCCAAGAATAGTCAAATGTAATCCCATCACTTTTCTTTTCTTTCTTTTTTACTTATTTGTTTTGTTTTTGATTCAACATGGTCAAGGATCAGGCAAAGAACAAAAATGTTCCCTTCAGAAGCATGATGAGGGAGGGGTTGGCCAAGATCCTAGCAGCTACTTCAAATGAGAAGACAGGAAAGAAATATGTTATAAAGAGATTTATAGATTTTTAGAGACAGAGTGGAGGTACTTTCTCAAGTGTCCCCCAATCAAAAGTAGCTGTCTTTTAAAAAAATGTCAGTGCACCAAAAATAAGACTTTGGTATGAACTGTTGTTATTGTGGTATTACAATGCATAGGAGGAAACATTTTGCTAAGGAAAAATACTTAAGATGGGAATCTAAGTTGTAAAAAAATGGAAGAGGCTTGAAATTCAATCCTTCCTTAGGGTGTCCTAAAGAAGACCTTTCCTCAGTGTAACTGTGACTAAGATTGTGTTGTCATTTTTAGGTGTCATTTAGTTGATACCAAGTCATAGCAGCCCTATTACAACAGAATGAAGCACTGCCCAGTTTTATGCCGTTCTCACAATCATTGCTATATTTAAGCCTATTGTTTCAGCCACTGTGTCAATCCACCTCTTTGAGGATCTTGCCTGTAAGTTGTATAAAAAAAGAAAAAAATAGGGGAGGGCAAATCAAATGGATTTGGATCTTAGCAATCTTTAGATAGTGGGTAACAAGATAATTGTTTTCAGATCAATCACTGGTAAATAACTGACCTACTTATGTTTGCAAAAGTTAGAGGATTGGGCTGTAGTTGCTGAAGATAAAAAACTCATAGATCATTTAAAGTGACTGTATTGGAATTTTTGAGCAACATTGTTTGGATTCACAAAAAGTAGGTGTATGTCTAGATATCTGCCTCCTGTCTGTCATGTCTGTCAGTTTGTAGTACTTGAGTGTTTCTATAATGCTGGAAGCTGTGCCACCAGAATTTCAATTACTGGTAGTGTTAACCATGGTAGACTAGTTTTAGTGGAGCTTCCAGGTTAAGACATGCCAAAATGAAGGTCTTGCGTTCTACTTCCAAAAATTAGCCAACAAAAACTGTACAAATCACAAAAGAACATTGTTTTATATAGTGCTGAAAGATGAGTCTCCTAGGTGGAAGGTACTCAAAATACACAGTAGCCACAAGAATGGACTCAAGCATACCAATGGTCATGAATATGGTGCAGAACTAGGAAATGTTTCACTCTAGTGTACCTGGGGTTGCCATGAGTCGGAGCTAACTCGAGGACAACCAACAACAGCATGTCTAGATCTAAACAACATATAAAAAATGTCAGTGGTGACAAGATCAAATTCTAAGCTTCAGAAATATTAGGCCATTACTGCCTACGAGGAAACCCTGGTGGCGTAGTGGTTAAGTGCTACGGCTGCTAACCAAGGGGTCGGCAGTTCAAATTCACCAGGTGCCCCTTGGAAACCCTATGGAGCAGTTCTACTCTGTCCTGTAGGGTCGCCACGAGCTGGAATCGATTTGACGGCGCTGGTTTGGTTACTGCCTATAATAATGCACCAAGTACCTAGTTGTCTATGAATTCCACAGAACATCATGGAAAGGTTTCAGGAATTCCAATGGGAGACTTAGGATAAGAAGAGAAAATAGGTGTGTGTGTGTGTGTGTGTGCGTGTGTGCAGAATTAAGAGCGTGAGAGTGGTGAACTTGTAATACATGGCCTCTGATGACTGACATAAACCAAAACCAAACCCATTGCTGCTGAGTCAATTATAATGGTTGGATTCAAAGCAGATAGTGATGGTTGAAACATAAGGGGAAATTCATCACTGAATGTATTATGTAGGATCTCCTCTCCAACCCAGGGATGGAGGGATGTAAATAGGGTAAATGGAATCAGTTTGATGTTCTTGCCCTTTCATTCCCTTCACCTCCTCTAATCATAAAACTGTGAAAACTTTATTCAACTAAGTGGGCATTTCTGGGTAAATATCTTCTCTTGGCCTCTATCAAGGCAAATCCCACACTGATAGATCTCCGCATCTTCCTTCCATTCCTAGAGAAGGACTTTTTCAATAATTTCTTTTATTGATTAATAAGGCCTCACTGATTCTGAATGTTATGCTCCTTTGTGATTATGAAAAGTAGTTCTCAGCTGATAACAGACTTTTCCCTGGCCAAGAAGGGTAAATAACCGGTATTCATTATAACTTGTAACTATTATTAAAACTGATGTTATAAGGAGAACTATATAATCATTTTGTCACGTTATCATATATTTTCTATATCCTATTTATATTCAAAGTCTGACTGTAAAATGGATTATCAATTCAGAACAAGATGATAAACTTCTTGCACAAACTCTATGTTCTAGAAATTGTGTTATCTGCTTCAGATAGAGAAATATTTAAGATTCCCAAGGACTGTAATGTTTGGAGGAGGGTAAGGAGAACAAATATGCAAGTAATATTTCCTACACAGGAGGTTAAGAAAAATAACCATGCATCATATCACCAAGGAATTTTCAATCAAATTATGGATATAGAAGCACAAGCACAAATATAATACGTAACGTTTATTGGGTATGGGCCATTGAAATTTCTAATTTTTAACAAATTTCCTACATGATTCTTTTCATGCTAGCACCATTATAATCTTCCAAAGAGCTTTTAGGAATCAAAGCTCCACGTGGTTTCCAAAATGATTTTCACACCAAAGGCATTTGAATTTTGTCACTATACTACTAAAGACCCTTCAGTTGTTCCCCATTGCCTTCAGCATAAAGAAAATCTCATAGCATGGTTTTCCTGCACTTTAAGTGAAGCCCCCCAGGTAACTCCTTGCTTTCCTGTGTTGACACAATATTACAAAACCCGAGCTCCAGCTATCATAAACAATTATGTTCTTTCCCAAATTATTGTGTTACCTCTATCTCCATGCATTAATGAATAATTCTGCCTGCCAATGGAAATGGTCAAAATAGTGTTATAAACAAAACTGCAATAATGTCAATTTTTTTCAAAAATTATTTGTTTCAATTGGTTGAAGATTAAATTTAACTGATTTAAAAAAAAAAGTAGAAAAGAATGTTTAAGCATTTGGAAATTTTGCTATGTAATAAATTGTATGCCTTAAATTATGTTTAAATATTTATATTTACATTGAAAAGGAGACAATGTTTTAACAGAACTTTTTCTTTCAATTATAAAAAAAAATCTATGTATTTTAGAGTTCTATGGGTAGGTAAAAGTTTGCAAAACAGATACACTTTAGAGAGTAAATTATTCCTCTACCTGCATGAAATATATATCCATACCTCTTCTGTAGCTACAATGAAGGGGAATATTTCTGATTCAATCATAAATTATCCTAATTCAGAAATTGAAGAATATCTTGTGAATAATAGATAAATTTAGGAAATATTCATGAGTTCTTAACAGATAGCTTGCAAAATCAAGTAACAGGCAAACACAATTATCCTGAATTATCAATTAAAAAAAAAAATTACCTCTACAGATCTTATTCCCCAGTAAAGGAGGCTACATATGCAGGAAAATGTATAACAAAATATGGCTATATCTTTAGCACTTGCTTTCCAGTCTCTCAGTTTCTCTTGCTAAAAAGCAAGTCATAAAATTATTATATAAATGAACATTTCACTTTCATTATCTTGAATCTTGTCTATTTTGGATCAATTTAAGTGAGCGAAAAAAGTGCTCTTTACCATGTTTCTACTTAATTTTAATTTTTTTCTAAGAAAATTGCCTTCATTGTGTAATTCAATTAATGGTACACTTCTCTTTAAGCACACTAAATAAAAGTAAGGAGCTTAAAATAAGTCATTGGACCCAATGAGTTGTGTGAAAATAATGAAATTCATGGACACATCACCAGTAAAATTTTTCTCAAATAATTTTGTTTTATTTCCACTTACATCTTCAAAAGGCAGAATCAGTTCTTAGTTATTTCCTTATCCTAAATAGCTTAACCATTCAGTTAATAGTCAACCACAAGATCAAGATGGATGTAAGTCATTTTTCGTTGGGTAGTAAAAATTCTCCCAAATTTAATGTTATTTTCAGCAATTTTACAATCTGTGGGAATTTGTAAATAAATATCTTCATTTCCTTGAAGGCCTACTAAAATGATCCTTCAAGACTGGGGTTGAAAATTCATTTCTAAAGTTGACTTGGCCATTGTTTAATCACATCCAGCTTTAAAATTCCATTAGATAACAATAAACTTGATTTTTAAAAGATGACTGTTAACAACGGGTAAGTAATAACCTGTGTCATACAAAACCAGATGTCATTTTTAGCTAATAAATTTTTAGAGCAGGTAGTGGTGGGTAAAATCATTCACTAGAAGTCCATAAACTTGTATTCTATTAAATAACTCTGACAATGAGATTTGGTGTCGCTATTATGTGCTAAACAATTTGCTGATTGAGTCTCAAGTGTCCTTCTCCATAATGAATTATCTGTGGATCAAGTCAACACAGGAATCTATTTTTAAAAAGTTAATTTATGAAAGTTGAGTACTTCTACCTCAAGTTTTTAAAATATATCTTATAAAATGTAGGAATTTTTTTCTTTCTGATTACTGGGAAAAGAAAAATTCCTTTTTTCAGACTGTGTATTTTTCCTATCTGAGAAACATCTAAAGACACAAAATTCTTGAATGACTTTTTTAAAAATGGATGCATTGTTATCTTCACCAACCATTTCATGTGTTTTCCAACAATTTTCACAGTAACTGTAAACTTTCTATTAAAGGAAGGGGACAGTATGGATAAAAAGAACTGGAAGGTCAATGTGGATAAAAAGAACTTTTATTTCAATGATTAGAGTCCACATTTTTAGATTTCAGGCTTTTACCTTATTTGGACGGTCTCAGGAGGAAGGCTTGACCATAACGCGAACTTGTTCGAGGTCCCTCATAGATAAAGTCCTAGAATATTGGTGGAGGTCACAGTCTTAGCAGACTCATAATCTAGAGAAAGAGAGAGCCTTTTTCCTCTACCTTCTCTCAGTGAGTAAGCAGATTTTCAGGGTTTATATATCAATTCCTCACCTTGATCTCATACGGTAAGTCCCAGCATGATCTCAAAAACTAGTATGTTATATCTTCTCTCCAAGGTTAGAGATTAGCTGAATGTCACCTATTTTCTATGAAGTTAGACATTAATGAGGTTGTTTATACATATGTCTCAAGGCTAGTTTACAAATATTAACTATGTTATGTTTTCTTTTATTACAGCATGCCAGGTCAAAGTAAACTTAATTTTTTTTTGTTCATTTTGTCTGGTTATTTTAACCACATTCCTCACATACTTCTATGTTTCTAAGTTCAAAATTTTTCCAAATAACTTTTTAATGATTTTTACAAGTTTTTAATAACTTATAGGTAATGTTAGAGAGCATCACACAAGTATACATACTTCTATTTTTTCAGTTTATAGTATGAGTGCTTATACATATGTATCTTGAAAGCATAATAGTGACACATACTTTATTTAATTTAAAACTATTGTAGAAACATACAGAACAGTTACAATTTATTGTTTTAACATCTGCATCCCCTTCCAAGTTACGACCTTCATAAATGACTACATTTTACTCATGTATTACATAAGTAGAGTCCCTGGATGGCACAAACAGCTAAGGGCTAGGCTACTTTCTGAAAGTTTGGTGGTTTAAGTCCATGGAAAAAATGCCAAATGATCTGTTTCTGAAATATCACAGCCCTTGAAAACTCTATGGAGATGGAGTGCTGTTCTACTCTACATGAGATTGCCATGAGTTGGAATTGACTCAACAAGTGTTTTATATTTTTTCTTTGTTTACTACATAAGCATATCACACAGTACATGTAACATAGTAAACATTTTATTCTTTAATCAACAAATATTTTTTGAGAATCTGTTTTAGGACAAGTATTATACAGATAGGGAGAGGTAGAAATAATTTGGCAGATTGGGATCCTGTTGTTTCCAGTTCATATTCTACTAGAAGGTAGGGAAATAAATTTATACCTCAACCTATGATATAATGTCAGGTAATAATAAATGGGATACATTAAACTCAAGCAGAATGAAGGAATAATGAGTTACTGGATGGGCTACGTAGGTTGGGAAAGTTGTCACCTATATAAAATGAAGACAGATTAACAAAGTCACGAATGATACAAAGAAACAAGTCAAGTAAAGATCTGGGGAAAGTTTTTCCAGATTAAAAAAAAATAACTATTGTAAAGGCCCTTGGTCAAAAATGACCTTCATGGGTTCAAGGACAAAAAGTCCAAAGGAACTGAATCAGAATGAGTAGATAAATAAAAGATAGAAGATAGAGTCAGTGACTTAGGCTAGGCTCATGTTAGGTAGGGCCTTGAAAACTAGACAATTAAGTTTTACTCTAGTCTGTAGTCACTGGAATGTTTTCAACAGAGTAGAAATATGATTTAATTTATGTCTCCAAAACATGACTTTGGATTCTGTGTAGAATATAGGTAACAAATCAGGTGAAATTAAGCAGACCAATTTGTTAATAAGTTATTAAAGTAATTTGAAAATGAGATGATGAAGGTTTGGAGAAGCAGAAGTGGAAGTACTTAGAAAAGAACATATTTGAAAGCTTATGGTTTTGCTCACAGGTCTGCTTGAGAGAATCCATGTACAATTTAACAGACAGAGAGAGAGAGAGAGCAAGGATAAATCCTAGGTTTTTGATATCACTCACCGATACAGAGAATATTGAAGCAGAATCAGGTTGTTGAGTTAGGAAATCAAGTTTGACTATGTTAAGTGTCACATGTCTAATTAATGTTTAAATGAAAATGTTTAGAAGTGGGAACATCAAACTATAAATTCAGTATTTAAATATGATAGTCATCTGTGCATAAAAAATTTTGAATTCATTGGAATGTATATAGTCAGATAAGAAACAAATATAGGAAAGAAGAAAAAATCTGAAAACTGAGCAATTAGAAGTGGGGAATTGGAGGAGGAGTGAAGAAATTGGACAGAATAGGATAAGTTTAAAAGGGAGAAACAACCAATAAATACTTTTGTTTGGGAAATTATGTGAGAAAACTTTTTCTCAAAAGAAAGAATGGGATAACTCAGCACTTCTGACCAATACAATGCCATAGACAGAAACACCATGCCGTCTCTCCACTGCAAAGACCTGAGAAACAAAGTAAAACTGAGAGAAACATCATTCCTGGGACCCAAAGTGTCAAATGAAGACATAAAGAACTCAACCAAAGACCAGATGGAATAAAAAACTGATGGAGAACGAGGAAAGATACGTGTGGAGGTTCCCTATCAGCTAACAAAGCACGGATTCACAATCTTGGACTCCTGTCAGGGATCAGCAGACAGGAAGCATGGGAAAACAACTTTATGGAGCTTCCAGCCGGAGACAGGGCACCCAGTTACTAGCAATACATGCTTTCCCACTTTCCATCCTCTTCCCACTGCTCTAACCCCTAGCATCTTGGCGGGCTGCAGTGGCTCACCAGCCAGGAATTGCAGTGTCCCTGCAGCTTGGATTCACCCCATCCACTTTGGAGAAGGGCAGACTGGAAGTACAGGAAAGCAGCTTCTCAAAGTCCCCAGCAGGAGACAGAGCACCTGTAACGAGTGATATATGCTTTCCTAACCCCTATCCTTCCTTCCCTCGCCCTTCAGCCTCCTCTGCTTCCTGCCAGACAGTCTTTTGGCCAGGAGTCAACTGTTTTGGCCCAGGGCTGCTTGGATTTGCCCCACCCACACTGGCTGGCTCCCTGAGTTGTTGTTGCTTCTTTCTTTTCTTTTGGTTTCTTCCGTGCCTCCCACCACCTCTCCCTTCTTTCTCTCAAACATCTGGCTCTGTGTGTCATCTTTTCTTCTTCTTGAAAGGCTGTGAAGCCCCACCTGACTGGGGAAATACTCCTCTGGCCCATGATACCATGCTAGTGAGATCCCTGGGGCTTTTTTTTTTTTTTTTTTTTTTTTTGCTTGTTTTGTTTTGCTTTATTCTGTTTTGTTTTGTTTGTTTCTTTTCTTTTCCTTTTCTCAGCTTGGGAGCTTCTTCTAGCCAGGCTGCAATGCACAGCTTAGAAGCCACTCCCCCAATCTGTGCAGCCAGTTATGTGGGATCCCTGGGAGCATTTCTTTTTTTCTTTCTTTCTCCCCCCCCTTCTGTCTTTCTTCATTTTTCAGTTCTTGTCTCCCTATACTTACCTTCTTTTCCTGTCTCCTGAATATCTGGTGCCCTGTCACAGCTGTACCCCGCTTTAGCCAGGCTATACTGTGCAGCCTGGGGAGGCCCTTTCCTGGTCTTGGAAGCCACACAAGAGAGACCCCTGGGGGCTTTTCTTTTTTCCTTTCCAAATTTTTATCTATTTTTTTCTCCTTTTTCTTTTCTCCATTTCTCAGTTTCTCATCTTTCCACTCCAATGGCAAACTCCCTTAGCAACATTTTCCCCCCTTTGTTTGGTTCTGGCCCCTGTTTCTCTCCTCTCTCTCTGCTATTTCCCATACATATATTAGCTCCATAAATGAAAACCTTGCCACTCTTACTTGCCTACTTGTACCGTGCACTGTACATCACACCCCCAAGCAACACAGGCATGGCCTACTGGAACTTGTCCAAAAATGATTCCAGGTTGGCTCTAGTACGTGCCACAAACAACCCATGCCTGCCCCTTCCCTTCAGCTGAACCTGCCCTGCTGCACCATAGCTGAGTGACTGGCCCTTCCCATTGGACAAAGAGGTGAAAATCTCATGATTACAGATGAATAATGTGTAGCCTGCCTGCTCAGACATAACCAAATAAAACAAAAAAGTAGGAAGAAACAAACAAAATTACAATCAATAAATGAGGAAAATAACTACGGAATGCCCCAAAGACAGCAGACATTATCAAAACATATTAAAAAAAAAAAAAAAAAGACAGTAAGTTTCCAGTAGGTATTCAAAATAAAACACCAGACGACTTTCCAGTAGAAGAAAAGGCACTAGAATTACCTGACAGGGAATTCAAATCTCTAATATTCAGAGCTATCCAAGAGTTGAAGCAAAAAGCAGACAAAAATAGGCAAATCTATGGAAAGGGCTGACAAATTCATGGAAATTACAGACAAAAAAAAATGGAAGAATTCAGGAAAATAATACAGGAACAAAATTCCAAAATAAATTCACAACTAGAAATCATACAAAAACAACAATTAGAAGTCCAAAAGATAAACAAGATTTCAAAAATGGACAGTGTCATAGAAGGGCTGAGGAACAGGTTTGGAATAATGGAAGACAGGATCAGTTAAAAAGGAAGACAAACACTTGGATACAACTCTGAGAAAAAATCAGAAAAAAAGAATGAAGAAAAATGAGGAAACCCTGAGAATTATGTGGAATACAATCAAAAGCAAAAATTTTCTAGTGATCAGAGTTCCAGAACAGGAAGAAAAAATAGAAGACACAGAGAGCATCACTGCAGAATTGCTGACAGAAAACTTCCCTAATATCATGGAAGATGAAAAGCTAACCATTCAAGAAGCACAAAAAACCCCATATAGGAGAGATCCCAAAAGAAAAACATCAAGGCATATCATAATCACACTCGGTAAAACCAAAGACAAAGAAAAAATCCTAAGAGCAGCTTGAGAGAAACAAAAAGCCACATACAGAGGATAAAAAAAAATAGGATTACACTCTGATTACTCTGCAGAAACAATGCAGGCAAGAAGGCAATGGGAAGACATATACAAAACCTCAAAAGAAAAAAAAAATTGCTAACCAAGAGTAATATACCCTGCAAAATTTTAATTCAAATATGATGGTGAAATTAGGATATTTCCAGATAAATAGAAATTAAGGGAATATGTAAAAGCCAAACCAAACTTACAAGAATTATTAAAAGGAGTCTTTTGGTCTAAAAACAAACAACATCAGACCACAGCCTGAATCTAGGACACAAGTTTCTACTAGAAAGATACCAACTAGGAAACAAGCTCTCAAGGACTATCCAAAACAATTGCAACAGGGAACCAGAGAGGTTAATCTGTAAATGACCACAACATCAGAAAACACAAGAGGGAATAAACAGTACAGGTTTAGAACTTTCTAATGGAGAGGAAGGCAACGTGATACCAAATAATAATAGATTGGTCCAAACCTAGGAAGATAAGGGTAAATTTCAAGGTAACTACAAAGAAAGTTAACAAAACTACTCATCAAAATAAAGAAGAAAAACAAAAAGCCTCAATAAAAGCAAAATCTACAAAAACAAAAAAAAAAGAAAAAGAAATCTACAAACAAAAGGAACTCAGCACAGGAGAATAAGAGGAACAAAGAAAATGTTAGTATCACAAAAAAAAGTACTACAAAATGACAGCATTAAACTCACAGCTATCAATAAATACACTTAATGCAAATGACCTAAACGCACCCATAAAGAGACACAGAGAGTCAGAATAGACAAAAAAAAAAAAAAAACCTGGGGTCCAAGGGAAGTGGTCTACAAGAGACACACCTTAGAAACAAAGATGTGAACTTATTAAAAATCAAAGGATGGAAAAAATATATGAACCAAATAACTACCAAAAAGAGCAGGAGTGGCAATGGCAATTTCAGATTAATTAGACTTTAAAACCAAATTCACCATAAAAAACAAAGACGGGTATTATATAATGATTAATGGGATAATACATCATGAAGATTTAACCATAATAAACATCTACGTACTCAATAACAGGGCTCCAAAATACATAAAACAAACTAACAGCACTGAAATGGGAAATTGGCATTTCCACAATAATAGCAGGAGGCTTCAACACACCAATCTTGGTAAAGGACAGAACGTCTAGAAAGAAACTCAGCAAAGATACGGAAGCGCTAAAGAGCACCATCAGCCAACTTGACCTCATAGACATATATAGAACACTCCACCCAATAGTTGCATATTACACATTCTTATCCAATGCACATGGAATGCTCTCCAGAACAGAACCACATCTTAGGCCACAGAGCAACCCTCAACAAAATCCAAAACATTGAGTTAATAGCAAGCACCTTCTCTGACCACAATACCATCAAAGTAGAAATTAACAGGAAGAGTAGGGGAAAAAAAAATCAATAACGTGGAAACTGAATAACACCTTTCTTAAAAACCACTGGGTGTCATGGAATGGACTGGACAATGGGTTGGAGAGAGATGCTGATGAGGAGTGAGCTACTTGTATCAGGTGGACACTTGAGACTGTGTTGGCATCTCCTGTCTGGAGGGGAGCTGGGAGGGTAGAGAGGGTTAGAAACTGGCAAAATGGTCACGAAAGGAGAGACTGGAAGGAGGGAGAGGGCTGTCCCATTAGGGGAAGAGTAAATGGGAGTATGTAGTAAGGTGTATGTAAGTTTATATGTGAGAGACTGACTTGATTTGTAAACTCTCACTTAACAAAAAGCACAATAAAAATTATTTAAAAAAAAAACTGGAAGGCGGGGCCAAGATGGTGGACTAGATGGACACTACCGCGGATCCCTCTTGCAACAAAGACTCGGAAAAACAAGTGAATCGATCACATACATAACAATCTACGAACTCTGAACAACAAACACAGATTTAGAGACGGAGAATGAACAAATACGGGGAGACAGCGATTGTTTCCAGAGCCAGGAACCAGCGTACCAGGCGGCTCCATTAACATCCGAATAGCCTGAGCCAGAGGGAGAACTCTGATAGGGATCTGACTGCATTTTTTTTTAGCGGATTTTCTGGAAAAACTAGTTTCCCAGTGATGGCTCGGAGACAGCAGTCCATATCAAACCACATAAAGAAGCAGACCGTGACAGCTTCTCCAACCTCCCAAACAAAAGAATCAAAATCTTTCCCAAATGAAGCTACAATCCTGGAATTATCAGATACAGAATATAAAAAACTAATTTACAGAATGCTTAAAGACATCACAAATGAAATTAGGCTAACTGCAGAAAAAGCCAAGGAACACACTGATAAAACTGTTGAAGAACTCAAAAAGATTATTCAAGAACATAGTGGAAAAATTAATAAGTTGCAAGAATCCATAGAGAGACAGCATGTAGAAATCCAAAAGATTAACAATAAAATTACAGAATTAGACAACGCAATAGGAAGTCAGAGGAGCAGACTCGAGCAATTAGAATGTAGACTGGGACATCTGGAGGACCAGGGAATCAACACCAACATAGCTGAAAAAAAATCAGATAAAATAATTAAAAAAAAAAAGAAGAAACCCTAAGAATCATGTGGGACTCTATCAAGAAGGATAACTTGCGAGTGATTGGAGTCCCAGAACAGGGAGGGGGGACAGAAAACACAGAGAAAATAGTTGAAGATCTCCTGACAGAAAACTTCCCTGACATCATGAAAGACGAAAGGATATCTATCCAAGATGCTCATCAAACCCCATTTAAGATTGATACAAAAAGAAAAACACCAAGACATATTATCATCAAACTTGCCAAAACCAAAGATAAACAGAATATTTTAAAAGCAGCCAGGGAGAAAAGAAAGGTCTCCTTCAAGGGAGAAAAAATAAGAATAAGTTCAGACTACTCAGCAGAAACCATGCAGGCAAGAAGGGAATGGGACGACGTATACAGAGCACTGAAGGAGAAAAACTGCCAACCAAGGATCATATATCCAGCAAAACTCTCTCCAAAATATGAAGGAGAAATTAAGATATTTACAGATAAACACAAGTTTAGAGAATTTGCAAAAACCAAACCAAGGCTACAAGAAATGCTAAAGGAGATCGTTTGGCCAAATGACCAATAACATCAGGTACCAGCACAATAGAAGGTCACAAAACAGAACGTCCTGATATCAACTCAAACAGGGAAAGCACAAAAACAAACAAATTAAGATTAATTTTAATAAATAAATAAAATAATACACATAACAGGGAATCATGGAAGTAAATAAGTAAAAGATCACAATAATAAAAAGAGGGACTAAATACAGGAGGCATTGAACTGCCAGATGGAGAGTGATACAAGGCGATATAGAACGATACAAGTTAGGTTTTTACTTAGAAAAATAGGGGTAAATAATAAGGTAACCACAAAAAGGAATATCAACTCCATAACTCAAGAAAAAAGCCAAGAAAAACGTAACGACTCAACTAACATAAAGTCAAACATTATGAAAATGAGGATCCCACAATCTACTAAGAAAAACATCTCAGCACAAAAAAGTATGTGGAAAAATGAAATGGCCAACAACACACATGAAAAGGCATCAAAATGACAGCACTAAAAACTTATTTATCTATAATTGCGCTGAATGTAAATGGACTAAATGCACCAATAAAGAGACAGAGAGTCACAGACTGGATAAAGCAACACGATCCATCTATATGCTGCCTACAAGAGACACACCTTAGACTTAGAGACACAAACAAACTAAAACTCAAAGGATGGAAAAAAATATATCAAGCAAACAATAAGCAAAAAAGAAGAGGAGTAGCAATATTAATTTCTGACAAAATAGACTTTAGACTTAAATCCACCACAAAGGATAAAGAAGGACATTACATAATGATAAAAGGGACAATTGATCAGGAAGACATAACCATATTAAATATTTATGCACCCAATGACAGGGCTGCAAGATTCATAAATCAAATTTTAACAGAATTGAAAAGTGAGATAGACACCTCCACATTTACAGTAGGAGACTTCAACACACCACTTTCGGAGAAGGACAGGACATCCAGTAAGAAGCTCAACAGAGACACGGAAGACCTACTTACAACAATCAACCAACTTGACCTCATTGACTTATACAGAACTCTCCACCCAACTGCTACAAAATATACTTTTTTTTCTAGTGCACATGGAACATTCTCTAGAATAGACCACATATTAGGTCATAAAACAAATCTTTGCAGAGTCCAAAACATCGAAATATTACAAAGCATCTTCTCAGACCACAAGGCAATGAAACTAGAAATCAATAACAGAAAAACTAGGGAAAAGAAATCAAATACTTGGAAAATGAACAATACCCTCCTGAAAAAAGACTGGGTTATAGATGACATCAAGGAGGGAATAAGGAAATTCTTAGAAAGCAATGCGAATGAAAATACTTCCTATCAAAACCTCTGGGACACAGCAAAAGCAGTGCTCAGAGGCCAATTTATATCGATAAATGCACACGTACAAAAAGAAGAAAGAGTCAAAATCAGAGAACTGTCCCGACAACTTGAACAAATAGAAAGTGAGCAACAAAAGAACCCATCAGGCACCAGAAGAAAACAAATAATACAAATTAGAGCTGAACTAAATGAATTAGAGAACAGAAAAACAATTGAAAGAATTAACAAAGTCAAAAGCTGGTTCTTTGAAAAAATTAACAAAATTGATAAACCATTAGCTAGACTGACTAAAGAAAAACAGGAAAGGAAACAAATAACCTGAATAAGAAACGAGAAGGACCACATCACAACAGAGCCAAATGAAATTAAAAGAATCATTTCAGATTACTACGAAAAATGGTACTCTAACAAATTTGAAAACCTAGAAGAAATGGATAAATTCTTGGAAAAACACTACCTACCTAAACTAACACATTCAGAAGTAGAACAAGTAAATAGACGCATAACAAAAAAAGAGATTGAAACGGTAATCAAAAAACTTCCAACAAAAAAAAGTCCTGGCCCGGACGGCTTCACTGCAGAGTTCTACCAAACCTTCAGAGAAGACTTAACACCACTACTACTGAAGGTATTTCAAAGAATAGAAAATGACGGAATACTACCCAACTCATTCTATGAAGCTACCATCTCCCTGATACCAAAACCAGGTAAAGACATTACAAAAAAAGAAAATTATAGACCTATATCCCTCATGAACATAGATGCAAAAATCCTCAACAAAATTCTAGCCAATAGAATCCAACAACACATGAAAACAATAATTCACCCTGATCAAGTGAGATTAAAACCAGGTATGCAAGGCTGGTTTAATATCAGAAAAACCATTAATGTAATCCATCACATAAATAAAACAAAAGATAAAAACCACATGATCTTATCAATAGATGCAGAAAAGGCATTTGACAAAGTTCAACACCCATTTATGATAAAAACTCTTACCAAAATAGGAATTGAAAGAAAATTCCTCAACATAATAAAGGGCATCTATGCAAAGCCAACAGCCAATATCACTCTAAATGGAGAGAACCTGAAAGCATTTCCCGTGAGAACGGGAACCAGACAAGGATGCCCTTTATCACCGCTCTTATTCAACATCGTACTTGAAGTCCTAGCCAGGGCAATTAGGCTAGACAAAGAAATAAAGGGTATCCAGATTGGCAAGGAGGAAGTAAAGCTATCACTATTTGCAAATGACATGATCGTATACATGGAAAACCCTAAGGAATCCTCCAGAAAACTACTGAAACTAATAGAAGAGTTTGGAAGAGTCTCAGGTTATAAAATAAACATACAAAAATCACTTGGATTCCTGTACATCAACAAAAAGAACACCGAAAAGGAAATAACCAAATCAATACCATTCACAGTAGCCCCCAAGAAGATAAAATACTTAGGAATAAATCTTACCAAGGATGTAAAAGACCTATACAAAGAAAACTACAAAGCTCTACTACAAGAAATTCAAAAGGACATACTTAAGTGGAAAAACATACCCTGTTCATGGATAGGAAGACTTAACATAGTAAAAATGTCTATTCTACCAAAAGCCATCTATACATATAATGCACTTCCGATCCAAATTCCAATGTCATATTTTAAGGGGATAGAGAAACAAATCACCAATTTCATATGGAAGGGAAAGAACCCCCGGATAAGCAAAGCATTACTGAAAAAGAAGAAGAAAGTGGGAGGCCTCACTCTACCTGATTTCAGAAGCTATTATACAGCCACAGTAGTCAAAACAGCCTGGTACTGGTACAACAACAGGCACATAGACCAATGGAACAGAATTGAGAACCCAGATATAAATCCATCCATGTATGAGCAGCTGATATTTGACAAAGGACCAGTGTCAGTTAATTGGGGAAAAGATAGTCTTTTTAACAAAGGTGCTGGCATACCTGGATATCCATTTGCAAAAAAATGAAACAGGACCCATACCTCACACCATGCACAAAAACTAAGTCCAAGTGGATCAAAGACCTAAACATAAAGACTAAAACGATAAAGATCATGGAAGAAAAAATAGGGACAACCCTAGGAGCCCTAATACAGGGCATAAACAGAATACAAAACATTACCAAAAATGATGAAGAGAAACCAGATAACTGGGAGCTCCTAAATATCAAACACCTATGCTCATCTAAAGACTTCACCAAAAGAGTAAAAAGACCACCTACAGACTGGGAAAGAATATTCAGCTATGACATCTCAGAGCAGTGCCTGATCTCTAAAATCTACATGATTCTGTCAAAACTCAACCACAAAAAGACAAACAACCCAATCAAGAAGTGGGCAAAGGATATGAACACACATTTCACTAAAGAAGATATTCAGACAGCCAACAGATACATAAGAAAATGCTCCCGATCATTAGCCATTAGAGAAATGCAAATTAAAACTACGATGAGATTCCATCTCACACCAACTAGACTGGCATTAATCCAAAAAACACAAAATAATAAATGTTGGAGAGGCTGCGGAGAGATTGGAACTCTCATACACTGCTGGTGGGAATGTAAAATGGTACAACCACTTTGGAAATCCATCTGGCGTTATCTTAAACAGTTAGAAATAGAACTACCATACAATCCAGAAATCCCACTCCTCGGAATATACCCTAGAGATACAAGAGCCTTCACACAAACAGATATATGCACACCCATGTTTATTGCAGCTCTGTTTACAATAGCAAAAAGCTGGAAGCAACCAAGGTGTCCGTCAACAGATGAATGGGTAAATAAATTGTGGTATATTCACACAATGGAATACTACGCATCGGTAAAGAACAGTGACGAATCTCTGAAACATTTCATAACATGGAGGAATCTGGAAGGCATCATGCTGAGCGAAATGAGTCAGAGGCAAAAAGACAAATATTGTATAAGACCACTATTATAAGATTTTGAGAAATAGAAAAAATTGAGAAGAACACATACTTTTGTGGTTACAAAGGGGGGAGGGAGGGAGGGAGGGAGGGAGAGGGTTTTTTATTGATCAATCAGTAGATAAGAACTGCTTTGGGTGAAGGGAAAGACAACACTCAATACAAGGAAGGTCAGGCCAGTTGGACTGGACTAAAAGTGAAGAGGTTTCTGGGATAAAATGAATGCTTCAAAGGTCAGCGGAGCAGGGGCTGGGGTCTGGGGAACATGGTTTGAGGGGATTTCTAAGTCAATTGGCAAAATAATTCTATTATGAAAACATTCTGCATCCCACTTTGAAATGTGGCATCTGGGGTCCTAAATGCTAACAAGCGGCCATCTAAGATACATCAATTGGTCTCAACCCACCTGGAGCAAAGGAAAATGAAGAACACCAAGGTCACACGACAACTAAGAACCCAAGAGACAGAAAGGGCCACATGAACCAGAGACCTACATCATCCTGAGACCAGAAGAACTAGTTGGTGCCCGGCCACAATCGATGACTGCCCTGTCAGGGAGCACAAGAGAGAACTCCTGAGGGAACAGGAGATCAGTGGGATACAGAACCCAAATTCTCATAAAAAGACCGTACTTAATGGTCTGACTGCAACTAGGGGAATCCCGGCGGCAATGCTCCCCAGACCTTCTGTTGGCACAGGACAGGAACCATCCCCGAAGACAACTCATCAGACATGAAAGGGACTGGTCAGTGGGGGGGGGGGGGGATGCTGATGAAGAGTGAGCTAATTAAATCAGGTGGACACTGGAGAGTGCGTTGGCAACTCTTGACTGGAGGGGGGATGGGAAGTTATAGAGAGAGGGAAGATGGCAAAATTGGCACAAAACGAGAGACTGAAAGGGCTGACTCAATAGGGGGAGAGCAAGTGGGAGAAGGGAGTAAGATGTATGTAAACTTACATGTGACAGACTGATTGGAATTGTAAATGTTCACTTGAAGCTTAATAAAAGTTAATTAAAAAAAAAACTGGGTAATAGAGGAAATCAGAGATATAATAAAAAAAAATTCTTGGAATTAAACGAGAATGAAAACACATCATACCAAAACCTTTGAGGCACAGCAAAGGCAGTCCTCAGAGCCAATTTATATCAACAGATGCACCCATCAAAAATGAAGAAAGGGACAAAATCAAAACATTAGCTACACAACTTGAACAAATAGAAAACAGCAAAAGAAGCCCACAGATACCAGAAGAAAGGGCATAATAAAGATCAGAGCATAAATAAATGAAATATACATCCATGTTCATTGCAACATCGTTCACAATAGCAAAAAGATGGAAACAACATAAATGTCCATCAACAGATAAATGGATAGTGGTTCGTACACACAATGGAGTGTTACGCAACAATAAAGAACAAGGATGAATCTGTGAAGCATCTCATAACATGGATGAATCTGGAGGGCATTATGCTGAGTGAAATAAGTCAATCACAAAAGGACAAATACTGTATGAGACCGCTACTGTAAAAACTCATGAAAAGGTTTACATACAAAAAGGAACAATCTTTGATGGTTATGATGGAGGGGAGGCATGGGAATGGAAAAACACTTAATAGATAAGTGGTAACTTTGGTGAAGGATAAGACAGTACACAATACTGGGAAAGCCAGTACAACTTATCCAAGTCAGGGTCATGGTAGCTCCACAGATATATCCAAACTCCCTATGGGGCCGAATTGCTGGGCTAAGGGCTGTAGGGACCATGGTCTCAGGAAACCTCTAGCTCAATTGGCCTATAGAGTTTGTAAAGAATATGTTCTACATTTTACTTTGGTAAGTAGCTTCTGGAGTCTTAAAAGCCTGTGAGTGGCCACCTAGGATACGCCACTGGTCTCATTCCTTTGGGAGCAATGAAGAATGAAGAAAACTAAAGATACAAGGGTAAAATTAGTCCAAAGGACTAATGGACCACATATAACACAGCCTCCATCAGGGTGAGTCCAGTACAACTAGATGTTGCCCGTCTACCACCATTGACTGGGATCACAATAGAGGGTCTTGAACAGAGCTGGAGAAAAATGTAGAACAAAATTGTAACTCAGAAAGGAAGACTAGATTTGCTGGCCTAACAGAGACTGGAGAAACCCTAAGAGTAAGGCCTCTGGACACACTTTCAGCTCAGTAATTAAATCACTCCTGAGGTTCACCCTACAGCCAAAGATTGAACAGACCGATGGAACAAAATAAGACTAAATGGGCCACTGGCCCTGGGGCAGGGACTGGAAGGGAGGAGGGAACAGGAAATCTGGTAATAGGGAACCCAGGGTTGAGAAGGGAGAGTGTTGACATATTGTGGGGTTGTTAACCAATGTCATACAACAATGTGTGTACTAATTGTTTCATGAGAAACCTTCATCTAAAGTACAATAAAAAAAGAAAAAAAGAGGGAAAGGTGTGTTGTTTATAACAGTACTGGAATTCAACTATGATGTCAGCCAAAACTGGGCATTAGAGGTGGCCAGTGAAGATTTTGGTGACATAAATGTTAAGTGCAAAAATGATAATGATTTAAAAAAAAATCTGATTATTAAAGCCTACTGTGCGGTGTGAAGTAGATAGTATAGCACGGCTTTTCCCAAACACTCAGAAAATTTTGATCAATGAAAAGGAAATAGATTTTCCCTAAAAAGACACATCAGTAGTCACTTAAGTTTAAGGTCCACTGAGTTCACCAAATTGAAATAGGACTTGCTTGATAACTTTTTTTTTAATTTTATATTTCATAATTCCATGACAACTCAGAGTCATTAGTAAACTATAAGGGCAATTTAAATGTTACATTTGATGATATCATTTTTTGGAAGTAGGGTCATATTAAAAACATTCTGTACAAATTAGATAATACGATACATCTAATTTTCAAATATTGGAACACATTTCCTTTTCATTTTACTTCTCTTCTGTAACTGTTTTTACATAATTCCCTTCACCATTCTTTGCTTTGTCTTAGGTTAATAAAGTAAGTGTTCTGAGATTTATTTTGTGAGATACACATAGCTAATGTATTACTTTTTCTGTGATAATCAGGCACAAAATACCTGTCGCTTTATTGGTTGTAATGTCACACTTAAAAGAAGCAAAAACAGCTTGTATATTTGAATATGATCTTAGATTTCAAACAACACTCCTTTTGTTCCAATGAAGGGTGTTAACGTTTTAAGTAAACACAAATAAAACAAGGTAAAACAGAAAAAAAATTTCAAGTTTCTTCAAGGTGTTGCTAAAGACAAAGAATGTGAGTGAAATGCACAACATCACTCATGGTAGCTGAAGAGACAATGTGTGAAATCAAGAATGCTGTTTTCATTTTTCAGATGGCATGGACAAAATATAAAGCATAACCAAATTTCGTCTACCAGAAAGAAGGCTGAGCAAATACCCTCCAGTGTTTTCATAGTTTTCTCCTCTTTTAGTTCAACAATTGAGGCTGCTGCAAGCTCCTTGTGCTAATAACTTAATTAGCAATTCATTGTACCTAGCTCTGAAGCCTGATGCCATTGTTGGAAATAACTTTGAGAATGAAGGCAGCTCCACTTTGTTGAACGATTTCCATCTCTACAACCGGCTCTGGAAACCTAGGAGCATCACCTGGGCTTTCCTTTGTCAGCCCACAACGTATCACCAGGCTCAGATTAATGTCTAAGCCCCCTGTGCTCTCTGTGCCCACCCACCTTGCAGCTGTAATCACATTCTGAAATAGGGAATGCGGTTTTATCTAAGTGCTCCAAATCCACTGCCTCAAAAAAGGATGCCACAGGACAGAAGTGTCTTTTATTGAAATGAGCTGAAAGCATTTACATCTACTCACAAATGACTAATTGTGCCTGGAGCCAGGTGCACAAAGCAAATTATTTGATTTTGCTTTCATAGTTTTTAAGGAATAAAAGGTACATTGTATACCAAGAATCACCATATTGCTTTTCAAGATGTATTTATTGTTTCTAGGAATGATACCTGCTTTCTATTTATTATTCTAGTTAAATTTCCTTGTATTCTTTTCTTTTTACTGTTTTTATTTCCATATTGAATTTTATTCAGTGGAGCAAATGGAACTGCATTTTATAAAATCCTCTGTTGATTCATATATAAATATCAGGAAATGTAGGGCCTAAACAGAGATCGGCATTTATTTTGTGTAGTGCACTTGGTTCGATTTCATTCAAACTGAGTAACATAATGGCCATCAATAGATCAGAGCTTATGAATATGCATATTATAAAACTCATCCTCAAGATCTGTTCTAGAACCATTCTTATACAAAAATCTGTATAAATGAGAGTTTAATAAGAGAAAAAAATCAAGAGTATATATATATTAAGGGTTTTATTGCAAGGAATTGGCTTAGGTGAATGCGGAGTCTGATTAAGAAAAGTCCAAAATCCATAGAGTAGGCTGTCAGGAGAGTAAGATGAAACTTTCGTGTCCAAGGTGAAGCTGCAGTCCACAGTCATTTCTTCTTCTTAAGGAAAGCCTCAGTTCTCTTTTTAACTCTTTAAAGATCCTTAGGATAACATTTGCCCAACAATTTTTCCTGGCTTTCAGGGTCTTTGGGAGCCTAGTTTTTCCTCTGAAAGTGTTTGCTACACTCCACTGGGAATTTACATAATGGCGAAGTTGAAGGAAACATTCTTTGAAGCAAAGTGGCAGGGGTATCAGGATTACACGTAAGGTAGTGTGCATCCAGGAAGTGTGATTAGGTAAAAATTTTGTCCCTTTTGGATTTTGTACAGCTAGATAAGCCTTGTAAGCATGTTTATGTTTTCCTGTGTGATAGTTAGGGAGCCCTGGAGGATTTTGTTTGATTTGGCTTTGCTCTGTGTTTTATGTTTTAAAAACCAGAGGTGCCTCAAGGAACCTAATGGAGGCCTCCCCACAATACATCCTGCCCCTCAGAGGGGGATACCCACTAATTATGGGGTTTAAGAAACCTCGAGTTCTGAGGTAACCATGTAGTCCCAGATAATATTTCTCAAAATCCTATTACTAACCCAAAATTTAAACACACTCCATGACTTAGCATACTTCCATTAAAGAAAACATGGTACCAAAAATAAAAAAATTTCAAAGCAGAAAATAACTGGGTCTTGAAAAGGTTTTAAGGCCTCTTATTCTGATTGAATCACACCCACCAGTTTATCTAGGATAATCTCCTAAAAGTCAACTGATTGTGAGTGTTAATCACATCTGTAAAATACCTCCACAGCAACACCTAAATTAGTGTTGGATTAAATAACTGGGACTCTAGCCTAGCCCAGCTGACGCACAATCCTCACATTAACTTTTGTAGAATAATTTACATCTCTCTGGAGATTTTCCCTAATTTTTAAAATGAGACAATACATGCACAATCTCTCAAACTTTTCTTAGCTGTCTATTTCTTTTGAACTTCCAGATCATATCCCACTGAATTCCAATAGTTTATAAATCGTATGGAACAGTGGCATAACTAGGGTTGGTGTCACCCAGTGTGATAACTCAGAGTGTCACTCCCGCCAAGGACCTCCTCTCCGTATCAGACCGTACAGAATCCTTTGTAATGTCTCTTATCAATTTTAATCATAGAATAATATGTGATAAATATAGCGGTAAATGGCTTAAATGTAGTATTTCTTAGATTACATGAATACTCACCACAGAACTGTTTTGTAAAACCTTTCAACATTGAATTACAACATTATTAGTTACAATATTATTAGTAATGGAGTGGAAGCCTTTTTTAAAATTTTTCTCCTTCTTTTCCTTGAATTACTACTTCATTGTCAAGAAAAGTTATTGATCCAGGTTCACCAATACTAACTACCATAATACTGTAGCTAAAACAGAAGAAAATTTGAGAAAATCAGCTACAAAGATGTTGTCAGCAACGAAAACAACAGCACATGCTTGTAGCCTGTCCAGGTGGAACCACATGATTGAAAGTGTCAGTGTACTTAGGTAATAATGACAGCTCTGACCAGAGTACATTATCAAACCAAAACCAAACCCGTTGCTGTTGAGTTGATTCCAACACATAGTGACATTACAAGGTTCAAAAAGTAAATTAGCATAGAATCTTAGTCTTGTAGGTATATATTGATACATGTAAGTTGGGCTTATTAAAAAAAATGTTTTTCTTGTTATAACTAACCACAGGGATAGTTTTATTAAACATAATAAACTCCAGCTTAAACACTGCACAAAATTTTTATAGACAGTCATTTTGATGTCATCCCCTCTGAAAGTGTCACCTGGTGTGGTCTGCACCCTCCCATACCCCCTAATGACACCACTGGCTACCTGGTCTCTACTCTATTCTCCCAGGTGACTTGTGGCAGGCTTTGAAAGCTTAAGTTCCTCAGTTATTTTGGAGGCAATGGTTTTGAAGGCTATGGAGGTGCAAAACCATTGAGAGACTGCTGAGAAAGTTTGCACAACTCCGCCCTCCACTATATGAAGTTGTTCTGGCCTAACTGGCCGTACATGCACGGCAGCTAGAACTGGGAGCTAGTCTTCATCCTCAGGTAAAGTTTAGTGAACATGACTTGGCTTCTCAAGGTTTGAGCTTCTCCACTCAGTCTTTACATTCACGTTCATTCAGTTCCTTATGGCACACCTGAAGACAGATTCCCTTCTTATAAACTTGAAAAACATCCCAGTGGCCCTCTGCTGGCCCTGGATATTTCCAGAGGGAGGGGCTAGAGTCATATAATAGGGAAAACTCTGCTGGCCACACAGCAATCAAGCTGCTCAGCATGGAGAGATTTTCTTTTGGACACATCCTGGGGGAAATTGGTTCTGCTTGGGGCTCCCTCTAAAGGTGCAGCTGATGTGGTAGGCTAAGGAGGAAGTCACAGAGACATGTTGGACTTCTGGGTTGGGATGCTGCACCCTACAAATAATCTTTGTGGAGTGCAACCCAGAGACGTGGTTGGGCTGCACTGAGGCCAACTTGAATTCCTGGTTGAGGGAAAAGCAGGGCTTGGGAGGTAGAGGCAGAAGCAAAAGCCCTGAAGATTCTGGACATTTAGGCTGTATTTGCTGTTCTAGATGGAGGTCTGACCAAAGCTGACTTCCAAAATAAGGGCAGTCATGCTTTGATTTGTGCTGGTTGAGAATATTTGCTGTTCACAGGGCTGGTCTTCTTCTCTGGGCTAGATTGGGAGCTAGCAGTTTGAACTCAGGTCCATCAGTGAGTCCCAGATCTCTTTGCATGTGTAACACATGGACGTCATCAACTCAGTTTGCCAGGGTACTTATAGTCAGTGAGTAGCTCCATGTAAGGCTTTACTTCATAATCTTTATAGCCCACATTCATCCATGGATCTTTCATAATTTGCTTTAAAGTGCCTCTCTTACTGGAACTGAGGATGAGACATTTTTTGTTAAGGATTTCAACCTCCATGAACATGTAGAAGGGAATATGATATTTTCCATTCAGTATCTGCTCCCTCAGCTACATGAAGTTCTGTCTATCAAAGGCAGGCTTCCTCTGAGCAGCGTATATAGAACGACTCCCAAGCTTCACATATCCACTATGGTTTCATTGTACTTTTGGCTCTGGAAGAGTTCTTGGACAGAATAATGAGGACTGCTACAAAAGGTATCCAACTTTTTGCCAAAGATGAATTCCTTGCTGAAGACAATGCCTGCAATCTTGAGTTGTAACAGTATCTGAGAGCAGGTTTTTTGCTTTTAACTCTCTGTGTACACTAAACTTCTGGTGACAGTAGTACAAAGCAGACACTGGCAGAATTTGGCTTGGTCACTTTTTCTTTCACATTTCCATGAGCCACTAGGTAATCAAGCACTCTCCTTGAGTAATGTACTTCATGAAAAGGTACAGTTTTCTCAGTCTTGATCTCCTCAAATAACTAAAAACTATGTTAGGATAATTCAAAGTCTTCATTATTCTTACTTCATTGGAAAGTTTCAAAAGACTGGAGAAGTTCTGTTTAGTCTTTCCAATGATCTTGGCCCTGATGTTCAGCCAACCTTCTATCAATCTGGTCTAAACTACAGCCTCTAACTTTAGGGACCTTGTTGTGCTGTTAGGCACCCTCGAGTTGGTTCTGACTTGTAGCGACCCTATGTACAACAGAACAAAACACTGCCTGGACCTGTGCCATCCTCACGAAAATTGCTCTGTTTGGGCTCATTGTATCACTGAGGGTCTTCCTGTTTTTACTGACCCTGTACCAAGCCTTCTCCTGGGATTGGTCTCTCCTGACAACATGTGCAAAGTACATGAGCAGAAATATCATCATCATTGCTCCTAAGGAGCATTCTGGCTGTACTTCTTCTAAGACAGATATGTTTATTTCTTCAGGCAGTCCATGGCATATTCAATATTCTTTGCCAACACCATAATTCGAAGGCATCAATTCTCCTTCAGTCTTCCTTATTCATTGACCAGCTTTCACATGCATAGTTAGGCACACTTTCGTCCTGAAAGTGACATCTTTGATTTTAACACTTTAAAGAGGCCTTTGCAACAGATTTGCCCTATGCAATACGTAAATTGATTTCTTGACTGTTGTTTCCATGATAATTGACTGTGGATCCAAGTAAAATGAAATCCTTGGCAACATATTTCCTTTATTTATCATGATGTTGCTTATTTGTACAGTTGTGAGGATTTTTTTTTATGTTGGCATTAATCCATACTGAAGGATGTAGTCTTTGATCTTCGTCAATATTAGCTTCAAGTACTCTTCACTTTCAGCAAGCAAGGTTATGTCATCTGCATATGGCAGGTTGTTAATGAGTCTCCCTCCAATCCTGATGCTGCGTTCTTCTTCACGTAGTCCAGTTTCTTGGATTATTTTCTCATCATAAAGACTGAATAAGTGTGGCGAAAGAATACAACCCTGACACACAACTTTCCTGACTTTAAACCACTCCATATCCCCTTGTTCTGTTCAAAAGATTGTCTCTTGAACTATATATAGGTTCCACATAAGCACGATTAAGTGTTCTGAAATCTCATTCTTCATAATTTTATTTATAATTTGTTATGATCAACACACTAAAATGCCTTTGCATAGTCAATAAAACATATGCAAACATCTTCCTGGTATTCTAAGCCTTTAGCCAAGATCAGTCTGACGTCAGCAGATATATCCCTTGTTCCACATTCTCTTCTGAATCAGGCTTGAATTTCTGGCAGCTCCCTATGTATGTACTGCTGCAAATGCTTTTGAATTATTTTTAGGAAAATTTTATTTGTGTATGATAGTAATGATATTGTTTGATAATTTCCACATTCTGTTGGATCAACTTTCTTTGGAATGGGCACAAATGTGGATCTCTTCCAGTTGGTTGGCCAGGTAGAAACTGTCTTCCAAATTTCTTGTCATAGAATAGTGAGCACTTCTAGTGCTTAATCTGCTTGTTTAAACATCTCAATTGTTATTCCATTAATTCCTGGAGCCTTGCTTTTTGTCAATGCATTCAGTGGACTTCTTCATTGAATACCATTGGTTCTTGATCATATGCTACCTCCTGAAATGATTGAAAGTGGACCAACTCTTTTTGGTATAGTGACTCTGTATTTCTTTAACTTTCTTTTGGTGCTGGCTGCATTGTTCAATATTTTACCCTTATACTCCTTCAATATTATGAATCGAGGCTTGAATTTTTTCTTCAGTTGGTTCAGCCTGAGAAATGCTGACCATATTCTTCCCTTTTGGTTTTCTTACTCTAGTTCTATGCACATTTCATTATAATAATTTACTGTGTCTTCTTGAGCGGTAAGGTTTTTACCAATGGGTAAATTTAATGAAAGTAAAAGAAAGTTTTGAGGTAAACCCTGATGCTGGGCCAAGCTTGAATTCTGACTGACCCCAATTACATGTATCCCTTGTACTCAGGATCCTACAGATGAATGTGCTGGAGCAAATCTTGAGCCTGCACCAAGTTTGGATTCTGTCCAGTCCAAGCTACAGCCTCTAGCCTCAGAACTACTTCAATATACTGAATTAACAGACAACATAGGAGGTTATTAACTGGTCTTCCATGTAGGAGTATGGATATTATCTTATCACTGACAGTGTTGTTCTTCAGGATAGATCTTGAAATGTTCTTTTTGATGATGAATGCAACACCATTCCTCTTCATGTTGTCATTCCCAGCATAGCAGACTATACGATTGTCCGATTCAAAATGGCCAATACCAGTCCATTTCAGCTCACTAATGTCTAGGATATTAATGTTTATGCATTCCATTTCATTTTTGACGATGTCAGAGGAGACTCTGAAACTTTCTCGTGAATGTTGAGCAACTAAAGCAAAAGGAAGAAATGATGAAGTAAAAGAACTGAACAGAAGATTTAAAGGGTGGCTCAAGAAGACAAAGTAAAGTATTATAATGACATGTGCAAAGAGCTGGAGATGGAAAACCAAAAGGGAAGAACATGCTTGGCTTTCCTCAAGCTGAAAGAACTGAAGAAAAAATTCAACCCTCAAGTTGCAATAGTGAAGGATTCTATGCAGAAAATAATAAACTACACAGGAAGCATCAAAAGAAGATGGAAGGATACACAGAGTCATTATACCAAAAAGAATTGGTCAATGTTCAACCATTTCAAGAGGTAGCACATGATCAGGAATGGATGGTACTGAAGGAAGAAGTCCAAGTTGCTTTGAAGGCATTGGTGAAAAACAAGGCTCCAGGAATTGATGGAATATCAATTGAGGTGTTTCAACAAATGAATGTAGCGCTGGAAGTGCTCACTCGTCTATGCCAAGAAATATGGAAGACAGCTCCTTGGTCAACTGATTGGAAGAGATCCATATTTATGCCTATTCCCAAGAAAGGTGATCCAACCAAATGTGGAAATTATAGAACAATATCATTAATATCATACACAAGCAAAATTTTGCTGAAGATCATTCGAAAATGGCTGCAGCTCTATATCAACAAGGAACTGCTGGAAATTTAGGCTGGTTTCAGAAGAGGACTTGGAACCAGGGACATCATTGCTGATGTCAGATGGATCCTGACTGAAAGCAGAGAATACCAGAAGGATGTTTACCTGTGTTTTATTGATTATGCAAAGGCATTCAACTGTGTGGATCATAACAAGTTATGGATAGTATTGTGAAGAATGGGAATTCCAAAACACTTAATTGTGCTCATGAGGAACCTTTACATAGATCGAGGCAATTGTTCAGACAGAACAAGGAGATTGGTTTAAAGTCAGGAAAGGTGTGTGGCAGGGTTGTATCCTTTCACTATAACTATTCAATCTGTATGCTGAGCAAATAATCCGAGAAGCTGGACTATATGAGGAAGAATGGGGCATCAGAATTGAAAGGAGACTCATTAACAACCTGCATTATGCAGATGACACAACCTTGCTTGCTGAAAGTGAAAAGGACTTGAAGCACTTCCTAATGATCAGAGACCTCAGCCTTCAGTATGGACTGCACCTCAACGTAAAGAAAACAAAAATCCTCACAACTGGACCAATGAGCAACATCATGACAAACGGAGAAAAGATTGAAGTTGTCAAGGATTTCATTTTACTTGGATCCACAATCAACAGCCATGGAAACAGCAGTCAAGGAATCAAATGACTCATTGCATTGGGTAAATCTGTTGCAAAGAAAATTTTTAGAGTGTTGGAAGGCAAAGATGTCACCTTGAAGACTAGAGTGTGCCTGACCCAAGCAATGGTATTTTCAGTTGCGTCATATGCAAGTGAAAGCTGGACAATGAGTAAGGAAGGCCAAAGAATCTGTCTTGGAAGAAGTGTGGCCAGAATGCTCCTTAGAGGCAAGGATGGCGAGACTGCATCTTACATACTTTGGACATGTTGTCAGGAGGAATCAGTCCCTGGAGAAGGACATCATGCTTGGCAAAGTACAGGATCAGCAGAAAAGAGGAAGACCCTCAACGAGGTGGATTGACACAGTGGCTGCAACAATGAGCTCAAGCATAGCAAAGATTGTAAGGATGGCGTAGGACCCAGCGGTGTTTCATTCTGTTGCACATAGAGTCGCTATGAGTCTGAACCAACTCGAGGGCACCTAACAACAACAACAACAATAGGAGGTTAGACTTATTCTTTAAAGGATGGACAAAACAGAGGAGAAAGAAAAAGAGTAAAGGGATTCATTGCAGAAGGGTTGAAATCTTTAAACTATTATTCAGAAATTGGGGAAATAAAAGGAGCCCTGAGGTGTCAAAACAAAGTTCTCTCTGAGGGTATCAGTCTCACATATGGGGTGCTGGTTTCCCAGCATTGAAAGACCCTAAACAAATTTGGTTTATTCACCCTAATTCGAAAGTATTTGGAAAGGTGTAGGACACAGATAACAATGCAAAACTTGACCTGCAATTTTCCTTTGGCAGTGGTACAAATCTCATTTTGTGTATTAGTATCACCAGCTTCTAGAGGAAACTTTACTAAAATGGGTTCTGAGAGAAGATCCTGAGGAACAATCTCACTGACTTTGAATACCATGGAATGAAGGAGCATGTTCTGCTTGATACAGGACCCACAGCTTACTACTGAGCAATCACAGGTGGTATTAAATAATGCAAACACTTTGAAAACTGGCTCCAGTGGTGCAGCAATCCTAGTAGGTGGGACAAAGACTATTGTAAACTTTATTCTGCGAAAGCGAATTGTCTTTACCCTGCTCTAAATGTCGAATAGAACACCCCAAATAAAGTGACCTATACGGTGTGCTTGCAAGCCAGGCGAAATTGACTTTATGCTGACCTGCATGTCAACCCACTTACTATGCCTCTTACCCAGGTTATGATAAATGCTATAATAACGACACCCCTTTTACATGGGTCACCAGGTAATCTTGCTGCTGCAACATAAACAAATGCTTCCAGAAGATATATTTCATTTGTTGTCTTGGCTTCTTCTTATAGGTCATAGAGATGATAAGGAAATTAAGTGATTAGATAAAAGAATGAGGAAAGACAAAGAAGGTGGCTGGCCTCCACCTGCTCACAAAAAATATCCTTTTGATTTTACCCATTTTCTACTTGTTAGCAGAAAAACATCTCAGCTTCAAAAATTTGTCACCTACACAACTCTCTTACTTTACTTAAATTGTTTCAACTGTTAAAAGAGGCAGGAAGCAGCTCTGGTCCTCAGGACCCTCAAAGACTTAGAAATGGATCAAAAGGAGGAGAATAAGGTTTCCTTGGGAACAGAAGCTTATCTACTGAAAGTAACACCTATGGTGAGCACTGAAATTGCACCCATGTCCGAACATCTGATACCCATCTTTTAGGTGAATGTATCATAATATCAGCTCAAAAATACATGTCAAGCTTGTTCATCTTTTACTTAAGGTACCATGGCACTACGTGAACATTACAACTGTACCTTCCTTGCTTTCACTGATGAAAATTGGTCTATGATGTACTCAAGTCATTTTTCTCAGTTTCTTCTCTTTCTACAATCAGCACAGCAAGATCACAGTCTGCTTTGTGCCATGGAGGCTCTCAAATATGAAAGTATTCATTTTAACTTGCTGAATGATCTCTCACAACCGGCAATGGAAATTGTGACGGTTAATAGAAACTGCTTGGTGGTACACATACCTCCTTCAAGTGGCAGCCAGGGCACATGCCATACCTGCCACACCTTACATATGACTCCGCTTGGGAAGCAGGAAAAGGAAAGCCCAGGCAGGGCTTTCACTAGGCTTAGCGTCACTCAGTGCGATAACTCATGGTGTCACCACCTGCATGGACCTTCTCCTGTTCCAGGCATAACAGAATCCTTAGTAATGTTTCTTATCAATTTTAATCATAGAATCATATCTGATAAACATAGTTGTAAATAGTTTAATGTAACATTTCTTAGACTATATGAGTACTAACAACAGAACTGCTTTGTAAAATCTTTCTACGATGAATTACATTATTGCAATATTATCAGTAACAAAGTGAAAACCTTTTTTGATTTTTCTCCTTTTCCTTTAATAACTACTTCATTCTCAAAAAAGTTATTGATATGGGTTCACAAATAATTGCCAGAATATTGTAGCTAAAATACCAAAAAAATTGACAAAATAAGTGACTTATGAAAACACCTGCAAGAGTGAAAACAATAGTGCATGCTTGCACAGCATGCAGACGAAACCAAGTGATTTGAAGTGTCATTGTAACTGGGTAATTATGACAGCCCTGACCAGAGCACGCTAGAAGGTTAAAAAGTAGATTAGCATAGAGTTTTAGCCTTGTAGGTATATCGATATATGTAAACTGGGCTTATGAATATTGTTTTTGGTGTTATAATTAATTACAGGGATATTGTTATAAAAATTCATAAATTTTTGTTGAAACTGCAAAAATTTTATAGACAGTCATTTGGTGTCACCTCCTCTGACAGGGTCACCTGGTGTAGTCTACACCCCGCTGGCTCCCCCAAGGAACACCACTGATATGAAAAATCAAGTGTAATCAAAATGATTTGAGATAACATTTATAAATCCATTTTATCCTAACATTTAGTCACCGTCTTTTTTTTTTTTTCAGGCTGCAATTAACTCATACCCTCCTCTAACTATATTTCCCTTTTGTTCATTATAAAATGTTTCTTTCAATGAACCAATGAATATGTTTTGTACAAAGTTCCTCTAAGATGCTCAAAAAAAAATTACTCCATTCCTTTTGATTCATAAACATGCCATTACAATTTGTGGAAAAATTCTATATATCAGGGAAATATGATTTTTCTAAGATGTAGGTGTAGTTCTCTACGCTCCTGAAACATCACAAAATCCTATGGGGATAACTGAAATGATTTCTCACTCAAAAAGATCTAGATCCATGCTCTTCAAAAAAAGGTTAGCGAGAAGGTGGAGCCAACTTGGAGTTATAGACATGAACACCATGAAGTTCTTCCACAGAAAAGACCCAAAAACTAAGTAAAATAGCGACAAATGTCAGTCCTGGAACCCTAAGGATCAAATGAAGAGATAACTCAACCAAGCACTGACAGAGAACAGAAAGTGAGGAGAGATGCAGAGCGCAGGTCCCCTATCAGCTAACACAGCACAAATTTGCCATCTTGGATTCCTCAGCCACTGAAAGTGGCAGACAGGGAGTACAGGAAGACAGCTTTAAAAAGCTCCCAACAGGAGACAGAGTAGCCAGTAACCAGTGATACACTCTTTCCCACCTCCACCCCATTGTGGATGCTTAGCTGGGGATATGCTGGCTCGTTGACACTTGTATTCACCCCACCCATACTGTCAGCTCTTTCAGTGACATTTTGTTGTTGTTATTGCTTTTTTCATCTACTTTTGGTTCCTCTTCTCTCTCACCTTCTTCCCTTCCTTTCTTTTGAACACCTGGCTCCATGTGCCATCTCTGCTCCTTCTTGACAGGCTGTGAAGCACCACTCAGCCAGAGAACGACTTCCCCAGTCACTGCTGCCATGCTGGTGGGATCCCTGGGAGCATTTTTTTTTTTTTTTTTTTTTGCTTTTCATTATTTCTCAGTTTCTCTTCTCTCTCTACTTTCCTTCTTTTCCTGTTTCCTAAATACCTGGCACTCTATGCCATCTCTGCCCCCTCTTGAGAGGCTGTGCAGTGCCACCTGACTTGGGAGCCATTTCCCCAGTCTGTATCACCACACCAGTGGATTCCCTTGGGAGTTTTTTTTTTTTTTTTTTTCCTGATTTCTTGTCATTCCCTACCACCCTTCCCTTCTTTTCTCCTGAACACCTGGTGCCATGTGCCATTGCTACTTCTTCTAGATGGGCTGTGCAGTGCCACAGAGCTGGGGAGCCACTTCCCCAGTCTGTGCCACCACACCATGGGACTCCCTTGCAGCATTTTTTTGCTCTCTTCTTTTCTTTTTTCAGTTACTTGTCTCTCTCTCTACCTTCTTTCCTTACCCTTCTCCTGAACACCTGGCACCATGTGCCATATCTGATCCTTTTGGACAGGCTGTGCAGCGCCACTTGGCTGGGTACCTGCTTCCGGTGTAAACCCTTGGAGCATTTCTTTTCTTTCCTTTCTTTCTTCTTTTTGTCTTGGTTTCTTGTCTCTCTCTACATCGTTCCATTCCTTGCTCTTGACCAAATAGCTGCTTGTGCTTTTTCCTCTCCTTTTTTTTAAATCTAGTTTCTTATCTCTCCATTCCTTCCTGTCCTTTCTCCCACACACCTAGCTACATGTGTTGTACCTGTTCCTTCTTGATGGGCTGTGCCTCACTGTCTGGCTAGAAAGCCATGAGCACATGGCTTCCCCGGGTCTGTGCCACTCTAACTGCAGTCCCTGTCTGTACTTTTTTTTGGGGGGGGGCTCTTGTTTCTCTCTCCTCTTTCTATTCTTTCCCACACCTACTTAGCTCCACATATCACAAAATCCCCCCTCTCTCGAGCCTATCTGCACCACATATTCTTCCTGAGCAGCACAGGAATGGTCTACCCAAACCTACCCTGAACTGAACCCAGCCCCGCCCTGTTGGTCCCAGTACATGCCACTAATGACCCATTCCAGACCTTCCCCTTCCACTGGACCTACCCTGCTGTACCACAGCTGAGCAATTGGCCCTGTCCTTTGGACAAGGTGGTGAGAATTGTCGTGCCCACAGACAAGCAAACAACAAAGTACTCCCAGCATGCCTCCTCAGACATAACTAAATAAAACAAAAAAGCAGGATGAAACAAACAAATATACAATCAATAAGTGAAGAAAATAACAACTGAATGTCATTAAGAATTTGATTGTCAGCAGACAATATCAAAATATAAAAAAACAGGACAGGGTGGTTCCAGTAGATGTCCAAAATAAAACACCAGATGACATTTCAGTAGAAGAAAAAGGCACAGGAACTACCTGATATGGAATTTGAATCTCTAATATTCAGAGTTATCCAAGAGTTAAAGGCAAAAGCAGACAAAAATGAGAATAAAAAAATAGATACAATCATGGAAAAGGCAGACAAAACACTGGAAGAATTCAGGAATGTAACACAGGAACAAAATGTCGAAATAAACTCACAACTAGAAGTCAAACAAAAACAATACTTAGAAATCAAAAAGATAAACAACAAGATTTCAGAAATGGACAATGTCATACATAAGGAGGTCTGAGAAGCAGATTTGAAACAATGGAAGACAGGATCAGAGAAATTGAAGAAAACACTTGGATACAACAATGTTTGAAGAAAAATTAGAGAAAAAACAAAGAAACATGAAGAAACTCTGAGAATGATGTGGGAAACAATCAAAAGCAAAAATTCATGAGAGATTGAAAATCCAGAACAGGGGGAGAAAACAGAAAACACAGAGAGGATCATTGAAGAATTGCTGACAGAAAACTTCCCTAGTATCATAAAAGATGAAAATCTAACCATCCAAGAAGCTCAACAAGCCCCATATAGGAGAGACTCCAAAAGAAAATCACCAAAGCATACTATAATCACACTCACTAAAACCAAAGACAAAAAAAGAATCCTAAGAGCAGCTCGAGAGAAACAAAAAGCCACATACAGAGGGGAAACAATAAGACTAAACTCTGATTATTCCGCAGAAACCATGACGGCAAGAACACGATGGGATGACATACATATAACCTTAGAAGGAAAAAAAAAATTGCCAACTGAGAATAATATATCCTGCAAAACTCTCATTTAAACATGATGGTGAAATTAGGACATTTCCAGATAAACAGAAATTAAGGGAACATATAAAAACCAAATCAAACTTACAAGAATTATTAAAGGGAGTCCTTTGGTTAGAGAACAAACAACATCAGATGACAGCCTGAATCCAGGACTCAGGACTGCATCAGCCAGATACCGAGCTAGGAAATGAACTCTCAAGGATGATTATCCAAAACAAAAGCAACTGCAACGGGCGCCAGAGAGGTTAATTTGTAAATGACAACAAACTCAGAACAATAAAAGAGGGAATAAATGGTATAAGTATAGAACTTTCAAATGGAGAGGAAGGCAAGGCAATACAAACTAATAAAAGACTGGTTCAAACATAGGAAGATAAGTGTAATTTCAAGGTAGCCGCAAAGAAAGTTAACAAACCAACTCATCAAAATAAAGAAGAAAAACATAAAGTCTCAGTAAAAACAAAATTTACAAAAGCAAGAGAAATGAAAAAAAAAAATCCATAAACAAAAGGAATTCAGTACAGGAGACTAAGAGGAACAAAGGAAATGTCAGCACCACCAAAAAAGCACTACAAAATGACAGCAATAAACTCACACTTATCAATAATCACACTGAACATAAATGACCTAAATGCACCAAAAGAGACAAAAAGTGACAGAATGGATAAAAAAGCAGGATCCAACAATACGCTGTTTAAAAGAGACACCTTAGAAACAAAGACATAAGTTTATTAAAAATCAAAAGATGGAAAAAAATATCAAACAGCTAACAAAAAAAGTAGGAGTGTCAATGCTAATCTCAGATGAAATAGACTTTAAAGCAAAACCCACCATAAAAGACAAAGAAGGTCATACATAATGATTAAAGGGACAATCTGTCATGAAGACATAACTGTAATAAATACCTATGCACTCAATGACAAGGCTCCAAAACACATAAAACAAACTCTAAAAACACTGAAATGAGAAACTGACAGTTCCACAATAATAGTAGGAGGCTTCAACACACCACACTTGGTAAAGGGTAGAACATCTCAAAAGAAACTCAACAATGATACAAAACATCTAAAGGCCACCATCAACCTACTTGACCTCACAGACATATACAGAACACTCCACCCAACAGCAGCAAAGTACACGTCCTTTTCCAACACACATGGAACATTCTCCAGAATAGATATCTTAGGCCACAGACCAACCCTCAACAAAATCCAAAGCACTGAGATACTACAAAGTATCTTCTGTGATCACAACACCATGATGGTAGAAATTAACAACAGGAAGAGCAAGGAAAAAAATTCAAATACATGAAAACTGAAAAACACCCTGCTTAAAAACCACTGGGTAATAGAAGAAATCAGAGCTGGAATCAAAAAATTCTAAGAATCAAAGGAGAATGAAAAAACATCATACCAAAACCTTTGGGACACAGCAAAAGCAGGCCTCAGGTGTCAATTTACAGCAATAGATGCACATATCAAAAAAGAAGAAAAAATCAAAACATTAGCTATGCAACTCAGACATATAGAAAGAGAACAGCAAAAGTAGGCTGCAGCCACCACAAAAAGGAAATAATAAAGATCAGAGCAGAAATAAATGAAATAGAGATTAGAAAAAATAATAGAAAGAATCAACAAAACCAAAAGTTGGTTCTTTGAAAAGATTAAAAAAATTGACAACCCATTGGCCAAATTGACAAAAGAAAAACAGGAGAGGATGCAAAGAATCCAAATAAGAAATGAAAGGGGGACATTACAGCAGACCCAACTGAAATAAAAAGGATCATAACTGAATACTATGAAAAACTATACTCCAACAAATTGAAAATCTAGAGGAAATGGACAAATATCTAGAAACACACCATGCAAACTAATATAAAATGATGTTGAAAATCTCAAAAGATCCATAACAAGAGACTGAAAAGGTAATAATAATAGTAATAAAAACTCCCCACCCAAAAAGCCCTGGCCCAGGTGGCTTCACTGGAGAATTCTACCAAACATTCAGAGAAGAGCTTATACCAGTACTACTCAAACTGTTTCAGAACACAGAAAAGAAAGGGATACTTACAAATTTATTCTATGAAGCCAGCCATACCCTGATACAAAATTAGTCAAAGACACCACAAAAAAAAGAAATTTACAGACTAATATCTCTCACGAATATAGATGCAAAAATTCTAGCCAATAGAATGCAGCATCATATCAAAAAATAATAATAATAATACATCATGACCAAGTAAGATTCATACCACATATGCAAGGATGGTCCGTCATCAGAAAGTCAAAGTAATCCACCACATAAATAAAACAAAACAATCATACGATCATCTCAATCCATGCAGAAAAGGCATTCAACAAAGTCCAACACTCATCCTTGATAAAAACTCTCAATAAAATAGATATAGAAGGGACATTCCTCAACATAATAAAGGGCATCTTTTTTTTTTTTTTTATACAAAAGCAATAGCCAACATCAATCTTAATGGAGAGAGACTAAAATCATTCCCCTTGAGAACGGGGACAAGAAAAGGGTGCCCTTTATCACAACTCCTATTTTACATTGTGCTGGAAGTCCTAGTTAGAGCAATAAGGCAAGAAAAAGAAATAAAAAAAAGAAATAAAGAGCACCCAAATTGGTAATAAAGAAGTAAATCTAAAAAAATTAGTAAGTCAAAAAACAAGAAAGTTGTAAAAGGAAAGAGAACATATGTTTTAGCTTTTCACAATTTTTATTTTGAGAGCACTTTCTAAGCATTCAGATCTCTTGCAGGGATGGGGAAATTATGCTATAATCACTGAGTTCTTTACACTCAATTAGACTTGAAATAGGATAAAAGTGAAGTGGGTGACTGTTATCCCTCAGGCGAGCAAACCCGATACGAGTTCTGCAAGATTTGGTTTATAGAATTAATATGGACTCTTACAATAGAGACTTTGCACCATATTATGTTTCTTAGTAGCCTGTGGTATGAATATAAAAGTTATTCTCAACATTTTTTTTTTTTTTTTTTGCCACAGGGAGATATGGACTCTCAAGTGAAGTTAGCTTACCTTTATCTAACCCAAATTACCCCCAAAGCATCAAACATCCCTACAAACCAATGGTGTGTCTTGTTGATGTCTCCAGAAATAGCTCTATGGACTTGGGAAATAAGAATAAAGGAAAGAATTTCTTTTGAATTTAGTGTCTGTGGAGGATTTGCTCTGCTCAGCTCAGCTAATGCAAAAGCAATACCTAACTTTTGTAGTAAGCGTGACGGTACCCAGTGTAACTGGGATTCTCACAAATATAAATTCAGCCTTGAGCTAAACCAGCAATACACAGGAAGGGATTTATATTCAAATCAGTGCAGTGAAAGGGTTAAAAATAGTTAATTGATACGTAATATCAAAGCAAGAGCATGATTTTACAAAAATGTAGAAAAAATCTTTCTTCCAATTGATGTCATAATCACCTATTATTGTTGCTGTTGTTAGGTTCCTTCAAGTCAATTTCAACGCATAGCAACCCCGTGGGACAGAGCAGAACTACCTCATAGGGTTTTCTAGGCTATAATATTTACAGGAAGAGATCACCAGGTCTTTCTCCCATGGAGCTGCTGCATGAGTTCGAACTGCAACCTTTTAGCTCTAGCTGAGCACTTCAGTGTTTTGCCACCGGGCTCCTTCTTATCTATTATCTATTACAGGACTTAAAATGTGGTATACCAACTCTTTGATTTAATGTTTGATATTTTACTTAAGATTTCCTTCTTTTGAAATTGTGAAAAATGCTAAAGAGTGTGTTGTATAATCACTGTTATTATCATAGGAATGTCCTCTAACCAAATAAAGCAAAGGAGTTTTAGAAAGAAACCCTCTTGTGTATCCTACTCCTAAATATTATTTAAGGGAGTAGTTTCCAAACAGAAGTAGTTCTTTCCCCAAGGGAAATATGACAATATCTGGAGACATATTTGGTTATCATAACTGGCGGATGCTACTGGCATTTAGTGAGTAGAGACCAGGGATGTGCATAATATTCTACAGTGCACAGCACAGCTTCCCATCACCAAAAAATTATCTTCCCAAAAATGACAAGAGTGCTTAAGTTGAGAACCGTGATCTAAATGAAGAAACTAAAGATAATTGACATATAATTGGATAAATTGAGGATTATCTTCATACTAATGTTGGAATAGGAGCCCTGGTGGTGCAGTGGTTAAGCACTCTGCTACTAACTAAAATGTTGGCTGTTCAAACCCATAGCTGCTCCTGTGGAGAAAGATGAGGCAATCTATTTCCATAAATGTCACATTCTTGGAAACCCTAAGGGTAGTTCTACTCTGTCCTACAGGGTTGCTATGGGTTGGAGTCTGCTCAAAGGCATACAACAACAACAACGATAGAACGCTAATATTTAACACTTCCCATTAGGGAATAAACTGTAAATAGTCACATACTGTTATAGATTAAATTGTGTCTCCCCAAAATATGCGTTATAAATCCTAACCCCTTTATTGGTGGATGTAATCATATTTCATAATTGTATTTTTATTATGTTAATGAGGTCATATGTGTCTTAACACCGGGGGGGATTAACCAGTAAGCAAGGTATGCACAGGTTTACAATAAGCAAGGTACACATGGGCTTAATGGTGGTTATTTACTGGACTGCAGTGAACAATTACACATGGGTTTCTCCACATCTTTGATATGGTGAAAAACAGATGAAATTGTGCACCATAGATTAGTAAATTAGCACAAGTAAGCCCATGCATATCTTGCTTACTGGGTAATCCATCCCTCCTTAAACCAATCACTTCTGAGATATGAAAACAGCAGATTAGGCACAGAAGAAAGGAAGCACAGATGGAGAAAAACGGATGCCATGAGGAGATCACATTTGCTTCCTAAGTATACATTGCCATGACAATTGAAGTATCTTTACAAGTTCCCCTCTGGTTTTCAGTTACTTTCACTTCAGTCATGTTACGGAAGTAGGTTAATTTCTGGCCTTCAAAATCTTGATGAATAAATTTAACAGCGATTTATTAGATGTAAATCCTGGTGGCATTGTGGTTAAGTGATATGGCTGCTAACAAAAAGGTCGGCAGTTTGAATTCACCAGGTGCTCCTTGGAAACTGTATGGGGCAGTTCTACTCTGTCCTATAGGGTCACTATGAGTTAGAATGGACTGGGTGGCAATGTGTTTGGTGGTTTTTTTTTTTTTTTTATTAGATACCTTTTATGATCCAGAAATTATTTACATGTAGATATTAATTATTAAGGGAAATAATGAAGAAAGTGTCCATATGGAAGTTGATAACTTGAGATTTCAGAGGGAATGAACTACCAATGTTATATATTGGATATGGCAAAGAAGGCAGATGTTAACTGAAAAGAAAAGGAAAAGGAAAGGAGGAGAGCTGAAAATGAGTGAGATATAATTGAAGAACAAGAATAAATCAGCTCAGATGACTATATTTTACAAAAGGATATGGAAAGATAAATGTGTGTATGCTGATAATGACCACACTGTAAAAGGTCTTCAATGCCAAGCTAAGGAGCTTTGGTTTTGGTTTTTGTTTTTATTTTTTAAGCAAATAGGTAATCTATAAATCTTTTGTTATAGAGATGTGAAACGGGGAAAGAAATTTTCTAGAATGATTATTCTGTAGGCAGTATGTAGAATGGATTATGCACTGGAGAAGGGATTGGGAACAAATTAGATATTGAGAAATGAAGTTTAAGAGGAATACCAATTCTGGAGATAAATATGGAAAGTCAAGCCATTAATTTTAACTTCCTGGTGAAAATGCAAATCATCCAAGAAAAGGATCTAATGAGTGAATATTGAGGTATACTACACTTAGGAAATGAGAGTGAGAATAGAATACTAAATACTTGATCCACGTGGTTAAAGAAAAAAGAAAAATATGGTGCAGAATCAGTTAAGTCAAAGATCATGGTGCATTAATTATTGTAATACCATGCTTATTTATGATTGACAACTATTTTATTTAGAATTATTATATTTATGCTGATAAGATTGGTTCAGGATTTGCCAATGCATATAAACGTTCTCTTTAATACTAAGATGGATATAATAATGCTAAGATAAAATGGGCTGGGACATTTTGCACCTTTACACTTGCACTGGCAATTTTTGAAACAAAGAAATTATTCTGTCCTTAATTTTTTTAGTTTTCACACACAAAAAAAAATTCAGCAGGTGCTTCTGTATGTAAAAAGCCTTGGCGTGCTTAGTCATCTTAGTTCAGTTTGTTCTTTGCTATTATAAACGTGTTGGTCAATTTAGCTTTTCAAAGATCATTTTATACAGATTTGCTTAATTCATTTATTCATTCAAAACTCCATTTAATTTAGATTTGAAAATTAATAAGTATGTAATTGAACATAATATCCTTCAACTGGGTCAAATTAATGGGCATTAATATATTGAAGCTCATGAGTATTATAGTTGGCAGTTCTTTTGTTAATGTAAGTGCTATAGAGAATAAACATAATAGTTTCCTTAATATCTAACCCCAAAACCCATTGCCACCGAGTGGATTCTGACTCATAGCGACCTTAATATCTTAATATATTATATAATATATTATAATATCTTAATTGTATAATATATTATAATATAATATCTTAATATATTATACCGTAATATCTGTCTGCTGTAATTTTTGTTATGGTCACTTTACCAAAAGTGCATATTCAAGTGACATTTTTACATATCTATGTGTCCCTGTATTGTTCCTCCTTAGTATTCTTACTTGACACTCCTTGGCCCATTTGTTTATATATTTATTTATTTATTGTACTTTAGATGAAAGTTCACAGAGCAAATTAGTTCCTTATTAAACAATTAATACACATATTGTTTTGCGACATTAGCTGCCAACCCTGCAACATGTCAACACTCTCCCTTTCTCGACCTTGGGTTCCCCATTATCAGCTTTCCTGTTCCCTCCTGCCTTCTCATCCTTGTCCCTGGGCTGGTGTACTCTTTTAGTCTCATTTTGTTTTATGGGCTTGTCTAGTCTTTGGCTGAAGGGTGGGCCTCAGGAGTGACTTCAGTACTGACTTAAAAGGGTGTCCAGTTGCCATACTCTGTGGGTTTCGCCAGTTTTTGTCAGACCCGTAAGCCTGGTATTTTTTTGTGAGTTAGAATTTTATTCTCTATTTTCTCGAGCACTGTCTGGGACCCTCTATTGTGATCCTGTCAGAGCAGTCAAAGCAGTATCTGGGCAACATCTCGATGTACTGGACTCAGTCTAGTGGAGGTTGTGGTAGATGTGGTCCATTAGTCCTTGGACTAATCTTTGCCTTGTGTCTTTGGTTTTCTTCACTCTCCCTTACTCCAGCCAGGATGGGACCAGTAGATGTACCTTAGATGGCCACTTGCAGGCTTTTAAGACCCCAGGTGCTACTTGCCAAACCCTTGGTCCATTTTGATCCAAATACACAAGATTTCCTTCAGTCAGAGAAATCGTCCTTGTTTCTAAAACTGCTTTTTCTCTTGTTCCTTTCTATATTATCTTTTCCCAAAATTTATACTAAATGTTTTTTTCAATATCATCCAATGACAGAGTCTTATATGCTTTGCTCCAGAGTGCCAAGAGTTAGCAACATGCTCCCATGTCAATTGAGATTGCCAGTACATCTCTAGGGGTAGGAAGGGAGGGAAGGGACAATTAACATTTGTCCTAATGTGGCATTTTACTCCAACTGCCTGGTAGACTATAGTTTAGTAAAGTGAGGATGCCCTTTAATTGAGAGAGTAAAAATATTGTTACCGTGGTAAAGGATTTTAATTTTTTATTTTTTGTTTTGCTACTCTATCCAGCATCTAGAATCTATTTTTTGTTTTTGGCAGTTACAGTAAACTGGAGCTGCCTGAAGTTTTTTCTGGCTTCTGTATCACCAAAGTTACTATGTTAGGTACTTATATGGCAGACAGTCCTGTACAGGGAAACAGTCTTAACAGTTTGGAGTAAAAACAACAGCTACATCCTTTGAATGTACTAATCACACTCTAGCCTAGATCTTTACCTACCTCAATCATTCCAGTAAATACTCTCTAATTTGCTGATATCTTACCTTTTTCTTTTTAATTTGTTTTTCTGAAGGGAAATTCAATCAATGAGCTCTACCCAGAGCTAAAATCTCTCCTCCCTTTGTAACTTCACTGTCTTTTGTCAATTTTTCCCACCTGCTTTAAAGCTTCCAAATTTGCTTGAAAATTTTGATCATCTTTGGCATAATTACTTCTTGCTAATGATTCTATAGATTATTTTTTACTTTTATATTCCTCCAATTATTGTGTAGATTATATTTGGGGGAAGGGTAACATGTGAGCTCAAAACTCATGTCTTCACTTAGACACCTTAATCTTGAACAGGTAATAACATTTCAGCGTACTTCAAAATGCTGCTCATTCAGAGATATTTTATGTTCTTAAACTCTTAAAGTCATGGTTAAATTGATTTTTTAACAATCACCTGACGTCTATATACTAATGCTGTAATACTATAATGCCTGTATAGCCTTGATTTTGCAGCAACAGTCTTATCTTCTGATATGTGGCATTTGGGGCAATATTGGGCATCCCAGTTGGTACACTGTTCTATACTTCTGACCTGATTATTGACTGGCAAAATACATTCACCAGTTAAGTAAGATCATCAGTGTAGTTGTCTCAAAAGTTAGAGGAGTCAACTCACAGAAAGGAAACTAGTCTTCACAGCAGAATTTCTGTGGGGGAATCCTCCATGAAACTTTGCAGAAGTTTAAAATTTTATTTTAGGACATAAATTAACATTTTTTTAACTCATTAAAGTTCAGTGTTTTTAGAAATCATCCTTTGCTTGTGTAAGCATCTACTAGAAACTGACACACCCAGTAGTACTATGCATTTCATTAAGGAACTGAGCATTTACTGAGAAGCACATATATAAGAGACATACACCAAAACATACTTATTTTTACTCCAAGAGCTAGTTACAACTCTGCTACCTAATAACTGATGCCCCTTGATAAGTAATTCAATCTCCGAAAGCCTCAGTTTCTTGTTAAATATAGTCATATAGTCTGTGATTCCTGCACAGGATAGTCAAAAGAAAAATTATATAAATCAGTTTTAAATATGTCAAGATTATGCAAATTTGAATATAATTTAATTAAATAAATAGATTTTACTTGACTAAATGATTTCTGATTCTGGTCTAGTCTTATGGTGAAGAATGTGTTACAACTTAGAAGGAAAGAACACAAACATCTTAGCTACCCAAGAGATAATAAAGAGTTATCTATTTACTGCATGGTAGAGAGTCGGACTACAAACGGAAAGAACATGATCGGTATTTCTCATGCTGAAAGAACTGAAGAGGAAATTCAAGCCTTGAGTTGCAATACTGAAGGATTCTAAAAGTATAAAATTGAATGACACAGACTACCTCAAAAGAAGATAAAAAGAATACACAGAATCAGTATTCCAAAAATAATTGGTTGGTATTCAACCGTTTCAGGCAGAAGCACATGATCAAGAACCTCTGGTACTAAAGGAAGAAGTTCCTGTGCTGAAGGCAGTGACAAAAAACAAGTTTCCAGGAAATGATAGACTAATAACTGAGATGCTTCAACAAACAGATAGCACAATGGAAGTGCTTACTTGTCTATGTCAAGAAATTTGGAAGACAGATACCTCACCAACAGACTGGAAGAGATCCATATTCATACCCAATTCCAAAGAAAGTCAATCAAACAGAATGCAGAAATTATTGAACAATATCATTAATATCACAGGCTAGCAAACCTTTGTTGAAGATAATTCATAAATGATTGCAACTATACATTGACAGAAAATCTCTAGAAGTTGAAGCTGGATTCAGCATAGGATGTAGAGCAAGTGCTATCAAGGGATCTAGGCTGAATACAAAGAATACCAGAATGATGTTTGCCTGTGTTTTATTGACTACATGAAGGCATTCAACTACATGGCTCATAACAAATGATGGATGATATTTGAAAGAATGGAAATTACAGAACATTTAATTGTGCTCATGCAGAATTTGTACATGGATCAAGAGGCAGTCATTTGAACATAAAAAAGGATATTGAGCAGTTAAAAATTTTAAAAGGCATACAGCAAGGTTGTATCATTTCACCTTATTCAATCTGTATGCTGAACAAATAATTCTTGAAGTCAAACTATATGAAGAACACTGCCTCAGGATTCAAGAAAGGCTCTTTTAACAACCTGTGATATGCAGATGACAGAATCTTGCTTGCCTAAAGTGAAGAGGACTTGAAGCAACAACTGATGAAGGTAAAAGACCACAGTTTTCAGCATGGATTACACCTGAACATAAAGAAAATGAAAATTATCACAACTGGACCTATAAACAACATTATGATAAATGAAGAAGAAATTGAAGTTGTCAAATATTTTATTCTACTTGGATCCGCAATTAATATCCATGGAAGCAATAGTCAATAAATCAAACAATGCATTGCGCTGTGCAACTGTGCTACAAAAGGTCACTGTAAAGTTCAATAAAGTAGTCACTTGATGACCAGGGTGAAGCTGACCAAAGCCATGGTCTTTTTAATCACCTCATAAGCATGCAGAAGCGGGTCAATGGAAAAGGAAGACAGAAGTAAAATTGATGCATTTCAGTTGTGGTGTTGGCAAAGAGTATTTAATATTCTCCCCCCCCCTTAAAATTTTTTTTTTCCAAAAGAATATTCAATGTTCTGCCAAAAGAACAAACAAATCAGTCTTAGAAGAAATACAGCCATAATGTGCCTTAGAAGCAAGGATGGCAAGATGCCTACTCTCTTACATTGGACACATCATCAGGAAAGGCTAATCTCTACAAAAGGACATCGTGTTTGCTTAACCAATGAAAATTAAAGAAATCCTTAATGAGGTGCTTTGACATACTAGCTACAACAATGAACTTAAATATACCAATGATCATGAAGATGGCACAGGACTGGGCAATATTTTGTTCTGTTGTAAATAAAGTCAGCACGTGTCAGAACCGACTAGACACTAATTAACAAGAACTGAGTTTCAGAAAAGAGTGCCCACATTAATAATATCCAGCCCATGAACACAGGAACATGCTTTAATTTCCCTTCCCAATAAGCCTGACATTCTGATATGTGCACGGGGTGATAGTGGATATATTTCTTACAAGCAAAGGGAACGACATTGAGGCATTGATCTCTTGGATCTTACCTTTGCATCAAAAGTAGCAGAGGCAGGTTGATAGAGTATGTCTGAAATATGGAGAAGTGCTTATCTGCTTACTTCTAAGAAGACAAGCTCTTCTCCCAAAACCATCTGCCATGTAATCAGACTCTCTGGTCATCATAGACAAACTCAGTCAAATCAAAGTACAGATGGTCGTTTATTACAAAATAATACAGGAGGCTTAGAATAGATGATACATTTGGTCATTTTTGCACATAAAGCCTCTGATTAGGCGTGAAAAATGTGAACATTTGTTTATCTTGGAAAAACTGCTATTACTTGTCAGGCATGACCAATTAGTTATTTCTAAACTGCTATTGAAAACAGCCATCTGTAAAGTCAGAAGTTTGTGTCTCTTTTCTGATGCACATGTAAATGTAATTTCTGTAATTTGATTTACTTAAAAGAGAATTATTAGGCAAAACACAAGAGCAGATGATAGAAACTGATGTATATTTTAATTTTCTTTCTCTGTTTATGCTTCTACTTAAATGGTAGTATACAGCAAATATAGCTGGAATAAGGAAAACCAAGACACCAGGACAAGAAATCATTATTGGGTATTTATCTTTCAAACATAAGGCACAATGACTGATACAAGGAAATGTGGAAATATCACATAAGAAACATTACATTATTTTAATCACATTTTAGCATTTTATGTAAACATAAAAAATGAAATATGAACAATCTTTAAAAATAATCTCATTAGAATACAACTTTAACACATGCTTTATATAAAAAAAGTTTTTTTTTTTTTTATATGTCACTAGGAACATGTATGTACTTGATCTTTGATATATTAACCTTAACTTTCAAATGAGGAGCCCTAGTGGCATGGTGGTTATGTGTTAGTCTGCTAATCAAAAGGTCAGCAGTTCAAACCCATCGGCCGCTTTTTGTGTGTATGTGTGTGAAAACTAAAGATGTGGCAGTAGGCTTCCTTAAAGATTTATAGCCTTGGAAACCCTATGGGAGCAGTTCTACTCTGCCCTATGTGGTCACTAAAAGTTGGAATCAATTAGACAGCAGAGGATTTTTTTTTTTCCACTTTCATACTTAACTCATCAGCAAATATTTATGAAATGTTACCGGAAACCCTGGTGGCATAGTGGGTAAGTGCTACAGCTGATAACCAAGAGGCCGGCAATTCAAAGCCACCAGGTGCTCCTTGGAAACTCTATGGGGCAGTTCTACTCTGTCCTGTAGAGTCGCAATGAGTCAGAATCAACTCAATGGCAGTGGGTTTGGTTTGGCTTTTGATTTTATTTATGTTGTATTTGTATCTACCGCCATTATTTATCTCAAGTAATATTTCTATATTAATCAAAAAAATCAAGCCCATTGCTGTCTAGTCGATCTCGACTCACAGTGACCTTATGAAATTGTGAACAAATGAACTAGTCATATAAACACAATTTTTATGTTTTCCCTGATTCCCAAAATGACAGTGCAAGATGTCACAAAAAAAGAATTCATTCCTCACTCACCATTTCCAGATGTTCCCTACACCTACTGTTCTTGCTGTTTAATCATATACTCAGATATCTTTTCTTCATTTACCTAGGTTTTTATACTGCTTAATATTGAAAAAGACCATGAACACCATTTTAACTGAAATTATTAAGACTAAAACAAAAAGTATTTAGACTATATTTCTTATAAACACTTACACTTGAATTGTTTATTATTGTGATTTGAAACGGCCAGCAAAAATAGAAATTCCATAGGAGGTTGTCAGCAGAATAATTTGGTTATTTCATGACTTTCAATTATTTTTAATCAGTCACACAAAAAGAGAAAATTCAAGATCCTGGTAACACGCCATTTATAGCATATGTATGAGTTTCAAGTTTCTCTGCTATGTATGGATGATCGGTAATGAATATTTCACATTTTTAATTTGTAACATATAAGCTGAATATTTAGTTAGGTCATTTTCTGCACTTAACATCATTAAGTATGTTCGAGGTTTGCATATTCATGTAGAAGCACATTTTTAAAATTGAAGTCATCTTTTGCCCTTTAAAAAGACAACATTTAAAAATAGAAATATCAATATGACAGAGAAGACTAAATTCCCATGTTCAAGATAAAGACAGGTGCTGTGGAAACAGATTGTTAGACATTTGCCACGAACTATACTTAGTTCTTGTAACACTTGTCAAATGATTTCCACAGCAGACATCAAGTCCATGAGGCAGCACTCCTTTTGCTTCCTGGTTAAGTCAAACCCTGGGGTAAGCAAGAAAAATATTTGTGTGCTATAATCAAATCATATGCAAAACTTGTAAAAGGGAAATTCTCAGTGCAAAAGATATTGTGAGATGAGACATAAAACTGAGTAAAAGATGAACAGATAAACAGTAGGTTATTACTACTATACTATTAATTTATCTAATAAAAAGCAAAGTTTCTAAAAAATCCATTTTCATGTTTGTCTTTTAGATCAGCTTTTATGAAAAAAATTGTTCTCCAGAATGGTTTTCTTTCTGCAAAGCTATTGAGGATATCAAGGAGGTTTTCTATATAGGGCTCAGTTACAATGTGAGAAATTAACACTGAAGAATCTAAAACCGTTATTGATTCATTAAGAATAATAATGATAAACCTACTACAAGTTAATGAGAAATAACTATAATACCCTAGACGATAAAAACTCAATGAGATGATGCTATTGCTTTACATTATCACAAATTCTCTTTCTCATCTCCACGTTGAAATTGAAACCATTGTGATACCGAACCCCATGTAGCCTCTGGAAATACACAGTTGTGAGATAATGAGAGTGAAAAAGGCAAATCCATCATGGTATTGCTATGGAAATAGTTTTGGCCTTACTGACTCACAAGAAGATTTTGGGGTTCCCATGGGACCCCAGAAAACACTGAGAACTACTGTTGTAGAGCATATATAACCTACAGATGCCTTCAAACCAGTGAGAAGCATTCAACATTTGATAACCCAGCTCACTCTGTATCATGCATGTTGTATTATTCCTAACTCATTTTCAGGTATGAAGCTATACTCATGAATATATCTGTATCTATTATATTCATTTGCCACTTAAAGTCAATAAAACAAAGGTCTCATAAAGCTGAAATATTTTATTGACTTAAATAGTTATGAAAAACACAGAGAATGTTTTAGTTGTATGATTTTAATGGGAAATTAAGATAATATTGAGGAATCTCAGATCTTCTCACCATCTAATTAACCCTGGGACCCAGCCTTTCTTAGCTCATGATTCTCCCACACAAATCCCCTTTCTTTTAATTTCAAATTCACAACTAAGTGTAATCTCCTGCCTTCCACTCTCTCAATAAATGCCTCCCAGTATCCCACAGTGATTATTCAAGTTAAGTTACTCTTAGAGAAGAACTCCCTGTGGTAAAACTGTAAGGCTTCTTACAGATTGAAAACATTAAATTTGGAGTCAGATTCGAGATGTGAAAATTCATAATATCTCAGAGAAAAATGGCATGACCAATTGCTCTAAAATATCGTTAAAGGCATTATGTCTCTCAGTGAAGTCATCCATAGATATTCAATTTCAAAGGAGGAACAAAATAATCAAATTCCTCAATACATTAGAGGAATAACAGAAAAAAAAGTGCTAAAATATCTTCAAATTTCTATTTGCCAGTATATATCAAATTAAAAGAAAGTTATAAAGCAAAATAGATATTAATTTTAGTAGGTATTCCTATTAACTCAAAAGTTAACTAAAAAAACTGAAAGAGAAAGTAAATGGCAGTAGTTTCTGAATTTCTCAGTTTCCTTTATTCCCTTTATAATAATGGTAAATATTAGTGGAGGAATATGTTTTGTTTGATTGCTCTATACGTATCATTCTTTTAGACTAGTTGGGCAGCTAGATGCTACAAAGATAAAAAAAATTTACTAAAGATGCAGAACTTATTAATGTTTAAGCATTAGTTTCTCTTTTGACTTATATTTTTCAAAGGAATATCATACAGACTCACTTTCCAGCAAAAGAGATACAAATATTCCAAAAGCGGTTACCTAGAAAATACTATATATGCCATAAAAGACAAATATTAATATTGAATGCATTTCTGTATGCAAATTCCTCTAGACACTGTCAGTACTGTGAATGCAGAAGGGAGTGCATAGCGTGAGTTCAAAGATTCCCAAAAGACTCCATGAATCTATTCACTATTCTCAATGCCTTATATTATACAAACAATTTTTGAATAGAGTCTTGGACTCATTAAGTGTAGTTATCTTGGGTGATAGCAAAGTTTAGACTGATTAGTCATTCATATCTTAATGAAAGTGATTTTGTAAACTCATGCTAAGAGCAGGTTTTCATTTAGATACCGTGGAGGGTGAAAGTAACAACAATCATTATTTATGTCAGGATTCTTTTTCCCCCAATATATGTGCTTTCCTTGGGTGAAGCCTCTAGAAATTGTAAATGCTACTCTCACCTAAAGCTGAGGCATGGTAAAGATATGAAAGAATGGATATCACATTCAATGTAGATTTAATTTTGCCTACAAGTAGGATAATTTTGTGTGTTAAATCCTTTGCTGTTGTTATTGTTAGCTGCTGTCAAGTCAGCCCCTGAATCATGGTGGCCCAAGTGCAACAGAACTAAATGATGCCCAGTCCTGCACCACCACCCTGATCAGATGTAGATTGGTCCCTTGTGATACTTAGAGTTTTCATGGGCTAATTTTCAAAAGTAGATTGCCTGGTCTTTCTTCCTAGCCAGTCTTAATCTAGAAGCTCTGCTGAAACCTGTTCAGCATCACAGCAACATGGTGCCCCCACCAACAGAATTATAAGAGTTATGTTCATTGACCTTTGAGGCACATCTGCAAGGAGAAAAAGTGTGCACTTGAGAAGGGAAATAAGTGGGAGATGCTATTTTGTTTTAACATATAGTTGTTTGTTTTCACATTATGAAAGACCACATGACAACAACAACCAAAAAAGAAAAAAAGGATGGAAGGAAGGGAGAAAAAAGAGATTACTTCACATTGTGAAAAGAATGGAAATGAAGAAATTTGTTTGACATAGCCAATTGTTTTTCATTAATCTGGTGGGGAAATAGTATGAGCAATTGTTTTTCATGCCCGTCTTATATCCTTACATAAACCTTCATCAAATGGCTTGTCATGAATGCAGGGTGGTGTTTTGAGACAGATTTTAGGGCATGTCATTATGGTACTGGAAGTTCCTATGCCTGGAGAAGATTGATGATAATAAAGGTCACTCATCATTCCAATTTAAAACGGTGAAAAGTATTCCATAAAAAAGCACTGGTTTCAAAATTTAACAGTGCAAATAAATATTGCCTTGCTAGTTTTGGGTTTTTTTTTTTTTTTTTCTAGTTTAGCATTAAATGATGAAAATGGAGTTCTTCCAGTATTGCATATTTTGAGCATTAAAAACACCCAGTGTTTATTGGTATGTGATTTTGAAAACTATGGACACCAGCACTTAATCACTTAGCCCTTTAATCAGAAATAGGTGGATAGTTATCATCAAATCATATTTCTTGCACCTATCCTATGATAAAAAAATGATAGCTGTTATTAATATTTCTGATTCAAAAATTTGATAATTTGAAACTAACATTTTCACAATCTAATTTCTTAGAAAAAAGAAAGTATACTACTTTTTTAATGCCATATCTAGCAATAATGAAGCACGGTGAAAAGAATGTGATATTTCAAAATTAATTTATTAGTAAATGTTTTATCTTTGACTCTGGGAACCATCATAACATGCATGATCTGCCCTTTAATGTATCCTTTCCTTCCCTTCTTTCTCACAGTATTTAAGTCATTTAGTAATATATTTACTACTATTTCTACATGTTGATTGTTGATCTACTACCGCAAGGATGTAAACTACATACAAGACAGGAAAACATTCATGTTTAATTATTGCATTCCCTTCACTTAACATGGTGGCCATCTGTAAAGTGGATAGAGGTTTGCTAATCCAGAAGTTATTATAAACTTGTAGGCATAAGCACAATTACAGAATTTGGATAATAACAGTGCTTTACTCAGTTTTTATGAGCAATGATCTAGAACAATAGATTACACAAAGTGGTGATGTAACTGTTACCTAAGAATCAAACACACAAGCCAAAAAAAAAAAAACTGCAAAAAGAAAATTTATATGTGATAAACCCAGGAAACTTAGGACTGACCTCTGATACAAGCCATCCTAGTTCCATAACTTCATTTATCCTTGATTTATGATTCTTAGAACATTTTACCAAATTTGGATTACAAAACAAAAAGTTTTCTCAATTTTACCTTATGTTATCCGAATATAGAATATTTAGTATATTCTAATACAGAATACGGTTTTATCCAGTTAAATATAGGAACTCCATCAAAAGATTATTCCTACAAGTTAAGATTTCCTAAAGTGAAATTACAGAATTAAAAATAAAAACTTTCTACGCAGGTTTCTCTCTACTTATTTGTTATTGTTCATTTTCTCTTTGGCTTTTTTAGGTATGTAATTTTACGTCTTCCTGTAGCATTGTTTTTAGTAACTGTGTATTATTATGCTTCAAAATGGAAGATATGTTTATTTTGTTAGTTGTATATTTAAAGATTTCCAGCTGGGTTTGAAGAAAATACAGCCAAGAGATACAAGAGTTGTCAAAGGCCATGTACGACACTCATTTGTTGTCACTTTTGTTTTTACAAACATTCAAACAATTTTAAATTTATGAAAGGTCACAGAAAAAGAAAGCTTTTACTGTCATGCTGAGACATACATTGTGTATTTGACAGCATATTTTACTCAAAAATTTGTAGTTCAGTTATGTTCCTTATGTATTGTTAATATACATTTGGAGCCCTGGTGGTACAGTGGTGAAGGGTGTGGTTTCTACATTGCCACAGTAGATGTCTTTATTCTTTACCCTACCTTCTGATAGCATAACGCTTTCTTTTGTTTAACTATTATCCCAAAACAAAGAATTGATTCTGGGAGGAATATGGTTACATCTTGTTAAAGACAGAACAAGATGGCCCCAAATATTTCCAGGTCCCTGTTACACACATGAAGTCCTTGGGCGGTGTAAATGGTTAACTAGCTCAGGGGCTAAAAAGATTGACAGCTTGAGTCTGCCCAGAGGTGCCTTAGAAGAAAGACCTGCTGATCTACTTTCAAAAACTCAGCCACTGGAAACCTAGGGAACACATTTCTACCCTGACACACATGGTGTCACCATAAGTCAGAGTTGACCTGATGGTAACATTTGGTTGCTGTACACACACCTTCTCCTAGTTGTTCAATCAAAGAACAATCTAAGTACAGTTGTGAAGGAATTTTGCAGATGTAATTAAGCTCTCAAATCAATTCACCTTAAAATAGAGTGATTATCTGAATGGGCCTGATGTAATCACATAAACCCTTTAAATCTGGGTCTAGAGGTCAGACACAGAGAAAATAAGAATTTGAAGGACCAGAAATACCTTTGCTAGCTTAAAAATTGAGGGGACTACATGACAAGAAATGTGGTAGCCTCTAGGACCTGAGTGTGATTCCCAGATAACAACCAGCAAAGAAACAGGCAACTCAGTCCTACAACTGCAAGGAACTGAATTCTGCCAAAAAGAATGACTTCAAATTGGATTTTTCCCAGAGCCTCCCAAAAGAACACAATCTGGCCAACACCTTTATGATACCTTCAGCACCAGCCCAATGGTGCTTACCTGTGACCTACAGAAATTGTGAAGTAATAAATTGGTGCCACTTTAACGTGTTAAATTTGTTGCACAGCAATAGAAAATTAATATGCTTATAAATACTTTCATCCATGAAGTAATATCTATTGTCATATACATATACAGCACATTTTCAAACAAATCTACATTATAAATTTTGAAGAATGCATGGTAGTTAAATTTTATCAAGAACCTTTATAGATATACTGTTTTAATGCTATTTTAACATAGATATAACATAATCAGAATTGTCCTACTCTTTCCCCCATGTCCACTTTTGAGTGTTATTATAAATACTGCATTATCTTTAGCCATTTTTCTTTGTCTCTACTAGAAAACAACATAAAACAATTCTAAGCTTTCACTGTTTTTAATGTAATAAAAGTTTCTAGATTGATGGTGAGGGAAATACTGTGATTATCTTTGATAATTTTTCAGTAACATACTGAAGAGGCAACTACTCTTTGGTCAGACACTGAAATGTCTTTAGATCCTTTAATTCTAAACAAACAAAATAATTATTAAGTGAAACTATTCTACATATTATAAAATGTATATCTCTTGTGGGAAACCCTGGTGGCGTAGTGGTTAAGTGCTATGGCTGCTAACTAAAGGGTCGGCAGTTTGAATCCACCAGGTGCTCCTTGGAAACTCTGTGGGGCAGTTCTACTCTGTCCTATAGGGTCTCTATGAGTGGGAATCGACTCTATGGTACTGGATTTTTGGTTTTGGTTGTATCTCTTGTGTGTAGCTAACACAATTGCCAGCAATTATTTGAGTATGTGTTGGAGAAGGAATTTATATTTGACAGTATTGTTTTATGACTATATTTAATTACCAAGTGTAATTTTTAATACCGGAATAAGATAAATTAAATCTCGTTTTACATGTATAATTTCATCATGGGCGCTACACAGAAAGTTGCAGAGTTTTATTATGGGTGCCACACAAAAGATGATGCTTCCAAATATCACCTAAAAACCTCCAAAGATAAGTTCAAAGTGAGAGATTTATTGTTATTCTAGCATATCTATGTATTCAGAGGACTTTTGATTTCCTATTTGAAATTAGAATTTTCAAATTGATGTTTGAAAGCAATAAAGCAAGGTTGGTTAATAGAGCTGATAATAACACGTTTTTGACAGACAATACTTATTTTAGATTCTCTGGATGGACCTTGCAGCCCTGATGGTGCAGCCGTTAAAAGCTCAGCTGCTAACCAAAAGGTGGCAACTAGAATCCACCAGTTGCTACTTGGAAGCCTGATGGGGCAGTTCTACTCTGCCCTATAGGATCACTATGAGTTGGAATCAACTGGATGGCAAGGGGTTTTTTTTTTTTTTTTTGGTTGGATGGACCTCTAATACACTTCCAGAAGAATGAAAGCTTCCTAGTACGAAAAACATAAGCTGACATTAAACTTCTTAATATCGTAGAAATTAGGAAATTAAAAGAAGAGGTCTATGCAGTTTTCCAAGTGCACAGTATTGAGTTACTTTCCTATGAAAATGGAGATTGTACTGAGAGTTTTCTGATTTTGTATGTCATTTTTATCAACTGAGGATGGCATTTGGGTGACAATGAGTAGAGAAAAAATGAGTAAGCCTCTAGGAAAGTCCTTTACAACTAAAATACATACCTAAAAAATACACTTTTAACATAACAGCAGAAAATGCCTAAAAACATAAAAGATACAGCTGGCATGCATGTATTTAAGTATAAAAAATGATTTAAATCTTTATTCAATGTAGTTTTTTAAAACTTGGCTCAACCCTACTACAGTAAATGCAGGCAAGCTACTGAGAGGTCAATTAAAGCTGAATAACTAAAACCCAGCCCAGCATTTTTAAGAAATCAGGGTTATAGTTTACTACATATTAAAAGCAGTTCATTAAACAATTTAGAGTAATGGCGTGGAGTTTTGTTGGTAGCTATTAGTATTACTGACTGTGAAGCAGCTGCTTGATTTAATTGGCAAACACTTGTTCTTTTCATTTACAGACAAAATTAGCACCTACGCTCTTGCCAATAAATTAGACATTGTACCTATTTTGAAATGAGCACCGCTAAATACTGATTATAATTAGAACAGATAACCTCTCACACTTGCCTAAGGTCTTTAGTTCTATGCTTATACTCACCTTAGAAAATACAAGCAACTGCTGTGTCTTTGATATAGCAAGTTCCTTTGCAAATGTCACACATTTTTTAAACATCTGATGAAGTAACACATCAAATAATCTCTTATTGTATATGTTGAAGTTCCACCTTGTGAAGAGCATAGATATACAATATAATATAACATAAATTAGTGGAATTTGGCTTTAGAGTTGCTTTTGCAAACATAAAGCACAGTTTTATTCATGTGGCTGCATTAAACCTGTAAGAACACAACCTTCATTTAATAATATGCTTTCTATTCTTTTGGAAAACAAGATAAGAATTGCTGCTAAAAGAGCAAATTGGTAGATTTGAGTTTTTGAAATTTCTTGCTGGAAGTCTTCCTAAAACACACACGCAAACACGCATGTAGTACAAAAATTTTAATCTGAGCCATACCTAGAAAGGTATTATACATTTAGGAAAAAAAAAAATCCAAATGCTGAATTGCCAGGTCTACATTACCAGATCTATATTCAGTTTAAGAAGCCCTGGTGGCACATCATTTAAGCTCTTGGCTGCTAACGGAAAAGGCTGATGGTTCCAACCCATCTCGTGGGTCCACAGGTGAAAGACCTGGGTATCTGCACTAGTAAAGATTACAGCCTAGAAAACTCTTGGGGTAGTTTTACTCTGTCGTATGAGGTCACTATAAGATAAAATGACTCAATGGCACCTAACATCAACAACATGATTCAGTGTGTATAGAATCCAGTAGTCAGGTGAGTTAATATTATCCAGACATCTATAGATAGCAATCCCTAGAGTGCTTCTTAATTAAAGACATTTTGAAAATGAAGATGACAAAATTTTGGTAAGAATTCCTAAACTCAATAGCTGTCTATTTTTAAACTGAATCATAAGTAAATATAATCAATTTCTAATTACTATCTACAATGAGTTTATCAATTTCTAATTCTTCCTCTCCAAACGCCACTTATACCTAGCACCTGGATTTTGACTTCTAGTAAGTAGACCATTAGTTGGGGAGTGGTAAATTGCATCCATTCAGTCAGGTGTTAGGAGCCCTGGTGGCAGAGTGGTTAAGCATTCTGCTGCTAACCAAAAGGTCAGCAGTTCAAATCTACCAGCTTCTCCTTGGAAAGCCTATGGGACAGTTCTATTCTGTCCCATTGGGTCAACTCCATAGCAACAGGTTTTTTTTTTTTTTTGGTTTAGAGTCAGGTGTTGAGGTGAGTTTGAGTTTTTTGGTTGCTCTGGCCACCCTCCGTGTACACACAATGCTATTGTTACAGGATCCTGGGCCTAAGACAGTTTCCTGCTTCCGGCCCAAGGGTAGAGTCTCCCCAGTCCCACCCCTCACTCCCTTTCTCATTCTTCTACCCTGCCCCAGCATCAATGGATCTTTACCAGTATCCTGGGGGTTTGAAGATCTCTTGCCCCTTTGCTAGGAACTGAATGTTTTTGCTCCATATGAGAGATGTGTCTGGGCTGGGGCTGAGCTTTGTGCCTTTCCTGCAGCAGCAGCAGCCTATCTCCCCAGCACACCTACTCCACGGAGGGAAGTTCTCTGGTCTCTGGCTCATCTCCAGTTTTTCTCCTGGGTACCTGGTTGACATCCAAGGGGGGGAAAAAATAATTGCCAACTCTCCTTTTGGCCAGGACTCACAAAGGTTTGATGTTGTCACACTGGCCCTAACCTGGATGTTAACAATTTGTTAGACCTTAAGTTGATCTTTTCTTTCTTACTCCTGTGGTGGCTTATACCACTTTCTGCCATGGTCTGTACAGGTAAGCCAGCTCTTGTACCTGAGCACTCCTAGAAAGCATCTACTTCTTCTTGGATTTCCTGCCATCAGTTGCCCTGGGATCTCAGCTCTCTGACTGGTCCAAGAAAAGTAGTGATTTTGATAATATACTGCTCATTTTTGTTATACGGTTGGGAGTTATACTCTTCTAATTTTCTACATCTTAAGCAGAAACTGCTTATGTATTTGTTCATTTAAAATACTTTTTTTTTTTTTCTTGGCTATATCACAAATCAAAAGCTTCATAAGTAACAGGTTTCATTTGCTTCAGGAAAGAAAGCGTTCCCACCATAAATTTTACCTTGTAACATTTTTATAAAAACATTTTCAGTCATGTGAAATGTTGTGGCTTGGTGGAAAGATTGTATTTCTCTTCTGATGTTACAAATTGACCAAGTCTTTATAATGGGGACTAACATTTTGGACACTTGACATAAAGAATTCACTTTCACACTTCTGACACCATATTTTGATGAAATATTTTGATTAAAATGGTGGATAAAAGCAATGCTTTTATCCACCATTCTAAATTTGTTGAAGCAACTCAAGACCAGCTAATATATAGTCCCACATTACCTAATTGTTCTTACTCCTCACAATTCCTCCCTATAATATTCACAATTTACTCAAAATTATTTTTTCTCTACAATTCTCTTATGTTATCACGATTTCTGTTTTGTAACTTTGTTATATGTTATACATTCTTCTCTCACTTATCTTTCTTTCTTTCCTCTTTTTACTCTAATTTTTTTTTTTAGGATTTATCTAAATTATTACCTATTCTATAAATCTGTCCCAATTATTCCAGTTTATAGATTTCTCTCTCTTCTCTTAGCTATAGTAACACTTTATTTTTTTGTAGTTTATAGTTTCTAATTAGTGGTCTGATTAGACATATTGTTCTCTAATTGTTGGTGTGTTAGTTTTATCTTTTTTTGCAGAATATGAAGCTCCTGGCAAAAGATAATGCATGTATTTTCATTAAACAGTATAATTCTCTATCCTAACTGGTAGAGTAACACCATTTAATAGCCAGTAATTAAGTGCCAATAATTGGTACATTATGTGGTGAAATTACACCAATATTTTAATTAATAATGCCATAAAATAAAAATCTATGCCTATACACGTAACAAATTCATTCATTATAATAATCAAAGTTAATTCAGCAAAAATGAAATTGAATTTGGTGTAGTGTACTTATAAGACTCATATTCTGTTCTGAATATTGCATGTTTATCATGTACAATCACTGATGCAGAAACACTTATATACACAGTCACTTGAGAATAGAAAAAAATAGAAGTCATGACTATGCTGTCTTTAGATATTTTCATTCTTAATCTCACTGAACATTGAACTATGCGTTAGAACTAGAGTTCAAAGGTCAAATGATCTATAGGCTAGTGGAAATTATAACAAGGCATTAAAATAATCTAAACAAACTCAATTTCTTCTCAAGAGAGTCATTCATGTTTAATTGATGACAGAAATTACATTTAAGATGAGGTTTAGAAGACAGAAAATAGTTTCTCACAAATCTTTACTTAATTCTTTATTGAACCCATTTCTATATGGATATTTCCATATGTATACAATTCATGTTATTTGCTTATATTTATTCTTTAAAAACTTCTGTTATTTTGGAATAGTTTTTGATTTGCAGAAGAATTGTGGAGATAGCTCAAAATCCCCATGTAGCCCACATCCCACCCACTTCCCCTTATTTAACATTTTACATAAGTATATATCACTCATTTTTCAAATGGTATATAATCTCTTACACCACAAAATTGGATTCTAATTTAAGTTTCTGTAAAAGGAAATAGTTGAATTTATAAGTTATATATTTGCTCTTATATAAATATACAGTACTTTCACAAAATTGAGACTGGCAATTAACCAAATGATAAACCAGTAAACCACACATTTAATAATTAAATTAGAGTTACATACATTTACCCAAACGTCCAAATCATATAGTCCATTATGTCTTGGGGGAGTATCCTTGCATTAATATTTTTTTCTTTTAAGTTTCATGTTGTTGGCTTAATATATATTTTGTTAAGTCCAATTATAATTGCATTGTAATAATCTTAAAAGTGGTGAAGTTTAACTGCCTGGGAGCAGGGAGAGAGAGATAAAGATGTTAAGATGGAAGAAGGAAGAAATGCAACGTTGCTGGCTTTGAAGAGGGAAGAAGGGGGTCATGAACCAAGGAATGCAGGTGTTCTTGAGAAGCTGGGCAAGGAAACAGATACACACCTGCTGACACCTTGATTTTAGCCTATTGAGACCCATGTTAGACTCCTGACTACAGAACTGTAAGATAATAAATTTGTCATTTTAAGCTTCTAAGTTTGTGGCAATTTGTTACAGTAGCATTAGAAAACTAATATACACCTTCATCGAATAGACTGATGGTGCTCTTCCAAAGTTGAAGTGACAAGAAAGAAAAAGTAATGTGTAAGAACAAATCAAAACCACAATGAGGTATCACCTCACACCGCTAGAAAGGCTATGATTTTTTTTTTTTTTAATAGCAGTTGTTGACAAGGAAATGGAGAAATTGGAACCCTCGTCCGTCACTGATGGGATTGTAAAATGGTACATCTGATATGGAAAACTGTCTGTCAGATACTCAAAAAATTAAGCATAGAGTGACGATAAACACAAACCCACTGCTGTTGAGTTGATTTTGACTCATTGTGACCCTATATGACCCAGAAATTCCCCTTGCAGTTATATACCCAAAATAATTGAAAGTAGGAATGCAACATATATGTGGACATCAATGTTCATTGCAGCGCGTTTGACAATAGCCAAAAGTGGAAACCAATGAAATGTCTATCAACAGATGAATAGATTAAAAAACATGGAACCACAATAGAATATTACTCAGCCATAAAGAAAAATAAAACCCTGATACATGGTACAACATGGATAAACCTCAAAAATATTATCCTGAGTGAATTAAGTCAGTTACAAAATGGAAAATATTATCCCACTTACATTAAATATCTAGATTAGGCAAGTGTGTAGAGACCCTAGTTTATTGATGGTAACTAGGGGTGGGTGGGAGGAAGGGAGTAAAGAGCACTCAGTGCTTTGGGTCCCCTGATTTTTGGTTCAGAATGATGATAAAATTTAGGAATTGATAAGCATGATGGTCGAACAACATGATGAACATAATGTCATTGAACTGTACAAGTGAAAGTTGTTGCAATGGCAAATACTTTGTTACATAGATGTTTATCACAATAAAAAATAGAAAGATTCTATTTGATTACTACCGATGGCATGATTTAGTATTGGAGGGCAGTTTGAATCATTTCATGGATGTATGAGAAAACAATCTCCTCCATCACTGGGGATCTCTTGCTCACAGCCCGTTCATGTTAGTGAATGCTTTTACCTTGCTTAGCCATTCTGACTTTCCTTCAGCATGTGGTAAGTAGTAGCTTTCCATCTTGTATGCCCTGAATTTTTCTCCAGCAATCTTTAAGCTGATCTGAGGCAACTGGAGGTCAGCTTTTTATTATATAACTCACAGCAAATTAGCAGGAACCAATACCATACATTGTCTATGAAGGAGTTTGGAACTCACAGGACACTGACAGCTTGCTCCAAAAATCATGTGACCTTCAACTTAAACGTTTTGTATTCTCAGTGTATCCTTCTTTTCTAATCCTGCAGAATGGTCACCTTGAAATGTTGAGAAAACACATATTGAAGCTAAGCGTGAGGCTGAAATAGTATCAGTAAAGAAAGATTTGGGCTATCAGTAACAGAACACTCACCATCATAGGCATCGATGACATTGACTTGTTTTGCATAATTAGAAATCAAAGAGAGATTTCCTATTTAGTGCAGGGCCACACGTATTTTCAAGAACCAGACACTTTTAATGATTTCACTCTACACTACTTTTCATATAATTATTGTTTCATCTTTCAGCTTGCTGTCTCATGGATAAGCAAAATAGCTTCAGAAAATAAGCTGGAAAATAGAAGAAAAAGTATGGAAATGGGAATATTTTTGTGTATCTTCCTTTGATATCTGTAAACTAAACAGATCCCTGAAAAACATGTTATGTCCCATGAGACTTCCTGTAGGGATTTGTTGACCTCTTTTAACAGAAAGTGAATGAATATTTTAAAATTTTAAATCAGTGTCACCTAAAGTTCATGCCTTTAAAATGGTTAATTTTATAGTGAATAAGAAAGAAGGAAAATATATGAATTTTAGGGAAAAATTGACTCTCAGCAGTAATTAAGATGTATAAAATACAATGTTTCAAAATATGTTACATGTAGATAAAACAGACCTCCATTGGAGGAAGCTACAAATAGGATCAGGAAAAAAAAAAATATATATATATATATATATATTTTCCTATTTTTAAGATACTTTAAAAGACTAAGACCAAAATTCATTATTCATGGATTTTTACATATTCACACCATTGCCATTATTACATTGTGATGAATAGGCTAACAGTTATACCATCAAGGACAAATAGAAAATGTCTTTTCTCTAAATTAGCTTTTATCAAGTTGACTATAGCTCCAAGACATACATTAGTTTAAGGGAAGATGATTTATACAGATTCCAATAATAGCCTGGCTGTCCTGGATACCAATCAATAGAGACTTTTTTCTTATATTATTCACTGTCTTTGTCATTTACGCTTATACACAGATAAAGATCATTTTACAAGTTTATAAAGAAATAGAGTTTGGGCATGCTAAAGTACTGCTTTAAAAAGGAACTTTTAATATTAGTAAAGTATGTTTTAATGACCTGATAAGATCAACTAACAAAGCTTTAAATAATGGCTAGATAGCTGTCTCCTTTACCTGCTTATTTAAACACTCTCCGTGAAAAAGTCTTACTCGTTAATTCTTCGCCAATTTTAACTGGATACCTACTCAATACAAATGGGTGCAGATTTTGATTTTCTTCTAGATTTTGATAGTAATGGTAACAAAAATATTTGTATTGTATATTTAACACCACATCAATAAAATTATGTTATCTAAATTTTTTCAGGATTTTATTTTTCTTTAAATGAGTAGTAAAGTGGGGTGGAGTAAGTGGATAAATTAAATAAGTTGGAAATTACACTTTCTGGCCTATAAAACTTCCAAAATATACCTTTTTCTCACACCCCCCATCCATGCTCTTACATCAATTCTCTTTATTCAGAAAAAATATCTTAAAGAGACCTTTGTATTTTAAGAAATCAGCCATTCTTCATGTTTTTTTTTTAATTAATTTAATAAGTATGTATTTTAGTTACTGCCATTATTTTATGAGAATTTAAAATTTTAATCTGAGATCCAAAATATTCTGTGCTCCTCCCATATAAGTACAAGTTTATTAAAACAATTGTTAACTGGAAGGCTGTATTAGTAAACTCATGTAACGAATGAATTCCTATAAATCATGTTAATTTCTTTAAGATTCGAAAGTCATTTTCACACACACAAAAAAAAACAAACAAAAATACTCAGTATTCTCCATATGTGGAAGTATGAAATGTTAGAAAATTATTTCATAAGGTAACTTTCAGAAAGCTAGAAAAAATGAAAATCTTCTGGTAAAAAAAAAAAGAAAAGAAAAAATGTGCACACGTCCTATAGATTTGGGATTAAGTCACCATATGACCTCATGGTTTGGGCCAAAAAACACCAAAGACTGCACAAAATGCTGAAACAATTAACATAAAACATACATCAATATCTTTCATTTTTATAAACAATGAAAAGATGCAAAATTGAAAAAGAACTAAATTGCCTTGAATTATTTCTATTCTACACTGGTGGCACAATGATTAAATCCTCAGCTGCTAACAGAAAGTCAGCTACTTGAACTCACCAGCTGCTTCTTGGGAGAAAAGACCTGAGAGTCTGCTCCTATAAAGACTACATCCTGGGGAACCCTATGTGGCAGTTCTGCTCTGTCCTGTAGGATCACTACCAGTTGGAATGCCACTGAAGGCACACAACAACAATCCTGTTTCTGCTGTTTGGCTGAACAAAACATCTTAGAAAGAGTCAAACAAACTTGTCATCCATGATCATCTTTTTTTCTGTCTTAAACCCATTGTAATCAGGTCTCTCTTCATATCATTCCACTAAAATATTGCTTATCAGGTTCAACACAAACTTTTCTTTAATATTTCAATGACCTGTATTATTTCCTTACTTACTTGAATTCTTACTAGTGATGGAAAAATCTATATTTCACTACATTGTCTCATGTCATTTATGAGCCATGTTTTTCTCCACTTGTCTGCCTAAAGAAATCACGCAGTCTGCCAGCAAACACAGTTCAACAGCATTGGGATTTAAGACTCCCAGATCCACTACAAAATAAGTAAAGAGAGAAACTATGGTAAATCCCCCAATTTTCCATCTTTTAGATGGATGGTTCTAGAGGGCAATCTGGGATCTTTACAAGGTCCTGAATTAAAGTCATTACCTACACCAATAACGCATCTATCTTTGGCCTTTTCTCATTCCCTGTTTAATTCTCCCTATTACCTCACTCCACTTAAGATTAAAAAAAAAAAAAATTAAGGTTACTCCCCAATAAAATAACTTCCCCCAAATCTGTGTCTAAGGCAGGGATTAGAGGCAACACAAACTGAAGAAGTTGTTATTAAGAACGACCACAGGAAAGAGCAGTTTACAATGGGACTCTGAAACTGAACCTCTCACTAACCGCATGTAGCCAAAGGCTGAATGTCATTACTGCAGTGAAAACTCTTCGGATGAGCTGCGCTGAGTTGGAAAGAGGCATACATGGGCAGAGAATCACTGGCTTACACAGAAGCTCTAGCACTTGGATAGTATGGGGACAGTGTTAAAGTTTCTCTGGTTGGTGAGATCTGACTAATTTAGAAGCCTTGAAGACCGAGAATAGCACGCACAAGTTAACAAACTATCACAGCCTGCTTTGAAAGCCAGAGGGTTTGTATGGAGGTGTATAAAGGGAGCTTCTTCTACAGCTTAGAAAATCAGGCATCAGAAATAATTACGAGAATGGCATATATGAAATAAAACTGAATTTCCTGCCCCAGTTACCCTCCTATGCCAAAATAATACTTCTGATAGTTGGACCCTTAAAACCAGAATGAGATTTATCTAGGTGGCTGTGTGTTAACATTGGCATCTTTATTTCAACTCATGCCATAGCAACAGGTGAAAATAAAATGTTAGGCAAAGGCTCAGTTGTAATATTTAGGATGTGTTTGGTGACGTTTTGATGATGGTGTGATAATGGTGACATTTGGTGATGGTAGTGGTGATTATAGGGAAAGGCTAACATGAATATGTGCCAGGTTTTTTCCAAATGTATTTCATTTATTAGTAATTGAATGTACACCAATCCCTATGGAATTGTTTTTCTAATGCCCATTTTATTAATGAAAACTTAAAGCAAGAGCTATTAAATCTTTTGCCCAAGATCGAACAATGTAGAAATATTGGAGCTAAGATTAAACTCAGGTAATTTGACTCCATTGCTCCAGACTAGAAAAATAATTTATGTCATGTAAATGAGCTTGGACTTTGTCTTAAGAACTGCTGGAACCATTTTTTGAAAATGTACTGCAGCTTCGATTTAGGAGTTTAGAATTCATTTTAAATTCAGAAAGAGAGGACGGTGTCCTGCTTTAGAATATTTATGTGAATATTTATGTGAAGATAGAGATAAATAGACATACTGCAGGGAGGCTTGTGAAGTAGAAATCAGAGTTCTTGAAGATTGATTTGATATGGAGTGAGATGTAATCAGGTATAATATTCACAATATTCAAAAGCCAACACAGGGTAAGTACCAATCAATCAGATTGAATGTCAGATCAATCAGAACAGACAGTAGCAATTTTACAACACCCACCTGATTTGTTATCAACCCTGGATAAAAGGGAGAAGCAGGAACAGAAAGTGTAGTTCATGTTTCTTACTGAAGCAAATGGGGGGATGGTAATGCTAGTATTTGTGACTAGGAAATGCTATTGGTTGAAACATAATGTGTGCTATTTCCTTCACAGAATAGTTTGCTGTATCTGCCCCTGTTAAGAAATATGGCAATGTTTTAACCTCCTTAGAGATTTATTGAGAAGATCAAATGAAATGCAACATATTTTTGTTGTCTGTTGCCTATAAAAATGCGTCATAAATGATATTTCTTGTTCGAATGGTTTTCATTTTACACAGGAAATGTATATTTAAAATAACAATTTGCTTTGAAATATTTTATTGATTGAACTCTTAAGTATATATAAGAAAAAAAATATTTGGAACAAAGGTGTCTATAACACCTTTGCACTATTATTACATAACACAGGTTAAATAAGGTAAAATGTTAATACCCAAATATAGTAGGGTATGTTAGTAACAAATAGTAATTTAGCACAATGTTATACATATACATATACACTTGCTGAAATTATAAAATATATGCTTATACTGGCTTGAAACCTTTTACATAAATTACTTGACATTTATAAAGCTCTACATATTAAATATAAAATGTAGATATTGGTGTGCATGTTAATTATATTGCAGGTGGTCTTGATCCAGCCACCTCTTCAGTAGAGCATATAAGGTACATATTTGAACAGGAGACAATGGAAAAGAAATGAAAATGGAAGGAACATTAACACTTTGACTTCAAATGTTATTTGAATACAAATAGGATAAAATAAAAAGTGTCTTTGAGAGTTCAGGAGAAGGTTATGTATACCCTCGATGTTCTTCTTAGGTGCCGTCGAGTCAGTTCCAACACAGCAACCGTGTGCACGACACTGCCTGGTCCTGCACTATCCTTCACAATCTTACGCTTGAGACCACTGTAGCAGCCATCTCCTTGAAGGTCTTTCTGTTTTTCACTGACCCTCTACTTTACCAAGCATGATGTCCTTCTCCAGGGCTTGATCCATCCTGATAACATGTCCAACGTATGTGTGAAGTAGTCTCATCATCCTTGCTTCTAAGGAACATCCTGACTGTATTTCTTCCAAGACAGATTTGTTCTTTTGGCAGTTCATGGTATATTCAATATTCTTTACCAACACATAATTCAAAGGCCTGAGTTCTTCTATGGTCTTCCTTATTTATTGTCCAGCTTTACATGCATGGAGATTTAAAACAGCATGGCTTGTGTCAGGTCTTCAAGGTGACATCTTTGCTTCTGAACACTTTAAAGAGGTCTCTTGCAGCAGATTTGCCCAATGCAACGCATCGTTTGATTTCTTGACTGCTGCTGCCGTGGGCGTTGATTGTAAATCCAAGTAAAATGAAATCCTTGACAACTTCAATATTTTCTTCATTTATTCTGATGTTGCTTATTGGTTCAGTTGTGAGGATTTTTGTTTTCTTTATGTTGAGGTGTAATCCATACTGAAGGCTTTGGTCTTTGATCTTCATCAGTAAGTGCTTCAAGTTCTCTACACTTTTAACAAGCAAGGTTGTGTTATCTGCATATTGCAGGTTATTTTCCTCCAACCCTGATGCCCTGTTCTTCTTCATATACCCCAGCTTTGATGATTATTTGCTCAGCATACGGATTGAATAAATATGGTAAAAGGATACAACCCTGACACACACCTTTCCTGATTTAAACAAAGCAGTATTCCCTTGTTCTGTTAAAACGACTACCTTTTGATCTATGTACAGGTTTCTCATGAGCACAATTAAGTGTTCTGGAATTCCCACTCTTCACAATGTTATCCGTAATTTGTTATGATCCACACAGCTGAATGCCTTTGAATAGTCAATAAAACACAGGTAAACATCTTTCTGGTAGTCTCTCCTTTCAGCTCTGATCCATCTGACATCAGCAATGAAATTCCCCTTCCACATCCTCTTTTGAATCTGGCTTGATTTCCTGGCAATGCCCTGTCGATGTACTGCTGCAGCCACTTTTGAATGATCTTCAGCAAAATTTTACTTGTGTGTGATATTAATGATATTGTTTGATAATTTTCACATTCGGTTGTATCACCTTTCTTTGAAATAGGTATAAATAAGGGTTTCTCACAGTTGTTTGGTCAGGTAGCTATCTTACAAATTTCTTGGCATAGATGAGTTAGCTCTTCCAGTGTTGCATCCATTTGTTGAAACATCTCAATTGGTATTCTGTCAGTTCCTGGAGCCTTGTTTTTCGCCAACGCCATCAGTGCAGCTTGGACCTCTTCCGTCAGTACTATCAGTTCCTGCTCATTGACCAGTTTTTTTTGGTACAGTGACTCTGTATAGTCCTTCCATCTTCTTTTGATGCTTCCTGGGTCTTTTAATGGAAACTATGGTAGCGTAGTGGTTAAGTGCTATAGCTGCTAACCATGAGGTCAGCAGTTTGAATCTGCCAGGCACTCCTTGGAAACTCTATGGGGCAGTTCTACTCTGTCATATAGGGTCACACTATGAGTCAGCATCGACTTGATGGCAGTGGGTTGGGTCTTTTAATATTTTCCCCGTAGAATCCTTCAGTATCACAGCTTGAGGCTTAAGTTTTTTCCTCAGTCCTTTCAGCTGGAGAAATACCAGTATGTTCTTCCCTTTTGGTTTCCTAACTTCAGGTCTTTGTATATTTCTTTGCAGTACTTTACTTTGTCTTCTTGAGCCACCCTCTGAAATCTTCTGTTCAGCTATTTTACTTCATCATTTTTTCTGTTTAGCCACTAGACATTCAAGAGTAATTTCAGAGTCTCTTCTGACATCCATTTCGTCTTCATGTATGATGTCCTTGACGTCATTTCACAACTCGTCTGCTCTTCAGTAATTAGTATTCATTTTGTCGAATTTATCCTTGAGATGGTCTCTAAATTCAGGTGGGATATACTAAAGGTTGTATCTTGTCTCTTGTAGGCTTGTTCTAATTTTCTTCAGCTCCAGCTTGAGCTTTCATAGGAGCAATTGATGGTCTGTTCTGCGGTTGACCCCTGGACTTGTTCTGACTGATGATATGGAGCTTTTCCATCGTCTTTTTCCAGAGATGTAGCTAATTTGGTTTCTGTGTATTACATCTGGAGAGGTCCACATGTATAGTCACCACTTATATTGCTGAAAAACGTATTCGCAATGAAAGTCGTTGGTCTTGCAAAATTCTACCATGTGATCTCTGGCATTGTTTCTATCACCAAGGCCATATTTTCCAACTACCCATCCTTCTTCTTTGTTCTCAACTTCCAAATTCCAATCACCAATAATTATCAGTGCATCCTGATGGCACATTTGATCAATTTCAGACTGCAGAAGTTGGTAAAAGTCTTCTGTTTCTTCATCGTTGACCTTAGTGGTTTGTGCATTAATTTAAATAATAGTATTAACTGGTCTTCCTTGTAGGCCTGTGGATATTATCCTATCACTGACTGTGTTGTACTTCAGGATAGATCTTGAAAGCTTCTTTTTGATGATGAATGCAATGCCATTCCTCTTCCAGTCATTCCCTGCATAGAAGACTATATGATTCTTATTCAAAATGCCCAATACCAGTTCATTTCAGCTCACTAATGCATAAGATATTAATGTTTATGTATCCCATTTCATATTTGACGATTTCCAATTTTCCTAGATTCATACTTCATACATTCTGTGTCCTGATTATTTACGGATGTTTGCAGCTATTTCTTCTCATGTTGAGTTGTGTCACATCAACAAATGAAGGTTCTGAATGCTTGACTCCATCCATGTCATTACGGTCAGCTCTACTTGGAGGAGGCATCTCTTCCCCAGTTGTATTTTGAGTGCCTTCCAGCCCAAGGGTCTCATCTTCTGGCAATGTATCAATGTTCCACTGCTACTTATAAGGTTTTCATTGGCTGTTCTTTTCAGAAGTAGACCACCAGGTCCTTCTTCCTAGACTGTCTTAGTCTGGAAGCTCCACTGAAACCTGTCCACTATAGGTGATCCTGCTGCTATTTGAATACAGGTGGTATAGCTTCCAGCATCACAGCAACACCCAAGTCCCTACAGTATGACAAACTGACAGATGTGTGGGGGATACTCTTGATGGAGTATTAAATTGATATTATTTTTTTGAGGAAAATATGTCAATAATAGTAAAAAAAGAATCACTAAAAACAGTAAAAATACAAATGCTAAAATAGTCACATATATATATGTGTGCGTGTGTGTGTTTGTATGTGTGTGTTGTTTTTGTTAGCTGCCACTAAGTAGATTCAGACTTATAGAGACCTTGTATGACAGAAAAAAGAACTGACGCATAGGGTTTTCTAGGTGAGTGGCAATTGACTCAATGGCAATGAGTTTGGTTTTTTGAATCTCTAGAAGGGGGAAAATTGCCAAGTCTTTTCACCTGCAAAGCCTCTAGTGAGTTTGAACCGTCAACATTTGGTTAGCAGCCAAGCACTTAACCATTGTTCCTCCAGTGCTCCTTGTACATACATTCAGATATTTGCCCAAAGTAACAAATCAACAAATGTTCATTACATCATTATGTGTCAAGGACAAATTTAAAGAAAAAAAAAAAATCAGCTTAAGTGCCCATGAGTAGATGACCAGATAATACAAGTTTTGTATGGTATGGTACCAATACCCAAAAACATAAATCAGCAGTTAAAAAAAGAATGAATTGCATCTAATTACTGACATGCTGAGATGTTCACACCATATTGTTAAGTGACAAAAGAAAGTTTTTTGTATAATATACTATGAACGATTCCTTTTAGTGCAACTGAGAAATGAATTGTATTCTTAGGACTCCAAGGCTGCTGTTTTCCACTACACTCTCTGCCTTCCAGCTATATTAACAAAATTAGCATAAAAATAACCCTTGTGACTTAGATCCCCATGATATAAAGAAAAAAACATGATATAAAGAGTCCCTAATTAATTTCATGTTGGGGGTTGGGTACCTGCCAATATAGATCATTCTTAATTAGACTTGAACCCGATCTATGCTCAATTCTCGAGAGAATAAAATAAACCAATGGGCTTAATTGTTTACTCCAGCCAATGCATTCATAAGCACTTATAAGGTGCTGCTTATAAAACAATTTAAGGAAGAACTGTAACTACAGAAAAATGACATCACTAAACATTATACACATAATGCAATATTGTGGCAAACTTTTAATCAGATATATGGAAAAATATTAAGGAAGGAAAGAGGAAAGAAAGGAAGAAAGGAAGGGAGGGAGGGAGGGAGGGAGGGAGGAAGGGAGGAAGGGAGGAAGGGAGGAAGGGAGGAAGGGAGGAAGGGAGGAAGGGAGGAAGGGAGGAAGGGAGGAAGGGAGGAAGGGAGGAAGGGAGGAAGGAAGGAAGGAAGGAAGGAAGGAAGGAAGGAAGGAAGGAAGGAAGGAAGGAAGGAAGGAAGGAAGGAAGGAAGGAAGGAAGGAAGGAAGGAAGGAAGGAAGGAAGGAAGGAAGGAAGGAAGGAAGGAAGGAAGGAAGGAAGGAAGGAAAGTCTTGGAAAGATATATATATAAACCCCATTGCCCTCCAGGTGATTCTGACTCGCAGAGACCCTACAGGGCAGAGTAGAACTGCTCCACAGGGTTTCCAAGGCTTTAACCTTTACAGAAGCAAACGGCCACATCTTTCTCTCCCTGAGAGGATGGTGGATTTGAATCCCTGACCTATAGGTTAGCAGCCGAGCTCTTAACCGCTGTACCACCAGTTTTTTCACACACACACACACGTATTCTTAGAAAATAACTATCTGAACTTTCTAATACTTTCATTTCATTCATTTACTTTTTGGCATTATATAGATAAAGAATGGTGTCACATGAGTTGTCAAAAAAAATTTCAAGATCTACCCTGAAATACAATGCTGTCAGTGATAGGAAAATATCAACACCCCTACAAGGAAGACCAGTTAATACAGCTATTATTCAAATTTATGTACAAACCACCAATATCAAAGATGAAGAAATTGAAGATTTTTATCAGCTTCAACAGTCTGAAATTGATCAAACATACAATCAAGAAGCATTAATAACTACCGGGGATTGGAAGGTGAAAGTTGTAAACAAAGAAGAAGGATCAGTACTTAGAAAATATAGCCTTGAAAAAAGAAATGATGCCAGAGATCACACAATAGAATTTTGTCAGACCAATGACTTCTTCATTGAATATACTTTTTATCAACAACACAATGGCAACTATACATGTGGACCTCACCAGATGCAACACACAAGAATCAACCCAAATACATCTCTGGAAAGAGATGAAGGAGAAGACTATAAATTGCTTGTATGCAAGTATAAGTTGAATCTAAGGAAAATCAGAGTAAGTATAGCAGAGCCAAAACATGACCTTGAGTATATCCCACCTGAATTTAGAGACTGTCTCAAGAACAGATTTTGATGCATTGAACACTAATGACCAAAGGCCAGACAAGTTGTGGAATGACATCAAGGACATCATTCATGAAGAAAACATAAGGTCATTAAAAAGACAGGAAAGAAATAAAAGACCAAAATGGATGTCAGAAGAGTCTCTGAAATTTGTTTTTGAACATAGAGTAGCTAAAGTGAATGGATGAAATGATGAATTAAAAGGGTTGAACGAAAGATTTTGAAGGGCAGCTCTAAAAGACAAGTAAAGTACTATAATGAAATGTACAAGGAGCTGGAGTTAGAAAATCAAAAGGAAAGAACATGCTTGGCATTTCTGAAGCTGAAAGAATTGAAAAAAAAAATCCAGCCTCTAGCTGAACAACACTGGAAGCATCGAATAAAGATGGAAGGAATACACAAAGTCACTGCACAAAAAGAATTGTTCGACATTCAAACATTTCAGGAGACAGCATATGATCAAGAACTGATGGTACCAAAGGAAGAAGTCCAAGCTGGACTGCAGACGTTGGCGAAAAACACAGCTCCAGGAATTGACAGAATACCAATTGAGATATTTCAACAAACAGATGCTGCACTGGAGGTGCTCACTCATCTATGCCAAGACATTTGGAAGACACCTACCTGGCCAACTGACTGGAAGATATCTATATATGAGCCAATTCCAAAAAAGGTGATCCAGCAGAATGTGGAAATTATTGAACAATATCATTAGTATCATACACAAGTAAAATTTTGCTGAAGATCATTCAAAAGCTGTTGCAGCAGTACATCTACAAACTTCCAGAAGTTCAAGCTAGATTCAGAATAGGACGTGGATACAGGGATATCATTGCTGATGTCAGTTGGATCTTGGCTGAAAACAGAGAATACCAGAAAGATGTTTTTCTTGGTTTTATTGACTCTGCAAAGGCATTCCACTATACGAATCATAACAAATTATGCATAATTTTGCAAAGAATGGGAATTTCAGAACAATTAATTAAGCTCATAATGAACCTGTACATGGACCAAGAGGCAGTCATTTGAACAGAACAAGGGTATAGTGCATGGTTTAAAGTCAGAAAAGGTGTACATCAGGGTTGTATCCTTTCACCATACTTACTCAATCTGTATGCTGAGCGAACAATCCCAAAAGCTGGACTATATAAAGAAGAATGTAACATCAGGATTGAAGGAAGACTCTAACAACCTGCAGATATGCAGATGACACAACTTTACTTAATGACAGTGAAGAGGACTTAAAGACCACAGCCTTCAGTACAGATTACACCTCAGCATAAAGACAAAACAAAACAAAACAAAACAAAAAAATCCTCACAACAGGAGCAATAAGCAACATCATGATAAGTGAAGAAAATACTGAGGTTGTCAAGGATTTCATTTTACGTGGATCCACAATCAACATCCATGGAAGCAGCATCAGGAAATCAATGTATTGCATTGGGCAAAGTAACCTCTTTAAAGTGTTAAAAACAAAAGATGTCACTTTAAGGACAAAGGTGTGCCTGACCCAAGCGATGGTGTTTTCAATCACCTCATACGCATGTAGAGGCTGATCAATAAAAAAGAAATACCACAGTAGAATTGACTCCACTGAATTGTGGTTTTGGCAAAGAATATTGAATATATCATGGACCGCCAGAAGAACGAACCAATCTGCCTCAGAAGAAGTACTGCCAGAATGTTTCTCAGAAGCAAGGATGGTGAGACTATCACTCACACACTTTCGGCATGTTATCAGGAGGGACCAGTTCCTGGAGAATTACATCATGCTTGGTAAAGTAGAACGTCATCGAAAAAGAGGAAGACCTTCAGTGAGATGGACTGACACAACAGCTATAACAATGGGCTCAAGATGGAGCAGAACCAGGCAGTGTTTTGTTCTATTTTACATAGGGTAACTTTTTTTTTTTTTTTTAACCATGAGTCAGAACCACCTCCAGGGCACCTAACAACAATGACAATAAAATTTTATTGCTATCTCCAGTGCTTTCCCTTCCTCCCCACCCCCCACCCCCCCAAAGAAAACTTATGGCTTCCCCAATATTCCTCATCTTACCAAATGACACCACTATGCACCTCACTGCAAGGTATACAGCAGCTGGCCCTTACTGCTTTAGCCACGCTAGTCTCCATTTTCCTTGAGCCAAGCTCCTCTGTATTCTTATGGAATTTGAACTTGTTTTTTGGAATGCTTTTCTCAAAATTAAACAAATTAAATTACTTCCTTTTTCTCCTGTATGTCTCAACTATCACCTTCACAGAAAAGGTTTCCTGGCGATCCTATATGCTGTTGCTCATATTGGAGCCCTGGTGGTGTAGTGGTTAGGAGCATAGCTGCTAACCAAAAGATCAACAGCTCAAATCTACCAGCCGCTCATTGGAAACCCTATAGGGCAATTCTACTCTATCCTGTAGGGAAGCTATGAGCTGCAATGGACTTGATGGCAACTGGTTTGGTTTTTATTGTTCATATTCTAAGTCATTTTTATTTCATTTTATAATAAAAAAAAAAGGTCATTTATTTTCTTGTAGCAATTACCCCTGGTCACATTAGTTATTTACTTGCATAATTTCTTTTCAACCCCATTAGGATTCAAGTTCCTTTAATATAGAGCTTTATGTTATTTAATATTTCCATCCCAGGGCCTAGAAGAGAGTCTGGCATGCAGTAGATATCCAATGAGTAAATTAATGAATGCTCTACAGCAATATATACAAGGAAAAGTTGTAATTTTTTTGGTACCACTGGTGGGTGAGGGGGTCTTGTGATGCAGAAATTAGAATGGCTCCACACATAAAAACGGTACTTCCAAAATTTTTAAAGTAACAATAAGAAAGGCTTCTTTCTTTAAATCTTGAATTACTGTATTCTAAAGGCAACAAAAACATCTAGATAGGAGAAATCAATGCAAGCGTTTCAGTAAAGAACGTTGTTGCTACATTTACAGCCCATTGCACAGCTTTCGCATAGATGATGGAGTGAAGGGCACCATTTGGATCATCCCACAGACAAAGATAAACACAGTTACTGCTCTGTAATGATGGAGCAGCTGCTGTAGAAGACTAATTGTTGCTAGTTATTGCAGCTTTTCCAGCTCGAATACGAACTCTGAAAGAAAAAAGAAAGCGAGTGGAGAGAGGAGAGAGAAAGAGAGAACAAATTGCTTGCAATAAATTCGAAGCCTGGAATACTTAATCCCAAACAGGAAAGTGGGCAGTGACAAAAAAGGCACAAACATAATACAGAAACAGATGGCTGTTTACTGATTTTTTTTTTTTTTTCACAGTAGAGGTGTGAAGACACAAAAGAGAAATTTTACTCAAGAAGCCTAGCTCTCTTTTTTGTCATGGCATAAAGAGCAGAGGAGGGGAAAATAGACCCTGCAATGAAAATTAAGTGCTAGGCTACAGCCAGCTGTCTTCAGTGGCTTGCCCAGTTTCTGAGTGATTAAAAGAGAAGTTATAAACCAGAATACTTCACCTGCTTCTTCACATGGGGCTTTGATGTTGGAACAGAGTACCTGTTTTGGCAAGGATGGAATTCACAAGTTTACCTCATTAAGTTCTTCAGGGAAGTTAAGCTACTGATGACTATTATTTTGATCTCCATGTATGATTTCTTTTGGAAAATGAAAGCTTGAGAAACATATAGAATATAAAACTTAAAATAAAAATTTCTGTATGGAAACCACTCCTGAACTCATGTAGCTTATAACCATAGGCACCAACAGATGAAATGTTTATCTATTGTGCCCATTAAGATAATTATAACACCCAACATACAGATTATATATCATGGGCCATTTTGCTAAACTGAACAATTATATGACTGATAAATACTATGTGGCTTACAAAATATTAATTTAAATGAGTGTTTTTTGAATTGATGAAATAACATTTTTACAAAAATGGTTTTTGATACCTTTTTACACTATTCTGTATGAAGAGTGTTCATGTATTACACTAATACACCTTTATCACATAGACTCTTCTAAGGAGCTAAAAATAAAAATCTAATCACAAAAATGGGTCTGCTCTGTCTTAAACCTGTTGCCATTGAGTTGATTCTGACTCATAGTGATCCTATTGGACAGAGTAGAACTGCCACATATGGTTTCCAAGGCAGGGCTTGGATTTGAACTGCCGACGTTTTGGTTGGCAGCCCAGCTCTTAACCACTGTTCCACCAGGGCTCCTGTTTTCTCTTAGCAAGTATTAATTAGAACTATTAAATCTGTAAAATAATAGCAAATATTCAACTACCAAATTATTTAATTCCAACCTTTAAAAAAGATTACACTTTTTTTTTTTAATTTTGAAATATTTCTTATATATTTTCCCCAAGACTAATTTAAAAAAAAAAAAAAACTGGGAAAAAGGCAGGTAGATAAAAAGACACTTATGTCCCAGACTTCTGAACTTTCATAGCACTTGTTTAAAAGAGGAATACTTACTGAGCAACATTCCATTTATATGTAATATCAATAGTACCAATATTTTACACCAGCTCAAGTATAAGAGAGAATTAAAAAACCAAAACCAAACCCATTGCCTTCAAGTCGATTCTGACTTATAGCGACCCTGTAAGACAGAGTAGAACTGTCCCATATGGTTTCCAAGGAGCACCTGGTGGATTTGAACTGCTGACCTTTGGTTAGCACCCATAGTTCTTAACCACTGTTCCACCTATGTTCCCTAAGAGGGAAGTAGTAGCTCTTAAATTAGTTAAGAATATCAGTTCCAAGGGCTTTCCTCGAAGCTTGTCAATCTCAATGTCTTGGTTATCTAGTGCTGCTATGACAGAAATACCACAAGTGGATGGCTTTAACAAAGAGAAATTTATTTCTTCACAGTGAAGTAGGCTAAAAGTCCAAATTCAGGACGTCAGCTCCAGGGGAAAGCTTTCTCTGTCACCCTTCTCATCAATCTTCCTCCTGACTAGAAGCTTCTCCATGCAGGGACCCCGGATCCAAAGGATGGGCTCTGCTCCCAGAACTGCTTTCTTGATGGTAGGAGATCCCTCTCTGTGCTCACTTTCCTTTCCTTTTTATCTCTTGAGAGATAAAGGTGGTGCAGGCCACACCCCAGGGAAACTACTATTACATTGGATCAGGGATGTAACCTTGTAAGGGTGTTACAATCCCACTCTAATCTCCTTTAACATAAAATTACAATCGCAAAATAGAGGACAGCCACACAATACTGGGAATCATGGCCTAACCAAGTTGACACATGTTTTGGTGGGACACAATTCAATCCATGACACTCACCCAAAAGCTTACATATCAGAAGACTAAGAAATATCCTAGGAAATTATTTTCTTCATCTGCCTCATGCAATCAATCAGCGATTCCTGTCAACTATGTATCTAAAATATATCATATTCATCAACATATCTCCATTTCCACTGCTATCTAAGCCATGAATTTTGCTAGACTGTGCTCCCACGAATAGCCTCCAATACACATCTCTGTTTTCTCTCGTGTCCTTCATCTATTTATCAAATATAGTAGCCTTATGAAAAAATACCAGGAAGATTTCTTGGTTTTTCAATTCTCTAAAATAATTTGTTTAAGTTTAGAATTAGGTAGAAAAATCCTCCAAAAACTTCATTATTCAGTTTCTCTCTCTCTACATAAATGTACTTTTTCTATATATATACAGACATATATATGTAATATTTTAAGTTATAGATCAAAGGATTTGTCAAAATATATCAGCATTGAATTTTTCATCATATCCAATTATTTTTAGTAGTATAATTACAAGCTTTTATTCTCTTTCAAGTATTGTTTTACATCCTCTTTTTAATTTTGGCATATATTATCTTTTTATTTATTTTACTATATTCTCTAGTGTATGATTTTTAAGTGTCTTCTATATTAATTGATTAAATAAATAATTTATTTCCCATAATCATTTCAACATTATTTTGTCATTTATTTTTTAAGTTTATGTAATTGATATTAATCTCATTAAGATCAACTCTTCCTTCTTTCCTAAATTTACCTGGAAATACTTTTGACCACATCCTATAAGAGTTGATTTATAGTATTTTCATTACTGTGTATTTTTATTTATTTTCAATTTTTTCATTATGATTTCTTCTGTAGTTGATATTTTTTAGAATTATTTCCCCCAAAGTATGGTGAGTGTAAAGATTTTTTTTAACTGTATTGCAGTTAATATCAGTTAATATGATCTTTATGACATAAAAAAAATAGGTTATTTAAAATGCATTAAAATGTACTGAAACTTGCTTTAGGGTAAGTATGCAGTCAATTTTTATAAAAGTTCCGAGTATATATGTTTTTGTATTATACACTTTGAGACTATTTTACTTTATGCATACAGGTTGATTATTCTCATATCTTATTATATCATTTTATAGAGCTGCTTTCTTTGTCTTTATTAATACTTATTGCATTAGAATATTATTTGACATTAATAGAGCTACTACACTGTTCTTAAGTATTTGTCATGTGTATATATATTCATTTTTCAAATTACTTACTATTCCCTTTATAACTCTTGCTGTTTTCATGTTCTTGCATGATTTTTCCCAATATGACAATGCTTGCATTACCTAGAGCTAGATGCATTTGAATTCATTGAGTTTTGTGCTTTTTATTCTCATACTCTCTATATCTCAGTTTTTCTTCTTTCTTTATCCTCCTATGTTTACCCTTCTGAGAAGTATATAGTAAAGAATTGAGACCAAATATATAGACAAATTTACAACAAGAAAACAAGGATTGCATCCCCAGTAGTACCAACCAAAATTAAGCCTGCTGTCATTGAGTCATTTCTGATCCATAGTGACCCTATAAGATAGAGTAGAACTGCCCCATACGGTTTCCAAGGTGTGAATGGCAGATTTTAACTGCCAGCCTTTTGGTTAGCAGCTGTATCTCTTAGCCACTGCACTACCACCACTAAACCACTGCCATCGAGTCATTTCTGACTGATAGCGACCCTATAGGACAGAGTAGAACTGCCCCATAGATTTTCCAAGGAGTGCCTGGAGGATTCGAACTGCCGACCTCTTGGTTAGCAGCCATAGCGCTAAAGGTAGATTTGGTTTAATTCACATATTAGAAGAAAAAAAAATTTTATGCAGTGTACAAGAGGCAGTTATTTAACGAGTTATTAAATGACTAAAATTTAAGATATAGACAAAGATTTTGAAAGCAAATGGACACAGTACACTCTTTTGGTGAATCTGTGGGAAAACAGTCTCAAATTTTGATGGTGGCAAGGTGAAATGGTACAGCACCTATGCAAGGAAATGTGACAATCTCTTAGAAAAATACATATGCATTTACCCTTGAACCCCACAAACTCAGGAATTTATCCTGAAGAGACACCCCAACAATATGAAAACACATACACAGCAAGATTATTCATTGCACATTTGAGAATTACCCAAATGTCCAAACATAAGGGATGATTGAATGAACCATGATATGTTCACTCAGTGACGTATTATGCAGCTGTAAAAAAAGAATGAGCAAGATTGCTAAAAATAGAAGAGAATGTCTTCCAGGAGATATTATATAAAAATATCAAATTCGAAATGTGAATATAATATGCTAGTTTTGTGTAGGAAAGAAGGAAAAGTAAGAAAATACTGGAGGTAGGGCTAAAATGGCAGAATAGACAGATGCTTCTGGCAAGCGCTCTTACAACAAAAACATAAAAAAACAAGTGAAACTAGTATATTTGTGATAAGTTAGGAGCCCTGAACATCAAAGAAAACAAACTAAGGGGCAGGGGGAGGAAGAGATGGCTCAGAAGCAGAGAGCAGTTACTGGACCTGAATCACCAGGAGCCCTCAGGCACCATTCCCAGGAGCAGCTGCAGTGGGCTGGTGCTAGCGTTCAGCTGCAGTTTCCTCAGGGAAAAGCAGCCAGCCACACAGCCTACTCACACCAGAACCAGAGAAGAACGGTGCTCTCGACAAAAGCCAAATACTTGCATATATTCTACAGCACCCCCCACCACCAAGCTGACTTCAGAGGCTGTTGATTTCCCTGTGCCTGAGATAAGCCCTACTGAGCTCCTAGAGCCATCCTCCAGGAACTGGAGAAGGAATGAATTCACAAGCGGGGGAGATCAGGACAGAAGTGGCTCTTGTCCAGGCATAAATGGTCTGTAGACATTGAGTAACTTTCCCCTCTGCATGGACCTGTTTGGGCCTGTTTCAGGAAAATAGACCCTTGATGGAAGAATACAACTGTTTCAGCTGTGCAGTGCGGATGTTGGTGTTTGATGTTTGACACTGCTTTGCCTGTTAAACAGGGTCTTCACCTACCCACATCAGGAGCCTAAGGACTGGTGGCTCCACTCAGGTCACCTAGCCACCCACCACAGGGGTCCAAGGATAACTGGTATCTCCCAGTCCTTACAACCAACAATGTTGGGAGCCCATGGTCCATCTGCAGAACCTATCCACCTGTACACTCTAAGGAACAGGGACACGCTTTCCTCAGAGACACGTGGGGGATGATTCCCAACCCTCTATCTTGTTCAGAGCATGACCCTCTTCTGCAACAGATACCGGTACCTACACCAGTCGCCCCCTGACCTTCCAAGACTGTAGAACAGGGCCTGTACCACACACTAGATGATCAGCTACCTGGACACCTGAGCTGAGTTCATACAAGAAAAGTGAATGGACTTCTAGACTGATTAAAAAAAAAAAAAGCTGATAACAATTCTAGCCATCTGGCGACAGGATGTCAAAGCTTCAAAGATGAAAATAATCAAGCTGGCTCACTCAAGCAACCCATTTCATCACATCAAAACAAAACAAAGAAAAAGCTACAATACAGTAAACAAAAATGAACTAATACAATAACTTACAGATGGCTCTGGACAAAAATGAATATCAAGTCACAAAAAGAAAAAGACCATGATCATCTCAACAAGTCTCAAAACAATCAAGGGATCTTCTAGATGAAAGTGCCTTCCTGGATTACCGGAGGCAGAATACAAAAGATTAATATACAGAACCCTTCAAGACATCACTAAGGGAATCAGGCCATACACAGAACAAGCCAAGGAACACACAGAAAAAGGAATTGGAGAAATTAAAAAGGTTATTCAGGAACGTAATGAAAAATTTAGTAAGCTGGAAAAATCCATAGATAGACAGCAATCAGAAGTTCAGAAGATTAACAATAAAATTATAAAAGTTGACAACTCAATAGAAAGTCGGAAGAGCAGAATTGAGCAAGTGGAAGGAAAAATTTCTGAACTTGAAGATAATGCACTTGGCACCAATATATTTGAAGAAAAATCAGATAAAAGAATTTTAAAAAATGAAGAAAACTGAAGAATCATGTGGGACTCTATCAAGAGAAATAACCTACGAGTGATTGCAGTTCCAGAACAGGGAGGGATAACAGAAAATACAGAGAGAATTTTTGAAGATTTCTTGGCAGAAAACTTCCCTGCTATCATTAAAGATGAGACGAAATCTACCCAAGATGCTCATCGAACTCCACTTAAGGTAGATGTTAAAAGAAAGTCACCAAGACATTTTATAATCAAACTTGCCCAAATGAAAGATAAAGTGAATTTTAAGAGCAGCTAGGGACAAACGAAAAGTCACCTACAAAGGAGAGTCGAAAAGAATAGGCTCAGACTACTCAGCAGAAACCATTCAGGAAAGAAGAGAATGAGATGACTTACATAAAAAATTGAAGGAAAAAAATTGCCAACCAAGAATCATATACCCAGGAAAACTGTCTCTCAAATATGAAGGTGAAATCAGAACTTTTGCAGATAAACAGGAGTTTAGGGAATTCGTAAAAACCAAACAAAAGCTACAAGAAATACTAACGGGAATTCTTTGGTTAGAAAATCAATGATACCAGGAATCACCCCAGACTAGAACACTGGGCAGAGCGATCAGATGTCAACACAGACAGGGAAATCAGAAAAATAAAATAAAATAACTCTCAAAACAGGGAAACAGTGATGTTACCAAAACAATAAGGAGGGACTAAGAAGTGTAGTTATAGATCTTACATATGGAGAGCAAGACGAGGCGATACAAAGAAATAAAAGTTAGGATTAAATTGAGAAAAAAAGCAGTAAATAATAAGGTAACCACAAAGGAGACAAACAATCCCAGACATCTAAGTAAAATACAAAAAAAAAAAAATACAGACTCAGCAGAAACAAAATCAACAATAACAAATATAAGGAAAAGACAATACATAAAGATAATCTACTCAGTACATAAAATTAAGTAAGAAAAAGAAACTGTCAACAACACACAAAAAAAGACATCAAAATGATTGCACTAAAAATTCATACCTATCCATAATTACACTGAATGTAAACGGACTAAATCCTACAATATAGAGACAGAGAGTGTCAGAATGGATTAAAAAACATGGTCCATTTATATGCAGCCTATAAGAGACACGGTTTAGACTTAGAGACACAAACAAACTAAAACTCAAAGGATGGAAAAAAATATATGAAGCAAATAACAATCAAAAAAGAGCAGGAGTGGCAATATTAATTTCTGACAAAATAGTCTTTAAAGTTAAATTCATCGTAAAGGATAAGGAAGGACACTATGTATTGATTAAAGGGACAATACACCAGGAGAATATAACAATATTAAATATTAATGCACCCAATTACGTAAGATACATAAAACAAACTCTAAAACTGAAAAGTGAGGAAGACAGCTCCACAATAATAGTGGGAGACTTCAACACACCACTTTCTGTGAAGGACAGGACATCCAGAAAGAAGTTCAATAAAGACATGGAAGATCTAAATGCCACAATCAACGAACGTGACCTCATAGACATGTACAGAACACTCCACCCAACAGCAGCCAAATATACTTTCTTTTCTTACGCACAAGAAACATTCTCTAGAGTAGGCCACATATTAATTCATGAAGGAAGCCTTTGCAGAATCCAAAACATTGAAATATTACAAAGCATCTTCTCTGATCATAAGGCCATAAAAGTAGAGATCAATAACAGAAAAAGCAGGGAAAAGAAATCAAACATTTGGAAACTGAGCAATACCCTGCTCAGAAAAGACTGGCTTATAGAAGACATTGAAAAACGCCGAGCGTATTCCTCCCTTTTGGTTTTCCATGTCCAGCTTTTCGCACGTCATTATAATACTTTACTTTGTCTTCTCGAGCTCCCTTTTTGAAATCTTCCGTTCAGTTCCTTTACTTCATCAATTCTTTCTTTTGCTTTAGCTGCTCGATGTTTGAAAGCAAGTTTCAGAGTCTCCTCTCACATCCATCTTGGTCTTTTCTTTCTTTCCTGTCTTTCCAGTGACCTCTTCCTTTCTTCATGTATGATACCCTTAATGTCATTCCACAACTCATCTGGCCTTCAGCCACTAATGTTCAGTGCATAAAATCTATTCTTCAGATGGTCTCTAAATTCAGGTGGGATGTACTCAAGGTCATATTTTGGCTCTTGTGGACTTGCTCTGATTTTCTTCAGTTTCAGCTTGAACTTGCATATGAGCTATTGATGGTCTGTTCCACAGTCGGCCCCCGGCCTTGTTCTGACTAATGATACTGAGTTTTCAATCATCTCTTTCCACAGAAGTAGTCTTTTTGATTTCTGTGTGTTCCATCTGGTGAGGTCCCTGTATATAGTAGCCGTTTAAGCTGGTGAAAGAAGGTATTTGCAATAAAGAAATCGTTGGTCTTGCAAAATTCTATCATTCGATCTCCGGCATTATTTCTATCACCAAGGTCATATTTTCCAACCACTGATCCTTCTTCTTTGTTTCTAACTTTTGCATGCCAATCACCAGTAATTATCAATGCATCTTGATTGCATGTTTGATCAATTTCAGACTGCAGCAGCTGATGAAATATTCTATTTCTTCATCTTTGGCACGTAAATTTGAATAATGGTCATATTAACTGGTCTTCCTTGTAGGTTTATGGATATTATCCTATCACTGACAGCATTGAACATCAGGATAGATTTTGAAATGTTCTTTTTGATGATGGATGCAATACCATTCCTCTTCAAGTTGTCAGTCCCAGCACAGTAGGCTATATGACAGTCCAATTCAAAATGGCCAGTATCCTCCATTTCAAGTCACTAATGCCTAGGATATCAATGTTTGTGCATTCTATTTCATTTTTGATGATTTTCAACAACAACAAAGAAATTCATAGAATCCAAAAGAAAGGAAAACACTTCCTATCAGAACCTTTGGAAGACAGCAAAAGTAGTGCTCAGAGGTCAATTAATATCAATAAATGCACACACACAAAAAGAAGAAAGGGCTAAAATCAAAGAATTATCCCTACAACTTGAACAAAAAGAAAGAAACAAACAAAAGTAACCCTTAGGTGCCAGAAGAAAACAAATAACAGAAATTAGAGCACACTAAATGAAATAGAAAACAGAAAAACAATTGAAAGAATTAACAAGACCAAAAGTTTGTTCTTTGAGAAAATCAACAAAATTAACAAACCATTTGCCAAACTGACAAAAGAAAAATAGGAGAGGAAGCAAATAACCCGAATAAGAAATGAGATGGGTGATAAAACAACAGACCCAACTGAAATTAAAAGAATCTTATCAGACTACAATGAAAAACTGTAATCAAACAAATTTGAAAACCTAGAAGAAATGGATGAATTCCTAGAAACACACTACCTACCTGAACTAACAAAAACAGAGCTAGAACAACTAAATAGACCCATAACAAAAGAAGAGATTGAAAAGGTAATCAAAAAACTCCCAACAGAAAACAGCCCCAGCCCAGATGGCTTCACTGCGGAGTTCTACCAAATGTTCAGAGAAGAGTTAACACCACTACTACTAAGGGTATTTCAGAGCATGGAAAAGAACAGAATACTCCCAGACTCATTCTATGAAGCCAGCGTATCCCTGACAGCAAAACCACATAAAGACACCACAAAGAAAAAGAAAATTACAGGCCTATATCCTTCATTAACTTAGATGCAAAAATCCTCAACAAAATTCTAGCCAATAGAATTCAACAACATATCGAACAAAATAATTCACCATGACCAAGTGAGATTCACACCAGGTATGCAGGGATGGTTCAACATTAGAAAAACAGTTCATGTAGTCCATAATATAAATAAAAGACAAGAATCATGTGATTTTATCAATTGATGCAGAAAAGGCATTTGACAAAGTTCAACATCCATTCATGATAAAAATTCTCAGCAAAAAAAGGAATAGAAGGAAAATTCCTCAACATTATAAAGGGCATTTATACAAAGCCAACAGCCAGCCTCACCCTAAATGCAGAGAGCCTGAAAGCATTTGCCTTGAGATCTGGAACCATAAAAGGATGCCCTTATTCCCACTCTTATTCAACATTGTGCTGAAAGTCCTAGCCAGAGCAATTAGGCTAGATAAAGAAATAAAGGGCATCCAGATTGGCAAGGAAGAAGTCAAAGTATATTTGCAGATGACATGATCTTATAGACAGAGAACCCTAAGGAATCCTCAAGAAAACTACTGAAATTAAGAGTTCAGCAGAGTACTGGGATACAAGATAAACATACAAAAATCAGTTGAATTCCTCTACACCAACAAAAAAAAATCAAAGAGGAAATCACCAAATCAATGCCATTTACAGTAGCCCCCAAGAAAATAAAATACTTAGGAATAAATCTTGCCAGAGATGTAAAAGACTTATACAACAAAAACTCCAAAACACTTCCGCAAGAAACCAAAAACAGACCTACATAAGTGGAAAAACATACCTTGCTCACGGATAGGAAGACTTAACATTGTAAAAATGTCTATTCTACGAAAACGATCTATAGATTTAACGCAATTCCTATTCACATTCCAAAGACTTTTTTAATCAGTTGGAGAAACAAATCACCAACTTCATGTGGAAAGGAAAGAGGCCCCAGATAAGTAAAGAATTACTGAAAAAGAAGAAGAAATTGGGAGGCCTCACTCTACCAGATTTTAGAACCTATTATACCACCACGGTAGTCAAAACAGCCAGGTACTGGTACAACAACAGATACATAGACTAAAGGAACAGAATTGAGAATCCAGACATAAATACATCCATATATGAGCAGCCAATATTTGACAACAGCCCCAAATCAGTTAAATGGGAAAAAGACAGTCTTTTTAACAAATGGTGCTGGCATAACTGGATATCCATCTGCAAAAAAATGAAATAAGACGCATACCTCACGCCATGCACAAAAATTAGCTCAAAAGGGATCAAAGACCTAAATATAAAATCTAAAATGATAAAGGACATGGAAGAAAAAATAGGGACAATGTTAGGAGCCCTAATACCTGGCATAAACAGTATACAAAACTTTACTAACAATGCAGAAGAAAAACTAACTGGGAGTGCCTAAAAATCAAACACCTATGCTTATCTAAAAACTTCACCAAAAGAGTAAAAAGATTACCTATAGACTGGGAAAAAGTTTTTAGCTATGACATTTCCGATCAGCGCCTGGTCTCTAAAATCTACATGACACTGCAAAAACTCAACTACAGTAAGACAAGTAACCCAATTAAAAAATGGTCAAAAGATATGAACAGACACTTCACTAAAGAAGCCATTCAGGTAGCTAACAGATACATGAGGAAATGCTCATGATCATTAGCCATTAGAGAAATGCAAACCAAAACTACACTGAGATTCCATCTCACTCCAACAAAGCTGGCATTAATCCAAAAAACACAAAATCATAAATATTGGAGAGATTGTGGACAGACTGGAACACTTATACACTGCTGGTGGCAATGTAAAATGGTACAACCACTTCAGAAATCAATTTGGCACTTCCTTAAAAAGCTAGAAATAGAACTATCATAGGATCCAACAACCCCACTCCTTGGGTTATACCCTAGAGAAAAAAGAGCCTTTACACAAACAGATACATGCATAGCCATGTTCATTGCAGCATTGTTTACAATAGCGAAAAGGTGGAAGCAGCCAAGGTGCCCATCAACAGATGAATGGATAAATAAATTATGGTATATTCATACAATGGAATACTACACATTGATAAAGAACAGTGAAGGATCTGTGAAACATTTTATAACATGGAGGAATCTGGAAGGCATTATGCTGAGTGAAATTAGTCAGTTGCAAAAGGACAAATATTGTATAAGACCATTATTATTAGAACTCGAGAAATAGTTTGAACGGAGAAGAAAATATTCTTTGATGGTTACTGGAGGGGAGAGGGAGGGAGGGAGGAAGAGGGGTATTCACTAATTAGACAGTAGATGAGAACTACTTTAGGTGATGGGAAAGACAACACACAATATAGGCGAGGTCAGCACAATTGGACTAAACCAAAAGCAGAGAAGTTTCCTGAACAAACTGAATGGTTCAAAGGCCAGCATAGCAGGGGCAAAGGTTTGAGACCATGGTTTTAGGGAACATCTAAGTCAATTGGCATAAGAAAATCTATTAAGAAACTGTTCTGCATCCCACTTTGGAGAGTGGTGTCTGGGGTCTTAAGCGCTAGCAAGCAGACATCTAAGATGCATCAATTGGTCTCAACCCACCTGGATCAAAGGAGAATGAAGAACACCAAGGACAAAAGGTAATTATGAGCCCAAGAGACAGAAAGGGCTACATAAACCAGAGACTACATCAGACTGAGACTAGAAGAACTAGATGGTGCCGGGCTACATGCGATGGCTGTCCTGACAGGGAACACAAGAGATAACCCCTGAGGGAGCAGGAGATCAGTGGGATGCAGATCCCAAATTCTGGTAAAAAGACCAGACTTAATGGTCTGACTGAGGCTAGAAGGACCCTGGTCGTCATGGCTCCCAGACCTGTTAGCCCAGGACAGGAACCATCGCCAAAGCCAACTCTCAGACAGGGATCGGACTGGGCAATGGGATAGAAATGATGCTGGTGAAGAATAAGCCTCTGGGATCAAGACAACACTTGAGACTATTTTGGTATCTCCTATCTGGAAGGGAGATGAGAGGGTAGAGGGGGTTAGAAGCTGGTGGAATGGACACGAAAACATAGAGTGGAGGGAAGGAGTGGGCTATCTCATCAGGAGGAGAGCAATTAGGATTATATAAACCAAAAACCCAGTGCCGTCGAGTCGATTCCGACTCATAGAGACCCTTTAGGACAGAGCAGAACTGCCCCATAGAGTTTCCAAGGAGCTCCTGGTGGATTCGAACTGCTGATCCTTTAGTTAGCAGCCGTAGCACTTAATCACCATGCCACCAGGGTTTCCTAGGAGTATATAGCAAGGTATATATAAATTTTTGTGTGAGAGACTGACTTGATTTGTGAACTTTCACTTAAAACAAATAATAATAATAATAAAAGAAAATTCCATGCATACAATTGTTAGTTTTTATGGAAAGAAACCCCAAAACAATAAACCATACAACAATGACATTGGTTACCTAAAAGGGGTGGGGTTAGGAAATTGGCATAAGAGGGAATGACACTTCTCTGAATAAACTTTTTTGTATAATATTGACTTTTGTAAAGATGCTAATATTATTCATGGAGCCCTGGTGGCACAGTGGTTAAACATTCAGCTGCTAACCAAAAAGTTGGCAGTTCAAATTCACCAGCCACTCCTTGGACACTTCTATGGGGCAGTTCTACTCTGTCCCATAGGGTCCCTGTGAGTCAGAATCTACTCAATGACAACAGGTTTTTTTTTTTTGGTTAATAAATTCATATTTTTTAAGTTACAATCAGATTAGCAAGGGAGGGGATACTAAAAATAAAAATAATCAGAAGCAAATGAACCCAACTATATTTAAATAAATGATATAATCATATCAAAAGAAATCATTATTTCACATATCTTAATAACACAGTATCTGACTGTATTTTCTCAGTGTTTAGGTGGGTTGGAAGGGGTGAGATGCAAACGAATCCTGAACTCTTTTTCAATGGGTTTGGATGTTGTAGTGGTATACCAAAATAATTCAAAACTCTTTTGGTTACATAGATATGATTAAGAAATTAATTAAATATTTTGATGAGTTAGGTGTCAGGGCCCTTGCTTCGTTGTTGTTGGGTCATAGGGACCTTATGTATAACAGAATGAAATGTCCAGTACTGCGCCATCCTCATAATCGTTGCTATATTTGAGCCATTGTTGCAGCCACTGTGTCAGTTTGTCTCATTGATGGTCTTCCTCTTATTCTGTTTACCAGGAGTGATGTCCTTCTCCAGGGACTGGTTCCTTCTAATAACATGTCCAAAATAATTGAGATGGAGTTTCTCCCTCCATGCATCTAAGGAGCATTCTGGCTGTACTTCCTCCAAGACAGATTTCTTCTTTCTTCTGGCAGTCCATGGCAGAAGTTTAGTGAGGGTAATGAGCACCCAGGGGCAATCTGTAAGTCGCACCCACCTTCCCCCAATTTCAGGATGAATAGGCTTTGAGAACAGCCAAAAGTCATCAGAAATGCCTTCCCCTCTTTGGTCCTGCTACCTCAGTCAGGTGTCTTTCATATTTGTGACGCCGACGAATGCCGTTTAGGCTTCATCTGGCGCCCCCTTGGACTTGTGCCCAGGGGCAAGTCCCCTCCTCTGCCCCTCATGTCACTATGCCTCTGATTCACGGTGTATTTAGTATTCTTTGATGACACTGTAATTTAAACGCATCAGTTTTTCAGTCTTCCTTATTCATTGTCCAACTTTTGCATGCATATGAGGTGATTGAAAATACCATGGCTTGGGTCAAGCACACCTTGGTCCTTAAAGTGACATCTTTGCTTTTTAACATTTTAAAGAGGTCTTTTGCAACAGATTTGCCCAATGCAATGTGCCATTTCATTCTCTGGCTGCTGCTTATATAGGCATTGATTGTGGATCCAAGTAAAACGAAATCCTTGACAACTTCAATATTTTCCCAATTTATCGTTTTAAAAGTGATATTTTCTCCATCCTTACCTTAGAAAAATAAATTTGAAATACCGAATGCGAGAAATGCAAGAAGGAAAATTGTGTGGTTGAATGGAATTGGAGGTATTGATATGGACTGATGACTTCTAAAATACATATGTGTGTGAATACGAAAGTACATGAGTATGTGTGTGTGTGTGTGTGTGTATCTGTATCTACGAAATGTGTCTATGCGGTGGGTATAAACATGTTCCCTAAGTTTGTCCACTATATGGACCTAAAAGCAAATACAGTAGCTGTGAGTACACTTAACACACAATATTTTTTTCTAATATAATTCCCCACTAAAAGGAGCCAGGTTCTTTAGGGAAATTCCTAATTCCAGAACTGGTTCAGGGAAGGTGCCAGATGAAACAAGTATCTTGTGTGCCAGAGAGTAAGGAAGCACTTAAAAAAAAAAAAAAAAAAAGATTCATGTCACAAGGACACTGATTCCATCTTGAATGGGTGACCACTGTAGGAATCTGGGGCAATTTGACCAACAAAAGAATCAAGGAGAGTGATGACTTAAAAACTTTGAAATATAGTGGGAATGCATGAGTTCATACCGATAACAAGTGATAGCTAGAGAGCTAGCTAGCTAGATAATAGATAGATAGGTAGAAAGAATAAACAGGTAGATAAAGGAAAAGTAAGAGCTTTTGCTTACAGTAGAAGGCCAAATACAACTTGTGACTGTAGAGAAAGTAATGAAGATAGAAAATAATGACTTTGCATTATTAGAGATTTTATTAAAAATTAGAACAGGCAAGAATTTTCAATAAATGATTAATCTGGGGGCTCCAAGGTGGTTGGTGGAGAGCAGAATATTTGCATGATTTTAAATGGTTTTGCCACAGATTATCTATAATTTTCAACTGGGAAAATACTATATAGTGCAGAGGTTTCCCAAACTTTCGGTTTCCTACATTTAGCGTCTGAAGGAATTTTTAACAGGATTTCTGGGCCAAAAGAAATATCAAATAGTTCTATTTATGAAAAACTTAGGCTCAAACAACTTAATAATAAATATTTATTCCTAATAACTTAATAGCCATTTGAAAAGCAAAATATATATCAATTGAAAAGAGGCAAATGACACTTCTATTTTTTACTGGTTACCACAATTAATTACTAGTGGGATATGTGTGTCTTTTGGGCACTGAACAACTTCTCAAATTTGGAACCCAGATTGGACACCGCTATACCGCATAGGCTAATTTTGTGTGGGCTTACTTTTTATCAAAAAGCATACCAAAAGCCTAGCCTATGACGTTTGGAAAAACATAGCATGATCTAACGTTGTAACTGTGAACTCACCTCAAGCTAGTAGTTTGTACATTTGTAACAGTATCAAGTATAATTATGTTTCCCTGGAAATTTCAAAATATCCTGGGGTGCCCATGAGTTCATTGTGGTGTTCTGGCTTGTTTTGGCATATAGTTTGAGAATCATGTCTATAGTGAACAAATTTGATAACACCTTGACAAGGTGATAAAATCTAACATCAGCGATAAAGGGGCAGATGGACTTTGTGTGCCTCCAGATGCGATACCCTGAGGAGGACACAAGATAACTTAGAATTATTGCCAGGGATGTAAATCCTTAATCTAATCATGAGGAAGCATCAGGCAAACTGAAAAGAGAGTTATTTTGAAACAAACAAAAAAAACAAAATGGAGAAAAACAATAACAACCAAAGGATGGTAGTGTCCAATAAAGTCATTTCTTAAATGGCAAAGAAAAACTGAGAATTTAATCCAGATTAAGAGGGCTGAAGAAATATGACAATTAACTATAATAAATTTTTTTTTTGTATTATATAACTGATCATAAATTGAATCCTTCACTAAAAAAAAATTAAAAAATTACACAGGACATTATTGGATCAATTGGCAAACTGGAATATGGACAGCATTTTAGATAAAGGTATTATATTAATATTAAATTTACTGACAGTCATAATTGTATTTTGGCTATATAAAATAATATCTTTATTCATAGGAAATACATATTGAAATAACAGGGATAAAGGACAATAATATAAAGACTTACTCAAGTTGTTCAGAAAGAAATAGAAAAGGAACAAGAACAAAAGATAAATCACGTAGGGTAAAATGTTATCAATAAGTCAACATAGGTAAAGAGTAAATGAGTATTCATATTATTCTAAAAGTTTTTAGCATAAAATAAAATAAAAATAAAAAATGTGTAATTTAACTATGAGTTTTGCAGCAAGAAGATTTTCTTTTTAAGTTTAGAAATTCTGTTGTAATTAAAATATTTTTGTATTTTACCCTATATTTATTTATTGATATATGATATGGGTTTTTCCATAAAATAAGGTATCGAAGAATTCATCCTAAAGATGTCTGAAGTAATTCCTCTTGTTTTGTCTTTAATCACAAAGTGTTCCCTTAGCGATATTTTTTCTGTCATTAATTCCATAATCTCCCTTTCAAGTTTGTCCTCATCAAACCAACTAATTAAGCATTTGCATTACTCATCCAATTTTGAGCTAATTAGACTGTAAATAGCTGGATTGCTTTCATATTTTAATCTCTATCTTAAAATACTGTGCATATTTAATTAATGTGGAAACACTCACTGATAAAATTACAAACTTATGTAGATTTTACAGATACGTAAGATATTCTTTTTCGGCTTTAGTAATTAACACCAGTTGAAGGTTCAAGGTTGATAATGTTAAACCAAGTGTACTTATTGGACTTAATTCACCTCCTAACGCAATGTTAATACTTTCATGATGAACAATATTTATGTAAATACCAAATGTTTCAAGCTGATGTGTTTGAAAATACAGTGCTGGGCAGCCTCTGGTAATGGAAATGATCATGAATATGCACCAGTAAATCCACCTGTGGTTTAACCTGCTCTGGTCTTACAGCACCCTAACACTGACTCAGATGTTCAGAAAAGAATTAGTAATTTTTGAAATAATGGAGGAGGAAGTATGAGTGCAAGCAGTATCTAAGGATTGCTACCATCTTAATCAATTATCCTCACCTCCGTTAGCTTAAGGAAAAAATAAGAAAGAAAAACAACACCTGATCACCATAATCAATACTTTGTCCAAGTCAAAAGACAGTGTGTGAGAGATAAGCCTATTATTCTGGCAGGATTTTGAGCCACAAAATGAAAGGACAGATATCCTGTGTTTAAATTTCATATGCCCTGCTAAGTAAAAAAATGCCTATACTAGAAGTCAATTAGAGTCCTCTTTTCCTCAAAGGAAGGACAATGCTTTCATAGTTTACTCTCTTACCCTCCCTCTTTTACCCTTGCAATCTATCATCGACTGTAACTTCGTCTTAATAACCCTCCAATCTCATTGGCCCTCACCTAAATTTAGAATATTTCCATTGTACCCCCTGGAACTGTAATCCAGATGTTTGTCAATATTTTCTTACAGCATTTCATGCCTTGAGTAAAAAAATCCCTTTTTCTTCAGTTGTTATTTTGCCTGTAGTCCAATATAGTAATGGTGATTCTAACACCACCCGTGAACCTCAATTTTGGCTGCTGTGCTTGAATATAACCCTGACCCTTAGCTTATCATCTGCTTTCTCCACTTCTATACAAGACCATCTGTACTGCTATAGAAAAACTACTCAACAAATTGAAGCGTTATCACTACATATACTATTTAGCAACCACTGTCTTTATCAGGGATCCTACATAATCTGTCTTGCCAAGTACTTACTTTATAATGAACCCTTATAATTAGGAGTGAAGCACATGCATATAAGCTTTAAAATAATATGCTTTAAAATAATATGTAGCCTTCATAAAAAAAAAGTTGCCATCAAGTTGATTCCCACTCACAGCAACCCCATAAGAAAGAGTAGAATTGCCCCACAGGGTTTCCAAGGAGCAACTGGTGAATTCAAACTGCCAACCTTTTGGCTAGCAGCCAAATGCTTAACCACTGAGCCACTACAGCGTAATTTCCTTCTGCAAAATAAAACTTCTCAAGGCCGGTTAATATGCTTCTCCATTTCTTCATTTCATTTTTACTCCTCAGCCTAATTCAACCTGTCCTCTGCTCCAATCATCACATCAAAGCAACACTTATTCTAAGTATTGGGGACCTTCTGGGGGCTAATTCAAAAGTATATTTTTATGTTTCTTAATGGTCTTCTGGGTCACTTCCTTTTTGAAACATTTTCCTTGGATTTTTGCCATGTAAACTCTATTTATCTTGTTCCACTATCTCTTGATCTTATTTTCTGGCTCATCCTCTATCTACCCAAACACTGGAGTTCCTCAGGTTTCAGTGCTATATCGTTCCTCCTTTCAATATCATCTAATACTTGATAATAGCTTCCATTATGCATCTATGCCAATATTTTTCAAATTTATATTTAGACTTCTTTATTGAGAACCTGACTCACAACTCTAGCTCTCTGCTTAATACCTAGAGAAACTAGACGTTTTCTTGCACACAGTAGACTCTTGAATATCACTTAAGTAAATAAATGGAGGCTAAAGTTACCTCAAACTTAACGTATTCCAAATAAGTTACCTCAAACTTAACATATTCCAAATAAATTCATGATCTCTTCCCCTGTATCCTCCCCACCCTAGAAAATAAACTATGTCCTCCACTGTTTCCTGTCTCGCTGACTGACACCAGTATCCATCTTCATAAATGTGACAGATACAGAGAAATTGCACTTACTTGCCCTCACATTTTATATTCTAATACTAAAAGCTAGGGCATCTAGAGAAGACAAAGTATTATAATGACACATGCAAAGACATGGAGTTAGAAAACCAAAAGGGAAGAACACACTCAACATTTCTCAAGCTGAAAGAACTGAATAAAAAATTCAATATTTCACTACTGAAGAATTCTACGGGGAAAATATTAAATGACACAGGAAGCATTAAAAGAAGATGGAAAGAATTCACAGAATCACTGTACCAAAAAGAATTGGTTGGCATCCGACCTTTTCAGGAGGTAGCATATAATCAGGAAACAATGGTACTGAAGGAAAATATCCAAGCTGCACTGAAGGCATTGGTGAAAAACAAGCTTCCAGGAATTGATGGAACACCAGTTAAGATGTTTCAACAAACTGATGCACCACTGGAAGCACTCACTTGTCTACGCCAAGATATTTGCAAGACAGCTATCTGGCCCACCGACAGGAAGAGGTCCATATTTATCCATATTCCAAAGGAAGGAGATCCAATTGAATGGGAAAATTATCGAACATTATCATTAATATCACAGGCAAGTAAAATTTTGCTGAAGATCATTCAAAAGCTGTTGCAGCAGTACATCAACAGGGAACTGCCAGAAATTCAAGCCTGATTCATAAGAGAATGTGGAATGAGGGATATCATTGCTGATGTTGGATGGATCTTGGTTGAAAACAGAGAGTACCAGAAAGATGTTTTCCTGTGTTTTACTGAGTATTCAAAGGCATTCAACTGTGTAGATCATACCAAATTATGGATAACATTGTGAAGAATGGGAATTCTAGAACATTTAATTGTGCTCATGAGGAACCCGTATATAGATCATGAGGCAGTCATTCAAACAGGACAAGGGGATACTGTGTGGTTTAAAGTCAGGAAAGATGTGTTTTAGGGTTATATCTTTTCACCCTACTTATTTAATCTGTATGCTGAGCAAAAAATCTGAGAAGCTGGACTACATGAAGAAGAACATGGCATCCGGAATGGAGGAAAACTCATTAACAACCTGCACTATGCAGACGACACAATCTTGCTTGCTGAAAGTGAAAAGGGCTTGAAGCACTTACCGATGAAGGTCAAAGACCAAGCCTTCAGTATGGATTACACCTCAAAGGAAACAAAAATCCTCCAACTGGACCAATAAGCCACATCATTATAAACAGAGAAAAGACTGAAGTTGTCAAGGAATTCATTTTACTCGGATCCACAATCAATGCCCGTGGAAGTAGCAGTCAAGAAATCTTGCATTGGGCAAATTTGCTGTAAAAGACCTCTTTAAAGTGTTAAAAAGCAAAAATGTCATTTTAAAGACTAAGGTGCACCTGACTCATGCCATGGTATATTCAATCTCATTTGCATGTAAAAACTGGACAATGAATAAGGAAGTCCAAAGAAGAACTGATGCCTTGGAATTGTGGTGTTGGTGAAGAATATTGAATATAACATGGACTGCCAAAGGAACAAACAAATCTGCCTTGGAAGAAGTTTAGCTAGAATGCTCTTTAGAAGCTAGGATGGTGAGGTTTTGACTCATGTACTTTGGAAATGTTGTCAGGATGGATCAGTCTCTGGAGAAGAACATCACGCTTGGTAAAGTAGAGAGTCAGCACAAAGAGGAAGACCCTGAACAAGATGGATTGACACAGTGGCTGCAACAGTGGGCTCAAGCATAACAATGAACATGAGGATGACACAGGACCTGGCATTGTTTCATTCTGTTATACGTAGGGTCATTATGAGTTGGAACCTAACAACAAAAACTAAGTCTTGTCTATTTACCTCCAAAATGTCCCAAAAACTTAACCTTATTTCCTTTCCACTATTGCCACACTAGTTGAATTTGCTGTCATACACACACTCCCACTTGACCCCTTCCCTTTCCTATTGACCTTAATTTCTAACTGGCTACCTGCAATCACTGTGCACTTCGGCTCCAAGAACACTGATATTTCATTTTTTTTTTCCATTTCTTTCTTTTATATACTGTTTCTTCTTTTTAGAATACTCTACCTTCCTATACTTTTCTACCACTCTCTGAGTCACTTTCTTACTTAATGTAGTAAAGAGCTCTGCTGCTAACCAAAAGGTTGGCAGTACGAATCCAACAGCTGCTCCTTGGAAACCCTATGGGGCAGTTCTACTCTGTCCTATACGGTTGCTAGGAGTCAGAACCACCTCGATGGGACCTAACAATACCTCCCAACACCTTTATCCCACTCTCTGAATCATATTCTTCTATCCTTTAGATATTTTTAATATTACTTACTCAAGATCCCTTCCCTAACTAATAAGATAAAAATGAATTCCTAGACTTGATGAGCTTATAGTTTTATGAAATATTATTCACATACCTTGCACAGTGTATTTTTATTTACTCCAGTACACTGTAATACTCCTAAGAAGTGGCCTGTATCTGCTATTATCTGACTATTTTGTCTTTAATGACTAGACAGGTTCCTGACACAAAGCAGAAACTTAACTGTTGTTTGTAGAGTTAATGAATGAATAAGAAGACATAAATGCTTTGTTATGGGGAGACATAAAAAGTCAGTATGTATTTTATACTATCCAACAAAAGGAAACACAAAACTCAGCTAGATATGAGGCCAACAGAATTCACCAGTAAGATTTACTGTATGGTTATTATGTAAGGGGCACAGGGGGCATATATATTTAAGAGGCACAAGAGATATAATAGGCAAAAAAAAACCAAAAGTAGTCCATTATGTTTTACAAAACAATTAGATATGTTTCACAAAACAATTAGAAAACTTGCAGATATTTAATATGTAGGATTAAATCAGCCCAGTGAAGGCATTTCTACGGAGAGCTAAGATAATTTTTTTTTTGTTTTTTCAAAACTTATTATAGTAACAGAAATTAGAACATAATTTCAGAATGCTGAAATGTCAGTCATCTGAAGTAGAACAAATTAAATCTCCCAGGATTAGGAAAGAGATTTGTTTCAGGATCTGTGACATAGCTGAGCCTGTGATAGATATTAACTTGTTCTGGGTATGTGGATTGGAAAAATACCAGGAATGAGTAGCCAGGTAGATAATTACAGATTCTTTCTATGTTTTAAGTGAGGTTTGCTAAAAAAAAAAAAAAAAAAAAATTATTGTAAATAATTCATGGTTAAATCCTTTAATACATGTCTGATATGCAAACGTCTTGGCTGTTGCTTTAATATAGTCCACATGGTTTAGAAACCAGATGTTCAGGTGACAGTATAGATGTTCTGTTCTAAAATTTAGAAACCCAAATGTATTCCTTCACAGTTTGGAAGGTAACCTCAAGATGGTAGGCCATATATGTGCCAGTGACCTGGTGTTCATTACAATATTCATAAAGGACATGTAAGCATGCCTGACACATAGTAATTTATAATGTTAAAATTATTATTATTTATATACTCTCCAAAAACAATAATATTATTATCACTATATAACATTTATTTATTACATTCTTTTTAAAAATATGAATTTTAGTTTTAATCATATACATCTGGAAATGTTTTTATATCATATGGACTGTTATTTTGATATTAATTTGAAAAAGCTCATGTAATGATAACCTGTATAACCCATGTAATCAGCAAAAGTAAATTGCAGAATACTACATATGCAATGATTATATAGTATTCTACAGTTTACTTTTGCTGATTACCTGAGTCATACAGGTTAATCCTGATTACTCAATATGTAAATAATTAAGTACATGAACGGAGAGTGAGTCAAGACGTTGGACAGTATTTACATATAAGAAGCTAAGCATTTGAAATTGTCCTATTGCTTTAGGGTCTGGATTATCTTAATGAATTTAATTCAAAAATATGTCTTAAGCTTTTGCCATATTCAGTGTGCAGTAAGAATAGCAAAAATTAACTAGACTGGATCTTTATTCTCAGAGAATTTCAGTCTATCGAGGAGAGATAGACACAGACACAACAGTAATAACAGTCATGAAAAATGCCCTGAATATTGGCACTTCGATGAGAAACACCTAATTCTGTACAGAATAAATACAATATAGATTTTCATAAATGCTCTACAACTTATGTATCACTTGGAAATGTTCATTATCGCTTTTTTTTTTCCTTTTAATCTAGGTAACATTAGGCTATGTATTTGTTGTTCAGCTATTAAGGGTGCTAATACTATCTGTACAATGATCACTTGAAATTTCATATTAATCAATATAGTTTTCAAGGGATGTCCAAGATCTCCCATCTATGACTCTCCTTCTCTTTGCCTATTATTGCTGTAGTTATTCAGTTTTCAGCTGTGCAAGAATTCATTTATTATAAAGAAAACACTTCCTATCTTTGATCAGTGAGTGGGTAAACAAATGTGTCTACATTAACCGCCTTGCCTTTTAGTGCAGGGCTTGGACACCCAGTACTTCTAACTAGTCTCTTTGGTCTTGTGCATCTTAATTTACAAGGTGTTAATATTCTAAGAGTACAACAAAGAAGAGTTTTCCACACTTGAGTAACTAGGAAAGAGTCCTATATTGTTATTTCCATGGTGCTTTTCTGGGCTGTATCCAGTATTTCTGTGCCTCCCAAGGTGAAAGAAGCTTCCTCTTAGAAAATTCCATTTACTGATACACTTCATTAATTTTATGGAAAGACACAGGAAGTGCAAATGGTTAATGTACTCAGGTCTAAGTCTACCCAGAGACTCGTTGAAAGAAAGCCCTGGCCATTGAAAACCCTATGCTCTGACACACATGGGGTCGCCATGAGACAGAATGTACTCCACAACAACTGGTTTATTATATATGAGTGTGGATAAGTCAATTAAAACACTTGACTAAACAGCCACGGTATACAAAATATCTTGGTACGGGTACAACAACAGACACATAGACCAATGGAACAAAATTGAGAACCAAGAAGTAAATTCATCCAGCTTTGAACAGTGGATCTTCGACAAAGAGCCCAAGTCCATTAAGTGGAGAACAGATAGTCCACTTAACAAATGGTGTTGGCAAAACTGGATATCCACTTGCAGAAAAATGAAACAGGATTCATACCTTACACCATACACAAAACCTAACTCAAAATGGATAAAAGACCTAAATGTTAAACTTAAAATTATAAAGTTACTGGAAGAAAACATGTGGACAAAGCTAGGAACAGTAATTTATGGCATAAATAGACTATCAAACATAACTAACAATGCACAGGCAGCAGATAATAAACTAGAGAACTGAGACCTCCTAAAAATTAAATACTTATGCTTATAAAAAGATTTCAAAAAAAGAGTGAAAAGAGAACATGTAGACTGGGAAAATATTTTTGGCAAGATATATCTGACAAAGGTCTAATCTCTCAAATGTATAGAAAACATCAATACCTCAACCACAAAAAGACAAACCACCAAATTAAAAAATGAGCAAAGGACATGAATAGACACTTCACCAAAGAAGACATTCAGGTGGCTAACAAACATATGAAGAGATGCTTGTGATCATTAGCTATTACCAAAACCCAAAACCAAATCCACTGCCGTCGAGTCAATTCCAACTCATAGCAACCCTGTAGGACAGAGTAGAACTGCCCCATAGAGTTTCCAAGGAGTGGCTGGTGGATTCGAACTGCCTACCTTTTGGTTAGCAGCTGAACAATTAACCACTATAACACCAGGGCTCCACACTAGCCATTAGAGAGATGAGGAGTACTCCATTGTATGTAAGTAACATAATTTGTTTATCCATTCATTAATTGATGGATGCTTAGGTTATTTCCATTTTTTGCTATTATGAATAACGCTGCAATGAACGTGGGTGTGCATATGTCTATTCACGTCACAGCTCTTATTTCTCTGGGGTATATACCTAGGAGTAGGATTGCTGGAACACAGGATATTTCTATTTATAGCTTTTTAATGAAGCACCATACCTTTCCCCATAGTGGTTGTTTAACATTTTATAATCCCACCAGCAGTGTATAAGAGCTCCAATCTTCCCACCACCCTGCCACTATTTGTTGTTTTCTGTTTTTTGGATCAGTGCCATTCTAGCCGGGGTGAGATGGTATCTCACTGTAGTTTTTATTTGCATTTACTGAACATTTTGATCAAAGATTCCATAGATGAATACTGATCAAAACAGAAAAAATGCGGAACAGAATTTCAATTATCATGAACTCCAGATCTCCTGGAGCCGTGGAGGGTGGATAAGCCCCTGAAACTATTGTCCTGAGATAATCTTCAAACTTTAAACAAAAACTATCTCCTGAAGTCTTTAAGCCAAATGATAATGTAGCTTAACTAAAAAGATTATACTCTTAAGAACTAGATACATAGGATCAAATTGAAAACAGCACTCAAAAGATTATATAGGAACCTTAGGGGGCAGGGATTCAATGTTAATGAGGGAAGGACACTCAGAAAAAGAGGGTTAGAAAGGGTTGCACAACCTGAAGAATATAACTGATGTCACTAAATGGTATATGTAGAAACTGTTGAATTGGTGTACATTTTGCTGTGTATATTCTCAGCACAACAGCAAAAAAAAAAAAAACAAAATTTAGGAAAAAAAAGAACATTTCAAGATCTATCTTGAATTAAACTCTTTAAATGATAATACATATACACCAAAAAGGAAAGCCTATTAAAACAATTATTACAAAAATTTACACATCAACCACTAAGGCCAAAGATGAATTGAAGATTTTTGCTAACTTCTGCAGTCTGAAATTGATCAAACATCCAATCAAGACACATGGATAATCACTGATAGTTGGAATGCAAAAGAAGAAAGAACAGTAGCTGGAAAATATGGCCTTGGTAATAAAAATATTGCCAGATATCACATAATAGAATTTTGTAAGACTTACGACTTATTCATCTGAAACACCTTTTTTTCAACAACATAATGTCTATGCACATGGACCTCACCAGATGGAAATACACAGAAATCAAATTGACTGCATCTGTGGAATGGGACGGTGGAGAAGCTTTATATTACCTGTTAGAACAAAGCCAGGGACTGACTGCAGAACAATCAATTGCTCAATGCAAGTTTATATTAAAAATGAAGAAAATTAAAACAAGTCCATCAGAGCAAAAGTGTGACATTCAGTATACCCCTCCCGAATTTAGAGACCATCTCAAGAATAGATTTGACACATTGAACACTAATGGCCGAAGACTAGATGAGTTGTGGGATGATATCAAGGACATCACACATGAAGAAAGCAGTCATTAGAAAGACAAGGAAAAAAGAAAGACTAAAATTGATGTCAGAAGAGACTCTGAAACTTGCTCTGGAAAGTAAGTAGCTAAAGTAAAGAGAAGAAATTAAAAGAGCTGATCAGAAAATTTCAAAGGGCAACTGAAAAAGACAAAGTAAAACATCATGATGAAATGTGCAAAGGCCTGGAGTTAGGAAACCAAAAGAGAAGAGTATGCTTGGTATTTCTTAAACTAAAGGAACTGGAAAAAAAAGTCAACCCTCAAGTTGCAATATTGAAAGTTTACATGGGCAAAAAATTGAATGATAACAGGAAGCATCAAAAGAAGATGGAAGGAATATATGGAGCCACTGTACCGAAAAGATTTGATTGATGTTCAACCACTTCAGGAGGAAACATATGATCAAGATCTAATGGTACTGAAGAAAGAAATTCAAACTGAACTGAAGGTATTGAAGAAAAACAAGGTTACATGAATTAACAGAAAACCAGTTGAGATGTTTCAATAAACAGATGCAGCACCTGAAATGCTCACTCATCTACGCCAAGAAATTTGGAAGAAAGCTATCTGGCCAACCGACTGGAAGAGATCCATATTTGCTCCCATTCCAAAGAAAGGGGAACAATATTGTTAATATCACACACAAGTAAAATTTTGCTTAAGATCACTCAAAAGCACTTGCAGCAGTACGTCAACAGTGAACTTCCAGAAATTCCAGCCGGATTCAGAAGAGGACATGGAACAAGGAATATCACCGCTGATATCAGGTGGATCCTGGCTGAAAGATGTTTACCTATGTTTTAGTGACTGTGCAAAGGCATTAGATGGTATGGATCATAAGGATTATGGATAACATTGAGAAGAACAGTTAATTTTGCTCCTGAGGAACCTGTACAGAGATCGTGAGGCAGCTATTCAAACAGAACAAGGGGATATCTCATTGTGGAAAATCAGAAAATGTGTATGTCGGCATTGTATCCTTTCACCATACCTGATCAATCTCTATGCTGAGCAAATAATCCAAGAAACTGGACTATATGGAGAAGAATGCAGCTTTAGGTTTGGAGGAAGACTTATTAACAACCTACAATATGTAGATGATGCCACCTGGCTTGCTGGTAGTAAAGAGGACTTGAAGCTCATACTGATGAAGATCAAAGACTATAGCTTTCAGTATGGATTACAACTCAAGAGAAAGAAAACACAAATCCTCACAACTGGTTCAATAAGGAACATCACGATAAATGGAGAAAATATTGAAGTTCTCAAGAATTTCATTTTACTTGTATCCACAATGCATGCCCATAGAAAGAGTGGTCAATAAATCAAAAAATGGGTTGCATTGGACAAATATGTGCTAAAAGACCTCTTTAAAGTGTTACAAAGCAAAGATGTCACTTTGAGCTCTAAGGTGAGATTGACCCAAGTCATGGTAATTTCAATCACCTCATATGCATGTGAAAGCTAGACAATGAATAAGGAATATCTAAGAAGAATTGCGCTCCTTGGAAACTGAATGGGGCAGTTCTACTCTGTCCTATAGGGTTGCTATGAGTCGGAATCGACTCGAGGACAGCAGGTTTTTTTTTTTTTTAAACAGGAAGAAGAATTGAAAGTATGGTGTTGGCAAAGAATATTGAATAAACAATGGATTTTCAGAAGAATGAACAAAGCTGTCTTGGAAGTAGTACAGCCAGAATTTTCCTTAGAAGCAAGGGTGGTGAGACTTCATCCCACGCATTTTGGACATGTTATCTAGGGAGGGACCAGTCCCTGGAGAAGACATCATGCTTGGTAAGGTAGAGTGTCAGTGAAAAGAGGAAGAACCTCGATGTGATGAACTGACACAGTGGCTGCAACAATGGGCTGAAACATGGCAAAGATTGCAGGAATGGTGCAGGATCAGGCAACATTTCGTTCTATTATTCATAAGGTAACTATCTGTCAGAACCGACTCCATGGTGTATAAAAACAACAATATTCAAACAATGGAATAAAATACCACAATGAAAACAAGTTATCTATAAGCATATGCAAAAGTGCTATGAATATAACAAAAATATAATAAAGATAAGCAAAAACTGCCACACATGAGAGAATACACCAAATGATTTCATTCATATAAAGTGTGAAAACAGCCAAAAAAAAAAAAAAAACTTTAATGTTAGAAATTCATATAAGCTTATGTTCATTGAGAGTTATTCGAAGGGTACTTGAGGAATTTTCTAGAATACTGGCTATGTTCAATTTGTAGATTCATTAAGCTCTACACATGTGATAATATGTACATTTCTTCTGCATATTATACTGTAATAGTTTTTATTTTTTTTTAATTCTACCTAACTCCTTCACTTATTCTTCATTTTTACAATTAGGCAAATTATGCTGAGTAACATGCTACACACCAGGGAATTAAAAAACAAGGAGACATCTGGGTAAGACAAGTCCAAACACAGATAATTAAAACACAGAGAGGAAAGCCACGTTATATACAATATATTATGGAAGTTCAACTGAAGAGGTACTAACCTCTCTAGTAAATCAGGGAAGACTGCTTTTTAATGAAAAAAATAAAAATAAAGAAGAAGAGTGTGTACAGCAAGGCATCTCAGGAAACCAGTCACCACTAGTCAAAGCAGAGATGCAAGAAACAACTTGGTGAACACAGGAACGTTCAGGAAATGAATCCGTGACATGTAAATGTAACAGGGTGTTCATACATGAGGCTGAGGAAAGGAGAAAAAACTTAAAATACCAAGATCTGATTAACAACTTCATAGGTAGAGAAAGAGTGATGAGAGGGAGAAGCTGTGTTCTTCCCAAGGAGAGAGCAGAACACAGGCAATGCTAAGAAGATGTGACTTGGGAAGGCTTGTTCAGAAATCACGAGTGGTGTAATATGGATGATGCAGGAAAAACACTGAGGAGGATGTGGGAACTGAAAACAGAAATTTGGATTAAGTACACCTACAAATGATTCTACACGCAACATAAAGGATTTTGCAACTTATCCCCCAGGCCCTGAGGGAGATATTGACGTCATTTTGATTTGGAGGGTTATATGGTTAGATTTTGCTGTTGCAAAACTAGAGTCAGTTGAGTCTGCACGTGTATATATGTATGTCTTAGGATATGAGTGAGAGTGGGAAAGCAGTTTTTTAGACATTTCTTGAAAATGCTAATACCTTACTATTTCAGTTTTTGTCAATATCTTCACATTCTATTTCTGTAGCAACGAAAAAAGTACAATTCATCAATCTCAGAATTTAGCTTCTACATATAAACAATAAGCTTATTTTGATTATTGTTAATATATTTGCTATATAAAATAATTCCAAATCATTAATCTTTATGGTTTTTTACAATTTAAAATGCATTAAATAACTTCTTTATTATTTGGTGATGGTTTCTTATGCAAATTAGACATTACAACATCAAGGAATAATATAACATTATGATATGTGTAATATATTAGGTATTATAACATTCAATTCATTACAAATTTTATTGTAAAATAAAAGAACTGGGAGTAAATAAAGAGCTTTAAAAACTTTAAAATTCTGCTTAGTTTTATAAGATCGTGTGTGTCATCAATTTTACTTACAGACTAAAATTTACTCACTAAAACTGTATTTGTTTGAAAAAACAAAGGCATATTCCTGATACTCTATAGGTGTGAAGAAATCAATGACTATTCCTAAGTCTTAATATTGAAAAACAAGAGGAAATTAGCACTGGAGTAAATTTGACATTATTTCTTTATATTTTGAGTTATTTATATTGACAAATAGATCATATATTTTAAATACTTTCACACATTTTAATGATTCAATCTATGTTCAGCATAACATACCAATCGACTGCCTAACTGCAAGTAGAGGGAAAATCTTCATGCATGGTCAATATTAAATTAAAATGTTTACTTTTGTTTTACAAAACTAAATCCAAATAGAACCACAGCCAAATACAGGGCTGCTTTGCCCTCACTCCTAATCTCACTATTAGAAATCTGCTTTATGTTAGATTAGGCCTCACTGAGTTATTATTCTTGTAAGCAAAATGCTACTAAATGTCTGTAAATCTAGCCTCTTGCTTAAAATGATAATTACTTGTTTGAGAAATGCATTAATTCCAGTTACTAAAAAATGCAAGTTTTTATTTACGTATTTATTTATTTATGGCCTTGTTTAAATATTAGTAACTGTCATGAGAACAAAAAATTTAAGTGTGACTTATAATGAGGTTAATTCTTTCAGAACATGCACTAGAAAAAAGCAAATTTCCATTAAAATTATCATTGGGCCTTAATTTTTCCCTGAACAAGATAGTTCGTATTTCTTACTTCTCTGACTATCCTATCTTCTCATTTGTATATATTTTTATATATATGGTATATCTTTAGATGAAAAAGAAAATGAGGTAGATGTTCTCAAAAGATTCTGGGCAGGGGTAGGAGAAGAAAAGACGTATCCCTTTTTGATCTTAATGCTTTTGGATAAGATACCAAAGGGGAACACACCACAGCAAAGGTGGGGTTGGTTATTCAATGATTCACCTGATAATGCTGTTTGTTTCTAATCTTCCCTAGTACAAATATAAGGTTTACCTTGTATACTTAAGTTATTAGAAATATATTTTCTACAGAATTCTCACTTATTGTCTTCATCATCCAGATACAAGGCAAACAGATAGGTGTATAGGAAAAAAAAGAAAAGAAACCTGTTGCTGTCGAGTATATTTGGATGCACTGTGGCCCTATACCCTGTCCTATAGTATAGGAGAAAGGGAGGTGTTTAATCCCTATACAGAGGGAGGTATGTGCCTCTGAACGGAAAAAAAAAAAAAAAAATAAGTTAAACCTGGTAATTGTTTCAAAATGTTTAAATATTTTGTTTTAATTTTCTCAAGAACAATATAGCGTAGTCTCATCACAAATGTAGCCCATGACTTATTAACTTTCTGAAAATGTGTTCTTTCATTCAAAGTCACATCTGAATACTGGCCCTTCAGAGTACAGATGGGAAATCTTATTCATCTTGGTCATGCCCCTTGGTGCTATTCCCTAAATGGAATTTGAAATGACTGTCCAGAAACCTAGTCTAGCTAGAGAAAGGAACATGAATAAAAAGCTACGCTGCCATGTAAAGAAAAAAAGGATTTCACCCAGGATTGTGGTCATCTGTGACAAGAGATAAATTCTATTTACATATTGTCAACAGTGTTTCACAATCACCCGCCTCTACCAATTACTATAAATGAGTCCAAATGGCTTTTATATGCGCGTGCAAATGAATAAAACCTCCCGTTTCAGCGGGAAAATGGAACAAAGGCACTCAATTAGAATGGTCACGTCCTAGCACCAACAGCTTAAAGAGGTCCAGTCTGGCCTTATCTTAAAAGGCATTCAGGCTCCAGCAGCGCAGCATTTCAGAGACAAACGATCTCACCTTCCTTTCTGTGAAACAGCAAATCCTTTTTAATCTGCGCAAATATGGAGGCGAAGGGCTTGATATCTAACCCAATTATCCAGTATTCTAGGAAACCCTTGGGCGTAACCTTTATACTCCTCAACTTCTGTTATAAGCTCATGGTGAGAGGTGAGATATATGATCAGAATTACTCAGACCTTAGATTCCAGTGAGGGCATATGGAAAACTGATACATTTACTTTCTATATTGTGCCCTGAACCACTTCCATTTCATATAAATGAGTTATTCTTAACATGTCCCTATTATTTAAAAACATAGACATTTTGTATTATTTCAGGAAATTAATATTATTCGATATATTGTCCCTTTTGATAGATTGATGCAGAAATACACTGAGTGTTTCGATCCTCATTTTCTGTACATAAAGAATCTGTGAAACCACTCATATCTATGTAGATCGGCAGATTGTAAAAAAGTGAGCAAACTTCATATTTGAAAGGCAATTAAGAAATTAATCTGTCTTCAGGAAGAGAATATTTTTCCACGGCCCACATCCGGATTCTGTATCACAGGCTTATGATGCCCAACTCACCCAGAGAATCCCAGGTTTTCCTGTTTTTTAAACACTTAGAGGTAAGAGTCACATTGAGTGCTTGTTAAAAATACATAAATTTCTCTCTCCTGTCTTGAAAGATTCTGACTCGAGAGTCCTGCAGTATAAAACCCATACAGGGAAGTGAATTTTTAGCAGGCACCTCAGGTAATTGTTACACCACCAGAGATCTTCAGACTTCGAAAATGCTCCTCTGGGTGCTGGGCCTCAGGTAGTTAGTAGAAGAGATTCTCAGGGGGAGAAAAAAAATCATGTCTATGGCTTCTAACAGCATTAACTATCAGCCTACGTATAAAATCAAAGGTCACAAAAATCCAAAAAAAGGGCTCTTCTCTTCCTCTTTCTATTACTATTCCAAGCTGTTTTCTCCTGAGCCACATAGTCCTCAACCACAGTATTTACATTAGATAACAAAGTCTAATCTGTCCATTGTCCTCCAGTATCCATTTTACCTTTCTTTCTTCCTTATAGTTGCTCAGAACACAGATAGTATTTCCCACATCCTTGAAAGTGCTGGAACTTTGTGAATAACATTGGCTGTAAGAATTCCTGCCATTGCAACTTTTCAGAAATTCCTTTAAAAAAGTGCACACCCCTTTATTCTTCTTTCTACTTCCTGTTGGAGAGAATAAAGACAGAATGCCTAGAACTCAAGTAGGCATCACAGTGTGTGAACACAAGCGGCATGTGGAAGATGAACTGTACTTTAGCTTCTTAAAGACAAAGATTCTAATTTTTTTTTTCACTGCTTTACTTTTAAAAACTAGAAAGTCCCTGAAGCATAGTAGGCTATTCATAAATACTTGTTGAATCAATAAACATTTTTTTCAGATGATATTTCAATGAAGTTGCTCCTTGATTTTGCATTGGTCACTGAAAGAATAAGGAAGCATTGCCATGGCTGGAATTCTTTTGGAAATGAAGTAAAGCACTTAATGAAAATTTTTGCTAGTTAGGCTGTTACCACTGCAATTAGATGGAAGTTGTGAATGTAATTATACAGTAGTTTGCTGACATATTAATGGGTAGTTCTGTTGTAGATGGGAGTTATTATTTGTGAAGAAGCTTACAATTATTGAAATGGGAATTTTAGTTCCAACTTCCTTCCAGTTTTTAGGTAGTTCATATCTCTATCACCAAGCCAAAGAAAGGGGGAGGGGAGAATAAATTCATTTCATATTATATTGTACCACTAATAATTGACTTAGCTAAAATTAATATAGTCCTTTTAGCCTCAGCAATTTAAACTCTTGCCTCTGCAGGGCTTCTATTTTCCCAGCTGTTAAACATGGGGAATATTTCCAAATCCTGAGAGCAACTTTTATTAATTAGATTAAAAATCTTGCAAGATATTGACCCAATTCTTAATAATTTATTTAAGTTTAACTATTTTCCATGCTACATAAAAACTACTGTTTACTGTCGTACAATAGTGCAGATTAAGCAAATGTTGCTAATGTAATTTAGTTTAATAAATATAATTACTTTAGTCTAATTTTCAATAATATACCTAAAATAATTTGAAATGTTTTTAAAAAGGCAAAATAGAAACACAAAATTTTAGTATTTCCCCTCCTCTCACTTCGTAGCTTACCTGATTGTTTTTCCTTCCTTGGAAATTTTTCCTAAATAAGTTTGCAATGTCTTAAAAATGTGTTTAAAAAGGAATAATCATCAACTCTTAAAAACAAAAGCAAAAACAGTCCAGTTGCTGTCAAGTCAGTTTCAACTCACACTGATCCCGTGTGTGTCAGTTTAGAACGGTGCTCCATAACGTTTCCAATGGCTGATTTTTTTGGAAGTAGATCTCCAGGCCTTTCTTCTGAGGCTCAAAAGCTCCAAATTTTCAGTTAGTAGCGAACTACATTCAATGTTGCAATACTCCCAACTAAAAGATCATTCCGTTTTTAATTTTATACTTAATTGAAATTAAATATTAAGAATAAGAAGGTTGACTATATTATGCAAAATTAATTTTCATTTTTTAAGTGAAAAGAAAAATTCAACACATATGACTTATTGATAACTACTTCAGAAATTATTTTCTAAGAAATCCATATTTCTTCAATTTTCTTCCTCCTTTGTAATTTGGTGCATTTGAGACAATTTGCACTGCCAATCCAGATAGCCTCTCCTCCTTTGCTTCCCTGGCACCATATTATCCTGGCTCTCCACTAACTCTATGACTGTTCTTCATCTGTTTTCTGCAGTGACGTCTCTTATGTCTTCCATTTCTAATTATGGAAGGCACAGCATCCTCAGCGTCTGCTCTTCCCTTCTGCACTGCCTGCTTTAACCATTTTTATGTCTTTAAGAATAAGTCACATACTTCTACCACCAAGTAACACATCTTCCTCAAATTTCACTAGGGATTTTCTCTCTGCCTTGGCCATTTGTGGAAATCCTGGTGGTATAGTGGTTAAAAGCTACAGCTGCTAACCAAAAGGTAGGCAGTTCGAATCCACCGGCTGTTCCTTGGAAACTCTATGGGGCAGTTCTACTCTGTCCTATGGGGTCGCTATGAGTCAGAATCAACTCTGTGGCAACAGATACAGGTTTGATTTCAATGGGTTGGCCATTTGCACCAGAGTGAAAACTTGGATTTTAAACACATTCAAACATGGAACTAATTTTCCTTTTCTCTCCTACCTTCTAAATCAGCTGATCTCAAGCTGCCAATTCACTTTTATTCCTTTGGTTTCTTAAGTATCTTGATAAAAATATTTCATAATCATTTACCTATACTTCTTTTTTCCTTCCATTATCTAATCATTACCAATTATACTTATTTTAAACTTAAATTCTAAATTTTTGACTTGAAGAAAAAATTAGCTATGAAAAGTTATTATGTTCCTTCCTTGCTCTCATCTCACATATTTAATTAAACCATAAAATTTGCATTTCTTTTTGAGAACTGCACACTATAATACCACATTAATTACTTGCTTAATGCATAAATTATTACAATTGGCCTTAAATTGAAATGTTAAACGAATTAGGCTGAATTTTCAAAGTTGTCTGAATATAACTTTTTCATTTACATAAAAGATACAAAGTAAGTTATTTGAAGATAAATCAGTTGAAAAATAGAAAGATTCTGTAATTAATCTGTACATTTGGGATAGGTAAAATGATGCAGTCCTTGCGTCGTGCAAATCAGGACAAATTTGTATGTGTTAAATAATTTAGCATAATGGTCTTGTAACAAAAATATAATGACCATAACATAATTATTGTACTTTTTTTTTTTAAAGCATAAACTACCTGATCAAAAGTAGACTGCATATTTTCAGGAGGAGGTTGTCCTTGAATATAATGCTATTTAAACATTAATGGCTAAGTTTCAGTGTACACCTCATCCTTAGTCCAGTGTTCCTCACTGTTTCCTACCCTTGCTTGAGTGCTGCCCATTTAGAAAGCATTAGGAAGAGTCACTAATGCCAAGTACACTTACAGAAAGGCCTGCCTGAAAGGCAAACGTAGGTTTACCAAGGGCTACTGGAATTTCAGATCAACATGAACAGCAGCTTTAAATTCATCTTAATAAGTTGTTTAGAATCCAGCAGAATGTTTCTTTAAAAAAAAAAACCCAGAATAAGTTTTAAAATATTAGCGGAATCAGTTTTCTAGCTGATTGCCATGATTTTGACTAAGAGACTGGAAATCAAATTAGATTTATTGTGACAGTCATGAATACAGGGCATTGACAGATCAGTGTACATCTGAAGCTGCACAGAGAGCATGATGGGAAATTTCCTGGATAGGTCTATTTTGGATAACTGCCTATTGGATGGGATAGTTAGCCACGTAAACCCTTAACTGAGGTCTCTGATCAAATATGGCCTGCTCAGAGGGGCCTTCCAACCATCCTATGTAAAAGAGAATCTGTCTAAATTTTTACACTACTTATTTCATTACATTTATCAATACCTTTGAGAAACAGTTTTAATTTTCCTGGAATCCAGATATCTGGGGTCCGTGGAGTTGGGGTGACTCATCCAGGCCAGTTGCCCTTTTAAAACTTGAGCCTTGAAGAAACGGCTTTCCTTAAGTCTACTTTAAGTCAAATAATAGCATGGAGGTGAACAGCTTAGTGGGCACCATTTTGCTTTAGGAATTGGGCTTCTTTGAAGAATTATCTATGTGCAGTCTCTTTGGAGAACCAGTAACTCTAGAATTTGGCTGGAAGCTGTGTTTTAGGACACATTTTTATTACAGAAACACTGTTCTGGCCCTGTTTCCATGACAATGTGGACAGGGTGGAGTATAAGAATCTCTGGAGGTTTTCTCAACTTCAGAAATTTTTTGGCTCCCTGTTTGAAACCTGGAGACCTGGGGGCACAATGTTTATAGAACTAAGGCTGCTAGTCAAAAGGTCAGCAGTTTGAATTGGGCAGCCATCCCTTGGAAACCCTATGGGACATTTCTACTCTGTCCTGTAGAATCGGGACAGAGGGCAACGGATTTCGTTTTGGTGAGTTGAAAATGTAACTCAGTTTGAAAATCGTGTATTAGATGAACTTCAATAAGTTTCTGTTATTGACTTAATATGATTTTTACTTTAACACCTGAAAAGAGTTCTGGTGGCACAATGGTTAAGCATTCAATTGCTAACCAAAAGGTTGGAGATTAGAACCCTCCCGTAAAGATTATAGCCTAGGAAACCTTATGGGGCAGTTCTACTCTGTCATATATGGTGGCTATTAGTTGGAATATACTCAATAGCACACAAAAAATAATCATTACCTGAAATATTTATTTACTAGTTCACTGTCTATAATCCTAACAAGAATGAATGGTACTTGAAGGACTTTGTCCCATTCATCTCTGTAACTCCAAAAGGTAGAACTGGTGGTTTAGTACATGTTTTCTAATGAAGTAAGGAATATTTCCAAATTATATTTTATTTATCTGTTATAAACTACTGCTGTTAAAGTCATCTGATTGAAACATACATTAAAAAAAGCTAAAGATACAAACATATCGCCCAATTCAGATCATCTCATTTAAATGTGACCTAGGCTCAGCATTCCCACTATGCTACTACATAATTTTTTTTTATAAAAGACAATCTACTGACGTTTCCTTGACAAAACATTTTACAGAGAGGTTAGCATAATGGATAATAAGCTGTATAACAAAAAATGCACCCATAATACAGTAAGTATATTTTGCTATGTAACTCTAAACTATTGAATGAAATATGCTCTAGTTAGTTTGAATCAAGAAGTGAATCTGAACCTGGTTAGCATATTATAATCCTTCTGAGAATATTTACAATATTCTGATACCTAGGCCACACATTTAGAAATTCTTACTTAATTGTCTGGGATGTGAGCTCCCCCGAGTGATTGTTAGGAATTGAATGCCCCCTAGCACTTCCTTTTATTTCCAACTCTGTATCTAATAACATTTTGAATTCTAACTTTTTTAAAGTTCCTTCACTCTTTATATTTCACATTTCATATGCTATTATATTTTACCGCATGTTCTATAATTGGATTCCTTTTAATGTTTTCACTCACCGTGAAGCAAAATATCAAACGAAAGATTCAAAACACACATCCTCTTAAAAAGACAACCTACATTTCAATGTGAGAATTTAGTAGTCTCAACTTTTATAAAACACATTATTTTAGAAACATTCATTTCTTTGAAGAAAGCTGGGTTATTCTTATTTGGAATATTTCTATTGTGTAGTTGACGTAGTATTCTATAAGTTATGTGTAACATCTAGAGGCTGACTTATTTTTGAGTAGTTCTGTAATAACATTATTGAAATAATAAAGTTAGTACTGTTTCAATGCTTGGCTGTAACTACGTAAACCATTAGCCTGATGTTATTGAGTCATATATGACTCATGGAGACCCCATGTGTGTCAGAGGAGAATTTTACTCCATATGGTTTTCAATCACTGAATTTTTTAGAAGTAGATCTCCAGGACTCTCTTTCAAGGTGCTTCTGTTCAAACTCAAACTTCCAACCTTAGATTCCAGTCGTGCTCCTTAATTATTTGTACCATTCAAGGACTCTGCATGAACAATTAGTTTGACAATTTTTACTAAATTGATTAGCTAGTCATTGATCAATTCAGCTGAAAAATATAAAAATAGACATATTTTCCATAAATATATAGGTATCTTGGTAATTAAAATAGTGACTCTACTCTCCCAACATTTTGCAAATAATAGGTACAAACTGAAAATATGTTATTGCTTATTATGCAGCCTCTGTAGCCTAGTAACAGTATAACAGTACATTGGCTAAGAAGTGTAATTCTACAGCTCAGAATTGGATAATAGTACTGCTTTCGTCAAGTTTCTTTCTCTAGGCAATGGAGTCTTGACATCAAAATTAGAGTTTATCTGGCCCGGGGGGTATACAACAATATCGTTGCAGAGCTTGTTTAAATTAGCACTTTGTAAAAACAGTGAAAGAATGTTCTTCTAATACTGGATCAGCAAACTGACACATGCTGTTTGCGTGTGCTTGTGTGTATGACATATAGCCCTTAATCCATGTAGTTTAAGACAAACTTTCCAGTCTATTCTGAATCCTCCTCTAAAGTTTGGCAATTAGAAACCAACAGCCACTCCTTGGAAGAAAGATGTGGCAGTCTGCTTCCGCAGAGATTTACACCCTTGGAAACCCTATAGGGTCACTATGAGCTGGAATCAGCTCGAAGGTAGTGGGATTATGCTACAGTGACAGTCGTTAAGAGCTAGGGCTGCTAACCAAAAGGTCAGCGGTTTGAATCCACCTGCCACTCCTTGGAAAGCCTATGGGGCAGTTCTACTCTGTCCTATAGGGTAGCTATGAGTCGGAATTGACTCAATGGCACCAGGGTGTATTGTGCCACATATTTATTTTTGGCTTTACTTATAAATAGTTGCTGCGTTTTGGGTGAATAAAAATAGACAAATTGATGCTGCTCACACTCTTTTAGTCCCTGGGTGGCTGCTTTCTCTAGTAGTCCCAAGACTGATTAAATTATGGTGAGAAGACCTACTTTAAAACCAAGAAGAGAAGAGGCTTTCTGACTGTTCACACACCATGGGAATCTATTTTCTATGAAACACCATTACATAGGCCCCTGCAGCTATGCTTTATCATGCTACAAGATTAGACCAAACTGGGCTTTACCATCAACAAGCTTTAAATATCTCCCTACTTACAGAGGTAGGAAAAGAAGAATTATTTTATTTTCAGCTCATTTTTTCAGTTTTCACAGACTATAATCACAGACTATAAAAGGCCTTTAATTGATAAGACTAAGTATTCCATTTAAACATGAGAAAAAAAATGAGTCATTTCACTTGTTACAAGGTGTGTATCTGCTATGAAAATAGTAAAAAAAAAAAAAAAGAAGTTAACAATATGATGCTTTTTTGCCATTTTTTCATTTTAAAATAATAAAATTTTATTTTTTGTTAACATTTTTGATAAATATAATTTAAGCTAGTATTTATTCTGAATCTTATTGTATGTTGATAGAACAATGGAGATAAAAACGTGTTTCAAAATTATTTTAAGTGCTAAATAAAAGTAGTGTCCCACTTATAAAAGACATAGTTCAAAAATCAAACTTAGGGAAAAAAAATTAGCATCAAATTGATCCCAATATTCACTGTTACCTGACGTGTGTCAGAGTAGAACTGTGCTCTGTAGAGTTTTCAATGGCTGAATTTTCAGGTCTAGATCATCAGTCCTTTCTTCCAAGGCTCCTCTGGGTGGACTAGAACCTCTAACCTTTTGGTGAGCAGTGAGCATGTTAACCATTTATACCACTCATGAACTCCAGTCAAACTAGAATACATATTTATTTGTTGTTGTTGCTATTAGCTGCCGTGGAGTTGGCTCTGACTCATGGTGACTTTATATAAAATAGAAAAAAAAAAAAAAAAAAGATTGCCCAGTCCAGTGCCCTCTTCATGATCATTGGTATATTTAAGTCCACTGTTGTAGCTATTGACAACTCATCTTATTGGGGGTTTCTGTTATATTCACTGACCCTCTACTTTACCAACAAAGATGTCCATTTCTAGTGGTTGTTCTTTTTTAATGACATTTCCAAAGTAAGCAAGCCAAAGTCTCACCGTCCTTGCTTCTAAGTAGTGTGCTTGTTATATTTCTTCTTATAATAATTTGTTCTTTTAGCAGTCTATGGTGCATTCAATATTCTTTTTAAACACCACAATTTGAATGCATTCTTTATCTTTTTCCTTGTCCAACTTTTGCATGGAATATCTGTATGTAGTAAATACCAGTAACCATAATCCAAATCATTTTAAATTAAAAAAAAAAAAGTAATTTTCTCATTATAGAAATGTTACATTTTAAATTTAATTTATAACGAGTCAGTCTTTGGTAAGCAAGACCAAAGAAAATATTAAACATTTATTTAATTCTTTTATTTAAACAACCTAATCAGGACTTTTGACATTTCTAAGCACCACTACAATCCACATTTAAACATTTACAGCACTCCAGAGAGAGTCATTTGCAGTCATTTCTTATTCCCACTTCAGTAACAGGCAACTAGCTACTAACCTACTTTCCATCTCCAAGTGGTCTTTAGTGTCAGGTTTCTTCCACACAGATTTCTTTTTTTTTAATTTCATCCATGCTGTACTATCTGTATTGTTTCTTTTTGTTGCTGAATAGTATTCCATTGCCCAGATATACTGCTTTTGTTTCTTTATGAGATGATTGAGGGACATTAGGGCTATTTACAAGTTTTGGGCTTTTATGAATAACCGTGCTATAAACATTTACGTAAAAGTCTTCATGTGGAAATATACTTGTTTCTTTTTGATGCATTTCTAAAGGTGGAATTGATTGGTCATGTGATAAATTTATGTTAATCTTTTTTAAGAAACTAGTAAACTTTTTTCCAAAGTAGCTGCATCGTTTTACATTCTCACCTGCAATATAAGAACATTTCTGGGTTATCTTGCTGGAAAAGTCTCATGGAGAACAACTGAAATGCCTCAGCCAACTAACCTAGCTAACTGCCAGGCATGTGAATGGGGCCATCTTCAACCACTCAGGGCCAGTGAGTTCATCAGGTCACTTCAGCTGCAAGCGAGCCCTGCAAAAAATACTTCCTAGCTGAGTTCAGTCCTAATTTGAAAATCTTAAGTACATAAATAGGTACCACTATGGTTGTGAATATCATTATGTCACATAAAAACTTCCTTGTTAATAATTTATTTCAAAAAATATTGGATTGTATGAAACTTCAGTTTTATTAGGAATGGCAAGTTCTGTTCCTAAATAAAATTTCTACTTTTGGGTTATTGGTGTTTGTGCTGGTAATTTATGGTAATTAGTACTATCACTAAGTTAAAAATTAGGGACATGGAAAGGTCCAGAATCTTTTGTCAGCAGGATCCTTGGTGGGTTTGCCAACAAGAGCCACTAATGTGGTATCTGAGGGCTGGAGCATGGTCAGCCCCATTCTACTTGTAAGTCCTTCATGGACTCCAGTGTTGAACTCTTAGAGTGGCCTGGTGGACTGCTGAGGTGACAGCAAGAGACCATCATGCTTTTGAAGCAGCCAAGAGCATTTTAGACACAGACAGCCGTGGTCTCCTGATTCAGTGGTAAAACCTTCCTTCCTACATTTGCTAATCTTTGAAAGACCATCCCAGAACCCTTTTTACACCTCTAACTTTTCTGATGATTTTATAACCCAATTTATTGCATTAAAATTCTGTGCCTAAAATATCAAGAGTAGAGTCATAGAGTTTTTTTCCTGGCCAATTCCTGAATTATAATTTGTTGAATACATCCACATAAATCCCATTTGAAGAAGCTGCCCTATAGAACCCTGAATGTATTGATAAAATTTGGAAACTTATGTTTTAAAACATAGACTTTGGCAAAATTGTACAGACTGATAACTGACTTTTTTTTTTTTTTTCTTCTGTTAAGTAAAAACTCTGACATACTTCTGTGGTCATCTTCTCTGAGAAAGGTATAGTGCAATTCAGGGAGCCCATTGTGTCTCTCCTTGTCTTTTATGTTTTTGGCCCCATAGTTTCTAAATTTTTGATGCAGTAGTAGTGAGGCATGTCTTTGTAGTAAAATGTACCACTCTAGCTAGAACAGCTTAAAACCTGTAATAAAGTCATGAATGTGAAAAAATTACTAGAAATGACTACTTTATTTTTCAAATGAATGTAAGTGTGGAAATGGAAGGATTTTACACATTGTTAATTATTTAAATGTTCCTTTTACAAATAACATATAAAAATAATTTCCTGTGTAAAAAGAAAAATCAGTATAATGATAAAGAAAAAATTAATTTTTTAAGAAATAAACTCTAAGAATAATCTGATTGTGAGAAAATTTGCTAAAAAAATAAAGGGGGAAATTTTATATGTATCATATAAATTTAACCAATGAAATGTTTTAAAATACAACATCCTAAAAAAATTCAATAATACTGAGCCTCTGGTAAAGAAGAATCTGGTAAAAATATAATAAGGGGACAGGGGAAGCATTAACCTATTTCAACTGTTAGAATTGTTCGAAGAAAGAAAAGTTAGAAGGCTTTTGGAGGGTAGCTTTTATACTTTACACATTTAAACTTTCAAAGTACCATCTTAAAAGTGAGAATAAAAGGTTGCTAACATATAAATTTTTTTTTTTTTTTAACATATAAGGCATGGAGTTCTGAACAACAGTGAGCCTCCCCTCCTCATCACTAAGTGTGTTAATGATACCCAGAAAAAGAAGAAAAATGGTAGGAAGATAATGGAGCTTTTCACTCATTGCTGAGTGCTTACCACCAATGGAAAGGAAGAATGTTAGATAAAGCAATGTGTGTTTGTGAGTATATGTATATATATTTATACAGTAATAAAAAAACTACAATAATAATACAGTTCCATTAAATAACCTAATAATACAATGTTTATAGCACAACTGAAGTTAGAATGAGTGCATTGATATTCAGTACAAAAACCTATCAAGAAGGATTCTATTACAGTTATATTATAAAATTACATGTTAGAAGATGGCGGACTAGGTAGATGCTACCTCGGATCCCTCCTGCAACAAAGACTCGGAAAAACAAGTGAATCGATCACATATAAAACAATCTACAAAACCCTGAACAACAAACGCAGATTTAGAGACAGAGAATGAACAAATACGGGGAAGCAACGATTGTTTTCAGAGCCTGGAGCCAGGGTACCAGTCAGGTAACCTTTGGCACCGAATTTAGGGCAGAGCCCAGGGGAGCAGACGGCACAAACAAGGGGCCCAGCCCTAGCCCCCGAACTCACTCCGGGAGGGGGCCCAGCCAGTTTGCGCGTGCGGCGTGGCGACAGAGCCAGTGGGAGAACTCCTCAGGAGGCAGTGACGGATCTTGGAGTGGGGAGAGCAGCGTCCCAGCCAGGGAACCGTCCTGCCGGGATTTTGCTGGGCGCAGGTACGGTACAAGCACAGAAAGCTGCTCCACTCCCCTGAACTAACCCAGGGAGGGGGCCCAGCCAGTTCGCGTGGGCGGCGTGGTAACGCAGCCAGTGGGAGAAGTCCCCGGGAGGCAGTGACTGGTCTTGGAGCGGGAAGAGCAGCGTCCCAGCCGGGGAACCGTCCTGCCGGGATTTTGACTGGGCGCAGGCACGGCATAAGCACTGAGAGCTGCTCCACCCCCCCTGAACTAACCCCAGGAGGGGGCCCAGCCAGTTCATGCAGGTGGCATGGCGACGCAGCCGGTGGGAGAAGTCCCCGGGAGGCAGCAACTGGTCTTGGAGTGGGGAGAGCAGCGTCCCAGCCGGGACACGCGGTCACGGCACAAGCACGGGGAGCTGCTCCATTCACCTGAACTAACCTTGGGAGGGGGCCCAGCCGGTTTGTGGGGGCAGCACGGCAACGCGGCTGGCGGGACGAGAAGCCCCCGGGAGGCACTGACTGATTTTGGAGTCGAGAGTGCACCGTCTCAGCAGGGGAACCTTGACGTTGGGCGTGGGGCTGGCAGCGGAGGATCTGACCGTGGCTTCAGTGGGTCAGACCCCCCCCCAGGGGCAATCTCCACAAAGCCAGCACACATAGGCGACATGCCCCACGGGAATCTCAGATATAATATTCATTCCAAACAAGACAAGCAACTCTGGCTATATTCTGAGGTGCTACTGTCCTATCTCTCTGATCCCTCCCCCACCCTCCCCAGGCGGCTTCATTAACATCCGAATAGCCTGAGCCAGAGGGAGAACTCTGATAGGGATCTGACTGCATTTTTTTTTAGCGGATTTTCTGGAAAAAAGAGTTTCCCAGTGATGGCTCAGAGACAACAATCCATCTCAAACCACATAAACAAGCAGACCATGACAGCTTCTCCAACCCCCCAAACAAAAGAATCAAAATCTTTCCAAAATGAAGATACAATCTTGGAATTATCAGATACAGAATATAAAAAACTAATTTACAGAATGCTTCAAGACATCACAAACGAAATAAGGCAAACTGCAGAAAAAGCCAAGGAACACATTGATAAAACTGTTGAAGAACTCAAAAAGATTATTCAAGAACATAGTGGAAAAATTAATAAGTTGCAAGAATCCATAGAGAGACAGCATGTAGAAATCCAAAAGATTAACAATAAAATTACAGAATTAGACAACGCAATAGGAAGTCAGAGGAGCAGACTCGAGCAATTAGAATGCAGACTGGGACATCTGGAGGACCAGGGAATCAACACCAACATAGCTGAAAAAAAATCAGATAAAAGAATTAAAAAGAATGAAGAAACCCTAAGAATCATGTGGGACTCTATCAAGAAGGATAACTTGCGGGTGATTGGAGTCCCAGAACAGGAAGGGGGGCAGAAAACACAGAGAAAATAGTTGAAGAACTCCTGACACAAAACTTCCCTGGCATCAGGAAAGACGAAAGGATATCTATCCAAGATGCTCATCGAACCCCATTTAAGATTGATACAAAAAGAAAAACACCAAGACATATTATCATCAAACTCACCAAAACCAAAGATAAACAGAAAATTTTAAAAGCAGCCAGGGAGAAAAGAAAGGTTTCCTTCAAGGGAGAATCAATAAGAATGAGTTCAGACTACTCAGCAGAAACCATGCAGGCAAGAAGGGAATGGGACGATGTATACAGAGCACTGAAGGAGAAAAACTGCCAGCCAAGGATCATATATCCAGCATAACTCTCTCTGAAATATGAAGGCGAAATTAAGATATTTACAGATAAACACAAGTTTAGAGAATTTGCAAAAACCAAACCAAAGCTACAAGAAATACTAAAGGATATAGTTTGGTCAGAGAACCAATAATATCAGATATCAGCACAACACAAGGTCACAAAACAGAACATCCTGATATCAACTCAAATAGGGAAATCATAAAAACAAACAAATTAAGATTAATTAAAAAAAAAAATACACATAACAGGGAATCATGGAAGTCAATAGGTAAAAGATCACAATAATCAAAAAGAGGGACTAAATATAGGAGGCATTGAACTGCCATATGGAGAGTGATGCAAGGCGATATAGAACAATACAAGTCAGGTTTTTACTTAGAAAAATAGGGGTAAATAATAAGGTAACCACAAAAAGGTATATCAACTCCATAACTCAAGATAAAAGCCAAGAAAAACGTAACGACTCAACTAACATAATGTCAAACACTATGAAAATGAGAATCTCACAATTTACCAAGAAAAACTTCTCAGCACAAAAAAGTATATGGAAAAATGAAATTGTCAACAACACACATAAAAAGGCATCAAAATGACAGCACTAAAAACTTATTTATCTATAATTACCCTGAATGTAAATGGACTAAATCCACCAATAAAAAGACAGAGAGTCACAGACTGGATAAAGAAACACGATCCATCTATATGCTGCCTACAAGAGACATACCTTAGACTTAGAGACAAACAAACTAAAACTCAAAGGATGGAAAAATATATATCAAGCAAATAATAAGCAAAAAAGAAGAGGAGTAACAATATTAATTTCTGACAAAATAGACTTTAGACTTAAATCCACCACAAAGGATAAAGAAGGACACTATATAATGATAAAAGGGACAATTGATCAGGAAGACATAACCATATTAAATATTTATGTACCCAATGACAGGGCTGCAAGATACATAAATCAAATTTTAACAGAATTGAAAAGTGAGATAGACACCTCCACATATATAGTAGGAGACTTCAACACACCACTTTCGGAGAAGGACAGGACATCCAGTAAGAAGCTCAATAGAGACACGGAAGACCTACTTACAACAATCAACCAACTTGACCTCATTGACTTATACAGAACTCTCCACGCAACTGCTGCAAAGTATACTTTTTTTCTAGTGCACATGGAACATTCTCTAGAATAGACCACATATTAGGTCATAAAACAAACCTTTGCAGAGTCCAAAACATCGAAATATTACAAAGCATCTTCTCAGACCACAAGGCAATAAAACTAGAAATCAATAACAGAAAAACTAGGGAAAAGAAATCAAATACTTGGAAAATGAACAACACCCTCCTGAAAAAAGACTGGGTTATAGAAGACATCAAGGAGGGAATAAGGAAATTCATAGAATGCAATGAGAATGAAAATACTTCCTATCAAAACCTCTGGGACACAGCAAAAGCAGTGCTCAGAGGTCAATTTATATCGATAAATGCACACATACAAAAAGAAGAAAGAGCCAAAAGCAGAGAACTGTCCCTATAACTTGAACAAATAGAAAGTGAAAAAAAAAGAACCCATCAGGCACCAGAAGAAAACAAATAATACAAATTAGAGCTGAACTAAATGAATTAGAGAACAGAAAAACAATTGAAAGAATTAACAAAGCTAAAAGCTGGTTCTTTGAAAAAATTAACAAAATTGATAAACCATTGGCTAGACTGACTAAAGAAATACAGGAAAGGAAACAAATAACCTGAATAAGAAATGAGAAGGACCACATCACAACAGAACCAAATGAAATTAAAAGAATCATTTCAGATTACTATGAAAAATTGTACTCTAACAAATTTGAAAACCTAGAAGAAATGGATGAATTCCTGGAAAAACACTACCTACCTAAACTAACACATTCAGATGTAGAACAACTAAATAAACCCATAACAAAAAAGAGATTGAAACGGTAATCAAAAAACTCCCAACAAAGAAAAGCCCTGGCCCGGACGGCTTCACTGCAGAGTTCTACCAAACTTTCAGAGAAGAGTTAACACCACTACTACTGAAGGTATTCCAAAGCATAGAAAATGACAGAATACTACCCAACTCATTCTATGAAGCCACCATCTCCCTGATACCAAAACCAGGTAAAGACATTACAAAAAAAGAAAATTACAGACCTATATCCCTCATGAACATAGATGCAAAAATCCTCAACAAAATTCTAGCCAATGGAATCCAACAACACATCAAAAAAATAATTCACCCTGATCAAGTGGGATTTATACCAGGTATGCAAGGCTGGTTTAATATCCAAAAAACCATTAATGTAATCCATCACATAAATAAAACAAAAGACAAAAACCACATGATCTTATCAATTGATGCAGAAAAGGCATTTGACAAAGTCCAACACCCATTTATGATAAAAACTCTTACCAAAAGAGGAATTGAAGGAAAACTCCTCAACATAATAAAGGGCATCTATGCAAAGCCAACAGCCAATATCACTCTAAATGGAGAGAACCTGAAAGCATTTCCCTTGAGAAGGGGAACCAGACAAGGATGCCCTTTATCACCGCTCTTATTCAACATCGTGCTTGAAGTCGTAGCCAGGGCAATTAGGCTAGACAAAGAAATAAAAGGTATCCGGATTGGCAAGGAGGAAGTAAAGTTATCACTATTTGCAGATGACATGATTATATACACAGAAAACCCTAAGGAATCCTCCAGAAAACTACTGAAACTAATAGAAGAGTTTGGAAGAGTCTCAGGTTATAAAATAAACATACAAAAATCACTTGGATTCCTCTACATCAACAAAAAGAACACTGAAAAGGAAATAACCAAATCAATACCATTCACAGTAGCCCCCAAGAAGATAAAATACTTAGGAATAAATCTTACCAAGGATGTAAAAGACCTATACAAAGAAAACTACAAAGCTCTACTACAAGAAATTCAAAAGGACATACTTAAGTGGAAAAACATACCTCGCTCATGAATAGGAAGGCTTAACATAGTAAAAATGTCTATTCTACCAAAAGCCATCTATACATTTAACGCACTTCCGATCCAAATTCCAATGTCATATTTTAAGGGGATAGAGAAACAAATCACCAATTTCATATGGAAGGGAAAGAAGCCCCGGATAAGCAAAGCATTACTGAAAAAGAAGAAGAAAGTGGGAGGCCTCACTCTACCTGATTTCAGAAGCTATTATACAGCTACAGTAGTCAAAACAGCCTGGTACTGGTACAACAACAGGCACATAGACTAATGGAACAGAATTGAGAACCCAGATATAAATCCATCCATGTATCAGCAGTTGATATTCGACAAAGGCCCAGTGTCAGTTAATTGGGGAAAAGATAGTCTTTTTAACAAATGGTGCTGGCATAACTGGATATCCATTTGCAAAAAAATGAAACAGGACCCATACCTCACACCATGCACAAAAACTAACTCCAAGTGGATCAAAGACCTAAACATAAAGACTAAAACGATAAAGATCATCGTAGAAAAAATACGGACAACCCTAGGAGCCCTAACACAAGGCATAAACAGAATACAAAACATTACCAAAAATGATGAAGAGAAACCCGATAACTGGGAGCTCCTAAAAATCAAACACCTATGCTCATCTAAAGACTTCACCAAAAGAGTAAAAAGACCACCTACAGACTGGGAAAGAATTTTCAGCTATGACATCTCCGACCAGCGCCTGATCTCTAAAATCTACATGATTCTGTCAAAACTCAACCACAAAAAGACAAACAACCCAATCAAGAAGTGGGCAAAGGATATGAACACACATTTCACTAAAGAAGATATTCAGGCAGCCAACAGATACATGAGAAAATGCTCTCGATCATTAGCCATTAGAGAAATGCAAATTAAAACTACGATGAGATTCCATCTCACTCCAACAAGGCTGGCATTAATCCAAAAAACACAAAATAATAAATGTTGGAGAGGCTGCAGAGAGATTGGAACTCTCATACACTGCTGGTGGGAATGTAAAATGGTACAACCACTTTGGAAATCTATCTGGCGTTATCTTAAACAGTTAGAAATAGAACCAGCATACAACCCAGAAATCCCACTCCTCGGAATATACCCTAGAGAAACAAGAACCTTCACACAAACAGATATATGCACACCCATGTTTATTGCAGCTCTGTTTACAATAGCAAAAAGCTGGAAGCAACCAAGGTGTCCATCAATGGATGAATGGGTAAATAAATTGTGGTATATTCACACAATGGAATACTACGCATCGATAAAGAACAGTGACGAATCTCTGAAACATTTCATAACATGGAGGAACCTGGAAGGCATTATGCTGAGCGAAATTAGTCAGAGGCAAAAGGACAAATATTGTATAAGACCACTATTATAAGATCTTGAGAAATAGTAAAAACTGAGAAGAACACATACTTTTGTGGTTACGAGGTGGGGAGGGAGGGAGGGAGGGAGAGGGTTTTTTATTGATTAATCAGTAGATAAGAACTGCTTTAGGTGAAGGGAAAGACAACACTCAATACATGGAAGGTCAGCTCAATTGGACTGGACCAAAAGCAAAGAAGTTTCCAGGATAAAATGAATGCTTCAAAGGTCACTGGAGGAAGGGCGAGGGTCTGGGGACCATGGTTTAATGGGACTTCTAAGTCCATTGGCAAAATAATTCTATTATGAAAACATTCTGCATTCCACTTTGAAATGTGGCGTCTGGGGTCTTAAATGCTAACAAGCGGCCATCTAAGATGCATCAATTGGTCTCAACCCACCTGGCGCAAAGGAAAATGAAGAACACCAAGGTCACAGGACAACTAAGAGCCCAAGAGACAGAAAGGGCCACATGAACCAGAGACCTACATCATCCTGAGACCAGAAGAACTAGTTGGTGCCCGGCCACAATCAATGACTGCCCTGACAGGGAGCACAAAAGAGAACTTCTGAGGGAGCAGGAGATCAGTGGGATGCAGACCGCAAATTCTCATAAAAAGACCATACTTAATGGTCTGACTGAGACTAGAGGAATCCCGGCAGCCATGGTCCCCAGACCTTCTGTTGGCACAGGACAGGAACCATCCCCGAAGACAACTCATCAGACATGAAAGGGACTGGTCAGTGGGTGGGAGAGAGATGCTGATGAAGAGTGAGCTAAGAGTCAGGTGGACACTTGAGATTGTGTTGGCATCTCTTGTCTGGAGGGGGGATGGGAGGATAGAGAGAGAGGGAAGCCGGCAAAATTGTCACGAAAGGAGAGACTGAAAGAGCTGACTCAATAGGGGGAGAGCAAGTGGGAGTACAGAGCAAGATGTATGTAAACTTATATGTGACAGACTGATTGGATTTGTAAACGTTCACTTGAAGCTTAATAAAAGTTAATAAAAAAAATTACATGTTAAACTAATCTGAATTTACTTTTGCTATTCGTGGCTGTAAAAAAAAAGTCATTTTTAAAACACTTCAGAAAGGAAACCTCAAAAAATATTTTTACATATGAGAATTTTTGACCCTTGTAATCATGACAAGAAGGGTTATAAAATGGCCAAAAGTACCACTAAGTAAATCAAATTCAATGGTTTAAAGTACAAAACACACATACACATAATGGATGAATGTAATTATGTACAGAAACATTACATACTGATTTGGAAAATACTTCAATGATGAGACTTTTGAATGTCTTAAGTGAAATAAAGATGTTTTCTCAAGACATAATAAAATGAAGTACATAGCCTACTTACTGCTTAGAGGAATTTTGTCCCAAGCATAAGAAACAAAATCAAACAGATGATATAAAAGCAGATCGCAAATAATAGAATATTAGCTACAATAAACCTCTATTCAAAGACGATGTTGGAAAGATATTTATTTTTACTAAAAATAATTGGTTAACATTCAACCTTTTCAGGAGGAAGCCTATGATCAAGAACTGATGGTACTGAAGAAAGAAGTCCAAGATACACTAAAGGCATTGCCCCCCCCCCGCAAAAAAAAAAAAAAAAATAGGCTACAGGAATTGGTGGAATACCAACTGAGATGCTTCAACATACGGATGCATTACTGAAAGTACTCACTAGTCTGTGCCAAGAAATTTGGAGGAGAGCTACCTGGCCAACTGACTGGAAGAGCTCCATATATGTTCCTAATCCAAAGAAAAGTGATCCAACAGAATGTGGAAAGTATTGAACAACGTCATTAATATCACATACAAGTAAAATTTTGCTGAATTAAAAAACGGTTGCAGCAGTACATTGACAGGGAATTGCCAGAAATTCAAGCTGGATTCAGAAGAGGACACGGATTGGGAGATATCATTGCTGATGTCAGACAAATGTTGGTTAAAAGCAGAGAATACCAGAAAGATGTTTACCTGTGTTTTATTTACTATACAAAGGCATTCAACTGTGCGGATTATAACAAATTATGGATAAAATTGCAAAGAATGGGAATTCCGGAATACTTAATTGTGCTCATGAGAAACCTGTACATAGACCACGAGGCAATCATTCGAACAGAGCAAGGGGATACTAAAAAAAAAAAAAACAAAAAAACCAAACCCAGTGCTGTCCAGTCAATTCTGACTCATAGCAACCCTATAGGACACAGTAGAACTGCCCCATAGAGTTTTCAAGGAGTGCCTGGCGGATTCCAGCTGCTGACCCTTTGGTTGGCAGCCGTAGCACTTAACCACTATGCCACCAGGGTTTCCAAGGGATACTGCATGGTTTAAAATCAGAAAAGGGGTGTGTCAGGGTTGTATTCTTTCACCATAGTTATTCAATCTGTATGCTGAACAAATAACATGAGAAGCTGGACTATATGAAGAAGAGCTTGGCATCAGGGTTGGGGGAAGACTCATTAACAACCTGTGATAACAGATGACACAACCTTGCTTGCTGAAAATGAAGAGGACTTGAAGCACTTACTGATGAAGATCAAAGACTACAGCCATCAGTATGGATTACACCTTACCATAAAGAAAACAAAAATCTTCACAGCTGGACCAATAAACAACATCATCATAAATGGAGAAAATATTAAAGTGTTAAAGGATTTCATTTTACTTGGATCCACAATCAATGCCCATGGAAGCAACAACCAAGAAATCAAAGGTTGTATTGCATTGGACAAATATGCTGCTAAAGACCTCTTTAAAGTGTTAAAAAGGAAAGATGTCACCTTGAGGACAAAGATCACCTGACCCAAGCCTCGGTATTTTCAATCTCCTCATATGCATTCGAAAGGCAGACAATGAATAAGGAAATTAAAGAAGAATTGAAGCCTTTGATTTATGATGTTTGCAAGTAATATTGAATATATCATGAACTGCCAGATGAATGAACAAATCTGTCTTTCAAGAAATACAACCAAAATGCCCCTTAGAAGCAAGGATGGAGAGTCCTAGCCTTATGTACTTTGGACATGTTATCAGGATGGACCAGTCCCTGGAGAAGGACATCAGGCTTGGTCAAATGGAGGGTCAGTGAAAATGAGAAAGACCCTCAACGAAATGGGTTGACAGTGCCTGCAAAAATGGGCTCAAATAGAGAAGCTATTTTGAGGATGGTACAGGACTGAGCTGCATTTCATCTGTTGTACACACGGTCTTGGTGAGTTGGAACTGACTGGTAGACACCTAGCAACATCAACAAGTAAGCTTCACTTTAACATAGATTATTAGATTCTCAGCAGATAATGATAGCTCTCAAACAATAACAATTTTAATGTTCAGTAATTACAATGAACCTCTTGCTCACCCATGCAGAAAAAAAAAAAATGCAAAGGAGAAAGTAAAAATATTACTGGATGACATGGGCCCTTCATTGCAGGTCTTTTATAGATGACAAACTCCCTGGCTACCGTAGAGTCGAGCACACACATTAACTGTACAGCCACATTACCGTGATTATGTTCTCAAGTGGGAACAGCAACATGTTAGATCAACTGGAAGAAGATATGCTCTCCTGGCTTCAACTTGCACTCAGCTATACCATTTCTGGAACAATGGGAATATATTTTTATTTTTAACTCAAATAATGTTAGTGTGTTACGGTGGGGTAAAACAGTTACGCATTCTTTCAGTTCCTCAAATTCTCTCTTTAAATTGGAAATGTTAAACATCAAATTCTCCTCTCTTCTGCTTGCCTATTTTACTCCTTGCCTCAGACCTTACTCAATCCCACTTTACCAGTGAAGCCTTCCTTCGATAAACTCCCTGATTAGGTGTGGCCCCACTGAAACTCACAGGACTGTGGGTCATTCCTTTCTACTACTGAGATGTAATTTCACAGCTACAAGTGTGATCATCGGATACAAGTTGCCACTCCAAACCCCCAACTAACCTGGAAGTTCGTTGAAGACAGGGCCCTTAACTTGCTTATTACTATTGTTATCATTATTATTCTCATCATTAAATGTCCCAGCTTTAGCTTGAGTTAAATTATTATTTAGATCTAAGATCTGTTTTCTATTTGCTCCTTTCACCTTGTGGACTTATTTGATCTCTGTACTTCACTATTCACTTTGTAGCTGTGTTACTTTTAGCAATATATGTAATATTGCTGAGCTTCCCTTTACTCCTTAATTAGCACTGTTATACTGGGAAGAACTAAAAACTTTCCTAGGTGTTATTGTAATAAGAACAATACAATAGTGTATTTTTATGGTAATATAATGCAAATGAAGTGCTCACCATAGTGCTTTATACTTGCTAAGTATACAGTAAGCATTATTTTTTTTTTCTATTTTGAATGGAGCTAATACCTTACATGATTGTTGTGAGAATTAAATTACATGATAGCCTTTACGGAACTTACACTACACATAGTAGCCTCATCTCATATAGGGTTGCTGTGAGTTGGAATTAACTCGACAATCATAAAAACTATTATAGTTTACATTGTAAGATATGGGGAGCAGTCTTTATTGTTAGATAGAAGCTCATTCATTGGACAGGATATCAGACAGAAAAGTCTAGCCCTGGTTTTGCTGCTACCACTTAACTGGTGCTTAAGAGCTTGTCTGCTAACCAAAAGATCAGCGGTTTGAATCCACCATCCACTCCTTGGAGACCCTATGGGGCATTTCTGCTCTGTTCTAGAAGGTCACTATGAGTTGGAATTAGCTTGAAGGCAAAGGGTTTGCTTTTTTAAGTTTTATTACTAATTAGCAATAATGTATATTAATAATAGCATTAATTGTAATAACAAAACTACTGTTTATTGAATATACTAGGTGCCAAGGACTGTCCAAAGGAACCCTAAGTGTTGGGAAATACCATGCACTCAGATTTTGACATCAGTTACGCTAGAGTCTGAGCCTATAGACGATCATTTATTAATATTGTATCCTTAGAATATATTTAACATGTCTAAGATATTGTTTCTTCATTATTAAAATGTAGCAATAACAGTACTTATTCTATTATTCTATTAGGTAGTGGCGGAACTTAAATGAGATAATGTATATTTGGGTTTTTTTTAAATTTTTATTGTGCTTTAAGTGAAAGTTTACAAATCAAGTCAGTCTCTCACACAAAAACCCATATACACCTTGCTACACACTCCCAATTACTCTTCCCCTAATGAGACAGCCCACTCCCTCCCTCCACTCTCTCTTTTCGTGTCCATTTCGCCAGCTTCTAACCCCCTCCACCCTCCTATCTCCCCTCCAGGCAGGAGATGCCAACATAGTCTCAAGTGTCCACCTGATCCAAGAAGCTCACTCCTCACCAGCATTCCTCTCCAACCCATTGTCCAGTCCAATCCATGTCTGAAGAGTTGGCTTTGGGAATGGTTCCTGTCCTGGGGCAACAGAAGGTCTGGGGTTTTTAAAATAATGTTTGGTCCAGTGCAATTTCTCAATAGATGTTACTTGATATTGGTACTGGTACTCTTTCTATCACAATAACTCTGACTTTAGAGCCTTCTGTAGTCTTATCCCACTTGAACTATTTAACCATTCATCACACTTCTCTAGTATACACTCTTCCCTAGGAAGTGATCTCTCCATTGCCCTCCTAACATATCATCCTATTTCCATGTTAGTGTGCTTGTGCATACCTATACTGGCTTCTCGTCTGACTCCCTCCCTGTGCCCAAAATCTTCCTCTCCTTCAGTGTCCAGGTCAGATCTATTTTATCTAAATAAATCTGTTTTGACCCACTTTAATGAGGATCTTATTCTTAGAGAATGTGATTTAGCAATTGTTTTTGGCTTTTGGACTTTATAATGAATGTAGGGATATGATCCAATTAAGATTATGAACAATTGCATTAACTTGAGAAGGGGAATTTTGTCAAGACCTTTTCCTTTTTCTATCAAATATGTATGAAAAATAGTGATTTTTTTCTAGTCAAATATATAAGAAAATTTTTGATTTTTTTATGTGTTGGTCTTACCCTCCAAGTATTAACCCTATGCTTAGGTCATGTTTATATTTGTGCATTCTTCTGGCATAGTGGTTAAGAGCTCGGCTGCTAACCAAAAGTTAGGCAGCCTGATTCCAGCTGCTGCTTCTTGGAAACCCCGTGGAGTAGTTCTAGTCTGTCCTGTAGGATTACTATAAGTCAGAATCAACTCAATGGCAATGGGCTTACCTGTGTACGGGTCTGTATCTTGCAAATAGAAGTTCCTCCAAAAACGTGTCGTGAGACTGAGAAAATAAGAATTAGAGAAAAACTCTGGAAAACACCATGTCCAATTTAACTCCAGCATAACTCAGACTTTGCTGCTGGACACATATAAGACCAAAAAATACCATTTTTAACCTAGGCTGGTTAAGTTTTCCTACCAATTTTTTTTTCTTTTTTTAATAACTTTTATTAAGCTTCAAGTGAACGTTTACAAATCCAATCAGTCTGTCACATATAAGTTTACATACATCTCACTCCCTACTCCCACTTGCTCTCCCCCTCTGAGTCAGCCCTTTCAGTCTCTCCTTTCTTGACAATTTTGCCGGCTTCCCTCTCTCTCTCTCCTCCCATCCCCCCTCCAGACAAGAGATGCCAACACAATCTCAAGTGTCCACCTGAAATAATTAGCTCACTCTTCATCAGCATCTCTCTCCCACCCGCTGACCAGTCCCTTTCATTTCTGATGAGTTGTCTTTGGGGATGGTTCCTGTCCTGTGTCAACTGAAGGTCTGGGGAGCATGGCCGCCGGGATTCCTTCAGTCTCAGTCAGACCATTAAGTTTGGTCTTTTTATGAGAATTTGGGGTCTGCATCCCACTGATCTCCTGCTCCCTCAGGGGTCCTCTGCTGTGCTCCCTGTCAGGGCAGTCATCGATTGTGGCCGGGCACCAACTAGTTCTTCTGGTCTCAGGATGATGTAGGTCTCTGGTTCATGTGGCCCTTTCTGTCTCTTGGGCTCTTAGTTGTCGTGTGGCCTTGGTGTTCTTCATTTTCCTTTGCTCCAGGTGGGTTGAGACCAATTGCTGCATCTTAGATGGCCGCTTGTTAGCATTTAAGACCCCAGACGCCACATTTCAAAGTGGGATGCAGAATGATTTCATAATAGAATTATTTTGCCAATTGACTTAGAAGTCCCCTCAAACCATGCTCCCCAGACCCCCGCACTTGCTCCGCTGACCTTTGAAGCATTCATTTTATCCTGGAAACTTCTTTGCTTTTGGTCCAGTCCAATTGAGCTGACCTTCCATGTATTGAGTGTTGTCTTTCCCTTCACCTAAAGCAGTTCTTATCTACTGATTAATCAATAAAAAACCCTCTCCCTCCCTCCCTCCCTCGTAACCACAAAAGTATGTGTTCTTCTCAGTTTATACTATTTCTCAAGATCTTATAATAGTGGTCTTATACAATATTTGTCCTTTTGCCTCTGACTAATTTCGCTCAGCATAATGCCTTCCAGGTTCCTCCATGTTATGAAATGTTTCAGAGATTCGTCACTGTTCTTTATCGATGCGTAGTATTCCATTGTGTGAATATACCACAATTTATTTACCCATTCATCCATTGATGGACACCTTGGTTGCTTCCAGCTTTTTGCTATTGTAAACAGAGCTGCAATAAACATGGGTGTGCATGTATCTGTTTGTATGAAGGCTCTTGTAGCTCTAGGGTATATTCCTAGGAGTGGGATTTCTGGGTTGTATGGTAGTTCTATTTCTAACTATTTAAGATAACGCCAGATAGATTTCCAAAGTGGTTGTACCATTTTACATTCCCACCAGCAGTGTATGAGAGTTCCAATCTCTCTGCAGCCTCTCCAACATTTATTATTTTGTGTTTTTTGAATTAATGCCAGTCTTGCTGGTGTGAGATGGAATCTCATCGTAGTTTTAATTGGCATTTCTCTAATGGCTAATGATCGAGAGCATTTTCTCATGTATCTGTTGGCTGCCTGAATATCTTCTTTAGTGAAATGTGTGTTCATATCCTTTGCCCACTTCTTGATTGGGTTGTTTGTCTTTTTGTGGTTGAGTTTTGACAGAATCATGTAGATTTTAGAGATCAGGCGCTGGTCGGAGATGTCATAGCTGAAAATTCTTTCCCAGTCTGTAGGTGGTCTTTTTACTCTTTTGGTGAAGTCTTTAGATGAGCATAGGTGTTTGATTTTTAGGAGCTCCCAGTTATCGGGTTTCTCTTCATCATTTTTGGTAATGTTTTGTATTCTGTTTATGCCTTGTATTAGGGCTCCTAGGGTTGTCCGTATTTTTTCTACGATGATCTTTATCGTTTTAGTCTTTATGTTTAGGTCTTTGATCCACTTATAGTTAGTTTTTGTGCATGGTGTGAGGTATGGGTCCTGTTTCATTTTTTTGCAAAGGGATATCCAGTTATGCCAGCACCATTTGTTAAAAAGGCTATCTTTTCCCCAGTTAATTGACACTGGTCCTTTGTCAAATATCAGCTGCTCATACGTGGATGGATCTATGTCTGGGTTCTCAATTCTGTTCCATTGGTCTATGTGTCTGTTGTTGTACCAATACCAGGCTGTTTTGACTACTGTGGCTATATAATAGGTTCTGAAGTCAGGTAAGGTGAGGCCTCCCACTTTCTTCTTATTTTTCAGTAGTGCTTTGCTTATCCGGGGCTTCTTTCCCTTCCATATGAAATTGGTGATTTGTTTCTCTATCCCCTTAAAATATGACATTGGAATTTGGATCGGAAGTGCATTAAATGTATAGATGGCTTTTGGTAGAATAGACATTTTTACTATGTTAAGTCTTCCTATCCATGAGCAGGGTATGTTTTTCCACTTAAGTATGTCCTTTTGAATTTCTTGTAGTAGAGCTTTGTAGTTTTCTTTGTATAGGTCTTTTACATCCTTGGTAAGATTTATTCCTAAGTATCTTATCTTCTTGGGGGCTACTGTGAATGGTATTGATTTGATTATTTCCTCTTCGGTGTTCTTTTTGTTGATGTAGAGGAATCCAAGTGATTTTTGTATGTTTATTTTATAACCTGAGACTCTGCCAAACTCTTCTATTAGTTTCAGTAGTTTTCTGGAGGATTCCTTAGGGTTTTCTGTGTATATAATCATGTCATCTGCAAATAGTGATAACTTTACTTCTTCCTTGCCAATCCGGATACCTTTTATTTCTTTGTCTAGCCTAATTGCCCTGGCTAAGACTTCCAACACGATGTTGAATAAGAGCGGTGATAAAGGGCATCCTTGTCTGGTTCCCCTTCTCAAGGGAAATGCTTTCAGGCTCTCTCCATTTAGAGTGATATTGGCTGTTGGCTTTGCATAGATGCCCTTTATTATGTTGAGGAATTTTCCTTCAATTCCTATTTTGGTAAGAGTTTTTATCATAAATGGGTGTTGGACTTTGTCAAATGCCTTTTCTGCATCAATTGATAAGATCATGTGGTTTTTGTCTTTTGTTTTATTTATGTGATGGGTTACATTAATGGTTTTTCTGATATTAAACCAGCCTTGCATACCTGGTATAAATCCCACTTGATCAGGGTGAATTATTTTTTTGATGTGTTGTTGGATTCTATTGGCTAGAATTTTGTTGAGGATTTTTGCATCAATGTTCATGAGGGATATAGGTCTATAATTTTCTTTTTTTGTAATGTCTTTACCTGGTTTTGGTATCAGGGAGATGGTGGCTTCATAGAATGAGTTGGGTAGTATTCCATCAGTTTCTGTGCTTTGGAATACCTTTAGTAGTAGTGGTGTTAACTCTTCTCTGAAAGTTTGGTAGAACTCTGCAGTGAAGCCGTCCGGGCCAGGGCTTTTTTTTGTTGGGAGTTTTTTGATTACCGTTTCAACCTCTTTTTTTGTTATGGGTCTATTTAGTTGTTCTACTTCTGAATGTGTTAGTTTAGGAAGGTAGTGTTTTTCCAGGAATTCATCCATTTCTTCTAGGTTTTCAAATTTGTTAGAGTACAATTTTTCATAATAATCTGAAATGATTCTTTTAATTTCATTTGGTTCTGTTGTGATGTGGTCCTTCTCATTTCTTATTCGGGTTATTTGTTTCGTTTCCTGTATTTCTTTAGTCAGTCTAGCCAATGGTTTATCAATTTTGTTAATTTTTTCAAAGAACCAGCTTTTGGCTTTTTTAATTCTTTCAATTGTTTTTCTGTTCTCTAATTCATTTAGTTCAGCTCTAATTTGTATTATTTGTTTTCTTCTGGTGCCTCATGGATTCTTTTGTTGCTCACTTTCTATTTGATCAAGTTGTAGGGACAGTTCTCTGCTTTTGGCTCTTTCTTCTTTTTGTATGTGTGCATTTATTGATATAAATTGGCCTCTGAGCACTGCTTTTGCTGTGTCCCAGAGGTTTTGATAGGAAGTATTTTCATTCTCATTGCTTTCTATGAATTTCCTTATTCCCTCCTTAATGTCTTCTATAACCCAGTCTTTTTTCAGAAGGGTGTTGTTCATTTTCCAAGTATTTGATTTCTTTTCCCTAGTTTTTCTGTTATGGATCTCTAGTTTTATTGCCTTGTGGTCTGAGAAGATGCTTTGTAATATTTCGATGTTTTGGACTCTGCAAAGGTTTGTTTTATGACCTAATATGTGGTCTATTCTAGAGAATGTTCCATGTGCGCTAGAAAAAAAAGTATATTTTGTAGCAGTTGGGTGGAGAGTTCTGTATAAGTCAATGAGGTCAAGTTGGTTGATTGTTGTAATTAGATCTTCCGTGCCTCTGTTGAGCTTCTTACTGGATGACCTGTCCTTCTCCGAAAGTGGTGTGTTGAAGTCTTCTACTATAATTGTGGAGGTATCTATCTCACTTTTCAATTCTGTTAAAATTTGATTTATGTATCTTGCAGCCCTGTCATTGGGTGCATAAATATTTAATATGGTTATGTCTTCCTGATCAATTGTCCCTTTTATTATTATATAGTGTCCTTCTTTATCCTTTGTGGTGGATTTAAGTCTAAAGTCTATTTTGTCAGAAATTAATATTGCTACTCCTCTTCTTTTTTGCTTATTGTTTGCTTGATATACTTTTTTCCATCCTTTGAGTTTTAGTTTGTTTGTGTCTCTAAGTCTAAGGTGTGTCTCTTGTAGGCAGCATATAGATGGATCATGTTTCTTTATCCAGTCTGTGACTCTCTGTCTCTTTATTGGTGCATTTAGTCCATTTACATTCAGGGTAATTATAGATAAATAAGTTTTTAGTGCTGTCATTTTGATGCCTTTTTGTGTGTGTTGTTGACAATTTCATTTTTCCACATACTTTTTCGTGCTGAGGCGTTTTTCTTAGTAAATTTTGAGATCCTCATTTTCATAGTGCTTGACTTTATGTTAGTTGAGTCGTTACATTTTTCTTGGTTTTTATCTTGAGTTATAGAGTTGTTATACCTTTTTGTGGTTACCTTATTATTTACCCCTATTTTTCTAAGTAAAAACCTAACTTGTATTCTTCTATATCGCCTTGTATCACTCTCCATATGGCAGTTCAATGCCTCCTGTATTTAGTCCCTCTTTTTGATTATTGTGATCTTTTACTTATTTACTTCCATGATTCCCTGTTATGTGTATTTTTTTTTAATTAATCTTAATTTGTTTTTGTGATTTCCCTTTTTGAGTTGATATCAGGACGTTCTGTTTTGTGACCTTGTGTTGTGCTGATATCTGATATTATTAGTTCTCTGACCAAACAATATCCTTTAGTATTTCTTGTAGCTTTGGTTTGGTTTTTGCAAATTCTCTAAACTTGTGTTTGTCTGTAAATATCTTAATTTCGCCTTCATATTTCAGAGAGAGTTTTGCTGGATATATGATCCTTGGCTGGCAGTTTTTCTCCTTCAGTGTTCTGTATATGTGGTCCCATTCCCTTCTTGCCTGCATGGTTTCTGCTGAGTGGTCAGAACATATTCTTACTGATTCTCCCTTGAAGGAAACCTTGCTTTTCTCCCTGGCTGCTTTTAAAATTTTCTGTTTATCTTTGGTTTTGGTGAGTTTGATGATAATATGTCTTGGTGTTTTTCTTTTTGGATCAATCTTAAATGGGGTTCAATGAGCATCTTGGATAGATATCCTTTCGTCTTTCATAATGTCAGGGAAGTTTTGTGTCAGGAGTTCTTCAACTATTTTCTCTGTGTTTTCTGTCCCCCCTCCCTGTTCTGGGACTCCAATCACCTGCAGTTTATCCTTCTTGATAGAGTCCCACATATTTCTTAGGGTTTCTTCATTTTTTTTAATTCTTTTATCTGATTTTTTTTCAGCTATGTTGGTGTTGATTCCCTGGTCCTCCAGATGTCCCAGTCTGCATTCTAATTGCTCGAGTCTGCTCTTCTGAGTTCCTAGTGCGTTGTCTAATTCTGTTATTTTATTGTTAATCTTTTGGATTTCTACATGTTGTCTCTCTATGGATTCTTGCAACTTATTAATTTTTCCAGTATGTTCTTGAATAATCTTTTTGAGTTCTTCAACAGTTTTATCAGTGTGTTCCTTGGCTTTTTCTGCAGTTATCCTAATTTCATGTGTGATATCATTAAGCATTCTGTATATTAGTTTTTTATATTCTGTATCTGATAATTCCAAGATTGTATCTTCATTTGGGAAAGATTTTGATTCTTTTGTTTGGGGGGTTGGAGAAGCTGTCATGGTCTGCTTCTTTAAGTGGTTTGATGTGGATTGTTGTCTCCGAGCCATCACTGGGAAACTAGTTTTTCCAGAAAATCCGCTAAAAAAAAATGCAGTCAGATCCCTATCAGAGTTCTCCCTCTGGCTCAGGCTATTCAGATGTTAATGAAGCCGCCTGGGGAGGGTGGGGGAGGGAACAGAGAGATAGGAGAGTAGCACCTCAGAATATAGCCAGAGTTGCTTGTCTTGCTTGGAATGACTATTATATCTGAGACTCCCGCGGGGCGCATCGCCTATGTGTGCTGGCTGTGTGGAGACTGCCCCCGGGGGGTCTGGCCCGCTGGAGTCATGGTCAGATCCTCCGCTTCCAGCCCCACGCCCAGGGTCAAGGCTCCCCTACTGGGACAGTGCACTCTCGACTCCAAAATCAGTCGCTGCCTCCCGGGGACTTCTCGTCCCTCCAGCCGCGTGGCCGTGCCGTCCCTGCGAACCAGTTGGGCCTCCTCCCAGGGTTAGTTCAGATGGGTGGAGCAGGTCCCCGTGCTTGTGCCATGACCGAGTGTCCCAGCTGGTACGCTGTTCTCCCCGCTCCAGTAACAGTCGCTGCCTCCCAGGGACTTCTCCTACCGGCTGCGTCGCACGCCGCCCGCGCGACCCGGCTGGTCCCCTTCCCGGGGTTAATTCAGGGGGGTGGAGCAACTCTCCGTGTTTATGCCGTACCTGCGTCCAGTCAAAATCCCTGCGAGACGGTTCCCCGGCTCGGATGCTGCTCTTTCTGCTCCAAGACCAGTCACTGCGTCCCGGGGACTTCTCCTACTGGCTGCGTCCCACGCCGCCCTTGGAACCGGCTGGTCCCCCTCCCGGGGTTAGTTCAGGGGGGTGGAGCCGCTTTCTGTGCTTGTGCCGTACCTGACTGGTACGCTGGCTCCAGGCTCTGGAAACAATCGCTGCTTCCCCGTATTAGTTCGTTCTCCGTCTCTAAATCTGTGTTTGTTGTTCAGGGTTCATAGATTGTTATGTATGTGATCGATTCACTTGTTTTTCCGTGTCTCTGTTGTAAGAGGGATCCGAGGTAGCGTCTGCCTAGTCCGCCATCTTGGCTCCGCCTCCTCACCTACCAATTTTTGAAGTCTGAGAAATATACACCAGAGTAATCTCCTGTAACAAGTAAAGGACAGAATGAAACGGGAAACTCCATTACCGTGTTTAATTATAGTATCATGTTATAATAATGAGAAATTTTTGAAGAAGAGTATTCAGCTATGTGTGCTACAAACTTCTCTCTTTGATTTGCAAATATCATTCTTTTTAATGGGAATGATTTGAACAAAGTAATTTTAAGCAACAGGACTGCTTTAGCTGTTTTTGTCTACATTTAAATTTCAAGGAAACCTCATTAGCAATTAATCATTTTAAATCATAGTTTTCCATTGTTATTAATTTATTTTGTTAAGAGAGTATTGTAGGCTAACTCCGTGTCGCTCTTTTAAAATAATGTTGTTAAGTAAAGGGTCTATTTTGTTTCTTCTCTTTCTGATTACATAATATAAGCCACTTTTGAAAAGCTTAACAAAAAATTACAAAGGCTTGTCTAGGCCAAGATAGGGTGAACTAATTCAATTATAATAAAAAGGATTTAGACCTAAACTCTGAGTTCTTATTTGTATTGATTATTTTTCAAACCTTCTGGAGATTAGAATCAAATGGCTTTTATGCAGGATTATAGACAAAGCTAATAGTCCCAGGAGAGCTAGGCAATGTGATAGTGTTCGTATGAATTAGAATTTTTTTGCAAATGTAATTAAAATGCTTATGAGTCTAGCCTCTGGCAAACCAACAGCTACAAAATACAAAGGATCCACAAAAGGAAAATATGTAGCAAATCACACCATTTAGATAAGTTGAGCTGTACTGAACCAGAAATCAAATATATACAGTACATCAAAATATAAATTATTCTGACTTATCAGAAAACAAAATGAGCAGTCACAGACTACTCTCTTGTGTTTCATTGCTTCTCTCGGTCCTATACCTCTAGATTTAATACAGCCTGAAAACTAACTGAAGATAACAAACAGCGACAGTGTAACCAAAAACAGGTTGATTTTATGGATTTAAAAAGACAGCTTAAGTAGAAAAAATAAAGATGGCTAATACTGGTTTTTAAAGAATACCTCTGGGTGCATGACTATTTTGTTCAAACTTTAAGTTCTTACTACTGGTCAAATACCTTTGTATAAATAACGTGTTTTAAAGTGGGTCTTTCTTTATTGTATCTGGTTTGGCTCTAAGAAAACCATTTGGAGAGAGTGGACACATTTGCTCAGAAGTGATGCTGACTTCTCAACTTTTCTTGTTTTATTTGAGGGGCATTATTTGGCTGGCTCTGATGTCTCCAATGGAAAGGAGTAGAGAATAATTTGAGACATCTTGACTTGTGTCCCCTAGAGTTTGTGGGAAAGGGTAATTCATGTCTAGCTTTTCCTGTGAAAAATCATAAGGCAACAAATGGCTTCAGCTCCCCCTGATGGTTGAATGAAAAAGAGACAGCCATAGAGGGCAAGTTACACTGACATAGATGGTGGGGCAAAGGTCTTTGTTTCTGATGGTCACATATGAACCGACTAGAAGGAATGGAGCCAGGATTTGAGTCCTTTTGAAAAGAGCTGTAAGTAAAAGGCCAGCTTAAAGGGTAAAAAATCACCCTGATAAAGAGATTTGGCCTGGGGTGGCCTTCCAGCAGTCAGGGCTGACAAGAAAGTTATAAATAGCCAGTTGGTGGAGGCATTGCCCATAACTGGAAAACTCAAGTGGAAGATGGATGAAGTACTATTAGATCACTCAAAAATGAATGTAACTGAATATAAATGAATTCCCCATCATCAACTGTCTTAGTTGGATGCTCTAAAGGAGCAAAACCAGTGAGATGTATAGACAGACAGAAAGATAGACATATAGATAGATAATAGATAGATAAATGATAGATGGATAAATAGATGATTGATAGATGATGGATAGATGATAGATAGGTAGATGATAGATAGATGATTAGATAGATGGATGATGGATGGATGGATGGGTGGATGGATGGATGGATGGATGATGGATGGATGGATGGATGATGGATGGATGGATGCATGGGTGGGTGAGGGGGGTCGGTGGGTGGGTGGATGGATGGATGGATGCATGGATGCATGGATGGATGGATAGATAGATAGATGATAGATTTACTTCAAGAAAATGGCTCAGACAATTGTGGGGGCTGGCAAGTCCCAAATTTGTAGGTCAGGCATCAGACTGAAGACCTTTTTGGCTCACAGGATTGCAGGGACTGGCAAATCCAAAATCTACAGGTCAGCAAAGTGGAGACATTTGCAAGCTTATGTCCAAGGAACTGCAGCACAGACACAAGAAGAGTACAGGGTTGAGAGATAGAGAACTCTGTCAGAAAATCCATTTACTTTATGCAGGCAGGTCACACTCCCTTTCAAATGATTGGTTGACCACATTGGATCATTCCATGGACAGTGATTACATACATTACATCATATCACATTATCACGTCATATCTCATTACAGACCAGCAATCAACCCAATATCTGGCCAAACCACTAAAACTGATAGCTTAGTCAAGATGACATATAAAATTAACTATTATATCAAATTTTATGATTTGAATTGTGCCCTCCAAAAATGTGTGTCTACTTGGCTAGGACATGATTCCAAGTATTGTGTGGTTGTCATCCATTTTGTGATCTGATGTAATTATTCTATGCATTGTAAACCCTAACCTCTATGATGTTTATGAGGCAGGATTAGAAGCAGTTATGTTAATGAAGCTGAATATAATCTACAGGATTAGGTTGTATCTTGAGACAATCTCTTTTAAGATACAAAAGAGAGAATCAAGCAGAGAGAGGAGGGATCTCCTACAACCAAGAAAGAAGAACTAGAACTGGAGCATGTCCTTTGGTCCAGGGGTCCCTGAGCTAAGAAACTCCTAGACCCAAGGGAAGATTGATGACAAGGACCTTCCCACAGAGCCCACAAAGAAAGAAAACCTTCCCCTGGAGCTGGTGCCCTAAATTTGAACTTCTAACCTCCTAAACTCTGAGAGAATAAATTTCCTTTTGTTAAAGCCATCCACTTGTGGTATTTCTGTTATAGCAGCATTACATAACTGACACAGAATTTGGTACCAGAACAGTGGGGTGCTATTCCAGCAGACACATAAAATGTGGAAGAGGTTTTGAAACTGAATGGGTAGAAGCTGGAAGAGATTTAAGGTGCTCAATAGTAAAAGCCTAGGTTGCCTTCAGGAGCCAGTTGGTGGGTTATGGAAGTTAAAGGCAATTATGGTGAGGGCTCAGAAGAAAGTGAAAAGACCTATCACACCAGAGACAGTGCAGAGGGCAAAGAGCAGAGAAACAGCAACAGCAGAATCAGGAGACTGGTGCAAAAAGGCATGAGAGCCAACACACAGTGTGAGAGAGCTGAGGGTCTTTGAGCAGGAGGCTTCCTGGTAGAGTGTGGTACCTCTGGGCACATACCGTTAGAACTAAAGAGCTTTGAAACACTTGCCCAAACAGGGCAGAAGCTGGGCCAGCCCAACAGGCCTGAGGGGCTGAGAGGCGTAGGAGCCAGGAAACAGAAACTGAAGAGACAAGGAGCACAGGAAGCAGAGCTTCCTCAGTCTCAAAGAATGTGGCCACCAACTCTGGGGTCTCAAAAGATGGAACCACAGTCTGCTGGGTATCAAAGGATGGGGCCACAGCTTCAAAGAGTCAGATCTTCACCAACTCGGTTCCAGAGCACGGAACTGCCATTCAGAAGTGCTGGGGGATGGGGCCAGATCTGCTGCCCAAAGCTGAGGGGATGGGACTTCCATGCCCAAGGGGCAGAAGAATGAGGCCTGCCAGGCCCGAGGGGGTAGGGTCGCCACTCAGATGGACTAGGAGAATGGAGCCTCCCAGATTTGAGGCAGAAGAGTTTCTGTCCCAGTGGGCCTGGAGGGTGGAGCTGAAGTCAAGAAGCTCTACCCAGAATTCAGAGAGTGTGCCTAACACACAATGTCTGGAAGGCAGAACCATTGTCAAAATGGTTTCAGAGAATAGAGGATTATTTTCAAACCTTGAAAGCTAATGTAATGTGTTCTGCTGGGATTTAGACTTGCTTTTTTTTTTTTTAGCACCTGTTATGCCTTCTTTCCCGCCAATTTCTTCCATTTGTGATGAAAATGTCTACCTTGTGTATATCCCACCATTGTACTTCGGAAGCAGATAACTTGTATTCTAGATTTCACAGATGAAGAATTTTGCCCCAGGATGGAATTTGGACTTGGAGTCAATTTAAGACTTTTAGGACACAATGGGGTGAATGTGTTTTACATGTGACATTCCACAAAGGATGGAATGCCATGGATTGAACAGTGTTACCCAAAAATATGTGTCAACTTGGCTAGGCCTTGATTCCCAGTATTGTATGGTTGTCCTCCATTTTGTGATCTGATGTGTTTATTCCATGTGTTGTAAATCCTAACCTCTTTAATAAGACTAGACTGGAGACAGTTATGTTAATGATACAGGACACAATGTACAGAATTAGGTTGTATCTTGAGTCGATCTCTTTTGAGATATAAAGAAGAGAAGCTAGCAAAGAGGTGGAGGACCTCCTACCACCAAGATAGAACTGCCAGGAGTGGAGCACATCCTTTGGTCCCAGGGTCCCTGTGCTGAGAACCCCCTAGACCCAGCAGAAGATTGATGAAAACAGCCTTCCCTCTTGAAGCTAGAAAACCTTCCCCTGGAGCTGGCTGCCTGAATATGGGCTTCTAGGCTCCTAGCCAACTCTTCCCCAGTTCTATTTTGAGTGACTTTCAACCTGGAGGGCTCATCTTTTGGCACTATATCAAACAATGTTCTGCTGCTATTCATAATGTTTTCAATGGCTAATTATTTTCAGATTTAGATCACTGGGTCCTTTTTCTAAGTGTCCCTTAATCTTGAAGCTTATCTGAAACCTGTCTGCCATGAGTGACTCTGCTGGTATTTGAATACTGGTGACATAGCTTCCATCATCGCAGCAATATGCAAGGCCCCATGGTACAATAAACTGACAAAATAAAGTCGACCTAATGACATGGATGGAGTCCAGTTCTTAGGACCTTCATTTGCTGATGTGGCAACACCAAAAATGAGAAGAAACAGCAACAAACATCCATTAATAATTGAAAAGTGGAATGTACAAAATATGAATCCAGGAAAATTGGAAATCATCAAAAATGAAATGGAGTGCATAAACATCAATATCCTAGGCATTAGTGAGCTGAATCACACAGCCATATGGTCTACTATTTTGGGAATGACAACTTGGAGAAGAATGGCACAGCATTCATCTTCAAAAAGAATATTTCTAGATCTATCCTGAACTACAACATTGTCAGTTATAGGATAATATCTGTAAAGCTACAAGGAAGGCCAGCTAATATAACTATTATTCAAATTTACTTGCCAACCACAATGCCAAAGATGAAGAAATTGAAGATTTTTACCAACATAGGCAGTCTGCAATTGATCGAACATGCAACTGGGATGCATTGATAATTACTAGTGATTGAAATGCAAAAGTTGGAAGCAAAGAAGAAGGATCGGTAGTTGGAAAACATGGCCTTGGTGATAGAAACAACTCTGGAGATTACATGATAGAATTTTATAAGAACAACTATTGTTTCATTGAAAATAGCTTTTTTTACCAATATAAGTGGTGACTATACACATGGAACTCGCCAGATGGAATACACAGGAATCAAATTGACTACATCTGTAGAAAAACATGACAGAAAGTTCAATATCATCAGTCAGGACAAGGCCGGGGGCCGACTGAGGAGCAGACCATCAATTGCTGCTGTGCAAGTTCAAATTGAAACTGAAGAAAATTAGAATAAGTCCACGAGAGCCAAAATATGACCTTGAGTATATCTCACCTGAATTTTGAGACCATCTCAAGAATAGATTTATGTGTTGAACACTAGTGATTGAAGACCAGAGAAGTTGTGGAATGACTCCAAGGACATCATACATGAATAAAGCAAGAGGTCATTAAAAATACAGGAAAGAAAAAAATTCCAAATGGATGTCAGAAGAGGCTCTGAGAGTTGCTCTTGAATGTTAAGTAGCTAAAGCAAAAGGAAGAAATGATGAAGTAAAAGGACTGAAATGAAGATTTCAAAGTGTGGCTTGAGAAGACAAGGTAAAGTATTATAATGGCATGTGCAAAGAGCTGTTGATAGAAAACCAAATGGGAAGAACACACTCAGCATTTCTCAAGCTGAAAGAACTGAAAAAAAAAAAAAAAAATTCAAGTCTTGAGATTCAATAGTGAAGGATTCTATGGGGAAAATATTAAAAGATGCAGGAAGCATCAAAAGAAGATGGAAGGAATACACAGAGTCACTATACCAAAAAGAACTGGTTGACATTCAACCATTTCAGGAGGTAACATATGATCAGGAGCTCATGGTACTGAAGGAAGATTTCCAAGCTGCACTGAAGGCATTGGAGAAAAACAAGGCTCCAGGAATAGACTGGATATCAATTGAGATATTTCAACAAACGGATGCAGCATGGAAAGTGTTCACTCGCCTGTGTCAAGAAATTTGGAAGACAACTGCCTGGCTAACCGATTGGAAGAGATCCATATTTATGCCTGTTCCCAAGAAAGGGGATCAACCAAATGTGGAAATTATTGAACAATATCCTTAATATGACACACAAGTAAAATTTTGCTGAAGATCATTCAAAAACTGCTGCAGTAGTATATTGACAGGGAACTTCCAGAAATTCAAGCCAGATTCAGAAGAGAATGTGGAAACAGGGATATCATTAATGATATCAGATAGATCTTGGCTCAAAGCAGAGAACACCAGAAAGATGTTTACCCGTGTTCCGTTGACTGTGCAAAGGCATTCAACTGTGTGGATCATAACAAATTCTGGATAACATTACAAAGAATGGGAAATCCAGAACACTTAATTGTGCTTATGAAGAACCTGTACTTAGATCAAGAGGCAATCATTCAAACAGAAACTGTGTGGTTGAAAGTCAGGAAAAGTGTGCTTCAGAGTTGTACCTTTTCACCATAGTTATTTGAACTGCATACTGAGCAAATAATCCAAGAAGCTGGACTCTCTGAAGAAGAATGGGGCATCAAGATTGGAGGAATTCTCCTTAACAACCTAAGATACGCAGATGACACAACCTTGCTTGCTGAAAGTGAAGAGGGCTTGAAGCACTTACTAATGAAAACTACAACCTTCAGTATGGATTAAACCTCAACATAAAGAAAACAAAAATTCTCACAACTGGACCAATAAGCCACATCATGATAACAGGAAAAAAAGTTGAAGTTGTCAAGGATTTCATTTTACTTGGATCCACAATCAACACTCATGGAAGCAGCAGTCAAGAAAACAAAAGACGTATTATATTAGACAAATCTGCAGCAAAAGGCCTCTTTAACGTGTTAAAAAGCAAAGATGTCACCTTGAAGAGTAAGGTGGGCCTGACCCAAGACACAGTGTTTGGTGTTTTAAATCTCCTCATATACACAGGAAAGCTGGACAAGGAATAAGGAAGACCAAAGAAGAATCGATGCCTTTGAATTGTGGTGTTGGAGAAGAATATTGAATGTAGCATGGACTGCCAGAAGAACAAGCAAATCTGTCTTGAAAAAAGTACATTAAGAATGCTCCTTAGAAGCAGAGATGCCAAGACTACCTCTCACATAACTTGGGTATGTTATCAGGAGAGATCAGTCTCTGGGGAAGGACATCATGCTTGGTACAGTAAGGAGTCAGCGAAAAGAGGAAGACCCTTAACAAAATAGATTGACACAGTGGCTTTAACAATGGGCTCATGCATAAAAAGGACTGTGTGGGTGGTGCAGGACCAGGCAGTGTTTTGTTCCATTGGCCATAGTGTCACCATGAGTCAAAACTGACTCAACGGCACCTAAGAACAACAACAACAGGCTCCTAGACTGAGAGGGAATAAATTCCTCTTTGTTAAAGCCACCTACTTGTGGTACTTCTGTTATTGTAACACTTGATAACTCAGGCAATGACTAAGACACCAACTATATTTGTTACATCTTACATGTCTCTTCACATTTCAAAAATTTTGGAAAAGGAACATGAAGCATACAAAATGAGGGAGAGAGCAGGACAGTGTCAAGAAAAAAGAGAAAAAAAAATTAACACTTGATCATATCTATTACTCCCCTGTATTTCTCAAGGTGGCTTTTGAAGAAGAGGGAAGACAGAATTCTGGATTGTATCACAGATTAAAGTTTGTTTAGATTTGATCTGTTAAAAAAAAAAAAAAAAAGCCTGGGAAAAAGAAGCTCTTCAGTTCTTTGTGAAACTAAATGAAACCACTGTGGAATATGTTTGACGTATCGCTGGGGCTGGAGACCTGAAAGGTAGTGCTAAAAAAGAGATTTGTTTGCTGCTTTACATCCCGCAAGTCTAGCTTGATTTCTGAAATAGAGCTAGAACTCTTGCTTTTTACGTTCTGAGCCCAATAAATATTATTTCTAAGATTCTCTTTTTTTTTTTTCTATAGCTGCTCTAGACTGTGCACACATCAGTTAATAGGATGCCACTCTACTAAAATGTTCTTGATAGATGTTTAGTCCAAGGCTGTCACTCAATAATAACTATTTTTATTGCTCTGTATTTCGCTAGGGTGTCATGGTAGTACTGTGGTTAATCGTTCAGCTGCTAATCAAAAGGTTGGTGATTCAAATCCACCAGCTGCTCCACAGGAGAAATATGTGATAGTCTGCTTCCATAAAGATTTACAGCCTTGGAAACCCTAGGGAGTTCTAATCTGGTCCTATAGGGTCGCTATGAACACTAAAAAAATGTTTGGTTAACTAAATCAATTGAATTTTAATTGAATAATATGGTATGTTCTTAGACTAAAGATCACATAGATTAGGTTAGTTTTTTCCCTGCTATTAGTATGTACTTCTATACATACATACACACACACAACCCTATATACACACAGATACACACATAAATGTTTATATATATGTATGTGTGATTACGTATGTGTGTATGCGTATCTGTGTGTATGTGTATTGACATAAACCCAGTGCCGTCTAGTCAATTCTGACTCATAGCGACCCTATAGGACAGAGTAGGACTGCCTCACAGAGCTTCCAAGGAGTGCCTGGCGGATTTGAACTGCTGACCCTTTGGTTAGCAGCTATAGCACTTAACCACTACGCCACCAGGGTTTCCAGTGTATTGATATATATGTGTATATTAAGCACCTTCTTGGCTCTCTTTTTAGTTTCATATATATTTATTTATTTTTTCTGCAAATACAGACTGTCTTAATTACTGTAACTTATTGAAAATCTTGCGATCTTTACTGTTTTTATTATTCAGAGACCTTGTGGCTATCTGTGCGCTTTTCATCCTCCATACATATTTTAGAATCAGTTGACAAAGCACATTAGTAATTGTGGAATCACTTATTTCTCTAAAGAGCCCTGGTGCCATTAACTGGGGAATAAGTATAGAGACCAAAGTACCTGAAAGCAAAGGCATGCTTATTACTACTAAAGTATCAGGGATCATTGCATCTAGGCCTTCTCAGTGGACAGAGCTAGGAAATGTATGTATGTAGGTACACACATACAATCACTTATATCTATTTATATACCAATCTGAATATTGTTCCAAAGTCAGGAGCTTATACCTATACTTCTGATTTCCATCTAGCAACACAGTCTTCCCCATTTCATTATTCCTAACTTCTTTCAACGAGAGCGTATTTGGCTCTTAGAAACTGGCTTTCATTATCTACAATATATTTACTGATTTTTTTCAGTTCTGGAATACACATGAATCAGTGTTAAAATTGATTAACTAAATCCCCATCGGTGAGAGGAGTTGCAACTAAATTACAAAATTTATGTTCAGTTATTTTACTTATTTTTTACTTTGACCATACAGTATATATTCAAAATAGTGCTTTACGAACTTATTTTGTTTAGTTCTTGGGTATGGTGTGTTCCCTAATGTGGCCTTTCTGGCCCTGGGTTTGCAATGCATCTAAGAGTATTGTTGGTTGTGCTGCTATCCACCAAGTGATTGGTCCAACTGCAATTCACTTAAGATATTGGTCAAGCTGCAATCCTGCAAAGAAAGCCCCAACTTGAAATTGACAAGGAGTTCCTACTATATAAGTGGTCCATCCCACAGAGGTTTTAGGGCCTCCTGATCAACAAAAGCCTGGAGGACAGGGAGTCTTTAAGGCATGGAGATTTGAGCTGAGAACCTCCTAGACCTGGTAAACAACTGTACATGGCAAAAGGGATGTAACACTGAGCCAGTAACACTGAAGGCTGGCAAAAATGGTGGAGGCTAGAGCTGCAACAGTGAAGCCAAAGCAACCAGCACAGCAGAGCCCAGTGGTGGAGAGGGCAGTGAGAGGCCAAGCAGCAGAGCAGATATATGAGGCCCACCTGGAGCTCAGGGGCTGCCTGTAGAGCAGTTCTGCTTCAAGAGCTATCATGATGTAGGTGAAGGGTTGTCCCTAGGAAGCTGGTTGAGAGCTGGACCAGTCAGTGAAGAGCGCAGAACCAGTCAAGGAAAGCACTGGAAAGACACAGAGAAAGATGGCAAGTGCAGCCACACCACATCTGTGATAGCATAAGTGGCAACGTGAACCCAGCACCTAGACCATGGCACACCAGCTGACACCTGATCCATCACGCGACCATCCAGTGACATAACAATGGACATCAATTTTTGGGAACTGTAAGTGGGTACCCTTTGAGACATAAGCGGGACCCTGTCCTACAGTACAAAATGGACATGAGTGGGAGGGGGGCAGCCCACCATAAATCCATACCTATTGTTTACTGTCTCCTTTCTATGAATAATATAAACAGCTTTAACTTTGTCAGCCCTGTGTAAATTAAATGTCTCATGTGTACAACTCAAGCAGACTAGATGGGTATAGCACCCATGAGTGGTTAGAACCCTCATCCCAACAGTCTTATGATTGTTTGGAATTTTGAGGCAACCTATATGTGCAACACAGTTCTTTTCTTCCCAGTCCTTTCAGTGTGGTTGTGTTTTGCATTTGTATTAGAGTTAAGTTCATTTGTTACCGTTGGCATTTCCCCACATCCTGATTGATTTTCATAATTCATTTAATTCACAAAATACGAATATGTTACAAAACTATAAATAAAGTTGTACTCAGAGAAATGTCAAAACCTTCTCATCCTTTTTACTTCTTTCCTATCCCCCCATTTATCTGATGATGTTCTGACCCACCACCTAAATGTAATTGTTCTTACCGATTTCTGATTTATATTCTGTTTTTATTATATAAAGAGTAGATAAATGCACGTTAATCTTATATCTTCCCCTTTGTTACATGAAAGGTAACTTACTGTAGATGCTCATTTGCACAAAATTTTATTACTAAACAAACCAAAAAACCAGACTCACTGCTGTCGAGTCAATTCCAACTCATAACAACACCATAGAGTTTCCAAGGTTGTAAATCTCTATGGAAACAGACTGCCACATCTTTCTCCTGTGGAGTGGATAGTGGTTTTGAACTGCAACCCTTCATTTAGCAGCTGAAGGCTTTAACCACTGTGCCACCACGCCTCCTTATTACTAAAAAAGCTACTTAAGAGATAGACAGTGAAATGAAGCAGGATCTAAAATTTTAAAGTAACATGCAGTTTTTAAACCCTAAAACTTTCCACTGAAGACTTCATGTTAAGAGTAGCAATACAATCATGGCAAATCCCACCAATTTGCATGGTAGATAAATATCCCATTAAATTGACCAAAGGAAATCACAATTTTTTTGTTTGTTTTTCCAGTAAAGGGGAAACATCTTCTAGGCAACACATATTATTTACAAAATAAATAAATAAATAAAAGAAATCGTATCTACTATTTACTCATATTATTATTTCAAATGTTCATTACAGGGTAAAAGAATGTAATGTTCCCATTGACTATATTGATAGAAAAACATTTGTTCTGTGGTACTTATGTTAGATTGCACAATGCATGTTAAATCACTATGCAGATTCTGTCTTTCTAAGAAAAATTACCAGTACAAGTTGCCATCAGATTAATTCTGACTCATGGCAAACCCATGTATGTCAGAGTAGAACCGTGCTCCATAAGGTTTTCACTAACTTATTTTTTCAGATGTAGATTGCCAGGCCTTTCTTCTGAGGCATCTTTTGTTTAGCTGACTAGCCCATTTGCAGTTTGCACCACCCATGGACTCCAGGGGAAATTAAAGCCCTAAAAGCAATGCAGAATGGAATGGCAAAGCCAAACTCACCAAGAATTAGTAAATATTTTGCATTTTGCGCAAGGAATTTCATCTGCCAAAGCTCTCTTTTCTGGTTTTTACTCATAACTACCCAGGCTCTATGCCAATGTTTTCAAAAAAAAAAGGAAAAGACCTCACCAATTTGATAAAATCTCATTCCTAGTCAGTTCACTGTTTGGTTTCACAAATCTGACTAAACTCTAACAGCAGCAGCATGTACAGCAAATCCCCACAGCAAGAGGAGGTGTTTTCTTTCCAGAAATAACACTGTCTCTAGGGCCCTATCTTATCCCTTCACGAGTTATTTATCCACATATTCACCACAAGTACTTCAACTACTAAAAGGAAAATCCACATTACACACCCTATAGAGTTTAATCCCAAATTGCATCTGCCTTATCATTGAAGTAACATGAATATATTTAGCTTCTCACCCGAATTGAAAAGGTGTCAGATCAATTCTTCCTCTCTGATTCCTGTCTTTGACTATGGTATTATTACAAATTGCCCTAAGGCATATCTTCCCTTTTAATACCATGCCTCAAACGCAAATATGCCGAGGTAGTTACTGTTCACATTATATAACCAAAAAGAAATGCCACCCCATTATTAAACTGTCAGTATATTAAAAGTGAACAAATCATAACAAACATTAGAGTATATAAAGCCATTGCCACAGTAAATTTTGTTCAGAAAAGGCCTGTGAAGCACATGAAGAGAACCAAAGGACTAAAACTGAGAGCAGGAATTTATTATCTTCAGGTATTGTAAAAGATGTCATGAAAAATAACCAAATCCTAGTTCCACAAAATTAATATGCATGCAAAATTTCCTTTATTACTTGATAGTCACATGATTTAAGGAAATACTTCTATTAAAATGTAGTCCCTTGCAGACTAGCTAAAAGAAAGCCACCATCCAATGTTCAATCTTAATTTCATACTACCACAGATATCTACATGTGAAAGCTTTTTTTTTAAAGCCTCACATGAGTTTTAATAACCAGAAAGGCATATTTTTTATTATTTAAAAATATTATGATGCTGTTGTTTATTATCTCTGTGACTATATAATCAATCCATGTCATCTTTAATTATATATTATTTTCTAGATTGTGTAAAAGTATAAACTTTTAACAAATTTCCACTCAGGAAAGAGAAAATAGAGGAATTTGTATATTCATCTGAATGGGGATTATGTTGAGTTAAATTAATATAATCCACTACTCACCTTTTCTTTCAAACAAAACAAATATAGGGACAGAGCTGATGAAAGAAAACTTTCAAGACAATTGTAGCATTCTAAAAGAACGTTGCAAGTTAAAGGGCTATCCAAGTCAAAAGTAGCACCTTATTGAGTAATTAAAATGATTAGCCTCAGAAAATAAATAAGGATTGGTGTAAAACTCTGTATATCCATGATTCTTAAGCAAAATATCTTGCCACACCTTAGGATTGCTTCCTGAATTTTCTACTTGTCTTAGTCATCTAGTGCTGTTATAACAGAAATACCACAAGAGGATGGCTTTAACAAAGAGAAATATGTTCTCTCACAGCCTAGGAGGCTAGAAGTCTGAATTCAAGGTACCAGCTCCAGAGGAAGGCTTTCTATCTCTGTAGTCTCTGAGGGAAGGTCCTTGTTATTAATCTTCCCCTGTTGAGGGGCTTCTCAATGCAGGGACACTGAGTCCAAAGGCCGTGCTATTCTCCTGGCTCTTGTTTCTTGGTAATATGAGGTCCCCATGTCTCTCTGCTCGCTTCTCTCTTTTATATCTCAAAAGAGATTGGCTCAAGACACAAGCTAATCTTGTGGATTGAGTCTTGCCTCATAAACATAACTTTCTCTCATCCCACGTCATTAACATCACAGAGGTAGGATTTACAACACATAGGAAAATCACATCAGATGACAAAACGGTGGACAATCACACAATATTGGTAATCATGGCCTAGCCAAGTTGACACACATTTTTGGGGGAGAAAATTCAATCTGTAACAGCACTAAAAAAGGAGGTTATTAGCAAGTGTACAAGGAATACATTTCTAGTCCACCAGACCATTTGACGTGACCACCAAAGTTGGGAGTTTCAATCTATTTTAACTAATATATCTTCAGTAATCTCAAGTAACTTCTACAATAGGTTCTAATCCTAATTTCTGCCTGAAAATATTAGTTAGTGGATCCTTTAAGGCAACTCTTATTAGCTTCCCACCAACAACAGTGAAGTTTCAGAGGTAATAGTATGCATTGCCTGAACTTCTTGCTAGGACGTTAGCTGTCCATGGTTTTCTTAGTACAGAATAACTTGATTGGTGATAGCTGTCATCATCATATCCTGTAGATTTATCTCAATAACGGGACAATATTTTGCAAATTTCTGTTATACAACTGACTTACAGACACAAAACCAGATTACAGACTTTTTCAACCCATATGTAAAACTATTTCATTTGTTGCCATTAGATAGTAATTATACTCAGCTGTAGTCTAAAATATAATACTTAAGATTTAGTATCATTTTTATGTGGACAATTACGTCACTCCATTCTTTTACTTATGATAAGGAATGAACGTATCACGTATATACTTTAGAGTGAGTATAAAAAGCACAAGATTTTTGTACTTCCTAGTCCTAAATTTTTCATATAAAGTGAAATGGCCGATACGGATGGAAGAGAAAATGCAAACAGAAATAGAATGCCAAAAGAGAAGTGTATCTGCAACTGACTTTAGATAGCATGTATTATTGCATATTCTTCTAGGGAATAGCCTAGTGTACATTTCTTAGTAGGGAAACTCTTAAAGTTGTTACTTAATAGCTCTACTTTCATTGCCACAAATTTGATAAAATTAATCCTCCATAACTAAAAAATACTTAGAAGAAGAAGAAAGGAAACAAAACAAAGAAAGAGAAAATAAAAGAAACATGGCTTAGGTTTCATTATTTCATCTTCATGTTCCATTAGGAATAGAATGTCCAGTGTTTCTCTTTTCTTACATATGTTCAAGGTATTTGTTTGGACAGATGAAATGTCATTTGGGAGACATGCCACAAACATATCTTTTTAAAAAGTTTCCATTGGCTAGTACAAACCATATCATTGAGATGGTGCACCAGGGAATGCATGGGAAGGATAATATTGAACACTTTGGAGGGAAAGTTTCAGCATATCACTGTGAGAAGGCTTCATACAGGGAAGATCCCTTGGTACAATAGTTGCAAATTATATGAATGGTTATTGATGGATAAAACAGTACTAAGGTCAAAATAATTTAGGAAATTCTGAATTTATCAAAGTTAAAAAAACAAAAATGGAAAACCTTTCATCCATTCAGAACTGCTCAGATCTTCAAATAAGCAAAATTGAACATGGAAGGGAGTGCAGGCAGAGGAAAGACAGGGAACAACCAGTGAGATATATTATTTTAGTTAAAGCAGTTAAATTTTAGAATCATCAGGCCAGGCTTTAATTTCTAGAACTCCCAACAAAAAAATTTTATTTCTTTAATCCTATTACCTCAACAGTAAAATTTTATAATTACACCCACCTGTTACAGATTGAATTGTGCCCCCCAAAATGTATGTCAACTTTGGTAAGCCATGATTTCCAGTATTACGTGGTTGTCCAACATTTTACGATCTGATGTGATCATCCTATGTGTTGTAAACCCTAACTTCTATGATATTAATGGGAAAATGAGTTGTGGAAAACATCAAGGATATCATACATGAAGAAAACAAAAGGTCATTAAGAAGACAGGAAAGAAAGAAAAAACTAAAATGGATGTCAGAAAAGACTCTGCAACTTGCTCTTGAATATAGAGTACCTAAAGCAAATGGAAGAAATGGTGAAGTAAAAGGGCTGAACAGAAGATTTCAAAGATAGCTCAAGAAGACAAAGTATTATAATGAAATGCGCAAAGACCTAGAGCTAGAAAATGAAAAGGGAAGAACCGCCTTGACATTTCTCAAGCTGAAAGAACTGAAAAAAAAAAAAAAAATTCAACACTTGAGCTGCAATTTGGAAGAATTCGATAGGAAAACACTGAATGACACAAGAAGCATCAAAAGATGGAAGGAATACAAACAGTCACTATACCAAAAAGAATTGGTTGAAGTAAAATCATTTCAGGAGGTAGCATATAATCAAGAACCAATGGTACTGAAGGAAGAAGTCCAAGTTGCACTGAAGGCATTGGTAAAAAACAAGGCTCCAGGAATTGAGGGAACACCAACTGAGATATTTCAACAAACATATGCAGTGCTGGAGGCACTTATTTGTCAATGTCAAGAAATTTGTAAGACAGCAACCTGACCAACCAAATGGAAGAGATCCATATCTGTGCCCATTCCAAAGAAGGTGATCAAACAGAATGTGAAAATTATTGAACAATATCATTAATATGACAGCCAAGTAAAGTTTTGTTGAAGAGCAGTCAGAAGCAGTTGTAGCAGTACAACAAAAAGAACTGCCAGAGGTGGGACCAAGATGGCTGACTAGGCAGAAGCTTCCTCTGAACACTCTTGCAACAAAAACTCGAAAAAAAACAACGGAATCAATTACATACATGACAATCTACGAATACTGACCATCAAATACAGAACTAAGAAATCGACCTGAGTGACGGGAGTAAGAGACCATGGGCTGAATCAACGACCAGTTCCAGAGCCCAGCATGCCCTACCGTAGCCCTGAGCCCTTGGTGCAGTGCTTTGGTACCAGAGCAGTGGGGCTGATCCTGGCTTCCTGAGACAAGGCAAGCATGGGACCCAGCCCTAACTCCCTGGGGCAATATTGGCAGGGACCCAGCTAGTGCACGCAGGATACACGCTGACCTAACTGACAGGGAAACGAGAGGCCCTGTGGAAGCAGCGACTGGTTTGAGATCCTGGAGCACAGCGAGCCAGCCCTGATCCCTTGGTGCTGGGCTTTGGAGCAAATACAGGGGGGAGGTAGAGGGGGGCTGATAGTGGCTTCCTGAGACAAGGCAAGAATGGGACACAGCCATAACCCCCCCTTGTGGCAACCTCGGTAGGGTCCCAGCCAGTGCATACAGGCTACACACCCCTCTGGATCCTCAGATAAAACGGCCCTCACCAAACAAGATAAGTAATTTTGTCTATTGCTGCTCTCTCCTATCTATCTGATCCCTCCCATCCCTGCCCCAGCCAGCTTCATTAACATTTGAATTCCCTGGGCCAGAGAGAGAGGTGCTCTGCACTTTTTTTTTTCTCTAACCCATTCTCCTGGCCTGGGAAAAGCAGGAATTAACAACCAGGGGAGAAATCCTTTCCTGACTTCCCTAAACTGGAATAACCGTACAGAAGCAGCTCCATCCAAGCATAAGATATCCACAGTTTCTGACTTTCACCCCTACATGGAACCAGGTCACTTTTATAATGCAAAGGCAATTCTGTTAGAGATCTGACTGTAATTGTTTCAGCTGCGCAGTGGAGAGGCAGGTTTTGGAGGTCTGATACCACTCTACTTATTAAACAGAGCCCTCACTGACTCACAGCAGGGAACTGAGGGCTAAGGCTCCACCCACACAACCTATCCACCTGCTAAAGGGGTCTGAGGACAGTGGTGCCTACCAGTCTTTAGAGGTACAAGCACCGGGTGTCTAAGGTGCAGCTGCAGAGCCCACCCACCAGAGTGCTCTAGAGAACAGAGACGCTCCTTCCTCACTGGCACTTGGTGAAAGGCTGTCAGCACCCAGCCCTCCCCAGAGTGTGACCCCCTGCTGCTACTAGAAACTGTTGCATACAACCATCTCCACTACTCCTCTAAGATAGTAGATTAGAGCCCACATCACACACTAGGTGTCCCACTATCAGGACACCTGATTCTATTCAAGAATAGTGAATGGACTCATAGGCTCATATAGCTGGTAATATCTCAAACCAGCTGGTAACAGGGCATAAGTGAGTCAAAGGCTCCAACAATCAAGTTAGCACACTCTAGTAGCCCATATGGGTGTACTGAAACAAAACAAAACAAGAAGACTCAGCAAGAAAATACAAAATAAATCATTACAATAACTTACAGATGGCTCGGAGACAGCAGTCAAGATCAAATCACATAAAGAAGCAGACCAGGATTGCTTCTACAAACCCCCAAGTTAAAGAAGCAAGACCTTTCCCAGCTGAAGATATATTCCCGAAATTGCCAGATGTAGGGTATAAAAGACCAATATACAGAATGCTTCAAGACATCAGGGATGACCTCAGAAATGAAATAAGGCAATCTACAGAAAAAGCTAAGGAACACACATATAAAGCCGTTGAAGAAAACAAAGATTATTCAAGAACACAGTTAAAAATTTAATAAGCTGCAAGAATCCATAGAGAGACAGCATTCAGAAATCCAAAAGATTAACAATAATATTACAGAATTAGACAACTCAGTAGGAAGTCAGAGGAGCAGAATTGAGGAATTGGAATGCAGAATTGGAGAGATGGAGGATAAGGCAACTGGTGCCAATATATTTGAAGAAAAATCACATAAAAGGATTTTTAAAAAATGAAGAAACCCTAAGAATCATGTGGGACTGTATCAAGAAGAACAACCTGAGTGTGACTGGAATTCCAGGACAGGGAGGGATAACAGAAAATACAGAGAGAAGAGTTGAAGATCTGTTGGCAGAACACTTCCCTGACATCATGAAAGATGAAAGGATATTTATCCAAGATGCTCACCTAACCCCATAAAATATAAATCCCAAAAGAAAATCACCAAAGCATATTATCATCAAACTTGCCAAAAGCAAAGATAAAAAGAAAATTTTAAAAGCAGCCAGGGATAAATGAAAAGCCATCTACAAAGGAAAATCAATAAGAATAGGTTCAGACTACTCAGCAAAAACCAAGCAGGCAAGAAGGCAATGGGATGCCATATATAGAGCACTGAAGGAGAAAAATTGCCAGCCAAGAATCATATATCCAGCAAACTCTCTCTCAAATAATAAAAAAAAAAATATGAAGGTGAAATTAAGTCATTTACAGAAAATCACAAGCTTAGAGAATTTGCAAAACCAAATGAAAGCTACAAGAATTACTAAAGGAAATTCTTTGGTCAGAAAATCAATAATATCAGATATCAACATGACAAGGACACAGAATAGAACACCCTGATATCAACTCAGTTAGGGAAATCACACACACACACAAAAAGACTAAAAAAAAAAAAAAAAAACACTCTCAAAACAGGGGATCATTAATGTCATTACGTAAAAGATGACAATAATCAATAAAGAAGGACTAAATACAGGACAAATAGATCTTCCATATGGAGAGGAAATCAAGGCGAGATAGGGTGATACAAGTTAGGTTTTTACTTAGAAAAATAGGGGTAAATATTAAAGTAACCACAAAGAGGTCTAACAATTACATGCTTCAAAATAAAAACCAAGATAAACCTAACGACTCAGCAAAAAAAATTCAACTACTGTGAAAATGAGGAACACACAATTTACAAAGAAACGTCTCAGCACAAAAGAGTAAGTGGAAAAATGACATTGTCAACAAGACACAAAAAAAGGCATCAAAATGACAGCACTGAACTCACACTTACCTATAATTATGCTGAGTGTAAATGGATTAAGTGCACCAATAAAGAGACAGAAAGCTGCAGATGCAATAAAAAAAAAACAATCCAGCTATATGCTGCCTACAAGAGACACATCTTAGAATTAGAGACAAAAACAAACTAAAACTCAAAGGATGGAAAAAAATATATCCAGCAAACAGCAATCAAAAAACATCAGGAGTGGCAACATTAATTTCTGACAAAATAGACTTTAAAGTTAAATCTATCACAAAGGATAAAGAAAGACACAATATAATGATTAAAGGGGCAATTTACCAGGAAGGTATAACCATATTAAATATTTATGCACCTAATGACAGGCCTGCAAGATACATAAAACAAACTGTATCAGCATTGAAATGTGAGATACACACCTCCACAATTATAGTAGGAGACTTCAACATACCACTTTTGGTGAAAGACAGGACATCCAGTAAGAAGCTCGATAAAGGAGACAGAAGATCTAATTGCCACAATCAACCAACTTGATCTTACAGACTTATACAGAACACTCCACCCAACAGCTGCAAAGTATACTTTCTTTTCTAGTGCACACAGAACATTCTCTAGAATAGACCATATATTAGGTCATAAAGCAAGCCTGCGGAATCCAAAACATTGAAATATTACAAAGCATCTTCTTAGACCGTTAGGCCATAAAAGTAGAACTCAATAACAGAAAAACAAGTGAAAACAAATCAAATACTTGGAAATTGAACAATACCTTGTTCAACAAAGACTGGGTTATAGAAGAGATTAAGGAGGGAATAAAGGAATTCATAGAATCTAATGAGAATGAAAACACTTCCTATCAGAAACTTTGGGACACAGTGAAAGCAGTGTTCATAGGTCAATTTATATCAATAAATGTATACATACAAAAGAAGAAAAGGTCAAAATCAAAGAACTGACCCTACAACTTGAACAAATAGAAAGAGAGCAACAAAAGAAACCATCAGGCACCAGAAGAAACCAATCAAAATTAAAGCAGAATGAATTAGAGAAAAGAAAAACAATTGAAAGAGTTAACAAGACCAAAAGCTGGTTCTTTGAAAAAACTAACAAAATTGATAAACCATTGGAAAGACTGACAAAAGAAATACAGGAAAGGAAACAAATAACCTGAATTAGAAATGAGATGGGCCATATCAAAAAAGACCCAACTGAAATTAAAAGAATCATATCAGATTACTACAAAAAATTGTACTCTAGCAAATTTGAAAACCTAGAAGAAATGGATGAATCCCTAGAAACACACAACCTACCAAAACTAACACAAACAGAAGCAGAACAACTAAATAGACCCATAACTAAAAAAGAGATTGAAAAGATAATCAAAAAACTGCCAACAACAAAAAAAAAGGCCCTGGCCCTGACAGCTTCACTGAAGAGTTCTACCAAACTTTCAGAGAAAAGGTAACACCACTACCACTAAACATATTTCAAAGCATAGAAAAGGATGGCATACTCCCTAACTCATTCTATGAAGCCAGCATATCCCTGTACCAAAACGAGCTAAAGACACCACAAAAAAAGAAAATTACAGACCTATATCCCTCATGAACATAGATGCAAAAATCAACAAAATTCTAGCCAATAAAATTCAAAAATATATCAAAAAAAAAATTCATCATGACCAAGTGGGATTTATACCAGGTATGCAGGGATGGTTCAACATTAGAAAAACAATTAATGTAATGCACCATACAAATAAAACAAAAGACAAGAACCATATGATTTTATCACTTGATGTGGAAAAGGCATTTGACAAAGTCCAACACCCATTCATAATAAAAACTCTCAGCAAAATAGGAATACAAGGAAATTTCCTCAACGTAATAAAGGGCATTTATACAAAGCCAACAGCCAACATCATCCTTAATGGAAGGACTCTGAAAGCATTCCCCTTAAGAATGGAAACCAGACAAGGATGCCCCTTATCACCACTCTTATTCAACGTTGTGCTGGAGGTCCTAGCCAGAGGAATTAGGCTAGATAAAGAAATAAAGTCCATCCAGATTAGCAAGGAAAAAAATCAAAGTATCTCTATTTGCAGATGACATGATCTTATACACAGAAAACCCTAAAGAATCCTCAAGAAAACAATTGAAACTAATAGAAGAGTTCAGCAGATGATTGGGATACAAGATAAACATACAAAAATCAGTTGGATTCCTCTACACCAACAAAAAGAACACCAAATCAACACCATTCACAGTAGCCTGCAAGAAGATAAAATACTTAGGAATAAATCTAACCAGATACGTAAAAGACCTAAACAAAGAAAACTACAAGCCACTACTGCAAGAAACCAAAAGAGACCTACCTAAGTGGAAAAACATACTTTGCTCATGGATAGGAAGACTTAACATTGTAAAAATGTCTATTCTACCAAAAGCCCACTATATATACAATGCACTTCCGATCCAAATTCCAACGACATTTTTTAATGACATGGAGAAACAAATCACCAACTTCATATGGAAGGAAAAGAAGCCCCGGATAAGTAAAGCATTACTGAAAAAGAAGAAGAAAGTGGGAGGCCTCACTCTACCTGATTTTAGAACTTGTTATACAGCCACAGTAGTCAAAACAGCCTGGTACTGGTACAACAACAGACACATAGACCAATGGAACACAACTGAGAATTCAGATATAAATCCATCCACTTAGGAGCAGCTGATATTTGACCAAGGCCCAGTGTCAGTTAATTGGGGAAAAGATAGCCTTTTTAACAAATGGTGCTGGCATAACTGGATATCCATCTGCAAAAAAATGAAACAAGAACCATACCCCACAGCATGCACAAAAACTAACTCCAAATGGATCAAAGAGCTAAATATGAAGTCTAAAATGATAAAGATGATGGAATTATAGATAGGGACAAAGGAGCACTAATACAAGGCATAAACAGAATACAAAACACTAAAAATGCCAAAGAGAAACCAGATAACTGGGAGCTCCTAAAAATCAAAAACCTATGCTCATCCAAAGACTTCACCAAAAGAGTAACAAGACCACCTACAGACTGGGAAAAAGTTTTCAGCTATGACATTTCCGACCGATGCCTGATCTCTAAAATCTACACGATTCTACTAAAACTCAACCACAAAAAGCCAAATAACCCAATTAAAAAATGGGCAAAGGATATGGACATGCACTTCACTAAAGAAGACATTCAGGCTACTAACAGATACGTGAGGAAATGCTCTTAATCACTAGCCATTAGAGAAATGCAAATCAAAACTACAATGAGATTCCATCTCATTCCAACAAAAAAAAAAGGCTGGCATTAATCCAAAAAACACAAAATAACCAATGTTGGAGAGGTTGTGGAGATACTGGAACACTTATACACTGCTGGTGGGAATGTAAAATGGTACAACCACTCTGGAAATCGATTTGGCGCTTCCTTAAAAAGCTAGAATATATCCTAGAGAAATAAGAGCCTTAACATGAGCAGATATATGCATGTTCATGTTGATTGCAGCACTGTTTACAATATCAAAAAGCTGGAAGCAACCAAGGCGCCCATAAACAGATGAATAGATAAATAAACTATGATATAGTCACACAATGGAATACTACGCATCGGTAAAAAACAATGTTGAATCCATGAAACATTTCATAACATGGAGAAATCTGGAAGACATTACGCTGAGTGAAATCAGTCAATCACAAAAGGACAAATATTATATAAGACCGCTATTATAAGAACTGGAGAAACAGTTTAAGCAGAGAAGAAAATACTCTTTGATTGTTACGAGAGTGGGGAGGGCGGGAAAGAGGGAGAGGTGTAGTAACTAATTAGATAGTAGAAAGTTTCATTTTAGGTGAAGGGAATGACAGTACACAATACAGGAGAGGTTAACACAAATGGACTACACCAAAAACAAAGAAGTTTCCTTAATAAACTGAACACCTCAAAGACCAGCATAGCCAGAGCAGGGGTTTGAGGACCATGGTTTCAGGGGACATCTAAATCAATTGGCGTAATAAAATCTATTAAGAAAACATTCTGCATCCCACTTTGGAGAGAGGTGTCTGGGGTCTTAAACGCTAGCAAGTGGCCATCTGAGATGCATCAATTGGTCTCAACCCACCTGGAACAAGGATGAATGAAGAACACCATAGACACAAAATAATAATAAGCCCGAGAGACAGAAAGGGCTACATGAACTAGAGACTACATCATCCTGAGACCAGAATTGCTAGATGGTACCTGGCCACAACAGATGACCGCCCTGACAGGCAACTGAACAGAGAAACTCTGAGGAAGCAGAAAAGCAGTGGGACGCAGACCCCAAATTCTTATAAAAAGTCCAGACTTAATGGTCAGACTGGGACTGGAGGGATCCCGGAGGCCATGGACCCCAGACCTTCTGTTTGCCCAGGGCAGGAACCATTCCCAAAGCCAACTCCTCAGACAGGGATTGGACTGCAATAGGGGACAGAAAATGATCCTGGTGAAGAATGAGCTTCTTGGATCAAGTGGTCACATGAGACTGTTGGCATCTCCTGTCTGGAGGGGAGATGAGAGGGCAGAGGGGGCCAGAAGCTACCCGAATAGACCTGAGGAGAGAGAGTGAAGGGAAGTACTGTGCTATCTTATCAGAGGGAGAGCAATTAGAAGTGTATAGCAGTGCGCATGTCAATTTCTGTATGAAAGACTGACCTGATTTGTAAACTTTCACTTAAAGCACAATAAAAATTAATTAAAAAAAAAAAAAAAAAAACCTGCCAGAAATTCAAGCCAGATTCGGAAGAGGGCTTGGAATGAGGGATATCATTGTTGATGTCAGATGTGCCTCTAGGCTGAAAGCAGAGAATGCCGGAAAGATGTTTACCTGTGTTTTATTGACTGTGCAAAGGCATTCGACTGTGTGGATCATAACAAATTATGGATAACATTGAGAAGAACGGGAATTCCAAAACACTTAACTGTGCTCATGAGGAAGCTCTACTTAGACCAAGAGGCAGTCATTGGAACACAGCAAGGGAATACTGCACGTTTTAAAATCAAGAATGGCGTGCCTCAGAGTTGCATTTTCTCATCATACTTATTCAATATGTATGCTGAGCAAATAACCCAAGAAACTGGACTATATGAAGAAGAATGTGGCATCAGGATTGATGGAAGACTTATTAACCACCTGCAATATGCAGATGACACAACCTTGCTTGCTGAAAGTGAAGAGAACATGAAGCACTTACTAATGAAGATCAAAGACCACAGCCTTCAGTATCGATTACACCTCAACATAAAGAAAACAAAATTCCTCACAACTGGACCAATAAGCAACATCATGATAAGTGGAGAAAAGATTGATATTGCCAAGGATTTCATTTTCCTTGGATCCACAATCAATGCTCATAGAAGTAAAAAAAGTAGCAGTTAGGAAATCAAATGACGAATTCCATTGGACAAATCTGCTACAAAAGATTTGTTAAAGTCTTAAAAAGCAACGATATCACTTTGAAAACTAAGGTGTGCCTGACCCAAGTCATGGTATTTTCAGTTGCCTCGGGTGCATGCAAAAGCTGTACAACGAATTGATGTCTTTGAATTATGGTGTTGACAAAGAATGTTGAATATACCATGGACTGCCAACAAGTCAATCCTGGAAGAAATACAGCCAGAGTGCTCCTTGGAAGTGAGGATGGGGAGACTTCATCTCATGTACTTTGGACATGTTATCAGGAGGGACCAGTCCCTGGAGAAGGGCATCACACTTGGTAAAGCAGAGGGTCAGCTAAAAAGACAAAGACCTTCAAAGAGATGGATTGACACAGTGGCTGGAATAATGAGCTCAAAAATAACAACAATTTTCAGGATGCTACAGGACTGGGCAGTGTTTTGTTCTGTTGTGCATCGGGTTGCTATGAGTTGGCACTGACTCAATGGCACCTACAAACCACAGCAGACAAGATTAGGGGCAGTTATGCCAATGAGGCAGGGCTTAATCTAGGGGATTAGATTACGTTTTGAGTCAATCTCTTTTCAGATTTATAAGAGAGAAAGGAGCAGAGAGAAGAGGGACCTTATGCTATGAAGAATGAAGAACAGGAGGAAATCTTGTCCTTTGGACCGGACCCAGGATTCCTGTGCTGAGAAGCTCCTAGAGCAGGGGAAGATTGATGACAAGGACCTTCCCCCGGAGTGCACACAGAAAGAAAGCCTTCCTCTGGAGCTGGCACCCTAAATAGGGACTTCTAGCCTCCTAGACTGTGAGAGCATAAATTTCTCTTTGTTAAAGCCATCCATTTGTATGTCTGTTATAGCAGAACTAGATAACTATGACACTATCTTTCAGAGATATCATGAAACTTACTAATATGTTATATGGAATGCTAAATATAATGTCTAGCATATAATAAATAATAATAAGAAGAAAATTATCTAAATATTTTACATACATGTATTATTTCACTTAATGTTAGCAAAAACCCTGATAAGGTAGGTATTATTGTTTTTTTTTTATCCTAATACGTTTTCATGAGTACAATTTTTTTTTCTTTTTACCCATTGATATATCCTAGTCCCTAAATGAATGTACAATAAGACAGAGCTCAATAATTTTTTTTGAATGAGGTGAGAAGACAACATTAAAATCTGTGCAGTTTGATTCCAAATTTGTGTTCTTTACCAAAGCGTATTAAGGATTTCAACAAAAAGTGCAGTTATTCTCTTTGCTTTATTTTATTTTGAGGCAATAAAACCTTTGAAATCAGACTTTACATATCCAAACTAATGTGAGGGTCTCATTTTTTCTGCTTCTTTGAAATTTTTAAATGTGTTTATTCAGCAAGCATTTATTGATGACTATTTTTTTTTTTTATGCATGAGATCCAGAAACCCTGGTGGTGTAGTGGTTAAGAGCTACAGCTGCTAACCAAAGGGTCAGCAGTTTGAATCCTCTAGGCGCTCCTTGGAAACTCTATGCGGCAGTGCTACCCTGTCCTTTAGGGTTGCTATTAGTCAGAATTGACTCGATGGCAATGGGTTTGGTTTGGTTTTTATGCATGAGATACTTCATGAAAAATTTAAAATACAAAAAAAAAAAGAAGCTGCTTTTAATGGAGGAAACTGACATGTAAATAAATATTTCCAACACAGTGAATGTGATCATTTATTAAGTGTTTTATTTAAGACTAACTATGGTGCTCTGGTGGCATAGTGGTTAAGAGCTGGCCTGTTAACCAAAATGTCTACAGTTTGAATCCACCTGCTGCCCCTTGCTAACCCTATGAGGCAGTTCTACTCTGACCTATAGGATGACTACAAGTTGGAATCGATTCAAAGACAACAGGTTGGTTTTTTTTTTGGTTTTATGTACCTGGGTGGTGCAAATTGTTACACTCTTGGCTGCTAACTGAAATGTTAGATATTTGAGTTCATCCAGAGGTGCCTAGGCAGACATGCCTGGGACCTACTTCTGAAAAATCAGCCACTGAAAACCCTATGGGGAACAGCTCTACTCTGACACACGTGGAGTTGCTTATGCGTTGGAACTGACTCTATGTCGACTGTTTTATTATTTTTTTTTTTTTTAGTGCCAATAACTGCAATACGAACTCATGAGACAATGAGGAACAATTGCAAATTGTGCTTAGTTTCTAAGGGCTGATAACAAAATATTACAAACTTGGTGATTTTGAAAAACAGAAATTTATTGTCCCCCATTTACAAGAGCCTGAATTCATGACATTGGTAAGGACCATGTTCTTTCTGTCTGCTGTCGGGAAGGGCCTTCCTTGTCTGTTTCAGCTTCTGGTAGCCCAAGGATTCTCTTGGCCTTCTTGGCTTGTAGAGGTATCATTCCATTTTGTCTTCCTACTGTGTGACTCTCTGGGTCTGTTTTCCCCTTTTATAAATCATCATTCAGAAGGGATGAAGACACACCCTACTCAGGTATAACCTTGTTAACTGATAACATCTTTAAAGAAAAACACTTATTTCCAAACAAGGTCACATTCACAGGCGCAAGAGTCAGGACATTAATATGCATTTTCGGGGGACACAATTCAACTCATAGCAATGAGCTTTCCTCAAAATGAGCAGACAGTTTGAGAAAAGAAACAAGATAATTCAAAGATCACAAGAAGAAAGTTACAAAAAATCGGTATTCACTTTGGGAACCTATAATTGCATATTCAAAGCACTGTAAGAAAAAAGAAAGCTGTTTATGTCCACAATTATTGACCGTCTATGCAATACCTGGAAACCCTGGCAGCATAGTCGTTAAGAGCTACAGCTGCTAACCAAAAGGTCGGCAGTTTGAATCCACCAGGCATTCCTTGGAAACTCTATGGGGCAGTTCTATTCTGTGCTATAGGGTCACAATGAGTGGGGATTGGCTGAACCACAATGTGTTTTGGTTGCAGTACATGGCATATATGAGATCTCAAATATGTTCTTTGAATAAGTGAATGAATGATACTATAAAAATTTACTTTTAAGGGGCTGGAAGTGAAGGGATTATGTTGTAAAAATATTTTTCAATCTCCATATAATGTATCAGAATACATTATAATCAGAAAAATAAATTCTGAACTGATCAAATTCAATGTAAGGTGGTATACAATATGTGTATATTGCTTTTTTCTAAAAGAAGAAAAAGTAGATAAAGGAATGCCTAAACAAAAAAACAAAAATTTCTACCAAATAGATGTTTATTTAGAAAAAAAAATGGTCACTGTACACTTAGAAACATCTGTCTAATGATTCACTTGAAGAATAAGCATGAGTTAAAGAAAAGGCACATGAGTAAAGTACGTTGCAACCCACCAAGGGAAAAGTGATGACTCGAACTAGAGATCAAGGTAAAAGTGCATCCACTAGAATGGCAGATGGTGATAACTAAATTTTCAGCTGTGATTGTCGTTTTACAACCAACACTAATATGTAATGGTGTTGTTTCTTTCACATAAGATATTCTGTGGTCGAACTTACAGGGCCACAATAAATTGTTCTGGATAGAATGGGAGAAAATTGTAGAACAAAACTGAAAATCTTAAAAAGAAGCCAGTCTTACTAGACCAGCAGTAACTTGGAGCCTCTCCAAGACTATTGCCCTGAGATACTCTTTAAATTTTGAACCGAAACTTCTCCCAAAGGTCACCTTTCAACCAAATAACAGATTGACTCATTAAAAAAATACAAGTATCGCCTATGAGTGTTATGTTCCTTTTATAAAACAAAACAAAAATACAATAAACTATTTGAGACCAGAGGGTCAACATTCATCCTAAAGCAAAGATGAGAAGGGAGGGTGGGGGTAGTGGGGCAGGGAAGCAAGAATAATGGAAACAGAACAACCAGAGGGAAACAATTTGAATGTTGATGCAATGTGGAAATGTTGATGCGATGCCACTGTATAATATGTGTGAAAATATTAAATGGGAATCTAATTTTCTACATAAACTTTCATGAAAAACCCCATAAAATATTAAAATGAAACATTATGGAGCCTAGTCCTACTCTGACACACGTGGCACCATAGTTGGAGTTGACTGGGTGACAACCGTTTTTTAACTACAACCAAAAGGCAGCTATGGCTCCCTTGCTGCCCCCTGGGATTGAAGCTGGTATAGTCTTGTCTTTAAAGCCCATTTTCTGAGTCTATAGAAAATACTCCATAACCTCATGGCCCGTTGGATTTTCCACTTCCTTCCCACCACTGACAACCTCAATTCTGTCTCTAGAAACCTCCTTGAGTATACTGGACTGCTGGACTCTAAAAGCCTCATGCTGGGATTCAAACCCTCACATAGACATTGAAGGTGCCAACCTGCTCACTGCTACTCCGTACCCTCTTCAAGGTTTTCAGTTTCGCTAGGATCACAGAAAGGAAAGGAGTAAAACTTGGGCCTCATTCTCCATTCACAAATGAAAGCAAAAACAAAGTCAGTTATAAGAAACACAGGCCAATCCCCTGTTTCTACTTGTGTTAGCCAGGACTGTGGTATATGAGGTGACTTTCTCTGCTTTCATGACTCAGTCAGACAATTGCTTATGTTTTCGTGCATTCTTTTTAAGGGTGTATCGTGGGGAGGAATACAAACTGAAATTTTCAAATATACGACTGGCTGCTTTTAAATCTCATGTTGGGCATCTAAAAGCTTCTGAAAACGTCTATTAAAAAAAAAAAAAATCATTGCCATGGAGTTGATTCTCACTCATAACAACCCAACAGGACAGAGTAGAGCTGCCTCATAAGGTTTCCAAGGAGGGTGGTGGATTTCAACTGCCAAGAAGTTTTGTTTAGCAGCCGAGCTCTCCCTGAACAAGTCTACATGGAATCTAAAAGCTTACCCTGACCATTTCAGGAGATTTTGAGATCAAAAAAGGCATTCTGCACCCCCATCTTATTTTTGAAAGCTGCTTTGAATACATATTAGTTACTCACTATTATTCTTTCTAAAGCAAGCTATGTATATTCTTTTGTATTTCAGAATTCTCTGCTAGGTTAGTAAAACTACAGTTTAAGTTACTCCAAGCTCCTGTTCTACCCTGGGATTTTTAGATTGCACTTTACTGATTTGCTTCAGATTCTTGTGCTATCAGAACATGAATTCCTGGTTGTTTACACAAATCCAGTGTGGTAGTGAAAGAGGCATCGTTTCAGATTCACCTTGCCCATTGTCTCTGAAGCAGGCAGGAGCTGTTTTTGTTTGGTGATGCTCCCAACCCTTAGGTAAGAACTAAGAAGGAATACAAACCACTGCCCATTTTCCTGATGGCCCTACCATAGCCTAGGGGCATGTCCTGGTTGCCTGGGGCTGCCTGCAGCCAACCCTGAGGCCTTGAAGTGTGAATGTGATAGAGCAGGTATCATAGTCTGGAGAACCCTGCCTGCTGTACCAGGGCACTGCCTCTTCATCTTCACTACATCCCGTGAAGCAGGCTTTATCTCTGCTTTATAAAAAATAGAGGAGGAAAATGGGCTTGGGCTTAGAGTGACTGTCCTGATTTTGCATCTTAGCAATTACCTTTGAGAGCTGAATGACTTTGGGTGTGGTGACAGACAGCTCTGTGTCCATCAAAATCCATAACCTTCCATCCCAGCATGGAATGGAATGCCTCCTGAGCCCTCCCTGCTGCCAGGTGTGGCCACACCACCAATTCAGGCCAGGGAAGTCCACAGGTGTGTGACCCTCCTGTAGGCTGGCCACAGACTGTTCAAATGAGAGCCTCTCTCTTTCTCTGTTATGGATTGAATTGTGTCTCCCAAAAACATGTGTTGTCAATCCTAACCCCTATACCTGTGATGTAGCCCCATTTGGAAATGGAACTTTCTGTGTTATATTAATGTGACGTTATCAGTGTAGGGTGTGTCTTAAACCAATAACTTTTGAGATATAAAAAGGGGAAATTAGGAGGGGAAGATACATGCCATATGAAGATCGACAAGGAACCAAGGAATAGAAGCTGAAAAGAGACAAAGACCTTCACCCAATGCCAACAGAGAGAGAGAGAGAGCATCTTCCTCCTAGAGCCAGTGTCCTGAATTCAGACTTCTAGCCTTCTAAACTCTGAAACAATACATTTCTGTTTGTTAAAGCCAAAACGATAAAATAGGCTTACAATTTCAAAATGCTGCCTAAATTTAAATATTATTGTAGATTTATTTCTCCCTGATTGAAAAGTCTTGGTAGTGGTGGGTATGCATATCTGAGGGACCAGCTAGTCAACTCCAAGAGTTCTACCAGGGTGGCATTGATCACCTTGAATTTACCATGACATAATTCCTTTCCTCAGCTGTGCAGGGACAGACAGCTTATTTTTGAAAATCCAAAAATAGGATTTGTTTCTCAAAAGAATATTCATATTATTTGTTCTTGTCATCAAGCCAGCTACAAATCATGGTGACATTATGTAGAAGAGAAAAAAAACATTGCCAGGCCCTGCACTGTCCTCACAATCATTGGTGTATATGATCCCATTATGAAGCTATTGCGTCAATCCGGATCATGGAGGGTTACCTTCATTTTCCCTGACCCTCTGCGAATCACGATGTTTTCTAGTGATTAGTCTTTCCTGATAATGTGTCTAAAGTAAGCAAGATGAAGTCTTACCATCCTCACTTATAAGGAGCATTCCGGCTGTACTTCCTACGTGAGAGATTTGTTCATTTTTCTGGAAGTCCATGCTATATTCAGCATCCTTCAACATAACCACAATACAAATGTGTCAATTATTTTTTCCTTTGATTATTGTACCACACTTAAAAATTTTGATGTTTAGAGTTTAAGTTCATAATGTCATTGATTTGAGGTGGACATTGTCACTACATTTCACCCCTAAGTTCCAACTAAGTGTTTCTACCAGTTATTTGGTAGAAAATCACATGCTACTAATTGCTTAAAGCTGTCCATTTGGAAATGTCCATCAAATTCTACAGGGACAATGCTTGGTAAGAATAAACTCAATTGAATTAGATAATGTATCTTAGCAATTACACAACCAAATAGTTTGCAGACAGATATTATATAAATATTAGAATTTAATCATCAACTCAAATGGTCCAGTTCTGAGTAACAGTTGTAATATGCCATCTAGATTGTTATGCTTCCTTCTCATTGCAATGGCATTATCTCTTTATGTAAAATGAAAGACATATAGGATTTGTCTCAGGATGATTAACAATTGCATCAATACATAAAAGGTGAATTTTAGTACATGTGTTAAATTGGAGAGGATTTATGTCATTGTTTTTAGGAGAAAAATATTTAATATAGGCCCAAGGAAGTGATATGTAATCAAAATAATATTACTATAATAATGTTAATGTGTTTGCCTTTGGCATCACCAAATTTTCATTCCAAAATAATGTTTTAAAATGTGATCCAATTTTTAAACGACAAAGGTGAGTAATACTGTTACTTGAGCAACAACAACAAAAAACCATTTCACTTAATTATCAGGGTATTAAAAATGCTGAGACATTGAGGTTTCATTCCAGGGCAATCAAAAGAATTATTTATGTGATTTCAAAGACAAAATAAATATCATATAAATTGCGTAATATGCAACTCCTATCAGTTAACTTCAGGTGTTTCTCAAAAACTTATTAGCACCGTAAAAAACATAGCTGTATGTATAACTATTATACCTGCACATATACTTGTAAACATCAAGAATAAAATCCTTGTATGTAACTGTTCACCAAACCATTTTATGCCTTTAAAAAAAGAAGCACTTTTTCAGTTAAACATTTCATAAATGTTCTTCTCCCTTTGATATACCATTCAAAGTTGGCTTATATTCAAACTAAAATGCCATCTGTCTCATAGATTGAGACATCTTAGTACCTTGACAGATAGGGCAGTCTTAAGGGAAGCTCAATCACTTTTGTCCATACTTACTTTTTTTAAACTACCTGATCTCTCATGACATAATGAGGTATTTAATAAAACAGTATTTTGGTTAGCTGAATACTGCTGAATTTAGTTATCTAATCTAGGTTGTTTAAAATAGTATACTTGTTATCTTCATTTTCCCCACAATGTAAGTATAACTACTACAAGGTTCTCATAATGTTAATGTGAAGGCTGTTAGTTACCCAAGGTCATACTCAAATATCTTCCATCAGTTTTACTATGGATGACATTTTCTGTAGTGAATAGGCATTTATAAGTGTTAATTTATACATCTTAGATTCGATTGATTTATATGCAAGTCAAATTTAACCAGTAAACATATATAGCCAGCTACCTTAGCTATTTTATCTTAGATGAAGCTGGTACAGTGCATAGGTGGGGTAGGTGATGGCTTAACCATGTGACTGGTTGGCAATAATAAATGTGTCTTAATTTAAATAAATAAATAAATAAAACCTAACAAAATCTCTTCTATCGTCTACTAAGACAAGTGAACCAACCACACATCACATTATTCAATTACAAATAAGTAAATCAGTAGGTATTTATTAAATTTCTCATATGAAAATGTAAGCAAGCCCAATGATAGAAGCTGTAAGAGAATTTAAGCATCCCAAAAAATTCCCTTTGACATTGTCATTACCCTCTAATTTTGGAGATAGAAATACTAAACATAAAATAATCATATGCAAATATATAATTAAATCCTAGAGTAGACTAATATCAGCTTTGTTTTATAAGGCATCTTCAGTAGGTTTGTTAAAATGTATATGACGACTTGTTAATTAAGGAGCCCTGGTGCTGCAATGATTAAACACTTGGTTGTTAACTGAAAGGTTAGCGATTTGAACCCACAAACTGCACTGCTGGAGAAAAGACCTAGAAATCTGTTCCTATAAAGATTATAGCCTAGGAAACTCTATGGAGCGGTTCTCCTCTGTCCTATAGGATCACTATGAGTCAGAGTCAACTCAACGGCACACGACAACAACGCTTGTAAGATTATACAGACTTGCAAGTAAGTGGAGCCCTGGTGGCACAGTGGTTAAGAGCTCAGCCTGCTAAAGGATCCGTAGTTTGAATCCACCAGCCACTTCTTGGAAAACCTATGGGGCAGTTCTACTCTGTCCTATAGGGTCGATATGAGTTGGAATCAACTGGATAGCAATGGGTTTTCTCAAGTAAGTAACTAATTAGTTATCACTACCATTGTTTCACCACTTTTGGAGTTACTGAACAAGGAAACATGTAAATTTTAAATTGTCATATGTTCTCACCTTTGTTTAGTAGGAATGATTTCTGTAAACTTGAGTAAGAATGAGAACACACACTTAAAGCAGGTTCTATCTGTCCGGTAACAATTATAAATTGGAGTAGTGTGGACACATAACTGAAAAATGTTCTGGAGAAATGTCCCACTGAGTCACAATCTGTTGAACTGTGCTGGGATGGTTGAAAATAGAGCCTGTGTTTAAAGTCTCCCAGCTAAATTTCACACATAGGAAAATCAAAGAGATAGGACATTTTGTTTGAAGTACAGAAGGAGGGTTAAAGTAACAGGGCCCAAGTAGTTCAGCAACAGATTTCTGTTAATATATTTCAATCCCCCAAAGCTACCAGAAAGTTGTTTTTCTGCCAAATAAAAAGCTCCTATCCAGCACAAAGTTAACTGCTCTGTCTAGTAATAGACACTTGCCGATACACTAGCAATCCTACATCAGAAAGATAAAGGTCAGACAGTTTCCATATTCCCAAAGCTGCAAAAAAAGTGATTGGTGACAAAGCTTGTTCGCTTTTTCACTATACTAAAGACCTTTATGCATCTCTTTTTTGAAATAGTCAGAAAATGAAGACCTAACCGATTATCAGTTTGTAATACTGGATTTGCATTCAATTTTCTATGAGTTCATTTCTTCTGTGGGGAAAAAAAATTGCTTGTGGTGTACTGGAATTGGGTAGTTAAGAGTTAGAAGAGAATGTCTATCTAATGAAATGAAAATTAAGTAAATTAAAAGAACGACAAGATAAGTAATGATGACTTTTAAATTATTTATCTAAAAAGAAGATACAAAGAAAAAGCTGTTATCAATCTTTCTCTGCTTCCAGTCCTTTCCCTTTTCTCTATTTCTCAGTCCCCGAGGACCCTGTGTGTGTGCGTGTGTGCGTGTGCCTCCCATTCACTTCTTTCTCCTGAAATTAAAAAAAAATTATACACTTGAACCTTAAAGAGAGTGTTTTAAGATGAATTAAAAAAAAAAAAGATATTATTCTTGGCCGTAAGGGTTAATAGTTACTAAAATAGAATGCTATTTAGGTTTTATCATTTTCCCCCTCTGGAGAAATAGAAATAAAGAAGACTAAAATTCCTGTTATCCCCTCTATGATTTAAATATACTACTGACAGGAAACTGGATAATAAACTGGAAACCTTCTTGAGGTTCTTTTGTTCCTTCGATTTTTAAAATTATTTGCATGACAATTAGAGGTAAAATATAGGCGTGATTATGTAAATAGGCTTGTTTAAATGAAATAGCTAGGCATATGTGAAGTAAGAAGAGAGAACCCTTTCTTATTTTCTCATAAATGTGTATGATTCTATGTAGTTTAAAACAACATACTATTAATAAAGTCTGTCATAACTGTGCACAAAGAAAAACAAGTAAAATGAGAAGTCTGCATAAAATAATTTGATCTTAACACTAATTATCGATGTTACATAAGGAGTCCCTGGAAGGTGCAAATGGTTAAGCATTTGACAGCTAGCTGAAAAGTTGGCAGTTTGAACCCACCCAGAGGTGCCTGGGAACACAAGCCTGGTCATCTGCCTCTGAATGGTCATATTCTTGATAACTTAATGAGCACAGTCCTACTATGAACCTATGGGGTCGCCATGAGTTAGAATCGACTTGATGACAGCTAACAACAACAACTGGAGAAGAATACTTACAGATAAGTTCTTGCATTTTCCATAGCAATTACATGGCAAGTTTACCTTCCAAGACATTTTTGGCACCTGATTATAAGTCGAATTTTATTAATAACATTAATAAAATGGTATTTTAGTTAGCTGAATACTGCTGAATTTAGTTATCTAATCCAGGTTGTTTAAAATAGTATATTTGTTATCTTTGCCTCCTAATTTCCCCTTTTTATATCTCAAAAGTGATTGGTTTAAGGCACACCCTACACAGATACGGTCACATTATTATAACAAAGTCCCATTCCCAAATGGGGTTACATCAACAGGTAGAGGGACTGAAAGTATTTACTGAATCCTCTTCTTAAAATGGAAAGAACAAAGGAAAATCAACATGTCTTTGTGTGATAAATAGTACTTCTTACCAGACTGGGGAGTCCTCGTGGTGTAGTGATTAAAAGTTCAGCAGCTAACCAAAAGGTTGGCAGTTTTGAATCCACCAGCCACCAGTCAATTCCAACTCATAGTGACCCTATAGGACAAAGCAGAACTGCCCCACAGAGCTTCCAAGGTGCCCCTGGTAGATCTGAATGGCTGACCTTTTGGTTAGCAGCCTTAGCACTTAACCACTATACCACCAAGGTTTCCTTGGGAACACTTTGGGGCCGTTATATTTTCTGTCCTATAGGGTCACTATGAGTTGGAATCAACTTGAAGGTAACAGATTTACGAGACTGTATTTGCATTTCTCATATACTTTCTTCAACAGCAGGACAAGCTATACTACCCATATCATACACAGACAAGGAAAGAGCATTATTAAATACAGCAGCCAAGTAATCACTGGAGTTCTGGCATTTAAAAATCAGTGACGAAGAAGAACAAAAGTTTTCTGTGCTCTATAGAAATTTTTTATAGAAATGCACGTATTATTGTTGTCATCTCTCAGTGTGTATTGTCACTCATTTAAAGGCAATGGGTCATTTTTTTTTCCCCCTTAGGATTGCTTTTAAAACTTTATTTTTAGTTTTCAAAAGTGATGCCATGGGATGCCTAGGTCTGATTGTCTTTTATTTTTCCTGTTATGCATCTATCGAAACTTTTTTGAATCTCTGGTTTGATGTCTTTCATTAGTTTTTGAAAAGGTATCAGCCACTATTTCTCCAAATGTCAATTTTCTCATCCTTTCTGGCACTCTATATAAATACATGTATAAATTTTTCATAATACTGTATATGTCTTATAAATTATTTTCTGTCTATATCTCTACCTAATTCACTTTGGATATTCTACTTCTCAGTTCACTTAATTCCCTTTACCATTTCTATTTTGTTATCAAAATCAGCTGTTGAGTTCTATATTTTAACTACTGAATTTTTCAGTACTAGAATTTTCATGTAGTTCTTTTTTATAGTTTCTAGTTCTCTGAAAAACTTCCTAATCTTTTAATTTAATGATTATTAACCATTATCATTTTAATAATCATGGATAAGAAGTCCCTATCTGGATAGCCTATAAGTCTGTTTCTTTAGTTTGTTTAATCTCTTGTTTTTTGATCAGGTCTTGTCTTCTTCTATGTCTGCTTATTTTGAATAAGTCATGGAAATTGTGTATAAAATGTATTGGGAATAGTTTGAGGTACTCAATGACGTTAACTTTTTTTTTCCAACATTATAAATTAACAATATTAAATCTACTGAAAGAATAGAGTGTTTTCATTAAGATGCATTGAAGATTGATTGTGAACTTAGTAGGTTAGAATTGGGTTATGTGGATCAGAGTGATACAACATGCATACTTCAATTTAACATTCACTGAATTAGAATTGGCTGTTGCTAGGAAAAAGGAAAAAATGCCATACAGGATTCATTAAAACAGCATGTTAATTATAGCTTTATAACCCTGGCTGGCGCAAATGATTATGTGCTGAACTAATAACGAAAAGGTTAGCAGTTCGATCTCATCCAAAGGTTCCTCGGAAAACAAATGTATCTGCTTCCAAAAAGTCACAACCTTGAAAACCCTATGGAGCAGTTCTGCTCTGCATACATGGGGTCACCATGAGTCAGAATCAACTAAACAGCAACTGTTTTTGTTTTTGTTTTTTGACCATCACAATAAAATACCAACGGTCAAATAATACCAACTCTGTGTGAAAATTAAAATAAATAAATAATAACTATGGTAAAATTTGAATTGACAATAGTTATGAAATTACTTGTAAGCTGTAATTATATTTATATTTGCCTTTTAGTTTAGTGTTTTAATTCACAGAATCTAGAAGCTTCTAAACTTCGTCTTAATTGAAGCTGATTTTGGGTTTCTTGCTCTCAAAAAGAGAAAAGAAAACAGTCACAAAGGAGCAGAGCCTTCTCTTGAAACCAGCGATTCTCTAAACTTTGCTTATGTTCCTCTTTTCTATCTACAGGACACAAATAAACTTGATGGAAAATGCCAGTCACTTCCTCAGCTTTTATAAATAAATGACAGGCCATTTCACAAACTTATTTTTAGTTGAGCTAAAGGCTACTTAGTAGGAACCTACTGTATAAATTATTTAAAGTAACTGCAAATTAATATTTATAAGTTAAAACTTACATATTACTAAGAAACATTCTCATCAGAAAGCTGTTAACTATATCACAAGAATCTAGGACACTCAAGCAAATGCAGTTGATTATAATCCATTGAGATTATGGAATGGCTATATATTGGTTTGGAAACCCTGGTGGTGTAGTGGTTAAGAATTCAGCAGTTTGAATCCATCAGATGCTCCTTGGAAACCCTGTAGCGCAGTTCTACTGTGTCCTATAGGATCACTATGCATTGGACTCGACTAGACAGCAGTGGGTTTTTTTGGGTTATATGTTAGCTCATGGTCTGTGTATGTTTGAATTGGTCAGCATTTCCATTGCTGTATTCTTACTTTTCAGTCATATTTATAATATTGAGATTAGTGCATTCCACATTATACAATTATAATTATATCATCCATGACTTTTTTGAATACTTGTATTTTAGATTAAACGTTAATACATTCAGATATCTTGTGAAACTTCCAAATATATATTCTGAGTAAAAGATGTAACTTACTCTTTTCACACACCCCTACCACATCCTGACAATTCTATCTGTTCTTCTCCACCTTCAGATGCAGAGATAATTATAGTTTTAACTATTTGGTATATACAATTCTAGAATGTTTTTCTTTTCATGTATTCAGAAAACTTTGTTTCTCACTAAATAACATTATAAACATATTGTCCTGTTACATGCCTATTTTTATTTGATTATATTCCTTGTTCATTTCCAACTTATTTAACTACAAGAATACATTGGAACACTAAGTTTTCCTCAACCTTACTTTTTATCAACAATCAACAAATATACTGAGTGTCTGCTCTGAGCCAGGAACTATGACAAGAATGTTAATGTTTGGTTTAGGATATGGTGATAAGAAAAGCATTACTTAAAATGTGAAATTTGAACAAAAACTTCAAAGCAGTAAAGGAGTGAATTATGTACCTGTTGGAAATGGAAAAGAATTGCAGACAGAGTTACAGCTGGTTCAAAGATCCTGAGGCCACAGTATTTTAGCCATATTTGAAAAGCAAGATTCCCAGTATGGATCCAGCAGAGTAATGTAAAGAATAGAACAATATGTGAGAAGGGTCTCATTGGAAAGATGGTGGCTTTTAGACTGTCAGAGAGCTTTAGGAAGGTTTTGAGCAGAGGACTGATCTAATTTAACTCAAGTTTTGAAAGGATTACTCCAGCTGCTGTTGGAGAATAGATCTTAGGTGAGCTAGGGCAAAAGTTTTGTAAAGATTTTTAAAACTAATATGTCACTTTGATGACTAAGGTGTGCCTCACCCAAGCCATGGTCTCTTCATTTGCCTCATATTCATGTGGATCTTCGATAATTAAAAAGAAAAACAGAAGAATTGATATTTTCAAATAGTGGTATTTGCAAAGATTATTGAGTATATCATGAACTCCCAAAAGAACTAACCAATCAGTCTTAGAATATATACAACCATTACACTTCTTAGAAGCGAGAGTGATGATACTTCAATTCACTTACTTTAGACACATAATCAGGAAAAACTAATATCAAGAAAAAGATATCAAGTATGGTAAAGTAGAGAGCCAATGAAAATGAAGGAAACTCTCAAAGAGATGAATTGGCACAATAGCCACAACTATGGGCTCAAACGTGCCAGTGATCATGAAGCTGGTACCCGTACCCATACAGTCGATTCTGACCGATAGCGACCCTATAGGACAGAGTAGAACTGTCCCATAGAGCTTCCAAGGAGTGCCTGGTGGATTCAAACTGTCGAACTTTTGTTGTGCAGCCGTAGCACTTAACCACTACGCCACCAGGGTTTCCTCAAGATGGTACAGGGCCAGGCAGTGTTTCATTCTGTTATATGTGAGATTGCCATGACTTGGAGTCAACTCGATGACATCAAACAACAGGGCAGGAGGAGAAGAAAAAAAAAATTAGGTCTGTCTAATAAGACATTTGGAAAATAATGCAAGTTTGAATATGGAGGTACAGAAAATGATGAGAGATGATCATATGTGGGTTACGTTTTTCAGGTAGAGGAGTAATTTACTGCTGGATTAGATGCAGAGTATAAGAGAAAAGAAGAGCTTCAGGTTGACTCCAAGGTTTTTGAGCTCAGAAACTGAAGGATGCAGATGTCAAATACCTGGGAAGGGGAAGGGTGTCGGATGAGCAGATTGGCAGTTGGGTAAGAAGGGACAGACAGGAGTGTGGACTTTGATGTTTTAAATTGAGAAAATTTTTAGGCATCCAAGTAAATAAGAAATTGGGTATGTGACTCTTGGGTTTCATGGAGACATACTTGTTACAGATATAAATTTGGAGATTATCAGCATATAAATGATACAAAACTATCTCTGCAATTGGGTAAGCTCACTGAGGAAAAAATACAAACAAGAGACAGGAAATGATAGTACAATATTAATTTCAAATTTGTCAACGATTCTTTACAGTCCCTGTACTGCAGCCCTTTCTAATATGACTAAATATTTCCTTCCATCAAGAGGTGGAGTTCACCCAAACCCCTTTGAATCTGGGCCAAACTTTTGACATGTTTGGCTAAGAGAATGTGCTGGAATTGTCAGGTGAGATCTTGAGACACCTTGTGTACTTCTGGTTTCTCCCTTGGAAGCCAGGCTATTCTGCTAGATGATGAGGGAGACATGGCCATTACTGCCCAGCCCAACTAGCCTGCCAACCTCCAGTAATACGAGTGTGGCTATCCTGAACAGCCACTCATCAGAAAACACACGAGCTGAAAACAGATGTGTGAATGAGCTTTTGAAATCAGCTGAAACTGTCCCAAATCACAAGAACCAATCGGGTGACTCTCAAGTAATAATAAATACTTATTATTTTAAACCACCGAGTTTTGGAGTAACTTATTACTCCACAGCAATTTACTGTTATAAGAATCAAGAAACGTAGCCGGAGGCACTCCAAATTTTAGAATCTTTAAAACAAAGGACAAAAAACAGTTGCTGTCATTTCCAACTAAAGGCAACCCCATGTGTTACACAGTAGAACAATACTCCACACAGTTTTCAACGCTGTGAACTTTCAGTAGCAGATCACTAGGCCTTGCTTCCAAGACACCTCTGGGTAGGTTTGAACCACCAAAGTTTCAGTTAGTAGTTGAGCACTTAACTGTTTGTACCACCCAGGAATTCATTTTAGGGGTTTGAGGAGATGAAAAAGAATCAAACATTGAAAAATGTTGTCTTAGTCTGGATTCTCTAGAGTAGCAAAATCTGCAATTGATATATATATATATATACACATACACACATGTATACACACAGAGAGACAGATTGATAGATATATATCAATCTCTGTATGTATGTATATACATACAGAGAGAGAAAGAGAAATTGGTTCACTTAAAAGGATTGGCTCAATCAATTGTGAGGGTAATAGGTACAAAATCTGTAGGTCAGGCAGCAGACCAGAGACATCTGCAGGCTTATGTCCCAAGATCCATACGCCAGATGACTAGAAGAGTGCAATGTCAAGAGAGAGTGAGCTCTGCCAGAATACCCATTTATATTCTAAAGGTAGACCACACCCCATGAAAATTCCCCTTGCAACTGAGTGGTTAATCATCACATCAGATCACTTCATGGAAAGTGATTACACTATTTAACATTATATTACATTACATCACATTATTGCAGAGGCAGCAGAAAGCACCTTTGTCTCTCACTGCCTTCATGACTATTACACTGAAATTGTACTGAAGGAATGCACCCTAGGGGAAGTAGGGCCCTCTCCCCTAGTGCCTTTAGAGGTAAGGTATATTATAAACTACATAATTGCCTGCTGGCAAGATTTTATCTTATATTCCAGAATGAGTGAGAATGTTCTTCCTTTGACACCCTCAAGGATGGGGATAATGATCACAAGACTGTCATGCACTCTGAGCCCAGACTGAGTCAAGGGACAACTTTCTCTCCCCTTTCCCTTTTCTTGTACATCCAAGTATGTAAACCCCTCCAGTCTAAGGTATATAAGCCATTCATCTCTTTGTCTTTCACCTGCGACCCATTGAGAAGCGATGCATGTGTACAGGTAATCTGTAATAACACAGATTATTATTATTATAATAATCTAAAACAAGGACAAAAGGAAGACTGGTGTGAGATGAAATCTTACCATGTTTCTCTTCATCACCTTTACTGTGTAAGTAATAAAAGTTTGTAATCTCGATACTGGATAATGTCAATTATTTGTTGAGAGCTACAGTCCTGCACTAGTTATTTTCCTTTTTCATTCTTGGTTCACTGCACTTTCATTATGGAACAGCAACCAATCCAGTAACTTTCCAAACCACTGAGAATCATGGCCTAGTCATGTTGACACATAAAATTAGCTATCACAACTGAGAAAGAGCAGCCAATAGAATTGGAGAAAATCTAGAAACTGAAGGTGTCTTTTAAATTAGAGAAAGAAAGTATTCTAAAAGAAAAAATATTACCAACTGTGTCAAGCACTGCTAAGTCAAGGAAAATGAGACCTGCAAGTTGACCAATGGATTGAATAATGTAGAGGCTATCTATCCTGGAAGAAGTACAGCCAGAATGTTCCTTAGAAGCAAGGATGGGGAGACTACATTTCATATACTTTGGACAAGTTATCAGGAGGGATCAGTCCATGGAGAAGGACATCATGCTTGGTAAATTAGAGGGTCATCGAAAACAGGAAGATCCTCAATGAGATGGATTAACACACAGTGGCTACAACAATGAGCACAAGCAGAGCAACAATTGTGAGGGTAGTATAGACTGGGCAGTACTTCACTCTGTTGTGCACAGGGTTGCTACGAGAAGGAGCTGAATCGACGATACCTAAGCACAGCAGAGGCTATCGTGGGCCTAATTTCAAAAAACCCTTCCTAACCATGTTCCTTGAATGAAAACAGGATAAATTTGGTGAAAGACACTATGACCACAAACAAGTTGCCACTGAGTCCATGTGTATCAGAGCAGAACTGTGCTCCATAGGGTTTCTGGTGGCTGATGTTTTGGAAGTAGATCACCAGGTCTTTCTTCCAAGTTGCCTTTGGGTGGCCTCGTACCTACAATCTTTTGATTAGCAGTGGAGTGCTGTAACTGTTTACTCTACACAGAGACTTTAATGATCACAATATGAATTTTATCATAAATAGTAACATTTTGAAATTCTTGATAGTCTTGGAAACCTTAGTAACATTTTGACATTCTTGACAGTCTTGAAAACCCTGGTGGCGTAGTGGTTAAGTGCTATGGCTGCTAACCAAAAGGTCGGTGGTTCAAACCCACCAGGTGCTCCTTGGACTCTCTATGGGGCAATTCTACTCTGTCCTATACAGTGGCTATGAGTCGGAGGGCAGTGGGTTTCGTTTGATAGTCTTAGTTTGACTATGTATTTTTTCTAGGATAATAAGAATGTATTACCTTATTATAAGATATTAGATCAAGCAGAAACATCCCATTAAACCTTTAAACAGTTGATATAGGCAAATTTCTATTCTACATAAATAATTTCTACTCATAAATAAATAAGACAGTAAAACCCAAGCATTATCCTGTTGTATAACCATGTTATATATGACTTGCATTGTAGACTCCTTCATTAAGCCAAATGACAGGTACATCTACTATTTTACAATAGCATGTTAATAAGATTTCAAAGGGAAATGTGGGAATGATTTTTTAACAGGGTATTTTTAAGGGCATAAAAATACCTCAATAATTTTGACCTATTGATAATATTTTTTTATTGATAATATTAAAGATAGAACTTCCACATACGAAAAACAAATTTATAGAACAATATAGACAGATATTATATAAAAATTTGGCATGAAATGAAACCACCTATGTTTACTTATTAATAGGCTTTAGATTTTTCTGAGAGTGAGACAGGATTATTATTTATTTATTTTATTTATTTTTTTACTGATTTTAGCTGAACTTCACTAAAGATTAAGAACAGGAATTATCCATACTGGGTGGATTCTTCTGAGAGTGAGATTGAAGGATTGTTATTTTTATTTTTATTTTTTTTACTGGTTTTAGCTGAACTTCACTAAAGATTAAGAACAGGAATTATCCATACTGGGTGTTCAGCTTCAACCCTTTTCCTCTGGGAGGCCATGTTTATCTTTTCTGTTTCATTTGTTACCCCTACTGGAATAGAGATGATCCTATGAGTCTGCTTCTTGGTATGGAACACGGGTTTGAAGTGAAAATATGGAGACACTCCCAGTAACCTTTGTGCACCGAGGCCCAACAGTGGTCAGAAGGAAATAATTACCGCCACTTCAAAGTGATTAAAGCAGTTCTGTGCAGAGAGGAAGAATCATTCTAATTGTGCCCTAGGGAAGAACAGCTTCAGAAGGATACTTAGGATGGCTTTGAAGTTAAAGTAACTACTCGGGCCCTCTCAGCAGGCTTCACTAAGTGGAAATGTATAAGCTCTCACGGACTGGAGGGAGGGAATCAGCTGAACACCTAGTATGAGAATTGATTTCTTAGTCTCATGAGGTAAACCCCTGCAGAACATGATGCAAAACAACTGTGTGATTTCACCTGAGTGACCCCGTCTCATTAAATCTAAATTAGACCAATATCCACAAGCCTCAAAAAATGAACGCACTTCTAAAGAAAACAATACTATAATTTATAATTTTGCCTGAAGGTTTCTTTGCTAAAAAAAAAAAAGTCAAATAGAAGGGAATCTAACAACATTTTTGTTGAATTTTAAAATAAAATCAGATGACTCTGATAATGAACCAGTAGTAAGTATACATTCTGAAAGCATAAAATTGATCTTTACTTTTTCCAAGCTATAGGAAAACGTAAAATGTGTCACCTGGCTGTATTCTGGTGACTGGAAGGAGAGGATAACTATCTCCTTCTTTTAAATTACTGCCAAGCAATGAAGCACTAGGGAGAAGAATTTATGCAAATAAATTTAATGATCTGAATTTCCTTTATTAGTGGTACTTGGATTCTGACCCATATCTTTGTTATTTAAAAATAAGTACTTACTTATATGCTGTATTGTTCTAAACTCGAGATGTTACATAAATTCGAGACGTTACATAAATGTAAATGCAACGGTGTTAAGGCCGGTCTAATTCTTTGATGCCTTTTTGTTTAACACCTTGATTCAACAATATTTTAATTATATTCTTTAAAGTATATTCTGCTTTTACTTAGAGGCCTGTTGCTCAGTGGTTAAAGCACTTGGCTGCTAACTGAAAGGTCAGCAGTTTGAACCCATTAGTCTTTCCTCAGGAGGAAGATGTGGCAGTCTGGTTTCTTAAAGATTACAGTCTTGGAAACCTTACGACAGAGTTCTAATCTGTCTGTCCTATAGAGTCACTAAATTGGAATTGACTTGTTGGTAGTGGGTTTGTGTTATATAAGAATTATGTTTCCCAAAATGAGTGTCAACTTGGCTAGGCCTTGATTCCAAGTACCGTGTGATTGTCCACTGTTTTGAGATCTGATGTGATTACCCTATGCGTTGTAAATCCTAACTTCTATAATGTTAATGAGGCAGGATTAGAAGGAGTTATGTCAAGGAGGCAGGACTCAATCTACAGGATTAGGCTGTATTTTCAGTCAATCTTTTTAGAGATAAAAAAAAAAAAAAGAGAGAGAGAATGCAGCAGAGAGGAAAGGGATCACTTACCACCAAGAAAGAAGGGCCAGGAGTTGAGTGCATCCTTTTGTCCTGGTGTCCCTGCACTGAAAATCTCCTAGACCACGGGAAGATTGGACAAGGACCTTCCCCCAGAGCTGACAGAGAGAAAAAGTCTTCCCCAGGAGCTAGAGGCCTGAATTGAATTTCTAGCCTCCTGGACTCTGAGAGAATAAATTTCCCTTTGTTAAAGCCATCCACTTGTGGTATTTCTGTTATAGCAGCACTAGATAAATAAGACAGTTTGGTTTTTTGTTTGTTTTTTACTTAGTTTATTAAAAATTCATCATAGATCATCTGCTAATTGTACTGATAGAGGAACACCATTGTTAATTCTGAAAAGAGAAAATAAAATAAAATTATAAGTGGGATACTGAGGTAGTTGTATAAATCTGATCTTCAAGTAGTAAAATTTAGCTTGATATTTACAAGTATCATTTGTTTTACATTTTACAAAGTAATAGCATCTTAAATAGAAATTGCTCCTAATTAAACCCTGAAGATATAAGATGATATTCGTAAGTATAACAAATATGTACATTTTTAGGAAAATACATAACTGTATAATTTTAAAATAATATGCAAATGTTATTTTTTCTTTGATTTGAGTTTTTAGAGACAAAGGAAAGTATGAAGGGAGAAGATTGAAATGAGTTACGTCTAGATATGTACATAAACGAAAATTTACCTGGGTGATCGGGACATGTCTGTTTTAGTCTATAATCATCTATTTCATGTTATCACTTAATGCAACTTTTTTTTTTTTCAATTTACTACTTTTCTAGGAAGGTTAAACAGTATTGCATACAGGTGCAAAAACAAAACAAAACAAAAAAACCCTATAGTTTTATGGAATTATAAAATGTAAGAAGAGAATAGTATTTGTTTTTCTGCATTCTCTGTTGACTATGCAAGCTCTTTTATTTAAATTTGTTTATTTCCCACCAAGTGCTAACAGCATAATACTATGTGAAATGGAATATGTTATCTTTTCTTCCTCAAATTTTTACTAGTTGTTGCCTGCTATTGGAAGACTACCATATGCTGTAAAATAAAGATTTCTTTTCAGCATGCTACAATATGTTGCATTCAAACCATAAGGAAAGGAAAGTTGTATATAAAGGTCATAAAATTGCTGGAACATACCATACTGAGAAAGAAGTTGTTACTCTCTAAGTTGTCTCATGAATATAGTGATATACACTTCAAAACAGTAAATGAAATAGATTTAAAAGATTTTTAAAAGATGTCATCTTTATGCAAAAAAAAATTGTAATAAAGCAAGCAGTATGGCAAACTGAATGTTTAAGTCTCATATCTCAAAAGTAACATATTTAAGAACTTGGGTCCATTCATGCATTCAATAAAATCTATTGATTACCTACAATAGAGTCAACACCAGGCAGAAAGATGTACAAACTCAGAATCAATTCTCAAGGGTCTCATAATCTGCTAATGGAGGTTATAGACATATAATCAAAAACCCATAAAAATGCAATAAGTTCTATTTATAGGAGATGTTTGAAAATGATGTTCCCTGAGCCCAGAGTAGAAAGCACTTAGATCTGCATAATAATTTGGAAGACTTCCCCAAGGAACTATCATTTCAGCTTAAAGTTTTGTTTCCATAATTCAAACCTCACCAAATGCCAAATCTATATTTCTATAAGTTTAATGCAGTAAAAGAAGAATGGTTTCATAGCCTTCACCCTTATGCCCTCACAATCTATTTTCTACAGAACAGACGGAGTGATGTTTTCAAAACAAGGCATTCCCTTGCCTCAAAGTACGCAGTCATCAGTCATCACACCAGGATCTACATGACTGAACGTGCTGAGTTCATGACGGTTCTGTGAACCCATCTCCTACTACTCTTCCCTTCACTTTCTCTCTTCTGGACACGCTGTCTCTGTTGTTCTCATTTCACCTACCTGGAAAGCACTTCTTCAAGTAACATATCTTACGTATCTTACTCCTTCACTTCATTCAGTATCCATTTAAATGTTACTTCTTGAGAAAAGATTTTTTGAGCCCTCTGGAAAAAAAATGGCATCTTATAGCTATTCAGTATGTATTCCTTTTACACTTCTCTGTTTCCTTCATAATACTTATTGCTGTTTGAAATTATATTAAAAGTAATTGTCTCCCACGGATCCCTTGAGGACAGGTGACATTTCTGTCTTGTTCATCACAGAATCCCTAGAACCAGAAACAATGCCTTGCATAGATTGTTGTTGTTATTGCTGTTAGATGCCATAAGTCAGTTCCAGTTCATAATAACCCTATGTACAACAGAAGGAAACAGTGTCCATCCTGCACCATCCTCACAATCATTGCTCACAATCGTTACTATGTTTGAGTCCACTGGTGCAGCCACTAGGTCAATCCATCTCCTTGCAGGCCTTCCTCTTTTATGGTGATTTTCTATTAAATCAAGCATACTGTCTTTCTTCAGGGACTCATCCCTTCTGATAACATGTGCAAAGTATTGGAGACAAAGTCTCTCCATCCTCGCTTCTAAGGAGTATCCTGGCTGTACTTCTTCCAAGTATTTGTTCTTCTGGAAGTCCATGAGCTACTCAATATTCTTTGCCAACATGTAATTCAAAGGCATCAATTCTCCTTTGGTCTTCTCTGTTAATTGTCCAGCCTTCCAATGAATATGAGGCAGTTGAAAATACCATGGCTTGGGTCAGGAAAACTTAGTCCTCAAAGTGACATCTTTGCTCTTTAACATTTTAAAGAGGTCCTTGGCAGCAGATTTGCCCAGTGCAATGTGTCCTTTGACTTATTGACTGCTGGTATCATGGGCATTGATTGTGCATCTAAGTAAAATGAAATTCTTAAAACTTCAATATTTTGTTTATTGGTCCATTTGTGAGGATTTTTGTTTTATGTTGAGGTATAATTCATACTGAAGGTTATAGTCTTTGATCTATATCAGTAAGTGCTTCAAGTCCTCTTCACTTTCGGTAAGCAAGATTGTGTCATCCAGGTTGTTAATGAATCTTTTCCCAATCCTGTTTCTGCATTCATCTTCATATAGCCCAGCTTCTCAGGTTATTTGCTCAGCATATAGATTGAATAAGTATGGTAAAAGATACAGCTCTGACACACACCGTTCCTGGCTTTAAACCACACAGTAGCCTCTCGTTCTGCTGAAATGACTGTTTCTTGATCTATGTACAGGTTCCTCATGAGCACAATCAAGTGTTCTGGAATTCCCATTCTTTCCAAAGTTATCCATAATTTGTTATGATCCACACAGTCAAATTCATTTGCATAGTCAATAAAACACACATAAACATCTTTCTGGTATTTTCCGCTTTCAGCCAAGATCTATCTGACACCAGCAACATTATCTCTGGTTCCACATCCTCTTCTGATTCCAGCTTGGATTTCTGGCAGTTCCCTGTAATAATGCAACCATTTCTGAATTATCTTCAGCAGAATTTTACTTGCATATGATATTAATGATATTGTTTGAAAATATCCACATTCTATGGATCACCTTTCTTCAGAATGGACACAGCTATGGATCTCTTCCAGTCAGCTGGCCAGGTATCTGTCTTCTAATTTCTCGGCATCAACTAGAGAGTGCCTCCAGCATTGCATCAGTTTGTTGGAACATCTCAGTTGGTATCCTGTTGGTTGCTGGAGACTTGTTTTTTTTTGCCAATGATTTCAGTGCAGCTTGGACTTTTTCCTTCAGTGCCATTGGTTCTTGATCATACACTGCCTCCTGAAATGGTTGAAGATTAACTGATTCTTTTTGGTACAGTGACTCTGTATATTCCTTCCATCTTCTTTTGATGCTTGGTGCATCATTCAATATTTTGCCCATAGAATTCTTCAATATTGCACCTGGAGGTTTGAGTTTTTCTTTAGCTCTTAAAGCTTGAGAAATGCCGATCATGTTCTTCCCTTTTGTTTTTCTAACTCCAGGTCTTTGCACATTTCATTATAGTACTTTACTTGGTTTTCTTGAGCTGTCCTCTGAAACCTTCTGTTCAGTTCTTTTACTCTATTTGCTTTAGGTATTCTACATTCAAGAGCAAGTTTCAGAGTCTCTTCCGTCATCCATTTTGATCTTTTCTTTCTTTCTGGTGTTTTTAATGACATTTTGCTTTCTTCATGTATTGTGTCCTTGATTTCAACCTACCATTCATCTGGTCTTCAGTGATTAATGTTCAATGTGTCAAATCTATTCCTGAGATTGTCTCTAAATTTCAGGTGGGATATGCTCATGGTCGTACTTTTTCTCTCATGAACTTGTTCTAATTTTCTTCAGCTTCAAGCTGAATTTGCATAATAGGATTTTATGGTCTGTTCCTCAGTCAGCCTCTAGTGTTCTTTTGACTGATGATATTGATCTTTTCCATCATATCTTTTCACGGATGTAGTCAATTTGATTCTCGTGTATTCCCTTCGGTGAGGTCCATGTACTGTTTATGTTATTCAAAAAGGTGTTGCCAATAAATAAGTCCTTGGTCTTGCAAAATTCCATCATACAATCTCCAACGTCATTTCTATCACCAAGACCATATTTTCCAACTACCGATCTTTCTTCTTTGTTTCCTACTTTTACATTCCAGTCATCAGTAATTGATCTTGAAATGTTCTTTTCGATTATCAATGCAATGTCATCGTTTTCAGTTTGTTATTTCTGGCATAGCAGGTCACATGGTTGTTTGATTCAAAATGGCAAATACCAGTCGATTTCAGCTCACTAATGCCTAGGATATTGATCTTTATGTATTCCATTTAATTTTTTGACAACTTCTAATTTTTCTTCACCAACACCATAATTCAAAGGAATCAATTTTTCTTCGGTCTTCCATGTTCATTGCTCAGCTTTCATTGGTATTGGCCAAGAATATTGAATATATCACAGACTGTTAAAAGAATGAAGAAATCTGTCTTGGAAGAAGTATAGCCAGAATAGTCCTTAGAAGCAAGGATGTTGAGACTTCCTCTCACATACTTTGGGCGTATTATCAGGAGGGATCAGTCACTTGAGAAAGACACTATGCTTGGTAAAGTAGAGGGTAAGTGAAAAAGAGGAAGACCCTCAATGAGATGGATTGACCCGGTGGCCACAATAATGGGCTCAAACATAACAACTGTGAGGATGGTGCAGTGCTTCATTCTGTTGTGCACAGGGTTGCTATGAGTCAGAACCAACTCTGTGGCACCTAACAACAACAACGAATATTTCTAGATTCATAGTTTGTACATTCTACACTCTGATTACTAATGCATGTTTGCAGCTATTTCTTCTCATCTTGAGTAGTGGAACATCATCAAATGAAAGTCCAGAAACCTTTACTCCATCCACATCATTAAGATTGATTCTATTTTGAGTAGGCATCTTTTCCCCAGTCATATTTTCAGTGCCTTCCCATCTGAGGGGCTCATCTTCTGGCACAGTATCAGACCATGTTCTGCTGCTATTCAGGAGGTTTTCACTGGCCATTTTTTTTTTTTTAAGAAGTAGACCACCAAGTCTTTCCTCCTAGTCTGTCTTAGTTTGGAAGCTCCACTGAAACCTGTCCATCATGGGTGGCCCTGCCTATATTTGAAACACCAGTGGCATAGTTTCCAGTGTCACAGCAACACACAAGCCATCACAATATGACAAACTGACAGACACATACTCTGAACATACAATAAAACTTGTCAACCAGTGTATAAATGAATGCATTCCTTTTTTAGGAATGATATACTATATTGGACTTATTTTTTCATCAGTCACATGGGAAATAATGAATAAATCAGAACATGCATATATTTCATAGCTTACATTAATCTTTTGAGAAATATTACTAAATGAAGGAAGAGAAATGAGGAAAAAACATGTAAACTAACCAGCAGAAAATAAAAACTAACAGAATACTCAAACTAAAAAAAAAAAAAAGAAGTCAAATATTTTGGGATAAAATTACATGTTCTCTTTTGTTTAAAAATCTTTCTTTTCATTTTTAGTTTTACCAAGTTCATTTCTGGCCTGAAATAAAAATTTGTGGTTTCCCCCCTTGCTTGCTTATAAGCTGTAAGATCTAAGCATCCCAGCAGGTTTGGTTGCAAATACTGAAAAGAGTAAATTCCCCCATACGGTTTTTGCATTATCCATATGAGGGTAATCAAACAAACCAGCTAGGGAAATCAAAGAGATCAGCTGGGGATGTCCTTTTGCTACAAATAAACAGACCAGTTCAAACAGTATGTTTCCCTGAAATGTCATTTTGCAAAATTGGCTTTACCCATCTGAAAATAAGAATCTCTTCCTTTTATCAAAATGGTACATATTTAAAAGTATTAATGCAGTTTACCCTCTATATGAAGGTAATATTTAAATGTGTTAACTAAAAAGTCTTTAAGATGTCTCTGTATTACCATTTTATTTGTTACAAAACTGCCTCTGCAGATCAAATTTAATAGTTTTGAATTTCATTTGAATTTTTCATTTCCTTAGAAAATTTTTTCTATGATGTTCTGACCAACCACAGAGACTTTTAACTCAAAATACCAACTTAAACAACAATATCTAAGACATTGTTATTTTCACGTTTATATCTGGTATATTTCCCCATGCATATAATTAATATTAATTTAATTTAATTAATAATTTAAAATGATCAGGTATGGTCATTTAACTAAGTCTTTGGTTAAAATATTGCACCAATGTTGACTTCCTATTCTTGATAATTATGCTATGGTTATGTAAGATGACAGCATTAGGAAAAGCAAAGTGAGAGATACATGGTTATTTTATATACTATTTTTGTAACTTTTCTAAAATTAATTTGAAATAGAAGCTTAAAAATAAAAAGAAGGATGGTGTCAGATTTTGGTTAGACACCTAGTAGAATATGATGTAAAAAACAGATGAAGAAAAGTGTGTCCTAAAAAGAGATTAATGAGAAGAGAATCTATTTAGGTAAAGCAAGTTTTTAAAAGTAATCCATTTTGGTACTTCTACATCTAGTCTTGATAGAATATTTAATACTGGACTTCCTTTCTTATGATAAACAACTATCAAACTGGGCAAAACATATAAGCTAACTTTTATAGGCTTTGAACAAATAGGTGGAGCATGGCACTCCCTGAGAGATGGGAAATCCATGCGGAAAGACTCATGATTTATCCAAATCTCTGAATTGAAGCATTTACCCTACTGTGGCAGAATAACACAAATCAGAGGTGCAGAGAGACTGGAATTTGTGGGGCTGGGGCCTCAAAGAGGAAAGTGAACAGCGAAAAGGCCTGAGAGTCTGCATGAGAATTTATCCTGAGTTCTTGGTTAAGGCTTGAACTGTCCATGTGCAGGGTGAGATTCTGTGAGTCTTGGCAAAATACAGCTACTGGGGGGCAAAATATTACACAGCTATATTAGAGATTACACAGGACAGGGAGGCATTGAATTTGAAGCCCAGGTATAGTAGAGACAGAGAGACTTTGCTGAACTTATCCAGCATTATATTTATAATCAGAAGAAAAGATGAGCCTTAATATTAAGGGCTTGGCTTAAGTTTGACCCAAAGGGGATTTGTGGGTTTCGTAAATGATCTGTCAGGTGTGGCAAGAAAAAATGTGTCTCATGCAGGAAGGCCAGAAAGCAAATAGAATTTAGTACTCACAGGCTCCAGAGAGGAAAAGACAACCACCTTGACACAAGGCCACACAGGAGGTTGCATCTAGGAGCAAGGCAGCAATGAGCTGAAACTGTAGGACAAGGTCTATGTATAGCAAGCAGGCTATGGTAAGCTAGGTTTCACGCACTAAAGTTGGCTTGGTCAGTATAAAGGCTTCCAGGACGATAACAAGGGAAGAGGCAAAATTTTTTATCACAGGGAATCATATGAGACATTGCTGGGAGGGGCAAGGAGTAACTATGGCAACTAAGAAACTGCATTACAGGATAGCAATGTGGTCTGTAGCATAGGAAACTGTGGGGCATGGCAGGGAGGGCTAGTTAGAGACTCTGGGGCATGTTAAATGTTGAAAGGTTATTTAATAAGATATGAATGGGTGAAAGGCCAACTAGGAAGACATAATGGATACCGAGGCAGCAAATTATATAGGCCACAAATTGGCTTTATAACAGGATACTACCCAAGGACTGAACAAAAAACTGAAATAGACCTGCCTTAATAAAACCCAAACTGACAGAGTCAAAGGAAGCTTCTGGTAATTTAACTCCCAGATTTAATAAAATTTAGCACCATTCCAAGGGAAATAGCATAATCATGATTCTAACATGGTATCACACACAATGCCCAAAATACAATAAAAATCACTAGATATAAGAAAAAACAGGAAAGCGTGACCTACAGTGGAGTTGAGGGGAGGGGATGCCTTCGAGAGAAACCAACTTCGAGATCAAGATTTTAGAATTAGTAGACAAAGACTTTCAAACAGCATTAATGCGTAGGTAAAAGAGCTTAAAGAAAAAAATAAGTAAAATAAAAGAACAGGTAGGGTCTCAGTATAGAATTGGAAATTTAAATTTGAAACTATACAAATAAAACCTACATTTGAAATGAAAATATTACCAGATGATCATATAGCAGAATGCACACAGAAAATAGGGGGTGGATGAACATGAGAACAATCCAATATTATATTCATAGTATTAAATATGAAGAAACAAAGTGAAAAAAGTTTGAAAAAACTGAATACATCTCTACGATTTCTTCCACAGCATCAAGCAGGCTACTATGTATGTAACTGTAATGCACAAAAGAAAGAAAAAGGAGAGGATTAGGCAAAAATATTTGAAGAATAATTTCTGAAGTTTTAATAAATTTGATGAAAAATTATCATCTAATAGAAGCAAGGTCAATGAAACTTAGTAAAGATAAAAAGAAAACCACACCTATGCACACCATTGTGGAACAGATAAAAATCAAACTTAAAGAAAATACTTTGAAAACAGCCAGAGAAGATGGTATTTCATTCATTTCATTCAGCAGAAGAATAATGTCAATAACTGCAGACATTCTCATCAGAAGCAAAGAGGCAATAAACCAAAAAAAAAAAAAAAAAATCAAAGCTGTTGCCATCAAGTTGATTCCAACTCATAGGAAGCAATAAACCAAAACCAAACCCACTGCCGTCTAGTCAATTCCGACTCATTGACTACCCTATAGGACAGAGTAGAACTGCCCCATAGAGTTTCCAAGGAGCGCCTGGCGGATTCCAGCTGCTGACCCTTTGGTTAGCAGCGGTAGCATTTAACCACTACGTCACCAGGGTTTCCTAGGAAGCAATAAACAGTAGAAAACAATGGAATAATATATTTTATGTCTTGAAAAAGAACTGTAAACCAGGACTTTATATTCAGTGAAAATATCCTTCCAAATGAAAGCTGAATCTGACACCAGCAGAACTGTAACATAAGAAATTCTAAACGTATTTCTTCAGAGTGAAAGAAATGTCAGTCTTAAATAAGGAATGAAACACACCAGTTAAATAACTATTTGGAGCAAAAATAATTATAATGTATTCCGTAGGTTATAATAACATAGGTGTAAAATGTATAACAACTATACCACAAAGGGGAAACCCTGGTGGTGTAGTGGTTAAGTCCGACGGCTACTAAGCAAAAGGTCGGCATGTTCGAATTGGCCAGGCGCTCCTTGGAAACTCTATGGGGCAGTTCTACTCTGTCCTATAGGGTAGCTATGAGTCGGAATCCACTCATCGGCAGTGGATTAGTGGGTTTGTACCACAAAGGATAGTAGCACTAAATGAAATTATCCTGTTGAAAAGTTCTTACATTTTTTAATAAAGTGGAGCAATATTAAGGTCCTGATACATTAGTAGTGCATTTTTCAACCCGCAGATCAACTACTTAAAAAATGATTTGAAGAGGTATAAATAAAAAGAAATGGAAGAATTAAAATGGGATATGAAAAAATATTCAATTAATATAAAATAAGACAGGAAAGGAAGGACAGAAGAAAAAAAAAAGACAACATATAGCAAAGTAAGAGGAATTCAGCACAAACACATAAATAATTTCATTAAAAACAAAGGAACTAAAAATTCAAATCAAAAGGTAAAAAATGCACAACACGATCATAGGCTGTGTACAAGAGAAACACATTAAATAAGAGTGTTAGGATAAGTATAAAATGATGGAAAATTTTATAATCTAACAGTAAGCTTTAGAAAGCCCTTGTGTCTATGTTAATATTAGACAAAACAAACCTCAAGACAGGTGTGATACTGGAAATGAAGAGAAATATTTCAGAATGTTCAGTTTTATTCAAAAAGACATAGCAGTTCTCTAAGAGTATTGCAACCAAAATAGATAAGGCAAAAATTGGCAAAACTAAAGGGAAAATAAACAAATACACTATCAAAATTAAGTTTTTTTTCACTTTTCCTTTGATAATTGATATATCAATTGCACAAAAAAGACATTACATATATAGAGAAATGAACCTAATCAATATTTATACAACAATAATTAATCAAAACAGAGTATTTACTTTTCAGGAGCCCATGGTAGGTTCACTAAGGTAGACCATACCTTGGGTCTTAAAATACTTACAAATACGTTGGAAAAGATTGAAATCTTACAAAATATAATTTTTGACTGAAAAATAATTAAATTTGAAATCTAAAACAGTATGTTATTTATTTATTTGCCTATGTTTCCTATTCGTTATTTTCCTATGATTTCTTTGTAATCAGAATCGATCTGATAAAGATTATGTTTCTTTGGGAATCCCTTAAAAAATGTTAAAATGTTCATACAGAGAAACGCCTTGCAGACATAGAAATGACCAGATTGGTCTGGCTGCTTCTTCAGTTTGCATGATCAGCACCTGAAGAAAAGGGAAGTTGCTCAACTTCAGGAGCTTAAGCTGGGCATCTTTGCCAGTGAGGAAGGGTTAGTTATTCCCCAAGCTAATTTTTGGTTGTCACAATAAACATGGAAAATAAACCCATGCAGCAAAGTCTCACTTAAACATAGTGACCAATGGCTTAATGGAAATCTTTATCATTTTCCTCAATAGACTCAATATAGAGGGAAAATGAAACAACAGAAATATGACCTTTTTATCTTTCCCTTTTTTAGGCAAAAATATTTGAACAGTGACCCACACAATCTTACACATTCAATTTTAATATCCACTTATCACAGAGACTAATTCAATGAATCATTTAATTATGCAAGCCTAAAATTTTGTAATAAAACTTGACACTTCACTGGTTTTATACTCTATGTCCAATCCATTTATCATGACCCCCCCCACCCTTGTTTTTACTCTTTAAATAGCACGCGAGTCCGTTTAGTTTTCTTCAGTCTCAACAATAATAGTGTGTTACTCGAACTATTGAAATAGTAGTCTTATTCAGAGATTGGCAAATTTTTTCAGTAAAGGACCAAAAAACAAAACCAAACCCACTGCCCTCGAGTCGCTTCCTACTCATAGCGACCCTACAGTGCAGAGTAGAACTGCGCCATAGAGTTTTCAAGGAGCGCCAGGCAGATTTGAACTGCCGACCTCTTGGTTAGCAGCCGTAGTACTTAACCACTACGGTAAGAACCAAATAGTAAATATTTTTGTCTTTGGTGGAACATACAGTCTCTGTTGCAACTACTGTTCTTGTGTGAAAGTGTTTATAGAATATAAATAAATTGGCATGGCTGTGTATAAAAAAAAATAAAATAAACCATGGCCGTCGGGTGGATTCCAACTCATAGTGACTCTATAGGACAGAGTAGAACTACCCCATAGAGTTTCCAAAGAGCTCCTGGTGGATTCCAACTGCCGATCTTTTGGTCAGTAGCCATAGCACTTAACCACTACGCCACCACGGTTTCCATGAATACATACCCATAAAACTGTATTCACGAAAAATAGGCAAATTTTGTTTCTGAGCAGTAATTTGTCAGTCCCTGTAAATTGGTCTACCTGTATCTATTCTGGGAAACACTGGTGGCATGGTGGTTAAGAGCCAAGGCTGCTAACCAAAAGATCTGCATTTCGAATCCACCAGGCAGTCCTTGGAAACTCCATGGGGCAGTTAGTTCTACTCTGTACTATAGGGTGGCTGTGAGTTGGAATTATTCAACGGGTTTTGGTTTTGGTATCTGTTCTTACGCTCTCAAATTCATTCTGCAGACTTTAGTCAGATGATATTTTTTGAATGAAAACCTGAGTAGATTCTCTCCTCAAATCCTCAATTGATTTTTTTTTTTTTTTAGTTTCTATCAACATATAATCAAACATTCTAATCTGGTCTATAAAGTACAGCATATTCTTCTCCTACTTACCCATCAAATCTCATTTGCATTACATCAGTTTGTTATCTCCTCTCCAGCTTCTTGTCTTCTTTTGCATTTCTGAGACAATGTACATGTTTTTCTGGGATAATGCTCCTCCATCTTTGACCTTGTGAACTTCTAGCATTATGCTGATCTCCACTCAGTTTTACTCTTCATAGAAAACTTTCCTGAGCTCCTCTAATAGGTAACATCTGACCTCCTCATAATCTCTTGCACATCTCCTTTTACAATGTGTCATAGACAAAACTTCATATAAGTCTGCATACTTAGTTGATAAGTGGTTGTTTTTTTTTTTTTCTATTTTATTGGAGTCAACAAAACATACACCAATTCAACAATTTCTACGTGTATGATTCAGTAACATTGATTAAAGTTCTTCAATTTCTGCAAACTATCTTGCTGTGCTTTCCAAATTATTCCACCACGATTAACATAAATTAAATGCCCCCTCAACAAAATCTTCCTTTATACCCCTCCTTCCTACCCCTGCTAACCACCAATTTTCATTGTTTTTTATATTTTTTGCTTATCTCATTTGTGTGAGATCATACAGTATTTGTCCTTTTGTGACTCACTTATTTCTATCAGCATAATATTTTGAAGTTTCATCCACGTTGAGGCATGCATCAGGACTTCATTTCTCTTTAGGGCTGAGTAATATTCCGTTGTATGTATATGCCACATTTTGTTTATCTGTTCCTCTTGATGGACATTTAAGTTGTTTCTTCTGTTTGACTACTGTGAAATGCACTATGATGATCATTGGTTTCTGTTTGCTCTCCTGTTTTCACTTCTTCAGGATATACCAAGAATTGATATTGCTGGGTCATATGGTAGTTCTATGTTTAACATTTTGAGGAATGGCCTGTTTTCTAGAGTGGTTGTACCATTTTACAATCCCATCAGCAATAGGTGAGAGTTTCAGTTTCTCTACAACCTAGCCAACACTTAAATATTTTCTGTTTTTTTTTTTTTTTTAATCATTGCCATTCTAATGGGGGTGAGGTTTATCTTAACTGTTGAACATATTTTCATGTGCTTGTAGGTATTCTCTTTGGTGAAATACCTGTTCAAGTACTTTGCTCACATTTTGATTGGGTTGTTTGTTTTTTTGTTGTTAAACTGTAGAAGGTTTCTTTAAAAGTATATTTTGAATGTTAGACCCTTATTTAGATATATGGTTCATGAAAAAAAAAATTCCAACCATAAATTTTCTCTTCACTTTGGTGATTAAGTTCTTTGATGTATGAAAGTTATTTTGACTTTTTTTTTTTTAACTTTTTTTTATATTTTTTATTGTACTTTAAGTGAAAGTTTACAAATCAAGTCAGGTTCTCACACAAAAACCCATATACACCTGCTACACACTCCCGAATACTCTCCCCCTAATGAGACAGCCTACTCTCTCCCTCCACTCTCTCTTTTCGTGTCCATTTCACCAGCTTCTAACCCCCTCCACCCTCTCATCTCCCCTCTAGGCAGGAGATCCCAACATAGTCTCAAGTGTCCACCTGATCCAAGAGCTCAATCCTCACCAGCATCCCTCTCCAACCCATTGTCCAGTCCAATCCATGTCTGAAGAGCTGGCTTCGGGAATGATTCCTGTCCTGGGCCAACAGCAGGTCTGGGGGCCATGTCCACCGGGGTCCTTCTAGTTTCAGTCAGACCATTAAGTCTGGTCTATTTATGAGAATTTGGGGTCTGCATCCCACTGGTCTCCTGCTCCCTCAGGGGTTCTCTGTTGTGTTCCCTGTCAGGGCAGTCATCGGTTATAGCCAGGCACCATCTAGTTCTTCTGGTCTCAGGATGATGCAGTCTCTGGTTCATGTGGCCCTTTCTGTCTCCTGGGCTCGTAATCACCTTGTGTCCTTGGTGTTCTTCATTCTCCTTTCATCCAGGTGGGTTGAGACCAATTGATGCATCTTAGGTGGCTCCTTGCTAGCGTTTAAGACCCCAGACGCCACTCTTCAACATGGGATGCAGAATGTTTTCTTAATAGATTTTAGTATGCCAATTGACTTAGATGTCCCCTGAAACCATGGTCCCCAGACCCCTGCCCCTGCTATGCTGGCCTTTGAAGCATTCAGTTTATTCAGGAAACTTCTTTGCTTAGTCCAATTGTGCTGACCTCCCCTGTATTGTGTGCTGCCTTTCCCTTCACCTAAAGTAGTTCTTATCTACTATCTAATTAGTGAATGCCCCTCACCCACCCTCCCTCCCCCCCACCTCGTAACCACAAAACAATGTTTTCTTCTCAGTTTAAACTATTTCTCAAGTTCTTATAATAGTGGTCTTATACAATATTTGTCCTTTTGCAACTAATTTCACTCAGCATAATGCCTTCCAGGTTTCTCCATGTTATGAAATGTTTCACAGATTCCTCACTGTTCTTAATCGATGCTTAGTATTCCATTCTGTGAATATACCATAATTGATGGGCACCTCGGTTTTTGGTTACTTCCATCTTTTTGCTATTGTAAACAGTGCTGCAGTAAACATGGGTGTGCATATATCTGATCGTGTAAAGGCTCTTATTTCTCTAGGATATATTCCAAGGAGTGGGATTGCTGGATTGTATGGTAGTTCTATTTCTCGCTTTTTAAGGAAACGCCAAATCGATTTCCAAAGTGGTTGTACCATTTGACATTCCCACAAGCAGTGTATAAGTGTTCCAATCTCTCCACAGCCTCTCCCACATTTATTGTTTTGTTTTTGGTATTAATGCCAGCCTTGTTGGAGTGAGATGATCTCATTGTAGTTTTGATCTGCATTTCTCTAATGGCTAACGATAATGAACATTTCCTCATATTGTTAGCTACCTGAATGTCTTCTTTAGTGAAGTGTCTATTTATATCTTTTGCCCATGTTTTAATTATTTGTCTTTTTGCAGTTGAGTTTTTGCAGTGTCATGTAGATTTTACAGATCAGGCACTGATCAGAAATGTCATAGCTAAAAACTTTTTCCCAGTCTGTAGGTAGTCTTTTTACTCATTTGATGAAGTCCTTGGGTGAGCATGGGTGTTTGATTTTTAGGAGCTCCCAGTTACCTAGTTTTTCTTCAACATTCTTTATAATGTTTTGTATAATGTTTACGCCATATACTAGGGCTCCTGACATTGTCCTTATTTTTTCTTCCATGATCTTTATCATTTCAGATTTTATATTTAGGTCTTTGATCCATTTTGAGTTCATTTTTGTGCATGGAGTGAGGTATGGGTCTTGTTTCATTTTTTTGCTGATGGATATCCAGTTATGCCAACACCATTTGTTAAAAAGACTGTCTTTTCCCCATTTAATTGTTCTGGGGCCTTTGTCAAATATCAACTACTCATATGCGGATGGATTTATGTCTAAATTCTGTTCCATTGGTCCATGTATCTGTTGTTGTACCAGTACCAGGCTGTTTTGACTACTGTGGCGGTATAATAGGCTCTAAAATCAGGTAAAGTAAGGCCTCCCACTTTGTTCTTCTTTTTCAGTAATGCCTTATTTATCTGGGGCCTCTTACCCTTCCATAGGAAGTTGGTGATTTGTTTCTCCATCTCATTAAAGAATGTCTTTGGGATTTGGATCAGAATTGCATTAAATGTATAGATTGCTTTTGGTGGGATAGACATTTTCGTAACGTTAAGTCTTCCTATCCGTGAGCAAGGTATACTCTTCCACTTGTGTAAGTCTCTTTTGCTTTCCTGCAGAAGTGTACTGTAGTTTTCTTTATATAAGTCTTTTACATCTCTGGTAAGATTTATTCCTAAGTATTTTGTCTTCTTGGGAGCTACTGTAAATGGCATTGATTTGGTGATTTCCTCTTTGATGTACTTTTTGTTGGTATAGAGGAACCCAACTGATTTTTGTATGTTTATCTTGTATCTCGATACACTGCTGAAGTCTTCTATTAGTTTCAGTAGTTTTCTGGAGGATTCCTTAGGGTTTTCTGGGTATAAGATCATGTCATCTGCAAATAGAGATACTTTGACTTTTTCCTTGCCAATCCGGATGGCCTTTATTTCTTTATCTTGCCTAATTCCTCTGGCTAGGACTTCCAGTACAATGTTGAATAAGAGTGGTGATAGAGGGCATCCTTGTCTGGTTCCCGATCTCAATTGGATGTTTTCAGGCTCTGTTGGCTGTTGGCTTTGTATAAACGTCCTTATTATGTTGAGGAATTTTCCTTCTATTCCTATTTTGCTGAGAGTTTTTATCATGAATGGGTGTCGAACTTTGTCAAATACATTTTCTGCATCAATTGGTAAAATCATGTGATTCTTGTCTTCTGTTTTATTTATGTGGTGGATTACATTAATTGTTTTTCTAATGTCGAACCATCCCTGCATACCTGGTATGAATCCCACTTGGTCATGGTAAATGAGTTTTTTGATATATTGTTGAATTGTATTGGCTAGAATTTTGTTGAGGATTTTTGCATCTACATTCCTGAGGGATATAGGTCTATAATTTTCTTTTCTTGTGTAGTCTTTACCTGGTTTTGGTATCAGGGATATGGTGGCTTCATAGAATGACTTTGGTACTATTCTGGAATGCCTTTAGTAGTAGCGGTGTTAACTCTTTGGTAGAACTCTGCAGTGAAGCTGTCAGGACAAGTGCTTTTTTCTGTTGGGAGTTTTTTGATTGCCTTTTCAATCTCTTCTTTTGTATGGGTCTATTTAGTTGTTCTACCTCTGTTTGTGTTAGTTTAGGTAGGCAGTGTGTTTCTAGGGATTCATCCACTCCTTCTAGGGTTTCAAATTTGTTTGAGTATAGTTTTTCATAGTAATCTGATATGATTCTTTTAATTTCAGTTGGGTCCGTTGTAATATCGACCCTCTCATTTCTTATTCAGGTTATTTGCTTCCTCTCCTGTTTTTCTTTTGTCAGTTTGACCAGTGGTTTATCAATTTTGTTGATTTTTTCAAAAAACCAGCTTTTGGTCTTGTTAATTCATTCAATTGTTTTTCTGTTTTCTATTTCATTTAGTTCAGCTCTAATTTTTATTATTTGTTTTCTTCTGGTGCCTGTGGGTTTCTTTTGTTGCTCTCTTTCTATTTGTTCAAGATGCAGGGATAGTTATTTGATTTTGGCCCTTTCTTCTTTTTGGATGTGTGCATTTATTAATATAAATTGGCCCTTGAGCACTGCTTTTGCTGTGTCCCAAAGGTTCTGATAGGAAGTGTTTTCATTCTCATGGGATTCTCTGAATTTCTTTATTCTATCCTTAATGTCATCTATGATCCAGTCTTTTATGAGCAGGGTATTGTTCAGTTTCCAAGTATTTGATTTCTTTGCCTGCTTTTCCTGTTGTTGATTTCCACTTTTATGGCCTTATGGTCAGAGAAGATGCTTTGTAATATTTCAGTGTTTTGGATTCTGCAAAGGCTTGCTTTATGGCCTAATATGTGGTCTATTCTAGAGAATGTTCCAGGTGCACTAGAAAAGAAAGCATACTTGGTTACTGTTGGGTGGAGTGTTCTGTACATGTCTACGAGGTCAAGTTGGTTGATTGTGGCATTTAGATTTTCCATGTCTTTATTGAGCTTTTTTCTGAATGTCCTGTCCTTCACTGAATGTGGTGTGTTGAAGTCTCCTACTATTATTGTGGAACTTTCTATGTCACTTTTCAATGCTGATAGAGTTTGTTTTATGTACCTTGCAGCCCTGTCATTGGGTGCATAAATATTTAATACGGTTATATCTTCTTGGTGTATCATCCCTTTCATCATTATATAGTGTCCTTCCTTATCTTTTCTGATGGATTTAACTTTAAAGTCTATTTTGTCAGAAATTAATAATATTTCCACTCGTGCTCTTTTTTGATTGTTGTTTGCTTGGTACATTTTTTCCATCCTTTGAGTTTTAGTTTATTTGTGTCTCTAAGTCTAGGGTGTGTCTCTTGTAGGCAGCATATAGACGGATCGTGTTTTTTAATCCATTCTGCCACTCTCTGTCTCTTTATTGGTGCATTTAGTCCGTTTACATTCAGGGTAATCATGGATAGGTATGAATTTAGTGCTGTCATTTTGATGTCTTTTCTTGTGTGTTGACAGTTTCTTTTTCCCACTTGCTTTTATGTGCTGAGTAGATTTTCTTTATATGTTGTCCTTTCCTCATGTTTGTTGTTATTGATTTTGTTTCTGCTGAGTCTCTATTTTTCCCTCGTATTTTATTTTGATGAGTAGGATGGTTTGTCTCCTTTGTGGTTACCTTATTTTTTACCCCTATTTTTCTAAATTTAAAACTAACTTTTATTTCTTTGTATTGCCGTATCTTCCTCTCCATATGGAAGGTGTAAGATTACATTTCTTAGTCCCTCTTTATTTTTTTAATGTTGTCTTCTCTTATATAATAACATCGCTGTTACCCTGTTTGGGGCTTTTTTTTTTTTTTATAAGCTTGCTTTGTTTTTTTGGATTTCCCTGTCTGGGTTGACTTGTGGTTGCTCTGCCCAGTGTCCTAGTTCTGGGTTGATACCTGATATTATTGATTTTCTTCCAAAGAACTCCCTTTAGTATTTCTTGTAGATTTTGGGTTGGTTTTTACAAATTCCCTCAACTTGTTTTTATCTGGAAATGTCTTAATTTCCCTTCAAATTTAAGAGACAGTTTTTATGGATATATGATTCTTGGCAGGCAATTTTTTTCCTTCAATTTTTTAAATATGTCATCCATTGCCTTCTGGTCTGCATGATTTGTGCCGAGTAGTCCGAGCTTATTCTTACTGGCTCTCCTTTGTAGGTGACTTTTCGTTTATCCCTCACTACTCTTATAATTCTCTCTTTATCTTTCGTTTTGGCAAGTTTGATTATAATATGTCTTGGTGACTTTCTTTTAAGATCTACCTTATGCAGAGTTCGATGAGCATGTTAGATAAATGCCTTCTCATCTTTCACAATATCAGGGAAGTTTTCTGCCTGCAAATCTTCAACAATTCTCTCTGTACTTTCTGTTATCCCTCCCTGTTCTGCTACTCCAATCACTCAGAGGTTATTTCTCTTGATAGAGTCCCACGTGATTCTTAAGTTTTCTTCATTTTTTTTAATTCTTTTATCTGATTTTTCTTCAAATATATCAGTGCCAAGTGATTTATCTTCAAGTTCAGAAATTCTAGCTTCTACTTGCTCAATTCTGCTCCTCTGACTTTCTACTGAGCTATCTAATTCTGTAATTTCATTGTTAATCTTCTGAATTTCTGTTTGTTGCCTGTCTTTGGATTTTTCCAGCTTGTTAAACTTTTCGTTATGTTCCTGAATAATCTTTCTAATTTCTTATTTGCTTTATCTGTGTGTTCCTTGGCTTGTTCTGTGTATTGTCTCATTTTCTTCCTGATGTCTTGAAGGGTTCTGTATGTTAAACCTTTGTATTCTGCATCTGGTAATTCCAGGAATGCACTTTCAACTAGAAGATCCCTGGATTCTTTATTTTGAGAGCCTGTTGACTTGATCATGATATGTTTCTTTATGTGACTTGATATTGACTGTTGTTTCTGAGCCATCTATATGTTATTGTATTAGTTTATGCTTGCTTACTGTGTCCTAGCTGCTTGCTTTGTTTTGTTTTGGTATATCCCTATGGATTGCTTGAATGAGCTAGCTTGATTACTTTCACCTTTGGAGCTCTGGTGTCCTGTCCCCAGCTGGCTAGAGTTGTTATCAGGTATATCAGTCTAGGGGTCCATTCAGTTTTCTTGTATGAATTCAGCTCAGGTTTCCATGTAGCTGATCATCAAGTGTGTGGTACAGGCTCTTTCCTACAGTCTTAGAGGGGCAGGGGTGATTGGCATATATACCGGTATCTGATTGAAGCAGGAGGTCATGCTCTGAACAAGGCAGGGGGCTGAGAAGCAACCCTCAAATGTCTCTGAGGAAAACGCATCTCTGTTCCCTAGAGCGTGCTGGAGGGTGGGTTCTGCAGAGGGACCATGGGCACCCAAAGTTTTTGGTTGTAAGGACTGGGAGGTACCAGTTATCTTTGGACCCCTGTCGTGGGTGGCTGGTTGACCTGAGTGGAGCTACGAGTCTTTAGGTCCCTGATGTGGGTAGGTGAGGGCCTTGTTTAATAGGCAAAGCAATGTCAAACATCAAACACCCACCTCTCCACCACACAGCTGAAATGGTTGGAGTTTGCCAACAAGGGCCTATTCTCCGGAAAGAGGCCCACACAAGTCCATGCAGAAAGGAAAGGTGCTCAAGGTCCATGGACGGTTTATGCCTGGACAGGGGCCGCTTCTGTCCTGAGCTCCCCCGGTTAATGGGGCTAGCAACTTATCTTTTCCCCCCAGTTGCAAATTTTTTCCTTCCCCAAGGCTGGGAGGATGGCTCTAAGTACTCACCAGAGTCTATCTCAGGCCCAGGGATTCAGCCGCTAACGTCGGCTTGGGCGTGGGGGAGGCGCACAGTAAAATATACACAAGTACTTAGCTTTTGCCGAGAGCGCCGTTCTCCTCAGGTTCCGGAGGTGTGAGTAGGCTGTGTAGCTGGCTGCTTCTCCCTGAGGAAACTGCGGCTGAACGATAGTACCAGCCTACTGCTGCCGGCCGCGGCTCTTGGAATGTGCCTGAGGGCTCCCCGCGATTCAGGTCTGATTTCTCCTCTCCACTTCGGAATGGCCTCTTCCTCCCTCTGCCCCTCAGTTCATTGTCTAAGCTTGCCTTTGATGCTCAGGGCTCCCAGCTTGTCACAGATATACTCGTTTCACTTGTTTTTTCGGGGCTTTGTTGTAAAGAGGGCTTGACGAAGCCTCTGTCTATTCCGCCATCTTGGCTCCGCTTCCTGTTTTGACTTTTGATGGTTGTGTAGTGTTATCATATAAAATAATCCATCATTAAAAAACGAGGACCTGATAGGAAAAAAAAAATGCAACTATATTTTCTTCTAAGAATTTTGTGATTTTAGTTTTCACATTTAGGTCATTGCTCCAATTTGAATTAGTTTATATATAATATTTTATATATATATATATATATATGTAAATTTGGAGCCCTGGTGGTGCAGTGATTAAGAGGAGTTTGGTTTCTAACCAAAAACGTCAGCAGTGTGAAAACACCAGCCGCTCTTTATGAGGCTGTTTTACCATATGGGGCAGTTTTACTCTGTCCTTTAGGGTTGATATGAGTCAGAATGGACTTGATGGTATCCAGTTTGTTCTTTTATATATATAAATTTATAGCAAATGGATTTCTGCATGTGGCAATCCAATTTTCCCAGCACCATGTATTGAAGAAACTCTTCCTTTCCCATTGAATGAACTTAGCACTCCAGTGGAAAATCAGTTGACCATACATGTTTGAGATTTATTTCTAGACCCCCAATTCTATTCCATTGATATATATGTCATTCTTATACCGGTATCAGATTGTTCTCATTACTGTGGCTTTATAGTATGTTTTGAAATCAGAATGTGTGACTCTTCCTGCTTTATTCTTCAGGATTGCTTTAGCTCTTCTGGTAACTTGCCCTTTAATATAAAATGGAAGATTGACTTTTTCATTTCTGTAAAGAAGAGTGTTGGAATTTTGGTAGGGATTGCATTGAATTTATAGATTTCTTTGGTAATATTGACACCTTACCTATATTAAGCTTTCCAATCCATAAACACAGAGACTCCTTCCATATATTTAGGTCTTTTTTGATTACTTTTAGTAATGCTTTATAGTTTTCTGTGTACAAGACTTTCACCGGCCTCGTTAGATTTATTCAAGGAGTCTATTCTTTTATATGCTATTACATATGGTAATGGGTCCTTAATTTCCTTTCTGCCTTGCTCATTGTTGATGTATAAAACCCAACTGATTTTTGTGTGTTGACCCTGTGAACTGCCACTTTCGGAATTCATTTAATAGTTCTGAATAGCTTTCTTTTGATTAGGGGAAATTTTATATGTATACAATTATGTCGTCTGCAAAAATGAATCATTTTCCTCCCTCCTTCCTGATTTGGATACCTTAAATTATCATGTTTTTTTTTTCTGGCTTAATTGGTTTGACTTAGGACCTCCAGAATGATGTTGAATAGAAGTGACAAGAGTTGACATCCTTGTCTTGTTCCTAATCTTAATGAGAACACACTCAGGCTTTCTCCATAGAGTATGATGTTGGCTATTAGTTTCTCATAAATTCTTGGCTAACATTTTTTTTTATTATTCATTGTGCTTTAAGTGAAAGTTTACAAATCAAGTTAGTCTGTAATACAAAACCTTATACACACCTTCCTATGTACTCCTAGCTGCTCTCCCCCTAATGAGACAGCACACTCCTCCTCTCCACACTGTATTCCCCATGTACATTCCATCAGCTCCTGTCCCCCTCTGCTTTCTCATCTCCACTCCAGATAGAAGCTACCCACATAGTCTCCTGTGTCTACTTAAGCCAAGAAGCTCACTCCTCACCAGTATCATTTTCTGTCTTATAGTCCAGTCCAATCCCTGTCTGAAGTGTTGGCTTTGAGAATGGTTCCAGTCTTGGGCTAACAAAGGGTCTGGGTACTGTGACCTACAGAGTCCATTAAGCCTGGTCTTTATGTAAGAATTTGAGATCTGTATCCTACTGTACTCCTGCTCCATCAGGGATTCTCTGTTTTGTTCCCTGTCAGAGCAGTGATTGGTGGTAGCGTGGCACCATTTAGTTCTTCTGGTCTCGGGCTGATGTAGTCTCTGGTTTATGTGGCCCTTTCTGTCTCTTAGGCTCATCTTTACCTTATATATTTGGTGTTCTTCATTCTCCTTTGCTCCAGGTGTGCTGAGACCAATTGATGGATATTAGATGGCCACTTGCTAGCTTTTCAGATCCTAGACCCCACTCACCGAAGTGGTACGCAGAACATTTTCTTAGTACATTTTGATATGCCTATTGACCTAGATGGCCCCTGAAACCATGGTCCCCAAACCCCTACACCTGCTTTCATGGCCTTCGAAGAGTTCGGCTATATTCAGGAAACATCTTTGCTTTTGGTTTAGTCCAGTAGTGCTGACTTCTCCTGTATTGTGTGTTGTCTTTCCCTTCACCTAAAATAGTTCTTCCCTACTGTCTAATTAGTGAATATCCCCCTCCCTCCCTTCTCACCTTCAGTAAACATCAAAGAATATTTTCTTCTGTGTTTAAACTTTTTCTCGAATTCTTATAATAGTGGTCTCTTACAATATTTGTCCTTTTGCAACAGACTAATTTCACTCAGCATAATGCCTCCCATATTCCTCCATGTTATGAGATATTTCATGGATTCGTAGTTGTTTTTAATCATTGCGTAATATTCCATTATGTGAATGTACCATGATTTATTATCCATTCATCCATTGATGGGCACCTTGGCTGCTCCCATCTTTTTATTATCATAAACAGTGCTGCAATGAACATGGGTGTGCATATATCTGCTTGTGTGAAAGCTTTTATTTCTTTAGGATACATTCCAAGTAGTGGAATTGCTGGATGCTATTTTTTTTTTTTTTTGGTAGTTCTTTTTCTAGCTTTTTAAGGAAGCGTCAAATCGATTTCCAAAGTAGTTGTACCATTTTACATTCCCTCCAGCAATGTATAAATGTTCCAGTCTCTCCACAACCTCTCCAACATTTATTATTTTGTGGTTTTTGGATTAATGCTAGTCTTGTTGATGTGAGATGGTATCTCATTGCAGTTTTGACTTGCATTTCTCTACTGGCTAATGTTTGTGAGCATTTCCTCATGTATCTCTTAGCCGCCTGAATATGTTCTTTGGTGAAGTGCCTGTTCATATTCCTTTTTTTTTTTTTTACTTTTTTATTATTTTATTTAATAATTTTTATGTGCTTTAAGTGAAAGTTTACAACTCAAGTCAGTCTGTCACATATAAGCTTATATACACCTTACTACATACTCCCACTTACTCTCCCCCCATGAGTCAGCCCGCTCCCTCCTTCCAGTCTCCCCTTTCATGACAATTTTGCCAGTTTCTAACCCTCTCTACCCTCCTAGAAAGGAGATGCCAATACAGTCTCAAGTGTCCACCTAATACAAGTAGCTCACTCTTCATCAGCATCTCTCTCCAACCCATTGTCCAGTCCCTTCCATGTCTGATGAGTTTTCTTCGGTAATGGTTCTTGTCCTGGGCCAACAGAAGGTTTGGGGACCATGACCGCTGGGATCCCTCTAGTCTCAGTCAGACCATTAAGTCTGGTCTTTTTATGAGAATTTGGGGTCTGCATCCCACTGATCTCCTGCTCCCTCAGGGGTTCTCTGTTGTGCTCCCTGTCAGGGCAGTCATCAGTTGTGGACGGGCACCATCTAGTTCTTCTGGTCTTAGGATGATGTAAGCCTCTAGTTCATGTGGCCCTTTCTGTCTCTTGGGCTCGTAGTTATCATGTGACCTTGGTGTTCTTCATTCTCCTTTGATCCAGGTGGGTTGAGACCAATTGGTGCATCTTAGATGGCCGCTTGTTAGCATTTAAGACCCTAGATGCCAAATTTCAAAGTGGGATGCAGAATGTTTTCATAATAGAATTATCTTGCCAATTGACTTAGAAGTCCCCTTAAGCCATAGTCCCCAAACCCCCGCCCTTGCTCCGCTGACCTTCGAAGCATTCAGTTTATCCCGAAAACTTCTTTGCTTTTGGTCCAGTCCAGTTGAGCTGACCTTCTGTGTATTGAGTATTGTCCTTCCCTTCACCTAAAGTAGTTCTTATCTACTAACTAATCAGTAAATAACCCTCTCCCAACCTGCCTCCCTCCCCCGCTCGTAACCACAAAAGTATGTGTTCTTCTCAGGTTTACTATTACTCAAGATCTTATAATAGTGGTCTTATACAATATTTGTCCTTTTGCCTCTGACTAATTTCACTCAGCATAATGCCTTCCAGGTTCCTCCATGTTATGAAATGTTTCGCAGATTCATCACTGTTCTTTATCGATGTGTAGTATTCCATTGTGTGAATATACAACAATTTATTTAACCATTCATCTATTGATGGACACCTTGGTTGCTTTCAGCTTTTTGCTAAACAGAGCTGCAATAAACATGGGTGTGCATATACCTGTTCGTGTAAAGGCTCTTATTTTTCTAGGGTATATTCCGAGGAGTGGGATTTTTGGGTTGTATGGTAGTTTATTTCTAAATTTTAAGAAAACGCCAGATAGATTTCCAAAGTGGTTGTACCATTTTACATTCCCACCAGCAGTGTATAAGAGTTCCAATCTCTCTGCAGCCTCTCCAACATTTATTCTTTTGTGTTTTTTGGATTAATGCCAGCTTTGTTGGAGTGAGATGGAATCTCATCGTAGTTTTAATTTGCATTTCTCTAATGGCTAATGATCCAGAGCATTTTGTCATGTATCTGTTAGCTGCCGGAATATCTTCTTTAGTGAAGTGTGTGTTGCTGTCCTTTGCCCACTATGTGATTGGGTTGTTTGTCTTTTTGTGGTTGAGTTTTAACAGAATCATGTAGATTTTAGAGATCAGGCACTGGTCGGAGATGTCATAGCTGAAAATTCTTTCCCAGTCTGTAGGTGGTCTTTTTACTCTTTTGGTGAAGTCTTTAGATGAGCATAGGTGTTTGATTTTTAGGAGCTCCCAGTTATCTGGTTTCTCTTCGTCATTTTGGTAATGTTTTGTATTCTGTTTATGCCTTGTATTAGGGCTCCTAACATTGTCCCTATTTTTTCTTCCATGATCTTTATTGTTTTAGTCTTTATGTTTAGGTCTTTGATCCACTTGGAGTTAGTTTTTGTGCATGATGTGAGGCATGGGTCCTGTTTCATTTTTTTTACAAATGGATATCCAGTTAAGGCAGCACGATTTGTTAAAAAGGCTATCTTTTCCCCAATTAACTGACACTGGGCCTTGGTCAAATATCAGCTGCTCATATGTGGATGGATTTATATCTGGGTTCTCAATTCTGTTCCATTGGTCTATGTGCCTGTTGTTGTAAGAGTACCAGGCTGTTTTGACTACTGTGGCTGTGTAATAGGTTCTAAATTCAGGTAGATTGAGGCCTCCCACTTTCTTCTTCTTTTTCAGTAATGCTTTGCTTATCCAGGGCTTCTTTCCCTTCCATATGAAGTTGGTGATTTGTTTCTCCATCACATTAAAAAATGTCCTTGGAATTTGGAACAGAAGTGCATTGTATGTATAGATGGCTTTTGGTAGAATAGACATTTTTACTATGTTAAGTCTTCCTATCCATGAGCAAGGTATGTTTTGCCACTTATGTAGGTCCTTTTTAGTTTCTTGCACTAGTACTTTTCTTTGTATAGGTCTTTTACATATTTGGTAAGATTTATTCCTAAGTATTTTATCTTCTTGGGGGCTACTGTGAATGGTATTGATTTGGTGATTTCCTCTTCGATGTTCTTTTTGTTGATGTAGAGTTATCCAAGTGATTTTTATATGTTTATCTTATAATCTGAGACGCTGTAAAACTCTTCTATTAGTTTCAGTAGTTTTCTGGCGGATTCCTTAGGGTTTTCCATGTATAAGATCATGTCATCTGCAAATAGAGATAATTTTACTTCTTCCTTGCCAATCTGAATGCCCTTTATTTCTTTGTCTAGCCTAATTGCTCTGGCTAAGACCTCTAGCACAATGTTGAATAAGAGCAGTGATAAAGAGCATCCTTGTCTGGTTCCTGTTCTTAAGAGTAATGCTTTCAGGCTCTCTCCGTTTAGAGTGATGTTGGCTGTTGGCTTTGTATAGATGCCCTTTATTATGTTGAGGTATTTTCCTTCAATTCCTATTTTGCTGAGAGTTTTTATCATGAATGGGTGTTGGACTTTGTCAAATGCCTTTTATGCATCAATTGATAAGATCATGTGGTTTCTGTCTTTTGTTTTATTTATATGGTGGATTATATTAATGGTTTTTCTAATATTAAACCAGCCTTGCATAAAATCCCACTTGGTAGTGGTGGATTATTTTTTTCATATGTTGTTGAATTCTATTGGCTAGAATTTTGTTGAGGATTTTTGCATCTATGTTCATGAAGGATATAGGTCTGTAATTTTCTTTTTTTGTGATGTCTTTACCTGGTTTTGGTATCAGGGATATGGTGGCTTCATAGAATGAGTTAGGCAGTATTCCGTCATTTTCTATGCCTGGAAATACCTTTAGTAGTAGTGGTGTTAACTCTTCTCTGAAAGTTTGGTAGAACTCTGCAGTAAAGCTGTCCAGGCCAGAGCTTTTTTTTGTTGGCAGTTTTTTGATTACCTTTTCAATCTGTTTTTTTGCTATGGATCTATTTAGTTGTTCTACTTCTGATTGTGTTAGTTTAAGTAGGTAGTTTTTTTTCTAGGAATTCATCCATTTCTTCTAGGTTTGTGAATTTGTTAGATCATATTTTTTGTAATAATCTGATATGATTCTTTTAATTTCAGTTGGGTCTGTTGTGATGTGGCCCATCTCATTTCTTATTCGAGTTCTTTGTTTCCTTTCCTGTTTTTCTTTAGTCAGTCTGGCCAATGGTTTATCAATTTTGTCAGTTTTTTAAAAGAATCAGCTTTTGGCTTTGTTAATTCTTTCAATTGCTTTTCCGTTCTCTAATTCATTTAGTTCAGCTCTAATTTTTATTATTTGTTTTCTTCTGGTGCCTGATGGATTCTTTTGTTGCTCACTTTCTATTTCTTCAAGTTGTAGGGGCAGTTCTCTGATTTTGGCTCTTTCTTCTTTTTGTATGTGTGCATTTATTGATATAAATTGACCTCTGAGCACTGCTTTTGCTGTGTCCCAGAGGTTTTGATAGGAAGTGTTTTCATTCTCATTGCATTCTATGAATTTCTTTATTCCCTCCTTAATGTCTTCTATAACCCAGTCTTTTTTGAGCAGGGCATTGTTCAGTTTCCAAGTATTTGATTTCTTTTCCCTAATTTTTCTGTTATTGATTTCCACTTTTATAGCCTTGTGGTCTGAGATGATGCTTTGTAATATTTCAGTGTTTTGGATTCTGCTAAGGTGTGTTTTTTGACCTAATATGTGGTCTATTCTAGAGAATGTTCCATTTGTGCTAGAAAAAAAAGTATACTTTGCAGCTGTTGGGTGGAGTGTTCTGTATAAGTCAATGAGGTCAAGTTGGTTGATTGTAGCAATTAGATCTTCCGTGTCTCTATTGAGCTTCTTACTGGAAGTTCTGTCCTTCTCTGAAAGTGGTGTGTTGAAGACTTCTACTATAATTGTGGAGGTGTCTATCTCACTTTTCAGTTCTGTTAAAGTTTGTTTTATGTATCTTGCAGCCATGTCATTGGGTGCATAAATATTTAATATGGTTATATCTTCCTGGTAAATTGTCCCTTTAATCATTATGTAGTGTCCTTCTTTATCCTTTGTGGTGGATTTAACTTTAAGGTCTATTTTGTCAGAAATTAATATTGCTACTCCTGCTCTTTTTTGCTTGTTGTTTGCTTGATATTTTTTTTTTCCATCCTTTGAGTTTTAGTTTGTTTGTGTCTCTAAGTCTAAGGTGTGTCTCTTGTAGGCAGCATATAGACGGATCGTGTTTCTTTATCCAGTTTGAGACTCTCTATCTCTTTATTGGTGCATTTAGTCCATTTACATTCAGTGTAATTATAGATAAGTATGTTTTTAGTGCCGTCATTTTGATGCCTTTTTATGTGTGTTGTTGACAATTTCATTTTTCCACTTACTTTTTTGTGCTGAGACGTTTTTCTTTGTAAATTGTGTGTTCCTCAGTTTCATAGTATTTGACTTTATGTTTGCTGAGTCGTTATGATTTTCTTGGTTGTTATTTTGAGTTATGGAGTTGTTATACCTCTTTGTGGTTACCTTAATTTTTACCCCTATTTTTCTAAGTAAAAACCTAACTTGTATTGTCCTACGTCGCCTTGTATCCCTCTCCATATGGGAGTTCTATGCCACCTGTATTTAGTCCTTCCTTTTGATTATTGTGATCTTTTACATATTGACTTCAATAATTCCCTGTTTTGAGCTTTTTTTTCTTTTTAAAATTAATCTTAATTTGTTTTTGTGATTTCCCTCTTTGAGTTGATATCAGGATGTTCTGTTCTGTGACCTTGTGTTGTGCTGCTATCTGATCTTATTGGTTTTCTGACCAAAGAATTTCCTTTAGTATTTCTTGTAGCTTTGGTTTTGTTTTTGCAAACTCTCTAAGCTTGTGTTTATCTGTAAATGTTTTAATTTTGCCTTCATATTTTAGAGAGAGTTTTGCTGGATATATGATCCTTGGGTGGCAGTTTTTCTCCCTCAGTGCTCTGTATGTGTCATCCCATTGCCTTCTTGACTACATAGTTGCTGCTGAGTAGTCTGAACTTATTCTTATAGATTTTCCTTTGTAGGAGACCTTTCTTTTATCCCTGGCTGCTTTTAAAATTTTCTCTTTATCTTTGGTTTTGGCAAGTTTGATGATAATATGTCTTGGTGATTTTCTTTTTGGATCAATCTTAAATGGGGTTCGATGAGCATCTTGGATAGATATTCTTTCGTCTTTCATGATGTCAGGGAAGTTTTCTGCCAGCAGATCTTCAACTATTCTCTCTGTATTTTCTGTTATCCCTCCCTGTTCTGGGACTCCAATCACATGCAAGTTATTTTTCTTGATAGAATCCCACTTGATTCTTAGGGTTTCTTCATTTTTTAAATTCTTTTATCTGATTTTTTTCAGCTATATTGGTGTCAATTCCCTTGTCCTCCAGACCCTCCACCCTGCATTCCAATTGCTCGAGTCTGCTCCTCTGACTTCGTATTGAGTTGTTTAATTCTGTAATTTTACTGTCAGTCTTTTGGATTTCTGAATGCTGTCTCTCTAAGGATTCTTGCAGCTTATTAATTTTTCCACTATGTTCTTGAATAATCTTTCTGAGTTCTTCACCTGCTTTATCAGTGTGTTCCTTGGCTTTTTCTGTGAAAAAAAAGATAGCCTTATTTCATTTCTGAGGTCATCCCTGATGTTTTGAAGCATTCTGTAAATTAGTTTTTTATATTCTGCATCTGGCAATTCCAGGATTGTATCTTCATTTGGGAAAGATTTTGATTCTTTACTCTGGGGAGCTGTAGAAGCAATTGTGGTCTGCTTCTTTATGTGGTTTGATATCGACTGCTGTCTCCGAGCAATCTCTAAGATGTTGTAGTGATTTATTCTATATTTGCTCACTGAGTCTTATCTCGTTTTGTTTTCTTTCAATATACATAGGCGGGCTACTAGATTGCACTGTCTTGATTGTTGTAGCCCTTGAATCACTTATGTCCTATTACCAGCTGGTTTGGGCTGTTACCAGATACATAAGCCTAAGAGTCCATTCACTATTCTTGAGTAGAATCTGATTTTGGATCATCAAGTGTGTGGTGCAGACTGTCACCTACCCACCTACAGAAGTTCTGGTAATAGTTGTGTGCACCAGATTCTAGTAGCAGCAGGGGTTCACACTCCAGGGGGTCAGGCTGCTGACAGGCTTCCCTCAAGTGCCAGTGAAGTAGGTGTGTCTCTATTCCTAAAGCACTTTGGTGGGTGGGCTCTGCAGCTGTACCTTAGGCCCCCAATGCAAGTACCTCTACTGATTGGTAGGTGTCACCCTCCTTAGACCCCTAAGGCCAGAGGCTAGGTGGTCTGGGGGGAGCTTCAGCCCTCAGTTCCCTGTTGTGTGTCAGTGAGGGCTCTGTTGAATACACAGGGATATCAGACCTGGGAAACTTTTTTTTCCAGTAATCTGCTAAAACAATTACAGTCAGACCCGTATCAGAATTGCCTTTGCATTATAATAGCCACCTTGTTCCCTGTAGGGATGAAAGCCTAAGACTGTGGATCACATATGTTTGGCTGGAGCTCGTTCTGTGTTTTTAGTCCAATTAGGGAAGGATTTTTGGTCCCTGGGTTTTTTGTAGATGCTTCTCTCAGGCCAGGAGAATGGGTTAGGGAACGACCAAAAAAAGAAAAACCACTGTGCACTTCACTTTCTGTCTCAGGAGATTCCAATGTTAATGAAGCCGCCTGGGAAGGGGAGGGGAGTGTTCATATAAATAGGAGAGAGTAGCACCCTGGAATATAGACAAAGTTACTTATCTTGCTTGGGGTGACTGTTTTATCTGAGATTCCCAAGGGTCGTGTTGACTGTCTGCGCTGGCTGGGTTGAGATTGCCCCCCAGGTTCAGGCCCGCATCCCATGCTTGTGCTGTCTCAGAAGCTGTGGTCAGTTCCTCCACTCCCAGTCCAAAGCCCAGCGCCAAGGTTCCCCGGCTGGGACGCCACACTCCAGGCTCCAAAACCAGTCGCTGCCTCCCAGTGACTTCTCCTCCTGTCAGCTGCGTCGTTGCGCTGCCTGCGTGCACTGGCTAGGCTTCCTCTGAGGTCACTTCTGGGGGTTAGGGCTGTGTCCCGTGTTTGCGCCGTCTCAGGATGCCGTGCTCAGCTCCCCTGCGCCCAGTCCAAAGCCTGGTGCCGAGGTTTCCTGACTGGGAAGCTGGCTCCAGGCTCTGAAAACAGTCGCTGCTTCCCCGTGGTTCTTCATTCCCAGTTCCCAGTCTTTGTCAATCAGGTCAACTCTTTAGATCTGTGTTTGGTGGTCAGGTTCATAGATTGTCATGTATGTGATCGATTCACTTGTTTTTCCAAGTCTTTGTTGCAAGAGGGATCCGAGGTAGCTTCTACCTAGTCACCCATCTTGGCCCTGCCTCTCATATCCCATGTTTTAATTGGGTTATTTGTCTTTTTGTTATTGAGTACTTGCCATATCATGTAGATTTTAGATAACAGAGGCTGATTGGAATTGTCAGAGCGAAAAACTTTTTCCCAGTCTGTAGGTAATCATTTTACTCTTTTGGTGAGGTCTTTGGAGGAGCATAGGTATTAGATTTTTTAGGAGCTCCTTAGTTTTTTAGTTATCTAGTTTCTCTTCTGGTGTTTTCTGCATTGTTAGTAATGTTTTGTATACTGTTTATGCCATGTATTAGGGGTCATAGCATTGTCCCTATTTTTTTCCATGATTTTTATCATTTTAGATTTTATGTTTAGGTCATTGATCAGTTTTGAGTTAGTATTTGTGCATGGTCTGAGGTATGGGTCTTGTTTCATTTATTTTCAGATGATATTCAGTTATGCCAGCACCATTTAACAAAGACACTGTTTTTTCCCCCATTTAACTGACTTTGGGCCTTTGTCAAATATCAGCTGCTCATATGTGGATGGATTTATATCTGTTCTATTGTTCTATGCATCTGTTGTTGTACTAGTACCAAGCTGTTTTGATTTCTCTGGCACTATAATATGTTATAAAAGCAGATAGCATGAGGCCTCCCACTTTGTTCCTTTTTTTTTTTTTTCTTCAGTAATGCTTTTTTTATCCAGGGCCTCTTTCCTTTCCATATGAAGATGGTGATTTGTTTCTCCATCTCATTAAAAAAATGTCATTGGTATTTGGATTGTGACTGCATTGTATCTATAGATGTTTTGGGGTGGAATAGACATTTTTACAATGTTGAGTCTTCCAATCCATGAGCAAGGTATGTTTTTCCACTTATGTAAGTCTCTTTTGGTTTCTTGCAGTAGTGTCTTATAGTTTTCTTTGCATATGCCTTTTAAGTCTCTGGTTAGATTTATTCCTAAGTATTTTATCTTCTTGGGGGCTATTGTAAATGGTATTGATTTGTGATATCTTCTTTGATGTTCTCTTTGTTGGTGTAGAGGAATACAACTGATTTTTGTATGTTTATCTTGTATCTTGATGCCCTGCTGAAATGTTCTATTAGTTTCAGTTGTTTTCTTAAGGATTCTTTAGGGTTTTCTGTGTAAAAGACCATGTCATCTGCAAATAGAGATACTTTTACTTCTTCTTTGCAATTTGGATGCCGTTTATTTCTTTATGTAGCCTAACTGCTCTGGCTAGGACCTCCAGCACAATGTTGAATAAGAGTGGGGATAAAGGGCATCCTTGCCTGGTTCCTGATCTCTAGGGAAATGTTTTCAGACTCTGTTCATTTAGGGTGATGTTGGCTGTTGGCTTTATATAAAAAAAAAAAAAAATACCCTTTATTATGTTTAGGGATTTTCCTTTTATTCCTATTTTGCTGAGAATTTTTATCATGAATGGGCTTTGGACTTTTTCAAATCCCTTTTCTGCATCAGTTGATAAGAACATGTGGTTCTTTGTTTTATTTATATGATGGATTACATTGATTGTTTTTCTAATGTTGAAACATCCTTGCATACCTGGAATGAATCCCACTTTGCCTTGGTGAATTATTTTTTTGATATGTTGTTGAGTTCTATTGGCTAGAATTTCCCTAAAGATTTTTGCATCTAAGATCGTGAGGGATATAGGTCTGTAATTTTCTTTTTTTGTGTGCTATCTTTACCTGATTTTGGTATAAAGGACAATGTGACTTCATAGAATGAGTTTGGGAGCATTCCATCCCTTTCTATGCTCTGAAATATCTTTAATAGTAGTGGTGTTTACAGTTCTATTTAAATTTGGTAGAATTCTCCAGTGAAACCATCAAGGACAGGTTTTTTTTGTTTTTGTTTTTGTTGGGAGTTTTTAAATTACCTTTTCAATCTCTCCTTTAGTTATGAGTTTATTTAGTTGTTCTTCCTCTGTTTGTTTTAGTTTAGGTAGGTAGTGTGTTTCTAGAAATTTATCCATTTCTTCTAGGTTTTCAAATTTGCTAGAGTACAATTTTTCATGGTAATCTCATGTGATTCTTTTAATTTCAGTTGGCTATATCGTGATATTGCCCATCTCATTTCTTATTCAGGTTATTTGCTTCATCTCCTGTTTTTCTTTTGTCAATTTGGCCAATGGTTTATTGATTTTGTTAATCTTTTCAAAGAACCAGCTTTTGGTCTTGTTAACTCTTTCGATGGTTTTTCTATTCTCTATTTCGTTTAATTCTGCTCTAATTTTTATTATTTGCTTTCTTCTGGTGCCTGAAGGTTTCTTTGTTGGTCTCTTTCTTTTTCTTCAAGTTGTAGGGATAATTCTTTGATTTTGGCCCTTTCTTCTTTTTGGATGTGTGCATTTATTTTTGTAAATTGATGTCTGAGCACTGTTTTAGCTGTGTCCTAAAGATTCTGATAGAAAGTGTTTGCATTCTCATTGAATTCTATGAATTTCTTTTTTTCTGACCTTAATTTTTTCTATAACCCGGTTGTTTTTGAGCAAGGTTTTGTTCAGTTTCCATATGTTTGATTTCTTTTGCCTGCTTTTTCTGTTATGGATTCCTACTTTTATGGTAAGAGAGGATTCTTGGTAATATTTCAGTTCTTTGCATTCTGTTAAGACTTGCTTTATGACCTAATATGTGCTCTGTTCTAGAGAATGTTCCCTGTGCCTTGCAAAAGAAAGTACCCTTCTCTGCTGTTGGGAGGAGTGTTCTATACATTTCTACTAGGTCAAGCTCATTGATTTTGGGACTTAGATCTTATGTGTGTTTACTGAGCTTCTTTCTGTATGTTATGTCCTTCGCCAAAAATGGTATGTTGAAGTCTCCTACTATTATTGTGGAGCTGTCTATCTTGCTTTTCAGTGCTGTTAGAGTTTGTTTTATGTATCTTGAAGTGCTTTCATTGGGTTCGTAAATATTTAATATGGTCATTTCCTCCCGGTATATTGTCCCCTTAATCATTATACAGTGTCCTTCCCTATCCTTTTTGGTGGATTTAACTTTGAAGCCTGTTTTGTCAGAAATGAGTACTGCCACTCAAACTCTTTTTTGATTGTTGTTTGCTTGATATATTTTTTTCCATTCTTTGAGGTTTAGTTTGTTTGTGTCTTTAAGTCTAAGGTGTGTCTTTTCTAGGCGGTATATAGATGGGTTGTGTTTCTTATCCATTCTGCCATTCTCTATTTCTTTACTGGTGCATTTAGTCCATTTACATTCTGCATGATTAGGGATAGGTATGAGTTTAATGCCATCATTTTAATGTGACTTTTTTTTTTTTTTGGCGTTCTTGTCAGTTTCTTTTTTCTACTTAATTTTTTGTGCTGAGTATTTTTTGCTTTATAAATTGTCTTTTCCACTTTTTCATTGTTGTTGATTTTGTTTTTACTGGGTCTTTATGTTTTTCTTGTATTTTATTTTGATGTGTAAAATTGTTAGTCTCCTTTGTGGTTACCTTATTATTTACTCCTTTTTTCTAAGTTTAAACCTAACTTTTATCTTTCTGTATAGCCTTGACTGCCTCTCCATATGGAAGATCTATGACTACATTTTTTTAGTCCCTTTTTATTTATTTAATGTTCTCATCTTTTACATAGTGACTTCTCTGTTTTCTTGTTTTAAGCTTTTATTATCTTGATTTATTTTTATGATTTCCCTATCTGGGTTGATATCTGGATTTTCTGTCCTGTGTTTTATTCATGGGTTGTTATCTGATGTTATTAATTTTCTAACCAGAGGACTCCCTTTAATATTTCTTGTAGTTTGGGTTGGTTTTTGCAAATTCCCTAAAGTTCTCTTCACCTGGAAATGTCCTAATTTCATCTTCATATTTGAGATACAGTTTTGCTGGATATATGATTCTTGACTGGCAATTTTTTTTTCCTTCAACAGTTTTTATATGTCATCCCATTGCCCTCTTGCTTGCATGGTTTCTGCTGAGTAGTCTGAAATTATTCTTATTGACTCTCCTTTGTGACTTTTCCATTATGCATAGTCGCTCTTCAAGTTATCTCTATGTCTTTGGTTTTGGCAGTTTTGATTATAAATAATGTCTTGGTGACTTTCTTTTGAGATCTACCTTGTGTGGGGTTCAATGAGCATCTTGGATAGATATCTTCTCATCTTTGAAAATATCAGGGAAGTTTTCTGACTACAAATCTTCAACAATTCTCTATGTATTTTCTGTTCTCCCTCTCTGTTCTGGTACTCTAATTACTCATAGGTTATTTCTCTTGATAGAGTTCCCCATGATTTTTAGAGTTTCTACATTTTTTTGAAATTCTTTTATCTTATTTTTCTTTGACTATATTGGTGTCAAGTGTTTTATCTTGAGTCTCACTAATTCTGACTTCCATTTCCTCAGTCTGCTCCTCCAACTTTCTATTGAGTTCTCTGATTCTGAAATTTTATTGTTAATCTTCTGAATTTCTGATTGCTGTCTCTCTATGGATTCTTGCAGCCTGTTAAATTTTTATTATGCTCTTAAATAACCTTCTTAATTTCCTCAACAGCTTTATCTATGTGTTCCTTGGCTTATTCTGCATTTTGCCTGATCTCTTGAAAAGTTCTGTATGTTTTGTATTCTACCTCTGGTAATTCTAGGAATACCTCTTCATCTGGAAGATTCTTTGATTTTTTGTCTTGGGAGCTTGTTGAAGTGATCATGGTCTGCCTCTTTATGTGATTTGATATTGACTGTTGTCTTCAAACCATCTATAAGTTATTGTATTAATTTATTTTATATTTGCTTACTGTGTCCTAGCTTCTTGCTTTGTTTTGTTTTGATATACCCAAATTATTGGAGTTTTTGAAGCTTAATACCTTGTCACCAAATGACTATAGCTTACCAGGTATGAGAGCCAAGGAGTACATTCACTTTTCTTGTATGGATTCAGCTCCGGTGTCCAGGTAGTCGGTCACCAAGTGTGTGGTGCAGACTCTCACCTATGATCTTAGAGGAGCAGCGATGATTGCTATATGCACAGATTTCTCGTTGCAGCAGTAGGTCACACTCTGAGCAAGACAGGGAGCTGACCACCATCCCCCAAGTGTCTGTAAGGAAGCTGTGTCCCTGTTCTGTAGGTACACAGGTGGGTGATGTCTGTGGCTGTACTATAGGCACCCAATGCTTTTAACTGTAAGGGCTGGTATACACCATTTGTCCTTGGACACCTGTTGTGGGTGGCTCAGCAGCATGGGTGGAGCCACCAGACTTCAGGCTTCTGATGTGGGTAGATGAGGACCCTCCTTAATAGGCAGAGCAGTATCAAACATCAAAAATCAGCCTCTCCACTGCACAGTTGAAACAGCTAAAGTCAGACTTTAAGCACATATATGCTTGCATTGTGACAACAAGGGTCTAGTTGCTGAAATGGGGCCACACAGGTCCATGCAGGGGTGAAATTCATTCAAAATCTGTGTTCCACTTGTGGCTGGACAGGAGCTGCTTCCATCCTGAGTTCCCAGTTAGGGGAGCCAGCAGATTATTTTTTCCCCATTTGTTGATTTGTTCCTTCTCCAAGGCCAGGAGAATGGCTCAGCATGCAGCAGGACCTATCTCAGGCCCAGGGAAATTGACTGTCACTGAAGCCGGCTCGGGGCCTGTGGCAGAGGGAGGAGGGGTCAGATAAATGGGAGAGCATTCTTTCGAGAGGGGAGCTATTCGATCCACACATTGAATTAGGTGTGAGCACTTATCTTATGGCAAGAACTCTGTTCTTCACTGATTCCAAATGCGTGAGTAGGCTCTGTGCTGCTGGCTCTCTGTGGCTAAGGAAACCACATTCTGAATGCTTCCACCAGCCCTGCCATGGTCATTGCAGGGGGCCAGGGCTGAGGGGGTCCAGTTCCAGCTGAGTCAGGTCCAGCAGCTCCTCACTGCTTCTGAACCGTCTCTTCCTCTTTCTGCTGCTCAGTCTGATTTCTTAATTTTGCATTCGATGTTCAGGGCTTCTAGCTTGTCATATATACAATCAATTCACTTGTTTTTTTTTTTTTTTGAGTCTTTGTTGTAAAAGGGACCACTGGATGTGTCTGACTACTCTGCCATCTTAGCCCTGCCCCTCCTTGGCTAATATTTTTTAAAGCTCATTTTTATGAGCTCCTTATTCTTAAAATGCTTTACAGGTAAAATCTGATCAAATCTTCACAATAATAAGATAAGAACTAACTTATGTCCAATATTCAGGTTAGGAAACTGAGGCATGAAAAAATAATTTGCTAAATTACACATTGAGAATATTTTTTCTGTTTCGGTCTAGGAAGGTTGACTTTAGAGTCCTCGATCTTAACTACTTTATTATACCACAATGGTTGTCTCTAATTAGACCATGAAATTTTGTTTTTATATTCTTAATACATTACTGCATTCATAAAGATCTATACCTGGCAGTGTATGCAATGGTAAAACTATTCAAATTTAACCTTCCATAAAAATTATTTATCCTCTGTAATACAAGCTTAGAGATGTTGAAGGCTTATATTTATAGATAGAATATAAAAAGGTGTGGCAAACAGATTGATACTTTGAAGCAAGAACAGAATTTGGCCTGCCACCACCATAAGGAGAAGGCCTTACTTTCAGTCTCCTTTACCAGGATGAAGGGGATGAAGTATCAGGCCCTGGCTAGTCACCTAAGCAGCTTGTCAGTAATCAAGAATGAGGAGTTGTGAAAGCTCGGGATGGAAGATGGAATCCAAATTCCAACACTCTTGTTTCTGTTATTCCTCTCTTCTAGCCCCTGTGGAATAAATGGAATTTCACTTTGGATATTAAAAAAAAAAAAAAAAGTGGTACGTATATAAACAGCTCTTTCATCTCTTCATTGAAGCAAGAAAAATAAATATATTGTGAACTCACATATGAAGCACCCACACTTAGGAAACATTTAAAATGTATGAACACATTGTCTAGTTACCACCACTATCTGTTTCAAAATTTTGCCATCATCACCCTTAAAGAAGCTGAGTGCATACTAAGCAATGACTCCCTCCACCCCTTGTAACCATTAATAAACATTGATTTCCATATATTTTCCTATTCTAGGTATTTCATATAGTGGAATCACACTATATTTGTTCTTTTGTGACTGGCCTAGTTCACTCACCATAATGTTTTCAAGGTTCATCCATGTTGTAGCATATATGACTAATATTCTATTGTATATATATATATATATACCACATTTTGTTAATCCACTCATTTGTTGATGGACATTTAGTTTTTTTTTCCTCCAATCTTTGAGCTATTGTGAATAATGCTGCGTTGCATAATTACTTTTTAATCTCAATGCCTTTTCAATAAAGGAAAGAACATTTTTCAACCATTAAAAAATAGTATGAATTGAGTTTTTGTCAAATGACTATTCATTATTTGTCCTTATATAAAGCTGATTTCATTTACAACAGAAGATATATTTCTTTCTTTTTTTTTTTTTTTTCAAGTTTACATATCCCTAAAAGAATATGATTTTTTTAAAAAAAAAATCCATACTTACTGAATAGAGACTTGGGGAACTTGGTGTATACAAGCTCCAGAATACTCAGCATTTCCCAAGGCAACCATGAAAAGACTGTCATTTTTGTTGCCCGTCAGTCCAGCTCTGTACAGTGATTGTAATGTAATATTTACAGGGCTATGTAACTGTTAATGTTGTGTGTCAACTTGGCTAGGCTATCAGTCGCACTAGTTTGGCAGGTGTGCTTCATTGATGTAATCACATTCAATTTTTTGAACGTGAAAGGGAGTTTCTTTGGGGGTGTGGCCTGCCTCCAGTATGTCAGTGGATGTTCCGGCAGAGCTACTTTTGTCTCTCTACCCTGCTATCTTCTTGTTGTCTGACCTCCAGTTCTTGAGACTTAAGCCTGCAGGAGTCTCCAGCCTGCTGCCCAAACTTGGATTTGGAATTTGTCAGGCCCTGCAATTGCATGAGCCATTTTCTTGAAGTAAATCCTTCTCTTTGTATTTATATATGTTTCCCTGGTTTTACTCCTCTAGAGAACCCAGACTGAGACAGGTTATTTGCTCTCTCTGTCTCTGTGTGTGTCTCTGTCTCTTTCTACACACACACACACACACACACACACAGGCACACGCTTCAGGGTACTCAAAAGTACCTTTTCCAAATCCTTAATAATAAATGAACATTCAAAAATATAAGTGTACACACTAAATACTGGAAAAATTACGAAGAAATGTAAAAGGCTAGGGGTTGTTTTTTCTGATATTCCAGCATCATTATTAGGGAAAAAAGTAATTCAAATGCAAATTACCACATTGGCATAATTAAGGAAATTGCTAATCCATATTGTAGCACAAATATGAGTGCTAGACTTTTTTAGACACTGCTTTTGTTGTTGCTGTTAGTTGCTGTTGAGTCAAGTTCTACTCATAGGACTCAAGAGTAGAACTGCTTCATAGGTTTTTCAAGGCTGTGACCATTTGGAAGCACATTTCTAGCCCTGTCTTCTAAGGCACCTCTGGGTAGGATCAAACTACCAGCCTTTCAGCTAGTAGTTGAGCACTTAACCATTTGTGTCATTAAGGGACTCCTTAGGGACAATACTGGCATAGCTCTTATGAAGAACACTTTCATTATACTTATGAAATGCATACAAAATGTATAGAATTTTTGTTACATTATTGATATCTATTAAAAATATCTTTCCAGAAAATTATCAGTTATATGGGCAGATAAATAATAATGGAAATATGTTTATCACATTGTTAGTTGTAGCACCAAGAAGTAGAAATAGTATTAATGAGAATAACAATTTTTATGTGTTATAATATCTGTAGATGCATTTGCTTTATGACAGAATGCTATAAAATGAATTTTAAAAAAGAACAAAAAACCAAACCCACTGCCGTTGAATCAATTCCATCTCAGTGACCCTACAGGACAGATGAGAACTGTCCCATAGGGTTTTCGAGACTGTAAATCTTTACAAAAGCTGAATGCCACATCTTTCTCCCACAGAGGTACTGGTGGTTCCGAAACGCCTGCCTTTCAGTTAGCAGGGTAATGTTTTAATCGCTGCACCACTAGAGTTCCCATAAAATGAATGATATTCTTGTTAGGTGCTGTCAAGTCAGTTCAGATTCTTAGTAGCCCCATGTAAACAGAATCAAACACTGCCCAGTCCTGCACCATCCTCATAATCTTTGTTATGCTTGAGCCCATTGTTGAAGCCACTATGTCAATTCATCTTGTTGAGGGTCTTCCTCTTTTTTGCTGTACCTCTACTTTATCAAGTATGAAGTCCTTCTCCAGGGACTGGTCCCTCCTGATAACATGCCTAAAACCAGTGAGAAGACTCACCATACTAGCTTCCAAGGAGCATTCTGGTTATACTTTTTCCAAGACAGATTTTGTTTTCTGGCAGTCAGTGGTATATTCAATATTCTTCCTCAACACCATAATTCAAAGGCATCAATTCTTCTTCAGTCTTCATTATTAATTGTCTAGCTTTTGCTTGCAGATGAAGCTATTGAAAACACCATGGTTTGAGTCAGACACATTTATTTTTTTATTAACTTTTATTAAGCTTCAAGTGAACGTTTACAAATCCAATCAGTCTGTCACATATAAGTTTACATACATCTTTCTCCTTATTCCCACTTGCTCTTCCCCTATTGAGTGAGCCCTTCCAGTCTCTCCTTTCGTGACAATTTTGCCAGCTTCCCACTCTCTCTATCCTCCCATCCCCCCTCAAGACAAGAGTTGCCAACACACTCAAGTGTCCACCTGATATAATTAGCTCACTCTTCATCAGCATCTCTCTCCCACCCGCTCACCAGTCCCTTTCATGTCTGATGAGTTGTCTTCGGGGATGGTTCTTGTCCTGTGCCGACAGAAGGTCTGGGGAGCGTGGCCGCTGGGATTTCTCTAGTCTCAGTCAGACCATTAAGTATGGTCTTTTTATGAGAATTTGGGGTCTGCATCCCACCAATCTCCTGTTCCCTCAGGAGTTCTCTGTTGTGCTCCCTGTCAGGGCAGTCATCGATTGTGGCCAGGCACCAACTAGTTCTTCTGGTCTCAGGATGATGTAGGTCTCTGGTTCATGTGGCCCTTTCTGTCTCTTGGGCTCTTAGTTGTCGTGTGATCCTGGTGTTCTTCATTTTCCTTTGCTCCAGGTGGGTTGAGACCAATTGATGCATCTTAGATGGCCGCTTGTTAGCATATAAGACCCCAGACGCCACATTTCAAAGTGGGATGCAGAATGTTTTCATAATAGAATTATTTTGCCAATTGACTTAGAAGTCCCCTCAAACCATGTTCCCCAGACCCCCGCCCCTGCTCCGCTGACCTTTGAAGCATTCATTTTATCCCAGAAACTTCTTTGCTTTTGGTCCAGTCCAATTGAGCTGACCTTCCATGTATTGAGTGTTGTCTTTCCCTTCACCCAAAGCAGTTCTTATCTACTGATTAATCAATAAAAAACCCTCTCCCTCCCTCTCTCCCTCCCCCCTTCGTAACCACAAATGTATGTGTTCTTCTCAGTTTTTACTATTTCTCAAGATCTTATAATAGTAGTCTTATACAATATTTGTCCTTTTGCCTCTGACTAATTTCGCTCAGCATAATGCCTTCCAGGTTCCTCCATGTTATGAAATTTTTCACAGATTCGTCATTGTTCTTTATCGATGCATAGTATTCCATTGTGTGAATATGCCACAATTTATTTACCCATTCATCCGTTGATGGACACCTTGGTTGCTTCCAGCTTTTTGCTATTGTAAACAGAGCTGCAATAAACATGGGTGTGCATATATCTGTTTGTATGAAGGCTCTTGTATCTCTAGGGTATATTCCCAGGAGTGGGATTTCTGGGTTGTATGGTAGTTCTATTTCTAACTGTTTAAGATAACGCCAGATAGATTTCCAAAGTGGTTGTACCATTTTACATTCCCACCAGCAGTGTATAAGAGTTCCAGTCTCTCTGCACCCTCTTCAACATTTATTATTTTGTGCTTTTTGGATTAATTCCAGCCTTGTTGGTGTGAGATGGCATCTCACTGTAGTTTTAATTTGCATTTCTCTAATGGCTAATGATCGAGAGCATTTTCTCATGTATCTGTTGGCTGCCTGAATATCTTCTTTAGTGAAATGTGTGTTCATATCCTTTGCCCATTTCTTGATTGGGTTGTTTGTCTTTTTGTGGTAGAGTTTTGACAAAATCATGTAGATTTTAGAGATCAGGCGCTGGTCTGAGATGTCATAGCTGAAAATTCTTTCCCAGTCTGTAGGTGGTCTTTTTACTCTTTTGGTGAAGTCTTTAGATGAGCATAGGTGTTTGATTTTTAGGAGCTCCCAGTTATCGGGTTTCTCTTCATCCTTTTTGGTAATGTTTTGTATTCCGTTTATGCCTTGTATTAGGGCTCCTAGGGTTGTCCCAATTTTTTCTTCCATGATCTTTATCGTTTTAGTCTTTATGTTTAGGTCTTTGATCCACTTGGAGTTAGTTTTTGTGCATGGTGTGAGGTATGGGTCCTGTTTCATTCTTTTGCAAATGGCTATACAGTTATGCCAGCACAATTTGTTAAAAAGACTATCTTTTCCCCAGTTAACTGACACTGGGCCTTTGTCAAATATCAGCTGCTCATACGTGGTTGGATTTATATCTGGGTTCTCAATTCTGTTCCATTGGTCTATGTGCCTGTTGTTGTACCAGTACCAGGCTGTTTTAACTACTGTGGCTGTATAATAGGTTCTGAAATCAGGTAGAGTGAGGCCTCCCACTTTCTTCTTCTTTTTCAGTATGCTTTGCTTATCCGGGGCTTCTTTCCCTTCCATATGAAATTGGTAATTTGTTTCTCTAACGCCTTAAAATATGACATTGGAATTTGGATTGGAAGTGCGTTAAATGTATAGACGGCTTTTGGTAGAATAGACATTTTTACTATGTTAAGTCTTCCTATCCATGAGCAAGGTATGTTTTTCCACTTAAGTATGTCCTTTTGAATTTCTTGTAGTAGAGCTTTGTAGTTTTCTTTGTATAGGTCTTTTACATCCTTGGTAAGATTTATTCCTAAGTATTTTATCTTCTTGGGGGCTACTGTGTTTGGTATTGATTTGGTTATTTCCTCTTTGGTGTTCTTTTTGTTGATGTAGAGGAATCCAAGTGATTTTTGTATGTTTATTTTATAACCTGAGACTCTGCCAAACTCTTCTATTAGTTTCAGTTGTTTTCTGGAGGATTCCTTAGGGTTTTCTGTGTATAAGATCATGTCATCTGCAAATAGTGATAACTTTACTTCCTCCTTGCCAATCTGGATACCCTTTATTTCTTTGTCTAGCCTAATTGCCCTGGCTAGGACTTCAAGTACGATGTTGGATAAGAGCAGTGATAAAGGGCATCCTTGTCTGGTTCCCGTTCTCAAGGGAAGTGCTTTCAGGTTCTCTCCATTTAGAGTGATATTGGCTGTTGGCTTTGCATAGATGCCCTTTATTATGTTGAGGAATTTTCCTTCAATTCCTATTTTGGTAAGAGTTTTTATCATAAATAGGTGTTGGACTTTGTCAAATGCCTTTTCTGCATCAATTGATAAGATCATGTGGTTTTTATCTTTTGTTTTATTTATGTGATGGATTACATTAATGATTTTTCTGATATTAAACCAGCCTTCCATACCTGGTATAAATCCCACTTGATCAGGGTGAATTATTTTTTTGATGTATTGTTGGATTCTATTGGCTAGAATTTTGTTGAGGATTTTTGCATCTATGTTCATGAGGGATATAGGTCTATAATTTTCTTTTTTTGTGTGACGTCTTTACCTGGTTTTGGTATCAGGGAGATGGTGGCTTCATAGAATGAGTTGGGTAGTATTCCGTCATTTTCTATGCTTTGAAATACCTTCAGTAGTAGTGGTGTTAACTCTTCTCTGAAAGTTTGGTAGAACTCTGCAGTGAACCCGTCCGGGCCAGGACTTTTTTTGTTGGAAGTTTTTTGATTACTGTTTCAATCTCTTTTTTTGTTATGGGTCTATTTAGTTGTTCTACTTCTGAATGTGTTAGTTTAGGTAGGTAGTGTTTTTCCAAGAATTCATCCATTTCTTCTAGGTTTTCAAATTTGTTAGAGTACAATTTTTCATAATAATCTGAAATGATTCTTTTAATTTCATTTGGTTCTGTTGTGATGTGGTCCTTCTCGTTTCTTATTCGGGTTATTTGTTTCCTTTCCTGTATTTCTTTAGTCAGTCTAGCCAATGGTTTATCAATTTTGTTAATTTTTTCAAAGAACCAGCTTTTGGCTTTGTTAATTCTTTCAATTGTTTTTCTGTTCTCTAATTCATTTAGTTCAGCTCTAATTTTGATTATTTGTTTTCTTCTGGTGCCTGATGGGTTCTTTTGTTGCTCAGTTTCTATTTGTTCAAGTTGTAGGGACAGTTCTCTGCTTTTGGCTCTTTCTTCTTTTTGTATGTGTGCATTTATCGATATAAATTGGCCTCTGAGCACTGCTTTTGCTGTGTCCCAGAGGTTTTGATAGGAAGTATTTTCTTTCTCGTTGCATTCTATGAATTTCCTTATTCCCTCCTTGATGTCTTCTATAACCCAGTCTTTTTTCAGGAGGGTATTGTTCATTTTCCAAGTATTTGATTTCTTTTCCCTAGTTTTTCTGTTATTGATTTCAAGTTTAATTGCCTTGTGGTCTGAGAAGATGCTTTGTAATATTTCGATGTTTTGGACTCTGCAAAGGTTTGTTTTATGACCTAATATGTGGTCTATTCTAGAGAATGTTCCATGTGCACTAGAAAAAAAAGTATATTTTGTAGCAGTTGGGTGGATAGTTGTGTATAAGTCAATGAGGTCAAGTTGGTTGATTGTTGTAAGTAGGTCTTCCGTGTCTCTGTTGAGCTTCTTACTGGATGTCCTGTCCTTCTCCGAAAGTGGTGTGTTGAAGTGTCCTACTATAAATGTGGAGGTGTCTATCTCACTTTTCAATTCTGTTAAACTTTGATTTATTCATCTTGCAGCCCTGTCATTCTGTGCATAAATATTTAATACGGTTATGTCTTCCTGATCAATTGTCCCTTTTATCATTATATAGTGTCCTTCTTTATTCTTTGTGGTGGATTTAAGTCTAAAGTCTATTTTGTCAGAAATTAATATTGCTACTCCTCTTCTTTTTTGCTTATTGTTTGCTTGATATATTTTTTTCCATCCTTTGAGTTTTTGTTTGTTTGTGTCTCTAAGTCTAAGGTATGTCTCTTGTAGGCAGCATATAGATGGATCGTGTTTCTTTATCCAGTCCGTGACTCTCTGTCTCTTTATTGGTGCATTTAGTCCATTTACATTCAGCGTAATTATGGATAAATAAGTTTTTAGTGCTGTCATTTTGATGCCTTTTCATGTGTGTTGTTGGCCATTTCATTTTTCCACATACTTTTTTGTGCTGAGACGTTTTTCTTGGTAAATTGTGAGATTCTCATTTTCATAGTGTTTGACTTTATGTTAGTTGAGTCGTTACGTTTTTCTTGGCTTTTATCTTGAGTTATGGAGTTGTTATACCTTTTTGTGGTTACCTTATTATTTACCCCTATTTTTCTAAGTAAAAACCTAACTTGTATCATTCTATATCGCCTTGTATTACTCTCCATCTGGCAGTTCAATGCCTCCTGTATTTAGTCCCTCTTTTTCATTATTTTGATCTTTTACCTATTGACTTCCATGATTCCCTGTTATGTGTATTATTTTATTTATTTATTTTTTTTAATTAATCTTAATTTGTTTGTTTTTGTGATTTCCCTATTTGCGTTGATATCAGGATGTTCTGTTTTGTGACCTTGTATTGTGCTGGTATCTGATATTATTGGTTTTCTGACCAAACAATATCCTTTAGCGTTTCTTGTAGCTTTGGTTTGGTTTTTGCAAATTGTCTAAACTTGTGTTTATCTGTAAATATCTTAATTTCGCCTTCATATTTCAGAGAGAGTTTTGCTGGATATATGATCCTTGGCTGGCAGTTTTTCTCCTTCAGTGCTCTGTATATGTCGTCCCATTCCCTTCTTGCCTGCATGGTTTCTGCTGAGTAGTCTGAACTTATTCTTATTGATTCTCCCTTGAAGGAAACCTTTCTTTTCTCCCTGGCTGCTTTTAAAATTTTCTGTGTATCTTTGGTTTTGGCGAGTTTGATGATAATATGTCTTGGTGTTTTTCTTTTTGGATCAGTCTTAAATGGGGTTCGATGAGCATCTTGGATAGATATCCTTTCGTCTTTCATGATGTCAGGGAAGTTTTGTGTCAGGAGTTCTTCAACTATTTTCTCTGTGTTTTCTGTCCCCCCTCCCTGTTCTGAGACTCCAATCACCCGCAGGTTATCCTTCTTGATAGAGTCCCACATGATTCTTAGGGTTTCGTCATTTTTTTAAATTCTTTTATCTGATTTTTTTTCAGCTATGTTGGTGTTGATTCCCTGGTCCTCCAGATGTCCCAGTCTGCATTCTAATTGCTCGAATCTGCTCCTCTGACTTCCTATTGCGTTGTCTAATTCTGTAATTTTATTGTTAATCTTTTGGATTTCTACATGCTGTCTCTTTATGGATTCTTGCAACTTATTAATTTTTCCACTATGTTGTTGAATAATCCTTTTGAGTTCTTCAACAGTTTTATCGGTGCGTTCCTTGGCTTTTTCTGCAGTTTGCCTTATTTCATTTGTGATGTCTTGAAGCATTCTGTAAATTAGTTTTTTATATTCTATATCTGATAATTCCAGGATTGTATCTTCATTTGGGAAAGATTTTGATTCTTTTGTTTGGGGGGTTGGAGAAGCTGTCATGGTCTGCTTCTTTATGTGGTTTGATATGGACTGCTGTCTCCGAGCCATCACTGGGAAACTAGTTTTTCCAGAAAATCCGCTAAAAAAAAAATGCAGTCAGATCCCTATCAGAGTTCTCCCTCTGGCTCAGGCTATTCGGATGTTAATGAAGCCGCCTGGGGAGGGTGGGGGAAGGATCAGAGAGATAGGAGAGTGGCACCTCAGAATATAGCCAGAGTTGCTTGTCTTGCTTGGAATGACTGTTATATCTGAGATTTCCACAGGGTGCATCGCCTATGTGTGCTGGCTGTGTGGAGATTGCCCCCGGTGGGTCTGGCCCGCCGGAGTCACGGTCAGATTCCCACGTCCAGCATCAAGGTTCCCCTACTGGGACGATGCACTCCCGACTCCAAAATCAGTCGCTGCCTCCCGGGGACTCCCCATCCCGCCAGCTGCATCGCTGCGCCGCCCCCCGCGAACTGGCTGGGCCCCCCCCGGGTCAGCTCAGGCGAGTGGAGCAGCTCCCCATGCCTGCGCCGCGACTGCGCGTCCCAGCTGGGACACCGCTCTCCCCACTCCAAGACCAGTTGCTGCACCCTGGGGACCTCCCCCACCAGCCGTGTTGCCACGCTGCCCGAGCGTACTTGTTGGGCCCCCCCCCCCAGGGCTAGTTCAGGGGGATGGAGCAGCTCGCCGTTCCTGCGCCCAGTTAAAATTCCGGCGGGATGGTTCCCCAGGTGGGATGCCGCTCTTCCCGCTCCAAGACCCGTCACTGTCTCCCGGGGACTTCTCCCACCGGCTGCGTCGCCACGCCACCCGTGCGAACCGGCTGGGCCCCCTCCCGGAATGAGTTCGGGGGCCAGGGCTGGGCCCCTTGTTTGTGCCGTCTGCCCCCTGGGCTCTGCCCCAAATCAGGCGCCGAAGGTCACCTGACTGGTACGCTGGCTCCAGGCTCTGAAAACAATTGCTGCCTTCCCGTAGTTGTTCGTTCTCCTTCTCTAAATCTGTGTTTGTTGTTCAGGGTTCGTAGATTGTTATGTATGTGATTGATTCACTTGTTTTTCTGAATCTTTGTTGCAAGAGGGATCCTCGGTAGCATCCACCTAGTCCGCCATCTTGGCCCCGCCTCCCACATTGTTTTTTGACTCTTTAAGAGGACTTTTGCAACGGATTTGCCCAGTGCAAAGCATCTTTTGATTTCTTGACTGCTGTTTCCATGGGCATTGATTGTGGATCCAAGTAAAATAAAATCCTTGAGAACTTTAATCTTTTCTCCGTTTATCATGATGTTGCTTATTGGTTCAGTGGTGAAGATTTTTGTTTCTTTATGTTAAGTTGTAATCCATCCTGAAGGCTGTAGCCTTTGATCTTCATCCATAAGTGCTTTCAACCCTCTGCATTTTCAGCAAGGAAGCTGTGTCATCTGCATATCACAGGTTGTTATTGAGTCCTTCTCCAATCCTGATGCCCTGTTCTTTTTCATATAATTCACCTTGTTGGATTATTTGCTCAGCATTCAGATTGAATAAGTTGATGAAAGAATACAACCCTGATGCATACCTTTCCTGTCTCTCAACCATACAGTATCCCCTTCTTCTGTTGGAATGACTGCATCTTGGTCCATGTAGAGGTTCCACATGAGCACGATTAAGTGTTCTGCAATCCCTATTCTCTGCAATGTTATCCATATTTTGTTATGATCCGCACAGTCCAATGTCTTTGCATAGTCATTGAAATACAGTTAATATATTTTTGTGGTATTTTCTGCTTTCAGCCAGGATCCACCTGATATCAGCATGATATCCTTTATTCTACATTCTCTTCTGAATCTGGCTTGAATTTATGGCAGTTCCCTGTCGATGTACTGCTGCTAATGCTTTTGAATGATCTTCAGCAAACTTTTACTTGTGTGTGATAGTAATGATATTATTCTATAATTTCTGCATTTGGTTGGTTCGCATTTCTTGTGGATAGGCATAAATATGAATCTCTTCCAGTCAGTTGGCCAGGTAGCTGTCTTCTAAATTTCTTGGGATACGTGAGTGAGTTCTACCAGTGTTTGCATCCCTTTGTAGAAACATTTCAATTGATATTCCATCAATTTCTGGAGCCCTTGTTTTTGACAATGTCTTCAGAGCAGCTTGGACTTCTTCCTTCAGTACCATTGCTTCTTGATCATATATGACCTCCTGAAATAGTTGAACATTGTCCAATTCTTTTTGGTATAGTGATGCTGGGTATTTCTTCCATCTTCTTTTGAGACTTTACATGTCTTTCAGTAGTTTGCCCACAGAATCCTTCAGTATTGCAACTGGATACTTAAATGTTTTTCTCCAGTTCTTTTGACTTAAGAAATGCCCAGTGTGTTCCTCTCTTGTGGGTTTCTAACTCTAGGTCTTTGCACATTTCATTATAATACCTTACTTTGTCTTCTCAAGCTGCCTTTTGAAATCTTCTGTTCAGCTCTTTTACTTCATCATTTCTTCTGTTTGCTTTAGCTACTCAGTGTTCAAGGGCAAGTTTCAGAGTCTCTAGTGATAGCCACTTTGGTCTTTTCTTTCTTTCCTATCTTTCAAATGATCTCTTTATGTATGATGTCCTTGATGTCATCCCACAACTCATCTGGTCTTCGGTCATTAGTGTTCATTGCATTGAATATATTCTTGAGATGGTCTCTAAACTCAGGTGGAATATACTCAAGGCTGTGCTTTTGCTTCAGTGGAGTTGTTCGTTTTCTTCAGCTTCAACTTGAACTCTTATATGAGTAAAAGATGGTTTGTTCTGCAGTTGGCCTCTGGCCTTGTTCTAACTGATGTTATTGAGCTTTTCCATTGTCCCTTTCCATAGATGTAGTGGATATGATTCCTGTGTATTCCATACCGCAAGTTCCATGTGTATAGTTTATAATGTTAAAAAAATGTACTTGCAATGAAGAAGTCTTTGGTTTTGCAGTATTGTGTCATGTGATCTCTAGCATCATTTCTATCACCAAGACTATATTTTCCAACTGCCGATCCATCTCTTTTGTTTCCAACTTTCATATTCCAATCACCAGTAATTATCAATGCATCTTGATTGCATGTTTCATCAATTTCATACTGGAGGAATTGGTAAAAATCTTAACTTTTTTCATCTTTGGCCTTAGTGGTTGGTACATAAATTTGAATAATAGTTATATTAACTGTTGATCCCTGTAGGCATATTGATATTATCCTATCACTGACAGCATTGTGCTTCAGGACAGATCTTGAAATGTTGTTTTTGGTTATGAATGCAACACCATTGCGCTTAAATTTGTCATTCCCATCATAGTAAACCATATGGTTGTCTGATTCAAAATGGCATATACCAGTCAATTTCAGCTCACCAGTGCCTGGGATATTGATGTTTATGCATTCCATTTCTTTTTTGAAGACTTGTAATTTTTCTAGATTCATAATTCATACATTCCATGTTCCTATTTTTAATGAATATTTATAGCTGTTTCTTCTCATTTTGAGTCGTGCCACATCAGCAAATGCAGGTCCCTAATGCTTGACTCCATTCCCATCATCAAGGTTTACGTTATTCTGAGGAGGCAACTCTTCCCAGTTGTCTTTTGAGTGTCTTCCAATGTAAGGGGCTCATCTTCCAGCACTGCATCATACAATGTTTTGCTGCTCTTCATAAGTTTCATAAGTTTTCACTGGCTAATTTTCAGAGTAGATGCTACATCCTTCTTCCTAGTCTGTTTTGGTCTGGAAGATCAGCTAAAACCTTGCCAGCCGCATGGTTGACCCTGCTGGTACTTGAATACTGGTGGCATAGCTTCCAGCATCACATGAACATGCAAGCCAACACAGTACAACAAACTGACAGATGCATGAGTATAAAATAAATTTGTTAAAATAGAAAAAAAAATTAATAACAATGATATTTTATAATATATTTTTATTATATATATATAAATATACATGCACAAATAGTAGCATATAAACACGACAAACACGTGTGCCAATTGGCCCTGGACAGTCTTGGGTTATGTCTTTTGCCCTAGTGTAACTGTTAAAAGTGTCTTATTTTAGATGACAAATTTAATGGTCAGTTTGTGTATAAATTAAAAATGCATAATGGTTATCTCTAAATAGTAGTATTAGTTCTCTTTCAAGTTTTCTGAATTTAACCATTTTTCTACAGTGGAAATTTGTTACTAGTATGAGAAGAATAATTAATGTGTTTTCTATTTTAAATTATCCCTCTTGCTAAATGTTAATCCTCTAGCATCTCTTGTCTTTCTTCTCTGTGAAGAATGGCCTAGTTTTATCCTCAAACAATCAGCCTCCCAGTTTGCAAGAGAGGCTCTATGCAATCTAAAGTAAATCATGAACTAGCAATAGGTGAAAAAAGAAACCCAAAATATTCAATTCAGTTATTTTCCAGAATCAGAGTTATTTTATATATATATATGTATATGTATGTATGTGTGTGTATATATATATATATAATATGAATTGGTACATGTAATTTATCATTATACTTCTAACTTCTGTTTTGGGGAGGGTGCAGAGCAACATGTACTGTGATGCAGGAAAAAAAAAAAATAACATAACCACTGGTTCCTTCTCAGACATTTCATTAGGTTTGGCTTACTGTTGTTTTCTAAGCTACCTTCAGATATACTTCATACCTCCAGTCTCTAATCTGGAGATTATGGAGCTGAGTTTCTTTGATTCTTATTTAACTTTGTACTAATGTTACATACTGTATTGTGTCACCCAAAAATATGTGTTGTACATTCTATCCTTTACACCTGTGGTTATAATCCCATTTGGGGATGGTTAGTCTTTGCTATGTTAATGAGACAGGATTCGTGTAGGGTGTGTCTTTCGGGTCCATCTCTTTTGAAATATAAAAGAGATTAAACAAGCAAGTAAGAGAAAAAGATATGGGGGAAGAGAGATGCCAGGCCACATGAAGATTGCCAGGAACAGAAGCTCAGAAGAAACAAGGAACTTCCTCCAGAGCTGACAGAGACAGAAAGCCTTCCCCTAGAGTTGGCACTCTGAATTTGGGCTTCTAGCCTTCTAAACTGAGAGAAAATAAATTTCTGTTTGTTTAAGCCACCATTCGTACTATTTGTGTTATGGCAGCACTCGATAACTAAGACAAAAATTGCTATTAAGAAGTGGATGTGTTCTATAACAAATACCTACATTGTGGAAGTGGTTTTGAAATTGTGTAATGGGTGGGGGCTAGAAGAATTTTAAGGTGCCTATTTTTTTAATAGTAAAAGGCTAGATTGCCTTGAAAAGACTGTTGGTACAATTATGGATGTCAAAGGCAATTCTGGTGAGGGCTCAGAAGGAAGTGAGAGCTATAGAGAAAGTCTCTGTTGTCTTAGAGAAATAAACGTGGTGCCAGCAGCAGGGCATTGCTAGAAATGCGGACAGTGAAATGTGCTTTCGGTGTGGTTTTAAAAGAAAATGGTGAGCATGTGATTGGACAATGCAGGAAAGGTAATGCTTTTGATGCAGTGGCAAGGAACTTGTCTGAATTATGCTCAAATGTTTGGTGGAAGATAGAACTTGTAAGTAATGAACTTGGATATTTGGCTGAGGAGACTTCTAAGCGAGATCTTAAAGAGGTCACATCATTTCTCCTTGCCATTTATATAGAATGAGAGAGGAAAGAGAGGAACTTAAAAATGAACTGAGTGAAATGAAAGCAACATTTAAAGATTTGGAAAAATCTCTTGTACAAACTAAAGACATGTGTCCTTGAATTTTCACCAAAGACATGGCTACACAATCGTTTGCTAAAGAGACCAAACCTGTGTCTGATGGATCTAACCAATGACCACAGCAGAAAACCCATCAGCTTAGATTGAAGAGGACAGAGAAAGACGAAAGGAAAGAACACTGTCTGCTTCTTGGAATTCTACAGACAAGAAACAAGCCAAGGGAGCTACATCGCTTGTCTTCTAAAAAAAAAAAAAAAAAACAAAGAGCCATCCCTGGAGCAGCTCAGAGATCAGCAGAACTGTTGAAAGGAACACAGAAAACAGAGCTGCCTCATCTCAAAGGGTGGGGCTATGGCATCCTAGGTTTTAAACAGAGAGATCACCACCAACTTGGTTCCAGAGTGTGAAGCTGCCATTTTGTTTGGCCAAGAAAATGAGGCTGCTGCCCAAAGCTGAGGGGAGTGGGACTGCCATATCCAAGTGTCAGAAGAATGGGGCATGCCAGTGTTGAACAGGTAGGGTGGACTAGGAGAATGGGGCTACCCAAAACCAAGGGAGTAGAGTTGCCATCCCAGTGGACCTGGAAAGTGAAGCTGAAGTCCAGGGTTGAGGTGCCTCCAGCAAAAAATCAGAAAGCATGGCCAACACCCATAGTCTGGATGGCAGGGTCATTGCCTAGGTGGTCTCAGAGAAGACAGGATTATTTTCAAGCCTTGAGAGCTAATTTAAAATTTCCTGCTGAATTTTAGACTTTCTTGGTGCCTGTTATTCCTTCTTTCCTTCTGATTTCTCCCATTTTTAATGGAAATGTCTAACATGTGCTTGTTCCAACATTGTACTTTGGGAGCAGATAACTTGTATTCTAGATTTCATAGGTTCACAGAGGGAGAGGAATTTTGCTGCAGGGTGAAATTTGGACCTGGAGTTAATTTAAGACTTTTGGGATAATGTGATGAGGTGAATGTGTTTTGCATGTGGCTAGGACATGAATTTTGGGGGGCCAACAATGGAAAGTTATGGATTGAATAGTGTCCTCCCAAAAATGTGTGTTGTATATCCTAACCTCTATGCTGTGGTTATAATCCCATTTGGGAATGGGTTTTCTTTGTTAAGTTAATAAAACAGGAACAGTGTACAAGGTGTCTTGAGTCAATCTCTTTTGAGACATTAAAGAGATTAAATAAGCAATCAAGAGAAGCAGATACTGCAGGAGAGAGATGCCAAGCTACATGAAGACTGCCTTGGACCAGAAGCTCAGAAGAGACAAGGACCTTCCTCCAGAGTCAACGGAGGAAAAAAGCCTTCCTCTAGGGCTGGCACCTTGAATTTGGACTTCTAGCCTCCTAAACTATGGAATAGACCATCAATTGCTCATATGCAAGTTCAAGTTGAAGCTGAAGAAAATTAAAACAAGCCCACAACAGCCAAAATACAACCTTGAGTATACCCTACATGAATTCAGAGGCCATCTCAGGAATAATTTTACACACTGAACATTAAAGACTGAAGACCAGATCAATTACGGAACGAATTCAAGGACATCACACATGAAGAAAGCAAAAAGTCAATAAAAAGACAGAAAAGACCAAAATGGTTATCACCAGAGACTCTGAAGCTTGCTTATGAACATAGCACAGTTAATGCAAACAGAAGAAATGATGAAACAAAAGCGATGAATAGAAAATTTCAAAGGGTGGATCCAGAAGACAAGGTGAAGCATTATAATGACATGTGCAAAGACCTGGAGTTAGAAAAAGAAAAGCGAAGGATACACTCAGCATTTCTCAAATTGAAAGAACTGAAGAAAAAAATTCAAGCCTCGAGTGGCAATATTGAAGGATTCTATGGGGGAAAATATTGAACAACACAGGAAGCTTCAAAAGAAAATGGAAAGAATAAACAGAGTCACTGTACGAAAAAGAATTGGTCGATGGTCAACTATTTCAGGAGATGGGATAAGATCAAGAACCACCGTTATTGAAGGAAGAAGTACAAGCTGAACTTAAGGCATTGGCGAAAAACAAGCTTCCAGTAACTGATAAACACTACTTGAGATGTTCCAACAAATGAATGCAATGCTGAAAGTGCTCACTCATCTATGCCAAGAAATTTGGAAGACAGCTACCTGGCCAACTAACTGGAAGAGTTCCATATTTTTGCCCATTCCAGAAAAAGTTGACCCAATAGAATGCAGACATTTTCAAACAATATCATTAATATCACACACAAGTAAACTTTTGCTGAAGATCATTCAAAATCACTTGCAGCAGTACATTGACAGGGAACTCCCATAAATTCAAGCCGTATTCAGAAGAGGACATGAAATGAGGGATATCACTGCTGATGTCAGATGGATCTTGGCTGAAAGCAGAGAATACCAGGAAGATGTTTACCCATGTTTTATTGACTATGCAAAGGCACCCAGCTGGGTGGATCATAACAAAATATGGACAACATTGCGAATAATGGAAATTCCAGAACACTTATATGTGCTCATGAGGAACCTGTACATAGGTCAAGAGATAGTTGTTCGAACATAACAAGGGGATAATACTTCTTTTTTTTTTTTTTTTTTTAATCAGGAAAGGTGTGCATCAGCGTTGTATCCTTTCACCATACTTATTTTATCTGTATGCTGAGCAAATAATCCAAGAAGCTGTAGTATATGAAAAAAAACACAGCATCATGCTTGGAGAAAGACTCATTAACAACCTGCCATATGCAAATGACACAATGTTGCTTGCTGAAAGTGAAGAGGACTTAAACACTGAAGAAGTTCAAAGACTACAACCTTCATTATGGATTACACCTCAACATAAAGAAAACAAAAATCCTCACAACTGAATAGATAAGTAACATCATGGTAAATGGAAGAAATATTGAAATTGTCAAGGATTTCATTTTACTTGGATCCACAATGTCCAAGGAAGCAGTAGTCAAGGAATCAAACAATGTACTGTATAGGGCAAATATGCTGCAAAAAAAGTCTTTCATGTGTGCAAAATCAAGGCTGTCACTTTGAGGAATAATGTGAGTCTGACCCAAGCCGTGGTATTTTCAATCACCTCATATATATATATATTTTTCATATGCATGGGGAAGATGGACAATGAATAAGGAAGACCAAGGAAGAATTGATGCCTTTGAATTATGGGTGTTGCAAAGATATTGAATATATCATGGACTGCCAGAAGAACAAACAAGTCTTTCTTGGAAGAAGTATATCCAGAATGCTCCTTATAAGCAAGGATGATGAGACTTCATCTTAAGTACTTTGGGTGTTATCAGGAGGGACCAGTCCCTGGAAGATATCATGCTTGTAAACAGAGGATCAATAAAAGAGAGGGCGACACTTAGTGGGATGGATTAACAAAGTGGCTGCAATGATGTGCTCAAGCACAGCAACCACTGTGAGGATGGCGCAGGACGTGCCGCTGTTTTGTTCTGTTGTACATGGGGCCACTTTGAATCAGAACCATCTAGACAGCACCTAACAACAGCAGCCTCCTAAACTGTGAAAAAATGAATTTCTGTTTGTTAAATCTACCCATTCGTGATATTTCTATTATAGCAGCACTAGATAATAAACACAATTAGCAAACATGTACATGAGCTGAGAAAATAATCAAATACAAAAGCAATTAGCAGAAATAGAAAAAGTGAATGAATTATAAATTTTGTTGTAGAATTGTGCCTTTCATGGAGGATATTCAGGTTTGATTCCAGGCCATGTACTTCATGCACAGCTACCACCTGTCAGTGGAGGCTTGCATGTTGCTGTGACGCTGAATAAGTTTCTGTGGAACTTCCAGAATAAGATGGACTAGGAAAAAAGACCTGGCAATCTACTTCTGAAAAATCAGCAAATGAAAGCCCTATGGACCATAAAGGTCAGCTCTGCAACTGAACATCAGATGGCAAAGGACTGGCAGCTATTTGTTTTATTGTGCATGTGGTTGCCAGAGTAAGGGGCCAATGAACAACAACAACAAATCCTTCATTCAAAGGAATATTTTTGAGGGCCTGTGTGTGGAAGGCACTATTTTTTTTTTTTATTCAAATGATGCATGGACACAATCTGTGCCTTTTAATGGCTCAAAATCTAACGGAGAGCTTTAGATCTATGTACATTATGTGTATGTAGACTCGATAGAACATATATGACTGCTAGTAAACACATTGTTATAAATGAAGTGAAATGCTAGAAATAAAATTCTTATTATGTCATGTAAGAAACTGAATCCAATAAAAACAAAATTTTCCCTAAGACCAAATGTGTAAATAACAAGAGACTTCCACAGGGCTTCAAAAATGTTTTATGATATCAATGGTTTGAAGGCCAGACATACATAATTTGGCAAAAATATGTGTCCTCTGGAAATAGGTATGGAATAAACTAAATTTTGTGGGTGGTTGCTACTTATTTTTTAACTTTTCATGTACACCCACTCCCCACTTATCAACATGGTTAGATTTCAAAGATCAGATCATTATTCAAAAACTGAGATAATGCAAAAATAGAGGATGATCACCTCAGATGACAAAATGGAGGATCACTACATCATTACATAACTGTCAAATTACATCATTACATAACTGCCAGACCACTGAAAATCACGGCCCAGGCAAGCTGAGAAATAACCTTTACCATCACAGTCAGCCTTACACTTGCCTCATACCTTGACATTCCTTACTGCCAGATGTACCTCACTAATGTGTAATTTATTCAGATGGTATGTCTTTATGTCTTTTTACTATGTCATAAATGCAAAATGTCAGATAATGAGATAGTTGATAAGTGAGGAGTTGGCATATCATCACGTTGTCTTTAGTTGATTCCACATCTGCTTGTACATTTGAGAATTGTGCACTAAAAAAAAGGCTTTGAATAAAACAACTCCATTTAAATTTTAAGTGGAGTTATTACTAATAATTACTGTGAAACATTGTACACATTTCAAATGAAAAGTATAACTAGAGAGTTGAATAGAAAAATTGCTGACATTTAATCAGTATCTCCCATATTGCCTATGCTACAGTAGCTAAACTCCATGTTTTCCATTGTCTTAATGTGGTTCTTATTTAATACAACACGTAATTTTTTAAAATGAAACACAGCTGTTCATTATGTACTTATAATGTATGTAATAATATCCTGTTACATTTTATATTTTATAATGAGCTCCCAGCTGAAATCCATCCAAACATTCACTGTAGCTGCAGCATAGCCTGAATATTCTAGTCAAAATAATACTGTATTTAATGGTCATATTATACCTTGAAAATGCATGACATTAAAACTGTTCAGAGCGGAGCCAAGATGGTGGACTAGGCAGACGCTACCTCGGAGCCCTCTTACAACAAAGACACGGAAAAACAAGTGAATCGATCACATACATAACAATCTACGAACGCTGAACAACAAACACAGATTTAGAGACGGAGAACGAACTAATACGGGGAAGCAGCGATTGTTTTCAGAGCCTGGAGCCAGCGTACCAGTCAGGTACGGCACAAGCACAGAGAGCTGCTCCACCCCCCTGAACTAACCCCAGGAGGGGGACCAGCCGGTTCCGCGGGCGGCGTGGGACGCAGCCGGTAGAAGAAGTCCCCGGGAGGCAGTGACTGGTCTTGGAACGGGGAGAGCAGCGTTCCAGCCAGGGAACCATCCCACCTGGATTTGGACTGGACGCAGCCGATTTTCTGGAAAAACTAGTTTCCTAGTGATGGTTCGGAGACAACAATCCATATCAAACCACTTAAAGAAGCAGACCATGACAGCTTCTCCAACCCCCCAAACAAAAGAATCAAAATCTTTCCCAAATGAAGATAAAATCCTGGAATTATCAGATAAAGAATATAAAAAACTAATTTACAGAATGCTTCAACACATCACAAATGAAATTAGGCTAACTGCAGAAAAAGCCAAGGAACACACTGATAAAACTGTTGAAGAACTCAAAAAGATTATTCAAGACCATAGTGGAAAAATTAATAAGTTGCAAGAATCCATAGAGAGACAGCATGTAGAAATCCAAAAGATTAACAATAAAATTACAGAATTTGACTACGCAATAGGAAGTCAGAGGAGCAGACATGAGCAATTAGAATGCATACTGGGACATCTGGAGGACCAGGGAATCAACAACAACATAGCTGAAAAAAAATCAGATAAAAGAATTTAAAAAAATGACGAAACCCTAAGAATCATGTGGGACTCTATCAAGAAGGATAACCTGCGGGTGATTGGAGTCTCAGAACAGGGAGGGGGGACAGAAAACACAGAGAAAATAGTTGAAGAACTCCTGACACAAAACTTCCCTGACATCATGAAAGACGAAAGGATATCTATCCAAGATGCTCATTGAACCCCATTTAAGACTGATCCAAAAAGAAAAACACCAAGACATATTATCATCAAACTCACCAAAACCGAAGATACACAGAAAATTTTAAAAGCAGCCAGGGAGAAAAGAAAGGTTTCCTTCAAGGGAGAATCAATAAGAATAAGTTCAGACTACTCAGCAGAAACCATGCAGGCAAGAAGGGAATGGGACGACATATACAGAGCACTGAAGGAGAAAAACTGCCAGCCAAGGATCATATATCCAGCAAAACTCTCTCTGAAGTATGAAGGCAAAATTAAGATATTTACAGATAAACACAAGCTTATAGAATTTGCAAAAACCAAACCAAAGCTACAAGAAATACTGAAGGATATTGTTTGGTCAGAGAACCAATAATATCAGATACCAGCACAACACAAGGTCACAAAACAGAACATCCTGATATCAACACAAATAGGGAAATCACAAAAACAAACAAATTAAGATTAATTAAAAAAAAATACACATAACAGGGAATCATGGAAGTCAATAGGTAAAAGATCAAAATAATCAAAAAGAGGGACTAAATACAGGAGGCATTGAACTGCCACATGGAGAGTAATACAAGGCGATATAGAACAATACAAGTTAGGTTTTTACTTAGAAAAATAGGGGTAAATAATAAGGTAACCACAAAAAGGTATAACAACTCCATAACTCAAGATAAAAGCCAAGAAAAACGTTAACGACTCAACTAACATAAAGTCAAACACTATGAAAATGAGGATCTCACAATTTACTAAGACAAATGCCTCAGCACAAAAAGGAGGTGGAAAAATGAAATTGTCAACAACACACATAAAAAGGCATCAAAATGACAGCACTAAAAACTTATTTATCCATAATTACGCTGAATGTAAATGGACTAAATGCACCAATAAAGAGACAGAGAGTCACAGACTGGATAAAGCAACACGATCCATCTATATGCTGCCTACAAGAGACACACCTTAGACTTAGAGACACAAACAAACTAAAACTCAAAGGATGGAAAAAAATATATCAAGCAAACAATAAGCAAAAAAGAAGAGGAGTAGCAATATTAATTTCTGACAAAATAGACTTTAGACTTAAATCCACCACAAAGGATAAAGAAGGACACTATATAATGATAAAAGGGACAATTGATCAGGAAGACATAACCATATTAAATATTTATGCACCCAATGACAGGGCTGCAAGATACATAAATCAAAGTTTAACAGAATTGAAAAGTGAGATAGATACCTCCACAATTATAGTAGGAGACTTCAACACACCACTTTCGGAGAAGGACAGGACATCCAGTAAGAAGCTCAATAGAGACACGGAAGATCTAATTACAACAATCAACCAACTTGACCTCATTGACTTATACACAACTCTCCACCCAACTGCTACAAAATATACTTTTTTTTCTAGCGCACATGGAACATTCTCTAGAATAGACCACATATTAGGTCATAAAACAAACATTTGCAGAGTCCAAAACATCGAAATATTACAAAGCATCTTCTCAGACCACAAGGCAATAAAACTAGAGATCAATAACAGAAAAACTAGGGAAAAGAAATCAAATACTTGGAAAATGAACAATACCCTCCTGAAGAAAGACTGGGTTATAGAAGACATCAAGGAGGGAATAAGGAAATTCTTAGAAAGCAACAAGAATGAAAATACTTCCTATCAAAACCTCTGGGACACAGCAAAAGCAGTGCTCAGAGGCCAATTTATATCGATAAATGCACACATACAAAAAGAAGAAAGAGCCAAAAGCAGAGAACTGTCCCTACAACCTGAACAAATAGAAACTGAGCAACAAAAGAATCCATCAGGCACCAGCAGAAAACAAATAATCAAAATTAGAGCTGAACTAAATGAATTAGAGAACAGAATAACAATTGAAAGAATTAACAAAGCCAAAAGCTGGTTCTTTGAAAAAATTAACAAAATTGATAAACCATTGGCTAGACTGACTAAAGAAATACAGGAAAGGAAACAAATAACCCGAAAAAGAAACGAGAAGGACCACATCAAAACAGAACCAAATGAAATTAAAAGAATCATTTCAGATTATTATGAAAAATTGTACTCTAACAAATTTGAAAACCTAGAAGAAATGGATGAATTCCTGGAAAAACACTACCTACCTAAACTAACACATTCAGAAGTAGAACAACTAAATAGACCCATAACAAAAAAAGAGATTGAAACGGTAATCAAAAAACTCCCAACAAAAAAAAGCCCTGGCCCGGACGGCTTCACTGCAGAGTTCTACCAAACTTTCAGAGAAGAGTTAACACCACTACTTCTGAAGGTATTCCAAAGCATAGAAAATGACGGAATACTACCCAACTCATTCTATGAAGCCACCATCTCCCTGATACCAAAACCAGGTAAAGACATTACAAAAAAAGAAAATTATAGACCTATATCCCTCATGAACATTGATGCAAAAATCCTCAACAAAATTCTAGCCAATAGAATCCAACAACACATCAAAAAAATAATTCACCCTGATCAAGTGGGATTTATACCAGGTATGGAAGGCTGGTTTAATATCAGAAAAACCATTAATGTAATCCATCACATAAATAAAACAAAAGACAAAAACCACATGATCTTATCAATTGATGCAGAAAAGGCATTTGACAAAGTCCAACACCCATTCATGATAAAAACTCTTACCAAAATAGGAATTGAAGGAAAATTCCTCAACATAATAAAGGGCATCTATGCAAAGCCAACAGCCAATATCACTCTAAATGGAGAGAACCTGAAAGCATTTCCCTTGAGAAGGGGAACCAGACAAGGATGCCCTTTATCACCGCTCTTATTCAACATCGTGCTGGAAGTCCTAGCCAGGGCAATTAGGCTAGACAAAGAACTAAAGGGTATCCGGATTGGCAAGGAAGAAGTAAAGTTATCACTATTTGCAGATGACATGATTATATACACAGAAAACCCTAAGGAATCCTCCAGAAAACTACTGAAACTAATAGAAGAGTTTGGCAGAGTCTCAGGTTATAAAATAAACATACAAAAATCACTTGGATTCCTCTACATCAACAAAAAGAACACCGAAGAGGAAATCACCAAATCAATACCATTCACAGTAGCCCCCAAGAAGATAAGATACTTAGGAATAAATCTTACCAAGGATGTAAAAGACCTATACAAAGAAAACTACAAAGCTCTACTACAAGAAATTCAAAAGCACATACTTAAGTGGAAAAACATACCCTGCTCATGGATAGGAAGACTTAACATAGTAAAAATGTCTATTCTACCAAAAGCCATCTATACATTTAACGCACTTCCGATCCAAATTCCAATGTCATATTTTAAGGGGATAGAGACACAAATCACCAATTTCATATGGAAGGGAAAGAAGCCCTGGATAAGCAAAGCACTACTGAAAAAGAAGAAGAAAGTGGGAGGCCTCACTTTACCTGATTTCAGAACCTATTATACAGCCACAGTAGTCAAAACAGCCTGGTACTGGTACAACAACAGGCACATAGACCAATGGAATAGAATTGAGAACCCAGACATAGATCCATCCACGTATGAGCAGCTGATATTTCACAAAGGACCAGTGTCAATTAATTGGGGAAAAGAAAGCCTTTTTAACAAATGGTGCTGGCATAACTGGATATTCATTTGCAAAAAAATGAAACAGGACCCATACCTTACACCATGCACAAAAACTAACTCCAAGAGGATCAAAGACCTAAACATAAAGACTAAAACGATAAAGATCATGGAAGAAAAAATTGGGACAACCCTAGGAGCCCTAATACAAGGCATAAACAGAATACAAAACATTACCAAAAATGATGAAGAGAAACCCAATAACTGGGAGCTCCTAAAAATCAAACACCTATGCTCATCTAAAGACTTCACCAAAAGAGTAAAAAGACCACCTACAGACTGGGAAAGATTTTTCAGCTATGTCATCTCCGACCAGCGCCTGATCTCTAAAATCTACATGATTCTGTCAAAACTCAACCACAAAAAGACAAACAACCCAATCAAAAAGTGGGCAAAGGATATGAACACACATTTCACTAAAGAAGATATTCAGGCAGCCAACAGATACATGAGAAAATGCTCACGATCATTAGCCATTAGAGAAATGCAAATTAAAACTACGATGAGATTCCATCTCACACCAGCAAGGCTGGCATTAATCCACAAAACACAAAATAATGAATGTTGGAGAGGCTGCGGAGAGATTGGAATTCTTATACACTGCTGGTGGGAATGTAAAATGGTACAACCACTTTGGAAATCTCTCTGGCGTTATCTTAAACAGTTAGAAATAGAACTACCATACAACCCAGAAATCCCACTCCTGGGAATATACCCTAGAGATACAAGAGCCTTCATACAAACAGATATATGCACACCCATGTTTATTGCAGCTCTGTTTACAATAGCAAAAAGCTGGAAGCAACCAAGGTGTCCATCAACGGATGAATGGGTAAATAAATTGTGGTATATTCACACAATGGAATACTATGCATCGATAAAGAACAATGACGAATCTGTGAAAAATTTCATAACATGGAGGAATCTGGAAGGCATTATGCTGAGTGAAATTAGTCAGAGGCAAAAGGACAAATATTGTATAAGACCACTATTATAAGATCTTGAGTAATAGTAAACCTGAGAAGAACACATACTTTTTTGGTTACGAGGTGGGGAGGGAAGGAGGGTGGGAGAGGGTTTTTTATTGATTAATCAGTAGATAAGAAATGCTTTAGGTGTAGGGAAAGACAACACTCAATACATGGAAGGTCAGCTCAATTGGACTGGACCAAAAGCAAAGAAGTTTCTGGGATAAAATGAATGCTTCAAAGGTCAGCGGAGCAAGGGCGGGGGTCTGGGGAACATGGTTTGCGGGGACTTCTAAGTCAATTGGCAAAATAATTCTATTATGAAAACATTCTGCATCCCACTTTGAAATGTGGCGTCTGGGGTCCTAAATGCTAACAAGCGGCCATCTAAGATGCATCAATTGGTCTCTACCCACCTGGAGCAAAGGAAAATGAAGAACACCAAGGCCACACGACAACTAAGAGCCCAAGAGACAGAAAGGGCCACATGAACCAGAGACCTACATCATCCTGAGACCAGAAGAACTAGTTGGTGCCCGGCCACAATCGATGACTGCCCTGACAGGGAGTACAGCAGAGGACCCCTGAGGGAGCAGGAGATCAGTGGGATACAGACCCCAAATTCTCATAAAAAGACCAATCTTAATGGTCTGACTGAGACTAGAGGAATCCTGGCAGCCATGGTCCCCAGACCTTCTGTTGGCACAGGACAGGAACCATCCCCGAAGACAACTGATCAGACATGAAAGGGACTGGTCAGCGGGTGGGAGAGAGACGCTGATGAAGAGTGAGCTAATTATATCAGGTGGACACTTGAGATTGTGTTGGCAACTCTTGTCTGGAGGGGGGATGGGAGGATAGAGAGAGAGAGAAGCCGGCAAAATTGTCACGAAAGGAGAGACTGAAAGGGCTGACTCAAGAAGGGGAGAGCAAGTGGGAGTAGGGAGTGAGATGTATGTAAACTTATATGTGACAGACTGATTGGATTTGTAAACGTTCACTTGAAGCTTAATAAAAGTTAATAAAAAAAAAAAAACTGTTCAGAGCATGTAAGCTGTTTCTATTTCACTTTGTTGGTTTTGCTTTTAGCATAACTTTAAAAATAAACATTTAAATTCTATACTTAAGGGCCATTGGTAAGGTTATCTTAATGAATATAAGATCTGTAGGTTTCAACTGAAATGAGAAATTATTGAAAATTTAGCTCTCATAGAATGTCATTTAATTCTATTAGCACTACAATACTAATCTCTTTCATAGCTGTTCTTCTGATCTATTTCTATAGAACAAATAAGCCAAGGCTTTGTGGCATAAGACAATCATTTTATCAGGCTTACAAATGAGTCTGGGTTTGGACAAGGAACCAAAGAAATCGCTCGTCTCTCCCCTGTAATGACTGAAGCCTTAACTGGAAGTATTTGAAGTTGGAAATCATATGGAATCCCCTTCATTTACATGTCTTGAACCTGGGCTAGAATAATTCAAAGACTCTACTGAGTTGGAACTCTCAATCAGAGCACTTCTATAAGATTTTGCTGTGTGGCTTGAGTTCCTCATAGGATGTCAGCCCTGGGTAGAAAAACAACTTACATGGCAGCTGAGGACTACAATGCGAATATTACCACAAGCAAGGTGTAAGCCGTATGGCCTTTTATGATCTAATCTTAGAAGTTACATAGAGTAACTTCTACCATACTTTTAGTTTGGAACTGTTACGTGAACACATACCCAGCACACTCAAAAAGGGATGTGTGAGAGAATTTGCAGTCAATTAAAAAAAAAAATTTTTTTTTTTTTTTTAAACAGAATTATGTATTTTAGATATTGCATGCACTTGGTAAGGAAAAGTCACAACCAGTAGAATATTTATACCTGACATGGAGTCTCAGAGATCACAAAGTTCAAACTTCTATTTTTACATGTGAAAAAGCTAAAGATTAGAGAAGCAATATTAGTCATCTTTAGTCTAAAACCAACCAGACAGACAGAAAAATTGGTTGGGCAAAGATCATAAATCAAAATCCCTAATATTTAGAGTTATATCTTATTTGCATTTCACAGGCGATATCCTTAAAAAAATATGTGTTCCAATATTTGAATTATCTACACTCAGGTCTGCATTGTGGTAATGGCTTTCCTTTGACCTACTCTATTTTATCATACAATTTAGTGGATCCTCCAACTAGTAGATGATACCATCATATATACTTATTATTCTATAAGATCTCTTATATGTATCTTTGTTAGAAACTAAGATATTTTACCTCTTTACATATTATATGGGCTTCCAGCCAACGTAGAGTAAAAGGGATCAGATAGATGTCCCATGTAAAATAAAGAATAACATACACGAAAGAGTGTTTTTTGTTTGTCTTGTTTTTAACCTGAAGAAGGTTCCCTCTCAAGGATTCATCACAGTTTTGATCAGGATATGCCCGTGAGGAAACTACCATTTCTGGAGAAAGAACCAGTTGAATGTATCCTAGAATTAGTACTTGGCACTCACAAGAGGCAAGAAATAATGCCTGTTCCCACCAGCCAGGCTGGAAATTCTCATAATTTAAGGGACATCAGGCAGAGTAAATAAAAGGATCTTGTCTTAGTACTGAGGAATAATTGGCTCTAGAATAAGTACTAGCACAGTCCTGCCTAACAAACCTTAAAAGTAAGACCCAAAAGGGTGAAACTGTTTGCATGTAACTTAACTGCATATGAGAACAAAGCTTCAGAATAAAGATTATAAAAATATTCAAAACCTACAAAGTAAATATTTACAATGTCTAGCAACGAAAGAAAAATTACTAGTTATTTAAAGAAGCAGGAAAATATGACCCATGATGAGAAGAAAAGCCAATCAGTTGCAAATGACCCAGAACTGATGTAAATGTTAGAATTAGTAGGCAATGGCATTAAAACAGAATTCTACATGTTCAAAACATAAGTAGAACCCTGTAAGATATTTTTTAAAAAATAGACTGAAATGGAAAATCTTGACATGAAAATTACAGTGTCTGAGATGAAAAATATACTGGATAGGATTTAAGTAATATTGGATATTGAAGAAGAAAAGATGTTCAGAGTTAATATAGCAATGGGTGTTATTTATTGATGATCACTATGTTTCTCTTTCTTTTTGGTTAAAAATAAGAATATTAGAGGTTTACAAGGCCATTTGATGGAAAGAGTCTAGTTCCTGAAGGATCACCTGGAAAAAAGGCATAAAATGGAAATCTACCCTTCATACACACACACGCACACACACACACTCACAGTGGTTAAGAGCTCAGGCTGCTGACCAAAAGGTTGGCAATTTGAATCTACCAGTCACTCCTTAGAAACTCTAAGGGGCAGTTCTACACAGTCCTATAGTGTCGCTATAGAGTCAGAATGAACTTGATGGCAACAGGTTTGGTTGGTTTTATTTGCTATAAACATGTATTGTATAGCCACCGAAATTCTGTGAATTATCAGTTCTAAAAGCCATCAGTTCCCTAACTAACATAACAATAACACCCTTAGAAACTGTTGACATTCTTCTAAAAAAAAATATGAAGTTATGCAATTTACTCTATAAATTTTACAGAAAAAATTTAAATTATCTAATGAATTGGATTTTAACTTATGATTTTGGATACTGCTTGAATTAAAACACATCAGTGTCACAGATAATGCATATACTTTTGCTCTACTTTTAAGTAGTTAAAAAATTCTAATTAAGTCGAAATAAAGACAAAATATATGACAGTATACTTAAAATGTACTGTGATAGAGCATAATTTTGGCACTAAACTCCGATCTATGTGTGTGTGTATATGTATATATTTAAATCTCTCTACCCTATTTTTGGAAACCCTGATGGTGTAATGGTTAAGGACTACAGCTGCTAACCAAAAAGTTGGCAGTTCAAATCCACCAGGCACCCTTTGGAAACTCTATGGGGCAGTTCTACTCTGTCCTATAGGATCCCTATGAGTCGGAATTGACGAAACAGCTGTAGGTTTACTCCTATTTTTCATCTGTAAAATGAGAGATTTTATATATAACACATACGCACAAAACAAAGAAGGAATTTCATGCTAGTATCCATGTGGTTCAAATATAACCAAAGCCTTGAATAATTCAGAGGTTAGGTATGAGTAATACTGTTCATTCATTCATTCATTCAGTTTACCTTTTTTTATTTGTTTACTTATTTTTGGTTTAGTGAGTGATATGTATTAGGAACTGATGTTTGCTGAGAAGCACTAAAGGAGATTATTTCTGTACTTAAATTGTTGCTAACCAAAACGTGCTCATTGCAACACAGTGCTTGCACATACAGGGTGCAATGGGAATAATGAGCCTGGACAAGTATCCCCTCCTTGGAATCACAGTAGTATTCTCAGAAAATTTAGCACCTGAAATGTAGAAAAAAAGTAAGAGATAAGGGTAAGTGAAAACATTGTAAGCAGAGGGAAAGTTATATAAAGGGTCTGAAATGTGATCATCTTGCGATGGGGAATGACAAATTGTTTATTATGGCTACCGATTACGGATGATTATGGATGAAATGGCTGCGGGAGCTAAGTATAAATCATAATGGGCATTTGTAATTATCCCCAGGTCCCTAGATGGAACAAACTGCTTGCACTTGGTCACTCTGTGACAGGGTGGCAGTCCAAGTCCACCCAGTGGCACTGCAGAAGAAAGTCTTGGCTATCTACTTCCATAAGTTTACAGCCTTTGAAAACCCTATGGAGTGCAGTTCTACTCAAACACATATGTCATTGTCATTGTCATGTTCAGAATCAACTTAGAGACACTGGATTTTGTTTTGTTGTAGTAATCTCTGGTCCATGAAAAAATCTAGAACTTTTCCATGTAATCCATAATATAATTTAATTGTGTTGTAACCTCCATATTTTGAGCAAATTCTTCTATTTATATTTTGATCCATCAACATCCACAAATCATGCTGGACACAGATGATGACTTACTAGACTTATTACTTAATCCCTTAGATTCCCAGTGTAGACGTGAATCTGCCAAGTAGTTCATACTTTCCAGTTTGGTGAAGTAACAGTGGCATAAATATCATTTATTTAAATATTAAAGAACAAGTAATTCACAAAATAAATATCCACATTTTAGCAATACTGATATGCTAACAGTAACACTCTCCAATAAAGTCATGGCCAACCCATTGTTTAAATTTCAAAGTAATATAAAACATGGACAAGAATATTTAATATAAGATTTCTCTGTCATTTATCATGTTCCTCCTACACCCAGATGTCCTAATTAAACACAAATATATCTATTGTGTGTACCTGTGAAAACAAGTTTTATCCAATTTAATTTGCATGAGTCATCATTTGTTACCAACGTTGAGGGATTTGAATGGGGCTTCTCCCTGGATCTTTTTTTGTTTCTCCCTGGATTTAGAAAAATATTTAATTTTAAGAGCTTGAAATATTTACATTATAAATAAGAATTGAGATAGGAAAAGACAGAGACAAAACAATACAGAACAAACAAAAACAGAGGTAAACTATTTAATTTAACCTGGTAGAATGTGTTAACATATTGGAAAGTAATATTTCGTGGTCAGTGTTACTCAACTTTGGAGATGAAAATTAAGAGCTTCTGAAACAAGAGTTGTTACCATCTTTGTAAATACTATCCAGCATACATAAACAATAGAAAATGAGTCTTTCAATTCCTGTTTTGGAAATTAACATACCTTAGTCTGATGCTATTGAGACATTGACCATCCTAGCTTCTCCCAGCAATTTAATCTTCACCAAGCAATCTTCTGAATTTAAAATAATTCTTATGCAGATCTTCCCCAGAGGGAGAATTCACTGTACAGGTGGCTATTTGTGTTTGGGTCCATGCAGCAGTTGTATTTATACACGTACGATAATAAATTTGAATTCTGACTGCACTTGTTAGTCAAAGGATTTGGCTAATATACCTATGCCCCCAAGAAAGGGCTCACTTTTCTCATTGCACACAAAACGAAATACTCAGGCATGCAAAGTACCCTGAATCCTGAGAAGTACATCACGGTAATATAAACCGCTAGAGAACTAACCATTCATCTTTTCCTTGGCAACACCTCTAGCCATGTGTTTATTTTTACTTAAACTTCTACAGTGTGTAAGGCATTTATTTAAACCTCCAGCTATTTTATCATCTCTGCCCACACATTTCTCAGTTATATCTTCTCTTGTATGCCCTCTCATTTGGCCACGGTTGTCTCACCCAACACAGTTAAATTAAACACAGCCTTTTTAATTTGGAGTTTGTTTTTTGTTAAGTCTTTAATTTTTTTTTTTTTTTTTGTAAATTTTTATTCTGCTGTAATCAAGTTGTTTGTAAGGAAAGGGATCTTTGTTTCTGGGTTTTTTGTTTTCATTTTGGTCTACCTACATTCTGGCTACTTTTTCCTGGCCTTTATAACCAAAGGGTTTAATGGCATCTTAAAAAAAAAAAACTTGAGGGACAGATCTCAGGAGGATATAACCAGATTCTACATGAAAACCTCATTTTGTACATACAAGAGTTTTCAGTTTCAGCAAGTACAATGCAGTCATCAATTTCTCTTAAGCATTTATTAGCCCTACACTGATTTTTGTACAGATATTCACATATATATGTATAAAGGTATTCATGATAAATTTCTTTGCAAGAGTAAAAACAAAACAAAACAAAAAACTAGAAATAGTCTAATGTCTGTTTAGACAGCCATAGTCAAATGATCATATTATATTCATGGAATAAAATATTATATAAATTAAAATACTTGTATAAGATATGGGCATAAAAATACATTAAAGGCATATATCTAAATAAAACTTAAGCTAAATAACATATTTTAAAAATTGAAAATAAGGGTACTGACCTATTCATATATTTTTTAATAAAAAACAAAATAATCATAATCAGGATTGTTTCCTACTTATTGTATTTATCTTTACAACGATGTCATTGTTAACAGGAAAACCTTGTCATCATTATGACATTTATTTCAAAATATCCTTTACTGGCTATCTGGACTTTTCTTGTACTTATAAATAAATGATAATAATTTCTCCAATCACACTCCTGCTGGAATATATGTTCTGTTTGAACAGAACACTAAAAACAAAAAAAGAAAAGAACGATAATGTGAATGTCCTTTGACAGTCTGCCAGAATGGCCACCATGTCATGTCTCCTTTCACCTGCACTTGCTATTGATGCCTTCTTTGTGTCACACTATTTGTTAACCATCTAGAAAAATTAAGAAAATAGTCAATATTCCTTTGACTTTTTTTTTTTGCTAATAAATGGTGTTTTTTAGGTTGCTTCAGTAAAACAGTGCTTAAAATTTGAGTTGGTAGTCCTTGAAGACTCAAGTTCTATCAAACTGTGATTGTAAACTGCTGAAGTGAACTCCATCACCTTCCAAAAAGTTGAAGTATTTTTTTCTTCAATAACTAAAATCAGAATAAAATAATGTCCTCATTCTGAGTGTTCAAGGTCAAATGATAACTTGTTCTGAAATTTTATGTCTTCTATATAGCTTTAAAAGCATTAACCTCCCAATGTGAACTCTTTCTTTCTTCTAATTACTTCTTTTCAACATTCCATAGAGTTACATAGAGGATACACTGATATCAATTATTAAAGTTCATATAATTGTGTTCAATATTTCATTTCAATTATAAGCTCAACATTTTTTAAATTCTAAAGCTATAAATGAAAAGTTTAATTACCATGATATATAAAATTAGACACATTCCTTCTTCATCTCCCTACATGATTATTAATTTATCAGAGTGTTTATCCTGTAATGTATCAATTTTCCTGTGCCCATAAAATTTAATTTATAATTTTAAAATAGTAACTTTATACATTCAAAATGATGTGTGAGTGATAAGGAACCAAGAAACATCTAAAATAAAATATTTTGAAAATAGATTTGTTATGAATTTAAATGATGGAAATTTTTTTTTTCTGGACAATTTCATGAGTGTTCAAATACGGCTGTACTTAACACTATCATCTATAAAACAATATTCCTGTAAATAAAAATGGCCTCAGCACTCCTCAAAGTACAAGTAGAGTTTTTTTTAGTTCATAAGCTGTCTTAAGAGTCAAATTTACTCTCTTGGAATGATTTGAATATTGCAAAGAATCGAGAATGGTTAAAAAAAATTACACTTATATGTATATAAATCTAGTGAATTCATTATTTTTTTGACTAATTAATGTTGTCCCATTTGAAGATTATGCTCTTGATATTTTCAAGGGAAAGTCATAATGACATTAGAAAGTATATGATATAAGAAATTATAGTCATTCTCTTTTGATGGTCCACCATCCTGCCCATTGGTTATATATTTGTACTTTTTCAATTTTACAAATATTCTCTATCTTCATCCTCCTTGTCATTTGTGATTTGGAAAAGTTGTATTTTCTGAGTAACCATTGTTTCGTAAGAAAAAAATCATCTATTTCTGTAATACTTCATATTTTGTTCTGCTTCATTAACAAGGTGGCCAATTATATGTTTTACGTGTCTCTCCAGTGGACTTTAAGGTATTTAAGAGCAACAGCTTTGTTTATTTAACTATAATGCCTTCATGTAATCTAATCTAACCAAATATATATCGCATTTTAGCATTTGGGGAAAAAAGGTAGTACATATTAGTTTATCATTAAATTACATTTACCCTTATTTTACTGTCCTTTAAAGCTATGTAAATCCATTGCCATCGAGTCAATTCCAACTCATAGTGACTCTATAGGACAGAACAGAACTGTCTCATAGGGTTTCCAAGGTAGGCTGGTGGATTGGACCTGCCAAACTTTTGGTTAGCAGCCATAGCTGTTAACTACTGCGCCACTAGGGCTTTTAAAGGTATATATCCTCCATGGCCTTTGAGTTGATTCCTACTCATAGGGACCCTATAAGGTAGAGTAGAAGTGTGGTATAGCGTTTCCAAGGAATGCTTGGTGGATTCGAACTGCTGAGCTTTTAGTTAGCAGCTGAACTCTTAACTGCTACCCCATCAGATTTTCCAAGTTATATATACTAGGTCGTAATTTAAGGTGACAAAAACTGCTCAAACCAAAGCATAATGCAAAAATAAATAAATAAAAGAACAGTGCATTTAAAAATAGTATAAAATCAGGTTGAAGATTCTAATAAAATAACAATAATTATAATGTTATTGCATTTATATATTGTTTATAAGACTTTGTCAGACTCTTCACATAAATTTTCTTATTTTATCCTTATAGCAATAATAAAAATATTATTTAAAAAAATTTTTAAATATAAAATTTTTATATTTATATATAATATATATTTTATGTTTTTATATAAAATTTAAATATAAAAATATTATTTATTAAAAAATACATGATATATATTATTATTGTCCCCATGTTACAAATGAGCCATAGAAAAGTTAGATTACTTCACAAAGTTCTAACTACTACTAACTGGTTCAACTGGGATTCTAATATCGACAATCTGACTGCAAAGCCCAGGTAGCTTAACTAGTCCTAAATTTAGTTCTCTTAACATTACGTTTTTTAGTTTGTCTTGAATTTACATGACTTTAAAATTTGCATTCTTTTCAGAATGTTTAATCTGTTCAAACACCTATTCTAAAAAAGTAAATATTATTAATCCTTTTAGATGTAAATATACAAAAATGTATTTTTAAATTATAAATTATTTTATAATTGTGGCTTCATATTAGATTTTAACAGTGGTCCTACATCCTTAAAGAAACATTTTTGTTTTTTTAAAAAGTTTTTAAAAATAAATTTATTGAGGTGTACTTGTTTTACAAGTTGTATATATTTAAGATATAAAATTTGATAAACTTTGACATATCATCATAACCAAGATAAATAAGCATGCTCGTCACTCTCAAAAGATTACTCATTCCCCATTGTAATCCCATCCCACTTGCCTTTCCTGGTCCCTCCCACAGTTCTCAGGCAAACCACTCATCTTATTTCTGTCATTTTGGATTTGTTTGTATTTCCTAGAATTTTACATAAATGGGATGATTTAGTATGCACTCTTGTAGTTTCTCTTTTTTTATGCAGTGCAATGATTTTGAGATCTATCTATGATGTGTGTATATCAGTACTTAATTCCTGTTATTTCTGGGTTGTGTTTCATTGTTTGGACATACCTAATTTGTGTAGCCATTCACCTGCTGAGAACATTTGGATTCGTTTCTAATTTGAAACTGTTCAAAATAAAGCCTCTAAGAACACTCATGTTAAGTCTTTGTATAACATACGCATTCTTTTTTTTTTTTTTTTTTTGGAGTAAGTACAGGAGAGGAATGGCTGAATCATTTGGTAGATTTATGGTTAACTTTTAAGACTTACGGTTAACTGTCAGAATGTTTTCCAAACTGGTCATACCATTTTAAATTCCTACCAGCAGCATGTGAGAATTTTGGAACCTCAACATCCTCGCCAATAATAAATGGCTATGATTTTATTTTGCATTTCTCTAATGACTAATGATGTTGAGTATCTTTCATGTGCTTGTCATCTGTGTATACTGAAAAGATCGCAGGCTACAGAAATTCAAGCATTCCTGAAAGAAAGATTGATGTTGACATTGTATAAATACTTTCAGGCATCCATGAACTTCCTGAGATCAAGGAGGAGCTAAAAAATGATTCGATTCTTTCTTATCTCCATTGAGATCTGGGGGCCAGGACACTTCCTCCAGGTGCCACAGCCAGGGAATGACAGCTTGACTAAATTTCACCAGCCACTGTCTATACAAGGTGTTGAATAGTGTTTACAGTACACTATCATTTGAAAAGAGATGAAAAAATTAACATGTTTGTATTTTAAAATATGCAAAAAAATCTGTAACCACATATATGAAACTAACATAAATGGTTATCTATTTTTTTGTGCAAGAAAAATGGGAACAAGGTAGATGGGGAAGGGTTTATTAATTGCAGTTTTTCACTATTTTTGGTTTTTGACTAATAGAAATGTACTGTTTATTTAAAATAAATACATGCAAAATGAAATATAAGAAAATGAAAAAAGAAATTGTGTGAGTGGGGAGGAAAATAGCAACATCCCACTTTTTTTATATAACATATTACAATTCCTTTTAGAATCTTACACAGGTTTTGAATTTTGTGAAAAAATGGAATAACTAGTCTTCATATTTGTACGTGAAAGAATACATACCCAAGAATAGTTAAGAAACTATTAAAAAAGTGAGACTCTCTACATCAGATATCAGACAGAATTAAAAGATACTCAGTCAAATCAACTTTAGAGAAGAATGAGGAATCCAGTAAGTATGGAACTGAATGACCAAAGGGACAGCTAGATTTAAGGGGAAGGGATGAGTTAGTTACATTCCCACTGGCAGTACATGAATTCCACTTTCTTCACATCCTAACTGACACATAGCAAGTCTAGACTTATCCCAAACTAGCCAGCCATCCGGGAAAAATAATTAAATCCAAAAACTTCCTTACATGACAAGCAAAACATGCATTACAAATATATACTTCATATATTTTAATTTAAAAAATAAAAAAAGTCCTGAACCAGAATCCATGTGATGGCATGTGGTTAAAAGAGAAGTTTATTTAACCAATAAAATCAAACCCACTGTGTCGAGTCCCACTTATAGTGACCCTTCAGGACAAAGGAGGACTAACCAATAGGGTTTCCCAAACTAATCTTTTATGGAAGCAGGCTACTACATCTTTCTCCTGCAGAGTTTTAGTGGGTTCCAACTGCCATCTTTTCGGTTAGCACTGCTTAACCACTGTACCATCAGGGCTCTTCACTATTCAACCAGTCCTGGAATCCAGAGAAGAAAATGGTCATTAGAAATAAGATCATATGAAATATGGTTTTTAAAAAGACTTTTGTATGGTAAATTGTGCCATTAAGCAGCTCAAAAATTTATTTGGATAAATTATTTCCAGATATGTGTTATTAAAGGATTAACTCCCCTGCCAAAAAAAAAAAAAAAAATGTATATCTATCATTGCCATCGAGTTGATTCTTCTTCATAGCAACCCTATAGGACAGAGTAGAACTGCCCCACAGGGTTTCCAAGAAGCTGCTGGTGGATTCGAACTGCTGAACTTTTGGTTAGCAGTTGTAGCTCTTAACCACTGCACCACCAGGGCTCCATTAAAGGATTAATATACATAACATTCCCCAAACCAAACCCAACCCACTGTGGTTGAGTAGATTACAAATCATAGCGACCCTATAGGACAGAGTAGAACTTCCACATAGGGTTTCCAAGACTGTAAATCTCTTCAGAAGCAGCCTGCCATATCCTGTGGAGCTGCTGCAGGTTTTGAATTTCTGACCTTTCTATTAGGAGTCAAGGACTGTAATGACTGTGCCACCAGAGCTCCTATAACATTTCCTCCCCCCCAACTTATAAGTTGCCAAATGGGAAAATAGCTCAATATATGCACACACGCACACACAATCTACTAAGTAAAAATTCATGGAGGAACAAGTACCAGAAGAAAATAAATTGATAAAGTAGCCAAAGTCACAAGTAGAGGATGACTATGGAGTAAGGATGTTATTATTTAACACCCGTTTGAAAGGCAAAAGTTAACATGAGCTATAGCACCTATTCCTGTCAGAAACTGAAGAAGCTACCTTCATTTACTGTTGTTTGTAACGGAATGTGTTACAGCCATACTGATTGCAATCTAGCTATATATATTGAAATTGAGAATACAAAAACCTTCAATTCAGCACAACTTCGACTCAGAAAATAAAAGTATTGTGCAAAGAAACATATGGAACTTTCTATACAAGGTGTTGAATAGTGTTTAGAGTATGCTAGGATGTTTATAACAGTTTTGTTCTTATCATAAAAAAAGTCTAAATTCAAAAACCCATTGAATGAATCATATTACATCCAAGCCATGAATACCAAGTAGCCCTTATAAAGAATGATTGCCAGGTATACCAGTTTACTTAGATGAATTCCCACATTGAATAAGAAATTTTCAACGTACAGATGGATGTAGTGAGATATCATTTTTGGAAAGCAATAAATAAATAAATTGCCCCTATATTCAGATACACGAGTGAATATAACATAATAGTGTAGCTATGAATAACAGTATAAATGTTTATGGCATAATTATATGAGTTGAAATACAATTGCATAATTGTAAATACTTGGTATTTACAAAAGAAAACACAAAGAACTTAAAAATATTTATCTTATTAAATATTTACATAAAAGTGTATATCTTTATGTGTATAAAAGAATTTCAAATAAAACAGCCTATGAATGTCTCAATTTATCTCAAGCCAGAGAACTCTAGAAGTCCCATGTTTATGATTCTGCTGATTCCTGGACACTGAAGTATTGAGGAAAACTCCAAGTAAGCATCAATATCTTACTTAATCGATTACAATCAGCTTCAATTTATTTTCACATCACTAGTTTTTTTTTTTTTTCTATCTCTGAATACAGTAGCTAAACCACTTTAAAAAAATTGCAAAATGTATTATCTTTTATTGTGCTTTCAGGTGATTACATGTTTCTAATTACTTCTAAACAGGTTCACATTTGTCTTAAAATAGCCACTGATTTCAATGATTAAATTAATATGCAAAAAATTGTTTAGGCTAAAAAGGAAGCTTTGACATAGAAGCCTGTTGTTAGTATGCATTCAAATGTGAAACCAACAAATGAAGCTTCAATACTGGACCTCATGTTACCAAAATTTTTGGAAAAGATCAGTTTTATACTTGCATCAGTGTTTAGAGTAATAACGGGTTGTTTCGCTCAGATGTATTTTTAATTTTACGAGTTTTTTAAAGAGTAGTCTTTTCTTACTTTAATTCTATACACTTGGATTGACAAATGTAATCTAATTCCTGTTAGCCTGATGATAGAAAAGTACAGACTCAAACTACATTTATTTCAGTTCACTGTTCACAGGTGCACTCATTTGTGAAATCTAATGAAATGCGGCCGGGATGAAAGGCACAAAGACTGAGAGAAGCTGCAAAAGACTTCTGGGGAAATCTGAATTAATTTTTGAGGCAATGAATTGACAAAGAATTTAAAGAAGCTGATACTTTATAACAAGCAGTTTTTCTGAATTCAGTACATATCATTTTATAAAACTGAATTCCATGCTTAAATACTTTGATTAAATATGTTAAAGACATGTTGTTTCTTTGTTACCAAAATGTAAAAATATTCTGGTTACTCTTGCCCATAAAAGTTAAATGTTGTAGATTACAGTTAGTTAATGGGAATAAAGATTTTAATTATCATTCACCTGGAAATCTATGAAAACTTCCAAATTACAAGGCTAACCTCAAATAATATTACTGTAATTCAAGGTAGTGGAATTTTGAGCAGTTTAAAAAAGTGTGTGAAGGAAAAATTAAACCACAGCAATAACTGTTTATTTCACAAATTCTCAGTCATTTCAACAGGTTATCTAAGATTGTAAGTCCAGTACAGTCTTAAGGTACTACAAGTACAGCAAATAATTTATACCCTTTTGTTATTTTATCATTCTATGTGTATCCTTCAGTTCTGGCAAATATTTAACATTTATTATTCTTTTTTTTTTTAATAACTTTTATTAAGCTTCAAGTGAACGTTTACAAATCCAATCAGTCTGTCACATATAAGTTTACATACATCTCACTCCCTACTCCCACTTGCTCTCCCCCTCTTGAGTCAGCCCTTTCAGTCTCTCCTTTCGTGACAATTTTGCCGGCTTCCCTCTCTCTCTATCCTCCCATCCCCCCTCCAGACAAGAGTTGCCAACACAATCTCAAGTGTCCACCTGATATAATTAGCTCACTCTTCATCAGCATCTCTCTCCCACCCGCTGACCAGTCCCTTTCATGTCTGATGAGTTGTCTTCGGGGATGGTTCCTGTCCTGTGTCAACAGAAGGTCTGGGGACCATGGCCGCCGGGATTCCTCCAGTCTCAGTCAGACCATTAAGTTTGGTCTTTTTGTGAGAATTTGGGGTCTGTATCCCACTGATCTCCTGCTCCCTCAGGGGTCCTCTGCTGTACTCCCTGTCAGGGCAGTCATCGATTGTGGCCGGGCACCAACTAGTTCTTCTGGTCTCAGGATGATGTAGGTCTCTGGTTCATGTGGCCCTTTCTGTCTCTTGGGCTCTTAGTTGTCGTGTGACCTTGGTGTTCTTCATTTTCCTTTGCTCCAGGTGGGTTGAGACCAATTGATGCATCTTAGATGGCCGCTTGTTAGCATTTAAGACCCCAGACGCCACATTTCAAAGTGGGATGCAGAATGATTTCATAATAGAATTATTTTGCCAATTGACTTAGAAGTCCCCGCAAACCATGTTCCCCAGACCCCCGCCCTTGCTCCGCTGACCTTTGAAGCATTCATTTTATCCCAGAAACTTCTTTGCTTTTGGTCCAGTCCATGTGAGCTGACCTTCCATGTATTGAGTGTTGTCTTTCCCTTCACCTAAAGCAGTTCTTATCTACTGATTAATCAATAAAAAACCCTCTCCCAGCCTCCCTCCCTCCCCCCCTCGTAACCACAAAAGTATGTGTTCTTCTCAGGTTTACTATTACTCAAGATCTTATAATAGTGGTCTTATACAATATTTGTCCTTTTGCCTCTGACTAATTTCGCTCAGCATAATGCCTTCCAGGTTCCTCCATGTTATGAAATGTTTCAGAGATTCGTCACTGTTCTTTATCGATGTGTAGTATTCCATTGTGTGAATATACCACAATTTATTTACCCATTCATCCGTTGATGGACACCTTGGTTGCTTCCAGCTTTTTGCTATTGTAAACAGAGCTGCAATAAACATGGGTGTGCATATATCTGTTTGTATGAAGGCTCTTGTATCTCTAGGGTATATTCCCAGGAGTGGGATTTCTGGGTTGTATGGTAGTTCTATTTCTAACTGTTTAAGATAATGCCAGATAGATTTCCAAAGTGGTTGTACCATTTTACATTCCCACCAGCAGTGTATAAGAGTTCCAATCTCTCCACAGCCTCTCCAACATTTATTATTTTGTGTTTTTTGGATTAATGCCAGCCTTGCTGGTGTGAGATGGCATCTCATTGTAGTTTTAATTTGCATTTCTCTAATGGCTAATGATCGAGAGCATTTTCTCATGTATCTGTTGGCTGCCTGAATATCTTCTTTAGTGAAATGTGTGTTCATATCCTTTGCCCACTTCTTGATTGGGTTGTTTGTCTTTTTGTGGTTGAGTTTTGACAGAATCATGTAGATTTTAGAGATCAGGCGCTGGTCGGAGATGTCATAGCTGAAAATTCTTTCCCAGTCTGTAGGTGGTCTTTTTACTCTTTTGGAGAAGTCTTTAGATGAGCATAGGTGTTTGATTTTTAGGAGCTCCCAGTTATCGGGTTTCTCTTCATCATTTTTGGTAATGTTTTGTATTCTGTTTATACCTTGTATTAGGGCTCCTAGGGTTGTCCCAATTTTTTCTTCCATGATCTTTATCGTTTTAGTCTTTATGTTTAGGTCTTTGATCCACTTGGAGTTAGTTTTTGTGCATGGTGTGAGGTATGGGTCCTGTTTCATTTTTTTGCAAATGGATATCCAGTTATGCCAGCACCATTTGTTAAAAAGGCTATCTTTTCCCCAGTTAATTGACACTGGTCCTTTGTCAAATATCAGCTGCTCATACGTGGATGGATCTATGTCTGGGTTCTCAATTCTGTTCCATTGGTCTATGTGTCTGTTGTTGTACCAATACCAGGCTGTTTTGACTACTGTGGCTGTATAATAGGTTCTGAAGTCAGGTAAGGTGAGGCCTCCCACTTTCTTCTTCTTTTTCAGTAGTGCTTTGCTTATCCGGGGCTTCTTTCCCTTCCATATGAAATTGGTGATTTGTTTCTCTATCCCCTTAAAATATGACATTGGAATTTGGATCGGAAGTGCGTTAAATGTACAGATGGCTTTTGGTAGAATAGACATTTTTACTATGTTAAGTCTTCCTATCCATGAGCAGGGTATGTTTTTCCACTTATGTATGTCCTTTTGAATTTCTTGTAGTAGAGCTTTGTAGTTTTCTTTGTATAGGTCTTTTACATCCTTGGTAAGATTTATTCCTAAGTATCTTATCTTCTTGGGGGCTACTGTGAATGGTATTGATTTGGTGATTTCCTCTTCGGTGTTCTTTTTGTTGATGTAGAGGAATCCAAGTGATTTTTGTATGTTTATTTTATAACCTGAGACTCTGCCAAACTCTTCTATTAGTTTCAGTTGTTTTCTGGAGGATTCCTTAGGGTTTTCTGTGTATATAATCATGTCATCTGCAAATAGTGATAACTTTACTTCTTCCTTGCCAATCCGGATACCCTTTATTTCTTTGTCTAGCCTAATTGCCCTGGCTAAGAATTCCAACACCATGTTGAATAAGAGTAGTGATAAAGGGCATCCTTGTCTGGTTCCCGTTCTCAAGGGAAATGCTTTCAGGTTCTCTCCATTTAGAGTGATATTGGCTGTTGGCTTTGCATAGATGCCCTTTATTATGTTGAGGAATTTTCCTTCAATTCCTATTTTGGTAAGAGTTTTTATCATGAATGGGTGTTGAACTTTGTCAAATGCCTTTTCTGCATCAATTGATAAGATCATGTGGTTTTTGTCTTTTGTTTTATTTATGTGATGGAATACATTAATGGTTTTTCTGATATTAAACCAGCCTTGCATACCTGGTATAAATCCCACTTGATCAGGGTGAATTATTTTTTTGATGTGTTGTTGGATTCTATTGGCTAGAATTTTGTTGAGGATTTTTGCATCAATGTTCATGAGGGATATAGGTCTATAATTTTCTTTTTTTGTAATGTCTTTACCTGGTTTTGGTATCAGGGAGATGGTGGCTTCATAGAATGAGTTGGGTAGTATTCCGTCATTTTCTATGCTTTGGAATACCCTTAGTAGTAGTGGTGTTAACTCTTCTCTGAAAGTTTGGTAGAACTCTGCAGTGAAGCCGTCTGGGCCAGGGCTTTTTTTTGTTGGGAGTTTTTTGATTACCGTTTCAATCTCTTTTTTTGTTATGGGTCTATTTAGTTGTTCTACTTCTGAATGTGTTAGTTTAGGTAGGTAGTGTTTTTCCAGGAATTCATCCATTTCTTCTAGGTTTTCAAATTTGTTAGAGTACAATTTTTCATAATAATCTGAAATGATTCTTTTAATTTCATTTGGTTCTGTTGTGATGTGGTCCTTCTCGTTTCTTATTCGGGTTATTTGTTTCCTTTCCTGTATTTCTTTAGTCAGTCTAGCCAATGGTTTATCAATTTTGTTAATTTTTTCAAAGAACCAGCTTTTGGCTTTGTTAATTCTTTCAATTGTTTTTCTGTTCTCTAATTCATTTAGTTCAGCTCTAATTTTGATTATTTGTTTTCTTCTGGTGCCTGATGGATTCTTTTGTTGCTCACTTTCTATTTGTTCAAGTTGTAGGGACAGTTCTCTGATTTTGCCTCTTTCTTCTTTTTGTATGTGTGCATTTATTGATATAAATTGGCCTCTGAGCACTGCTTTTGCTGTGTCCCAGAGGTTTTGATAGGAAGTATTTTCATTCTCGTTGCTTTCTATGAATTTCCGTATTCCCTCCTTGATGTCTTCTATAACCCAGTCTTTTTTCAGGAGGGTATTGTTCATTTTCCAAGTATTTGATTTCTTTTTCCTAGTTTTTCTGTTATTGATCTCTAGTTTTATTGCCTTGTGGTCTGAGAAGATGCTTTGTAATATTTCGATGTTTTGGGCTCTGCAAAGATTTGTTTTATGACCTAATATGTGGTCTATTCTAGAGAATGTTCCATGTGCGCTAGAAAAAAAAGTATATTTTGCAGCAGTTGGGTGGAGAGTTCTGTATAAGTCAATGAGGTCAAGTTGGTTGATTGTTCTAATTAGATCTTCCGTGTCTCTGTTGAGCTTCTTACTGGATGTCCTGTCCTTCTCCGAAAGTGGTGTGTTGAAGTCTCCTACTATAATTGTGGAGGTATCTATCTCGCTTTTCAATTCTCTTAAAATTTGATTTATGTATCTTGCAGCCCTGTCATTGGGTGCATAAATATTTAATACGGTTATGTCTTCCTGATCAATCGTCCCTTTTATCATTATATAGTGTCCTTCCTTATCCTTTGTGGTGGATTTAAGTCTAAAGTCTATTTTGTCAGAAATTAATATTGCTACTCCTCTTCTTTTTTGCTTATTGTTTGCTTGATATACTTTTTTCCATCCTTTGAGTTTTAGTTTGTTTGTGTCTCTAAGTCTAAGGTGTGTCTCTTGTAGGCAGCATATAGATGGATGGTGTTTCTTTATCCAGTCTGTGACTCTCTGTCTCTTTATTGGTGCATTTAGTCCATTTACATTCAGGGTAATTATAGATAAATAAGTTTTTAGTGCTGTCATTTTGATGCCTTTTTATGTGTGTTGTTGACAATTTCATTTTTCCACATACTTTTTTGTGCTGAGGCATTTTTCTTAGTAAATTGTGAGATCCTCATTTTCATAGTGTTTGACTTTATGTTGAGTCGTTACGTTTTTCTTGGTTTTTATCTTGAGTTATAGAGTTGTTATACCTTTTTGTGGTTACCTTATTATTTACCCCGATTTTTCTAAGTAAAAACCTAACTTGTATTGTTCTATATCGCCTTGTATCACTCTCCATATGGCAGTTCAATGCCTCCTGTATTTAGTCCCTCTTTTTGATTATTGTGATCTTTTACCTATTGACTTCCATGATTCCCTGTTATGTGTATTTTTTTTTTAATTAATCTTAATTTGTTTGTTTTTGTGATTTCCCTATTTGAGTTGATATCAGGATGTTCTGTTTTGTGACCTTGTGTTGTGCTGATATCTGATATTATTGGTTCTCTGACCAAACTATATCCTTTAGTATTTCTTGTAGCTTTGGTTTGGTTTTTGCAAATTCTCTAAACTTGTGTTTGTCCGTAAATATCTTAATTTCGCCTTCATATTTCAGAGAGAGTTATGCTGGATATATGATCCTTGGCTGGCAGTTTTTCTCCTTCAGTGTTCTGTATATGTCGTCCCATTCCCTTCTTGCCTGCATGGTTTCTGCTGAGTAGTCTGAACTTATTCTTATTGATTCTCCCTTGAAGGAAACCTTTCTTTTCTCCCTGGCTGCTTTTAAAATTTTCTGTTTATCTTTGGTTTTGGTGAGTTTGATGATAATATGTCTTGGTGTTTTTCTTTTTGGATCAGTCTTAAATATGGTTCGATGAGCATCTTGGATAGATATCTTTTTGTGTTTCACGATGTCAGGGAAGTTTTGTGTCAGGAGTTCTTCAACTATTTTCTCTGTGTTTTCTGTCCCCCCTCCCTGTTCTGAGACTCCAATCACCCGCAGGTTATCCTTCTTGATAGAGTCCCACATAATTCTTAGGGTTTCTTCATTTTTTTTTAATTCTTTTATCTGACTTTTTTTCAGCTATGTTGTTGTTGATTCCCTGGTCCTCCAGATGTCCCAGTCTGCATTCTAATTGCTCGAGTCTGCTCCTCTGACTTCCTATTGCGTTGTCTAATTCTGTTATTTTATTGTTAATCTTTTGGATTTCTACATGCTGTCTCTCTATGGATTCTTGCAACTTATTAATTTTTCCATTATGTTCTTGAATAATCTTTTTGAGTTCTTCAACAGTTTTATCAGTGTGTTCCTTGGCTTTTTCTGCAGTTATCCTAATTTCATTTGTGATATCATTAGGCATTCTGTAAATTAGTTTTTTATATTCTATATCTGATAATTCCAAGATTGTATCTTCATTTGGGAAAGATTTTGATTCTTTTGTTTGGGAGGTTGGAGAAGCTGTCATGGTCTGCTTCTTTAAGTGGTTTGATATGGATTGTTGTTTCCGAGCCATCACTGGGAAACTAGTTTTTCCAGAAAATCCACTAAAAAAAAAATGCAGTCAGATCCCTATCAGAGTTCTCCCTCTGGCTCAGGCTATTCAGATGTTGATGAAGCCGCCTGGGGAGGGTGGGGGAGGGAACAGAGAGATAGGAGAGTAGCACCTCAGAATATAGCCAGAGTTGCTTGTCTTGCTTGAATGACTATTATATCTGAGATTCCCACGGGGCGCGTCGCCTATGTGTGCTGGCTGTGTGGAGATTGCCCCCCGGGGGTCTGGCCCGCTGGAGTCACGGTCAGATCCTCCGCTTGCAGCCCCACGCCCAGCGTCAAGGCTCCCCTACTGGGACGATGCACTCTCGACTCCAAAATCAGTCGCCACCTTCCGGGGACTTCTTGTCCCTCCAGCCGCGTGGCCGTGCCGCCTCCGCGAACCAGTTGGGCCTCCTCCCGGGGTTAGTTCAGATGGGTGGAGCAACTCCCCGTGCTTGTGCCGTGACCAAGTGTCCCGGCTGGGACACTGTTCTCCCTGCTCCAATACCAGTCGCTGCCTCCCGGGGACTTCTCCTACGGGCGGCGCCCACGCGACCCAGCTGGTCCCCTTCCCGGGGTTAGTTCAGGGGGGTGGAGCAACTCTCCGTGTTTATGCCATACCTGCTTCCAGTCCAAATCCCTGCGGGACGGTTCCCCGGCTCGGATGCTGCTCTTTCTGCTCCAAGACCAGTCACTGCCTCCCGGGGACTTCTCCTACCGGCTGCGTCCCATGCCGCCCGCGCGACCCGGCTGGTCCCCCTCCCGGGGTTAGTTCAGGGGGGTGGAGCAGCTCTCTGTGCTTCTGCAGTATCTGACTGGTACGCTGGCTCCAGGCTCTGGAAACAATCGCTGCTTCCCCGTATTAGTTCGTTCTCCGTCTCTAAATCTGTGTTTGTTGTTCAGGGTTCGTAGATTGTTATGTATGTGATCGATTCACTTGTTTTTCTGTGTCTTTGTTGTAAGAGGGCTCCGAGGTAGCGTCTGCCTAGTCCACCATCTTGGCTCCGCCCTCTCAACATTTATTATTCTTAATGGTAAAAAGTGGCAACTCTTTGTTGCTTAAATATTTATCTCCACCTGTTTTTTTTTTTTTTTTTTTTGACACTCTATTCAGAAATCCTGGTGGCGTAGTGGTTAAGTGCTATGGCTGTTAACCAAAAGGTCAGCAGTTCAAATCCACCAGGTGCTCCTTGGAAACTCAATTGGGGAGTTCTACTCTGTCTTATAGGGTCGCTATGAGTCGGAATCGACTAGACAGAAATGGGTTTGGTTTGGTGGTTAACATTCTATTTGCATATTGTTTCTTGACTCATCCCTTATCCCTCTTTCCACAATGGACCTTTAAAGAGACATTATTTTCCCACCCAACCTCCTCCTAACTCTTATGTATCCATGGCATTATTTAAAAACCTAGTCTGAATCATTACATTATTAACTTTTCCCTTATAGGATCCCCTCTTGGCATTGCATTTTTATTTAAATATCAAATCATGCTTTTATTATTAACATCTATTAGATCTAAACAATGTTTTAAAATGTATTGGTCATAATTAAGTTCTCTTCTTTTTTTCCCTATCTTGATATTTCTGATTTTGTTCAGTTGCCAGTTGGTCAAATTAGTTTTTCAACTATTTTTCTCCAATAGCATATGCCATTAGTATACTCTTTAAAATAGTTTTCTTACCTCAAATAATTTTCTTTTGCCCTCAGAGAAACATTGTATCTTGGGTGAATATACTATTCTTGAATTGGTTCTTAGTCTATGTAGAAATACAAACTGTAAGATATACAGAGGGAGAAAGAAAGAGAGAGTTAGAGGAATTGGCTCCTGTGATTTTTGAGGCTGTCCAGAGCAAAATCCTCAGAGTTGCACTCTGATTACTCCATAGAGGCTGGCCAAATGATCCAAATAGCATCTCTGTCTGCCACTGACACTTCAAGCGCCATTGAATCTGCGGGATTATATGGCCCAAGTGACACAGAAGGTTGCATGGCAACCTGAATCTGTTCCAGGGCCTTCTTTTGTCCTGATCCTATTACTTGACCTACAGATACTGGACTTGCCAGCCCAGGCAATCATGTGAGCCAATGGCGGTATTTTACATATCTCTATTGTCATGTATTGATTGCATTGGGAAAATCTGTTGCAAAAGACTTCTTTAAAAAGTGTTCGAAAGCAAAAACATTGCTTTGAGGACTAAGGTGCTCCTGACCCAAGCCATGGTATTTCCAATTGCCTCATATACATGTGAAAGCTAGACAATAAAAAAGGAAAACCAAAGAAGAGCTAATGCCTTTGAATTACGGTGTTGGTGAAGAATATTGAATATACCACGTTCTGCCAGAAGAAGAAACAAATCTTTCTTGGAGGAAGTACAACCACAGTGCTCCTTAGAAACGAGAATGGCTAGACTTCATCTTGTGTACTTTGGACTTGCTGTCAGGGGGAACTAGTCCCTGAAGAAGGACATCATGCTTGGTAAAGCAGAGGGTCAGCAATAAAAAAGGAAGACCCTCAATGAGAGGAATTGACCCAGTAACTGCAACAATGTGCTCAACCGTAGCAAGGATTATGAGGACGGCATAAGACCAGGTAATGTTTTGTTGTGTTGTACAAAGGGTTGCTATGAGTAGGAACCAACTTGACAGAAGCTAACAACAATAACAACTTTTAAGAATCAATTCCAGAATTCCCCAGTTGACACATGAAATTAGCCATCACAATTTTTTTTCACCGGTGTCTATAGACAGTTTCCCACTGACTTCCACTAGCTGTGCTGCAAATAAGAAGTCAATGCTTGTATGTTTCTTTTTCTTCTATAAGTAATTTATTTTAATTGATTGAGAAGCTTGTAAAATACTGTTTTTATCCTTAGAATTCAAGATTTTTACTTGGATATGTCTATACTATGGTATTTTTGACTAATCCTGTCTGGGATTTGATGAAACATTTTAATCTTTCTCTGGATCAGAGAAAGGAGGATTCATTTGATCATTATTTCTACATTATTATTCCTCTTCTTTTTCTAAAAATGTCCACTATTTTCATACTATATCTCTGGGAAATATTCTTAAATTCTTTTCATATTTCTTTTATACACCCACCTCTTAATTATTTTCTGTAGGTTGTAAGATATTTATCTCACACGATCTTCCCAACCACTGACTTCGTGCTGAATAGTGATGACTCAGTCTTCCAAATGTTCAGATGAGTTTTTGTAATGTTAATATCATAATTTTAATAACTTAATTGATGTTCCTCAAGGGTTCACATTATCATTTTGTTAAGATTGTTGTCTGTCAACTCCAATGATCTGTTTCTATGAGAGCAATTTAATATCTCTGTTCTGTTTATTATTCCTTCCTCTGGTTCCTCAGGTCTTTTTTTTTTTTTTTTTTCTTCCACACTTTCAGTGATTAGATTAATCTATTAGGCCAGGTTGAAAATGAACATTGACCAGAAGGCACTTTTTCTCCACCTGTGACTAGGCAGGTGACACTCCTTTATTTTATTTTTATTGTACTTTAGGTTAAGGTTTACAGAACGAACTAGTTTCTTATCAAACAGCTGGTACACATTGTTGTATGACATTGGTTAACAACCCAACAACATGTCAACACTCTCCCTTCTCAACCCTGGGTTCCCTGTTACTAGCTTTCCTGTTCCCGCCTGCCTTCGAGTCCCTGCCCCAGAGCTAGTGCACCCCTTTAGTCTTGTTTTGTTTCATGGGCCTGTTCAATCTTTGGCTGAAGGATGATCCTCAGGAGTGACCTCATCACTGTGCTGAAAGGGTGTCTGTGGGCCATACTCTCAGGGTTTCTCCAGCCTCTGCCACGCCAGTAAGTCTGGTCTTTCTTTCTGAGTTAGAATTTTGTTCTACATTTTTCTGCAGCTCTGTCTGGAACCTTCTACTGTGATCCCTGCCAGAGTGGTCAGTGATGGTAGCTAGACACTATCTAGTTTTACTGGACACAGTCTGGTAGAAGCCAAGGTAGTTGTGGCCCATTAGTCCTCTGGACAAATCTTTCCCTTGTGTCTTTAACTTTCATCAGTCTTCCTTGCTCCCGAAGAGGTGCGACCAGTGGAGAGGCGACGCCACTTTAAGTAACAACTCTTTCCTGAAGCCAGAGAGAAATCCCCTCTTCTAATAATTTTCACCATCTGTATTTCTTAGAGCTCTCCCAATCTCAGAATCTGAAAGCCACTAGGCTCTCTTCCACAGGTCTTTTCCGGACCTAGAAAGACCAAGCAGATCCCCTGAAGAGTCTTTGTAAGGGACCTGGTAGAAACTTCCCTTAGCATATCAATGCTGAGAAGTGGCTGGGTATTAGAGAGTCTTGTTCTCTTCCCCAACACAATACCAAGGAGTCCTGTGCTCCAGGAGATCCATATAGAGCCCTCTGCCTCAAATGCCCTTTCCACTTTTACATTAAGAATACTATTATCCTGTTTCAGAGAAAAAACTGAGAGGGAAAGTTTGATTTTTTTCTATAGCCTTCCTCCTAGTAAAATTTAGCACATAAATAAAATACATTTATTTATAAACACTTATTGTTAGATACTAAAATGCATATCTTAGTTTTATTATTTAAAGACTAGGTGCAAACTCTTTTATCATTCTCTTAGTTTTTACCTGTGGTCTGCTCATTGCATAATCAATACCAAATTGAGGGGTGGGGATCAGCAAAGAAGAAGGAATAAAAGAAGAAATTATATACTTAGTCTTTATAAGACTCCAGTGTAATATAAAGTTGTAATACTTCAAATGGTCATTTTCTTACTTCTTTACAAAAATTAATACAGGATGGAAAGGGTCGGAATGACAGAGAACCAATTACATTTTTGCAGGACATGATGTGAATATTTTTCCTCCTACGTTCTTATTCCTTCATATGAACTAATCTTAGCATGAAATATAATTAAATGCTAGTGGAGCAGAGCTACCCACTAGAGAGTAGGCTAGGGAACTTTCTTAAATAAAAGCTGCTCATAGGAAATTTGCCTCTCATTGTTGTTGTTAGGTGCCGTCGAGTCGGTTCCGACTCACAGCGACCCTATGCACAATAGAACGAAACACTGCCCGTTCCTGCACCATCCTTACAACCATTGTTACACTTGAGCTCATTGTTGCAGCCACTGTGTTGATCCACCTCGCTGAGGGTCTTCCTCTTTTCCACTGACCTTGTACTCTGCCAAGCAGGATGTCCTTCTCTAGGGACTGATCCCTCCTGACAACATGTCCAAAGTATGTAAGACACAGTCTCGCCATCCTTGCTTCTAAGGAGCATTCTGGTTGTACTTCTTCTAAGGCAAATTTGTTCATTCTTTTGGCAGTCCCTGGTATATTCAATATTCTTCACCAACACAACAATTCAAATATATCAATTCTTCTTCGGCCTTCCTTATTCATTGTCCAGCTTTCACATGCATATGATGCGGTTGAAAATACCATGGCTTGGGTCAGGCGCCCTTTAGTCTTCCGGGTGACATCTTTGCTCTTTAACACTTTGAAGAGGTCCTTTGCAGCAAATTTACCCAATGCAATGTGTCTTTTGATTTCTTGACTGCTGCTTCCATGGCTGTTGATTGTGGATCCAAGTAAAATGAAATCCTTGACAACTTCAATCTTTTCTCCATTTATCATGATGTTGCTCCTTGGTCCAGTCGTAAGGATTTTTGTTTTCTTTATGTTGAGGTGCAGTCCATACTGAAGGCTGTGGTCTTTGATCTTCATTAGTATGTGCTTCAAGCCCTCTACACTTTCAACAAGCAAGGTTGTGTCATCTCCATAATGCATGTTGTTAATGAGTCTTCCTCCAATCCTGATGTCCCATTCTTCTCATGTTATTTGTTCAACATACAGATTACATAGGTATGTGAAAGAATACAACCCTGACACACACCTTTCCTGGCTTTAAACCAATCAATGTCCCCTTGTTCTGTCCAAGCAACTGCCTTTTGATCTATATAAAGTTTCCTCATGAGCACAATTAAGTGTTCTGGAATTCCCATTCTTCAGAGTGTTATCCATAGTTTGTTATGATTCACACAGTCGAACGCCTTTGCATAGTCAATAAAACACAAGTAAACATCCTTCTGGTATGCTGTGCTTTCAGCCAGGATCCATCTGACATCAGCAATGATATCCCTGGTTCCATGTCCTCTTCTGAAACCGACCTGAACTTCTGGCAGTTCCCTGTTGACATACTGCTACAGCCGTTTTTGAATGCTCTTCAGCAAAATTTTGCTTGCATGTGATATTAATGATATTGTTCTATAATTTCCACATTCGGTTGGATCACCTTTCTTGGGAATAGGAATAAATATGAATCTCTTCCAGTCAGTTGGCCAGGAGGCTGTCTTCCATATTTCTTGGCATAGATGAGTGAACACCTCCAGCACTGCATCTGTTTTTTGAAACATCTTAATTGATATTCCATCAATTCCTGGAGCCTTGTTTTTCGCCAATGCCTTCAGAGCAGCTTGGACTTCTTGCTTCAGTACCATTGGTTCCTGATCATATATGCCACCTCTTGAAATGGTTGAATATCAACTAATTCTTTTTGGTATAATGACTCTGTGTATTCCTTCCATCTTCTTTTGATGCTTCCTGCGTCGTTTAATATTTTCCCCATGGAATCCTTCACTATTGCAAATCGAGGATTGAATTTTTTCTTCAGTTTTTTCAGCTTAAGAAACACTGAGCATGTTCTTCCCTTTTGGTTTTCCATCTCCAGCTCTTTGCACGTGTCATTATAATACTTTGTCTTCTGAAGAGACCCTTTGAAATCTTCTGTTCAGTTCTTTTACTTCATCAATTCTTCCTTTTGCTTTAGCTGCTCGATGCTCAAGAGCAAGTTTCAGAGTCTCCTCTGACATCCACCTTGGTCTTTTCTTTCTTTCCTGTCTTTTCAATGACCCCTTGCTTTCTTCATGCATGATGTCATTGCACAACTCGTCTGGTCTTCGGTCACTAGAGGTCAATGCGTCAAATCTACTCTTGAGTTGGTCTCTAAATTCAGGTGGGATATACTCAAGGTCATATTTTGGCTCTTATGGACTTGCTCTGATTTTCTTCAGTTTCAGCTTGAACTTTCGTGGGAGGAATTGATGGTCTGTTCCATAAGCCCCTGGCCTTGCTCTGACTGATGATATTGAGCTTTTGCATCACCTCTTTCCACAGATGTAGTCAATTTGATTTCTGTGTGTTGCATCTGGTGAGGTCCATGTGCACAGTCACCGTTTATGTTGGTGAAAGAAGGTATTTGCAGTGAAGAAGTCGTTGGTCTTGCAAAATTCTATCATTAGATCTCTGGCATTGTTTCTATCACCAAGGCCATATTTTCCAACTACTGATCTTTCTTTTTTGTTTCCAACTTTCACATTCCAATCATCAGTAATTATCAATGCATTTTGATTGCATATTTATTCAATTTCAGACTGTAGGAGCTGATAAAAGTCTTCTATTTCTTCATCTTCAGCCCTAGCAGTTGTTAAGTAAGTTTGAATAATAGTTGTATTAACTGGTCTTCCTTGTAGTAGCCGTATGGATATTATCCTATCACTGACAACATTGTACTTCAGAATAGATTTTGAAATGTTCTTTTTGATGATGAATCCAACACCATTCCTCTTCGAATTGTCATTCCCAGCATAGTAGACTATATGATTGCCTGATTCAAAATGGCCAATACCAGTCCATTTCAGCTCACTAATGCCTAGGATATAGATGTTTATGGGTTCCATTTCATTTTTGATGATTTACAATTTTCTTAGATTCATACTTCATGCATTCCAGGTTCTGATTATTAATGGATGTTTGCAGCTGTTTCTTCTCATTTTGAGTCTTGCTACATCAGCAAATGAAGGTCCCAAAAGCTTTGCTCCATCCATACCATTAAGGTCGACTCTACTTTCAAGAGGCAGCTCTTCCCCAGTCATCTTTTGAGTGCCTTCTAACCTGGGGGGCTCTTCTTCCAGCACTGTATCAGACAATGTTCCACTGCTATTCATAAGGTTTTCACTGGCTAATGCTTTTCAAAAGTAGACTGCCAGGTCCTTCTTCCTAGTCTGTCTTAGTCTGGAAGTTCAGCTGAAACCTGTCCTCCATGGGTGACCCTGCTGGCATTTGAATACCAGTGGCATAGCTTCCAGCATCACAGCAACACGCAAGCCCCCACAGTATGACAAACTGACAGACAGTGGGAGAAATTTACCTCCAGCTCACGTGTAATACAGCACTCACATGAGTAAAGGGCTCGTTCAGGAAACCTTCTACAAGATACATTGGCCTGAGAGCTATTGTGTGAGTGTCAGTTGGTTTCACTGAGTTTACATTTACAGTAACACAGAAGATCATCATTCTCATCAGTGTATAATGACAGTGAAAGAAGGGTTTAGAAAAAACACCAAACTCACAGTATAAAATAAATCCTATCAAGTGTCTAAAATAGGTTAGCTATTGATACTTAAGAAGATACTCTTAAAAACTCATAAAGGCACAGATAGAAGTTTTTGTTCACTTATTAAAGGAGGTGGTGGTGGGAGGATTGTTTGTCGCTCAGTGGAGTCATTAAGGGATCTTGATGATAGGCAGTTCTTCCATCTGCAATATGTGGTTTTCAGAATTGCTCACTGGATTTCCTCCATGCCTGTCAGCCAGAAAAGGAAAGCATATAGAGGAATGGACATGGGACGGTTCAACGGGTCAGCCTGAAAGTGGCTCAGAATACATGCACTCATGTTCAGTTGACTGAAACACAATGTCATGGCTCAGCTAACCACAAGGGAGGTTGGGAAATGTAATCTACCTCCAAACCCATGAAGAAGAAGAAATTAAGTCTCTGTCTCATGAGGTTCAACGAAAACTTAGTAAATATAGAAACACCAGTTTTTTGTTCTTGTTATTAGATGCCCTCAAGTCAGATCCAAATCATAGCAACTCTAACCACAACAAAAGAAAACACAGCCTGGTCTGTGCCATCCTCACAATAGTTGCTATGTTTGAGCCCACTGTTACAGCAACTATGTAAGTCCTTCTCATTGAGGATCTTCTTTTTCACTGCTTTACCAAGCATGGTGTCCTCCAGGGACCAGTCCATCTTGATAAATTGTCCAAAGTCAGTGAGATGAAATCCAGCCATCCTCACTTCTAAGGAGCATTCTGGCTATGCATCTTCCAAGGCAAATTTTTATCACTCTTCTTCTAGCAGTCCATTGTATATTCAACATTCTTCACCATCGCTATAACTCAAAGGCATCAATTCTTCTTAGGTCAGCCTAATTCATTGTCCAGCTTTCACATACATGTGAGGCAATTGAAAATGCAATGCTGTGGATCAGCCATATCTTAGTCTTCAAAGTGACACCCTTGCAGCAGATTTCCCAGTGCAATACATCATTGATTTCCTGACTACTGCTTTGGTGGACACTGATTGTAGGTTCAAGTAAAATGAAATCCTTAACAGCTACAATATTTTCTCTGGTTATCATGAAGTTTCTTATTGGTCCAGTCGTGAGGATTTTTGTTTCATGGTGAGGTGTAATTGATACTGAAGTCTGTAATTTTTTATCTTCATCAGCAAGTGTTTCAAGTCTTCTTCACTTTCAACAAGCGAAGCTGTGCTATATGCATATTTTTTCTTTTTTCAGGTTGTTAATGAGTCTTCCTCTAATATTGATGCTGAGTTCTTCTTCATATAATCTAGCTTTCCAGATTATTTTTTCAGCATACAGATAGAAAAGTATGATAAAAGGAAAGAACCCTGGTGCACACCTATCTAGATTTTATTTATTATTTTGGCTTTAATCAACAGAATTTTATTCTCTCACAGTCTAGGAGGCTTAGGTTCAAATACAGGGCCCCAGCCTGCAGCGGAAGGCTTTCTCTGTAGGCTCTGGGAGAAGGTCCTTGTCATCATTTTTCCCCTGGCCTAGGAGTTTCTCAGAACAGGGATCCTGGGTCCAAAGGGCATACTCTGCTGCCGGCTCTGCTTTCTTGGTGGTAGGAGGTCCCTCTCCTCTCTGCTTGCTTCTGTCTGTTTTTTTTTTTTTTCCAAACACCCTGCAATACAGGTTTTTTTTTTTTTTTTTAAACTGTGCTTTAGGTGAAAGTTTACAAATCAAATCAGTGAAAGCTATACACACCTTGCTATATATTCCTAGCTGCTCTACTCCTAATGAGACAGCACATTCCTTCTGTCCACCCCACATTCCCCGTGTCTACCCAACCAACTTCTGTCTCCCTCTTGCTTCTCATCTTGCCACCAGGAAGGAGTTGCCCACGTAGTCCTATGTGTCTACTTAAGTCAAGAAGCTCACTCCTCACTCATATCATTTTCTATAATATAGTCCAGTCCAACCCCTGTTGGGAGAGTTAGCTTCCGGAACGGTTCCAATCTTGGGCTAACAAAGGGTCTGGGTACCATGACTGCCAGAGTCCCTCCAGTCTCAGTCAGAAGATTAAGCCTGGTCTTTTTATAAGAATTTGATATCTGCATCCCACTGCTCTCCTGTTCCATCAGGGATTCTCCGTTGTGTTCCCTGTCAGGGCAGTGATTTGGTGGTAGCCGGGCACCATCTACTTCTTCCAGTCTCAGGCTGAAGGAGTCTCTGGTTTATGTGGCCCCTTCTGTCTCTGGGGCTCGTCTTCACTGTACTTCTTTGGTGTTCTTCATTTTCCTTTCCTCCAGGTAGGTTGAGACCAACTGATGCATCTTAGATGGCCTCTTGCTAGTGTTTAAGAACCCTGACACCTCTCATCAAAGTGGGATGCGGAAAATTTTCTTAGTACATTTTGTTGTGCCAATTGACCTAGATATCCCCTGAAACTGTGGTTGCGAAAACCCCTCCCTGCTACTCTGACCTTTGAAGAGTTTTGTTGTATTCAAGAAACTTCTTTGGTTTTGGTTTAGTTCAGTTGTGCTGACTTCCCCTGTGTTGTGTGTTGCCCTTCCCCCTGTCTGCTATCTAGTTAGAGAGTATCTCTCTCCCTCACTCCCCACTCTCATAAGAATCAAAGAATATTTTCTTCTGTGTTTAAAGTTTGTCTAGAGTTCTTGTAATAGTGGTCTCATATAATACTTGTCCTTCTGCAACTGGCTAATTTCACTCAGCATAATGCCTTCCAGATTCTTCCATGTTATGAGATGATTCACAGATTCATCTTTGTTCTTATTCATTGAGTACTATGCCATTGTGTGAATATACCATAATTTATCCCTTCAACTGTTGATGGGCACCTTGGTGTCCTCCATCTTTTTGCTATTGTAAACAGTGCTACAAGGAATGTGGGTGTGCATATATCTGTCCATGTGAAGGCTCTTATTTCTTTAGGATATATTACTAGGAGTGGAATTGCGGGATCATATGGTAGTTCTATTCCTAGCTTTTTAAGGAAGCACCAAATTGATTTCCAAAGTGGTTGTACCATTTTATATTCCCACCAGCAGTGTATAAGTGTTCCATCTTTCTACAACCTCTCCAACATTTATTATTTTGTGTTGTTTGGATTAATGCCAGCCTTGTTCGGGTGAGATGGAATCTCATTGTAGTTTTGATTTGCATTTCTCTAATGGCTATGGCTAATGATCATGAGCATTTCCTCATGTATCTGTTAGCTGCCTGCATGACTTCTTTGGTGAAGTGCCTATTCATACACTTTACCCATTTTTTAATTGGGTTATCTTTTTGTTGCTGAGTTTTTGTGGTATCATGTAGATCTTAGAGATCAGACACTGATCAGAAATGTCATAGCTAAAAACTTTTTTTCCCAGTCTGTGGGTAATCTTTTTACTCTTTCATAAATCTTTGGATGAGCGTAGGTGTTTGATTTTCAGGAGCTCCCAGATGTCTAGTTTCTTTTCTGGTGTTTGTGCATTGTTAGTTCTGCTTATGCTGTGTATTAGGGCTCCTAGCGTTCTCCTTATTTTTTCTTCCACTATCTTTGTCTTTGTCTTTATCTATAGGAAGAAGAACGGGACATCAGGATTGGAGGAAGGCTCATTAACAACCTGCACTATGCAGATGACACAACCTTGCTTGCTGAAAGTGAAGAGGACTTGAAGCACTTACTAATGAATATCAAAGACCACAGTCTTCAGTATGGATTGCACCTCAACATAAAGAAAACAAAAATCCTTACAACTGGACCAATTAACAACATCATGATAAACGGAGAAAAGATTGAAGTTGTCAAGGATTTCATTTTACTTGGATCCACAATCAGCAGCCATGGAAGCAGCAGTCAAGAAGTCAAAAGACGAGTTGCATTGGGTAAATCCGCTGCAAAGGACCTCTTCAAAGTGTTGAAGGGCAAAGATGTCACCTTGAAGGCTAAGGTGCACCTGACCAAAGCCATGGTATTTCCAATCACATCGTATGCATGTGAAAGCTGGACAATGAATAAGGAAGGCCAAAGAAGAATTGATACCTTTGAATTGTGGTGTTGGTGAAGAATATTGAATATACTATGGGCTGCCAAAAGAATGAACAAATCTGTCTTAGAAGAAGTACAATGAGAATGTTCCTTAGTGGCAAGGATGGCGAGACTGCGTTTTACATACTTTGGACATGTTGTCAGAAGGGATCAGTCCCTGGAGAAGGACATCCTGCTTGTCAGAGTACATGGTCAGCAGAAAAGAGGAAGACCCTCAAGGAGGTAGACTGACACAGTGGCTGCAACAATGAGCTCAAGCATAACTATGATTGTGAGGGTGGCTCAGAACCGGGCAGTGTTTTCGTTCTGTTGTGCATAGGGTCGCTATGAGTTGGAACCAACTCAACAGCACCTAACAACAAGAACATCTTTATCGTTTTAGATTTTATATTTATGTCTTTGATCCATTTTGAGTTAGTTTTTGAGCCTGGTGTCAGGTATGGGTCTTGTTTCATTTCTTTGCCGGTAGATATCCAGTTATGCCAGCACCATTTGTTAAAGATACAGTCTTTTCCCCATTTAACTGACTTTGGACCTTTGTCAGATATCAGCTGCTCATATGTGGATAGATTTATGTCTGGATTCTCAATTCTATTCCACCGGTCTCTGTATCTGTTGTAACAGTACCAGGCTGTTTTGACTACTGCAGCAGTAAAATAAGTTCTAAAATCAGGTAGTGTGAGGCCTCCCACTTTGTTCTTCTTTTTCAGTAATGGTTTACTTACCTGGGGTCTCTTCCACTTCCATATGAAGTTGGTGATTTGTTTCTCCATCTCATTAAAAAATGTCATTGGAATTGGTATCGGAATTGTATTGTATCTATAGATTGCTTTTGGTAGAATAGACATTTTTACAATGTTAAGTCATCTTAGGCATAAGGATGGTATGTTTTTCCACTTATGTAGGTCTCTTTTGGACACCCGGATGGCGTAGTGGTTAAGTGCTAAGGCTCCTGATCAAAAGGTGAGCAGTTTGAATCCACCAGGTGCTCCTTGAAAACTCTGTGAGGCAGTTCTACTCTGTCCTATAGGGTCCCTATGAGTTGGAATCAACTTGTCAGCAGTGGGTTTGGTTTTTTGGTTTTTAGGTCTCTTTTGGTTTCTTTCAGTAATGTCTTGTAGTTTTCTTTGTATAGGCCTTTACATCTCTGGTAAGATTTTTTCCTTCTTGGGAGCTACTGTAAATGGTATTGATTTGGTGATTTTCTCTTTGATGTTCTTTTTGTTGGTGTAGAGGAATCCAACCAATTTTTGTATGTTTACCTTGTATCCTGATACTCTGCTGAGCTCTTCTATTAGTTTCAGTAGTTTTCACGAGCATTCTTTAGGGTTTTTTGTGTATAAGAACATGTCACCTGCAAACAGAGATGCTTTTACTTCTTCCTTACCAATCTGGAAGCCTTTTATTCCTTTATCTAGCCTAAATGCTCTGGCTAGGACCTCCAGCACAATGTTGAATCAAGAGTGGTGATAAAGGGAATCCTTGCCTGGTTCCCGATTTCAAGGGGAATGCTTTCAGACTCTCTCCATTTAGGGTGATGCTGGCTGTTGGCTTTGTATAAATTGAGGGATTTTCCTTCTTTTCCTATTTTGCTGAGTGTTTTTATCATGAATAGGTGTTGAACTTTGCCAAATGCCTTTTGTATATCAACTGATAGATCATGTGGTTCTTATCTTTTGTTTTATTTATATGGTGGATTACATTAATTGTTTTTCTGATGTTGAACCATCCCTGCATACATGGTATGATTTCCACTTTGTCATGGTGAATTTTTTTTTTTTTTGATATGTTGTTGAATTCTATTGGCTAGAATTTTGTTGAGGATTTTTGCATCTAAGTGTATGAGGGATACAGGTCTGTAATTTTCTTTTTTTGTGGTGTCTTTACCTGGTTTTGGTATCAGGAATATGCTGGCTTCATAGAATGAGTTTGGGAGTATTCCACCCTTTTCTATGCTCTGAAATACCTTTAGTAGTAGTGATACTAACTCTTCTCTAAAAGTTTAGTAGAACTCTGCGATGAAGCCGTCTGGGCCAGTACTTTTTTTTATTGGGAGGTTTTTGATTACCTTTTCAAACTCTTCTTTTGTTATGGGTTTGTTTAGTTGTTCTACCTGTGTTTCTGTTAGTTTAGGTAGGGAGTGTGTTTCTAGAAATTCATACATTTCTTCTAGGTTTTCAAATTTGTTAGAGTATAATTTTTCATAGTAATATGATATGATTGTTTTAATTTCAGTTGGGTCTGTTGTAAATATCTTCCATCTCATTTCTTATTTGGGTTGTTTGCTTCCTCTTCTGTTTTTCTTTTGTCAGTTTGGCCGATAGTTTATCGATTTTGTTAATGTTTTCAAAGCACCAGCTTTTGGTCTTGGTAACTCTTCCAATTGTTCTTCTGCTTTCTATTTCATTTAATTCTGCTCTAATTTTTATTATTTGCTTTCTTCTGCTGCCTGAGGGTTTCTTTTGTTGCTCTTTTTCTATTTGTTCAATGTGGGGATAATTCTTTGATTTTGACCCTTTCTTCTTTTTGTATGTGTGCATTTATTGATATAAATTGACCTCTGAGCACTGCTTTCGCTGTGTCCCAAAGGTTCTGATAGGAAGTGTTTTCATTCTCATTGGATTCTATGAATTTCTTTATTTCATCATTAATGTCTTCTATAACCCAGTTGTTTTTGAGAAGGTATTGCTCAGTTACCAAGTGTTTGATTTTTTTTCCCCTGGTTTTTCTGTTATTGATTTCTACTTTTATGGTCTTATGGTCAGAGAAGATGCTTTGTAATATTTCAATGTTTTGGATTCTGCTAAGGCCTGCTTTATGCCATAATATATGGTCTATTCTAGAGAATGTTCAATGTACACTAGAAAAGATAGTATATTTGGCTGCTGTTGCGTGGAGTGTTCTGTATATATGTCTATGAGGTCAAGTTGGTTGATTGGGGCATTTAGATCTTTTGTGTCTTTATTCAGTTTCTTTCTGGTTGTTCTATCCTTCACTGAAAGTGGTGTGTTGAAGTCTCCTACTATAATTGTGGAGCTGTATATCTCATTTTGCAATGCTGTTAGAGTTTATCTTGCACCCCTGTCATTGGGTGCATAAATATTTAATATGTTTATATACTCCTGGTATATTGTCCCTTTAATCATAATGTAGTGTCCTTCCTTATCCTTTGTGGTGGATTTAACTTTAAAGTCTATTTTGTCAGAAATTAATATTGCTACTCCTGCTCTTTTTTGCTTGTTGTTTGCTTGATATATTTTTTTCCATCCTTTGAGTTTTAGTTTGTTTGTGCCTGTAAGTCTAAGTTGTGTCCTTGTAGGCAGCATATAGCTGGATTGTGTTTTTTACCCATTCTGCAACTCTCTGTCTCTTTATTCGTGCATTTAGTCCATTTACATTAGCATAATTATGGATAAGTATGAGTTTAGTGCTTTCATTTTGATGTCTTTTTTTTGTGTGTGTTTTTGACAGTTTCCCTTTCCCGCTTAACTTTTTGTGCTGAGTAGCTTATCTTTATATATTGTCTTTTCCTCTTATTCGTTGTAGTTGATTTTGTTTCTGCTGAGTCTCCATTTTATTCTTGCATTTTATTTTGATGAGTAGGATTGTTAGTCTCCTTTGTGGTTACCTTAATATTTATCCCTATTTTTCTAAGTTCAAACCTAACTTTTATTTCTTTATATCACCTTGTCTTCCTCTCCATGTGAAAGATATATGACTACATTTCTTAGTCCCTCTTTATTGTTTTAATGTTGTCTTTTTTACATAATGACATCACTCTTTCCCTGTTTTGAGAGTTTTTTTAATCTTGATTTATTTTTGTGATTTCCCTATCTGGGTTGACATCTGATCGCTCTGTCCAGTGTTCTAGTCTTGGGTTGATATCTGATATGATTGATTTTCTAATCAGAGATCTCCCTTTAGTATTTCTTGTAGTTTTGGTTTAGTTTAAGAATTCCCTAAACTTCTGTTTATCTGGAAATGTCCTAATTTCACCTTCTTATTTGAGAGACAATTTTGCTGGATATATGATTCTTGGCTGGCATTTTTTTTTCTTTCAGTACTTTATATAAGTTGTCCCATTCCCTTGTTGCCTGCATTTTCTGCTGAGTAGTCCAAGCTTATTCTTATTGACTCTCCTTTGTAGGTGACTTTTCATTTATCCCTAGCTTCTCTTAAAATTCTCTTTTTATCTTTGGTTTTGGCATGTTTGATTATAATATGTCTTGGTGACTTTCTTTTAATATCTACCTTATGTGCAGTTTGATGAGCATCTTGGATAGGTATCTTCTCATCTTTCACAATATCAGGAAACTTCTCTGCTAAGAAATCTTCAACAATACTCTCTATTTTCTGTTATCCCTCTTTGTTCTGGTACTCCAATCATTTGTAGTTTATTTCTCTTTATAGTGTCCCACCTGATTCTTAAGTTTTCTTAATTTTTTAAATTCTTTTATCTGATTTTTCTTCAAATATATTGATGCTAAATGCTTTACCTTCAATCTCACCAATTCTCTGTTCCACCTGCTCAGCTCTGCTACTCTGACTTTCTGCTGATTTGTCTAATTCTGCAGTTTTATTGTTAATATTCCGAATTTCTGATTGCTCGCTCTCTATGGATTCTTGCAGCTTACTGAATTTTTTATTATGTTCTTACATAACCTTTTTAATTTCTTCAACTGCTTTATCTGTGTGTTCCTTGGCTTGTTCTGCGTATTGCCTGATCTCCTTCCTGATTTCATTCCTGATGTCTTGAAGAGTTCTGTATATTAATCTTTTGTATTCTCCATCTGGTAATTCCAGCAAGGCACCTTCATCCAGAAGATCCATTGACTGTTTTGAGAGCTTGCTGAAAGGATCATGATCTGCTTCTTTATGTGATTTGATATTGACTGTTATCTCCCAGCTGTCAATAAGTTATTGTATTAATTTATTTTATGTTTGCTTACTGTATCCTAGCTTCTTGATTTGTTTTGTTTTTATATGCCCAGATGGGTTGCTTGAGTGGGCTCGCTTGATTATTTTTGCCTTTGAAGCTCTGACGTCCTGTCACCAGATAGCTAGAGCTCTTATCCAGTATATCAGCCTAGGAGTACATTCACATTTCTTATATGGATTTAGCTCAGGTGCCCAGGTAGCTGGTCATCAAGTGTTTGATACAGCTCTGTCCTACATTCTTAGAGGGGTAAGGGTGATTTGTGTAGATACCAGTATTTCATTGCAGCACGGGGTCACACTCTGAACAAAGTATGGGGCTGACAACCATCCCTCAAGTGTCTGTGAGGAAAGAGCATCCCAGTTCCCTAAAGCATACAGGTGGGTCGGTTCTGCAAAAGGACCATTAGCACCCAGTGCTTTTGGTTGTAAGGACTGGGAAGTATCAGTTACTCTTGGACCCCTGTCATGTGTGGCTGGTTGACCTGAGTGGAGCCACCAGTCTTTAGGCTTCTGATGTTGGTAGGTGAGGACTCTGTTTAATAGGCATAGCAGTGTCAAATATCAAATACTCACCTCTCTACCACATAGCTGAAAAAGTTGCAGTCCACAAACAAGGGTCTCTATTCTCCTGAAATAGACCTTCATAGGTCCATGCGGGGCAGGGGGGGGAGCTATTCAAAGTCCATGGACTGTTTATGCCTGGACAGTTGCCACTTCTGTCCTGAGCTCCCTAGGTTAGCAGAGCTGGCAAATTATCTTTTCCCCCAATTGTGAATGTATTTTTTCTCTAAGGCTGGGAGAATGGCTCAAGGCTCTCAGCAGGGCCTATCTCAATCCCAGGGAAATCAACAGCCACTGAAGCCAGCTTGGATTTGGGGGGCATGGTAAAATATATGAAGTACTTAGCTTTTGCTGAGAGCACCATTCTTCTCTGGTTCCAGAGGTGTGAGTAGGCTGTGAAGCTGGCTCTTTCTACACAAGGAAACAGCAGCCACATGCTACTACCAGCCTGCTGGAGCCACTCCCGGGAATGGTGCCTGAAGGACCCTGACAATTCAGGTCTGGTAAGCCCTCTCTTCTTCTGAACTGTCTCTCCCTCCCCCTGCCACTCGGTCCATTTTTTAACTTTGCTTTTGATGCCCAGGGCTCCTAGCTTGTCGTAAATACAACCATTTCACTTGTTTTATTGGGTCTTTGTTGTAAGAGGGATAATCAGAAGCATTTGTCTGAATATTCCACCATTCTGACCTCTCCTCATCTTTCATCTTTATTTCCAACTTTGCATTTCAATCACCAGAAACTATAGATGCATGTTGGTTGCATGCTTGATCAGTTTCAGGCTGTCGAAGTTTATAGAAATCTTCATTCTCTTCATCTTTGGCATTAGTGTTGGCTTGTAAATTTGAATAATAGTCAATTAACTGGTGTATGGATATTATGCTATCACTGACAATGTTGTACTTCAGGATGGGTCTTGAAATGTTCATTTGACAAGTAATGCAACTCTTCTCCTCTTCAATTTGTCCTTTCCAACGTATTAGAGCATCCTATTCACTATGGTCAATACCAGTCCATTTCAGGTCAGTAACACAAGGATACCTATCTTCAAGCATTCCATTTCATTCTTGACAGCTTCCAGTTTTCCTTGATTCATACTTTGTACATTCCATGTTCTGCTTACTAATGTTTTTTTTTTGTATCTGTTTCTTCTCATTTTGTGTCATGGCATATCAGCAGTTGAATGTCCTGTGAGCTTTCCTAAATCCACATCGTTAGTGTTGACTCTACTTTCAGGAAGCAATTCTTCCCTAGTCTATTTTGAGTGACTTCCAAGTCAAGGTCCTCATCTTCCAGCACCATGTCAGACAATCTTTGGATTCTGACCATAAGGTTTTCACTGGCTAATTTTTTGGAAGTAGATTACCAGGTTCTTTTCCTAGTCTTATTCTGGAAGCTCTGTTGAACACCGTCCACCATGGGATGGGTGATACTGTTGGTATTTGAAATACCAGTGACATAGCTTCCAGCATCACAGCCACACATAAGCCACCACAGTAGGACAAATTGACAGACAAGTTGTGGAATACCAGTTTAAAATAATATAAGACCAATCCATAGCTAGAGGGAAAAAATGATTTTTTTTTTTCTGCTCCTATAAACCACACTTTCAAAATGCCCAACACAGGCACCTTGCACATAGGAAGTAAATTTTTTTCAGTTTTCCTCTTGAGTGGAACGCTGTAGGTCACTCAAGATTTTCAGGGAAAGAAATTAATACTGTGGAAAAAAATATATTTTCATGGCTATTAAAATTTTCCTTTATTATACTTTTTTTTTTAGTAGTATCACTTGTCTTTGATTTTGTTTCATTAAATTTTCCATTGCACATAAATTTTTTTTTTTTTTTTGCACATAGTTCTTGTGAAAATGACATCAGCAGACCGGTTCCAACGCTATGCCCCAAAAAAGAGTTTGGCACATTTTCCACCATGCTAATCAGACTATATGCCTGGGCTTTGAGATCTTGCATGGGGTAATACAAGGAAAGAATGCTGTGAGCAATAATTCTTGTGCATTCTGACGTCATTACCTGAATAAGAGGCACTGAGTTTTGGCTGCTGAGATTGATGAGTTTCTTTTCCTCACTGCAACCTAGTTTTTTTTAGGTTTCCTTTGATTTTGAGATGTCTATGTCCAATCCCATACATCAATCGTTTTTAACTGATTTTTGCTTAAGTTAGTTAGATTCATATGTTTTGTTCTTATTTGAAGGTATGTAACTAACTGTCTGAAATTACCTTGGTTCGAGTAGTTCTGAGGAAAATTTAAGATGTTTAAGGTTACTTTTGTGGATAGTAGGCATGTAATATTAAAAAAAAATGCAATATTAGCAATTGTTATTCATTAATCTTCTTTTGCAAATAATGACTAAATAGAACTTTGAGGATCCACAGTTTTAATGGTACTAGTTAAGAAAATATAATCTAATAAGGCAAAAAAAAAAAAAAAAAAAAAACCTGAGCTCCAGTAATTAGGAAAATTTTCCCTGTTTGTTCAGGAACATGCCATGTTTCTCAGAGATACATGGTGTTGCTCCTTTGTGACTCCCACCTTGCTCTTACATGACTTAGAAACCAAAACTCATATTTTGAGGAATCAGAAGCCTACCAAGTTCATGGCTTCAGCTTCTACTCACAAGGAGAAATCAATGCGTGCCGTTGACTACCTGTATACTTACCCTGCTGGGACTCTAGTTTCATCACTTCCAGGGCATATTGTAAAACTCACCTTTTCAGGCCCCAACACATCAGTTGATAATTAAAATTCTCCTACTGCAGCTATTTGTATTTTTATGGCTTAAAAATGTTTGATTGGCATGTGGCCTGAGGGTTTTTGCAATAGGTTTACTTTTACAAATAATCAATAATCAACATGGAAAGAAATATTTTAATTTCTAAGTAATTTAACCGTTCACCTTTAATGTTTGTTATGGTCATATGTTTGTCACACTACTGAGTAAAACAGATAGAAGGTAAATAAAATCAGAGTTGACACAAAGGAGTGAGTCAAATTGATCAATGAATAATTTCAAAATTATCGTTTAAAAAGGTAAATAATATAATTATATTTTGTAATGATCCTATCAAATCTTCATTTTGAATGTATATTTATAGCAAAGGCCCAAGATTATCATATGTCAGTCTCAGATATGACAATGTTAATATTCTAAACTCCTTAGGGCCATTTGTTATATATACACATGATAATCAAACCACTGTAGATTTGATTTCAGAGTTGACTACCTTGGTCCCCTAGGAAAAGTAAGCTGTTAGGTATTTTGAGTTTATCATGAACCTGGGAGCTTCATACTTGGCGTTATCAATTTAAGTTTGTAATAATATTGCCATTTCTATTCTGAAGATAATAATACCAATTCAAAGACTCTCTCTCTCTCTTGCTCTCACTCTTGTCCTCTCTACCCTTCTGTGAAATAAGTCTGGATAACTAGATACTTACCATTCTAAACCTGCAACTCCAACATGTATACTTGCAACATAGTGTCTGACATACTGTTCATTCCTCCTAGTTTTTAATATACCTATGAAATATTATATCTATATGTCTATATTTACCTATATATTTGCTTCAACAACAATTAAAAAAAATCACAGAAATGAATCTCAATCAGAAGGCTTCCACCCAACATGGTGCCAGAGACAGAAGCACCATGCCATCCTTCCACAGCAAAGACCCAAAAAACTAAGTAAAATAGAGACAAACGTCATTCCTGGAACCTGAAGTGTCAAATGAAAAGAGATAGAACTCGGCCAAGCACTGAATGGAAAAAGACACTCACAGAGGACAGAGAGCAAAGATAGTTATGTGCTGAGGGCCCCATAGATCTGCCATCTTGGACTCCTGTTGAAGATTGGCAGACAGAGAGCACTGGAAAGCAGCTTGGCCGAACTCCCAGCAGGAGACAGAGCACCCAGTAACCAGCAATACATGTTTTCTCACCTTCCATTCTCTCCCTGTTGCTCTACCTCTGAGCTTCCTGGCTGGATGTAGTGGCTTGGCCGTCAAGGAAGTGCAGCATCTGTGCCACTTGGATTTGCCCCATGCACGTTGGAGATCACCAGACAGGGAATACAAGAAAGCAACTTCACCAAGTTCCTAGCAGGAAACAGAGTACCCAGTAACATGTGATATATGCTTTCCTAACCGCTCCATTCCTCCACCCCTTGGCCTCATTTGCTTCCCTCCGGCCACAGTCTCTTGGCCGGGAGGCAAATGCTTTGGCCTCAGGCTGCTTGGATTCACCCTGACCACAATGGCCAGGCCCCTGAGCTGGTGGTGTTTCTTTCCGTCTCTTTTCCTTTCTTCTGTACCACCTGCCACCTCCCCCTCCTTGCTCTGGAACACCTTGCTCCATGTGCCACCCTTGCTTCTTCTTGAAAGGCTGTGAAGCCATGCTCAACTGGGGAACCATTCTGCCAGCCCTTGCTACCATGCTGGGGGGAGCCCTGGGGCTTTTTTTTTTCTTGTTTTGTTTTATTTTGCTTTGTTTTCTTTTTCTTTTCACAACTTGGGAGCCCCTTCTAGTCGGCTGCATTGCACAGCTTGGGAACCACTCCCCCAATCTGTGCAGCCACAAGGTGGGATCCCTGGGGGTATTTCTTTTATTTTTTCCCTCTTTCTTTTCTTCTCTTTTCTCTTTCTGTCTTTCTCCATTTCTCACTTCTTGTCCCTCTACACTTACCTTCTTTTCCTGTCTCCTGAATATCTGGTGCTGTATGACATCTATATGCCCTCTAACCAGTACATACTGCGCAGCCTGGGAGCTGCTTCCCCAGTCTTAACAACCCCACTGGTGGGACTCTTGGACTCCTGGGGGGGGGGGGGCGGTTCTTTTCCTTTTTGTTTTCCAAATTTTTATCTAGTTACTTTATCTTTTTTTCCTTTCTGCTTTTCTCCATTTCTCAGTTTCTTAACTACCCACTCCAATGGCAAGTTCCTGTAGCTCTCTTTTGCTTGTTTGCTTGTTTGTTTTTGGGTTCTGTTTCTCTCTCTTCTCTCTCCACCTCCCCATACCCCTATTAGCTCCACACATCGCAACCTCCCCCCTCTTTCTTGCCTACCTGGACTGTTGACTGAGCATCACACGCCCAAGCAGCACAGGCACAGCCTACTGGAACCTTCCCAGCACTGAATCTTGGCCTGCCTTTTTGGCCCTAGTACATGCCACAAACAACCCCTCCCAGCCCCTCCCCTTCAGCTGGATCTGCCCTGCTGCAGCACAGTTGAATGACTAGCCCTGCCCATTGGACAAGGAGGTGAAAACTACTATGACTACAGATGAGCAAACAGCCAAGAATGCACAATCTTCCTGCTCAGACATAACCAGATAAAACAAAAAAGCAGGATGAAACAAACAAATTTGCAATCAAGGAATGAAGAAAATAACTGCCGAATGCCCTGAAGACAGCAGACAATTTCAAAATAGATTAAAAAAAAAAAAAGACAAGAGGGTTCCAGTAGGTGTCCAAAATAAAACACCAGGTGACCTTCCAGTGGCAGAAAAGGCACTAGAACTACCTGATAGGGAATTCAAACCTCTAATATTCAGAGCAATCCAAAAGTTGAAGCAAAAAGCAGACAAAAATGAGGAAAAAATAAACAAATTTATGGAAAAGGCAAATTCATGGAAAATACAGACAAAAAATGGAAAAATTCAGGAAAATAATCTGGGAACAAAACACCAAAATTAATTACAACTAGAAATCTTTCAAAAACAGCAATTGGACATCCAAAAGATAAACAAGATTTCAGAAATGAACATGCCATAGAAGGGCTGAGGAGAAGTTTTGAAAGGATGGGAGGCAGAATCAGTGAAATTGAAGACAAAGACTTGAATACAGCTCTGAGGAAAAATCAGAAAAAAGAACAAAGAAAAGTGAAGAAACACTGAGAATTATGTGGAGTACAATCAAAAGCAAAAGTTTGCTAGTGATTGGAGTTCCAGAACAGGAAGAGAAAATGGAAAACACAGAGAGAATCACTGAAGACTTGCTGACAGAAAACTTCCCTAATATCATGAATGATGAAAAACTGACCATCCAAGAACTCCATATAGCACAGACCCCAAAAGAAAAACACCACGACATATCATAATCACACTAGCTAAAACCAAAGACAAAGAAAAATCCTGAGAACAGCTCAAGAAAAACAAAGACACATACAGATGAGAAACAGTAAAACTACACTCTGATTATTCTGCAGAAACCATGCAGGCAAGATGGCAATGGGATGCCATATATAAAACCTTGAAAGAAAAAAAATATATATAGAATATATGTAGAACAATACAGCCTACAAAACTTTCATTCAAATATGATGGTGAAATTGGGACATTTCCAGATAAACAGAAATTAAGGGAATATGTAAAAACCAAACCAAACAACAAAAATTATTAAATGGAGTCCTTTGGTCTGAAAACAAAGAACATCAGACCACAGCCTGAATCTAGGACATAAGATTGTACAGCCAGATACCAACCTAGGAAATGAACTCTCAAGGACTATCCAAAACCAAAAAAAATTGCAACAGGGAAACAGAGAGGTTAATCTGTAAATGACAACAACATCAGAACAATAAAAGAGGGAATAAACAGTATAGGTATAGAACTTTTTAATGGAGAGGAATGCAAGGCAATACCAGGCAATAATAGACTGGTTCAAACCTAGGAAAATAAGGGTAAATTTCAAGGTAATCACAAAGAAAGTTTACAAACCTACTTATCAAAATGAAGAAAAACATAGTCTCAATAAAAACAAAATCTACAAAAACAAAAGAAATAAAAAAGTAATCCACAAACAGAAGGAACTCAGCACAGGAGAGTAAGAACAAAGAAAATGTCAGCACCAAAAAAAAAAAAAAAAAAATCATTACAAAATAATAGCAATAAACTCACACCTATCAATAATTACATTGAAAGTAAATGGCATAAATACACCCATGTAGAGACAGAGAGGGACAAAGTGGATTAAAAAAAAAAAAGGACCCATCAATATGCTGTCTAAAAGGGGTACACCTTAGAAATAAAAACTTAAATTTATTAAAAATCAAAGGGTGGAAAAAACATGCCCAGCAAATAACTAACAGAAAAGAGCAAGAGTGGAAATACTAATCTCAGAAAAGATAGACTTTAAAACAAAATCCACCATAAAAGACAAAGAAGGGCACTATATGATTAAAGGGGCAATCCATCATGAAGACTTAACTGTAATGAACATCTACGCACACAATGACAGGGCTCCAAAATACATAAAACAAACTCTAACACCACTGAAAAGAGAAACTGACAGTCCCACAATTATAGTAGGAGACTTCAACATACCACTCTAGGTAAAGAACAGAACATCTAGAAAGAAATTCAACAAAGATACAGAAGACTTAAAGAGCACAACTTGATCTCATAGACATATATAGAACAGTCCACTCAACAGCTACAAAGTACACATTCTTTTCCAAAGCATATGGAATGTTCTCCAAAACAGACCACATCTTAGGCCACAGAACAACCCTCAACAAAATCCAAAACATTAAGATAATACAAAGTATCTTCTCTGATCACAACATCATCAAAGTAGAACTTAACAACAGGAAGAGTAAGGAAAAAAAAAAAATGAATCACATGGAAACTGAATTGCGCCCTGCTTGAAAACCACTGGGTAATAGAAGAAATCAAAGATGGAATAAAAAATATCCTAGAATCAAACAAGAATGAAAATACATCATACCAAAACGTTTGGGACACAGCAAAGGCAGTCCTCAAAGGTCAATTTATAGCACTAGATGCACACATCAAAAAAGAAGGGACAAAATCAAAACATTAGTTACACGACTTGAACAAATAGAAAGAGAACAGCAAAAGAAGCCCTCAGCCACCGGAAGAAAGGAAATAATAAAGATAAGAGGAGAAATAAATGAAATAGAGAACACAAAAACGATAGAAAGGATCAACAAAAAAAAAAAAGTTGTTTCTTTGCAAGGATCAACAAAATTGAAAAACCACTGGCCAAATTGACAAAAGAAAAACAGGAGGGAACACAAATAACCCAAATAAGAAATGAAATTGGGGGGGGGGCATTATAACAGACTCAACTGAATTAAAAAGGGTCATTACAGAGTATTATGAAAAACTATACTCCAAAAAACTTGAAAACCTACAGGAAATGGACAAATTTCTAGAAACATATGACCTACCCAAACTAACACAAAATGACATTGAAAATCTGAACAGACCCACAAGAGAAGAGATTGAAAAGGTAAAAAACAAAACAAAGAAACAAAAAAACTCCCAACCAAAAAAAGCCCTGGCCCAGATGGCTTCACTGGAGAATTCTACCACACATTCAGAGAAGAGCTTACACAGTACTACTCAAACTATTTCAGAACACAGAAAAGGTAAAAATATTCCGAAATCATTCTATGAAGCTAGCATAGCCCTGATACCAAAACCAGGCAAAAACACCACAAAAAAAGAATATTACAGGCCAATATCTCTCATGAATATAGATGTAAAAATTGTTAACAAAATCCTAGCCAATAGAATTCAGCATCATATCAAAAAATATAATATACCACAACCAAGCAGGATTCATACCAGGTATGCAAGGATGGTTCCACATTAGAAAATCAATCAATGTAATCCACTACATAAATAAAAGGAAAGAAAAGAACCACTTGATCATCTCAATTGATGCAGAAAAGGCATTAGGCAAAATCCAACACCCATTCCTGATAAAAACTCTCAATAAAATAAATATAGAAGGGGAATTTCTCAATACAATAAAAGACATCTATGCAAAATCACTGTCCAACATCGTTCTCAATGGAGAGAGGCTGAAAACATTCCCCTTAAGAGCAGGAACAAGACAAGAATGCCCTTTATCACCACTCCTATTTAACATTGTGTTGGAAATCTTAGAGCAATAAGGCAAGACATAGAAGAAAGGGGCATCCAAATTGGTAATGAAGAAGTTAAACTGTCCCTATTTGGGGATGATATGATACTATACTCGGAAAATCCCAAAGACTGCATGAGAAAACCACTGAAACTAATAGAAAGATTCAGCAGATTAGCAGGATACAAGATCAACATACAAAAATCGGTTGGATTCCCATACACCAATAAAGGGATGATGAAAAGGAAATCAGGAAAACAATAATTTATAATAGCCCCTAAAAAAATAAATACTTGGGAATAAATCTAACCAGGGATGTAAAAGACCTATACAAAGAAAACTACAAAACACTACTGCAAGAAACCAAAAGAGATCTACATAAATGGAAAAACATACCATGCTCATGGATAGGTAGACTCAACATTGTGAAAATGGCAATTCTACCCAAAGTGATTCACAAATACAATGCAATACCAATACAAATACCAACAACATTATTTAAGGAGATAGAAAAACTTACCATTAATTTTATGTGGAAAGGGAAGATAACCCAGGTAAGTAAAGCACTACTGAAGAAGAAGAATAAAGGAGGACTGGCACTACCTGATCTCAGACCCTAGTATACAGCTACTGTAGTCAAAACAGCCTGGTACTGATACAACAGATACATTGACCAATGGGACAGATTGAGAACTCAGGTGTAAATCCATCCACCTCTGATCACGTGATCTTTGACAATGGCCCAAACTACATAAAATGGGGAAAAGACAGTCTTTTTAACAAATGGTGCTGGCAAAACTGTATGTCCATCAGCAAAAAAATGAAATGGGACCCATACTTCACGCCATGTACAAAAACCAAATCAAAGTGGATAAAAGACCTTAATATAAAGCCAAAAACCATGAAGTACACCACAGAAAAATAGGATTAACACTAGAGGCCCTAATACATGGCATTAAAAAATAATAATAATAATAATAATAAAATACATGGCATTAACAGGATACAAATCATAACCAATGGCACACAAGCTCCAGAGAATAAGCTAGATAACTGGGATCTTCTAAAAATTAAACACTTATGCTCATCAAAAGACTTCACCAAAAGAAGAAAAAGAGAACCTATAAACTGGGCAAAAAAATTTGGCTCTTACAAATCAGACTGAGGTCTAATCTCTAAAATCTACAAGAAAATCCAACACATCTACAACAAAAATCAAATAATCCAATTAAAAAATGGGCAAAGGAAATGAACAGACAGCTCACCAAAGAAGACATTCAAGCAGCCGATAGACACATGAGGAAATGCCCATGATCTCTAGCCATCAGAAAAATGCAAATCAAAACCACAATGAGAGTTGAGAGGCGGGGCCAAGATGGCTGACTAGGTAGAAGCTACCTCAGATCCCTCTTGCAACAAAGACTTGGAAAAACAAGTGAATCGATCACATACATGACAATCTATGAACCCTGACCATCAAACACAGATCTAAAGAGTTGACCTGAGTGACAGAGACTGAGAACAAACAACCATGGGGAAGCAGTGACTGCTTTCGGAGCCTGAAGCCAGCGTCCCAGTCAGGAAACCTTGGCGTTGGGCTTTGGACTGGATGCAGGGGAGCTGAGCACAGCATCCTGAGACGACGCAAACACCGGATGCAGCCCTAGTCCCCAGAAGTGACCACGGGAGAAACCCAGCCAGTGCACGCAGACAGCCCAGCGATGTGGCTGACAGGAGGAGAAGTCACTGGGAGGCAGTGACTGGTTTTGGAGCCTGGAGTGCGGCGTCCCAGCCGGAGAACCTTTGCGCTGGGCTTTGGACTGGAAGTGGAGGAACTGACCACGGCTTCTGAGACAGCACAAGCACGGGACGTGGGCCTGACCCTCAGGGGCAATCTCGACCCAGTGAGCACACACAATCAACATGCCCCTCCGGAATCTCAGATAAAACAGTCATCCCAAGCAAGATAAGTAACTTTGTCTATATTCAGGGGTGCTACTCTCTCCTGTTTATCTGGACCCTACCCTCCCCTTCTCAGGCGGCTTCATTAACATTGGAATTTCCTGAGCCAGAGAGTGAAGTGCACAGCGGTTTTTCTTTTTTTTGGGTCTTTTCCTAACCCATTCTCCTGGCCTGAGAGAAGCAGCTACAAAAAAACCAGGGACCAAAAATCATTCCCTAATTGGACTAAAAACACAGAACGAGCTCCAGCCAAACATATGTGATCCACAGTCTTGGGCTTTCATCCCTACAGGGAACAAGGTGGCTATTATAATGCAAAGGCAATTCTGATACGGGTCTGACTGTAATTGTTTTAGCAGATTACTGGAAAGACAAGTTTCCCAGGTCTGATATCTCTGTGTATTCAACAGAGCCCTCACTGACCCACAACATGGAACTGAGGGCTGAAGCTCCCCCCAGACCACTTAGCCTCTTGCCTTAGGGGTCTAAGGAGGGTGACACCTACCAATCTGTAGCGGTTCTTGCATTGGGGGCCTAAGGTACAGCTGCAGAGCCCACCCACCAAAGTGCTTTAGGAATAGAGTCACACCTACCTCACTGGCACTTGGGGGACACCTGTCAGCATCCTGCCCCCCTGGGGTGTGAAACCCTGCTGCTACTAGAATCTGGTGCACACAACTATCACCACTACTTCTCTAGGTGGATAGGTGACAGTCTGCACCACACATTTGATGACCCAAAATCAGATTCTACGCAAGAATAGAGAATGGACTCTTAGGCTTATATAACTGGTAACAGCCCATACCAGCTGGTAATAGGACATAAGTGATTCAAGGGCTACAACAATCAAGACAGCGCAACCTAGTAGCCTATCTATGTATATTGAAAGAAAACAAAACAAGATAAGACTCAGTGAGCAAATATAGAATGAATCACTACAATATCTTAGAGATGGCTTGGAGACAGCAGTCGATATCAAACCACATAAAGAAGCAGACCATGATTGCTTCTACAGCTCCTCAAACTAAAGAATCAAAATCTTTCCCAAATAAAGATACAATCCTGGAATTGCCAGATGCAGAATATAAAAAACTAATTTACAGAATGCTTCAAGATATAAGGGATGACCTCAGAAATGAAATAAGGCAATCTACAGAAAAAGCCAAGGAACACACTGATAAACCAGTTGAAAAACTCAAAGAGATTATTCAAGAACATAGTGGAAAAATTAATAAGCTTCAAGAATCCATAGATAGCATTCAGAAATCCAAAAGATTAACAGTAAAATTACAGAATTAGACAACTCAATAGGAAGTCAGAGGAGCGGAACCGAGCAATTGGAAGGCAGGGTGGGGGATCTGGAGGACAAGGGAATTGACGCCAATATAGCCGAAAAAAATCAGATAAAATAATTAAAAAAAATGAAGAAACCCTAAGAATCATTTGGGACTCTATCAAGAAGAATAACTTGCGTGTGATTGGAATCCCAGAACAGGGAGGGATAACAGAAAATACAAAGAGAACAGTTGAAGATCTGTTGGCAGAAAACTTCCCTGACATCATGAAAGATGAAAGGATATCTATCCAAGATGCTCATCGAACCCCATTTAAGATTGATCCAAAAAGAAAATCACCAAGACATATTATCATCAAACTTGCCAAAACCGAGGATAAAGAGAAAATTTTAAAAGCAGCCAGGGATAAAGAAAGGTCTTCTACAAAGGAGAATCAATAAGAATAAGTTCAGACTACTCAGCAGAAACCACGCAGTCAAAAAGGCAATGGATGACATATACAGAGCACTGAAGGAGAAATATTGCCAGCCAAGGATCATATATCCAGCAAAACTCTCTCTCAAATATGAAGGCAAAATTAAAACATTTACAGATAAACACAAGCTTAGAGAATTTGCAAAAGCTACAAGAAATACTAAAGGAAATTGTTTGGTCAGAAAACCAGTAATATCAGGTACCAGCACAAAACAAGATCACAGAACAGAACATCGTGATATCAACTCAAATAGGGAAATCACAAAAACAAATTAAGATTAATTTTAAAAAGAAAAACACACTCAAAACAGGGAATTATTGAAGTCAATATGTAAAAGATCACAATAATCAAAAAGAGGGACTAAATACAGGAGGCATTGAACTGCCATATGGAGAGGGAAACAAGGTGATACAGGACAATGCAAGTTAGGTTTTTACTTAGAAAAATAGGGGTAAATATTAAGGTAACCACAAAGAGGTATAACAACTCCATAACTCAAAATAAAAACCAGGAAATCATAACGACTCAGCAAACATAAAGCCAAATACTATGAAAATGAAGAACACACAATTTACGAAGAAAAACGTCTCAGCACAAAAAAGTAAGTGGAAAAATGAAATTGTCAACAACACACATAAAAAGGCATCAAAATGACAACACTAAACACATACTCATCTGTAATTATGCTGAATGTAAATGGACTGAATGCACCAATAAAGAGACAGAGAGTCTCAAACTGGATAAACACGATCCGTCTATATGCTGCCTACAAGAGACACACCTTAGACTTAGAGACACAAACAAACTAAAACTCAAAGGATGGAAAAAAAATATATCAAGCAAACAACAAGCAAAAAAGAGCAGGAGTAGCAATATTAATGTCTGACAAAATAGACTTTAAAGTTAAATCCACCACAAAGGATAAAGAAGGACACTACATAATGATTAAAGGGACAATTGATCAGGAAGACATAACCATATTAAATATTTATGCACCCAATGACAGGGCTGCAAGATACATAAAACAAACTTTAACAGAACTGAAAACTGAGATAGACACCTCCACAATTATAGTAGGAGACTTCAACACACCACTTTTGGAGAAGGATAGGACTTCCAGTAAGAAGCTCAATAGAGGCACGGAAGACCTAATTGCTACAATCAACCAACTTGACCTCATGGACTTATACAGAACACTCCACGCAACTGCTGTAAAGTATACTTTTTTTTTCTAGCGCACATGGAACATTCTCTAGAGTAGACCACATATTAGGTCCTAAAACAAACCTTTGCAGAATCCAAAACATCGAAATATCACAAAACATGTTCTCAGACCACAAGGCCGTAAAAGTGGAAATCAGTAACAGAAAAAGTAGGGAAAAGAAATCAAATACTTGGAAACTGAACAATACCCTGCTCAAAAAAGACTGGGTTATAGAAGACATTTAGGAGGGAATAAAGAAATTCATAGAATGCAAAGAGAATGAAAACACTTCCTATCAAAACCTCTGCGACACAACAAAAGCAGTGCTCAGGGGTCAATTTATATCAATAAATGCACACATACAAAAAGAAGAAAGAGCGAAAATCAGGGAACTGTCCCTACAACTTGAGCAAATAGAAAGCGAGCAACAAAAGAATCCATCAGGCACCAGAAGAAAACAAATAATAAAAATTTAGAGCTGAACTAAATGAATTAGAGAACAGAAAAGCAATTGAAAGAATTAACAAAGCCAAAAGCTGGTTCTTTGAAAAAATTAACAAAATTGATAAACCATTGGCCAGACTGACTAAAGAAATACAGGAAAGGAAACAAATAACCCGAATAAGAAACGAGATGGGCCACATCACAACAGACCCAACTGAAACTAAAAGAATCCTATCAGATTATTACAAAAAATTGTACTCTAACAAATTTGCAGTCCTAGAAGAAATGGATGAATTCCTAGAAAAAGACTACCTGCCTAAACTAACACAATCAGAAGTAGAACAACTAAATTGATCCATAACAAAAAAAGAGATTGAAACGGTAAACAAAAAACTCCCAACGAAAAAAAAGCCCAGGCTTCACTGCAGAGTTCTACCAAACTTTCAGAGAAGAGTTAACACCACTACTACTAAAAGTATTTCAAAGCATAGAAAATGACAGAATACTATCTAACTCATTCTATGAAGCCACCATCTCCCTGATACCAAAACCAGGTAAAGACATCACAAAAAAAGAAAATTACGGACCTATATCCCTCATGAACATAGATGCAAAAATCCTCAACAAAATTCTAGCCAATAGAATTCAACAACATATCAAAAAAAATAATTCACCACGACCAAGTGGGATTTATACCAGAGATGCAAGGCTGGTTCAATATTAGGAAAACCATTAATGTAATCCACCATATAAATAAAACAAAAGACAAAAACCACATGATCTTATCAATTGATGCAGAAAAGGCATTTGACAAAGTCCAACACCCATTCATGATAAAAACTCTCAGCAAAACAGGAATTGAAGGAAAATTCCTCAACATAATAAAGGGTATCTATACAAAGCCAACATCACTCTAAAAGGAGAGAACCTGAAAGCATTTCCCTTGAGAACGGGAACCAGACAAGGATGCCCTTTATCACCGCTTTTATTCAACATTGTGCTAGAGGTCCTAGCCAGAGCAATTAGGCTACACAAAGGAACAAAGGTACTCCGGATTGGCAAGGAGGAAGTAAAATTATCTCTATTTGCAGATGACATGATCTTATACACAGAAAACCCTAAAGAATCCTCAAGAAAACTACTGAAACTAATAGAAGAGTTCGGCAGAGTCTCAGGTTATAAGATAAACATGCAAAAATCACTTGGATTCCTCTACATCAACAAAAAGAACATCGAAGAGGAAATCACCAAATCAATACCATTCACAGTAGCCCCTAAGAAGATAAAAAAAAAAAAAAAAAAATTTAATACTTAGGAATAAATCTTACCAAAAGTGTGAAAGACCTGTATAAAGAAAACTACAAAGTACTAGTGCAAGAAACTAAAAAGGACCTACGTGAGTGCAAAAACATACCCTGCTCATGGGTAGGAAGACTTAATATAGTAAAAATGTCTATTCTACCAAAAGCCATCTATATATACAATGCACTTCTGATCCAAATTCCAAGGACATTTTTTAATGTGATGGAGAAGCAAATCACCAACTTCATATGGAAGGGAAAGAAGCCTGGATAAGTAATGCATTACTGAAAAAGAAGAAGAAAGTGGGAGGCCTCATTCTACCTGATTTTAGAACATATTATACAGCCACAGTAGTCAAAACCGCCTGGTACTGGTACAACAATAGGCACATAGACCAATGGAACAGAACTGAGAACCCAGATATAAATCCATCCACATATGAGCAGCTGATATTTGACAAAGGCTCATTGTCAGTTAATTGGGGAAAAGATAATCTTTTTAACAAATGGTGATGGCATAACTGGATATCCATTTGCAAAAAAATGAAACAGGACCCATACCTCACACCATGCACAAAAACTAACTCCAAGTGGATCAAAGACCTAAACATAAAGACTAAAATGATAAAGATCATGGAAGAAAAAATAGGGACAACCTTAGGAGCCCTAATAGAAGGCATAAACAGAATACAAAACATTACCAAAAATGACGAAGAGAAACCAGATAACTGGGAGTTCCTAAAAATCCAACACCTATGCTCATCTAAAGACTTCACCAAAAGAGTAAAAAGACCACCTACAGATTGGGAAAGAATTTGCAGCTATGACATCTCCGACCAGCGCCTGATCTCTAAAATCTACATGATTCTGTTAAAACTCAACCACAGAGAGGGTTGGAAGCTGGCAAAATTGTCACGAAAGGAGAGATTGGAAGGGCTGACTCATTAGGGTGAGAGAAAGTGGGAGTATGGAGTAAGGTGTACATAAACTTATATGTGACAGACTGACTTGATTTGTAAACGTTTACTTGAAGCTCAATAAAAATTAAAAAAAAAAAAAAAAAGCCGTAAGCAACCAAGGTGTCCATCAACGGATGAATGGTTAAATAAGTTGTGGTATATTCACAGAATGGAATGCTATGCATTGATAAAGAACAGTGACTAATCTGTGAAACATTTCATAACATGGAGGAACCTGGAAGGCATTATGCTGAGTGAAATTAGTCAGAGGCAAAAGGACCACTATTATAAGATCTTGAGAAATAGTATAAACTGAGAAGAAGACATACTTTTGTGGTTATGAGGCGGGGAGGGAGGGAGGGTGGGAGAGAGTTATTTACTGATTAGTTAGTAGATAAGAACTACTATAGGTGAAGGGAAGGACAATACTCAATACACGGAAGGTCAGCTCAACTGGACTGGACCAAAAGCAAAGAAGTTTCTGGGATGAACTGAATGCTTCAAAGTCAGCGGGGCAAGGGCGGGGGTTTGGGGACTACGGCTTAAGGGGACTTCTAAGTCAACTGGCAAAATAATTCTATTATGAAAACATTCTGCATCCCACTTTGAAATGTGGCGTTTGGGGTCTTAAATGCTAACAAGCGGCCATCTAAGATGCACCAATTTTTCTCAGCCCACCTGGATCAAAGGAGAATGACGAACGCCAAGGTCACATGATAACTATGAGCCCAAGAGACAGAAAGGGCCACATGAACTAGAGACTTACATCATCCTGAGACCAGAAGAACTAGATGGTGCCTGGTCATAACCGATGACTGCCCTGACAGGGAGCACAACAGAGAACCCCTGAGGGAGCAGGACATCAGTGGGATGCAGACCCGAAATTCTCACAAAAAGACCAGACTTAATGGTCTGACTGAGACTAGAGGAATCTCGGCGGTCATGGTCCCCAAACCTTCTGTTGGCCCAGGACAAGAACCATTCCCAAAGACAACTCATCAGACATGGAAGGGACTGGACAATGGGTTGGAGAGAGATGCTGATGAAGAGTGAGCTACCTGTAGCAGGTGGACACTTGAGACTGTGTTGGCTTCTCCTGTCTGGAGGGGAGATGGGAGGGTAGAGAGGGTTAGAAACTGACAAAACCATCACGAAAGGAGAGATTGGAAGGAGGGAGCGGGCAGACTAATTAGGGGGAGAGTAAGTGGGAGTATGGAGTAAGGTGTGTATAACCTTATATGTGAAAGACTGACTTGAATTGTAAACTTGCACTTAAAGCAGAATAAAAATTATTTAAAAAAAAAAAAAAACTAAAAAAAAAAACCACAATTAGATACCATCTCGCCCCAGTATTACTGGTATGAATCAGTAAAATGGAAAATAACAAATGTGGAGAGGATACGGGGAGACTGGAACTCTTGTGCACTGCTGGTGGAAATGCAAAATGATATGACCTTTTTTGGAAAATGATATGGCGCTTCCTTAGAAAGCTGGAAATAGAAATACCGTTTGACCCAGCAATCCCTCTCCTGGGAACATATCCCAGAGAAATAAGAGTCATCTCATGAGTGGATATATGTACACCCATGTTCAATGAAGCATTGTTTACAATAGCAAAAAGATGGAAACAACCTAGATGCCCATCAACAAATGAATGGATAAACAAACTGTGGTACATACACACAATAGAGTATTACGCAACGATAAAGAACAGCAATGAATCTGTGAAAAAACCTGGAGGACATTATGCTGAGTGAAATAAGTCAATCACAAAAGGACAAATATTGTGTGAGGCTACTACTGTAAAAGCTCATGAAAATGTTTACATACAAAAAAACAATATTTGATGGTTACAAGGGAGGGGAGGGGTGGGGATGGAAAAACACTTAATAGACAATAGATAAGTGGTGACTTTGGTGAAGGGTAAGACAGTACACAATACTGGGGAAGCCAGCACTACCTGTACAAGGCAAGCTCATGGTAGCTCGATAGACACATGGACCTGAAGGACTGAATTGCTGGGCTTAGGGCTGTGGGGGCCATGGTCTCAGGAAACCTCTAACTCAATTGGCCTATAGAGTTTATAAAGAATGTGTTCTACATTCTACTTTGGTGAGTTGTGTCTGGGGTTTTAAGAGCCTATGAGCAGCCATCTAGGAGGCTCCACTGGTCTCCTTCGGGAGCAAGAAAGAATGAAGAAAACTTAAGACATAAGGGAAAGATTAGTCCAAAGGACTAATCGACCACATCTACCATGGCCTCCACCAGACTGAGTCCAGTACAACTAGATGGTGGCTGGCTACCACAACTGACTGCTCTGAAGGGGTCACAACAGAGGGTCCCAGAGAGAGCTGCAGAAAAATGTAGAACAAAATTCCAACTCAAAAAGAAAGACCAGACCTGCTGGCCTGACAGATCCTGGAGAACCCCTGAGAATATAACCCCTGGACACCCTTTCAGCTCAATAATGAGAACACTCCTGAGGTTCACCCTTCAGCCAAAGATTGAACAATCCCATGGAACAAAACAGGACTAAAGGAGCGCACGAGCCCTGGGGCAGGGACTCGAAAGTAGGAGGGAACAGGACAGGTGGTAATTGGGAACCGAAGGTTGAGAAGGGAGAATGTTGACATGTCTGGGCATTGTTAACCAATGTCAGACAATGTGTGTACTGTTTGATGAGAAAGTAGTTTGTTTCTGTAAAGCTTTATCTAAAGATCAATAAAAAAGGAAAAAAAAATCTCAATCAATACTTTACGATTTTTATTATACTTTAGATGAATGTTTACACAACAAACTAGCTTCTCATTAAATAGTTAATACATGTATTGTTTTCTGACATTAGTTAACAAACCCACGACACACCAACACTCTCCCTTCCCAACCTTGGGTTCCCTACTATCAGCTTTTCTATCTCCTTCTACCTTCTAGTCCTTGCCCCTGGGCCAGTGTACCCCTAGTCTTTGGCTGAAGGGTGAACCTCAGAAGTGACTTCATTACTGAGCTAAAAGAATGTCTAGGGGCCATACTCTCAGGATTTCTCCAATTTCTGTCAAGCTAGTAAGTCTGGTCTTTTTTTTGTGAGTTAGAATTTTGTTCTACATTTTTCTCCAGCTCTGTCTGGGACCCTCTATTGTGATCCCTGCCAGAGCAGTGAGTGGTGGTAGCCAGGCACCATCTAGTTGTACTGGACTTCATCTGGTAGAGGCCATGGTTTAATTAATATTTTATATTTGAAACGCTTGAGATTATATATTGATAAGAGCACAGCTAAATTTAGATAAATGAAATTTTAGTGAAAGCCTGAATAATAGGAAAAACATACAAACCTGGAAGAAAGAGAGTATGAGGAAAAGATTTCCAAACTCTTCCTTCTGTAATCCATGGACAGAAAAATGTCACGATAATATTCATTATAGTGATGAGGAATCCACTGGTTTGTAGACCCTCTTCACATGGAATCTGTCTTCCCCTGTGTGTCTGTTTGTCTATCCTGGTTTATGATCCATGATACTCTGGTAAGACCTCTTTAACATAACAAAATAAAAGCCTTATTTCCAAACAGGGTCATGGCCCCAGGTACATGGACAAGGAATTCAACACATATTGTTGGGGGATACAATTCAACCCATTACAAAAATCTGTTTTCTTTCTGGACTTTGACTGCTTCGAAGCCTTGGTTTCTCTTTTTTTTTTTCCTTAAACTTCACAGCAAAATGGTCAGCCAATGCAAATACTGTCTTCTCCCAGTAGAATAAAAGCTCCTTGAGGGCAGGGACACTGTCATGAATCCACAAAAAGAATAGCACTTGAATGATAGTAGATTCTCAGTGTGTTTGAATGCATAAGCAACTTGACTTGAGCAACTTATATCTTCTTTAACCTCTCATTTTTCTTCTACGTATTGAAACTAATTGCACTGTTACGTTATGATGACATTGATTTGTGGATTGAATGTTATGTTTTTTAAAGACTTTTCAGTATTCTTCAAAAGAATAGACATATGTAATATCACTGGCAGTAGTGGGTTTGTGTTGGCTTCAAGTTTGCAAGAACAGCCTTGAATTTTCAGGAATTTTGTGTATGTGTTGATATCATTTCTGCAACTATATATATTATATATATTTCGAAAGTATATATAACAGAAGTAAATAAATCATGGAAATCAGCATATACTACAAATCAGGGCCCTTTTTCCCTCAATAAGCTGGTTATTAAACATTTGCAAGTATCCCACAAAATTTCAACCGACATTAAAAAATATGCTTTAGTTTATTTATATCAATACTGCAAAAAGTGTGTTATGGCAAAGTTGTTGCTGTTAGCTGCTGTTGAGTTGGCCCCCAACTCATGGTGACCCCACGGATGACAGAATGAAGTGCTTCCTGGTTCTGAGCCATTTGCATGATTTAGTCGTGGATAGGACCATTTTGACTGACAGGGTTTTCACTGCTGATTTTTGGAGGTAGATAACCATGACTTTCTCCCCAGTCCCTCACAGTCTGTAAGCTCCAGGCTACGCGCAACCTTCCACTGACAGATTGGTAGTGGCTGTGTATGATGTGCTTTGCCTTGGGATCAAGCTTGGGTCTCTCACATCAAAGGTGAGAGCTCTACCACTGAACCACCATGGTCTCCTATTAAGGAGTAGAACATTTAAAAATCATACATCATGGATTAAGAAGCTAGAAGTAATATTTAAAAATGGTTTTACACTATTTTTTATTTAAGTTATGGATTTGTAATAACTAAATCATACTTGTGTTATCAAATCTGTTGTTTTTAAACATGTTTAAAGAAAACGACACTCAGTATTTAGACACAGTCATATAAAAGAAGGTTTATAAAATCTAAGATGACTACCTTCTTCCCTCCAAGCTCTCTAGAAATGCTAAGACAGTGGTTCCACACTTTCACTGGACATTTCAATCACCTGGAAAGCTTTTAAATATTGCGATGTCAGTGCACAACACCAGATCAATTAAGTTAGAATTTCTGGTGGGTGGTGGAATCCAGATGCCAGTACCTTCTTAAGTTCCCCAAGTGATTCAAATATGCAAAGTTGAGATCCACTATCCTAAGACATAAAAGTCTTTAAAAATGGGCAGCATGCCTCACAGATATGGATATAGACAGAGATGGAATATTTCCACTTAAACCTTATGCCAGTCAAGTTAAAGTTTTGCGAATACATTATGTTATTATCTCTGAAATGTGTTTGGTTGAATTCCAAGGAAAATAAATGAGCACTCTTCTTAGAAATTGCTTAATTTGGCAAACATCACCAACTCCATAAACAAACTGTTCAACGAAATCAATTCTTGGTATCATTATAAATTTAAGATTAAAGAATCAAAGGACTATGCGTAAGGTGCTGTACATAGCTGCACTAGATATAATGAAACACTTGTACTCATTATGAACAATATTATTTCTCAAGGTGCCAAAATGTGTCAAAAAATACTAATAAACACTCCAAACTATGATGTTTATCTGTAAAGATCTATCTATCCATCCATGTGCATATCTAGATATCGCTCTCTATCTTCCTACCTAATATCTATCTAGCTGTTAGCTAGATATTTGTTAGCTGCTATTGAGTCGATTCCAAATCGTAGCAACTCTACCTCTGTCAGAGTAGAACTATGCTCTGTAGTTTTGCAGGCTCTGACCTTTCAGAAGCAGATAGTCAAGCCTATCTCTCAAGATGTCTCTGGGTGGGTTTGAACTGACAACCTTTTCACTAGTGGTCACTCAAGGACTTTAGGTGAACATTTCAGAGCACAGAGTATTTGCTGTTGTTTTCCTATACTTATACTTTACAGAACACTAGCATTGCTAAAATACAGCACAAATTAATTAAAATATTGGTTATGACAAGATAATTCGTCATTTGGCCAAAATAAAAGCAAGAAAAATGAACTGCATTGAATAATACATAATAATTTGTAATGATATATGATAATTTGAAAAATATATAATAATTTGTGAATGATGAATGTCTTAATTTTCTGATCAAATCATCTTTTGACCATCAATAGAACACTCAAATGTGTACAATAAAAATTATATTTGGTTGTTGTCTTAGTCATCAAGTGCTGCTGTGACAGAAATATCCCAAGTGGATGGCTTTAACAAGAGAAATTTATTTTCTCACAGTCCAGTACGCTACAAGCCCAAATTTACACCATCAGCTCCAGGGGAAGCTTTCTCTGTCTGTTCTAAACGAAGGTCCTTGTCATCAATCTTCCCTTGGTCTGGGAGCTTCTCGGGGCATGAACCTCAGATCCAAAGGACTTCCTCTGCCCCCGTCCCTGCTTTCTTGATGGTATGAGGTCTCCCTGTCTTTCTGCTTGCTTCTCTCTTTTTTTTCACATTATTATATTTTATTTTTTTAAAGTAATTTTTATTGTGCTTTAAGTGAAAGTTTACAAATCAAGTCAGTCTGTCACATATAAACTTATATACACCTTACTCCATACTCCCACTTACTCTCCCCCTAATTAGTCTGCCCGCTCCCTCCTTCCAATCTCTCCTTTCGTGATGGTTTTGCCAGTTTCTAACCCTCTCTACCCTCCCATCTCCCCTCCAGACAGGAGATGCCAACACAGTCTCAAGTGTCCACCTGATACAAGTAGCTCACTCCTCATCAGCATCTCTCTCCAACCCATTGTCCAGTCCATTCCTTGTCTGATGAGTTGTCTTTAGGAATGGTTCCTGTCCTGGGCCAACAGAAGGTTTGGGGACCATGACCGCCGAGATTCCTCTAGTCTCAGTCAGACCATTAAGTCTGGTGTTTTTATGAAAATTTGGGGTCTGCATCCCACTGTTCTCCTGCTCCCTCAGGGGTTCTCTGTTGTGCTCCCTGTCAGGGCAGTCATTGGTTGTGGCCGGGCACCATCTAGTTCTTCTGGTCTCAGGATGATGTGAGTCTCTAGTTCATGTGGCCCTTTCTGTCTCTTGGGCTCATAATTATCTTGTGACCTTGGTGTTCTTCATTCTCCTTTGATCCAGGTGGGTTGAGACCAATTGATGCATCTTACATGGCCTATCGTTAGCCTCTAAGACCCCAGATGGCACACTTCAAAGTGGGATGCAGAATGTTTTCTTAATAGAATTCATTTTGCCAATTGACTTAGATGTCCCCTGAAGCCATAGTCCCCAAAACCCCGGCCCTTGCTCCACTGACCTTCGAAGAATTCAGTTTATCCTGGAAACTTCTTTGCTTTTGGTCCAGTCTAGTTGAGCTGACCTTCCGTGTATTGAGCATTGTCCTTCCCTTCACCTAAAGTAGTTCTTATCTACTATCTAATCAGTAAATAACCCTCTCCCACCCTCCCTCCCCCATCTCGTAACCACAAAAGAATGTGTTCTTCTCAGTTTAAACTATTTCTCAAGATCTTATAATAGTGGACTTATACAATATTTGTCCTTCTGCATCTATTTCACTCAGCATAATGCCTTCCAGGTTCCTCCATATTATGAAATGTTTCACAGATTCCTCACTGTTCTTTATGAATGGGTAGTATTCCATTGTGTTAATATACCATAATTTATTTATCCATTCATCTGTTAATGGACACCTTGGTTGCTTTCAGCTTTTTGCTGTTGTAAACAGTGTTGCAATAAACATGGGTGTGCATGTATCTGTTTGCATAAAGGCTCTTATTTCTCTACGATATATTCCGAGGAGTGGGATTTCTGGGTTGTATGGTAGTTCTATTTCTAACTTTTTAAGGAAATGCCAGATAGATTTCCAAAGTGGTTGTACCATTTGACATTCCCACCAGCAGTGTATAAGCGTTCCAATCTCTCCACAGCCTCTCTAACATTTATTATTTTGTGTTTTTTGGATTAATGCCAGCCTTGTTGGAGTGAGATGGAATCTCATCATAGTTTTAATTTGCATTTCTCTAATGGCTAATGATTGAGAGCATTTTCTCATGTATCTGTTAGCTGCCTGAATATCTTCTTTAGTGAAGTGCATGTTCATATCCTTTGCCCAAAATTTAATTGGGTTGTTTGTGTTTTTGTGGTTGAGTTTTAACAGAATCATATAGATTTTAGAGATCAGGTGCTGGTCGGAGATGTCATAGCTGAAAATTCTTTCCCAATCCGTAGGTGGTCTTTTTACTCTTTTGGTGAAGTCTTTAGATGAGCATAGGTGTTTGATTTTTAGGAGCTCCCAGTTATCTGGTTTCTCTTCATCATTTTTGGTAATGTTTTGTATTCTGTTTATGCCTTGTATTAGGGCTCCTAAGGTTGTCCTTATTTTTTCTTCCATGATCTTTATCGTTTTAGTCTTTATGTTTAGGTCTTTGACCCACTTGGAGTTAGTTTTTGTGCATGGTGTGAGGTATGGGTCCTGTTTCATTTTCTTGCAAATGGATATCCAGTTATGCCATCACCATTTGTTAAAAAGATTATCTTTTCCCCAATTAACTGACAATGAGCCTTTGTCAAATATCAGCTGTTCATATGTAAAAAAAAAAATTTCTGTTCCATTGGTCTATGTGCCTGTTGTTGTACCAGTACCAGGCTGTTTTGACTACTGTGGCTGTATAATATGTTCTAAAATCAGGTAGAGTGAGGCCTTCCACTTTCTTCTTCTTTTTCAGTAATGCTTTACTTATCCGGGGCTTCTTTCCCTTCCATATGAAGTTTGTGATTTGTTTCTCCAACACATTAAAAAATGTCCTTGGAATTTGGAATGGAAGTGCATTGTATATATAGATGGCTTTTGGTAGAATAGACGTTTTTATTATGTTAAGTCTTCCTATCCATGAGCGAGGTATGTTTTTCCACTTATGTAGGTCCCTTTTATTTTCTTGCACTAGTACTTTGTAGATTTCTTTGTACAGGTCTTTTACATCTTCGGTAAGAATTATTCCTAAGCATTTTATTTCCTTGGGGACTACTGTGAATGGTATTGATTTGATGATTTCCTCTTCGATGTTCTTTTTGTTGATGTAGAGGAATCCAACTGATTTTTGTATGTTTATTTTGTAACCTGAAACTCTGCTGAACTCTTCTATTAGTTTCAGTAGTTTTCTTGAGGATTCCTTAGGGTTTTCTGTGTATAAGATCATGTCATCTGCAAATAGAGATAATTTTACTTCCTCCTTGCCAATCCGGAGTACCTTTGTTCCTTTGTGTAGCCTAATTGCTCTGGCTAGGACCTCTAGCACAATGTTGAATAAGAGCGGTGATAAAGGGCATCCTTGTCTGGTTCCCGTTCTCAAGGGAAATGCTTTCAGGCTCCCTCCATTTAGCATGATGTTGGCTGTTGGCTTTGTATAGATACCCTTTATTATGTTGAGGAATTTTCCTTCAATTCCTATTTTGCTGAGAGTTTTTATCATGAATGGGTGTTGGACTTTGTCAAATGCCTTTTCTGCATCAATTGATAAGATCATGTGGTTTCTGTCTTTTGTTTTATTTATATGGTGGATTACATTAATGGTTTTCCTAATATTGAACCAACATTGCATCCCTGGTATAAATCCCACCTGGTCGTGGTGGATTATTTTTTTGATATGTTGTTGAATTCTATTGGCTAGAATTTTGTTGAGGATTTTTGCATCTATGTTCATGAGGGATATAGTCTGTAATTTTCTTTTTTTGTGGTGTCTTTTACCTGGTTTTGGTATTAGGCATATGGTGGCTTCATAGAATGACCAAAAACCATTGCCATCGAGTTGATTCCGACTCATATCGACCCTATAGAATGAGTTAGGTAGTATTCCGTCATTTTCTGTGCTTTGAAATACCTTTGGTAGTAGTGGTGTTAACTCTTCTCTGAAAGTTTGGTAGAACTCTGCAGTGAAGCCGTCCAGGACAGGGCTTTTTTTTTTGTTGGCAGTTTTTTGATTACCTTTTCAATCTCTTTTTTTGTTATGGGTCTATTTAGTTGTTCTACTTCTGATTGCGTTAGTTTAGGTAGGTAGTGTTTTTCTAGGAATTTGTCCATTGCTTCTAGGTTTGCAAATTTGTTAGAGTACAATTTTTCGTAATAATCTGATATGATTCTTTTAATTTCAGTTGGGTCTGTTGTGATGTGGCCCATCACGTTTCTTATTCGGGTTATTTGTTTCCTTTCCTGTATTTCTTTAGTCAGTCTGGCCAATGGTTTATCAATTTTGTTAATTTTTTCAAAGAACCAGCTTTTGGCTTTGTTAATTCTTTCAATTGCTTTTCCGTTCTCTAATTCATTTACTCTAATTTTTATTATTTGTTTTCTTCTGGTGCCTGATGGATTCTTTTGTTGCTTGCTTTCTATTTGTTCAAGTTGTAGGGACAGATCTCTGATTTTCGCTCTTTCTTCTTTTTGTAAGTGTGCATTTATCGATATAATTTGACCTCTGAGCACTGTTTTTGCTGGGTCCCGGAGGTTTTGATAGAAAGTGTTTTCATTCTCGTTGCATTCTATGAATTTCTTTATTCCCTCCTTAATGTCTTCTATAACCAGTCTTTTTTGAGCAGAGTATTGTTCAGTTTCCATGTATTTGATTTCTTTTCCCTGATTATTCTGTCATTGATTTCTACTTTTATGGCCTTCTGGTCTGAGAAGATGCTTTGTAATATTTTGATGTTTTGGATTCTGCAAAGGTTTGTTTTAGGACCTAATATGTGATCTATTCTAGAGAATGTTCCATATGCACTAGAATAAAAAGTATACTTTGCAGCAGTTGGGTAGAGTGTTCTGTGTAAGTCTTTGAGGTCAAGTTGGTTGATTGTAGCAATTAGGTCTTCCGTGTCTCTATTGAGCTTCTTACTGGAAGTCCTATCCTTCTCCAAAAGTGGTGTGTTGAAGTCTCCTACTATAATTGTGGAGTTGTCTATCTCACTTTTCAGTTCTGTTAAAGTTTATGTATCTTGCAGCCCTGTCATTGGGTGCATAAATATTTAATATGGTTATATCTTCCTGGTAAATTGTCCCTTTAATCATTATGTAGTATCCTTCTTTATCCTGTGTGGTAGATTTAATTCTAATGTCTTTTTGTTAGAAATTAATATTGCCACTCCTGCTCTTTTTTGATTGTTGTTTGCTTGTTACGTATTTTTCCACCCTTTGAGTTTTTGTTTGTGTCTCTAAGTCTAAGGTGTGTCTCTTGTAGGCAGCATATAGATGGATCGTGCTTCTTTATCCAGTCTGAGACTCTCTGTCGCATTATTGGTGCATTTAGTCTATTTACATTCAGCGTAATTATAGATAAGCATGAATTTATTGCTGTCATTTTGATGCCTTTTTGTGTGTGTTGTTGACAATTTCATTTTCCCACTTTTTTGTGCTGAGACGTTTTTCTTTGTAAATTTTGTGTTCCTCATTTTCATGTAGTTGAATTTATGTTTGCTGAGTCATTATGTTTTTCTTGGTTTTTATTTTCAAGTAAGGAATTGTTATACCTCTTTGTGGTTACCTTAATATTTACCCCTGTTAGTAAAAACCTAACTTGTCCTATATCGCCTTGCTTTCCTCTCCATATGGAAGATCTATGCCTCCTGTATTTAGTCCCTCTTTTTGATTATTGTGATCTTTTACAGAATGACTTCAATAATTCCATGTTTTGAGCATATTTTTCTATTTAAAATTAATCTTAATTTGTTTTCGTGATTTCCCTATTTGAGTTGATATCAGGATGTTCTGTTCTGTGACTTTGTGTTGTGTTGGTATCTGATATTGTTGATTTTCTGACCAAACAATTTCCTTCAGTAATTCTTGTAGCTATGGGTTTTGCAAATTCTCTAAGCTTGTGTTTATCTGTAAATGTTTTAATTTCACCTTCATATTTGACAGAGAGTTTTGCTGGATATGTGTTCCTTAGCTGGCAGTTTTTCTCCTTCAGTGCTCTATATATGTCATCCCATTGCCTTCCTGACTACATGGTTTCTGCTGAGTAGTCTGAACTTATTCTTATTGATTCTCCTTTGTAGGAGACTTTTGTTTTATCCCTGGCTGCTTTTAAAATTTTCTCTTTATCTTTGGTTTTGGCAATTTTGATGATAATATGCCTTGGTCATTTTCTTTTTGGATAAACCTTAAATGGGGTTCGATAAGCATCTTGGATAGCTATCCTTTCGTCTTTCATGATGCCAAGGAAGTTTTCTGCCATCAGATCTTCAACTATTCTCTCTGTATTTTCTGTTATCCCTCCCTGTTCTGGGATTCCAATCACACTCAAGTTATTCTTCTTGATAGAGTCCCAAATGATTCTTAGGGTTTCTTCATTTTTTAAAATTCTTTTATCTGATTTTTCTTCAACTATATTGGTGTCAATTGCCGTATCCTCCCCCTCCCCCAGTCTGCCTTCCAATTCCTCGATTCTGCTCCTCTGACTTCCTATTGAATTGTCTAATTCTGTAACTTTACTGTTAATCTTTTGGATTTCTGAATACTGTCTCTCTATGGGTTCTTGCAGCTTATTAATTTTTCCGCTATGTTCTTGAATAATCTCTTTGAGTTTTTCAACTGCTTTATCAGTGTGTTCCTTGGCTTTTTCTGTAGATTGCCTTATTTCATTTCTGAGGTCATCCCTGATGTCTTGAAGCATTCTATAAATTAGTTTTTTATATTCTGCATCTGGCAATTCCAGGATTGTATCTTCATTTGGGAAAGATTTTGATTCTTTAGTTTGGGGAGTTGTAGAAGCAATCATGGTCTGCTTCTTTATGTGGTTTGGTATCGACTGCTGTCTCCAAGCCATCTATAAGATATTATAATGATTTATTTTATGTTTGCTCACTGAGTCTTGTTTTGGTTTCTTTCAATATATGCAGATGAGGTACTAGATTGTGCTGTCTTGATTGTTGTAGCCTTTGAATCACTTATGTCCTATTACCAGCTGGGTTGAGCTGTTACGAGATATATAAGCCTAAGAGTCCATTCACTATTCTTGAATGGAATCAGCTTAGGTGTTCTGATTTTGGGTCACCAAATGTGTGGTGCAGACTGTCACCTATTAACTTAGAGGAGTAGTGGTGATAGTTGTGTGCACCAGAGTCTAGTAGCAGTAGGGGGTCACACTCCAGGGTGGGCCGGATGCTGACAGCCTTCTCCCACGTGCCAGTGAGGTAGGTATGTCTCTATTCCTGAAGCACTTTGGTGGGTGGGCTCTGCAGCAGTACCTTAGGCACCCAATGCATGTACCTCTAAAGATTGGTAGGTGTCAGTATCCTCAGACCCCTTTGGCTGGTGGCTAGGTGGTTTAGGTTAGGTGGAGCTTCAGCCCTCAGTTCCCTGTTGTGGATCAGTGAGGGCTCTGTTTAATAGGGAGAGATATCAGACCTGGAAAACTTGTCTTTCCAGTGATCCCCTAAAACTATTACAGTCAGATCGCTATCAGAATTGCCCTTGCATTATAATAGCCACCTTGTTCCCTGTAGGGTTGAAAGCCAAAGACTGTGGATCTCATATGCTTGGCTGGAGCTGGTTTTGTATTGTTATTCCAGTTTAGGGAAGTCAGGGAAAGGTTTTTGGTCCCTGGGTTTTTAGTAGCTGCTTCTCTCAGTCCAGGAGAATGGGTTAGGGAGAAAAAAAAAAAAAAAAAAAAAACACAGAGCACTTCACTCCCTGGCCCAGGAAATTCCAATGTTAATGAAGCTGCCTGGGCAGGGATGGGAGGGATCAGAAAGATAGTAGAGAGTGGCATCCAACAATATAGACAAAGTTACTTATCTTGTTTGGCTGATGACTGTTTTATCTGAGATCCCCGAGGGGTGTATAACCTGTGTGTGCTGCGTGGGTCAAGATTGCTGCCCAGGGTCAGGCCTGCATCCCATGCTTGTGCTGTCTCAGAAGCTGTGGTCAGCTCCTCTGCTCCCAGTCCAAACCCAGCACCAAGATTCCCCGGCTGGGATGACGCACTCCAGGCTTCAAAACTAGTTACTGCCTCCTTTCAGCTGTGTCTTTGCGCTGCCTGCATGGGCTGGCTGGGCTTCCCCCGAGGTCACTTCGGGGGCTAGGGCTCTGTCCCGTACTTGTGCCGTCTCAGAAAGCCGTGCTCAGCTCCCCTGCACTCAATGCAAAGCCCAGCACCAAGGTTTTCTGCCTGGGACGCTGGCTCCAGGCTCCGAAAACTGTCGCTCCTTCTCCATGGTTGCTCGTTCTCTCGTTAGTTGTGTCAGTGTGTAGCCTTCTTGCGCTGGCTGAGTCTCTACAGAGGTTACCCCAGGGGGCTAGCAGTTAGGGCTGTGTCCTGTGCCTGCCCCACCTTAGCAAGCCACAATCAGCCCCGCCACTTGGCACCAGGGAACCGTGAAGGCTCAAGGCTATGGCGGGACACCGGTTCCGGAGGCGGTCGCTGCTTTGGGGCGCAGCTTTTCACTCCCCTGTCACTCAGGTCAACTCTTTAGATCTGTGTTTGATGGTCAGGGTTCATAGATAGTCACGTATGTGATTGATTCACTTGTTTTTCCAAGTCTTTGTTGCAAGAGGGATCCGAGGTAGCTTCTACCTAGTCAGCCATCTTGGCCCCAACTCTCTGCTTCTATCTTTTATATCTTAAAGCAGATTGGCTCAAGACAAAATCTGATTTTGTAGTTTGACTCCTGACTCATTAACATAACTGATGCCAATCCCCTCATTAACATCATAGAGGTAGGATTTACAACACACAAGAATATCACATCAGATGACAAAATGGTGGACAGTCACACAGTACTGGGAATCATGGCCTAACCAAATTGATACACATATTTTGGGGGGACACAATTTAATTCATGACAGTTGTCTTTGATATTTTGCTAAATACTTCATTTAAAAATAATAGCTATTCATAGATATATATAATTTTCTCCTTGTTGTTTTGAAGTTACGTTTCTCGAAGTAAAAGAATGAAACTTGTAACCAGTTAAGTTTTTCGCTCGATTTGTAGTTTTCTAATTTTAGATATGTGCTATGTTGGCCTCCATTTATACTATTAGCCTTGGCCTCAAAAATATTCAGGGTGAATTTGAAGCCGATAAAATATATTGCACTTTTCTTTTATATATAACAGAATGTAATAGTTACAATTTAGTTCATAAAATTGCTGGTGATAGAAACCATATGTCTTTTATTCAGTGTCCATGCATCTGAAGATCTTTTGCAAAAAAAAAAAAAAATTGTGAGACGATGGGGGAGAAACAGCAAAAGAAAGAGAGGAAGTATAGATGCTCTTTGCCTTTCCTTTTTTTTTTTTTTTTTTTTAAACTTATGGCTAGTATTTTTCTTTTTGAATGCTTATTGGCTTAAAATATTTTTTAACACATTATACTCTGGAGGAGAAAGTTTTGATCACTCATTTCTCTTACTGGTAGGAGTGAAAGGGGCCTAGAAGTAGAGGTACAACCAAAACCAAACCAAAACCCTTCCTGTCAAGTTGATTCTGACAGGGTTTCCAAGGAGTGCCTCGTGGATTTGAACTGCCGACTTTTTGTTTAGCAGATGTAGCTCTTAACCATTACACCATCAGGATTTCCAGAGGTACAAGAAACTTAAAATTATTATTATTTTCCCTAAATTCGTTATTTCAAAGCCATTTATAAAATAGCCTATAAAGAAGAATATACATGGTAATATAATTGCCACAAGGCGGCAGTTTGAATCTGTGCTGTTCACTGATTCATCCCTTGCACTATAATTGCCTGGTAACTATTAGGCATTTAACTATTATTTCTGAAATGAATTAATACTATGCGTACTGGTTTCATGGAAATATTTGAAGTAGATATTTACAACCAGATTGCTCTTCTAAAAAAAGTAGAATGCCTAGAACAAATTTTCTAGATGTTTATACAATTTGTTGAAGAAGTAACTGAACTCCATTTTCCCAGAATTATTTGTCTGTGCTTTAAAGACTGCCTGTTCTCAGATGGCAGAGCTGTTGTCATACCATAGGTGATAATCAGCACACATCTCATTCTGAAAGTCTGTCTTTCTTTTTTCCCTTTCATAATGGTTTTGCACATCCAAGAAAACGCAAAGCATTAGCTCCAGACTTAATGACATGAAAATGTTAATGAGCTTCTCTAAAAATCTTCTTTCCTTGAAGGGAAATGGATGAGGAACTGGGTAAGAGGAAGCTCAATTTGTAACAGTAATTAGGTCAACTAGCAAAATTTTATGCCTGTATATAAAAAAGAAAGTAAAAGAGTTGAAGAAAAGGCAACATACTATTTTAAATTTTAATTAAATCACATTATTAAGGAAAGTGTCCAGATGTTTACCAGTTCAGATTATTTCTTTGTTAATATGATTTGAGAGAAGAGGGCAGACTAGAATTTTTAATAAGCTTTTTTTTCAGAACAGTTTTAGATGTATAGAAAAGATTTAAAGATATAACAGAGTTCTCATATATTCCACATCCAGTTTTCCATATTATTGACATCTTACATTAGTATAGTATATTTGCAATAAGCCAATATTGATATCTTAAACCCAGTACTTCTAAGTTGCTTCCAACTCATAGCGGCCTTGTAAGACAGAGTAGAACTGCCCCATAAGGTTTCCAAGGAGTGGCTGGTGGATTCAAACTGCAGACCTTTTGGTTTAACCACTGCTCCACCAGGGCCTCTGATATCTTATAATCAACTAAAATCAATTTTTTTGCAAATTTTCTTAGTTTTTACGTAATGTTTTTTGTTGTTGTTATTCCAGGATTCTATCCAGATTATCAAATGACACTTAATCATCATGTCTCCTTAGACTCCCCTTGTCTGTGACAGGTTGTCAGACTTTCCTTGTTTTCGATGACCTTGAAACTTTTGAGGAATAATATTTAAGTATATTGTAAAATGTTCCTCAATTGGAATCTGGCTGATATTTTTCTCCTGATTGTATAGGGATCATGGTTCTTGGGAAGAAGACCACAGGCGTAAAATTCCATTTTCATCATCTCATATCAATGGTACGGAACAGACTATCAACATATACTATCATCGTTGACGTTAACCCTTATTACCTGGGAAGGTAGTGTTTTTCAGGTTTCTCCACAGCACTGTTACTCCTTCCCTCCCTCCCCTCATACTGTTCTCTTCTGAGAGAAATTCACTGTGTGCAGCCCCCACTTAAGGAGTAGGAAGTTATATTCTACCCCCTTGACGGTGAGTTTTTACATAAGTTAGTTGGAATTATTTTGCACAGATGATTTGTTTCTACTCCCCTATTTATTAATTTATTCAATTATTTATGTCATTATGGACTCATGGAAATTTATTTTATACTATGGTTATAATATGAAAATATTTTATTTAATTTGTAGCTTGAATTCTAGCTTTGTTCATTGGGAGCTCTTATGGTTGACTCCTGTGTCCCTTTTGAATTACCCCCACCATTGTGGTTTTTAATATTTTCTTTAGCACTTTCTTACTTATATTTCTTACTAATAGAAGATGCCCAGATTCATCTTATATTATTCCTGTTTCATTCCTAGAATCAGCCTTTTATCCAAGGAGACTTGGTTTCTGATATTGGAGAATGGTATTAGAAATCATGATCTGGTCACTAGGTTGCTCATTGCTACTGAAATTCCATTGTTTCTAACCCCTCTCAGCTGCCCGAACAAGGACATGTATACCAATGCATGTATACAATATTTTATTTGGATCCATAATCAATGCCCATGGATGTAGCATTCAAGAAATCAAATGACCTGATGCATTGGGCAAATCCACCGCAAAAGACCTCTTTGAAGTGTTAAAAGGCAAAAATGTCACTTTGAATACTAAGGTATGCCTGACCCAAGCCATGGTATTTTCAGTCATCTCACATGCATATGAAAGTTGGACAATGAATAAAGACCGAAGAAGCATTGATGCCTTTGAATTATGATGTTGCAAAGAATATTGAATATACTATGGACTACCAGAAGAACAAACAAATCTGTCTTGGAAGAAGTACAGCCGGGATGCTCCTTAGAAGTGAGGATGGCAAGACTCTGTCTTACGTACTTTGGGCGTATCGGAGGGACCAGTCCCTGGAAAAGGACAGCATGCTTGGCAAAGTAGAGGGTCAGAGAAAAAGAGGAAGGCTCTTAACAAGATGGATTGACACAGTGGCTCCAACAATAGGCACAAACATAGCAACTTTTGTGAGGATGGTGCAGTATCAGTGCAATGTTTCGTTCTGTTGTACATAGGGTCACTATGAGTTGGAACTGACTTGACGGAACCTAACAACAACAACAACATACCAACACATTTCTATATACGTACAAATAAATATTTCTGTATGTAACCATCGGTATATACATTCAGATAAACATGAGCTCTTACTGATCTCACAAACTCTATTCTGTTACCATGGATCATTCTAGCCTCCTTCCCTTGCTTATTTGTAAACTCCTGTTCCAAATGTGAGAAACCTGGTTTCCCCCATCTACTACCCATTGACTTAATCATTTGTTTCCAGTATATATACATAGCAATATCAGAAATGTTAATCTGTATACACGTGAGAAACACTTTTACCGACCATAATAGAATGCTTATGTACATTTACTTCTGCCTTTATTCCACATATTTTCTTAGGTCAGCGCCTCTTTCCTCCACTCCCTTCAGTGAGGTAGTTTCATAAAGTTAGAAGTGTTTTGTGAACTTGGCATACTTCCTAAGATCTCCTGACTTCCTAAATGACATATTTAATTTGCATACATTAAGATTTGCTCTTTGTGTTCTAAGGTTCTGTTGGTTTGACAAATGCATAATGTCGTGTATCTACCATTACAGTATCGTACTGAATAATTTCACTGCCCTACAGGAAAGCCCTGTTCTTCACCTACTCAACACTGTTCCACAAACATATGGTAACCATTGATCTTTTTACCATTCTTAATGTTTTCTAGAATGTCATACTATTGGAATCATTCAGTGGGTGTCATTTTCAGACTTGCTTTTTTCACTTAGTAACATGCATTTAAAATTCATCAGTGTCATCTCAGGGCTTGATAGCTCATATGTTCTTGTCATTGGCATTGTACATTGTATGGATGTACTATAGTCTACCCATTTCCTTATTGAAAGACATCTTTGTTGTAATGCTTATCAAAATATTAGAGTAGAAATCACACTTTGCACTAAAGTGAATAATCATATACATTGGCAGAGATTTATTTACCTTTATGCTTAGTAATTTGCTCCCCAGGTCACATTCACACACAGGTAGAGCATGGCTCAGAACATTCCAATCAGCTAGAATTAAATTCATGTTCAAAAGCTTTCCAATAAAAAATAGCAAACTTGTTTTTAGTGTGGTGCCTTTAAAATATTTGCATTTAGTAATATTCATATCTTAATGGTTCAGCCTATGCAACTATTTATTTACAGAAACAAAGAACATTAACAAAATTGGATTTTTTTCCAAAAGACTAGTTTTTATATATTTAAATATATAATAAAGGTATTTGTTACTTACTAATTTTAGTTGATTTAAAACTCAAATAATCTCCATTTACCCAATATTATTTCCTAAATAAATTGTTAAGTTACACTCTCATACTTCTATGCCCATGCACATGAACTCATATGTATACATTGTGAAGACATTATATTAATATTCAGGAGACATGGTGTTATATTTATAAACATAAACTTATTTGCTTTTAAGAATATGTATAGATGGCACTGGTTTTTTTTGGGTTATATATGATTTGGTTAACTGGCATAATATTTAAGATTTATTTATTAATATTTTGTATTATGAGTTGGAATCAGCTCAACTGTAATAGGTTTGATTTTGATTTGGTATTATCCATTTAGTTTGAAAACAATTTCCATTTGAAATTTCTATTTTTGTTGTTTTAGTCTCATCTTTGAAGGACTGCAACATCAGCATATTATAAATGTTGTCCTTCTAATGTAGAGAAGGACCTGGTAGATTTAAATACATATAAAATTATAATCATCAAAAATAAACTAGGCTGAACAAATTCTCTTGTCTATCATATTGGTTTATAAATGTGTAAGTCTTCCTAGTCCAAAAGTGTCATTACTTAAAAATGTCGTGTTTAAGAATAACTGTTGGCTAAACTTTATCTCCTAAATTATAATTTTGGGTTATAGGAATACTTGTTAACCAATTTAGAGAAACAGACATACTCAAACAATTATTTCCCCTGAACTTAGATTAATATTTGCCTTCCACAACGAAACACTGACTTTGATTCTGTCACCTGAGGTCACCATGGTGACAGCTCTCTACCTTAAAGAATTTTAAATGGTGAACTATGTGTATTCATTTATGACCACCACATGATTTGGTTAAGGCCTCAGGAAGATATGGATGGAAAGTAAACTTTCCCTATCTCCCATCACCTCACAAACTTTGTCCGTGTTTAATAATACATTCTAATAAAAAAAAAGAAAAATCAACAATCAACCAATGTGTTAAACTGGTTGTGAAAAATCGTCCAAGAGTAGCCTATTCTGATGGAATCTAAATAACAGGCTTGCATTTTCATGTTTCAACTACTCAAGTGATTGCATCACGTGGACAGAGCCTGACTTTTTTCTACCAGCAGCATTTTACGTTCTTTTTCAGCTTCAAAACCAGAACATCAGGGCTTACTTTGTCATTGATGCAGTTCATGCTGTGTCAGTTTTCTTTGTGTCAAAGAGACACAGTAGACCATTGATTTTGTCCCCAGAAGCATGTTTTGTCATCAGCTCTACACTCGAAACTATAGAAGCTGAATCATTCTTAACAGAACCCCAAGAGCACAATTAACATCTATGTCATAATACTCAGTTCGAAGTTCAAATCAAAGCATATTTACTAGAGCAAAAACTCTATGAGTTGTTATGATGTAGAAACATGCGTATTTAAAATAAATATAAATAATGAGAATAAGGCTAAAATATTTTCCTTCATATTAAATATGTTGCCACAGCCAGAATTAGAAGAGGGAGTTTTGCTTTCCAGACTCACTAATAAAAGCTTTATAATCTAGTTTTCTCAACATGTCTACGTAATATCCATATCTTAATGGAGCAAAAATAGGACTCATTAAATTTAAGAAAAATATGCAGGGTTACAGAATAAGAAAAGTAGACTACGGTTTCAATGTAGAGCTATCTAACCCCAAAACACATGCCTTTGATTACGCCACACTTTTTTTCTTTTAGTTTCAATTTCATAAGATGGAGAAAAATATAAAATTGCTTATAATTATAGTAAAGCATGGAATGTTGTAAAGGTCATGTGCAAGATCAAAGGAAGCATTTTTTAATTGTTGAACCAGACAACAATGAACAAAAAAGAGCTTAAGAAAACAGATTATGGAGGTTTTTGGGTTTTTTTTTTTTTTTTTAGCCTAGTTCCCTCTATACTCCAGTCACAAAGAAAATGGTCATTTTATTCCATACCAACATCTCGCCACCATTTTCAATTTGAATTTTAATAATATACAGCACTTCCGTGAAATTTCAGACCACAAAATGAGACAAAGGAAATTGCCCTCATTTATACAATCTTTTTAATGCATAACAGTTAAATTGGACCACTAAAGGAATATAGATGTTTGGACCACGTTTAAATGGTGATGTGGCTCTATCCAAGCCAGAGAGGACAGGATGAAATAAAACAGGGAGGCAAACCACTCTAAGCCCTTCAGTTTGTCAACTATATACATTTTTATTAATTCTTTTTAAAGATGACCTAATTTTCTGTTATTTCTTTAGCACATTTACCCATTTTCATCCCCATATGCTCCTAATAACTTGTCTAACCTAGCTAGTACAAGTTTGTATTACTCCTGGAATCATTCTGAGAATGATAGCATTTCCAGTGAATTAGGCAAGCCTTTTATTCTTGGGGGACTTCTATGTTTAAACGAATACTCACACGCTTCATTACAGTATCTCTAAAATACATGCAGACCCTGAGGCATACCAAATTACTGAATTAAGGTGACATAATTCTTAGAGAAAGAGTTCAGTTCTTTGCTCCCAAAATATACCTATGTCTCTAAGGTTCTGACTAATTTATACTGCTAGGGGAACTGCCCCAATTTACTTTGGCTTTTTTTTCAATAATATACCTACAGCTGCCTCTAGCTACAGCTCTGATTTGGGACAGCCCTACCAGGCAAATTACTGTTATCATAGTATCATTATTTTTAATAGATCTTCACTTCTTAAGAGTGAAAAAAGATTAAGATCCAATCTAACTTCTTACAGTTGATACTAAGAGCGCACCATGATGCCAAGTGACAGATTAATATTAGTTTGCAGACGTAGTAAAGATGACACATTCTTTTATGTATAAATAACAGCATCTCCAAAGTTGCAATAATTTTCTTTGTCTTATTTAGTGGCCTGATAATTCCCAGAAGTGCTGAAAGTAGAAAAAATTAAAATAAAGAAATGGTGTTTTGAAATAAAAGATTTTTTTTCTTCATATCCGTTAAATGACAGAGTTGGATTCCTACCTTCTTGTATAAAAGGAAGTAACATGATAGAAATCTATTTCTAATGAAAGTGCAGGTCTCTGGTTTTAGCAGCTTTCTAAAAGGTAAATCTTAGAGCGCTATTTATTCTGGTCTTCTCATATCAGATGCGTGAGCCTACAGGAGGGCATGGCCTTAACCGCCAGAGGAAGAGTCCTGTTCAGTGACTAAAAGCCAGACAGGGGAGAAAACTGATTGGCTTTAGATTTTCAGTTCATTCAAATCCAGCATTCAAAAGTCTCATTTTAGATATCTAATCCAGCTGTGTGTATATATATTACAGCACTTGAAAACGTCACATTCCAAATAGAACCCAGTCTTTTAAGTCTATTGGACAACAGAAATTGTTTATATGACCTTCTGTGGTGTACATAAAAGTTAATGCATGGGAAATTTCTTCTTATTTATACAATCTCAGCCCTCAGAGAAAAGGAACAGGCACTCACTATACAAACATTCATATTTTAGAAGGCTTTAAGAGAATACTGAATCTTTCTTAATTACCCAAAGGGTAATTAATTATTATTACATTCTGCATATAAAGAAGGAGCCTCAACAATCAATTTGATTAGCTTTCTGGAATGGTGAAAATACTGTTTTATTCCAGAAGCAAAATCTGCTTCATCTTATAATAATGCAATTCAAGGATTACATTTGTGAATGTGCACCCTCTTGCTTATGGCTTCTATCTAACCAATAAATTATAAGTAGCTACTGTATTCCTCTTTATATTCAGAGGTAAGTTCTTTTGAGGTACAAATTTATTATTTAATAAATTAAAAACTTTCCCCCCAAAATACTCAAATATAACAAAATTAAATTATTAACTCGATTATTTACTCAGTGTAAAATGATACAATATGTAATTTCTGATTTCTTCTGACATATTTTCGTATTGAAATACCTACAAAAACCTAAAAATAAAAAGAGGTAAAGTTTCATGAGTACTGTTAGCAAAAGTACTGGACAGTCAAAATGTACATGGAGTCATCCAAATCATATTTAAATCTTTGAGGCAAAACTGGAAATTCCATGGAAAATGCTGATACACCTATGCTTATCAGCCCCACCCCTGAGACAAACACACAAAAAGACATCAGTGTTTTGGCAAATGAAGGGAAAGGAAATCAATCCAATATGCTCTTTATAAGAGATACAGTTAAACCAAAATGACTAAATAAAGCTTGAGCAAATATAGATCAATCCAAAGCAAATGGCAAGATAGCAGACATTGTGCTATGAACCCCTGCTATGATACGAAATCAGAGCCCAGGTGGCTTTGTGGTTAAGAACTTGGCTACTAGAGGAAATGTTGGCAGTGTGAATTCACTGGCCGCTCCTTGGAAACCCTTTGGCACAGTTCTCTCTGTCCTACAGGGTTGCTGTGAGTCAGAATCGACTCTACGGCAGTGCGTATGATTTTTTTATTAATACAAAATGCATAAAACAGAGAAGAGACAACGATTTTATTTCAATTAAGCACACATTTCACAATAAAGATTTTATAGTTATCTAGGAGACCATATGTTCAGTGGTTAAGAGCAAGGGCACTGGAGTCAGACGGGCTGAGACTGAATCTAAACTTTACTTCACTAATGGTATGACCACATTTGAATCTTTTCAACACTCTCTTGATATTGTTATCAAAATAAAATTATTGTGAAGATTAAATGAAATATATTTAATATGTCTACTACCTAGACCCTGTTTAAATCTTAGGGCTTACATGATGGGTTGAGTATCAAAAATGAAAGGGAAATATAGAACTACAGTTCCCAAACTTTACTTGGTATGGAAATTGCTCAGGAATGTGACTAATGATGATGACTTATGATCCTGACATGGATTTTGATTCAGTAGGAATAGAAAAGGCAACAGTGAAGTCCATTTCTAGCAATTATCCTATGTCTATGAATCACATTTTTAAAAGTATAGAAAAATTGAATAATACAATAATATACATTGATCGCATTAATACATTTTGAAAATTGCACCTTGCAATAATATATATGTCTTACATATTTTGTTTTTTGTCATGAATCCATGAAACATTAAAAAAACTGATTTAAGAAAAATCACACTCACAACATACTTTTTCTCAAGGTTAAATTGTAAAATGCAACTGACTCCCCGAGAAATATACAAAAACAAATAATCATAAAGAGTTAATAGCAAAAAATAACAAAAACAAGCAGAAAAAAATTAAGCACAGTCTGCAATTAAGAGCAAAAAATCAATTATTATTAACAAAATAAATGAAAACATAAATGTCCAAACTGTAAGGCAAAAATATTCAGAATTAGTTTTAAATGCTTATATTTCTACAGAAGAAAAATTATATACAATTTATGCTCTGTAGGTTACAGGATTAATGTGTATTAAAAAAATGGAAATCAAATAAAGTAGGTCAACATATGTAGGTAAAGAAGGGGATATACAGATAAATCTACAGGCATATGACACTACTGGATATGAAAGAAAGAAAAAAGAGGGAGAAAGAGAAATCCTTGTTTTTATAGAATCTTCATTCTAGTAAATTATAACGAAGAGACTGATTTTAAAAATAGAAACAAAATTAAGCATAATTCACCATCAAAGTAGTCCAAGTTTTACAAATATTTTCTAATTTAATCATCTTAATAATTTTTTTAATAATTATAAGTAATGGTTTCTATGGTAGTGTTTATCTAGTTATTTCCAAGAGGGAATGGAGTTTCATAGGTGAAACTCAGTTTTGGGTATTTGGGTATTTTGAAGAATGGGATAACATCCCATGTGGGTTAAGATATAAAAGACGATCAGACATGTTCAATGTTACACCTGAACTTCCCATAAGAATATGTTGAAACAAACAGTTCTTCTTTCTGCACTGTGACAAGTCAGTTACTTCACTTTAAGATTAAAAAAAAAAATGTGAATTTTTTTTTCTAGAAGACATTCTGTGCTTGTATGTGTGTGTGTTTCCTCTTGCACTGTGAAATGTTTACTATGAGAAACTCATTGGTACACAACTGAATAAAAACCAGTCCATGTCTCCCATCTTAAACACATTCTTGAAAAAGGGCACTATGATGGAAAACATCAGGAAAATGAACTCTATTCTTAATACTGCTCTTTCCCCTCTCCTTCATGCAGATAGAGTTGAATTTAAATGAGCAACATGCTATAATTCTGCCTGTTTATTAAATGTATAATCTTCTTTAATAGTATAAGGTACTGTAAATGGCACTTCAAAAAATTCTCACAACTAGTATTATTTCATTATTTCTATTTTATAAGTGAGAAAAATGAAGCACGAGGAGATAACACAGTTTTCCTTTACTAGATCCCAAACATTGTATTCAATACACCTGATGATTTTAAAGGCATCTTCTAAATTACTGTGCCAAGTTCCCTCTCTATAAGTACTGCAATTGATCATTAATTCAAGAGCTGATTATTATTATTATTTGCTAATATCGAAATCATAAAAAATACCTTCATAAATTATGATAAAAAAACAAAGAAAAAAATACAGAAATTTGGTGTACAGGAGCCAAGGTATAAACCTATGCTTGGGATATCTCAAGCAGATAATGACAAAACCAAACCAAATCCATTGTGGAGTAGATTCCAATCCATAGCGACACTACAGGACAGAGTAGAGCTGCCCCATAGGGTTTCCAAGGAGTGGCTGGTGGATTCGAATTGCTGACCTTTTGGTTAGCAGCCAAGGTCTTAACTACTGCACCACCAGATTCTGACAGGAGGCTATAATTCGTTATTCACATAGAGCAAGGGCTCCAGGATCAAGATCCTCCCCCGCCCCCCCCAAAAAAAAATAGAATGTGAAACTGAGCTACCTACAGAAAATCAGAAGTGACAGAGTACATGTAAAAAAGGAATTTAATGTAATTCTGCTCACTGGTTCAGAGAATTATCAAGGGATATTACACGCTTTCAGGGGCTAGGCCAAAATAAGAATCACCCTTTAGAATTCAGGAACCTCATGTAGATATAAGGATCTCTGGTGGCACAGTGGTTAAGCTTTGGTGATTGTACCCACAAGCCATTCTGTTAATGATTAAAGCCTTGGAAACCCTATGGAGCAGTTCTATCTGTCCCATAGGGTCGCTATGAGTTGGGATCAACTCAGTGGCAATGGGTTTGGTTTTCCTCAGGCAGGTATGGGTATCGAGTTCATGCCACTCTAACATTTAGTGAATATCAAGTTAAGAAGTTAGTATAAAACCTATGATTCTGTAAACTAAGAGCACTGTCAGTCCCATCCAGAGGGAATCATGAAGTTTTCCTTTATAGATATTTCCAAAACTCAAGACACATGGGACCCTCATGCAAACCACCCTGGTGATAAACTCACAGTCAATGTTTACAAACCATAGGAGGAGACCTGTGATGAGGAAAATTAACAGATGGAACAAGTGGGAGAGTTTTCCCTCTAAGAAAATCAAGATTCGTTTGCATCCTAATCAAAATCTCACCAGGAATTTTAGCATAGCTTGACAAGCTGATACTATAATCCTAATGGAATTGTAAAAGTTGAAAATAGCCGTGTTGCTATTGAAACTGAAGAACTCTTTTTCTCTCCCTCCCCTGCCATTATCAAAATGTATTATCAAGCCATAGTAGTTAAAACCGGCTAGATGGAATGAAACCCAAAATTCTCACTCCTTCAACCACATATTGTACTTGACATACGACAGAAGTGGCATTGCACATCAATGGGAAAGGGATAGTTGGGAAATTTTCCCTCTCAGATTCAGAACCTCATCCTCAGCTACCTGCTTTTCACCTGTGCTTGTATGTCTCCCAGCACCTCAGCACCACCAAACTAAAGGCACGATTTGATACTCCCAAACTTGTCCTTCTTCATTTACTCTGAAACTAAGCAAAGGCTACACCACCATCCAGCTATGTAAGTCGACCTTAGCACTTTATGCAATGACAGATACTCGAGGAAATGTTAATTATTAAAATCTCTTATTAATCCACTCTTATCCACTTCTTCAAAATGTTTATAATTCTTAATTTAGGTTACAAAAAGTTAATTAAATTTAGTTAAATTAAGTAACCTTACGATTTCTGATAGTTTTACTGTTTTGAAAGCCCATAAACCCAAGCTTAACCCTAAATCATGCACATTTAAAGTATTATTTATAACTTTAAAAAAAGAAAAAAAAGGATTTAAACATTTTATTCAAAATATAGGTCTATATTCCATTATTTTTAGACATTGTTATAAACTCTGCCTACACAATTCTTATATGAGAATGTTTAACCTCACAATTAATGATAGTTGTGGAAAATAATATAATTTAAACTGACAGAAAAATGTCACTGAGTATAAATCTCTCTTAAGAATAGCTTTTGGAAATGTGTCTTACATTTTTTTAGAGGGATAATAGACCCTTCAAGATGCCTGCTGTTTGCTGTCTTTGGTCATTTGCTTTTATTTTTATCTCTTCTTTTTAAAAAATCTAGTGCATACTCATGCCTGCTGTGATGAAATTTGGATGGATTTAGGATTCCCATACACATTATACCTTGAACCTTTAATTCCAAAGTAATATTTTGTTCTCTAAGAGGATTTAAATATAAACTGCTGGAAAGCAACAGAAACGAATGGACCATCTAGAGAGTGGTTAGGAGGGATAAGTGCTACTTGAACAGATCACTCCAACTCTTCCATGGAACTAAGAATCAGAGACAAAAACAATAATAGACAGTACTAGTCAAAGCAGTTGTTTCTTTGCTGTGATTTCACAACACATGTAATGCTCTTGGCTGCTAACCATAAAGTTAGAGGTTCAAATCCACCGAGAGGCAACTTTGAAGAAAGGCTCGGTGAGCCACTTCAGAAAAATCAGCCGGTGAAAACCCTATGGAGCACAGTTCTAAGCTGACATACATAGAGTTACCATCAGTTGGAGTCGACTCAATGGCAGGTGGCAAATGGTAGCATACGTTCATTTATGATCAACACCTCTATCCTTGTGCTTTAGGTGTTATTTCATAGATGTCTTCCTCATTAGGACACATGCCTATGAGTTTTTTGAGAGAAGAGATTAGCTCATCTCTGTATTTCCAACACATAGAAAATGCCTTAACCAAAGAAAAATGGTATACAGTAAGTATTTACCACATTAATAAATTCATGAAAGGGCAATAAATACTCAAAAGTGAAGGACATAATTTGTGAATTATTATTACCTTTCTTTTCCAAAATAGTCACATACAAACCATAAAAAAAAAAAATTTTTACAAACCATAAGTCTTATTAATAGCTCTCTATTAGAGAATTATTAGAGTTTATTAGAGAATGGATACTTCGAAATAAATGGATATTATTATAGATAGACATGGTGCTCTTTCAGTGCAACAGTTGCTAAAGAACAAAGGTTTATCATGTTTGTTTTGATTGTTTTATATAAATGTATTACATGTTGAAAATTTGTCAATTAAAATAGTAAAAAAATTGAATTTGCTCATATTTTAAAAATTTGTTTCTAATTTCCAAACAAAACCATTTCTAATTTGAAATCTGTTTTTAATTATATGCTTAGTTTTATCTTACAAATATTAAATTTGGCCTCATATTCAGAGTTCATGCAGGATATAGATGCTAACTCATTTGAGGTATTGTGCAGAGTTTAATGAAGGAATGTTTTGGAGAGTGCTAACTAACAAATCTGTCTAGGGAGAAGTACAGCCAGAATGCTCCTTAGAAGAAAGGATGGTGAGATTATGTCTCATGTACTTTGAATATGTTATCAGGAGAGATCAGTTCCTGGAGAGGATATCATGCTTGGTAAAGTAGAGAGTCAATGACAAAGAGGAAGACCCTCAATGAGTTGAATTGACACAGTGTCTTCAACAATGGTCTCAAGCATAACGAGGACTATGAGGATGGCACGGGACCGGACAGCATTTCTTTCTGTTTTACATAGGGTTGCTATGATTTGGAGCCTACTCAACGGCACCTAACAACAACAACAACAACAAGGGAAACCAAGAATGAATGGTACATATCTCAGGTCTAGGGATCATAGGTGGGCAGGTAGGGGGTTGCTGTCTGTTAATATGCCATGCCTGGGGCTTTGTAGGTGCCTGGACTATGGAAGAACACAGTTGTAAGGAGAGGGCTGCACTAGTACTGCCACCACTGTCCTGCAGAGACCCTAACTGGAAGGGAGCCAGGAACAGACTATCCCTTCTTCTGGGAAAAGATCTCCTGCTGATGTATCTCCTAGGTAGGCTCCAGCCCCGAGTCTGTAATTTCTTAAGGGTCAGTGTTCCAAGGCATAGTGCAAAATAGAGAATGGACAGTGAAAACGGAAGTGCCCAGTATAGCCTACATCTGTGGCATTATCATTACTTATTAGTTGCTTTGCTTTCATTATATTGTACTAATAAGGGAGGGTAAAATCATGTGAATTTCTTTAAGACTAAAAAACATAAGCAGTAACTAATGTATATAATGATTAGTCTCCTTCTTTTCAATTCGTTTTTCAAGTATTGATCCTACCCTATACATTGTTGGCTAGTTCACAGAATAGAGGCCAAGTATATGTTTTCCTGAGAAGGTAGGTGTTTGGATTTGAAAACCAGTAAAGGTGAAATTAGGCAAAAACACATTTAGAAACTGTATTCTATTATATTGTCTTCAGAAGTGCTACTCAACTACCGAAAACCTCACACATCGAATACCCAGAAACTGTAAAGCCCTTGCATACACTGCATATTCATTTAAACTGAAGAAAACATCCATAACCTCAATTTTTTTTGTTGAGGCCAATAAACCTGATATCTGGAATTTTATCTTTATTTCCCAACAGAAGATTTACCATTCCTAAATTTTGCAGTCCTATATTTATTCAGAAAATGTAAAAACTGTTTTAATATATTGATTCAATAATAGATTGTTTTTCAAACCCCACTAGCAGCATTCCTTTAAAAAAAAAAAAGTTAATTTTACTCAACAAAAAAATATGTGTCTGTAACTCCAAGTTTTAATAGCGAACAAAAATCATTTGGAAGTTGATCAAATTGAGTTGATAATGTACCACCAACCCCATATCACACACAAAGAAGTGGATTTGACATTTTGTTTCTAGAGCAGTTTTCTCACAAATGCTTTGAAACATTATAAGTGTACTAATGACCTGGTGGTATAGTGGTTAAGGGTTTGCCTGCTAACCGAAAAGGTTGGTGGTTTGAATCCACTATCCACTCATTGGAAACCCTATGGGACAGTTCCACTCTGTCCTATAGAGTTGCTATGAGTCGGGATCAACTCAATGGCAATGGGTTTGGTTTTTTTGGTTTAATGAGATATGAGCATATGGGCAGCAAAATCACTGCAGAGCTCAGTCAAGTTATATGCTAAGCAGAAACTACAAGAGGAGACAGGCTGCTATTAATTTGCACTGAAATTTATTTACTAACATTATACTTTAACTGAGAAACTCCAGGTGGGAAGGGGGAAAGCAGCAAGAAAGCAATAAAGTATCTAGTGATAAAAATAAATAAATGAATGACTGAACTAATGAATGAATAAAGAACAACAGAATAATTCTTGGGGATCAAATTCTGAGGCTTTAACTTCATAGGATAGATTTCCAGTGACACACTCTGTAAAAAGCAAATTTGAGGCATAATCTACACAGGTGCTCACAGTGGAAATGACAGACTGGTTTACAAAATAATTTGTCAATAATATCATTTACGCAGACCAAGGACAGAAATAGAATTTTAGTTAAAGGGATATTTTTGAAATCTCAACTGCCTGATTAATGAAAGGAAACACTCAAAATATTAAGTGGAACAAGACATTCATTAGTTCAAACAATGCACTTTATTCAGAGCAAAACCACATTTGCCTCCCTCCCCAAATATTTAATAAATGTTTTCATATAAAAATTTCTAAGATACTAATGGTGTTAAGTGTAAACTACAGATTGTTAATAAAGGAAAAAAAATCAGAATTATATACTGAGTAACAGCATAGAAAATAGAGCATAGACCTTGTAAAATGATACTCATAAATACCATTTTTATTCTAATATAAACAATCATTAAATTGGAGACAATACTCAGTTTCTTCTTTTTAGCAGTGATTTTACCTCACACTTCTCAGATTCTATCCTCCTAATTCATATCTAATATTCATAACAGGTTTATAACAATGGTCATGGTGCCCCACTTTTTAAACCCATGTTCTGTTTTATTTCCAATCTTCTGTGTAGAATACTATACACGCCATTTATATCCTTAAATGAATCTTTTACTGTTCTTGCTTGTGGTGATCATATTTTGTCTTGCCAAGTGACAGCTGTTACAACATCACAATTTCATCAGTTTTATAATCATGTTGACTCTTGTGAAACAGACACATTGAACCTTATGCTGTCTTGTAATTTGGTTTAATTACACAGATTTTTGTTAATGATTACTTCCTCTCACTTGAGTTTTAATAGGAACTCTGCGTTATCATACAAAAAATCTCAATAGCAAGAAAGTGAAATTCTTCTTTCTGATAATGGGATTTTGGTAGATATTATCTGAAATGGAAAGATCAATATGTGACTATTATTCACAAGCATAAAGTTAAATTCCACAAGGAACAACAAAGAAGGAGTTGAAAGTACATTCAGGAAGGGGAAAAGAGAAGTAAGACAAGAGAATCCCTTTATTAGAAACTCGTAGTACTATTTAATTTTTCAAACCATATATATGCACCATTTTGTTACCAAACTTAAAATAAAGTTAATTTATTAAATTAATAAATTGAAAGAAAAGAAATCCTAGACATATCAGATAAAAATAGAAGTACTAGAACTATTTCATCAAGGGCCCTGGAAATAGACTATAACAGAGGCAAAACTAAATGGGAGGAAGGAGGATGAGGACTAAGAATATGGAAATTAAAATATCATTTCATGGAATGAAAATATCATATAGCATTAGTTTTTGGAAAGGTCTCAATGATCATTTCATCAAACTTTTTATACTAATAACAAAAACTTGAGATCAGAAAAAAAAATAGTGATTAGCACTCAGCAAAACAAGAGCTGAAGGCCCATTACTCTCCAGAGGTGGAAAAATCAGAGATTCTCCTTCACCAAAGAACTGCAAAGAAACCATTGTTCACAAGGAGGAAATTGTAGTTAGCAACTTATTACAAATGATCTCTCTTATGTCCAGAAGTTTATACAAGTTATCACCAATTACTCATAAGAGGGGGATTCTGATCAATTTGGCTTATCCTGAAAGTGCCCATGAATCTAACTTTTGTTTAAAAACAATTTTAAAATGTTTTAACCACTTTGAAATGTCATGAAAAAAAATCAGTGATTTGAGGAGTAAAATGAAATGAGAGTTTTGACAACTGCAATGCTTCCATCTGGTTTCAACTTTTTCTGTCTTTCATTTTTTATGGAGGTTTGAACCACTTAATTAGTTTTGTAATTCAACTGACTGAAATTAGATTATGGTATTCTTTGAAAAATATCCTGATACTTCTAATAAAAAATTATTAGGAAAAGGAAGAGTAATAGTTTGATGCCAGCATGCAAACATAGAAGAACAAAACATAAAAGCTTACGCTGTTTTTAAAATGAATATACATACATGTATACACTGATTTGTGCATATATACATATACACGTATACCTATGCACTGAACACTGAATTTTTACGCAAGTAACCTGCGCCTTCTATGTTTGTTTACCAACTCCATTCCCTTTCTTTGGAAGGTATTTTCATAAGTGTGCTATGCTAATTTTTTTTTTTTTTTTCACAGCAGCAGGTAAAAAAAAAAAAAAATCGGCATAGTGGCACTTAAGAAAATACCTCACAGGAGGAAGGATCAGTTGGCAAAAAAATGTAGAAGACATGCATTATTTTTTAAAAATATGGTATACACATATATATTTAATTATATATTACATCATTAACATGTAGCCTATCACTTTTAATTAATGTATTTTTTTAAGATTAACTACTTACTAGAAATTTATCTATTCATTGGAGAAAATTTTCATTAGCTATATCAATTTATGAAGTGCAGCATTATGTGTTAACATAATTGGAGGTAAAATTGAGAAGAATTAAGAGCTACTTTAACAAGGACTTTTCTGCAGGGTTATTTGGGATTTTTAAATCTTCCAAAATTACCAAAAGAGAACATCATCAAAATAATTAGGTTAGTTAATGCAATTAAAAAATATATTAATTTAACCTAGAAATTAGTACAATTACATTATTTCTGCTGGATTACTTTGAGCTTTACAAAAGTGGTGTGGTTTTAAGAATATCTCCAGCAGTTTAGTTTGCATTCCACAAAAAAAATCAAAATGTCTGTCAGAAGAGACTCTGAAACTTGCTCTTCAACACAATAGCTAAAGGGAATAGAAGAAACGATGAAGTGAAAGAGCTGAACGGAAGATTTTAAAGGGTGGGTCAAGAAGACAAAGCAAAGTATTATAATATAATGTGCAAACACCTGGAGTTAGAAAAACAAATGTGAAGAACATACTCAGTGTTTCTTAAGCTGAAAGAATTGAAAAGAAAACTCCAACCTGAAGTTGTAATATTGACGAATTCTATGCATAAAATATTGAACAATGCAAGAAGCCTTAAAAAAGAGATGGGAGGAATACGTAGAATCACTATAACAAAAGCAACTGGTTGTCTTTCAACCATTTCAGGAGGTACCATGTGATCAAGAAGAAGCCCAAGCTGCACCGAAGTCACTGGCAAAAAGCAATGCTCCGGAATGGATGGAATACCAATTGAGATGTTTCAACAAACAGATGCAGTGGTGGAGGTACCCACTTGTCTATGCCAAGAAATTTGGAAGACATTCACCTGGCCAACTGACTGGAAGAGATCTATATTTGTATGCATTTCAAAGAATGGTGATCCAAGAAAACGTGGAAATTTTCAAATTGTATTGTTAATATCTCATAGAAGTAAAATTTTGCTGAAGATCCTTCAAAAGCAGTTACGACAATACATCGACAAGGAACTGCCAAAATTTCAAGCTGGATTGAAAAGAGAACTTGGAAAAGAGATATCGTTGTTGATGTCCGATGGATCTTGCTGAAAGCAGGGAATACTGGAAAGGAGTTTTACCTGTATTTTATTGAGTAGGCAAAGGCATTGAACTGTGCAGATCATAACCAATTATAGATAATATTGGGAAGAATGGGAAATTCAGAACACTTAATTATGCTTATGAGGAATCTTCACATAGACCAAGAGGCAGTTGTTTGAACAGAAAGAGGGGATGCTGTATGGTTTAAAATCAGGAAAGGTACACATTAGGGTTGTATCCTTTCATTATACTTATTCAATCTGTATGCTGGGCAAACAATACAAAAAGCTGAACTACATGAAGAAGAACACAGCATCAGGATTGGTGGAAGATTCATTAACAACCTGCAATATGCTGATGATACAAACTTCTTGCTGAAAGTGAGGAGGACTTGAAGCACTTACTGATGAAGATCAAAGACTACAGACTTCAGTATGGATTACACCTCAATATGAAAACAAAAATCCTCACAACTAGACCAATAAACAATATGGTGAAAAACAGATAAAATATTGATGTTGTCTAGGATTTCATTTTACTTGTATCCACAATCAATGTTCATGGAGGCAGTAGTCAAGAAATCAAAGGGTGTATTGCAGTGGGCAAATCTGCTGCAAAAGACCTCACTTTGAGGACTAAGGTATGCCTGTCCAAGCCATGGTATTTTCCAATTCCCTTATATCCATGCAGTGGGTTTGGTTATATGCACGCGAAAGCTGGGCAAGGAATAAGGAAGACCAAAGAAGAACTGATGTTTTTCAATTATGGTGTCAGTGAAGGATATTGAATACACCCTGGATTGCCAGAAGAATGAACAAATCTGTCTTGGAAGAAGTACATTCAGAATACTACTTAGAAGTGAGAATGGCAAGACTTCTTATATACTTTGGATATGTTATCAGGAGGAACCTGTCCCTGAGAAGGGTATCATCTTTGTGAAGTAGAATTTCAGCAAAAGAGAGAAAATCCTCAACTAGATGGATTGATGCAGTGGCAACAATTATGAGCCTAGCATAGCAATGACTGTGAGGATGGAGCAGGACGTGGCCATGTTTCGTTCTGTTGTACACAGGGTCACTATGAGTCAGAACCGACCTGATGGCACTTAACAACAACAACAACGTATATATGGAGTTCTTGGTTGACACAAATGATCAAGCACTGGATTAGTACCTGAAAGGTTGATGGTTCAAACCTCCCAGAGGTGCCAGGAAAGACAGGCGTGGTGATCTGCTCGGAAAGGCCATAGCCTTGAAAACTAAGAGCAGTTCTGCTCTGCACATGTGGGTCGCCATGAGCTGGAATTGGCTCACCTACTAACAACTGTATATATCACCAAGTTTACAGAATGCAAGTCACTTAATGGGTATATATATATACATATATATATATATTAACGAATACTATGGCTGACTCATTCATTGAAAGTCATTACTAATTAACAAAACTCAACAAGAAAAATACCTGAACTCCCCTCCAAGAAGAGGGTTATAATTTCACACTTTCTGTAGATATGAGAATGCCCTTTGTTCCTGAAGAAAAGAAAGCTATTGTGTAACTGCTTAAATTTTAAATATATTTAAACACTAAAATCATAACTTAAAACTTTTTTCTATTATCTATTAGTTTTTTAACAATTCCTATTTCTTTCATGATAAAGTTACTTTTAATTTCAAAAAGTTCAAGAAAGTAAAATTAGGAAAACAAAATATAAATCATATGTGACCTTTGTGTAATCAAGGACATTTTCATTATTCCAGTTTCGTGCATACCTCAGATATTTCTGCAAATGTATATTATGAGTGGTATTGGACTAGGTCAAGTTTAGGAACATGTCAGCGGATACAATGGGAAACATTTTACTACAACTCAACCTCCATGGGAAACGAGAAGAGATCAAATGACAGGCATTAAAAATGTAGTAACACTTGGATGACATAAAAAAATAACTAACATAAAAAAATGGTTCCAAGTCCCCTATATATTATAAATGAAGCCGTAGTTTAAAATCATTGAAAATTAAAAAACAGAAGAAGATACTAATATTTATTATAATGAAGGCATCTTGTTAATTGGTTTTAGTAAATGTATTTATCTGAGATTCCAGTGCCTTCCTTTCCCTCATTTTCTCCCGCAGATTTTTTTTTTTTCTGTTAGCTGTTTTCTAGTACCCAGTTGAGAAACAGCTAAAAAACACTTTGATCGTGTCAATTACTTTTACTTTAAATGTATAGCTTAAAAATATCTGCCATTTATTCTTCGTTCCTGTTGTGGGGAAAAACAGGAACGAAGAATAAATGGCAGATATTTTTAAGCTATACATTTAAAGTAAAAGTAAATGACTATGCTCCTTCTAAAACCAAAGCCAAACGTGTTGCCGTCGAGTCAATCCTAATAGCCAAATGGTTAACCACTGCTGCCCCAAGGCCCCTTGCCCCTCCTAGAGACTGGAAATTTAATTCTCCTTTTCTATACAGGCACACAAAATTTTATTTTGAAGCCTAGAGTACTTGTTCTCTAATGATTAAAATGATAGTGAAATCATTAATTTACCATGTATTCAGTATACTATGATTCATTTCCTATGCATTTTTCATTTAAAATATTTTCTTGGTTTTAAGTATTTGAAGCATCTTCTAGTAATTCTGAAGCAGAAATTGGTGTAGCATTATTATTGAGCCATATTACAATCCAAAGTGTAATTTCTAAGCAAACTATTAATATTCATTGTAATTTCTGATGGACTGGAAGTCATGACTGCTTTTCTGCACGTTCAAATACAGAAGTGTACTTTATAGGCTTTACAAGTTAATTTGAGTTGTTTGCAGTTAGCTACTGTCCTGACCTTCAGAGCATTCTTTCTGGATTCTGGGCACTGCCCCATGCTTGGCCTGGCTTGACAGATATTGGGCAAGTTGTCCTCGTTGGCACTCTGCTCCATGTGTTTAAGACCTGGTGGTGACATCTTTCAGCTTAGAAAAAAACAGCATGAACAACTGTGCTCAAAATTCTACACAATGACTTCCGAGAAAAGTTTACTTTTTGGGAAAATAACATAATTTACCACTGGCAATCCTGGAAGGATATTTCCAAACCATAAATGTTTTAAAAGAGAGAGAATTATTTATTTGGTGTTTTGAGATAAGATGACATCATGGTAAAATATTTTGAAAACTGTAAATACAGTTAGGATTTTGTTTATTTCAAAAACAAATTTTAACCCTTAAATATATTTCAGCTTTGCCTTCTATTACAGTTTCATTCAGGAACTCTCAGAAACTCTAAGAAAACAGCTTAATGTTGAACTGTTTATATTTTTTATAAAGAAGATTAAAGTAGGAATAATATCTCTTGTTTTATGATATTCAAAAATTATTTTACACATTCAACTAGAGAAATTTCTTTTACTAATATAAAAGACAAATGTAATTTAAAATTAATTTTCTTGATTTGAGTATTAAAAAGATAGTACCCGAAGATGTTTAAAACTAATCAAATGCATTTTTTTTATCAATGCTAATGATATTGGAGAGTAAGAATAAAATTCTTTAAAATATTGGGTTTATATTCTGCGTTGATGTGACACAGAGAGTTTTTCACTGCTTTGTGCCAGATCTAATTATACAGTCTCTTCAGAAGTCAGAATAATCTGGCATCATTGAGTCCTGGTTGTGTGATACCACCCTCTGAGCAGAGACAGACAATGATGGATTTCAAAATGCTTGAAGAAGAGATAGTTGGAGAGAGAAGAGATTGTTAACATCTGTCAGAGAGACAAAACTAATTTTCTGACACTAAAAATAAATATTTAAAGAGAGAATAAATTTAATATATCTATACCCTTCATTAAGGAGCCTTGGTGGCACAGTTGTGAAGCACTTGGCTGCTAACTGAAAGGTCGGCGGTTGGAACCCACTAGTCACTCCACTGCAGATTTACAGCCTTGGAAACCTTATGGGGCAGCTCTACTGTCTTATAGGGCCTCTATGAGTCAGAATCGACTCCACAGCAACAGGTTTGGTTTCTATACTTTGTTATTCAACCTAGAAACCAAAATTCCTTCTTCTAGTTCTGAGCAAGGGAGAGTATATGCCCAAATAGTAACCAAGTTAGTATAGCCACGCACAGAAATTACATATATTTAACTTTGAGGAAACTATTTTAATATAACAATTGTATTGACAGAGTATAGTACAGTGACCAAAACTACAAGCTCAATTGAAAACATGTACTTAAGATACAATTTTATTCAGTTAAGGTTTTCAATATTTCGAAACTACCTTTAAGGCATATGAAATACTGGCTTGAGATTCTGCCATGTGATTACTTTTTTGGGGGGGGGAGGTGAGTAACATTTTTCATACCCACTTCAATCACTAGTATTTATTCTTTTATAGCTTTCTAAGTTTTCACATTCTATAGAAGATATAAGGAGCCCTGGCAGCACAATGGCTTGGCTGCTAACCAAAAGGTTGTTGGTTCAAACAACCAGCCACTCCATGGGAGAAAGATGTGTCAGTCTGCTTCTGTAAAGACTTACAGCCTTGAAAACCCTATGGGACAGTTCTACTCTGTCCTTTATGGTCTCTATGAGTCAGAATCAACTTGACCGCAAAGGATTCAGCGTTTGTTTATTTTGTTTTGTGTTTTGGTTTCATAGAAGATTTATGTTTTCTCACATTTCTCTTGTCTGCCACTGGTTTCATAGTATTTTTACTGTTTTACTGTGTTTGAAGTTGAATCTGTTGGTGACTCATTTAGGGCAATGAGCAGGAGTAGTTTGTGTCACTTCTAGCTGGAAATATTGAACGAACAACGTGTGGTTCACCATCGTCTCCTCCCCAGATGGAGGATGGAAGGGAGCAGCACCTCCTGCCTGCCCTCAGTGGACATATCCCAGAAGTAAGAAACAAGCCTTTGTTGTGGCACTGCAGCTATACACGGAGTGTCCTGACTGATGAACATACAATTCCTAAAAACAAAATAAGGGTGCATGGATTTGAGGATATTCATTTTACCCATTTTAATTTTACAAATATTTTCTTTTCCAAACCTGAGTCTCCAAAGCTGACCTTCTGTTCATTCTGCTCTATCTCTGATTCGAGCTCTCTAAAATGAGTTTGAAGACCACAAATAATGTGTATAAGGTTCCATCAGACAACACCTATGCATCACCACTGACCTTCATTACTTTCTGTCCTTCGTAACATAGAATTCTAACTTTCAGGAAATGTCAAGCATTTTCAATAATTAAAAAATACACTATAGTCCTAATTTTTAAATACAATTTCTTTTCAAAATATGATTTCTTTGCGTTATTGTAAGTTGTTCTATAAAGAATGATTTCTGTAAAAATAGTCCCCTCAAAAACCTGGATCTCTTCTATCCTTCGTATACCTTATTCCACATGAGAATCTGAGAACAACATGCATATCCTTTTTAAAGGATAATCACATCATGGAACAGACAAAACCATTTCCCCTCCTAAAAATTAACTTTATTAAGCTAAGGGGTTTAATAAAAACATAAAGAAAAATTCAAAAAAATGCCACAAAATAAATGGATCATAAGGGTTTTTCTGGTACATTTTGTATTTTGTTTGACAGCTTGTTGTATCTCAAGAATTTTTTTTTTCCCCTACTTTAGGAACACTTTAAGCTATATAACTAAAAGAACACATACTGTTTGGTAACCTTCATTCAAGCTGCTTGAATCTTTTGTAGCTAAGTGGCTTTATTCCAAAGAAGTAGATAAAATTTAAGCTGATTGGAGTCATAAACATGTCAAGAATTGGTCTAAATCCGTCATTAAATATTGCACTATGATTTGAGATGTTTCACAAATAGCAACAAAATATCATCTTTGAAGTTTTAAAGATAGCAACCAAACATATTAACAGGATAATAGATAATGCAAAATTTAAAATAAGCTCAAGGTATTAGAAATAAGAAATTAGCATCTAAAACTATGTATAAACCATACAATTGCCTTGTTTTGGGATACATCACTTGGAGAATCAAGTTCTGCCTTATAAATAATCAATAAAGAAAAACCAATTGGTTTATCATGTAAATAAATGCTTTATTTGAATGAAACAGTATATACTATCATATTACAAAATGTTAAACTAAATTTTCAGTTGGATATCCTTGTTAATTAGTAAAGAAGCATGAACTCATTAATATTTCATTTTAGTTTAACAAACTAAGAATTATGAATACTTAGATTATAGATTTGCTTAAATGGCATTTTTCTATCAGTTTTATTAAAATTGTGCTTAATTTTCAGACAGAAAAAAAAACTAAGACTAAATCATTGAGAAGTGTTTTTACATCCTATGATGAAAGTCACTCCAGGGTGTTAAAACCTATATACATAAAAATAAAAGTATTTGCAGTGTTCTCTTTTGTACTTTTTTCTTTTAAGTTCATGTTCCAATTAATTATTTAGTAAGAAAAGTATTAAAAATGTGCACCGTAAACATTTTATTTTGAAATTAAAATCAAATGCCTGGGCTACAGGACACTAGCCCATTCCCATGGATATCTGTCATCATTTTAAATATTTACTATATGATTCCCCTATGTAGGCATCAGAAGTAGCTGTACATGAAATATAAAAGAAGGTAATAACATAAGTAATAAAAGGATAATGACTTTTGCATACTTTTTTATTCATTCATTCTTTTCATTAATGTCTGGTACAGAGTGGGTAGTCAATAATGATTAAACAATAAATGAAGTGATTACAGGTTAGCAAAATAATAATTATTATGAGATTAAATTTTTTCAGAATTACAATAGATAGAGTGTATATTCAATAACATTTCAAGTAGAAAAAAAGCAACAGAAACATAGTGTTTCTTGTTAGGTGTTATTTTCCAAATTTTGTGGGTATATAGGTGTGTTTTTCTACCTCACTCAAACATTTAAATTGTCAATCCTATGCCATAGAAGACTTCCAGTAAAAAGTCAATTTTCTGGTATAATTCTCTCCAAGTCATACTCACTAATTTATTTTATTAAATATTCAGGCATTAATTGATTCAATCAATACATGTGTTAAAAATGAATATCATAATGAATCCTAGAGAAGGCACAGGTGTAATCCCAGCAAGTTCCCAATTCCCAAGGCCCTACAGCACTGTTTTCAAATCTCCTGAAGCAGGGTGAAGAGACTGGACAGGTAAATTACAACACGGCACGTTTGGGATATAGTTACATATCAGAACAAGAGCTTTACATTCAATCAGGTGGGAAAGTGAAAACCACTTATGGAACTGACCTTACCAACAAAAAGATGAATCTGGAAGCTTCTTCTTTTCCTTATTTGAGGTCTGTAATTTTGTCAAGGATCATTTATTTGCAGATTTCTTAAACAGAAATCACTCACTATCCCTCCTCCTCCTGAACTTTTCATAAGCACAAAGAGAGGGTGTGGGTAGAGGAGTGATATATTCTTTGGGCTCCAAAACATTACTTCCCCACCGTGTGGTACAAATCTTATTAGACTGAGTCTTATAAAATAGAGAATATTCAGCCATTTTTGTCCTATGCAATAGGCTATTTCATAGGAGTCATCCAATACTTTGAAGGGCACAGGATTTCTTTTCTGCTGTCCAGGGATATCTACATTTCACAGTATTAGTTAACAATGTTGATCTTTGTCTCATCGTCTTACTGAAATGCTATCATCAAGCACAAAACTAGTTTTATTACTATGCAAATATTGTTACCAATACCCTAATTTCACAGTTGATTGTTTTCAAATCCAGAATAACCTTTATCCCCTTTCTCAACCACTCTTATAGCCATGGCCTAAACTTGTTAACTTGTATATAGTTTACCTCTACAAATTTAAATATCATAAAGTATTGAGAAAAATAAGATTCCAGGAATTGACAGAATACTGATTGAGATCCTTCAAAAATCACAAAACTGGAGGTGCTCAATCATCTGTGTTAAAGAATTTAGAAGATAGTTACTTGGCCACCCGACTGGAAGAAATCTATATGTGTCATTCTAAAAAAAAAAAAAAAAAAGGTGATCCAACAGAACACAGAGCTTCAGGACTGGAGGAAGACTCATTAACAATGTGCAACAAGCATATGACACAACCTTGCTTGCTGAAAGTGAAGAGGACCTGAAGCACATACTGATGAAGACCAAAGACCACAGCCTTCAGTATGGATTACACTTCAACACAAAGAAAACAAAAATCCTCACAACTGGACCAATAAGCAACATCATGACAAACAAAGCAAAGACTGAAGTTGTCAAGGATTTCTCAATTTACGCGGCTTCGCAATCAACAGCCACGGAAGTAGCAGTCAAGAAATCAAAAGTGCATTGCATCGGGCAAATCTGTTGCAAAAAGTCTTTTTTAAACTGTTGAAAAGCAGAGATGTTATTTTAAGGACTTAGGGGTGCCTGACCTAAGCCGTGGTGCTTTTTATCGCCTCATATGCATGTGAAAGACGGACAATGAATGAGGCAGACCAAAGAAGGACTGACACCTTTGAATTACAGTGTTGGTAAAGAATATTGAATATACCACGCCAAAATTATGAACAAATCTGTCTTGGAAGAAGCAAGGATGGTGAGACTTTGGCTCACATCCTTTGGACACCTTATCAGTAGAGTCCAGTTCCTGGAGAAGGACATCATGCTTGGTAAACAAGAGGGTCATCAAAAAAGAGGAAGACCCCAAAGAGATGGGTTCACGCAGTGGATGCAACAACGGGCTCCAGCATAGCAATGATTATTAGGACTGCGCAGGACTGGGCATTGTTTCTTCTGTTGAAAACAGGTTTGCTATGAGTTGGAACCAACTTGTCAGCACCTAACGACGAACACAAAAGAATGCAGAAATTATTATTATTTTTTTTATCATTACTGCAAGTTATATTTTGCCAAAGATAATTCATAAATGGTTGCAGGAGTACATCAACAAGGCAGTGTCACAAATTCAAGCTGGATTCAGAAGAGAACATAGAAGAAATATCATTTCTGATGTCAGATTTACCTTGGTTGAAAGAAGAGAATACCAGAAAAATGTTTGTTATTAGGTGCCAGAGAGTCAGTTCTGATTCATAGGGACATGCAACAGAGCAAAACACTGCCAGGTGCTGCATCATTCACACAATCATTGGTATGTTTGAGCATATTGTTGAAGACACTGTGTCAATATATCTCCCTGAGGGACTTCTTCTTTGTCCCTGAAGCCTTTCTCCAGGGACTGGTCCCTCCAAAGTACATGAGACAAAGCCTCACCACCCTAACATCTAAAGAGCATTCTGGATGTACTTCTTCCAAGACAGATTTGATGGTTCTTCTGGTAGTCCGTAGTATATTCGATAGTATTTGCCAACATCATAATTTAAACTCATCAACTGTTCTTCACTCTTCCTTATTCATTGTCCAGCTTTTAGATGCATACAGTGTATTTGAAAATACCATGGCTTGGATCAGGTGCACCTTATTCCTCAAGGTAAGGTCTTTGCTTTTTAACATTTTAAGGAGATCTTTTCGGCAGATTTGCCTAATGCAATCTGTCATTTGATTTCTTGACCATCGCTTCCATGGGCATAGATTGTGAATCCAAGTAAAATGAAATCAAGGACAGCTTCAGTATTTTGTCCATTTATCATGATGCTGCTTATTGGTCCAGTTGTGAGGATTTTGTTGTTGTTGCAGTACAATTCATACAGAAGATTGTAGTCTTTGATCTTCATTAGTAAGCACTTCAAGTCCTCTTAGTTTTTCAACAAACAAGGTTGTGTCATCTGCATATCACAGGTCTTCCTCCAATCCTAAAGCCACATTCTTCTTCATATAGTCCAGTTTTTTGGATTATTTGCTCATCAGACAGACTGAATAAGTATGGTGATGGGATACAACCTTGACACATATTTTCCTGGCTTTAAACCAATCAGTATCCCCTTGTTCTGTTCAAAGGACTGCCTCTTGGTCTATGCACAGGTTCCTTATTAGCATAATTAAGTTTTCTGGAATTTCCATTCTTCGCAATGTTCTCCATAATTTATTATGATCTACACAGTTAAATGCCTTTGCATAGTCAATAAAACACAGGTAAACATCTTCCTGGTATTCTCTGCTTTCAGCCAAGATTCAGCTGACATCTGCAAAGAGATACGTTGTTTCACATCCTCTTCTAAACATGCTTGAATTTCCAGCAGCTCCCTGTCGATGTACTGCTGCAACTGCTTTTGAATGATCTTCAGCAAAATTTTACTTGTGTGTGACAAAAATGATATTGTTAGATAATTTCTGCATTTTGTTGGATCACCTTTCTTTGGAATAGGCACAAATACGGACCTCTTCCAGTCTTTGTCCAGTTTTTGGCCCTCCAAATTTCTTGGCATACACCAGTGAACTCTTAACACGTTGCATCTATTTGTCGAAACATCTCAATTGATACTCCTTCAATTACTGGAGACTTGTTTTTCTGCCAATGTCTTCAATGCAGCTTGGACTTCTTTCTTCAGTACCATTGGTTCTTGATCATATGCTACCTCCTGAAATGGTTGAATATTGACTAATTCTTTTTGGTAAATATGTATTCCTTTCATCTTCTTTTGTTGCTTCCTGTATCATTCAATATTTTGCCAAAAAAGCCCTTCGATACTCCAGTTCAAAGCTTGATTTTTTTTCCTCAGTTCTTTCAGCTTGAGAAATGCCAAGTGTGTCCTTCCCTCTTGGTTTTCCACCTCCAGGCCTTTGGCCATTTCATTATAATATTTTACTTTGTCTTCTTCAGTAGCCCTTTGAAATCTTCTATTCAGATCTTTTACTTCATCACTTCTTCTATTCTCTTTAGGTACTTTACATTCAAGAGTAAGTTTCAGAGTCTATTCTGACATCCATTTTGATCTTTTCTTTCTTTCCTGTCTTTTTAATGAACTCTTGCTTTCTTCATGTATGAGTTTCTTGATGTCATTCCACAACTCATCTGGTTTTCAGTCATTAGTGTTCGATGCATCGGATCTATTCTTCAGATGATCTCTAATTCAGATGGAATATACCCAAAGTGGTATTTTGGCTCTTGTGGACTTGCTCTAGTTTTTTTTTTCAGCTTCAGCTTGAACTTGCATGTGAGCAATTGATGGCCTGTTCTGCATTTGTCCCCTGGCCTTGTTCTGACTGATGATACTGAGTTTCTCCATCATCTCTTTCCATAGACGTAGTCAGTTGGATTCTTGTGTATTCCATCTGGTGAGATCCAAGTGTATAGCTGCCATTTATTTTGTTGAAAAAAGGATATTTGCCATGAAGAAGTTGTTGGTCTTGCAAAATTCTATCATGTGACCTCCAGTGTTGCTTCTATCTTCAAGGCCATATTTTTCCAACTTCTAATTCATCTTCTTTGTTTCCAGCTTTCACATTCCAATCACCAGTAACTATCAATGCATCTTGACTGCATGTTTCATCAATTTCAGACTGCAGAAGTTGGTAAAATCTTCAATTTCTTCATCTTTGGCTGTAATAGTTGGTGTGTAAAATTGAATAATAGTTACATTAACTGGTCTTCCTTGTAAGCATATGGATATTATCCTATCACTGACAGTGTTACACTTCAGGATAGATCTTGAAATGTTCTATGGTTATCTCTAGGGATACCAAACAGCGGTGGGGGCAAGAAAACCTCGATTGCCTAAGAAAGGAATTCTTTTTCATGAGCTGAAAGTCACACAGTTTTCTGGGGGCAAACACAAAATCCAAGTAGGGACACATGGAGGAGATAGCCTGCCTATGAGGTAATTTATCAGATTAAGAATTGGACAGTTGAGCTTTAGTGATAGAGGTTGAAGCAGATCAGACCCATTCAAGTCTGAAATAATTCTGATTGAAATGTTAATTGGAATGACAATAATCTTTCCTATCTTTAGCCCCAATTTTGCTGAGAAAAGTGAAGTAAAGTTGATATTGAAAATAGGAAAGGACTCACACGGTCTTCTGTCCCACTTGATGGAAAGGTAATGTGATAGTTGTGTTTTATATGTCAGTTTGGATAGGCTACAGCCAATGAAAGCTTATGGGTAACAAAGGTCCCGTCCTCAATAAATCAGAAGATAGTGTAGGACTGTGTAGCATTTCATTCTCTTGAACATGGGGTCACCATGAGTAGGGAGTGGACTCTATGGCAGATAACAACAACAAAAACAATAATCACTAAGTAAGTGTTTCTGTGAAGATATTCTGCTGATTTGGTTAATATCTATAGCCAGTTGACTTTAAGTAAAGAAGATTATTGTAGATAATCTAGGTGAGCCTGAATCAATCAAATGAAAGGGTTTAAGTGCAAAGCTGAGGCTTCCTTGAAGAAGACATTCCCCTGTGGATACGAGGTTCAGCTCAAGCCAAAGATTTCCAGCTGGCCATTCCTGAAAGCCTGGCCTACAAATCTCTACTCACCTAGCCAGATCTCACAATCACATTGCAATAAATCTAATATATGCCTCCTATTTTTTTTTTATTGGTTCTATTTCTCTAATTGAACCCTGACTGACATGAGCAGATTCAATCCTCTTGCTCCTGGCTCCTGTATCCATAGGAACAAAGACAGTATCCTTTAGGCAACAGTAGCTCTGATGTTTGGAACCTGGACTAATTGAAAGGAGCTCAATCTTTTTACAGATTCAACTAAGTCCCAGATCCAATTCGGTGTTATGAGAAACCAAATAATTACCTTTTTACTTTCATTTTCAGATATGGTAAAGAACACAACTCTAGAAAAAATGTAAAATAAGCAAAACCAAGCATTTTTATTCCTCAATCTCCACTGTTATTCTATACATGATACTTAGTACACAATAAAAAAAAAAAAAATATGAGATTTGAAAAGAAACAAGAAAGTAGAACTCAATCATGTAGCAATGGAAGCTGAAGCATAATTAATCCACGTATTGGGACCAGTGGAAGAGGACTTGAAATTTCTATTATAAGAAAAAATGGTTAGGAGATAGAGAATCTTATCAGAGAAACAAAAATGGAAATTAAGACTGTGTAATAGAAATTATCCAAAATGAATCTTCTAGAGGAAACATAAACAGACTAAAGAAATTGAACAAAATGTCAGTTACTACTAGGATAATATCAAACAACCTAACAAGGATGTAATGCTCAAAAGAAGAGGACAGAGGATGGGCCTTTAAAATATTTTGTAAAGGAATTCAAGTATTTTTCCTTTTTCTGAAAAATAAAAATATTTATTTTCTGAAAAATACATGTATTTAGTTACACTTTTTTTAAAATTACTCATAGGTTAAGGGAAAAGTCAAAAGAAATGTACAAAATTAAAAATCATAATAATAAAAGCCAAAAATAAAATCTACAGAATTAAAGAAATTATCAGAGAAAAATTAATATATTAAATACTTTAAAAAAAACAATAGCAATAAAAATAAAATATATATAACCAGAATATGATAATTTTTTAAAGTGTCAGCAATTGATGACATCCAAAATGTCAGTGGCCATTCAGAATCCTCTGAGATTTAAAACAGAACTCTCTAAGAAACAGCAAATATGACCATTAAGCTTCATCTTATTTGGTATCAATGCCACTACTTCTGTGCTTGTCTAAAGTGGTTGTAAAAATGGAATAAGAACATTTCAGAGGTTTCTGTGAAGACAAAATGAGAACATGAGTCTAAAAGTACCTTATGCATCTTTTTCCATTAATTCATTGTTTATTTTTTTCCCCTTAGCAAATATTTATTGAGCACCTACTAATAGCTTTAGGTTATGGGAATTATACAAATAAAAATGTCTGTCTTTACAGAGGAGCACTGGGGGTGCAGTGGTTAAAGGCTGGAAGTTCAAATCCACCAGCTGCTCCTTGGAAACCCCACAGGGCAGTTCTACTCTGTTCTATAATGTCCAACTTGATGGCAACAGGTTTAGTTTTTGTTTTTATCTTTGCAGAGCTTGTATTCTAGCTGCAGGGCTTCGGGTGGAAATAATATGCAAAATATATGAATAAAATATATACTATGTATATTGGTGACATTTTAAGTGGAGAAAAGCAAAGCTAGGAAAAGTATATGGAGTGATGAAGGAAGAGTGTGGGATTTTAAGTAGAGTGCTCTTGAGGGCTCTCCTGAGAAATTGACATGTGAGTGTTGTTTTTGTGTGCTGTACAGCCCATTCTAACTCAGTGATCCTATATATGACAAAGTAGAACTGCCCCATAGTGTTTTCCTAGTCTGTAATCTTTATAGAAGCGGATCACCAGGTCTCTTCTTCCACAGGGCTACTGGAGGGTTGGAGCCATTGTGCCACCAGGGTTCCTTAACATGTGAATGGAGCCCTAAAAATGCAAAGAAATGAGCTGGGTAGATAGCTAAGGGAAATTATTTCAAGCAAACAGGGGACACAAGTAGAACAACCATGATTGGAAATGAGCCTGTGTTTTCAAGGAAGCCAATATGGCTAGAGGATAGTGAGTAGGACAGAAGTAGTACAAAAGGGTATCAGGAGGTTATCAGGGGATGGAGTAGGGCCATGTAAGCCACTGCATAACAACTTGCTTTTCACTATGAGAGGGATAGGGAGTCACTGAAAGATTTTAAACAGGTGTGTGAACATGAACTGATTTACATTTAACAGCATAATTCCCTCTGCAGTGCTGAGGAAAGATTCAGTGAACAAGGACAAAATCTGGGAGAACAGTTCAAAGCTATTGTCTAGCTTACACCAGAATGCAGTAGTGAGGAAGATAAGAAGAGAAACTCTAGTCGTTAATGATGAAGCACATGAGAGATAAAAGAGAAAAAAGGAATCAAAGTGATATTAATTAACTTAGTAAATAATTAATAACAGACTATCATTTAATTTGTCTAATTTATCAATCATGAATAATTAATAATCAAGATATTCAAGTTTTAAGGGAAAGATCCAGAGTTAAGTTTTGATCAAGTTTGAAGTACTCATTAGAAATCCAAATTGAGATTTTAAGTAAGCAGTTGTGTATACAACTGGAAGTTCAGGACTGAGATGTTGAGATAAGAGCTACACATTTGGAAATTCTCAGAGAATAGATGTCATTTAAAGTCATGTGATTGGATGTAATTATCAAGGAAGTATATGTAAATAGAAATTACAGAATCAGTATGAATCATATCATGCAACTGAAATTAGTATTTTAAACACTAAGTAAATAATGACTAATAAGTCAACTAAGACAAAGACAGACTAGGGAAAAAGACCCGGCAGTATATATCTGAAAAGCATTAGCCACTGAAAACCTTAGACTAGCAGAGGAACATGGCCTGACATAGTGCTTGAAGATGAGCCACTCAGGCTGGAAGGCACTCGAAATATGACTGGGGAAGAGGTGCCTCCTCAAAGTAGAGTAGACCTTAATGATGTGGATGGAATCAAGCTTTCAGGGCCTTCATTTGCTGATGTGGCATGACTCAAAATGAGAAGGACAGCTGCATACATACATTAATAATCAGAACCCGGAATGTATGAAGAATGAATCTGGGGAATTTGGAAATCAACAAAAATGAAATGGAATGTATAAAATCGATATTTTAGGCATTAGTGAGCTGAAAGGGGCTGGTATTGGTCATATTGAATCACACAATCAAGAGGTCTACTATACCATGAATGACAACTTGAAGAGGAATGGCATTGCATTCATCAACAAAAAGAACATTTCAAGATCTATCCTGAGGTACAACACTGTCAATGTTAGGAAATATCCATATATCTACAAGGAAGGTCAGTTAATAAGACTATAATTCAAATTTATGCACCAACCACTAGGTCCAAAGATGAAGAAACTGAAGACTTTTACCAACTTCTGCAGTCTGAAATTGATCAAACATGCAATTAGGATGCGCTGATCATTGCTGGTGATTGGAATGTGAAAGCTGGGAACAAAGAAGGATCGGTAGTTGGAGAATATGGCCTTGGTGATAGAAACAATGCTGGAGATCACATGACTGAATTTTGCAAGACCAACTACTTCTTAGTTGCAAATACCTTTTTTCACCAGCGACTATACACGTGGACCTAGCCAGATAGAATACGCAGGAATCGAATTGACTACACCTATGGAAAGAGATGATGGAAAAGCTCAATAGCATCAGTTGGAAAAAGACCAGGGGCTGACTGAAGATCAGACCGTCAATTACTCATATGCCAGTTCAATTTGAAACTGAAGAAAATTAGAACAAGTCCGAGAGAGCCAAAGTATGACCTTGAGTATATCCCACCTGAATTTAGAGACCATTTTAAAGTGGGTTTGATGAGTTGAACACTAATGACTGAAGACCAGACGAGTTGTGGAATGACATCAAGGACATGATACATGAAGAAAGCAAGAGGTCACTGAAAAGACAGGAGAGAAAGAAAAAACCAAGATGGATGTCACAGGAGACTCTGAAACTTGCTCTTGAATGTGGAGTAAAAAACAAAAAAAGCAAAAGGCAAAAATGATGATGCGAAAGAGCCAAACAGAAGATTTCGAAGGGCAACTTGAGAAGACAAAGTGTTACGATGACATGTGCAAAGACCTGGGGATAGAAAACCAAAAGAGAAGAACACAGTCAGCATTTCTCAAGCTGAAAAAACTGAAGAAAAAGCTCAAGCCTTGAGTTGCAATACCAAAGGATTCTATGGGGAAAAAGTTAAATGATGCAGGAAGCATCAAAAGAAGATGAAAGTAATATACGGACGGAGCCACTGTACCAAAAAGAATCAGTCGATATTCATTTCAGGAGGTAAAATATGATCAGGAACTGATGGTAGTGAAGGAAGAAGTCCAAGCTTCACTGAAGGCATTGATGAAAAACTAGACTCCAGGAATTGATGGAGTATCAATTGAGATGTTTGAACAAACAAAAGCAGTGCTGGAAGTGCTCACTATTCTATGCCAACAAATTTGGATGATAGCTACCTGGCCGGCCAGCTGACTGGAAGAGATCTATATGTATGCCTATTCCTAAGAAAGGAAATCCAACAGAATGTGGAAATTATCCAACAATATTATTAATATATTATATAAGCAAAATTTTGCTGAAGATCATTCAAAAGCAGCTGCAGCAGTGTATCAACAGAGAACTGCCAGAAATTCAAAATGGATTTAGAAGAGGATTTGGAGCCATGGGTATCATTGTTAATGTCAGATGGATCTTCACTGAAAGCAGAGAATACCAGAAAGATGTTTACCTGTGTTTTATTGATTATGCAAAGGCATTCGACTATGTGGATCATAACAAATTATGGACAACATTGCGAAGAATGGAAATTCTGGAACACTTAATTGTGCCCGTGAAGAATCTGTACACGGATCAAGAGGCAGTTGTTTGAACAGAACGAGGGTATACTGAGTGGTTTAAAGTTAGGAAAGGTATGTATCAGAATTGTATCCCTTCACTATACCAATGCAATTTGTATGTTGAATAAATAAACTAAGATACTGGACTCTGTGAAGAGGAACTGGGTATCAGGATTGGAGGAAGACTCATGACACAACTCCGCTTGCTGAAAGTGAAGGAGACTTGAAGCACTTACTGATGAAGATCAAAGACCACAGCCTATAGTATGCATTACACCTTAACATAAAGAAAACAAAAATGTTCACAACTGGACCAATAAGCAACATCATGATAAACAGAGAAAAGATTGAAGTTGTCAAGAATTTCATTTTACTTTGGATCTGCAATCAACACCTATGGAAGCAGCTGTCACAAAATCAGAAGATGCATTGCACTGGGCAAATATGCTGTGAAAGGTCTCTTTAAAGTGTTGAAAAGCAAAGATGTCACCTTAGGACTAAGGTGAGCCTGACCGAAGCCATGGTGTTGGTGAAGAATATTGAATATACCATGGACTGCCAAAAGAACAAAATCTGTCTTAGAAGAAGTATGACGAGAATGCCCCTTAGAAGCAAGGATAGCGAGGCCATGTCTCACACACTTTGGACATGTTATCAGGAGGAATCAGTCCCTGGAGAAGGACGTCATGCTTGGTAAAGTAGAAGGTCAGCAAAAACTAGGAAGGCCCTCCAGGAGATGGAGTGACACAGTGGCTGCAACAATGGGCTTGAGTGTAGCAACAATTTTGAGGATGGTGCAGGGCCGGGCAGTGTTTCATTCTGTTGTGCATAGGGTCACTGTGAGTCTAAACCGACTTGATGTCACCTAACAACAACAGTAATCAATCAATATTTTTAGAAAAACAAATAGATCTACCTGTCCCAACTGCCTTCAAAGTACATGAAATATCTTCCCATCACCAGATGTTAGGTGTAAGGTGATATGACAGAAAGCTGGCGTTTATATATATATATTTTTGGTTCATTCATTATAATCTACAAAATCATAGAAAACTTTATTAAACAAAAATACCAAAATGTGAAGCTATTGTTTCTCAACATATCCTCCATCTAGGTCTATACCCTTCTGAAGGCATCTCTCTAGCCCTTCCCTCGAACTATTCTGCACTCTTCAATTTATATCACATCAAAATGTCAGTTTTGGCATTCTTGAGGGACTCAAATAATGTTCCTTTTAAATGTTATTTGAGTTTTGGGAACAAAAATAAGTTTGAAGGGGCAAGGTCAGGGTTATAGGGTGGATGGGGTAAGGTTTTCCAATGAAATTCTCGTAGAACAGCCCTTGCTACCCTCAAAGAAAGAGCAGGTGAGTTGTCATGATGGAAAAAAATTCCTCGGTACAACTTTACTGGCCTTTTTCTCACCAATGCAGTTTTTGGTTTTCTTAAAACTTCTTTATAATAAGCCCCTGTTATCATCCTGTGTTTTTCGAGAAAATCTACCAAGATTACACATCAGAAACCCCAAAAACCAGTCACCATAGTTTTCTGAGCTGTCTTCCCTTTTTTGGCTCATCTCTGAGGCCTTTCAGATCTTCCTTAAAACATGTGATCCATCTAAAAACTCTTGTTTTATGTAGAGCAGCATTCCCATAAACTTGTTGCAAAGCTTCAATGATTTGGGAAGATGCTGACTTGAATTTTGTTAAAAATTTGATATTAGCCTTGACCTTAAAATCTTTTTTTCCATGGTACAAAAGTTATCTTTTCTTGAGAGGTACCCAAAGAGACTAAGACAAGAGTATTACTGAGAGAACTTGTCTGCAGCCATCCACTGATTCACAGAGATATGCTTAAACACGTTTTGTTTGGAATAAACCCATGAATATATGAACTGGAACCCTAGTAGCAATACTTTTGACTCACTTTCCTATATATTTGGAAACCCTGGTTGCATAGTGGTTAAGTGCTACAGCTGCTAACCTAAATGCTGGCAGTTCAAATCCACCAGGCCCTCCTTAGAAACTCTATGCGGCAGTTCTACTCTGTTCTATAGGGTTGCTATGAGTCGAAATGAACTTGACAGCAACCGGTTTGGTTTGGTATTTTTCCTATATATTTAAAACCAATTACATAACTTACCTCTATTATCACATAACATTATTCCCAGATTAATCAATTAAAAAGTGTCCATGAAAATGCAGAAATATATTTTGTCAAATTTTATTTTTCTCTTCATACTTTAGTTGGAAAAAAAGTGTTAAATTCCTACCATGGGCCAGCATAGTGCCAGAGATAACTACATAAAGAGTAATAGTCTTTATCTTTAAAAAGCTCGAAGTTGAAGAGACACAAACCCAAGGGCCATAATGATAATGTCTTAACTCAAGTACCCGTTGCCACGCAGTCGATTTTGATTCACAGCAACCTGATGGGACAGAGTAGATCTACCCCCAAAGGGTTTCCAGTGAGTAGCTGGTGAATTCAGACTCCTGACCTTTTGGTTAGCAGCCTAGCTTCACCAGGGCTCCACTATGACTAGCACAAAAAAAGTAAAAAGAAATACTCATTGCTGTCAAGTCAATTCCAACTCATAGTGACCCTTTAGGACAGAGTAGAATTGCTCTACAGGGTTTCCAAGGAATGGCTGGAAGATTCGAACCATTGGCCTTTGGTTAGCAGCCAAATGATTAATCACTGTGCAATCAGGTCTTCTAGGTTAGTACAGTGATAGACCAATCCATTGATGATTACCTGAATATTGAAGAAAGTGTTCATGTTTTGCTTTGTTTTTTTAGTCTCATCCTTAGTGATAGATGCTTCTAAGTGATCAAAGAAAGTTTTGTAGATTAAACGTCATCTCTCGGATTTTTAAAAATTAAGAAGGATTATTCAAGCAATGGAAAAAAATGACAGACTGAGGGAAGAGCAAAAACAAGACTATGGTGGATAGAAATAATAAAATGTGGTCAGAGAAACAGAGCAGATGAATATTTCAATTCATGTGTTTCCTGCCATGGGGTGGTAGTTATGTGTGTTTTGGAATCAGTGGTGGTAAACAAAATTGGAGAGATTTCAAAGACCAGATCAAAAACGGAAATGTTTAAGCCAATCTGAGGTAATGGAATTTTATATTGTGAATAACTAATCAAATCCAAATTTAATTATTTATTGAATTGCCCATCTCCTCCTCCTCATAAATGAATTTTATTTCTAGAAATCATAAAATAAATGGTCAGTAATTATAACTGGTCGCTATGAGTCGGAATCGACTCGACGGCAGTGGGAGTGGGAATTATAACTGGAATTACTAAATGACTGAACAAATGGCACTTGATCAGATTTTTTTTGATCTATTGTTCCAGTTCCTGTGAAATAGTTAGATTTCAGGAAGATACAACTGAAACACAAAAAAGCAATTAGAAGACATTGGCATTAATGCAAATTAGATTTGATGAGTTTTTTTCTAGAATTATTTCATGGCAGTAAGAAGATGGAGTGGAATAGGCAAATTTGAGAATAGTGATTGGGAACTGAGAATGAGAGATAAGAAATAGTTAAGAACAAACTCAAGTATCTGAATTAGGTACTGAAAGTGAAACAACTGACACATTGGCTACAGGAAGTAAATAAAATATTTAAATGTAAATATTAAATAGTACAATATACTAGGGAGTGATGTTGAAATGAGCTAATCTTGTTTGACGGTTAAAGATAAACAGTGATTGGGATAAGAACTAAGCATTTTGTCAATGTTGTTTGACAATATCAGGTGACAGTATAAAAAGAAAAAAAAAGATTATCTGTGTTATTGACATTATATTATTCCCAAGTAAGAGTAGGTAGAAAAGACTAATTTTAATCAATCATCATTAACACAGTTGTGTTACCTGGGAAATTCACTCAAAATGGTCATTTCAAATAAAATATTCTTTACTGTTAAGCCAATTGTTCCTTTTGTAAATATAGTTTAAAACATGCAGTAGCTCTAGAAAAGGATATCAATTTTTAAGTACCAATTTAAACAAATTCAAATAGTTTTCTTACATGAAACCAACAGTCAACATGAAACTCTTACCTGAAGTCTAAATTATCTATTCCAGGTATGTTTGCTGCATACCCAGTTTTCTGCTCTTAATGTAATCAACAGTTACCCAGCATTGCAAGAAGCTATGCTTTAAGGTATCTTTAAAGTATTCTTCCAGGCTAGTTACCTAGAGTTATCCACCTCAATTTGTTGGGCAATAGTGCACTTATTCCCTGGGTGCCTTCTTACCAAAACAAAACAAAACAAAACAAAAAACCGGCTGCCATTGAGTTGATTTTGACTCATGGTAACCCTATAGGGCAGAGTAGAACTGCCCCATAGAGTTTCCAAGGAGTGCCTGGTGGATTCAAACTGCTGTGTCTTTAAACAGAAGAGACATAGCATTATCCAGTGTTAGAAGTGAAAGTAGCCAGAGTAGATATGAAAATATTGCTACTAAAGTAGACACTTAATACATCCCACCAAAATTCTTGCCTTTGTTTTCCTTAGCTTCCCATCAGTTTCAGTCCAGGTTTTTGTGTAAAGGCTTTAAGGAGAATAACAAATGACCTTTTGGTGAAGATCTAACAATTGCCCTGTTAAGGAATAATGTGGGTTTCTTCATATTTTTGCTTTAGCTTAGAAGTTAAACCTAAGTCTTCCTTTGTAAAGAGAGGAATCCTCAGAGAAACAACCACACCTCCACTTTAGAAATGAATGTTAAAATAGCAACAATCAAATATTTACAGAAAATAAATAAACTTCAGGGTTTCTTTTAGCTCTAGGCAGTCACTTCATTAATTGCATGGTAAATCATTTGACATTGAGTCCCTGTCTACTCGTGGGGATTCCATGTGTTTTAGAGTAGAGCTGTGGTCCCATGGTTTTCTATCGGAATTAGGTCACCAGGCCTTTCATCTGAGATGTCTCTGGGTAGACACAAACCTCCACCCAAATTTTGCACTAGCAGCTATGTGTGTTAATTATTTGCACCACCCAGGGACTCCTAATTACTTGATAAGGACATAGAATGGATATTTCTTACACACAAAATTATTTGTTATTCCTATCTTAAAGGAATGCAAAACCAGTGACTCAAGTTTACTATACAGTCATACTATTATAAAAAATAGATGGTGAACATTTGCTTACACATTTTTGTTGTTGTTAGGTGCCATCAAGTCGGTTCCAATTCTTAGCGAACCTATATGACAGAGTAGAAGAGCCCCACAGGATTTACAAGAAACACCTGGTGGATTTGAACTGCTGACATTTTGGTTAGCAGCCAAGCTCTTAACCACTATGCTATAATGTCTCCTACATATTCTTTGTACCTCTAAAAAAGTCTTTAACTGAAACTAAGTTTTTATTCTCAAGAATTTCAAGGTATTTTATCCACATGGCATAGGTTCTAAAAGGCAATGTGAAGAGACCCTCTAAGATAGCATAGTGACAGGGGGAGAATAACCAGTAGAAAAAAAATAATGGGAAGACCAACAAATATTACACACAAAAATCTGTAATATATTAAAAGTTTTCCAATAACATACCACACACAAAGTGTCATTTAACTGCCGAGAAATAAGTAACCATTATGGTACTTGAATTATTTCAGTGCATAAAACAAGAGTTTCCAGTACATAGTAAAATAATCATAATAACAAAATATAATAACCCCAAAATATAAATCTATAGGTCAATGCCTTATAATAGTATTGATTTCAAATTCTTTTTTTTTAATTGTACTTTAGATGAAGTTGACAGAACAGACTAGCTTCTCATTAAACAAGTAGTACACGTATTGTTTTGTGATATTGGTTGCCAATCCTACATCATGACAACACTTTCCCTTTCTTGACTTGGGGTTCACTATTACCAGCTTTCCTGTTCCTTCCTGCCCTCTTATTCCTGCCCCCGGGCTAGTATGCCCATTTAGTGACTTCAAAATCTTAAATAAAATATTGACAAAGTCAAGTTTCTTTCAGTTCATATTGTCATTTCAAAGGTGAAAAATAAGTATTTAATTAGAAAATGTAATATGATCCACTAGGTTAATTAATTAAAGGATAAAATTTATGTGCACATGTCAATAGAAGTTGTTTCAAGAATAGTAGTCATTGTCCTTTTCTCTCTCTATTATACAAAACACAAATTTACATAAAAATAATTACAGAACATGAAAAGAATAAAAGTTGGGGAATTTAACAGTTAACAAATTTATTATTACTTTCCACCACAAGAGAAGAATATATTCAGTGTTCCAAGCCCCTGAAGAATTAAAACTTCCTTTCTTCATTTCTTTTATTTTCTATTCTTTCAGAAAGAGGCCATAATATCCTATTTACAATATTTACAATATTAAATGTACCTCTTTATATCTATATTCCCAAGCCAACTTTATATCAGATGTTAAGTACAAAAAGAAAGATGTCTTTTCTTAACGTCCAGTTAATAACCCTTAAAAAGCTGAAACTTATTTACAGAAAATTTAACTAAGGAAGAAACCCTCGTGTAAGGGTTTTTTTCTTCACTCGAAGTCTAGAGAAACTTGGGCTCACCTTTATTGTAGCTTCCTGTTCCATGGTTTGATTTTTTAACTCGCTGTCTTCCTAACTTCTGCTGAACAATATCCAATTTTAGGCTTTGCCTATTAATTTGCAACAAATCTAATTTGTCTCCACCATGGGAAAGGGTATGGATGGAACCTTTTTCTGCAAATAGCACAGCATGTCTTTCCCAATTTCTAGGCATTTGCACCTGCCACCTTAGTCTCTTGCTGCTACTGTTAATGGCTTGTGCAGTTGTGCCAAATACTTCCAAAACTTCCTTCTTCCTCAGTGTGTTGGCATCCCACCATGAAAAAGGAAACTTTCTTTTGATCTATAGACAATAGATATTTCTGAAAGGCAAGATCTGAGTTTACTGAATAATTTGTTTCCAACCAGAACAAAAAACTATAGTTTGTCTTGGTAGATATGTTACTTAAATCAATCCACTTGTTCAATTATACTCAAAATAATTTGGTATATTTATTAACAAGGATCCCAGAACACAAATCACCTATTTTACTTCCATGAACGGTCTTAAGAAAGCAAGCAAATGAAAACAAAATGCTTGTAAAGTAAAATAACACTCATGTTATTTATACAATGAAAATACAGCTCTAGTCACAGTCTCTGTTCACAAAATTGCTTACGTAGTGTGCTCTAAAACACGCCTAAGAGCCTATCAATCCTTTAAATGTGCACTTTCTGCTACAGAGATGATGTTCCCACAACTTGAAAAATTATTATCTCCTGAAGACTCTCCTTATATAATGCTTTGTCTTCTACTGATTAAATTATGCAATGACAAGGTGTTTTTATGATAGGAAATGTTCTGCTTCTTTTCAAATTTGTCTCTTGATCCTCATTATCACCAGTCTAGACTCCAGCCAAGCTATATTAGTTACTATTTCTCGCGTATACTGAAGATTCTTGATTCTTTGGTGTTTTGTGTCTAAGGATCAACAACTGTTAACATGAATTTTTCCTTATTCAACAAATCTGTGGTGTTGGAGAAGAATATTGAATATACCTGCACTGTCAAAAGAACAAACAAATCTGTCTTGGAACAAGTACAACCAGAATGATCCTTAGAAACGAGGATGGCTTTGTCACATACTTTTGACATGCTGTCAGGAAGAATCAGTTCCTGGAGAAAGGCATTGTGCTTGGTAAAGTGGAGTATCAGAGAAAAAAGACCCTCAATGAGATGGATTGACACAGTGGCTGCAATGATGGGCTTAAGCATAACAACGATTGTGAGGATGGCACAGGACCAGGCAGTGTTTTGTTCTTTTGTACATGGGGTCACTATGAGCCAAAACCAACTCAGTAGCACCTAACAACAACAGCAACACTATATGCAAGGATCTCTACTGGATGATGGGAATGCAAAGATATATAAGACCTTGTCTATGCCCATGGAGCTTACCATCAGTGGGTCTCAGATCCTGTTGGTCCTCTCCATATCTACTTAAAAATTCTGGCCATTTTTAAGGCCAGTCACCAATGTACCAATGTTGCATATCATTTTAAGGTATGTAATTACAAGTAGTTTTGGTGTGACGCAGTTATCTCAGACATCACTCCACAGTTTCTTTTGCATGTTCTTTTAGTGCTGTTTTTCTTTCTCCAATAGCTCACTCATTCATGCCCATTATTGACACCTTCACCCTAAATCCTTTTTTTTCATTCTGTTGTATGATTCATACTTCCCTTGCTATCCCGTTCCCAAAGAGCTGAGCCAAGACAAGTTGGATGTAGCTCTTTAAAGCTCAACTTCTCTTATGGAGAATGGGGTAAATAGATCTGAAAGTAGACAGGGCCACCCCCTCCCCACCCCCCCTCCCCCAGTCTATCCAGAAAGAAAACAAAACTGGCTAGAGAAGAGCAATTTTCCAAAAAAAAGGTCCTAAATTCTCTACTTAAGTGAGTTGAGTATTGCAGGAAACAGACACAGCTATGGTTCACCTTCTGAAGGGTCACAGTTGGGAAGGACTGAAGTTAAAAGAATCAACTGAGTAATAAAAACTAATTTTATACATTCATAAACATATTATTAACTTTATATTTTTAGATATAACTTTCCTCACTGCTCTTCCCGTTCCCACCAATAATCTTTTTACTGTCTTTATAGCCTTCTCCCACTGCCTATTCCCAAACAGACAGCAAATGCTTTAGGTTCTTGGAATGGGGGCACTCCAGATTTGGGAATGGGTAAATAGACAGATGCTGGGAACAACAAAATCACATTGCAAAAGGATGGGAAAAATCTCCATCTAGAGCTGCTCGACTGGCATAATTACGCAAAAGCTTGATAGGAATCAGTTTATGTGAAAATGGTAAGACAATTGGAGATAACAAATGTAAACTACACTTTTACATAGTTTCATCATAAAGATAAATGAAAATGTGAAAATGCTGAACAATTAATTAGGACCAAGAGAAATTTTGGTTTTTTTTGGTTGTTTTCTGTTTGATACAGAAAATCATAGCATATTGGCAAGCCTATGAAAATAATCCAGCATAGACAGAAAACTACATGATGTGAAAGGGGAAACTGAATATCTTTTTATGAGTATAAGAGTATGAAATTTAGTGTAAAATTGGATGCTTAGCCAAAATCAGGAATGTAGAAAATTCTTCTAGGGTAACAGGAGAAAAAGTAGCATATTTGGGAACAGATGTTATATAGATGGCAAGATATTATAGAGAGAATTTGATAAATTTCTGTGAAATAAGGAGTAAAGTTATCAACTGAGGAGAGGGATGAGTAGGAGAAAATGGATGTTTGAAGAGACAGAAAAAATATTTCAAAAAATCATCAAAGAGAATAAGTGAATGAACTGGTCATTAAATTTTACAAATATTAACCTTAAATGAGATGATTTCGTCTGGTTGTAGTTTTCATTAGTTACACTCAACTCTGCAGGGACAGGCAGAGGATTGTTTTTGTTGTTAGGTGCCGTCGAGTCAGTTTGGACTCATAGCAATCCTATGCACAACAGAATCAAACACTGCCCGGTCTTGAGCCATCCTTACAACCGTTGTTATGCTTGAACTCGTTGTTGCAGCCACTGTGTCAATCCACCTCGTTGAGGGCCTTCCTCTTTTCTACTGACCCTGTACTCGGCCAAGCATGATGTCCTTTTCCAGGGACTGATACCACCTGACAACCTGTCCAACGTATGCAAGATGCAGTCTCGCCATCCTTGCTTCTAAGGAACATTCTGGTTGTACTTTTGCTAAGACAGATTTATTCGTTCTTTTGGCAGTCCATGGTATATTCAATATTTTTTGCCAACACCACAGTTCAAAGGCGTCAATTCTTCTTCAGTCTTCCTTATTCATTGTCCAACTTTCACATGCGTATGATACGATTGAAAATACCATGGCTTGGGTCAAGTACACCTTAGTCTTCAAGGTGACATCTTTGCTCTTCAACATTTTGAAGAGGTCCTTTGCAGCGGATATACCCAATGCAATGCGTCTTTTGACTTCTTGACTGCTGCTTCCATGGCTGTTGATTGTGGATCCAAGTAAAATGAAATCCTTGACAAGCTCAGTCTTTTCTCCTTTTATCATGATGGTGCTCATTGGTCCAGTTGTGAGCATTTTTGTTTTCTTTATGTTGAGGTGCAATCGATACTTAAGGCTGTGGTCTTTGATCTTCATTAGTAAGTGCTTCAAGTCCTCTTCACTTTCAGCAAGCAAGGTTGTGTCATATGCATAACACAGGTTGTTAATGAGTCTTCCTTCAATCCTGATGCCCTATTCTTCTTCATATAGTCCAGCTTCTTGGATTATTTGCTCAGCATACAGATTGAATAGGTATGGTGAAAGAATACAACCTTGATGCACACTTTTCCTGACTTTAAACCAATCAGTATCCCCTTGTTCTGTCTGAACAACTGCCTCTTGATCTATGTAAAGGTTCCTCATGAGCACAATTAAGTGTTCTGAAATTCCCATTCTTTACAATGTTTTCGATAATTTCTTATGATCCACACAGTCAAATGCCTTTGCATAGTCCATAAAACACAGGTAAACATCCTTCTGGTATTCTCTGCCTTCAGCCGGGATCCATCTGACATCAGCAATGATATCCTTGGTTCCACGTCCTCTTCTGAAACTGGCCTGAATTTCTGGCAGTTCCCTGTCAACATACTGTTGCAGCCGTTTTTGAATGATCTTCAGCAAAATTTTGCTTGCGTGTGATATTAATGATATTGTTCTATAATTTCCACATTCTCTTGGATCACCTTTCTTGGGAATAGGCATAAATATGGATCTCTTCCAGTCAGTTGGCTAGGAAGCTGTCTTCCATATTTCTTGGCATAGACAAGTGAGCACCTCCAGCGCTGCATCTGTTTGTTGAAACATCTCAATTGATAGTCCATCAATTCCTGGAGCCTTGTTTATTGCCAATGCCTTCAGAGCAGCTTGGACTTCTTTCAGTACCATCTATTCCTGATCATATGCCACCTCTTGAAATGGTTGAACATTGACTAATTCTTTTTGGTATGACTGTGTATTTGTTCCATCCTCTTTTGATGCTTCCTGCATTGTTTAATATTTTCTCCATAGAATCCTTCACTATTGCAACTCGAGGCAGAGGATAGGAGAAGTGAAGCATTTCATCAAAGTTGTGATTTAGACAAGCAAGTGAGATAAAGCATGAATTGGAGGAAAGTAAATGAAGGGGAGGAGGCAAACAAGTCAGTTTATTGAACAAAGAAATTTACTAGATTTTAAACAGTAGAATATTTAAATAACCAAGGATAATAATGTGAGCACTGGTGGAGAAATGACAGTGAGTCAGGTACAGTCGTATTGCATAAGAATAAAAGTTGGGTGTTTTTTGGGGAAGAAAAGTGTCTTAGCCTGGGTTCACTATAAAAGTAGAACCTCACATAGCTGCAGGGTCTGGAAAGCTTAAGAACCACAGGTCAGGCAGGAGGGTTCTGGCTCAAGCCCCAAGAACAGGAGGTCAGATGTTGACAAGCTGAATGCAGAATCCAGAGAAGAACAAAAACCATTGAGATTTGTCAGAGTGTTCACAGTATATTAGACAGAGGTCATATCCCCAAGGAAATTCCCTTTCAACTCCTTGGCCATTCATAGCAGCAGACCTTATCAAGAAGTTGATTACTTTATATCAGATCTCATCATGGAGGTGATTACATCATTACACAACAGCCTAACAACATTACTTGCCATACCACTAAGAATCATGGCCCAGTCAAGTCAACACACATCATTAACCATCACAGTCCCATCCCCTTGTCAACTTGGCACCTATACACGTGTCCATAAACCGTACTTAATCTCTAAATAAAGACAATTATAAAGTCATACTTATTCCTAATATGATATGACTAACACACATACAACCGAAAACACAGTAGCCCAGTTTAGATATTATATTTTATAATTGAATAAAACAAAAATACTTGATGCACACCTACAAGGAAGAAATACTCATAACAATTACAGTCCTCATTTCTGCAACTGATCACATGGTCATAAATGATATTTAGAACTACAGCAGTCCCCCTTTATCTGTGGTTTCATTTTCCATGGTTTCAGTAACAGTCAACTGAGGTCTAAAAATATTAAATGGAAAATTTCAGAAATAAACAATTCATAGGTTTAAATTCTGTGCCATTCTGAGTAGTGTTATGAAATGTCATGCTGTCAGACCTGGGATGTGAACTATCTCTTTGTCCCACATACTCATGTTGTATATGCTATCCTCCTGTTATTCACTTAGTAGCCATCTAGATTATCAGATCAATTGTCATGGTATCTCAGTGCTTGTGTTCAAGTAGCACTTATTTTACTTAACAATGGCCCCAAACCTTAAAAGTAGTAATGCTGGCAATTTGGATGTGCTAAAGACCCTGCATTCACATAACTTTTATTACAGTATGTTGTTATAATGGCTCTATTTTGATATTAGTTATTGTTGTTAATCTTTTACTGAGCCTAATTTATAAATTAAACTATCATATTTATGTATGTATAGGCAAAAATATGTATAGAATTTGATACTATCCATGGTTTCAGGCATGCACTGGGGGTCTTGGAATATATCCTCTACAGATAAAGGCGGGACTACTGTACCTTCTTTCATCACCTGTTCAGTGTTCCCTCTACCCTCAGCAAACACCTCAGCTATCATGGTTCTTTTCCTGGTGGGGCAACCCGAACAATCATTCCTGAAAAATCTGGGCCATTAGTAGTCATGCTGGAATTGGGTTGCTATAGTTTTCCATTGACTTTAATCACAGGGCATGGTGGAACTAAGGAATGTCCTGCATTCCAGACATACTTTTCTTTACCTTCATTATGTAATGTCAAGCCAATTTCCTCTTGGTAACTGGGATCAATCACACCAGCCAATATGGTAATTCACTACATTGCCTTTTGATGCAGAGGCATAAGAAGCCTAAAGTGGCTGGGTAACATTCTTAACTTCCCTTTCAATGGGATCAGTGATATGTCTCAAGGTGGGAACATTCCTTCCTTTGGAACTAAGAAATCTAGACCTACAAACCAAAGGGTCATAGGGACCAAAAAACCAAACCCAGTGCCATTGAGTCTATTCTGACTTCTAGTGACCCTATAGGACAGAGTAGAACTTCTCCACAGAGTTTCCAAGAGTACCTGATGGATTCAAACAGCTGACCTTTTGTTTAGCAGCCATAGCACTTAACCGCTACACCACCAGGGTTTCCATCATAGGGACAGAAAACAAAAATTTAGTGAGTGGGTCACTAGGAGTAGTAGCAAGTGATGCCACTTCCATTTCCTCCATTTGATTCCTAGTGCTATGAATCCTGTATATGGGAAAAAAAGCACCATATATTGGGCGCTGGTTTAGAGCACATACAGCCTCCTAGAGAACATTGCTCCAATTCTGCAAGGTATTGCCACCTGCTGAAGCCATAATTGTGTCTTTAGAAGGCCATTCCATTGTTCTAACAAGCCAGCTCCTTCAGGCTGACAGGGAAAATGGTAAGACCAATGAATTCCATGAGCATGGACCCATAGCCACATTTCTTTTGCCATTAAGTGAGTGCCTTGATCCGAGGTGATGCTGTGTGGAATACCATGACAACGGATAAGGTATTTTGTAAGTCCAAAGATGGTAGTTTTGGCAGAATCATTGAGTGCAGGGAAGTCAAAACAGTATCCACCAAAAGTGTCTATTCCAGTACAAACAATATGCTGCACTTTCCATGATGGAAGTGGCCCTATGTAATCAATTTGCCACAGGTTGCTGGGTGGTTACCTTGAGGAATGGGGGCTCAGTATTGTTCTCTGCTGCTGCCAGATTGGGCACTCAGCAGTGGCTGTAGCCAAGTTCTCCTTGGTGAGTGGAAGCCCATGTTGCTGAGCCCATGCATGACTTCTATCCCTGCCACCATGGTCACATTGTTCATGAGCCCACTGAGCAATGATGGGAGTGGCTGGGGAAAGAGAATGACTGGTTTCCACAGAACATGTTGGCTTATCCACTTCATTGTTAAAATCCTGCTCTGCTGAGATCAGCTTTTGGTGAGCATTCACATGAGACACAAATATCTTCATTTCTTTGACCCACACCGAGAGGTCTATGCACACGCCTCTTCCACATACCTCTTTGTCTCCAGTTTTCCAATCATGTTCCTTCCAACTCCCTGACCATCCAGCCAAACCATTGGTCACAGCCCATGAATTAGTGTACATATGCACATCTGGCCACTTCTCTTTCCAAGCAAAGTGAACAATCAGATGCACTGTTCCAAGTTCTGGCCATTGGGAGGATTTTCCTTCAGCACTGTCCTTCAAGGATGTCCCAGAAAGAGGCTGTAGTGCTGCTGCTGTCCACTTTCCAGTGGTGCCTGCATATTGTGCAGAACCATCTGTAAACTGGGCATGAGTTTTCTCTTCCTCAGTCAACTGACTGTACGGAACTTCCTATGAGGCCATAGGTACAGACTGGGAAATGGAAGACAATGTGACAGCAGTGGAGACTATGAGCATTTGGGCCACTTCCTTATGCAACTTACTTTTGCCTTCAGGTGCTGCTTGGGCCCAATCTTGTATATACCACGTCCATTTAAAAGTGAAATGCTGTTGTGTACATCCAACTTTGTGGCTCTGTGGGTCAGACAACATCCAGTTCATGAAGGGCAGCTCAGACCATGTGGTGACTTGGTGGCTCATGATTAAGTGGTCAGTCACAAGCCAAAAGTTGTTTCTCAAAAAGAGAGTAGTTTCTGTAGAGGATGGCAAGGCTTTACTCCAAAATCGTAATGGTCTACACTGCAATTCACCAATAAGGGCCTGCCAAAAACTCCAAACAATATCTCTATCTGCCACTGACATTTCAAGCACCATTGGATCAGCTGGATCATGTGGCCCAAGTGGCAGAGCTGCTTACTCGGCAGCCTGAGCCTGTCACACAGCCTTCTCTTTGTCTGAGCCCCACTCGAAACTAACAGCATTTTGAATCACTTGATAAATAGGCCAGAGTACCACATGCAAAATTGAGATATGTTGCCTCCAAAATCTAAAGAGGCCCACCAGGCATTGTGTCTCTTTTTTAGTTGTGGGAGGGGCCAGATGCAAAAATTTATCCTTCACTTTAGTAGGCCTGTCTTGACATGCCCCACATGACTGGTCTCCTTAAAATTTCACTGAAGTGGAAGGGACCTGAATTTTAGTTGGATTAATTTCCCACTGTCTAGCAGGTAAATGTTTCACCAATAAGTCCACAGTCATTTACACTTCTTCCTTACCTAGTTTCAATTAGCATAATGTCAGCAATGTAATGGACCAGTGTGATGTCCTGAGGAAGGGAAAAACAATCAATGTCCCTGTGGGCTAAATTATGATGTAAGGCTGGAGATGTGATATACTGCTGAGGTAGGGTACTGAAGACACATTGCTGGCCTTGCTAGCTGAAGGCAAGTGGCTTCTGGTTGCCCTTCAAAACAGGTATGGAGAAAAAGACATTAGCCAGATCAATAGCTATGTATCAGGTACCAGGAAATTTATTAATTTCCTCAAGCAATGAAACCATATCTGGAACAGAAGCTGCAATTGGAGTCACCACCTGGTTAAGTTTTCAATAATCCCCTGCAATTTCCCAAGATCTATCTGCTTTTTGCACAGGCCAAATAGACAAGTTGAATGAGCTGTGGTGGGAATCACCACCCTGCATTCCTCTAGTCCTTAATTGTGCCAATAACCTCTGCAGTCTCTATGGGAATGTGGTATTGCTTTTGTCTTACTATTTTCCTAGGTAGGGGCAGTTCTAATGGCTTCCACATGGCTTTCCTTACAATAATAGCCCTTACTCCATTTGTCAGGGATCCAATGTGAGGATTCTGCCAGTTGCTGAGTATGTCTATTCCAATTCTGGATTCTGGAACTGGGGAAATCACTACAGAATGGGTTCAGAGACCCAGTGGACAGTGGACATGCTGTGAGACTGATGTGAGCTAAGGCTCCATGAATAAACTGACCTCAATACTCCCCTACTCTTACTGATGGGCCACAATGACATTTTGGGTCTTCTGGAGTTAGTGGAATTCAGAGCCAGTGTCCAGTAAACCCTGAAAAGTCTATTATTTCCTTTTTTCCAATGAATAATCATCCTCGTAGAAGGCTGTAGATCCCTTTAGGGAAGTTTGGGAGAAAATTTAACAATATAATTTTTTGGAGCGTAATGGGATCCTTCCTCAAGTGGACCCAGCCTCCCCTTCATTCAAGGGATTGTGGGTCTGTAAACTCACAAAAGTCTTGGAGTTGATTGAGGGGTCATGACTCTCCATTCTGGCAATTCGAGTTAGACTAGTGTTCACTTGATCTGGAATTCTTCTTCTTGTACAGATCAAGTAAATATTTAGATTTCCCATCTATTTCACTCGTAGGGACTTCATGGCTAATTAGCCAATGCCGTAATTCCATACAAGTCATAGTATTTTAATTATGCTTTGACTCTGCTGTCCTTTATGGTAACCACGCCCAACTTGTCTTTGTCAATTGAATGCCGCCTCTTGGTCCCTACCACCACAGGTTCTAATCAACACCATTGTTGTTAGATGTCTTAATTCAGTTACGGCAGTTCCCCCTGTCAAATCTGACATACATAAAATAGCAATCACAGCACTCTTCAAGGAGCTGAATTTCCCTTCACAAATTTGTTCCTCACTGTTGGGATAAAAAATGTGTCCTCTGGACATTCTATGTGTGGGTCTGTGGGTCTAAACTGATAAATCCACTCTAGGATGCCAATTTGCATATCTTCTTTTACAGTATACCAAGGACAACCTGGTTCTTCAGCTTGATTTAATGCAGGCCACTGCATAATCCATGCTTCAGTGACCCAAAAAAATAAACTATTAGATCCTTTCCTAACCTCTCAAGCTGACACACTGAATGAAGGATCTATGCTTAGTGGTTCCATATGAATAAATTCAGTATGATCCCTCTGTATTTTTCTTGCACTATTATCCCACACCCTTAATAGCCATTCCTAGACATATTCTTTTTTTTTTTAGACATATTAGAAAAGTCAAGTTTCTTTTGTAGTATAGTGGACCTCTTCCTGAGTCACACTTTGTACTTCACCTTTCAGGGCTTAATTGGTATTAAGTCTAGTTACAGGTCTAGAAGCAAAAATGGGTGGTGGAAGGTGTTTTGAGAACATTCACCAATGTCTTATAAGGCATCTGCATGATGCAAGGCCACAGGCAATGACTCAAACAACTCCCCAGGGAATGACTCAGATTCACACAAAGGCTCTTCAGACACAGCTGGATAATCTCCTCAGATGGAGATGGAGGTGCTAATAATTTCATTGGCAGGAGTGATTCAATGGAATTTAGGGGCTCAGTGTCCCCAGCTTCCTGACTATCTTTCCATATGTCCACAGTCCAAGTTTCAGGATTCCATTTTTTCCCAGTCAATGCCCTCTTTAGCTTCAGACACTATTCAAAGTTGGGGATTCATTTGACATTGAAATACAGGCACTCTTAGGTTAAGACTCTGGGTTTCGTTTTCAACAATATCAGCTCTGTTACTACAATAAATAAGGCTTTTTTTCTGGGCACAAATGGCAAGTTTGAGGTTGTTTATGTGGTGCTTGAGATTTGATTCTAAAGTCCTTAGCTCATCTCTTTCTTTCACCACTTTGTCTAACAAAAGTAGGACCAAACAACCAGCTTCCTGATACTTCTCATTCTGACAAAATTGTAGAAAAGTATCAACCATGTGATCACCCAGAGACTTGCCTCTCACCAATATGTGATCTGTTGGTGGTGATATTCTGCATATTTCTATTGCCACCTCATGCCATGGATTAGCAGTGCACTCTTTACTACTGGAAGCAGAGCCGTCAACATCTTTAAGACTAATAAGACCTGAGAACTAATTTAGAAAAAGTCATCCTCACAATTTTGTTTCTCTAGAACCACTCTCGGTACCAAATGTCTTAGGCTAGGTTCTTGATGAAAAAAAATATATGTAGAGAGAGAGAGAGCCAGAGTGAGAGAATTTATCTCAAGAAATGTTTCACACGATTGTAGAGTCTGACAAGTCCCAAGTCCATGGGTCAGGCATCAGGCTGGAGGCTTTTCCTTACTCACAGAGCATCAGGGGCTGAAGAACCCAAGATCCACAGGTCAGACAGTAGGCTGCTGATTCAAGTTCCAAGAACAGGGGGTAAGAGGTTGATGAGCCAAGTGTAGGATCCAGAGCAGAACAAAACCCAGTGAGATTTTCCAGAAAGTCCACATATACTAGATGCAGGCAACCTCCCCCCCCGCCCCCCAAGGAAACTTCCTTTCAACTGATTGGCTATGCATAGCAGATCTCATAGTGGAAGTGATTACGTTATATCAGATCTCATCATGGAGGTGAATACATCATTGCACAACTCCCAAACTACTGAGAATCATGGTCCAGCCAAGTTGACATGCAACCTTAATCATCACAAAAGAAAAAATGATTTAGAAGTAAAAATAAGTGGTAAGATCACACTTACAGTATGGCCTGCACATAAGAAGTGTGGATAGGAAGGAATGTCATAAGGAACCTCAGATTTCAGTATGAGCAAGAGTAAAGAGAATGTTCTCAGCAGTGATTGAGGATGAAAGATATTTGCATATGGTAGACAATGAGTTCCTGAGGTCACTGGAAGTTTTTCTCCCCCCCCCGTCTTCTTTTATTTGGTTGTTTTAAGGAAATGGAGGGGGATGAGAGGAGTGACTATACAGGTAGATACACAGGTGATGTTTATAGCTATATGTGAATTAGAACCAGGGTCTGATGGAATATGTGGAAGCTGTCTGCTTCTTGTACTGTCAGATAAACAGAAACAAAAGATATGATGAGATTTGTCCTAATGGTCCCACGGCAGGCATTGGTGACAAGCTGTGAATATTGTAAGGAGTGAAAAGTGGGAATGTTGCCAAGTGCTCTTAATTCCTGCTGAGGAAAGGAAGAAAGAAAAGCACCACATTTAAAATAGAGCATGCATCCCCGAAGAAAACTGAAATAATGCAGGGGAAAAAAAAAAGGACTTCTAAAATTACTCCAATAAATATCCACAGAGAGTTTTAAAAGCTTCTGGCATCTATATGAAGTACGATTGTGTAACTATAAAAAAAAGAAACAATCCACTAACCAAAAGAGTGTTTTTATCTATTGCAACAATGTGGAACAAGGAAGGAAAGAGTCAAAAATCAAGAAAAAGTTAAGAAAAATAGGAAACCTACTGAAAACTAAAAGAAAAGAGGCAAAGAGGCATAAGGAAGTTCACATTGAAGGGAAGAATTATATAGCACCAATATCCCAGAGGAGAATCTGGGAAATGTGACCTTTACCTTTGAGGTAAGTTTATTATAGAGAATAACTAAAAATACCTGAAAAGTCAACCAAGAGAATAATGAACAGAGCCTGTCCAGGAAGAAAGAATGAAAGACAAAAAATGTTTAGAAACATTGTGCTTTTGATTGAGACTGTAGAACATCCTAGAACAAGGGTAAATGGGATATAGATCAATCCTAGGACTAGAACAGGAGTTCACATCATTTTAGCCTTGAAAGCGGATTAGGATAATCCAGAATTCCTAGTGTCACTACCAGCCTGCCAAAAGCAAATATGAATCCTCTCTTAATTAATATAATTTTAGACCTCGTATTACTCCTATGGAGTACTGGTGGTACAGTGGTAAAGCGCTGGACTGCTAACCAAAAACAGATTGGTGGTTTAAACCCAAACTAGCCACCCTGCAGGAGAAAGACATGATAGTCTGCTTCCGGAAAGATTTAAACCAAAAACCCGCTGCTGTCGCAAATATTTAAAAAAAAGCCTTGGAAATCCCATGGGACAGTTCTACTCTGTCCTATAGGGTCGCTATGGCTCGGGATCGACTCAAAGACAGTGAGTATTTTATTACTTCTATTTTTCTTTGATGTAAAGTGTCCATTGTTAAATAAAAAGTAACCAGGCTAAATTAGTGAAAAGATGATTTGTCTGAAAACAGAAGAAGCAATGGGAAAGATACAATCCTCAGGGAAGTCATATAATGGTTTATTAAACATAGTCTCTTCAATGTTCAAAAGACTAGATGGACAACTTTGACAAAGGAATGGAAGCTAGTGTTTTAGAGCCAAATGGCATTTCTAGACATGAAAATTAGTAATAATAATAAGCACTCAATCGATATGTTTAGTACCTGATCATATATAAATAAATTAGTTTTAAACTGGAAGAAAAATAAAACAGAAAAATCCAGAATTAAAATCACAGAGATTCAAAATTAAAAAAAGAGAAAGAGATATAGATGATACCATGAGAGAGTTATAAATATATTTAATCTGACTCCTAGAAGGAGGAGAGTTGAGAAGAAACAATATGTGGCAATATTGGTTAAAACTTTTTTTAACTGGCAAAAGCATCTCATAGAATCTTAAACAGATCAAATCTAAAAAAAGCCTATGACTATGCATAGAAAAGTCAAACCATTGAAAATATAAACAAACAAAAAAATCAATCTTAAACGTAGCAAAGCCATATTATCCTCAAAGGAGCAACAGTAAGACTGAGAGCTGTTTTTCAACAAAATCGCAAAAAGCTAAATGCAATGGAATTATATCCTCAAAGAGCTGGAAGAAAAAAGTTGTCAATCTAAAGTTCTATAACCAGAAAAAAAAAAATTACACAAATGGAAGTGAAATAAAATCATTTTCAGAGAACAAAACACCTGAGTGATTAGAATGTCACCCATAGGCTCACAAAGAACACTAAAGAGTGTTCTTTAGGTCAAAAAATATCTTTTCAGCTTGGAAGCTCAATGACAAGGATAAATATGTGGGTAAATTTAAAGAATATGTCCTATTTAATGCCGCAATAATAATGTACTATGGGATTTTTAAAATATACAGTTAACATACAAGAAATGTAAAAATCGTAAAAGGAGTTAAAGCATTTTAAGATCCACACTTTACCTGGAAGAGGTCAAGTGTTATTTTGTATTAGTGATTTGTAGGTTAAGTGTAGATTTGTAATTTCCAGCGTAGTCACTAAATGAATAGTAAAAAAGTGTGTAATAACAAGCTAATTAACAGGGAAAAATTAGTAGAAAAGATTTAAATGTTCAAAAGTGAGGCACAATAAACAGAACAACAGAGTAGTAGAACAAAATACAAGCAAATCAAGTAATAAATTTAAACTCAAATCATGCTCTAACTACATCATAATGTAAATGAGTTAATATTTAATTTAGAAGGTGCTTATAAATTTTTTTTTTTAATAAAATTACTACATGCTGCAAAGGACATCTAAAATATAAAAGTACGAAAAAGTTAAAAGTAAAAGAATGAAAAACTAACCATGCAAACTTTTTCTAAAAGGGAGCTGCTAGAGCTCTGCTAACTGCACACAAAACAGATTCTAAGGCAAAATGAACTTGCTCTAAAGATCAATGGTTAAGAGCTCAGCTGCTAAACAAAAGGTCAGCATTTTGAATCCACCAGTTGCTCCTTGAAAACTCTATAGGGCAGTTCTACTCTGTCCTATAGGGTCAATATGAGTCAGAATCCACCCAACAGCAAAGGTTTTTTGTTTGTTTCTTTTAAATAAAGATCAAAGTTCAAATCACCAGCAGCATTATATAGTTCTAAGTTTACATTCACCTAATAGCATAACTTGTAAACCCTGATGGACTAGTGGTTAAGAGCTACAGCCACTAACCAAAAGGTTGGCAGTTCAAATCCACCAGGCACTCCTTGGAAACTCTATGGGGCAGATGTACTCTGTCCTAAATGGTCACTATGAGTAGGGATAAACTTGACAGCAATGAGTTTGTTTGTTTGCTTTGGTTTAATAGCATAAATATACCAAAAGAAAAGACAAAAAAAAAACCATCATCACTATGGAAGATTTTTCAAAAAAACACATTTATCTCGGTAATTGATAGAACAAGCAGATAAAACGTCAGAAGAATTAGGAGATTTGACCAATATAGTAAAGAAAGTTGACCTTATTGGCATTTAATAGAACACAGGCAACCACAGAACTAACATCTTTTCAAAAATATTCCCAGAAGAATTGCTAAATGTGAAAATATGCTGGGATGTAAAGTAATTTTCACAAATGACAAAAGTTTAAAGTTAAACATAGTATATTCTCAGACCATAATGTAAATAAACCCAGTGCCATCGAGTCAATTCTGACTCATAGCGACCCTATAGGACAGAGTAGATCTGCCCCATAGAGTTTCCAAGGAGCGCCTGGTGGATTTGAACTGCTGACCTCTTGGTTTACAAAATTAAAAAAAAAAAAAATTAAAAAAAAACCCTATGTTTGAAAGTCAATCAATATAGCTTTAAAAAAACCAATACGTCAAAGAAAATATAACAACCAAAATTAGAAAATATTTTGAACTGAATTTAAATGAAAATAAAATATAGCAAAATTTGTGGGACATAGCAAAAACACACTTCCTTGGAATTTATAGACTATTGAAGTTTTTATTTTTACAGCCATATTACAAAGAAGAAAGGCTGATAAAGCAAGAATCCAAACATATATCTCAAAACATTAAAAAAGTAACAGCAAGTTACACACCATCAAGTGAAAGTAAGTAAATCGAAATAGATAAGAACAGAAATTAATAAAATAGGCAACTAAAATACAGTAAAAAAAAAATACAGTAGGCATGATAAATGAAGTCAAAGTCAGCTGTTAAATAAAAAACTAATAAATGTACTAATTCTTCATGAGATTGATAAAGAAAAATTACATATGTTAGAAATTAAATGGGCAATATTTTATATAATCTATAAACACACTAAAACTTCTTATGATTAAAAGAACTAAAAAAAAACAAAAAAACAAAAAAACTGGTTTCCGTTGTGTTGATTCTGACTCTTAGTGACCCTATAAGACATAGTAGAACTGCCCCATAGGGCTTCTAAGGAGCACCTGCACATTCAAATTGCTGATCTTTTGGTTAGCAACCGAATTCTTAACCGCTAGGGTTTCCAAAAGAACTACACCACCCCCCCAAAATTTAAAACTACACAAAATAGATGAATTTCTAGAAAAAAAAAATACAACTCACCAAAGCAGGCACTAAGGTAATTGGAAAAATTGTGGCACAAGAATCATGACGTTGGATATGTGAAGACAACAACAATAAGAACAACTCTCATTTTTTCAAAAAATGTACTTTTTACTAAGAACTGTCCCATGACCTTTATATGCAGTGATTATTTTCTTCTCAATACATTGGGTCTGTTCCAACTCATAGTGACCCTGTGTACAACAGATCAAAATGCTGCCCAGTCCTGTGCCATTCTCACTATCATGGATGTGTCTGAGCCCATCATGGCAGCCACCGGGCCGATCCATCTCATTGGGGGTCTTCCTCTTTTATGCTGACCTTCTCCAAGCATGATGTCCTTCTTCAGGGATCATGGATGTGTCTGAGCCCATCATGGCAGCCACCGGGCCAATCCATCTCATTGAGGGTCTTCCTCTTTTATGCTGACCTTCTCCAAGCATGATGTCCTTCTTCAGGGACTGGTCCCTGCTGACAACATGTCCAAAGTACATGAGACTGTTTCACCGTCTTTGCTTCTGAGGAGCCGTCTGGATGTAGTTCTTCCAAGACAGCTTTGGTACCAATATATTTATATTTTACAGATAAGGGAACTGATATACAGAGAGTTTACATAATTTGTCCAAGTGCTGGGTCTAAGACTTTAATATAGACAGGCTGACTCTATAACTTAAGACTTTAATAACTGCGGAATTACATCTTCTGCCAAGACACAACATAATTCTAAAATAATTCTTGTTATAAATTTAGTAATGTTAATTTTAAAATTGAGATTAACAGTTAAGATCAATGCTTACTTTAACATATAAAGCATATTAATCATAATTTTGGGGGGTGCTTAACTTTCTCCTTTTGTTTTTAGCTCTCTCTTTTGCTACCCATTCTCATAGCTATCGCTATCATCCACTTCAACCTCATGGTGTATTAGTAATAACCTATTCATAACCGGTAAATCCTGGTGGTGTAGTGGTTAAGTGCTATGGCTGCTAACCACCAGGTCTGCAGTTCGAATCTGCCAGGTGCTCCTTGGAAACTGTATGGACAGTTGTACTCTGTCCTATAGGGTCGCTATGAGTCGGAATCGACTCAAGGGCGGTGGGTTTTGGTTTGGTTTTAGTCATAACCCAGTATATAATCACATATATTTTTTCATATTCTTTTAGTCATTTGCAAGCACTTAAGGACATACATTTCAACGCACAAATACAAATCAATATCTGAGCCTAGTAGTGTTTACACTTTCACAATACTTGCTGGATTTTGATGAACCCTTCCAATAGATTCAGATCTACTTTGTTTATTTATAATTTGTTTGTACTCTACTTTCATTTTCTTTTTAAAATTAATCTACTAGTTTTGTGCTGTATGTTTTCCATCTGTTTATATTATCCCTCTACATTTTAAGATATTTCTTCCTATTCATCTTCCAGGCCAATTTGGGCCTCAAAACAAAAAATCTTTTCCTCTAACTATATTAAGGAAATATTTTGTTGTTACCCAAAAGTCATATTTTTTCTTGTTTAATATGTGTGCATGTATGGGTGTATGGGTGGTGTGTATGTGTGTGCACACAGCATTTGAATTTCCTTAATTGCTGTAATTAAATTTTTTTGTGTTTGAATTCTCAGTCTCACCAGTTATCTTTACTGTGATGGTCATGCATTCTACTAGTTCTGACTCTTTTTGTCCTTTTGGCTGCTATCTTGACCCATAAGGCTAATCTCTTAGAGAACAATAGCTGTGATTCCTCAAGTACAAAACAAAAGCCTCTCTCCAAAACGGGGCTGGTTATCTAGAATCAAACAGGCAGGGACATTTTAACCTTTTCTAGAAGAGTCTCAGAGCTCTGGAGGTCACATTTTTCTTAGAAGCTGCGTACTTGTGATCTTCAAAAAGAGGACTCCCTGACTATGGACTCTGGGTACTTTGTCTAGCCCATAGAAGAGAAATCCCAGATCAGTTTTCTTGGTCCAGCTATCATAAAGGCCAAAGGATTAACTGGATGTGGCCACCTGTGTTTCCTCCACATCCAAATCTCAAATAAGGAACATGAAAAACAGCTCTGCTACACCCACAATCTCAAACAGCCATGTCCTATGACTGCGAGAAGCTGGACGAAGATTGAAATGACTGGGAACTTAAATTCAGACAGAAAGTCAGGTTAGTGTTTGTAACAGAGGAGAAAGGAGAGCAGCGGATGCTATCGTGAGCAACTCAGACTCTCCTGCAGGGCCCAGTCATTAATTCCCCAGAACTGTACACAGTGTTAGCTTCTGAGGGTTCTCAGTTGAGTTGTTATCCCAGAATTACCATCAGCTTAAGGATGTAGCCAAGCCCCAAGTTCACACCCTCTCCATGCTGTAGCAAGCATATAATAAACTGTACAAGTAGGGGTACAGAGGCTCCATCCCCCTACTTCAATGTAGGTCACCTCTGAAGAGTCATTCCAACTCCAGAGTTCCTTGTGGAACCAACAGTAGCCACTTTTTTTCCATTGTAAATGCATGATTATTCAACTACTTCCTCTGTGCAATCTTACTACTACTTCACTCTTCCACAGGAGACTCTAACAGCACTTCTTCATAGACGACATGCACTCACATTCCACCTTGCAGTCTCATAGCTTCCTTCCCAGAGGACCGAAGACAGGAATTGGATACAGGCCTTTAATTTGCCTGAACCTACTGCTCCTTTACTATTAAATTAGCTTCAACTTTTGTAAGCAAATTAACTATAAATGAAGAAGAGAAAACTTAATTATTGTGAGCAAAAGTGTAGAGGATAAATGTTAGGAGAGGGAAATTTGGAAAAAGTGATAGAAGAAAGAAAGGCATGTAATATCCCTATCTTATTTAGTGATGTTACCTAAAATTTATGACAGTTAGACATATTTAAATATAGACCAGCTGTTCCATGATATAAGGAATCATTTTCTTAGATATGAAAATGGAATTATGGTTAGCCACAGTGACACTAGGGGTAAGGTCTTGGTCCCTAATTGAATGGTTGGTGATTCAAACCCACCTAGCAACTTCACAGGAAAATGACCTGGTGATCTGTTCCAATAAAGATTAAAAACATTAACTAGACAATAGATAAGTGGTAATTTTGCTGAAGGGTAAGACAGTACACAACACTGTGGAAGTCATCACAACTTGTCCAAGACAAGGTCACAGAAGCTCCATAGACACAACCAAACTCCCTGAGTTACTGAATTACTGGGCTGAGGGCTGTGGGAACCATGAACTCAGGGGACTTATAGTTTATAAAGAAAATGTTCTACATTCTACTTCAATGAGTTTCATCTGGGTTCTTAAAAGCTTGTGAGTTGCCATCTAAGATATTCCACTATTCTCAGTCTGTTGCAGCAAGGAGAAAGAAGAAAACCAAAAACACAAGGGAAAGATTAGTCCAAAGGATTCATAGACCACAAGTACTACAGCCTCCTCCAGACTGAGTCCAACACAAGTAGATGGTGCCCAGCTACCACCACCAACTGCTCTGCCAGGGATCAAAATAAAGAGTCCTAGATAGAGCTGGAGAAAAATGTAGAACAAAATTCTAACTCACAAAAAAAGAATAGAAAAAAGACCAGACTTTCTGGTCTGACAGAGACTGGACAAAAAGATGAGAAGGCAAGGGGGCAGGGAAACTAGATTACTGGAAAGGTAACAACAAAAACAGAAATAATGAGAAAGATGACACATTGTGAAAAATGTAAGCAATGCCACTGAACAAATTGAGAAATTGTTAAACGGGAATCTAATTTTCTACGTAAACAATTACCAAAATTGCAATAAAATATTTTAATTAAAAAAATATATATAAACCAATAAACATTATAGCCTAGAAAAGCCTACAGGAAAGTTCTACTCTGCTACACGAGATCGCTATGAGTCAAAATTAACTTGAAAGCACCCAATAACAACTGAAAACCAAACCCATTGCCATTCCAACTCATAGTGACCGTGTAAGACAGAGTAGAACTGCTCCATAGAGTTTCTAAGGAGCACCTGGTGGATTCAAACTGCTGACCTTTTTGTTAGCAGCTGCAGCACTTAATCACTACACCACCAGGGTTTCCCCAATAACAACAAAGAAGAATATTTCTTAGTTTTAAGGATAATACCCAACCCAGTGCCATCGAGTCGATTCCAACTCATAGCGACCCTAACAGAGGTAAAACATCCTGATGTCTAAAATTTAAAACAATTCAGTAAAACATAAATAAGTAGGTTTAGCATATATGTAAAGATATTATGTTACTCAAGACTAGTTAGTGAATATGTAAATGAGTGGTCATTATCCTCTGGTCTTTGTTTTCTTTTGTGTGTATGTGTGGTTATTTTGAAATTTTTCTAATAGCACTAAAAAAATGTTAATGAAGTAAAAGTCATTTTCCAGAATATTACTTGAAGTTGTAAAAGTGACTAAAATGGTGATATATTTACCTGAAATTAAAGAGTAGGAGATGGTACTGGGTGAATTTTAAGTGCTCCAATTTTTATCTATCATCAAAAAGTTAAAAAAAAAAAAATTGGTTGAAGTTTATATTTTAAGAATTGTTAGTATAAACATTTATTTAATATTGTGGAGAAAAACAAAGGAAACCAAAATATAAACATTTAAAAACCATTGCTTCTAAGGAAAGAAGTAGAACCCACATGTGATTCCTAAGTGAATTTATACAATAATGTTGATTTTTTGGTAAGATTCCTGTATCACTTGACTTTTACAATCCATACTGAGTGTTACTTCAATAATAGAAATAATGAAATAGAATTAAATAAGTGAAAGTAATCAGTGTTGACTATTTTGAATTAAACATTCTACATTTCTTTTATTCTCATTATCTTCATAAAGAAATGTCTAATAATGGCTATCTTGTTATGATTTGCTTTGAATTTCACTGGCTAATAATATATGCTTCCAGGACATCCATTCCCCAGAACTGACACGACGAGCAATAATTCACAAGTTAGTTACAGCCTTCCAGAGTATGACCCATCATTATTGCCTATCTTTGTTTTTTGATCAAAAATTTCCCCAATGGCTCAATAAAGCAAATAATATGTTATCAGGAAGTCATCTCAAATCTCAAAAAGCACTGCTTCAACTATAATTTTATTTTTCACTTTGAACTTCAAATTTATCTAGGGGATTCAAAATACTCTGATTTATTTTATGAGTTGTCTGCATAAAACATCATTTGTTTAGGTAACCCTGCTGTTTTGGTCCTGGCCTTGCTACAAGCATACATGACAGGAAAAGCAGTGACCCATCTGAGGATTTTTGCATGTGGTTATTATCGTTCCCAGTCATTTAAATCATCCTTCAGCTTCTTCTGGGCATAAGACATGGCAGTTTGAGATGGTGGCTGTAGGAGAGTTATTTATGTTCCTTATTTGGGATTTGGATGTAGGAAATATACTAGTAGTTGAATTACCTACTGGCACTCACATAGCAGTTGTTGCCCAGGTTAGCTGCACTAGTTAGTTACCAGTACGAGCTAGGGAACTCTTTGATTTGCTCAGTCCTAGAAATAAGAAGGTCTTCTTATGTGAGATAGAGTTGATAAAAAGGAATGTAGGAAGTAGTGGATATTAAAATAAAACATTACGTATTTTTAGGCAAATAACATATGCCTTCTACATTTGTTTGCAACCACTCCATTCCCCCCTGGGGAAACATTTTTGTAACTGCTGCTATGCCAGTTTTTTTCTACATGTTGCTGTTAAAAAAAAAAAAAAATTAGCCCAGCGTGTTTACAAAAATAGTTCCCGGAGGGAGGGAGCATTGGTAAACAAACTTAGAAAATGGTGTTATTTGTGTAAAAATACAGTATTTGCCCTCTTGATTATCTTGTTTGTATAAATTAATGTTCATTTAAAGGGTCCAGACATGATGGTTATATTAATATATATTTCACTGAAGGAAACCTTGTAGCTATATTTCATTGGAGAAAATGAATACATAATTACACCGAAGGGAACTGTCTAAATGGTGTGTTTGGTACAAGAGAATGGATAAGAAGCTGCATTTCAAAATTCAATGACACATTTTACTTACTGAAATTTCTTATCACCAAGTACCGTATCTGTCTCAGTTATCTAGTACTGCAAAAACAGAAATACTACAAGTGGGTGGCTTTAAAAAACGGAAACTTATTTTCTCACAGTTCGGGAGGCCAGAAGTCTGAATTCAGGATGCTGTCTCTAGAGGAAGGTTTTCTCTCTCTCTGTTAGCTCTGGAGGAAGGCCTTTGTCTATTCTGAGCTTCTGCTTCTGGGCAATCTTCATGTGGCTTGACATCTCCTTTCCCTCATCTCTGTTCTGCTTGGGTTTAATCTCTTTTATATCTCAAAAGAGATTTGCCGAAGAGAAACTCTACACAAATCCTGCCTTATTAACATACTAAAGACAACCCATTCCCAAATTGGATTATAACCAAAGGCATAGAGGTTAGAATTTATAAGGCATGTTTTTGGGGAACGCAGTTCCATCCATAACAATATCCAAAGTTAAAGAAGTGGCATTAAGCCGAGAATGTTCTGTATAAATAGTCAAGCTTATATTTTTCCAATAATAAAATATTTATTTATAAAGTGATAATTATGGTATGGCTGTAGAAATAAATAGACATGGAATCAGAAGAACAAGTTATTGAATCCAAGTTACTGCAGTGGACAACTCATGCACTCTCTGAAATTCACTTATCATATCCATAAAATGAGGGTGAGAATAATAACAATATCACAGAGTTTCTGAAATTATCATCAGAGAGAAAGTATACAAAAGTTCTTTGTAAGTTTGCTCCAAAATGTTAGCTAGTTTAATATCATTTAATTAAGTAGAGGTCGTGTGCTAATATGCCTGACCTCTACATTGCTTTTCATTCCCATTTAGAGCTAGAAAAAATCACTCACTAATCAAAAGGTTATTATTAAAACTTGTTTATAATTCAAAGGAAGCAAATGTTAATCGGGCAAATTAAAAATGCCACAAATTAGAAACAGCAACACTTTCCTTCTGGGGCAAGTCTGTATGGCACATGGGAATTTAGTGTTAGATAGATGATTGTATTAATAACGATAGATAATTAAATTCATGTATTCAAGTGGCCTAATTTTATCTGAGTGTGTGTGTAAGCGCATAAATATAGGAAAAGAGGATTTTAAAATATTATTTTGCTTGCAATTTATAAACACGAAAACAATATTAACTAGACTTAAATTATATAAAAATACAATATAAATCCAAGACATATTTCATTCTTATTACACAGACTACATTACATAGATTCAGATATGTAAAGAAGAAAATATATCACCTCCTTTCTACTATCTAACAAAATTATATACATAAAATCTCTTTGGAAATATCCTTGTAAGGAAACATGTTGACTTAAGAAAACATAAAATTGATTACTTCCTATATTTTATTTAATAAAATTATTACAACCTTGACAATGTAAGCAGAAATTACTTAAAAACACATTCTCTCAGTAGAGCTACAAGAGTAAGGACCATTTCTTTTTGTCACTGATAATTATTTTAACCATGAGTATTCTTAAGTTAGCTAAGAAGAAAGTAAAAACACCATCACATGGTCCCTTAACAAAGAGAATTTGTTTGAAACAACACATTGGCCTACAAGGAGGTAAATTTATTCAGCATTGTTTAAGTTGCTTTTAACTTCACCTTTCTAAGATTGTTCCTAAGTATCTGAGCAATGGTTTTGCTTAAGACTGTATAATTCACTTCAAAGTATGTACGAATACATTACTCTCCTCTGTAAAGAATTTGAAGTTGCCTTTACTACAAGTTAATTTAAATATTTCACATTTTTAATTTTTAGCTTTTCCAGAAGATTTAATAAAAAGAATTAATTAGAATATTTTAGTCAAACTATAACAAGAGAAAGCTATTTTTATGCTCTGTAAATTTTGTGAATTCTTTATACTGTCAAATTATACCATAAAAGGAGGAAATATCTATCAGCTGCATCGATTTAAAGAACTATTTATTTGTACTAAAATAAAGAACTGGAGAAAAATATAAGAATCCATCCATTAATATCACCTGAAAACTTCTCCTTGTATGGGCAGCAGCATTATTTTAAGCACTTGTATTCTTAAATTAACTGAAAAGAAAATATAAACACCATCACGTGGTCCCTCAACAAAGAGCAACCAATTTCAACGGTGACAAATCATTACAATTAAAGTGGCAAAATTTGTCTATGAAATCTTTAAAAGTCATTGTATTTTTATGAAATAAATAATTATATGAAATTTTTTGCAATAATCATTAAGTTAAATAGCTGCATATTTTGGAATGTTTAGAACAGTTTTCTTCTGAAAATGAGCTGAGAGGAATCGTGTAACTACAAACGTATAATAATAGTAGTGCTGGTCATAAGCAGGGAATCTGGACCCAGACCATCTAGGTTTATCTCCTGGCAAAACCACTGACTATAACCTGGTCAAGTCTCCCATCCTCTCTCACGTGCAAAACACAGATAGTGATAGAATCTACCTTGCTGATTTTCTGTGAGAATTAAAGTTCCAAGCTTTAAAACAGAGCAGTAATAAGTGCTGTTTAATTTAGCTATTTAAATTGCCCAACTTTTTTAGTGGAAGTTACACTATGAGCATATAGATCTTTTTTCAATTTCCATAAAGATTAAAATGAAAGCAATAAATAAGTAAATTAATAATCGGACACATTGATGAAGGATACTCTATAGTATTTTCATTAGAAGAAATCAAGATACTTCGGAAAGAAAATGAGAGAAAGAGAGATCAACTGCACCTTTCCTACTTTTCCTGGACAGTCTTAGTTTTGGAAGTGGCATTCTGGGCAAAGTGCCCCACCACCATTACCCAGGACTAAGGCATGGCTCTAATGGGTGAGGGTTGGTAGCCGTGACTGTTATGATGGTGGTGGCTAGGCCTGAACTGAAGGACAGATGGCTAAGTGCCTTGCCTCCCTCTTCTGCTTCTCTGAAGTTCTGTGTAAAAATAAACAAATATGATTACTTAGATCTTTTACATTTTCTCACAAATATAGGAGGAAAAAAGAAAGAAAATATTACAGTGGTAGGTATTAGGCAATTAAGAGACTTGTGGAAGAAGCTAGCAGGGGTGCAGGTCAATTTATTTCCACAGTTTTTAATCAGTTCAGATTCTTTAAATTGCAATCCTCCTATGACTTGGTTGAAGAGAGAAGCCCAATGGACTGCCCTGACAGAGGAATCTATGTGCAAAAATTCTTTTCCTCCTTAAACTGTTGCTGACAACTGCCTAGCATGGGGGGAAGACTGATGGGTAAAATGAAAGTTAGAGTTTCATGTCCTTGTTGAATATGGGGATACATAATATAAAGGAACTCTGGAGAGTATGGCCATATAATACTGAGATGAAAGCAGGCTAGAATGGGTTTTACTCACTTTGCATTTTTAAGGCTACTCCATCCCTTCTCATTCTAGTTGTTGTATTGTCTTTGCCCATCTTTAGACATCCTTTCCCCGTTTTATCCTCTCACATTTTTTTACAGAATAGTTTGTATTTACAAATTGACTGTTGGCAAAAAATTTTAAAAAATCTACATATGGTAATCATGTTAATATTATTAGAGGTACAAGCACAAGGAAAAAAATGGCTGCTTACTTACCAATATTGCATTTAAAGATGGTGAAGAAAAATGTAAAATAAAACCAATTTCATGATTATATTTGAAGTAATGTGAGATTCCAAATTCTGCCATTATTGTCTTTGTCATTTTTTCCACTTTCATTTGTAAAATGAGTAGAAAATAATATTCCCTGGTAATACATACACCAGTTTTGTCTATTCAGTTTCTACAAAAAAAAGAAGAAAATTGAAAATAAACACCATCATGCATCCAGTTCAGCAATGTGAATAGCTACATTTGTTATTATCTACTTCACATCCGAAGAGTAAAGAATTTCTAAAACAATATAAGTATTAAAGAATATTAGTGAGATAGAACTGATATGTGAGTAACCATTCCAGGTATGTGTATAATAGCTAAACAATCTAGAACATACATGCCAAATTGTTGTGTATCAAAATGCTATAGAAATCTTCTTAATTGAAGAGTTAGAAAGTGGTGATTCGGTGTTTAATTGAAAAGTTGATAATCAAATTTTAAATGACATTTATATAAATGAAATATTTATTTAATAATATGTATATAAATGATACATGAATAATATATATTTTAATCGGAAACTGTAAAGGTGCATTCATAATATTAAAACTTCTTTATCATGAAGATCTATCTAAGTGGGATCAAAGCAACAACAGCAACTTGAAAGATTAGACAGGAAACTTAGGAAGACGTGAGTTTATGTTAATGGGGGAAGAACAATTCAGAAAAAGAGGATGGGAACAGTTGCACAACTTGAAGAATGTAATCAGTGTCACTGAATTGTACACGTAGAAGTTGTTGAATTGATCTAAGTTCTGCTGTGTATATTCTCAACAACAACAAAAACATAAAAGTAAAATATATACATGTCATCGTTGTTAGGTGCTGTCAAGCTGGTTCCTACTCATAGGAGACCCTATGTACACCAGAACACAACTCTGGCCCGTCCTGCACCATTCTCACAATCATTGTTATGCTTGAGTCCATTGTTACAACCACTGTGTCAATCCGTCTCTATGACCGTCTACTTTACCAAGCAAGATGTCCTTCTCCAGGGATTGATGCCTCCTGATAACACATTCAAAGTACGTGAGATGGAGTCTCCTTGCCTTGCTTTTAAGGAGCGTTCTGGCCATATTTGTTCCAAGACAGATTTATTGTTACTTTTGGCAATCCATGGCATATTAAATATTCTTTGCCAACACTATAATTCAAAGGCATCAATTCTTCTTTGATCTTCCTTATTCTTTGTCCAGCTTTCACAGGCATATGAGGCAATTGAAAACACCATGGCTTGCATCAGGCACACCTTAGTCTTCAAGGTGACATTTTTGCTTTTTAACACTTTAAAGAGGTCCTTTGCAGCAGATTTGCCCAGTCCAATACATCTTTTGATTTCTTGACTGCTGCTTGCATGGACATTGATTGTGAATCCAAATAAAATGAAATCCTTGACAACTTCAATTTTTTTTTTTCCATTTATCATAGTGTTGATTATTGGTCCTGTTGTGAGGCATTTTGTTTCCCGACATTGAGGTGTAACTCAAACTGAAGGCTGCAGTTTGATCTTCTGCGGTGACTGCTTCAAGTCCTCTTCCCTTTCAGCAACGAAGGTGCTGTCATCCGTATAACACAGGTTGTTAATGAGCCTTCCTGCAATCCTGATGCCCAGCTCTTCATATAGTCCAGCTTCTTGAATTATTTGTTCAGCGTACAGATTGAATAAGTATGATGAAAGATACCACCCTGATGCACACCTTTCCTTTCTTTAAACCAGGCAGTGTCCCCTTGTTCTGTAGAAACTACTGTCCCTTGATCTATGTACAGGTAACTCATGAGCACAATTAAGTGTTCTGGAATTCCCTTTCCTCGCAATGTTATCCATATTTGCTATGATCCACACAGTCACATGCCTTAACATAGTCAATAAAACACAGGTAAACATCTTTCTGGTATTCTCTGGTACTCGCTTTCAGCCAAGATTCATCTGACATCAGCAACGATGTTTCTGGTTCCATGACCTCTTCTGAATCCAGCTTGAATTTCTGGCAGTTCCCTGTCAATATACTGCTGCAGTTCTTTTGAATGATCTTCAGCAAAAATTTACTTGCATGTGATATTAATGATAAATTTTTTGATAATTATCACATTTGGTTAGATCCCTTTTCTTTGGAACAGATAAATATGGATTTCTTCCAGTCGTTTGGTCAGGTAGCTGTCTTCCACATTTCTTGGCCTAGATGAGTGAGCACTCCTACTGCCGCATCTATTTGTTGAAACATCTCCATTGATATTATGTCAATTCCTGGAGCCTTGTCTTTCACCACGCTCTCAGCGCAGCTCGGACCTCTTTCTTCAGTACTTTCAGTTTCTGATCACGTGCTGCCTCCTGAAATGGTTGAGCATCACACAGTTCTTTTTGATATTGTGACTCTGCGTGTTCCATCTTCTTTTTTGCTTCTTGCATTGTTTAATATTTTTCCATTAGAATCCTTCAGTATTGCAACTTGAGGCTTGAACTTTTTCTTCAGTTCTTTCAGCTTGAGAAATGCCGAAGGTGTTCTTCCTTTTGGTTTTCTAACTCCAGGCCTTTGCACAGGTCACTATAATACTTTTTATTCTCAAGCCACCCTTTGAAATATTCTGTTCAGCTCTTTTATTTTATCATTTCTACCTTTTGCTTTTTTCAGTCTCTTTTGACATTCATTTTGATCTTTTCTTTCATTCTTGTCTTTTTAATGATGTCTTGCTTTCTTCATGTATGATGTAGTTGATGTCATTCCACAGCTTGTCTGATCTTTGGTCACTAGTCTTCAATGCTTCAAGTCTATTCTTGAGATGCTCTCCAAATTCAGGTGTGATATACTCAAAGTCGTACTTTGGCTCTGGTGGACTTGTTCTAACTTCCTTCAGTTTCGACTTGAACTTGCACATGAGTAATTGATGGTTTGTTGAGGATTCGGCCCCTGCCCTTGTTCTGACTGATTCCTGTCTATTCCATCTGCGGAGATCCACGTGTACAGTCATCCTTAATGTTGTTGAAAAAAGATATTTGCAATGAAGCAGTAGGTGATCTTGCAAAATTCTGTCATGCAATTCCCAGCATTGTTTCTATCACCAAGGCCATATTTTCCAACTACTGATCCTTCTTTGTTTTCATCTTTCACATTCCAGTCACCAGTAATTATCAATGCATCTGATCGCATGTTCAAACAATTTCAGACTGCAGAAGTAGGTAAAAATCTTCAGTTTCTTTATCTTTGAGGTTAATGATTGATGGGTAAATTTGAATAATAGTCATATTAACTGATCTTCCTTGTAGGCATATGGCTATTATCTTATCACTGACAGCTTTTTTCTTCAGGATGGATCTTTAAATGTTCTTTTGGATGATGAATGCAATGTAATTCTTCAAGTTGTCATTCCTAGCACAGGAGACCATATGATTGTATGATTCAAAATACCAATACCAGTCCATTTCAGCTCACTAATGACTAGGATATCAATGTTTATATGTTCCATTTCATTTTTGACAATTTCCAATTTTCCTAGTTTTACACTTCGTGCATTCCAATTCTGATTAATGGATGTTACAGGTGTTTCTTCTCATTTTGAGTCATGTACAAGTTACTGAATTGATGTAGGTTCTGCAGGGTATATTCTCAATAACAATAAAAAATTATATATATGTATTTTTTTTTATAATTGTGCTTTAGGTAATAGGTTATAGAACAAATTTATTTCTGATTAAACAATTAATACACAAATTGTTTTTTGACCTGGGTTGCCATTCCTGCAATGTGTCAACATTCTCCCCTTCTCCACCCCAGGTTCCCTCTTTCCGTTTGTCCAGTTTTCCTGTCCCTAACCGACTTATTGCTTTTGGGCTGGTGTGCCCATTTAGTCTCATGTACACGATTGAACTACATGTGATTTGCATTTCTCTGATGGCATTCCCTTATGTGTCTGTTTGCCGCTTGAATGTCTTCTCTCAAGTGTCTGTTCGTATCCTTTGACCATTTTTTAATTGGATTATCTGTCTTTTTGTTGTAGAGGTATTGGATTTTTTTGTAGACTTTAGAGATCAGACCTTTGTCTGATTTTTACTAGCCAAATTTTTTTTCCCAGTCTGTAGTTTTTCTTTTTACTCTTTTGGTGAAATCTTGTGATGAACATGAGTGTTTAATTTTAAAAGATCCCAGTTATCTAGCTTATCTTCTGGTGATTTTATATTGTTAGTTATGGTTTATATCCTATTTGTGCTGTGCATGGGGACCTCTATTGTTGATACTATTTTTTTTCTTCCATGATCCTTATATTTTCCGGTTTTATATTTAGGTCTTTGATCTATTTTAAATTAATTTTTGTGTATGGTGTGGGGTATGGATCCCGTTTCATTATTTTTTTTACAGAAGGACATCCAGTTTTGCCAGCACCATTCGTTAAAAAGGCTGTCTTTTCCCCATTTAATGGACTTTGGGCATTTGTCAAAGATCAGGTGACTGTAGGCAGATGAATTTACACCCAGGTTCTCAATTCTGATCCGTTGGTCAATGTATCTATCCTTGTAGCAGCACCAGGCTTCTTTGACTACCATAGCTGCATAGTTGTTTTCTGAGGATAGGTAGTGTGAGGTCTCCTGCTTTGTTCTACTTCTTCAATAATGCTTTGCTGATTCGGGGCCTCTTCCCTTTCAATATAAAATCAATGATCTGTTTTCCCATCTAATTGAAGAATGCTGTTGGTATTTGGATCGGGATTGCATTGTATTTGCAGATAGCTTTGGGTAGAATTGGCGTTTTCACAATGTTGTGTCTACCTATCCATGAGCATGGAAAGTTTTTTTAAATTTATGTAGGACTGTTCCTGTTTCTTATGGTAATATTTTGTGGCTTTCTTTGTATAGGTCTCTTATGTTGCTGGTTAGATTTATTCCTAAGTTTTTTTTTTTTTTTTTAGGGGCTGTTATAAATGATATTGCTTTCCAGATTTCCTTTTCACCTTTCTCTTTATTGGTGTAATAGGAATCCAACTGAATTTTGTATGTTTATCTTGTATCCTGCTCCTGTGCTGTATCTTTCTATTAGTTACAGTAGTTTTTTTACGGAGCCTTTTGAGTTCTCTAAGTACAATGTCGTATCATTCAGGAATGGGGATAGTTTTACTTCTTCTATACCAAAGTGGATGCCCTTTATTTCCTTTTCTTGCCTTACTGCTGTAGCTAGGACTTCCAGCACATTGTTAAATAGGAGTGGTGATAAAGTGCATCCTTGCCTTATCCTTGTTCTTGTGGAGAATGTTTTTAGCATTTCACCATTGAGAATGATGCTGGCTGTTGTTTTTGTATAGTTGTCCTTTATTAGGTTGAGTAATTTTCCTTCTATTACAATTTTATTGAGAGTTTTTATCAGGGGTGGGTGTTGGACTTTATCGAATGCCTTTTCTGTTTTGTTTGAGATAATCATGTGATTCTTTTGTTTTATATATGTGGTGGATTACATTGATTGCTTTTCTAATGTTGAACCGTCCTTGCATACATGGTTTGAATTCCACTTGTTTGTGGTGTACTATTATTATTTTTATATGATGCTGAATTCTATTGCCTAAAATTGTGTTGAGAATTTTTGCATCTATATTCTTGATAGATAATTTTCTTTTTTTGTGGTGTCTTTTCCTGGTTTTTGTATCAGGGTTATTCTGGCTTCATAGAATGTATTTGGAAGTATCCTTTCTTTTTCTGTGTTCTGAGATATTTTGAATAGTACTGGTGTGAGCCCTTTACTGAATGTTTTGTACAATTCTCCAGTCAAGCCATCTGGGACAGGACTTTTTTTTTTATTATTATTACCTTTTCAATCTCTTCTCTGGTTACGGTCTTTTCAGATATTCTACCTGTTTGTGTTAACTTAGTAGGTATTGTGTTTCTAGAAATTTCCATTTCCACTAGTTTTTCAAATTTATTTGAGTACAGTTTTTCATAGTATTCTGGTATGATTGTTTTTATTTCAGTTGAGTGTCTTGTAATGTCCCCTGTTTCATTTCTTATTTGGGTTATTTACATCCTCTCCTCTTTTTCTTTTGTTAATTGTCAATTTGGCCAGAGGTCCGTTGATTTTCTTGATCCTTTCAAAGAACCAACTTTTGGTTTTGTTGATTCTTTGTATTGTTCTTGTAGTCACTGTTTCATTTATTTCTGCTCTGATCTTTATTATTTCCTTTCTTCTGGTGGCTGTGGGTGTCTTTTGCTGTTCTCTTTCTATTTGTTCAAGTTGTGTGGCTATTGTTTTGATTCTGGACTATTTTTCTGTTTTTGATATATACATCGATTGCTATAACTTGACCTCTGAGCACTGTCTTTGCTGTGTCCCAAATGTTTTGCTATGATATGTTTTCATCCACACTTGATTCTAGAAATTTTTTTATTCCATTTTTGATTTCTTCTATTACTCAGTGGTTTTTAAGCAAGGTGTTATTCAGTTTCCATGTATTTGATTTTTTTCCTTTGCTCCTCTTGTTATGAATTTCTACTTTTATGGCATTGTGATCAGACAAGATGCTGTGTATTATCTCAGTGTTTTGGTTTTTGTTGAAGGTTGCTTTGTAGCCTAAGATGTGGTCTATTCTGGAGAATGTTACATGTGCTTTGAAAAAGAATGTGTACTTTGCTGCTTTTGGGTAGAGTGTTCTGTAAATGTCCATGGGGTTAAGATGGTTGATTGTGCCCTTTAGATCTTCTGTACCTTTGCTGAGTTTCTTTCTAGATGTTCTGTCCTTTACCAAGAGTGGTGTGTTGAAGCCTCTTACTATTATTGCGGAGCTGTCAATTTCTCTTCTTAGCACTGTTAGAGTTTGTTTTATGTATTTTGCAGCACCGTACTTGGGTGCACAGGTATTTATTATGGTTATGTCCTTATGGTGAATTGTTCCTTTAATCATTATATAATGTCCTTCTTTGTCTTTTATGGCAGATTTTGCCATAAAGTCTATTTTATCTGAGGTTAGTATTTTCACTCCTGTTCTTTGTTTGTTGCTGTTTGCTTGATATTTTTTTTTTCCGTTGTATGACTTTTAATATATATTTGTGTCTAAGGTGTGTCTTTTGTAGACAGCATACTGATAAGTCATGTTTTTCTATTCATTTTGTCACTGTCTCTTTATGGGTAGGTTTATACTAATTACATTCAGTATGATTATTGATAAAAAGTGTGAGTTTATTGCTACCATTTTGTAGTGATTTTTTTTTGTAGTGCTGACGTTTTCTTTTTTTCCTTTCTCCTGTGCTGACTTCCTTTTGTTTGTGCACTTTCTTTTCATTTCTTTTGTTATTGTAGATTTTGTGTTTATTGAACCTTTATATTTTTCTTCTTTATTTTGATTAATTTTTTTAAATTTTTTTGAGGTTACCCTGAAATTTTCCCTTATTGTTCCTAAGTTTGAACCAGGCTTTTATTACTTGATGTCATCTTGACTTCCTCTCCATTATAAAGTTCTATACCTACATATTGTATTCCCCCTTTTATTCTGACATTATCATCATTTATAGATTAACATCACCAGTTCCCCACATTAAGTCATTTAGTTTTGTTTTATCCTTCAGAGTTCATTACCTAGGTTGGTATCTGGCTGATATGGCCCTTGTTGTAGATTCAGGTTGCTGTCTGATGTTGATTCTCTAACTGAAGGATTCCCTTTAATAATTCTTGTAAGGTTGGTTTGGATTTTATATATTTCCTTAATTTCTGTTTACCTAGAAATATCCTAATTTTACCATCATATTTGAGAAAGAGCTTTGCAGGATATATTGTTCTTGGTTGGTAATTTTTTTTTTTTTTTTTTTATATATATATCACCCCATTGCCTTCTTGCCTGCATGGTTTCTGCTGAATAATCAGAGTATAGTCTTATTGTTTCCCCTTTGCATGTGACTTCATTTTTCTTGAGCTGCTCTCAGAATTCTTTCTTTGTCTTTGGTTTTGGCAAGTATGATTATGTTATGTCTTGTTGGCTTTCTTTTGGGGTCCGTCTATCCTATATGGGGTTCATTAAGCTTCATGGATGGTTACCTTTTCATCTTTCATACTAGGGAAGTTTTCTGTCAGCAAATCTTCAATGATCCTTTCTGTGTTTTCCATTTTCTCCCCCTTTTCTGGGACTCTGATCACATGCAAATTTTTCTCTTTCTTGTGTCACACATAGTTCTTAGGTTTTCTTATTCTTTCCTCTGTTTTTTCCTCAAACAAAGTAGCATCCACGGATTTGTCTTCAGTTTTGCCTGTTTGTCTTTGATTGTTTCAAATTTGCTCCTAAAACCTTCCATTCTGTTGTCTACTTCTGAAATTTTGTGATTTATCTTTTGGATTTCTAATCACTGCTTTTGTAGGATTTCTTATTATTTATTTATTTTTACTTTATTTTTTTTCTTGTGTTATTTTCCTGAGTTCTTCTATTGCTTTGTATTTTCCTTGATTTTGGCTATGTTTTGGTTGGTTTTGTCTCTTTTCTCCATGATTTTGTCTGTGTTTTCTTGATCTCTTTTCAATATCTTAAAGAACCCTGAATAGTAGACTTTTAAATTCCCTATTAGGTAGCCCCAGTGCCTTTTTTTTTTTTTTTTTTTTTTTGCCAGAAGTTCATTCGGTTCTTTATTTTGGTCATTTACTTGAGCCATTCTGTCCTGTTTATTTTTTATTTTCTTTAAGTTTTGATGTAGTCTGCTGTTTCTGAGTCATTCAGGTATTATTTTCTTTATTTATTGACTGTGGGTTTGTTTCTTCTTGCTTTTTTTTTGTTTGATTTTGTCTGGATGGGCAGCAAGGCACACTTTGTTGATTGCTCATCTGTGGGCCCAATGTTTCTTACCACCTTGTCCAGGTGTGCAGTACTGGTGAATCAGCTATGATGTAGTAGGACAGGTCCAGCAGGGAAGGTAGCGGTTGCAATGGGTTGTTTGTTGTGTGAACTAGGCTGGGGCCTGGGGCTGGAGCAGGCCCCAGGGCCACAGTGTGCAGCTATGTGCAGGCCAAGACTGCCAGGAATCATGGAGCATCCAGGCCTTTTCTCCTCAGGGCTGCACATTGTGGCAACATGGACACTGAGACATCTGGGGGAGGCTCTGGGGTTCTGGGCCCATTTCCCTTGGACTGAGAAGGGTGACCACATTGGGGTGTCAAGCCAACCAGGAGGGTCTAGGGGTCCAGCCAGCAGGGCTGAGTTGAGAGCCTGGGGAACTAAAGGCAGTGGCAGGGGCCATATGGAAGAGAGTAACAGGGTGAATTACTACTGTGGTTCCTGGCAGTTCTTGCCACTATTCATCAGAGGGTGGAGGTTGTAGGGCATCCTCCTGTGGTTAACCAGGTGAGAGAGCCTGGTCTCCTTCTTGAAGTGCAACCAGAAAACATACTTTTACTTAGTCCTGGGTATGCCCACACTATTACCCTATTTCCTACTGGGAATTATGTGGGAGTGCCTTTCTTCATGTGGGGTTGTAATCGTTCCAAGATGACTACACGGAGTCATGACATTTGACTGGGAACTTCTACTCTGTATCTCTACTCCTTAGCAGTTTTCTATCAGTTTCTTTGTCTTGGTGGTTTCTGATCTAATGCTTTATCAACTCATTTAAGGTTCAGGGTTCCAGGATTGACATCTGTATCTATTTTGCTTGATTTTCAGGTTTTTTTACAGAGGGATAGTGTCATGGACTGAATTATGTCCCCCCAAAAAAATGTGTGTATCAATTTGGCTGGGTCATGATTCCCAGTATTGTGTGGTTGTCCTCTATTTTGTGATCATAATTTTATGTTAAAGAGGATTAGGATGGGATTGTAACACACTTACTAAGGTCACATCCCTGATCCAATGTAAAGGGAGCTTCCCTGGGGTGAGGCCTTCATCTATCCTTACAAGAGATAAAATGAAAGGGAAACAAGAAAGCAGAACCAGGAGTAGAGTGTGTCCTGTGTCTTTTGGACCCAGGGTCCCTGCTGCCTGAGAAGCTCCTGGACCAGGGGAAGATTGAGGACAAGGACCTTCCTCCAGATCTGACAGAGAGAGAAAGTCTTCTTTTGGAGCCTACACCCTGAATTTGGACTTTTAGCCTACTTTACTGTGAGGAAATAAATTTCTCTTTGTTAAACCCATCCCCTTGTGGTATTTCTGTTATAGCAGCACTAGATGACTAAGACAGATGGCTTAGTGCCTCTGACTAGTCTACCATCTTGGATCCATCTCTCAAATAAAAAATATTTTTAAAGAATTTATTTATCATAAAGATATTCAAATACACAGAAAAATAGAATAGTAAAATGAACACACAGTTTCACAAAATCTAGGCTGTAAAGTTATCAATACTGTGCTTTTGTGTTTTTTTCTTTTACTTTTTTCCTTTTTATATTTTTTGAGGTATTTTATAGCAAATCTCAGATGTCATTTTTTAAAATTCTATATAATTCACAAGTATCTTTTAAAATATGCACATTTTCTTTAAAAATCCATTGTCATTTTCTAATATAACAATATAAACAGTGATTCTTTGGTATCATCTAATAGCCAGTCTATGTTCAAACATTCTGAATTGTCTCCCAACTCTCTATAACATTTCATTTATTCAGGAATGAAACTAGGTGTGTGTTTTACTTCTGAGAGATTAATAAATTTTGTTTTACTTTATTTTGCTTTGCTAAAAGAATCCTCCTCCCTCTTTATTCCCTGTATTTTTTTTAACCTCCATTGCCACTGTCTTCTTAAAGAAGCCATATCAAGGAGGATTTAGTAGAATATCTCACATTTTAGATTTAGCCATTTTTATCATCATCGTGTTATTTTATTTGCTTTTTTAAATTTCTCAAATCAGAACTAAAAGGCTTTTTTAGATTTATGCTTGATGTATCTTGGAAAAAATGCTTATAGGAGTTGCTGTATCTGTTACAATGTCTTATTTATCAGAAATCACATAATATCTGGTGATCCAACTATATTAGTGATGTTAAGATTGTTCAGTGAGTTTAGAAGGTATAAAAGCAACTCATCAGTGAAACACTTCCCCATCAACATTTCTTCTAATGGTCTTTTTCTGAATGACTTATTAAGTTTGAAAAATTATGATTTTTTAATAATTAATTTTTTTATGTTTATTAACTAGTAATCTTATTAAAATATGAATTTTATTTTATTGCCACCCACTGAGATTATTTAGTAATCCTGAAAATAAATTTCATACAGAAAATCCAGATAATTTGTTAATTCTTTCATATTAAAAGCAAATTTTTCAAAGTAAAAATTACACCCAGTTGTGACCTGTAGGATATTTTATTTTATTTTGCTTTTGTTGTTGATTGTTCTTTAATTTACTTTTTGAGTGTCATATACACTCCTGAGGTTATTATGTTATTTTAAATGTTTCATGAAAATATTTTCTCTATAATGTATGATTGCCTGATTTGGGACTTCTTGTCCTTCTCAATTCAAATTTGCTACCACAAAATTATCTAAACTCTTTAATTTTAAACTTATATTTATTTTCTCTTACATTGGATATTTTAGTTCCTTAAAAAAAGTCAATTTTATGGCTTCATTACTTTTTAAATTTTGTATAAATTAATCTCAATTTAATAACACCAATATCATAATTAACATAAGAACAGTGAATTAGTTTTAAAAATTCTTTGCCATTTAATTTTATCTTCAAATATATTTCTTTAGGTTTGAATAGAAAAAATAAACTCTGTTTTGAATTAACCTGGACATAAAAATAAAATATTTTCTAGACCAACGTTTATATAGTTATTTTCATTAGTTTCAACTTTTAAAACAACTTTCCCATTCAATTTATTTATTTGTTCATTTGTTTTGATTATGTAAACTATTAAGAAATTCGAAATAATACAAGGTATTTAGGTAAATTCTTATTTCCTTTGATGTCTCCTCTGTTCTATCTCTCCCAACCTGTGGTACTTAACTTTAAGTGTCAACTTGGCTGTGCTTTGCTATGATAACCAGTTGTTTCATAAAACACTACACCTACTCCTAACATATTGACTATCTCCTTATCTGATATTTCCCATTCACTATAATAGTAAGAAATCTACTTTCTGACTATTTTGAGCATTGAAAGTATACAATGGGAGGAAAATAACACTGACTGTGATGATTAAGGTTATATGTCATCTTGGCTGGGCCATGTTTCTCAGTGGTTTGGCAGTTATGTAATGATGCAAATTGGCAGTTATGTAATAATGTAGTTATCCTCCATTTTGTGATCTGATGTGGTCATCCTCCAGTTTTGCATAACACCAAAATTTTCATAATGACCTGGTCTCTGGAGCCTAACCATGTCAATAAGTGAGGATGTTATTGTTGCTGTTAGGTGCTCTGGTGTTGGTTCCAACTCATAGTGACCATTTGAATAACAGAATGAAATGTTGCCCAGTCTTGCGCCATCCTCACTACCTGCTATGTTTGAGCCCATTGCTGTAGCCAGTGTGTCAATAAATCTCATTGAGAGTGTTACTCTTTTTGCCTGACTCTTTACTGAACATGATGTCTTTCTCCAGGGATTGGTCCCTTCTGATAACTTTCAAAGTAACCAAAAAAGTCTCACCATTCTCATTTCTAAGGAACATTTTGGCTGTACCTACTCCAAGTTGCTGTTATAAAGCAATTAAATATGATGAAATCAGTTGGCCTCATGTAAATCAGATTACCTTTCGTAATGTGAGCAGGCCTCAAGCAATCAGCTGGAAGCCTTAAGAGCAAAAAAGGAGTTTCCCTAGGGTGCGTTCTGTCTCCAGACTATAAATAGACATTTGTCATAGAACACCCCTACAGTTCAGTCATCTCAATGAATGACCCATAGATTTTGGGATGCAAGCCTGCAGGAATCTCAACCTGTCCCCTGACCTACAGATTATGGACTTGCCAGTCCCCACAGTTGCATGAGTTAATTCCTTGAAGTAATTCTATCTCCAGATGTATATGCCAATCATTGTTTCTATTTCTCTAGAGAATCCTCAATGAATTTTGGTATCAAGAATAGTTCAAAAGGAACAGAATATCAATTGTGAGTTCTCTGAATTAGTTTTGAGGTTTCTGAAACTGGTTCTCAATCTGGTTAGATTTAAAGGCATTAATGACTCTATTTACAGTTGTAAAAAGGGCCTGAAAGTACATGGTGTGATGTGGGAATAGAGGTATGTAAAATATCACCATTGGACACTCCTGATTAAATATTTATGAGAGGCAAGGTTCTGGGCGATCATGTATTTGATACCTTAGAACATTTTTGGTAAATTATCAAGTATAATGTCATTGAATGATTGCTTCAACTTTTACTGGACAAAGTAGAGAAAGACAAATTCAGGGTTTCAAATTTCCAGCTCAGGCACCAAATGAATAATCTGATATTTGTTATGTGTTCCCTGAAAGAAAATGTTATATCACATAGCCACAGAGCCAAGATTGCAGAAAACCCAACCAAGAATCTCATCTTGTGAGTGGCTGAATTAAAACTTCAAATGAACTCCCAACTTTGCAAGGTTCCTGATGTAAAGGTAAAGACATTGACTGGCAAGAAATGGAATCCTGAAAGTTGGAATGGGGACATACAACAGCTACCAATGAAGCTCGGTATGTTAATCCCCTAAATTTTTTGAATCATTGTTGCCAATAGAAGCAGCTTGTTATGGATTGAATTGTTTCCCCCCAAAATGTGCATGAACTTTGCTATGCCATGTTTCCAGTATTGTGTGATTGTCCACCATTTTGTCATCTGATGTGATTTTCCTATGTATTATAAATCCTACGTCTATGGTGTTAATAAGGCAGGATTAGAGGCAGTTACATTAATGAGTCAGAACTTATTCTACATGATTAGATTGTAGGTTGAGTCAATCTCTTTAGAGATATGAAAGAAAAAAGCAAGCAGAAAGATGGGGGAACTCATATCACCAAGAAAGCAGTGCTGGGAGCAGAGCACATCCTTTGGACCTGGGGTCCTGCACCTGAGAAGCTCCCAGACCAGGGGAAGATTGATGATGAGGACTTTCCCCCAAAGCTGACACAGAGAGAAAGCCTTCCCCTGGAACTGGCACCCTGAATTTGGACTTCTAGCCTCCTATACTGTGAAAGAATAAATTTCTATTAGTCAAAGTCATCCACTTGTGGTATTTATGTTATAGGAACACTAGATAACTAAGGCAGAATTTCGTACTAGGACTAGGATTGCTGCTCTAACAGATACCTAAAGTGTGGAAATGGTTTTGAAACAGTGAATAGATAGAAAAGATCTACAAGATTAGGTAGTGTCTTAAGACAATCTCTTTTGAGATATAAAAGATAGAAGTGAACAGAGAGACATAGGGACCTCATACCACCAAGAAAGCAGGGCATGTCCTTTGGACCTGAGGATTCTGCACTGAGATGCTCCCAGACCAAGGGAAGACAGATGTATCACAAAGACCTTCCTCCAGAGCTGACAGAGAGAGAAAGCTTTCTCCTGGAGCTGACACCCTGAATTTGGACTTGTAGCCTGCTTGACTGTGAGAGAATAAAATTCTGCTTGTTAAAGCTTTCCGCTTGTGGTATTTCTGTTATAGCAGCACTAGATGACTAAGACACATGCAAACCATCGTGAAATGATTACTTATATTTTTTGAGGACTCCTTTCATAAATATAAATATGAGTAGAAAAACATGAACAAGAGCTTTTATGAATTGCTATTTATAAACTATTCACAATCTTCTCCAATCTCCTCCCCAAAATTTGTGATTAAAGCCAAAGGAGACATTATATATAATGTATGATTTAGGTAGAAGTATATCTACCTAAATTATCAGAATATGTGAAAATTAGCTATTGTGTCTGAGTTTTTCTTTTCTTTTTCCACATTGCTTATGTACAAAAAAATATAGCTAAAGACTTTGAAATATTTAATCTTCAAAACAAGTTTCTGTTATGTGTCACGAAGTAACGGAAGTATTAATTATTTAATTGTATAAACTACCTTTCTTATACTCAGGATTCAGTTTTTTTCTTTTTGTTAGTAAACTTTTCTGCCATTATTTTTAAAACTACTGTCTTATAGGAAGGACATCTTTAAAGGGGAATGTTTCTTTTAATTTATAAAACTAACACATGCTTATCATAGACAATGTGGGTAAAGGATTTAAACTGTAATTATATCTGTAGTTAATGAGCTATGGTGGAGCAAAAGTTAAGCACTCTGCTCCTAACCAAAAGGTTAGTGGTTTAAAACTACCCAGTGGCTCTGTGGGAGAAAGATCTGGTGACCTGTTTCTGTAAAGATCACAGCAAAGAAAACTCTATGAGGCAGTTTTATTCCATCATATGGGGTCATTATGAGTTAAAAATTGACTGAACAGAACCTAACAACAACATATATTTAGTTATTACAAATCTAATAACTACGAATATTTCCTTTAAGTTTGGCCTATGTATCTACACATTTACCACAGCACCTAAAGCATGTCTGGTACTACATTCCATAAACACTGAAATTTTATACAATATTTGAAAGTCTTCAATAACCTAAACAGTATTTTGAGTAGAATAGTCATATGATAGGCATAAAACTTATACATATTCATAAGGTCCAGGAAAGAATTTAGCAAATGTGCGTAGGCAAAAGTGGGTGCTATTATAATGGTTTTGCATTTTTACACAGTTTAAAATAGTCCTTGGTAATTTTATATGCCAAGGAAACAATACTGATTCTTACAGGACACTGATACCATTAAATTCATTGAGAGATAGCTTCTTGTCTTTTTTTATTTCATGAGCCCTGATGGAAGTTATGCTGCTTCCAAAGATGATTAACTTACAACTATGGAGTCTTATAACTACAGGAGCACACCTAGAGGTTAGTGATCAAGGTCATGAGTTCACTATAAGCTCCATATTTTCCCTATCATTTTTGAGAGGTAACATCAATGGAAAATGAATGAAGTCCTCATTGGAATAGAAGGTAAGCCTCGACTAGAAAAGAAGTAGCAAACAGCTTATAGTGTTCCCCAGAAACATCAATCTCACCACATCTGGTGTTGGATTTCACTGGAGAAGGATTTTGAACTGAATATGCTTGTGAGCCTGTATTGCATTTTGTGTCTCTCCTTCATCTCCACTGGCTCTAAATCACAGCCTGAAGGCCAGTTTCTAAATATTTTGGAAAGGGGCAGGGAGATTACAAGACACAAGAGGAGACAAAGTTCAGGGTTAGGATAAACCCCAGTTTATCAACCAAATGGCAGCATTGTCTGAGACAATGTGGCTCAGTAGGTAACTGCATATGGTTTGATTCACTGATCTGAAATAATTACAAAATACTCTAATAATCAAAATTATTTTGAGATATTACAAAATAATTAAAAAATTCATAATTTGTTTAATTTTTACAGAAAATAAATGAATACTTTTAACATAAAAAATAGATATGGCTTTTACCTTATGGGAATTGTTATCACTATCCACAAACTACTAAGATGGAGCCCTGGTGGAGCAGTGGTTAAAACATTGGCTGTGAACCAAAAAGGCAACAGTTCAAATCCACCAGCAGCTCCTTGTAAGTCCTATGGGAGCAGTTCTACCCTGTCATATAAGGTTAGGATGAGTCAGATTCAGCTGAACAGTAACAGGTTACTAAGTAAAAATATTGCATAGTCATTTAAATCAAAGTGAACTGAAGTGGACTGGTATTGACCATTTTGAGTAGGACAATCATAGAGTCTACTATGCTGGGAATGACAAATTGAAGAGGAATGGAGTTGTAGTCATCTTCAAAAAGAACATTTCGAGATCTATCCTGAAGTACAACACTGTCAGTGATAGGATAATATCCATAGGCCTAAAAGGAAGACCAATTAATATGAATATTATTAAAATTTACACACCAACAACTAAGGTCAAAGGTGAAGAAATTGAAGATTTGTACCAACTTCTGCACTCTCAAATTGATTCAGCATCAATCAGGATGCATTGATAATTCCTGGTGATTGGAATGCAAAAGTTGAAAACAAAGAAGGATCGGTAGTTCAATAATATGGCCTTCATAATAGGAATGATACAGGAGATCGTATGATAGAATTTTGGAAGACCAATGACTTCTTCAATGGAAATACCTTTCCTTATCAACATAAAAAGTGATTCTACGCATGGACCTTGCCATATGATATACACAGGAATCAAACTGACTACATCTATGGCAAGACACAATGGAAAAGCTCAACATCACCAGCTGCAAGAAGGCCAGCAGCCGACTGTGGAGCAACCTATTGCTCATATACAAGTTTAAGCTGAAGCTGTAAAATTTAGAACAAGCCAACAAGAGCCTAAGTATGACCTTCAGTATATCCCCCCTGAATTTAGAAACCATCTTAAGAATAGATTTGATACATTAAACACTAATGACTGAAGACCACATGAGTTGTGGGATGACATCAGGACATCATATATGAAGAATACAGGAGACCATTAAAAAGACAGGAAAGAAAGAAAAGGCCAAAATGGATGTCAGAGAGACTCTGAAACTTGCTCTTGAACATAGAGTAGCTAAAGCAAAAGAAAGAAATGACAAAGTAAAAGAGTTGAATAGAAGATTTCAAAGGGTGGGTCGTGAAGAAAAAGTAAAGTATTTTAATGACATGTGGAAAGACCTGGAGATAGAAAACCAAATGGGAAGAACACATTTGGCCTTCCTCAAGCTGAGAAAACTGAAGAAAAGTTCGGGCACTGAGTTGCAATATCGAAGGATTCTATGGAAAAAATATTAAACGACACAAGATGCATACAAAGAAGATAGAAAGAATATAGAGAGTCAGTATGCCAAAAAGAATTGATCAACATTCCACCATTCCAGGAGGTAGCATATGATCAGGAACAGAAGGTACTGAAGGAAGAGCTCTATATGCACTGAAGGCACTGGTGAAAAACCAGGCTCCAGGGATTGATGGAATACCTACTGAGATGTTTCAACAAATGGATGCAGCCCTGGAAGTGCTTACTCATCTATACCAAGAAATTAGAAAGACAGCTGCCTGGACAACCGACTGAAAGAGATCTATATTTATGTCTATTCCAAAGAAAGGTGATCCAACTGAATGTGGAAATTATCAAACAATTGCATTAATATCTCACGCAAGTAAAATTTTGCTGAAGGGCATTCAAAAGCAGCTGCAGCAGTACGTCCATAGGGAACTGACAGAAATTCGAGCTGAACGTAGAAAAAAACATGGAAAGAGAGATAAAATTGCTGATATTAAATGTATCTTGGCTGAAAGTAAAGAATGCCAAAAGATGTTTACCTGTGTTTTGTTGACTATGCAAAGGCATTCAACTATGTGGATCATAGCAAATTATGGATAATATTGGAAAAAATGGGAATTCCAGAACACTTAATTGTGCTCATGAGGAACCTGTACATGGATCAAAAAGCAGTCGTACAAACAGAACAAGGGGATACTGCCTGGTTTAAATTCAGGAAAGGTGTACATCACTGTTGTATCCTTTCACCATACTAATTTAATCTGTATGCAGAGCAAATAAGCCAAGAAGCTGGACTACATGAACAAGAATGCAGCCTCAGGATTGGAGGAAGACTCATTAACAACCTGCATGATGCAGATGACACAACTTTGCTTGAGGAAAGTGAAGAGAACTAGAAGCACCTACCGATGATATCAAAGACCACAGCCTTCACTATGGATTACACCTCAACATAAAGAAAACAAAAATCCTCACAATTGGACTAATAAGCTGCATCATGATAAGTGGAGAAAAGATTGAAGTTGTCAAGGGTTTCATTTTACTTGAATCTGCAATCAACCCCCATGGAAGTAGTAGTAAAGAAATCAAAAGATGTATTGCATTGGGTAAATTTGCTGCAAAAGATCTCTTTCAAGTGTTAAAAAGCAATGATATCACCTTGAAGATTAAGGTGCGCCTTACCCAAGCCATGGAGTTTTCAATCACCTCATATGCATGCTAAAGCTGAGCAATGAATAAGGAAGAACGAAGAAGAATTGATGCCTTTGAATTATGGTGTTGAGGAAGAATATTAAATAGTCCATGGAATGCCAAAAGAACAAACAAATCTGTCTTGGAAGAAGTACAGCCCAAATGCTCCTCAGAAGAAACTATGGAAAGACTTTGTCTCAAGTTCTTTGGACATTGTATCAGGAGATACCAGTCCCTGGAGGAGTACATTATGTTTGATAGAAGGTCAGCAGGTCAGCAAAATGATGAAGACTCTCAACGAGATGGATGACACCTTGGCTGCAACAATGGGCTCAAGCATAACAGGGATTGTGAAGTTGGTGCAGGACTAGGCAGTGTTTCATTCTGTTGTTCATAGGTTCGCTATGAGTTGGAAGGGACTCAGTGGCATCTAATGACAACAACAAGAACATTTAAATCAAAATGTGATAGTATATAATTAATTAATTCAAATTTCAACTATAGAATATTAATGCACATTAAAAATAAAATTGCATGTATGAAGATTTTGATATATATAGCAAAACCTTGGCATCATATAATTATAAACAAGGTAGCAAAGAGGATTGAGTATCTATTTCAAGACCTGTATTTGGTATTTTATTTGCTTGCTTTATTTGATTGCCATACCACCCTTGTTAAACAGATTATCATTTTTCCTCTTTTGTACACATGAGGCATAATAAGTTGTGGAGAATTCTAAGCCTCATTCCCTTCCATTATACTACTTTATATCTCTGTGCCTCATACCTAATAGCTTAAAGCTATACACAAAAATTTAAAAATAGGAAGTAGGATATGGGAATAGATTAGGCATTGTTTTTGTTAATATGCTCTTTATAATTCCCATCAATAGCAAAGACATTAAACCAATTATTTCTTGAAAATCAATCTTCAAAAAAAAATTCCACTTGACACTGTAGACAAATTTAGAAAAAGAGTGTAAAAATATCCATGCCCTTTTGAAAAATTAAAGCAATAAGGTCTCTGTCAAATGTAACTGACATATTACGGCTCCCTCTGTACTATGATGGCAATATACAAATACATAAAAAAAAAATACCCATGTATAAATATAGGTAGCCTTCCCATGGCTATATATTACTTTAGAAAATACTATCTCCTAAGCATGTGGAATTTAGAGTTTTCAGGTGAAGGACCCAACCACCCATATTTAGAGCAGCACAAAAGAGGTGGGAGAAAAGTACAAGTGTCATGGAAAGGAAAGTCCTTTTAAGTATCAAAATTGCTCCAACAGATGCCATGATAGCTTATTTTTCATATTCTATAATTTTCACTGTAGTAAATGTATTGCAATAATACCTCAGGTGTCAAATTAATTGGGTGGAGAAATCAAATGATACAAAACAGGTTTGTAAAATTTTAAATATAAAACTGAAACATACTCAGGTCACATGTTATACTGTAAGTCAATTTGGGGAATTTATTTAATTCCTGTCCTATAAGGTACTAAAAATATGGGGAAAAAGCAGGGTGAAGATCAAGAGGAATATAAAGAATGATTTTCAGGGCAGGGCGGGGGGGAAATGGTCTGTTGAAAGACCTCCCAACCGCCAAAGCTGGAAAAATTTAAGCAACAACAAAAATAAGAGAGTTTTGGATTATAACCAAAATTATAAGATAAATATATATGAGTCTATACTGATACAAACAAATGATTGAATAAAAAGAAGTAAGTGAACAAATCTCCCATGTATAAAAATTGCAAGTAATAAGGTACTCCCCTGTACTGAAGGATTTCTGCCATCTGCCTCCCAAGGGTGTTCTACATTTAGGGACTTGCTTCAAAGGAATAGAGAAGAAGAAAACGAAAACAAAATCTAATTTATCGTGAATAAACCTGCCCAAAACTACCTCAACCAAGTGATGAATGTTAATATCACCAGTGATATCATATACATTTTGATATGATCTGATGAAAAAAGACACTTTACTTCTGTGATATTCTTTCCAAAAAGCCATCACCTCAATGTACTTCTGAAAAAAAAGGAAAAATTAAAAAAAAAAAAAGACTTCCTCAGATTGCGAGACATTCTATAAGAAACCTGCTCAGTACACACCAAGACTGTCAAGATAATGGAAAAAAAAAAATTCAAAAACTGTTCTAGACCAGAGGAGACTGGAGAGCAATGTCAAATGAAGACAGTGTGGTATCTGAATCAGATCGTGAAACAGAAGGAGGGCATTAATTTAAAAATTGGTAAAATGCCAATAAGTCTAAATTACGGTTAATAGAAATGTACCAAGGTTAATATCTTAGTTTTGATAAATATTCCAAGGTAATGCAAAATGTTAAAATGGGAGAAACTGGTTGTAAGGAGTACTAGTATTCTAGGGCTACCATAACAAAGTTCCATAAACTGGTTGCTGGGTGGCTTACACAACAAAAATTCATTCTCTCACATTTCATACATACATATATATATATATACACACACACACACACAAAGTCCATGCATCGTAGTTTCAACAGAAGCATTGCCTGCAGGGAAGGCAAACTCATATTCAGAGTAAGTGTCTATGCCAGTAAGAACAAAACCTTGCCCCTTCTATGGTAGAAGCAGTCCAATGTAATTATCCCGAGGAATGGAGCCATATTTGTGACCTAATGTTGGTCTCTTTTGCTGCCAGATTGGACACTCAACTGTGCTATAGCCAGCTTATTGTGTAGAAGTAAAAATTGCTGAGCCCATGCATAACCTCCATCTCTATCATCATGGTCACTTTGTTCATGAGCCCATTGAGCAATGACAGGAGAGCCTGGGGAAAGAGGATGACAGGTATCCATAGAACACATTGTCCTATCCACTTGGTTATTAAAATGTTCCTCTGCTGTGGTCACCATTTGATAAATATTCTCCAGATATCTTCACATCTTTTGCCCATTGACAGGGGTCTATCCATATACCTCATCTTCGGATCTCCTTTTTACCAATTTTCTAGTCATGTTAATTTCAACTCCCTGACCTTCCAGACAAACCATGAGACAGAGCCCATCAATTGGTATACAAATACATATCTGGCCATTTCTCCTTCTAAGTAAAATGACCAACAGGTGCTGTGCTCAAATTTCTGTTCCACTAGGAGGTTTTCACTTCACCACTGTCCTGAGGGAAGTCCCAGAAAGAGGCTTCAGTGCAGCAGCTATTCACTTTTGAGTAGTGCCTGCATTATCATACCAAGCCATTTGTAAACCAGATGTGTGTTTTCTCTTCCTCAGTCAACTGATTGTAAGGAATTTTCAATGAGGTCACACTTGCAGGCTGTGAGAGAAAAGATAACATAGCAGGAGTGAGGACCAGGAAATTTGGGTCACTTCTTCATGTAACTTACTATGTCTTTAGGGCCTCCTGGAGCACAGTTTTGTATATACCACTTCCATTTAATGATGTTGTACTGCTGTGCACACCCAAATTTAAGGCTTGGTGGGTCAGACCACTCCCAGTTATTATAGGTAGCACAGGTGGTATGGCTCATAGTGAAGTATTCAGTCTCTACTAAGGCATAGTAGCAAATGAAAAGCTGTTTCTCAAAAGAAGAGTAGTTATCTTCAAACGATGGTAGAACTTTGCTCCTAAATCTAAGGATATGCACTGTGATTCATCTAAAGGGGACTGCCAAAGGTTCCAAAGAGCATCTCTATCTGTAACTGACCTTCTGTGCACCGTTGGATCTGCCGGATCATGTGACCAAAATAAAAAAGAAGATTGCATAGCAGCCTGGGTCCCACTCAAATCTAGCATCTTTCCTGGTCACAGTAAATTAGTTGGAGTAATGCACACAAATCAGGACTATTTTACCTCCAAAATCCGAAGAGAATCACAAGGAATTTTTCATCCTTTTTGATTGTAGGATGGGTCAGATGCAACAATATATCCTTCACCTTAAAAAAAAATCACAGCATGTCCCACACCACTGAAACTCCAGAGATTGCACTATGGTGGAAGGCTCTAGGATTTTTGTCAGATTTATTTCCTACCATCTGATGCACAAACGTCTTACAAATAAGTCTAGAATAGTTCCTATTTCCTGTTCATGAGGTCTACTCCACATGATGTCATCAATGTAATGGACCGGTGTGACGTGAAGAGGAAAGAAAAACACATCCCTTCACACTAAATTATGATATAGGGCTTGAGAGTTGATATATCCTTGGGTAGGACAGTGAAGGTGTATTTTGGCCTTACCAACTGAAAACATACTGCTTCTGTTAGTCTTTATCAACAAGCATAAAGAAAAAAAAAGCATTTCTATATCAATAGCTACATGGCAGTAATAGGATAGATGTGAATTTGCTCAATCAGTGAAACCAAGTCTGGAACTGCAGCTGCAATTGGAGTCCCTACCTGGTTGAATGTGTGATAACCGTCTTAGTTATCTAGTACTGGTATAACAGGAATAACACAAGTGGATGGCTTTAACAAACAGAAGTTTATTCTTTCACTGTCTAGGAGGGTAGAAGTTCGAGTTCAGGGTGCCAACCTCAGGGGAAGGCTTCCTCTCTGTGTCAGTTCTTGGTCAAGGTCCTTGTCATCAATCTTCCCCTGGTCTAGAAGCATCTCAGTGTAGGAACCCCAGGTCTAAAGTGTGAACTTCCCTGCTTAGTTCGTCATTTTTGTCAGTAGGAGGTTCCCCGTCTCTCTGCTAGATTCTCTCTTTTATATCTCAAAAGAGATTGACTCAATATACAACCTAATCTTGTAGATTGAATCCTGCCTCATTAACATAAATGCCTCTAGTCCTGCCTCGTTAACATCATAGAAGTAGGATTTACAACACATACGAAAGTCACATCAGATGACAAAATGGTGGGTGATCACACAATACTGGGAATCATGTCCTAGCCAAGTTGACACATATTTTAGGGAAAAACAATTTGATCCATAACAATAATCCATTGCCATTCTCCAAGATCCATCTGATTTCTGCAAAGGCAAAATAGGTGAATTGAATGGGTATGTGTTGAAAATTATCACCTCTGCATCAGTCAAGTCCTTAATAGTGGCACTAATCTCTGCAGTCTCTCCAAGAATGTGGTTTATTAATTTTCTATGTAGAGGCAGTTCTAGTGATATCTACTTGTTTTCTATCCTAATATCTCTCACTCCACAGATCTGGAAGATATTGGTATATTTCTGCCAGTTGTTGAGTTCATCTATTTCAATTATGCATTCTGGAATGAAGAAATAATCACAGGTTGGGTGCTAAAAGACCCACTGTATCCACTGTCAGATGGACTTGAGCTGAAGCTCTGTTGATCAACTGACTTCCAAAACTCCTTACTTTGACTGGTGGACCAGAGTGACATGTTGGGTCTCCTGGAACTAGTGTCAGATCACAGCTAGTGTTCAATGATCCCAAAAGTTTGATTATTTCTTTTTCTTCAGTGCACAGTCACACTGATAAAAGGCCAAGGTCCTTTTGGGGAAACCTGGGAAAAAAATTAACTGTGCATTTCTGACAAAGTAGTGGGATCTTTCCTCAAGGGTATCCTGCATCTGCTTCATTCAAGAGGCTGTGGCTCTATAAACTAGCTCAAGCCTCAGAATTGATTTAGGGGCCGTGACTGTCTGCTTTGGTAAATCAAATTAGACTTGTGTTCCTTTGACCAAGAGCTCTTCTACTTATACAGATGAAACAATAATTTTGTTATCTTCCCATCTGTTTCACTTCTAGGGATACCACGATGAACTAGCCAATGGTATAGATCTATGTGAGTTAGGCTGTTCTGATTACTTCTTTGACTCTGTTGTCCATTGTGATTACTACACTCCCCTTATCTTTAATGATTAAGTGCTATCACGTGGCCACTGCCACTCTGGAATAAGCATCTATGTGCCCCACTTCTGCTGCAGCAGTTCCTGCTGTAGTATCTAACATACATAGAAGATCAATCACAGAGCTCTTCAAAGGTGCTGAGGCTTTGTTAAGAATTGGATTGTATCTTCCAAAACTAGTTGTTGAAGTCCTAACTCCTGTGCATATAATTATGACCCTGTTTGAAAATAGAGGTTTCTTTCTTATGTTAATGACGCAAATTGATCAGGGTAGATCCTAAGTTTAATCACTTCTCAGTGATGTCTTTTAGAAAGGCACAGTGACACACACATGGGGGGAGGCTGGCAGAGGGTACAGATGACACAGGACAAACATCTGCAAGGAAAGGAACAGTAAGGATTGCTGGCAGTCACCAGCAGAAACTAGAAGAGAAGAACATGGAATGAAATGACATAGCCAAGACTTTGGTTTGGACACTTAGCCTCCAGAACTGTGAGAAAATAAATTTCTATTCTGTAAATACACCAATTTGTAATATTTCTGTAATGGCAGCACTAGCAAACCAAGGCAGACTTTTTCGTAAATTTACTCTTTACAGACATGGTGAAAGATGTGTCCTCTAGACAGTCACAGAGTCGGTGAGTGGGTCTTACATGATAAATCCACTCTAACATTCCAATTTCCCTAACCTTTGGATATCTCCTTCTACAATACAATAAGAAAATTCTGACATTCTTCATTTAGCATAAGCCACCCTTTGGCCCATGTTTCAGCCAATAACTCAGAAAAAAAAAATGTTATAGCCCATTCTAACCCCTCTAGCTGAAACACTGAATCCAAAGGCTCTGCTCAGTCCATATCAATAAATTTGGTTTTATACAATTATACCTTCCTTTCACCATTATCCCACACCCTTAATATCCATTCCAAACATATTCTTGAGATTTCGTTCTGCACAAATTAGAAAAAATCCTAGAGTTCTTCTACAGTGTAGCTCACCTCCTCATGAGTCACATTTTGTACCTCACCTTTAGGGATCTGCTGGAACTTGAGTTTAACTGTAGATCTAGAAGCGAAGTCAGGTTGTAAGGATTGGGACTAAGGAGAGTCAGCAGTGTCTTGCATGGTCATTGGCTCAAGAGAAACCCTTACAGTTTCTTCTGGAAAACCTGTGTTAGTCTTCTCAATAGGGGATAGAAGGGCAGATTCTACTGACAAAAAAAGACTCAGCAGAATTTAGGGATTCAGTGTTCCCAACCTTATCAGTATCTGCCATTATGTATTCATTCCAACTTTTAGGATCTTATTCCTTCTCAATCAATGCCTTCATTTTAACATAAGACATTCTATCAAGCTGAGAATGCAATTTGTGTAGCGATTCAGCCATTTTTGCGTGAGACTCTAGGACTGGTTATTAGCAATCTCAGTTGAGTGGTCAGAGGATATAAGGTTATCTTTCAGCGCATACATTGAAATTTTCAGGTCATTTATGTGACACTTGAGCAGTGAACTGGAAGCCCTGTGCTTGTCTTTTATTTTCCCACTTTGTCCAGTGAAATTGTGAGCAACCAATGTCATTATAGTCATCATATTGGCAAAAATGTCCTAAGGTGTCAAATATATGACCAACCAGAACATTGTATCTTATTAGTATTTGATTAGGAGTATGCCCTGGTGAAATTTGGGGTATCTCTATTGTTTCTTCATGCCATGGGCTATCATTGACAACTCTCCTATTAGAAATAGCGTCATTAGTGCCTTTAAATCTAGCTAGATTTGAGAATCTATCCCAGAAACTCCAGAACCAATTCAGAAAACTCATCTTTAAGATTCTGTTCCACAAGAACAACACTCAGTACCAAAAATCTGTCTTAGTCAAGCCTCGAGAGAAACAGAACCAATTACATACAGATGACAGATAGATCGATAGATGATAGATAGACAGATGATAGATTGATAGATAGATAGACAGACAGATAGGTAGATGGATGATAGATAGATGGACAGATAGATATAAGAGAGAGAGACAGAGTGTGGTATTATCACTTTTGTGTGGCCTTACTAACCATCGTTTTGTAACTTCCATCCAAGTGTTTGGGCGAGACTGTGTGATAAGGAAATTGTGGCCCACCAAATGGATCAATCAGTTTTGCCATCTCACTGGGCTTGAAATGAGCCACACCAGAAGCAGGAAGGAGAAATACCACCACTACCAAGGAAAAAGAGCCAGCAAGTCCTTTGGACCCGTGACCCCTGTGCTAAGAAGCTCCTGAAACCAGAAGACAGAGGGAGAACTGTAGTATTAAAGGCAGTGAGAAGCAGCAGCAGAGACCCAGCTGCAGGACATGGTGTGTGGGCTTCCTGGCCTACAAAGAGAGAAAGATGAGTGCCCTTGGGCAGAGACCTAGGGTCAGGGAGAAATGTGCCTGCCAGCATGGCTGGGAAGAGGCTGTCCTGATGGAAGAACTGTATTCTGAGTGTTCCTGAGCCTGAATTTTAACTGTCACTTCTATAAGAACCCCCATAATTGTATTTTATGAGTTCTGTGTGGCCATTGCAATGAAATATCAAACCCAGCAGAGAAGTAGAGATTGCAGTGGGAGGGAAAGTTGGTGTCAGAATTAGTAAAGATGGCAGAGAGAGAGCCATATCTGACCTCTACCTCATGGGAATCAGCTTTGGGCTGTTGGTCTTGATTCTCCTTCCCGCTTGTAAAATTAGAGGTCAGACATCTCCTCAATGCCATTTTTTACAGAGAGACAGAGACAGAGACAGAGATGAAGGAACTGGCTCATGAATTGTGATGACTTCGAAGTTCAAAATCCATAGGTCAGGTGATGGGCTGGAAACTTTGATGGTTTAAACAAGAGAATTTTTTTTCTCTTAAAGTTCTGGAGGCTATAAGCCTGAATTCAGGGTGTTGGCAGAGCTATGCCCTCTCTGAAACCTCTAAGGGAAAATCCTTCCTTGTATCTTTCAGCTTCTGGTTGTCCTAAGCATTCTTTAGATTTTGGCAGGATAACTCCAACTCTGTTCTTTTAGAGTACATGCTGCATTATTTATGAGTGAAATTTCATGATGTCTAGAACTTATTTTCCACCGGTTTGGCAAATAATATGACAATATGTAGATATCAATATGGATATTGATATAGTTAGTGACAGAGATATAAAGCAAATAAAACCAAATATTAAAATATATATATATTTAATCACTTGAATTATTTTTTGCCTTGTATGTAGATCTAATTTATTTTTAAAAGCTGGGGAAAATAGTGAAACTGATTTTTTTCAGAATTGTGCTTTTTATTATGGAGGAAAATGAGCTAATAAATACCAGAAAAAATAAAAAGAGCAAAAAGCAAAGGAAACAAAATAAGCATGGTGATTGGATTCTTTAGTAAAGACAAACAAATTAATCAAATCATAGAATACTAGATTTATATATTTGTCTTTTTGACCTCACCTGTCTGAAAATTTATGTATAGGTTCCCCACAAGCACAATTAAGTGTTCTGGAATTCCCATTCTTCACAATATTATCCATAATTTGTTAAGAGTTGATGCCTTTGAATTGTGGTGTCGGTGAAGAATATTGCATATACCATGGACTGCCAAGGAACGAACAAATCTGTCTTGGAAGAAATAAAACCAGAATGCTCCTTAGAAGCAAGGATAGCGAGACTGTGTCTTAGATACTTTGGCCATGTTGTCAGGAGGGATCAGTACCTGGTGAAGGACATCATGCTTGGTAAAGTACAGACTCAGCAGAAAAGAGAAAGACCCTCAATGAGATATGGTGACACAGTGGCTGCAACAATGGACTCAAGCTTAACAACGATTGTAAGGATGGTGCAGGACTAGGCAGTGTTTCGTTCTGTTGTGTATAGGGTCGCTATGAGTCAGAAGTGACTCAATGGCACCTAACAACAACAAAGTCTGGAAATAAATAAAATTACAGTAATGAAAACCAGCCTGTCTGTATTTAACTTAGTTTTATTCCCTCAGTATTAACCCAGAAGCCCTTAAAAAGATATTATGACCATGGTAGCTGGCACTCCAATATCCATGCACTAAAATTGAGGATACTAAGCTAATAATGGAAACCCTGGTGGCTTAGTGGTTAAGATCTATGGCTGCTAACAAAAAGGGCAGCAGTTCGAATCCACCAGGTGCTCCTTGGAAATCATATGGGGCAGCTCTACTCTGTCCTATAGGGTCACTATGTGTAGGAATAGACTTGATGGGCAATGGGTTTATTTTAAGCTAATAATTTTTTTTTTTTAATAGTTTTCCAGTTAACCCTGGTGTTAACTTCTTATGGAATCAACTTTCTACCTGAATCCCTGGCATCTATCTGTCTGAGTTTGTTCTCAGGCCAACATGAGATTCTTGTCCCATAAGTAGATTGGTCCAGAGGACAGGCAGTACACTCAGAGAGGAATAGGATTTGAAGTACAAATGCCCCTACTTTCCTTGCCCATTGGTGGAACAATTCTGACGTGTGTTCTGAAGTCACTGAAAAGATTCTTGACTGGTGTAAATTACCATACCCAGGGTGTAACTCACTTATTAGCAAATGTTGTTTTCCTTCCTATCCTGCATCCCTACCTCTCTCTCATGGTTCATCCTGAGACCACTTCCCAGATAAATCATTTTTCTTATTTGTGATTTAATGGGCTCCAGTTCATGGCTACCTATGTATAATGAACCAAAACGTTGCCCAATCTTTTGACATTTTCATGATCATTGGTATTCCAGATAAATTATTGTGAATTAAATTCTTGTCTCAGAGTCAGCTTTTAGAGGAAAGTGTATTATCAAGAAACACAAAACCCATTGCCATCAATTCCTACTCATAACATTCCTCTAGGACAGAGAACTACCCCATAGAATTTCTAAGGCTGTAAATCTTTACAGAAGCTGACTGCCACATCTGTCTCCTGCAGAGTAGCTTTTGGGTTTGAACCACTGACTTTTCAGTAAGCAGCCAATCACTTAACCAGTGTACCACCAAGGCTCCAGGAACCTACATTGAGAAAGGCATATTACCTAAAGCTTGCAAATTAGTCTAGAGGGAATAGAAGCAGAAGTAGATACAAGGAAATATTTCTTCCTTCTAGAGGAAAGAAACAAGGGAAGGGTGGCCAATTGTCCTTCAGAAAAGTGTTGTATCTGAATGAGTCCTGGGAATTCTCCAATCCCCTTGATTCGAGCTTAAGAATGAATCAGCTTAAGAGAGAGAGAAAGGAAGGAAGGGAGGGAGGGAGGGAAAGAGAGAGAGAAAGAAAGAAAAAGAGAGAAAGGGAGAGAGAGAAAGAAAGAAAGAAAAGAAAAGAGAGAGAGAGAAAGAAAGAAAGAGAGAAAGAAAGAGAGAAAGAAAGAGAGAAAGAAAGAGAAAAAGAGAGAGAGAAAGAAAGAAAAAGAGAGAGAGAAAGAAAGAAAGAAAGAGTGAAAAAGAAAGAGAGAGAGAAAGAAAAAACAAATCGAGTCCTGATTCATCACTTCTAAAACTCAGAATAGTTTTGGGTCTTATTAGGTGGCATCACAGATTTCTATACTTGTGAACTAGTTTGAATCTCTTTCTTTCTTTTTTGGTCACTGTAAGCCAATATTACCCTAAATGATACAGAAGCATTTGTGGTAGAAATTGGCTTTGGGAGCATAGTTGAAGGCCAAATGCTATTTTTAAGGCAGTTAATGTAAGAATGGAAATATATTACTTGTGAAATTCAAAGAAAGGAAATGTGACTGATAGAATTGTTGAGGAAAGCTCCCCTCAGGACTAGCACTTTCTATGCCTTTTCTACTACCTCCTTCACAATTAGTTTGGCCATTAGCTCAAACTCCTCTATCACTATTAGTTCATTTATTCAGCTAACATTTATCGATCATTTCCAATATGCTCATCTTTGTGTTTGATTCTAGAATGAAAAAAAGTACAGTCTCTTTCCTCAAGGAATACACGGATTATAAATATCAATTATTATCGAAATTCAAAAGAGCCATGATAGAGATGGCACTAGTTTTTTTTTTTTTTTTTATGATAGAGATAGGCATATGGTGGAGCAATGGATGCCCAGAGAAAGCAATGGTTATATCATACTTTAGAGTTAGATAGGTCTAAAACTTAACAGATGAGTGGGTGAACCAGAAGAAGAAGGAGGATTACAAACAAAGAATTTTAGGTGTGGAGAGAGAAGGATATTCCAGGCAAAGGGAATAATTTTGTGAAAAAGTACTGAAACAGGGGAAGCGTAATTCATGTTATGAAGTACACATATTCAACATGGTATATGAGTCAGAATCCATCACTAGGTGAGTTTGGAGCCAGATGAGTGTGATGCAAAAAAATTAAAATGTTTTACTTTGTCCTGAAGTAAAGGATGTTATGATTAGATTTCTATTTGGGAAAGATCACACTGGCAGTACAGCAGAGAATAAATTAGGGAAAATATAATTGAGGGCAAGGAAGAGAGTTAACAGTCTGTATGCTATTCTAAGCAAACTTTCCTAAGAGTAGTGGTGAAAGAAAAACAGAGAGGAATTTAAGAACCATTAGAGAAGCACAGAAGCATTAGAAAAACAGAATCACAGGACTTGCTGAGTTACTGGACTTGGGGACAGAAAAGACAAAAAATTGTCAGGGTCAGGTCTCATGTTTCTTGCCTGAGTGAACAAGTGAACAGAGAGACCATGGTAGAGAATTGGTTCATCTTGATAGAAAATACAGGGAAAGAAAAAAGTGAGAGAGGGTTTGAGCAAGGCTTTGGACATGCTAATTTTTAGGCATCTATGAGATTTTTTTTTATGAGATATCTGGGAAACCCTGGTGGCTTAGTGGTTAAGTGCTACGGCTGCTAACCCAAGGGTCAGCAGTTCAAATCCACCAGGCGCTCCTTGGGAACTCTATGGAGCAGTTCTACTCTCTCCTATAGGGTCGCTATGAGTCGGAATTGACTCGACGGCACTGGGTGGTTTTTTGTTTTTTTTTTTAAATGAGATATCTGAGTGACTGGATCCTATATTAAAAATTTAACTCCTAAGATTTGGGAAAGTGGCTTAGACTAGACATACATATTTTTAAATTTTGAATTTGTAGGTGCCTATTTTTTTTTTTAATAAATTTTTTTTTTTTTTTATTTATGTCATGGGTGTAAATACTATTAAAATTAAGGAGTTTAACACTCATTCTTTTTTTTTCCCCCCACTGGTGTTCCAAAAGAAAATAGAAGTCCAAATTAGACTAAAAGCAATTCATTTTAAAAATGGATCAGGCTAATTCTCTAAAACTCCGGTAATAAAGAGGACTATTTAGTAAAGGTAGACTGGAGAAGGAAAATGGACCTGAAGTAAGAATAGAATTTTCAAAGTATTTCTCAAATGATTACAATTTTCCTGCCAATTCCTAGCCTGGAAAACTCTAACACAGATAGAGTAGGCCTTGTTACAACTTCCAGAAGTAGCTGGTGACTTAATGTGGCAAGCGGAAATGCAAGCCCAGCCATCCCACCTGAGCAGAAGTGGTTAAGAGAGTAGTGGAGAATGTGCCAGGCATGGGCTCTGTGGCCTCAACATTGTAGCTCTGCTTTATAGAGAACATAGCCCAGTAAATGTTAGACTCTTACCAATCTTCCTTCATATTCTTTTTGTGCAAATACGAAAGTAGACAGTGGAGTGAAGCTCCCTCTTAAGGTATTGCCTGAATAGGGAAAGAACAGAAGAAATCTCGATATGACTTACCTATTGTGGGTAAAATAGCTAATTTTTCTTAATCACTGACTCATGAATAAAAAGTTAATTGTTCACACCCCAATGATAAGTTTACCCAGGAGAGGATATTAATGAAGGAGATGAGAAACAAAGACAAATCACTAGAGAACAGGAAGAAATTAAAAAAAAAAAAAAAAAAAGGAGTAGACAGAAGAAAAGAGGCATATAAAAGAAATAGTAAGGTGAAAAATGAGGAAGAGTGATACAAAAGTAAGGGCACATGTATTGTTCAGATCTTGGCTTCTAATACTATTCTACTATAAAAGAAACCAGGGCTCCCTGAAGAAACAGTCTATACTAGGACTGGTGAAGCAAAGATATGAAATGAATTTTAAGTGTCTTAGAGTTCCATGAAATAAGGATGGAAAACAAAATAAAGAAAAATGAAATAAATCAAAACAAACAAGCAACAATGATGGCAGTATGCCAAAGGGACAAAAAACCCAGCTGAAGGAGTTCCCAATTGACAAAGCTAGAAAAATTTGAGCAAACAAAGTTGTTTTGGATTGCATCCCAAAATATAATGTAAATATTTGTAAATTCATACTGTCACAAATAAAGTATTAAATACATAAATAAAAGGGTGAGAATAAACACATATCCCGTACAGAATAATTCCAAATAATTTTTTGTAGATACCCTGCCCTAAAGGAAGTAGAATATAACTCCCACTTATTAAGTGTGGACTGTGAATAGTAACTTCTTTATAAAGAAAACAGAATAGAAAGAGAGGAAAAATAGTAGCTTTACAGTTAAACTTCATCAGTGATAAATCGTGGTATTAATATGTACCCTTGATTTAATGTGATAAGAATTATCACTTTACCTCTGTGGTTTCGCATCAAAAAATCCATAACCCTAATTTAATAACGAGAAAAATATTAGACAAATTCCAGTTGAAAGATTGTGTACAGAGTACCTAACCAGCACTTCCCAAAACTGTCAAAGTCATCAAAAAAAAAAAGAAAAGAAAGACTGAGAAATTGGCACCACCAAGAGGCCCCTAAGGAGACATGAAGGCTAAATGTAATGCAGTGTCCTAGTTGTGATCGTGGAAGAGAAAAAAAGAACTAAGCAAAAAATACGAAAGCCAGGATAAAGTACATACTAGATTTTACCATAATGTATCGATATCATTTCACTAATTCTGACAAATGTACCACACTAATGTTGTTAGTTGCCGTACAGTCCATTCTGATTCATGGGGACTCACACTAGTATAAGTTGTTAATAACAATGTAAACATGGTGTGGGGTGTATGGGAACTGCCTGTTCCCATATCTATCTTCTCAATTTTTATGTAAATCTAAAATTATTCAGAAGTAAGTGTTCATTAAAAAAAAAAAAAGCAAAGGATCCAAGTTTCAAGAACGAGGGAGTGGTCAAGTAACACCTACAGCAAATGGAGTCGAGAAAATAATGACCAAAGAGTGGTTGTTGGGTTTGATGAACAGCATTTCTTTAGAGATGCTGGAAAGAGCCACATGAATGCAAGAGAACAGAAAACATATTGCTGTCAACTGGGCAGTGGATGGTAATTTAAACAGTGATGACAGCACGTGTAAAACTCTTTAAAAAAATAATAACTCCCTTGTAAAATGGAAAGAGAAAAAGAGGTAGAGAGAGAGAGCATTGTAATAAATGTTTGTAAACTATAAACAGAGGTGAAAGTATATTAAACAGAAGTTTAAAAGAGAAGGAAGTGAGTAAATAACTGGTTGTCAAGTCCCCAAGACAACAGAGTGAATCTTATCTAGAACACAGGGAGAAAAAAATAGCCCTGAATAAGGAGAAAATATTTATCTTTCTCAGACAGAAAGGATGACAGTAGCAATGAGTGAATATACGTATAATCCAAGGAAATTTGAGAAAGAAGATACAACAATTTCATGTCCTTAGTGAGCATGGCTGCTCACAAATGTTATTTAAAAATAGGTATACTTTTACTTTATTGTCTTAAAAAAGTCATGTGTTTCTTAGTCTATAGTCATGAAGTCTTTCTTTCCTTGAAGTAGTTTGTTCCAGCTCTTTTTCCTAATATTGGTAAACTTCTCAATATTAAAATTTCTGCATCATATTTTATAGTTATGTAATAGTTTCTTATTACTCAATATTGTTTTCAAAAATCTACTCATATTGACACATATGGATTTAGTTTATTTATTAATAGCAGTTTATCTCATCAGTGACTTTAATATTTCACCGTATGAATTAAAGTACATTTTTCAATGCTTTATGCATGATCTTGTAGGTTCATATTATGGTAATCAAGTACAAAAATTTCTCAGTGATATAATCTGATAATCAGAATACTGTGACCTAAAATAGGAATAGCTTCAGCAACTGTTATTTCCTCTTTTCTGGGCTAAAGGCTCAAGGTTTTGTTTTGCTTTATTTTTTAATTGGCCCTACAGGTTTCAGGTACCGAGCATAATTTTGACTAATAATTTTGTACAAGTAAATATATTGTTAAGTTTAATGGAAACTACAAAAAGGAAGAGGACACAATGCACAAAATATTATGATACAAGAGAGACTGTGACAAGTGCTAGAATAGAATTAGAGCATGTTATAAACACCAATCAGATGGAGTGATTTTTAAATTTCAACCAGAGGAATGGGATGTCTTCATAAAAATTGTGGTGTTTAACTCAACCTCAAAAGATGATAATGATTTCTATAGAAAAATAAGGTTCAGAGGTGGGAATAGAAGCTATTATAAGTGGAAGAGAAAATGTAAGCAAGGCAATGAGGGAAAGATTCTGAAGTGTGTTCAAGAGCAGAGTGTTAATGGAATATTTTGGATGGAGCATAGAGATGTAAAGATAAAGCTGGAAAGGTATTCTGTGGCCATCTTACATAGGTCCTTAAATACTATGCTATGAGAGGTAGGGCCAAGACAACTAACTAGTCAGAAGCTTCCGCTGAACCCTCTTGCAACAAAGACCTGAGAAAAACAAGTGAATTGATTACATGTGTGACAATCTACGAATCCTAGCATCAAACACAGAACTAAGGAATCGATCTGAGTGACTGGGGAGCAAGAGACAGTGCAGAAGCAGTGATGAGTTGCAGAGCCCAGGCCATGCCTCAGCTCCGATTCCTTTAGCACGAATGTGGCTGGGATGATGGTAGTTTCCTGAGACACGGCAGATTCGGTACAAGAAGGCAAGCAAAGCAGCGCACCCCTGACCCTGTGGCTTGTCTACAGCACGGCTGCCCGTGGAGTTTAGGAAGCAGCTGCTTCAGTGAAAAAAGGTAAATGAAGTGCCGGCACCCTGACCCCGTGGTGTGACAAGTCTGGTTGTGGGATTTAGGACAGAGCTGCTTCAGCTAAAGAAGGCAAGTGTGGGATGCAACCCTAAAACCCTGGAGCAATCTTGGCAGGGACCCAGCCAGCACACACAGACTACACAAGCCTCTGGAATTTGAGATGAAACAGTGCGCTTGACACAAGATAAGTGATTTTGTCTAACTTACTGCACTGATCAAATAGCTCCTTTTTCTGAAAGTATTCTCTCCTATCTATCTGATACCTCTCCCCTCTACCCACCTCAGCTGGCTTCATGAGCAGTTGAATTCCCTGGGCCTGAGAGAGAACATGCCATGCCCTCTTGGACCCATTCTCCTAGCTTGGGGAAGGAGCAAATTAACAAACTGGGAAAAATACATTCCCAAATCCCCTAAACTGGAAGCTCAGAGCAGAAGCGGCTCCAGTCCAGGCATAAGCAATCCACAGATTTTAGCTTTCACGCCTACATGGAACCAGATGGCTATTATAGTGCAAGGGCCAATCTGTTAGAGGTCTGACTGTAATTGTTTCAGCAGTGCAGCAGAGAGGCAGGTTTGGAGGTCTGATACTGCTCAGCCTGTTAAACAGAGCCCTCACCTACCCACAGCAGGGAACTGAGGGCTGAGGCTCCATCCATGCCACTAGCCACTGGTAAAAGGAGTCTGAGGATAGTGGTGCCTGCCAGTCTTTACAGGTATAAGCATTGGGTGCCTAAGGTACAGCTGCAGAGACCACCCATCAGAGCACTCTAGAGAACGGAAATGCTCTTTCTGCACTGACACTTGGGGGAAGGCTGTCAGCACCCTACATTTCTCAGACTGTGATCCCCTGCTGCTACCAGAAACAAGTGCATACAGCCATCACCACTATTCCTCTAAAACAGTAGGTAAAAGCCTACACCACACAATAGGTAACCAACTATCAGGACACCTGAACTGAATCTATACAAGAATAGTGAATAGACTTACAGGCTCATATACCTGGTAACAGCTCTATCCATCTGCTAACAGGATATTAGTGCTTCAAAATCTCCAATAATCAAGTTAGTGCACTCTAGTAGCCTATTTGGGTATACGGGAAAAAAACAAACCAAGAAGATAGGACACTGTGAGCAAACATAAAATAAATTATTACAATATCTTATTGATGGATCAAAGACAGCAGTAAATATCAAATCACATAAAGAAGCAGGCCATGATTGCTTCAACAAACTCCCAAAACAGAGAATCAATGACTCTCCAGAATGAAAATGTATTCCTGGAATTGCCAGATGCAGAATACAAAAGATTAATATACACAATGCTTGAAGACAACAGGAACAATATCAGGAATGAGATCAGGTAATATACAGAAAAAGCCAAGGAACATACAGATAAAGCAGTTGAAGAAATTAAAAAGATTATTCAAGAACATAATGAAAAAATTTAATAAGCTGCATGAATCCATAGAGAGACAGCAATCATAAATTCAGAAGATTAACAATAAAATTACAGAATTAGACAACTCAACAGGACCACAGATTAGCATAATTGAGGAACTGGAAAGCATAATTCGGGAGATGGAGGATAAGGCACTTGACACCAATATATTTGAAGAAAAATCAGATAAAAGAATTAAAAAAAAAAAATGAAGAAACCTTAAGAATCATGTGGGACTCTATCAAAAAGAATAACTTGTGAGCAGTAGGAATACCAAAACAGGGAGGGATAACAGAAAATACAGAGAGAATAGTTGAAGATTTGCTGGCAGAAAACTTCACAGACACCGTGAAAGATGAATGGATACCTATCCAAGGTGCTCATTGAATCCCATACAAGGTAGATCCCAAAAGAAAGTCACCAAGACATATTCTCATGAAACTTGCCAAGACCAAAGATGAAGAGAAAATTTAAGAGCTGCCAAGGATAAGCAAAAAGTCACCTACAAAGGAGAATAAGAATAAGTTCAGATTACTCGACAGAAACCGTGCATGCAAGAAAACAATGGAAGGACATATGTGGAGCATTGAAAGAGAAAAATTGCCAGCCAAGAATCATATATCCAGAAAAACTGTCTCTTAAATATGAAGGCAAAATTAAGTCATTTACAGATAAACATAAGCTTAGGGAATTTGCAAAAGCCAAACCAAAACTACAAGAAATACTAAAGGGAATTCTCTGGTTAGGAAATCAATAATATTAGATAACAACACAACACTAAGACATAGAACAGAGCATCCAGATATCAACTCAGGCAAGGAAAACACAAAAATAAAATAAGATAAAAAAATTGTCAAAACAGGGAATCAGTGATGTCGTCACATAAAAGATAACAATAATCAATAAAGAGGGACTAAATAAAGTAGGCATAGATCATCCATATGGAGAGGAAATCCAGGTGATACATGGAGTCACAAGTAGGTTTATACTTAGAAATAGAGGTGAATATTAAGGTAACCAAAAAGACTAACAATCCAACACTTCAAAATAAAAACTGAGATAAACATAAAGACTCAGTAAAAATAAATCAACTATAATGAAAAAGAGGAATACATAATTTACAAAAAAAAACTTCTCAGAACAAAAAAGTAAGTGGTAAAATGAAACCGTCAAAAACACAAAAAAGGCATGAAAATGACAGCACTAATCTCATACATATCCATAACTACTCTGAATGTAAATGGACTAAATGCACCAATAAGAAGACAGAGAGTGGTAGAAAAGATAAAAAAAAAAAAAAACTGGATCCATCTATATACTGCCTACAAGAGACACACCTTGGACTTAGAGATGCAAACAAAATAAAACTCAAAGGATGGAAAAAAATACATCATGCAAACCACAATTAAAAAAAAAAAAAACAACAGGACTGGTAAAATTAATTTCTAGCAAAATAGACTTTAAAGTTAAAATCACCACAAAGGATTAAGAAGGACACTATATAATGATTAAAGGAACAACACACCAGAAGAATATAACTATATTAAATATTTACACACCCAAAGACAGGGCTGCAAGATACATAAAACATACTCTAACAGCACAGAATAGTGAAATAGGCTGCTCCACAGTTATAGTAGGAGACTTCAACACATCACTTTTGGTGAAGGACTAGACCACCAGAAAGAAGCTCAGTAAACACAGGGAAGACTTAAAAGCCACAATTAACCAACTCGAATTCATAGACATGTACAGAACACTCCCCCCAACAGCAACCAAGTATACATTCTTTTCAAGTGCACATAGAACATTCTCTAGAATACACCAGATATTAGGCCATAAAACAAGCCTTCGCAGAATCCCAAACATTGAAATGTTACAAAGCACCTTTTCTGACCATAAGACCATAAAAGTAGAAATCAATAACAGAAAAACCAGGAAAAAGAAATTAAACTTTTGGAAACTGAACGATACCCTGCTCAAAAAAGACTGGGTTATAGAAGGCATTAAGGATGGAATAAAGAAATTCATAGAATCCAAAGAGAATGAAAACATTTCCTAGCAGAACATTTGGGACACAGCGAAAGCAGTGCTCAGAGCTTAATTTATATCAAGAAATGCACACGTCCAAAATGAGGAAAGGGCCCAAATCAAAGAGTTATCCCTACAACTTGAAAAAGTAGAAAGAGAGCAACAAAAAAACCCCTCAGGCACCAGAAAAAGCAAATAATAAAAATTAGAGAAGAATTAAACGAATTAAAGAACGGGAAAACAATTGAAAGAATTAACAAGACCAAAAGCTTGTTCTTTGAAAAAATTGACAAAATTGATAAACCAAGACTAACAAAAGAAAAACAGGAGAGGAAGCAAATAACCTAAATAAGAAATGACATGGATGATATTACAACAGACAGAACTGAAATTAATAGAATTATATCAGATTGCTATGAAAAATTGTACTCTAACAAATTTGAAAACCTAGAAGAAATGGATGAATTCCTAGAAACACTCTACCTACCTAAACTAACACAAACAGAGGTAGAACAACTAAACAGACCCATAAGAAAAGAAGACATTGAAAAGGTAATCAAAAAACTCCCAGCGAATAAAAGCTCTGGCCTGGACAGCTTTAGTGCAGAGTTCTACCAAACTTTCAGAGAAGAGTTAACACCAGTACTACTAAAGATACTTCAGAGTATAGAAAAGGATGGAACACTCCCAAACTCATTCTATGAACCCAGCATATCCCTGATACCAAAACCAGATTAAAGATACCACAAAAAAGGAAATTACAGATCTATATCCCTCATAAAACTAGATGCAAAAATCCACAATAGAATTCTAGCCAATAGAATTCAACAACACATCAAAAAAATAATTCAACATGACCAAGAGGGATTCATATCAGGTATGCAGGGACGGTTCAACATTAGAAAAACAATCAATGTCATTCATCATATAAATAAAACAAAAGACAAGAATCACATGATTTTATCAATTGATGTAGAAAAGGCATTTGACAAAGTTTGACACCCATTCATGATAAAAACTCTCAGCAAAATAGGAATAAAAGGAAAATTCCTCAACATAATAAAGGGCATTTATACAAAGGCAACAGCCAACATCCTCTTAAATGGAGAGAGTCTGAAAGCATTCGCCTTGAGAATGGGAACCAGGCAAGGATGCCCTTTATCACCGCTCTTATTCAACATTGTACTGGAGGTCCTAGCCAGAGCAATTAGACTAGATAAAGAAATAAAAGGCATCCAGATGGAAAAGAAAGAAATAAAAGTATCTCTATTTGCAGAAGACATGATCTTATACTCAGAAAACCCAAAAGAATCCTCAAGGAAGCAACAGAAACTAATAGAAGAGTTCAGCGGATTATCAGGACACAAGATAAACACACAAAAATCAGTTGGGTTCCTCTACACCAACAAAAAGATCATCGAAGAGGAAATCATCAAATCAATATCATTTATAATAGTCCCCAAGAAGATAAAATACTTAGGAATAAATCTTACCAGAGATGTAAAAGACCTTTACAAAGAAAACTACAAGACACTTCTGCAAGAAAGCAAAAGAGACCTACATCAGTGGAAAAACATACCTTGCTCATGGATAGGAAGACTCAACATTGTAAAAATATCTATTCTACCAAAAGCTATCTATAGATACGATGCAATTCTGATCCAAATTCCAATAACATTTTTTAATGAGATGAAGAAACAAATTACCAACTTAATGTGGAAGGGCAAGAGACCCCATATAAGTAAAGCATTACCAAAAAAGAAGAGCAAAGTGGGAGGACTCACGGTACCTGATTTTAGAACCTATTATACCTCCACAGTAGTCAAAACAGCCTGGTACTGGTACAACAACACATACATAGACCACTGGAACAGAATTGAGAATCTGGACGTAAATCCATCCACTATGAGCAGCTGATATTTGACAAAGGCCCAAAGTCACTTAATTGGGGAAAAGACAGTCTTTTTAACAAATTTTGCTGGCATAACTGGATATTCATCTGCAAAAACAATGAAACAAGACCCATACCTCACACCATGCACAAAAAAGGAACCCAAAATGGATCAAAGACCTAAATATAAAATCTAAAACTACAAAGATCGTGGAAGAAAAAATAGGGACAATACCAGGGACCCTAATACACAGCATAAACAGTATACAAAACATTACTAACAATGCAGAAGAGAAACCAGATGACTGGGAGCTCCCAAAAAATCAAACACCTATACTCATTCAAAGACTTCGCAAAAGAGTAAAATGACTACCTACAGACTGGGAAAAAGTTTTTAGCTGTGACATTTCCAATCAGTGCCTGATTTCTAAAAACTACATCATATTGCAAAAACTCAACAATGAAAATACAAATAACCCAATTAAAAAATGGGCAAAGGACATGAACAGACACTTCTCTAAAGAAAACATTCAGGCTGCTAACAAATACACGAGGGAATGTTCACAATCATTAGCCATTAGAGAAACGCAAATCAAAGCTACAATTCTCATTCCATCTCACTCAAACAAGGTTGGCATTAATCCAAAAAAACACAAAATAATCAATGTTGGAGAGGCTGTGGAGAGATTGGAACACTTATACACTGCTGGTGGGAATGCAAAATGGTACAACCACTTTGGAAATCGATTTGGAGCTTCCTTAGAAGATGAGAAATAGAACTACCATATGATCCAGCAATTCCACCCCTTGGAATATATCCTAGAGAATTAAGAGCCTTTACACGAACAGATATATGCACACCCATGTTCACTGCAACACTGTTTACAATAGCAAAAAATTGGAAAAAATCAAGGTGCCCATCAATGGATGAATAGATAAGTAAATTATGGTACACAATGGAATACTATGCTTCGTTAAAGAACAATGATGAATCCATGAAACATTACATAACCTGGAGATATCTGGAATACATTATGCTGAGTGAAATCAGTCAATTGCAAAAGGACAAATATTGTATAAGACCACTATTATAAAAAAAAAATAGTGGTCTAAGGACTGGAGAAATAGTTTAAACAGAAAGAAAACATTCTTTGATGTTTACTAGAGGGGGGAGGGAGGGAAGGAGGGAAGGCGGAAGAGGGGTTTTCACTAATTAGATAGTAGATAAGTTTTATTTTAGGTGAAGGGAACAACAATACATAGTACAGGAGAAATCAACACGACTGGACTAAACCAAATGCGAAGAAGTTTCCTGAATAAACTGAAAGCTTCCAGGTCAGCGAAGCAGGGATGAGAGTTTGGTGACTACGACTTCAGGGGACACCTTAGTCAATTGACATAATAAAATCTATTAAGAAAACATTCTGCATCACATTTTGGAGAGTGGTGTCAGGGGTCTTAAACGCTAGCAAGCATCCATCTAACATGCATCAGTTGGTCTCAACCCACCTGGGGCAAGGAAGAATGCAGAACACCAAAGACACAAGGTAACTGTGAGCCTAAGAGACAGAAAGGACCACATTAACCAGGGACTACATCAGCCTGAGACCAGAAGAACTAGATGGTGCCCAGCCACAACCGATGACTGCCTTGACCAGCAACACAGTAGACTGCTCTGACCAGCAACACCCCTGAGGGGGCAGGAGAACAGTGGGATGCAGACCCCAAATTCTCATAAAAAGACCGGACTTAATGGTCAGACTGGGACTGGAAGGACCCCAGAGGTCATGATCCCCAGACCTTCTGTTGGCCCAAGACAGGATCCATTCCCAGGGCCAACTCTTCGGACAGGGATTGGACTGGAATATGCAATGGGAAAGGTTACTGGTGAAGAACGGGCTTCTTGGATCAAGTAGACACAAGAGTCGGTGTTGCCATCTCCTGTCTGGAGGGGAGATGAGAGGATAGAGGGGGCCAGAAGCTGCCTGAATGAACAGGAGGAGAGAGAACAGAGGGAGGGAATGTGCTGTCTCATTACGGGAGAGCAATTCGGAGTGTATAGCAAGGTGTGTTTAAATTTTTGTATGAGATACTGACTTGATTTGTAAAGTTTCACTTAAAGCACAATAAAAATTAACTAAAAAAATGCTATGCTATGAGTGTTAAAATTGTTCTATAGAGAATAGAGAAAAATTAAAGCCGTAAAATGACATGACTGGTGTTGCAACAGCTATTCTTTCGGCTCTAAATAGAAACCAAACGTAAACAAACTTAACCAACTTATAAAGGCTTAAGAGTAAGTGGTTTGTTGTAATATTATACAAAGAAACTATTATATAATAGTCAAAAGAAATAAAAAAGTGAACAACTTAGATCGATTGTGATTAATTTGGGAGCCTTAGGAGAGTCACTGTTCCTAAGGACAAGAAATGGCGAACTCCAGAGCAACATTGAGACGTTCTCAACAAAGAGGAGCATGATGGTCTTGGTTATAAAAACAAGCACATCTACCATAGAAGACCAGTTGCTGCCACGTTGATTCCAACTCATGGTGATCCCATGTATACAGAGTAGAACTGCTCCACAGAGTTTTTAAGGCTGTGACCTTTTGGAAGCAAATTGCCAGGGCTTTCTTCCAAGACACCTCTGGATAGGTCTAAACAATTAACCTTTTGGTGAATAGTTGAGTGTTTAACTACTTGCATTACCCAGGGACTCCATATCTGCAATAGAAAAATACAAATCTCATTCGTGACAGTAAGATTGGCAATAAAGTGGGCAATAAAGGCTGATTTTAAGAACTGTAATGAGGATCAATAACAGTGAGGAATGAAAAGAATGAGATTGTTTCAAGGGACACAAAAAACAAAGTATAGTGAACTTGTCAAATGATTGAATGAGTAGGGGAGTACTTGGTGATCGTGAGTACAAAGAGCTTGAATGAGATTTCTAGAAAAATTGGAAAAGTAGAGATAAGGAATGCATAAGAGAAGCAAATAAGCATGAAAATGCTGAACAATGTTTAGGTATGTTGAGTTTAAGGGGTTGCTCAGGTACTCAGTAAAAATGCCCTATAAATACCTGGAAAAGTAGCTCAGGAGAGTAGATAGGCTATAAACACAGATTTGATAATCAAGAACAAAAATGGGATTATTAAAGCTAGGCAAGTAGATGATAATCCAATAAACTGGATTATATGAAGAAGAATTTGGCATCAGGATTAGAGGAAGACTAATTAACAACTTGTAATATGCAGATAACACAACCTTGCTTGCTGAAAGTAAAGAAGACTTGAAGCACTTACTCATGAAGATTAGACTACAGCCTTCAGTATGGATTATACCTCAACATTAAAAAAAAAAAAAATCCTTACAACTGGACCAATAAGCAACACCATGATAAAGAAAGAAAAGATTGAAGTTGTGAAGGGTTTCATTTTACTTAGATCCACATTCAACACCCATGGAAGAAGCAGTCAAAAAGTCAATGGATTGTTTTGGACAAATCTGCTGCAAAAGACTTCTTTAATGTGTTAAAAAGTAAAGGTATCACTTTGAGGACTCAGGTGCATCTGACACAAGCCATGGTATTTTCAATTGCCTCATATATATGCAAAAGCTGGACAATGAATAAGGAAGACCAAAGAAGAATTGATATCTTTTAATTATGGTATTGGTGAAGCATACTGAATATACCACGGACTACCAAAAGAATGAACAAATCTGTCTTGGAAGAAGTACAACCAGGCTGCTCCTCAGAAGCAAGGATGGCAAAATCATCGTATTCAGTAAAGAAGAGGTCAGGGAAAAAGAGGAAGACCCACCATGAGATGAGTTGACACAGTGGCTGCAACAATGGGTGAAGGACTGGGCAGGGTTTCATTCTGTTGTACGTAGGGTTGTTATGAGTCAGAAATGACAAGATAGCACCTAACAACAAATAGACAAAATCTGCAAGGAAGAGAAATGATAATAAAGAGATTCAAGTAAAGAAATTGAGAACAGAATATGTTTAGGGAAAATCAAAGAAGATGCCAACAAACATATTTAGAAACACTTGACATACAGTTAGAAAAAAAACTTAGGATAATGTTGTGTTCTAAGTGCCCTAAGTATGCAAATACAGTTATTATGAAGAATGCTGATAAATTTGTAATTAGTCAATTCTTGCCTTGTTTGCTATTTCAGTAGCATGAAGGGGCTACAAGCCAGATCATGGTGTTTTAAAAAAAGATTGAGAAGTAAACAAGTGGGAGCAATGAGTGTAGGCTACTTCCTACACTTTCAAGAAGTTTAGTATTCAAATAATTGTCAGAGGTGAGAGATAATCTTACATGATTTTTTGAGTTTAAGAAAGGCTGTTTAATTTTTGTTTATTTTAGTAATGATAAAGGATCCTTGATGATACTCATATGATGTGCAAAAAGATCTAGGAGAGAAGGAGATACTAAAATAAAAATGCAAGAATTTAAATGTTAAATAATTCTAAGAGGCAGAGAGAAAGAAGGTGACTTTAAGAGGAAATTCACAGTGATAAGCTTCGGGATGGAGTGGGTTTACTTACTGGAAGTAGAAGGTAGATAATAATGGTAAATTTTCTATTTTAAATTAAACTCTAAATCATATTTAGGATATAAGAAGAGAATGCAGAAAAAATTGCATAGAATACCCACAACCATTTTTCCCTAAGTTGCCTTTCCACTCAAAAAAAAACTGTTTTCTCCATATTTACATGGCATTTTATTTTAATATTTGTAGTCATATTTTCTTTACAAATTTGGTAAATATACATAAGTGTTTATACATACACATGTGGAAAGGAGGTAGATGAAGAACGCTCAGTCTACCAAGGAAAGCCAAAGAGGAGATCACATGTTTGAAGAAAGGAAGAGACATTACAGAGGAAACTATATATTAAAATCATTAAAGGTTAGTTTAAGTGGCAGACATGGTGATATGGTGGAGCCATACAGCAGATTATTCATTTTATCCATTATTTTCTTCAAAACCTCTCCTTTTCCTAGGTTTTTCTTGTTATATCATTCTTCCCAAGAAGATCTATTTCTTACGAAGATAAAAATTACATGATTTGTTGCTTTTACTTTACAAAGACGCTGACATATCTTCATTTCCTCATTTATAATTCTGCTTTTTAAATACCTTTGGCATGACATTTTTTATTAAAGGAATAAATGAAGGTATTTCCACACCTTTGTCAAACTTATGCATTAATGATTCAAATCAGAGACATTAGTCTAAATCACAAGTCATAAAATGAGTCTTATGAAAAGTAGAACTGTAACAGCTGAAAATAAGAACAAAAAGATGTGTTTTCAGAAAAAGCTACTAGTCAAAATTACCCACCCAGAATTTTGTGCAGAGGGAAATGCAGAACAGTTTAAAATGAGTGAACAGCTCAATGAGCAGGCAAATGAGAATGATTAGAAAAACACATTCTCTTACACAAAAATAGAAATATGTGAAATAAAGTATATATGCAATTTATACACATTTGGTTGGTTTTCTTTAATGGATTCTGGGTTTTTAGCTATTTTTTTAAAGTTAGTGCTTTAAAATTAAAATCCTAAATTGAATTATTGATTCCTAAACTGCCTTTTCACACTTCCCTTTCCATTACCAAAAGAAATAATAATACAAGATTTTCTACTTGACTCTAGTTCCATCTTTAAAAGAAAACCCAAGGGGAAAGAAGAGAATATGGGCACCTACATGCAGGAAACTAAGTATTTACATATATATGATCTATTTGAACTATTATAAATATGTTCTTTTAGATATAAAGACAACAGTGTTACTTGTAATACTGTTACAGGGAACTCTGGGTCCTGCTCAGCTTGACTCCCTCCAGACCCAAAAAGACAGACACTGGGTTGGGGAGAATGAAAGGCAACTTTGTTGATTGGCCAAGCAAGAAGACAGTCAGGGCTAAGTGCCTTTAAGACTGCTCACAGGTAGCTTGTTAAGGTTGGTTTAAAAAACCCATTGCCGTCATATAGGCATAATCAGTTAGAAAATACAAGATGGTGCAGCTGTAGGCACAGAGCATTCCAGAGTGAGTAAACATTTTGTAGGGCCTGGGTTTTAATTCCCTGTACAGGAGGAAGCCCATTTTTGTCCACGAGCATATCAGCTCTACATTCAGAGGCAGGGAATTTACCAGGCATGAGGCAGTTAATGAGGTAAATGTTATCTGGAGTTCCAAGATGGAGGGCAGGACATTTTTCAGCCAGTTCTGCCTAGCCAGTGGCTGTTTCTTTTTAAGGAAGTTCTGAGGAGAAAAAAAAAAAAAAAAAACAACTTCAGTAAATGGTCTGGTTGAGGGGTTGTCCTAAAAAGACAACTATTTTAAGAAAATGGCTCTAACCCTGTCTTATTATAGAAGTGTTGACCTCCAACTCCACTCCTTTTAAAGCTTTTAAAGAAGACCTTTTAGGATTCCCCTTCCTTTAGAATATTGGAAAGTGAAGTCTATTTCGAGGTCTCTCAGTTGTCCACCTGACAGCTGCTCCCATGCAACCCAAGTTCCTCCCAGTTACAGCCACTCCTCCCTGGACTCCCCTCACTTCTTACTCTTGTTAGAGAGAATGTGACTGATTCTTAACAAATGTAGAGTTTGAATTTAATCACAAAACTCAAGACAGCAAAAAGTAACTGTATATTTCCTATAACCTAACTGTTTAAATGACTGAACCATTTAATCTCAGATAGTTTAAGGTTTCTCCCATTCTTATGGGATAGACTTTGTCATGAAGGTTGTTAAAATGGTGTGGGAGCAGTGTCTGACCTCCTCTCACTTCACCAGGGGAAAGGAGGGCCAAGATCAACAGCCCGCGGCTGATTACCATGAGGTGGAGGTCAGACGTGACTTCTCTCCCTGCCATCTTTACAAACTCTTACACCAACCATCCCTCCCATGGCACTCTCTTCTTGTCTGCTGAGCTTGAGAATTCATTGCAGTGGCCACACAGAACTCCTAGACAATACTTATTATGGAGTTTATTAGGGAAGTAATGGGTTACAATCACCCAGCAGGATGGCAAAACTGATCCCTTTGGTGGGCCACAATTATCAGATCTGCATAGTCCCACCCAATCACTTGGGTGGGAGTTAGAAGAACATGGTGATAAAATTCATGCAAAAGAGATCCATCACACCTCAAATGGATTAGGATTTGTCCTCTAATGTGGGTTATTAATAATACACTTGGGTATCTGATGAGACACTTTTATTTCTGGTGGTAAACTGAAACCCCTAATTAGTTAGGGAGGCACTCAGTTATCACTTTTGCCTACCAATAAAGGACTTGTAAGTTTGAATTATGTTGCCCTATCTAGTGCTCCTCTTTCATCATACTGGAGCCATGAGAAACTCATGAATCATTCATGGTGCTTCAGTACTTCCATGCTGTAATGGGAGCCTTGCTGTTCTCCATCTTGCTGATCATGAAGTTGCTCTTTGGGGCTCCTCAAGCCTGTCTAATAGACACTTCCTGTAGTCATTTCTGTTGTGCGGTCTTGTTGTTTCCTTGGAACCTACCAAGAAAATGGGTTAAATATCTCTCCGGATTTCAATTCTCTAAAATCTATGTGGGAATTTTGTAATCCTATCTCTTGTCCATGATGATGGATATGAAGGCAGTGTTAAAAAGCCCCAGCTAGAGGTTCTGTCAGCATTTTAGCTCTCCTCTTCGTCTCTTACTCTCTAACCCTCCTCATATAGAGGGATCAGAAGTGAGAATCATTGTTCATACCTAACCTACATTCTCCTATATCTATTGTTTTCTGTATGCAGATGTGTTCTCTGTGTTTCCACCAGAGAATCTATACTTTCAAAAATTAAAATCCAGGAAAAGAATCTTATTTTCCCCAGTCTTCTGGGGCATCCTACCCTTGAGGCAAAGAGCATGGACATCTCCATTTGCTAACCAAAATATCTTAAATAATAATAAAGAGGAAAATAATCTGGGAAAAATAAACAACTATAGGGTAAAAGAAAATATGAAAATGTGCATCTATTCACATGTCAAAATATTATCACATGACAGGGGAATGAACAGAGAGAATGAATGAGGGAAAACAATTTTCTCTGTTGATCCATCTTTTTAATTTTCAATCTCAAACAAATGTATATGAGTATATCAAACTTTATTAAGATACTGTATTCAACAAAAGAATACATAAAACTGTACATCTAATATGACATTCTCATATTAAGCAAAAATATCCAAAAAGTTTAAAACTTCAGTAAGGAGTCTCCTCCAATACCGCTCAGCTTATTGCTGGTGCATTTCAAATCACTACTCATATTTTGCAGTCCTCAAACCTACCACATGGGTATATCCATTTGTTAACTAAACCTACCCACTGCCGTCGAGTCGATTCTGACTCAGAGCGACCCTATAGGACAGAGTAGAACTGCTCCATTGAGTTTCCAAGGAGCTTCTGGTGGATTCAAACTGCTGACCTCTTGGTTAGTAGCCGTAGCACTTAACCACTACGCCACCAGGGTTTCCTTTGTTAACTAAAGTGTCCACAAATATAGGTCAATTAGTCCAGGTTGATACCGGGGAATTTTAAGATGATCCATCAGATCTATCAGTCTAGGGCTTTTTTTTTTTTTTTTTTCTGCTTATCTATCTAGGACTCTGGTAGAGGGTCAGTGAAAACAAGGAAAACCCTCAATGAGACGGACTGACAAAATAATAGGCTCAAAATGGGCTCAAGAATATCAAAGACTGTGGAGATGGTACAGGATTGGAACTCATTTTGTTCTGTTGTACATAAAGTTGTTATGAATCAAAGTCAACTTGATGACAAGTAACAACAACCTATGACTCAACACAGGAGAATTTCATATGTGTCTATTAGTTTTTTTTCTTCTCAAATAGCTAAAGAAATATAAGGCTTAAGCTTAAAATTATTATTTTATGGGCCTAAATATATTGCTAGATAAGGTGTGACTTAAACAGTGGATAGGCTGGGTAGAAGGGTAAGAAAGGAGAGGGAAGATGTTGCTAGTAGTTTTGTTTTTCCAGTTTGGGACTCTGATTAGTTTATGTTAAGACTGCAGTTAGAACATTGCCAACTCTTTCAAAAATAGCTTAGGAATATGAAAACTTTAATATAGTGTATGTAAAGAGGCCTGTCTAGTATTGGGTTAACAGGTAAATTAGGTAGAATAGAAGACATTTGATCTAATCACTTGCGTTTATTAATTCAATAAGCATATATCAACCATATTCAATGTTGCAGGAAGTCGTCTGGGAAATAAGTCTACAGTGGTGACCAAAAAGGGCAATTCCTTTTCCTCATTTTCAATCTTTTATATCCAGTAATATGCATATTCCTGCAATTTTGCCATTTGTACCCTAAGTTCCAATAATATGAAATGAGTACATCTTCTCCTCACTTATCATCTATCTCATTATCTGAAATTTTGCATATGCAACAATAGGAAAAAGTTTGTTATCTGACTATTTTGTGCATTAACGACATACGTCTGGCAGTAAAGAATGCCAAGGTGCAAAGAGAGAGTAACACTGGCTATGATGTTAAGGTTATGTGTCACCTTGGCTGGTTAGACAAGATATGATATAATTTGGCAGTTATGTAATGATGTAATGTGGCAGTTATGTAATAATGTAATCATCCTACATTTTGTGATCTGATGTGGTCATCCTCCATTTACCCAAAGCATTGATTTTGCACAATAACCTGGTCTTTGGAATATAATTATGTCAATAAATGAGAAGAGGGTGTTATTTCTTTACTTTCTAGTTGACAGATAATTTACCTCTACTTGAAATCCTCTTTTCCTAACACACAGACACATAAAGTTAGTCACACATAATGTTCAATGTGCAATACAATTTTTGAATAAATGAGGTTCTCGCTCATTGCATGAAAGGAGATAATTCCAATTACATCAAAATAAACTGTTTTTTAAACTTAACTGCATGTTGAAAATCAAAACCTCTCTTTAAAAGTAAGGAATTTTTTTTTCTTAGTTGGCACATAGTGAGAATTCGGGCATCCTTGGGTGCCACAGATAGTTAAGAATTTAACTGGTAACTGTAAGGTTGGAGATTTGAGACTACCAAGAAGTGCCTTGGAAAAAAAATCCACCATTGAAAACTTTATGGAACACAATTCTACTTTGACACAAATGGGGTCATCATGAGTGGAAGTCAACCCAACGGCAAATGGAAGTGAGGATTCGATGGATATTAAATACCTAAAAAAAACCCAACATTACTACATTGTATTTATGGCAAGGCAAATAGCTCTAAATATTACCTGAAGTTGTCAAGTTACATGGGCTTTTAAGGTATGTTGTTGTTGTTCTCTTTGTTAGGTGCAGTCTAGTCGGTTCTGACTCATAGTTACCCCATGCACAACAGAACGAAACACTGCTCGGTACTGAGCCATCCTTACAATCGTTATGCTTAAGCTCATTGTTGCAGCCACTGTGTCAATCCACCTAGTTGAGGGTCTTCCTCTTTTCCGCTGATCCTGTACTTTGCTAAGCATGATGTCCTCCTCCAGGGACTGATGCCTCCTGAACAACACGTCCAAAGTATGTAACATGCAGTCTCGCCATCCTTGCTTCTAAGGAGCATTCTTTCTGGTTGTACTTATTCTAAGACAGATTTGTTCGTTCTTTTGGAAGTCCATGGTATGTTCAATATTCTTCACCAACACCGCAATTCAAAGGCGTCAATTCTTCTTCAGTCTTCCTTATTCATTGTCCAACTTTCACATGCACATGATGTGATTGAAAATACCATGGCTTGGGTCAGGCGCACCTTAGTCTTCAAGGTGACATCTTTGCTCTTCAATACTTTAAAAAGGTCCTTTGCAGCAGATTTAACCAATGCAATGCATCTTTTGATTTCTTGACTGCTGCTTCCATGGCTGTTGATTGTGAATCCAAGTAAAATGAAATCCTTGACAACTTCAATCTTTTCTCCATTTATCATGATGGTGCTCATTGGTCCAGTTGAGAGGATTTTTGTTTTCTTTATGTTGGGGTGCAGTCCATACTGAAGGCTGTGGTCTTTGATCTTCATTAGTAAGTGCTTCAAGTCCTTTACACTTTCAGCAAGCAAGGTTGTGTCATCTGCATAATGCAGGTTGTTAATGAATCTCCCTCCAATCCTGGTGCCCTGTTCTTCTTCACACAGACCAGCTTCTCAGATTATTTGCTCACCATAGAGATTGAATAGGTATGGTGGAAGAATACAACCCTGACGCACACCTTTCCTGACTTTTTTTTTTTTTTTTTTTTTTTTTTAAAATTCAGCATCTGTATAAGCAAACTTGCATATTGATTTGATTAAACTATAGTATATTTTGGATTCATGTCACATTTGCAAAACGTACAGTTGAGGGCACAGTTAATTAAAATAATGCCTTTTTTTAGTTTATTAATGTAGACAATGAAGACATGTTTGCAAAGCAAAACAGGAAACTGTGGTAATTATCAAACCAAAAACATCATATATCTTCAACTACCTATTGCTCATTGGCAATTTTCTAATAACCTGGGCTAGCACTTCAATGAAAATTAGGAAGGGAAAAATCTCCATATCACAATAACTCCTCAATTACATGCTCTGCATATAAAATACAGATGTCACTGTCTGAATATTAATATTAATTCTTATAACAAAATTCACCTGGCCTAATCATTCATACAAGGACTACTTTGAACAACCTTGTCACTTATCAATATTTTAACAGTTTTTAGAATTTTTTTTTTTTTTATAATAACTTTTATTAAGCTTCAAGTGAACGTTTACAAATCCAATCAGTCTGTCACATATAAGTTTACATACATCTCACTCCCTACTCCCACTTACTCTCCCCGTCTTGAGTCAGCCCTTTCAGTCTCTCCTTTCTTGACAATTTTGCCGGCTTCCCTCTCTCTCTATCCTCCCATCCCCCCTCCAGACAAGAGTTGCCAACACAATCTCAAGTGTACACCTGATATAATTAGCTCACTCTTCATCAGCGTCTCTCTCCCACCCGCTGACCAGTCCCTTTCATGTCTGATGAGTTGTCTTCAGGGATGGTTCCTGTCCTGTGTCAACAGAAGGTCTGGAGAGCATGGCCGCCGGGATTCCTCCAGTCTCAGTCAGACCATTAAGTTTGGTCTTCTTATGAGAATTTGGGGTCTGCATCCCACTGCTCTCCTGCTCCCTCAGGGGTCCTCTGCTGAGCTCCCTGTCAGGGCAGTCATCGATTGTGGCCGGGCACCAACTAGTTCTTCTGGTCTCAGGATGATGTAGGTCTCTTGTTCATGTGGCCCTTTCTGTCTCTTGGGCTCTTAGTTGTCATGTGGGCTTGGTGTTCTTCATTTTCCTTTGCTCCAGGTGGGTTGAGACCAATTGCTGCATCTTAGATGGCTGCTTGTTAGCATTTAAGACCCCAGACGCCACATTTCAAAGTGGGATGCAGAATGATTTCATAATAGAATTATTTTGCCAATTGACTTAGAAGTCCCCGCAAACCATGTTCCCCAGACCCCCGCGCTTGCTCCGCTGAGCTTTGAAGCATTCATTTTATCCCGGAAACTTCTTTGCTTTTGGTCCAGTCCAATTGAGCTGACCTTCCATGTATTGAGTGTTGTCTTTCCCTTCACCTAAAGCAGTTCTTATCTACTGATTAATCAATAAAAAAACCCTCTCCCACCCTCCCTCCCTCCCCCCCTCGTAACCACAAAAGTATGTGTTCTTCTCAGGTTTACTATTTCTCAAGATCTTATAATAGTGGTCTTATACAGTATTTGTCCTTTTGCCTCTGACTCATTTTGCTCAGCATAATGACTTCCAGGTTCCTCCATGTTATGAAATGTTTCAGAGATTCGTCACTGTTCTTTATCGATGCGTAGTATTCCATTGTGTGAATATACCACAATTTATTTACCCATTCATCCGTTGATGGACACCTTGGTTGCTTCCAACTTTTTGCTATTGTAAACAGAGCTGCAATAAACATGGGTGTGCATATATCTGTTTGTATGAAGGCTCTTGTATCTCTAGGGTATATTCCGAGGAGTGGGATTTCTGGGTTGTATGGTAGTTCTATTTCTAACTGTTTAAGATAACGCCAGATAGATTTCCAAAGTGGTTGTACCATTTTACATTCCCACCAGCAGTGTATGAGAGTTCCAATCTCTCCGCAGCCTCTCCAACATTTATTATTTTGTGTTTTTTGGATTAATGCCAGCCTTGCTGGTGTGAGATGGAATCTCATCGTAGTTTTAATTTGCATTTCTCTAATGGCTAATGATCGAGAGCATTTTCTCATGTATCTGTTGGCTGCCTGAATATCTTCTTTAGAGAAATGTGTGTTCATATCCTTTGCCCACTTCTTGATTGGGTTGTTTGTCTTTTTGTGGTTGAGTTTTGACAGAATCATGTAGATTTTAGAGATCAGGCGCTGGTCGGAGATGTCATAGCTGAAAATTCTTTCCCAATCTGTAGGTGGTCTTTTTACTCTTTTGGTGAAGTCTTTAGATGAGCATAGGTGTTTGATTTTTAGGAGCTCCCAGTTATCGGGTTTCTCTTCATCATTTTTGGTAATGTTTTGTATTCTGTTTATACCTTGTATTAGGGCTCCTAGGGTTGTCCCAATTTTTTCTTCCATGATCTTTATCGTTTTAGTCTTTATGTTTAGGTCTTTGATCCACTTGGAGTTAGTTTTTGTGCATGGTGTGAGGTATGGGTCCTGTTTCAGTTTTTTGCAAATGGATATCCAGTTATGCCAGCACCATTTGTTAAAAAGGCTGTCTTTTCCCCAGTTAATTGACACTGGTCCTTTGTCAAATATCAGCTGCTCATACGTGGATGGATCTATGTCTGGGTTCTCAATTCTGTTCCATTGGTCTATGTGTCTGTTGTTGTACCAATACCAGGCTGTTTTGACTACTGTGGCTGTATAATAGGTTCTGAAGTCAGGTAAGGTGAGGCCTCCCACTTTCTTCTTCTTTTTCAGTAGTGCTTTGCTTATCCGGGGCTTCTTTCCCTTCCATATGAAATTGGTGATTTGTTTCTCTATCCCCTTAAAATATGACATTGGAATTTGGATCGGAAGTGCGTTAAATGTATAGATGGCTTTTGGTAGAATAGACATTTTTACTATGTTAAGTCTTCCTATCCATGAGCAAGGTATGTTTTTCCACTTAAGTATGTCCTTTTGAATTTCTTGTAGTAGAGCTTTGTAGTTTTCTTTGTATAGGTCTTTTACATCCTTGGTAAGATTTATTCCTAAGTATCTTATCTTCTTGGGGGCTACCGTGAATGGTATTGATTTGGTTATTTCCTCTTCGGTGTTCTTTTTGTTGATGTAGAGGAATCCAAGTGATTTTTGTATGTTTATTTTATAACCTGAGACTCTGCCAAACTCTTCTATTAGTTTCAGTAGTTTTCTGGAGGATTCCTTAGGGTTTTCTGTGTATATAATCATGTCATCTGCAAATAGTGATAACTTTACTTCTTCCTTGCCAATCCGGATACCTTTTATTTCTTTGTCTAGCCTGATTGCCCTGGCTAAGACTTCCAACACGATGTTGAATAAGAGCGGTGATAAAGGGCATCCTTGTCTGGTTCCCGTTCTCAAGGGAAATGCTTTCAGGTTCTCTCCATTTAGAGTGATATTGGCTGTTGGCTTTGCATAGATGCCCTTTATTATGTTGAGGAATTTTCCTTCAATTCCTATTTTGGTAAGAGTTTTTATCATAAATGGGTGTTGGACTTTGTCAAATGCCTTTTCTGCATCAATTGATAAGATCATGTGGTTTTTGTCTTTTGTTTTATTTATGTGATGGATTACATTAATGGTTTTTCTGATATTAAACCAGCCTTGCATACCTGGTATAAATCCCACTTGATCAGGGTGAATTATTTTTTTGATGTGTTGTTGGATTCTATTGGCTAGAATTTTGTTGAGGATTTTTGCATCAATGTTCATGAGGGATATAGGTCTATAATTTTCTTTTTTTGTAATGTCTTTACCTGGTTTTGGTATCAGGGAGATGGTGGCTTCATAGAATGAGTTGGGTAGTATTCCGTCATTTTCTATGCTTTGGAATACCTTTAGTAGTAGTGGTGTTAACTCTTCTCTGAAAATTTGGTAGAACTCTGCAGTGAAGCCGTCCGGGCCAGGACTTTTTTTTGTTGGGAGTTTTTTGATTACCGTTTCAATCTCTTTTTTTGTTATGGGTCTATTTAGTTGTTCTGCTTCTGAATGTGTTAGTTTAGGTAGGTAGTGTTTTTCAAGGAATTCATCCATTTCTTCTAGGTTTTCAAATTTGTTAGAGTACAATTTTTCATAATAATCTGAAATGATTCTTTTAATTTCATTTGGTTCTGTTGTGATGTGGTCCTTCTCATTTCTTATTCGGGTTATTTGTTTCCTTTCCTGTATTTCTTTAGTCAGTCTAGCCAATGGTTTATCAATTTTGTTAATTTTTTCAAAGAACCAGCTTTTGGCTTTTTTAATTCTTTCAATTGTTTTTCTGTTCTCTAATTCATTTAGTTCAGCTCTAATTTGTATTATTTGTTTTCTTCTGGTGCCTGATGGATTCTTTTGTTGCTCACTTTCTATTTGTTCAAGTTGTAGGGACAGTTCTCTGCTTTTGGCTCTTTCTTCTTTTTGTATGTGTGCATTTATTGATATAAATTGGCCTCTGAGCACTGCTTTTGCTGTGTCCCAGAGGTTTTGATAGGAAGTATTTTCATTCTCGTTGCTTTCTATGAATTTCCTTATTCCCTCCTTGATGTCTTCTATAACCCAGTCTTTTTTCAGGAGGGTATTGTTCATTTTCCAAGTATTTGATTTCTTTTCCCTCGTTCTTCTGTTATTGATCTCTAGTTTTATTGCCTTGTGGTCTGAGAAGATGCTTTGTAATATTTCGATGTTTTGGACTCTGCAAAGGTTTGTTTTATGACCTAATATGTGGTCTATTCTAGAGAATGTTCCATGTGCGCTAGAAAAAAAAGTATATTTTGCAGCAGTTGGGTGGAGAGTTCTGTATAAGTCAATGAGGTCAAGTTGGTTGATTGTTGTAATTAGATCTTCCGTGTCTCTGTTGAGCTTCTTACTGGATGTCCTGTCCTTCTCCGAAAGGGGTGTGTTGAAGTCTCCTACTATAATTGTGGAGGTATCTATCTCGCTTTTCAGTTCTGTTAAAATTTGATTTATATATCTTGCAGCCCTGTCATTGGGTGCGTAAATATTTAATATGGTTATGTCTTCCTGATCAATTGTCCCTTTTATCATTATATAGTGTCCTTCTTTATCCTTTGTGGTGGATTTAAGTCTAAAGTCTATTTTGTCAGAAATTAATATTGCTACTCCTCTTCTTTTTTGCTTATTGTTTGCTTGATATACTTTTTTCCATCCTTTGAGTTTTAGTTTGTTTGTGTCTCTAAGTCTAAGGTGTGTCTCTTGTAGGCAGCATATAGATGGATCGTGTTTCTTTATCCAGTCTGTGACTCTCTGTCTCTTTATTGGTGCATTTAGTCCATTTACATTCAGGGTAATTATAGATAAATAAGTTTTTAGTGCTGTCATTTTGATGCCTTTTTATGTGTGTTGTTGACAATTTCATTTTTCCACATACTTTTTTGTGCTGAGGCGTTTTTCTTAGTAAATTGTGAGATCCTCACTTTCATAGTGTTTGACTTTATGTTAGTTGAGTCGTTACGTTTTTCTTGGTTTTTGTCTTGAGTTATAGAGTTGTTATACCTTTTTGTGGTTACCTCATTATATACCCCTATTTTTCTAAGTAAAAACCTAACTTGTATTGTTCTATATCGCCTTGTATCACTCTCCATATGGCAGTTCAATGCCTCCTGTATTTAGTCCCTCTTTTTGATTATTGTGATCTTTTACCTATTGACTTCCATGATTCCCTGTTATGTGTATTTTTTTTTTAATTAATCTTAATTTGTTTGTTTTTGTGATTTTCCTATTTGAGTTGATATCAGGACGTTCTGTTTTGTGACCTTGTGTTGTGCTGATATCTGATATTATTGGTTCTCTGACCAAACAATATCCTTTAGTATTTCTTGTAGCTTTGGTTTGGTTTTTGCAAATTCTCTAAACTTGTGTTTGTCTGTAAATATCTTAATTTCGCCTTCATATTTCAGAGAGAGTTTTGCTGGATATATGATCCTTGGTTGGCAGTTCTTCTCCTTCAGTGTTCTGTATATGTCGTCCCATTCCCTTCTTGCCTGCATGGTTTCTGCTGAGTAGTCAGAACATATTCTTATTGATTCTCCCTTGAAGGAAACCTTTCTTTTCTCCCTGGCTGCTTTTAAAATTTTCTGTTTATCTTTGGTTTTGGTGAGTTTGATGATAATATGTCTTGGTGTTTTTCTTTTTGGATCAATCTTAAATGGGGTTCGATGAGCATCTTGGATAGATATCCTTTCGTCTTTCATGATGTCAGGGAAGTTTTCTGTCAGAAGTTCTTCAACTATTTTCTCTGTGTTTTCTGTCCCCCCTCCCTGTTCTGGGACTCCAATCACCCGCAGGTTATCCTTCTTGATAGAGTCCCACATAATTCTTAGGGTTTCTTCATTTTTTTTAATTCTTTTATCTGATTTTTTTTCAGCTATGTTGGTGTTGATTCCCTGGTCCTCCAGATGTCCCAGTCTGCATTCTAATTGCTCGAGTCTGCTCCTCTGACTTCCTAGTGTGTTGTCTAATTCTGTTATTTTATTGTTAATCTTTTGGATTTCTACATGTTGTCTCTCTATGGATTCTTGCAACTTATTAATTTTTCCAGTATGTTCTTGAATAATCTTTTTGAGTTCTTCAACAGTTTTATCAGTGTGTTCCTTGGCTTTTTCTGCAGATATCCTAATTTCATTTGTGATATCATTAAGCATTCTGTAAATTAGTTTTTTATATTCTGTATCTGATAATTCCAAAATTGTATCTTCATTTGGGAAAGATTTTGATTCTTTTGTTTGGGGAGTTGGAGAAGCTGTCACGGTCTGCTTCTTTAAGTGGTTTGATATGGATTGTTGTCTCCGAGCCATCACTGGGAAACTAGTTTTTCCAGAAAATCCGCTAAAAAAAAACTGCAGTCAGATCCCTATCAGAGTTCTCCCTCTGGCTCAGGCTATTCAGATGTTAATGAAGCCGCCTGGGGAGGGTGGGGGAGGGAACAGAGAGATAGGAGAGTAGCACCTCAGAATATAGCCAGAGTTGCTTGTCTTGCTTGGAATGACTCTTATATCTGAGATTCCCGCGGGCGCGTCGCCTATGTGTGCTGTCTGTGTGGAGATTGCCCCCGGGGGGTCTGGCCCGCTGGAGTCACGGTCAGATCCTCCGCTTCCAGCCCCACGCCCAGCGTCAAGGCTCCCCTACTGGGACGGTGCACTCTCGACTCCAAAATCAGTCGCTGCCTCCCGGGGACTTCTCGTCCCTCCAGCCGCGTGGCCGTGCCGCCCCCGTGAACCAGGTGGGCCCCCTCCCGGGGTTAGTTCAGATGGGTGGAGTAGCTCCCCGTGCTTGTGCCGCGACCGAGTGTCCCGGCTGGAACGCTGTTCTCCCCGCTCCAATACCAGTCGCTGCCTCCCGGGGACTTCTCCTACCGGCTGCGTCCCACGCCGCCCGCGCGACCCGGATGGTCACCTTCCCGGGGTTAGTTCAGGGGGTGGAGCAACTCTCCGTGTTTATGGCGTACCTGCGTGCAGTCCAAATCCCTGTGGGACGGTTCCCCGGCTCGGATGCTACTCTTTCTGCTCCAAGATCAGTCACTGCCTCCCGGGGACTTCTCCTAACGGCTGCGTCCCACGCCGCCCGTGGAACCGGCTAGTCCCCCTCCCGGGGTTAGTTCAGGGGGGTGGAGCAGGTCTCTGTGCTTGTGCCGTACCTGACTGGTATGCTGGCTCCAGGCTCTGGAAACAATCGCTGCTTCCCCGTATTAGTTCGTTCTCCGTCTCTAAATCTGTGTTTGTTGTTCAGGGTTCGTAGATTGTTATGTATGTGATCGATTCACTTGTTTTTCCGTGTCTTTGTTGTAAGAGGGATCCGAGGTAGCGTCTGCCTAGTCCGCCATCTTGGCTCCGCCTCCCCTTTCCTGACTTTAAACCAATCAATATTCCCTTGTTCTTTCCGAACAACTGCCTCTTGATCTATGTAAAGGTTCCTCGTGAGCACAATTAAGTGTTCTGGAATTCCCATTCTTCACAATGTTATCCATAATTTGTTATGATCCACACAGTTGAATGCCTTTGCATAGTCAATAAAACACAGGTAAACATCCTTCTGGTATTCTTTGCTTTCAGCCAGGATTCATCTGAAATCAGCAATGATATCCCTGGTTCCACATCCTCTTCTGAAACTGGCCTGAATTTCTGGCAGTTCCCTGTCAATATAATGCAGCAGCTGTTTTTGAATGATCTTCAGCAAAATTTTGCTTGTTTGTGATATTAATATTGTTCAATAATTTCCACATTCTCTTGGATCACCTTTCTTGGGAATAGGCATAAATATGGATCTCTTCCAGTCAGTTAGCCAGGAAGCTGTCTTCCATATTTCTTGGCATAGGCGAGTGAGCACCTCCAGCACTGCATCTGTTTGTTGAAACATCTCAATTAATATTCCATCAATTCCTGTAGCATTGTTTTTCACTAATGCCTTCAGAGCAGTTTGGACTTCTTCTTTCAGTACCATTGGTTCCTGATCATATGCTACCTCTTGAATTGGTTGAACATTTTAAGGTATATATAGACATAATGGGTTTTGCTATAGACATAATTAAACATAAGTTGATATTTGATAAAGAGTTGTATTTGAGCTACAGCTTTTGAACTTTGGGGAAATTTTGTACCATTTAGTAAAATTGGATGCAGACAACGGAAGGAAGCAAGAAAGATAATATTACAAAAACTTCCTTGAATTGAAGCATATCTTATAGAATGTTGTTGTTAGGTTCTGTCAAGTTAATTCCAACTCATAGCAACCCTAAGCACAACAGAACGAAACATGGCCCCTTACTGAGTCATCCTCACAATTGTTGCTATGTTTGAGCCCATTGTTGCAGCCACTGTGTCAATTCATCTCTTTGAGGGTCTTCCTCTTTTTTGCTCACCCTCTATTTTACCAAGCATGATGTCCTTCTCTAGGGACTGATAACACGTTCCTTCCTGATAACAGGTCCAAAGTATGTGAAACGAAGTCTCACCATCCTTTCTTCTAAGGAGCATGCTGGTTGTACTTCTTCCAAGACAGATTTGTTCATTCTTCTGGCTGTTCACGATATATTCAATATTCTTTGCTAACATCATAATTCAAGAGCATCAATCCTTCTTCTGTCTTCCGTATTCATAGTCTATCATTCAAATGCAGACGAGGCAATGAAAACACCATGGGCTTGGGTCAGGTGCACCTTAGTCTTTAAAGTAACATCTTTGTTTTTAACACTTCAAAGGGATCTCTTGAAGCGGATTTGCCCAATGCAATGAATCATCTGTTTTCTTGACAGCTGCCTCCAAAGGCATTGATTGTGGATCCAAGTAAAATGAAATCCTGGACAACTTCGCTCTTTTCTCCATTTATCATGATGGTGCTCATTGGTCCAGTTGAGAGGATTTTTGTTTTCTTTATGTTGGGGTGCAGTCCATACTGAAGGCTGTGGTCTTTGATCTTCATTAGTAAGTGCTTCGAGTCCTTTACACTTTCAGCAAGCAAGGTTGTGTCATCTGCATAATGCAGGTTGTTAATGAATCTCCCTCCAATCCTGGTGCCCTGTTCTTCTTCACACAGACCAGCTTCTCAGATTATTTGCTCACCATAGAGATTGAATAGGTATGGTGGAAGAATACAACCCTGACGCACACCTTTCCTGACTTTAAACCAATCAATATTCCCTTGTTCTTTCCGAACAACTGCCTCTTGATCTATGTAAAGGTTCCTCGTGAGCACAATTAAGTGTTCTGGAATTCCCATTCTTCACAATGTTATCCATAATTTGTTATGATCCACACAGTTGAATGCCTTTGCATAGTCAATAAAACACAGGTAAACATCCTTCTGGTATTCTTTGCTTTCAGCCAGGATTCATCTGAAATCAGCAATGATATCCCTGGTTCCACATCCTCTTCTGAAACTGGCCTGAATTTCTGGCAGTTCCCTGTCAATATAATGCAGCAGCTGTTTTTGAATGATCTTCAGCAAAATTTTGCTTGTTTGTGATATTAATATTGTTCAATAATTTCCACATTCTCTTGGATCACCTTTCTTGGGAATAGGCATAAATATGGATCTCTTCCAGTCAGTTAGCCAGGAAGCTGTCTTCCATATTTCTTGGCATAGGCGAGTGAGCACCTCCAGCACTGCATCTGTTTGTTGAAACATCTCAATTAATATTCCATCAATTCCTGTAGCATTGTTTTTCACTAATGCCTTCAGAGCAGTTTGGACTTCTTCTTTCAGTACCATTGGTTCCTGATCATATGCTACCTCTTGAATTGGTTGAACATTTTAAGGTATATATAGACATAATGGGTTTTGCTATAGACATAATTAAACATAAGTTGATATTTGATAAAGAGTTGTATTTGAGCTACAGCTTTTGAACTTTGGGGAAATTTTGTACCATTTAGTAAAATTGGATGCAGACAACGGAAGGAAGCAAGAAAGATAATATTACAAAAACTTCCTTGAATTGAAGCATATCTTATAGAATGTTGTTGTTAGGTTCTGTCAAGTTAATTCCAACTCATAGCAACCCTAAGCACAACAGAACGAAACATGGCCCCTTACTGAGTCATCCTCACAATTGTTGCTATGTTTGAGCCCATTGTTGCAGCCACTGTGTCAATTCATCTCTTTGAGGGTCTTCCTCTTTTTTGCTCACCCTCTATTTTACCAAGCATGATGTCCTTCTCTAGGGACTGATAACACGTTCCTTCCTGATAACAGGTCCAAAGTATGTGAAACGAAGTCTCACCATCCTTTCTTCTAAGGAGCATGCTGGTTGTACTTCTTCCAAGACAGATTTGTTCATTCTTCTGGCTGTTCACGATATATTCAATATTCTTTGCTAACATCATAATTCAAGAGCATCAATCCTTCTTCTGTCTTCCGTATTCATAGTCTATCATTCAAATGCAGACGAGGCAATGAAAACACCATGGGCTTGGGTCAGGTGCACCTTAGTCTTTAAAGTAACATCTTTGTTTTTAACACTTCAAAGGGATCTCTTGAAGCGGATTTGCCCAATGTAATGAATCATCTGTTTTCTTGACAGCTGCCTCCAAAGGCATTGATTGTGGATCCAAGTAAAATGAAATCCTGGACAACTTCGCTCTTTTCTCCATTTATCACGATATTGTTTATTGGTGTAGTTGTGAGGATTTTTGTTTTATGTTGAGGTGTAATCCATACTGAAGGCTGTGGTCTTTGTTCTTCATCAGTAAGTACTTCAAGTTCTCTTCACTTTCAGGAAGAAAGGTTGTGTCGTCTTATAGAATATGGCAGAACATTTCCACTGGATTTAATAAACTTTAAATCTGTGATTTTTTTTTTAAGCTCTCACAAAAAATCAAATACTATCTCTAATTTTTTTTATCTTTTCTTGGATGAGTTTCAGAGAAAATAAGCAAGGAAGCTGAAAGGACATTTTTACATATTTAATAATGTCACCACAGCCAATTTAAATCAAGAACTAACTCTATAAATGTTTTTTTTTATTTTTTATTATTGATGGTTATCATTCCAGAATGGCATTCTTTCTGAAGCTACTCTAAATGGAAACAGTGAATTTTAGAAAAGTTCACATGCAATGTACAGAGTTGTTTTTTCTCATGAGAATTCTATCTCCAGTTTTCAGTCTCTCAAGGTTTGAATAATTAGAATAAATAGATAAGTTGCATATTGAGGAGTTTTGGAACCATTTTTTTTTTTAAGTTTTTTGTCACTGGTGATAAGAGGAAAAAGTACATTTCTTCTTCTGCATTTTAATGAGACGTATAAATTTCTTTTTTTGAAAAGGAGAGTACAGTAATGTGTGTTCATAAAGGTAATATGGTGAATTATTTTAGAAAGTACATTAAAAAAGTTATTTACTGCATCTTTATTTTAGTTCAAATTCTGAACCTAAATTTTATAAAAAGGGAGGAGTGAAAGCTCAAGTTGTGGAATTTTTTATGTTGACTATTTTTGCAATTAAGCAGTATATTATTTTCCAGTCTTATAGAGATTTTAAATAACATGGGAATATATGATAAAATTTTTCTATGTTGTTTACTGTCTCCTCTTCTTCATATGTCTTTCATAGTCTTTCATAATAACTCTTATAACCTCCTTCCTGTTCAATTCTATAACTTTCTTGTCACCTCCTTTATAAATTGCCTCTCAACTCCACATTATAAAGCATTTTAAATAGTAGGTAGGATAGTCACATCCGGGCCAGCTCTCCTTCTCCTTGAAAGGGAAAAACCTACAAAGCCATGAACCCAAAAGTACTAGTTGTAGCTATCAAGAAAGCAGCCTATGTTATGGATGCAGCTCTATCATGTGACTCAGCATAAAACTGATAAAACCAAACCCGTTGCTATCTAGTCAATTTGGATTCATAGCGACCCTATAGGGCCGAGTAGATCTGTCCCCTAGAGTTTCCGTGGCTCTAGTCTTTATGGGAGCAGACTGCCGTATCTTTCTCTCCTACAGAGCTAGTGGGTTCCAACCACTGACCTTTCAGTTAGCAGACGAAGGCTTAACTACTGCACCACCAGGGCTCCTGACTCAGTCAACACAAAGGCAAATCAAATATAGTCATTAATCTAAACAAAGAAGAATGCAATAGGTTTTTGTAGACGTTAATGGTGATTCCTCTAGCTGCAATACTTAGATCCATGTTATCTCTCTGTTATTGCTCTTCTCTAGAGCCTTGGTGGTGCAGTGGTTAAGAGCTTGACTGCTAACCAAAAGATCAGCAGCTCAAATGCATCAGCCACTCCTTGGAACCCCTATGGGACAGTTCTACTGTGCCCTATAGGCTCGCTGATTCGGAATGGATTCAACAGCAACAGATTTTATCACGACGCTCCAGTGCTTGACCGGACATTGACAGGAACTTTCATGGCAGGACCCCCTCTGCAATGAGTCTCTTTTCTGCCCCTACTGGGTTATATCTTATTCATTTCAGACATAGTCCTCTCTTCCACTCAGCCCTCTCACTTCTCTGTAGGTGGTATCACATCTATAATATTGTGAGAAGGAAATTAATACAAAGTAGCCATGAAATGTAAGATTTTTCATGTGAGTGATGGTATATAGTCAAATTGCTGTAGATCATCTTTAATGCTTTATTTTCTGTCATATACTGAATTCCTTTAAAAGCAAGTTGGATAGTGAGTAAAGGTCAATTAATTGGGTTATGAATTTTAAAGTGAATCAAATTACAGGGGAAAATAGAATTAAAAATTAAATGTATATAATTTTTTTCTTAAGTATTTCAAGAGGGTATTAGAATCAAATTTAAAATCTACCAATTTTAATGTGCCAGAGAAAATAAAAACATAAAGGCACTTATTATTTTTCTTCTTTGTCCTATAAGAAAGGAGACTAAAAGTACGAAGATAAGAACCAAAGAAAATAATCTAGGCAGAGCCATAGGACAATGACAAATTCCTCTTAAATCACAGAAGACAAGAAAATTTAAAAGATTGATAACTCTCAGTGTAGCATAAATCATATTTTCCATCTATCAACCTGTACTTATCTATCTATATTGTTACTGGAGAAAGTACCATTTTTTTGACAAGCTGTTGCTCTTAGCAACAAGTCATCCTGATATTTTCTTTGATTATAACTAAAGAGCAATATCCATTCTTGTTACATGGGTGTAAAGCATAATTTAAAGCTCATTAGAAGTGTGGCAGGTGTTCACGTATAAAATGCAAAGAAAAAAAAAGGAAAGAGTTTCTCTATGGCTGAGCTGTCAGTGCTCTAAAAGCCTAATTTATTTTGCATAACCTTTTAGCAAATAGACATGATTATAATAGAGAAAAGAGAAATGGAAACAATATATGCAGGAAAGTAAAGGGATTAGCCTTTTGATTTGACCTTGATTCCCACCCTTTGAAAATATTACAATCTTTTAACAATTGGAGCATTGACATATAACACACTTTTCTTCCCAGGGGATAGAAGTTCTTCAGACATTTTCTTAGCATAAAAGCTGCTCTAAAGTAGAAAATGAGTAGGTGCATAAACTGAAACAGAGTCAGTTTATGTTCATTGCCAAACAGGGAAGGGATGAATGTTCAATCACCCAGTCCCTTTCACAGGTTCATTTTTCATGTGGTAAGCTTTGCAGAGAGAAAATTCAAATTCAAATTCAACAGTGAGTGTCAAGTCTAGCAATTGAGGTTGTTTCTCAATATCTTCAATTGTTGGCAAAAATACATTAAACAAATGGTGAGAAAAAGACCCAAGTATGTCAGACCTAGACACAGAACTAAAATTAAAAGTTTTAATTGTTACCACAATGACACTGTTGGATCTTCAGACGTGGATCATCATTGTGCCAGTAAATAATGGCAGCCCACCATGGTTGAAGTTTACTTGATTTTTAATAGTTCAAGTTATTCATATGGTTTTTTTTCCCTCTTTTTAGGGAAAAGAAAAAAAACTATATTCTTTTTTGTTTTGGTTTCCGAGAAAGAGGATCCTAATAAATAGGAAGTTGTAGTATAAAAGAAAGGACAGGAAGAAATAGAATCCTCACAACTTTATTGTAATAAGTTCTAAAATTGTGTTTCTGAGAGTTCATGTAATTGTTAAGGATTTATTTCTGAAACAGAAAAGATAAATATTCAGAGCCATAAAAACAAAAATTTAGAATTAAATTTCCGTATAATCTTAGCAAACCCTCAATGGATTGGGGAAGGATGGAAGTTAAAAAAAAAAAAAAAAAGATGCTCAAGTTTTTTTATCTTGTCCAGTATGTGCAGATAGAGGGGATGGCGGGGATACTGCTTATTTCAATATTCTAGGCAATAAATTTACATTTAAATTCACTCAATAAAATGAGGGAAGAATAAGTAATAGGCATTTGCCTCATTTTTCTAGTAATATCATTTCGGGGACTCTGGTATCTTGAAGTATGTGAACTAGCTATCACATGTGTCTAAGGATTAGTGCAGAATTGGAGTTTCAAAAGAAGACTTTGTTAGACTTTAACAGAGTTTTTTTTTTTTTTTTAATGAGCCAATAGTTTATCTAAAAAGAGGCATTTGCAAATGCCATTGACAGATTTGGTCTCATATCACTTGGATTGCATGCCTAAATTGGTAGGAGGCAATGACTCATCAGAACCCAGAAACAGCTGCCATCTCCCTCCACTCTTTAGGAATGACTGGTGCCTTCCCAGGTTGTTACAGAGCCCCTTTTACAATGCCAGTACTTACCTTCGGATAACGTATTTGTTTCCTAGGACTGCTATAACAAAATACCACAAACTGGGTGGCTTATAAGAGCATAAAATTTATTGTCTCACAGTTCTAGAAGCTGTGAGTCTGAGATCAGAGTATTGGCCGTGTTGATTTCTTCTGAGGCTTTGAGAGAGAATCTGCTCCACGCCTTTCTCCTGGCCTCTGGGGCCTCCAGCCATTCCTTAGCTTGCAGCTGCAGCATGGAATGTTCTCCCTCTGTCTGTCTCTCTGTGTATCTTCTTCTTTTTCACAGGGACACATTCGGATGAGGTAGGTCGTGTCCTATGTCAGTGTGACTGAAGTAGTGAAAATGCATTTTCTTTAGTGTTTTAATATTAGAGAGAATATATTTTCTCCTTTGTTTTAGTGTAGCTGTGTAAGCTGTGATTAACCTCTAGTCCTTGGAAAATGGTGCAGGCTCTGTTCAAAATATAGCTGAGCAGCCTGTTCCACTCTTATAACATAACAAACACCCTGATACCATACAACTTGTTTTCCCCTATTCAAAATAGGTGATCAAGAGCTTGATATGACTAACGTCGTAATGATGCTCTAAGTAATCTCTAAACACTTTTTTTATTGCACCAGTTGCACTGGTCTCTTCCAACGGGTGCAGAGCTATCTCAGCTCCTGTGGCCTTGGCCTTTCTTCTTTTTTTGTTGTCTTGAGAAATGTACTTCAGCCTGCAAACCGAAAGGAAGGCTCTCTGGCATTTTTAATCTGCAACTTTCTTTCTTGCTCCCTGTCTCAGCCACAGTGGACTTGGCAAAACAGTTCTACTAGCAGAGAGATTCTTATGTGAATTTTTCAGCCTGTTACAAATATACTGATTAGAGTCTGGATGCCTGATATGCATATCTTTAGTTTAATAAAGAGTTTTTTTGCAGTTGTTTTGTGATATATAAGACCTTCTGTGGACTACGTGCTCAAAATATTAGGTAACCCTGATCTTCCTCATATAAAACCCTCCCATCAACCCTTTAGGGTAGATAGAATTTGGGAGAAATTTAACCCCGTCTGCCTCTTGAATACCGGTATTCAATAAAGCCCTCTTAGTGCTTACCTCCTCCTGTCTCAGTATTGGCTTTGGTCAGGTGGCTCGAACCCGCAATTTGCAGTAACGTGACCTCGTTTTAAATTAATTAATAACCTCTTCAAAGACTCTGCTTCCCAATAAGATCATATTCACAGATACTAGGCGTTAGGACTTCAACATATCTTTTAGGGGGGACACAATTCAATCCACAGCAGACAGCTTTATGCTTTTCAGTTATTTGACTATCCTTGGTGGATGCTTGAATTTGTCCTCTGGAACAGAGGAAAACATATTTTTATTTCTTATTAGTAAGTGGCAATCTGAGTCAATCATGCTTCTCAGTTCTTTGCATATAGTCATAACTAAGAAAATATTTGCAGAACTGCATTGAACTTCATGGTCACGACAACTCGAGAGTAATATTTCTAATACCAATTAGCTCTGAAAATTTTGAAGGTAATATAGTTGCAGATCCTCTCAAGAGAATGTTTAAGGTCATTTGATTTCAGGTGATGCTCACTGCTGTGGCCATTTGTGTATATAATTCTAAGGGAATCTGACCCATTCTTCCTCTTGGTGAATAAACACATCATGTACTTAAAGGTGCGAATGGAAAATTAACTCTGCACTGATTATTGATTAGTCCATATTTACCAGAAGACAATCTAGCATTGGAATTTCCTCTTTTCTGAAAACTTGCTGTCAAGAATCCCCACTTCTGCCAAGCTGACTTTTGTATTAGAACTCACTTCTGTGCTTTCTGCAGCTTACAAGGAACAATCTGATGTCATTATTGCTATTTCATAGGTCATTGGTAAATATTAAATGCAGTTCCCTAGTGGTGCTTTTACAGGTCTGCATTGTGAATATTCCCATGAAGTAAAATATGCTCTTTAAAAACAGCCTACAAAATGACAGTATGGATTTGGAGGTTGAAACGATACACAGTGAGGGACAAAGCTCTCACGGAGGATTAATAATTCCAGTCGTTCTATTAATGATGTTATTGAGAATCAGGCCTTCAAAAATGTCAAAAAGTTTATTGAAAACCTTTGTCATAATTGAAACAGGGGTGGTTATATTTCATTATGACATACTTTGGGCTACCAGAATTATTATTATAGTCCACTTCTCCAGAGAGCCATCTCTTTTATTTGCTATAAGATAGAAAAAATTTTTTTTAAAGGATCTTTCATCATAAGAGTACTAGTAAGTAGGCTAACATATAAAATACATCAGTGTATCCCCAAACCATCATTATAAGTAAAGGGTCTCCTTAGATTTTACAGTGGAGGCATATTTAATTATTTACCAGTAGCACTTTGCACTAGATATGGCATTTTATACTCTGCTATTACCCAGTTTCTAAAAATGCTTTTCTTTCATAGGTTATAAGTAGTACATGCTCATTAAATGAATTTTGAAAACACAGGAGTATAAGGTCTCTATCTCTGAAGATATGGTTTAGAGGACCTAATAGCACAGGAAAACACAAATTTGGGTTTTGGTAATAGGTGAAATGACCCCAGAAAGGAAAGATACAAGTAATCTCCATTGACTCCAGCATTTATACAGAGTATCACAGTGTCTTAGTCTGGGTTCTCTAGAGGAGCAAAACCAGTGAATTGTGTATATAAATATATATAAGGAGATTTACTTCAAGGAAATGGCTCATGCAATTGTGGGGGTTAGCAAGTCCCAAACTTATGGGTCAGGTGGCAGGCTGAAAACTTCTACTGGCTCACATGGTTGCAGGTGCTGACAAACCCCAAATCTGCAGGTCAGGCAGCTGAAGACTTCTGCAGACCTTTGCCCCAAGAATCAGAGGTCAGTAGAGGAGAAAAGTACACGTTCAAGAGAGAGCAAGCCTCGCAGGAACATCCATCTATATACTGGAGGCAGGAAATGCCTCCAAGTAAACATCCTGTTCAACTGATGGCTGATCACATCAGATTACATCATAGAGGTGATTACATTATATTGCATTATGGAAGAACAATCAATCTAATGTCTGCCAAACCATGAGAATCATAGCCAAGTTAACACACAACATTACCATCACACAAAAATAATTTAAAAATAAAGGAAATAAATAAAAGGACCTCATTCCTCCCACTAAAGAAGAAAAATATTTTGTTACTGTTACCAAAAATCTTATACCACACAAGAAAATAATTTTTCTTTATAATGATCTTCAACAGCTCTTAATACCATTATGCAAAATTTTTGATGATGAACTTTTACAATAATTAATCAGGCTGGTATCACCTGAACCCATGTTCAATCCTAATATCATTAGAAAATAAAATTCTATTAGACAGAGGGAAGATGCTGAACAGACATAATGATAACTTTCATGCTATTGGTGTGTGTGAGGACTGGATACATACCTGTACTCCTAAAGTAAATATTAACCACCAAAAAAAACCCTAAAAACCCAGTGCCGTTGAGTCGATTCCAACTCTATTAGAATAAATATTTGGGGGGAGGAAGGATAGCTAATAGAACCAAAGGGAAAGTTGCCTTCTTCTAGGTGGCAGCTCAGAATTTTTAAAGCCTCACTGGGAAGCCCTGTGTCTGATGTAAAACCTGAATTATAAATAAGCGATGTCTGAAGGATATTTATGAACCGATGAACCAGAATTCAATTTCATGGAGGTGTTTGAATGTAAAAATGAAGCCAGGAAAGAAGCCAAGACTTCCTGCAATGGGCATTTTGTCAAGGCAAAAGGAGAAAGGATAGATGCCCAAAAGTGTTGAGAACCTGGTATCAATTTGAAAGCTAAAAAACTGGAAGAGTGATGAGGAAAGAACAGAGTACCTTGTTCTAATGACAGAAGTCCATGGTGGGAGCCTCGGACATGCCAGTTAGAAATGAAACCCCAACTAGTTGGGGCCATCTTTACTGTGGTGGACCAGAGAATGACTGTCAGAAGAGGAGGTAAAGTCTGAGAGCTGAATGATGGAAAGAAACAGACCAGGAAATATAAGAAGGAAAAATGTTCTCATTAGAAGAAATAAGTATGAAAGCAATAGGTGAGCGCACAAAATTCCAACATGTTTGTACGGTTTCTTCTAATACCATTATAAACGCAGACATTATACACACAAATTTCATACAATGAAAGTTCAAATCATACTTACACAAGCTATTTGTTTAAAGAAACTATTACTTTTTCAAGGAAATATGTCACTTAAAATGAATTTGGCTAATGTTTGCATCCCCCACCCATTTGTCTGTTCATTGTACTGTGATGGCTTGCATGTTGCTGTGATGCTGGAAGCTATGCCACCAGTATTTCAAGTACCAGCAGGATCGTTCATGGTGGACAGTTTTCAGCAGAGTTCCAGACTGAGACAAACTAGGAAGAAGGATTACTTCTGAAAAAAATTAGCCAGTGAAAACCTTATGAATAGCAGCAGAACATTGATATAGTGCCAGGAGATGAGCCCCTCAGCATGTTGGAAGGTGCTCAAAATATGTCTTGGAAAAAGCTGCTTCCTCAAAGTAGAGTCAGCCTTAATGAAGTGATTGGACTCAAGCTTCTGAGTACAGAAGTACAGCCAGAATGCTTCTTAGAAGCAAGGGTGGCAAGACTTTATCTCACACACTTTGCACATGTTATCAAGAGGGACTAGTCCCTGGGGAAGAGCATCATGCTTGGCAGACAGCAAAAAAGAGAAAGGTTCTAAACAAGATGGATTGACGCAGTGGCTGCAACAATGGGCTCAGGTGTAACAACAATTGCAAGGATGTCACAGGACAGGGCACTGTTTCATTCTGTTGTACATTGGGTTGCTATGAATCAGAACCAACTGGATGGCACCCAACAACAACAACAATATTTGCAAGTTTACTTAATCCACCTAAATGAAAAGAGAAAAAAAAAAAAAAGGTAGGGAGGAAAGGCAGCCTCCTTTTCCATGAAAACCTTTTACTTATTAAAGGAAAACAAAGTAAAAGAGAAAAAAATACTAACAAGCACATTAACAGAAACACACAGCCTACAGTAGAAGTCAATTCATAGGCATATGTTATGTGTTCTTATACCTATTATCTTTTCAGTTGTCTTTGCTCCATAAATATCTTTATCTCCAACTTCCATCACACTTTTCTCCCTTTTAACCTCCAATTTATTCTCTATTATGCACAAAATATGTAATTATAATTTGCTTTTTCTTCTTTATCCCCAAATCTGAACTTTATATTATTCCCCTTTCTCTTAAAGTTCTTCCTGTAGATTGTTTTCCCCAATGTTTGCTGCACCTATAGCAGCCACTCTGTATCCTTTGCCCTCAAGACAGAAGGTCTTAACAGCAAATCAAGATTTTCATCAGTTTACTATGAGTAAACTTTAGTCCTTACAGAAGACTCAAGCCCTTGTTTCTCTACCTTCTTTCAGAGTTGTCCTTAATTCTGCATTCTAACGTATAGCCTTCTTAGTCTCAACTATACTCTTTCAAAACAAAAAGTTCCTGATCTGGGGATAACCCAAACCTTATGGAAGTCCCCAGGTGGTTCAAAACATTAACACACTTGGCTGCTAATTGAAAGGTTGGAGGTTTATATCCACACAAAGGTACCTTGGAAATCAGGTCCGGCAATCTACGTCCAAAAAATCAGCCATTGAAAACCCTATGGAATGCAGGTCTACTCTGACACATTTGGGGTCACCATGAGTGGGGTCCAACTCCACAGCAACTGGTAGTATGCATATAGAGTGGTTGCTTAGAACTCATCTAGTGCCCTTGGAATTTTAGAACTTACATTACCACTAATAATGACAATAGTAGCAATAGATAGTATTCTATACCATATATACCAATATCAAAAGCTGCAGTGAAGTTTACATGTAATTTGACTTTCCAGCAATTTCATGTGGCAGGCTCTATGGTTCACCCAATTTTTTCGATGGAGTTTAATGCCTTTTAGTAAACTGCTCAAGATTTCACAGCTAATACATAGGGTAATCAGGATTTGAACCCCTGTAAGTCTGGCTCTAAACTTAAAAATATTACCCTCAATTATGAAATAATTTCATAAAAAGTCCAAAACCTCTCACCAAAAATATCTCACCACTGTTCCTGTTTCTGGATGACACAGCATATGTGGAAGGAACAGTGCTAATCAACCCATGTGTGGAGATTCCCCGTTTCCTCCTCACACTCCTTATATGGGCCACCTAGGGCTTTGACTCATTATTCTATACAGTGCAAATGCTGTCATCTCTCCTGAAAGCTAATTTTCCTGAAAACTTGGTCATCAGTTAACCTGTGTTGGTCTGGAAACTTATACCTAGTTGGAGAACCCAGATTGCTTTCATCCTTTAGAGGGTCATCAAGGGTTGGCTTGCCTTACATGCTTTCAGACTCTTTCCCAGGTTTTCAGCCTGGTAGCATTCTCTCCATGAGAAAACACCATAATGACACCCAAAGCAAAATGATTAAGGGCCTAGTATATCACTGGGAATACACAGAAAAGAATGAAGTTAATCAGTGTAGGTTTACTCTGCTGCCTGTACGATCATCTGAGAAAAGTAAACTTCAGCTCTGATGGTTGTATTTAAATGTTCAATTAATTCTGTTTGCAGTCAATCCTGTTTTAACATAAATAACACCACCACTCTCAGCCAATCCCCTCTCACAACACTAACTGAATGATCTTTCAATATGTCATACTTTCAGAAATTAAAGCTTTAAGTACCGCATAAACCAAAACAAAGCTCATCACAGTAATTGCAGCTTATTTCCTAAACACAATGAAATGTATAAATACATACTCAAACCTATGCTATGACCATGTCATTTGCTTTTCATAGATTTTTTTCTACTTTGCACAAAAATAGTTGAAAAGAAAAAAAAGAGCGAGAACATAAGCATGTGAAAGAAATTACTAAACAAAATTTTAACATTGTCACAAAAACAAGTTTATAATAAATAATTTATTTTGAATGTATTTCCATACGTTTACCTGATGGTATTGCCTACTTTTAGAAAATACTTTAATGACTGCATGATACTCCACCAAGAATAAATACTACAGTTTACTTAAATCATTCCTTTTTGCTAGGTATTTACTATGTTTTTATTTTATTACTATGTATTTTTTGAACGAAAACATTTCATTTATGAACTTAGGTCTGTGTTAGAATTAGATTTCCAATTGTAAAATTACTAGGTCAATTGATGTCAGCATTTTAAAGACTCAACGTATTTTTTTAAGAAACTTGATGCTAATGAAACCGGACCAATGGGTTCATGCCCAGCATGCAAGAAGCCAGACTCTCAGACGCTGGTTTCCAGAGGAAGAAAGAGTTTATTTCGCAGGCTAGCGAGCGGGAGCTCAGTGGTATCGATCTCAGACTGAGTTCCCCCATCTGCTCGAGCAACGTACAATTTATACTTATACACACTCATTTAGAGGTGGTAGTCAGGATCTGAGGTTCTACCTACTCATAGTTTCTACTGATTATTTATTACAAAGCGGGGCTAAGACTTGACACTTAAGTGGCCCACGGACCAAACACTTTTGAAATGAAATCGACTATTATGATGCACTTCCAGTGATTTTGGTTCCTGAGCACGAGTCTTTTGGTTCCTTGACAGTAAGTTCTCTTACGTTATGGAGCATGCGTGGCAGCCCAGGGTTGTTCGTCGGTCATTGGTCATTGCGGTCTGCTCCGAGCATGTCGGGCTACTCTGAGCCGGTTAGATCTCGACTTTTCTAGGGCGCTCAGGAGGGCCTGAAAAACAACTTAGAGGAAGGGAATGATGTCTTGGGGAGGTGACCGGGAGGTGCCTGATACCTGGTGGAGTACTAATTAATTAGGTGTCTTCAGTGCCTTCACCCTCCAGAATCCACTAACACCAAGAAGGTTATTTTTTTCTAAGTTAAAAAATTAAAAAAAGAGAAATTACTCAATGATTTAGGTCATGAAAAACGAGTTAGAGGTAAAGAAATTATTAATCAAAGTCCTTGGCAATAAAGTGATGATTTAAGTGTCATATAAACAATTTTGTGGGACAATGATTGGGCAGGAATATTACGCATGTCCTTCTGAAACAGAACTGGATTCACGTTTCATCACCTACATTTATTTCTCTTATTTACTTAGACAATTATAATTTAATTTTAAATTAATTTTTTTAATTTCTGAAATGTGAACAATGTTGGTTCTATCCCATACATGGGTTTTAAGTAGTAAATGGTATGATGATTACACAGTTAAATGTCTGGCATATAATGAGCCCTCAATAAATGTGTTCTCTAATTTAGGAGCGGCCCTGTGGCATAGTGCTTAGGACTATGTGCTATGGAACAGAGTTACCTGATTTTGAACTCCAGATCTACTGAGTACCAGTTGTGTGATCTTAAGCCAGTTACCTGAACTCTTTGTACTTCTGTTCTTCATTTGTAAAAATGGGGATACCAATAACGGGCCATTGTTGGCATTACACGAGTTTATACATGTCCAGAATGGATGCTGATTTATAATAAATGCTGAAAAAATATTAGTTTTTATTAGTAGTAGAAACTACCAGCAAGATAAGATAATGTAATTTTCTACTTTTTTTTTTTTTTAATTTGCAGCTATCTTTCTTAGCGGAAAATAGATGGGCTAGCAGTAGTTGAGTAGCTAAAGTAAAAGGAAGAACTGATGAAGCAAAAGAACTGAACAGAAGCTTTCAAAGGGTGGCTCGAGAAGACAAAGTGTTATAATGACATGTGCAAAGAGCTGGAGATGGAAAACCAAAAGGGAAGAACACTCTCGGCATTTCTCAAGTTGAAAGAACTGAAGAAAAAATTCAGATCTCGAGTTCCAATAGTGAAGGATTCCATGGGGAAAATATTAAATGACACAGGAAGCATCAAAAGAAGATGGATGGAATACACAGAGTCATTATACCAAAAAGAATTAGTCGATGTTCAAACATTTCAAGAGGTGGCATATGATCAGGAACCGATGGTACCGAAGGAAGAAATCCAAGCTGCTCTGGAGGCATTGGTGAAAAACAAGCCTCCAGGAATTGATGGAATATCAGTTGAGATGTTTCAACAAACAGATGCAGTGCTGGAGGTGCTCACTCATCTATGCCAAGAAATATGGAAGACAGCTTCCTGGCCGATTGGAAGAGATCCATATTGATGCCTATCCCCAAGAAAGGTGATCCAACACAATGTGGAAATTATAGAACAATATCATTAAAATCACAAACAAGCAAAATTTTGCTGAAGATCATTCAAAAATGGCTGCTGCATTATATCGACAGGGAGCTGCCAGAAATTCAGGCCAGTTTCAGAAGAGGACGTGGAACCAGAGATATCATTGCTGATGTCAGATGGATCCTGGCTGAAAGCAGAGAATACCAGAAGGATGTTTACCTGTGTTTTACTGACTACGCAAAGCATTCGACTGTGTGGATCATAACAAACTATGGATAACATTGGAAGAATGGGGATTCCAGAACACTTAATTGTGCTCATGAGGAACCTGTACATAGATCAAGAGATGGTCGTTCGGACAGAACAAGGGGATACTGATTGGTTTAAAGTCAGGAAAGGTGTGTGTCAGGGGTGTATTCTTTCACCACACCTATTAAATCTGTATGCTGATCAAATAATCCAAGAAGCTAGGCTGTATGAAGAAGAACTGGGCATCAGGATTGGAGGAAGATTCATTAACAAACTGCGTTATGCAGATGATACAACCTTGCTTGTTGAAAGTGAAGAAGACTTGAAGCACTTACTAATGAAGATCAAAGACCACAGCCTTCAGTATGGACTGCACCCCAACATAAAGAAAACAAAAATCCTCACAACTGGACCAATGAGCAACGTCATGATAAATGGAGAAAAGATTGAAGTTGTCAAGGATTTCATTTTACTTGGATCCACAATCAACAGCCATGGAAGCAGCAGTCAAGAAATCAAAAGATGCATTGCATTGGGTAAATCTGCTGCAAAGGACCTCTTCAAAGTGCTGAAGAGCAAAGATGTCACCCTGAAGACTAAGGTGTGCCTGACCCAAGCCATGGTATTTTCAATTGCATCATATGCATGTCAAAGCTGGACAATGAATAAGGAAGACCAAAGAAGAGTTGATGCCTTTGAATTGTGGTGTTGGCCAAGAATATTGAATATACCATGGACTGCCGAAAGAATGAACAAATCTGTCTTGGAAGAAGTGCAGCCAGAATGCTCCTTAGAGGCAAGGTTGGAGAGACTGTGTCTTACATACTTTGGACATATTGCCAGGAGGGATTGGTCCCTGGAGAAGGACATCATGCTTGGCAAAGTGCAGGGTCAGCGGAAAAGAGTAAGACCCTCAACGAGGTGGATTGACACAGTGGCTGCAACAATGAAATCAGGCATAACAACAATTGTAAGGATGGAGCCGGATCAGGCAGTGTTTCGTTCTGTTGTGCATAGGGTCGCTATGAGTTGGGACTGACTTGACGGCACCTAACAACAACAACAACAACAACAGTAGTCACAAATAAAACAATTGAATAATTTGTAAATGATTATTTTCTTTTTATGCAAAGATACTCAGTCAAAATGCTACCTTAAGTCCATTAACTACTGTATTTAAATAAAACAAAGCCACTATCCTGAAACACTATCATGAAATCAATTGTTCAGTATGATTTGAAGACTTTCCTGTTATTATTATTATTATTATTTTAACTTTAACATTCACTTCAGAGTCTTAATGAAGACAGCTTTTAGTGTGTAAGAATGCCTCTAGTGCAAACTACTAAGTAGCTAAATTTTTTCATGTTAAATTCAGCTTCTCACCCCATCCCTTTGCCCCCATTTAAATATGTTCTCAGGGTTAAAATGGCTGTGTGGCTTTCAGGTTGTGTGGAGTTTAGTTAAAATACTACCATTTGTATGCACACATACACACACACACACAGGTGTATATAGTTTTAGATTTTATTTCTAATGTAAAATATGTCCCTATTCTGTTAAAATGTTTAGGCATGAGTAAAAATTTAGGCTCTTTATTTATTATTTATTATTTATTTTTGTATTATTAGCAAACAATTTGGTTATTGTAAAAATCCCAAATACTATTAATTTTAATGTAAATGGAGTTCTTTTTATTACTTAACTCCCAAGAAAATCTTAATTGTGCATCTTAAAAATAATTTTGTTGAAACAAATGATTAGCTTTCAGAATATGAAAGGAAAATGATGTGCAAGGAACCATGCTGAAATAAATTATGTTCCCAATTAAATAAATGATTTAGATAGGCCATCCTTTTAAGAAGCTTAAGTTTGGGTTTAAAATTTTCTTAATTCTAAAATGCCTACGTGTATGTTTTCCCACAATTTTCTTCTGCGAAACTGAACTTCATATTCCTTTTACTAATTCAAGTTTTAAGTTGTCCCTGGTTTTTTTTTTTTTTTTTTTTTTCCTCACTTGCTAGTGGTGGAATGTGTAGCCTCCTATATGTTTTAGGGTCTCCTCCTTTTCTGAGGGTTATATTTGAGCTTGTTGGTAAATGTATTTCCAAAATATAGGCTCAAACCCAAACTCTAGTCAATTGTTGTTAAATCAATCATGTTACTCCTTCTCTTACACAGTGCTACTGCCAAGAGAGACCTTTTCCAGCTGGAGCACACAGATGTTCTAGAAGGAACAATAGATGTTCTCCAAAGCCAGCCCCCCGACAGAAGTAGACTCTGTCCTAGATTCTCTCAATCTGCCTCTCACTTACATAGATATTATGCTTGCACAAAAACAAATTAGGATAAGCTGGACATGGATTTGCTCCTTTTAAACAAATAAGGAAAACTATCCTAAAACCCTCTTGCTTCTCAGTTTCAGTAAACATTCCCTCTCCTTTCTGGAGAGGGCCTCTATAGTCTCCTCCTCCTTAAAGACTGACCCTCTGTGCTCTTTCCCACTGTGGGGTTTTATCTTGTAAACAGAACAGAGGGCTTGGTGGGTTGGACAAAATCACAACCAAAACTGACTCATTTGGACTCAAAGCCACCCTGTAGCACCTCTGCAACTGAGATGTATTAAAGACTTCCCGAAGAGATTGGGCAGAAAATCAGAACTGGAGCCATTGTGGAAGGGAAGATAACTCCCCATTTTCAAGTCTCCTAGAACAATAAGATAGTAAGGAAATAAAAATAAAAATGGTTAGTTAGCTAATAAATTGCCTTGACATATATCCTTTGTCCTATATTATTATGTTCTTAAAAAAATATATATACTTAAAAAAAAAAAAAGTACTGATAATGGTAGAACTGTTTCAGTATAATGGAGAAAAGTGAAATATAGTGTCTGGATTGATTTAGAAGGACAATTTTCTTAATAAATGTTTTCATGAGAAACCTAATGGTATTTCAGAGATTGAGGTAAAAAATCAAAAGCATTTCCTTATATAGTTTCTGCTACTGATTCTTGAAATTGTTTAAATATGAGATGTAACCATTAACGTCCATGGCTCCAGAGCTACAGACGAAATCGTTGTGTTTTCTTTAATTTGGTTGTTTGTTTTGGGCTTGAGAATAATAGACACAAATGACTCTCACTTACCTTTTTGGGAAAATAGGTTCTAAGATACTATTGGCAAGAGCAAGAGGAGCTACTTATGGATTAAAACAAACAATTACATGTATTGTGTGTCTGAAAATAGGAGAGCTAAAAAAGAAAAATGAAATTAAACTAAAACAAATACCAAATAGAAGAATAGCAAGACAAGCTTCTCTTCCTTGGGGCCAGATTGGGCAATTCATATAAAAAGAAATATCTGAATGATATAAGCAGACAATTTTTATTCCAACTATCCCAATTCCAGTATCTTGCTACTTACATACTCTGAAAGCTCTCACGTAACTCCACTGTCATTTTCTCACAACTCTCTTTCATTCTCTAACTAATGGAGATTGTAACGCATAAATCTCTGGGATCTGCACATAAAATCATTTTACAGATATTAAGTATTAACAATATCTATTAGAATAGGTCACTGGATGGCACAAATCATTCCCTCTCAACTACTAATTGAAAGGTTGATGGTTAGAACTCATCTAGCTGCACTGCTGAAGAAAGGCCTGGCAACCTGCTTGTGTAAAGACTACAAGGAAACCTTATGGAGCAGTTCTATTCTGTAATGTGGGGTTGCCTTGAGTAGGAATCAGCTAGATGGCATAGGGTTTAGCTTTTTTTTTTTTTTAATTGTCATAGGAGCATTTACCTAGCTTTTTCAGACGCCCTGATATAAAACCCAAACAAACGAAAAACAGTATAATGCTTTGCTACTTAAAATCAAAATAATGACAAAAAAATTGAAATCTCTGTAGAAATTATAGTTTTCAAAGTTTTGTATTTGATTTCTGAAAAGGCTATTAAAACAAGAAATCTGCCAAGGAAGTTTTTTCTCCAAAGGCTTATAATGAAACATGAGCTGCCTTAGAAACTGTGTTTTACGTTCTTACAGAAATTATATACCGTATTTTTACCTAAGTAATACATACCTTCTAAGCCTGTTCTTCCAGAAATTGTGGGAAAAAATAATCAGCATAGCTGTGCTTATAAAAATACCTCCAGCAGGAGGGAGTGGTTGGCAAAAAAAATATAGAAGTGTGTTTTAATTGCGTAAAAATACGGCACATTATTACTTTTTTTTTTAAATCGGAAGATCAACATTCACATTGAATTCAATTTTTTTTTTTTCCCTTTGGTCTTTAATGAGCTCTTTGCTCATTCTGCTCTGTTTAAGCAATTGTTCTACTTTTTGTTCTGAAAATGGTAAGGTTATTTCAAAATTGAAACAGCAGTTTTAGCTACTTGCATTATCTCTGTTTTCCATGAACACCACTGTGTAAACTTCTGATGAATGCACTGATGGGGAAATTAAATACAGATTTTTTTTTTATGGTAGTGATCGTATCATATTTATGATTCCTTAATTTTTTCATGGGAGTTTTCTTCAGTTTCAAGTGAGAAATCTGCCATTGTTCACCAAAAACATCACTTAGATGTCCCTGAGAACCCCAAGATCTGACATCAAGACAAGCTGTGAGAATATAAAAGACTTATTGACTATGAAATCTGTGCTAATAACTTTAGTCAACTCCACTCAGCACACAAAAACAAGAAGATTGAGGTCAATTCTATGATTGAGAATGTGACTAAATTGATTACATATTAATTTATATAGCTCATAAAATGGATGGCATTATATACACTGATCAAAAAATGCATCAGTATGTTTTCAGAGTAAAATACTAATGATCAATGACTGATCTGTATTTTAAACTGTTGAAGACTTAAATGCAAATTGGTTTCCTCAATAAGATCTTGTCTTTAAGATTAAGCATGAGTAAGTGACATTTTACGGTGATAAACCCAAGGGAACGATCCATTCCTTTTATCTAAATAATATCTGCTTTTTGAAAACTGAATGGCTAGGATGAAAAATGGGTAAAAGCTTTAATGGCCAGAGGACTCCCATGCCCAGACCCCAAGCAAGCGACTCCTCCTTCCCCACGTAAGATCAATGCAGAGCTACTGCAGAGTCTCCGTGGTTCTCTTAGGGGCGTCTTCTCCACAGTCACACGCCTTTAAATTCATGAAGTTCTCTGGTTTGTGTGCATAAGGCTTATATGTGTCAGTGTCACGATGAACAAACACCTAAACTGGCAATGATGAGTTTAGTCACTAATTCCCTCTACGACATTGAGAAAGTAATAACCTTCTTGGTCCTCAGTTCCCTAGGTATAAAATAAGCAGATTGTACAGTGATCAATGTCATTTACAAACTTGGCAACACTTTTGAGAGATTTGAAAAGCTTCATAAAAATACAGGTTCCTGGGTGTACCCCATATTATCACTACAGAAAACTGAGCAGAAGGTGCAAAACCACATTTTCTAGGAGCTCCAGAGACCATTTCTGGATCAGCGCTTGAAAACCATGAGGCTAGATAATGCTTAAAGTCTTTTTCATTTCAAAAATACTGTGAGTCCATAAGTACTCAAGAAATAAAATAAGAGCAATGCTCTTCTAAATTGAATACAACTTTAATATATTTTCTCACTAGTTTTTGTCAGATGACAAGCCATGCTTGGTATTAGTTGCTTTATATGTAGTGATTTATTGAATTAGTTCTAAAAAAAAACTAACCCCCCGTAAATCACTGTCATTTAATTGTGCAGATCACAAAACCATGGCACACTTACCCAGATTCACATGGTGAATGGTGACAGAGCCAGGATTTAATCACGAAGTTGTCTGTCTGTAAGAAAAGCTTGTTATTTTATACTGCAGTATCTCCTTATTTGGTTTGCTGAAATATGTGATAAAAAAACTCATGTCATTTGACTTATTGAGGTACCAAATATTGCTAAGTAGATTATTGAAATGTCATTCTCAAATACCTATAATTAATCAATATCTTAAAGACGTAAAGAAATGATGAGAAAGGAAAAAAGGGAGGAAGGGAATAATAATTGGACTGTATTAATATCTACAACTGGTTGCCGTCACATAGATTCCAACTCATAGTGACCCTATAGGACAGAGTAGAACTTCCCCGTAAGATTTCCAAGCAGCAGCTGGTGGATTCAAACTGTCCATCTTTTGGTTAGGAGCTGAGCTCGTAACCACTGCACCACCAGGGCTCCCTATTAATACCTACAGATCCTGAAATTATCTGCCTTCCTGAAAATTCAATTCAACCAAACTATGTCAATGCCCACCAAAACATTATTTCATTGTGAATTAATAAAATGTTTTGAGTTTATTTTTTAAAAATGAAGAAAAACTTAAATGAGTACAAGAAAATTTTGATGCATTTACCAATTATTGTTTAGCAAAAGGTAATTCATTCAAAAGAAATCTGTATTAAAATATACTTAATGTCCCCTATTTTTTCCAACAAAGGCAGTTGTCTTGTTGATTTTGCAAACAAAATTTGGTCAAAAATGCTCATGAAAATCATCATCAGAAGATACATCCACATATACATATATAAACATATGTATATGTTTGATAAAACAAGGGATTGCTGAAATATATGGTATTTCTATTTCTCACTTTCTAAGGAAGCGCCATGTCATTTTCCAAAATGGCTGCATCATTTTGCATTCCTACCAGCAGTGCATAAGAGTTCAGATCTCCCTGAAGCTTCTCCAACATTTGTTATTTTCTGTTTTTTTGATTTGTGCCAGTAATGCCAGGGTGAGTTAGTATCTCATTGTGGTTTTGATTTTCATTTCTTTTTTTAATGGCTAGTGGTCAGGAGCATTTCCTCATGTGTCTGTTGGCCGCTTTAATGTCTTCTTTGGTGATGTGTCTGTTCATTTTCTTTGCCCATTTTTTAGTTGGGTTATTTGTCTTTTTGTTGTAGGGGTGTTGGGTTTTCCTATAGATTTTAGAATATTGCTGTCATTTTGTAGCGCTTTTTTTTTGGTGTGTGTGTGGCACTGTTGTTTTCTTTGTTCCTCTAACTCTCCTGTAATGAATTTCTTTTGTTTATGGATTTTTTTCCATTACTTTTCTTTTTTGTAGATTTTGTTTTTACTGAGGCTTTGCTTTTCTTTATTTTGATGAGAAAGTTTGTTAACTTTCTTTGTGGTTACCTTGAAATTTACCCTAGGTTTGAACCAGTCTATTATTATTTGGTATTGCTTTGCCTTCCTTTCCATTAGAAAGTTTTATACCTACACAGTTTATTCCATCTTTTATTGTTCTAACATTGTTGTCATTTATAGATTAACCTCTCTGGTTCCCTGTTGTAATTCTTTTGGTTTTGGATAGTCCTTGAGAGTTCATTTCCTAGGTTGGAAAATATACTAGCTCTTTAATTATCAAAGGAGACAGTGAAAACACCATTAGAGGAGTGGAATAACGACTACTGGGACAGTCTAGCAATTTCAAGAAAGAGAATACATACAATGCTTAAAAAATAAAAATACTACCACTAAGTTAATTAAGGAAACCTTGGTGGCATAGTGTTTAAGAGCTATGGCTGCTGACCAAAAGGTCAGCAGTTCAAATCCACCAGACTCTCCTTGGAAACCCTCTAGGGCAGTTCTACCCTGTCCTATAGGGTTGCTATGAGTTGGAATTGGCTGGACGGCAATGGGCTTTTTGTCTGAAATTAAGATTAATACCTTAAAAAAGTTTATTGAAGATGGTGGATAGGAAATTGAGGATAAATACTCTGATTTTCTTCTCAGATTTATGCTTCATCTTGCAAAACTTCCTAAAAGTTTCTAATATTTGAAAACTATTTTTGTTTCCCAGGGTCTTTAGGGGTTTATTTTTATTTGAATAATTATTGTATCAGGTCAATACAATTTGGGGAAGAGGAGATATATACAAATGGACTCAGCTGGTCACTTCGAACAGAGAATCAAAACACAACCTTATGTGGTTCTATAATTTAACAAGCAAAAAGGGAACTCTAATAGTATCTTTGAAAGATAGCTTAAATTTCTTGTTTTCAAAATGTTGGTCTTTCAATATCGATACATATAATAAGTTTTCTCCTTAACCATTATATTTCACATATTATTAAATCAGCAAAAATAATTATTAAAAATGCAAAAACATTGCTACAATTTGTATGTTCAGGAAAATTCATATTCCCTTCTTTCATTTTCTATTATGCACAGCATCCTGAAAACAGATGAATCAAAAGCTTAGTATATTTCTTAAAATGCACCCTTCATTTAAGGCTGTTGTTTTATTATTAAAGCTCTTAGTAATTTTACAAGCCTATGAAGTTGCCTACTGAGTTGATTCACAGCTATGTTTCTGTTTTAAAAAAATATGTTTATACAGATACTCACAGAACAACAAAAACAAAAATACTGGATTAACCTGGCATTTTTAAGTAGACTGCTGGACAAATTTCTTAATTAACAGATGTATTCAGTACTAGTATGGATTTTTTTTTTATTATTGTTGATAGTAAACTGTGCAATAGATAGCTTCTTTTTTTCCTACAATTTAGATTTTTTCCATATTTTGAAAAAGCACAAGAATTTGCCTGTGTATTAAAATCTTCATTTATCTTGCTTGGGGGAACAAAACAAAGAAGTATTTAGTCCCCAGAGGAGTAAAAGAAAATTCTTATACATTCTCATATCAAATAAGCAATTATATAGGCTATAAAACTCCTAAAATATGGAACTGTTTATATCTCAAGAGCCATTTTGTTGAGTTGAATTGCTATTTATTAAAATATGATTTATCATACTTATCATTTTTTTAGATTTGCTGAATAGCTTTAGGCAAATAATTTCAACTTTATATAACTGGAGCCCTGGTGGCTCAGTGTTTAAGAGCTTGGCTGCTAACCAAATGGTCAGTGGTTGGAATTCGCCAGCCACTCCTTTAAAATCCTATGGGGCAGTTCTACTCTGTCCTATAGGGTCACCATGAGTCAGAATTCATGGCAGCGGTTTTTTCCTTTGTTTTTATAACTTACTCTACATTGGTTAATAGTGGGTACAATGAGGTCAATGACCAAGAATGGAAACTTAGCTTTTTAGATCAAGATTGAGGCATCTTTTCTACAATAAACTTAAGATTCATTAAAGTTATTTTGCCACTTTTAGTAGGGAATTCTTATGTTAGCTAAAGATATCAATAAATGTGTGTGAGAGAATCATCGTGTCAATTTTTCTTTACTGTGGTAAATATATATGTAACAAATTATTTCCCATTTCAACATTCTTCAGATGTACAATTCAGTGACATTACTTATATTTATCATGCTGTCCTACCATCAACATTATCTCTATCCAAATTTCCTATCAGCCTTAACAGAAGCTCAGTGTAATTTAAAAAAAAATATGTATTTACTGACATTACTAAATATTCACTAATACTAAATATGAATATTAGGTTTTTAAGCATACATAAAGGAAGCAGCTTATTTCTTCATAGAAAATGACTTAGATTAACCATCTGTGGCTCTTAGGATAACTCTGGAAAACATCAACATCCCCGAAATAAATTAAAAAAAAATAAAAAGGAATAATTATATCAGGCTGAAAGTTTTTCTTTTATTAAACAAATTGATACAATCTGGAATATATCATAAAATATGTGTACCCAAAATATTATGGTTCTTTTTTTCTTATATTATCCCAAAGTATTCCTTTTACTCTTTCATTTTCTAAATAACTTCTTTAAATTGAAGTTGAACTTTTAACCTTTAAATGCAAAGTGATCATACTCATCTATTTCAGATATATTTTCAAATTATCATTTAAAAATATCTAGAATTTTCTTCTTTATTATTGCATAAAAGCATGATATATGAAAACTATACAAGGGAGGCAAAAGGGAAGGTAGAAAATAAGAGAACTTATATTAAGATTAAAAAATTAATTTTCAAATCTTTTAATAGGAACTTCAAAATAAGCAATTTTATTCTTGTTCAAGAGAGCCTATAAGCCATCTACCTCTCAAACAGAACAGGTTGAAGTTAAATAGGGTGGATGTTTTGGAACCAGGCTCTGGAAAAAGCAAAAGAAGTCTCTTAGGCAGATATTTTTTTAAAGTAGTTGGTTAAAATGACATCTGAAAAGAAATTGCATCTGCTCTAGAATTTAGAAATCTTAGTTAAAATAATATTTACATTAACTTTTTTTTATTTTATGCATTTTTATTTCCTGTTTATAGATAAGGTAATATCTTGTCCAGTACCTTCCCTCAACCCCACTTAGAGGTTTCCTTTGGTTTGTATATTTGATCTTCAGAAAATTAATTATGAAGTAATCCTTTACATAAAGGCTCTAATACTATTTTTGTTAAAAGTAATATTAGTACCCTGAGGATCCATTCTGAATCTATATATTCTTAATTGCTGTATTTTGAGTGAGTATATTCATCATAGAAACACTGGTGACATAGTGGTTAAGAACTACGGCTGCTAACCAAAAGATTGGCAGTTCGAATCCACCAGGCGGTCCTTGGAAACCCTATGTGGGCAGTTCTACTCTGTTCTCTAGGGTCCCTATGAGTCAGAATCAACTCGATGGCAATGGGTTTTATATTCATTATAGGCTCTTATATATTGCCTTCATTACCATATTTTCTCCTTTATTATTTAAAATATTAGATAGTGGTAGCTAAAGGGAAATTTGAACTTTTGAGAAAATTAGAGTACATGATACTTCATTTTAGATATTGTCACACACCTTTCCATAAAAGGCAGGGTATTCATTTGCCTTGCAGAGAAACATTTTATACCTAGTTTTCTAGATATATTTGAGAGAGTGAGGTTCATAATATTCCTGAGAATCACACCACAAATATGATATTTTATACTGTTAGGCTATTTTAACTATTTATATTTTTCCTGAACAGTATCATCAATTCATGTCTTTCTCTTGAACCATTCATAAATGTAGATTTTTCATAAACAATTCACACTTAGAAGTTCAAAATGGATCTTTTTTTTTTTTTTTTTCTTGAAACCTACTTCTTATATTGCATTTCTGATCTCAGCTATTCTCTCTGGGCATCAAAGCTAGAAACTTTTGACTATTGCATGATACTTCTCTCCCCTTTCATTCTCACGTTCGATCAGCTACCAGATCTTTTCTATTCTGTCTGGCAAATATTTCTTCACTCCTCTCAGATTTTCCTCTCATCAGTATCATTGGCAATCTTTTCTATAACTGAATTATTGCAATAGCATCTCAGTCTCAGTGGTTTTGCCTTCAGTCTCTTCTTATGCTAACCAACCATGAAGTTTCCATCACTTGTCTGCACAAAACCGGATAACCTAACTCACTCGCAAAATACAACAGTGATTCTAAATTTTCTCTAAGATAAAAGTCCACCCTGAATAGTATGGAAGGCTTTCTATGGTTTGGCTCCCTACACATATTCCCAGCTATACTTGCTCTTCTTCTAGTCTCCAAATATAGGAAAAAAAAAAAAAAAGCTGGCAGATAACCCAACATAACAACAAAACATGATTCACCTGACCTCTATGCTACTATAGATGCCATTTTCTATCTTTAGATTATTCTACATTCTATGTCTTAACATCCAGTGACTGTAATGCTCAAGCTTGTACTCATTATTCAAAAAATTGAGATTAGATGCCACAACCTCTAGGAAAACTTGATTATTTTTGGCAGAGAATTCTAGTTGTCTCCGTCTACCATAGAAATATGTATATATATATATATATATATACACACACATACATGTGTTTTAGTGGGTATGCACATACACACGTGTATATATTTTTTCTTTTGTTCTGGGTGGGCATATGGCTGTCAGGAAAAGACATTATGTGTCTCAGACTCCTTTGAAACTGTGTTTACCCTATTAGATAAAGTTTGGGGCAATTAAATATAAAGTGAAATTGTCATATGGAAACTTTGGGAAGCCTTTCTTAAACAATGGTTAGTGTATTTCCATTGCTCCTCCTTCATTGTCCCTTCCTCCCTCTTTATGGCCGAAGCATCAATATTTTGGCTGAAACGTGAATATGATGACTGGTACTGTTAGCAATAATCTTGGATGAAGAGAAGTATCTGTTACCTACAAATTTAGTGTTGAAGAATTCACTCCTGAATTCCAAATTGCACTGTCTATTTACTCTGCATTTTTATTGTAGTTTACACTTCCACTTAATACAAGCTATATCCCTGTATTGCAATTATTTGTCTTCATGACATTCTCCTTTAAGTTTATGTGCTCAAAATATTAAGAGAAATTGATGTAAATTTTGTTAATTAATATCTTATTTACTACTGCTTCTTTTATTTAAATTCTTTAGTCACTTAAACATTTAGTGAATGTTATGTACTGTAGTAAATATGGGCACTAAAGAGATGAATATTATTCAGCTCTACCTTTTTGTTATTGCCTAGCACAATCCATTATGTATAAAAGGTGCTAAGTAAGTCTTTATTGCATGAATAAATCATATCCACTACCCAAAGAATTATTATGTTGGTTGTTCTAACTTATTCAGACTATGTTGTAGAATTTTCAACAGCATTGGTAGAGCACCATGAAAATGCATCTTAGCAAAATAGATTGTCCTCATTCCTCAGGAAATCAACTCCATATCAAAGAGTGAGAAAAGCCATCCCTGCAGCGCCATCCACACTTGATGAAAAATACTGTGCAAATTCTAAGGAGTGCAGTGAAGATTTCCAAAATAAGGCAGTACAAAAGAGAAAAAAATACAGACGTTTTAAACATAGGAGTCCTGGTGGTGCAGTGGTTAAGAGCTTGGCTGCTAACTGGAAGATCAGTGGTTCGAACCCACCCAGCTGCTCCTTGGGAGAAAGATGTGACGATCTGCTTCTGTGAAGATTACAGCCTTAAAAACCCTGTGGGACAGTTCTACTCAGTCCTACAGGGCCATTATGAGTTGGATTCAACTTGACAACAGTGAGTTTGGGTTTGGTGTGAGGTTTAAAATGATATGTCACAACATAATTTAAATATTTCATGAAAAAATTAATAAAGCTTGATAATAGGCTGATAAAAATGTTAAACATTGTTGCCGATTAATATAATTTTTTCAATCTTGTTTCTTACATTTCCCTGTTTTAGACTACACCTTGTTATATTTTTCAGAATAGTTATATCCCCATTCAACAAAATTATGTTCGTCCCCTGCCACTGTCTGGGCACTCAGGAGGAAGCTAGCTTTGAACAGGATAACACCAAAGTGGTATGATTGGTGGGTCTAGGCAAATTGCCTTCTGAATGTATCTGACCTAAGAGTTATGTTACAAAGTTCCCTTATGATCAAAAATTCAAATAAAAAAATCACAATTAGATTGTTCATAATTAGTAGAATGTAAACAATGCAAATTTACAGGCTTACAGTTAGGTATGAATATATTTTATTGAGGTAAATAGAGAGAAACTGGGGAAAGAACATGTAGTTAGTTCACCAAAGTGGGTTGCTTTTTTGTTGTTGTTAATATTTTTAGAATTTCTTTTTCTTTTTAATTGTGCTTTAAGTGAAAGTTTACAATTCAAGTCAGTTTCTCACAAAATCTTATCCACACATTGTTATGTGACCCGAGTTGCTTTCCTTACGATGTGACATCACACTCCTCTCTCCCAGCCTGTCCATTCAATCAGCTACCGTCCCCCTCTGTCTTCTCATCTTATCTCCAGACAGGAGCTGAGTGGGTTACTTATGAGCAGCTAGGAAATTGTTGTTACTGTTGTCTCGTGACTCCATGTTGATTCTGACTCATGGTGACCCCATGTGTAACAGAGTAGAACTGGTCCATAGGGTTTTCTTGACCATAATCTTTACAGAAGCAGTTCACCAGGCTTCATCTTCTGTGGTGCCTCTGTGGTATTTTTCAAACCTCCCACCTTTCAGTTACCAGCCAAGCTCAAATAGTTTCTGCCATCCATAGACCTTAGCTAGAAAGTTTCAACAACATACTGGGAAACTGAATAATTTGATTGGAAAAGGATGTCCTTAGAAGTTAAAAAAAAAAAAAAAAAAAAAAGCCAGGCTGCCCAGAACAATCAAACACCCTACTATGCTGAGACTGGAATGAGTTTTCTCCTTTGAATGCTTTGCTATTTAGAGGGCTGTTTTTCATTTAGAAAATCTGATTAGGTATTTAAGATTATTATTGATACCACACACATAGTTATATACTTCACAAGCCACTTTCATCTACATTATTTCATCTGATTCTTTTCACAACCTAAGTAAGTCCATTTACAACCTTGAGGTAAACACCAAGGTTAATGATTTAACCTCCATTATTTTTTTTTTATACATAAGCAAATTGCAAAGATTCTAATAAACACAGATCACATGCTTTATAATTATTGACTCACTAAATTTTTTTAAAGCACTGTAAAGAATATTATCATATTCAATGTACAAATGAAGTTTAATTTTAGGTGCAGTTTGTCATCACTGTGAAACATAATGTTTTCTAATGTTTGGGATTAGCCCAAAATGTCACAATAATTTAGATGTTTGAAGGGAGATTTATGGAAGAAAGCAGTTATCAGGGCAAAGATGTAAATGAATTCTTAGTGAAACTGAGTTAATGAAGTGAAAATGTTCACTTTTAACAGTAGAAAAACATGACAAAAAGAAATACACTTAATAAAATAAAGGGGTTGAGATAAGGAGTGGGCAGAAATGTGTGAAGAGCTGTAGGAGGAAAAAAAAAACAAGAAATATTTTAAAAATAAATGTTGTTTGAACTTGATGTAAAGGCAAAGGGGAGTGATATGTGAGATATGAAATTTCATATACTGAAAATCTCAGCTTATTTACCAACCAGGTATCACTCTGCTAGCAGTAGAATTGGAACTCTGTAGCTTTCTTTTAAAAAATGAAAGCTTTTTGTTATTTTTTCAAATAATTCTGGATTAGAGCTTAATTAGACTACCTATAACAAAATAGAACTTTTTTGTTTTATTTATTTTTTTATTGTACTTTAGACAAAGGTTTATAGAACAAACTACCCTCTCATTAAACACAATGAAAAGAAGTATATTTCGTAAAGCAAAGGACGTGAGATAAAGGAGTGGGCAGAAATGTGTTAAGAGCTGTAGGAGGAAAAAACTAGGAAATATTTTTAAAATAAATGTTGTTTGACCCTGATATAAAGGCAAGGAGGAGTGCTATGTGAGACGTTAGTACATATACTGTTTTATGACATTGGTTAACAAATCAACAGCATGTCAACCCTCTCCCTTTTCAACCTTGGATTTCCTATTACCCGCTTCTCTGTCCCCTCTGGACTTGTAGTCCTTGACCCTGGGCTTGTGTGCCCCTTTAGTCTTGTTTTGTTTTATGGGAATGTCTAATCTTCAGATGAAGGGTGAACCTCAGGTGTGAATTCATTACTGATATAAAAGGGTGTTCAGGGACCATACTCTCGGGGTTTCTCCAGTTTCTGTAAGGCCAGTAAATCTGGTCTTTTTTTGTGAATTAGAATTTTGTTCTACATTTTTCTCCAGCTCTGTCTGGGACCATTGCGATCTCTGTCAGAGTAGTCAGTGCTGGCAGCTGGGCACCATCTACTGGTACTGGACTCAGTCTGGTGGAGGCCATGGTAGTTGTGGTCCATTAGTCCTTTTTGACTAATCTTTCCTTTGTACCTTTAGTTTTCTTTACTCTTCATTGCTCCTAAAGGGGTAACCAGTGCCCTCAAGTTGATTCCGACTCACTGCAGTCCTATAGGACAGAGTAGAACTGCCCTATAGGATTTCCAAGGCTGTAAATCTCTATGCAAGCAAGCTGACACATCTTTCCCCTGAAGATCAGCTGGTGAGTTTGAACCACAGACTGTCTTAGTCACCTATTACTGCTATAACAGAAATACCAGAAGTGGATGGTTTTAACAAAGATAAATTTATTCTCTCACAGCCTAGTAGGTTACAAGCCGAAATTCAGAACATCAGGTCCAGGAGAAGGCTTTCTCTCTCTGTTGGCTCTGGAGAAAGGTCCTTGTCCTCAATCTTTCCCTGGTTGAGGAGCTCCTCAGGTGCAGGGACCCCATGTCCAAAGGACACGCTTTGCTTCTGGTACAGATCTTGGTGGTCTGAGGCTCCCAAATCTCTGCTTGCTTTCCTTTCCGTTTATCTCTTGAGAGAGAAAAGGTGGTGAAGGCCCCACCCCAGGGTAACTCCCTTTACATTGGATCAAGGGGGTGACCTGAGTAAAGGTGATGTCACAATCCCACCCTAATCTTCTTTAGCATAAAATTATAATTGCAAAATAGAGGACAACTACACAATACTGGGAATCGTGGCCTAAACAAGTTGACACATATTTTTGGGAGGACAGAATTCAATCCATGACACAGACCATTTGTTTAGCAGCCCACTGCTTTAACCTCTGTGACACCAAGGCTCTTTTCCACTGTGTCAAGGCAATACATATTTATAGTAATAATAACCTGACTGGAATATACTATCTGGTACTAAGGAAAGCTATTGAAATATACTTTTATGTACTATTCTTTCCCAACTCAGAAATGCTTCCACTTAAAAAAAAAAAAAGTAGTTTACTGTTATTCCTTATTTTTATAAATTACTTATTGATTCATAACATACATACCTAAAAGTGCCCAAATCATAAGTGTAAAACTCATTGATTTGTTTTCTCTTATTTTTAGTTTGTTTCACTTTGTTTTATTCTTCTAATTCTTTGTAAGTGACCTGGGTTTATTCCTGATAGAGTATAGACATATAACCAAACTACCGTGGATGCATGTACTAGCTAAACAGATTGCATATGAAGGCTGAAGGATATGAACCTGTACGTATTTACAGATGTGCACACTCTTTATACAAAACTTACAGATAGTGGAGATGACAAAATTATGGGAGAGAAAGAAATGTAATATACACATCTGGGAATATGTAACTCATAGGTTCAGAGTAACAGCATCTAACCCTTAATTTTATTCTGGTAGGATAGATACAGGTATTGAGAATTATTCAAGAAGGTCTTAAAAGGTTGGGGGAGGTCCTGCAAACGTGCTGTCTATATAAACAGCAGTGAAGAAGGAAGAGCTGTGTGTGTGGGCAGAAGGGGTTTGGAGTCCTACGTATGCAACCAAAGATCAATGGCAAAAAGATAGCTACTGGGCTACCAGGTTAGCAACTAGACTAGAGAAAATGGAAGTGGTAGTGGTGGAGAGTGGAAAAGGGTACTGAATAACTAGGTGGCCAGAATGAGAGGAATATAGAAAATTGGTTCATCGTGATTATACCCCAAAAAACCCAGTGCCGTCGAGTCGATTCCGACTCATAGCGACCCTATAGGACAGAGTAGAACTGCCCCATAGAGTTTCTAAAGAGTGCCTGGCGGATTTGAACTGCCGACCCTTTGGTTAGCAGCTGTAGCACTTAGCCATATAAACAAATTGCATATACTTTAATAAGGTTTTCAACACCATTTTTCTTTTTTTTAAGTAGATAGTTCCTTCTTGCCAGTCTGCCTTAGTTTAGAAGCTCCACTGATCAAGAAAAGTTCTATGGAGAGGAGTCTAGATATTATTTACATTTGTTCTTAACTGACCCTAGAAGATATGGAATAGGGATACATAATGATTTCTGTAGAGAATGTTGCCCCACCACCACCAAGTAAGATAACAACAAAGAATAAATGAAACAAAACTGATTCAAAGGTTTAGGGGCAGAGTAATTTAAGAGGTAATTTTGGTAAACTTCAAAAAACAGATAACTCTAATGCTATTTACCATGGGTGACCCTGCTGATACTTGAAATACCGATGGCATAGTTTCCAGCAGGTAACAGCACACAAGCCACCATAATAAGACAAACTGACAGATGAGGAAATTGGGAAAGGTATGAGTCAGAGTTGTATCCTTTCACCATACTTATTCAATCTGTAAGCTGAGCAAATAATCTGAGAAGCTGGACTATAAGAAGGAGAATGTGGCATCAGTATTGGAGGAAACCTTATTAACCTGAGATATGCAGGTTGCAAAACATTACTTGCTGAAAGTTAAGAGGACTTGAGGCAATTATTGATGAAGATCAAAGATTACAGCCTTCATTACACATAACACCCCAACATAAACAAAACAAAAATCTTCACAACTGAACCAACAAGAAACACCATAATAAATAGGGAAGATTGAAATTGTCAAGGATTTCATTTTAATTGGATCCACAATCAATGCCCATGGAAGCCATAGTCAAGAAATCAAATGACAGATTGCATTAGACAAATCTACCTCTTTGAAGTGTTAAAAATCAAAGATGTCACCTTGAGGACTAAGGTTGGCTTGACCAAACCCATGGTATTTTCAATCTGCCTCATGCATGTCAAAGCTGGACAATGAATAAGGAAAAGCGAAGAAGAATTGATGCCTTCGAATTACGGCGTTGGTGAAGAATATTGAGTATACCATGGACTTCCAGAAGAATGAACAAATCTGTCTAGGAAGAAGTACAGACGGAATGTTGCATAGAAAAGGGAGGGGGTGAGACTTCCTCTTAAGTATTTTGCACATGTTTTCAGGAGGGTCTAGTCCCTGGAGAGGGACATCATCCTTGGTAGATTAGAGGGTGAGTGAAAAAAAGGAAGACCCTTAATGAGATGGACTGACACAGTGGCTGCAACAATGGGCTCAAGCACAGCAACAATTGTGAGAATGGCACAGGACCAGCAGCATTTCCTTCTGTTGTACATAGGATTACTATGAGTCGGAACTGACTCAAGGGCACCTAACAACAACAACATATACTGTAATGCTCTCTTAATCATATTCCATTGCACTGCAGACATTAAGGGGCAAGTATGACCTTAAAGAAACCCAAAAATGTTAACAAAAAAACTTGATACGGCTGCCAATATTTATTTTATAATTCCCAGAAAGAATGGGTTTTAAATAATGCTATGTAGAAGTTCATATCCTTTCCCTGCCCATGGATCCCTTTCAGAGAATTGAAGGATGCCACTAACTTATACAACAAAGGAAAACATGTTCATTAGGCCTGTATCTGAGTATCTCTTTAAGAAATGTATACTTACTCAGGAAGAACAAATGTAAATGGTGTCTATAATTCTCTCCACAGAACATTCCTTTTTTTGCACAAAACCTGATTATACATTAATTCCTATGCATGTCTTTAGTAATATTTTTTATATTATATAACACTTCAATACCCTTTTGATATCACCTAGTTGTATCTGGAAATAATCTCAGCTTTAAGAAAGGTTGCTTTTCTCGTATTGTCATTTGAAATCAATTTTAATTTTAAAAAGTCTATATGAGTTTTATTGTATCTGGAAGGATCATTAGGTGGCACAAAATGGTTTGCACTTGACTACTGACCTAAAGGTTGGCAGTTTGAACCCATCCAGTGGTTTCACCAAAGAAAGGCCTGGTAACCTACTCCTGTAAAGACTGCAGCCAAGAAAACTCTATGTAGCAGTTCTACTCTGTAACACATGGGCCACCATGAGTTGGTATAGACTCGATGGCTACAGGTTAGACTCTCTTTAGGAATGGCAAAAACTTTCCCATTTCTGCAATCATTTGGCATGTATTCCTGTAAATACCTTCAATAACAGTTGAAATGTTACTATCTACCTGCCCCCATCTTTATCTTTGTGGGTATTAAATTGTTGAGCAACGGCCGTTTGTAGATAGCACAAGACAGAAAATGCATGCTAGGGGAGGGTATATTAGGGAAACTTACAGGTTTCTCATCTCTCACTAACCTATTTAGAGGTATACTGGGACTTGTTTTTTGGAAAAGGATCCCAACTTTCTGCCACCCTGCATATTTATAGGAAACCCGAATATTGGCAAGGATTCTCCAGGTCAGGTTGGAAGCACCAGAGCTGTAGAAGTTATAGCCTGTTTTCTGACATCATTTACAGAAGGGGGAGTTGGGGGGGGGGGTGCACTGATGTCATCACTGGTTTCACCATAGGCCTTTCCTGTCAAGTCAGATCTCTGATGGGACCCTGGCAGGGGCATCCATGAGAAACACGGGAGAGTCTCCCCTCATAATTGGAGAAATATGGTTGTACAAAAACACCCAAATTACCTGTCAAAATATGATGTCCCTAAAATCTCCATTCTGAAATTCGGATATGGGTGGAGTATTCGGTAAATACAGAGAAGATTATGATTAACTTTGCTAGCTATACAAATGCCATGGATGTTGTATAGGAGAATGTCCTTAATTTTAGTGATGCGTGCTAAAATATTTAGGGATGAATTATTGTTTTATCTGCAATTTGCATAAAATACTTCTTAAAAAAAAAGCTTTAAGCAACATGTCCAATGTAATTGTTTAACTTAATAGAAAGTACATTCATATATAAATGTTCATTGTACTCTGTATTCAAATTCAATTCAAAATGGATTTAAAACTTATCCCTATTCTTGTACAATCAGTATGCTTCCTTAGGGGGAAATAAAAATTAGTGGAGAGAAAAATATTTGTGGTGCTAAGAATATTTTTTCTCCCAGGAGCTTTGTTACCATTTTGGTATACCTGTTCTTAATGGGTCCCTTCTTGTAATCCCGTAATTACAGACAGCAAGATCAACACTGGAGATGATTTTCAGCAAAGGGTTTTGCCCTTCCTACCTCAATTATTTTCCCTAACCTGCCATTTTACTCATTCTTCTCTAACTCTATTTTAATCACCCACACCCCATATGTATTTGTGATATTTAAAAAAAAAAACCGACCGCCATCAAATTGATTCTGATTCATAGCGAACCTCTAGGGCAGAGTAGAACTGCCGCACAGGGTTTCCAAGGAGCAGTTGGTGGATTAGAACTGCTGACTTTTGGCTAGCAGCCAAGCTCTTAACCACTGAACCACCAGGGCTCCGTGATAATAAAAAACCCAGTGAGTGGTCATTAATTTGTTACTGTATTTTTTTTGAGCAGGTGGGCTGAGTGGGATGCCTGTTTCCTGATCATTAATATTACTGTGACACAATTAATATAGAAAATAATTGAATTTTTGTTGTCTCAAGCACTTTGGAAGGAACAAAAAGACTTACACGTTGCCTTAAATATAAAAACCCTATAATCTATTTGGAAAACAGGAAAAGTGCATATAAACATGCCCACAAAAACTAGCTAATGGTACAATCCAATGTGTAGATATATTAAATGGACATCATGTTAAAGTAACTTTTTAACTATGATATAATAGGCATCATAATAATTACAAAGAGATTTTATATTTGCCATATATTCTTTAAATCATTTATATTAGTATTCCTCACAGTACATGGAGGAAGAAAAATTTGGGAGAATTATTAAAGGAGTTCCCAGCTATTCAACTTAGTTCTACCATTAAAAAAAAAAAAAAATGCCATCAGTATAATAAAAGACATGTACAAAAATTCGCAGCTTTCAGCTAACTCTTACTTTGAAGACAAAGAGCAATGAATCTTGAATGAAAAAAAAAAGTTTTCCTTTTTAAAACATTTCTTTTGGTGTAAACCAGGTTGAGGTAATTTACACTCAGCAGGCATAATCAAAAGGGAGATAAAGGGTTTCATTTGAAATAATCAATTAGGATCTTGAATCCTTCACAAATGAATTCAATAAAATACACGCAAATCCATCGTAAAATAAAGACTTCAAAAATAGAGATTCTACTTAGCCAATAGTCTCCAGTAAGGACTCTAAATATATTAGAATATCTTCACATCAATTTTTCACTCTTTCAGCTTTTTTTGTTCTCAATATAAAGCATCTTCTTTTTTCTTTTTAAGATTTAGTATGTCAACCACAGCCTGCTCCATTACTCAAAGATGCCTGGTTACTTAAAAGGCTTCGATACATCTGTGCTACTCCCTGTGTGCTGACATATGTCTACTTGCAACAGAGAGAAGAAACTTCAAGAATGAGCCCCACTCATTTCAGTAATTGGTATTCCAGCCTGCTAGTTCAGATGGATTATTGTTAGTGTGATAGGCAGCTAACATTAATGTCAAATTAACATAAACTATAAGGATGACAGTATGCTGGAATTTGCATAATTTTCATCAGATTCTAAAGGCTTTTGAAATTGATTCTCAAGGACTAATAAAGACATATTAGCTTACTTACTACAACATTTTTGGGACGTTATTTAAAATGTCACAATCTAATTATAAGTCAGTGATCTGCAACTTAAGATAATGAACAATATATGAATTTTAGACACAGATTAAATAATTTATGTAAAAATATGAACTCAGTTATTAATTAGCTGTTGATAAGGAGTACCATTTCATATATACATATATGTTCATATTTATATATATGTATTCAAATTCAATACTTTGTTAATTCCATTTCGAGAATGATTTGTGTATATTCTTCCTAATCTCCCTGCTGTGATCCTGAGTAAGGCTTCATTTGCCTTAATGCAGTGTGTTCAGCTATTCAATGAAGAATTTTAATAATTATATTCCAAAATCTGCCATAGTTGTGATTTTATTCCCAGAAAAATCTTTTGAGAAAGTCAAAATGTTTATATTTTATCCTCTTTATTCTGTTATGTTGAAACTATCAAATGCATGAAGAAGACACATGGCATGGAAGCATAGAATTCGCCCATTCCTGTTCTCTGTGGTTTTAGAGCTGTTCCTCTAACTGATTATCATTTATCAACTTTGAAGTTGAAACATGAGCCACTTGTAGCCCAGAAATAAATTTCCCTTTAGATGTTCTGCCACCTCGAGTTCCGCATTCTCTGTCTTCTGTTTGAGGTCTCTTTCTCTAACCCAGTCATGAGGTTATCAGTCCACCTACCACAAGTCAAAGCCCTGAGCTCAAAACTGAGCATGCCCTACCCTTTCTTGTACCATTAAGTTTCTCTTCTCAGTAAACTCAAAAGAAACCACATCATAGTTGCTTAAGAGGGGAGGAGGATTTCGTATCCCATGTACTCTGTAGTGCATAAAGTGACAGGTTATTGCAAATATGTGTTTAAGATGTCATCAATTGAATATATGTACAATGTGACTATGCAGAGATTTGATTTTCCATTCACTGGCAGAAGAAGAGATAAACTAGAGATTTGCTCAAGATTTAGGCAAGTTAACCACATTTAAAAACAAAAAGTCAATATTTGAGAGCTAGATCACAAATATGGATAGAGATCTTATAACTGGTGATTATGCACTGTTACAACTGCAAATTTTATTATTAACAGTGAAAGGAGAATTCAAGTTTGTATAGGGAGAGCTGAGAGGAAGTTTTACTTACACTGAGATACTTTAGAGCAACTTCTTTGGGTATAAGGAAAAAATATTTATATATTGGCTTCTAGTTCAAGAGCTCTAGCCTGGTAGCTGAGCAATCCTGGCCAGTCAATTATTTTTTTCTGGACTTTTATGCCTTCTTTTTAAAGTAGGATAAAATACTTATTTCAACTATTTTAAGGAAATACCAGAGATTTCTGGCAAGAATCTTCCACTCTTCATTCTGAAAATTAAACACACATATTTTCCATTTTCAATTGACAGAAGGAAACAGACTTAATTCACTAAAAGCAGAAAGCAACACAGAAGGGGAGATACCAGACACTAAAGGTAAGTATACCCCTTCTGAAGGTGAGGAGCTCCTCCTGAAAAGCAAAAACTTACAGATTTCATTTGTAAGAATGGTGCTACAAATAAGGATGCAAAAAAGGGGTAATAGACCCAACAGAAGGCTGCATTTATCATTTTGATCCAGAAAGGTGGAGAAGGTAAGGCTAAAACCAGGACACAAGCAGGACCTGTTTTAACAAAATGTTATGCAAAAGTAGAGTAAGAAAGATAATATTGCTGAGTGAAATTAGAAAAGAAGATGGAGAAGGAAGGTGATGACTAGCTAAGTTTTTATTACTGATACATGAACAAATAGAAATTGTCTCAATAAGGAGATAACCAAGGATAATGTACAAAGTTTTAATTACAAAATACATCAGTACAATAAAAATGCCAACACTCCTAAATATCAACACTAAACACAAGTTAAAAAGAATATGAATTAAGTTGTGGAAGTCTTTAAATATGAAACAGAATATTTTATCACTAAATTAACACAGAACTTCATAACAATAATGTATTATCAATAAATGTTAATAGGCTTAACTCATCTTTTAAAAATTGCTTTACTTTGGACCTAAACAAAACACAAACTTATGCTTTATAGATCACCACTCCTCTGTCAGTTTGTCGTACTGTGGTGGCTTGTGTGTTGTTGTGATACTGGAAGTTATGTAACCGGTATTTCAAATACAAGCGGGGTCGCCCATAGTAGACAGGTTTCAGCGGAGTTTCTAGGCAAAGACAGACAAGGAAGAAGGACCTGGAGATCTACTTCTAAAAAAAAAAATTTTCCAGTGAAAACCTCATGAATAAATAGCATGGAAACATTGTTTGATATAGTGCCAGAAGATGATTCAGTGGTATTGAATGAAGAAATCCAAGCTATGCTGAAGACATTGGGAAAAACAATGTACCAGGAATTGAAGGAATACCAACTGAGATGTTTCAACAAACAGAAGCAACACTGGAAGTGCTCACTTGTCAATGCCAATAAATTTGGAAGACAGCTACCTATCCAACAAACTGAAAGAGATCCACATTTGTGGCCATTCCAAAGAAAGGTGATCCAACAGAATATGGACATTATTGAATAATATCATTAATGTCACATGCAAGTAAATTTTTTGCTGAGAATTATTCAAAAATGACTGCAGCAGTACATTGACAGGGAACTGCCAGAAATTAACGCTGGGTTCAGAAGAAGACGCAGAATGAGGGATATCATTGCTGATGTCAGATGGATCATGGCTGAAAGCAGAGAATACCAGAAGGATGTTTACCTGTGTTTTATTGACTATGCAAAGGCATTCCACTGTGTGGATCATAAAAAAATTATGGACAACATTGTGAAGAATGGGAATTCCAGAATATTTATGCTCATGAGGAACCTGTACATAAATAAACAGGTAGTCATTTGAACAGAACAACGGCATAAGGCATAGTTTAAAATCAGGGAAGGTGTTCATCAGGGTTGTATCCTTTCACCGTACTTATTCAATCTGTTTGCTGAGCAAATAATTCAAGAAGCTGTACTATGTGAAGAAGAGTGCCCATCAGAATTGGAGGAAAACTCATTAATAACCTGCTAAATTCAAATGACAAAATCTTGATTGCTGAAAGTGAGGAGGAATTGAACAATTTACTGATGAGGATCAAAGACCATAGCCTTCATTATGAATTGTACCGCAACAAAAAGTAAACAAAAATCCTCAAAACTTGAGCTATAAGCAATATCATGATGAATAGAGCAAATATTGATGTTGCCAAGGATTTCAGTTTACTTGGATCAACAATCAACAGGCATGGAAGCAACAGTTAGGAAATCAAAAGACGTATTGCATTGGACAAATCTGCTGCAAAGGATCTTCCAAGTGTTGAAAAGCAAAGATGTCACTTTCAGGACGAAGGTACCTACGTCTGACCCAAGCCATGGTATTTTCTATCGCCTCATATGCATGTGAAAGCTGGACAATAAATAAGGAAGATAGAAGAAGAACTGATACATTCGAATTATGGTGTTGACAAAGAATATCGAATATACCATGGACTGCCAGAAGAACAAAAAAGTCTGTCTTAAAAGACATACAGCCAGAGTGCTCCTTCGAAGCGAGGATGGCGAGACTTCGTCTCACCTACTCTGGACATGTCATCAGTAGGGATGAGTCCCTGGAGAAGGACATCATGTTTGATAAAGTAGAGGGCCTGCAAAAAAAAAAAAGGAATACCCTTAATGAGTTGAAATGACACAGTGACTGCAGCAATGGATTCAAACATAGCAACAATTGTGAATAAGGCTCAGGACTGGGCAGTGTTTTGTTCTGTTGTACATAGGGTCCTTATGAATCCGAACCAACTCAACAGCACCTAACGATAACAACATACTTTATTAGAAGAGACACAAATCAAAGAAAATATTTATAAAGCTAACAAATAATAAGAGGGAAAAATTTGTGTCATGCAAGTGGGAAAAAAAAGTAGGATTGTGATGTTAATATAAAACAATGTAGAATTCAGACTAATATCCACTAAAGGAGAAAAAAAGAGTATTTCATGATGCTAAAGGCTGCAATTCACACTGAAGAGAAAACAGTAATGTGTACCTTTGTACAGTATAACAGAAGTAACATTAAAGCAAAAATTATAAGAACAACATAATACATGCTCAGAAACATACTAGTAACAGGAGATTTATTTTTCTTTCACTTCATGAGAAAGCAAATAAATTCAATTAAAGAAGATCTAAATAATGTACTATATAAATCAGATATAATTGCATTCTAACCTGTGTTTCATATTTCCTTGAAATGTTCATCAAATTAGGTGTATGTTGGATCACAAATAAAATATCAATAAATCCCCAAAAGTGGAAAGAATAGGATGAAACAGAAAGAATACAGGCAACGGTCATTGATTAGAATGTAAAATGGAAATTAAAAAACATGAACAGAAAATTCAGTTCTCCTAAGAAAGGAGGGGACTGATTTGTAACTTTTGGGGTAAAGTGTGATTTTATATTGAAATTTTAGAATTTCTTACAAAGCCATGATAATAGCAGTCTATATCTAAAGCAGCTGTGGAATATTGCTAAAGTAGTGCCATGATAAGTATATAATACATTTCATATATATTTTAAAAGTGTCAAGAATCTTATTCTAAAATGTTAAAAGTTGAACAACAAAAGTAAAAAAAAAAAAGTAGGAATAAATTAAAGAACGTAAGTCAATGATTTGGAATACAAAGTATTTTAAATCCCAAAATCTGTTCTCTGACCAAAAGTCAACTAGATAGACTCCTTCCTAACTGTAGTCAGTTCGAGGGAAATCAAGACTGACTAAGGAAAAATATATAACCAGGAAATCGTAGCATTACACAAGATACCTAGGGGGATGAACACATTTACAGCTGTATGCAGGAGCCAGTCCCCCATATTAAGAGGTCTTCTAGAGGCAAGAGTTTCGAAAGCCACTAGCAGGTACCAGTAACAGTGGCTGTTGAGTAGATTCCAACTCATGTCAATCTCTTGTATGTCAGAGGAGTATGTGCGTCACAGGGTTTTCAGGATCTGAGTATTCGGAATTACATTGCCAGGCATTTCTCCTGCGGCGCCTCTGAGTTTCCTGTTTCTATGACCATGTAAGTCCCTCTGGGAACTCCCAACCTTTCGATTAGCAGCCAAGTGCCTTAACCATTTGTACCCCCCAGGGATTCAATCAGAAGGGGAAGTGGGCATGAAAACTCCCAGGGAAGAGGAAAGAGGTAAGGGGCTTACAGGGGTCTTGGCAATTTCCGCCTGTAGCAAGGTGGGAAGTACTAGGGTCAGCTTCTATATAACTCTGAAGGGTCTATGTAGCTACAGAATTTTACCTCATGTAGAGAGCCCTGTTAGAGCAGTGGTTAAGAGCTGCTAACCAAAAGGTCGGCAGTTTGAATCCACCAGCCACTCCTTGGAAACCCTATGGGGCAGTTCTACTCTGTCCTATAGGGTCTCTATGAGTCGGAATCGACTTGACAGCAACGTTTTTTTTTTTTTTTTAGGGCTAGCAGATGTTGGGTGCAGTTTTGAGAGGTATGTGAAGCAGGAAACCTCTAAGTGGCTAAAAATCTGCTTATTTGCATTACTTGGAACAAAAATGGATGTGTACAAATTTGAATTTGGCACAGGCAGAGTTTGTTGTTGTTGTTGTTTTTATTTTTGGTGGGGTGGGAGCTAACAGGCCTCAATTTACTATGAAGAAATAAAAACTGATAACATATCCAAAGTATGTGAGATGAAATCTTGCCATCTCCCCTTTTAAGGAGCATTCTGGCTGTACTTCTACCAAGACAGATTTGTTCATGTTTTTGCCAGTCCATGATGTATTCAATATTCTTAGCCAACACCATAATTCAAAGGCATCAGTTCTTTTTCAGTCTGCCTTATTCATTGTCCAGCTTTCACATGCATATGAGGTAATTGAAAAAACCCTGACTTTGGTCAAGTGCACCTTAGTCCTCAAAATGACATCTTGGCTTTTTAATACTTTAAACAGGTCTTCTGCTGCAGATTTGCCCAATCTGATTTCTGATTTCCTGACTACTGTTCCATGGTGTTGATTGTGGATCAAAGTAAAATGAAATCCTTGACAAATTCAGTATTTTCTCTGTTTAACATGGTGTTGCTTATTGGACCAGTTGTGAGGATTTTTTTTTCTTTATGTTGAGGTGTAATCCATACTTTGATCTTCATTAGTAAGTGCTTCAAATCCTCTTCACTTTCAGCAATGAAGTTTGTGTCATCTGCATATAGAAAGTTGTTAATGAGTCTTCCTCCAATTCTGATTCCCCATGCTTCTTCATATAGTCCAGCTTCTCTGATTATTTCCTCAGCATACATACTGAATAAGTATGGTGAAAGGATACAACCCTGGCATACACTTTTCCTGATTTTAAACTATACAGTATCCCCTTGTTGTGTTCTCTTGACCTATGTACAGGCTCCTGATGAACATAATTAAGAGTTCTGGAATTGCCATTCTTTATAATGTTATACATAGTTTGTTACAGTCTACAGAGCCAGATGCCTTTACACAGTCAACTTACGCAGGTAAACACCTTTCTGGTATTTTCTGCTTTCATTCAGGATCCATCGGACATCAGCAGAGATAGCCCTCATTTCACATCCTCTTCTGATTTTGGTTTGAATTTCTGGCAGTCTTCTGTTGATGTACTGCTGCAACTGCTCTTGAATGATCTTCAGCAAAATTTTACTTGTATGTGATATTAATGATATTGTTCAATAATTTTCACATTTGGATGGATTACCTTTCTTTGGAATGGGATATATTCCAATTGGTTGGTCAGGTAGCTGTCTTCCAAATTTCTTCGCATGGAAGAGGGATCACCTCCAGTGCTTCATCCACTATGTGTGCGTGTGTGTGTGTGTGTGTGTGTATTATGTGACCAGACTAATTCAGAAAATAAATGAAAATCACAAAAATGCCACTCATGAGTATTGACGCAAAAATCTTAAATAAACAAAATTTAACAACACATTTAAAGAAATAAATGCAATGTGACCTAATGGTTTTTATTCCAGGAATTCAAGGATATTTCAATATAGGTAAATTAATTGATGCAATGTGTCAACTTAATGCTTCTAGAAATATAGTAAGAAATTTTTTTCATAGGTAATGAAAGGACTTTGAATTGAAAAATAATGTTTGAAAAAAATAGGAAATAATCAATATTTTCCGAAGATGATAATGAAGATTAGTAATACTGTTATGGTTAGCAGGCTGTTATGGATGCAGCCCCCCTAAAACAGGAACAGGAAAGGATGCCCACTACTACTATTTGCATTATAATTTAGTTATAAAGAAAATTAGAAAAGGAAATACATTATATGTCATTAAAAATGCGAGTAAAAAAAAGTAGAAGTATCTTTGTAGATTATATGACTGAACAACTGTGTAAAAGAACCTATTCACAATAGCAACAAAAATAATGTATATCAAGGAATTATATTAAACGGAAAATACCTAAAATACATATGAAGAAAATTTTAATATATCACAGAAGGAAACAAGTGATTGGGTTAAAAATGCAAAACTGTACCATGTTCTTGCATCTCAAGATATTATAATGTTGCAGTTCTCTGCAAATGAATTGATCAACAAAATACCATATTTTTAAAGTAGGCAAACTCTTATTAAATTCAAGTGAAAACATAACAGACAAGTACAGGTGAAAAAACTCTAATGAAGAAGTGCAGTGAATGCGGACTAGCCTTACTGAATACTGAGCATGTTACAAAGCGTAGTCATTAAATCAGTTGCTGTAGAGAATTCATACAACACAAGTCCAGAAATAGATCGACCATATGACCTTAGTTGGTATGTTATAATGGCATCATCTTACATCAGGGAGGGAAAAAAAGGACCATTTAAGAAATGATTTTCTGACAATTATAGTCATAAAAAAAAAAAGATAGTTCTCTATCATACCAAAGAGTCAGAAAAGTGTCAATTCAATTGAATCTTTAAATGTCATAAATATGGCCATAAAAATACTAAAAGAGGACATGGGAGTATTCCTTAATAAGCTGAGAGTGGGAAAGGCCTACGTGAACATGATTTAAAATTCAAAGGCAATGAAACAAATACTTGTTAACTTGGGCTATGCTATCTCCACCTCTCCCCACCAAAAACAAACCACCACCACAAGTAGGGAAGATGTTTGCAGCTCGTATTGGAGAAAAGAACTGAATCCTCTGACCCACAATATCATGAGCCAAATAAAATGGTGTTTTTAAGAAATTTAAGTTGTAAGGGGATTTGTTATTAGTAATAGGTATCCGAAGCAGATAGCAAAAGTCATATTCTTCCCTGTAAGACTCAATTTCAAGGTTTGTTGTTGCTGTTATGTGCTGTCGAGTCCGTTTCGACTCATAGCAACCCTATGAACAATAGAACGAGACACTGCCCAGTACTGCACCAAACTTACAATCATTGTTATGCTTGAGCCCATTGTTGCAGCCACTGTGTCAATCCACCCTGTTGAGGGTCTTCCTCTTTTCCGCTGACCCTGTCCTTTGCCAAGTATGACATCCTTCTCCAGGGACTGATCCCTCTTGACAACACGTCCAAAGTATGTAAGACACAGTCTTGCCATCCTTGCTTCTGAGGTGCATTCTCGCTGTACTTCTTCCAAGAGAGATTTGTTCATTCTCTTGGCAGTCCACAGTATATTCAATATTCTTCACCAACACCACAATTCAAAGGCGTCAACTCTTCTTCAGTCTTCCTTATTCATTGTCCAGCTTTCACATGCATATCATGCAATTGAAAATACCAAGACTTGGGTCTGGCACACCTTAGCCTTCAAGGTGACATCGCTGCTTTTCAGCAGTTTGAAGAGGTCCTTCACAGCAGATTTAGCCAATGCAATGCATCATTTGATTTCTTGACTGCTTCTATGGCTGTTGATTGTGGATCCAAGTAAAATGAAATCCTTGACAACTTCAATCTTTTCTCCATTTAACATGATGTTGCTGATTGGTCCAATTGTGAGCATTTTTGGTTTCTTTAGGTTGAGGTGCAATCCGCACTGAATGCTGTGGTCTCTGATCTTCATTAGTAAGTGCTTCAAACCCTCTTCACTTTCAGCAAGCAAGGTTGTGTCATATGCTTAATGCAGGTTGTTAATGAATCTTTTTCCAATCCTGATGCCCTGTTCTTCTTCATATAGTCTAGCTTCTTGGATTATTTGCTCAGCGTACAGATCGAATAGGTTTGGTGAAAGGATACAACCCAGACCCGTACCTTCCCTGAGTTTAAACCAATCAGTACCCCCTTGTTCTATCTGAACGACTGCCTCTTGGTCTATGTAAAGGTTCCTCTTGAGCACGATTAAGTGTTCTGGAATTCTCATTCTTTGCAATGTTATCCATAATTTGTTATGATCCACACAGTTGAATGCCTTTGCATGGTCAATAAAACACAGGTAAACATCCTTCTGGTATTTTCTGCTTCTAGCCAGGATCCATCTGACATCAGCAATGACATCCCTGGTTCCACATCCACTTCTAAAACCGGCCTGAATTTCTGGCAGTTCCCTGTCAATATACTGCTGCAGCCGTTTTTGAATGATCTTCAGCAAAATTTTGCTTGTCCGTGATATTAATGATATTGTTCTATAATTTCCGCATTTGGTTGGATCACCCTTCTTGGGAACAGGCATGAATATGGATCTCTTCCAGTCAGTTGCCCAGGAAGCTGTCTTCTATATTTCTCGGCATAGATGAGTGAGCACCTCCAGCGCTGCATCTGTTTGTTGAAACATCTCAATTGATATTCCATCAATTTCTGGAGCCGTGTTTTTCGCCAGTGCCTTCAGAGCAGCTTGGACTTCTTCCTTCAGTACCATCAGTTCCTGATCGTATGATACCTCTTGAAATGGTTGAATATCAACTAATTCTTTTTGGTATAATGACTCTGTGTATTTCTTCCATCTTCTTTTGATGCTTTCCAAGTCGTTTATATAACCTCATATGTCACTGTTATTCTCACGTTTTTTGAATGAATTGAAAATATCAAGTGACAAATCATTCTAAGTCTAAATATTTAATTTTTTATTTGCATCTTTTTATCTTCTGATCTCAAAGATCTTTGTCTAATTTAGATTTATAAATATGGAAAAAGAATAGATGTGAAATAAAAGCACACCAATAGAAAAGATGTCCAGAATGGATTGCAAAAATAGCTCTAAGTATTCATCCTACATTTATTCAACCCGATTGCAATGTGACTCTGCAACTGTCCCCCTTGAGAGGCTGAGGATAATTCTTCATCTCTTGAGTCTGACATGGCCTTATACATTTCTTTGACCTGCAGATTGAAACAGTTGTAATTGTGTGTTAGTTCCAAAGTTTGCCTCAAGAGGCCTTGTATGTTTCTATACTCTTTCTTGACTTTTTGCCCTCCACGAGAACATGCTTGGTCTAGTCTGCTGGACAATGCTTCAATCAGATCAAAAAATAAGCCCAGTTGTCCTAAGCAAGACCTGCATCTATGGCTGTTAACTGACCATAAAAATTTAGTCCTCTATGCTGAGCTTGGAGCCTTGGTGGTGCAGTAGTTAAGAGTTTGGCTGCTAACCAAAAGGTCACAGTTTAAATGCACCAGTTGCTCCTTGGAAACCCTACGGGGAAGTTCTACTCTGTCCTATTGAGTCACTATGAGTCAGAATCAACTTGACAGCAATGGGTTTTTTTGTTTGTTTTCATTTTTTTTTTTTTTTTATGTTGAGCTCTGTCTCATAAGCAAAAATAAATATTATGGTATGAAGTTATGTGGTTATTTGTTACATAGCTGTATTGTGACTATAGAACAATAATACAGAAATTATAGCATAGAAGTAGGCTACTGGGCTTAACAAAACATAAAATGTATGACATTGGATTTGGGACCAGGCAGTGAGTGGAGGCTTAATAGGAAACAAGAACTTTCTATAGCAGCAAAAATTGTGACCCGTGCTATATAGGTGTGAAAAGTGGTCACATATGGTAACTTAGAAGTTAGAAAGTGAATTTAATAAATTTTGTAATGGAGTCATGAGACTCGTAGCCAAACGATGCAAGTATCAGGGGCTCTTATTTGTTATGCATGAGGTACTATAAGAAGAAGATGAGATGAGGTGAAAAAACTGCCAGGCTAGTTGACAAGCAGAATTTTGAGGGAATATAAAGGGACAAAAACTTTCTAGGATAGAAAATAAAACTTTATATCTTCTCCAAATTCTTAAGCCACTAAGAGATTGTCAAAGTACACAAGAATTTCAGGGTAAAGATCAAATCAAAGGTTTGGCTGTGACACCCTTTGAAAGACCTCAGAGAGAATTAAGATGTTGCCTAGTGGATTTTTTCAAGTGGATAAAAGGGGTTCTAGGAATCTTAGGGTTTTTGTCTCACAGCAAGCTGACATACTCGCAATAGCATTGACTGGGATGGGTAGATGAAAAGAGCTGCCTTGATGAATATGCTGCACATTGCTCTTGGTAAATGCAGTTGAACAGAATACTGCAATTGGCAGAAATGTCAGCAGCCTGGTCTAAAAGGAACTGAGATTATTCAAAATGCAAAATGATGGCTGCAACCTCACCTTTTAATATAAGAATCAGATGGAGAAAGTATCTTAAGGGAATATATTCCTATACTCTCTTATCATGAAGCCAAAAAAATAAAAAAGGGAGAACTTCCCGTAGATCAAATTCAAATGGAGCATAATAGACTAAGGAGACATTCCAAAATTGCAGAATCAGAGCCTAATAAAGGAATATTAATCAGCCCCTGAGTAGCAATTCTGGAAAAAACTGGGATTTCAGAATTTCTATGGGTCAAGGACTGCTTTGTCCCTCCCATTCTTCTCCTCTTTTAAAAGGAACAGTCTGTTGCAGTTATTTGCCTGTGTCTCATCATTGTCCGCTGAGTATTTGGGGAGCAGATAGCTTGTCCTTTAGACAGAAAAAAAGACAGAACTTCTTCAAATTAAGTGTAACTGTCTCTGAGCATCTGTGTCCAGACCTAAAGAGCTGAACTGAAGATTTCAAAGCGTGGCTTGAGAAGACAAAACAAAACAAAAAAATACAAACACATTCACTGCCATCTAGTCGATTCCGACTCATAGCGACTCCATAGGATTTCTGAGGCTGTAAATCTCTATGAAAGCAGACTGCCACATCTTTCTCCCATGGAGCCATGAGTTGTTTTGAACCACCATCCTTTTGGTTAGCAGTCTATTGCTTTAATAACAGAATATTATAATGACATATGCAAAGACCTGGAGTTAGAAAACCAAAAGAGAAGAACACACTCAGCATTTCTCAAGTTGAAAGGACTGAAGAAAAAATTCAAGCCTCGAGTTGAAATTTTGAAGAATTCTATGGCCAAAATGTGGTGCTGGAGAAGAATATTGAATATTCCATGGACTGCCAGAAGAATGAAGAAATCTGCCTTGGAAGAAGTACAGACAGAATGTTCCTTAGAAGCAAGCAAGGATGGTGAGGCTTTGTCTCACATACTTTGGACATGTTATCGGGGGACCAGTGCCTGGAGGAGGATATCATGCTTGGTGAAGCGGAGGGTCACTGAAAAAGAGGAAAACCCTCAATGAAATGGGTTGACACAGTGGCTGCAACAATAGACTCAAGCATAAGAACAGTAATGAGGATGGCACAAGACCAGGCAGTGTTTCGATCTGCTATACACAGGGTCTCTATGAGCCAGAACCAACAGGACAGCACCTAACAGCAACATGCCCTTTGTAATTTGACTTTGAAGCTCTTCCCATAAAGAGGTAAAATTTATTGCTGTATTCTGAGTCTCAGCTGGACTTGACACTTGCTTCAGTGAATATGATATGGTAGGAGTGATGGTGTGCCAGTTTAAAGCCTTGAATGCAGTTACTCTTTCTTTCTCTTCTGCCTTTCCCATGAAGATATTCTTGCTCTAATGTCCTGGTGAGCTGTACATGTAGATTAGACCAGATCCAGAACCAGTTATCCCAGTTGAGCCCCCAGATATGTTAAAGATCCCACTCACAGCTGAACTGCAAGCCAACTGAAGATGCATGAGTAAGAACTGCTGAGACCAACTCAGGTCAGTAGACCTAAGTCAGATTAACTGATTCATGGACTGGTGATCGAAAATAAAGATTTTTTTTTTTTTTTTCACTGAGGTTTTGTGGTTGTTATCCACATACAGCCCCGGAGATTCCCACTCATCTATGCCAAGAAATATAGAAGACAGCTACCTGGCCAACCAACTGGAAGAGATCCATATTTGTGCCCATTCCAAAGAAAGGAGATCCAACAGAATGCAGAAATTATTAAACAATATCATTGGTATCACACCCAAGTAACATTTTCTGAAAATCATTTATAAGCAGTTGCAGTAATATATCAAGAGGGAACTGCCAGAAATTCAAGCTGGATTCTGAAGAGGTCATGGAACTAGGGATATCATTGCTGATGTTAGATGAATCTTGACTGAAAGCAGGGAATACCAGAAAGATGTTTACCTGTGTTTTATTGATTATTCAAAGGCGTTCAACTCCATCAATCATAACAAATTTTGGATAACATTATAAAGAATGGGAACCCCAGAACACTTAATTGAGCTATGCAGAACACGTACATATACCAAGAGGCAATCGTTCAAAAAGAACAGAGAATACTGCATGGTTCAAATTCAGGAAATGTGTGCATCAAGGTTGTATCCTTTCACCACACTTATTCAATCTGTATGCTGATCAAATAATCTGAGAAACTGGACTATGTGGATTGGAGGAAGACTCATTAACAACTCTCAATATACAGATGACACAAAGGGGAGAGGACTTGAAGCACTTACTGATGAAGATCAAAGACCACAGCTTTTGGTATGGATTACACCTCAACATAAAGAAAACAGAAATGCACACAATGGAACTGTTAAGCAACATCTTGGTAAAGAGAGAAAATACTGAAGTTGTCAAGGATTTTACTTCACTTGGATCCACGGTCAATACCCATGGAAGCAATAGTTGAGAAATAAAACAACATATTGCATTGGGCAAATCTGCTGCAAAAGACCTCTTTAAAGTGATAAAAAAAAAAAAAAAAAAAAAAAACACACAGAGGTCACTTTGAGGACCAAGGTGTGCCTGGCCCCAGCCAGGGTATTTTCAATTGCCTCATATGCCTGTGAAAGCTGGACAATGAATAAGAAAGACCAAAGAAAAATTGATGCCTTTGAATTATGGAACCCCCCCGCCAAAACAAATACTGAATATACCATGGACTGTTAGAAGAAAGAACAAGTTTGTCTTTGAAGAAGTAAACCCAGAGTGCTCCTTGAAAACGAGGATGGTGAAAATTAGTCTGAAGTATTTTGAACATATTATCAGGAGGGATGTCCCTGGAGATGAACGTCATGCTTGGTAAGGTGGAGGGCCAGTAAAAAAGGGGAAGACCCTCAATGAGATGGGTTGACACAATGGCTGCAACAATGTGTTCAAATGTAGCGATGGTTATGAGGATGGCAAAGGATCAGGCAGTGTTTCGTTCTGCTGTACATAGAGTGGCTATAAGTCAGAACCAACTCAACACCATCTAACAACAACAACCCAGAATTATTAAGGTCACAAATAATTAATATGAGATGTTTCTATTGACGTAGTTCAGAGTCAGCAAATTATCTATTTAGACTCTATGGACATGCAAAACTAATTTGAATCCTAATTCTGCAGCATAGTTCTTTAAAATGTTAAACAAGTTACCAAACTTCTTTAAGTTCAGGGTAGCTTATCATGTAAATACGGTTAGCAGAAGCATCTACCTAATAGATTCATTTTGAAATTTAAATGTGGTAATATATCAAATTACATACCAGAGCAATTGGCACTTGGTAAATACTAAATTAGCAAGTTTCAGAGTCTCCTCTGACATCCATCTTAGTCTTTTCTTTCTTTCCTGTCTTTTCAATGACCTCTTGCTTTTTTCATGTATGATGTCCTTGATGTCATTCCACAACTCGTCTGGTCTTTCATCCCTAGTGTTCAATGCGTCAAATCTATTCTTCAGATGGTCTCTAAATTCAGGTGGGATGTACTCAACGTCATATTTTCACTCTCGTGGACTTGCTCTAATTTTCTTCAGTTTCAGCTGGAACTTGCATATGAGCAATTGATGGTCTGTTCCATAGTCAGCCCCTGGCCTTGTTCTGACTGATGATATTGATCTTTTCCATCGACTCTTTCCACAGATGTAGTCGATTAGATTTCTGTGTCTTCCATCTGGCGAGGCCCATGTGTACAGTCACTGTTTATGTTGGTGAAAGAAGGTATTTGCAATGAAGAAGTCGCTGGTCTTGCAAAATTCTATCCTTCGATTTCGGCATTGTTTCTAACACCAAGGCCATATTTTCCAACTACTGATCCTTCTTCTTTGTTTCCAATCACCAGTAATTATCAACGTATCTAGATTGCATGTTTGACCAACTTCAGACTGCAGCAGCTGATAAAAAGGTTCTCTTTCTTCATCTTTGGCCCTAGGTGTTTGATGTGTAAATTTGAATAACAGTCGTATTAACTGGTCTTCCTTGTAGGTGTGTGGATATTATCCTATCACTGACAGCCTTGTACTTCAGAATAGATCTTGAAACGTTCTTTTTGACGATGAATGCATCACCATTCCTCTTCGAGTTGTCATTCCCAGCATAGTCGACTATATGATTCAAAATGGCCAATACCAGTTCATTTCAGCTCACTAATGCCTAGGATATCAATGTTTATGCATTCCATTTCATTTTAGACAATGCCCAATTTTCCTAGATTCATACTTCATACATTCCAGGTTCCGATTATTAATCGATGTTTGCAGCTGTTTCTTTGCATTTTGAGTCGTGCCACATTAGCAAATGATGGTCCCGAAAGCTTTGCTCCATTGACATCATTAAGGTTGACTCTACTTTGAGAAGGCAGCTCTTCCCCAGTCATCATTTGAGTGCCTTCCAACCTGGGGGGCTCATCTTCCGGCACTATATCAGACAATGTTCCGCTGTTATTCATAAAGTTTTCACTGGCTAATGCTTTTCAGAAGTAGACAGACGGGTCCTTCTTCCTAGTCTGTCTTAGCCTGGAAGCTCAGCTGAAACCTGTCCTCCATGGGTGACCCTGCTGGTATCTGGTTACTGGTGGCATGCTTCCAGCACCACAGCAACATGCAAGCCCCCAAAGTACAACAAACTGATGGACACGTGGGCTTCTTGAGAAGAAAGTAAAGTACTATAATGACATGCGCAAAGAGCTGGAGATGGAAAACCAAAAGGGAAGAACATGCGTTTCTCAAGCTGAAAGCACAGAAGGAAAAATTCAAGCCTTGAGTTGCAGTACTGAAGGATTCTATGGGGAAAATATTAAATGATGCTGGAAGCATCAAAAGAAGATGGAAGGAATACACAGTCATTATACCAAAAAGAATTAGTCGATGTTCAACCATTTCAAGAGGTATCATAAGATCAGCAACCGATGGTACTGAAGGAAGATGCTCAAGCTGCTCTGAAGGCACTGGTGAAAAACACGGCTCCAGGAACTGATGGAATATCAATTGAGATGTTTCAACAAACAGATGCAGCGCTGGAGGTGCTCACTCATCTATGCCAAGAAATATGGAAGACAGCTCCTGGCCAACTGACACGAAGAGATCCATATTTAGGCCTATTCCCAAGAAAGGTGATCCAACCAAATGCAGAAATTATAGAATAATATCATTAATATCAACGTAAGCAAAATTTTGCTGAAGATCATTCAGAAATGGCTGCAGAGGAATATTGACAGGGAACTGCCAGAAATCCTGGACAGTTTCAGAAGAGGATATGGAACCAGGGATATTGTTGCTGATGTCAGATGGATCCTGGCTGAACATAGAGAATACCAGAAGGATGTTTACCTGTGTTTTATTGACTATGCAAAGGCATTCAACTCTGTGGATCAAAACAAATTATGGATAACATTGTGAAGAATGGGAATTCCAGAACACTTAATTGTGCTCCTGAGGAGCCTTTACATAGATCGAGAGGCAGTTGTTCAGACAGAACAAGGGGATACTGATTGGTTTAAAGTCAGGAAAGGTGTGTGTCAAGGTTGTATCCTTTCACCATACCTATTCAATCTGTATGCTCAGCAAATAATACAAGAAGCTAGGCTATATGAAGGAGAACAGGGCAACAGGATTGGAGGAAGACTCATTAACAACCTGCATTATGCAGATGACACAACATTGCTTGCTGAAAGTGAAGAGGGCTTGAAGCACTTACTAATGAAGATCAAAGACCACGGCCTTCAATATGGCTTGCTCCTCAACATAAAGAAAACAAAAATCCTCACAACTGGACCAATGAGCAACATTATGATAAATGGAGAAAAGATTGAAGTTGTCAAGGATTTCATTTTACTTGGATCCACAATCAACAGCCCCGGAAGCAGCAGTCAAGAAATGAAAAGATGCATTGCATTGGGTAAATCTGCTGCAAAGGACCTCTTTAAAGTGTTGAAGATCAAAGATGGCACCTTGAAGACTAAGGTGTGCCTGACCCAAGCCTTGGTATTTTCAATCTCATCATATGCATGTGAAAGCTGGAAAATGAATAAGGAAGGCTGAAGAAGAACTGACGCCTTTGAATTGTGGTGTTGGTAAAGAATATTGAATATACCATAGACTGCCAAAAGAATGAACAAATCTGTCTTAGAAGAAGTACAACCAGAATGATCTTTAGAAGAAGGATGGAAAGACTGCATCTTACATACTTTGGACATGTTGTCAGGAGAGATCAGTCCCTCGAGAAGGACATCATGCTTGGCAGAGTACAGGGTCAATGGAAAAGAGGAAGACCCTCAAGGAGGTGAATTGACACAGTGGCTGCAACAATGGGCTCAAGCATAACAACAATTGTAAGGATGGCTCAGGACAGGGCAGTGTTTCATTCTGTTGTGCATAGGGTCACCGTGTGTCGGGACTAACTCAACGGCACCTATCAACAACAGCAACAACCAGTACTAAATAAATTTTGTTGCTCTTGTGTGCCTTCGAGCCAATTGAGACTCATAAAGACCCTATATGACAGAGTAGAACTGCCTCATAGAGTTCCCCAGGCTATATTATTCTCTCTGTGGAGTTGCTGGTTTATTTGAATCACAGATTTTTTGGTTAGCAGCCAAGAACTTAACCATTGCTCCACCAGGACTCCTAAATAATTTCTAGTTATATTAATTTTTCTATTCTTTTTCAATGATTTGTAAACCATTTTTAAATTTAACATTAAAAGTTATGTACCATAAACAACAAGGCATGAGCTATTTTTGTATCTTTTGAAATATTTAAATAAATGAAAAACAGTTTCCATAGAACACTGTAATTTCCCCAGGGGCAAGAACAGAATAACATTCAACTGTTTTATTTTCATCAATATGCAGATTCACTGACAGATTATAGGTACTTAATAAATAGTTTTTTTGAATTGAATCTGTGTATAATAACCTGTCACAGGGCTTCCTTTTTTGCTGTCATTGTGCTCTGGTTTAAGATATAATTAAAGTAAGCTAAAAATTAATTTTAATTAAGTGACCACATGACCTTATATAGTGGCCACTCACTGAATGTTTGTTGAATTAACTAAGAAATAGAATAGAAAAACAAGCAAAGATCATGGAAATTGGGTAATTAGCTTTTGAGAGGTGAATAGGGCAAAATGAATTATTCAACAACAGTTTCCGTATTTCAGAATAATTATTAATAAATGACAACAAATATCAGTGAGCAAAAGCTATTTAAATGGGTAAATACTCCTAACAGTAATCTCAATTTGCCAAAATCTTGAAGATTATGTAAAAAATTAAAAAAAAAAACTTTATTTTCTTAATTTTTTTTCAAGAAAAAAAAAATCAAAATTCTATTGAATGCCCTTTTTATTGCCAGGCTTCATCATGCTAGATGATAGAGAAAGAAAACAAATAAGAAGTGGTGATTTTACTCGGGGAGTTCTCAGTTAGTCAGAAAAACAAATAGATAAACATAATTAAAATTCTGAGAAATAGATGCTGTATGATGTATGACCAAATGATATGGAAGCAATAGGTATGGAATGACTACGTCAAGGGAGCCAAACGTGGGTTTCTTCACTGTAAATGCGATGTTTTAACTCATTCTACACTGAAAACTAGGAATTATTACATAAAGAAGAGAAGAAAAAGGCTACAGATCAAAAACTATTAAACCAAAATAATCTGTTGCCATCAAGTCCATTCTAGCTCATAGCGACCCTATAGGGCAGAGTAGAACTGCCCCATAGGGTTTTCAAGGAGTGACTGGTAGATTCAAACTGTTGACTTTTTGGTTAGCAGCTGTACTGTCAACCACTACACCACCAGGGCTCCCAAAAATACTGCTATGAGATAGTAAATAACACTTGGTGATATTTACCGCAATCTCATGTATGACTACGATAAGCTGGGAGACGTTACTATTTTTTGGTTATACTTAAATATGTATGAGAAACTAAAAACTTATGTTAAAGATTTAGGAATTAAATCTAAGGTCTTTGAGCTTTAAGGGCAATTCAAATTTCAGTCTCCTAGACAAGAGAGTATACACAAAAGCATAAAAGTATGAAATAACAATATTGAATATGGCTGGAACAGTCAATACACATTGCAGTCAGGAACTTTGGAAGTGGTGGCAACTATTGAGACTAAGGAGGCAAACACAAATTTGGGCATGAAGAACATCTGTACTCTCCAGGCAAGGTAGTTTTTGTTTTTTTGAAATGACAAGTGTAATTAAAGAATGGTGGATATGCGATTATATACTCAACTTGTATGTTAGAAAGAACTTCTGGTGATAATTGAGAGATACATTTAAGGAAAGAAACTCAAGAGATATGACTGGGTAGATGGGTTAGGGAAGAAATGAATAGCTAAGGATTGAGAAAATTAAGTCTTTAGTCAAAAAAGTGATAGTGGGTTTACAGAGAAGAGGACAGAGTTCAGAGATATTTTACAGAGAGAAGCCATAGAATTTCTGCCCAGTCTGCAGACAGTGATAAGGGGGATCAGAGTTATCACTCTGGGCTGAGTAGGCGTACTCCGCCATTATCAATAGAAACAGAGTGAGTGACAAAAGGAGAAGCAGATTTGTAGAGAAGACCAGGAATTTAAGAATTTGTTGTGGTTAAGATGACTGTAGACTATTTAAAGGGAGACAGTAAAAAAATAATAATTTATTTAAAGGGAGACAGTAGGGAGGTATAATTCTGACTTCATTAAGTATGTACTAACCCTTTTAGTTTAGTTCACTGTCTTACTTTATATATTGGAATCAAATTGAAGCTAGGGAGCTAAAAAAAACAAAAAGAGAAATCAAAAGAATCAATGAAACTAGTATTATAAGAATTCCATCTAAATAAATATTTATATGTGAAATAAAATCAATGATTGTCAATGCAATTTAATTTAGTAAGAATAATCTGCAACAACAAAAAAAAAGAAACAGAATTTTAGAGCAAAGACAACAAAAAGAACTTGTGAAAGTAATCAGTAATTAGACTTCTTAAATATTTTCTTTAAGAGAAAGTCAAAATTGTGATAATGTTGTAGAGAAATAGTGATGTCAAATACACTTATATACATACGCATTCTATTAGTGTAAATAAACTAACAAATTTTTACTATAATTTATAATGTCCAAACCAATAAAAATTTTAAAACTGGAATAAGTATTACTAATGGCATGAAAATACAAGAATGTTAAGAAAAGATTTTAAAAAGAGAGAACAAAAGGATAAAGTTATGACTAAAATAAAACTTGCATACCACTATAAATGTAAAGGGTAAACTCTCCTATATGAAGAAGAATGCTCACAAGCTGGGTCATAAAGCAACAGCAGCAGAATATAATCTTAAAAACTCACACTTCCAAAAGAAAATTGATAAAAGGGATCAGAAAAATGCTAAACAACAAAACCAACAACATAAAAAACAAATTCAGTAAGGAAATATGAATAGCTGATTGAGGAAAATAAAAGGAGAAAAATCAATCATGACCACAGAGTTATTTTAAATATGCATGTATATAAAACATGCAAACTTCTGGAGGCCAGAAGATGACGAGTTGAATGCAGGATCAAGAGAGGGCCGGGATCAAGAGACTGGCTGCTCACATCAGATCTCATAATATCTGCCAAACCACTGAGAATCATGGCCTAGACAAGATAAATAAACTTAACCATCACAGTCAGCCCTTTGCTAACTTGGTACCTGTACGTATCTCCTTAAACCATACATAATCTCTAGAAAAAGACAATTATGAAGTCATACTTGCACCTAACATGATACAACTAACAAGTGTACAACCAAAAATGCACTAGCCCCATTTACATCTTATATTTTATAATAAGTAATGGAATAAAGGAGGGCAGAAAACAAAGATATTTGCTATATATAGCATATAAAAAATATATATGCATATATATATATGCACACATACACACATAGCAAAGCTAGAAAATAATATTAAAAAAGGTTACAGTCCTTGTTTCTGAAACTGCTCACGTGGTTTGTAGCTGTTATTTAGACCTACCTTCTTGTATCACCCATTCCGTTTTCCCTTTGCCCTCAGCAAGCACCTCATCTGGTTGTGGTTCTTTGCCTGATGCGGTGACCCAAACTTTCATTCCTGAAAGTCTGGGCCATTAGTAGTCGTGTCAGAACTGGGTTACTGTTACTGTAGTTTTCCAATGACTTTAATCACAGGGCAGGGTAGCACTAAGAGACATCCTACAGGATCTCCTGTATTCCAGACATACTCTTCTTTACCTCCATTATGTAATATGAATCCAATTTTCCCTTGGTATTCAAGAGAAATCACACCAGCCAATACAGTAGCTCCCTTCTTTGCCTGTTGATCCAGAGACATGTGAAGCCAAAATGCCTGCACCATATATTGGATACTGACTTACAGCATACACAGCCTCCTGGAGAACATCGACCCAACTCTGCAAGGTATTGCCACCTAGCTGGTGCTGTAATTGTGTCTTTAGAAGGTCATTCCATTGTTCTATCAAGCCAGCTGCTTTAGGATGATGAGGAACATGATAAGACCAGTGAATTCCATGAGCATGGACCCATTGTCACTCTTCATTTGCTGTGAAGTGAGTTCCTTGACTAAGGCATTCTCTAAGTCTATGGATAGTAGTTTTGGCAGAAACAGTGCATGCACGGAAGACATATCCACATACAGAATAAGTGACTATCCCAGTAAAAACAAAACAATGCCCTTTCTGTGATGGAAGTGGTCCAATATAATCAACCTGCCACCCGGTTGCTGGCTGATTACCCCTGAGAATAGTGCCATATCGGAGACTCAGTGTTGGTCTCTATTGCTGGCAGATTGGGCCCTCAGCAGTTGCTGTAGCCAAGTCTGCATTGGTGAGTGGAAATTCATGTTGTTGCGCCCATGCATAACCTCTATCCCTACCATCATGGCCACTTTGTTCATGATCCCACTGGGCAATGACAGAAGTTGCTGAGGAAAGAGGCTGACCAGTATCCACAGAATGCATCATCCTATCCACATTATTATTAAAATCCTCCTCTGCCGAGGTCACCTTTTGGAGACATTTCAAGGACCACTGAATCAGCCTAATCATACGGCCCAGCTGGCTGAGCAGCTTGCATAGCAGCCTGAATCTGTTGCAAAGCCTTCTCTTGCTCTGGGCCCCACTTAAAACTAGCAGCATGTTGAGTTACTTGATAAATAGGAAGGAGTATCACACCAAAAATGAGGACTATGCTGCCTCCAAAATAAAAGCATCGCCAATGAAGACATTGTTCAGTCACATGTTCAGCTTTTTCGTTTTAAGCCACACAAGAAGCACTTTCAATGTTCACGTTTCTGGCAACGTTTCTGTTGTTGGTGCCACGTGTGTTGTCTAAGAAGATCCTTTCCCTATAGCTCGCCTCACTTCCTTCTGAGGCCTCACCAAAATGGCTTTTGACATCCACAATTTTACCAACAATGCCTTGAATGCAATCTAGGATTTTACTATTAGGCACCTTAAAACTCTTTTAGTCTCTACTCATTACCCAATTCCAAAATTGCTTCCACATTTAAGATATCTGTTAGAGCAGGACCACATTCTTCTGGTGCCAAATTCTGTCTTAGTTACCTAGTGCTGCTATAACAGAAATGCCACAAGTGGGTGGCTTTAATAAAGAGAAATTTGTTTTCAGTTTAGGAGGCTAAAAGTCTGAATTCAGAGCACTGACTCTGGGGGAAGGTTTCTCTTTCTGTTGGGTTTGGAGAAAGGTCCTTGTGCCTTCAGCTTCTTCTTTATGCTTTTTATCCGCTAGTGAAGAACTTGTCTGACTTATGTTCAAATGTTTGGTGGAAGTAGAACTTGTAAGTGATGATCTTGGATATCTGGCTGATGAAATTTTTAAGCATAATCTTAAAGGGGCCCTGTAGTTTCTCCTTGCCACTTACAGTAAAACACGAGAGGAAAGGGATGGACTTAAAAATGAACTGTGCAAAATGAAAATAGAACTTAAATATTTGGAAAATTCTGTTGTAGAAACTAAGGACACATGTACTAGAATGTTCTCCAAGGACATGCCTAAAAAAAACTTTTGTTAAAGAGATTAAGCCTGGGACTGCTGGATGTAACCAACTATCACAGAAGAAAATTCATCAGCTTAGATCAAAGGGACATAGAAAGAAGGAAAGGAGAAAATGCTGTCTTGTCTCTTGGATTTCTACAGGCAGGGTGGAGGCCAAAGGAGCTACATTCGTTGTCCTCCAAAAAAAGAAATGAACCATTCCTGGACCAGCTTTGAAATCAGCATAACTGTTGGAAGGGCCACAGGAAGCAAGGCCTTCTGGGTTTCAAGGTTTAGGACAATGGTCTCCTCGATTTCAAAGGATAGGGTGACAACCTCCTGGGTTTCAAAGAGTTGTATCTTTCAACCCTCAATTAGGTTCTGGAGTGTGGGGCTGCCATGTCCAAGGGACAGAAGAACAGGGACTGCCAGGGCCAAGGGAGTGGGGTTTCCACTCAGATGGACTAAGAGAATGGAGTTGCCAAAAAGACAAGGCTCCCCCCAGATTCCAAAGAGCATTGCTAATACCCAGAGTCTGGAAGGTGGGGTAATTGTCTAGATGATCTCAGAGATGAGAAGATTATTTTCGAGGCTTGAGAGCTAATGTAATTTGTTCTGCTCAGTTTTGGACTTGCTTTGTCCCCATTGTCCCTTCTTTCTCTCCAACATCTCCCATTTGTAATGGAAATATCTACCTTGTACCTGTTCCACCATTGTATCCCAGAAACAGATAACTTGTATTCTAGGCTTTACAGGTTCACCAGTGAAGAAGAATGTTGCTCCAGGGTGAAATACACGTAATGTCTCACCTATATTTGAGTTATATTTTTCAGAAGATGAGATTTTGGATTTGCAGTTGATCCAAGACTTTTGGGATGATGTGATGGGGTGAACATATTTTACATGTGGGAAAGAAATGATTTTTTGGGGGGCAAATGGTGGAATGTTGTGGATTGAATTGTGTCCCCCAGAAATATGTGTTTTAAATCTCTATGTTTGTAGTTATAATCCCATTTGGGATTGCATTATCTTTGTTTTTGTAATGACACTGGATTGGTGTAGGGTGTATCTTGAGTTAATCTATTTGGAAATATAAACCAAAACCAAGAAACCAAAACCCGTTGCCGTGGAATCGATTCTGACTCATAGCGACCCTATGTGACAGAGTAGAACTGCCCCACAGGGTTTTCAAGGAACGGTTGATGAATTTGAACAGCCAACCTTTTGGTTAGCAGCTATAGCTCTTAACCACTGGGATATCAAAGATTAAACAAGAAGCAGAGCCAAGATGGAGGAAGATTGATCCCAAGCCGCATGGAGATCTCCAAGGAATTAGGAAGCAGGAGCTGAAGAAACAAGGAACTTCTTCTAGAGCCAACAAAGATAGAAAGTCTTTTCCTCGAGCCAGGGCTCTGAATTCAAACTTATAGCCTCCTAAACTGTGAGAAAATAAATTTGTTTGTTGAATCCATCTACTTTCAGTATTTCTGTTATAGGAACACTAGAAAACTAAGACACCAATAATCTAAAAGACATAATTTACGTGTAAAAAAATATTGGCTTTCATTATATGTTGTTGTTGTTGTTAGGTGTCGTCAAGTCAGTTCCAACTTATAGTGGTGGCCCTATGTACAACAGAATAAAACACTGCCTGGTCCTGCACCGTTCTCACAATCGTTGTTTTTTTGAGCTCATTGTTGCAGCCACTGTGTCAATCCATTTCGTTGAGGGTCTTCTTCCTTTTTGCTGCCCTCTACTTTACCAAGAAAACAAAAATCCTCACAACTGGACCAATGAGCAACATCATGATACACGGAGAAAAGATTGAAGTTGTCAAGGATTTCATTTTACTTGGATCCACAATCAACAGCCATGGAAGCAGCAGTCAAGAAATCAAAAGATGCATTGCATTGGGTAAATCTGCTGCAAAGAACCTCTTTAAAGTGTTGAAGAGCAAAGATGTCACCTTGAAGACTAAGGTGCACCTGCCCCAAGCCATAGTATTTTCAATCACATCATATGCATGTAAAAGCTGAACAATGAATAAGGAAGACTGAAGAAGAATTGACGCCTTTGAATTGTGGTGTTGGCGAAGAATACTGAATATACCATGGACTGCCAAAAGAACGAACAAATCTGTCTTAGAAGAAGTACAGCCAGAATGCTCCTTAGAAGCAAGGACGGCGAGACAGTGTCTTACATACTTTGGACGTGTTGTCAGGGGGCATCGTCTCTGGAGAAGGACGTCATCCTTGGCAAAGTACAGGGTCAGCAGAAAAGAGTAAGACCCTCAATGAGGTGGATTGACACAGTGGCTGCAACAATGAGTTCAAGCATTACAACAATTATAAGGATGGTACAGGATCAGGCAGAGTTTTCTTCTGTTGTGCATAGGGTCGCTCTGAGTCGGAACCGACTCGACGGCACCTAACAACAACAACAGCTTTAACAAGCATCATGTCCTTGGTAAATGTGGCTTGGTTTTTATGTTTCTACTTTCTAAACAACCATTCACAACTTTTGTTTTTATGGCTGAGCCAACAATGTTGTTGCATTAGGTTTTAGGCTAGCCTGTGTAAACACCTTGTACTAAAAAAAAAAAAATTTTTTTTGTACTAGCACAGAGCAAATATGCATTTGCTAAATAGGTAAATTTGGTTTTCTGCTGCCAAAATGTTAAAATAAAAAAAAAGAAAGCACGTATATCACTATGTTCAAACATTTCTAATTTATTAGTAATGTCTTTTATTATTATTGTTTTTTAATTTTTTTTCAGTGATTCTTAACAATAGAATTTTTCTGTTTTTAATTCATTTCAGGGAACTTAATTTGTATTTGTTTTGTATTCTCAGTCTTTATTGTAAGGCATGTGTGAATTTCATTATATTAAATTAAAATGTATTTTACTCTTTAATATGGTTAAAATTTTAGGAAACATCCATTTTTTGTGAGAGACTAGTGCGGATCATACTGTGACTGCCGCATGCTAGTTACTTTTACTGTCTTAAAGAGTTGTTTCATAGTCAAAAACTACAAATAATGCTTTTATTTCATGTTAATTTTTTTTTTAACAACCTAGAGTGAAAATATTTGCAGGAGTCCTATGCAAATGATGAGCCTATTTCAACTTAGAGTAACAGAAAGAAAAACCAACAAAAACTATTTATTTGGGGTGAGGTATTGAAAACACTTAAAGCAAAGTCATACATTTAAAGAGTCGAGTTCTTAAGTATTTCCCACTATCGCCTATGCTATCGCCATTTTTCTCCTTCCTTCTTAAGAAAATCTTGTTTCTGTTTTGGGTGGCACTATGTTCATTGAAAAAAGTAAATTAATTAATTAAGAAAAAAAAACTTACATTTCTCTGCTCCTAGAGGAGCCCTGTTGGCACAGTGGTTAAGAGCTCAGGCTGCTAATCAAGAGAGCGGCAGTTTGAATCCACCAGCTGCTCCTTGGAAACCCTACGGGGCAGCTCTACTCAGTTATATAGGGTTGCTATATGTTGGAATTGACTCCATGGCAATAGGTTTATTGCAGTTAGAAGCTGTCATTTAAAGAAGTTTGGACCAATTAGCTGTAAACTGAATTTACCCATACACTTTTTAAACGAGTCGATTCAGCTGGCATAAACTTCTTTCTTTCACCTTATTCCTTCTTTCTATCTAAAATTTAGATTGGATGCCATGGATGAAACAACCAACTAGTGACCTTGAAGCATTCATCACCAGTAGAACCCACATGCTCCAAATGGCTAAATCAAAATAGGAAAAGCCTATGTTTCCGGAGATTAGTTTAGTGTCACTGTTTCAGCCCCAGACTGAATACCTGTAGATTTCTTATTTTGAGTAAATAAAATTATTAACTGGTTTAAAACCATGATTTCTAGTTACTCACAGCCAAACTCAATCTTAACTGATATACCACATCCCATGACAACAATAACACTAACAAGATGAAATTATTTGCTTGCAATGCCAGAAGGGATAGGTAGAGAAAAATAGGAAGGAAGAAAGTAATAGAGAAAGAAAGCTTCAGGACTGAAAGAGAATAGGGCAGATCTTAACTGACATGAAATGCAAGGAGCTTGAGGTGAAGAAAGAAAGCCAACACAAGTCACAGTGATATAAAAGTACAGTTTTTAACTTTTTAAACAACAGTATGAGCTATTTCATCCTAGCTTTCCAAACGCTTATAAATATAAAATGAGAGGAGGGAAATTCAGGCATCAGCAAAAATTAAAATAGGTATCTTTGTACATTACACAAAAAAAGACAAGAATGGGCAGGCTTTTTTGTTTGTTTTAAGAAGACAATAACCAGCTGATGTATTTACATAGCTGAACATTTTGTAAAGAATTATAGTTAGAAGATATAATTTTGTTAAATAATATCATGACCGTGATCTGCCTAAATAAGAACAATAAGATAGTATCATTTGTAAATTATTTTCAGAAAAATAAATATGAGTATTTTCGTCCAATGTAAATATGAAAGGTAAATGACTTTATGAGCAGATAAAGCTCATTGATCATTGTGCCTTTCTTCAATGGTGCCTCCACATTTTAAATTTTGAAATGGAATTAAAGATGGTGTTCTGTATGCTTCTATAATGATCTCAAAGGCAATACGGTAGAAGTCACTTTTATGCTTTCAAGGTGCGTATGTATAAGAAATCATAATATGAACTTAGAAATGTAATTTTTTAAAATCTTTCTGAGGGTCTCTAACATTAACTATATGTCGTTGTTGTTTTTAGGTGCCATCAAGTTGGCTGTGACTCATAGCAACCCTATGTACAACAGAACAAAGCACTGCTCTGTCCTGTGCCAACCTCACAATTGTTGCTCTGCTTGAGCCCATCTCTGCACACACTGTGTCAATCCATCTCAGTGAGGGTCTTCCTCTCTTTTGTTGACCCTCTGCTTTACCAAGCATGTTGTCCTTCTCTATGGACTGGTCCTTCCTGATAACATATCCAAAGGATGTGAGACAAAGTCTTGCCATCACCACTGCTAAGAACCGTTCTGACTGTGCATTTTCAAGAGAAAATTTTTTGTTATTCTGGCAGTCCGTGGTATATTCAATATTCTTCACCAGAATTCAAAGGCATCAATTCTTCTTTGGTCTTCCTTATTCATTGTCCAGCTTTCCCATGCATACGAGTTGATTGAAAATACCTTGGCTTGGGTCAGGCCCACCTTGTTCCCCAAAATGATATCACTGCTTTTTAACACTTTGAAGAGGTCTTTTGCAGCTGATTTGCCCAATGAAATGTGTCCTTTGACTGCTGCCTCTATGGGTGTTGATTGCAGATCCAAGTAAAATGAAATCTTTGACAACTTTAATATTTTTTTCCTTCATGGAGATGCTGCTCATCAGTCCAGTTGTGAGGATTTTTTTTTTACGTTGAGGTGTAATCCATATGAAAGCTCTAATCTGTGATCTTTATCGGTAAAAGCTTCAGGTCTGCTTCAGTTTCAGCAAACAAGGTTGTGTCATCTGCATATCGCAGGTTGTTAATGAGACTTCTTCCATCCTGATGCCTAGTTCTTCTTCATATAGTCCGGCTTCTGGGGTTATTTGCTTAGCATACAGATTGAATAAATATGACAAAGGAATACAACCTTGACACAAAGCTTTCCTGACTTTAAACCAGGCAGTATTCCCTTGTTCTGTTTGAACAACTGTCTCTTGGTTTATGTACAGATTTCATATAAGCAACATTAAGTTTTCCAGAATTCCCATTCTTCCTAATGTTATTCATAATTTCTTATGACCCACACAGTTGAATGACTTTGCATAGTCAAGAAAACATAGGTAAGCATCTTTCTGATTCTCTGCTTTCAGCAAAGATCCATCTAACATCAGCAATGATATCCCTCTTTCCATGTCCTGTTCTGAATCCGACTTGAGTTTCTGGCATTTCCTTGCCGATATACTGCTGCAACTGCTTTTTAAAATTATGTTCAGCAAAATTTTACTTGCATGTGATATTAATGATATTGTTCAGTAATTTCTGCATTCAGTTGGGTCACCGTTCTTTGGAATGAGCACAAATATGAATCTCTTCCAGTCGGTTGGCCAAGTAGCTGTCTTCCAAATTTCTTGGCATAGACAAGTGAGCACCTGCAGTGCTGTGTCCTTTGTTGAAACATCTCAATTGGTATTCCTTCAATTCATTAAGACTTGTTTTTCTCCAGTACCTTCATTGCAGCTTGAACTTCTTCTTTCAATACCATCAGTTTTTGGTCATATGCTACCTCCTGAAATTGTTGAATGTCAACCAATTATTTCTGGTATAGTGACTGTATGTATTCCTTGCATCTTCTTTTGGCATTTCCTGTGTTGTTCAACATTTTGCAATAGAATCCTTCAATATTGCAACTTGAGTCATGAATTTTTTCTTCAGTTCTTTCAGGTTGAGGAAGGCTGAGTATGTTTTCCCTTTTGGTTTTCTAACTCCAGGTCTTTGCACATTTCATTATAATGCTTTACTTTGTCTTCTCAAGCCTTGCTTTGATCTCTGTTCAGCACTTCATCATTTCTTCCATTCCATTTAGCTGCTCTATGTTCAAGAGCAAGTTTCACAGGCTCTTCTGACATCCACTTTGATCTTTTCTTTCTTTCCTGTCTTTTTTAATGACGTTTTGCTTTCTTCTTGTATGATGTCCTTCACGTCATCACACAACTCATCATTAGTGTTCAGCGTGTCAAACCTATTCTTGAGAGGATCTCTAAATTCAGGTGGTATGTACTCAAGTTCATACTTTGGCTCTCATGGACTTGCTTTAATTTCCTTCAGCTTCAACTTGAACTTGCCTAGGAGCAGCTGATGGTCTGTTCTGCAGCTGGTGCCACCTTTTTCTGACTGATGATACTGAGCTTCTCTATCTTGTTTCCATGAATGTAGTTGATTTGATTCCTGTGTGTTTCATCCGACAAGGTTGACATGTGTAGTCACCATTTATGTTGTTGGAAAATAAGTCATTGGTCTTGCAAAATTATATCATATGATCTCCGGTATCTTTTCTATCACCATGGCCATATTTTCCAACTACTGATCTTTCTTCTTTGTTTCTTTCACATTAAAATCTATGAATATCAGCTACCAATGCATCTTGATTGCATGTTTGATCATTTTCAGACTGCAAAAGTTTGTAAAAAATCTCTGATTCCTTCATCTTTGACACATAGCTTTGAATAATAATGGTATTAAATGGTCCTCCTTGTAGGTGTATAGATTATATCCTATCACAGAGTGTTGTACTTCAGGATCTTGTGACGTTCCTTTTGACAATGAATGCAATGCCTTTTCTCTTCAATTTGTCATTTTTTGCACACTAGAGCCTATAATTACTCAATTCAAAATGGCCAATACCAAACTGTTTCTGCTCACTAATATCTAGGATATCAAACTTTATGCATTCAATTTCATTTTTATAACTTTTAATTTTCCTGGATTCATACTTTGTACTTTCCATGTTCTGATGATTAATGGGTGTTTGCAGCTGTTTCTTCTCATTTTGTGTCATGCCACTTAAGCAAATAAAGGTTGCAAAAGCTTGATTCCATCCACGTTATCAAGATTGACTCAACTTTGAGGAAGCAGTTCTTCCCCAGTCCTTTTCTGAGTGCTTTTTTTTTTTCTAACCTGAGGGTTTCATCTTTTGGCCTTATATAAGACAGTACTTTGCTGCTATTCATAAGGGTTTCCCTGGCCGAGTCTTTCAGAAGTAGACTGCCAGCTCATTCTTCCTAGTCCGTATTAGCTTGGAAGCTCCTCTGAAACCTGTCCACCATGTGTGACCCTGCTGGATTTGAAATACAAGTAACATAGCTTCCAGCATCACCACAACACTCAAGCTACCACAGTACAACAAACTCACAGACAAGTGGTGGTAACCTGTAAGTCATATGAAAGTTATTTAGAAAATTTCTGAACTTAGACATAGAAGCATGTGAAGTATGTTAAGAATATAAACAAACTTTCAGTTAAGTTTACTTTGACCTGAGATGCTGTGATAAAGAAGACAAAGTGTAATTAATCTTTGAAAAATAGCACTGAGATATAAATCTAAACAGCCACTGTAATTTGTAACCTATTTGTAACCTTGTAAACTACTCTGTAATCCTGGAGGAAAGACATATTAGTCTTTGACATCACCACTACCCTTGTCATGAAGATCCACTGTGATAAATTTACATATAAACCCTAAACTTCTGCTCACTCAATGAGAGAAGGCAGCATGGAACTGAGATACGGTTTGCAGCCACTGACCTTGAACCCTACCTACAAGGAACCTCCCCAAGTTTCAGTGGTGGTTAAGCCTTCCTCCTAAGACCTCTCATTAAAAGTAAAAACCTGAAGTCTAAAAAGGTTGATCTCTAACCATTGAACTAACCTTGTTAATTCTGGTTCTCCATTTCTAAACTAATGTTGTGAGGTCTTACTTGTAGGCCTTACCATGACTACCTTGCAATAAAGTAAAAGAGTTTATGCATCAAAAACCCGATATCTCTCTATTAACTTTTTAAGACAAAACCCTATGAAAAAGGTGATCAAGTACATTCTCAAATGTGGAATGATAAAGACTTATTATTAAATGTGAAGCATGCTTTGAATGAATTAAAAATACCAGTCTTTACCTGTTTTTATCATTTTCGACAAACTGAAAATAGACCAAATTAATCTTAATTTTTAGTCAATTTAAATCTCACATAATGAAAGATGTTAGTCATTCTTGTAGAGTACCACCGCCATAGAGATATTTCCAAATGTTACCTACTGTCTACAAAGCTTAGGATAACTCAAGAATGAACAAAGACTCCTTTTTCCTTGGTTACATCTTGGTTCTGTACCTGCAGTGAAAGATCCAAATGTAAAAGGTTTAAATTTGCACAAATTTTAGGCAATTATCAGGCTCAACATCTTTAAACAGAATTTTGTCTGAAAATATTTTTACTAATTTTTGTACCCAATTCTTATTTTGTTGTTTTAATCAGCTGAAGAGTCCATATGAAGTACAAGAAATATGATTATAAAATAAATAGCTCCATAAAGTTAATTCATCATGGTGTTATTATAAAATATATTCCATTAAAACGAAACAAATTTTAATATTGGTTATATCTGGAATACAATTCATGAAGGTGAAAAATTATGCTCTCCTATTATATTTTCAGAACAATCTTTTTCAAAAGACCAAATAATTTGAAAGCTTTAATTTTACGCTCTCCAAAATATGCTACGGAGTATTCTTGAAAACTTGTCACATACAGTAGGCTGTAAATGACAAGACGGTTGACATAGCAAATAGTGCTACTGATGCAGAAATAATTGTTCTGAATTGTTTTGAATGTTGAGAAGTCAAAGGACAAAAAGGGCAATATATTAAAATAAAATATTAAAAAATCTAACAAAGAATGACAAATACTTTTCAAAGGCAGTTAGTGGAATGTATCTGTCATTTGACTGTTAGAAATTGTATACAATCTCTGAAACTAAGACCTAGGAGACACAAGCAGATCTGACTGCAACATCTAAAATCCTGAATTCCACTTTATGCAAGAGACATGACCATAACCCGTAGAAGTCTGTGACTTGTTTATGGAGAAAGTTATTTGTTATTCAAGCATTACTGTTAACCATATTTCACCATCTGGAGGAAAACAAAATGCATTTCATCCTCATATGGAAAGCTTAAACCTCATTTTATAACTAAAAAGGTATATGCAAAATATCTAACTTATAGTCAAGAATAATTTGACAGAAGGCTGTTAGGGATTGAATTGTATTCCTCAGACAAACTTGTTGAAATCTTGACCCCTGTACCTATGGTAACCAGCTATGGCTGCAAACCAAAAGGTCGGCAGTTCAAACTCACCAAGCATTCCTTGGAAACCCTACAGGCAGTTCTACTCTGCCCTATAGGGTCTCTATGAGTTGAATCAACTTGACAGCAATGGATTTGGTTTTGGTTTGGTACCTATGGATGGTATCTTATTTGAAACTAGGATTTTTCTTTTGTTATGTTAAGGAGGTCATATCAGAGTAGGGGGATCCTGAACCTAATCGTTTCTGAGTTACTAAAAGAGTGGAACAGACACAAGACACACACAGGGAGAAGAGGAAGACAAATGACAGAGACATGTGCATCTACGAGCCCAGGAAAGCCAAGGATTGCTGGCAGTTACTAGAAGCTAAAATGTATAAGGATGTACTTCCCTCTAAAGTCATACTCTGAATTTGGGCTTCTAGCCTTCTAAATTTGTGAAACACAACAGATTTTTTTTTTTTTTAAACTGTAAACAAAATTTCTGTTCTTTAATACCACCCACTTGTGGTATTTCTGTTATGGTAGCACTAAGAAAGACAAAGGCGAAAAAAGCTTCCATTAAAGTCTAGAATACAAGCCAACTAATAATATGTGTGAGTTTATGCAACCAAATTATCTGTTGAGCTTTAAAAAATTGATTTTTCCAGAGTCAACCCTCAGAAATAGATTCTACTAATATGGCTAATGCCTTTTCCAGAAAAATATTTTAGACAATATAAACATGTCTTGAAGTAAAAGACATTAAGACATTCCCCCCATTTTGCTGGAGACAACATATTTTGAAATAAACTCATATTGAGATTAAATTAAATAAAAATAAAAAATAAATAAAATAAATAAATAAATAAAAATAATTTATATTAATTCCATCAATCTACATACGTTAAACGTATTTCTCCTCTGAGAGCTGGTATACTTCTTAGCAATCGTAGACACCAGTGACCCTATGTAGGCACCATTTTCTTTTGTAACCATTGTCAAACTCACATATGTTATCTGCTATCCTAGTAATTACGTTGACCAAATTGGAAAAGAGATGAAAATCAGAAAGGTGAGCTCAAGACATCAATGTCCAAGATTACAAATCAGGAACTTTGGATTTGGTTCCCAATATTTCATTCCACAGTCAACCAAGAGAGAAGTTCTAGGCACTGTGAGTCTGTAGGAATAGAGAATTACGGCTCTTTCTCTTATAAAGTTTAGCACTACTCGCAAATATGATCATCACTTGCATGGCTTCATGTAATATAGGATACACACTGATCAGCTAATTATTTGTGGTGGAAATTTACACAGCAATTTGCTTGGGGCAGGGCTAGATCAAGGACATCTGACATTTTTTTTACACAGCACAAAGTTGCCAGCAAGGTAGAACTGACATCTAGTCCATTCTACTTTCACCAAGTGGCAACTGATATCAAGCAGATTTTTCTTTCAAAAGACGTATGTCCTGGCACAAGGGTGAGTCTACATAGAGGTAGGACACCTTTATATTCATATGGTGGCATCAGCTTGGAAGTGCACCTTTTTAAAAAAAATCACACAAATGTAGTTATAAGCTAGTGGCAGCCCCAGGTAGGACTTACCAAGGTTTCAGTAACTGAAGGAGAACTGTTATATAGCAAGAGCGCCTGCCTTGAATTTAAACCATATTCAGCACATAGGTTGAAACAGGTTTAGAAATTTCTTGGTAATTGGTGGGACAGATCTTGAAGATCCAGGTAGGAGAAAATCTAACTGGTAAACAGATGTAAACAGACAAATGTAAACGATAGGTTTAACCAAGGAACAGATCCTTGATCTTTGAAGGGAAGATGCAAAATAACCCTAAGCGAAGCCTTTTGTTGCTTACTCTCTGCAACTTGGGCATTTTCTTGGGTTTAGGAGACAAGAGACTACAAGTAAAAATTGAAAAAAAAATTATTAAGAGTTTTTTTACAGCTTTAATATATTGATAGACTTCCTGTGTGATTTCGATACAACAGTTTAACCCATCGAAGGTAATCTCCCTCACACCATTACTAAATGTCACCAAGATTAGAGACTTCAAAGCTTTCTCAATAGCAGATCTTGAGTTCTGATGGGAAGTATAAGTATCCCTGTAGTGAAGCTGCTGAGATGGGGTTACTCAACAGGAAATACAGGGGAGCTCAGTGGAGCTGGAATTGGTATCGCTTGTGAGACATAATGATGCCCAACGGAAGCTGGGGTAAAGAATAAGAGGAAAAACAAGAGCAAACATGTTTCTCGTGTAGTAGCTTATATATTCACACGAATACTTAAGATGCCCCTGGGAAGTTAAAGTTGACACAGAAGGAATTTAGAGAGAAATAATGATTTCAGGCCAAGTGAAAAACATGGTCCCTTCATGCACACTATTGTTAGCTATAATTTGTCAGTGGAACACAACCCTCAGGTACCATCCATTGCAATCAGTGGGCAATTTAAGTGGATAAATGTCACAAGACTGAAGAATCTTGTTTTTTACTTTTATTTCAGACTATTTTGCCAGAAATTCAGAGTTTCAAGCCAAATGTAAAAGACACATTTCTCCCTCAGTAAAGTGAGGAAAAGGAAACATTTCCGAAGAATGAACTGCCATGATAATCTCTGTGGCCCAGAAACGACAGATAGGAAGATTAGTTGGTCTGATCTGTTGCCAACTCCAGGGTCAATCTGGTTTTTTAGGGGATAATTTAAAAAGAGTGGCCGTTGTCTTTCTAAAAGCAAAATTACTTTTTATTCATACTTTAGTCCTCCTTATTAGTGGAGTAGGGAGAAATTAGTAAATATCTTTCACATGAATTACCCCACACACCATTTGAAAGTTATTGTTATTACTACAGAAGAGAAAACATCAGGGTGCTAGAGGCTAAATAACATTCCCAAGAGTACAGTCCTAAAAAAGTAGGAGAACCATTTCAAACCGAACCTTATTTTCTTCCAAGATGCTGACCTTAACCACTGTACAACACTGCCTTTCTAAATGAGAGATAGGAGGTTTAATGTTGACAGAATCAATGGGCATCACCTGTAATAAAGAGGCAAAACCAAATACAGGAAAAAGAGAGCAATCTCCCTTGCTTAGGGCAAAGAAAGTCTCTGCTAGAATCTGTTCCCACATGTTTTCACGTTCTCTGTTTGTTATATTAAGATAAACTAAAATAAAGATAAGAAAGAGAAAAGATAATAAAAAATTAAAAGCTAAAATGAAAAATAGATAACAGAAAAAGGAAATAATTAAAACGAAGCCTAAAGGTGATAAAAACAGAAACTAGGTAAATAAGTAATTTAAGAACAAAGTAAACATGAGATAAAAATCTTAGAATAAGAAAAGATAAAACAACTAAGAACAATTAACTGTGAGATTGTAAAAACAAAGGACTAGAAGATTAAAAGAAAAAGATAAATATGCAAAAAACTGAAACATATTCAAAAAACACAAGGGGAATATAAAGTACAGCATAAAATGTTAAATGGACTAAGAGAAAGAAAGTAGACAAAACTACAAGTTCCAAAGTTTAACACTGCCATTCATTCATGTCTTTAGAGCTAAATTGCTGAACACATTAAGGAGATCCCACACAAAATTGTCCTCCGGACACTGTGGAGGCTTGCAGTGGCTTCTTTGGCCGAGGTCCTCTGGGAAATCTGAGAAGAGATCATGACCACTATATTATTTTCTGACCTTATTCTCAGGCTGGCGCCTCTGCTCAGAGATGCTGATCAGCTCTCAAATTGCTTCCACAGAGTTTCCTGCTGGGTACACACAGGCACACAAAACCCCTGTCTTCCTTGGGGTATTCTCTCCCAGGCAAAAAACAGACTTTGGCCAAGAGGAGTTAGCATAATGCCATCTAAGAGTTTATTAGAGAAAGTGAAATGTTGCTCTTCTTAGCTTCAAAATGTTGTTCAAAACAAACTGGACTTTTGGAGCCCTGGTGGTGAAGTGGTTAAGAGCTTAGCTGCTAACTAAAAAGTCATCAGTTTGAATTCACCAGCCACTCCTCGGAAACGCTATGGGGCAGTTCTACTCTGTCCTATAGGGTCTCTATGAGTCAGAAACAACTTGCCAGCATCTGTTTTTTGTTTTGTTTTGGGTTAGTTTATCAATAACTCCAGTTATTATGTTAATAATTTCCAGAACACACCACCTTTGAAATTATGTATTTGCATGTCGCAGCTTATAGAGAAGAAAAAGAAAGGTAGGCCAAGATAATATGGTAAGATATTACTGAAGTATTCTTTTCTCCAACTTTTCTGCCCTTATCCATCTCTTCCTATTCTAGTCCTGAGGCATGAGGCCTATAGAAGTTGTCAGAAAGAGCCCTGGGACCATATGTGAGAATTATGTAGCTTCTGAGCTTATAGGATATGGTCTGGAATATTTAAGAAGTAAACAAAATAGTGACATCTTTAATGTGTCTTCTGTTCTTTCTATTCCTAAATAGGTACATAGATTAATTCCCACTAAACTGAGGAAGAGAGAGAATTGGGAAACAAAGAAAATGAGTTATTGTTAGGTGCTATCAAGTCGGTTCTTACTCATAATGACCCTATGTACAACAGAACAAAACACTGCACAGTTCCGTGCCATCCTCAGAATTGTTGCCTATGCTTGGGCCATTGTTGCTGCTAATCTGTGAATCCATCTTGTTGAGGGTCTTCCTCTTTTTTGCTGACCTTCTACCAAGCATGATGTCCTTCTCCAGGGACTGGTCCCTTCTGATAACATGTTCAAAGTATGTGAAGCGAAGCTTTGCTATCCTTGCTCTAGGAAGCATTCTGGCTGCACCTCTTCCAAGACAGATTTGTTTGTTCTTCTGATAGCCCAAGGAATATTCAATATTTTTCAACAACACCATAATTCAAAGGTATTAATCCTTCTTCGAGCTTCCTTATTTATTGTCCAGCTTTCACCTGTGTATGAGGTAATTGAAAACACCGTGGCTTGAAGCAGGCGCACTTTTGTCTTTACACTGACATCTTTGCTTTTTGACACTTTAAAGAGATATTTTGCAGCAGATTTGCTCAGTGCAATGTGTCCTTTGATTTCTTGACTGCTGTTTCCATGAGTGTTGATTGTGGATACAAATAAAATGAAATCTTTGATGACTTCAGTCTTTTCTCCATTTATCATGATGCTGCATATTGGTCCAGTGTGAGGATTTTTGCTTTCTTTATGTTGAGGTGTAATCCGCCCCCTTGGTAGGGTTATTTCTTGAGAAACTCGGGGTATGGTTCATAAACCAATAGTTGATAGAACATTCTCAATAAATTCTCTGAACTGGGATAAGAAGAGGTGAGAAAGAAAGAAAAACACTACACCCGACACCCCATGGCTCTTGCCTGACAACCAAGGAACCATCCAGTCATCAACATCACAATGTAATACACAAAACACAAGTGCCTCAGCTCACTAAAAATATCCTACCATTAAGTGCATATGGCTGTGATTCAAGCTCCTGCTGAAATTTTGTCACCTCCCAACACCAACTAAACAGAAGATAATGGGTCATCTTGTCCTAAATCAAACATGTGAGCCTTAATTATAGGACATAGCTGTGTTCTGGGTGCTTTCAGCCTTTAAAGACCTGCACATCTTTAGCTAAGTAATTAACGGGATTAGTCCTCATCACAGTTGCTATTAACATCTGAATCAGGCACCACTGGCATCATCAGTCATAGTTTGGACTCTCATTTCAGAACCGCTTTCACTTCTTCTCTCTGATGGTCTTTCTTCATTCCTCCTGCAAAATTCCTTTCACTGTGAATTCTGAAATCATATTACATGATTCACTCCTCAAATGTTTACTTTTTCTTTTTTTGTCTTAAATAGGGCATTTCTTCCTCCCGCAGCTGTATTAAAAATACAATATTTCTTTTTTCAGAACCCAAGTGCTCACAATCAGAAGAGTTAGAAGAATAATGCTGTTGAGCACATTTTCACACACTCATGGGCCTTTTGAAGGAGCCAGGTGGCACAGTGGTTAAGTGCTTACCTGCTAACTGAAAGGTAAGAGGTTCAAACTCACTGGTTGCTCTGCCGGAGTAAGATGTAGCAATCTGCTTCCATAAAGATTTATAGCCTTGGAAACTTTATGGGGCAGTTCTACTAAGAAATATCAGGTTGCTGTGAGTCGGAATCAACTCAAAGGCAACAGTTTTATTGTTTATTTATTTATTTTATGGGCCTTTTGTATACCTCCTTTAATTTTTGTGAGTCTCTGATGTTCCAAAATTTATCATGTCAAGTTCAAAGATCACTTATTTATTCTAAATTGTATTTCTCATGGTAGCTTGTAAATTCTTTACTTATAATAAATGCATAATCCATCACAAAGTCCTTTGATTTTATACCCTAAAGTACCTTAAATCTGTCTCCATAATTCCTTCTCTACTCTATTAGCTTTGTCAATACGACCTTCATCTTTTACCTTGTCTGCTAAAATTGCCTGCTAATTGCCTCCTTCTATCAACTGCAGTTCCTACGGCTCCCTTGCAGTCCATTCTTTACACTAAAGCCAGATTAATATTTTCAGTAGTTTAGTCATGCCACATTCTTCAAGAATTTCACATTGTTTGTAGGATAAAACCTTTCACCTGATCTACACGACGCCCTAGTCTGTGCCTTTGACTTCTACTCCAGCCCCATATCTCCAATCTCACATTGGAGCTGTTGCATTTTTCTCTGCATTTCATTACACTGACTAACCTCTTTCTCTAACACACAACACTCTCTCTTTTATATATGCTTTCCCTCTACCTGGAATAATCTTTTCCTACACCCTTTCTCTTAACAAATAAGTATCCGTCTTTTAGACCTCAACAAAATCATCGAAAGCTTCCCAAAATTTGTACCATATTCCTCTTTGATATGTTCTCAAAGAGTGTGTACTCTATGTTCATTTAATGTGATTATCCGATTTACCTCCTCCATTGGAACATAAGCCACATAAGGGCAAGGACAGAGTCACTTTTTCTTGCTCTTCACTATGCCCTGGCAAATAACATATATCTTGCAAATGAACTATCCAATGTATGTGTTTGGAGAAATTAATGAAGGGAAGAATAAATCTAAGGTATGGATGTACAATGATTACTTTTTAATGATATTATTGGATAGTTTGTACTGAACAGTTGACTGCTTAATAACATTTAAATATGTATTATATCAGTCAATGCTTAAAAACTAAATCACTCAAAAATAAATAACTGTCTCATGTTTTGTGTCTAGTTAGAAGTTAATGCTTTGAAAGACTATCCAACAACAATGAGATTTCTATAATGGTATAGCAATGAAATGAAATATTCTTGGTTAATAGAGTTCATTCTGCTAACGAGATATATTATTAAACTAATAATAGTTGTATGTATATTCTTGTTATTTTTAATGGAGTAATCAGCAATCCAATTACTAATAGCATCACAAACTTCGAAGTCTCAGTAATTATCGCTTCTCAAACGTGTTTTATCTTTTATCACTCATTTAAATAACATTTCATTTACATGATTTCAATCCATATGATACCTAAATAAAAGTAAAAAAAAAAAAATTGAGTTGTACATCAAATATTTCCTTTCCTTTTCAACTGGATATCTAACAAATGCATATACCAAGAAAATGTTCTGAAATTGGTACAATCAGGAAAATACATCCTAAAATAATTTATTTAATTCGTTCATCTAAGACACAAACTCTATACTTTGCAATTAAAGAGATATTGATTTTTATCAACAATTTTAACTAAGTTCAGCTTGTTTACCCATGGCTATATGTATATATCTAACTCACAATGTTATTTTGAAGTTTAAAGGAAATAATCTTATAAAATTCCTACTATACTACTTGGCATAAGGAAAAAACAACAACAGCAACAAAAAACTCAGACTTTTTCCCCAAATTACCGTTTCTCCCCTGCCCTATTTTATAACACTTTATATTTTGTTTGTTTGAAGTTTGAACCTCTACTTCTTATATGATCTAGTTTAAAATGGATAAGGCTGCTTCTAAATTGGCAAGAAGTAAATGCAAAATGTTTATGGAAGATTGTTTCTGTATTTGTTCTTAAATTGTGTCCAAATTTTGCATGAAGTTCAGAGCTAGCAAAAAGACAACAAACAATTCAATCTGTCAGTAAGATATTTTTTATTTGCCTAGAGAGTCAGAGCAATACAGCAGTCAAAACACCAGTCAGAAGAGAAGTGCTGAAGAAAGTACTTCCGAAACAATGCAGAGTTTTCACAAGGACTGTCTAGTGCTTCTAAATTTGATCTGAAAATCTTAATAGAGCGAAATAAGGCAACATCTCAATTCAAACAACTCCTAACTTGGTAGTGGAAGATTCTGTTCTTGTACAGAAATCTATGGGCTTTAAAGGAAAAGAAGAACGAATAAACATAGAAGTAAAAACATGTTACAAAGAGTTGAAAATCTCCAGCCCCAAATTGCTAGTGAAACACGCTATGCATGCTCAGGTTTTGTGTTCTCAATTTTAAGAACAAGAATAAACAGAAATTGTTGTTCATTAGTGATGACTCTATTGTCTACCAACTTATTCCTTCTCTTTTTAAACAATTTTCTCTCTATTGTCCCCAAAATGTTACACTCTTGACATTAGCATCATTTTAAATAAACAAGTCAAAATTAGTGATTAATACTTAATGCTGAAGCCAGTATCTCTTTGCAATTTAGCCTTCAGTTGGTTCTCCAAAGTTTACAGACAGTTACTCACTAAGGAACAGCCTCTCTTAAAGATGATTCAAAATTAGGAATCCTTTTCACTGTTGTCTCCTGATGGTCTAGCTTAATATCAGTCCCTTCAACTATTTTCCCCAAACATGGACAGAATCCATTCTGGCAACCTTATGTAAACCAATCCCCAAGTCAACCACCATTCTATCATCTGGATGCTCCTCTTTTTTTTCCATTAAAATTATATCTCAGTTCAATATTTATTGCAAAATTTATATTTATTTAATCTATATGTGTAAGATATGTTACTATGTGCTGCGAATATGCAAATTAACCTAAAAGATTCAGGCCCTGCCCTCAGTGTGCCAAGTGGGGAATTCACAACACAAGTAAATATTGCTTACAGTTACTTTGATTGTAAAAGTAACAGTCATTACAAGTAGACTTTTCAACAATAAACATGCATTTCAAAACCAGGTGCAGTATCCTTCCATGTTTGACTTGCAAAAAAAAAAAAAAGAGGGGGAGTGGATGTGTTTGTGATTATCAAATCCCTCACCCTCCTTGTTCTCATAAAAAGCATGGGAAATTGAAGAATATAGGAAGATATTGGAGGAGTATTTTTGTGGAAAAAGTTATGTTGTGAGTCCCACTTTACCCCTCATAGAAGAAAGGCTAGGGTGAGGTGCTTGTTCCTCATACCAAGCCTAACAAGAGAGGTTTGAATGGAACCACCTGTTGTAGAATATCATATGTGTCTAGCATTTGGAGAACATGATGGGCCAGATATGACGTCAGATTGGAAAACTTAAATAGGTAGGTATTGCGTGACTACCTGAGTTGCTGATGAAACTACTGTCAGGGGTCTTTATTGGGATTGGTCTTCACATATGTTCAGGGAAAAAGGTGCCTGTATGTTTCCTGTGAATGATACATTGATAAAATGCTAAAGAGAGCTGCTGTGAGTTCCTCTTGGGTCCTGTTCAAATGGGTTGCCTGGAGGGATCAGTGGAACCCAGTAGAAAGAATGTGATGTACCTCCACATACCTAGAAACAAATAAAGGAGTTAAGTGGCCTCACTTTGGCAGTTACTTATGAGAGATTCAAAGAGAAATCTCTAAATAACTCACAAAACTGCTCGCGGCAGAAACAACTTTAAACATCTTCAAATTCTGGTTACTATCACACTCGGAAAAAAAAAAAAAAGTGTTTCAGCTTACAATTCTTCTTTTTCCTCAGTACTCTAGAAGAGTCACAAGTATGGTTTTTCTCCAAGAAAAAGGATAAAAAAACATTAACGGTGAAGAACGAGGAGAAAAAGTTGACCATACCTCAAATTTCATTCCCCACCTGTAGGCTACTGCCTGAAACCTGACTTAGCTGTGGAAAGATAGAAACCTCAAATTTACACTGGCTTTGGATATTTGATTATTATAGGAGTTGGGTACATTAATTACATAATTGAAAATGAGCTTTGTTATTTAAAGAACCACATGACCTGTTATGGCCTAAGTGTGACTGGAAGAAGTAACAACAGTTGCTCTAGATTTCATCCACCTTCAGGGGAAATAAATAGCTTTTTTAGATGCAAAAATATATATATTATGAAAAATTCATCCTGGGTGGCCCAAATGATTAAGCACTCAGTTTCTAAAAGGTCACAGTCTTGAAAACGTGATGGAGCTTTTCTACTCTGCATACGTGGGATCACCATGAGTTAGAATTGACTTGACGGCAACTAAACATATATGACAATATGAAAAATTCCAAGATTAGACTTAGTCAACTTAATGGTTACTTAAGAAATAAACAAAAAATCTTAAACAACTTAAGTAAAAAATGGGAATTTGTTATAAGGACAGAGTAGATCTCTTGGGATTCAAAAGCACTGATGTAGCTGAATCAGAGAGAGATAAGAATCAGATAGCAGAACTTCATCAGAGATCTTTCCTCACCCTCATCTCTGTTTTTCTTTGCATGTTACTCTTTCTCTCTGTATTTTCCAGGTCTCCCTCCTTGCACCATGAAGTGGAACAAATGGCGACTGAAGATACAACTGTTCCAAGAAACTATATATTTTTCTTGCTACCAAATCAGGAAATTCCCTTCACCCAAGGCCAGGAGACAGGTTCTACAGAATGACCATAGCTGCTAGTAAATGAGAATGAGAGAAGAGGTAATCTTTACAAAAGAAGATGAAATGCAGTGATTTAAGGGTTATGATAAAAGCAATACAGAATACCACCAAACATAGAAAAAGCATTTTACTCTATGTAACAGGGTCAACCCACCACTTATCTGCCAGTTTGTCATACTGTGGTGGCTTGCATGTTGCTGCAATGCTGCAAACTATGCCACTATTATTTCAAATACCAGCAGCATCACCCATGGTGGACAGGTTTCAGAGGAGCTTCTAGCTAAGGTAGGCTACGATGATGGACCTGGCAACGTACTTCTAAAATAATTTGCCAAAAACCTTATGAAGAGCAATAAAACATTATCTGATATGGTGCAGAAAGATGAGTTCCTCAGATTGGAAAGCACTCAAAACTGAGGGGAAGAGCTGCCTCCTGAAAGTCAATCTTAATGATGTGGTTGGAGTAAAGCTTACAAGACCTTCGTTTGCTGATGTGACAGGACTCAACATGAGAAGACACAACTGCAAATGACTAGTCAGAATGAGGAATGTATGAAGTAGGAATCTAGAAAAATTGGGAGTTTTTCAAAAATGAAATGGAACTCTTGAAGATAGGTATCCTAGGCATTAGTGAGCTGAAATGGACTGGTATTGCCCTTTTGAATAAGAAAATCATATGGTCTAATACACCAAGAATGATAAATTGAAGAGGAATAGGGTCACATTCATTGTCTAAAAGAACATTTCAAGATGTCTCCTGAAGTACAGTGCTGTTAGTGATAGGATAATATCCATACACTTACAAGGAAGACCAGTTAAAACAACTATTATTCAAATTTATACACCAACTACTATTGCCAAAGAAGAAGAAATTGAAGGTTTTGACCAACTTCTGCTGTCTGAAATTGACCAAACGTGCAATCAAGATACATTAATAATTAATGGTGATTGGAATATGAAAATTGGAAACAAAGAAGAAGGATCACTACTTGGAAAATATGGCTTGGGTGATAGAAATGACTCCAGAAATCACATGATAGAGTTTTGCAATATCAACAACCTATTCACTAGAAATATCTTTTTTCAACAATATAAACTGTGACTATACACATGGACCTTACCAGATGGAGTACACAGGAATCAAATCAACTACATCTTTGGAAAGAGACAATGGAGAAGTTTAATATCATCAGTCAGAACAAGGCTGGGGCTGACTGTAAAAGAGACCATCAATTGTTCATATGCAAGTTCAAGCTGAAGCTGAAGAAAATTACAGCAAGTCCACAAGAGCCAAAGTACAACCTTGAGTATATCCCACCTGAATTTAGAGATCATCTCAAGGATAGGTTTGTTGCATTAAACATTAATGACTGAAGACTAGAGAAGTTATGGGATGACATCAAGGAAATAATACATGGGAAAAAAAAAATCACTAAAAAGACAGGAAACAAAGAAAAGACCAAAATGAATTTCAGAAGAGAATCTGAGACCTGTTCTTAAATGTAGAGTAGCCAAAACAAATTGAAGAAACGATGAAGTAAAAGAGCTGAACAGATTTCACAGGGTAGCTCAAGAAGACAAAGTAAAATATTATAATGAAACATGAAAAGACCTGGAGTTAGAAACCAAAAGGGAAGAATACACTCAGCATTCCTCAAACTGAAAGTACTGAAGGAAAAATTCTAGATTTGAGTTGCAGTTTTGGATTCTATGGGCAAAATCTCCACCACTTGTCAGTTTGTCATACTGTGGTGGCTTGTGCTGCTGTGATGCCAGAAGTGATGTCACTAGTATTTCAAATACTAGCAAGGTCACCCATGGTAGGCAGGTTTCAGCAAAGCCTCCAGACTAAGATAGAGTAGGAAGAAAGACCCAGCAGTCTAGTTCTGAAACAATTGTCCAGTGAAAACATTATAAATAGCAGTGGAACCTTGTCTAGTGTAATTGGGAAGATGAGCCCCTCAGGTTGGCAGACACTCAAAATATGACTAAGAAAGAGCTGCCTTCTCAAAGTAGAGTTGACCTGAATGACATGAATGGAGTGAAGCTTTCAGGACCCCCATTTGCCGACGCGGCGTGACTCAAAATGAGAAGAAACAGCTACAAAGAGTCCATTAATATTTGGAACATGAAATGTATGAAGTCTGAATCTAGGAAAATTGGAAACCCTAAACAATGAAATGGAACACATAAATATCAATATCCTAGCCACTAATGAGCAGAAATGGACTGGTATTGGCCATTTTGAGTAAGGCAATCATATGGTCTACTATGCCGGGAATGACAAACAGTTCATGATCTCTCCTGAAGTACAATACTGTCAGTGATAGAAAATATCCATAAGCCCATAAGGAAGACCAGTTAATACTGTTGTTGTTGTTAGGTGTGTTGAGGCAGTTCTGACTCATAGCAACCTTATGTAACACAAAACGAACCACTGCCAGGCCTTCACCATCCTCACAATCATTGTTATACTTGAGCCCATTGTTGCAGCCACTGTGTCAGTCCATCTCATTGAGGGTCTTCCTCTTTTCCCCTGACCCTGTACTTTACCAAGCATGATGTCCTTCTTCAGAGACTGAGCCCTCCTGGCAACATGTTCAAAGTTTATATGTAAGATGCACTTTTGCCACCATTGCTTCTAAGGCGCATTCTGGTTGCACTTCTTCCAAGAAAGATTTGTTCGTTCTTTTGCAAGTCCATGGTATATTCAATATTCTTCACCAACACCACATTTCAAAGGCATCAATTCTTCTTCAGTCTTCTGTATTAGCTGCCCAGCTTTCACATGCATATGAGGCAATTGCAAATACCATGGTTTGGGTCAGGTGCACCTTAGTTTTCAAAGTGACATCTTTGCTTTTCAAAATTTTAAAGAGGTCCTTTGCAGCAGATTTGTCCAATGCGATGCATCTTTTGATTTCTTGAATGCCGCTCCCATGGGTGTTGATTGTGGATCCTAATAAAATGAAATCCTTGACAACTTCAATTTTTTCTCCATTTATCTTGATGTTGCTTATTGGTCCAGTTGTGAGGATTTTTGTTTTCTTTATGTTGAGGTGTGGTCCATTCTGAAGGCTTTGGTCTTGGATCTTCATCAGTAAGTGCTTCAAGTCCTCTTCACTTTCAGCAAGCAAGGTTGTGTCACCTGCATATCACAGGTTGTTAATGAGTCTTCCTCCAATCCTGATGTCTCATTCTTCTTCATATAGTCCAGTTTCTCGGATTATTTTCTCAGGATACAGATTGAATAGGTATGGTGAAACGATACAACTCTGACACCTTTCCTGACTTTAAACCACACGGTATCCCCTTGTTCTGTTAGAACAACTGCCTTTGATCTAGGTACAGGTCCCTCATGAGCACAATTAGGTGTTCTGGAATTCCCATTCTTTGCAAAGTTATCCATAATTTGTTATGATCCACACAGTTGAATTCCTTTGCATAGTCAATAAAACACAGGTAAACATCCTTCTAGTATTCTCTGCTTTCAGTCAGGATCCATCTGACATCAGCAATGATACCCCTGGTTCCAAGCCCTCTTCTGAATCTGGCCTAAATTTTGGCAGTTCCCTGTCAATATACTGCTGCAGCCACTTTTGAATGATCTTCAGCAAAATTTTACTTTCCTGTGATATTAATGATATTGTTCAATAATTTCCTTATTCAGTTAGATCACCTTTCTTGGGAGTAGGCATAAATATGAATCTCTCCCAGAGAGTTGGCCAGGTAGCTGTCTTCCAAATGTGTTGGAATAGACAAGTGAGCACTTCCAGCACAGCGTCCTTTTGTTGAAACATCTCAATTGATATTCTGTCAATTCCTGGAGTCTTATTTTTTGCCAATGCCTTCAGTACAGCTTGGACTTCTTTCTTCAATACCATCGGTTCCTGAAATGGTTGAATGGCTACTTCCTGAAATGGTTGAATGTCAACCAATTCTTTTTGGTGTTGTGACTCAGTATATTCTTCCATTTTCCTTTGTTGCTTCCTGTGTCATTTAATATTTTCCCCATTGAATCCTTCAGTATTGCAACTCTAGGCTTAAATTGTTTCTCAGTTCTTTCAGCTTGAGAAATGCTGAGCATATTCTTCCCTTTTTTTTTTTTTTATCTCCAGATCTTTGCACATGTGATTATAATACTTTGCCTTCTTGACCGGTCCTTTGAAATTTTCTGTTCAGTTCGTTTACTCATCATTTCTTCCTTTTGCTTTATCTGCTCTACTTTTAAGAGCAAGTTTCAGGGTTTGTTCTGACATCAGTTTTGTTCTCTTCTTTCTTCCCTGTCTTTTTAATGACCTCTTGCTTTCTCCATGTATGATTTCCTTGATGTTATTCCACAATTTATCTGGACTTCAGTCATTAGTGTTCACAACATCAAATCTATTCTCGAGATGGTCTCTAAATTCAGGTGGGATATATTCAAGTTCATACTTTGGCTCTCGTGGACTTATTATAATTTTCTTCGGTTTCAGCTTGGACTATTACTATTCAAATATATGCACCAATCATTAAAGCCAAATATGAGGAAGCTGAAGATTTTTACCATCTTCTACAGTCTGAAATTGATCAAACATGCAATCAAGGTGCATTGAAAATTACTGGTGATTGGAAAGGGAAAGTTGGAAACAAAGAAGACTGCAGTTGGAAAATATAGCTTTAGTGATAGAAGTGATGCTGGAGGTCATGATAGAATTTGCAAGACCAATGACTTCATTGCAATTACCTTTTTTCACCAACGTAAACAGCAGTATACATGTGCACCTCACCAGACAGAATACACAGGAATCAAATTGACTACATCTGTGGAAAGAGATGATGGAAAAGCTCAATATCATCAGTCAGAACAAGGCCAGAGGCTGGCTGCAGAACAGACATCAGTTACTCCTATGGAAGTTCAAGTTGAAGCTGAAGAAAATTAGAATAAGTCCATGAAAACCAAAATATGACCTTGAGTATATCCTACCTGTATTTAGAGACCACCTTAAGAATAGATTTGACAAATAGAACGGTAATGACTGAAGACCAGAAAAGCTGTGAAACGACATCAAGGGCATCATACATGAAGACAGCAAGAGGTCATTAAAAAGGCAGAAAAGAAAGAAAAAAACCAAAATGGCTGTCAGAAGAGACTCTGGAACTTGATCTTGACCGTAGGGTATATAAAGCAAACAGAAGAAATGATGAAGTGAAAGAGCTGAACAGATCTCAAAGCATGGCTTGAGAAGACAAAGTAAAGTATTATAACAAAATTTGCAAAGACCTGGAGTTAGAAAACCAAAAAGGAAGAATATTTTGCCATATCCCAAGCTGAAATAACTGAAGAAAAAAAAATAAGGCCTTGAGTTGCAATACTGAAGGATGTTACAGGGAAAATATTCAATGATGCAGGAGACATCAAAAGAAGATGGAAGGAATACACAGAGTCACTTTTTCAAAAAGAATTAGTCAATGCTTTGCAATTTCAGGAGGTGGCATGTGATCAAGAACCAATGATGCTGAAGGAAGAAGCCCTAGCTGCACTGAAGGCATTGGTGAAAAACAAGCCTCCAGGAATTGAAGGAATACCAATTGAGGTGTTTCAACAAATGGATGCAACACTGGAAGTGCTCACTAGTTTATGCCAAGAAATTTGGAAGGCAGCTACCTGGCCAACTGACTGGAAGAGATCCATATCTGTGCCCATTCCAAGGAAAGGTGATCCAACAGAATGTGGACAGTATCCAATTATATCATTAATATCACACATAAGTAAAATTTTACCAAAGATAATCCAAAAAGGTTTTCAGCATACATTGACAAGGAACTGCCAGAAATTCAAGTCAGATTCAGAAAAGGACATGGAAGGAGGGATGTCACTGCTGATGTCAGAAGAAAAATGGCTGAAAGTAGAGAATGCCAGAGAGAGGTTAACCTGTGTTTTATTGACTTTGCAAAGACATTCAATAGTGTTAATCATAACAAATTATGGATAACGTTTCAAAGAATGGGAATTCCAGAACATTTAATTGTAGTCAGGGAGCCCTGGTAGTACAGTGGTTAAGTGTTCAGCTGATAACCAAAAGGTTGGTGGTTCTAATGCACCAGCTTCATTCTGTGGGAGAAAGATGAGGCAGTTGGCTTTTATAAAGATTACAACTTTGGAAAACCTATGGGACAGTTCTACTCTGCCTTACAGGGTCACTTTGAGTTGGAATCAACTCGATGGCAATGAGTGTTTTGTCCACTCGGGACCTGTACATAGACCAAGTGGCAGTCTTTTGAAAGTACCAATGGGATACTGCATGCATTAAAATCAGGAAATGTGTATCTAGGGTTGTATCCTTTCACCATACTTATTCAATCTGTGTGCTGAACAAATAACACAAGAAGCTTGACTGTATAATGAAGCAGGTGAGATCAGGATTACAGGAAGACTCACTAACAACCAGAGATATACAGATTATACAATTTTCCTTGCTGAAAGCAAAGAGGACTTCAGGCACTTTATGATGAAGATCAAAGACTACAGCCTTCCATATGGATTACATCTTAACATAAAGAAAACAAAAACCCTTACAACTGGACCAATAAGCAACATCATGATAAAACGAGAAAAGATTGAAATTGTCAAGGGTTTCATTTTACTAGGATCCACAATCAACACCCACGGAAGTTGCAGTCAAGAAACTGAATGACGGATTGCATAGGGCAAATCCACTACAAAAGACCTCCTTAACGTTAAGAAAAGCAAAAATATCACCTTGAGCACTAAGATGCGCCTGACCCAAGCTGTGGTGTTTTCAATAGCCTCATATGAATGCAAAAGCTGGGCAATGAATAAAGAATACTGAAGAAGAACTGATGCATTTGAATTGCGTCGGCAAAGGGTATTGAATATACCATAGATTGCTAGAAGAAAGAACGTATCTGTCTTGGAAGAAGTACAGGCAGAATCTTCCTCAGAAGAAAGGATGGTGAAACTGCATCTCAAGTACTTTGGACACGTTATCAGGAGGGACCAGTTCCTGCAGAAGGACATTATGCTTGGTAAAATAGAGGGTCAGCGAAAAAGAGGAGGACTCTCAAAAAGATGGATTGACTCAGTGGCCTTCGTAACGGGCTCAAGCAAAGCAGTGATGGTGAGGATGGTGCAGGACCAGGCATTGTTCCGTTCTGTTGTACATAAGGCTGCTAGAAATTGAAACCCACTGGATAGCACCTAACAATAACAACGACAATGCAGTCAGCAATTCCTCCCCAGGGTATATTTGCCAATGAAAATTCTCTGAACATGACAGATGATGAAGTAGGCAATTTGCAACCTCAGCTTTTCATTAATTCATCATATCAATATTTCAGATAATTTTTGTTTTGTGGGTCTTACAAATACATCATGCTTGTCTGTTTATAATTTTAATCAATTCTGGGATCTTTGACTTTTAGTAGAGAACCTGAAACTTCTATAGTCATTGTCAGAAGTGCTATTTTTTAGCTTTCCTTCTGTAATATTGTTTTGCAGTTTTTGTAATTTGTGCTTCCTTTCTTAAATGTTTGTGCGATGTGTACTAGTCAAACAAGACCAGCTGCAGCCAATTATTCTAGATTCACAAACTTTATGGAAACTCATATGCATTTTGCTCTATTGAGTTGGGCAATCAGATTGCACTGGAGAAGTCAGAGGATGGTGGCTTTTTGATTCTGCATAGATAGACCCCTTTTCCACTACCTGTCTGCCAGTTTGTTGTTCTGTAGTATCTTGTGTGTTGCTATGATGCTGGAAGCTATGCTGCTGGTATTCAAATACCAGCAGGGTCACCAGTGATGAACAGGTTTTCAGGTCAGTTTCCAGACTAAGACAGGTTAGAAAGGCCTGATGATCTACTTCTGAAAATTAGCCAACGAAATCCCTATGGACTCCAACAGAACATTGTCTGACTCACTTGCTATGGACACATCATCAGGAGGGATCAACTGATAGAACAGGTCATCATGTTTAGTGAGATAGAGGGCCAGCGAGGGAGAGGGAGACTCTTGGTGAGATGAGTTGGCCCAGTTGCCTCAAGGATGTACTTGAACATGCTGGCAATTTGAAGATGATGCAATGTTTTGTTCTGTTGTATATGTGGTCATCATGAATTGGAGTCAACTCAAGGGCAGTTATCTATTAATGCCTCTAGACTTCTCTTTTCAATAAAATTACATATATGTGATTTTATTATTCATCCTTAAAATTAAAATAAAACAATGCCCAGTTATTTCTGACTACAAATGTATTTTAATTTTCCTATAATGTGATGCTTGCCATTTATTGTGATAAATTCAATAGATTGCAGGTTTTTTAAATCTTTATTTGAGTTTAGCAGAGCCTTTTCATGCATATATTTGATTATCACTACTATTCTAATTGTTCTTTCTTCCTCAGAAATACATAACATTCTTTGGATGGACCTCTATCATCATTTTTCATGTTCCTCCTTTTATTTTTTTAATATTTATTTATTTCCATCAAAGTAGATCACTCCTCCACATCCCTGATTTGGATCACCAATTCTACTCTTTGCTGCCTACAATATGTGTGATTGCCAAGGAGTTGGAAAGTTCTGGAACAACTGATCTTTGCATTCAGTCAGCATCCTATAACACCATTTGTCACTGCTAACATCTTTTTGCAATCCACAAAGTCACATTCACCCCAGTCATAACTGATTGGATCATAGGCTTGAAGAGTCTAATTACTGTGTTAAATATAATGTGTGAGACCAAAGACTGAGTGGCTGAATCATATTTATGACATAGACCTATGATTAGGTCCTGCACTTCTGCTGCTTAAGTTTTTTTCTTTGTTGGATATGTTTTTTGTTTGTTAGTATATATGTATGTTTTCAACTTTTTCTTGTCCTATAGGGTCACAGTGAGTTGTAATCGACTTGACAGCAATGAGTTTGCTTTTGGTTTTCTCAGTGTCTGCAACCTACTATGAAATCAAGACCTCTTTCTTTGAGATAGTTTCTGTACTTAAAAGATCTTTTTTATTGCGGAGATGTTCTTTCCTTATGTCCCTCCGCTAGTATTCCATTGGGCCTTCTTGAATCTTGATAAAATACCAAATGGATTTCTAAAATATTACAATAAATCATTTTTAAGTGGTGCATTTTTCCTTTCACTTTTAAGATAGGGTTTTCTTATCATACTGTAGTATGTTTCCACGAGTCCAACTTTATTTTCTTTCTCATTTTTCATCCTCTAAGGAGCAAATATTTACCAAAAATTAAACTCTGCCAGCTAATCTCTGTGTGTTGGGTGTACATTATTCTTTTCCCTGTACCATTGTGTACCAGTCAAATTCCTTTCTCTTTTGTGAGGAATAAGAGTTAATGAAAAACAATAACAGCAACAGCAGTGCCCAGAATTCACTTGCCCATAATTGCTTCAATCTGTTCTCAAAACTGAGCTGTTAACTTGTTTGGACTAGACATACCAAACCAAAACCAAACCCACTGCAGTTGAGTTTATTCTGACCCATAGCAACAGTGTAGGACAGAGTAGAACTGTCCCAAAGGTTTTCCAAGGCTGTAAATCTTTACAGAAGTAGATTGCTATGTCTTTCCCCTTTGGAGTGGGTGGTGGGTTTGAATTGCCCAGTTTTAGTTTAGCAGCTGATCACTGAATGACTGCATCACCAGGGCATCTCTGGACTACTACTAGTATATAAATATCATTCTTGCAAGGCCATCCTTTGCCTCATCAATGTATCTAGTTAGTAGCACACTGCATCTTCTCCGAAGTTTAGGCCACAGAGGAGAAGAACAAATGGAGAGTTTCCCTTTACATCAGGCCACAAGGCATCTTGCCATTGACTCTGAATCTCAGTTCAACTCCACAGGGCTTGCAGAAAATTGAAACCCCTTCTTACATTGGGCTGCTCATCAACCTTTGCATTCTCTCATGTTTCCAATAGCCATCCTTTCCTGCCTTTTTCATTGGAATTTTAAAGGAAAATTAGAGAGGCTGCATCACTCTTGATAGTCATATACTCAGTTTTATTTCAAACATAAATTTATAAGTCTGAATTCGAGCTGTTTCTTTTTTATTAAGTTTCAGTACATTAATATATCATTTAATTTGCAAGGAAACCCTGGTAGCATAGTGGTTAAGAGCCACAGCTGCTAATCAAAAGGTTGGCAGTTCAAATCCACCAGGCGCTCCTTGGAAACTGTATGGGACAGTTCTGCTCTGTCCTATAGGGTCTCTCTGGGTGGGAATCGACTCAACGGCAACAGGTTTTTTTTTTTTTTTTTAATTTGCAATGCTTATTATGAAATGTGGATATTTGCTGCTGAAATGTAAATTGAAATTCAGTAAAATAAAAATACTCCCACTAGAAACATTATGAAAAGTCTCATAAAATTAGCAATAACAATGCCAAGTTAAGTTTATTTAAAGTAACTGATGACAGAACTGTTTTAGACTTTTACTTAGTTTGAAATTTGAGAAGACAAAACTCAAGTGGAATAATTTGAATTTAGGATGAAAATCTGATTATATAATCTTCCAGATAACCATGCATTCTATGATTCACGTAGGAAATTATTATTAAAAAGATCTATATTCAATCATTTAACAAAAATAAGCAGATTATTGGACATACATTATGTGTCTTTTACCCTTTCTTTGGTCATTGCAATATAATAATAAATGACACATGATTTTGACTTCTAGAAGCTTATCATTAAATACAGAAGTCAGAATTTTAGAATTATCATGTTCAATTTGCAAGTTGATTTCCCGACTTATAGAAATACGAAGAGAACTGATGTAAAACTTGACACCAGAACAGGAAAAAAATTATCCAGCTGTGTATTAAAACATGTATACGAGCTTCTGAATAAGTTTTTAAAAATATATTATTAGTAATATTAGTTTTTATTGTACTTTAACTGGAAGTTTACAGCTCAAGTTAGTTTCTCATGCAAAAAATTATACGTACATTGTTATGTGGCCCTAGTTGCTCTCCCTATAATGGGACAGCACACTCCCCCTTTCCACCACAGACTTCCTGTGTCCATGCAACCAGCTCCTGTCCCTTTTTGCCTTTTTATCTCACCTCCAGACAGGAGCTACCCATTAAGTCTCATGTATCTGCTTGAACTAAGAAGCACTCTTTTCACGAATAACATTTTGTGTCTTGTTAACTCTTTCATTTTTTTTTTCTATTTTCTGTTTCATTTAATTCTGCTCTAATTTTTATCATTTGCTTTCTTTTGGTGCCCAAGGGCTTCTTTCACTGTTGTCTGTTTGTTCGAGTTGTAGAGTTAATATTTTGATTTTGGCCCTAAAGAGAAAATTTTAAGAGAGGTTAAGGATAAACAAAAAGTCATCTAAAAAGGACAGTCAATAAGGTTAAGCTCAGACTGCTCAGAAGAAACCATGCAGGCAAGAAGGCAATGTGATAACATATATAAAGCCTTGAAGGAAAAAAAAAATAGCCAACCAAGAATTATATATCCAGCAAAACTGTGTTTCAAATATGGTGGCGAAATCAGGGCATTTCCAGATAATGTAAGTTTAGGGAATTTGCAAAAACCAAATCAAAATTACAAAATGAAAAGAAAATACATAAAGAAAAACGACTCAGCAAGAAAATTAAGTGAAACAAAGAAACTGTCAACAATATACTCACACACACACAAAATACATCAAAATGACAGCACCAAACTCAAACCTATCAATCGTTACTCTGAATGTAAATGGACTAAGTGACCCAATAAAGAGACAGAGAGTGGCAGAATGGATTAAAAAAGCACAATCCGTCTAAATATTCCCTACAAAAGACACACCTTACACTTAAAAACACACACAAAAGAACTAAAACAAAAAGAATGAAGAAATATATATATCAAGCAAACAACAACAACAACAACAAAAAGAGCAGGAATGGCAATATTAATCTCTGATAAATAGACTTTAAAGTATAATCCACCACAAAGGAAAAGGAAGGATACTATATAACGATTAAGCATGAATACACCAGGAAGACACTACCATAATACATATTTATGCAGCCAAAGACAGGGCTCCAAAATATATAAAACGTAAAAGATTGAAAAGAGAGGTAGACAGATCCACAATAATAGTAGGAGGCTTCAACACACCTCCTTTGGTAAAGGACAGAATATCCAGAAAGAAGATCAGTAAAGGCACAGAAGATGTAAATGCCACAATCAACCAACTTGATCTCATAGACACATGAAGAACACTCCACCCAACGGCAGCCAAGTATGCTTTCTTTTCCAACACACATGGAACATTCTCCAGAACAGACCACATATTAGACCATAAAGCAAGACTTAACAGAATCTAAAGCACTGAAATATTACAAAGTATCTTTTATGACCATGAGGCCACAAAAGTAGAAATCAATAACAGAAAAATAAAATTAAAAAAAAAAAAATCAAACACATAGAACTGAACAACGCCTTACTTAAAAACTACTGGGTTACAGAGGAAATTAAGGACAGAATAAAGAAATTCACAGGATCAAATGAGAATGAAGACACATCCTACCAAAACCTTTGGGAAACAGCAAAAGCAATGCTCAGCGGCAATTCATAGCGATAAATGCACACACCCAAAAAAAGAAAGGGCCAAAATCAAAACATTAACCTTACAACTCAAACAAAAAGACAGAAGTGAAAGAAGCCCTTGGTCACCAGAAGATACCACAACCAGGTAAAGGCACCACAAAGAAAGAAAATTACAGACCAATACCTCTCATGAACATAGATGCAAAAACCCTCAACAAAGGTCTAGCCAATAGAATTCAACAACGTATCAAAAAAATAATTCACCACACCAAATGGGATTCATACCAGGTATCCGGGGATGGTTCAACTTTAGAAAAACAATCAATGAAATCCACCACATGTATAAAACAAAATACAAGAAACACATGACCTTATCAATTGATGCGGAAAAGGCATTTGACAAAGTCCAACACCCATTCATGATAAAGACTCTCAGCAAAATAAGTACAGGAGGGAAACCCTTCAACTATAAAGGGGATTTATACAAAGCCAATAGCCAAGATCATCCTAAATGGAGAGAGTCTGAAAGCATTCCCCTTGAGACTGGGAAATAGACAAGGATGCCCTTTATCACCACACTTATTCAACATTGTGCTGGAAGTCCTAGCTACAGCAATTAGGCTAGAAAAGGAAATAAAAGGCATCCAACTTGGTAAGGAAGAGGTAAAAGAATCTATTTGCAAGTGATATGATCTTATACACAGAAAACCCTAAAGAATCCACAAGAAAACTACTGGAACTAATAGAAGACTTCAGCAAAGCATCAGGATACAAGATAAACATATAAAAATCAGTTGGATTCCTCTACACAAAAAAAGAGAGCGTTGAAGAAGAAAACACCAAATCAATACTGTTTACAATAGCCCCCAAGAAGATAAAATACTTAGGAATAGATTTAACCAGATACATAAAAGACCTATACAAAGAAAACTACAAGACACTACTGCAAGAAGCCAAAAGAGGCCTACGTAAGTGGGAAAACATACCTTGCTCATGGATAGGAAGACTCAACATTGTGAAAATGTCAATTCCACCCAAAGTGATCTACAGATACAATGCAATCCTAATCCAAATTTCAATGACATTTTTTAATGGAATGGAGAAACATATCACCAACTTCGTATGAAAAGGAAAGAGGCCCCAGATAAGTAAAGCATTACTGAGGAAGAAGAACAAAGTTGAAGGCCTCACACTACCTGATTTTAGAACCTATTATACAGCCACGGTAGTCAAAACAGTGTGGTTCTGGCATAACAACAGATACATAGACTAATGAAACAGAATTGAAAATCCATATGTAAATTCATCCACCTATGAGCAGCTGATATTTGACTAAGGCCTACAGTCCATTAATTGCAGAAAAGACAGTCTCTTTAACAAATGGTGCTGGCATAAGTGGATAGCCATCTGCAAAAAATGAAACAAGGCCCATACCTCACACCTTGCACAAAAACTAATTCAAAATGGTTTGAATACCTAAATATAAAATCTAAAATGATAAAGATCATGGAAGAAAAAAATGGGAACAATGCTAGGAGCCCTAATACAAAACATTACTAACAATGCACAAACACCAAAAGAGAAACTAGGTAACTGAGAGCTCCTAAAAATCAAAGGCTTATGCTCATCCAAAGATTTCACCATAAGAGTAAGAAGTCAACCTACAGACTGGGAAAAAAAAATTTTGGGCTATGACAGGTCCAATCAGTGTCTAATCTCTGAAATCTACAAGATACTGTAAAACCTCAAAAACAAAAAGACAAATAAACCAATTAAAAAATAGGCAAACAATATGAACAGGCAGTTCACCAAAGAAGACATTCTGGAGGCTACCAGGTACATGAGGAAATGCTCACAATCATTAACCATTAGAGAAATGCAAATAAAACTACAATGAGTTACCCTTTCACCCCAACAAGGCTAGCATTAATCCCCAAAACACAAAATAATAAATGTTGGAGAGGTTGTGGAGAGATTGGAACACTCATACACTGCTGGTGGGAATGTAAAACGGTACAATCACTTTGGAAATCGATTTGGCACTTCTTTAAAAAACTAGAAATAGAAGTACCATACGATCCAGCAATCTCACTCCTTGGAATACATCCTAGAGAAATAAGAGCACTCATGCAGATACATGCATACCAATGTTCATCACAGCACTATTTACAATATCAAAAAGATGGAAACAACCTAGGTGCCCATCAACAGATGAATAAACAAATTATGGTATATTCATACAATAGGATACTATGCAATGATAAAGAACAATGATGAATCTTTGAAACATCTCATAACATGGATGAATCTGCAGGGCATTATACCAAGTGAATTAATCACAAAAGGACAAATATTTTATGAGAACTCTATTATAAGAACTAAAGAAAAGTTTTAAACACAGAAGAAAACATTTTTTGATGGTGATGGGGGTGGGGAGGGAGGGAAAGGGGTGTTCACTAACTAGAGAGTAGATAAGAATTATCTTAGGTGAAGGGAAGGACAACACACATACAAGGGAAGTCAGCACAAGTGGACTAAACCAAAGCTAAGTTTCCTGAATACAACCAAACACTTTGTGGTACAGAGTAATAGGGGCAGGGGTCTGGGGACCATGGTTTCAGGGGACACCTAGGTCAACTGGCATTAAAAAAAAAAAAAAATTAAGAACACGTTCTGCATCCCATTTTGGTGAGTGGCATGTGGGGTCTTAAAAGCTAGCAAGCAGCCACCTAAGTAAGATACATCAATTGGTCCCAACCTACCTCCAGCAAAGAAGAATGAAAAATACCAAAGATAGAAGAAAATATTAGCCCAAGAAACAGAAAGGGCCACATAAACCAGAGACTCCACCAGCCCGAGACCAGAAGAACTAGATGGTGCCCGGCTGCCACCAATGACAGCCCCGACAGGGAACAAAACAGACAGTCCCTAATGGAGCAGGAGAAAATTGGAGTGCAGAACTCAAATTCTAATAAAAAGATGAGCCTTAATAGTCTGACTGAGATTGGAGGGACCCTGGAAGACAGGGCGCCTGTATTCTATGTTAGCCCAGAACTGAAACCATGTCCAAAGCCAACTCTTCAGACAAAGATTAGACTAAACTTCTGTTTATCTGGAAATAGCCTAATTTCACCATCATATTTGAGACACAGTTTTGCTGGATATATAATTCTTGGCTGGTTATTTTTTTTCCTTCAAGGCTTTCTATATGTTATCACATTGCCTTCTTGCCTGCATGGTTTCTTCTGAGTAGTCTGAGCTTAGTCTTATTGTCTTTCCTTTTTAGATGACTTTTTGTTTATCCCTAGCCTCTTTTAAAATTTTCTCTTTATCTTTGGTTTTGGCAAGGATGATTATAATGTGCCTTGGTGACTTTCTTTTGGATCTACCTTGTGTGGGGTTCGATGAGCATCTTGGAGAGGTATCTTCTCATCTTTCACGCTATCAGGGAAGTTTTCTGCCAACAAATCTTCATTTATTCTCTCTGTATTTTCTGTTATCCCCCTCCCCCATCCTGGCATGCCAATCACTCATCAGTTATCACTTATACAATTCCACATAATTCTTAGGGTTTCTCCATTTTTTCTAAAATTCTTTTACTTGATTTTTCCTCAGATAAGTTGGTGTCAAGTGGTTTATCTTCAAACTCACTAATTCTTATTTCCATTGCCGCATTTCTGATCCTATGACTTTCTATTGAGTTGCCTAATTCTGAAATTTTGTTAATCTTCTGGATTTTTGTTTGCTGCCTCTCTATGGACTCTCGCAGCCTTTTAAATTTGTCCTTGTGCTCTTCTCTAATCTTTTCAAGTTCCTTTATTGCTTTGTCTGTGTGTTCCTTGTCATGTTCTGTGTTTTGCCAGATCTCCTTCTTGATCTCTTGAAGAGTTCTGTATGTTAATCTTTTGTATTCTACCTCGGATAATTCCAAGATATTATCTTCCTCCTGAAGCCTCTTGATTCCTTGTTTTGGGGGTTTTCTGAAGCCAACATGGTCTGCCTCTTTATGTGATTTGATATTGGCTGCTGTGTCCAAGCCCTCAATAAGTTATGATTTATTTTCTTTTATATTTGCTTACTGTTTCCAAGCTTCTTGTTTTTTTGTTTGTCTGTTTTGTTTTGATATACCCAAATAGGCTGCTCCTGTGAGCTAGTTTGATTATTGTCACCTTTGAAGCTCTAACATCCTGTCATCAGGTGGTAAGATCTGTCACTAAATATGTGAGATCAGGAGTCCATTTACTTTTCTTGTGTGGATTCAGCTCAGGTGTCCAGGTAGTCAGTCACCAAGTGTGTGGTACAGGCTTTCAACTACAGTCCTAAACATGTAAAGATGATTGGAGTCAGCACCAGTATCTGGCTGTACCAGTATGAGCTGAGGAAGGCAGGGGGCTGACAAATGCCCCTGAGTGTTTGGGAAGAAAGCAAGTCCTTATTCCCTAGAGCATGTAGGCAGGTGGATTTTGCAGCAGGACTATGGGCACCCAATGCTGTTGACTGTAAGGACTGGTAAAACCAAAAAAAAAAACAAACCCACTCCCGTCAAGTCGGTTCTGACTCATAGCACCACTATAGGACAGAGTAGAATTGCTCCATAGTTTCCAAGGAGCTCCTGGTGGATTTGAACAGCCGGCCTTTTGGTTAGCAGCCATAGCACTTAACCACTACGCCACCAGGGTTGTAAGGACTGGTAGGCACCACTTATTCCTGGACCCCTGTCACAAGTGGCTTGGTGACATAGGTGGAGCCACCAGTCCTCAGGCCCCTGATGTGGGTAGGTGAGGACTATGCTTAATGGGCAGAGCAGTGTCAAATATCATGAATCTACCATTCCACCATTTATCTGATACAGTGAAGTTAGGCTTCAGGTATATATCCTGTTGTATTATGCTAATGTGGGCCCACGCTGTTGAAATGGGTCCACACAGGTCTATGCAGGGGTGAAAGGCATTCAAAGTCCATGGACCCCTTATGCCTGTGCCTAGGTAAAGGAGTTGTGCTTGCCCTAAATTCCTGGCTTAGGGGAGTTGGCAGATTATTTTTTCCTGTTTGTTAGTTTGTTCCCTCTCCAAGGCTGGGAGGATGGCTCAGAGCACATGAAGGGTCCTACTTCCAGCTCAGTGCATTCACTGAAGCCATCCTGGGACCTGGTGCAGACCTGGGAGGAAGTATATGGGAGAGAGGTTCTTCCTAAAGGGGATGTTTTTTGGGCCATGTGGTAGATTAGACGCATGTGCTTATCTTTCGTCAGTTGAGTTCTGCTTTTCACTGGGTTTGGAGGAAAACACATCCTGAATACCGCTGCTTGCCTCCCCAAGCATGCCGGCCTATCCAGGTGGCACTTCATGCAGAGTCAGGTCTGGAGACTCCTCTCTGCTTCTGAAATGTCTTTCCTTCCCACTGCCACTCAGTCCAGTTCTTCAACTTTGTATTTGATGTTCAGGGCTCCAAGGTTGTCATATATAATCAATTCACTTGGGACCACCTGAAGCATCTGACTAGTCCTCCATCTTGGCCCTCCCTCTGATTTAGTTTTGTTTTTGTTTTTTACTTGTGATAAAATACATGCAGGACAAGTTGCAAAAGCAGGAAGCTGTGTAAGGAAAAAAACCTGCTAGGGAATGAAAACTCAAATATTTTCCACTAAATAGAGAGCAATAGAAAAGCAGTGACCGCACCTGTCAAAGGTGGAAAACTTTTGAGGTCAGGAAAATCCAGGCAATACTGGGTTCCAGCTCCCACAGGTTTCAATGTATAGCAAAACATTTGCCATTTCAATATTTTTTTTTTTTTTTGCAAATACGATTCAGTGGCATTAATTTTCTCCATCATGTAGTACAACTATTATCACTCTCTGTTTCTGAATTTGCCCAACACCCTCAGCAGAAACTCAGTGCCCCCTAAACAATGAGTCCTCTTTCCCCACATCCTTCTATTCCTGGTAACCACTAATAAACTTTGGTCTCTATACATTTCCCTATTCTAGATATTTCAAATAAATGGGATCACACAATATTTATCCCTTCTGTGTCTGAGTTCTTTCACTTGCTCTATTGTTTTCAAGGTTCATCCACATTGTAGCATGTATTAGAACTCCATTTCTCTTTTACAGTGAGTACTCTTCTATCATATGCATATACCATATTTTGTTTATTCAGTCTTCTGTTGCTGGACATTTAGAATGTTTCTACCTTTTGGCTGTTGTGACTAGTGTTGCAATGAACATTGGCGTTCAAGTGATTTAGGTTTTTGAACATAAATTTTTACTTCTCCCTAGTGATTTAAAGTTGTGCTCAAGGAAAATTTTCCTCATCTCTTACCTTCTATACCTCACGGCCCAGTAGAATACTATGAGTGAAAAATCATTCAGTGAGAATATGAGCTTTGGGGGTAAAAGCCCATGAGAAAGTAGTATGCTTTGAACATTTCAGAATGATTTCTGAAGTTTTGAATGCACAAGTTGCAAAATAAATCCTTTAATGATTCATGGCTCACATTCTAAAGAATCCCTCAGAGTTTTCAAAGCAATCAGACACATACAGAATCTCAAAAGTATTTTTGTATGTTTTCAGATCATGAAAAGGATGCAGAGAGTTAGAAATGAATAGTACATAAACTTTGAATTGCAATAGTAATGAAAGCTGTTAATATGCAAATTTGATACAGAATAGCAAATGTATATATATTTTTTAACCAAATATGAGTCTTTTTCTCAAAAATTAATTTTCATATTTTGGTATCCAGTTCACTTTAAGGAAATATATTAGCTTTCAGTAGATAGTATTGAGGCTACCAAGGCTTAACTGTCAAAGATGTTTTAGCACTATCAATACAATATTACTATCATTTAAATGACAGAGCACACATAAATCATATGTCTATTTCAGTTGACCATTTTTAAAGAAAATTTAGTGAAATATTTATATTTCCAACCTGTAACAGAATAATTTTAAGGTATGCTAATAACAAAATATGTATGATAGAATTGTATTTTCTACATCATTTACTCAAATTGATAAATTCTCTTAGTAAGTTCTATTTAAAAAATATTTGGTTCACGGTATTCTACATAGGTGCCTTAACACACTGTTGTCTAATGATCTAATAAAGCTAGTTTATTTTCTGGGCATCAGAAATTCAGCTTCTCGCATTGGTTACGTCCTCTGTGCTTTGATATACTTCGAAAGAGGTATATTTAACTCAAAATTTTAAAATGAAAATGAAATTGGTCCTGAGAAGACAACTAATTTGATTTTAAATTTTTTCATGCATAAATATAGAAATGATATAGGTATGTAAATAAACACATATCATGTATATAATAAATTAATACATAATATACATGTACACATATATACACACACACAATTATAGTGTAAAGATTTAGTGCCAAATGCTTTTCATTTTATTGCTAGTGAATCTCTTAGCCAAGAATGCCCAGAATCATATACTTACCTTGGTTCAGGTCTGAATTTCTCTCCTATTTTAATCCTGCCATGAGTCAGAATTGACTCAACAGCAGTGGGTTTGGTTTTGGTGGTTTATGTACCATCTGCTAACTGATTTCTCTTTGTACCGCAAGTTCATTTCCTTACTCAGGCCCTCACTGAACTGGCCCATTACTTTTAAAAGTACGTAATTTGTCGAACAGCTTTCTCTGTGAATGGCCCAGATGCAACAAGTGGGTAAACAACCCCGACAGTTATGTCTGTACCACACTCTTCCTAATCTAATTTGAATGGATACTTGACTGAAGTAGGGCTGATCACATCCTCTCTTCTAATTTTTTTTTTTGATTAGGACAGAGAGTGGGTCTGTCTCTGTGAAAGATACAACTGAAATTATAGACCCCTATTAGGCTTTCAGAAACCCTGGTGGCATAATGGTTAAGTGCTATGGCTGCTAACAAAAAGGCTGGCAGTTCGAATCTACCAGGTGCTCCTTGGAAACCCTGTAAGGCAGTCCTGTTCTGTCCTGTAGGACCGTTAGGAGTCAGAATTGACTCAACGGCAATTTTTTTTTTTTAAATGCCATAAGGAAAGCCTGGTGGTGCAGGGGTTAAGTGCTATGGCTGCTAACCGAAAGGTCAGCAGTTCAAATCCACCAGGCACTCCTTGGAAACTATGGGGGCAGTTCTACTCTGTAGCATAGGGTCACTATGAGTCAGAATCAACTCTATGGCAGTGGGATTGGTTTTTTGGGTTTGGTTTTATTATGCTATGATGGAGATGAAAAAAAAGTATGTTGCCTGTGGGGAGAGAAGGTGAACAATGGAAACTATGGCCCTCGACACTCTGCTACTCCAGAACTGAAACCATTCCCAAAGCCTACTTTTCAGACAAAGATTAAACAGGACTGTAAAACAAAATATAATACATGTGAGGAACATGCTTCTTAGTTCCGTCAACTATATGAGACCATATGGGCAGCTCCTGTCCAAAAGCAGGATGAGAAGGGAGAAAGGAACAGGAACTAGATGAATGGAACCAGGGAACCAGGGGTGATAAGGGAGAGCATGCTGTCATATTGTGGGGATTGCAACTAATGTCACAAAATTTTTCAGTGAGAAATTAACTTGAGCTGTAAATTTTTACCTAAAGCACAATTAAAAAACAAAAACAAACAAAAAAACGAAGGCATCTTCAACCAACCCACCCTTTGCCTTTGAGTGGATTCTGACTCATAGCAACCTTATAGGACAAATCAGAACTTCCCTATAGGGTTTTCAAGGAGTGGAGGGTGGAATCAAACTGCTGACCTTTTGGTTAGCAATCGAGTTCTTAACCACTGTGCCACCAGACCTCCAAGGCCCCAACTATAGTGCCCCCTGTGAGAAAGCTTACTTCTTATTCTTGGCTTCATGAATCATTTGTGAACCCATTTATAAGCTAGATGGTTTTCTTCGAGTTATCTGGGTAAGGTATTTTAGACTTGAAACTTAAGAGGCATTAATAATAGAGTTAAATAATTAGGACATTCTCACATTCTCTATCTGCAATTGTTCAAATTTTGTTCTTCGAATTGCATATTTCTAGATGCCTAGCTATTTCTAGCTCTTTGAGGATTAACAAAATTTTTTAAATGTCTAGTAAAATATGTTTTTCCATAAAATGTTTAGTAAAAACATGTCTTTTTCTATGCATTATTCCTGTAGGATGGATTGTGTAGGTTTCTTGACGTTTAGCAAGAAGTTATCTTTTTGGCTTAGGACTACTTATAAGAGTGACATCACTCTAATTAAAAAGAAAAACTTCACTCTCCTTTTAAACTTTGCAATCGTTAACCACTTTTATCCTTCTAGCAACACCTATAAATGCTGAATGCCATCCATTTATCACTTTGCTGAAGTCTGAAGTTTTCAGTTTTATTTTTTCAGTATCACTCATTGACTTGCCATTTATTTAACTATTGCATGATTTAAAAAAAAAAAAAAAACAACTATATTCTAATACCAAACCAAAACCAAACCTGTTGCTGTCCTATTGATTCTAACTTGTAGCGACCCTATAGGACACAGTAGAACTGCCTCATAGAGTTTCCAAGGAGCACCTGGCGGATTCAAAATGCCACCCTTTTTGTTAGCAGCTGTAACTCTTAACCTCTATGCCACCAGAGTTTCCTATGTTCTAATAAACCCAGTGCCGTCTAGTCGATTCCGACTCATAGCGACCCTATAGGACAGAGTAGAACTGCCCCACAGAGTTTCCAAGGAGCGCCTGGCAGATTCGAACGGCCGACCCTTTGGTTAGCAGCTGTAGCACTTAACCACTACCACCAGGGTTTCCATATATTCTAATCGGCCTTCTAAATACCGTGGTGTTTACCAACTCCTTATATTACTACCAAAATCATGAGTTTTCCCATAATTCCCCATCTCTCTCCCCATCCTTCAATTCAGGAATGCAGAAACTTTCATTGACTCCTAACTTTTTTTTTTTTTTTTTTAATGCCATACATTCAATCTGTCATGAAATACTGAAGGCTATCCCCTCAAAATACATCTAGAATCTAACCCTTTGTGGGCAGAGTAGAACAGTGCTCCATAGGGTTTTCAAGGCTGTGACCTTTCAGAAGCAGAGCTCTAGGTCTGTCTTCTGAGGTGCCTCTGGGTAGATTTGAACCACCAACCTTTTGGCTAGCAGTAGAGTGCTTGACTGTTTGTGCCATCCACTGGACTCCAGTCTATCTTGTTCTAGAACAGTCTTTTCCAGCACAGAAACTTTTTCTGGTCCATAAATCTATGTATTTTTCTGTCACTGAAACTCTTTTTTGTATTTATTGGAAACTTTAATATGATATTCAATAACTCAAAATAAAATAACCCCTTAACATCTGTTAATATGAGGAATATGATTACATAGGAATTGAATGGCACCCTAAGTATTATATGATGATATACCTTATGCCACTTCGTCTGTTAAGAAAGGGAGCAAACAAAAGTAGCATTAACTTTACACCACAGTAACATAGTTATGTTGAATTGTATCATTCTCACTTACTTGTAATAATCCCCCTTATTGGGAAAATCAAATATCACCTTAAAGCAGCACTTATAGTTGACATAGCTTTCTCTGTTATTTGGTTTAATGATCCCTAGGTATTTGATAATAAGGTTAAGATTGGAGCTGATTTCTTTGATGTTTTCAAGGCAAGAAATACTTTCAAATAATTTTTCAGTATGTAATCTGAATGCAGGTAAAAAATTCCTCTACTTGTGAGCATGGTAATTAAATGTAATAACAATTTGTGTAACCTGCTGTGATACTAAAGCGGCTAATGGCAATCACTTGGGTTTCCAAAGAGGAGAGTTTGGTTTTAATGCCTTTGTCTAATTTAAGAAGTTCACTACTTTGTTATCACATAATACTGTCATTTCCTTGAAATAATCCCAAGCTTATATTTGACTGATCATTTCTTAAGAATCAATAATTCTTTGTGAAAGCAACAACTCTATTCCCAAAGAAATATCAAAATTAAATAATTTAAAAAATAATGAGGGCAATATCTCAGGAAGCTCACAAAAATCCCTATATATATTTTTTCTTTATATTAGTCCGTGATATTTTCAATTTAAAAAGGGCTCTAAATTCATAGATAAATTCTTGGCTTTTTTTTTTTTTTTTCCAAGTGCAAGTGTTCCAGATGCAGCACAGCTGATACACAAGGCAGCAATTTTGTGCTGCAGGATTAATGGTGATTTTTGTATGGCATTCAAATAGCTCCTTCCTTATGAAAAATGACACTCTCTAGAAAGTCACACACCCAGGAAAATCTATTAGAATCTTGGGACCCAGATATTTTTATAAGCTGATTGCCTTTATATACGCTTTCTTTTTTTGAAGATCATCTTTGTTCAAAAGAAGAATATATTGTGCTCACAATAAACTGAGAGAACTTTTCCCATATTCTGAAGAATGTCATTGTTGTTCCATTTCAGGAATACATTTAAAAGGCTGCCATCAAGCAGAATAGCCATATTAGCTAGAAATTATTTATTACATTATTTTCATATGTCAAAGCTAATTGATGCTATTACTCTTGAAGCACAAACAGATTTTGACGTAAGAATGCTATTATTACTCGTCACTATCCCTTATTGAGATAGACAGAATTTGTAAAATGGGCCACATTGTTGTCTCACTCTAATATCTGGAGACTGTGAATATATCACTCCTTTTTTTTTTTTTTGGAGTATGTTATATCACATGGCATAGTTGACATTAAGATAGAGATTATCCAGAGGGTCCTGATTTAATCACACAAAGCTTAGAAGAAAAGACCTTTCTCTGAGTGATAGCAGAAGAGAATGAAATAGAAAGCATAAGAAGTATTCATGGCTTGCATGTGGGAGCCATGGATGAAAGTCAACAACAACAACAAAAAAGTACCTGTCTCCTGCAACTCCAAGGAACTGAATTCAGCCAACCTTTGGGAGGAGTTTGGCAATGGATTCTTCCCCAGAGACTTCAAATTTGTTTCTAGTTGCCTCATATCTCTCTTTTCTCCAGCTTTTTCAGTACCTCTATAACCAGCTTTCTATATTATACTTTCAATATTAAATTATATATCATAAGTTCTATTTTCCTGACAGGAAGCTGACTGATACGGTTCTTGATACCAGAAGCAGTTCCACGAAACAGATCTTTAAGTTAGATTTCTCGGATGTGTTACCTATTTGAGTTAAAATGTAACTGTGATTTTATTGCCAGTGGAAAAAGGGATACTAAAAATCCATGGCATAAATTTGCATCTTATTACTTAAAATACCACCCATGGTTATTTGTTGAAATCAAGGTTTCTAGAGATGAAATAGTTTTGTTCTTGATTGTTATTGTAGAAAAAATGACTACGAAGTTCATAGTGGGAGATAGCTACTCTGGCTGTACTGGAAAGAAAATGATAAGCTCCTTGCTTTAAATCCATCAGCTCAGGATACAGAGTATCAGAGAGCTTCTATTGTGGCCTGAAATAATATCTTATTTCTTATTGCCACAGGGCAGACATGGCTAAGAATCAAACTCTAAATTTAATCATGCCAGTTGGGGAATAATAATGCAAGTTGAATGAAAAGCTTCACAAACTTTTTTTTTTTTAAATAAAGTTTAGAACACTGAAAAGTGAGTTACTAATATTTGAAATGGAGACCTTTAATTGGACTCAGAAGAATCTGAGAAATTTGAACCACTAAATTTTCTGAGACTTGCTCTGCTGCCTCCTTCCCTTTCTGAGACTTATTTCTTCTTTCTTAAAGATCTTGCAATAACCTCCACTGGGGATATCTATTTTACTCAATACCCACCCTTACCATTCCTCTTTGCCACAAGACCCATAACACAATCAGATTTGCCCTTTGGAGAATAAGGCAAAGTCTGATCCAAGAAGAGATCTCTTATATAAATATAAAAATTGCAAGATTTGATTATACTGGCAGAAATCTGGAAGACATGAATAGAAGTAGATTCTAGGTGTGCTGGACACACTGTTAATGGATTGAGTAGAATTTACACATGTGTGTATTTTTTTAAGATTATGACTTTAACTTGATTGTCCCGGCAGCTAGAAGTGTCTCTAACACTTTAGTTGGTTAGTTCTTTAAAAGGTTGGACATTCAAAGAGATTGAGATATCAGAACTTCCCTGGCAGGAAGAGGAAAAAGAAATCTAAAGATTTAGGAAATGGAATAGATTTACGATATATATCCCTAGCTACTCCAAGAAGTCCAATGTAGTTCTTTTACCAAGGCATTGCTAACTGTCTTAAAGAGGGAGGAACCAGAATCGGTGAAATCTCTTGGATGGTTTTCCTCAGACGGCCAAGGTTAATGTTGGAAGACATGTCTGCTGAAATGAGCTCCTTCATATCTGTGGGACTGATGGGATCCTTGAAGCCCAAAGACAAGGGTATATAATTTAATTATTAGAATAAGTGTAGGCACAATCACTCAAATGGGCATCTGGAATCAATCAGCAAAGAGAATATTTTTACCTTCAGGGATACTTGATGGTGACTAGTTGATTGTGAGAAATCCTGGTAACACAATGGTTAAGAGCTTGGCCACTAACTGAAAGGCCAGTGGTTCGAACCCACCAGCCACTCTGAAGGAGAGAAGACCTGGTGATTTGCTTCTATAAAGACTGTAGTCTAGGAAATCCTATAAGGCAGTTCTACTCTGTCTTATAGGGTTACTATGAGTCAGAATTGGCTCAAAAGCACACAACAACAACAAATGATTATTGGGCCCCTTGATGTAAAAGAATGGGGAGGCTAGTAAAATATTATTTGATCTGTAACTGGTAAAACTATACAACTATTGACAAGATACTTAGCTTAAATCACTACAATGAGAAAGTGCAGCCTCTTGCTCCATTCCAAGACACAATTCACAGACCCAGAGCCTCTTGACTGAAGGAAAGATTTGATCTCCTTGTATAAATCACTCTCAAAAATTCCATAAGTATGTACTATAAATTATTATACACAAGCTTTTTCCAGAGAAACTTGAGGCCACTTACCAGACTGACTGTGCTCTGGGAAAAGGAAAATAGCATGATATTTCAGAGATTATTAAACAGCGGTAATGTTTTGAAGTCAATCTCTGAGATCCATTTCACCACTGTGGCCCAACCATGAAAGCATGAGGTCATGAGTCAGACGCCAGATAGAGGTTATTTCCAGTTCTATCTCACACTGGGGTCATTGTACCTGTAGTTTCACCTTCCGTCTACTTCCCACTTTCAAAATGCGTAAATGGGGTGCATATCTGGCAACTGGTAGAATCCCTAAATTGATCCCATGGCTCATTTAGTAAAACTGTTACTATAAGAATCAATGGATTACTATAAGAATCAGTTGGAGGGAAGTTTCCTTGGGGATGTGGCCTGCATTCAATATAGGCTGACTTTTTGACTAGACTCTTGGACTTTTGCTCGCTCTGGATCCTGCAGCTAGCTCCTGTTCATCTGACCTCCAGTTCCTGGGGCTTGAGTTAGCAGCTTACCTACTGATCTAGTGATTTGTCAGCCTCTGCAGCCTGTGAGCCAGAGGCCTGTTGTCTGACCTGTCAATCTTGGGTTTGCCAGCCCCTACAGCTAAGTGAGTCAGGAAAAGCCTCCAGCTTGACCCATGGACTTGGGATTTTCCAGCTTCTACAACCATGTAAGCCATTTGCTTGACCTAAATCTCTCTCTCTCTATATATAGATATATTTATGTGTATACACACTTTACTGGTTTTGTGTATATCAAGTAACGAGGAGTTCACTTGTACTGGCCAGCAGTACCAGTACAACTTCATGGTGTATGGCAACTTTCAGCTCTTTGTTATAATACAGTACGCGTGGACTTGGATAGTTTTGAATTCCACAAACCATCATGCTGCCTCACCTGATGACATCATGCTTACTAAACCTAGAGAGTAGAAAAGTATCAGGTACAGTACATGGTTTAGTAAGATACATGCATCCCTGACAGAATGTGAAAGAGAAATGGAAAACTCAGGCCTGCCACGTTGAAGGTGTCCAGTATCCAGGGCATATGAAAGGACAAGACTGTACCTTGCACAGCCTACCAATAAGGAATAAGCAAAATGTTTGATGTATCTCTTTGCATTTGGTGAATACATTGCCTCTAAAATTTACTAATTGAGAAAAATTAAAACTGCTGGCTTATATTAGGACTCAGACAAATAGTAATCTCTGCTAAAGATTTTGGCTGATGTTAAAGTCACTCTGACACTTAGGCCTTATGGCCCAGCCAACCCATTGGAATATTGAAATGTCTGTGGCATATAAAGATGCATTAAGAAGCCTCTGCCAAAAAATAAAATAAAATAAAATAAAATAAAGGAAATCCACAGTGCCCAACTCCAGAATTTTGTAGCAAAACCAAATCCTCCCACTGAGCAGGATTTCTTTTGTCTATTTGGTTGTCCACCTTTCCTGGAAAGGGTGATGGTCTATGGTACAGATGTACCCTGATTCATGGCAGAAGATACCAGTTTGGAAAGAAAAATATTAGAATACTAATAACAATGTCAGAGGGAGAGGCATGGGGATAGTTTCTTAGTATGCACATAGAGTGTGAGGATTTTCTATACCTTGTAAATATTCCTTTTGCAGTAGACTCACAGTGATGCTATAAGATAGAGTAGGACTGACTCCTAGGGTTTCCAAGGAGTGGCCTGTGGATTCTGACTGCCGACCTTTTGGTTCGCAGCTGAGCTCTTAACCACTGTGCCACCAGGGCTCCCAGTGCAGAAGAGCATCCCTAAGATCAGATGGATAATATGGCCCTGTAGTAACGGTAAGGACCCAAAATGGCCGCTAACAAGGGGTAGCTGTCTAGCCACTAAGCACTTCTGGAGGCTACTTCTCTACATGTTCCTGGGATGCACAAGAGAGGAAGAACATCAAAACTGCAAGCTGCTCAGAAAAGAACAGGCTGCTCTGGCGACAAGCAAAAGAACTTTCCAGAAGAGGTAATTTAGGAACAGATTCCCATCATGATGGGCAAGGGGACTTCCCAGGAGCGCAGCAGATGTAACTTCCATAGAGGATTAAAATAACATACACCTTTACAAGATTAGCAGAAAACAGAATAGTTGAAACTAGCACCTGGGCTCTACTGAGGCATAAAATGTAGCACTAGAGGCCACCCAGTTGAGACCTGTCCTCCAATGAACAATCTCCCTGCCAGCCAGTCGCAAGACCTCAGGGCTGTATACAGAGGACATTGGGCAGATCATATGGAATCTCTGTTCACTAGCACCAGGCAGTAAAATCATTGCTATATGAAATAGACTGCCTTTTTGAACGTGAATATAGCAAAATCTGGGATTATTCATGTAGGGGAGGGCGTTTCATAGTACCCATGCCCTGTCCTTGGTACTACTGCTGTGCTGTCTTCTGAGAGCCCTGCTTAATAAACTCCAGCATCAAACACTGCGCCTCCAGACTCATCTCTAGAGGTCCTGAACTCTGGGGACTTCTTAGCTCCTGGGGACTCTTTGCACCATCTAGACTCCCCGAACATGACAGGCCCACTCTGTGGGCATCTGTGGAATAGATCACTCTTCTGTAGATGAATTTTCCTTTCTTGCTGGGGAGTTCCTGGCACCTCAAAATTTTGAGATTCAGCAAGTGCCTTCCTTGTTCTCTGTCACATATGCTATCACACACATGATTGCTTACCATTGAGCTTGTTTCACTGCAAAAGAATATGAAAAAGGGCTTGTACGTATAGATTTCCATGACTTCTCTATATATCCCCTTATCCAGAAGAAACTTCCCTAAGAAAACATTGCAATAGTTTACCAAAGACTCTCACAAAGAGTCACATAGGAGAAAAATACTCCATGAGTTTAGTGTATTCTACTCTAAATGGTCAGAGATCTCACTGGCAGAAATCAGAAGCCGTCTTAATGGATGCAGCAGATTCCTGGAAAACACTCTGAGCTTGAATCAGTTTGCCTAAACTCCTGGGGAGAGTTTAGAGTCCCAGAATGAAGGCAGAGGCAAAGATACAGAAAGACAAAGATCTGATAACCCCAAGGCACAAGCGGGGGCTGGATACAAACATGAAAGCGTTAAAGTGCTGTTCACGTCCCCATAAATAAAAAACCTTCAACTGAAAAATGAATGCAAAGAAATCCAGCCCAGTTCTAATTTTCTATACTTTTTTAATTGCATTATTTTTCTTTTCAAAAATAGAGTGTGCGTGTGTGAAAAGTGTGGGTTTACCCCTGTATGAGCTTGAAATTGTCATAGGGTAATCCAGCACTGGCAAGATCCGGTATTAAATATTAAACAGAAACTGTATTCAAATTCCCCTCACACACACGGATAATCCCAGATTCTGCTATATTCGAGTTCAAAAAGGCAGTCTATTGCATATAGCAACAATCTTACTGCCATGTATTAGAGAGCAGAGATTCTGTATCAGCTGCCCAATGCCCTCTGCATAGACTGTGAGGCTCCACCCTTCAGCCCTTTGCCTCCAAACTTCAGAAAACTTCACTGTGTTGTATGTAAGAGGGAGCCTAGACATTCTCTTCAAGAGCTAACCTTTTTACACTTTCCTTTTCTAAATAAGTCCACTTCTTTTCTCCTGAAACACCCTTAAAAGATGCTGGATAAAACATATTCAGAGCAAAGAGAAAAGCCTTTGTGTTTTCTTACAGAGTAAAACATCTGCTCACTGAAACATCCTTCTGCTTCCATTTGACAGAAGTGCCAGTGTCAACGATCTCCTACTGAATAGCATGTGCCTCTTTCATTTAAAAAAAGATGAGAAAAACATGCCTAGAAGGAGCACGCCATTGATGTCTAGAACTATCCTGTCATCAATTTAATTCTAAAATTCTTGAAGAGGTAATATGCAAATTAATAAAAAAAAATCAAAGTTACTTTAATTACCCTAATGAAAAAGTTTAATGTTTTCCAGGAGCAAAGCTAAGGTCTTATTTCATTTAAATGGAGATTAAATTTATGAAGTTGATACCATTAGTAGGAAACCCTGGTGACATAGTGGTTAAGAGCTACATCTGCTAACCAAAAGGTCAAAGGTTCAAATCCACCAGGTGGTCCTTGGAAACTTTATGGGGCAGTTCTACTCTGTCCTTTAGGGTTGCTATGAGTCAGAATCAACTGGGGACTGGATGGCAATGGGTTTGTTTCTTTGTTTTTTTGTTTTTTGTAGTTAAGGGAATAAAGACTTAGAAAAGTAAAATACATTGCCTGAGGTTATAAAACTAGAAACTGGTATATCCAGAAATCTCTAATGCCTATTTCTAAGTAATGACATTTATGAACCAATTTTTATACTATTTCCCTTTGTCCATATATTTTATTTCTAAATGTTCTGATATGAGATAGGAACTCTTAATTTTTACAAAAACTATTATTGTTTTTTGAATAAAAAAATTAAATTAAGTCACTAAAATACATGAGTATCTGTCTCCAGTGGCATTAAATGTATACAGGGGTCAGGCCGTTAGCAACCCTGTGTGAAGCAGGTGGTTTGTTGGTGTTAGGAGACAATAGATAGTGTGAGAACGATGACAAAAAGTCAAGTTCATACCTCATTAAACTGAGCTAGAGACTGCTCTACTCCAGCTAACCTTTGTCCTGCTAAAATTCACAGTCTGTTTCTGTATGTTCTGATTTTTGTCATTAAAAAATGTTCCAGTCTGGATTTTATGTGAAATTTTCCCATTTTGGAATACTGATAAGTAATTCAAAAAACATTGTATAATATAGTGCTGAACAAAGTATGACTGTTGAGCAAATACAAAACAATGTTGGATCTCTCATGTAGATAATAAAGTTTTAATTCAATTTTTTACTTTTAGCTTAATATTTATCAATTTATAAATTGATCTTTGATGAATCAGTTAGTGTTAATATCTGTCTTAGTTATCTAGTGCTGCTGTAACAGAAATACTACAAGTGGATGGCTTTAACAAAAGGAAATTTATTCTGTCACAGTCTAGGAGGCTAGAAGTCCAAATTCAGGGTGCTAGCTCCAGGGCAAGGCTTTCTCTCTCTGTTGGTTCTTGGGGGAGGTCCTTGTCATCAGTCTTCCCCACTAGAGGAGCTTCTCAGTGTAGGGACCCCAGGTCCAAAGGACAAATTCTTTTCCTGGCACTACTTTCTTGGGGGTATGAGGTCCCCTTTTCTCTCTGCTCCCTTCTCTCTTTTATATCTCAAAAGAGATTGACTTAAAACAAACTTAATCTTTTAGGTTGAATCCTGCCTCATTAACATAACTGCTGCTAATCCCATCTCTTTAACATCATAGAGACAGGATTTACAACATATAGGAAAATCACATCCGATGACAAAGTGGTGGATAAACACACAATACTGGGGATCACAGACTAGCCAAGTTGACAGATATTTTTAGGGGACATAGTTCAATTGATGACAATATCCAAATATTAGCCAATAGAAATAAGACATTTACTAACACAAACTAAAAATTAACCTGCCCTGTATTTTTTCTCTCTCACTATACGGCACTCAGTTTTCTCGGGGATGAAGGGTCTTCAGGAGTGAAAAGACGTTTATTGCATGTTTCTTTATTTTGTAATTTTGAGTTCTCAAGTTAATGTGAAGCCAGAGCCTACATTTGAATTATTTAAATATGTGCTATAGGTGCTTAGTCTTATGTTTTGTCTTAATAGAAACTTAATGATTTGTAATTAAAAGATAATATTTTATTTATTTAATCCTTACATTAAAGCATTTTAAATATTGTCAAAATGTAGGAAAGTTTCCACATATTTTTAATCAAAGATTTATAATCTATAAATACCTTTTCCCTGAAGTTGGCTTAAAAGTAAAATTAGAGAAAAACAATACACTTCATTTACTTTTTTTTTTTTTTACTTAAAATAATTACATAACTTTGCTTATTGAAAATACTATTCTCAGATAGATTTTTCCTTATTCTCTCCAAGTGAACTTGAGTTATCATTTAGTAGAAAGTACTGGAACGTATCTTTCCCTCAGCAATCCCTCCAGTGAAGCAATAAGTATCCAATTTCCTTGTTCTATTTCTTAAAGAGTATCTACTTCAAGTATTTGAACCAAGACTTTTCTATGTACTTCCTGAAGTAATATTCTTTCTTGAAGGTTTTTTCCCCTCATTAAAGAAACCATATCTTCTCCGTCTTAGGCTGACAATACTTTTTTTTTTATGATTTATAACTAGTAATATTATTTTGAAAAAAAATGTGCACTACTCCTTCATACTCACTGTTATTGCAGCATCTTCAAAATAAATACTTACTCTCCACATATTATCTACATTAATTTCCTCTATTTTGTCCCTTGCTCTCTACTTTTTCTGAATTTCTGACTTTGTTATTATGCATTCTTTTTATTTTTAAAGTCCTTTCTAATTTACTTCTTGCTTCTGTATTTTACTTATTCATTTAATGATTGGTGTGTCGTGTTCCTGTTATCATTGTGTCTATCTGTGGTGCATCCAGTTCACTTCATTGTTCTGCTGAAACCTGACAACCTTTCCTTGTAGTATAACACTCAATATTCATGTCCCAAATTTCTATTCTGTTGTCTTCCAGAACCTGCACTCCATTACAATGATATTGAAAAATTCATGCCATTGGTGACAGCTGATGAAATTAAATTAAGAAGTAGATGTTTCCATAATTATACTCCACAACACTTTAGGAACTGAATATTTCTGATAGAAATTTTATCATTTCTTTGTTAGATGGAAAATGCATTCTGATTTTTGCTACTGTTATTTGACTTTTCTGAATAATCTGTCTTGCAAGAAATTTTTAGAAAGTGAACCCTACAGCTTTCCGTTCTATCATGAGCATATGTCTAATTAGGTAATTTTAACAAAATAATACACTAGGAGCTTGCCTCTCAGTGGAGACCTGGTGGTGGAGTGGTTAAGCGTTCGGCTGTTAATCAGAAGTCAGCAGTTCAAATCTACCAGCTGCTCCTTGCCAACCCTATGGGGCAGTTCTACCCCATCCAACAGGGTCGTTATGACTTGGAATTGACTCAATGGCAGTGGGTTTGGTCTTTTTTGGTTATGCTTTTCAGTTTCAGTATCCATTCAATTAAGAAAGAATCCTCATGTACTTTGCAAAAAATCATCTCTTTTGTCTGTCTTTGCCTAAGTGAGATACCAATTTAACTTGAATCAGAATTATTTTTATCACCACATACAAAATATAACTAATTTGTGTGACGCAGGCTTAAATGCAATTTCACACGCTTCAAAGTGTCAAGAGTTTTCACTGTAAGATTGTTTTATTCTTTTCTCATCAATATGTCAAATGCAAATAACAAGTTAACACAAATTTCCAGAATCTAATCTCAGAGGACCCCAAGAGACTGTAGAGTAACATACACAGATGGAAAGATAGCTCAAAATAAATAAATAAATAAATATATGTCTCCAAATATGGTATATTGCTTCAGTATATTTTGAATCTTCAAGAATTCAATTCAGGTGTCTAGCTTTGACTAGACAGCAAAATACAGTAAACCAAGCATAAATATTTCTGATTAAAAAAAATCAATAGCATTTCTGTTAACTCACAACTGTAAATCACAAGCACTAGAAATTCATCTTCAGTCTCTTGTCCTATTATGTTCAATAAATATTCGCACCCTGCTTATTATGTGCTTTGAAGTTCTGGAACTTACCCTCAGGTTGATGACTTAAAATATGTATGATACAAAAATATAGACAGCATCACTATAGTATGGTTGGTAAATTCATAAAATTACCGACAGAACACAATGCCTCTGTAGGCATTGAGCACAAACTTGGAGTCCAAAGAAGCTTTTGAAAACACATGCTCTTTAAGTGATGTTATTAACTCTTTATACCTTCCTACTTACTCCCTTTCTCTGATACCAACCAATTTTTCAATCAAGATCTAGTATCTTTTGAACAATTTAGATAATTACTTTGTCATGAGCAGGACAGGGATCTACTGATAAATGTCACCTAGTGTGTAAGTATTTAGCAAATTCTCCACTTGAACCATGAGTATGAAGTTTAGGGTTAAATGTCCCTGAGTTTACAAATTGACCACCTTTATATTCTGTTCTCAATTTCCTCTCTTGTAAAATGATAACAAAACCAAAATTGGCCTCATAGATTTATAGTGGAAACTTTATAGGGTAATGTAAGTCAGGTACTAAGCACAATGATGGACGTCTAGTACACCAGCAATAAAGAGTAGCTATTTATTTTTTTATTAACTTTTTCTATATCTATGCTCCTTAGAAGCTTGGTCATGTTATCAGGAGAGACCAGTCCCTGGAGAAGAACATCATGCTAGGTAAAGTAGAAGGTCAGCAAAAAAGAGGAAGACCCTGAAAGACATGGATTGACACAGCGCTTGCAACAATGGGCTCAGGCATAATGCCGCAGGACTGGGCAATTTTTCTTTCTCTTGTACATAGGGTCTCTATGAGCCGGAACTGACTAGATGGCACCTAACAAGAATGATTGTCTTTTTTATACTACTTTGAGAATGACAGAACTCTATATTCCACTGAAAGACTAGTAAGAAAAAGAAACTAATATAACTTGGTTTGGGGGGTTATTAAGAACAAAATAACCTTATCTTGCTAATTTATGCTCCAGGGTAAGCACAAATACTTAAAATGAAGTTACTTTTATAAGCTTGTTTCAATTGTCCGGTGAGAATTATTACCCCACTGAAATTACTTACCATTAAAGTAATACACTAATTAAAATATTCACAAATATTTAATTTGGTAGGACACAAATGTCTTTCATGTATGAGAAAGTACTTTAAAAATAGAATGTAATACGAGAGGAAAAAATAAGTATTAGGTTACAGTACAATGAATAACTCCAGCAGGGAATAAATGTCAATTTTTCTAAAGGCATAAAAATTGAAATAAGCCCTATATTTAACCATAACACTACATATATTTTTCTCAATGAATGTTACACTAAGATCACTGAAGACAAATAATATAGAAAACAGAATACTTGAGAGTGATTGTGTAAAAATAAAAATCCCCCTGAAGCTGTTGGATAATTGAGGAAAATGTGTAAATTTTCTGCAATTATTTCTATAAGTACCTCATTTTTCCACATTATTATATACATTTTTTTTTTTTTGTAGAACACTGTGCAGAAAAAAAAAAATCTTGTTTTTGGGCATTCTCCTTAAGTTCAACAGGTAAAAAACATATTTAAACTGCTACTGAGTGATATAAGGGTCTTATACCATGGCTTTTAGGGATATTTTCTCCAAAATTATAACAAACAATCCATATTTAAATTCCTGTTGCTAACTCCAGATTCATATTAATTTGTGCTGACTTCCAGTCGTAGAAAAAGTGTTATGAAAAAGAAAACCTAATGATCTATAACAGGAGATATAATCAAAAATAGAAAGGAGGCCATTATTGAGATAGAACCTGTGAGGAGTCCTTGAATGTGTGTGTGTGTGTGTGTGTGTGTGTGTGTGTAATCATGAATTTACTGAGCAATACACTCCAATCCAGTAGATGCATGGGGGATACTGACATACAATTGTCATCAGCCTCAAGAATTTCCTGTATATAAGGTGGTAGATACTAAGTCCAAGAGGATACCAGTAATAAATTACAGGGTAATTACTTGTGCTAACAGGTGATTTTTTCATTCATCAAAATTCTCTTCATAGGTAGCAACAGCAGTGGGGCCTTTTGGCTCTGGTAACAGCCAATTGGTCTGACAGTAAAAGAGGTGCCTTTTTTGGCTGGGAGAAATGGAGAGCAATATGTACTACTAATGTCATAAATCAACATGTCCCTATTATTGCTAGAAATATTTAAAGATATAACTCAGCAGCACATATCACCAGTTCCACATATAAAACTCAAAACCAAACCCATTGCTGTTGAGTTGATTCTAACTCATAGCGACCCTATAGGACAGAGTAGAACTGTCCCATAGAGTTTCCAGGGAGCACCTGGTGGATTCGAACTACTGGCTTTTTTGGTTAGCAGAGTAGTTCACCATATAGATTGCATAAATATGTGATAATATAGCAGATAAACCAGTTGCCATCAACTTGATTCCAACTTATGGAAACCCCATGTGTGTCAGAGTAGAATTGTACTTCATAGAGTTTCAATGACTGATTTATTTTGGGAACTAGATGGCCAGGCCTTTCTTCTGATGCACTTCTGGTCACGTCCAACCCCCAACCTTTAGTTTAGCAGCTGAACATGTTAACCATTTAAATCACCCATGGTCTCCAATATAGGAGATAATATTTAAAAGAAATGAGGGAACAATTATATTCACAAAATCTCTCTCACATACTCTTCCTCTGTCTCTCACTCTCCCAGAAATTTTGAGATCATAAGAGGTACACACTCACAATACTTTAAAAATGTAAAGCATAATCTCGGTATACTTATGTAACTTAATACTAAATTGACTGATAGTACATAAATGCTTTTAGAATTCAGAGGGAAAAAGTAACTATGCATTGAAACGAATGGAGAGATCAAATGGGATACACTGGATTGAAACTGGACTGTGGAGAATTAAATTTGTATGCTTCTATATTCAAGAGCCCTGGTGGTGCAGTGCTTAAGCATTTGGCTGCTAACCTAAGGGCTGGCAGTGCGAATCCACCAGCTACTCCTTGCATACACTATGGGGCAGTTCTACTCTGTCCCACAGGGCTGCTATGAGTCAGAACTGACTCAAAAGCAATGGGTTTGGTTTTTGTTTTATACACTCATCAAGGAGCCCTAATGGCACAGTGGTTAAGTCTTGGTTGCATTTGGAACCCACCAACAGTTCTGCAGGGGAAACTTGTGGCAGTCTGCTTCAACAAAGATTACAGCTGTGGGAATCGCATGGGGGCAGCTCTACTCTGTCCTATAGCATCAGGATGAGCTAGAATTGCTCACCTTCAACGAGTTTGGTTTATTTGTTTTAAACACTATCCTACAAGGGAAGGGAAGAACAGTGAGAACAGCAGGTAAAGATTCATGCAGAACATGGGGACATAAGAGAAGCCTTTCACATAAAATAGGAAAATGGAGAACCATGAGTAATTGTGACTTGCTCAAAGTCTCAAAGCAATTTGGAGGAAGTTTTAAAATTCGGTCAGAAGTCCAGTGGATCATGGAGAGTTCAACTTGTCTTGATGCCATTTATCTATCTATGAGTCGTTTGTCAACTGCTTCTCAGTTCCTTCTTGGGTGTTACCTTCCTTTTTATTTTTTTTAATCCCTACAGCTTTAAATATTATGACAAATAATTACTAAATCCTAAGAAGCAGCACTGATAAGCTACCACTGAACTCTTAAATATAGACCATCAAAAAATACTGTAATGAAATACTTGTCCTGAGAAATGAAGCATCTTATCTAAAGGTCAGTTCACCCTTCCTTGAGACTCCTTACCAATTCAGGACTAAGAAATAGTTTGAAAATATTTGGTATCAGTTTCTGGTATTGTATAATTCAGAGGACCATACTTCTTTGAAATATAACACCACATCCAATGTGAACTTTCTGTCATCGATGCAGACTTCATAAAAGCAAGGTTATGTCCTTGTCCAAGTATGTCACAGAGAATGGCAACCCTACGTTGTTGGCGTAGGGTCAGAAAACTCAGTTACTCCCCTGGGATAGGCGCCTTGGTGGCACGGTGCTAAAAGTTTCAGCTGCTGACCGAAATGTCAGAAACACCAGCCACTCTGTGGGTGAAAGATATGGCAGCCTGCCTCCATAAAGATTCCAAAACCAAACCCACTGCCATTGAATTGATTCCAACTCATAGCAACCCTATAGGACAGAGTAGAGCTGCCCCATAGAATTTCCAAGGAGCACCTGGCAGGTTTGAACTGCCACCTCTCGGTTAGCAGCCATAGCATTTAAACACCATGTCACCAGGGTTTCCATAAAGACTATAGCCTTTTAAACTCTATGGTGTGTGTGTGGGGTTGGGGGGAGGAAGGGGCTTTCTACTCTGTTCTATAGGGTTTCTGTGAGTCAAAATCCAAGGCAATGGGTTTGGTTTTTTTGGTTTTACTTCCCCAGGACCCTAGTCACTATCTCTGCAGCATAGCACTCCCAGAAAGAGGGGCCTGCTAACCACCCCAGCCACCTAGGCTTCTTGAATCTGATATTAGGATGTTGAGACTGGCCCTTGGGGAATAAGTGTCATCTGTTCCTCTAAGTTCTTTGGCTCTGATTCTGTCAGCAGCTTTTTAAAAGCCAACATATTGTGGCTTTAAGGTTTAATTAGAGAGATTAACATAACAAATCCAGAAACAGAATCACCATATTACAAGGCTTTGAGTTTATCAGTAGAACATAAAAATAATAAGATAATTTAATTTTCTGCTTTTGGGAATATTTTTTTCAGATACATGGTAAATGATGTGCATGGAAGCTCAGTGAGCAGAGAACAGGCTTAGCCATATGGTCAGTGCAGAAAGTACCAGAACATGTGAAAACATTTATTGATGAATTCTACTAATTTTTAGTAATCACTACAATGTAGTAAATACTATGTATATTCCATTTCCTTGAAATTAATTAAGCTTAGACTTTCCAGGGCCTATGGAGAAGCCAAAAATCTTATTAAAGTTTTTTGTTTTTAAACACAATTTGCGCCCACTATTTTATATTGGTAGTATAAATACATAGTGGAAATGGGGTGAAGCAATGCCCAGTGCTATCCATGCAAGTGCCTAGAGGCTTGCTGGGGGGGGAAAAAAAAAAAATAGGTATCTATGAGAGTAATTTACTTCTTTAAAACTTGTCCCTTAAGTCAAAATGCTTCTACAACTGACAAATGAGTTTCACTGTGCAATATGCATACAGGATGTTTGCCAGATAAGCAAGCTGTTCTGAGCTTTTGGGGCATATATCTTTCTCACCCCAATCCCATGAGTATTCTCATCCAATGTCTCATATCACACTAGAATAGGTAGAGGTAAAAGAAATTCCATATCCAGCCGTATTTTGTTTAGTTCAAACACAAGCAGACATTCATGTTTTCCAATTCAGTCACAGAAATAAAATACACAAAGAAGGCATGCAGATGATGACTTTATCATTTTCATGATGATGTATGATGGATACATATATTTTAATATTTATCATAGATAAATAGAATTATATAATAATAGAGTCTTTTTTCTTCTGGCTCAGATAAATAGGAAAACCCTTTCTATTTAATGTCCCCACAAATTCTGGAAAACAAAGCTAAGATAGTATTCTAACAGTAGGTGAGCAGATAATACACAGCCGGCTCATATCACCCTTTCTCAAATTCCTGCGCATTGAATACCTGGCTCTCTCATGTATTTCTCTTTGACTAAGTGTATTCTGAATAGTTTAAAGCCAATTGCTCTGTGTGATAAGGGTTGTGTTGAGGGCAAGGGGTTTTTAGCACAATTTAAATGCCAGATGAAAAAAGAAAATAAGAAGACAAGTTGAAGAGAAAAAAATTATTGCACAAAAAGCAATAAAACCAAATATGGAAACAAGTTATGTTCGTTTGGAGATTGTCCTCAATCCCAGTTGATGATAAAGGGATGTACTACAACCTCAAACAACTATATAATTACGTGTGCACTTAGATTGTTCTGTGCTTTCCAAGCTAACACTACTTTCAGTACTGCCTGAGGAACAACAGCCCACAAATTGGAGATGAAAATTGCAAATCATTTGCCTTGGAATAAAATATTTTCTGCCTGGGATTACAACAGTGAAAATAAATGAGAGGAATTGGTCATCAGTAGGTATCTTCCCGGAGCTCTGGTGGCACAGTGGTTAAGAGCTACAGCTGCTAACCAAAAGGTTGGCAGTCAAATCCACCAACCACTCCTTGGAAACCCTATGGGGCAGCTCTACTCCGTTCTATAGGGTCGCTATGGTCAGAAACGACTCAACAGCAATTTTTTATTTTTTAAAGTATCTTTCCAGTAACCATTGTAAGACAAATTTTTTAAGTATATTGTTGTTGAAACATCTTTGCTGGTTCATCCAAAGAAATCAATCTAAAATATTCTTAATAAAAAAAAAATAAACTCTTATGTTTCAATTTTAAAATGAGGTAATGCTGAATGACAGAAGCGTTTAGTAACTGAAACCAAGGAAGAGGAAGTGAAAAGTAAAATATCTACCAGTGTCACTCTAGGGAAAATTCATGGGAAAATGTGTTCCAATTCAAGATTATTCTTCTTTGTAATTTAGATAGAAAGAGTCTTAGAGTGAATATCACTGTCTATTATAGAAAGATTTGGATTGTAAATAGCAGAAAAGAGGGCCAACTGGACTTAATAATACAGGAATCATTGGCTCACGTAATTGCCTAGCAGTGATCTAGGCAAGGAGTTGTCTGTGGTTCAAATAATCTCACTTCCAGTGATTTCTCATATTTCCTGGTTTTACTTCCTTAGGATTGGTGCCACTGGAACATAATCTCATCTTCTTCCCCAAAAAGTTCTTAGTTGCCCGTAAGGCGATGGGCTTCCTTGTTCATGTTCAATTGAAATGAGGTGGTTTGTTTCACAGGATTTCAGGAAAAGTCCTGATGATTGCTCTGATTGGATCTACCTAGGACATGAGTCTCAATCTGTTATAATTTCACTAGATACATTTAATATTGATAGCTTCACTAAGACCCTGCCCCTGGAACTGGAATGTAGGAAATCCCATACAAGCTAAAGTGGCTGTACATGTTAAGATGATTTTCTAGAGAAACTTTGGAGTGTTTTCCAAAAAGTGGTGGTGTGGTGGGAAATTGGAAGCCCTGGTGGCATAGTGGTTAAGAGCTACTCTGCTAACCAAAAAGGTCAGTAGTTCAAATCCATCAAGCGCTCCTTGGAAACTCTGTTGGGGCAGTTCTGCTCTGTCCTATAGGGTCACTATGAGTAGGAATCAACTGGACTGCAATGGGTTTGGTTTTTTTGGTTGGTGGGAAATTGGTGTTTGATACCTAAATCTGCAAATACTCACTGAATACGACAACATTAACACTTTCAAAATAGAAATTGTTTTCTCTGATTTTATATCCATTGTTGTAGTTTTCTATTGCTGCATAACAAATTACCACAAATTTAGTGACTTGAAATACCCATTCATTACCTCACAATTTGGCAACATGGCTGGATTCTCTGCTCTGGATATCACATGACTGAAATCAAGATGTCTAGAGGAATGTGTTCCTTCCTGGAGATTCTGGAGAAGAATCCTCTTCCAGGCTCTTTCTTCTTGTTAGAATTCATTTCCATACCTCTGTAGGACTGAAATCCCCATTTTCTTGCTGGCTGTGACTGGAAGTCATTCTCAATTCTTAGAGACCTAAACTCAGATTCTTTCTACTTGACCTCCACCATCTTAGAGCCGGCAACGGCACTTCAAATTCCCCTTGTGCTTGAAATCTCTGATTTGTCCTTCTGCAATCAGCCGGAGAAACTCTCTGCTTTTACAACCTCTATAAAAAAAAAAAAAAAAATTTATGATTAGATCAGGCCTATCCAGGGAACCTCTCTATCCTAAAGTCAATTGTGCCGTACAATATAACCTATTCTGGAACTAAGGAACCTTGATGGTGCAGGGGTTACATGCTCAGCTTAAAAGTTAGTGTTTCCAAACCACACAGGGGCTCTCTGGGGAGGAAGATCTGCTCCCGTAAAGGTTACAGCCTAGAAAACCCTGTGGGGCAGTTGTACTCTGTCACATGGAGCGTCTATGAGTTGAAATCCACTCAATAGCATGTAAGAACAACAAAAGTCCTGGAACTAAAATCCATTATATTCGCCCAAGGTTTATTCAGATAGTGTACACCAGAGCAGGCAGAAGATCTTGGGGGAAATTTTCGCATTCTGCCAACCAAACCTACTTAATTACTTTTGACATATAAATTGATCTCTTCTTGAGCAAATTTACCACATTTGTCCACTTTAGGAAAGTATTTTTTGTATCATGCCAGGTATATTTTCAAGCACAGTAATTAATTATCATCATGTATGGCACAGTGGCTAAGAGCTTGTTGCTAACCAAGAGGTTAGCAGTTTTAATCTACCCACTGCTCCTTGGAAGCCCTATGGGGAAGTTCCACTCTGTCCTATCGGACTGCTATGTCTCAGAATCGATGACAATGAGTTTGTTTGTTTGTTTGTTTTTATAGCAATTAGAGTCTTTGAAATTTGAAGTGATTAAATTGATGTTTTGTTTTTTTCCTATAGTTTCTGAGCCACTCTGGGAATGGTCAGTTCCCATCTTATCCATGACAATTACAGTTTTCCTGGGTTTAATTCTCCCTTCTCTATCATCTTTCCACTCATGCTAAAAACTGTTATTCAGATGCTATGTATTCATAAAAACAAATCCTATATGCAATGCCAGGTTTAAAAATGTTATTTAAACAAGTGGGTGGAAAATAAAAGCTTATGTTGGGGAAAGGAGTGTTTACAGTACTTCTGTGAACACAGATTGAAGTATGGAAGGTTTCAGTATGTTAATACAGCTTAAACAATCCTTACATTAAACACAAAAAAATTTCATTCAGATATTTTCAATTGCCTCTTATTATTTTCTTTTTGTTAGCTTTACTTTGCCAAAAACCTAATGAAATACAACACGTAAAATAAAATAAACCTCAATGCTTCATTCCTAATTCAACACCCTTTCCCATATTTTCTTATCACTTTTAATGATCTCACCTTTCTCTTGTTTTTCCTTCTTGGACTCCTGCTCCTTCAGTACTTTTTATCTTCAGCAATAAAGGCATGAATCTTTTTGATAATCTGGCAAAAATCCCTTGATCTTCACCCACAGAAATGATATATGCACATATATTCAACATTTTGCTTTCAATTTGGGAGACTCCCTGATCCTCTAAAACAATCTCCATTTTATGTCTCCTAAGTTTTGCTCTTTATTTCCGCGAAAAGATTCTTGTGTCCCACATTCCCTTCTCCATTTCCAGAGTTCTCACCCTCAGACAAGGCCTTAGCCCCTCACCCTTCACTGACTGCAATCAGATCCTTGCTCTATCCTCAGGCTGTACTGATTCCATACTCAATGCACCTCACACAAAGACAGGGCTTGAATTTTTCTTTTTCCTCAAAATCTCTTTCAACATATCTTTTTACTCAAAAGTCTCCAGCTCAGTATTTTAGTGTTTATTCTCCTCATCTAATTTACAAAGCCCGTTTTTATCTCTTTTCCCTAAACTAACTGCCTCATCTCACTCCCTAATTACTGCTTGTGGGAAGTACTAAAGCGAGTGTTTTCCTGGCTTCAACCAAATTCAAATTCTTAGCTCTAAATGAAAGTAACTTCTTCCTTGCTTCCTGTATGTCTTTTCCTGCAGGCGACTTCACAGCCACTCTTAACGCCCTCGCCTGTGTCTGTCTGATCTCCGGCAGTGTATGGTGATATGATGCATATGAGCATATGATGTTTGATATTAACCTCAAGGAGATTCGACTCTGCGTATTTTCTCTACCACTAGACTGCAAAGTCAGTAGGAGAACCAGGCTCTGTGTCCTTTGTACCTGCCCCTGTGCCTTGCCTCCCCTCCCAAATTCTCATTAAGAGTATTGTGTTCTCTGTAAGAGCGTATGTACATATGTAGTTAAATGCTAGTTGTGAACATAAATATAAATCAATACATTTTATTTTCTGTATTTTTTCAAAGAAGGAAAAAGGAAACAGTACTTATAATAGAAGTTAATATTGTTTGAAATCCTGTTTTCAAAGTCAGTATGCATTGCTGTCGAATTGATTTCGACGATAGCGACCCTGTGGGATAGAGTAGAGCTGCCCCTAAGGGTTTCCAAGGCTGTGAATCTTTACAGAAGCAGACTGTCACATCCTTCTCCCATGGAGCTGCTGGTGGGTTCGAACTGCCAACCTGTTGGTTAGCAGCTAAACGCTTAACGACTACGCCACCAGAGCTTCTTTTTCAAAGCCTACTTACTGCTTATTAGTTTTAGAAAATAATATCTTTCATGTAATACAATACCCAGACACACAAACACACAAGCACACGCACGCAAATATCATTGTGAAAATACAACATATGATGAAGAAATTTTTCATTCTCTCTGAAAAAAAATAAATAAATTCTTCTTGGGGGTTGCTTAGAGTTTAACTCTGAAACAAAACATTGACAAAGCAGTACAAAAATAATTTGCAACCCGGTAAGCAAATTTCTGGCCCTACAGTGTATTTAGATGTATTCTGGTAACAAAATGGGGGTGGGGGGGAAATAGAGTCACAGTAATGCCTGACACAGGGACAGGTGATGATTTTAAAAGAAACCCTAGCCTTGAAAAGGTTTGGATGGCATTAAGTCAGTGAGAGAGGGAGGGACAGAGTGACTGAGAGGAAACACATAGCAAGAGAACAGCCCTTTTGTGGTAACAAGGCACCCAGCTGTTTGTGCTGGCTTCTTACAGCTCTTTTCCTGGTGCCCTGGGCTCAAGCCGGACTAGAAAACACAAAGGGTCTTCTCAAATACACAGATGGCAGTAATGCCGTTAGCAATGGGTGCAGATTCTTTGCATGTGTTATCTGACAAGCATGTCAGTTATGACATCAGAACAGTCAATCAAGAATCAGCACAGCTACTTGGAAATAGAAATACCTACAGGGATTATGGGGGCAAGGGTGGGTAGTACAGAGTCAAAATTAGTCACAATAGTAGCTCATTTTACTTTTCAATGCTGAAAGGAGGAATTTGGTGATTGAGGCACAAAATAATTGCTACGTTATTAATCTGCACTATAGCTTTTTTTTTTTTTATAGCTGTACCTCTAGGCTGGTGGCCGGGGAAATATCTGTTATGTTTATACTTACTTTTTGAGAATTAAGAGTATGTCAAACCAAAACTTTACGGGACGGTGTAAGAACCTAACTTGGGAAGTGCTGAAAAAAAAATGTACCCTTTGGAATTATTTCTTGTTCCCCTTTTCACCCTGCATATACAGAGGAGCATATATTAGACTTACATTTGCCATAGAAAATTGATTCATTTCAATAGTGCCTTTTCGAAGAATAGGATACTTCCTAGACATCGTGACATTCATTTGCTCTACTGTTTTCTCTGTTGGATTTCTCTTTTTGTCAGGCAATATTTCTTGCCTTGATGTGTATACTTATTTATTTTTAACATCAGATGAATGCAAAACATTGCATAGAGCTGAGCAAGCCTCATAGTGATACACAAAACGCACACATGTCAAACATCTGCCAGTTGGTTTACCTAGGCTGTTATCAGCTACCTCTATGTACTTGGTGAACAGTGTTACAACTTTCCATCCTGTTCCAGGTAACCTTCCACCACTCTACAGTGACTCATGAGTAAGCTGCCTTTAGTCTCAAGGATTCTGTCTATATATGTGATATTAAACTCTTATATATGTTTTCCAAATATTTTCTCCTACCCTGTATGTTGTCTTTCTACTTTCTGAATAATACCACTTGATGCACAAAAGCTTTAAATTCTGATAAAGTCCAGTTTACCTACTTTTTTCTCTTGTTGCCTAAAAGAAGGTCTTGAAGTTTTACCTCTATGTTTTCTTCTGAGAATGTCATGGTTTTTGCTCCAATATTTAGGTCATGGCCCATTTTGAGTTAATTTTTTGTGTGTCGTGTGAGGTACGGGTCCAGCTTTATTCTTTTCTATGTGGAAATCCAGTTGTTCTAGCACCTTTCATTGAAGAGACTGTTTTTTCCCCGTTGAGTTAATTTTGCACTCTTTTCGAACATAAATTGGCCATAGATGCATGGGTTCATTTCTGGATTCTCAAATCTCTCTCATTGGTCTATATGCTTATTCTTATGCTACCCATAAAAACCACCGCTGTTGAGTCGATTCTGACTCATAGCGACCCTATAGAACCATACTATTTTTATTGGTTATTATAACATCTTGAAATCAAGAAGTGTGAGTCCTCCTACTTTGCTCTTTTTTTTTCCCCCTCAAGATTGTTTTAGCTATTGTTATGTTATAAATCTTAACTCCTTGATACGTTAATAAGACAGTATTGGTGTAGACTGTGTCTTAAGTCAATCTGTTTTGAGATTAAATAAGCAAATGAGCAAGCACAGATAGGGAACATAGATGCTAAGCCAGATGAAAATCATCCAGAAACTAAATAACAAGGACCTTCCCACAGACCCTACAAAGACAGAAAGCCGTCTTCTAGAATTCAGACGTCTAGTCTCCTAAACAGTGAAAAAATAAATTTCTGTTTGTTAAAACCACCCACTTGTGATTTTTCTGTCATACCAGCATGAGATAACTAAGACAGCTATTCAGGGTCAATTACAATTCCTTATGAATTTGAGGGCTGACATTATCAATTGAAATTTTAATAGGAATTGAGTTGTATCATAGACCACTTTAATTAGAATCCATATCTTAACAATATTAAGTCTTCCAGTCCATAAACATGGAATATCTTTCCGTTTACCTAAATCTCCTTTAATTTTTTTCAGCAATGTTTTATGGTTTTCAGTGTGAAAGTTTTACCACATTGCTTAAATTTATTTCTAGGTATTTTATTCTTTTAGATGCTGTTGTAAAAAGAATGATATAATTAGTTTTTTTACAGATTGCTGCTGATGTATAAAAACACAACTGATTGCACATGGAAATTTCGATGAACTAAGTTATTAGCTGTAGTAGCTTCCTTCAGCCTATGGAAGTTTCTTTAGCAATTTTTTTTGTCAATTCAGGTCTTAGTAGAATATTGTTCCCTCAGCTTTTTTTTTTTTTTTTAATGTCTTCAGGAAACCCTGGTGGTGTAATGGTTGAGTTCAGCTGCTAACCAAAAGGTTGGCGATTTGAATCCATCAGGTGCTCCTTGGCAACCCTATGGGGCAGTTCTGCTCTGTTTCAGAGGGTCACTAAGAGTCAGAATCAAATCAACGGCAATGGGTTTGGTTTTCATTAACGAATTCAATTATTAGGGTAGTTTTTTAAAGGTATTTTGAAGATAAAATTCTAGGTTGACAGATTTTATTGTTCTTTCAGCGTTTTAAAGATGCCTTCCATTTGGTTCTGATGCCCATTGTATCTAATGAAGTCAGCCACTGTGCTTTACCCATGAAAATTATGGATCTTGTTTTTCTAGTTTCTTCTAGATATTCTCTTTATTTTTGTTTTCATTAGTGATATTATGATGTATCTAGTGCTGCTTATATTCGTGATGATGTCGCTTTGGATTCCCTGAGCTTCTCAGATCTGTGGGTTCATTTCTGTGGTCAATGTTAGAAATTTTTCAGATGCTATGTTTTGCCTTACTCTTTCTAGGCCTCTGATTGTATGGATAAACCATTTGCTATTTTCTCACAGGGCATGGGTGCTTTATTTACTTCTATCATTTTTTCTCTTTGTACATATGTATGATAATTTTTATTGCTCTGTTTTTTATTCTGTTAATCCTTTTCCACTCTTATGGATTCATCTAATTTGTTATTGAGTTCTTTGAATAAATTCAATTTTGACAATATATTTTTCAGTTCATTTTTATAAATAGATAAAAAGATATATATATACATATTTGTAAGGATATCCCATATTTCTGCTGATATTCTTCACCTGTTTCACACATTTTATTCTCTTTCTATTACATTCATTAATGTGTTTGCAAAATTTGTTTTAAATTCTGCTAGTTCAAAGGTCTGAGTCATCTATTTCTTCTCTTTTGTGTCTATTGTATATTTTGATTCTTGTTTCTGGGTCATTTTTTTTTCTTTGATTCTTCATATGATTTTTTTTTTAATTATGTGCTGAATAAAGTGTAGTAAATACTGAAGTATGTATCATTTATTCCAACAATGGAAACACTTTTATCTTGGGCTAGTACACTAGAATAGAAACCTCAGTCAATTTCAGCTGTGGTTGAAATGGGTCAAAGTTTTGTTACATTGTTATTTATTTATTTTGACATATTTTGTTGTTGTTATTGAGAATATACACAGCAAAAAACACACACCAATTCAACTGTTTCCGCATGTAAAATTCAGTGACATTGAGTACATTCTTTGAGTTGTGCAACCATCCTCACTCTCCTTTTCTGAGTTGCTTCCCCCCCATTAACATAAACTCATTGCCGCCTATCTAATCTTTCAAGTTGCTGTTGTCACTTTGATCTTATATAGATAGTTCCTAATGAACATAATGTTCAAGGCAGACTTTTTTTTTTTCTAGTTAAGCTAAACTGTGGTTGGTTTGAAGATTTCAGAGGATATTTTTGGTTTAAGTTTTAAAGTTTATCTCAGGGCAGTAGTTTCAGGGATTCATTCAGCCCCCATGAATCCAGGATTCTGGATTCCACAGGAATTTCAAATTCTGTTCCGCCTTTTTCCTCTTTTGCTCAGGATTCTTTTATAAAATCTTGATCAGAATGTTTGTTATACGCATTATTTATATTTAGTTCATCACTTGTTAAAATGTTTTCAAGGTAAGATCAGGATTTCTCATGTCACTCGGCTTGTGATTTGAGAGCATAGGTAGGACTCCAAAGATCTCTCTGCATCTTCAAGATCAGCTGTCAGGGTTTTTTTTTTTGTTTATTTGTTTGTTTTTGTTTTGTTTTTGTCAGAGGAGACTTCTCTGTATTACGACATAGCCTCCAGCTTTTTTGGGTTGGTCGAGAATCCTACCCTGGTTCTCTGTGTCTTGGAAGATGTCCTCTATTCTGCTGTCCTACTCCTAGAGCACAGTGGGCCTTTGTTGTATACTCATTGAAGGTACTGTGTGCCTTGGAGAGCATCTTTTCCATCCTGTTCTCTTTTCAGCCTTTGTTTTATGGAATTCATATACTCAAGGAAGGTCACATGCACCAGAGGTGGTTTCTCAACCCTGTGTCCTGTCCCAATTTTGCCCACACTGCTCCACCTTTCGTAAAGAACTGAGAAAAAGAATTGGTAGATTGATACAACCTCATTCTGTCAATAGGAGTCCTAAGATTATAATTCATTTTGTTAGGTTTGTTAATAATAAGTAAACTGAGGCTCCATTTGACCTAGTGATTAAGTCATTGCAAACCCCTTTTGTGACAAGGACATCTGTTAACCATAAAGTTCCTTAGAATTTAATGCAAAGAATGTAATTTTAGGTAATTTGTGTTACTTCCTGAGAGATAACTCTTAGAATTCCCTGAATAATTAAGGCCTGTCTTACCATTTTCAAACCTCTGGAGTACCTAAACATTTGTGCAAATGAGTGGACTCCTTCTACACCGCTCCCCCACCCCTGCCAGGTCATAGACCATCAAGTAACCGGACTCAGTAAGAGGGAATAGGGGACATGGTTCAATCAATATGCTAAGATTAGCCAATCGTTAATTTTCTATTCTACTCCCTCCTCTTTCAAAGCTTCATTGTAATTATCCTACATTGAGTGAAATATATATATATATATAATATATATATATATATATAGATGAAAAAATTGTCTTCTGATATGTATATAGAATAACTTCTGGAGTAAATCCTGAGTTTTAATTTATGTTTTAATCATTTTTTAATAGGTTACCCAGGAACATTATATATTGTAAATGTTTGGGTAGTTTTTATTTCTCCTCCTAGCAGGATCATTACTCTATTTTCCCTAACTAGAATTTAGGTCATTTATATTTCTTTGTCACAGTTTTCTTTTGTGTGCGCGTGTGTGTGTGTGTGTGTGTGTGTTGTTTTGTAGCTTTTTCTTCATCTTACAGAGCAGAAGTCTCCAGTAACTTTCAACAATCTATAAAGATATATTTTTGAAATATTTATCAGTTCCAAATGCATCAATTTTATACACTACGTTTCATAAGTTATTTAACCACAACCGTTCCCATAGTTTATGATTTCTTCAGGCCCTAGCTATATATTTTCATAGAATATCTTTTTCCAGTAACCAGTAGGAAGAAGTCAGTAATTTCTACATATTCATAGAAGTTTTATCTTCCCATTGAGGCACAATTGGCTGATCACCTTCTTCCTGTATGTCCCTAAAAAATTTTCTTACACTCTACCTTACTTTCTTTACTCTGCCTCTGTTTGGTAGGCTCAGTGAGGACAAGAACTGTGTGTGCCTGTCTTGACTATGTTCGCCACCCTATATTGTGGAGCCTGGCACACAGCAGGCACTCAATATTTGTGTTCAATATATGGATATTTAACAATTTATTGTCTCTGTAGATATTTCCTTGAGAACTACTACCAAGACTCTGTGAGGCAGGTATTCTCATATCTATAGGCGGCATTGGTCCTTCTCGATCTAAACGAAGACAATCAGGTGCAATTTTTCCTTCCATCCATATATAAAACTCCACATAAACCTCTATTTTTCTGGTGTTGTTTGTAACCAGTAAATAATATAAGCTGCTTCCATTTATCTACCCTAAAACTAAAATTCTGAATATTTTGATTGAAATCTTGAAACTGCAAATGTCTTAGCTGTACTTTCAACATTTCCCAAACTGTTTGTTTTTCACAAAGGACATTTCAAATCAATTTGCACTAAATTTAAACAGCAAGCATAATACAATTCTATAACAAATATTTAAAGCAGTGTATTTGCCTTTCAATGGAAAGCAGTAAATGTGGAAGTAAAAAATAACATAAATACCATTACAATAGAGGTTGTTTTCTGAAATTTGTATTAGTTTTGTAATATAGAGAGTTGAGAAAAATATTTTGATTTCAATTAATAGAACTCTGCTTTAAGCAAAAGTTACAGGTTATCACTAGGTACCAAGTAAATAAATAGTTAAATATAGTACAGCATGGATCTTACCCAATTTGCCAATATGTAGGATACTGAATGGCTGCCAAACTGCTACATGTCTCAGGAGGCAGGAAGACTTGGCGTCAATTTTAAATGATAATTGGAAATTTCAGCACTTAGTGTTCCATCAGTTAGCATTTTTGTCCTGTCCAAAGATTTGATAACAATTTGCAAAATAGTGCTGGTGAGTACAGATATCTAGAGGAAGTTTAGCAAGTTCAAATGAGAGAAAATAGCAAAAAAGCTAAAATAATCATTTGTGGTTTGTGGAAACTTTGTCAGTTTTCCAAATCTTATCAAATTCCACTCTAAGTTCAGGGAAATGAAGTATGAAGCAGGAAATCACAATACTGATGCAAGATTATTGTCATGTTTTACATTTTATTATTTTAGCATTGGTTAGTAGTTTGAGGACTTGAATAATATTTATAAAATATTTATATATAATATAAATATAATATAATTTACATATTTATAAAATATTACTAATGTAACCTCTAAAATATTTTATTTATGTTTATTAAGTTAAAAAAACATTTTTGCATTTAATAATCAAAGGCATTCGATTTTCTTTAATTTATACACATATTTTACTAAAATATTTGGTCATGATTCTGAAATATTTGCATCTGATTTTATTCAAAATAATTATATTTAGCATTTGCATGTGTTCCCAGTAAATACGATTATTTATAACAAAGTTGTTTTTCAGTGACAAATAAGGAAAATCACGCATACTTAGAAGACAGTGTCAGTCACTCATTCCTTTATGGGTTTATCACTTCCACAAATCTTTATTGAACACCTAGGATACTTATTAAGGATCAGAAATTGTCTCTACCCTAAGGGGTTGAGTGGTGAGAATGTTTATTAATCAGAACACAAAATAGAATAGGAAATCCTATGAAGCCAAATTATTTTTCAAGCCTTAGCTTTCGTCTAAATTATTCCATATTCCTTAAATTTTATTAAAGATTTCTTAATTAGTTTCTAATATCATTCAAAGTTTTTCAGCATTAGACCATTTGTAAGAACTAAAATGGTTCTAATGCTAGAGCAGGGCCTAATATTTTAAACAAAGATTAATATTCTAGTAATCAGTTGATAAAATCTGTAAGAGCTAGCAATCTGAAGAGTGAGAAAAATAATTTTCTAGGTAGATAAAATAGAATATCAGAAGGCTTCTGATAGAAAATAACTTATTTTACTTCAAAACCAAGAGAAATTTACTGTAGCGAGGCAATCTTTATGAAATACGTGCATGAAAATATAGGATCAGATCATAAAGTTCATTATAAAAAAGTTTGGAATTATTTTGAAGACCTAAGAAATCAGTGGAAATTTTGAAGCATAAGAAGAATTTAATTTGGGTTTACATTTTGCTTTTCTGTGATATAATTGATTGGACACTGGTGAGATAGGCAGAATTCTGGTGTAAACACGTTCGTATAATTCTGTCCCCTTCAATGCGTATGGAACTTATGACTAGCTTATAGCAAACAGGGTATGGTAAAAGTAATGGAATGTCACTCCCTTGATTTTTTTTTTGATTAGGTTTCTTTATATGGCACAAATGATGCGATATCAATTCTATTATTGTTACATTATATACGACCCAGTCAGCCAACTGGAGGGAGAAATTCTTCCGCTGAACTTGAAGAAGTAAATAGCTGTGTTGTCATCTGCTTAAGGAGAGGGCCACATGATAGTGGATGGTTTCTAGAACCTGACGTAGCCTCCAGCCAACAGCTCAAAATAAGCTGGGACTCTCAGCCACTCATCTGCAAGGAAATGGGTTTTGCCAAAAAACTGAATAAATTTAGAAGCAGATTCTTGCTGAATTGGTGCTCCAGAGGAAAACACAGCTCAGCTAACTTGATTAAGACAGTCTCATAAAACTCTGATAAGAGGACCCATTTAATTCATGCCTGGAATATTAATCCGTGGAGGTTGTGAGGTAGTAAACGTGTTTTTAAGCCACCAGGTATGTGGCAATTTGCTGTGCGGTAATAGAAAACTCCCTCACACGTCTGGCAGTTTGTCGCACTGTGGGGGCTTGCATGTTGCTGTGATGCTGGACGCTACGCTGTCGGTATTCAAATATCAGCAGGGTCACTCATGGTGGACAGGTTTCAGCCAAGCTTCCAGACTAAGACAGACTAGGAAGAAGGACCCAGCAGTCCACTTCTGAAAAGATTTAGCCAGTGAAAGCCTTATGAATAGCAGTGGAACTTTGTCTGATGTAGTGCCAGGTGACGAGCCCCTGGGATTGGAAGGCACTCAAGAGACAACTGGGGAAGAGCTGCCTCCTCAAAGTGGAGTCTTCCTTAGTGACATGGATGGAGTCAAGCTTTTGGGACCTTCATTTGCTGATGTGGCACTACTCAAAATGAGAAGAAACAGCTGCAAACATCCAATAACGATAGGAACCTGGAATGCACAAAGTATGAATCTAGGAAAATTGGAAATCATCAAAAAAGAAATGGAATGCATAAAGATTGATATTCTAGGCATTAGTGAGCTGAAATGGACTGGTATTGATCATTTTGAATCAGATAATCATATGGTCTTCTATGCTTTTTTTTTTTCTTTCAGTTTGATTTGTTCAATTCAAAATATCTTGGAGCCAGTACGCCCTTTTCACTTAAAAAATATGAAAAATAAAAAAACAAGTAAATATTTGAAAATGATAGCATTAGCAACATGAAAAGACAATCAATAAGGAGAAAATAAATGCAAATCATATACCTGACAACTGACTTTTATCCAGAATATAAAAAGAATTCTTATAACTCAATAATAATAAATAAATAAAGCTCAATTTTAAAATGGGCAAATATCTGAACAGACATTTCCCCCAAAGAAGGCAAACAAAGCCTAAGCAGCACATGGAAAGATACTCGACACCATTAGTCATTAAGAAAATGCAAATTAAAACCACAAAAAAATACCCTTGTATACACACTAGAATGACTTCAATGAAGCCCTGGTGTCACAATGGTTAAAGCGCTTGGCTGCTTACCCAAAAGTCAGAAGTTGGAACCCACCAGCTGTTTCTTGGGATAAAGACCTGGTGATCTGCTCCCATAAAGTTTACAGGCTAGGAAGCCTTATGGGGCACTTCTACTCTGCCCTATAGGGTCACTATGAGTTGGAATTGACTCGATGGCACACAACAACAACCATAGGGTGACTTTAATGTAAAAGACATACAAGTATTGGTGAGATTCAAAAGCTCACACATTGCTCATAACTTCTATACTCCTTCCAAAAATAAAGCATTGCTGTGAGTTGATTCCCATTCACAGAGTAGAGCTGCCCCATAGGATTTCCAAGGTTGTAAATCTTTGCAGATGCAGACTGAATAGTGGCTGGTGGGTTTGAGCCACCAACCTTTTAGTTAGCAACTGAGGGCTTTAACCACTGTGCCACCAGGGCTCCCCTACACATGGCTAGTAGGAATGTAAAATGGTACAGCTACTTTAGAAATCAGTTCAGCAGTTTCTAAAAGGGTGAAAACATAAATTTACTATGTGACCCAGCAATTCCCCTTCTAGGTATATTCAAGAAAACGTATTCCACACAAGTGTTTTACATGAATGTTCGTATCAGAGTTATTAATAATACTGAAATAGTGGAAACAATCCAAATGTCCACCCAACTGTGGAAGTCTAAACAAATGTGGTATATCCATACAATGGAATATTAGTGAGCAAAAAAAAAACAATGATCTACACCTGCTGCAACATTGACAAATCTTAAAAACATTACATTGAGAAAGAAGATAGATTATTGGCTGTGAGGGGCTGAGAATGGGAATGGGGATTGGCTGCAAATGGGCACAAAGAATCTTTATGGGGTGATTGACACATTCTAAAAATGGATTTTGGTAATGATTGCACAACTTTGTAAATTTACTACAATTCGTTGAATTGCATACTTAAGATGGGTAAATTATATGTTATGTGATTTATAGCTTAATGAGGCTGTTGAAATAAGTGTATTTAGTTGTAGATATAAAGAGTGCACCTAAAATGAATAAAAAAATTGAAAATGCAAATAAGCAAAAATAGATAAATGAACACATAATAAATAATTAAAATTGGTCTTGAAACTGCCTGCTGTGTTATAAAAGCATTTCCAACTGTATACTAAATTTCTGAAAGACCTAAATAATTTATTATTCTTTATTTCCACCAAACTATGTGGCATAATGCTAAATATAAATAACTGTTATTGGATTAATTGATGTAGATATAGGACTAAATGATGTTACTTAATCAAGAGAATTACAGCAGTGATAGTTTACTACCCAGTAAGGATAGGAATTAAGGGTATAAGCTCAGATATAGTCTACTGAAGTTCCAATTTCAAGTAAACATTTTTTTGGTTAGTAATTTTGGCAAATTCACTGTTTTTGTGTCAGTTATCACATTAGTAAAAAGATGAATATAATACTGCTTATCTAATAAGGCTGCTGTTTTAATTAACTAAATTATTAAATGGATATTTCTTATAATGGTATTTGACATATAAAGATCTAGTGAATTTGATCTGTTATTTCTATTATCCTACTTATCAAGCATTACTTCAGTATGTATTACATGATATGTTTAATCTATTTGTTTTAGAGGTATAGGGTTTTTCATGTTAAAAACTTATTGTGAAGTAACTCCATTTTGGTTAATAGCAAAATAAGTTGTATTCAGCAAACTATCAGACAAATTATAATAAATGAATAGTCAAACATATCCATAAGTATATAAATAAAATACCTCTGTTAAAATCACTTAAAAAGCTCTTTGAAGGCACTGGAGAGGAGATGAAAGCATGGAGAAATAAATGTGATTCAAAGTTTGAAAGAAGTGAACTGCTTTGGATGAGATATATGTTTATATGCCTTTTTCCTTGAGACGCTTCCTTATCCTAACGGCATGGGTGACTGGAAATCAAACATAAATTTCCAATCTATTGGCTTAAAATTCCAGAGTGCCTCAATGGAGAAATTAAATCCATGGATGGTAGAAGTAACAGAGGGAATAGCCACCCACTCTGTGTATAAAAAATTAGTTGCCATTGATTTGACTCTAACTCATGGCAACCCCAACTCATGGAGACATCAGCTCATAGGAGTTCCATGTGTGTCAGAGTAGAACTGCGCACCATAAAATTTTTAACAGCTAATTTTTTTTTTCAGGAGTAGATCACCAGGCTCTTTATCCAAACTGCATTGGGTGAACTCGAAAATTCAACCTTTCTTTTAGCAGCTGAACATGTTAACAATTTTCACCACTTAGGGCCTCCAACTCTGTGTATATTCCTCACAAATGCTTGGCTGACCACCAAACTCTCAGTCAACTTTGGGAGACTCTAAGGACCCTGGTGGGAAAAGTTGAAAATCTTATAAACAGCCAGAGAAAAGGAAGTCACATTACCAAAAATAAATGAATTAATGGATACCAAAAATATCAAAGATAACAGACTTTTCATTAGAAACAGTGGAGTCCAGATCACAGGAAAAAGACATTTTGCAGGAGAAAAAAAAACAGTCATAATTGATGAACCTCTATAAAAACTAATGAAGGAAAAAAATTTTAAATGCATGGATTTCTATATCAGTAGCTACATAAGTTATATGAATCTATAGTCTACACATAGCTAGAACAAATAAAATGAACATATGCAACTGAAAACCTGACTTACCAATATGCCTCAGGGGAAAAAAAATCAGAATTGATGCACATCTATTTTTTGGCTAAAATTTTTCCATAAAAATCTATTCCAAAGTTCGTTGGTTTAAAACAAACAAAAAATACATCTCACAGTTCTGGGAGTTGATTGGTCTCAGCTGGGAGTTTCTCAGTGAGGTTTATCATGCAATTGCAGTCAGATCATGGCCGAGGCTTGCGCCACCTGAAGGCTTGACCTGGGGGGAATTCCAAGGTGGCTTCTTTGCTCACTTATCTGGCACCTCAGGACTCTTCCATGTGGGTTCTTTTTTCAGCAGAGTAGTTTGAGCTTCTTACATGGGCAGTTCAGTCTCCAGGAGTTAGTGGAAAAAAATCAGACCACTTATCTGATCAAAGCAGATACAGAACTCCAGAGTCAAAATGGTGGATGCAAGTGGCAAGACTACATTGCAAAAGATGAGGGATGGTATCTATTATTCCTCACATCTCTGGAAAACTAAAATTTGCAACATTTCACTGTGCAACTTCCTGTCAGTAACATTTATATCTCTATCACATGCACAGTATACTTACCTACTCCTCCCCAGAAGATCTCTGGTGGCGCAGTGCTTAAGTGCTCTGCTGCTAACCAAATGGTTGGCAGTTTGAACCCCCTAGCCACTCCACAGAAGAAAGATGTAGTAGTCTGCTTCAGTAAAGATTATAGCCTTGGGAACACTATGGGCAGTTCTACTCTGCCCTACTGGGTCGCTGTGAGTCAGAACTGACTCAATGGCAATGAATTGGTTTTTGGTACTTCTCCCCCAAGCACCCAAAATCTCACCCCATTAATGCACCAGCTCAAAATACAATATAGTATCATCAAAATCAAGTTAATGTATGGATGAATCTTTTAATGTGTAGTTCCTCAGGTTTAACTCCTCAAACACAATTTTTCATAACCCCAAATTTATGAAAAAAAGGAATGACTCACCCTGCTCCACACATACTCTACATACAATGGGATACAGGGATAATAACAATAGCTACTCCTTTTCAAAAACAGAGAAGAATGGTGTGAGGCAAATAGCAGCAAGTGAGTGGTCCATAGGAATTTTAAAAAAAATCCAGTATGGCACATGTTACTAGATTCGTGATTAGTGCCCAACCCTTCTCCCTAGGTGTTGTTCTCTATGGTTCCCAGTTTTCTGCCTTCTAGGGCCCTGGTTCCACTCTCAGAGTCAGCCCTCCTTTGTCTCAAGAAATGGCCCTAGTCTGAGGCATCAAACCCTGGGGTGGGACCCTACACACAGGAAACTTGTCTGATGATAACGCTTGCTGTTCTACTCATCCAAGCCTTATTTATTCTGTGAGTAATGAACACCTTTTGACCACCCCACGCCATTGGAACAGTGCCTGGTCTGAGCTATGCTCGAAATGGTCTTCACTAAGAACTTGTGAATGTGGTATACTGCACATAGATTTAAAGACTTGGATTAAAATGTGTGTCTTCTTTCAAGCCCTTGCTACTTGCATAGTGAACTATCTAATAATTCTATTACTGTAATATTATATTAATGGGTCTTTATTTCATTATATTCCAACATATTAGATTGCTTATTTGTCTCTCCACTAGGATATGGGTTCCTTGAAGGAAGGTACTGGGGTTTCAACTCTGAGTCCAGTGTTTAATACAGTGCAAGGCTCAAAATATATATTCGATAAATGTTTCTTGCATTCATTAATGAATTAATGAACTTGGTAATTAAACCACTTTCTATCCCAGATTTTAAAAATGTATGTTTAAAGCCTAAATTTGGTATCTACTAGTCTAAAATGTAACATTTTAGATTTCCATCACCTGGAAATCTACACTAATGGAAGTACTATTATGAAATGATTTTGCAAATGCAATTAAAATTGCAAGTCAGTTGACCTTAAGATACAAAGATTACCTGGGTGAATTGGGCTGAATCCAGTTAGTACCTCCAAAGCAAATGAAAAGAGAAGAGGGAGTCAGAATGAGGCATGAGGGAGAATCAACACAAGGTTCCTGACTTTGAAAGTAGTGGAGGCCACATATAAGGACTTGAGATTGCTCTCTAGGAGCTGAAAACAACCTCTGGGTAACAGGCAGCAAAGAAACGATCCTATAACTACATAGAAATGAATCCTGCATACAAGATGATCCTGGAAGAGGATGCTTGCCTTGAACCATCAGACAGGAATGCAGTCCTGCAGATACCTTGAATCTGGCCTTGTGGGACTCTAAGCAGATAACCTAGCCACCCCATGCTCCACTTCTCACTGACAAAACCATGAGCTTATAACGAGTGTTGTTTAAAATGAGTGTTGTTTTAAACTACAGATTTGTAGTAATTTGTTATACAGTAATAGAAAACAAATACCATTTTGGCCGATGTATTAGAATTGTCTTTTTGTGTGGTTACCTCTTTCCGCAAAATACATCAGTTCTAAAGCAAGATAAAAACTTCTCCTTCCTTCCTTTTACTCTTTCTTCTTTCTTTCTTACCTTATCTACATAGGGCTTTGCGTCTTATCACACATTTCTACTACACAGGATTTTGATGATCTTGTATCATCTTGGTATACACCCCTGGTGAAAACAGTTACAGAGTCATCACAGCTGCAAAGCGGTGATAGTCACACACTTTTGGGTGTGTGAATGCCAAGGCTGCATACATCACAACAGAGCCGGTGGGATAGGACCAGTAGTTCTTACCATCTCTGGAAAACTCTGTGGCAAATAGCATGTACTAGTCTCTTTTTTATTTATTTTATTTTATTTTATTTTATTTTATTTTATTTTATTTTATTTTATTTTTTTACCATTTAAAATTAAAAAATAAAAATGTTAGCCCACTTTTATAGAAAAAAAGTAGTTAAGTTTAGCATACTTTAAAAAAATTACTCTTTTGTTTTTTATAGATTATAAAAACTCATTATACAAATAAAATACGTTTTAATTAAATAACACACTCAAGCCAGTTTTTTTTTTTTTGGTAGGATTGATAGATTTTATTCAAATAGAAGTGGGGATGTATATTAACCAATTTTATTTACAACTTAAAATTTTAATAAGTGTTAAATAGTAAAATTACCCAAAATAAGCCAAAAGAAGATCAATAGAAATATAGCCTAAGATATTTTGTTCACAACTTTAAGATAACGTTTTATTACTGAGTCAAATATAAGCCATGCAGTTACTAAAATATTATGTGTATATATTGGCCTCTTAATATCATTTATAGACTTATATATACATAAGTGTTACTTTTGACATTAAAAATAAAGAATGAAATTTGTCTCTTTCCTGTGAAACCTGTGCTTGGTTTGTGATGCAAAAATACCTAATTCTCTGGAGAACATCAAGAAAGCACACAGAAAAAAACAAGGTCATTTCCATCCTTGCTCTGATGCTTGTTAAACAGGAAAAAAGTTGGCTCACATATGGTCGATGTTGAAAACTACAGCAAAAAATTCACTGCATTTGTGTGAATGTCAAAATACACTTTCTTCACAAAATTCTGAACCTTGCATAGGGGGCAGATCAGGGTACCTTAACTTAAGTGTATCATCAAATTGGAGCTCACAAAATTCTTACCCATGTCTCAGAGTCAAGTTCTCAGTCTCAGCAGAAAATATTCAAAGAAAGGATCTCTCAATCAGCCATACCCTTATGTTCAAAAGGAGGGAACAGACTGCTCTGTTGTAAAGCTATTCTTGGCAGTATTCAACAAGACCTGAAACTTGTTGATTCTGTTCTGCATACTCAAGCCCAGGCAGTCACAAAAACAATCCAGCCCTTTTTGAGATGATTGTTTTCAAGAGATTCTGTTTCCTTTTACAACATGTTCTGCAGTGTCTCACAAAGACCTGTTAAACTGGCCCTCAAAGGAAAAAATGTCTGCTAAGCAGGCCAACATTTACAGTCATACTTCATTTTGAAAATACTCAGTAGAGTCAAGTCTGCCATTTTTTGAAACCACTTCACAAACTCACCTTTCAGCTCAAACACACTTTTGATCATTTTTCCTCTGCTAAGCCAGATTTCTATATGTATCATTTCTCTCTCTATATATATATGTATATCATTGCTGATGTTGGATGGATCATGGGTGAAAATGGAGAATACCAGAAAGATGTTTACCTGTGTTTTGTTCACTACACAAAGGCATTCGACTATGAGAACCATAACAAATTATGGATAACATTGTAAAGAATAGGAATTCCAGAACATTAAATTGTGCTCATGAGGAACCTGTGCATAGATCAAGAGGCAGTCGTTCAGACAGAACAAGGGAATACTGTGTGGTTTAAATTCAGGAAAAGTGTGCCTCAGGGTTGTATCATTTCCTCATACTTATTCAATCTGTATGCTGAGCAAATAACCTGAGAAGCTGGACTATATGAAGAAGAATGGGGCATCAGGAAAAAAGGAAGACTCATTAACAGCCTGTTTTGTGCAGGTAACACAACCTTGCTTGCTGAAAATGAAGGACTTGAAGCATTTACTGATGAAGAGCCTTCAGTATGAATTGCCTCACAAAGAAAACAAAAATCCTCACAACTGGACACAGTAAGCAACATCATGATAAAAAGGAGAAAAGACTGCAGTTGTCAAGGATTCCATTTTACTTGGACCCACTATCAACATCCACGGAAGCGGAAGTCAAGAAATCAAATGACTCAGTGCTTTGGGCAAATCTGCTGCAAAAGATCTATTTAAACTGTTAAAAAGCATAGAAATCACATTGAGGAATAAGGTGCTCCTGACCCAAACCATGGTGTTTTCAATCAACTAATTTGCATGCAAAAACTGGGTAATGAACAAGGAAGACCAAAGAAGAATTGATGCCTTTGAATATAGTGTTGGCACAGAATATTGATGATACCGTGGACTGCCAAAAGAATGAACATTTCTGCCTTGGAAGAAGTACAACCAGAATGCTTCTTAGAAGCAAGGATGGTTAGACTTCATCTCACACACTTTGGACATGTTATCAGCAGGGACCAGTCCCCAGAGAAGGACATCATGCTTGGTAAATTAGAGGATCAGTGAAAAAGAGGAAGGCCCTCAATGAGATGGAGTCACACAGTAGCTGCAACAATGGGCTCAAGCATAACAATGATTGTGAGAATGGCACAGGACTGGGCAGTGTTTCATTCTGTTGACTATGAGTCAGTACCTACTTGAGGGCATCTAACAACCACCAACAAACAACAACAAAGCATCAGATTTCTACATGTAGCAAATTTATGTGCTCTTTCTCCAGGTATACATCTGTTTTAAAACATTTTCGTTTACTCTGGACTTTTTTCACTAAGTCAAGCATTTTTGTAGCATCATTCAGACTTTATTTTAATTTCACCTCCAACGACTTTTGTCACCAGTACTTCTCCATAAAGAAAGTAGTGTTGTGACTATGTCAAACTTTCCTCTTTGTTTTTGTTTTTGCAAGACACATAAAACCTCTCATGGAACCAACCATTGGTAACGCACCATCAGTACAGGTGCAAACACAGTTCCTCCAAGATAGACTTTAATATATGGGTATCACATATTATAAGGAAAAATATTAAATACATCCTTGGTCTTTGCTTGTTTTCGGCCACTCTTTGCATCAGGAAAAGAAATCGTTTAATTTCACCATTATTCACAAATCTTACGTTCACAGATCTACTTCATGACATTTGCTAGGAAACTCACAGTTCTGATAAGCTGTTTATTTATTTTTTCAATTGATTAAACAAATCCTCTTAAACATAACACAGCATGATATTAATATGTCAGTTATCCTAATGTGTGAGAGTGGAGTCTTTCCAAATTTTGCTGTTTTTGGTACTAGCATTTTAATTACTATAATTTTACATGGTGGTATTTCTTACCAACTGCGTGACTTTTCCTTTCCTTGATAATAAATTTTGCTACTAAATAACTTGCTTCCTAACATTTTTCACACTTGTGACTTTTTAAAATGAAAACTTACTTATTTTTTATTGTGATTCCAACACCCATTTAAAATAACACGCACCTTTAAGTGTTAAATGGCTGTGACTAGTAGTAAAGTATAATTTTAATTTTGTTAGAGTCACTGCCATATTTTTAGGTTGTTTGCCGCAGATGATAGACAATGAAATTAGACAGCCTTGCTTACTGGCCCTGTGAAGCCCATTGATAAGAAGCTTTCATTGTAATAGCAGTGTCTTAGTTTCTGAGGACTGTCATTAAAAAAAATGGAAACCCTGGTGGCTTAGTGGTTAAGTGCAACAGCTGCTAACCAAAGGGTTAACTGTTCAAATCCTCCAGGTGCTCCTTGGAAACTCTATGGAGCAGTTCTACTCTGCCCCATAGGGTGGCTATGAGTCTGAATCAACTTGTCATCACTGTTTTTTTTTTTTTTTTTTGGTCATTAAAAATATAATAAAGTTGGTGCCTTAAAAGGATACAGATTTGTTTTCTCAAAGTTCTGAACGGAGTCCTAATCAGAGTCTAGATCTTGTCAATTCCTTCTGGAGGCTTTGAGAGAGAAACTGTTCCATGCCTTTGTCCTCATTTCTGGTGGCTGTTGGCACTATTTGACATTCCTTTGCTGCTGATATGCGCATCTGCCTCTGTTGTCACATGGTATGTCTTCACCTTGTGGGTGGCTGTTTTCGTGTTGGTCCTTCTTTTTTTTTTTAAAAAAAAAACACCACTCAGAGGGGATTAGGGCTAGGATTCACCCAATTGCAGAATGACTTTGTTAACTGATAATTTCTGCACACTAAAATTCTATTTTCCCAAACAAGGTCACATTCACAGGTATAGACACTAAGACTTCAACATATCTTCTTGGGGTGCACAATCCAATCTATAACCCGGAGGTTTGTATGCGTCTGTGTGCGTTTGTGTGTGTGTGTCCTTTGTTACATTATTCCAGTGATATGATTTAGCAGATTGCAATTGTTCCTCACCAACCTTTACAGAATGGTTCATTGAAATAGACTTACCATCCTCCTCTTTCTCTCATATTTCATCTTCAAAAATCGCCACACTAGACTCATCTTTGTAAAAAAAAAAAAAAAAAAGAGGCTAAAATAAAAATAAAACAGAAGAGCATAATAAACAATTAAATGAGAAAATTACAAAGCGTGAACTATAAAAATTTCACAGTACAATTTACTTCTAGCCTACTAAATCCAGGTAACACAATATTTGCAACAATAGCAAAATGTAAGCTGGGGGGGAGGGGCTGAGTTGTATGTTGTTGTTGTTAGGTACCCTCCAGTCGGTTCCGACTCATGGCGACCCCATGCACAACAGAATGAAACACTGCCCAGTCCTGCGCCATCATTACAATTGTTGTTATGCTTGAGCTTATTGTTGCAGCCACTGTGTCAATCTACATCATTAAGGGCCTTCCTCTTTTCTGTTGACCCTATACTTTGCCAAGCATCATGTCCTTCTCCAGGGACTGATTCCTCCTGACAACATGTCCAAAGTATGTAAGATGAAGTCTCCCCATCCTTACTTCTAAGGAGCATTCTGGTTGCGTTCTTGAGTTGCATCAGGTACATGTAAAAATGTCTTCTTCCAAGTAAAATTTTCCCTCTAATTTTCTTCTACACTGATTGAATTTGTTTACTCCTGTGATTTTTTTTTTTTTTTAAGTCCATTAGTGCTGTGTAAGGAGAGATTAGGGTAATGATTTGAATGTAGGGAGAGTCTGATGTCATCAGCTTCCTCTCCTTCCCTCTGTAAAATAAACAGTTCCCAATTATAAACAGCTTCCCCCATGTGGCCTCAAATGCTGAGAATGACTATAACCCAATGAGCACAGTGCTTCTGCACACTGCTTTATGGGACAGCAAGGCCTTCAAATAATTTGATAATGGGGCATCCCCATCACTATTAGAGCTGGCATCTTGAAACACTGCAAAAATATATGTATATATTTTTGCATTACCATCATTCATGCTACCTATAACAACATTCCATCTAATTCAAGAATCCACATTGGTTAACACCAGTTATCTATCATAACATTTATATTCATCAATAACATTTATGTTGACTCTTGGATCTACTTTTCAATATATATGTTTGAAATTTGAATATGTATTTTTAGCGCTATCATATAGATAAAAGTCTCAAAAACTTTACCTGTAAAATTATCTGTTTTATGAATTGTTCAGTAACTATACTTAATGATTTAGAACCAAGACACATAAGCATATAATCATTTTGACAATGATGTTGGGAAACTCATATCTGTGTGGATGCTATTCCACAAATCAAGAAGAAAAAGCAGTAATATTAGATAGGCAGCTTCATCAAGATTATTTTTTTACTTTAATGCATGCTATTCTTGAGTTCCAGCAGTGCAGTCAAGACTTCAATAGCAGAACCTCCTTCATTATTTTTGTCATAAATTCTTATTTTTTCTTGATTTCTTGCCACTTGAAAAGTTATTCAGGCATTTTATGAGATAAGGCTTTATGAAACTCTGTATTGTACATATCATTACAACTAAATCTTATTTTGCTGTCCTTCTCCAAAAGTGAAAACACAAACTGTCACTAGATTAATCAAATCACAGCAATATCCCCCTTTCAAGTAAAGCTGTGGTTGAGCCGAAGATATCAAAACTTCTGTGAATCACAATGCAGATACGGTAGCACAAACATCAAAGCAGAATTTATTCGTGGTTGTAGACTCCAACCCCATTGTATGTACTAGTCATCTTGTCCATTACTAGATAGTTTCCAAATTCAGGTTGGTATTTTCCGATGTCATCAATCTTGAAAAAATGTCATAAACACTGTCTACACCTAAGTTTTGCTGATGTAATTAAACTGGAATAAAATGACATGCAAAGCAAAATATAAATAATTATTCAAATTGCTACTCTACAATTAATTCAAATGTATTGAGAAACTTTAAGTTAGGCACATGTCTCTGTATTTTGATTTGTATTTTATAACTTCCTAATATAGAGCCTTGATTTAGAAATTATTGATCTACAGTTGTTCTCAATCTGACTGTGTTTAAGAATCATGAATGAAAATCAGAACAAACAAAGAAACGTATATAATTACCACAGCCCACCCCAGAACAACAGATGAGACTTTTGAAGATTGAGGACCAAGCATCTTCTGCTGGTGCCTCGTAATCATTTTCACAAGTGATTATGAGGCATAGAGTAGAGAATCCCTGGTCCAATTATGTAAACGTTTAAATACCATCTTTGTACAATTAGCAAATAAGCTACATTCATTGTAGTTTTGTCAGTGAGTGGTAGATATCATGCCATTTGTGCTTTCGTTCATTCACTCAAGAATTCATGTACAACGTTGTAACTAAATAACTATTACACACATTATATTCTAGGAAATGGGAATGCAAAAATGGGTTAGGCATGCTTCCAACACTTAAGAAGCTTGCTGTACTATGAAAACCAAGCACGTTCAAAAAATTAGAATGTGATGAGCACAATCACAGAAGTATTGCAATTATAATGCAACTTGGTAAGTGAAATCACAGACAGTACCAACAGAGTAGAAAAGAACATTTAAATATGTTTGAGAGCTAGGGTGGGAAGAGGTGACATTTAAGTCTTGAAGAATGATTTATATTTTATTTTATCTAACTCATATGAAGGAGACATTAGGAAAAAAGTTTCAGAAAAAAGCAATATCAAATACAAAAGGTATAGAGGAGTAAGTGTTAAGAGTTGGATATTGTTGAATGGTACGGAGTTATAGTAATTGTTATATAGGCTAGATTAGACTATATATTTTCGTGTAGAAAGATATAGAAATTATGGGAGATGAGTGTGGCAATATAAGCTTTTGAACATCATGCTGGAAATTTTTAACTTCATTGACTAGCCCAGTAAATACAAATAACAAGATTAGGAAACAACAAATGCCTTTATTAGCACCATTATTTTAAAATGGAAAAGCCAGTTTCAAACTACAAAAGTAGAAAATAATGTAAAAGTAAAAGGTAGTTTGTTAAATGGAACACTTAGTTTTATGCACAACTATGACATTGTGCTTTCTGTTCTCTTCTGCCTGAAGACAAGTAAAAACTTCATCAGGGTTTGGGAATCACTCAGGGGACTTGGAAACTTTAAATCTGGAGCAAAATTAGATTTTATTTTTATCAAATCAATTCTGTCATAGTGGCAGCAAATGTGGTGGGGACAAGATTACTTCTTTTCTCAGAAATTGTTAAGATTGCATTTGGGTCAGGTTTGCTATTCCAAAATTCTAAGCTTCTCTTAGCCAGAGGGGACAATTTAAAGCATCAGCTTTTGGAACCATATTGTTTGCATCAGGCTCATTAATTTGCCCCTTCTTCATAGGGGCAAAACTTAACTGTTTCAAATCATTAACATTGTAACAGCAACTAGATTGAAAGGCACCTTTTTTTTTTTTTTTTTTTAATAAAACCATCAGGAGGCAGTAGTATGCTTACAATGATCGGTTAAATGTAAGAATCAACGCATTCTTATATAAAATAAGAAACCAACATTAACCATTTCTGACTTTTTCACTACAAATCAGAATAAGAAAAATTGTTACTCTTACCCTCAATAATTTTTTTTCAAGTCCTCAACGAGCTCTCTGAATGGAGAATCACTTAATGTTTTCTAGCACTACCAAACAAAAATGATTCTCCAACTTTTACTTGCGTTTTGTTTATTTGTTGTTTGGTTTGTTTGTTTATGCTTAGTGTTTTTCTGTAGGTTCTCTCCCAGAGATGTAATTACTTCAAATGAGTCCTTGGGTAGTGCAAACAGTTAACTTTCTTGACCACTAATAAAAAGGCAGGAGGTTCAAGTCTAACCAGGGACACTTCAGAAGAAAGGCTTGGTGACCTAATTCTGAAAAACAAGTCACTGAAAACCCTATGAGCACAATTGTACTCTAACACACATGGGGTTGCCAAGAATCGGCATTGACTCAAGGGCAACTAGTTTTAATTACTTCAGGAGTGTAGAGTACAAGGAGCTAAGGTTAACATACTATGTTACAGTTTTGTGTTCCTTGTAGAATTGTCAAAAGTTACTCATGATATTAAATTCTACATTCCCTTAGAGGAACTGTCATATAGAATAATTGTTCTAAATATAATGTGCCTTGGTTTATGTCAACCTCTCACCAATTATAAAAATTTTATTAGAAGTTTTTCACATTATCAGCGAGTAGAATTTAAAATACCTAGTATATGAAGAATTAGGACAGCTAAAATGATTGAAGTCGTAATGTGAAAACGTCTGGCTGATAGCTTTGTTTAAGCTCAGATTTGAGTGTGCTAGTCTACCATAATTAAGAATCTATGCCCAGGAAAATATTTCAAAGGTAATATTACAGCAAGTCAACCTCTTCTGTTTGCAAATAAGCTAGACTTTATCAATTGCAAAATGGCGCTAACAATATCATCCCTGAAAGTGGATCATCCACACACTGCTGAACAGTATTTTACTTTTGATTAGTTGTCAAAAAATGTGAAAATGAAAACGAAAAGAAAATTTTCAATTAACTCAATTCTAGAACTTCCAAAAATACTCTTAGATTATAAGTGAGTTTTGATTATAAATACTACTTCCCTATATAATTTTTGTAGGTCTTAACTATTTTAGCCAATATGTATATTTCCATTTTTATTTCTATTCAAAAATTTGAATAAGGTGTAGGAATCCAGTAAAACTATGGTTATTCACAGAAGTAAAATATAATTTCATGATTACTGCTACATTCAATCATAAGCAGAGAAAGGAAATATTTTCCAAACTTTTCTCAAAATCTTCCATGCTGAGAATGAAGACCAGCTCCTCATCTGCCAGTAAGTTCCTTGTAAGCCACAGAATTCACGATGGAAACAGATAAACCTGAGTCAATGTCAAATGACTCCTCTTCACTTCTAGAAAAGCACTTTCAAGATTGCCTTGGTCCCTATTTTTCTTTCATTTATTCTAAAACTTCAAGGGTAATGTTAAGAATAATCTTTATAGAAACACTTAACTGTAATATCAAGTAGTATAAATACTTATATATTTACTCCTATATAACATATATATGTATATATATTTACATGTGAAACAAAAATTTTTTTTTCTATACAAATACATATATACGTAATGCAATAAAACTTAAATTTACCCTAGTTATTATGCTCACAGAAATGGTATGAGAGTGTTAAATGGTCACTATCTAATCTAAATACAAAATTGAATACTTTAGCATTGTTGAGCACACTTCAAATCTTCATATTAAAATATAATTTAGTTCTTAAACATCAAAAGTTAAACACAAAGCAAATCGCACCTGCTAAGAATGACTAGTATAAGCAGAAAAAAAAAAACAAAAACAAAAACCTTCATTTAGACAAATTTAAGTTTAACTTCAGGGCTTCTTTTTACTGGAAAAGCTCAGGGTAACTCCAAGAAAAACCAGAGGTGTTATAAGCTAAGATTAGATTAACTTCCCTGCAAATGTGCAAATTAATTTAAAGGAGTCTTCTATGGCATCTTATAAATTTTAAATTCAGTAGCTTAATATTTGCGTTAATGGGAATTCCCAGATTGCCTTTTTCAGATGAGTGAAAATCCTGATTTGTAAAACAGAGTTCCTCAAAAAAACATGCATTTATGGTTTGATGAGCTAATGAAAGGTGTTTCAATTGTATAGAGTGTAAGAATACCCGTTCACAAGTGGACATTTCTTATATGCGTCTCCTTTTTCAGAACGGGTACTCATGTTTCTTATCCCTCGAGCATCACACTCACCAGCAAAAAGCAGGCTGCCTAAAATAATGGCGTGTTAATTTGCAATGCCACAAGCCATTTGTTATACCGCGTTGGCTTGTGTGTTGTTATGATGTTAGAAGCCTTGCCATCAGTATTTCAGATACCAGCAGGATCACCCACAGTGGACAGGTTTCAGCGGAACTTCGAGTATAAGACAGACTAGGAAGAAAAGTCTGATGGTCTGCTTCTGAAAATCAGCTAATGGAAGCCTATGTGTCACAACTGCTTAGAAGATCACCCAACAAAAACCCTATGGATCACAATAGTATATTGTACACTAGAGAGCTGGAAAATGAGCCCTCTAGGTCGGAAGACAACAATGGACCCAAGAAGGTCCACCATCTCAAGGGTGGCACAGGGAGAGGCAGCCTTCCATCCTGTTGCGTGTGGGGTTGCCATGAGTTGTAGCCTGCTCAACAGCAATTAACAACTTTGCAATAGGACCAAAATGTCAGTGTATGAACATTCACATTTTTCCTAGTAACCCCTGTACATGGGAAAAATTGTTGTTTTAGCCCAGTTGATACTCACTTTTCCTGTCCCCTGTCTTTTCTAAATAGAAGTAGCCTTTCTACTTAATAAAGAAATACCGAAAGGAGTGAAGAAATAAAGAAGCTGGATGAAGCTAGAACAAAAAGGAGAATTTACAGAATTGGAAAGTGAGGGGTTCTGGAATAACTACAGGAGGCACGAAAATTGGGAAGTGTAGGAATTTTTTAAAACTGTTGCTGGTGGAATGAACAGGATTAGTATTCCTTGAGAGATTTGAATAAAAATGAAATTCCCTTCAAATTATTTTGGTGATTAATGGGAATTCATATAGAAATTAATCCACATAAAATCCCACTCTGATAAATGGTCTCTTTCGCATTAATTTTCAACTGTTGTATCCCAATGTTTTGGAGCAAGGTATAATACACACCAGTATCCCAGATTAAAAAGTCATCATTCAAATCCTAAGCTAAATGCATTTTTTCACCATGATGGTAATATGGTTCTTGAATAACATGAAAAAAAAACAAAGAAATGTTGTGGAAAATACTCTGAAGTTGAAGTTATAAATTCGGGGACAATTAACAGATTATATACACTAGCGAGAAAATTGAACCTATGCACAGTTTAATCTGGATCACTAAATTGTGAAAATATGAAACCATCCTGCTGGAAATGTTAAAGTGAAAACAGGTCTAAATTATTGTGATTGTCTGAGGATAATGAAAAGATAGCAAAATCAGAATTGGTCAGATTATTTCAAATCTCTGCCTGACTCCACAAACCAAACCAAACCAAATAGTTCCTAACATTCAAGTTTTGAAACTGCTGGTGAAGGCTAGGTGCGATGAATAAGTGTTTTTTTGTTTGTTTGTTGTAAATAATGACATTATTGGGGACAAGAGATAATGATTTCAAGTTATGATAAGAACTGATCATGTTCAGGAATGGGCCATTTTAAAATATGAATCTGTAATTTTTAGTACAGAAGCTGTTCCTCAATTCAAAGGTACAAGAGCCTATTCCTCTGCAGAGAATTTCTTTACTCTCATAGAATATATTTAGGGTAAGGTTATGGCAGATTTGTATTATAATGTCAAGTTTTTTTTATCATCAACCAAAGGAGCAGTGTACATGTTAGACAATCACTAAGCAGTCCATCTGTCAATAGAATGACATTGAATGTTCAGAATAGTTTAAGTAAATGTATAGTAACAATAAGTAAAAAAATGGACTTAATGACTACTCAGATGATCTTCCCAAATTATTTCTGTTGGTGAATTTAAACAAAGAAATATGGAAAAGAGTGAAGAGAAGCAAGAATGAAGTGGAGAAGATTCAATTATTTATTTATTTTTTGCCATAGATGAAGAGGTAAAGAAGTGACTTCAGTGATCCACCAGGCATGGAAAAAATTAATGAAGTTCATACCCAAACTCATGAGCAGATTGGGATAGTATGAGTGATACAGGTACACTTTGGAAATTTGAAATTCAAATCTCAGCAAAGAAATCCAGGTAGGTAGAAATAATCTCATTTAATTTGGGTGCTATAAAAATAATGGCCAACCACAGAACATCAAAATTTTGGGAGATGTAAAGATGGTCTGCTTTTGGCCTTGTTTTAACAAGGAAGAGCTCACTTTCCCCATGCACCATCATCCAGGCAGTTCTCACAAACCCTTGCTCTAAAGAATGATAGGTTGAATGATAATTTTGTGTTTACTCTATAAAAACAAACAAACCTATTGTCCTCAAGACGATTCCAACTCATAGTAACCCTATAAAACAGGGTAGAACTTCCCCACAGGATGTCCAAAGAGCAACATTTTGGTTAGCAGCCGTAGCTCTTAACGCTAAGCCACCAGCACTTCTGCTTAGAAAGTTAAAAATTTTCATCTTTAACCTCTAAAGTAAGGGAATCTCAGAGGTCTGGCCAGGCTTGGCATAGTAGCAGCTACAGAGATATTAGAAAAAAATTGGGTACACTCTCAATGGAATAGGGAGAGAAGCTTGAAGATCTTATAAATAAAAACCAGCTGCCTTGGAGTCAGTTCTGACGCATGGTGACCCCATGTGTGTCAGAGTAGTACTGTTCTCCACAGAGTTTCCAGGGACTGGATTTTGGAAATAGAGTACCAGGACTTTCTTCCAAGGGACCACTTCATGGACTTGAATCGCCAACTTTTTGGTTAGCAGCTGAGTATGTTAACTGTTTAAACCACCCAGAGACTCCACATTTCAAACAGGAGCCCTCAGTGACTGCATATAAGAAGTGTGATGATAAAATGATAGTAATAATTTCAAAGAATTTGGAAAGTTATATTTTTCTCTCCTGTAATTTCTTCCTTGGGGTTTTCTAACAGTCTTACCCCACCCTCACACTGAAAACACACACACGCACTTAGACTGGCAAAAAGTAAAGTTACTGAGGTGCTGCATTGGCAAAACTTGGTGGAACTCTGTCTTGAGAGATGCCAGCAAAGCCATCCATAGAGTGGTGCCATATCTCAGAACTTGCTATAAAGCCATCCAAGTGGGTGCCATGGGAAGCCTTTCATGGGGAGGTGTTTCACAAGTGTCATTGGGATATGAAATTATCTGAGGGGATGCCAGGGAATCAGCTGGCCATTATGCAGAAGTTTGGTGCTGGAGAAGCCGCCTATCCCTTCCTTGTAGGAGCTTGGTTAGGGGAGTAAGAATCAGGAAGGGGGAATTCCTTCTACCTCTAGAGTTCTCTGACGATGAAGCTTATCATTGTGCCAGCTGGCAAAGAAAAAATATTTACAAAGCATGGTTCCATTTTTACATAGTAAGAAATGAAGCATGGACTTAGAGCTTAGAGACAGTAAATTGATAAATGGAACAATATTTCGACACTAAGTGTACATGAATCTTAACTCACAAGCTCTTTATTTACACTCTTTGGTTATTCTTTTTCTCTGCTTCAGTGTTTTTTGGCTCTTGTAGCCAAATTTCTCAAACTCTATTGAGTATACGTTTCTAGAACCTTGTACAATATAATAACATTTTCTATTTGTATTTTTAGCATACTCATAATTTGGCTTTCTCATGATTTTGACTCAAGCATGGGCTATCTTCAATCCAACAACCACCTTTCAAATTATTCTAAGTGTGACAAGCACTAATTCTCTTGATCTTTTTCCCAAATCATATTCTTAAGAGGGAAAATGGCAGATAGCTCTTGTTTAGGTAGGATTTTGAGTGATGGGCACTTTCACAAGCAATTAGATGGCCTCTGGATTGACTTCTTTATTTTGGATTCTTAGGCCTGGTCCAATCAGCTTGGGCTGGTAAAGGAAATCAAATATTGCTCACAGCAAGTGAGTGTGTATTGAGGCAATGTATTTGAAGGCAATTGAAATAAAAAACATATTTGTTCTGTGTGATGTACCAGATCTGATATCAAGAGTACTAGCAACTAAAGTGATTTGATTTTATTTAACAAAGTCCTGCCTGCAGCTTTCTGCTTTAATTAACATTTGGTGTTACGGAAAGTTCAAACTACAGTGGTTATTTGAAGGTGTATTTGACTCTTTGAGGTCAAATACTTCAGAGAAAAAGCTCTAAAAATAGAAGCAGCATAAACGGTCACAGGGTAAAAAGGTATGTTGTGATACATGACACGATCTGCCTGAATTCACAGAAGCAGTGTAAAAATTTTTAAAACTCACAGCTTTTCCCTTACTCATAAGCTATACCTTCCTGTTTCAGTTTTAGAAGCTTATGAAATAATTACATTCCATTGCATATCTATATCTTGGAGCGCTGGTGATGTAGTGGTTAAGAGCTAGGTTGCGAACCAAAAGATTGGGAGTTCAAATCCACCAGCCACTCCTTGGAAACCCTATGGGGCAGTTCTGCTCTGTCCTGTACGGTCCCTGTGAGTCAGAATCAACTGGGTGGCAACAGGTTTGGTTTTGGTTTTTAAAGCATATCTTACATAGCATACTTTCTCTAACCTATAAGGTTCTTTGACTATAAATGAAAGAAACAGTCTGGCAATCTTGAAAAAAGAAGATAGAGTTTTTATTTTAAGGACCTATGGAGAATTTAACAGAAACTTTAAAACCCAACACCAGAAATGACATGAACTAGAATAATTTAAGTGTCTTAGTAGCTAAGAATGAACAAAGCACGTTTCACTATGACCCGAGATAAGTTTATCCAACACGGAAAAACGGTAGTTCCCAAGAGAAACTTTGGCATGTTTCTCCATAAGAAGCATGAATGCACACTGGGTGGTGGAAAAGCCGTATCTACTGTAATCCACATACACCTATCCATTCATTTCAAAATGGGCAGTAGGTAATTAGTGCGACAGTATCTAGAACAACTGAATAGATGTGCAGGCTAATGCTTGCATGGTGATTTACTCACAATTTAGTGAAAAAACATCCTACTACTTGAGTCCCAGATTGGTTTAGAAACAGTTACTGCTATTTTTACTGTTGATTTTTTCGTTGAATTTCAGAGCTAGCTTTTTAACTTGATATACTTCTTATGTTTTCCTCCCTCCTTCCTGCTGTTTTATATGTCACTGAGAACTAATTAAAACCCCCTAATTCACCCATCGATAGACATGATATGTGATAACATGCCTGTGTTTAAATTCTGAACTGTGGCTTATTTTTCTTTCAACAAATCTTTATTAAACGTCTTCTATTTATTAGCCAACGTTATAAATCTGAGGAATCATCAGTGAACAAAGCAAATGAAAATGCCTTCCCTTATTCTTGATAAATAGGCACTTTACTGTAATCAAAGTTTTTCCAAAATATGTTACTACATTTCTTTTGCTATCAGTGAAGGATAAATGCCCTGAACATCTATTAAAATGATATTCACTCAGTTATTTTTGTAAATGTTATCATTTAAATTCCTATTACAGTATGTATCAACTGACAATGAAGATAATTGTTTTAACAGTAACTAAAATTGGAAACCTTCTGTAGTAAGTGGAGTGATCTGCTTTCTACTCTGGGAGAGAGGTAGACACACGTTCCTGTCCCTCCTCAAATATTTCCAGGTGCACATACCATAGACCTCATTTGTGATATCTCTTTTTCTTACAATGGTACAAGTATTGTTTCCTCAGTTGGAATATTCCCATGGACTCGCTAGACTCCACAAAATACAGTCATATAAGACTTTTATTTTAAAAGCAAAGGGTCTGGTACAGAGAGAATAAGAATGCAGGCCTACATTTAAAGTTCAAGCTTCGCATGGGCATGACTGTGCACATGGAATGTGCTGAATCTGGTTTGAACTACCAAGACCTGTACAAGTAACCTCAGCTTCTGGAGTGTCATGACTGAATGAAGCATTCAGTTGTGGACCCTTATGAATCCACTTATTCACATAAGCAAGCCAGGCTCTTGTAAACCATTAATAAAGAAACTAATCCTAAAGTTTCCGGGGGGAGTTTCGGACCTTAAACAAAAAAAACAAACAGGAAAAATTTTGCACCAAGTCCATCCCGACCCATAACGACCTATAGGACAGAGTAGAATGACCCATAGGATTTCCAAGGCTGTAAATCTTTAGAGAAGCTGACTGTCACATTTCTCCTGCTGAGCTGCTGGCAAATTCCAACCGTTGACCTTTCAGTTATCTGCCAAACCCTTAACCAGTGTGCTACCAGGGATCTTATACCTTAAACAGCATACCATAAGTTATACTGCCCTCATCATGGCCAAGAGTCAAAAAAATTAAATATCCAAACATCCCCAGAGATAAAGGGGCAGAGGCATCCAACTTGGCTGTATTTCAACTGTCTCCAGTCATTTATTTTCATTATGTCCAAATCTGTCAGTATACTGAATCTCTTTCACCCCAGCAGATGGGGTCAAAATGTTGGTCCTAAACCCTAAGCTCATGATGTTTGGGTTTAGACCCTAATGTAATTGTGGGCTACCACATCCCAGTTTTCTGTCATGAGGCCCTGATGTATCAACAAGAAGGAATACTTACAGGTTGATCTGCTTGGTTTTATCTCATCAAGCTGCAAGCATCTACTGTGCTCCAAAATCATGTCAGAACTTTGCTGACAGTTTGAATGAGAAGGTCTCCAATGTCTTTTCATTTGACTCGTATTTAAAATCCAAAGGCTCTACGTCAACCGGTTTCCCGTGAGCTCTCTGACCTACTTTTATACGTCTGTCTACAATGCTCCAGTCACACTGTCTCCTTACTCTTACAGCGTGGCAGATATGTTCCTCCGTTAGCATCTTCTCAGAGTCTCTGAGTGGTACAAACACTTAACCTGCTCAGCTGAAAGGTTGGAGGTTTGAGTACTCCCAGAGAAGCCTGGGAAAAAAGGCCTGACAATCTATTCATGAAAAATCAGCCACTGAAAACCCTATGGAGCACAGGTCTACTCTGACACACGTGGGGTCACTATGAATTGGAATTAACTCAACGGCAATTTTTTTTTTTTTTTTAACATCTTCTCACTGGATGAGTAGTAGTCTTACTGCTGAGTTCTGAGTTCTCAGATATCCACATGGCTCACTCACTCACTTTTTTTTCCAAGACTTTGCTCAAAATGTCACCTGCTCAATGAGTCTTTCCTTGTCCACCCTATTTGAAATTGCAACATGCTTGTCCCATTAAAGTAAGTAGCTTTGCTGATTCTCTTAATTCTGCTCTGCTTTGTTCTTTTTTTCCCTCAATTTTAATCACCTTATAATCAAAATTACCTATTACATGTTAATTATATTTTTTTGTTTATTGTCTGTCCTTTCCCATGAGAACATAAATTTTATAAGAAGCAGGGATTGTTGACTTTGTTTTTCTACTGTTATACCCCAACTGCCAAGCTCATAATATGCATCTGATACATATGTACAAAATAAATGAATTCGAGTGTTTTCAAGAAAGAAAAAGTCATCTTGCATTATTTTTTGTTTCATGTATAGTGTGTTCAGTGAAATATATATGACCAATGGATTATTAAATTGTCTTTAATTCTAAAGGAAAGAACAACTAAGAATCTGAAATGAACTTTTCATTCATATATTTATTTAACAGATATTTGTTGAATTTTTAAAATACAGCAGCCATCAAGCTAAGTGGTTATACAAAGGTGAACAAGTCTTCCCTATCCAATGGCAAAGGGGTTTTGGATCCTCAGGGAAGGTAATTGCCACAAAGTTTGTTTCATGCTATGATGTAATCATAGGACTTTAAACTTCCTTCAAAGTGCTCACTTTGCTTTTTAGTTCTTGGCTTAGTAACAGAACAACAAATATAGCATGATCTTAATACGGAACAATGCTTTGTAAATAGTAAAATATGTATACAAGTGTGATCCCATTAGTGTTAATGGCAGCAAGTAACTTATGTCCTCTTCAAAGCATCTTCATGAGCAGAGAATGTACTATGAGTTGCAGTTCTTTTGGGATATCTCTTTATTACAATATATTATTATGCATAAAACAACACCTATTAAGGGTTCTACTTTTTAAATTACAAGCCTATTTCACTGCAAAAAGATTCTTAATGCTACATATATGTTATTAATGCGACATAAGAGTGTGCTTCATTTCTTAAAAATATCTTGGAAAGGGTTGCAGATCTCTTTTAAATGAAGAGACCCGCTCGGGTTTTCCTTGCTTAAGGGGTGCCCTGTTCTGTGCTGACTCTACTGCCTGGGGCAGCAGGGTGAGTTCATTTGCCTTGAACCAAAATTGAAAGCTGACTGACTCTTGGTTCATGTGTGCGTTACTGCTTATCAGGCTTTGTATTATCTTGCCAAGCACCACAGGAGAGTTATCATGGGGATATTGCTGATTGCTAGACTGCACTTAGAGCAGATAAATATGCAGATGTGTGGAATATTAAATGATATTATTAGCAATCAACACATTATGCCATTAGGCTTATCTGTGTGATTAAAAAATAGCAAAAAATTAATCTAGTATTTTTAAAAACTCTCATATTCTTTTCAGTTTATTTCTTCTGTTAAGATGTAACATGACTAAAGTTAAGTGAAATCAGCAAAGCACTGTGCTACCACTGTTATACTTCTTCAAATAAATGAATATCAGAAATTTAAGAAAAAGGCAATTTTATGAACTCAAGTAGAAACAGTAGGGTCCACTACAAAAAAAAATTTAAAAAACTGAAGACTTACCCAAAGACAAGTGAAAATGATGAAAGTGGTTATCATTGTCTTATTCTGTATCAGGTATTTAGGTTTACGAGAAATAAAATGAAGGTACCTATTTCCAATATGATTTCTTTTTCTAAAACACCTCTGAATGTCTCCAGTGTTGCTATTTTTATTTGTATATATATATATATATATATATATATATATATATATATAGTGGGTTTTTGGGTATATATATACTCTAATTTATTGTTTTATTGCAGATGGATAAATGTCTTGAAAGTTTTAGAGTTTAGTTTTATCATTTTATCAAGTTGATTTGCTGACTTATAAATAATAATAGAATAAAAAATCCCGTTGCCATTGAGTCAAATCTAACTCATAAGAACCCTATAAGACAGAGTAGAACTGTCCCATAAGGTTTCCATGGAGTGACTGTTGTATTCAAACTGGCAACATTTTGGTTAGCAACCAAGCTCTTACCCACTGCACTACCAGGGCTTATAAATACAGGATACTTAGCAGACATTTATACTTGTATGTCTAAAGTACATCTTAAAAAAGTTAGCTTATTACATAGAAAGTCACGTGAAATGTCACTCTCAACGTATGAATAAAAAAAGCCAACAACCTACAAAATCATAATTTTGAGCCCATCAGAGTTGAAGTCACAATGTAAACAAGTAAACTGATTTTTAAAAGATAATAAGGTTCCTCCAAGTAAAGATGGGTTTCTTAAACATTGCCAGAAAAGAGGAGGGAAAGCTGATAACAGTGAAGGCAGACACAAAATGAACAACTAAAATTTTAATAAATTCTTAAATGCCAATTAAGGGCAAACATGACAGTTTAGAATCCCTGGGGGGCTCAGACATGTGGGGAGTCTGCAAACACTCACTGGCTCCTTGATATTAGCTTCCACTAGCTCCTTGCTATCAGTTTGAGGATAGGGCAGGAGACCTGAGAGACCCATTGGTAGCACAGGCATTCATAACCTGACAAACCCCATTCATGTCCTATGTCCTTTATGAGTAAAGGTGTTGATAGGCTGCCACTGGGGTATAGGTGTGGAATTGGCCTGTGCCTCATATTCTACTGTGATTGGAATCAAAAGCCATCTGCCTCTTGAAGATGGCAAGAATACCCAGCAGTGTCACAGATCTGTTATCTTACATGATGCAAAAGCCTTTGTCCACTGCCAAAAAAAAAAAAAAATTGCCTTCGAGTCAATTCTGACTCCTAGTGACCCCATAGGACTAAGTAGAACTGCCCCTTAAGATTTCCAAAGAGCTGCTGGTAGATTTGAATTACCAACTTTTTGGTTAGCATCTGAGCCTTAACCACTACGCCACCAGGGAAAATTTCTCCTACCCTCTTCTTGCCAAGAAGCCCTAGTAGCTCAGTGGTTGAGCAGCCAGCTGCTAACGGAAAGGTCAGCAGTTCAAACCCACTGTGGCAGTTGTCTCCCATAAAGATTGCCATATGTAAGGAAACCCTATGGGGCAGTTGTACTCTGTCCTATAAGGTAACTTTGAGGAGCCCTTGAGCCACAGTTGTTAAGTGATATGGCTGCTAACCAAAGGGTCAGCTGTTCAAATCTACCAGGCACTCCTTGGAAACATTATGAGGCAGTTCTACTCTGTTCTACAGGGTCGCTATGAGTCAGAATCGACTCAAAGGTGTCTAACAGCAACAACCATCTTCTTGTGCCTGGTCTGATAACAGGAAGGGTCAGCTGTCACTGACGGAAGGGTAGGATATTCTTGACTCTGCACTGATACAAAGCAGAAGTCATTTGACACCGGGAGAGGGGGCAAAAACTTGCTCATGCCTGGAATTCTACAGCGACACAAATCGGTCTGTGGTACTCAGGGAGAGGCAAAAAGCTGATTTGAAAAATATGACCCCCACCACCAATACATGGCAAAGTTTGCTGCCCAGGGTGGGATTTGGAGGCAGATATAAGAAATCTGCTTTAATTAGATCCATCACTAAGTAAAAGGCCAAGTTCATATGCCACTGGAACAGGAGCACAAATGCCAAGCATGTTCCACCCATGAGATTCATATGCACCAGGCCTGCTTAAGACAGGATGAATGAACAGAACTGAAAAGACCACTCTAGTGCCATAAGGCTTAAACCAAATAACAACTACATTCTACTGCTGTGGATGAGACAAGAGTGCAGAGAGAGAAACTTTTTTTGGCTAACAGTTGAGGGTGGTATATGTACATGCAGATAAGACTTCTAGCACTCCAGGTTTCACTGTAAGCACAAGGTAGCTGACTGTGGTACACTGAAGGTTACTACAGCAACAACAACAACAAAACAGCTCAATTACACACTCTTTTTTTTTTGTCTTGTGTTACTAACGGAATTAAAAAAAAAACAAAAACGGAATTACAACTGATGATATCCCCATGTGTTACTGAGTGGAACTACTCCATATGACTTTCTCAGCTGTACTCTTTATGGAAGCAGACAACCAGGTCTTTTATTCCATGGTGTGTCTGGGCGGGATCAAATTGCCAATACTTCTGCTATCGGCAGTGTGCAAATCCTTTGTGCCACCCAGGGACCTTAACTGCACACTAGGGTGATTCAAACCTACACATTAATGGCCCAAAAAAGATGAGGCATACAAATACCTCACGTAAATTTTAGTTACCTTAGTCGGAATCAGTGGCACTGGGTTTTGGGATTAGTCTTTAATACTGTTTTCCACAGAATGTCTGGTATTCTGCCAAAAGTTACAAGACACACACACACACTCGAATTATAAAATATGATCAGAAATATGATCCATTACGAAGATATAAAATAGTCATATGAATCAGACCCACAGATGGAACAGATCTTGAAATTATGAGACAGCAACTTTAAAATAATGTCCAATGATATGTGAGAGGATGTGGTTAAAAAAAAAAAAAAAAAAAACTTTGACAAAACTAAAAGATGTCATTTCCACAAAAAAGATAGAAACTATTAAATAAAAATCTCAAATACTTTAGAGATAAACAAACATGATGTCTTAGTTATCTAGTACTTCTATAACAGAAATACCACAAGTGGATGCCTTTAACAAACAGAAATTTATCCTGTCACAGTCTAGAAGTCTAAATTCAGGGTGTCATCTCCAGGGGAAGGTCTTCTGTCTCTGTCAGCTCTGAGCAAAAGTCCTTGTCATCAATCTTCCCTGGGCAAGGAGCTTCTCAACACAAGGACCCTGGGCCCGAATGACTCACTCTTCTCCTGGCTCTTGTTTCCTGGTGGAATGAAGTTCCCATGTCTCTCTGCTCACTTTTCTCTTTTATATCTCAAAATGATTGACTTAAGATACAATCCAATCTTGTAGATTGAGTCCTGACTCATTAATATAACTGCTTCTAGTCACACCTCATTAATATCATAAAGATAGGGTTTACAACACATAGGAAAATCACATCAGATGACAAAATGGTGGACAATAACACAATACTAGAAATCATGGACTAGCCAATTTGACACACATTTTGGAGGAACACAATTCAATCCATGACACATGATGTTAGAGATGAAGGATTTATTCAAAGGGCTTAAAAGCTGACTGAATATGGCAGAAGAAAGAATTTTTTTTAAAGATGACAAAAACAGAAATTATTCAAGCTGCAACGAAAAGCAAATACAATGAATAAACACAATGGATTGTCAAAACACTCTGGAGCAATGTTAAGTGATCTAACATTTGTCGTTGGATTCCTCGAAGGATAAAAGACAGGGAACGAGGTAAAAGAAATAGTTGACAAAATGGTGACTATAAATTTTCCAAATTAATAAAAGAAACAAATCAAAGATCCATGAAGTTTAGGGAAACCTAACAAAGATAAATACAGAGAAAAATGTACCTCTCAGTCCTGAGCTGAAAATGAAAGATAAAGAGTAAATATTGTATGCATATCCATGTTCATTGCAGAATTATTCACCATAGCAAAAAGATGGAAACAACCTAAGTGCCCATCCACAGATTGATGGATAAACAAATTATGGTACATATACACAATGGAATAATATACAAGGCTAAAGATCAGTGATGAATCTGCAAAACATCTCACAACATGGATGAACCTGGAGGGCTAAGTGAATTAAGTCAATCAAAAAAGGACAAATATTGTATAAGAACACTATGATAAAAACTAAAGGAATGGTTTATAAGCAGAAAAAAGAAAAAAAAAACTTTGCTTTTTATGAGGGAGGGAAGGTGTGAGAAGGGGTAATCACTAACTAGATAATAGACAAGTATTAACTTTGGTGAAAGGAAAGACAACACACAATATAAAGTCAGCACAACTAAACCAAGGCAAAGCCATAGAAGCTTCCTAGACACATTCAAACACTTCACAGGACTGAGTAACTGGGACTGAGGGCTGGGGACCATGGTCTTGGGGGACATCTAGGTCATTTGGCATAATATAGTTTATAAAGAAAATATCCTACATCCTACTTTGGTGAGTAGCATCTGGGGTCTTAAAAGCTTGTGAGCACCCATCCAAAATATGTCTATTTGTCCCATCATGTTCAGAGCAAAGGAGAATGAAGAAAATCAAAGACACAAGGGAAATATCAGTCCAAAGGACTAATGGACCACATGAACCATGACCTCTAACAGCCCAAGGCCAGAAGCAATAGATGGTGCCCAGCTACCACCACCAATCGCTCTGACATGGATCACAATAGTGGATTCTGGACAGAGTGGGACAAAAATAAGGAACAAAATTCAAATTCCCAAAAAAAGACCAGACTTACTGATGTGGTAGAGACTGGAGGGACCCCCAAAACTATGTCCTTCAGACATCCTGCTAACTCGAAACTGAAGCCATTTCTGAAATCCACCTTTCAGTCAAAGATTAGACAGGCCTCTAAAACAAACAATAACACGTGTGAGAAGCATGCTTCTTAATTAATCAAGTATAGGAGCCCTAATGGACAACACTGACCCCAAAACAAAGAGGAGAAGGCAGGAAGGGACAGGGAACCTGGGGAAGTGGACATGTGGAATCCAGGCTGTAAAGCAAAAGGTGGAGAGTGCTGACAACATTGCAGGGATTGCAGCCAATGTCCCAAAACAATCTGTGTATAATTTTTTGAATGAGAAACTAATTTGTGCTCTAAACTTTCACTTAAAACACCATAATAAAAAATAATCTTAGTACAAATAAAATCCAAAAAGAAAAAAAAAAGAGAGAGCAATATTGAAAGCAGCCAGCAAAAAAAGGAAGCACTGCATACAGAAGAGCAAAGACAAAACTGATAGCTGGTTTTGTCTCAAAAACTATGTAAGCCAGAAGACAATGGAGGGACATCTTTAAAATAGTGGGAAAAAGAGCGTCAAGTTAAATCTATAGATCAGTGAAAATCTCTTTAAAAATGAAAGCAGAATCTTTGAAACTGAATAGAAGGTATAAATCAATGTTCTAAGATTCCACTTTAAGAAACTACAAAATGAAAATCAAGTTAAAGCCAAAATAAAAAGGAAGGAAATTATAAAAATCGACACAAAAATTGATTAATAGAGCAAAGAAAAAACATATACCGAATCAATAAAATAAAAACTTTTTTTTAAGTTCAATAAAATTGAAACCTCTAGAAGACTGACCAGGAAAAAAAAGAGGAGAAATAAATTACTTATATTAGGAATGAACAAGGGAAGAGCACTAGAGGCCACAGATTGAGCAAAGGTATTTAAAAATTGCATTATCTAATAAATGACACATACCTATAATATATAAAGAAAATTTATGACAATATTAAGACACGAAATAAAATAAACTTTTTTAAAAACAGGCAAATTGTAAAAAGGCATTTCACAAAACACATGCTACCTCCTGAAATGGCCTAATGTTAACCAATTTTTTTTTTTTTTAACATTGACTTGGCGTATTCTTTCCATCTTATTTTGATGCTTCCTGTGGTATATTGTAACTCCGGGCTTGAATGTTGTCTTCAGTCCTTTCCACTTGAGAAATGACTAGCATGTTCTTTCCTTTTGGTTTTCTATCTCTAGGTCTTTGCATATTTCATTATAATACTTTACTTTGTCATCTCGAGCCGTCACTTGAAATCTCCTGTTAAGCTCTTTGTCATTTCTTCCATTTGCTTTAGCTGCTCTACATTCAAGAGCAACTTTCAGCAACTCTGGTGATATCTGTTTTCATCTTTTCTTTCTGTCTGTCTTTTTAATGACCTTTTGCTTTCTTCACGTATGATGGATGCCCTTAATGCCAACCCACAATTCGCCTGGTCTTCTGTCATTAGTGTTCAATCCATAAAATCTATTCCTAAGGTGGTCTTTAAATTCAGGTGTGATATAGTCAAAAAAAAAAAAAAACTTTTTTTTTTATAGTCAAGGTCATACTTGGCTGTCATGGACTTGTTTTAATTTTCGTTAGCTTCAACTTGAACTTGCATAGGAGCAATAGATGGTCTGTTCCTCAGATGGTCCCTAGCCTTCTCCTGACTGATGATACTGAGTTTCTCCCTCAACTTTTTCCACACATGTAGTTGATTTGATCACTGTGTATTCTTTTTGGTGAGAGCCAAATGAATAGTAGATATTTATGTTGTTGAAAGAACGTATTTGCAATGAATAAGTTGTTGGTCTTGGCATCATTTCTATCACTAAGCCCATATTTTCCATCTACTGATCCTTCTTCGTTTCCAACTTTCACCTTTCACTCACCAGTAATTATCTATGCATCTTGATTGCATGTTTGGTTTCAGGCTGCAGAAGAAGGTAAGTATCTTCAATTTCTTCATCTTTGGCATTAGCGGTTGGTGTGTAAATTTGAATAAAATTCATGTTAATTGGTTTTCCTTCTAAGCATACTGATATCATCCTATTGCTGACAGCGTTGCACTTCAGGATCCATCTTGAAATGTTCTTTCTGACAATGCAAGTGATGCCATTCTTCTGCAATTTGTCATTTCTGGCATAGTAGACCACATAATTGTCTGATTCAAACAGCCAGTACCATTCCATTTCAGTTCACTATTGCCTGAGATATTGATCTTCAAGCATTCTGTTTCATTTTTGACAATTTTCAGATTTCCTAGATTCATACTTCATACATTCCATGCCCTGATTATTAATGGATGTTTACATCTGTTTTTTCTCATTTCGAGTTATGTTATATCAGCAAACGAAGGTCCTGAAAGTTTTGACTTTATGCACATCACCACATCATTAAGGTCAACTCTACTTTGAGGAGACAGCTCTTCCTTGGTTGTATTTTGAGTGCCTTGCACCCTGATGGCACAGTGGTTAGGAGCTACAGCTGCTAATCAAAAGTCAGCAGTCTGAATCCATCAGCTGCTCCTTGGGGACCCTATGGGATAATTCCGCTCTGTCCTGTAGGGCCATTATGAGTCAGAATAGATTCTAAAGCAATGGTTTTGGTTTTGAGTTCCAAAGTGAGGGGCTCATCTTCTGGCTCTGTATCATACAATGTTCTGCTGCTATTCATAATGTTTTCACAGACGATTTTTTTAGATCACCAGGTCCTTCTTCCTAGTCTGTTTTAGTCTGGAAGCTCCACTGAAACATGTCCACCATGGGTGACCCTGCTGGTATTTGCAATACTGGTGGCATGGCTTCCAGCATCACAGCAACATGCAAGCCACCACAGTCCTACACACTGACAGTCTAGTGGTGGTTGAGGACATAAAACCATTAAAATACATTTTGGGGAAGCAATTTATCTCATCATTGGAGTCATGATGTTATCAGGTAAAACAAACCATTAACTGGAAAAATTCATTAATTTGAAACTGTTTGTTAGTCTTGATTTATTGAAAAAAGAGTTATATTTGGCCTGGAAATAACATATATATATATATATATATATATATATATATATATATATATATATATAGTCGCTATTAGTCGGAATCAACTTGACAGCACTGGATTGGGTATATATATATATATATATACACACACACACACATATTTTTTATATATGGATATGTACTAAGTACAATATAAAATATTATATACTATATATTCCCTGGGTGGAGCAAATAGTTAATATGCTTGACTGTAATCAAAAGTTTGGAAGTTTGAGTTCACCCAGAGGCACCTCAGAAGAATACCTTAATGATCTGTTTCCAACTGTTCACCCAATGAAAACCCTATGGAGCAGAGTTCTACTCTGACTCACTTGGGGTTGCCAAGAGGAGCAATCAACTTGAAAGCAACTTTTTTTTTTTTCAATATAGGCGATATGTGAATAGATAATAGGTTACAAGTTAAACTTAACAATGGTAATTTCTATTTTCGTCCATTTAATAAGGTAGCACAAATAAACTGTTCTATAAGGCTCTCAAATTCCATAAAATATAAGTCAATATTATGCTTTCAGAATACATGTGTACAAGCACTTAAAATATGAAATTTGAAATGTACAGATGTCTACTTTTGTGATGCTCTCTAACATTAACTACAAATCATTAGAAACCCTTAAGCCATTAGAAAGTTATTGAGAAATTTTCTGAATTTAGAGATACAACCATGTGAAGTAGGTGAAAAAGTAAATAACTTTAGCATATAATTAAACAATGACCATCTACACACAATCACAACACTAACACTAAGAAAGTTTCCACAACCATCTACCTTGGCTTCTAATGGTAAAAGGAGATTTGTTTCTACTTTTAAGACTATTTTGGACTCCATGTGTCTTTCTGAGATTGTCTTGTTGGATACTGAGATGTGCAGATTTTGTGTGCAGCCACTTGTTCCTCTATTCCTGATGAGTGCAGATCAGCAGGAGAAAAGAAGTGATATTTTCTACTACACTTGTTGTTCTTAGCTGCCATAGAGTTGATTCCGACTTATGGCAACCTTAGGTATAACAGAATAAAACGTTGCCCAGTCCTGTACTGTTTTCACTATCTTTGATATGTTTGAACCCATTGTTGTGGTGATTGTGTCGCTCCACCTCACTGAGGGTTCCCTTCTTTTCTTACTTACCCTCTCTACTTTGCTGTGTTCAATGTACTGAAATGTCACTGCAGAAGGTAATGTTAATGCCCCTGCCCCACAGTAGCCCCTCTGAGTTTCCCTGAAAACTGCAGCCCACGATTCTCAGTGTATTTGCTGCCTGAGGGCTTCCTTCAGAGTTTGAGGAATTTGTCTCAAGCAACCAGTATGGGAGTGGTGTTGGTCCTGACAGTGGTGAGGAATTGGGTAACACTACTGACAACCCTCTCCCACCCTCCAGGTTTTGATTCTGAAAGCTGTTCCATAAAGTTTCTATAGGGTCCCCAAAGGACAGAGTCCCGGCTTCCCACAGCAGTAACCCCCTCATCATTGCACAATTTGTTGAACTTTCTCTTTTTCTGGACATAATGTCCTCACTTCCTCACTTCTGCTTGCTCACTTCCTAACTACCTGCACCGAACAGCTCTGCTTAGAGTCTGTCTTTGGGAGAACCCAAGTTGCGATGCTCTCTACTGAATATTACTGGAGATAAAATGTTTGGAAACATTTCACATTATGAAAGAAATCCACATTGCAATTGAGGCAGACAGCCTCAGAGGCCAACCCTTCTAAGAGACACCTGCTCTGGCTTATCCTCCTACACTGAGCAGAATAGGCTGCACATTATTCTGGGATTGTCTTTGACAAGATAACCGCAGAAGAGCCATAGTGGAACTCAACCAGTTTTAGCAGGTTTTCTACACCATCTTAACACTTCAAGTGACCTATCAGCTCATTAAGTGAAAAATACATATCAGCACCCTGCCTCCGGGTGGAGGCTTTACACTCAGAAAGAAAATCGACCTCCTCCTCTATCCCAGAGAATCAAACTCTTGTCTAGAGAAAATCCATAGTCATCCCCAAGCCCTGAGAGCCTGTGTGAAAGTCAAGCCTGAATATTCATGATTTATTTGCATTTCCTTCTCTGCTCTCTATAAAAGCCTGCCTCCCCAAACTGCCTGCAAGCAGTCTTGGAAGCTGCAGCCCCAATTGCTCCTTTGTTTTTTGGTTGTGACAAGTCATGCTGAGTGGAACCTGGGGTTTCGATGATATTTATAGTTTGAGTAAGAGCAAGAAAACCGAGACATTTGACTAAAGTAAAAATTGGCTACTTTAGGGTTTGGGGTCCTTTCTTTTAATATACGCAAATCATTGACTTATCCTTTAAGGCTTGTAACTAAATGTAAACTAAAGCAGGTTTTTTTCTTTTTCCTTTTCTCTGTGGTTAAGCTGAGAGAATAATGATAAACTTTCCCGGGAGCTATCAAGACCCTTCCAGAAACAATGTCTCAGGAAGAAGGCCTGATGCTGACTCTTATCTGGGTATCTAGGCAACTGCTGCGAAGAAAAAATTTCACGTCAACAAGCTGTTCCCAAGAGAGAAATGTCCTGTAAACATCCCGGTACCCACTTTCAGTAAACCCACCTTGTGTTAATCTAAGTTTGTGATGTCCAGTCAAAATAGTGCATCTCAAATTCTTTATTCTCACCCCCTTTAAAAGGTCTCTTCAGCTTTGCCATTTGGAAGTGTTTGTTCACTCTATAAAATCAGACATTTTCCCCAGTCCAGACCATTATCAAAACATCAATAGATTTCCTTGCCTTACTTTAACAGAGTGAGCATTTATTACTCTTCACAGTTTAATGGGATTTCCACTACACTTATCAGAGTCTAATGGCTGGAACATCATGCTTGCTCTGGTCCTGGTCTATGTTCTGATCCTCCTTATTTTAAATAAATGGTGTAAGTAGTTTTCAATGAGAAAATCAGAGGTTTCTATGGGAGAAGGGTACACAGAGAACAATGTTACTGCAAAAGTGTGGAGAAAAGTAAGTGTTGCTGACACCTCTACACCTTTAATTGAAGGAGGCTTTACTTCTTTCCTTTCACTGGTCAAGAATGAACAGGTGAGGCACAGAGAACTTCCCACACGAGCAAAGCTTTATTGAAGAGGCTTGCAAGCGGAGACGAGGAGGTCCTAGGCAACGGTTACCGCCATCTCCCAGAACAAAGTATTTGTTTTGCATAGGTTTTTACAGGTTTTTGAGCAGGAAAAGATTTATGTTTATTCATAGGTATAGGCGGGGGTTTTCCAGCAAGTGGCCCATCTGGGCTGGAATATGTTAACTACAGTGTACACACAGTGGCTTTCTAAGATGGCTTCAAGATGGCTCCAGTCATGGGGGCTTCTGGGCTTCATAGTAGAACTTATTATGGGGTGTTGCACTGGCATAGTCTCTCACTCCATGAGTTCAATTCCCCAGTTGCAACTGCAGCCCTCTGTTGCCCCTGATGGAAGGTCATGTAGAGGTCAGAGGTGGATGTTCTGTGCGTGTCCCTGGGGCTGTTTCTATCCGGTTGGTTCTGAAAAACAACTTTGAGGAAGTTTGTGTGCTATCATTAAGAAATCTTGCTTCATTGTTACCTGAAATGGCTTTTATTCTTGGGCTCTATTTCCTGTCACTTCTCTGTCATTTTGATTTGTATATGAGGTTCCAAGGGTGGTCCCAGGGGCCTCTTTCCCCCGTGTCTTATAAGCAGACATCAGGTAGAAAGCCTCCATGACTTGAAGGGAGTTTCTCAAATCTTTAGATTATTTAGAACATGAGCTGTTTCAGCAAAAATTTTTGATTGAGAAAAGCTAAGAACTTGTAGATCCTTGAGTCTCTTCTAATACCAGTTCTCAACCAGGAATGTAAGAGTTGTCATCGCTACCTCCCGGACCTCTAGCCTGCTGTTTCATCTGACTACTGGGGTGTACATATGTCTGTATGTGTGAGTGTGTGTGTGTGACAATGATGGTCTTTGTGGATACTTGTTTGTGGATGATGTTGTACATTATAGACTTCACACCTATGTTTCCTGTACAAGATACAATCCTTATGCGTAGCACCGTTACTTATGTGTCCTTATTAATTCCACTCTAGGGACCTTCCTTCAAGGACTTGCCATCATAATGTTTTGGGACAAAGACCTCAGTTTGGCCTTTAGTTTCTGGTTTCTAAAAATAGGCCTTGAAATTCTCAAGCAATCAAGATGCCTTTTGTTTTCTAACATTCAACACTTAAAAACCAAAACCAAACCATCGAGTCTATTCTAACTCATAGTGACTCCATAAGACAGCGTGGGACTCCCTCACAGAGTTTCCAAGGAGCAACTGGTGGATTGGAGCTGATCAGCTTTTGGTTAGCAGCCAAGCTTTTAACCACTGTGACACCAGGGCTCCATTCAACACTTAAACATGTGCAAATGAGTTGAGAATCCCCAATCCATCATCTGGCAATAGGCCTCAGTAAGGGAGAGGGACATGCTGTAGTAGGCCTCTGAACAAACCTCCATCCCCTACCCTCTGAAGCCTTCAGCAAGGTTAAAGAGATACCATTTTTGGTTGGCAGAAAAATGTCTAACCACCTCCCTTCCTAGGGTGGTCACAACCTGTTACAACCTGTTGCCTTCAAGTTGATTTCAACTCATAGTGATCCTATAGAACAGAGTACAATTGCCCTATAGGGTTTCCAAGGAGTGCCTGGTAGATTTGAACTGTCAACCTTTGATTAGCAGCAATAGCTCTTAACCACTACACCACCAGGGTTTCTCCTAGGGTGGTCAGGAGGGAAAATCTATACTGCGCTCTGTGTAGTATATCACAAAGGTTTTAGAGTATAAAAATGACTGGGAGAGGGATTTTTTTGGGTCCCTTAGCTACTGCACTAGGTGGAAACACAGTAGCAGATTTTTTCAGCCCACTTAGTCAAGCCTACCTAGCCACGGGGTTCGGCTTGAGGAAGGCCCTTTGAGTTCCTTGCATACAGTACGAATTGGGGTACATGTAGAAAAGTTATTTCCACTTGGACAGATTTCCTGCCTATTCTGTAATATTTCCTTGGACTCAGACAGACATGGCTTTGGCAGCATGCTTGTCCGTTCCCAATGTTTGCCTTTTTGAATAAAGGCCGAATAAAACTTTCTTTTTGCTTTACTAAACTGTGTGATGTTTTTACCTTACAACAAAGTGGTTGATGCCACTGGGTGAAATCCTCATCCCAGCATTCTTATTGCTGCTTAAAATTGTGAGGCAAACTATGAGTGTGTCACATATACATTCACTGGGTAAATGCTTGAGAGATTCTAAGCCTAGTGCTCTACTATCCACCTGGGAAATGCACCTTACATATCTTTCCCAGCAATAACCCCATGAGCTCTGGAGTCTTACTATATATTCCCACTCCTCTTCCTTTCCTGCTTCAATTTGTAGTTCTAGGGCTTAGCTAAACTTGGACACCTTATAATTGGTACAAAATTTGGTCTCTGAAAGGAGAGATCTGAAGAGATTCCTATCCTCTATTGACCAAAGAAATATCAGCTCTATTAAGATGTAATTTATACAACACACAATTTATACATTTAAAATTTTTAGTATATTATTTTTAACCTATTCAGAGTTATGCAACCATCACCAAAATCAATTTTAGAACATTTTCATCACCTTAAAAAGAAACCCATACACGTTAGCAGTCACATTAATTTCCCCTGGAGCCTATAGCCCTAAGAAACCGGTAATCTACTTTCTGTCTCTATAAGTTTGCCCCTTTTGGACATTTAAATAAATTGAGTCATACTATATGTGGTCTTTTGTGACTGGTGTCTTTCACTTAAAGTGATGATTTCAAGGTTCATCTATGTAGTAGCATGTGTCAGTATTTTACCCTTTTTATTTGCCCAATAATATTTCATTATAGGACTAGACAGAATTTTATTTACAAATTCATTAGTGGATTGACATTTGGGTTGTTTATATGTTTTAATTATTATGAATAACACTGTTATGAGCATTCATATGTAGTTGTTGTATTGTGTGTGTGTGTAAATGTGTGTGTCTGTTGTCTGTGTCTGTGTGTGTATGGACAAACGTTTTCATTTTTCTTGAGAATATACCCAGGAGTGACATTTCTGGGACATATGGTAACTTTATGTTTAATCTTTTGAGGAACTACCACATTTTTTTCCAAAGTGATAGCACCGTTTTACATTTCCACCAGCAATGCATATATAAGGATTCCAATTTCTCTACACCCTTGCAACATGTATCATCTATCCTTTTTTATAATAGCTATCTTAATGAATGTGAAGTGGTTGCTCATTGTGATTTTTATTTGTATTTCCTGATTGTTAAAGATCTTGAGTGTTTTTTATTCTGCTTATTGATTATTTGTATATTTCCTTTAGAAGAATGTCTGTCTAAACACTTTCCCAATTTTTTCTCTTTTTATTATTTAGTTGTAAGAATTCTTAGGGGCTTTTATTCGCTATGCCATTGTTAGCTGTCATTGAATCAGTTCTGACTCGTGGTGACTTTATGTACAACAGAACGAAATGTTACCCAGTTCCGCATCATCCTCCCTACTGCCAGCGTGTCTGAGTCCATTGTTGCAGCTATTTTTCCAACCCACCTCACTGAGGCTCACCGTCAACCTTGCCAGCCCTCTGTTTCACTAAACATTATGTCCTTCTATAGAAATGGTTATGGAGTCCTTGTGGCACAATGGTGAAGTGCTTATCTGCTAAGCAAAAGGTTGGTGTCTTGAACCCACCCAGCTGCTCCCTGGGAGAAAGATCTGGTGAACTGCTCCCTCAAAGATTACTGCCTAGAAAACCTATAGGGCAGTTCTACTTTGTCACAGTGGTTGCTATGAGTCCAAATTGACTTGATGGCACCTAACAAAAACAGTGATTGATTCTTCCTGATGACATGTCCAAAACAAGCAATTTGGACAATGTTCTGTTGCGATCCATAAGGTTTTCACAGGCTCATTTTCAGAAGTGTTTGTATAGGTTCACTATGAGTTGGCATTGACTCGACAGCAGCAGGTTTTGGTTATGTCAGTCAATGCTTCCTACCTAGTCTTACGAGTCGGAATCGACCCGAGGGCACTGGGTAGTCTGTCTCAGTCTAGAAACCTATCTAGCATGGATAATTCTACTGTTACTTGAAATACTGATGGCATAGCTTCTAGAATTGTAGCAGTATCTAAGGTACCATAGTATAACAAATTGACAGACAAATGGTGGTTTATTTGATATACAAGTTTCTTATCAGGTAATACAATTTACAGATATTTTATCACATCATGTGAGTTGTCTTTCACTTTATTGATTGTGTTGCTTGCAGCATAAACCTTAAATTTTGATGAAGTTCAACATCTATTTTTTTGAGTCGCTTGTGTTTCTGTTGTCATATATATTAATGTTTTGTCTAATTCGAGATCACAAAAATTTACTCATTTTCTTCGAAGAGTTTTGTAATTTTAGCTCTTACATTTAAGTCTATGATCCATTTTGAGTTAATTTTTGCATACGGTGTAAGGAAGGCAATGAACTTTACTGCTTTGCTTGAGGATATCCTGTTATCCCAACATCATTTGTTGAAGAGACTACTCTTTCCTTTATTGAATTGTCTTGACACCCTTGTCAAAAATCACTTGATCATAAATGCATGGGTTTATTTATAGTAACTCAATTAGATTACATTGATCTATGTGTCTACCCTCATGCCAATACTGCACTATCTTAATTACTGTAGCTTTATAGTAAGTTTTAAAATCAGGCAATATGAATCTTCCAACTTTGTTCTTCATTTTCAAGATTGCTTTGGCTATTCTGGGTCCATTGAATTTCTATAAGAATTTTAGAATCAGCTTATCAATTTTTACAAAACATACCAGCTTGGATTTTCATAGGTATTACATTAGAATTGTAGGTCAATTTGCAGATTATTGGTTTCTTAATAATAGTAAATCTTCTGATCCATGAACATAGGTTACTTTTGAAATTATATTTTGTCTCCTTTCATTTCTTTCAACAAAGTTGTGATGTCTTCATAGCAAAGTTTTACATTTTTGTTAAATTTATTTTTAAATATCTTATTATTTTGGTGCTATTGTAAATAGAATTTATTTCTTAATCTTTTTCAGAGTGTTAATTGCTAGTACACAGAGAGACAATTGATTTACTTACACTGATTTTGTATCCTGCAATCTTGCTCAACTTGTTTATTAGTTCTAATAGCTTTTTTAGTGAGTTTCTTACAAATTGCAATATATATAATTATGTCTTCTTCTCCCTTTCCAATCTAGATGTCTTTTATTTTATTTTCTTGCTTAATTGCCCTGGGTAGAATCTCTAGTACAATATTTGACAGAAGTGGTGAGAGTAGACATTCATGTCTTGTTCTTGGTATTAACAGGCAGAGACAGAATTCTGAAAAAAAAAAAGAAATGCAGAGATGGCAGGAAGAATCCTTGACTTGTCTTTCTGTCACCCCTGAATTAGGTAGCAATGATAACTCCTTCTCTCATCTTCTCCAAGGGGTCAGAGTGGTCATAAAGGTGCTTCTTGTTCTAGCTTAGAAAATGTGTAGTGTTCCATGCAGCCCAGCTATAATGGAAACTGAAGATTAAAGAGTTACAGATTTAAAAAAGAAAGCAGATGGTACCTCAATCTTCCATTGAGATTAAGTAAACACTCACTGCGAACAAAGACTATTGTTAGCTGTATCGTAACCTATACTCTCTTTAATGAACATGTGCATACACAAACACACACATGCACACACACACAAGGACACAAGGAATAAAACATAATTTTTAAAAAATATGTATGTATGCAAGATTGTGTATGTAATTTATCTTTATATGACATATTTAAAGAAAATCTGTAAAATAAAACAACATTGCAGAAATAATACAAATTTTGCAGGCAACCATAACTGCACTGAAATCCTTAACATCTCCAATGACTACTACCATGATTACTTTGGAAAATTCTCAACTGACTTCATCTTTTAAACTAAAATTATAGTTCATAAATTGAAAAAAAGTATGTCAGTAATTGGAGGTAATATAAGTAAAATTCCCAGCAGAGTGACAGACCCAGAATAAGTACTCAGTTAATGATAAAAAGGAAAAAAAAAAAATTGCCATTGAGTCAAGTTCCACTCATGGTGACCCCATGTGTGTTGGAGTAAAGCTGTGCTCTATAGGGCTTTCCTTGGGTGATTTTTTAGAAGTAGATTGTCAGGGGTTTCTTCTGGGGTACCTCTTGGCTGACGTGAACCTCCATCCATTCAGTTAGCAGCTGAGCATGTTAATTCCTTGCTCCACCCAAGAGCTTCCCAATGAATTATAGTTATGAATATAAAAAGTACAAATCAAAGCAAACAAATAATAATAATAAAGTGGTATTTATATCTAACAAAATATGTTTTGTGATGTCTCAAGTCTTTTAAGAACTGAAAAGATGGGAATTATCTGTGTCTATGCTCCAAAAACTTGTAAGATGCTTCATGTTGATAGTCTTCATCAGTCAATAATTCCTAGAACACCCTCCTTTCCATGCTTCTTTGAACATTTATTTTCTTCAACTAATATTTCAATACCCAGTTCAAAAGACTTGTTAACTTTTATATTCTCAAGAATGCTTTTTTTCATAGTATCTCTAAGGTATTTGAATACTGTCATAATTCGTCTCATAATAGTGTCTAAAAGGTTGAGTTTATTGTTAATATTTTTATACACATGCCTAGTATTTCTTAGGTGAACAATAAATGTATGTTCCACATTATTACATTTAGGGGATATTATATTTGTTGAAACAAAGATAATTTTAAGCCAATAGAAATTGGTTGATGTTTATTTAATATACAATTTGCAAATTGGGGCAACATTTTAATCTAGGGAGTCAAATGTGTTACAAAGAAGAAAAATCTTTTACACATTCTTATACTCCAGTTATTGCTAGTAGTTATACAGAAAAAGGGCCAGAGCAGTGATTACATAATAACTCATGGAATTCAACATTTTCTTGAAGAATAATTCAAATAATTACTGACTTAGCCTAAAATATATTTCTAGTTTGACCTTTGGAGTTTCTGTTGTCAAAACTGCACATAGATAATTCCATAAAGAGTGCAATGTACAAGGCAAAATGTTCTTTACTAATTAGCTAGAGTATCCTTTGGCTTAAAGGCTACTTTTAGGAAACCAGTTTTCTCAAGGCTAAAGGTTCAAAGACCATCTCAGGACATTAGTTTGTGTCAGTCACCTAGACCTCCATAGAATCCAGAAATTTGGATTCCACAAGAATTTAAACCTCCATTCCTCATATTAAGTAAATAGACATTTGAAATGCAAGCCCTTTTCACACACCATTTGAAAGTTTAAAATATTGCATAAAAACGGGCTCATATTTCAAATGCTGACATTTGTAGTCAATTATCAGACCAGCTTTTCTTCCCACACTTTCCCATAAACAACTTGTTTTTCAACTGTCCTGAAATAATTTACTATAACTCTTTGAATTTTCATGGCCCTGTATGTTTACCTTTTGGTGGGATGTCCTTCCACAAACAAATTTCTCTACCTAAGTTCTACCTGACACATTAGCAAGATTGTTTATATCCAGGAAAGGGAAAGCACAGCTAAAAGATAGGAGTGGGTGGTAGGCTTACTTTTGAAAGGTGTATCTTTGTGTATCTTTAACATTTTGCTCTGTTTATTTATACATTAGCTATTGAAAAAAGATAAAATAAATCTATTTTGATAGAAAAAAATTAAAACAAATATCAATTCCTCTAGTAATCCCCCTCTTTACCCTGTGTTGAGTAGGCTGTGAGCCACATTAAAAAAATAAAAAATGTCATTAGGTCAATTCAGAGTCCCTGGATGGAACCAATTAAAAAGCTGGACAGCTGACTGAAAGTTGGACATGCAAAACCACCCAGAGGCACCTTAGAGGAAAGATCTGGGGATCTACATTGGAAATACCTGCCATCAAAAACCGTACGGAGTATAGTTCTACTCTGACACATATGGGATAACCATGAGTAAGCCTCATTAGAGTCATGCACTGTAATCACAGGATCACTGCTTAATAAAGTATTGCTGAGAGAATGAATAAATAAGAGGCATCTTGTAATTTCAAGTTTTCAGTGACTCAAGCATTCTAATGAAAAAATCTATTCCTTACTACTTTGGACAAGAAGATGACAAAGCTCACTTCTAAGCTGTATTTCAAGAGAAAATTTTTAAAAAAGAAGTAACCTCTATCGTGCAATCGATAAATTTTTAATTGCTTGGGCATACGAAAAACAACTTTTAAGAAAAATTCCAGATGAAATGGGCCCTTTTTACCAGAGTGAAGTTTTGATAAATTTTACCAGGTTGAGACAATATGTCTGCCCTGAGACAGACACTGCTTTAGATCTTGTTGCTAGGTGCCATCTAGCTGGTTCCAACTTATAGTGACCCTATGTATGACAGAATGGAACACTGACCAGTCCGGCACTATCCTCACAATCATTGTTATGTTTCAGCCCATTGTTGCAGCCACTGCGTCAATACATCTCATTGAGGGACTTCCTCTTTTTCACTAACCTTCTACTTAGCCAAGCATGATGTCTTTCCCCAGGGATGGTCCCTCCGGATAACATGTCCAAAGCACGAGAGACTAAGTCTCACCATTCTTGCTTCTAAGGAGCATTCTGGCTGTAATTCTAAAACAGATTTGTTTGTTCTTCTGGCATTCCATGATGGATCCAATATTCTTTGCCAGTACCATAATTTAAAGCCATCAATTATTTTTTGGTCTTCCTTATTCATTGTCCAGCTTTTGCATGCATATGAGACAATTGAAAATACCATGTCTTGGGTCGGAGACACGTTAGTACTAAAAGTGACCTCTGTTTTTTATCACTTTAAAGAGGTTTTTGCAGCAGATTTACTCAAAGCAATATGTTATTTGATTTCTTGACTGCTGATTCCATGGGTACTGAGTTTTGATCCAAGTAAAATGAAATCTTTGACAACTTCAATATTTTCTCCTTTTATCATGATGTTTCTTATTGGTCCAGTTGTGAGGAGTTTTGCTTTCTTTATGTTTAGCTGTAGTCTTTGATCTTTATGAGTAAGTGCTTCAAGTCCTTTTCACTTTCAGGAAGCAATGTTGTGTCATCTGCATATAGCAGGTTGTTAATGAGTCTTCCTCTAATCCTGATACTGTGTTCTTCTTAATATAGTCCAGCTTCTCAGATTATTTCCGAACAGATTGAATAAGTATGGTGAAAAGATACAACCCTGACACACACCTTTCCTGGTTTTAAGCCATGAAGCATCCCTTTGTTCTAGTTGAATGACTACCTCTTGGTCTATGTATAGGTTCCACAGGAACACAATTAAGGGATCTGAAACTCTCATTCTTCACAATGTTATCCATAATTTGTTATAATCCGCACAATTGAATGCTTTTGCATAGTCAATAAAAAGCAGGTAAACATCTTTCTGGTATTCTCTGCTTTCAGTCAGCATTCATCTGACATCAGTAATGATGTCCCTTATCCCATGTTTTCTTCTGAAACCATCTTCAATTTCTAGCAATTCCCTGTTGATGTATTGCTGCAACCATTTTGAATTATCTTCAGCAAAATTTTACTTGTGTGAGATATCAATGACATTGTTTGATAATTTCCACATTTTGAAGGATTACCTTTCTTTGGAATGGGCAAAAATACAGATCTCTTTCAGTAGCTACCTTCCAAATTTCCTGGCCTAGATGAGTGAGCTCTTCAAACATTATAGCCATTTGTTAAAACATCTCAATTGGAATTCCGTTAATTCCTGCAGCCTTGTTTTTTGCCAATGCCTTAGGTGCAGCTTGACTTTTTCCTTCAGTATCATTTGTTCTTGATCATATGATATCTCCTGAAATGGCTGAACGTCAACCAAAACTTTTCGATACAGTGACTGTGAATTACTTCCATCTTCTTTTGATGCTTCCTGCATTGTTTAATATTTTCCCTGTGAAATACCTCAATATTGCAACTCAAGGCTTGAGTTCTTTCAGTTTGAGAAATGCCGAGCGTGTTCTTCCTGTTTGGTTTTCTAACTCCAGGTCTTTGCACATTTCATTATAATACTTTACTTCATCTTCTCAAGCCCTCTTTTGAAATCTTCTGTTCAACTCTTTTACTTCATCACTTCTTTCATTTTTTTTAGCTACTCTATTTTCAAGAACAAGTTTTAGAGACTCTTCTGATATCCATTTTGGTCTTTTCTTTCTTTCCTGTCTTTTCAATGACATTTTTCTTTCTTCATGGACGATGTCCTTGATGTCATCACACAACTCCTCCGGTCTTCAGGTATTAGTGTTCAATAAGTCAAATCCATTCTTGAGACGGTCTCTAAATTCAGGTGAGATATACTCAGGGTCCTACTTTGGGTCTTGTGGACTTGTTTTAATTTTCTTCAGCTTCGACTTGAACTTGCATAGGAGCAATTGATAGTCTGTTCCACAATTGGAACCTGGCCTTGTTCTGACTGTGACATTGAGCTTCTCCATTGTCTCTTTCCACAGGTGCATTCAATTTTATTCCTATGTATTCCATCTGGCAAGCTTCACATGTATAAAAAAAAATAGTCACCATTTTTTTTAATGTGTTTGCAATGAATAAATCATTGGTTTTGCAAAATTCTATCATGCCATCTCCAGTGTCATTTCTATCACCAAGGCCGTATTATCCAACTATTGGTCCTTTTTCTTTATTTCCAACTTTTGCACTGTGACCGATAGTAATTAGCAACATGAGAATTGTAATAGTAGTTGCAAGAAAGTAAAAAATCTTAAAAAAAAAAATTAGTTGCACAATTTTTAAACAGACATACCAAAGCCTAAACATACATTAATAAAAATTCTGCCAGAAAATGGCAACATTAAAACTCTGTTTGTACGTGTGATTGTATTGTATTTAGTAACTCCATTTTGGAGGATCTCACCAAAGATGCTGTAAAAATAGACTTTCTTTAGTTAAGGAACTAATTACTCAAAAATAAAAACAAACAATGACAACACTGATTCAAGAGTATATATCTTTGGAGAGACATTCGTAGTATATTTGCTATTTTTCTCTTCATTGGCACCTAAAACTACTTTCCAAGATAAAGATACCTACTAAAAAAGCAACATAATTATAACCATAGTTACTATTACAAGTATGATTACGAAAGACGTTTAGAACTACTGAGTATTCTTTTATTCAACATTATTTATGTGTCACATAAGCACCCAGATATTTTCTTCAATTTTACCCTACCGTACAAAATGCAGGATATTCTCAAGTAAATGGTATGAAGTCAGAGTGGGAGAAGGTAAGACTATTTACTTTTATTTCCAATTTAATTGGGGAAAACTTGCATAGGGGATAACTGGATAAAAGAAGTCATTCTAGATGAGTTAAGAAATAGCAGTGACCATAAGGACAAAGTTTTTCAAAAGTGCTTTGAGTGCAGTTACATATCTATTTCTTAGACTGTCTTTGCTTAATAATTAGCATATAAATGGTCCCAACTAGGATTGGAAGTTAATGTTTCATTAACCTCACTTAGAATACCTTAAGGAGGCATCCATATTTAAATTCAGGGGGGTAATTAACTAAACTCTCCTGAATATGATAATCTTGAAGCATCCACAATCACACTGAACACAGACCAAGCATCCAAGATTCATTAGGAAACACACATACACTCACACGCCCAGAGAAGGAACCAAAAAACTCACCAATACCATTTTCTTAAGAAAATCTTTAATGAAATCTTAAGAAATTATCTTGTAGTACTGAATTGTGTATTATATCCTTAAAAAAATAGTGCTTTCCCAATTTATTTATTCAGTCATATGGCTATTCATTTCATCATTAATTTGTTCATTTTGCAAATGTTTGAAAAGCACCCACTATGAATGTGAGGATGGTGCAGGACTGGGCAATGTTTTCTTCAGTTATACATAAAATCCCTATGAATCAGAGCTGCCTGGACAGCAACTAACAATGAGAAAACACAATGTTGGGCCCAGTAGGAGACACAAAGCAAAATAAGACCTAGATCCTACTTTTATGTGACCTGTTTCTAGTAGGAAAGATGAGCTTATAAACATAAGCAAATTCAAAAGAATACAGTTTTCAAATTGTGTTTTTATACATGACCAGCACTGTATGAACCATTTACTTCTGTGCTGTGCAGCTGTACAAGGAGCTCAGGAAAATACAGAATGAGTTTGGAGACTTTTCTGCTGTAAGCACCAAGAAGCAGGAAGGATAATGGTTAAAAACAAAGATACACAATTCAGAGTGCCTGAGTTAGAATCTCAGCTTGGCCATTACTTCCACTGTTACTTTAAAGCCAAAAATCCATTGCCTAACAGTGGAGCTCTTAACCTCTGTGCAACCAGGGCTCCTAAAAAGAAGACTGGGGAGAAGGATACAAGACCAACCATTGGCTAATCTCAACATGATTGATTGAACCCAGCCTTCTCCCTTCTTGTTGATATGAACTGATAGTCAGTAACAAGGCTATCTCTGGCCTTCTACCCACCTGCAGCCAGAATAGATTTTGAAATTTAAATTAAGTAAGCCTGGCTTCTAAGGGTAAAGAAAAGATTAGCAACATGGGTGAAAAAGACCTATGACAGGATTAATTTTTGGTCAAGAATTTTTTTTACAGGTAATATTTGTTTAAATCCACCAGACGCTCCTTGGAAACTCTAGGGGGCAGTTCTACTCTGTTCTATAGGGTCTCTATGAGTCGGAATAGACTTGAAGGCAGTGGGTTTTGGGGGTTTTGGGGGGTTAATATTTGGTTTTGCTGGTAAGAAAAACCTTAAAATCAAAGTATGATGTCTGTTATCTCTACCTCATAACATAAGACTTGTGAGGCTTACACTCTCAAGATTCGTTCCATGTACTGCATTTTGTGCTTTATAGGATTTAAGTAAGCACAATGTCATTTATCCATCATAAAATAGCAGCCACTGGAGGTTAGCAAAGCCAATAATATCTAGCTCACAATCAACAGAATACATGAATCAGAGAACTGAAGTTTAATTGAGAGATTTTATATAGAAATCCTATTCTTGGATCAATACTTCCTCTCTTTCTATATCTAGCATTTATCTGGTATTTATTTTCTCACCTGCAGGTGAGAGAAAATTACTAGCATATTATTTCAGCTTTATTTCAAGATGGTTGATTTAAGGTTATCATTAAATAGATATTTTGATTACAAATTGTATTCAAATTGAAAATAAAAACATATAAATATATAATCACTGTAGTATATCCAGGAGGGAAACCTGGTTGCATGATGGTTAAATGCTATGGCTGCTAAACAACAACAACAAAAAAAAGTTGGCACTTCAAATCCACGAGGCACTCCTTGGAAACTCCACGGGACAATTCTACTCTGTCCTATAGGGTCGCTATGAGTCAGAATTGAATCCACAGGAATGGTTTTTTGGTTTTTTTTTTTTTTTTTTAGTAGTATATCCAAGCAATAAAGGAATATATAAAGCAACAAGTAAATATACCCTTTATTCCCCATCTCTAGTTACCTTGCCCAGTCACCGCCCTATCTTCACCTTTTTTCCTTGCCAGTATAGAATAAAAACCAAACTTTAACTTATTAAGGACAGATTTTATTCAAAAGGATTCTTACAAGGGAATTAGTGACTGTTACTATAGAGGGAAGGGGAACATTACAATAGGGACAATGCTCTGAGCTTAAGATCAGCAAACATCTTAAGAATTAGTAAAAATGGATTTTTCTTTTATAGAAAGAGGACAAGAAAAACCTGGGTGTGGAGAAATAGGATTAAAAGATGGCAGATCAGGTAGTAGATAAGAGAATGTTTTTGGCTGAGGACACCGTATTCTCAACTGAGGCTCTTTAGAGAAATGGAAAAAAAAAAAATCTTCAATTTTATTTGGAATGGTAAGAAGTTCTGAATAGCTAAATCAATTTGAAAAACAAGAAAAAAATCAGAGAACTCACACTTCCTGATTTTAAGACACACTATACAGCTACAGTAATCAAAACAGCTTGGTACTGGTTTCATAATAAACACATAGACCAAAGAAATAAAATTGAGAGTACAGAAATAAACCTGTACATCTACGGTCAACTGATTTTTGTCAAGGATGCTAAGACCATTCAATGGGGAAAGAAAAGCCTCTCCAATAAATGGTGCTCAGGAAATTGGATTTCTACATGCAGGAGAATATGCTAGGATCCATGCCTCACACAATACACAAAAACCAATCCCAAATGGCGTAAGGATGAAAATGTGAAAATCGAAACCATACAAGTCTGAGAAGAAAAGATAGGGGCGTGGTTGGCAGGCCTAATTTTTAATGATAGATTATCTGACATAATAACAAAATCACAAACAGCAAAAGATAAAATAGTTAAATGGAGTCTCATAAAAAGCAAATACCTTTGTTCACCAAAGGACTTCATCAAAAAAGTAAAAGACAACCTACAGATTGAGAGAAAAATTTTGGAAACCATACATTCAATAAGAATCTAATAACCAATATACATATAAAACTTCTATGACTGACAACAAAATTACAAATAACCCAGTCAAAAAGTAGGCAAAAGACTTGACATTTCACCAAAAAGGATACTCAACTACCAACAAACACCTGAAAAAAATGATCAGCGTCTGTAGCTGTCGGATAGATATAAATCAAAACCACTATGAGATACCACTTCACTTCCATTAGAATGTCTAAGATTAAAAACAAAAACAGGAAATAACAAATGTTGTTGGTGAGGATTTGGGGAAACTGTAAGCCCTACTCATTGCTGGTGGGAATGAAAATGGTACAGCCATTGTAGGAAATAATGTGATGGTGCCTAAAAGAGTGAAATATAGAACTACCATATGATTCATAATCCCACACCTAGGCATATACCCCAAGGACTTAAAAGCAACAACGCAAACAGACATATGTACGTCAATGTAAATTGCAGCATTATTCACAATAGCCAGAAGGTGGAAACAACCTAAAAGGTCCATCAATGAATGAATGGGTAAACATAATGTGGTACGTACACTCAATGGGACACTATGCATCCATAAAAAGAAACAATGTCCTAGTACATGCTACAACATGGATGAACCTGGAAAACATTATGCTGAGTGAAATAAAGCAATCTCAAAAAGACAAATATTGTATGGGCTTACTTATATAAAATGACACAAGAATAAGCAAATGTGTATGTAACCAGAGAATAGCCTTAGTTCTTCTCTTCGGTGTAGGAAAGAATTCAAACACTGAGACAAAGAGTGTCAAGCAAGCAAGGAGTTTTATTAGTTAGCAGAGGGTTAATAGCAAAAGTACACTTGACTAGGGAGCATCAAGCAGGCTACTCAGATATAGAGTCTGAGAGCCCCAATAGTAGTTTTCTTAGGGTTTTATACTCTTTTCTCTTATCTCTCCCTATTAATGTTTAACAGCCAAGTCAGGGACTATATTAAGTTAGGGACCTTATCAAGTTAGGGACTTTATCAAGTTAGGGATCCCTATAGGGACCATTTCCTTGGCTTAAAGTTTAACTACGTAGGGGCCATCTTATTGAGGAATGTCACCACCCCCTATCTCTTCTTCCCGAGTATAAGCTCTCTCCCTCCCCTTTACATCTTGAGCCCAAAGTATTTTAGTGGCTACCAGGGGCAGAAGTGAGGGAGAGAGGGGAAGACATTTTTTGAGAAGCAGTGAGCTCCTGGTTACGGTGACAGGAAATTTGGCATTAAGTGCAAGGGTTGAAAAATATGATTAAGGTAATTGATATTACTAAGTTTTACACCTGAAAAAAATTGAAATGGCAAATATTGTGTTATATATATTTTTACAAAAAAAAAAACAGTAGCTGCTAAAGCTGTTTATGTACAACAAAATACCTCATGAGATTTGTTTTTCTTGATTCAGAGGTTAAAGGACATGTTTTCATTTGACACTTCAGTCAATTGGTATAATATTGTTTTTTAGTGTTTCTGTTCTTCCTCCTAGATTGTTGCCTAGTTCCTGGGTCTTAAAAGCTTGTGAGCACCCATCCAGGTAAAACAATGAGTCTTTAGTTGCCTGGAGCAGCAGCAGAAGAATTAGGGGCAGGAATTAGAGGAGGAACTAGAATGCATGCCTAATTGCTTCCATGAACAACTGCCTCTTTGCCATGAGACCAGAAGAACTGGGTGGTGCCCGGGTACCATTACTTAGTGTTTGGTTGAAAGATTCTATAGAAGAATCCTAATCCAAAGGGGTGAAAAATGGAGAACAGAAGTTCATATTCTTGTGTAGTCCAGACTTTTTGGAGCCATTGAGGCTTGATGACCCTCCAGAACCATTGCCCTGAGGAAATCATCAAAACTTAAACTGAAAATATCCACTGAAGTCATCTTCAAATCAAGCAGTGTTTAGCTTAATTAGGAAATGTCTGCCTTAAGCTTTGTGTTCTTTGACAGTATTCTTTATATATGACCAAACTGGCAAGAGCAAGTAGAAAAGTTAGATGAGAAGGTTAGGGGGTAGTGTGTCTATGTTAACGGTGGTAGAATAATTTGGAAAAGGATAGCTACAGTGCATCCACAACTTGAAGAATATAATCAATGTCACTGAATTGGACATGTGGAAGTTGTTGAATTGGTGGGTATTTTGCTGCATATAAAATAATTTAAAAACAAACAAACAAAAAACAGAGAGAGGCTAATAAGGAGGAGCTTCTGGATCAGGATGAGGGTGGCCCAAAGTCCAGGCATTGGGAGGAGAGAAGTTTAGCCAAAGTTTAACAAGTATTTTGTTGGATAGATCAGTGGGAACAAGCAACTTGTAAGGCAAAGAGTGGGAATTTGGAACGTCCGTGCCTGGTTTTGTCGTAGATGAATATGGGAGCATCCTCAAGTCTTATCAAGAATGGTGGCTCTTTGCAATAAGCTGTTTACAGGAGCACAGAGGGTAGGCGATTTATTAATCTTTGATTGCAGTTTTCTGAGAGCATGGGGCTCAGGTAAGCTTCAACACTGTGACTAGATATAATCACTATAAACTATATGATATGATTCCTTTCAAACTGACTTTCTACTTATTTACCTACACACATGTGTGCGTTAAACCCACATTTTTCCCTTTGCATAAATGGGTAATACCATAGGTAGTTTTTATAATTGAAAAAGTATTAACAGCGTTCTTCTTAAAAAATCAATTTTAGACTTTGATTTTAGGACAATTTTAAGTTTACAGAAAAATTGTGCTGAATGTACAGATAGTTTCCATATACGTACTCCCTCCCTGCACAGTTTCCCTTATTATTAACATCTTGCATTCTTGTAATGACTGTTATAACTGATGAACCCATATTAACACACTGTTATTAGCTGAAGTCTGTAGTTTACATTAAAACCCATTACTGTGGTGTTGTACACAATTATAGGTTTTGATAAATGCATAATTTCATGTGTTCACCATTATGGTGTCATCCATAATAGTTTCACTGCCCTAAAAGTGCTCTGTGCGCCACCTATTCCTCCTTTTGCCCTCCACCTAAGCCTAAACTACTGACCTGTTCACTGTTTCTATGACATTGCAGTTGTTAGGTGTCCTTGAGTTGATTCCAATTCACGTGACACGCTATGTACGACAAAACAAAACATTGCCAGGTCCTGTGCCATCCTCACAATTTTTGTTATGCTTGAGCCCATAGTTAGAGCCACTGTGTCAATTCATTTCATTGAAGGTCTTCCTCTTTTTCGTGACTCTTTACTAAGCATGATAACCTTCTCCAGTTGTTTGAACAGAACAAGGGCATACTGAATGTTTTAAAGTCAGGAAAAGTTTGTGTCAGGTATGTACCATTTCATGATATTTATTCAATCTGTATTCCAAGCAAATAATCTGAGGTGGACTGTATGAAGAAGGACGGGACCTCAGGATTGGAGGAAGCCTCATTAACCTGCCTTATGCAGATGACACAACCTTGCTTGCTGAAAGTGAAGAGGACTTGAAGCACTTACTGATGAAGATCAAAGATTACAGCTTTTAGTGTGGATTGCACCTCAACAGGAAGAAAACAAAAATCCTCAGAACTAGACCAATAAGCAACATTATGATAAATGGAGAAAAGATTGAGGTTTTCAAGGATCTCTTTTTACTTGGATTCACAATCAACCTCCATGAAAGCAACAGTCAAGAAATAAAAAGATGCATTGCATTAGGCAGATTGACTGAAAAGACCTCTTTAAAGTGTTAAAAAAACAAAGATGTCACCTTGAGGACTAAGGTGCACCTGATCCACTCTGTGGTTTTTTCAATTACCTCATATGCCTGCAAAAGCTGGACAATTAATAAGGAATGCAGAAGAAGAATTGACACCTTTGAATTGTGGTGTTGGTGAAGAATATTGAATATATTATTAACTGCTAAAAGAATGAACAAATCTGTCCTGGAAGAAGTACAACCATTGGCATTTTGTGCACTCTCACTTTCCAAGTCCTTTTTTATTATACCAGCTGTACTAGTTTCTTTCCAAAGGGGTGCTGGGCCTTCTCAGCTCTTGTGGCCTTGGTCTCCCTCCTTTTCTATGTTCTTTTGGGAGAGGGCCTTCAGCCTCCAAGGTGGCAGCTAGGATGGCTGCCTGATGCTTTTAGTCTGTAACTTTCCTCTTGCTCCTTACCTCAGTTAGAGTAAACTTGGCAGGCCAGTTCCACTAGCTGATTCCAGACATCTGGCATGCATACTTTCAGTTCCATGAAGAGTTTCTTGTAGTTGTCTTGTGATGTATACTCATCTGACCACCTGTGGGCTCTGTGGTGGGAGACACTATGTAATCCTTGCAGAAATGGTATATAAGCTCTGATGTAGAAATTGCTTTTCAGGACTCCATAAAAGCCTGCGTTGCTGCCGGACTTTCCTTTGGCATCACCTCATAAAAAAAGTTTCTCTCTCTTTCTGACTTGGAGTATATTTATTGGCTTAACTTTTCCAGGGCATGGACCCCAAACAGGTAACACATCCACTTGCTGAAACATCTCAATTGGTATTCTGTCAATTCCTGGAGCCTTGTTTTTTTCCCAGTGTCTTCAGTGCAGCTTGGACTTTTTTCATTACCATCAGGTCTTGATTTAAAATGATTAAATGTCAACCAATTCTTTTTGGTACAGTGACTATCTCTATAGTTTTGCCTCTTCCAGAATGTCATATATTTGAAACCATACACGATGTAGCTTTTTCAGCTATGTTTTTCACTTCTTAATATGCATATAAGTTTTCTCCATATCTTTTCATGGCCTGATAGCTCATTTCTTTTTGTGGATGAATTCCGGTTCCATTGTATGCAGTTTGTTTATCCATTCACTTGTTGAACGATATCTTGGCTACTTCCAATTCTTTTTTTTTAATTATGAATAAATCTGCCATAAACTTTCATGTGTAAGTTTTTACGTAGACAGACGTTTTTACCTCATTTGGGTAAAAAAAAAAAAAAAGTAAATACATAGAATTGTTATTGCTGGATCTTTGGTAAGATCATGTTTAGCTTTGTAAGAAACTGCCAGATTGTCTTCCAAAGTAGCTGTACCACTGTGCATTCGAACCAATAATGAATGAGATTTCCTTTTGCTCCCAATCCACTTTTATTTATTTATTTATTTATTGCATTTTAGCCATTCTAAGAGGTATGTAGGGACATTTCTTTGTTGTTTTGATCTTCAATTACCCAATGACATATGATGTTGAGCATTTTTTCATAGGCTTATATGACATATGTATATTTTCATGGGTGAGGTGTCTGCTCAGGTTTATTGCCCATTTTGTAATTGGAATTTTTATTTTCTTATTGTCAAATGGTAGGAATTATTTCTATATTTTGGATGCAAAACCTTAACTGGATATGTGTTTTGCAAATATATTCTACCAATAGATAGCTTGTCTTTTTATTCTCTTAACAGTGTCTTTCACAGAGTACAACTGGCCCACAGGGTTTCCAAGGAGAGGCTGGTGGATTTCAACTGCAGACTTCTGGCTAGCAGCCATAGGTCTTAATCACTACCCCACTAGGACTCCTTTCACAGAGCAGAAGGTTTTAATTTTAATGTTCTATTTATCTTTTTCTTTCTTTAATGAGTCATGTTTTTGATGTATCTAAAAAGTCATCACCAAACCCAACATCACCTACATTTCCTCCTGTAATATCTTCTAAAAGCCATACAGTTCTGTATCTTCCACTTGGGTCTATGATACATTTTGAGTTAGTATTTGTGAAAGATTTAAGCTCTCTGACTAGATTCATTTTTTTTTCATGTTGTCTAGTTGCTACAGCATCATTTGTTGAAAGATTATACTTTCTCCATTGAATTGCCCTTGTTCCTTTGTCAAAGATCAGTTGAATATATTCGTATCCATTGGTTCTGCATCCATGGATTCAACCAACTACAGACAAAAAAATTAATAAATAAATAAAGTTCCAAAAAGCAAAACTTGAATTTGCCATACGCTGAGTCCACGAGAATGAAATGATGTGTAGGCATACCCTGATGTAACCTCCCACCATTTTATAAATCCTCAGTCTCTCTCCAGCAGTCATTGAGTGTTGTTCACCTCACATCATGTCATTATCCCTTAAGCAATACAGTATAACTATTTACATAGCATTTACCTTGTATTACATGTTATAAGTAATCTAGAAATGATCTAAAGAACACATCCTTTGGCCATGGGGTCCCTGCACTAAGAAGCTCCTAGACCCAAGGAAGATTGATAACGTGGACTTTTCCCCAGAGCTGACAGAAAGAGAAAACTTTTCCCTGGAGCTGGTGCTTTGGACTTCTGGCCTCCTAAATTGTGAGAGAATAATTTTCTGTTAAAGCCATCCACCTGTGGTATTTCTGTTATAGCAGCACTAGATAACTAAGACAAGCATCACCCTGGAAAGACTAGGTGCAAACTTCCAATAGCCCTCTCTCAGTGGGCTCATGGACAGTAGTTTTCCTCCCAGAAATGATGTGTGACAACACGTAGGGAGGATTGCCGATCAAGGAAGATCACTGGAGCCTCAATGACCAGGCATTTTATTGGAGTCAGTTACATCGGTATGGAGTACCAGCAAGGCTGACCTTAGTTACTCAGGTCTTCAGACTCTCCAGATTTCAACACAATTTCACATGGCTAAACCCCTCACGATAAATCACATTATAAGTATAGACTATCTGGCTTGGCCCAAAATCCCAGATAAACAAAGAAACTCTTATAAGGCATGGCATTTTAAGGGTTTAGAGGATATCTCTCAACAGATGGTCAATACCCAAACTTTTCTTTCAAATGTGAAGGGTGTAGAAAACCCAAGTCTGCTGCTTCAATCTTTTACTGGAGAGTATATAACTTGCCACCTAGATAACCATTACAGGGCTTCAAAAAATATATATGCATCCTACACTTTAGTGCCCTAAAATAAATTTATAAGTGTTATTTAAAAATATGGTCATGGATATGTTTCAAAACATAATGAATATTGCTCTATTGCTCTGATTTCCTTTTTTTTTAATATAAATTTCCTCTAACAGTGGAGGAGGTAAATTCTGGAAATATCTCACTTGTCATTTTCCACACAAGTTGAGAAACATGATGAGCAATTAGTAGATGCAACAATGCACTGCAATCTTCAGAAACCTCTTGAGGGTATCAGAAAAATATCTTATTTGAATATCGTGAAGCAAGGAAGTCAATCTTGTCTGATCTATGCAATTTGGCCTTTGAGTAACTAAATTGCTGTCAATCATTCCTTCTGAATTAATGTTTAGCACAGCAGGAAACACTAATTTATGCAAAAACTAAACTGCTGCCAATAAAAAAAATTAAGAAGTTTTACTCTTTGCAAAAAGACACTTTTATTGTCAAGAGATTTTTCATTGTTTAAAGATATCTTTGTAAATATGCAAATAAAATGCATTTTTACTTGTTTAACCCACATATATGAAGGAAACCCTGTTGGCCTAGTGGCAAGAGTTCAGCAGTTCACATCCGCCAGGTGCTCCTTGGAAACTCTATGGGGCAGTTCTATTCTGTCCTATAGGGTCACTATGAATCGGAATCGACTCAACGGCAATGGGTTTGGTTTGGTTTTTTGAGTCAGGCTTGAAAATTATTTTATTACCTAAATTTCCTTTTCCTTTATACCTTTTTATACCGTGGAATTGGAATGGCTATTTTAGTGCCCCAAAGTCATAATTCAGTATGAGATAACAAAAATAATATTTGTTTTTATAAAATGAAGTCATATTTTTAACAGAATTAGTAATAGCACTAAAGATGCTACCCATCAATAAAATATTAGTTTCTTACTCATAACTAAGGAAACCCTGGTGATGTAGTGGTTAAGTGCTATGGCTGCTAACCAGAGTCGGCATTTCAAATCCACCAAGAGCTCTTTGGAAACTCTATGGGGCAGTTCTACTCTGTCCTATAGGGTCACTATGAATCGGAATCGACTCAACGGCAATGGGTTTGGTTTGGTTTTTTGAGTCAGGCTTGAAAATTATTTTATTACCTACATTTCCTTTTCCTTTATACCTTTTTATACCGTGGAATTGGAATGGCTATTTTAGTGCCCCAAAGTCATAATTCAGTATGAGATAACAAAAATAATATTTGTTTTTATAAAATGAAGTCATATTTTTAACAGAATTAGTAATAGCACTAAAGATGCTACCCATCAATAAAATATTAGTTTCTTACTCATAACTAAGGAAACCCTGGTGATGTAGTGGTTAAGTGCTATGGCTGCTAACCAGAGTCGGCATTTCAAATCCACCAAGAGCTCTTTGGAAACTCTATGGGGCAGTTCTACTCTGTCCTATAGGGTCACTATGAATCGGAATCGACTCAACGGCAATGGGTTTGGTTTGGTTTTTTGAGTCAGGCTTGAAAATTATTTTATTACCTACATTTCCTTTTCCTTTATACCTTTTTATACCGTGGAATTGGAATGGCTATTTTAGTGCCCCAAAGTCATAATTCAGTATGAGATAACAAAAATAATATTTGTTTTTATAAAATGAAGTCATATTTTTAACAGAATTAGTAATAGCACTAAAGATGCTACCCATCAATAAAATATTAGTTTCTTACTCATAACTAAGGAAACCCTGGTGATGTAGTGGTTAAGTGCTATGGCTGCTAACCAGAGTCGGCATTTCAAATCCACCAAGAGCTCTTTGGAAACTCTATGGGGCAGTTCTACTCTGTCCTATAGGGTCACTATGAGTTGGAATGGACTCGACGGCACTGGGTTTGGTTTGGTTTTGGGTAATCATAACTATGCAAATATGCCAGGCATAAATTTTCTCTATATACTTTAAGCTTATACGTATAAAGACCTTTAGTTATACTGACTCAGAAAATGATGTAAGGGTAATCAAATCATCAAACATTATTGCAATTTATGAAGGAAAAAAGAAAGACAACATATATGACCTCCTTATGATTGTAAGGAAACGACGTATCAATAACATAGTCCCTATAGTCTGTCCAAAACTAACAGTACACTTTTACTAATGGTCAAACTCTTTTGAATAAAATAGAAAGTAATAGCTCTAGGTGGGTTTTTTTGTTTGTTTTTTAATATAAAGCAAATTGATACAGCATTCAGTTTATATGACAGGGCATTTTAAAAATTGTTGTTGAGAATTATTGTGTGCTCGCAGCATGTTAAACAATGTGTTGTTTTACTTGATGGCAGTTATCTGGTGTTTTTCCCTCATAAAGGAAAAAAAAAGTCTAAAATAACTCAGTATTTCTATCAAAATTAGGAAAATATTGGAGTTTAGCTGTTAAGGGACAGATTCTGAAGCCAGGCTAACTGAATCCTAATTCGGCCACCACCAGTTACTAGCTGAAAAACTGTGGCAGGTAGGATGCTAATATTAAGTAACTAATATGGATTTTAAAGGTTAAATGAGCTAACCCATGAAAAGAACTCAACATATTGCCTGACACTTAATAGCTATTCTATAAATATTACCTGTTCTTATTTTTATGTGTGTTTTATTATTCAAAGAAGAAGGGGTATCGATTGGCTCTAAAACTGTTTTTGAGTGATTCTAACTCCATAAAAATGCAGTGGTGTATATTTCATGAATTAGTGCCTTCTGTATACCAATGACATTTAAGAGAACTTCCTGAAATGATGGAACCATTCTAGAATCTGTGCTATCCAGTGCATTCAGGGTCCTCGACATATTTCTATTGCAACCAAGAAACTGCACTTCAAGTTTAATTCACTTACATTTAATTAGATAATGTGGCTAGTGGCTTTGAAATTGTACAGATCAGGTCTATATGCTTTGTTTTTAACACAATTTCTCAGCAAAAACTAGATGTTTCCAGCTGTGACTGCAAAGTAAGTCAGTGCACATTGAATTGAACTTGCATTAAGGAAGGCGCCACCTAGTTTGTTTAGAAGGCTTTCTTGTGACATACAGCTGTGTTTTTCCTCTGTTCTACTTTAGAGTAATTAAAACTGGATTTCATGTTGGACTCCTTGGGTTGCGGGAACAAAGCTGACACAGACCTGCTGAGTCTGGCCCTGATATTCCGCATGGAGACTATCAGAGGGTTCAGGGCACTTATTAGGTAAGCAGATTCCTGCACATCGGCATATCCGAGACGTCTCCTGACTGACAGCAGATGGCTTCTAGAGGCAAGGAGCAACTGAAGATCTTTTTGAGGTTCTTCTCTGCCATAAAATATAATTCCTCTAGTGGCTTTGCTGTTGTTAGTTGCCATCAGGTTGGTTCCGAAAAACAAAATCAGCATTTATTACTCTCAAAGACAGAGATCACAGAAGTAAGAATTAGAAATTGCAATAAACTTTTATGGTTGATCTATCATGTTCCAGCAACTCTTCACTGAGTAAATAATACTGTCATTACAACTTACTCAGTTGGTGACAGAGTAAGAAATAAAAATAAATTTACAAGTACATGGGATTAAACTACAGAAAATCCTTCTTTATATGTTTTCTCTCTCTTTCCAAAACAGAAATGAGTATACTCATGAGGGATTAAACAAAACAAAATCAGAGTATTCACATAACTACTTGGAATGTGAGACATTGGTATCTTTCTAGTCTCTGAATCAAAAGATGCCAAACGTTAGGAACCACATCTGAGAAAACTGTATTTGAATTAGACACAAAGCATGAGCTTGATGTCAGAATTTGAATTAGAATTTTGGAGGTTCTGGCTTGTAAAAGGAATGTAAACAATTTGAGGTGAGAAAACAGACTTGTAGGTAATTTAATGGCCACAAAACACTTCCATCCCCTTATTTAAGCCCTATGTGCAATGCAACATGGCTGCTCCTCCCATCCAGAGATAGAATCTGTTTCTCCATCTTCCTTGGGACTAGTCTAGCCTTGTGGTTAGGTTTGATCAACAGAATGTAGCAGAAGTAACATCGCACAAGCTTTGAGGCTAAACCTCAAGAGGCCTTTCAACTTTGACCTGTACCCTCTAGGAACACTATCATGAGACTTCCATTTAAAGAAGAATCTAAGGACCTTTCTTGGACTAGAGATCAGCTGAGTGAGAACTGATGGGCTCCAGCCATGTGAGTTTAGCTACCTTAAACCATCCACCCCAGGCAAACTGCCAGCTGAATGAGTGAGCTTAAATGAGCCCAGCCTCACAATTTTTAAGGTTTGGGGTGGTGGTTAGGTAGTAACAGATAAGTGAAACTGTTGTGTTCAGGAAAATAGACAAATTGTGATGTTTAATCCTGAACTTTACTAAAAATGATGGTTTAAATCTCTAAGAAAGTCTTCATTTTATTCATTGTGTTTTTTATTGGCTTATTTCATATAGCAGTCTAGCTTTACCTTTAACATGAATTTAAGAGGCGACAAAAGCAAATGACGTATATTCACAGTTAAAAACAAAACAGTTTTTAACTCCTTGTCTTATATACAACTGATTTTACAAATTTGAAGATACATATTTATTGATTTAAAAAAATGAGCAACAGTATAAAATGTTGCCCTGTGTTGATGTGACATCCAACATATGACTTGAAAAATACACATTTTTATTTTTCTCTGCTCTTAAACACAGTCAAAATACCTAGATTATCATTTTCCAAACTTATTCAAGTGCTTTGGCATTGATGGATTTAGCCATTAATTTTTTTTTTTTTTTTTAGTAAAAACTGTCAACAACAGCAACAATAACGCAGTAAATTTCAAGTATATTAAGAATTGTTGTTAGTTGCTGTCGAGTCAATTTTTGACTCATAGTGGTCCACTGTGACAGAGTAGTACTCCATAGTGTTTTCTTGGCTGTAATCTTTACAGGAGGAGATTGCCAGGTCGTTCGCCTGTGGAGCTGCTGGGTGGGTTCTAACTGCCAACCTTTCTGTTAGCAATCGAGCACTTAACTCTTGTACCACCAGGGCTCCTCGTATTAATAATTAACTATTGTCATGGATTGAATTATGCCCACCAAAAAATGTGTATCAATGTGGCTGGTCCATGATTCCCAGTATTGTGGGGTTGTCCTCCATTTTGTGATTTTAATTTTATGTTAAAGAGGATTAGAGTAGGATTGTAACACCCTTGCTCAGGTCACAACCCTGATCCAATGTTAAGGGAGTTTCCCTGTGGTTTAGCCTGCACCACCTTTTATCTCTCAAGAGATAAAAGGAAAGGGAAACACGCAGAGAGTGGGGGACCTCATACTAGCAAGGAAGCGGTGCCTGGAGTACAGCACGTCCTTTGGACCCTGGATCCCTGTGCAGAGAAGCTCCTAGTCCAGGGAAAGATTGATGAGCGCCAACAGGGAAAGAATGCCTTCCCCTGAAGCTGATGCCCTGAATTCAGACTTTTAGCCTACTTTGTTGTGAAGAAACAAATTTCTCTTTGTTAAAGCCATTCACTTGTAGTATTCCTATTATAGCAGCACTAGATGGCTAAGACTATAATTTTGAAAAAATGTCATATAGAATCAAGACATACTTCATTTATATTTTGAAATAAAATTGACAAAAATGTATCGCTTGAATGTCCCCAAACCTAATCAGCCTAGTAAAACACATTAGTAGCCAGACTGGTAGTTTGATAGGCTGATAATATCCTAACTGTAAAAATGCAGTACATGAGTCCTTTACTGAGGTTTCTTCCCATCTTTATTTTTTAGCATCCCAGAGGTTCTCAATACATTGTTGAGTCAGAGAAGAGGCCCTGAGTCACACCCCTCAGGCCTGGGCACAGTATTGCCATTGTCTCAGGTGAAGCTGAACTCCATGCTCCCTTGTGTTACCTCCTTGCTGCTCAGGGCTGCCAACAGTTCAACTGATGTGCTCTACTGCTTTACAAGGACAGAGTTAACATCTCTCCTTCCTTGTAGAGAACGTGTACCCTTGTTGTGTATATGAATACTGTAGGACGACGCCCTAGCCAAATTGCTTCAGGGCTCAGATCTTACAAATCCTTTAGTTTTATAAATAATCTTTCTCTCTCAGGACACACAGCCATCCAGCCCCTCTGCTCAGCCAAGGTGTTGCACTGGATTTTTACCTCCGCAAGCTGGTTTTATACCCCTTGGTTGCACCCCTCCACAATGGGTTTATCCAACCTCTCTGTGCATATCTGAATCCCAAGTGTGCACGGAGTCCTAATGTCCATGTAAGTCACTAGATGCAGGTAAGATACGCTCTGGTGCCAGATGTGGGGAGCGTTGTGGGATGTTGCCTAAGCACCAGCCTTATCCGTCTGAATTCAGCTAATGATGCAGCTAAAAAGCATAGGCCTGTAGAAGGAAACCTTGCTGTTGTCTATCCTCAAATTAAATCAAAATTAAGTTTCGTTAAGTATTCTAAATGTATTATGAAGTTTTGTAATCCACTAAAACACATGGAAAAAAGTTTATAATCACAATAAACTGAATTTATGTTCAAATTCTAAGCAAAATTGTGACCAGTAAATATATTATTTAATGAATTTTCAAGCAAACAAGCAAAAACAAGAAAGCACCTTTTCTAATAAGAACATAATAACTTTAAAAACAAAAGTAATTGTAAAACAGAAATGACTATTTAAGAAACGGAAACTACCGAAAGAGTGGGAAGAGGTTTGGTAAACATACTGAAAATCAAGACCTCAAAATAACTCCTATTTTATCCTGGAATTTCCTCCCGGTTTAATTCTTCCCCAATGGCTTGTTGCTGATATTGTTGGTTTTACTGTTATTTTAACATGGCTCTATCACACTGTCCACATGGTTTTGTAAACCTTCCTTTTCACTTAAAATTATTGCATGTTTGTGTGTCCTTGCCATTACCTAAAATTTAAAACCATTAACTGTAATGCTGAATACATTAAAATTTATGGACACAACAGTGATTATTAATAACTCTTAATAATATGAGTTAGGGTTAGGGTTAGGGTTAAAGTTAGGATTAGGGTTAGGGTTAGGATTAGGGTTAATAACAGAGATTATCAAACCTCTTTCATTGACTATTGAAGTTTTTTTGATCTTACACAATTTCAAATTAAATTTTAATAAGTATATGTTTCTGAACATTTGATATTTAATTTCAATTATTTCTTCAGGATAGATAACAGAAAATGTTTGGTTAAAGTGTATATACAGTTTGAGACACTTGATACATATTATTAACAGATTTTTTAAGGAATATGAAATTAGACCCTCATGTTTTTATAGATGAGAGTGCTTAAAAATTTTAAAAATTTACTCTCAAATCTAAATTGTATTAGAGTTGAAATATTAGCATGTAAAACAGATATGGATGAAAAATAGCATCTTACTTAAGATTAATTTCCAGGTTCCTAAGACTAGTTATTAATTTATAAGTGGGTGATAGAGTTCCTTACATTAATCATATCTAGTGTGAGGAAAATTGTTGTTTGGGTGTTATAAGGTACACATAAAGGATGTTTCCCAAGGTTTCTTTATTAGAATCATGAAGAAATTTATTTTTTTTCTGATACTCAAGCTGTATATCCTTTACTAAGATAAATGTGATGGAATATTTTAAAAATAATATGATTTCCCCATAGATTAGCTCAAAAATGATTTCCTGACTGTTCTTCTTCCTCCAGAAACAGGTTCTTAACTATTAAAATATATACACTATTACCATTCCCTATGATTATGCATATGTTTTAAAAACTGAACCGCAGTGTTAGGTAGACTTATCCAGTAACCAGAGCCCTGGTGGCACAGTGGTTAAGAGCTCAGCTGCTAACCAAAAGGTTGGCAGTTTGAATCTTCCAGCTGCTCCTTGGAAACACTATGGAGTAGTTCTCTGTCCTATAGTATCACTATGAGTCAGAACTGACTCGAGGACAACAGGTTTGGTTTGATCTAATAACACAGCATTACTAAACTGCTGATCTTTCTACAATAGGCTAGGGTTGCCCTTGTACAATATAGCACTGCAACAGAATAGATACTTCCTGTGGACAGCCACATCCCCAAGAAAAAGAAGAGAAGAGGCTGAGCCCAAGATGCACGCTTCCTGCTCCAATTATTTACCAAACACATAGCTCCTTCCACCTTCATTTGCAGGAAGGAATAGGGAAAGAGCCCGGAGTTTTTAAGGGAAAATCCCTTTTCATGTAGATCAGACAAATGAGGAAGAAACTTTTTTCCATAATTATATCTGATATCCATTAAACTATTTATAGTGGTGGCACTGGATACTTTATACATGTTAAACCCTAAAAAAACCCAGTGCTGTCGAGTTGATTCCAACTCATAGCTATCCTACAGGACAGAGTAGAGCTGTCCCATAGAGTTTCCAAGGAGCACCGGAGGGATTCAAACTGCCAACCCTTTGGTTAGCAGCCGTAGCACTTAACCACTATGCCACCAGGGTTGCCTTACATATGTTACATCATTTAAATCTCCTAACAATTCCACTGGGAGGTTGTTTCTGTTGTTATCCTGACTGTACAGATGAAGAAGCAGAGACAGACAAAAGTTAAGTAGATTGCTTAAGGTAACAAGCCTAGAAACCGGTAGAGCTGACATTTGAATGCATGTGGTTGGACTTCAGGTGAGTTCCGAACCACATGCAAAATCCAACATTGTTTTTTTGGATAATTTTAAATGCTGTTGTACTCTTAAAAGTATGCACATAATATGTATATCAAACTGCACAACCATATTAGAATTAAATTTAGTCACAAAGTAATTGGCTCCTAAGTAAGATTTTGCAGGATCAGGATTGACTATATCTTCACAATTCAGTTCTTGTTTGGGCCTGGAAATCATGGTAAGGCAGAGTAGGAAGAATCAATGAGACCAGACTTTGCTGTGTATCACCGGAAAAGCCTGGTTTAGAACCTGGCAATTAATACAAAATTAATTCATCTTTGGCATGTGTGAATAGATGAGTTAAACGGAGGAGCTTATAAATGACTGAATGGATGGAAATAAACTGGACTTGTGCCTGGTCGTATAATTGGCTTAGATGCTTTTTAAAAGTGTTTTACCTTGGCAGTGGTCTTAAAACAAAACCACTCTTGTGCAGCTAATAAAAAAATACAAATACATGATGACCAGAGGTTGAAAGTTCCTTGTTGCAGCTCTTTCAAATTTTAATCCCTGGGGCGCTTGTTAAATGCAAATTCTGATACAATGGGTTTAGATTTGGATCTAATATTCTGCATTTACAGTAAGTTCCCGGGTGTGCTACTGGACCAAGGACCATACTTTGAGTAACAAGACTTTACAGAACTAATCTAAATACCTCGTACTTATTATAATAACATGGTTGCAATTATTCTGTATCCTATTTTATTAGTTATGCATTGCTTTGTAACAAATTAACACACTAAACAGCTTAAACAACTACCCAGTTTTATCTTAAAATTTTTGTGGACCAGAAACCCAGGCATGGCTTCTGTGAGTCCTAAGAAAAACTATCATGAAAGTGTCAGCCAAGAATAGGGTCTTATACAGACACTTCACTGAGAAAGGTCTGCTTCCAAATTCTCTCAAGTTGTTGACTGAGTTTGGTTTCTTGTGGTTATAGCGTTGATATTTTTGTTGTCCAGCTGGCTATGGTGCAAACAATTGATGCATTTGACTACTAACTGAAAGTTTGAGGTTTGAGTTCACCCAGAGATGCCTCAGAAGAAAGGCCTGGTGATCTACTTCCAAAAAATCAACCGTTGAAAACCCTGTGGAGCACAGTTCTACTCTGACACACATGGGGTTGCCATGAGTCTGAGTCAACTCAAAGGAGCTTGGTTTGGGTATCAGTTTCTAGAAGCCATTCTTAATTCCTAAAGACATACTCAGTTGTTTGCCCATGGATTCCCCCTCATAGCCAGCTGCCTGTGTCCTTAAAACAGAGTAGAGAAGGGTATTCCACCCAGACACACGCTATAATTGTACACAACATAATTATGTACATCCTGTCACCTTTGCCATAGTCTATTGACTAGAAGCAAATCATAGGTCATGTTCATGTCCAAAGGGAGGGATTATGCAAGGGCATATAAACAAGGGGGCAGACCATGGCAGCCACATTAAGAATCTGTCTGTCACACCTACTGTGCTTTCCGCTAGCTCAGAACTGGGTGTGTGTATGTTTATACACTCACATGTGTCCTTTTTCTTAAAATATTACTGAATTTGCATTTATGTATAATACTCACATTCATTAAATGATTAATCTCTGAAGCATGTTACTAAGAGACTGGTGAGTCTCGGTCTTGGTGCTGTCTAGTGGGTTCACTCTCATTTGACCATTCTTGCAAAAACAAGAAACAAGTTCTTGAGCAAGTTAAATCATTCTTGACAAATACTGCTTTTTTATTTCTCCATTTTAAATATAGTGAAAACTGAGAGCTGAAATTCAAGGGGACTGCTTTTTTTTTTTTTTTTGAATCTCACAAGTTTTCCACCACTGACAGGGTGCAGTTTTACCACTTTTCTGTCACTCTCTATTAGTGGAAAATATCCGAGCTTTCCTTCTCGGACAGGTTTCCAGCATCCACAGGTTCTGGGTTTCACAGTTTTACTGTAAGTAGTTACTCATGGAACCCTGAACAAAAGAAGAGCCACTTGCCGTTGGAGACTGAGTTGCTTTTACAGCTTTAATTTTTCCATTTGAGGTCTAAGCATGCTTGTGTAAGTATTTCAGTTAAGACTGAGGTACATTGCAAACAGCAGAAACCAGCTGCTGAATCAGTTTCCAATTGCTGCTGTAAAAATTACTGCTAAAGTAGTCACTAAAAAAACACAAATTTATTCTCTCACAAAATTTCTGGAGTCAGAAGTGTAAGAGGTTTCAGCAATCTGGTTCCTTCTGGAGACTCTGGGGAAGAATTTGCTTCCTTGCCTTTTCTAGCTTCTAGAACACATTCATTCCTTGGCTCATGGCCCCTTGTCCATTTTCAAAGCTAGCAGTTTTCAACTCTCTCTGCCTTTACCCTCACTCTCCTCCTTCTGTCTTTCATTTATAAGAAACCTTATGATTATATTGGATGTCCTTCAATAACTCAGGATAATCTTCCCAGCTCAATAGCATTAACTTAATCACATCTTCAAAATCTCCATTTCCATGTGAGGTAACATATTCACAGCTTCTGAAGATCAGAACATGAGCTTCTTTGAGCACAGAGGGCATATTCAGCCTACCACAGTCACTTAAATGAGGACCTTATTTCCTCAGACAAAAAAATTCTGGAAGCATGGCTTTAAATGATTGTTATTGTTGTTAGGTGCTTTTAAGTTGATTTTTGACTCATAGAAACCCGTATGACAGGGTAGAACTGGCCCATAGTGTGTTCTTGGCTGTGATTTTTATGGAAGCAGATCGTCAGATCTTTCTCCTACAGAGTCACTGGGTGGGTTTGAACTGCCAACCTTTCAGTTCGTAGCCAGTGCTTAATCTTTGTACCACCAGGGCTCCTTAATAATGTTTGAATTGATATCTCTCATTTCTTTTAGACTTTCCCTCATAACTGAAAAATTGCTGTTACAGCTTTAGCTATACCATCCATGTTCAAGCTAGAAAAAAGGAGGAAGAAAAGGGAAAGGAAAGGAACAAGTTAACTTCAGGGTATAACTTACTGACCAGAACCGTTCCACATAATCATTACTAGAGGAAAAAGGGGCAGAGAAGCCAATAATTTAGCTTGTGTACACAGAATTTTAAAGATAGAAAGGGAGAATGGGCTTAGGTTTGAATTTTTGATGAACCCATAGATAATTTATGACACATTTTTAATTCCTTATTATAGGAAAAAAATATATTCTACTAATTGTTGGATTATAGAAAAATCTGCCCTGTATATTTTCCTTCTTGAAAAATAATTTATTTTTAGTAAACAAAAAGATTTCATAAGCCATCTTCATGAGAACTACTTGAATAAATGTGATTTATTTTCTTCTCAGAAAAGCGTAGATTTCCTGACTATGATTTCCGTATTTACACCCATATCCCACACAAAGTTCCATTAGTCCTATGTAATCCTCAATTATTTGTTTTCCTCTTGGGACAATGAGTAGAGATTTAAGAATGAACCTAAGAAATTAGACTCTGTAGCTTTCAACTGTCAGTGAATTAGAGTTGTAGTCTTTCTGGTTTCAGCCTTCATGGTATGGTAACTAGAGGGCTGTCAATCAACTTCGTCTGCATATATTTTCAGGCAGAGTGGAGCAGAGCAAATGCATATTGGAAATGAATTTTGAACAGTTTAGCAGAAGAGAGATTTTTCTCTCACAGGAACAAGGCACTCAGGAGGAGTTAAGGTCAGAATTGATGTACTTCTGTCAAAATTCTCCCAGATTTGCACTTTGGAGCCCTGGTGTCTTTGGAATCCCTTGCCTGTACTTATCTGAACAGGGATCCCAGCAGCTTTGACCCGCAGGGCACTAAACAAACATTTCTTTCAAGTTGCCTGAGTTTAAGATATACAGAACATTGTGCAACACTGCACAACTCCTTAAATGCAAAGGTTTAATAATTTATTTATTATCTAAATATTTTAAGGAACGTTGGATTTTATTCCATGCCTACTGTGAGACATTATAAAACAGAGTAATGTTTTAAATTAAAAAAATAAATAATAATCAACTTTTTTTTTTTTTCTGATTCATAAGTAATGCTCCTACTAAAGGCACACAACTTATCATTAGACCTGAACATAATGTGGGTCAATTTTGTATTCTGGCAGACTTCTGTTTATATTTATGTTAATTTGGGGTTATGGAAAAGCTTTCTTTCATTTTATATTCCAGAAAGACAAGATCTATTTCTACCTTTATAATATGTGAAAGGAGGAATATGCTGAATGGTTCTTTTTTAAAAATAGTTTGAAAAAAAATGATTGCATATACTTACTCTGAATCTAAATCAAAATGTTATATGTTATTATATATATTATCTTTGAGAGTAAAACTTTAATTGAGATGGCTCTCTGGAGTGGAAAAGGAATTTATTATAATCATAGAGTACTTAAAAGAAAATATTAATGCATTTTTCTAGTAATAGATCAAAGTCTCAAGTTTTTAGAACTCAGTCATAATTTATCTGCCAAAATGAAACATCTGATAAAATTCCTTTCAGTATTTTGTAATACATTAGTGAAGTCAAAAGGTTTCATTAAATGCATAAAAGCTCCCAACAGAAAGCGTGTATTCTCAACTTTACTTTTAAAGAGGAAGAAATCTTTTATCTTTTTTCACTTTAGATTTTTCTGCTGTTTTAGAATATACAGTGCTCCTGTGTGAGTTAGAATGGATTTTAAACAGCCCTGCTAGCCAGAAAAAAAGTGAATATTTCTTTTGTATTTTTTATATGTGAAGTACACAAAATTGTATGTTTTCTTACTTTCCCTTCACTATGTTTACTAGTCTGTGGATTTAGTTTTCTTGTGAAACATGTATATATAACTCTTTGAAGGACAGACTTATTTTGAATCGTATTTGTATGCACTCAGTTTCACAAGTATACACTTAATACATTTCCGTGAAAAAGTCAGGCAGGGAAGAGGTGAGATAATTACTATAAGCTTCGTGTTCTCTCTCTCTATCCCTAACTAGTGTCTCATTCCTTGTACCGCATATGGATTGATAACAATAACCCAATACAAACTATACAGTCTTTCTATACAATTTATGCTTTAGATTTTCATAAGTGTCTTCCTGTCTGTTAGAACACTGGTGGCTCAGTGGTTAAAAGCTCAAATGACAACCAAAAGGTCATCGGTGTGAATCCACCAGCCACTCCTTGGAAACTTTACGGGGCAGTTCTGCGCTGTCCTATAGGGTCGCTGTAAGTTGGAATCGACTGGATGGCAATGGGTGTTTTTTTTGGTTCATGTCTGTTGTAATCATGTGCAACCATTACAGAAACATATCTTGGATTATGCTTATCCTAAAACATTAGAACGATAAAGGAAGACACACACCTCTGTCTTAAGTCAGTTAAATAGCTCATTAAGTTGGCATGCTGCTGCTGATAAAAGCTCTTAAGTCATCTTTGTTTTAGTTTGTTTAGAGTAATTTTAGGAATTTTTTCATTACTTCCCAGGGGAATCATGGTCAAGAAGTATATGGACCATGTACTTAGTTTATACCCATCTGATAAAAAGTTACATGAGATTGCTTTTCAAAAGTTATGCATTTAAATATTTTAAAGTAACCTTTTAAAAATAATCAAACCCGTTTAATAGTAATCAAGGAAATACTGCTAAAAGAGTTCTAGTATTTATCTGAATCTAAAAAAGTGTCACAATCAATTTCTATCAGTTATCCAAAATGTTAGTCATTTCTCCTTCATGAAATGAAATCGAGTATCATTCAGCAAGATTTCTTCAGGAAAAACAAGTCATTGGATAAATGACCACTTAAGTACTTGGTTTCTGGGAACATTAAAGTCATCCCTGCATTAGAAATGTGAAGGCGTAAGTGAGACACTTTCCCCAGATGAAGTAAAACTGAAAGCTCTTTTGCCAGGGCAGGCCAGCTGCCTAGCTAAATTATACAACTATAATGTGCATGACATTATCCACCAATAAAATGGGAATTACAGTACAAGCCAATTCTGTCAGAGGATGTTATAGAGATAATGAGATGAAGTCTTTTCAGTGCTTTCAGTGTCTCGGGTGAAGGAAGATAGCTTTTCCATCCTTAGTAAAGAGGAGACCCATGATCACTAACATTTCATATCACTAAATGTAACTTCTTTAGAAAAGTGATGTTATTAAAACAATGATATATAAGCTCCTCTACTAAACCTACTGTAAAGTCATATTATCATCAATAATAAAGGCATGGGTCCGTGGCTAATGCTGGTCAGTTTCTGTAAAATAGCCAACTATTTTCTTTAAGATTGACAAACAAATTTGAGGACATTTACAGCTAGGCTAGCTGTATACATAAAACCATATTCCAAAAACATAACACATTTTCTATCTCCAAGAAGTTCCTTTCATTTGTGTATGTTTGTGTGTATGTATACACACATTCTCTCTCTCTATATATATATACACATATATTGCCACACAGTGGGGCTGTGGAGTTGATTCTGACTTGATTCTGACTGATGGTGATCCCATGAGTGACAGAGTAGAACTGTACTTTATAGAGTTTCAATGGTTGATTTTTCTGAAGTAGATAACCAGGCCTTTATTCTGAGGTGCCTATGGGTATATTTTAACTGCCAACCTTTCAGTTAGGAGCCAAGCATGTTCATCGTTTGTACCACCATGGCTTGGGTTAGGCACACCTTAGTATTCAAGGTGGCGTCTTTGCTTTTCCTCACTGTAAAGAGGTCTTTTTCAGTAGATTTGCCCAGTGCAGTGAGTCCTCTGATTTCTTGACTGCTGCTTCCATGGGTGTTGATTGTGAATTCAAGTAAAATGAAATCTTTGACAACTTCAATATTTTCTCCTTTTATCAAGATGTTGATTATTGGTGCAGTTGTAAGAATTTTGTTACCGCGTTGTTTAAAATAAGGAAAGGTGTATGTCAAGGATGTATCCTTTCACCACACTTATTCAATCTGTATGCCGATCAAGTAATCCAAGGAACTGGATTATATGAAGAAGAATACAGCATTAGGGCTGGAGGAAGACTCCCTAACAACCTGAGATATGCAGATGACAAAATTTTGCTTGCTTAAAGTGAAGAGGACTTGAAGCACTTACTGATGAAGATATGTATATGAAGTTCATTCTTTTCAATATGAACTAAAACTAGGACCTAAGATATTTGGTCAAAATGCTCTTTTAAACAGTCTTTTCCTTCACTGCCCAACAGAACTCATAACACATAATATACTCAACTAATTTTGTTCACTGAGCATTCGTATTTCAGTAACTTATTTGATCTTAATTGATTTAGCCAAAATGAAAGGCATATGCAAAACTTGTTGCTGTTGTTATTTACCCTGAGCCTACTCCAACTCATAATGACCTTACATAGAACAGAATGACATGTTGCCCAGTCCTGGGCCATGTTCAAAATCTTTGGTATGTTTGAGCTCCTTGTAGTTACCTTGTCAATCCATTTCATGGAGGGTTTTCCTCATTTTCTCACCCTCTGCTTTTCCAGTGATTGTTCTTTCCTGATGACATGCACAAAATAAGCAAGGTGAAGTCTCACCATCCTCAATATTAAGGAGCCTCAGTCTGTACTTCCTCCAAGATGAATTTGTTCATTCTTCTGGTAATCCATGTATATTCAATATTCTTCAACAACACCACAATTTCAATGAGTCAATTCTCCTCCAATCTTCCTTTTTCATTGTCCAACTTTCACATGACTATGAGGTGATTGGAAATACCAAGTGATATCTTTATTTTTAACACTTTAAAGATGCCTTTTGTAACAGATTTGTACAATTCAATACATCATTTGATTTCTCGATTGCTTCTTCCATGGACATTGTGGATACAAGTAGAATAAATCTTTGCCAACTTTAATTTCTTTGCCATTTACCATGATGTTGCTTATTGGACCAGTTGTGAGAATTTTTGTTTTCTTTTATGTTCAGGTGTAGTCCATATTGAAGTCTGTAGTCTTTGACCTTCATTAGTAAGTTCTTCAAGTTGTCTTTTTTTTAGCAAGCAAGGTTGTGTCATTTGTATATTGTAAGTGGTTAATGAGTCTTCCTCCTATCCTGACACCACATTCAGCTTCATATAATTCAGATTCTCAGATATTTGTTCAGCACAGAGATTGAATTAGTAAAGTGAAAGGATACAACCCTGCCAAACAACTTTTCGGACTTTAAACCATGCAGTATCCTCTTGGTCTGTTTGAATGACTGCCTCTTTATCCATGTACAAGTTTCTGCATGAGAACAATTTAATGCTCTGGAATTATCATTCTTTATAATGTTATCCACAATTTGTTATGATCCACACAGTTGAATGCCTTTGCATAGTAGATAAAATATAGGTAAAGATCTTCTGGTATTTTCTGCATTCAGCCAAGATCTATCTGGCATTAGCAATGATATCCCACATCCTATATCCTCTTTTGAATTTCTTTTGAACTTTTGGCAGTTTCCTGTCGATGTCCTGCTGCAACTTCTGCAACTGTGTTTGAATTATCTCCTGCAAAATTTTACTTGCATGTAATATTAATTATATATGTTTGAAAATTTCCACATTGATCATCTTTCTTTGGACCATGCACAAATATGGATCTCTCCTAGTTGGTTCGCCAGGTAGAGTTGTCTCACAAATTTCAAGTCGAAGTTGAATAAAAACAAAGCAAGTCCAGGAGAGTCAAGTATGACCTTAAATACATCCCACCTAAACTTGGATACCATCTCAAGTATATATTTGATACATTGAGCACTAATAGCCAAAGACCTCCTTGGTTGTGAGATGACACTAAGGACATCATTCATAAAGAATGTGAGGGGTCATCAACAAAGCAAGAAAGAAGGAAAAGAGACAGGTGGATTTAGAGAGACTCTAAAACTTGCTCTTAAGTGCAGAGTAGTTAAAGCAAAAGGAAAAATTGATGAAGGAAAGGATCTGAACAAAAAATTTCTAAGTGTGGCTCAAGAAGACAAGACAAAGTATTATAAGATGGGCAAAGAAATAAAGTTAGAAAATCAAAAGGAAAAAACACAATCATCATTTTTCAAACTGAAAGAACTGAAGAGGATGCAAAACTCACATAGTATTAAATCGGGCCATGGCCCTCTCTTAACTGTCTTACTTTAAGTTTGATTAAGAATTAATCAACCATGTTATGAATGAAAGATAACAGAATGCAGCTTCTTTGTTATTTTGGCTCAGTTATCTATAAAGTTGATATAATTTCATACCCTTTGTGAATTTAATGTATCTATATGGAAAGAAATTAACTGTCTGAAAAAATAATATTAGTAAATGTCCACAAAAATGTCACAAACTTATTATCCCTGTAGGATTATATAAAGACTATAACTCTCATAATAGGACCTGTGAATGCCAAAACTGCTTAGTAGAAGTTCACAAATAACTCCAGTGAGGTTCATTAGAATAAAAATAATAGTATTAGATTTGCCTTAGCTATAAATTACTGATAACCATATATATATGAGCTCAAGCATAATAACGATTGTAAGGATGGTTCAGAACCAGGCAGCATTTTGTTCTGTTGTGCATAGGGTCTCTATGAGGCAGAACCGACTCAACAGCACCTAACGACAACAACTATATATATATATATATACCCACAAAAAAACCTATTGCCGTCAAGCTGATTCTGATATAATTGAAAACATTAAAAACACATTTGTATATTTAATGTTTTAAATTTAGTATTTTTCTAATTTTAAAATGTGTAATTCTCTTCAATGTTTGATTATCTTAGGTAGCTTGCTTTGCCCAAATTCAACTCAATGATACAGTTAGTAGTCTTCTGACACTGGAAAGGTTAATTAGGTCATTTTAAAAAAAAAAAGGCTTGTGGAAAAGAGGATCCCTGACCTGTCTCTAGACATTGGAGTGCATGGACATGATACCTGGAACATCTGCAACCGTCTTTTGTCAGAGGGTGAAGGCTAATATGCTGAGAATAAATAAACAAAAAATGAAATGAATTGCATCCTTGATGAGACTCTTGAGATCCTGAATTAACCAATGTTTGAACAATTTTATCTCTAGATTTTGTAATAAATCTTTTTCAAGCCATTTGAGCTGAGTTTTCTATTATTTATAGCCCAAAACTGCTTAATTTAGACAAATACATAAGTGAGAATCACATTTATGTGAACTTGGTTTTTGACTTTGCTGATGGAGTTAGCAGCCAATGCCTTGGGATCAGCAGGAGTGCATAACTTAGGTGGAACCCATCTTTGTGGGTATGCCATGGCTTCCCCAATGGCAAGAGAGACAGCATGATTGGTGAAAGGGGTGATATTTAAGGGCTCAGTTAATTCTAGTTGGAGTTTCATTCCCACTATACTTTCCTTTTTATTGATTTTAACACAAATTGAGTTTAACTCCTCATTTTGAGAAGCTAGAAAGTGATTCTCTGCTTTGAAGCACTTCAATAACATTTTTGTTCATCCAGGGTATCCTTGGCTTATCTCTGGTGTTACCAAGGAGAGCTAGGTGACAGCAGGTATATGAAGAATCTAACATTGACTTAAGAACCCTGTTGGTGCAAAGGTTAAGAGCTGGGCTGAGAACCCACACAGTGGGAAAAACACCTGGGTATCTGCTTTCATAAAGATTGTTGTTGTTGCATGCCATCAAGTTAATTCTGACCCATAACAACCATATAGGACAGAGTAGAACTGCCTCATAGAGTCTCCTAGGTGGTAATCTTTATGGGGCCAGATCATCAGGTCTTTTTCCTGGGAAACACTGGTGGGTTCCAATTGCCTATCTTTGGGTTAGTAACCAATCGCTTAACTTTTTTACCACCAGCATTCATTCCCATAAAGATCCCAGCCTAGAAAACCCTATGGGGCAGTTCTGTTCACATGAAGTAGCTATGAGTTGAAAATCAGCTTCACAGCACATAACAATAGCAACATTAACTTATATGTTTTAGAATCCACCACCCTTGTGCATTTTGAGTCCTGGCTCAACTGACAAGTGGTTACAGTAATTTTAGTTAATTCTTAGATATGTGTAAACATCCTAGAAATTATCAGAATTACCAAGGAAAGTGAACCCTGGAAAAAGATAACGTGTTCTGCTAATTAGTCAGATGAGGGATTAACACAATTCTTAGAATTTAATAGAAACGTATCTTTATATTGTAATCCCAAGCTAGTGAAGCATGGAAAACCTGTTTAAAAAAAAAAAATTGCCTAAGATAAGTCTAATTAATGGCAGAATTGAGGTTAAAACCCAAGTACTCTGGCTCTTGTTTTTTTTTTTTTTTCACTCTGGCTCTTAGTCATTAAAAAAACTAAGATTAGGTAATCTTAAAAGATTAACTAATCTGAAAATAAATAAGATTAATCACTAAAATAGATAATCTCTAACTTCCAGCACAGCACATTAAAAAACAGAGTGCTGGAGGTGGGGCCAAGATGGCTGACTAGGTAGAAGCTACCTCGGACCCTTCTTGAAACAAAGATTCAGAAAAACAAGTGAATCGATCACATACATGACAATCTATGAACCCTGACCATCAAACACAGATTTAAAGAGTTGACCTCAGTAACAGAGGTTGAGAACGAGCAAACACGGGGAAGCAAGGACTGTTTTTGGAGCCTGGAGCCAGCATCCCAGTCACAAAACCCTGGTGCCAGGCTTTGGACTGACTACAGGGGAGCTGAGCACTGCATCCTGAGACAGTGCAAACATGGGATGCAGCCCTAGCCCCCTGAAGTGACCACGGAGGAAGCCCAGCTACTGCACGCAGGCAGTGCAGTGACGCAGCTGACAGGAGGAGAAGTCAACGGGAGGCAGCAACTGCTTTTGGAGCTTGGAGTGTGGCTTTCCAGCTGGGGAGCTTTGGCGCTGGGCTTTGGACTGGGAGCGGAGGAACTGACCACGGCTTCTGAGACAGCACAAGCACAGGACACAGGCCTGACCCTTGGGGGCAATCTTGACCCAGCCAACGCATACAGGCTACACACCCCTTGGGAATCTCAGATAAAACAGTCATCACAAGCAAGATAAGTAACTTTGTCTATATTCCGGGGTGCTACTCTTTCCAATCTGATCCCTTCCCTACCCTTCCCAGGTGGCATCATTAACATTGGAATTTCCTGAGCCAGAGAGCGAAGTGCTCTGCATTTTTGTTCTTGTGTTTTTTTCCTGGCTTGACAGAAGCAGCTACAAAAAACCCAGGGACCAAAAATCCTTCCCTGACTTTCCGAAATTGGACTAAAAATACAGAACCAGCTCTAGCCAAGCATATGAGATCCACAGTCTTGGGCTTTCATCCCTACAGGGAACAAGGTGGCTATTATAATGCAAAGGTATTTCTGATAGGGATCTGACTGTAATTGCTTCAGCAGATTACTGGAAAGACAAGTTGCCCAGGTCTGATATCTCTAACTATTAAAAAGAGACCTTACTGACCCACAATGGGGAACTGAGGACTGAAGCTTCCCCCCAGACTACCTACCCTCCTGACTTAGGGGTCTGAGGATGGTGACACCTAACCATCTGTAGACGTATATGCATTGGGTACCTAAGGTACAGCTGCAGAGCCCACCCACCAACGTGCTTTAGGAATAGAGACACACCTACCTCACTGGCACTTGGGGGAAGCCTGTCAGCATCCTGCCCCCCCTGGAGTGTGGCCCCCTACTGCTACTAGAATCTGGTGCAAACAACTATCATCACTACTCCTCTACGTGGATAGGTGACAGTCTGCGCCACACACTTGGTGACCCAAAATCAGATTCTACTCAAGAATAGTGAATGGACTCTTAGGCTTATATATCTGGTAACAGCCCAAACCAGCTAGTAATTGGACATAAGTGACTCAAGGGCTACAACAATCAAGACAGCACAATCTAGTAGCCCATCTACCTATACTGAAAGAAAACAAAACAAGATAAGACTCAGTGAGCAAATATAAAATAAATCATTACAATATCTTAGAAATGGCTCAGAGACAGCAGTTGATATCAAACCACATAAAGAAGCAGACCATGATTGTTTCTACAACTCCCCAAATTAAAAACTCAAAATCTTTCCCAAATGAAGATACAATCCTGGAATTGCCAGATGCAGAATATAAAAAACTAATTTACAGAATGCTTCAAGACACCAGGGATGACCTCATAAATGAAATAAGGCATTCTACAGAAAAACCCAAGGAACACACTGATAAAGCAGTTGAAGAAATCAAAAAGATTATTCAAGAACATAGTGGAAAAAATAATAAGCTGCAAGAATCCATAGAGAGACAGCATTCAGAAATCCAAAAGGTTAACAATAAAATTACAGAATTAGACAACGCAATAGGAAGTCAGAGAAGCAGAATTGAGCAAGTGGAATGCAGAGTGGGGGAGATGGAGGATAAGGCAATTAACACCAAAATAGTTGAAAAAAAATCAGATAAAAGAATTTAAAAAAAAGGAAGAAACCCTAAGAATCATGTGGGACTCTATCAAGAATAATGACTTGCGTGTGATTGGAGTTCCAGAACAGGGAGGGATAACAGAAAATACAGAGAGAATAGTTGGAGATTTGTTCACAGAAAACTTCCCTGACATCAAGAAAGATGAAAGGATATCTATCCAAGATGCTCATCAAACCCCATATAAGATCCAAAAAGAAAATCACCAAGACATATTATCATCAAACTTGCCAAAATCAAAGATAAAGAGAAAATTTTAAAAGCAGCCAGGAATAAATGAAAGGTCTCCTACAAAGGAGAATCAATAAGAATAAGTTCAGACTTCTCAGCAGAAACCATGCAGTCAAGAAGGCAATGGGATGACATACACAGAGCACTGAAGGAGAAAAACTGCCAGCCAAGGATCATATATCCAGCAAAACTCTCTCTCAAATATGAAGGTGTAATTAAAACATTTACAGATAAACACAAGCTTAGAGAATTTGCAAAAACCAAACCAAAGCTACAAGAAATACTAAAGGAAATTGTTTGGTCAGAAAATCAATGATATCAGATACCAGCACAACACAAAGTCACAGAACAGAACATCCTGATATCAACTCAAATAGGGAAATCACAAAAACAAATTAAGATCAATTTTAAAAAGAAAAAAATGCTCAAAACAGAGAATCATTGAAGTCAATATGTAAAAGATCACAATAATCAAAAAGAGGGACTAAATACAGGTGTCATAGAACTGCCATATGGAGAGGAAAACAAGGTGATATAGGACAATACAAGTTACGTTGTTACTTAGAAAAATAGGGGTAAATATTAAGGTAATCACACAGAGGTAAAACAATTCCATAACTCAAAATAAAAACCAAGAAAAACATAACTACCCAGCAAACATAAAGTCAAATACTATGAAAATGAGCAACACACAATTTACAAAGAAAAATATCTCAGCACAAAAAAGCAAGTGGAAAAATGAAATTGTCAACAACACACACAAAAAGACATCAAAATGACAGCACTAAACACATACTTATCTATAATTACCCTGAATGTACATGGACTAAATGCACCAATAAAGAGACAGAGAGTCTCAGACTGGATAAAGAAACATGATCCGCCTATATGCTGCCTACAAGAGAAACACCTTAGACTTAGAGACACAAACTAAAACTCAAAGGATGGAAAAAATATATCAAGCAAACAACAAGCGAAAAAGAGCAGGAGTAGTAATATTAATTTCTGACAAAATAGACTTCAAAGTTAAATCCACCACAAAGGATAACAAAGGACACTACATAATGATTAAAGGGACAATTGACCAGGAAGATTTAACCATATTAAATATTTATGCACCCAATGACAGGGCTACAAGATACATAAAATAAACTTTAACAGAACTGATAAGTGAGATAGACACCTTCACAATTATAGTAGGAGATTTCAACACTCCACTTTCGGAGAAGGACAGGACATCCAGTAAGAAGCTCAACAGAGACACGGAAGACCTAATTGCTACAATCAACCAACTTGACCTCAGAGACTTATACAGAACACTCCACCCAACAGCTGCAAAGTATACTTTTTTTTTTTTTTTTTTTAGCGCACATGGAACATTCTCTAGAATAGACCACATATTAGGTCATGAAACAAATCTTTGCAGAATCCAAAACATCGAAATATTACAAAGCATCTTCTCAGACCACAAGGCCATAAAAGTAGGAATCAGTAACAGAAAAATCAGGGAAAGAAATCAAATACTTGGAAACTGAACAATACCCTGCTGAAAAAAGACTGGGTTATAGAAGACATTAAGGAGGGAATAAAGAAATTCATAGAAAGCAATGAGAATGAAAACACTTCCTATCAGAACCTCTGGGACACAGCAAAAGCAGTGCTCAGAAGTCAATTTATATCAATAAATGCACACATACATAAAGAAGGAGCCAAAATCAGAGAACTGTCTCTATAACTTGAACAAATAGAAAGCGAGCAACAAAAGAATCCATCAGGCACCAGAAGAAAACAAATAATAAAAATTAGAGCTGAACTAAATGAATTAGAGAACAGAAAAACAACTGAAAGAATTAACAAAGCCAAAGGCTGGTTCTTTGAAAAAACTAACAAAATTGATAAACCATTGGCCAGACTGACTAAAGAAATACAGGAAACAAATAATACAAATAAGAAACGAGATGGACCATATCACAACAGACCCAACTGAAATTAAAAGAATCATATCAGATTATTACAAAAAATTGTACTCTAACAAATTTGCAAACCTAGAAGAAATGGATGAATTCCTAGATAAACACTACCTACCTAAACGAATACAATCAGAAGTAGAACAACTAAATGGACCCATAACAAAAAAAGAGATTGAAAAGGTAATCAAAATCTCCCAGGAAAAAAAGCCCTGTCCTGGACGGCTTCACTGCAGAGTTCTACCAAAGTTTCAGAGAAGAGTTAACACCACTACTACTAAAGGTATTTCAAAGCATAGAAAATGACGGAATACTACCTGACTCATTCTATGAAGCCACCATATTCCTGATACCAAAACCAGGTAAAGACACCACAGAAAAAGAAAATTACAGACCTATATCCCTCATGAACATAGATGCAAAAATCCTCAATAAAATTATAGCCAATAGAATTCAACAACATATCAAAAAAATAATCCACCACGACCAAGTGCGATTTATACCAGGTATGCAAGGCTGGTTTAATATTAGAAAAACCATTAATGTAATCCACCATATAAATAAAACAAAAGATAAGAACCACATGATCTTATCAATTGATGCAGAAAAGGCATTCGACAAAGTCCAACACCCATTTATGATAAAAACTCTCACCAAAATAGGAATTGAAGGAAAATTCCTCAACATAATAAAGGGCTTCTGTACAAAGCCAGCAGCCAACATCAGTCTAAATGGAGAGAGCCTGAAAGCATCCCTTGAGAATGGGAACCAGACAAGGATGCCTTTTATCACCAGTCTTATTCAACACTGTGCTAGAGGTCCTAGCCAGAGCAATTAGGCTAGACAAAGAAATAAAGGGCATCCGGATTGGCAAGGAGGAAGTCAAATTATCTCTATTTGCAGATGACATGGTCTTATACACAGAAAACCCTAAGGAATCCTCCAGAAAACTACTGAAACTAATAGAGGAGTTTGGCACAGTCTCGGATTATAAGATAAACATACAAAAATCAGTTAGATTCCTCTACACCAACAAAAAGAACATTGAAGAGGAAATCACCAAATCAATATCATTCACAGTAGCCCCCAAGAAGATAAAATACTTAGGAATAAATCTTACCAAAGGTGTGAAAGACCTATACAAAGAAAACTACAAAGTACTGCTGCAAGAAACTAAAAAAGGACCTACATAAGTGGAAAAACATGCCTTGCTCATGGATAGGAAGACTTAACATGGTAAAACTGCCTATTCTACCAAAAGCCATCTATACATACAATGCACTTCGCATCCAAATTCCAATAACATTTTTTAATGTGCTGGAGAAACAAATCACCAACTTCATATGGAAGGGAAAGAAGCCTCAGATAAGTAAAGCATTACTGAAAAAGAAGAAGAAAGTGGGAGGCCTCACTCTACCTGGTTTTAGAACCTATTATACAGCCACAGTAGTCAAAACAGCCTGGTACTGGTACAACAACAGGCACATAGACCAATGGAACAGAATTGAGAACCCAGATATAAATCTATCCACGTATGAGCAGCTGATATTTGACAAAGGCCCAGTGTCAGTTAATTGGGGAAAAGATAGTCTTTTTAACAAATGGTGCTGGCAAAACTGGATATCCCTTCGCAAAAAAATGAAACAGGACCCATTCCTCACACCATGCACTAAAACTAACTCCAAGTGGATCAAAGACCTAAACGTAAAGACTAAAATGATAAAGATCATGGAAGAAAAAATAGGGACAACCTTAGCAGCCTTAATACAAGGCATAAACAGAACACAAAACATTACCAAAAATGACGAAGAGAAACCAGATAACTGGGAGCTCCTAAAAATCAAACATTTATGGCTCATCTAAAGACCTCACCAAAAGAGTAAATACACAACCTACAGATTGGGAAAGAATTTTCAGCTATGACATCTCTGAGCAGCGCCTGATCTCTAAAATCTATAAGATTTTGTTAAAACTCATCCACAAAAAGATAAACAACCCAATCAAAAAGTGGGCAAAGGATATGAACACGCACTTCACTAAAGAAGATATTCAGGCAGCTAACAGATACATGAGAAAATGCTCTCAATCATTAGCCATTAGAGAAATGCAAATTAAAATACGATGAGTTTCCATCTCACTCCAACAAGGCTGGCATTAATCCAAAAAACACAAAATAATAAATGTTGGAGAGGCTGAGGAGAGATTGGAACTCTCATACACTGCTGGTGGGAATGTAAAAGGGTACAACCACTTTGGAAATCTATCTGGCGTTTTCTTAAAAAGTTAGAAATAGAACTACCATACAACCCAGAAATCCCACTCCTCGGAATATACTCTAGAGAAATAAGAGCCTTTACATGAACAGATATATGCACACCCCTGTTTATTGCAGCTCTGTTTACAATAGCAAAAAGCTGGAAGCAAGCAAGGTGTCCATCAACGGATGAATGGTTAAATAAATTATGGCATATTCACACAATGAAATACTACGCATCAATAAAGAACAGTGATGAACCTGTGAAACATTTCATAACATGGAGGAACCTGGAAGGCATTATGCTGAGTGAAATTAGTCAGAGGCAAAAGGACAAATATTGTATAAGACCAGTATTATAAGATCTTGAGAAATAGTATAAACTGAGAAGAACACATTCTTTTGTGGTTATGAGGGGGGGAGGGAGGGAGGAAGTGTGGGAGAGGGTTATTTACTGATTAGTTAGTAGATAAGAACTGCTTTAGGTGAAGGGAAGGAGAATACTCAATACACGGAAGGTCAACTCAACTGGACTGGACCAAAAGCAAAGAAGTTTCCAGGATAAACTGAATGCTTCAAAGATCAGCGGAGCAAGGGCTGGGGTTTGGGGACTATGGCTTAAGGGGACTTCTAAGTCAACTGGCAAAATAATTCTATTATGAAAACGTTCTTTATCCCACTTTGAAGTGTGGCATCTGGGGTCTTAAATGCTAACAAGCAGCCATTTAAGACGCTTCAATTGATCTCAACCCACCCGGATCAAAGGAGAAGGAAGAACACCAAGGTCACACAATAGCTAAGAGCCCAAGAGACAGAAAGGGCCACATGAACCAGAGACTTACATCATCCTGAGACCAGAAGAACTAGATGGTACCCGGTACAACCAATGACTGCCCTGACAGGGAGCACAACGGAGAACCCCTGAGGGAGCAGGAGATCAGTGGGATGCAGACCCCAAATTATCACAAAAAGATCATACTTAATGGTCTGACTGAGACTAGAGTATCCTGGAGGTCATGGTCCCCAAACCTTCTGTTGGCCCAGGACAGGAACCATTCCCGAAGACAACTCATCAGACATGGGGGGGACTGGACAATGGGTTGGAGAGAGATACTGATGAAGAGTGAGGTACTTGTATCAGGTGGACACTTGAGAGTGTGTTGGCATCTCTTGTCTGGAAGGGAGATGGGAGGGTAGAGAGGGTTAGAAACTGACAAAGCTGTCACGAAAGGAGAGTCTGGAAGGAGGGAGCGGGCTGACTCATTAGGGGGAGAGTAAGTGGGAGTATGGAGTAAGGTGTATATAAGCTTAAATGTGACAGACTGACTTGATTTGTAAACCTTCACTTGAAGCACAATAAAAATTATTTTAAAAAAAAAGGGCACCTTCGCATTGCATTACACTGTCTCTTGGGAGAACGATTCCCTTCGTGCATTTTTAACTGTTTGATATACAAATATCTATTATACCTTGTTCCTGAAAACATATATTGTTCAAAGCAAAGTTTTTCTAAGTTGGACAATGAAAAGGTTTGTTTTATTTCGTCTACAGAATTTAATTACATACATTTTTAAGAATAGGCCAAATCTGAGACAAATACGTGATTTTTGGCCAATGTAATCATCCAATTCAAAGCAAAATCAAGTTTCAATTTATTGAGTCACTCCTAAACCCAAAATTCAAGAGACAATATCACTTTCAGATCAGAGTTATGCTTTTCACATTAATTTGTTAATTCTTTTATTCATGAAATAAATAATAAGACATCTAACAAAAGGCATTTTGTTTAATTATTGCTTTCAAAATACACTGGATTGAGTGGGATCAACCAGCAGAAAATACAGAAAATGCAAGTCCCTAAGATAAGATAATATTCAGATATCCTTGATCACTTGGGAGAATTACTCAAGGTGATCAATGTACCTAATAATCATTACAAACAGGATGATATCACAACAGTAATGATATCTCGGCCTAATTTACATATTCAAAATGTGTTACAAAAAAGTATTTTTTACAGTAAAAAAAAATACTGTATGAGTTACGACAAGCTATTTGACTGAGATTGGTAACGTTTACCTACTACAGCTATGACTTAATTTTTTTGTACCATCATAAAAGCTAATTATATGGTAAAAGAAAAAAAAAAAAAACAGAGTGCTGTAGGGCGGAGCAAACATGATGCTATAGAAAGAAGCGCCATGCCATCCCTTTGCAGCAAGACCCAAAAAACTAAGTAAAACAGATAAAGACATCAGTCCTGGAACCCTGATCACTAAATGAAAGGATAAAAAACTAGGTCAAGAATGGAAGAAGAAACTGACAGAGAATGGAGAATAAGGAGATCTACAGAGTGGAGTTCCCCTTCCAGCTAACATGGCACAACTTCACCGTCTTGGAGCACAACCACCAACAACCTCGGACATGGAGTATGAGAAGGCAAATTTATGGAGCTCCCAACAGAATAGAGAGCACCGACCCTGTGCTGCCTCCACCCGTTTCTGACGGGCGGTGTCACGACAGCTGGTGAAAGAGATTTCAGTTTGCTGCCACCCTGGTACCCACTCCGCCCCCAATGTAGAGTTCCTTCAGCACCAAAGTTTTTTGTTTGTTTCTTCTCTCTCTTTCCTTCTTTTCTTTTCTCCCATCCACCTAGTCTGTGTGCCACCTCCACTCCATCTCAATGAACTGTGCCTCACCACTTCAGCCACTGGCACATAGCCTCCCTGAGTCTGCCCTGCCCCCACCTGAAGGTTCCTGCCATGCCATCATTTTTTTTTTTTGCTTTCCTTTCTCTCTCCTACCTAGCTGTGCATATCACACCCTCTCCCTTCCCTCCTGCCTCTCTGCACTGCCTGAGGAGGGCCATGCCTTTAAGCAACACCTACATTGACTTTCAGGCCCCCAAACAGCACCCTGCACTGCCCCCCAGACCCACCCCACCTAGTGCTACAGTCCCAAGGGAGACTGGTGTGGACCCCAGGAGCCCCGGACCTCACCCATGCTTGCCCCCCTGGCCCTGCCACATTGAGTGCCACACCCCTGAGTGGAATCAGTGTGGGCTCCTGAACCCATGGGCCCCACATCATGCCACACACTGACCCCACATGACCAAGCACCTTTCCCCTGTGAGGGGCTGGCGTGGACCCCCAGGCACAACACCATGGCATGCTCAGCTCCTGCCCCACTGTGTACTGCACTCCCAAGCAGTACTGGTGTGGACCTGCAGACCCCTGAAACTTGCCCCTCCATGCCACCTCCAGACCTGCCCTGCTGGCCCCAACTTGTGCCACAGAAAATGACCCATCCCCCCTCCCTCCCCTTCTGGCCCTGCTGTGCTGCACCATAGCTGAGTGACCAGCCCTGCCCACCTGTAAAAGATGGTGACAACTATTGTACCCACAGATGAGTAAGCAACAAAACATGCCATGCCCAGCCCACCCACCCAGACACACAAAAAAAAGGAGGACAAACAAACCTACAATCAATAAATGAAGAAAATAATCCCTGAATGCCTCAGAGACAGCAATGTCAAACATTAAAAAAAAAAAACAGGAAGGGATGGCTCCAGTAAGTCACTAAAATAAAACACCAGATGACCTTCCGGTAGAAGAAAAGGAACTGGAAATACCTGATAGGGAATTCAAAAGTATATTATTCAGGCCTCTCCAAGAGATTAGGAAAAATACCAAGGAAAACACAGGCAAAACTAAGGAAAAAAATAGACAAAATCAGGGAAAAATACAGACAAAAATAGGGAAAACAGACAAAGCAATGGAAGAATTCAGAAAAATAATACAGAAACAAAACATCAAAATAAATAAACAATTAGAAATAATACAAAAACAGCAATTAGAAATCCAAAAGATAAACAACAAGGTTTGAGAAATGGACAATGCAACAGAACATTTTAAGAGCAAATTTGTAAAAATGGAAGACAAGATCAGCAAAACTGAAGACAAATCTTTGTATACCATTTTGTTTGAGGAAAAATGAAAGAAAAGAATGAAGAAAAATGAAGGAAACCTAAAAACTATGTGGTATACAATCAAAAGCAAAAATTTGCATGTATTTGGAGTTCCAGAACAGCAGGGAGAAAATGGAAAGCACAAAGAGGGTCATAGAAGATTTGCTGACAGAAAACTTTCCTGATATGAAAGATGAGAAGTTGACCAACCAAGAAGGTCTATGAACCCTATATAGGATAGACCCCAAAAGAAAGTCACCAAGATAGAAAAATCACATTCTCCAAAAGCAAACACAACAAAAGAGTCCTGAGAGTAGCACAAGAAAAATGAAAAGTCACATACAAAGAGGAAATAATAAGACAAGGTTCTGATTACTAGGCAGAAACAATGTAGGCAAGGAGTCAATGAATAGAATAACAAATATAAAACCTTGAAAGAAAAAAAAAAAATGTCAACCAAGAATAATATATCCTGCCAAACTCTTGCTAAAATATTATGGTGAAATTTGGACATTAACAGGCAAAAAGAAATTAAGAGAATACATAAAAACCAAACTGAAATTACAAGAATTATTAAAGGGAGTCTGTCAGTTAAAGTACCAACAATATCAGACAATAACCTGAGTCTAGGGCATAGAATAGCATCAGCCAGATACCAACCTAGGTAATGAACTCTTAAAGTTAAATCAAAACTAAAAGATTTACAACATGGAACCAGACATGCCAATCTGTAAATACAATGTCAGGACAATAACAGGGGAAATAAACAGTGTAGGTATAAAACTTTCAGAGGAAATCAAGGTGATAGCAAGTAATAAAAGACTGCTTTAAACTTAGGAAAATAGGGGTAAATTTCAAGGTAACCACAAAGAGTTAATGAAACTACTCATCAAAAGAAAGAAGAAAAACATAAAGTTTCAGTAAATTCAAAATCTATAAAAACGAAAGAAACAGAAAGAAAATCCACAAGCAAAAGGAACTCAGCAAAAGAGAGTATAAGGAACAAAGAAAACATCAGCACCACAAAACAAAGCACTAGAAAATGACAGCAATAAACTCACACCTATCAATAATCACGCTAAATGGCTTAAACGGGCCTGTAAAGAGACAGAGAGTAACAGGATGGATAAAAAACATGACCCATCAATATGCTGTCTACAAGAGATACACCTTAGGAACAAAGGCATAAATATATTTAAAAAAACAAAATGGAAATATATGTATATATTAAGCAAACAACAACCTGAAAAGAGCAGGAGTGGCAATATTAATCTCAAATAAAATAGGCTTTGAGGCAAATTCCACCATAAAAGACAAGGAAGGACAATATACAATGATTAAAGGGACAATCCACCATGGATACATAACCATAATAAATATCTATTCACCAAATACCAGGGCCCAAAAATATATAAAACAAACTCTAACAGTACTGAAAAGAGAAATTGACAGTTCCACAACAATAGGAGACTTTCACACATCGCACTTCGTAAAAAGACAGAATATCTAGAAAGAAACTCAACAAAGATACAGAAGACCTAAAGGCCACAATCAACCAACTTGACCTCAAAGATATATATAAAACACCCAACAGCAGCAAAGTACACATTCTTTTCCAACGCACATGAAATGTTCTCCAGAACGGACCACATCTAAGCCCACAAAGGAACTCTCCCTAAAATAAAAAACACTGAGATAATACAAAGCATATTCTCTGATTACAATACCATAAAAGTAGAATAAGTAATAGGGAGAGCAAGGGAAAAAATTCCAAAACATGGAGCCTGAATATCACTTGCCTAAAAGCCACTGGGTAAATAAAAGAAATCAAAGATGGAATCAAAAAAATTCCTGATATCAAATGAGAATGAAAACACATTGTACAAAAACTTCTGGGGTACAGCAAAGGTAGTGCTCAGGGGTCAATTTATACCAGCAGATGCACACATTAAAAAAGAAGAAAGGGATAAAATCAAAATATTAGCCTTATAACTCAAACAAATAGAAAGAGAACTGAAAACGAAGCCCACAGGCACCAAAAGAAGAGAAATAAAAATCAGAGCAGAAATGAGTGAAATAGAGAATTAAAAAAACAATAGAAAACATTTTCAAAATCAAAAGCTGGATCTCTGAAAAGGTCAACAAAACTGGTAAACCATTGGAGAAACTTACAAAAAGAGTAACAGAAGAAACAACCCAAATAAGAAATGAAATGGGGGCCATTACAACAGACCCAACTGAAACAAAATGGATCATAACAGAGTACTATGAAAAACTACGCTCCAACAAATTTGAAAACCTAGAGAAAATGGAAAAATTTCTAGAAACACACTACCAGCCTAAAGTAACACAAACTGAGGTAGAATGTCTGAACAGATCCATAACAAGATATCTTCATCGTCTAATGCTGCTACAACAGAAATACCACAAGTGGATGGCTTTAACAAAGAGGAATTTATTTCTTCAAAGTAAAGTAGGCTAAAAGTCCAAATTCAGGGTGTCGGATCCAGGGGAAAGCTTCCTCTCTCTGTCGGCTTTCTCTTCAGTCTTCCACTGGTCAAGGAGCTTCTCAGGTGCATGGAACCCAGGTCTAAAGGGCATGCTCTGCTCCCAGTGCTTCTTTCTTGTTGGTTTGAGGGCCGCCCCATCCCTCTGCTTGCTTCTCTCTTTCATATCTCAAGAGATTGTCTCAAGACACAATCCAATCTTCTAGACTGAGTCCTGCCTCACTAACACAACTGCCACCCATCCTTCAACATTAAGATCATAGAGATAGGATTTAAATATATAGGAAAATCATACCATACCAGGAATCATGGACCAGCCAAATTGATACACACATTTTTGGGGGGCCTAATTCAATCCATGACACAAGTAAAGAGACTGAAAAGATTAAAAAAAAAAAAAAAAAACCTCTCAACACAAAAAAAATCCTGGCCCAGATGGCTTCATGGAGAATTATACCAAACATTCAGAGAAAAGCATACATCATTACTACTCAAACTATTTCAGAACATAGGAAAGGAAAGGATAGTTCAAATTTCATTCTATGTACTCAGTATAACCCTGATAACTAAAACCAGGCAAAGACAGCACCAAAAAAAAAAAAATTACAGATCAATATATCTCAAGAATATAGATGCAAAAATTCTCAACAAAATTTAAGCCAATAGATTCAGCATCATATATAAAGAAAATACATTCTATGACCAAGTGGAATTCTTACCAGATGTGCAAGGATGTTTCAATATTAGAAAACAAATCAACAAAACCCACCAAATACGTAAAACAAAGAATCACATAATCATCTCAATCAATGCAAAAAGAAAGTTTGATAAAGTCTAACACCCATTCCACACACAAAAAAACCCTCAATAAAATAGGAATAGAAGGGAAATTCCACAACATAATTAAGGGCATTTATATAAAACTGACAGATAACATCATTCTCCATGGAGAAAGGCTGAAAACATCCCCTTTGAAAATGGGAAGAAGTCAAGGATGCCCCTTATTACCACTTCTATTTAACATTGTGGTGGAAGTCATACCTAGAGATATAAGGCAAGAAAAAGAAATAAAGGGCATCCGAGTTGGTAAGGAAGAAGTAAAACTATCCCTATTTGCAGATGATATGATGCTAGACATAGGGAACCCTAAGACTCCACAAGAAAAGTACTGGAACTAATAGAAAGATTCAGCAGAGTAGCAGGATATAAGATGAACATACAAAAATCAGTTGGATTCCTATACACCAAGGAAGAAAACTATGAAAAAGAAATTGGAAAAGCAGTAACATTTATAATATAATACAATATAATATGATGCAATATAATAATTAATATAATATAATATATAATACAATATAATATAATATCATATAGTTAGGAATAAATCTAACCAGGGATGTAAAAGACCTGTAAAAAGGAAACTACAAAACAGTACTGCAAGAAACTAAAAGAGATGTACATAGACGGAAAAATATACTATGCTTATGAATAGGTAGACTCAGCATTGTGAAAATGTCAATTATATCCAAATCAATCCAAAAATACAATGAAATCCCAATCCAAATACCAACAGCATTCTTTAAGGAGATGAAAAACTTTATGTGGAAAGTAAAGAGGCCCCTGATAAGCAAAGCACTATTGAAGATGAAGAACAAGTAGGAGGCCTTGCACTACCTAACCTTGTAACCTATACAGCTTCCACAGTCAAAGAGCCTGGTACTGGTATGACAGATACATTGACCAATGGAGCAGAATTGAGAACCCAGATGTAAATCCATCCACCTACATTCACCTGATCTTTGACAAAGTCCCAAATGTGATTAAGTGGGGAATAGACAGTATTTTTAACAAATGGTACTGGCAAAACTGGATATCCATCTGTAAGAAAATGAAACAGCCTTATTCACAATAGCAAAAAGATGGAAACAACCTAAGTTCCCATCAACAGATGAACAGATAAAGAAACCATGGTACGTACACACAATGGAGTACTACACGATGGTAAAGAACAATGATGAATCTACAAAATGAATCTCACAACATGGATGAATATGGAGGGCATTATGGTGAGTGAAATAAGCCAGTCACTAAAGGATAAATATTGTATGAGACCAGTATCCAAAAAAAAAAAAAAACTCACGAAAAGGTTTACACACAGAAAGAAACAAATTGAGTAAAGTGTGGGGTATTAAAAGCTTGTGAGCAGCCAGCTAAGATACGTCTACTGGTCCAACCCCATCTGGAGAAAGAGAAAATGAAGAAAAATAAAGATACGCGGGAAAGATTAGCCCAAAGGACCTATGGACCACAACTACTACAACCTCCACCAGCACAGACTGAGTCCAGCACAAGTAGATGGCACTCGGCTACCACCACTGCCCTGATAAGGATCACAATGGAGGCCTCCTGACAGAGCCATAGAAAAATGTAGGACAAAATTCAAAATCAGAAAAAAACACCTGACTTTCTGGTCTGACAGATAGTGGAGAAACCTCAGATACCCTTTTAACTAATTACTGAAGTCACCCCTGAAGTTCATCCTTCAGCCAAAGATTAGACAGGCCTATAAAACAAACAATAACACAGAGAGTTCCACCATGTATATGAGACTAAATGGACACACCAGCCTAAAAGCAAAGATGAGAATTCAGGAAGGGACAGGAAACCTAAACAAATGGAAATGGGAAACATGAGATTGGGAAAGGGAGAGTGTTGAGACATCTTGGGGTTGGCAACCAATGTCACAGTATAATACGTGTATTAATTATTTAACAAGGAACTAATTTGCTCTATAAACTTTCACCTAAAGAACAATTAAAAAAAAAAGAGAGAGAGAGAGAGATGTGAATAAGAACAGTGATGTCCCAAAAGAAGAGTAGATAATTTGGTACTGGGACTGTTTTTGTGTAAGCCTGCAGTGGGCAGTGGTTCTTAAAATGAGTGCTTTAGGATATATATACATATACATTTAAATTGTAATGAATCTTTAAAGAATGTCTAAGAACATTACAAGCTGTCTATCAAAAAACGGATATTTCTAGTAGTTGGGACAACACGTTAAAAGGAAATAAGTGAATGTCTTAGGCTGGGTTCTCTAGAGAAGCAAAGCCAAAAAAGCCTACAAATATATATAGAGAGAGATTTATGTCAAGGAAATGGCTTATGTGGTTGTAGAGGTTGGAACACCCCAAGTCTCTGGATTAGGATAGAGGCTTCTCCTGAGTCACGTAGCTTCAGGGGCTGGCAAACCCAAGATTAGCAGGTCAGAGAGAAGGCTCTTGCTCACAGGCTGGAAAGATCAACAAAACCCATGACTGACAGGCAAGACCACAGGTAAGCTAGCTCAAGACCCAAAACCAGAGGTCAGACGAACAGGATCTAACTGTAGGTTCCAGAGCAGGCAAAAGCCAGAACATCCACTTTATACTCAGATGCAGGCCACACACCCAAGGAAACTCCCTATCAACTGATTGTCCACTCACAGCAGATGCCATCATGGGAATGATCACATATGGAATATCAATAGGGAAGTGATCAAACATTATACAACTGCCAAAGCACTGTCAGTCATGGTCCAGCCAAGTTCACACACAATCTTTACCATCACAGAGAACTTGATTACAGAATTCAGAAACTATCTCTTCTTTAATTCCTTATTCCAAATGATGCCAGAAGATGAGAACAAAATGTATTTTAGGAAAGAAAAGATTCCACTAAGGGTTGACTAAATAATCTCTTTAGTATATGGTCACATTATACCCTATAGCTGTCCTAATATATTACCTAACTTCACAATATTGTTACCTGCTTGAATGTCTATTTCATGTTCGTCTTTAATATCTTGGAAAGCAAATATTATATCTGCCTTGGTTTGAGTTGCTGTTTTTTAAGACATATGGACTGTCCGGCACATAATGACTCAATGACTAAGGGTATATATCCATGCCAAAATGATTTGTATTCTGACTCTTTTTACCCCATTCTATCAAAGTTTCCTTCAGCTTCTCTTCATAAACCCTAAAGACAGAGTCAAAGAGTTGGAATAGAAATACATTGTTAATTGTAATATAAGTATTAAAAGTGTGACTCTCATGGAAAGAGAAAGATAGAGCACTAAAACAGAATTATTATTATTTTGCTCCAGCCTCTCTCCCAACAGAAATGAGTCCTGAAATTATTTAAATATTGATAGTACCATGATAAGTATTTATCGATGCTTTGTAAAACAACATGTTAGGTGGTGGGAACTATCCGTGGAAAGCTAAAGAATTTTTTTTAATGATTAACTAGACCATGAGGGGATTATAACAATGTCGTGACTGGGTGATATAATCTATAACTGAGCCTACTTGACTTGGAGCCTTGGTGGCACAGTGGTTGAGAGCTATAGCAACATATGACTGCCAACCAAAAGATCAGCAGTTCAAATTCACCAGCTGCTCCTTGGAAGCTCTGTGGGGCAGTTCTACTCTGTCCTACAAGGTTGCTGAGTCAGAATTGACTCAATGGCAATGGGTTTTGTTTTTTTTTTTTAGCCTACTTGGCCTACAGACCTAAAGATACAGCCACAGATCAGCAATAAAACTGAATTCTGATACATATCAGAATAATTCCAGTGTCTCTCTCACTTTTAGTTCCATACTTAGATGGATAAAACCACACCTGCTATTGACAAGTTGATTTCAACTTATAGCAACCCTGTAGGACCAAGTGGAACTGCCCCATAAGATTTCCAAGGAGCAGCTGGTGGATTAGAACTGACATCCTTTTGGTTAGCAGCTAAACTCTTAACCACTGTACCACCAGGGCTCCAGATGGACAAAAGGGTATTATTTTAAATATCTAAAAAATATTATTTAGGTATACCTTTAAGTTTCAACACCATCTTAGAGAAATATATTTCACGTGGGGACCTGTACAGCTGAGATTATTAAGGTAGACAACATTGCATTTGAGCTGGGGCTGGAAGCCTGATTATTTTGCCCTATCACCAGGTAGAGAGAAGATTCACAGATATTAATACTAGGGAGAAAACAAACTGCAGTATGGGAAAAAAGAAGAACAACAAAAAAAGTACAAAACATTTTATGGAAATATCAAAGAGTAAATTGATTCACAGAGGGCAGGGAATAAATTGGCATGGAGTAAAAAAAAAAAAAGTGAATTTCTTTACAGAACTTATGAATGCCATATTAAGAAGTCTGAACTTTAAGGCCAGGCAATCCATTGATATTTCTGACTAGATCTCTGTTCCTAAAAGGAAATATGAGAAACCATTAGCAGCATCAATTGAATAAGTTTGGAAGGGCAGCCAGAGGAATTGGAGTGTTGAAACAAAGTGCTGATTGACTCTGCCTAAACTCCTGAGCTTTATAAGTCGCAGTATGAACTGCGGAAAATTCCACTAACTTATAAGAATAAATTGAAATGATTGAATCATTGGCTTTGAAACTGGCCTTAGGGTTTATGAACCTGATAAAAAAAAAAATTGACCCAGTATATAATCACAAAGGTGAAATGATTTATGGAAGAGTCTTGCTTCTTATTTTTGCTACACTCGCCCTTATGCTCTTTTTCTTTAAAAAAAAGTACATTATTACCCTCAGGAAGCCAATTTAGAATCAAGACTTTGGCTTTTACTAAATCAAAGGCCCCATACCTTAGTTCATATCTTAGCACTTGTGTTTTAATCAAGTACTAGGGAGTTTGGAAACTTTACTAATAATAGTCAAACCAAAAACCAAACCCAGTGCTGTTGAGTCGATTCCAACTCATAGCAACGCCATAGGACAGACTAGAACTGCCCCATAGAGTCTCCAAGGAGCGCCTGGAGGATTCGAACCGCCCACCCTTTGGTTAGCAGCCAGAGCACTTAACCACTACACCACCAGGGTTTCCACTAATAATACTACCACTGCAATAAAGAGAAAACTTCAATGAATAGGAAGTTGACTTGTCAATTCCTATCAGGATTCTATCCACTCTGTTTTGAACTCTGTATCAGACTTCAAACTGTATAAAGCACTTTTCACACACCTTAAAATTTTAATCAAGTTTTGCGAGAAAGTAACCATCTGAAGTAACCCTCAAAGGTAACTACATGGGAAATACCACACCGTTTTCTATAGAGATAATTCATAGTTGATGTGTTGCGTGTGTTAACAGTAATTTTTTTTTGAAATTGCTTCTGACTCTTTAAAAATTCAAGAGCCAGTCTTGTTTAAATAAAATAATCTTAAAAACAGGAACTTTCTTTAATTTGGCTTCTTTATTCATAAAATAATATTTCTGTTATATATTGCTAGATTAAATTTGCTAATATTTTCTCAATTATTTTTTCATCTAGGTTTATGCAGGCTTTTGATCAACAATACTCTTTTATTTTTAATACCCCTGACTAGTTTTAGAGTAAAGAATATGCTACCTTCAGAAAATGATTTGGGAAATATCCCCTTCCCGCATTTTCCTGAAAGAGTGCGTATGTTCTCACAGAAGTGTGATGGTAAGTCAGGCGAGACGCAGGAAAAAGGAGTAAAAACTGAAAGTAAATCCATTGCTCTCTAGTCGGTACAGACTCAGTGACCCTACAGGACAGAGCAGAACTGTCAGATATGGTTTCCAAAGAGTGACTGGTGGATTCCAAGGAGTGACTGGTGGCTAGCAGCCAAGCTCTTAACCACTATGTCACCAGGAGGGAACCGCACACACACAGTTTCCAGAGACAGAGAAGCATAGCACACCATGACACAGGGACAAGGTATCAATGAGCTGGAATTGTAGGAGAGAGTTACCTATGGCAAGCAGGGAGGGCTCACCTAGACTGCTCAGGCTTCCTGAGGACTGGGCATTTTGAATCATTCTGCAGGCTTAGGGGGAAGAAAGGCTGTTCCTAGTTGTTGGGTACCTGGCCTCAGGGTGATTAGGACAGGTGCGTTGTGGCCCAGGAGTGTGAGCACCTGATCAGAGGAAGGGTTGCAAGTAGACTTAATCAGCTACTCAAGAACTGATGTGAACCAGCCTCCAGACAGTGCCTCAAAACTGTGTCAAGGCAGCATTTTAATAAAATTGTTGTAATTTATAAATGGTATATTATTTTCTCTTAAATATTGTTGCTAGGTGCCACTGAGTTGATTAAAACTCAAAGAGACCTTACATATAACAGAAAGAAACATTGCCTAGTCCTGGGACATCCTCACAATCTTTGCTTTGTTTAAACCCACTGTTGCAGCCGCTGTGCCAATCCATCTCATTGAGGGTCTTCCTCCGTTACGATGACCCTCTACTTTAACAAGAAGTCCTTGTGGCACAATGGTTAAGTGCTCGGCTGCTAACTGAAAGATCGGAGGTTCAAACCCTCCAGCTTCTACACAGGAGAAAGATGTTGCAGTCTGCTTCCTTTAAGATTAGAAACACTTTGAGACACTTCCATTTTGTTTTATATGGTCTCTATTAGTCAGAATCTGCTTGATGGCAACAGGTTTTTGGTTCTACTTTATGATGCATGTGGAGACCTGGTGGTGCAGTGGTCAAGAGCTCGGCTGAAGAGGTCAGCAGTTGCAATCCACCAGCTACTCCTTGGAAATCCTGTGGGGCAGTTTTATTCTGTCCTATAGAGTCACTGTGAATCGGAATCAAATTGACGGCGATGGATTTGGTTTGATTTATTTTACCATGCATGATGTCCTTCGCCCGAGACTGATCCTGCCTGATAACATATCAAAGAAAGGGAGACAAAGTCTGGTGTAGTGGTTTGTAAGCCAGTCATTGTTCTACATACTGACATGCTGACTAAGATCCATGCTCTATTATATTTAACTGTTGATTTACTTTGTACTAGATGTGGATAACCTGTAGCTTTTGTTTAAAGCACAGATCTATTAACTGAAGTTAAAATGCCTTTCTCAACTTTCTATGTTTCAAATAAAAATTTCAGAAAACAACCTCTATTATAAGAGTATGTTATTTCTTACTGCCACGTTTACTACTTCCATTGAAAGGCAAATTCACCACATTAAATATTTATTATGTAAATTGTATTGTAGTTGATGTTTATATTTAGTGTGAATTGATTTGAAAGATTTTGAGAAAAATAACATTCGGGAAATGTTGAAAGTGAGGCTACAGCCTTTGTAGTTTCAAGTTTTCCAACAAAATATTCACGATTTTAGTTTTAGGGTAGATTAATGAAAGAAATACATAATTTTATTGGTTACAAACAACAACAGGAAAATGTAGATTTATTTGGGAGTTCATACATGGGTCGAAGAAAAAATTGCATCTCACTGCTTCCATTTTGATCAAGAAGTATGAACGTTGCCTAGGAATATGGGAATACCTACTTCACAAAATCTTGGTATTAGTTCTCAGGGAAATAGGTAGAGAGTAGTTTGTTAATTCTCTCATGTATTGACTACACATATTGAGTGCCCAGTGTGTGCAGTGCTTCACAATATGGCTTGGTGGAAATAGTCAAGAAAGACACACACAGTTTTTGTCCTCACTGAACCTACTAAATGAAGAAGGACCGAAAAATAAGGTAAACTGTAGGAAAGCTTTTTGGAGACACACAGGGAGAAGATGATCAGCCAGTTATGTCTCAATGGAAAGATAAAACTTTGAAAGTATGGAAATTACTGACTTTTTCCTACTGGCTATTGGGAGGGGATACCGTAGTATCAAAATGTATAGCAAGGCCCTGAAGATACTGTAAACTATGAGAATGGTTGTGGTTAAGTAACTTTTTTTAACATGATGTTTAACACTGGTGCATTTGAAATGAAAAACTGGTCAACAATATAACTTCATGTTGTTTGGTATCATCAAGTCAGTTCTGACTCAAAGCGACACTATGTACAACAGAAAGGAACACTGCCTGGTTCAGCCCCATCCTCACAATCATTGTTATCCTTGAGCCCATTGTTTCAGCCACTTTGTCAATCAATCTCTCTGAGGGCTTTCTTCCTTTTTCTCTGACCCTCTACTTTATCAAGCAACGTGTCCTTCTCCAGGGACTGGTCCCACCTGATAACATGTCCGATTACATGAGACGAAGTCTTCCTTGCTTCAAAAAAAATTTGGCTGTACTTCTTCCAAGACAGATTTGTTCGTTCTTCTGACAGTCCATGGTCTATTGTTCACCAAAACCATAATTCCAAGGGACCAATTCTTCCTCAGTCTTCCTTACTCATTGTCTAGCTTTTACATGAATCTGAGGCTTGGTTCAGAACCATCTGAACTGCTTTTTTTAACACTTTAAAGAGGTCTTTTGCAGCAGATTTGCCCAATAAAATGTATCCTTTGATTTCTTCACTGCTACTTCCATGGGTATTGATTGTGGATCCAAGTAAAATGAAATCCTCAACAAGTTTGTTTTTTTCTCTGTTTATCATGATGTTGCTTATTGGTTCAGTTGTGAGGATTTTTGTTTCCTTTATGTTGAGGTGTAATCCATACTGAAGGATGTAGTCCTTGATCTTCATTAGTAAGTGCTTCAAGTAGTCTTCACTTTCTGCAATCAAGGGTGTGTCACCTGCATACCACAGGTTGTTAATGAGTTTTCCTCCAATACTGATGCCATGTTCTTCAAATAGTCCAGCTTCTTGAATGATTTGCTCAGCATATGGATTGAATAAGTATGGTGAAAGGATACCATCCTGACAGACACCTTTCTTTTTTTTTTTTTAATTTTTATTGTGCTTTAAGTGAAAGTTTAGAAATTGAGTCAGTCTCTCATACAAAGATTTATATACACCTTGCTGTATACTCTTAATTGCTCACCCCCCAATAAGACAGCACACTCCTTCCCTCCACTACCTATTTTCATGTCCATTCGGCAAGCTTCTGACCCCTTCTGCAGTATCATCTACCCTCCAGACAGGAGATGCCAACATAGTCTCATGTGTCTACTTGACCCAAGAAGCTCACTCTTCATCAGGGTCATTTTCTATCCCTTTGTCTAGTCCAATCTGTGTCTGAAGAGTTAGCTTTGGGAATGGTTCCTGTGTTGGGCTAACAGAAGGTCTGTGGACTATGACCTCTGGGATCCTTCTAGTCTGTCAGACCATTAAGTCTGGTCTTTTTATGGGAATTTGGGGTCTGTATCCCACTGCTCTCCTGCTCCCTCAGAGGTTCTCTGTTGTGATCCCTGTCAGGACACCATCTAGTTCTTCTGGTCTCAGGCTGATGTAGTCTCTGGTTTATGTGGTCCTTTCTGTCTCTTGGGCTCATAAGTACTTTGTGTCTTTGGTGTTCTTCATTCTCCTTTGCTCTGCGTGGGTTGAGACCTGATGCATTTTAGATGGATGCTTGATAGCATTTAAGGCCCCAGAAGCCACTCTCCAAAGTTGGATGCAAAATGTTTTCTTAATAGATTTTATTATGCCAATTGACTTAGAAGTCCCGTGAAACCATGGTTCCCAAACCCCGGCCCCTGCTACGCTGGAAAACGTTCACTTTATTCAGGAAACTTCTTTGCTTTTAGTTTAGTCCTATTATCCTGACCTCGCCTGTATTGTGTTGTCTTTCCCTTCACCTAAAATAATTCTTATCTTCTAATTAGTGAAAATCCCTCTCCCTTCTTCTCTCCCTCCCCCCCATCATAACCATCAAAGAATATTTTCTTCTCTGTTTAAACTATTTCTCCAGTTCTTATAATAGTGGTCTTATACAATATTTGTCCTTTTGCAACTGAATAATTTCACTCAGCAAAATGCCTTCCAGATTCCTCCATGTTATGATAAGTTTCACAGATTCATCATTGTTCCTTATCAATATGTAGTATTCCTTTGTGTGAATATACCATAATTTATTTATCAATTCATCCATTGATGGGTGCATTGGTTGCTTCCATCTTTTTCTATTGTAAACAGTGCTGCAATGACATAAAATAAATTTTTTTTTTTTTTTTTTTTGCAATGAACATAGGTGTGCATATATCTGTAACTGTAAAGGCTCTTATTTCTCTAGGATATATTCCAAGGAGCGGGATTGCTGGATCATATGATAGTTCTATTTCTAGCTTTTTAAGGAAGTGCCAATTCGATTTCCAAAGTGGTTGTACCATTTGACATTCCCACCAGCAGTGTATAAGTGTTCCAATCTCTCCACAGCCTCTCCAACATTTATTATTTTGTGTTTTTTGGATTAATGCCAGCCTTGTTGGAGTGAGATGGAATCTCTTTGTAGTTTTGATTTTCATTTCTCTAATGGCTAATGATCCTGAGCATTTCCTCATGTGTCTGTTAGGTACCTGAATGTCTTCTTTAGTGAAGTGTCTGTTCATATCCTTTGCCCATTTTTTAATTGAGTTGTTTGTCTTTTTGTAGTTGAGTTTTTTCAGTATCATGTAGATTTTAGAGATCAGATGCTGATTGGAAATGTCGTAGCTAAAAACTTTTTTCCAGTCTGTAGGTAATCTTTCCACTTTGGATGAGCACAGGCATTTGATTTTTAGGAGCTCCCAGTTATCTCGTTTTTCTTCTGCATTGTTAGTAATATTTTATATACTATTCATGCCATGTATTCGGGCTCCTAATGTTGTTGCTATTTTTTCTTCCATGATCTTTATCGTTTTAGATTTTATGTTTAGATCTTTGACCCATTTTGAGTTTGTTTTTGTGCACGGCGTGAGGTATAGGTCTTTAATTTTTTTGCAGATGGATATCCTGTCATACCATTTGTTGAACAGACTATCTTTTCCCCATTTAACTGATTTGGGGCCTTTGTCAAATATCAGCTGTTCATGTGTGAATGGATTTATGCCTGGATTCTCAATTCTGTTCCGTTGGTCTATGTATCTATTGTTGTACCAGTAACAGGCTATTTTGACTATTGTGGTGGTAAAATAGAATCAAAAATCAGACAGAGTGAGACCTCCCACTTTGTTCTTCTTTTTCAGTAATGCTTTATTTATCTGAGGCCTCTTTCCCTTCCATATGAAGTTGGTGATTTATTTCTCCATCACATTAAAAAAATGTCATTGGAATTTGAATCAGAATCGCATTGTATCTATAGATCGTTTTTGGTAGAATAGATATTTTTACAATGTTAAGTCTTCCTATCCATGAGCAAGGTATGTTTTTAGACTCATGTAGGTCTCTTCTGGCAGTAGTGTCTTGTACTTTTCTTTGTATAGGTCTTTTACATCTCTGGTAAGATTTATTCCTAAGTATTTTGCCTTTTGGGGGGCTACTGTAAATGGTATCAATTTGGTGATTCCCTCCTCAATGTTCTTTTTGTTGGTATAGAGGAATCCAACTGATTTTTGTATATTTATCTTGTATCCTGATACTCTGCTGAACTCTTCTATTACTTTCAGTAGTTTTCTTGAGGATTCTTTAGAGTTTTATGTATATAAGATCATGTCGTCTTCAAAAAGAGATACTTTTACTTGTTTCTTGCCAATCTGGATGCTCTTTATTTCTTTATCTTGCCTAATTTCTCTGGCTAGAACACATACATTTCTTGACTTTAAACCACACAGTATCCCCTTGTTCTGTTTGATTGATGCCTCTCATTTTAAGTACAGGTTCCTCATGAGCACAATTAAGTGTTCTGGAATTTCCATTCTTCACAATTTTATCCATAATTTGTTATGATCCACACACTCAAATGCCTTTGCATAGGCAATAAAACACAGGTAAACATCTCTCTGGTATACTCTGCTTTCAGCCAGGATCCATCTGACATCAGCAATGATATCCCTGGTTCCATGTTCTCTTCTGAATCTGGCTTTAATTTTGGAATTTCCTGTTCCATGTTCTTCTGCAACAGCTTTTGAATGATCTTCAGCAAAATTTTACTCGTGTGTGATATTAATAGTACTGTGCAACAATTTCCCATATCTTTTTTTTTATTGTACTTTAGAAGAAGGGTTACATAACAATCTAGTTTCTCATTAAGTAGTTAGTGCAAGTAATATTTTATAACATTGGTTAACAACCCCATGACATGTCAACAATCTCCCTTTTCTACCTTGGGTTCTGTATTACCAGCTTTCCTCAACCCTCCTGCTTTCTAGTCCTTGCCCCTGGGCTGGTGTGCCCCTTTCCTCTCATTTTTGTTTTATGGGCCTGTCCAATCTTCGGCTGAAGCATGACCTTCAGGAGTGACCTCATTACTGAGCTGAAAGAGTGTCCCTTGGCTATATTCTGAGGGTTTCTCCAGTTTCTGTCAGACCAGCAAGTCTGGTCTTTCTTTTTGAGTTAGAAATTTGTTCTACATTTTTCTCCTGCTCTCTGGGACTCTCTGTTTTGGTCCCTGTCAGAGCAGTCAGTCATGGTAGCTGGCCACCATCTAGTTGTTCTGGACTCAGTCTGGTGGAGGCCATGGTAGATGTGGTCCTTTAGTCCTTTGGACTAATCTTTCCCTTATATCTTTAGTTTTCTTCATTCTTCCTTGCTCCAAATGGGTGAGACCAGTGGAGTATCCTAGATGGCTGCTCACAGGCTTTTAAGACCACAGATGCTACTCACCAAAGTAGAATGCAGAACATTTTCTTTATAAACTATGTTATTGCACTTGAGCTAGATATTCCCTGAAGCCATGGTCCGCACAGTCAGCCCTTAGCCCAGCAATTCTGTCCCTCAAGGAGCCTGAATGTGTCTATGGAGTTTCCACGACCTTGCCTTGTACAAGTTGTGCTGGCTTCCCCAATATTGTGTAGTGTCTTACCCTTCACCAAAGTTATCACTTAACTATTGTCTATTTAGTGCTTTTCCATCCCTACCCGCCCCTCTCTCATAACAGTCAAAGATTGTTTCTTAGGATCCGGGGCCAACATGGCGGACTAGGCGGACGCTACCGCGGATCCCTCTTGCAACAAAGACTCGGAAAAACAAGGGAATCGATCACATACATAACAATCTACGAACTCTGAACAACAAGTACAGACTTAGAGACGGAAAACGAACAAATACGGGCAGACAGCGACTGTTTTCAGAACCAGAAGCCAGCGCACCAGGCAGGTGACCTTTGGAGCCCGATCAGGGGCAGAGCCCAGGGGGGCAGACGGCACAGAAAGGGGGCCCACCCCTTCCCCCCCGAACCCATCCCGGGAGGAAGTCTAGCAGGTTGGTGCGGGCGGCGTAGAGGCGCAGCCGGAGGGAAAAGCATCCGGGAGGCAGTGGCTGATCTGGGGGGGGGAGAACAGCGTCCCAGCTGGGGTGCCGTCCTGCCGGGAGTTAGGCGAGAAGCCGACGGGGCGCGAGCGGGGGGGGGGGTCAACTACATTTCCCTAAAGTGACCCCAGGGTGGGGCCTACACGTTCGTGCGGGAGGATGCACACCCAGTCCGCGCGTGTGGCGAGGCACACCAGAGGGAGAAATCCCCGGAGGTGTCTGGTCTCAAAGCAGGGAAAGCAGCATCCCAGACGGGGAACCATTCCGCTGCGATCTGGGCACGCGTGCACGGGCGGGGCATGAGCACGGGGTCCATTTTTATTACCCTGAATTGACCCAGGGAGTGGGACCAACTGGTCGTGCGAGTGACGCCCTCCCAGTTTGCGAGAGAGGTGTGGCACACTGGAAGGAGAAGTCCCCGGGAGGAAGTGATTGGTCCCAAAGCGCAGAAAGTAGCGTCCCAGATGGGGTGCCGTCCTGCTGGGACTTGGGCGCGCGTACGAGCGGGGCGTGAGCGCAGGGTCCATTTTTATTGCCCTGAATTGACCCAAGGGGCGGGCCCACCTGGCCGTGCAGGTGACGCCAACCCAGTTCGCGCAAGAGGTGTGGCGCACGGGAAGGAGAAGTCCCCGGGAGGAAGTGACTGGTTCCGGAACGGGGAAAGCAGCGTCTCAACCCGGAAGTCATCCCGCTGGGATTTAGGCACGCGCACGGGCGGGGCGTGACCGCGGGACCCAATTATAATCGCCTGAATAGACCCTGGGGGCGGGCCCACCCGTTCATGCGGAAACGCCCACCCAGTGCCCACGAGTGGTGCCGCGCACTGGAGGAAGTCCCCAGGAGGAAGTGACTGGTTTCCGAGCAAGGAAAGCAGTGTCCTAGCCAGGGACCCGTCCAGCCCGGATTTTGGCGAACGGGGGCGGAGCGTGAACGTGGTGTTCAGCTCTATATTCTGTGGTGCTACACTCCTAGCTCTCAGATCCCTCCCCCACCCTCCCTAGGCGACCCCATTAACATCCGAATACCCGGAGCCAGAGAGAGAATTCAGATAGGGATCTGACTGCATTTTTTTTTAGCCGACTACTTGGAAAATCTAGTTTCCCAGTGATGGCTCGGAGACAGCAGTCCATATCAAACCACATAAAGAAACAGACCATGACAGCTTCTCCAACCCCCCAAACAAAAGAATCAAAATCTTTCCCAAATGAAGATACAATCCTGGAATTCTCAGATACAGAATATAAAAAACTAATTTACAGAATGCTTAAAGATATCACAAATGAAATTAGGATAAATGCAGAAAAAGCCAAGGAACACACTGATAAAACTGTTGAAGAACGCAAAAAGATTATTCAAGAACATAGTAGAAAAATTAACAAGTTGCAAGAATCCATAGAGAGACAGCATGTAGAAATCCAAAAGATTAACAATAAAATTACAGAATTTGACAACGCAATAGAAAGTCAGAGGAGCAGACTCGAGCAATTAGAATGTAGACTGGGACTTCTAGAGGACCAGGGTAACAACACCAACATAGCTGAAAAAAAATCAGATAAAAGAATTAAAAAAAATGAAGAAACCCTAAGAATCATGTGGGACTCTATCAAGAAGGATAACTTGCGAGTGATTGGAGTCCCAGAACAGGGAGGGGGGACAGAAAACACAGAGAAAATAGTTGAAGAACTCCTGACACAATACTTCCCTGACATCATGAAAGACGAAAGGATATCTATCCAAGATGCTCATCGAACCCCATTTAAGATTGATCCAAAAAGAAAAACACCAAGACATATCATCATTAAACTTGCCAAAACCAAAGACAAACAGAAAATTTTAAAAGCAGCCAGGGAGAAAAGAAAGGTTTCCTTCAAGGGAGAATCAATAAGAATAAGTTCAGACTACTCAGCAGAAACCATGCAAGCAAGAAGGGAATAGGACAACGTATACAGAGCACTGAACAAGAAAAACTGCCAACCAAGGATCCTATATCCAGCAAAACTCTCTCTGAAATATGAAGGAGAAATTAAGATATTTACAGATAAACACAAGTTTAGAGAATTTGCAAAAACTAAACCAAGACTGCAAGAAATGCTAAAGGAGATTGTTTGGCCGGATGACCAATAATATCAGGTACCAGCACAATACAAGGTCACAAAACAGAACGTCCTGATATCAACGCAACTCAAACAGGGAAAGCACAAAAACAAACAAATTAAGACTAATTCTAAAAAATAAATAAATAAACAAAATAATACACACAACAGGAAATCATGGAAATCAATAGATAAACGATCAAAATAATCAAAGAGAGGGACTAAATATAGGAGGCATTGAACTGCCAGATGGAGAGTGATACAAGGCGAAATAGAAGGATACAAGTTAGGGTTTTACTTAGAAAAATAGGGGTAAATAAAAAGATAACCACAAAAAGGAATATCAATCCCATAACTCAAGAAAAAAGCCAAGAAAAACGTAACGACTCAATAAACACAAAGTTAAACATTATGAAAATGAGGATCTCACAAGCTACTAAGAAAAACGTCTCAGCACAAAAAAGCATGTGGAAAAATGAAATGGCCAACAACACACATGAAAAGGCATCAAAATGACAGCACTAAAAACTTACTTATCTATAATTACGCTGAATGTAAATGGACTAAATGCACCAATAAAGAGACAGAGAGTCACGGACTGGATAAAAAAACACGATCCATCTCTATGCTGCCTACAAGAGCCACACCTTAGACTTAGAGACACAAACAAACTAAAACTCAAAGGATGGAAAAAAATATATCAAGCAAACAATGAGCAAAAAAGAAGAGGAGTAGCAATATTAATTTCTGACAAAATAGACTTTAGACTTAAATCCACCACAAAGGATAAAGAAGGACACTATATAATGATAAAAGGGACAATTGATCAGGAAGACATAACCATATTAAATATTTACGCACCTAATGACAGGGCTGCAAGATACATAAATCAAATTTTAACAGAATTGAAAAGTGAGATAGACACCTCCACATATATAGTAGGAGACTTCAACACACCACTTTCGGAGAAGGACAGGACATCCAGTAAGAAGCTCAATAGAGACACGGAAGACCTACTTACAACAATCAACCAACTTGACCTCATTGACTTATACAGAACTCTCCACCCAACTGCTGCAAAATATACTTTTTTTTCTAGCGCACATGGAACATTCTCTAGAATAGACCACATATTAGGGCATGAAACAAATCTTTCCAGAATCCAAAACATCGAAATATTACAAAGCATCTTCTCAGACCACAAGGCAATGAAGCTAGAAATCAATAACAGAAAAACTAGGGAAAAGAAATCAAATACTTGGAAAATGAACAATACCTTCCTGAAAAAAGACTGGGTCATAGAAGACATCAAGGAGGGAATAAGGAAATTCTTAGAAAGCAACGAGAATGAAAATACTTCCTATCAAAACCTCTGGGACACAGCAAAGGCAGTGCTCAGAGGCCAATTTATATCGATAAATGCACACATACAAAAAGAAGAAAGAGCCAAAATCAGAGATCTGTCCCGACAACTTGAACAAATAGAAAGTGAGCAACAAAAGAATCCATCAGGCACCAGAAGAAAACAAATAATAAAGATCAGAGCTGAACTAAATGAATTAGAGAACAGAAAAACAATTGAAAGAATTAGCAAAGCCAAAAGCTGGTTCTTTGAAAAAATTAACAAAATTGATAAACCATTGGCTAGACTGACTAAAGAAAAACAGGAAAGGAAACAAATAACCCGAATAAGAAACGAGAAGGACCACATCACAACAGAACCAAATGAAATCAAAAGAATCATATCAGATTACTATATAAAATTCTACTCTAACAAATTTGAAAACCTAGAAGAAATAGATAAATTCTTGGAACAATACTACTTACCTAAACTAACACATTCAGAAGTAGAACAACTAAATAGACCCATAACAAAAAAAGAGATTGAAACGGTAATCAAAAAACTCCCAACAAAAAAAAGTCCTGGCCCAGATGGCTTCACTGCAGAGTTCTACCAAACCTTCAGAGAAGACTTAACACCATTACTATTGAAGGTATTTCAAAGTATAGAAAAAGACGGAATACTACCCAACTCATTCTGTGAAGCTACCATGTCCCTGATACCAAAACCAGGTAAAGACATTACAAAAAAAGAAAATTTTAGACCTATATCCCTCATGAACATAGATGCACAAATCCTCAACAAAATTCTAGCCAATAGAAGCCAACAACACATCAAAAAAATAATACACCCTGATCAAGTGGGATTTATACCAGGTATGCAAGGCTGGTTTAATATCAGAAAAACCATTAATGTAATCCATCACATAAATAAAACAAAAGATAAAAACCACATGATCTTATCAATAGATGCAGAAAAGGCATTTGACAAAGTTCAACACCCATTTATGATAAAAACTCTAACCAAAATAGGAATTGAAGGAAAATTCCTCAACATAATAAAGGGCATCTATGCAAAGCCAACGGCCAATATCACTCTAAATGGAGAGAACCTGAAAGCATTTCCCTTGAGAATGGGAACCAGACAAGGATGCCCTTTATCACCGCTCTTATTCAACATCGTACTTGAAGTCCTAGCCGGGGCAATTAGGCTAGACAAAGAAATAAAGGGTATCCAGATTGGTAAGGAGGAAGTAAAGCTATCACTATTTGCAGATGACATGATCGTATACATGGAAAACCCTAAGGAATCCTCCAGAAAACTACTGAAACTAATAGAAGAGTTTGGAAGAGTCTCAGGATATAAAATAAACATACAAAAATCACTTGGATTCCTCTACATCAACAAAAAGAACACCGAAGAGGAAATAACCAAATCAATACCATTCACAGTAGCCCCCAAGAAGATAAAATACTTAGGAATAAATCTTACCAAGGATGTAAAAGACCTATACAAAGAAAACTATAAAACTCTGCTACAAGAAATTCAAAAGGACACACTTAAGTGGAAAAACATACCCTGCTCATGGATAGGAAGACTTAACATAGTAAAAATGTCTATTCTACCAAAAGCCATTTATACATATAACGCACTTCCAATCCAAATACCAATGTCATACTTTAAGGGAATAGAGAAACAAATCACTAATTTCATATGGAAAGGAAAGAACCCCCGGATAAGCAAAACATTACTGAAAAAGAAGAAGAAAGTGGGAGGCCTCACCCTACCTGATTTCAGAACCTATTATATAGCTACAGTAGTCAAAACAGCCTGGTACTGGTACAACAACAGGCACATAGACCAATGGAACAGAATTGAGAATCCAGATATAAATCCATCCATGTATGAGCAGCTGATATTTGACAAAGGACCAGTGTCAGTCAATTGGGGAAATAATAGTCTTTTTAACAAATGGTGCTGGCATACCTGGATATCCATTTGCAAAAGAATGAAACAGGACCCATACCTCACACCATGCACAAAAACTAACTCCAAGTGGATCAAAGACCTAAACATAAAGACTAAAACGATAAAAATCATGGAAGAAAAAATAGGATCTACCCTAGGAGCCCTAATACAGGGCATAAACAGAATACAAAACATTACCAAAAATGATGAAGAGAAACCCGATAACTGGGAGCTCCTAAAAATCAAACACCTATGCTCATCTAAAGACTTCACCAAAAGAGTAAAAAGACCACCTACAGACTGGGAAAGAATATTCAGCTATGACATCTCAGACCAGCGCCTGATCTCTAAAATCTACATGACTCTGTCAAAACTCAACCACAAAAAGACAAACAACCCAATCAAGAAGTGGGCAAAGGATATGAACACACATTTCACTAAGGAAGATATTCAGGCAGCCAACAGATACATGAGAAAATGCTCTCGATCATTAGCCATTAGAGAAATGCAAATTAAAACTACGATGAGATTCCATCTCACACCAACTAGACTGGCATTAATTAAAAAAACAGAAAATAATAAATGTTGGAGAGGCTGCGGAGAGATTGGAACTCTCATACACTGCTGGTGGGATTGTAAAATGGTACAACCACTTTGGAAATCCATCTGGCGTTATCTTAAACAGTTAGAAATAGAACTACCATACAACCCAGAAATCCCACTCCTCGGAATATACCCTAAAGATACAAGAGCCTTCACACAAACAGATATATGCACACCCATGTTTATTGCAGCTCTGTTTACAATAGCAAAAAGCTGGAAGCAACCAAGATGTCCATCAACGGACGAATGGGTAAATAAATTGTGGTATATTCATACAATGGAATACTATGCATGGATAAAGAACAGTGACGAATCTCTGAAACATTTCATAACATGGAGGAATCTGGAAGGCATTATGCTGAGCGAAATGAGTCAGTTGCAAAAGGACAAATATTGTATAAGACCACTACTATAAGATCTTGAGAAATAGAAAAAACGGACAAGAACACATACTTATGTGGTTACAAAGGGGGGAGGGAGGTAGGGAGGGAGAGGGCTTTTTATTGATCAATCTGTAGATGGGAACTGCTTTGGGTGAAGGGAAAGACAACACTCAAAACAAGGAAGGTCAGCCTAATTGGACTGGATTAAAAGTAAAGAGGTTTCCGAGATAAAATGAAAGCTTCAAAGGTCAGCGAAGCAGGGGCTGGGGTCTGGGGAACTTGGTTTGAGGGGACTTCTAAGTCAATGGGCAAAACAATTTTATTATGAAAACACTCTGCATCCCACTTTGAATTGTGGCGCCTGGGGTCCTAAATGCCAACAAGCGGCCATCTAAAATACATTAATTGGTCTCAACCCACCAGGAGCAAAGGCAAAGGAAGAACACCAAGGTCACACGACAACTAAGAACCCAAGAGACAGAAAGGGCCACTTGAACCAGAGACCTACATTATCCTGAGACCAGAAGAACTAGTTGGTGCCCGGCCACAATCGATGTCTGCCCTGTCAGGGAACACAACAGACAACTCCTGAGGGAGCAGGAGACCAATGGGATACAGACCCCAAATTCTCATTAAAAGACCACACCTAATGGTATGATTGCGACTAGAGGAATCCCAGAGACAATGCTCCCCAGAACTTCTGATGGCACAGGACAGGAACCATCCCCGAAGACAAATCGTCAGGCATGAAAAGGACTGGTCAGTGGGGGGGAGAGAGATACTGATGTAGAGTGAGCTAATTAAATCAGGTGGACACGGGAGAGTGTGTTGGCAACTCTTGACTGGAGGGGGGATGGGAAGATAGAGAGGGAAGATGGTAAAATTGGCACGAAACGAGAGACTGTAAGGGCTGACTCAATAGGGGGAGAGCAAGTGGGAGAAGGGAGTAAGATGTATGTAAACCTACATGTGACAGACTGATTGGAATGGTAAATGTTCACTTGAAGCTTAATAAAAATTAAAAAAAAAAAAAGATTGTTTCTTTTCGTGTAAACCTTTTAATGAGTTTTTACAGTAGTGGTCTCATACAGTATTTGTCCTTTTGTGATTGTCTTATTTCACTCAGCATAATGCCCTCCAGATTCATCCATGTTATGAGATGCTTCACAGATTAATCGTTGTTCTTTATTGTTGTGTAATAGTCCATTGTGTGTATGTACCACAGTTTGTTTATCCATCTATCTGTTGTTGGGCATCTAGGTGGTTTCCACCTTTTTGCTTTTGTGAACAATGCTGCAATGAACATGAGTGTGCATATTTCTATTCATGTGACAATTCTTATTTCTCTAGGATATATTCCTAGGAGCAAGATTGCTGGTTCATATGGTATTTCTATTTCTAGTTTTCTAAGGAAGCCCTGTATCACTTTCCAAAACTGTTGTGCCATTTTGCGTTCCCACCAGCATTGCATAAGAGTTCCAATTTCCCCACAGCCTGTCCAACATTTGTTATTTCCTGTTTTTCCTGATTCGTATCAGTAATGCTGGGGTGAGATGATATCTCATTGTGGTTTTGATTTGCATTTCTCTAATGGCTAGTGATTTCAAACATTTTCTCATATGTCCGTTGGCCACTGGAATGTCTTTGGTGAAGTGTCTCTTCATTTCCTTTGCCCATTTTGTAACTGGATTATTTGTCTTTTTGTTGCAGAAGTATTGGATTTTCTTATAGATTTTAGAGATTAGACTTTTGTCTGATTTGTAATACCCCCAGTTTTTTCCCAGTCTGTAGGTTCCCTTTTTACTTTTTTTAGTGTAGCCTTTTGATGAACGTTGATTTTCTTGAAGGACACAGGATGATCACAGGGCTTATTATAAAGAAGTTTTAAGAAAATTGAAAACTGCATTCATGAGAAAAAGGCCACAAAACTTCTGCCAAGTAATGTTCTTCCATCATGACAAATCACCTGCTCATTCTTTTTTTGGAAACCTTGCCCCATCAGCCCTACTGCACTGATCTTGCCCCTTTAGACTTTTTGTACCCAAAACTCAAAGAACTTTTAAAAGGAACACAATTTGAATCCCGTGAGGGTCCCAAAATTGCCTTTCTAACGTGGTATAAATTGAAGAGATCAGGAGTCTTCAGGAAAGGGTTAGAGAGATGGAAACACTCCCTTCAGAAGTGCATAAACATAGATGGAGGATATGTCGAGACACATTAGCTTCACACTTTGATTTTTTTCTTTAATAAAGGTTTCTAAGATTTTGTAGCAATACTTTTTGACTTACCCTCATATTAGTATTTGAAGCTAAACATTTCCCTGTATTTGGAGATTTTCTATATATAATATTTTTATTAATTCTAATTTAATTGCATTGTTCCCAGAAAATATACTACTACTTCAGTTTTTTTTTTATATATTTATTAAGACTTTATAGTAGATGGTCTATTTTGTTGAGCATTTTATAGAATGTCTATTCTGTAATTGCTGGGTATAAGATTGTATAAATATTTATTGTGTAAAGATAGTTTATTGTGCTGTTTATATATTCTATATCTTTTTTTATTTTTCTTTTTTCTTGGTCTAGTGTTGTATTAATTACTGAGAGGGGTGTCTTGAAGTTTCCAACTATGATTGTGTGTTTTTCAATTTCTGCTTTAGTTTTGTCAACTTTTGCTTCATGTATTTTGAAAATCTGTTATTGGGTGCATACACACTTGTAATTGTTTAATCTTACTGATTAGTTGGCCCTTTTAACATATTGATGTTGCCCTCTGTATTTATGACATAGTCCTGGCATTGAAGTCCACATAGACTGGTAGTAATATAGTCATAACCGTTTATGTGTATGTAGTTAGTGATTTAGTGGTGTATCTTTTTCCAATTTTTTACTTTGAATATTTGTTTTTGTATTTATTTCAGTTTTGTTTGTACTTTAGAGGAAGGTTTATAGAACAAACTAGCTTGTCATTAAACACGTAGTACACATATTGCTTTGTGACATTGATTACCAACCCCACAGCAGGTCAACACATTCTCTTCTCAAACTTGGGTTCCCTATTACCAGCTTTCCTGTCCTTTCCTGTCTTCTAGTCCTTGCCTTTGGGCTGGAGTGCCCCTTTAGTCTTCTTTTCTTTTACAGACCTATCTAATCATTCAGGAGTGACTTCATTACTGAGCTAAAAGGGTGTACGGGGTCATACTTTCAGGGTTTCTCTAGTTTCTGTCAGGCCAGTAAGTCTGGTCTTTCTTTGTGAGTTAGAATTTTGTTCTACATTTTTCTTCAGCTCTGTCTGGGACACCTCTATTGTGACCCCTTTCAGAACAATCGGTAGTGGTAGCCTGGCACCATCTAGATGTGCTGGACTCAGCCTCAAAGAGGCTGTAGTAGTTGTGGCCCATTAGTCCTTCGGGGTAATCTTTTCCTTGTATCTTTAGTTTTTTTCATTCTCCCTTGCTCCAGATGGGATGAGACCAGTGGAATAATTTGATGGCTGCTCACAGAATTTTAAGACCCAAACATTTTCTTTATAAACTATGTTATGCCACTTGAGCTAGATGTTCCCCAAGACCATGGTCCACAAAACCTCAGCCCAGTAATTCAGTCCATCAGGGAATATGGATGTGTTTATGGAGTTTCCATGACCTTGACTTGGATAAGTTGTGCTGGCTTCCACAGTATTGTGTACTGTCTCACCCTTCACCAAAGTTACCACTTATCTACTGTGTAGTTAGTGTTTTCCCCTCTCCACCTCTTCCCTCCCTCATAACCATTGAAGAAGGTTTCTTTTTGTGTGTAAATCTCTTCATGAATTTTAATAGTAGTGGTCTAATACAATATTTGTCCTTTTATGATTGACTTATTTCACTCAGCATAATGCCATCTGGATTCATCCATGTTGTGATATGCTTCACAGATTCATCATTGGTCTTTATCGTTGGGTAATACTCCATTGTGTGTATGTACCATAGTTTGTTTATTCATTCATCTGTTGATGGGCATCTAGGTTGTTTTCATCTTTTTGCTATTGTGAACAATGTTGCAAGGAACATGGGTGTGCATACATCTATTCACGTGATGGCTCTTATTTCTCTAGAATATATTCCTAGGAGTGGGATTGCTATGGTTTTCTATTTCTACCTTTCTAAAGAAGCACTATTTCATTTTCTAAGCTGATTGTACCACTTTGCATTCCCACCAACAGTTCATAAGTGTTCAAATCTCCCCGCAGCCTCTCCAATATTTATTTTCTGCCTTTTTTTTTTTTTTTTTAATTATTCATGCCAGTAATGCCGGGGTGAGATGGTATCTCATTGTGGTTTTGATTTCCATTCCTCTTATGATCACAAGATTTTCCTCATGTTTCTGTCAGCCACTTGAATGTCTTCTTTGATGAAGTGTCTGTTCATTTCTTTTGCCCATTTTTTAATTGGATTCTTTGTCTTTTTGTTGTAGAGGTTTTGGATTTTCCTCTAGATTTTAGGGATTATAGGTTTGTCGGATTTGTAATAGCCAATTTTTTTTTCAGTCTGTAGGTTCTCTTTTTAGTCTTTTGGTGTAGTCTTTTGATGAAAATAAGTGTTTAATTTTTATAAGATCCATTATCTAGCTTATATTCTGGAATTTGTGTGTTGGTAGTTATGGTTTATATCCTGTTAATGCCATGTATCAGGGCCTCTAGAGTTAATCTCGTTTTTTCTTTTATGATCTTCATAGTTTTTGGTTTTATATTTGAGTCTTTGATCCATTTTGAATTAGTTTTTGTGCATAGTGTGATGTATGGGTACTGTTTCTTTTCTTTTTTTTTCAGGTGGACATCCAGTTTTGCCAGCGCCATTTGAAAAAAAGAATTTTTTTCCCCCATTTGATGGACTTTGGGACCTTGTCAAAAAACAGGTGATCATAGGTGGATGGATTTACATCTGAGTTCTCAATTCTTTTCCATTTGTCAGTGTATCTGTCGTTGTACTAGTACCAGGCTGTTTTGACTACCATAGCTGTATAGTATGTTCTGAGGCCTGGTAGTGCTAGTCTTCCTACTTTATTCTTCTTCATTTGTGCTTTATTTATCCAGGGGCTCTTCCCTTTTCATATAAAGTTAATGATGAATTTTTCCATATCGCTGAAGAATGTTGTTGGTACGTGGATCAAGATTGCATTGTATTTGTAAAGTGCTTTGAGTACAATTGTCATTTGTTGAGTCTACCTATCCATGAGCATGGTATGTTTTTCCATTTATGTAGATCTCTTTTGGTTTCTTGTAATAGTGTTTTGCAGTTTTCTTTGTATAGGTCTTTTACACTCCTGGTTAGATTTATTCCTGTTTTATTTTTTAGGGGCTATTATAATTGGTGTGGCTTTCCTGATTTCCTTTTCATTGTTCTCTTTTTGGTGTACAGGAATCCAGCTGATTTTTGTATGTTTATCTTGTATCCTGTTTCTCTGCTGAATATTTCTATTAGTTCCAGTAGTTTTCTCATGGAGTCTTTTGGGTTTTTTACAGATAGTATCATATCATCTGCAAATAGGGACTGTTTAACTTCTTCATTACCAACTTGGATGCCCTTTATTCCTATTTCTTGCCTTATTTCTCTGGCTAGGACTTCCAGTACAATGTTATATAGGAGTGGCGATAAAGGGCATCCTTGTTGTGTTTCTGCTCTCAAGAGGAATCTTTTCAGCCTCTCTCCGTTAAGAATAATGTTGGCTGTTGTTATAGATACCCTTTATTATGTTGAGGAATTGCCCTTATATACCTACTTCATTGAGAGTTTTCATCAGGAGTGTGTGTTGGACTTTGTAGAATGCCTTTTCTGTGTTGATTGAGATAACTATGTAATTTTTTTTTGTTTTATTTATGTAGAAGGTTTTGTTAATTGATTTTCTAATGTTGAACCATCCTTGCATACCTTGTATGAATCCTACTTGTTCATGGTGCATTATTTTTTTGATATGATGCTGAATTCTATTGGCCGGAATTTTGTTGAGAATTTTAGCATCTATATTTATGAGGGAAACCCTGGTGGCATAGTGGTTAAATGCTACAGCTGCTAACCAAAGTGTTGGCAGTTCAAATCTGCCAGCCGCTCCTTGGAAACTCTACAGGGCAGCTCTATTCTGTCCTGTAGGATCACTATGAATCAGAATCGACTCGACAACACTTGGTTTGGTTGTTTTTGGTTATATTTATGAAAGATATTGGTGTGTAGTTTTTTTGTGATGTCTTTACCTAGTTTTGGTATCAGGGTTATGCTGGCTTCAAGGAATGAATTTGGAAGTATCCCTTCCTCTTCTATGTTCTGAAGTAGTTTGAGTAATACTGGTTTAAACTCTTCTCTGAATATTTTGTAGAATTCTCCAGTGAAGCCATCTGAGCTGGGGCTTTTTAATGTTGGGAATTTTTTCATTACCTTTTCAACCTTTTCCCTTGTTATGGATCAGTTCAGATTTTCAAAGTCAGTTTGTGTGAGTTTAGCTAAGTATTGTGTTTCTAGAAATTTGTGCATTTTCTCTAGGTTTTCAAATTTGTTGGAATATAGTTTTTCATAGTACTCTGTCATGACCCTTTTTAACTTCAGTTGGATCTGTTGTAATGTTCCCCATTTATTTTTCTTTTAGGTTATTTGCATCCTCTCATTTCTTTTTTTTTTTCAGTTTGGTCAGTGGTTTGTTGATTTTGTCGATCCTTTCAAAGAACGAACTTTTGGTTTTGGTTTTATTCATTCTGTTGTTTTTCTGGGGAAACCGTGGTGGTGTAGTGCTAACCAAAGGGTCTGCAGTTTGAATCTGCCAGGCACTACTTGGAAACTGTATGGGACAGTTCTACTCTGTCCTATAGGGTCGCTATGAGTTGGAATCAACTCGACAGTGCTGGGTTTTTTTGGGGGGGGGAGTATTTTTTTCTATTCTCTATTTCATTTATTTCTGCTCTGATCTTTATTAACTTGCTTCTGGTGGCTGTGGGCTTCTTTTGCTACTCTTTTTCTATTTATTTGTGTTGTGTAGCTAATGTTTTGATTTTGTCCCTTTCTTCTTTTTTTGATGTGTGCATCTATTGCTATAAATTGACCTCTGAGCGCTGCCTTTGCTGTGTCACAAAGGTTTTGGTATGATGTTTTCATTCTCATTTGATTCTAGGAATTTTTTTTTCTATCATTGATTTCTTCTATTACCCAATGGTTTTTAAACAGGGTACTGTTCAGTTTCCATGAAATTGATATTTTTTCCTTGCTCTTCCTTTTGTTAATTTCTACTTTGATGATGTTGTGGTCAGAGAAGATACTTTGTATTATTTCAGTGTTTTGAATTTCGTTGATGGCTGCTCTGTGGCCCAAGATGTGGTCTATTCTGGAGAATGTTCCATGTGCATTGGAAAAGAATATGTACTTAGCAGCTGCTGGGTAGAGTGTTCTATGTAAGTGTGTAAGTTAAAGTTGGCTGATTACATCCTTTAGATCTTCTGTATCTTTGTTGAGTTTCTTTCCAGATGTTCTGTCCTTTACCAGGAGTGGTGTGTTGAAGTCTCGTATTATTATTGTGGAACTCTCATTTTCTCTTTTCAGTGCTGTTCAAGCTTGTTTTATGTATTTTGGAGCACTACCATTGGGTGCATAGATGTTTATTATGGTTATGTCTTCTTGATGGATTGTCCCTTTCATGGTTATATAATGCCCTTCTTTATCTTTTATGGTGGATTTTGTTTTAAAGTCTATTTTATATGAGATTAGTATTGCTATTCTTGCTCTTTTTTGGTAGCTGTTTGCTTGATATATATTTTTTCTATCCTTTGATTTTTGATAAATTTACATCTTTGCTTTTAAGGTGTATCTCTTGTAGACAACATATTGATGTATTCTGTTTTTTTATACATTCTGTCACTCTCTGTCTCTTTATGGGTGCATTTGGGCCATTTACATTCAGTTCAATTATGATAGGTATGAGTTTATTGCTGCATTTCTTAGTGCTTTTTTTTTTTTTTTTTTTTTGGTGCTGACATTTTATTTCTCATACTGTCCTGTGCAGATTCCTTTTGTTTGTGAATTTTTTTTATTCCTTTTGTGTGTTTTTGTAGATTTTGTTTTTACTGAGGCTTTATGTTTTTCTTCTTTATTTTGATGAATAGGTTTGTTAACTTTCTTTGTGGTTACTTTGAAATTTACCCTCATCTTCCTTGGTTTGAACCAGTGTATTATTACTTGGTATTGCCTTGCCATTCCTCGCCATTAGAAAGCTCAATACCTGCATTGTTTATTCCCTCTTTTATTGTTCTGATGTTATCGTCATTTACAGATTATCTTTTCTGGTTCCCTGTTGTAAATCTTTTGGTTTTGAATAGTCCTTGAGAGTTCATTTCCTAGGTTGGTGTCTTGCTGGTGTGATCTTGGGTCCTAGATTCAGGCTGTCATCTCATATTGCTTTTTCTGAAGCTGAAGGACTCCATTTAATAATTCTTGTAAGCTTGGTTTGGTTTTTACACAGTCCCTTAATTTCTGTTTATCTGGAAATGTCCTAATTTCACCTTTGTATTTAAATGAGAGTTTAGCGGAATATATTATTCTTGGTTGGCAATTTTTTTTTTCTTTTAAGGTTTTACATATGTCTTCCCATTGCCTTCTTGCCTGCCTGGTTTCTACTGAATAGTCAGAGTTTAGTCTTATTGTTTCCCCTCTGTTTGTGACTTTTTGTCTTTCTCGAGTTGCTCTCAGGATTCTTCATCTTCTCATTTAGCAAGTGTGATTATGATATTCCTTGGTGATTTTCTTTTGGAGCTTACCCTATATGCAGTTCATTGAGCTTCTTGTATGGTCAACTTTTCATTTTTCATGATATTAGGGAAGTTTTCTGTCAACAATTCTTCATTAATCCTCTCTAAATTTTCTATTTCCTCCCCCTGTTCTGGAACTCTGGATCCTCATAAATTTTTCCTTTTGATTGTATCCCACATCATCCTCGGGGTTTCTTCATTTTTCTTTGATCTTTTTTCTGATTTTTCATCAAACCAAGTAATAATCAAGTATTTGTCTTCAATTTCCCTGATCTTTTCTTCCATTGTTCCAAACCTGCTCCTCAGACCTTCTATCACACTGTCCATTTCTGAAACCTTGTTGTGTATATTTTGTACTTCTAGTTGTTGTTTTTGTATGATTTTTAGTTGTGAATTTATTTTGACTTTTTTCTATATTATTTTCCTGAATTATTCATTGTTTTGTCTCTATTTTCAACAATTTTCCCTACCTTTTCCATAAATTTGTATTTTTTTCTCGTTTTTCTCTGTTTTTTGCTTCAATTCTTGGATAGTTCTAAATATTAGAGATTTGAATTCCGTACCAGGTAGTTCCAGTGATTTTCTTCTACTGGGAATTCATCTGGTGCGTTATTTTGAATGAATAACTGGAACCATTCTGTCTCTCTCTCTCTCTCTCTCTCTATATGCATATATATAGATAGATAGATGCTGTCTGCTGTCTGCTGTCTTCAGGACATTCAGTAGTTATTTTCTTCATTTGTTGATTGTAGATTCATTTTTTCCTCTGTTTTTTTTTTGTTTTATTTGGTTATGTCTGAGTAGGTGGGCTGTGTGTTCTTTGTTTTTTGCTCATCCGTGCACACAATACTTTTCACCTCCTTTTCCAATGCGCAGGGCCAGTCTCTCTGTTATGGTGCAGTAGGGTGGGTCCAGATGAAGGGTAGGGGCTGTTATAGGTTGTCTGTGGCATGTACTGGGACCAACAGAGCAGGCCAGACCTCAGTGCAGGGAAGGTTCTGGTAGGCCAAGCCTCTGCTGCTTGGAAGTGAAATGTTCAGTGCACAGTGCAGACAGGCAGGAGGCAGGCATCAAGTTGTGATATGTGGAGCTAAGTTGAGTATGGAAAGAAGAGACAAGGAGAGAGTAACAGAAGCAAAAAGGAAAAAAAAAGCATGAGGAAGTCTGCTGTTGGAGAGGAGAGCCACTAAACCAAGAAATGAAGAAAATCAAAAACTAAAACAGAAAAAGAGAAATAATAAGTTAATAAAAAGTAAAAAAGAAAAAAATGCCCCCAGAGATCCCACCAGCAATGAAGAAGCAGTTCCAAGGTCTTGGGGCACAGTTTATCTAGAAGGGGCATGGATAGCACACAGCAGCAAGTATTCAGGAGATAGGAAAAGAAGGAAAGTAGAGAGTTGAGAAACTGAGAAATGAAGAAAAACAGAAAGGGGGAAAAAAAGGAAAAGAAAAAAGCAAGTTAAAAAAAGGAAAAAAGAAATTTCCACAGGGATCCCCATGGGTAGATGGGGAAGTGGCTCCCAAGCCTAGCAGTACAGCCCAGCTAGTAGGGGCAGAGATCACACACAGTGCCAGGTATTCAGGAGACAGGTAAATAGAGAGAGATGAGAAGCCAAGAAATGAAGAAAAACAAAAAGGAAAAAAGAAAAACAAAACAAAAAAAACAAGGCACCAGGGACCTTACCAGTGTGGTGGCACAGATTGTGGAAGCAGTTCCCTAGCAGAGCAGCACTTCCCCAGCTGAGCAGCACTTCACAACCTGTCCGTAAGAGGCAAAGATAGCACACATAGCCAGGTATTTGAAACAAAGGAGGGTGAGGAGGTGAGAGGCAGGGAAAAAAAAAAAAAAATGAAGCCAAAAACCACAACATCAGCAACAGTAACAAAGAATCGGCACTGAAGGATCCAGCTGGTGTGGGCTGGGTGAATCCCAGTGATACAGAGCCAACACCTCCCGGCCAAAATGTCCATGGCCTGCTAGGAAGCAGTGGAGGCCTGGCAAGGGGTAGAAGGGGGAGGAGTTGGGAAATCATGTATCGCTGGTTACCCTGTGCTCTGTCTCCTGCTGGGAACTCTGTGTAGCTGCTTTCCCGTATTCCCCATCCACTGATCTCTGACAGGAGTCAGATGTTGGATTTGTGCTGTGTTAGCTGATAGAGGACCTCTGCTTGTATCTCTCCTTCCTCTCTGTTCTCAGTTTCTTATACCATTCATTGCTTGGTTGAGTTCTTTATCTCTTCATTTAACGCTTAAGGTTCCAGATTTGCAGTGGAGGGACAGCAATAGTACCATATTGACTCTGCCTCCCATCTCTGCCTTTGAATTGGAGTGCTTAGGTCTTCTATTGTTCATTATTCTTTGTCCCATCTTTTTTTTTTTTTTTCCGTCCATCCCTCAGTTGGTGCCTTTAGTTGGGTTAATTAGTTTTTAGTAATTGAGTCTTGTTATTTCAATAGGCATCTTTAACTCATCATGACCTACTTAGAGTTATTATTGTGTTACTTTGTGTAGAATATATGAATCTTATAACAATGTTATTCTTATCTTCCCATATTTTTGCTATTGCTGTTATATACCCCACATTTTATGTAATAATTTTATCTATCTATCATCTATCTATCTATCATCTATATCTATCATCTATCTATCTACCATCTATCAATCTATCGATCTATCATCTATCTATCTATCATCTATCTATCTATCTATCTATCTATCTATCTATCTATCTATCTATCTATCTATCTATCTATCTATCTATCTATCTATCTATCTATCTATCTATCTATCTATCTATCATCTATCATCTATCATCTATCTATCTACCATCTATCTGTCTGTCTATCATGTAGGACCCCCTGTGGCATAGTGGTTAAGCACTTGACTGCTGGCCTAAAGGTTGGTAGTTCAAACCTACCAGCTGTTCTGTGGGAGAAAGATATAGCAGTCTCCTTCTGTAAAGATTACAGTCTTGGAAACCCTATGGGGTAATTCTCCTCTAAGCTATAGGGTCATTATGGGTTAGAATCAGCTTGATGGCAATAGGTTTTGGGTTTCTACCTATTTATCTATCTAAACATTTCAGCCTAGAAAGCCCCAGGGGGCAGTTCTACTCTGTAATATGTGGGGTCCCCATGAGTTGGAATCATCTCAAGGACAATGGGTTTGGTTTTTGGTTTTATCTACCTATCTTTTCCACATATTTACTATTTCCTGTGCTCTACATTTCTTACTCTACACCTGAGTTTCCATCTCATGTTATTTCACTTTAGCCCAAAGGACACATATGAGCAATTTCCTTTTAGTGAATATCTCCTGGCAAATAATTTTCATAGTTTTCTGTTATCTGAAAAAGTCTTTATTTCACATTCATTTGTGAAGAATAAAGTCATTAAATATAGTCTCTGATTAATATTTTTTTAGCGCTCTCTCTTTTTAAATGAGTAGTCAGCCTCATTTTTATCAGTTTCCTGTGTATTTTGCATCTTATCAGTTTTATTATGAAACATTTAAGTTTGTTTTGCTTTGTATTTGTCTTGTTTGACAAACTTTTTCCTTATTCAAAATGTAGACTGAAATTTTACACTACATTTGGCAACATTCCTACCATTGTTTTATATAATAAATTTTCTGTTCTATTGTCTTTCCTTATCATCTGGCTTTTGATTACATAGACCACTTGATTTTGTCCCACTGATCTCTGGGTCTCTTTGTTTCAGATAGGATAATTTTTACTGCTATATTTTCAAGTTCACTGACATCTTGGTTATCTAGTGCTGCCATAACAGAAATACTACAAGTGGATGGCTTTAACAAAGATAAGTTAATTTTCTCACAGTAAAGTAGGCTAAAAGTCCAAATTCAGGTTGTCAGCTCCAGTGGAAGGCTTTCTCTCTCTGCTGACCTTCTCATCAATCTTCCCCCTGAACTAGGAGCTTCTCGCACAGGGACCCTGGGTCTAAAGGATGTGTTCTGCTCCTGGCACTGCCTTCTTGATGGTATGATGTCCACAACTCTCTGCTTGCTTCCCTTTTATCTCTTAAGAGATAAAAGGTGGTGCAGACCACACCCCTGGGAAACTCCCTTTACATTGGATCAGGGAGGTGATCTGAGTAAGAATGGTGTTGCAATCCCACCTAATCCACTCAACATAAAATAACAATCACAAAATGGAGGACCACCAGGCGATACTGGGAATGATGGCCTAACGAAGTTGATATACATTTTTGGAGGACATAATTCAATCCATGACAACTGACTTATTCTTTTGCACTCTGAACACTACTGTTAAACTCATTCAGTGAACTTTTCCTTTCATGAATTGTACTTTTCATTTTTGAAACTTCCATTTGTTTGCATTTTTAAAATAGTCATTTTCCCACAAAGCCCTTTTCTGCTATTTGATTATGACTCAGTTTTCCTTCAGATTCTTGAACATCTTTAAAATAGCTGTTTTAAAGTTCTTTACTGCTATTTCTAACATGTGAATAATTTGGTGATCTGCTTCTATTGATTTTTTTTAATGAATGTGGGTTATGTTTTCCTGTTTCTTCTGTGTTTGACTTTGTTAGTTTTATAATGGACATTTTGAATTGTACATTGCAGGCACCCTGGTCTTAGTTATATTGTTTTGAAAACAGTTGATTTTTTTTTCTAGGAAGCTTTAACTTCTCTGGATTCTAACTCAAGCTTTGTGTTTGCCAGAGTGGGATGTAGTAGAAATCTCCAGTTAATCCTTTCCAGTTCCCGTTGCTGTTTTCACTAGATGCTTTGGAGTTGCCTTTACATATGCATAGTTCAGTGGGTATCCAAAATTTAGACAATGTTTACAAAGAAATTTTGGAGCTCAACCCCTCTCTAGTGCTACAATTTTGCCCTTTTAATTTTTTAAAAATCTATTTTACCAGCCATGCATTCTGTCCTCTGACACCTCAAATAGATAAGATCGACAACAGCAAATTGAAAAGTTAGATAAGAAACTTGGTGGGGAGTGGGGGGTAGAGAGTTTATTTTAATGGTGGTGGAATAATTTGGAGAAGGGTAATGAGAATGGTTGCACAACATGAAGAATATAATCAATGTAACCAAATCGTACATGTACAAAATGTTGGATCATTTTATGTTTCACTTTGTCTATTTTCACCAAAAATTAAAATAAAAATTTAAAAAAGGTAGGATTATAGCTTTTAGCTGTCCTGTACCTAAGTTTGAGGAGTAAACTAGTGGTCCTCAGGTCAATTCCAACTCATAATAACCCCATGTGTTTGAATGTAGAACAAAGTTCCATGGAGGTCTCAATGGAAGCAGCCTTTTGGACATCAGTCACCAGATCTTTCTTCAGAGGTGCCTACAGTTGGATTGGAACTGCTTACCTTTCAGCTAGCATCTCAGTGCTTAACCATTATGACACTCAGGCCACCTAGAAACAAGTGAATTAGACAAGTGCACTTTCTTTCTTTCAAGGATATAAGACCCTCAATTTCTGCATATTTTTAGTGAGTCCCAGTGTCATCAAATAGTTGCTTATAAAATATTTTGTAACTATTATTTTACAATTATTATAAAATAAAATGTTATAAAATATAATCATAGGGCAAACTTATTCCACATGACCAGAAATCTCAGTTGGAACACTTTCATTGATTCAAATAAAAATATTTCCTCCCCATAAAAATAAAACAGGCAGGAATAACAAAACATTAGCCAATGCTTATATGGTAATTGTTTGTAATATATTTATTGCAAGACAGCATATTTGAGAACTCACTTTTAGACAAATACATAGAATTGTAGGAGTTTTATGTGTAATTTATTTTAAAAGAATGAGTCGAATAGGGAGAAGTCAAGTAAAACAGAAAGCAAAAAGATATTTTAAATAATAGAGAGTTAATTGGTTATATTTAGGTGTCTTCTACTCCTTCATTTAACCAGAATGAAGTAAAATTTATTCATTTTTCTCTGATATCAGAAAGCATGGATGACAATTTCCATAATAATCTAGGTAGTAGGCCTTGGTGATAAATGTTTTGCCTACCCCAAAGTCACTTACTAGGATCAATCTCGTTCTTAACAAGTTTGTACGACGAACAGCCATGAGGATTCATGCATTTCCAGGTGGCTCAGGCTAGTCCTATAAGTGCTCAACTCAATTTCATGCACTCTTTCAGAATTCTGGAAACTCAAACAATTGTGAAGAAGCTCTGTGTAAAAGTTCCCTGATTTTCAGAATAAATGGTAGGAAAGGAGAAGGAGAATGGATAGGCCATTTCATGACTTTCTTGAATCCCCTCAATTGTATGCTTCTGCTTCCATTCACTTTCTAACTTGTGTAAAGTGGCTCACAGAGGTAGAGGCCATGAGGGCTCAGGTACAACCAGAGCCATTCTGGAACACTAGAGACAACAATAAAGACTTTCACATCTATCAAGAGACTACTATTGATGAAGGCTATTCATTTTTTGTTTTATTTTAATTTTTTAGAATTTATCATTGCAAAATTCAAGACAGATATCAAGGGAAAAAAAGGACTTTTCACCTTAGCTTATGTGCTAGACAGTTAGAGGAAAATATCAGCACTTTTTCCTTTAGACTAAGGAGGAGAAAAAAAAGTTTAATCATATGATACCTATAGAAATAGAGTTTTATATATATAGCTAAAATAATTTGATTGAAAACAGTTTTTAAAATCACTTTTCCTTCCATCAAAATAAAAAATGACTTTAACTTAACATTATTAAGAATAACTAAAAACAGGATGTAGCTACATAATTTCTGAAGCAATCCTTTAGCTAAAAACATATATTAAATAAATGTGCTCATCCATCATACTTTGTCACAGAGGAGTCTTATAATTTTTTTTCAATGATATAAAATGTTGATTTTGTCAGCATTTTTGATGTAATACAAATTTTGTAGAAATGTTTCCTGCAAACATAATCAACTGTATCCCAAGTGATATCAGATATTTATAATGTTCCTTGATGCAGTCTGCAAATGGTTACAATTGAGTAGCCATATTAAATACAGTTACTTTCTGGCAGAATGCAATTTTTGACTAGGCAATCATGTTTATCAAGCAAATTCGTTGTACATTACTGGTACCTTAAGCAGTTTCTGTTTTCAACCGACTCAGCACTCTGATGGCAATGCTCGTTTGGACACCTGGCTGAAAATAAATGCGTGTGTGGGGAGGCAGAGATAAATTTTTTTCTTTTTGCAAAGCAAATTATGCAAAAGAAAAATTAAAGGTATTGGAAACACATGTATATAATTTTATTAATTCTCTTAAAATTCTATTTTTTGGAGTATAAATATTTCAAGATCTCATTGTGTTTATTTTAGTTGAGTAAATGTTTCCATTCTAATCTATTTATATGTCAAAGTGATTTCTTAAATCAATGTTGTATCTTCCCTTAAATGAAATTATGTCATATGAAAATGAAGAGTATCAGGTAATTCACAAAAACTGTTCAAATCAACTATATTAGAAATTATTATATAATATACATAATTATAATAGAAATTATATATAGAAGTGAAATTAGACGTCAAAGTTGTAAAGTAATGAAGAGGAAAAATTGAGGTTTAATTCTGCAGTGATTTTAAGGTTTCTCATCTGAAAATTGAGAGAAGAGGGATATTCTCTTTTTTTTTTTTGTTAGTCATGAATAGTCAAGGGCTTAAAACTGATGCATATACTCAATTTATTTATTAATGCGAGCGAGTTGTCACATCTTCTGCCTTTTCAGGGGAGAATGAACTAACATTTTTTAATTCCTGCAGTGTATCAGACACTAGACCCAGAAGTGTCCATACGTTGTCTCCTTGAATAAATTTCATAACGTTGCAGCAATACTTTTCAACTAATGTAGGCGACAATCATAGTAATGAATGATATGCATGTTTTCTGTAAGGTGGAAACAATATAAGAGCTTCACGTTACTTTGAATCTACCTACAGTGCCAATACCAAATGTTTGCATGGAGGTAGAACTTATTTTCTACAGACAATTACTTCTGAAACTGTATACGAAAAGTTAGACTCTAAATAGTTAATTTTAAGTCATGTTAGTTGTGTAACAACTTTCTTTTCTTCCATCCCTTCATCTCTACTTTCCCTTCCTTCCTTTCCTTCCTTCCTTTTGTCATTGCTTCTCTATATCAATGTATTAAGAATCGCCTCAATATTAGGAACTGCTGAACACTGGTTTAATGTTTGATTGTTTTATAACGATGTACTGAATTTTAGACAAAATACAAACTATTCAATTGCTAATATTTTATTTGTGTAATTATCATTTGGTTGCCATAGAATGGCATCATATTATAGTCTTCAATTTGCATTTTACTTCTAAAGAAAGAGTACAAAGTTATTATTTTTAATAAAAATAATTGAGAACTTTATCAGCTTTTTCACAAGCCTGTTATCCTCAGTTTATATTTAAATCAACTTTCACAATATCTTTATAATTAAGGATAATTAAGGATATTGATTATACTTTAATTTTAAAATTATGAACTCTATCAGATCCACAATTTTCAATGGTTTTAAGTGAAAAAATTTTGCTGAACATCTCATTTTATTGACTTCATAAATTTTTGCACTTTTGCCAATGTATATTCAATCAAGTTCACTTTGTAATCACTCTTCTTTGTATTTTACCTTAAGATGTTTCCAGTATCCAAAAATTAGTAAAAGATTGTTGTAAAAATACATTTCTGGTGATAAATACTTGTATTTAAGTGTATGTGTTGAGGGGTGGCTATTTGAATGAGAATTCAAATTTCCCATAAACACTTTGCTGTCAAGTCTATTCCCACTCATAGTGACTCTATAGGACAGAGTAGAATTGCCCCACAGTTTCCAAGGCTGTAACCTTTACAGAGGCAGACTGCCACATCCTTCTCCTGCAGAGTCCCTGGTGGATTTGAGCTGCAAACCTTTAGTTTAGCAGCCAAAATTTTGTACTATTTTCATATTATAAAGTTATTTTATCCCTTTTTCAACCTTGTAACTACATGGACTCAGAACTAGTTAATTGATGATGAAGTCTCTCTATCTAAGAATTAGTAATAAGATCAGTGAAGCAAGAGGCAGAAACCTCAGAATAGAGAAGAGGACATGACACAGGAGCAAAATTGGAGAAAGCAAAGAAGAATCTACACGAGATCATTGCCATTTTCTTAGACATTCTGTCTAAGTCTCATCATCAATTAATTCTTCAGGGATGAAGAATGAAGATTGATTTTAGAATCAACTCTAAACTGTTGTTTTGCTGTTGTTTGCTTCATCTATGTATATAGTTCTCACTTCAAAGTGCATTCGGAAATGCATATCCTTCTCCTATCTTTTCTTTCACAGCGTGCTGAGTCAAGAATTCCCATGTGGTAATGTTATACCAAGCAACTAAGAAAAGTAGATGCTTGTGGAATTTCAAAACTTTAGACAAAAGGGATTTATGTCAGAGGAAAATGATGCTATTAGTTAAGAGAACATATTTTTGAGCTTTTCAAAAGTATAGCTTTTCAAATAGTTTTGGGTAGATATTAGACAGTGGGAAACCCTGGTGGTGTAGTGGTTAAGCTCTATGTCTGCAAACCAAAAGGTCAGCAGTTTGAATCCACCAGGCAGTCCTTGGAAACTCTATGGGGCAGTTCTACTCTGTCCTATAGGGTCTATAAGCTCACTATGAGTCGGAATCGACTTGACTATAATGGGTGGGCTATTAGACAGGGATCCAAAAAGGCTGGATGCTCTGGAACTGTGATTCCTAACACATCTAAGTAAAAGCCAAAACCACATCCATTGCCACTAAGTTGATTCTGACTCATAGGGCCCTATAGGACAGAGTAGAACTGCCCCATAGGGATTCCAAGGTTGTAATCTTTATGCAAGTTGACTATCACATCTTTCTCCCATGATGTGGCTGGTGGGTTTGAACCCCTGAACTTTTGGTTAGCAAAGGAGAGCTTAACCAACTGTGCCAGTAGGGCTCCCTACACAGATAGATACTACATCAAATATTACAGTTAAGATTCTGGAGCGCAGTAAAACTAGACAGGCAGTCAGCCCCTACAGGATACACGTTAGATGTACCATGTAGTAAGTAAGGAAATGTTCAAGAACAAAACATTCTGTAACTCAGCAGTGTTCATAGTGACAGAGAATGTAGGGTGGTTGTTGTTGCTGTTGTTAGGTGCCATCGAGTCGGTTCCGACTCATAGCGACCCTATGCACAACAGAACGAAACACTGCCCGGTCCTGCTCCATCCTTACAATCGTTGTTATGCTTGAGCTCATTGTTGCAGCCACTGTGTCAATCCACTTCGTTGAGGGTCTTCCTCTTTACCACTGACCCTGTACTCTGCCAAGCATGTTGTCCTTCTCCAGGGACTGATCCCTCCTGACAACATGTCCAAAGTATGTAAGACGCAGTCTCGCCATCCTTGCCTCTGGTTGTACTTCTAAGACAGATTTGTTCGTTCTTTTGGTAGTCCATGGTATATTCAATATTCTTCACCAACACCACAATTCAAAGGCGTCAACTCTTCTTTGGTCTTCCTTATTCATTGTCCAGCTTTCACATGCATATGATGTGATTGAAAATACCATGCCTTGGGTCAGGCACACCTTAGTCTTCAGGGTGACATCTTTGCTCTTCAACACTTTGAAGAGGTCCTTTGCAGCAGATTTGCCAAATGCAATGCATCTTTTGATTTCTTGACTGCTGCTTCCATGGCTGTTGATTGTGGATCCAACTAAACTGAAATCCTTGACAACTCCAATATTTTCTCCATTTATCATGACGCTGCTCGTTGGTCCAGTTGTGAGGATTTTTGTTTTCTTTATGTTGAGGTGTATCCATACTGAAGGCTGTGGACTTTGATCTTCATTAGTAAGTGCTTCAAGTCCTCTTTACCTTCAGCAAGCATGGTTGTGTCATCTGCATAACGCAGGTTGTTAATGAGTCTTCCTCCAATCCTGATGCCCCATCCTTCTTCATATAGTCCAGCTTCTTATATTATTTGTTCAGCATACAGATTAAACAGGTATGGTGGAAGAATACAACCCTGATGCACACCTTTCCTGACTTTAAACCAATCAGTGTCCCTTTGTTCTGTCCGAACAACTGCCTCTTGATCTATGTAAAGGTTCCTCATGAGCACAATTAAGTGTTCTGGAATTCCCATTCTTTGCAGTGTTATCCATAGTATGTTATGACCACACAGTCAAATGCCTTTGCATAATCAGTAAAACTCAGGTAAACATCCTTCTGGTATTCTCTGCTTTCAGCCAGGATCCATCTGACATCAGCCATGATATCCCTGGTTCCACACCCTCTTCTGAAACTGGCCTGAATTTCTGGCAGTTCCCTGTTGATATACTGCTACAGCCGTTTTTGAATGATCTTCAGAGAATTTTGCTTGTTTGTGATATTAATATTGTTCTACAATTTCCACATTGGATTGGATCACCTTCCTTGGGAATAGGCATAAATATGTATCTCTTCCAATCAGTTGGCCAGGAAGCTGTCTTCCATATTTCCTGGCATAGACAAGTGAGCACCTCCAGCCCTGCATCTGTTTGTAGAATTATCTCAATTGATATTCCATCAGTTCCTGGAGTCGTGTTTTTTGCCAATGCCTTCAGAGCAGCTTGGACTTCTTCCTTCGGTACCATCGGTTCCTGATCATATGCCACCTCTTGAAATGGTTGAATATCGTCTAATTCTTTTTGGTATAATGACTCTGTATTCCTTCCATCTTCTTTTGTTGCTTCCTGCATCATTTAATATTTTCTCCATGGAATCCTTCACTATTGCACCTCGAGGCTTGAATTTTTTCTTCAGTCCTTTCAGCTTGAGAAACGCCAAGCGTGTTCTTCCGTTTTGGTCTTCCATCTCCAGCTCTTGTCTCACGTCATTATAATACTCTATTTTGTCTTCTCGAGAGGCCCTTTGAAATATTCTGTTCAGTTCTTTTACTTCATCAAGTCTTCCTTTTACTTTAGCTGCTTGACGCTCAAGAGCAAGTTTCAGAGTCTCTTCCGACATCCACCTTGGTCTTTTCTTTCTTTCCTGTCTTTTCAGTGACCTCTTACTTTCTTCCTGGATGATGTCCTTGATGTCATTCCACAACTCGTCTGGTCTTCGGTCACTAGTGTTCAATGCGTCAAATCTATTCTTGAGATGGTCTCTAAATTCAGGTGTGATATACTCAAGGTCATATTTTGGCTCTCGTGGACTTGCTCTGATTTTCTTCAGTTTCAGCTTGAACTTGCATATGAGCAATTGATGGTCTGTTCCACAGTCGGCCGCTGGCCTTGCTCTGACTGATGATATTGAGCTTTTCCATCATCTCATTCCACAGATGTAGTCAATTTGATTTCTGTGTGTTCCATCTGGCGAGGTCCATATGTATAGTAGCCATTTATGTTGGTGAAAGAAGGTATTTGCAATGAAGAAGTCGTCGGTCTTGCAAAATTCTATCTTTTGATCTCTGGCATTGTTTCTATCACCAAGGCCATATTTTCCAATTACTGATTCTTCTTCTTTGTTTCCAACTTTTGCATTCCAATCGCCAGTAATTATCAATGCATCTTGATTGCATGTTTGATCAATTTCAGACTGCAGCAGCTGACAAAAATCTTCTATTTCTTCATCTTTGGCCCTAGAGTTTCTTGCATAAATTTGAATAATAGTCATATTAACTGGTCTTCCTCGTAGAGTATGGATATTACCCTATCACTGACAGTGTTGTACTTCAGGATAGATCTTTAAATGTTCTTTTTGGTGATGAATGCAACACCATCCCCCTTCGAGTTGTCATTCCCTGCATAGTAGACTATATGATTGTCCGATTCAAGATGGCCAATACCAGTCCATTTCAGCTCACTAATGCCTAGGATATCGATGCTTATGCTTTCCATTTCATTTTTGAAGATTTCCAATTTTCCTAGATTCATACTTCGTACATTCCAGGCTCTGATTATTAATGGATGTTTGCATCTGTTTCTTCTCATTTTGAGTTGTGCCACATCAGCAGATGAAGGTCCAGAAAGCTTGACTCCATCCACATCATTAAGGTAGACTCTACTTTGAGGAGGCAGCTGTTCCCCAGTCATGTTTTGAGTGCCTTCCAACCTGGGGGGCTCATCTTCCAGCATTATACCAGACAATGTTCTGCTGCTATTCATAAGTTTTTCACTGGTTAGTGCTTTTCAGAAGTAGACTGCCGGGTCCTTCTTCCTAGTCTGTCTTAGTCTCGAAGCTCAGCTGAAACCTGTCCTCCATGGGTGACCCTGCTGGCATCTGAATACCAGTGGCATGCGTCCAGCATCACAGCAAAACAGAAGCCCCCACAGTATGACAAACTGACAGACACGTGGGTGGCCTGGTATAGACCAATAACTGAGCTGTTTGAAAGTGTTAGGAACATCTAGGGAGAAATAGCTAAACCTGACAATTGTCTTTTTAGGTACCCCAGGCTTGTCCTCTCAATTGGAGATTTACCAAATTCTTTTTAAAATAATCACGTTGATTTGGTAGCAGAAAATCTGATGAAAGAACCTAGGAGACCAAAAGAGAATCATTTCAATATTTGGCCTGCTCTTTTGTTGTTATTAGGGCTATCATTAGAAGGAAAGTGGCCTGATTGGCAATACAAAGATGTTAAATCGCTACTTCTTCTATGTCTTTGTTAACCACATTTAAAAAGGGAAACCCTTTCTATTATTAAGCTATGGAGTAATATGAATTAAGTACATATCAGCACTGTATGAGTGCAAGATCAAAAGGAAAATGAGGCACATTTCCTGACTAAACATTCATTGATTTATTGAAGAGGACGTGGAACCAGGGATATCCTTGCTGATGTCAGATGAATCCTGGCTGAAAGCAGAGAATACCAGAAGGATGTTTACCTGTGTTTTATTGACTACGCAAAGGCATTCGACTGTGTGGATCATGACAAACTATGGATAACACTGCAAAGAATGGGAATTCCAGAACACTTAATTGTGCTCATGAGGAGCCTTTACGTAGATCAAGAGGTGCCTTTACATAGATCAAGAGGCAGTTGTTCGGACAGAACAAAGGGATACTGATTAGTTTAAAGTCACGAAAGGTGTGTATCAGGGTTGTATTCTTTCACCATACCTATTTAATCTGTATGCTGAACAAATAATATGAGAAGCTGGACTATATGAAGAAGAATGGGGCATTAAGATTGGAGGAAGACTCGTTAACAACCTGTGTTATGCAGATGACACAACCTTGCTTGCTGAAAGTGAAGAGGACTTAAAGCACTTACTAATAAAGATCAAAGACCACAGCCTTCAGTATGGACATACCTCAACATAAAGAAAACAAAAATCCTCACAACTGGACCAACGAGCAGCGTCATGATAAATGGAGAAAATATTGGAGTTGTCAAGGATTTCAGTTTAGTTGGATCCACAATCAACAGCCATGGAAGCAGCAGTCAAGAAATCAAAAGATGCATTGCATTTGGCAAATCTGCTGCAAAGGACCTCTTCAAAGTGTTGAAGAGCAAAGATGTCACCCTGAAGACTAAGGTGTGCCTGACCCAAGGCATGGTATTTTCAATCACATCATATGCATGTGAAAGCTGGACAATGAATAAGGAAGACCAAAGAAGAGTTGACGCCTTTGAATTGTGGTGTTGGTGAAGAATATTGAATATACCATGGACTGCCAAAAGAACAAACAAATCTGTCTTGGAAGAAGTGCAGCCAGAATTTTCCTTAGAGGCAAGGATGACGAGACTGCGTCTTACATACTTTGGACATGTTGTCAGGAGGGATCAGTCCCTGGAGAAGGACAACATGCTTGGCAGAGTACAGGGTCAGTGGTAAAGAGGAAGACCCTCAATGAGGTGGATTGACACAGTGGCTGCAACAATGAGCTCAAGCATAACAACGATTGTAAGGATGGAGCAGGACCGGGCAGTGTTTCATTCTGTTGTGCATGGATGGGGTCGCAATGAGTCAGAACCAACTCGACAGCACCTAACAGCAACAACAACATACCATGGTAGAATGGTTAATAGGACAGGATTTGAATCAAGGAAGGCCTGGGATTGAAATGTGCCTCTTTTTTATCATGGGAAAGCTGCTTACATATTCTTTGCCTTGGTTTTCTTATTTATAAAAAATGGAATGAAAATACCTACTCCTCACAGTTGTAATAAGAATTAGAATACATGAGAAAAAAAAAAAAAGTTGCCAGTGAGTTGATTCCAACTCATGAAAAACCCATGTGTGTCAGAGTAAAAATGCCCACCATAGGATTTTTAATGGCTATGGCCTTTCAAATGCAAATTGCCAGACTTTTCTTCCTTGATGCCTCTGGGTAGATTTGAACTGCCAACCTTTTGATTAGTACCTAACACTGAACTGTTTGCAAAGGACTCCACAGGGCAGTATTTTTCAAAGCAGAGAATGTGTAACACCAGTGGTACATGACGTCAGTTAAGCTGTTACGTAGAAAATATTGTTAAAATACTTTAACACTGTCATTTCAGCCTTTTGTAAGCATGTATCAGAAAGCATAACTAGGGAACCCATAATTCCAAAGAATAAATAAAAATGAAAAAAATGAGTTGATTACGAACAAAATCAAGCAAAAAAAATTGTCATAGTCTGACAAATTCATGAAAATGAAGCTTGAGAATCATTGGAAAAACAAGTACAAAATTCTCAAAAGAGCCAATGGAACCTAGATATATCTGAAAGCACTCATTTAAGTGTAGTTATTGTTTGTTCTAAAATGCCAGTCATGGTTCTAGCTGCTTTCAGATATATCACTTTATGTAAACTTATTAACAACCCCATGCAGTATAAACTCTTATTCACATTTGAGAAACTAAATGAACAGTGGCTCACAGGTATTGAAAAGTGCTTTGCCCCACATCACCCAGCGGGTATGATTCATTACAGACTCCAACCCAAGAACCCTGAATGCCACTGTCCTTTTACATTTTCACTCTCCTGCAGCTGCCTCTTCACATAGTCACTCTTTGCCAAATGATCTTGTTACTTTGGATTCCGTGATTCAGCAACAAAACAGTTCTCACGAAAAAATACTCTTTGCCGATATCATCCAGCAAGAATACTTTGCATTTTTTTAATAAAAGTATTAAAATGAGAATTTTTTTTTTCATTCTAGCACAGGGAATTGACCTATAAGTACTAAAAGAAACACTTCCAAAGAATGTGAGGGATATAAGCTGTTCAAGTCAGTAATATCTCAGTTAGTGCGATTACTGCCGGAATTCTTATTAGCTAGATCACCATTGGCTGTTCAAAGGGTAAATGGGGAATTCTAAACAAAGGGGCGAAGAAGAAATCATCAAGGTATTTCATAAGGCATTGTCTTTAATCAAATGACCTTTAATAATTAGTTTTATAATAATGGTCCAGAAAAACAAATGAATTCAGAATCATAAGTAAATCAACTAATAAGTTTAGATCTCTTGCCTAAAATTCTAGGGGCTAGCTAAGTGTTGGAGAATAAGATACATTTATTAAATTCCTTCTTTGTTTTTATTCACTCTAATAAATACTGATGAGTTCCTGGGTAAGCACCCCCCACTGCTAACTGAAAGGCTGGAGGCTCAAGTCTACCCAGAAACATCTTGAAATAAAGGTCTGGCAATCGACGTCCAAAAAACAGCCATTGAAAACCTTATGAAGCACAGTTCCCTCTGACGCATAAGGGGTTACCATAATCTGGAAGCAAATTCATGGCAACTGATTAAACAAATAAATACATAAATAAATAAATATTGCAGTAAATCTAGATGTGGGAGGAAAATTTCTCTTTTCACTCTTATTGTGTAGCAAAGTCACATATTTAGGAAAAGAACTCAAGAATCGTCTGAAAACAACATCTGAGAGAATGACTGGGAGGGCCGCTAGGTAATTACTAAGGAAATTCTAAGTAGACGAATGTTTGGGTCAAGACTAATTAGAAAAATATGCATGAGAAAAAAAAAAAGAGTTTTCATTGGTTCTTTAAATAAAAATAGACTTTGCATTGAATGTTGTCTACAACATGTTGAGAAATTTGTTAAGTTAATTTAGATGGAACAAAATTATGGAAAATAAATACCAGTCTGTGATGCAACTCACGATAATCAAATAGCATCACTAAGCAAAACTTCCCCCAAAATTCCGAAATTCAAAAGAGCCTGGAGTAGGTGTGAGGACAGGCTAGTTAGTTATTTATAAATCAATTACTGAAATATAATTTATATGCAGTGGGAATTTTTTTAAAATAAATTATCCGAATTTTAAAGTATACTCATTTAGTTAGAATGGAAATTCTTTGCGTGAAAAATAATAAGAAAGTATTTCCTTACCCTCTCCTTCCTTCCTTTAATAAATTCTGTTGATATTATACTCCATGAAAACTCCTTCTCTGAGTACTAAGGAAGAGAAAAAAATGAATGTGAGATCTCCCCTGATGACAAATCCCATATGTTAGTGGAGAAAAGAGTGTTGACTTTCGTTATCCCTAGTTCAAGTGGAACAGACTAACTACTATGCCAGTAAGAGTGTACATGAGAGAAAAATTAATTCCAAATAGAGAAAGAAAGGAAAGGTTTTATGGACAAAATCAGTTATTCCACGAAGTCTACCTACAAATCTAACAGACAGAAATTAGCTGAGGGTGAAGAGGAGGAAGAAAGGCATTTCAGGACTAGAACTGTGGTGGCAATAAGACTGAAATTTAAATATCTGTTGGCCAGTACTCTACTATTCCTAGAACAGAAGGGACATAGGGTTGTACAAAAACCAAAAAAACCCACTGCCGTCGAGTCGATTCCGACTCACAGCGACCCTTTAGGACAGAGTAGAAATGCCCGGTAGAGTTTCCAAGGAGCGCCTGGCGGATTCAAACTGCTGACCTTTTGGTTGTACAACAAAAGGTAAATCTAAAGGTACCCTAAAGGTAAATCCAGTCCCGATTGTGTGTGTCTGTGTACTGGGGGAGGCATGTTGTGGATGTGGATCTTTAGGGGTAAGACTGAGACCTTTGGGGCCACACTATGAGTTGTTGTTTTGGTTTTTTTTCCTTTCTTGTTTTTAGTAAGGTCAGGAAGAAATTTCAAAATATATTTTGAACAAAAGAGTGGTAGAAAAAAGTACTGTGGTTAAGAGATCGGCTGCTAAACAAAAGGTCGGCAGTTTGAATCCACCAGCTGCTACTTGGAAACTATGGAGCAGTTCACTCTGTTATAGAAATAAGGTTGCTACAAGCTGGAATCGACTCTACAACAATGGGTTTGTTATGTATATGTTTTTTAATAAGAAATTGGCAGAGGAAGGATGGGTTGAATAGATTTCAAGCTAGTGAGAGTAAAATTGAGAAGCAATGATATTCAAATTAAAAGTTCTTAACAGACACTAGACATATTCAAGAAGCAAAACCAAATAGAACATCTGAAGAATAACCTCAAATTTTAAGTACTATTGACTGAATTGAGGAATACAGTTGAGGGGATTTATGAAATAATATGGGTATTTCTGTTGCTATTTTCCTTCAATATAGTGTGTGACATGAAAAAAAAATTAAAAATAAAATTGAAATTGTAAATGGCCCATAACTTTTAAAACAGATTATTACATTGCAATTATTTTTATAGTCTTCTAAATTGATTCCTAGCATTAAAAACTCACAATATAGTTTAATGTTTTTATCATTAAAACAGGCTAAATAAACAGAGTATGTTACACTCTGTTCCATTAGCTTAAATAGGCCTATCATAAGTCACTGACTACATTACTGTGTGAAGTTATTAAAGACAAAACTTCAAAATCGAAGATTTTTTCTCTGTAAATTTAGAATAAATTAGTAGATTTCATTAAAAAAAGGAGAAAAAACCTTGAAAGTGTTTCATCACAGCACTAATTATAAATATATTTAGTGCCTTTACCTGAAAATAGAACTATCTTAAAAATGAAGTCATATTTTAAATGCATACACTGTCTCAGGAAATTTGCCTCTGAATGTCATGAAAACCGTGGTACAGTTACATTTTAAATCAAACATCATATATGACTGCAAGTTAAGTGTAATTGCATAATGGCTCTTAATTACTTGTTTAATAACTGTCAGGCCTCATAGGATCACAGAAATTAAATATGCAAAAACATATTAACTCATCTCTTCCATCCTCTTGACATGCATGAATATTCTGTTAAGAAAAATGTGATTTTACAAAGTGCTTTTTGTATTCTAACTTTACATTACTTTGCCTTTATTTTGTATGTATCTAACAGAATTACAGTGTGGAATTATTTAATTTCAGGATTTTACTTTAATAATCAGATTAATTTTTTTTGAGAGGGGAGCTCAAGAGATAAGAGGATTCCAAAATGTCATGTTATACCAGATGAAATCAAGTAATACCATGTTAGGTAGCTGGCCTTCTGTCGTAAAAAATTGATCAACAAAGCTTTGTTCATATTTCAGATTTTTGGTTTCTATTTTTTATAATATATTGTCTTTCAACTATGCACTTATATCTTAATTTAAGATTCTTAAATGGGTCAAGAGGTGATTTGGCATGGTCTTTTAAAATCATCACAGCTGTAGTTATCTGAAATCCTAGTTCAGTTTTACATTCAATCATATTTATATAATATGTATAGTTGTTTTATGGGTTTTAATGCATTTTTGCATTAAATAATAAAAGGCAACTCTCCTGAGATAAAATTGATGGGACGTGATAAATGATTCAACACAGTGAAGAGAGACAAAGAGAAGTATCATAAAATATGCTCAGATTTTTGGTTTGAGACATTCCAGTGAAAATGTACTGTGTGCAGTTATGTAAGGTGTAGGTCCGAAATGTGCGCATGTGAGACAGGGAGATAAATAGCATGAAGGTCAGACCTTAAGTGCTTATCTTCCCCATTCCTCCGTTTCCCAACTGAAATCTCTCTTCTCCAGGAAACCAAAGACCTGGGCTGTAGAATTCCATTGCAGGACTTCTTTGGCTTCACAGAATTCCAAACTCTGACTGCACAGAGCTCCTTTGCAAAGCTTCAGACCTTTATTTGCTCTCCTCCAGAGATCCTAAACATACACCAATGCTACTTTGCACATTTTGCACACTTTAAAATTTGTGAAGTATTCCATGGACTTTAAATTCTTTGCTACTTAGCATAACCCTGAGTCAAATGGACAAGCATTATTATTCACATTTTGCAGATGCGTAAATGAGGCTTCAGAAATTTAACACATTGTTAATAGACCGAAGACTAGAAGTCAGGTCCTTTGCTTCCTGTAAGCATTCCTTTTGCTCTTCCGTAAGCTCTCAAGAATGACCATAACTTTGGTGGCTCTTCTAATATATTGCAAGTAAATAGAGCACAATTTAATACATGTTTCAGAAGTAATTTTAAGCTATTTTATAACAGAGTTATCAAGTGGTGGAAACCTTTTAAGTGAAATTGGTGCCATCCAATACAGTTTATAATGATATAAGAATACATTGGCATTTTTTGCGTAATAGCATTTACTTTTAAAATATATTGATTATATTTAGAGTTGTGTTTTCATGGCAAATGCCACCATTGAGCTTGATGCTGGAAATGTACCATTTTAGTAATGTTCTTCTTTTTTGTTTTTGAAATAGAAGAGTATGACTCTTGCTATCTAACGATTGTATTCAAAAATGACTCTTCAGAAAAAGCTGAAATGGAAGAAGTTATTGATTTTTTGTTTTTGAAACTCAAGTTGATGAAGATAAAACTTTGACAATTGAGAGTATCACAGAATCACATTTCATCAACAAAAACCTCACATATGACATGCGCATTTAGTTAACAAGTGGTATAACTAAACAGAGTGTGTAGAAAGAGCTGTATTCAAATGTAGGACAGCTGCAAATTAAATTTTATGCTAACACTTTATGGGAGCCTGTTTGAGGAAAAATGTCAAAGCTATCAGCTTGTTGATTCCCGACAAGGGGAAAGAGTCTCATCTATATGAAAGTAAAAAAAATCCAGTGCTGTCAAATAAAAAAAAAAATTTTTTTTTTTGTCAAATAGATTCATGATAAACCTAAGATATAAATTAACAAAATAAGATCAAAAGCTGAGTAATAAGACTGATACATATGCATTTCTTTTCCTCTTTCAAGTCAAAATGAGGAATATTATTTTAGTTTTGGACAAAAGTGTTTAAGGTTAATTCACGTTAAAATAATATGTACATTGGCTTTGGTAGTTAAAAAACTTTTTAATGACGGAAAAAGCAATCATAAGATATTTTCAATTATCATTTAAATCTTTTGAAAGGAATTATTCTTCTGCTTATTTATTTTGACAAATGTGTTTGGTTTAAAGGAAACACTGGATACTATCAAATATTCTCCCTAGAGAAGAATAATTAGTCAATTCACTAAATATGATTCTGTTTTGACATCTTGCTCTTTTAAGCTTAAGCTCTTGTTATATGATCTTAGTCAATATGTTATTAAAATTTATGAGATTGAACTCCATGGGTGCAAAGGATTTCTAGCACATCAAATATTTTCATTCAATTTATTCAATAAAATTTATTTTTCCTATTGTGTGAGAAGAGCTATGCTATGCTCCAAGGGATAGCAAGATAACTAATACATGGGCCTTGCCCTCCAGGAATGGAAAATTTCTTTGGAGAAACAGACATAAACACCAGTGATGGAATACATCTTTGATATGAAGAGAAGGCCGAAAGTAAAACACCAGCTAGTTTTCAGGATGTGAAAACTGTTATTGTTATGTTGTTAGTGCCAACAAGTTGGTTCCAACTCATAGCAACCCTATGTACAATAGAATGAAACACTGCCCAGTCCTGCGCCATCCTCACAATCGTTGTTATGCTTCAGCCCATTGTTGCAGCAACTGTGTCATTCCTTCTCTTTTAGTCTTCTTTTTTCTTGACCCCTTCTGCTTTATCAAACATGATGTCCTTCTCCGGGGCCTGGTCCATCCTGATAACACATCCAAACTATGTGAGATGAGGTCTCACCATCCTTGCTTCTAATGACCATTCTGGCTGTACTTCTTCGGAGACAGATTTGTTCTTTCTTCTGGCAGCCCATGGTATATTCAGTATTCTTTGTCAACACCATAATTCAAAAGCATCAATTCTTCTTTGGTCTTACTTATTCATTGTCCAGCCTTCACGTGCATATGAGCTGATTGAAAAACACCATGGCTTGGGTCAAGGGCACCATAGGCCTTAAACTTTAACACTTTAAGGATGTCTTTTGCAGCAGATTTGCCCAACGCTGGCCTTAGTTTGATTTCTTGACTGCTGCTTCCATGAACGTTGATTGTGGATTCAAGCAAAACAAAATCCTTTACAACTTCAATCTTTTCTCCGTTTATCATAATGTTGGTTATTGGTCTAGCTGTGAGGATTTTTGTTTTCTTTATGTTGAGGTATAATCAATATTGAAGGCTGTGGTCTTTGATCATCAGTAAGTGCCTCAAGTCCTCTTCACTTTCAGCAAGCAAGGTTGTCATCTGCATATCTCAGGTTGTTAAAGAGTCTTCCTCCAATCCTGATGCCACATCCTTCTTCTTATAGTTCAGTTTCTCAAATTATTTGCTCAGCATACAGATTGAATAAGTATGGTGAAAGGATGTAACCCTGATGCACACTTTTCTTGATATAAACCATGCAGTTACCCTTGTTCTGTTTGAACGACTGCCTCTTGTTATATGTACAGGTTCCTCATGAGCATAATTAAGTATTCTGGAATTCCCATCCTTTGCAACGTTATCCATAATTCGTTATGATCCATACAGTCAAATGCCTTTGCATAATCAATAAAACGCAGACAAACATCTTTCTGGTATTCTCTGCTTGCAGCCGAGCTCTCTCTGACATTAGCAATGATATCCCTTGTCTCACGTCCTTTTCTGAATCTGGCTTTAATTTCTAGCAGTTCCCTCTTGATCTACTGCCGCAACTGCTTTTGTGTGACCTTCAGCAAAATTTTACTTGTGTGTGATATTAATGATATTGTTAATACTTTCCGAATTCTGTTTCTTTGGAATGGGTACAAATATGAATGTCTGCCAGTTGATGGGCCAGGTAGGTGACTTCCACATGTCTTGGCATAGACGAGTGAGCCCCTCCGGTGCTGCCTGCCTTTGTTGAAACACCTCAGTTGGTATTCCGTCAATTCCTGGAGCCTTGTTTTTCACCAATGCCTTTGGTGCAGCTTGGATCTCTTCCTTCAGTACTGTCAGTTCTTGATCATATGCTACCTCCTGAAATGGCTGAATCTCCACCATTTCTTTTTAGTATAGCCTATCTATATATTCTTTCCATCTGCTTTTGATACTTTCTGTATCATTTAATATATTCCCCTTAGAATCCTTCCACATTGTAAGTCAAGGCTTGAATTTTTCTTCAGTTTTTTTAGCTTGACAAATGTTGAGCATGTTCTTCCCTTTTAGTTTTTCATCTCCATCTTTTCCCTTTAGCTACTACTATACTTTCAAGAGCAAGTTTCATAGTCTCTTCTAACATCCATTTTCATCTTTTCTTTCTTTCCTGTCTTTTTAATGACCTCTTGCTTTCTTTGTGTATAGTGTCTTTGATGTCATTCCACGACCTGTTTGGTCGTTGGTCATTAGTGTTAAATGTGTCAAATCTATTCTTGAGATGGTCTCTAAATTCAGGTGGGATACACTCAAGGTTATACTTTGGCTCCCGTGGACTTGTTCTGATTTTCTTCAGTTTCAACTTGAAATTGCATATAAGCAATTGGTGGTCTGTTCCACAGTCGGCCCCTGGCCTTGTTCCGACTGATGGTATTTAGTTTTTCCATTGTCTCTTTCCACAGATGTAGTTGATTTGATTCCTGTGTATTCCAACTGGTAAGGTCCACACGTATAGTTGCCGTTTATGTTGGTGAAAAAAGGTATTTGCAATGAAGAAGTTGTTGGTCTTGCAAAAATCTGTCATGCAATCTCTGGCGTAGTTTCATTCACCAAGGCCATACTTTCCAACTACCCATCCTTCTTCTTTGTTTCCACCTTTTGCATTCCAATAGCCAATAATTATCAATGCATCTTGATTGGGTATTTGATCAATTTCAGACTGCAGAAGTTGGTAAAAATCTTCAGTTTCTTGTATATTCTCTTCTATGTATATTCTCCTTCCTCTGACAGCATTGTTCTTCAGGATAGATCTTTGAAATGTTCTTTTTGAGCATGAACACAATGCCATTCCTCCTCAATTTGTCATTCCTGGTGTAGTAGACCATATGATTGTCAGACTCAAAAGGGCTAAAACCAGTCCATTTCAGCTCACTAATTTCTATATTGATCTTTATTCTTTTCATTTCATTTTTGATAATTTCCAGTTTTCCTAGATTCATACTTCATACATCCCACATTCCTATTATTAATGGATATTTGCACCTATTTTTTCTCATTTTGAGTTGTAACACATCAGCAGATGAAGGTCTCAAAAACTTGACTCCATCCACATCATTCAGGTTGACTTTATTTTGAGGATGCAGCTGTTCCCCATTCTTATCTAATTTTGCCTTCCAAACTGAGGGGCTAATCTTCAGACACCACATCAGACAATGTTCTGCTGCTATTCATAAGGTTTTCACTGGTTAATGTTTTCAGAAGTAGACCACTAAGTCCCCTTCCTAGTCTTTCTTAGTCTGAAAGCTCAGCTGAAACCTGTCCACCATCAGTGACCCTGCTGGTATTTGAAATACCAGTGGCATAGTTTCCAGGATCATGGCAACACACAAGCCAGCACATGATGACAAACTGACAGATGCATGATGGATATGAAAATTACAGGCACTGAATTACACAATCATTTTTCTTTACTATGGATATTGCATATTTATAAGTTCTTAATGAAGATTGTTTGGAGAAGAGCACAGACCAGACACTGTTCTAATGGCATGACCAACAGGCATTTATTACTCACAAAATAAACAGGGCAGGGATGAGTAAAACAACAATCATTAGCCAAGGTTTCCTGAAATTAGGATCTCAGTCTAGGGTATGAGGTTACGTTGCATCCATGCGTACTGTGCTTTGCCCCATGGGAGAAAAACCCTGAAATCTGTCTCTCCTGGGATTAATATACTAGCAAGCATCCATGTCTACATGCCAAACAGCATGTACAAAGAATAGGTGAGGAAAGGTGTAATAAAATGTAAAAGGGGGTAATAAAAGTGGAAGTCCTCCTGAGGGCAATGGACATTACTCATTGCCCCTGTTCAGGGAGGATAGCCATCCCCTAATCAGCTAACGTGGACTTACTGATGTCAGAGTACTCTTCCTCTTTTACCTCACTAAGATAACAACAAAGTTCTGGGTGCCTTCAGAGGATGATCATCTCCTCCTAAGTCACATGACTTCATCTATTAATAGCTATTAAGTCCATTAGTAGCTATGGAGATGGAGGAAGGAGGTGCAATTATAGTATTGCACACTGTGCACCACCAGATTTTAGTGATTAAATACATACACAATGAATAGAAACTATACTTTTATGTTCAATCGTGTCAACACTGACCATTTTGCTATTCATGTGTTTCACTTCCAACATATGTTAGTCCAAATACAAGAAATTTTCTTATCGTTTATATCCACTAGAGGTCTCAGTTTTTCTTTTTGAATTCTTTTGTTTGTTTTTTTAAATGCTGCGGGTTGTAAGATAATTCAGAGATTCTTGTAAATTCGTGCAGCCAAAAAACTAACCATATCCATCTAATATTTATTAGAAACTTAAAGATTATGAGAAGATTCTTTTTCCATTTAAGATAGTTCAATATGCAAACTTACATAAAATCACTCATCTTTTCTATAATTTCTTTTAGCTTTAATATTCATTCACTTATTAAGCATTCGTTCAGCAAATATTATTGAGCACCTACTGTGTGTCAGATGTTGTTCAAGGTACTGAGGGTGTAGTAATAAAAGATACTAACAAAAATTCCCTGCCTTTGTACAGCTGATCTTCTAGTATGGAAGACAGAAGACTGAAAATAAATAAGTTAAGTATATAATATGCCAGAAAAGGAAAAGGACTTAAGATGAAAACTAAAATACAAAAATCTCATTCCCCAAACATGAATCATACACTGAAACCTGGATGTAAAACCAAACCAATCCCATTGCCCTTGAATTGATTCAGACTCATAGTGATCCTACAGAACAGAGTAGAACTACCCTATAGGGTTTCCAAGGAGCGGCTGGTGGATTTGAACTGCCACTCTTTCGGTTGGCAGCCAAATGCTTAATGACTGCGCCACCAGGGCCCCCTAGATATAAGGGAGTCTGAAAAATTTAGTTACCAGGCTTTCAGCTCCTGGGATTAAAAAAAAAGAGCGTAGAAGAGTTTGGGAGCAAATGCTGGGTGCCAAAAGAGACGATATCCAGCAGAGTATTCACTACTTTGGCAGATACTTAAAATTCCAAATAGCATCAAGGGCAAAAACAGCATCATTCTTTCTAAAATAACAGAACTATTGCTCATAAAAACAAAGATTTCCTCAGTCCTTCCCCAAACATAGGAACACAAAGCTCCATCAGTCACCAGATTTATCTCTGAGTGATATTTATTCTTCTTTTCATTCAGTTGCAACCCCTCTTTGATATATTTACTCCCTAAATGCTAAGTTACATCATGACCTGTCAATAAATACCTTATATAAAATAATAAGTGAAGAGTAAAAGGAAGAGAAGTTGGCTTATGTATGAAAATATACATAATAAAGCAAAAAAAAAAAATGCATAGGCATTGGAGCTATCTTTTTTCTGCAACCCCATAATGTGGTAGTTTGCATTTTTAACTTTCTTGCCCTGGTAATCATTTATTATTCCTTTGCTCTCAAGCAGTACTTAACTTGAGTGATTTAAATCTTCATTCTTGACAAGGTTGGAGACCTGATAGCTCCTGTCTTTATTGAATTGCTTTAGTCTTTTATACTTTTGGACTGTTTTTGAGTTTCTCTAGTCAACCAGGCAGTACTAAGAGGCACCCTAGACCAGAAAATCCCCTGAATTTATATTGTGCCTCTTTGCCCCTACTTCTAAGTAATATTGTGTTGGACAATGTGCCAAACACTAAATCATGCATATTTTGAGAGCAATGTCAAGAAATAGACCAAAAAAGGAAATTTGACATTAATTTTCTGAACTGATGGGACCTGAACGTTTTGATAAAATATTATGCATCCTGCTATTTAATTAATGGGCTCATGTTCAATGTACCTTGATGGTAGAGATGGAGGTTATGCATAGACTTTATACCATGGACTTTCTCTCAGCAAGGCTGACCTGCCTACCACCATTGCTGCTGAGTTTCCAACTGGACAACAACAAAAGCCAAGCCTGACTCACTAACAGGGCTTTATTTCACAGGGGAAGCAGCTGATCATCTCATGACAGGATAATTATGGGGGATTCTTTCCAGCATGGAGAGCCCAGAGATTTGTCCTCATAAAAATAAATCTACTGGGTATGTATCATCTTCCCACATCTCTTGCAGTACATTTGCTAAAACCACCATCCTTTTGACTTACTGAATGTTTTATTTATTGTAATGATTTCTCAGGGCACTCACAGGGGAAAATCTGTAAGTTGCAGCAAGGCATCAGGTCTGCTGTAACCCATGAGTCTGTGTATTACCTCTGCTGAAAGAAGGCAATGGTTTCTGGTCCTTTTCTACCTCCAGATCTCATACAAATGTATCTAAGTGCAAGAATGTGAATCACATTCAGAATCCTTGAAGAAAGGGTATTTGAAAACCACAGTCTCCTTCTCGCCCTTGTAATACAGGAGAGAACAAAGAAGGGTATGGAGAGGAAAACAGATTTAATTATGGGAAGGCAGTGGAAAATGTTACTTATACAGATAATGTGATCTAACTTTCCCTTCTAGTCCTCTGTCCCTAAGTTAATTGCCTCAGTCTGGTGCTTCTCTTTCAGCATTTGCAGAGTTCAGGTAAACTGCCTTACTTGGTTAATGTCCTATAGAAACCATATAGAAGTTTAAAAATAGGTGAAATATTTCTCTTAGGAAATCTAAGTACTCCACAGTAATTTATCACACTCCCTTCATATAATGGAAAGTGTTAATGCGATGATGCTGTTGTTGTTAGCTACTGTCAGTCATCCCCCAACTCATGATGGCCCCTGACACATGGTAACCACATGCATAACGGAAAGAAAACCTGCCTGGTCCTACACCAGCCCCGTGACTGAAGGCAGATTGGAACACTCTGATCCAGAGGGTTTCCATTGGTTGATTTTTATAAGTAGATTGCCAGGCCTTTCTCCCTAGTCTTAGTCAGGGAGCACCATTAAAACCTGTTCAACATCTTAGCAACACAAAAGCCTCAAATGCAAAAAGGGTAGTGCCTGCACATGAGGCAAATTGGCCAAAATCAAATCTAGGCCTCTCACGTGGAAGGTGAGAATTCTACCACTGAGCCACCACCAGCCCTTTGACTAAATACTAGGCATTGAGAAAACAGACTTTAATGATTCAGCCTTCTGGACATGAGATCCCACGGTCAAGTTGAGTATACAGTTTTTAAAAATACTATTAAAAAGCTTGATTAAGAATACACATAGAAATTTCATATAAGGGTATCTGTAAGTGAGTATTGGTTGAATTGAAACTTGAATGACTAGAATAAATTAGATAACCAAAGACCAGTGGGGAAGATGTACTAAGAGGAAGATAGAGTAAACTATAATTACAACTGTGGAAGCGTACGCTGCTATTGTGCAATAACAAGTACTTCCCAATTTAAGTCGACGACTAGGGCAGGGTGGAAGAAATTGTAACCTCTCAGGGAAATTCAAGACTGTGTTTACTACCGAAGAGGTCGAGCTTCATTGTACAAAGTTTGTTGTAGGGCAAAATATATTTCTCTGCAACAAAACTGGAACACTCTACTGGAGTAGAATTAGGTGGAAGTTGAAATTTCGCCAGTCAGACTACAGTGGTCATATATAGAACTGAAATATGTGATTTTGTGACATGTCATTTGCTTCTAGACCGTTCCATCTCAAGGAAATATTATGTGGAAGTAGACATGAGTAATGTAGATGTCCAACCTTGAGGACCAAGGGGAACCAGGCAGCACCCAGGTTGACAAAGAGGCAGGAACAGGCCACATAAGATTATCTGCCTTGAGCTTGTTTCTTAGGAGATGTCTGAGCTTCTGGTGATCCAGTCCCACTGGGTAGAATCTGAAACTAGGAATAGTTTTGTGGGCAATGTCTTAGCGAATAATTGAGCTTGTGCATTTTCCATTAATTTGAGAGAATATCATAGAATAATCATCAGATTCTCAGAAGAAACTACAAACCAGGTAGGTGGCTGGTCAAAGGATTGCCGAAATTTGTTCCTTAGTTTGGCTGTTCACTACCAATCACGCAATGCTCATAGTAATCAAGGTCTCCACGGGAAGGGTCTGGTTTGCAATGGAAATTTACTTATAAAGGAAATGATAACATATAAGATAAAAAAAATAGTTCAAATCCAAAATGCAAATTTATACAAAATAGAATATGTGTTATAAGAGGCTTATATAACTTCATAATACTTGATAATTTTTGTCATAAGTTATTACTCAAAATTCTTTGAAAGTTCTACAAAGCAGATAGAATTATCTACCTGAGGTAATATAAGTTGTGCGATTATGGGCTATACATTCGTGTGTGAAATTTTGTTATTATTCCCTACACAGAAATTAGCCCCTCAGCTTAAAATCTAAATTTACACCACAAGTTTTATGATGATACATAGATACTTTGAAATATTTTGCCTTGCAAACTGCTGAAAGGATTCTATCTCTATCTAATCTTAAAATTTTATCATCCACAGATACTTAGTGGAGGTTTTCCGAATAAGAGATGGGTTTATATTACATGCTGTAAAATCACAGTTCAGAATTACCTGAGTAAATTTATTTTCTTTAACCAGTGCTTTATAAATATTTATCAAAAAGTCATGTTTATAAATTGAAGGAGTCCTTTTGTGAACGTCCAATTACAATCATTTGACAAGTATAAATACACTTTGTGGCAAACAATACTCTGATTTATGCAGATCCCATTAGATATGTCGTCAAACTATAATTATCCTAGTGGACTATAATTTCGCCTGCCCAGTCATTCACAGAGTTTAATGCACTCAACTGAGACTGAATTTTCAAACCTGTTTCTAACGGTGGCAATGATGTATGTGTCACCACCCTTTCTAATTCTGTTTTTGCTTGAATAAATAATCTCAGCTAAGACCTCATTCTGCTCAAATCAACAGGTTCAAAACAAAATAGGAAGAGTACTAAGAGCAACTTATTTTTGATCAGTCTAAAAAATACCTTTTTGCAATCTTTGTTAACTTTTTTTTCTTTTTATAATATTTGGTCATTAGAGGTTGAACACATTTGTTGTTAAATGAATGTCTTGCTGAAGTAAATGGTCTGTTTTAGATCATATTAGATAGAGCTAAAATATAGATGTCACATTTGAACAAAAAAATGCATATTTACTTCCATATTTAAAATTCTGACCCTTTATTTTTCTTAACTTGGCAGATAAAATCTGCTGCAATTTGACGTCTTTAGTAATAGCAAATACCAATGCATAACTCCATTGCAACACGAGAGAGCATTGAACAGAATTCATTTAGGAAGGTGTTTGCATGACACCAAAATAACCAGACACTTTAGGTGAAACAGCTGGGTTTTCTCCATTAAAAAACTCATAAATATGAACTCAGTGGTAAATAGCATCGTGGTGAATGGGTTTGTTTTATATAACCTTTCTGACCTGTGTTTTCCTGTCCTGAGGTGACCAAGAAGAGACCCACAGAGGCTTGGAAATACACCATGCAGGAGTTGTCACTAAAACAGTTCTGCCTTGAGAGCTGTCATAATGCTGGCCCAGCCCTAGCACTGGCCCAGTGTTGTCCCAGTGCTGCGGGTTGAGAGCTAAGCCAGTAAGTACTGAAAGCCAGAGCCAAACAAGAGAGAGACAGAGAGAGAGAGAATGAACACAGCCACATTACCTCACCTGACCTAATGACATACATACGTGCTGAGAGAGAAGGAGACACATCTTCTGACACGTGATCCACAGGGTGACGCCCAGTGACGCAGAAATGGGCGTGGGTAATTGGGAAGGGCACGTGGGTCCACTTTAATCCATTCCTTCTCTATGATGCTAAGTGTGGTACTCATGAGTATGGTTTGTTTCACCTCTAGTCTGATTCTGATTCTGTTGTTTTCTGTTTGCATTCTCTAATCTATGTGCCTTCTAAACTCTGGCGTAGTGGTTAAGAATTATGGCTGCTAACCAAAAGGCCGTCAGCGCGAATCCACCAGGTGCTCCTTGGAAACCCTATGGAGTAGTTCTACCCTGTCTCATAGGGTCGCTATGAGTCAGAATCGACTCAATGGCAGCAGTTTTTTTTTTTTTTTAGTAAATATAATGGCTTTCAATTGCCAACACTTTTTAAAGTGTCCTTGTGTGTGTGACCCAATCAGATTGAATAGTGGAACCCTTATCCTAGCAGTCTCCTGTTTGCTGGGATTTCGAGTACAGCCTGTGTGTGTATACATATGTACCTGTGCATATACGCACGGTTCAAGGACTATACTGAACAGCCTTAATGAACGGCAGTTTCTGAGTTGACATTCACTGAGTAGTTGTTACGTGAATTTTAAACCGACACTAATTCCTATCTAGATATACCAGGAAAAAGTAACAAAACCACATTTTCCAGTTCATACTTATGGCACTGTCTCACCTTAAATCTGTCATGTGCCCATAGGGGACTGGGCATGGCATAGTCAAGATGGAGAAGGAATGAGAATTTTAAGCAACAGATGGCGCTTATAATAACCTTGAGAATTTGAAAACTACAATCTTGTCATTCCAGACAGGTGTTCAAACTACTCTTCCTTAGAAAGCTTTTTTTTCTTTTTAAGAACTTGGACAATTTGTTTCCCAGTGGATTTCCAATCTATTTTTTTTTTTTATGCTTGCAGTTCTGCTCTGCCTTGTCGCAACCCAGCAAAGAGCTCAGCTTAGACTCACAATGGGCTTTTGCTATAAAATCAAACCCTAAAACACAATGCTTCTTAATTTTATGTATACTACCAAATACACTGATATGTACTCATCCTCATTCCCAAGCTTGGTGTTTTTATTTTGTTTTGCTCAGAATGTTTCTCATCAAAATGTTTTATTATTGCTTGCATTTAGTAATTCTTTAGGATCAATTTATTATTATCTGTGTATCGATGGAGGAGTCCCTGGTAGCAAAATATTAAGAGTTCAGCTACTAACAGGTCGGCAGTTAGAACACACTCAGAGGTGCCTTGGAAGAAAGGCCTGGCCAACTGCTTCGAAAGGTCATAGCCACCGTGAGTCAGAATCGTCTTGATAGCAACTTTTTTTCATTGTTTGTTTTATAAGAAGTTTTTTTTTTTCAATTTTATTTACTTCTAATTAAGGTTAAGGTAGTAGTATGTCAACGAATTAGATTTTCTTCCCAGCGAACCAGTGTGTTCTGTAGCCGTTAGGTTTTCCGTCGGTTCTGAGGAAGCAGCACCACCCGCCTGCAGTGGATGCTCGGGATGAAGCTCCTTTCCGCGCGAAGACGCCCTGATTTGGACACACCTGCTTTCTAAGTAAGACACCACATCTGGTAATAATTTACACCTTTGGTTTAAAATAATACATCTTCCACCATATTATCTGTGAAGGTAACATCACTGGACGTCATAAAGTCACAAATTCCACATTGAAATGGTATTAAATATTAAGCTTTTTGCCAAGAAAATAATTTTTTTTTTGAGATAAGTGAGACAGCAGCATAGACTCATTCATCTTCCATCTGTTGTTCAACTCCCTCCAACAGCAACTTCAAGGCACGTTAAACCTACTGAGCCTTCGCTAAAAAAATGCAAGCACGATAGACCCACTTTAAGGGATGAAAGGAATATTCTCTTTCTCAGTACGCCAGTTAATTGTAGGGGCATTCATTTTGATTGATTTTTTGAGACTGATGGAAAGAAAGTAACTTTTTTAGTACAGAAACAATTACAGCAGGAACTGCTATCCTTTACTGAATGAACAATGCTATTTATAAAGGAGGAAAATAACAAAGGCTTTTTTCCTGCTGCTAATTTTGCTAGGGTACTGAATTAGTATGATACTGCTGGGAACTGCAGGAGACCTTTATGATACATTAGCAGGAAGGAACCCACTTGATGAGTGTGTTAATCATCAAAAGCCCTGGTTAGTGAAGGTGTCAACAAGACACCTGGGAGGAATTGCCCCTCCACCCCTACCTTCCAATATCAGTATTGAAGGTAATTTTAAAAAACAACTAAAGCGGCCCAAACCATTGATTAATTCTGGGCTTACATCATTTTGAGGTCAGAAACAAAATTCGTGGTGCAAACAAAGTGGTTATGTTAAAGGAAATTCAACCAAAAAACTAGTCCATCTCTATTTCCCCCTTTAAAGTGATGCATCCGATTACAAAATAATTATGGAATGTGCTGAAATGCCCAATTTATAGCGAAAACAATTTAAAGTTTGTGAAACATGCACTTATCTAAAAGTTTGCAGGGGACATGCCACGGAAGTACGTGTATATTGAAACTCTCGGAAATATTTGCAAATTAAAATATTTCCCATTGTATTACCTGTGAAGGTAGCATCATTGGATGTTAGCTCTGGAGCCCCTTCATTTTTTAGTTGCGGAAACAAAGGTCATTGCGATGTCGAAAATCTTACAGAGATTACAAAGCTAATGAGAGGCAGAAGGTGTCAGTTCCGTATAAATCTATCAGAGCTCCCTAAACAGAGGGTAGACACAGTCTTTCCTTCTTGGGTATATTTTGTATTTAGCAGGTCTTTCATCATCTAGTGGTCAAAAACTATGCAATTATTATTATTTTTTACTTTTCCTGTACAAAGGAAATCATCTCGTGTAGGTTCAAAATGAAGAGTAAATTTTAAATACATACATGGCACCTCTGTGGCCATGTAAAGTCGTAATCAGAAAGAAGAACATTTGTCAAAGACAATTAACAGTATGTATCAGTGCTGAACATGGAAGAATCATATTTTAAATTTCATAAGCCATGTAATATCTCTCGTTACAAGGTCGCTGGGGGACAAATTGTATTACAAGGGTTGTTTTTCACTTTAGAGGTGGTAAATGCCTATGTGAACATGATAAGGCTTTCAATCAGCAGTGACCATATGGGGCGTATCTTGCAAACATTTTTGGTTTTCATACCATCCAGTACTGACAATTATTGTATTAAAACTGTTGCCAAGACGGTTTAAATAATGGAGGATTTTTTTTTTTTTTTGCTTTTTTAAAAAATTTTTTCCAGCCATGTAGCTGTGGAAGGCCAACTCATATATTTTTTTTTTCCTTCAGCCTGAGTTACAGTCTGGGATGCTTGCCTCCATGAGGCTATTAGCAATGGTTAGGTACTGACAAGGAAGTCTGAGTGCTGACCTACCCATACTCAGCTAATTATGTCTGACAAGAAAATCTTGATTCATTCAAAACACTTTGCAACTCGTTTCTTCACTGGCATGTTTAGGCCTTTCTAGAATATTGCATAACCAGCGGCTGTGCTATTTGCCTGTTTTCAGTTGAATGAGGGATTTTATTGCATTATATTATGAAGAAAGTAGACAATGTGAAATAACAACTGTGGTAATATAACCTGCAAAGGAGCTTGAAAAGTTTGTTAACCTACAGCTAATATGCCCAATATATGTATATATATATATATATATATATATATATATATATATATTTAACAAAACATAGTCTTTGGAAGCAGATTTGCTTGCATGGATATAGTTTATAGCAATGGGAATTTATATTTAAGAAATAATATTTAAGAGCATTCATCAGAATGCCAAAAGAATTTCCATTCTTAGAACCTCATTAGTTACCACTTTTTCTTTATAGTTAAACTGACTGTGTTTACGCAGGGATAACTCCCCACAACACCTAGCAGAATGCCTGCCACATAGCAAATACTCCATAGGTATTCCTCGAATAGAACTGTCATGAAAATAATCAATATTTCAAGTTTTAAACAATGGATTAGGCCCTTTTGGAAGCACTTAAAATTGATTATTTCATTTAACCGTCATAGCAGACCTCAAAAGTATTGCCATTGTTCTGATTTTACAGAAGAGGGAAAGGCTAAATAGTCTGCTAAATAGAGAGTAGAGTTTGCACCTAGCTTGTCTAACCTCAGAATCTATGCTATAATTATTATACTATACTATTTTTAAACGTGAAGATATTTAAAAAATGAAAAGAGCTGGAAAACATTTTTTTTTTTTTTTAATCTATTAAGTCCCTGGATGGTGCAATAGGTTAACATGCCAGCTGCTAACCAAAAGGTTGGAAGAAGAAAGGCCTGGTGATTTAGTTCCCAAAATCAGCCACTGAAAACCCTATGGAGCACAGTTCTAGTCTGACCCACATAGGTTCACCATGAGTTAGAATTGACTTGACCACAACTGCTTTTAATCTTATATTTAATGGTTACATTGAACTTTTGAGGAAGTTCTGTGGGACTGTTCAACCAATGTTATCACTGCCTTTGACTGAGTCAAGGCAGCCTTGATGGGTTCCCTCTGGGGAATTTATGTTTGGGTTTATGGACATCAGATCTGTTTACAATGACTTAGCAAGTATGCGCTCTCTTGGGTTCTTACCATGAAAATCCTAAATAGAAACAAATTAAGTGACCCCTTCCCACACATCAGCCACTTTGGGCTGAGATACAATACCCTCAATGCCAAAGTTCTTTGTCACCAGGGTATATTCACATGGAGTTCAGCAATCATGGAAGAGAATTATGGATCATCTAGTCCAAAAAAGTTACTCAACAGATAAAAACAAAAAAACTCAGTGTTTTGAAACATGGCAATTTATACTGAACCAGTGTTTAATTTAGATATGAATATACAATACATGAAAGAATGATTAATGGAATAGAAATAAAGCCCTGTGACATTACATGCCCCTCACTTTAGTTAAGGCTATGCTAATTACTCTACAATTCTTGCATCTTATACCCCAGCTTGAGGAACATTCTCATTTAAAAGCCAGCATTATTCATAAGGAGCTCTGGTGGCACAGTAGTTAAAACCTCGGCTCCTAACTGAAAGGTTGGCAGTTTGAATCCGCCAGTCTCTCCTTGGAAACCCTATGGGGCAGTTTTACTCTGTCTTACAGGGTCGCTATGAGTCAGAATCAGCTCAGTAGTGACAGGTTTTTTTGGATTAATCACCTTAACTAATGCTAACTGTTGTAGAATTACTGAGAAGCTCTTTTGGTGTGAGATGATTTCTCATGTACTCTGACATCGTAAGGCAGATTTAACTCTTTGATATATGACATTTGGAGACTTTAAAGAACAGGTTAAAGAACAGAAGAAGCAGTATTAATTAGCCTCATTTGTAAATAACTGAAATTCTAAGGTGGTGGTATTGTTTGAATTGTGCCAACTATGAGGGCATCGATGGTTCTGTGGTAGAATTCTCGCCTTCTATGCCAGAGGCCAGGTTTCAAGTCCCAGCCAACGTACCACATATCAGCCATGACCTATCTGTTAGTGGAGGTTTATATGCGCTATAATGCTTAACCCTAGTGCGGTAGAGGTTAAGTGCTACAGCTGATAACCTAAAGGTTGGCAGTTCAAATCCACCAGGCACACCTTGGAAACTCTAGGGGGAACTTCTACTCCGTCCTATAGGGTCGCTATAAGTCAGAATCAACTTGACGGCAATGGGTTTTATTTTGTTTTTTTTAAGATGTTTAACAGGTTTTAGTAAAGCTTCCAGACTAGGATGAACTAGGAAAAAAGTCTGGTGATTTACTTCTGAAAATCATCCATTGAAAGCCCTATGAATACAAATGTTCTGATCTGCAACTATTCACGGGAATGGCTCAAAACCAGGCAGCATTTCTTTCAGTTGTGCATGGGGTCACCATGAGCCAGGGGCAACTCCAGGACAGCTAACTACACCAACATTGTTCTGAAAATCTAGAAACATAATACAAAAGACTTCTTAAGCTGTGCTAGTTTAGCTTCCTCCTAAAGCAAGCATTAAGAGGATGCTTGGTCTGTACTGTGGATATTTTAAAATCAGAAAAACTGAGCAAAATGTGGCCATAGAATTCAAGTCTGCAAATCAGAAATACATCTTAGCTTGGAGGTATGGCTACCATGAAGGACTTCAGCATACTTGGACCACTGGTGTGTGTATGCTTCAAAGTTTATAATTATCACCCATTACATGATAGTCCCCAATACAAAATGGTAAAGTGCTAACTGAATACTAGCCAATGGATCAATACTAGATCCACCCATGGGCTGAAAGAAATTATAGTCAAGCAGAATTCCCCCATTCCAAATTACGTAGAAGAAGTCAGTATACTAGGTCTGGTCTGCCCATTTTGGGGTGATCCTGTACTGAATTTGTAGTTTCAAGTTCATCTTCAAGAACCACATCATTGTATAGTGTTCTAGGATCCATCATTTGCGGGCTCTGGAGATTGATCCTGATTATGTTTAGTGGAACTGGCTGCAAGAATCCCCATTGCACTAAGGAATTTGTGTACCTACTAGATGGCAACGGGTTTGGTTTGGTTTTTGGTATAGGTTTGAGAATGGATTCTTGGTGGCGCAGTGATTAAGAGCTTGGCTGTTAACCAAAAGGTCGGCAGTTGAAATCCAGCAGCTCCTCCTTGGAAACCCTCTGGGGCAGCTCTACTCTGTCGTATAGGGTCGCTATGAGTTGAAATTGACTCGACAACAATGGGTTATAGGTTTAGAAAGGAGCCCTGGTAGTGCAGTGGTTAAAACATTGGGCTGCTAACCAAAAGTTGGAGGCTTGAACTTATCAGCTGCTCTGTGGAAGAAAGATGTGTTTGTCTGTTTTAGTAAAGATCCCAGCCTTGGAAACCTTATGGGGCAGCTCTACTCTGTCCTATAAGGTCACAATGAGTCAGCATCCACTCGACGGCAGTGGGTTTTTTTTCATTTTGGTTTATTGATTTAAAGAGGGGAAGTGGTAGTTCAGTGGTAAAATTTTTGCCTTCCATGTGAGGAACCCAGGTTCTACTCCCAGGCAATGCACTTCATGCCCAGGTACCATTTGTCTGTCAGTGGAGTCTCGTGTGTTTCAATGAGGCTGAACATGTTTCAGAGGAGCAGCCAGACTAAGACATACCAGGAAAAAAGGCCTGACAGTCCACTTCCAAAAATCGGCCAGTGAAAACTCTTAGGATTACAATGGCCCAACTGCAAACAATCATGGGGATGGTGCAGAACTGGGCAGAGTTTTGTTCCATTATGCATGGGATCACCAGGAGTTGGGGGCCGGCTTGACAGAAGTTAAAAACAAAAACATCGGTTTAGAGGCTCTTCACTAATGGGCTTCCTTTAGGAGGACAAAATAGAGCATTTTTCGTGACTGGTTTTCTTCCATCTAAACTCTGCATCCACCAAAGCGGGATTGATTTCACTACCCTAAAGTATGCTGTACCTTATGCTTGTGAGTGTTCTGAAAAATGACAAGTGTCAAGGGATATCATGACTGTGCTCCTCTATTTACTGTCCCACCTGTGCCCCCATCCCCTTGGCTCTACCTCAAGCGATTGAGTCAACTTGAGTAGTGACTAGTCAGAAGTCAGAGGTGGGCTCTGATCTGCATCCCCATGTAAATACAAACGTGTCTTCTGTTCACCCTGCTGGTTTATTGTGCAGCACTTAGCTGAGAGTTTTTTAAGTTGTTCTTACAATGTAAGTCATTCTGGAAAGGAGAGATGCAAGTGTCCATATTCAGGGGCATACCAGCCACCTGTACTCTCTTCCTCTAAGAGAAAGTGGATAGCTGATTTCCCTGCATTATTGTGAGGAGTGCTGTGAAACACTCCTGGAAGTGTAATTTGAAAACATCTGTAATCATTGCTGAGAGGAGAGCCAATTTGCTGGAGTCAGTTAACCCATCTCTCCACTTCTCTACCAGCAGGATGCCGAAAACGTGACCCATCTGATTTCTTCTGTAGGGCCCCTTCTCAGAAAATAAAAGTATTGCCACTTCCTGTACAATCCAGATGGCTTCTTAATAGGCTACCCAAGGTTTCTCTGGAACACAGGAAAAAAAGGGCAGGGTTGGGGGTAAGGGACTTCCACAGCTGTGAGAAGTGGGAACTGTGAGTTTGGAGAGTAACTTATTGACTGTTAAGAGCAATATGATATGACATGCATGCTATTTTTCTCACTAGTGCCATGTTCTTAAGACATAAAAAAGAACTGGAAAATGTCCACTAGATCACCAAAGCTGTTTCAGTGAGGGGCATTCTCTTGGTCTTTGGCAAAATATCAAAATCTCTCCTATTTGAACCTCTCTCGATTTCACAATAGCTAGCGTGTCAGATTCTGAGGAAACTGTAAGGACAGGTATGTCAGGAGAGATGTTCGCGCATATGAAAATCAGAAAGATCATCTAATTTAAATAGCTATATGGACAACCCAGATAAGCACAGCTGAGGACACAACAATCAAGTGGAAAAAGTCAGGAACCAACGAGATGTGGCTCAAAACTGAGAGTTAGAAGTTATATGGAAGTATAAGCAAAATAAGGAGCCCTGGTGGTGCAGTGGTTAAAGTGATGGACTGCTAACCAAAAGGTCAACAGTTTGAAACCACCAGCAGCTCTGCAGGAGAAAGATGTGGCAGTCTGCTGTTGTAGAGATTTAAAGCCTTGGAAACCCTATGGGGCCGCTATGAGTCAGAATCAACTTGATGGCGGTGGGTTTGGGTTTTTTTGTTTTCTGAGTAAAATATAAAAGTTTTATATACAAGGAATGAAAGAAACATGATTTAAGCCCCAGTAAAAATAAATAAATAAATAATTTTTTTTTTTTTTTTTAAAGTATCCTTTATTGCTTGGTGAAGGCCTGGTGTGTGATTGATTCAGGATGGCAAAATATCCAGAAATGTTTTAGGCAGGACTATAGATAGATTAAGTTATTGAAGCAAATATTATTACCCAGAGGTTCATGGCAGTGAGAGAAGAAGCTAATATAGAACCCAGCAAAACATGAGCTTCCAATTAATGGGCCAAGGGAAAAGGACCCACAAAGAAGGTGGAAAGATCAGTACAGCGGCCCAAAAGCGCAAAGAGAAAGTAGTATCCCGACAAGAAAGAAAGAATACTGAGAAAGAAGAAATGCTGAAGGAGACAGGGAGAGCTGGAGAGTAGCAGTGATGGTGGCAATTAGAAAGGATTGATCAAAAGGGAGAGAGTTTCAGTGCATTTAATGTGGCTGAAATCAGAGTTGTAAAGGAGATAAATAGCAGATTCAGATGTGATGGTCAGGAGGCTAATGGAGGAAACAGATTGATTTGAGTGAGCATTGGAAATTTTTCTAATGTAAGGAAATTTCTCATTTATATAGGCAAATTGAGAAAATAGAGAGAGGCAAAAATTACAAATGGGTTTTTATAAAACATGAAATTATTTTTTCTAAGAATTTTTTTTATTTCTACATGAAGTGGGGTATGGTGAAGCAGAGCTTAAAAACCAAAGAGATGTTTCCATCTGCACGAGTGGAAAGAAAGAAAAAATTCAGTGGGAAGGAATTAGTTGCCTAGATCAGTATTGACGTGAAACTATTATGATCCTTTGACAGAAACAACACTAGAGAATAGGGAACTTCCTCTTTTCTGTTAACTATCACTCTTCTCAGAAACCTGGAGGCCCTGTGGTCAATCCCAAATCAAACATAATTAATTAATTAAACATAATTTTTGTTTTGTTTAGGTTTTTGTTTTTTTGCTAGTTATAGGAATCACCCTGTAGCTTGGACTGCTTTACAAAGACCTTATTGCTTATGCAGTTAAAGAGACAGTGATTGAGCTGTAAAAGTTTCCCTGCACTTGGCCCCAGTGGTCACTCTGCAGAACTTCCTGACTGGTGGGAGCTGGAAGACTGCTAGGTAGAGCCAGGACCCAGAGAGGGGGTAGTGGGCTTCAAGAGGGCCCTTGGGGCGAGCAAAGAGGTCAGAAGTAGACAATTAAGCCAAGGCCCAGGGACAACATTTCCTGAGTTGAGTCAAGCCCCAACCCTCTCTGGAGCTTCCAGGAAAAAGGCTGGGGGTGGGGAGTAGCACTGTGGAGGGAGCAAGGGGTATGTCACCCCGGTGCTGCTGCAGCAGGAGGAGTTGGCAGAGTGGCCTGGGTGATGTGTAATCTGTGGCAACTGTGTCTTTCTGCATGAGCTGGGGGGAGTATCTCTTATGGGAAAGTTGTGCACCATGGCTGGACTAGAGTAGCAGAACTGGGCATGGGAACATGGTGTCTGCTCGATGACTGCAGAAGGCAAGGAAAGCACCTCTCTCCCATAGCACCCTTTGAGCAACTGCATTAAAGCAGGATAAGTCAGGAAGTCTCCTGACTTAGCGGGGATGGAATCTTCTCTCAGTCCTAGATATTGATGTTCCCTTAATTCCTTAGTCTGGAAAGAACTGGTGCAGAGGTGGAGTGAGGTTAGGAGTTTCCTTAACCAAATCTACTTTTCAAGTCTCCCAGGAGTTATACCTTCATTCACCCACATCCAGAGACTTATTACTGGGCTGCTGAGGAAAGGAGAGGGCTGGGAGGTGGCTCTAATGGTGGCACCCAGTCTAAAGGCACCGATCTATAGTTGTTCCCAGTCTCAAAGGGTTGATTTAAGCCTGTGCTCATGGAGCTAGAACACTGAAGAACACTTCCCTACGCCTGCACACACACGCACACACACAACTTGTCCACATATACTTGCAAATAGATTCTCGGGCAAATAACATTGAGGATAAAGCTGGAGGTGCACAATATGCTGGATTTTTTACTCATTTGGAAAAGAAGATATCAGATTAAGAGAGAAGGAGTCGAGGGTTTGGGGAAGAGAAAAGTGAAAATGAAAATCCTAAGAAGTCATAAAATGAAAAGAATATGAGGCTCACGAGTGGAGGGAAAATGGTATAAAGGCTGAAAATCTCAATGATACTAAGGGACAGATGTAGTTGTTATAAAGGAAAAAGGGAGCCAGAAGAGATAATAAGTTGGTTTTCATTAGAGACTGCGCAATGAAGTCTATGTTCGCGTTTGAAGCCACCCTAGTTGATGACGAGGCCTGTGGAGCTGTGAAAAGAATGGAGCACTGAAGTGGGCGGAATGTGAAACCACTGGAAGTGAAATCAAAGGAATGTGGGGCTGTTGGGTATGGCATCTAATTCACACAATCGGGGCAGCGGTAGAAACTGTTGGAAAGCCTTTGAACCTAAAAACAAAGATGAGTGGCGGACAATGTGTATTTGGGTAATGTAAGCTTCGAAGCATTTTCTTTTTCTCCCAATAAAAATCCAATTATTTTGAAGTAGTAATGGGTCATTACCAGAACACTGGAAGTTTCTCCAGCCAAATCCAAAGTGGAACATGAGGTAATTTTTAAGAGTCCGGGCCAAATATCACATAGATAGTCACATAATATGATTTTTTTCGTAGTCTTTTCTCATAAATTAGATTTGAGTTGAACATTTTGATATGTCTGTCAAAAGAACTACATGGATAATTTTGGATAATTCTATGAGGCACATAATGGAATTTTGTCCTTTTCAAAGATGCTACTTGTGATCATCTTATCAGGTATTATTTTCTAGATCCCTCCACTGAAAAGGCAAAAGTTCCTATTAGTATTATGCAAATAATCTTTAGGTGCTTCAGAACTGTGTGAATGATTTTTTTAATATCTATTGTTAATCCTTGCCTACATAAGAAATTATGATGTTGCAGATGCTGATTTTTCTAATATTATTATTATTTCTTCTACATGTATTAACAGATACTCTTCTGGTAAAAAAAAAAAAAAAAAGCTGTTTCCCCACACAATTTTTTTTTTAGGTATCACTATGGACTATGCTGGGCCGTGGTGGCACGGTGGTTAAAGAGCTTGGCTGCTAACCAAAAGGTCAGTAGTTCGAATCCACTAGCCACTCCTTGGAAAGCCTATGGGGCAGCTCTACTCTGTCCTAGAGGACTGCTATGAGTCAAAATTGACTCGATGGCAACGGGTTTGGTTTTTTGGTATGGACTATAGACTCATACATTATGGGTTAGAATTGTATGTGTTAGAATTGGTTACCCCCCGTATTCTTTGAAACGCTTACTTATCTTTTTTCTGGCGTCTAGGAGCCCCTTTCTAGCTTGATCCTGTGTACTTCTGAGGTGATCTCACTTGTTTTTGAACACATTCTTGCTTTCTGGCCTTCATATCCACTTGTAGTTATTCTGTTATGCACAGTGAGGTAAAGATCTAACTTTTTCCCCCCATGAATGATTACTTCATTGTCACAACACTGAATACTAAAAATTAAATTCTTATTTTTCCATTTATTTGTGCTGCCATATTTATATGTGAAATGTAGCTTCTAAAAAAATGAACTTATGTCTTTTTGTATAGGTGATATACCTCTTTGGGCTTCAGTTATAATTAGTTAATTAGTTCAATAGGCAAACAGTTTTTATACATGAAAGGAGCAAATACACGTTTTGAGAATTATGTATTCTGATTGGGAAAAGCATCTAACAATCAATCAATCTTTCTCTCCTGCTCTCTTTCATTTTAGATTTGATCTTAATCTCATAACAAATGACTATAAAGGACTAATATAAAAATCAGAAAAGAGCTATATTTTCGGTATTGTGTATACCTATTTTGGTGCTAGAATTCTGAAAAAAAGTCAAAAGAATATAACCTGGTAAAATAAATATAACCTCTTTCATTTTAGACTTGATCTTAATCTCTTATAACAAATGATTATAAATGGGCCAATGTAAAAATCAGAAGATAGCCATGTTCTTTGTGTTATGTATCTATATTTAGGTTCAAGAATTCTGAAAAAACATAAAGTAAATATAATATTAGTTTAAAGGAACTATCTCACTTGCTTTAATTTAATGCATTATGATTTTGGTTTGTACTGTCTATTTGGTCCCTATGAGTCAGAACTGACATGACAGCAGTAATTCTGGTTTTGGTTTACTCTCATGTCTTTTCCAAGAAAAAAAAAAAATTCTTTTACTTGAATATTATCAAAATGATGCATTTTATGTTCACTAATTTTACTAGCATGATAGGCTAAGGGATCAAAGTTTTATATTACAATTCCCAGGTAGAAAAATATAAAGAAATACAATACGATAGCACATGTTTACTTTATTCATTACAATGAAAGCTTCAAACTAGCAACTACTTTGTAGAACTGTAGAGCAAATTAGCCAAAACTCTTTTATCTGCTTCTGTCCTTTGTAAACAAAGATGATATTATTGACACATCGTTCATAAGACATGCACCCTGTGTGGCTCCCCAGCATGGTGACGGATATTCACGGATGCACTCACATTTTCTTAGCCAGTCTCCCTGGTGATCGGTATTGCTCAAGGATAAAATTATTTTCCTGAGCACAAGATTGTTGACTTGATTCAATCTGTATCTCAACTACCTAGGCTATAATATAAATTTTGGTATATCTTAAAATTAAACTTATTAATTAAAAAAATGTGGAATGTTATCTTTGGTGTGGTTATGAGAAGTTCAATGCAGAACCCGAATTTGACAATCTTGAAGATAATTAACTTGAAAATATTAGGGTCCTGCCAAGTCCCTAGTTATAAAATGTTGATTTAAGGGCACAAAAGCTATATTTAAATAGGACATCCTATTATCAGTTGTTCTACTCACTAAGTTACAGATAAATTTTAATTGACCAACAAATATAAATAAATAAAACGTAAAGTCTCACCTGAAATTTTAGAAAGAGTTACATAGTACCTTACACTTACCAAGAGAAACCTCATTCAGTTTCTGCTTATTCCCCTCCCCTTTATATTTTATGGATTGATGTTGATAAACTGGTAATCCTAAACTCCTTGAAGCCCTAAGGTTTGGGTTGTTTAGACAGTTTTATTGAGTACGTATTTCCTTCTAAGGATTACATTAACAGTATAGGAATTACAATATTTTTCCTGTAAGGACTACAAAATTTCAGCTGCTTACCCTCAAACTCAGCCTCAGACAACACAGTAGAAACTTGCTGGGAAGGAGAATAAGGATAAAGTCTCCATACTCAGGTAACCTGGCCAGTTCTAACGTGATGAAAAAAGTCTTGAAGGCTATGGGGGCTCAACTCCTGATCTTCCTGGATACTCAAACTCCTTCTGGGTTCTTCCATTTTATATTGGCTCTATTAGGACATTTTCCATGGTGGCACAGCGGTTATGAACTTGGCTGCTAACCAAAAGGTTGGCAGTTTGAATCCACCACTCCTTGGAAACTCTTTGGGGCAGTTCTACTCTGTCCTATACAGTCCTTGTGGGTTGGAACCAACTCAATGGCAAAGGGTTTTTTGGCTTCATCAGAAAAACAAAATTTAGAAACCTTTAAAACTAGAGAGATTAACACTGAGCAGGTAAAGCTGAGATGCAGGATCTCAAAAGGCAAGAAAGTTTGTAAATGTCTTTTAGAACAACTAATACCTCAGATGTTTTCTAGTCTTCTGAAGGGAACACTTTCTGGAAAACACAGGAGATATTAAAGGATGAAGGGAACTCTAATTTAGCCAGTTATTTCAATAATCTTAGCCCCAGGAATTCAGTGGAGTGTCTGACACCATGGGGGAGGGGGGATGGCATAAACACTGCCTGGCTATTATTGGAAATAGAATCCAATACTTAGTTTTATTGAACAGCTAATCCTGGAGCAATATGGGCACCTTTCCAAAAGGACTGTACAATCTGTTTATTCATTATATTATCATTCATGTTTTGATAACATGTCTTTCTTCATCTGTAACTATTATTGGATATCTACTCCAGAAAGTTTCTGATTCATCCAAATAGAGATTGTCACTGTTCTTTTAAATAATGTCAATACAATTTTTTTTTCTTTTACCTTTTTGGTTCTGAGAGGAAATATGAGCCCTGTCTAATAAAGAACCTGTGATCCATCAAGCTATAATCAACAAAAACAAGGAAATGCGTTACTTCTTGCTCATTGTAAGATTTATGATAAACTCAGTTGAAAATTGTTATACTTCTGGGAATAGGAAAAAAGAAAGAAAAAGGCAGTGAGAGAACACTGAGGCTATGGAGTCTCTGAACCAGGCATTGTGCTAAGTAATTTCCAACATTATATATTATTTCGTTTTCTCAAAAAAATGCAGATGTTATTTAATTCAAAGATTTAGTATCTTGATCTAATTACAAAAGATGTAGGTTAAGACCATTTAGCTAGTAAATTTTTGATAAGGAAACAAAACTCATTAGATGATTTTAATAACACCTTGAATCTAGCCTTAACTAAGTCAAGTGCTTTTCAAATGCTACAAGACGGTTTTCAGCTCTTTGAAAGAGTACGTGACTTCGGAAGCACACTGTTCTCATCCAGCCTCCCACGCTGCCTCTTTAGTTCCTGTTTAGAACTGAGCTGTGGGCCTATATGGTTTTCTCAATTCCTTATACGGTTCTCAATTTGATGGAGGCTCAACTTAAGTGAGTTCCACTACAAAAGTAAAAAAGCATTCAGAAAAAAAAATGCTTTATCAAAGTTTCTCTTAAACACTTTTTTTTAATCATCAGAACAGGATTTCTCTAGCTAATGAGAATTAATAAGGCAACATTGTTAGAAATGGGAGATATAAATGTATTTAAAACAGTTGTTGTAGAAGTGCCATTTGCTTTTGGTGAGTACAAAATGAAGGGTCCAAATGACTTTGTCAGGTGAAAGAGTCTAGGCTGTTCGTGAAGTCCGCGGAGGATAAGGAGACGGTTTGTGAACTTTGCAGCCACTTTGGTAAACAGGAAAATTAACCTATGTGCTTGAATCTAGCTGGCTCTTCAAGTTTGCTGTCCTTAGTCCCTTAAGTCCAAGTTTATTGGAAATAGAAACAACGAGTTTCCAAGTATGGTCTTGGCTACAAAATTGTGACTGTTACTACACTGTTGAGAAACCATAGAGATTTATAATCCAAAAAAAACAAATTTATAATACCTCCCATAATTGCATGATTGCTCTTTTAAATAACATGGATATTGTGGAATAATGAGCATATCATTTGAAAAAAAAATTTTTAATAAAAATTGTTCAGATTTTTTTTCTTATTTTTATTTTTTAAATTGGTTCTGCTTGTTCTCTCATGTATTTGGTAAAATGATTAACATACACATTTTTAAAATGTTTCAACATTATGTACTATGGACATTACAAAAATAATTAATGCAGAGTTGATTAGGCGTAGTGAGAAACAGGTATCACCCTGAAGGGATATTTAAGGTTAAAAATGTAAGGATACCTTAAAATTATGATCAAACCTTTTATGATCATAAGAGCCTCTTGTGAAAGTGGCACTTGGCTTTACTGGGAAGTTTAAACAGTGCTTGAAAAGTTTCTATTCTTGTATATTAGATTTATTAATCAGGGCTTAAGTTTATTGGGGAGTTGGAAAAAGAAATCAAGAAAGTGTTGCATATCAACACAGCTAGTAATTACATTAAAATGCACAATGAAATACGTAAGTCATATAAAATTGAAATAAAACTTTTTAATTAATTTATTTATTGTGATTTAAGGGCAAGTTTACAAATCAAGTTAATCTCTCATACAAAAAGTTATACACACCTTGCTGTGCACTCCCACCTGCTCTCCACCTGAGACAGCACACTCCTCCTCTCCACCCTGTATTCCCCATGTCCATTCATCCAGCTCCTGTCCCCCTCTTCCTTCTCATCTCACCTTCAGACAGGAGTTGCCCACATAGTCTCATGTGTTACTTAAGCCAAGAAGCTCACTCCTCACCAGTATCATTATCTATCTTATAGTCCAGTCCAATCCCGTCTGAAGAGTTGGCTTTGGGAATGGTTCCAATCCTGGGCTAACAAAGGGTCCAGGGACCATGACTTCCAGGATCCCTCTAGTCTCAGTCTCAGTCAGACCTTTACACCTAGTCTTTTTATGAGAATTTGAGATCTGCATCCCACTGTTCTTCTGCTCCATCAGGGATTCTCTGTTGTGTTCCCTGTCAGGGCAATGATCAGTGGTAGCTGGGTACCATCTAGTTCTTCCAGTCTCAGGCTGGTGTAGTCTCTGGTTTATGTGGCCCTTTCTGTCTCTTGGGTTCATCTTCACCATATGTCTCTTTGATGTTCTTCATTGTCCTTTCTCCAGGTGGGTTGAGACCAACTGATGCATCTTAGATGGCCCCATTTAAGACCCTAGAATCCCTGATGGAGCAGGAGAACAGTGGGATGCAGATCTCAAATTCTCATAAAAAGACCAGGAGTAATAGTCTGACTGAGACTGAGACTAGAGGGATCCTAGAGGTCATGGTCCCTGAACCCTTTGTTAGCCCAAGACTGGAACCATTCCCAAAAGCCAACTCTTAAGACGGGATTGGACTGGACTATAAGATAGATAACGATACTGGTGAGGAGTGAGCTTCTTGGCTTAAGTAACACATGAGACCCCAGATGCTTCTCACCAAAGTAGAATGCAGGAGGTTTTCTTAATACATAAAATAAGTTTTAAAAATAAATTGGAAACCCAGTGGGGCAGTTCTACTCTGTGCTATAGGATCGCTATGAGTTGGAATCGACTCGATGACAATGGGTTTGCTTTGGCTTTTATGGGTAGATACATTCTTGAAATTTAATATATTTATATCTGGGTTATGTGATTTCTAGTAAATTTTTGTTTGCTTGTTTTTTTGTTTGGGTTTATTGATATATTTTTTGCATTATTAACCTAAACTTCTGTAACTACAATTTTAGCTTTTCATCAAATATTGCAAAGTCTAGTGATTTTCAGTACAGTAAATTAATTATACTGTTTATTATTAGATGATGTTTCATTCTTGTTCCATCTGATCTCTTTAGGCATCACTTATAATCTAAAATGAGATTAGGTGGCTCATGAGTAAAACACACATGCACACACACACACACCTTACACTTTATATAAAATTTTTTAATGAGCTCATAGTAAAATGCATGCATCTTTTAAATCGGTTAAAATAGGGACAAGTTGATAGAAACTATATAAAGAAAGCAGGATGCCATGTTTGTTGTTTGTATTTAAATTTGAGCTTTCCGGCAGACATTATTTAGCATGAGCTATGATACCAAATCCTCAGTTGAAATTAGTACGTTGTTGCACTGAATTATTAACCTACCCTGCCAAAAATTTTAAGTAAATCTTATAACTGATGGCATAAGAAATTCCTGAACACTTTTTTTCTAAACAAATGCAAGATGAAATATAGCATGATTTCCATATAACTTCATGATAAAAGTAAAGGGCAGAAAATAAATATAGCACCATAAAGATCAGTTCATGAAGACAAAATTAATACAGTTAGGATATATAGATTTTTGAAATATAAACTCATTTCAATGATAGAATTTAAATTACTTTGAGGAGAGAGTAAAATTTAGAATAATTAAAAGGTTGTCTTTGTGTCACTTCTTTGAACTAGGCTTTTAATAGGAGCTGGAAAGCAAACAGATTAAGATTGCTTTCTTACACAAGGGCCAGACTTCTAGTTTTATTGATTGGATTGTGTCCCCCCAAAAACAAGTGTTGTAAATCCTAACCCCTAGGTGTGGCATGGTGATGAAAATGGTTAAGTGCTTAACTACTAGCCAAAAGGTTGGAGGTTCAAACCCATCTAGAGGTACCTGGGAGACAGTCCTGATGATCTGATTCTGAAAGATCACAGCCGTTGAAAACCTATGGGTTAGTTCAACTCTGCACTTATAGGGTCACAATGAGTCAGAATTCACTGGATGGCAACCAACAGCAACGTACTTGTGGAATATGATCCCATATGGAAATAGGATTTTCTTTATTAGTGAGGCCATATCAGTGTTGGGTGCTTTTTAAGTCATTCCCTTTCAGATATAAAAAGAGCAAATTAGACACAGAGAAGGAAGCACAAAAGGAGATAACAAGCCACATGAAGATTACCAAGGAACAGAAGCTGAAGAGAGACAAGAACATGCCTCCAGAGGTGACAGAGAGAGGAAATCTTATCTTAGAGCCAGCACCAGGAATTCAGACTTCTGGCCTCCTAAACGACAAGAAAATAAATTTCTGTTTGTTAAAGCCATCCACTTTCGATATTTCTGTTATAGCCATACTAAGAAACTAAGATATCTGGTGAACTATGTTGTTGAGTGAAGACACTTAGTAGCTAGAATGGCTCTGTTATAGAAGGACACCAAGTTTCACGGAAGTGGGGTTTAGGTCTTTTCGCTCCAGAACAATTGCTTTTGTCTCTATGTTGGGAATAGCCTATAGAGATTTTGGTGAGGAAAGTTCTCAAATGAAGTGTTGCAAATTGTCAATCTCAATCATGCCACTGATGATTAAGATTTGAGCAATATGACTTAAAATATAGACCTTAATTTGTAAAATGTGTCCCATACATCACTGCTAGAACTCGTTTGCCTTAGATGATGCTATTGAAAGTTGTTCAATGTTTACTATGCTTTGGCATCCAATGTTAAAATTGACCACTACAGCAGAGGAGATGAATAGCCCAGATTCTCACTCCCCTTGTGTGTCTAGCAAGTCAGGTATACGATCGAGATTTAACTTATCTGAGAAAAAGAACCTTATGTATATGATGCAGGATTAGTGGAGAGTTATTCAGCCATCTGATAAGAATGACACACACATGCACACAAATGGTGGATAAAGGTGCACTGGTGGTATACTACCAGCGTTTGTAGCGGGAAGTGTTGCTAAGAGCAATATCTAGTGTCCAATATTAGCAGCAGGTTTTTGGTTTTTTGGTTACTTTCCTCATCAGACATTTTCTGTGGCATGATTTGGGCTGTGAGACTGGCTTTTGAGCCTCCTTGGGTGGAAACCCTGGTGGCGTAGTGGTGAAGAGCTATGGTTGCTAACCAAAAGTCAGCAGTTCAAATCCACCAGCTCATTGGAGCTCGTTGGAAACTCTATATGGGACAGTTCTACTCTGTCTACAGGGTTACTATGAGTCAGAATTGACTTGAGAGCAATGGTTTTGTTTTTTTTAGTTTTTGATCGATTCTTATTTTGAGCCTGACTCTCTAGCCCACCCATCGATCATGCAAGCCTGTCAATATTCTTTCAGTAAATTCATTTTCCTCATAAATTATTGGAAATTAATTTCTATTGCTTATAAGAAAGGGCTCTGATTGGTGGATTTCACTGAGAAGTCAATTTAATTTAGGAAATCAAATTGAGGAGAGTAATAACTTTAACTTAATTGAAGTTAATATTAAATGATTCTTTTAGTTGTTTAATACAGAATTTAATTTTCACCCAGGAAAACTTATGAGAAGGATCCTATCACTTGATTCAGTGGGGAGTATGGACAGTAGGCTGGAGATATCAATTGTATAGTTTTGTATAGATTTCTCCTTCGGGACATACAGTTGATAAGGTTAAGAGGCTTGAAAAAGAAAACATTCATAAATTAAAGGAAGAATGATAATAATACTGGCCTGAGAAGGTACTACTTCAGAGTACAAAGAGCAGCAATGTTAGTGATCAATAGGTTCACTGAATCGGAATCAACTCAATGGCAACGGATTTGGTTTTTGGTTATTAGGTTTAGGTATGGTGGTATAGTGGTTAAGAGCTCAGGCTGCTTACCAAAAGGTTAGCAGTTCGAATCCACCAGCCAGCCTTGGAAACCCTATGGAGCAGTTCTACTCTTCTATCTTACAGGATTTCTGTGTTTTGGAATTGACTTGACACCAACAGGTATTCACTTGATATATAAACTTGGGAAAACTATTTAACCTCCACTGTGGGGAAAACATAACTCCCTGGAAGTGTTGTTAAAGGATGAATTATATTTAGTCTACTTATAACAGAGGTTCTCAACTGTTAATCACCTTATAAGATTACAAACAAAAACAAAAGCAAAAAGCATAACAAAATAAATGTTCAATTAAGTCAAGACAGAATGATTAATTTTAAAATCCTGGTGATTTTGACGTGTGCGTGTGTGAGCGTGTGTGTATTTGTGTGTTTGCAGTAATGTGCAGTCAGTGTTGAAAACAGCCCATTTAATGGAAATAGGGATATCATGCTTATGAACTTCTGCCAATTTGATTGTCTTCGCCACTCAGTAAGTGGTATAATTAGCTGTCTTTTTATATAGGCATAAGATATCAAAGATGAAACTGATTCCATTAAAACAAAAACACAACTAATCATGATTATCTTAGTGGTATGGAATATCTTGATTGACAGTGATAAGTTGACTGGTAGTATTTTCTGGATGCAATGCACCGAGGGGGCAACCAGACTATTCAACCAAACTATTGGCCTCACCCCACTCTTGGTGTCAAAATCTGTTTTAATTATCATTCTCTAGAGAAACAGAGTTAATAGATAAATAGATACACACATACATACATACACATTGAATATATATACACAGAGCAAGAGAGAGAGCAATTTATTAAAGAAATCAGGCAGCATGGCAGTCATGGAGGCTGGCAAGTCCAAAATCTGTAGGTTAGGAAACAGGCTGAAAACTCTAGCAGTCTTGTGTCCCAAAATTAGTTGGTCAGGCGGTGGTGGGTAGAGATTCAGGCAGCCTGTCTATGTAGTCTTGCGTCAAAATGTTTCTCCTTTGGGAAATCTCAGTTTTTGCTTCTAAGGCCTTGAATTGATTAGGCGAGGCCACATTGTGAAAGGTAATCTGCTTTACTTACGGTCAACTGATTTAAATGCTAATCACACGTACATACTGTCACAGCATCGTCTATATTCGTGTTTGACCAAACAAACTACCACCATCATCTAACCAAACTGGCACATAAAATTAATCATCACACTTTATTATAAAGCCTCAGGTGGTCCCTTCTACCAAAATTGCCATTTACTTTATCATTACTCAGCATTGCTTACTAAAGAAGCAGTTTGATCTTTTGGTCCCGATTCTGAAGCCTGCCTAGTCTGACCTTTACTTAATGGGCTGAAGGTGGCTCCCAGTAACTGACCTTTACTTGGATTGCTGGGAGACCCACCTGGTCAATGATTAAAAACCCTAAAACATGGAGGCTCAGGCGGTGCTTCCTGATCAATATGAATCTGGAGAGGAGTCCATCTTTTGGAGACTGGGCCCTGTTTTACCACCCTCCCTGATCAAGTAAACCTGCTACTGCGATGAAGGCAGCGGCTGTGAAGGTACCAGAAGAATTGAAGACAACAAGCAGATCCAGATGGTGACCGCAGAGTGTAAAGACCAAACCCAGCTAAAAGTGCTGAGGGGCGACCAAGTGATATTATAGAGTTTGCTATTTGAAAGTTTTCTGTTGGATGAGAATAAACATTGGCTTTTGGGTAGGGTAAGTGCTCCCCTTTGAAACATAAACACATTGCCTTTTAGACATTGAGGCCATGGCTGGGACTTCTCCCAAACCTCACCCTTCCTTTAACTTTCTCCTTTTCATATGTTTGTTTTTGTTTATATCCTTCTCTGTTAGTAAAGTTGATACTACAATTATGTTGTTTCCATTAGTTCTCTGTGATTGTTACACTAAATTATCCAACCTGATAGAGAAAAACTGCCTTAAGGAGAACAGCTAATGTCAGAAGTGGTGGAGAAGTTAGAGAATGGGGGTATCTTTGACCTTTCCCTCAAAGGAACAACGGTCTTTCTGCTGATTTTTATGGTCAGGGTAATCATTTCAACTGTAAATGGATATGTTGTTTTTAGGTGTGGTCTAGTTGGTTCTGACTCATAGCCACTCTATGTATAGCAGAGCGAAACACCAGCCAGTCCTGTGCCATCCTCACAATCGTTACACTTGAGCTGGGTGTTACAGCCACTGTGTCAATCCATCTCGCCGAGGGTCTTCTTTTTTCACTGACCCTCTACGAAGCATGATGTCCTTCTCTAGGGACCGATCCCTCCTGATAACATGTCCAAAATATGTGAGACATAGTCTCGCCATCCTTGCTTCTAAGGAACATTCTGGTTGAACTTCTTCCAAGAAAGAATGGATATAGATTATCCTTATAGCTATGATCATTATGAACTTTCTTGTTTCCATAGATAAGAATGGCAGGACAACGCCCCCAAAAAAGGATGTTTAAATTGAACAAATGTAACTGAAACCACGATATGTATATATATATATATTCAATAAATAAATTATACATGTGACCAAATATAAAATAAGATAATCTTTTGTATAAACTAATATAAGTTGTAAAGAATTGTATAGGATAACTTAAAGGAATGATGGATCATGGGTAATTCAGTTACAGTAAAATAAGACAAAAAGAATAAAATAACAAATTGAGAAATCAAAAAAAGGAATAATGTCAGAGGTAGGTAAAGTTGGAAGTGGGACAAAATTCCAGGGTTCCAAATCCTTGCTCAGAGACAACCAATCTCTCTGAGCTAAGAGAATTGGCAGTACCCAGAGACTTTTAGATTAAGGTCCCACTCAAGATTTGCGTTCTAAGGCAGATTTTTTTTTCCGCCCAGGTGAAAAACTAAGAGGGAAGAGCAAAAGGCTTGGCTTTTAAAATTCCTTTGTTCACTCTTGGGAGGCTGAAGCCTCAGCCAGGTAGTCAGCATTTGAATGGAGAAAATTGGGAAGATACCTCTCAGCTCAGCTTCTCCTGCTCATGTCTGTTCATTTAAAGAAGCAAAGCATAGCAACTGTATCTGTTACATAACTAGGTACAGAGTTAGGTACACAGCTAACAGTAAGATTTAAATACTAATTTATAAAAACTGGAGTCTCTGAGTGGCACATATGTTAAGTATTTGGCTACTAACCCAAAGGTGGGTGATTTAAACCCACCCAGAGGCACCTCAGAAGAAAACCCTAGCAATCTGCTTGCAAAAGGTCACAGCCTTGGAAATCTAGGGAGCAGTTCTACTCTGCAGACACGGGAGATAAAACCAGCTTGACAGTACCTGGTTTGATTTTTCGGTTTTATCAAAATTAGGCAACCAAAGAAGTTTTTTAATTTCCTCTTTGACTTTTTCTGTAAATTATTGTCAACATTTTATCTTAACTCAAATGAGCAGTTGGTATATATATGAGCGGTGATGAAGAGCAGTGATGAAGAACTAATGAAGGTTGGCTATTCGAATCCACTAGCCACTCCTTAGAAACCCTACGGGGGAGTTCTACTCTGACGTATAGGATCGCTATGAGTCAGAATCAACTGGACAGCAATGGGTTTTATATATATATATATATATATATATAGACACAAATACTTACTGTTAAAATGCAGTAAAAAGAAAAATGTTCTGGTTCTCTTTATACTCTGGTAAATAAAATGCTAAGTTTATAACTCATTCTGTGTCTTTTACATACACATGATTATTGTCTAGAATAAGGTAATCCATATAAAAAGCAGATTTTATTGCTTTGGATATATTTGTCAAATGATTTCAAAAAGAAAAATATAACAGGTTAGGTGGATTTATGGGCCGAGTAACCTACTCTCGGCAGTAAGATGCTAGGAAAAAGCTGGGTTAAAAGTTAAGAAGCTCATAATGCCAGCTCAGAATTTATAGCTAGCAATTTTATAGGCCAAAGCCACTACAGAAGCAACCTTACGCTGCGGTGCGAGGAGGATTACTCTTCCAGGCATTATCCTAATGTGGAATTAAACTGTCAAGTTGGCTTGCTTGCTGCATGGACCTGTGCATAAGATGAATGTAAGTCTGGGTCAGGTTCAATATTGTTCCATCTGTTAAGCACCCTTTTCTTTTACAAACACAGAGGCTAGGAACACACGTATGCACAACATTCTTATTTAAGAACTCAGTCATTGTGCATTGCCTTCTTGAAGAGTATCATGACACCAACTCCGATCAAACGTACAGATTTAAAATTTTCTGTTAAAATAGTCTAAATAAACGGCTGTAATTTCAATAATTTTTATTTAAATAAAACTGAGACAAAGACTATCAGCAAATATGCTAAGTATATGTTAGAGAAAGTTGGGAAATTGATATAAAAATTAATCATAAATATCGATTTTTTTATCAATTTGTAATAACAACATTCATATTAAATTAGCTAAATTTATTCTCTTTGGTCATTAGAAACTCTTTGGATATTTTTAAACTATTTTGTATCCTGACCATGATACATCTTTATTGGTAGATAAAATGTATTTTAATTATGATATGTGAGGGATTTTGCAAGGTTAGGCAGGAAATTATTAATTGTATATTGAAATAGGAGTTCCCTGATAATTTGCTAGTCTGAATTACACTGAGTATAGGGGAAAAAGATCACTGAAAAAGGCCTAGTTCCATATAAAGGAGAGATTTAGAAGAGACAAAATTTTGGGATAGTGGAATTACAAGTTTTAAAATTACTTAGTAAGATTCGCAGTTAAGACTTTCTTTCATAGATAAAACTAATCTTATTTTTGTAGTAATCTTTTTGTTATATTTTGAAGGATACTTTCACCATCATATGACACTGATAGTAATTTTTCCAAATCCAATGTAAGAATTTTTCAAATATTTCTTTCAAATCACTTCTATTAGTGCTAAGATATGAACACAGCTCAGTAGCTAGTTGGCCTTTATTTTTCAAGAAAAACACTCTGCTAATAAGGAGAATCAATCCTCTTTTGTTAAGTATTTCACATTATACTGACTCAAGAGGAAAAACTAGCATTCTTCCCCTAGCCCCATTTTCTTCGGTTCAGAAGACATAATTTTACCCAGGTACAGCAATTTATGGTATTGTATACTCTTAAGACTTCTCTGTTCATATCTCGGTTAAAAAATGATGTTATAATATAGGTCTGTAGAACATATTGTAGGAAGAATTGTCTAGTGATTCAATTCATGAATTTCACATCATAAGAATGAACCTAAGATACAGCCAAATGTTATGGCCCACATAGAATTTTTTTTTCCTTCCAAGTACTTCAACAATGTGGTTTTATATGCTTAAGTGAGAAGGAAAAGGAGACTTACGGTTTATATGCATTTTAATGTATTTTTTCTTATTCAAAGGCAATGAAATTTACCATGTGCTATGGGTTGAATTGTGTCCCCCCAAAATATGTTATAAATCCTAACTCCTATACCAGTGGTTATAATCCCAGTTGGGGATGGGCTCTCTTTGTTATGTTAATGAGGAAGTAGGATGTGTCTTAAATCAATTTCTTTTGAGATATAAAAGAGCAGATTAAGAAGCAACCAAGCAAGGAAGCAGAGATGGGGAAGAGAAATGTCATGCCACATAAAGACCACCAAGGAGCCAAGGAACAGAAGAAGAAAACAGACAAGGACCTTCCTCCAGAGCCAACAGAGAGAGAAAGCCTTCTCGTAGAGTTGGTGCCCTGAATTTGGACTTCTAGCTTCCTAAACTCTAAGAGAATAAATTTGTTTGCTAAAGCCACTACTTATGGTATTTTTTGTTGTAACAACACCAGATAACTAAGACGCTGTACATATATATAAGATCACAAAACAAAAGATTGGAAGGGTGCACAACAAACTGTTACCCTGCTATGTCTGGAAAGGGATATGTGATTGGGAGCTGAAGGTAGTACGAGGTGGTGTTTATTTTTTAGCATATAAGCAGTGCAACAGCATTTCATAAAACAATCCTACATAACATGTTGATTTTATTTTTTAAATCAAGACTTTTAACATGTAAAATAATAATAATGCAGACTATTTTCCTGGTTGCCACATGCTGACACACCTTAGCTGATAACAGAAATATCCCAAATTCTCCTTTTTATCACCTCTTTTAAACTACCCTGTTTTGTAAGTGCATTGGAATTTTGAAGTTTTTTTTTTTAACATCTGTTCTGTTATTTTAACATTCACTGTTGTTATAACTTTCAAATATTCTACATCTTAAGGCAATATCATATAAGAATCCATTGACTAGCAGGACTCGTGTTAGTTAGGAAAAGTACTCCCACACAATAGTCTTCATTGAAATGTTGGCTACCCGTCTAAGGCTTCAACCTACCAAGAGTGAACAAAAGTGTTTTAAAAGCCAAGCATTTTGCTCTTTGGTCTTAGTTTTTCAGCCAGAAAAAAATCTACCTGAGAATCCAAGTCTTGAGTGGAATTTTAATCTCCACAATTAAATTTTAGCTCAGAGAGTTGGGTTTCCATATTCGTTGAGCTTTATGCATATCAACAATTACCCACTATCATTCTATTACTAACGCAGCCAATATATTAATATTTCTAAAACATGTATTACGTGGTATCATCATCCGGAATAATACCTTCAGTGATTTACTTTCAGGTTTAAAACAAAACCCCAAAGTCATGACCTAGAGGCCTCCGCACACCTATTGCATTCCAACTTTTCCTCAGTTTACCAGTTCTACTTCGTACAAGGGGGCTTCTTTTAGTTACTTCTTTTTCAGTTACTTCAATTTATTTATTTTTTCCTGTTCCTATTCACTGATTTTTTTTTTTTAGTGTTTTTATTTGCAGTTTTATTTCTTCATTTTTTTTTTTAATTTTTTGTCTCCCACACTAGACTGCCAACTCCACAAGGCAGAGAACATTCTTATTTTATTTAGGTATCTTTATATCCATATATAACACAGTGCCTTATATATAGAACTGTTCAGTAAATATCAGTGAATTAAATAGCTAATATTTATTGATTTTTTATTTACCAGGCAATTTCATAACACTTTCCAATATTTCATGTTTTTTTTCCAAGAACCCTGTTGTGTATGTATTATTTTTTTGAAGATGAGTAATCTAAGGCTTAGAGAAGTTATACATCTAGCCCAGGAATAAGAATTAGTGTCAAAGGAGCTGAGATTCAAAACCAGAGCCTGACTCCAAATCCTTTGCTCTCAACCATGACAGCATGCTATAACTTTTCCCAGTATAGAGTGAATTATTTGAATAAATGAAGATCATCTTGTTGACTGTCACCTTAGTTGGAAATGTTTTCACTACGTTGTCATTACTATTTAAATTTACTGTCATCATTTTAATAAATGTTATCTTTTAAAAGTAATACATGCACTCAGGTTAAAATTCAAATAAAACCAGGAAAACCTGGTTATAATAAAAAGAGTACACATCTGCCCACCATTCCCAAAACCAAAAAAAATAAAATAGACCCATTGCTATCCAGTTGATTCTGACTCACAGTAGCTCTACAGAACATAGTAGAACTGTCCCACGGGGTTTCCAAGGGGGCAGCTAGTGGATTTGAACTGCTGACCTCTTGGTTAGCAGCTGAGCTCTTAAACACTGCACCACCAGGGCTCCCACCATTCCCTAGCTCCCCCTAATTCCATTCCTCCACTCTTTAGCTGTGTATTCTTTATAAGTGCCAGTGTATATCTAAAATGTATGTTGATGCTGTTATTTCTGTATATATAACTTTAGAGTGTATCTATTGTTTTCTGTTATGGTGTGTGAAATTTAGATCTCTAATAACAATAGTCCCTTATGTTGTTTTTGGCCTACTCCATTCTCAATATACTGTCACATAACCATATTTGGTTAAAATCAATGTACGTCACTATGCGATTGCATTTATTCTTCATTGTTGAGCCAAGCGGTATACAGGAGTAACTCTTAAAAACATTTTTAACTTTTCTGAAGTGAATAGTTTCCCACGTTTAATTTGCATAGTTTCCTAATTAATGTTGTTAATTTTCCTGAAACAATCCATCATATTCAAAAAAGTCTCACAATGTCTTTTTTCATTCTCAAACTCATCAAAATGTCTATGAAATCGTTATTTTCAAAGTGACCTCTGTACTAGAGCCTTCCTTACTCTGCACTCATCCCCATTGTGCTGCTGCTCTCCATGCTTGCTGTCCTTGAGTCTCCAGCTCTATTCTTGAGACTTTCTTTATCATTATGCCTTCATAAGAACAAATTTTGGATCCTCTATTTTCTAGATTTAAGGTCTTCCTTTTTCTTGATGTACTCCCCTAAATTTTTGGAGCACAGCCTCTGGTAGTTTCTCTTGAAAGGCATGGGAGCTAACATTTTGAAAGGATAAGTATCTACAATAAATTAATTTTTCTACCACAATAATATTTAAAAATAATAATAATAAAAAAAAACCAAACTCATTTCCACTGAGTCGATTCCATATAGAACTTAAGGGGAGAAGGGAGTCGTTTTATCATAGTATATGAAAGTATACTCCATCATCTCCTAGTTTCTATACATTGTTGAGAATCTGCTGTAGCTCAGAATAATCTTTTCCTTAGCCACTGTGTTCTGAGGTTTTATAATGTGTTATTTTACTTTGAGTCTTTTTCATTTTTGCTGGATAGTACATTGATCCTATTAATGTGGTAACTCGTGTCCCACAATTTTCAAAAAAAAAAAATTATTATTGCCTTTTAATAATATTTACAAGCAGAGTAATTACTCTCATTTTTACTTTCTCTTCTTTTGGATCTCTATCGATCAGATGTGGGATCTCTGAGAGTTTTCTTGCATTTCAACTCTACTTTCCTGGAGTGTTTCTCTATTTTTACTTCCAACTTCATTTGCATTTTTTGAAGTTTTCTTGTATTTTTAATTTCCAAATGCTGCTTCTTATTTGCTAAGGTTAATTTAACTATTATTCCTTTTGCTTTTCATAGCTTCATGGCTGAATTATCTTCTCTTAAGCATCTGAGTAATTGATGATTCTTCTTTTTTATTTTCTTCATTCACTGCATTGTCTCAGTTTTCTCCATTTATTTATTTATCATTATTATTATTTTGCCTTGTATATTTGGATGTCTGCTTTGATTAGTATCTTTTCTGAAAAGGCTAATTTTGGATTATCTATTTACACTAAAAAAGATCAGAGAGCTAAATGACAAAAAAAAAAAAATGACAGTTGTGTTTAAATTGGCAGAATTTGTCCAATAGTGTATTAGATTATTACTCTTAAATAACAAATTACCATAAACTCAGTGGATTAAAACAATACTCATTTATTATCACAAAATTCTATAAATCAGAAATTCAGGCACTTCTCACATGAATTATCTGCTCAGGGTATCACAAGGCTGAGATCAAGGTATACAAGGTACTGCAGTCTCACCTGGAGACTTGAAGAAGAAAAAAATCATTTCCAAACCTCTTCGGATTGTTGGCAGAATTCGATTGTAGAAACCTTCTTGGTTGTAGGACGGAGGTTTGTGTTTTCTTGCTGGCTATTGGTGAAGGGTTGTTCTGAGGTCCTAAAGTCTATCAAAATGTTGTAGAAACATGGCCCTCTCCATAACATGGCAGTTTGCACTTCAAGGTCAAGAGGATTTCATTAGCTACTATCTCAAGTGTCTTTACAGAATTTTTCCAATTAGGTCTCTCTTTGGATTAATTTGAAGTCAACTGGTTAAAGAGTTTAATTACTTCTGCAAAATCCTTCCATTTTTACCACATAAGATGACCTTATCCTGGGAGTGATATCATATTCATAGGTCCCTCTCACACTCAAGAGGAGAGTGTTACGTAAGGATGAGATTATTGGAAGTCATCTAGAATTCTGCCTATCATAGTGTGTTCACAATAAGGTGCTCCAACAGGGTCTAGACTGTTGTGCTGTGGATTCGTACACTCAACTGACAGGGTTCTTTCCCATGCGTGCAATCATTCAAAAAAAAAAAAAAAAAAACACTCAATTACTCTTTTAGAGATGGAGGTTTTAGCCCTAATTTGTAAAACTCTAGGAGGCTATCTGGGGAGTTAGCCTGAATTCCTGCTGATGACTAACAAGATTTTCATTTAATTGATCTATTTTAAATCCACACATTTTTCCACAAAGCTACCGCTTGTTCCAGAATCCATCATCCATCCATAAACTAAGCTGTCAATCTTCTGCCAAAATGGTAAGAGACAGTGTTCTTTTGGTGTGTGTGTGTTTGTTTAGGAAACCCTGGTGGTGTAGTGGTTAAGTGCTACGGCTGCTAACCAAGAGGTTGGCAGTTCGAATCTGCCAGGTGCTCCTTGGAAACTCTATGGGGCAGTTCTACACTGTCCTACAGGGTCACTATGAGTCAGAATCGACTTGATGGCAGTGGGTTTGGTTTCTTTGGTTTTGGTGTGTTTGTGTTTTTTTTTGTATAGGAGTGGAAGAGGACATCCTGTAATGTACGTTCTCCTTTTACTGACTTTCAGATTATTCTTTTACTTGTTTTTAATCCCACCTTTCTTCTGCCTTACATCTATTTGCAGTTTTTTTTTTAACTTTTGTTACTATCTTCCATCTGCTATGATCTTCTTTCTTCTTTTTCTTTATTCCAATATTAGCTATCTATTGCTATGTGACAAATTGTTCAAAATTTTAGCATGCTAAAACAGCAGACATTAATGAATGATTGCTGTGGGTCAGAAATTCAGAAGGGCTTAGCTGGGTGTTTGTGGCTGAGTCTCTCATGAAGTCATAGTTTAGATGTCAGCTAGTGCCACAGTCTTCTTGAATGGGGCAGGAACGTCTGATTCCAAGATGGTTCACTTACATGGCTGTTGGCAGGAAATCTCAGTTCCTCTCCAGCTTTTGGCAAGAAACCTCAGTTCTTTACCCAATGGGTCTCTCTTTAGAGCTGCTCGAGTGTCCCTACAACATGACAGCTGGCTTTCCTCAGAACAAATGATCCTTTAATTTAATTGTACTGTGATTTTGGGAGGTAGGAGAAATAAATGTATATGATAAATCTACTAAGTTTATATTAAGATCTGGACTAAAACTCCCAAAATATTCCATTCATGGGTTTCTTTTTTCTTGTTTTATATGACATTATTTCAGTTTTTGAAACTTTATGTGCCATCATATCTAGTAGGGTTAGTTTTTTTCTCATGCTTCATTTCAAATAAATCATAGTGATTTTCTCTCTTTTATTCTTCCAGGGGAAACTTCTCCTCCTAAGAATCTTCCTAACTAATTTGAGAATAATTATTGCCCATAAAATATTCAATTTTCTCACCTAGAAACATCATCTTTCTGTTTGTCTTATGTCTGTCTATAAAGTTTTAAGGTTTTGGAAAATCAGTATTAATGATGAAATAAAAAAAAAATACCTGGTTATATTTATTATACATTAGATTTAGTCTTGTGATTTTTGTTTTTTACTTGCCATCTAAATTTTTTAAAAAAGCTAATGTTGCAATCAGATATTTTGGTCTAGCACATTATATAACTTTTAGAATAAGTGTTTCTTTTTCAGTGGACTGAAGCTTCTTTAAATGAAAATGCAGTTTAATATAGGTTAAGAAATGATTCATATTTTCCCTATACGGCCCTTAGTAAACTTCACCCAAAGTTAAGTGATGACGATTCTGGCAATTGCCATGTTCTTTACTGTAAGAAAGATGTGTATATTTTCCTGGAAATTCCCTAAAATGTGATGAATTGTATTTTTATTATGAAGTAGGTTCTAAAAAAAAAATATATATATATATATATATATATATATATATATATATATATATTTGTCTGTATCAGCATTGCAGTAGCAAGTAAATGTTTCCAAATTAGGGTGGAGGGGGAGCTGGCTGATTCCATAGATGCCTCTTCTTTTATGGGGGGAACTTCTACCCTTAATTTTATATTAACTTAGTAATTGTCTGTATGAGTGCAAAATTGCTTGTTTTATATTTGTTCATGACAGGTAATGCAAGCATTTACCACCAAATTATATTTTTACTTGATTTTTAATACTACTGTAAAAATAACATAAAAATGATAACATTGAAAATACATTATGTATACACTGAGAATCTAGGCTTAATAATCAAAAGAGTAAATGGTTCCTTTGCTTGGGAATTTAGAATGTCACTCCTGTTAAAAGATTCAGCAATTTCATGATACTCATCAGAATTAAGGCAACTTTATTTAGTTTTCAGTCAAGCCCTGACTTTATATCATTTTTGCCTATTGTTAATACCAGATCCTCCTGTTTGTTTGGAAAATATTTTCCTCAACATGTGACTGAAATATTAACAATTTAGGCCTAGTGATGGTTTGGCTGCAGAAAAGAAAGAGAGAGAGAGAGAAAAAAAAAAAGTACCATACTGTGGTTAATTTAGGTGGTATTTAGTTAAAATAAAAGGAAATCAAATTGGATAGGTATGACTATTATCACAGGATAAATGCATTTAGAAAAACGTGCTTTGATTTAACAGTTTTGTGATTGAAGAAAAACACTTTCAGAGGAAACAATGTCATTTACAATATATGACAATAATAATTACAATTTATTTACTGCTGCATATGTACAAATACTATTCTAAGCATTTATTTTAATTCTTACGATAACTCTTTGATATATAAATTAGTACCTTTATTTTATAATGAGAAATCAGAGGGACAGGTAAACTGCCCAATGTCACATAGGTACTTCCAAGGTGGTTTCAGGATTTGAACCCGGACAGTTTGACACCTAAACCTAACAAATATTTGATTCCGTATAGATCAGCATTTGTCAGTCTCAGCACTATTGACATACTGGGCTGTATTTTTTTTTTTTTTTTTTGAGAGATTGCCTTATTTTATTTACTTCTTACATTCTTTTTTAAAATTGTGCTTTAGGTGAATGTTCACAGAGCAAATTAGTTTTCCATTAATAATTAATACATAAATTGTTTTGTGACATTGATTACAACCCCGTGATGTGTCAACACTCTCCCTTTCTCTACCTTGGATTCTCCATTTTGATTCATCCCATTTTCCTGTCCCTTTCTGCCTTTTCATTTTTGCTTTGGTGCTTCTGTGCCCATTTAGTCTCATATACATGGCTGAGCTGCATTTGCTATCGTTTGTTTTATAGGCCTGTCTAATCTTTGGCTGAAGGGTGAACTTCAGGAGTGACTTCAGAACTGAGGTAAAATGGTGTTCGGGGGTTATATTCTTGGGGTTTCTCCAGTCTCTGTCAGTAATTAGTAAGTCTGGTTTCTGTGTGAGTTAGAATTTTGTTCTACATTTTTCTCCAGCTCTGTTTGGGACCCTCTATTGTGATTCCTGTCAGAGCATTCGGTGTTGGTAGCCAGGCACCATCTAGATGTGCTGGACTCAGTCTGGTGGAGGTTGTGGTAGTTGTGGTTCATCAGTCCTTTGGACTAATCTTTGCCGTTTTGTCTTTGGTTTTCTTCATTTTCCCTTGCACCAGGTGGGGTGGGACCAGTAGAATATCTTAGATGTCTGCTCACAAACTTTTAAGACCTCACACACTATTCACCAAAGTAGAAAGTAGAACATTTTCCTTATAAGACATATTACACCAATTAAGCTATATGTCCCCTGAGACCATAGTCCCCAGCCCTATGGGCTGCATAGTTCTTGTTGAAGGGGGCTTCCCTGTGCATTGTAGGTTAGTTAGCAGTGCCTCTGGCCCCTAAGCACTAAAGCACTACATGATAATAACTACCCCATCCCTGAGTTGTGACAACCAAAAACATTTCTAAGCATGGCAAAAGTCTCCTGGGAGAATTAAAAAAAAAAAAAAAAATTACCCTAAGTTAAGAGTCAATGATGCAGATTTATCTGTTCTATATTTAAAATTATTTTATAGCAACTTAAAATAAAAGGAAGTCGTTATATTGATGGGCAAGAGTGCCTGGGTTGTGCAGTTAAAGTGCTTAGCTTTATCTGAAAGGTGGGAAGCTTGACTCCACTCAGGTGTGCCTCAAAAGAAAAGCCTGCCAATCTACTTCCAATTAATCAGCCATTAAAAACCTTATGGAGCATAGTTCTACTCTGATACAAATGGGGTTACCAAAAATCAATTTCAACTTGACAACCGGTTACTGGTTGTATTGGTGAGCTGAATATGACTATGTAAAGAGGAATGGGATTATGACATTTTTGTTCATCAAATTCATCTCATTTTTATGTTTAAAATGTTAAGAAGAGGGGAAAAAAGAAGGCAACAAGAGAATAAAACTAATTTGAAAATGCTATTTAAAATTTTTGAAAAACAACCCATATCTGCTGCAAAAGGCCTTTTTAAACTGTTAAAAAGTGAAGATGGTCACTTTGAGGACTAAGGTGCACCTGACCCAAGTCATGGTATGTTCAATAGCTGCATATGCATGTGAAAGTTGGACAATGAATAAAGAAGACAGATAAAGAATTGACAACTTCGAATTATGGTGTTGGCAAACAATATTGAATATACTATGGACTGCCAGAAGAACAAACAAATCTGTCTTGGAAGAAGTACAGCCAGAATACTCCTCAGAACCAAGGATGGTGAGACATGTTATCAGGGGGTACTAGTTCCTGGAGAAGGACATCATGCTTGTTAGAGGGTCAGCAAAAAAGAGGAGGACCCTTAATGAGGTGGATAGACGCAGTGGCTCCAACAATGGGCTCAAACATAGCAACAATGGTGAGAACGGCATAGGACCAGGCAGTGTTTTGCTCTGTTGCACCTAGGGTCCCTATGAGTCAGAACTGACTGGAAGGCACCTAACTACAGCAACAGGAGCACAGCTGAGGGACATTTGAATAAGGCTAATACTGTCAGGGAAGTATCAGAGGAATATAGAGTTAAGTGACAAATAGAGAATTCATGGAACCAAATACTGATCTTGCTAGGAGCATATAAATCTGCTTCGAAATCATAAAAGACAGTGCATACCAAGATTGACTGGAAAGTACATGGCCCACTGAAATCATTCAAATTCAATTAAAAAAAATTATCAGCTAATTAATATTCTCCAAATGACATCCTTAAAGACACTAATTTTTGAGACAAAGTAGTAGATTCTCTAGAGAAGTTATCATGTGAATAGGCCCACAAATGAACCTTCTTTCTGATGAGCCTGCCCATTTTACTCACCTCAGCCGCATTTTCTTACGTCCACTCTTCAACCCACTGAGAAGTTAGTTCTTTGACATATTGGACTATATATCTGAAAAGTCACTCTCCCACAGTCATCATTTCAATACTCAAACATCTGTCTTAAATTGAGTAGTACGAACGGTATAATATTGCAGGACCATAAGATTTGATGAGAGGATAAATATTTGGAGAGATAATTCACAGGAAGACTACTAGGGGATTTCTATGCTGTGCAAGGAGGCCAGAGACGTGTCTAAAAAACAAGTAGAAACCATTTGACATGTTATAGAAGGACAATGACAGGATTAAGTATGCATTTAGAGTGCATTTCATTCTTTCAGTCTTGAGGTTGATTTGGAAGACACTGGTTGCAAGAAAGCTGTTGAAACAATCTGCTGTTCAATATTAATGGACAGAATTTCAGAAGTAACAACGGATTTGGAAGGATAAAAAAAAAAAAAAAAAAAGGTGGATTCAAAAAGTTAATAAAGATTTAGTAGCCAATTTTGGCTTGCTCTAGCAAATGCATGTAAGGATTGTGTGGGTAAGATTCTAAATTGGCTTCGGATTTCTTGATTTAGAAAAGAGTTCTTTAGATTCACCCCCAGTAGATATACAGGAGGCAGGGGTGAGTAAGGAGTGCTGGATGAAGAGTTCACAAATATCTAGATAAGGACACTAAAAATATTTATTGAGCAAAAGTTTAATTTTAGTCTTTTCTTTACCATTTTGTGATGTAAAAGCAAATTGGCATTAGTGTCCTACTTAAGCAAGCTTCAACATTAGCTTGGCACCAGCTTTTCCCATTGGCACTCTTTAAATTTGCCTTGGCCTCATTGCCAGCACTGCCAGGACATACTTGGCAGTCACAGGATCTAGGTGTCAAATAGTAAAATGATTCTGTTCCACTTCTTTTTTTCAATAAATGACTTTAGTAAAGCTAACCTTATTTCCTCCTTAGTGATTTATAGTGAAATTCGAGAAGTATTTTTCACATAAATGTTTATTACTTAAATTCAAAAGTTCCACTGTTTTTCTGTGATCCTGCCCATTTCACTCACCTCGGTTGCATTCTCTTATGTCCATTCACTACTCAATTCACTGAAAAGTTAGTTTTCTTCAAAAATAGCTCTATATACCTGAAAAGCCACTCTTCAGCAGGCATCAGTCCAGTGTTCACCCATCTGTCTTTATGTGAGTACCCTAAAAGCAGATTTTGAGACAGGAATTTGTGTGCAGAACGTTTCTTGGTGGGTGTTCTTGGGACATAGGCAGATCAAGAAGTGAAAAAGGTAGCACTAGACAGAGGAAGGAGCTGATCCGCAAAGCTATTGCAACCAAAGCTTTAGCTAACCCTATAGAAAGCTTTGCAGCTGGAGTGGCTCCTCAGAGTGGTCCCCAAATCAGGAAAGGGACCAGCCCTTAATATCGCACATCAACTAATCTCCTGGCTAAACCTGAGCAGAAGGAGAGCAGTCTTGGGTGAAGCAGTTTCCTGTGGCCAGCACAGAGAGGAATACAGCTATGAACAATCAACAAACTGTATACTTGGCAGCTGGAGGATAGGAGCCTTGAATCTGAAAAGGGAATCTGAGTGAAACACCCCAGAATGTGCCACCTATCATTTGTACCATTTATAAACCTCTATCTCTTCCAGGAATCTGATTCTCATTCCTCTAATTCTCATTGTCATGATTAGCTCCCGCTGGAACTTCTGGTCCAATGATATCTCTACTTTTATCTACATAAACTAGATTACTGTCTACTTTTTTTGTTTGTTTTTTAATCTATTTTGTACATCTGGATTTAAGGTACTGAGAGAAACGTTGTACTTGTTGTTGTTGTTAGGTGCCCTTGAGTCTGTTCTGACTCATAGCGACTCTGTGTATAACAGAACGAAACACTGCCCCGTCTTGCTCCATCCTCGCAACTGTTGTTTTGCTCGAGCCTATCGTTGCGACCACTGTGTCAATCCATCTCTGAGGGTCTTCCTCTTTTTCGGTGAAACTCTCTACTTTACCAAGCATGTTGTTCTTCTCCAGGGACTGGTCCCTCCTGGTAACATGTCCAAATTATGTGAGATGAAGTCTCAGAAATCTCATCATCCTCTCTTCTAAGGGGCATTCCGGCTGTACTTCTTCCAGGACAGATTTGTTCTTTCTGGCAGTCCATGGCATATTCAGTGTTCTTCACCAACACTTCTTTGGTCTTCATTATTCATTGTCCAGGTTTCACATACATATGATTCAAATGAAAGTGCTGTGGCTTGGTTCACCTGCATCTTTTTTGTTCGTTTGTTTTGTTTCGCTTTTGTTGAAAGTTCACAACTCGAGTTAATTTCTCATTAAAAATTGTATACACATGTTGTTTTGTGACATTTGTTGCAATCCTCACAATGTGACATTACACTCCCCCTTTCCACCCTGGGTTCCCTGTGCCCATTCATCCTGTTCCAGGTCCTTTCCCTTCCTGCCTTCTGGTCTTACTTTTGGGCAGGAATTGTCCCCTTGGTCTCATACATTATCTGAACTAAGAAACATGTTCCTCACGTGTGCTATTGTTTGTTTTATACCAAAAACCAAACCTATTGCTATCGGGTCAATTCCGACTCATAGAGACAATATAGAACAGAGTAGAACTGCCCCATTGGGTTTCCAAGGAGCACCTGCTGGATTAGAACTGCTGACCTTATGGTTAGCAGCAGTAGCTCTTAACCACTATGCCACCAGGGTTTCTAATTGTGTTATTGGCCTACCTTTGTCTGAAAAGTGAGCTTTGGGATTGGTTTCACTTTCTGAGTTAGCAGAGTATCCAGCTTCCATGATATGGGTGATTCCTCCAGTCTCTGTCAGACCAGTAAGTCTGGTCTTTTTTTGTGGATTTGAATTTTGTTCTACATGTTCCTCCTGCTCTGTGTGGGACTTTCTGTTGTGATCTGTGCCAGAGTGGTCAGAGGTGGTAGCTGGGCACTATCTAGTTATTTTGGGCTCAGGCTGCTGGAGGCTCTGGGTCATGTAGACTTTTAGTCTTTTGGGTTAATATTTTCCTTTTGTCTTTTGCTCTGATGGGATATCACCAATAGATGTATCTTAGATGGCTGCTCACAAGCCTTTAAGATCCTAGATGCTACTCACCAAAGTGGGGTGTAGAACATTTCCTTTAAGAACTGTGTTATGCCAATTGACCTAGAAGTCCCCCAAAACTTTGGGTCCCCAGGCTCCAGCCCCAGCTACTCTGTCCCTCAAGATGTTTGGATGTGTCTAGAAATCTATGCTTTTGCTTTGGTCAAGCTGTGTTGACTTCCCCTATGTTGTGTGTTGTCTTTCCCTCACCAGAGTTGATCCTTGTCTACTATCTAGCTAGTAATTTTCTCTCCTCCTCCATCCCCATCCTTAAAAAAAAAAAAAAAGAAACCCAGTGCCGTCGAGTCGATTCCCCATCCTTAAACCTACCCATTAAACCCAAGGAGGTCCCCATCCTTATAACCATTAAATATTGTTTTGTGTGTGTGTAAACCTTTTCTTGAGTTCTTATAATAGTTGTCTTATACAGTATTTGTTCTTTTGGTTCAGGCACACCTTAGTTCTTAACATGACATCTTTGCTTTTTAACACTTTAAGGAGTTCTCTTACAGCAGATTTGTCCAATACAATTCATCATTTGATTTCTTGACTGCTGTTTTCACATTGACTGTGGAGCCAAGTACAATGAAATCCTTGACAACTTCATTATTTTCTCTGTTTATTATGATATTGCTTATTGGTTCAGTTGTAAGGATTTTTGTTTTTTTCATGTTGAGGCATAGTCCATACTGAAGGCTATAATGTTTGAACTTCACTAGTAAGTGCTTCAAGTCCTCTTCACTTTAAGCAAGCAAGGTTGTGTGTCTGCATATCTCAGGCTGTTACTGAGTCTTCCTCCACACTTGATGCTGTGTTCTTCTTATAGTTCACCTTCTCTGATTATTGATTAGTGTATGAATTGACTAAGTATGGTGAAAGGATACAACCCTGAAACACACCTCTCCTGACTTTAAACCACACCATATCCCCTTGTTCTGTTCCAATGATTGTCTCTTAGTCTATGTACAGGCTCCTCATGAGCATAATTAAGTGTTCTGGAAATCACATTCTTCACAATGTTATCCATAACTTGTTATGATCTATGCAATAGAAAGCTTTTGCATAGTCAAGAAAACATAAGTAAATTCTTTCTGGTATTGTCTGCTTTCAGCCAAGATCCATCTGACATCAGCAATGATATCTCTCATTCCAGGTCCTCGTCTGAATCCAGCTTGACTTTCTGGCAGTTCCCCGTCAATGTACTGCTGCAACTGCTTTTGGATGATCTTCGGCAAAATTTTACTTGTGTGTGATATTAATGATATTGTTAGACAAGTTCCACATTCTGTTGGATCACCTTTCTTTGCAAGGGGCACAAATACCGACATCTTCTGGTCAGTTGACTGGGTAGCTATCTTTCAAATTTCTTGGCATAGACAAGTGAGCACCTCCATTGCTGAAACATCTCAGTTGGTATTCCATCAATTCACGAAACCTTGTTTTTCCCCAATGCCTTCAGTGCAGCTTTGACTTATTCCTTCAGAACCATTGACTCTTGATCACGTGTAACCTCCTGACGTGGTTGAATGTTGACCAATTCTTTTTGGAACAGTGACTCTGTGTAGCCGTATCTAAAGGAAATGCTGCAAAGAATTACACTTAACCTTGATCATTCTTCAAAGAATTATATAATGTTATCACATAAAAAAGTTTGAACAGAATGTATAGAAATAGAAGCCTGAGAAAATCTTAAACTTAATTCACATAAACACCAAGCCTCATTCATGTAACAACAACAAAAAAAAATTTTCTTTAGTGTCTTTTCTAAAGCGACTCAAAACACTTAACTAAGTTTTATGTGAGATTACAAATTTTACTAGTTAGCACTAGTTTTGTGTTCTTTTCATTGTACAATAATGAAAATGTTGCTAATTGGTATATGATATGTCAGTTGTAATAAAATATTAGGATCTCAAACACATTTTACTAGACAGTTTTGAGTGGAAAATATCCTATTCTTTTCCTGATCCTAGAAGGAAAGCAATTAGTCATTTTTCATAAGTACAATGTTACCTGTAGGTTTTTCATGGATGTGCTTTAACAGGTTGGTAAAATTCTTTGTACTCCTAGTAGACCAAGAGATTTGTATTATGAACACATGTTGAATATTTCAGACACTTTTTCTGCATCTACAGAGATTATCATAATTTTATTTTCTATTCTCTTAATATTGTGAATTACACCTATTAATTTTCAAATGTTAAACTTTGCACTCCTGGGGTTAATCTGATTGTGATGTATTAATACCTTTTTATAAATCACTGGATTACATTTGATAAACTATGTTTAAGATTTTTAAATCTATGCTCATAAAAGGGGAAGTATTCCTTTCTCTTCTTTTTTCAGGACATGTTTATGTAGAAGTGGTATTTCTTTCTTAACTACGTGGTAGAATTCACCATTCAAGAACCTGGACTTAGAATTTTTTTTTTTTTTTTTTTGTGGCAAGGTTTTAAACTACTAATTCAGTTTTTAAAATAGTTATAGAACTACTTAGGATATTGGATTTTTCCTGTGAGAGATTTCGTAGTTTTTGTCTTTTGAGGACTTTTCCTGTTTAACCTACCAAAAGTATTGCAATAAAGTTGCTTATACCAAGCCAAAAACCAAATTCATTGCCATTGAGTTGGTTTCAACTCATAGATCTCTTTATCCCTTTCATTACTGAATTATTTTTTTAAATTTTGTAGATTCAAGGTTTTTATGCTGATGGTGTGCATACTGTATCTTTGAGTGTTTTTAAATTTTTGTTAGGTATGATGGACTTTGGTAAATATTATGTGGGGCACATACATCCTAATGAACCCTAGTGGTAGGGTAGGTGGAATGAACCATGGAAAAAATATTCCTTTGAATATTATCTAATTTCAAATAACATACCTTCTCAATAATACACAGGAAGCAGAAAATACACTTACAGACCTTATCTCACTGTAAAGAAGCCCAAATAGACAAAAGTTTTACACAATCACTCCTCCAGGATATACCACCACATACAATAACCTCTCAACACTCATAAGTCTTTTCTATTCTCTCAATATCGTGAATTTCACTTACTAATTTTGAAATGTTAAATAAACTTTGCACTCCTGGGATTAACCTGATTGTGATGTATTAATACCTTTTATATGGGTTTTTCCATTTCTCCCTTGAGTTATATCAGGTTTTATTTCATATTTTTTGAATCATTGTAACCCATATACATACAAGCACCACTTATGTTCCCCTGCCGCCGGGGTTTATTGGGAGGCTTTTTCCCCACATGTAGTACATGTTGGTGTTGGGGTGTGGGCTAGGGCCTAGTATAACTGTATAAAACAGAAGGAAGTTTATCGCCGCTATGAATTGGAATCAAATCGATAGCAATGGGTTTTTCCTGACTTACTAAATCTCTCTCTTAATCTCTATTTTTTTTAATGGTTGCTTGAGGGTTAATAACACGAATCTTTAATTTATCACAATTCTTCAAATATTTTTATTCCATTTTGTATATATTGCAAAAAAATTACAGTATTTAATTACCAGCTACCCCCGCACACCTTTTGAAATATTGTTGTCATACATCTTATGTCAACATATTATTTTTCTTGATTTAAAAATTTAATTTCCCATTTTAGAGATTTTATAGATGAAATGCTCATTTTATTTATGATATCTTGCACTCCTCACTCATTTGTGTAGCTCCAAATTTCCATCTGGTGTCGCTATGAGTTGGATTCGACTCAACGGCACTGGGTTTGGTTTTCATTTTGGTTTTTACCATTTCCTTCTTGCCTGAATTATTTTTTTTGATAGTGCAAGTCTGCTGTTAATACTTTATTAGCGTTTGTTTATCAGTAAACATCTTTTATTTTACCTTTACTTTAAAAAATATTTTTTGGGGTGTAGAAATATAGCCTACAGGTTTTTTTTTTGTTTTTCCACTCACTGCTACAAAAATAGCATTCCATTGTCTTTTATCTGCATAGTTTCTGGTGAAATGTTGTCTGCCATTCATATGTTTTGTGTCTCTGTAAGTCACGTTTTATTTTTATTATTATTATTTTTCTTCTGATGAAGATGTTTCTTACCACTAGTTTTTATCTATTTTATTATAATATTTCTTGCATAATTTTTTCATGTTTATTCTGCTTGAGGTTTGTTGACATTATTGGTTTCTTAGTATGTAAAACAAACAAACCTGTTGCCATTGAGTCACTTTCAACTCATAGCAACCCTATAAGACAGTAGAACTGCCACGTAGGGTTTCCAAGGAGGACCTGGTAGATTTGAACTGCTGACCTTTTGGTTAGCATCCATAGCTCTTAACCACTATGCTATTCATACTTTCATCAAATTTGAAAAACAATGTGTCCATAAATTTAATTTTTTTTCATGCTCCCCAAATTCTGGGATTCAAACAACACAAAATTTGATTTCTGGAAATGTCGCACAAGCAATACGGTATTCTGTTTATTTTTTTCACTTGGCATCTCCATTAATATTATATTCTTGGATGTCTAATAAAATTTCATGTATTTTTAACTATGTTTTGCAGACTTATTTTCAATTTTACTCTTTTTTTAATATCTTCTATTTCTTTATTCATCATGTTTCTGATTTCCTATATAGTCTTGAACATATGCAATAAAACTATCATAACTATTTTAACATTCTTGGCTGCTATTTTTATCATCTTAATGTTGATTTGTGTTCTGGTACTGTTGGTTGATTTTTCTCCTTTTTGTTCATTATGTTTTCTTACCTCTTTGCATGGTCATTAATTTTTGGATATAGATTAAAATTGTCTGCTCCTTTTATATCCAGTAATTTTTTTTTCTTATATAATGGATGCTGTTGGCCGATATGTTGCAGTGAGACAGCAACACCATTACAAAGTCTTGGGGTTTGTTCTTTCAGACTAGTAATTTACTGGCAGATTATTTCTATTCTTTCAGGCTTTTTTTATTCTATGTTAAAGGACGCATATTTCATTTTTCCCTCCCTTAATTTTAGGATGTAGTTCTTATGCCAAGATATAGCCTTTTCTGCCAAGTGTTGGCCTTTCTTGGATTTCAACTGAGCATACAAGAAGTTCAGAGAGGTCTCTATCCTCTCTCTGAACTAGAACCTCAGTGCCTTTCAGCACTTCAAGTTCTCTGGTATTTCTTTATAGCTCTTAGCCCTCCCTGCAGTAGTGACTATACTAGGTTTCATGGGTTCTCCCTCTGCACATGTGCAAATTATTCCTTGGCCACTACATTTATCTGAGTCCTCTCTTTCTGCATATCCCTCCTCTCCAGCAACCTACCCTACTAACTTCAACCATTTCAATCACACCAATATTTGCTTCTTTAGCTCAAGGAGACTTCTGTATTCTGATTGGACACCAACTCTCTGCACTGTGGTGGGGCAGATGCCTCCTGCCAGAAAGTTCGAATAAATGTAGACCTCATCTTATTTATTTCCTTTTCTCAAAAGCACAATCAATCACTCACTCTAGCCCGATACCTGGAAGAATTTTCTCCCTGTCTTTTGTCCAGTGTAACAGTTATTTAATGTAATAAACCAAGTCTGGTTCCAGTTTATCTATTATGACTATACTGAAATTTTCAATTGTGAAATTGTTAAATAAAAATTCACTTTTTGTGCTTTTGAAAAAAAAATGAAATAAAACAAATATTCATGGTAGTTTTAAAAAGGTATTTATTTTTTCACCAACAAACTTATTATTTATTTGTGTAAAAATAATGTTGCAAAAATATTTAACTACAATGACTTTAGACAGTGAGGATGTGATATAGCTTAGATTTAATTAAAAAAAAAAATAGCCAGGGTACAAATATGGCATTAACTGTTGCTGAATATTATAAAAACTAAAAAGTGAAATTTATATTTATTGAGTTCTCTAACAACATGTATCCCAAAATTAACCCAATGATGCATTCACTTTTTTCCAATACACTCCAATGGGTTAATACATTTTAATTATCTGAAAATGAATGAATGAATGAATTCAATTGAGTACATTTCTACTAATATTTTCACATGAAAATGTGAGAGGTAAAACATCTGTGTATTTTAGCATTGAGCCAACTGGCAAATCATCTTTTATATCATATTGGCTGTTTTCTAGGTATTTCCTACGAATTTAAGTGAAGTAATTTAAGCCACATCCCTTCATTTATATACTAGTAAATTAAATATCATTATTAGGGATGCAGAAACACATAAAAAAAGAATAATTCTCTCATATGATCATTAAGAGACAAAAAAAGTGTAAAAATAATCATGACTTATAGGAGAATATTGTGTGCTAACGCAACGCTTTTTTAAAAAAAAAAAAAAATTCTTTTTCAAATATAACTTGAGGGCAGACACTGAATTTTTCTGTATATTCCCCAAACTAAGTGGCAGTTTGATAAGATTCACACTAAAGTAAAGGTCAAGTAATGATAACAAGATTCCTTCCATTTAACTTTGCCACAGTTTGACATAAGCTGCAATTTATGCGATGTCACCAGCTATCAATCAATCACCCATGCAATGCCAGAGAGATGCAACAGTCAAATAAATATATCTTTTAAAGAATAAAAGGAAAAAATAAAATAAAATCAGCTGCTTTGCTGTACACTCAGAAGCAGTAGCCCCAAATTTTTCTTTGAAGTGCTTGTATTTTAAGGACTCAAAGCCTTGCTGATTTTTCTTTATCTGCATAATCCATTAACTACTTTAGGCCCAGAGCTGTTTTGCTAACATACTACAGAAGCAATTAATTTTGTTTCCTAAGACCTGAAAAAGTTCATTAATCCCTGAATAGTACTTATTGGTAGGCACATGGATAGCTGTTATTAGGTTCATGATATTTTATGAATTTATTCTCATTCATTATCTTTCTTATCAAATGAAGTCAATTTATGTGAGATGAAGATAATGATTATAACAGTGATTAAAAATTAGCTAATGATTTTGATCATGTGCTCTGTACTTACTAGACTTTTAAGAAAATTACAACTTGAACTGTTAGAGGTAATGTTATTATCTATGATACACCTTCTTAATTTTTAGGCCTTCTTGAATTTCTGCACTGAAAATAAGAATACCGGTAGGAAATTATTAGAAATAAAATGAATAACTCTGTGCTTCATATGTTTATTCTAAGTGGCCACAGATAAACTTAAGTAATCATGTTAGGATGAACCTAGAAAAGACAAAGATTGGCGTGAGGACTGAAGAAAGGATTAGCAAAAGGTGAAAGTAGTGGAGAAGCTCAACAAGACCGTAACAGACATATGGCATGGAACAATGCCCAGTTAAGTGCTATTCTAATCTTTAGAAAAAAATAAGTTAATTTTAAAAATATAGTTTGATTTTGTAGCTATGTAATTTTTAGTTTTACACATGTTTATGCTTTAGAAATCATATACATATGAATTTACTGCACTTTTTTCAAATTCTTTTTTATTAATTTTATAATAAAGTTTAAAAAATGATCTACTTAGAAGATTTAAAAAGATAAATACAAAAGCCTGATATATTTGTCTGATAATTGCAATCAAATCCTGGCAGGCCAAAGTGGGCAAAATGAGAAAACACTAGCCCTTATAAACGAGTACTTTCTCCACCTGAAAAATAAAGTCCAGGAAAGTGATTTATAAGTAGACATCTGATAAAGTCCATAAGTGCGTGCATGCTAATGCTGAAAGTAATTTCATATATAGAGAAAAGAAGATTTAAAACAACTTTGTAGTGAGTTGGACTTTTTTATTTTTATTGCATTTAAAATTGTGTAATGATACAAACTGCATAAACTATCCTTTTTTTATTTTCTCAAGACCCTCTATTTTATATGTATATAAACAAAAGAAATGCAATCATTTGCACACTCAGATTTCTGTGCTCTTGATATTACACAGCAAAATGATGACAAAAGGTCTTGGCTTTACAAAAAATGGAGAAAGGAAATCATTTTTATCTTGGTTTTTTTTTTTTTTAGCAAGGAATATGAAAGTAGATATGTACGTAGATTCAAATATGAAATTTTTAAAAAAAGGACAAAACCTGACTTCAGAAGTCTTTGCTTGCTGGCCAGAAAGAAGATACAAATTAAAACAAACATCTATAACCCACTTTCTCAAAATATACTCAAAAAGTTCCTAGGTTTTTTGTATGTGTGTTTTTCTGACAAATTCATATTAAAATCACTCTAAAGAAGCCTTTTGAATTCCATCTCCTGGTAAGAAATGGCTTCATTTACTTATTTATTATCATTAAAAATAAACAGGACAGAAATAGCAAAGCAAACAGAATAAATCAACAAAATCCTTTGTACGATAATTTATAACTTGATCACATAAAATAGCTTGTTGATCAGTGATAGTATTTCACTTGTCACTCATTTTCATGAACAACAGAAAGCTTTAAGAGGAAAAACTGCATAACATTTATGATTCATTTAGTAAATGTTTATTGAATAATATCTTATTCCATCTCTTGTCTTAGCTATTTGAACTACATAAATGGCAAAAAGCCATGGTTTCTTTACCCGAGGAACTCATACATAGTCCACTGGGAGGAAACAGAAACACAGATTGTTACTATAAACATGAGTGATGCTCTATTGGTGTGTTCCTGTTGGTGTTAGGTGCTGTGGAATCAGTTCCCGCTCATAGCGACTCTACGTACAACACAACAAAACACTGCCTTGCCCTGTGCCATCCTCACAATCCTTGCTATGTTTGAACTCACAGCAGCACGGTAGCGTTTTGAAATATGATACAAAAATATCCATGTCTGTAACATACCTGACACCTGTATTTGTTCAGGTATACCATATCTAATAACATATTTAATATGAAGCAGTTATATTTGACTTTATTTTAAAGTTCCTAATCTAGAAAATAAATGTTGTTTTTTTACTTCATGAGGAGAGGTTGTAGTGTTCATGCTTGGAGCCATATTTTAAAGTTTCAAAAATGTTGGCATGTTCTCTGCCTGATTGCTGTCATGTGAAGCCCCGGTGCCATTTAAGCTTTGTGCTCACAAAAAAAAAGAAAGAAAACACTGTTAATTTGCGTAACTGGAACCTGAGGAGCCTGTCTATGAACCCTGGTTTTATACTTAGGGGTGTCACAGCTTGTGATGTCTAAAATAGGTGCTGTATGTGCGTCCTGATGTTGTGCAAACAGAGCTCCCGGTGGCTTACTGGCTTGCTTTCCTCATCACACGGCTAAATTACCCAGACTTTTCCTCCAGAACATTAAAATGACAACACGCCGTATGATCATTCCAATAGTAAATGCCACTACAGGTATTGGCTGCCTCTTTTAATACACATATATCTTTGTGAATTCATTTTGTTGGTCATATTTAAGATACAGATGGGGTTTTTTGGTGTCACTGCCATATGCTCTTTGCATCGGATTTCCTCTCCTTTCCTGGATGGTGGCTTTAGTCATAAAAAAAAAAAAAAAATTTTTTTTTTTTTTTTTTTTAGCCATAAAAAAATACAAGGGGTTAATTGCACTCTTATAAAAGGTGCCCAGATTCCAGTTCAAAGCAAGATAGAGTGACTTTAGAGGCCGCAACAGCTCTTCCTTTCTCATTCTCCTGTACTCTTTTCTGAAGGAGTTGGTCATGTCTAAATAGGAGCATGAAACTGCCTATTGTTTGACTTTTCCACTTTTTCATCTTCCTTACTATGTATAAGAAAAATATTTCGTAGTGAGCAAAATCAATGATTAATGATCCACATGAGAAAATATATGATGCTTTATTTAATTTTTTTTTTTCTTCATAACGAGAGTTCTCTTTACTTAGATTTAGGGAGTAGAATCATAAAGCCAGCTCATTACTGGCACAATTGGTAACTTTGTGTGAATATGAAGTTTCATTCCTTCATAATAAAAATCTGCATGTCATCCAAGTTAGAACAAATGAACAACTGAAGTGGATGTAGTTTGAATCTGCACATATATATTTTGCTCTCTATAGATTATAGCATTTTACACTTAAGAGAGTCTTGAATAGCTCAAGAAAGTCAAAGGACTTGGTGCCTGTGTTTTTCATTAGATGGCGTTTCATGTAGTAAAATTCCCCCTACAAACTGACAGTGTTAGAAGTCTGGATCAATATTCACTTAACAGGAAAAATAGCACACATATCGTTAGCATTATCCCTTGTGACATCACTTGTCACTGAATTGTGGCCTAATGAGGTGGTTTATAGTAAGAAAGCCACAAGGTACCAATGATATGCAATTAACCATGAAGATAAGCTTTCTGTTAACCATCACAGAGCACTCTGGCCACACGAGGAATGCACGTGGTTCTAGAGCTGCTTGACTCAGGTTTGCTAGCACAATAATAAACTTGACAAGGTCAAGACTACAACTCAAATTTAACAATGAACCCTGTACTTTATTTTTCTGTATCTAAGCTTGAGATCACCTATTAAAATTCCAAGAGCAGTCTTCATTATTTTGATCTCATTTACTTTTTGTAATTATAAATGCAAGAGGGAGAATAAGAAAAAGAAAAAAAAAAAAAAAGAAATCCACTAAGTATCTGGAAATCACAGTAGAGTTGACTCTGTATCTGCATATTCTGCATCCGCGGATTCAGCCAACTTCTACTTGAAAACGGTTAAAAAAAAAAAGTTATGTTGTTGCTGTCACACACTATGTAGTTAGGCCCATGATGGTCATCTCTATAGCGAACATGTACAAACTTCTTTTTTCTTGTCATTTTTCCCTAAACAATACAGTATAACTATTTAAATAGCATTTACATTGTATTACATATTATAGATAATCTAGAGATGATTTAAAGTATACAAGAGATGTGCTTAGGTTATATGCAAACACTATGCCATGTTATATAAGGGACTTGAGCACCCGCAGATTTTGGTACCCGAAGGCAGGCCTGGAACCAATCCCCCTCGGATACTGAGGAATGACTGTATGATATTAATATTCTCATTTACTTTTACTTTCAAGGGTAATCAATTACTGTCAAGGATGTAGGAACTAAAAAAAAAAAAAAAAAGGCTTATCATATGTTGTATAAACTACAAATAATTCAGGAAATAAGCTCTATGCTAATAAGATTTTTAAAAGTAGCACTCCCTTTTTTTACCCCTTCCTTCTAAGGACTTCTCTGGTTTTATTAAAAAGAACAAAATCAACATTCATTCATTTATTAATAGATTCAAGAAGTATTTATCGACAGCTTACCATTTGCCAGAGACTATGCTAAGTGCTGGAGATACCGAAGGCGTTATGATAGTGACAATCTTGGGCTTCTAGAGACAAAAAATAAACAAAATATATTATTTGCTGATGTTTGTAAGTTCTGTAAGGAAAAATAAATCAGAGAATATGGAGAGGGAAAACAACAAGGCAATTTTATTTAAGATAGGAGATATTCCACTGTGCCAAGACCTAAAAAAGACGTATCTTTACAAATATTTGAGGCTGAATATTTTAGTGACTAACAAGGTCTGGGCCAGGCCTAGAACACGCTCACCAGCTTCTGTTAGCAACACAGGAGCCAGTGTGCTAGCCCTGAAATGGGGGAGCAGTGAAAGAGAGAAGTTGAGGAAGGCAACAGAGGGTGAGTGTAGGGCCTTTTGTCCACTCCAGAGTCTGTAACGTTGGCTTTGTGAGCAGAGAAAAATATTCCAAAGAACAAACATAAAAATTCCAAAAGATTCAAGTTAGTGGTTACTAATATGAGGACTCATCATTCAGGCTGGATATACCAGGTGGCACTGACCGCTCACCTGATCTCAAGTTGTTGTTAAAGGAAAAATTTCAATAGAAAAAACACTACCACTTTACCAGATGTCTTTCCACACCTGTCTTTCCTTGGAAAAAAAAAGAAAGCAAGAGAGAGAGGGGGAGAGTACTATAAAATAGGAAACAAACAAAAAAAAAAAGAAAATGAGTAGTTGTCTATGTTCTCTAGTTCAGGTTTCAACATGTGTGAAAAGTAACTTCTCCAGAGAAGTTGTTCTTGAACAAAAGAGAAGGAATTGATTTCCAAAACTAGCCGTGTTGGACCCAGGCACATGGCTTCACCTTTCTGGGCCTCAATTTTTTTTCTTTTTTTCTGAAAAATGATAGAGGTGAAATAGAGGATGCGTAAGTGTCCGTTTCTACTTTAGAATGTTATGATTTTACAATGAAAACTGAATTGTAAATAGATCATATATGTATCACAAAATCTATTTGAAAGGCCAGATTGCTATTCTTCCATAAAACTAATCATGAAGTATTATTGTAGTACATACATACATACCCATGCATAAATATGGCTTTTAAAATAAAACAATCACATGAAACATAGGGAAACACTTTTTTTTTTTTTAATCACCAGGAAGATTTCTTTGGGCTGCTTTCAAGTTGAGGACTTTTCTTTCAAGCAACCAAAGTGCTATGCTGCCACCTACTGGTAAATCGATTATCACTTAAAAGATACCACGATTTCTTTTTTAAAAAATTGCTGAAGGTAATAAACACTATGCCAGGTCATAGTAAACTCATCACTTTCTCAAACAAGGATTTTAGGATCCTTATACATTTGTTTTAAAGAACGCAGTGGCGACACTCTATTTATGTCTTTGTTTATTATAAACCGTAAACGAAACCGGTATTTTCAGGCGTTTTTGTCTGGTGTCGAAGTGAAGCACTTCTCCTGGTCTTTCCAAAGGAAAAACATCGTTTATATTTTCACCCGGGTTTCAGAATTTTTGATTAATTGCAATAACAAAACCGTTCCTATGGGACTCTACGAAACAAAAGCATTTAATTTTAAAAGCTAAAAGATAAACTAATTTGAGAAAAAAAGGAAAACCCCAAAGTCCTAGTTAACCACTAGCTGTTTTAAAAGTGAGTCATGAAAGCGATGATAATACGATTTTCTTTTTAAGCACTAATGTTCCTAAAATAGCTGTTGTACTTAAAGCCATTGCGTTTAGAAACATTAGCACCTACGGATCTTACATAGCTGCTGAGAAAGTAGCTGTTGGTTCATCTGTAACTGTGAATGTTTTGTTAGAAAAGCCGTAGCAGTGTGTGCGGTTTCACGGTCCCATCCTGCTGGTGACGACTGCTGGTGACTGACATTGATGAATTCATGCCTGGTAACATCTACCCCAATTTGTGGGAAAAGCTAGTACTTTGATAGGGTTGTTGGTCATTCGAAACTAATCACATCCCAGACGAGCACCTCTCTTTTTAGCAAGGAGACACACTTATTTTTAGCAAGGAAGTAGGAAATATAAGAATTTAGAAGAAAATAGTAAATCAGGCATTAAAAAAATTAAACTAGCATAATTTGTATTCTACACTTTTTCCAAAAAAAAAAGGCCTTGATGTGTATATTTCCTGACGTCCATTTGAAACATAAATTGCAGAAATTGGAGAGGGAAGGGGTGGCTCAAGTAATTTCTATTCTCACTCTCAGACCAAAGTCACTCTCCCATATCCTGAGTGCTTTGAACAATCTAGCTTTAATGTTTCTGCCCCTGAATCCTTAATCAAACAGATTGCCTCATCAGAAAGATTGTTTTGAACACTTCCTTAAAATTTAATTTTCCCTTAACAAAGCAAACTCCCACACTTTCCCCGAATATGTTTCATGCTCTGCCTGGTACTTAAACCTTTGGTAAAAATCACAAGATTTTTCTGTTTATGTTATTATATACACATTTTTTGTTTTGTTTTGTTTTCTTTCTCTTGTCGTTTCTCTACTTTTTCTGTTTCTCTTTCTCAGTGTCTCTCACTTCTGTGTTTTCTTAATCTTCTTTTGGTTTTCATCCACATTCTAAGACATTGAGCAGTCCAATCTCCTAAAACAAGCTCAATTGCCTATCTCTTCAGTTTTTATACACAAAAAAGTTGATGTAAATCCGTGCACACATTTTATTATAAACAGCATTTTAAATGAAAAATTTAAAAAAATTATATCGTAAAGTCTAAAAGAAATTTGAATATGATCATTTAAGGTCCTCCTTATCGTTTATGCTGTCATTGAATTTTCCCTGAAATATAATGGAAAGGTGTTTTTCTTCAAAACTGTCTTTCTTGGGTTCCATAATTTAAATTTTTAATATTTTATTTTAAATAATGCAGAAATAATATATTAATACAGAACATTTTATACATTTTCAATTCATTTCTTAGGATTGATCTCCAGAAAAAGAATCACTAAATTAAACTGTTTTCACAATTTTAAGATTTTTGTCATTTCCCAAATTTAGCTTAAGGCATCACAATCCAAGCCCCAAACCCTGGGATCTATCACCGCTAAAGAAAGGACTGAGAAGAGGCTGGTGAGTCACTTTATCCAGAGTAAAAAGTACGTCTTTGAAGAGCCAGAGGAGCTGTGCCAATAAAGAGATGTGTTTGTTTGTTTGGTTGGTTGTTTTGTTTTTTTCTGGAGACTTCCACTGACTCACCTGTGGGTCTACAACTTGAGGAGGAAAGATTGTCAGATGCTCGTGTTCCTGGGACGGTAGAAATGTAATACGAGCCACATTGAGGAAGAATAAAAATACTGGGATTGGTTTATTTGTATATTAGTATATTAGTTATCATTTGTTTTAATTTCAATTCCATAAACTGGGAATGAGCATTTAAATTTAATTTAAGAAAAAATAACTATGATTATCTCTTAAACCGAGTGGGTTGTAAAATTTGGGAGTAATGATAACCTGAGGTTTCATTTAAGGAGCCCTGGTAGCACAGCGGTTTAAGTGCTCAGCTGCTAACCGAAGGGTTAGTTGGCAGTTTGAACCCACCAGCTGCACCACTAGAGAAAGATGTGGCAATCTGCTTCCGTTAAGATTTCCAGCCTTGGAAATCCTATGGGACAGTTCTACCCTGTCCTGTTGGGTTGCTATGAGTCAAAATCGATTCGAAGGCAGTCAGCTTTTTTGGTTAAGGTCTCATTCCACCACCCGCCTGTCAGTGTGCGGTACGGTTGTGGCTTACATGTTGCTGTGATGCTTGAAGCTTTACAGCCAATATTTCAAATTATCAGCAGGGTTACCCGTGGTAAACAGTTTTCAACAGAGCTTCCAGACTATGACAGAGCAGGAAGAAAGGTCTTGATCTACTTCTGAAAATTTGCCAGTGAAAACCTATGGAACACAATGAAATATTGTCCTGACTTACTTGCTTTGGACATGTCATCAGAAGGGATAAAACGCTGGAGGAGGACATAAGTTTTGGTGACATAAGGGGCCAGCAAGGGAGAGGGAGACACTTGGTGAGATGGACAGGCACAATAGCTGCAATGATGGAGTTAAACATGTTGGTGCTTTTAGGATGACGTAAAATTGGGGAACATTTTATTCTGCTGTAAATAAGGTTACCAAGTGTCGAAGTTGACTCAGTGGTAGTTATCTATATCTATCTAAAATCTCATTGAGTTGAGTGCATTTCCTAAGTTGGTTGCAAATAAAATATTAACATTTTCTATAAAATAGATTTTAAAAAATATTTTAATACATGACTATGTAATTGAGGATGACTTGACAGCAGCAAACGGTATTAACATCTATGACTCCACCCGCACACATACATGCATGTATGTATGAAACAAGCAGGCTAGTCACCGAGGAGTAGAACTGTGCTCCTCAGGGCCCTCGATCACTAATTTTCCGGAAGTAGATCATCAGACCTTTCTCCCCAGGCACCTCTGAGTGGATTCAACCTTTTGGCTAATACTTATTAACTAACTAATGCAAAACAAAAGGCGTCAATTAATTGACTTCAGTTTTGTGTTCCGTTTTATTTATTCTGTGGTAAAGTATTTAAGGCCTTTGTGCTTTGAGAGCACAGGAAATGCAAGTGTTTGAGTATCTAAACAGATACCTTTGATGGAGATCATGGCATATATATGCATAGGCTATGTCTAACAATTGAATAATATGACTTTAATGAAGAATAAACAGAAATATCACATAATTCATTTTCTAAATATTCTTAGTACTTTAAATTTTTTTATTACATAGACCATATTAGTGCTCCATTAGATACTGAATGAAATGAAATGAGCCGTCTGCTCTAACCTTCTCCAAATAACCTCTATAGCCCCACATATCCTTAAGCGGAAACCTTCTTAAGGGGTCTTAACTTTCTCTGTCACTGTGTCTATGGAAACCCTTCACATAAATAATTCAGACGAGAACAGTCAAGTAATAATTTCCTTTCTTTTTTATTCCAGAGCATGTTAATTATAGAGATACAGAGAATTAAATGGAGGAGAGAACTCCAGATATACAAAGCAAATAGTTCACACGGTACTTGGGCTTTGTTTCGTGTCAAGCACAAGAGAATTGGTTTTGCCCAGACAAATATTATTTCGTAACTTCGTATCTCTAATCCTCTTCAGTCATTCAATAGCTGCTACTGTTTGTAATGAGAGAAACTGAGAAAAGGACTAATATTGCTCAAAATCCATTTAAAAGCCATCTAGTCAAAAAAAAAAAATTTTTTTTTTTTAGTCAAAGGAAGACTGTTTGACATATCCAAGACATGGAAAAGTTACAAATAATAACTTGACTTTTCCCCCAAGGGGGGCTATGAGGATGTGACAAGTACCAAAAAATGTCTAAGGCACTCTTTCTGTATTTAAGTCACTAACAACACAGTTGAAATGATGGCTCACACACACACACACACAACTGATGATTAAAAAAAAAAATGACACATTAATATAACATCTCCGGTTCATGGGTATTATTAGAATTGAGATGAGGAGAGGGGAAAGAAGTGTGTAAATGAGAATCCTTTCACCCAGGAAAAAATCTCAGCATGTTTGAACTTGAATTCAAAGACAGGCAGATCTGTGTAGACCCAGGAAATGTGGGAAGTGGGACAGGAGGAAGAGGGCAGAGTCCCTGAGTCCTCTGCTCCACGCGAGTCCACATTTCAGTATGAGGTGACTTGTGTACTGATCATTCATTGTATTTCACTTGCTTATATCTGCAGTTTCTGGAAAATAAAAAAAAAGAAAACATAACTTTTGGGGCAGATTATACACATACATGGCTTTGCTAATATTATTGAGCATGTTTTAGGGAAAGAAAAAATGGCAATTGGTTCTAATTAATTTTAAAATAAACTTAATAACCCTAACTCTATCTTCATGTGTGGCATACCGAGCTTTAAAAATTATGTATGTATTATTTTTACCCACGGAGCTTGAGAAAAATTTTCAAAACCAACACATTTGAAGCATATTGCAACGTCCCATACTAGATGTTTTACAACGTCTACTTACTTACCTGATGGATTAGATCTTAATTTCATTCCAAAATGACTAGGTTTTCAACACTAATGAATGCATTATTCAGAGGGATTTACATACCACTCAAATAAACAAAAAATTAAATGTTGGTAAATATACAAATTAGAAAGAGTGATCAAAGATCACAACTAAACAGGTACAATTATTAGAAAACCGTAGAAGACCTAGGGTGTACTAGGTCATTTAATTGTAGTCCAGACCAATCTGCTATTTTCCTGCTTTGCTCTAGGGTGTTTATTTCTTTATTAAATCATTTCAATGATGTGACCCTAGGACTTCACGTGAAAGGTAGGGTTGCCTTTCTAGCATATTTTACTTCATGGGCTGAACATCCAACCGCAATTTTACTTGATAGTTTTCATCATGTTATACGTAGTTTTGCCTTTTTTTTTTTTTTTTTTTACTGTTCTTCACCATTCTCACTCCAGATGCACCTATAAGGGTCACTAAGAAAGAGCTCGTTGTAAATTCTATAAATATTAATTGCTTTTGGGTCGAGTGCTTTGAGTCTGTGTTCTGAAAGAGTGACATACAGTTTTCATGCAGCCAGACAGCAGAGGATGCAACCATTACAGAACGTCAGTGAAATTAAATATTGCAGACTTCCCAAACTGACTGGAAGAAACACAAGAACCAAATAAAGCCAAATAATTTTTCTCATGGGAGATTTTGGCAAAAATGCCAGCTTGTTTTCACTTTCAGGGAGAACACTCTGAAGAACAAGTTATTAGAGAGTCCAGCTCTGTATGCAATATGTAATAGGAGATCATATTTCTTTTCCTTTCCTCTGCCACCTTCGCGGTTCAGAACAGTTTGTTTATGGGAGGCCTCATTAATGGTTCTTTACAGCTGACCCCTGCTGTAAAGGGTATTGCCACTCCGCAGGTTTCTATCACACAATTTTCTGGGTATGTCAAAAGCATGTGTCAGAGCAGAAAGGGCAGAGATAAACCTTGGGGATTCTAAAGAGTGACACCTGGCTGGAATTCAATTTGTCAGGAAATGTAAAGCTAGGTTGTAATGCACCAAGAAGCCTGGGTTAGCTTAAAATGACTCATTTGCTAGAGTTGGAAATTAACTCTCGGGACCCTCTGTGACCGTGTTCAAACTCTCTACAAACACAATGCTGAAATATTTAAACCCAGTGCAAATTATGTTTTGATTCAAGACAATGAATATGCTTAATTAAACTGGCACTGAAAATGTAAATATTTCAGCTAGCAACGCATTAACGTTAAAACCCTGGGAATTAAATTGTAGATTTCTAATCTTTCATAATGATGAAATTAAAAATGTTATTGTTGTGTTTATAAAGGAGTTCATTGTGAGGCAGCACATTCATTATGAGACAATGGTTACAGAGCTAATTCCACAGCAGGGAATGAATTCAATGGTTGCATACAACAATACATAATGCGACCATAATAATAGGTTTTTCAAAAAAATCAATATGATATGTAATACTGAATCCTAAAATCTGAACTCTTGCAAAATGAGAAGATATTACTACCAGGTGATATGTGTAATTACAGCTGTATTCTATTGTAGCAGACACTGTAAGCAAATTGTTTTGAAAATGAAGAGTTGGCATTCTAATGAACTAAACTAAAAGCATGGCCCTTTCAAGAGGAAAAATGCTACGCTTTATTTAAAAATTAACAGGACATAACAACAACACAAACACAAACAAAAAATTCTTGATTTTCTGAAGTGCGTTAACATGATTCTTTATCAAGGAAATGATGTCCCTCTATTATTCTTTGTAAAGCCATTTCTTGATATATTCACTTTGATAAAATTAGACATAAAGACAAAACTGATAACTGGTTGTCTCTTATTCCAATATTAGAAATGCGATGCTTTTAAAATCTGGAATTCAAAGATCGGTTGACCTGTGTTAAACTTTGAATATAGTGTTAAATGCAGGTAGAAGCTATGGGTATTTTAAAATGTCTAGTTGAAACAGCTGTTTTGAAAGTGAGATAGCAGGAATCTTTAACATTTTAATTTGTTAACCTCTCTTTATATGGTTTCTTACTCTACCCCACAGCCACCCACACTGCAAAAATGGAATTATTTTAAGCATATTTTCACTCTCCTGTTCATTCACATGTATTTTTTTTAATCACAAGTGTTGAAGAAAAAAATAAAATTGGTTTTCAAGCAAACTTATTTTGGGCGTATAAGTATTACAAACAACAACTCTGTGGTAGGCAGCCTCTAAAGTGGTCTCAATGATCCCTGCATCCTTGTATCTACACCGTTGTCCAAGCCCCTCTCCTTGAGTGTAACCTAGATCTAGTGACTTGGTTCTAATAAAGAGAAAAAAATGATAGGATGTCATGTCCAAGATTAGGTTATACACAGAGAGTGACTTTGGTCTTGCATGCCTTCCCTTGCTCTCTTGCTCCCTCAGAGGGAAGCCAGGTGCCATGTTGTAATCTTCCCTATAAAGAGGCTGCATGAAAAGGAACTGAGGCAGACCTCTGGGAATAGCCAGTGAGGAACTAAATCCTGTCAATATTCAGGTGCATAAGCTTGGAAGCAGATGTTCTCCCAGTCAAGTCTTCAATAAACCTGCAGCCTCAGGTCACCATAACTGCAGACTTCTGAAAGATGTCGAACCAGGAGACCCAGATAAGGTACACCTGGAGTCCTTACCCACAGAAATGGTGAAATAATGAATGCTCACTGTTGTAAACCACTAAATTTTGGAGTAATTTTTTATGTGGCAATAATAGGTTACTAATAAAACCTCCTAACTCTCACATCTTATAGAGAAGCTGTCAGTCAGTGACCGAAATTTACTGAGTCCACAATGCATGCTCAAAGGGAATTTGAGATTTAGTTTCTGACATGGAGGAAGTACCAAGACCTGTTATTCATGCCCTTGTTTGCTGATTCTTAATGGCTCTTTGTTGGCAGCTGGTGCTAAAGACACCCACCATTAATATTGTCATTTTCTCCTTCAATTGTCAAAAACCCTTAATGTGGTATACTCCTTATATTAACACAGTTTAATTTTATTTTCTGACTGTTACAGGCCTAGGGGTTTTTTCCTAAGCCACAGTGTCCTTGGAAATCAGCTCTAAATATAAAAAGGTACTGAAAATCAGAATTGGATTTCTTTCTTTTTTAGTTGTTCCCACAAAAACCTCCCAGTCTTAGCCTGATATAAATATAGATATAATATTCAACTACCATAGCTACCAAATATTTATGAAATATCTCAAATGTACAAGGTATCTACTAATTGTGAAGCAAATAAAAATTGGATCATAGTGTAGCAAGGTTTCAAATCACTCTGTGAAAAGATTCTATAGAACCCCTCAGGTACCACATTCAATTACTAGAGGGAAGGAGTCTGAGAAAAATGTGGAGAAAGTATTGCGCCCAAAAATCCTTACAGCTTGAAAAAAAATTTCTAAATTATAGGTATAGTGGCACTTGCCCGTGTGCTTGTGCACTCATGCACGCACACGCGCACGCACGCACACTCTCACACGCGCACACATACATCAATGCCCAGCTAGAAACAAATAGGAAAATGATCCTGGCTGTGGTCTGATTCTACATCATCCATTCATTTATTTGTATCAATCCGTAGCTGATCTGGGGATTAATCTCTGTTTTCATGTATATGTAACCACCCTAATCACTAATACAAATTGCTTTCTGCATTCTCAAGTTTATGAGGTTTTAATTGGAAATCTGAAGAATAAATTTGATAACTTTGTTTAATGGAAATGAAACCCAAGCATAACACAGAATGTTTAAGAATTCACCTAAAAACAATGATAGCTCAAAAACTAATACACATTTCTTGATAGAGGCACTACATTTTGTTTTTTTTTTTCTTATTGCATCATGTTTTATTCTTATAAAATATTACAAAACTTCTTTTCAATCACTGTGACACATGTTACTAAAAAATTAAACCTAGAAACAGATGTTTAACCCTAACCATCTTACTTTACTAACGTTTTTGGTATTCAGTACCAGAAGAACACAAATAAGGTCAAAAGTAATTTTTTTTTAATTCACAACAAAATATATATATATATATTACAGCTATTAGTTAAAATTACTCAATAGAAATATAAAACTTGAAAACAGGAGGTTCAGATTATAACCAGAACTGATATTTCCCTTGCCATTTTTGAACAAGTGTTTTAATGATAGCTTAAATGGAAAAGGAATTTTCTGGTAATATTATGGTTATGCAAATATGCCTATCTGATATCTACATAGCAATTAAGTATTTCTCCCTCAACAACTGCTGAATATACATGTATACACACTGAGACCTACAAATACACACACACAAAACCAATTGCCATAACATCGATGGGCAAGCTAGATATTTTCTACGTAAAATCTTTGTACAAGGGCTAAAAATACCCCTTTTTGATGCTGTTTTCTTATATCACACAATAAATTGTATTTCCAATTGCTTCCATCAAAATTTAAATATTTTGTCTACTACTGCACTGGGGTTTGAGGTTTGTCTGTTTAATCACCACTTCTTGTAGATTGCATTTTTCTACAATTTCATAGCAATACAAAAGGAAAAATAATTAGTAAGCTCTATTAAAATGTATTCTTATAATAATAAAAAGATCAGTCCACAAGAAAGACATAAATATCCTAAATGTTTGTGCACCAAACAACAGAGCCTCGAAATGCATGAAGCAAAAACTATGGAGTTAAACAGTAAAACATGCAAATCCATAATTATAGCTGGAGAGTCAAACATCCTCCTCTCTCAATTTATTTGAGAGAATTACTAAACAGAGAATCAACGAGGATATAGAAGAACTGAATTACGTAAGCAATAAAAAAAAAAAGTGCTGCATCCAACAACAACAGAATACACGTTTTTTTTCCAAGCAGCTATGACGCATTCACCAGGATAGACCATATAATGCAACATAAAATGAACCTCAGCAAATTTAAATAATTGAAATTTTGCAGAGTATATTCTCTTATCATAATGGGATCAAACTAGAAATCAATAGCAAAAAGACAAAAGAAATATTAGCAAACACTTGGCAATGAAACAACATTTTTCTGAATAATCCACAGGTCCAAGGGGAAATGCCAAAGGAAATGATGAAAAAAAAAAAAAAGAACTAATGAAAACAAAACTACAATATATCAAAATATGTACAATGCAGGTAAAACAGTGAAGCACTGAATGCTTACATTAAAAACAAGGAAAGATCTTAAATCAATTATCTATGTTTTTACTCTCAAGAGACTCATTATGAAAAGGAAAATAAACACAAAGCAGCAGAAGGCAGGAAATAGTAAAGATAAGGGCAAAAGTCAACAAAATTGAAAAAAGGAAAATAATAGAGAAAATCAATGAAACTAAAAGGTGGTTCTCAAAAAAATCAAATAAAATCAATAAACCTCATATAAAGAGAGAAGACAGAAATTACTGGCAACAGAAAAGAAACTGGGACTATCTATTATAGGCATTTAAGGCATCAAAAGATAATTCGAGATTACTATGGTAAAATTTGTTGAAGTAGAGGGTTCACAAACATAAGGGAAATCTTCAATGAGATGGAATGACTCAATAGTCACAATGATGGACTCAAAAGTCCCAATGATCACAAAGATGGCACAGGACTGGGCAATGTTTCATTCTATTATACATAAGGTTGCCTAGTCAGAACTGACTCTGTGGCAATTAATAACAATATGAATAACTTTACACTCATAAATTAAACACTTCCGAAGAAAAGGACCATGAACCACACACTACTAAACTCAATAAATAATAGCTCTACAACCACTAAAAATTGAATTTTAAACAGCCCCCCCCAAAAAAACTCCAAACATAGATGCATTTACTGTAGAATTCTACCAAACATTTAAAGAATTAAAACAATTTCACACAACATCTTCTGTGAAATAGAAACTGAGGGAGCACTTAACAACTCATGTTATCAGGCTAGTATTGCCCTTATAACAAAACAAGACAGACAATACAAAAAAAGAAAACTACAGCAACTATGTCTCATGCACCTACCAAAAAAAACCAAACCTTTTGCCATCGAGTTGATTCCTATTCATAGTGACCCTATAGGACAGAGTACAACTGTCCCATAGGGTTTCCAAGGAGTGGCTGGTGGATCTGAACTGCTGATTTTTTGGTTAACAGCCCAGTTTTCAACCACTGTGCCACCAGGCTCCCTCATGAACTTAGATGTAAAAAATCTCAACACAATATTAGCAGATTACATCCAGCAATGTATGAAATGAATTGCACACTACGATCAAGTGAGATTAGGTACAAGGCAATGATGTCTGCTCTCACCATTCATGTTCAACTTAGTGCTGTGAAGTCTTAGGAAGCACTATTGGCAAGAAAAGAAAATAAAAGGCATACAGAATAACGGTCTTTATTTAAAAAAAAGAAAAAAACAACAACCAAAAACAGAATTCAGAAAGGTCACAGGGTACAAGATGAATATACAAAAATAAATAATAAATGAGCACGTCGTAGAAACTGAAATTGAAAACCCAGTAAAATTTGCAATTGCCTTAAGAAAATGAAATATTTAGGTATGAATCTAACAAAATACCTACAGGATTTATATTCTGAAAATTACAAAATTCTGATGAAGTAAATCAAAGACAATCTAAAATACATGGAGAAATTCACCACATTTATGGATTGGAAGATTCAACATAGGAAAGATGTCAATTCTCCTGAAATTCATCTCTAGGTTTAATGTATCAAAATACTAGCAAGTGTTTTTGTAAGGATAGACAAGCCTATTGTAAAAATTATATAAAAAAGACACAGAATCTAGAATAACAAACTGTTCTGAAGAATAAGAATAAAGTGGGAGGAATCACTTCATGTCTTATTATGTAGTGTCTGTAGTCAAGACAGTGTGTAGTGGTGGAGAGATAGTCACATAGATTGATGTAATAGAATGTAGAACTGATTTGTTCTCAACTGAGTTTTGACAAAAGTGCAACAGCAATTCAGTGGAAGAATAGCCTTTTCAACAAGTGGTGCGGCATATGAATCTAAACAGAGTCAGAATTTACATGAATAAAAAAAAATTTTTTTTTTTTTTAAAGTAGAATCAGAGTTCTGTCTTAGTTATCCAGTGCTGCAATAACAGAAATACCACAAGTGGATGGCTTTAACAAATTTAAACTTGTTCTCTTACAGTCTAGGAATGTAGAAGTCCAAATTCAGGGCCCGGCTCAGAGGAAGGCTTCTTCTCTCTGTTGGTACTAGGGAAGGTCCTTGTCATCACTCTTCCCCTGGTCTAGGAGCTTCTCAGTGCAGAAATTCCGGGTCTAAAGGACATGCTCTGCTCCTGGTATTTTTGTTGGTGGCATGAGGCCCCTATCTCTCTGCTTGGTTCTCTCTGCTTTTGTCTCTTGCAAAATAAAATGTGGAACTACATTCCCAGGGAAACTCCCCTTACATCAGGTGAGGGCTGTGACCTGAGTAAGCGTGTTGCATTCTACCCTAATCCTCTTTATCATAACCTTCTTGCCTCATTAACCACAGGCAGGGATTAGGATTTATAACACATAGGAAAATTAGATCAAATCACAAAATGGAGGACAATAACACAATACTGGGACTCATGGCCTAGCAAAATTGACACATATTTTCATGGGACACAATTCAATTCGTGACAGTTGCCTTGATTATAATAGCACCAAGTGCAGTGCTAAGCCCTTTAAACCATCATTTTTTATTGCTACAAGGGCTCTACGACACAGGTGTACACTCTGAATCCCTATTTAACAAATAAGATCATTGAAGTTTTGAATGGTAACAAGATTTCCCTAAGAAAACCTAAAAAAAAAAAAAAATTGCTTATTAATAAGAACCAATAAGAGAGGAGGGATTTAAACTCATGCTGGTTTGAGTACAAAGCTGAGGTTCTTGGCCACAACTCACTTCTGTGTTATGAAGCAAATCAGATTTATTACCTCATGTGCCATTTATACCCCTACTTGGCATAATGGTTAGCACTAAATCTATAAATATTTATGAGTAAGTAAATTTATGAGTAAGTGAATGCTCTTGTTAAACCATCAAGTTTCATTCTGCAAAAGCATGAGAATAGTGACAAAAAGGAAAGACAAAATCCCTTTATTTTAGCCTCCTAAGGCTTCCCTAATCAAATACCACAAAGTAGGTGGATTTAAAGAACAGGAATATATTGCCTCACAGTTCCGAAGGCTAGAAGTCCAAATCAGGATTTCAGCCATGTTGATTGCTTCTGAAGGCTTTGACAGAGGAACAATTTCATGCCTCTCACAGCTTACGGTGGCTCCTACCAATACCTGGCATTCCTTCAGAAGTCCATGTATCTTCGTATGGTGTCTTCCTCTGTGCGTGTCTCTGTGTTTGTTCTCCTGTTATAGAAGACACCACTAAGTTGGGATTAGGTCCCACCCTACTGCAGTATACCCTCATTTTAACCTAACTGGCAATATCTGAAAGACCCTCCAAACCAAGTCACATTAAGAAATGCTGGGAGTTAGGATATTAACCTATCTTTTTTGAGACAAAATTCAACCCCTATACCCCTGTTTCTTCACATCATGTGATTTAGGAAACTAAATAACAATATAAGCTTTAGTTCTATGATTGCCTGACTAGAGAAATGAATGCTTCATATATATTTTAGATTCTAACTCTCAGATATCAGATGTCTCAAACAAGTTTTTGGCATCACAGTTAATTTATGATTGACATTTTTAATGAGTGTCTGAAATGCCAATATTTTGTGTTGTTGATAAAACCATCCATATGTTTTACATTTCAGGCATTCAGGCAGCTGAACTGACATTCTGTTGTGAAATGTTAAGATCCTAATATGATTCCAGATCCAGGCAGTAGGCTAACTCATTTCCATAAAGAGCTTAAAAAGGTTTTTTTCTTGTTTTCAGTTGAGACTTGCAGTTTTGAAGTACCTAGAATGTATAATGACAAATGTCATTAATGAATTAACCTTAATGAAGGACGCTGAAGAATGCTTGTTAATGCTTTGTTAATGTTGTATAGAAGAATTGCCAAAATTATTGAGAGACCGGGGGACTGATCCAGTAATTTCATTTTGGAGAGCTACGGTGACTTTCACGGGCACTTTAACAGGAACTTGTTGCTTGAGTGTAAGCTGCCCAGTTCAATGGTGGCAGGAAGTTGGTATGTTTCCTTCACAACATTATTTCCGGTATTTACAACAGTGCTTGCAATATAGTTAGGGCTGTCGTATCAGCAAAGCGGGTGAAAAACAATATAATAGATGTCATCATTTTGTTAGGCCCTCATGGTGACCTTGTTTGTAACAGAATGAGATGTTGTTCAGTCCTGCATCATCTTCAAGTCAAAGGCAAGCACTTTAGATATTTTTTTGTTATCCAATTACTATAGTCTGATACGAATTGTTACCGGAATAAGGCTCTTGCCTCTCACTGGTCAAGAATGAGCAGGTAAGGCATGTAGCTTTCCGCACGAGCAAAGCTTTTTTCAAGAGGCTGGCAAGCGGAGACGAGGAGGGCCTAGGGCAATGCTTACCCCTCTCTCACAGAACAAGACAGGCCTGAGTTTTTAAAAGCTCTTGGGTGGGAAAAGATTCATGTTTTTTCATAAACACAGGCTAGGATATGTTAGCTAAGGTGTGCACGCAGTAGCTTTCCAAGATAGTTCCTGTCCCAGAGGCCTCTGTGATTCATAGCAGGACGTATTTTATGGGGTGTTGTGCCTGCGCAGTCTCTCACTTCCTGGGTTGGATTCTCTGGATGGGCCTGTAGCCAGTCACTACCCCTGGTGGAAGATCACACAGAGGTCACAGGTGGATGTTCTGTGCATGTCCCTTGGCCTGGTTTCCTCCAGCTGCTTCTCAAAGGCAGCTTTAAAGAAGTTTGCGGGTTATTTTTTTTTTTTTTAATAATTTTTATTGTGTTTTTTTTAAGTGAAAGTTTACAAATCAGGTCAGTCTCTCAAATAAAAACTTATATACACCTTACTGCATGCTCCCAATTACTCTCCCCCCAATGAGACAGCTCGCTCCCTCCTTCCAGTCTCTTTTTGTGAACATTTTGCAGCTTCTAACACCCTCTACGCTCTCATCTCCCCTCCAGACAGGAGATGCCAACATAGTCTCAAGTGTCCATCTGAAGCAAGTAGCACACTCCTCGTCAGCATCTCTCTCCAACCCATTGTCCAGCACAATCCATGTCTGATGAGTTGGCTTTGGGAATGGTTCCTGTCCTGGGCAAACAGAAGGTTTGGGGGCCATGACCACCGGTGTCCTTCTAGTCTCAGTCAGACCATTAATCTGGTCTTTTTATGAGAATTTGGGGTCTGCATCCCACTGCTCTCCTGCTCCCTCAGGGGTTTTTGGTTGTGTTCCCTGTCAGGGCAGTCATCGGTTGTGGTCAGGTACCATCTAGTTCTTCTGGTCTCAGGATGATGTAGTCTCTGGTTCATGTTGCCCTTTCTGTCTCTTGGGCTTGTAATTACCTTGTGACCTTGGTGTTCTTCATTCTCCTTTGATTTCAGGTGGGTTGAGACTCATTGATCCATCTTAAATGGCCTCTTTCTAATGCTTAAGATCCCAGATAGCACTCTTCAAAGTGGGATGCAGAATGTTTTCTTAATAGATTTTATTTTGCCAATTGACTTAGATGTCCCCTGAAACCATACTCCCCAAACCCCTGCCCCTGCTTAGCTGACCTTTGAAGCATTCAGTTTATTCAGGAAACTTCTTTGCTTTTGGTTTACTCCAGTTGTGCTGACCTCCCCTGTATTGAGTGTTGTCTTTCCCTTCACCTAAAGTAGTTCTTATCTGCTATCTAATTAGTAAATACCCCTCCCCCCTCCCTCCCTGCCCTCTCTCATAACCACAAAAGAACATGTTCTTCTCAGTTTAAACTATTTCTCAAGATCTTATAATAGTGTTCTTATACAATATTTGTCCTTTTGCAACTGACTAATTTGACTCAGCAAAATGCCTTTCAGATTCCTCCAAGTTATAAAAAGTTTCATAGATTCATCACTGTTCGTTATAAATGCATAGCATTCCATTGTGTGAATATACCATAATTTATTTATCCATTCATCCATTGATGGTCACCTTGGTTGTTTCCATCTTTCTGCTATTGTAAACAGTGCTGCAATAAACATGGGTGTGCATATATCTGTTCTTATTTCTCTAGTATATATCCTGAGGAGTGGGATTGCTGGGTCGTACGGTAGTTCTGGAAACCCTGGTGGCGTAGTGGTTAAGCTCTACTGCTGCTAACCAAAAGATCAGCAGTTCAAATCCACGAGGTACTCCTTGGAAATTCTATGGGGCAGTTCTACTCTGTCCTATAGGGTCTCTATGAGTCGGAATCGACTGCAGTGAGTTTTTTTTTTTTTTTTATGGTAGTTCTATTTCTAGATTTTAAGGAAGTGCCAAATCGATTTCCAAAGTGGATGTACCATTTTACATTCCCACCAGCAGTGTATAAGTGTTCCAATCTCTACACAGCCTCTCCCACATTTATTATTTTGTGTTTTTTGGATTAATGCCAACCTTGTTGGAGTGAGATGGAATCTCATCGCAGTTTTAATTTGAATTTCTCTAATGGCTAATGATTGAGAGCATTTCCTCATGTATCTTTCTTCTTCTTTTTCAGTAATGCTTTACTTATCCAGGGCTTCTTTCCCTTCCATATGAAGTTGGTGATTTGTTTCTCCATCACTTTAAAAAATGTCCAATGACACTCTATCTGTTTTTAGAACCTATTATACAGCCACGGTAGTCAAAACAGCCTGGTATTGGTACAACAACAGGCACATAGACCAATGGAACAGAATTGAGAACCCAGATATAAATCCATCCACATATGAGCAGCTGATATTTGACAAAGGCCCAGTGTCCATTAATTGGGGAAAAGATAGTCTTTTTAACAAATGGTGCTGGCATAACTGGATATCCATTTGCAAAAAAATGAAACAGGACCCATACCTCACACCATGCACAAAAACTAAGTCCAAGTGGATCAAAGACCTAAGTATAAAGACCAAAACAATAAAGATCATGGAAGAAAAAATAAGGACAACTTTAGAAGCCCTAATACAACGAATAAACAGAATACAAAACATTACTAAAAATAACGAAGAGAAACCAGATATCTGGGAGCTCCTAAAAATCAAACACCTATGCTCATCTAAAGACTTCATCAAAAGAGTAAAAAGACCACCTACAGGTTGGGAAAAAATTTTCAGCTATGACATCTCTGAGCAGCACCTGATCTCTAAAATCTATATGATTCTGTTAAAACTCAACGACAAAAAGACAAACAGCCCAATCGAAAAGTGGGCAAAGGATGTGAACACGCACTTCACTAAAGAAGGTATTCAGGCAGCTAACAGACGCATGAGAAAATGCTCTTGATCATTAGCCATTAGAGAAATGCAAATTAAAACTACGATGAAATTCCATCTCACTCCAACAAGGCTTGCATTAATCCAAAAAACACAAAATAATAAATGTTGGAGGGGCTGTGGAGAGATTGGAACTCTTATACAACGCTGGTGGGAATGTAAAATGGTACAACCACTTTGGAAATCTATCTGGCGTTTTCTTAAAAAGTTAGAAAAAGAACTACCATACAACCCAGAAATCCCACTCCTTGGAATATACCCTAGAGAAATAAGAGCCTTTACACAAACAGATATATGCACACCCATGTTTATTGCAGCACTGTTTACAATAGCAAAAAGCTGGAAGCAACCAAGGTCTCCATCAATAGATGAATGGTTAAATAAATTATGATACATTCACACGATGGAATACTACGCATCGATAAAGAACAGTGATGAATCTGTGAAACATTTCATAACATGGAGGAATCTAGAAGGCATTATGCTGAGTGAAATTAGTCAGATGCAAAAGGACAAATACTGTATAAGACCACAATTATAATTTCTTGAGAAATAGTATAAACTGAGAAGAACACATTCTTTTGTGGTTACGTGAGGGGGGAGGGAGGGTGGGAGAGGGTCTTTTACTGATTAGTTAGTAGATAAGAACTACTTTAGGTGAACAGAAGGACAATACTCAATACATGAAAGGTCAGCTCAACTGGACTGGACCATAAGCAAAGACATTTCCAGGATAAACTGAATGCTTTGAAGGTCCGTGGAGCAAGGGCTGGGGTTTGGGGACTATGGCTTAAGAGGACTTCTAAGTCAATTGGCATAATAAACTCTATTATGAAAACATTCTGCATCCCACTTTGAACTGTGGCGTCTGGGGTCTTAAATGCTAACAAGCGGCCCTCTATGATGCATCAATTGGTCTCAACCCACCTGAATCAAAGGAGAATGAAGAACACCAAGGTCACACGATAACTATGAGCCCAAGACAGAAAGGGTCACATGAACTAGAGACTTACATTATCCTGAGACCAGAAGAACTAGATGGTGCCCAGCCACAACCAATGACTGCCCTGACAGGGAGCACAACAGAGAACTCCTGAGGGAGCAGGAGAACAGTGGGATGCAGACCCCAAATTTTCATAAAAAGACCAGACTTAATGGTATGACTGAGACTAGAAGAATCCCAGTGGTCATGGTCCCCAAACCTTCTGTTGGCCCAGGACAGGAACCATTCCCGAAGACAACTCATCAGACATGGAAGGGACTGGACAATGGGTTGGAGAGAGATGCTGATGAGGAGTGAGCTACTTGCATCAGGTGGACACTTGAGACTGTATTGGCATCTCCTGTCTGGAGGGGAGACGGGAGGTTAAAGAGGATTAGGAACTGGCAAAAGGGTCACGAAAGGAGAGACTGGAAGAAGGGAGTGGGCTGACTCATTAGGGGGAGAGTAAATGGGAGTATGTACTAAGGTGTATATACGCTTATATGTGACAGACTGACTTGATTCGTAACTTTCACTTAAAGCACAATAAAAACTATTTAAAAAAAATAAAAAGTAAAATAAAAAATGTCATTGGAATTTTGATTGGAAGTGCATTGTATATATAGATGGCTTTTGGTAGGATAGACATTCTTACAATGTTAAGTCTTCCTATCCATGAGCAAGGTATGTTTTTCCACTTACGTAGGTCTCTTTTGGTTTCTTGCAGTAGTACCTCGTAGTTTTCTTTGTATAGGTCTTTTACATCTTTGGTAAGATTTATTCCTAAGCATTTTATCTTCTTGGGGGCTACTGAATGGTATTGATTTGGTGATTTCCTCTTTGATGTTCTTTTTGTTAATGTAGAGGAATCCAACTGATTTTTATATGCTTATCTTGTAACCTGATACTCTGCTGAACTCTTCTATTAGTTTCAGTAGTTTTCTTGAGGATTCCTTAGGGTTTTCTGTGTATATGTCATCTGCAAATACAGATAACTCTACTTCCTTGCCAATCTGGATGCCCTTTATTTCTTTGTCTAGCCTAATTGCTCTGGCTAGGACCTCCAGCACAATGTTGAAGAAGAACCCAGTGCCTTCGAGTCGATTCCGACGCGTAGCGACCCTATAGGACAGAGTGGAACTGTTGAAGAAGAGCGGTGATAAAGGGTATCCTGTCTGTTTCCCGTTCTCAAAGGAAATGCTTTCAGGCTCTCTCCATTTAGGATGATGTTCGCTTTGTATAAATGCCCTTTATTGTGTTGAGGAATTTTCCTTCTATTCCTGTTTTGCTGAGGGTTTTTGTCAAGAATGGGTGTTGGACTTCGTCAAATGCCTTTTCTGCAACAGGTGATAAGATCATGTGGTTTTTGACTTTTGTTTTATTTATATGGTACATTACATTAATTGTTTTTCTAATATTGAACCAACCTTGCATACTGGTATAAATCCCAATTGGTCATGGTGGATTATTATTATTATTTTTTTTGATATGCTGTTGAATTCTCTTGCCTAGAATTTTGTTGAGGATTTTGGCATCTATGTTCATGAGGGATATAGGTCTGTAATTTTTTTTTTTTTGTACTGTCTTTAGTATCAGGGATATGCTGGCTTCATAGAATGAGTTAGGGAGTATTCCATCCTTTTCTCTGCTTTGAAATACCTTTAGTAGTAGTGGTGTTAACTCTTCTCTGAGGTTTTGGTAGAACTCTGCAATGAAGCAGTCTGGGCCATGGCTTTTTTTTGTTGGGAGTTTTTTGATTACCTTTTTAATTCCTTTTTTTGTTATGCATCTATTTAGTTGTTCTACTCCTGTTTGTGTTAGTTTAGGTAGGTAGTGTGTTTCTCAGAATTCATCCATTTCTTCTTGGTTGCAAATTTGTTAGAGTACAATTTTTCATAGTAATCTGATATGATTCTTTTAATTTCAGTTGGGTCTGTTGTGATATGGCCCATCTCTTTTCTTATTTAGCTTATTTGTTTCCTTTCCTGTATTTCTTTAGTCAGTCTGGCCAACAGTTTATCAATTTTGTTAATTTTTTCAAGGAGCCAGCTTTTGGCTTTGTTAATTCTTTCAATTATTTTTCTGTTCTCTAATTCATTTAATTCTGCTCTAACTTTTATTATTTGTTTTCTTCTGCTTCCTGATGGATTATTTTGTTGTTCTCTTTCTATTTGTTCAAGTTGAAGGGACAGTTCTCTGATTTTGGCTCTTTCTTCCTTTTGCATGTGTGCCTTTATTGATATAAATTGACCTCTGAGCACTGCTTTTGCTGTGTCCCAAAGGTTTTGATAGGAAGTGTTTCCATCTCATTGCATTCTATGAATTTCTTTATTCCCTCCTTAATGTTTTCTACAACCCAGTCTTTTTTGAGCAGGATATTATTCAGTTTCCAAGTATTTGATTTCTTTTCCCTGGTTTTTCTGTTATTGATTTCCACTTTTATGGCCTTATGGTCTGAGAAGATGCTTTGTAATATTTCGATGTTTTGGATTCTGCAAAGATTTGTTTTATGACCTAATATGTGATCTATTCTAGAGAATGTTCCATGTGCACTAGAAAAAAAAGTATACTTTGCAGCTGTTGGGTGGAGTGTTCTGTATATATGTCTATGAGGTCAAGTTGGTTGATTGTGGCATTTAGATCTTCCGTGCCTTTACTGAGCTTCTTTCTGGATGTCCTGTCCTTCACTGAAAGGTGTATGTTCAAATCTCCTACTATAATTGTGGAGCTGTCTATCTCACTTTTCAATGCTGTTAGAGTTTGTTTTATGTATCTTGCAGCCCTGTCATTGGGTGCATAAATATTTAATGAGGTTATATCTTACTAATAAATTGTCCCTTTAATCATTATGTAGTGTCCTTCTTTATCCTTTGTGGTGGATTTAACTTTAAAGTCTATTTTGTCAGAAATTAATATTGGCGTTTGTGATCTTTTTTAATTGTTGTTTGCCTGATTATTTTATTCCATCCTTTGAGTTTTAGCTTATTCGTGTCTGTAAGTCTAAGGTGTGTTTCTTGTAGGCAGCATAGAAATGGATCGTGTTTTTTTATCCAGTTTGCTACTCTCTGTCTCTTTGTGGGTGCATTTAGTCCATTTACATTCAGCATGATTATAGATGAGTTTAGTGCTGTCATTTTGATGCCTTTTTTGCGTGTTGTTGACAATTTCATTTTCCCACTTACTTTTTTGTACTGAGAAGTTTTTCTTTGTAAATTGTGTGTTCCTCATTTTCATAGTACTTGAATTAATTTTTGCTGAGTTGGTATGTTTATTTTGGTTTTTATTTTGAAGTATGGAATCGTTAGACCTCTTTGTGGTTACCTTAATATTTACCCCTATTTTTCTAAGTAACAACCTAACTTATATTGTCCTATATCACCTTGGTTTCCTCTCCATATGGAAGATCTATGCCTCCTGTATTTAGTCCCCCTTTTTTTGATTATTGTAATCTTTTACATTTTTTTTATTTACATAATGGCATTAATGACTTCCTGTTTTGAGCATTTTTTTTTCATTAATCTTAATTTGTTTTTGTGATTTCCCTATTCGAGTTGATATCTGGATGTTCTGTTCTGTGACCTTGTGTTGTGTTGGTATCCGATATTGATTTTCTGGCCAAAGAATTTCCTTTAGTAATTCTTGTAGCTTTGGTTTGGTTTTTGCAAATTCTCTAAGCTTCTGTTTACCTGTAAATATCTTAATTTCACCTTCATATTTGAGAGAGGGTTTTGCTGGATATATGATCCTTGGCTGGCAGTTTTTCTCCTTCAGTGCTCTGTATATGTCATCCCATTGCCTTCTTGCCTGCATGGTTTCTTCTGAGTAGTCTGAACTTATTCTTATTGATTCTCCTTTGTAGGTGACTTTTCCTTTATCCCTGGCTGCTTTTAAAAAATTTCTCTTTATCTTTAGTTTTGGCAAGTCAGATGATAATATGTCTTGGTGATTTTCTTTTCGGATCTCTCTTGTATGGGATTGGATAAGCATCTTGGATAGACATCCTTTCGTCTTTCACGATGCCAGGGAAGTTTTCTGCCAACGGGTCTTCAGCTATTCTCTCTGTATTTTCTGCTATCCGTCCTTGTTCTGGAACTCTAATCACACACATGTTATTCTTCTTGATAGAGTCCCACATGATTCTAAGGGTTTCTTCATTTTTTAAAATTCTTTTATCAGATTTTTCTTCAACTATATTGGTGTAAATTGTCTTATCCTCCACCTCCTCCACTCTGCATTCCAATTCCTCGATTCTACTCCTTTGACTTCCTATTAAGTTGTCTAATTCTGTAATTTTACTGTTAATCTTTTGGATTTCTGAATGCTTTCTCTGTATGGATTCTTGCAGCTTATTAAATTTTTCACTATGTTCTTGAATAATCTTTTTGATTTCTTACACTGCTTTATCAGTGTATTCCTTGGCTTTTTCTGTAGATTACCTTATTTCATTTTTGAGGTCATCCCTGATGTCTTGAAGCATTCTGTATATTAGTTTTTTTTATTTTCTACAGCCAGCAATTCCTGGAATGTATCTTCATCTGGGAAAGATTTTGATTCTTTGATTTGGGGGTTTGTGGAAGCAATCATGGTCTGCTTCTTTATGTGGTTTGATATTGACTGCTGTCTCCGAGCCATCTATAAGATATTGTAATGAATTATTTTATATTTGCTCACTGAGTCTTATTTTGTTTTGTTTCAATACACCCAGGTGGGCTACTGGATTGCACTATCTTGATTTTTGTAGCCTTTGAATCACTTATGTCCTGTTACCAGCTGGTTGGACTTGTTATCAGATATATGAGCCTATGAGTCCAGTCACTCTTCTTGAATAGAATCAGCTTAGGTATTCTAATAGTGGGTCACCTAGTGTGTGGTGTAGTCTGTCACCTATTAACTTAGAGGAGTAGTGGTGATGGTTGTATGCAGCAGGTTTTAGTAGTGGCATGGGGTCACACTCCGAGGAGGGCAGTTTGCTGACATCCTTCTGCCACATGCCAGTGTGGTAGGAGCATCTCTGTTCTCTAAAGCACTCTGGTGGGTGGGCTCTGCAGCTGTAGTTTAGGCACCCAATGCTTGTACCTCTAAAGATTGGTAGGCATCACTATCCACTATCCTCAGACCCCTTTAACAGGTGGCTAGGTAATATGGGTGGAGCTTTAGCCCTCAGTTCCCTGCTGTGGATCAGTGAGGGCTCTGTTTAATAGGTAGAGAGGTATCAGACCTCCAGAACTTGTCTTTCCAATGCTCAGCTAAAACAATTACAGTCAGATGTCTATCAGAATTGCCTTTGAGTTATAATAGCCACCTGGTTCTCTGTAGGAATGAAAGCCAGGGACCGTTGATCTCTTATGCTTGGCTGGAGCTGGTTCTGTATTATTATTTCAGTTTAGGGAAGTCAGGGAAGGATTTTTTCCCCTGATTGTTAATTGCTGTTTCTCTCAGGCCAGGAGAGTGGGTTATGAAGAAAAAAAAAAAAAAACAAAAACCCACAGAGCACTTCACTCCCTGGCCCAGGGACTTCCAATGTTAATGAAGCCAGCTTGGGCAGGGATAGGAGGGATCAGATAGATAAGAGGAGCTAGATAGACATAGTTACTTATCTTGTTTAGCAAGGACTGTTTTATCTGAGATTCCAGATGGATGTGTAGCCTGGGTGCACTGGCTGGGTTGAGATTGCCCCCAAAGGTTAGGGCTTTGTCCCATGCTTGCACCGTCTTAGGAAGCTGTGATCAGCTCCTCTGCACTTAGTCCAAACCCCAGCACCAAGGTTTTCTGGCTGGGACACTGTGCTTCAGGCTCTGAAACCAGTCACTGCTTCCCCATGGTTTCTCATTCTCTTGTCAGCCGTGTCAGTGTGTAGCCTGCATGTGCTGGCTGGGTCCCTGCTGAGGTTACTCCAGGGGGCTAAGGCTGCATCCCGTGCTTGCCCCATCTCAGTAAGCCACAATCAGCCCCACCACTCTGGCTCCAGGGAACTGTGAGGGATCAAGGCTCTGGCGTGGCAAGCCAGCTCCGGAAGCAGTCACTGCTTCAGCGTGTGGCTTTTTGCAACCCTGTCCCTCAGGTCAACTCCTTTGTTCTGTGTTTGATGATCAGGGTTCATAGATTGTCATGTATGTAATTGATTCACTTGTTTTTTCAAGTCTTTGTTGCAAGAGGGATCAGCAGAAGCTTCTACCCAGTGAGCCATATTGGTCCCGCCTTTTTGCCAGCTATTTTTAGATACCTTGCCCCATTATTCTGGGGAATGGCTTTGTTTCTATGCCCTGGCCCATTTCTTCTTGTTTTGTTTTCAGATTTGGGGGGCGCCTAGTTCTCTGTCTTACTAAGTCTCAAGGTTCCATACTCAACCCCCTATTTCTCTTTTATTTGTTTCTCCTCTAACCACACCAGTCTCTTCACTATATCTCAAACAGGCACCCTCCAATCTCAGGGCCTTTACTCCCTGTCTTAGAATTACTGTGTTTATTTGAACTACATACCAACTAGCTTGGAATTAAAATCACTCCATTGCCTTTTTTCATTCTTAAACTTAGATGCAAATAAATGCCTAGCTATAGTATTTCATATTCCTTTGATTGGCCTGTTCAGAACCTCTTGCTCTTATAGTAGTCCCATTCACTTTATCAGTATTCCTAATTTCTCACTTGATCTATTCAAAGAAGAGAGATAATATATTTTTCTTGAGATGCCTCTTTACATCAAGAGCCAAAAAAAAAAAAACCCTGTTTTTTGTCCCTTTCAAAATTTCTTATTTATTTTAAATTCTTCAGAATAGTAGCAAACTCAATAAATTACCCCCTTCCCTATCACATTCATTTTGAAAACTGAGATCATTTGCATACAATTTAGCACTGGAACACATTAAAGAAAGCAACTCATAAAAATGTTTTTCATAGAAGTACCATTTTAAAGTGTAAAAAAAAATTTCTTTTAAGAAACATATTATTTCCTGGGATATAGGACATGACCCCTAATTTTTAGTAGTCATAATTGAAAATTATTTTTATTAACTCCTTTATCCTGTGTTTTTATAGTTTATATTTAGTAAGTCTCAAAATTTGATCTCTATGAAGTCCAGAAAGAGCTTTTTAAAATTAAATCTAGAAATGTAGATCACTGCCACTCCATGTTAGGTATTCCTTACATTTTGCCTTCTCAGAAGCACAGTGGAGTCTTCTTTCCTGAAAAAAAAAAAAAAAAGAAAAGACAACATCTATTACTGACATTGTCTTCCAAATTTTATTATATGATCCACTCTCTTCTGTCACACTTTGGTTTGTCTGTAACAGGAATGAAAAGTCATTGCAAAGAGTTTATTGTTTCACACTCTGAAATTGTCAGAAGTTTAATCATAAGGATTTCATTCACTCATTCATCTAAAATATTCTGTGGTTGTTTTTGTTAGGTGCCATCAAGTCAGTTCCAACTCACAGCCATCCTATGTATGACAGAAGGAAGCACTACCTGGTCCTGAGCCATCCTCACAATCCTTGCTATGTTTGAACCCATTGTTGCAACTACCATGTCAGTCCATCTCCTTGAGGATCTTCCTCTTTCCTACTGATCCTCTAATTTACCAAGCACAATATCCTTGATCAGGTCCCTCCTGATTTTGTAATTTTAGGCAGAGTGGATCATATGATCATTCAATTCAAAATGGCCAGTACTTGTCCATTTCAGTACACTAATGCTTAGGATGTCCATCTTTATGCGATAGTATGAAATGGAAATATAACAGAAATTTAGATAGTTATGGTTCTTGCCCAGAAGGATTTAAAGACTTTCTCCCTAACGTGTAGAGCTCAACTTTATTTTCTGTTGTAACCGCCAAGAACTGGTAAGTGCAATGGAAGATCTTTAACATTAAGGCTCACCTTAGAGAGGCGTTTTCATGACAAATTTATTTTTTAATTCAAGATGATGACATTAATACACACCCAATAATTTTTTTGCCCATGTCTCATGGAATCATGGAGCTATCACTCAGTCAATATGTATATATGCATGTGTGTTTTCGTAATTTCCTAGTGCTGCTTTAATAGAAATGCCTCAAGTCATTGAATTTAAAGAAGAGAAACTTATTTTCTCAGAAATTTATTTTTTAACAATTAAGCAGGTTAGAAATCTGAATTTAGGGCATTGGCTATAAGGGAGGCCCTTTCTCTGTTAGCTCTGAGGGAAGATTCTTGTTTCAGCTTCTGTAACCCCAGTGTTCTCAATTCCTTGGTGATCTTTACATGGCATCTGTCGTCCCCTTATTTGTGCTTCCTTGTCTCTGTGTTCATCTCCTCTTTTTATAACTCAAAAGTAATTAGGTTTAGGGCACATTGGTATGGTCTCATTAACATAATATTAGATTGCATTATGGAAAGTAATCACATTGCGTTGCATTGCATTAATGGAAGTTAAAATTTCAGTACACATTTAGGAAGGATACAATTTAATCCATAACATGTTTACATACACACACACACATTGTTGCTGTTAGTTGCCCTTGAGTCAATTCCAACTCATGGTGACCCAATGTATGTAGAGTAAAACTGCTGTATAGGGTTTTTGAGGCTGTGACCTTTCAGAAACAGAATGCCAGACCTGTCTTTTGAGGTTCCTCTGGGTGGGTTTGAACCACCAATTTTTCTGCTAGTAGTTAAGCGCTTAAACATTTTGTGACTGCCAGGGAGATATATTACAGTAAAACCTGTGTAAGGTGGAAACCTGTCAGAAAGTGAAAACTCAAAATATTTTCCACTAATAAAGAGAGATAGAAAAGTGGAAAGACTGACCTTTATCAAAGATGGAAAACTTGCAAGGTCTGGAAAAACAAGGCAGTCCTGTTGCGTTCTGGCTCTCGCAGGTTTCACTGTATATATACAGATATACCAGTTGCCTTCCAGTTGATTCCAACTCATGGTGATCTCGTGTGTTTCAGAGTAGAATTGTGCGTAGTTTTCAACAGCTGTGACCCTTCAAAAATAAATAGCCAGGTTTTTCTTCTGAGGTGCCTCTAGGTGGATTTGAATCACCAGTCTTTCAGTTAGTAGCACTTAAATATTTGTGCCACCTAAGGGCAAATAGGTAATTATATATCATCATTATTGTAATTATACCTTCAAAAATATGTCTTAATTCATTCTCCTTTATTTTATTTGAATAAGATCTCATCATCTTTTCGCCTTCTAATTCTCCTTGTCTCTGGTTTCTCTCTACATTCATACTTCAAATTGGCAGTAAAATTACCCAACTAAAGCACACACTTTTCAACGGTTGCTTATTGTCTATAATATGAAATTCAATGTTCTCATAATGTTTAAAAGGCATATAATATTCTGTCAAAAACCACTTTGCCAAACTCATTTCTTCCCTCTTTCCCAGCACTCCAACTACTTCCTACACTCCACAAGACTATATAGAAGATTCTAAATGCATTGTTCAATTTTGTGTATTTAGTAAATTGCTCAGACAAGTTTCTCTTTTTGAGTATGTTCTACCCTGATTCTTCTACTTATTCTCTCTTCTATATTCCACTTTTCCACCTATTTTTCATTTTTTTTAATATAGCAATTTGCAAACATTTTCATTATAATTAAGCTAATTAAAAAGAAACGTATTTATTCACTGTTGATTTGATCTTTTTGAAGACAAATCAGGCATTTGTCTCACCCTTTATAATCAATCCTAGAATCTACAACATTCTTTATACATAAAAAAGGAATACATGGATGAATGAATGAATGATTTATTCTGAGTGAAAAGTGGGCCATTTGTAGATTCTGGGTATAGTTCTATTAATAAGTTAGCTCCCACAAAATGATATATTTGTGTTGTAATTTGTTTTTTTTTTTTCTTATGTGACTTATTCAGGTGATTATCTACTACATGTGATTAAATGTGTATTGTGTATTTGTGTTTTTATATTTATTTTATACATTTCTGTCATTAAATATTTCAGTTATTTTCTACCTTTTGCTAATACAATTTTTAAAATAATTACATTTTTATATTCTGAATAAGAGGGGTGTTATTTTTTCACCAGAATTTTCACCAGCACTGGATACTCTTGCTTTTTTAATATTTATATTATTAAGTAGTGAGCTAAGTACTAATTATTAACTAGGACATTTTAATTTTAATTTCCATTTCTTAGGTTACTTTGCATTCAGTTTTGCAATTTTAAACTTGAATATTACGTACACCTTTATATAATACTTAAAATTACAGTATATTATTTTGTCCATTTTATGTCAATTCATTTGATTTTTCTTTATTTCTTGTAAGGATAGCGCAAGACTGGGCAGTGTTTCATTCTGTTGTGTATAGGGTCACTGTGAGTCAGAACCAACTCTACGGCACCTAACAACAACAAACACGTTAAATTTTTGAGTGATATATGTTTCATGTATTTTTTTTTAGTTGATGGCATTTCTTTAAATTTAATTTAAAGATTTTTTTCTTAAAAAGGTATTATATTTTGACAAGACTAATATTCCTTTTTTATATTCTTTTAGGTTTTAATTTGGTTTTATTTAACAGTATTTTTTTTTTTTCACATTGCGTGGGTTAGAATTTTAAATAAGAGTAATATGGAAAATAATGTAATTTCCAAAGAGACACTATTCCTATTTCACAACCTGCCAATGTCAAGAATTAAACAGTATTGTCTCTTATCCTTAGTAATACAGGGATTGGTAAAAATTCTTATTTTACAATCTAATTTTCCATTATCTCTGAAAATGGAAACTTCATTGTACCAGTTACTCAGGGAAAAATCTTTTCAGTTTCCATTGATACCCCTTTCTCTCTCACCTCACATCTAATCAGTCATCAAATCCCTTGAACACTTTCTTCAAAATATGCACAGAGCCCAAGCACCTCTCACTTACTCCACCTCAACCACCCAAGTCTAAATCATGTGTAACTTGCTTGATTACAGTTGACTCCCTTTGCCCTACACCTTTACTGATAAAGCCTGTTTTCTAAATGGCAGCAATAATGATCCATCTATATCGTAAGTCAGGCCTTATCACTTTTCTGCTCAAACCTGCCCGTGGCTTCTCTTCTCTCCTCTCTCATATTGGATTCTAACCCCTATCAATGGTATAAACCAGGTTCTGGAAAACTATTTCTGTAAGAAGACAATTAGTAAATATTTTCTGCTTTTTAGTTCATAAATTCTAAATGCACTACTCAAGTATGCTGTGGTTTTGGTCAAAGTATCCATTGACAATATGACAAAATAAATGGTTGTGTCTGTATTACAAAAACAGGCAGCAGGCAGAATTCGACCCTTAGATGTAGTTTGCCAGCCCCTAGCCTAAATGATGTCGTTTCCCTCTGACCTTATCCCATAACTCACTTCTTCACTCATTTCTTTGAAACCAGTCAGGCATTCTCCAACTTCAGGTCTTTTGCACTGGCTATCTTTTTTCCTCAGGGTGATCATCCTCCAGAAAGCTGCCAGATTCATTTCCTCATTCCCTGCATTCAAAGCTCTGTTTAACACACAGATTTTTCCTTACCACCCTCACTCTTTATTCCCCTAACTCTCCTTTATTTTTCTTCATGGCATTTACCAAACCTGATTTTTTAGTTACTAAAAAAGTACATTACACAAGAATAGGACTATATCTGTATTGTTCACTCAAATCCTTGGACCTAGCACATAGCTATCAATAACTATTGAACAAATAAATTAATTAATAATAAAACATGTCTTACATTATTATTGTCATATACATGATGATTTATAAGTCTATTAATAGCTTTTTCATATATTTTTTATTGACTACTTGTTCTTATTATCAAAGCTTCCATATTATTGAATAAATTCTTTTTATTTATTTTACTGTTGGCTCCAAATATTTTTGAATTATCTTTTTTCCCCCAAGAAGTAAATTTTCTGATATTTTATATGACTATATATAGAACCTTTGAGTTACAATCTGTTTTATTCAAAATTCTATGGAAATGGATTCACTGTTTTTAGTGCCTATTTTTGTGCTAGGCAACTCTCATGTCTATTTTTATTAAGCACAAAGTTTATTATTTTTTAAGAGTACTTCTTTTTGGTATTTCTGCATGACCAAGTACAACTTCTTTACTCTTGCAGTGAAGCCTCTTTACTAAGATGAGCCTGGGTCTCTTTTCATCAACACAATATGATAGAGAGGGGGTTAGAGCTCAGGGAAAGTCTGGGTGGATTTGAATCCAGCCTCTTAACTATCACCCTGTGTTTCAGTGTCTGCATCTACAAAATGCTGATAATAATGGTACTCCTTTAAAAGAGTTCAATAGAGTTAGTAGGTTGTGAACATTAAATGATTTTACAGACATAGAGCACTGGAATTTAATGATTATTAGTTTAATGTCAGTTATCATCATCATTATCAGTTTAACCTAGTGTGGTTAACACATCATTAAAAAATAAATAAATAAAATTTTTTCTTCAAATTTTTTTCTGCTATTATTTTTACAATGTACTTTATCCTCCATATTTCTTCCTGTGATAGCATTTATAATATCATTAAAAATTGTCAGTATGTCACCTGTCCCAAATTCCTCTTATTGGTTTCATTTTATCGCCATCATTTATTTTTTAATTTTATGAGAACTTTTAAAGCATTATTTTGTTCTAAAAAAAAAAAAATCTATGATTTACTGCTCATGTTGTATTTTTAAAATCAGAAATTACATTTCACATTCAATAAATTTAAGCCAACAAATATTTGTTGGGCCCTTAGTCTATGTTACATATTATTCCAGGTGCCAATGATTCTTTCCTAATCTCAGATTTTTATCTCTGTGTTTCTGCTACCTCTATATTCACATATACCATATATATGCTGGAAAAAAAATTAGCAAAGCATATTTACAAAAATATCTTGCAGAGGGGGGGAGTATTTGGCAAAAAAATGTAGATAGTGCTCCTTACTTACATAAAAATATGGTACAACATGCTCTTGATTTTTCTTAAAAATGGCATTTGTGAAATTGGTATGATAACAGAATGTGTTAATGTATAAATGTGTTAAATGGTTAGATAGTGTTAAACAATTAGAAGAATAACTGGCACATAGTATTTTGGAAGGAATTATAAGCCCAATAATTTAAAAATTCAAATAAATAAAAAGATATATTTTATCTACTTTTTCCTGAATCTTATTACAATTCTTTGTCATAAGGAGAAATATTCTGTTTCTTCAGATTATTCTTTCTTTTAAATTGCAACTTTTTGTGTGTGTGTTAGACAATTTTTCTCTTTGGTTCTTTTTTAACAAAGGAATTGACTTTAATATTGTGACTTAAAACAGGCCTGTCAGAGATTGTGGGAAACCCTCATCTCTTCTGTCAAGTCCTGATGAAGGGGAACGATAGCTTTCCTGTAGCTGATTTGATCATTAGGAAGATCTGAGAATTGGAAAGATAGTGAGAGAAGATCAGAAGGAGAGGTTGGGTAGCTTTTCTTGTTTGTTGTGGAAACAGCTAGACTCTAGTCGGATCTAGTTGTTCATCAACTGGTGTAGCTGCACTAGCTGAAAACCAGTCGTTTTAGTTCATACTCACATAGCTTAGCCCGGTTATTAGCTTTAAACTTCAGCCTGGGTTAATTGCCACATTGAGATCTCCACTCAAAGCCTTCCAGCACCTCATGGGAGTCACAGAGGCATTGCTGGGAAGGCCATTGTTTTCCAAGGTTGGTTCAATGTAGTCCTCACCTCTTCATGTGAGGAGAGTTCCAGTCTAAATATGGACTTGTGGCAGGTCATGTGTCCCATTGGTTTTTCCATCTATCTGGTCATACATGTACTTTTCTAGCAAAAATGTATTTATATTTTTGACACTTAAGTGCAACTTCTTTTTCTAGTTTCCAGTACTATTTTTTTTTTTTTTTAGTTGGATAGGCATTTAGGTATTTGAAGATGCAGCTGGGTGGTGGGCAATTTAGGAACATATTTTCATATCACAAGTTCAAATCTCACCAGAACCAAATAAATTTTTTAATGGAAATTCCTCATAGTTCACAATGTTCATAAATGTGATTCAGCAAAGAACCATATCTTCTTACTTAAAAAATGGAATTGATTGATGAGGAATGGCAGGATTTTAAGACCAACATTTTCTTAAACGCACTTTGCATATGGTTCATCTTAATGTCATGTGTTCATGTGAATCTTAAAATAATAGCTCTTCTCAGTGTAAATGAAAGCAAGGCTTGAAATGCAGTATCTTAATTATAAATGTTATGGGTCCACTATTCGAGAGGGCTTTTCTCCAGAGATTACGAATTGAATGAAGTACATCCAATTAAGTACCAGATTGACAAGAGTTTTCCTTTATGCTCACTGGCAACCCTCAACTAACTCATTCAGAATTAGAGATGCAAGTACTCTCAATGACTGCAGGACTCCACTTGTTACTCGTTCTGGCATTTCTGTCTCTGCTTAATGGAAAGACTGGAACTCTTATTCTATTAAAGTATATATATTTATGAAAATAAATTCCCCTAGTGAAAAATATCAAAAAGAATATTTCCGTCCATTTATTCAAGCACCCAAAGAGATTTTTTAATATTGTTTTCTGAATATGTTATCCACAAGTAAATAGCTCAGAACCAAATTAAGAAATATTGTCTTCCAAATAATAATTTAGTGCTTATGTGAAAGCAATTTATACGGAAAATATATATATACACATAGGTGAAGATCAAACAAGGCAGATATGAATTGAATTAAATGCTCAAGTGTGCGAGCATGTGTGTGTGTATGTGCATAGAGATGGAGATACATACTTTCTCAGAAATTAGGACAGTGTGATTTATAACAAAAGAAGAGTGGGAACAAACAACCAATATAAAACTTTCCAGGGAGAAAAATTTCAGAAAAACACTATTACATAGGCTTACCGTTTCCACATTCATAAAAATATAGTCCAAAAAAATAAACAGATTCATTTGCCTCTCTACCAACTTAACAAAGATGAATCCTCAACATAAATGGAAAGTTTTTTGACAGCTGGGGTGATGTGCCTCAATGGTTCATTGCCAGGCTGACTGGTTTTGACCATCTGCATATTTATTTCTAATTTTGTAGTCGTCCAGCTGCAAGTATAGCCACATTTGATAATGTCTTCAATTAGCTCTGCAATCTTAATGGATATCATTATTTCTTATAACCACACTCTGATGGGTTTCATTCAAGGTTAACAAGAATAAAAATATATAACTGATAGAATTAGCGATCGGTAATTGTATCTCCCAATTCCCTATGAGAGTGACAAATATTGAATAGTTTTCAGCAAGTGTATGGCTTTATACTGACTCGATGTATTTTGGTTTGCCTCACCAATGATTTCATGAACTAACCCTTTATCACTCTCTTAAATAAAAAAAAAAGTTCATCTAATATGTTTTTCATGAAAGAAGTAGGTCACGTGTATTAATAGACCCCTAAAAACGTATTCCTACTTATTTTCCTTTACCTTGCGTTTGATTTCTGCCTTCTTAATCACCTCGTCCTTTAATGCTATAGAAACATGTAAGGTCCTCCATAAAGTAAGATGAAAGCTGAATTACAATTCATTTTTTCCTTGAGGCCTCAAATGATAAAGCTAGCTTCAGAAACCTGAGACACGCTGAGATTTAGCTGAAAGCAAGAAGAGGCTGAAATCTTTCTCACAACAGGAAAGCCTGCAGGCAAGTAAGGTGGACCAATTAAAGCTTTCCAAGTCATTCCCAGTGGTTCCTTAAGTCAGATGTTAATTATCACTAGACTCACTGGGGACTGAACGTTCTTTCTGTGTATCAAGGTCTGCTTGGACTTTAATTTGGCTTTGTTAAAATAACCTTTGTCTGTGAGGAAAGTCTTCTTTAACTTGTCAAGCTGATTAAGCTCTGCTATATACAACACTGGTGAGTTAATTTTGTTTTGAAGCTCTTTGATAACCATGCTAACTAAATACCTGTCCAGTATATGTCCACCAGTTAACTATTTTCAAACGAATCCCCAGAGGTAATCTCGAACAGTTTGGAACTTTTTGTTCCTTTGTTTTTACTATTTATAGCCAATCTTATTATATTTATAATCATTAGACAATAGATTAGAAATTCATTTTTAATGGTTCACACTTATAAAATTGTGTTTTGTTAAAAAGTAAAAATGAGAAAAGAAAAAGGAAATCATCTTACACATGACAGATATCATGGCTCTACTTTACTGCCTGAAGAAAAAAAAAATTAGATGATTGGTAGGTAGTGCCTGTCAGCCCTGAACTAAGCTGTCCTGTTGTTGGAGTGGCATAGTGGTTAAGTTCTACGGCAGCTAACTGAAAGGTCAGCAGTTCAAATCCGCCAGGCGCTCCTTGGAAACTCTATGGGGCAGCTCTACTCTGTCCTATAGGGTTGCTATGAGTCAGAATTGACTAGAAGGCAACGAGTTTGGTTTTTGGTTGGTTGCTGGAGTGTAATATATGTACAGTACATCTATATTACCTTATTGTGATTTCATGATATCTTCACCAGTGCTTTTAAAAACACAACAGTGTATTTCCCATGATGTGTCCATTTCTTGTGCATCATATGTTTGTGACAGAATATTTTTAATTGGACTGATAATTTGGAGCCCAGCTAGGTGCAGTAACTTAAAAAGAATCAAGATTTAGAGAGTAACACAACTGAAGTTGTGTCCTGGCCCTTTCTTTTACAGGGCATACAAATGACTTGAATGACTCTCAAACTCCTCATCCTTAAAAAGTGGATAATAATTCCAAGTGTGTGGGACATGTAAAAAGGATTAACATTAAATGTATGAGATGTACCTAACACAGTGCCTGGAAAAAAAAAAAAAACTGAATGTGTGTTAATAAACCTTATCTTTGTTATTATTACTAGAATTCTCATTCTGTTAGGGTGTTTCAAATTTTCTGATTATGGTCACACTAAGAATCCTACATAGCTACAGAAACTTTTTATGTTTTGCTGTAGAATTATCTTCAATTTTGAGACATAATAAGGAATTAATGCCTCCTGGGTATTTTAAAATGTTGCAGCTTCAGAGTTATCTAGAAAATTGTATATAAATTTTTTTTTCCCTGCAAATCTGCCTAGGCTGAAATGTGTAGCTTAATTGTAAGCACATGGTAGACATGGGCGTATTAAGCACTGTCTCATTTGTGCCTTTCTGTTTGCCAAATCATACAGAAACCACTAAAATAATTGAAGTGGAGAATGAGCCAATTTTCTGAGAGCTTTAGGAAGGACACGTGCTATATTGGGGGAATGCAAGGCCAGAAATATACAGTAGTATACCAGTCTCTGGCTAAGAATGGCATTTCCAAGTTTGGGCTAAATTTCATCAGTTGCCTCAGATCCAGGCCAGGAAGTAACTGGTACATAACTCTATATGGCCCAATTAGAGTTTCAACTCTCAGTGATGCCATTTCACTTTCCCCCAAAACCTCGACAGGTTTGGTTTTCTGTAAATTCAGGAGCTACATGGGGAAAACGGTCACAACATTTTCAATCTCCTTTCATACTTTTTTTTTTTTTCATACTAGTGGGAAACTGCAGCCCAGACTTTCTGTAAGGGATAAAACCAGCTATACCAGTACCAGTATCAGTTGTCCTGGAGTCCATCCTGACAAAAGTTGACCCCGTGTGTGTGAGAGTAGAACTTTGCTACAGAAGGTAGCCCATTGATGATTTTTCAGAAGTAGATCTTCAGGGCTTTCTTCCAAGATGCCTCTGGGTAAACTCCAACCTTCAGCCTTTCAGTAAGCAGCCAAGTGCATTAACCATTTGCATCATCCAGGTCCTAGAACAAGTTGTAACCCTTAGCAATGGAGCTGATTCCAACTCCTGGCGACCCTACATGTTTCAGGGTAGAACTCTGCCTTGTAGGGTTTTCAATGGCTGTAATCTTACAGAAGTAGATTGCTAGATCTTTTTTCTGTGGAGCCCCTGGTTGGATTCAAACCTCCAACCTTTTTGTTTGTAGTCTAGCATAAATCATTTGTGCTACCCAGAGACCTATAGGACTGTCTTTAATGGTAAATCAACAAGCTAGGATTCTGACAGTGGTTATGAGCTAGCCTGCTAACCAAAAGGTCAGCAGTTTGAGCCCACCAGCCTCTCCTTGGAAATCCTATGGGGCAATTCTGCTGTGTCCTATAGGGTCACTGTTAGTAAGAAGTGACTCAACGGGACCTAATAACAACAACAGCAAGGATAAGTTGCTTATTAAGCAAGAAGCCGCTCAAGGGACTTGACTGTAAATTCATTCCACCCCCATTGATTCTATACTGTTTTTCCCAGGATTAATTCTACTTCTACTTGAAATCCCTAAGTAGAATTGCTGATTAAACCTTCCTTATGGATTTTTCCTGAAAAATAATAAATGAATTTCCCAGAATATTGATAGTTAGCTGGTAGATAGATGCAATTGTCAATGGTGTATTCTCATTAGAATGTGAACACGTGAACATGGATATTTCCTCTGTCTTCAACACCTAGGCATCAATATCCTCCAAGAGAACTTCTAGTTTAGTTTCTTCAACCCAGAACACTCAATTCAGCTACTTTCAAGTGAACATATTTAAAAGGGGGCTTGAGATGAGTTTTTGATAACACTTGTGCCCATGGCAAATTAAAACTGAAGTAAATAGTGGGAAGGAATGGGCCAATCAGCACATAAATATAAAATGAATTCAAATAGGTATATCTAAAGCATAACATAACCTTATAATTACAGTTCAGTTTAAGGTATTCATCATCAGCCATATATTGAGTACTTACTATGAACTAAACCAAAAAAAGAAATAAAAACAAGTAAATAAATAAACCAAGCCCATTGTCATCAAGTTGAGTCCAACCTATAATGACTCTGTAAGACAGAGTAGAACTGCCCCGTAGGGTTTCCAAGGTTGTAAATCTTTCCAGAAGTGTTCGACCACATCTTGCTCCACTGAAGTACTGGTTGGTTTGAACCATAGACCTTTCTGTTAGCAGCAGCACACTTTAACCAATTCACCACCAGGGCTCCTGTTATAAACTAGACATTATAAAATAGACTGTTGATAAAACAGTAAAGATTTAACCCTTGTCTTGAAGAAGCTTGAAGCCAAGGAAGGGAGAAAAGGCCAGAGGAAACTGTTATCTGCAGCGACAGTGTAAGCACAGACGGTCACGAGCACACAGGAAAGGAGCACAGTATTCCTCCAGGGATACTTAGCCAATGGACCGAAGGCTCTCACCAGTTAGAGAGCACTCTCCTCCTCCCTGGGAATGAAACAGCAAAGCATGAAAAGAGTGCCAAGGAGAGTTTCTCTCAGGAAAGTCTCCTGACCAAAATGGGAAACCCAAGGAAAGAGAAGTTCTTTTCTAATACTTGTGACCTAAAAGGAACAAATCAGCGTGAAACGAAGGTCTTCTGTCTTCTGAATGAAGGATGATATGGTTTATCTCCCTTTGTATGTGAATCAGAACAACAACAAAAATCATGTTCCCACAAGAATTGTTTGGAGATTTCTAGGTATCGTGGAGGGAGTCAGCCTGAAGACACAACTGACATTAGAATGGAGGCCATGGAATGGAGCTACAGCCCAATAAACACAACTGTCTGAGTGAGCACTGCCTCAATGCTAAACACTTGTTGTATCAGCCAATGTATTCACTTTACTGTTTAGGACAATTCTAGGTTGTTTTCCCCTCCCCCCACATTTAAACAGAGAGTAGGACAAAACATTTTAACTGATGTACAGAGTGATAGAAATAAATGTCCTTAAAGATATTCTGATGTGATTTTTATGTCAGCATATGCCAGATGTTTTCCACTTGTATTAGACTAGATATTTGTGTTATATACGTATATATATATGTGTTTGTGTTATATATGTATATGTGTTATATATATATGTAAATAAGCCCTGGATCTGCGATCACATGCTAGTATTCTCAGGAAGCATACACAGTGATACCTGCTAATGTATTTCACTTCTTATATCATTGTGCTCCCTTTTGCTTACATTGAAGCGTTGCTTATATTGGTCACTGACAGAGGCAATCTGCCTAACTAGAAGGGCCAGAAATCTAATCTGCTGTGACAAATGAAAGAGACACATAATTGGCTATGTAATTCTAGGGTTGAACTGTTATCAATTTGAAGCAATTGATGTTCTCAGAACAACATTACACACAGCACAAGTGATTACAATTACTGTGGGGAATCGTTGAATGTTCTGTAATTTTCTATTGGGTTATAAAAATTAACGGAAACTTTTGGTAACTGGCATTTTACTTGCATATAATGATGATCTGAGCTTGGCTTCTTTGATGCAAAACAGTTGTGACCACACGAATATTTTCAGCCAATTGTGAGAAGTAGCTATTCTTAAACATAACGTGACTGTTTTCCTTCAAGTATAAAAGCCTTTAACTCTAGATTCTGTTAATGTCTCTTACCTGAATTACCTGCCAGATGGGGTACTTATTTTATTGACTGCAGCTCTGTTAACTCTACCAGCCTCGTATTCTAGTGAAACTTCCAGATAGCACCTATACTCTTCATCAGACTCGCTCATACACTTTGGGGCCCCAGAAATGTGTGTTTTAAGTATAACGTTTTAACATTAGGATTTGGGCTTTACTTTGGCATTTTAGCTACCACAGCAGAATGCTGTTGAAAATGGCCATGGTAGCATGTTAATGAATTAACAAAGTTAATTCTCACAAAGTTAGAAGTCTACTTGACTTATTTCTGTCATCAGAACTATGATTTTAGCGGCAGCAAATAGACATGTCAGGCTATAGTGAAAAAAGTGGCTGGACTTTCTGACTGGATTCGAACTGCAGATCTTTTGGTTATCAGCTGTAGTCCTTAACCACTACACCACCAGGGTTTCCATCTTCAGCAGAGAAGGTGGCAATCCATTGAAGGCATGTTTCCAAAGAAGAGAAATAAAATAGGCCACTTTATAAAAAACAATGGACAGCTTACTTAAGAAGGATAACTTTAAGTGGGTATTTTTACAGTTGGGAAAAGGAATATAATTAGGCTATTTATTTTTTGACCATTAAGATAAAAAGTTGACCAATACTTATGAATGGATACTTGGAGATGATAGAAAAGAATTCAGTGATTATGGGCCCATGAGATGATGAACTTCAAAACCCCTCTCAAACCTGGTCCCTGGAAAGTTTCTGCATTTGCACACCGAAATATCTGAGAATTAACAGCTTCATCCATTGTAATCCAAGCATTTGACATCCTTTTCTGACCTAAGCAAGGAGAGAATGAGATTGTTCTCTTTGGAAGAATACACTGGAACATGCAGCTATGTAGACAAAAAAGGCCTTCATAAAATAAAGGATTAGAATCACAAGTGACCATATGTTTTGATTATGTGGCAGCATATTAATAAGTAGGGTTTACACACACACACACATATATATATACAGAGAGAGATTATAACACTGTAATCCTTTTGATATGGAAACTGAACTGCTACCTTTTAGACTACAATTTTCTCATGCTCTTTGGAAAATTCAGTACGAGATACTGGACTTCCCACTACTATGGTGTAAGGTGTGGAGTCATCTCACAAAAAGCAATTTGACTTTTTTTCTTGATTCTTTCAAGCTGACCAACATCAGAGGCCAATGAGTGGGGGCTGACCAGACCAAGAAGGACTAATTGGGCGCCTGATGCTGACTAAGCCTCAGGAGGCATGATGTAATCTATCATGGCCATATGGTGAGGCTGATGAGATCCCTGAGTTCTGATGGAGCTTCCTGGTTGGTGACCATGCATGGGAGATTGTAGTGTGTCCCTCTTTGAGATGTGCAAGTGTCATACTGTGAGCTCTCCTAGATCTTACCCTATGTGTCTCTTTGTTTGTACCCTTATTGGTTATAATAAATCTGTAACCATAAGTATTGTATTTTTTTTTTAATCCTCCATTAATTCTATGAGCCATAACAGCCAATTAACAAACCCACAGGAGCAGTGAGGGCCAGCAGGAGCTGGTCTCTGACTGTTTGGCAGTGAGAAAGATGTTCTTCTAACCCGTGAACTATGATCTTGCTCTAGATGTCTAGGTCTGAGAAATTCTGGATGGGCAGCTGATCTGAAAGAAAGTGTCCTTCTAACTTGTGAGCTCTGACCTAGTCCTGGGTGGCTAGGGCTGAGAGGGAGAGTGCGCTACATGAGTGGCTGATGATGAGGATAGAGAAGTGGGAAAGTAAGATCTGGATCCATTTTCACAGTTTGGAAATTGGATTTATGCTGACACTTACCAGGCAGTTAGCAATTAAGGTGAGATTTGCCCACTGTGCTCCATGTTTAAAGCATATGGCCAATGGTAGAGCAATAAATGGAAAAATAATAAAGACATTTTACAGATCAATTTAGTGGAACATTTTATTCTGGTAATAAAGGAATTACACTTCCTAAGTGTTTACCTGAAAATTATTATCTTGATCTCCTATTAGCTTGAGTAGATTCTTTCTTTGGAGTTTTCATTTTTTGTTCTTGTTTTTGTTGCGTGCTGTCAAGTCAATTCCAACTAACAGCAACCCTATGAAACAGAGTAGAACTGCCTCCACAGGGTTTCCTGGGCTGTAATCTTTACAGGTGCAGATTGCCAGGTCTTTTCTCCCACAGAGATGCTGGCGGGCTTGAAGAGCAAACCTTTTGGTTAATAGCCAAGCACTTAACCATTATACTACCAGGGCTCCAATAACATCCTGTATATCACTCTACCATAGCTCTTCTCATCTCATATTAGAGAAGTTTGTTTGTGAGCATTTGGAGGGTAAAGATTCTGTCTTAAATGTTTGAATCTATATAGCCATCTCCTATGGCTACTAGAAAACAATAAGAATTTAATACTTTTTTGTCTTCAATAATTGACTGAATAACCAAATTTTTTAAATTCTACAATTAAGAGAAGACCCTCTGCTAGCTTCCGCTCTAGTTGAAAAATTGTTTAATTGCAATTGAAAAGCATAAAACAGATATGCAATCATTTTGCCTTTGCTTTCTTCCACTATAATGGAATATCTCAAGAAAGTACAAACATCAGCCTGAGTAGAAAAGAAGGAAAATACACTTACTCAGCCCTTCTTTCACATTTAAGTCACAATGGTTTTTATGATGGTTGGGGTTCTAAGAAAGAAAAATATTCCCACGTACAACTTTTATTCAGGAAGAACACTCATCACTCATGTATTTTTTTTTAACACGTGGGGGGGGGGTCACAACTTAAGGCTCTTGGGTCAAAGCCAGCCTTTTGTTTGTTTTATAAATTAAAATTTATCTGAACACACCTACAACCATTTGTTTACGTATGGTTGCTTTTGCACTACAACGGTAAAGTGGAATAATTGTGACAGAGGCCATATGGCCTGCAAAGCTTAAAATTGCTACTGTATGGCTGTTTATATGAAAAGTTTGTCATCCCCTACTAGGACATTAATTCACTCAAAGCTCTATTCCTTTGAAAACTTCTAATACTTTCCCAAAGCTCTTAAGTTTTTTATGTTCTTGCATAGATTTGAATTAAAAAGAGTTGCATCAATAGTACTGTTCCACATTGCCATCTTCAATTTACATTTCCAAAGGATTCTTAATAAGTTATAGACTAAGACATTTTTTGGTGTTATGACAGAAGTCTTGATGCTTTGAACCAAATTGGTTATATATATGTAACTATTTTTTTATTTATGCTAGTAAATTGGAAAGCCAATAGATTTCCTTGGGAAAAGTGAACCGAGAACTTTTTTGATCCTTCTTGAAAAAAATACAATTACTCTTCATTTTAACATGCTTCAAACCTAAAACTTTTATGTCATTATATCAAGCGTTTCTTTTGTATGTGTGCAGGGGTTGGGGGTGTTAAATATTCATATAATGAGACTTACAGATTCCAATTTCTGACTTGGGATAACAGTAAGGCATCCTTTTCCCCAATCTCTGCCTTTCTGCCCTTAGTCTTGGCAAAAGGAGAGCCATTTACGAGACCTACAGAGCTTCACATCCTATAAAGACAGAAGCAGAATCGGCCAGGACCCGGGATGACAATACAAAACTGCTCCAGGAAAGACTGAGAAATTAGGGACAATAAAAACAATAAATGAAGGAGTATTCCACAGAAGCAGAGGCCAGGAATTGCTACAGGCCGGAATGTCCTGCTGTTATGGATTGAATTGTGCCCCCCAAATATGTGTGTCAACTTGGCTAGGCTATGATTCCCAGTATTGCGTGATTGTCCACCATTTTGTCATCTGATGCGATTTTCCTGTGTGTTGTAAATCCTGCCTCTATGATGTTAATGAGGCAGATTAGAGGCAGTTATGTTAACGAGGTAGAACTCAATCTGCAAGATTAGGTTGTGTTTTAAGCCAATCTCTTTTGAGATATGCTTGAGAAGCAAGCAGAGAGATGAAACCGGGGACCACATACCACTGAGAAACCACAGCCAGGAGAACAGTGCATCCTTTGGACCCAGGATCCCTTCGCTGAGAAGCTCCTGGACCAGGGGAAGATTGATGACAGGGATTTTCCCCCAGAGCCAACAGAGACAGAAAGCCTTCGCCTGGAGCCGGCACCCTAAATTTGGACTTAGAGCCTTCTAGACTGAGAGAGAATAAGTTTCTCTTTGTTGAAGCCATCCACTTGTGGTATTTCTATTATAGCAGCACTACATAACTCAGACACCTGCCATCAAGAATCTTAAGGAGCAGCTCCTCTGTACTTCAAGATATCTGAAATCAGGATCGTGCTTCATTTTTCTCTGGAAAATATCTTTTGCATCTGATAACAGGCTTCTATTTTTCCAGGACAAACTAGGATCAGAACAAAAGCTCAACAATTTTCCTAACACAAATATACTCAAAACCACACAGTCCTATCAGATATTCTCAATATTGTTGCTTTTGGACAAAGAAAGAAGGAGAGAAAGAAACAGAAATAAAAGTCTCTTTCCTCCTGGTTGTTACCATTATTATTTAAACAAGTAAAGCCTGATGTACTTTTTTAAAAAATATTTTACTGTGTTTTAGGTGAAAACTTACACAGCAAATTAGGTTCACATTTAGCAATTTGTATACAAACTGTTTCATGACATTGGTTACAATTTTCACAATGTTCCACTCTATTGGTTGTGTTTCCATTGATCTAGATTCCCTTCCCTTCCTTGCCTTCTCATCTTTGTTTTAGGGTAAATTTTGAGTATTTGGTCTCATATAGTTGATTGTTTAAGGGAGCACATTACTAATGGGTGATATTGTTTATTTTATAAACCAATCTATTATTTGGCTGAGAGGTGACCTCTAGAAATAGCTTCAGTTCCAAGGTCAAAGGATATCTTAGGGAATAGTCTGGGGGTTCCTCTAGTCTCTGTCAGTCCAAAGGCCTGACCTTTTTACGAATTTGAATTTTGTCCTACATTTTTCTCCCATTCTATTTGGGACCTCTTATTGTGTCCCTGATCAATATGGTGGGTAGTGGTAGCTAGGCACCATCTAGTTGTTTGGGTATCAGATTAGAAGAGCTCGTGGTTCGCATGGGCTATTAGTCCTTTGAACTAGTCTTGTATTTGAGTCTTTGATTTTCTTCACTCTCTTTTGCTCCAAATAAGTGGAGACCAATAGTTATATCTAAAATATAACTTATATATGTAAACTTTTAAGACCCCAGATGCTACTAACCACACTCGGATGTAGAACATTATCTTTATAAACTATATTATGCCAATTTACTAAGTTGTCCCTCGATACTATGGTCCCAAGCATTTTAACCCAGTAAAGCAATCCAAGGAGTTATTTAGGTACGTCTTTTTTTTTAGGAGGTCTCCATAACCTTACCTCCTATGTGCTTTATTTTATATATAGATACAGATACAGATATATGTGCAGCATACACAAACATGTGTATATATATATATATATATATGCCTACAAATACAACTGGAGCATGGGTGGTGCAGTGGTTAAGAGTTTGGCGCTAACCAAAACGTCGGCAGTTCAAATCCACCAGCAGCTCCTTGTAAACCCTATGGGACAGTTCTACTCTCTTCTTTAGGGTCACTATGAGTTGGAATCAACTGGACGACAATGGGTTATAGATACAACTATACATTCTCCTGTGTTTACTCACACACATATTCTTTTGGTTGTTATTAGTGCTGTTGTGGAATTATGTATATCATAGCATTTAATGAAATTGTCCTTTTTTCTTGTATATTTCTTAATGTCTTCATTTACCTTGGTCAAGTTGTTCAGATTTCACTTATATTTAGTGTTTCCTTTCCCAGCACCATAACTAACAAGTGTCTATCATCTAGAAAGTGATTTCCTCTCCCTCCCTCTCCCATCCCTGGTAATGTCAAAGAATGTTGCTTTCTGTGTATATATCTACTCTTGACTTTTTATAATTATGGGACCATACAATATTTGTCCTTTTATGATTGACTTATTTCACTCAGCATAATGTCCTCCAGTTCATCCATGTTATAAGAAGTCTAAAGCCTGAGGTCTTAAAGAAGAAACTTTTTCATTGATGTAAACGTCGTTACAATTTCTTCTTTCTCTCTTCTATCACCAAGCTAAATCTCTTGAAATAACCTATTAAATGCATTGTCCCATTTTCCTCCCTAACTAATTGCCATCAATTTTATGCATTCCTAACTCCCCTGAAACTGGAATGTCTGAAATCATTTAATTCTTTTACATTAAATTCACTCAGGATTGTTTTTTCTTGTTTACCTGTATATAACTGAAGTCTAAGCAGCCTTTGTTTCTTTTGATCCCTTACTTCTTCTTAAGATACAATTCTCCATTTACTTCTGCAAAGCTGCAAAGCTGGATCTCAAAACACACCAATCTCTTGTTGGCCAAAAATATGTGTTCAGCTGCCTATGGGACATCCACCTTTGAGTGTCTTCCAGGACACTTCATACCCAATATTTGAACATCTGAACTTATCATCCCGTAAACCTGCCATTCCTCCAGTCAACACTCTCTAAGTGAGTGATGTTAATGCCTACCAAGTTGCCTTACACTGGACCCATCCATTTGATTATGGTGTTTTGGCACTTTTTTTTTCTTTTTTTGCCTTATTTTCTTACCCATTATGTTTTGTTTATCAATGTAGTTTTGAAATTTTAGATGCATGAAGTAAGAAGAAAGAGAACAAAATTAATATTATTTTAACTTTCGTGTTTTTAGGTTTAAATTGTCTTACTACTAATATGACTTTGAAGCCTTATTAATATTTTTCTAGATATTTCTGAATTACAACAAAACCTGACCACACATTTATAATGGTATAATCAACTAGCCACAATTTTTATTTAGGTTGTTGAAATGTTAGAATGCTGCAGTGTAGGTGACATATGCAATATGATCTGATTTCTTCCACATGCGTGCTACATATGTACAGAATTTACCCAGACAAGCTGAAAATGGTGCACAGCCTCCGAATATATCATTACTACTACCTCTCCTAAAAAATTTTCTCAGATTTACCCTATTACTAGAAAAAAAAAAAAAAAAGGCAGTAAGAAAAGTTGGAATGATGTGCACAATTCAATTCAAACAAAGAAACATTTCTTTCAACTTTCACAGGTTTTGCGGTTATCACATATAGATTTAAAATTAAATTTCAATAACTAGGTGATTATATCAGCACCATTGAGGCTGTCAAATTGACAGAATGTCTTAAAGTGATACTAACACACCTACATCTTTAGCACTTAAACATTTTCCCTTTAGTTATTGGAACAGATGGTAGGAAAAGCACATCTTGGAAACCACTTGACTAACAGGAGTATAACTTATCCTGAATAAATAAAAATGCAAATTAATCTTCTTTGCTTTAAGACCTTTTGAGAACTCATTCCAAAAAAGTTAGAGATTTGAATATAAGAACTAACACTTTTTTTTCTTTTAATTACAAGCAAAACAGGAAAAATATGAAAAGTTAATTGCAGAAATGAAGACATAATCCACTACATTAAAAACAACTATGATAAATCATAGTGATGACTGTATCTGGTTAGTAGACCACAGAAGTGGAAGAGTGTCCAGACGAAAGCAATAGTGTTTGATGAAGACTGTTAATGACTACTGTTCAAATAAGGATGACTTCTGAAAATACTGCTACTCATGTGAACAGATTTTTAACTTCACACAATTCAGCTACTGATTGGTGATATACACTTGTATTAAATTTCATTCTGTCTATAAATTGAAAGGATGCTGAGATTGGATAAAAAGGATTAAGTTTTTGATGAAAATGAACCAGTTCACTTTTTCTTGAGAGACACAAATTTAGCAACTGACTTATTGGCTTACTATATAACCTTACCAAATTTAGTTCACTTTCCTGGGTCTATATCATGAACTGTTAAAACATGGTGATAACGTTATTTGCATAAATTGTGAAAATGTGCAAAATTCCAAGTATATTGCACCTGAAGCTATTTTAGTTCTTTATAGTAAAGATGGAGCCCTGGTGGCTCAGCTGCCAACTGAAAGGTCAGCAGTTTGAATCCACCATTGGAAACCCTATAGGACAGTTCTACGCTATCTTATAGGGTTGCTCTGAGTTGGAATCCACTGGACAGCAATGGGCTTATAGTAAAGATACTATGCTAACTAGAAGGAATTAAGGACAGGATGCTGCACATGATAACCAGATTCTTCCATCATGACTAAATTTTACACCGTGTACATTAATTTAAAGGAGTCCTGGTGGCATAATGGTTAATGGCTCGGCTGCTGACTGAAAGGACAGCAGTTTGAACTCACTATCAGCTCCTCAGAAGGAAAGAACTGGTAATCTGCTCCTGTAAAGATTATAGTCTAGGAAACCCTTTGGGACCGTTCCATTGTGTCGCAGAGGGTAGCTATGAGTCAGAATCAACTCAACAGCACACAACATTAACACACATATTTCATGTTAGTGTAAGTAAAAATCATATATACTCCCCAGAGAAATAACATTTGAAACATGGAATACGTACTACCATAAGGCTAATTTCCTGATACTTATTTAAAATTGAGAAATGTCTTGTAAGTTGGTAATCAAAGGTATACAACCATCACATATAAATATTCAAACCTTATAATTCTTCAAATATACTTGAAAATGTGTTTATGTATCTGTTACAAAGACTAAGGCCCATCATCTCTCTGATTTCCTTGTGGTTTTCTTAAGACAGAAAAAATTTAGCCAACAAAAATGAGGAGATTGCATTGCTCATAAGCAAACCCTTCTCCTTCTGCCTCCACTCTTTGCTACAGTGGGCCAAGGATAGATTTTAATAAGTTAAGGGTTTCAGTAACTTCGCAGAAAACCTCCCACGTTTCGATTTTACCACCTAAATATCGGACTCAGGATCTCCTTTCAAATAAAGGGGTGTGGGAGTAGTAGGAAGAGAAGGGGTTTGTCCTAAGACAGAGATAATTTTAGTCCTAGTTCACACTTTTCCTTCCTTTCTCTAGCTCCCTTTTATGTTTCTCTACAGTTGTATCATTTGTCATACTATGTAATTGTCCCTTTATTTACTTATTGGCTGTCTCTCCTCTCTAGAATGTAGGCTCCGTAATGCAAGGAATTTCTCTGTTTGCTTGGCTACCATATCCCCACTGCCTGGAACAGAGCCTGACACACAGTGGACACTTAATATATACTTATTGAATTAAAGCTCCCCTTTTTCTGAAAGACCTATCTCCTTAAGTAATATCCCAAATTATCTACCCTCAGGTTTCTTATTTCCCTAGCCAAATTTCAAAGGAAGATTGGCTATATAATTTGCAAGGCCCAGTGCAAAATGACAATATGAGGCCCTTAGTTAAAAAAAATTATTAAGAATTTCAAGAAGACAACAGGTGAGCATTGACCAAGTGCTGGGCCTTTCTGAGTGTGGGGCCCTGGGTGACTGTACAGGTCTCATAACTCAAAGGATGCTAGCCTTGTTCTAAAGACTTTATGTTTAGGCTTTTATGTACCCAATAAGGTAACAGATATTCTTTAGCTTCACTGTGCATACCATCCCTTAGAGATGGTCAGTTATAAAAGGGATTTGAGTTGGGGAACAAAAGAAGTATCTGAGTTGAAACAAGAGAGAAGAAAGGCTACAGGGCAGCTATGATAGAGTGGCATTGCCATTCAAAGCATTCAGCTTAATTAGCCCTCCGGGTGATTAGCAATGTTACAGCTGAAAATTACACACTTGTTGGGCTGTGCCATGGTGTGCTGAAACAGTCGATGCCCTGCATTAAGCGGTATGTGCTCTCATTTCGGCAACAGTGGTATAAGGGATCATGTAAATTTGAGGGAACAAAACTGCAAGTTGAAAAACAGCTAAGAAGACAATTGATATGCCAAGTAGGACTGCCTAGGCAGAAGAGGAGACAGAGTCTAATTAAGACTGAATATTAAAATGGCCCAAGGCAAAAATGAGACAAAATGGGTGAAATGAGATATTTTGGTGCTACTGTCATAATTACAACTTTTCTGTGACAGCCTTTCTTTTATGTGCTCTTTGGTGCATCACACAACGGGTGAACATAGTGGGGACGGAATACAAAGTTAATCATTTACATTTTAAAGCCCAGTTTTTCCTGGCGTTGTATATTTACATAATCACAACCTTGCCAATGTCCATCATGTTTGCATAAGTATATTTGATCTAATAAAATGGCATGCATCTCAATTAAAAACAAAACAAAACAAAACTATGTTTAAACTACTCAAACGATGCTAAACTTACCCAGGATTTTTTCTTTGATCAAAATATTTTTTCTAGTGTCCTTAACCCAAGTGCCCCTCCAAAAAGGAGCCTTATTATTATTATTCTCATGCCTCCACTCCAGGGCTATAAAATTAATTTTATGCTTCTGAAATGTTCCCAGTATCTAGAATTAGAAAATACACTTCGTTAAAGCACACCATGAAGATGAAGGAGCAATTCCTCTTTAACATGTAAATAAGTGCTAACTCTTCATTTTAAAAAGAAAACACTCATCATTCAAGATAATAGAGGCTTTCTTTTAGAAGCTAAGTTTATATCTTATCAAAAGGAGGAAAAATGCTATCAATAGGCATTAAATTAACATGCTTATTTCAATTCAAACATTAAATGAGGTCTAATGATATGCATTGTTTCTTTGGTCTAGAAACTTCTCTACCCCAACTTTCTAACAATAAAATATAACCTTTCTTGTGACATTTGAGGTTGGATAGTTTCTGGTGATTTACTTGATAATGATATCACAGATAAGTCATGGTTGTCGACAACAGACTGTAGCCTATGTTAAGAATTTCCCAGGGTAAAAGAAGGATGTGTAAAAAAGGACAAAAGAAGTTCTTACACAAAATTACATTTGAAAATGGGGTAGTTAGAGGTGGGGGGAAAAAAAACGTTTTTCTCAAAGCCGTGATCATGTAAGAACAGCTGTGATGACTGGATCTGGGCCAAAACCTTAACAAAATCTCAAACCTGTTAGGATATATTTGAAGCAAGGTGTCAAAGCCAACCATTAGTTAAGAGGAGATAGGTCATAATTAAATATTGGACTCATGCCATCCTTGTTACGTTGAAGTCAAATTAGACAGTAGACTAATGTGAAAATAATCATAAAATAAAATGAGGGACGCACTTTGGTAACAGTATTTAATTCAGGTGACTTAGTGCTCAGACCTGTGCCCTCACTGACCTATATATAATTCTGACACATTCTGTCACTTGATTCAGAAACTGCAGATCTATTTTCACAATTAGACAATCCAGGTTTAAAGAAGAAATAGTGAACCATTTTGTAGGTGACCCACATTAGACCGATGGCTGCATATTTTCTCCTTGAATAATTTGACACGTGTGTAAGCAGAATATTAAAAAATAAAATGCTTTCCTCATATCATTCTTCATCTTTCCTTTCCTTACTCTTCCCCCCCCCCCCCAAATTGACAGTTTCATCGAGGTAAGATTTTTCTTTTTTCCTCCAGGTCTCTCTCTCTCTCTCTCTCTTTTTTTTTTAATATGTCAGGAAATCAGAAGGTTAAAACAAGAGATGCCTTTTGTCTTCCAAGCCTCTGCCTCTAAACTCATCTGTATCATTATTCCTTTAAGCCAGGGTTGCAATTTTGTTTACTCTTCAGTGAAATCTAACTTTTGGGGAAACTAAGAAGTAATTTTCAGTTATAAGACCCATGTACTAGTAAAACAAAATGTGATACAAAAAATTGGAAGAAAAGAGGGGAATTAAATATCTAAAATTTAAAAACAATGGTAATTTAGAAGAGAAACACCACCTTATAATTCATTGCAGCCTGCATTTTTTTTAACATCAGCAATAAGATATTCATCCACTAGTTATCATGTAAAATATGTTAAAAACATAAAACAGGATTCTACCATTATGTACATTCTAATATTACCAAGAAGGAATGAAATACTACATATGTTGTTTAATAAAACCAAAAGATTATATGGAAATAACTGCTCAGTTGATGGTATCTTCTAATCAAATGTAAACTCCATGTAAACAGGGATTTTTCTCTCTCCTGCATCCCCAGAGGCTAGCTCACCAGTGACGCACATACAGAATGAATAATATATCACAAACAATAAGTGCCCGAATATTTCAAAGATAAATCTCATCAGGGATTAGAGTATCTAGAAAAACATCGTAAATATTCATGTCCTTTTGGTGAAATATGAACAGAATTTGGCAAGATAATGTCTTGGTGGACATTTCAGACAGTAGAAACTACAGGAAAAAAAAAAAGGCATGTTGTTGTTGTTAGATGTCCTCAAGTCAGTTCCCACTCATACTGACCCCACGTACAACAGAAAAAAAAAAACACTACCTGGTCCTGCACCATGCTTACAATTATTGCTATGTTTGAGCCCATTGTTGCAGCCACTGTCTCAATCCATCTTATTGAGAGTCTTCCACTTTTTTATGATCTTGTATTTTATCAAGCATGGTGTCCTTCTTCAGCGACGGGTGCCTCCTGATAACATGTCCAAAGTTCATAAGACAAAGTCTAGCCATCCACCCTTCTAATGAGCGTTCTGACTGTACCTCTTGCAAGACAGATGTGTTCATTCCTCTGGCAGTCCATGGTATATTCAATATTCTTCGCCAACACCATAATTCAAAGGCATCAATTCTTCTTGAGTTTTCCTTGTCATCATCTAGCCCCACTATGCATATGAGGTGATTGAAAATGCCAGAGCTTAGGTCAGGCGCATCTTAGTTCGCAAGGTAACATCTTTGCTTTTTAACACTTTAAAGAGGTCTTTTGCAGCAGATTTGCCCAACGCAATATATCATTTGATTTGACTGCTGTTTCAAACATTTTTCCATTTATTAACATGTTATTTATTGGTTCAGTTGATTTTTATTTTCTTTATGGTAACGGATAATCCATACTGAAAGCTGTAGTCTTTGATCCTCATCAGTAAATGCTTCCAGTCCCCTTCCCTTTCGCAAGCGGGGCTGTGTCATCTGCATACCACAGGTTGTTAACGAGGCTTCCTCTAACCCTGATGCCCCGTTCTACTACATTTAGTCCAGCTTCTCAGATTATTGGCTTATTTGGTGAAAGGATTCAGCACTAATTCACACCTCTCCTAATTTTAGGCTAAGCCATATCCCCTTGTTCTGTTTGAATAATGCCTCTTGTTGTAGGTACAGTTTCCCCGAGAGCACAATTAAGTGTTCTAGAATTCCCAGTCTTGCATTTTTCAATAATTTGTTACGATTCACACAGTTGAATGTCTTTGCATAGTCAATAAACATAGGTAAACATCTTTCTGGTATTCTCTGCTTTTAGCCAAATCCATCTGACATCAGCAATGATATCCCTCATTCCATATCCTCTTCTGAGTCTGGCTTGGATTGCTGGCAGTTTCCTGTCAATGTACTGCTGCAACAGTTTCTGAATTTTCTTCAGTATAATTTTACTTTCATGTGATATTAGTGATATTCTTAGATAATTTCTGCCTTCCCTTGGGTCATCTTTCTTGGGAATATGCATAAATATGGATATCTTACAGTCAGTTGGTCAGGTAGCTCTCTTCCAAATTTGTTGGTGTAGACAAGTGAGCACTTCCAGTGTTGCATCGGTTTGTTGAAACATCTCAATTGGTATTCCATCAATTCCAGGAGCCTTGTTTTTCACCAATACCCTCAGTGCAGCTTGGACCTCTTCCTTCAGTACCATTGGTTCTTGATCATATGCTACCTCCTGAAATGTCTGAATGTTGAAAAATATTTTTGGTACAATGACACTGTGTATTCCCTCCATCTTCTTCGGATGCTACCTACATCATTCAAAGTTTTTGCCCACAGAATACTTCAGGATTACAACTCTAGGCTTGAATTTTTCTTCAGTTCTTTCAGGTTGAGAAATGCTGAAAGTGTTCTTCTGTTTTGGTTTTCTAACTTCTAAACTGAGAGATGAGAGGCGGTTAAGTAAGGCAAAGGGACACAAAATCAGCATTATGTCACTGTGGTGTGGTGGGAGGAACTAGACTTGTTGAAAATGTACTAGACATAAATTTGGGGTGTGTTTGTGCATGTGTGAGAGACAGAGTTTGTATGTGTGTGTATTGAGAAGGAATAGAGGGAATATCCTGGGGACAAATAGGTGAGAGTTCAAAAATCAGTTTGAAATGTTAGGCAATAGAAGAAGGAGAGAAATGGGAACTTAAACAAGATAAGTGACATATATAATGTACAATATAAATATATATGACCTCTAATAAGCAGAGATAGTAGATAGATAAATATATAGATAATATAAACCTTTTTTTTTTTAATTTTAGGATAAAACCAAGCTGAATATATTTGTGGTGAAAAAAGAAGAAGGTCATGATGGCTCCCTAAATCAGGGGTTAGGAAACTATGATCTATGAGACAGTTTTAGCAGCCACCTGTTTTTGTAAATAAAGTTTTATTGGAACACAGCCACATCCCTTTGTATTGACTATGGTTGCTTTTACACTACAATGAGAGAGTTGAGTAGTCATAACACAGAGCATCTGGCCTATAAAGCCTAAAATATTTACCTTCTGGCACTTTACAGAAAAAGTTTGCTGGCCCGTACCCTAGATAAAGAGAAGAAAGGGGGTATACTTCTACAGAAATTTATGCAGTATATAAAAATGATTCAGAAAGAAGAGGGCAAACAACTGTTTCTCAGAAGCTGGATAGGCAGGGAGGGTGTTGAAGTCATAGAGTTAGAGTCACACATTTAATCCTAGAGTCTAATGCCGCTTGGGACATAGAAGACTATGCTATCTGCCAAAACGAGTGGCATGAATGGACCTCAGGGAATAAAAAATAAGGGTGGTTTAGCAACCACTGCTAGAATGTCAAGAAGCCAGTAGATCACATCCAGTCTGTTTAGCCCCAGGGTAGATGCTCTGTGCTGCATAAAATAATTCTTTGGTTAGATTAGCCTCTCTCTTTTGCTCTCTTTCTCTCTCTTTTACACTCTCTCTGTTTTGTCGCTGTCTCTGTCTCTGTCTGTCTGTCTCTCTCACACACACAGTAAAAGCAGCATTTCAATATAACCAATCAAACCTTAATAAATTCTGGGGAAAAAAGGGTGATATCGAGTCCAATTACTTCAACCCCTAATTTCTTGGTGTTTCAGGGAACTATATTTTTAGTAAATGGGATTGGAAATTTAAATTTGATTTTGAACACACCAGATGTTTGCGTTAGCTCTTTTCCAACCCAGGAGATTTATTTTAGAATAGAAATATCAACAGACAAATGAATAAAAAATTAAGTTTATTCCCTTGCTTTCAACTGGTGCTCAATATATGTTTTTGCTGCAGATTATGAGACTGATTATACAAATATGAGAATGAAAACACAAAATGTTATATTTAACACGATTTGCCAAACTAATCTTTGAGTCTTCTGTATATCTTTTTTCAAAAATTCTGTGCTGAAAAGACCTGGGCAGACATGGGGTGAAATTTAAGCTCTCCCGGCTATGAAGCTATACGATTTTTACAATTTGCTTAAACCTCTTGGGCCTCAATTTCCATAACTATAAAGTGATAGTAATAGTGTCTACCAAGTAGTATTTCAGGGAGTAATGGTTAGGTAAAATTATTGTAAGTGTCTAAGAGTAAATGACACAAGTGCTAAGTGTTCAATAAATAGCATATACTATTGTTTTTTTTTAATTATTGTTTTTGTAACTTCTCAGGTTTAATTTAAGTCCTCCAATACTCATCATTTTAATTTGGATTTACTGCAAATTATAGCAATAATGATTTAACTGGTGCCCTTGGCCCTAATGCTACCTTTCTCCAAATCCCCTGTGTGCTTTGATCAAATAGAATATTTTTGTATCTACCCTAACCATACTCAGGCTGAATAAACAATGTTGTTAGTTACCATCAAATTGACTCCAACTCATGGTGACCCCGTACGTGCACACAGTAGAACTGCTCCATGGGGTATTCAAAGCTCTTATTATTTGGAAGCAGATAATCAGGCCTATCTTCTAAGGTGACTTTGGGTGGGTTTGAACTGACAATGTTTTGGCTAGTAGCCAAGAGCTTTACCATTTGCATCACCCAGGGACCTTGAGTAAACAATACCCAGACCCAGTGTCATCGAGTCGATTCCGAATAAACAAACAAACAAAAAAATAGAAATCCAGAGATAGTGCTGGCTTCATACTGATTGATTTAAAGTCCAGTTTTATCATTTAAAACCCAGGTTCTTTTCAGCTTTCTGTTCTGCTGACAACTTTGTCAACTTCATCATAAAATAATTTTTCTTCAAATTACTGAGGTGGTTGACAGTAACAACCAGGGCTTGTTTGTATTTAACAAGAAAGAGATTGAGTCTTTTTTACTCAATTATCTAGAATTACATTGAGTTACATGACAGATTCATTTCCTTGGGGTTCCCTTATCCTTAGGCCAAACAGGTGCACTCCTTGAGCTGAGAGTGGTACAGTTCCCCTTAGACACTTGAGCTGCATGCTATCTGTTAGAATGAAAAAGTGGTTGAATAGATGCAATCAAAAATACTCACAATGAAAAAAATACTAAATATTTCCTACAATATTACTCTCAGTGACTCCCTTAGACTCAGTCAAGTGGTATACCTGTGCTGGGCAAGTCAAACCCCTGTTCTGTGTCCCATACCTGAAGGGGTTACTATTTGGTGTGACTTTTTCAAAATTTTTTCTAAATTTCTTTCTGGGCCTAGGACTAACTGAGCCAGAGTTCAAACCAATGGGGTATCCTCAGCCTGGACCTGTGCCTAAATAGACCCTAGTGCCCCTTTCTTCATTTTGTGATACCCTTGGACCTTTTACCATAAATATAGTGTCAACAAGATGTCCTGAAGAGCTTTGGGACTTTGCCTATGTGGTCATCTTGAGGACAACCTGATTAGCAGACCATTTCCTATGGGTGACTGACATTTCTTTAATGAGATCATGCAGCAAGAGACCACCTTAATATTTCTGAAACATAGACTTTGGGTGATCACTACTCATGATGGATGTGGGAGAATTTTAGGACTATGAGCTACTAGTGGTTCTCTGCCAATATCCGTTGACTTGAGCCACATGTGTGGGCCCTTGTTTTTTGACTCTTCCCATCTGTGTGACACAGGCTGAGCCACGTTCACTCTACAGCACCGCATACAGCAGCGATGGTGGCAAGCATTCTTTATCCTGTGTGTCCGTCATTGTTGACACTCAAAATATTTATTTTATTAACTTTTTATTATAATAATTTATTTAATTTTTTTTTCATATTCTCTTCCCTATGTTTGGCAGTTCTCCAGTGGTGGTCATGTGTATCTCCCCTCTTGAGATCTTTGCTCTGCAACACCAAAGGACCCTTCCAAAGGATGTCTTCTCTTTCTTCTGGATAACGTGGTGATACTGCACTCTCCTGCACCAGTTGTAAGTCATGCTCAAAGAAGGATTGATATTTCTTGTACAAATTGATATTTTCTTCACTCTTTGTCTACAGGCCTTTGCCTATCTTTCTCACTGGTGGAAGGCATGGGTGCCATCAATATTAAAAGAGATCATATTACTGTAATGTGATTATGTTTTAAAGATTTCAACAAAAAACATGGTTGGAAGATGTGTTGTCATACATTTATGCTATAAAATTCAAAATGATAAATTTAACATGACTAATAAAATGAATAGGCTCCCTGGTGGCGTAGTGGGTTTAATAAAATGAATGATCATTTATAGTGTCCTACACATTTAGTGGAGCCTTAGTGGTACAGTGGTTAAGTGATAGGGCTGCTAACCAAAAGGTCTGCTGTTCAAATCCACCAGCCACTCTTTGGAAACCCTACAGGATGGTTGTACTCTGTCCTATGGGGTCGCTCTGAGTCAGAATCAATTTGATGGCAATGGGTTTGGTTTTATGGGACACATTTGTTAAGGATTATATTTGTGGTCATCACCAATGAATCATGGTATTAATCTTTGAGAGACTTATTAGAAGCCAATATTCCAAGTGACAAGAAAGTTGATGCAGCATTGTAAGTAATGATGCAAGCAACATTAAATAAATGGTATCAAGGAGCTTCAGAGGCAAGAAATATGTATTGTTTGAATACAAGCAGCTCTGAAGAACAACAACATTGTGATAACAGCATTGCTTTTTTTTTTGGTGAGAGATATGGAATTAACCTATAATGATACTATTGAGAACACAGAAAAGATGGTTCATGGTCAGTAAGAAGACTCTTCATGTGCACTGGTTATGTAATTAAAAAATCCATCATAAATACTAATTCTCCACCATTATTCTAATTCGTCCTTGATAGATCACTTTAGTTCACATGGTCTTATGAATTTTATAATACAGTGTTTAAATCACATTGTTTATATATCAAGAAACCGCTTATTTTGCTGGAGCCTCACCCACCTGGTTAAGCCCTTGATAAAACAGTACTAAAGGCACTGCACTGCCAATGAGATATATCCAATATATCCTAAGATACAAAATATTAATTTCTAGTCTTCCACTAAATGAACTAATTCAGGATTTTATTATGTTGGGTTTAAATACCTAACCACTGGGATCTCTGAAAATATGTCTTCCATTATAGCTATTTCTATTAAATTGCATAAAATAAGTTTTATTTATTGCCCCACGTAATTTATAATAGTATATTCACATACCTTTTATAAATATGCTCAAATTATAATGAAACTTTATCCTGTAATTTGTTTGAAATCTAACCACAATGGCAGGTGAGTAGATTGAATATTTCATCAAGTCTTCTCACAAACTATTATTAAACTATTATTTTGAAAAAGATATCTATCAATGGTCATACTCTTTATTTTATCCTGATTTTTTATATTAGTTTTGCTCCCTAAAAGTGCCCTTTTCTAGACCTTGCCCTCTAAATCACAAGGCAGCTTATCGTTAGAAATCTAAGTACAGAGTACTTTATTGACAGTGACATCCCAAAAGGCTGCACAGTCCATGTAGAAGCTCTCACATGAGTAGTCCTGTAACAGATTATGGATGATTTTAAGGTGTCAGCTTTCTGCTAAGGACTGACAACTAAACCGTATCTTACACACAGCCGAATATCTTCATAAGGGATACAGCACTGAAAGCTGTCACTGAATTATCATGCCTCAGCAGTAAGCTTTTAACTGATTCATTGTAAGTCAAGTCAAATCAAGAATGGAAAGATAACATGAAGGAAAACCAGATCAATAACACTCTCCTGTCTTTTGGGAGACCCACTGACAGACTGTGGTTTCAAGGCAGCATGAAGCTCCCAACAAGAAAATGTGCTGTTAGCACAGATCTATTCTCTAGCTGCCCAGGCAGGAGGGTAATGTTACAGTTGGACAGACAAGGAAGATACAAGAGAATTGGGCTTTTTTGAATTACTCATCTTACGTAAATCTTCTCCCTATGGTGCAGAAGATAGTGACATGAAATATTACCAAATATAGTCCTTGGATAGCTTTAAAACCTATTACATTGAAGTCCAATGATTTAGGATTCATAGTTTAAGTTTTACAAACTTCATCAAGTTTATGTTTAACTTATCTTCTCTGATTGTAACTCAAATAGAATAAAATGCTGTCTTCTTTCTTAAATTGGCAGAATATTTTAAAGATGTACTTAGTGCCATTGAGAAGGACATTTGGAGAAAAAGGTTCATAAAAATCAAATGAGTGTAACTCTGATTTTAAACTAAGGCATCCTCTTTGAGTCGATCTTCTTATCATACATAGAATAAAACTTCTTTATTACTTATTTTGAAATATCTCCTTTAAGCATTACTTACTTTCTTTTCTAATAATCACAAGTATAATACAGAGGCCATCAATAACAATCTACTGTATATCTTATAGCACTATTTAAAAACTATTCACTTAAGAGACGTATATAAAAGTAGACTATTTCATTTGTAATAAAGGATATCATAAGGTGCATTCAAAGTTACCATCATAACTGAAATATATAAATCCATACATAGTAAATTTCCTAGCATTTGGCTCTATAAAAGAATATATTAGTAATATATTTTGTTTAATCTAATATTGGAAAATGATATTTGGAATGAGAAAAAACATATTTTTGTCATCATGCCAGTTTGAGGCACAAAGATCTAACAGGGCGCAGAGGGCTCAACCCATTGCTGTCAAGTCAATTCTGATTCAAAGCAACTCTATAGGTCAGAGTAGAACTGCCCATAGGGTTTCCAAGGCTGTAAATCTTTACGGAAGCAGACTGCCACATCTTTGTCCCAGGGAGCAACTGGTGGGTTCAAACCACAACCTTTCAGTTAGCAGCCCAACCTCTAACCACTGCACCACCAGGGCTCCTTCAGAGGACTAGGAAATTCAAATCTGAGAGAGTTGATTTCAGGTAGAAATCAGATTTTTCTCTTCCCAAAATTATCTAATTAAGAATCTCAAATGGGAACATTAAACATCAAGAGTAGTTTAAGGCTACCAAGTCTATTTGCCAAAGAATTTAAGAATTAGATTCAACTTTATAGATGCAGGTGTGGAGCCCTGGTAGTACAGTGGTTAAAAGCTCAGCTGCCAATCAGAAAGTTGACCGTTCGAGTCCACCAACTACTCCTTGGAAACCCTATGGGACAGTTCTACTCTGTCCTGTAGGGTCGCCATGAATTGGAGTCAACTTGATGGCAATGGATTTGTTCTTCTGGTTTTGGTTATAGATACAGAATCAGTGCAAGTTTACTTGTGAAAATCAATCCCTCTTCACAGGGAAGTCTTGTTTTGGTAGTGACTCAGAGTTGGTCATAATTTTAATCCCTTTTCAATATCCTCTATGTTTCAACTTCTTATTTAATTCATACATGTTTACTGCAGACATGACCTATTCAAATACTTAGAAGAGCCAGGCAGGTAATTGAATGGATATTTGTAAAAAATAACAGGGGACTCTCTGGACCATGACAAACTGGAAATACTGCATATGCTCTGCTGAGGGAGAAGCTGCTCTTTGCTGATACCATTTGGAAGAGTGGATGGGCCTAGTGTTTTCCAGAAAATGCAGATTATTTTGTAAAATTCCTCAAATATAAAATTTGCACTCAAATAAATTTAAACACTACACAGGCTCAACAAAATTTTGCCCATGGGTGATAAGTTGCTAGTGCTAGCCCAGGTCGGTGAAAGCATTCTGTTAAAAAAAAAAAAAAAAAAAAAAAAAGCCAAGATTTGTGATATATAGATAATTAAGATTATTTTTGTTGTAGTTCTTTACAAAATTCACATACCAAATAGGGGAGACTAAGCCCACCTATTAATTTGCATTTGTGGGGCCAAATCAAGAGTACGGATGTTCCCCTTTTCTTCTCCCTTCACTCCTGCATCTTCTGTCACTGACAGGAACATCCTAGCCCTCATGTACAATCTCCATCCACAATCTCCTGTTCAACCACAGAATCCCCTAACCCATCACTAGGCAGTAAAGTCACCTTTCTGTAGCACTGGGGGAAAGGACTATGGAGTGAATAGAGGATGGCTTTATCATCCAAATTCCTAGAGCATGGTGAAGAAGGGAGGGGCAACAGGCTCAATGTCCACATGTCTCCTTGGTCCCTAGAGTCACTTCACATTATGGAAAGGGGAATGATCAGTGGAGGACCAAAGAGAAGTTCTCTAAAATGTACAGTGTGGAGAAGGTGCTTGATGGCTGACTCTAAGCATCATACTAATGGAGAGCAATTTGAAAGCATTATGTTGGACATTGGTTCTCACCTGCCTTTTGTCCTTAGCTATAGTGGCACAGTAGTTAATAGCTAACCAAAAAGTCAGCAAATTGAATCCACCACCCACTCCTTGGAAACCATATAAAGGCAGTTCTACTCTGTCCTATAGGGTCATTATGAGTTGGAATCAACTTGAAGGCAAAGGGATTTTTTGGATACCACCTGTACAATATACTCTTATATATAATTATTGTCTTAAGGGATATAATGTCTACATATAAGCTTATAAAATCCTGTATAAATCTGTTTTTCACAGCTGAGTAAATCACTAATATTCTGTATCCTGTAAAGAAGGCTTGTTTAATTTTCTCTGGAAATATTCTGCTCACAAAGCAGCTGAGAATTTCTTTTATGGAGGACACAACTACAAATACTTTCTGTATGGGGCTTCTCACCTCTCCATTTTAAAGCATTCTGAAATCATTAATATACGGCACTTCAAAGTTGTAAAAAGTCATGGTCAGAGACATAATTTTTAAATGTCAAATTTTTATCTCCTCCTATATGTGAGCTGGAGGTGGTTAGTTCCAAAAAGAGGTTTTTCACTAAGGTATTATTAAGAGAATGGAAGATAAAAGGAAATAAAGAAAGAGAGGAAAAGAGAGAGAAGCAGCAGAAAAGATGTAGAAAAAAAACAAAAACCAAACCCATTGTCATCTGTTGATTGTGACTCATGCGACCATATAGGGTCCAGCAGAACTGCCCCATAGGGTTTCCTAGGAGTGGCTGTTGGATTTGAACTGCCTACCTTTTGGTTAGCAGCCAAACTCCTAACCACTGTGCCACCAGGGCTCCAAGAGGGAGACAGGGAGGAAGAAAAGAAGGAAGTAAGAAAGGAATGAAGGATCAAAGGAAGAGGTTTATACTCCTTAAAGATGGAAGGATGCTTTTAGGACTGTCTGAAAATTTAGTTTGAAAAGGTATTTATAAAGTGAATATAGTTCTCTATTCTCACGATTAATGGCCTCTTAGTCCACAAGGAAGATAGTGCAAGAAGAAAGTGAGGGTCACAAGTTAAGCACCTCCAATAACTTAGTAATAAAATTGAACCAGTTACTCTAAAATTCTTGGCAGTTTTTAAGCAGAGTCAGTTGCACAGGCCCATAAAAGGGCAGTCTGGCAACACATAAAATAATTTTAATAGTCTTTCTCATGCCCAGTGCACTGAACATCCTTATTTTAGAACAGAAATAGCAGCCATAATGGCAACAATGTTGTGATCAAAATGAAAAATAAGTTTATTTGCCAGAATTTTTCTGCTCATTTTAGAGTTATATTTTTCGTGAATAGTGAAGCATTCAAGTATTTGAAAAATTATTTCCATGAATACATAAACCCATAAAAAGTCCTGATCTTATAGTTTTGCTATTAATATAGGTGTGTTTCCCCACATGACATTACTAAGCAGAATTATGATAACAATAATTTTTACACTTGTGAAAAGTGAGGTACTTACAGAGATAAATTTAATGAATATGAATTATTTTTAAAAACAAGTTAGTTTTAATGCCAATGAATCAGTTCTTTTGGGATTTATGAGCATTTCTGGATGCAAGAAATATACAAGACACGTGACAAATTAAAGTTCTATTTTTTCCAAATTATCTCAGAAATCCCATGCAGGAGGTCCTCTAATAAATTCTTGAAATCAAAAATTAGATTAAACAAACCCACTGCCGTCGGTTACATGAATAATAATGCCCACAGGGACCAAAAGCTATTTCCTTCCAGCTAAGGTATTCTTTTTGCTAATCATTCTTTTTTTTTTTTTTTAGCTGTAATATTGAGAACTCTCCACTGGAACTCTGGTAATGGACTGGTTTGATGACAAAGGTAGCTAAGAGTAACACAGGAAAAGAGAAATGAAAATACCACAGTATTCTTAATCAATACAACTCTAGTTTTAAAATGGCATATTCAAAATTCAAGACTCTCTTGTAAAATGTTTTGTGTTGATTTTTTTTTTCTTCCAGGAAGGTAATATTTCCATGAATTAATGAGATGCCCCAAATTTCTAAAGCACTTACCAAATGTATATGACTAATTTTGAAATATCCTTTTTAAGTGTATTGCTTTGATTTCTGGCAAGATGGTGACACACACAGGCCTAAGATTCCAACCTCTCCACGTGAACACCAAAAAAAAAAAAAAACTAAAAATCTGTACTCAAAACTGTAAGAACTCTGAAAAAAGCAGATGGTTGCTGGGAGCTGCAAACAGAAACAATATTAAAAAAGAAAAAAATGGTAAGAAAATCTATTTTTCCACTGTCCTCACCCATTCCCCTCCTGGCACAGCAGCCAGACAGCTGTAGAGGCGACCAACTGACTCGTGGCTCTCCTATGCACTAAGAAGGGCCCTGAACTGTGGCTCTGAAGTAAATAAGACACATTCTGCTGGTGGATTGTTCGGGGTATACATTCTGACCAGTCTAGGAGTGGCCTGGAGGACTGAAAGTTCAGTCTGGCCAGAATTGAAGGTCTCATAGAGTAAGGGAGAGAGCAGTGAGCAGAGACTGAAAGCTGTGCCCACCCGAAGACAGATTAATCAGTTTGTCCTTTTTGATTGATTTTGGAGCTATGTGAAGGAGTGCAACTTTGATCTAGCCTGACCCGTATCTCTCACAAGGGCAGGAAAAAGAGTAGTGATCAAAAATTGAAGGCTGTGTCCACCTAGGACTTTCTCTTAGAAACTAGCACTTTCTAAAGCACAGTATATGTGCAGTAACTGAAAAGCTAACACATTGTAATATCCTAATATCCTGGATTCAACAAAAATCACTAGACAGTAGTTAAGGCCACATGAAAATGAAAACACAGCATGCCAAAACCTGTAATATGCAGTGAAGGCAGTATTCGGAGATAAATTTATAGCAATAAATACCTAAATTAAAAAAGAAGAAACATCTCAAATCAATAGCCCAACTGTACGATATAAGAAAGTAGAAAAAGAACAAACTAAGGCTAAAGTTACTAGGAGGAAGAAAATAACAAAGCTAAGAGCAGAAATAAGTGAAATAGAGAATTGAAAACCAATAGGGGTATCAATAAAACCAGAAGTTGGTTCTCTGAAAAGACCAATAAATTTGACAAACCATAAGCTAGACCAACAGAGACAAAACAGAAGGAAAAATTGAAAATGGAGACATTACAAGTAACCCAACAGAAATAAAAAGATCAGCATAGAATACTATGAATAATTGTACACCAATAAACTAGATAACAAGGAGGAAATAGAAACACACAGTCTACCCTAAAGTGACTCAAGAAGAACTAGAAAATCTCAACACACCCACAACAAGTGAAGAGATTGAATCGATAATCAGAAACCTCCAACGAACAAATGAAAAACATCCTGGACCAGATGGTTGCGCCTGGCAATGCTACCAAATGTTTAAAGAAGAATTTACGCCTATCTTGTTCAAATGATTCCAAAAAAGTAGAGGAAGAAGGAATATTCCTTAACTCATCCTATGAGGCCAGTGACACCCTGATATCAAAGCCAGGCAAAGATACCAAAAGAAAGGAAATTACTGACAATTACTCTTTATAAATATAGATGTAAAAATCTTCAACAGAATACGATCAAAACAAATTCAGTAGCATATTAAAAGAAGTGTACACTATGACCAAGTGGGATATATTCCAGGAATGCAAGGATGGTTTAAGACTAAAAAAATCACTCAGTGTAATGCACCACGTTAATAGAACAAAGAAAAAGAATCATATCAATGGATGCAGAGAAGGTATTTGATAAAAATCAACATGCTTTTTTTTGATAACAGCATTCAGCATGCTTGGAACACAAGAGAAGTTCTTCAACATGATTAAGGGTGTTTATGAAAAATCAGCTCCCATGGATGTGTCAGTTTGTCTTACTATGGGAGCTTGCATGTTGTTGTGATGCTGGAAGCAATGCCACCTATATTCAGATATCAGCAGGGTCACTCATGGTGGAAGGTTTCAGTAGAGCTTCCAGACTAAGACAGATTAAGAAGTAACTGGGTGTCTACTTCTGAGAAATTGGCCAGTGAAAACCTTATGAGTTGTAGCAGAACATTGTCTGATATAGTCCTGAAAGATGGCCCCCCAGGTTGGAAGGCACTCAAAAGATGACTGAGGAAGAGCTGTCTTCTCAAAGTAGAGTCGACCTAGAACAGATCCACAAAAGTCAAAGTAGAACCTTGAGTATATCCCACCTGAAATTAGAGACCATCTTCAAGAATATATTTGACACATTGAACACAAATAAACAAAGACCAGACGAGTTGTGGAATGACATCAAGGACATCATACATGAAGAAAGCAAGAGATGATTAAAAAGATAGGAAATAAAGAAAAGACCAAAATGGATGTCAAAACAGACTGGAACTTGCTCTTGAACATAGAGAAGCTAAAGTGAACAGAAGAAATGATAAGCAAAAGCTGAACAGATTGCAAAGGGCGGCTTGAGAAAACAAAGTATTATAATGAAATGTGAAAATACCTAGAGATAGAAAACCAAATGGGAAGAATGCACTGAGGATTTCTCAAGCTGAAAGAATTGAAGAAAAAATTCAAGCCTGAAGTTGAAATATTGAAGGATTCTACAGGGAAGGTACTAAATGATGCAGGAAGAATCAAAAGAAGATGGAGGAATACACAGAGTCACCGTACCAAAGAGAATTGGTAGACATTCAACCATTTCAGGAGATAGTGTATGATTAAGAACCAATGGTACTGAAGAAAGAGGTCCAAGCTTCACCAAAAGCATTGGTGAAAAAACTAGCCTCCAGGAATAGATGGAATATCATTTGAGATGTTTCAACAAACAGCTACCTGGCCAACTGACTGGAAGAGATACATATTTGTACCCATTCCAAAGAAAGGTGATCCAACAGAATGTGGAAATTATCGAACAATGTCATTAATATCACACAAGTAAAATTCTGCTGAAGATCTTTCAAAAACAGTTGCAGCAGTAGATCAACAGTGAACTGTCAGAAATACAAGTCAGATTCAGAAAAGGATGTGGAACAAGGGATATCACTGCTGTTGTCAGATGGATTATGGCTGAAAGCAAAGAATACCAGAAATATGTTTACCTGCATTTTATTAACTATGCACAGGCATTAGACTGTGTGGATCATAACGAATTATGGATAACATTGTGAAGAATGGGAATTCCAGAACACTTAATCGTGCTCATGAGGAACCTGTACTTAGACCAAAGGGCAGTAATTCAAACAGAACAAGAGGATACTACATGGTTTAAATCAGGGAAGATGTGCGTCAGGGATGTACACTTTCATCATACTTATTCGATCTGTATGCTGAGCTAATAATTTGAGAAGCTGAATTATATGAAGAAAAACGGAGTATCCGGATAGGAGGAAGACATATTAACAACCTGCAATATGCAGATGACACAACCTTGCTTGCTGAAAGTAAAAAGGACTTGAAGCACTTACTGATGAAGATCAAGGACCACAGTCTTCAGGATGGATTACACCTCAACATAAAGAAAAAAAAAAAAAATCTCACAACTGGGCCAATAAGCAACATAATGATAAATGGAGAAAAGATGAAAGTTGTCAAGGATTTCATTTTACTTGGATCCACAATCAATGCCCATGGAAGCACCAGTCAAGAAATCAAACCACGTATTGCACTGGGCAAATCTGCTGCAAAAGATCTCTTTAAAGTGTTAAAAAGCAAAGATGTGCCCCAAACCATGGTGTTTTCAATCGGTTCATATGCATGCAAAACCTGGACAATGAATAAGGAAGACTGAAGAAGAACAGCTGCCTTTGAATTATTGTCTTGGTAGAGAATCTTGACTACACCACGGACTGCCAGAAGAAAGAACAAATCTGCCTTGGAAGAAGTACAGCCAGAATGCTCATCAGAAGTGATGGTGGCAAGACTTTGTCTCATGTACTTTGGACATGTTATTGGGAGGGACCAGTCCCTGGAGAAGGGCATCATGCTTGGTGGAGTAGATCTGAGAAAAAGAGAAACACCCGTAATGAGAAGAATTGACACAGTAGCTGCAGCAACACACTCAACCATAACGAAGATTGTGAGGATGGTTCAGGACAGTGCAGTGTTTCGTTCTATCGTACATGGGTTCGCTATGAGTCAGAACTGACCCTACAGCACCTAACAACAACAACATGTGAAATCAGTGACCAACATAATGTTCAACAAAGAAAGATACAGAGCTTTCCCCTCAATTTTGGGAACAAGATAAGGTTTCCTGGGCTTACCACTGTTTTTTTTTCAAATTGTACTGGACATTATAGACAGAACAATGAGTCAAGATAAAGAAAAATGAAGAATCCAAATTAGGAGCAAAGAAATAGAACTATTCTTAGTAACAGATGACATGATCATATACATATGTAATCCCAAATAATCCTCAAGAAAACCTCCAGAGCTAATAGAGGAATTCAGCTAAATTGCAGGATGCAGGGTCAATACATGAAACTCAGGTTTCTGTATACCAGCAGTGAGTAATCTGAAAAGGAAATTAATTAAAAAAAAAAATCCATTTACAATAGCATCTGAAAGAAAAGATATCTAGGAATAAATTAAACCAGCAAGGTGAAAAATGTAAAATGAAGATATAAAACAGATTATAGGGGACCTAAAAAAATAGAAAGGCGGTCCACGTTCATGGATTGGAAGACTTAACATTGTTAAGGCCTCAATACTACCCAAAGCAATCTATAGATTCAATGCAATCCTGATCAAAATTCTAAGTGTCTTCTTTGCTGAAATGGAAAACCCAGTAACCAAATTTATATGGAATTGAAAAACACCCTGAATAGCCAAAGCAATGTGGAAGAATAAGAACAAAGCAGAAAAACTCACACATTCCAATTTCAAAACAAAAGCTACAGTAATCAAAACAGCCTGGAACTGTTATAATAATAGAAGATACATAGACCAATGGAATAGAATTGAGAATCAGGAATAAACATGCCTAAAATAAATCTGCTCATCTCAGGTATCTCATTCTTTTTAATCTAGAAGGACATGCCAAAGACAATGTCTGTCATCCAGTTATATGCATAGAATTAATAAACTATTGGTTTCAGCATGGAGCAGGGGAACTTCTAAAGAAGATGATAAAATGAGATTTTCTAATTTCCTTTTCAAAATAAAAATTAAGTGATCAAAGGAAATAAAAAGAGAAATTTTGCATTTGTATATGGGAATCAGAAAAGACATCTCCTTACTACTGCAAACTTCTAGGGTTTCTGCCTATTTATTACACATTAAAGGTGATCATAAAGAAGATCCTCAACTTTATTTCAGAAGAAAGTGGGAAGCAAGTAAAAAAAAAGCCTGGCATGACTCCTCTAAAATGCCTTCAACTGAAGAGCAGAGAATTTAATGTTCTGGGAGAATGGAGGCCACTCCAATTTGAAACATTTTTCCCTTGAGCATTAGACAGTATTTGTGGAAACCATGAAAATATGCCTTTCAGACCTCCTGCTATAGAGAGCAAAACTGATTGATGGCCTTAGCTGTTGCCTTTCTGAGTCCATCACCACTTTCACACTGAGACCACACTTTCTCAGCCAATGACTGAGCTCAGTGGTGGTCTAAGAAAGTCCCATTTCTGAGAAATATATGAATCCTCCAAGTGAAGGTGGGATCAAGAACTCCCTTAAGCCTGACTGAAACTATTTTGGAACTGCGTTGCAGTCTGTGTCTCTCCCTATCTAATCTTTTTTCCTTTTCCCTTTCCTTCATGGATGGGATACACAGACATAGCATCTGAAAGTTCTCTTGCCTTCTTTGGTTTCCTCCTAGTTATTCTTCACAGGTATTTCCATATACAGATCTTTTGCACATGTAATTCCACTTTGTGTTGCTGCTTGTGAGAAAGAGTGGCCTAAGAAAACAGGCAACAAGATAAGGATTTGCGACTGGTTCACTCGCCGCCTGGCAGGCTTCCCTGAGTAGCATGTTGTCAGTGATAGTCACTAGAAAAAAATTCAATGCCAAATTGCCTAATAAGTTCTCTTAGTTATCTAGTGCTGCTATAACAGAAATACCACAAACGGATGGCTTTAGCAAAGAGAAATTTATTCTCTCACAGTCTAGGAGGCCAGACTCCAGGATGCCAGCTGCAGGGGAAGGCTTTCTCACTTTTTTGACTCTGAGGGAATGTCTTTGTCATCAATCTTCTCTGGTCGAGGGGCTTCTCAGCACAGGGACCCTGGGTCCAAAGAATGGGTTGTTCTCCCAGCTCTTGTTTCTTGGTGGTATGAGGTCCCCCTGACTCTTTGCTCTCTTCTCTCTTTTACATCTCAAAAGACATTGATTTAAGACACAATCTAATCCTGTAGATTGAATCCTGCCTCGTTAACATAAATGCTTCTAAGTCCACCTCATTAACATCATAGGGGTTGGATTTACAATACATAAGATCACATCAGATGACAAATGGTGGACAATCACTCAATACTGGGAATCACAGCTTATCTAAGTTGACAGACATTTTGGAGGGACACAGTTCAATACATGAAAGAATTCATATACCCCTGGGAGATCTGGGAAAGCATCCTTGAATTGGGGAATGCCCCTGAAGGTGCAATATTTCAGGCATTTGAATGACAATGTGAAATAGTAACTGTAAGGGCAGTGGAGTTGATCGGTTAGTGGATAGCAACTGAAAGTTAAGCTATCCCTTTTGTCCTGCAGTAAAGGAGCAAATGAAGGTGACCAACAGATTGAGAAAATGATAATGAGAGCCAAAGAGTTTCAGAGACATTTTCCAGTGAAATTTAAATCCTCAGCCAAAGCAGGTTGGCATGTCAGAACATTCAGGGGTGACTCATACTTTCCTAGTAGAGAGAGAAATTACCCACCATTGGTAGACACTGCAGAGGCCTTTATCTGTTAAGGCAACAAGTACCCCCCCTCCCCACCCCGCCAAGGAAGATGCCCATATCCTCTCCAGACTGGCAGAGCAGTAAATGAAAAAAAAGGAAATCATTGCTGTTGAATCAATTCAGACTCATGGTATCAGACCCATCTGTATCAGAGTAGAACTGAGCTCCATGGAATTTCTTTGGAAACCCTGGTAGCATAATAGTTAGGAGCTACAGCTGCTATCCAGAAAGTCAGGAGTTTGAATCCACCAGGCACTCCTTGGAAACCCTATGGGGCAGTTCTACTTTGTCCTATAGGGTCGCTATGGTAGGAATTGACTGGGCAGCAAAGTGTTTTGGAATCTTTACTAAAGTAAATTTCCCGGCTGTTCTCCCGTGACACTGCTGGGTGGGTTGGAACCGACAACAGTTTAGTTAGCAGCTGAGCACAAACCACTCACATCACCCAGATACCTGACAGGGCAACAATAGCTAGGCTTAAATCCTGCCCTAAGACTACTGAGGACATGCTGGTTCTAATAAGGTTTGAAAGACACTATTCACCAAGGGAGCTACAAGAATTAGCTAAAATGTTCCAACATGAATGTGAGAAGTGCCATAGGATTGGATTTTAAAGCTGCTGTATGACATAGGCCAGAAGTTAAGACTGTATTAAATAAGAATCCAGTGCCTTGGAGACACTTTCTCAGGATAATTTAACAAGTACCCCAGTGGATTTGGTGAATTTGCTGCTAGGGTGGTTCTTTGAAGTATAGAGAAAGCTATGGTTGTTGGTAGAAGGAATAAAGACGATGAGAGAAATGGTAATGTTAGAATAGATATATTATGTAAAGACAGAGAGCCCACCAGAGGATAATGTTCCATGGGAGGGTTCAGTGGATGCAAAATTTACCAAGACCTTTAGAAAGGCATTTGCGAGAGGGAGTCAGCACCACAAGAAGTTCAATGGTAGCACTCCTACACAGACAAGAGCAACCAGTAGGAGAAAGAGTCACAGAGCTGGAATAGTTAATACACATGGAGACGATGAAGCCACCAAAGTAATAGAGAGCACAATCACTACAAAGACAGGCAAGGTTGAAAGCACCAGTAGAGAGGGTCGATCCAGGGGAAGCAGTGCAAATGTGGAGCTGTAAGGCATGGTGTCCCTGAGGGTAAAATAAACATCAGCCAACAAGAATCCAGTAAGCATCTACAATCAGAAACAGGCAAGAATGAAGATGGGGAGACTAAGGGAAGCCACGCCAAAAAAAGTCCATGAGCTCTCGTTCAGTTCCCAGACTTTAGCCAATTTTCAGACCCATAGCCCATTGATTAAAGATGTGGCTGTGTCCCCAGGAGGAAGAAACGTGCAATAATGTGGTAAATGTAAACTCTAATGACTAGTCCTTCCTCAAGAAGACAAATGGCTATTTTCTTGGATGACTGTACCCCAGGGAAAGGGGAATAACAAGACATTACAACACGTTTTACAGAGGGTCTGAGTTGACATTGATCCTCAGAGATACAAAACATCATACTGGGTCTCCTGGTAGAGTGGATACTTACTGAAGCAGAGTAGTTAAAGTGGGATCCTGGCTATACCTGGCTTATATTAGGCCCACCAGATCTAAGAATCCAACCAATAGTCATTTGCCAGTCCCTGAATATGTACTTAGAAATTAGCTTAAAACCCACATTGGGTATTGGTCTGTGGGGTAAGCACAATGTTCATTAAGAATGACAAATAAGAGATCCGGGGCCAAGATGGCAGACTAGGTGGACGCTACCGCGGATCCCTCTTGCAACAAAGACTCGGAAAAACAAGGGAATCGATCACATACATAACAATCTACGAACTCTGAACAACAAGCACAGACTTAGAGACGGAAAACAAGCAAATACGGGCAGACAGCGACTGTTTTCAGAACCAGGAGCCAGCGCACCAGACAGGTGACCTTCGGAGCCCAATCTGGGGCAGAGCCCAGGGGGGCAGACGGCACAGAAAGGGGGCCCACCCCTTCCCCCCCAAACCCATCCCGGGAGGAAGTTTAGCAGGTTGGCGCGGGCAGCGTAGAGGCACAGCCGGAGGGAGAAGCACCCGGGAGGCAGTGACTGACCTGAGAGGGGGGAGAACAGCATCCCAGCTGGGGTGCCGTCCCGCCGGGAGTTAGGCGAGAAGAAGACGGGGCGCGAGCGGGGGGGGGGTCAACTATATTTCCCTAAAGTGACCCCAGGGCGGGGCCCACACGTTCGTGTGGGAGGACGCACACCCAGTCCGCGCGTGTGGCGCGGCACACCAGAGGGAGAAATCCCCGGAAGTGTCTGGTCTCAAAGCAGGGAAAGCAGCATCCCAGATGGGGAGCCATTCCCCTGGGATCTGGGCGCGCGCGCGTGCGCGGGCGGGGCATGAGCAGGGGGTCCATTTTTATTACCCTGAATTGACCCAGGGGGCGGGACCACCTGGTCGTGCGAGTGACGCCCTCCCAGTTTGCGCGAGAGGTGTGGCACACCGGAAGGAGAAGTCCCCGGGAGGAAGTGATTGGTCCCAAAGCGCAGAAAGTAGCATCCCAGATGGGGTGCCGTCCTGCTGGGACTTGGGCGCGCGCACGAGCGGGGCGTGAGCGCGGGGTCCATTTTTATTGCCCTGAATTGACCCAGGGGGCGGGCCCACCTGGCCATGCAGGTGACGCCAACCCAGTTCGCGCGAGAGGTGTGGCGCTCCGGAAGGAGAAGTCCCCGGGAGGAAGTGACTGGTTCTGGAACGGGGAAAGCAGCGTCTCAACCCGGAAGTTATCCCGCTGGGATTTGGGCGCGCGCACGGGCAGGGCGTGACCGCGGGACCCAATTATAATCGCCTGAATAGACCCTGGGGGCGGGCCCACCCGTTCGTGCGGGAAACGCCCACCCAGTGCCCACGAGCGGTGCCGCGCACCGGAGGAAGTCCCCAGGAGGAAGTGACTGGTTTCCGAGCAAGGAAAGCAGTGTCCTAGCCAGGGACCCGTCCAGCCCGGATTTTGGCGAACGGGGGCGGAGCGTGAACGTGGTGTTCAGCTCTATATTCTGTGGTGCTACACTCCTAGTTCTCAGATCCCTCCCCCACCCTCCCCAGGCGACCCCATTAACATCCGAATACCCGGAGCCAGAGAGAGAATTCAGATAGGGATCTGACTGCATTTTTTTTTAGCCGACTACTTGGAAAATCTAGTTTCCCAGTGATGGCTCGGAGACAGCAGTCCATATCAAACCACATAAAGAAACAGACCATGACAGCTTCTCCAACCCCCCAAACAAAAGAATCAAAATCTTTCCCAAATGAAGATACAATCCTGGAATTATCAGATACAGAATATAAAAAACTAATTTACAGAATGCTTAAAGATATCACAAATGAAATTAGGATAAATGCAGAAAAAGCCAAGGAACACACTGATAAAACTGTTGAAGAACTCAAAAAGATTATTCAAGAACATAGTGGAAAAATTAATAAGTTGCAAGAATCCATAGAGAGACAGCATGTAGAAATCCAAAAGATTAACAATAAAATTACAGAATTTGACAATGCAATAGAAAGTCAGAGGAGCAGACTCGAGCAATTAGAATGTAGACTGGGACTTCTGGAGGACCAGGGAAACAACACCAACATAGCTGAAAAAAAATCAGATAAAAGAATTAAAAAAAATGAAGAAACCCTAAGAATCATGTGGGACTCTATCAAGAAGGATAACTTGCGAGTGATTGGAGTCCCAGAACAGGGAGGGGGGACAGAAAACACAGAGAAAATAGTTGAAGAACTCCTGACACAAAACTTCCCTGACATCATGAAAGACGAAAGGATATCTATCCAAGATGCTCATCGAAGCCCATTTAAGATTGATCCAAAAAGAAAAACACCAAGACATATCATCATCAAACTTGCCAAAACCAAAGACAAACAGAAAATTTTAAAAGCAGCCAGGGAGAAAAGAAAGGTTTCCTTCAAGGGAGAATCAATAAGAATAAGTTCAGACTACTCAGCAGAAACCATGCAAGCAAGAAGGGAATGGGACAACGTATACAGAGCACTGAACAAGAAAAACTGCCAACCAAGGATCCTATATCCAGCAAAACTCTCTCTGAAATATGAAGGAGAAATTAAGATATTTACAGATAAACACAAGTTTAGAGAATTTGCAAAAACTAAACCAAGACTGCAAGAAATGCTAAAGGAGATTGTTTGGCCGGATGACCAATAATATCAGGTACCAGCACAATACAAGGTCACAAAACAGAACGTCCTGATATCAATGCAACTCAAACAGGGAAAGCACAAAAACAAACAAATTAAGACTAATTCTAAAAAATAAATAAATAAATAAACAAAATAATACACACAACAGGAAATCATGGAAATCAATAGATAAACGATCAAAATAATCAAAAAGAGGGACTAAATATAGGAGGCATTGAACTGCCAGATGGAGAGTGATACAAGGCGAAATAGAAGGATACAAGTTAGGGTTTTACTTAGAAAAATAGGGGTAAATAAAAAGGTAACCACAAAAAGGAATATCAATCCCATAACTCAAGAAAAAAGCCAAGAAAAACGTAACGACTCAATAAACACAAAGTTAAACATTATGAAAATGAGGATCTCACAAGCTACTAAGAAAAACGTCTCTGCACAAAAAAGCATGTGGAAAAATGAAATGGCCAACAACACACATGAAAAGGCATCAAAATGACAGCACTAAAAACTTACTTATCTATAATTACGCTGAATGTAAATGGACTAAATGCACCAATAAAGAGACAGAGAGTCACGGACTGGATAAAAAAACACGATCCATCTATATGCTGCCTACAAGAGACACACCTTAGACTTAGAGACACAAACAAACTAAAACTCAAAGGATGGAAAAAAATATATCAAGCAAACAATGAGCAAAAAAGAAGAGGAGTAGCAATATTAATTTCTGACAAAATAGACTTTAGACTTAAATCCGCCACAAAGGATAAAGAAGGACACTATATAATGAGAAAAGGGACAATTGATCAGGAAGACATAACCATATTAAATATTTACGCACCTAATGACAGGGCTGCAAGATACATAAATCAAATTTTAACAGAATTGAAAAGTGAGATAGACACCTCCACATATATAGTAGGAGACTTCAACACACCACTTTCGGAGAAGGACAGGACATCCACTAAGAAGCTCAATAGAGACACGGAAGACCTACTTACAACAATCAACCAATTGACCTCATTGACTTATACAGAACTCTCCACCCAACTGCTGCAAAATATACTTTTTTTTCTAGCGCACATGGAACATTCTCTAGAATAGACCACATATTAGGGCATAAAACAAATCTTTGCAGAATCCAAAACATCGAAATATTACAAAGTATCTTCTCAGACCACAAGGCAATGAAGCTAGAAATCAATAACAGAAAAACTAGGGAAAAGATATCAAATACTTGGAAAATGAACAATACCCTCCTGAAAAAAGACTGGGTTATAGAAGACATCAAGGAGGGAATAAGGAAATTCTTAGAAAGCAACGAGAATGAAAATACTTCCTATCAAAACCTCTGGGACACAGCAAAAGCAGTGCTCAGAGGCCAATTTATATCGACAAATGCACACATACAAAAAGAAGAAAGAGCCAAAATCAGAGAACTGTCCCTACAACTTGAACAAATAGAAAGTGAGCAACAAAAGAATCCATCAGGCACCAGAAGAAAACAAATAATAAAAATTAGAGCTGAACTAAATGAATTAGAGAACAGAAAAACAATTGAAAGAATTAACAAAGCCAAAAGCTGGTTCTTTGAAAAAATTAACAAAATTGATAAACCATTGGCTAGACTGACTAAAGAAAAACAGGAAAGGAAACAAATAACCCGAATAAGAAACGAGAAGGACCACATCACAACAGAACCAAATGAAATCAAAAGAATCATATGAGATTACTACATAAAATTGTACTCTAACAAATTTGAAAACCTAGAAGAAATGGATAAATTCTTGGAACAATACTACTTACCTAAACTAACACATTCAGAAGTAGAACAACTAAATAGACCCATAACAAAAAAAGAGATTGAAACGGTAATCAAAAAACTCCCCACAAAAAAAAGTCCTGGCCCAGATGGCTTCACTGCAGAGTTCTACCAAACCTTCAGAGAAGACTTAACACCATTACTATTGAAGGTATTTCAAAGTATAGAAAAAGACGGAATACTACCCAACTCATTCTGTGAAGCTACCATGTCCCTGATACGAAAACCAGGTAAAGACATTACAAAAAAAGAAAATTTTAGACCTATATCCCTCATGAACACAGATGCAAAAATCCTCAATAAAATTCTAGCCAATAGAATCCAACAACACATCAAAAAAATAATACACCCTGATCAAGTGGGATTTATACCAGGTATGCAAGGCTGGTTTAATATCAGAAAAACCATTAATGTAATCCATCACATAAATAAAACAAAAGATAAAAACCACATGATCTTATCAATAGATGCAGAAAAGGCATTTGACAAAGTTCAACACCGATTTATGATAAAAACTCTCACCAAAATAGGAATTGAAGGAAAATTCCTCAACATAATAAAGGGCATCTATGCAAAGCCAACGGCCAATATCACTCTAAATGGAGAGAACCTGAAAGCATTTCCCTTGAGAACGGGAACCAGACAAGGATGCCCTTTATCACCGCTCTTATTCAACATCGTACTTGAAGTCCTAGCCAGGGCAATTAGGCTAGACAAAGAAATAAAGGGTATCCAGATTGGTAAGGAGGAAGTAAAGCTATCACTATTTGCAGATGACATGATCGTATACATGGAAAACCCTAAGAAATCCTCCAGAAAACTACTGAAACTAATAGAAGAGTTTGGAAGAGTCTCAGGATATAAAATAAACATACAAAAATCACTTGGATTCCTCTACATCAACAAAAAGAACACCGAAGAGGAAATAACCAAATCAACACCATTCACAGTAGCCCCCAAGAAGATAAAATACTTAGGAATAAGTCTTACCAAGGATGTAAAAGACCTATACAAAGAAAACTATAAAACTCTGCTACAAGAAATTCAAAAGGACACACTTAAGTGGAAAAACATACCCTGCTCATGGATAGGAAGACTTAACATAGTAAAAATGTCTATTCTACCAAAAGCCATTTATACATATAACGCACTTCCAATCCAAATACCAATGTCATACTTTAAGGGAATAGAGAAACAAATCACTAATTTCATATGGAAAGGAAAGAACCCCCGGATAAGCAAAACATTACTGAAAAAGAAGAAGAAAGTGGGAGGCCTCACCCTACCTGATTTCAGAACCTATTATATAGCTACAGTAGTCAAAACAGCCTGGTACTGGTACAACAACAGGCACATAGACCAATGGAACAGAATTGAGAATCCAGATATAAATCCATCCATGTATGAGCAGCTGATATTTGACAAAGGACCAGTGTCAGTCAATTGGGGAAATAATAGTCTTTTTAACAAATGGTGCTGGCATACCTGGATATCCATTTGCAAAAGAATGAAACAGGACCCATACCTCACACCATGCACAAAAACTAACTCCAAGTGGATCAAAGACCTAAACATAAAGACTAAAACGATAAAAATCATGGAAGAAAAAATAGGATCTACCCTAGGAGCCCTAATACAGGGCATAAACAGAATACAAAACATTACCAAAAATGATGAAGAGAAACCCGATAACTGGGAGCTCCTAAAAATCAAACACCTATGCTCATCTAAAGACTTCACCAAAAGAGTAAAAAGACCACCTACAGACTGGGAAAGAATATTCAGCTATGACATCTCAGACCAGCGCCTGATCTCTAAAATCTACATGACTCTGTCAAAACTCAACCACAAAAAGACAAACAACCCAATCAAGAAGTGGGCAAAGGATATGAACACACATTTCACTAAGGAAGATATTCAGGCAGCCAACAGATACATGAGAAAATGCTCTCGATCATTAGCCGTTAGAGAAATGCAAATTAAAACTACAATGAGATTCCATCTGACACCAACTAGACTGGCATTAATTCAAAAAACACAAAATAATAAATGTTGGAGAGGCTGCGGAGAGATTGGAACTCTCATACACTGCTGGTGGGAATGTAAAATGGTACAACCACTTTGGAAATTCATCTGGCGTTATCTTAAACAGTTAGAAATAGAACTACCATACAACCCAGAAATCCCACTCCTCGGAATATACCCTAAAGATACAAGAGCCTTCACACAAACAGATATATGCACACCCATGTTTATTGCAGCTCTGTTTACAATAGCAAAAAGCTGGAAGCAACCAAGATGTCCATCAACGGACGAATGGGTAAATAAATTGTGGTATATTCACACAATGGAATACTACGCATCGATAAAAAACAGTGACGAATCTCTGAAACATTTCATAACATGGAGGAATCTGGAAGGCATTATGCTGAGCGAAATGAGTCAGTTGCAAAAGGACAAATATTGTATAAGACCACTATTATAAGATCTTGAGAAATAGAAAAAACGGAGAAGAACACATACTTATGTGGTTACAAAGAGGGGAGGGAGGGAGGGAGGGAGAGGGCTTTTTATTGATCAATCTGTAGATGGGAACTGCTTTGGGTGAAGGGAAAGACAACACTCAAAACAAGGAAGGTCAACCTAATTGGACTGGATTAAAAGTAAAGAGGTTTCCGAGATAAAATGAAAGCTTCAAAGGTCAGCGAAGCAGGGGCTGGGGTCTGGGGAACTTGGTTTGAGGGGACTTCTAAGTCAATGGGCAAAACAATTCTATTATGAAAACACTCTGCATCCCACTTTGAATTGTGGCGCCTGGGGTCCGAAATGCCAACAAGCGGCCATCTAAAATACATTAATTGGTCTCAACCCACCAGGAGCAAAGGCAAAGGAAGAACACCAAGGTCACACGACAACTAAGAACCCAAGAGACAGAAAGGGCCACTTGAACCAGAGACCTACATTATCCTGAGACCAGAAGAACTAGTTGGTGCCCGGCCACAATCGATGTCTGCCCTGTCAGGGAACACAACAGACAACTCCTGAGGGAGCAGGAGACCAATGGGATACAGACCCCAAATTCTCATTAAAAGACCACACCTAATGGTATGATTGCGACTAGAGGAATCCCAGAGACAATGCTCCCCAGAACTTCTGATGGCACAGGACAGGAACCATCCCCGAAGACAAATCGTCAGGCATGAAAAGGACTGGTCAGTGGGGGGGAGAGAGATACTGATGTAGAGTGAGCTAATTAAATCAGGTGGACACGGGAGAGTGTGTTGGCAACTCTTGACTGGAGGGGGGATGGGAAGATAGAGAGGGAAGATGGTAAAATTGGCACGAAACGAGAGACTGTAAGGGCTGACTCAATAGGGGGAGAGCAAGTGGGAGAAGGGAGTAAGATGTATGTAAACCTACATGTGACAGACTGATTGGAATGGTAAATGTTCACTTGAAGCTTAATAAAAATTAAAAAAAAAGTATTACAAAAAAAAAAAGAAATTAGAATCTATTTCAAGCTCAGTATGTCAACTGGTTAGCCAATCTTCTTATTTTGCTCACAAATGTTCTAATTTAAGATCAGATGTAGACATAATACTTGTATATATGATTATCTACTTTCCACCTGACCCCACATTAAAGGAGTTTTCCCAGTGGAAATGACAGTCTAAGATGAACTATGACAGACCCTATAGTTTCACAGCATGCCAGAAGCACCAAGATAATTGTCTATTGACTTCTACTCTTGTTTCTGATCAATAAATCATTGCTCTCCCCAGAAAAAAAAAAAAAAGAATGACAAATAAAAAAAAAAAAAGAAATTAGCTTAAAACCCACATTGGGTATTGGTCTGTGGGATAAACACAATGTTCATTAAGAATGACAAATAAAAATGACAAATAGAAACCTCTAAATTACTCCCAGCTCATAGTCAAAATATATCAAATGCATTACCGTATGTGCAGGGGTAATGGTATAGTTTAGTGCCACAATTAAAGATCTAAAAGATGCAGGGTTAGCAGATGGTCCTTAAATTATCTCCATTTAATTTTCCATTCTTGCTTCTGCAGAGAGAGCATGGTTCTGACAACACCTTGATTTCAGTCTTCTAGCCTTTAGAACTGTGAAAGAATAAAACTATTTCTGTTGTTCTAAGTCACCCAGTTTGTGGTAGTTTATTACAGCAGCCCTAGGAAAGTAATAAAGTTTAGAAAAGAAGATCAGGAAGAGTTCACATACTTGTGGTAAAGGCAATGGCACTCATTTACAGTTTTGTATCAGGGCTCTATTCACTCTCACAATGTCTGTCATAAAATAGTCCAAAGTGATCTGAACCACATGGGCGTCACACATGACCTCATAGTGTTTCATTAAGCCTATGGAATCCTTTCTTACACCAGTGGGATCAGGATAGCCAAGAGGCGGCTAGTATACTGGAGGTCTTGTTAAGACAATGTGTTCCAGAGAGTGAAAGATAAACCCTATGAATATTGGGGAACCTGATACTTTATAGTGAGCCAGGGGTCTGGAGGGCATTGTAATACCTTCTAGAAATTAAAAGACACGCTATGGCATGTTGAAATCCTGTCTTAGTTATCTAGTGCTTCTATAACAGAAATACTGCAAGTCAATGGCTTTAACAAACACAACTTTGTTATCTCACAGTCTAAGGAGGCTAGAAGTACAAATTCAGGGCACTAGCTCCAGGTGAAGTCTTTCTCTCCGTGTTGGCTCTGGGGGAAGGTCTTTGTCATCAGTCTTCCCCTGGTCTAGGAGCTTTTGAGCACAGGGACTGGATCCAAATGAGGAGCTATTCTCCTGGCTCTTGTTTCTTGGTGGTTTGAGGTCACCATGTCCCTCTGCTCACTTTCCTCTTTTATATCTCAAAACAGATTGACTTAAGACACAACCTAATCTTGTAGATTGAGTCCTGCCTCATTAGCGTAACTGCTGCTAATCCCACCTCATTAACATCATAGAGGTAGGATTTACAACACATAGGAAAATTACATCAGATGACAAAATGGTAGACCATCACACAATACTGGGACTCATGGCCTAGCTAAGATGACAGGCATTTTTGAGGGACACAATTCAGTTGATAACAATTCCTTACCATGAAGAAGTTAAGTTTCTTCATGGCTGTTAGCTTTCTTTGAATTCTGGAGCAACACATCGACATATGGTAATACTGTTGCAGCCCATATAGCAGGTGACAAAGAAGGCATCCAACTTTAAGCAAAGCTCAAGCTAGGAAAGGGATTTTCAGAAGATGTAGAATGTAGTTCAAGTAGCTCTCTGCTTGGGCCATATAATTCAGCAGATTCTGTGGTGTTTGAGTTGTCTATAATGGGAAAAGATGCAGGGTGGAACTTATAACAAGTCCCAACTAGATTATCATCACAACATAACCTCTTGGGATTTGGGACCAGAGCCACACCATCTGCAAAAGAAAATTATATGCATTTTGAGAAACAGCCCTGGTAGAGGCAGAATGTTTGATTATGAGGCTCAAAGTTAAAATGTGTCTAAAACTTCCAAGTCATAAATTTGAATAGGTCCAGAGTCTGACCATTACCAAATGGAAATCGTAGGTCAATCTAGGATTAAGCCACAATAGGTCAGGAGGGCGCAGGAAAGCTGTGTGAAGAGACACTCCAGACCTTCCTGTAGCCTATCAGAGTCCTCTCAGTACCTTTCTCCTAAATGGCACCAGTGGCTGTACTAAGGAGCTGGAGGTCCTTTTGAAACAGCTGAAGGAGAACAAAAAGGCCTGAACTTGGTTTATGGATATTTTATGTTGGTGCAAGATGAAAATTGGTGGCAACTGTACTTCAGCTCCATTTAGGCATGGCCTTGAATGAGAGTGAAGAAGAAAAATATTGACAATTTCAGAGCTGCATCTGTTCATCCATTTTGTGTGAAAGAAGTGGCCTGAGAGAATGAGGAAATATATAAGCTCCAGGGCGGTGGCCAAATGCTTGGCTTTCTGGTCAGTGGTTTGGAAGAAAAATTGAGAGATCAGAAGCAAAGAGTTCTAGGCCAGAGACATGTGGACATGTGGACGAACATAGAAGAGTGGGCATAAAGAGTGCAGATTTTTTTACTGCACATTAATGGTCACCAGTGTTTATCGCCAGAGAAGAGGCACTGAACAACCAAGTAGACAAAATTACTCAGACCATTTCCAATAGCCTGCCTTTGTCATCTGCCACTCTGGAACTAGTGCAGTGGTTACAAAAATGGATTGTCATTGTGATATAGACGGAGACTACATATGGGACCAACAGCATGGACTCCTATTTTTCAAGGTGAATCTATCAACTGATACCTTTGGATGTCCAACTTTTTAGCAAAGAGACCAATACTGAACCCCCAATATGGCACTATTCTTCCAGAAAACAAATGGCTACTTGATGTCAAGTTGACTACTTTGTTTTTGTTTTTGTTTATATTATGGAAAGGTCTGTGTGGTTTGTTTTCAGAAGAATGGATGCATTTTATGGATAAGTTTTTGCCTTTCTTACCAGTAGAGCTTTGTTCAGCAGCACTAAGCAGGAGCTTATGGAATGTCTGACCTACAGGCATGGAATCCTATACAACATATAATTTGATCAAGTGATTCATTTCACAGAAAAGAATATGCGGGGGTAGACCCATGCCCATGGTATCCGTTGCTCATTTTACATATTGCACCATCCAGAAGCAGCTAGCCTCATATGCTACTGAAAGAGTCTGCTGAAGGCACAGGTGAAGAGCAATATTCAAGGTAGCCCTCTAGAGAATAGGGTTTCACCTTTAGGATGAAGTATATGCATGAAAATAAAAGATCTCTATATGATGCTGTATCTCAAAGAAGAAAGATATATGGATCCAAGATTAAGGGATGCAAGTGGAAAAGCCCTACTTACTATCGCTTTTGATGACTCACTGGTGGATTTTATGCTTTCCTCTTTCTACAACTGTGAATCCTGAAGATTTGGAGGTCCTGATCACCAAGAGGGACACATTCTTTCAATGGAACATTGCAAGAATCTTTTTGGAATCCTTATATCCATGGTAAGTAGGCAAGAAGAGATGTCACCATTGTAGTAAGTTGCTTTTGCATATTGAGGGCAGGAAGGAATGTGAGTGGAACTCCAAGTGATCTCATTAAGTCCCCTGGTATTCTTTAGCTCCATTGTGACTGAAGGGGACAGGCACAACAACCTTGGTTTGAAAAAGGTATGAATGCCAAGAGCTCAAACACATTACAAATGAACTTTTGAGCCATTACAGCAGGTAAACCACCAAAGACCTATTAAAGTTATATGTGAAAGGGATAATCATTTTATATAGATAGTGTAGGAGGAAGCCCATGAAAGTTGTGGCCCAGAGATCAAAAGTAGAAATGCAGACTGTAGTTTGTTCCAATAACTTCCCTTTTCCAAGTTTTCCATCCGGAAGAGAGGCCCATGGGAGCAAGGGAGCTGTAGCCTAAATCTGCATGAAGAAGTATATTTATGTGACAAAAGAAATGAACTGTGGTGGCCACAAAAAGGCTCCAGTTACCATCACGTTATTACCAGGGTCTTATCTTGGCCTCCTTCCATCCAATGACTGATCATGGCAATGGGACTAATGCAAGTCCATTAACTCAAGATGCAGGATTCTTCCAGTGGGTGACTTTGACTTGAGGACTACTTATTCTCGGCAACATTTCCATGGAACTCTCCTTCTTCCTCCACTCTCCTTCACAGATGCCAGTTCTGGACCATGGGTTAAAGTTTGTCCTTAACCTCTCTAGCCTGCTTCCCTTTAACATTTACAAGTATTTTCCCCAGTAAAATTCTTGCACACCTAAAGCCCTGTTTACATCGCTTCTCAGAGAATTTAGATAAGCAGAGAATTTTAGAAAAATGTTGTCTTTGGAAGACTAAACACTGTCCATTCAACTTGCATATATTAAAATAAAAATAATTCTTATTTATATGAAGTCCCATTACATCTATGCAGTAATTTAGGGAAAACATTATTTGGACATTTAAATCAACCAAGCACAAAAGCTTCCATGAAAATCTCAAGTCAAAGAAGAAAAAGACTATTTTGAAAAACATTTTTAATATAAACACGATGTTTAAAAATACATGGTAAATAGCATGCTTTCTAAGTATAGAAAAATGTTGATAACATCAATTTTTTATTACCACATAAAAAGGGAGAAAATAGTATTGAATTCAATAACATAGAAAACTAATTAATAAACTTAATGATAGTGGGATATAGGAAAGTAATCAAAAATGACAGCTACATTATTAAAAAAAGATAAAATAAATGAGCTATAGAATAAAAAGAAAATGAAGATTTGTTGTTTGAAATGAGCAGTAAAATATGCACGCCTAGCCTAATAAAAAAAATGTCCTTTGCTTGTTCTGAGTCCCTCTGTTGGCTGTCTCTCTCATCACCTATATGAGCTGGACCACTATTAGGAGCTGAGTAGGTTTTGCATCCATAACCCAAAGGGTAGTGGTAGGCACTATTCAAAACCAAAAATATTTTAAAGTGCTAAAACATTTTATGTATATTTCTGGAATAACAAATGCCAAAATTAATAGATTAAATCAATAATATTTTTCAAAGAAATATTTCTATAAACAAAGTTGATGAAATAAGCCAATTGAAGGCAAAATATTTCAAGCTTTGAAGGAACATTTAAGTAATACAAGCACAACCTGGAAAAGTTGAAAGTCTTTCCCTATTATATTCGTAATTGTTACCAAGTATGGGAAACAAAAATATGAAATCTAAAGCCTAAGCTCATTTACTGATATACAGGCATAGGACTTAATGAAATATTAGTACATTAAATGCCATCATGTATATATATATATTTTAATGTGATAATGTTGGTTTTAAAACAGAAAACATGCATTGATAGCTATGAAGAAAAAGCTTCATATAATTAATGGCAAAAATTGCTAACAAAGAAAATTAATATGCTATATCAAAATAAATCTCTCAAATTTCTTTGCTAAAATCCAGATTTCATTCTGGATTTAAAAATAAAGATAACTTTGTAAAACAAATATGGTGAAAATTCTAATACTAACGAATTTCACTGAAAGATACAAAAGTTTGAAAACATGCAAAAAACAAAACAAAATAACCATAAGCTTAAAGATAATATTCCCCAAATTAATGTAAACATTTAATAGTTTTCTAATAAAAATCAGTTGGAATTTTATAAAGCAATTTGAAACATTGATTTAATAGAAAAAAGTCAAGCATATACATATGCAGAGAGAGAGAATAATGAAAGGGACCTTTAAACTAATCAATAGTTAGAAAATCAAAATAAAAACAGAAAAACAAACTTCCAAAGACTCTGCAGATAAACTACTCAAAAGTGCTCAGCTGCTAACCAAACTGCCGGTAGTTGGAACACAGACAGCAGCTCTGCAAGGAAAGACCTGGCGAACTGCTTCCACTAAGAATTACAGTCAAGAAAACCCTATAGGCAGTTCTACTCCGTCACACGGGGTTGCTATGAGTCAGAACTGACTTGATGGAACCTAAGGACAACAATAAAAACCTTACGTTATATATCAATGTACATTTCAACCATGTTAAAGGAACAAAAATTGAAAAGAAACAAATGAAACAACAGAAAATGTAAGAATATATATGAAAAGAAGTTTTCAAAACTTAGTATAAATAAAAAGATTGCATTTCAAGAAACTGACAGAAATCTTCATGTGAAGTTTATAACTAACTATATACTGCAATCTAATATAAACATTAAAAGGAAAAGGAAAAAGAATATTTGCCATGTATCTTGTGCGCTGTATACAGAGTTTTAAAGTTTCATACAAAAAATGAATGTTCCAGTGGAAACTGAGAAAAGGACACTAGTGCACAATTTTTAATTAGATAAAAATATGTGATGATTAACCGTATTAACACATATTTGATGCATAAGGCAGCTGGACAATGACAAAGGAAGACAAGAAAAGAATTGAGGCATTTGAAATGTGGTGTTGGCAAAGAAAGTTAAATATAGTGTCGACTGTCAGAATGAACACATCAGTCTTAGAAGAAATACAATTGGAATGCTCCTTTGAAGCAAGGATGTTGAGATTTTAGCTTGCTTATTTTGGACATGTTCTCAGGAAAGACCAATCACTAGAAAAAGACATCATGGTTGGTAAAATGGAGGGTCCACAAAAGCCAGGGAGGCTCTTGATGAGATGGATTGACACAGTGGCTGAAATGATGGACTCAAATATAGCAAAGGTTATGAAGATGGTGCAGGACTAGGCAACGTTTTGTTCTGTTCTACATAAGGTCACTACGAGTTTGAGCCTACCTGTCAGCAATTAAAAACAACTAACAGCAAAACATTTGAATTCAAAACATTTTGATTCACACTTAAAATAAAAACACCAGTAATGTTACATCTTTTTCTTTGAAGTGATAATTTTTGTGAAAAAAATATTAATAACCAATATTAGTGATGATTTCAAAAACAATAAAATGGTTCATAAACTAAACAACAATTTTGCTTTTAGGCCTTAATTCTTAGGAACTACTAATACATTTGTGGAGCCCTGGTTGCACAGTGGTTAAGAGCTCGGGTGCTAACCAAAAATTTGGCAGCTTGAGTCCACCAACCACTTCTTGAAAATCCCTTCGGGCAGTTCTACTCTTTTCTATAGGGCCTATAAGTCAGAATCTACTTGATGCCATGTTTTTTGTTTGTTTGTTTAATACATTTGTATAAAACAACACTTACTGAAGCATTGTTTTGACTATGAGAATTTAAAAACAACACCATAGTAAAAACTGCATTGTAGCAGGGATTTTAATGAAAATGTTCATAGTATTTGATTCAGTGAAAATTAGAATGCACAAAATTAGACATGCAGTATGGTTTCAATTTTTTACAGTAAAGATCATATGAATATGGACAAAAGATTATATAAACATAGATATTTATATATTTAAGTCGACATTGTTTTCTTCTGGGTGATTGACTTATTGATGTGTTTAAGTAAAGTGTGTGTACTGGGAGTGGTAAGAATCAGTTTTCTGATTTTCACAGCTTATTTGGTAAGGGATTAAGTGCATAGACATCACTGAAAAAATCCCCTGGACTTCCTTTCTTTGCCTATAAGGAAAAACAATGATCACATTCATTCGAAGCTATTTGGAAAAGCAAAATTGCTTGCTTGCTTTTTATCCATTGGAGAGCTGTTATACACCCAAAATCAATCAGAGTGAAAAACACCGCATAGGGTTCTTTAGATCTCTGTATGCTATATGAATGCTGTCATGGAAGTTTTCTGAATAGCGGTATGGGGTGATAAACGCATAAAATGTTCCCTGAAGTCCAGTAAAATATTGGTCTTAGGACACTGGTAATTGTGCAGAGCTGTGGGCTAGTACTACTTTTAGCAAATAAATAAGGCAGAAACACTGATATTTATTCAAGGAGAGAAAAGGACAAAAGCACATAAATAAAATTGTGCTAAAAATTAAACTGTCACAAAGCAAGGAAGCAACATATTCTGCAATAGGGGAATTGAATGAACGATTGTTCTAATAATATATAGTGAGTGACATTACATCTGCAAACCACCAATATGACAGTTTTTTATAAGGAGATAAACTAAATTATTTCTCTATTTTTTTCACACAAAAAAACATATATTGTTGATAGGTGCCATCGAGTTGGCTCTGATTCATAGCAACCCTATGTACAACACAACGAAACACTGCCCAGTTCTGTGACATTCTCATGATCGTTGTTATGATTGAGCCCATTGTTGCAGCCACTGTGTCAATCCATTTCATTGAGGTCTTTCTCTTTTTCGCTGACCGTTTATTGCCAAGCATGATATCCTTCTCCAGGGACTGGTCCCTCCTGATACCATGTCCAAAGTATGTAAGACATAGTCTTGCCATCCTTGCTTCTAAGGACTTTCTGGCTGTACTACTTCCAAGACAAGTCTTTTGGTAGACCACGGTATATTCAATAAACTTCTCCAACACCATAATTCAAAGGCATGAATTCTTCTTCCATTGTGTCCTTATTCATTGTCTGGCTTTCACATGCATATGAGGCGATTGAAAACACCATGGCTTGGATCAGGAGAAGCTTAGTCTTCAGGCTGACATCTTTGCTTTTTAACACTTTAAAGAGGATTTTTTTTTTTTTTTCCTTTAGCAGCAGATTTGCCCAGTGCAATGAGTCTTTTGATTTCTTGACTGTTGCTTCTTCGGGTGTTGATTGTGGATGCAAGTTGAATGAAATCCTTGACAACTGCAATGTTTTCTCTGTTTATTGTGATGTTGCACATTGGTCCAGGTATGAGAATTTTTGTTTTGTTTATGTTGAGGTGTAATCCACACTGAAGGCTGTGGTCTTTAATCTTCATCAGTAAGTGCTTCAAAGTCCTCTTCACTTTCAGCAAGAAGGTTGTGTTATTTGCATAACGCAGGTAGTTAATGAGTCTTCCACCAATCTTGACACCACATTCTTCTTCACAGAGTCCAGCTTCTCAGATTATTTGCTCAGCATACAGATTGAATAAGTATGGCGAATGGATACAACCCTGATGCACACATTTCCTGGCTTTAATCCATGCTGTTTCTCCTTGTTCTATCTGAACAATTGCCTCTTGATCTATGTCAGGTTCCTTATGAGCACAATTAAGCGTTCTGAAATTCCCATTCTTCTTTACGTATGTATAAAATATACGTATATGTATATTTTAGGAGGAAGGAAACAGGCAATAGACCAGGGCTAATAAGGGCTGCGGACAATGTTCTGAAGCATACTTAGATGGGGAATATAGGTTTTAACCTTGGTGAAACCATGGAATATTTAGCTTTGGCTTCATAATTACGTCCAGAATTTTTGTCTTCTCTCCTTTGTCTTGCACCTGGTAGAGAAGCAGTTCAATCTTTTAATATATAATGAGTCAAATTGTAGGTTATTGGGGAAAATTAAGAAAGGGATGGTGGAAAAAATGCTATTAATTTGATCCACATTTTAATTTTTTTTTCACATTTTAGGAATAACTAGAGGTTGAGAGCTGGAGATCAAGTTGTAGGATTTACAATACAAAATAATTTCACCTGCCTTTTCATTGACTCTATCCACAACACACACACACACACACACACACACAATTTTAACTAATATCTACAAGAAAATTTCTGGGAACAAGAAATACCTATACTGTTAGTTTCTAAGCGTGAGTCCCCGGGTGGTGCAAATGATTAAGTGGTTGCTTACTAGTTGAAAGGCTGGGGATTTGAACCCCCTCAGAGAATCCTTGATAGAAAGGCCTGGTGATTTACTTCCAAAAAGTCACAGCCTTGAAGCAGTTCTCCTCTGCACACATAAGGTCTCTGTGAGTCAGATTTGACTTAACGGCATCTAACAACAAAGACAAAAGTTTCTAAGCAGACAAGAAATATGGAAAATAGGATACATGCCATTGTTTCACAAGTAATATTCATGATGATAGCAACTCAATATAAGAGCCTTTAAGAATAAAAAACAAAATTTGTGATTCATAATACTGAAGAAATAAAAACTAAGTTATTTTTTTCAAAATTATAAGTGGATGCACAGAAGGAAGATCCTTGAATACCATTTTTTTTTTTTTTTTTTACTGACTTCTGCTCCCTGTGGGACAAGAAATGAGAGGACATAGTGCCCTGAATGAATTTAGACTCTTGGCTAAGACATATTGGTGCAGGGACCACAATACCTCCAGCAAGGGAGAAATGCAGGTTTTGTTAGACAGGCATTAAATATTGAACCAAAAATATATGTTAAAATCACATACCAAAGAGTAAAGTCAAAGTAGATTTGTTTAATAAAGGAAGAGGAGGAAAAGGCCCTCAAGCTGGGTGGGTAGGATTTTAATAAGTAAAGGAAAAATCAAGAAAGAAAGAAGCAGAAGTGTGGATTGTTAAGTTTTGCGTGAAGGTAGAAGACACAGCAATCAGGACATTTCCCCGGATGTGGTTCTGAAGATGCTATCTGATTGCCAAAGTCCATACCTAAATAAGATAATTTGGAAGCTTCTAAGTCCTTCTGAAGCCTATCTGTTCATATAAGATATATCCCATCAGTATCCTCTGGCCACACATGTAGAGATTATTAATTCTCTTTGGCTCATGAGATCTCTAACTTGTCTTATGTAAAAACGGCACATTGTCCATTGTCCTTATCAATATTTCAGAAATATGTGCTTTCCAGTAACAATCTATATAATAGCTCTACAGCAAAGGTAGACATCCCTTCCTACCCTGTTTATGAATGGTAGCTATTACATCAAAAACCATAAACCCATCATTTTCTGTAGTAAGAAGATGCTGTTTCAATTGTTTCATATGCATGTGGTAGCTGGAAAATGAATAAGGAAGACTAAAGAAGAATTGACACTTTTGAATTGCGGTGTTGGTGAACAATAGTGAATATGCCATGGACTGCCAAAAGAAAGAACAAATCTGTCTTAAAAGAACTGCAACCAGAATGCTCCCAGGAAGCAAGGATGGCAAGACTATATCTTACATACTTTGGATATGTTGTCAGGATGGATTTGTCCCTGGGGAAGAGCATCATGCTTGGTAAAGTAGAGGGTCAAGGAAAAAGAGGGAGACCATGAAGAAGGTGGATTGACACAGTGGCTGCAACGATGGGCTCAAGCATAACAATTGTGAGAACGGTGCAGGACCTGGAAGTATTTTGTTGTGTTGTACATAGGGTCACTATGAGTTGGAACCAACTCAATGACACCTAACAACATTTAATTGAGGGTCATATTGATAGTCCAATGAAAAGGAATGACACATACAGGGAAAAATGATTATCTGTAAATGAAAATTCCTCACAGTATTATAAAACAATTACTTAAGACAAAGGATGATGGTGGGAATGGTTTGCTATCAGCTGCTAACCAAAAAATTGGTGGTTGGAACCCACCTAGCATCTCCACAGAATTGAAGACCTGGTGATCTGCTTCCATAAAGATTACAGTCAAGAAAACCCTATGGAGCAGTTCTACTATGTAACACATGTGGTCGCCATGAGTCAGGGGCCTAATCAACAGCAGCTAACAACATGACCAATTCTAGTCCTTACATGATCATTTCAAATATTTCCACTTTTCAATGATGGCTCTTCTACTCTCCACGTTTGGGGCGGGGGGGGGAACATCAATACCAACCAACATTTCTCCCTTTCCCTTTCGTACATATTAACTCCATTTCTATGTCCACCTTCACTTCTAAATCTATTTCTATGTCATAACAATGATTTCCTATGATACACTTTAATATAAATTATTCTTTGTCAATGATCTATAAGATTCTGAAATACCTGGGATCTCTATTAGATTTCCCTTAATTGATTCCCATTATCTGACAACGCTTTACTTTAGGAACAGGTAGAGAATAAGTCATATCATTTATGATTTTGAGTATTTTTTGTTTAGGCACATTTAAGGTGTTACATAAAACTCAGGAATGCTTGGTAACAGAACATTAAAATCGTTCAATATAGAAAATGCCAATTTAATATAAAGCTATCTCTGTCCTCATTCCATTTGGTAAAGTTTTTTGGTTCATTTTAATATTAGTCTGGATTCAAAAATTTATTCTTACTTGAAACTTTATTTTCTCTAAGTTTACAGTAAAATATTCATATTTAAATGAATCTTTCAGCACTTGAGCTGAAACAATTTTATTCTTAACAGGGTAAGAATATATATATTTTTTATTAAGCTAAACCTAGTTTAAGGCATTTGCATAATACTTAACAATAAAGATGAAAAATTCTGAAGTAGAGTTGAATCTGATAGCTTTATGTCTTTAAGATCCTCTTTGTTATTTTTAGCCTCCTTGTACATATTCTCACAAGAATGCAATTCAGTGTTTGAGGCAAACTCAATTACAGAAATTCAGAATGTATGAGAAACTTTAAACTATGTTTAAAGATACGATTGAGTTATGGGGGAAAAAAATGTAGACTACTGTAGGAAACCATGCTCAGAAGACTAAAAGGAGCATTTGTAAACTCAAGGAAAAAGTGTGTAATTTTTCTTGAGATTTACAGAACTGTTTGATATAATCTGTAGTGACTTTAAATATTATAAGTAATTGTTAGAACTTAAAAATGTTTAAATTGTAAAAATGTTGAAAAAATAAGCTTTTTTTTTTTTTTTTTTTGCTTAATTACAATATACACCCACAATGACTATGTTTTATAGATTGCTGATGTATTGGTTTTCTCCTAGTTATACATTATTTCAGAAAGTTTCTAATCCTGTTTGCATCAAGTAGGAGGTACATACAGAGTCAATGTATCTGTCAGTTGTGAAGGTGCTCTACTGTGCTAAGTTGTAAGGTGATCCTATATTAGAGGCCACTAGGTGGGATATACATACATACAATAGAGGATGTGGCTGAGTCTCAGAAAACCTGCAGTGCCAGCAAGAACTCGTCAGCAGAAGGTGGCAGGGTATCTAGGATTCAATATGAAATATTGTCACAGGCACTACCAACAGCCCAAAGGACAATGGATTTAAGGCCACCTCCTCTTTGCAGTGAAGATATGTACACTTTTTCTTAATGCAGATACCAATTTTGAGAGGCTGGGGAAAGGAGGAGCGACAAAATAATTTTACAAAAACAATGCATTTACAAAACCCCAAATAGAATTTTTAAAATGGAAGATATTGCAATATTTTTAAGTGGTAAAAGTTAGTCACCTGTCCCTATAAAGCCCACACTACCTTGACCTAAGGAGTCTCAGGTATTCTGGTGGTTGCCTTGGCTCTTGGTCAAATCAAGTACACAAGCAAAGAAACCATAATCTCATATACATTCCTACTCTGGGTGGATAAATAAAGATCCCACCACAAGCATATATTTCCCTTTGGTTGAACCCATGAAAAGTAACCTTAGGCTAGGCTATGGGAAATATTTGAGAAATTGCCCTTGCTGCTTATAGTTATGTTTGGCTTAATATTTAAATAGTAGCAAGTATTTTATGCCTCATAGGAAAAGAATTCTGACAGGTGGTAAAGAACCTAGACTTTAGAATGATGACTTAATACCAAAGGTCACTAAATGGAAGATCTAGAGAAGCTTAAGCACAAACAATGTCAGTCACAAATGTCTTAGGAAATGGAGTAAATGTGCCTTCAATGAGGAAGCATAAATAAAACCAATGATAAGGAGCTGGGAAATTAAAGAAAGGAAAACAAAAACAGGGGAAAATAAGAGGTGGAAAAATTAGCGACCAGTATAGTTTTCCCCTCATATGAATTATGTAATTTCAAAATATTCTATTAAACACATATTTCTAAACCTTTATGCCTCGAGGGTCTAGTACAGGAGTTGGCAAACTATGGCCTGTGTGGTTAAATCCAGACTACCACTTATTTTTGTAGGTGGTACACAGCCATACAACTACTTCTGTGCTACAACTGCGTGGTTGAGTAGTTACTACACAGACTATATGTTTCAGTAAAAAAAAAAAAAAAGAACTTTTTTTTTTTTTTAAAGCATATAATATATACCATATAGCCCTTTATGGAGCCCTGGTGGTGCAATGGCTAAGGAATCAGCTGCTAACTAAAAGGTCGGCAGTTTTAATCCACCAGCTGGTCCTTGGAAACCCCATGGGGCAGTTCTACTCTGTCCTATAGAGTTGCTATGAGTTGGAATTGACTTGAAGGCAATGGGTTTGATTTTTACAGGTTTTAATAGCTCTTTATTGAAAAATTTTGCCAATCCATGGTCTAACGTTTGGATTCTACTTCCGTAAGGGAGATGTATGGTTTCTATCTATATGTTTCCAGCAGCCCTTGTGAACAACAACAAAAAAGCTTGATCTTGATTCTAGGCAGACAATAATTCCCTTTTTTCCTCATTGACCAATATGTATAAGGAATTCAAAATTCCATGTGGCAGTATCAGCTTCTAATTATTTATTCTCTGATGGAAATATTTTTCTGTTATATACTACGGCTTTGACAGAATTCCTGGTGGAGCAATGGTTAAGCACTTGGCTGCTAACCGAATTATGGATGGTTTGAACTCACTAGTGACTCTGTGGGAGAGTAAACCTGGTGATCTGCTCTCATAAAGATTGCAGACTAAGAAACCCTATGGGGAATTTCTACTCTGTCATATGACCATACAAAAACAACAATTATGATTTTAGATCATCGAGACAGGTTTGTGATGATGGAAATAAAAAATAAATGTTAAGTGTCACTAAGGCTATAGTCTTTATGGAAGCAGACTGCCACATTTTTCTTCTGAAGAGTGACTGGTGGGTTTGAACTACTGACCTCTTGGTTAGCAGCAAAGCTTGCTTAACCACTGTACCACAAAGGCTTCTTTTGGTTATGGTTAGCACTGTTAAATACACCCTCTCCTTATTTATTTTCATGGTTCAGTTCTATCATGTACTGAATTATGTCTCCTAAAGATGTATGTCGGAGAGGCAGAGCCAAGATGGCAGAATAGACAGATGCTTCCAGCGAGCCCTCTTACAATAAACACCTGAAAAAACAAGTGAAACAAGTATATTTAAGACAAGCTAGGAGCCCTGGACATCAAAGGCAAGCTTAGAAAACGAACTGAGGGGCAGGGGAAGGGAGAGACCCTTCAGAAGCAGAGAGGAGTTACCAGACCTGAATCATGGGGAGCCCTCAGGCACCATTCCCAGGAGCAGCAGTCAGGCTGGTACTAGTGTTTGGCTGCAGTTTCCTCGGGGAGAAGCATCCAGCCACACCTTTGGAACCAGAGAATAACGGTGCTTTTAGCAAAAGTAAAGTACTTGTACATATTTTACTGTGCCCCACCCGCCTGCTCCCAAGCTGGCATCAGCGGCTGATATCCCAGTGCCTGAGATAGGCACTGTTGAGCTCCTAAAGACATCCTCCCTGCCTTGGAGAAGGAATAAAATCACAACTGGGAAAAGATAATTTTCCAGCTCCATTAAGCAGGGGAGCTCAGGACAGAAGCTCCTGTCCAGGCATAAACGGTCCATGGACTTTGAGCACCTTTCCTCTCTGCATGGACCTGACTGGGCCTATTTCAGGAGAACATACCTTTGTTGGCAGACTCCAACCATTTCAGCTGTGCGGCAGAGAGGTGGGAGTTTGATGTTTGACATTGCTTTACCTATTAAACAGAGTCCTCACCTACCAACATCAGGAGCCTAAGGACTGGTGGCTTCACTCAGGTCAAGGATAACTGGTACCTCCCAGTCCTTACAACCAAAAATATTGGGTGCCCATGGTCCATCTACAGAAACAACATACCTGTACATTCTAGGGAATAGAGAAAGATTTTCCTCAGAGATATGTGGGGGATGATTCTCAGGCCCATGCTCTGTTCAGAGTGTGACCCCTGCTGCAACCAGATACTGGTATCTACACCAATCACCCCTCCCTCTCTAAGACTGTAGGACAGAGTCTGTAGCACACACTTGATGATCAGCTACCTGGAAACCTGAGATGCATTCATACAAGAAAACTGAGTGGACTCCTAGAGTGATATGCCTGATAACAGCTCTAACCATATGAGGAAAGGATGTCAGAGATCCAAAGGCAAAAATAATCAAGCTAGCTCACTCAAGCTCAAAACAAAAATAAAGCAAGAAGCTATGACACAGTAAGCAAGCATAAACTAATACAATAACTTATAGATGGCTCGGAGACAAGAGTCAATATCAAGTCACATAAAGAAACAGACCATGATCACCTCAACAAGTTCTCAAAACAAAGAATCCAGGGATTTTCTAGATGAAAGTGCCTCTCTGGAATTACCCGAGGCTGAATACAAAAGATTAACATACTGAACCCTTCGAGACATCATGAAGGAAGTGAGGCATTACACAGAACAAGCCAAGGAACACACAGATAAAGCAATTGAAGAAATTAGAAACATTATTCAGGAACACAATGAAAAATTTAATAAGCTGGAAAAATCCATAGACAAACAGCAGTCAGAAATTCAGGAGATTAACAATAAAATTACAGAAGTAGACAGCTCAATAGAAAGTCAGAGGAGCAGATTTGAGCAAGTGGAAGGCAGAATTTCTGAACTTGAAGATAAAGCACATGTCACTAATATATTTGAAGAAAAATCAGATAAAAGAATTTTTTAAAAAATGAAGAAACATTAAGAATCATGTGGGACTCTATCAAAAGAAATAACCTACCAGTGATTGGAGTACCAGAATAGGGAGGGATAAAAGAAAATACAGAGAGAATTGTTGAAGATTTGTTGGCAAAAAACTTCCCTGATACTGTGAAAGGTGAGAAGATATCTATCCAAGATGCTCATCGAACTCCACATGAGGTAGATGTTAAAGGAAAGTCACCAAGACATATTATAATCAAACATGCCTGAAAAAAAAAAAAACCAAAGATAAAGAGAGAATTTTAAGAGCAGCTAGGGAAAAATGAAAAGTCACCTACAAAGTAGAGCCAATAAGAATGAGCTCGGACTACTCGGAAGAAACCATACAAGCAAGAAGGCAATGGGGTGACTTATATAAAAAATAGAAGGAAAAAAATTGCCAGCCAAGAATCATATACCCAGCAAAACTGCCTCTCAAATATGAAGGTGAAATTAGGACATTTCCAGATAAACAGAAGTTTAAGGAATTCATAAAAACCAAACCAAAACTAAAAGATATACTAAAGGGAGTTCTTTGGTTAGAAAATCAATAATATCAGGTATCAATCCAAGACTAGAATGCCGGGCAGGACATTTAGAAGTCAACCCAGACAGGAAAATCAAAAAAATAAATCAAGATTAAAAACAAGTTTAAAATAGGGTAACAGTGATGTTATTATGTAAAAGAAGATACCATTAAAACGATAAAGAGGGACTAAGAAATATAGTCATAGATCTCTTATATGGAGAGGAAGATAAGGTGATACAAAGAAATAAAAGCTAGGTTTAAATTTAGAAAAATTGGGGTAAATAATAAGGAAACCACAAAGAAGACAAACTATTCTACACATCAAAATAAAATACAAGAAAAAAAAGGAGACTCAGCAGAAACAAAATCAACAAAAACTAATATGAGGAAAGGACATTATATAAAAATAATCTACTCAGCACATAAAATTAAGTGGGAAAAAGAAACTGTCAACAACACAGAAAAAAAGACATCAACATTCCTATTCATAATTATTAATGTAAATCAACTAAATGTACCAATAAAGAGACAGAGAGTGGAAGAATGGGTTAAAAAACATGACCTGCCTATATGCTGCTTATAAGAGACACACCTTAGAATTAGAGACACAAACTAAAACTCAAAGGATGGGAAAAAATATATCAAGCAAACAGCAATCAAAAAAGAGCAGGAGTGGCAATACCAATTTCTGACAAAGCAGACTTTAAACTTAAATCCATCATAAAGGATAAGGAAGGACACTAATGATTAAAGGGATAATATACCAAAAAAATTTTTTTTCTGTTTATAATACCAAGATATAACCATATTAAATACTTATGCACCCAATGACAGGGCTGCAAGATACATAAAACAAGCTCTATCAGCATTGAAAAGTGAGATAGACAGCTCCACAATACTAGTAGGAGACTTCAACACACCACTTTTGGTGAAGGACAGGGCATCCAGAAAGAAACTCAATAAAGACACAGAAGATTTAAATACTACAACCAACCAACTTGACCTCATAGACATATACAGAACACTCCACCCAACAGCAACCAAGTTTACTTTCTTTTCTAGTGCACATGGAACATTCTCTAGAATAGACCACATACTAGGTCATAAAGCAAATCTTAGCAGAATCCAAAACACTAAAATACTACAAAGCATCTTCTCTGACCACAAGGCCATAAAAGTGGAAATCAACAGAAAAAGCAGGGAATAGAAATCAAACCCTTGGTAACTGAACAATACTCTGTTCAAAAAACATTGGATTATAGAAGACATTAAGGATGGAATAAAGAAATTCATAGAATCCAATAAGAATGAAAACACTTCCTATCAGAACATTTGGGACAGAGCAAAAGCAGCGCTCAGAGGTCAATTTATATCAATAAACGCACACATACAAAAAGAAGAAAGGGCCAAATCTAAAGAATTTTCCCTACAACTTTGAATAAATAGAAAGAGAAGAACAACAAAAAAACCCTCAGGCACCAAAAGAAAACAAATAATAAAAATTAGAGCAGAACTAAATGAAATAGAAAACAGAAAAACAATTGAAAGAATTGACAACACCAAAAGCTAGTTCTTTAAAAAAATCAACAAAATTGATAAACTATTGGCCAAACTGACAAAAGAAAAACAGGAGAGGAAGCAAATAACCCAAATAAGAAATGAGACGGATGATATTACAACAATCCCAACTGAACTTAATGGAATCATATCAGGTTACTATTAAAAAAAGTACTCTAACAAATTTGAAAACCTAGAAGAAATGGATGAATTCCTAGAAACACACTACCTACCTAAACTAACACAAACAGAGGTAGAACAACTAAATAGACCCATAACAAAAGAGATTGAAAAGGTAATTAAAAAACTTCCAACAAAAAAAAAGCCTTGGCCTGGACAGCTTCACTACAGAGTTCTACCCAACTTTCAGAAAAGAGTTAACACCACTACTTTTAAAGGTATTTCAGAGCATAGAAAAGGAAGGAATACTCCCCAAATCATTCTATGAAGCCAGCATATCCCTGATACAAAACCAGGTAATGACATCACAAAAAAGAAAATTACAGACCTATATCCCTCATGAACTTAGATGCAAAAATCCTCAACCAAATTCTAGCCAATAGAATTCAACAACATATCAAAAAAATACTTAACTATGACCAAGTGGGATTCATACCAGGTATGCCGTGATGGTTCAACATTAGAAGAACAATTAATGTAACCGACCACATAAATAAAAAAGAAGACAAGAATCACATGATTTTATCAATTGATGCAAAAAAGGCATTTGACAAAGTTCAACACCCATTCATGATAAAAACTCTCAGCAAAATATGAATAGAAGGAAAATTCCTCAACATAATAAAGGGCGTTTATACAAAGCCAATAGCCAACATCATCCTAAATGGAGAGAGCCTGAAAGCATCCCCCTTGAGATCAGGAACCACACAAGAATGCCCTTTGTCATCGTTCTTATTAAACATTGTGCTGGAGGTCCTAGCCAGAGCAATTATTCAAGATAAAGATATAAAGGGCATCCAGTTTGGCAAGGAAGAAGCAAAAGTATCTCTATTTGCAGATGACGTGATCTTATACACAGAAAACCCTGAGGTATCCTCAAGAAAACTACTGAAACTAATAGAAGAATTCAGCAGAGTATCAGGATACAAGGTAAATATACAAAAATCAGTTGGATTCCTCTACACCAACAAAAAGAACATCGAGGAGGAAATCATCAAATCGATACCATTTACAGTAGCCCCCAAGAAGGCAAAATACTTAGGAATAAATCTTACCAGAGATGTAAAAGACTTATACAAAGAAAACTACAAAACACTTCTGCAAGAAACCAAAATATACCTTGCTCATGACTAGGAAGACTTACCGTTATAAAAATGCCTATTCTACCAAAAGCAATCTACAGATTCAACGCAATTCTGATCCAAATTCCAACAACATTTTTTAATGTGATGGAGAAAGAAATCAGCAACTTCATATGGTAGGGAAAGAGGTCCCAGATAAATAAAGCATTACTGAAAAAGAAGAACAAGATGGGAGGCCTTACTCTACCTGATTTTAGAAGATATTGTACCTCCATAGTAGTCAAAACAGCCTGGTGCTGGTACAACAACAGACACATAGACCAGGGGAACAGAATTGAGAATCCAGACTTAAATCCATCCACATATGCGCAGTTGATATTTTGACAAAGGCTCCAAAACAGTTAGGGGAAAAGAAAGCCTTTTTAACAAATAGTGCTGGCATAACTGGATATCCATCTGCAAAAAATTAAAGACCCATACCTCACTCCATGCAGAAAAATGAGCTCAAAATGGATCAAAGACCTAAATATAAAATATAAAATGATAAAGATCATGCAAGAAAAAATAGGGACAATGTTAGAAGCCCTCATCCATGGCATAAACAGTATACAAAACATTACTAACAATGCAGAAGAAAAACTAGGTAACTGGAAGCCCCTAAAAATCAAACACCTATGCTCATCCAAAGACTTTGCCAAAAGAGTAAAAAGACCACCTACAGAGTTGGAAAAAAGTTTTTAGCTATGGCATTTCCAGTCATCGCCTGATCTCTAAAATCTACATGATACTGCAAAAACTCAACTACAAAAACACAAATAACCCAATTAAAAAATGGGCAAAAGATATGAAGAGACACTTCTCAAGCGAAGGCATTCAGGTAGCTAACAGACACATGAGGAAATGCTCAGAATCATTAGCCATTAGAGAAATGCAAATCAAAACTAAGATTTCTCCTCACTCCGACAAGGCTCACATTAAACCAAAAACTACAAAATAATAAATGTTGGAGAGGCTGGGGAGAGATTGGAACACTTATTCTCTGCTGGTGGGAATGTAAAATGGTTCAACCACTTTGGAAATCAATTAGGCACTTCCTTAAAAAGCTAGAAATAGAACTACCATACAATCCAGCAATCCCACATCTTGAAATATATTGCAGAGAAAGAAGAGCCTGTACACGAACAGAAATATGCACACCCATGTTTATTACAATAGCAAAAAGATGGAAGCAACCAAGGTACACATCAACGGATGAATGGATAAAAAAGTTATGGTATAGTTACACAATGGAATACTATGCATTGATAAAGAACAGTGATGATCTGTGAAACATTTCATAACATGGAGGAATCTGGAAGGCATTATGCTGAGTGAAATTAGTCAGTTGCAGCAGGATAAATACTGTATAAAACCACTATTATTAGAACTCGAGAAATAGTTTAAACAGAGATGAAAATATTATTTGATTGTTATGAGAGGGGGGATGGAGGAGGGAGGGAGAGGGGTATTCACTAATTCGATAGTAGATAAGAACTATTTTAGGTGAAGAGAAAGACAATACACAATACAGGTGAGGTCAGCACAACTGGACTAAACCAAAAGCAGTTTCCTGAATAAACTGAATGCTTCGAAGGCCAGCGTAGCAGGGGCGGGGGTTTGCAGACCATGGTTTCAGGGGACATCTAAGTCAATTGGCATAATAAAATGTATTAAGAAAACATTCCACATCCCACTTTGGAAAGTGGTGTCTGGGGTCTTAAACACTAGCAATCAGCCATCTAAGATGCATCAATTGGTCTCAACCCACCTAGATCAAAGGAGAATGAACAACACCAAGGACACAAGGTAATTATGAGCCCAAGAGACAGATAAGGCCACATAAACCAGAGACTACATCATCCTGAGACCAGAAGAACTAGATGGTGCCCAGCTACAACTGATGACTGCCCTGACAGGGAACACAACAGAGAACCCCTGAGGGAGCAGGAGAGCAGTGGGATGCAAACCCCAAATTCTCGTGAAAAGACCAGACTTAATGGTCTGACTGAGACTAGAAGGACCCCGGTGGTCATGGTCCCCAGACCTTCTACTGGCCCAGGACAGGAACCATTCCTGAAGCCAACTCTTCAGACAGGAATTGGACTGGACAGTGGGTTGGAGAGGGATGCTGGTGAAGAGTGAGCTTCTTGGATCAGGTGGACATTTAAGACTATGTTGGCATCTCCTCCGTGGAGGGGAGATGAGGGGGTAGAGGGTGTTAGAAGCTGGTGAAATGGACAGGAAAAGATAGAGTGGAGGGAGAGAGCAGGCTGTCTCATTATAGGGAGAGCAATTGGGAGTATGTAGCAAGGTGTATATAAATTTTTGTGTGAGAGACTGACTCAATTTGTAAACTTTCGCTTAAAGCACAATAAATATTAAAAAAAAAAAGAAAGATGTGTGTCAACTTGGCTAAGCCGTGATTCCTGGTATTGTGTGGTTTCCTCCATTTTGTGATCTGATATAATTAGCCTAAAATAAATCTTACTCCTATGATGTTAATGAGGCAGAACTAGAGGCAGCTATATTAATGATGCAGGACACAACCTACAGGATTAGGTTGTGTCTTGAGTCAATCTCTTTTGAGATATAAAAAAGAAAAGTGGACAGAGAGGAGAGGGGCTGCATACCACCAAGAAAGAAGAGCTGAGATCATAGCGCATGTTTTGGACCCTTGGACCCTGCGCTGTGAAATTCCTAGACCCAGGGTAAAATGGATGACAAAGGTCTTTCCTTAGAGCCCACAGAGAGAGAAAGCCTACCCCGGAGCTTGTGCCCTAAATTCAGATTTCTAGTCTCCTAGACTATGAGAGAATAAATTTCTGTTTGTTAAAGTCTTCCACTTGTGGTATTTCTGTTATAGCAGCACTAGATTACTAAGACAGTTTCTAAAGACAGGGTTGCTATGTGAAATTGGTATCATGCAAAAATGAAGGATTGCCACATCAGATCACAAAATGGAGGGTGGCTACATCATTTATAACTGCCAAATTACATCACTACCTAATTGCCAAACCACTGAGGCTCATGGCCCAGCCAAGCTGGCATGTAATCTTAACCATCATAGCCAGCATTACTCTTGCCTTCCATCTCGACGTTCATTATTGCCAGATGTACATTAATAATGCACAAAATAGTTGGATAGCAGATCTTCACTATTGTCATAAATGTGAAATGTTAGAAAACAAGACAGTGGATACATGAGCACGGGGTATATATGTTTGTAGCTCTGTGTTTTCTGCACATAAAATAGATTGGATTTATGGAATCCTGGTGTTTGAAGGAAGCCACATGACTAGTTTAGGAAATGAGTTTTGATTGAAAATATAATATACAATTTCTGGGTTACATTGAAGTACCCCTGTGAAAAATTCAGGGTCCTCTTCTGCCATGGCAACCAGCATTGTTCAAAAATGTGCATACTCAGATACCTGGTTTTGGCTCTGATATGTAAAGAGCTTGTAAGTCATCACTCCTGTCCTCACAAAAACAACAAGAATAATTTTGAACAAACTGAAAATCAATGATTTTTCTTACATTCATCAGAGAATCAAAATAAACCTTAAAAATCTGAGACAGGTAAGTACAGAAAATTACAGCAGAGATCAGCTTTCTTCCAGCTTCTGGCAGTTGCCAACATTCCCTGGTGTGCCTTGGTTTAAAGCAGCATAACTCCAGTCTATGTCTTTATCTTCTCATAACCTTATTCTCTGAGTGTTGGCTCTGTACCTCCAATATCCCTATCTTTATAAAGACAGCAATCACTGGATTTAGAATCCACCCTAATCCAGTCTGACCTCATTTTAGATTGATTACATATGCAAATACCCTGTTCTCAAACAAGGATACATACACAGGTACTGAACGGTGGAAATTCAACACACATTTTTGGGGAGAACAATTCAACCTACAACACAGGGCTATATATTTATACACGTTAATCAAGTTGTAGACTTAATTTTTGTACAATTTATGCATTTATAATTTAATAAGCAACCAATAAGCAACATCATGATAAATGGAGAAAATATTGACATTGTCATTGTACTTCGATCCACAATCAATGCACATGGAAGCAGCAGCCAAGAAACAAAACAGCATGTTGCATTGGAAAATCTACTGCAAAAGACCTCTTTCAAGCGTTAAAAAGCAAAGATGTCACTTTGAGCACTATGGTACACCTGACCCAGCCCATAGTATTTTCAATCATCTCATATGCATGCAAAAACTGGACAATGAATAAGGAAAACCAAAGAAGAATTGATTTATTTGAATTATGGTGTTGGTGAAGAATATTGAATATACCATGGACTGCTAGAAGAAAGAATAAATTTGTCTTGGAAGAAGCATATATTTAATGATGACTTTATCTTAACGCTGTTGTGAACTAATGAAATTGGTCCTATAATTTCAGCATTAGTGTTCCAAGATTATTATTATTTTTTTGGAATGCCTTTTGTTGTTGTTTATGAGTTGTCTAAAAGATACATTGTTAGTTTACATATTATTCCTGCCTAAAACATATTAAAACGAGGGCATGAACTTCCCAAGACAGCAAAGCCTCTTCAAGCACGACTTTATGATAACTTTAGTGAAAATAACCTTAGTAATTTCTGAATTAATAGAATATATGAGATCAGCAAGGAACTGGGATTAGACCCTGATTGTTAAAAATATCAAGACACTATAATGGGAACAAATAAATGTAAATATTTAAAAGGTGATATAAACCTCAACATGTTTGTCTAAAAAAGCTTCTCTTCTAGAGAAAAATATTAAGGATTTGTGTGACAAATTTTACTCTTAATAAGAATCCAAGTATTTACAAACAATCTTTACCTTCCTCTAAATAGATTCTAGAGTTATTTTCCAGGTTTGACAGAACTCTATGGTTCTGAAAAGTTACTTTAAGTCCGTTTTCAAAAGATTGACTGTCCCGATTGAGAGTTAATGTTCCAACTCCTAATTGTGAGCAAATGTTTTATATTTTATAACTATTTTATTTTAGTTGAAAAATACTAAATATTAAATGTTACATATCCAATTTTACTCTTATTGACAAGCTGTATGACAATTATGTTAGTTAAGACATAAAGGATCTCTCTGTCTACGTATATATATACGCCTATCTTATTTATCTCTATCTCACTATAATTTTAAAACATCTAGAAAATAAAACCATAAGCACTCATTTTGTTAATCAACATGGATATAAAAGGTATGGACTAAAATAATTGGTTTGAACTTGGAAAATCACTGTGTATGCTAAAAGTTATTTAATCTAAAAGTCTACATTGCCATTTTTCATTCTTTTCGTATGCAACTGGAATAAGGAATGCCAGGATATCAAAATACTGACCTCGGAGACATAGCGTACATGTGCAGCTTGAGGCATGAAGATATAAATGAGAATGCAGAGGTAATTGCAGACTTCAGCTCTGTGCCAGGTTTCAAAAGTAAGGAGAAAGTGCCTGACTTCCGTATTGTCCTGCCATTGGCAGGCTCCTTGTTCTGCTCTCTCACTGCCTGTTCCGAAATGCCAGATAATGCAGCTGTGGTTTCAGAATTTTCCCTGTAGTTCATTCTATAGCTCATTTTCACTGGATGACCTTTTTTTTTTTTTTTCATAAAGGGGAAAAACAACTCTATTATCACTTTCTAAAATAGTTATTCTTCTACTGGTTAAATGTTTTGCAACCGAAGGATGTAAAAGTTAGGCCGAGAAAACTCTACTGAAAGAATTTTACCTTCTTTTGAAATTTATTATTGTTATTTATTTAAACTTTATTTAAATAGCATCAAAACAATATTTTAAGGTTTTCCTATAATCTTTTTAAATAAAAACTTGTTCTATAATAAGTCCATAGTTTTCTAGTATTTCAGCACTCATAAATTTCCATTTATGAGTCTGATCAATTTTATAATTTCAAGCCCAATTTATATAAGCTTTTGTGTAAATATAAGACATTGGTATCTGGGGAAGGTTAAATTGTCCTTTCTTTCCTCAAATCCAAATATTATTTTCTATAAGTGATTGGCTTCTAAAGGGTCTCATTGTGAAAATTGGAAAATAAATTTTCGAAGACTTACCTTATAGACGTTCCCTAGTCTATAAAGTGATCATACATTTCCACATTCTCTTGACCTTTCCTTAGAACTAGTTCTAAGGTAAAAACAAGTACAAATACCATGTCAAAGAACTTGAAAATAACTATTTCCGAAGTCTCTTTCTAAATACCCAGTAAGTGGCCATAACAGTTGTCATGGATTGAATTGTGTCCCCCAAAGATATGTGTATCAATTTGGATAGGCCATGTTTCCAAGTATTGTGTGATTTTCCACCATTTTGTCATCTGATGTGATTTTCCTATGTGTTTTGAATCCTATCACTATGATGTTAATGAGATAGATTAACAGCAGTTTTGTTGATGAGATCTATAAGATTAGATCGTGTCTTAAGCTAATTTCTTTTGAGATATAAAAGAGAGAATTGAAAAGAGAGACATGAGGACCTCATACACATGTCTGGGACCTCATACCCAAAAGCACTGGAAGCATAGCTCATCCTTTGGACCCAAGGTCCCTGTGCTGAGAAGCTCCTTGACCAGGGGAAGACTGATGACAAGGACCTTGCCCCAGAGCCAACTGAGAGAGAAAGCCTTGCCCTGGAGCTAGTGCCCTGAATTCAAACTTCTAGCTGCCCAGAGTGTGAGAGAATAAATTTCTCTTTGTTAAAGAGCATTGACTTGTGGTATTTCTTTTATAATAACCAAGACACTGGAGAACTGGTGTTTCCTGACAAGCTATATTGGACTGTATCTCCCAGGTAATATGAAAAATAATATTCAACACAGAAAAATTTATTTAAAATATATGTTAAGATATTATATAACTAAAATGATAGAAGGTAAATTAAACCAAGTTTTTTTTTTACTTGATGTTATTATGCAGAAGAAGAATAAAATAAAGCATACTTTTTGATTGATTTGTTGTATGATATATTTTGTTTTCTATGTACACATTAGATTCAATTTTGACATTACGTTGGATTAAACAGGTGTAATTTTTTAATATTTTAAAATGATACTCTGTGTTGACTGAACATTAAGTTGGAGCCCCAGTGGCATGGCAGTTAAAAGCTTGGTTGCTAATCAAAAGATCAGCAGTTCCAATCCGCCAGCCGTTCTTTGGAAACCCTATGGAGCAGTTCTACTCTGTCCTATAGGGTTACTATGAGTCAGAATTGACCCAGAGCAATGGATTTGGTTTGGTTTGGTTGAAGATTAAATCTGGTTCAATCCTTTTTATGACAACAACAACCAACAAAATACCCGTTGCCGTCGGGTCTATTGCAACTCATAGCGACCCTATAAGACAGAGTAGACTGCCCTATAGGATTTCCAAGGCTGTAAATCTTTATGGAAGTAGACTGCCGACCTTTTGGTTAGCAGCTGAGCTCTTAATCACTGCTCCACCAGGGCTCCATAATTCTTATGATAGTGCAGGTCAAAAAAAGACTTTTACCAATGACATGCTACTTATATTATATTTCTGTTTCATCTATACAGGAGTCCCTTTAAGCTTTCGTTTGTGATAACTCTGTCTATAAAAAAAAAGTTCAAATATGTATTTATACCCAATATATGGATAACTAGACTGTTAATAAACTTATATTTTCTGAAATCTTTAAGATAGAACCTCAAAACGATGATACTGTTAATGTTGTGTCCAAATTCTTTTTAAAAAGCCAGCTAATTAGAAAACAATGATCAGTGTATGCACAGTGGTGCCACAGAAATTCCATGTTCTCATTCAGGATTTTACCTGGAACAACCAAAACAAACAAACAAGAAAAACAACACAGTTATATTTTAGGTGAGGCAAAAACACATCATTCACTATCAGGGTTTTCAAGAATTTTCAGAATTCAAATTGCTCTATAAAAACAATTCAATGTCACTGACAAGGGAGTCAATGTTCAAAAAATACATAATGCATCACAGATTAGCTATCTATTTTGTGACGATTTGAATACTGATCATGTATTCTTTTCCTTAAGTTTTGGAGTTAATTAGTTGTCAAATAGAAAAAAATATTTTCTCTGATACATAAGTATCAGAAAAAAGATCTACTTTCAAATTTTCAAAAATGAGAAATTCAACAAAATTTCACATCTTTCTCAGATGTATTTGAAGGTGTTAAAAACCTTGAACTTAAATTTTTATCAGTAAATAATAAATATTTTATTACAATAAACTTCAAACATTTATAGCTGATACCCATGTATGGATTTCAAGGAAGCAGAGCTTTTTCCCCTCATATCTTCATACACTATACAACCATATGAATCTAATTCAGCTTATTATTATTTATTATTATTAGCTTATTTCTATCAAGGGAGAACCTAGTGTTTTACATTTAATATCATAGAAGGTCATCCCTTTTAAAAATGTGTGAGGTTTAATGTTATCATTATTCAGTTTTTACGGAATCTCCAAGAGAAGCTTGGGAACTCATTTTGTTGATGAGGCTAAATTTTGAAAATGTGGATGTAATCCGTTGCCCCACTTATGCAAAAGCAAGTGGGCAGACATATATTATTATCTAAGAGTTATCACTAGTCATTTGTAAAATTATTTTATCTGATTTTATGTTTTGGAAAATAAAGCAATACAATAGGCCTGATGTTAAATTTTGCCTATTGTGCTCTTTCTTCCACGGAGATAGGTGGAGTTGACATTGGTATTGATGTTGGTGCTTGGCACTTATGAGAACATGCTAAAGTTTTCACAAACTGAAGCACACATTTTTATTTTTAATTGGTTTGTAATAAACTGCGCTGTACTACGTCTGAGTCCTCTCTATCCCACCCCTAGAGAGGTCACTATGATCTGAATAGAAAATACAACAATGAAGAAGGACAGAAACTTTGTTTTTGTGGAGACTCAGCCTGTAATAACAAGTCAACACCAATATTCCATGCAAAGTATGAGTTTTGCTAATGTAAATTAGAAAAAAAAATAGGGGGCACATATACATTACCAAAGCTTGTGGCTGTCAAGTCTGTTCTGACTCATAGAGACCCCATAGGACAGAGCAAAACGGCCCTGTAGGGTTGCCAAGGCTGTAATCTTTATATAAGCAGACCGTCACATCTTTCTTCCACAGAGTGGCTGGTGCATTCCAACTGTCGACCTTTCAGTTAGCAGAAAAGCATTTAATCACTGTGTCACCAGGGCTTCTCAAATATAATGATAGCTATAGGTTTCTGTGGATGTCCGTTATCACATTATCATAAATAAATGCTGGATATTGACAATCTTTTTCTAGATCAATTGATATAATCTCATAGTTTTCATTTTCAGGCTAGTAATATATTGTTGATTGTGTTTGATTTTTGAATATTGTATGTATGATCTGCACCCTCATTCTAGGTGTAGTTTATGATTCTTTTTTTGGATTAGTGGATTTAAGTTGCTAATATTTTGAGAATTTTTTCCTGTGTATTTAAAAGTGATATTGGTTTGTATCTTGCTTTTTATTTATTTATTTTTGTCCTTTCTTGGCTTTGGTATTATAATTTCGGACTAAAGAAAAAAGGGATAGAATTGTCCTCTTTATTTTCTGGAAAAGATTTTATAGAACTTATGTTTTCTTCTGTTTTGTTTTTTTCCTTGAAATATTTAATAGAATTCTGCAGTGAAAACATCTCAGCCTGGAGATATCTGTTTCAGAAGATCTCCAATGATGAATTAAATTTATTTAATAGTTATTGGACAATGCATATTATCCATTTAATTTTAGGTCAGTTTTGGTGGTTTCTGGTTTTCAAAAGTTAATCCATTGTGTCTTGGTTTTCTAGTGCTGCTATAAAGACATATCACCAGTGAATGGCTCTAACAAAGAGAAATTTATTCTGTCACACTCTAGGAGGCAAGAAGTCTGAATTCAGGTTGCCACCTCCAGGGAAAGGCTTTCTATCTCTGCTGGCTCTGCGGGAAGGTCTGGTCCTTGTCATCAACCTTTCCCTTGTTGAGGAGATTCTTGGTGTGGGGACTTGAGGACCAAAGAACACGCTGTCTCCCTGGCTCTTATTTCTTGGTGGTAGGAGATCCCCATGTCTCTCTGCCCTCTTCTCTCTTTTATATCTCAAAAGAGATTAATTTAAGGCATAACTTAATCTTATGGATTGAGTTCTGTCTCATTAACATAACTGCCTCTAATCCTGCCTCATTAATATCATAGAGGCAGGATTTGCAACACATAAGAAAATTACATCAGATGACAAAATAGTGGATAATCATGCAATACTGGGAATCACGGCCTAGCCAAGTTGGCACATATTTTGGGGGGACACAATTCAATCCAGAAAACGTTGCATCCAAGTTGTTCAATTTTGTGTGTAAAATGTTCATAATATTCCCATATTATCATTTTAATGTCTTGAGTCTGTAGAGATATCGCACATCATTAATTTCTGATATTTGTAATTCATAAATTGTCTCTTTCTATTGGGTTGTGAATATTATGCTATGGAATGCTGAATATTTTTAAAATCCTAAGTAGAATTTTTGTTTTAGTAAGTTACTGACCTGATTAAGTTCAAGTTTCAAAACTTTTCAGATTTTGCCATACTTTTTTTTTTTTATTGGGATGACTCATGTGTGCACCACCCAGTGGCCAGTATGGGAACTTGGTAGTGATCTATGTATTAATTCAGTTCTGAAATTCTTTGGTATGCTATTTAGCTACTGTCTTGCACATGTGCAGCTAGGGAATAAGCCTAGGAGTTGGTAAACAGCTTAATGGGGTTACTTTTCTAAGATCCTCCGTCTTTAAGTTCCCACATTATTTTCTGTTTCCATGGGGATCCCCTTTCTCATCCTCCCACAAGAAATCTGGGGTTTAAGCTACCCTGCTCTATCCCATGTTTCATGACTATGTTGGTGTTTGGGTCAAGCGGTGCAGGAAAAAAATGGGAACTTTTCCCACCCTCTTAAGATCATAGCTCCACTGAATACACACACAAAAAAAACAAACTTATTCCCGTCAAGTCAATTTCGACTCATAGTGACCCTATAGGACACAGTCGAACTGCCCTATCGGATTTCCAAAGAGGAGCTGGTGGATTTGAACTGCTGACCTTTTTGTTAACAGCTGAGCTCTTACCCACTGCACTACCAGGACTTGCAGACCCCTGATAATTTTGTCTTTTGTGGACTCCTGTAGTTGATACTGCTGACACCGTAAGACTTCTTGGGACCTGGGGCACAAGATGACTGAGAAATGAAAATAAAAATTCCGGGGATGTCTGCACGCTCTCTGAGGATTAAGAGTTTCACTTCCCACTCCAAACCAGAATTAGAAGGTTTCTCCTGGAGTTCTCTTGGTGAACTCTATGTCTGCTTCTGGGTCAGGTTGTGTTGAAATTCATCCAAGGGATGTTGGAGGGGGAAAAAAAAGAAAAAGAGAGAGAAAGAGAAAGTTACTTACTACCGTTTCAATGACATTTTGAATTCTGCATTCTTCTATGCTTTGCCTGATGCTGTCTATTTTTCAGAGTCTTCTATGGATTCTATTCACATTTTATAGATGAATTCATTGGAAGAGGCAGGAGGAAGTATCCTTGCTCCATTACTTGGAACCAGAGCTCCCCATCGAAACAAATTGTAACTCAAGTTTTTAAAACACGTAATTTCTATACAGTACCAGAGAAGAACAGGCTATAAGCAATTTCTTTGCTCTGTGACACAAAATCCAAGTGGCTAGGGTGGTTTCCAGAAGGTTTCTATTAGGAAGGGATACTGCTATGGATTGAATTGTCTCCCCCCCAAAAAATAGGTTTGGTAAATTCTAACCCCTACCTGTGATTATGGTCCCATTTGGGGATGGGTTTTTTTTTTGTTATGTTAATGAGACAGTATTAGTGTAGGGAGTGTCTTAAATCAATCTTTTCTGAGATATAAAAGAGATTAAACAAGCAAGTGAGCAGGCAGAGCTGATGAAAGAGTGATGCCAAGCCACATGAAGATCACCTAAAAACATGAGTTCAGAAGAGACAAGGACCATCCTCCAGAGCTGACAGAGAGAGAAATCTTTCCACTAGAGCTGGTGTCCTGAATTTGGACTTCTAGCCTCCTAATTGTGAGAAAATAAATTTCTGCTCAAAGCCATTTGCTTGTGATATTTCTATTATTACAGCAGTAGATAACTAAAATAGATACCTAGGCTAAGCCTTGAAGAATGAGCAGTGAGCCTATCAAAAAAAAAAAAAAAATCCATAGTAGAGAGAAGAGTGCTCCAGGGAGAGGAAGGAGAATATTTAAAGATCTGGAGAGAAGAAATGTATTCTACATGAAAAGAACAAAACTGTGGTAAGTTAAAGTATAGAGCCTAGTGTATAAGAAAGGAGAGTGGTAAGCAATAAGGCTGAGAAGGAAAACATTATTCCCATTGCCCAGGTTCATTTTCCCTAATTACATCTTTCTCTTAGAACTAACCCATTGCTGTCAAGTAGGTCCTAACTCACAGCAATCTTATAGGACAGAGCAGAACTGCCCCATATGGTTTCCAAGGAGCTGCTGGTGGATTCAAACCAGCCAAACGCTTAACCTGCACCAACAGGGCTCCTCACTACTATCTCTAGAAAACTTTACCTCAGATTCAACTTAAACTCTAAAATGTTTTCTGATTCCTACAACTCTAAGTCCTTTCTCGTTACCGTCATTCTATCACTTTATATTCCTTAGGTACAGTTTATTATGATTTTATCCTTTTGTTGAATTTATATGTGTGCACTATCTTCCCTTCCCAGACCAGGTCCAGTCCCCTGTGTCTAACGTGGTTACTGACACATAGCTGTAACCCTGAATAAGAAAATCGAAGGCATGAATGTAGAATGGAAATTTTGACCTTTGGTCTCAAAAAATTCTCACTGGGGACTACTTTGTTGGTTAAATGTTGTCTATTTATTTTCTTAAACCAGTAGTTCTAAAAATATCATCCTCCATAAATCAGTTTTTGATATGCAATGTTATCACATTGGCTCTGATCTTTAGCTTTCTCTACCAAGCACAGTTGATTTTTTTTCTGATGCTCTTGTCACCCTGGCCCTGTCTCTTAGTAGCTATCCTGGGAATTATGCCTAAAAATTTATCCTAGCCACAAATTCCTTTCAATTTCTCTCTCATAGAATAACAGTTTCAGAAAAAAATATATAATTTAGATAGAAATTGGGAAGTTTTTAACAATATAAAATATAGACTATGATACATGTAGACCTATATTTACATTATTTATATACATGTTTAGTCAGGAATATAAATCTGACAACATTAATAATACATGTGAAAAAGTTTGGTCTTTATAATTTTAATCTGCAAAATGGTAAACTATTCTAAGTTTAATTTCTATAAGTTAGAGGTTTCACTATGTATGAGTGCATTTGGAATGACATATTTTAGCATAATATTCATTTTGAATTAAATTTAGGTGTTGACTAAAGTTGTTGTTGTTGTGTGCCATTAAGTCTGTTCTGACTCATGGTGACCCATAGCACGTCATCGCTAGGTCTTTCTCCTGAGGAGTGCAGCTGGTGGTTTCGAAAGGCCAACTTTTCGGTTAGCAATGGAATGCTTAACAATTGCACCACCAGGACTCCTTTAACTCTTTAAAGTTAGAGGTCCAACAGTCTATTATCTTTTATAAACAGTTATAAGGGTAAAATCAGTCCCTTACTTGATACATAATGTTTTCTCGAAAATAAATATGAAAAGTGAATATGCCAGAATAAAACATTCCTATACAGGGTTGCCGTAGAGTCTCTATGAGTCAGAATCGACTGGATGGCAATGGGTTTGTTTGTTTGTTTGTTTTTATACAGGGGGCCAGGGCACCCCTGGTGGCACAATAGTTAAGTGCTTGGCTGCTAACTGAAATGTGAGCAGTCCAAATCCAACAGTCACTCCATGGAAGTAAAATGTGGCAGCCTGCTTGCATAAAGATTACAGCCTTGGAAACCCTATGGCGCAGTTCTACTCTGTCCTATAGGGATGCTATAGTCAGAATCAGCTCAACAGCGACAGGCTTGGTTTACAGGTATAAAGGGGGAAAAGGATGAAAATATAAAAATTTCCTGTGACATTTCAACTTTTACATAATCTAAAAACATGTTTTCTAGGCATAGCATGCATGCTGTCATATACGTTCTTTATCTTCTACATATTTAGTACAACACATAGTAGTTTGCAAATTTTATTTCAAGAAGCAGACAACCAACTCAAAAAAAAAAATATTGAGTGAAAGGGAATTTTACAAGATAAAATATGTTCTAGACGTTAAGGAATAGAAAGTGTTAGTCTTCAGATAAAACTAAGAAGTGATGTATTCTGTTTGTTTTTTTTTTAATTTTTATTGTGCCTTAAGTGAAAGCTGACAAATCAAGTCAGTCTCTCATAGAAAAATTTTATACACACCTTGCTATATACAACTAATTTCTCTCCCCATAATGAGACAACACACTCTTTCCCTCCACTGTCTATTTCCGTGTCCATTTGACCAGCTTCTGACCCACCCTGCTCTCTCATCTTCCCTCCAGAAAGGAGATGCCAACATAATCTCATGTGGCTATTTGATTGAAGAAGCTCATTTTTCACCAGTATCATTTTCTATCCCATAGTCCAGTCCAATCCCTGTTTGAAGAGTTGGTTTTGAGAATAGCTTCTGTCTTGAGCTAACAGAAGATCTGAGGACCATGACCTCCAGGGTCCTTCTACTCTCAGTCAGATCATTATGTCTGGTCTCTTTACAAGAATTTGATGTCTGCGTCCCACTACTCTCCTACTCCTTCAGGGGCTTTCCTTTCCGTTCCCAGTCAGGGCAGTCACCAGTTGTAGCTGGGCACCATCTAGCTCTTCTGGTCTCAGGCCAATGTAGTCTCTGGTTTATGTTGTCCTTTCTGTCTCTTGGGCTCATATACACCTTGTGCCTTTGGTGTTCTTCATTCTCCTTTGCTCCAGGTGGGTTGAGACCAATTGATGCATCTTAGATAGCCACTTGCTAGCTTTTAAGACCCCAGAAACCACTCTCCAAAGTGGGATGCAGAATGTTTTCTTAATAGATTTTATTATCCCAATTGACTTACATGTTGCCTGAAGACATGGTCCCCAAACCCCCCTCCCCTAGTATGCTGGCCTTCGAAGCATTCAGTTTATTCAGGAAACTTCTTTGCTTTTAGTTTAGTCTCGTTGTGCTGACCTCGCCTGTATTCCGTGTTGGCTTTCCCTTCACCTAAAATAATTCTTATCTACTGTCTAATCATATGCATGTGAAAGCTGGACAGTGAATAAAGAAGACCGAAGAATTGACGTCTTTGAATTGTGGTGTTGGCAAAGAATATTGAATACACCATGGACTGCCAAAAGAACAAACATGTCTGTCTTAGAAGTACAACCAGAATGCTCCTTAGAGGCAAGGATGGAGAAACTGCGTCTTACATACTTTGGACATGTTGTCCGGAGGGATCAGTCTCTGGAGAAGGACATCATGCTTGGCAGAGTACGGAGTCAGCGGAAAAGAGAAAGACCCTCAACGAGGTGGATTGACTCAGTGCCTGCAACAATGCGCTCAACCGTAACAACAATTGTAAGGAGACTCAGGACCAGGCAGTGCTTCATCGTGTTGTGCATAGGGTCGTTATGAGTCAGAACAGACTCTACGGCACCTAACAACAACAATTAGTGAAAACCCCTCTCCCTCCCTCCCTCCCTCCCCACTCTTGTAACTATCAAAGAATATCTTCTTCTCTGTTTAAACTATTTTTCCAGTTATTGTAATAGAGGTCTTATACAATACTTTTCCTTTTGCAACTGACTAATTTCACTCAGCAAAATGCCTTCCAGGATCCTCCATGTTATGAAATGTTTCACAGATTCCTCACTGTTCTTTATCAATGCATAGTATTCCATTGTGTGAATATACCACAATTTATTTGTCCATTCATCTGTTGATGCGCACCTTGGTTGCTTCCATCTTTTTGCTATTGTAAACAGCGCTGCAGTGAACATGGGTGTGCATGTATCTGTTCATGTAAAAGCTCTTAATTTTCTAGGATATATCCCAAGGAATGGGATTGCTGGGTTGTATGGTAATTCTATTTCTAGTTTTCTAAGGAAGCCCCAAATCAATTTCCAAAGTGGTTATACCATTTTACATTCCCACCAGCAGTGTATAAGTGTTCCAATCTCTCCACAACCTCTCCAGCATTTATTATTTTGTATTTTTTGGATTAATGCCAGCCTTGTTGGGGTGAGATAGAATCTCATTGTAGTTTTGATTTTCATTTCTTTAATGGCTAATGATTATGAGCATTTCCTCATGTATCTGTTAGCTCCCTGAATGTCTTCTTTAGTGAAGTGCCTGTTCATATCCTTTGTCCATTTAATTGGGTTATTTGTCTTTTTGTAGTTGAGTTTTTGCAGTATCATATAGATTTTAGAGATCAGATGCTGATCGGAAATGTCATAGCTAAAAACTTTTTCCTGGTCTGTAGGTAATCTTTTTACTCTCTTGGTGACGTCTTTGGATGAGCATAAGTGTTTGATTTTTAGGAGCTCCCAGTTATCTAGTTTCTCTTCTGGTGTTTCTGCATTGTTCGTAATGTTTTGTATCCTGTTTATGCCATATATTAGGGCTTCTAATGTCCCTATTTTCTCTTTCATGGGCTTTATCATTTTAGATTTATATTTAGGTCTTTGATCCATTTCGAGTTTGTTTTTGTGCGTGGTGTGAGGTACGGGTCTTGTTTCAATTTTTTTGCAGATGCGTATCCAGTTATGCCAGCACTATTTGTTAAGCAAACTATCTTTTCCCCACTTAACTAACTTTGTGCCTTTGTCAAATATCAGCTGCTCATATGTGGATGGATTTATGCCTGGATTTTCAATTCTGTTCCATCGGTCTATGTATCTGTTGTTTTACCAGTACCAGGCTGTTTTGATTACTGTGGTAGTATAATAGTTTCTAAAATCAGGTAGAATGAGCCCTCACACTTTGTCCTTGCTTTTCAGCAATGCTTTGCTTATCCGAGGCCACTTTCCCTTCCATATGAAGTTGGTGATTTGTTTCTCCATCTCATTAAAAAATGTCATTTGAATTTGGATCGAAATTGCATTAAATCTGTAGATCGCTTTTGGTAGAGTAGACATTTTTACAATGTTAGGTCTTCTTGTCCATGAGCAAGGTATGTTTTCCACTTACGTAGGTCTCTTTTGGTTTCTTGTAGTAGTGTCTTGTAGTTTTCTTTGTATAGGCCTTTTACATCTCTGTTAAGATTTATTCCTAAGTATTTTATCTTTTGGGGGGCTACTGTAAATGGTATTGATTCATTGATTTCTTCCTCAATGTTCTCTTTGTTGGTGTAGAGGAGTCCAACTGATTTTTGTATGTTTATCTTATAACCTGATACTTTGCTGAACTATTAGTTTCAGTAGTTTTCTTGAGGGTTCTTTAGGGTTTTTGTGTATAAGATCATGTCATGTGCAAACAGGGATACTTTTATTTCTTCCTTACCAATCTGGATGCCCTTTATTTCTTTATCTAGTCTAATTGCTCTGGCTAGGACCTCCATCACAATGTTGAATAAGAGTGGTGATAAAGGGCATCTTTGTCTTGCTCCCGATCTCAAGGAGAATGCTTTCAGACTCTCTCCATTTAAGATGATGTTAGCTATTGGCTTTGTATAAATGCCCTTTATTATGTTGAGGAATTTTCCTTCTATTCCTATTAGCTGAGAGTATTTATCCAGAAAGGATGTTGAACTTGTCTAATGCCTCTTCTGCATCCATTGATAAAATCATGTGGCTCTTGTCTTTTGTTTTATATATATGATGGATTACATTAATTGTTTTTCTAATGTTGAACAGTCCCTACATACCTGGTACGAATCCCACTTGGTCATGGAGAATTATTTTTTTGATATGTTGTTGAATTCTTTTGGCTAGAATTTTGTTGAGAACTTTTGAATCTAGGTTCGTGAGGGATATAGGTCTGAATTGTCTTTTTTTGTGGTATTTTTACCTGGTTTTGGTATCAGGGATATGGTGGCTTCATAGAATGAGTCTGGGAGTATCCCGTCCTTTTCTATGCTCTGAAATACCTTTAGTGCTAGTGGTGTTAACTCTTCTCTGAAAGTTTGGTAGAAATCTGCAGTGAAGCCATCTGGGCCAGGGCCTTTTTTTTTATATTGGGAGTTTTTTGATTACCTATTCAAACTCTTCTTTTGTTATGGATCTATTTAGTTGTTTAGCTAACATCATCCTAAATGGAGAGAGTCTGAAAGCATTCTCCTTGAGATGGGGAACAAGACAAAGATGCCCTTTATCACCATTCTTATGTTAGTTTAGGTCTTGTTAACTCTTTCAGTTGTTTTTCTGTTAGCTATTTCATTTAATTCTGCTCTAATTTTTATTATTTGCTTTCTTCTGGTGTCTGAGGGTTTCTTTTGTGCTCTCTTTCTAGTTGTTCAAATTGTAGTTATAATTCTTTGTTTTTGGCCCTTTCTTCTTTTTGTATGTGTGCGTTTATTGATATAAATTGACCTCTGAGCACTGCTTTCACGGTCTCCCATGAAAACACTTCTGATAGGAAGTGTTTTAATTCTCATTGGATTCTATGAATTTCTTTATTTCATCCTTAATGTCTTTATAACCTAGTCATTTTTGAGCAGGGTGTTGTTCAGTTTTCAAGTGTTTGATTTCTTTTCCCTGCTTTTTCTGTTATTGATTTCTACTTGTATGGTCTTGTGGCCAGAGAAGAAGCTTTGTAATATTTTGACATTTTGGATCCTGCTTTATGGCTTGCTTTATGACCTTATATGCAGTCTTGCTTTATGACCTAATATGTGTTCTATTCTGAAGAATGTTCTAAGTGCAGTAGAAAAAAAATTTTACTTGTCTGCTGTTGGGTGGAGTGTTCTGTATATGCCTATGAGGACAAGTTGGTTGATTGTGGCAATTTGATCTTCCATGTCTTTATTGAACTTCTTTCTGGCTAGCCTGTCCTTCACCAAAAGTGGCATGTCGAAGACTCCTAGTATAGTTGTGGAACTGTCTGTCTCACTTTTCAATGCTGTTAGAGTTTGTTTTGTGTATCTTGCGGCCCTGTCATCGGGTGCATAAATATTTAACATGGTTATGTCCTCCTGGTATGTTGTGCTTTAATCTTCATGTAGTGTCCTTCCTTTTCCTTTGTGGTGGATTTAAACTTAAAGTCTGTTTTGTGAGAAATTAATACTGCCATTCTGCTCTTTTTTGATTGTTGTTTGCTTGATATATTTCTTTCCATCCTTTGAGTTTCGTTTTTTGTGTCTGTAAGTCTAACGTGTGTCTCTTGTAGGCAGCATATAGATGGATCATGCTTTTTTATCCACTATGCCACTGTCTGTCTCGTCATGGATGCGTTTCGTCCATTTACATTCAGTGTAATTATAGGTAAGGCTGAGTTTAGTGCTGTCATTTTGATGTCTTTTTTTGTGTGTTGTTGACAGTTTTTTTTTCCCACTTAACTTTTTATGCTTAGCTTATCTTTATATATTGTCTTTTCCTCTTATTTATTGTTGATTTTGTTTCTGCTGAGTCTCTATTTTTTTCTTGTATTTTATTTTCATGAGTAGGATAGTTAGTCTCCCTTGTGGTTACCTTGATATTTACCCCTGTTTTTCTAAGTTTAAACCTAAATTTCATTTCTTTGTATCACCTTGTCCTCCTCTTCATATGAAAGATCTATGACTACAATTCTTAATTCCTCTTTATTTAAATGTTGTCTTCTTTTTCCATAATAATATCACTGTTTCTGTGCTTTGAGTGTTTTTTTATCTTGATTTATTTTTGTGATTTCCCTGTAGGGGTTGACATCTGATTGCTCTGTCCAGTGTTCTAGTCTTGGGTTGATACCTGATATTATTGATCTTCTAACCAAAGAACTCCCTTTAGTATATCTTGTAGTTTTGGTTTGGTTTTTATGAATTCCCTAAACTTATGTTTATCTGGAAATGTCCTAATTTCACCTTTATATTTGAGAGACAGTTTTGCTGGGTATATGATTCTTGGCTGGCTATTTTTTCCTTCAATGCTTTGTATAAGTTATCCCATTGCCTTCTTTCCTGCATGGTTTCTGCCAAGTAGTCCAAGCTTACTCTTATTGACTGTCCTTTGTAGATGACTTTTCATTTAACCCTAGCTGCTCTTAAAATTCTTTGTCTTTGGTTTTGGCAAGCTTGATTATAAAATGTCTTGGTGACTTTCTTTTAAAATCTACCTTATGTGGAGTTCAATAAGCATCTTGGATAGGTATCTTCTCATCTCACACTATATCAAGGAAGTTTTCTGCCAACAAATCTTCAACAATTCTCCCAGTGTTTTCTGTTGTCCTTCCCTGTTCTGGTACTCCAATCACTCATAGGTTATTTCTCTTGATAGAGTCCCACATGATTTTTAAGTTTTCTTCATTTTTTAAATTCTTTTATCTGATTTTTCTTCAAATATATTGGTGCCAAGTGCTTTATCTTCAAGCTCACCAATTCCTTCCACTTGCTCAATTCTGGTCCTCTGGCTTTCTACTGAGTTGTCTAATTCTGTACTTTTAATGTTAATCTTCTGAATTTCTTATTGCTTTCTCTCTATGGATTCTTGAAGCTTATTAAATTTTTCCATATGTTCTTGAATAACCTTTTTAATTTCAACTACATTATCTGTTTGTTCCTTGGCTTGTTCTGCATATTGCTTGATCTCTTTCCTAATATCATTCCTGATGTTTTGAAGAGTTCTGTATATTAACCTTTCGAACTCTGCATCTGATAACTCCAGGATGGCACCTTCATCCAGAAGATCCCTTGGTTCATTGTTCTGAAAGCTTGTTGAGGCAATCATGGTCTGTTTCTTTATGTGACTTGATGTTGACTGTTGTCTCTGAGCCATCTATAAGTTATTGTGTTAGTTTATTTTATGTTTGCTTACTGTATCCTGGCTTATAGCTTTGTCTCTTTTTTTTTTTTTTTTTTGGATATGCCCAAATGTGTTGCTTGAGTGAGCTAGCCTGATTATTTTCACCTTTGAAGCTTTGACGTCCTGTCACCAGATTGCTAGAGTTGTTATCAGGTATATCAGTCTAGAAGTCCATTCACTTTTCTTGTATGAATTCAGCTCAGATGTTCAGGTAGCTTATCATCAAGTGTGTGGTACAGGCTCTGTCCTACAGTCTTAGAGGCGTGGGGGTGATTAGTGTAGGTACCAGTATCTGTTTGCAACGGGGGTCATGCTCTGAACAACTCAGGGGGTTGAGAACTGTCCCCCGAGTGTCTATGAGGAAACCGTGTCCCTGTTTGCCAGAGTGTACAGGTGGGTGGGTTCTGCAGATGGATCATGGGCACCCAATGTTTTTGTTTGTGAGGACTGTGCAGAACCAGTTATCCTTGGGCCCCTGTCATGGGTGGCTGGGTGACCAGGGTGGAACCACCAGTCCTTAGGTCCCTGATGTGGGCAGGAACGACCCCATTTAATTGGCAAAGCAGTGTCAAATATCAAACACCCACCTTTCCACTGCACAGCTAAAACTGTTGCAGTCTGCCAACAAGAGCCTATTCTCCTGAAATAGGCCCACACAAGACCATGCAAGGTGGACAGGTTAACAAAGTCTATGGACCATTTATGCTTGGACAGGAGCTGCTTCTCTCCTGATCTCCCCCAGTTAGTTGAGCTGGCAAATTATCTTTTCCCCCAGTTGTGAATTTATTCCTACTCTAAGGCTAGGAGGATGGCTCAGGAAGCTTAATAGGACCTATATCAATCCCAGGGAAATCAACAGCCACTGAAGCCACCTTGGGGGCTGGGGGCACAGTAAAATATATGCAAGTACTTAGCTTTTGCATTGAGTGCCATTCTTTTCTGGTTCCAGAAATGTGAGTAGGCTGAGCAGCTGGCTGTTTCTCCCTAAGAAAACTTCAGCCTAACGCTACTACCAGCCCGTCACAGCCACTCCTGGGAATGGTGCCTGAGGGATCCCAGCGATTCAGGTCCAGCATCTCCTCTCCACTTCTGAAATGTCTTTCCCTCCCCCGCCACTCAATCTGTTTTCTAACTCTGCCTTTGATGTTCAGGGCTCCTAGCTTGTCATAAATGTAATTGTTCACTAGTTTTTTTGGGTCTTTGTTGTAAGAGGGATCGTCGGAAGCATCTGGCTATTCTGCCATCTTGACCCCACCTCCTCAAAGTGATGTATTCTTGGATATTGACCATAAATGACAGTCACTGAAGGGGTCAAGTGTCCTGTGAAAACCTTTTTAAAGGGGAACAGGATTGTCTGGATTACTTCCACAGTCTTTCATCCCTTCACTTTTCTTCCTGCCTATAATATGGAGGAAACACCTTGCAGTCATGAGAATGAACACCAACCCTAAGAATGATGAAGCAGAAATGTAAGAAAAAGGCTTGAGACTCTCCTGATTTAAGTGGGCTACTGCATCAGTACTGGACTGCTCAAATCTGGGCATTTTTAATTATGAAAATAAACTTCTTATACTTGAGTGTCTTAGGCTGTGTTATCTAGAGAAACAAAACAAATGCAGTGAATAGAGAGTTTAAATAAAGGAAATGGCTCAAGTGGTTGCAGTTGTAGAAGCTGGGAAGTCCCAAGTCCATGGATCAGGCTGGAGAGTTCTTCTGACTCATGCAGCTACAAGTGCTGGGAAAGCCAAGATTGGAAGATCAGATGGCAGGTTAAATGCTAGCTCAAGTCCCAAGAAGTGGAGGTCAGATCAACAAGAGCTAGCTTCAGGATTGGGAGTGAGCAAAAGCCAGAGAGCCTTGCCAAAATGTCCACCTATATTGGATGAAAGCCACACCCCCAAGGAAACTCCCTTTCAACTGATTGGTTGTTCACAATAGATCTTATCATGGAAGTGATCACATGATATCAGATCTCATTATGGAGGTGATTACATCATTAAAAACCTGCCTAACTACATCATAACTTCCAAACTACTGAGGATCATGGGCCAGCCAAGATGACACACAACTTTAAAAACATCATAGTCCACCTGTTGTCAACTTGACACCTGTATATATCTCCTTAAACCATATGTAATCTCTGAATAAATACAAATATAAAGTCATGCTTGCACTTAGCATGATACAGCTTATGTGTATACAACCAAAAACACACCAGACCTGTTTACATTTTAAATTTATAAGTGAAGAAAACAAGAATATTTGATGCACAAAGACAAGGTAGAAATGCTCAACAATTACAATCCTCACTTCCAAAACCGGTCAAGTAGTAGTAATTGGTATTTAGAACTACCTTCTTCCACCACCCATTCCTTATTCCCTTTGCTCTCAGCAAGCACCTCAGCTGGTTGTGGTTCTTTGCTTTGTGGGGTGACCCAAACCTTCATTCCTGAGGGATCTGGGCCATTTATAGTCATGTCAGAGTTGGGTTGCTGTAGTTTTCCATTGACTTTATTCACAGGGCATGGTAGTACTAAGAGACTCCCTAGGGAATCTCCTGCATTCACAGACATAATCTTCTTTACCTCCATTATGTAATATCAATCTGATTTTCTCTTAATAATCAGAATCAATCACACCAGCCAGTATGGTAACTCTCTTCTTTGCCTGTTGATCCAGAGGCATAAGGAGCCCAAAGTGGCCAGGTGGCATTCTTGACTTCAGTGGAGTCAGTAATGTGTCTTAAGTTCAATGGAGTCAGTGTTATGTCTCCAGGTGGGTGCGTTCCTCTCTTTAGAACTAAGACCTGTAGACCTGTAGGGCATAAGGATGCAGCAACAGGAAGCAAAACTTCTATGAGTGGGTCACTGGGGGTAATAGTGAATGGTGCCACTCCCATTTCCATCCCTGGATTCCTGGACTCATGAATCCTGGCTACAGGAGAAACAGCAGTGTGTATTGGATGCTGGTGTAGAGCATATACAGTCCTCTGGAGAGCATTACCCCAATCCTGCAAGATATTGTCACCAAGCTGGTGCTATAATTTTGTCTTTAGAAGGCCATTCCATCATACTATCAAGTCAGCTGCTTCAGGATGACGGTGACCATGGTAAAACCAATGAATTCCGTGAGCATGGGCCCAATGCTGCACTTCATTTGCTGTGAAGTGAGTTCCTTGATCTGAGATGATGCTGTGTGGGATATCATGACAGCAAGTAAGACATTCTCTAAGTCCATGGATTGTAGTTTTGGCAGAAGTATTGCATATGGGGAAGGCAAATTCACATCTGGAGTAAATGTCTACTCCAGGAATAACAAAATGCTGCCTTTTTCATGATGGAAGTGGCCCTGTGTCGTCAACCAGCCACCAGGTTACTGACTGATCACCTGGAGGAACTGTGCCATCTGAGGCACTCAGTGTTGACCTCTGCTGCTGGCAGATTGGGCACTCAGCAGTGGTTGTAGCCAAGTCAGCCTTGGTGAGTGAAAGTCTGTGTTGCTAAGCCTATGCCTAGCCTCTAACCCTGTCACTTTGTTCATGAGCCCATCGGGCAATGACAGTAGTAGCTAGGGAAAGACAATGACTGATTTCCATAGATCATGTCATCCTATTCTCTTGATTGTTAATATCCTATACTGAGGTCACCCTTTGGTGAGCATTCACATGAGACACAAATATATTCACTTCTTTGGTCGCATTCGGAAAGGCTTATCCACATACCTATTCCCCATACCACCTTGTCTCCACTTTTCCAATCATGTTCCTTCCAAGTCCCTGACCATCCTGACAAACCATTGGCCACAGCCCATGAATCAGTACACAATCGTAGATCTGGCCATTTCTCCTTCCAAGCAAAGTGAACAACCAGGTACACTGCTCAAAGTTCTGCCCATTGGGAAGATTTATCTTCATCACTGTCCTTCAAGGAGGTCCCAGAAAAGGGCTGTAGTGCTGCTGCTGTCCGCTTTTGAATGGTGCCTGCATATTGTGCAGAGCCATCTATAAACCAGGCATGAGTTTTCCTCGGTCAACTGATCACAGGACCTTCCCATGATGCCATAGGTACAGACTGGCGATGGAAGATAGTGTGACAGGTGTGAAGACCTTGGGCATTTGGGCCACTTCCTCATACAACTTACTTGTGCATTCAGGTCCTGCTTGAACCTGATATCGTATATAGCATTTCCATTTAATGAAGGAATACTTGTTATGCATGTCTAACCTTTTTGGCTCAGTGGGTCAGACAACACCCAGTTCATGATGGGCAGCTCAGGCCACATGGTGACTTGGTGGCCCATGTTTAAGTGTACAATCTCTACTAAGGCCCAGTACTCAGCCAATAGCTAATTCTGAAAAGGAGAATAGTTATCTGCAGATGATGGCAGGGCTTTGTTCCAAAATTCTAAGGGTCTGTGCCATGATTCACAAATAGGGTCCTGCCAAAGGCTCCAAAAAACACCTCTTTATGCCACTGCCACTTCAAACACCATTGAATCAGCAGTATCATATGACCCAAGTGGCAGAGCCACTTGCATATAAACCTGAACCTGTTGCAGAGCCTCCCCTTGAGCTGAGCTCAATTCAAAACTAACAGCTTTTTGAGTAATTTGATAAATAGGTTGGACTAGTACACCCAAATAGAGAATATGTTGCCTCCAAAATCCAAAGAGACCCATTAGGCATTGTGCCTCCTTTTTAGTTGTGGGAGGGGCCAGATGAAATAACTTATCCTTCACTTTAGAAGGAATATCTCAACATGTCCCACACCACTGGACCCCTGGAAATTTTACTGACGTGGAAGGCATCTGAATTTTTTTCGGATTATTTACCCACCCTCTAGCATGAAAATGTTTTACTGGTAAGTCCAGAGTCACTGACACTTTTTCCTTAACAGGCCCAATCAGAACAATGTCATTAATGTAATGGACTAGTGTGATGCCAAGTTCCCTGCAGGCTAAATTATGACATAGGGTCGGATAGTTGACGTAACCATTAAGGAGGCATCTGAAGGTGTACTGCTGGCCTTGCCAGCTGAAGGCAAACTGCTTCTGATGATACTTCAATACAGGTATGGAGAAAAAGATGTTAGCCAGATCAAGGACCGTATACCAGGTACTAGGAGATGTATTACTTTCTCAAGCAATGAAACTACATCTGGAATTGCAGCTGCATTTTGGAGTTTTTTTTTCAATAATCCACTCTCATTCTGCAAAATCCATTTGTTTTTTGCACAGGCCAAATATGTGAGTTGAATGGGGATGTGGTCGGAATCACTACCCCTGCATGCTTCAAGTCCTTGATGGTGGTGGTAGTCTCTTCAATCACTCCAGGAATGTGATATTGCTTTTGGTTTGCTATTTTCCTAAGTAGAGACAGTTCTAATGGCTTCCAGTTGGCTTTTCCTACCATAATAGCACTTACTCCACTTGTCATAGATCCAGTATGAGTGTTCTGCCAGTTGCTGAGTGTATTTATTCCAATTATGCATTCTGGAACTTGGGAAATCACTACAGGATGGGTTCATGGACTACTGCCCCTCTTGTGAGATGGACATGGGCTAAGACCCCGTTAATAACTCGAATTCCATATGTCCCAACTCTGACTGATGGGCCACAGTGATGTGTTGGCTCTCCTAGAATTAGTGTCAATTCTGAGCCGGTATCCAATACTCCCTGAAAAGTCTCATTATTTCCTTAACCCTAAAAAACAGTTATTCTTGTAAAAGACCATAGATCCCTTTGCATGAAAGCTGGGAGAAAGATTGACAGTGTTAATTTTTGGCTGTGCAGTGGGGTCCTTTCTCAAGGGGACCTGGTCTTCCATTCATTCAGGGAATTGTGAGTTTGTAAATTGCCTTAAGCCTGAAATTTGATTGGGAGGCTGTGACTCTCTATTCTTGCCATTCGAGTTAGACCGCCGTTCACTTCACCCAGCATCGTTTCGCTCGTACAGATCAAATAAATATTCGGTAGGTTTCCCATCTATTTCTTTCCTGGGGACACCATGACTAAGTAGCCAATGCCATAAGTCCATATGAATCAGACTATTCTGATTACTGCTTTGACTCTGTTGTCCATTAGAGTAACCATGCCCACTCTGTCAACTGAGTGCCACCACTTGGCCCCTACCACTGTGGGGTCCAATCAGCCCTGTTGTAGTTAGGTGTCTTAATTCAATTAGGGCAGTTCCCACCAAATTTGGCTTACATAAAATAGCAATCAAGCAGTCTTCAGGGATGCTGGGGCCATCTTCATAAATTTGTTCCTCTACATTGTGGTAAAAAATGTGTCCCCTGGGCACTCCACGTGTGGGCCTCTGGTTCTAACCTGATAAATCCACCCTAGCATGCCAATGTCCTAAGCTTTTGGATACCTCCTTTTATGTTATACCAGGGTAGGTCTGGTACTTCAACTCGATTTAGTAATCTTCATGCTTCAGCAACCCAGCTGAATAACCTCTTAGATCCTTTTCTAATCTCTTGCGCTGAAACATTAAAGAATCTGGGCTTAGTGGGTCCATATCAGTAAACTCAAACTGATCCATCTTTATGTTCCTGGCACCATTATCCCACATCCTTAATAGCCATTCCCACACATATTCACCAGGTTTCTGTTTGTACATATTAGGAAAGTCAAGCAGTTCTTTTGAGTGTAGAGTATCTCCTTTTGGGTCACACTTGGTACTACACCTTTTGGGGCTTGCTGGGATTTAGGTCTAGTTATAGGTCTAGATGAGCCCTGGTGGCACAAGTGGTTAGACATTTGGCTGCTAAGCAAAAGGTTGGTGGTTCAAATCCACCAGCTGCTCCTTGGAAACCCTATGGGGCTGTTCTACTCTGTCCTATAGGGTCACTAGGCAAGAGGTTTGGTTTATAGGTCTGGAAGCCAAAATTGGTGTTGGGAATGTGTTTTGAGGACATTCCACATTGTCTTGTAAGATATCTACCTCAAGTGATGCCCCAAGCAATGACTCAGACAAAGATTCTTCAGACACAGCTAGGTTAATCTCATCAAATGTGGGTAATGGGGCTAACAGTCTTACTAGGGAGGGTGGCTTAGCAGACAAAGATGAAGTAATCTCCTCAGATGGGAGTGAGAGGACTGGTTCTGTTGGCAAGAGTGATTCAATGGAATTTAGGGGTTCTGTGTCCCCAGTTTCCTAAATATCTGCCCACACATCCCCTTCTCAAGATTCAGGATCCCATTTCTTCCCAACCAATGCCCTCACTTTAACTTCAGACAATGCTCAAGGTTAAGATTTCAGTTGCCATTGTAGTTCTTCCTCTCTTAAGGTAAGGCTCTATGTCTGGTTTTCAGTAATATCAGTTCTGTCACCACAAGAAATAAAGCTTTCTTTTAAGGCACAAGTAGAAAATTTGAGGTCATTTATGTGGCTCTTGATCTTTGACTCTGAAGCCCTGAGCTCATCTCTTTCTTGCACCAGTTTGTCTAGAGAAAGGAGAACCAACCAAACAGCTTCCTTATACTTCTCATTATGACAAAATCATAGAAAGATATCAAACATGTGATCTCTAAGAGCCTTGTCTTTCAGCAATACCAGATATGATATTTTGCATATTTCTATTGCCACCACATGCCATGGATTAACAGTGCCCTCTTTACTACTGGAAGCAGAATAATTAACATCTCTAAGACTGACCAGACTTGAGAACCAATTTAGAAAACTCATCCTTAAAATTTCATTTCTCTAGAACCTCTCCCATTACCAAATGTCTTAGGTTGGGTTCCCTAGAGAAGCAAAATCAGTGAAGCTCATGGATGTAGATAAATATAGATTAATAAAAAGGAAATGGCTCACACAGTTGTAGAAGCTGGAAAGTCCCAAGCTTATGGGTGAGGCTGGAGGCTTCTTCTGACTCTTGTAGTCACAGGTGCTGGTGAATCCAAGATTGAAGGTCAGATGGCAGGTAAGCTGCTAGCTCAACTCCCAAGAGCAGGAGGTCAGATGAACAGGAGCCAGCTGCAGGATGTAGAGTGAGCAAAAGCCAGCGAGCTTTGCCAAAAAGTCGACCTATATTGGATGAAGGGCACACCCCAGAACAAAATTCCTTTCTACTGATTGGCTGTTTACAGCAGATCTTATCATGGAAGTGATCACATTATATCAGATCTTATTAAGGGAGTGGTTACATCATTAAAAATCTGCTCAACTACATTTTAACTGCCAAACCACTGAGAATCATGGCCCAGTCAGGTTGACACACAACTTTAACCATCATATTAAGTAAGGAGCCTTGGTGACACAACAGTTAAGTGCTCATCTGCTAATCAAGAGGTTGACAGTTTGAATTCACCCTGCAGCAATACAGAACAAAGAACTGGTGATCTGCTCCCATAAACATTATAACCAAGAAAACCCTAAAGGGCAATTCTGGTGTCACATTAGGTGGCTATGAGTCAGAACTGACTTGATGCTACCCAACAACAATAACATATATTTAAGTACTGTTTTTTATTACATACAGGTCAAGACAAATTATTCATTTCCTCTCCAAAATAGAATTTAAGGTAGAATGTAGGTGCATTCCTGCAGTTCCACAAAGTTATAATTGTCCCCAAATCCAAATATTAAAATTAATCAACTTACATTAATATTGTAGTTAGCATTAAAGTATATCATTAAGGCATAAGGCGTCTCCAAACTTACGTGAGTGCATTTATGTGACAACTTTCAATTATTCCACAAAAAAAGTATAAAGTTATTTTACATAGCTATCCTTGAATTTTTTTTTTTTTTTTTTTTATCCTTGAATTGGAAACCCTGGTGGCATAGTGGTTAAGTGCTATGGCTGCTAACCAAAGCGTCAGCAGTTCGAATCTGCCAGGCACTCCTTGGAAACTCTATGGGGCAGTTCTACTCTATTCTATAGGGTCGCTATGAGTAGGAATCAACTCAACAGCACTGGGTTTCGTTATGTTTTGTTTTGTTTTGTTTTGTTTATCATTGAATCTACCTTTCAAATTCTTTGTCACTGTATTCCAAATTCCTTTATGCCTTTGCTTAAAAACAAATCAATATTTGAAATTTTAACTGCGAGAAATTTTTAATACATATGAGAAAACATAAGAACAAGTCAGAAATGTTCAAATTAGAATAAAAATATGTATCAAATTTCTGCACTGTGTTGCTTTTAAATTTTCTTCGTTTGAAACATTTAACTCCTTAGTTTATTTTAAATCTCTCAGCTGTGAACTATTTGTATTGCCAAAGAAGTAGCACTCTTCTTACAATATGGATGTTTGTTAGGAAAATGTCAGTTGTGTAAGTCATAATAGCAAAAAAAATATAAGTATTATGAATTAAATACAACATGTTGTGCTAACAGATAAAATGACATATTTTGATCAAGCCTGGAGGACAAAACAAGCAGATCCATTTTTAGCAACTTCTAAAACTTTTCTTAATAATATTCAGCCTTTTTTATTTTATAAATCTTTCTGTAGAATTTATTAACACATTTAAACAGAGAAAGAAACCTTATGTTCATGTAACTTTTGCTTGATTTACTATTCAGTGTATTTATCCTTAAAATGTATTAATTCTTTTATCGAAAATACTTATGAGGAAATGATTAATATACTTTTATTAATCTAAAAAAATAAAAAGCTAATTTACTGGAAATATCATTGTGTTTTTTATCTTTTTTGATATTAAAAAAGGGTTTCAATATTATGCTCATGTTTTCTGGTTCTGTTTTTAAAATAATTTATTTTAGAATAGTTTTAGATTTAGAGACAGGTTTTGAAGGCAGTGCAGATTTTCCATGTACTCCATACCCAGTTTCTCCCATTATTAATTTCCTTTATTAGTACGGTATATTTGATGCAACTAATGAATCAATAGGGATACTTTATCATTAACAAAGTATATGTATTTTTTTTAGTTTTTAATTAATGCCTTTTTTTGTTACAAGGTCCAGCTTTGTTTCAGCTTTGGTAATGGGGAACTTTTTAAGGTATCTCCTGTATCCCTTTAAAATATCCCCATTATTGTGTATGTCTTTAATTTCTGTTACAACCAAATGTTCTATGTTCATCTTGCATATTTGTTGCTCCAACCCTGGCATCAGCCATTTATCCAAGGAATCCTGACAACATTTATTGGAGTATGATATTAGAAATCAAGTTCTAGGGGCTAAGTGTGTTCTTCTTTGGTTAAAAAAAAAAAAAATACAGTAAAGAAATCAATTAAAAATTTATTTCTAATCTTAGAAAATGTATTCAATGAAAATTAACTATTTCTCCCACTACTCATTCCTTTACATTTAAGATAAAATTTGATATTTTCCAGAGAAGTATGTGTCTATAAAGCATGCTGCCTTTCCATCGATTTCGACTCATAGTGACCCTACAGGACAGCATAGAACTGCCCCATAGGCTTTTCAAGGCTGTAGCCTTTATAGAAGACTGACACATCTTTCTCCTGCAAAGTAACTGGTGGGTCAGAAATTCTGAACTTTCGGTTAGCATCCAGCAGTGAACCACTGTGCCACTAGGGCACATGTATCTATATATCTGATTATTTACCTGCCTATTATTTCAAAAAAGAAGTGAAAATGGCACACTGCACTGAACTTTGTTAATTTATGCCAGTTCGCACAGAAATGGCAATTATTTAGATAGGCAGATGGATAGAGTTACATGGATAGACAGTCCGATGTTAAAATATACCCTATTTTTTAAATGGAACTCTGCAATGATCCTTTAGTTTACTTCTATCCTATTGTTATTTTAGAATTATCACTATTATAAATATGTCATAAATTCATTCATACCTTTTTTTTAAATGAAAATGGAAAATATGAATGGCTCTGAAGTTACCTTTAGCTGATTAATAAGGATCTAGCTTTGTACCTCAAAATTAGCTCAGCCGAAGGATAGACAGCTTCTGGAAAAGACCAGGACTTGAACCCTGACAAAGCCTTCTCCTTGACCAAGAAGCTCAAATTGCTGTAAGGTTAAGTATGTGTTTCCTACTTTTCTTTCAAATCCTCTATAACCATGTAAATTATCATAAAGTGGAACTTCTTTCCTGACATTTTGTCATGTTTTTCCAGCTATTTTCAGCCACAACTAATCTTTCTTTGGGAGAATTAGGGTTTCAGGATCTTGTGTCCTGTGTACTTGCTTCCTTTGCCTTTGAGTTTCTCTAATAAATGTACTTTACATGTATACCACATGGCACTAATGGTTCATTTCTACATACAACTTCATGCAATATTTTGGATCCTAACCTGGACTTATGTATATATTTCAAACAACTCAGCTAGAAGTTATAACAATTACTATGATGGTGAAAAGCAAAAAAGGAAGATAACCAGGGGCAAAGTCAATATCAGATTTGTCTGCTTTTGCTTGGCAGAAATACATATAAGCTGATAGGCTAATTTGAAAACACAAAACTGATTTTTTGGAGGCGGGGCCAAGATGGCTGACTAGGTAGAAGCTACCGTGGATCCCTCTTGCAAGAAAGACTTGAAAAAGCAAGTGAATTGATAACATACATGACAATCTACGGACACTGACCATCAAACACAGATCTAAAGAGTTGACCTGAGTGATAGGGGAGCGAAAAGCCTCACCCTGAAGCAGCAACCCCTTCTAGAACGGGCGTCCCGCTCCACAGCCTAGAGCTGTCACGGTTCCCTGGAGCCGAGTGGCGGGGCTGATTGTGGCCTGCTGAGGCGGGGCAGGCAAGGGACACAGCCCTAACCCCTAGTGCCCTGAGGTAACCTCGGTAGAGACTCAGCCAGCACAGGCAGACTGCACACTGACGCAGATCACGAGAGAATGAGCAACCACAAGGAAGCAGCGACTGTTTTCAGAGCCTGGAGCCAGTGTCCCAGTAAGAAAACCTTGGCGCCAGGCTTTGGACTGGGCTCAGGGGAGCTGAGCATGGCTTCCTGGGACGGCAGGAGCATGGGGCACAGCCCTAGCCCCCTGAAGTGACCTCGGGGGAGATTCCAGCCAGCGAATGCAGGCAGCGCAAGGATGCGGCTGACAGGAGGAGAAGACACCAGGAGGCAGCGACTAGTTTTGGAGCCTGGAGTGCAGCGTCCCAACTGGGGAACCTTGGCGCTGGGCTTTGGACTGGGAGTGGAGGAGCTGACCACAGTTTCTGAGACAGAATAAGCACGGACAAGGGCCTGACCCTCTGGGGAAATCTGGACCCAGCCAGCACACACAGGCTACACGCCTCGGGATGATCAGGTAAAAGAGCCATCACCAAACAAGGTAAGTAACTTAGTCTATATTGCCGGGTGCTACTCTCTCCTATCTATCTGATCCCTCCCCTCCCTGCCCCAGGTGGCTTCATTAAAACTGGAATTTCCTGGGCCAGGGAGTGAAGTACTCTGCGTTTTTTTTTTGTTTGTTTGTTTTTTTCTTTTCCTAACCCATTCTCCTGGCCTGAAAGAAGCAGCTACTAAAAAGCCAGGGAAGAAAAATCCTTCCCTGATTTCCCTAAACCAGAATAGAAATACAGAACCGGCTCCAGCCAAGCATACGAGATCCACAGTCTTTGGCTTTCATCCCTACAGGGAACAAGGTGCCTATTATAATGCAAAGGCAATTCTGATAGAGACCTGACTTAAATTGTTTTAGCGGATTACTGGAAAGACAAGTTTTCCAGGTCTGATATCTCTACCTATTAAACAGAGCTCCCCCCCATCCACAACGGGGAACTAAGGGCTGAAGCTCCCCCCAAACCACCTAGCCACCTGCCATAGGGGTCTGAGGATAGTGACACCTACCAATCTATAGAGGTACATGCACTGGCTGCCTAAGGTATAGCTGCAGAGCCCACCCACCAAAGCGCTTTAGGAATAGAGACATACCTACCTCACTGGCGCATGGGGGAAGGCTCTCAGCATCCTGCCTCCCTTGGAGTGTGACCCCCTGCTCCTACTAGACCCTGGTGCACACAACTATCACCAATACTCCTCTAAGTTAATAGGTGACAGTCTACACCACACACTTGGTAATCCAAAATCAGAACACCTAAGCTGATTCTATTCAAGAATAGTGAAAGGACTCTTAGGCTTATATATCTGGTAACAGCTCAAACCAGCTGGTAATAGGACATAAGTGATTCAAAGCCTACAACAATCAAGACAGCACAATCTAGCAGCCCATCTGGGTATATTGAAAGAAAACAAAACAAGATAAGACTCAGTGAGCAAATATAAAATAAATCATTATAATATCATATAGATGGCTTGGAGACAGCAGTCGATATCAAACCACATAAAGAAGCAGACCATGATTGCCTCTACAACTTCCCAGATTAAAGAATCAAAATCTTTCCCAAATGAAGATACAATCCTGGAATTGCCAGATACAGAATATAAAAAACTAATATACAGAATGCTTCAAGACATCAGGGATGACCTCAGACATGAAATAAGGCAATCTACAGAAAAAGCCAAGGAACACACTGATAAAGCAGTTGAAGAAATAAAAAAAAGATTATTCAAGAACATAGTGGAAAAATTAATAAACTGCAAGAACCCATAGAGAGACAGCATTCAGAAATCCAAAAGATTAACAGTAAAATTACAGAATTAGACAACGCAATAGGAAGTCAGAGGACCAGAATCGAGCAACTGGAATGCAAAGGGGGGGGGGGAATGGAGCATAAGGCAATTGAAACCAATATAGTTGAAGAAAAATCAGATAAAAGAATTAAAAAAAAATGAAGAAACCCTAAGAATCATGTGGGATTCTATCAAGAAGAATAACTTGCGTGTGATTGGAGTTCCAGAACAGGGATGGATAACAGAAAATACAGAGAGAATAGTTAAAGATCAGTTGACAGAAAACTTCCCTGGCATCATGAAAAACGAAAGGATAGCTATCCAAGATGCTCATTGAACCCCATATAAGCTTGATCCAAAAAGAAAATCACCAAGGCATATTATCATCAAACTTGCCAAAACCAAAGATAAAGAGAAAATTTTAACAGCAGCCAGGGATAAAAGAAAAGTCTCCTACAAAGGAGAATTAATAACAATAAGTTCAGACTATTCAGCAGCAACCATGCAGACAAGAAGGCAATGGGATGACATATATAGAGCACTGAAGGAGAAAAATTGCCAGCCAAGGATCATATATCCAGCAAAACTCTCTCTCAAATATGAAGGTGAAATTAAAACATTTACAGATAAACACAAGCTTAGAGAATTTGCAAAAATCAAACTAAAGGTACAAGAATTACTAAAGGAAATTCTTTGGTCAGTAAATCAATAATATCAGATACCAGCACAACACAAGGTCACAGAACAGAACATCCTGATATCAACTCAAATAGGGAAATCACAGAAACAAATTAAGATTATTTTAAACAGAAAAAATGCTCAAAACAGGGAATCATTGAAGTCAATATCACAATAATCAAAAGAGGGACTAAATACAGGAGGCATAGATCTTCCATATGGAGAGGAAAACAAGGCAATATAGGATAATAAAAGTTAGGTTTTTACTTAGAAAAATACGGGTAAATATTAAGGTAACCACAAAGAGGTCTAACAATTCCATACTTCAAAATGAAAACCAAGAAAAACATAACAACTCAGCAAACATAAATTCCAATGCTATGAAAATGAGGAACACACAATTTACAAAGAAAAACTCAGCACAAAAAAGTAAGCGGAAAAATGAAATTGTCAACAACACACACAAAAAGGCATCAAAATGAGAACACTAAACTCATACTTACCTAAAATTATGCTGAATGTAAATGGACTAAACGTGCCAATAAAGAGACAGAAAGTTTCAGACTGGATAAAGAAACACGATCCGTCTATATGCTGCCTACAAGAGACACACCTTAGACTTAGAGACACAAACAAACTAAATCTCAGGGGACGGAAAAAATATATCAAGCAAACAACAATCAAAAAAGAGCAGAAGTGGCAATATTAATTTCTGACAAAATAGACTTTAAAGTTAAATCCACCACAAAGGATAAAGAACACTACATAATGATTAAAGAGACAATTGACCAGGAAGATATAACCATATTAAATATTTATGCATCCAATGACAGGGATGCAAGATACATAAAACAAAATTTAACAGAACTGAAAAGTGAGATAGACACCTCCACAATTACTGTGGGAGACTTCAACACACCACTTTCGGAGAAGGACAGGACTTCCAGTAAGAAGCTCAACAGAGACACGGAAGACTTAATTGCTACAATCAACCAACTTGACCTCATAGACTTATACAGAACACTCCACCCAACAGCTGCAAAGTATACTTTTTTTCTAGTGCACATGGAACATTCTCTAGAATAGATCACATATTAGGTCCTAAAACAAACCTTTGCAGAATCCAAAACATCGAAATATCACAAAGCATCTTCTCAGACTACAAGGCCATAAAAAGAGAAATCAATAACAGAAAGATCAGGGAAAAGAAATCAAATACTTGGAAACTGAACAATATCCTGCTCAAAAAAGACTGGGTTATACAAGACATTAAAGAGGTAATAAAGAAATTCACAGAATGCAATGAGAATGAAAACACTTCCTATCAAAACCTCTGGGACCCAGCAAAAGCAGTGCTCAGAGGTCAGTTTATATCGATAAATGCACACATACATAAAGAAGAAAGAGTCAAAATCAGAGAATTGTCCCTACAACTTGAACAAATAGAAAGCGAGCAACAAAAGAATTCATCAGGCACCAGAAGAAAACAAATAAAAATCACAGCTGAACTAAATGGATTAGAGAACAGAAAAACAATTGAAAGAATTAACAAAGCCAAAAGCTGGTTCTCTGAAAAAATTGACAAAACTGATAAACCATTGGCCAGACTGACTAAAGAAATACAGGAAAGGAAACAAATAACCTGGATAGGAAATGAGATGGGCCATATTACAACAGACCCAACTGAAATAAGAAGAATCATATCAGATTATTATGAAAAATTGTACTCTAACAAATTTGTAAACCTAGAAGAAATGGATGAATCCCTAGAAAAACACTACCTACCTAATCTAACACAATCAGAAGCAGAACTAAATAGACCCATAACAAAAAAAGAGATTGAAAAGGTAATCAAAAAACTCCCAACAAAAAGCCCTGACCCGGACAGCTCCACAGCAGAGTTCTACCAAACTTTCAGAGAAGAGTTAACACCACTACTAATAAAGGTATTTCAAAGGATAGAAAAGGATGGAATACTCCCTCGCTCATTCTATGAAGCCAGCATATCCCTGATACCAAAACCAGGTACAAACACCACAAAAAAAGAAAATTACAGACCTGTATCCCTCATGAACATAGATGCAAAAATCCTCAACAAAATTCTAGCCAATAGAATTCAATAACATATTAAAAAAGTAATCCACCAAGACCAAGTGGGATTTATACCAGGTATGCAAGGTTGGTTCAATATTAGAAAAACCATTAATGTAATCCACCATATAAATAAAACAAAAGACAAAAAACACATGATCTTATCAATGATGCAGAAAAGGCGTTTGACAAAGTCCAACACCCATTCATGATAAACACTCTGAGCAAAAGAGGAATTGAAGGAAAATTCCTTAACGTAATAAAAGGCATCTATACAAAGCCAACATCCAACATCATTCTAAATGGAGAGAGCCTGAAAGCATTTCCTTGAGAACGAGAACCAGACAAGGATGCCCTCTATCACCGCTCTTATTCAACATTGTGTTAGAGGTCTTAGCCAGAGCGATTAGGCTAGACAAAGAAATAAAGGGCATCTGGATTGGCAATGAGGAAGTAAAAGTATCTGTATTTGCAGATGATGTGATCTTATACACAGAAAACCCTAAGGAATCCTCCAGAAAACTACTGAAACTAACAGAAGAGTTCAGCAGAGTTTCAGGTTACAAGAGAAACATAGAAAATCACTTGGGTTCCTCTACATCAACAAAAAGAACATCAAAGAGGAATTCACTAAATCAATACCATTCACAGTAGCCCCCAAGAAGGTAAAATACTTAGGAATAAATCTTACCAAAGATGTAAAAGACCTAGGAATAAATCTTACCAAAGATGTAAAAGACCTATACAAAGACAACCACAAAGTATTAGTATAAGAAACTAAAAGGGACCTACTTAAGTGGAAAAACATACCTTGCTCGTGGATAGGAAGACTTAACATAGTAAAAATGTCTATTCTACCAAAAGCCATCTATATATATACAATGCACTTCTGATCCAAATTCCAACAACATTTTTTAATGTGATGGAGAAACAAATCATGAACTTCATATGGAAGGGAAAGAAGCCCCGGATAAGTAAAGCATTACTGAAAAAGAAGAAGAAAGTGGGAGGCCTCACTCTACCTGATTTTAGAACCTATTATACAGCCACAGTAGTCAAAACAGCCTGGTACTGGTACAACAACAGGCACATAGACCAATGGAACAGAATTGAGAACCCAGATATAAATCCATCCACATATGAGCAGCTGATATTTGACAAAGGCCAAGTGTCAGTTAATTGGGGAAAAGAAAGTCTTTTTAACAAATGGTGCTGGCATAACCGGATATCCATTTTCAAAAAAATGAAACAGGACCCACACTTCACACCAAGCACAAAAACTAACTCCAAGTGGATCAAAGACCTAAACATAAAGACTAAAACGATAAAGATCATGGAAGAAAAAATAGGGACAACGTTAGGAGCCCTAATACAAGGCATAAACAGAATATAAAACATTATCAAAAATGACAAAGAGAAACCAGATAACTGGGAGCTCCTAAAAACCAAACACCTATGCTCATCTAAAGACTCCACCAAAAGAGTAAAAAGACCACCTACAGATTGGGAAAAAATTTTCAGCTATGACATCTCTGACCAGCGCCTGATCTCTAAAATCTATGATTCTGTTAAAACTCAAGCACAAAAAGACAAACAACCCAATTAAAAATTGGGCAAAGGATATGAACAGACACTTCACTAAAGAAGATATTCAGGTGGCTAACAGATATATGAGAAAATGCTCTCAATCATTAGCCATTAGAGAAATGCAAATTAAAACTATGATGAGATTCCATCTCACTCCAACAAGGCTGGTGTTAATCCAAAAAACACAAAATAATAAATATTGGAGAGGCTGTGGAGAGATTGGAACTCTTATACACTGCTGGTGGGAATGTAAAATGGTACAACCACTTTGGAAATCTATCTTGTGTTTTCTTAAAAAATTAGAAATAGAACTACCATACAACCCAGAAATCCCACTCCTCGGAATATACCCTAGAGAAAGAAGAGCCTTTACACAAACAGATATATGCACACCCATGTTTATTGCAGCTCTGTTTACAATAGCAAAAAGCTGGAAGCAACCAAGGTGTCCATCAATGGATGAATGGATAAATAAATTATGGTATATTCACACAATGGAATACTACGCATCGAAAAAGAACAGTGATGAATCTGTGAAACATTTCATAACATGGCGGAACCTGGAAGGCATTATGCTGAGTGAAATTAGTCAGATGCAAAAGGACAAATATTGTATAAGACCACTTTTATAAGATCTTGAGAAATAGTTTAAACTAAAAAGAACACATTCTTTTGTGGTTACAAGAGGGGGGAGGCAGGGAGGGTGGGAGAGGGTTATTTACTGATTAGATAGTAGATAAGAACTACTTTAGGTGAAGGGAAGGACAACTCTCAATACAGGGAAGGTCAGGTCAACTGGACTGGGCCAAAAGCAAAGATCTTTCCTGGATAAACTAATGCTTCAAAGGTCAGCAGAGCAAAGGCGGGGGTTTGGGTACTATGGCTTCAGGGGACATCTAAGTCAATTTGCAAAATAAATTATATTAAGAAAACATTCTGCATCCCACTTTGAAGTGTGGCATCTTGGGTCTTAAATGTTAATAAGCTCCCATCTAAGATGCATCAATTGGTCTCAACCCACCTGGATCAAAGGAGAATGAAGAACACCAAGGTCACAAGATAATTATAAGCCCAAGAGACAGAAAGGCCCACATGAACCAGAGACTTACATCATCCTGAGACCAGAAGAACTAGATGGTACCCGGCCACAACCAATGACTGCCCTGACAGGGAGCACAACAGAGAACCCCTGAGGGAGCAGGAAAACAGTGGGATGCAGACCCCAAATTCTCATAAAAAGACCAGACTTAATGGTCTGACTGAGACTAGAAGAATCTTGGCGGTCATGGTCCTCAAACCTTCTGTTGGCCCAGGATAGGGACCGTTCCAGAAGACAACTCATCAGACATGGAAGGGGCTGGACAATGGGTTGGAGAGAGATGCTGATGAAGAGTGAGCTACTTGTATCAGGTAGACACTTGAGACTATGTTGGCATCTCCTGTTTGGGTGGTTGATAGGAGGGTAGAGAGGGTTAAAAACTGGCAAAATCGTCATGAAAGGAGAGACTGGAAGGAGGGAGTGGGCTGGCTCATTAGGGGGAGAGTAAGTGGGAGTGTGGAGTAAGGTTATATATGACAGACTGACTTGATTTGTAAACTTTCACTTAAAGCACATAAAAATTATTAAAAAAAAAACGGATTTTTAAGATTGCAGTCAAGAGACAAACAAGGACACAGTCTAGGGCAGAAACTCAAATTTCCATTCCTTTTCCCGGGAAGGGCTCAATACCTATGCTTAATAAGTACTGAACTTTGCAAGATGATAATCTTTTTTATAATAACGACTATTGTTATTGTTATCATTTGCATGGGTTATGCTTGCTCTTCTTTGGATAGCATATAAAATTTGTACTGAGATAGTGCTGGTGCAGGTATGTGATTATACAAATCAAACATATCCATCATGACCCATCTTGTTAACTTCTAGAAAGGTCAGTCAAATGCATGGTTCAGAACTTGCATACTTCTGGAGAGTGTCAAATAATACTTCCAGGAAGAAAGGAATTATGCTTTTACAACATTTGTAGGATTGCCTCATTATCCAGAAACCATTGCTATTTGGCAATGAATCATAAACTAGGAAAGCTTTAAAGAGAACATGACCACTTTTTGTTCTACAGTGAATGAATATTTTGCTGACTCTACCAGCGTTTGGATGCAGGCTTTGCTTGGCTAATGCCTTCATTTTTATACTAACCCAAGAAAAAAAGAAAGAACAATATGTGTCTCATGATATATATTTGACATCCTTTCACAGAGATATTTTAATTCTCTTGGAGTATATCATCAATGGTTTTAACAAATATTTGTATAGTTAGCTGCCAGTTGTTTTCAAATATTTAATTAAATTGATAAAATTTGTATACTGACCACTTCCATCAGAAAAGGTGGTGGGAGAAAAAAAAACAAAAACATTTTTCATCGTATTTCATTCTTTCCAAGTACTGTCTAGTCAAGAAGGAAAACAAAGTTCAAGATCGTATATCTTAGCAATGACATTTTAATACCTACTAAGAAAGAAAGAAGCGTTTGTGGCACAATGTTTAAGTGCTTCACTGCTAACTGAAAGATAGGTGGTTTGAACCCACCGGCCGTTCCGAGCAGATGTGGCAGTCTGCTTTCATAAAGATTACAGGCTTGGAAACCCTATGGGGCAGTTCTACTCTGTCCTATAGGGTTTCTATGAGTCGAAATCAGTGCAATGGCAATGAATTTAATGGATTAAGAAAAAGAACTGCTGGTCTTGCAATGTCAACTTTAAAAAAGTAGGTTTCTTTGGACTAGCAGATGCCAAAATTAACACCTGGACCTTTATGTAAATTATCTACACCCAAGTTACCAATAATCATCCAAGTTTGAGTGGAGAGCCCCTGTCCCTAGAAGGAATCTTATTATCAATACAAAAGCTGGCCATAGGGCCTTCTACCCCTTTTGAATCCCATGGATTTACAATGATATATCACTATTTCACAGTTGACAGAAACCTTGGGTGCTGTTTTGTTTTCACAAACACCCAGGCTTTCGACTCAGGCAATTTCTCCCAATATGAACAATAAAATCCCTCTGATAAACTCTAACTGGGCACTAGTAGAGACAGATTATTTTGTCTAAAGAAAAAAAAAGGTGACTTTCTAATCTATTACAACTTTTCTACAATGAATGTCAAAAGTCCTTAAGGTGGGAGAAACTGGAAATTTCTGTTGTGAAATAAAATGTGTTTATGTCATCAAAGGCAAAAGCTGACTCCTAAATCTAAGCCAATTTTCTGAATATGTGGCTGCCTACTCACCAGGAGGCAGGCACAGAGATATCATGTTTTATGGAAACCACTGCCTCAGAAAGGACTTCACCTGCAAGATTTGCCACTTGATGAGAAATCATGCTTTACAAATTCAACAGCTCACCTTTGAAGTGCAAAGATACAGTCCAGTTCTGAAGCTATTTACCATGGTAATGACAAATTGCTGAGAGTCAATTTACTGGATATTCTGCACAATCCATTAAACTTGAAGTAGTGCTCAGTTATAGGGCCTACTGGGACAGCCCACATCCTGTGATTAACAAGAGCCAGGCCATCTTAGCCCAATTAGGTCCAACCGTGTAGGAACATGATAGCCCCAAATCATGGCATTGGTCAGAGTTTTTTGAGGCCTGCATTGCATCTCTCCTTCTCCCTTTGCTTACTCCTGCTTCCTTTTCTTCCTTTAAACTAGTTTGGATTAAAAGGATACTATTCAATAAACAGTGTATACTTTAAACTTCAACTCAGAGTGTTTGTTTCTTGGGAATTCAACGTGCAAAACTTGGCAGTAACATAAAGAGAAATGGATGTGAAATTATTTATTATGAAATGATGTGCATTTCGTTGGGCAAACTTCTCATGCACAACTATTCTACTCTTGATACAACAGTCAGATGCTTGCACCTGTATGTAAAATAAACGTGAATGTGACAGCTGTAAGCTCAAAAGTGATGTGTTTATACTGGTAACTGATAGCTGAAATATCTTAGTGGCATAGAGTCAGTTTCTGGATATAAATTTGTGAAATGGTAAAACAAGGAAAAAATCTAAAACTAACAATGTAGGTTTTAAATATTTTATATACTTTGCTTTCCTAACACTTTCATTTGTTATTAAAACTGTACGAAAATATTTAGTGTTAATACTGAAAATGGAGTAGAGTTTTAGGTTCCGAACATTTTATCCTGATGAATGTCTGGTAGAGAATTCAAATGTTGAGTGGGATATGAGAAAATTCTTTTTGTGGAACATTCCTGAACATCATAGGACACCTAGCATCCCACTCATGGTCACCAGTTCATCTTCTCAAACATTGCTACCATAAAAATATCCCCATGAGTTTCTAAAACTCCTAGGTGTCAGTACATTGAGAGCCAATGGTAAAGCACACTATAGGTCACCGAAGATCTTTGAATGAGATGAATAGTAACAGGGAGATACTAAGCAAAATAGCACATTTTTAACAAAATTCTCAGGATATATCTGCAAACAATAAACTGTATATATTTTAATTGTAAAATTTGATGTTTTGACATATGCATATCTGTGAAATCATCACCACAATTGAGTTATGAATATATCCTTCACCCCCAAATGTTTATCCATGTAATCTCTCCCTCCTGCCCCTCTCTCTACTCTGCTCCCATCTCCAGGCAACTACTGATCTCTTTATGTCACTATAGATTAGTTTGCATTTTCTAAAAATTATATAGAGAATATATATATTTTTTGTCTAGCTTAAAAAAAAATTGGTTGAGTTGATTCCAACTCATAGTGGCCCTATATGACAGAGTAGAACTGCTCCATAGGGTTTTCAAGGCTGTAATCCTTATGGAAGCAGACTGCCACATCTTTCTCCCATGCCGTGGCTGGTGGGTTCGAATCTCAGACCTTTCAGTTAGCAGCAGAGTGCTTAACCACTGCGCCACCGGGGCTCCTTTTGTCTAGCTTACTGAACAAGATTCTATTGTATGGATATACCACAGTTTGTTTATCCATTTAACTGTTGATGGGCCATTAGATTGTTTACTATTAAATTTAATTATTAAAGAGAGTTCTTCTATGAATATTCATGTATAAGTTTCTTTGTGGACATATGCACTCCCCTTGGATAAATGCTGAAGGATGAGATGGTAATGTATATTTAATTCTTCGAAATCTCTCAAGCAGTTTTTCAAAGTGGATTTACCATGTTACATTCCCACCAGCAGCGTAAAAAATTGAAGTCACTCCACACTCTTGCCAACATTTGCTACTTTTTTAATTTTTTTTTATCTCAGACACTGTTATGAATTTAATTATCTCTTCCAAAAACTCTTCCAAAAATATATTCTGAAGTCAACTCCTGTACCTGTGAATGTCACCTTGTTTAGGAAAATAGGATTCTTTAAAGATATTATTTAAAACTAAGGAGGTCATTCTGGAGAAAGATGGGGCCTAATCCTATATGATTTGTATCATATACAAAAGGAAGATGAATATGGACACATGGTCACACACAAGGGGAAGGCAATATGTGAGGATCTGTCTACAAGCCAAGGAATGCCATGAAACGGCTGTGGCTACCAGAAGCTGGAAGTAACAAGGGAGGGTCCTCCCCTAGAGGAGATGGAGATAGAGCGTGGCCCTTCTAATGCCCTCAGTTTGGGCATTTAGCCCCCAGAACTGTGAAAGAGTGCATTTCTGTTCTTTAACATCACCATTTTGTGGCATTTTGATATGGCAGCCCTAGGAACCTAAGACTTTCTAATAAGTATGAAGTAGTACTTGATCATGGTTTTAATTTGCATTTCACTAATGACTAATGATACTGAGAATCTTTTCATGTACTATATTCCATTGTAGTTCTGGTGGTGCAATGGTTTAGAGCTTGGCTGCTAACTAAAAGATTGGCATTTCGAATCTATCAGCTGCTCCTTAGAAACCCAATGGGGCAGTTCTACTCTGTCCTATAGGGTTGTTATGAGTTGGAATCAACACAACAGCTACAGATTTGGTTTTGGATTTTGGTATTCTGCATTGGTATATCTTTTTTGGTGAAGTTACTGTTCAAAGGTTTTGCTCTTTTGGGGAGAAGGGAATCTGTTTGTTTTATTACTATTGAGTTTTGAGAGTTTTTACATATACTGATTACACGTTCTTTATCAAATATATGATGTACAAGTATTTTCTCCCAATCTATGCTTGATTTTTTTTATTTCTCTTAAAATTGTTTACCAAAAAGCATAATATTTCAATTTTTATGTGGTTTTCTAATGTATTCTTTTTTTATGCATCATGCTTATTATATCATATGTAAAAAATATTTACCTTACCCAAAGTCACATAGTTTTTTATATGTTTTCTAGAATTTTTGTACAATAATAACTCAAATCTGATCAAAATATAAAACCTAGAAGTATAAACACAATTTAGAGGAAAATATCGAAAAAATATTTAATCCTTGGTTAAGAAAATGTTTATTAGAATCAACACCAAAAGCACTATGCATAAAAAGAAAAAAAATTATAGGTCGGATTTCATCGAATTTAAATACTGTTTGTAGACACCATTAAGGAAATGAAACCAAATTATAGACTGAAAGATAATACATAAGGAACATTCAGGATTCAAGAATAAGACAGCAAAATTCAACTAAAAAAACTGGTAAAGGAATTGAAGAGACACTTAACCAAGAATATATATGGATAGCAATAAGCACATGACAAGATTCCCCACTTCAATCGTTGATATGCAACTGCAAATAAAAACAATAAGATAAACTACACAAATATTTTATGCTAAAATATTAATAAAAAAATACAACATATAATCCCAAGTTAGCAAAGGTGCAGACCAAAAAAAAAAAAACCAAACCTAATGCCGTCGAGTCGATACTGGAAATCTCATAAAATGGGTATTGTTATTGTTAGTTGCTGTCAAGCAGCCTGCAAATCATGGTGATGTCTGACAAAAATAAACGTTGCCAGTCTTGCACTATCTTCATGAGTGTTGCTATGTTTGAATCCATTGTTTCAGCGATTGTGTCGTTCCATGTCGTTAAGAGTTTCTGTTTTCATTGACCCTGTATCTTACCAACTATGATGTCCTTTTTTAGCAATGGATCTTTCTTGATGAAGCGTGCAAAGTAAGTGAGCTGATGTTGTTCTCACTTCTAAGGAACATTCTGGTTGCATCCAATACAGTACTTGGAGGGGATGAAAAATGGTACAGCCACTTAGGAAAATAGTTTGGAAGTTGTTTATAAAGTTAAACATATAATTACCAAGCAACAGGCATCTCACTCCTAAGTTTTTATCCAAGTGAGGTGGACAATTTTTTCATGAAAAATGCTTTACACAAATGCTTATAGTGCCTTTATTTATACCTGTTCAAAAACAAGCTAAATCAAATATCTGTAAACTAATGAACAGGTAAACAAATCGTGTTATATCCATACAATGGAATAGTGCTAAGTATTGAAAAAGGGACTGAGTCATCATAAGTACAACAGCATACATAAATCTCAAATATATTATGGTAAATTAAAGACAACAAAATTGAAGAACTACAAGTTCTGAACATACGATTAGATTTTATTATATCATTCCATTTATATGACATTCTAGAAAACATAAAATTATAGGCACTGGAAACAGATAAGTGTTTGTCAGGAGTTAGGAGTGTGGGGATGAGCTGAATATGTAGGGTAAATGGAGAATTTCTGTGGGAGGTGAGTTGATGGAAATGTTTCATATCCATAATGATCATAATGAGAGTTACATGACTGTATCCATTGTAAAAACTGGGGGGAATGTACAATCAAAAGGAAGAATTTTGCTGCATAATAGACAAACTTTATTTTTTTTTTAGGAAATCTGCCTAAGTAATAATATTGTACTTTACGGAATATTGTTGGAAGGATATCAAATACCTTAAGAAAATCAAGAAAACTTGAACAGTGAGGTTTTAATGGTGATGTGATGAAAAGAAGATCACTGCTGAGTTAGCTTCGGCTAGAGGTATGTTTCCCCTCTTTATAGCTCCAGGATGTATATTTTTAAGAAGTTTTATACACTTGGTGTTTTCAGACTCCACTTCTATAAACTCTCTTGTTCTTAGCACAGTAGACTCATGATCTTGGGTATTGTAAAATGCGATTGTTAAAATATTGATTTCCCAAATGAGCAAAACAAGTGGCATTGCATAAATATTTTATGTTCTCTGTTGTCCTCTATCATTACCACCTCACTGTAAGCAAACGCCTAAGGGATGTGATATAACTTCCCTCACCATTCAGTTTACCGTGGTTAGCTGAACAAATGGCATTGTGCTGCAGCACTGCCTAAGTTCAAGCAGACTAAATTCATGTTTATGTAACACCTTTTCCTTCTTACTATATACCACTTAATAGGGCTGTTCAAAATAAAAATAAGAGTAATAAAATAGAAATGTTGATCATAATTTGAGCTTATAAACATCTAGTTTTGAAATAATTTAACATAAAAGGGGCAGAAAATTGGTGTTATATAAAAACAGCAAAACAATTGTAATGGGTTATGGGATTCACTTAAATATGTTCTTTCTAAATATAATGAGGTGTGGAATGTGTTTCAGAACAGAAATTTGACTTTCATCCATCTAATCTAGCAGTTGTGAAAGTTTTTGGTCTCAGGACACATTTACAATTTTAAAAAGTTTGAATAGCTCACACAACCTTTTGTTTATGTGAGTTATATCTCTCAGCATTACCATATTAACATTAAAACTGGAAACTTTTTAAAATAATCATTTTGTTAAATCACTTAATGATAATGAATCCAACACAAGTAATATAAATAATATTATTTTGTGAAAAATCACTATATTTTCCAAAACAAAGTATTTAGTGAGAAGGGTGGCATTGTTTTACATTTTTGCAAATCTCTTTTATGTCTTGCTTGACAGAAATCAGCTAGATTCTCATTTCTGTTACTGCATTCAATATGCCATTTTGGTTAAAGTATGTGAAGAAAACTCAATCTCATATAAATGAGTAATTGGAAAAGTGAGGAATGACACTTTCAGATAATTCCCTTAATTTTCAGATAACTTCTTTAATTTACAGATGATTAATTTTTACCAAATTCAATAATAGTTCCTTAATAATTGATTACAATGTAGAATCTAAAATCATATTAACAAGCATTTGGTATTCTTTTACATGAATCCATTAGTCTGCCTTGCACTTTGAATAAATTAGTTACAGCAATGGTTTTGTACCATACTGCATGCATTGTTCATTTGAAAAATATCATTTCACTGAGTTATACAAATCATCCAAATTTTGACACGTAAAATATAAAAAATTCATAATAGCCATTATTACTATTATCTCAGAAAAAAATTTTCTAAGTTTTTGAAACTGCAATCTTAGAGTAGAAGATAAATGTTTTCCAAAGTTGCAATTTTTGCTCATAAGTTCAGGTTTTATTAAAGATAATAAATATTGTCATCTGTTTTTTCTTCAAGTGCCACTCTGACTTTTTAGTTTTTTCCAAAAATATCTGCCAAATACCAAAGTTTGAATAATAATAGATTATTTGTATGTCATTTATCAAGTGAAAGTTGTGTTCCACAAAAAAAAGGCTAGTTCAACCAGCAACTCGAAATATTTCACAAGTTTGCTTTCTTGAGACAACAATCACAATTACTCAAGATAAGTGCTTTATGCATACTTCCTATTTAATTACACAGAATATTAAAAATGCAGTAATCAATAGTAGTGATCTAATAAAGTCAATAATTTCGCTGCTTCATCTAGGATATTCTTACATGAACTAGGATTATTAATTTTATTACAAGTGCAAGGCAGTAAAAAATACAGTGACAACAAGTAAAGTTTGGTGCCACTGCTATGATTCATGCTGGGATGACTGCAGTTTTATCTTTTACGGATTTTGTAAAATCAGTGAAGACTTCAACACGCTGAAAATAGAAAATTTTACTTTAGTAATATTGTGAATATTAGAGCCTTTAAATTGGTCTACACATTGACAATGGCTGCTGTAATCTGTTATGATGAATTGATTGTTAAAATAGCATCTGGGTTGTTGCTGATTGTGAACTTATTAAATTTCTCTATACTTATTTGATGATAAGAAAACTGGAAGATGAGAAGGGAATTTATGTTTTATTTTTTAAATCATTAAAAATCAGAAGCATTGAGATAAGTTTAAAAAGCAGTAAAGAGGAATGATACCTAAATAAAACATTTTATTTAAATGAATTAACATCTTCTTAACTACCATTGGAACTATTAGGTGGAAAAAATCTCAACACATGCTTCCGTTAAACTCTTTGAGTACTACTAACTTTAAACATCATTCAAACTCACTTAATCTTACAGTATAATGTAATGCAACAGAAAATCCAACAAGGATATATTATTTTTAGATATTTATTATCATATGTGTTGCTAGTATTTGTTAAAATAGTGTGAATATAATTCTAGTTTATTTCATAATTGACTGCAACTTTACATAAACTACTGCAAAAGAAGAAAGAAGCCTGACCTTAAGATAAGCACATAATAGCATTTATCTGAAGTCATTTTTTTAAAGGAAATTTGTTTTACATTGCATTGGTTAAAACTGAGTTAGAGCAGCTAAAATTTTAGAATGCATTTTTTTGGGGGGGTGCACACTTATGTCAAGTTAATGACTTAAAATTATTATCACTTGTTTTTGGATTCAATGGATGTTATGGATTGAATTTTGTCCTCCCCAAACCCATGGGTTAAAATCTTAACACATGTGTTTATAAATATGATCCTGTTTGGAAATAAGATCTTCTTTAGTTATGTTAATGAGGTCATACCAGGGTAGGGTGTATTCTAACCCTAATTATTCTAAGTTATAAAAACAGCAAAATAGACACAGAGACCTACACACAGAGCAAGACCAAATGAAGACAGACAAACAGAGCAGATGCATCTACACACCCAGGAACTCCCAGAATTGTTGTCTACTAGAGACTGAAACAGAAACCCTGGTGGAGCAGTGGTTAAGTGCTAGGGCTGCTAACCGAAGGGTTAGCTGTTCAAATCCGCCAGGCTTTCCTTGGAAACTCTATGGGGCAGTTCAACTCTGTCCTATAGGGTCGCTATGAGTCTGAATCAACTCACGGCAATGGGGTTTAGGAGCTGAAATAGACTAAGAGGGACCTCCCACTAGAGCCATGTCCTGAGTTCAGACTTCCAGCCTCCTGAATTGTGAGAAAATAAATCTCAGCTCTTTAAAGTCATCCACTTCTACTTCTGTTATGGTGGCACTAAGTAACTAAGACAATGAAATAGTACTCAGTTATTGAGAATTACTCAATTAAAATAATTTGATGGAGAACTTCAGTTATCAGTCCAGTTGATTATTAACTAGCAAAGACCTTAGAAATACTCTTTTTATTAAAAAAAGGGAAATGTGACAAAATGAATGCATCAGCTATTACTTTATGTAATAGGCAGTGCAAGACTCTGATCCCTAATAGAATGGAGACAAACAAGTTGATCCCTACCATTGCCTCAACTTGCTTCATGGAAGCACAATCTAGAATACTGATCAAGCAGGGGAATTTCAGTAGAACATGTTAGTCACACTGACTTGAAATAAAATGATAGGACTTGATGTAGGGAAGCTGCAGGGTACAGCCCCAGAGAGGAGGAAACTATACAAAAAAAGAGCTCCAGAAAAAATGTATAGGAATTCCCTTGAGTTTTTGCTGAATGCTATGACACGCATGAAAAGAATTTCCTAAAAAATACTGTAAAAGACAGCAGACAATGCTTTTGAAGTACTGACAGAAACTGTTGACCCAGATATTTATATTCACTAGAAAATCTTTTAAAATATAAGGAAAAATAAAGCCTTTTTCAGAAAAACAAAACTGAGAGAATAGCAACAAATCTACAGTACAAGATATTATAAAGAAAACTTTTCAGGCAGAAGTAAAATGAAAACAAACCAGAGAAAGTTGAATCTACATAAATAACTTTAAAAAAAATACCAGAAATTGTAGCTATTTGGGTAAATAGAAATTTTTTTCTCATTCTTTAATTTCATTAAAAGATAAGTCTATTTAAAACAAAATATTAACATTGTATTGTGTGGTTTAATACAAATGTAAAAGTAAAATATTTCTTACATTTAATATGACATACAAATGGAAAAATTGTACCATAATAAGACATATATATGTAATACACAAAGTGGCCTAATATTATCTGAATATAAACAGTGATACATTAAGACTCATGGAGTTCCAGGGTGGTACAAACAGTTAAGCACTAGGCTACTAACTGAAGGTTGGCAGCTTGTCTACCAAGAGGCACTTTGGAATAAAGCCTGGCAATCCACTACTGACAAAAAAACCAACCATTGAAAACACTGTGGTGCACAGTTCTACTCTGACACAAGGAACGGTTATGAGTGGAATTGGACTCAAAAGCAACTTTTTTTTAATATTAAAGATGCATATTGCAAATCCCAAGAAACCCAATAAAAAAGTAAAATAGAGGAATGTACAATAAGATAATGATCAAAACAAAATGAAATCCCCCAAATTACTCAGTTTATATAAAGTGGGAAGAAAAAAATAGGACATAAAAAAAACCCAGTGCCATCAAGTCATAAGAAACCAAAAATAGTACAAATATAAAATAATTAAAATGACAGCATATTTTTAAAAAATCATATCAATAATAATATTGGATTTAGATTATCTAAACTTTTTCTGAAAAAGGCTTTATTTAAAATGTTTAGATTATCTAAATCCAATATTAAATTTTTTAAATATTATTATTGATATGATTTTTGAAAAATACACTATCATTTTAATTATTTTATTTTATTTTTTTGTATTATTTTTGATTTCTTATGTCCTATTTTTTTTCTTCCCAATTTATGTTGGTTTTTTTTTAAAGCTTTTAAAGAAATATATTGTGAGGTTGGATAAAATAAAACTAACCTACTTGCTCCTACAAAAAAAGAAAAAAACAACAACTTTAAATATAAAGACAGATATATGCCAAAAGTGAAAGGATCAGACTCAGTGGAGACTCATAAGTAGACAGTTAATAAGATTAAAAAAAAAAAAAAGCATCTGAGCAGGGATATCAAAACTTCACATTGCAGAGAAAATTGACTTTGCAGAATCAGTTCAGCCAAGGCATTAAATACAAGTATGTTCTCCAAACAAAATAGAATTAAAATACAACTCAATAACATCAGGAAATTTGAGGAATTCACTAATATATGGAAATTAAACAACACATTCCTAAAGAGTCATGGGGCCAAAGAAGATGTCACAAAGAAAATTAGAAAATATATTGAGATGAGTGAAAATTAAAGAGACTTGACTTACAGAATACAGCTAAAAATATGCTCAGAGGGGAGAAAAAATGTATAGCTATCAATAAAAAAAAAATGCCTATGTTAAAAGAAAATATTCAGTATCCCAACATACCTTAGGAAATGTCATTAATGACCTTACAGAAATACATATATATATATATATATACATACACACACACACACACACACCAAGGAGTAGCATGAGCAAATGTATGTATGCCAACAAATTAGATAACTTAGATGGAATGGATAGATTTCGAGAAAACCATAAATCAATGAAACTGACTCAAGAAGAATTACAAAGTTTGAATAGACCTATAACAAATTAAGAGGTGTAATTAGTAATTTAAAAACTTCCAGTTTTAGGCAGCTTCACTGATGAATTTTACCACACACTTAAAGAAAAATTAATACCGTTTTTTCACAAATCATTCCAAAAATATAAGAGCAGAAAATAACATGTACCTACTCATTCTCTGATGCAAGTATTACCCTGATACAAATACCAGACAAAGGAATTACCAGAAAACTATCTCTTATGAATAGATGTAAATATCCTCAAGGGAATGCTAGCAAATCAAGTTGAGCAACATATAAAAAGGGTTATATATCATGACCAAGTCAGATATATAATAAGAATGCAAGGTTGATTTAACTACCTAAAAAGCAAGTAATGTAATACACCATATCAATAAAGGGCAAAACAACATGACACTCCAAACAGACACAGAAAAAATATTTCACAAAATCCAACGTGCCTTCATGGGAAAATCTATTAACAAACGGGACATCATTTTAAACCTGTTGCCCTCCAGTCAATACTGATTCATAATAACTCTTTAGGGCATGGTAGAACTGCCCCATATGATTTCCAAGGAGCAACTGGTAGATTCGAACTGCCAAACTTTTGGTTAGCAGCCATAGTTCTTAACCACTTCAGCACCAGGGCTCTGATGCCCCTTCATTTTTATTATGCTTAATATCTACCCAATATATCTTTTCTCATCCTTTCACATTTTCCTGCACATCATAATTTAATAATCAAAATATCCCTGTAAAATTAATACTATTACTTTTAACAGCTTTACTGAACTATAAGTAACATATCATACAATTCACCCATTTAACATATACAATTATTATTATTATTATTTTACTATACTCACATGTTCTGCAAAATGTGTCTACAAAAAATCACAAGTAACATCATGCTTAATAGTGACTCAATGCTTTTCCCCTAAGATTGGGAACTTGATAAGGATATCTGCTCTCATCGCTTCTATTCAACATTATACTGGGGATTATATCCAGGGAAATCAAGCAAGAAAAAGAAAGTCATCTTATTTTAGGAAGAAAGAAATAATTGATAAAACACGGGTAAGCATCCGTCTTGTATTCTATGCTTTTGGCCAAAATCCATCTGACATTTGCAATCATATTCTTCATTCCATGTTCCTCTTATAAATCTGGTTTGAACTTCTGATAGTTGCCTATTGTTGTACAGCTACAGCCATTCTTTAATTCTCTTCAGCAAAATTTTTCCAGCATAAGAGATTAATGGTATTGTTTGATAATTCCCACATGCCACTGGAAATGTAAAACGTTGTAAGCAATTTTTAAACAATTTGCCTGTTTTTCAAAATGTTAAACATGGTTAAATCATGTAACCCAGCAACTCTAGAGAAATGAAGACATATGCTCACACTAAAACTTGACAGAAGTATTTAGAGAAGAATAATTCACAGTGCAAAAAATGGTAGTGTCCATCAACTGATGAAAGGTTAAGCCAAATGTGGCATATATATACAGTTGAATATTATTCAGCAATAAAAAAGAGTAAAATTTTGATACATGCTATATCATGGATGATCCTTGAGCATGTTATGCTGTATTAGAAGCCTGTCACAAAAAAGACAAGTTCATTTCCATGAAATGGTCAAAACAGGCAAATCTCTACATACAGAATATCATTCAGTGGATGCCTTGAACTGTGATAATGTTTGAGAGATAGAACATGATTACTAGTGGATGTGTAGCTTTTTTTTGAGGAAACAAGAATGTTCTAAGATTAGGTTATTGTGATGGTTGCAGAACACTTCACAACCCACACACGAAATTAATTGTAATGTTGAAGGGGTGAATTGTATGGCATGACACTTACAGCTCAGTAAAATTGGTAAAAGTAATAATATTTATTGTATAGCACTATTTTAAGAATTAAATAAATTGTGGTGTGTAGGAAAATATGAAAAGACAAGAAAAGACGTATTGTGGAAATATTAATTTGAATGTAATAAAAATGGTGTGGCTATTTTAACATCTTATAAAGTAGACTTTATAAGATGTTATCAGATAAAAATGTACATTTTATAAGTATGAAACAGGTAGATTTGTCAAGAGGACATAACAATCATAAATGCTCATATTCTTAATAAAGTAGTTTAAAAATACATGAAGAAAAACTGAAAGTAACAAAAGATGTAATAAATTGATCCAAAGTTATAATGGAATTTTTAAACATTCTTTTCTCAGTAACTGATTAAAAAAAAAAGAAACTAAGGATATAGAAATATGGGTGCACACTTTCAATCAACTTGAACTAATTGACTTTAGTACAACACTTGATGCAATAACAACACAATAAATAATCTTTTCAAATGTAAGTGGAATATTTGCCAAGATATGTGATCTACTGGGCCAAAGAACAATTTTTATCAAATTAGAAAAAAAGGATCAAAATAATAGATTACACCCCTGACAACAATGGAATAAAATAAGAATTCATCAATGATGAGACAGCTATGAAAACCACAAATGTTTTTAAATTAAGTAACACATTTCTATGTAAACAAAGATCCAAAGAAGAGACACAGGGAAACTGGAGCTATTTGATCAAAAGTCGAGTTTTGAGGATGCAGATAAACGAATGCTTAGAGGAAAAATTATAGCCATTATATTTATATCAGAATGGAAGAAGCATATAATATCAATGATCTAAGCTTTTACTTTAAGAATCTAGAAGAACAACAAGTAGGAAGAAAATAACAAAGGAAAGAGCAAAAGTCAACTAATAGAGAATTGAGGAGACAATAGGAAAAAAAAGCAATGTAAACAAAATGTTATTTTGTTTGCTAAATCAGTAGAAAAAAGAGAAAAACAAGCTCTTAATATAAGAATGAAAGAGGGGACATAAGTACAGATCTTATAGATCTTAAAATGTTAACTAAGGAATATTATAAACAAAATTATACAAATAAATTCAACAATTAGAATTAAATGGAGAGAATCCTTAAGGTGCGGAGTTTAAGAAAATTGTCTGAAGAAATAGAAAATCAAAGTTTTCCTTCATCTGTTAAAAATAATCTTTGAAAATGAAATATTTCCACAAAAAATAGAGCCAATGACTTTAGTGTTAAATTCTATCAAACTTTCACATATAGAAGAAATAAAGGAATCCTATAAGGTCACTATGAGTTGGAATGGATTCGACAGCAATGGGTTTGTTTGTTTTTTTGGTTTATGCAAAATCAGCTAATAAAGGAAGAATGGACTCTTCTGAACTCATTTAATGAGGATAGAATTACTTTGATTCCAAATTAAGTCAAATCAAGAAAATGGTAGTACAAGGATACTACTGACCAATATCCCTTATAAACATAGACAAAAAAATATTCTAAACAAAATGCTAGGGAAATCAATCTTGGATATAGCATTGCTATTTACAAACCCTTGAAAATCATAAATAATTACTGATATAAATAACAAAAATTTGATGATCTGTGTACATTCTAAACTACAGAATATTCCTGAGTGAGTTTAAGTAAGGTGTAAATGAGTGAAAAGGTATTCCATGTTCATGGTTCTGAAGACTGTATTGTTATGATGGCCATTCTCTCAATTTTGATATATTGATTTAAAGCAGTCTTGGTCAAAATTCCAGCAGACTTTTTTGTCAAAAATGACATGCTAATTCTAAAGTTTATATGAGAATTGAAAGCACCTAAAAGAGCCAAAACATTTAAAACAGAAAATCAAATTGACAGTAGCAGAATCTAGCTGAGTTCTAAGATCAGACCTGTGAAGCACTCTAATGCTTGGGATTTGGAAAGAGAAGAGATAACTAGCTGAGAACATTTAAATGGAATAGGCAAAGAAGAAAGAGAGAAGGAACAAAAAAAAAGTGACAATAGTGTCCTGAATGAAAAAAATGTTTCAAAAAGAACAGTGTGCTCAACTATGCTAAAGGCTACTGCTTGGTAACATAAAATGAGGTGCCAGGAATGACTGTTGGGTTTAGTCGCATGAAGTTTGTCTTGGTTTCCTAGTGTTGCTGTAACACAAATATCACAAGTGGGTTGCATTAAGAACAGAAATTTGTTTTCATAGTTCTAAAGGCCAAAAGTCAAAATCGGGGTCTCAGCTGTATGGATTCTTTCCTTGTCAGTAGTCCTGAGAATTCCTTGATTCTTGGAGATCTGTGAGCCACTTTGGAAAACAGTTTGGCAGTTTCTTAAAAAATTAATACAAACCTACCATAAAACACAATAATTACACATCTAGGAATCTGTCCAAAAATAAATAAAAACTAAGCCCACGCTTCATGCAAATATGCATAGCAACATTATTCATAATAGACAAACCCTGAAAACAAATGTCCATTAACTGGTGAGTAGTTATGAATATGCAGCATACCATTTCAGCTACAAAAAAGGAACAGACTACTAATACAGTCTACAATATTCATAACCCTTAAGCATTACCTAATATGTGAAAGTAGCCACATATTTTATGATTCTATGAAATGGATTCAAAGTGCCGACCTTTTGGTTAGCAGCCATAGCTCTTAACCATTGTGACCCCAGGGCTCCATTATAAAAGTAAGGCAAAATAAATTGTCAGAATATCCATAAAATGAGAATTTAGAAAAACTTTGCATACATTATTTAACTTATAAACTTCTCCAAACCCTCGTGGGGTAAGCATCTCACTATTTTATATGTAGAGAAACTGAATAATAAGAGAGAGTAGTGTTTTGACCAACACGATGGCTAGTAAGAGCGTGTCAGCACTTAAGCCTGACACTAAGTTTATTGGTATTTCTACTTAAAATTCTATTTAACCTAAAACTATTTTTCCCAAATATAGTAAAGAGGGTAGCATCTTAGTGCATTTCCTTTTTTCTCTTTACATCTTTCTCAGTAAACTTAATTTTCTGTTCTGTTTTGGTGCTACCCTTCTTTTTCTTTTTTTTTAATTTTTTTTTTTTTTTGTACTTTAGATGAAGGTTTACAGAACTAGTTTCTCGTTAAACAGTTAGTACACATTTTTTTTTTTATGACATTGATTAACCACCCCAGGACATGTCAACACTCTCCCTTCTCAACCTCAGTTTCCCTATTACCAGGTTTCTTGTCCCCTCCTGCCTCCTAGTCCTTCCTGCAGGGTTGGTATGTCCGTATATTGTCATTTTACTTCATGGGCCTGTCCAATCTTTGGCTGAGGGGAACCTCAGAAGTGACTTCATTACTGAGCTCAAAGGGTTTCTCCAGCCTCGTCAGGCCAGCAAGTCTGGTCTTTCTTTTTGAGTTAGAATTTTGTTCTACATTTTTCTCCAGCTCTGTCTGGGACCCTCTGTTGTGATCCCTGTCAGAGCAGTCAGTGGTGGTAGCCAGGCACCATCTAGTTGTACTGAACTCAGTCTGGTGGAGGCTGTGTCTACCCTTATTTTTCAATACATTAAAATGACATTATTTATGAGCTCTTAGAGGGATTTCATATCCTATATTAAGCAAATATGTTCTTCTTCATTTCATTTTCTGTTTTGTTCTGGTTTTTATAGGGTCTATTAATAATTTTCCTGTTTGTAATAATCATAGAAATTATTGGAAAAATATGGAAAGAATATGAAAGGGAAAAAAAATCTAATTATCTAATCACTAAGGTATGTTTCATACAATTTAGGCAGATTTGATGCTGGCATTTCTTGAGTTTACCATGGTGTTAAAGGAAAATTTTAACAACTTTGTTTTCTTGACATCAACTAGCTGGCAGTGATTATAAAATCTCTTTGATTGTGAATGTATCCAGATCTCAGGGAGTTAAAAAGTGAAAAACATCCATATTATAGAAATTTTACAAGATTTTTTTTTTCTGGTCTGCCATCTTTTCTCTCTAGTATATAGATAACTATATATATATATAGTATGCATATGTATGCATAAACATAAACACACACTTAAATATAAATAGACACATATATATACAGGTATATATTTTATAAATAATTTCCCTTTTTGTAAAAATTTTTTAAACATTTGTGTTAAAATCCACAGCCATCGTGTTAATTCTGACTCACGGCGACTCTGCAGGACAGAGTAGAATTGCCCCACAGGGTTTCCAAGACTGTAATCTTTCCAGAAGCCGACTACCATAACCTTCTCCCATGGAGTAACTGGTAGGTTCAATTGCTGACTTTTTGGTTAGCAGCTGAGTGCTTAATCACTGCACCATCATGGCTCCTTAAATTCTAGTATTATGCATGTCTAATATTTCACCTTTGAGTGTTTATAATGCAATTAATATTTTCTCGATTTTAAAACATTTGGAAATATTTTTCTTCTATGATCCTTATTACAATTACACTTAAATATGTACCTTTGAGCAAAATATTTTCAATCATTTCTTAAGCATAAATTTTCCAATGTTTCCTTATAACTTTCAGGATGCAGCATATTTTCCTATTATAAGCACACTTCATCATTTGGCATCATGAAATTTCTAACTTCATTTTGCCCTGTACCATACCTGTATTCCTACTTCCTGCCAAATGGTTGTGGCTGATGTGGGCCAAAGAGTTGATTACGATTCATAGATCCTATAGTCCTGGTGGCACACGGTTAAGAGTTACGACTACTAGCCCGAAGATAGGCTATTAGAATCCACCATTCGCTCCTTGGAAACCATATGGGGCAATTCTACTCTATCCTATAGGGTCTCTATGAGTCAGAATTGACTTGAAAACAATGGGTTACAGGACAGAGTAGAACTTTCCCATAGAGTTTTCTAGGTTAAAAACTTTACTGGAACAGATTGCCAGCTCTTTTCTCCCACCAGGCAGGTGGTGGGTTTGAACTTTTTACCTTTCAACTAGCAGCCAAGAGTTCAACCATCATGTCACCAGGGCTCTGCCAAATGGTTACCTGAATACAAATGCTTTTTCTCACTTCATGCCTAGATGCCTTCTTACCCGTTCACCCTGCCCTCAATGCCCAACCTTTTTCCCGATCTAGGTATTCCCTGTGAAATCTTTAAAAAAGTACAAAGTGCCATTATCACTCAGAATCCTTTCCTGCCCAGAAAATCACCTGTACAGTTCTTCTCTGGTTTCCCTGGCTAGGTCACTATCTGGTCAATTATGCATTACTGTTCATGTAGAAGCCCTGGTGGCTTAGCAGTTAAGCACTCAGCTGCTGACTGAAAGGTTGGCCTTTGCAACCCACCAGGCAGTCCTCAGGAGAAAGAAGTGGCAGTCTGCCTCAGAAACCCTATCAGGCAGTTCTATTCTGCCCTATAGAAACTCTGCGAGTTGGAATTGACTCTATGGCAACAGGTTTTTGTTTACTGTTCACGTATTGTCTGTCTGATGGTGACTGTGACTGGGTAACTTAATCCTATAAACCAGGACAATTTTGAGTGTAAAAAAGGGGTGTTAATAATAATTATGTGAAGAAACAGGTATACATTAGCACTACCTTATCAAATTCTATCTTAAGATAGGAATGATAGTAGAAATTTTAAAATATTTCTTGAGTATATGATATTACTTGACAAGGTGACATAGTAGTTGACTAGTTAGAAGTGCAAATTCAGACCTCTCTAGAATCAGATTGTGTTTTTTCCATAATATCAAAATGAACTATTTGCTAAAAAGAACTTCTGTCAAGGGAATTTAGCAAAGGAAACAAGATTAAAGCTATCAATCATTTAGTGTTGGTAATTAAAAATTATTTCTGTACATTCAACATTCACAAAATAAGAAAGTATATTCTCCATGTATCATTATGACAATTAATTATTCAGAGTTTCTAAATTTTGCTTTTAAATTATAGATTTTTACTCTTCACGAGTAATATATTTGTAAAAAAATGTGAAACTAGCAATATATTATGAATTAGTTAAAAAAAGACAGGCCCTTCTCCTCTGATTGTCTTCTATTTCAGGCACCATAAAGTAAGCAATGACAAACAGAAATATTTGATATATTCAAAATCTGAGTCCTGAGTTAAATAAATCTGATGAGAGATCTTAATATTATTTGTGCATTTATTAACTTATACCATGCCATGTTACAGTAGAAGATTTCAGGTAACAAAGATGAGAAAATGTAAATCAAAATAATATCATATATCTGATTTGTGGCCCTGGAATAGTTTACCTTAAAAGTTACAAAGTGAATGTCATAATGTTATTTTGGAATTTCAATATTTGCAGATACTGATCACTGTGATTGATTTCACTATTACTCAAATGTATATGATTTAATGATAAATTTATTTGATATATTTTAAATCAGAAACATGATTAAAAGAGCCAAGTTTTCCTATGTATATTATTGGACACATCTCCTAGGACTATACTTGTTTATATTAGTATTTCACTATTTTATAATAATTTTAATTAATATTTTTAGAAAAATCATGCATACTTAGGTTACTTGAAATTAATTAAACAAAAATTACCATAAGGAATACTATAGGATACATTTTTATTCTTTTAAAATTGTAAGCTTTTCCAAAGACTTCAAATGTCAGTGATGTTAAATGGCAGGTTTATGCATGCACTGGGAGAACAGCAAAGTTGCCACGTGTAATTGGTTCAAGTTTCTGGCTGATTATACTCTTGCTAGGTTTAATGCTAGGTGATCCAACAGAATGTGGGGATTATCAAACAATATCATTAATATCACACAAAAGAAAAAATTTTGCTGAAGCTAAATCACAAATGGTTGCAGCAGTACATTGACAGGGAATTTCCAGAAATTTAAGCCGAATTCAGAAGAGGACATGGAACAATGCATATTATTGCTGATATCTAATGAATCTTGGCTGAAAGCAAAGAATACCAGAAAGATGTTTTCTTGTGTTTTACTGACTGGGCAAAGGCATTCGACTATGTGGTCATGGTAAGTTATGAATTACATTGCAAAGAATGGGAATTCTAGAACACTTTGTTGTGCTCATTAAGGAACCTGTCTTTAGACCAAGAGGTAAGCCGTTCAAACAGAACAAGGGGATACTGCATAGTTTAAAGTTAAGAAAGGTGTATGTCAGGGTTGTATCCTTTCACCTTTCACCATACTTTTTTAATCTGTATGTGGAGACAATAATCCAAGAAACTGGACTATTTGAAGAAGAACATGGTATCAAGATTGGGGAAAACAAAAAAAGCAAACGAAACCCAGTGCCGTCGAGTCGATTCTGACTCATAGCAACCCTATAGGACAGAGTAGAACTGCCTCATAGAGTTTCCAAGGAGTGCCTGGTGGATTCGAACTGCCAACACTTTGGTTAGCAGCCGTAGCACTTAACCACTACGCCACTTGGGTTTCCAAGATTGGAGGAAGATTCATTAAAAATCTGCAATATGAAATTACCCAACCTTGCTTGCTGAAGGAGAAGAGGACTAGGAGTACTGACTGATGAAGATCAAAGACCACAGCCTTCAGTATGGACTACACTTCAACATAAAGAAAACAAAAATCCTCACAACTGGACCAATAAGCAACATCATGATAAATGGAGAAAGTATTGAAGTTGCCAAGGATTTCATTTTACTTGAATCCACAATCAACATCCACGAAAGCGGTAGTCAAGAAATCAAATGCCATATTGAATTGGGCAAATCTGCTGCAAAAGACATCTTTCAAGTGTTGAAAAACAAAGATGTCACTTTGAGGACTAAAAGTGTGCCTAACCCAAGCCATGGTATTTTTCAATTACCTCATGTGCATGCAAAAGCTGGATAATGAATGAGGAACACTGTGGAAGAATTGATGCCTTCTCTTTTTTTTTTTTCATGATGGTGTTTTTGAGGAATATTGAATATACCAAGGACTGCCAGAAGGAACACATCTGTCTTGGAAGAAATACAGACAGAAAGTCCTTAGAAGCAAGGATGGAGAGGCTTCATTTTACATATTTTGGGCATGTTATAAGGAGGGACCAATCACTGGAGAAGGATATCATGCTCAGTAAAGTAGAAACCAACCATGGCGACCACATAGAGCTTCCAAGACTGTAAATCTCTATGGAGGCATTCTGCCACATCTTTTCCAGAGAGCTGCTGGTGGTTTCAAAGCACCAACCTCTTGGTCAGCATTCCAGCACTCTAACCACTGCACCACCAGTAAACTAGAGAGCAAAAAAGAGGAAGACTTTCAAAGAGGTGGATTGACACAGTGGCTACAATGATGGGCCTAAACATAGCAAAAATTGTGAAGATGGTGCAGGACTAGGCTGTGTTTTGTTCTGTTGTTCATGGGGTCACTATGATTTGGAAATGACTCTAGGCCACCTAATAACAACAGGTTTAATCAGATATCTAATAAGTAGATTACAGGAGAATGTTCTTTATACAATGTGTGACTCTTCATTGCAATGAATATTATTTATGATGTAGAGCTGCCTAATGGAGAAGTGACTGTTAAGCCAATATTTTCATAAAAAGCAAAGTAACATAAACATTTTACCTAGCCCATCTAATTTTCATCCATTTGTTCTAAGGAAATAAAAAAAAGCAAAGTAACATAAACATTTTACCTAGCCCATCTAATTTTCCTCCATTTGTTCTAAGGAAATATTTCTCATAAAATCCAAATTTTGTGTAATATACATGGTGGACAGTTTTTTTTTTACTTGTCTGAATCAGTTTTGTTTGCTTGCAACTTAAGATGGCTCTTAGTCCACTAGGAAATTAATAGGTACAGGGAGTCCTCTCTGCCTCTCTGGTACTAGGACATTAGCAGTGGACAGAAGTGCTGCTGTCCCTGCTCCATGCCAAATAGAGGTGGAGAAATCCCTTTCATTCCAGTTACTGTGAATGAATTTCCCATTAATTCACCTCAACAGCTGACCACAGACCAAATTCCACTCTTATTTATTCATTGATTCCTAATTTTAAGCTTTTCCAGAAAAAAATATCCTATAATAGCCTTTTTTTCCAAGTTTTAGGCTGTGATTTTCTTTTTCAATCCAAAGAAAATCTGAATTCTGTTTAGAAAAATTATGAAATATTTCTGATACTCTTTCTTGTCATCTGGTACCTCAAATATCTTTCATATGTTTTTGTCTATTAATGTGACTTGGGCAGTAAGAAAAGTAGAAGTATTGGTTTAGCCTGACATCTTTATTCACTATTTACCACCTGCATATCATCAACAGAAAAAAAAAAAAATTCCTTAGGTAATCTATGAGCTAACTGGTGATGGTTGTTATTTCTCTGCTCTCTATAGTGAATTATACTATTAATAAAATGAATTAATTAGAATGTATCTACTAATAAATAGTCATTGGATACCACCTTAAGGACCTAGATAACAAAAATGAAATTTCAAGTTCTCAAGGGGTTTATAACTAAGTTTGTAAGACAGTGAGTAGCATAAAGAGTTCTACATTTGAATTTCAGATGAGTGCTACCAAGGAATCCTTTGAACGGAGTCATATTTGGTAGTAGAGAGGTTCTGGAACTAGTAGATCTTGAGACTGGTGAGTCTGTAGTAGTTGGTGCCATGAGGTAATGTTTTAGGAAAATGACTCAATGAAAACATAACTTTAGTAAATTGTCTCTCAATCCATGATCTTAAGAAAGTGGAATAGTCAGATAAATAACTACTGTGGCTCCCACCTTTAAAGACAAGGCAACTTGCTTGACTAAGTGTGATATAGATAATTCCCAGGCAGCCAGTCATTTACAGAAGCAGAGCAGCACAGAAGTTAAGAGCATAGACTCTGGAACCATTAAACTTCTATGTGTGTCCATTTTCCCATCTGTGCAATAAAAATCCCCCCAAAACCCAAACTCCCTGCCATGGAGTCGATTCTGACTCAACAACCTTATAGGACAGAGTAGGGTATTAAAATCCCTTCATGTCTGCTGTTGGTAGAAGGATTAAATGACTTAATATATGCAAAACATGTAAAACAGTATAAGATATGAGTTTTGAGTATAATTAGTCTAATGAAATCTATATCTTAGTCCTTAGTTACATATACTTTTTAATCCTACTTTTAAACTCCTACTACATCGTTTTGCATCATTACCCTCCTCTGAACTAGGATCAGCCCAGCCTTCACCCTTCAGTCTTTGTGAAGTACTTATCTGAAATGCCACTTCCCTCCTTAAAAAATTTTGTTCTCCAATTGGACTAAACCAAAAGCAGTTTCCTGAATAAACTGAAGGCTTCAAAGGCCAGTGTAGCAGGGTCAGGGGTCTGGGAACCGTGGTTTCAGGGGACATCTAAGTCATTTGGCACAATAAAATCTATTAAGGAAACATTCTGCATCCCACTTTGATGAGTGGCATCTGGGGTCTTAAACGCTAGCAAGCAGCCGTCTAAGATGCATCAATTGGTCTCAACCCACCTGGATCAAAGGAGAATGAAGAACACCAAGGACACAAGGCTATTACAAGCCCAAGAGACAGAAAGAGCCACATGAACCAGAGACTACATCATCCTGAGACCAGAAGAACTAGATGGTGCCTGGCTACAACCGCTGACTGCCCTGACAGGAAATACAACAGAGAACCCCTGAGGGAGAAGGAGAACAGTGGGATGTAGACCCCAAATTCTCATAAGACCAGATTTAATGGTCTGACTGAGACTAGAAGGACCCCGGTGGTCACGGCCCCAGGCCTTCTGTTGGCCCAGGACAGGAACCATTCCTGAAGCCAACTCTTCAGACATGGATAGAACTGGACAATGGGTTGGAGAGGGATACTGGTGAAGAGTGAGCTTCTTGGATCAGGTGGACACTTGACAGTATGTTGGCATCTCCTGCCTGGAGGGGAGATGAGAGGGTGGAGGGGGTTAAAAGAAGCTGGCAAAATGGACATGAAAAGAGAGAGTAGAGGGAGAGAGAGGGCTGTCTCATTAGGGGTAGAATAATTGGGAGTGTGTAGCAAGGTGTATATGGGTTTTTGTGTGAGAGACTGACTTGATTTGTAAACTTTCACTTAAAGCACAATAAAAATTATTTAAAAAAAAAAAAAAAACTTTTGCTCTCTTATACCAAAGATGAATCTTTGCATATCCTCCTATTTTTCTAGATGTGTATTGCTGTTACTGCAGTTGTATTTTAACTCTCAACCCCCCCTTTTTTGTTTCAACCAGCCTAGCAGCTTCTTCGTATTTGCCTCTAAATTCAGATGCCATCTCTTCCAGCACACTTTCTCTAATCCACCTAGTTCAGGTAGGTCGTCTTTTGTGTGGTCTCCTGACATACTGCAGTCTCATAACCTTTCATGAAATAAAGATTCCTGATGTACCTGCTTGTTTTTTCCACTACATTGTTAGCTTTTTGAGGGTCCATGATGTTTTTGTTTGTTTTATTTATTCCTTGTTTTTGTGTGTGTTTTACACCAATGTCATGTAAGGGCACAGCACAGACTGGGCTTTTGTTGTGATTGCTGTTACTCCATATTTATTTGTTTGACTGGCTAAAAACCTAACCTCAAGATGAAAAGTGCAACTTGTTTTACAGAAAGCAACCACATAAGCACAATTGAATCTGAGTTTGTGGTATACTGAAGTGGGTGATATGTTTGGAATAAGAAAATTCTAGTTCCACCAATTATTTGCTGTATAATTTTTTTAATGTTAATTAAGGTTCTTGAGCCCCAGATATCTAAGCTCTAAAATGTTAATGATAACTACTCAAAGGAGTTACAATAGAGAGTAAATAAGAAAATATAATGAAGCAAATAACTTAATATATAGGTCCTTCAAATTTCTGAATAAAATTTAACCAAATCTGAAAAACACATTTGCTATAGGTAAGCAGCAGTACAAATTATGTGCAGATAGAAATCTTAGAAGACACGTATTTTACTAGCATTTTACACGATGCCATTAAATTCATCCCCCACTTGTCTGTCATGCTTATTCCCAAGAAAGGTGACCCAACCAAATGTGAAATTATCAAACAATATCATTGATATCACACGCAAGCAAAATTTTGCTGAAGAACATTCAAAAGTGGCTGCAGCAGTATATCAACAGGGAACTGCCAGAAATTCAGGCCAGATTCAGAAGAGGACGTGGAATCAGGGATATCATTGCTGATGTCAGATGGATCCTGGCTGAGAGCAGAGAATACCAGAAGGATGTTTACCTGGGTTTTACTGACTATGCAAAGGCATTTGACTGTGTGGAACATAACAAATTATGGATAACATAGTGAAGAATGGGAATTCCAGAACACTTAATTGTGCTCATGAGGAACCTCTACATAGATCAAGAAGCAGTTGTCCAGAAAGAACAAAGGGATACTGTATGATTTAAAGTCAGGAAAGGTGTGCATCAAGGTTGAATCCTTTCACAATACTTAATCTGTATGCTGAGCAAATAATCCGAGAAGCTGGACTATATGAAGAAGAACAGGGCATCAGGATTGGAGGAAGACTCATTAACAACCTGTGTTATGCAGATGACACAACCTTCCTTGCTGAAAGTGAGGAGGACTTGAAGCACTTACTAATGAAGATCAAAGGCCACAGCTTTCAGGATGGATTACACCTCAACATAAAGAAAACAAAAATCCTCACAACTGGTCCAATAAGCAACATCATGATAAATGGAGAAAAGATTGAAGTTGTCAAGGATTTCATTTTACTTGCATCCACAATCAACACTCATGGAAGCAGCAGTCAAGAAATCAAAAGATGCTTTGCATTGGGTAAATCTGCTGCAATGGACCACTTTGAAGTATTGAAAAGCAAAGATGTCTCCTTGAAGACTAAGTTGTGCCTGACCTAAGCCATGGTATCTTCCATCACTTCATATGCATGAAAAAGCTGGACAATGAATAAGGAAGACCGAAAAGGAATTGACACCTTTGAATTGTGATGTTGGTGAATAATATTGAATATATCATGCACTGCCAACAGAAAGAACAATCTGTCTTGGAAGAAATACAACTGGAATGCTCCTTAGAAGCAAGGATAGTGAGAGTACATCTTACATACTTTGGACATGTTGTCAGGAGGGATCAGTCCCTGGAGAAGGACAACATGCTTGGTAAAGTACAGGGTAAGCAGAAAAGAGGAAGACCTTGTTGAAAGATGGATTGACACAGTGGCTGCAACAATGGGCTCAAGCATAACAAGGATTGTGAGCATGGGGCAGGGCTGGGCAGTGTTTCGTTCTGTGGTACATAGGGTTGTTATGAGTCGGAATCGACTCAAAGGCACCTAAAACAACAACATTCAATTCATATTATTGCTTTATGTTTTCCATCTCTAATGTTGATATTTAATTGTCCTAATCTGCATTATTTAGTGATTTAGTTTAAAGGAATATGAAAAAATATTTCATCAAACTACATTTTAATATTACAAATTTTGTGAGCATAATTTGGAAAAATATAAAGTGACAGTAGTGGCTTGTAATACTAAAATTAAACAGGAAATTTCTGATTCATTGCAAATAATGAGTTCGATGAAGGATAGACAAGAAAAAACTCTGAAGTCAATAATTTGGGAAGCTAACTCTTGGCCACAAAATAAAGAAGCAATCACTTATGTGCAAATAATTGATGTAATAACTGATTTTGAAAGCATAATAATTTAAAAAATGACTGATAAAAAATATCCTCATGAAACAATCCTAGTGGGTGTTTAATATAAAGTAACCACAAATTTTGGTGGATCTCCAGTGATGTAGAGTAAGAGTTCACAACAAATTTATATATCCTTGGTTCACAGTCAATTAATATCTCATTGTGGTACGATTAGAATAAAACAAAGCAGTAAAACATATCAGAGTCCATTTTTTAAACTTTACTTGAATCTAACACCCTCCCTTCTACCACATTTGTAAAAAACAGAAACACGCACACAAACACACAAAACACATCAGTATCAGGAAGAGGCAAATCTTCATCCACTTCCTGTTTACAGTTTTGTTTTTGCTTATTTATCAAAGAGCAATTATGAAATGAATTTAGTAGTCTGTATTGTCTGTCACTGTAACCCATTAAATAACTGAATTTTCTTCAGATCTCATTCTTTTTAGAACACAAAGGAAGAGTAAATCGTAAGTATTTTAAAATTTAATGCTGATTCTTTTTCAATACCGCTATGGTTTTTAAGAAGATTCAGAAAATTTCTCTGCTCTATTCAGAATGCCTGTGTTACAGAAAGTAATTCTTCATTGGTGTCAGTCATGTAATAATGTTTGAAGCATTGCTCTGTTTTCTTCCCGAATACACCTAGAGGATTCACTCTTATAATTTATGTTGGTCAGCACTCTAGCTAGCATGTCAGATAAATAAGTTTGCTCCAAAATAAAATTCGAAACTCTTAGACTAAGTTCCATCAGTGAAATATGATGTGGGTTTATCACACACCTCGTATATGTTACTTTGAACCACTGGACACTGGTTCCAACTCAGCCAACACCACAGAAGCCCTATAGGGTTTGAGGGTTTCACTGACAATAGCTCCTTGCTTCATGTCTGTAATCTTTACTACTAGCCTGGACCCTGAGGTCCTCTGTTGTTTCTGATCTATTCGATCCCACAAGGACTGCCCACTGTCCAATCTTGCTGAACTGCTGGTGGGTTCAAACTGGCCACCTTTCAGTTAGCAGCTCAGTACTTACCCATTTCGCCACCAAGGCTCCTAAAATTAGCCAATGAAAACCTTATGAAGCACAACAGAACGTTGTCCAACTTGCTTGCTTTAGACACTTCATCAGGAGGGATCAGTCGCCGCAGGAGGACTTCATGTTTGGTAAAACAGAGGGGCAATGAAGGCAAGAGAGACTCTCAGTGAGATGTTTTAGCATAATAGACATGATGGACTGGTAAATGCTGGTGATCGTGAGGATGACGCAGGACTGGGCAACATTTTATTCTGTTGTACATAAGGCCACCATGAGTCTTTCTAATTTTTTTTCTCTGTATCTGTCTAAGTCATTTTAATCTAGGCTCTGCTTTCTGAGAACTCAGGCTGAGACTGTTAGTATATATCATGCTCAAGGTCATGAATTTGAAATCAAACAGACCTTATAATGTTTTGGAAACTTTACTCAAATTATCTGAATTTCATTATCTTTACTTAATACCTACTCAAAATAGAAAAAACAATGCTCAGGAACATGAGTTTGGAAGAAAGAGGAGAAAAGGATGGGCAAAACTTCAAGTAGAGTGCCTGGCTCATAGTATGAGATAAACAAATATCATCTAGTTATTTAGGGAACATCAACAGTTACTCTTCTGTGTTTTTACTGAGTAATGCATAAAATTGTATTTGGAAAGAATGAGTATGAGGGCTTTATTTTTAAATTTACACATAAATTAATTGGCCCATAATGCAACAAATTATGCTGAAGAGAAATTTGAAGTGGAGAATCGTGTTTTTTTGAATATTAAATGCATATTTAAAGTCAAGAAACCATATGAAATCATTTAGAAAAAAAGTAATGTGCTTAGTCCTTTTATGACTCTGCTTCCTCTTTTTAAAAGGTGATAATTTTAGTATTGAACTCACAGTACTATTGTGAGAATTTAATTAGAAAATCCATGTAAAGCACTTAGCATAGTTTCTGGAACACTGTAAGTTCTCAATACTAACTATCATTATTATCATCATTATCATTACATGTAGCAGGTCAGTAAAGATATAAAAATATTATTACATTTGCTTATTTAATCTATTTCAGCATTACTTTGTTGTAAATAGGATTTAAATTAATGTATAAATTTATACAGAAATTAATATGACAGTGAGCAAATTAAAACAAAGGGAAACATTTAAGGAATAAAAAATGATTAGCTCATTTTACTTATTAAACATAAGTTATAAAATGTATTTAAAAATCCAAGTCCTATAGCTGTAAGCCATAGCCTTTTCTTCTTTGTGGTAAAATATGTTAGTTTCTATTACCTAGACAGTGACTCTGGCAAGCACTGTGTTATGCTGTTTATTTGTGCTAATTCTGAAAATCCTAACAAACTCATGAAAAAAATGTTGTCACCATTAAATAGCACATTCAGGGACTGAGGTCCAGGAAGGTTAACAATTTTTCCAAGATCAAGCAGTGGGTTAGTAGGTGTTTATACCAGGCTGAAATCAAGGCTCTTTGGCTCCAAAACATGTGTGGTTGACTACCATGAACAAATGAAAACCAGGGAAGAAGGAAGGAAGGAAGGGAGGAAGGGAGGAAGGGAGGAAGGGAGGGAGGGAGGGAGGGAGGGAGGGAGGGAGGGAGGGAGGGAGGGAGGGAGGGAGGGTGAAGGAAAAAGAAACGGGAAGGGAAAGGGGAATGGAGGGGAGGGAAGGAGGAAAAGAGAACAAGAAAGTTCAGGCAGATTGGAATCAACTTCTGCTATAAATCAGTCTTTTGATCTGAAAGAGATAATATCTACCTAAAAAGTTTATTAACCTCTATGCAGATTGAAGTAGATTACTTGCTAATTTAAATAGATTTCGAGTTGTGTTTTATAGATTGATTTATTTGCTACTATAATTTTCTCTCTGCCTCTCTGCATTCAGTTGAAGCTCATTTACTGGGACTATACATGCCAATCTCTACAGGTCAATTTGCTTTCATTAAAACATGGCAATTTGGAAGTAATAATAGTAAATATTCATAGAGGTTATGGGATGTAATCGGAAGTAATATTTAACTTAAACTGGCACTAAAAATGAAATTTAACTAGTTTCACTAGATGATTACATGTGACTTATACACATGAATTGCATCATAACTCGGGTAGCCTTAGCAGTGAAACCTTTTGGTACAGTGCATATAATACTTGCCCAGGAAGTGTTTGACTGTATATAACCATAAGTTACTGCTACCACAGGAGTTAAACAGAATTTTTGTTTTGGTGATAGACTATATTGAATCCTGTTTAAGCAGAAAGTGACTTTCATAAAATATGAGTTTTTAAAACATTTTATTTATATCTATTGTTCCCTGGCAGTCAAGTGGTTAAGAGCTAAGTTGCTAACTAAGAAGGTCAGCAGTTCGAATCCACCAGCCATTCCTTGGAAATCCTATGGGGCAGTTCTTCTCTGTCCTACAGGGTTGCTATGAGTTGAAATTGACCTGATGGCAACTTTTTTTTTTTTTTTATAGTTCTCTTGTGAAGATAACGAAGGATAAAGACACAGAGCCCTCAAGTCAGAGAAATAAGTAGCTGTAGGGAGGCATAGCCGCAGACAGCATTGTTTCAAATCATATTAATGAGAAAAAATATTTCTCTAGAAACAATTGATAAATTATATACATTAGTAAGGGTATGAAAAAGAGCATAGAATTGGTAATTTAGAGTTATTAAGCAAGATGTGGACCTCATGGGACAATACTTTGGAAGAAGAGATCCACTTTCTTTAGTCATGGTGATCAAAGGGTTTGCCCTGGAACCTTAATTAAAAAGAAATTGGACATTAATATAAACTGGTACATGGCTGGCCTTTAGATTTGATGCATTTGAATATAAAAAGTAAACAGAATGTATTGTATTTCATTAATTCTAAGAAAAACATTTTTTTCTGAATGTTAAAGTCTTTGAAATTGGGGTTACTCATTCTCTTAAAATGGTCTACAATTAAGCCATCTTAGACTTTTGGTCTGCAGCCATAGCTCCTGACCACTGCACCACCAGGGCTCCTAGACAAATGTAGAACAGTAAAAGTGGCTATTTGAGTAATCTAGGTAAGAGATTATCATAATTTGGACCAAAGGATAATAAATGCTCACATCCTAGTTATATTTTGAGAGTACCATTTCAAAATATTTTTGCCATACTGGATATGAGGTGTGAGAAGGAGAGAGAAGAAAGAGCGACTCTAAGGTTTTTTAATTAATCACCTGAAATTACAGAGTGGTCTTCAGTGGTTACTGGGAAGGTTTTGGGATGAAGAGCAAGATTTTAGTTTCAGCCATGTTGAGTTAGATTATCCATTAGATGACAAAACTTAACAACAACAACAAAAAAAACGCTTCCATTGAGTGGATTGTGACTCATAGCAACTCTGTAAGACAGAGTAGAACTGCCCCAAGGGGTTTCCAAGGAGTGGCTGGTGGCTTTGAACTGCCAACATTTTGGTTAGCAGCCATGGCACTTAACCACTATGCCACCAGAGTTCCAAAGATGACCAACTACAGATTATAATTTTAAAAATTACACAAATGAATAGGGAGTTTGGGAGAGACTACCAGGCTATTGTTATAATTTACAAATTCATTATAATACAGAATGTATTCTAACATTTGAAGGGGCATATAATAACCGTGGAAGAAAAAGTCAAATTCTGGGTTTTGTGATCTTTGAAATATTAACTAATACTTTGCAAAATTGAAGTGAAGAAAGGAAACAATGAAAAGCCAGGGAAAAATGAATTTTTAATCACAGAAAAATAAAAATAGAAATGATCAAAAAACTTTCCAACGTCCTCATCACCCCTACCTATACATACACACACTCATAAATCCTGTTAAATATTTAGGAAACAATCATTGAAAACCAATTTTATGCCAATATACAGGTGCTAGAGACACAAGGCAAAAATATGTAAACAATTTCCAGTTCTTCACAGTATATTGTAGGAGAGCAGGAAATAAAATAAATATTGCAATTGTATGAGATAATTGTTAATATTGTTAGAGTTGTTATACGACCTGGTCAATATAAAAATTTTTTTTTTTTTTTTAATATTGGAAAGTCCTGTTATATTTGTGTTGTCTCTGAGATGATTACCAATCATCTCAGAGTTTTTATTTTTAATGAAGCATTACTATTGATCCATTAAATCAGCTTGCACAGGTTAGGTGTATATGTACCTTCTTCTTTCAGTTTCTGCCATGATCTTGCCTATGAAAAGATATGGTTCAGGGAACTTTTTTTTTTACTTTAATATGTGGTTAAATCTGAAAGATGGCCGATAATAGCTTATCTCTTTCTCTAACTCCTGCTGTTGAAACAAACTTCTATGATAATGTAAATATGGATTTTGGTAGACCATAGCATGTTAATAAAATAATAAAATAGAATAGTCTTAATAAATTAAGAAACCTTTAAAACAGAAGTTAACTCAGAAATAGCAGCTATTTACATATAGTTCATAATTGCCCAGTGATGGTCCAGGCCCTGCCCTTATTTTGTGTCTTAAGGGTGCAGATGTTCCTGGCTACACTCTGCATATAAAATATAAAAGAAAGACACAATATGCAAAGAAAACACACACACACAAATAGAAATCACATAAGAAAACTACCCAAAAAACTTGTTTTTAAAGAATAAGATGCTGTGTTTACTTTTCTAAACAAATTTGCAAACACAAAATTAAAATGCCAGTTTTAACTTATGTGAAGTAGAAAACACTTGTTTATATAAGACGATGGGTTGTAAATTGACCCCATTTCACAAAAGTAAATTTTAAAATTGTATCAAAACCTTAAATTGATCATAAGGAAAGAAAATGACTGAGTATACAGTATTTTTGTATAGAAGTCTGTTCCTTGCATATATTTTTTGATTTGACAGAATGATATTGCAACAACCTGAAAGTCCAATAAAATTGAGTTAAGTCATCAAGAAACAGAAAAAAAAAGAATATTAAGATGTACTAGTCCATATTTTAAGGATAGTATAAGTGTAATTTAAATGTGAAACTTGAATGAGAAGTCATCATACAGTTGAAAAATCAAATATTTGAAGAAAAACTATCTCTAGAATTTCTCTCAGATCTTCAGGAGAAAAAATAAAAAGTCAAATGACAAGAGAAAAGATTACCAGGTGTCATGGATTAAATTGTGTCCTCCAAAAAATATCTGCCAACTCAGCTAGTCCATGATTCCCAGTATTGCATAATTGTCCACCATTTTGTCATCTGATGTGATTTTCCCATGTTGTAAATCCTATCTCTATGATGTGGTGAGATGGGATTAGTGGCAGTTATGATAATGAGGCAGGCCTCAGTCTACAAAATTAGATTGTGTTTTAAGTTAGTCTCTTCTGAAATGTAAAAGAGAGAAGTGAGCAGAGAGACTTGGAGATCTCCTACCATCAAGAAAGTAGTGCCAGGAGAAGAGCACATCATTTGGCCCTGGCGTTCCTGCACTGAGAAGCTCTTAGGCCAGGGGAAGATTGATGACAAGAACTTTCCTCCAGAGCTAATAGAGAAAGACTTCCCCTGGAGCTAATGCCCTGAATTTGGACTTCAAGCCTGCTAGATATGAGAGAATAAACTTCTGTCTGTTGAAGCCATCCACTTGTGGTATTTCTGTTATAGCAGCACTAGATAACTAAGACACCAGGGAATTCAAAAAATATATATAATTCCTGGGAAATCCAGAAAATGAAATTAAAACAAACATAAGAATGAATAGTTGAAATGTATGACATTTTCTATTTCTCTGTTTTGTTAGGTGTGGTGGCAAGGATCCTGTAGCCAGGCATCACTGACTATAGCATGAAATCACTGATAAGACCTTATATTACAAGATCTTTAATGTTTAGGTAAATTGAATACTTTGCTGCCAAAACATGCTCAAGCATGATTTACTTTTGTTCTGAATGTCTTGAGATTTAATAAATATGCTTTCTGAGGAAAGAAGAGATGACTAAATAGTTAACCATCATTGGGTCCAAGTTAGAAAAACTGATAATTATCCTTGATTTCAAATAAACAGTAATGACACTTACTTTTAATAGAGAACATTTTGAACATCACTGCTTTTCTTCAAAGTGACAATTTCTTATATCAAACAAACAACAGAAAAGTTTAGTACAGAAAATATTCTCTCAAGAGAAAACTAAAAAGAAATGCTAGATTAGGTCAACACAATATGCATTTTTTTTGAGAATTGGAAATAAGCAAATCTTTCATTAGAGAATAAAGTAATCATTTTAACCTTAAAATAAATAGCTTGTGATATTAAATTTGCATGTATTCATACCAAAAAAAAAATGTAGCATTTCCATATCACTATTAATTCTCTGTTTATTGTAATTTGAGACAAGTGAAATGAAGTATATGGTTATATAATTATCACATCTTACATAATAGTTATAGGTGTTCAAAACTAAGTAGCAGTAAAACATATTGGTTTATCACAGTATTCATTTTCTACGTAATCCTTGGGTGGCAAAGATATTTGTACTCCACTACTAATGAAAAGGTTGATGGTTCAAATTCACCCAGAGGCACCGTGTAATAAAGACTTGAAGATCTAATTCCAAAAGGTCACAGTCATTAAAAACTCTTTGGAGCACAGTTCTACTCTGACACACATTGAGTTGCCATGAGTCAGAATTTTTGTGGTCTTCCGACTTGATTAATATATACTAGTCAATCATGTTCAGAATTCACAGCTGGTGATCTGCTTCCAAACATTACTGCCTGAAAAACCCACTAGAGCAATTCTACTCTGCACACATGAGGTCTCTATGAATCAGGATTGACTCCATAACAACTAACAACAACGGAATTAATCACCCCATGCAGATTTTATGTACTTGGAAGGACATATGTCTGCATAAAACAAAAAAACCAAACCCATTCCCATTGAGTCAATTCTGACTCGTAGCGACCCTATAGGACAGAGTAGAACTGCCCCATAGAGTTGTCATGGAGAGCCTGGCAGATTTGAACTGCTGACCTTAGGTTAGCAGCCATAGCCCTTAACCACTACACCACCAGTGTTTCCTATGTCTGTGTAGTTAACTCCAATTACAAGACAATAAAGTAAGGAGTTCCCGAATGGTGTAAATGATTAATGCACTCAGCTGCTAACTGAAAGGTTGGAGGTTTGGGTCCTTCCAGAAGTGCCTCAGAAGAAAGGCTTGGCAATCTCCTTCTGAAAAATTATCTATTGAAAACCCTTTGGAGAGGTGGGGCCAACATAGCACTATAGATGGAAGCACCGTGCCATACCTACACAGCCAAGACTAGAAAAGCGAAATAAAACAGAGATAAACATCACTCATGGAACCCTAAGCATCAAATGAAGAGATAAAGAACTCATCCAAGCACCGAATGGAATAAGAAACTAATAGAGAACAGAAAGCAAGGAGAGATATGTGCAAAGGTCACCTATCAGCTAGTGCAGCTTGGATTCACCACCTTGGACTTCTGTTGGAGATTTGCAGACACAGAGGACAGGAAAGCAGCTTCACAGAGCTCTCAGCAGGAGACAGCACCCATTAACCTGCCCTGCTACACCATAGCTGAGTGACTGGCCCTGCCCATTGCACGAAGAGGTAAAAACTATAATGCCTACGGTTGAACAAACAACAAAGAATGCACAGTTCATCTGCTCAGACATAACCAAATAAAACAAAAAATCAGGATGAAAAAAACTAATCTACAATCAGTAAATGAAGAAAATATCTACTGAATGTCCTGAAGATAGCAGACAATATCAAAACATTAAAAAAAAAAAAAAAAAAAGGACAGAATGGTTCCAGTAGGCATCCAAACTAAAGCACCAGATGACAGTTTAGTAGAAGAAAAAGTACTAGAACTACCTGATAGGAAATTCAAATCTTTAATATTCAGAACTATCCAAGAATTGAAACAAAAAGCAGACAAAAATGAGGAAAAAAATAGACAAATTCATGGAAAAGACACAAATTCAAGAAAATACAGACCAAAAAAATGGAAAAATTCAGGAAAATAATACACAAACAAAATACTGAAATAAATTCACAAATAGAAAATATATCAAAACAACAATTAGAAATCTAAAAATAAACAATGAGATTTCAGAAATGGACAATGTCATTGAAGGGGTGAGGAGCAGGTTTGAAATGATGGAAGACAGGAACAATGAAATTGAAGACAAACACATGGATACAACTCTGAGAAAAAATAAGGAAAAAGAACAAAGAAAAATGAAGAAACCCTGAGAATTATGTGGGATAAAATCAAAAGCAAAAATTTTCAAGTGATTGGAGTTCCAGGGGGTTGGGGAGGGGAGATGGAAAACACAGAGAGGATCATTGAAGAATTGGTGACAGAAAACTTCCCTAATATCATGAAAAACAAAAAGCTGTCTGAGAAGCTCAACGAACCCCTTACAGGATAGACCCTAAAAGAAAATCAGCAATACATATCATAACCAAATTTGCTAAAACCAAAGACAAAGAAAGAATTCTGAGAGTAGCTCTAGAAAAATGAAAAGTCACATACAGAGGAAAAACATGAAGACTAATCTCCAGTTATTCTGCAGAAACCATGCAGGCAAGAAGGCCATGGGATGACATACGTCAAACCTTCAATGAAAACAATTGCCAACCAAGAACAAATCCTGAAAAACTGTTGTTCAAATATGATGGCGAAATTAGGACATTTCCAGATAAACAGAAATTAAGGAAATATGTAGAAACTGAACCAAACTTACAAGAGTTATTAAAGGGAGTCCTTTGATTTCAGAAGAAACAACATCAGACCACAGCCTGAGTCTAGGACACAAGATTATACCAGCCAGATACCATTCTAGGAAATAAGCTCTCAAGGACTATCAAAACCAAAAGAAAAAATGCAACAGGAAACCAGAACGGTTAATCTGTAAATGACAACATCAACAAAACAATACGAAAGGGGATAAATGCAGTGCGTTTAGAATTCTCTAATGGAGAGGAAGGCAAAATGATAATACCAAGTAATAATAGACTGGTTCAAACCTAGGAAAATATGGGTAAATTTCAAGGATAACACAAAGAAAGTTAACAAACCTACTCATCAAAATAAGGAAGAAAAACAGGAAGTCTCAGGAAAAATAAAATCTACAAAAACAAAAGAAATGAAAAAAAAAATCCACAAACATAAAGAATTCAGTACAGGACAGTAAGAGGAAAAAAGTAAATGTTAGCACCACAATAAAGGCACTACAAAATGACAGAAATAAACTTACATATTTCAAATATTACACTGAACATAAATGGCCTAAATGCACCCATAAAGAGATGGTGGCAGAATGGATTAAAAGAAACAGAATCCATCAATATGCTGTCTACAAGAGACACACCTTAGAAGCGAATACAAATTTATTAAATATCAAAGGATGGAAAAAATATATCAAGCAAAGAGTTACAAAAGAGACCAGGATTGGCAATACTAATCGCAGATAAAATAGACTTTAAAACAAAATCCACCACAAAAAAAACAAAGAAAGGCACTGTTTAATGATTAAAGGAACGATCCATTATGAAGACTTAACCACAATAAACACATATGCATCCAATGATGGCTCCAAAATACATAAAGCAAACTGTAACAGCACTGAAGAGAAATTAACATTTTCACAAGAATAATAAGAGACTTCAACACACCACTCTTGGTAAAGGACAGAACATCTAGAACGAAACTCAACAAAGATACAGAACAGCTAAAAGGGACAGTCAACTTGACCTCATAGATATATATAGAACACTCCACCCAACAGCTGCAAAGTACACATTCTTTTCCAAGGCACATAGAACATTCTCCAAATTATACCACATCTTAGGTCACAGAGCAACCTTCAACAAAATCCAAAACATTAAGATAATACGAAGTATCTTCTCTGACCACAACACCACCAAAGTAGAAACTAACAAAGGAAGAGCAAGGAAAAAAAGCCAATAGCATGGAAACAATAACACCCTGATTAAAAACAACTGGATAATAGAAGAAGTCTGAGATGGAATAAAAAATTCCTAGAATCAAACAAGAATGAAAACGCATCATACTAAAACTTTGGGACACAGAAACGGTGGTCCCTGGAGTTCAATTTATAGCAATAGAGGCACGCATCAAAAAGGAAGAAAGGGACAAAATTAAAATATTAGCTATACAACTCAAGCAAACAGAAAGAGAAGAGCATAAAAAGCCCACAGCCACTAGAAGAAAGGAAATAATAAATAACAGAGCCAAAAGAAATGAAATAGAGAATAGAAAAACAATAGAATGGATCAACAAAACCAAAAGTTCGTTCTTTGCAAGGATCAACAAAACTGACAAATCACTGGCCAAACTGATAAAAGAAAAAACAGGAGAGGATGCAAATAACTCAAATAAGAAATGAAATGGGGGACATTACAACAGACCCAATTGAAATAAAAAGGATCATAACAGAGTATTATAAAAAACTATACTCCAACAAACTGGAAAACCTAAGGGAAAGGGACAAATTTCTAGAATCCTACTACCTACACATGTTGATGGAAATCTGAAAAGACTGATAAAAAGAGAAGAGATTGAAAAGGTAATAAAAAAAAAAAAAAAAAATTCCAAAAAAAGAAAAACCCTGGCCCAGATTGCTTTACTGGAGATTTCTACCAAACATTCAGAGAAGAGCTTACACCAGTACCACTCAAACTATTTCAGGACATAGAAAAGGAAGAGACACTTTCACTTTTGAATTCATTCTATGAAACCAGCATAACCCTAATACCAAAATCAGGCAAAGACTGCACACACAAAAAAGGAAATCACTGATCAATATCTCTTATGAATATAGATGCAAAATTTTTCAACAAAAGTCTAGCCAAAAGAATTCAGCATCATATCGAAAAAATAATACACCACGATCAATTAGTATTCATACCAGACATGCAAGGATGCTTCCACATTAGAAAATCAATCAACGTAATCCAACACATAAATAAAAGGAAAGATAAATAACACATGATTATCTCAATCAGCACAGTAGAGGCATTCAACAAAGTCCAACACCTATTCCTGATAAAAAAAAAACTCTAAATAAAATAAGTGTAGAAAGGAAGTTTCTCAACATATTAAAGGGCATATAAGCAAAACCAACAGCCAACATCATTCTTAATGGAAAGAGGCTGAAAACATTCCCCTTGAGAACAGGGACCAGACAAGGATGCTCTTCATCACTACTCCTATTTAACATTGTGCTGGAAGTCCTAGCTAGAGCAATAAGGCAAGAAAAAGAAATAAAGGGCATCCAAATTGGTAATGAAGAAGTTAAATAGGGATTTGCAGATGATATGATACTATACATAGAAAACCCAAAAGACCCGACCAGAAAACTACTGGAACTAATAGAAAGATTCAGCAGATTAGCAGGATACAAGATAAACATACAAAAATCAGTTTGGTTCCTATATGCCAATAAAGAGAATGATGAAAAGGAAATCACCAAAACAATACCATTTATAATAGCCCTCCCCCAAAAAACCAAAAACTTAGGAATAAACCTAACCGGGATGTAAAAGACCTATACAAAGAAAACTACAAAACACTACTGCAAGAAACCAAGAGATCTACATAAATGGAAAAATGTACTATGCTCATGGATAGGTAGACTCAACATTGTGAAAATGACAATTCTACCCAAAGCAATTTACAAATATAATGCAATCCTGATCCAAACACCAACAACATTATTTAAAGAGATGGAAAAACTTATTAACTTTATATGGAAAGAGAAGAGGCCCTGGATAAGTAAAGCACTACTGAAGAAGAAGAATAAAGTAGGAGGACTCACACTACCTGACCTCAGAATCTACTATATGGCTATGGTAGTCAAAACAGTCTGGTACTGATACACTGACAGAAACATTGGAAGAGAATTGAGAACCCAGATGTAAATTCATCCACCTATGTTCACCTGATCTTCGACAAGGGCCAAAACCTCATCAAATGGGGAAAAGACAATCCTTAACAAATGGTGCTGGTAAAACTGGAAGTCCATCTGCAAAAAAATGAAACAGGACCCATACCTCAGACCATATACAAAAACTAATTCAAAATGGATCCAAGACCTAAATATAAAGCCAAAAAATATACAGTTCATAGAAGAAAAAATAGGATCAAAGCTAGAGGCCCTAATACACAGCATTAACAGGATACAAGTCATAACCAAAAGCATACAAACTCCAGAAGATAAGCTAGATAACTGGAATCTCCTAAAAATTAAATACCTATGCTTATCAAAAGACTTCAACAAAAGAGTAAAAAGAGAACCTACAGATTGGGAAAAAATTTTGGGCTATTACAAATCAGACAAAGGTCTAATCTCTAAAATCTACAGGAAATTCCGACACCTCTACAACAAAAAGACAAATAATCCAATTAAAAAATGGGTGAAGGAAATGAACAGATACTTCACCAAAGAAGACATTCAAGCGGCCAACAGACAGGTGAGGAAATGCTTGAGATCACTAGTCATTAGAGAAATGAAGTTAAAACCTCAATGAGATACCATCTCACCTCAGTATTACTGGCATGAATCCAAAAAACAGGAAATAAATGTTGGAGAGGCTCCTGGGAGATAGCAACTCTTATGCACTGCTGGTGGCAATGCAACGTGATACAACCATTTTGGAAAATGATGTGGGGCTTCCTTAGAAAACTAGAAACAGAAATGTCATATGATTCAGCAGTTCCACTCCTAGGAATGTATCCTAGAGAAATAAGAGCAGTCACACAAATAGACATATGCATACCCATGTTCACTACAGCATTGTTCACAATAGCAAAACCATGGAAACAACCTAGATGCCCATCAGCAGATGAATGGCTAAACAAACTATGGTACATACACACACTGGAGTATTATACAATGATAAAGAACAATGATGAATCTGTGAAGCATCTCATAACATGGATGAACCTGAAGGGCATTATGCTGAGTGAAATAAGTCAATCACAAAAGGACAAATATTGTATGAGACCAGTAGTGTAAAAACTCACGAAAAGGTTTACACACAAAAAGAAACCATCTTTGGTGGTTAAGAGAGAGGGGAAAGGTGGGGATAGAAAAACACCAAATAGTAGGTAAGTGGTAACTTTGGTGAAGGGTGAGACGATACACAATATTGGGGAAGCCAGCACAACTTGTATAAGGCAAGGTCATGGGACTCCGTAGATACATCCAAACCCCCTGAGGAACCAAATTGCTGGTTGAGGGCTGTGGGGACCGTGGTATCCTGGAAAGTCTAGCTCAATTGGCATAACATAGTTTATAAAGAAAATGTTCTACATTCTACTTTGATGAGTAGCATCTGGGGTCTCAAAAGCCTGTGAGCAGCCATCTAAGATACAACACTGGTCTCAACCCTTTGGGAGAAAAGGAGAATGAAGAAAACAAAAGATACAAGGGGAAGATTAGTCCAAAGGACTAATGGACCACATCTACCACAGCCTCCACCAGACTGAGTCCAGTACAAGTAGATGGTGCCCAGCTACCACCACTGGCTACTCTGACAGGGATCACAATAGAGGGTCCTGGAAGAGCTGGAGAAAAATGTAGAACAAAATTCTAACTCACAAAAAAAGACCAGACTTACTGGCCTAATACAGACTGGAGAAACCCCGAGAGTACAGCCCCCGGACACCTTTTTAGCTCAGTAATGAAGTCACTCCAGACGTTTACCCTTCATCCAAAAATTAGGCAGGTCCATTAAACAAAACAAGACTAAAGGGGCACAACAGCCCAGCAGCAAACACCAGAAGACAGGAGGGGACAGAAAAGCTGGTAACAGGGAACCGAAGGTCAAGAAGGGACTGTTGACATGTGGTGGGGGTGTTAGCCAATGTTACAAAACCAGACTGTTTAATGCGAAGCTAGTTTGGTCTGTAAACCTTCATAGAAAACACACAAAAAAAGAGAAACCCCAATGGAACACAGTTCTACCCTGACACATACAGGGTTGCCATGAGTTGAAACCAACTCTACAGCAACTGATATTGGTAATGTTATTTAGTATTTTTATTAAATGAGCTATCATGGGATTATAATATAACCGTTTATGTAGCAAAATCTATTCTAAATCCTTCTCAGGACACCAAGGACATTGCTCTCCCCGTCCTTTAAGCAGTAGTGTGTTTTTCTGTGCAAGAGTAAAACTTCTTCCTGTTTCATATAACTTCATCAACATTGACTCTAAAAACTGGATGTTAGAGCCCTTTCATATTTTCTGGGTTCTCTTGAAAGTTGTATGAGTTTCCAAAAGAAAAGAAAGGAGTGGCCCCATTAATGTTGTACACTGAGCTTCCCAACACCTTGGGAAAAAGGCCGATCAGAGTCATATTTAATTTGCTTTAAGAAAGTGAGAAAATTGATTAACATTTTACATTTGATTTTTGGGGTGTCTTATCTACCTGCTACATAAATCAAAAACGATTTTGTGGTTTTTTTTTTTGCATATTAAATTATTTCATACACATTTTGGTATGTGACATATTTTCACTTTATTCTCTGTATTCCCAAGGCATTAAATTATTTGTTTGTTTACAAATCTCTGTATCTTGGATAAAAGAAGACTATTATTGTTTTCAATATCACACTCCCTGCTTACCCTTACACCCACCCTGAAACAACACGCTTCTTTCAAATATTATGGTTTTTGCTTTGGTTTCCAAGATATTCAGTGTTGTGCCAAGTTTGCAGAAAATGTTTCAGAATCTGAAGCTGCCAGACAACACCAAAACATAAACATCTTTCACTGTCTAACATAAGTTGAGATGTATGATTTCAAAATGTGGGATGATTTCCATAGTTAGGTTGCACTCATTTCTTACTTTTGATTTTTCTCTTCTTTCTCTTGGGGCATTTCTTCATCCACTTTAGTTGGAAGGAATAAGACGGAACAAATTGGCACTAGGGAGTTCTTGAATAGATTTGATAACTTTTCAATTATTTCTAAAATAATTATATTTGCACTAGAAAATAAAGAATACCAGGAAAACAGAGTATTAAAATTCAACAATAAGATTTCATCTGTTGAATCAACACTAAAACGACTTAGGAAGAGCCATCATGAGGTATAGACACTACTGATAGCCAAGCTAATTAATTAAAGTGACAAATAATGAAGCCAATAGTCTATTTTAGTAGTCTTAGTTATAATTAAAGAAACTCTGCTGACAAATGATTAAGCAGTGGGCAGCTAAGCAAAAAGTTGATGGTTGAACCTGACCAGCAGCTCCTTAGGAGAAAATGGCCTGGCTATTTGCTTCAGTAAAGATTACAGCCTGGGAAACCCTATGGGGCAGCTCTACTCTCTCATGTAGGGTAGTTATGAGTCGAAATCGACACTATGACACACAACAGCAGTTCTAATTAATTAGGCTTTCTTAACTTGTAAAAAAATAAAGTGCATTTAGAAAAGATTCACAGACATTTGGGTTCCTAAAGATAGCAAAGAAATGAGAGGTTGGAATCTAGCATTATAGTTTTCCATTAAACAACCTAATTCAATCCTCAGCAAGTCTTTTGAGTATACATTATATTGCATCTTATTGTGTTGAATTTTAGCTTGAAAATAGCCTATCATTTATAAGGGTGACTTGTTGAAAAATATCCCGAATGATTCCCTGAGGGAACAATTACAATTGTTTAAGGAGGATAAGTAAGAATAGAAAAGTATCCATGTCACAGGTCACATTAAATTCAACATTGCCCATGTGGGTGTTGGAAGATAACTATGCAGGAAATTGTAGATACAATTTCTGCTGTATTTGCAGATGTATTGATTTAAAACAATGGTTTTGAATAGAAATGTTGCATTTGCTTGAGATGCCCAAAGGGCAGCCCATTTTCTTGGAGAACGCTTCATTCTAAAAGCAGCTGAAGCACAGTGAGTTACAAGTTCAGACGTTTTCTCAGTTGTTACCACTGAGTGGCAGACCTCCCTTTTAACCTCTTTAAGCGAGCAAACTGCAGTTGCCTCCGAAACATGAATATAAATTTCCTCTTAATTCTTGGGACATTTGTCTTCTCATCAGGCAAGCAAGCCTAGCCTGAATTCCTGTCAGTAGCTCCAAGAACTGTTCCCTACATAACTTCCTTGCAAACTAATCAGTACAGCAGTGCTAAGTGGCATGTCATTTTGAAATATGCCATTGGCCGTGTTGCTTCAGATGGGAAGTAGCACAGCCATATGTGAGATGCAAAAGTAAAAAGATTCCCACAAATGATTCTGCTGTCTTTTTCATATACATGATTATAATATATAATTATTATTTTCGCCTCTTTAGCATCCATTCTCTTCTTTGGGGACTCCCAAATTCCACTTGAAGAAAAAAACCTTTCCCCACTCTCATTTCATGTGATTCAGATGGTGGTTTAATCCTGGGTCTAGTAGTGGAAATGGAACCCAGACAGAGCCAAACAAAGTAACTCTAACATTAACCACACCCACTGGTTCTGGGATAAGCCTATGATCCAAGCTAGTTTAAATTCAAAGTAATAATTGGACCTGTATGAATACAAACTGGAAGACTTTTTTTTTGTTCTACTCGATTTTAGTCTGGGATGATACAAGCATATCATTACTGACAACTACTATGTCACTAACTTGAGCTGAGAATAAAGCTGTCTTAGAGTGGATCTGAACAAAAAGATGGAAAAAGACTGAAATACAACAATAGTAATTAAGACCCTGGATTCCAATTTCACCTGAGGCTAATTCTATGTCTATGCTCTTCATTCATGTGAACAAATAAACCTCTTTGTTAGGCCAGTTTGAGTTTTCTTGTCCCTTGCTATGGAAATCACTCTAAACGATACAGTAACTTTTCCTATATAAGGCATGAAATAGAAAATAAAAATGTGATGTGTTTAGCAAGGATCATAGAGTTCATGACTATATGCACAAAGGGATTCTTTTTTTAAGCCAGATTCAATCGTGACTGTGCTCTTTTCACTTAAAATCAATGTGGCGTTAATATCCACCACCCAAATTTTATCACAAGAGATATCAGAAGGCACTTTCAAGAGACTCACGTACAGGCATAAAATTCAGTTGTAATCATCATTTGGTAAAGCACAACTTAGCAAAACTCCAACCCTAGCATTTCATGAAGCAGTTATAGATATAAACAAACGATGACTCAGTACATAAAGTTTGAACTTTGAGAAATTGCAGAGGCATTGAGAATTCTCTCCTATTTGTGACTAAAGATTTGAAACTGCAAGCTCTTCTAACTGTACGTGAAAGAAATCTCAGCAAAATTAAAAGGATCAAATGTTTCCCATTCCCTCACAGATGAAAGAAAAACTTATATTTTGAGTCATATAAAAGTGAATGCATTTACATTTCTAATAAATATGACTTGTAAGGCATCTAAGCTGAAAATTTTTCTGTTCTGTGTACCTTAACCACAGATTGATTGTTTTAAATAACATAATTTGGCTTTAGTAATAACACTTAATTTGTTACCTCTAATTTCTCAAAGGCATGTAACTCTGTTATTCTTCTTGGTTGGTTAAATGAAATTAGAATGTCTATCTTTTGCCTCTATATGTATAGGAAACAAAAATTCTGTTGTATTTCTTATTTAAACCAAGAATATGGTAGTCTCGTTTCATTTAAATTAACTTAGGCAATTAACACCCATAGAAGCAGCAGTCAGGAAATCAAAAGACGCACTGCATAAGGCAAGTCTGCTGCGAAAGACCTCTTAAAATGTTGGAAAGAAAAGATCTCACTTTGAAGACTAAAGTGAGCCTGACCCAAGCCATGGTATTTTTAATTGCATCATATGAATGCAAAATCTGGACAATGAATAAGGAAGATTGAAGAAGAATTGATTCCTTTGAATTGTGGTATTGGTGAAGAATGTTGAAGATGCCACAGAATGCCAAGAAAATTAATAAATCTATCTTGGAAGAAGTACAACCAAAATGCTCCTTGGAGGCATGGATGGCAAACCTATATCTTGCATAGTTTAGAAATGTTGTCAGGAGGCATTGGTCCCTGGAGAAGGATATCATGCTTGGTAAAGTAGAAAAAGAGGAAGACGCTTAATGAGATGTATTGACACAGCGGCTGCAACAATGCACTCAAGCATAAAAGTGATTGTAAGCATGGTGTAAGACCGGCCAATTTTCCATTCTGTGGTGCATAGGGTTGTTATGAGTTGGAACCATCTCGAGGGCACCTAACAACAACAGAAACAAGGCAAATTATAAGATCATTTGTAACAGTATTTAAGTGCTTTTAAATTAAGAAAGACTTAGAGCTGAGGCAGGGCCAAGATGGTGAAGTAGTCCAAAGTAGTCCAGTGGTCTTTCTTACAACAAAGACCCAAAACACAAGATAATTGATTATATATGGCAATCTGGGAGCCCTGAACATCAAAGACAAAATCGAGGAATCAGACTGAGTAGCAGGGGGAGGGAGAGACGGTTCAGAAGCAGCAAGGAGTTGACAGACCTGACTGGCACCCCACAAGCCTGATCCACTGGCACAAGTGCACTGAAGCAAAAAGTGGTGTTTGGGACCAGTTCTCCACATCAGGAGAAAGCTAGCTGCATAGAGTTCACTCTTGCCTCCAGAATCCGAGAAAAGAGCACCTCTCAACAAAAGATAAGTACTTCTGTTTAATCTACCACAGGGACAAAAAACACTCCTTTGGAAAAAACTCCCTGCCATTTAACTGACCCCTCTCCACTGTGCATCAGGTCCCAAACTGGCTTCAGTGATAGCTACTTTCCCTGGGCTGGAAGTAGGACCTGTCACACACCTCGAGCCATTCTTCTGGCCTTGGAGGAAGAACAAATTAACAGACGGGGGAAAAATAATCTGCGGGCTCCCTTAAGCTGGGACTCAGAATAGAAATAGTTCCTTTGACTAGGCACAGGCATAAGTGGTCCATGGACTCTGTGTTTCACCCCTGCATACACCTCTGTGGGCCTATTTCAACAGCGTAGGCCCTCATTAGCACAGGACAACATCTGACTTCTAACTTCAACTGTTTCAGGTATATTGTGGAGAAGCAGGTTCATGATGTTTGACAGCGTTCTGCCTATTAAGCAGAGTCTCGCCTACCCTCACCAGGGGCCTGGAGACTGGTTCACCTATGCCACCCAGCCACCAATGACAGCCACCAATAAGTGGTGTCTCCCAGTCCTTACAGCCACCAGCACTGGGTGCCCATAGTCCAGTGCAAAACCCACCCACTAAGGCATGCTAGGGAAAAGGGACACAGTTTCCTCACAGACACTTGGGGGTGATTATTGGCCCCCTCCCTTGCTCAGCACATGACCCCATACTGTAGCCAGATACCTGTGCCTATAGAACCACCCCTGCTTGTCTAAGACTGTAGGTGTGAGCCTGTACCACACACCTGATAGACTACCTGGACACTTGAACTAAATCCATCGAGAAAAGTAAATGGACTCCTGGGCTCATATACCTAGTAATAGTTCTACCCAGCTGGTGACACAATGTTAGAGCCTCAAAGGCACCAATAATCAAACTATCTCACTCAAGTAGCCTAGTTGGGCATATCAAAACAAAACAAAACAAAAAACTAAAACACAGTAAGAAAACATAAAATAAATAAATGAAATAACTTATTGATGGCTTGGAGACAACAGTCAATATCAAATCACATAAAGAGGCAGACCATGATGTCTTCAGCAAGCTCCCAAAACAAAGAATCAAGAAATCTTCCAGATGAAGGTAACTTCCTGGAATTAAAAAGAAGAAAAAAAAATTACTAGAGGTAAAATACAAAAGATTAACATACAGAACTCTTCAAAAGATTAGGAAGCAGATCAGGCAGAACACAGAACAAGCCAAGGAACACACACAGACGTAGCATGAGAGGAACTTAAGAAGATTAGAGAAGAGTATAATGACAAATTTAATAGGCTGCAAGAATCCATGCAGAGACAGTACACAGAAATTCAAGGAGATTAACAATAAAATTTCAGAATTAGAAAACTCTATAGAAAGTCACAGGAGCAGAATTGAGGAAATGGAAATTAGAATTAGTGAGATTGAAGATAAAGCACTTGACATCAACATATTTGAGGAAAAATCAGATAAAAGAATTTAAAAAAATGAAGAATCTCTAAGAATTATGCAGGACTCTTTTTCTATCAAGAGAGATAACTTACGAGTGATTGGAGTACCAGAACAGGAGCAGATAACAGAAAATACAGAGAAAATTCTTGAAGATTTGTTGACAGAAAAGTTCCCTGATGTCATGAAAGATGAGAAGATATCTATCCAAGATGCTCATGGAGCCCTGCACAAGGTAGATCCCATTAGAAAGTCACCAAGACTTATTATAATCAAACTTGGGAAAACCAAAGAAAAAGAGAGAATTTTAAGAGTGGCTAAACATAAACAAAAAGTCACCTACAAAAGAGAATCAATAAGACTAAGCTGGGAATACTCAGCAGAAACCGTGCAGGCAAGAAGGCAATGGGATGACATAAATAAACCCTTGAAGGAAAAAAAATGCCAGCCATGAATTATGTATCCAGTAAAACTGTCTCTCAAATATGAAGGTGAAATTAGGACATTTCCAGATAAACATATTGTTAGGGAATTTGCAAAAACCAAACTGAAATTACAAGAAATACTAAAGGAATTCCTCTGGTTAGAAAGTCAATAACATCAGATAACAACCCAAGACTAGAATACAGGACAGAGCAACGAGATATCAACACAGGTAGGGAAATCACAAAAATAAATCAAAGCTAAAATGCTCAAAACAGGGAAATAGGGACATCATTATGTAAAAGATGACACAAATAAAAAAAAAGTTACTAAAAAATAATGTAGTCATAGAACTTGCATAAGAAGAGGAAGTCCAGACAATATAAAGAAATAAAAGTTTGGAAAAATAGGGGTAAATATTAAGGTAACCACAAAGGAGACTAACAATTCTACACATCTAAATAAAAAGCAAGAAAAACAAAGGCTCAGCAAATACAAAAGCAACAACAATAAAAAAGAGGAAAAGAAGACACAAAATAAAACTACACACAGAAAATTAAGTGGAAGAAAGAAACTGTTAACAACACATAAAAACAGACACTGAAATGACAGCAGTAAATTCATACCTATAAATAATTAAGCTGAATGCAAATGAGCTAAATGCATCAATAAAGAGACACAGAGTGGCAGAATGGATGAAAAAAAATATATGATCCATCCATATGCTGCCTACAAGAGACACATCTTAGACTTAAAGACACACAAAAAACTAAAACTCAAATGATAGGGAAAAAAATATATCAAGCAAACAAAAATCAAAAAAGAGAAGGAGTGGTAATATTAATTTCTGACAAAATAGGCTCTATAGTAAAATCTACCACAAAGGATAAGGAAAGGCATTACATAGTGACTAAAGGATCAATACATAAAAACAAGGATACAGCCATATTTATGCACCCAACGACGGGGCTCCAAAATACAAAAACAAAAAAAAAAAACTCTAAGTATTGAAAAGAGAGATAGCGGCGCAATAACAGTAGAAGACTTCAAAACACCACTTTCAGTGACGGACAGAACATCCAGAAAGAAGCTCAATAAAGACAGAGAAGATCTAAATGCCACAATCAACCAACTTTATCTCATAGACGTATACAGAACACCACCAAACAGCAGCCAAGTATACTTTCCTTTCCAATGCACATGGAACATTCTCCAGAAAAGACCATATATTAGGACATAAAACAAGCCTTAACAGAATCCAAAACACCAAAATATTGCAAAGCATCTTTTCTGGCCATAAAGCCATAAAAGTAGAAATAAATAACAGAAAAAGCAAGGAAAAAAAAATCAAATACATGGAAACCAAACAACTTCCTCAAAAACTATGGGTTATAGAAGAAATTAAGGATGAATAAAGAAATTCATAGCATCAAATGAGAATGAAAACACTTTCTGCCAGAACCTTTGGGACACAGCAGAAGCAGTGCTTAGAAGTCAATTTGTACCAATACATGCAAAAATCCAAAAAGAAGAAAGGGCCAAAGTCAAAGAATTATCCCTACAACTAGAACAAATAGAAAGGAAGCAGAAAAAGGAACCCTCAGGCACCCACAACACCCAGTGCAATCGAGTCGATTCCGACTCATAGCAACCCTATAGGACAGAGTAGAACTGCCCCATAGAGTTTCCAAGGAGCGCCTGGCGGATTTGAACTGCCAACCTCTTGGTTAGCAGCCATAGCACTTAACCACTACGCCACCAGGGTTTCCACCTCAGGCACCAGAAGAGGGCAAATAATAAAATGTACAGCAGAATTAAATGAAATAGAGAACAGGAAAACAATTGAAAGAGTTCAGAAGACCAAAAGCCTGTTCTTTGAAAAGATCAACAATATCAATAAACCATTGGCCAAACAAAAGAAAAACATGAGAGGAACAAAATAACCCTCATAAGAAATGAGATGAGAGCTATTACAACAGACCCAACTGAAATTAAAAGAATCATAACGGAATACTATGAAAAATTATACTCCAACAAATTCAAAAATCTAGAGGAAATTGACAAATGTTTACAAACACACTACCTACCTAAATTAACACAAACAGAGGTTGTTGTTCTTGTTAGGTGCCATTGAGTCGGTTCCAGCTCATAGGAACCCTATGCACAACAGAACGAAAGACTGCCCAGTCCTGTGCCATCCTCACAAGTGTTGTTATGCATGAGCCCATCGTTGCAACCACTGTGTAATCCACCTCATTGAGGGTCTTCCTCTTTTCCGCTGACCCTGTACTCTGCCAAGCATGACGTCCTTCTCCAGGGACTGATCCCTCCTGACAACATGTTCAAAGTATGTAAGACACAGTCTTGCCATCCTTGCTTCTAAGGAGCATTCCGGTTGTACTTCTTCAAAGACAGATTTGTTCATTCTTTTGGCAGTCCATGGTATATTCAATATTCTTCACCAACGCCACAATTCAAAGGCGTCAACTCTTCTTCGGTCTTCCTTATTCATTGTCCAGCTTTCACATGCATATAATGCGATTGAAAATACCATGGCTTGGGTCAGGCGCACCTTAGTCTTCAGGGTGATATCTTTGCTCTTCAACACTTTGAAGAAGTCCTTTGCAGCGGATTTGCCCAATGCAATGCATCTTTTGATTTCTTGACTGCTGCTTCCATGGCTGTTGATTGTGAATCCAAGTAAAATGAAATCCTTCACAACTTCAATCTTTTCTCCGTTTATCATGATGTTGCTCATTGGTCCAGTTGTGAGGATTTTTGTTTTCTTTATGTTGAGGTGTAATCCATACTGAAGGCTGTGCTCTTTGATCTTCATTAGAAAGTGCTTCAAGTCCTCTTCACTTTCAGCAAGCAAGGTTATGTCATCTGCACAACGCAGGCTGTTAATGAGTCTTCCTCCAATCCTGATGCCCCGTTCTTCTTCATATAGTCCAGCTTCTCATATTATTTGTTCAGCATACAGATTAAACAGATATGGTGAAAGAATGCAACCCTGACGCACACCCTTCCTGACTTTAAACCAATCAGTACCCCCTTGTTCTGTCTGAACAACTGCTTCTTGATCTATGTAGAGGTTCCTCATGAGCACAATTAAGTGTTCTGGAATTCCCATTCTTCGCAGTGTTATCCATAGTTGGTTATGATCCACACAGTCGAATGCCTTTGCATAACCAATAAAACACAGGTAAACATCCTTCTGGTATTCTCTGCTTTCAGCCAGGATCCATCTGACATCAGCAATGATATCCCTGGTTCCATGTCCTCTTCTGAAACTGGCCTGAATTTCTGGCAGTTCCCTGTCGATATACTGCTGCAGCTGTTTTTGAATGATCTTCAGAAGAATTTTGCTTGCGTGTGATATTGATGATATTGTTCTATAATTTCCACATTCGGTTGGGTCACTTTTCTTGGGAATAGGCATAAATATGGATCTCTTCCAATCAGTTGGCCAGGAAGCTCTTTCATATTTCTTGGCATAGATGAGTGAGCACCTTCAGCGTTGCATCTGTTTGTTGAAACATCTCAATTGATATTCCATCAGTTCCTGGAGCCTTGTTTTTCGCCAATGCCTTCAGAGCAGCTTGGACTTCTTCCTTCAGTACCATCGGTTCCTGATCATATGCCACCTCTTGAAATGGTTGAATATCAACTAATTCTTTTTGGTATAATGACTCTGTGTATTCCTTCCATCTTCTTTTGATGTTTCCTGCATCATTTAATATTTTCCCCATGGAATCCGTCACTATTGCAACTCAAGCCTTGAATTTTTTCTTCAGCTCCTTCAGCTTGAGAAATGCCAAGTGTGTTCTTCCCTTTTGGTTTTCCATCTCCAGCTCTTTGCACATGCCATTATAATACTTTATTTTGTCTTCTCGAGAGGCCCTTTGAAATCTTCTGTTCAATTTTTTTACCTCATCAATTCTTCCTTTTGCTTTAGCTGCTCGACTCTCAAAAGCAAGTTTCAGAGTATCCTCTAACATAAACCTTGGTCTTTTCTTTCTTGTCTTTTCAGTGACCTCTTGCTTTCTTCATGGATGATGTCCTTGATGTCATTCCACAATTCGTCTCTTCTTCAGTCACTAGTGTTCAATGTGCCAAATATATTCTTGAGATGGTCTCTAAATTCAGGTGGGATATACTCAAGGTCATATTTTGGCTCTCATGGACTTGCTCTGATTTTCTTCAGTTTCAGCTTGAACTTGCATATGAGAATTGAATGTCTGTTCCACAGTTGGCCCCTGTCCTTGTTCTGACTGATGATATTGAGCTTTTCCATCGTCTTTTTCCACAGATGTAGTCAATTTGATTTCTGTGTGTTCCATCTGGCAAGGTCCATGTGTATAGTCGCTATTTATGTTGGTGAAAGAAGGTATTTGCAATGAAGAAGTCATTGGTCTTGCAAAATTCTATCATTCAATCTCTGGCATTGTTTCTATCACCAAGGCCATATTTTCCAACTACTGATCCTTCTTCTTTGTTTCCAACTTTTGCATTCCAATGGCCAGTAATTTTCAATGCATTTGATTGCGTGTTTGATCAATTTCAGACTGCAGCAGCTGATAAAAATCTATTTCTTCATCTTTGGACCTAGTGGTTGGTGCGTAAATTTTAATAATAGTTGTATTAACTGGTCTTCCTTGTAGGCATATGGATATTATCCTATCACTGACAGCGTTGTACTTCAGGATAGATCTTGAAATGTTCTTTTCAACGATGAATGCCACACTATTTCTCTTCGAGTTGTCATTCCCAGCATAATAGACAATATAATTGTCTGATTCAAAATGGCCAATACCAGTCCATTTCAGCTCACTAATGCCTACAATATTGACATTTACACATTCCTTTTCATTTTTGTCAATTTGCAATTTTCCTAGATTCATACTTCGTACATTCCAGGTTCCAATTATTAATGGATGCTTGTAGCTGTTCTCATTTTGAGTCATGCCACATCAGCAAATGAAGGTCCCGAAAGCTTGACTCCATCCACATCATTAAGGTAGACTCTACTTTGAGGAGGCATCTCTTCCCCAGTCATCTTTTGAGTGCCTTCCAGCCTGGGGGGCTCATCTTCCAGCACTATATCAGACAATGTTCAGCTGCTATTCATAAGGTTTTCACTGGCTAATGTTTTTCAGAAGTAGACTGCCGGGTCCTTCTTCCTAGTCTGTCTTAATCTAGAAGCTCAGCTGAAACCTGTCCTCCATGGGTGACCCTCCTGGTATCTGAATACCGAAGGCATAGCTTCCAGCATTACAGCAACACACAAGCCCCCACAGTACAACAAACTGAGAGACACATGGGGGCAAACAGAGGTACAGAAACTAAATAAACCTACAACAAAAGAAGAGATTGAAAAGGTAATTTAAAAACTCCCAACAAAAAAAGCCCTGGCCCTAACAGCTTCACTGGAGAATTCTACCAAACCTTCAGAGAAGAGTTGACACCACTATTATTCAACGTGTTTTAGAGCATAGAAATGGATGGAATACTTCCAAACTCGTGCTATGCAGCCAGCATAAATCTGGTAGAGATGAAAACCAGGTAAAGAAACCAAAAAAAAAAGAAAATTAGAGACCAATATCTCTCATGAACTCAGGCACAAAAATCCTCAACAAAATTCTAGCCAAGGGAATTCAGCAACATATCAAAAAAATAATTCACTATGACCAAGTGGGATTCATAGCATGTATGCAGGGATGGTTCTACAGTAGAAAATAATCAATGTAATCCATCACATAAAAAAGAAGACAAGAACCATGTGATCTTATCAATTGATGCAGAAAAAGCCTTTGAAAAAGTCCAGCACCCATTCATGACAAAAACTCTCAGCAAAATAGGAATAGAACAGAGATTCCTCAACATAATAAAGGGCATTTATACAAAGCCAACAGCCAACGCCATCCTAAATGGAGAGAGTCTGAAAGCATTTGCCTTGAAAACAGGAACCAGACAAGGATGCCCTTTATCACCACTCTTATTCAATATTATGCTGGAGGTCCTAGCAAGAGTAATTAGGAGAGAAAAAGAAATAAAAGGCATTCAAATTGGTAGGGAAGAAGTCAAAGTATCTTTATTTGAGATGATATGAACTTATACACAGAAAACCATAAAGAATCCACAAGAAAACTACTGGAACTACTAGAAAAGTTTAGCAGAGGGTCAAGATACAAGATAAACATACAAAAATCAGTTGGATTCCTCTACACCAACAAAGAGAACAGCAAAGAAGAAATCACCAAATCAATACCATTCATAATAGCCCCCAAGAAGATGAAATACTTAGGAATAGATCTAACCAGAGATGTAACAGTCCTATACAAAGAAAACTACAAGACACTACTGCAAGAAATAAAAAGAGAACTATATAAGTAGAAAAACATACCTTGCTCATAGGTAGGAAGACTCAACATTGTGAAACTGTCTATTCTACCCAAAGCAATCAAGCAATATATAGATACAATGCAATCCTGATCCAAATTCCAGTGGCATTTTCTAATGAGATGGAGAAACAATTCACCAACTTCCTATGGAACGGGAATAATAAGTAAAGTATTATTGAAAAAGAAGGACAAAGTGAGAGGGCTCATACTACCTGATTTTAGAACGTATTGTACCACCACAGTAGTCAAAACAGCCTGGTATTGGTACAAGAACAAATACATAGACCAGTGGAACAGAACTGAGAATCCAGACATAAATTCATCCACCTATGAACAGGAGATATTTGACAAGTGCCCAAAGTCTGTGAAACGTGGAAAAGACAGTCTCTTTAACAAATAGTGATACCTATCTTCAAAAAAAATGAAACAAGACCCATACCTCACGTTATGCCCAAAAATTAACTCAAAATAGATGAAAGGTCTAATTGTAAAATCTGAAATGATAAAAATCACGGAAGAAAAAATAGGGACTATGCTAGGAGCCCTAATATATGGCAAAACAGTACATAAAACGTTACTAACAACACAAACACCAGAGGAGAAACTAGATAACTGGGAGCTCCTAAAAATCAAACACTTATGCTCATCCAAAGACTTTACCAAAAGAGTAAAAAGATTACCTATAGACTGGGAAAAAATTTTTGGCTACAAACAATCTGATCAGCATCTAATCTCTAAAATCTACAAGATACTGCAAAACCTCAACCACAAAAAGACAAATAACCCAATTAAAAAATGGTCAAATGATATGAACAGGCACTTTACCAAAGAAGACATTCAGGTGGCTAACAGATACATGAGGAAATGCTCAGGATCATTAGCTATTAGAGAAATGCAAATCAAAACTACAATGAGATACCATCTCACCCTAACAAGACTGGCCTTAATTCAAAAAAACACAAAATAATGAATGTTGGAGACATTGTAGAGACTGGAATACTGATACACCGTTGGTGGGAATGTAAAATGGTACAACTGCTTTGGAAATTGATTTGTTGCTTGCTTAAAAAGCTAGAAATAGAAGTACCGTAAGATCCAGAAATCCCACTGCTTAGAATATACCCTAGAGAAATAAGAGCTGTCACACGGATAGATATATGCACACCCATGCTCATTGCAACACTGTTTACAATAGCAAAAACATGGAAACCACCAAGGTGCCCATCAATGGATGAGTAGATAAACAAATTATGGTATATTCACACGATGGAATACTATGCAATGATAAAGAACAATGATGAATCTGTGAAACTCATAACATGGAGGAATATGGAAGGCATTATGCTGAGTGAAATTAGTGGCAAAACAACAAATATTGTAAGAGACCACTATTATAAGAATTCTAGAAGAAGTTTAAGCACAGAGGAAAACATTTTTTGATGGTCACGAGGGTGGGGAGGGAAGGAGAGGGTATTCACTAATTAAATAGTAGACAAGAATTATTTTAGGTGAAGGCAAGGACAACACACAATATAGGGGAAGTCAGCACAACTGGACTAAACAAAAAGCTAAGAAATTTCCTGAATACAACCAAACACTTCGAGGGACAGAGTAGCAGTGGATGGGTCTGGGTTTCAGGAACATCTAGGTCAGCTAGCATAACAAAGTGTGTTAAGAAAATGTTCTGCATCTCACTTTGGTGAGTGGCTCCTGGGGTCTTAAAACATAGCCAGCAGCCATCTAAGAGGCGTCTAAACCCATCTGGAGTAAAAGAGAAAGAAAGATATAAGGAAAATAAGACCCCAAGATTAAAAAAAGGGTCACAGAAAACAGAAACTCCACCAGCATGAGCCTGGAAGAACTAGATGGTCTCTGGATACCAACAATGACTGCCCTGACAGGGAACAAAACAGAGAATCCCTGATAGAGCAGGATAAAAGCAGGATACAGACCTCAAATTCTAGGAAAGAGACCAGACTTAAGGGTCTGACTGAGACTGAAGTGACCCCAGAGGTCATGGCCCCCAGGATCTCTGATAGTCCAAAACTAAAACCACTCCCAAAGCCATCTCTTCAGACGAAGATTAGACTGGACTCTAAGACACAAAATGATACTGGTGAGGTATGTGATTCTTAGCTCAAGTAGACACATGAGACTATGTGGGCAGCTCCTGTCTGGAGGCGAGATGAGAAAGAAGAAGGGGACAGGAACTGGTTGAATGGACACAGGAAATACAAGGTGGAGAGAAGGAGTTTGCTGTCACATTGTAGGGACAGCAACTAGGGTCACATAACAATGTGTGTATAAGTTTTTGTATGAGAAACTGACTTGAATTGTAAACTTCCACTTAAAGCACGAATAAAGAAAAAGGAAGATTTGAATTCTGTCTGGTCCCCTGCATGAATTTCGGTAACTAAATCAATCTCTTTGAGTCTCAATTTTCTCACCTATAAAATGTAGTTGCAGCCACAGTGGCTGCAACAGTGAGCTCAAGCATAACAACAATTGTGAGGATGGCTCAGGACCGGGCAGCGTTTCCCTCTGTTGTGCATGGGGTCGCTATGAGTCGAAACCGACTGGACGGCACCTAACAACAACAACAACATAAAATGTAGGTGATTTCAGCTGACTCATTATGTTAACATAGGGATTCAATATTAGGATAGAGTAAATGCTAAGTAAAGGTCAAATACTGTTGGGTTATTTTGTTGTCCCTGGTGTTGCTATCAATATTATAAGTACCCTTTATGAAAAAAAAAAAAAATTTCATTAAGCTCTTTTGGGGGGTGGGAACACAAAAAATAAGAACATCTCCATGAAAAGAACTCACTCCTTATTCTTTTTTAAAAAAAGGAACGTTTAGTTGAAATGATAGAATAGACAAATCTACAGAGACAAATTAAATTAGTGGTTGCCTTTTTTTTTTTTTTTTTTTTAGGGCTGAAGGGAGGGAGGGACTGGGAGAAAATAGGACTGACTGCTCGAAGGTATAACATTTTATTTTGGGGTGAGGAAACTGTTCTAAAATTGATCATGGAGCTGTTGTACAACTTTGTGAATATATTAAAAACATTAAATTGCACATATTTTATTGGATAAATTGTATGGTATATGAATTATATCTCAATAAAGTTGTTACAAAAATAATGCTATTAAAATGCCTTCTTATTTTGCCTCAAAGTTTACTTGTCCAGACACTAAAAACAGTTGTGACCAGTTTGCATTCATTTGCAAAGGTTTCAAGGAACTTGAAAATTGGTGAGTGCTGATTCTAGTTTGCTACAGGGACTTTTAAAAATATTACCAGCATAATGACGTGATGTACAGTTATTTAGTGTAACTACAGTTATCACTGACACTACAGAGTAAATGATTTAATTTTTTCTTCAGTTCTTTCAGCTTGAGAAATGCAGTCTGTTCTTCCTTGTTGGTTTTCCATCTCCAGGTCTTTGCACATGTCATTTTAATACTTAACTTTGTCTTCTCGAGCCACCCTTGAAATATTCTGTTCAGCTCTTTGACTTCATCATTTCTTACTTTCACTTTAGCTACTTGACATTCAAGAGCAAGTTTCAGAGTCATTTCTGACATCCATTTTGGTCTTTTCTTCCTGTCTTTTTAATGACCTCTTGCTTGCTTCATATATGATGTCCTTGATGTCATTCCACAACTCTTCTGGTCTAAGGTCATTAGTGTTCAATAAGTCAAATCTATTCTTGAGATGGTTTCTAAATTCAGGTGGGATTTTTTTTTTTTATGCTTAAGGTCATACATTGGCTCTTGTTGACTTGTTCTGATTTTTTTCAGTTTCAACTTGAGCTTGCATATGAGCAATTGATGGTCTACTTCAAAGTCAGCCCCTGGCCTTGTTCTGACTGATGATATTGAGTTTTTCCATCATCCCTTTCCACAGATATAGTCGATTTTTTTTCCTGTGTATTCCATCTGGTGAGGTCCACGTGTATAGTCACCATTTACGTTGGTGAAAAAAGATATTTGTAATGAAAAATTCGTTTGTCTTGCAAAATTCTATCATTCAATTTCTGGCATCATTTCTATTACCGTGGCCATATTTTCCAACTACCAATCCTTCTTCTTTGTTTCCAACTTTTGCATTTCAATCACCGGTAATTATCAATGCACCCTGATTGCACGTTTGATCAATTTCAGCCTGTAGAATTTGTAAAAATCTTCAATTTCTTCATCTTTGGCCTTAGTGTATTAACTGATCTTCATTGTAGACATGTGGAAAAATTATAGCTAGGGACTACAATACTCCTTTATCTGTGAGTGACAGAACTTGCAGCAAAAATCACTAAGAGTTTAAAAGAATTGAACACTGTCATGGATTGAATTATGTCCCCCCCAAAATATATGTATCAGTTTGGCTAGACCATGATTCCCAGTATTGTGTGATTTTCCTATATGTTGTAAATCTTGCCTCTGTGATGTTAATGAGGGAGGGTAGGAAGCAGTTGTGTTAGTGAGGCAGGACTCAATCCACAAGATTGGATTTTGTCTTGAGGCAACCTCTTGAGATATAAAAGAAAGAACTGAGCAGACAGACATGAAGACTTCATACCACCAAGGAGCAGATCGCATCCTTTGGACCCCTCAGGGGTTATCTGTTGTGTTCTCTCTCAGGGCAGTCATCAGTTGTAGCCCGGCACCATCTAGTTCTTCTAGTCTCAGGCTGAAGTAGTCTCTGCTTTATATGGCCCTTCCTGCCTCTTGGGCTCATAATTACCTCGTGTCTCTGGTGTTCTTCATTCTCCTTTGCTTCAGGTGCGTTGAGACCAATTGATGCATCTTAGATAGCTGCTTGCTAGTGTTTAAGACCCCAGACGTCACTCTCCAAAGTGGGATACAGAATGTTTTCTTAATAAATTTTATTATGCCAATTGACTTAGACATCCTCTGAAACCACGGTCCCCAAGCCCCCGCCCCTGCTACGCTGGCCTTCTAAACATTCAGTTTATTCAGAAAACTTTGGTTTTGGCTTAGTCCAGTTGTGCTGACCTCTCCTGTATTGTGTGTGGCCATCTGTACTATTGTTGTCGTATATTTTATATTTACGTATCCTATAAACACACAGTACAATGTATTGTTTTTTTGTTTTAGTCAGGTATTGCCTTTTTATGATTTCCTTTACAGTACTATACTATCGTGTTCCATAGTTTTGTTTTAATAAAAGGTGTAATAAATTATTTGTACTACTAGAAAGAGGATTCATTCAGAAATTAATATGAATTTTCAATATGCACAAACTAGAATCTCACTGTAAATGGGGGTTAATAAACCAGGAATAGAACCAAGTCAACAATCTATTTTAATATTTAGTCATTGTTATTTTGTTGTCAGTTTTTCTAAGCCAATTGTTCTTGGTCAGGTTTTGTGGGATATAGGCAATGTGATGAGTATTCAAATGAAGGAGTTTTATTAGAGAGTGTTCTCAGAAACAATATCTGTAAGAGGCTAAAAAAAATGGAATGAGGCATATGAAGGCATTGTTCAATGCTACAGCTACAATAGAGGCCTCAGTTGATCCCATTGAGAACTCTGAAACTGAGGTGGTCCTTCAAAAATGTCCTAAATGGAGCAAATTGCTAGGAATTTGTATTGCTGGATTAGCTGCATTAGATGAAGGTTCTGTCCACTGAGGGAGGGATATAATATTGTATGAGAAAGTTTCTTCAGAGTGAAGACAATTTCTGGAGTGGGCCATTTCTATGAGACATCTGCAAGCATCACTTCTAGCATCTGGAGGAACAAGCAACTCTACACTAGAGCAAAGTTTATGCAGTATACCACAGTATCCACTACAGTCTCCCCCTTGAGCTAGTTAAAACTACATGCTTTAAATAATAAGTTTTTTCACTCCACCTAGACAGAAACCATCCATATCTATTTTCCTGATGAAAAAAGAAAACTACTGAGACTAGCAAAACCCTCACTCTCCTTACTTCAGTTAGTTTCAAGAACTCAGGTTATACTCATTGTCTTCCTCCTTGACTATCTTTATGTATTCCCCTCAACTTCAACTAGCACCTTCACTTGTCAAGAAAAATTTCTTGAGGGGTGACTCTGTAAAAGTCTTGAACAGTCTCTTGAAAAGTCTCAATCCCCAAGTCGAGAAGTCCTTTTCCTTCTGAGGCTGCTATAGTTGTCAGAATTGGGCAGAAAAGTTCCATCTTGTCCTGATGATCAGAATTAATTACCTGTACCAGAATAGTGACTCCTATCTTTCCCACTAGTCTTTATCATTGTTGTTGTTAGATGCAGTTTAGTCAATTCCCATTCATACCAGTACTATGTGACAGAGTAGAACTGCCTCATAGGGCTTTCTAGGCTGTCATCTTTTTGGGAGAAGATTTCCAGGTCTATCATAAACATATTTATATGCTTTGGCAGCCATAGCTTAAAGTTTAATGGTACCTTGGCTCTGAACTCTGGTAAAAGTATGCCCTTATGGGGAACTTAGACTTGAAGACCTGAAGTGACTAGAGCTGTGGAGATAAGACAGACACATTTTTGAAGTGAATCACTGGAAGTATTGATAAGCAAAACAACTCCTACTTCTATCTCTTGGCTTTGAAGCTCATTTATTCTACCTAATGATGCCATAATACCATATAATGGTCTTGATTTAGGGTGTACATTGCACCTAGATAATGACACTTCATCTTAACAGGGAATCATCTCCAACCTGGCTCCTTGCATGTGCCTTCATTTTTTCTCAGCTGCATATCTGTTGCTTTAAAGTGAGTCCCTTGGTAAAAAGGAAAACCCTTGTAAGAAATAAGTATTAGCTTCAGTCCCAATGAATTGCTGTCCCTTCTAGGATACAAGTGTACCTCTATGTTCAATTTACCATTAAGAGTTTGATTAGTCTTCTTGAGGTATGGTGCTGTATCATGGGTTTCGCATTGGTCTCTATTGCCAGCAAGATGAACAATCAACAGCAGCAGTGACTAGATCAATTTTAGTGAGTGGGATCACAAACTGTCCACACATCCATTGTGTTAGCTGTGTAATGACTGCTGCAAGATGTTGAACATTAACTGGCTGAAAGAGTCTGTTTAATTTGGTTGTTTGTTTCCTGTTCTATGGTGGATATCTCTGGTAGGCACTAAAATGTACCACAAAGATCTTCACTCTTTGTGCCTAATTATTTTGTTTATGCACATACTTCTTCCTCTGATTTCATTACTCTTGATTTAATCTTTCTGCTTCCAGTTCCCTGATAAACATCTTAAGTCACTCCCTGCTACCAACGAGTTCATATATATTCTTGAGTAGGAATACACAATATGAACGACCAGGTACCCTACCTGAAATTCTGCCCATTAAAAAGATTTTTTCTCTACACTGTCATTCAGTGCCACCTTTTTAGAAACTTAGTGATCTACTAGGGATTGTACTTAATTCTTTAGGGTGTCAGATGTGATATGTACTGTTTGAGGGGATGTATCCAGGTATCAGAACATGTAGACCACTGAAACAACCCTTCCAAACTATATTGGTGTGGCTCATCTCTGAATCATCAGAGTTTATTTCTCACAGTCTGAAGTACATGCATCTTACCAAGTTATCCCTTATGCTAACTATGTCTTGCATATTATTATTTCATTTAATATGATATTATCAATAATGATTGCTGGTATTACAAAGGAGTGAAGGAAATAAGATTTGGCAGAAAGGGTTGATAAGATGTTATGTGGTTTTTACAGGAGCCTCAGCTGATCCTACAGGGAAATTTAAACCTGGTAAAGCTCCTCAAAAATATCCCGATTTCCTGCTGCTATTATAATCTGGTGCACACAACTATCACCACTACTCCTCTAAGTGAATAGGTGACAGTCTACGCCACATATTTGGTGATCCAAAATCAGATTCTACTCAAGAATAGTGAATGGACTCTTAGACTTATTATATATCTGGTAACAGCCCAAACCAGCTGGTAATAGGACATAAGTGATTCAAAGGCTACAACAATCAAGACAGCGCAATCTAGTAGCCCATCTACGTATATTGAAAGAAAACAAAACAAGACTCAGGGAGCAAATATAAAATAAGTCATTATAATATCTTATAGATGGCTTGGAGACAGCAGTCGATATCAAACCACATAAAGAAGCAGACCATGATTGCTTCTACAACTCCACAAATTAAAGAATCAAAATCTTTCCCAAATGAAGATACAATCCTGGAATTGCCAGATGCAGAATATAAAAAACTAATTTACAGAATGCTTCAAGACATCAGGGATGACCTCAGAAACGAAATAAGGCAATCTACAGAAAAAGCCAAGGAACACACTGATAAAGCAGTTGAAGAAATCAAAAAGATTATTCAAGAACATAGTGAAAAATTAATAAACTGCAAGAATCCATAGAGAGACAGCATTCAGAAATCCAAAAGATTAACAGTGAAATTACAGAATTAGACAACTCGATAGGAAGTCAGAGGAGCGGAATCGAGCAACTAAGATGCAGAGTGGGGGAGATGGAGGGTAAGGCAGCTGACACCAATATAGTTGAAGAAAAATCAGATAAAAGAATTTGAAAAATGAAGAAACCCTAAGAATCATGTGGGACTCTATCAAGAAAAATACCTTGCATGTGACTGGAGTTCCAGAACAGGGATGGATAACAGAAAATACAGAGAGAATAGTTGAAGATCTGTTGGCAAAAAATTTCCCTGACATCACGAAAGACAAAAGAATATCTATCCAAGATGCTCATCGAACCCCATATAAGATTGATCCAAAAAGAAAATCACCAAGACATATTATCATCAAACTTACCAAAACCAAAGATAAAGAGAAAATTTTAAAAGCAGCCAGGGATAAAAGAAAGGTCTCCTACAAAAGAGAATCAATAAGTTTAGGCTACTCAGCAGAAACCATGCAGTCAAGAAGGCATGGTTTATAGAGCACTGAAGGAGAAAAACTGCCAGCCAAGGATCATATATCCAGCAAATCTCTCTCTCAAATATGAAGGTGAAATTAAAACATTTACAGATAAACACAAGCTTAGAGAATTTGCAAAAACCAAACCAAAGCTACAAGAAATACTAAAGGAAATTGGTCAGAAAATCAATAATATCAGATACCAACACAACACAAGGTCACAGAACAGAACATCCTGATATCAACTAAAATAGGGAAATCACAAAAACAAATTAAGATTAACTTTAAATAGAAAAAATGCTCAAAACAGGGAATCATTGAAGTTATTATGTAAAAGATCAAAACAATCAAAAAGAGGGACTAAATACAGGGGGCATAGATCTTCTACAGGGAGAGGAAAAAAAGGTGATATAGGATGATGCAAGTTAGGCTTTTACTTAGAAAAATAGGGGTAAATATTAAGGTAACCACAAAGAGGTATACAACTCCATAACTCAAAAAAAAAAAAAAAAACCAAGAAAAACATAACAACTCAGCAAACATAAATTCAACGACTATGAAAATGAGGAAGACACAATTTACAAAAAAAAACTTTTCAGCAGAAAAAAGTAAGTGGAAAAATGAAATTGTCAACAACACACACACAAAGGCTTCAAAGTGACAGCACTAAACTCATAGTTATCTATAATTACACTGAACGTAAATGGACTAAATGCACCAATGAAGAGACAGAGAGTCTCAGACTGGATAAAGAAACACGATCCGTCTTTATGCTACCTACAAGAGACACACCTTAGACTTAGAGACACAAACAAACTAAAACTCAAAGGATGGAAAAAAATATATCAAGCAAACAACAAGCAAAAAAGAGCAGGAGTGGCAATATTAATTTCTGACAAAATAGACTTTAAAGTTCAACAATTATAGTAGGAGACTTCAACACACCACTTTCAGAGAAGGATAGGACATCCAGTAAAAAGCTCAATAGAGACACGGAAGACCTAATTGCTACAATCAACCAACTTGACCTCATAGACTTATACAGAACACTCCACCCAACTGCTGCAAAGTATACTTTTTTTCCAGTGCACATGGAACATTCTCTAGAATAGACCACATATTAGGTCATAAAATAAAACTTTGCAGAATCCAAAACATCGAAATACTACAAAGCATCTTTTCAGACCACAAGGCCATATAAGTGGAAATCAATAACATATAAATCAGGGAAAAGAAATCAAATCCTTGGAAACTGAACAATACCCTGCTCCAAAAGGACTGGGTTATAGAAGACATTAAGGAGGGAATAAGGAAATTCATAGAATGCAACGAGAATGAAAACACTTCCTGTCAAAACCTCAGGGACACAGCAAAAGCAGTGCTCAGAGGTCAATTTATATTGATAAATGCAAACATACAAAAAGAAGAAAGAGCCAAATCAGAGAACTGTCCCTACAACTTGAACAAATAGAAAGTGAGCAACAAAAGAATCCATCAGGCACCAGAAGAAAACAAATAATAAAAATTAGAGCTGAACTAAATGAAATACAGAACAGAAAAACAATTGAAAGAATTAACAAAGGCAAAAGCTGGTTCTCTGAAAAAATTAACAAAATTGATAAACCATTGGCCAGACTGACTAAAGAAATACAGGAGAGGAAACGAATAACCCGAATAAGAAACGAGATGGGCCATATCACAACATACCCAACTGAAATTAAAAGAATCATATCAGATTATTACAAAAAATTATACTCTAACAAATTTTCAAACCTAGAAGAAAAGGATGAATTCCTAGAAAAACACTACCTACCTAAACTAACACAATCAGAAGTAGAACAACTAAATAGATCCATAACAAAAAAAGAGATTGAAAAGGTCATCAAAAAACTCCCAACAAAAAAAAGCCCTGGCCCGGACGGCTTAAGTGCAGAGTTCTACCAAAGTTTCAGAGAAGAGTTAACACCACTACTACTGAAGGTATTTCAAAGCATAGAAAATGATGGAATACTACCTAACTCATTCTATGAAGCCACCATATCCCTGATACCAAAACCAGGTAAAGACACCACAAAAAAAGAAAATTATAGACCTATATCCCTCATTTTTTTTTTATCCCTCATGAACATAAATGCAAAAATCCTCAACAAAATTCTAGCCAATAGAATTCAATAACATATCAAAAAAATAATCCACCACGGCCAAGTGGGATTTATACCAGGTATGCAAGGCTGGTTTAATATTAGAAAATCCATTAATGTAATCCACCATATAAATAAAACAAAAGACAAAAACCACATGATCTTATCAATGATGTAGAAAAGGCATTTGACAAAGTCCAACAACCATTCATGATAAAAACTCTCAGCAAAATAGGAATTGAAGAAAAATTCCTCAACATAATAAAGGGCATCTATACAAAAAAAAAAAAAAACCAAAGCACTATTTATTTATTTGTTTTTTATACAAAGCCAACAGCCAACATCACTCTAAATGGAGAGAGCCTGAAAGCATTTCCCTTGAGAACAGGAACCAGATGCCCTTTATCACCGCTCTTATTCAACATTGTGCTAGAGGTCCTAGCCAGAGCAATTAGGCTAGACAAAGAAATAAAGGACATCTGGATTGGCAAGGAAGAAGTAAAAGTATCTGTATTTGCAGATACAGAAAACCCTAAGGAGTCCTCCAGAAAACTACTGAAACTAATAGAAGAGTTTGGCAGAGTCTCAGGTTACAAGATAAACATACAAAAATCACTTGGATTCCTCTACATCAACAAAAACAGCACCGAAGAGGAAATAACCAAATCAATACCATTCACAGTAGCCCACAAGAAGATAAAATACTTAGGAATAAATCTTACCAAGGATGTAAAAGACCTGTATAAAGAAAACTACAAAGTACTAGTGCAAGAAACTAAAAAGGACCTACATAAGTGGAAAAACATACCTTGCTCATGGATAGGAAGACTTAACATAGTAAAAATGTCTATTCTACCAAAAGCCATCTATACATACAACGCACTTCTGATCCAAATTCCAATGACATTTTTTAATGTGATGGAGAAACAAATCACCAACTTCATATGGAAGGGAAAGAAGCCCTGGATAAGTAAAGCATTACTGAAAAAGGAGAAGAAAATGGGAGGCCTCGTTCTATCTGATTTAAAACCTATTATACAGCCACAGTAGTCAAAACAGCCTGGTACTGGTACAACAACAGGCACATAGACCAATGGAACAGAATTGAGAACCCAGATATAAATCCATCCACATATGAGCAGCTGATATTTGACAAAGGCCCAGTGTCAGTTAATTGGGGAAAAGATAGTCTTTCTAACAAATGGTGCTGCCATAACTGGATATCCATTTGCAAAAAAATGAAACAGGACCCATACCTCACACCATGCACAAAAACTAACTCCAAGTGGATCAAAGATCTAAACATAAAGACTAAAACAATAAAGATTATGGAAGAAAAAATAGGGACAACGTTAGGAGCCCTAATACAAGGCATAAACAGAATACAAAACATTACCAGAAATGACGAAGAGAAACCCGATAACTGGGAGCTCCTAAAAATCAAACACCTATGCTCATCTAAAGACTTCACCAAAAGAGTAAAAAGACCACCTACAGATTGGGAAAAATTTTTCAGCTATGACATCTCCGACCAGCGCCTGATCTCTAAAATCTATATGATTCTGTTAAAACTCAACCACAAAAAGACGAACAACCCAATCAAAAAGTGGGCAAAGGATATGAACACACACTTCACTAAAGAAGATATTCAGGCAGCTAACAGATACTTGAGAAAATGCTCTCAATCATTAGCCATTAGAAAAATGCAAATTAAAACTACGATGAGATTCCATCTCACTCCAACAAGGCTGGCATTAATCCAAAAAACACAAAATAATAAATGTTGGAGAGGCTGCGGAGAGATTGGAACTCTTATACACTGCTGGTGGGAATGTAAAATGGTACAACCACTTTGGAAATCTATCTGGCGTTATCTTAAATAGTTAGAAATAGAACTACCATATAACCCAGAAATCCCACTCCTCGGAATATACCCTAGAGATACAAGAGCCTTCACACAAACAGATATATGCACACCCATGTTTATTGCAGCTCTGTTTACAATATCAAAAAGCTGGAAGCAACCAAGTTGTCCATCAACGGATGAATGGTTAAATAAATTATGGTATATTTACACAATGGAATACTACTCATCGATAAAGAACAGTGAAGAATCTGTGAAACATTTCATAACATGGAGGAAACTGGAAGGCATTATACTGAGTGAAATTAGATGCAAAAGGACAAATATTGTAAAAGACCACTATTATAAGATCTTGAGAAATAGTACAAACTGAGAAGAACACAAACTTTTGTTGTTATGCGGGGGGAGGGTAGGAGAGGGTTATTTACTGATTAGTTAGTAGATCAGAACTACTTTAGGTGAAGGGAAGGACGATACTCAATACACGGAAGGTCAGCTCAACTGGACTGGACCAAAAGCAAAAGGTTTCTGGGATAAACTCAATGCTTCGAAGATCAGTGGAGCAAGGGTGGGGGTTTGGGGACTATGGCTTAAGGGGACTTCTAAGTCAATTGGCAAAATAATTCTATTATGAAAACATTCTGCATCCCTCTTTGAAGTGCGGCGTCTGGGGTCTTAAATGCTAACAAGCGGCCATCTAAGATGCATCATCTGGTCTCAAACCACTTGGATCAAAGGAGAATGAAGAACACCAAGGTCACACGATAACTATGAGCCCAAGAGACAGAAAGGGCCACATGAACCAGAGACTTACTTCATCCTGAGACCAGAAGAACTAGATGGTACCCAGCCACAACCAATGACTGCCCTGACAGGGAGCACAACAGAGAACCCCTGAGGGAGCAGGAGAACAGTGGGATGCAGACCCCAAATTCTCAAAAAAAGACCAGACTTAATGGTCTGACTGAGACTAGAAGAATCCCGGTGGTTATGGTCCCCAAACCTTCTGTTGGCCCAGGACAGGAACCATTCCCGAAGACAACTCATCAGACATGGAAGGGACTGGACAACGGGTTGGAGAGAGATGCTGATGAAGAGTGAGCTACCTGTAGTAGGTGGACACTTGAGACTGTGTTGGCTTCTCCTGTCTGGAGGGGAGATGGGAGGGTAGAGATGGTTAGAAACTGACAAAACCATCACGAAAGGAGAGACTGGAAGGAGGGAAGGGGCTGACTCATTAGGGGGAGAGTAAATGGGAGTATGGAGTAAGGTGTATATAAGCTTATATGTGACAGACGGACTTGATTTGTAAACTTTCGCTTAAAACACAATAAAAATTATTAAAAAAAAAAAATTGGTAGTTCAAATCTATCAGCCACTTGGAAACCCTATGGGACAGTTCTACTCTGTGGTACAGGGTTGCTATGAGTCGGACCTGAGGACAAGGGGTTTGTATGTATTTATTAATTTTTTTTTGGTTTACTTGCCATAATGAGAAATAAAATCTTGATGTGTATCACAATGTGAATGAACCTTGGAAACATTATGCTTAAAAAAAATAAATCATTTGGAATAGGGCAAATACTGTACGATTTCCTTATATGAAATAAGCAAATATATAGAAACAAAGATTTGTGGCCACCCAGGGTGGGAGGAAGGGGGAAAGCAGAGGCTTTTGCTTAGGGGGTAGCAAGGTTATGTTAACGGTGGTAGAGTAATTTGGAAAAGGTTAGTGACAATGGCTGCACAACTTGAAGAATGTCACCAGTGTTAGTGATTGGTACTTGTAGAATTTGCTGAACTGTTGTACGTTTTGTTGTGTGTATTTGCACCACAGTAATTAAATAAATAAAACAAGCAAAAAAGATAAGGTCCCTTAAAAATACGAAGACAACCTCTACTTTAGCAGTAGTTTAATGGAACAGGTTTTCAATACATTTTAATGGTTTATAGGGTTCCTAGATAGACTCATAGTAGTAGATATAGAATATGTGTGTGTGTGAATATATATATACACATAGGTATATACACACATATGTATATTCACTTTTTCTATACGAACAACTACCTGAAACAAAAATATGTTGCATTAAAACTATCATCCTACTATTGTTATAACAAACAAAACAAAAAATAAACCCACTGCCGTCTAGTCGATCCCGACTCATAGCAACCCTATAGGATGGAGTAGAATTGCCCTATAGAGTTTCCAAGAAGCTTCTGGCAGATTTGAACTGCCGACCTGTTGGTTAGCAGCCATAGCACTTAACCACTACCTACCAGGGTTCCCAACTATTGTTATAAGTGCAGAAAAAAATAGGCCTTTTTACAAATTATTTTTGGAAAAATGAATTGACATGTTTAAAAGATAATTAGATAATACCTATTTAAAAAAAAATGAATGCCCTATAATCCAGACATTTCTAGGAATAATTGCCACCAATCTAATTTTGATAGATCAGCCAATGAAAACGCCATGAATCACAACAGATTTGTCCATACCTGATCATAGGGAAAATCACTATGGGCATTAAAAAAAAAAAAAAAAATTTTTTTTTCATACTCTTCATAAATTGGGGTCTGACTGGACAGCAGCTAACAACAGCGACATCCAGAAATTTAACTCTCAATGCAAATATGTTCTGAATATTTAATAATACTTTTTTATTATATCTTATTTGTAATTGCAAAAATGTTAAACTATTTCAATGTCAATGAATGATAACTTGGCTGTATCTGTTATTATATTCATGAATTCATTATCTCACATGTCTAAAGGAAATACTGTGGATTCATAGGAGCACTGATGGCACAATGGTTAAGTGCTTGGCTGCTACCTGAAAGATCCTCTGTTCGAACCCATCAGCTGCTCAGTGGGAGAAAAGACCTGGCAATAGGCTTCCCTAAAGATTAAAAAAAAAACCTAGGAAATCTCAGGAGCAGTTCTACCCTATCATATAGGTCACTCTGCGTTAAATTCAGCCCAACGGCACACAACAAAAACACCATGGGGAAAAGTATCCAAAAATATTGATTTTGTAAAAAAAGAAAAAGCAGAATTTTGTATATAACATATTATGGTACCATTTTGTTTCATTCATCTATTCATGTATTAAAGTGTATTGAGTGCTTCATCTTTCCTACATTTTAAAATTTTTTCTAGGACATAAAAATAAAGTCGCCCTATAAAGAGTCATGGTGGTGCAATGGTTAAGTGATCCGCTGATAAACAAAAGGCTGATGGTTGAACCCAACAGCTGCTCTATAGCAGAACAGACCTGGTGATCTGCTATTGTAAAGATTAACCCACTGCCGTGGAGTTTATTCCGACTCAAAGTGACCCTATAGGACGGAATAGAACTGCCCCACAGAGTTTGCAAGGAGCTCCTGGGGGATTCGAACTTCCGAACTCTTGGTTAGCAGCCGTAACACTTAACCACTACCCACCAGGGTTTCTATGGTGAAGTTCTACTCTGTCACATGGTGTCCCTGTGAGCCAAAATCGACTGGACAGCACCTAACAGGAACCTTTATTTTGAGGAGTCCCTGCTTTGCATGGTGCAAAGGGTTGAAGTGTTCGACTGTTAATAAATGATTGGAGGTTTAAGTCCACCCAGAGGCAGCTCAGAGGAAAGCGGTAATCTACTTCCAAAAAAGGAGCCCCTGGAAGCCCTATGCAGCACACTTCTACACTGACACACATGGTGTGGCCATGAGCTGTCATTGACTCGATGGCAACTAAGAAACACAACATTTTCAAGAGAAATATTATAGTGTTACCAGAATTCAAGTAAAAACAAAATCTGTAGGATATTTTACCTCCGCAAAATTTTAAATAGCACTTTAAATGTATCATCTGTTACAAAAAAAAATAAGGAACACATCCTTTGACTCTTGTTTACTTTGATGTTGCTCTTGTTTTATAGTAAAGTTCCTTGAAAGATACAATTTTTTAGCCTTTCTGTAATTGAAAATATCTTTTTTTCACCCTCACAGTGGACATCCCTTACCTGGATAAAAAATTCTCTGATTTCAAAATAATTTTCCCCAGATTGTTAAAAGCTTTTCTCAGTTACCTTTTTTTTTTTTTTTCTTAATTTACTATAACTGTTAATATATTTGGAGCATATTTGTCATTAAATTTTTGGTAACATACAGGTATTTTTTTTTTTTTTCTCCCCTCAAGAGATATTTTTCCTTCCATTTTGGATTTTTATAAATACTTTTTTGTTAAGCAGTCTTGGGAAACTTTTATTTAAAATTTACTAGAATGTATTTTTTTAATCTATTGTGTCTTTGATTTTTAACCCACTCCATATTATTAGTGGGGCTCTTCCAGTCTGAAAATTCTTGTTTTTCTATATTTCTAGAAATTTTTCTTCTATTTTTCTTTTAATGTTTTCTCATTTTTGTATTCTCTCTACTCTCTCCTTTTTTTCTACTCTCTCCTTAGAAACCTTATTGTGTACAAATGCAGTATGATTTTATGTTTCCACAGAAAAGACACAGAGCTGTGTGAGTGGAATTTAAAGAAAAAAAAATGAGATGAATGTTCATTACTAGACAGGCAATAGTTAATTTGACCTTGAAGGATTAAAACAATTGAAGGAGTACAGTGCTTATGAAACAAAACAATATGGGACTTGGAATGAAGAATATTAAATAAAGTCAGGGATAGTGAAGACAAAGGCAAGGTCTGATTTACCACATAGCATTGCATCTAAAGAAAGTAATGAATTATGAATATTTATACATAAAATTGTTTATATAGAGAACCTGGTTTTACAAAGTATAACAACATTTGGAAGTAAAATGTAATGATTGTGATGGTAACATTTTTAATGTGTTGTTATGACTATGTCTGCCTAGAAAGAGAAATTACTTATTATGGAGAAACTTATAAAACATGCTAAGTAATTTGAATGAAAATGATCACAGGCTTTAGAGTGAGAGTATCAAATCTAAAAAATGTCAGTTTAAGATAACTGTGAGGATAAAATGGTGAATTTTGAACATCAGAAATGTACTGCAGTGTTTCTTAATGTCTTTGGGTCCAAATATCTTTAGGAAATTGAATAAATCTATAGACTCACTCCTCCTGAAATACATTCAGACTTACACAACTCACCTTACAAAGTTATCCGAATATACAATTTCTAAAACAAGGAGATTATGACAGATGAATATATAACGTGGAAACATTAAGGAAAGAATATATGGGCCGTGATACACAGTTGGCTATACCCTCCAAGTACAAGAAAACTGCATAGTAAAACAAGATAAAACCAAATTAAAAACCAAACTCACTGCCATGGAGTCGATTCTGACTTACAGAAACCCTATAGGACAGAGTAGGACTGCCCCAGAGTTTCCAGGGAGTACGTGTTGGATTAACTTGTGAATGCTCTTTTACTTCTGTGTGTGTGTGTGTGTGCGCGCGCGCACGTAATGAGACAGAAGAGAGAGTCCTGAGTAGCGTACATGGTTAATACACTTACTACTAAGAGGGTGGCTGTTCGAGTTCACCCAGAGGCACCACAGAAGAAATGACTAGTGATCTACTTCATAAAAATCAGCTGTTGAAAACCTTATGTAGCACCATTTTACTCTGACACACATAGGGGTGCCTTGAGTTGGGATTGACTGACAGCAATTAATTTTATATATCCTAACAGGGATTAAAAGAAAAGACAAAAAATGGAAAGGTAACAAGGTCTTTATCATTTTTCAGAAATGAATTCTAGTTCTAAACTGTATGTTGGAGAAATGTTGTTTCCTCTATTTATGGCTTTAATCAGCACCGGTACATCAGTTTGTCTTACTGTGAAGGCTTGAATGTTGCTGTGATGCTGGAAGCTATGGTATTAGTATTTCAAATACCAGGAGGATTATCCATGGTGGTTGAGTGTCAGCAGAACTTTCAGACTAAAACAGACCTGAAAGAAATGCCTGGTAATCTAATTCTGAAAATTAGCCATTGAAAACCTTACGGATCACAACAGAACATTTTCTGACTGTTCTGGAGGAGACATCATGCTTGGTCCCTCAGAGAGACGGACTGACACAGTGACACATCGACGGACTAGAACATGCTGGGGATTGTGATGACACAGGCCCGGGATGCATTTTGTTCTATTGTAAGTAAGGTATCTATGACTTGGAGTAGACTCTATGACAGCTATTTGTCTATCTTCAGCCTCAAAAACAGATAATTGATTCTATGTATTTCAAAACTCGATGGTGAAACCAGAAATGTGAAAAGCCATAATTTTAAATATATGCATTATTTATAATCTTTATAAAATGTAGAATATTGAATTATCTTTTCATATACACTGACCTATCTGGGAAAACCACATAAATTGTCCTTCATTTATTCATATATTCATTAGTTGTTGTTGTGGTGTGCCATCAAGTCGAGTCCAACTCATAGTGACACTGTAAGGCGGAGTAGAACTGCCCCATAGGATTTCCTAGTCTGTAATATTTTTGGGAGCAGATCACCAGGTCTTTTCTTCCACTGAACAATTGGTGAGTTTAAACCACTGACATTTTGTTAGCAGCCAAGTACTTAACCATTGTGCTACCAGGGCTCCTTATATATTTATTTAAACTACACAATTCTAGGACGGTGCTGATAGCACAACAGTGACTGGGATGGATTTGATCTTTGTCATTTTCAGCCCAGGAAATAAAAGCAAAAACCTTTGCCAGGAACTACTCAGGGGATATAGATTGTTCAATGCCGGGAATTGTTATGGGTTTACAGCTGTGAGAAAGAAAGATAACAGCACTTGCCCTTAAATTGTTCGCAATCCTGTAGTGCAAAGCAAAGCCTGTATTCTCAAGTTAGGTTGCTTGTATACCTCTGTAGCTCCATGGTAAGAAACACTACATGTGAAAATTTAAATGCATGTATAAATATGAGACTGTTTCATTCAAGAAAAGTATCATTACAGAAGAAAGTCTTGGGTTGAGTTGTTTGGAAAATCATTGTGAAGGAGTATGTGTGTTGAGTGGTCACATACACTGATGCTTTGGGTGCCTGGTGACAAATTTCCACAATGATTATGCGGGAAGGTGTTCTCCTTGCCTCTGCACTGTCAAGCTTGCTCTGACACCTTGAGTATTGGTTGTATGGGGAATGTCAGGAGATGAAACTCTTCTGATGAGTCTTAGTGTTCTCTTTTTGAGCACTGCCAATAGAAGGTCCCTTTAAAATGGTTTCTTGAACACAGGAAGAATAGGAAGGATGCTGCATGTCCATTAAAGCTAAAAAACTATTTTGTGAGCACACCAGGTTACTAAATTGACTCTTTCAGAAATAAGAGTGGAAAATACTGCAGTGAGTAGTGGAGGCCATACAGGTGTAGCTGGGGTCATGAACAGTTAATCTGATACTGTTTTTGACCACAATTGAGAGGGTCTACAATCATGTACTGTATTTTTATGCAAATAACCCATGCCTTTTGCATTTATTTGCCAGCTGTGCCTCCCCCACCCCTGAGATATGTTATTTTATTTTATTTTTTTACAGTAAAGTGAAGGATCTGCATAGTGGCATTTGAGAGGGTACCTGGGGGAGGGCACAGCCAGCAAACAAATGCAAAAGGCGCATGCTATTTGCATAAAAATATTGTAGCTTATGTGTACATACATCAATATCTTCATAAATATAATGCTCACATATATATCTCTGGAAACATATTTTATGCCTAACCCTGTGAGACTAACATACATTTTAAACTCACTCTATAACAATTAATACTTGACAGAAAGCGTATTAGGGAAATAATTGTACGCATGGGCCAAGAGAAGAGGCTGATATTTCAAATGAGTCACTTGAAATGCAATATGGACAAAATAGGGATTTGATTTAATAAATAAGCTAGAAAATAAATCACTGAGCTTATTCAGAGATAATATTTCCATTCACAGCCTACACCAACACTCAGTTCATAAGAATCCAATCATTAAAAGGTCACTTACAGTTGACCAGAATGAATTTCAACCTCCCAAAACAACCCATTACCTAAACGTAGTTTCTTATACTAAAGAAGGGAATACTTTTATAGGCAAAAATGACCATAAAATGAATGAGGGTATTTCAAGGATGTTAGGTATTTGCAAAGTAGTTCTTCATAAAAATGTTCCATTAGGAATAAAGATTAAATGTTTTCTATAGAAAATAATGATGGAGTCTAATATTGGAGGTGTCAGCTACGAAGACCACATGGTTATTGTGAGAAATAACATTTAACCTTTCTCTTGTGGCTGATGGAGGCCAATGCAGTATTTTATGATCAACATTGGCAGGTGATTTATTACCACCGTTTCTACTCCAGGAAAGCCACATTAGGCTCTGCCTTATGTATCATTTGTTATCGTCAAGCCCCCTATACACTTTCTGCATGCATAATTTCCTTGTTCTAGCAAATTTTAAACATAGAAGAGTAAATATTTAAGCAATTATTCCAGACTCATCAGAAACTATGGAGGTAAAATTGAGTAGCTAAATAGATTATGCCAGACGACGTCTGACGCAACGGTGAAGCTCTGGCTTCAGGAAGAGTGATGGCCATACATGTGAAACAACAGCTCTGCATAATGGCGCATTAGCGTAGATAGAGCAGCAACAGAGGATAAATCACAGATATTACGCTCTTCGATGGGAAAAAAATTTCGCGGAATAAATTCAGGTCAGATAGCTTTCAACAGCTTCTGTTTTCAGAGCTTACTACCTAAAAAAACCAGTCAATTGTCTGAAATTGCTTGGCAGATGCACTGAGAATAATTTCCCTATCTTTCAACCACTCTGTTTGACTTTAATGTGGGAGCAAATTTAGGACTACCAAGATAGTTCTATTTTCTAAAAGTCTATCATATATAGAGATCTATACCTATATATAGATATACATAGATCTATATATCCCTGATGAATATTAGAACCTCTATAAATATAACTTTTACTCCAGCAAAATATGGTTAATAATTGTCATTCTAAAATCCAGAATAAAGTTGTTTCCATATTTTTTAGTCAATTATCATGAATATTAACTAATAAAACGTAAGAAAAAAAATGTTTCTCCTCTTGCAGTTTTATTTTATGAAAAGCCTTCTGAATTCCCCTAGTCTCTCTCTGTTTTTTGCTGTCCTAGGAGAAATGGAGTAACTTGTATAATTCTATATCTGGACCTAATCGGCTGGCATGCTTTCCTCATCTCTGCCTGTTTTCCTATTGATACTAAGCCTGTCTGCAGAGATAATCCGTTCTCTTCAGCGACAGGCCTCCTATATGCTACTGTGACTCAGTGGGTAACTATTCATTTTGGCATGTGGTATTAAGGCTCTCGGAAACCCTGGTGGTGTAGTGGTTAAGTTCTACAGCTGCTACCCACAAGGTCGGCAGTTTGAATCCACCAGGCACTCCTTGGAAACTCTATGGTACGGTTCTACTCTGTCTTATAGGGCCGCTATGAGTCGGAATCGTTTCAACTGCAGTGGGTTTGGTGTTTTTTTGGGTTTATTAAGAATCTTATTTTTTCTCACATATAAACTAGGTTTTTCAACCTACACTTTGTAAGCTATTAATGGCATATTTTTTGTTTTTCATCTACTACTCTTTTTTTTTTTTCTTACTTCTGAGAACCCACTTGGAAGATTTAGAGGGGTTCTATCCTGGAGAAAGCAGTCAGTAACTGCAACGTATCCTTTAGATAAAAAATAGGCTCATTTTTGTTCCTCTCTATTTTAAGCAGTTTTTTTTTTTTTCTTCGATCCTTTATTATTGCCTATCGGTCAACCTGGTAAGCACCAACTATAATTCATTCCACCCATTAAAAGAAAATGATAAGTGTGTATTTCCTAAAATGTGTGTTCAGGAGCAAATATTTGTTAACTTCCGTGCCATCATGCACACTATTCTAAAGGTTTTGAATAAAGAAATTAACAATATGACTGGAACCAAAAAGGAGCATAAAGACATACAAACAAATGAATTAATAAGGGAGAAACATCAAAGGTGATTTTTATTTAGTCCAGAAGATGTATGGAGATGCTGTAAGTAACAAGAACTGGCTGATGATTAGAGGCAACAAATATGAATTTGAATCAAATATGACTGGAACTGAGTCCTACCTGTGATACATTGTCCACCTTTTGAAAAACTATGTTCCTGAACTTATGTTTCAGAATATTAAAATTGTGTTAAGTCACAGGGAAGTTAGAAGATTCTTCTTTGAAACATTTATTAAATACTAACCCATATTAGGGACTCAATGCATCTTATTTTTCTAGCTCTTTCCAATGTTTCTTAAAGTCAATCTGGAAAGAGTGCAGCTGTAATCAGAATAGTCTGACTCATGGTGTTGGCTACTTAGTCATGGTGTCCCTAGGAGTGAAATAGATATGAAATCTACTAAATATTTGCTTGATCCATACAAGTGGATGAATTCTAGGTCAAGTGATCAGCAGTCTAACTTGAAGTGCCAGAATAGAGGGTCATGGCCCCTAAATCGATTCCCAGACTTGAGTGAATTTAAAGACCACAACTCCTTGAATGAAGGGGAGATGGGTCATTTTGAGGAAAGACTCCAGTGCACAGCCAAAAACTTATACTGTTAATCTTTCTCCCAGCCTTCCCCAAAAGAATCTACAGTCTTCTATAAGAGTGACTGTTCACTGGGGAAAAGGAAATAATCAGACTTTTGGGGGATTACTGGATACTGGCTCTGAGCTGAAACTAATTCCAGGAGGTCCAAAAGGTCACTGTGGCCCACCAGTCAGAGAGGGAGCATATAGGTGTGAGGCTATTAATGGACTCTTAACTCATGTCATCTCACAGTAAGTCCAGTTAATCCCTGAACTCATCCTGTAGAGATTTCCTGTGTTCCAGAAAGCATAATTGGAATAGATATACTCAGGAATATGGACTTCCACTCACCAAAGCAGACTAGGCTACAGCCACTATTGAGTGCCCAATCTGCAACTAGCAGAGACCAACACTGAGTCCCTGATACGGCTCCATTCCTCTAGGTGATCACCCAGCAATCTGGTGGAGAGTTGATTACACTGAACCACTCCAGTCATGGAAAGAGTAGTGTTTTGTTCTTATGGAATAGGCACTTACTCTGGATATGGATTTGCTTTCCCTGCACACAATGCTTCTGCCATAACTACCATCCTTGGACTTACAGAATTACTTACCCATCATCATGGTATCCTACATAGCATTGTTTCAGATCAAGGGACTTGTTTCACAGCAAATGAAGTGCAGCAATGACCCCATGCTCATGGAATTCACTGGTTGTACTATGTTCCCCATCATCCTAAAGCAGCTGGCTTGATAGAATGATGATGCCAGCTAGGTGGCAATACCTTCAGGGTTGAGGCAATGTTCTCCAGGGGGCTGTATATGCCCTAAAGTAGAATCCAAATATGGTGCTGTTTTTCCCAAAGCTAGGATTCATAGGTCCAGGGCTCGAGGGGTGGAAATGGGAGTAGCATCACTCACTATTACCCCTAGTGGCGCACTTGCATAATTTTTGCTTCCTGTCCCCTCGACACCATGCTCTGCTGGTCTAGAGGTCTAAGTTTCAAAGGGAGAAATGCTCCCAACTGAAGACTCGTCTATGATTCCACTGAATTGAAAGTTAAGAAGGCCACCTGGCCACTTTGAGTTCCTTATGCCTCTGGATCAACATGTAAAGAAGAGAGTTACCATATTGGCTGGTGTGGTTGATCTTGACTACCAAGAGGAAATCAGGTTGATATTACATAATGGAAGTAAAGGAGAGTATGTCTGGAATGCAGGAGATCCCTTAGGGTGTCCCTTAGTACTACCATACTCCGTGATTAAAGTCAATGGAAAACTACAGGAAGCCAATTCCGACATGACTACTAATGGCTGAGATTCTTCAGGAATGAAGGTTTGAGTCACTCCACCAGGCAAAGAATCATGACCAGCTGAGATGCTTGCTGAGGGCAAAGGGAATATGGAATGGGTGATGGAAGAAGGTAGTTCTAAATGCCAGTTATAACCACATGACCAGCTGCACAAATGAGTACTGCAATTGTTATGAGCATTTCTGCCTTTTATGTGTACAACAAATATTTTTTTTTCCTTCACATATAAAATATGAGATCCAAACAGGGCTAGCGCTTTTTTGGTTGTATGTTTATTAGTTGTATCATGTTAGGGACAAATACAACTTTATAATTGTCTTTACTCAGTGATTATGTATGGTTTAAGGAGATGAGTATAGGTACCAAGTTGACAAGGGGTGGACTGTGATCATTAAGGTTGTGTGTCAACTTGGCTGGGCCGTGATTCTCAGTGTTCTGGCAGTTATGATGTAGTTTGGCAATTATATGATGACGTGATCACTTTCATAATGAGATTTGATAAAATGTGATCACCTCCATGATGGGACCTGCTGCGAGTAGACAGCCACTGGGAAGGCAGTTTCCTTGGGGGTGTGGACTGCATTGAATTGAAGTGGACTCTCTGGCAAACCTTGTGGGTTTTGTTCTCTCTGGTTCCTGCACCTGGCTCCTGTTCAACTGATCACCTGTTCTTGGAACTTGAGCTAGCAGTTTACCCGTGGTCTTGCCTCAAGATCTTGGGATTCGTCTGTCTTCTCAGCCTGTGAGCAAAAGCCCTACTACCTGCCCTGCCAATCTCAGGTTCAGTAGCACCTGTGGCTATGAGAATTAGGAAAAGCCTCCATCTTGACCTACAGATTTGGGATGTTCCAGACTCTACAAATGCCTGAGCCATTTCTTTGATATAAATCTCTTTATATGCTTTACTGGTTTTGCATCTCTAGAGATCCCAGCTAAGACACATGGGTTCATATTCAGACATACATTTCCTAGCTCTATGCACTGAGAGGGACTACAACAACCCCAGTATCAACAAGCACAGCCAGTGCCAAGGGCTTGGTATCTAAATATCATTCTCCAATAAAATGAAATAGGACTCCTTGGAGAAATGGTTGATTTTATAATATAAGATGTGTCTGGGGCATCCTCTATGGTCAGAACATAAGGAAATGCTCAAAAAGAAAGAGGCAGAGTAATGTAAAAAACAGAATTCAATCTGAAAGGGATCTCAATGGACAAAATTGGAAAAAGGAATGTTTAGCAACAAAATGAATATTATCATACTGAATTATAACCCAAAGTATAAAATATATATCCATGAGTCCCTGCTGGTATAAACTAATGATTAGACAAAAATGTAAATTAGAAACTGACTTTCCTTATAGAATTCCAAGTAATTAATGTAGCTACTTATTGAGAAGCTGGAACTTAGGATAACCTCCGAGTGTGATGTCAGTTGCACTTAATGACTTGCATCCAATGAAAAAGAAAAGACAAATGAGTTTACAGTGGAGAAAGCTGGCAAACACTACGTTAATGAAGAGACCAAGGTTGACATCTATAGTGATAAAAAAAAAAAAAACTTTTTTTTTTCATGTTATTATGTGCACCCTGATGTGATGTGGTGAGAACAGAACTTCACATCTATGTTATTCTTTCCCAAAGTCCCTAACAGTAGTCTAATCATTATTTTTTTTTTAAAAAAAAAGCCCAAATTGAAGAATATCTACAAAATACTTGACCCGTACTCTTCAAAACTATCATTATAAAAAACAATAACTAAGAAATTATCACAGACCAAAGGAAAATAAGGAGACCTGAAGACTAAATATATGGTAGTATCTTAAGCTGGATCCCAGAACAGAAAATAGACGCATTAGTGTAAAAGCTGACGAAATACAAATAAAGCCTGTATTTTCATTAATAGTAATATTTCAATGTTAATTCTTAGCTTTGATAAAAGTTTCTTAGTTATGTACCATATTAACTTTAGGGGAGACTGGGAAAAGTATATATGGGAAATCTCTACTATCTTTGCAACTTTCCTGTAAATCTAATGTTATACCAAATTACAAAGTTTTATTTTTAATTGTTTTTTTTTGTTTTATGTTTATTTTATAATTTATTTTTGTTGTTGTTGAGAATATACACAGCAAAACTTAACACCAATTCAACAATTTGTACATGTGCAATTCAGTGAAATTGATTGCGTTTTTCAAGTTGCGCAGCCAAGTTGTGCAATTCCATTTCCAAATTGTTCCTCCCAATTGACGTAACTCCTGCCCCCTAGATTTCTTATCTAATCTTTCAAGTTTCTGTTGTCAGCTTGATCCCATATAGTTCTTAAAAGAGTTCAATGTTCAAGGCTAACATTTTTTATAAGTTAAGCAAAGGAATACAACTCAGAAAGAAAAATGGAGTTTGAAGACATTATGATGAGTGAAATAAATCAATCACAAAAAGGTTAAATGCTGTTTGACATCACTTACATGAAAAGACAAGAACAGGCAAATGTATAGAGACCAAGGTTTGTTAGTGATTACCAGGGGCTTGAAGGAGGAGGAAATGGGGGTTTTGTTGCTTATGGATCACTGAGTTTCAGTTTGTGGTGATGGAAAAATTGAATTCATCAAGGGTAGGGTTGCACATATGATTAATGTAATTTATTTCAATAAATTGTACACCAGTAAAAAGTTGGACTTGCAAAGTTTTGTGATAGATATATTTACTACTACAACAACAAAAGCAACAAAAAAGACCAGCTATTGAGGTTGTTTATGTACAATCAAACACTCATGGGTTTGGGTTTCTTAATTTGGGAGTTTAGGGCCATGGTTTCATAGGATATCCCAGTTAATTGGCCTAATATGGTGTTTAGTGTTCAATTCTATCTCCTAATTTCTTGTACAGTGTCTGGGGCCTGAAAAGCTCACAAATGGCCATCCAAGGCACAACAATTGGTCTCTATTAGCCTGAAGCAATAGAGGAAGAAGGAAAATTAGGAATAGAAAAATGAAATGGAATGTGTGGTTAATTGCCTCCTTTGCCATGAGATCAAAAGAACTGGATGGCACCCAGCTACTGTTACTAAATGTTTTGATCAAAGATTCTCTAGAGGAATCCTGATCAAAAAGGGAGAAATGCAGGACATAATTTCAAATTCCCATGGAATCCAGAAACCTTAGAGCCATGGAGGCTGGATGAACCCTTGTAACTATTGTCATGAGTAATCTTTAAATCTTAAACCAAAAATAACCCCTGCAGTATTCTTTACTTGTCTTTTTAAAGCAAAAATAATAGCAATGTATCATGAGGTCAGTTTGTGACTTGCATAGTTTGCTGCTTCAACATTCCTTAATTTCTCCTAGTTGTCCTTCCACACAGTTTCTGACTTTGCCATTCCTATCTTGTCACACGGTCAGCAGTTGTAGTCACTAACTAGCTCTCCCAACAGTGCCTCAATCGGTTTACTATGATAAAGACTCTGTTGCTGTTGTGTGACTCAGTCTCTTAACAGTCATAGTTACTCCTTACCCTTCCCCACTATGTCCTATATGATTTCCCATGACAAAATTTTCTCCTTTTTCCACACTAACATCCTAGAAATCTTTAAAGAGTTCAGTAAGACTTCAGACCTCAAAACCTAGCTAACCCCACCATGCTTTCCATACATAAGACCTCTTTGACAATTCCAACTTGTTGCCCTGCACTGAGGTGTGTTGTAGTTTCCTCTCTGGGACCCGCGAGTGCTAAATTTTGTTTTCTAACGTTGCTTTGTGATCTTGTACTTTCTTATCCCACATTTGACAGATCACACATGATAGTGAAGACATCCTTTTGGTCAAATTAAAGGCACAATGTATTGTGAGGTATAGGAAGAAATAAAATATGTGAAAACAATACCCAATATATGAGTGTTTGTGGTGGGAGAATATACGTAGTGCTTCCTGAAGGTTCTTACATTATATGTGAGATTTTGTATTTATAGATTGACTCTGATAATTACAGATGTGTTAAACACCACACATCTGTCAGTTTGTTGCACTGTGGTGGCTTGCATGTTGCAGTGACACTGGAAGTTTTGCCACCAGTATTTCAAACACCAGCAGGGTCACCATTGGTGAATAGTTTTCAGCACAGCTTCCAGACTAAAACAAACTAGGAAGAAGGACCTGCCAGTCTATTTCTGAAAAAACTGGCCAGTGAAAACCTTGTGAATAGCAGTGGAACATTTTCTAATATAGTGCCTGGGAATGAGCCCCTCAGGATGGAAGGCACTCAAAATATGACTGAGGAAGAGCTGCCTCCTCAAAGAAGAGTTGACCTTAATGACATAAATGGAGTCAAACTTTTGAGACCTTCATTTGTTGATGTGACATGACCTAAAATAAGAAGAAACAGCTGGAAATGCTCATTAATAATCGGAACACAGAATGTATGAAGTACGAATCTAGAAAAATTGGAAGTTGTCAAAAATGAAATGGAATGCATAAACATTAGTGAGCTGAAATGGACTGGTATTGAACATTTTAAATCAGACAATCATATGGTCTACTATGCTGGGAATGACACATTGAAGAGGAATGGGGTCATATTCACTGTCCAAAAGAACATTTCAAGATCTATCCTGAAATATAACACTGCTAATGATAGGATAATATCCATATGCCTGCAAGGAAGACCAGATAATACAACTATTATTCAAACTTATGTACCAACTACTAAGCCAAAGATGAAAAAATTGAAGATTTTTATCTGCTTCTGCAGACTGAAATACACCAAATATACAATCAAGATACATTGGTAATTACTGGAGTTTTTTTTTTTTTTTTTTTTGGTACTATGAAAGTTAGAAATAAAGAAGAAGAAGGATCAGTATTTGTAAAATATGGCCTTGGTGATAGAAATGACAGAGGATCTCATGATAGAATTTTGTAAGACCAATGACTTATTCATTGCAAATACCTTTTTTAACAACATAAACAGCAACTAACTATAAACATGGACCTTGCCAGATGGGATGCATAAGAATCAGATTGACTACATCTGTGGAAAGACATAATGTAGAAGCTCAATATCATCAGTCAGAACAAGGCCAAGGGCCAACTGTGGAACAGACCATCAATTGCTCATATGTAAATTCAACTTGAAGCTGAGGAAAATTAGAGCAAGTCCACAAGAGCCAAAATATGGCCTTGAGTATATCCCACCCAAATTTAGAGACAATCTCAAAAACAAATTTGACACATTGAACACTAATGAAGGAAGAACAGATGAGTTGTAGAATGACACCAAGGACATCATACATGAAGAAAGCAAGGGGTCATTAAAAATACAGGCAAGAAAGAAAAGGTCCAAATAGATGTCAGGAGAGACTGAAAACTTGTTCTTGAACTTAGAGTAGTTAAAGGAAAGAAATGAAGTAAAAGAGCTGAACAAAAGATTATGAACGGCAGCACGAGAAGACAAAGTACTATAATGAAATGTGCAAAGACATGGAGTTAGGAAACCAAAAGTGTAGAACACGCTTGACATTTCTCAAACTGAATGAACTGAAGAAGGAATTTAAGCCTCAAGGCACAATTTTGAAGGATTCTATGGGGAAAATATTGACCAAAGCAGGATGAATCAAAAGGAGATGGAAGGAATACACAGAGTCACTATACCAAAAAGAACTGATTGATGTTCAACCATTTCAGGAGTTAGCATATAACCAAGAACCAATGGCACTGAAGGAAGAAGTCCAAACTGCACTAAAGCATTATTGAAAAACAGGCCTCCAGGAATTGGCAGAGTACCTATTCAGATGTTTCAACAAACAGATGCAGTGCTGAAAGTGTTCATCTGCCAAGAAATTTGGAAGAACCTGGCCAAGTGACTAGAAGAGATCTTTATTTGTGCCCATTCCAAAGAAATGCAGTCCAACAGAATGTGGAAACTATCAATGTCATTAATATCACACACAAGTAAAATTATGCTGAAAATCACCCAAAAGCTGTTATAGCAGTACACTGACAGGGAACTGCTGTTAATTCAAGCTGCATTCAGAAGAGAACATGGAATGAGGGATATCATTGCTGATGTCAGATGGATCCTGACTGAAAGCAGAGAATACCAGAAAGATATTTACCTGTGTTTTATTGACTATGCAAAGGCATAGTCAATAAAACACAGGTTTTAGGGTGTGTGGATCATAATAAATTACAGATAACATTGCAAAGAATGGGAATCCCAGAACACTTAATTCTGTGCTCATGTGGAACCTGTACATAGACCAAGATTAAGTTCTTCGAACAGAACAAAGGGATACTGTGTGTTTTAAAGTCATGAAAGGTACGTGTCAGGGCTGTATCCTCTCACCATACTTATTCAATCTGTACGCTGAGCAAATAATCTGAGAAGGTGGACTATGTGAAAAGGAACTCAGCATCAGGATGGGAAGAAGATTCATTAACAACCTGCCATATGTAGATGACACGACCTTGCTGAAAGTGAAAAGTACTTAAAGCACTTACTGATGAACATCAAAGACTATATACAGCCTTCAGTATGGATTGCACCTCAACATAAAGAAAACAAGAATCCTCACAACTGGACCAATAAACCACTTCTTGATACCCAACACACTGCCGTCGAGTCGATTCCAACTCATAGCGACCCTATAGGACGGGGTAGAACTGCCCCTTAGAGTTTCCAAGGAGCGCCTGGCAGATCCAAACATGCCGACCTCTTAGTTAAGAGCTGTACCACTTAACCACTATGCCACCAGGGTTTCCCACTTCTTGATAAGTGGAGAAAATATTAAAGCTGTCAGGGACTTCATTTTACTTGGATCCACAATGAATGCCCGTGGAAATAGCAATCAAGAATTTAAACAACTTATGACATTGGGCAAATCTGCTGCAAAAGGCCTTTTTAAAGTTTTAAAAAGCAAAGATGTCACTTTGAGGACTAAGGTGCCCCTGAATAAAGTCATGGTATTTTTAATCACCTCATATGCTTGTGAAAGCTGGGCAATGAATACAGATGACTGAAGAAGCAGAATTGACACCTTTAATTATGGTGTTGGTGAAGAATAATGAATATACAATGGACTGCCAGAAGAATGAACAAATCTGTCTTGGAAGAAGTACAGCTGCAATTGTCCTTGGAAGCAAGGATGGAGAGACTTTGTCTCATGTATTATAGACATGTTGTCAGAAGGGACCAGTCTCCGGAGAAAGACATCATGTGTGGTAGATTACAGGGTCAACCAATGGGCTCAAGCATAACAACTATTGTGAAGCTGGTACGGCACCAGGCTATGTTTCATTGTGTTGCATTAGGGTAGCACCTAACAACAACAACAAACACTAGGGAAACATTAAAATGTTAACAGACAAAAACATTTCCAATTAGAAAGCCATTAGAATAGATAAGACTGAATAAAAATATTCAAACAGGAATAAAAGTATACAGCAATACTTAGATGGGAACAACATAAAGAAGAAAAATAATTGATTTAAACACAATCATCTAATTGCATTAAATATAAATGGTGTAAACACATCAATGAAAAGTAAGAAATACTAAGGTAAGCTCACTTTATTTTATTTATTTATTTAGACTCTGGTCCATCTTCTCTGTTGGGTGGAATACTCCTGACATTGCTCAAAAAATATGGAACCTTCACGAATTTGTGTATTATCCTTGCACAAGGGCTATGCTAATCTTCTCTGTATTGTTCCAATTTTAGTATATGTGCTGGTAAAGCAAGCACAAAGTAAGCTCACTTTAAATACAAGAACAGAAATAGGTTAAAATTAAAGGATAGAAAAATTTAATACAAAGAAAATCCATAGAAAATTGGGATGGTTTTATTAATCTATGATGAAACAAATTTCAAGCATAGAGTTTCATCAGTTTTCTATTAACTAACCTTCAAGTTCACTGATCCTTTTTACTTTCTTGAGTCAAGTCTACTGATTAGCCCATCAAAGGCTTTCTTTATCTCTTTTACTATGTTTGTGATTCTTCACATATTCATTTAATTTTTTCTTATAGTTTTCACTTCTCTGCTGAAATTACTTTTCTGCTGTTTTACATTGTCTGATTTTTCCATTGGAGCCTTAAACATGGTGTGGCGTGAAGAATTTAGCTTTACCTAGAGTAAGGTGATCTTTGTCCTTAGTTCTAGAGAAATTATCCTCTGAGTAATTGACATGGGACTTCAACCGCACAACTGAGGGTTTGTGCTGGTGAGTGGAAGCTGGTCAGCCCAGAAAAAACTCACCTGAGAGGCCAATATCAACTAGACTCAGGAGACATAACTTAACCTATTATTCAGGACTGGTCAATAACAGAACATGAAAGTTCAAAGAGCTTCCAACCCAGCAAAAGAAAGCTGACACACCCTCTTTGAGACACAGAAGCTTGATGTTGAGAACCTCCCCAGATGCTGCCCATGCAGCTCTTCCTTAGGATAATCCCGATTTATATCTTTTTGCCATAATAAATCATAAGCATTTTTTTTTTTTATATAGTACTCTCCATGAATTCTGTTAATTGTTCCAGTGAATTATCAAACTGGAAGTAGAAGGTGGAAACAGCAGGTGAAAGGAGGATGTCATGTGCTCTCTCAAACTTGCAGATAATGTCTGCCTTTTTGGCAACCTAGAGAACAATGTTCTTCTAACTTGTGAGACCTGCCTTAGTTCTGGGTGACGGCACTGGGTTTAGTGTGAGAAAAGCTGGTGTTGTGTGGGCAGCTGGTGTCAGAAACAATTGAGAAGTAGGAAGGCGGGGACTGGAACTATCTTTGCATTTTTGGAATTGGATTAATGCTGATTTTTAACCATGAAGTTATCCACAGACTTGGCAATCATAGTTATTTTAAATTCCCTGTCCGAGAGTTGCAACACTGTTGTATTTGAATCTGTTTCTGATAATGGCTTTGCCTTTCAGACTGTGCTTTTCTCTCCTTTTTGTATGCTTCATTGTTTTTCTGTTTGTCTGAAAGTCAGAAATGTTGACTACAACAGTTGACATTGATTTATTTACTTACTTACCTTATGCTGGGAGATGAGCCAATTTTTCTTTCTACTAGGCCTTCATTGGGGATTTTTGAGTTAATGTAGTCAAGAGTTGGGATAGGTTTTAAGTTTGTTGCTGCTGTGTTTGCCTTCAGTGAACCAGAAGTTTACAATGACCTTATTTTTGTCTCTCTAGTAAAAAAAAAAAAAATTTTTTTTTTTTTTTAGTATTTGATGAAGGAAATCCCGGTGGCCTAAAGGTTAAGAGCTACGGCTGCTAACCAAAAGGTCACAGTTCAAATCCACAAGGCGCTCCTTGAAAACTCTATGGGGCAGTTCCACTCTGTCCTACAGGGTTGCTACGAGTAGTAATCGACTCAATGGCAATGGTTTCCTTTGTTTGTTTGCTTCGTTTTAGTATTTGATGTTTCCTTTACCCTGTGTCTCAGAGAAGGTGTATCCCTTGAAGTTCTAGCTGTATTCCACTCTGAGTTTTAGTCAACACTTGTGAGTTTGTTAGTGTGGGGGTGAGTAGCGGGGGTGGGGTTGCATTCTCTGTTGATCTGATTAAGCCTCAGTTTTAGGCAAGCAATGTAACTGGTGATCTCAGAGGCGAAGCCTTCAAAAATATTTCCCTCCTCCAAATGAGGAGAGATACTGGTGGGCGGGGGGCGAGAGGAAGGGGATGTCTTCTAGTTTATGGTGTTCTTTGTAAGTGTAAGGCATAATTATTATTCATTTTCATTAGTCCTTTTTTCCCCCCTTTAGAGACACTGTTCAAGATACTGATTTGAAGACCTAAATAACCTTATTTATTTTATTTCTTCATGTACTAAGCCTTTATATAAATCCCACCTATACCTCTCAAAAAAAAAATTTTTTTTTTTATACCTCTAATAAACACATGAACCCTTTTGTTCTGAAATAATACAAATAAATTTTCTTCTCTCCTCAAAATAGCTTTTGTGTGATTGGAAATATATATAATATATATGACACTTGTGTGTTTTAAGAAAGGAGCCCTGGTGGCATAATGGTTAAGCACTCGTCTGCTAACCAAAAGGTCAGTAGTTCAAGCCCACCAGCTGCTCCATGGGAGAAAGATGTGGCAGTCTGCTTCCGCAAAGATTTGAAGCCTTGGAAACCCTGTGGGGAAGTTCTACTCAGTCCTGTGCGGTCATTAGGAGTCGGAATCAACTTCATGGCAATAGGTTTGGTTTTGGGTGTCAAAAGAGTTTAAAGTGAATGTGCTTTCAAAGCATCGAGCTTCTTTATCAGCAGATGAATTGGCAAAGGGAGAAATATATATATATATAACTGATAAAATCTGAAGCAAGATTTAGAGAAACCGATTTCTAAATCTAGCTCTTCCATTATCACACTACATTATCTAGTTTGGTGTATTATTTATAGTTACCTTTTTTATCTTTCTGGAGGAAATTAGGGTATCTATTCTACAGCTTTCAAAGGGATGTAATTATGAGATTATATACACATACATAAATGTTTAAATAGCATACAAAATACTAACACAAGACTGCAAGATACAAACATCACGTTATATGTTTACTTGGGAGAGGCTGCTAACTGTGTGTTTTAGAGTTGTGTCTAGTGTGGGACAAGACGTATATTTGGTAGGAAGCAACAATAGGGAAGAGAGAAATGAGACAGAGCTGGAAAACATCCAATTCAAGGCATATTATCACATGTTACCATTGTGGGAAAACTGAGTTTAATTCCACTGGAAAACTGTGTCCCTTGTTCAGCAGCATATGTAGGCTACCTAAGGCAACACAGCACCCGCCATACAATAACCTTTGGTTCGAAAGGTGTTGAAACTGAATCCTTAGCTTTGGTTAAGTAGTCCATTCCAATTAGACTTACAGTTGTGAATCCACCTTAGATCAGTAGGCATGTCATTCTCATGGCAATGAAAAAGACACAAGAGAGAAAGTAGGGACAAAGAAGGGCTCCTAAGGTCTAGGCTGGACACATCACACTGACACTAAAGAAAAGTTTGCAATATAAATGCAAGTAGTATTGGGTTAATTAGTATATCACATAATTTTTATGTTTCTCTGAAAAGCTATTTGATTCACCTTTTTCAAGGGATTTTCTAATTGAGGAAAAAAAAAAAGACTGGTTTTAAGGCTACCTCAGGTTCACACTTTATTTGAACATATAAAGCTATTCTATTGAGTTAAAATTAATTAGTAGTTTTGACCTATTTAATACTTACTAAATGCAATGATCATGAACATGAGGGATGGCCTCTTTCCATTGCCCTCATTCATTCTTCTGCCCTCATTCCGTTTGCCAAAGTCCAAAGCCAAGAGAGAAAATACAATCTCCCATAATAAGGCAATAATAATTATGCTGATACAAATAGCAGTGAAGAATTCAAACTGATTCCTCATTTAGCCACATTAATTGGCTATTTTTCCATTAATCTCTCATATCCTTTTTCTAAGTTCAAAAGAGAAAAGCTAATATAAAAATACCTTCAACTGTATTGTTTTGCATACCTTCCTCAATATTTTCCATGAGTTACATGTAAGATTAATGTCTTTACTTTATGAACAATGCTTTATGAATGGCTGTGGTTAATTGCTATGCTAAACCTACTTATTATTTATTAAGGTTAAAAAGGTTATGTGATATAAAATACAGGAATAATCAATTTGATTCAAGATGCACAATATATTCATAAAGAAATTTAAAATATCTTATATGGCAATAAAAATTAGCAATGTTGGCATATTTCTTCTTAAAAGCACCTATATATATATATATATATATATATATATATATATATATGAGGTAAATAAAAAGAAAACTAGAGGCATTAGCCATTAACTAGGATGTTTGCTTTTAGAGAAATATGTTTTTTAAAAGACAACAAGAATTGAATCCGAGGAAGAACCAAAGGTTAGGTAATAAGAAGGAATTCACGTTCACTTGCCAGCAATTACGTTAGCTTACATAAGTTGAATGTTCCATGTTGTTCTGTTTGCTTTCTATACACCCTTTTGGTAGAGAGATGAGACTGACAGTAGTTTATTAGTCACATATACTCACAGCCCAGGGATGAAAACACAGCATACCATGCAGGACCAAACAGGGGTTGCACTTAGAAAGGCAGTGAAAGAGCAGGGGCTGTAGGAGGAAGGTTTTACAGTAACAAGAGTGTAGGGTGCTCCCTGCTACCCACAGAAGAATGTGATTGACCCTTTTGAATAATCGCATATGTTGGCAGAGAAATAAAACTTATTAGGTTGAGTACCAGTGAAGTTCAGTTGTTTGGGCTGATAGGAGAACTAACTAGGTGGTGAGCCTTTCCCACTAAGTTGGGGCATATCTGGTGAGAACAGGGAAATTGACAATTAGGTCTTTGGGACCCCATAAGCCTCAAAAGTATCAAGGCAGCACATGAAATGTTAGTTTTTATAATACACACATTCAAGCTAAAATTAACATAAGTTTAGTTACCTGTGTTTCTACAAAAAAATAATATAAATAGAAATATTTAGATACATTTTAACACATAGCCACAATAAAGCCTTTCCTTTGTATTTGGTATGTTATTTGAAAAGTATCTTTTTTGGAGTTTTTCCATACTGCTTCAAAGTGTTCTTCCTAAGATTGTTTATGAATAATGAAAAAGTCATTTGAAATCATTCTCAAGAGCCTTTTCATAACTAGCGGAAAATTAACAAAAGAGAATAACTTCAACATATTGAGGTGGTAGTAAAAAAGCAAATTTGAGAAATACACATAGAAATAGAAATATGAACATAAATTAATAAATACCAATAAAAACTCTAATAAATGGAATGAAATATTTGGGCTAAGATCTCATTATAAGGAGTTTGAAATTAAAATAAAAGAATACAAGTCATTTTAGATGCTATGAATTTATTATTACATGTAGGAAGAGAACAAAGTCTGCTTTAATGATGACATTCAAGAAGAAAATGAAAAGGTATTTCTAAAAATTATTCAAATTCATTTTTTTATCATGTTATTATCAACAAATTATTACCTTTCTTGGCAGCCAATCTGGCATTTGAATTAGCCATAATTTCCACACTTAATTCAACAAATATTTTCCCCTATATTTGCAGGGCAATTGTTGAAAATGTACTTGCTTGTATAAATACAAGATAGAAAACACCTGTACTTATAAAAGTGAGCTCTAAATATTTCTAGTGAAATCTGGTATTTCTTTAAAAAAATCATTTATTGTGGGCTTACTGTATACTCAATAAATCTACTCTGACATTGTCACAAAATGCAAAAAGTTACTGACACACTTGACAATACAGAAGAAAATTATTTTTTGTCACTAAAAAATTTATCTGATTACATTATCTCAAAGGAAGAAGACGTGTCTTCATCATAAATACACAGAAAATAATACCCCATGCAGAGTGATAGCTAAAAGTCACAAACCACCACAGCACATTGTAATAGTGTATCTTCAGTGAAAAAGCCAGCGAACGTTAATTATTTTTGGGGGAAGCCCGTTATAGATTTAGAGGAGGAGGATATATATTATTTAGTGTCATACTGTTATATTATTTGATGGCACATCGTTACAAAATTGACACTGTTGATTTCAGCAGAAATTATCCATCATTGTCATACCCAGCCCTGATCAATATGTTTATTTTTTGTTACTTAGATGCTAATTTACATCATTTCCCAATTTCCCCTGAGTAATCATTTAAAATCCTGGACACAACCTATAAGAATAATCAATTTTTAAACTATTTGAACACCAACCATAATTTAGAACAAGCTAGTTGCAGCAGTAGCAATGCTTGCTTCTAGGGACTAGCCTCCAAAATAACCCCATAGGGCACCGAATGAAGCTCACAAAGATATGAGATCCAAACTGAGTTGCTCTTAACTTTCAATGGGTGAACAATTATGCACATCCATAATTGTCAATATGGCACCTCTCGAGAGACACCAGAATCTCTGGGCAGAGAGCCAATAAAACTTATGTTCAGTTACATGGGGCCAGCTGGACACCTGGCAGGTGCATAGTGTAGGATAACTGCTCCAGTCCACACTCTTTAACCCTCCAGTGACTTTGCCATTCTGAGATGCTTCATTGGCAAACAGGTCGTGACAGAGATTATTAAAGTATCACATGTATAGATTACAATAATGAGGACACCAGGAGCACCCGAAAGGTAATATTCTAAAATAAGCAAACAGACAAACGAGAAAGCTGCATGACAATTCTGCAGACTTAGTGTACGTGCTCACTTATTGAAGGCCATTCTCTGATTATCTTTTTAAATACACGTAACTCGAAGTGAAATGTATTGAACAATATCATTAATATCACATGCAACTAAAATTTTGCTAAATATGCTCCAAGAATGGTTGCAGCAGCACATCAACAGGGAATTGTCAGAAGTTCAGGCCGATTCAAAGAGGACACGGAATGAGGAATATCACTGTTGATGTCAGATGGATCTTGGCTGACAGCAAGAATACCAGAATGATATTTACCTGTGATTTATTGACTACAAAAAGCCTTTTGATTGTGCTGATCATAACAAATCATGGGTAACTTTGCAAACAACGGGAATTGCAGAACACTGAACTGTGCTCATGAAGAACCTATACGTACAACAAGAGGCAGTCATTTGAACAGAACAAGGTGATACTTCATTGTTTAAGATCAGAAAAGGTGTGTGTCAGGGTTGTATCGTTTCACCACACTTATTCAATCTATGTGCAAAGCAAGTAATCCAAGCAGCTGGACTATATGAAGAATGCAACATCAGGATTGGAGGAAGGCTCATTAACAATCCACAAAATGCAAATGACACAAACTTGCTTGCTGAAAGAGAAGAGGACTTGAAGCTCTTACTGATGAATCAAAGATTATAGCCTTCAGTATGGATTATACCTCAACATACAGAAAACAAAAATCCTCACAACTGGACCAACAAACAATATCATGGTAAACAGAGAAAATATTGAATTAGTGAAGGGTTTCATTTTACATAGACCTACAATCAACACCCATGGAAGTAGCAGTCAAAAAATGAAAGGACATATTGCATTGGGCAAATCTGCTGCAATAGACCTCTTTATAGTGTGGAAACCAAAGATGCGACTTTGAGGACTAAGGTGCACCTAACTCAAGCCAGGATATTTTCAATCACCTCATATGCGAACAAAAGCCAGACAAACAATAAGAAAGATGGAAAAAGAATTGATGCCTTTGACTTAAAGTGTTGATGTAAAATATTGATTATACCATGGACTTCCAGAAGAGGGAACAAATCTGTCTTAGGATAAGTATAGCCAGAATGCTCCTTAGAAACAAGGATGGCAAGACTTTGTCATATGTACTTTGGACAAGTTATCGGGAGAGACCAGTCACTAGAAAAGGACATCATGTTTGATAAAGTAGAAGCTCAGCAAAAAGGAGAACTCTCAACGAGATGGATTGACAAAGTGGTTCGGCAACGGGCTCAAACATAGGAATTATTGTGACAATGGGACAGGATCAGGCAGTGTTTTGTTCCATTGTACATAGGGTCACTATGAGTCAGAACTGACTCAAGGACACCTTACAAAAAGAGGAGCTAACCTAAAATATTCCATTCTTGGACATTAGAGAATCGTACTGATGTGGATTTCATGGTGGGTAAAGGCCACTACTTAGGATACACCTGTTCCTAACAGTTTCCTTAAAATTTTATTCCTGAAACCAAATAAACTGGTTTGCTGGCCACACTTTCCACACAGGCCATCACTAATCCCAGGGAGGTTTTATCAGAGGAAAGATGCACAAATGATTAGATAAAGCCCCATTCAGAAGTCACTATTACTTTCAAGTCATATACCTCTTGGGCCTCTAAAGGCAATGGGATTACATAAAATTGTTGCAGGAAAAGTGGCCTCATTTGTATTTGTTCAATGGGATAATTTATTTTAAGATCTAGGTATAATTAAAATATATGTTCTTTTTATAAGGAATATAAAAAAGATTGCCAATGTGTTCTTTTGGCGAGGTTGTAGGGAAACACACATTGCTGGTGGAAATACATAGCGAAAAGGAATTTGACGATATCTACCAAAAATGTGTACTGATTTGTCCCTTTAATGAAAAATCCCTCCTTTAGGCATCTCTTCCAAAGATTTCCTGGCAAAACATTGAAATGGCGTATAGGGTCGCTTTCAGTCAGAATTGACTGGATGGCAATAGACATTTATTGTTTTCATATTTGTCGAAAAAAGACGGGAAGAAATCTGCAGGAATTTGTTGAATCTACGATGCATCCCTGCAGTGGAATACAGTACATCTCTAAAAATAACAAGAAAGCTCTTCCTACCCCGCTACAGATTAGCCTCTAGAAAATATTGTAAAGCTAAAGAATAATGCAATTACTATGGTAACATTTATTAATGAAAGGGGGTAAAAAAGAAGGCTAAATATATATGTATATATAGAATTAGAAGCAAAAAACTAAAACAAATAAAAAATGTTATCCATAAAGAAAAATTTTTTAAGTTTTATTTGCTTTAATTGAAAGTTTACAAATCAAGTCAGCTTCTCATACAAAAATTTATATGTATCTTGCTCTCTATTCCTAATTGCTCTCTCCCAATGAGACAGCATACTCCTTCCCTCCACCCTGTATTGCCGTGTCCATTCAGCCAGTTTCTGTCCCCCCAGCCCCTGCCACCTCATCTCCCCTCCAGACAAGAGCTGCCCACATAGTCTCATGTGCCTACTTGAGCCAAGAAGCTCACTCCTCACCAGTATCATTTTCTCTCTTATAGTCCAGTCTAATCCCTGTCTGAAGAGTTGGCTTTGGGAATGGTTCCAGTCTTGGGCTAACAGAAGGTCTGGGGACCATGACCTCTGGGGTCCTTCTAGTCTGTCAGACCATGAAGTCTGGACTTTTTACTACAATTTGAGGTCTGCATCCCACTGCTCTCTTGCTTCATCAGGGGTTCTCTGTTGTGTTCCCTGTCAGGGCAGTCCTCAGTTGTAGCTGGGCACCATCTAGTTCTTCTGGGCTCAGGCTGATGTAGTCTCTGGTGTATGTGGCCATTTCTGTCTTTTGGGCTCATAATTACCTTGTGCCTTTGGTGTTCTTCCTTCTCCTTTGGTCCAGGTGAGCTGAGACCGATTGATGCATCTTAGATGGCTCCTTGCTGCCGTTTAAGACCCCAGATGCCACTCACCAAAGTGAAATGCAGAATGTTTTCAGTAAAGAAAAAATAAAGAGAAAAGAAATGGAAACTGCACTTTTCTAAATGTATCTTGTTTTACATACTAGAATTTAGAGCTTTCTAATTGTTTTGCAGCCCTGGTAGCACAGTGATTAGGAGCTTGGCTGCCAGCCAAAAAATCGGCAGTTCAAATCCACCAGTAGATCCTTGGAAACCCTACGGGGTAGTTTTACTGTGTCCTAGAGGGTTGCTATGAGTCACAATTGACTCTACAGCAGGGGGTTTGTTTGTGGGTTGCTTTTTTTTGCATAATTATAGAATAAAATTAAGTCAAAATTAATAAAACAATTCCTAAAAATTAAGAACAAAACCAAACTAAATTATCAATCTGATGACTTAACCCACAGAAAGAATTGTTTTGAGAAACCATAAAGCACACCAACCTAACTATGCATCATTATTTGGTTATATCAAGTTTTAAAAGAACTGAAAAGAAATCTTAAGCCATATTTAGGACCTTACTGATAGTAATAATATTAATGTCTTTTTTTTTATGTAGATGAATAGATAAAAAGTCTTTAGGAAATGAGATTTTCAGAATAAGAGCAAAGAGATAAAAATAGAAAAGCAAAACATTTTAGTAAAAATCCTGTACTCTTAAATTTTGATTGTAACTAGAATATGTACTCTTAGTGTGCATTTTTTTCTTTTTTTTCTTTTCCAAATTAAAAAAATAAAGTATATTTTCTAGCTGTTAAAAGTAAAATACCTAGAAACAATGGTCAACTTAAATTATAGAGAATCCAGATTGAATCCCTAAATACTAATCTTTTTAAAATAAATCAAGACTTCAGGGAGAAATGGCAGATTCTAGTCTATGATAAAGGAGCCCTGGTAGCTCAGTGGTTAAGCACTCAGCTGCTAATGGAAAAGTGGCAATTCGAACCCACCTGTGACTCTGTGGAATAAAAGAGCTGGCAATTTGCTCCCTAAAAATTACAGCCTAGGAAGCCCTATAGGGCAGTTCTCTTCTGTCACATAGGGTCACTATGAGTTGTAATCGACCAGATGGAACACAACAACAGTCTGTGATAAGAACTATACAATATGAGCCTCCAAGGATTTTTCATTCAAAAAGCAAGAGAAGCTGTCAAAGATTATTAGAGATCTGCTGGAAAGTCAGAGGGTCTGGGTGATGCAAACCATTAGCACACTTGGCTGCTAACAGAAAAGTTGGCTGCTTGAGTCCACCAAGAGTCACCTCTGAAAAAGACCTTGTGATCTACTTCCAAAAGCTCAGCCACTGAAAACCCTGTGGAGCACAGTTCTCCTTTGACACTCACGGGGTCTCTTCCAATTGATTTGTTTGGAAATTCACATGAGTCAAAATGAACTTGCTTCCACTGGTTGAGTACAGTAAAATTTAAATATCAAAATATATGACTTCAATGATTGCTTCAATCATGCAATTAGGAAGCATACATACAGAGTTTAGTTACAACAAACCTTTACTTACATATTTTTTTTCCTGTTTGTGTCTGCTATGTGTTACATACAACTATTGAAGGAATCAGCGCATCTGTGTGAATGCCGTCTCTGCTTTGTGGTAAGAGAAGCTGAGTCATGAGGATGTATCTTAATCATGTGGACAGTAGAGACACTCCACATTTCATAGTACAGTGTTAGCTGACAGGTTTGCTATAATGTTAGCATGAAGTACTTACCTCCGAAGAAAGTATTCAAAGTGCTTCTTGAGAAAAGTTTTAAATGATTTGGGTTTATTTTTTAACAAAGTCTTATCCTTTTAATGGATAATATTGAAGCAGACTTCATTTTTTTTTTAATTTTTATTGTACTTTAAGTGAAAGTTTACAAATCAAGTCAGACTCTCCTACAAAAATTTATAAACACCTTGTTATATACTTCTAATTGCTCTCCCCCTAATGAGACAGCACACTCCTTCCCTCCACTCTCTCTTTTTGCTACCAATTGGCCAGTTTCTGATCCTCTCTACCTTCTCACCTCCCCTTTCACACAGGAGATGCCAACATAGTCTAATGTGTCTACTTGATCAAGAAACTCATTCTTCACCAGTATCATTGTCTATGCCATAGTCTAGTCCAATCCTCGTCTGAAGAGTTAGCTTTAGGAATGGCTCCTGTCTTGAGCTAACAGAAGGTCTGGGTTTAGTCTCAGTCAAACCATTAAGTCTGGTCTTTTTACAAAAACTTGTAGACGGCCGCTTGCTAGTGTTTAAGACCCCAGACACCACTCTCCAAACTGGGATGCAGAATGTTTTCTTAATAGATTTTGTTATGCCAATTGATTTAGATGTCCCCTGAAACCATGGTCCCCAAACCCCTGCCCCTGCTACGCTGGCCTTCAAAGCGTTCAGTTTATTCAGGAACCTTACTTGCTTTTGGTTTAGTGCAGTTGTGCTGACCTCCCCTGTATTTGTGTTGTCTTTCCCTTCACCTAAAGTAGTTCTTATCTCTATCTAATCAGTGAAAATCCCTCTCCCTTACTCCCTCCCTCCCCACTCTTGTAACCATCAAAGAATACTTTCTTCACTGTTTAAACTATTTCGTGAGTTCTTATAATAGTGGTCTTATACAATATTTGTCTTCTTGCAGCTGACTAATTTCACTCAGTGTAATGCTTCCCAGGTTCCTCCGTGTTATGAAATGTTTCACGGATTCCTCACTGCTCTTTATCGATGTGTAGTATTCCATTGTGTGAATATACCATAATTTATTTATCCATTCATCCATTGATGGGCACCTTGGTTACTTCCATCTTTTTGCTATTGTAAACAGTGCTGCAATGAACAAGGGTGTGCATATATTTGTTTGTGTAAAGGCTCTTATTTCTCTAGGATATATTCCAAGGAGTGGGATTCCAGTATTGTATGGTAATTCTATTTCTGTTTTTTTAAGGAAGCACCAAATTGATTTTCAAAGTGGCTGTACCATTTTACATTCCCACCAGCAGTGTATAAGTATTCTAGTCTCTCCACAACCTCTCCAACATTTATTATTTTGTGCTTTTTGGATTAATGCCAGCCTGTCGGAGTGAGATGAAATCTCAATGTAGTTTTGATTTGCATTTCTCTAATGGCTAATGATTGTGAACATTTCCTCATGTATCTGTTAGCCACTTGAATGTCTTCTTTAGTGAAGTGTCTGTTCATTTCCTTTGCCCAATTTTTAATTGGGTTATTTGTCTTTTTGCAGTATCATGTAAATGAAGCAGGCTTCATTCTTAAAAATCCAATTAATCCCTAAATACTGTCACACCTTGTAAATATATATATATATATATACCCAAAACTCCTTGCTGTTCAGTTGAATTCCAACTCATAGCAACCCTATAGGATGGAGTAGAACTGCCCCATAAGGTTTCCAAGGCTGTAATCTTTATGGAAGCAGGCTGCCACTTCTCAGAGTAGCAGGTGAGTTCTAACTGCTGACCTTTTGGTTAGCAGCTGAGTGCTTAACCACTGCACCACAAAGTCTCCTTTTTGTAAATACAGTAGAGACTAAAAGAACAAGAAAGAGTCCCTGGGTAACCCAAATGGCTAAGTGCCCTACTATTAGCTGAAAGATTGGCAGTTCAAACCCATCCAGAGGCCCTTTAAAAGACAGGCCTAGAGACCTGTTTCTGAAAGATCACAGCCTTCAACACCCTATGGAGGAGTTTTATTCTGAATACACGGGTTGCCATTAGTGGAAACTTACTCAATGACAGCTAACAACGACAAGAGAGCAGACTCTTCACTTACTTCCCTTCATCCTCTGACACTCACAGACACTGAAGACTCTTATGAGAGGTCACTTCCGAGTTGAAAAACGGTTTCCCAAGCTAAGTTTAGTAACAGGCTCAAGAAAGAGTTCTATTATTTTGCAAAAGCAAATGGGAGAACTTTGTTATTTTGTGCTAAATTTTCCTTTTACAAAAATAAATTAAGAATGGGTAAGTACATAAATGAATTTGGAAACAATAAGACCAGTTACATGGCATTTAATTTTTTTTACTAATATTAATTTTCTTCTTGATAATTTGCTGACATTATTTAAAAAAGGGGGAAACCAGAAAAATAGCTTTAAAAACCAGCTTAAGAATTGTTATAAAGGTGTATATACCAATATAAATATCAGATGTTTAAAATAATATTAAATTGTTAAGCAAAACTTTTTAGTAATATTCAAACTGTTGAAATTTTTAGTACAATATATATTGTTAGCAAATTTAAAAGAGTTTACAGAGATAAATTTTTATAACACACATAAATTCAGTACATTTGTAAAATAAGACTTTTAAAAAACTCATCATTTAGTGAATTATTTTTAATTAATTTGCTGAATTTTTTTCTCAGTGAATTGACCTAGAGCTAAGGGTGCATTGCCTGACAAGTCATGGCAATGTGACCTACTATGATTTTCCTCACTACTGTAAAACTGAGGTTTTGAACCGTATAGTTGCTCAAGATACAGTTGATACCTTAATAAGTAAATGTTCAATATGGCAAAAGAAAGAATATTTAATTGGACCATCTTTTCTGATTGAAAATAAATGAAAGTATTTAACCAAAGGTGACAAGAAACTTCAAATCAAATTCCAGATATAGAAGTAGGAAGCAACTATGGTGACCTGAAGAAATACCAACAGAAACATTTTAAGCCTTTTATTTATCCTTTTTCCTTAGAGTAGTCACTCTGAGTTGCTTCAGTATCATTTTAACTGTAAAATTCACTTTTGACGTATTATTAATTGTAGCTCTAAGAAAAATAAAACATGTTTTCACTTACGCGCTACAGCTGCTCAATATTTGAAGGTATCATTTATTATGTTCCTCAGGCTTTTACAAGCTAAACATTCCAAGTTCCCTCAAGTGATTCATACATTACACTTCCATCTCCTCGTGTTATTCTCTATTCCCCTAAAAATTTGACTGGCAGAACCAGAAAGTTCCAAGCATATTCTGACCAGCATGTATGATATATCACTCCTCTACTTAGATATGTTTTTAAAAGGTATATTGATGTTTTATTTGTTTTGAGACCTAACCCTTCAACCTCTTAATAGCCATAGTCACTTACATTGACTTTGTGACTAATTGATTTCTCCAACTGTTTTCACTGAAGTTCTTCTCAAAGATGCACTATTTTGTATTTATAGCTAAATGTATTTTGCATTTATTCCTAAAATGTATTTATTCAATAAGTATCTATACACTACCTACTATATTACCAGGACTAAGTTAGGCACTGTAGAGGCAGGGTCAAAGAAAATGACAGTCTAGTGGCTAAGGCAGAGAAAAAGACTAAAAAAAAGGAAGAAAAGAAGGGAGACAGGGAGGGAGGGAGAAAGGCAGAGAGGGAGGGAGAAAGAAGGAAGGAAGGACGAAAGGAAGGAAGGAATAGAATTAAAAATGTTGACAAATAAGCAAACGATGCTGTGAGAGAAATGTAGATGATGAGGCAACAAATTTAAATATGATGCTTAGGAAACCTTAGAAGGAGGCAATATTTAGTATAAAATTTAAAATATGACATACATCTACTTTCGAGTTTGTGGCATAATAAAAATGTCCATGAATTCATTCTCTTTTTCATATCAAAAAGTAGGATATAACTGATAAACCACTGGCCAAACTGACAAAAGAAAAACAGGAGAGGAAGCAAATAACCTGAATAAGAAATGAGATGGGCGATATTACAACAGACCCAACTGAAATTAAAAGAATCATGTCAGATTACTATGAAAAACTATACTCAAAGAAATTTGAAAACCTAGAAGAAATGGGTGAATTCCTAGAAACACACTACCTATCTAAACTAACACATACGGAGGTAGAACAACTAAATAGACCCATAACAAAAGAAGAGATTGAAAAGGTAATCAAAAAACTCCCAATAAAAAAAAAACCCTGGCCCAGATCGCTTCACTGCAGAGTTCTACCAAACTTTCAGAGAAGAGTTAACACCACTACTACTCAAGGTATTTCAGAGCATAGAAAAGGATGGAATACTACTAAACTCATTCTATGAAGCCACCATATCCCTGATACCAAAACCAGGTAAAGACACCACAAGAAAAGAAAATTATAAACCTATATCCCTCATGAATGTAGATGCAAAAATCCTCAACAAAATTCTAGCCAATAGAATTCCACAATATATCAAAAAAATAATTCACCATGACCAAGTGGGATTCATACCAGGTATGCAGAGATGGTTCAACATTAGAAAAATAATAATGTAATCCACCACATAAATAAAACAAAAGACAAGAATCACATGATTTTATCAATTGATGCAGAAAATGCATTTGACAAAGTTCAACACTCATTCATGATAAAAACTCTTAGCAAAATAGGAATAGAAGGAAAATTCCTCAACATAATAATGGGCATTTATACAAAGCAGCCAACATCACCCTCAATGGAAAGAGCCTGAAAACATTCCCATTAAGATCGGGAACCAGACAAGGATGCCCTTTATCACCACTCTTATTCAACATTGTACTGGAAGTCCTAGCCAGAGCAATTGGGCTAGATAAAGAAATAAAGGGCATCCAGATTGGCAAGGAAGAAGTCAAAGTATCTCTATTTGCAGATGACATGATCTTATACACATAAAACCATAAGGAATCCCCCAGAAAACTACTGAAACTAATAGAAGAGTTCAGCAGAGTATCAGGATACAAGATAAACATTCAAAAATCAGTTGGGTTCCTCTACACCAACAAAAAGAACATCGAAGAGGAAATCACCAAATCAATGCCATTTACAGTAGCCCCCAAGAAGATAAAATACTTAGAAATATATCCTACCAGGGATGTAAAAGACTTATACAAAGAAAACTACAGTACACTTCTGCAAGAAACCAAAAGAGACTTACATAAGTGGAAGAACATACGTTGCTCATGGATAGGAAGACTTAACATTATAAAAATGTCTATTCTACCAAAAGCTATCTATACATTTAATGCAATTCCAATCCACACCCAAAGGACATTCTTTGAGGTGGAGAAACAAATCACCAGTTTCATATGGAAGAGAAAGAGGCCCCAGATAAATAAGGCATTACTGAAAAAGAAGAGCAAAGTGGGAGGCCTTACTTTACCAGATTTTAGAACCTATTATACCGCCACAGTAGTCAAAACAGTCTGGTACTGGTACAACAACAGATACATGGTCCAATGGAACAGAATTGAGAATCCAGACATAAATCCATCCACATATGAGCAGTTGATACTTGACAAAGGGCCCAAAACAGTTAAATGGGGAAAAGACAGTCTTTTTAACAAATGCTGCTGGCATAACTGGATATTCATATGCAAAAAAATGAAACAAGACCCATACCTCACTCCATGCACAAAAACTAACTCAAAATGGATCAAAGACCTAAATATAAAATCTAAAACAATAAAGATCATGGAAAAAAAAATAGGGACAATGTTTGGAGCCCTAATACATGGCATAAATGGTGTAGAAAACATTATAGAGAATGTAGAAGAAAAACTAAATAACTGGGAGCTCCTAAAAATCAAACACTTATGCTCATCCAAAGACTTCACCAAAAGAGTAAAAAGACTACCTAAAACAGACTGGGAAAAAGTTTTTAGCTATGACATTTCTGATCAGTGCCTGATCTCTAAAATCTACATGATATTGCAAAAACTCAACTGCAAAAACACAAATAACCCAATTAAAAAATAGGCAAAAGATATGAATAGACACTTCACTAAAGAAGACATTCGGGTAGCTAACAGATATATGAGGAAATGTTCACAATCATTAACCATTAGAGAAATGCAGATCAAAACTTCAATGAGATTTCATCTCACTCCAACAAGGCCGGCATTAATCCAAAAAACACAAAAGAATAAATGTTGGAGAGGCTGTGGAGAGATTGGAACACTTCTACACTGCTGGTGGGAATGTCAAATGGTACAACCACTTTGGAAACCAATTTGGTGCTCCCTTAATAGAACTACCATATGATCCAGCAATCCCACTCCTTGGAATATATCCTAGAGAAATAAGAGCCCATACACAAACAGATATATGTACACCCATGTTTATTGCAGCACTGTTTACAATAGCAAAAAAGATGGAAGCAACCAAGGTGCCCATCAGCAGATGAATGGATAAAGAAATTATGGTATATTCACACAAGGGAATACTACACATCAATAAAGAACAGTAAGGAATCTGTGAAACATTTCATAACATGGAGGAACCTGGAAGGAAGGCATTATGCTGAGTGAAATTAGTTGCAAAAGGACAAATATTGTATAAGACCACTATTATAAGAACTTGAGAAATAGTTTAAACTGAGAAGAAAACATTCTTTTGTGGTTACTAGAGGGGGGAGGGAGGGGGGGTGGGAGAGGGGTATTCACTAATTAGTAGATAAGAACTACTTTAGGTGAAGGGAAAGACAGCACACAATACAGGGGAGGTCAGCACAATTGGACTAAACCAAAAGCAAAGAAGTTTCCTGAAGAAACTGAATGCTTCGAAGGCCAAAGTAGCAGGGACAGGGGCCTGGGGACCATGGTTTCAGGCGACATCTAAGTCAATTGGCATAATAAAATCTATTAACAAAACATTCTGCATCCCACTTTGAAGAGTGGCATCTGGGATCTTAAACACTATCAAGCAGCCATCTAAGACGTATCAATTGGTCTCTACCCACCTGGATCAAAGGAGAATGAAGAACACCAAGGACACAAGGTGATTACAAGCCCAAGAGACAGAAAGGGCAACATGAACCAGTGACTACATCAACCTGAGACCAGAAAAACTAGATGGTGCCCGGCTACAGCCTATGACTGCCCTGACAGGGAACACAACAGAGAACCCCTGAGGGAGCAGGAGAGCAGTGGGATGCAGACCCCAAATTCTCATAAGACCAGACTTAATGATCTGACTGAGACTGAAAGGACCCTGGTGGTCATGGCCCCCAGGCCTTCTGTTAGCCCAGGACAGGACCCATTCCCGAAGCCAACTCTTCAGACATGGATTGAACTGGACAATGGGTTGGAGAGGGGTGCTGGTAAGAAGTGAGCTTCTTGGATCAGGTGGACACTTGAGACTATGTTGGCATCTCCTGCCTGGAGGGGAGATGAGAGGGTGGAGGGGGTTAGAAGCTGACGCAATGGACACCAAAAGAGAGAGTGGAGGGAGAGAGCGGGCTGTCTCATTAGGGGGAGAGTAATAGGGAGTGTGTAGCAAGGTGTATATGGGTTTTTGTGTGAGAGACTGACTTGATTTGTAAACTTTCGCTTAAAGCACAATAAAAATTATTAAAAAAAAAAAGCAGGGTATATGTTTCCATATCTTGAATGTCAGGGAATTCTGTGATTGCTTTGACCAATATGGCAGAAGTAACATTCTAGGCATCAGGTTTAAGTATGTACCTTCCTGTTTCAATCTCTTGGAACACTCTTAGAGCCTGAAATGCTATATCCAAATATCCTGCTAGTGGAAAGGCCTTGAGATTACAGGAAAAGGGAGAGTGGGCCTGCAGAGGCCTGTCTTAAATCTTCGCCACTAAGATACCAAGTTTGTGAATGAAGTCATCTTGAACCTACTAGACCAAATCAGGCATTAGATGTATGACATTGAGCAAATCTATTCCATACAATGTGCAACAGAATTGACCAGCTAAATACTGCCTGAAATTCGAATCTGCACAAACATGAGATATAATAAAAAGATTGTTGTTTTAAGCCACTCAATTTGGGGGTACTTTTTTTTTTTTTTTTCACAGTTATAGATACCTGAAACAGAGGTAGAGGGTGGATTTTTAACCTAAGAAGAAATGACAAGTACCAAAATCTTTAAGTGAGAAAGAGCTTGGGGTTTTGAAAAGCTCACGGACACTTATCTAGGGGTGATACATGAGATGGAAGAATAGACATGGATTAGATAATACAAGGCCTTAACGGTCAGGGTAAATTGATTGGAATTTATTCTAAATGCTATGGCAAATGATTAAATTTTTTTTTTTTTTTTATATCTAATTGCTAAACACAGAATGAGTTGGAACAAATAAGAGTGATTGTATGCAGACACTTAGTAGGCTGTCACAGTAGTTCAGTAAAAAGTTAGGGGTGGCATGGATATAGTGATGGCAGAGGAAATGAGAGGACATATATGTATTTGAGATACATTCAGAGATTAAGTCAACAGGATTTGCATTCCTCATAGACTGAATGTGGGAGATGGTAGGAAGGAAAAGAATCAGTGATCACATTCAATAGGCGATGTCATTTATTAAGGGGTAAAATTATTGAGAGAAAACAAGTTCATTCATAGACAAAAATCTATGTAAATTCAATCGCCAAAACAGGAGGCTTAATCAAATTCCCTCTTTCCCATTTCTCCATTGTCTTTGACACCAGCCCACTCAAAGTGGCATTTTCTCTCTCTGACCCTAGCAACCCAGAGCTAGGTTAGATTTTCTAAGCTAAGAGCACACTGTCCTTCAGACTGCCAAATAAGCAGATGCCAGCCTTAAGCTTGAGCATCCGCAAGACGCCTTTACTTTTGCCCTACTGGCTGCAAATTTGGGGTTTTCCTACTATCCTTTCAGAAAGTCAGCTGATAGCTCAGGGTCCTTTCCTGGACTCCCTCGCTTTCTCCTGCTGGCTCCTACTACTCCTTTAGGTTCAATAATTCACTGGAATGACTCACAAGACCCAGAAAATACTTATGAATAGAGGTTTATTATAGCAAGGAAATGCAAATCAGGATCAACATAAAGAAGAGATACATGGGAAAGGTGCAGAAGTGTTTCCAATGGAAAGCTTCCATGTCCCAAAAAGGGTATACCACTCTCCCACACATATATAGCTATCTTTCACCAGCCAGAAAGCTCCTGGAGTATTTGTGTCCACAGTCTTTATTGGCTTCATGACATATACATGTAATGAACCTCATTGCATATGCATGGCATGGACCTCATTGCTTAAGCATGATTGAATCATGCTCCCCTCCCTCCCTGACGTCACCTGGGATCAGGCCATGAGCTGGTCCTGGCTTGGCCAGCCCCTCACTCGTTAGTACAAATCCACTAGTATAGTCTTTACGCCACCATAACAAAAGACACCTCGATTATTCAGGAAATTCCAAAGGTCATCTCAGGAACAAAGGACACTGGCCACATTGCTCTCTATAAGATGATTTATTATCTCACAGGGGAAGTGAAGCGTTCTATCTTGGACTTTATTGAGATTGACGTATTTAAGTAGTGGTGTAGTACAGAGAGCAGGGTATTACGAGTGGTGCTCAGAAACAAGATTTAGGTAAGGAATTTGTATTAGGAAGTAATCAGAAATCAATAGAAGATAAATTCTTGGAAATCACTGAGATATCTTAAAGAATGAAGGCCAATATGTAAACTCTAAGGAATCTCCAAATTAAGAGAGTAAGAGGGTGATCAAACAGAAGAAACTGAATATAAGGGAACATTGAAATGGAAGCAAAAATAAGAGCTGGATTTCTGAAAGGAGAAAGCGTTGAGTAGGTGAAACATCTAAAAAGAAAGACATGTGTCTATTGAATTTGATAACATGAAATACAGAGACTTGATGCTAATAATTAAAGCATGGGGGAGATCAAAAGCCAGATATTGGTTATTTGGAGATTAAATGACTGTTTCGTAATTGGAGGCGGCAAGTCTAGATAATTCTCCATTTTGAAGGGGAGAGATAAATGTAGTAATATTGAGTTATGTGGTTGAAGAATTGTTTTTTATGTTTTTAATGGGGCGTCTAGGTCATATTAGTGTGTTAATGGTGGTGGTCTACTAGAAATGATTGCTGATGAATAAAATTAAGATTGTTGATATAGCAAAATTATTGAAATAGTGGAAGAGTGTGGAATCCACAGTACATGCAAAGCTATTGAATAGTGGTAGGCTTCCTCCTCTGTGATAAAATAGGATGAAAGAACTAGACAGATGCAAGCATAGGAATATTTGATTGATTGGTTGATTGCAGGTTGAAAGAAGAGCAATTCATTTCTGTGATTTCCGTTTTTTTATTAAAGGAAAAGAAGAAACCATCTTCTAAGAGGATAAAGAAAAAAATGTGGAAAATTTGATGTATTTTAAGTAATCATCACTGTTATAAAACAAACTATAGAGAAATATATACGGATTGATAATAACCACTTCATGCCATTAGTTTTCAATTATGAATAATCTTATATATAAGTTATATTTCCATTTCTATATTAATTATCTCTTTTTCTAATCAAGGCTGCTACATCTTCATCCAAACCTTGATGAACCAAGATGGTGGAATAGTCAGGTGCTTCCTGTCTTCTGTTTTACAACAAAGACCTGGAAAAACAGGCGACTGGATTATATATGGCAATCTAGGAGCCCTGATTATCAGAGACAAAGCTGAAGAGCCAGACTGAGCAGCAGGGGGAAAGAGAGTCAATTCAACAGCAGTGGAGAAGTGCCAGTCAAAATGTTGCCAGCACCCTTTGCACTCAGGCTGAGGTGAGTGATAGTGTTCTGGACCACGTCATGTGAAGCCAGGCTGAGGTAAGTCTGTAAAAGCCTCCAGAGCCAGGTGGAAGCGGGCTGGTCTTGCAAAAGTTATGCGCACTCATCTAACCGACCATGTAGGGACAAAATAACTGCTCCCCCTCTGGGAGTTTCACAGTGAAGAAGTGCCTCTTTCCCTTACCCACCCCCAATCCTGCTCTGTTTGGACACCAGTCTGGCAATATTCAACAACTGTTACACCCCCTAAGCCAGAACTCAGAGCTACCCTAGGCCAAACGAGTCTTGTGGGTTTAAAAAATGCCACACCCCCTAAGCCAGGAACTCAGTGCATTTCAGGAGGCCCTGTCCCCTTGCCAAGGTACCGGCATAAGGAGTCTATGGACTTGCGGCACCCTGCACCACTGCCTAGACCTATGCGGGTCAGTTGATTCAACACCACATGCCCTCATTAGCATAAAACAACAGGGCTTACACCTGAAGCCTATTTTCTTTTTATTTCTTTATTTCTTATTGTACTTTAGGTGAATGTTTACAGCTCAATTTTATCTCTCATACAAAATTTTATACGCGTGTCGCACACCACAAGCTGAAGTCCCCACAGTGTGACAGTGTTCTCCCCCTTTCCACCCCAGGTTTACCATGTCCATCCAACCCGCTGCTGTCTCCTTCTCTCTTCCCATCCCACCTCCAGACAGGAGCTGCCCCTTTGGCCTCATGTATCTGCTTGAAATAAGCATGCTCTTCACGAGTATTATTTTGTGTTTTATAGCTCAGTCTAATCTTTGAAGAGTGATCCTCAGGAATGGTTTTAGTTCTGGGTTAACATAGCATCCAGGTGTCATGGCTTTGGGGGTTCCTGAAGTCTCAATCAATTAAGTCTGGTCTTTTTACATGAATTTGAGCTCTGCTCCACATTTTCTCCTGTTCTGTCAGGGACTCTCTTGTGCTCCTTGTCAGGGTGATCACTGATGGTAGCTGGGCAACTTCTAGTTCTCCTGACCTCAGGCTAATGGAGTCTCTGGTTTATGTGGCCCCTTTGTCTTTTAGGCTAATATTTTCCTTGTGTCTTTGGTGCTTCACTCTCCTTTGCTCCAAGTGGGCTGGGACAAATGCATGCAACTTAGATGGCCACTTGCTAGCCTTTAAGAGCCCAGACACCACTCACCAAAGGAGGATGCAGAACAGATTTCTTAATAAATTTTTTTATGCCAATTGACCTAGATGTCCCCTGAAACCATGGTCTTCAGACCCCAACTCTAGACTATTTTCAACTGCAGCAGCCAAGGGGGAGTTGCATATTCATGATATTTGATGTTGCTCTGCCCTTTAAGCAAATATCTCACCCAGTCATATCAGGGGTCTGAGGGCTGGTGGTACCACCCACTCCATCTAGCCACATACAACAGGGGTCTGAGGATAAGTGGTGCCTCCCAGTCCCTGTAGCCAGCAGCACCAGATGCCCAAGGACCAGCTTCAATACCCACCCCACTACATGCTCTAGGGGACAGAGACATGCTCTCTACCCAGGCACCTGGGGGCAGCTTTGCTCCATACATAGCCCCCTACTGCAACCAGATACCTGTGTCTGCTCTGAACACACCTATGCAGCCCTGCCTATCTAGGGCTATAGATGAGAGTGTGCACCACGCACACGTGATGACTGATGACCTGGACACTTATGCTGCACCTGTACAAGAAAAGTGAACAGTCTCCTCGGCTCACAAACCTAGTAGCTGCTCTAACTACCTGAGAACTTCAAAGATGTCGTTAACCAAAGTAACTCACACACCCAGCCTACTTGGGCATATTAAAGCAAAACAAAAATCTAGGACACAGTAAACAAACATACAATAAATAAATATAACTTACTGACGGCTCAGAGACAACAGTCAATATCAAATCACATAAACAAGTAGGTCAAGATAGCTCCAGCAAGTGACCAAAATAAAGAACCAAGAAATCTTCCAGAGGAAGATAAGGTCATGGAACTATCTGACATAAAATTCAAAAGATTAATATACAGAGCTTTCCAAGAGATCAGGAAGGAGGTCAGGCAAAACTCAGACCAAGCTAAGGAAAACAATAAAAGAACAAAATGACAATTTAACAGGCTGCTAGAATCCATAGAGAGACAGCAACTAGAAATTAAAAAGACTAATAGTAAAATTTCAGAATTAGACCAATCAATAGAAAGTCATAGGAGCAGAATTGAGGCAATGGAAGTCAGAATTAGTGAGACTGAAGACAAATGCCTTGACGCCAATTTATTTGAGGAAAAATCAGAAAAAAAGAATTAAAAAAAATGCAGAATGCCTAAGAATTCTGTGGGACACTATCGAGATGAAAAACCTAAGAGTGGTTGGAGTACCAGAACAGGGGAGGGTGGTGGATGACGGAAACCACAGAGAGATTTGCTGGCAGAAAATGTCCCTGATATCATGAAAGGTGAGACGGTATCTATCTAAGAAATTCAACAAACCCCACACAGGGTAGGCCCCAAAAGAAGGTCACCAACACACATTATAATCATATTTGCCAAAACCAAAGACAAAGATAGACTCTTGAGAGTGGCTAGGGATAAACTAAAAGTCACTTACAAAGGCGAGCCAATAAGACCAAATTCAGAAACCATGCAGGCAAGAAGGCAATTGGGATGACATACGGAAAGCCTCAAAGGACAAAAAAAATTACCAGCCAAGAATGATACATCTAGCAAAATTGTTACTCAAATATGATAGTGAAATTAGGTCATTTCCAGATAAACAAAAGTTAAGGAAATTTGTAAAAACCAAACCAAAATTACAAAAAATAGTAAAGGGAGTCCTCCGGTTAGAGAACCAACACTATCAGAGAACCCAAGAGTGGAACACAGGACAGATCAACCAATTATCAACTGAGATAGGGAAGTCACAAAAACATGTCAAAGCTAAAAGGCTGAAAAGGGGGGAGACAGAGACTTCAATATGTAAATGACAACTTCAGGACGAAAAAGAAGGAATAAATAGTGTAGTCATAGAACTTCTATATGGAGAGGAGGTTAAGGTGATATCAAGAAATAAAAGATAGGTTTAAACTTAGGAAAATAAATGTAACCACAAAGGGAGCTAACAAATGTACCCACCAAAATAAAAAAGAAGAAAAACATAAAGACTCGGCAAACACAAAATCAACAATAATGAAAAGAAAAATACGTAAAGAAAAACGACTCGGCACAGAAAGTTAAGTGGAACAAAGAAACTGTCAACATTACCAAAAAAAAAAAAATCAAAATGACAACAGTAAACTCATGTTGCTGTTATTAGGTGCCGTTGAGTTGGTTCGGACTCAGAGCGACTCTGTGTCCAACAAAACGAAACACTGCCTAGTCCTCCTCCATCCTCACAATTGTTATGCTTGACCCCATTGTGGCAGCTACTGTGTCAATCCATCTTGCTGAGGGTCTTCCTCTTTTTTTGGTGACCCTCTACTTTACCAAGCATGATGTCCTCCAGGGACTGATCCCTCCTGATAATATGTCCAAAGTATGTGAGAGGTAGTCTTGCCATTCTTGGTTTCTAAGGAGCAGTCTGGTTGTACTTCTTCCAAGACAGAATTGTTTGTTCTTTTGCCAGTCCATGGTATATTCAATATTCTTTGCCAACACCACAACTCAAAGGTGTCAATTCTTCTTTGGCCTTCCTTATTCATCGAGTTGATTCTGACTAATTGCGACCCTAAAGGGCAGAGTAGAACTGTCCCATAGGGCTTCCAAAGCTATAATCTTGCAGACTGCCACATCTTTCTGCCACAGAGTGGCTGGTGGGTTCAAATTGTCAACTTTTCAGTTAGTAGTCAAGCACTTAAACACTGTGTCGCCAAGGCTCCTCCGTAAAAATTACAGCCTGGAAAACCCTACGTGGCAGTCGTATAGTGTTGCTATGAGTTGGAATAGATTCGAGGGCCCAGAACAACAATAATTTGAAAATAGGGAGTGAAGATAAGGAAGAGAAGGGAGGAATTCTGGGATATTTTCTTTTGGGATAGCAGCTGCCCGTGATTCTTCTTTATCACCACCACCATCACATTACTTTCTAACTCCAAAGCCTAGTGAGTGGGGCTTCCATGATTCAATTCAGAGATCTTTATTGAAAGCACAGTTGACCAGTGTTTTTCATGCCTGAGAAAGCTAAAAATCCTATATTTTCAAAAGTTTTCTGGAAAAAGGTTTAGTAAGTCTATTCTCTAAGAACTAGATATAGGTCACCATATTGTAAGAAGAGACCACTGTCCAAGAGAACTGGAGTCAGAAATGCTAAAAATCAAAGTATTGGTTAGTGGACAACAAGAAAATCAAGGCTGAGAGAAACCAAAATGAACTAGCGGAGTAGCATCCAATGAACACAAAAAACCCTAGCGAGAGGATTCAACTTTAAACATATCCAGGCCCAAAGAGCAGCACGTATTGGCAAATAAAATTCTCTCTTTTCAGTTCTCTATTAGTACAAGCTATCCCTGAAAGCAGTGAGGATTTGTTAGCAACCTGGAGGTGGTAGATTAGACAAAAAAGAAAAAATCCACCACACATTTTTTGCTAGCTATAAAATAGGTTCTCCCAAATTCTGGCTTTAATTGTAGATAGGAAAGAAGTCTTATCTTTCAGTGTAGCTTGAAGTGTTGCTTAATATGATCAGCTAGATTTCAAATTGAGCCCATGTGTTAAGATTTTTAAATGTTTATAGTGTTGTCTTTTAAATAAAAGCGAACAAAATATTATGGGGCCTAACCATGTTTTTCTCCAAGGTCAGAGGAAAATTATCCTACTGGAGTAACAGAATACAAGGAAAGATATTGTTATTTATTATGTTTATGAATCATGTTTATTCAACATACCAGTTTACATATTTATACTTAAGAATGCATATACATTTTTACTTAATTAGGCTTTTACTGTAAATATGGGGTTTCAAGTTCTTTTTTACTCAACATTTCAAGAATATTATCTTTTAACAAAGATACGGAGTTAATAATTTTTAATGACTCCTTGGTATTGATGGACCATCAGTTTTTGTTTGTATGATTGGTTGTTTTTAAGCTCTTTTTGTAGTCTCTAAAATTTTTTTTTTTTTTTAATGACTTCATTCCCATATCAATGATTTTGATTAATTTTTTGGGTGTATACCCAAGAATACGTCTTCTATTTTTTTTTTTTTTATACCCAAGAATACGTCTTCTAAGAAACACCCCTAGTGGTACTTATGCTTGTGGTCTTCAAACACAAGTTGAGGAAACATTAGGCTAATTTTACCAAAGCATTTACAGAATTAATGTCCAATGTGAAGCAACATTTTTATTTCATACTGAATAGCTACCTAGTCTCTTTTTTTTCCTCTTGTTTGCCTCTGTTTTAATATGAGCTAGAGAAAAAAGGCCTGGTGATCTACTTCCAAAAATCAGCCAACTTAAACCCTGTGGATAATAATGGTCGATCCTTAACTTATTATGGAGATGGTGCTGGACCCAGCAGCATTTCATTCTGTTGTGCGAGGGGTTTCCATAAGTCGTGGGCTGACTTGATGGCAGAAAACAATAACTGCAAAATAAATGGGAAAAAAATAAATGAGCTTTGAAGATCAAAAGAGATGGGTCAATCCTACTTTTTTCCCTTACTACTTATGTGTTCATAGGCAAGATATTTAACTTCTTGCTACCTAAATTTTCTCACTTTTAGATTGGATAATATAAAACAAACATTATGAGGATAAAGGGTTTTCAGGTATACAAAGCACATACTGTTCAAGAAAGTTTATTTTCCTTCTTGTACCTTTTCTCTTCACCCTCCTCGCTCTCCATTGCCTTCTTATCACCCAGTGGATGAATTTAGTCTTTTCTTTTCTATGAAAAGGCATACTTAAATATCTTTAAATTAAAATCCCAAATTGGTTTTGTAGTTTTATTTATCTCTATTAGCACTGAAAATGGAAAAACATATAATTTTATGTCCTTGCATTTCATTTTAACAACTTTTTTTTCGGTGGCCACATGAACTAATTCATAAAAATTATTGCAGATTCTGAAAAATATACCAGTAAAGGGACTATTTGTGGTGGCGCAGCAGTTAAGAACTACAGCTGCTAACAAAAAGGTCAGCAGTTTGAAACCACCAGCTGCTCCTTGGAAACCCTGTGGGGCAGTTCTCTGTCCTATAGGATCACTATGAGTCACAGTTGACTTGGCAGCAGCTAGTTTGTTTTGTTTTGTTTGTTTTTAAAGAGAATACTAAGGGATTGTACTCTGACTAACACTAATGCATGCATCTAATATAGCCCTAGCTAAACAGGAAATTCAATATAATTTCACATTCGTTAACCATATAAAGCCAGATGCTCACTATCACTCCTGCAGAGAAATGCCCAAAATTCAAAATGACTGGAAAAACAGGATGTTTGATTAATGACTTCTTTTAATGGATTAAAACAGTTTTCAGTTGTTTCAGTCTTTGTTGCTGAAAATATATTAGTGCATTTTTCTACTTAGTAAATATAACATGATCAATATAATTTGATTTTTGTGAGTAAAATCTTCTCTTGTGCAATCATAATTCTGAATTTAATTCGTACTGGGTTTTGTTGAATACGAAGGAAATTGGGAGTGTGACCTATTGTCAGAAAAAGAAAAAAAACTGAAAATTATTTTTTCTTTAGGAAAATATTTTTTATTTCTTTAAAGATACTTAATTTAGAGTTCATTTCAGCTAGATTGTATTTACCTAAAATTTCTTTAAATATTGCTACTTTTGCTTATGTTTTAATAACAGTATTTATATGCCCTGACATATCGTGTCTGTTGATAAGAAAGAAAGAAAAAGAACAAAAACAAAGTACTCTTTTATCAACTTTTCATTAGAGTTGTAAGTCACATGTGCACATATTCACAGTAGAAAATATAGTGCAATATCTGTGACTGTGCGTAAGGAGCATCTTCCAGTGAGATAAATTAGCATTAATTTCAGCTTCTAAAATGGCGTTTCCTCTAACATGTAGCACTGTAGAGTTTCACATGAAACCTATCGTTTCGCATGTTGGGCAGTAGCGCATTTCCAGCCTTTGTGCTGTAAAGACTAAATAAATCTATTGCTATATTTGGAATCACAGCTGTTTATTTTTTTTCACAGATGTTTCCATTACAGAGATGAGCTTTTAAGACCAGATGGACATGGCAAAATGTTTATCTTTTACAGAAAAAATTAAAAAATATGTATTTTTAAAAATGTTTACTTCCTTTAGGACCAATCCGTGTTTGTGCTTTTCACACTAGGTTTAGATAAGATATAAGGGTAAAAATCAAGAGGTCGTGTTAGAGATGAGAGTGCCTTAGGTTTGTAGGTCGATGTTGCTCCCTATCTGTGTCTCTTAAAAGAGCTCAATACTGATTACACCCACAGAGAACTGAAGAATTGCTTCTTTACCCCTGATATTAATTTGTCTCATTTACATATAACCATGAGGTCCTTCCATGTAAAAATGTTAAGTATGGTCAAATGAAAAGTAGATAAGGAGCTTGTCACATAAGCTCTATCTTTCCACCTTAGATATTATTTTGCTTCCTGAAATCTGTTTGAAGTACTTAAGAGCATAAACTTGGGAACGAGACAGACCTGGCATCCTTAACTTAGCTGCTCTCTGACTACACAAATGGCAGTCAGTTACTTAACTTTTCTGTCCTTCAATTTCATCTCATCTACTCAATAAGGCTATAATGGTACCTTCTTCAACGAGGTGTCCTGAGGAATAAATTGCAGGTGAATTTAAAGCACTTTGCACAATGTTTACTATATAAAAGTTGTTACCATCAAGTTGATTCTGACTCATAGCGGCCTTGTAAGACAGAGTAGAACTGCTCCATAGGGTTTCCAAGGAGGGGCTGACGGATTTGAACTGGCGCCCTTGCGGTTAGCAGCTGTGCTCTTAACCACTGAGCCACCAGGCTCCCCGTTTAGCATACAGTAACACTAAAATAGCTATTACTAACGTTATTACTGGTTTTTTAATCATGAAACAACTCTTGCACGTATTAAACACTAAAAAAAGCTATGTACAAAAAGCGAGGTTTTCTCCTAGTCTAGGCTAATAATTCCATCTCAAAAGGTAATCATCATCAAAAAGTCATATGTATAAGTACAAAAAAGTTACTGTATTTATTTTCATGCAAATAAGAGAGTATTATCCACATTTTCAGTGTCCTGTTGTTTTTGTTTGTTTTTTAATTTAGTTGAAAAGGTATCTTAAAGATTTTGTCCCATAAAAAATGTACAGCCTTTTAGAGAATAGCTTCACCTTCAATAATTTAATCAACTCACTATGAAAAAATATCCATATAATTTACTTTCTATGTGTGCTATTACAAACAAGCCTAAAAGAACCTAAATTTATGAACATCTTTATATGTAATTGATAGTAAATGTGTGAAATAAATTTCTCCTAGATAACTTACTGCATGAAAGAATGTGTACATTTTTAATATAATTAATAATTCCAGATCATTAATGCAATAGTGCTTATTTCTGCATGCTCTGATACTAGCAAAATTTCAATTCTGATATATAAAATATGAATCTCTTTGATATTTTAACTTTATGAGCAAGGCTTAACATCTTTAATTTATAATCCATTTGTTTGGTGAGGATTATTTATCCATATCCTTTGCTAATTTGTCCGTTGGCTTGTTGACCTTCTCTTTTCCTCATTGATTTTAATCAACCTTTAAATGACAAGCCGTATAACCCATTTTCCATTACACGTGTTGCAACTATTTCTTCCCAATCCGCAACATGCTTAGGCTTTTGGAGACTTCATGTTTACATAGTCAATGTTTTTATATTTTCTTCTATTGCTTTTGGGTTTTTGATTTGCTTTGAAATATATTTTAAATTATCTATTTATTTTATTCTATTGTATATTTTCTCCCTGTGTTTATAACTTTGATCATCCTGAAACCTATTTTGGTTTAAAGAGAGAAACAGGGCTTAGCCTTCTGTCTGTCTGTTTATCATCATTATCTATCTATCCATCATCTATCTATCTATCTATCTGTCATCTATCTATCTATCTATCTATCTATCTATCTATCTATCTATCTATCTATCTATCTATCTATCTATCTACCTATCGACCTATCTATCGACCTATCTATCTATCATCTATCTATCTATCTATCTATCTATCTATCTATCTATCTATCTATCTATCTATCTATCTATCTATCTATCTACCTATCATCATCTAGCATCTATTTTCCACAGTAGTCAATTCTCCCACACCATTTATGGATAAATTCATTTTTCACCTCAGAGTTTATAATATCACTTTTATTCTATATAATAAATCTCTTTCTCTCTCTTCACACACACACACACACACACATATATATAAAACAAAAAGATCCAGCTAATTAACTTTTCTGTCCTTCAATTTCATCTCATCTATTCAAAAAAAAAAAAATTTTTTTTTTTTTTTTTTTTTTATTCAATAAGGCTATAATGGTACCTTCTTCAAAGAGTTGTCTTGAGAAATAAATTACAGGTGAATTTAAAGCACTTTGTACAATGTTTACTACATAAAATTTGTTGCCATCAAGTTGATTTTGACTCATAACAACCCTATAGGACAGAGTAGAGCTGTACCACAGGGTTTCCAAGGAGTGGCTGGTGGATTTGAACTGCCAACCATTTGGCCAGCAACTGAATGTTTAACGACTACCCTACCAGGGCTCTCTCTCTATATATATATTATATTTATTTATATATAATATATATATTGTATTTATTTATATATATATGAAAGAGAGATTATATTATATACATTCTTTTCTTGTATTCTTTATTCTATTGCACTGGCATTTCTATTGCTATGCCATGTATTAAATTGTCTTACAAATTTTATCAATTTTACTACATAGACTACAAGATTTACTATGCTGTTGTTGTGTTGTTAGGTGTGTTGAGTCAGTTGCAACTACTCATAGCAACCCTACATACAACATAAGGAAACACTGCCTGGTCCTGCACCATTCTCACAATTGTTGCTATGTTTGAGCCCATCATTGATTTACTAGAACATTAAGTATATTTTGTTATCTAGCTATATCAGTACCTTAATAATTTTTTTTTTAACCTTCATCAAGTAATTTATCTCAGCTATGCCTCGGTTTTTCCTTATATGGAAAATGATACAATAATAATAATAATAAAATATTCTCAGGAATCTTGTGTTGATTAATACAATGAATATAAAGGGCCACTAAATTTAAATATTCATTTAAAAAATAAATTGGTACTTATCTTGATTTTACTATTAAATGATACTTATTAAAATCTACCTTTCTGCCATAAAATTAAGTAATATATTTCCCTAGAATCAAGGACAGCAATCAAATTCATGGTTTAACCATTGGTAGATTCAGTACATGACTCTAAGGGCCCTAATAAGCTTGTTGAGTCGTACAGATTGCCTAGTGTGCCTGGGGCTTGTCCAATAAGCAGTGAAGCTAATTAGGAAGAATCATGTTCAATTTAGATTCTGATTGAGATTTTGACCAAACCGTTTTCTGTACTATAAACAGAAATTCAGAGTCAATAAACCCAATATTCAGTTCCCCCATGAAATATTTACACCTGAAATTTAGAATAATCACCAGCAAAATTTTATAGGTAGATTGGATTAGTGACCCCAGGTCTTTGTCTCCTCCATAAAAGAATTATTCATGATACCTCTTGCCACTTGACTCTACAGCATTGTCCATTTTGTTTAGACTAGTGGAACTGTTCTTCCTAGCACTACTGATACTTGATGTTTCCACATGATTATTCTGCCTGTGGCCACTAGCCAAGCATGGCCAAACCAAGCCGAGCCCAGCCATAAGCAACTAAACTCTAAATGTCCTTCATAACTGTAGCAGTGAAAATACCTGTTAGTTATGTAAGATACTGAAATTTAAGGGTCCTTGTAACAGCATTATTTCAACTACAGCTAGCTAAATTCAACTATTCTAAGTTAAATATAGTCAACAAAAAGTTTGTTCAAGAGAGGTTATGTTTCGAGGCATTCATTTTCATCCTGGGATTATGTTGCATCTTGAAATATTTCACAAATTTGAGGAGTAACTAACCATAGTTTATAAACTAACTGCTGAGAAAATACTCCTTTACATTATTACCTTCTGAGAAGATGAGTTACATACAAACATTTACAAAGGTTAGTGAGAGATGAAATAAAAATTCAAAACAGAGGTTGGTGCTGTTGCTAGGTGCCTCGAGTCAGTTCTGACTCATAGTGACTCCACGTAGAGCAGAAAAAAACACTTCCTGGTCCTGCACCATCCTCACAGTCATTGCTACGTTTGAGCCCATTGTTGCAGTCACTGTGTCAATCTATCTCATTAAGGATCTTTCTCTTTTTCACAAACCCGCTGCTTTACCAAGCATGATGTCCTTCTCCAGGGACTGGTCTCTCCTGATAACATGTCCAAAGAATGTGAGGGAAATTCTCACCTTTCTTTCCTCTAAAGAGCATTCTGCCTTCTTCCAACACAGATTTGTTCGTTCTTCTCGCAGTCCATGGTATATTCAGTATTTTTATCCAACAACATAATTCAAAAACATCAATTCTTCTTCAGGCTTCCTTATTCATTGCCCAGCTTTTGCATGCATATGAGGTGACTGAAAATACCATGGCTTGGGTCATCGCATTGATTGTGGATCCAAGTAAAATGAAATCCTTGACAACTTCAATATATTCTCTGTTTATCACAATGTTGCTTATTGGTCCTGTCGTGAGAATTTTTGTTTTCTTTATGTTAAGGTAAAATCTGTACTGAAAGCTGTAGTCTTTGACTTATCAGTAAGTGGTTCAAGTCTACTGCACTTTCAGCAAGCAAGGTTGTGTCATCTGCATGTCACAGGTTGTTAATGAGTCTTTCTCCAATCCCGATGCCGCTATGAAAAAGCTCAATATCATGAGTTAGAACAAGGCCGGGGTAAACTGCAGAACAGACCATTAATTGCTCATATGCAAGGTCAAGTTGAAGCTGAAGATAATTAAAAGAAGTTCACAAGAGCCAAAGTACAACCTTGAGTATACCCCTCCTGAATTTAGAAACCATCTCAAGAATAGATTTCACACATTAACACTAATGACTGAAGACCATAAGAGTAGTGGGATGACATCGACGACATCATTCATAAAGAAAGCAAAAGGTCATTGAAAAGACAGAAGAGAAAAAAAAAAAAGAGAGCTAAATGGATGCCAGAAGAGACTCTGAAACCTGCTCTTGAACACATAATAGCTAAAGTGAAAGGAAGAAATGAAAACATGGGTAAATAGTTAAAAATAGATACAAAGGCATTTGCCATAACATTTCAGAGCCTTACCTTTTTTTCTTACTTTTGAATTGCCGTATAATCTGTATACAAATTACCAGCATTCCTAGCCTCTGAGTTGATTTTGAGTAGAACTGCCACATAGAGTTTCTTAGGGTGTAATCTTTACACAAGGAGATCACCAGGTCTTTTCTCTGGTGGAGCAGCTGGTGGGTTTGAAATGCAAATCTTTCGGTTAGCCATTGTACTACCAGGACTACTGATGCTACATAGATGGATGTTTACTTTTTCTCTTCCTTGCTTGAGGAAGAAATGAGATAGTATTATCACATTAGCGTCTTTACATATTTTTTAAACTAACTATGATTTAAAAAAAGTATTTTCGATACTTTTTCAAAAAGTCACTTTACTGACATCTAGGTCAGGGAAAATAATATATTTAACAGGCTTTCTTTCTGTGTGTGTGTGTATATATATATATATGTGTGTGTGTGTGTGTGTGTGTAAAATAACCAAAAACCCAGTGATGCACGTCGAGTCAATTCCGACTCATAGCGACCCTGTAGGACAGAGTAGAGCTGCCCCACAGAGTTTCCAAGGAGCACCTGGCAGATTCGAACTGCCGACCTTTTGGTTAGCAGCTGTAGCACTTAACCACTAGGCCACCAGGGTTTCCGTTATATATATATCATTAAAGTGCCTAAACATACAGTCTGATTTTTTTTTTAGTAAACATGAGAACAATGATGAAAATAAAAATAGAGGAAAAAATCTTTTAAGCTATTTGAACTTTTAACTCATAATGAGATGATATGCCTTTTTTCAGTTTCATATTTCATGATTATATCATGGTTCTTTGCATATGTTTTAAATATCCCTGCTAAAAAATCAAGTTCAAAATAAAAGTAGAAAAATGTCTAATTTCTGCCCTAAATTATTGACTTCTCATTAGGTTGTCACTTTGACTAAAGAAACTCAGTTCAAGTCTATTTCTCTCAATAATGGTTATTATAAAGTCGATATAATTTATTTCAGGTAACTGAAGGTAAGTTAAAATGATTTTGTCATCACCCTAATTACATGAATTTTTTTTTCCCCTTTTGGCCAAAATTCTGTTCACGTATATCTTGTGGTATAAACTTGTAGTGGATTATTAAAAAAAAAAGTATATATATGTATATATACACTTCTCAAATAAATGATAGATAAATACATAAATTAATTATTCAAATGTTAATTCTAAATAATTAATATATGAACTAATATATCATGGACTAGAAAAAACTGGAGCCCTCATGGCACAGTGGTTAAGAGCTCAGCTGCTAACCAAAAGTCGGCATTTCAAATCCACCAGCCTCTCCTTGGAAACCATATAGGGCAGCTCTACTCAGTCCTACAGAGTCCCTATGAGTTGGAATCAACTCACCAGTAATGGGTTTGGTTTTGATTAGGAATAAACTCATATAAAAAGACCTATTAAAGTTGCTTAAATGTACTGAAACAATTCAATAACGCTAAGAACAATAGACTATTCTAACCTTTCCACCATGCTAGTTTAAATCAAATCACAATAATTTTTTTTTAAATAAAATTTATAGTATTTCCATATGAAAAATGATCAGAAACAAAATGTGTTAGTTTGGAGAAAATACTTTAACATACATGGGAAGAAGAAATTTTGTTGCTATCATTCCAAAATATAACTTCTCTGATCAATTTACTACTTTTGCTTCTGTGAAACATTTAAATAATTGGAGATCATATTTCTTTCTCAAACTGCCTGTCTGCTGAGTCTGATAAAATCTGAAAATTACATACCTTTCTGGTACCTCAGAATTTATCTTTTTGAATGTTTTGATATCTGTACTGCCTTTTGGTGCACTGAGAGATGAAATATCGAATGAAATGTTTTAAAAATGGAAATAATCTAGGTGGTGACTAAAAGAAGTGATTTTAATCCCAGCTGGTATACCTGAGCACTTTTGTCTTCTACAAGATAACCTAACCACAATGACCTGCACATTTATGGCAGAAAGAGAACTGGGAAGATTCCCTCTTTCTCATCATCGTATGGAATATTAATCTGCTATGTCACAGGCTCCCTAGGTAGTTTGCTTAAGCAGTCTCCTGGAGGTAAATGATCTCGTACCTAGGGTTTCTGTCAAGCCAGTAGCTCTTAGAAAGGAACATGTTTACTACTCAAATACAGTGACTTAAAGCCTATGGATTTGATAGCACATTGATTCACAGAATATTTGGCTATTGTGAAGTGTGGCAACTTAAACAAGATAATTAAGTCTACACATTGCATTCCTTGAAGGCCTTTGGTTCAGGCTTCACACCATCCCAGTGGGCCTAATAGAAATCAAACTCTCTCAAAATAAATTCACTTAACTAGCAAGGAAGAAGCACACCAAGAACAAGTATTCTATCAGTATGGAATTATTTTTTATTATTTCTTATGATCTAATTTGGCGAGTGAGGAGCCCTGGTGTCAAAATGGTTAAGCACTCACCTGCTAACCGAAAAGTTGGCATTTCAAACCCGCCAGCTGCTCCAAGGGAGAAAGGCATGGCAGCCTGACTCTGCAATGATTACAGCCTTGGAAACCCTATGGGGGAGTTCTACTCTGTGCAATCCGGTCGCTATGGGTAGGAATCAGCTTGATAGCATTGAGTTTTAATTTGGTGATTGAACAATTTTAATAATACATTTCTTTATTAAAATTGGATGTTTGAACCAATTATAAAATGAGTTGGTGTATGTTTAATATGCATATAAACAGCTTTTTTGTTCTACAAGGTGATCAAATATTAAAATATATTGAAAAAGTTATTTCTTGAGAAAAATTCCTCCCTTTCCAGCAATAAAAAGTGTGCAAACAAATTAAGGCACATATAACAAGACTAACATTCTTAGTGACCCCACATGAAGGGCTTAGAGTTTTCTTTTTATCTTTATAAAGTAGGTGGACTTTATTCATCTATGTGTAATCTATAAAATTCAAATAAATGTATCAAATAAATCATGCAAATAATTAAATGAAAAATAGCCCACTTTTATATGGAGAAATCATACAGTCTTAAAATAAATTTTTGAAAGTTTTAATATATCCGTAAATAAAGTCCATATGCATCCCTGTAGAATAGATGTAACAATGGGAAGTTCACTATCAAATAAAGTATCCCGTTTTGTGCAGTGCTGTATTAAATAAAAATGCACTTGTATGGAGCTAAAATCAGGCTCAGAAAAATTCTGCTTGTTAATCCTAATTTTAATCAATTGAAACAGAGTAAATCTGGTTCTCATTCAACAATGCAACCCTTTACTCTTGTAAAGTAATACCATTTATCTTAAATTAAGGATTACATCTATTTCAAGGCCAAAGTATCAAGTTCTGAAAATTTAGAGACAATAAACCAGTAAGATTAGAATACTCAAATAGCTAAGACAGATCCTTTATTTATAATAAACCCAAGCGTTTCGCCAGTCATATATATCACTAGATATACAACTGTAGGAGCAAAGAAAAAAAAAAATAAACACCAGTAGAGAACATCAAACAACATAGTATTTTAACAGAGATTTCAATGTGAAATAGATCTAAGTGGAGATTCTCTTGTTATACCAAGGGTGAATGGCTTAAGGGGAAACTTACTGCCCTTCTGACTCAACTCTTGTGGCAACTCAGATTCATCCCAGGAGAGATTTTAAAGCTCTAAGGGACATAATTTGAAAGAGTTACACAATATGGATTTTGATGCAAGAACTCTTCCTACATTGTTTTGTTGTGTGCACTGGTCATTGCTTTGGAAAAAGAAGAGTTATCGTTTTCAGATCATTTTAAGTTCTGCACCTATCTACCTAAGTGCAGTGGCATATGTCCAGATATTGTAATTCCATAATCATTAACAAGAAAAAACACTATAAATTAAAAACAAAACATTCTAATCCTTTCAGTAAATGTAACCAGAGAAGAAGTGAATCTGGGTAGTATTAAGAAAACATTCATGTTCTCTTATGGTTGGTTATCTAATTGTAGAAGGAGATGGTTTTTTCCCATTATTAATGCGATAGGACAGATTCTATGTGTTGATAGCACAGTAATATCACCCAATGATGAATTTGAAATTGATCAGCCACTAGTATTATACAAAAGTCTATAGTAAAAAAAAAGTAGAGCCCTCTTCATAGGTGTATCTTCTCCATGCTTTCCCTAAACTCCACTGAGATAAAGGGAGTTCTATTTAAAGCAACTGCAATATCTTGACGTGTATTTGCTTTAATTAGGTCGTTTGAATCTATGATTTTTGCTGCAGAAGTATGAGATAAGATAAAACAGACCTTGAAATACTTTAAAATAGAACCATTAAGATGTCATATTACTCCCTTCTTAGAGATATTCCTTTCTTGGAAATACTCCCACAAATTCCTTAGGAAGTTTGGATCCAGACATCTTCATGGCACCACATGAAAAATATGCATTCATATACAATGCTTAATTGCACTCATTCGTTCATTTAGAAAATATTGATTGAGTACTTATAATACTTGGTACTGTGATTATAACAATGGATATTATCTTTTTTTTTATTGGATTAAAGTATAGATATTGGATGCATAGGTGAAAGAAATCTAAACTTCCAAGGTCTCAATTTTACACAATTGACTATTCTTGTTGCGTTCATCTGACGATCCATGGTTTCTTCCACTGTTTCCTGGAAGGTTTTTATTTCAATCTCCTTGTCTGTATTTCCAGCAAAATTCTGCCTTAATCCTTGGTAGGTTATATCCATACATAATCTTTCCAGGTCTGTTATCATAAATCTTTTTCTCTTCTCCTGCAATAATATACCCCTACCTACCTTAAACTAAGGAGCCCTGGTGGTGCAGTGGTTGAAATGATGGACTGCTAACCGAAAGGTAGGTAGTTCGAAGCCACAACTGGCTCTGCAGGAGAAAGACGTGGTAGTCTGCTTTTGTACAGACTTACTGCTTTGGAAGCCCTATGGGGCCACTATGAGTCAGAATCAACTCAGTGTCAGTGGGTTTGGTTTTGGTTTGGTATCTTATATCAGTATGTTGTGTGAATGTGTCCAGTGACCAAAAGTGTCCCAGACTGGAAGATAAATAATGTGGTCACTTGATCAATAACAAACTGAATCTCCTCCATAGTCTTGATTTTAGCCATCCCATTCTTTGACAAATCACACATAATTTCCCACCTCGTTCCACATAGAATCTTAACTTCTACAAAGGTTTGACCGCTTTTGAACTTACTGTGATCCTATTTCCTTTAGCTTTCTTTAAACAATCAAATAGCCTCATTCCTTTCTTTAACAAAATTAAAGTCAAGGTTAATAATTACAACTATATGCATGGATACACCCTCAACTTCCTTAGCTAGTCTTACTCATTATACTTGGTTAGGTAAAATAAACGCTAATGTATATCCAGCATTCTAAATGTCACAGATCTGAAAACCCAATGAAGCAATCCTATTCTGCACACATAGAGTTGTCATCAGTTGGAATCAACTCGAAGGCAACTAACAACAACCTATTTCTTGCCTCCACCCATGCAGCTGAGCATTGCTGAAGAAAAGCGTGCAGCTTTGATGTCAGATTTTCCTTTGAAATTCATGATAATTAATCCTAAAAAGACCTTAGCTTTTGCTCAATATTCCTACTACATTCTGGCAGTCCAGTCATTCTTGCACTATCGTAGATGAGTAATTCATGTTTTTTTCTCTCTGTTCTACCACACCATTCCCCTCCTCACTCTCAGCTTGCTATATCCCCAAGAAAATTGATGCAAAACAGAAGATTCATAAGCTCTCACCTCCACATGTATCCATATCATTTTATCTGTCCCTTATGTATTTGCTTTTTTCCTAATACTTGGCAAACTTTTTTTATACTTTTCTTCCTGGTTATGACAAAAATGGGAAAAAATGCTCAGAGAAATTGATGTGGATAGAATAGGCCTAAAGGATAGTACAGTGGAAATATTCAAGTTGTAGACCTGGCTAAAGGGTGAGAAGGGCATTTGGGGGAAGAGGCTGCTGTAGGGGATGTTGTTACTCTGTTCACTGAATGATAACAACAGGAACAGAGACATGATGGGTTATTTAGAACATTATTTTTGAGAACTGTTAGCACTGAGACTAAAATCCAGAGGATTTGTGTCACTCCACGTAGTTACATAATTTGTAGGTGATTGCAAAAATAATATGATAGTAATAATAACGCTCACTTCAGAGACTTACAATAAAAAAAAGAAAAGAAAAAGAAAATTCCAACTGTCAAAGCTTCTGGAAGATTATAAGTGCTATAAAAAATACCAACTTTCTCTGTTAGCACCTCCCAGTTCCTTCCTTTTTGGTATTTATGGCATTTGGATATTTAGAATGTAAAAGAAACAGTGAGACTAATCCAGCTTATTTAAGAGTAAAAATGAGTGGTTAAGAGCTCACTGCTAACAAAAAAGTTATCGTTTGAATACATGAGCCACTCTTTGGAAACCCTATGCAGCAGTTCTACTCTGTCTTGTAGGGTCACTATCATTTGGAACCAACTCAACTGTAAAGGTTTTGTTTCTTTCTTTCTTTTTTTTTAAAGAGTAAATAAGCCAGATTAGTCTCACTGTTTCTTTTACATTCTGAATATCCGAATGCCATAAAAAATAGCTACCAAAAAGGAACTGGGAAGTGGTAACAGAGAAACTTAGTATTTTTTATAGCACTTATAATCTCCCAGAAGCTGTTATAGTTGAAATTTTCTTTTTTATATATAAGAAGAAAAAAAAAAATTTAGAAATCCCAAGCAGATTCATTCTGAGAAGGCTTTTTTTTGTTTTGTTTTTGTTAAAATCCTCTTTATAAGAATTCTTTAACTGTATCAAAGGCACTTACTTATTTAGGAATTCAACAAAAGAGTCTAGAGGTAGTTGACAGATCAAGATACATGATGGTGAAAATGCACCATTACACAAAAGGAAGTGCAGCTAAATTTGTGAGTGAATGACCTAGAAGACAAATTCTCATGGTAATTTTCCCATTATACGTAGAATAGAGCTGCAGCATGCCAGTAGTTTTGTATAGCACTGAAAAATTACATCCATTCACATTCATCACATTACTTTCAGTCTGACATATATTTGCCTCTAATTGCTTCTTGAACGCTAAAATTGCAATGAATTCTACTAAATGGACAGATCATAATAAAAATTTCATATTAGTTGAAATTCATCTCTGTAGCTCTCCCACTTTCCATATTTGCCCCCCTCTTTTCCCAAAAAGACAAGTGTTCACTGATTTCAGAACCTTCCTGACTTCAAGTCTCCCCGCTCTATACTCCAAAATTGTTTCTCATTTGAATGATCTCCTATCATACACTTCAGAAAACTGAATACTCCAATGTCCCCTGCTTTCAGTACCTAGACTACTTTTGGTGTTCTACTACACATTCCAAAGTTGTTTCTTGATAATCTCCCATGTTGCCATTAAGAAAATTCTCTAACCTTCCTAGGGTTAGTTATCTCAAAAGAATTACTAATTTGTGGGCTGATATTTTATTGTAAAACAGAATACCAACATCCAATCTCTTTACATACTTATCCCCCTCTGTCTTATATATAATCTCTTCTTCTTTATTGGCACCAATTTTCCTCATTCTATAAATATGATCAATTCTTTCTCCTTAAATTTGCCTTTCAAGACTGTTACCTTTTTAATTAATTATTTATCCATTTCTTTTTCTTCTTTTCATTCTCATCAGAATTGTTAGTACATTCTCTCTCTTTCTTCTATCGTTTACATCTCAAGACCAGGTCATGTAGGTTTTGGCTGAATCACTTCTCAGAAACTTCTCTCAACTCAACAATCTTTGTAGATTTTCAAGGCTGATTAATACTTCCCTATCTTTAATATGGAAACCCTGGTGGCGTAGTGGTTAAATGCTACAGCTGCTAACTAAAAAGTCAGCAGTTCAAATCAACCAGGTGCTCCTTGGAAACTCTATGGGGCAGTTCTACTCTATCCTATAGGGTAGCTATGAGTCAGAATCAATTCGATGGCAATGGGTTTTTTTGTTTGTTTTGTTTTGGTATCTTTAATATATTTAACTAGCCCATACGTATCCCTGTCATAGCTATTTGAAAAGAAATCCAGTATTGCTTGGAAATACACATGTCTATTTTTTTATTATAGAGTAATATGGCTGTTCTCCAAAACAGTTTCTTGCATCCAAGAATGGAAAAATTTTAGCCAATTCATTACACTCCATGATCTTGTAAACTAACTTTCATGTCAGAAACTTTATCTGATTAGTAAATATATCTTACCAGGTTCATGAATCTGAGAATGGCAGTATAATATGTTGCTCAAATCACAGATTCTGGGCCAGGTTGCTTGCACTGAGTTCACCACTTTCTAGCTGCATGACCTTAGACAAGTTACGTAAACCCTCTGTGCCTCAGTCTTCTAATCTGTAAAATAAAGATATTAATAGGGTTGTTGGGAGGAGTACATGAGATAAAACAGATACAGCACTAAAGACAGTGACTGGCTCACTGCAAATGCTTAAAAGTTTTATCTATTAATTGTTAGAGTTTTAAGTCAAAATCCTGAGAGTGATGTCACCCCACCCTACTATAGCTCTCTAATGTCTGAGATCGAGACTAGAAATAATTACCTAAGTAACCAATTTGAGCACATCGTCATTCACTGTTAGTCAATACTCATATAAGGAATGGTTGTACTGAAACCTTGGAAAGAGTGGAGGAAGACCTTTCCTCTAGAATAATAAGAAATTATCATTAGTGAACAAGAAATAGACCGAAAAGTTCGTATTATTTGTAATGGCAAGAAATATTTCTTTTCAGATGCTGTAAGAGAGAGACAGTTCCAATTCAGAATGGAATCACCTCACTGTTGCTTTCTTCAATCTATTGTTCAAACGTTCTCCTTTTCACATTTCCCTGAGGAAGAAGTGGGCATTGAGACCAAAGCTCATTCTTATCTTCTTCCTTGGCAACAGAACTAGGCTAGAGAAAAAGTACTAGCATTCTGTGGCTTTCTGAGTCAGCAAAATTTATAAGACATGGTGAGGGTCTGAGGGGGCTGAACTTTTGTTATTTCCTCTTGTGAAACTTGAGAGTCAAGTGAGTTTGGGAAAGAATGAACATCCATGTAGGATAATCTTCAAAGGTCTAGAGCGAATCATATGAAAAATACGTACACAGTATTCGACAGAATCTTTTTTCTTTTCTTTATAAAATAAATTATTTGGCTGTCCTTACTTCACTAAGCTTAAGCTATTTGACTTATTGAACAGAAGAGGAGAAGCCACTTGAAAATACAATGAGGAATAATTAGAGTATCTTGTCAATGAGTTCCTAACTGACAGAAAGGAGAGATAACTCTTCTAAATCGAGAAAGAAGGCAGGCAAAAGAGAAGAAAGAGGGATGTAAAAGAGGTTAGACTCAAATTGCTTTGCTCTTGTTCTTGAGCTTGAACCAAAAGAAGGTAAGTATAAACTGAAAAAAAGCTTATGTAGGATGCAGACTGGAATCATAAGACATGGATGTTTGTATTATGCTACCCATTTTCATCTTTGGTGAGAGATTGTCCCTAAGCCAGAAAGCAATGACTTAGCAGCAGCATGTTAACAAGTATAGCAATACATTTTTTGACAAGAAGGCCAGAATTTCTACTGCAGCTTTCATGTCTCTTGGAAAGAATCCAAAGATTCCCGCATGCTCCTCCCATTGGAAGCCAGAAGGCCTGCCATGTGGGCCTGCAAATGGCAACAGATTTACCAGAATCTGAACGAGGAAGCAGCCAAGGCTCAGAAAGAACCAAGATAGTGCTGAGTCACTTGCAGGTAAACCCAAGAACTTTGACAACACTCAGAGCATAGGCTGCTCCATTAATTAAGAAATACCTGTGCGATGCTCTTTGGCCAAAGTGTGAGGGACGTCTGCTTGGAGACGAGTATAAGACTCAAGAAAAGGATAAGCATGTAAACTCACTGCTCCTCTCTAACTACCATCAGGATACTTCATCTATTCTCCAAACTCAGAAAACATTTGAAGAATCAATTTGTAAGAGAGAAACAACCCTGATACACCATTAAAACTATTTAATTATTAATTTAAATTATAATTTTATTATAATAATAGCTTCATAATACAGATTTTCTATTTATAAATAAATTTAAAAATTTTAATTAATAAATATTTTAAAATAAAGATATTTTAAATTTAAATTTTAATCAATGTGTAAATAAATATGAATACAGTAATAACAAAATTTAAATAATAGTAAATAAAAATATTTAATAAGTATCTCAAAAGTGACTGCACTCACTTGAGGTGGAGTTGGAGAGCATGTGATATCTTTCAGAGCTTGGAGGGGTGGAAACTCTTAGCTGCCTATCCAATCAATGCTCCCTCCAATCATTTTTTTTTTTTTTAGTAGCAGAAATAATTTTGAGTAAGCCAGTTAAAATATAGATTCCTGATTCTTTTACAGCTAAAAGTAGTAACTGAAATATATGCAAAAATTGATACCTGAGTCTGCTGGGAAGGTTCTTCAGTGGGTCCTTTTCACTGCCCTTCTTCCAGTTGCCTGAAACACGGACATTACAGATGGAAATGTAGATCTTGTGACTATAAAGTTGGAACTTCATGTTGAGTATGACACAAAAAAGATAGAAGATGATTATGTACCTGAAAGACTATGGAGGTCCCATACCAGCTGTGATCTGCCTTTCTCCAGAACTAGCTCTGGATTATCTTTGTGAGAGAACAATTTAAGCCACTATCATTTGTGTTTTTTTGGTTTTCTAAGTGATACAGAATTTGGTACCTAAAACTACATTGTTGCTAAAATATGGAATTGACTTAATGGAAAATTTGGGAGGTGAATATTAAAGGCTCAGAAATATCGATTTGAAATTTCAACATGTAATACAAAATTTCACTCTCTGTATCTTGACCATCACTCTCTTATTGGCTTATTAGCTATAGCATTAATGGGGAAAGAATTGACATCTTTGTGATGGTGAATCTTTTTTATTCAATAACACAGAATATATGCCTTCATTTCTTTAGATCATCTTTTAATTCTTTAAAAAATAAAAAAAAAAGATATTCTCAACCAGAAGAACTAGATGGTGCCTGGCTACAACCAATGACTGCCCTGACAGGGAACACAACAGAGAACCTCTGAGGGAACAGGAGAGCAGTGGGATGCAGACCCCAAATTCTCATAAAAAGACCAGAGTTAATGACCTAACTGAGACTAGAAGGACCCTGGTGGTCATGGCCCCCAGGCCTTCTGTTGGCCCAGGACAGGAACCATTCCCAAAGCCAACTCTTCAGACATGGATTGGACTGGACAATGGGTTGGAGAGGGATGCTGGTGAGGAGTGAGTTTCTTGGATCAGGTGGACACTTGACGCTATGTTGGCATCTCCTACCTGGAGGGGAGATGAGAGGGTGGAGGGAGTTAGAAGCTGGAGAAATGGACATGAAAAGAGAGCATGGAGGGAGGGAGTGTGCTGTTTCACTAGGGGGAGAGCAATTGGGAGTATGTAGCAAGGTGTATATAAGTTTTTGTGTGAGAGACTGACTTGATTTGTAAACTTTCACTTAAAGCACAATAAAAATTAAAAAAAAAAAAAAATTCTCCAGAAAGGTTGTACATTTACCAGAAGTGTTCCTTTATATACCATATTATTAATTTTATCCTTTTTAAATTCATTTTTTTAATTCTTTTTATCTAATGAATAAGAATGTAAGTAATTTTATAATGATTTTATAGCCTTAAAAATCTTACACACACTATTCATTTGTCAGTGTATTACTGGTTTTCAGGCTCCATAGTATAATATCTGCAAGTCCTAAAGACTTTTTCTTCTCTCTAATCCTCATGCTATTTATTTTCTTTTCCTGAATTGAATAAAACAACAGCTACAAATGGTGAATAGAAGTACTGAAAGCATACTTTTTTTTTCATTTTTCAATTTTCAGGAAAATACTAACATTTCACCATTAAATACTATGTTGTCTTGGGTTTGCTCTTTATTAGTTTTTTTTTTTTTTTTGTCTTGGGTTTGCTCTTTATTATCTTTAGGATGTGTCTTGAGTCCTTAGTTTCCTAAAAATTTTTATGATAACGGGTATTCATGTTCAGTAAAAACTTTTTCAACAGCTATGTACCTAATCATAATTTTTTTTTCCTCCTTTAACTTTAAATAAGAAAAATGACATAAGTAGATTCTCTATATGCCTAATCCTTCCTTTTATGCCTGGGATGAGACCTACTTGGTCATGATACATTATAACTAATATATCGCTGCTAACATTTCTAGGGTCTTTTACCTTTGTTCACATCAGCATTTTTCCTCATGATGACTGTGATGGTTGGGGTTGTGTGTCAGCTTGGCTGGGCCATGATTCTCAGCGGTTTGGCAGTTATGTAGTTTGGCAGCTATGTAATGATGTAATCACCTCCACAATGAGACCTGATATAATGTAGTCATCTCCAAGATGAGATCTGCTACGAGCAGCCAATCAGTTGAAAGGAAGTTCCCTTGACCTGCTGTCTGACCTGTCAATCTTGGGTTGGCCTGCCGCTGCAGCTAGGTAAGTTAGGAGAAGCCTCCAGCCTGACCCATGAACTTCGGAATTTCTAGCCTCTACTACTAAAAAAAAAAAAAAAAAAAGCTATTTCCTTAATATAAATTTCTCTCTCTCTCGGAAGTAGTGACTAATTATCTCTCTCTCTCTTTGTACGTCCCACAGGGTTTCCAAGGAACAGCTGGTGGATGCAAACTGCCAACCTTTTGGTTAGCAGCCAAATGCTTAACTACTGTGCCACTGGGGCATATGCTTCACTGGTTTTTGCTTCTGTAACCATCTGACTTTTCTGTAAAAAAAAAACAAAGAAAAAGAAAAAAATATATATATGGAACACATAAGCCAAAACCAAACCAAACCCGTTGCCATCGAGCCAATTCTGACTCACAGCGACCCTATAGGACAGAGTAGAACTGCCCCACAAGGTTTCCAAGGCACACCTGGTGGATTCAAACTGCTGACCTGTGGGCCAGCAGCCGTTAGCTCTTAACCACTACACCACCAGGGTTGCCATATGGAACACATAGTGAGTAGAATTTCCCAGGTGTTTCACATGGACCTCACTTAAACTTTCTAACACCTTTATCAAGTAGGTGGTCTTATTAAGCTCATTTTCAACTAAGATCCTAAGGCTTAAGGACTCAAGGACTCAATAGTTAAAATCAGTTGATGGTAGAGATAAACACTGAAGAACTTTACTATGATGTCTGTTAGAATTTTAATCTGTTTTAAGCCAGTTTAAATGGTAAATTATCCAAAAAAATCTTCTTAGATATGCTAACATTTGTTTTTAAATCTCTTCTCCCTCTCCTCTACTCTCTCTTTCCCCAGTCCTCTGAACATCATGTTTTTGTGACTTTCATATTCCTTTCTTTGTACCTAGTCTGTAATACAATTATAGATGTACTTATTCTTATGCATGCAACTTGACTGTAAGCTTTGGAAAGGCAATAACTGTATCTAATCTGTTTTTGTAACTATATTCACTGCCTTGCATGCTGCTTTGTAAATATATATAAATAATTTGCCAAATAGGTATTTTTATATTGAATTGAATTGTTCTTCCTTGAAGCTAGAGTTTATATTTTGGAGAAGTTGTTGGTTTTTCTTTTACTGTATGAGAGAGAAAATTCCCTTGAGTAGTGAAGGAGAAAATTAGTTTAGAAAAGAAACAAAGTAATTAACATAGAATATAAAACAAGCAATAAAGACAGTCAAAATATAGCAAGCGTAATAAAATTAAAATGGCGTTGAGGGAAGTATTAAAGTCTTAAGAATCAAAAATGGTAAACTAAAACTGCAATTTATTAAATCCCATATAATAAACATTTTAAAAAATGACATCTTACAGACCATTCCTGCAGGCTTTATTCGGTAAAGGTATCAGAAACTGAGGTAGTTCAAGACCCCAGGAGAAAGGCACAGGAACCTGAAGCATTTTATTGGCCTAGGGAAATGACTACAAAGACATCAGAGGAAAAACACTGACAGAATAGAGTTAGAAGCACCAAAATTCCTTTAATTATTATTGACTAGCTCCATTTTGTTACATGAAATCAATGTATTTCTGTATTCCTGCAAATAATTGTAACTTTGAAATCCCAGCATAAGAAATAAAATATATTTCCCTTATCTTTCATCTTGCATTGTTTATAAATATTTATCTTGATAATACATGTAATATTGAACAATTATAATTCAAATAGTATTTGCTTACTTTATATGTAGATAAACATTTATTCAGAGCATAAATTAGAGGGTCATAGTGCCAGCATATTATCTCATTTACCTATTTTAAAGAAGCATTCACAAATTCAATCAATTATTTAATCATGTTTTATTTATATATTTATTTTTCTCCTTGGACAGAAATAAATATATATAACAAGGATCTAAATATCAACATGGGCACAGACTTCAATGAGCCTATCATGGTACAAAAAAATACACACACACTCATACAGTGTATATACACATATATGTTTGTACGTATACATATATTCTTAAAAGTGATATGAGATATGTAAGAGACAGATAGATATGCTGATGCATTCCTAAAGTGTGTCGTTGTCAAAAGCATAGACTATTCTCAATAATTATGTGTTGCAAGTGAAATAATGTGACTGAGGGGTTGGAGGCAAGAATAGATTGTTGAGTCATGAAGTAACATGAAAATAATTTCATCTAATGAAATTGACTCATGGGGATTTCAGAAAAATAGATTGGAATTAATGACTAAGTACGACACGGACAAAAATAAAGTTTTTATGATGAAGACGTAGACTAAGATCAAGGCAGTGGAAGATGGAATAAAAAAGTGAAGTTTGAAATTGAGTTATTATGAGTATCCAACAGGTTTGACAAATACAATGTAGGAAAGGGAGATTCATGCATTTTAATGCCTGTCATTATATGCTTTTTGCTTCTTTTTCTCATTCTCTCTCATTTTTAATATTGAATTCTTTTTGGGGACACAGAAAGAAGAGCCAGAAACGGATAGAAGGAAATGAGTGACTCTTCTTCTGTGAAAATTTCAGGTATCTACTAACCTCCATGGCCTATACAGGCCTCCATGGCTTATACGGGCCCTCCATGGCCTATACGGGCCATGAGTTAGAAACTGGAACACCTACTAATCTAGAAAGGTAACATAAAGGAATGAATCAGACAAGATGTACAAAAATGGGGAGTGGTGGAAACGTGGTGACATGTAGAGTATATGCTGAATCTAAGGACTTCAATTAAAAGAAAATATTAGCAGACATGCACACACCTATAACACGGGCAAATACACTCAAAACCTGAACATACCTGCTAGATAGATAAGACCATAAAACCACTGGCATTTCTATGGGCAGTACTGAAAAGTAGACTGGTCGTTAGTTGTCGTTAGGTGCCATCGAGTTGTTTCCGACTCATAGTGACTCTATACACCACAGAGCTAAACACTGCCCAGTCCTTTGTCATCCTCACAATTGTTGCTATGCTTGTAGCCATTGTTGCAGCCACTGTGTCAATCCTTCTCATTGAGGGTCTTCCTCTTTTTCACTGACCCTCCACTTTACCAAGCATGATGTCCTTCTCCAGGAAGTATCCTTCCTGATATATGTCCCAAGTATGTGAGATGTAGTCTTGCCATCCTTGCTTCTAAGGATTCTTGTTATACTTCTCCCAAGACGGATTTGTTCATTCTTTTGGTAGACCATGGTGTGTTCAATATTCTCCAACACCGCAATTCAAAGGCATCAATTCTTCTTCAGTCTTCCTTATTCATTATCCAGTTTTTGCATGCATATGAGGCAATTGAAAACACCAAGGCTTGGGTGAGGTGTACCTTAGTCCTCAAGGTGACATCTTTGCTTTTTGACACTTTAAAGAGGTCGTTTGCAGCCAATTTGCCCAATGCAGTGCTTCTTTTTAGTTCTTGACGGCTGCTTCTATGGGAGTTGATTATAGATCAAAGAAAAATGAAATCCTTGACAAACTTAACCTTTTCTCCGCTCATCATGATGTTGCTCACTGGTCCATTGTGAGGATTTTTGTTTTCCTTACGTTAAGGCGTAATCCATACTGAAGGCTGTGGTCTTTGCTCTTCATCAGTAAGTGCTTCAAGTCTTCTTCACTTTTAGCAAACAAGTTTGTGTCTTCTGCACAACACAAATAATTAATGAGTCTTCCTCCAATTCTGATGCCCCATTCTACTTCATGTAGTCCAGCTTCTTGGCTTATTTGCTCAGCATACAGATTGAATAGGCACGGTAAAAGGATACAATGCTGATACACACCTTTTCTGACTATAAACCATGCAGTATCCCCTTATTATGTTCGAATGACTGTTTCTTGATCCATGTACAGATTTCTCATGAGCACAATAAAGTGTTCTGGAATTCCCATTCTCCCCAATGTAATCCATAATTTGTTATGGTCCCAAACAGTCGAATACCTTAGCATAGTCAATAAAACACAGATAAACATTTTTCTGGTATTCTCTGCTTTCAGCCAGGATCCATCTGACATCAGCAATGATGTCTCTGGTTCCGTGTCCTCTTCTAAATCTGGCTTGAGTTTCTGGCAGTTCCCTGTCAATATACTGCTGCAACCGCTTTTGAATGATCTTCAGCAAAATTTTGCTTGCATATGATATTAATGATATTGTTCAATAATTACTGCATTCAGTTGGATTGCTTTTCTTGGGAACAGGCATAAATATGGATCTCTTTCAGTTGGTTAGCCAGATAGCTGTCTTCCAAATGTCTTGGCATAGAGGAGTGAGCACTTCCAGCATTGCATCCGATTGTTGAAACATCTCGATTGGTAGTCCGTCAAATCCCATAGCCTTGTTTTTGCCAATGTCTTCAGTGCAGCTTGGACTTCTTCCTTCAGTACCATCAGTTACTGATCATATGTTACCTCCTGAAATGGTTGAACATTGGCCAGTTCTCTTTGGTATAGTGACTCTGTGTATTCCTTCCATCTTCTTTTGATGCTTCCTGTGTCATTTAATATGTTCCCTATAGAATTCTTCACTATTGCAGGTGAAGGCTTGAATTGTTTCTTCAGTTCTTTCAGTTTCAGAACTGCTAAGGATATTCTTCCCCTTTGGTTTTCTATCTCCAGGTCTTTGCATGTGTCATCATAATGCTGCACTTCTAAGACAGATTTGTCACCAACACCACAATTTAAATGTGTCAATGCTTCTATTTTCCTTCCATTGTCCAGCTTTTGCATGCATATGAAGTGACTGAAAGTACCATGGCTTGGGTCAGGTGCACCTTAGTCATCAAATTGACATCTTTACTTTTTAACACTTTAAAGAGGTCTTTTTTTTTTTTGAGCCAGATTTGCCAATTCAATATGTCATTTGATTTCTTGATTCTTGCTTCCATGATTGGTTGTAAATTCAAGAAGAATGAATTCCGAGTCAACTTATTTATTTATTTTGCCATTTGTCTTAATGTACCTATTTGTCCAGTTGTAACGATTTTTGTTTTCTCTCTTTCCTTTATCTCAAATGTGATATGTACATGATATACATCCATATATCCATTTGTTTAAAGTTTCCTATACCATCTCAAGGAAGATTGCTCTTTTGGAAGATGATCAAACTATTCAAGGTCAGTGCCAAATCTAAGAAACTGATTTCGTCCTCATTCTGCTACAAATATGAGGTTGCTCAAGGTTTAGAATACCATTCTTGTAACAAAAAAAGCTAATATATTTGCGTATGATGAGGAATAGAAGTAGGGAAGCTAAAGGATTGAGATGCAAGCAAAGTGGATATATATATATTATAGTTTTAATTCATGACATCATTTTCAGGAATGATTATTTGGAATATAACTAGTTGTTCTGGTTTCAAATATATATGGTAAGTTTACATTTATCTGAAATGATTAAAATATTTTCTACCTTGCTAAGAGAGCAGTGGAATTTCCTCCCTTGGGTTCTAAATGATTAGTCATGTAACAATTATTCTTTCATTTGGAGAAATTGCTCCTGCTTCACAATCTGTCACTAGTGTTTCTTGGGCATGTTTCTACAAGGCATGAACAAATTATTTTTATGAGACACAGATTAAAACAGTAGTAGAGAATCAAATCTATATACGTTCATCACTGGCCTAAGATGCTATGTATGCTTTGCTACCATGTAACATTTCTATTTACATCTAGACAACCAAGCTCTCAATACTCTAATACCCATCCCCCCCCAAAAAAGAACATTGCCCTCGATTCTATTTCAACACATAGAGTAGAACTGTCCCATAGAGTTTCCAAGGAACGGCTGGTGGATTCGAACTACCGATCTTTTTGGTTAGCAAAAGAAGCTCTTAACCACTATGCCACCAAAGTTTCCATACTCTAATATATAATAGAAAATATCTAATGGTATGTAATTCTGCTCATGCAACTTTTTTTTAGGGGGGCGGGTATGTGTGTATAGAAAATTATTATGCAATAAAAATTAGCCTCTCAAACCAGTGGTGAAAAGATATTTGGCTCAGGGTCAACCTAAAAAAATTTGGATTCCTATCTCAGAAGTCATAAAAAATAAATTCTGAGTGGATAAAATAAAACTTTAAGTTTTCATTTTGAAATAATCATAGTTTCACAAGAAGTTGCAAGGAAATACACATGGTTGTTCCTGTGTACCTTTCACCCAAACTGTCCCACTTTTAACATCTTTCAAAAATTGTTTTTGTTGCTGTTAGGTGTCGTCGAGTTGATTCCAACTCATAGCAATCCTATGTACAACAGAACAAAAGACTGCCCAGTCCTGCGCCATCCTCGTAATCATTGTTATGCTTGAGCCCATTGTTGCAGCCACTGTGTTAATCCATCTCCTTGAAGCCCTCCCTCTTTTTCACTGATCCTCTATTTTACCAAGCATGATGTCCTTCTCCAGGGACTGATCCCTTCTGATAACATGCCCAAAGTATGTGAGATGTAGTCTCACCATCCTTGCTTCCAAAGAGCATTCTGGCTGTACTTCTTCCAAGACAGATTTGTTCATTCTTTTAGCAGTCCATGGTATTATTGAATATTCTTTGCCAACACTGTAACACAAAGGCATCGATTTTTCTTGGGTCTTCCTTATTCATCATCTAGCTTTCGGATTCATACGAGGCATGTAGAACACAGTCTTAAAACCAGGAAATTGACATTAGTACAATCCATAGAACTTGTTCATATTTCACCAGTTACACAGGCACTGTTGTGTATGTATGTGTACATGTGTTAGTGTGTGTCTATGAAATTTTATTGCTTGAGTGCTCTCATGGAACCACCACTACAATTAAGGTACTAACTATACCGTCACCAAGAGTTTTGTAGCCATACCCAACCTTCTCACCCATCTCTTATTCTTCGCAACCACTGATCAAACTTCCATCTCTATAATTAGATTATTTCACCAATATTACATGAGAGGAATCTTGCAGTATTTATGCTTTTGGGATTGGCTTTTTTTTTTTCACCTTGCAGACTTTCCTTGAGGTTCATTCAAATTGTTTTATGTATCAATAGTTAATTCCATTTTATTTCTGAATAAGTTTTATGTACCACATTTTGTTTAACCATTTGAGGAAAAACATTTAGATAATTTCACCTTTTGTGCTGTTACAAGCAAAGCTGCTATGAACATTCATGTACAAGTTTCTAAGTAAAAATTAATTTTAATTTCTTTGAGAAAATATCTGAGTGAAATTGCTGGATTATGATGTGGTAAACCCATTTTTCATTTTAAAAGGGACTGCCAAACTCTTTTCCAAATTTCTAGGTCATATACCTTCCCACAACAGACAAGTGTTCCAGTTTCTCCACAATAATTCCAGAATTTAATATTATCATTTTTTTTTTTTTTTTGGTTAGTCAATCTGATATAGTTATGTTTTTGTGCTTTAATTTGTATTTACCTTATTAGTAGTGATTTTGAACATCTTTTCATGTGCCTATTTGCCATTTGTAGACCTTTGGTAAAATGTTTATGTATGTCTTTGGCCCATTTTTGAATTGGGTTGTTTCTTCAGTGTAAATTTCTGAGAGTTCTTTATATATTCAATACATAAATTCTTTGTTAACAATTAGATTAGCAAATATATTATTCCCATCTGTAGCTTTACTTTTCATTCTCTGAACAGCATTTTTCATGGTACAAACTTTTTTTTGTTTTGTTGAGGTCAACTTACCAATTTTTTTTGTACGAATTGAGTTTTTGGTGTCATGTCTAAGAGCTCTGCCTAGTTTTAAGCCCCAGAGATTTTTCTCCCCCCACTTTTTTTCTTTTAACCCTTAAGGTTTTATAAATTTACGTTATTCCTCTAAATTCATGATCTATTTGAGTTAATCTCTATATAAGGTGTGAGTTTTATATCAAGAATTTTTTTTTTTTTTTTTTTTTTTTTGCCTCTGAATGTCCAGTGACTCCAGCTCCATTTGTAGAAAAGGTTATTCCTGCTCCATTGAACTGACTTTGCTTCTATTTAAAAAAGTAATTCGGCATATTTGTCTGAATCTACTTTGGGTTCTCTGTTTGGCTTCATTAATCTATGTGTCTATCCTCTAGTAATACCACACAGTTTTGATTATTGAAGGATAAACATGGTATGCCTCTCCAAGTATTAGGTCTTCTTTCATTTCTTTCATCAGCATTTTGTAGTTTTGAACACACAACTCCTGAATATGATTTGTTAAATTTTATACCTAAGTAATTTTCTCTGGAGCAATTAGAATTGGTATTGCATTTCTTATCTTGTATACCACTTATTTATGTTCAGAATAAAGATGTCATTTTTTGTGTGATGTTCATGTTGCCTATAATTTTCTTATTAGCTCCAGAAGCTTCATCCCAGCCCAATAGAGCACTAGTGACTTTTTACATACACAATCATGTCTTCTGCAAAGAGATGACATTTTTTTTTTCCAGATTTTCCAATCTGTATGCCATTCATTTCTAATTGTAATGACTTAATGTTGTGACTGGAACTTCCACTATTAAGTTAAATAAGTGTTAAGAGCAGACATCCTTGCCTTGTTCCTAGTTGTAGGGGGAAAGCTTTCAGTCTGTCATCACTAGGTTTGATGTGGCTGTAGACACTCTAAGAGGTTAAGGAGGTTCTCTTCTATTCTCAGTGTATTGAGAGTTTTTTTTTTTTTTTTTTAATCATGAATGGGTGTTGAATTTTTTTCAAATGGCTTTTCTGCATCAATTGATTGATGAATGAAAAAGCCTATGACTTTTCTTCTCTAGTCTGTTGATTTAGTGGATTACATTGACTGATTTTCAAGTATTGAACCACATTTCATACCTGGAACAATTATTACTTGTTTATAGTGTAGTTTTCCTTTTTTATGTCGGCTGCTTTTGATTTGCTAACATTTGTTGAGGATTTTCATGTCTAAGTTCATGAGAGATATTGGGACTTCATCACCTCAGTTTTGAAAAGCAACAATGTGCCTATGAATGAACTTCCTTTAAAGGACTTCTCTAAAATGGTGAAGAGGGATCTCTACCATGTAGATATGTGAAATAAAATTTCTAAAATCAGGCTAGGACAGAAATAAGAAGACAAGGAAGGTAAAAATCAATTAAGGATCAGGAAATACTCATTTTTTCATCTAGAGTAGAAAATTAAGGGCAATTTATATTTTAAAATATTATTGAATGATTACTGTCTCTTGAGGTTCTGAATATTTCGGCCATTGCCTCAAAAAATTAGCTAATACAGGTAGGTGGAGCTAATGTGGCGCTATAGACAGAAGCACCATACCATCCCTCCACAGCAAAGACTTGAAAAATTAAGTAAAACAGATACAAACATCAACCTTGGAACCCTAAGCATCAAATGAATGGGTAAAGAACTCATCCAAGCACTGAATGGAATAAGAACTGAAGTGTAGAGGTGTCTTATCAGCTAATGCAGCACAGACTTGTCACCTTGAACCCCTTAGCCACCCAAAATGGTGGACAGGACATACAGGAAAGCAGCTTCCATTTTCTGGCAGCTGAGGTCCCTCAGCCAGGGAGATGCTGGCTCCTTGCTGCTTGGATTTGCCTTGCCTCCACCAGCCGGCTCCTTCAGTGACATTTTTTTTTGTAATTGTTGATGCTTTTTTGGCTTCTTTTAGTTTATTCTCTCTCTTTCACCACCTTCTTTTCCTTTCTCACAAACACCTGGCACCATCTGCCATCTCTGCTTCTTCTCGACAGCCATTCTTGACAGGCTGTGCCACATTGCCAGCATAGAAAGCCATCAGCACACAGCTCCTTCAGATCTGCACCATTCCAATGGTAGGCTCCCACAGCATTTTTTTGTTTTGTTTTGTGTTATTTTGACTTCTGTTTCTCTCTCTTCCTTCTTTTCCACACCCTCTTAGCTCCACACATCACATCCTCCCATTCTCTCTTGCCTATCTGCACCACACATTGATTACAGCCCCCCAAGTGGCACAGACACAGACCTGCCCCGCACTGCCCCCTGGCCCCAGCCTGCATGTGCTGCAAACAACCCATCTCCACCTCTCCGCCTCCACTGGACCTGCCCTGCTGCACCATAGCTGAGTGGCTAGCCCTGCCCATTGGACAAGGTGGTGAAAAGAATTGTGCCCACAGGTTAGCAAACAACAAAGAACGCCCAGATGGCCTGCCCAGACATAACCAAATAAAAGAAAAAGCAGGAGGAAACAAATCTACAAACAATACACAAAGAAAATAATTACTGAATGTCTCAAAGACTGCAGACAATATCAAAACATATAAAAAACAGGACAGAATGCTTCCAATATGCATCCAAAAGAAAATACCAGATGACCTTCTGGTAAAAGAAAAGGCACTGGAACTATCAAATTCAAAACACTAATAATCAGGGCTATCCAAGAGATGATGGACAAAGCAGACAAACATAAGGAAAAAATAGACAAAATCATGGAAAATACAAACAAAACAATGGAAGAATTCAGGAAAATAATACAGGAAAAAGTCAAAATAAGTACACAACTAGAAAGCATATAAAAACAAAAATTAGAAATTCAAAAGATAAACAAGATTTCAGAAATGAACAGTGTCATAGGAAGTTTGAGGAGTAAATTTGAAACAATGAAAGACAGGTGAGCAAAATTGAAGACAAATCCTTGGATATCACCTTTTTTCAGGTGAAATCAGAGAAAAGAACGAAGAAAAATGAAGATACCCTGAGAATGATGTGGGATAAAATCAAAAGCAAATATTTACGAGTGATCAGAGTTCCAGGAGAGAGAGAAAACAGAAAACACAGAGAGGACAATTGAAGAATCGCTGACAGAAAATTCCCTAATATCGTGAAAGACGAAAACCGGACCATCCAAGAAGCTCCTCAAACCCAATGTAGAATAGACCCTTTCATGGATTGAATTGTGTCCCCCCAAAATATCTGTCAACTTGGCTAGGCCAGGATTCCCAACATTCTATAATAGTCTATCATTCTGTTATCTGATGTCATTTCTCTATGTGTAGTAAATCCTATCACTATGATGTTAATAAGATGGATTAGTGGCAGTTATATTGATGAGATCTACAAGATTAGATAGTGTCTTAAGCCAACATATTTTGAGATATAAAAGACAGAAGTGAGCCGAGAGACGGGGGACCTCATAACACCAAGAAAGCAACACCAGGAGCACAGCACATGCTTTGGACCAGAAGTTCCTGTGCTGAGAAGCTCTTAGTCCAGGGGAAGATTGATGACATGGGCCTTCCTCCAGAGCCAACAAAAAAGAAAGCCTTCCTCCAGTGTTGACGCCCTGAATTTGAACTTCTAGCATATTAGACTATGAGAAAATAAATATCTCTTTGTTAAAGCCATCCAGTTGTGGTATTTCTGTTATAGCATTAGTAGATAACTAAGATAGACTCCAAAAGAAAATCACCAAGGCATATCACAGTCACACTCACTATAAACAAAGACAAGGAAAGAATCCTGAGAGCAGCTTAAGAAAAACAAAAAGTCACATACAGATGGGAAACAATAAGACTAACCTCTGACTACCCAGTAGAAACCATGCAAGTAAGAAGGCAATGGGATGATATATAAAGACTTGAAAGAAAAAATTGCCAAACAGGAATAATATATCCTGCAAAATTCTCACTCAAGTACAATTGTAAAATTAGGACATTTTCAGAAAAACAGAAATTAAGAGTATGTAAAAAGAGAACAAAGCTTACACGAAGTATTAAAGGGAGTCCCTCAGTTAGAGAACCAACATTAGACAACAGCCTGAATCTACGATGCAAGACTCATCAGCCAGATACCAACCTAAGTAATGAACTCTCAAGGATAAAACAAAACTAAAAGATTTACAACAGGGAACCAGAGAGCTTAATCTGTAAACAACAATAACATCAGAACAATAAAAGAGGGAATAAATGGCGTAGGTATAGTAATTTCAAATGCAGAGGAAGTCAAGGCGATACCAAGTAACAAAAGCTGGTTTAAACTTAGGAAGATAAGGGTAAATTTCAAGGTAGCCACAAAGAAATTTAACACACCTACTCATCAAAATAAAGAAGAAAAACATAAAGTCCCAGTAAACACAAAAACTATTCAAAAAGAAAGAAAGGGAAAAAAATACAAAAAAAAGAAATTCAACACAGGAGAATAAGTGGAACGAACAAAATGTCAGCACCACAAAAAAAAAAAAAAGAACTACAAAGTGGCAGCGATAAATTCACACCTATCATTAATCACATCCAAAGCAAATGGCCTAAATGCACCAATAAAGACACAGAGAGTGACAGAGTGGGTAAAAATATAGGACCCATCAATATGCTGTCTACAAGAAACACACCTTAGAAACAAAGACATAAATTTATAAAAAAATCAAAGAATGGAAAAATGTGTATATATATATATATATATATATAAAATCAGGCACATAGCTACCGAAACAGAGAAGGAGTGGCAACACTAATCTCAGATAAAATAGACTTTAAAAATATCCACCATAAAGGACAAAGAAATGCATCGTATAGTGATTAAAGGGACAATCCATCATAAAGATATAAGCATAAATATCTATTCACTCAATGACAGGGCTCTAAAATACATAAACTCTAACAGCACTGAAAAGAGAAATTGACAGTTCCAAAATAATAGTAGGAGACTTCAACACCTCACTCTCGATAAAGAACAGAACATCTACAAAGAAACTCAACAAAGATAGAGAAGGCCTAAAGCCCACAACCAGCCAACTTGACCTCACAGACAAATATAGAACACTCCACCCAGCAGCCCAAAGTACACAGCCTTTTCCAATGCACATAGAACATTCTCCACAATAGAACATATCTTAGGCCACAAAGCAGGCCTCACAGACGCATCCAAACTCCCTGAGGGACCAAATTACTGGGCTAAGGGTTGTGGGGACCATAGGCTCAGGGAACATCTAGGTCAATTGGCTTACCAGAGTTTATAAAGAATATGTTGGTGAGTAGCATCTGGGGTCTTAAAAGCTTGTGAGCTGCCATCTAAGATACTCCACTGTTGTCACCCCATCTCAACTAAGGGAGAATGAAGAAAACCAAGCACATAAGGGAAAGATTAGTTCAAAGGACTAATGGACCATAACTACTACAGCCCACCAGACTGATTCCAGCATAACAAAATGGTGCCCAGATACCACCGCTGACTGCTCTAGCAGGGATCACAATGGACGGTCCTGGACAGAGCTGGAAAAAAATGTAGAACAAAATTCTAACTCACATAAAAAGGTCAGACTTACTGGCCTGATAAAGACTAGAGTAACCCCCACGGTATGGCCCCCAGACACCCTTTTAACTCTGCATTGAAGTCACTCCTGAGGTTCACCCTTCAACCAAAGATTAGGCTGGCCCAAAAAACAAAATGGGACTAAAGGGGCATACCAGCCCAGGGGCAAGGGCCAGAAGGCAGAGGGAGAAGGAAAGCTGGTAACAGGGAACCCACCATCAAGAAGGGGAGAGTATTGACCTATTGTGGGGCTGTTAACTAGTGTCACAAAACAATATGTGTACTGTTTAATGAGGTGCTAGTTTGATGTATAAACCTTCATCTAAAGTACAATTTTAAAAAAAAAAAAGGAAAACCTAAAACACTGAGATAATACAAAGTATCTTCTCTGATCTTAACACCATCAACATAGAAAATAATAACAGGAAGAGCAAGGAAAAGAAATAAAATGTATGGAAACTGAATAACACCCTGCTTAGAAACCACTGGTTAATAGGAGAAATCAATGATGGAATGAAAAAAATCCTAAAATCAAAGTAGAATGAAAACACATCATACCAAAACCTGCCACTGACCAATGAAACAGAATTGAGGACCCAGATGTAAATCCATCCACCTATATTCACCTGATCTTTGACAAAGACCCAAAGTCCATCAAATGGGGAAAAGGCAGTTTCTTTCTTTTTTTTTTTAAACAAATGGTGTTGACAAAACTGGATGTCTGTCAGCAAAAAAAAAAAAAAAAAGAAAGAAAGAAACAGGAGCCATACCTCACGACATAGACAAAAACTAATTTGAAATGGAACAAAGACCTAAATATAAAACACAAAACTATAAAAACCACAGAAGAAAAAATAGGGTCAATGCTAGAGGCCCTAATACACAGTATTAACAGGATACAAACCATAACAAAAAATACACAAACACCAGAAGATAAGCTAGATAACAGGGATCTTCTAAAAATTAAACACTTACGCTCATCAAAAGATTTCACAAAAAGAGTAAAAAGAGAACCTGCAGACTGGGAGAAAATTTTTAGCTATGACAAAGCAGACAAAGTTCTAATCTCTAAAATCTACAGGAATACTCAACACCTCCACAACAAAAAGACAAATAACCCAATTAAAAATGGGCAAAGGAAATGAACAGACACTTCACCAAAGAAGACATTCAAGTCTCCAACAGACACATGAGGAAATGCTCATGATTTCTAGTCATTAGAGAAATGCAAATCAAAACCACAATGAAACACCTTCTCACCCCGGCATTACTGGCGTGAATCAACAAAACAGAAAAGAAGAAATGTTGGAGAGGCTTCAGAGAGATTAGAACTCTTAAGCACTGCCAGTGGGAATGTAAAATCGTACAACAATCTTGGAAAATGATATGGTGCTTCTTTAAAAAGCTAGAATTGGAAATACCATATGATCCAACAATCCCACTCCTAGGAATATATTCTAGCGAAAAAGAGCTGTCACATGAATAGACATATGCACACCCATGTTCATTGTAGCATTGTTCACAATAGGAAAAAGATGGAAACAACCTAGGTCTCCATCAACAAATGAATGTATAAACAAACTATGGTAAATACACACAGTGGAATACTAAGCAACAATTTAAAGAACAATGATGACTCTGAAAAACATCTCACAACATGAATGTCTGGAACGCATTATGCTGAGTGAAATAAGTCAATCAGAAAAGGAAAAATATCGTATGAGACAACTATTCTAAAGACTCATGAAAAGGTTTATACACAAAAAGAAACAATCTTTGATGGTTACAAGGGAGAGGAGGGGTGTCCATCAAAAAATAGTAAATAGACAAGAGATTAGTAGTAACTTTGGTTAAGGGTAAGACAGTACAGAATACTGGGGAAGCCAGCACAACTTGACCAAGGTAAGGTCATGGAATCTCCATAAACACGTTCAAACCCCTGAGGGACCGAATTACTGGGCTGAGGGCTATGGGGACCATGGTCTTGGGGAACATCTAGCTCAATTGGCATAATGTAGGTTTATAAAGAAAATGTTCTACATTCTGTTTTGGTGAGCAACGTCTGGGGTCTTAAAAGCTCGTGAGAGTCCATCTAAGATACTGCACTGGTCTCACTCTGTCTGGAGCAAGGAAGAATGAAAAAAACCAAAGACACAAGTAAACAGTTCAAAGGGCTAATGGACTACAACAACCACAGCCTCCACCAGACTGAATGCAGCACAGCTACATGGTGTCTGCCTATCACTACCGGTTGCTCTGATGGGGATCACAAAAGAGTTCACAGATAGAGCTAGAGAAAAATGTAGGATAAAATTCTAACTCAAAAAAAAAAAAAAAAGACCAGACTTACTAGCCTGACAAAGACTAGAGAAACCCAGAGAGTATTGCCCCCAGACGCCCTTTTAGCTCAGTGATGATGTCACACCTAAGGTTCACCCTTCAACCAAAGATTACACAGGCCCATAAAACAAAATGAGACTAAAGGGGCACACCAGCCCAGGAGCAAGGACAAGAAGACAGGAGGGGACAGGAAAACTGGTAATGGGGAACCTAAGGTCTAGAAGGGGTGAGTGATGACATGTTGTCAGGTTGGCAGCCAATGTCACAAAACAGTATGTGTATTAATTGATTAATGAGAAGCTAGTTTGCTCTGTAAACCTTCAGCTAAAGTACAATAAAAAAAAAAGAAGAACGATTTGGAGAACATATAATGAAATTATCAGCATTAAAAATAAATTAGTTAATTTAAGGCATTGCAAGGAGCAAGTGACTTGTTCTATATTTAACAAAAACAAACATTTCCCCAAATTAGCTAAATTATCAAAAGGTTTATTAGATAGCATTTTAGGTTTCTTTAGAACTTTGTGTACAGTAATTTCATAGTGCTCAGATTATATTTAAGATATTATGGGGTGTTTCCTCAAGATACTGCTTGCAATTAACATAAAAAAATAATATTCCAGCTCTCAAAAATATATATTTGTACTATACTTATAATTTATAGGGAAAGCACCCTAAGTAGTTTCCAAGGGGGGAAAAAATGTAAATACACTTTTGGATGAATAACAAAAGAAAAATTAGGAGTTAAATTTTCAATCTGTAGCATGGGTTAGCATGCACTTCAAGAAGAAATTGCTTAACTCAGAATTAAAAAAAAAAAAAAACTTGCTGCCATCGAGTCAACTCCAACTCATAATTCAGAATAGTCAGGCTCACATATTAAATAACTAATACAATGCCAGAATTCATTTAAAGTAATTAACTGAGCCAAAACTTGAACTGCATTTACCTAAACCATTCCTTCCAATGAAAAATTACAAAACAAAACAAAATATTAGAAAGAATAACTTGCACTTGTCGGTTCATTTTTTAACTTCCTGTGCCAAGTAGTAAATCTTCTGATCCTTAATTATATGTGCTAACAATATTCTCATAAAATCTAATGCTAATCTGTAAACATGAGTAAGACAATATTTATAAAACTCAATATAATGTTAATTTACAATTTTCTGCTCTACAAATGTTTGCATAAATAATGGATTGAGGTTTTGCTGTTTCTATGATCTTTGTTTAATTAGACACTCTCAGCAATTTAACAAAATAGAAGGAAAAGTGACAGATAATTTCTTCTTTGCATTAAAAATAATTATGTGAGCTGTTCAGAAATTAAATTTTCAAAAATCTTCCTCTTGCCGTCGTAGCTTCTCTATACCATTTAATGAGAAACTACTGTATTTAAATTTGTTATAAAATATTCACAATTCATTTTTAATAGTTCCAAAAATAAAAAAAAAGACTAATGATATTGTTGAAAAAAGGTATTAATAACACACAGATATCCCCTCTCTGGAAATCTTTCAAATTTTTTTTTTCTCTGTCTTTGTGAGATCTGTAGGACAAAAGCTCTAAGAATGACACAGCTGGGGCATCTGACATCCTCTAACTTCACAAGGTGGAAGGAGAATCAAGATCAACAGCCCAAGGCTGATTCCTATGAGCCAGAGATCAAACATACATACCTCCACCCTCCAAGCTTTTTTTCCCTTCTGACACCAACCACCCCTTGCTTGGCACTCTTTACTTCTCTCCTGGGTTTGCTAAGTCATTTTTGCAGTGGCCACACAGAACCCACAGACCATATTCATGATTATGGGGTTTATAAAGGAAGTAACAGGTTACAATTCAGGATAAGGAAATACTCAGGCTACAGTTCTTTGATCAGAAAAGCCTCCACTCAGCCATGCTTCACAGACAGGCGTTTCTCTGGCCTTCTGCTCTTCAGCCCTTCTGTCCTGCTCTGGCAAGTGTTACAAAGCTCTTTAGCTCCGCCGATAAGTGCCCGCGAGTACCCCCCTCTGCAGGAAGCCTCGGTCTGATGGCATTCAGCTCTCTTATTCTACGGGCTGGGAAGCCCAAAGCACTGTTTCCTGCCAGTTCTGCTGCTTCTGCAGCCGCAGCTTCTTGCTCGTGTTACTGTAGCATCACCGTCCCTTGCTGCCTCTGTTACTGCTCCTTCCTCTCTCTCTCCGTGTCTTCCTGTAAGGCTAACAGGATGGCAAAACGGACCAATTCCCTCGTTAGGGTCCTATACACCTTATTTACACGGTCCCACTCACAATGGTGCCATGCACCTTCTTTGCTTTACTAGCAAGCTGTCCAGTCGCCTTGGTGGGCCACAAGCAGCTTATCTGCATAGTCCCACTCAATCATTTGGTGGGAGTTACGAGACCATGGTGAGGAAGGCCATATAAAAGTGATCAATCACACCAAGATAGAGGAGAATAGTGAGCTTCAATTTAGAGGATTTTTTTTTTTAATTGATCTATGACAAAAGACAGGAGCAAAAATTGATTCTGATTTCTAAGATTAATTTAATTTTCTCTCACAAACAAATGTGTGCACACCCATACACCCTATATGCACACACAGTTACCCACACTGCATTAAATCCAAAACCAAGCCCATTGCCGCCTAGTCTATTCTGACGCATAGCGACCCTATAGGACAGAGTAGAACCACCTCATGGAGTTTTCAAGGAACGTCTGGTGGATTTGAACTGCTGACCTTTTGGTTAGAAGCCGTAGCACTTAACCACTACACCACCAGGGTTTCTCACACTGCACTAGGATAATGAAAATAAATCCTCGTTATTAGCATAAACTACACTAACGAAACTAAACATATCCTCTAGTTACAATACAGCTGTTATTTAGTGTTACCATCTCATAATAGAGCCCTCCTCATGATAACAGCTAACAGTAAATAAAAAACCTATCAAGTGCCTAGTTCTGACCCTTAACAGTCAAATTTCTTATTTTTTTATTCTTAAAAATTACATTTAAAAGTGTAATTTTTGAGAAAGAAAAATCAGAATAAATGAAGGCATTGAAACTTTGAAGGGTAATGAAGGTTACCATAAAGAAATTTAAATATAGCTCCTTTACACAAGAACGGAAACCCTGGTGATGTAGTGGTTAAGTGCTACGGCTGCTAACCAAAGGGTCAGCAGTTTGAATCCACCAGGTGCTCCTTGGAAACTCTATGGGGCAGTTCTACTCTGTCTACAGGGTCGCTGTGAGTCGGAATTGACTCAACGGCACTGGGTTTGGTATTTTTTTTTTTAAACACAAGGACAAGGAATTACGAAAGAAGAACAGATATAAGACATTGCTTTTAAAAAGCTGAATTACCACTGTTGACATAAAAATGTCAGAGCAGAAAGGAGACTATCTGATCAAGGGACAAAAGACTCACTGAGCACGGAGTACCAAGCAATATGTATTAAAATTAAAAAAAAAATCACACATAGACACATTATTGTGGGATGTTACACATAAAGATAAACATAACTTTATAAGCCCTATTAAACAAAAAAGGACAATAGAACATCAGATAGATCGACACAAGAAACAAGCATACAAATAACATATTTTTCATTAATGAGGAGAGATGCTAGGAGACAGTAGAACAAAGTATTAAAGTACAGAGAAAAAATGGTAAAATCTAGAATTACATATCAAACCAAATTATTAATCCAGTTTCGACTGACAATCAAGAACTTTTCACACGTGCAAAATCACTAAATGTTCACTTCCATGGAAATTTCCTTTCAAGGAAATTGTATACTGAGCTAGAAAATGATAGTCAAAACCAAGAATTGTGAATGTATTTCCTTATAGTTTTTATTCTCAACTTCTCTTCACCCCTTTTTCTCCTATATAGCAATGGTAAAATGTTAGGACAAAGACAAGTTAAACATTTATTTTTAATACTCCTAAGGTGACAGAGTGAAAACTTGTCAATTGAAACTATATGTTGTCAAGACTTTTGTAAAATTACACATCTGGCACCTGAAAAATATTAAGACATACAGTTCTTTCAACAACGAAAAGCCAATCGGAAAAACTTGGTTGTTGATTATGTTATTGCAAAATACATTCATCTTCCAAAAAGAAGTAAATAAAATGTCAGAGTGATTTAAGAGTGAGTAAAATATAAAAAGCAAAAATATATCTACCATTGGCACTAGGAATATCATATTTTTATGCAAATAACACATGCCTTCTGTGCGTTTGTCAGCCGTGCCCGTCCCCATGAGATATTTTCGTAAGTGTGCTATGCTATTTTTTTTTTTTTTTTTAGCAACTTGTGAAAGAGGATTTGCGTGGCGGTGGCGCTTCTGATAAGTGCTACGGCTGTGAACCAAAAGGTCAGCAGTTCGAATCCGCCAGCTGCTTCTTGGAAACTCTGTGGGGCAGTTCTACTCTGTCCTATAGGGTCGCTATGAGTCGGAATCCACTTGATGGCACTGGGTTACTGGGGCCGTTTCTGAGGGTGTCTCATGAGGGGTAGGCACAGCCGCAAACAAATGCAGAAGGTGCACATTATTTGTATAAAAATGTGATATTCACTTTTGAACGGCACAGCCAATGCGGCATTAGAAACCTTAAGAACAAATGTAACTATAGTACACCACTTGGTTCTGTATTACACAATCATAACAAATCAATATCAATTCTCCACATTTAGAATCAAACTATAAAGAAAGCTCAGAACATCTAATCACACTTAACAGAGTAGAATATCAATATTAACAATCTTAAAATGAAAACCAAGGTAAAGAAAGGTAGAGGCATCCACACACTTATCTTACAAAATTCAAATAATACTACTACAACTGATGATAAAAGAATTAGAATTTTCATTTTTAAAAAACTCAAGGATAATCAGGTGAAAACTTTAAAATAGTGATAAAATTGCCAAGAATTGGGAGAAAAAAAAAGAGAGAGGAGTGGGGAATGGAGAAATAAGTCAATAGCTCACCTGTTATAACCCACAGACACTGGAAAATATCTGCAGTTGATGAGTCGATAAACAGCAGCGTAAGCCTGTGTGCCAGGTGTGTGGAGGTAAGTACGAGAACAGCATGGAGCAGGGGTAATGGAAGCCTTGGTGAGCAGGGCCGGACAGGTAGAATGTAGGAACTGTCAAGTTACTTTTTAACTCCATCAGTATCATTTGCTTTCATTTTTTAAAAAATTATGTGTATCACTTTCATAATGTTCTGTAAGTTAAAAAATAATGGCCTAAGTTTTTACGATACTTTTATTGTGAGATGAGTTTTAATATACATGGTAGTAAACAAATAGCCCTGATAGTTCAAAATGATAAACGGCTTTTTATGTTGCTCTAAAAATTGAAAATTATTAGGATTTCTAGAAAATACTTTTGTTAATTTTCTAATATTTTATACATCATTTCTGTATTATATAATGTCATTTTTTATTTTTCTGAAGTTAACAAATACACAAATGATAAATTACACCTACTAGTACTCTCCTGGGTTTTCAATTATGTTTTCTTTTTCATTTCTGTACATATAATAGTTAAAAGCTTAAATTTTTGAATCTTAACTTGGTATATGATACTGGGAGCTAACATTATTGATTATTATGAGTAGGCACCATGCTAAATGCCTTACACACATCATTTATTAACCACAATACCATGCTCACTTAGAAATTCTTCCGACTTCTGCACAGGAGGACGTAGAGGTTAAAGAAGCAAAGTAACTTTCATTTTCTCAATAAATGTTTATTAAACAAGCACTGCTCTAGATGTTTGTGACGTATAGCTTTTAAAAACAGACAAAAAAAATCTTTGCCTTCATGGAATTTACAATCTGATAAAAATAAATAAATTTAATAAACTAGAAGACTATATCATTTATTAGATTTGTTTTTATCAGATAAGAATGCCAAAAAAAAAAAAAAAAAACATTGCTGTTGAGTTGATTCCAACTCACAGTGACCCTATGGGCTGGAGTGGAACTGCCCCAAAGAATTTCCAAGGAGCACCTGGTGGATTCAAACTGCCGACTTCTTGGTTAGCAGCTAAAATTCTTATCCACTATGCCACCAAGGTTACCTAGATACGTACAGTAAATAAAAAGTAAATCTAATAAACTATATATTCTTCTACAAAATGATAAATACTATGAAAATACATAGCATAAAGTAGATAGGTAAGGCAATTGCAATTTTCATTATGGTATCTAAATTAAAAAAAAAATTATTTATTTATTTATTTTTATTTAGAGTAGCTCTTATCGAGAAAGCAACAACTGAGGGAAGTCTTCACAATGATGTGAAGAAGACAGCCATGTGAATGCCTGCATAAAAGTTATTGAAGACAGAAGGACTGGCCAGTGCAACGGGTTTAAGACAGGAGCCTGAGTGCAAGGGTGTGACTGGAGAAGACAGGGCAGGGAGGTTCTAAGAATATTGTAAGGTCCCACAGACCACTATAAGGACTCCTTGGCTTTTCCTCCAAGTATAACAGAAAAGTATTTATAGTATAAAAATGTCATGAGAAGCAAAACAGTGACTATACCTGAGTGAATCAGGTGACTCAACAAAAAAAGGCACATTTCAGCCCGGTCTTAAAGCATAAGTAAAAGCTTGCAACATGTCTTGGGGAGAGGGGTGTGGGCAGAGGAGAGGGAAAATAAAGGGTACGGGGTATCAGGGTGTGACTGTACATGCTATGTGAGAGTAAAGGGTTTCTGCACAAGAAAATCAGAGGACAAGAATAAGATGGAACGTTGAAAATTTGATGCCATGAAGAGATTCAGAGGTTTGCTCTGAAGGCTATTGGACAGTAGAAAACATTTCTAAACAGGTTCAGCCAAGTATCATTTGTTTACCTATTCTGTCAGATAAAATAAGTGACTTTCTATTCTGTTCTGCTATAACACTTGGTTCTAAAATATCTGTTTCAGCAAGATCCCTCTGGTGGCAGAGTAGAAGATATACTGGTCAACTACATTAAATATAACAACAAAAACTCCTAACATGCTATTGCAGGGTTTTGAGCAAAGTTTTATGGCACCCTGGAGTAGTAAGCAATTATTATCCTATATTAAGAGAATTGGGTAAAACCTACTTTTCCATTAGTCCTCTAAGGACATATAGGAGTTTTATGAGAAAAGGACAATTTCCATACAGCAGGTAAGACGAGGCTGAAAAATAAGAACCTAACAAGTTTACACACATTTACCAATTATTAAAGATGAGGCTGCCATGCTAAACACATATTCTGATACTAAACTAAGCTTTTCTGATTTTCATTTGAACAATTAAAATTTTGTATTTGCTCAACTTCAATGTTTTTTTCAGTTCTATAAATCAAGGATGTACCAAAGAGAAAACCGTGCATTTTTGTTTTGCTAATTTCTAAGTCATTTTTATAATTCAGACTAGTTATATTTCTCTAAAATAGTTTGACTTGTAGTAAATATGATTTAGTACTATAAAGACAAGATGAAATTTATTCTGATTATTTTTAAAAGTCAAATAAATATATAAACCGAAAACACTTTCATATCTACAAAAATAAATAAACATACCAACAAACAAATAAATAAGTAAATAGATAAAATTTCCAGGTGACCTTTATGGTGCTCGTCAGGTGAACTAACTCTATTGCTAGCCTTATGAAAAGGACTCGTCCTCACACTATGACAACTTCCTTTCTATAATTCCCCATCAAACTAAAACAGAAACTGGTTCAAACATAATGTAACTCAGCAAGGGAAAATGAAAAATCTCCATCTAAGGGTACTCTCTTTACTCTTTCACTTTTCCATACTTCTTTGAAATGAAAGATGCTAAATAGAGTTTCTACTGGGCAAAATGGAAAAAAAAAAGAAAGAAAACCTACTGATTCCTTTGCAACCCACCAAACCCATTGCCATCAAGTAGATTTTGACTCATAGAGTAGAACTGCCTCATAGGGTTTCCAAGGCTGTAATCTTTATGCAGCAAATTGCCCCATCTTTCTCCCGTTGTAGCTGCTGCTAAGTTTGCACCACCGACCTTTTGGTTAGCAGCCAAGTGCTTAACCACTGCACCACCAGGGCTTCAATTCCTTTACAGTTTGTGAGAAAACCAGTATAATAACCATACATAAGTGTTAGACAATCGTCTGCATATATTTCTTTTCAAGGGGCATTATCAATGCATAATTAGATTTAGGATTGTTTATGTGAAACATTTTCTTCTACATGTGAATCTTTCAATGATGTCCGCCAAAGTACCATCTAGTCCAATCTTTTTCAAGATGCTAGAGTACAATATTAATTATCATCTTGTCCTAGGTAAATAAGATTTTATTTTAATGATAACACTGATTTATTTTTCTAAAGAAGAACCTGTAGGATTTTGTATCTAATAAAGATATAGACATGATTTTAATTCAACAAATGCTAACATAAATATATATATTTATATATCTTTTGATCAATTTGTCTTAGAATCACTCTTCAAAAATATCTACTGAGGACATAAGCCCTGGGGAAGAAGTGGTGAATGAGAGAAAAATCCTACATACGTTTAGCTTTTGTTACAGTTGGGGAAACAAGCACTATAAAATAGATAACTTAATAAATAAGATGTAAGATGTGTTGTTAGGTGCCATCGAATCGGTTCTATCTCATAGTGACCGTATGTACAATAGAACAAAACACTGCCTGGTCCTGTGCCATCTTCACAATCCTTGCTATGCTTGAGCCCATCATTGCAGTCTGTGTCGATCCATCTTCCTGAGGCTCTGCCTTTCTTTCCCTGAACTTTTACTTTACTAGGGATGATGTCCTTCTCCAGGGACGGGTCCCTTCGGATAACGTGTCCAAAGAACTTGAAACAAAGTCTCATCTTCACTTCTAAGGAGCATTCTGGCTATACTTCTTCCAACACAGGTCTGTTCATTCTTCTGGTAGTCTGTGTTATATTCAATATTCATTGCCATCACCGTTAATTCAAAGGCCATCAATTCTTCTTTGGTCTTCTTTATTCATTGTCCAGCTTTCACTTGGATATGAGGCAATTGAAAATATCATGGTTGGGTTAGGCACACCTTAGTCCTCAAAGTGACGTCTTTACTTTTTGTCACTTTAAAGAGGTCTTTTGCAGTAGCGTTGCTCAATGCACTATGTCATTTGATTTTTTTTACTGTTGCTTCCGTGGGTGTTGATTGTAGATCTAAGCAAAATGAAATCCTTGACAACTTCAATATTTTCCCAGTTTATCATGATGATGCTTATTGGAGCAGTTGTGAAGATTTTTGTTTTCTTTATGTTGAGGTGCAATCCATCTGTAACCTTGACAACACTGTAAGATGTCACTGATAAATTCATAAGCCATTAGCATTTTTGCAGTATTAATTACGACTTGGACTCCCTGAGTGGTGCAGATGATTAACAGGTCAGCTACTAACTGAAAAGTTGGAGGTTTGAATCTACCCAGAGGCACTTCGAAAGAAAAGTCTGGTGATCTACTTCTGAAAAACAACAACAACAAAAAACATCAACCATTGAAAATGATACGGAGCACAGTTCTGTTCTGATCCACAAATCTCTCGCCAGGAATCAACTCCATGGTCAACTTATTTTTGGTTTTGGTTTTGGTTGACTATGATTTAAACTTTCTATCTTTCAGTTAAGGAACCCTGGTATTGCAAATGGTTAAGCACTTAGCTGCTAACCAAGAGGGTATCTGTTCAAACTCACTCAGCAGCTCTGAGGGACAATCATCTGGCAATCTCTTTCCCTAAAGGTTACAGACAAGAAAACCCCATGGGGCAGTTCTATTCTGTCACATGGAACTGCTATGAGCCAGAATGACTTGATTACAACTAACAAAAACAACATCCTTCAGTTTCATCTGAGTTTGAGAATAATTCCATTTTGGTATATGCTATAATTCGGATAGTATTAATGGCACAGATTTATTTTTTCTACCCTCTGTAGAATCATAATTTTATATGTACAAAGAAAATACAGTAGTAAATTTTAGACTGATGATTAATTCAGTACCTCGAGAAAGCCCTACATTTATACATGACATGCACCTCAAAAAAGTCAACTGAAGTAAAGGATATAACTAACTACAAATTAAGAAAGTATTGTAATAAAAAATAACCAGTATTTTTGTGTTAAATATTTTCATGTGTAACCTCTTTCTTATTACTTAGACTAAAAACAACAATAACAACAACAACAACAAAAAACCCTTTCCCATATAGTTAATTCTGAACTGCCCCATAGAGTTTCCAAGGAGCAGCTAGTGGATTTGAACTACCGACCTTTTGGATAGCAGCCAAGTTCTTAACCACTGTGACACCAGGGCTTCATTATACTTAGACTTGAGTGTATCAAATAATTATTGTAATGTTCTGGGTAAGAAATAAAAGCTAAAATGATAATAACTATAATAATACTGGGACTTGGGGCTCAGTTGTAAAGAGCTCTCCTGCTAACCAAAAGGTCAGCAGTTCAAATCCACCAGCCGCTCCTTGGAAACCCTATGGGGCAATTCTACTTTGGCCTATAGGGTTGCTGTGAGCTGGAATCAACTTGACAGCAATGAGAATAATAACGCCAGAAGTAGCAGAACATGCCAGCTATTAACTGGAATAAAATGCCAGAAATATATTTCATATTCTGTAATACACTGAACAGAAGATTTCAAAGGGCCTTTTCGAGAAGACAAAGTAAAGTATTATAATGACAAGTGCAAAGAGCTGGAGATGGAAAACTGAAAGAGAAGAGCACACTTGGCGTTTCTCAAGCTGAAAGAACAGAAGAAAAAATTCAAGCCTTGAGTTGTAATAGTGAAGGGTTCCATGGGGAAAATATTAAACGACTCAGGAAGCATCAAAACAAGGTGGAAGGAATACCAAAAAGAATTAGTTGATATTCAACCATTTCAAGAGGTGTCATATGATCAGGAACCAATGGTACTGAAGGAAGAAGTCCAAGCTGCTCTGAAGGCACTGGCAAAAAACAAGGCTCCAGGAATTGATGGAATATCAATTGAGATGTTTCAACAAACAGATGCAATGCTGGAGGTGCTCACTCATCTATGCCAAGAAATATGGAAGACAGCTTCCTGGCCAGCTGACTGGAAGAGATCCATATTTATGCCTATTCCCAAGAAAGGTGATCCAACCAAATGTGGAAATTATAGAACAATATCATTAATATCACACTCAAGCAAAATTTTGCTGAAGATCATTCAAAAACGGCTGCAGCAGTATATCGACAGGGAACTGCCAGAAATTCAGGCCAGTTTCAGAAGAGGACATGGAACCAGGGATGTCATTGCTGATGTCAGATAGATCCTGGCTGGAAGCAGAAAATACCAGAAGGGTGTCTACCTGTGTTTTATTGACTATGCAAAGGCATTCAACTATGTGGATCATAACAAACTATGGATAACATTGCGAAGAATGGGAATTCCAGAACACTTAAGTGTGCTCATGAGGAACCTTTACACAGATCAAAAAGTAGTTGTTCGGACAGAACAAGGGGATGCTGATTGGTTTAAAGTCGGGAAAGGTGTGGTCAGGGTTGCATTCTTTCACCATACCTATTTAATCTGTATGCTGAATAAATAATCCGAGAAGCTGGACTATATGAAGAAGAACGGGGCATCAGGATTGGAGGAAGACTCATTATAACAACCTGTGTTATGCAGATGACACAACCTTGCTTGCTGAAAGTGAAGAGGACTTGAAGCACTTACTAATGAAGATCAAAGGCCACAGCCTTCAGTATGGATTACACCTCAACACAAAGAAAACAAAAATCCTCACAACTGGACCAATTAGCAACATCATGATAAACAGAGAAAAGATTGAAGTTGTCAAGGATTTCATTTTCCTTGGATCCACATCAACAGCCATGGAAGCAGCAGTTAAGAAATCAAAAGATGCATTGCATTGGGCAAATCCGCTGCAAAGGACCTCTTCAAAGTGTTGAAGAGCAAAGATGTCACCCTGAAGACTAAGGTGCACCTCACCTAAGCCATGGTATTTTCAATTGCATCATATACGTGTGAAAGCTGGACAATGAACAAGGAAGACCAAAGAAGAGTTGACACTTTTGAATTGTGGTGTTGGCAAAGAATACTGAGTATACCATGGACTGCCAAAAGAAGGAACGAATCTGACTTGGAAGAAGTACGACCAGAATGCTCCTTAGAGGCAAGGATAGCAAAACTGCGTCTTACATACTTTGGACATGTTGTCAGGGGGGATCAGTCCCTGGAGAAGGACACCATGCTTGGCAGAGTACAGGGTCAGCGGAAAAGAGGAAGACCCTCAATGAGGTGGCTTGACACAGTGGCTGCAACAATGATCTCAAGCATAACAACGATTGTAAGGATGGCACAGGACCGGGCAGTGTTTCGTTCTGTTGTGCATAGGGTCACTGTGAGTCGGAACCGACTCGACGGCACCTAACAACAACAACAATACACTGAAAAAGTAAATGCAATGTATAGTATGATGTAGCCAAAGAAAATGCTCAAAAGCTCCTCTACATCTAGTTGCTTCATGCCACTGCTGAGAGTTGTGGCTTTTAATTTTACTCTTATGTTGTAGAGTCTACTGGTATTTGGCACCAAAGGTAATTTTCTATTTCTGTAGCTAGATTATAAGGAGCCCTCATGGCACAATGGTTAAAAAGCCCTCGGCTGCTAACCAAAAGGTTGGGAGTTCAAATCTACCAAGTGCTCAGCAGGAGAAGGATGTGGCAGTCTGCTTCTGTAAAGATTACAGCTTAGAAACCCTCTGGAGCAGCTCTACCCTGTCCTGTAGGGTCACTGTGAGTCATAACCAACTCGACGGCAGTGGGTTTGGTTTTTGGTTTCATAGTTACATTATAAACTTCCCTTGCCACTTCTTCCCAAATTGCACTATTTTGTCTGTCAAAACCAGCTGGGCTGAGTAAGAAAATAATGGTAGATTAAAAAAATGCAATATAGAAATGTGAACTCTTTGATTACACTAAAATAGAAATTATAAGCTAATCATTTGCTAATCTTCTCACATCATCTTTGAAACAGCTTTTGATGAAAAGGTTAGCAGAAACATCAAATTTCTGGGTTCCGAATAGTTTGTTTGCTGGGAAAACATACGTAGTATTTTCTAAATATTTTGTTAAGTAAACTGTGGTTGATTTCAATGAAATTATTTTTGTTTACAAGAGAAATTCTGCATAAATACTCATAAACTGAGTTAAATTTCATTCAACATCAGGCTACATTTTACTAAATTTAGTGTTTGTCATGTAAGAAAGGCAAGCAAAAAATTCTAAAATTATTAAATTTGGATACAAGAATGTCCTTGTGTATCAAAATTACTCATTGCGTTATGTTACTAAGGAAGACCTCTTGAAAAAACTCATTTTCTATAATGAGTTTTTAGGAGCAAGTGTAAAATAAAATTCACAAGAGATCTAAGGTGCGTGCGTATGCTTTCGGTTCCGGAGTTATTTCCCCAGTTCTTTCTGCCAGGTTTTGAAAAGTTTAGTTAAATACTGCCAAATATAAGAGTGATATATGCCTCTTAAATCATTGGAGAATATAAATAAAAAGTAAACATAAACCACAAAGCAAGAGGTAGGAGAAAAGGAAACATAAGCAAGTCAATAATGCCAAACATTACTGTTATAAGCTATAGTCACAAACATAAAGGATTTCAGCTCCCCTATTAAAAGGTCACCACTAATTTGGGTTTTTAAAAGGTCTAAATGTCTGCTACCTACAAAACACACAACTAAAGCAAAAGAATGAAGATTGATAAAAATATAAAAGGATGAACATACGTAAACAAAAATAAAGCAGAGGTTGCAAAATGAATCTCAGGCAAAACAGAATTTTCTTAAGGTAAAATCGACATGGAGAGTAAAGAATGGTTGTTTAATAATGGTAAAATTTACAAGGCCAAATCAGTTGTTCGATGGATAAGAATCAGCACCAATCCAATCCCAAAATGTGCAGATTGATCCAGTCCCCACCTTCCTACTTCTCAATAATTTCTGACTCCAGCTGCCTACACTGTCTCTGGTCCTGACCACACAGAGCTAGGGCATATCTCACAGGATAGAAGACACCGTTCTGTAGACTGTCAAATAAGCAAATGCCAGCTTCAAGTTTGGGAATCCACATGATACTCTCACCTGCTGGCTCCCACTTCTCTTTTCGGTTCAATAATTCTATGGAACCGAACCCAAAGAGTACTATACTTACAGGCTTGTTATTTATTATAGCAAAAAGATGCTAGTCAGGATTGCCATAAGGAAGAGATGCGTGGCTGAGGTCTGGGACGGTCCCAGTGTGGAGCTTTCATATCCCAAAGATGGCATGTCACCTTCCCACCCTCTCTAGCCTTATTGTCCAATCCTGCTAATAGGCTAAAGCATACCTCCTGAGGCTAGTTGATATTGGCTTCCCAGGTGAATATTTTCTGGTCTGGTAAGCCTGTACTTAGCAGCATAAATATTCAAGCTTGACTTGGAAATTCCAGATCAAGACCCTCCAAGGGTTATTTCTCCAGAACTAAGGACCTTTGTTTATTTGTTTATTTGGGTAAAGCTAAATTCTTTACCCCACAATTGTGCAGGTCAAATCATATAACCTCAAAACGCATTAAGCAAAAGTGTTGTGGGTCAAGTTCTGTTTTATGGGAAGCAGATTCCGAAAAAATTTAGTGTTTAGGATATTTGTTAAGGAAGGCCCTTGGAAGAGGTAGAAAAAACAAGATAGAGCAAGAGAAGTCAAGATAAAGACTCAACAACTTTAGCCAATAACATGGGGATCTGGAAGTTAAGATGGCATGTGGGCGTTGCTCCATATTGAGCTAATCTTTATCCCCACCTTAACCATTCATTGGACATTGACTACCACCTAAAGCCATGACTTTGGGAAAAGAGGCTATAGTAACTGAGGCAATTCTTGAAGGGGCTATAGCTGAAGATTTTCTATTGACAGCACTTCCTGCCTATGGGGCAACAAGTCCTTCCTTTCAGGGGCACAACCTATATTCATTTTGTCCCTACTCTACTCTCCATGGAGCCCTGGTGGTGCAGTGGTTAAAAGCTCAGGCTGAGAACCAAAAGATCAACATTTTGAATCTACCAGCCACTCCTTGGAAACCCCATGGAGCAGTTTTACTCTGTTCTATAGGGTTGCCATGAGTTGGAACGGATTTGATAGCAATAGGTTTGTTTTTTTTGGTTTTCTACTATTCATTCTGGATTTTTCTTACCCTCTACCAGCACCTCTACTGAATCCTGAGACCCGGCCACCATGCCATTTCCGTCCAGGGTTTCTTAAGTTGCACATTTACATTTACTATCAAAATTGGGGGATAGGGACTGCTATGCAGTATCTAACTGGATTGTATGGGTGCAAACATACACCTCCCTGGATCCATTGTTTGTCAGCAATTTGACCTCCTCCTGGATATCACAATCAGTTAGAACTGACCCTAAACATAAAAAAGCCAAAGTGCTCAGGCAGTGGCCCAAGCAATAGCTGTGATTTACAGTTCAATAGGATTCTTGCTATGTCTGAGGCAGAACTGTTCCTCCTTTGGAAACCAAGCCCTCTCATGTAAAAAGCCCAGAGTTATGAGGGCTGGAAGTACCGCAAGGGAGTTATCGAGACTGATAACAAGAAGGGTTAGTACTATTTTCATTTCTTCAAACACAGGCTATCTATTCTTCCTATTGAGAATACCAGTTGTATTGAGTCAATTACAACTCATGGTGCCCCCATGTATGTCAGAGTACAACTGTGCTCCACAGGGTTTTCAATTTCTGATTTTTCAGAAGCAGATCACCAGGCTTTTCTTCCAAGGCATTTCTGGGTGTACTCCAACCTCCCACTTTTTATTAGCAGCTCAGTTTTTTAACCGTCTGCACCATCCAGGACTTCCTCTTGGGACTAAGCATCACAAAAGGTCTTTCTTCAGAATGTATATCCTGGAGCATGGCTCTCTATCCTTACAATGTATCACTTAAGAGGGGACACATCAACTGGAACTTCAGCAGGCTACTCCAGTGTTCTTTTAAACCGGCAATTTCTGGTTGGTTTGACATACGATAAGACCAGGAATCCCATGTTCATGAGCTTGATTCCATATGTCCTTTACTATAAAGTGACTCCTCCGGACAGTCTTACGAGAGATCTCATGCAAGTGGATCAAACAGTTCACGATCCTTCTAATAATGATGCGGGCTGACAACCTAGGGCAGGAAAGGCAAATTCATATCTGGAATGTGCATCTATTCCTACAAAAAAAAAAAAAAAAAAGTTCTGGTCTTTCAGGGCAGAAGGACCTTAAAGTGTCAATCTGTCACCAAGTTGCAAGGGTCTCCTCAAAGAATTATGCTATATCAGGGTTTCAGTATTTTTCTCCATTATTGGTAGGATGAGCATTTTGGGCCACAATAGCTGAATCAGTATTGGTAAATAAGGGCCCATACCATTGGGGCCAAGCATTGCTATTTTACTTTTTTTAAATATGTCCATCATGCCAGCCCTGGAACTCTGATTAGAAAGGTTGACTGGCTCCAACTCACTGAGTCATTGCTTGGTTGTACATTGCCTCTTCCATGGCCATGGTGGATGATTTCCAATACAAATATTTTTACACTCTTACCCACTCCCATATGCTCATTCACATGTCTCTACCCCAGACCATTTTGTCCATGATCTTCCAATCTTTCCTTTTCCAGGTCACTTCAGGTGAAACTTCAGCCACTGAAAATTAGTCTGCATATATTCTAACTTTGGGCCATTTCCTTTCCTATACAAAGTGAATGACCAGGTGTACAGCCTGAAGCTCTGCCCATTTGGCAGATATTTTCATTGCCTCTGACTTTCTAGGCCAAGCTCGAATGAGGCTACTAGCAAAGCTGTCCATTATTTTCATCTTGCTTCCACAAATGAGCTGACCCGTCTGTAAACCAAGATGAGACGTTTTCCTTCTCAGTCAGTTGACAGCAGTAAAAAAATACCACAAAGTGGGTGGCCTTCAAGAACTAAATTTTAGAGGTCCAAATCAAGGTGTTTGTTGTATTGATTCCTTCTTGAAGTTTTGAGAGAAGGAACATGTTGCATCCCTCTCTCCTAGTGTCTGGTGGCTGTCAGCAATCCTAAGCATTCCTTTGCTGCTTATAGATACATCAGCTCATATCGTTACATGGCATCTGTCTTCCTCCTGTGAGTGACTCTTTTTCTGTGTCTCTTCTTCCCTATTATAGGACATCACTCATATAGAAACCACACAGAACGAATTAAGGGTAGAACCCTACCTACTCCACTGTGACTTCCTTAACCTAACTGATAACATCTGTAAAGAAAAACCGTATTACTCCAAACAAGGTCATATTTACCAGTGCAGGAGTTAGGATGTCAACACATCTTTTTGGAGGACACAATTCAATCCATAATACCTCATTCGATCATAGACAAGGAAAGGGTGTTGCAGCGACAGTGATGAATTACATGGGGGTCTGGGTTTCTTGTAAATATAATTTGCTTGGGCCAGTTGATTTTGCACATGCTCGGTTTTGGATGTTCAATTTTCACTTTACAATGGATTATTCCTGTGTCCACTAAAACTTATGGTTTAGTAGAGTGACAGAACTCATCTCATAATGGACAATCCCAGAACCATAGAAATCCATGTCCCATGATCAAATGCTCTGAGTTTAAAAGGACCCAGTAGAAAAATAGAATCCATCTTTCAAAAGTCATGTAATTCTCCCCTGCAGATAGGATTCCCTTGCTCTAGTACACTGGGGCCTGCATTGTGATTCTCACACTGGGGCTTGCCGTTGACTCTTCATGGTATCTTTAATATCTCTAATACTGTAGGACCTGCTGAGTTGTATGAACCAAGTTTGAAGAGCTGTTTGCACTGCAACCTGGACCTGCTGTAGAACCTTTTCCTACTTGGGGTCCCATCTAAAGATTGCAACCTTTCATTTCATTAGGCATGTGGGCTGAAGCAGAATCCCAAAGTGTGGAATATGCTTTCCCTGGGAGCCACAGAGGCTTAACACTATTTACGATACCTTAACTGTAGTGGAGAAAACCCTGGTGGCATAATGGTTAAGTGCTATGGCTGTTAACCAAAACGTTGGCAGTTCGAATCTACCAGGCGCTCCTTGGAAACTCTATGGGGCAGTTCTATTATGCCTTATGGGGTCGCTATGAGTTGGAATGGACTCAAAGGCAATGGGTTTGGTTTTGTTTTGATTTATTTGTAGTGGAAGTTCCAAGATGGAATCATTTTCTTTTACTTTGGATGAAAAGTTCCAAAATGCCCTTAACAACTGAACTGCCATAAAGACTTTGTTATGGCAGGTGCCTAAATTATCCTAAGCCTTAGCTCTCTGACCCTAAAGTAAGTGTTTTACCAAGCCCTCCAAAACTGTAACCAATTTCTGCTCATCCATTCTGATCACATGATATTGACAGATATGATGTTCTATAGGATGTCCACATTCCACACTTCTTTGAATCATATGACAGAGAATGGGAGAGTTAACATAGCCCTGATTTAAAACCATTAAAGTATACCATTGTCTGTTTCAAGTTAAAGCAAACTGTTTCTGACAGAAATAGAAAAGAATTGCATTTTCCAAAACAATGGCTGCGTACATGTACCTGGTGGCTATATCAATATGCTTTAGTGAGGGTAGTACTCCATCTAGCGTGGGGGCTGCAAATTAGGCTACTACTTAGTTGAGTTTGCCATAGTCTACCATTATCCTTCTGGACCACTCTAGTTTTGACAGGGGTCAGACTAGTAAAATAAATGGAAATATAAGAGGAGTCACTATCCCTGCATTCTTTACGTCTTTAAAGGTAGCCTCAATTTCTGTTGCACATCCCTACCAGAAATACTGTGAAGTGTTTATGATTTAATATCCTCATGGAGACTAATAGTGTTGATTTCCAAGGACACCACTCAGCCTACCCTACTATGATAGCATCTACCCCACAGCCAAGGATGAATGTGGTGGCTATAACAATATCTAAGTATATCTATGATATTAATCATTCAGGGACAAAGGAAATATATCTGTGGACCCAGTGATCCCACTGTAAGTCACCTAGGCAGGATTTCATTGATTACCCAGCTTACACAGGCTCCAACTCTAACCAATGAGTCATGGTGATACCCTGAGCGCCCAAGGAGTATTGTCAACTCTGCCATTATAATCAACATCTTCTCAAAATATTTTAATATTTCCCTTTATCCAATGTGCTTTTATTCAAGTAAATAACAATAGGCCCTTTCAGAGAAAAAAAAAAAGGTGAAATACTTATTGTGTACGTTTTATGGTGTTTTAGGCTGTTTCTACTGGAGACCAAGCATCTCCTTCAATTACGAAGTTGTGTTCCAAAAATGGCTTAGATCCAAACACTGGTCAAGGGATCTTTACTTTACTTGTTTCAGCCTCCTAATCATGTCTCCTCAGTTGATAAACATTGACTTGTAATCCTTTCGATACCCATCTGGTTTATTTTTGTTTTGTTTTTATTTTCTAGTTAGTTTTCGAACATCATAATTGCCAAATCTCTGAAGTTGATAAATCGGTAAAATTTGGTACATCATTGCATCTTTGTTAATTAAAAATTTTAAATATAAGTAATTAATAATCAAATAACAGACTTATTTATATGATAGATTCCATTTTCCATTTTGAAGCAGCAAGTCTGTTTCATAGATTTAAAAAATGCTAGAGCTCAAATGGGCAATTAGTGATGCTGCTTTATTGTAACTTAGACCCACAGATATCCCTAAGTCCACACTGCGGTAAAATCAAAGGACCTGTAAGGGACTATTGACACCCAGACCAGGGTTTGTTCAGGATATTATTTCACCTTTATATTACATTTTATGTAGGTAATCACACGCTGTCTCCAACTATTTACCTGAATTGGATAATATTGGTAATAGCTTCAGTTATGATATATAATTTAGTTCTGGAGCCCTGGTGGCAAGGTGGTTAAAGCTCTCAGCTAATAACTGAAAAATTGATTGTTCAAACACACCAGCAGCTCCTTAGGAGAAAGCTGTGGCAGTAGGCTTCTGCAAAGATTAAACCCAGCGCCCAGTGCCGTCAGCCTTGGGAACCACATGTGGCAGTTCTGTTCTGTCCTATCAGGCTGCTATGAGTCAGAAATCAACTTGATGGCAATGGGTTAGTTTTGGGTTTTAATTTAACTCTGAAGATAAATTTATTTTGGGCAAAGTTGAGAGATTTTTAAATTTTAGGGCCCTCAAACATCCAGTGCAAAGGTTTCTACATATAAAAACAAAACCAAACTCATTGTCGTCAGGTCAATTCTGACTCATAGAGACCCTACATAGGTCAGAGTAGAACTTCCCCATATGGTTTACAAGGAGCACGCGGTGGATTCAAGTTGCTGACCTTTTGGTTAGCAGCTATAGGTAGCTCTTAACCACTACACCACAAGGATTTCCTTCTACATATAGTGAACCAAATTTTTGTCCATCTGAATACTGAGTATTTAGGTGATTCTTCAAATGCCTCCACACAAGATATGTTTATTAAACTTCCACATCATTTATCACTGAACTAACATTTCCTGTGGGATAGAAACAAAGAAAAACGCAAGGTTAATTTGAATATCTTAACTTTAAAGCAGTCTTTTGAATTATGGAAAAGCTATTCTGAAACTTAGGGTAATATTTTTATTTTCCAATCAATAAGAAGGCCTGTCTTTGGGAGAAAACAAAATAAATAAGAACACCAGATATCTTTGCTAAATCTCTCAAAGGAGAAAAATATTGCAAAGTTATTACTTTATGTTAGGTAATGGTGATGGATTCTTTAATATTTATTATTACAAAAACAATAACTTGGCTTGCCACACATGAAGCTTACATGACCCTGTGCTTCTGGTCAGCTTATCTGGCAGGTGCACTGGCAGCAGGAAAGTGGTTGCTAATCCTAGTTCCCCACTCCCCCACTGCCTTTTCAGCCTTGCAGATGTTCTGCCTTCTGAGATGTTCGAGTGTCAACCTTCATCAGGAAAATGGCCCCTGGACTTTGAAAGCCAGGGAAGGTGAACCAGTAAAGTTTAAGTCTAGGGCAGTACACACCACCCAGAAGAATTGGGTCTTACTGAAAATCATAGAAATTTGATCTCAGGGGATAAAATTAAAATTGCCCATGTCTTGGAGTCCTGGAGGCTGTAAACATTGATAGATTTTCTCTGGTGAGGTTGACAGTTTATCTTTCCCCATGAAAAGATCACATTTTCACTCTGAGTTGAATTTAAAAGAAGAGTGAGTGGCAATGAGCAGGTGAATTCTTCGGGACACTCCTTGGAATGTGCAGCAGGAAGATAAGCAATTTAGCAACAAAAGGATTGAATGAGAAGGGAGGAAAGGAAACTAAGAGACAATAAAAATAATACCTTACTGGTAACTAAAATTTTTATTCTCTGTAGTTATAACACACTTTTTTAAAAAATTTATTGTGCTTTAGGTGAAAGTTTACAACTCAAGTTAATTTCTCATACAAAAATTTATACACATATTGTTATATGACCCTAGTTGCAATCCCTATGACAGAATACTTCCCCTTCCCATCCCAGGTTTCCTGCGTCCATTCAACAAGCTCCTAACCCTTTCTACCTTCTCATCCCACACCTGGAGAAGAGTTGCCCATTTGCTACTCTGTCCCTCAGAGTGTTTCGCTGTGTTCAGGAAACTTCTTAGCTTTTGGTTTAGTCCAGTTGTGCTGACTTCCCCTGTATTGTGTGTTGTCCTTCCCTTCACCTAAGGTAATTCTTATCTACTATCTAGTTGGTGAATTCCCATCTCCCCTCCCTTCCCATCCTTGTAACCATCAAAAAACGTTTTCTTCTGTGTTTAAACCTTTTCTTGAGTTCTTATAATACTGGTCTCATACAATATTTGTCCTTTTGAAACTGACAGATTTCACTCAGCATAATGCCTTCCAGAAATATCCACGTTGTGAGATGTTTCACAGGTTCCTCATTGTTCTTTATCCCTGTGTAGTATTCCATGGTATGAATATACCGTAATTTGTTTATCCATTCATAGGTTGATGGGCACCTTGGTTGTTTCCATGTTTTTGCTGTTGTAAACAATGCTGCAGTGAACATCGATGTGCATATATCTATTTCTGTGCTGGCTTTATTTCTCAAGGATATATTCCAAGGAATGAGATTGCTGGATTCTGTGCTACTTCTATTTCTAGCTTTTTAAGGAAGTGCCAAATTGATTTCCACAGTGGTTGTATCATTTTACTTTCCCTCCCTCAGTGTATAAGTGTCCCAGTCTCTCCACAACCTCTCCAACATTTATTATTTTGTGTTTTTTGGATTAATGCCAGCCTCATTGGGATGAGATGGCATTTCATTGTAATTTTGATTTGCACTTCAGTGATCATCATAAGCGTTTCCTCGTGTATCTGTAAGCTGCCTAAACGTCTTTTTTGGTGAAGTGCCTGTTCATATTCTCTGTCCACTTTCTAACTGGGTTATTTTTTGTTTTGTGGTTGAGATTTTGCAGTGTCTTGTAGATTTTAGAGATTAGGCCCTGATCGGATATGTCATAGCCAAAATTATTTTTCCCAGTCTGTAGGTTGTCTTTTTATTCTTTTGATGAGCATGTGTTTGATTTTTAGGAGCTCCCAGTTATCTAGTTTCTCTTCTGGTGTTTGTGCATTGTTAGTAATGTTTTGTATTCTGTTTATGCCATGTATTAGGCTCCTAGCATTGTCCCTATTTTTACTTCCATGATCTTTATCGTTTTAGATTTTATATTTAGGTTTTTGATCTATTTTGAGTTAGTTTTTATGGATGGTATGAGGTATGGGTCTTATTTCATTTTTTGCAGACAGATATTCAGTTATGCCAGCACCATTTGTTAAAGAGACTGTCTTTTCTTTATGTAATGGATTTTGGGCTGCTGCTCATAAATGGCAAACATATTTTTATTTCTTAAATAATATACTGAAGTCCATTACATTGAAAACTGCCAAACGCTTCTGAGAGAATTTAAATAAGATTTAAATGAATAGAGAAAAATACTACATTTATGGATTGTGAGATCCAATATCTTCAAACATCTATTCTCCTAAACTGATGTAAATATTTAAAGTAATCTCAGTCAATGTCTGAGCAGTATTTTTGTGGAAACCAACAAGGAGACTCTAAATTTTTTATAAAAATGCAAAGGCATATATAAGGTAATCTAAAGTAATAATGGAACAGAATAGGATCCAGGGATAGATCCTCACTTATATATCACTAATTCTTGATGAAGACACCAATACAATTCAATATGGAAAGAAAATTTTGAAGAAACTGGATATGCAGTTTTAAAAAGTGAACTTTTCTAATACCAAATGCAGAAATTAATTCGAGATGGACCTTAGATTTAAATTTGAAAATTAAAACCACACAGTTTCTAGAAGAAACATTAGAGGATATGCTCATAAATAATTCTGGAACAGAACTCAAAAAACACTAAACATATGAAAAGATCCATCAGTTAGACTCCATCAATATTCAGAATTTTGTGCCAGCAAAAAGACTATTAAGTAAATGAAAAACCAAGCCACAGACTGAGACTGATGGAGGATTCAGATCCAGAATATATAAATGAGCTCAATTCATTAATCAGATTTCAAGCAAACAAAAAAAAATAAACAAACAAAAAACTTGGGCAAACATCTGATCAATAAGGACATGAAAAGATGCTCAGTTTCAAAAGTCATCAGTAAAATGCAAATTAAAACCAGAATGCGATATCATTACTCACCCATGTATTATTAACATTTAATAGGCCGATAATTCCAAGTGTTAGGTTGTGAAGTAGAATCTTATTGATTGCTCACAGGAGGGTATGTTTTTACAATCCCTTTGAAAAAATTTTTGTACCTACTAATAAATTTAAAAACATGCCTACCTGTCTTAAGCTGGGTTCTCTAGAGAAGGAAAACCAGTAAAGCATATAAATATATAGAGAGAAAGATTTATATCAAGGGAACAGCTCACGTGATTGTAGAGCTTGGAACATCCCCAGTCGATGGATCAGGATAGAGGCCTCTCCCAATTCATGGGGTCACCGAAGGTGGTGAAACCCAAGACCGGCAGGTTGGAGAGGAGGGCTGCTGTTCACAGGCTGTGAAGGTCGAGGAATCCCAAGATGGACAGGCAAGCTGGTAGCTCAACTCCCAATAACTGGAGGTCAGACAAGAGGCAGCTGCTGGATCCAGAACAAGCCAAGAACCTTGGCAAGGCAAGCAGGAAGGAGACAAAGGCTGAGGGGGTGGTGAGCTGCCACAGGCCACATCCAGCTGGTACCACTCAGCAGATTCCATTATGGGGGTGACCACATATCAAATTTCAACAGGGAAGTGATCACAACATTATATAACTGCCAAAACACTGAGAGTCACGGCCCAGCCAAGTTGACAAAAAATCTTAACCATCACGCTACCCTATCCAGGGCCTCCACTTTTAGGTGTATACCCAAGAAAGCTGAGTTCAATAACCCATACAAGAGTATTCATAGCAGCTTTTTCATAACAACTCCAACTGGAAACAATCTAAATTTCCAGCCACAGGAGAATGGATAAAAAGATTGTGTTATTTACAAACAATGGAATTTTACACAGCAATAAAAACAAAATATTTCTGATCAACACAAAACATTAAAGAATCACAGAAACAGATTGAGTGGGGGAAAAAAAGACACAAAGATGCCTCTTCCCCTTACATGAAATTCAAAAACAGGCAAAAATAATTTAGGGTGACACATATGAAAGTAGTGTCACTCTGAGGTGGCAGAATTGTATGGCGGTTACACAGAGATATAGATAGCTAGCTAACTAGAGATAGATGGGTGGATGATAGATAGATAGACAGACAGATAGATAGACAGGTAGATAGATAGACAGATAGATTAGATAGATAGACAGACAGGTAGATAGATGGTAGGTAGGTAGGTAGGTAGATTAGACAGGTGGATGGATGGATGGGTGGGTGGATGGGTGGGTGGGTGGGTGGGTGGGTGGATGGATGGATGGATGGATGGATGGATGGGTGGGTGGGTGGGTGGATGGATGGATGGATGGATGGATGGATGGATGGATGGATGGATGGATGGATGGATGGATGGATGGATGGATGGATGGATGGATGGATGGGTGGGTGGGAGGGTGGGTAGGTGGATGGATGGTGGGTGAGTGGGTGGATGGGTGGATAGACAGATGATAGGTAGGTAAGTAGGTAGATACATTAGATAGGTAGATAGATGGATAGATAGATGATAGACAGCTAGAGAGATGGTAGAGAGAGAAATGAGATGATAGAGAGAGAGATGATAGAGATAATGGATAGAGAGATGATGGATAGAGAGATGGATAGATGATAGAGGGAAGGATAGAGAGATAGATGATAGATAGATCTCATTGTATGCTTAAGCTTTGTGCAATTATTTCATGTAAATTAAATTCCAGGAAAAAGGAACAAGTTTCAGAAGAAAGCTTTCAGATATGAGAATCAATACGTGTATGTGTGAACACCTAAAATTTATCTAAAATCTCTTACATTTTTCCCACCTACCTGCATCTTCCCCCCACCCCCCAGCCAGATACATAAAAATAAATCAATGGTGTTCATGCAAATTAGTGTTTGAGGTTATTCCCTGAACAGGCACAGCAGGTCACTCTGTGGAAAGGAAGGTTTAAGCACCAACTTGAGGTAAGGAAAATTTATGTCTTCCCATCAACTTGAAAGTCAGCAAACCACCTATTCCTGTCCTCACTCCTCAGAAGACTAATGTCACTGTACTTCCTTGCATTCTCTCACATATCTGGTTTCAGAAAGGAATCTCTTTATCAGTCAGTTACACCGTAGCCAGAATTTACATCAAGATGATCTCTCTCAATGTCGGTATGTCTTGTATGGGCAGCATCAGCCAGATTTTTCTCATTAACGTATAAGTGTCTGAAACTTTTTCCTGTGGTGACTATTCCAGTTACCAACTACTCCACACATATTACTGCATAAGTTAACACATGGTCCCTACTTTCAATATGAAACAGTGTCGAGTGAAAGCTGACTTTGTAATTGTCATCGCTTCTGTACCTGATTCTTCACACCTGATTCTCTTTCCTGGCTTGCATTTTCACTTTCACTTTTGACAAATTTCTGTGTCCAGCTACTTTTTTTCACTTCCTTTACCATCACTATGCTCAATTCTGTTCTTGTTTGTTTGTTTACTTTGGTCTGGTTTCTTATGCAGTATTTTTAGCGTATTTGTATTTCCTTTGACCCATCCAAAGCTAGATATTTCTTATTTGTATTTAAATCACTCTCATTCTATTCTGTACTACATTTCGATTCAGAAAGAAGAGAAATTCAGTCTATTTACTGTATATTATGAATACAGCTCACTACTAAACTAAATTATTAGCCTACTTAGCAGTAAAAACAGAACGCAAAACAGTTGCTGGGGCATTAATCTTGCTGTCAGATGTATTAGCTATATTAAATTAGCTACATCAAACATTTATACAGATTATAACATATTACTACAGATAATATGTGGATAAGAAATTATGTTATCATTTCCTTAGCACTTTAAGTAATTAAAGTAAATATATAGACTTTACTTTTATGTTGCCTGATCTCTAGTAAATTTCAAGTAAATATAGAACATTGTATTAGAAACTAGTAAATGTAAATTTTACCTCTGGTTCTGCCACTAAATATCTATATAACTTTGTAAAACCTACTTCATGTGTGTGAGCATCTTTTTTTCTAATCAGTCAGATGAGTTCACAGACATATTCAATTTATTTCATATTCGGGGACTCATACAAATGTCCCTCTAAAAAAGAATGCTACTGAAAACACTTTCAGCAATATGCTATACTTTTATTTACAAACAGCATCAACAAATTTTAAAAAGCCAAGTCCATGAGTATTCTATAGTAACTCATATTTGAATATACATACATCTATTTAAATATAACTTGTATGTCCACATTAAAAAAAAAAAAAAAACCCGAACCTGTTGCCCTCAAGTTGATTCTGACTCATAGCAACCCGGTAGGAAAGACCAGAACTGCCCCAAAGGGTTTCCGAGGAGAAATTGATAGATTCGAACTGCCAACCTTTTGGTTAGCAGCCAAGCTCTTAATATGTGATATTATTCAAAACTTAATTTCTCAGGATATCATCTTCTTTATCAATCTATGACAAAATATTAATTATATCACTTAGTAATTTGAAAAAGAAAGCATTGGCAAATGTATTATTTATAAAAAGAATGTGATTCTAACTTCTGATTTCTTTCATTAACACGTAATAAGTAGTAACAAAATATCTTCAGCATGGTAGACTGGACAGTAGTTAGCCTCAAACTCTAACTGTAAAATATAACCTAACAATCCTTTTCATTGTGAGAAACATTTTACTGTGAATAGACAGAATTTATGCTGTAAATAATAAAAAATCATTAGTCCTTATAAAATTGTGCCTGTGTTTATGTTCTTTTTTGTTTGTTTGTTTTGCTTTGTTTATCTCTGATTCATCTCTAGGTACTGTTGCATTCGGGTCGATTCCAGCTCGTGGCAACCTCGTGTGTATCACGTAGAAATGTACACCCATGGAGTTTTTAAGGGCTGACTTTTCAGAAGAAGATTACAAGACATTTTTTTTTTTTTCCTTGGTGCCTCTGGGTGAACGCAAATCTTCAACCTTTCAGTTAGGGGCCTAGCACTTAGTATTAGTTTGCACCAACCAGGGACTCCTTGGTTCACCTAAAGCAGTCTAATTGTGTACTTGCAGAGTAATGACTCAGTGGATATTTTAAGTAGTCTGGTGTGTGTGTGTGTGTGTGTGTGTGTGTGTGTAATGTTTGGTAGAGTGCCAGGGAAAACGAGGCAAATCTTCCATGAGATAGACTGACACAATAGGCAGAACAATGGACTCGCGGAGGCGACGCAGGACCGGGCAATGCTTTGTTTTGTGACACACGAGGTCGCTGTGAGTCAGAGTGGACTAGGGAGCGGGTAACAATTGAAAATATATGCATGTGTTTGCGAGTTTTCGGTATATATTTATATATATATATAAAGAGAGAGAGAGAGAGGGAGGGAGAGAGAGATGGAACACATACTTTAGTACAGCTGTTAATTGGTCTGTTTCTTTGTAGCAGGAAAGATACAACTTTGCATATTCACAATTCTGTGTGCAGAGCAAAAACCTGTTAAAATGAGGACAAAACTGACAAAGCTGCAAACTGTGGCATTTCTAGCCCCACAATTCCTTATGAATAATGGACATTGAAAGATGACTGCCGAACATACTCAGGAGTATAAAGGGATGAATCAAAGATATCGAAAATGGAAACTAAACGTAACACCGATGTTTTTCCTCCAAACAGGTAAAAGGTAAAGTAAAAAGAATATCTTTATGCCATACAGCAGATAAAACTTCCTGTTTTTCTAAAAAATAAATGTGCACACATTGATAATTTATGTATTTTTATGAACATCTGTTGTTTAATCATTATTTTTGCAGTAGAGCAAATATAAAGCATATTTTACCGTAATTAACGCTTTAAGGGGAAAACGGCCAAAAGCATAAGGCTTTTGCGAACACCGATTTTAACCACATCAGCATGATTAGCATAGTGCCTCGTTCTCTTCACAGCCGTGTTACAGCTCCCCGAGGAAGTCGATGACAGCACAGCCTTGAACTGCGTCTGCACCGTCTTAAGTGCAGTTAAGCTTTCCTGTCTCTAGAGGTCTCTGCACATCACGGTTTCACTCTGCTGTCCCTGCAAGGAAACCTTTCTAAAACCAACCATTTCAGCGATGTGTGGACAGGATAGAAATTGTCCAATGAACCCAGATAAATTCTTCACTCATGCGTCTTGTGTTATCTTAGCCTATTATACTATGAAAGAAAATATAAGGCTGTAAGTAGATCTAAAAGGAGTGAGCAAGAAAAAAAAAAAAATTTCCTGCCTAGTATTTTTAAATCTGTACAAGGAAGACCTTTCTTACCTGTGATTATTACGTGTATCCCTACTCTGAAACTATTGCAGCTACATTAAGACTTTCCGAAAGTTTGCAGAGTATTTTATGATTCTGTACAGTATTATATACAATATAAAAGAGTCAGTTGGATTCAATCATTTTGATTCCATTTAGTACTTTAGGGCAAGAGGGGAAAATAAATGTCATAGTTCTGCACATAATTCCCTAGAACGCAATTTGGATGTTGATTCCAACACTTGAAGATAATCAAATCTTGCATCTATGTTCTCATTTCTTAATAAAATAAAATTGTCATACCATTAGAAAATAAGACTTGGTGGTATAGTGGTTAAGAACTCTGTTGCTAACCAAAAGGTCAGCAGTTCAAATCCACCAATTGCTCCTTGGGAATCCTATGAGGTAGCTCTACTCTGCCCTGTAGTGTTGCTGTGACTTGGAACCGACTCAGTGGCATCTAAAAACAACAACATATTTGCCACTATGGCTCAAATTCTGATGATGAGAAAAACAGAATAGATAGTCATCCCCAAGGTCTAAAGTTCAATTTGTTTAACCTTATATCTAAATGGCAAGATGGATAACCCCTTTTGCCTGGGAATCTGGTTTATGAGAAAGGTTTCATTGCATTGTATGGCTTGTAAAGCAGAGCATGTCTATTACTCAGGATGCAAACAAGTAGGAGGGAAGCAGCAGATTTTGAAATAGAAATAACAGGAACCTCAGTCCAAAGAGGGATTAGCACGAGTGGCCAGAACTTTGACCCAGGTTCTGTGTTATTGGTAAATGCTTACTCCGGACTTTTAGTGTAGAGTTATTTTCCATTTTTTGGTAGCATTCAATATTTATTACTCAGTATTCCTTTGATCAGGAGCCCTGGTGGTGCAGAGGTTAAGAGCTACAGCTGCTAACCAAAAGGTTGGTAGTTCAAATCTACCAGCTGCTCCTTGGAAACCCTATGGGGCAGTTCTACCCTGTCCTATAGGGTATCTATGAGTCAGAATCGACTCTACACCAACAGGTTTGTTTTTTTGGTTTGATCCCTTTGATCTGGTGATCTACTTCTGGAAGTTAGCTAATGAAAACCCTATGGATCATAGAATACTGTCCAATATTTTAACTTGCTTGCTTTGGATGTGCCGTTACAAGGGAATGATCGCTGGAGAAGGACATCATGTTTGGTAATGTGCAGGTCCATTGAAGTCTAGGGAAATCTGCAATGAGATGTGTTGACACAATAGCCAGGAAATAGACTCAAACATACCAAATATGAAAATAGCACAAGGCCGGGCAACATTTTGCTCTGTTATTCCTGGGACCTCAAAGTGTCACAGCCAACTCAAAGGCAACTAACAACAGTTCCTTTAATTTTAATAAGGATTAAAGCTTAGTATTTGCCAGATACTGCTCTAAACATAGCACATATATTAACTCATTTGATGCTCATAACAATGTGGTGAAAGCGCTATTATTAATAACCCCATTGTAAAAGTGAAGCAATTGAGGCAGAGGAAAGTTAAGAAAATTTTTTAAGGCTGTATACTTTATAAGTGATGGAGTTGGACTTCGAATTCATACAGTCTGCTTTCAGAACCTGGATTTTTAACCTTTATGTTCAACTGAGTCTCAAGTGTATTTATTCTACTGCAAATTACAAGAGAAGGGGCAGAATCCTCCAGTTGCATTGTCTAAAGGAAGTATGTTTTCTATTTCAGGTGTTGAGACCAGAGCCAAAAAAAATGGTGAAAATGCATCACTAGTGTCTCTGACCAAACCTGTTGCCATCGAGTCAATTCCAACTCATAGCCACCCTGTAGAACAGAGTAAAACTGCCCCATAGGGTTTCCAAGGAGTGGCTGGTGGGTTCAAACTGCCAAGCTTTCGGTTAGCAGCTAAGTTCTCGACCACTGTGCCAGGGCTTCAGTTCTCCGACGGAATGGCCGTATTATGTTTAACTGTTAAGTGTAGACTTTCTTCTGCTTGAGGATGATATTAAAGCTATAATCATTTTCACAAGTCAACTTCTTAACACCTAAGAGATGTCATAGAAGTAAATAAAATATGCATGATGTATTATTTATTCAATGGAATGGTTAAAGCAAATAATCAAGTTACAACTCCATGTTGTTTAAAATTCTCCAAGAGCTATTTGCACTCATCTTTTAAAGTTGTAACACTTTTATCTAATTCCTTCTCCATCTATGGAAAGTGAGTCAGAGAAAGAGAGGTGGTGTCTCCTTAGCAATTTGGAAATTATAAAATGAAAAATGCAATTTGTCCATTGTCTAAAAATTGTGGCAGTGTTGTCATGAACGTGGATGCCGTATCGGTATATTTACAGCATACAGAAACATTGAGACAGATTTCATCATATCTGTATAAATTTTTCTGAAAATCAGCTAACATTTTAAAACAAATAAAATTAATGAATCCTTAGAAAAACAAATCACATGAAAAGGTAGATGGCCATATTCATTAGGCTTATCTGTATAAACAAACTTTTACCACTGTTGTTCCTGTAGAATCAGGATTTAAGGTCTTCTGTATCATGTTCAAGTACCCTTGGTGGCCCAGTGGTTAAATATTCAGATGCTAACTGAAAGGTTGGAGGTTTGAAACCACCAGTTGCTCTGTGGGAGAAAGAAGTGGCAGTCTGCTTCTGTAAAGATTGTAGCCTTAGAAACCCTACGTGGCAGTTCTACACCGTCCTTTAGGGTTGCTATGAGTCTAAATCAACTCGAGGGCAGTGGATTTGGTTTTGGTTTACGTTATATTCATATCCATTTCGATGTTGATATTTGCCTATTATCTGGCACCATGGGATATTCTAAATGCCTCTGCTCTAGTTTGAGCAGAATATACCTAATGATTTCCACAAATACCATCAAAAGATATTTAAGGAGGTGGTTATGAATCATCAGTAAGATCTCAAGTTTCTGAAATATTACCCTTTATTTGTTTGACTTTTTTGTCCTTATTCCTTTATTCTTTGAAATCTAATCTCTAAATAACCCATTTAGATGCTCCTAATATTAATATTTATCCCAGAAAATATGATTTTCTGTGCAGGCAAATTGGATATCCATTGATGTTATTAATCTTTCTATAATTTTCCAGTCTTTTGGCTCTGAACTGTTTCTTTAATTTATACACACTTGCATTTTTATATGTCCTTGATGTACTAAAACAGGTGGATTTCCCTTTATAAATTGTGAGCATTACTAAGTGAGAGTGGGAGTTAGTTATAACCTTGCACTGTTTATATATTCACACCCACAGAGAAATTTAAATACAATTTCTTAAGTTTACTTCAGAAAATATATGATTTGAAAAACCAGTCATCTGTACACACACACACACACACACACACACACACTTCTCCCAGCTCATGCACAATCATGCAAATTATCCTGGTTAAAATTTCTAAAGTGCTTTAAATCTTTTAAATACATAGAAAAAGGTAGAAAGGTAAATAGGTTGGTAGACAGATAGGTCAATAAATAGACGAAAGAGAGCTAACTAGATAAAAGGAAAAAAATAAATTATATTTACCTTAAACTTCTTTCTATATGCATCCACCCCATTTTCTTCTTCTGTTTTTTGGTGACAGGTCTTTAAAAAATAAACAGTTTGGGAGGGGCTAAGATGGCAGAATAGACAGATGGTTCCGCCGAGCCCTCTTACAACAAAGACCTCAAAAAAACAGTGAAATGAATATGTTTATGACAAGCTAGGAGCCCTGAACATCAAAGGCAAGGTTAGAAAACAAACCAAGGGTCAGAGGAAGGAAGATACAGTTCAGAAGCAGAGAGGAGTTACCAGACCTGAATTATAGGGAGACCTCAGACAGCATTCTCAGGAGAGGCTATGGGGGACCACTACTGGTGTTCGGCCGCAGTTTTCTCAGGGAGAAGCAGCCAACCACATAGCCCACTCACACCTCTGGAACCATAGAATAAAGGCGTTCTCAGCAAAAGCTAAGTACTTGCAAATATTTTACTGCGCCTCCCCACTTCTGCTCCCAAGCCAGGTTCAGCAGCAGATTTCCCTAGGCCTGAGATAGGTGCTGCTCAGTGCCTAGAGCCATCCTCTTGGCCTTGGATGAAGAATAAATTTGCAGTTGGGGGAAAAGATAATTTGCCAGCTCCACTAACCAGGGGAGCTCAGGACAGAAGTGGCTCCTGTCCGGGCATAAATGGTCCGTGGACTTTGAGCACATTTCCCCTCTGCAAGGACAAGTGTGGGCTTTTTTCAGGAGAATAGGCCCTTATTGGCAGACTAGAACTGTTTCAGCTGTGCAGAGCAGAGAAGGGTTTTTGATGTTAGACATTGCTTTGCCTATTAAACAGGGTATTAATCGACCCACATCAGGGACCTAAGGACTGGTGGCTTCACTCAGGACACCCAGTCACCCACAAGAGGGGTCCAAGGATAACTGGTACCTCCCAGTCCTTACAACCAAAAACATTGGGTGTCCATGGTCCACCTACAGAACCCTCCTACCTGTACACTCTAGGAAACAGGGACACACTTTCCTCAGAGACACGAGGGGGATGATTGTCAGCCCCCTACCTTGTTCAGAGTGTGGCACCCTGCTGCAACCAGATACCAGTACCTACCCCAATCGCCCCTGCCCCTCTAAGACTGTAGGAGAGAGCTTGTACCACACACTTGATGATCAGCTACCTGGAAACCTAAGCTGAATTCATACAAGCAAATTGAATGGACTCCTAGACTGATATACCTGATGACAGCTCTAGCCATCTGGACACAAGACGTCAGAGCTCCAAAGGTGAAAATAATCAAGCTAGCTCACTCAAGCAACCCACTTGGGCATGTCAAAACAAAACAAAGCAGGAAGCTAAGACACAATAAGAAAACATAAAAAATAAATTAATACAATAACTTATAGATGGCTTGGAGATAACAGTCAATATCAAGTCACATAAAGAAACAAACCATGATCACCTCAACAAGCTCTCAAAACCAAGAATCCAGGGATCTTCTAGATGAAAGTGTCTTCCTGGAATTACCAGAGGCAGAATACTAAAGTTTAATAAACAGAACCCTTCAAGACATCAGGAAGGAAATCAGGCAATATGCAGAACAAGCCAAGGAACACACAGATAAAGTAGTTGAAGAAATTAAAAAGATTATTCAGGAACATAACAAAAAATTAAATAAGCTGGAAGAATCCATAGGCAGTCAGCAAACAGAAATTCAGAAGATTAACAATAAAATTACAGAAGTAGACAACTCAATAGAAAGTCAGAGAAGCAGAATTGAGCAAATGAAAGACAGAACTTCTGAACTTGAAGATAAAGCACTTGGCACTAATATATTTGAGGAAAAATCAGACAAAAGAATTTAAAAAAAAAGAAAAAACCTTAAGAATCATGTGGGAGTTTATCAAGAGAAATAACCCACGAGTGATTGGGGTACTAGAACAGGGAGGGATAACAGTAAATACAGAGAGAATTGTTTAAGATTTGTTGGTAGAAAACTTCCCTGATATCGTGAAAGATGAGAATATATCTATCCAACATGCTCATTGAACTCCACAAAAGGTAGATTTTAAAGGAAAGTCACCAACACATATTATAATCAAACTTGCCAAAACCAAAGAGAGACTTTTAAGAGCAGCTAGGGATAAACAAAATGTCACATACAAAGGAGACCCAATAAGAATAAGCTCAGACTACTCTGCAGAAACCATGCAGCCAAGAAGGCAATGGGATGACATATTTAAAAAATTGAAGGAAAAAAAATTGCCTGCCAAGAATCATATATCCAGCAAAACTGTCTCTCAAATATGAAGGTGAAATTAGTACATTTCCATATAAACAGAAGTTTAGGGAATTTGTAAAAACCAAACCAAAACCATAAGAAATACTAAAGGGAGTTCTTTGGTTAGAAAATCAATAATATCAGATATCAACCCAAGACTAGAATACCAGGCAGAGCAATCAGAAGTCAACCCAGACAGGGAAATCACAAAAATAAACCAAGAATAAATCCCCAAACAGGGAAACAGTGATGTTATCCTGTAAAATAAGACAACCGTAAAGCAATAAAGAGAGACTAAGAAATGCAGTCATAAATCTTCCATATGGAGAGGAAGACAAGGCGATACAAAGAAATAAAAGTAAGGTTTAAACTTAGAAAAATAGGGGTAGATAATAATGTAACCACAAAGGAGACAAACTATCCTACACATCAATATAAAATGCAACAAAAAAATAGAGACTCAATAAAAACAAAATCAACAACAATGAATATGAGGAAAGGACAATATATAAAGATAATCTACTCAGAACATAAAATTAATTTGGAATAAGAAACTGTCAAAAACACACAAAAAAAAGACATCAAAATGATAGCACTTAATTCATACCTACCTATCCATAATTACCCTGAATGTAATTGGACTAAATGCACCAATAAAGAGACACTTCTGCAAGAAACCAAAAGAGACCTACATAAGTGGAAAAACATACCTTGTTCATCGATAGGAAGCCTTAACATCATAAAAATGTGTATTATACAAAAAACGATCTACAAATTTAATGCAATTCCTACTCAAATTCCAATGACGTTTTTTAATGAGATAGAGAAACAAATCACCAACTTCATATGGAAGGGAAAGAGGCCCGGATAGACAAAGCATTACTAAAGAAGAACAAAGTGAACAAACTGGAAGGCCTCTCTCTACCTGATTTTAGACCTATTATACTGCCCCAGTAGTCAAAACAACCTGGTACTGGTACAACAACAGATACATAGACCAATGGAACCGAATTGAGAATCCAGACATAAACCCATTCACATATGAACAGTTGGTATTAACAAATGCCCCAAAGCAGTTAAATGGGGAAAAGATAGTCTTATTAACAAATGGTGCTGGCATAACTGCATATCCATCTGCAAAAAAATGAAACAAGACGCACGCCACGCACAAAAACAAATGCAATATGGATCAAAGACCTAAATATAAAATCTAAAACAATAAAGACCATGGAAGAAAAAATAGGGACGTTAGGAGCCCTAATACATGGCATAAATAGTATACAAAATATTACTAACAATGCAGAAGAAAAACTAGATAACTGGGAGCTCCTAAAAATCAAACTCCTATGCTCATCCAAAGACTTCACCAAAAGAGTAAAAAGACTACCTACAGACTGGGGAAACATTTTTAGCTATGACATTTCTGACCAGCGCCTGATCTCTAAAATCTACATGATAGTGCAAAAACTGAACTACAAAAAGACAAATAACCCAATTAAAAAATGGGCAAAAGATATGAATAGACAGTTCACTAAAGAAGACATTCAGGCAGCTAACAGATCCATGAGGAAATGTTCATGACCATTAGCCATTAGAGAAATGAAAATCAAAACTACAAAGAGACTGGGACAGGCGGGCCAAGATGGCTGACTAGGTAGAAGCTACCATGGATCCCTCTTGCAACAAAGACTCAGAAAAACAAGTGAATGAATCACATACATGACAATCTACAAACCCTGGTCATTAAACACAGAAATAAGAAGCTGACCTGAGTGACAGGGAAAAAAGTCAGGCGCTGAAGCAGTGACTGCATCTGGAACTGGGGTCCTGTGCCACATCCTTGAGCTCTTGTGGTTCCCTGGTACCAGAGTGGTGGGGCTGATTGTGGATTATTGAGATGGGGCAAGCACAGGGAGCAGCCCGAGCCCCTAACTCCCTGCAGTAGCCTTGGCAGACTCAGCCAGCACAAGAAGGCTGCACACTGATGTGGCTGACAGGAGAATAAGAAACCGCAAAGAAGCAACAATGGGTTTTGGAGCCTGGAACACAGCATCCCAGCCAGAAAACCTTGGTGTTGGGCTTTGGACTAGGAGTGGAAGAGCTGATCACGGCTTCCTGAGATGGCGCAAGCATGGGACACAGGCCAGACCCTAGGGGAAATCTTAACCCAGCCAGTGCAAACAGGCTACATGCCCCTCTGGAATCTCAGATAAAAATGTCTTCACCAAACAAGATAAGTAAATTTGTCTATATTGCCATTCTTCTCTCCTATCTATCTGATCCCTCCCCTCCCTGCCCCAGGCAGCATCATTAACATTGGAATTTCTTGGGCCAGGGAGTGAACTGCTCTGTGTTTGTTTGTTTTTTTTTTTCCTAACCCATTCTCCTGGCCTGAGAGAAGCAGCAATTAACAATCTGTGGGCGGGGGAATCCTTCCCTGACTTTCCTAAACTGGAATAAAAACACAGCCAGATCTAGCTAAGCATAAGAGATCCACAGTCTTTGGGTTTCATCCCTACAGGGAACCTGGTGACTATTATAATGAAAAGGCAATTCTGATAGAGATATGGCTGTAATTGTTTTTTCAGAGCAGTGGAAAGACAAATTTTGGAGGTCTGATACCTCTCTACCTATTAAACAGAGCCCTCACTGATCCACAGCAGGGAACTGAGGGCTGAAGCTCCACCCACACCACGTAGTCACCTGCTAAAGGGATCTGAGGATAATGATGCCTTACCAGTCTTTAGATGTACAAGCATTGGGTACCTAAGGTATAGCTGCAGAGCCCACCCACCAAAATGCTCTAGGAATAGAGACACTCCTACCTCACTGGCATGTGGGGGAAGGCTGTCAGCATCCTGCCCTCCTCAGAGCGCGACCTCCTGCAGCTACTAGAAACTGGTGCATGCAACCATCACCGCTACTCCTCTAAGTTAATAGGTGACAGCCTACACCACACACTAGGAGACTCACAATCAGGACAACTAAGCTGATTCTATTAAAGAATAGTGAATGGACTCATAGGCTTAAATATCTGGTAACAGCTCAAACCAGCTAGTATTAGGACATAAGTGATTCAAAGGCCACAACTATCAAGATAGCGCAATCTAGTAGCCCATCTGGGTATTCTGAAACAAAACAAAACAAGAAGATAAGACTCAGTGAGCAAATATAAAAGAAACCATTACAATATCTTATAGATGGCTCAGAGACAGCAGTCGATATCAAATCACATAAAGAAGCAGACCATGATTGCATCTACAAATCCCTAAATTAAAGAATCAAAGTATTTCCCAAATAAAGATACAATCCTGGAATTGCCAGATGTGGAATATAAAAAACTAATATACAGAATGCTTCAAGACATCAAGGATGACCTCAGAAATGAAATAAGGCAATCTACAGAAAAAGCCAAGAAACACACTTATAAACCAGTTGAAGAAATAAAAAAAAAGATTATTCAAGAACATAGTGGAAAAATTAATAAGCTGCAAGAATCCATAGAGAGACAGCATTCAGAAATCCAAAAGATTAGCAATAAACTTATAGAATTAGACAACTCAATAGGAAGTCAAAGGAGCAGAATAGAGGAATTGGAATTCAGAGTGGGAGAGTTAGAGGATAAGGCAATTGACACCAATATATTTGAAGAAAAATCAGATAAGGAATTAAAAAAAAATGAAAAAACCCTAAGAATCATGTGGGACTCTACCAAGAAGAACAACTTGCATGTTATTGGAGTAGCAGAACAGGGAGGCATAACAGAAAATACAGAGAGAATAGTTGAAGATCTGTTGGCAGAAACATTCCCTGGCATGGTGAAAGATGAAAGGATATCTATCCAAGATGCTCATCAAACACTATACAAGATAGACCCCAAAAGAAAATCACCAAGGCTTAGTATCATCAAACTTGCCAAAACCAAAGATAAAGAGAAAATTTTAAAAGCAGCCAGGGATAAACGAAAAGTCACCTAAAAAGGAGAATCAATAAAAATAAGTTCGGACTACTCAGCAGAAACCATGCAGGCAAGAAGGCAATGGGATGACATATATACAGCACTGAAGGAGAAAAACTGCCAGCCAAGGATCATACATCCAGCAAAACTCTCTCTCAAATATGAAGGTGAAATTAAGACATTTACAGATAAACACAAGCCTAGAGAATCTGCAAAAACCAGACCAAAGGTACAAGAATTAATAAAGGAAATTGGTCAGAAAAGCAATAATATCAGATACCAACACAACACCAGGTCACAGAACAGAACATCCTGGTATCAACTCAAATAGGGAAATAACAAAAACAAAATAAGATTAATTTAAACAAGAAAAAATTGCTCAAAACAGGGAATCATTGAAGTCATTATTTAAAAGATTATAATAATCAAAAAAGAGGGACTAAATACAGGGGGCATAGATCTTCCATATGGACAGGAAAACAAGACAATATAGGATGATTCAAGTTAGGTCTTCAGTTAGAAAAATAAGGTTAAATATTAAGGTAACCAAAAAGAGGTCTAACAATTCCATACTTCAAAATAAAAACCAAGATAAACTTAACAACTCGGCAAAAATAAATTCAACTAGTATGAAAATGAGGAACACATAATTTACAAAGAAAAACTTCTCAATGCAAAAAAGTAAGTGGAAAAAAGAAATTGTCAAAAACACACACAAAAAGGCATCAAAATGACAGCACTAAACTCATAATTATCTATAATTATGCTGGATGTAAATGGACTAAAAGCACCAAAAAGAGACAGAGAGTCTCAAACCAGATAAAAAAACATGATCCATCTACATGCTGCCTACAAGAGACATGCCTTAGACTTAGAGACACAAACAAACTAAAACTCAAAGGATGGAAAAAATATATCAAGCAAACAACAATCAAAAAAGAGGAGTGGCAATATTAATTTTGGAAAAAATAGACTTTAAAGTTAAATCTACCACAAAGGATAAAGAAGAACACTACATAATGATTAAAGGGACAATTGACCAGGAAGATATAACCATTTTAAATATTTATGCACCTAATGACAGTGCTGCAAGATACGTAAAACAGACTTTAACAGAATTGAAAGTTGAGATAGACACCTCCAAAATTATAGTAGGAGACTTCAACACACCACTTTCGGAGAAGGATAGGACTTCTGGTAAGAAGCTCAAAAGAGACACGGAAAATCTAATTGTTACAATCAACCAACTTAACCTGATAGACTTATACAGAACACTCTACCCAACAGCTGCAAAGTATACTTTTTTTTTCTAGTACACATGATACATTCTCTAGAATAGATCACATATTAGGTCATAAAACAACCTTTGCAGAATCCAAAACATCAACATATTACAAAGCATCTTCTCCGACCATAAGGCCATAAAAGTAGAAATTAATAACAGAAAAATCAGGGAAAGAAATCAAATCCTTGGAAACTGAATAATACCCTGCTGAAAAAAGGCTGGGTTATAAAAGACATTAAGGAGGGAATAAAGAAATTCATAGAATGCAACGAGAATGAAAACACTTCCTATCAAAACCCCTGGGACACAGCGAAAGCAGTGCTCAGAGGTCAGTTTATATTGGTAAATGCACACATACAAAAAGAAGAAAGAGCCAAAATCAGAGAACTGTCCCTACAACTTGAACAAATAGAAAGTGAGCAAAAAAAGTGTCCGTCAGGCACCAGAAGAAAACAAATAATAAAAATTAGATTTGAATTAAATGAATTAGAGAACAGAAAAACAATTGAAAGAATTAACAAAGCCAAAAGATGGTTCTCGAAAAATCAACAAAATTGATAAACTATTGACTAGGCTGACTAAAGAAATACAGGAAAGGAAACAAATAACCAGAAAAAAAAATGAGATGGGCCATATCACAACAGACCCAACTGAAATTAAAAGAATCATATCAGATTACTAAGAAAAATTGTACTCTAACAAATTTGAAAACCTAGAAGAAATGGATGAATTCCTAGAAACACACTACCTACCTAAACTAACACAATCAGAAGTAGAACAACTAAATAGGCCCACAACAAAAAAAGATATTGAGAAGGTAACCAAAAAACTCCCAACAAAAAAAAAGCCTGGCCTGGGGGGCTTCACTGCAGAGTTCTACCAAACTTTCAGAAAAGAGTTAACACTATTACTACTAAAGGTATTTCAAAGCATAGAAAAGGATGAAATACTATCTAACTCATTCTATGAAGCCACCATATCTCTGATACCAAAACAAGGTAAAGGCGCCACACAAAAAGAAAATTACAGACCTATATCCCTCATGAACATAGATGCGAAAATCCTCAACAAAATTCTAGCCAAAAGAATTCAACAATATATCAAAAAAATAATCCACCGTGACCAAGTGGGATTTATACCAGGTATGCAAGGTTAGATCAATATTAGAAAAAAAATTAATGTAATGCACCATATAAATAAAACAGAAGACAAAAACCACATGATCTTATCAATTGATGCAGAAATGGCATCTGACAAAGTCCAACACCCATTCATGATAAAAACTCTCAACAGAATAGGAATAGAAGGAAAATTCCCCACCATAATAAAAGACATTTACGCAAAGCCAACAGCCAACATCATCCTAAATGGAGAGAGCCTGAAAGCATTTCCCTTGAGAACAGGAACCAGACAAGGCTGCCCTTTATCACGGCTCTTATTCAGTATTGTGCCGGAGGTCCTAGCCAGAGCAATTAGGCTAGACAAAGAAATAAAGGGCATTCATATTGACAAGGAAGAAGTAAAATTATCTCTATTTGCAGATGGCATGATCTTATACACAGAAAACCCTAAGGAATCCTCAAGAAAACTAATAGAGGAGTTCAGCAGAGTATCAGGACACAAGATAAACACACAAAAATCAGTTGGATTCCTCTACATCAAAAAAAAGAACATCAAAGAGGAAATCTCCAAATCAATACCATTCACAGTAGCCCCCAAGAAGATAAAATACTTAGGAGTAAATCTAACCAAAGATGTAAAAGACCTATACAAAGAAAACTACAAGATACTACTGCAAGAAAGCAAAAGGGACCTACATAAGTGGAAGAACATACCTTGCTCATGGATAGGAAGACTTAAACATAGTAAAAATGTCTATTCTACCAAAAGCCATCTATATATACAATGCACTTCTGATCCAAATTCCAATGACATTTTTTACTGTGATGGAGAAAAATATCACGAGTTTCACATGGAAGGAAAAGAAGCCCCAGATAAGTAAAGCATTACTGAAAAAGAAGAAAGTGTGAGGCCTCACTCTACCCGATTTTAGAACATATTATACAGCCCCAGCAGTCACAAAACAGACTGGTACTTGTACAACAGCAGACACATAGACCAATGGTACAGAATTGAGAACCCAGATATAAATCCATCCATGTATGAGCAGCTGATATTTGACAAAGACCCAGTGTCAGTTAATTGGGGAAAAGATAGCCTTTTTAACAAATGGTGCTGGCATAACTGGGTATCCATCTGCAAAAAAAATGAAACAGGATCCATACTTCACACCATGCACAAAAACTAACTCCAAATGGATCAAAGACCTAAACATAAAGTCTAAAATGATAAAGATCATGGAAGAAAAAATAAGGACAACATTAGGGGCCCTAATACAAGGCATAAACAGAATACAAAACATTACTAAAATGAAGAAGAGAAACCAGATAACTGGGAGCTCCTAAAAATCAAACACGTATGCTCATCTAAAGACTTCAGCAAAAGAGTAAAAAGACCACCTACAGACTGGGAAAAAATTTTCAGCTATGACAACTCCAACCAGCTCTTGATCTCTAAAATCTACATGATTCTGCTAAAACTCAACCACAAAAAAAAAACAAACAACCCAATTGAAAAGTGGGCAAAGGATATGAACAGTCACTTCAGTAAAGAAGACATTCAGGGGGCTAACAGATACATGAGGAAATGCTCTCGATCATTAGCCATTAGAGAAATGCAAATTAAAACTACAACAAGATTCCACCTCACTCCAACAAGGCTGGCATTAATCCAAAAAGCACAAAATAATAAATGTTGGAGAGAGTGTGGAGAGATTGGAACACTTATACACTGCTGGTGGGAATGTAAAACGGTACGACCACTTTGGAAATTGATTTGGCGTTTCCTTAAGAAGCTAGAAATAGAATTACCATATGACCCAGCAATCCCACTCCTCGGAATATGTCCTAGAGAAATAAGAGCCTTCACGCAAACAGAAATATGCACACCCATGTTTATTGCAGCACTGTTTACAATAGCAAAAAGATGGAAGCAACCAAGGTGCCCATCAACGGATGAATGCATAAATAATTATATATTCACGCAATGGAATGCTACGCATTGATAAAGAACAATGATGAATCTGTGAAACATTTCATAACATGAAATTAGTCAGTTGCGAAAGGACAAATATTTTATAAGACCACTATTATAAGATCTTGAGAAATAGTTTAAACTAAGAAGAACACATTCTTTTGTGGTTACAAGAGGGGGGAGGTAGGGAGGATTGGAGAGGGTTATTCACTGATTAGAAAGTAGATAAGAACTACTGTAGGTGAAGGGAAGGACAACACTCAATACAGGGGAGCTGAGCATAACTGCACTAAACCAAAAGCCAAGAAGTTTCCTGAATAAACTGAATGCAAAGCAGGGGCAGGATTTTGGGGACTATGGCTTCAGGGGACATCTAAGTCAACTTGCAATATGAAATCTATTCAGAAAACATTCTGCATCCCACTTTGAAGAGTGGCGTCTGGGGTCTTAAATGCTAGCAAGCGGCCATCTAAGATGTATCAATGAGTCTCAACCGTCCTGGATCAAAGGAGAATGAAGAACACCAAGCTCACAAGGTACTTATGAGCCCAAGAGACGGAACGGGCTACATGAACTAGACTACGTCATCCTGAGACCAGAAGAACTAGATGGTGCTGGCCACAACCGATGACTGCCCTGACAGGGAACACAACAGAGAACCCCAGAGGGAGCAGGAGAGCAGTGGGATGAAGACCTCAAATTCTCATAAAAAGACCAGACTTAATGGTCTGACTGAGAGTAGAAGGACCCCAGCAGTCATGGTCCCCAGTCCTTCTGTTGGCCCAGGACAGGAACCATTCCCGAAGCCAATTCGTCAGACATGGAAGGGACTGGACAATGGGTTGGAGAGAGATGCTGATGAGGAGTGAGCTACTTGCATCAGGTGGACACTTAAGACTATGTTGGCATCTCCTGTCTAGAGGGGAGATGGGAGGGTAGAGGGGGTTAGAAACTGGCAAAATTGTCACAAAAGGAGAGACTGGAAGGAGGGAGCGGGCTGACTCATTGTGGGGGGAAAGTAAATGGGAGTATGTAGTAAGGTGTTTATGAGTTTATATGTGAGAGACTAAGTTGATCTGTAAACTTTCACTTAAAGTGCAATAAAAAAATATCAAAAAAAAAACTACAATGAAATTCCATCTCACTCCAAAAAGGCTGGCATTAATCCAAAAAACACAAAACAATAAATGTTGAATACACTGCTGGTGGGAATGTAAAATGGTACAACCACTTTGGAAATCGATTTGGTGCTTCCTTAAAAAGCTTGAAATAGAACTACCATAAGATCCAACAATCCCACTCCTTGGAATATACTCTAGAGAAATAAGAGCCCTTACACAAACAGATATATGCACACCTGTGTTCATTGCAGCACTGCTTACAAAAGCAAAAAGATGGAAGCAACCGAGGTGCCCATTAATGGATGAATGGATAAATAAATTATGGTATACCACCCATCAATAAAAAGCAGTGATGAATCTATGGAACACTTCATAACATGGAGGAATCTGAAAGGAGTATTCACTAATTAGATAGTAGATAAGAACTACTTTAGGTGAAGGGAAAGACAACACACAATATTGCCGAGGTCAGCACAACTGGACTAAACCAAATGAAAATAAGTTCCCTGAATAAAGTGAAAGCTTCTAACGCCAGCTTAGCAGGGGTGGGAGTTTGGGGACCATGGTTTCAGGGGACATCTAAGTCAATTGGCATAATAAAATCTATTAAGAAAACATTCTGCATCCCACTTTGGAGAGTGGTGTCTGATGCATCAATGGGTCTCAGCCCACCTGGACCAAAGGAGAATGCAGAACACCAAAGACACAAGGTAATTTATGAGCCCAGGAGACAGAAAGGGCCATGTAAACCGGAGGCTACATCAGCCTGAGACCAGAAGAACTAGATGGTGCCTGGCTACCATGATGGCTGCCCTGACAGGGAACACAACACAGAACCCCTGAGGGAGCAGGAGAGCAGTGGGATTCAGACCCCAAATTCTCATAAAAAGACCAGACTTAATGGTCTGACTGAGACTAGAAGGACCCTGGTGATCATGGCCCCCAGACCTTCTTTTGGCCCAGGATGGGAACCATTCCCAAAGTCAACTCTTCAGACAGGAATTGGAATGGACAATGGGATGGAGAGAGATGCTGGTGAGGAGTGAGCTTCTTGAATCAGATGGACACTTGAGAGTTTGTTGTCATCTCCTGTCTAGAGGGAAGATGACAGGGTAGAGTGAGTTAGAAGCTGGTGGAATAGACAGGAAAAGACAGAGTGGAGGGAGGGAGCAGGCTGTCTCACTAGAGGGAGAACAATTGGGAGTATGTAGCAAAGTGTACAAGTTTTTGTGTGAGAGACTGACTTGATTTGTAAACTTTCACTTAAGGCACAATAAAAATTGAAAAATAAATAAAAAACAGCTATCACCATCTTTCCTTGTCACATACAGGGTTATGATTTTCACATACACCAATGGCCCACAGATTTGATAAGCACAATACATTTGATAAGTGAAGCAAATAATACACAGGTGTTCTATGTTTTTGAGAGTTTTTAGCATGTTTTTCATTAAGGAATTGTTATGAATTGAATTATGTCCCCCCAAAATATGTATTGTAAATCTTAATGCTTATGCCTGTGAATATAATCCCTTTTGGGACTAGGATTTTCTTTGTTGTATTAACGAGGCCTTATCAGTGTAAGATGTGTTTTAGATCTAATCACTGCTGAAATATAAAACAGCAGAGAAGCACAGACAGAAGCAAGCATGAATGGGGGAAAGGGAGATGCCACTTGGAGATCGCCAAGGGTTGTCAAGAAAAATGCTAAAGAAGCCAAGACAAGGATTATCTCCTAGAGCAGACAGAAAGCCTTTGCCTACAGCCAGTGCCCTGAGTTCAGACGTCCAGCCTCTTAAACTGTGAGAAAATAAATTTCTGCTCATTAAAGCCACCCACCTGTGGTATTCATGTTATAGCAGCACTAAGAAACTAAGGGAGACATTTTATAATTATATGAAAAATAAATTTAGTTATTTGAAGATCTCAATAATTGTTCCATCATAGCCAAATTTATGACTTGTATATTTTTAATTAACTGTATTTTTAAATGTGTTAGCTCTTCCCAGATATTCATTGCATAACCAATATTAATAAGTTGAGCAGGTAAGCACAATTTTGGTGTGTAGGAAAACATGTGCATACTGCCCCCCACACCCTCACTTTTATCATGCATGCCTACCTAAGAATTCTGCTTCAGCATTCATGTGTTTTTTCTCCTGTTCCAACATTTCACCTCACAACTGATAATTGCCACAAACATTCAAATATGTCATTATCATACATGTAAAACTTTTCTTAACCTCACTCTCCAAAGGGAGAAACCCTTTGATGGCAACTTCCTATAAAATGTTACTTACGCTCACTCTCTCCAATTGCTCTTCTTCCATCCTCCTTTGAAATCATTCTAATACCCTAACTCAGACACATCTCCACCAAAGTTCTTTTTTTATGTGTGTGTAAAAATATATAAAGTCACCTGAGGAGCCACCTCCTATTTGTCAGTGGAGGCTTGTACGTTGCTATGATGCTGAACAGTTTTCTGTGGAGCTTCCATGCTAAGGCAGACTAGGAAGAAAACCTGATGACCCACTTCCAAAAATCAGCCAGAGAAAACCCTATGAATCACAATGGTCAGATCCATGACTAATCATGGGGGTGAAGCAGGACTGGGCAGTGTTTTGTTCCATTGTGTATGGGGTCTCATAGTCTATTTTATATCAGCAACCCATTTTGATGTACAGACATTGTTTCACCCACTTGGTTACTCTGTCTTCCTTCACTTTGGTGTATCACTGTCCTTGGTTTCCTTGGACATCACCAGCCACTCTTAATCAGTGTCCTTTGCTTCTGCCCATCTTCTTTCACAGACTAGTTAACACAGGAAAATTGTGACTGGGTCCTTGCATCATTTTTTTTTTTTTTCTTTTCTTTCCCTTCCTACTGCTCTGTATAACCCACTCCCTTAATGATCTCATCCAGTTTGAAGGCTTTAAATACCATGTCTGTGCAAACAGCTTCCAAAGTTGTTTCTCCAGCACAGACTTTTCCCCTGAACTCAAGTTTTACGTATTTAAGTGCCAATCTTATGTATCTACATATCTACCTTCCTAGACATCTAATAATAAATCATACTTAACACGTTTGAAACTGAAAATTCTCATCTTTAACACATGGCTAATTCCATCCTTCCATAGAGGATTAAACCACAGCTCTCTAACTGAGCTTTGGCACATCTGTCTTTTATATGCCACATCAAATCTATCAAGAATTTTTAAAAAAATAACCAGAATCCATCCACTTCTCATCACCTCTACCACAGAAAGCCACTTTCGTCTCTTACCTGGATTATTGCTATATTCTGAAGCTAGATGGTTTTAAGTGGTCTGTGGTCTAGTCTCATCAGTGTTCATAAGGATTCTAAAAGGGTATATAATTCAGGTTGTGTTATACATCTGCTCACAACTCTTCAATACCTTCCTATCTGACTTAAGAAACCCAAATGATCTTACAATGATCTAAAATGCTCTACAACAACTGTATCCCAGATACCGTTTTGACCTTGTCTCCTATTATTCTGTACCTCCCACTTTTGTCTGATCATGATCATTTCCATCTTAAATTCATTATGCATCTCCTATCTGGAATGTTCTATCCTGGAGGTCTATAGTGTCCACCTGAGAAGTTGTCCTACTACACATCCACCTTTACATTCAGACTTCTTTAATATGTATGCCTATGTTGTTTTACTAAGCCTCAAAACTACATTTCTTCAAATCTGTTGTATAAAAAATTAAATGAAACAATAAATTGTTGTTTTAAGTGCTTTTTTTGAAATTTTGGGTCTTTATAAAATTAAAACTCAGTGGCAAAAGTGGGAATAACTAAAACCTGTACATTTAATCTTTAACAAATAGTGAGGAAAACTAAATTTTTGTGTCAGAGGCTCAGTGTTAATTGGTGGGGGTGCCTAGGTTAATAACTGAATCCATGAGACGAATTTTGTTTTTGAAATAGTCTTTCCATTGTCATCATATAAGGCTAGAGAACATATAAAACTGTCAGGTGATTGCCAGAATTCCCACATTTAGAAGATACAACCTCTTTCCCTCCTCACTAATAAATCAGCCTTGCTGTTTATAAAAACAATGCTAAGAAATAAGGAGCAATAAAAAAAAAAAAAAAAATCACTCCTGTCATTGGGGAACTCCATTGACACTGATGCAAAAATAAAGGCCAAGAGCCGCTGATGAGAACAACAAATCCCAAATTCTGTTAAGATTGCTTCCCTGAGGGCATATTCTTACCAACAAAATAAAGTGCACATGTTCAAATAATGGGGCACATTCAATCAAACTGAGAGGCACAGTATGAATAATTCTCTAGTTGAAAGAAGGGCCACTTGAAAATATTTTTGACTACACAAATTAATTGAAGCTTGAGGCTCATAGGAAAATAACGGTATAATTTTCTCATAAGTATAGCTAATAAAAGAAGGATTAAGAAATATCAACGGCATGGTGAGCATAGCAGATCTCCATTTAAGTTAACTGATTCATAGGTAGAATTTCAGAAGAAAACAGAGCATAATTACGCCTGATTCAGTATTTCTATGTTGTTTATTGAAGGTGGTGATAGGGTTTGATTACCTTATATAAGTATACATTAATGGGTATGTAAGAAAAACTCTAATTTCCTTAAAGATGCAATAATTCTGACACTACATAATCAAAGTAAAATCTGATTTATGATGAAATAACTTAGAGTGTTATCCATAGAAACTTAACTACCCTTAATAAAACCTTTATATTAAAACAAATTTTACATGCATTATAAAACTCTACAAACTGCATAAAACGTTTATGTAATTTAGATTTAATAATGGAAAAACATGAGATGGCAAATGGTATATTTTATTCTTTCTCCTGTCATGTTGTTTATTCAAATAAATACATGTTTCAGTGTTCAATAAATAAATGCATACGGCCAACTGAAGCAAATGTTTTAATCTCAATAAATTATAAATGCCTTTCCCACCATTCCTATCTTTTTCTTTCACTATATTTTAATTTTCTGAATCTTTATCTTTCACTATATTGTTATTGGAAACTCTGGTGCTGTAGTGGTTAAGAGCTACAGCTGCTAACCAAAAGGTTGGCAGTCCTAATCCACGAGGCACTCCTTGGAAATGCTATGGGGCAGTTCTACTGTGTTCTATAGGATCACTATGAGTCGGAATTGACTCAGCGGCAATGAGGTTTTTTTTTTTTTTTGTATCGTTATTATTTGAATCATCAAAATATTTTTTTTTTCCAAATACTTCCAGGTGTAGGACAACTTATATCACCTTTGGAAATTAAAAAAAAAAAAAGAAATAGCTTACTGTTTTCCAGTGCTTGTTAGTACAGAAATAGAATAATATTGCATATATTTGCAGCCTGTTCCCTGACATGTTTTTCTTACAAATAAGTACATGAAGATGCGAGTATGTTTTACTTGAGCAGGTATGTGGTGCCAAACTTATTCTGGGGAAAAAAATAACAAAGATTAGCCAAACTCTCCTTGTTTTATTTTTATTATTATGTCTTTAAAAATAATATTTTATTGAGTTTTTGGTGAAAGTTGACATAGCAGATTAGGTTCCTATTTGACAATTCCCACACAAATTTTTTAGTGACATTACTTGCATTTATCACAATGCGTCCACAATCTCTTTAATTGTGTTCTTTTTGCTCTATTTCCAGTACTCTAGTTTCCCTGCCCCCTTACCTTCTCATTTTTGTTTTCGGTAATTGTTGACCTTCTGTTGTCATATTGATGGTTCTTAAGCACAGCACCAATCTTATGGGTAACATACTTCATTTTGTGTGCCACTTTGCTATTTCTGAAATACAGCAAAATATCTTAAATATCAACCATTCCAGGATGATGAGTTATCATCTGTGAACAATGAGGACATAATAAAGATTTATATGGGTTTGTGATGTGAGAGGTTGTCTGCCTTAAAATATGTTAATACAGAGGCAGTGTGGAAAATTAATTAGAGAAGAAAAAGACACGACACTGAAAGAAAAAGTAGAATAATTAATTAAGGAGATGATGAGGATCAGAAGTAAAACAATTATATTAGGCATAATCCACCGTCATCAAGTGAATTCGGACTTACAGCGACCCTACAGGACAAAGTAGAACTGCCTCATAGAGTTTCCAGGGAGCACCTGGTGGACTTGAACCAGCAACCTCTTGGTTAGCAGCCGTAGCACTTAACTACTACGCCACCAGTGTTTCCATATTTAGTGTAGAAAGGAGGAAAACAATGTAACGCATTTCAATTGGAGTTTCCCATGGGTCAAGGTGTACTCCTCTATTCTTCTCCTTCTGTAAATAAACAACTCGATGGTTGCAAAACACCCTTGATAACCTTTCTCACGTGAAGGCTGATGACTCTCAAAACTATATATCTACTTCTACCCTCGCCTTCCACCACCTGTCTGTCAGTTTGTTGTGCTGTAGTGGCTTGCATGTTTCTGTGTTGCTGGAAACTGTGCCACTGGTATTTTAAACACTAGCAGTGTCACTCATGCTGAACAGGTTTCAGTGGAGCATCCAAAGTAAGATATTTCAAAATTAGCTAAGGAAAAACCTATGGCTCACAAAATATTGTAGGAAACTGGTTTGCTTACTATAGACATGTCATCAAGAGCTATCAATCACTAAAGAAAGACATCATGGTTGGTAACTGTAGGGCCAGGGAAGACTACAGAAACACTCAGTGAAATGGATTGACACAATGGCTACAGCAATGGGCTCAAATGTAGCGACAATCATGAAGGTGGCACAGAATCAGACGACGTTTCGTTCTGTTTCACACGTGTTGCAGTGAGTCATAGCAGACTAGGTGGAAACTAACAACCGCCCTCATCTTTGAACTCCAGACCCAACTTTCTGTTGGCAAGCTCTACCTAGAAATCTAATGGGCAAAAAAATAAAGAAAAGAATGTGTGAAAAGGCAATTATAGTATTTCTATGCAATAACGCATGCCTTCTGAGTTTGTTTACCTACCACGCCCTCCATCCTCATGGTATTTTTGTAAGTATGCTGTACTAATTTTTTTCTTGTTTACTACAACATGAGGAAGACAATTGGCGTGGTGATGCTTGTGAGGGTGCCTTGCAGGGAAAGGGAGCAACCAGCAAGCAAATGTGTGTTTTATTTGCATAAAAATACGGTAATTATATTTTCAAAAAAATTTGCTTTTCGGCTACTAACTGTACTTCTATTATTGACATTGAAATAAAATTCCTTTCTTCTGCATAATCAACTACTTAACCAGTTTGAAACCTTAATATCATAAACAACTCATCCTTCATCCTCACATCTGTAAGAATAATCATCAGTGTTGACAGCCAGAGAAAAGTATTGGGAAATTCACAGAGGGGAGGAAAAAAAGACTTATTTTCAGGACATCATTTTTGCTAATTCCTCAACCAAACATAAATAAAACAAATATGACTTTTCTCTAACTCCTACTCAATAATCTGATTCAGAACATCTTATTCTGTTTTTCTTATAACCTTAGCTTTATTGAGAAATAAGTTGTTAGGATTCCCAGCCACTAACAGATAGTGAAACAATCTTTTTTTTTTTTTTTAATTGTTCTGTAAGTGAAAGTTTACAACTCAAGTCAGTCTGTCATACAAAAACTTATATACACTTTGTACTCCTGGTTGTTCTCCCCCTAACGAAACAGCACATTCCTCCTCTCCACCCTTTATTCCCGTGTCCATCCAGCCAGCTCCTGTTCCCCTATGCTTTCTCATTTCACCTCCAGAGAGGTGCTGCCCACATAGTCTCATGTGTCTATTTGAGCCAAGAAGCTCACTCCAAACCAGTATCATCTTCTGTCTTATACTCCAGTCCAGTCCCTTCTGAAGAGTTGGCTTTGGGAATGGTTCCAGTCTTGGGCTAACAGAAGGTCTGGGGACGATGACCTCCGGGGTCCTTCTAGTCTTAGTCAAACTATTACGTCTGGTCTTTTTACGAGAATTTGAGGTCTGCATCCCACTGTTCTGCTCCATCAAGTACTCTCTGTTGTGTTCCCTGTCAGGGCAGTCATAGGTTGTAGCCAGGTACCATCTAGTTCTTCTGGTCTCAGGCTGATGCAGTCTCTGATTTAATTGGCCCTTTCTGTCTTTTGGGTTCATAATTACCCTGTGTCTTTGGTGTTCTTCATTCTCCTTTGCTCCAGGTAGATTGAGACCAATTGATGCATCTTAGATGGCTGCTTGCTAGTGTTTAAGACCCAAGAGTCATTGACCAAAGTGGGATGCAGAATGTTTTCTTAACACATTTTGTTATGCCAGTTGACCTAAATGTCCCCTGAAACCATGTATTCCAGATCCCCGTACCTGCTACCCTAGCCTTTGAAGACTTTGTCTGTATGCAGGAAACTTCTTTGCTTTTGGTTTAATCCAGCTGTGCTGACCTCTCCTGTATTGTGTGTTATCTTTCCCTTGACCTAAAATAGTTCTTGTCTACTATCTAATTAGTGAATATCCCTCTCCTTCCCTCCCTAACCACCCTTGGGACCATCAAATAATATTTTCTTCTGTGTTTAAACTATTTCTTGAGTTCTTATAATAGTGGTCCCAGACAATATTTGTCCTTTTGCAATTGACTAATTTCACTCATCATAATGCCTTCCAGAGTCCTCCAAGTTATGAGATGTTTCATGGATTCATCATTGTTCTTTATTGTTGTGCAATATTCTATTGTGGGAATATACCATACTTTATTTATCCATTCATCCTTTGATGGGCACCTTGGTTGCTTCCATCTTTTTGCTATTTAAACAGTGCTGCAATGAACATGGGTGTGCATATATCTGTTTGTGTAAAGGCTCTTATTTCTCTAAGATATATTCCAAGGAGTGGAATGGCTAGATCATATGGTAGTTCTATTTCTAGCTTTTTAAGGAAGCACCAAATTGATTTCCAAAGTGGATATACATTTTACATTCCCACAAGCAGTGTATAAGTGTTCCAGTCTCTCCACAACCTCCCTGACATTTATTATTTTGAGTTTTTTGGGTTAATACCAGCCTTGTTAGAATGAGATGGTATCTCAATGTAGTTCTGATTTGCATTTCTCTAATGGCTAATAAACATGAGCATTTCCTCATGAATCTGCTAGCCACCTGAATGTCTTTTTTGGTGAAGTGCCTGCTCATGCCCTTTGTCCATTTTTTAATTGGGTCTGACTCAATGGTAGTGCGTTTGGTTTGGGTTTGTCTTTTCTTTGTTCAGCTTTTGTAGTATCACATAATTTTAGAAATCAGACCTGGTTGTGATTGTCATAGCCAAAGACATTTTCCATGTCTGTATGTTTAACTCTTTTGGTGAAGTCTTTGGATAAGCATAGGTGTTTGATTTTTAGGAGCTCCCAGTTTTCTAGTTTCTCTTCTGGTGTTTGTACACTGTTATACTGTTTGTTATAAATGTTTTGTATACTATTTATGCCATATATTAGGGCTCCTAGCATTGTCATTATTTCTTTCATGGTCTTTATCTTTTTAGATTTTATATTTAGGTCTTTGATCCATTTTGATTTGGTTTTTGTGCATGGTGTGAGGTATGGGTTTTGTTTCATTTTTGCAGATTGGTATCCAGTTACGCCAGCACCATTTGTTAAAGAGACTGTCTTTTCCCCCTTTAATAGACTTTGGGCCTTTGCCAAATGTCAGCTGCTCATATGTGAATGGATTTATGTCTGGATTCTCAATTCTGTTCCATTGGTCTATCATCTGTTGTTATACCAGGCTGTTTTGACTACTGTGGCAGTGTAATATATTCTAAAATCAGGTAGTGTGAGGCCTCCTACTTTGTTCTTCTTCTTCATTGATGCTTTACTTATCCAGGGCCTCTTTTCCTTCCATATGAAGCTGGTGATTTGTTTCTCCATCTCATTGAAAAACGCCGTTGGAATTTGGATGGGAATTGCGTTGTATCTATAGATCGTTTTGGGTAAAATAGACAATTTTACAATGTTGAGCCTTCTCATCCATGGGCAAGGTATGTTTTTCCACTTAGGTAAGTCTCGTTTGGTTTCTTGCAGTAGTGTAGTTTTCTTTGTATAGCTCTTTTACAGCTCTGGTTAGATTTATTCCTAAGTATTTTATATTCTTCGGGGCTACTGTAAATGGTATTGTTTTGATGATTTTCACTTTGATGTTCTCCTTGTTGGTGTAGAGGAATTCAACTGATTTTTGTATGTTTATCTTGTATCCTGATATTCTGCTGAGCTCTTCTATTAATTTCAGAAGTTTTCTTGAGGTTTCTTTAGGGTTTTCTTTGTATAAAATCATGTCACCTGCAAATAGAGATACTTTTACTTCTTCTTTGCCATTTTGGGTGCCCTTTATTTCTTTATCTAGCTGAATTATTCTGGCTCAGACCTCCAGCACAGTGATGAATAAGAATGGTGATAAAGGGCATCCTTGTCTGGTTCCTGTTCTCCAAGGGAATGCTTTCAGACGCTCTCCATTTAGGATGATGTTGGCTGTTGGCTTTGTATAAATGCCCTTTATTATGTTGAGGAGTTTTCCTTCTATTCCTATTTTGCTGAGAGTTTTTATCACGAATCGCTGTTGAACTTTGTCAAATGCCTTTTTTGCATCAATTGATAAAATCATGTGATTCTTGTCTTTTATTTACATGATGGACTACATTGATTGTTTTTCTAAGGTTGAACCATCCCTGCATACATGGTATGAATCCCACCTGGTCATGGTGAATTATGTTTTTGATATGTTGTTGAATTCTATTGGCTAGAATTTTGTTGAAGATTTTTGCATCTAAGTTCATGAGGGATATAGGTCTGTAATTTTCTTTTTTTCTGGTGTCTTTACCTGGTTTTGGTATCAGGGATATGTTGGTTTCATAGAATGAGTTTGATAGTATTCCATCCTTTTCTGTGCTCTGAAATACCATTAGTAGTAGTGGTGCTAACTCTCTGAAGGTTTGGTGGAATTCTCCAGTGAAGCCGTCAGGGACAAGGCTTTTGTTGTTGGGAGTTTTTAAATTACCTTTTCAAACTCTTCTTTTGTTATGAGTTTATTTAGTTGTTCTACTTATGTCTTTGTTAGTTTAGGTAGGTAGTGTGTTTCTAGAAATGTATCCATTTCTTCTATGTTTTCAAATTTGTCAGAGCACAGCTTTTCATAGTAATCTGGTATGATTCTTTTGATGTCAGTTGGGTCTGTTGTAATACCACCCATCTCATTTGTTATTCGAGTTGTTTGCTTCCCCTCCTATTTTTCTTTTGTCATCCTGGCCAGTGGTTTATCATATTGTTAACTTTTTCAAAAAAAACAGCTTTTGGTTTTGTTTAATCTATCAATTGTTTTTCTGTTCTCAATTTCATTTAATTCTGCTCTAATTTTTATTATTTGCTTTCTTCTGGTGTCCAAGGGTTATTTTTTTCTCTCTTTCTATTTGTTCAATTTGTAGGGATAATTCATTGATTTTGGCCGTTTGTTCTTTTTGGATGTGTGCATTAATTGCTATAAATTGACCTCTGAGCATTGCTTTAGCTGTGTCCCAAAGGTTCTGATAGGAAGTGTTTTCATCTCATTGGATTCTATGAATTTCTGTATTCCATTCTTAATTTCTTCTATAAGCCAGTCATTTTTGAGCAGGGTATTTATTGTTCAGTTTCCAAATGTTTGAGTTCTTCTCCCTGCTTTTTCTGTTGTTTATTCCTACTTTTCTGGTTTTAGGGTCAAAGAAGATGCTTTGTAATATTTCTATGTTTTAGATTCTCTTAAGGCTTGCTTTATGACCTAATTCTAGAGAATGTTCCATGCGCATTGGAAAAGAAGGTATCTTTGGCTGGTGTTGGGTGGCGTGTTCTGTACATGTCTATGAGGTCAAGTTGGTTGATTGTGGCATTTAGACCTTCTGTGTCTTTTTTTAGTTTCTTTCTGGATGTTCTGTCCTTCACCGAAAGTGGTGTGTTGAAGTCTTCTATTATTATTGTGGAACTATCTAACTTAGTTTTCAATGCTGTTAGAGTTAGTTTTATGTATCTTTATGCCCTGTCATTGGGTGCGTAAACATTTCATATGATTATATCATCCTGGTATATTGTTCATTTTATCATTATATAGTGTCCTTCCTCATCCATTGTGGTAGATTCAATTTTAAAGTCAATTTGTCAGAAATTAATATTGCCATTCCTGCTCTTTTTTGATTGTTGTTTGGTTGATATATTTTTTTTTCCATCCTTTGAGTTTTAGTTTTTTGTTTTCTTTGTCTTTAAGTCTAAGGTGTGTCTATTTTAGGCAGCATATAGACAGATTGTGTTTTTTTTTAAAAAAAAAAATCTATTCTGTCTCTTTATTGGTGCATTTAGTCCATTTACATTCAGCTTAATCATAGATAGGTATGAGTTTAGTGCTGTCACTTTGAAGCCTTTTTTGTGTGTTGTTGATGGTTTCTTTTTTCCACTTAATTTTTTGTGCTGAGTAGTTTATCTTTATGTATTGTCTTTTCCTCTTTTTCATTGTTGTTTTGTTTTTGTTGAGTCTTATTTATTTATTTATTTTATGTGGGATTGTTAGTCTCCTTTGTGGTTACCTTAATATTTACCCCTGTTTTTCTAAGTTTAAGCCAAATGATTATTTCTTTATATCGCCTTGACTTTGTCTCCATATGAAAGATCTATGACTACATTTTTTAGTCCCTCTTTATTGATTTAACGTTGCCCTCTTTTCCGTAATGACATTGTTGTTTCCCTGTTTTGAACATTTTTTTATCTTGATTTATTTCTGTGATTTCCCTATCTAGGTTGATATCTGATTGCTCTGTCCTGTGTTCTTGTTTTGGGTTGATATCTGATATTGGTTTTCTAACAAGAGAACTCCCTTTAGTATTTCTTGTAGTTTTGGTTTGGTTTTTGCAGATTCCCTAATCTTCTGTTTATCTGGAAATGTCCTAATTTAGCCTTCATATATGAGAGACAGTTTTGCTGGATATATGATCCTTGGCTGGCAATTTTTTTTTCCCTTCAGTGCTTTTTATATGTCATCCCATTGCCTTCTTGCCTACATGGCGTCTGCCAAGTAGGCTGGGCCTATTCTTGTTGACTGTCCTTTGAAGGTGACTTTTCTTTTACCCCTAGCTGCTCTTAAAATTCTCTGTTTACCTTTGGTTTTGGCAAGTTTTATTATAATATGTCTTGATGACTTTCTTTTGGAATCTACCTTATGTGGGGTTCGATGAGCATCTTCGGGATATCAGGGACATTTTCTGCAAACAAATCTTCAACAATTCTCTCTGTATTTTCTGTTATCCCTCCCTATTCTGGTACTCAATCACTTGTAGGTTATTTCTCTTGATAGAGTCCCACATGACTCTTAGGGTTTCTGTATTTTTTAATTCTTTTTTTCTGATTTTTTGTCGAATATATTGGTGCCAAGTGTTTTATCTTCAATCTTACCAGTTCTTACTTCCATTTCCTTAAGTCTGGCCCACTGACTTTCTACTGAGTTTTCTAATTTTGAAATTTTATTGTTAATCTTCTGAATTTCTGATTGCTGTCTCTAAATGGATTCTTGCAGCCTGTTAAATTTTTCATTATATTCTTGGATAACCATTTTAATTCCTTCAACTGCTTTATCTGTGTGTTTCTTGGCTTGTTCTGAGTTTTGCCTGACCTCCTTTCTGATCTCTTAAAGAACTCTGTATATTAACTTTTGTTTTCTACCTCTTGTAATTCCAGGAAAACATCTTTGTCCAGAAGATTTCTTGATTCTTGTTCTGAGTGCTTGTTGAAGCAGTCATGGTCTGCTTCTTTATGTGATATGATATTAACTGTTGTCTCTGAGCCATCTGTAAGTTATTGTATTAATTTATTTTATGTTTGGTCACTGTATCCTAGCTTCTTGCTTTGTTTTGTTTTGATATCCCCAGATAGGCTGCTTGAGTGAGCTAGTTTGATTATTTGCACCTTCGGACCTCTAAAGTCCTGTCACCAGATGGCTAGAGCTGTTACCACGTATATGAGCCAAGGAGTCCATTTACTTTTCTTGTATGGATTCAGCTCAGATGTCCAGGTAGTTAGTCATCAAGTGTATGGTACAGGCTCTGTCATATAGTCCTAGAGGGGCAGGGATGATTGGTGTAGGCACAGAAACCTGGTTGCATCAGTGGGTCACACTCTGGACAAGGCGGGGGGCTAACAAGCATCCCCTAGGTGTCTGTTAGGAAAGTGCATCCCTGTTCCCCAGAGCTCACAGGTGGGCAGCCAGACCATGGTCACCCAATAGCTTTTGGTTGTAAAGACTGGGAGGCACCATTTATCCTTGGGCCCCTTTTCAGGTGCCTAGGTGATGTGGGTGGAGCCACCAGTCCTCAGGCCCCTCATGTGGGTATGAGAGGACTCTGTTTAATAGGCAAAGTGGTATCAAACATCAAAAACCTTCCTTTCTGCCACACGCCTGAAACAGTTGAAGTCAGGTCTCAGGCACATACACTGTTGCTGTCTGAAAAGAAGAGCATAAGCTCCTTAAATGGGCCCACACAAGTCTGTGTGGCATGAAAGGTATTCAAAGTCTGCAGACTGCTTGTGCCTGGACAGGAGCCACTTCTGCCTTGAGTTCCCAGCTTAGGGGAGCCAGCAGATTATCGTTTCCCCTAATTGTTAATTTATTCCTTCTCGAAGACTAGGAGAATTGCTCAGGTGCGCAGCAGGACCTAATTCAGGCCCAGGAAAAATTGACAGCAACTGGAAGCTAGCTTGGTGGCTGGGGCCATGATAAATTAGACACAAGTACTTAGCTTTTGCTGAGAGTGCTGTTCTTCCCTGATTCCAGAGGCATGAGTAGACTGTGTGGCTCACTGTTTCTCCCTGAGGAACCTGTATCCTGAATGCCACCAGTCCTGTCACAGTCGCACCAGTGGATCATGCCTGAGGGCTCCGATTCCCACCGAGTCTGGTCCTGCCACTCCTTGCAACTTCTGAACTGTCTCTCCCACTCCCTGCCTGTCATGTTTTCCTAACTCTGCCTTTGATGTTCAGGGCTCCTAGCTTGTCATATATGTAATCATTTCATTTGTTTTTTCAAGTCTTTGTTATAAGAGGGGTCACTGGAAATGTCTGACTACTCCACCATCTGGCCATGCCTCTCTAATGAAACAATCTTGATGAGCAAAAAATAAAAATTGAAAGTCAAGAAGCAAAGGAATAATTGTAAAAATAAATGAAAAAAGAATAACAGACCAAAAGAAGTGTTTCTCCCCTTGCCCTACGGAATATCTACTCTTGTTTTAGGAACATAACAAATATTAATTTGACTTAAAAAATATGTTAAATAATAATTGTCAGGAACACAAGTTTCATTTGGGAAAATCCCCTTAAACAAGCTTTAAGATGGATAAAGGCAGTAGTTCTTGCCCATTATCTTCACTCCCACTCAAGCTAACCCGAGAAAAACTCATGCTTTTACTACAGTGATCTGTAAAGAAGCTAGCAAACAAAAACTATATATTATACCAATGTTTTTTGTCATTACTAAGCATTACTCTTTCTGGATTTCCGTATAGGTAGAAAATGAATCTAGTTTCTATTATAATTTTATACAGAATGCTTTCCTAAATTGTATCAGAATCAAATATGAGAAAGTTGGACAAAACATGCTTTCAGCTTTAAAAATAATCTACTTATCTAAGACTCACAATTCAGCAATTCTGAAATTCATGTACATCTTGAATTGATTTTTTTTACTTTGACTGTGACACTGTGCATTCTTTATGAGATTTTTTAGCAGATAATGCATCTTGAAATTAATGATACACGGAAATCAAGAAAATACAACATTAAAAATTCTGTATATAAATCCTGGTTTTTAGACAATATATTCTTCACATCTTTCTGTTATTTTATGCATGTACTTTCTTTTTTATTTTCTTTCTCAATTGAACAGCAAGTAGCTTAAGAACAATCAGTAAAATGAATCTCAAGATTCATTCCCTGAAGCAGAATGGTAATTTCTAACTTTGCCTCAAAGGAATTAAATTTATGAGATGTAAGCCTCTTATCACTTTTCCATTTTCCACTCATTTTGTAAGTAATGACTTAAAATGCAATAAAATATTCAAATAATTGCACAAATGCTGCTGTAAAAAGACAGACAGCAGGCAACACTACCATTTGATGGCTCAAAATTATCATTCATCAACTGGAATATAATAGTCAAAATTTGGTGTAAAGATAATATATTAAGAGTTTTGATGTTTAATCTACAGAAATATTAGCTGTATAAAATTTAGAGTACTGAAATGAATGCCAGTGCATAAGATTTAATTTCAACTCAACATTTTAATCTATAGGTTAAAGTTTTCACTGTAAGATGGTAAATATGTATTTAAAAGGTGGAAAATTACTAGTCTTTCATTTGAAATATTTGTTGTACAACAAACTCCTTTTCCAGGTGCCAGATGCTGGTATACTACTGTTTCTGTTATGCGTGGAATACTAATTTGAGTTTAGTAGAAGCAAGTGTACATCCAAAATATTTAACAATTGATACATCATGGGCACCAAAGGAAGCAGTCATCTTACCTAACAGAATGTTGGCCTAAGAACAGATGATAGATAAATATCATTCTCTTTATTAATTCTGAAACTAATGGAATTTTTTTTTTGTAAAAATTAAAACATAGATAGGTACTATAGACTTATGTAAAAAAATCTGTAATGTAAATTCAGTGGTAGACGAAGATTTATGCACTTATTATACATGCTCATACAAAAACATGGATAGTGGATTCATTAATTGTTCAGGCTCTAAATTTAGACTGCCTAGATTTCCAGTCCTCTCTGTGTTTCTTGCTGTCTAGTGTATGATCGCGTTTAAAATTCATACACCTCAGGAGGCATTGGTGGCTCCGTATTAGAATTCTCGACTTCCATCCCAGTTTGATTCAAGGCCAATGTACATCACGCACAGCTACCATCCCCCTGTCAGTGGAGTCCTGCATATTGCTATGATGCTGAGCAGATTTGAGTTGGACCTCCGGACTAAGGCAGATTAGGAAGAAGGTCTGATGATCTATCTCAGAAAATCAGCCAAAGAAAACCCTATTGATCACAACAGTCAAACTGACTTAATGGCAGCTAACAGTGACAACCAACATTGCTTAATTTTCTCTTCTGTAAAGTGGGAACAGTCAGCTTTTACTCATAGGACTGTTATTAAAATTAAGAGAGAGAATGAAAATCAGCTACTAAAGTGTCTCTCACATAGAATGTACTCAGAAACCATTAGCTAGTACGGTTTATTATTAACTTTAAAAACAAAAGGCTACATGAGCAGTGAAATATAGGGTCTGACTTGTGAAATTATAATTGGTAGGTGGTTAGAATCTTAATCTTGCTACTAATTAGAGATATAAACTTGAGCAATTATTTTACTTCTCTGAGTCTCATTTTCCTTTTTTTCTAAACTAGACAAAACCAAAAAAAAAAAAAAAAAAAACCCACTGCTGTCAGGTCGATTCCGATTCATACCGACCCTGTAGGACAGAGTAGAACTGCCCCATAGCGTTTCCAACGAGCACCTGGCGGATTTGATATGTTTATCCAGCTACTACACAGGATTCATTTGAATGACAAATGAGTTAACATTTATAACAGCATTTGTGAACTATAAAGTTTATAAGATATAAAGTGAGGTACAAAAACTTAGAAATCTGGAGAGCCCTTGTGGTAATATAAAACTTCAAAGGCACCTATAATAATAACTTACAAGTAAGTTATACAGATCAACAAACCTCCTGAGAATGTTTTCTAAGATGTTTACCCAGTCTAATCTAATTTACTAGCAATATATTTTTATTAACTCTAATACTGAGAAGAAGAGGTTAAAAAAAAAAAAATCCAGTAAATCAAAATATGGATAGTTAGATTAAGCACTGAATAAGCACAGCTTGCAAAGTAAACAAAACACGCTTTCAGCTTTGCATCCTCTCGCTCCAACTCCTTCAAATTTACTCAGTGTGGATGATTATTATCTGCTGCTGGATGAAAATTCTGGCCACCTGTGGTTTTTCCCTCATTCTAAGTAATAAATTGTTCTATGGTAACTTTAGGTTCCAAACAGTTTGACTTTGCAATTAGAATGGAAAATGACAGATAAGATTCAAAACTCAGACCTTGATTTAGAGTTAAATTGTTTGTTCTTCCCAGACTTGGACCTAACTCTTCCTTCACTTGTTTTCGTTTTCATCTTTCTGATTCTCAGCTCCAAGTCTTGGGGAGGAAAGGGCATAACAGGCTTTATTTAGACAATTCCTACTTCCCATTTCTTACTTAGCTGGGTGGCTTGGTCATCTCTCTGCCTGGTAGATGGTTAAGTTCCATTTTCTCCTGAGCAGTTCCTGCTGGACACCTTTCTCCTAAATTCTCTTGACCTGGAAAGTTGCATTTCTGTTCTTGATCACTCTCAGCTCTTTCTTGTCTCCCGTGTGTGCAGATGGCTTCTACTGAGGACCCCTTGATGGTTTGCAGCTCTAGGAACTAGAACCCAATGCAACCCGAATTCATCACCTCTCTCCTTCTGGGTTTACACTGAAAACCAAAAACCAAATCTATTACTGTTTTTTTTTTACTGTTGAGCCAGTTCAGACTGATGGTGACCACATGTGTGTCAGAGTAGAACTGTGCTCCATAGGGTTTTCAATGGCATCTTTTCCAAAGTAGATCACCAGCGCTTTCTTCCTACGAGCCTCTAGGTGGACTCAAACTTTCAACCTTTCATATAAAAGTAAAGAACTTCTTCCTTTGTACCAATCAGGGGTGCCTTGGTTCAAGACAGGTCCATGGAAAGCATTCACTCGTCTTTTGCCCCTGCAACCCAATACAACAGGTCTCTCTGGGGGCAGCAGTAATCCCTGGTTTGCCACCAAAGCCTGTCATGTAAATTTCCCAACTCAAATCAGTCTCCAGTGCACAGTCTGTTTTAGCTTTCTTACCTTTGTCAAGCACAAACGTTGATCTCTCCCAATTGCAGTGAATAGCTACAAGTTTCATAAGCAGGTTCTGAATAACCCCTCATTAGGTCAAGGAGAGAAAGTAGCATCATTTCCATCACTCCACTCAAGTCAGTGGTACTCTGAGCATGGTAACTGTTCCCTGCAAACAAATCTCTCCTGTAATTGAGTAATGCCTCTTTAATATCTTGAAACTGTCAGTAAGTTCTTAGCCATTTTGTTTTAAATCTACACAAAAGGGAAGGTCTACCCTCTTCAGTTTAGGTATCTGTTGTAAGGTTGCTGAGTCAAAATAGACTCTGTGGCCACGGGTTTGTTTTTTTTTTGGGGGGGGGGTTTATTGTACTTAAACTTGAGACAGGAAAGACTCAATCTAACATCCTTGTTACCTGCAGAGAATCCTGCTTGCCAAGTATCAAGAACTGCTTGTAGATGCTCAAGAAGCTCATCAGTATGAAAGGAAAATTGTCCTAAGTACAATTTCAAGCATTTATTCAAGAGTGTTTCCCAAGCAAAGCATGATATGGTATCACAGATCCTAAAGAGAGGAAACTATCACAAGAACTAATTTTCTCATAGATTAAGTGGAGATTTCAAGAGCTAGGAAGTTTAGTAGAGGTTCTCTGCATGGATGGCAGGAAAAATACTATGCATTTTATTCAACACATAAGTCCATGTGGCAAAAGTATCATTAGATTATCAACTAAAAGCTTTTTTTTTCCTAATTCATAAAAAAAAAAAGGAATTAATATCCTCTTGCTTGGTATTACCACATTTTGTAATACTACAATGAAATATTATTATTTAAAAAGTTCTTACTTGCCAGATTTGCTTTGCTTCCCCACTTGTGTTATTTCACCTTTTACCACACATTTTAAAGAAGAACATGGGCAGGAACAATGTTAGCCAAATGTAAGTAACAATGACTGATTTCTGACTAGGAAATACCTGTGCTTTCTGAGCGTGTGTGAGAATGAGACTAAACATTGCCGACAGTCTATGTTGGACACACATGGGAAAATGGCATTTCTGAAAGGGGATGATAAATAGGCACTGGTAAGGTTGGATCAATCTTTCACGAAAAGCAATAGAAATACACCCACCCCTTGGCAAATCATGAAGGTGGGTCAAAGCAGGGTGTCTCTTAGAACAATTGAGGCTTCACTCAGTAATTCAATGCCTTTCTAGGATTGAGGTAGAGGGTCAGTGAAAAAAAAAGGACCCTCAGCGAGATGGATTGCCACAGTGGCTGCAACAATGGGCTCAGACATAGCAATGGGCTGAAACATAGCAACAATTGTGAGGATGGAGCAGGACCAGGCAGTGTCTTGTTCTGTTGTACACAGGGTCACTATGAGTAGGAACCAACTTGCCTGCATCTAACAACAACAACTAGGATTGAGAAATGACAGAAGCCCAGTAATGTTCAGGTTTTATTATATTTTAATGTATAATAATAAAAAAGGTTTACAAAATAGAATATGTAAGAAATGAAGGGACTTTTCAGTAAGAAGGTTGCGTCTACCTAATCCTTTGTGCACCATGGTTAGAAATCCCAGGGAGGCCAAAAATCTGTGAAATGTGAGCTTACTGAAAATTACAAACCATTAGCTTGGCCTCGTATCTATATTAATGATTATAATTCTGTACGCTGACTGAGCTGAACCCAGGGCACACAGAAAGTGGAAAATGTTTTTGATTTTTGACCCTAGATAGATAGAGTTTTCTCCTAGAGGGCCTCATTTTTTTTTTTTTTTAACTCTGGAACTAGATTTTATGTCCAAGAGCCACGTCACATGCTTCCCCTTCACTTCCACTTTTGACTAACTAACCCCAAAATTATTTCCAGACCAAGTGAGAGATTGAAAATAAACCACTCGGATAAAAGAAAATTGAATGTTAGGGATCAGTCTTGCTGTGGGAACTAATTACAGAACTTCTCTTTTAATAAAATCTCGGAGTTCCATTAAAGTTTCTTTCCAATTTGAATTAGTCAACAATGTTCATGAAAGTCAGGGACTTCAAAAGTTTCTGATGTTTTATAAATCCAAATCATCTATGAAGAGATAAAGTGAAAATGTGGAAAAACCCCACAGAAACAAGAAGCTGAAAGCATTTGTCTAGGTTTTTTGTTTGTTTGGTTTGTTATTTTTTATTGCTTACCTGTTTGTTGTGTATTTTCTTGTTTCTAAAATAAAGGAAAACCTTGTTACTTTTTCTCAATAACACAGAGTAAAGGCAGAAAGAAGATACCCATGCAACCAATACAGTTAGCTGTCTACCAGTTGGCTCTCAACAGAACTAAATAATGACTGATTCTGTGCCATCAGTTGGGGTTCAGACCTGACGGTTATAATCCATAGGGTTTTCATTGGCTGATTTTCCAAAGTAGATTGCCAAAACTCCTTCCTAGTCCTTCTTTGTCTAGAAGCTCTGCTGAAACCTGTTCAACATCATAGCAACACTCAAGCCCTCACTGACAGATGGGTGGCGGCCGTGGCATGAGATGCATTGTCAGGGAATTGAACCTGGGTCTCCTGCATCAAAGGTGAGAATTCTACTACCAATGCCTCCATGCAACCAACACAAAAGAACTAAAACAAGAAGATGAAATCATTAAGGACTAGGCAACAGAAGATAGAGTAAAACAAGGCAAACCAAACAAAAGATATCAGGGATCAAGCTTGAAGTCTTTCTCCATAGATAAATGCAACTACAGAGTCAGTGTTAATCTTAACTAAAAAAACAAAGTAGACCAAGGCATAACATTATCTATCTGGCTGTCTGAATGTATGCCTTAGACATGATAATATTGTGTCATTTAACTAAAGTATTACTTATAGTTCTACTCAAGGATTATTTCCTTTGCATAAGGACCTCAATTCAAAATAAAATTAAAAACTCACTGCTATCTAGTCGATTCCAACTCATAGAGAACCTATAGCACAAAGTAGAACTGCCCCATAGGGTTTCCAAGGCTGTAAGTCTTTACAGAAGCAGACTGCCACATCTTCCCCCCACAGAGCTGTTGGTAGGCTTGAACTTCTGGCCTTTCAAGTTGGAGCCATGCACTTAAACCACTGTGCCACCAGGGCTCCTTTGATTAAAGCAAACAAATAAAAATCATGACAGAAATTCCTAGCAAACTCTAGGGAAATTCTGTGATCCAAGCAGCTAACAAGCAATAACTCAGCTTTACCAGCACATGCCCTCAAGCACAATTTATAGTCTTTCTTTACTTCAAAACTATTTTTACTGAATTATTATTGTTCCAGCAGGGGTAAAATAACAAACAGCTGTGAGAAAAAATAATTGCATTCCCTTTAGAGTTTTAGACTTCCTCTTGACTTTGATCTTAAATGATCAAACTCTTGAAGAGGGCATGTGCAAATATTTCAGACCTAATATATAATATACAGTTTCTTTTTAAGAGAGGAAAGGAAATTAATGGATAAAATTCTATGCAATTATTTAATAGCTTTTAAGAATAATGAAAAGGCCAGGCAATCCTTGTTGAAAATATTGTCACAAGGCAAGACAGAATTACACCAACAGGGTCATTTAGGTTATTACATTTTGTAAGAATTTTAGATCCAGTTTCTGTTCTCAGAAGATACGATTTATTTCTCTTCTACTCATTTGATTGATTTATTAATTTGCATTAGCTGAGTTCTTTCAAAATGAAGGTGAGAGGTTAAAACATGTGATGAAATTTTATTCTCAGTGAACACTGTCTAACAAGAAAAAAAAGGAATACATTTCTGCAGGTCTCATGAAGAATTCAAACATCTTTCAGGGTATAAGAGTAACCTTGCTGTTACTGTGACATAGCACATGTCTCTTGGTTATTTTGTCCCTCCCAACTTCCTGCTAAAGATAACTTCCATATACTCTAAACACAAACCTCCACAATAATAGTCTGATTGTGCATCTTAGTCATTACCAGTTTAAAGCGTATCTGTTGGACTTCATTCTCAGCACTAGCGACTGGCTAGTTTATAGATAAGCGCCTTTGATACATGTCCTGATTCCTTCTACAGGGTTCTATAATCCAGAGTTGTATACTAGAGGGCATAGTAGCATATGCATAACAAATTGTCTTAGGCTGGTTTCTCTAGAGAAGCAAAATCAGTGGAGCATATGTATATGTATATAGAGAGAGATTTATCTTAAGGAAATGGCACATGCCATTATAGAGACTGGCAAGCCCCAAATCCATGGGTCAGGCATCAAGCTGGAGGCTTCTACTGATGTAGCTTCAGGAACACAGGATGGGCAAGTCAGATGGCAGTCCACTGGCTCATGGACTACGGAGGCTGAGGAACACAACATCAGCAGGTAAGACAGCAGACTGCTGGCTCGAATCCCAAGAACAAGAGTTCAGGTGATGACGAGCTGGATGCAGACTCCAGAGCAAGCTGTCATATTTGCCTTATACTTAAGCTGTGGATGAACTTATACCATAATTGATACATTGCCTTTGAGTCGATTCCAATTTATCGCAATTCCATGTGTTTCAGAGTAGAACTGTACTGTATATGGTTTTCACAGCTATGACCTTTCAGAAGCAGACTGTTAGATCTTTTTCTTCTGAGGTGCCTCTGGGTGTTTTTGAGCCACCAACCTTTCAGTTAGTAGCACAGTGCTTATCCATTTGTGCTACTCAGAGAATCCTTGTATCATTGTATTCTTCCAGTTATAAATTGTCACTAACAAAGAAGGGAGGAAAAAATTAGGAAAAATGGGCAGTTTACAAAGAAGAAAAGCAAATGATCAATAAATATATAAAGAGATGCTCAACCACATTAGCAACCTGGAAAATATAAATTAATGCAACAAAAAATATATCATTATAAATTCATAAACTTGCTTAGTCTCATGCATTCTAGAGAGATTATACCTGGTAAACAATTTAATAGAGCAATTTGGCCATACCTGGACACCGCATGTGCTCTTACCCTGCATCTGATAATTCTCTGCCATTTGTGCACAAGAAGCCACGTACAAGAAGGATTATTGCAACATTGCTTGTAATAGTGGGAAACGACCTAAAAATCTTGAAACAGTAGAGAGAAAGATAGCAGTACATTCGTAATTTGAGTAGTATACTGAAATTAACTGGAGTTTTATATATATTATGTATATACATTTTTTATATTTATCGATATACAGACTTTATTTAGTTAATAATAATATATCAGTAAGGACTTACTAATTTCAACAACTGTATCATACTAGTGTAAGGTAGTAATGATATATATGTGTAATGATATATATATGTTATTTATATATTATATATATACCTCAATGTCGATACATCAAATTTCAGAAAAAGAACAATATTACACAAACAGGAAAATTAAATCAAAGATATAACCAGATTGAGATCATTTGTAAAAGTTTAAAATCATGGAAGAGAATACTATATTTTATTTACCCACACAATTGTATTGCAATTAGAAAGTTGTTATACCTACTAAATTCATAATTATTAGTAGTCTGAGGAGGGAGGAAAAGAGACAGGAGGATGAATTAGAGAAAAATAAACAGAGAAATTCACTTTAATCTGTAATATTTTATTTTTTAACAGAAAATTTTAAGATAAATTTAGCAAAAATATTGTGATGTGAGAAAATATGTATTTAGTGCATGGTACTGGTTTTATTACTCATTATATTTTTCTATATATTTAGAATATTCATACTGTAGATGGTGGTAATAAATTTGATAATTTTTGTAAAAAACTGTAGCAAATTTTCTTATTCAGTGGCTAATATAGTCAGTAAAAATACCTCCTTTAATGTGTTCTTTGAAAAACATAATCTTACATCTGGAATGGATTTAAAGTCCTTGTATCATTTCTCAGCTAAAATTAGAATTTATAAAATTTATGGCAATTCAACTTTTCCTGATAATTTATCTCCTGGTTTCTATTTGCCTGGATCAACAGAGGACGAAGGAGAGTCAAGAATAGAAGAAGGATATGGAACATGTGGCTAATTGCTTCCATGAGACCAGAAGAACTGGATGCCACCTGGTTAACATTACTGAATATTTTGATCAAAGATTCTATATACAATCCTGATCAAAAGGGGGAAAATGCAGAACAAAATTTCAAATTCTCATGGTCTCCAGAATTTCTGGAGCCATAGAGGCTAGTTTAACACCTGAAATTATTGCCCTGAGATAATCTTTAAACCTTAAACAAAAAATATCCCCTGAGGTCTTTTTAAACCAAACAATAGTGTAGCTTAACTAGTGATAATATCTGCCTTGAGCACTATGCTCTTTTAAGAACTATCTATATGTGATCAAAGTGAAAACAGACACTTGAAAGATTAGATAGGAACTTTAGGGAGCAGTGAGTTCACGTTAATGGGGGAGGAACAACTCAGAAAGGGAAGGTGAGAATGGTTGTACAACACAAAGAATGTAATAAATGTCACTGAATTGTAAATTTACAAATATTTGAGTTGATATACCTTTTGCTGTGTGTATACTTAACAACAATAAAATAAAAAAAAGATAAAAACAAAATCAAGAAATGCATGTAAAAGTGGTTTGTAAGCTGTAAAGCACACACAAAAAAGTAAGTACAAAGAAATATCTACAGGTGAGTAGAATAGAAAAAGAAAAGTGGCTTCATTGCAATGCCCACCCTTACTGAATCACAAAGTGTGAGTTGAGTTAGTAGATGAATCTGTAAGAAAGTTAGAAATATTCAAAGATTTTCTAACATCTTTTCATTTACAGTAGACAGTTTATTAAAATTGAGGCATTCTGGGCCCAGCTACAAGAGATTCTGTTATGAATTTTACCCAATTGATTGCAGCAAATGATATATTTATTCAGTCAATCCTTCCCATTAAAAATATGTACCTGGATCCTTCTTGCATAAGCATCATATTGAATTTCTGCCATTACGTTCATTTACTTACAAATTTGGTAGCCATGTTAAATCAAAGCATGGGAAAAAACGTCCTTAGTTTTATCATAATCCTTAAAATTAATTAGTACACTACAATAAAGCTGAAATTGAGTGCTTGGACATTTTAAAAACCAATAAATCTGCCCTGTAAACATATATTTGAATGCATAAAAATATCTTTAAAAATTTTGGGGGCTGCTTATAATGAGACATCTAATAAGATCTTTAAAACAAGATTAAAATAATAAGTGTACATTCTAAAGCATGTAAAAAGTTGCAAATTTATACAGTTAAAATTTAAGTGGGCTTTTATTCACCACTTTTAAAATGTTTGTGGGAATACCTTATATCTGTCTTCTGAGAAAATTTTGATTATGATTATTAAATTTACTTTATACAGGGAAAAAGTGTATTTTTTTCAAACTAATAGAGTTGTACAATAACCTAACATCACACTACATATACCAATTACCTTAGCCTAGATTTTGAATTGTTAATATAATTTTGTGGCTTATTCAAAGGAATTGGACTTGAATCCTTCAGAAAAATAATTACTAACTTATTTTGCCCCTGCTATAATCTCTTTCATATCAATGTCTTTTGCAATCATTATGATCATAGAGTGAGGAACGTAATAAGTAAATAGACTAAAATTTAGTACCTTAGTTTTCTAAAATCTCTCTAAACATTAGAGTGACAATATAATAAATATAGCAAGATAAGCTGCTTTTTTAACTTGGAGGTTGAATCAGAGCAAAAAGAGAAATTTATGAAGGTATTTTTATTGTCTCCAAAAACCTATTTGATTTTATGTGGTAATGTGCTTAACATTAAGGCTTGGGCTTAATACAAATGAAATTTAAAATTGTCTTGAAGGAAAACTTTTAACATTTAAAATATATACTATAATTAGTACATAATGGAAGTTTTTCCCCATAACTTGCAGCTAGAAACTCATTATTTTGCATGTATGAAATATGGTTATATCACTACCATACTTTTTATCCTTTATAAACAACAAGACTTTATCCTTTATAAACAACCATAGAACAATTCCTTTAAGAAAAGGGTTGTTTTGTTGACCTATTACAGCTAATATCATAACACTGAAGGAAAATGAGCCTTATAGGTAAACTTTGTAGGGGTCTTTATGTGTTATTTTGCTTCCAAAAAATATTAAGAAAGATGAAGAAAACTGATAGATCATTTTGACACTGACCACAGTCTATGGAATATGCAAAAAATAAAATAAGCAAACAAAAAAAAAGAATGAAAACTTATTATTTTGTTAGATTTCTCTGACTTCTCTGAATTAGAGTTTTCATAATTTACGTAACTTGGCAGCCAAGTGAATCAATGAATAGACTTCCTCTTGAATCAGTATAACTATCATTTATAATTTGCATACTAAGTACTAGTTTCTGGATTCTAGGTCAGCTTAGGGGGTTCAAGTGTTATGCTTAGGCAAAGAGTTAATTCATTTGCATAGACAGGTAATACATCCCCCAGCATGAAAAACTTAACAAAAATATTACTGTGGCTGGAACAGTAAGAAAGTACGCCCTACTGTGAATTTTCACTAAGAAAAATAATTTATTTCATTAAAAGAAAATACTTTTGAAGGGAATTACTGAAAATACATGTACCTGAAAAATGACAGATGTATAAAATTATTTTTTATATATTGCTTGGAAGTTTGGTTAATGGAAAAAAGAAAGGTCACTTTTATTGATCTCAAAATGGACACACATTTGTTAATATTACAGCAGTGACTCAGAATCTATGGGTAGTGGCACCTAAAAGAAGAGTTCATTCATTCATTACTTCTTTTAGTACATATTATAAGCACCTAATACAATTATACAAAGTATTGGCAGTCAGGCTGCTCCCGGTTTTTGTTTTGTTTTTCATAGGAAATAGATATAAACACAGTTTCCCTTGACATTGACTAGGTAAGGCGCAAAGGCAAGTTGTGAAGAGAATATCTGAAGAAACTGATCTGAGGCTGAGATTCAACTACTGAAAGAAATGGTCAAGCAGAGATAAATGTGTGTGTGTGTGTATGTGCGAAAGAGACAGAGAGAGAGGTTTAGCTTGAGCTGCAAGTTCAAGGAACTGAGCTGCTTTCATATGGTTGAAGCATAGAAGCTTAAAGTGACGAGCTATTGTAAGGATTCAGGAATCCATATTAGATGTGCACAAATTACTTGTAGAAGAAATTAATGTCTTTGCATCACTTATATTTTTCAAATGTATATAATAAATTGCAAATATATATAAAAATTACTGCTGTAATCAGATTACGTTTGTCTTTTTTTTTTTTTTAATGAACAGTAAAAGGGCAATAGCTATGAAGAAGAGGAACACACAATTTTAAAGTTAAAATCTATCTCTGAGTTGAAAATCTGTCTCAGTGGAGAATCCCTGGCTAAAAACATCAGTCTCCAATTTGGTAAATTTTAAAATGCACCGAAGTCCCAGTAGGTGTTTAAGTGGTCTAAAATCCCTCCAAATATATAATAAAGTGATAAAACATGTTTTCACTAATGTTTGGGCCATCTTCTATAGGTTAAATAACCTAGCTATGTCAGATATATTAATAGTTTTACTTTATCAACATGATTAGGAGAATATTCTGAAATTCATTTTATTTTCACAACTGTGGGTAAATGTATCTGTAAGATAAATTGCAGGAAAGATGAACAAGAAGTGAGGATGTGCATAGAGCATGGTAGCAGAAAGGATGTCTAGAAGAACTGAATCCGATATTGATTTAGTAAAAATAAAATAGAATAACCAACTTGTCTGGACAGGGCATAGGTAAGACTGATGAAAAATTGATGCTTTTGAATTATGGTGTTGGCGAAGAATATTGAATATAACATGGACTGCCAGAAGAACGAACAAATCTGTCTTGGAAGAAGTACAGCCAGAAAGCTCCTTAGAAGGGAGGATGATATGACTTGGATGTGTTATCAGGGAGGACCAGCCCCCGGAGGACATCATGCTTGGTAAAGTAGAGGGTCAGCAAAAGAGAGGAAGACCTTCAAGGAGATAGATTGGCACAGTGACTGCAACAATGGGCTCAAACATAGCAACCCTTGTGAGGATGGCACAAGACCGGGGCAGTGGGGGCACTGTTCCATTCTGTTGTACATAGTGTGCTGTGAGTCAGAACTGACTCCTTGGCACTTAACAGCAAACAACAACAACTTGTGTGGTACAAAAAGGAAAGTAGAAATATGCTTCAAATGATCTCAGGGTTTCTAACCCAAGAACTTTGGGCAATCAACGTGGGCCTAGTCCCAAAAAAGATTCTTTCCTGAATTCTTATAAGATAGACAATAAAAAACAAATGACTAGTTGAAATGTGCCAGTGTTATTAATATGAGGGAAGCCTCAGGAATGCCTTCCCATGAAAAAAATTATCTAGATAGCCCAACCATTAGAATGCAAATTTCAGCATTTGGAACATACAATCACAAAACACTTAAACAGGGATGGCTGTAATAATATATTACCACAGATGAGCTTCTCTTGACAGCTTCTTTCCCTTACATTTTATTTGCTCCTTTTTCTTTTTCAATGGATGCCTTGATATCTGATTCACCATGCCATCAACTTTTTCTACATTTTCTACTGGCTACTTGCTGTCTACTTCACAATAGATTCAATAAGAGTAACTTCAAACAATGGTTTTGATGGAAATAGGCTGCTTGGGGACTTACTGACACATACTGTAATCATCTAGGCCATTTTAGCCACATTGGGCAAAAAAGCGGGGGGAGGTGAAAATCCTGAAATGCTCCTTTCTCTAGCGTTGTCACAGGGAGAGCTTGGTTTTCTTTTGTCCTGAAAGAGCTTTAGGTGAGCAGTTGTCAAAAATAAAAAGTTGAAAATTGATATTATCAAAGTATGCTAAAAGGCATGTTTTCAGATAAGAAAACAGAACTAATTTGAAAATCTTGGCTCTACAATGTGTTCCACTCTTAGATTTGTTGAACTCAGAGGTACAGGAACCCTGGTGGTGCAGTGGTTAGGTTTTAGGCTGCTAACCAAAAGGTAGGCAGCTCCAACGCTCCATGGGAGAAAGATGTTGCAGTCTGTGCCCCAAAAGATCTAAAGCCTTAGAAATCCTATAGGGCAGTTCTACTCTATCCTATAGGGTCACTATGAGTTGGAATTGACTCAATGGCAACTTTTTTATTTTCTTTGTGACTTACTGGACTTATTTTTACAAGGTAATAAATAACCTTTTGAATACTGTTGTCTTGACCTACCTGGGGTCTCAGGTTTACTCAGCTTCCAGCACATCTCTTATGCTTGGTGAAGCCAGTAATAAGCAAAATAATCCCAGATGGAACCAAAGAAGCAGAGCTAATCATTTGAGAAGTATATCCCCCACTCTGGTATCATTTTAATCTCTGCATTCCATGCAAAATCCTACTTTTTACAGGAAATAACATGAACGTGGAATGCCCTGTGATTTGAAGTTTTGAATTTGGAAAGCAGGGTAGTACTTGCACATGCAAAGAGAAACAATTTAGCCCTTTATATTCAGCATTACAAATAGACTCCTCAAAAGTTAGCTATGACCTTAACGCTATTTTTCAGTGACATTTTCAGTTATTGCAGCAAAAATCAAAGATCTCTTCTCCATTACCAGTGTAAATTTTTTTTTTTTTTTTTTTTAAACAGGAGTGTCAAGGGGCTGAGTAAAAAGAAGGCCAATCAAGGGAATGGCGGTATCATGGTATATCAGGTAGATAATATTTTAACAAAATTTCGTAACATAAATACAGATAATTAGAAAAATTTCTTTAGCATTAGATTTTCAAAGCACAAAAAAGTAATTCCATCGAAGTTTGGAAGTCTGGTTATGAAAATACTGGTGAAATTTAGGTTTTTATTGGTATCATCTGACAGAAAAACAAAAATACTTTTAATAACTAAGAGAATAAGTATTTTTAAAACCATCTCTTTTTTTTTTTTTTTTTTTTGTAGGTCATTCCCGTAGAGCCTATCCTTTTCCATCAATCAATGGAAAGGCTATTATACGTTCTCAGTCTCCACTGCACCCTCATCATTTTCCAGCATTGAAGTCATAACAGCCGTGACAGTTAAGAGGCTGGAGCAACAGTGACATCAGTCCCATTTTTTCTTCCAAAATGTTTGCATTATTTTAAAGAAATAAAAAGCAAACTGCTCAGGGTTAAAAGGTGGCTGTACAGTCTCTGAAGACCTCAGCGTTAAGGGCAGAGTGGCTTACCTTCTATGGACTGTGTGCTCTATAAGCATAAATACACTGGGACTTTGATGTGAACAGGGCTGAAGAGAGCCAGATATTGCAATGTTATAACATTGTCAAGTCAGCCAAGAACAGAGAAGTCAAATGTAAAAAGTTAAAGTAAAAACTATATCCAGTTTTGTTCTCCTGTCACCACTGTTTGCATTTATATAGGCCTTCCTACAGCATTTATGACGGTTTTATCACCATCATTAAGCAACTCTATTAGGCCTTTGTGGCTTTGGTCTACCAAACTCCTTTAACTTCTAAAATGGAATATTTTAAAATATTTTAAAACATTTTGGCAGATTTCTTTCTTTTTTTTTTTTTTGACGTTAAAGACTTCAGGAGGATGTATTAGGCAATTATAAATTAAAAATAGCACACCTGCTGCAAAGTATGCACTTCTCTGAATACATAAAAGGGAGACCTTGGGCAATTTATCTCCAGTGTTAAATTGTAAGATCCTGTAACAACTTAGAAATTTGTTCACTCATGATATGGTATAATATAGAATGAAAAATTTTATTTAGCTTATAGGATTCGCTATCTGATTAATTTGCTGCAACATACAAACGTTTTATCAGTGAAACTAGTCTGGCATAAGTAAATAAAGAGGAATGGGAGACACCTTGACCAGAGTGCTGATTAGCTGTGCTTACTCTGAATGCCACACATTGGCTGCAACAATGGGCTCAAACATAACAACGATTATGAGGGTGGCGCAGAACTGGGCAGTGTTTTGTTCTGTTGTACATATGGTCACTATGAGTAGTAACTGACTGAATGGCACTTAACAACAACAACAACAACAACAATGGGAATGCCAACCTGGCATGTTATTTTCTCTAGGTTGGCTAAGACTTCAGAAAGTTTGCAAGTTCTGATTTTCTCTGAGCTGATTGCTTATTTAACTATTAAGAAGAACAGGTAAGAAGAATGTCTCATGTTAAATTGACAGGTCTGCATGATGTGGTGTTCTCAGCAGAAACATTTCAGCCATTGGCAGCCAGAATTCCTGTCAAAATCTGCTTTATTCTTCAAATCCCCTGCTCTTATCACTGCCATTCCACATCAAAATCTATCCACCTCAATGTTATCGCAGGCTATGTTTTTTAGGCATAAAAGTGATTGTAGAAAATTTTTGCTATTTTTTATGACATGTTATTAAAATTCCAGGAGATTCAAAAAACTTGGCGACATTTCTTAAAATTCAACAAAACTTTGTTTCCTGAAATCTGACATGAAAGAATATATATGTCATCGCTTTTTTCAGTTTCCTTATTCCTTGTCATGGTACTGGTTGTGAAAGCCGCAATTAATAAAAAAAGGGAACGTAGAAGAGAATTAATAAGAGAAAGGAAAAGGAGAAACAATTATTAAGCACTTGTATATTTCTAATAATCAGCTAAATATTTCAAATACATTCAGTAGTTGTATATAAATATAAAGTCATATCTACATAATTTAAATTATAATTATATATGCATGATTTCAAATATGATTATCACAAGTGTACACAGACCTTAGTAAAATCACCTTAATTTTAGTCACAAGGAAATTATAATTGAGAATGGCTGTTCTACATCAAAAAGTCCCTGGGTGGCACAAATGACTAAGTGCTGTACTACTAACCAAAAGATTAGTGTTTCACACCCACTCACAGATACTTCGGAAGTGAGGTCTGGTGATCTGCTTCTGAAAGGACTCAGACTTCAAAATCCTATGGAGCAGTTCTACTGTGCACATGTAGGGTCGCCATGAGTCAGAACTGACTTGAAGGCAACTAAGAACAACACATTCTAAATCTAAGACCACAAAGCTTGTGTAAGTATTAAAAAACAGAAAGAAAATAAAAAACCATTGCTCTGGAGTTGATTCTGACTCATAGCGACCCTATAGGACAGAGTAGAACTGCCCCATAGGGTTTCCAAGGAGCAGCTGGTAGATTTGAACTGCTGACCTTTCGGTTAAAAAATTCTTAACCACTGCACCACCAGGACTCCTGTAAAATTGCTCCATTTTAAAGTGAGTAAAGGAAACTCAGAGGAGTTAAGTGACTTCAACACAAGGCCAACCTAGTGTTAGAACTAAGAAGCTCTCCTTCTACCACACCACTCTTCTTCAAGAAATAAGAAAATATAACTTTTGTTTATGAAAAGCCAATTATGTGTTAAACAATCTTTTGGGACTCTCACATTAGCATTCATAATCACAAAGAGCTCTGCAATCTAAGGACTTTTTTACCATGTGTTTAATTTCATTGTGTTTTTTCAAAGGTGGACAGCGATATACAGAAAAGGTAAATAACTTTGCCTAAGGTCAAAAAGCAAAATTTCAGAATCAAATATCATCTGTGTTCTATTCACTTTTTAACTGATGTCACACCTGCCTCAGCAATAGTGCCAGCATCATTTATTTAGCAGTCACTGTAGAATAGACATTGCTAATCTGCCCAAACATCCTGTAACAAAATCTTAAAATTTTAAACACTCACAAAGCACACATCAGTGATCCACATTTGTTGTTGAATCTCTAGGAGCCCAGATGGAAGTGTATTGGGGTATTTTCCTACAGCCCTAATAATGTTTAAGAGCAAATGAGTCCACTAAGTGGTTTTTTTTTTTGTTTGTTTTCCCATTCCATTAACTAAATTAGGACTTTTTTTTCTTTTTTTTCCAGCTTGCAATAAGAAACCACGAACAACTGATACCCTTGGGTAGACAATAGCACGTTTGTCTCTACATAAGAAAATTTTATTTAGATCACATGCAAATAATTACAAAGCTGTAAACAAAACAATATGACTAAATATGACTAAAACTAAATAGCAATAAAACCTATTATGTAATTCTCTGCATGAAAATATCACAGTCCTTATTAGCCTCTGGGTGCAGTAGTTAAATAGGGAAAACTCAGGCTAATTACAACCACTCTAAGGCACTACAGAATTTTGAAATAATCTTGACTTAATCCAAATATAATTGCTTTCATCATTGTTTTCCCATTATGGAGGTTGTGTTGTAAGCTACTTTCTTAAATTATATTCTACACATTTTTGGAAGCTAAACTAGATAGGTCAAATGTTAAACGTGGAGGCTACTTTTGTTACCCGATTACGGTTCTTGCCTTGCACTGGTCAAGAATGATCAGGTAAAGCACGTAGAGTTTTCCACATGAGCAAAGCTTTACTGAAGAGGCTTGCAAGCGGAACATACCCCCATCTCACAGAACAAAAGACCCAACCAGGTTTTTAAAAGTTCTTGGGTGGGAAAAGTTTCATGTCTATTCACAGGCATAGGTGGGGTTTTCTGGCAAGTAGCCCATTTTGGGCAGGGATGTGTTAACTATGGTCCATGCGCAGCAGCTTTCTAAGATGGCTCCTGTCCCGGAGGCCTCTGGGATTTGTAGCAGGACTTATTATGGGGTGTTGCACCTGCGCAGTCTCTTGCTCCCCAAGTTCTATTCCCAGCTGCTGCTGCTGCACCTCACTGCCCCTGGTGGAAGGTCACACAGCAGTCATAGGAGGATGTTCTGTGCATGTCCCATAGGCTGGTTTTGTCTAGCTGCTTCTCTAAGACAACTTTAAAGAAGTTTGTGGGCTATTTTCTGATACCCTGCCCCATTGTTCTGGGGAATGGCTTTGTTTCTGTGCCCTGGCCCATTTCCTATATTTTGTTTGCAAATTTGGGGGCCCTCTGTTCCTTGTCCTACCTTTGCCAAATATTTTTTGATAATTCAGAGTTTTTACAGTTTACAATAAACTACCTCCATAATATCACAGTCACATTTCAAATTTGAAATTAGTTTTAGGCAACTATTTGGTGATCAGGAAGTTTGAGGGTTATTTTCTAATTCATTGTCATCTTCTGTCTGAATCTTCTATTGTCCTTCCTATAAAATTTTACTTTTAGTCTCAACTTTCTTAATGACTTTGTACGATGAAGAATTTTTACACAAGGAAACCTTTATAGTAAAAGAAACATTAAAAAAAGATTAAGTAATTTGTAGTCATTCTGCTAGATTCCTCAGAGGGAAGTTTTGAATCCAGCCTTCATCACTAGGGCTGTTCCCTCAGCTGTGCTAACAGAGCACACCAAGAGGCTAGCTTTACCTACACGTCTCTCTAAAAATGTCGTCTCTCAGACAAGGAAACTGCAGCGCAGTCTTCCATTTTCAGTACGTGTGCTCACACGCCTCTCGATAATTCCAAAATGGAGACTTCTAGAAGGGAAAATTAAAAAGACCTCTTCCTCAATTAAGTTTCTACAGTTAAGACAAGGGGGAAAAAAAAAGGAAGTTTCTGTATATCTTGAAATTGAATGCTAAGAGTAAAATGTTAAATATCATTGTACCATAATTTACAATCATTAAAGTAATTAAACGTTGTTTAAATATGTCACTCTAGTAAAATAAAACGTACTTTAAAACTATGTACTTGGGTTTCCATCTGTGCTCGTGTGTGGGGAGTTTGAGTTATATGTAACAAAAACTATGTTAACAATCACATACTCATTGGTACTGCTCTAATGCTAATTTAGGTATTTTATGAGTGATTAAATATACTGCCACGAACTTTTTGATGCCCAAATAGCATTCCATTGTATGTATCAGTGACTGCTACTGCATCAAAATCATTTAGGATTCCCGTTAAAATTCCAATGGCCTCTGTTGAAAAATACAAAACTAATCCTAAAATTTATATAAAAGGTCAAAAGATGCCAAATAACTAAAGCAATCTTGAAGAAGACTAAAGTACCATGTACACTCATGGTGGTACACTTACAGGGACCAAAATAAGTAAGGGCCTATATGGTGATTACTCCTAAATGATATTTTAAACAATCCTTTATGGTGACATAAGATCGTTTTGTTCTATATATGCTATAAACTCTGCCTTACAATGTTATTTTTGCTTTAAACATTCAGTTTATATTTTTAGGTATAACAAATCTAAATAAAACATTATTTTATATTTATCCACTTATTTCCTATTTCCTGTACCATTATTTCCTTGCTGGAATTTCAAATCTGCCTGGTAACATTTCTGTTCAGTCTGAAGTAAAATGCTTACCATTTTCCTAGAGTAGATCTGCAAGGAATAAATTACCTTTTTTTGTTTATCTGAAAATGTTTCTAATTCCCCCTCAGTTTTTGGAAGATATTTTTTATAGAATACAAAATGCTGAGTTGGTAGATTTTTTTTTTCATCAGTTGAAAGATATTGAGTTATCTCTCACTTTCAAAGTTTCTGATGAGAAGTCAGCAAAATTTCTTCTCGTTTTTTCCCTATAAATAATGTGTCTTATCTCTCTGGTTGTTTTTCATATTTTCTGTTTATCTTTGCTGTTGAGCAGTTTGATTTTGATGTGCCACTCACATGTTGAGGTATGTTTTTTGTTGTTCTTGGTTTGTAATTTTACATTTGTATCTCTCTCTAAATTCTTGGATTTGTAAGTCAACATTTGTTGGCTTGTTTATTTGACTTTAATAAACTTTGGGAATATTTGACCATTCTTTTAAAATATTTTCTCTGCCCCATTTTCACATTCTACTCTTTCTGGAACTCTTCTTAAATGTATGTTAAACCATTTGAAATTGTCCCACATGTTCTTAATGTATTTACTTTTTTTTTAAATTAATTTTTATTAAGCTTCAAGTGTACATTTATCATTCCAATCAGTCTGTCACATGTAAGTTTACATACATCTTACTCCCTTCTCCCACTTGCTCTCCACCTATTGATGTCAGCCCTTTCAGTCTCTCGTTTCGTGCCAATTTTGCCATCTTCCCTCTCTCTCTATCTTCCCATCTCCCCTCCAGTCAAGAGTTGCCAACACACTCTCCAGTGTCCACCTGATTTAATTAGCTCGCTCTTCATCAGCATCTCTCTCCCCGCCACTGACCAGTCCCTTTCATGTCTGATGAGTTGTCTTCGGGGATGGTTCCTGTCCTGTGCCAACAGAAGGTCTGGGGAGCATTGCCGCCGGGATTCCTCTAGTCGCAGTCAGACCATTAAGTATGGTCTTTTTATGAGATTTTGGGGTCTGTATCCCACTGATCTCCTGCTCCCTCAGGAGTTCTCTGTTGTGCTCCCTGACAGGGCAGTCATCGATTGTGGCCGGGCACCAACTAGTTCTTCTGGTCTCAGGATGATGTAGGTCTCTGGTTCGTGTGGCCCTTTCTGTCTCTTGGGTTCTTAGTTGTTGTGTGACCTTGGTGTTCTTCATTTTCCTTTGCTCCAGGTGGGTTGAGACCAATTGATGCATCTTAGATGGCCGCTTGTTGGCATTTAGGACCCCAGACACCACACTTCACAGTGGGATGCAGAATGTTTTCATAATAGAATTATTTTGCCAATTGACTTAGAAGTCCCCTCAAACCTTGTTCCCCCGACCCCAGCCCCTGCTCCGCTGACCTTTGAAGCATTCATTTTATCCCGGAAACCTCTTTGCTTTTAGTCCAGTCCAACTGGGCTGACCTTCCTTGTATTGAGTGTTGTCTTTCCCTTCACCCAAAGCAGTTCTTATCTACTGATTGATCAATAAAAAACCCTCTCCCTCCCTCCCTCCCTCCCTCCCCGCTTCGTAACCACAAAAGTATGTGTTCTTCTCAGTTTTTTCTATTTCTCAAGATCTTAAAATAGTGGTCTTATACAATATTTGTCCTTTTGCCTCTGACTCATTTCGCTCAGCATAATGCCTTCCAGATTCCTCCATGTTATGAAATGTTTCACAGATTCGTCACTGTTCTTTATCGATGCGTAGTATTCCATTGTGTGAATATACCACAGTTTATTTACCCATTCATCCGTTGACGGACACCTTGGTTGCTTCCAGCTTTTTGCTATTGTAAACAGAGCTGCAATAAACATGGGTGTGCATATATCTGTTTGTGTGAAGGCTCTTGTATCTCTAGGGTATATTCCGAGGAGTGGGATTTCTGGGTTGTATGGTAGTTCTATTTCTAACTGTTTAAGATAACGCCAGATGGATTTCCAAAGTGGTTGTACCATTTTACATTCCCACCAGCAGTGTATGAGAGTTCCAATCTCTCCGCAGCCTCTCCAACATTTATTATTTTGTGTTTTTTGAATTAATGCCAGTCTGGTTGGTGTGAGATGGAATCTCATCATAGTTTTAATTTGCATTTCTCTAATGGCTAATGATCGGGAGCATTTTCTCATGCATCTGTTGGCTGCCTGAATATCTTCTTTAGTGAAATGTGTGTTCATATCCTTTGCCCACTTCTTGATTGGGTTGTTTGTCTTTTTGTGGTTGAGTTTTGACAGAATCATGTAGATTTTAGAGATCAGGCGCTGGTCTGAGATGTCATAGCTGAATATTCTTTCCCAGTCTGTAGGTGGTCTTTTCACTCTTTTGGTGAAGTCTTTAGATGAGCATAGGTGTTTGATTTTTAGGAGCTCCCAGTTATTGGGTTTCTCTTCATCATTTTTGGTAATGTTTTGTATTCTGTTTATGCCTTGTATTAGGGCTCCTAGGGTTGTCCCTATTTTTTCTTCCATGATCTTTATCGTTTTAGTCTTTATGTTTAGGTCTTTGATCCACTTGGAGTTAGTATTTGTGCATGGTGTGAGGTATGGGTCCTGTTTCATTCTTTTGCAAATGGATATCCAGTTATGCCAGCACCATTTGTTAAAAAGACTATCATTTCCCCAATTGACTGACACTGGTCCTTTGTCAAATATCAGCTGCTCATACATGGATGGATTTATATCTGGATTCTCAATTCTGTTCCATTGGTCTATGTGCCTGTTGTTGTACCAGTACCAGGCTGTTTTGACTACTGTGGCTGTATAATAGGTTCTGCAATCAGGTAGAGTGAGGCCTCCCACTTTCTTCTTCTTTTTCAGTAATGCTTTGCTTATCCGGGGCTTCTTTCCCTTCCATATGAAATTGGTGATTTGTTTCTCTATCTCCTTAAAATATGACATTGGAATTTGGATCGGAAGTGTGTTATATGTATAGATGGCTTTTGGTAGAATAGACATTTTTACTATGTTAAGTCTTCCTATCCATGAGCAGGGTATGTTTTTCCACTTAAGTATGTCCTTTTGAATTTCTTGTAGTAGAGCTTTGTAGTTTTCTTTGTATAGGTCTTTTACATCCTTGGTAAGATTTATTCCTAAGTAGTTTATCTTCTTGGGGGCTACTGTGAATGGTATTGATTTGGTTATTTCCTCTTCGGTGTTCTTTTTGTTGATGTAGAGGAATCCAAGTGATTTTTGTATGTTTATTTTATAACCTGAGACTCTGCCAAACTCTTCTATTAGTTTCAGTAGTTTTCTGGAGGATTCCTTAGGGTTTTCCGTGTATACGATCATGTCATCTGCAAATAGTGATAGCTTTACTTCCTCCTTGCCAATCTGGATACCCTTTATTTCTTTGTCTAGCCTAATTGCCCTGGCTAGGACTTCAAGTACGATGTTGAATAAGAGCGGTGATAAAGGGCATCCTTGTCTGGTTCCCGTTCTCAAGGGAAATGCTGTCAGGTTCTCTCCATTTAGAGTGATATTGGCTGTTGGCTAGATGCCCTTTATTATGTTGAGGAATTTTCCTTCAATTCCTATTTTGGTAAGAGTTTTTATCATAAATGGGTGTTGAACTTTGTCAAATGCCTTTTCTGCATCTATTGATAAGATCATGTGGTTTTTATCTTTTGTTTTATTTATGTGATGGATTACATTAATGGTTTTTCTGATATTAAACCAGCCTTGCATACCTGGTTTTAATCCCACTTGATCAGGGTGAATTATTGTTTTCATGTGTTGTTGGATTCTATTGGCTAGAATTTTGTTGAGGATTTTTGCATGTATGTTCATGAGGGATATAGGTCTGTAGTTTTCTTTTGTTGTAATGTCTTTACCTGCTTTTGGTATCAGGGAGATGGTGGCTTCATAGAATGAGTTGGGTAGTATTCCGTCTTTTTCTATGCTTTGAAATATCTTCAGTAGTAGTGGTGTTAAGTCTTCTCTGAAGGTGTGGTAGAACTCTGCAGTGAAGCCATCCGGGCCAGGACTTTTTTTTGTGGGAAGTTTTTTCATTACCGTTTCAATCTTTTTTTGTTATGGGTCTATTTAGTTGTTCTACTTCTGAATGTGTTAGTTTAGGTAGGTAGTGTTTTTTCAAGAATTTATCCATTTCTTCTAGGTTTCCAAATTTGTTAGAGTACAATTTTTCATAATAATCTGAAATGATTCTTTTAGTTTCATTTGGCTCTGTTGTGATGTGGTCCTTCTCGTTTCTTATTCGGGTTATTTGTTTCCTTTCCTGTATTTCTTTAGTCAGTCTAGCCAATGGTTTATCAATTTTGTTAATTTTTTCAAAGAACCAGCTTTTGGCTTTGTTAATTCTTTCAATTGTTTTTCTGTTCTCTAATTCATTTAGTTCAGCTCTAATTTTTATTATTTGTTTTCTTCTGGTGCCTGATGGGTTCTTTTGTTGCTCACTTTCTATTTGTTCAAGTTGTAGGGACAGTTCTCTGATTTTGGCTCTTTCTTCTTTTTGTATGTGTGCATTTATCGATATAAATTGGCCTCTGAGCACTGCTTTTGCTGTGTCCCAGAGGTTTTGATAGGAAGTATTTTCATTCTCGTTGCTTTCTAAGAATTTCCTTATTCCCTTCTTGATGTCTTCTATAACCCAGTCTTTTTTCAGGAGGGTATTGTTCATTTTCCAAGTATTTGATTTCTTTTCCCTAGTTTTTCTGTTATTGATTTCTAGTTTCATTGCCTTGTGGTCTGAGAAGATGCTTTGTAATATTTCGATGTTTTGGACTCTGCAAAGATTTGTTTTATGACCTAATATGTGGTCTATCCTAGAGAATGTTCCATGTGCACTAGAAAAAAAAGTATATTTTGCAGCAGTTGGGTGGAGAGTTCTGTATAAGTCAATGAGGTCAAGTTGGTTGATTGTTGTAAGTAGGTCTTCCATGTCTCTATTGAGCTTCTTACTGGATGTCCTGCCCTTCTCCGAAAGTGGTGTGTTGAAGTCTCCTACTATAAATGTGGAGGTGTCTATCTCACTTTTCAATTCTGTTAAAATTTGATTTATGTATCTTGCAGCCCTGTCATTGGGTGCATAAATATTTAATATGGTTATGTCTTCCTGATCAATTGTCCCTTTTCTCATTATATAGTGTCCTTCTTTATCCTTTGTGGCGGATTTAAGTCTAAAGTCTATTTTGTCAGAAATTAATATTGCCACTCCTTTTTTGCTTATTGTTTGCTTGATATATTTTTTTCCATCGTTTGAGTTTTAGTTTGTTTGTGTCTCTAAGTCTAAGGTGTGTCTCTTGTAGGCAGCATATAGATGGATCGTGTTTCTTTATCCAGTCCGTGACTCACTGTCTCTTTGTTGGTGCATTTAGACCATTTACATCCAGCGTAATTATAGATAAATAAGTTTTTAGTGCTGTCATTTTGATGCCTTTTCATGTGAGTTGTTGGCCATTTCATTTTTCCACATACTTTTTTGTGCTGAGACGTTTTTCTTAGTAGATTGTGAGATCCTCATTTTCATAATGTTTAACTTTATGTTAGTTGAGTCGTTACGTTTTTCTTGGCTTTTTTCTTGAGTTATGGAATTGATATTCCTTTTTGTGGTTACCTTTTTATTTACCCCTATTTTTCTTAGTAAAAACCTAACTTGTATCCTTCTATATCGCCTTGTATCCCTCTCCATCTGGCAGTTCAATGCCTCCTATATTTAGTCCCTCTTTTTGATTATTGTGATCGTTTATCTATTGGTTTCCATGATTCCCTGTTATGTGTATTATTTTGTTTATTTATTTATTTTTTAGAATTAATCTTACTTTGTTTGTTTTTGTGCTTTCCCTATTTGAGTTGCGTTGATATCAGGACGTTCTGTTTTGTGACCTTGTATTGTGCTGGTACCTGATATTATTGGTCATCTGACGGAACAATATCCTTTAGCATTTCTTGTCGCCTTGGTTTGGTTTTTGCAAATTCTCTAAACTTGTGTTTATCTGCAAATATCTTAATTTCTCCTTCATATTTCAGAGAGAGTTTTGCTGGATATAGGATCCTTGGTTGGCAGTTTTTCTCCTTCAGTGCTCTGTATATGTCGTCCCATTCCCTTCTTGCCTGCATGGTTTCTGCTGAGTAGTCTGAACTTATTCTTATTGATTCTCCCTTGAAGGAAACCTTTCTTTTCTCCCTGGCTGCTTTTAAAATTTTCTGTTTGTCTTTGGTTTTGGCAAGTTTGATGATAATATGTCTTGGTGTTTTTCTTTTTGGATCAATCTTAAATGGGGTTCGATGAGCATCTTGGATGGATATCCTTTCGTCTTTCATGAAGTCAGGGAAGTATTGTGTCAGGAGTTCTTCAACTATTTTCTCTGTGTTTTCTGTTCCCCCTCCCTGTTCTGGGACTCCAATCACTCGCAAGTTATCCTTCTTGATAGAGTCCCACATGATTCTTAGGGTTTCTTCATTTTTTTTTAATTCTTTTATCTGATTTTTTTTCAGCTATGTTGGTGTTGATTCCCTGGTCCTCCAGAAGTCCCAGTCTACATTCTAATTGCTTGAGTCTGCTCCTCTGACTTCCTATTGCGTTGTCTAATTCTGTAACTTTATTGTTAATCTTTTGGATTTCTACATGCTGTCTCTCTATGGATTCTTGCAACTTATTAATTTTTCCACTATGTTCTTGAATAATCTTTTTGAGTTCTTCAACAGTTTTATCAGTGTGTTCCTTGGCTTTTTCTGCAGTTAGCCTAATTTCATTTGTGATGTCTTTAAGCATTCTGTAAATTAGTTTTTTATATTCTGTATCTGATAATTCCAGGATTGTATCTTCATTTGGGAAAGATTTTGATTCTTTTGTTTGGGGGGTTGGAGAAGCTGTCATGGTCTGCTTCTTTATGTGGTTTGATATGGACTGCTGTCTCCGAGCCATCACTGGGAAACTAGTTTTTCCAGAAAATCCACTGGTGCGCTGGCTCCTGGCTCTGAAAATAATCGCAGTCTCCCCGTATTTGTTCGTTCTCCGTCTCTAAATCTGTGTTTGTTGTTCAGAGTTCGTAGATTGTTATGTATGTGATCGATTCACTTGTTTTTCCAAGTCTTTGTTGCAAGAGGGATCCGCGGTAGTGTCCACCTAGTCCTCCATCTTGGCCCCGCCTCCCGGACCTCTTTTCTGCCTTTTTAATGACCTTTTGCTTTCTTTATGGATGGTGTTGATGTCATTCCACAACTTGTCTGGTCTTCAGTCATTACTGTTCAATGAGTCAAAAAACATGTGCAAAGAGCAGGAGATAAAACTAAAAGGGAAGAACATGCTGAGCATTTCACAAGCTGAAAGAACTGAACAAAAATTTCAAGCCTTGAGTTGCAGTAGTGAAAGATTCTATGGAGAAAAATATTAAGTGATTCAAGAAGCTTCAAAAGAAGGCGGAAGGAATACAGAGTCATTATACCAAAAAGAATTGGTTGATGTTCAACCATTTCAAGAGGTAGCATATAATCAGGAACCAGTGGTACTGAAGGAAGAAGTCCAAGCTGCACTGAAGGCATTGGCGAAAAACAAGGCTCCAGGAATTGACAGAATATCAGTTGAGAATTTTCAACAAACGAATGCAGCACTGGAAGTGCTCATTTATCTATGCCTAGAAATTTGGAAGACAACTACCTGGTCAACCAATGAAAGGGATCCATATTAATTCCATTCTCAAAAAAGGTGATCCGACTGAATGTGAAAATTATTCAACAATATCATTAATAGCACATGCAAGCAGAGTTTTGCTGAAGATCACTGAGAAGCAGCTGCAGCAGTATATTGACAGAGAACTGTCAGAAATTCAGGCTGGATTCAGAAAAGGACATGGAACCAGGCATATCGTTGCTGATGTCAGGTGTATATCATTGTTGATGTCAGATGGATGTGTAGATCATAAGAAAATTATGAACAACACTGTGAAGAATGGACATTCCAGAACACTTAATTGTGCTCATGAGGAACCTGTACATAGATCAAGAGGCAGTTGTCCAGACAGAACAAGGGGATACTGCATGGTTTAAAGTTAGGGAAGGTGTGCGTCAGAGTTGTATCCTTTTACCATACCTATTCAATCTGTATGCTGAGCACATAATCTGAGAAGCTGGACTGTATGAAGAACAGGGCATCAGAATTGGAGGAAGACTCATTAACAACCTGTGTTATGCAGATGCCACAACCTTGCTTGCTGAAAGTGAAGAAGACTTGAAGGACTTACTGAGGAAGATCAAAGGCCCCAGCCTTCAGTATGGATTATATCTCAATATAAAGAAAACAAAAATCCTCACAACTGGACCAATGAGCAACATCATGATAAACAGAGAAAAGATTGAAGTTGTCAAGGATTTCATTTTACTTGGATCCACAATCAGCAGCCATGGAAGCAGCAGTCAAGAAATCAAAAGACGCATTGCACTGGGCAAATCTGCTGCAACGAACCTCTTTAAAGTGTAGAAAATCAAGGGTGTTACCTTGAAGACTAAGGTGTGCCTGACCCAAGCCATAGTGTTTTCAGGAGCCTCATATGCATGTGAAAGCTGGACAATGAATAAGGAAGACAGAAGAAGAATTGAAGCCTTTGAATTATTGTGTTGGTGAAGAATTCTGAGTATACCATGGACTGCCAGAAGAATGAATAGATCTGTTTTGGAACAAGTAAAACCAGAATGCTCCTTGGAAGGAGGGTTGGTGAGACTGCATCTCACATAATTTTGAACATGTTGTCAGGAGGGATCAATCCCTGGAGAAGGATATCGTGCAGAGTTAGCAGAAAAAAGGAAGACCCTCAATGAGATGAACTGACACAGCGACTGCAACAATGGGCTCAAGCAAAATAACAATTGCAAGCATGGCACAGTGCCAGGCAGTATTTACCTCTGTGGTACATAGGATCGCTATGTGTTGGAACCGACTCTATGACGCTTAACAACAAAAAGTTATCCCTATGGATTGGTTTTTCTAATATACCAGGTGCATACAATATATTCAATAATGTTAATGACAATTTTTTAAGGTACGGTACTTATTCCTATAGGTTGATCTTTCTAGCATATCAGGTGTATACAAAGGTGCTAATGGGGAGTTAATGTGGTCTCTCCACCCTTGCAGGTCAGGATTCCAGTATTCCTTGGTACTACTTGATCTCTCCACCACCTATCTGTCAGTTTGTTGTAGTGTGGTGGCTTGGGTGCTACTATGACGCTAGAAGCCCCGCACTGGTATTTCAAATACCAGCAGTCACCCGTGGTGAACAGGTTTCAGTGGAGCTTTCATACTAAAGACAAACTAGGTCTAGTGATCTACTTCCAATAATTAGTCAACGAAAACCCTATAAACCTTAACAGAAATATTGTCCAATATAGTGTTGGAAGACAAGCCCCCTAGGTTGGAATACACTCAAAAAACAAAAATGGCCTCTACCTCACCAGTGATCATGAAGGTGGTGCAGGGCTACTTTACGTTTTGTTTTTGTACATGGGATTGTCATGACTTGGAGCCAAGTGTAAGGCAATTAACAACAGAACACTTGATTCCTAGTTTCTCTGTTCACTTCTTAACTCCAAAGCACCTACTGTGTTGTAAGTTTCTGGTAGTGTCACCTGCAAATACTTAGCATAACCCTCAGTCAATTTCTCATACAGAATCCTTACACAAAATTCAGGTTATCCTCTCTGCACAACCTCTCCAGTCTTGTGTTGTGTTTCAGCTGATTTGAACCCAGATCTGTGCTTCTTTAACTCAGGGGGACAATTGCATTTCTCTTAATCCCTAGGGTGCTGCTCTGTGGTTGAGAAATTATTCCTATTCACAGAGCTAATGATATCATGGAGTTCACTATATGATTTTCTAGTTTCTCGGGGATGACAGTCTTAGAATCCTTATTGTTCAGGCCTGAAAACATTTGTTTCATGTATTTTCTCCAGTTGCTTGCTTGTATATGATGGAAGGATAAAAAAAATAGTATGGTACAAATTAGGAGAGCATACCCAGACATGAAATCCTCAAAGCAGCTTTTTATTGTTACTTGTTTTTATTATAGCATTTAATTTTATAGCCCACAAAATCAGTCAACATTTGCTAAAAAAGGGAGAAAAAGGGGTCTGAATGAAATTTAATAGAAGCAAGCTACAAAAAGCTGTAAGAGGCCATTTAAGATTTTCAAATCAGGACTATAAACTCTTTAGTATCAAAATGAATCTCCTGTGTTGCAATCATAAAATCCCATACTTAGCCAATTAATTTTTCATATAGCTCAGTGATCGAGGTACATAATTTGCTGATGGAGCAGCATAGATCATTCTAATAGCTTGTTTTCTAAATCAAACTGAAACTATCCACTGATGATCTAATGTCACAGTTTAATAAGATTGTTTTTTTTCTTTTTGCATATTTTGCTATTTCAGTAAATAGTTTAATTATTATGCTTGTCAAGGTTTACTGACTAAGCTACATACTTTAGCTCTTGATTTTGTATATTTTATTGTTCACATTACATATTTCACAGATTATCTCATAACTATTCTAGATTTTTGACACTGTTATGTAAATTACCAATTAGGAAGGTCAAGTTATCTATTGGACTTTGCTCATTTGCATATCTTGCTAAGTGAGCTATATATTTAATCATAGTCTGACATTTGCAAAATAATATATCATACAAGTATATTTTATTCAAAGCTTATTGACTTAGAGAAGATTAATCTTCCTTTCATGGCTTTTATTTTATATTTATACTTTAGTGTTATTTTGCCTAAAAGATTACTTGTTTGAACTGTTTCAGCATAATAGAGCCAATGTAGTAGAGGAGCTATTGTTCAAGAGTAAGCTGCAATATGGTATTCTACCAACTGTATATAGAAGCTGAAGTTATTTTTTAATTGATTATATAGTAAAAGCATGTGTATTTTATAGGAAACCTAAGATTTGTTCTTTGCAGTATGTTACTTATAGGAAAAAACATTTTTAGAAACATAGAGGTTATAAACAACTTAAATCTAACTTAGTATTTAGTTACATGAATGTTTATATATGTATTTACATCAGGAGAATAACAGAAAATTACGGGAACCATTTGATGTTAATTGTAGAGTGAGAAATCTTGTAACTATTCTTATATGAACTTGCATGATAATACCATAGCTTTTCTCTTTATATGCTGTGATATTTGACCACGTACATAAATCAAAATTTCAATGGCATTTCAAAAGGATTTTTTATGTGAGCCATATATATATATATATATGGGTTTTTTATATATATATACAGGCCTATCTCATTTGTATTGTGCTTTGCTTTACTGCACTTCTCAGGTTTTTACAAACTGAAAGTGTGTGGCACCCCTGCATACAGCATGTCTATCAGTGCCACTTTTTTAACAGCATATGGTCACTTTGTGTCTCTGTGTCACATTTTGGTAATTCTGGAGATATTTCAAAATCTTTCATTGTTATTATATGTGTTACAGTGATCTGTGATCTTTGATGTTACTATTGTTTTGGCATGCCATGAACCCGCCCATAGAAGATGGCGAACTTAATTGATAAATGTGTGTGTTCTAACTGCTCTGCCAACTGCCAATTTCCCCATCTCTCCCTCTCCTCCAATCTTCTTATTCCCTAAGACATAACAATACTGAAATTAAGCCAGTTAATAACCCTACAATGGCCTCTAAGTGTTCAAGTGAAAGGAAGAGTCATAGGTCTCTTAGTCTATATCAAAAGCTAGAAATGATTAAGTTTAGTGAAGACGGCATCTCAAAAGCTGAGACAAGCGGAAAGAGTTAGCCAATTTGTGAATGCAAAGGAAATGTTCTTGAAGGAAATTAAAAGTGCTACTCCAGTGAACGCACTAATGGTAAGAAAGCAAAACAGGCTTATTGCTGATATGGAGAAAGTTTATGGTCTGGATAGAAGATCAAACCAGCCACAACGTGGCAGGAAGTCAAAATATCAACATTAACAGGAGTTCAGAAGAAGTTGATTGCAGCCCTCATGGATGACTTCGAGGGGTTCAAGACTTCAGTGGAGGAAGTACTGCAGATGTGGTAGAAATAACAAAAGAACTAAAACGAGAAGTGAAGCCTAAAGATGTGACTAAATTACTGTGACATCATGATAAAACTTTAACAGATGAGGAATTGCTTCTTAGGGAGGAGCAAAGAAAGTGGTTTCTTGAGATGGAATCTACCCCTGGTGAAGATGCTGTGAACTTTGTTGAAATGACAACAAGATATTTAGAGTATCACATAAACTTAGTTGATAAAGTAGCAGCAGGTTTGAGACAACAGACTCCAATTTTGAGGGAAATTACACTGTGGGTAAAATGCTATCAAACAGCATCGCATGCTACAGAGAAATCTTTCATGAAAGGAAGAGTTGATTGATGCTACAAATTTCATTGTTGTTTTATTTTAAGAACTTGCCACACCCACCCCTACCTTCAGCAACCACCACTGTGATCAGTCAGCAGCCATCAACATAGAGGCAAGACCTTCCGCCAGCAAAAAGATTACGACTTGTTGAAGGCTCAGATGAAGTTTAGTATTTTTTAGCATTAAAGTATTTTTAATGAAGGTATGTACGTGGTTTTTTAGATATAATGCTATTGCACACAGACTACAATATAGTGTAAATATAATATTTATATGCACTCGGAAACCAAAAAATCAGTGTGACTCGCTTTATTGCAGTGGTCCAGAACTGATCCCACAGTATCTCTGAGGTATGCCTGTATTTCATATCATTTAGTTATTACATGTATGAACTAAATAGCAGGAATGTGAAAAGAACTTTATTTTACAACAATATCCCACTGAAAATCTCATCTAATTTTGTATGTCTATAAAAGTTTGCTAGAAGAATTTTGTTAGATTTGTTTTTGGAAACATTTGTATATAATTATATGCACTTTCCCTCATGAATTTAAGGCTTTTATTTAAAAATAGAAACTAAAAGAAAATGCGTCAGGTATATTGAAAAGACCCCCAGTTTTGGAACAATACAAATATGCCATTTTTTATACATGCTAATTCCTTATAATGATCTTCAGCAGAACTTATAAAGTTAGGCATTTAAAATGCCACTTGAGTTCCAAGACTATTTTTAATAAGTCCCTGGAAACTACTTACAAAATTAGTGTTTGTGTATCTGTACTTTGTATTTTCTTTCTTTTTTTGTGAGGCAAAAGATTAACTGCCCCTTCCTAAATGGGAAAATATTTTTCTACTTCAATAAAAATTTAATTATTATGCTTGCCAAGGTTTACTGACTAAGCCATATACTTTAACTCTGGATTCTGAATATTTTATTGCTCACATTACTTATTTCACAGATTATTTCATGTTGCCTTGTAATATGAAAATTTGGGGGGAAAAAACCCACACCTTACCCCAGTTATGTTTTACCTTGGAGAAGGAAAAGAATCAAAGATAGAGAGGGTAGGTAGTTGTCCAATGTAGCAAACTTTCAAGTCCTACAAGTGACCTATGTCACCTCCCCTGGCCTTTCCTCTCAGATAAGGGTGGTTTCTGGATTGTGGCCTTATCTACAGAATGACAAGTTTTCAAAATACAATATAAATGCCATGCATCTTTTCTCACACTATTTTCACTGCCTAGAATATGTTCCTCTCTCTGCATGAATAGCCCTTTTTTATGTTTCAGGTCTGAAAATAAATGTAATCTTCTCAGAAGTCTTTCATAGATTAACCAGTGCCATATCCACCCGGCCACCTGACACAGCAGAGCTTCAGAGTAAGAAGGACTGAGACAAAGACCTGGCAATCTGCTTCCAAAAATCAGCCAATGAAAACCCTATAAATTACAATGATCTGATTCGCACATATTCATGGGGATGGTGCAGAACCGGGCAATGTTTGGCCCTGTTGTGCATGGAGTTGCCATGAGTTGGGGATCAACTCAGGTGCACTTAAAAACAGCAATTCTATAAATTTGCTGGAGCCATGTAGCAAACTGGCTGGTTTGCTACATTTCAATCTGCCAGACTTTTAAATGATCTTGTTTACATTTTTGTGTGTATTCGTATCTGGCCTGTACAGGCAGTTAGTTGTGATATCTCTCTCTCTCTCCCTCTCTCTTTCTTTCATGTCCTTGACCTCTATACTTGTAGACATGAAGAGAACAGAAAAAAAGGCATTCAGAGTTCTCACTAGAATTAGAGTTCAAATACACAGGTCTACCAGTTAGGTCAGCCAGGTGAGCAGAGTGAAACTGACAATAGGGCAGATAATAAAGAAAAAGGGAAATAATGGAAAAGTAAATTGCTGGTGTTAGCATATTTAGAAAGAAAAAAATTAGCTAAAATCAAGGAAATGTGCCAGACTGTGAGCTAGACACTTAACATATACTATAACTATATAAGAAATAGATATTTTAATTCTTCTATTTACACATTAAACACATACAAAGTTAAACTCATCAGATATTAAGTAGCGTGCTCAAGGAGCAGATCTTCTTACTCTAAGCCCATGATACTTCTTTTAGGCTACGTTGCCTCTCTGTGATATTTTGTAGTCAGGCGCTGTATATTTTGGCATGTTTGATGTTGGTTAACAAACCTTATTCCATAAAGTCAAAGAGCGTGGGTAAGAGAGTGAAATGAAGGCTCTTAGGCCAGTTTAGAGAAGAAAAAAAAAAAAAGTAAAACAAGTAATATCTCTCATAGGATCACAAGGAAGAAAAAGTATAAGCAGGAACTAAACCAAATCAGAGCCCCTGGTGGCGTAGTGGTTAAGACCTACAGCTGCTAACCGAAAGGTTGGCAGTTTGAATCCACCAGGTGGTCCTTGGAAACCCTATGGGACAGTCCTACTTTGTCCTATAGGGTCACTAGGAGTCAGAGTCAACTCGACAGCAATGGGTTTCTTTTGTTTTTTTTTTTGGTTAAACTAAATCAGATTTGTATTTTCAGGATATATACTTTTAGATTTTATTATTTTCTTGACTATTCTGAAATTTACTTATAATTTTACAACTGATTTCTCAGATTTTCTAAGAAACACTGCATAGTGTTGACAATGCACAATTTAAAAATTGATGTGTCATAGACACACAAGATCAGGTTTGTATGATGTATTGTTTCTTATTCTGTTGTTTAACTCTGTGTATCTTCCTTATAGCAATATGGTTATTGTCCATCAGAAACCTATGAGACTAGAAAGCCTTTTGTGATTCACAGATGATGTAGATTTTGTAAGAAAAATATAATAGTTACTCTTTACAAAGAAAAATGATTCTTAGAACAAGAAAACAACGCACTTATTTGTTGATGTCTTTCAAAATGTGTCTGTGTGTGTAAGCATTTAGGAAGAAGTCTTCCGTATCTATACTCAAGGAATAATTTTTAAGATCATTAGGTACTACGGAGTTTTCCATATTCATATTAATTACAATTTAAATTAATTCTTGAAAGTCATGACCATATATAATATATAATTCTGGCATTCCAATCTGGGCAGAAACAAATATGCACCCAATACTATGTCCTGCTATGTTTTAACATTATATTTTATCTTTCTTTTCCTCTTTTCCTTTCTTTCCCCCTTCCTTCCCTTCATGGGCAATTAGTCCACAAGTATTGGGTGGCCCTCCCTTGGGGAAGTTGTGTGACATTGGAGGACCTGTGCCTCAGAGGTTATCAGGCAGATGCACTGGAGTGAACATTATGTATGTGCACAGATGTGCCCTGCACAAAGTGTCTGAGAACTTGTGGCATGAGGAGGCCATCTGCCTAAAATGCCTGGCTCTGCACAGGGAGTCAGAGCCCAGTGGTGTAAAGGGGAGCGGGAGGGGAAGTGGCAATGGCTACACACTGAGGATTGATTAGATAAGTAGAGGTATTAAAGGCAGTGAGAAGTAGATTTCTCACTGTCAAAGAAGAGAGTCAAAAATATCAAAAGCGGAAACTAGAGGGAACTCTTGTGATGGGTAAGAATGATGTGAATTAATGCTTGTTAATATATAGAGATAGAAAAAAATATAGATGTATACATGTGGTAAATACATATGTGTAAAGACACACATTTATTCACCACCCACTGAAAAAGCCAGGAAACAATGACATCCCAGTAGCAATAATCACGTCATCTAGGGACCAGACCTTAATTTCTACAAACCAGAGCTGCTTGGAGAAATGGCTGATTCCAAGGCTAACGCAGAAAAATTTTCCAGATGAAACTAGAATAACTTGTTCAAAAAAAACTGAGACATAACACAAAGGCCCAGAAGTTACCTTGAAGGGGCTCCATTGACTAAATACAGAACAATTTGAGCATCCAAATAAATAATGATTATAGTAGGGCATAACTCCCTGAACAAAATAGGGAATTTTACTCCATATGGATATCTATTTTAAAATTAGTTATTTGAAAGTTCGACAGAAAATAGAATATTGAAAAAGTATTTAGGTCCCTCCCCCCACCAAAATATTTATTGAGCACAATGAGAAGAATATTAACCCTGGGGTACAGAAAACTTGCAGACACCATGGTAATCAGAATATCAAAATTAATATCCCCAAAAGTTGCCCTATATAGTGAGAAAAATTCTGTATATTGCTTATCAATAATCTTTTTTTTTTTTTTAATTAAGGAAATTACCTCTACATTCTTTTGGATTTTATACTTACGTATCATCTGATAATTTTAATTTTTCTTCTGTTTCAATTCTTAGACATTGTGTTTATTTTTAATCTTACCTATACCAGGTAAATTTTCCATGGCACTACTGGAAAAAATGGTAATAGATGTACCTTTTTTTTTTTTCCCCCCAATATCAAGAAGAAACTTTCAATAATTTAACATCAAGTACAGTGCCGGTATGAGATTCATTTTTCAACTTTTCCTTCCTGAAAGGGAAGATATCTTGACCAGCCCAAGAATATCACCTAACAAGATGCACAAAGAAGAATACAACATCACTTCTAAGATATTCCTGATGAACTTAATCAAAAGAAAACATTGGGAAAACCTAAATCAAGGGACATTTTACAAAACTACAAGCCTATACTCCTCAAAGTGTCAAGGTCATGAAAGTCAAGGTAAGATGAGGTACTGCCTCAAACTGAAGGAGATTAAAGAGATATGGAACCTAATTTAACAGATGATTTTAAACTGGACTTTTGTTGTTGTTGCTATAAAGGACACTATTGGGGCAATTGAGGAGCACGAGTGGCACAGTGATTAAGCGCTTGGCTATTAATGAAGGTTGGATTGTTCGAGCCCACCAGCCACTCCACTGGAAAAAGATGTGCCAGCCTGCTTCCATAAAGATTACAGCCTTAGAGACTTTAGGGGACCGTTCTACTCTTTCCCTCAGAGTGAGTCAGAATTGACTCAATGGCAACTGGTTTGGTTTTCTGGTCTACTGGGGCAGTTGGTGAAACTTGAAGTGGTTTTGAAGATGAGACAACATTGTTGTTGTTAGGTGCTGACTAGTTGGTTCTGACTTATAATGACCTTATGTACAAAAGAATGAAATGCTGCCATTTTCACAATAGTTGTTATGCTTGAGCCCATTGTTGCAACCACTGTGTCAATCCATCTCATTCACAGTCTTCCTGTTTTCTGCTGACCCTCTACTTTGCCAAACATGGTGTCCCCCTCCAGGGAATGGTTTCTCCAAAGCGCATAAGATGAAGTCTCACCATTCTTGCTTCTAAGAACCATTCTGGCTATACTTCTTCCGAGACAGATTTGTTCGTTCTTCTGGCACTCCATGGTATATTCGGTATTCTTCACTAACACTATGATTCAAAGGCATCAGTTCTTCTTCGGTCTTCCTTAGTCATTGTCCAGCTCCCACATGCATATGCGGCAATTGAAAACACTATGGCTTGGGTCAGGTGCACCTTAGTCCTTAAAGTGATATCTTTGCTTTGTAACACTTTAAAGAGGTCTTTTGCAGCAGATTTGCCCAATGCAATGGAAACCCTGGTGGCATAGTGGTTAAGTACTATGGTGGCTAACCCAGAGGTCGGCAGTTTGAATCGGCCAGGCGCTCCTTGGAAACTCTGTGAGGCAGTTCTACTCTTTCCTATAGGGTCGCTATGAGTCGGAATCAATTCAATGGCGGTGGGCTTTTTTGGTTTTTAATGTGTCATTGTTTGACTGCCACTTCCATGGGCATTGATTGTGGATCCAAGTAAAATGAAACCTTTGACAACTTCAATCTTTTCTCCATTTATCATGATGTTGCTTATTGGTCCAGTTGTGAGCATTTTTGTTTTCTTTATGTTGAGGTGTAACCCATACTGAAGGCTATGGTATTTGATCTTCATCAATAAGCGCTTCAAGTCCTCTTCATTTCAGCAAGCAAGGTTGTGTCTTCTGCATATCACAGGTTTTTAATGAGTCTTCCTCCAATCCTAATGCTCTGTTCTTCATACAGTCCATCTTTTCAGATTATTTGCTCAGCATACAGATTGAATAAGCGTAGTGAAATATACAGCCCTGAGGCTCACCTTTCCTGACTTTAAACCATGCAGTACCCCCTTGTTCTGTTCCAATGACTGCCTCTTGATCTATGTACAGGTTCCTCATGAGCACAATTAAGTGTTCCAGATTTCTCAGTCTTTGCAATGTTATGCATAATTTCTTATGATCCATGGAGTCGAATGCCGTTGCATGGTCAATAAAACACAGGTCAACATCTTTCTGGTATTCTCTGTTTTCAACCAGGATCCATCTGAGAGAGGCAATGATACCCCTTGTTCCATGTTCTCTTCTGAATCCAGCTTGAATTTCTGGCAGTTCTATGTAAATGTACTGCTGCAACCACTTTTGAATGATATTCAGCAAAATTTTATTTGTGTGTATTAAAGTATTAATGTATGTGGTAGTAAAGCATTAACGTTAATTTTCTGAATTTGATGATTTTACTGTGGTTATAACCCTGGGTGGCACAAAAGGTTAACATCCTTGGCTGTTAACCGAAATAGTTCGAGTCCATGCAGAAGTACCTTTGAAGAAAGACCTGGTGATCTAAAAAAACAGACATTGGAAACCCTGTGGAGCATAGGCCTACTCTGATACACCTCGAATCACTATGACTCAGAATCTACTATATGGCAACTGTTTTGTTTTGTTTATATTTTTACTGTGGTTATAAAAAAGAGTATTCTTGTGTGTAAAGCATCAGGTTGGCAACTTACTCTCAAATGGCACAGAAAAAAATGCCTTTTTGTTGTCATTGTACTTGCAAATTTTCTATAAGTTTGAAACAATTCCAAATAATTTTAAAGTAGTATATTTTTAAAAACTTAGGAGTAATAATTCCTAGATTTAAAGAACCTAAAGGTAATGTTTATAGCAGAAAATACTTTTTGTCTAACTGAAACAGGAAAATTACTTGTTGATTTCACACTAGCAACCACAGAAGCATAACCATTAACTTTGTTCATTCTTTTTTTTGCTTTAGGTCATATGTATTAAAAGGAGGACAAAGAGAATAAAAGCTAACTGCATGTTCAAAGTCATCCTTTGTATTCTAATTAACTGAAAAATGGAGACTGGGTAGATCTTAGCACAGTGACAAAGGAATCACTATGGTTAATCATTTCCAAACTCTTCTACTGTTTTATGATTCCCATGCGATTTAATATTTCAAGCTTAGAGTAAAAGCTGTATTTCCTTAACATATCTCCCAGGAGAAGACTGTTTGGAAAACAAAGCTTTTGAGAATAAGCAGCTGCCTTGTCTTTGTACTTTTAAAAGTGGCAGGGTAAACTGTAATATGGGAAGTAGCACAACACCTTGCAATTATAGACAGCCAAAACAATGTTATTGTTGAATAAAAGAAATTAACACCAGGAAGTGGCAGAGAGCAACAGATAATACAGAGAAAACTCAAGAATTTTGTAGCTTGACATGTATGATTTTCACCACCTGTTCCCTTCTTATCTGTGAGATCATAAGCAATGATTAACCATTCAGAGCCCGAGTTCTTGTCTGGCAAAAGAGGAATAGTATAATCTGTCACAAAGCTCTTGTGACACTTAAGTGATATTATATATGTAAAGCTGCTGGCACAGGGTTTTTTGATTTGTAGTTTTTATGGATTTGAATTAATTTTCATTTCAGTAATTTATTTGAAAGACAGACCATACTCATTAATCACCGGGCTTTGGATCAGTGCAATGCCAAAATGTAGCATTATGTACAGTGTCTCAGATAAAATATATACAGATTCCTTCTTTTTACTATAGGCTCAAATACATGACCCCATGGGCTCCTGCCAACTCTGTGGTAGGATGACATGCTGAACTAAAATGAGAGCTAAGCAAATGCTACGGATATATCAAAAACATCATTGTATACTTTTTCCTAACATTTATCCTAGTCCCAAGAGAATTTTTCATACTCCCTGAATGATTGTTGAAATAACTGCTCACTTTAATTATCTTAGTTATATAGTGCTTCTATAACAGAAATACCAAAAGCGGATGGCTTTAACAAAGAGAAATTTATTCTCTCACAGTCTAGTAGGTTACAAGTCTAAATTCTAGGGTGTCAGCTCCAGGGGAAGGCTTTCTCTCTTTATCGGCTCTGGAGGAAGGTTCTTGTCCTTAATTTTTCCCTAATCGAGAAGCTTCTCAGGAGCAGGGACCCAGGGTCAAAAGGACATGCACTGCTTCCGGTGTGGCTTTCTTCCTGGTATGAAATCCTCAACTCACTGATTGCTTCCCTTTCCTTTTATCTCTTGAGAGGTAAAAGGCGGTGCAGGCCACGCCCCAGGGAAACTCCCTTTACATTGGATCAGATTGTGACAATCCCACCTAATCCTCTTTAACATAAAATTACAATCACAAAATGGAGGACAACCACATAATACTGGGACTCATGGTCTGGCCAAATTGATACACTCATTTTTGGGGGACGTAATTTATTTCATGACACAATTAACTAACACAATTAACACAACTTCAAACAGTGGTCCAACCAACCAACCCATTGCCGTCAAGTTGATTCTGACTCACAGGGACCCTATAGGACAGAGCAGAACTGCCCCATAGGGTTTCCAAGGAGCACCCGGTAGATTCGAACTGCCAACCTTTTGGTTAGCAGCTGTAGCTCTTAACCACTGCAACACCAGGGTTTCCTCAAATTCTGGTATCATGCATATAATATTTTGTGATCACAAGGCTATTAAAAGAGAAATTAAAGCTTGAGGTAAATTAACACATGGGTTGAGAAAGGTCATAATAGAATTTGGAGAAATATTTTAAATTTCATAATTATGAAAATACTGTATTTCAAAGTATTGTTTTAGGTGAAGCTAGCACATGGTCATTAACAGATGTCCATAAGAAAGGTATAAAATATTAGAAAAGATTAAAAGTTGAAAGTTTAAATATTAAGCATACATTTTAATAAGATAACAAAAAACAGAAATGAACATAAAGAAAGTAGAAAAAAAGGAATTAATACAGAGGAAAGCAGAAATCAGTGAAAGAAAACAAACAAAAAAATGAAGATCATCAAAGCCAGGAGTTGGTTAATTAAAAAAAAATTATTAAAGTAAATTCTGAAAAGGTTGATCCAAAAGAGAGAGCAAGAGAGACTGTGAAGGAGACAGAGAGAGAGAGAAAAAAAGAAAGAGGAATGGGGTGGGGGTGGGGGAGAGAGAAACATACAGAGGAAGAGAGAGAGAAAATTCACAAATGAATCATATCATAAATGAAATCTGGACCTAACTAAAGATAATGTAGGTATGAAAAAGATGGTTCTCCTCATCGTCATCCCAGGGAGCTCACTGCCATTTTGGCCCTAGAGTACTGAGGTCTCTGGCCTGCCTACCTTCTTTTCTTCTGTTTTAGAGTCCTATTAGTTGCTTTATGCATTTGGTCCAGGGTTTTAGATATAATTAGTGGGAGGAATAAGATAGAATACACTTATTTTGTCTTGTTCAGAACCATAAATCTTTGTAGAAAATCTCCTTACGCTGATATAATTACGAGGTTTCAGTAGGAAGTTAACATAGTTGCCTGTGTTCCATTTATGATGCTTACCCAAAATTCTAAGATTCTTTGTTGTAGCATGCTAAGTAACAATCTTTTGTGGCAACCTCTAGGCAGACAAAATTTTTACCTAATGTTAAATACATTCATCTTATTTTATCTTATATTACTTTAGCTATGGGAATTTCAATTCAAATTTTTCAAAAATACTAAGAATTTCTCTTCTTATATTTGCTTTAGTTCTTTATAAGATACACTTGCCATAAAATCAGTTGCCAGTGAGACAATTCTGAATCATGGAGACTCCATGTGTGTCAGAGTAGAATTGTGCTCCGTAGGATTTTATTAGTTTTTTCTCTCTCTCTCTTTCTTTTTTTTATTGTACTTTGGATGAAGGTTTGCAAAACTAGTTTCTCATTAAACAGTTAGTACACATGTTGTTCTGTGATATTGGTAAAAAGCCCCACAACATGTCAACACTCTCCCTTCTCAACCCTGTGTTCCCTATTACCAGCTTTCCTGTTCTCTCCTGCCTTCCAGTCCCTGCCCAGGGCTGATGCGCCCCTTTAGTCTTGTTTTGTTCCATGGGCTTGTTCAATCTTTGGCTGAAGGGTGAACCTCAGGGGTGATCTTATTACTGAGCTGAAAGGGTGTCCGGGGGCCATACTCTCAGTGTTTCTCCAGTCTCTGTCAGGCTAACAAGCAAGCCCGGTCATTCATTTTGAGTCAGAATTTTGTTCTCCATTTTTCTCTAGCTCTGTCCAGGACCCTCTGTCGTGATCCCTGTCAGAGCGGTCAGTGGTGGTAGCTGGGAACCATCTCATAGTACTGGACTCAGTCTGGTTCAGGCCATGGTTGATATGGTCCGTTAGTCCTTTGGACTAATATTTCCCTTGTATCATTAGTTATCTTCATACTTCCTTGCTCCCAAAGGGGTGAGAACAGTGGAGTATCCTAGATGGCTGCTCACAGGCTTCTAAGACCCCAAACACTACTCACCAAAGGAGAATGTGAATATTTTCTTTATAAATATGTTATGCCAATTGAGCTAGATGTTCCCTGAAATCATGGTTGCCACAGCCCTCAGCCCAGCAGTTTGGTCCAACAGGGATTTTGGATGTGTCTGTGGAGCTCCATGACCTTGCTTTGTACTGGTTATGCTGGCTTCTCCAGTATTGTGTACTGTCTTACCCTCCACCAAAGTTTCCACTTACCTATTTATTGCTTTTCCATCCTGCTCCCAGTAACTATCAGATTGTTTCTTTTTGTATGTAAATTTTCATGAGTTTTTGCAGTAGTGCTCTCATACAATATTTATCCTTTTGTGATTGACTTATTCACTCAGCATAATGCCCCCCAGATTCATTCATGTTTTGAGATGCTTCACAGATTCATTGTTGTTATCGTTGCACAATACTCCATTGTGTGTACATACCACATTTTGTTTATCCATTCATCTGTTGATGGGCATCCAGGTTATTTCCATCTTTTTGCTATCGTGAACAGTGCTGCAATGAACATGGCTGTGCATATGTCTATTCACGTGATAACTCTTAAATTCTTTAGGATATATTCCTAGGAGTGAGATTGCTGGATCATACAGTATTTCTATTTCTACCTTTCTAAGGAAGCACTGTGATGTTTTCCAAAATGATTGTATCATTTTGTAGTCCCACCAGCAGTGCATAAGAGTTCCAATCTCCCTGCAGCCTCTCCAACATTTATTATTTCCTGTTTTATTGATTCATGCCTGTAATGTTGGGATGAGATGGTATCTCACTATGGTTTTGATTTGTACTTCTATAATGGCTAGAGATTGTGAGCATTGGCTGGTTGAATGTCTTCTTTGGTAAAGTGTCTGTTCATTTCCTTTACCCATATTTAATTGGATTATTTGTCTTTTTGTTGTAGAGGTGTTGGATTCTCCTGTAGATTTTAGAGATTAGACCTTTGTCTGATTTTCAATAGCCAAGAATTTTTTCCCGGTCTATAGGTTCCCTTTTTATTCTTTTGGTGAAGTCTTTTGATGAGCATAAGTGTTAACTTTTTGAAGATCCCAGTTATCTTGCGTATCCTCTGGAGCGTGTGTGTTGTTGGTTGTGGTTTATATCCTGTCAATGCTGTGTATTAAGGCCTCTAGCCTTGATCTTATTTTTTCTTCTATGAACTACATTTTTTTTTTTTTTTTTGCTTTATATTTATATTTCTGATCCATTTTGAGTCAGTTTTTGTATATGGTGTGAGGTATGGGTCCTGTTTCATTTTTTTGCTGATGGACATCCAGTTTTGCCAGCACCGTTTCTTAAAAAAGACTGTCTTTTCCCCATTTGATGGACTTTGAGCCATTGTCAAAGATCAGGTGGATGAATTTACATCTGAATTCTCAATTCTGTTCCATTAGTTAATGTATCTGTCATTGTACCAGTACCTGTTGTGACTACCATTGCTGTATAGTAGGTTCTGAGGTCAGGTTGTGGGAGTCTGCCTACTTTATTCTTCTTCTTCAATAGTGATTTACTTATTCAGGGATACTTCCTTTTCCATATAAAGTTAATAATAAGTTTTTACATCTCTTTAAAGAATGCTGTTGGTATTTCCACAGGGATTGCATTGTATTTGTAAATCTCTTTGGGTAGAATTGTCATTTTCACAATGTTGAGTCTACCTATCCATGAGCATGGTATGTTTTTCCATTTTTGTAGATCTCTTTTGGTTTTTTGCAGTAGTGTTTTGTAGTTTTCTTTGTATAGGTCTTTTACTGCCCTGGTTAGATTTATTCCCAAGTATTTTATTTTTTTAAGGGCTATTATAAATGCTATTGTTTTCCTGATTTCCTTTTCATCCTTCTCTTTATTGGTAAATAGGAATCCAACTGATTTTTGTATGTTTATCTTGTATTCTGCTAATCTGCTGAATCTATTAGTTCCAGTAGTTTTCTGGTGGAGCCTTTTGGGTTTTCTATGTGTAGCATCATATCATCCCCAATTAGGGAGGGTTCACCTTCTTCAGTACCAACTTAGATGCCTTTTTTTTCTGTTTCTTGCCTTATTGCTCTAGCTAGGACTTCCAGCACAATGTTAAAAAGCAGTGGTTATAAAGGGCATCCTTGTCTTGTTCCTGTTCTCAAAGGGAATGTTTTCAGCCTCTCTCCATTAAGAATGATTTTGCCTGTTGGTTTTACATCAATGCCCTTATTATGTTGAGAAATTTTCCTTCTATACATATTTTATGGAGAGTGTTTATTAGGAATGGGTTTTGGTCTTTGTCGAATATGTTTTCTGTGTCGATTGAGATGATCATGTGATTCTTTTCTTTCCTTTTATTTATGTGTTGGATTATGTTAACTGATTTTCTAATGTTGACCCATCCTTGCATATCTGGTATGAATCCCACTTGGTTGTGGTGTATTATTTTTTTTTTTATATGAATCTGAATTTTACTGGCTAGAATTTTGTTGGGAATTTTTGCGTCTATATTCATTAGAGATATTGGTCTGTAAGTTTCTTTTTTTGTGTGACATCTTTGCCTGGTTTTGGTATCAAGGTTATGCTGGATTCACACAACGAATTCAGAAGTATCACCCCCTTTTCTGTGTCCTGAAATAGTTTGAGTAGTACTGGTGTAAGTTCTTCTCTGGATTCTCCTGTAAAGCCATCTGGGCCAGGGCTTTTTTGTTGTTGTTGTTGGGAGTTTTTTAATCACCTTTGCAATCTCTTCTCTTGTTATGGGTCTGTTCAGATTTTCAACATCATTTTGTGTTAGTTTGGGTAGGTAATGTGTTTCTAGAAATTTGTCCATTTCCCCCAGGTTTTCAAATTTGTTGGGGTGTAGTTTTTCATAATACCCTGTTATGATCCTCTTTTTATTTCTGTTGCATCTGTTGTAATGTCCCTCATCCTGTTTCTTATTTAGGTTATTTGCATCCTGTCTTGTTTTTCTTTTGTGGCTTGTCAAATTTGTTGATCCTTTCAAGGAGCCAACTTTTGATTTTGTTGATTCTTTCTATTGTTTTTCTATTCTCTATTTCATTTATTTCTGATCTGATCTTTATTATTTCCTTTCTTCTGGTGGCTGTGGGCTTCTTTTGCTGTTCTTTTTCTATTTGTTCAAGTTGTGTAGCTAATGATTTGATTTTGTCCCTTTGTTCTTTTTGATGTGTGGGTCTATTGCTATAAATTGACATCTGAGGACTGCCTTTGTTGTGTCCCAAAGGTTTTGGTATGATGTGTTTTCATTCTTGTTTGATTCTAGGAATTTTTTTTTTCCACCTCTGATTTCTTCTATTACCCAGTGATTTTTAAGCAGGTTGTTATTCAGTTTCCATGTAATTTTTTTTTTTTCCTTATTCTTCCTATTATTAATTTCTACACTGATGGCATTGTGGTCAGAGAAGATACTTTGTATTATCTCAATGTTTTGGATTTTCTTGAGGGTTGCTCTGTGGCCTAAGATGTGGTCTATCCTGGAGAATGTTCCATGTGCATTGGAAAAGAATGTGTATTTTGAAGCTGTTGGGTGGAGTGTTCTATATATGTCTATGAGGTCAAGTTGGCTGCTTGTGTTCTTTAGCTCTTCTGTATCTTTGTTGAGTTTCTTTCTAGATGTTCTATCCTTTACTGAGAGTGGTCTGTTGAAGTCTCCTACTATTATTGTGGAACTGTCAGTTTCTCTTTTCAGCACCGTTAGAGTTTGTTTTTTGCATTTTGGAGCCCTGTCATTGGGTGCATAGATGTTTATTATGGTTAAGTCTTCATGATGAATTGATATTTAATCATTATATAGTGCCCTTCTTTGTCTTTTATGGTGGATTTTGCTTTAAAGTCTATTTTATCTGAGATTAATATTGCCACTCCTGCTCTATTTGGTAGTTACTTGCTTGATATATTTTTTCCATCCTTTAATTTTTAATAAATTTAAACCTTTGTTTCTAAAGTGTGTTTCTTGTAGAGAGCATATGGTTAGGTCTTGTTTTTTTAATCCATTCTGTCACTCTGTGTCTGTTTGTGGGTGCATTTAGGCCATTTACATTCAGTGTAATTATTGATAGGTGTGAGTTTATTGCTGTCATTTTCTAGTGCTAACATTTTCTTTGTTCCTCTTACTCTTCAGTGCTCTGTTCCTTTTGTTTGTGGATTTCTTTTTCATTTCTTTTGTTTTTATTGAGACTTTATGTTTTTCTTCACTTTAATGAATAGGTTTGTTAACGTTCTTCATGGTTACCTTGAAATTTACCCTTATCTTCCTAGGTTTGAACTAGTGTATTATTACTTGGTATCGCCTTGCCTTCCTCTCCATTAGAAAGTTCTATACCTACACCATTTATTCCCTCTTTTGTTGTTCTGACATTGTTGTCATTTACAGATTAACCTCTGGTTATCTGTTGCAATTCTTTGGGTTTTAAAAATGTGGAATGCTTCACTAATTTGTGTGTCATTCTTGCACAGGGGCCAGACTAATCTTCTGTGTATCATTGCAATTTTAGTATATGTGCTGCCAAAGCGTGCACTCCATATGGTTTTAAATGGCTGATTTCATGGAAGTAGATTGCCAGGACTTTCTTTCAAGGCATCTCTAGGTGGAATTGAACCTCCAACCTCTTGGTTAGCAGGCAAGCATGTTAACTATTTGCACCACCCTGGAAATTCACACTTGCTCTATACTGGTATAATTTCTCTGCTTGCTCTACCCATTTCCCAACTTGACAGTATAGTCATTAAACTATTTGTCTGCACTGACTGCATTCTTGTGAAATTTTGTATTTTATGTTTATTATTTGCTTTGCCTTTTAAATTTAGTACATACGGCTCATAGGCAGAAGCCTAATGACTCACTAGCTAATAGCTGCAGCTGCTAACCAAAAGATCACCAGTTCAAATCCATCAACTGCTCTTTGGAAACCCTACGGGGAAGTTCTCCTCTGTCCCATAGACACTATTAGTGTTGATAACATCCTGGGTATTAGTAGAGAATCATTCACCTTCAAAGGGTATGTCCAAATGTTGCACATCCAAATTATAAAAAAAAAAAAGCTGTTTCATTCAAACAAGTAATAAATTTACTTTATGTTTTATTTTTTTTGTGATATGCATATAGCAAAGGTTTTAGCATGTGGGATTATAAGTGCTCTTTTCTGTTTCTTATAAAAAAAATTGAACTCAGGTCAATTTCAACAGAAAATGTAAACTTGAAAAAATAACTTTGAAAAAGGATGAAAATGCTGCACTTGACCTTTTCCAAGTCAACCAAAGTATCATACAAACCTGATAGAATGCTTCTCTCCATTGCATGAATATTTATAACAAATATAAAATATTAATCACTTGAAGTATTAATACATAGGCCATTCATTTGAATTTTTAAACATTATTCACACCTAAGAAATTAAGTATATTAGAGAAAACTTGATCATCAAAAATGTAATTGATAAAGAATAATTTACATTCTGTATTGAACTCTTGGAATAATTCATAAATAGATTTTAATTCATGCTACACTTAACTACCCAATATATATTCATTCAATGTATAAATACAAGTTATATATTCAAGATAATTCTGGAGACATTTTTTTACAAAGCTAAGAATATGATAAATCTGGTTAACACAGATAAATCTGGTCAGCTCGATAATCTGATTAACACAGATGGCTGAGAGTACATCCTATATTTCTTATATGTTTGTCATTAGAAGTAACTTGTAAGACTATGAAGTGCTACATCAAAAGTATCGTAAACATTACGACCTTATTTTTCAGTAAATTTTTTTCAGAAATAGATCTCCAAGCTTTTCTTCCAATGTGCCTCTGGGTGGACTTGTACTGCCAATCATTTGGTTAGCACTCAGATGTGCTAATTGTTTACATCACACAGGGTTTATTTAGCAATATTTTTTCTGTTTGTGTTAAAAATACAATTTGTCTGATTTTAATAAAGTCAAATCTCCTATATTGGCATATGTTTTGCAATTATTTTATGTTTAATTTTTCTGCATTCTAATCTTCCATGCTTGTCTTTTATGTCATCTATATTTGTATATTATTTCATATGGTCTGAAACACCATTGCCTTTAATTTAATTATTTAATCCACTTATATCTAATTATGGACCAATAAGTAACATTATGATAAATGAAGAGGGTATTAAAGTTGTCAAGAATTTCTTTTTACTTGGATTGATAATGAATACCCATGGAAGCAGCAGTCAAGAAATCAAACCACATATTTCATTGGGCAAATCTGCTGCAGAAACTTCCTTAAAGTATTAAAAAGCAAAGATGTTACTTTGAGAATTAAGGTGTGCCTGACCCTAGCCGCAGTATTTTACATGCATGCGAAAACAAAACAATGAATAAGGAAGATGAAAGAAGAATAAAAAAAAAAATTTTTTTTTTTGTTTTTAGATGCCTTCAAATTATGGTGTTGGCAAAGAATGTTGAATATACCATGGACTACCAGAACAGCAAACAAATCCGTACTGGAAGAAGTACAGCTGGATGTTCCTTAGAAGCGAAGATGGCAAAAACTTGTCTTAAGTACTTTGGACATGTTATAAGGAGGAATTAATCCCTGGAGAAGGATATTGTGCGTGGTGAAGTAGAAGATCAGCAAAAAAAAAAAAACCCCTCAAGAAGATGGATTGACACAGTGGCTGTAACAATTGGCCCAAACATAGCAATGATTGTGAGGGACCGGACCTGGCAATGTTTTGTTCTGTTGCACATGGGGTCACTATAAGTTGGAAGTGGACAGCATCTAACAACAACAACATATTTAATGAAATTACTGATATATTTTGCTGTATTATCTTAGCATTTATTTACTCTTTGTCCTACATATAGTATGACCCTTCTTAACAATATTTTTTGTCTTTTATTTATTATTTGAGTAACTTTTGGTTTTTGTTTTTACTTTTTAACCTTTACTTCATTTGCCTAGTTTTTATGTATTTGATTATTCTTCATTGATAGCTATTCTAAAGCTTCCAAACTCATCAATATCATCAAAACAGAATATCACTTCCTTTATGATGCAATAGGTAGACAGGCAGATTGATGAAGGAAGGAAGGAAGGAAGGAAGGAAGGAAGGAAGGAAGGAAGGAAGGAAGGAAGGAAGGAAGGAAGGAAGGAAGGAAGGAAGGAAGGAAGGAAGGAAGGAAGGAAGGAAGGAAGGAAGGAAGGCCGGAAGGAAGGCAGGAAGGAAGGAAGGAAGGAAGGAAGGAAGGAAGGAAGGAAGGAAGGAAGGAAGGAAGGAAGGAAGGAAGGAAGGAAGGCAGGCTGGAAGGAAGGAAGGAAGGAAGGAAGGAAGGAAGGAAGGAAGGAAGGAAGGAAGGAAGGAAGGAAGGAAGGCAGGCTGGAAGGAAGGAAGGAAGGAAGGAAGGAAGGAAGGAAGGAAGGAAGGAAGGAAGGAAGGAAGGAAGGAAGGAAGGAAGGAAGGAAGGAAGGAAGGAAGGAAGGAAGGAAGGAAGGAAGGAAGGAAGGAAGGAAGGAAGGAAGGAAGGAAGGAAGGAAGGTTAGGAACAAAATACAGATGAAACAAATTGAAAACAAATAATAAAATGGTGATTTAACCGAACAGATCAATAACTGTATTGTTGTTATGTGTCATTGAGTTGGCTCTAACTCAGAGATCATATGTATAACAGAAGGAAGTATTGCCAGGTCCTATGTTATTTTCACAATCATAGTATTTTTGAGTTCATTCATATAGCCACTGTGTCAATCCATCAATAGATGTATTGGACAAAAATTACCTTAACGTATCAAGTTAAAGACCAAGATTTCAGAATAAGTAAAATATGCTATGTACAAGAAAATAACTCCAATAAAATGTTAAAGATATGTTAACAGTTAAATAATAATTTAGAAAATACTAATCAAAAGTAAGCTGGAGTAACTATATTAATATCAAAGTAGATCCCAAAGATAAAATATAAAATACCAGAAGCAAATAGGGAAACTACGTAATTATAAAAGTGTCAATTCGATAAGACAAATATGACAATCCTAAATGTGTATGCACCTAACCACAGAGCTTCAACATACATGAAGCAAAAAACTGACAGAACTGAAATAAATCCACAATTATATTTGGAAATTTGAACATCCATCTCTCAGAAATTGATATAACAACTAAAAAGAAAGCATCTTACTTACAATTTATACTGTAGGTCTTGAAAAAGAGTACTTTTTGGAGTGGAAGGTGAGGGTACAAACAAGAATATTGTTTGAAAGACTCTTTATCAGGCACTTAGATTTCTACAGTCTATATTGTACCCTCAGCAAAAGACTGGAGGTTTATTTTCTGGTAATAGTTAAACTAGTTGTGTAATGGACCAAAAGGCACCATTGAGTCTAGTATGAAATATGGGAAGATTAAATTGCCATTTATAAACTGAAATGATTAACTGGGCACCATATTAACCCAAGGAGTTTTTAACAAAGTGTCGCAACCAGAAACTTGATTTGACCTTATTGCCAGATTAGGATTAACTGGCTTTTGTCTCTCAACTACCTTCTTAAATGTATTTCTTATTACTTAAAGTCATGAAACAGTTGCCCTTTCCAGTTGTAAAGGCTTGTCTTTCTTACCCTCTCTGCTCCCTTTTATTCCAGCCAATTCTCCTGTTCGAACCAAAGCCAAACCCAGTGCCGTCGAGTTGATTCCGACTCATAGCGACCCTATAGGACAGAGTAGAACAGTCCCACAGAGTTACCAAGGAACGCCTGGTGGATTTGAACTGCCGACCCTTTGGTTAGCAGCCATAGCACTTAACCACTATGCCACCGGGGTTTCCAATTCTCCTGTACTCATCTTTTTTTCACATAAAACTTTGTCAAAAGCAGCCAATATCATCCAACACACATCACTAATGTCCATTTGTTACATGACCTGCTTCCCAAGTTATTGTCTTATGGTTTTACCAAAATTATGGTAACATGCTCACCATATTTCTAGCAATCACTATACAATCACTAAGTTGATGCCATCTGCTTTGGGTATTTGTCAAGGCAGGACCATTCTTCTCTATGCCAATATCTATATCAGTCAGGACAGGCTAAGTTATATCTTGATAATGTTGTTGTTGTTATTTGTGTTAGTTGCCCTCAAGTTGGCTACTCATGGTGATCCCATGTACAATAGAATGGAATGTTACCAGCCCCTATGTCACCTTCAAACCATTGGTATGCTTGAGTCCATTGTTACAGCTACAAGGGAGCTCATCTTCCACCACAATATTTGATAATATTCTGTTGGGATCCATAGGGTTTTCACTGGTTGATATTTGGAAGTAGATTGGAATACTTTTCCTCCTAGTCTATTTTAGTCTATAAACTCCACTGAAACCTGTCCACCATGGTGACTCTGCTGGTATTTTAAATACTTGTGGCATAGCTTCTAGCATCATGGCAACCTGCAAGTTACCACAACACAACAAACTGACAGATGGGTGGTGGATTGTGGTAATAACAAACCCAAAATCTCGGTAGTTTAAAAGCAACAACAACAAATACATTATTTATTTACATGCTATATGCCAACATAGACTAGGTTACATGTACCTGCTTTAACCACTCAAGGGCTAAGGCTGGTGGAGGCTCTGCCATCTTGTACATGCAACATCTTGAACACTTGGACTACTTCGTGCAATTTTTCAGATGTGTGTTAGATCCTGCTAAGGACATAAACCATACTTTGTATTTCACTTCTATTTCACATAATGCACAGAAGCCATTGGACATACTTATTACTTGATTGAGAACAGAGAAAGTAAAACAAAGTACATTGAACACCCTCACAGATAATAAATGAATATAGTTAAGTTTCTCATACAGTGTTAGATGAAAATAATTGCCTGCATTTTCCCAAATCCAAGTAGATTATTCTGTTTCTATTTCTCTACTCTGTTTAGACTATGTAAATTTTTTTTGAAGACTAGTATATATATTTTTTTTTAGTATATTAGATTCCTAGGGCTGCTGTGGCAAATTACCATGCACTTGGTGGCTTAAAACAACAGAAATGTATTCTAGAGGCAAGAAGTCCAAAATCACGGGTGTCAGCAGGGCTGTGCTTGCTCCTGAAGGCTACAGAAGTCTAAAGGAGAGAATCCTTTCTTGTCTGTTCTAGTTTCTGATGGCTACAGACATTGCTTGCTTGCGATGGTATGAACTTCTCCCTGTGTGTCTCTACTCTGTGTTTCTCTTATAAGGATATTTGGCCTTGGATTTAGGGCCCACCCAGATAATCCAGGACAATCTCATCTCAAAATCCATAACTTAATTACATCTGCAAAGACAGTTTTTTCAAATGAGGTCACATTCATAGCATCCATGGGTTACAACATGGACATTTTTCTTTGGGGACCACTGTTCAAACCACCACAGGTATTATACTCATCGGTTGATAAGAAACCACCTGTTAACACTCCGGATATTATATTATAGGCACTGTAAATATACGGGGGAAAATAAAGAGGAGCAATAAAACACTCACTTCATAAAAGATCAAAGGTTATATATATGTATATATATATGTACACATATACACATATGTGTATATATTTATATTCTCAAAATTTAAAAATATTAATCATTGAACAATTCTCCTGGACATATTAAAAAATAGGATCAGTATAGAAAGTATAGAATTAATCCTTGGTTTCAAGGAGGGTTAACCTTCAGAAAAATATCACTAAATATGGTATTTTTACACAAATAATGGATGTCTTGAACACTGTTTGCCAACAGTGCCCTCCTCCCTCGAGGTATTTTCATAAGTACCGCTATGCCAATTCTTCTTACATGTTGCTGTAAACAAAAATTAGCACAGTGTGCTTACTAAAATATGTTACAGGGAAGTGGGGAGGGGGGAGACAAAGTTAAAGTTTATTCTTGGGCCATCTTCTCTCATTTTCCTTCACTGAATACCCTTCTTCACCACTTCTACCTCATCAGCCTAGATTTTTCAGGATTGTGCCTAGGTATCCAAGGAAATTATTCTGGAGATGGTTTAGATATTACTTTCCTGCAGTGGTCTATTTGTGACTTCTTTTACTTCCACATCAAAACACACCTGGAACAATTCCAATTCCCATGCAATCAAAAAAAATCTACAAGATTGCAAGCAATGGCAATATGATCGCTCATGGCTTGTTTAGTAATTAATTTAAACAAAGATACTTTTATCAGAAAAATTAAGTCATACTGCAAAAAATTATTAAATAAATAGGTGCTCTTCACCTAAAGGAGAGGGAGTTATGCTCAGGGTAACAGAATAGATAATGTTGTCCAAGGAAGGAATACAATAAGAAAATTGCCTTTATTAAACATGTGCTATTTTTGAAGTAGTGTTAAATAGATTCGTTCAATGTTCTGTAGATCTCATTGCCACCAATAACAAGTGAGTGAACTGAGGATCAGGAATTGATGTAATATGATTAATTCATAAAGCTACCAAGACATAGGACAAGTATTCAAATCTGTGTTTCTATGTTTTTAAAACTTTTATTTCTATTACAGCATGCTTTCTCTCAGTCTTTATGAAACCATGTTACATGGGCGGTGAAACAGTGGGCATTTTATGGCAGATCACTCGGAGCATAATATGCTTGGAGACCCTCTCAAAACTGGAGCCAGAAGAAGCACATAAGTTGAAATAAGAAACAAGGAAAGTAGAAGAAACATTATCTTATTTTTCTATTGCTACCGTAGCAAATTACCACACATGGCATTGCTTAAAACAATACAAATTTATTTCTCAGTTTTTATAGGTCAGAAGTTTAATGAATTTAGTTGCTTTATCTGTTTTGAGTCTCACAGATTTAAAATCAAATTTTCTGTAGAGCTGCATTTCTTTCTGGAAGTCGTTGGGGAAAGTCCGTTTCCAGGCTCGTTCAGGCTGTTGGCAGAATTCAGTGCCATGCGGTTGAGGTCCTGGTGCCTCTCTGGCTGTGAGCTGAGCCCCACCCTTAGCTGCTAGAGGCCTCTTTTTTTCCTTGTAAACGGGCCTCTGTATCTTAGAACCAGCAAAAGGTATGGAATTCTTCTTACACATCTATATCTCTTCTGCTTCTTGTTCCACATAGCATCTGTCTCCCTAAATTCTGAGGGAAAAGTTCTTCTCTAGTATAGCTCATGTGATTAGGCTGGGCCTGCCCAGATAATCCAGGATATCCATATCCTTAATCACATGGCAAAGTCCCTTTTGTCAAGTATTCATGGGCTTCAGGGATAAGGGTGTGGACAACCTTGCCACTCATTTGATCTAACACAGTCAATTTAATTGACAAAAGCAAAAAACTATAAAAAATGGTTGTTTTTATTTTGCTGGGAAAAAAAATTCACTCAGAATCCTCAGTCCTTTCTGTGTAATACATAGCATACAATTTTTGTATTGTTTGACTATCTTCTTGAATTTGTTGTCCTGATTTACAACCTGAACTCATTTAAGTAGATTCAAAAATAGTGTGGCATTTGCTAAAAATATTCAAAACAGATTTGACTATATGATATTGCAATAAGCTCTTTTGTTAATTTAAATCTTGTGTCACAAATATTATGGAAGCAATTTTTCTTTCCTTCCCAGTGTCCTTCAACACCTTATTGCCTCTATAGCCACTTAAAAGTAAAGAATTTGATTAGTACCATGTCATGACCTCTTTAAATGTCAAATTTGAACATAATTTCTCTTCAGTCTGAATGAGAGATGCGTATGTCATGAAAGTTACTCATCTTCATTCTGTAAATAAAAGGGAATAATCCGACTATAATATAATAACTGCCAGAGGATGTTGCTTTCAAAAATAGCAGATTACTAATTTTTTTTTTTTTTTTTGTATTTACTATACTATTTATCACTTCAGCGGTTAGCTATCTTTTCCGACAAGTGAATTCCTTAAAAATATGTATGACATTTAACTAGATAGAGTTATTTGTTACTGAATAATTTAATGTCATTTCTTATTGCCTCAATTTAAATTGTTGATACAATTTTTATTTGCAATGTACAATTTAGATGACTCATATTGGTTAATGTCTAAATACTTTACGAATTTGGATGAATGTGCTTTTCACTTGTCAACATAATCAAATGGGGCATGTGGGATTGAGATTAAACAGTTGATTAAGTCCCATGATAGAGTACATTACTTTATCCTCTATCTTCTATCTTACTTATTCACGTCTCCTCTAAAATATTTCTACAACCCCTTTTTCATCTTTGTATCTCCAATAATTTTATGAACATGTCACTTCTGCTACTTGGATTAATTACCCCATTCTCTTCATTGCTTTATTTTAAAGTTCTAAGATACATATTAAACTTCCTTTAAAAAAAAAAAAAAAAAACGAAAAACTAAACCCCTTGCTTTTTAGTCTATTCCAACTCATAGCAACCCTACAGGACAGGGTAGAACTGTCCCACAGAATTTTCAAGGTTGTGATCTTTATAGAAGCCGACTGCCACGTTTTTCTCTCACGAAGCAACCAATGGGTTTAAACTGCCAACCTTTTTCATTAGCAGCCGAGCACTTAACGACTGTGCCGCCAGGGCTCCCTCTGCTCCTGTAATCTTTATTATTCCAGTTCTAGCTCTTGTCCTAGAATTGTCCTGAAAATGAGTTTAACGCTCTTCAGTCCCTGTGTGATACAAAAGGTTAATGCGCTCAGCTGCCGGCAGATTGGAGCTTTGGGTTTCCGGCGGCGCCTCAGAAGAAAGGCCTGGAATCCACGTCCAAAAAATCCGCCACTGAAAACCCTGTGGCACACAGTTCTGCTCTGACACACATGCGGTCGCTGTGGATTAGAGAAGACGCAGTGGCAGCTGGCTTTATGAAAGCTAGAAATAAAACGCTCTTTTACTACCTACTTTTTACTTACTACAATTTCTATGTCAATTAGTGCAATCAGTTATGTTCTGATTAACTTATTTACATTTATCACCTTCTAGAAATATTCATTTCTTCAATAATTTTCTACAGCTGTATATGCTAATTTTCTGAAGATAACACCTTTTTTCTCTCCTTTCCTGATTTTCCATTACAAACATTTTTAATTGTAAAAAATGTGCCATAGTACTGAAAGATTGTATGTTTCCACTATTCAGATAATAAAAATAGGTAAAGAATTACAGTAATATGGTATTGTTATAAAGTTTACATATTAGCAGACATGTACTGTTAAGAAGTACCTTGCTCGATGTTTACAAATTTACCAAAAATACACTCTTCTTAATCCTCATTTGTAAGCAAAGAATGTTAAGTGCGGTATTTGTAAGAGAGAGAGAGAGAAATTATTAGATAAATTTGATGAGACGGTTTTGTCCTGCCCAGAGAATGATGTTATATGTTATCTCTATACTAAGTGTTTTACTAATTCACTTATTTCCTCTTGTCTACTTTGCTTATGTCTAAGAACATTCAGACCAAATTATAATCTCTCATGGTACCATTCCATTCCTCCTCCAATTTTACTCTTCTTCAAAAAAATTGGTTTATATTGGCCACTCTCATAAAACCAAATCATCATTTGTTGCTAACACAAAATACATCTACAATTTCCAAAGCTGACTGGTCATTTGTCTTTTCTCATTTCTCACCCTTATCTGTTAATCTGCAGAACAAATAAACACATTCTACTTATAGGAAAGATCTTGTCCTTGACTCCTTCTGGAACCTTGTATTCATCCAATCTCTCTCTTTTTTTTTTTTTTTTTCATATTTCTGAGTGTATATACTCATATATATTAAGAAAGTGTTATTTCAAGAGGTGTTATCATCTTTTGAAATGTTTAAAGAATGAAAATGGCTTGCAAAAAGTACATGTATGTATCTCACAAACCACAAAAACATATCAATAGAAGTAGTTAATTAGTTGCTAAGGAAACATAATTGCTAAGGATAAGTTACAAATTTGTTTCTGAATTTTCTGGTAGACAATATGAAAAATAATATTTTGCCAGTGGCTGTGTAGTATAGTGGTTAAGAGCATGAACTCGACACAGACAGTGAGTTAAAATGCTGGCTTCAACTCTTAGTGGCCATGTGATCTCAGGTAAATTACTTAATATTCTTCCCTTAAAAATGAAGATTAAGAAGGTGTCTTAGGCTGGCTTCTCCAGAGAAACAAAATCAGTAAAGCATATGAATATATATAGAGAGAGATTTATATCAAGAAAATGGCTCACAAGGTTGTAGAGGTTGAAACATCCCAAGTCTGTGGGTCAGGATAGAGGTGTCTCTTGGTTCACGTAGCTGCAGGGGCTGGTGAACCCAAAATCAGCAGGTCGGAGAGCAGAGCTGTTAGTCACATGCTGTGAAGATGGACAAATCCCAAGGTCGACAGGTGAGACTGCAGGTAAACTGCTAGCTCAAGTCCCAGGAACTGGAAGTCAGACAAACAGAAGCCAGTTGCAGAATCCAGAGCAAGCAAAAGGCCCCAAGCCTTGCCAGAAAGTCCACTTATACATGATGCAGGCCACACCCCCAAGGAATATCCCCTTCAACCGTTTGGTTACGTGCAGAAGATCCCATCAGGAAGTGATTCCATTATATCAAATCTCATCATGGAAATGATCACATCATCATATGACTGCCAAACTACATCATAACTGCAACAGCACTGAGAAACGTGACCCAGCCAAGTTCACACACAACCTTAACGATCACGGAAGGGTACATATTTGTTACATTTGTCATAAACATTAAGTAAGGTGCTTCTTAATGGTACTTGCCTGCTAATTTGTAAATTTATAACTATATGATACTCCTATTTTTTTTTTGTTGTTGTTCTTTACATGTATTTATTACTTGAAGAGTGGAAACACACCAATTTCCCAGAGGAAATAAAGCTTTTATTCTAGTACTAAAGTATAAAATAAATTTCCCACATGAGACTTTCTTTATTGAAGTTTCACTTATAAATGGGAAATTCAACCTTGTATTTCCTATTGTCTTTTTGGCAAATCTATTTTGAATTTACAAAATCTCTTATTCTTAGCTATTGTCACCAAACCAAGTTCTGCTCCTAAATTTTTTGGTTCCTTTAGAGGATTTCTTAATTTCTTGATAATTGTAAGTTATTTTAACAAGTGAAGTAAGAAGAGGAAAATAAGTGCAGTATCAGTCTTATTTAAAGAGCAATTTGTAAAAGAGAAACACTGTATTTTATATACACTTTGTATTTGAAAACTATGTTTGTATTAGAATTTGCATACATGCAATCGCCTTGCAGAAAGAAATTTGGCCTTTGTCTTTATTCTTGGTTCTTTTAAGCCGGCTAACACATGAGACTAGTTAGTGGGGGCTGACCAGACCAAGAGGGGCCATGCTGGGGCCCGTGCTGACTAAGCCTCGGGAGGCATGATGTAACCTGCCAGGTCCCTCTGGTGAGGCTGGTGAGAGCATTGAACCCTAAGGTGCAGGTGAGCTTCCCAGTCTGTGAAGGAAGGGTGAGGCGCCCTGTCAGAACCACGGCACTCTGCGCAGGAGGTGTTCGTCGGCCATGCAAAGTTCCCTGATGATGAGCTTGATTTACGTCCTTTTACTGTAATAAAACTTTTGAATATCACCCCTAATTCTTTCCAACTATAACACAATTGGTCTTTTACCCATAATGATATGATCCACTATGTGTACTGCTCATAATTTCATTTTTAATAAATTCATTTCCTGGAGAAGCTTAAATTCCAGAGCTCCCAAATGTACAGACCACTTCAATAGCAAGGTTTTAATGAGTCCCATTTTTATGCTTATGTGGGCTATCTTCAATTTTCGTTCAGGATTTTCATACCATTGTTCATTCTACGAATTTCCAACAATCTACTTCTCATTCCAATAGCTGACACTCGACCCTGCAACATAATAAAATAGCCTTCTCATAGTAGCCAACAAAGGTATCACTACTGTAAGTATCCACCTATGGTCTTGCCATAATAAAGCAGTTGATGAAACCGTTTGCATAATTTTGACCATCATACTCTCACTTCTGGAAGGGTGCCATAACCCCTCCATTGCTCCAGAGGGTATACTTTTTGCATGATATTTTGTAGGATGTGAATTCAAGGTATGTTTCACATTGAATCAAATTGTCATGCTTCTGGTCCTTGGTGAAGTCTCTTTAGGGATGCCATAGCTGTGGGCAGATCGCTGCAGCACTGTGGCTGCCACAATGGTCTCAAGCATAAGGATTGTGAGGATGGTGCAGGGCTGGGTAGTGTTTCATGCTGTCGTACTTAGGGTCACTATGTGTTGGGACAGACTCAACAGCACCTAACAACAACAACAATGAAAATCCCAAAAAGGAAAATGCTGAAGGGGGGGTGGGGAACAGCTAAATACATATTCCATGTTAACATTTAACAGCAAGAATTCAATATTGCACATTCCTGCCTTTTCCAAACACCTCAACGTTAAGCAAAAACAAAATGAAACAAAACAGAGACAAAAAAATCAGGTTGCCAAAAAAGCGTCTTGTGATTCCAACCATTTGGGTTATGCAGCTTTAAAAACATGTATAGGCAAAATTTCAAAGGAAACTTTCCCAAAAGTTCAGGGACTTGTTAATAACCTAATGTGTATTTTAAACTGAAATAAACCTTTTTAAATGCTTCTCTACTCCAACCACAATGCCAAATGCTTCAGAATCCTAATATGTTGGTTACTTTTTAGTTTCACCTTCATTAATCTCAAGAATTAGAGAATAAAATAAAATGTTGGAGATCTTTTACCTAAAAATACTTCAAAGAATATTCCATGCTTGGTACTATATTCCCACAGACTTGTAGAAGAAAAAGATGAAAATCACAATTATTTTATTAATATGGTAAAAAAAAAGTCAGACTTAAGTGCCGAGCTTGAATATTCCAGTTCTCACCACTGTTGAAGGATAATATAAACAATCTCCCTGGAGAACAGTGAAGAATAATTAACAGAAAAGACTCTCTGAAGATTAATGAAGTGGCCCAGGTTCCCCGCTAAACAAGTTATGTAAACACTTCATAGAAGGAATTAATATAAATCTGTCATACATGTTTTATACCGGACAACACAACCATCTGGGAGGATGTAAAAGATTTATCACCCAAGTGCTGCAGTTAAATGTGACTCTCTCAGTGTTTTTCACATCTCAGTAGTTTTGTCTGGAAAGTTGTTTTAACCATAGTTTCTCATCCATTATCATTAACAAGCTTCTAGGCTATGACCTAAGTCATCTGTGTTTGCTATTTATGACATCATTCACTCAAGTCATGTATAATTTTTTTTTTTATTGTCTAGAAACCTTTTATAATAAAATGTTATATAGTGGATATAAGCCCTAAGGGTTTTATTTATGTTTATTTCAATAATCTGCTTGATTTTCCTTTTTGTATGTTATTATTCTCAATACTTTCCCCAGTTTCATAACTGACATACATTTATAACAATTATATACTTAATGAATGTTCTTGATAAAATTGAACTTTATCCTACCTTAAGATATTATTTTCTGTAGGTGGTTCAGGAGCAATTTTACTATGAATTAATATAAAAATGATTCATGTCATGTTTTTTGCACTACGTGTATTCTCCTAATTTCCTAAAGAGCATATACTCCCAGAAAAAAAGGAATAAAATAATCAGTAAGTAAAAAGTATACATTGAATACTGCTATTACATCAGTAGTAAAGCATCCAAATGTTGACAAAGATTCATTTCAAGGTAAATATAGGAATTAATGCATAGCAAGGAGAGATGACTTTTAATTTCATTCAAAAGGAAATGCTTTAGTGATTTTACTCTAGTTTATACACACCCAATTTTCTTATTTTTGTTTCCGTTTACAGTTTATACTTCACATACTCAAAAGTGTCTGTGAAAGAAGAGTGAGATGAATTTTAAAATAATTTGAAGGTTTTTTTTGTTTTAAAATTTTATTAAAACAAAGGAGCATTTTTACAGTGACCCCTGAATGCATCTGGACCTACTGTATCTTGGATTTCATTGTTTCCTTTGTGACCATTAGACAGATGGGCACTCATAACTCTCTCCCACAGTCATGAGGAGAGAAAACATTTAGGTAGGCTGAAAACATTGTCTATGTCTTCTGAGTAGGACAAGTTATACACTCCATGTCTTGACAAAGGGTCTATGATGCATGGCTCGTGAAGGAAAGGTAAGTGTGTGGAAGTCTTTGAGATCTGATCTGTGCTTGGATGCATTAGAAGACATCTCTTCATGTGTCACCAAGGAATGACTCAACCAGAGCTCAATAATTTATTGTGTTATTCAACTCCAGAGAAGACTAGGCATTGTGGAACAAAGATGAACACAAAATAATCCCTAATTTCAGAGAATTTATGATATTGGTGATTCATGTACACAGGTCTTACAATAGAAGAGCTAAGTGTCATAACAGATCTAGGATAGAAAACTACATACTACAGTGAAATTTTATTTTTCTGATGATGTGCAGGGAATCGGAAAACTTTAGACAAACGTTAAATGAGCTTAAAAGGTTGACAGGATTTTGTCAGTGAAAAGGTGATCCAGGGGGAGGAATCAGCAAGAGCATGGGCAAAAGAGATTGTCCAGAAAGAAACTGGTTACAGGGGTCTAACAGAGCAGTTCCCTGAGTGATAAATGTGTATCTATTTCTAGAAAAAATATGCAGTTTATCATATTTTCTGAATTAAATAAGCAATTCCATAGTTACCAAAAGTCCTACAATAAAATGCAGATGTCTTTCACTTATAGCCCAAGTCAAAGGTAACCACGATCACAGGTTTCTTATATGCCCAAACCCAAGCGCACTGCCATCGAGTCGATTCCGACTCATAGCGACCCTATAGGACAGAGTAGAACTGCCAGGTAGAGTTTCCAAGGAGCGCCTGTCGGCTTCAAACTGCCGACCTTTTGGTTAGCAGCCGTAGCACTTAACGACTACACCACCAGAGTTTCCAGCTTCTTATATAAGCTATATAAGGTTTCTTATATAGCTTTCCAAATATGCTCTACCTGTATTCAAGCCTATACACGCATGAATTCCTATTTTAAATTTTACATAGATAGTCGTAGAAGACATACTGTTCTCCATTGTGATTTCTGACATAATCTGTCTCTGGAGTTGGTCCATATCAGTGCATTCTTCTTAAATCTACATAAAATAAAAGTCGAGTTCACTAGTTTTAGCAAAGCAATAATAGTTACAGTCTGATTGCAAGAGCCTGTCAGGTGAATTGTTGGCCAAAAACTGGAGGTCTGTTGTGTACAGTACTGTCAAGCAGGAGTGATAAAAGGAAGAGGCAAAATGAGACAAGTCCTCAAGAGGTTATTTCAGAAGACAGCAACTTATAATGGAGAAAAAATAATCTTTGGTGGTAAAAGATCTATTCAATCCCAAGTTTCAGCATTTATTAACTCAGCAACTTTGGGACGTTTGACTTTCTGGAGCTTCTGTTAGCGAAATTCTGAAATGGAGAATAATAATGACTACCTCGCAAGATTTATGTAATGTTTAAAGGAATGCTTAGTTCCAGTCCTATAATAGGTATTTTATGGCATTTTATTACTATTTAATAATTATTTATTATTTTAAAACAAAAATGCATAGTCATTAATTTTACTAACGTCTTTTAATTATATGTTAGTACGTTTAGTTTTTATTGTTTTTCACACACTTATCTAATATTTTGAGTTATATAAAATAGAATTACGGTGACTAGTAGTTTAAGTAGGTATCATGGATTGAATTATGTTCCCCCCAAAATGTGTGTATCAGCTTGGTTAGGCCATGTGTTGTTGTCCTCCATTTTGTAATTTTAATTTTACATTAGGAGGATAAGGGTGGGATTATAACACCACCCTTACTCAGGTCACCTCCCTGATCCAAGGTAAAGGGAGTTCCCCTGGGGTGTGGCCTGCACCACATTTTACCTCTCAAGAGATAAAAAGGAAAGGAAGCAAGCAGAGAGTTGGGACATCATACCACCAAGAAAGCAGCACCAGAAGCAGAGCATGTCCTTTGGACATGGGGTCCCCGTGCCTGAGAAGCTCCTTGGCCAGGGGAAGATTGAAGACAAGGACCTTCCTCCAGAGCTGACAGAGAAAGCCTTCCCCTGGAGGCAACACCCTGAATTTGGACTTGTAACCTACTAGACTGTGAGAAAATAAATTTCTCTTTGTTAAAGCCATCCACTGGTATTTCTGTTATGGCAGCACTAGATGGCTAAGACACTAGGGTAATACTAGCTGTTTGGAAAAGAAAACCCCAAAACTGAAAAAAAAAAAAAAATACTGAAGACTCCACAAATAGTTTATTATTCCTTTAAGAAATAGCCCAATGAATGCCAGGATTTCAGTTAGTGGATGACTTTCCCCCACATAGTGATTTGGAGGCTCAGGTCCCCCAGTTCCTAGGCTTCAGAATCCTCTGCTTACAGACAGTAGCTGAAATTTTTGGAGAAGCCACATCTGCTCCTAAAACGCTCCAGTCAAAAAGAGACACTCAGTATTTCTGTTCACATTCCACATGGCTACAAATGAATGTGAGAAGGGCAGGGAAAGCTCTGGCCAGCTAGCTGTCTTTCAATGACAACCCTGTACCCTGGAAGGAGGACCATGAATTTTGGTGGATAGCTGGCCATTTGCCACATTAGTCCAATGCTTGCCTTTCATCAGGGGACTCTGGGTGGCACAAATAATTAAGCTCTCTACTACTAACTAAAACCCAACCAGAGGCACCTCAGGAGAAATGTCTGGGGATCTCCTTCCAACAGGTCACAACTCTGAAAACTCTACAGAGTGCAGTTCTACTCTGTACGCATGAGGTTGCCATGAGTTAGAACAGACTTGCTGGCAACTTGTTTGTCTTTCATAATTGAAGAGACTTAGGACCCAGTGATTGATGGTTCAAAAGAGGCTATCGTTTTCTGATACCATTGTCTTGATCTAAGGCTATTTTATAATACAATGGGTAGAATACCAATTAAACTGAGGACAGTGTGAGAGAAGAAAATGTTAGATTATTGTACTAGGCACATACTAATGTTGCCAATATATTTACACTTAATTATAGGACATAGAGTTTCATTTCCCCTTTTAAAATAATTGTTTAGTATTAAAGAATTATCATAAAATATGACACAGTTAAGAAGATTTATTATTTTGATGCTGAGTCTTCATTTAGGAATTCGGCAGCCAGGTGGCATACATCATAATAATGAAAAAACATTCTTCTGCTTTATGCTGCCTGCAAAATAAATAAGAGAAGAATGGGAACTGCCTGTGCTGGCATGAGCCACGATGTAACTGTGCTGAATATCATCTAAATGGAGGATGCTAAAAATTTTCAAAGCTGTATTTGCAAAAATTGTTCCAGAGTTCTCCATTAATCAGCACAAACATTTTTCTAAGTATACATTTGAAAATCTTTGCAACCATACTCAATTATTGAGGCAGTAGGAAAACTTTGCTCTATGTGTACAAAATACTGCTCATCTATTCAAAGAAAGCACTCCAAAGCTATTTAAAGAGGATACTATAACATTGAAAAAAAAAAAGCCTTATGCAGATGTGTCAGTAATCAGTACCTCATCAACATACCTACGAGGTTCTTTACCAAGAAGATGAAATTGTTTTTCAAATTCTGAGTGAATAAATGAAGATTGTATTATATAAAAAGAAATATTCATTCAACTGCCAAATGAACACTTGATACGTGCCAAGTACTTTCCTGGAAACTGGGCATATAAGTGAGAAAAAAATTTCATGAGTATTATGGATTGAATTGTGTCCCCCAACATGTATGTCAGCTTGGCTAGACCATGATTCCCAGTATTGTGTGGTTGTCCACCACTTTGTGATCTAATGTGATTGCTGTAAATTCTAACCTCTATGACATTAAAGAGGCAAGATTCGATGCAGGGCTCAATCTTGAGTCAATGTCTTTTGAGATATAAAACAGAGAATCCAGCAGAGAGGAGGAAGACCTCACACCACCAAGAAAGACGGCTGGGAGCAGAACATGTCCGCTGGATCCATGGTCCCTGCATTGAGAAGCTCCTATGCCAAGAGAAGATTGATGACAAGGAATATTCCTCCAGAACCAACAGAGAGAGAAAGACTTTCCGGGGAGCTGGTGGCTTGAATTTGGACTTTTAGGCTCCTAGACTAAGACAAGAAATTTCTCTTTGTTAGAGCCATCTGCTTGTCGTATTTCTCTTATAGCAGCATTAGATAACTAAGACAATGAATTTCCTCACTTGCCTACTTTTCCTTATATTTACAAATCTTAGTCTTTTTCTTTAAGCAACAAATTAATGAACTCCAAGCACAATCGGGCAGCTATCCTTGAGCAGTGTTTAGGCTATTTACATTGAGCATCAGAGCTTTGACTGGGCTAAATAAATAAATAAATAGTTGCTGTCAAGTTGACTTGGACTCATAGCTGTCGAACCTGCAATGTTTCAGTTATCAGTTGAGTGCATTAACCTTTGCACCACCCAAGGACTCTGGAGTGAAAATATAGATGGAGAATATTAACTAGAACAATTTCAGTGGAGGGACTCTACCAAAAGTGGCAAGAGCCAGCCATGCCAGTACAAAGGCCAAGCAAACAGAGGGCAATTAAAGCAGGTTTGTGTGAAGGCTCTCAGAAAATGTTCTTCAACAGACTATGCTTTCAAGAAACATAACAGAGAAATATTTACTGTGGGCTTCGATAAAAGCCTACAAAATGTCATCAAGTTTTGATTATTAGAATTTGCCAGTTGCAAAGTGAATGAATGTGTGTGTGTATATACATACATATATATACATAACTTTTCTTTGAAGGAATTAGCTTCTGATACACTGTTGGTGGACTCCTTTGGTGGTACAAATGATTAACACACTTGGCTGCTAAACAAAAGGTTGGAAGTTTGAGTCCAACCAGAGCTGCCTCAGAAGAAAGGTACCTTTTTACTTTCAAAAACTCAGCCATTGAAAATTCTGTGGAGCAATTCTACTCTGACACTCATGGAACTGCTATATTAGGAATCAACCTGTTGGCAACTGGGTTTTGATTTGGTTTTACATTGTGGGTAATGTATTTACAAGTTAATAAAGTTGGTGCCTGCTTTCTGTTGCAGAATCTAGTCAAGACAAGTGTTACATTTCTAAAAAGTTATTTGTTCTTCTGAGTCCTGAGTTACACATATTTTGGTCATAATTCACAATTATTGTTGTTGTTGTTGTTGTTAGGTGCCGTTAAGTTGGTTCTGACTCATAGTGAGTGACCCTATGTACAACAGAAGGAAACACTGCCCAGTCCTGTGCCATCCTCACAATAGTTGTTACATTTGACCCCATGGTTACAGCCACTGTGTCAATCCATCTTGTTGAGGGTCTTCTTTTTTTCGCTGACCCTCTACTTTACCAAGCACAATGTCCCTCTCCAGGGACTGCTTGGGTCCTTCTTCTTAATCTGCCTTAGTCTGGAAGCTCAGCTGAAAGCTGTCTGCCATGGATGACCCTACTGGTATTTGAATACTGGTGGCATAGCTTCCAGCATCACAGCAACCCTTAAGCTCCCACCATAAGACAAACTGATAGATGCGTGGGGTCACAATTTTTAGGCAATTTGAATATAAATAATCCCTTATCAAAAACAAATTGTATGGGATGGAGTCAGTTTTTCAAGTTAGTATCATATAGGGCCTCACTATATTTTTAGTAATTGCAAGAGTGTTTGAAAACTTTAATAATTTCTTCAAAATCTATCTTAATTATTAAAAATTATCTTCCAACTGAATCTTGGCTTTTTCTTTTAAATTCAATAGAAAAACGTCTTCAAAATTAAAAACTCATAAATATTTTGCATTCATATGTTATGCTAGTGTTTATACATTTTATTTCATTTTTCACTGGTACACTGTAAGTTTATATGTGATTAAAAACCACAAGAGTTATGTTTAATTACAAAATGATTTTATATGTATATTGAAAGAATCAATTTATTTGCTTTATGGATCTGTTTTAACAGGAAGACCAATAATTATAATCTGGTGTTTATAACTTTACCTTATTTATTTATTTTCCCATATCAAGACCAGCATTCTATATCATTTGAAAATATCAATATAAAAAGAGAAATATCATTATAAGATTAATATCTGGCGTGATAGAGTCAGTAGACTGTGTCCTTGCTATTTAAAATATGGCCTACAAAGCAGCAGCATTGGAATCATCTGGGAACATATTAAAATCAGAATCTGCATTTTAACAAGATTTCCCACTTGATTGTATGACTATTAAAATTTGAGAGGCTCTGGTTGATGAAATAATCTTCTTCCTCCTTCTTCTTTGTTAACAAAACCCACCTTTTACTCAGATTTTGGATGATCATGTAACTCACAGTCCCTCCCGTGTCTCAGGATGAATGATGATTAGTCTAAGCCAAAAGTTATAATTTAATTTCCTTGTCTGTGATTATTTTTGCAGGATATGTGATGTAACCCTTGACGAATAGCCATAGCAAACATTTTTGAGGGCATATGGTAAAGATTGGGAGCAGTGGAGGTTCAGTGGTAAAAATGTACCCAGGAGACTGGGTACCACTCTGGCTAATGCAACTCTATGTAGCCACTACCCATCTGTCAGCGGAGGTTTGTATATTGTTAAAATGCTTCTATGGAATATCTAGACTAAGATGGACTAGGGAGGCTGGCCTAATAACCTACTTCTAAAAATTAGCCAGTGAAAATCCTATGGATTCCAACCGTCTGATATGTGACTGATCATGGAGATGATGTGAGAACAGGGAGCGTTTCCTTCAGTTGTACGTGGGGTTGCTGTGGGTCAGGGGTGACTCGATGGCAGCTAATGACAACATGTGGGAAATTTTTTTCTTACTCTTAAAAAAAAGTGTACAAAACAAGTAACTTATAATAAGTTAAACCATACATTCATCATGAATTGATGCAATTACTATTTATACACACACGTATATATATTGTATGCTTACATACACACATATTTCAGCTAAAAACTATTACAACTAAGAGTTTTTTCTATAGCAATAACTGTCTATCCAGGCCATATATTAGAAATATATAGATTGTTTTATAAATTACCAATGCTCGTCCCAAGCCATTTAATTAAATAAGAATCTCTAGGAACTGATATTTTCCAAAGCCTCCATACCATTCGAATGAGCAGCCCTTGATCAAAAAAATGGCATGAAATAGACATGACTGATGTGGCTTATTATTACCCAATTACTTGCTTTCCCCTAAACTCAGCCCATCAGTTGCTCTATTTTTTTTTTTTTTTGGTAGACAAGACCTGAGATTGATTTAATAGAATATATTTTCTTAAAACATTTCAAAGATTGCCTAAATCAGGAGTAAAGCTATTAACAGAGATCAAAATAATAATTATTATTATTAGTGTCAATTATTAGTGTCTTTTAATCATAAAAGGTATATTTTCAAATAAAAACCTTTGAATTTTAAGTTAAAACCATATATTTCAAATTCATAATAGAAATTAATGCCACATTACAAATACTGAACACATTATTGGGAAATAAAAGAAGAAAAACAAAACCAAAACAATCCACTCCAAAAGATACCTTTACACAATATTTATACTTAACAATGTTTATATACATGTCATGTTTTAATTTTGGAGTCTCTACTGCCTTAGGAGTCCCTGGTTGGCATAAACAGTTAAGTGCTCGAGCACTTGCCTAAAGGTTGCTAATTCCAACCCACCCAGAGAGGTATCTCGGAAGACAGGCCTGGCACTCTGCTTTCAAAAGGTCACAGCCTGGAAAATCCTATGAAGTATGTCTTAGTCTGGGTTCTCTAGAAGAGTTAAATCAGAGAAGAATAGAGAGAGAGACAGAGAAGGAGAGAGAAATTTACTTCAAGGAAGCAGCTTGCACAACTGAGGGGGCTGGCAAGTCCCAAATCCATGGGACAGATGACAAACCAATGACCTCTGCTGGCTCATGTTGTTGCAGGAGCTGACAAACCCGAAACCTGCAGGCCAGGCAACAGGCTGGAGACCTCTGCTGGCTCATGGGTTGTGGGGTTGGTGAATCCAAAACCTACAGGTCAGGTAGCAGGCAGGAGGCTTCTGCTGGCTTACATCTGTAGAACTGGAGGTCAGACTCCCAGAAGACTGCAAGGTAGAGAGAACAAACTTTGCCAGAACATCCCTTTATATACTGGAAGCAGGCCACAGCCCAAGGAAAATCCTCTTCCAACTGATTGGCTGTTCACATCAGATCACAAAATGAAAGGTAATTACATAGTGTCAGCCAAACCGTTGAGACTCACAGCCTAGTGAAGTTGACACATAATATTAACCATCATAAAGCAGTCCTACTCTGCATATGTGGGGTAGCCATAAGTCGGGATCAATCAACTTGAAGGCAATTAACATCAATGCCTATATATGTAACAGTCACGTTAATGCTGTCATCTCACATTAAAAAAAAAAAAGAGAGATGAATACTGAACAGTGTTATAGGCATTATTTTTAAAATAATTCGAATCAAGTTAGAAAATTAGTTTCTCCATTGCACTAGCCATATTTTAAGAGCTCAGTAACTACATGTGGCTAGTGGCTCCTTTTGGATAGAGTGGGTATGGAATATTTCTATCATCACAAATATTCTACTGGATACTATTTATCTAATATATTGTATAAGACCTTTAGTATCTATGTTTTATTTGGGAAAGCTTTATAAAGTTTTACCACAATAAAGTGATCATAATCCCTCTAGTGTTTATTTGTATATCTCATTTCTTTGGTAAAAATAGTTACTATTATTAGAAGTGCAGATAGTATTATTCAAAAATGGTCACAGGATGGCCATGAATGCTATTTCAGAACTTTGACATTTCCCTTCAAGAGAGGCAGTCTATTTCCCCTTCCCTTGAACTTGGGGGACTTATTGCTACTCCAACCAATTGCCTATGGAAGAAGTGATACTCTGTTGACTTTTGGGGGCAGGTCAGGTCATTAGAAGAATGCATCTTCTGGCTGACCTTATCTGTTTCTGGTATGCTTGCCCTTGGAACCCAGCCACGTATTGTGAAGAAGCCCCAGGCTACATGGAGAAGCCCCAGGTAGACCTTAGCTCACAGCCAGCCTTGTTGTTGCTAGGTGCCCTAGAGTTGATTCTCACAGTGACCCCATGTGACAAAGTACAATTGCCTCATAGGGTTTTCAAGGCTATAATCTGTATAGGAGCAGATTGCTATGTCTTTCTTCCTTGGAGGCAATGGGTGGGCTCCAACCGCTAACCTTTTGGATAGCGGTCACATGCTTAACTGAAGCCACCAGGGCATCACAGCCAGCATGATCACCAGAAAAGTGAGTAAGCAAGACTTCAGGTGGCTTCCTGCCCAGGTTTTGTTTTTTGTCCCTTTTGGAGCTTGTCCCATAGAGTGTGCCCTGACCCACAGAATCTGTGAAAATAAATAAAATCTATGTTTTTATGTCACTTAACTTTTGTAATTTCATAAATGAATACACTTATTCAGATCTTAAAAATAAATTTTATTATCTCTGTGTAAATTAGAGCTTTGGTGGCACAGCAGTTAAGAGCTCAGCTGCTAACCAAAAGATTGGCAGTTCGAATCTACCAGCTGCTCTTTGGAAACCCAATGGGGAAAATCTGCTCTGTCCTATAGTGTCCGTATGAGCTGGAATCTACTCAATGGGAATGGGTTTGATTTTGGGTTTATACAGATTAATCTAAAAAAAAAAAAATTTTTTTGAATCTAAGACGTTGCTAATGAGTAAACTGATTCGTCAATAAGGAAAAGCTGGGCTAGACGCCAGATAAAACCAGATTTGAACCCTGAGTCTGCGAGTCCTTGTTGAATTAGTAAAACTTACATACAGTTTCCATATATAGCAAATAGAGATAAAAAAAAAAAAACCAACAAGAGTTTTAATGAAATTGTGATTCTGTATAAAGCACTTAACCTAGTACCTAGCCTAGAGTAAATGATCAATAAACAATATGCTTGTTATTGCTATGCATGTTTGAATGCCCAGGAACTTTATAAGAATAACAGTATCATGGACATTTATTCTGAGCGTTTACTATGTGCCAGGTACTAGACATGATGCTTGACGTATTGTCGTCTCAAGTAGCACTCCACTTATTTAGCATATTATATCACTTTATACATATCTGATTCAGGCCTCAAGAGACTCACACTGTTATCTCAACAGAAAAACATAACCTTGTTTCAGATGTCATGTCAGCTATTGCTAACACAAGTTCAAAACTGAAATGATACTTTTAAAATGCAGGTGAAAGATCAAAACATAAAAGTACTAACAGAAAATCTCAAATTGCTGCATCATTCTTTTTTCTAAAAAAGGAATCCTAGTTTAAACAGTAAGTAAGTTTTCAGTAACATATAAGGTAAGGATTACTAAATAACAGAATTTACATAATTTCGATGTGGTATAAGCCAGTGCCACCTTGTGCAAAATTGTGTGTTGTGTAACCCGCAAATATTTTGGTTTAAAATAGTTAACTACAAAAAACTATTGTTTGAGTTTCAGTGTGCTACGCATATTGATATGGGCTTTATTGATAAAGACCCAAAATGTTACACTAATAATCCTTTGTTTTTTATCTCACATTTGACAGTGTAGGCTTAAGAAACTAATCATAGAGCACATGCTTTTCCGTCCGGAGTACCTTTAGCAGCAGAAGACAGCATTTGTGCCGTTGTTTTTATTACAGACCTTCAGTGAAACTCTCTCCAGACAAGCAGGGAGCCAAGAAAAGAAATTAGTGCCCATTCAAGGACATGGCTCAAAGACAATTTGTTTCTATTAGTGTGTACATAGCTTTTCTTTAAAATGGTGATAGATCTCCCCAAAATGTGTTTTGTCCAAGAGCAACATCTATTCAGACCATAAAATGAAGGAAAAAAGCTCCGTGGTTCATTTAAACAGCCTTCTTAATGTCACAGAATTTTTAGCTGAAGAAAGACTTTGCCTTTATTGCTAGCTTATGTTGAATGAATAATTCAGAATGAAAGCAGTTGCAGCATAATGATAAAATTACATAAATCAAAGGGTAGCTGCTCGAGCCAAATATCTGCAGGAAAAAAAAAAATCACATTTCCTACTCTTCTGTTTACTTAGATGGGGATTTTGTTTGTGCAGATGTTCCAAAAACTATCATTACATGTGTTTCTTTGCGGTATTTATAACCCACTTGAAATGTTTGCTCTAAGAAATCTTACTTCTCTATTCAACACAGCCTGAGGCCTTTCTTGTCGTCCAGCAGAATCTCTACACAAATGACAGGCTAAGTTGAAGGTAAATGCCCGTTTGAGACAAGAGTGGGAGTGGGAAGGCGGGAGGGGATTAACGATTGCTGGATGGCCATTCAGTGCTCTGTTCTATGGCAGGTGTTTTACTCTGCTATTTTATTTATTCTTTAGAACAGCTTTCTGAGTTATACATAACTTTACTAATTTTTCAGGTAAAAGTAGCTTAGTGTAATCATTTATTGTTTAAAGTCACACAACTAAGTGGTGGGATCACATTAGAATGGTCTGTTTGACACAAACCTTCTACTCTTCCCAATATATAACAGAGCAATCTGACAATTTTAAGTCATAATTAAAGCACGAGTGGCTTTAAGGTAAATTTTTTTTTTAAAGCAGAAATTACAAAGGCTTTAGTCTGAAGGCTAAAAAACAGGATGGCTACTACTTGGATTGGATGATTTAAGTAAATTTGTAGTAAAAGTCTTGACTTTGGGGGGTACCTTTCAGCAACATGATTTTTGTTTCCATTGTTAAAGCAGAACCACATTTTATTACATGGATTCCTGGACTTACTTGCAAAAGAAATCTTAGCCTAAAGCTCACTGCTTGGAAATAGGCCTCTCCTCTGATTAGATTCGCATTAAAATCCACCATATGTCAAATCGACTTAAGAATAAAAAGTCATATCTGCACAATTGCCTGAATAGCTTATTGATTCAGATTTTTTAAAAATACTGAGTTCAGCAAAATCAGAAGGGCAACAAAACCAATCATTTCAGCCCCAACGGTGCACTCCCTAGATGCATGCAGGCACAACAGAAGACAGAGCTATCTCCATCAACATAAGGCTGCACATTGTCGCTTGCTGTTTGCACTACCTAGTTCCTTCCCAAGGAGGAAATCAATGCTGCCAGTTTTTTGCCCAGTATTGCTTGAAATATTCATAGGATTTTTTTTTTCTTCAGAATACCAATGTTGATGCATAAATGTTTACATTCTAATTACTAAGATATAAATTAGTACAGTGAATCTAGATAATAAAAATTCTTAGTTATCAAAGTGATATTTAAAATATATGAAGTCCTATGTTGTGATTTTCTCTTCAGGAGCAAATAATTTCATGGAATCATTGAGGCTTTCGAGTAAGAGAGGGTATTAGAATTCATCACGGCCAACATCCATGTAGGTAAAATAAACCGATAATTATCTTGGAAATCATCTTTATTGTATGTTTATTCAATTTCCCATTGAAGGCTCCAAGTAAGAAGGTAAGAAGGCATTTTTCTCCCTAGGTAAGAAACAGAGCCTTCCAATTATCTGTTAAATCTTTCATTTATCTTCCTCATAATTCAATCTTTTAACCCTATAAAAAATCAGACCTACTGCCATTGAGACGATTCTGACTCACAGCTACCCTACGCACAGGGTAAAACTGCCCCATAGGGTTTCCAAGGAGTAGCTGGTGGATTCAAACTGCTGACCTTTTCATTAGCAGTTCAATGTTTAACCACTGTGCCACCAGGGAACCTTTATACTTACCATTAAAACAGGTCTATATCCTCTCTTATATGCCAGTATACACTTACTTTCTTACAAATTAAAAATAAGAGTATTTATTGGGGTTGGTAAATCACTGTATTTTTGACCTAAGGAACACAATTCTGACATAAGTTAATTTCTCCAGTACAGAATTTGACATTGTGTTATATAGATGGCGACATATGCAGGGGCTAGTTATTTAGTAAATTGTTGTCTTTGTTAGGTGCTATTGAGTTGGTTTAACTCGTAGGGACCCTGTGTACAATAGAACAAAACACTGCCTAGTCCTGCACCAGCCTCACCCTAGTTTCTATGCTTGAGCCCATCCTTGCAGCCACTGTGTAAGTCCATCTTATTGAGGGTCTTCCTCTCTTTCTCTAAACCTTTATTTTATCAAGCATGATATCCTTCTCCAGGGACTGGTCCCTCCTGATAACATGTCCAAAGTACAGGAGATGAATTCTCTCCATCCTCGCTTCTAAGGACCATTCTGGCTGTACATCTCCCAAAACAAATTTGTTCATTCTTCTGGCAGTCCATGGTATATTCAACAATCTTCAGCAACACCATAATTCAAGGCATCAGTTCTTCTTAGGTCTTCCTAACTCATTGCCCAGCTTTCACATGCTTATGAGGCGAACGAAAATACCATGGCTTGGGTCAGGCGCACCTCAGTTCTCAAAGTGTCATCATTGCTTTTTAACACTTTAAAGAGGCCTTTTGCAGCAGATTTGGCCAGTGCAATAAGTTGTTTGCTTTCTTGACAGCTGCTCCCATGGTTCCTGATAGTAGATCCAAGAAAAATTAAGTCTTCAACAGCTTCAATATTTTTTGCATTTATGATGATGTTGCTTATTGGTCCAGTTGTAAGGATATTTGTTTTCTTTATGATGTAGTGTAATCCATACTGAAGGCTGTAGTCTTTGATCTTCATCCATAAGTGCTTCAAGTCCTCTTCACTTTTAGCAAGTAAGGTTGGGTTATCTGTATATCACAGTTTGTTAATGAGTTTTACTCCTCCCCTGATGCTGCTCTCTACATTATATAGTCGAGTTTCTTGTATTATTTGCTCAGCATACAGATTGAATAAATATGGTGAAAAGATACTACCCTGAAGCACATGTTTTGTGATTTTTAAACCATGTGGTATCCCTTTGTTCTGTTCCAATGACTGCCTCTTGGTTTATGTACAGGTTTTGGTTTTAGTAAACCAGGAATCTGCATATCAAAGAGAATGCTAGAAAATAAGGGGGAGTTAAGTTTCAGTATAATACATGACATGGTTATAGCTTTCAGAGAACTAGTCATAATTATCACAACCAGTTATTGACCAGATAGCTAATATTATGTAGAAGATGCAAATAACTTTCTGGTAGCTAATGATTTTTTTTTTCAAATCTTTGCTGTTAAAAATGGATGTGTTTATTGAGAATAGATTGCCTATTACTCCAATTCCAAATTTTCATTTTGTCACCATTAAGTTGTATCATACCTTTAATTGAACTGTATTTTATACCAAATGAAATGTATTTTACATCTAACAACAACACCAAAATAAAAAATAAGCACCTTTTATGTAACTCATTATTTTATACATTGTTATATTTAGGAAATTCACAGAAAATGAAGATTTGATGCTTTAAATTTGAGATGCAGTTGTCATGACAACCAAGAAGCACAATACTGCATACTTCCATTCAAATGGTATTTGAATACCAAAAAGAATTTACTATTATGTGTTATTCTTTCTCTGGATTTAGATAATAATGTAGCTTTGTTTTTAAATAGCTGCATTTTTTATCATTTTAGAACAGGTAGTTTATTTAAGAAAAACTTATAGGTATGTAACAAATGAATAATTACGAGTAATCCCATGATTCTTCTTAAATTTCTGATTTGCATGAATATGCCATAGTAAAAGATTTTAGCTTTGTATAAAATATAAATTACTTAACATTAAGATTTAAATAAATATAATATTCAATGATTAAAATGGTGTTGTGATATTTGCCCTAACGTAGATTATTTCCAATGCATATATCTCAGCCTAATCTCTTCTCAAACGTTTATGGTCACACTTCTGACTATGCTTTGATAACTGTTCTAGAGTGTCTTCATAAGCCCTCCAACAAATTTTCAAGCTGAACCTATTGGCTTTCCCTATACTTATTTCTTTGCATAGTCTCTGAATTCTGCCACTACACCCTTATCTTTCTAATCACCCAGCCTCAAACATCAGAGTCATCATTGGCTTTTTCTTCTGCTCACCATCATTACTTACTTCGTTGACTAATCCTACTGTCTCTACCAGTAGAATAATTCTCTAATGATCCTTTAAAGATCAGTTCAATATTTATTTTGAATATTCTCAGTAGAAAATTTAGTTTTCTATTTTTTTTTTATTAATACGTATTTACCTATATTTATGTTAAATGCAGAAGAGTCCTGGTAGCTCAGTGGTTAAGTGCTCAGCTGCTAACTGAAAGGTTGGTGATTTAAACTCACCAGTCACTCCATGGGAGAAAGATGTGGCATTCTATCTCCATAAAGATCTACAGCCTTGGAAACTCTATGCGGCAGTTCTACTCTGTTCTGTAGGGTAACCATAAGCTGGAACTGACTGGATGGCAATGAGTATTTTTTTTTTTTTAACTATGATTAAGGAGATAGACAATGAGAATATAAACTAGGGCATTACCAGTGGGATTCAAAAGATTTAATTAATTGAAACGTTATCTTTGTACTTTAATGCAAGCAAACATGTTGACTGGTCAAAGAAAGCAAGGAAAGAATAATGCTTTAGAAGTAGCTTAAAGGATAGTTAGAATTTTGATAAATAAATGGGAAAATGGGAAGAGTCACTGATTTAGAAGGAGACCAGCATAACTGAATGAGCAGTGTGGTCCTTGCTATGGGCAATAAAATTATAAAAACGAGAAAGTTAGAAAAATACACAAACCAGGAAAGTAAAACTTTGCTTAGTATCTTTATGAAAAATTGGACCATAAGAAGACTTGCTAAAAATTATTTGCTGAGTACTATATTTCTCTTCTTTGCTAAGCTTCGGAATTATTTTAATATGACAACATTTAGCTAAAAGAAGAGCCAGAAATGCAATTTCGCAAGGCAACATTTAATACAATGTTTAATATGAATATGCACTAGTTATATGCATGGAAAATCAGGACTGTGCAAAGGAAATGTGCATTTTATTTATGGGATGACTAAAATAAAGATGGTCTATTGAACACATGTGTTTGTCTCTCTTCACTCTTAAAATCCCACTACAATGAGTAAAGAAATTAAAAAATATATGTATACATATATATACACACACACAAAAGCAAAGACAACAAGAGAGGAAGCTACAATAGATGAGATTTCAACATTTTTTAAAGATGAAATGAAGATGAAAGAGCAAAGGGAACCAAGAATGCTGAATACCAAATGACCACAGAATGACTCAGGAGTTAAAGACACCACTAAAGGGGCAAGTGGAGGTGCAGCTTGAGACTGAAAACAAGAATCATCAAAATTTTGTGGTAAGATTATTTCAGAACCTTAGGTCATGTTTCCCAATTCATTCCTCTAGACAGTAGGACTTACTCTGCCCTAGGAAATGTATTCTGTGAGAAACTAAGTAAGAAATATCCCAGCACTTGTAACACTGAAAAAAAAAAAATCCAAACGACTTGCCCCTGAGTGGATTCCAACTCCTGGCCACCCTATTGGACAGAGTAGAACTGTCCCATAGAGTTTCTAGGAAATGGCTAGTGGATTCAAACTGCTGACCTTTTTGTTAGCAGCCAAGATCTTAACCACTGTGCCACCACAGCTCCACTTAGAACACTAAACCAAAAAAACCAAACCCATTGAGATCGATTCCATATTCTGACTCAGCGACCCTATAGGACAGAGTAGAACTGCCCCATAGAGATTCTAGAGAGCTCCTGGTGGATTCAAACTGACAGCCTTTTGGTTAGCAGCCAGTTCTTAACCACTCTAGGCACAAAAGCAAGGAGAGCCTCCTTATGTAAAGCATGTCACTAAGTAAGAAGTTGCCCTATTAATGCTGTGGGGGAGCCGTGGTGGCCCAGTGGCTAAGAGTTGGGCTGCTAACCAAAAAGCTGACAACTTGACTCCACCAGCCCATACTTGGAAACCCTCGATGGGGCAGTTCTACTCTGTCCCATAGGGTAGCTGTGAGTGGGAATTCACTCTACAAGCACAGATTTTTTTAACGCTGTGAGGCCGTAACTGCTAAGTGTGGTTTTGCTTTAAATATATGCCATCTAGGAAGAGGAACTCAATGACTTTTCTCGGGAGTAGACCGACTTTGAAAATCTTTGAAGATCTTCTTCAAAGATCACTTTGAAGAAATTAGATTTTGTATTCATACATTGGAGTCTATCAGTGAAATGTCAGTTTGGTAGTTATGGAACTACAAAATCTCAAAGTTTTAGCATGTATCCAGCAGTTTTTTATCTGTGACTTGGACCTTCCATCCAAACTAAACCTCCCTCCAACCCCTACCCTCTGATCAGGGTTAAATGCTTTGTGCAAATTCTGAACAAGTTATTTAGGTCATACTAGGAAAATCTTGTATGATGCTAGATTGTCCCTTTGGCTCTCAAATAGACCAATAGGGTGAACATCGTAAAGAATAAAATAGCACCTTTCAAAAACTGTCTTAAAACTCCACTTATAAAAGATCATATTAATGCACCTATATTGTTGGTTTCAAAACTGAAAGACTAACCAGCTTTAGTTGGAGAGATTTTTCATATGATGTTTAGCATTCCTGGAGTCCCTGAGTGGAGCAAACGGTCAAAGTACTCAGCTGCTAACCAAAGTGTTGGAGTTCAAGTCCAACCGGCGTTGCCTTAGAAGAAAGGCCTGTTGATTTATTTCAGAAAATTAACCATTGAAAACCCTATGGAGCACAGTTCTACTTTGCCACCCACAGGGTAGCCATGACTCAGAGTCAACACCATGACAACTGTTTTGTTTTGATTTTTTTAGAGTCCCTACACATATGAATTCTTATAAAATAAACATAAGCTTGTATTTCAGCTAATGCAAGACTTAGTGATGTGTCTCTGTGTTGCTCAACTGTGCCAAACTGAATAATTTATATTGAATTCTTCCAATCTAGGTACTGAGCCTAAGCATATACCTATTTTCAAGTAAAATACTGTATAAATCGAGGTACTGACATATTTAAAAGCAACAAAATATATAATAGTTTCTTTGTTTGAACACTAATTATGAGCCCGGTACTATTCTATGAATCCTAATAATTAATTTCTCAGGTAGTTAACATTTTGTATCCATTTTTTGGATGAGAAAATTGAAGTATAGATATGTTTAGGCAATTACCCAGAGTTGTTGTTGTTGTTAGGTGCCTTCGAGTCGGTTCTGACTCATAGTAACCCTATGCACAACAGAAACACTGCCCGGTCCTGCGCCATCCTTGCAATCGTTGTTATGCTTGAGCTCATTGTTGCAGCCACTGTGTCAATCCACCTTGTTGAGGGTCTTCCCCTTTTCCACTGACCCTGTACTCTGCCAAGCATGATGTCCTTCTCCAGAGACTGATCCCTCCTGACAACATATCCAAAGTATGTAAGACACAGTCTCACTATCCTTGCCTCTAAGGTGCATTCTGGCCACACTTCTTCCAAGACAGATTTGTTCATTCTATTGGCAGTCCATGGTATATTCAATATTCTTTGCCAACACCACAATTCAAAGGCGTCAACTCTTCTTTGGTCTTCCTTATTCATTGTCCAGCTTTCACATGCATATGATGTGATTGAAAATAGCATGGCTTGGGTCAGGTGCACCTTAGTCTTCAGGGTGACATCTTTGCCCTTCAACTCTTTGAAGAGCTCCTTTGCAGCAGATTTGCCCAATGCAATGCATCTTTAGATTTCTTGACTGCTGCTTCCATGGCTGTTGATTGTGGAGCCAAGTAAAATGAAATCCTTGACAACTTCAGTCGTTTCTCTGTTTATCATGATGCCACTTATTGGTCCAGTTGTGAGGGTTTTTGATTTCTTTATGTTGACATGTAATCCACTGAAGGCTGTGTTCTTTGATCTTCATTAGTAAGTGCTTCAAGTCCTCTTCACTTTCAGCAAGCAAGGCTGTGTCATCTGCATAACGCAGGCTGTTAATGAGTCTTCCTCCAATTCTGATGCCCCATTCTTCTTCATATAGTCCAGCTTCTCGTATTATTTTTTCAGCATGCAGATTAAATTGGTATGGTAAAAGAATACAGCCCTGACACACACATTTCCTGACTTTAAACCAATCAGTATCCCCTTGTTCTGTCTGAACAACTGCCTCTTGATCTATGTAAAGGTTCCTCATTAGCACAATTAAGTGTTCCGAAATTCCCAGTCTTTGCAGTGTTATCCATAGTTTGTTATTATACACACAGTCAAGTTTGTTATTATCCACACAGTCGAACGCTTTTGCATAGTCAATAAAACACAGGTAAACATCCTTCTGGTATTCTCTGCTTTCAGCCAGGGTCCATCTAACATCAGCAATGATATCCCTGGTTCCACGTCCTCTTCTGAAACTGGCCTGAAATTCTGGCAGTTCCCTGTCGATATACTGCTGCAGCCATTTTTGAATGATCTTCAGCAAAATTTTGCTTGCATGTGATATTAATGATATTGTTCTATAATTTCCACATTCGGTTGGATCACCTTTCTTGGGAGTAGGCATAAATATGGATCTCTTCCAGTCTGTTGGCCAGGAAGCTGTCTTCCATATTTCTTGGCATAGACGAGTGAGTACCTCCAGTGCTACATCTGTTTGTAGATATACCACTAATAATTGTTTAAGAGCCAGAATTTCCAGAATCACTGGTCTTACTCCAAAACCACTACACTTATACTACATCTAATAATCAAAATTTATATAATCATAAATACATACTATCTTCACCTGCACCTGGATTTTGAGTTTGAAAAGACCCTTTGCATTGATATGTTTTTCTGATCCCTTCTTACCCAAACCTGTGGGGGCCATTTTGTTCTCTGCAATCCTGTCTACCTCCATTTCACCACAATCACTCATTGTCCAACATTAGGGCCAATCCTAGTTTCTATGCTTATTTCTACCTCAAAATGTTGATGGCTTCCTACTGCCTTAGCGAGTGTTTCTCAAAGTCTGATTTCTAGGCCACCCGTAACACTATTATGTAGGGTGAATGTTTAAAATGTAGATTCTGGACCTCAACTCAGATATACTGTATCAGATACTTCGAGCAGTGAAGGCATGAGCATGAACTCATGTCTAGTTTGATATAGATACAGATGGATATTTATAGTAAAAATTATAGATATGTGTGTATACTTACACACATATGTATTTCCAAGCTCTGTCTGCTGAAAGGGCCTAGAAGCAAAAACACTATAGTAACAACACACACACCCAGCCCTCAGATCTTGATGTCTTTTATTATTCCCAATAAAAGGAATCAGGGCTCTTGGAAAAAAAAAAAAAGACAAAATCAAGAGCGGGGGCAGGGAATAAACAATGCCAGAAAGTAATGCAGTTTTGTAAAAAAAAAAAAAAGCAAAAGATGAGGATATTTCAAGGGGACACAGGAGACAACTGAATTATCTCCCAATGAGCAAAGCTAGAAAAATTTGAATAAGAAAAAAATGCAGTCAAATTATAACCAGAGGTATAAAAAAAATGGTGATGCGATGCTGATATAAATGAATGAGTGAATATAAAAAAAAAAAAAATGAAGTAGAATAGACTGACCTTCCACACAGAATAGTTCAAATAATTTATGTAGATACCGTACTTCAAGGAGGTGGAGTATAACTTCCAACTCCAACCCCCACTCAAAAAATACCATAAAGAGAGTGGTGAGAAAAAAATAAATTTACAGTGGAGAAATCTGACAAATACCAGGTAATCAAGCTTAAGGTCATCAGTGAAAATCGTGTTATAGATTGTACCCTTGTTATGATGTGATGGGAATGGCAGTTTACATCCATGGTCTTCTCAAGTACCCATGCTGTTGTGTACTGATGAATGGGTTCTGACCCATAGTGACCCTCTATGACACAGTAGCCCTGCCCCTAGGGTTTCCTAGGTTTTAATCTTTACAGGAGCAGATAACCAGGTCTTTTCTCCCATGGAGCCTGTGGTAGGTTCCAACCACTGACCTTTCAGTTAACAGCTGAGCTCTTAACCATTGTGCCACCAAGCTTCCTTCAAGAACACATCTCCCCAGTTTAAAACATTAGACAAGCATAGATTTAGAGACATTCTACAAAATATCTGACCAGTTCTCCACAAAACTGTCAAAGTCATCAAAAAAAAGAGAAAGTTTGAGATGCTGTCATAATACAGTGGAGTCTAAAGAGACGTGAAGGTACCCTGGTGGTACAATGTTTAGTTGTGCAACTGTTGACCGAAAGGTTGATGGTTGGAACCCACCAGGGGCTCTTTGGGAGAAAAGACTTGGAGATCTGCTCCTGTAAAGACTAAAAACTCATTGCCACTGAGTCCGTTACAACTCATAGCAACCCTATAGGACAGGGTAGAGCTGCCTCACAAGGTTTCCAAGGCTGTAAATCAAATCTTTAGAGAAGCAGATTGTCATATCTTTTCTCCCAAGAGGTGGCTGGTGGGTTCAATCCACTGACTTTTCAGTTAGCAGCCAAGTGCTTAACCACAGCATCATGAAGTTTAAAGCCTAGAAAACCCTGTGAGACAGTTCTAAGCTGTCTTATATGGTCACTGTGAGTCAGAATCAGCAACACACAGCAAAAACAAAGACACACAATGCCTAAGGTAATTGATATCTGGGATATCACACCACTGTGTCCTGGAACAAAAGGACATTAATTAAAAGCTAAGGAAATCTGAATAAATATGGACTTTAATTAAGAGTAGTATATCAATACTATTTTATTAGTTTTTAAAATGTATCATACTAATGTGAGATATCAACAACAGGGGAAACTGTGTGAGGGATACACAGGCATATCTTTGAAATTTGTTTGTAAGTTTAAAACTATTCTAAAGTAAGAAAAACATTATCTCTATTCCACACCCATTTTTCTTTTACTTTTTAACCATTTGCTGTTGAGTTGACTCTGATTCATGGTAACATGCATGATGTTACCATGAATCAGAACTGTGTTCCATAGGGTTTTCAAAGGCTGATTTTTCAGTAATAGATTGCCAGGTCTTTCTTCTGAGGTATCTCTAGATAGACTTAAACCGCCAGCCTCTTAGTCAACAGCCAAGTGTGTCAAACATTTGACCCACCCAAGAATTTAATTTTCTTCTTAGCACTAATCAGATTATATTTTTGTTTTTCTACTTGGTCATTTTTTTTTTTTTTCCTCTCAATAAATATAAGTTCCTTTAAGGAAGTAATTTTGTTGTTGTCATTCACTTTTGTATCTAAATTAACTTAAAAAGTGTGGGACACATAGGAGGTACTCAAAAAAAATTACTGATTAAAAAAATAAATGAATGAATACCTAGAACATAGTAGGTATGCAACAAATTTTTCATTGTATTGTACCTTTAAAATTTTTTTCCTCCTCTGATTGCAGCACTATCTTCTTTGATTTTGTAATGCTTTCACTCTTCAAAAAATTCCAGAATTACATGTTTTTTCCAGGATGAAACATTTAGCATCTTCGTTTTGAATTTCACTTTTATTTGCACATCCTTTTCCAAATTACACATTGTATAAAGTTCAAGGATTTGGTTCAAAGAATGTTCAAAAGTTTAGTTTTACAAGGTTTTAAAGTATTTTTTGCCCTGTGCAATTTGGTTCTCAAAATGAAAATAAGTTCATTTTTATACCATTAGGAAATGGAGCCAAGGCTAAAACTAATTACAATCTGGCATTAATATTCCCTGAATTCACATTAAACGAAAATGAAATTAACTGTACAATACTTACAAAAAAACTATAAAGCTCTAAGAATGTTTCCTAACACATTTGTTGCTCATTATTTCTTTAAAGAAATTTGACCCATGGTAGGTGGAATTACTTTACTATATGAATAAATTTAATGGTAAGTGAAGATCAGACATTTTTTGTCCACCTTTATTTTTTTTTCTATGCATTTGGAATTCGTAGTTTTCAGTGTGTGAAAATATAAATTATTAGTATTATATAATGCAGGTATTAGGAATCTAGTCCTGTGACAGATGTTTGCAAAACAAAAAGGGGTGAATGTACATGGGGTTTTATTTTCTTCTCACTGAATGCATTTCTCCCCAATAGAAGTGTAAGAATGGACAGCACAGTTTTAAAATAATTATTCTTCTACTAGAATATGTTAACCTGTTGCCATCAAGTGGATTCCGGCTCATATCGATCCTGTAAGACAGAGTAGAACTGCCCCTTAGGGCTTCCAAGGAGAGTCTGGTGGATTTGAACCACCCATCTTTTTGTTTAGCAATCAAACTCTTAACCACTGCACCACCATGGCTCCAGAAGAATAGATAGGAGGTGATTAAAACACTGTGCTAAATATTATCATTTGATTTCTAGATTTCTAGGTTCAGGGCGATGTGTATCAACAACATTAGAGTTCTGTCACTTTGAAACATTCAGGCTTTGTTCGGTTTTATTTCGTTTTTGCCTGTACTGTAAACTTCTAAAATTTTCTGATAAATTCTTTTAAAGTAGATTCTGTGACTAATGGCTAAAATATTTACCTATGAACATAGGACCTAAAACTCCATGTCCTTTACACTTTATAACATTAAATATAGGGTGGAGCCAAGATAACGGAATAGACAGATGCTTCCGGTGAGCCCTCTTTACAACAAAGACCCCCCCAAAAAGTGAAACGAGTATATTTGTGACAAGCTAGGAGCTCTGAGCTTCAAAGGCAAGCTTAGAAAATAAACCGAGGGGCAGGGGAAGGAAGAGAAAGTTCAGAAGTGGAGAGGAGTTACCAGACCTGAATCAAGGGAAGCCCTCAGGCAACATTCCCGGTGCGGCTGCAGCAGCAAGCTGGTACAGCAGTTTCCTCAGGGATAAGCAGACAGCCACACAGCCTACTCACACCTCTGGAACCAAAGAAGAACGGCTCTCTCGGCAAAAGCTAAGTACTTGCGTATATTTTACTGATCCCCTCACCCGCAAGCTGGGTTCAGCAGCTGAATTCCCTGGGCCTGAGATAGTCCCTGTTGAGCACCTAGAGCCATCCTCTCAGCCTTGGAGATGGAAAAAATTTACACTGGGGAGAAAAGATAATTTGCCAGCTCCACTAACCAGGGAAGCTCAGGTCAGAAGAGGCTCCTGTCCAGGCATAAAAGGTCCGTGGACTTTGAGCAGCTTTCCCTTCTGCATGGACCTGTGTGGGCCTTTTTTAGGAGAATAGTCCCTTGTTAGCAAACTCCAACAATTTCAGCTGTGCGGTGGAGAGGTGGGTGTTTGATGTTTGACATTGCTCTGCCTATTAAACAAAGTCCTCACCTACCCATATCAGGGACCTAAGGGCTGGTAGCTCTACTCAGCTCACATAGCCACCTGTGACAGGGGTCCGAGGATAACTGGTACCTCCTAGACCTTATAACAAAAAACATTGGGTGCCCATGGTCCATCTGCAGAACCCACCCGCCAGCACGCTCTGGGGAACAGGGACACGCTTTCCTCAGAGGCACTCGGGGGTTGGTCCTCAGCCCCCTGCCTTGTTCAGAGCATGGCCCCCCTGCCGCAATCAGATATCGGTATATACACCAATCATCCCTGACCTTCCAAGACTGTAGGACAGAGCCTGTACCACACACTTGATGATAAGCTACTTGGAAACCTGAGCTGAATTCACACAAGAAAACTGAAAGGACTCTTAGACTGATATACCTGATAACAGCTCTAGCCAGCTGGGGACAGGACATCAGAGCTCCAAAGGCGAAAATAAACAAGCTAACTCACTCAAGCAACCCATTTGGGTATATCAAAACAAAACAAAGCAAGCAGCTACGACATGGGAAGCAAGCATAAACTAATACAAAAATTTATAGATGGCTCGGAGACAACAGTCAATGTCAAGTCACATAAGGAAACAGATGATGATCACCTCAACAGGCTCTCAAACCAAAGAATCCGAGGATCTCCTAGATGAAAGTGCATTCCTGGAATTACCAGATGCAGAATACAAAAGATTAATATACAGAACCCTTCAAGACATAAGGAAGGAAGTGAGACAATACGCAGAATAAGCCAAGGAACACACAGATAAAGCAATTGAAGAAATAAAAAAGACTATTCAAGAACATAATGAAAAATTTAATAAGCTGGAAAAATCCATAGACAGACAGCAATCAGGAATTCAGAAGATTAACAATAAAATTACAGAATTAGACAACTCAATAGAAAGTCAGAGGAGCAGAACTGAGCAAGAAGGAAGCCAGAATTTCTGAACTTGAAGATAAATCACTTGGCACTAACATATTTGAAGAAAACTCAGATAAAAGAATTTTAAAAAATGAAGAAAACTTAAGAATCATGTGGGAATCTATCAAGAGAAATACGCTAAGAGTGATTGGGGTACTGGAACAGGGAGGGATAACAGAAAATACAGAGAGAATTGGTGAAGATTTGTTGGCAGAAAACTTCCCTGATATTGTGAAAGATGAGAAGATATCTATCCAAGATGCTCATCGAAATCCACATAAGGTAGATGTTAAAAGAAAGTCACCAAGACATATTATAATCAAACTTGTCAAAACCAATGATAAAAAAAGAATTTTAAGAGCAGTGAGGGATAAATGAAAAGTCACCTACAAAGGAGAGCCAATAAGAATAAACTCAGACTACTCGGCAGAAACTATGCAGGCAAGAAGGCAATGGATTGACATATTTAAAAATTGAAGGAAAAAAATTGGCAACCAAGAATCATAAAAAAAATCATTTTTTTTTTTTACATATATCTGGCAAAGCTGTCTCTTAAATATGAAGGTGGAATTAGGACATTTCCAGGTAAACAGAAGTTTAGGGAATTCATAAAACTAAAACAAAACTAAAAGAAGTACTAAAGGGAGTTCTTTGGTTAGAAAATCAATGCTATCAGGTATCAACCCAAGACTATAACGCTGGGCAGAGCAATAAGAAGTCAACACAGGTAGGGAAATCAAGAAAACAAAGCAAGGTTATTAAACATTAATTATAATTTATTGTTAAAAAAATTTAATTGCCTTTCTCGTTAGATAAACTGTAAATTCTTCCTTACCCATAAGTGTGTTCCGAATTCCTTGCTCAGTTTTGAAGCATACATGTTTCTCATTCAGTGGCATGAGTAAATGAGTGAGAGAATGGATGAATGAAGGAGTAACCAGCAGTATCATACAAAGCAGATAAAGAGATAAACTCAGGTCTATCTTTTTTTTTTTTATCTCTCAGTAGGACTATGACTAAAAGAAAATTGCTTGATCTTTCTTAAGATTCAGTTTCTTTATACATAAATAGGATAAATAATGGTTTTATCTCATAGAAGTATTGTCAGAATTAAATGAAATAATGTTTTTAAAGCACTCATTAGAGTGCCAGCCACATAGACCATAACATAAATGCCAGTTATTATTACGGTGTACGACTTTCAAGAGATTAAAATTATTGTCAGGCGTTAACAAAGCGCAGAAGCACAGAACAAGAGTGTGTTGGTAAAACATACAAATCATGGTCTTTGTTTTCACTGTAACAACTGTTGCTCTTTTCATATGAAAATATCCAATTAAATTTTGGAGTTTATGAAATATATGTAAGTATTTGTGTGTATGCTCTTACCACCTCTCACTTGCAAAAAAAAAAAGACAACTCCACATTGTTAATAAGACAAAGCCTAACACCTTTAAGTTATTATAAGAATACATATGCAGGAATTATTTCAACAGGTCATAGTTCATATTGTAGACTCATTATTCTTCATGTATAAGGATGACTTTGTTAGTGTAGTTTAACTCCCTACCCATTCATTTAACTTAATTAGCATTGCAATTCTATAACAATAAGTATCAATACATGGCATGCCAAACCAATAATCTTACTTTTTTTGTTTGTTTGTTTCAAGGGTCTAGTTAAGGTAAGCAAATAAACTCTATTCTGGTTTAACTAACACATGTCAGCAAAAAAATTTTTTTTTTCTATTTCAGCTGAAGAAATGTATGTTATTTCCCTAAAATTTCAGTAAGTCTGAAAAACTAATAGCAGTTTTGACCTATTATAACTTAATTAAATAATTATGTCCTAGTCATGAGGTTTAAGTGTGATGATTATTTACTTCAATAAATATTACCTCTAGCATCACTTTGGATGTCTGAAAACAATACTTGTTGTTTTTAATATCATCTAAAAATATTGAATATTGTTTTCTTAGGCATTATATATTCACCCATTTAGCTAAAAACTAACTCTTTGAATAAGAGTTGTGATAAAATAAAATTTTCTATGCTAGACGTCAGAAAATCAGTCAATGTAATACTCTACATAAATAGAACAAAGAACCACACGATTATCTCTCTGGAAGGAGAAAAAGCATTTCATAAAATTCAACAGCCTTTCTTGATGAAAACCCGAAAGAAGATTGGAATAGAAAGGAACTTTTTCAATATGATTTAGGGCATATATGAAGAGCCAACAGCTAACATAAGTTAACGGAGAAAGACTGAGAGGTTTTTCCTTGAAATTAGGGACAAGACAAAGGTGCCTGCTCTCACCACTTCCTTTCAATATTGTATCAGAAGTCCTAACCAAAGCAATAAGACAAGAAAAAGAAATAGGTATTCAGATATGATCCTATATATAGAAAATCCAAAGGGTTCACAAGAAAACTTTTAGAGCTAACAGAGGAATTTAGCAAAGTTGCAGGATACAAGAACAACAAACAAAAATCAGTTGGGTTTCTACACACCAACAATGAGAAATCTAAAAAGTAAACTAGGGAAACAATTTCATTTACAATAGCATCTGAGAGAATTAAATACCTAGGAATAAAACTAAACAGCGGTGTGAAGGACTTATACAATGAAAGCTTTAAAAAACTACTGAAAGAAATTAAAGAAGACTTAAATAAATGGAAATATGTTCCATGTTCACGGATTAGAAAACTTAACATTGTTAAAATGTCAATACTACCCAAAGTGATCTAAAGATTCAACCCAATCCCAATCAAAATTCCAATATCCTTCTTTATGGAAACAGAAAAACCAACCCTCCACTTTATATGCAATCGCAAGAGGGCCTGAATACATAAAACAATTTTGAAAGAGAAGAACAAAGTAGGAGGACTCACACTTCCTGATTTTAAACCATGGGAATCAAAACATCTTGATACCAATGTAAAAACAGACATTTATCAAAGGACTAGAAATGAGAGTCTAGTAATAAATTCACACATCTAGGTCAGCTGACCTTTGACAAGCGAGCTAATTTCATTCAGTGGGGGAAAGAAGAGTCTTTTCAATAAATGGTTCTAGGAAAATTGGATTTCAACATGCATAAAAACGATATAGGATCCATGTTTCACGTCGTATACAAAAACAAATTCAAAATGAATTAAGGACCTAAATGTGCAAGCAAAAACAATAAAATCTTAGACAAATGAGCAGGGGCAACACCGTCCAGCCTAGCTTTCAACAATGGATTATTTAATATAATAACAAAAGCACAAACAGCAAAAGACAAAATAAATAGGACCTCATAAAAATTAAAAAATTCCATTCTTCAAAAGACTACCAAAAAATGAAAAGACAAGCTACTGACTGGGAAAAAATCTTCAGAAATCATATATCTGATGAGAATCTAATAACCAAAATATATAAAACTTGGATAACTTAACAACAAAAAGACAAATAACTCAATAATAAAATGGGCAAACAACTTGAATAAACATTTTATCAACAAGGACATTCAAATGGCCACCAAACAAATTAAATGATGCTCGAAGTCAGAAGCCATTGGAGAGATACAAATCAAAATCACCAAAGCCAAGAAGTTTTCTGAACACAATCAAGCACTTCAAGGGACAGAGTAGCAGGGACTGGGGTCTGGGGACCATGGTTTTGGGGGACATCTAGGTCAATTGGCATAACAAAGTTTATTAAGAAAATGTTCTGCATCTATTTTGGTGAGTGGCTTCTGGGGTTTAAAAGCTTGTGAGCAGTCGCCTAATATGCATCAATTGATCCCAACTCACTTGGAGCAAAGGATAATGAATAACACCAAAGACACACACCAAAAAATTAGTCCAAGAGACAAAAGGGCCACATAAACCAGAGACTTCATCAGCCTGAGACCAGAGGACCTAGGGGGTGCCTGGCTACAACCAATGACTGTCCTGACAGGGAACACAACAGAGAATCCCTGAGGGAGCAGGAGAAAAGTTTATCGCAGAACTCAAATGCTAGTAAAAACACCAGACTTAATGGTCTGACTGAGACTAGAGACTAGGGGAACACCCCTGAACGCTCTGTTAAACCAGAACTAAAATTATTCCGGGAGCCAAAGATTAAATGGGACCATAAAATACTCGTGAAGAGTGTGCTTCTTAATTCAAGCAAATACACTATACCAAATGGGTGGCTCCTGTCCGGCAGCAGGATGAGAAGGCAGGAAGGGACAGGAGTTGGTTGGAGGAGCACGGGGAACCCCCCAGTGGAAAGGAGGAGTGTACTGTCATATTATAGGGATTGGGACTAGTGTCACATAACAATATGTGTATAAATTTTTGTATGAGAAATTAACTTGAGCTGTAAACTTTCGCCTAAAGCACAATAAAAAAACTAAAATAAAAATCTCAATGAGATACCATTTCGCTCTCACTAGAATGGATAAGATAAAATAAAAATAAAATTAAAAAAAAAAACAGAAAATAAGGAATGTTGGTGAGGATGTGGGGAAATTGGAACCTTTATTCTTTGGTGGTGGGAATGCAAAATGGTACAGCTGTTGTGGAAAACAGAGTAGTGATTCCTTAAAAAACTAAAAATAGAAATACTGTATGGTCCAGCAATTCCATTTCTAGGTATATACCCAAAACACTTGAAAGAAGAGACACCAATGTTCATTGTAGCACTATTCACAATATCCAAAAGGTGGAAACAACGTTAATGTCCACCAACAGATGAACGGATAAACGAAATGCAGTAAAGACATACAATGGAACACTACTCAGTCAGTAGGAGAAATGAAGTCTTGGTACATGCTACAATATGGATGGAGCTTAAAGACATTACACTGGGCAAAGTAAGCCAATCACAAAAAGACAAATATAGTACGACCTCACTTATACAATAAGACAAGAAAAGGCAGACATATACAGACCAAAGTTTATAAATGATTGCCAGGAGCAGGAGGGAGGGGGAGAAGGGGTGTTAAAGGTGTTAGAAAAATCACACTGATTAAGGGTATGGTTGCACAACTGATTATTGTAATTGCTTTCAATAAATTGTTCACCTATAAAAGTTGAATTGGCAAAAGTTGTGTGATAGATGCATTTACAACAACGACGAAAAAAAGAGCAGCTGCTTAAGCTGCTTAGGCGGCTTATGTACAATCAAACACCTGATGTGATTTAGCTCCTTGGTTTGCAGATTTGGGGTCATGGTTTCATGAAACATCCCAGTTAATTGGCCTAATAACATGTTTAGTGCTTTTGTTCTACCTTCTAGTACATCGCATAGTGCTTGAGGTCTTAAAAGCTTCAAGTGGCCACCAAGGCACAACAATTGGTTTCTATTTCATTGGAGCAACGGATGAAGAAGGAGAATCAGGAATAGGAGGAAGGTATGGAATGTGGCTAGTAGCCTCCGTGAACAACTGCCTCATTTATTATGAGACCAGAAGAGCTGGAATGTGCCCAGCTACCATTACTGAACATTTAGATCAAAGCTTCCATAGAAGAATCTTGATCAAAAGGGGGAGAACATAGCACAGAATTTCAAATTCTCATGGACTCTAAAATTTCTGGAGTCATGGAGGCTAGATGAACCCCTGAAACTATTGCACTGAGATAATCTTTAAACCTTAAACCAAAACTATACCCTGAAGTCATCTTAAAACTGAACCACAGTTTAGCTTAACTAGTAAAAAATGTCTTCTTGAGCAATGCTCTTTTAAAAACTATCTATATGGGATCAAATTGACAACACCAACTCAAAAGATTATAAAGGAACTTTGTTGCTATTGTTAGGTACTCTCTGGTGCTTCTAACTCACAGCAATCCCATGTATAAGAGAACAAAAACACTGCCCAGTCCTGCGCCATCCTTATGATTGTTGTTATACTTGAGCCAATTGCAGCCACTGTCAATCCATCTCGTTGAGAATCTCTCTCTTTTTCCATGACCCTCTGCTTTACTAAGTATGATGTCCTTTTCCAGGGACTGATCTCTTCTGATAACATGTCCAAATTATGTGAGACAAAGTCTCACCATTCTTGCTTCTAAGGAACATTCTGGCTATACTTCTTCCAAAACAAATTTGTCCATTCTTCTGGTAGTCCATTCAATATTTTTCACTAACACCATAATTCAAAGCTTTAACTCTTCTTTGGTCTTCCTTATTCATTGCCCAGCTTTCACATGCATATAAACCAATTGAAAACACCATGGCTTGAGTCAGGCCCATCTAGTCCTTGAAGTGACCTCTTTACTTTTTAACACTAACAAGGTCTTTTGCAGCAGATTTGCCCAATGCAATACATCATTTGATTTCCTGACTGCTGCTTCCGTTGGGTGTTATTGTGGATTCAAGTAAAATGAAATCCTTGACAAATTCAATCTTTTCTCCATTTATCATGATGTTGTTTATTGATCCAGTTGTGAAGATTTTTTGTTTTCTTTATGTTGAGGTGTAATACATAATGAAGGCAGTAGTCTTTGATCTTCATCAGTAAGTGCTTCAAGCCCTTTTCACTTTCAGCAAGAAAGGTCGCCTCATCTGTGTAACACAAATTTTTTATGAGTCTTCCTCCAATACTGATGTCCTGTTATTCTTCATATAGTCCCGCTTCTCTGATTATTTGCTCAGCATATAAATTGAATAAATATGGTGAAAAGATACAACCCTGATGCACACATTTCCTGACTTTAAACCTCTCAGTATTGCCTTGTTCTTTTTAAACGACTGTCTCATGATCTATGTAAGTTTTCATGAGAACAATTAAGTATTCTGGAATTCCCATTCTTCATAATGTTATCCATAATTTGTTATGATTCACACAGTCAAATGCTTTTGTATAGTCAATAAAACACAGGTAAATATCTCTCTGGGATTCTCTGTTTTCAGCCATGAACCATCTCAAATCAGCAATGATATACCTAGTTCCACATCCTCTTCTGAATCTGGCTTGAATTTCTGGCAGTTCCCTGTGGATGTACTGCTGTAACTGCTTTTGAATGATCTTCAGCAAAATTTTACTCGAGTGTTCGATCAATGACATTGATCAATAATTTCCCAATTTTGTTGTATCACCTTTCTTTGCAATAGGCATAAATATCGATCTCTTCCTGTTGGTTGGCCAGGTAGCTGTCTTCCAAATTTCTTTGCATAGATGAGTGAGCACCTCCAGCATTGCACCTGTTTTTGAAACATGTCAATTGTATTCTGTCAATTCCTGGAGCCTTGTTTTTACATCAATGCCATCAGTGCAGCTTGGACCTCTTCCTTCAGTATCATTGGCTCTTCATCATATGCTACCTCATGAAATGGTTGAACGTCGACCAATTCTTTTTGGTACAGTGACTGTGTATTCCTTCCATCTTCTTTTCATGTTTCTGGCATCCTTCAGTATTTTTCCCATAGAATCCTTCACTACTGCAACTAGAGGCTTGAATTTTTTCTTCAGTTTTTCAGCTTGAGATTTGCTGAACATGTTCTTCCCTTTTAGTTTTCTAACTCCAGGTCTTTGCACTTGTCACTATAATATTTTACTTTGTCTTCTTGAGACACCCTTTGAAACCTTCTGTTCAGCTCTTCCTCATTTCTTCCTTTTGCTTTAGCTACTCAATGTTCAAGAGCAAGTTTTAAAGTTTCTTCTTACATCCATTTTGATCTTTTCTTTGTTTCCTGTATTTTTAATGACCTTTTGCTTTCTTCATATATGATGTCCTGGATGCCATTCCATAACTCATCTGGTCTTTGGTCATTAGTGTTTAATACATTAAATCTATACTCGAAATGGTCTCTAAATTCAGGAACCTTGAGGTCTATAAATTTATGTTGGAGCCCTGGTGGTGCAGTGGTTAAGCATTTGACTGTTAAACAAAAGGGCACCAGTTAAAATCCACTAGCTGCTCCTTGGAATCCCTATGGAGCAGTACTACTCTGTCCTACAGGGTCCTTATGAGTCAGAATGGACTCCTCAGCTATAGCTGTTTTTGTTTTGTTTTGTTTTGCTTTTAAGCTTACAGTAATGAGGGAGAAACAACTCAGGAATAATGGTTGCACAACACAAAGAATGTAATTGATGTCACTAAATTACACAGGTAGAAATGGTTGACCTGGTGTATGTTTTGCTGTGAATATTCTCAACAACAACAAAATAAATAAATTTTAGGGAAAATAAATGAGTAAATACTGTACAGTTATCCCATAAAAAAAAAACTGTGTTAGTAAGCACAATATCATAGCAGTACCACCACCAACTCGTAGCAGTAGTGGTAATGATAATAGCAGTAATAATAGTTCGTATAGTGTCTTAGTCTTCTAGTACTGCTATAACAGAAATACCAAAACTGGATGGCTTTAAAAAAGAGAATTTATTCTCTTGCAGTCAAGCAGTCCACAAGCCAAATTCAGGGTGTCAGCTCCAAGGGAAGGCTTTCTCTCTCTGCTAGCTCTGGAGGAAGGTCCTTGTCATCAGCTTTCCCTCGGCCTGGGAGCATCTCAGTGCTGGAACCTAGGTCCAAAGGACAATCTCTGCTCCCAGCACTGCTTTCTTGCTTGCTTCTCTCTTTTATATCGCAAAAGAGATTGGCTTAAGACACTATCTAGTCTTGTAGACCTCATCAATACATCTGCTGCTAATCCATCTTATTACATCATAGTGATGGGATTTACAACACATAGGGAAATCACATCAGATGATAAAATTGTATACAATCATACAAGGGAATCATGACCTAGCCAAGTTGACAGATATTTTGGGGGGACACAATTCAATCCATGACATATAGAAAGACTACAATTTCTCAGAAAGATTTTACATACACTATCCTTATTTAATCCTTGCAACAGTCCATGGACAAAATATTATTATCTTCAGTTTATAGAAAAAGAAACCGAGGCTTAAAGCAGTTACGAATGAATGACCCCAGCTCACACAGCATTTTCAATACCTAAGTTCAGCTTCAGAACAGCTGCCAAATAAACCTTTATTGCTTCTGAAGATGTTCATTTTGTCTGTTCCCAATTTTTATTTCAAAAATATAGAGCCTCCTACAGAACAGCAAATACCAATGTTGCTTACACCTATTGAAATGTACCATTTTTTGCCTGAGACTGGCCACATTCCAAAGTTGATGTACACTATTTCAGAAAGGAAAACTATTTCTGTCTTACATCTTTAATGACATGTAAGATTGCGACTTAGCATCAATGGTGTTAAGACGTAATAAGTGACAATTTGGCAATTGGACCCAGCATTGTGACATGTTGGTAGCATATTTCATTGATTCTACAACATATATTGGTAAAAAAAATTGGTACCATGTTTTATTTATTCTGAGATATATATTTTAATATCTCTAAAATCAATGTATATTTTAAAATTTCTGATTTGCCATGATGTATCTGATGTTGTTTTCCTATTTCTTAATGGTTACAAAACTAATGGCATATATTACAATTGATAGAGGTTTGGTGAAATATATTTATAGGAATAAAGACACACATACATATCATCGTTGGTTGTAATGGCAAAATGTTGGAAGCTATATAAAACTCTAAACATAAATTATGACATACTCAGAAAATGGAACACCTTGCAGTCTTTGAAAAAGTAGAACTCTTTAAATTTTATGGAATTATTTTATTGTTTAATATGTGACAAAACAAGTTAGAAACACCACATTCAATTAAAAGTGATATTGTGGATGCTTCAGAGGGGGAGGTTGGATTAAGGAGGGGAAGAAAATCTTGTATCCTATTTTTTAAACTTTCAGATAAATAAATCCATATTTTTTAAATTACTTTAAAATATACTATTCAAAAAAAAAAAACCCATGTGTCTGTCAGTTTGTCGTACTGTGGGGTCTTGTGTGTTGCTGTGATGCTGGAAGCTATGCCACCAGTACTCAGATACCAGCAGTCACCCATGGAGGACAGGTTTCAGCTGAATTTCCAGACTAACACAGACTAGGAAGAAGGACCCAGCGGTCTACTTCTGAAAAGCATCAGCCAGTGAAAACCTTATGAATAACAGTGGAACATTGTCTGATATAGTCCTGGAAGATGAGCCCCCCAGGTTCGAAGGCACTCAAAAGATGACTGGGGAAGAGCTGCCTCCTGAAAGTAGAGTCAACATTAATGACATGGATGGAGTCAAGCTTTTGGGACCTTCATTTGCTGATGTGGCACAACTCAAAATGAGAAGAAACAGCTGCAAACATCCATTAATAATCGGAACCTGGAATGTACGAAGTATGAATCTAGGAAAATTGAAACCATCAAAAATGAAATGAACACATAAACATTGATATCCTAGGCATTAGTGAGGTGAAATGGACTGGTATTGGCCATTCTGAATTGGAAAATCATATAGTCTACTATGCTGGGAATGACAACTCAAAGAGGAATGGTGTTGCATTCATCATCAAAAAGAACGTTTCAAGATCTATCCTGAAGTACAACACTGTCGGTGATAGAAAAATATCCATACGCCTACAAGGAAGACCAGTTAATGTGACTATTATTCAAATTTACGCACCAACCACTAGGGTCAAAGATGAAGAAATAGAAGATTTTTATCAGCTGCTACAATCTGAAATTGATTGAACATGCAATCAAGATGCATTGATAATTACCGGTGATTGGAATGCGAAAGCTGGTAACAAAGAAGAAGGATCAGTAGTTGGAAAATACGGCCTTGGTGATAGAAACAATGCCAGAGATCGAATGATAGAATTTTGCAAGACCAACGACTTCTTCATTGCGAAAACCTTCTTTCACCAACGTAAATGGAGACTATACATATGGACCTCGACAGATGGAACACACAGAAATCAAATCGACTACATCTGTGGAAAGAGACAATGGAAAAGCTCAATATCATCAGTCAGAACAAGGCCAGGGGCTGAATGTGGAGCAGACCATCAATTGCTCATATGCAAGTTCAAGCTGAAGCTGAAGAAAATCAGAGCATGCCCACAAGAGCCAAAATATGACCTTGAATATATCCCACCTGAATTTAGAGACCATCTCAAGAATAGATTTGACACAATGAACACTAGTGACTGAAGACCAGACAGTTGTGTAATGACATCAAGGACATCATCCATGAAGAGCGCAAGAGGTCATTGAAAAGACAGGAAAGAAAGAAAAGACTAAGATGGATGTCAGAGGAGACTCTGAAACTTGCTCTTGAGCGTCGAGCAGCTAAAGCAAAAGGAAGAATTGATGAAGTAAAAGAACTGAACCAAAGATTTCAAAGGGCCTCTCGAGAAGACAAAGTAAAGTATTATAATGACATGTGCAAAGAGCTGGAGATGGAAAACCAAAACGGAAGAACACACTCGGTGTTTCTCAAGCTGAAAGAACTGAAGAAAAACTTCAAGTCTTGAGTTGCAATAGCAAAGGTTTCCATGGGGAAAAAATTAAATGATGTAGGAAGCATCCAAAGAAGATTATACCAAAAAGAATTAGTCGATATTCAACCATTTCAAGAGGTGGCATATGATCAGGAACCGATGGTACTGAAGGAAGAAGTCCAAGCTGCTCTGAAGGCATTGAAGAAAAACAAGGCTCCAGGAATTGATGGAATATCAGTTGAGATGTTTCAACAAACAGATGCAACACTGGAGGTGCTCACTCATCTATGCCAAGAAATATGAAAGAGCTTCCTGGCCAACTGATTGGAAGAGATCCATATTTATGCCTATTCCCAAGAAAGGTGATCCAACCAAATGTGGAAATTATAGAACAATATCATTAATATCACATGCAAGTAAAATTTTGCTGAAGATCATTCAAAAACGGCTGCAGCAGTACATCGACAGGGAACTGCCAGAAATTCAGGCCAGTTTCAGAAGAGGACATGGAACCGGGATATCATTGCTGATGTTAGATGGATCCTGGCTGAAAGCAGAGAATACCAGAAGGATGTTTACCTGCGTTTTATTGACTATGCAAAGGCATTTGACTTTGTGGATCATAACAAACAATGGATAACATTGTGAAGAATGGGAATTCCAGGACACTTAATTGTGCTCATGAGAAACCTTTACATAAATCAAGAGGCAGTTGTTCAGACAGAACAAGGGGATATTGATTGGTTTAAAGTCAGGAAAGGTATGCATCAGGGCTGTATTCTTTCACCATACCTATTTAATCTGTATGCTGAATGGATAATATGAGAAGCTGACTATATGAAGAAGAACGGGGCATCAGGATGGAAGGAAAACTCATTAACAACCTGCGTTATACAAGTAACACAACCTTGCTTGCTGAAAGTGAAGAGGACTTGAAGCACTTACTGATGAAGATCAAAGACCACAGCCTTCAGTATGGATTACACCTCAACATAAAGAAAACAAAAATCCTCACAACTGGACCAATGAGCAACATCATGATAAACGGAGAAAAGATTGAAGTTGTCAAGGGTTTCATTTTACTTGGATCCACAATCAACAGCCATGGAAGCAGCAGTCAAGAAATCAAAAGACTCTTTGCATTGGGCAAATCTGCTGCACAGGACCTCTTCAAAGTGTTGAAAAGCAACGATGTCACCTTGAAGACTAAGGTGCGCCTGACCCAAGCCAAGGTATTTTCGATCGGATCATATGCACGTGAAAGCTGTACAATGAATTGTGGTGTTGGCGAAGAATATTGAATATACCATGGACTGCCAAAAGAAGGAACAAATCTGTCTTAGAGGAAGTGCTGCCAGAATGCTCCTTAGAGGCAAAGATGGTGAGACTTTGTCTTACGTACTTTGGACATGTTGTCAGGAGGGATCAGTCTCTGGAGAAGGACATCGTGCTTGGCAGAGTGCGGGGTCAGCGGAAAAGAGGAAGACCCACAATGAGGTGGATTGACACAGTGGCTGCAACAATGATCTCAAGCATAACAACGATTATAAGGATGGAGCAGGACCGGGCAGTGCTTTGTTCTGTTGTGCATAGTGTCGCTATGAGTAAGAACCAACTCGACAGCACCTAACGACAGCAACAACATTCAAAACAAGCCTTATGGGAAAAAAAATCCTTCTAATTTTGAGATTAATTATTGTTACCTGTCTCCTGAAGAATTCAGAATTAAAGTTTGAAGAATAATAAAAGCTTAAGGAAAAATTTTGAAGTTTTCAGTTAAATTTTAAAGTTTACAGAATATAATCATTACTTTTTTTTCTACCTTGCACCTTTCTCTAAACTGTGTGATATGTATAACGTTTGTTCTGTAATTATTTTCTTACTTATGAAATGTATTTTTTGTATTCAGTTGGTCAGGTAAATGTTATTGCATCATTTCGTATAATTCGTATTTATAAGAAATTAATGTTTTGGTTAAATTCCTGATTATACATTGGAGATATACTTATTTGTTTCAACATTGGCACACTAACATCACTTTTCCCTTTAATTATCTGGGATATATACTATATTCTCTTGACTTTTATGATTTTCTCCAAGATCATTGACTGATAGTCTACCTCATTTTTTCTTTTTTTTTAATTGACATATATTTTCTTTTGATAATTGTTCAGTGATAACTTTTGAGGGCCAGCTGTGTGTTTTACAAGATGTCTAAGCTGTGGAATGTGAAAGGCACATCTTTTCTTTCAGAAGGTAAATTTTTGTTATTGTTAGGTGCCATCAAGTCTGTTCCAGCTCATAGTGAGTCTATACCCAACAGGAGAAAAAACTGCTCAGTCCCGAGCCATCCTCACAACCATTGCTATGCGTGAGCTTATTGTTGCAGCCACTGGGTCAATCCGTCTCATTGGGGGTTTTCCTCTTTTTCAATTTATCCAGCATAGTGTCCTTCTCCAAGGATTGGTACACCCTGATACCACGTCCAAAGTACGTGAGACAAAGTCTCACCTTCCTCGCTTCTAAGGAGCACTCTGGCTGTACTTCTTCCAAGACAGATTTCTTCCTTCTTTTGGCAATCCATGGTACATTCAATATCCTTCACCGTATCATAATTCAAAGGCATTAATTCTTCCTTGGTCTTCCTTATTCATTGTCCAGATCCACGGCTTGGGTCATGCACACCTTAGTCCTCAGAGTGATATCTTTGCTTTTTAACACTTTAAAGAGGTTGTTTGCAGCAGATTTGTCCAAAGCAATACACTGTTTGATTTCTTGATTGCTGCTTCCATGGCTGTTGATTGTGGACTCAAGCAAAATTAAATCCTTAATAACTTTAGTCTTTTCTCTGTGTCTTCTGCTGGGTTCTGTAGAGAAACAAAACCAGTAAAGCATATAAATATATACAGATAAAGATTTATATCAAGGAAGTGGCTCATGCTATTGTAGAGGTTGGAATGTCCCAAGTCTGTGGATCCGGATAGAGGCCTCTCTTGACTCACGTAGCCACAGGGGCTTATGAACCCAAGACTGGCAGGTCAGAGAGCAGGGCTCTTGCTCATAGACTATAAAAATCAGTGAATCCCAAGATTGGCAGGTAAGCTGTTTGCTCAAGTCCCAAGAACCGAAGATCAGACAAACAGGAAGCAACTGCAAGATCCACTGTAGGCAAAAGCCAGAACGTCCACTAATATTCGGATACAGGCCACACACCCAAGGAAACTCCCTTTTATCAGATCCCATCATGGTGGTGATCACGTATAAACACTGAGAATCATGGGCCAGCCAAGTTGCCACACAGTCTTGACCATCATATGCCTTTTTTCATGATGTTGCTTATTGGACCAGTGGTGAGAATTTTTTTTTTTTTTTTTTTTATGTTGAGGTGTAATCCATACTGAAGGCTGCAGTCTTTGATCTTCATCAATAAGTGCCTCAGTTCCTCTTCATTTTCAGCAAGCAAGGTTGTGTCATCTGCATATTGCAGATTGTTTATGAGTTTTCTCCAAACCTGATACCATGTTGTTCTTCATATAGTCCAGCTTCTTGGATTATTTGCTCAGTATACAGATTGAATAAGTATGGTGAAATGATACAACCCTGATGCATGCCTTTCTTGACTCTATACCACACGGTATCCACTTGGACAACTACTTTTTTGTCTAAGTACAGGTTCCTCATGAACACAATGAAGTGTTCTTGAATTCTCGTTCTCTGCAATGTTATTCTTAATTTGTTATGATCCACAGAGTTGAATGCATTTGCATAGTCTATAAAACACAAGTAAACATCTTTCTGATATTCTCTGCTTTCAGCCAAGATCCATCTGACACTGGTAATGATATCCTTCCTTCCACATCCCTCTGAATCCAGCCTGAATTTCTGGGAATGCCTTGTTGATATACTGCTGCAATTATTTTTAATTATTTTCAGCAAAATTTTACTTACATGTGATGTTAATGTTACTGTTCGATAATTTCCTCATTCTGTTGCATTACCTTTCTTTGCAATGGGCACAAATATGGATCTTTTCTAGTTTGTTGGGCAGGAAGCTGTCTTGGAAATTTCTTGGCACAGACTAGTGAATGCTTCTAGCATTGCACCCATTTATTGAAACGTCTCAGTAGGTATTCTGTCAGTTCCTGGAGCCTTGTTTTTTGCAGTCTTCAGTGCAGCTGGGACTTCTTCCTCCATTACCATTTGTTCTTGATCATATACTACCTCCTGAAATACAGTACCTTCAGAATCAAAAGCCTTAACATGATAAATATAACTAACGTCACTGAACTGTACATGTGGAAAACATTGCAAGGCAGACAATTTATTACCTATATATTTATCACAATGATAATAATAAAAAGAGTTAATTGTGTGCATGGTGTTAACTCTAAGCGAGCAAGAGGCAGGATTCTAGAGCCAGAAACCCAGGAAAAAAAACAAATTTTTATACAGTAAAACCTGTGAAAGCTGGAAATTGTATAAGACAAAAACCAGTCAGAGAAGGAAAACTCAAATATTTTCCACTAAAACAAGTGATAGAAAAGTGGTAAGACTGCACCCTGTCACAGGTGGAAAACTTGTGAGACCCAGAATAACAAAGCAGTCCCATAGTGTTCCAGCTTTCACGGGTGTCACTGTTTAAACTGGGAAAAAATGGATGCTGCTTAAGTCAAGTGTTACCTTCTGCATCTATTGTTTGAGTAGCAAGAACTAAAAAAACCTTTGTGGAAACATTCTGAAGTTGTTTGCTATCCTTTACACAGAATCTTCGTTTAGAGAATTTTCTAACCTTCTGTATTGACACGGTATGTTATGTGCTCCAGGGGGCTGTAAAAATGTTCAGGTAATTGTAAAAAGACCCATCTCATTTTTCAGGAAGTTTGTTTTACCCGAAGTTTTATATGACCATTGTGACTTTCCACTTTTATGTTTCCTGTTGAGTCCCTTTGAAGGAATAGTGTATGGTGTCCTTATGTATCTTTAAATTTTTACTATCTGCTCTCACTGAAGAGTAGCAATGATCAAATCTTGCTGAGGTTACTTATTTGGAAACCTGGAAGCATAATATTTAAAAGTTTAAAATTAAATCTGGGAAATCTTGCAGAAGTGACTTAGCACAACCAGGAAGGTATAATCACACCTGAAAATTAAAAATGCAAAGAAAATGCCATGCACACCTCTGCTGTATTTAAGCGTAAGTGTTCCACACAAAATGAAGTGCTGACATTAACATCATCAATGTGTTTATTCTTGTGAAGAGTGAGCATCTCAATGTCATCCTGAATAAATAATGTAGTGTGTGCTGAATTGATCTCTGAAGAAAGTACGTGGAATGTCGCAGGAGGAGCCTCGTTTACTCTGGTGAATAAACTTGCATGCTTGTGTGGGTGTCATATTTATATGCAGATGAACTGAACACCTGGAATCTTAAAAATAAACCATAAGCTACTGACAAACTTCTCTTTGCATTTAGTCTGCTGGTATGTAAATAGTCACTGAAGGAATGTCACCCATTAGAAACTAATACTTTGTAATTATTTTTTCTAGTGTAAAAGAACACAGAAACTCACAGGATTAAGAAGACTTAGCAAGGGTTTATGTGTATCTGGAAACCAGGTGGTATACTGGTTAAGGGTTTGGCTGCTAACCAAAAAGGTCGGCAGTTCAAATACGCCAGCCACTCCTTGGAAATCCTATGGGGCAGTTCTACTCCCTCCTGTAGGGTCGCTATGTGTAGGAACCCACTCGACGGCAACGGGTATGTATACATATATTTCTTCCGTTTTCTTCCTTAAACTACTTATTGATTTACATATAAATTCTCCATTTTCCAAGGATATTATTTAAGAAGTTTTGTGACATTGACTTTTCCCGTTTCTAAACTTCCTAATGAGTATCTAAAAGCAGCATGAATAGAATGGACAGAACTAGTCCTACAGGGTTTTGAATGCAATTCAAAACAGTCGCCACTAGATGGCGGTAGAAGTTGAGTAGCCATACTTTTGATAGTAAGAGTTGTAGACATAAAAAACGCAAAGCATACAGACGTCCAAATTATAAGCAAATACAGCAAGACATGTCGGGTAGGCCTGGGGTCTACCACAATTCATTCCAACCTCTAATATCTGAACTTGAATTTGAGGATTAAGAGCTGTTATCAAATGGAGTTTTCTCCTTCCCCTTTTTGTATGTATTGATTTATAGCTGCGGAATTTACATTATCGGCTAAAGATTCATTTGAGGTTAAAAAAAGAATTACATTCAATCCACACTGAAGTTCCATTATATCAAATATTTTGTGGATGAGTTTGGACTGAGAACAGTTAAACGATCTACACAGTAAGACTCTACTGTGGTGACTGAAATAGTACCAAGCTTTGGGAAAATGAAAGGAAACCAATGATATGTCTAGGACCAGAACTAAATGTCATCTAGTCACCATGTCACCAGTCGTGTGGTCATGGCGGTGTTTTGAAAGAACTATCCATGTAATTCTGTTTACTTCAGTGGCCGTGTAAATGGAAAGGAATTCATCTTTTATAGCTGTAATTTTTGATCCCTAGGCAATTGTGGAATACTTCCTGACTGCGTGTAGTACAGATCTAGGCAACATTCTTTCTCATACATTACAGCAAGCAGTGGTGTGTGGTTAACAGGAATGCCTGCGGTGTTCATGGCTTTCTGATTTCATAGGGAGTTGCCAGAGAGGAGGGCCAGTGCTGCCCAGTTTCCTCACACACAGAGGAAGCAGATATGCTTGGGGCAATTAGAACTCAATCAGAGCAACGGTGCCTTGGGGCTTTTGGGCCCTTCAGCTTTTCAAGGAGGTGCTTGCTTTCCCACTGAAGACACCAATGGCAAGTAATGGCTTGGCCTCATTTGCATCAACTTTGGGGATTTCCAGAAATTTGAAGACAGCAGTTCTTAGTTAAGACTAGCCTCCCTACAGTTAATAATTAGAGCATGAGGGCACAGCGATTTGAGTTATTTCTATAGATGCAGCTTCCTCAGCACCCACGGACTTGTGAAACTTGGAACTCGTACGCTATTCATCCATACGAATAATTATTAAAATTTTCAAGAAGAGAATTCATTGTGTTCTCATCTTGAGTAAAACTATCTTTTGTTTCTTAAATCTGAAGAGCTAGTCAATGCTTGACTCAAAGATGAGTTTTCTCTGTTGCTCGCATATACCAGAGTACTGTTGTTGCTTGAACATAGAGTTTGAATTATGAATGTTGTTTTTATTCTATCTTAAAAAAAAAAAAAGTTTTTGTGCTATTGTATTTCACATATCCTTTTGCTCTTACCTGTATCTCCCGAAATGAAATGAAACCGTGAATTTCATTGCCGAGGCTTCTGTTTCTGGCATCCCACCTGAATATTAGAATGTTTTTAACTATTTAAAGAAGAGGCCTAATAATGTGTTTAGTGCTTCTGTTCTACCTCCTAGTTTGTTATATATTGCCTGGGGTCTTAAAATCTTGCAAGCAACCATCCAAGACACAGCAATGGTCTCTATTCCCCTGGACCAACAAAGGAAGAAGGACAGTCAGGAATAGGAGGAAAATATGCAGTGTGTGGCTAACTGTCTCCATGAACAACTGCTTCCTTTGCCATGAGACCAGAAGAACTGGATGGTGCCCGGCTACCATTACTGAACATCTTGACCAAAGACTTTGTGGAAGAATCCTGATCAAAAAGGGAAAAATACAGAACAGAATTTCAAATTCTCATGAATCCCTGAAACGATTGCCCTGAGATAACCTTTAAACCGTAAACCAAAAAATATCCCGTAAAGTCTTCTTAAAACCAAACAATAGTTTAGCTTAACGAGCAAAAAATATCTATCTTGAGCTTAACTAGCAAAAAATATCTACCTTGTACTATCTGTAAGGGGTTATAGTAACTCAAGAGGTTAGATAGAAAGCTTAGGGGGCAGGGTGTTTATGTTAATAGGGGAGGAACAACTCAGAAAAGGAGAGTGAGAATGGTTGTACAACTTGAAGATTGTAATCAACATGGCTGAATTTTGCATATAGAAATGGTTTAATTGGTGTATGTTTTGTTGTGTATATTCTCAACAACAACAAAATAAACTTTAAAAATTTTGAAAAAATAAAATAAAAAGTTAGTATTTGTCTTTAAGGAGCCGTGGTGGTGCAGTGGTTAGGGTAATTGACTGCTAACCAAAAGGCTGGTGACTGGAAACCACCAGGGCCTCTGTGGGGGAAAGATGTGACAGTCTGCTTCCACAGAGATTTACAGCCTTAGAAATCCTATAGGGTCGCTTTGAGTAGGAATCGACTTGACAGCAGTGGGTTTGGTTCTTGGTTTTACTTGTCTTTAAGATGGCATTGAAATAGCACCATGTTGGAACATATTATAGAAGCAGCTAAAGAGCTAATGAGAAATGGCAGTGAGAGAAAGAGAGAATGAGAGATTGACATGAGTCTAGAAACAGAAATTGAGAGAAATATGTAGACAGGACCTGGAGCAAGGCAAAGCATAGGGCAAAACGCCCCAAGTGAAAGACCTGAGGGAAAGAAACAGAATCTCTCAACATATTAAGGTTCTAGTCTTGAAAATGAAGAGGCTCTGGGCAGAACTAATAGGCAAACTCTTGAGGATAATTGGCTTCACAGACAATTCATAAGGGATGACCATACATGAATATTAGATGATCAAAAGAAATAAAATTCTGTAAATGTGAAAGGGAAACATCTCAGCTAACTAGTTTACTGTGAGCAAGAGATTAGAAATAGAGTGTATTTGTGTGTGTGTCTGTGTGTATTTGGATATCTACATAACTAGAATTTTATTATGACTAGAGGAATAATACAGTTTTTGTAATACAAAGAAGCTAGAGAGAGAGAGAGACTGGTGAATATTCAGGCTATTGTCTGGATATGGTGTTGTTAGGTGCCATCCAGTGGATTCCAACTCATAGTAAACTTATGTACAACAGAATGAAACAGTCCCTAGTCCTGTGTCATGCCAACCATCCTTTTTATGCTTGAGTCTATTGTTGCAGCCACCATGTCAATCCATCTCGTTGAGGGTCTTCCTCTTTTTCGTTGACCCTGAACTCTACCAAGCAAGATGTCCTTCTCCAGGGACTGCCTTTCCTGACAACATGTCCAAAGTATGTAAGAAGTAGTCTCGCACCCTTGGTTCTAAGGGGCAAGGTAATATTACCGGGTATAAGTAATATTAAATAACAGTGACAAGACACAATAGGAATTACTATCAATTGAGAATATAAAAGGATTATTGGATTTAGAAGATATTTATAGCTTTTTAGGTCAAATTATATGTATTTACTATTGTAACACCTCTTAATATGTTGGCAAATTACATGCCAAAGTAGCAATGTAAAGTTCACACTAGTGAGTACTCCTTCTAAACATATTTGCCACCATTATGTAACTTTTTTTTTTATGTTTTTCCAATTTAAGATATGAACACAGTATTGTGACTCTTTACATTTGCATTTCTTTGGTTCCTGATGACGGTGAAAAATTTTCCAAATGTATGGTGGTCATTTGTATTTCATCTTGCAATTGTCTTTTTCATATATATATATATATATATATGTAATTTTTTTTTTGGTTAGGATTTTCATGTTAATTTAATATATTGGATAAATAATTATAAACAGTTGCCACAAACCATTTGAGGAAACTGTTTTCATTCAGCAAAATGTCTTGAAAAGTTGTACTCAAGCAACATGGCTTAGAAGGAAACAACAAAATGATAGTTAAATTACTTTGCCAGAGAAATAAACAATAAATCAGGATAAAAGACAGAAGAAAAGAGGAGGGGAACGTGGGAAGAGAGGAGAGAAAAAAAAAAAAGGAAAACAATCGGGAGGTTCTAGCCTGATAGGAAAGGTAGTAAGCAACAATTTTCCAGTGTCAAAACGGCCTAAGACTCTTAAGAACCGAGCTTTCTCATAGTCACAGTTTCTGTTGCTACAGTGACTCTGGATCCTATTAATCGAAAGAAAATGATAGTATAATCCTCAGTGAACTTAAATAATTTGGGGGACAGTATTGACGCTACCACTGGAAGCAGGATTATGACTTTATTCTCTAACTAATCATGTTTTTATCATAAAATTGTGTTTTTACCTCAGTTGACCTTCAGGTTGGCATATAATTAAGAGCATAGGTTCTGGAACCTGTCTGCCTTGGTTCGTATTCCAGATTCCTCAGTTACTAGCCTTGTGCACTTAATCTCAGTAAACCTCAGCTCATCTGTCAAATGCAAATAATGGTACCTACATCACAGGATTCTTATAAGGATTAAGTGAAATAATCCTAATAAAATCCTCAGATTGGCATCTGACACAAAGTTAGCGCTCATTAAATGTCAACAATTATTTGCGTCTTTCCCTGTGCGTGTGTATATTACACAACTCACAACTGGGGAGAAGAATTTCTCATGGAATAGAACTTTGTATCCTTTATTTTTCATTGAACATTGTAGTATGTCTTTTCTATGTGCTTTAAAATTTTCAGACTATAACTTTAATGCTATTATAAGGAAATATTTTATTTAATATTTTACATTTGTATATACATATATATACGTATAGACAGACATAGGGATAAGATTCAAGAATATTTGAATGAAATTATTTTAATTTATATTTATTTTAACCCAAAGCTTGGCAGTTTGAATCCCCCAGCTGCTCCTTGGAAACCCTATGGTGCAGATCTACTCTGTCCAATAGGATCACTATGAGTCGGAATCAACTCGATGGAAACGGGTTTGGTTTTTGGGAATCAAGTATTTTTTTTACCATTTACTGGCATTTACATTACTTCATTTTTTTATTAAACTGTTCATATCATCTTTTATTTTTTTAAGTTGTGATTTTAGCATTTGACCAATATTTTTAACATTACTGGAATAAGAAAATATGCATTATGCTCTAAACAAATAACTATCATATGCACTATTTTATTTGATCTGTTGCCAATTTGAGGATTGCCTGATATTTTATTTTTTAATTCATTTGTTTGCTTATATTCCGAAAATTTTAATATCTTCAGTATTAAGGTATCTTAGAGAATGTTGACATTAAAGTTGGAGACCTAAAAGGAAGTTAAGCCTGTGTCTAAAATTAATGATATTTAACATAACAATTGCCTCCATATTTACTCAGATTAGACCATAAATTTTAATCTAAATTCTAGCATTGAAATTGGCAAAAAATGTCCTGGCCAATTAGGATACTTAGAAACTGTATAAAACCAAAACAATTACTCTAGATTAAAAAAAATACATATATACTGGAAAACACCTATTTGTTTTGAAAAACAACATATGCACTAATTTTTTTTCTAAAAGGCTATATATTTTGCTTGTCTTATTATGAAAAGATTTTGAACAACACAGTATCCCCTAAATCTGTTCAAAGAACTGCGTTTTAGTCTATGTACAGATTTCGCATGAGCACAGTGAAGTGTTCTGGCATTCCTGTTCTTCACAATGTTATCCAAAATTTGTTATAACCCACACAGTCTTTTCACAGTACTTTTCATAGTCCATAAAACACAGATAAACATCTTTCTGTTTTCCTCTGCTTTCAGCCAATATCTATCTAGCACTGGCAACGATATCCTCCTTCCAAATCCTCTTGTGAATCAGGCTTGAATTTCAGGCAGTTCCCTATGGATGTATTGCTACAACAACTTTTGAATTATCTTCAACAAAATTTTATTTGCATGTGATATTAATATTATTTGATAATTTTCACATTCGATTAGATTGCCTTTCTTGGGAATAGGGGCAAATATAGATCTCTTCCAGTAGGTTGGGCAGATAGGTGTCTTCCAAATTTCTTGGCATAGACGAGTGAGTACTTCCAGACTTGCATCTGTTTATTGAAACATCTCAATTGGTATTCCATCCATTCCCAGAGCCTTGTTTTTCACCAGTGCCTTCAGTGCAGCTTGGAATTCTTCCTTCAGTACCATTCGTTCCTGATCATATGCTGCCTTTTGAAAGGGTTGAATGTCAATCAATTCTTTTTGGTATAGTGACCCTGTGTATGCCTTCCATCTTCTTTTCATGCTTCCTGCATCATTTAATATTGTCTCCATAGAATCTTTCAATGTTGGAGGCTTGAATTTTTTCTTCAGTTCTTTCAGCTTGAGAAATGCCAAGAGTGTTTTTCCCTTTTGGTTTTCTATCTCCAGGTGTTTGCACATGTCATAATACTTTATTTTGCCTTCTTGAGGCACCCTTTGAAATCTTCTGTTCAGCTCTTTTACTTCATTATTTTTTCCTTTTGCTTTAGTACTTGACTTTCAAGAGCAAGTTTCAGAGTCTTTTCTGACATCCATTTAGGTCTTTTCTTTCTCTTCTGTCTTTTTAAGGAGCCAATTCTTTCTTTAAGTCCTTGATGTCGTTCCACAACTCATCTGGTCTTCCTTCATTAGTGTTCAACACGTCAAATTTATTCTTGCAATGATCTCTAAATTCAGGTGGGATATACTCAAGGTTGTACTTTGGCTCTTGTAGACTTGTTCTAATTTTCTTCGTTTTCAGCTTGAACTTGCATATGAGTAATTGATGGTCTATTCTATAGTAGGCCTCTGGCCTTGTTTTGACTGAAGATATTGAGCTTTTCCATTGTCTCTTTCCACAGATGTAGTAAATTTGATTCTGTGTATACCATTAGGCAAGGTCCATGTGTATAGTTGCCGTTTATGTTGGTGAAAAAAGGTATTTGCAATGAAGAAGTCGTTGGTCTTACAAAAGTCTATCATGTGATCTCTGGCATTGTTTCTATCACCAAGGCCATATTTCCAACTACCAATCCTTTGTCTTTGTTTCCAATTTGATTTGATCAATTTCAGACTGCAGAAGTTGGTAAAAATCTTCAACTTCTTCATCTTCGGCCTTAGTGGTTGGTGCCATAATACCTTAGTGGTATTGGCCATTTTGAATTAGACAATCATATGATCTACTATGCCAGGAATGACAACTTGAAGAGGAATGGCATTGCATACATCATCAAAAAGAACATTTCGAGATCTGTCCTGAAGTACAACACTGTCAGTGATAGGATAATATCCATATGCCTACAAGGAAGACCAGTTAATACGACTATTATTCTAATTTACACACCAACTACTAAGGCCAAAGATGAAGACATTGAAGATTTTTACCAACTCTGCAGTCTACTAACAGAAAACTGCCCTTCTAATTAGGTTTCTTTTGAACATCTTTATGTGGATCCATTACTGGCTCCTGCAGAAGAAATTGGTATGTGGAAAAAAATATGATTATTCTCAGGAATCTAGGAATATGGATGGGACCTAAAGTTCTTTCAAAGTCCCTACAAATTCCTGTGATGAAAGCATTACATGTGAACTCCCACTTAGAGAGAGAAAAGATGATAGAGCTATTAAACAAATATCGGTGGGGGCATTTTTGAGATGCTCCTGACCAAGTTGCCCAGCAATGCTCTGTTTGCTCCAACTTTAATTCAGGGAAGCCTTATATAGTCCCACCTGGGAGATACCCCTTGCTTTTAGGACCTATGCTTGAATGGAAAATTGATTTTATTCATCTTTTGCCCTCTAATGATTATAAATTTGTGTTAGTAATTATTTGTAGATTCTCACATTGGGTGGAAAGTTCTCCTAGCCATTGAGCCAAGGACAATTTTGTAGCAAAAAAAATTAGGTGATATTATTTCTATCTGGGGAGTTCCCAAGACCCTCTCCAGTGACATGGGACACTTATTTCACCAGACACTTAATAAGGTAAATATATAAAAATTTTTCCTATTTTTTCAAAGGTTTCATTGCCACTCTCATTCTCAATCATCTGGCCTAGTAGGAAAGAATGTATGGTATTATACGAACTTAATTGGCTAAATTTTCCTCATCCTCACATTTATCCTGGATCTAAGTACTCTCTCTTGTTCTTTTAAATGTAAGATCTACTCCCTTGGTACTACACAAGTTAACCACATATGACATCATTACTGGATATTCTATGACCCTGCCTTATTGGTCAGCTTGGACTGACTCCAATCTAATTCAAATCAGTTTATTGAAATATTACCAGTTCCTGATTCAATACTTCCAGGAGTACTCTCCACAACTGAAAGCAGTCTTTCACTGCCAGAAATTGGATATATCCCAATTGCCCTCTATACAACCTGGAGATTATATTTATTGGAAAAAGCAGCCTCACTGGAAAAGTTCATACTTGGCCCTTTCATTAACCGTTATGCTGCTAAGTTACAGGGAGTTTAGACTTGAATATATCTGTTCCAGCTAAAGAAATCCAGAGTTGCCTCTACCTGGACTGTTCAGCCTGCAGAACTCAAACTAAAATTCAAATGCCCTGTTGGTCAGAAGCAGATGACTGTGGAAGCAAATGGCTCTCCCAAAAATCACAGAACAAGATCCCATATAGACTAATGAAATAGTTAGACTTTCTTTGACACTTACTGTTTTAAAAATTACCTTCTTTTGCCAATTAAGTTTCATTGATTCGTAAGGTAAAAATTTCAACTGTTTTCCCTCTTAATGATATTCATCCTTACCTTAGTAATTCTTAACCCTTTTGTAGTCTTAATAATCATATTGTCCTGTTTCAACTAGATAATTCCTCATGCATTTTTGGACTGAAATCTTAAGAGTTATAGTGTTTGCCGTTCTTTTCCCAGTTGCTGTGTTACACTATTTTTGTTTAGATATTTTTGATATTTGCTTTGATATTTTTTCCATACAAATAAATGAGAGGAATTTGTTTTATGATGGTCATTATTTTTATGATATTTGCCTTGCTATGTTATTTTTAGTTAGTTTTTCCTTCATTATGAAGATTTTTCTTATTCTACTATCTTTTCTAATTCCTGGCATAAAAATGCCTTTGTCAGGGGGCGGGTCCAAGGTGGCAGAGTAGTCAGATGCTTCTGGTTAACCCTCTTACAACAAAGACCCAAAAAAAAAAAAAAAAACAAGTGAAAAGATTACTTTTATGACAAGCTAGAAGTCCTGAATATCAAAGGCAAGTCCTGAATATCAAAGTCAAAGTTAGAAAATGGACCGAGAGGTGGGGGAGGGAGAGACGGTTCAGAAGTGGAGAGGAGTTGCTGGACCTGAATTGCCAGGAGCACTCAGGCACCGTTCCCAGGAGCAGCTGCGTTGGGCTGATGGTAGCGTACAGCCACAGTTTCCTCAGGAGAAACATCCAGCTCTCAAACCAGAGAAGAATGGTGCTCTAGGCAAAAACTAAGTACTTGTGTATATTTTACCATGTCCCCTGCCCTGAAGCCGGCTTCAGTGGGTGTTGATTTCGTAGGGCCTGAGACAGGTTCTATTGCGCTCCCTGAGCCATTCTCTGAGCCTTGGGGGAAAAGATATTCTGCCAGCTCCACTAACAGGGGGAGCTCAGGACAGAAGCAGCTCCTGTCCAGGCATAAATGGTCTGTGGACTTTGAATAACTTTCCCCCCTGCATGGACTTGTTTGGGCCTATTTCAGGAGACTAGGCCCTTGTTGGCAAACTGCACCTGTTTTAGCTCTGTGGTGGAAAGGTGGGTGTTTGATGTTTGACACTGCTTTGCCTATTAAATAGGGTCCTCACCTACAAACATCGGAGGCCTAGGGACTGGTGGCTCCACTCAGGTCACAGAGTCATCCACAACTGGGGCCCAAGGATAACTAGGACCTCCCAGTCCTTACAACCAATACCATTGGGTGCCCAAGGTCCATATGCAGAGCCCGCCCACCTGTATGGTGTAGGGAACAGGGACACACTTTCCTCACAGGAACTCAAGAGATGGTTGTGAGCACCCTGCCTTGTTCAGAGCATGACCCCCTGCTGCAACAAGATACCAGTACCTACAGCAATTACTCCTACCCTTCTAAGATCATAGGACAGAACCTGTAGCACACATACTTGATGATAAACTATCTGGACACCTGAGCTGAATCCATACAAGAAAAGTGAATGGACTCCTAGGCTCATATACCTGATAACAGATCAAGCAATCTGGTGACAGAAAGTTAGAGCTTCAAAGGTAAAAATAATCAAGCAAGATTACTCAAGCAACTTATTTGGACATATCAAAACAAAACAAAGCAAGAAGCTAGGATACAGTAACCAAACAGAAAACAAGCTAATACTTGTAGAAGGCTCAGAGAAAAGAGTCACTATCAAATCACATAAAGAAGCAGACCGTGATCCCTTCAACAAGCTCTCAAAACAACGAATCAGGGGAGCTTCAGATGAATGTGCCTTCCTGGAAATACCTGCTGCAGAATACAAAAGATTAATATACAGAACCCTTCAAGACATCAGGAATGCAATCAGGCAATATGCAGATCAAGCCAAGAAACACACAGATAAAGCATTTGAAGAAATTAAAAAGGTTATTCAAGAGCATAATGAAAAATTTAATAAACTGCAAGAATCTACAGAGAGACAGCAATCAGAAATTTGGAAGATTAACAATAAAATTACAGAATTAGACAGCTCAATAGAAACTCAGAGGAGCAGAATTGAGCAAGTGGAAGGCAGGTTCAGTAACCCTGAAGATGAAGCACTTCCCAGCAATATACTTGAAAAAAATTAGATAAAAGAATTACAAAAAAAATGAAGAAATCTTAAGAATTATGTGGGACTCTATCAAGAGAACCTATGAGTGATGGGAATACCAGAACAGGGAGGGATAACAGAAAATACAGAGTGAATTGTTGAAGATTTGTTGGCAGAAAAATTCCCTGATATACTGAAAGATGAGAAGATATCTATCCAAGATGCTCATCAAACTCCACATAAGGTAGATGTCAAAAGAAAGTCACCAAGACATATTTAATCAAACTTGGAAAAAACCAAAGTTAAAGAGAATTCTAAGAGCAGCTAGGGATAAACGAAAAGTCACCTACAAAAGAGAGTCAATAAGAATAAGCTTGGGCTAGTTAGCAGAAACAATGTAGGCAAGAAGACAGTGAGAAGGATTATATAAAGTATTGAAGGAAAAAAATGGCAGCCAAGAATTATATATCCAGCAAAACTGTCTCTCAAATATGAAGGTGAAATTAGGAACTACCAGATACACAGAAGTTTAGTGAACTTGTAAAACCAAACCAAAAGTACATGAAATACTAAAGGGAGTTCTCTCGTTAGAAAATCAATAATATCAGGTATTGACCCAAGACCAGAACACAGGACAGAGCAAACAGATGTCAACCTAGAAAAAGAAATCACAAAAACAAATCAAGATTAAAAAAAAAAAAAAAACTCAAAACAGGGAAAAAATGATGTCGTTGTGTAAAAAAAGACATTAAAACAATAAAGTGTGACTAAGAAGTGTAGTCAAAGATCTTTCATATGAAGAGGAAGACAAGGCCACGTAAAGAAATAATAGTTAGATTTAAACTTAGAAAAATAGGGGTATATATTAAGGTAACCACGAAGGAGACTAAGAAGCCTACTTATCAAAATAAAATACAGGAAAATAATAGAGACTCAGCAGAAACAAAATCAACTACAAGGAATGAGAGGAAAAGATAATATGTAAAGATAAGCTACTCAGCACAAAAAATTCAGTGGGAAAACGAAACTGTCAACACATACACAAAAGACATCCAAATGACACCACTAAACTCATACCTATCCATAATTATGCTGGATTTGAATGGACTAAATGTACCAATAAAGGGATGGACAGTGGCAGAATGGATAAAAAACCATGATCCGTCTGTATGCTGCCTATAAGAGACATGCCTTAGACTTAGAGACACAAACAAACTAAAACTCAAAGAATGGAAAAAATGTATCAAGCAAACAACAATCAAAAAAGAGCAGGAGTGGCAATATTAATTTCTGAAAAATAGGCTTTAAAGTTTAATCCACCACAAAGGATAAGGAAGAACACTCTATAATGATTAAAAGGACAATGTATCAGGAGGATATAACCATATTAATATTTATGCAACCAATGACAGGACTGCAAGATACATAAAACAAACTCTAACAGCATTGAAAAGTGAGATAGACAGCACAAAAATTATCATAGGAGACTTCAACACACTATGTTCTGTGAAAGACAGAATATACAGAAAATGCTCAGTAAAGACATGGAAGATCTAAATGCCACAATCAACCAACTTGACCTCACAGAATATACAGAACACTCCACCCAAAAGAAGCCAAGTATACTTTCTTCTGCAACGCACATGGAACGTTCTCTAAAATAGACCACATATTAGGTCATAAAGCAATGCTTAGGAGAATCTAAAAAATCAAAATATTACTAAGCATTTTCTCTGACCATAAGGCCATAAAAGTAGAAATAAATAACAGAAAAAGCAGAGAAAAGAAATCAAACACTTGGAAACTGAATCATACCCTGCTCAAAAACGACTGGGTTATAGAAGACATCAAGAATGGAATAAAGAAATTCATAGAATCTGATGAGAATGAAAACACTTCCTATCAGAACTTTGGGACACAGAGAAAGCAGTGCTCAAGGTCAATTAAAAGCAATAAATGCACACATCCAAAAAGAAGAAAGGGGCAAAATCAAAGAATTATCCCTACAACTTGAACAAATAGAAAGAGAGCAACAAAAGAAACTGTGAGGCACCAGAAGAAAACAAGTAATAAAAATCAGAGCAGGATTAAATGAAATAGAGAACAGAAAAACAATGAAAGACTTAAAAAGACCAAAAACTGGTTCTTTGAAAAAATTAACAAAATTGATAAACCACTGGCCAAACTGACAAAAGAAAAACAGGAGAGGATGCAAATAACGAGAATAAGAAATAAGATGGGAGATATTACAACAGACGCAACTGAAATAAAAAGAATCATATCAGATTACTAAGAAAAATTGTACTCTAACGAATTAGAAAACCCAGAAGAAATGGATGAATTTCTACAAACACACCACCTACCAAAACTAACACAAACAGATGTAGAACAACTAAATAAACCCATAAGAAAAGAAGAGATTGAAAATGTAATTTAAAAAATCCCAAGAAAAAAAAGCCCTGGCTTGGATGGTTTCAATGCAGAGTTCTACCAAACTTTCAGAGAAGAGTTAACACCACTACTACTAAAGGTATTTCAGAGCATAGAAAAGGACGGAATACTCCCAAACTCATTCTATGAAGCCACCATGTTCCTGATACCAAAACCAGGTAAAGACTCCACAAAAAAAGAATATTACAGACCTATATCCCTCATGAACTTAGATGCAAAAATCCTCCACAAAATTCTAGCCAATAGAATTCAACAACATAACAAAAAAAAATAATTCACCATGACCAAGTGGGATTCGTACCAGGTATGCAGGGATGGTTCAACATTAGAAAAACAATTAATGTAATCCATCATATAAATAAAACAAAAGACAAGAACCACATGATCTTATCATTTGATGCAGAAAAGGCACTTGACAAAGTTCAACACCCATTCATGATAAGAACTCTCAGCAAAATAGGAATAGAAGGAAAATTCCTCAATATAATAAAAGACATTTATACAAAGCCAACAGCCAGCATCATACTAAATGGAGTCTAAAAGCACTTCCCTTGAGATCAGGAGCCAGACAAGGATGCCCTTTCTCACCATTCTTATTCAACATTGTGCTGGAGGTCCTAGCCAGAGCAATTAGGCTAGATAAAGAAATAAAGAGCATCCGGATTGGTAAGGAAGAAGTAAAACTATCTCTATTTGCAGATGACATGATCTTATACACAGAATACCGTAAAGAATCCTCAAGAAAACTACTGAAACTAATAGAAGAGTTCAGCAGAGTATCAGGATACAAGATAAAAAAAAAAAATTTTTTTTTTTTTTTTTAATCTTCAGTTGGATTCCTCTACACCAATAAAAAGAACATCAAAGAGGAAACCATCAAATCAATACCATTTACAGTAGCCCCCAAGAAGATAAAATACTTAGGAATAAATCTTACCAGAGATGTAAAAGACCTATACAAAGAAAATTACAAAACACTACCTCAAGAAACCAAAAAAGACCTACATAAGTGGAAAAACATGCCTTGCTCCTGGATAGGAAGACTTAACATTGTAAAAATGTCTATTCTATCAAAAGCCATCTATAGATAGAATGCAGTTCCGATTCAAATTCCAACGACATTTTTTAATGAGATGGTGAAACAAATCACCAACTTCATATGGAAGGGAAAGAGGCCCCCAATAAGTAAATTTTACTGAAAAAGAAGAACAAAGTGGGAGGCCTCACTCTACCTGATTTTAGAACCTGTTATACTGCCACAGTAGTCAAAACAGCCTGGTACTGGAACAACAACAGATACATAGACCAATGGAACAGAATTGAGAATCAAGACATAAATCCATCCACATATGAGCAGCTGATATCGGACAAAGACCCCAAGTCAGTTAAATGGGGAAAATTCAGTGTCTTTAACAAATGGTACTGGCATAACTGGATATCCATCTGCAAAAAAATGAAACAAGGCCAATAGCTCACACCAAGCACAAAAACAAACTCAAAATGGATCAAAGACCTAAATATATAATCTAAAATGATAAAGATCATGGAAAAAAAGAAAGGAAAATGCTAGGGGCCCTAATACATGGAATAAACAGTATACAAAACATTCCTAACAATCCAGAAGAGAAACTAGATAACTGGGAGCTCCTAAAAATCAAACACCTATGCTCATCCAAAGACTTTGCCAAAAAAGTAAAAAGATTACCTACAGACTGGGAAAAAGTTTTTAGGTATGATGTTTCTGATTAGCATCTGATCTCTAAAATCTATATGATATGGTAAAATTTCAACAACAAAAAGACAAATAATTAAATAATGAGAAAAGGATTGAACAGACACTTCACTAAAGAAGACATTCAGGTAGCTTACAGATACATAAGGAAATGTTCACGATCATTAGCCATTAGAGAAATGCAAATTGAAATTACAATGAGATTCCACCTCACCCCAACAAGGCTGGCATTAATCCAAAAAATAGAAAATAGTAAATGTTGGAGAGGTTGTGGAGAGACTAGAACACTTACATACTGCTGATGGGAATGTAAAATGGTACAACCACTTTGGAAATCTATTTGGCGCTCCCTTAACAAGCTAGAAATAGAACTACCATACGATCCAGCAATCCCACAGCTTGGAATACATTCTAGAGAAATAAGAGTTTTTACAGGAACCGATATATGTGCACCCATGTTCTTTGCAGCACTGTTTACAATAGCAAAAAGATGGAAGCAACCAAGGTGCCCATCAATGGATGAATGGATAAATAAATTATGGTTTATTCACAGAATAGAATACTACTCATAGATAAAGAACAATGACGAATCCATGAAACATTTCATAACATGGAGGAATCTGGAAGGCATTACACTAAGTGAAATTAGTCAGTTGCAAAAGGATAAATACTCTATGAGACCACTATTATAAGAACTCGAGAAACAGTTTAAACAGGGAGCAAAATATTTTTTCTGATAGTTACAAGAGCAGGGAGGGAGGTGTGGTTTCACTAAATAGATAGTAGACAAGAACTATTTTAGCTGAAGGGAAAGACAACACACAATACAGGAGAGGTCAGCACAATTGGACTAAACCAAAAGCAAAGAAGTTTCCTGAATAAACTGAATGCTTCAAAGGCCAGCATAGCAGGGGCGGGGGTTTGGGGACCATGGTTTCAGAGTATATCTAAATCAATTGGCATAATAAAATCTATTCAGAAAATATTCTGCATCCCATTTTGGACAGTGGTGTCTGGGGTTTTAAACGCTAGCAAGTGGCCATCTAAGATGCATCAATTGGTCTCAACCCACCTAGAGAAAAGGAGAATGAAGAACACCAAAGACACAAGGTAATTATGATCCCAAGAGACAGAAAGGGCCACGTAAACCAGAGACTATATCAGCCTGAGACCAGAAGAAGTAGACGGTATCTGGCTATAACCGATGGCTGCCCTGACAGGAAACACAAGAGAGAACCCCTGAGGGAGCACAAGAGCAGTGGGATGCAGACCCTATATTCTCATAAAAAGACAAGACTTAGTGGTCCCCCTGAGACTGGAAGGACCCCAGAGGTCATGGTCCCCAGAATTTCTGTTATCCCAAGACAGGAACCATTCCTAAAGCCAACTCTTCAGACAGGGATTGGACTGGAATATGGGATAGATAATGATACTGGTGAAGAATGAGCTTCTTGATCAAGTAGACACATGAGACTATGTTGGCATCACCAGTCTGAAGGGGAGATGAGAGGGTAGAGAGGGTCAGAAGCTGGCCAAATAGTCACAGAAAGACAGAGTGGAGGGAAGGAGTATGCTTTCTCATTAGAGGGAGAGCAACTAGGGGTCTATAAAAAAAAAAAAGAAACCCACTGCCGTCGAGTTGATTCTAACTCATAGCCACCCTATAGGACAGAATAGAGCTGCCCCATAGAGTTTCCAAGGAGCGCCTAGCAGATTTGAACTGCCGACCTCTTGGTTAGCAGCCATAGCACTTCACCACTACGCCACCAGGGTTTCCAGGGGTATATAGCAAGGTGTATATAAGTTTTTGTATGAGAGACTGACTTGGTTTATAAACTTTCACTTAAAGCATTATAAAAATTAAAAAGTAAAATGCCTTTGTTGGAATAGCTTAGTCAGTGTCTAACACTAGTAATTTAACTGATTGCTGGATTTGTCATCAAATTCCAAAATCTGGATAATTCTGATCCCGTAGTAGTACCCGTTTTTAACTATAGCCTTATGCCTAGCACTCCTATCAATCAATACCAGTGCCATTGCCAACGAGCCATTTGTGTCAAACTATGGTATTCACCGGGCTCCCATACTTATCCTTCAGGACCTCGTGTTTGTCATGCTGTGTTTGGATACACTACAAAATTACTTAAGCTTATGGACACTCAATTCCTTTTCTTGATAATAACTGATTTTATACAACACTGGTAAACTTCTGTAATACAAACAAGCAACAGGCTTCAGTCTATCCTTATCTTAGAGGGAAGCAATCTGAATTATGTGGATTATTCATTTGCAAAAATTCCTTTACCAAAACATGGCTTGAAGAAACAAATCAGGCTATCCCTTCCCGTAATAATCAGAAAGAAGCAGGAGTGATTCATGCACCACCTGGGTATATATTTTTATGTAGAGGATCAGAACATCAAAGGGAAAGTACTCATATTGAACTCTTTACCTGGACTCTCCCGTGCTTAGACACTTGGAGCATGGATGGACAAAACACCCTAGAAACTCTTGGAGGCCCATTAAATGTCTGCTTTTGTAAAAAGAGTTTGAATTGGATTAATGGATTAGACATTCTAACCCGACATGTTGTTGTTGTTGTTGGTACATGCCATTGAATCAGTTCAGACTCACAGTGACCCTATGTACAACAGAACAAAACACTGCCTGGTCCTGTCCCATCCTCACGATTGTTAGGCTTGAGTACATTGTTGCAGCCACTGTGTCAATCCGACTAGTGGTTAAGTTTTGGCTGCTAACCAAAAGGTCAGCAGTTCGAATCCACCAGCTATTCCTTGGAAATCATATAAGACTGTTCCACTGTGTCCCTCAGGTCACTATGAGTTGGAATTGACTCAGTGGCAACAGGTAGTCTAAAAAGTGTGCAGTAGCATTATGTATATAAAAAAAAAGTTTGTTACTTAATTTAAAAATATTGCCAAAAAAATGGTAACCGTCATCTGAACCTTCAACAAATCATAATCTTTTTGCTGCTTGAGGGTCGTGTTTTGATGTTGATGGCTGCTGACTGATCATAGCTGTGGCAATTTCTTTAAAAGAAAAAAAAAAAAGACAGCAGTGAAGTTTGCCACATCAATTGGCTCTTCCTTTCATAGAAGAGTTCTCTGTGGCAGGTGATGTTGTTTGATAGCATTTTACCCACAGTAGAACTTCTTTCAAAATTATAGTCAAACCATGCCACTGGTTTATCAACTGTTTGTGTAATATTCTAAATCCTTTGTTGTCATTTCAACAACATTCATAGCATCTTCAGGAGGAGTAGATTCCATCTCAAAAAACCTCTTTCTTTGCTCATCCATAAGAAATAAACCCTAATCTGATGAAGTTTTATCATGAATTTCAGCAATTCAGTCACATCTTCAGGCTCCACTTCTAATTCTAGTTCTCTTGCTATTTTCACCACATCTGCAGTTACTTTGTTCACTGAAGACTTGAACCCCTCAAAGTATTCCATGAGAGTTGGAATCAACTTCTTCCAAACTCCTGTTAACGTTGATATTTTGACCTTCTCCCATGAATTACAATTGTTCTTAATGGCATCTAGAATGGTGAATCCTTTCCAGAAGGTTTTTAATTTGCTTTTCCCAGATCCATCAGAGGAATTGCTACCTATGGCAGCTATAGCCTTATGAAATGTATTTCTTAAATAATAAGGCATGAACGTCAAAATTACTCCTTGATCCATGGGAGACAGAATGAATGTTGTGTTAACAGGCATGAAAACAACATTTGTATTCTTGTACTTCTCTGTCAGAGCCCTTGGGTGACCAGGTGCATTGTCAATGAGAAGTACCATTTTGATAGAAATTTTATTTTTCTGAGCAGTAAGTCTCAGCATTTTAAGTTTCTGCTTTTTTCCTAGCAGCTTCGTTAAACTTCACCTTTCAACTAAGAAAATATTTCATCTGTGGTTAAACTAAGGATGTGGAAACAAGGTTTCTAAAAGGAGGGTCTTGATGCAAGCCCCTTATCAGAAATCTCCTGCACATGCAACTCTTAGGGAGAGTTTGCTAAGGATGCTACCTTGGGAAAATGTTCTCCAAAAGGAATGCCTGGTGTTTATGACCCTCTGTTTACCCCACTCCCTTAGTCATGAACTTCTGTAATTATGTGAAATAACCAGTCGAAGAAGCCTTTATATACACTTCGAACCAAGCCTTATCAATTCCTTGCCTCCTTACATTACTGAGTACCAATCAGGGATATAAAGATGTCTTTGTAAACTTACCACCTCGGAGTGTTTGATTTTCATTTTGTAAGATCAGACATGGACCCAGTTCAAATCATTTTGAACCTTCATTAAATCTTTTTATTTTACTTTAAGAGAGTATCCTTTTACTCTTTGACAATAATTTTATCCCATATACATGAGTCCATACATAATACCCCTGCATATTTTTTGCACTTTTAAATATGTCATAATCCTGAAAGTGCTATTCTTTAATCTTCTTTCTTCAAAAACATTTGTGTGTGTGTATAAAGTCTATCTTTGTAGATACATATATTTGTAGTAGTTTAAATATATTAACCCCTAAATAGAATCGTTTGTAAAATATACTGTAGATAAAATAATACTTTTGATGAATATTTAGGTCATGTTATGGATCGAATTGTGTCCCCCCCAGAATATGTATCAACTTGGCTAGGCCATGATTCCCAGTATTGTGTGATTGTTCACCATTTTGTCATCTGATGTGATTTTCCTGTGTGCTGTAAATCCTACCTCTATGATGTTTATGCAGCAAGATTACTGTTAGTTATGTTAATGAGGCAGGACTCAAACTATGAGATTAGGTTGTACCTTAAATCAATCTATTTTGAGACATAAAAGAGAGAAGTCAGCAGAGAGTCGTGGGGACCTCATACCACCAAGAAACAAGAGCCAGGAGAATAGCACATCCTTTGGACCATGGGTTCCTGCACTGAGAAGCTCCTAGACCATGGGAAGATTGATGACAAGGACCTTCCTTCAGAGCCAGCAGAGAAAGAAAGCCTTCCCCTGGAGCTGGTGCCTTGAATTCAGACTTCTAGCCTCTAGACTGTGAGAGAATAAACTTCTGTTTGTTAATGCCATCCGCTTGTGGTATTTCTGTTAAAGCAGCACTAGGTAAGCAATACAGGCCGTTTTAAATAATACCCCATTATGCCCAAAGTTCTAATGAATGTTCTTACACATGGAAAAGAGCTCCTTCAGGGAATAGACTAGGAGTAGAAATGATGACTTTTGAAATATGCGTACCTTCAACTTTATTAAATATTATTCAGTTACTTTCTGTAGTGATGTAGTTGATATCCTCACTAACACAGTACCTGAGTTGGGTTCTGTCCATATCTTTGATAGCAATTGGCATATTTAGAATATTAGTAATTTATTTCTAATACGACTGGTAAAAATATTATATTTTCTTGGAAATCAAATATTTCATGTTATTCATATACATATTGGTGACCATAATTTCTTCTTTTCTAAAAATTGCCTGTTTTTATATCTTTCCACTTTCTTTTTTTATTATTATTGGTTTATAACATCTATCTATACATGTGAATTTTAAATTATTTTCTAACAATTTGGAAGACTTGTTTTATATTTTTATAATATGCACTGTCCCTCAAACAGCCATTTAAATTTACACTCTCTGATGCCTTTTGTTTTAATATAGTCATATTTATCAATGTGTTCACTCAAGGTGTACTTTAAAAAATTAGTTTAATAAATTTGTCAGTAGTAAAAACTAACCCCCAACTCTCAATGGTGTACCACAGCAATGGAGTATTTTGTGCTAATGCAAATGTACTCTGGGACTAGGCAGCTGGTTGCAGCCTAATGACTCAGCAATCCTGGTTGCTTATGCAAATTAAAATGATCTTACTCTTCAGTTACTGTTTGATAGTTTCACACCCTCTGATCTTTTAACCATAACACCTCATTGTAAAAGAAAAATGCAATAAATTGTCCTCCAAAGTTCTCACCTAACAACAAAAATGGCTCTTTGCTACGTATAAAATATTTTCAAGTAAATTTTCTACTTTAATCCTTTAAAGATTTGCAGAAGCCAGAGCTATCTTCCCATTGCATAACTGGTTAAATTGAGGCTAGAATAATTTAAGCAAACTAGCACACTATAGGAAACCCTGGTGCCATAGTGGTTAAGAGCTATGGCTGCTAACCAAAAGGTCAGCAGTTAAAATCCACCAGGAGCTCCTTGGAAACCCTACAGGGCAGTCCTACTCTACCTATAGGGTCACTATGAGTCAGAATCGGCTCCACAGCAAAGGGTTTGGTTTTTGGTTTAGCACACTGTAGGGTCACTCTACATCAGAATCCACTCAACAGCAGTGGGTTTGGTTTTGGGGTTTAGCAGTGTTATTTTATTCTTAAGTAGTAGATTAATGACTCAACCCTATGTGTCTTCTGACTCCAGATAACGACTCTTTCCAGTATACTGTAGATGAAGTAAAAAACAGAGCATTTATATCTTTACACAAAAGGGTAACAGTTGGGGGATATAGCAGTTCAAGATATAAATCCCATATTTTTATAACAGAACCGTATATAAGATTATGTCAAATATATTTCCTTACCTTCTCTGATGGCAGGTACCTAACCTCTCCAAGCTGTTATTTATAACAAAGCATATTTCAACTGTTCTGATTTAAGTAAGAGAGGCAGAAACCACACATTACAAGTGTGACTCTGTGACCTTTAGCATACAGACAAAATTGAATCTCCATCTATTCAAACTAGCTTGTCCTTGCTGCACTGAATCAAAGTCACAGCAATCACGCATAAGAATCCTGCCTCTTAATCTTACCAGAGATGTAAAAGGCTTATACAAAAAAAACTACAGTACACTTCTGCAGGAAACCAAAAGAGACTTACATAAGTGGAAGAACATACCTTGCTCGTGGATAGGAAGACTTAACATTATAAAAATGTTTATTCTACCAAAAGCTATCTATACATTTAATGCCATTCCGATCCAAATCCCAATGACGTTCTTTAATGAGATATGGAAACAAATCACCAACTTCATATGGAAGGGAAAGAGGCCCCAGATAAGTAAGGCATTACTAAAAAAGAAAAACAAAGTGGGAGGCCTTACGTTACCTGATTTTAGAACCTATTATACTGCCACAGTAGTCAAAACAGCCTGGAACTGGTAAAACAACAGATACATGGACCAATGGAACAGAATTGAGAATCCAGACATAAATCCATCCATATATGAGCAGTTGATATTTGACAAAGGCCCCAAAACAGTTAAATGGGGAAAAGACAGTGTTTTTAACAAATGGTGCTGGCATAACTGGATACCAATCTGCAAAAAAATGAAACAAGACCCATACCTCACTCCATGCACAAAAACTAACTCAAAATGGATTAAAGACCTAAATATAAAATCGAAAATGATAAAGATCATGGAAGAAAAAATACAGACAATGTTAGGAGCCCTAATACATGGCATAAACAGTGTACAAAACATTATAAAGAATGTAGAAGAAAAACTAGATAACTGGGAGCTCCTAAAAATCAAACACCTATGCTCATCCAAAGACTTCACCAAAGAGTAAAAAGACTACCTACAGACTGGGAAAAAGTTTTTGGCTATGACATTTCTGATCAGCGCCTGATCTCTAAAATTTACATGATACTATAAAAACTCAACTGCAAAAAGACAAATAACCCAATTAAAAAATGGGCAAAAGATATGAATAGACATTTCACTAAAGAAGACATTCAGGTAGCTAACAGATATATGAGGAAATGTTCATGATCATTAGCCATTAGAGAAATGCAGATCAAAACTACAATGAGATTTCATCTCATGCCAACAAGGCTGTAATTAATCCAAAAAACACAAAATAATAAGTGTTGGAGAGGCTGTGGAGAGATTGGAACACTTATACACTGCTGGTGGGAATGTAAAACGGGACAACCACTTTGGAAATCAATTTGGTGCTTCCTTAAAAAGCTAGAAGTAGAACTAGCATATGATCCAACAATCCCACTCCTTGGAATATATCCTAGAGAAATAAGAGCCTTTACACGAACAGATATATGCACACCCATGTTTATTGCAGCACTGTTTACAATAGCAAAAAGCTGGAAGCAACCAAGGTGTCCATCAACGGATGAATGGGTAAATAAATTGTGGTATATTCACACAATGGAATACTACGCATCGATAAAGAACAGTGACAAATCTCTGAAACATTTCATAACATGGAGGAATCTGGAAGGCAATTACTCTCCCCCTAATGAGTCAGCCCACTCCCTTCTTCCAGTCTCTCCTTTCGTGACTGTTTTGCCAGTTTCTAACCCTCTCTACCCTCCCATCGCCCCTCCAGACAGGAGATGCCAATATAATCTCAAGTGCCAACCGGATACAAGTAGCTCACTCTTCATCAGCATCTCTCTCCAACCCATTGACCAGTCCCTTCCATGTCTGATGAGTAGTCTTCAGGAATGGTTCCTGTCCTGGGCCAACATAAGGTTTGGGGACCATGACTGCCAGGATTCTTCTAGTCTCAGTCAAACTATTTAGTCTGTTCTTTTTATGAGAATTTGGGGTCTGCATCCCACTGTTCTCCTGCTCCCTCAGGAGTTCTCTGTTGTGCTCCCTGTCAGGGCAGTCATCGGTTGTGGCCAGGCACCATCTAGTTCTTCTGGTCTCACGATGATGTAAGTCTCTAGTTCATGTGGCCCTTTCTGTTTTGGGCTCATAGTTATCGTGTGACCTTGGTGTTCTTCATTCTCCTTTGATCCAGCTGGGTTGAGACCAATTGATGCATCTTAGACGGCCGCTTGTTAGCATTTAAGACCCCAGACACCACACTTCAAAGTGGGATGCAGAATGTTTTCATAATAGAGTTTATTATGCCAATTGACTTAGAAGTCCCCTTAAGCCATAGTCCCCAAACCCCCTCCCTTGCTCCGCTCACCTTTGAAGCATTCACTTTATCCTGGAAACTTCTTTGCTTTTGGTACAGTCCAGTTGAGCTGACCTTCCCTGTACTGAGTATTGTCCTTCCCTTCACCTAAAGTAGTTCTTATCTACTAACTAATCAATAAATAACCCTCCCCCCTCTTGTAACCACAAAAGAATGTGTTCTTCTCAGTTTATACTATTTCTCAAGAACTTATAATTGTGGTCTTATACAGTATTTGTCCTTTTGCATCTGACTAATTTTACCCAGCATAATGCCTTCCAGGTTCCTCCATGTTATGAAATGTTTCACAGATTCGTCACTGTTCTTTATCTATGCGTAGTATTCCATTGTGTGAATATACCATAATTTATTTACCCATTCATCCATTGATGGACACCTTGGTTGCTTCCATCTTTTTGCTATTGTAAACAGTGCTGCAATAAACATGAGTGTGCATATATCTGTTCGTGTAAAGGCTCTTATTTTTCTAGGGTATATTCCGAGGAGTGGGATTTCTGGGTTGTATGGTAGTTCTATTTCTAACTTTTTAAGAAAATGCCAGATAGGTTTCCAAAGTGGTTGTACCATTCAACATTCCCACCAGCAGTGTATAAGAGTTCCAATCTCTCCACAGCCCCTCCAACATTTATTATTTTGTGTTTTTTGGATTAATGCCAGCCTTATTGTGAGATGGAATCTCATCGTTGTTTTAATTTGCATTTCTCTAATGGCTAGTGATGGAGAGCATTTTCTCATGTGTTTGTTAGCTGCCTAAATATCTTCTTTAGTGAAGTGCGTGTTCCTATCCTTTGCCCACTTTTTGATTGGGTTGTTTGTCTTTTTGTGGTTGACTTTTAACAGAATCATACAGATTTTAGAGATCAGGCACTGTTCGGAGATGTCATAGCTGAAAATTTTTTCCCAATCCGTAGGTGGTCTTTTTACTCTTTTGCTGAAGTCTTTAGATGAGCATAGGTATTTGATCTTTAGGAGCTCCCAGTTATCTGGTTTCTCTTTTAAATTTTTGGTAATGTTTTGTACTCTGTTTATGCCTTGTATTAGGGCTCCTAACGTTGTCCCTATTTTTTCTTCCACGATCTTTATTGTTTTAGTCTTTATGTTTAGGTCTTTAATCCATTTTGAGTTAGTTTTTATGCATGGTGTGAAGTATGGGTCCTGTTTCATTTTTTTTCAAATGGATATCCAGTTATGCCAGCACCATTTGTTAAAAAGACTATCTTTGCCCCAATTAACTGACATTGGGCCTTTGTCAAATATCAGCTGCTCATATGTGGATGGATTTATATCTGGGTTCTCAATTCTGTTCCATTGCTCTATGTACTGGTTGTTGTACCAATACCAGGCTGTTTTGACTACTGTGGCTGTATAATATGTTCTACGATCAGGTAGAGTGAGGCCTCCCACTTTCTTCTTCTTTTTCAGTAATGCTTTACTTATCCAGGGCTTCTTTCCCTTCCATATGAAGTTGGTGATTTGTTTCTCCATCACTTTAAAAAATGTCATTGGAATTTGGTTCAGAAGTGCATTGTATGTATAGATGGCTTTTGGTAGAATAGACATTTTTACTATGTTAAATCATCCTATCCATGAGCAAGGTACGTTTTTCCACTTATGTAGGCCCCTTTTAGTTTCTTTCACTAGTACTTTGTAGTTTTCTTTGTATACGTCTTTTACATCTCTGGTAAGATTTTTTCCTAAGTATTTTGTCTTCTTGGGGGCTACTGTGAATGGTATTGATTTGGTGATTTCCTCTTCGATGTTCTTTTTGTTGATGTAGAGGAATCCAAGTGATTTTTGTATCTTTATCTTGTAACCTGAGACTCTGCTGAACTCTTCTATTAGTTTCAGTAGTTTTCTGGAGGATTCCGTAGGGTTTTCTGGGTATAATATCATGTCATCTGCAAATAGAGATAATTTTACTTCTTCCTTGCCAATCCAGGTGCCTTTATTTCTTTGTCTAGGCTAATTGCTCTGGCTAGGACCTCTAGCACAATGTTGAATAAGAGAGGTGATAAAGGGCATCCTTGTCTGGTTCCCGTTCCTAAGGGAAATATTTTCAGACTCTCTCCATTTAGAATGATGTTGGCTGTTGGCTTTGTATAGATGCCCTTCATTATGTTGAGGAATTTTCCTTCCATTCCTATTTTGCTGAGAGTTTTTATCATGAATTGGTGTTGGACTTTGTCAAATGCCTTTTCCGCATCAATTGATAAGATCATGTAGTTTTTGTCTTTTGTTTTATTTATATGATGGATTACATTAATGGTTTTTCTAATATTAAACCAAACTTGCGTTAAAAAAATAGAAATTATTATTATTATTTTTTTATGCACGTGGTATAAGTGCCACTTGGTCGTGGTGAAAATTTTTTTTTACTATGTTGTTGAATTCTATTGGCTAGAATTTTGTTGAGGATTTTTGCATTTATTTTCATGAGGGATATAGGTCTGTAATTTTCTTTTTTTGTGGTGTCTTTACCTGGTTTTGGTATCAGGGATATGGTGGCTTCGTAGAATGAGTTAGGTAGTATTCCATCATTTTCTATGATTTGAAATACCTTTAGTAGTAGTGGTGTTAACTCTTCTCTGAAAGTTTGGTAGAACTCTGCAGTGAAGCCTCCCAGGCCAGGCTTTTTTTTGTTGTTGGGAGTTTTTTGATTACCTTTTCAATCTCTTTTTTTGTTATGGGTCTATTTATTTGTCCTACTTCTGATTGTGTTAGTTTAGGTAGGTAGTATTTTTCTAGGAATTCATCCATTTCTTCTAGGTTTGGAAATATGTTAGAGTACAATTTTTCATAATAATCTGATATGATTCTTTTAATTTCAGATGGGTCTGTTGTGATATGGCCCATCTCTTCTCTTATTTGGGTTATTTTTTTCCTTTCCTGTATTTCTTTAGTCAGTCTGGCCAATGGTTTATCAATTTTGTTAATTTTTTCAAAGAACCAGCTTCTGGCTTTGTTAATTCTTTCAATTGTTTTTCTGTTCTCTATTTTTTTTTTAGTTCATTTAGTTCAGCTCTAATTTTTATTATTTGTTTTCTTCCGGTGCCTGATGGATTCTTTTCTTGCTCGCTTTCTATTTGTTCAAGTTGTAGGGACAGTTCTCTGCTTTTGGCTCTTTCTTCTTTTTGTATGTGTGCATTTATCGATATAAATTGGCCTCTGAGCACTGCTTTTGCTGTGTCCCAGACGTTTTGATGGGAAGTGTTTCCATTCTCGTTGCATTCTATGAATTTCTTTATTATCTCCTTATTATTATTTTTTTTAACATCTTCTATAACCCAGTCTTTTTTGAGCAGGGTATTGTTCAGTTTCCAAGTATTTCATTTCTTTTCCCTGGTTTTTCTGTTATTGATTTCCACTTTTATGGCCTTGTGGTCTGAGAAGATGCTTTGTAATACTTTGATGTTTTGGATTCTGCAAAGGTTTGTTTTATGACCTAACATGTGATCTATCGTAGAGAATGTTCCATGTGCACTAGAAAAAAAAGTATAATTTGTAGCTGTTGGGTGGAGTGTTCTGTGTAGGTCTATGAGGTCAAGTTGGTTGACTGTAGCAATTAGGTCTTCTGTGTCTCTATTGAGCTTCTTACTGGAAGTCCTATCCTTCTCCGAAAGTGGTGTGTTGAAGTCTCATACTATAATTGTGGAAGTGTCTATCTCACTTTTCAGTTCTTTTAAAGTTTGTTTTATGTATCTTGCAGCCCTGTCATTGTGTGCATAAATATTTAATATGGTTATGTCTTCCTGATCAATTGTCCCTTTAATCATTATGTAGTGTCCTTCTTTATACTTTGTGGTGGATTTAACTTTGAAGTCTATTTTGTCAGAAATTAATATTGCCACTCCTGCTCTTTTTTGACTGTTGTTTGCTTGATATATATTTTTTTCCATCCTTTGAGTTTTAGTTTGTTTGTGTCTCTAAGTCTAAAGTGTGTCTCTTGTAGGCAGCATATAGACGGATCACGTTTCTTTATCCAGTCTGAGACTCTCTGTCTCTTTATTGGTGTATTTAGTCCATTTACATTCAGCGTTATTATAGATAAGTATGTGTTTAGTGCTGTCATTTTGATGCCTTTTTGTGTGTGTTGTTGACAATTTCATTTTTCCAGTTACTTTTTTGTGCTGAGATGTTTTTCTTTGTAAATTGTGTGTTCCTCATTTCCATAGTTGTTGAATTTTGTTTGCTGAGTTGTTATGTTTTTCTTGGTTTTTAGTTTGAGTTATGGAATTGTTAGACCTCTTTGTGGTTACCTTAATATTTACCCCTATTTTTCTAAGTAAAAACCTAACTTGTATGGTCCTATATCACCTTGTTTTCCTCTCCATATGGCAGTTCTATGCCTCCTGTATTTAGTCCCTCTTTTTGATTATTGTGATCTTTTGTGTAATGACTTCAATGATTCCCTGTTTTGAGCATTTTTTTTTAAAGTAATCTTAATTTATTTTTGTGATTGCCTTATCTTAGTTGATATCAGGATGTTCTGGTCTGTGACTTTGTGTTGTGTTGTTATCTGATGTTATTGATTTTCTGACCAAACAATTTCCTTTAGTATTTCTTGTAGCTTTGGTTTGGTTTTTGCAAATTCTCTAAGCTCGTGTTTATCTGTAAATATTTTAATTTCGCCTTCATATTTGAGAGAGAATTTTGCTGGATAAATGATACTTGGCTGGCAGTTTTTCTCCTTCAGTGCTCTATATATGTCATCCCATTGCCTTCTTGATTGCATGGTTTCTACTGAGTAGTCTGAACTTATTCTTATTGATTCTCCTTTGTAGGAGACCTTTCTTTTATCCCTGGCTGCTTTTAAAATTTTCTCTTCATCTTTGGTTTTCACAAGTTTTATGATAATATGTCTTGGTGATTTTCTTTTTGGATCAATCTTGTATGGGGTTCGATGAGCATCTTGGATAGATATCCTTGTGTCTTTCATGATGTCAGGGAATTTTTCTGCCAATGGATCTTTGACTATTCTCTCTGTATTTTCTGTTATCCCTCCCTGTTCTGGAAATCCAATCACACACAGGTTATTCTTCTTGATAGAGTCCCACATGATTCTTATGGTTTTTTCATTTTTTTAAATTCTTTTATCTATTTTTCTTTGTTTTTTTTTTTATATTGGTGTCAATTGCCTTATCCTCCATCTCCCCCCCTCTGCATTCCAATTCCTCGATTCTGCTCCTCTGACTTCCTATTGCGTTGTCTAATTCTGTAATTTTACTATTAATCTTTAGGATTTCTGAATGCTGTCTCTCTATGGATTCTTATAGCTTATTAATTTTTCCACTATGTTCTTGAATAATCTTTTTGATTTCTTCAACTGCTTTATCAGTGTATTCCTTGGCTTTTTCTGTAGATTGCCTTATTTCATTTCTGAGGTCATCCCTGATGTCTTGAAGCATTCTGTAAATTAGTTTTTTATATTCTGTATCTGGCAATTGCAGGATTGTATCTTCATTTGGGAAAGATTTTGATTTTTTAATTTGGGGAGTTGTAGAAGCAATCATGGTCTGCTTCTTTATGTGGTTTGATATCGACTGCTGTCTCCGAGCCATCTAGAAGATATTGTAATGATTTATTTTATATTTGCTCACTGAGTCTTATCTTGTTTTGTTTTCTTTCAATATATGTTGATGGGCTACGAGATTGTGCTGTCTTGATTGTTGTAGCCTCTGAATCACTTATGTCCCCTTACCAGCTGGTTTGGGCCGTTACCAGAAATATAAGCCTAAGAGTCCATTCACTATTCTTGAGTAGAATCTGATTTTGGGTCACCAAGTGTGTGGGGTAGACTGTCACCTATTCACTTAGAGGACTAGTGGTGATAGTTGTGTGCACTAGATTCTAGTAACAGCAGGGGGTCACATTCTGGGGGGGCAGGATGCTGACAGGCTTCCCTCAAGTGCCAGTGAGGTAGGTGTGTCTCTATTCCTATAGTACTTTGGTGGGTGGGCTCTTCAGTTGTACCTTAGGCACCCAATGCATGTATCTCTACAGATTGGTAGATGTCACTATCCTCAGACCCCTATGGCAGGAGGTTAGGTGGTTTGGGTGGAGATGCAGCCCTCAGTTCCCCTTTGTGGGTCACTGAGGGCTCTGTTTAATAGGTAGAGATATCAGACCTGGGAAACTTGTCTTTCCAGTAATCTGCTAAAACAATTACAGTCAGATCCCTAGCAGAATTGCCTTTGCATTATAATAGCCACCCTGTTTCCTGTAGGGGTGAAAGCCCAAGACTGTGGATCTCATATGCTTGGCTGGAGCTGGTTCTGTATTTTTAGTCCAATTTTGGGAAGTCAGGGAAGGATTCTTGGTCCCTGGGTTTTTTGTAGTTGCTTCTCTCAGGCCCAGAAAATGGGTTAGGAAAAGACAAAAAAAAAAAAAAACCCACAGAGCACTTCACTCTCTGACCCAGGAAATCCCAATGTTAATGAAGCTGCCTGGGAAGCGGAAGGGAGGGATCAGATAGATAGGAGAGAGTAGCACCCAGGAATATAGACAATGTTACTTATCTTGCTTGGTGAGGGCTGTTTTATCTGAGATTCCGAGAGGCGGGTAGCCTGTGTGCATTGGCTGGGTCGAGATTGCCCCCAGGGGTCAGGCCCGTGTCCTGTGCATGTGCTGTCTCAGAAGCCGTGGTCAGTTCCTCTGCTCCCGGTCCAAAAGCCAGCGTCACGGTTCCCTGGATGGAATGCCGCACTACTGGCTCCAAAACCAGTCTCTGCCTCCCAGTGACTTCTCCTCCTGTCAGTCACGTCGCTGCGCTGCCTGCACTGGCTAGGCTTCCCCCGAGGTCACTTCAGGGGGTTAGGGCTGTGTCCCATGTTTGCACCGTCTCAGGATGCCATGCTCAGCTCCCCTGCACCCAGTCCAAAACCCGGTGCCAAGGTTTTCTGACTGGGACACTGGTTTCAGGCTCCGAAAACAGTCGCTGCTTCCCTGTGGTTGCTTGTTCATTCTCTCATTAGCCCCGTTAGCGTGCAGCCTGCTTGTGCTGGCTGAGTCTCTACGGAGGTTACCCAGGGGGTTAGGGGTTCGGGCTGTGTCCCGTGCCTGCCCCGCCTCAGCAAGCCGCAATTGGCTCCACCACTTGGCACCAGGGAACCGCAAGGGCTCAAGGTTGTGGAATTGGTCGTGGGTTCCAGAAGCGGTCGCTGGTTCAGGGTGCAGCTTTTCGCTCACCTGTCACTCAGGTCAACTCTTTAAATCTGTGTTTGATTGAATTCAGGGTTTGTAGATTGTCATGTATGTGATCTATTCAATTGTTTTTCCAAGTCTTTGTTGCAAGAGGGATCCGAGGTAGTGTCTACCTAGTCAGCCATCTTGGCCCCACCTTATCTATATTTTCTTGATTGCAAATTTTCCTTCCTACTTGTAACAGAAACATGTAAAGTTTGTGAATATTATCATCTTTTCTGTTTTTGTCCTCAGAATAGATACTAACAGTTTTTCTTTGATGGGTAGCCATGAAGCTCCACTTTTAAAGCATATAAAGAAGAGCTAGTATTATTACAATTAATTAAATTTGTGTCAGGTTCAATGCTATTTCAAATGTTTCTGCAAAGCGTTTGCAGTGGTTTCATCTACTTATTTCCCTTTTTATGTTTAGCCTCTGTTTTGTTTTGTCTTTGTGTTTTGTTCTTTTACTATTTTTAGAGCAGTTTTAGATTTACATAAATATTGTGCACAAAGTATAGAAAGCTCCCATATATCCTCCACATCCTGAGCACTGTTTCTCCTGTTATTAACATAATGCATTACTGTGATACATTTATTACAATCGATACTAGCATTGATACATTATTATTGACTAAAGGCCATAGTTTCTATTAGGACTCACTCTTCGTTTTCTGTGGGTTCTGTGTATCCTTCGTTACAGATACAACAGTATAGTTTCACTGTACTACAAGTCCCTACTTCTCCACCTCATCATCTCTCCCCCCTCCCCTTGGCCCCCCGGCAACCACTGATTGTTTTGTTGCCTATAGTTTTGACTTTCCCAGAATGTCACATAATTAGAATCATACTTAGCCTCTGTTTTTCATGATTTTTCAAACACATAAATAGAGGTAATTATTAATACTGTGGTAATATAGGACATCATACATGTTCTAAAGTTTGTCCCTATTAATCATTTGTCCAAAATACCTGGCAGGTGGCATTGCTTATCTAAATAGAAACTATGTACATATCTTTGAGTGCAGCCTGTTAGGCTGGCAGAAGAAAGCGTGGAAAAGATGATTCTTTTTTCTAAATGTTTTCTTAAATCTGTTTTTCAAGAGAAAGTAGGTGGTTTGGGGGTGGTTGAAAAAAACATTGAATTGGAATTGTGATACCTGGGTTCTGTCACTGGTTTTAAAGACGAGCTGTGCTTTAACCGTTGCTTGATCTTGGCAATTTTCTTTATCTCTCTGCCACATAATTTTGTCATAAGAACAGGATATATGTGATGTTCCTTTATGTTTTATAATTGAGTAATTTTCAGTCTAAAAATGTTTTATAAAACAGTTTTAATGTAATAGTCTGAGTTTAGCTATCAATCACAAGCTGTTTCCTGAGCTTTGGGACTCAACTCGGATAAATTTCAAAAGATAAGAAAGAAACAAATTCAGGCATTCCTTAGAATTCCTCAAAATTTCTAAACAGTATGTGAAATTTTCCATGAGGTAAAAACATGAGAATTTATTGCACAAATTGTAAATTTCTATATATTTAAGTTTCAGGACATACTGGTTTGCATCTGGTGATAACCGTTACCCATTTGTTTTTCTCCTGGGAGGAAAAACAGTTTTTCCCTGGGAGGCTCAAACTGTTAAGGCATTCTGCTGCTAACCACAACGCTGGAAATTCAGGTGTGCCCAGAGGTTCTTTAGAAGTAAGCCCTGGTGACCTACATTTGAAAAATCAGCCATTGAAAAACCTGCGGAGCACAGTTCTACTCTGACACACGAGGCCACGAGTCAGAACGGATTCCACCGCAACTGGTAGTGCTAACCTCTGTTCTTTGACTCTGCTCCGTTAGCCAGTTACATTCTTGCTGAGTAACCTCCACGCATGAGCGGAATTGAAAAAAGAAAAGAAAATTACCTTGAATCAATCCATCAGTACAAAGTATTTTCATGGCCATGGTGATAGAACAGGTAAATTGAAGACATTGGGTATGAATTTTAGGAGCATTTCTCTATGTTGTTGGTGGAATAGTCTTGCTGTTTCCTTAGGAAAGTAGATGAGGAAGCACGTGGCCAAAGGAACCACCTGCAGCCATCTGGTGAGTACGCGGTGTCTAAGCGAGAAATCAAGTACAAGAGAGCAGAAGGGAGCAATGGGTCCTCGAGACATTGCCCAAAGTTTTGAATTAAGCCAAAAAATAAAGTTGGAGAAAGGGACATACAAATCCAGATCTAAGTTCTCCTCGTTCAGTTGTTATAAGGTGATGAGAAGAGAATAAAACAATAATAAAGCATTCATTTTTTTCAACTTCAACCATTGTATCTTCTTATCCAAACAAAGCTTGAGCAAGATCTCATTGTCTATCTCTTGTTAAATGATTTGGCCCAGGAAAAATAATCAATATATTGTGTTTACATTAGTCCACGTGAATTTGTAAAAGCCCTGGTGGTGAAGTGTTAACCAGGGCTCACCTGCTAACCTATAGGGTGGCAGTTCCAATCCACCAGCCACTCCTTGGGAACCCTACTGGACAGTTCTATTGGGAGCTATGAGTTGGAATCCACTCCACAGCAACAGGTTTGGATTTTTCTGTGAGTTTGTATTCCTTCCTCCTCATTTGCTACAGATGTTTTCATGAAAAGCTCAGAAAGGTAAAAACGAGAGCTAACATTTCTGTGGGAAACAATGTATACTCTTTAATTTTACAAAATTGATCATCTTAAAGTTCTGTTAAATATGTTAAATTCTCTCTTTTTTTTTTTTTTTTTTTTAGGAAAATAAAAAAGAAGTGAAGTTCCTCTAATGAGTATGGAATCAGAATATATTACCGAAGTTTTCGCTGGCTTTGTTTGCTCTCTTTGCAAACAAAGAGACTTGGCAGAATTAAGATATTAATTTACTTATTTGACAAATATCTGAGAATACAATAGTAAGTGAAAGTGGACCTGTATGCAACCCTCAGGACGTATATAGTTTATTAAGATTGGTGGGGAGGAGGATTAAGACATTAATAAAAATAAATAAGTTAATACAAAATTATAACTTTTTCCCTATTTTAATATATCTTTTTTCTTTTTTTGTGCTCTAAGTGGAAGTTTACAAATCAAGTCAGCCTCTCATACAAAAATTTATACACACCTTGTTATATACGCCTAGCTGCTCTCCCTGTAATAAGACAGCATACTCCTCCTCTCCACCGTGTATTCCCGTTGACCATTCAACCAGCTCCTGTCCCCTTCTGCCTTCTCATCTTGCCTCCAGACAGGAGGTGCCAACATACTCTCATGTGTCTACTTGAGCCAAGAAACTCACTCCTCACCAGTATCATTTACTGTCTTATAGCCCAGTCCAATTCCTCTTTGAAGAGTTGGCTTCAGAAAGGGTTCCAGTCTTGGGCTAACAGAGGGCCCAGGGACCATGACCTCTGGGGTCCCTCCAGTCTCAGTCAAACCATTAACTCTGTTCTTTTTACAAGGATTTGAGATCTGCATCCTACTGTTCTCTTGTTCCATCAGGGATTCTCTGTTGTGTTCACTGTCAGGACAGTCATTACTGGTAGCTGGGCACCATCTAGTTTTTCTGGTCTCAGGCTAGATAGAGTCTCTGGTTTATGTGGCCCTTTCTATCTCTTAGGCTCATATTTACCTTGTGTCTTTTGTGTTCTTCATTCTCCTTTGCTCCAGGTGGGTTGAGGCCAATTGATGCATCTTAGATGGCCACTTGTTAGTGTTTAAGACTCCAGGCACCACTCACCAAAGTGAGATGCAGACATTTTCTTAATACATTTTATTATGCCAAATGACCTAGATATCCCTTGAAACCATAGTCCTCAGGCTCCCGTCCCTGCTACTCTGGCCTTTGAAGTTTTCTTTATATATTGTCTTTTCTTCTTTTTCATTGTTGTTGATTTTGTGTTTGGTGAGTCTTTATGTTTTTCTCATGTTTTATTTTAATGTGTGGGACTGTTAGTCTCCTTTGTGGTTACCTTAATATTTACCCCTATTTTTCTAAGTTTAAACCAAACTTTTACATCTTTATATCATCATATGATATATCTATAACTACCTTTTTAGTCCCTTTTTAGTGATTTAATGTTGTCATATTTTATGTAATGACATCGCTATTTCCCTGTTTTGAGTGCTTTTTAACCTTAATTTATTTTTGCGATTTCCCTATCTGGGTTGATATCTGGTTACTCTGTCCTGTGCTCTAGTCTTGGGTTGTTATCTGATGTTATTGATTTTCTAAACAGAGAACTCCCTCTTGTAATTTTGGTTTCATTTTTGCAAATTCCCTAAACTTCTGTTTATCTGGAAATTTCCTAATTTCACCTTCATATTTGAGAGACAATTTTACTGCATATATATGGTTCTTGGCTGGCAATTTTTTTCCTTGAAGGCTTTATATCTGTCATTCCATTACCTTTTTTTCCTGCATAGTTTCTGCTGAGTGCTTGGAGCTTATTCTTATTGACTCTTCTTTGTAGGTGACTTTTCGTTTATCCCTAGCTGCTCTTAAAAATCTCTGTTTATCTTTGGTTTTGGCACGTTTGATTATAATATGTCTTGGTGACTTTCTTTTGGGGCCTATCTTTTGTGGGGTTCCATGAGCATCTTGGATAGATACCTTCTCATCTTTCATGATATCAGGGGAAGTTTTCTGCCAACAAATCTTCAACAATTCTCTCTGTATTTTCTGTTCTGGTACTCCAATCTCTTGTAGGTTGTTTCTCTTGATTCTTCATTTGTTTTCAATTATTTTATCTGATTTTTCTTTGAATATATTGGTGCCAGGTGTTTTATCTTCAATCTCACTAATTCGGACTTCCATTTCCTCAATTCTGCTTCTCTGACTTTCTATTGAGTTGTCTTATCCTGAGGAAAACCTGATGGCATAGTGGTTAAGTGCTACGCTGGTAACCAAAGGGTCCTTGGAAACTCTACAGGGCAGTTCTACTCTGTCCTATAGTGTCGCTATGAGTCAGAATCGACTCGATGGCAACGGGTTAATGGGTTTGTCTAATTCTGAGACTTTGTTAATCTTCTGAATGTCCGATTGCTGTCTCTCTCTGGATTCTTACAGCCTATTAATTTTGTCATTATGCTCTTGATTAACATTCTTAATTTCCTTGACTGCTTCATCTATGTGTTCCTTGGCTTGTTCTACATTTTGCCTTATCTCCTCCCATCTCTTGAAGAGTTCTGTATATTATTCTTTTGTATTCTACCTCCGGTAATTCCAGAATATATCTTCCTCCAAAAGATTCTTTGATTCTTTGTTTTGGGAGCTTGTTGAAGTGATCATGGCCTGCTTCTTTATGTGATTTGATATTGACTGTTGTCTTCAAGCCATCTGTAAGTTATTGTATTAATTTATTTTATGTTTGCTTACTGTATCCTAGCTTCTTGCTTTGTTTTGTTTTGATATGCCCAAATAGGCTGCTTGAGTGAGCTAGCTTGATTATTTGCACCTTGGAAGCTCTAATGACCTGTCACCAGATGATTAGAACTGTTACCAGGAATATGAGCCTAGAAGTCCATTCACTTTTCTTGTATGGATTCATCTTAGATGCCCAGGTAGTCGGTCACCAAGTGCATGGTGCAGGCTCTCACCTACAGTCTTAGAGGAACAAGGGTACTTGGTGTAGGCACAGGTATCTGGTTGCAGCAGGGGGTCATGCTCTGAGAAAGGCAGGGTGCTGACAACTGTCCCCTGAGTGTCCATGTGGAAAGCACATCCCTATTCCCTAGACTGCAGAGGAGAGTGGGCTCTGCAGCCAGACTGTGGGCACCCAATGCTTTTGGCTGTAAGGACTGGGAGGCACCACTGACTCTTGGACCTCTGTAACAGGTAGCTAAGTAGCATGGGTGGAGCCACCAGTCCTTAGGCTCCTGATGTGAGTAGGTGAGGGCCCTGATTAATAGGCAGTACAGTGTCAAACATCAAAAACCTGCCTCTCCACTGCACAGCTGAAATAGTTGAAGTCAGACCTCAGGCACATACACTGTTGCACTCACCAACCAGGGCCTAAGCTGCTGAAATGGGCCCATACAGGTTCATGCAGGGGTTAAAGATGTTCAAAGTCCAAGGACCATTTGTGTCTGGATGGGAGCCACTTCTGCCCTGAATTCCCAACTTAGGGGAGCCAGCAGATTATTTTTTCCCCATTTGTTAATTTATTCCTTCTCCAAGGTTGGAAGAATGACTCAGAGCATGCAGCAGGACCCATCTCAGGCCTAGGGAAATTGACAGCCATTGAAGGTGGTCTGGGAGCTGGGGCAGAGAGGAAGGAGGATTCAGAAAAATGGGAGCGAGTTCCTTCACAAGGGGTGTTTTTTAATCTGTGCAGTAAATTAGACGCAAACACTTATCTTTTGCAGAGAGTGCTGCTCTTCACTGATTCTGGAGGCGTGAGTAGATTCTGCCCCTCACTCTCTCTTGCTGAAGAAACTGTGTCCCAAACACTGCTGCCAGCCCTACCACAGTTACACCAGGGGATCATGCCGAGTCAAGTCCAGCCACTCCTTGCTGCTTCTGAACCGTCTCTCCCTCCCCCTGCTGCTCAGTCTGATTTCCTAACCTTGCCTTTGATGTTCAGGGCTCCAAGCTTGTCATAAATATAATCAATTCACTTGTTTTTTCAGGTCTTGTTGTAAAAGGGATCACCAGAGCTGTCTAACTACACCATCTTCCAAAATTATAACTTTTTTAAGCTCTGTAAAGGAAAAATGAGAACAGGACAAGGTAGCCTCTATAAAATGGCAGTCAGAAAAAGCTTCTCGGAAAGTGACTGTCAAACTGAAATCAGAAGGAAGAGCAGGTTTTAACCAGGTGACTGATTTTGGGATCTAGACAATTGGATAGTATATCCAGAGGGCTTGACAGATGTGATGGTTAAGATCATGTGTCGACTTGGCTGGGCCATGATTCTTAGTGTTTATATGTGATCACCCCCATGATGGGGTCTGCTGTGAGTAGCCAGTCAGTTGAAAGGGAGTATCCTTGGGTGTGTGGCCTGTATCCAAATATAAGTGGACATTCTGGCTTTTGCTTGCACTGGATCCTGCAGCTGCCTCCTGTTTGTCTGACCTCTGGTTCTTGGGATTTGAGCTAGCAGCTTACTTGCTGATCATGGAATTTGTCCACTTTCACAGCCTGTGAGCACGAGCCCTGCTCTCCAACCTGCTGATCTTGGGTTCAACAGCCCCTGTGGCTACATGAATCAGGAGTAGCCTATATCCAGATCCACGGACTTGGGATATTCCAGCCTCTATAACTGTCTGAGCCATTTCCTTGATATAAATCTCTCTCTATATATATTTATACCCTTTACTGGTTTTGTTTCTCTAAAGAACCCAGCCTAAGACAATGGGTTTGACAAGAAGCAGGAGATGAGATTCAGATCATGTAAAGGTTTATAAGACAGTTTAAGAATGTTGAACTTTATTCTGATGACAATAAGAAGCCACTAAAAGGTTGAAAGTAGGTGAGTAACATGATCAGGTTTGACATTTTGGAATATCATTTTGGCTGTAAAGAGAGTGTATGGGAGATGCACATATGTAGGTTTGGGAAGCCCAGTAAAGAGGCTGTCAGTGTACTCCAGGAAAGAAAAGATGGCTCCCTGCAGGAGGATGGTTGCTGTGGATTTGCAGAAACTTGAAAAAGACTTGAAAGCAGTTCTACTGAGTGTCCTCTCCTCAGCTTGAGCTCACCCACTGCATAAAAATAACTGATAGGTGCACTTGGTTAAATCAGGGACCATGTTCTCTAGCTACATGCTTAAGCATCCCAGAAGGACTTGCTGAGACATGATTCTTTCTCTCTCTCTGTTACCAATGTCAATGAGCTGAAGGTAGCAGTCTAGAGATTAAGTGATAAATTTATATCTCCTGCATTAGAACTTCATATACTCAGATTGGATCTAGCAATCACAGTTCTCCAATGGCAAAATGCAGAGCCTTAAAGTCTCAAAAAAATGCTTCATATCCTAATAGTGATAGTGATACATGTTCAATTTCCTTAGCTTGTTTTTTGTTTGTTTATTTGTTTTTATCGACTAAAATATAAAAACCAATCAACAGACAACTGATATCTCACAGGACTCCTGCAGTAAATGAAAAAAAAAAAAAAGTAAAGCATAGAATACAGTACCTTGCACACATTAGGTATTCAATAAATACTGTCTCCCTTCTTTTTACCCCACCCCTTTCTAAGTCAGAAAGTGAGACGTGCCATGAGGGTGACTAGATAAATACATATTGCTAATCCCTATGGTGGGTTGAACCATGTTATTAATGTTCCAGAACCAAACAAGCAAACAAAATAAAATGTAGCCAGGCAGAACAAAACAAACACATGTCCTTGTAGCTGATTCCAACTCTTAGCAACCTTATAGGACAGAGTATAACCACTCCAAAGGGTTTTCAAGGCTGCAAATCTTTGTGGGAGCAGATTGCCACATCTTTCTCCTGTGGAGCAGGTGGTGGGTTCAAACCACTGACCTTTTCTCTTATCAGCCAAGTGCTTAACCACCAGGGGTCTTTTGATCCAGAACAGAAACCTGAAAAACCTATAAATTTTCAATATACCTTAGATATTTACAAGTCTAATTAATTATGCTAAATATTTATAGGTTTTGTTTTGTTTTAACCATACATAAAGTTGGTATTTAAATCCCTGTATGTACCTAAGAAGTAGCTATGCTGTAGTGCCCTTTCTATATATTGAAATTGTGAGTTAAAATATTTCAGCTTATCTTCCCAGGCAATTGGAAACAAAATCCTAATGAAAAGGAATGGAATGGAAAGCTCAACCTAATTAATTTCCATACACTGTAAAAGTTTGTGATACACAGACACATAGCCTGAAGTTTCATAAATGCAGTTCTCTTGTAATGTATGACTGTCCTTACTCAGAAGATTCCCATTTTATATAACCAAAAAAAAAAAAAAACCATTGCCTTCGAGTCAATGCCAGCTCATAGCAACCCTATAGGACAAAGTAGAATGGCCCCATAGGGTTTCCAAGGAGCTGCTGATAGATTAGAACTGCCGACTGGTTAGCAGCTGGAGCTCTTAACCACTACCCCACTAGGGTTCCGTGTGTGTGTATATATATATATATTATTTATATAATATATATTTTATATATATATATAAAATTTGACCACAGGTGATAGAGCAACTTTAGCCATTTTTTTTAGTCACAGAATGCAACCAAGCAATGTACAGAAAATTGGAAAATAAGGGCTTTATTTTTAACAAGATACCAAAGTAATATTGATACTCAGTGAATTAGAGTAACCATAACATTTAACATCTTCTGCCCTATTCTCTCTATCTCTCTGTTCCAACTCCAGTGTAACCAGATTACTTCCTCCTGGGATGTGGGTGGGCGGTCCAGGTAAAGCAACACCTATTCTACTGCCACTGTGATTAGAAGTTTTATAGCTATGAACCAAGAGAGCAGATCAAATATTATAGATGCTTCTTTGTATATTACTTTACTCTTGAGATACTCTGATCACATTTTCATCTGGATTTCTCCTGCCTTTTTTCAAATATTTTACTTTTCTTGTCAAAGCAAAAAAAAAAAAAAATGGTTCTTAAAAATGTCATCAGGACTAACAAAACACCTCCAGGTCCTCCATTTCTCTTCTTACTCTAAAGTGAACAGGCTCTGCTTCTGTGCATCGCTGAATGAAATATAAAAAAGGGAGTTCATGCTTGAGTACCAGTTGTTTAGCACATAAAACAATGTCCAGTCAGTTTACAATTGCACTTTTTGCCCTTTATTTACAAGTTAACCCCTCTTCTTTTCTGCAGCAGCACTTTAAGGGAGAGTGAGGTAGGTCCAATAATCTCTTTGTTGCAAATAACTTCATTATAATATTTGATTCCTATAATGTCCATTAGAATCAGGGAAATTAATTAGAATACTAGTCTAGAGCAATGCTTCTCATGGGAAGTGCCTTTAATATGAATAATCTGAACTGTGGGGAGGGAGAAGAGGACTTTTTAAACTAGGCACATCCCACCACTGCATCTTTTAAGTACGACTCCTATCAGCACTGGGTTTGGCTTTTGGGTTATCTTTCTTTGGGACACAGGGTTATCTCCCTGTTACGCAATCTCTACTTCAGTACACGATTCAATGATCTATATTTATAGAAAACAAATTTATATATACATATAATATATACACACACACGTGTGTGCGAGTGGGTGTGTACAAGTACATATATTATATATAGATATATATACATATATTACATGAGTAAAATTTTTCTTGAGAAGCACTGCTGGGTATGCACAAGCTATGAAACTAAATAATTAATCTATGCAATTTACATCTAATAAAAGCTAACAGTGACCTTGAACAAGTTACTAAAACTCATTGTTCAACACTTTCTGCTTCTGAAAATGAGAGAGTTTAACTCTGGCCTCTAATGCCCCTTCAAAATATTATAACACTTAAATGGCACCATTAAATTTCAGTATCTTGTATAGCAGTTTCCTGAAACAGCTTTCTTTTCTTTTGACTGAAAACTCATACCAGGCCAGAGCTTTATCACAGATCCTAGTATTTAGTAGAAGTCAGTCCCCAGTATGAGAAAAAGCATGTCATACAGAACTGGAATTTAGAATTCAAATCACGTAACGAAATAAAAATTTGAACGAATACCTGTCTATTCTAATACTATTCAAAGAATCACATTTTTTTTAACAGATATTTAAATCAGTGTGTAATATTTTCTCATTTCCCACTGTGACTTCAAGCTTTCAATTTTTGTGGGTGATATCATTGGGGAATCATTTAAAGAAGTGAAGAAGAAGATGAAGAAGAAAATTTGGTGTCTTTAATTTGTAAGAATGTGTGGCTACATGAAAAATCTTCACAGCATTTTTAGCTCCTCCACCAATCCCACCATTCTCCAAGTCTGTGGGGTAGGAATTGAGTGGAATAGAAGAGATACTTTTCCTTTTTTCTTACTTAGGTCTTAAGAAAAAATCCTTACACCTGCTCCTCACTTACTGACATGGTTAGTTTCCAAAGACCAGGTTGTTGTGTGAAAATCATCATTTTGCAAAAACGGAGGATGACCACATCAGATCATAAAATGGAAGATAACTACATCATTACATAACTGCCAATTACACCAGTACATAACTGCCAAATCACATAATTACATGACTGCCAAACCACTGAGAATCACGGACCAATCAAGTTGACACATAACGTTAAACATTGCAGCTAGCATTACTCCTGCCTCACACCTTGTCCTTCTTTACTGCCAGACGTGCATTGCTAATGTCCAAAATTGTAGCACAGTAGATTTTTTACTATTGTTATAAATGAGAAATATCTGATACCAAAATAATTATAAGTTTAAGGAGTAGCAGTAGTTGTTTTCTGAGCTTTAGGGAAACAGGAATGCAGATTATGATGAAAATATTGCCAAGACAGGGCTTTTGTGAGTCGTATGATTCTCCTTTGTTACATGAATATATATAAGAATTTATTTTTATATTTGTTACATGAGAACATTTATATAGTGATAAGGTATGCTACTTGTATATTTGGTACATGAGAATATTTATATAATGTCAAGAAGTTAAGTAATATATATCTTTTTTAATCCTTATGGATATATACCATATATCATTTCTTTAAATGACAAAGAACTCTACTGTAAAGGATATAAATCGAAATTATTGTAGTTAAATTTGAATAATTAAGTGGCAGATTATTTGAAAAGGAGCATAGTGTGGAGGCGTGAGTTCCAGATACTTTTTGAGAGGAGAAAGACTGAGGGCTGGAATTTATAACCATAAGCTTTATACACATTACACATCATTATCACTTCTCCAAAGTAACTATTTCCCATGTATGCACTCACAAAGGCAATATAGACTCACTCATTCAAATTTCTGTTGAGAGTTATTTAAAAAAAAAAAAAAGACTTATGATATCCTAAGGATCTGAGGCTACATCAAGCTAACAATTCAAACATCTCTATTTTTTTTAAATATTTGCTAAGGATTAAAAATAAGGCTTATATATAGCAAGGTGAAAGATCTTCATTTTTAAGATCATATATTTAAACGTTATAACCTACCTCTAATTTTAGTTTTTTTTTGATGGGATCTGATAGAAATTCAGTCTAGATAATAATTCTAACATTATAAATAACCTTCTTTATAGAGTCATGCTAAATGGTGCCATAAAAGTATTACTTGATATATTTGCTACATTTTTCTCTCCTTTGTTTTTGAAAAGATTTATAGTTGTTCCTCTATTTAGCCGGCAGATGTGAGGTGATTTCAGGGTGATCTGTATCCATCAGAAGTACCACATGTTTCTTGTTTAACTCCATTTCTGTGGAAACCTGAAGGTGCCTCATGTACTGTCTTTCAGTTTTCTGAAGAAAAATAACTTTCATTATTTTGGCACAAGACACCCTTAAAATGCCCTATGTCAAGAGTAATTAGAATTTCACTCTTCAGCTTCCTTCCTGAAATACACTGTCTAAAAGAGCCTTGCTGTCTGTTACTTGATAAATGTGTTCTTGAGTGTATGAACTGAAGCGAATCTGAGCAGAACCAGTTAGTGCTGTCCATGTGAAAGTCTAGATAAACGTGCAGAAATGTACATATTGAGATGTTCATTAATTTACTTCATGACTATCCCATTTTTTAAATAGAGGTTACTATAACAGGCTAGCTCAAATGCTATGTCTGAAAAAAAGAAATATGTCTGAAGGGAGTATGAAAACACACTCTAAAATATATCCAACTCTGCACTTACCATGGTGTTTGCACATTGAGTTTTAACAGTTACTATCATTTTATGAAAACGAAGCATCAGATTAACATTAGTCTTAAACTCTCTGAAAAGACTTCTGCAAAATGTAAGGGAGGCAAAAGAAAGTGCACATAAAATCAGCAAAAATGGAGACGGTGAGGAGGGGAGGGAAATTATTCTTCTAGAGTAACAACAAACTCTCATCATGCCTACCCTCACACTGTTTCCCTACACCTGCCTGCCATTTCCAGGTGATCCCTCTGTCTACAAAGCTGTGTTTTGTCTCTCTTTCCAGATAAAATCTAATCCTTTTTTCCCCTTGTAACATCTCAAGACTTCAGAAGGTCCCATCTGGTAACTGTGATCCTTATCACATTTCATTTCAGTTCTATACGTATTTACTTGCCCCATTAAAGTATTTATGGGACAACACCTTGTTTATTTTTATATACATTCCAAACGTTTTGAGATAGAGTTGATGCTCAAGAAATGCTTCATGAATAAACCACTGAATGAATAAATGGAGAGATAAAGGAAAATATTGCCAAATACATCTTTATAACACTTGGTAGAAGCAAAACCATGCATTAGGTGCTATTATGGATTGAGTTTTTTCCTCACAAAATACGTATTGAAGTTCTTGCCCCTCTACCTCTGTTTGGAAATGGGCTTTTTTCTTCTGTTGTGTTAATGTGTCATACCAATGTAGGGTGGATTCTAAACCTATTCACTTCTGAGCTGTAAAAAGATCAGGAAAGACACAAAAATAAATGGTAGTAGAAGATAGACACGGTGTGAAGACCCATCTACATATAAAAGAACACCATGGATTGCCAGTAGACACAGAAAATAGGAAAGGGTCTCTTAAAAGGAATCAACACAACTAAGACCTTGATTTGGGCATTTAGTCCCCAGAACTGTAAAACAATAAATTCCCGCTCTTCAAAGACACCACTTGCGGTATATTTTCTTATGGTCCCAATGTCAACACGGATAAAGGCGAGCACAAAGATTTCCATTAGTTCTGAATTCGTATATGGATGGAAAATTCTAAAAGAAAAAAAAAAAAAACCTCCTACTTTCTGCTTTAATAAAGATCATTGTTTTGAACAAAAATCGTTCCCAATTTTATTGTATTATTTCATTCTTAAAAATTATATCACTTATCTACATTGGCAAGCAAAAATGAATGCTGGCCTTGTCTGAAGCATTGTGATACGGTGGTTTTAGAGCATATTAAAATACAGCTAATAAATCAGACTAAGGAATTAGTATTGAGAAGCATGGTAAGCTTCAGTAGCTGAATCTGTAACCTACTATTGAAAACCAGAAAACTTTTAAATTAAATAGTTGAGCATTTAGAAGTAACACGTTAGAAAGTGGGAAGAATATAAGAAAAACAAATTTCATTTAATAAATTCTAACATATAGCTGGATTATAGCAAAGTGAGAAGAAAAGACTGAAAGTTTAGCCAGCTACAAATTATAAGGGCTTTGATGAAGACAGCAGCTGTTTAAGGAGAAGGGGAAGAAAAAATTAAAGTCCTTCCTTTACTTAGGAAAAAATGATCAGAGGTTGTTGGTGGTACGAACACAGGGAAGTAAATGAGAAGGTGATTCAAAAGTAGCCATGCCACTTCTGAGTAGAGACTGGTATCAAAGTATGGTGATACTAAATCAAGAACTATTCAAATGATTATATTTTTAGGAATGGAAGGAAATCAGCTTTGAATTGTTAATGTTGAGGAAAAATTTACATATAAAGGTGAGGGATCCTAATCCCATTAACAGTCCCAGAATAAAAAGAGGATGAGAATATTTAAAATGATTGGAATTCAAAGTACTTGAATTTATGGCTGTTATAAAGGGGAGATTAGAGAGTAAAACAAATATATGCTCAATAATTAAACAAAGGGTTAACGAGTGAGGCAAAAAAAGAAAAAAAATAGAAGGCAGATAAAGAAAAATGTCTAAGAATCATGGAAGTATAAACTCTCTTAGAGATATATCCAAGTAGAGGAGCCAGATAACTCTGTCAAATATACAGAGAAGTTAATCCTGATAAGACTTGACTGAGCAGAGTAGGTTTGTCTAGGGTATCATTGATGATTAGTGCTGGAATGCTAAAGAAGTCATTAAACGTAAAGAAAAAAGAGAGGAAAGACAGAAAATTGAGATTTGCTATGTACCTGGAAGGGGAATTTCCAATATATATAATTATTTAATTCTCACACCATTATAAGGTAAGCATTGGCTAAGTAACAGATGGAAAGCCACACAATGTCCTAAACAACATTTCTATATTATATCATAGGTCAAGAACCAGTGGTACTAAAGGGAGAAGTCCCAAGCTGCAGTGAAGGCATTGGCAAAAAACAAGTCCCCAGGAATTGACAGAATACCAACTGAGACATTTCAACAAAGAGATGCAGTGCTGGACGTGCTCGCTTGTCTATGTCAAGGAATTTAGAAGACATCTGGCCAACTGTCTAGAAGAGATCCATATTTGTGACCATTTCAAAGAAAGGTGATCCAACAGAAGGTCAAAATTATCGGACAATATCATTAATATCACACACAAGTAAAATTTCGCTGAAAATCATTCAAAAGTGGTTGCAGCAGTACATCCACATGGAATTGCCATAAATTCAAGCTGGATTCAGAAGAGGATGTGGAATGAGGGATATCATTGCTGATGTCAAATGGATCTTGGCTGAAAACAGAGAATACCAGAAAGAGGTTTACCTGTGTTTTACTGAGTATGAAAAAGCATTCGGCTGTGTGGGTAATAACAAATTATGGATGACATTGCAAAGAATGGGAATTTCAGAACACTTAATTGTCCTCATGAGGAACCTGCACATAGACCAAGAGGCAGTCTTTTGAACAGAACAAAGGGATATTGCATGGATTAAAGTTAGGAAACGTGTGTGTCAGGGTTGTATCCTTTCACCATACTTATTAAATCTCTATGTTGAGCAAATAATTCGAGAAGCTGGACTATATGAAGAAGAATGGGGCATCAGCAGTGAAGGAAGACTCAATAACCTGTGATATGAAGAGGACTTGAGGCACTTACTGATGAAGATCAAAGACTACAGCCTTCTGCATGGATTACAGCTCAACATAAAGAAGACAAAAGTCCTCACCACTGGACCAAGAAGCAACAACATGATAAATGGAGAAAAATTGAAGTTGTCAAAGATTTCATTTTACTTGAATCCACTATCAACGCCCATGGAAGCAGCAGTCAAGAAATCAGGGGACATACTGTGTTGGGCAAATCTGCTGCAAAAGACGTTTTTAAACAGTTGAAAAGCAAAGATGTCACCTTGAAGACTGAGGTGCTCCCAACCCCCGCTGTAGTGTTTTCAGTTGCCTCGTATCCATGTGAAAGCCGGACAATGAATAAAGAAGACCAAAGAAGAATTGATGCCTTTGAATTGTGGTGCTGGCAAAGAATATTGGATATATCATAGGCTGCAAAAATAACGAACAAATCTGTCTTGGACGAAGGACAGTCAGAATGCTCCTTAGAAGCATGGATGGCAAAGACTTCGTCTCAGGTACTTTGGGCATGTTGTCAAGAGGGACTAATCCCTGGAGAAGGACATCATGTTTGGTAAAGTGGAGGGTAAACGAAAAGGAGGAAGACCTTCAATGAGATAGGTTGACACACTGGCTGCAACAATGGACTTGAGGAAAACAAAGATTGTGAGGATGGCACAGGACCAGGAAGTGTTTCATTCTGTTGTACATAGGGTCACTATGAGTCGGAACTGACTCAATGGCACCTAACAACATCCTAAAAATGGACAGGGGAAGACAGTCTTCTGTGCCTTTTTGAAAGTGTAGTCATGAAGGACAAGAAAAATTAAGATATAAACTATCAAGAGCCATCACAAACCCAAGTGAAGTCTTGGTCCTAGGCTTTTAATTTAGAGGAAAGCCAAAATTGGCGAGTATCTGAAGACAAGTAGGCATTTGGTAATAGAATTCTGGAACAAGAGAGAGCAACGTTTTATTGTTCTCACAAAAATAGTTCTTCAAAACCTATGGTTATAGAATAGAGAAAACTTTGAAAAGAAAGTAAAATGCAAAGGCATTGCAATTTAGACAGAGCAAAAACTTTTATAGCAAGCCATTCAAAATGCTACCTTGTATCCAAGCATGGGCAAGTCATATTGCTGAGGCATGTAAGAAAGCCAACTCCATCAAGGATTCTATTTTTACAAAAAAAAAAAACTGGAAACAAATAAAAATGAACAAGCAATTCCTGGGTTTTGGTGATAAAATAGATGATTCTGAAAATTGTTCAAAACAATGCCAGCTAAGGTTAATAGTCCTTCTGGAAAGTTGAAAGTTAGGAAGATGACCAACTTTATACAGGTATATAGTAAGTGATACACCAGCAAATTCTCCAGGGTTATTTATATTTTTTATTCTCAACAGAATGTGCAGATTAGATGCCAAATCTCACCTTCTCCACCCTTCCTGAGAAATTTCTTGGAATATGTTTTCTTATAGCTTAGATCCTGTTTTGATCAAAACTCACAACAATTAAGCCAAATTCTATTACATTGAGGTAGACGAGGAGTAGTAGTAGTAATCATTTGCATATTGCTTTATTAAGCATTTTTGAAAAGTTAACAATCTTTTACTAAGAGCACAGAGTTTGTAAAGAGTCAAGTTTAAATCATAATTTTGTTACTTACTATCTTGAAACTTCAGCTTCCTTAGATGTAAAATGAGCATAATTATACCTATCATGTAGAGTTGTTCTTAGAATCAAAACCAAAAACCAAACCTATTGCCTTCAAGTTGATTCTGACTCATAGCGACTGCATAGGACAGAGCAGAACTGCCCCATTGGATTTCTAAGGGGAGCCTGGTGGATTCAAACTGCCGACAGACTTTTGGGTTAGCAGCCAAATGCTTAACCACTACACAACCAGGGTTTCCTAGAATTAAAAGCACTTGTAAATTTCTCGAATAGTACTTATTAAGGTACCTAGGTGGCACAAAAGATTTCAATCTACTGCCAACCTAAAAGTTGTCAGCGCTACTGTGGAAGAAAAGACCAGTCAATCTGCTTCTGTTAAGAGTACAGCCAAGAAATCCCTGTGAAGCAGTTCTAGTCTGTAACTCAAGAGGTCACCATGAGTCATGACCAACTTGACGCTAACTAACAACAACAATAGCACTTGTTACCTAGTACCAAAATCAAACCAAACCCTTTGCTGTCCAGTTGATTCTGACTCATAGCAACCCTATAAGGACAGAGTAGAATTACCCTGTAGGGTTTCCAAGGCTGTAAATCTTTACATAAGCAGACTGCTTCATCTTTCTCCCTTGGGGTAGCTGGTGGGTTCAAACCACCAATTCAGCACTTTTACCACTGTGCCATCAGTGCTCCTCTGTTACCTAGTATAGGAAGAAAAATGGTAATAGTTTTGTTGGCAGTATTAAAGTATATTTTTAAAAGGTAAAATTATGACTGTAATAAATATGAAACATTTCTAATATATGGTTTAACTCACTAATTAATGACAGAATAAGTAAGATGTGACGTCTGGCCAGTGGATTATCCAAAGAGCAGACATACATAAGCAAGCAAGAATTCTGAAATTCATGTGGTTAATACAGTATTTTTACACAAATAACGCACACCTTCTACGTTTGTTTGCCAGCCATGCCCTCCTACCTGCAAGTTATATTTGTAAGAGCACTGTGCTAATTTTTCACAGCAACGTGTAAAAAAAATTGGAATAACAGTGTTTATGAAAATACCTCGTGAGGAGAGGGAGCGGTTGACACACAAAGGTAGAAGGTGCGCGTTATTTGTGTAAAAATACAGTAGATTCAAAGCTGGTTTCTTCCAAGGGGTGAGAGGAAATCAACTGTACCGCTTTTAGAAAAAAATATATATATATATATCTGTATGTATATGGAAAAGAATCATTTGTATCTCTATCAGTAATCTACAACTTACAACATTATAAAATAGCTCAAAGACAATGAAAGAGACAACCTGCAAGTGTGGGCTAAACTGAATTCCCAGCAACAATTTTTGCCCATTTCAACTTGTTCCTTCGTAATCACATTAACAGCAAATAAAGCTTATTCTTGACCACAGGAAAAAAAGACTGATAGATTTAGATTGGGTTTGATTGTTTACATAAGCCTAGCAAGAGTTTTAAATAAACCTGTAGATTTCCGTGAGTTTTCTTTTCCAATTCAAGAGCTATGGAGCAAGGAGCAACCCTCAAGGCCACAGGATTCACTTCTGTGTGAAAGTTTTCATAAGGAATCTCAGATTGTGTTTTCAAAAGTGTCTATTATTTGCTATCCAGATGATAGGAAAGCAAGTCCAAGAAACTCTTTCAACTAGATTTCAACCGCAATACTTGAGTGAATTCCACTCTTTCATAAAAAAAATAGGTCCCCAAAATTGCCTAAGGCTTCTGGCCTGTCAGTAAGTTATCATTCTTATCTGAAAGACCAGGTCCTGTAAGCCAGGTAGAAGGCCAGTTTTCCTAGAAGTGCTTTCTAAGCATTGGCTCCATCCATAAAACCACACATTGCTCCTTATAACACCTGATTCAATGAGCATCATTCTCATATATGACAATCCAGGTACAACCTGGGTTATAATTGGTTGGTCAATAAACAGCAAGGAGGCTCAGTAAGATTTTATGAATTATGGGAAGTCAGTGAGAATCATATATCATTTTAAAAGGTTTTATTTCAATATACAAAAGCAGAGTTTACTAAATTATTGTGGGATACAAATAGCTTAAGAAAAAAGAGAAAGGAGTACCTTAAATATCTGAAAAACAGCATTAAAGCAACATCAACAACATTGCAAATAAATAAACACAAAATCATTTCCATCTTTAGTTTTTTCAATCCCGTGTAGTTTTTGTTACCCTGGATCCTGGATTTCATAACGCTGATTGCTTCTGGGCTAAAAAGAACCCAAGAAATCCTGACTAAGTTCACTGGTATGGTCTGAAATTTGTCTAAGTGATGTCAGCTCAGAAGCCGATTCCCAAGAATCTATTTTTTGAAGTGTCAACAGTTTGAAGTGCCTGGTACATTACTTTCCCACAAGACCCTGAGACTGTCCTTCTTTGTTGAGATCACAGTCTCTGGCCTGTTGCTTGTTACAGAGCCATTAGGCAAGCATCAGAGTAAAATTTTAAAAAATAAAATAACTATCTGAGATGATAGACGATTAATTTCTTTCTGAGGTTATTTTATTACTATAACTAATAATACCAGAAGGGCTGAGATTAAAATTCCCTGTTGCAGTGTAGTACATAACTATCTCCGAGGAGTTTTCATCAGTGCTTTCCCGGAGGGTAAATACTTATTATGGGAAGTAAACAAACTGATAAATCTCCAGGGCATTCCCATAGAGCATACAGTTCTGAAATGTTTATATTAATAACAGTTTATGTGTATAAACTTAGTCAAAGCTGAGCATCTCTTCTGATCTGACGATTTTCTATGCTACCCTTATATTAATATTTCTCTGTTACTATATTGATTATAGGCTCACTTATAGTAATCATAACTTTTTACCAAAGTATGTAAATCTATTTTACAGAAAGAGTAGGGAGTTAGATAAATGAGAACTGCCTGTCTTACACAAGCACTTACCAGACTATAATATGCTCATTAACACACATAATAAAATTTTCTAAGGCTATACATCTCATTTACTCATTACTTAACATGACCCAAAACTACAGCTTTTCTACAGAATATAAAATTTAAGAACAAATATATATAGACTTAAATTTTTGCTTAGTAACCATGTTTCAACATTTTATCTTACTTTGAAATTAAGTATGCAATGAGCATCCATCAATTAACTGTACATAATATCAGATGAAGTTTTCAAATTATTTAAGGTCTTAGGAGTTGTCATCAAGCCGACATACAACAAAACACAATTACTCTAGAAATAAAAAAGTTTGACAGAATAATGATTTGATTTAGCTCAATATATTTAAATTTTCCTTTATCTCCAGCATTATGAATTAGAAATTGTTACCTTCCTTATTTTATCAGTAAATCTACATGTTTGGGAAAACAAACCCAAATAGGATAAAGTATATGGTTTTAGTATATGTAACACTATACATTAGGGAAAAGACGTAGCTAGTTTTTATAAAACAAAAATTATTCAATTAATCTTTCTTTCCAAAGGTGTGAAATAGATATCTTCAAACACTTTCCAGTAAATTTTCCTAAGAAGTTTAAGTTTAAACTAAACAAAACCAAACCTATTGCCATCAAGTCGATTCCAGCTCGTAAAAACCCTATAGGACGTGGTAGAACGGTCCCATAGGGTTTCCAAGGCTGTAATCTTTAAAGAAGCAGACTGCCACATCTTTCTCCCTCAGAGCAGCTGGTAGGTTCGAACAGATGACTTTTCGGTTATTAGCCGAGCTCTTAACCATGATGCCACCAGGGCTCCTTTCTTTAAGTTTAGGACTTTTAAAATATTAAAATTTTGAAATGAAACATTGAAATTTTAGTTTCCTTATTTTCTAGTAATATTAAGAATATTCAATACGTATAAGTGTTTACTTATTTCTTTATCTACAGTGTGTTCGGAATTGAGAGCTGACCAAGGAAAAAGAAATGACCTCAAAATAGCATTGCAAAACAAGCCTTTTATTGGGGCTAATCTTTGATACCCTCGTGTGGGTGGGGTGGTCCCTCAGAGCAGGAGGACTACCAGAAGTAAGAAGCATAGGGAGCCACATTTAGGGGAAGAGCAATGAAAAACCCCAGGGTAAAGGAGAAGGGGGAGGGCTTACCATTGGCTAGGTACTCCTGCAAGATGGAGAGTTTGAGTCAGAGAACTCCAGTAACCTAGAAATCCTTGCAACTATAGGGTTGTATCTTATCTAGGACTAGCAGCTATTAGGTGCAGTTTCCCTGGGTAAGTATTTAGGCTTTAAGTGGCTAAAAACCTGCTTATTTGGACGATTTTAAAACAATTGGACGTTGTCAAGTTAAGTCCGGTGCTATGCCTTTTTGGGTTAATGGGCCTCTGCTTTCTATGAAGAAGTAAACAACTTGGGAGCAAGACACAGCGGACATTTTTAACTCATTTATGCAATGTTTCTATAAGCTAATCAGAATAGAGCTCTTATAATTTAAGCTATTTTATAATCTAATTTATTAATGTAGATAAGTAGATAGAAACATTTCACAATCAAACAAGGAGGGTTAAGGCCTTTCAAAATGATTGACACATAGACACAAAGGCAGATAGAGTGCTTAAAGCTTTTAGATCTTTAACTCCAGGCACGATCAAGAGTAAATACAGAAACACAAAAACTTGTTCCAGATACTAAGAATCCTTCCCCTCCTTATTTTAATTGAATTCAATTAAATTCTTATTTTAATTGAATTCAAAATTTTCAATAGACAACTATCAAAAAAGAATAACAAGTCTTATTCTCTGTCATCTCAAATGTAACCCAGTGAAAAACTTCATAAAATTTATAAAATTGTATATATCCCGTTTATGGAAAAATTGGATGTGGTAGAATGCATCGGAGAGTATATCTCAATGATCTGTCTATAAAAATCAGCAAACCGATTTTAAGGCCCAATTCCCAATCATTGTAGTTATCAATAGAGAATAACTCACACTCTGTAATGACACAAACAAAAACAAACCACAAAATCAGTGGAAATGAAAAAAGAGAGAAACACAAAGTCAGCATAGTTAAAATTCTATTGCCGCTTGGGTTTCACTCTGGGAGTCAAGAAAAGATCATCAAGCTAGTAGCATAAAGCACATTTCCCTGGCATCTGCTCTGCCAGATGACTTGATTGGACATTTTGAAGATTTTAAAAGGTTAAAAAAAAAAACTTTTAGACATTTTAAAGATTTTTTTTTAAAGGTAAAATCATGACTGTCCTACAGATATAAAAAGAGCATGCATCAAAATTTTTATATAACTCATTAATTAATGAGAACCAGGAAGACGTTACAAAACAATTCAAGGGAGAAATGAAAGACACATACATAAGCAATGAGGAATTTTGAAATTAATTTTATTAATATATGGTAAACTGGCTTCTTCAGGACAAAGAAAGAAATCAATATCACCTCCACTGGAGAAAATTCATTTTGCATGCCTAGGAGAAAAATCACTTTATTGTTATCAGTTATCTAACATTTACAGAGCAGTAATATAGCTCAAAGACAATCAAGGGTGAACTACACAGGACACCCAGTAATCCATTTTGGGCATTTCAAAGTCATTCACAATTATTCCCAACAGTATCATTGGAAATAATTTGCTAAAATTGTTCCTATTAAATGAACTGATCTACCATTTTAGATAAACAACAAATGAATTTAATCAACCAAGTCCCCAACAGAACCAATTATAATCCAATGAAGAACTTAATAAAATTATATACATCCAGTCCACTGAAAAATTGGATGTGGTAGAGTGCAAGCAAGCAGGAGCATTATTCTTCCTCAAAACTTCTTTTTCCAATGCATTCTACAGTTTTTTTTTTTTTTTCCATGTAACTCTAAATGAAATCTCAGGCAGAACTCATATTTCTCTCTCTTTTTTTTTTTAAATAATAAAATTTCTGTCAGGCTGGCATCAAATCATCCACCTCTCTTCCAGTGTAAGATTTCTCTCTTCTCACCTGGTAAGCAAGCAGAGGAGAGAGGAGTCAGAGCCTTCCTTTTTCAGTATCTTTTCCCAAGCTCTGGCTCTTTAAGGGATCCTTCAAGTTTTGAGCAAGATGAGGAGAGAGAGGTAAGGGACAGAAAGGTCTCACTTGCCTGGGACTCTTGTAATCCAGCATTAGTACCATTTCAGTTTAGTATAGGTCAAAAGCAAATTCTTGCTGTCCTAGAATTTTTTTCTAAGTGTCGTAGATTGCTGGAGTTCCTGAATTGGTTGATGGTGATCATTCTATTAGCTGATTGTTTATGATTCTGCCCTCAGTACTTCATCTTCTATAGCCCAGGACAGACTTCCAAGCTTTTCTCTGGAAGTTACCTCACTCTTTGCTTGCCATCCTCTTGGAAAAAGTCCTTTAAAGATGGCTAACTGTGGATTCCTTTGTGCAGTACTCTGTCATGTCCCATGAAAAGCAATACTCTGCCTGGCAGCCAGCAACTCTTTCTCAAAGCAGACCATTTGACCCTTCTGTTCCAGGAAAACCAACCTTGGCTTCTTGCACTTAGGCTTTTCTGACTTGTACACAAGCTTTTCACTTGGTCCACTTTAAGGTCCTCCTTGTTTAGTTTGAGACAGAATGGAGGTTTATACAGCCTCATCATCAGGGATTAGAGGAAACCCATAGTATACCATAACCCCTTCTCTCTGAAGAACTCCTTCTTTATAGTGTCATCAACTTAGCGCTGTATACAGGCATGTCTGAGTAAACACTAGCAGAATTTTCTTTTTAATTCTCTTAGAATATTTGTATAGGTATTCCCTCGGAGAGTTCCTCTTAAAGTTCTTGATCTTCATGGCTTTCTGCTGAAACTTAGAAACAATGTGAAAGCTGCTTAGTACTTTGTTACATATTTTTGATTCTGCTTGTTGTTAGGTGCTGTTCACTCAATTTTGGACTCATAACAACCTCCTGTGACAGAGGAGAGCTGCCCCCATAGTGTCTGCTGGGCTCTAAGCTTTACAGGAGCAGATAGCCAGGTCTTTGCTGCTATGGAGCTGCTGTGGGTTTGAACTGCCCACCTTTAAGTTAGCAGCTGAGTGATACTTAACCATTGCATCACTAGGGCTCCTTATTTAATCCTTACCTCTCATGATTTATATTGAATTATATTTTAATCACATCATTGAGTTATTTACCTTAGTTTATAAAAATTGAGGCAGCTTAAATTGTTTAGGTAAAACTATTTGGAATACCACATATTCATTCATATATCTTTTCAGTGAGGCCTACATTCAATTTCTTATTTAAAAATTGAAACCGCATCTACCTCTAGAACATATGCCCCTTCCTTTCTTAAAGTTCCTGCACAACACTTGTTGCTACTTAAAAATCCTAAATTTGGTGTATAATGCACTTATTTATTTTGTATATTATGTAGCTACACAGAAAATAATAAGATGGTTATTTTGTCTTACCCGGTGGAGATGATGATACAAGCAAATGCCGCCAGCAGCTGCTCAGCCACTGTTAGGTGAGACCACAAATACCCTGCTCCTGCTGCCCATCGTCCTCAAGACCCTGAGCGCTGACCCTAACTCAGTTCCTGCCTTAAACCAGCCAAAACCAATTTACTAGCTTCAAAATTGTCCTAAAGTAACCTAATTCTCATTAAACTAAAAAAAAAAAAAAAAAAACCCGTTGCCATCAAGTAGATGCCGGCTCATAGCAACCCTATAGGACAGAGTTAGAACTGCCCTATAGGGTTTCCAAGGAGCCCTTGGTGGATTCGAACTGCCGACCTCTTGATTAGCAGCCATAGCTCTTAACCACTATGCTACCAGGGTTTCCTAACTCTCACTATAACAGTAAAATCTCTGCCCAGGGCAGGACTTATGCGCCATTTTCTATACATATTAAAGAAAAAAAGGCAATTTGTCTTACCGCACCTGTGTGCCATGATAATCTATACAGTCCGTAATGTTTGTATGTTCGTCCTTGTGAGAGACAGTATAAAAGGCTCTGCCTCCCTTTGTTTGGGGACCAGAATTTGAGAAAAGTTCTCTCTGCTCTTTGCTCACGCACTTGCAATAGACACTTTTGCTCTCTCTTCACCTTTGTGCTTTGATTGACTGGAAGCTGCCACGGATAGTACCTGCTTCTGGGAACAGTGATACCGGAAATTGAGAGATATCATCATTTTCAGTATATACCTAAGATGTAAAGCTGATACAACTTACAGATGGATTTGATATGAGTCATAAGAAAAATAAAGAAAGAAAATACTCTGTTTTGGGAGCCAGTACATACCAATTTTTTGTGTGTGTGTGTATGGTTCTCTGTGTTTGTGTGTGTTTTTGTTTGGATTCATCAGTGCTAGCGACAAGAGGCAAAAGATGACAATGGGAAGAAGGAACAGGGTAGGGGAGGCATCTGTGCCTATTTTGTTATTTTTAACTGAAGGGATCTTGGCATGATTGCACATACACGCAGGTGGGTCAGTGTAATTCAAAAACACTCGAGACAGAGAAATGATATATTGGGTATAAGTTTTCTGAGAAGATATAAAATTCATGTACAATATTTATAATGCTGTCAACTGTTATCAGGTTGGCCCCTGACTCATGGTGACCACATGTACAATGATATTAGATCGCTCTGATCTAGAGGGTTTTCATTGGCTGAGTTTTTAGAAGTAGATCACCAGGTTTTTCCTCCTAGTCTATCTTAGTGTGGAAGCTCCTCCAAAACCTGTCCAGAATCAGAGCAACACACAAGCTGCCACTGACAGCCACGTGGTGGCTGCGTATGAGGTGCACTGGTCAGAACTGAACCCAGGTCGCCCATGAGGAGGGTGAGAATTCTAACACTGAATAACCATTGCCTTATATGCACAATATGGGTAGAACCATTGTCTGTAAAAAGGGAAGAGGTGCACATTTATCGTAAATAAAAAAAAAACCTAAATAGTACACATATAATGATGATAGTAATCATAATAATCATTATTGAGTATGAATTTTGTATAAAAAATGTTAAGCATTTTACTTTTCTTTTCTCAATTATATAATTAAAATCTATGAAGTAACTACTATTATTATTGCTATTTATAGTTGAAGAAATTGAAGTTACAGCATTTAAAAGATTTGTTCAAGGTCACCCAGCTAGTAAGCATGGGAACTGGGATTCAAATACAAGTTTTCTTGACAACAAAACATGAACTCTTAGATTCTTGAACTGTAGAAATAAGAGAGTATGACAGAAGAAACTCAGGAATATATACAAACACAGGTCAGTGAAACTGGGAAAAACACAGAAGAAGGCTTTTCATCTTCATAACCAAGCCGAGCTGATAATGATACCTGACGTGGAGAGAATAATTGGGGATGATGAAGTTTTATTTTCTGTCATAATTGTATTAGAAAGCAAGGACTCACTTGGTGGTTCATAATTACTGTAATTGAGATCATTTCTGCAACTTTATGAAAATGTGTGCCTACATTTTGTAACAGTTAGTCTTCCCCAGTTACTCTCTTGCTTCAACAAAGTTATTGATTTTCCATAAAAATGTTTCCATTGGTAAATATATTATGCTATATATATATATAAACCTTTTTTGGTCATGTGTAGGAGTATCATAAAAAAATGACAAACACCTAGCAAATTTCTATATTTTACTTGTTTAATAAAAAAAAAGTCCGTGAAATGAGAACATTCCAATATTTCATCTATAAAATTGCAAAGAATTGAAGTGATATCTAAAGGCCATTCTACAAGCAACAAAAATTACTGTACATACATATTAATATGCGTGGAATTGATAAAGTGAGCCAGGTTTGCACTCCATACATAAAACTGTCAACTTACATTTCCATGATAAGGTAGGAAAAGAATTAAGAAGCACTCAGGCATATGACCATTGCATACATTTTCTGGGCTGGCAGAGGCATTATCTCCAAGTCGGACTCATTTGTTGTGCTAATTTTCAGTATATTTCATATTTTACCAGAAAGGTAATATGATACGCATACCCTAAAACTGTTATAGTGGAAATAACACATGCTTTCTTAAATCTTTAGATTATGGGCCATGTGGTTTTATTTTTTTTTTAATTCCTACTTCCTAAAATAGTACATATTTCGATAAAATGTTTATCAAAGAATACGGGTATTTAAAAAATGCATTTACTTTAGGCATTGAAGTATTAAATTGACTACCGTAGAGTAGGAAAAAAAAAAGAATACAGGCTTTTAAAAAATTAATCTCGTAAGATTTATTATATAAAGAGGCGAACAAGGAGCCCCGGTGGCACAATGGTTAAGTGCTTAGCTGCTAATGGAAATGTCCACAGTTCAAATCCACCAACTGCTCTGTAGGAGAAAGATGTGGCAACCTGCTTTTGTAAAGATTACAACCTTGGAAACTCTATGGGGCAGTTTTATTATATCCCATAAGGTCACTATGAGTCGGAATTGGCTGTAGGGTAACAGGTAAAAGGAAAACAGTAATATTTTCACGTTTTAAATAGCTAGCTCCTACATGAATAATGGCTATGTGTAAAGAAATCAAAAACCAAACCCACTGCCGTCAAGTCAATTCCGACTCACAGCGATGCTATAGGGCATGGTAAAACTGCCCCATACAGTTTCCAAGGAGCACCTGGTGGATTTGAACTGCCGACCTCTTGGTTAGCAGCTGTAGCACTTAACCACTATGCCACCAGGGTTTAAGAGCACCTAGTAAAAGCATAACACCTACACTAGGTTATACAATAAGCATCACAGTAACATTTACCAAACTGAACTCTATATTCTCCTCCAATCCTCTCTACTATAAACCTTCCCCAGAATATGTCCATTTCCACAGCCACTCCCTAATCTGAGACAGTATCATCCCCTTTCTGCAGTACCCTTCTAAACAGTCTCCTTGCTCCTACTCCTGGCTGCTAAAACCTGTTCTCAATACAACAATTAAATGGAGATCATTTTTAATGGAATCAGATTATGGTATTTCTCTGCTAGAAACCTCTCAATGTTTCCCTATTTCACTCAGAGTAAATGGTCAAATCTTTCAAAGGTCATATAAAGCCTCTGGTGATCCATTCTTGCATTACCAACTCAACATCATCCCTTACCACACTGCAATCTCCCTAAAACACCTGCCTCCAGCCACACTGGCCACCTTGCCATTCCTCTAATTTGTCAGCTATGCTCCTGCCTCAGGTCTTTTGCACTGGCTGTTCCCTCTGCCTGGAACTTTCTTCTTAACTCTCCCAAACATGGATAGCCATAAAGCTAACTCCCTAATCACCGTCAAGTCTCTACACAAATGAGATGGATACTTAAGGATGGGCAAAATTTTGCCAAGAGAATAATAAAAAAATTGGCAAGTGCATTCTAGGAATTAAGCAAAAGAGACATAAACAATGGAATTTATTATTGCTTTTTTTTTTTTAATAATTTTTATTGTGCTTTAAGTGAAAGTTTACAAATCAAGGCAGTCTTTCAAGTATAAACTTATATACACCTTACTGCATACTCCCATTTACTTTCCCCCAATGAGTCAGCCCGCTCCCTCCTTCCAGTCTCTCCTTTCATGACCATTTTGCCAGTTTCTAACCCTCTCTACCCTCCCATATCCCCTCCAGACAGGAGCTGCCAACACAGTCTCACTGTAACTCACTCCTCATCAGCATCTCTCTCCAACCCATTGTCCAGTCCCTTCCATGTCTGATGAGTTGTCTTCGGGAATGGTTCTTGTCCTGGGCCAACAGAAGGTTTGGGGACCATGACCGCTGGGATTCCTCTAGTCTCAGTCAGACCATTAAGTATGGTCTTTTTATGAGAATTTGGGTCTGCATTCCACTGTCGTCCTGCTCCCTCAGGGGTTCTCTGTTGTGCTCCCTGTCAAGGAAGTCATTGGTTGTGGCCGGGCACCATCTAGTTCTTCTGGTCTCACGATGATGTAAGTCTCTAGTTCATGTGGCCCTTTCTGTCTCTTGGGCTCGTAATTATCTTGTGACCTTGGTGTACTTCATTCTCCTTTGATCCAGGTGGGTTGAGACCAATTGATGCATCTTAGATGGCCGCTTGTTAGCATTTAAGACCCCAGAGGCCACACTTCAAAGTGGGATGCAGAATGTTTTCTTAATAGAATTTATTTTGCCAATTGACTTAGATGTCCCCTGAAGCCATAGTCCCCAAACCCCCGCCCTTGCTCCACTGACCTTCAAAGCATTCAGTTTATCCCGGAAACTTCTTTGCTTTTGGTCCAGTCCAGTTGAGCTGACCTTCCATGTATTGAGTATTGTCCTTCCCTTCACCTAAAGTAGTTCTTATCTACTATCTAATCAGTAAGTAACCCTCTCCCACCATCCCTCCCTCCCCCCTCTTCTAACCACAAAAGAATGTGTTCTTCTCTGTTTATACTATTTCTCAAGATCTTATAATAGTGATCTTATACAATATTTGTCCTTTTGCATCTGACTAATTTCACTCAGCATAATGCCTTCCAGGTTCCTCCATGTTATGAAATGTTTCACAGTTTCATCACTGTTCTTTATTGATGCGTAGTATTCCATTGTGTGAATATACCATAATTTATTTACCCATTTATCAGTTGATGGACACCTTGGTTGCTTTCAGCTTTTTGCTATTGTAAACAGTGCTGCAATAAACATGGGTGTGCATATATCTGTTATTGTAAAGGCTCTTATTTCTCTAGGATATATTCTGAGGAGTGGAATTTCTGGGTTGTATGGTAGTTCTACTTCTATCTTTTTAAGGAAAAGCCAGGTAGATTTCCAAAGTGGTTGTACCATTTTACATTCCCACCAGCAGTGTGTGAGTTCTAATCTCTCCGCAGCCTCTCCAACATTTATTATTTTGTGTTTTTTGGATTAATGCCAGCCTTGTTGGTGTGAGATGGAATCTCATCGTAGTTTTAATTTGCATTTCTCTAATGGCTAATGATCGAGAGAATTTTCTCATGTATCTGTTAGCTGCCTGAATATCTTCTTTAGAGAAGTGCGTCATATCCTTTGCTCAATTTTTAATTGGATTGTTTGTCTTTTTGTGGTTGAGTTTTAACAGAATCATATAGATTTTAGAGATCAGGCACTGGTCGGAGATGTCATAGCTGAAAATTTTTTCCCAATCTGTAGGTGGTGTTTTTACTATTTTGCTGAAGTCTTTAGATGAGCATAGGCGTTTGATTTTTATGAGCTCCCAGTTATCTGGTTTCTCTTTGTCATTTGTAGAAATGTTTTGTATTCTGTTTATGCCTTGTATTAGGGCTCCTAATGTTGTCCCTATTTTTTTTTTTCCATGACCTTTATCATTTTAGTCTTTATGTTTAGGTCTTTGATGCACTTGGAGTTAGTTTTTGTGCATGGTGTGAGGAATGGGTCCTGTTTCATTTTTTTTGCAAATGGATATCCAGTTATGCCAGCACCATTTGTTAAAAGGGCTATCTTTTCCCCAATTAACTGACATTGGGCCTTTGTCAAATATCAGCTGCTCATATGTGGATGGATTTATATTTGGGTTCTCAATTCTGTTCCATTGGTCTATGTGCCTGTTGTTGTACCAGTACCAGGCTGTTTTGACTACTGTGGCTGTATAATAGGTTCTAAAATCAGGTAGAGTGAGGCCTCCCACTTTCTTCTTCTTTTTAGTAATGCTTTACTTATCCGGGGCTGCTTTCCCTTCCATATGAAGTTGGTGATTTGTTTCTCCATCACAATAAAAAATGTCATTGGAATTTGGATCAGAAGTGCATTGTATATATAGATGGCTTTTGGTAGAATAGACATTTTTACTATGTTAAGTCTTCCTATCCATGCTTTGCTTGTTTTTTTAATGCTATATCACTCTACTTAAAACTGGGGAGACTAAGATAAATAACCTGATCCTGATTTTTAATAACTCGGGACTAGTGGAATGTGCTTATGTGCGTGTGTGTGTGTGTGTGTGTGCATGTTTTCTTACTCTAACAATCAATCAGTAAATGGTAAAATAAAGTGCTAAAATAGTGTTTAGAAGATTTCTCAAAGGAAGCTGAGAAGTAAAAGTTTCCAAAGAAGCAATTTGATTAAAAGATTAATAAATAGACTTCAGTTGTATGGAACATTTTGGTTGATATTGTCAAGGGAGTAAAATGCCTTAGTGTCTAGATAGAAGTTTGGTTAATGCTTAGAAGGATGCGTGTTTGCAGCTGATTTTACAAATTTTATTTGCCTAATTATTTGGACTTAATGTTGCCACCATTTCAGCTTCCAAACAAACTTTTTGCTCAGCTGTAAGGGTTGGCATCCAGGAAGGAGAATAAAAGGAAGCTCAGACAAATCCTTGACTTTTATTCCAAGATAAAAACCTTCTCCTGTGTTTTCCATTTGTCCTATTCAAATAAAAGTGGTTGAAAACTTTGTCAAAGACAAAAAGGCTTCATCACTGTTGTCAGCTGCCGTCAAGGTGGCCCTCGATTCATGACAACAGGTACACAATTGGTCACACAGGTGGTATGCATAGGACTTTCATTGGCTGATTTTCAGAAAAAATGGTAAGACATTTCTCCCTAGTCTGTCTTAGTCTGGAAGCTTGCTGAAACTTGTTCAGCATCAGTATTTACAATGAAATCACAGGCTAGTCCTAAGCTTTCCTTCTTCTAAGCCCCACTCAGTTTTCTCTAGCTTTCTGAATCAGAAATACATCTCAAAAGTATTCCACAGGTGAGAGTAAAAGGAAAAATGGGAATGACTTCATGCTTCAAGAGTCCCTCAATAGCAGCCTCACTGCATCACACACCTCAAATTCTAAAATTGAAAAAAAAAAAAAAAGCCCGATGTCCCTTTAGATAAAAGAAAATAGACTCTATTACTTTTGCCTGCAGTAGATTTGAGATTCATTTTAATTCATTTGCCGTATCTGCCAATGCCAGATCTTTGTATCTGTGTATTCAACTCCCGTCAGAATTAAAAGAAAATAGGGCTGCTGCTTTCATTTTTTCTTTTTCTTTTCATTCCTTTTTTTTTTTTTTTTGTGGTTATAACCCACTTCTATCAATTCCATAATTAATAAATTCTGAAAAATATATAACTGATGTAAAGGGAAACATGTGCTGTCCTACAAATTGTATCCTTATAATGGCCACAACTCTTTTAAGCATCAGCTGCTTCACTTTATCTGCACAACTTTTATTAACACCAATATTGTAAATGTAGATGCACCGTTCTGAAAGATGCTTATAAATAACTTATATTTTTATGAGCCTTGCAATAATTCCTTAACGTGGATGAAAAACTCAAGGAATAATTACCAGGTTGAGCATCAGCAAAATGTTGCAATGGTGGCATTTTTCCTTGGTCTTTCTCCCTTTTGGTATCAGCTGGTAGACATAATTATGTCCTGTTAGCCACCTGTTCAACCACCATTAGGCCATTATTTACAAAACTAACACTAAATGATGCATGCAAACTTGATAATTACTATTATTATTTTATTTATTGTGCTTTAAGTGAAAGTTTACAAATCAAGTCAGTCTGTCTTATAAAAACTTATATACACCTTGCTATGTACTCCTAGCTTCTCTCTGCATAATGAAAGAACACACTCTTCTTCTCCACCCTGTATTCCCCTTAACCATTCATCCAGCTCCTATTCCTCTCTGTCTTTTCATCTTGCTTCCAGACAGGAGCTGCTCACATAGTCTCAGGTGTTTACTTGAGTCAAGAAGCTCACTCCTCACCAGTATCATTTACTGTCTTATAGTCTAGTCCAATCTCCATTTGAAGAGTTGGCTTTGGGGATGGTTCCAGCCTTGGGCTAACAGGGGGTCCAGGGACCATGACCTCCGGGGTTTCTCGAGTCTCAGTCAGACCATTAACTCTGGTCATTTTACAAGAATTTCAGCTCTGTATTCCACTGTTCTCCTGCTCCATTGGGATTCTCTGTTGTGTTCCCTGTCAGGATAGTCATCGGTGGTAACTGGGCACCATCTAGCTCTTCCAGTCTCAGGCTGTTGTAGCCTCTAGTTTATGTGGCCCCTTGTGTCTTTTGAGCTCATATTTACCTTGTGTTTTTTGTGTTCTTCATTCTTCTTTGCTCCAGGTGGTTTGAGACCAATTGATACATCTTAGATGGCCACTTGCTGGCATTTAAGACCCCAGATGCCCCTCACCAAAGTGGGGTACATAATGTTTCCTTAATATATTTTGCTATGCCAGTTGACCTAGCTGTCCCCTGGATAATTATTTTTATAACATATGTAACCATATATAGCTTCAAATAGTATTAAAGAGGTGAGGGGGGAAAAAAATCATCCGGTTTGATCATCTGATTTTCCACTGAGGAAACTGGAGGTTGAAACTATCACTTTCAAAAGACCACAGACTTTGTATAACTGGATTAGAACCAGATGGTCACTGGGTGGCACAAAAGCTTTGCACTTGACTACTAACCTAAAGGTTGAGAGTTCAAACCCACCTAGCAACACTGCAGGAGAAAGGACTGCAGATCTGCTTCTGTAAAGATTATAGGCAAGAAAACCCTATGAACAGTCCTACTCTGTAACCAATCAAAAGCTATAGCCTTCAGTATGGATTACAACTCAATATAAAGATAACAAAAATCCTCATAACCGGACTAATAAGGAACATCATTATAAACTGAGAGAAGATCGAAGTTATCAAGGATTTCATTTTACTTGGATTTACAATGAATGTCCATGGAAGCAGCAGCCAAGAAATGAAACAACATATTGCACTGGGCAAACCTGCTTCAAAAGACCCCTTTGAAAGTGTTGAAAAACAAAGATGTTACTATGAGGAATAAGGTTTCAGTCTCCTCATATACATACAATGAATAAGGAAGACAAAGGAAGAATTTTACCTTTGAATTACAGTGTTGGTGAAGAATACTGAATATACCATGGACTGCCAGAAGAATGGAAACTCTGGTGGCATAGTGGTTAAGTGCTATGGCTGCTAACCAAAGGGTCGGCAGTTCGAATCTGCTAGGTGCCCCTTGGAAACTCTATGGGGCAGTTCTACTCTGTCCTGTAGGGTCAGTATGATTTGGAATCAACTTGATGGCACTGGGTTTGGTTTTTTGGTTGGCCAGAAGAATGAACAAATTTGTCTTGGAAGAAGTACAGCCAGGATGCTCCTTACAAGGTAATATGTTGGGACATCATCTCACATACTTTGGATGTGTTATCAGGAGGAACCAGTCCCTGGAGAAGGACATCATGTTTGGCAAAGTGGAGGGTCAGTGAATAACAGGGAGATGACCAATAAGATAGATTAACACAGTGGCTGCAATAATGGGCTCAAGAATAACAATGATTGTTAGGATGGTGCAGGACCTGCGGGACCAGGCAGTGTTTCATTCTGTTGTACAAAGTGTTGCTACGAGTTGGAACAGATTCGACCACACCTAACAAGAACAACAACTCTGTAACACGTAGTGTCTCCATAAGTCGATAATGAATTCCTGGCAACAAGGTTTTTTTTCTTTTTGTATTAGAATCTAGGTTTTCCAGACCAGGTCTGCATTTACTTTCCACTCTATCACATTGATATTGCCTCACCATATTTTATGAATGATAAAAACTTCAAAACAGAATACTACAAAAGAATATAATTATCACTTATATTTTTACATGCACATATAATTTTTTTCCCTACACATCTACCAGTTTATTTTACTATGGGGGCTTCTGTGTTGCTGTGATGCTGAAAGCTATGCCACTGGTATTCAAATACCAGCAGGGTTACCCATGACAGACAGGTTTCAACTGAGCTTCTAGACTAAGACAGACTGGAAAGGACCAGCAGCCTACTTCTGAAAAGAATTAGCCAGTGAAAACCATATGAATAACAGTGGAACATTTTCTGATAGAGTGCCAGAAGATGAACCCCTCAGGTTGGAATGTACTCAAAATACGAATGGGGAAGAGCTGCCTCCTCAAAGTAGAGTTGACCTTAATGACATGAATGGAATCAAGCTTTTGGGACCTTCATTTGCTGATGTGGCATGACTCAAAATGAGAAGAAACAGTGGCAAACATCCATTAATAATTAAAAACTGGAATGTACAAAGTACTAATCTAGGAAAATTGGAAATTGTCAAAAATAAAATGGAATGCATAAACATCGATATCCTATGCATTAGTGAGCTGAAATGGACTATTATTGGCCATTTTGAATAGAAAAATCCTATGGTCTATTATGCGGGGAATGACAACTTGAAGAGGAATGGCATTGCATTCGTCCTCAAAAAAGAACACTTCAAGATCTATCGCATAATATCCATATGCCTTCAAGGAAGACCAGTTGATACAACTATTATTCAAGTTTACCCACCAACCACTAAGGCCAAAGATGAAGAAATTAAAGATTTTTACCAGCTTCTGCACTCTGAAATTGATCAAACATGCAATCAGGATGCACCAACAATTACTGGTGGTTGGAATGGGAAAGTTGGAAACAAAGAAGGATCGATAGCTGGCAAATATGGCCTTGGTGATAGAAATGATGCCAGAGATTGTATGACTGAATTTTTCAAGACCAATGTCTTCTTCATTGAAAATACCTTTTTTCACCAACATTAACAGTGACTATACACTGGACCTCACACAAGAATCAAATCGACTACATCTGTGGAAAAAGACAATGGAAAAACTCAATATTATCAGTCAGAGCAAGGCCAGTGGTTGACCGAAGATCAGACCATCAATTACACATATGCAAGTTCAAGCTGAAACTGAACAAAATCAGAGCAAGTCCATGAGAACCAAAATATTACCTTGAGTATATCCCACCTGAATTTAGAGACCATCTCAAGAACAGATTTGATGCGTTGAACACTGATGACTGAAGACCAGATAAGTTGTGAAATGACTTCAAGGATATCACACATGAAGAAAGCAAGAGGTCATTAAAAAGCAAATAATCCAAGAAGCTGGACTATATGAAGAAGAGCGGGGCATCAGGAGTGGAGAAAAGCTCATTAATAACCTTCATTATGCAGGTGACACAACCTTGCTTTCGGAAAGTGAACAGAACTTGAAGCACTTACTGCTGAAGGTCAAAGACCACAGCCTTCGATATGCATTATACCTCAACATAAAGAAAACAAAAATCCTCACAACTGGACCAACAAGCAACATCATGATAAATAGAGAAAAGATTGAGCTTTTCAAGGATTTCGTTTTACTTGGGTCCACAATCAACACCCGTGGAGCTGCAGTCAAGAAATCAAGAGAAGCATTGCATTGGGCAAATCTGCTACAAAAGACCTCTTTAGAGTGTTGAAAAGCAAAGATGTCACCTTGAGGGCTAAGGTGTGCTTGACCCAAGCCGTGGTTTTTTCGGTTGCCTCATATGCATGTTAAAGCTGGACAATGAATAAGGAAGACCAAAGAAGAATTGACACCTTTGAATTGTGGTGTTACGAAGAATATTGAATATATCATGGACTGCCAAAAGAACAAACAAATCTGTCTTGGAAGAAGTACAGCCAGAATGCTCCTTAGAAGCAAGGATGGTGAGGTTATGTCTCACATACTTTGGACATGTTATCAGGAGTGATCAGTCCCTGGAGAAGGACATCATGTTTGGTAAAGTAGAGGGTCAGCAAAAGAAAGGAAGGTCTTCAATGGGATGGATAGACACAGTGGCTGCAACAATGGGCTCAAACATGGCAACAATTGTGAGGATAGCCCAGGACTGGGCAGTGTTTCATTCTGTTGTGCATAGAGTTGCTATGGGTTGAAACACACTCGATGGTGCCAAAAAACAATAACAGGTTTTTTTGGGTATGTTGTAGCCCATTCATTTAATTATTTTCAGATGCTGGAGGTACTGTATAAAATTTTTAATTGTGTGATATTGGCCATTTCACATAAATGAATGGCTTATCTATGGAACTTTTGAGAGAAAAAAGAGAAAGAAAATTGTTTAAGGCAATCAAAATTAACAAGAAGCAAATAGAAAGTTTCTATCATGAGGAGAATAATATTTCAGACTACAATTCTAGAACATGGAGCAAAAGAAATGACAAAACAAAGCAATTGATTTAAATGTACCATGTGGTAATCACTGCTATAGTTTTAGGGTACGGACATCAGTTTTTACATTTTCTTTACCATTTTAGATTGGATATCTTAACTTAATCGACCTAGTGTTATTCACAGCCACTACATCTCATGTATGGCCACCACCTGTCTGTTAGCGGAGGCTTGTGTGTTGCTATGATGCTTAATAGGTCTCAGTGAAGCTTCCAGACTAAGGAAAAATAGTAAGAAAGGCCTGGCGATTCACTTCCAAAAATCAACCATTGAAAATCCTACAGATCATAATACTTGCAGACCCCTGTAACGCATCACGTGAATGGCGCAGAGCTGTGCAGCATTTCCTTCCACTGTGCATGGGGTCAAGTCGCCGTAAGTCAGATGCCAAACAGACAGCAGCTGACAACATCTTAACTTAAAACTTCATTTTGTCTCCAAAAAAAAAAAATAATAATAACATTACTGCTAGAGTAGATAACACAGATTCTGGCTTGAAGACTTCTGTATTACTCTAAACTCAAAAAACCCAGTTCCTTGTAAACTTTGCTATTCCATGGAACTAATTTTTTTTTTTTTTTTAGTTAAGATAAAAGTCACAAAAGAGCAGAGGAAATTTGGTGTCTGTTAATTTTTGTTCTTTGATTTACTGTACTGTAATAAAAAAACAGTACAGTAAATCAAAGAACAAAAATGTTACTTTAATTGAGATTATGGACTTAAATTTATGATGATAGTGAATTATACATTATAGGAATGGCAAAAACACAACTCTGTCATTCAGAGATTGTGATAATTTCTGATACTAAGAAATTATCATTAAAATAATAGAGTTATTTAGAAGAGTATAAATTAAGTTTAAAGTCAGTGATTTTAAAACTGCAATATTCAACAGATAATCTTTGATGATATAAGCAACATTAAAAAATATTCAATAACTATAGATCCTAGGAAATGTGGGGAAAGAGGCATTTTTTTTAATTACTTTAATCATACTGCTAAATTCAAATACAAGTTTTCAGTGCTTTTAAGAGATAGCACAGTCTCACTTCACAAAGAAAACATTGTAAGGTTGAAAATATGCCATAAGTTTTTTTTCTTTTATTTTAAAAATGCTGTTTTTCAGTTTTTTTTAATTATTCACTTTATATTATACTGTATAATTTTTCTAATATAAATATTTTATGTCTGTCAATATTCTTGATCAGCACAAGTAACACCACAGATTTTAGGTTTTTTTTTTCCTCACTAATCTACCATAAATATTTACAAAAAAATCTCCCAGTGTAGCATTCCTCCTTTGATTTTGTTTGTTAGCTTGTCCCATAGATCAGCTTTATGTACTTTTATCTACAGCATTCATAACATTTGAAACTTTGAAATAAGATACCAGGCACCTTGTAATATACTAATTTTTTATCCCCCAAAAATTTTGATCCTGAATATGGATATGGATATATATATTTCCTACATTTCAGCCTCCATGTGATGACTGAACTGGTGGAGATGTCTTAGACAGACTCACCAGAACCTGAGATGTTAAAAATGTACGTTACTAGAGTTTTAATTTTAACCAAGTCATTAAACATGCTGGACCTAATCTTTTTTTTTTTTCACTAATGAAATGAGGGGTATGGAACTATTACAGCAACACAATACTAAATGTATAATATTATAAATACATTCTTTTGACTATTTGACTTTTAAATTTTTATTTTTTCATTCTTTTAGTCAATGCATTCACATGGTTCAAAATCATAATGATAAAAAATTGTAAACAATGAGACGTCTCAGACTCACCCCATCACTATCTACCCAATTTCCCCTCCCTTTTTTTTTTTTATTCAATTTTACTCAATTTTAAAACCTGTTGCCATTAGGTTGATTCCAACTCATAGCAACCATAACGGACAGACGAGAACTTCCCCATAGAGTTTACAAGGAACAGCTGCTGGATTCGAACTACCAAACTTTTGGTTAGCAGTGGTGTCTCTTAACCACTGTACCACCAGGGCTGCTTTCAATTTTAGGTAACCGTTTTCATATTTTGGGGTGTGCATTCCTATTGTGCATGTGAGTGTGGAAATATAAATATATACACTTAATTTCCCCCTTCCTTCCAAAAAAAAAAAATAAGGTAGTTTGCTACAGACACTACTTTGCACCTTGGATTTTTTTTTTTTTTTTAACCTACGTTTGTATCTTGGAGCTCTTTTAAAATCAGTATGTAGAAAGCTCCCTTATTCTCTTTTTCTGCTTAATGAAAGAAACATTGTAATTTAATTTACCAGCCTTCTCTTGAGAAGCAGTAGGGTTGTTTCTACTCTTTTGGTTTTACAGACAATTGTAATGAATTACTTTGTATACATGTTTTGTATGCGGGAAGATAAAAATATGTAAGGTAAATTCTGGGAAGATTTGTTGGTCTTACGGTAAAGGCACTTTTTTTGATATTTTCCTAAACTCTCTTTTTGGCATTATGCCATTATGTCCTCCAACTGGTGTTGGTGGAAGTACCTGTTTCCCCATACTAGCCAAGAGAATGCCTTCTCAATTTGTAGCATATTGTTTATTTTTAATTTTCATTTTAATTTCATTTATCCTATGAGTAAGGTTGAATATTCTTAAGTTATTACTTAAGGTACATTTAAATTTATCTTTCTCCAATCTGTCTTTCATCCTTTCATCTTTTATATATTTCAGAGATAATTACATAATTAGGAAGATTAGCACTTTGTTATATGAGTTGAAAATAGTGTTTAGTTTGCCACTTTTCTTTTGACTTCATTCCTATTTCATTTTATTTAAGTGTTTATACTTTTCTTTCCATGAAGATATGTTCGATTTGTTATATAGTCCAATGTATCAATATTTTCCTTTATGGATTCTGAATACTAAATCATAGGTGTACAGGTTTTCCTCATGAGAAGTTTGTAAAGGAATTTACACATAATTTATTCTAGTACATTTATGATTTCATTGTTTACATTGAAATCTTTTTTTATATAATTTTATTGTGTTCTAGGTGAAAGTTTACAGCGCAAATTAGTTTCTCATTCAAAAATTTATACAAAAATTATTTTGTGATATTGGTTGCAATCCCCAAAATATGACAGCACTCTCCCCCTTTCCCTTTCCTTCCTGGGTTCTCCATGTCCATTCATCCAGTTTTCCCATCCCTTTCTGCCTTCTCATCTTTGTTTTTGGCAGGTGTTGCCCATTTGTTCTCACGTACTTGATTGAACTCCCCAAGAAGCACCTTCCTCACCTGTGTTATTGCTTGTTCTATACACCTAATATTTGGCTGAAAGAAGGACTTTGGGAGTGGCTTCAGTTCTGTGTTAGCAGGTCGTTGGTGGAATATAGTCTTATGGATTCCCACAGTCCCTGTCAGATCACTGTCTGTTTTTTTTATTTCTGTGAATTTTAATTTCATTCCATGTTTTTCTCCCACTCTGTCCAGGACCCTCTATTGCAATCACTGTCAGAACAATCAGTAATGATAGCGGGGCACCGTCTAGTTTTTCTAGGATCAGGCTGGTGGAAGCTAGGGTTCATGTGGTCCATTAGTCCTTTGGGCTAATATTTTCCTTGTGTCTTTGGTTTTCTTCATTCTCCTTTGCTCCGACTGTGGTGGGACCGATAGATGTATCTTAGATGGCCAATCACAAGCTTTTAAGATCCCAGATGCTACTCACCAAAGTAAGATGTAGAACATTTTCTTTATGAGCTATGCTATGCCAGTTGAGCTAGATGTTACACAAGACCATGGCCCCCAGTCCTCAGCCCCAGTAACTCGGTTCCTCAAGTTGTTTGGATGTTTCTAGGAAGCTTCTAGAACACTGGTGACATAGTGACTAAGAGCTGCTAACCAAAGGTTTGGGAGTTCAAATCTACAAGGTGCCCCTTGGAAACCGTATGGGTCAGTTCTACTCTGTCTATAGGGTTGCTATGAGTCAGAACTGACTAGACGGCACCTAACAACAATAAGAAATTTCTATGGCTTTGTCTTGGTCGAGTTATGCTGACTTCTCCTATATTGTGTGTTGTCTTTCCCTTCACCAAAGTTGACACTTGTCTACTATGTAGTTAGTGGATACCTCTCCCCACTTGCCTCATCCCTGGTAACCATCAATGATTATTTTTTTCTGTGTACAAACCTTTTCTTGGGTTGTTATAATAGTGGCCTCATACAATATTTATCCTTTCATGGCTGACTTATTTCACTCAGCATAATGCCCTCCAGATTCATCCATGTTGTGAGGTGTTTCACAGATTCATCATTGTTCTTTATCGTTGCATAGTATGCCATTGTGTGTACATAGCATAATTTGCTGATCTATTCATCTGTTGATGGGCATTTAGGCTGTTTCTATCTTTTTGCTATTGTGAATAATGCAATGAACATGGGAGTGCATATCTCTATTTGTGTGATGGCTTTTATTTCTCTAGGGTGTATTCCTAATCTGGGATTGCTGGATCACATGGTATTTCTTACTTCTTGGTTTTTAAGGAGGGGCCATATCATTTTACATAGTGGTTGTACCATTTTACATTCCCACCAACAGAGCGTAGGAGTTTCAATCTTCTCAAAAAAAAAAAAAAAAAAGCCTCTCCAAAATTTGTTATTTTATTTTATCTTTTTTTAGTGTCAGTAATGTCAGGGTGAGATGGTATCTCATTGTAGTTTTAGTTTCCATCTCTCTAATGGCTAATGATCATGAACATTTCCTCATGTGTCTGTTAGCTGCCTGACTGCCATCTTAGGTGAAGTGTCCGTTCATATCCTTTGCCTATTTTTTAACTGGATTATTTTCTTTTTTTATTGAGATGTTGAAGTATTCTATAGATTTTAGAAATTAGACCTTTGTCAGATATGTCATAGTCAAAAAAATTTTCCCAGTCTGTAGGTTCTCTTTTCTACATTGGAATCTTAGTTTTTTTCTACCACATTTAGGATTTCTTTCTTTTTTTTTTTTTAATATTGATATTGTGATACAATAACTGATGTAAAGGCGTATGGAGATGTACTAACTTTATGTTTATTTGGATGACCATTCAGTTGTCTCATTTTTAAAGTCTATCTTTACTCTCCTTTCAAACACCACGTTTGTTATATGCTATGTCTGCTGCTAACCAAAAGGTCGGCAGTTTGAATCCACCAGGCACTCTTTAGAAACTCTATGGGGCAGTTCTACTCTGTCCTGTAGGGTCGCTACGAGTCAGAATTGACTCGATGGCAATGGGTTTGGATTTTTTTTGTTTTTAATTCCTATCACTGTTTGGGTCTATAACTGGGCTTCCCCCTCGCCTTTTTTTCCTCTTAACTATTTATGAACAAGTACCATGCTGTATTAATTTTTCAGGGTTTATAATACATTTTAATATTTGGTGGGTTTACTCTCTCTTATTGCTCTTCTTTTAAAAATATATTCTCTGGATACTCATGCTTGTATCGTTTCTTATAAGAAGTTGAGAACTACTTTGTTTAATTCTGAAAAAAATTTCAAAAGGCTTGTTGGTATTTCTGCTAGAATTGAGTTAAATTTATAATTAACTTAGGGAACATTGGCATCTTGATATGTTAAAGTTTTCCTTGACAAGAACATATTATGTCATTCCATTTAATTCATTTATTGTATAAAGTTGTTATAATAGGTTTTAACTTAAAACCAAAAATCAAACCCATTGCCACTGAGTCAATTCCAACTCACAGTGACCCTGTAGTACAGAGTAGAACTGCCCCACAGGGTTTCCAACAGTGCAACATTTAGGGGGAGCCCCAGTGGCACAGTGGTTAAGAGCTCGGCTGTTAATCAAAAGGTAAGCAGTATGCTCCTTGGAAACTCTATGGGCCAGTCTACTCTGTCTTATAGGGTCACTGTGAGTTAGAATTGACTTGATAGTAATGAGTTTTGTCTGTGTTTTTTTTTTTTTTTGGTAAACTTCAGGGAAGCAGACTGCCACATCTTCTCCCCTGGAGCATCTGGTGGGTTTGAACCACTGCATCACTAGGGGTCCTTGGTTTTAGCACACCATTAATTAATTCTGTTAATATATGCTCATTTTTCTCTAATAATCTCAGGGTTAATGTTTCACCAATTACTTTATTATTTGCCTATATTGTAAGGCAAAAATTTTGCTTCACTTCTTTGATTAATTCCTGAGGTTGGATTTTTCACACACATTGGCCATTTTTATAATTCATTTTGTGAAGTTCATGGTCATGTCCTTTACCCACCTGGGGACAGCTTCCTTTTTTTTTTTTTTTTTTGATATTGGTTTGTGAGAACTCTTTGTAGTTGAGCTATTAACCATATTCAACAATATGTCTGCCGTTTTTATTGCATACATTCTATCAACTTAGCAATTACACTTATAATCACATTTTATTTTTTGACCCGAAAAGGCAAAACATTTATGCAATCATATTAATAATTTCCTTGCCATTTCTGGTACTTATGTCATACTTAGAAAGGCATTAGACTTTCCAATTTTATGCTAAAATTTTGTGGTTTCTGGATTTTGTGTGTTGATTTTTACTAAAAGATATAGATTCAGCTCTAGTGAGCTATGGAAAATACTCATGTTTCAAGAATTTTTAGAGAGCTAAATCTAAACTGAAGATTTGTGCATAATTGTAACAGTACAGAGAAAAAGCATATAGTTTGCTTAATTTACACTCTAATTCTTCCTACTTTTAAATAAAAATCCATTGAAATGTGAAATCAGACAAACTCCTGTATACCACAGTGTGGACTTGGATTTTTCTCTTAATATGATGGGGGAGGCCACTACTTCTCAGTCACTGTGACTTCTCTCAAGTGCATCACCTAGTCCATGACTGAAAAAGGTGTGCTCTGGGGTGTCCAGAGGAACGTAGTCAAGTATTGTGTTTACACAAAAGTTCATAGCAGAGCCCATCTAACATTCTCATTTTCTTGAGTATAATTTTCTCTTCAATACCTTGGAAAAAAATTTTTTTTTTTTTTTTAGTTTTGAGATCTACACTTCATTTACTTTAGGCCGTTATTGAATTCACACATTAGGCAGACGTCCCACAAATTATTAGGAGTATCTCCAGATATCCTTTCTAAAATATTGAGTCCTAATACTGGATTAGTTGCCCCATGTCAATGAATTCTCCCATGTTAAGCCTTATACTCTATACTTGCTTGGTTTCACTCTGAAGATACAGTATCATACGTGTTCCCTGGCATATCCTTTAGTCAGGCTTGTAATTTTCTTAAGCAAGTAAGCTACTATTTTTTCTTGGAACAGTGGTTGCATTTCTCCCATTCTCTTAAGTCTTAAATGAGACCTAAGTCTAATTCTGAGCCTACAGACATTGTGGGAAGACAGCAGTGGATCTTGAGGAGAAACCATTACTTTTGAGGAGTGAGAGAACGGGTCTGACCAGGGCTCTGATAGCTCTCTAGACCTTGCCAGTCTGTTTCTGTTTGTTTGTTTCTCTAGGCTTCTCCAGCTGTTCTTGGCCAACAGTCCTGATATCAGCTCTGCTAACATTTTGGTAATTTTGAAAACTAATGGAATATTTTTTTCTCTCCAATATAACTTTTTTTTGCCTTTTGTTCAATATTTTTCTTTTAAAATAAGTTCACCTACAAAATTTTGACTAAATGTATATACACACGCACACACACACACACCCAAACACACACGCACAAACATGCATTGTTTGGGGTGGGATACAGTGATTGGGGAGGGGCATTCAACTCCTTGCCAGATGCTCACTTTTCCTTGGAAAGTTTAGAGTGAAATATGGTTCATTCTAAAAGAGAGAAGGAAAAAACTTATTTTCCCAAGGACTCTAGGATTGGAGAAGCTGGGCAAACTTCCAGCCTCTTCCACTTATCTCTTTTGGCTCCAGTACAGCAAAATATCTTCCCCTAAACAGAACCACGCATGAAGTAGAAAAGTTCGTTAACCCTTTCATTGCCATGTCTGGAGATCATCTCAGTTTAGTACACTTTGGAATCGCGGATCACTCTAATGAAGCCGCAGACATAGACAGGTTAGACATTCTCAGACTCTCCCTTCCTTCATATTATTATTATTATTTTTAATTTGCATGTTATACATTTTAGCAATGAAAATTCTGTGTGAAACCTAAGTACTTCTGATTTTCCAATCAGAAGGAACATGGTTCAAGCAGGAAATAGTTTCTGAGACCCTGTGAAGGCAGTTATGTATGTATCCGCACACACACGGAGTCCCTGGGTGCTGCTAATGGCTAACACATTCGGCCGCTAACCAAAATGTTGGGGACTTGCGTGCACCCAGGGACGGCTCAGAAGAAAGGGGTAATGGTCTACTTTCAAAAAATCAGCGAGTAAAAATCCTATGGAGCACCGTTCTACTTGAGAGCACCTGGTTTGATTTTATATATACATATATCTCTAATGCACACACACATGTGCACACACGTACACACATATACCCCCCCGTGGGGGGGGCGTGTGTGTGTGTCATTTATATATGCATATGTAAATATATGTTAATTAATTTGCACAAGTCACCAAACTGCATGGTCATACCTCATGGATTAAAAAAAAAGGAAGCCTATAAAAACATATACTGTATTAGCCACTTATGCATATTAAAACACAAAACATTGGTAATACTAATCTGTAGACTTGAAAGTTTCTTTTTATTACTCAGTAATCTGCCTTGCTCTTTATACGCCCCTCTATAGGCAACTCCAAGTCAGTTACACTCAAAGAACTTCTCAGTTCTTGTAAATGTTTACCGTTAACACAAACTTCATTTGTGAGGGGATCAGGAATTAAGCGGTTCTTTTGTCCCGTCAACATTTCTAACATTAGAAATGTTTTTTGTCCCTTCAACATTTCTAACATTAATGCATGTAGTATTTAGGTCCTTAAGAACAGGGTCCACAGTTTTGGTCCCCGTTCCCCTTACCCACTAGATTCCTGGTCTAGTGCTTACTGGTTTCAGCCTGTGTTGAAAACTCTCTGGCATCTCTAACAATTTGGCTAAAGCCAATGGGCTCTAGAATCTACAAGAGAAATGTAAACGTTGTTATTTTCGACTACAATTTATTTTTAATCCGGTATGCTAAACTGTCCTGAATTGTGGGTAACAATGGTCATATTCTACAGAAACAGTCCTTCATTATCAATAAATATTTATAGTCTCTTTGATTAGAATGGTCTCAGTACAATTCTGATATTCGTTTCATCCATTTCATACAAATGATACATTCTGGCATCATCTTCTTTCCCAAGCTTTTTTTTCTTCTTTCTAATTCTTTCAAATCAACTTAATATTTAGGATTCTGGGCCTTCCTGCTAGTCTATATCTGATGCCAACCTTTGAGGTTGATAGAAACTTTGATGGAAATATGCCAACTGACAGAGATAAATTATACAAATGATCTTAAATGGAAAAGCAGATGGAAAGTTATCAAGGCAATTACACAAACTGGGAATAATGCAACGTCTTCCCAGATGAAGCCTCAGGCTTTCTATGCCCCCAATACCCTATAAGGACATACTGTTTCTGTGGAAGGTTCCTCCAGCCATGAGAAACTTGTCTTGCTATTCTGAAGAGGAATTTGTACCCGTGACTCTTCTAGAAGCCTCGGCTGCTTATCAGGTATAAATAACTAATACAAAATAATTTCCATGCACTTTCAAAATTTCCTTGGACACTGAAAGAATTTAAGTATCAGTTTCGCAGACAGTACAAGGCTTTATATTTTCTGGAGATAAGTGACGTGCCAGATAGGACCAAACCTGCATTCAAAACTAGGTCTTTCTGTCCTTAAAGACAATGCTCTACTGCCTGTACGTTGTCCTTGAATCCTATACTGTTTGAAGAACAGGATACAGAGCCCACACTGCATTTATTAAAAATCCATGAGACATATTATTTTAAATGTGGATATTAAACACTGTTTTTCTTTACCACTCAATGCTTTCTCAGGCTACCAAAAACTGCATAACTAGACACATTTTTTTCATTTTCTTTTGGCTTTCTGGAGACTGAGAATCAAATTTGAAAACACATTTAGTACTGTATAGAGAATTCTGGCCTCATTCATTTACATTTTCCTTGAAGTTGCCAATTTCACATTTTTATTTAATAAGATTTCATAAGAAAAATTAAAATATCAATAATGAATATATGGATAATAATAATTAGCATTATCAGATATTATTCTGTGTTTTACCTGAATTACCTTAACTTTCACGTATGTCTTATGAGGTATAAACCATTATTTTCCCAGTCTATGAAAATAAAGAGAATCAAGGCAACATTGCTGAAGGAAATGACCTGAAGCTTTGTCTAACTTCTGCTTGCATCTCGCTGGGCCCAGTGTAGGTTCATAAAGGTAGGCTGGCGAATATAGACTGTAGCTGAGTGCCAGTCTATTTGTATGACTAAAACTAAGCAAAGGAAATTGGTCCACTGGGGATGACAAGCTCTCTCAGAAGTACCTAAGACCAAATAATAAGAAAAGCACTTAAATTGGTATTTATTTAAACATGAAGCAATTTGTCCTGATTTATCCAGTTAGTCTATTTACATTTTTCATATAAATGAAAAAAAAATTTCTATTTACCTCAAATCATTTCTGTGCTTAAACACTAAAGTATGCTCCATCAATCTTTATTTAAGAATATGGAATGATATTTAAAAATATGATTGAATACTGCTTGAATGTCATACAATTTGTTTGAATAATATTCTATATTTAATTTCAAAATGCCCTCATCACCAACTATGCCCTTTTACCATAATTTTAGCTTGCTTTCTATGAAAAAAAATGAATAGATGCCATTTATTGATTAATATTTTGTACTGAATATGATTTATTACATTCTGTTTCATTGCAGACATGTCAAGCACATCAGATTTTAATGTGTTGTGTATCCTGGATCATGGCACATAATTTAATTTTTAATGCTCTAGTCCTAAATTTGGCAATAAACTTGTATCATACAACTGTTTTCAATAAATATACTAAAATTAATTTGTATTGATTTCAATATTTAAGAGTGATTCTGAAATACATTATATAGCAATAACTAATAAAATTCAAAATCACTTTGTTTTGATAAGTTTTTATCTTATTATATGATTTTAACCAGCCAAATATTTATTAAGTGCTAATATTTTGTGTTTTTAATGTCTCCAGCATTGTCATGATTTCTAAAGAGATATAAAAACAGCAAAATCCAGGACTTTCTCACAGAAAATATTCAGATACTAAAGCATCTGGGTACAAAAGCCCAGCTTAACCAAAGTTGTGGCAGATTTTTGTATGTTGAGGATGGGGATAGGAGTAATTTTTACAAAAGAAAAATAAATTTTAGCTCTATTCTTGGAATTGTGTGGAAATAGTGTATTTTATCAACTTTACATGGTATTTCTTTATTAATGTTTAGTTTGAAAATAAACATCCTTTATGTCTTTGTCACTGATCATCCCCAACTTTATCTGTAAGTCTAGTCTTCAAATCAATTTATGTGTTTATTTTCTAAACAAGTAATAGAACTGCAAGAAGATTAAGCTATTGTTTATAAACAGAGATTAATGAATGAAAAATACATCTTTGTATTAATTTACTAATATGTGTTGTTCACCTACATGCCAGACTCTGAAATAGGTGTTGGGAATTGTCTGGTAAACAAAGCAAGGTCCTTGTCCTTTGGATCTTATCGACTAGTCAGGGAAAATATACTTATCAACTACCATATTTTATGCAAATAATGTGCACCTTCTATGTTTGTTTGCCTACCACTCCCCACCCACCAGGTATTTTTGTAAGAGCCACTATGCAAATGTTTTTTTTTTTCTTTTTTTAACCCAGCATGTAAAAAAATAAATTGACATAGCAGCATTTATGAAAATACCTCCTGGGTGTCAGGGCATGGTTGTCAAACAAACACAGAAGGAGTGAAAATAGGTAAATAAATAGGCAAATGATTACAAAGTGTTATTAGCACTACGAAGAAAATGAACAGGGAGCTACTATAATACATAAGTAGGTAAACTCATCAGGTCTGCAGGATCAAACAAAGCTGTGACGAAGCAGCCTTTTATCTAAGATGTGAAGGAAAAAGAGAGGAGAAGTTAACTACTTGTTTTTGATTCTATGGTGGACTTTCATTTCTTCATATTTAAATATTTCTGAATTCAGGCTATAACAGGATCAAAGGAGTATCCTTAATGGGCTTTCTTTCTTTCTTCCTCTCTCCTTCCCCTCTCTTACACTCACTCCACCTCCACACTCTTTCCTTTTCTTCCTCATTATCTTTCCTTCTTATAAAATATTATTGTAAAACTAAAAGAGGTATCACTACCAAAAACCAAACAAACCCATTGCTGTGGAGTTGACTCTAACTCATAGTGACCCAATAGGATAAGGTAGAACTGCCCCATAGTGTTTCCAAGGAGCGCCTGGTAGATTTGAACTGCTGGCCTTTTGGTTAGCAGCTGTGGCTCCTAACTACTACACCATCATGGACATACACGTTAAATTGGCTAAAATACGGGAAAGAATGCAGAGAAACTGGATCACTCATATATTGCTTGTGAGACTGGAATACAAAATAGCATAACTACTCCAGTAAACATTCTGCCAGTTTTTTACAAAACTAAACATACACTAACCATGTTTATTTTCTATATTAGTCAATTTTCAGTCATAGCGACCCTATAGGATGAAGTAGAACTGCTCCCATAGGGTTTCCTAGGCCAAAATATTTATGGGAGAAGATAGCCAGGTCTTCTTCCCAACCCTCTCCCCAATAGAGCAGCTGGTGGATTCAAACCACCAACATATCTATCAGCAGCAAAGCTCTTTAAGCATTGAATCACCAGGGTTTCTTATATTAACCATAATAACCAGCAATTGTACTCTTGGGTAACTATCCCAGAGAAATGAAAAATCATGTTTACACAAAACCTTACAGAAATGTTCATAATAGCCTGGAAACAGCCCAGATGTCCTTCAACAGGTGAATGGTTAAACAAAATATGATACATCTGTATCATGGAATACTACTCAATAGTAGAATGGAATAAGCTATTAACACACACAAAAAAAAAACCTTGAATGAACTCAATGTACTTGTGTTGAGTGAAAAAACAAAAATGAGTATCAAAAGGTTATATACTGAGCACACTTACTACCCAGATCTTAGTATCTAATAACATTCTCCAAGAAGAGGAACTGGGGCTACCTGGAGAAATGGCTGACTCTAAGACCAGGAAAGGAAAAATATAAGATAAGCCTGGAACATCTTGTAGTACTAGATAGTAAATGCTTAGAGGGGAAAGAAAACATCAAAATATAACTAACAAATAAGCAGATCCACAGTGATGGGGGTATGTCAAAAGGACACAAGAGCCAAGTGAAAGAGCTGGCAATGGCCAAACTGAAACAATTTAAGCAACAAAATAACTAAGGTAATGCTGGATTTTAACTGAAAGTGTAAAGTAAATAGAATGAGTTTATACTTAAAGAAATGATTGAATAAATAAGTAAATAAATGGAAGAGAAAAATACAAATCTCCTGTGTAGAAGAATTCCAAATAATGTGTGTAGATGCCCGAGCCCCAGCTTAACTTCTACTCCTTAAGCATGGCCTGTGCAAAGTGACTTTCTTCCAAAGAGTACCTTTTGGAAAGGGGAAAAAGTAGAGTAACTTTATAGTGGAGAAGGTGACAAACATTACCTTAGCCAGGTGATCAAGGTTAATATCAGCATTAATAAGTCATACTGATAACATGCACCTTGGGTAAGATGTGAGGAAAATAGTACTTTTTGGCCTTCATTCCCAAAACCCGTAACTCCAGTCTAAAGGTTAGAAAAAACATTTAAAAAAAAGTTCCAATTGAGGGACATTCTGCAAAATACCTGGCCAGTATTCCTATCAGGGTCAACAAAACCAAGGAAATTCTGAGAAATCATCATAGCCCAAGGATACTTGGTGACTAAATGAAATGCAGTACCCTGGATGAGATCCTGGAACAGATAAAAGGACATTAGATAAATGCTATGGAAATCTGAATAAGGCATGAACTGTAGAGTTCGTAGTTTGAATCCACCATCCCCTCTACGGGAGAAAAATGTGGTAGTTTGCTTCTGTAAAGTTTCACAGCCTTGGAAACCCCATTAGACAATTCTACTCTGTCCTACAGGGTTGCTATGAGTCAGAATTCAACTCGTCAGCAATGAGTTTGGCTTTTGGTTTATAGTTAATGCTAATGTGTCAGTATTGTTCACTAATTGGAGCAATTGTACCATGAAACTTGTTCTTGAACGTCGAGTAGCTAAAACAAAAGGAAGAAATGATGAAGTAAAGAAGCTGAACAGAAGATTTCAAAGGCCGGCTCAAGAAGACAAATTAATGTATCATAATGACATGTGCAAAGACCTGCAAATATAAAACACACTTGGCATTTTTCAAGTTGAAAGAACTGAAGAAAAAAAAAAATCAAGCTTCAAGTTGCAATATTGAAGGATTCTACAGGAAAAATACTAACACAGGCAGCATCAAAAGAGGATGGAAGGAATACACAGAATCACTATACCAAAAAGAACTGGTCAGCATTCAACCATTTCGGGAAATAATATACTATCAGGAACCCATGGTACTGAAGGAAGAAGTCCAAGCTGCACTGAAGGCACTGGTGAAAAACAAGGTTCCAGAAATTAATGGAATATCAATCGAGGTGTTTCAACAAACGGATGCAATGCTGGAAGCACTCACTTGTTTATGCCAAGAAATTTGGAAGATAGCTATCTGGCCAACTGACTGGAAGAAATCCATATTTACACTTATGTCCAAGAAAGGTGATCCAACCAAATGCCAAAATTACTGAACAATATCATTAACATCACATGCAAGTAAAGTTTTGCTGAAGATTATTCAAAAGTGGCTGCAGCAGTATATCAACAGGGAACTGTCAGGAATCCAAGCCAGATTTAGAAGAGGACATGGAACCAGGAATATCATTGCTGATGTCAGATGGATCCTGGATGAAAGTAGAAAATACCTGAAAGATGTTTACCTGTGTTTTCTTGACTATGCAAATGCGTTTGACTGTGTGGATCATAACAAATTATGGATAACATTGTGAAGAATAATGGAAATTCCAGAACACTTAATTGTGCTCATGAGGAACCTGTACATAGATCAAGAGGCAGTCATTCGAACAGAACAAGATGATACTCTGTGGCTTAAAGTCCAGAAAGGTGTGTGTCAAGGCTGTATCCTTTCCTCATACCTGCTCAAAATGTATGCTGAGCAAATAATCTGAGAAGCTAGACTCTATGAAGAAGAATGGGTATCAAGATTGGAGGAAGACTTACTAACTACCTGTGTCATGCGGATGCCACAACCTTGCTTGCTGAAAGTGAAGAGGGCTTGAGGCACTTACTGACGAAGACCAAACACCACAGCCTTCAGTATAGATTACACCTCAAAATAAAGAAAACAAAATTCTCACTCCTGTACCAATAAACAACACCATGAGAAATGGAGACAAGTTTGAAGTTGTCAAGGATTGCATTTTACTTGGATCCACAATCAACAGCCATGGAAGCAGCAGTCAAGAAATCAAAAACACATTGCATTGGGTAAATCTGCTGCAAAGAACCTCTTCAAAGTGTTGAAGAGCAAAGACGTCACCCTGAAGAGTAAGGTGTGCCTGACCCAAGCCATGGTATTTTCAATCGCATCATATGCATGTGAAAATGGACAAGGAATAAGGAAGACGGAAGAAGAGTTGACGCTTTTGAATTGTGGAGTTGGTGAAGAATATTGAATATACCATGGACTGCCAAAAGAACAACAAAATCTGTGTTGGAAGAAGTACAAACCAGAATACTCCTTAGAAGCACGTCTGGCAAGACTACGTCTCATACTTTGGACATGTTCAGGACGGATCAATCCCTGAAGAAGGACATCATGCTTGGTAAAGTAGAGGGTCAGAGAAAAAGAGGAAGACCCTCAACGAGATTGATTGAACAGTGGCTACAACAATGAACTCAAGCACAACAAGTATTGTGAGGATGGTGCAGGACTGGGCAGTGTTTCGTTCTGTTGTGCACAGGGTTGCTGTGAGTCAGAACTGACTTGATGGCACCTAACAACAGCAACAATGTAAGATGCTAATAATAGCCAAAATCAGGTGCAGGGATCTTCACTTTTTTTTTTTTTTTTTTAGTGAATCTAAAACTGTCATTAAAAAGTTAAAGCTTATAACCAAGTAAGAAAGTAAAAACATTTTCAAAAAGCTTCCATACTGTATGATTCTCTTTGTATGATACGCTTGCAATGAAAATAGTGTAGAGTTGGAGAACAATTTGTGGTTCCTGGGAATTAGGAAGGGAGGATGTGAAACAGCTGTGTCTGTAGGAGTAAAATGAGGAACTCTTGATGGAATTTTTCTGCATTTTGGCTGTGGTGTTAGTAAACACATGAGTTTAACGTGTGATGAAATTACGTAGAAATAAATACACACACATACACGTGAGTGCGTATAAAGTTGGTGAAAACAGAATAAAGTTGGTAGAGTGTACCAATATTTATTTTCTGGTTATGATTTGGTATTGCAGTTATGCAAAATGTATGTTACCATTCCGGGAAACTGAGTGAACAGTTTACGGAATCTCTTTGTATCATTTCTTAGAACTGCACAGACTTCTACAGTTATCACAAAATAAAGTGTTTATTAAAATAGTATTGAATCTGAAATTCATGGCATTGGATTTAGTGGTTTAGGATAGATGAAGTGGAGGTAGGGATGAGCAGTTGGAAAGATCTTCCTAGACAGAAAGAATATTGTATGTAAATAACTTGACATAGATGAGAGAACATTGTATCCATTAAACATAAATAACGAAGAGCCCCTATGGCTAGAGTTTCAGAATCAGGGGAATAGTGGTTGAATATGAGTTTGGAGGAGTAGATAGTAACCACATCCTGTGGGTTCTGTTAGGACACATCAAGGTTTTGTTCCAGATTTTAAGAGTTTCTAAAAGCCACAAAAGTGGGAGAGTTTGTTTAGTATAAATTCTGTACCAGATGCCACCCGGGATCCATGTATATTTTAGAAATGTTTGTGGTACTTAGAAACTAAGATACTTGTATAATTAAGTATATGTGTTCCTTAGGGAGATTTGTCTAGATTTATACTTCAGGCCATCTCCTGACTGGACATTTATTCATAAACCAACTAAGTCTGTAAACCTGAATTTTGCCCGTTATATTTACATAGACTTGCCACCTTTGTGATTACCAAACCCTCATGAATTTGTGAGAAGAATTAAGCAAAATAATCTATGTGCAGCACTTGTTATACAACTATTGTTGTTGTTAGGTGCCATCTGGTTGGTTCTGACTCAGCAACCCTATGTACACTGCCCAGTTCTGTGCCATCCACACAACTGTTGCTAACTTGAGCCCATTGTTGCAGTCACTGTGTCAATTCATCTCTTTGACTCTCTACCAAGCATAATGTCCTTCACAAACTGGTCCCTCCTAATAACATGTCCAAAGTGTGTGAGACAAAGTCTTGCCATTCTCTATTCTAAGGAGCTTTCTGGCTGTGCTTCTTCCAAGACATATTTGCTCATTCTTTGGCAGTCCATTCAATATTTTTCACCAACACCATAATTCAAAGGCATGACCTCTTCTTTTATCTTCCTTATTCATTGCCCAGCTTCGCATGCATATGAGGCAATTGAATGTACCATGGCTTGGATCAGGCTCGCCTTAGTCCTTAAAGTGACATCTTCACTTTTTAACACTAAAAAGGTCTTTTGCAGCAGATTTGCCCAATGCAATACGTCATTAGATTTCTTGACTGCTGCTTCCACAGGTGTTGATTATGGATTCAAGTAAAATGAAATCCTTCACAATTTCAATATTTTCATGATGTTGCTTATTGGTCCAGTTGTATTTTTTTTTAATGTTGAGGTGTAGTTCTTACTGAAGGCCATAACCTTTGATCTTCATCAGTGTTTCAAGCCTTCTTCACTTTCAGCAAGCAAGGTTGTGCCATCTGTATATTGCAGGTTGTTAATGAGTCTTCCTTCAATCTTGATGCCACATTCTTCCTCATATTGTGCAGCTTCTTGGATTATTTACTCAGCATACAGATTGAATAAGTATGGTGAAAGGTTACAACTCTGATGCACACCTTTTCTGATTTTAAACCACAAGTATCCCATTGTTCTGTCCAAAAGACTGCCTCTCTTTGTCTTTGTACTGGTTCTGCATGATCACAATTAAGTGTTCTGGAATTCTTATTCTTTACAATGTTGTCCATAATTTGTTATAATCCACACAGCCAAATGCCTTTGTGTAGTCAATAAAACACAGGTAAACATCTTTCTTTTATTTTCTGCTTTCAGTCAAGATCAGTCTCACATCAACAATGACATCCCTTATTCTACATCTTCATCTGACTCTGGATTGAATTTCTGGCAGGTCCCTGTTGATGCACTGCTGCAAGCATTTTTGAATTTTCTTCACTAAAATTTGCTTGCATGTTATATTAATGGTATTGTTCTATAACTTCTGCATTCCGTGCCCATTCCACAGAAAAGTGATCCATGTACATCTATAGGCAAAACAAACCAATAAAAGGAAAAAATATACTCATCTACTGTTTATCAACATAACACTGGTAAATTTAAATATTTACATGAAACTTCCAGTCCCTTTTTCAAAAATTATTCTATATTCTTCTCTCCACAATTCCACATACCCTATACTATGGTATACTGTAACTAGTATGGCAGAGTGTTCAGATTGCCCCTACAAATGTTACATTAACCCAAAACTTACTCTATTTCCTGAAAGTGGAAAGTGTTTTTTCATTCTTTACTCACCTCTACCACCCCACCATAATGACTTCCTTTATCTTCTCCACTTTAATATGAGAGGAAACTAAGAACTAAACAGATGAAAACTGTCATAGCTAGTGTCAGATTTCTAATGTGTCTAAAAAAAAAAAGAAAAGAAAAAACAATAACAACAATAAAAACATTGCCATCAAATCAATTCTGATTCCTTTTGACCCTAAGTGTTGCAGGGCAGAATTGCTCCACAGGGTTTTCTTGGCTGTAATCTTTACAGAAGCAGATCATCAGGCCTTTCTTCCATGGCACTGTTGGATTGGTTTGAACCACTAACCTCTAAGTTAGTAGCCAAGAGTAAACCATGTGAGTCACTCAGGGACCTTTTCCAGAATCCACAATGAGTGTTAAATAGCCAAGTGCCAGCTAAAACTCAATTATAATGAAAAAAAGGGGAGAATGGGTAGTGGGTGACAACTATCAGCCTGCCATATCAGTTTTCTTCACCAGCTGTAAGTTACCTGAGGACAGCAGCCGAGCTTATTCCACTGCTATGTACCCAAAAGAGAAAGGGACACAATAAGTATGTGCTAAATGGATGGGTAAATGAAAATTGATATATAATGATCTCCATTTACCCTGTGAAGTAGTAGGCAAGGAGTTCAATTAAGACAGGAGTGACTAAGAGTGAGAGCAGATTTGAAGATAACAGTAAATTTTTGACAGCTAAACACATAGCAGACGTATAAAAAGGACGAATGCTGAAATGTCCTGAAATTCCAGCTGAATGTGAAGGCCATACAGGTACAGTAACATATTAGATATTTTTATGTGATATTTTTTCCGGTTATAACCTAGGATTAAAAGCAGAGAGATGTGTGGCAGAATTGAGCCAATTGTAAGAGCAGACAGAGCAAGAATGGTGGGAGAAGAAAAAAAAAGTGTGGATGTTGATAAAACAATAGATTCTACATAAACAGAGCCTGGAGTTTGGGTGGGGAGTGGACTGTATTGTTAAAAAAAAAAAAAAAAAAAGTGGAAACACTGAGATATTGATGCAGACACAGACTATTTATAATAGGAATGTTAATGAAAGAATAAAATGTCAGAATGGTGTCATTAGAAAATGTATATTCAAATTGTCCTATACCTCATTTTTCAATGTGGTCTTGGATACAATTTGCTCAGTTTAGTGTCTTCACATCTTGTCAGGTTTTTTTTTTTCTTTTTTTTTTTTTGCCTGTCTTACATATTACTAAATAAGCCATTTCCATCTAGGACAAATTGTAAATATACAAACCTCTGGGATTAGCACAATAATCCTTTTCAGTGGAGCAAAATATATATGATTATATTAAGCATTACTTATATTCATTTAATCATAAAAAAAAATTGACAGTATGTTTCATAAAGTATAAATGTATTTCTAAAATACTATTTTATCAAATATATAGGGAAACAAACATATATTGGGAGTATGAGTCATTAAATATTTAAGGATTGATTGCAAATCAGAAAATATTTGAGTTTACTTACTGTTCAAGAACATGAAGGGACAAACGCCAGCAGATAGTAATTAGATGTTAATAACAACAGATATTAGAAAAGAAAAGAATAGAGTTGTAGCTATGGAAGAGTTACTGAGAATTAATACTTATTTCAAATTTAACCTGGCATACTCATTCAGGGAAAACTTACGTTTCTGTAGTGAATGGAGAACATCTTTCAAAAGAAATGTTAAAAAAAGATGTAAAAGGCCAGCCGGAGGCAATATATTAAGCAAACATAAAAATAAATAAACAAGCAAAATGTTCTTAGGAAAATCATTTACCCTCTGTAAGTCTCAATATTATCACCTGTAAATGAGTATTTTTTTTGCATTTATAATCATAATTCTATTTCCAAAATTCTTTAAGACACTGTAAGAAATATGATGAAGGTGATTTTTAAAAAATAAGGATAATTTGAATGAAGGGAAAGAAAAGAAAGGAAAATTAAATGAAGCCAGGGTTACAATCCTGTCTATTCAAAGGATTATTATAAGGGTCAACATTTTTAAAGCAAATTATTTTGTAAATCATAGACTATAAAGATGCAAAGAATTATTTGTTTTATCCAGTATACAAGAGAAGAAATGAGACAATAGGCTTTAGTATGCAAAGGATATTTCCCAATTCAGCCATTTAAGACTTAAGCTGCTATCAATGGAAGGAAAAAGTTAAAGTTTTAGGAAGATGCCTTTAGTTCTTCTTACTGACACACTCAGAAATGCACAATTCTTTAAAACAAAAAAAAGTTTAGACAACTCAATAGAAAGTCAAAGGAAGAGAACTGAGGATATGGAAGCGAGAAATAGTGAGATTAAACACTTGGCAACAATATATTTGAAGAAAAATCAGATAAAAGAACTTCCAAAAATGAAGAAACCCTATGAATCATGTGAGACTTTATCAAGAGAAATAGCCTATGAGTGACTGGATTACCAGAACATGGAGGGAGAAAAGAAAATACAGAAATAATTGTTAAAGATTTGCTGGCAGAAAACTTCCCTGATATTGTGAAAGATGAGAAAACATCTATCCAAGATGCCCACTGAACACCAAACAAGGTAGATCCCAAAAGAAAGTCACCAAGACATACTATAATCAAACTTGCTAAAACCAAAAATAAAGAGAGAATTTAAGAGTGGCTAGGGATAAAAAAAAAAAAAAAATTTTTTTTTTTTTAGGGATAAACGAAAATTCACCTACAAAGGAAGGTCAATCAGAGTAAGTTCAGACTACTCAGCCGAAACCATGCAGGCAAGAAAGCAATGGGATGATATATACAAAGCCTTGAAGAAAAAAAGAAAAAATTGCCAGCCAAGAATCATATATGCAGCAAAACTGTCTCTCAAATATGAAGGGGAAATTAGGACATTTCCAGATAAACAGAAGTTTAGGGAATTTGCAAAAATCAAACCAAAACTATAAGAAATACTAAAGGGAGTCCTCTGATTAGAAAATCAATAACATCAGACACCGACCCAAGGCTAGAACACTGGACAGAGCAACCAGATATCAAACCAGATACAGAAATCACAAAAATAAATCAAGATTAAAAAAAAAAAACTCTCAAAACAGGGAAACAGAGATGTCATTATATAAAAGATGACAATATTAAATCAATAATGAGGGACTGAAAAATGCAGTCACAGATCTTTTATATTGACAGGAAGTCAAGGTGATACAAAGAGAGAAAAGTTTGGTTTAAACCTCGAATAATAGGGGTAAATATTAAGGTAACCACAAAGGAGGCTAACAACCCTACATACAAGAAAAACATAAAGACTCAAGAAAAATGAAATCAACAATGAAAAAGAGGAAAAAACAATGTAAAAGAAAAACTACTCAGCACAAAAAATTAAGTGGAAAAAAGAAACTGCCAACAACACACACACAAAAAAGACATGAAAAAGACACCATTAACTCATACCCATCCATACTTACAATGAATGTAAATGGACTAAATGCACCAATAGAGAGACAGAAAGTGGCAGAATGAATAAAAAAATACAATCCGTCTATATGCTGCCTATAAGAGACAAACATTAGACTTAAAGACACAAACAAACTAAAACTCAAAGAATGGAAAATATATATATCAAGCAAACAACAATCAAAAAAGAGCAGGAGTGGCAATATTAATTTCTGACAAAATAGACTTTAAAGTTAAATCCACCACAAAGGATAAGGAAGGACATTAAATAATGATTAAAGGGTCAGTATATCAGGAGGATATAACCATAACAAATATTTATGCACCTTACGACAGGCTTCAAGATGCATAAAACAAACTCTAACAGCATTAAAAGCGAGATAGACAGCTCCACAATAATAGTAGACTTCAACACACCACTTCTGGTGAAGGACAGAACATCCAGAAAGAAGCTCAATGAAGACACAGAAGATCTAAATGCCACAATCAACCAACTTGACCTCATAGATACACAAAACACTCCACCCAACAGCAGCCAAGTATACTTTCTTTTCCAGGGCACATGGAACATTCTCCAGAATAGGCTACCTATTAGGTCACAAAGCAAGCCTTAACAGAATACAAATCATTGAAATATTACAAAGAATCTTTTCTGACCATAAAGCCATGAAAGTAGAAATCATAAAAGAAAAAGCAGGGAAAACAAATCAAACATACAGAAACTGAACAACACTTCCTCAAAAACCACTGGGTTATAGTAGAAATTAAGGATGGAGTAAAGAAATTCATAGGATCCAATGAGGATGAAAACACTTCCTACCAGAACCTTTGGGACACAGCTAAAGCAGTTCTCAGATCAATTTAGAGCAATAAATGCACACATAGAAAAAGAAGAAAGGGCCAAAATCAAAAAATCATCCCTACAACTCGAACAAAAAGACAGAGGGTAACAAAAGAAACCCTCAAGCACCAAAAGAAAGCAAATAATAAAAATTAGAACAGAATTAAATGAAATAGGGAACAGAAAAACAATTGAAGAGTTAACAAGACAAAAGGCTGATTCTTTGAAAAAATTAACAAAACAGATAAACCATTGGCCAAACTGACAAAAGAAAAACAGGAGAGGAAGCAAATAACCTGAATAAGAAATGAGATGGGTGATATCACAACAGACACAGCTGAAATGAAAAGAATCATAACAAAATACTATGAAAGATTGTACTCTAACAAATTTGAAAATTTATAGGAAGTACACAAATTTCCAGAAACACACTACCTACCTAAACTAACACAAACAGAGGTAGAAATACTTAATAAACCCATAACAAAAGAAGAATTTGAAAAGGTAATTTAAAAAACTCCCCAAAACAACAACAAACAAAAGCCCTGACCCTGACAGATTATCTGGAAGGATCCACCAAACTTTCAGGGAAGAGTTAACACCGCTACTAATAAAGGTATTTCAGAGCATAGAAAAGGGTGGAATACTCCCAAACCCATTCGATGAAGCCAGCATATCCCTGATACCAAAATCAGGTAAAGACACCGCCAAGAAAGAAAACTACAGAACAACATCCCTTATGAACTTAGATGCAAAAATTCTCAACAAAATTCTAGCCAATAGAATTCAACAACAAAACAAAAAAATAATTCACCTTGACCAAGTGGGATTCATACCAGGTATGCAGGGATGGTTCAACATTAGGAAAACAATCAATGTAAACCATCTTATAAATAGAACAAAAGACAAAAACTACATGATCTTATCAATTGATGCAGAAAGGCATTTAACAAAGTCCAACACCCATTCATGACAAACACTCTCAGTAAAATAGGAATAGAAGGGAAATTCCTCAACATGATAAAGGCATTTATACAAACCCAACAGCCAACATCATCCTAAATGGAGAGAGTCAGAAAAGTTTCCCTCTGAGAAAGGGAACCAGACAAAGGATGCTCTTTATCACCACTCTTATTCAACATTGGGCTGGAGGTCTTAGCCAGAGCAATTAGGCTAGAAAAAGAAATAAAGCTCATCCAGAGTGGTAAGGAAGAAGTAAAGGTATCTCGATTTGCAGATGACATGATCTTATACAGAGAAAACCCTAAAGAATCCACAAGAAAACTACTGAAACTAATGGAAGGGGTCAGCAGAGTATCAGGATACAAGATAAACATACAAAAACCAGTTGCATTCCTCTACATCAACAAAAAGAACATCAAAGAGAAAATCACCAAATCAATACCATTTACTATGGCCGCCAAGAAGATAAAATACTTAGGAACAAATCTAACAAGAGGCATAAAAGTCCTATACAAAGAAAACTACATGACACTACTGCAAGAATCCAAAAGAGACCAACATAAGTGGAAAAATATACATTGCTCATGGATAGGAAGACTCAACGTTGTGAAAATGTCTATCCTACCCAAAGCGATCTATAGGTACAATGCAATCTTGATCCAAAATCCAGTGACATTTTTTAATGAGATGGAAAAACAAATCACTAACTTCATATGGAAGGGAAACAGTAAGTAAAGCATTACTGAAAAAGAAGAACAAAGTAGGAGGCCTCACATTACCTGATTTTAGAACCTATTATACCACCACAGTAGTCAAAACAGATACATAGACCAATGGATTGGAATTGAGAATCCAGACATAAATCCATCCACATATAAGCAGCTGATATTTGACAAAGACCCAAAGTCAGTTAAGTGGGGAAAAGACAGTCTCTTCAACAAATGGTACTGGCATAACTGGATATCCTTCTGCAAAGAAAATTAAACAAGACCCATACCTCATATCATGCACAAAAACTAATTCAAAATGGATCAAAGACCTAAACAGAAAATCTAAAATGATAAAGATCATGGAAGAAAAAATAGGATCAACACTAGGAGCCCTAATACATGGCATAAGTAAGTAATATAAAACATTAGTAACAATGCACAAACACCAGAAAAGGAACCGGGTAGCCAGGACCGACTAAAAATCAAACACTTATGCTCATCCAAAGACTTCACCAGAAGACTAAAAAGACTACCTACAGACTGGAAAAATGTTTTTGGCTACGACAAATCTGATCATAATCTGATCTTTAAAAACCACATGATACTGCAAAAAATCAACAACAACCAAAAAAACCCAGTTAAAAAATGGGCAAAGGATATGAACAGAGCCTTCACTAAAGAAGACACTCAGGCAGCTAGCACATGCATGAGAAAATGCTCACCATTACTAGCCATCAAAGAAATGCAAATCAAAACTACAATGAGACACCATCTCACCCCAACAAGGCTGGCATCAATCCAAAAAAACACAAAATGATAAATTTTGGAGGGGTTTTGGAGAAATTGGAAAACTTAGACACTGCTGGTGGGAATGTAAAATGGTAAAACCACTTTGAAAATTGATTTGATGCTCCCTTTTTTAAAAAAAAAAAAGCTAGAAATAGAACTATCCTGTGATCCAGCAATCCCACTCCTTGGGGTATATCCTAGAGAAATAAGAGCCCTCACACGAACAGATACATGCTCACTCATATTCATTGCAGCGCTGTTAACAATATCAAAAAGATGGAAACAACCAAGGTGCCCATTAACAGATGAATGCATAAATAAATTTTGGTATGTTTACCCAATGGAATATTAAGCAATGATTAAGAACAATGATGAATCCTTGAAACATCTCATAACTTGGAGGAACCTGGAAGGCATTACACTGAGTGAAATTAGTCAGTTGCAAAAGGACAAAATTGTATGACATCACTACTATAAGAACTCAAGAAAAGGTTTAAACAGAAGAAAATATTCTTTGATGGTTAAGAGGGTGGGATGGACTGAAGAGGGGTATTCACTAATTAGATACCAGACAAGAACTATTTTAGGTGAAGGGAGGTCAGCACAACTGGACTAAACCACAGCTGAGAAGTTTCTTGAATACAACCAAATGCTTCGAAGGCCTGAGTAGCAGAGATGGAGGTCTGGTGACCATGGTTTTGGGGGACATCTAGGTTAATTGGTATAACAGAATATATTAAGTAAATGTTCTGCATCCCACTTTGGTGAGTTGCTTCTGGGATCTTAAAGGCTAACAAGCGGCCGTCTAAGATGCATCAATTGGTCTCAACATACCTGGAGCAAAGGAGAATGAAGAACACCAAAGACACAAGGTAAATATGAGCCCAAGGGACAGAAAGGATCACATAAACCAGAAACACCAGCAGCCTGAGCCCAGAAGAACTAGATGGTGCCCGGCTACCACTGATGACTGCCCTAGTAGGGAACACCACAGAGAATCTCTGATGGAGAAGGTGAGCAGTGGAATACAGATCTCAAATTCTCATAAAAAGACCAGGCTTAATGGTCTGACTGAGGCTGGAGGGACCCCAGAGGTCATGGCCCTGAAACCCTCTGGTAGCCCCAAGACTGGAACCATTCCCCAAGTTAACTTTTAGATGAGGATTGGACTAGACTATGAGACAGAACATGATCCTGGTGACGAGTGAGCTTCTTTGCTCAAGGAGATGCAAGGGGCTATCTGGGCAGCTTCTGCCTGGAGGCGAGATGAGAAGCTGGTTGAATGGACACGGGGAATACAAGGTGAGAGGAGGAGTGTGCTATCACATTAAGGGGAGAGCAGCTAGGAGTACATAACAAGGTGTGTATAAGTTTTTGTATGAGAGACTGATTTGAATTGTAAACTTTCACTTAAAACACACACACATACACACACACACAAAAGATATCAGTGACCAAAGAGTAGGTGAAATATAAAACGAAGAAAGAAAAACAACCAAAAACAAAAGAAAGGTCACTGGTGTAGCAACTCATCTCCAGAGAAAAAAGGATAAAGAGAGCAATGAAGCAATACCGATAGCGCCTACAAGAGAAGGATGGAATGGTCAGGTGAACCATGAGTTTGAGCCAAAAGAAATTTGTTGTTAGACATTGAACTAACTAGGCTTTTATCTTCTACACAATTGATCAAAGGAATAAACCACTCTAAAAATATGATCACTGGCTATTTTTATAAAACTCATATAAAAAGAAAAAAGAATTTTTAAGCGGCTAAAATTCTTTTCTGACTTTCAATCCCATATAGCAGACATTTTATTATTATTATTATTCAATTGCTTTAGCTCCTTCTTCGTTTTACTTGTTGAGTTTGAATTTTCTATATAGACTTTTTTTTTTAAAGCAATATAAATACAAAACAGTGTGTGGACACAGATATAACTGATCAAATTATACCCAGTCCCCTTTTCCTCTTTGGAAATGATGGGCAAAAAATAAAATCCTACATAATAATAATTGTTATTTTGGTACCATTTATATGAATAAATACACGATCAAAGTTGAGTAGCAAAAGTGAAAGATTTGAGATAGACAAGTGTATATAAAGATGTGACAATGTTGAAATTTTACATGTTAATATTCAAGGTAAACATTTTATAGTATACTCTGTCATTTGACATTATTTTTTCCAGTTTTTGACTTGTAACAATTCTTTCCAGCTATACTAGTCTTGTATTTATTTATTATTTACTTTATGATTATATGATATATGACTTTGATATCATTCATGTAGTTATTTATTATTTAAATGAAGAATAGATATTATAAATTAGCACTTTGAAAGCATCTTTCTATAGAGTCCATACAGTTATTTGTCTTTTTATTCTTTAACTTGTAATTGCAGTCTAATTATCAATATTACTTAAATAAACTGAAGTCTGGAAATATGCTGATGTATTTTTTCTTACTTTTTTTTTCTCTTAAGTGCACATTAAAAACTAGAACTACCAGTTCTGATAAGAATTATCCAGAGTAGCTATTTAAATATAGCCAGCAGATGTCTCTCTTAGACTCATCCAATCAATACAATGTGTTCTTTTCTAACCCCTGAGGTGGCACTCACCATGCAGCTTTATTTGGGACATTAAGGATATAATGTTGCTCATCAGGTACTTGTTTCCTAAGGCAGTGTGAGTATAATTTAAGCAGATGGCTAAATGTCAAGATGACCTAGTTTTCAAAGCAAGAGAAAAGAAAAAGTTTTTTTCTTTGTTTATTTATTTATTCATCTTTTTCTTTAGAGATATAACTCTGGTTCAAAAAGAAATCTATAAGACACAGATGAGACTGAATGATTCAAAGCAATAGTAACTAAAGTAAAAAAAGCTGTAAGCCACATCTGAGAAGAAATGAACAATAAATCTCTGAAGGAAATATTTGCCAAATGTCAGCAATGTATACAGCATTGTGCTGTATTTGTGTACACAGAGATCTAGTATGCCCCACGTTGGCTGTAAGTACTTTAAATTATCAAATAATTTTTTAAAATGTGAGAACTGAAATTATACATGTAATCAGTTGTATGCTCATCATAAGTGAGTTAGAATTTAAAGGCAACAGAATTTCTTCCCTTTTTGAATTTAACTAGCTGTCTCCACTGCTTGATGTTAGCATAATTATATACACCGTATGCCCTCTTGACAGAGATAGATAGATGAGAGAGAGATTTACTTCAACAAATGGATTCCTGATTGCTGGGATCTGGCAAGTTCAAGACAAATAGGTCAGGTGACAGACTGGAGGCTCTTGCAGGACTGCGTCCCAAGATCCACACATGGGTCAGGCAATGGAACAAGTACAGACTGAAGTGAGAGAGAGAGATAGTTCTACAAAAATATCTATTTGTAGCCTGGAGTCAGGACACACCCTAAGAAAACTTCCTTCCACTGATGGAGTGATTACATTACAATATACTGCATTAAATTCTGGAACAACAACTAGACTAGTGTTTGACTGAGCCACTGGGAACCATTGTCTGACCAAGATGACATGTAAATTAACCATCACCCAAAATTTTCAATGTTTCATAACAGTCCAATCTATCACTCTTCTTCCATTTTTTTTTCACTTTTTAGTTTTTGTCACGGGTTATGTATCCCTCCATGAGTCACTGGGTGGAGCAAACAGTTAAGCTCTCATCTGCTAACTAAAAGGTTGTTGGTTTGAATCCACCCAAAGGTGTCTTGGAAGAAAATCCAGGCAATCTACTTCCAATAAACAGCCATTGAAAACTCTATGGAGCACAGTTCTAGTCTGACATCCATGGGGTCACCATGAATTGGAACTGATTTGACGTCATCTTATTGGTTGGTTATATATCCCTCCTACTAGCTTTTGAATATGTAACTTTAAAATTAGGCACGTAAATATGCACATACATTTCCAGAAGTAGAAAAAGACTATTTCCCTTGCTATAAACTCTGTAATTATATTATAGTCACCACTGATCTTTAGCTCTTTCAGAACTGGTGCATTTAATTTGTTTGTTTTAGTAGTCACTTTTAATAATTTGCACAAACTGAGCTTATTATCTCCTGTAACTTCAGTCCTTTCTAAATAAAAGTTTATATTCATTTTACAGATAAAATTATTTCATCCCTGTCTGTACATTTACAATTACATTATAAATAAATAAATAAGTACATTATAAATACTCATAAAAATGATACTTTTATAATTTATAAATTGAATGGGTAATATGAGCATATGGTAGAAATATTAAAGAATATACAATGTGATTTTCCTCCCATTGGTATATGCTATTTTCCTTTATAGGTAAGTCCTGATACCAGTTCCTTCTCTTCATAAAGTACATGTGTTTTAAGCATATATAATCTCCTTTTGTATATATTTTATCATATCAACAAATAATAGAATACCATATAAACCAAACCCACTACTGTAGAGTTGATTCTGACTTATAGCAACCCTATAAGGCAGAGCTGAACTCCCCCATAGGGTTTCCAAGGAGCAGGTGGTAGATTCAAATTGCTGGCTTTTTGTTTAGCAGCCACAGCTCTTAACCACTACGCCACCAAGGCTACAAACAACAATTAATAAACAGTTCCACAAAGCTGGTTAAATCCAAATCTTTACTTACTCTGTACATACAGCTGAACATCTGTACATGACTTGAGAGAAACACATGATCATGCTGATTGGTCTCACTTTACCCACCTTGTTATGGATTAAATTGTGCCCCTCTCAGAAATGTTATGCTCAATTCTGAAACCCTGTGCGTGTAAAAATGATCTGGTTTTCTTTTGTTATATTAATGAGATCATACGAGAATAGGGTGGGTCATATGCATCTTAAACCTAATTCCCTCTGAGTGGTATCCTACAAAAAGAACAGAAACACACACACATACACTCACACACACACACACACACACAGTAAAAAGACCATATATGGATCTGTCTACAAGCCAAGGAATGTCCAGGGCTATGAACAGGAAACAATGGTCCCCTACTACAATGACCTGATTTGGACTTCTAGCCTCAAAAATGTAAGAGAATAAATTTCTGTTCTTTATATTGAACTATTTGTAATATTTTTTGTTATGGCAACAGCAGAAAACCCCACGGTTTGTTGTAGTGGTTTGCATTTTGCTGTGACGCTGGTAGCTATGCCACCAGTATTTCAAATACCAGGAGAGTCACCTATGGTGTATAGGTTTCAATGAAGGTTCCAGACTGAGACAGACTAGGAAGAAGGACCTGGTGACCTACTTCTGAAAAAAAAAAAGAAATTGGCCAGTAAAAGCCTTGTGAATAGCAGAAGAACATTGTCAGAAATATTGCCAGATGAGTCCCTCAGGTTGAAAGTCACTGAAAGCATGACTGGGTAAAAGTTGCCTTCTCAAGGTAGAGTCGACCTTAATGATGGAGATGGAGTAAAGTTTTGGGGACCTTCATTTCCTGATGTAGCATGACTCAAAACGAGAAGAAATAGCTGCAAATATCCATTAATAATCAGAACACAGAATGCATGAAGGATGAATCTAGGAAAATTGGAATTTATCAAAAAATGAAATGGAACACATAAAGATCAATATCCTAGATATTAGTGAGCTGAAATGGATGGTATTGGCCATTTTGAATTTGATAATCAAATGGTCTACTATGCCAGGAATGACAAATTGAGGAATGGTGTCATATTCATTGTCAAAAACAATATTTCAAGATCTATACTGAAATATAACATTGTCAGTGATAGGATGATATACATATACCTGTAACCCGATGAGGGTGGGTCCTGCCCAATATGACCCTTCAGTCAACTGAGAGATACCAGGCCTTTGAGTAAGAGAAAGTAGTCTTTATTGCAAGCTGGTCAAGCAAGGAGTTCAGAGACTAATTGTCAAATCAAGCTTCCCAAGGTTGGGGATTACAGGGTAATTATAAGGCTCAGGATAGGGAAGTTATGCATAATTCATGAAGCTTCTGAAAATAGGCTAGCAATTCCAGGAACTAATTAACATGTGTAGGGATGCAGTGGGGGGTACAGCATATCAGCTGGGGGTGTGGTTTTTGGGGGCATGACACATGAAGTTCATCTAAGGACAGCTTTGCTGCTTATTGTGCATGCCCGAATGGAGGAAGGGCAAGTGGTCTTGGGCTGCTACACAGGACGGGGGAGCAGTGAAGTGTCCTTGGGCTTCTACATGGAATGCCTTACTAGGAACCCACAGACGCAAGGTGTGATGGGATGAGGGGGAACGGTTTACCCCATCAGTTACATTCCAGGATAGTTATACACCTACAAGGAAGACCAGTTGATATGAGTATTATTTAAATTTATCCACCATCCACTAATGCCAAAGACTAGGAAATTGAAGATTTTGACCAATTTGGAGCATGGTGACATAATGGTTAAGAGCTATAGCTGCTAACCAAAAGATCATCAGTTTGAGTCCACCAGCTGCTCCTTAGAAACATTGTGGGGCAGTTCCACTCTGTCCTAAAGGGTCACTATGAGACAGAATTGATGATGTCAACAGGCTTGTTTTTTGGTTTTCTGCATTCTGAAACTGATCACACATGCAATCTGGATGCATTGATAACTGCTGGTAATTAGAATGCAAAAGTTGGGGGAAAAAAAGAAGGATAATTAGAATGGGAAAGTAGGAAAAAAAGAATTTGGAAAATATGGACTTGCTGATAGAAATGATGTGGTAGATTGCATGATAAAATTTTGCAAGACCAACAACTTATTCATTGCAAATACCTTTTTCAACAACTTAAAAGGCACCTATACACGTGGACTTCACCCGATGGAAACACAGGAATCAAATCAACTACATCTGTATAAAGAGATGATGGAGAAGCTCAATATCATATGCCAAAACAAGGCCGGGGGCCAACCACAGAACAAAACATGAATTGCTCATGAGCAAGTTCAAGTTGAAGCTGAAGAAAATGAAAACAAGTCCGTGAAAACCAAAATACATCATTGAATATATCCCACCTTAATATGGAGACCATCTCAAGAATAGATTTGATGCATTGAACAATAATGGCCGATTGCCAGACAAGTTGTGGGATAACATCGAGGTCATCGTACATGAAGAATGCAAAAGGTCGTTAAAAAAAACAGGAAAGAAAAGACAAAATGAATGTCAGAAGAGACTCCGAAACTTGCTTTTGAAAGTAGATTAGTTAAAGTCAGTGGAAGAAATGATGAAGTAAAATAGCTAAACAAAAGACTTCAAAGAGCAATTTGAGAAGACAAAATAAAATATTATACTGAAAAGTGCAAAGACCTGGAGTTAGAAAACCAGAAGAGAAGAACACACATGGCATTTCTCAAGCTGAAAGATCAGAAGAAAAATTACAGCCTCGAATTACAATGTTGGAGTCTAGGCAAATTTTTTTTCTTTCTTTTTTTATTGTACTTTAGATGAAGGTTTATAGAACAAACTAGTTTCTCATTAAACAGTTTGAACACATATTGTTTTATGACATTGGTTAACAACCCCATGACATGTCAACACTCTTCCTTCTCAACCTTGGGTTCCCTTCTAGCCTTTGCCCCATGGCTGGCATGCCCATTTAGCCTCATTTTGTTTCATAGGCCTGTCTACTCTTTGGCTGAAGGATGAACCTCAGGAGTGACTTCATTACTGGGATAAAAGGGAGTCCAGGGGCCACATTCTCAAGGGTTCTCCAGACTCTTTCAAGCCAGCAAGTCTGGTCTTTCTTTTTGAGTTAGAATTTTGTTCTACAATTTTCTCCACCTCTGTCTGAAACCCTCTACTGTGATTGCCACCAAAGCAGTCAGTGGTAGTAGCTGGGCACCATCTAGTTGTACTAGGCTCAGTCTGGTGGAGGCTGTGGTAGATGTGGTCCATTAATTCTTTGGACTAATCTTTCCCTTGTATCTTTAATTTTCTTCATTCTTCTTTCCTCCCAAGGGGTGAGACCAGTGGAGTATCCTAGATGCCCCAAACACTACTCACCAAAGTAGAGTGTAGAACATATTCTTTATAAACTATGTTATGCCAGTTGATCTAGATGTTCCCCAAGACCATGGTCCACACAGCCCTTGGTCTGTGAGGCATTGGCAAGAAACAAGGCTCCAGGAACTGACGGAATACCAGTTGAGATGTTTCAACAAACAGACAGTGCTGAAGGTGCTCACTCATCTATGCCAAAATATTTGGAAGACAGCTATCTGGCAAACTGGCTGGAAGAGATCCATTCCAAAGAAAGGTGATCCAAGAGAATACCAAAATTATTGAACAATATTATTATTATCACATACAAGTACAATTTTGGTGAAGACAATTCAAAAAGAGTTGCACCAGTAGATCAACAGGGAACTGCCAGAAATTCAAGTTGGATTCAGAAGGGGATGTGGAACTAGGAGTATCATTGCTGATGTCAGATGGATCTTGGTTGGAAGCAGAGAATATCAGAAAGATATATACCTGTGTTTTATAGACTGCACAAAGGCATTTGACTCTGTGAAACATAACAAATTATTGATAACATTGTGATGAATGGGAATTCCAGCACACTTAATTGTGCTCATGCAGAACTTGTACATAGACCAAGAGGCAATCATTTGAACAGAACGAGGGGATACTTATTATTGTTGTTAGGTGCTGTTGAGTCTGTTCCAGCTCGTAGTGACCTTACGTACAGCAGAAGGAAACAGTGCCAGGCCCTGTGCTATCCTCATGATTGTCATTTTGCTTGAGTCCACTGTTGCAGCCACTGTGTCAATCCATCCAGCTAATGGTCTACCACTTTTTTGCTGACCCTCTACTTTACCAAGCATGATGTCCTTCTCCTGGGATGATCCCTCCTGATAACATGTTCAAAGTATGTGAGACAGAATCTCACCATCCCTGCTGCTAAGGAGCATCTGGCTGTACTTCTTCCGAGACAGATTTTTTTTTCTTTTGGCAGTCGATGGTATATTCAATATTCTTTGCCAAAACCATAATTCAAAAGTATCAATTCTTCTTCATTCTTTCTTATTCATTGTCCAGTTTTCACATGTATATGGGGCAATGAAAACACCATGGCTTGGGTCAGGTGCACCTTAGTCCTTAAAGTAACATCTTTGCTTTTTAACAATTTCAAGAGATCTTTTGCAGCAGATTTGCCAATGCAATGTGTCTTTTGATTTCCTGACTGCTGCTTCCATGAATGTTGATTGTAGATACAAGTAAAATGAAATCCTTGTCAACTTCAATCTTTTCTCCCTTTATTGTGATGTTGCTCATCGGTCCATGTGAGGACTTTTATTTTCTTTATGTTGAGGTGTAATCTATACTGAAGGCTGCCATTTTTAAGTTTCATCAGTAAGTGCTTCAAGTCCTCTTCACTTTCAGCAAGTAAGGGACTTCCTTCAATCTTGATGCACCATTCTATTTCTTGTAGTCCAGCTTCTCTGATTATTTACTCAGCATACAGATTGGATAGGTATGACGAAAGGATACAACCCAGACACACCGTTCTTGACTTCAAACCACTCCCAGTATCCTTTTGTCTTGATCTATGTACAGGTTCCCCATAAGCACAATTAAGAGGATACTAAGTGGTTTAAAATCAGACTGAATTGCACCTCAGTATAAAGAAAACAAAAATCCTCACAACTGGACCAATAAGCAACATCGTGATAAACGGAGAAAATGTTGAAGTTGTCAAGGATTTAATTTTGCTTGGATCTGGAATCAACATACATGGAAGCAGCAGTCAAGAAATCAAACAAAGCTTTGCATTGGACAAATCTGCAAAAGCCCTCTTTAAAGTGTTAAAAAGCAAAGATACCACTTTTGAGGATTAAGATGCTGCCAAGTAGTGATATTTTCAATTGCTTCATTTGAATGCAAAAGCTGAACAATGAATAAGGAAGACTGAAGAAGAATGGATGCCTTTGAATTATGGTGTTGGCAAAAAATATTGACTATACCATGGGCTGCCAGAAGAATGAAAAAGTCTGTCTTGGAACAACTACAGCCAGAGTGCTCCTCGGAAGTGGGCATAGTGAAACTTCATCTCATGTACTTTGGGTATGTTATCAGGAAGGATGAGTCCTTGGAGAAGGACATCGTACTTTGTAAGGTAGAGGGTCAGTGAAAAAGAGGAAGACCCTCAATGAGGTAGATTGACAAGGTGGTTGCAACAATGGGCTCAAGCTTAGCAATGATTGCGAGGATGGCGCAGGACTGGGCAGTGTTGTAACTGTACATGGGGTCGTTATGAGTTGTAACTGACTTGATGGTACCTAACAACAGCAACAACTTGTAATATTTTTGTTACAGCAACATCAGAAAATTAAGACCTTAATTATACTTGGCAAGCCTACAACTTTTTCTAGTCCAGTCACTTTCCAATCACCAAGGTAGCTATTTTACCCTTCTTTCTTTTAAATCTACCAAATCTTCTCTTTCAGTCTCAGCTGATAAGTATGCTTCCTATTCACTGACAAACAGAAACAATCAGAAGAGTTTTAATCATCTCATCTACGTTTGTCCCTTGTGCTCTGGCTCTTTCCTATCATTCTAGATGAGCTACCTGCACTCCTAGGAAAGGCTGACTCCTCTTTTGTGTACTGGATCTCATCTTCTCAAGTCTACTCAGGTGCTTGAACCCAGTAATTTCCTACATTGCTAATTGTTCCATCTCTACTAGATTTTTCCCATGATATTATTTATGTTAATTAAAACAGAATCATATAAACAAACAAACTCTCTTGATCCCAGTTTCCTCTCCAACTACTGCCCCATTTTTCTGCTTGCCTTTGCAACAAAACTTTTTGTCTCCAGGTTCGCATTCCCTTTCTTTTCTAAGCTAATTATGCATGGTGAATATCTGTGACAGTTTCATAGGCATTTAACTAAAAGTTGTTTCTGAAATGAAGTTGATTTGCCATATAAATTATACTATTTAGGTGTTTATACCTTAATTGTTATTTTTATTTGATATTTCTTTACTAAAGAAAGGAAACAATATCTGTTATTAGTCTCGTCTTTTCTGTAGGTTTTGTCTTTGATGCTGCTGTGCTCTTTTCTGCATAGCTGTTCAAGAATGATGCCCTTAATTACTTATTATACTCTTCATAATTACAAATTAGTTATGAAATTAACCTTGTCTATAAAAAGATTAAGATCATGTGTTCTGCTGCATTTTGGAGCCAAATTCTTTAAACCCTGCTTATGTAACATTAAAAAGAGTGACTGTTATTATTTCCCTGATTATAATATTTATAAAGTCAGGTTATTGAAGTCTGGAAAATAGAGAAAACTAAAATTACGATGGCAAAATTATATAAATTTCCATGAAACTAGTTGGTGTTAAGCAGACAGCTTCTCTCATATACACTTGTGCGTGTACACATATATACTCAAATACAGCAAATTTGTATCATGGTGGAAATTCAGTCTCATTTCATACGTTTTTAAGTTTACATGCTAGCAAGCAACCAAAACATTAATTTTTTCAAAAGTTTAAGTTCTAGTGAGGAAATAACATTCTACTAGGTGACAATAATATTAATGTTAATTTAGATTTTTCTCTTGTGCATTGAATAAGCGTGATTCTTGAAATATTACCTTATTTTTATTTCTCCTATCCCTGAATAAAAAGTGAACAGGCTTTTGACTCTTCTTGGAACTTTCGGTAAAAATTCACAGTAATTTATCCTTATAAATACTATCTCATTTTGTAATTATTATATCCAGTGCCATGTAACATAAAACTCTGAAATTGTTTAAAAATCAATAACTTTCACGAACTGAGGGGTTTCTCAGGAAGTAATGAAATGTAACAATTATTTTTTTCTTGTTTATCCTTTCTAACTTAATATCCTACATCATTCCCCATCATGCTAATTGTGATTTCTTATCTATCCATGGCAGAAGGACCAGGTAGGTCGTCAGGAAAGTCCATAGTTGACTAATACTTTTTTGTCCCATAAGGCAAGCAGATTGTTAAAACCAACTTTGTCTCTATGAGGGTTTTCCAAGTGTTGTTTGGAGCCTCCCATGATTGCTGCCCCTTTGCTTCGGTAGATGCACTGTTTTCTTGAGATCACTTACTCCTGCCTCAGCCACTAGGCACCCAGTGGTTCACCTCCAGTTTCTCTTTTGCTGAGATCTATTTGCTCTTCTAGTTGGCTCTACTGAACAAAATTTGAGATGATAAGTATCTCCTACAGGCTTTCATTCTATTCACTCCATGAAAAACTTAGAGATTCTTTGGACACACTCTGAGAGTGAAGGCTGATCCCAATGCATCAATAAGATTTCTTCACTTCATTACAAAAACACCTGGCCAGTGCATCTCCCCTTATCCTGTAGATTTCCAGAACTGCAGAAAAGACAAATCAAACCATCACCTCCACATAATCTTTTGGAAGCTCTACTGTCTTGGCTTAAAGTGAGAGGTAGCCATACCCCAGCTTTCCTGATACGTGAAGTGGAATGTACATAACACCAGGATTTCTCTCTCTCCAAAAAAAAAAAAAAAAATCCTTCTTATGAATAACTCTTTGTTTCACTATGTCTCCAACCTTTATGGTCCTTGTTGTAGGTATAGTGGTAGGTGAAAAACATGACAATAAATAAGAATAAATTTTGGATATATACGTAATAAATATTTATGAAAAAATGTAAAAATGTGGTGTGATAAAATGATAAAAAAAATGATACTAGCTGTTAATTCTAAAGGATGGAATGTATGTGTTTGTAAACCCAGTCTTTGTACCTTACTGTATTTTAAAATATCCTCAAATAAAATAGAAATAAAAGATTGTTAGGTCAGCATACGTTCTTTAAAAATGGTTTGATAAATCTGTCTTTAACCCTACAAGGAACCAACAATGTTAGTGACATAAAATAAAGTTCTTACTAATAAATCTTGTTACTAAAGATGAGTAAAGATGACTAGACAACTTTTTTATTTTTCTTTCTTACTTTTCTTCTCAAACCTTCCACTGGAAAAAGACATCCTTACACCATCTACTCCTTACCCAGTACAATACTCAAGGCACAAAAGGTGTTGTACAAAGTCCTTCTAACGATGTCTGTTTCTCATTTAACTCATAAGACTGGCATGTTTCCCACATACTCTGGGACTAATTGTCCTATTCTATGCTATGTTATGCCATACTATTATGTTATTATATTTTCTTTATTCAATCAACAATTATAATTGAACACCTACCCTATATCTAGTTCCATTCTATGCACAAGAATATAATAGTAAAATTGACAACCCAAATTCATGCTTTCAGGGAGCTTGTCTTTTAGTTATTTAGTTCAGCTTGTATTCAGAGATTTTATCGTGGAGTTTCTGTCAGTCCTTGGTGTCAATAAGCAGGGAGATGGGTTCCTTCGATCTAGAAATCATAAAGTCTAACAGGTAATTTGAAGGACTCCTGGTAGTTAAGTAATCGTATCCAGACATACTAGATGTTAATACTAAGACTTAGCAGCAAGAAAAGCATTTCAGCTCCTAGAATAGTAGAAGTGAGACTTGGCAGAACCGTAGCTCTGGACAAAAATAGGCTACTAAAATGGAAAGGTAAGAACTCAGATATTAGGGAACGTTCAGGAACTATGTTATGGATATAATGTGTGGGTCTGTGTGTGTGTCCACAGGGGGAGTGATTCTAAAGCCTGGAAGGTAAGGACCCATGAAGCAGGACTAACAATTGAGCTGATTAAATGTTGTAAAGATGAGGTATCGTATTCTTTGAATGATGCAAAATTAACTTCTTATCTGGCACTGTAAAGCATGTACAAGGCCACGCCAATGCCAAGGCCAAACTGATTTAACTAGTAAAGATAAAATAAGCCATTTTAGATTCAGACACTTTATTACTCACATAGATATGTAAGCTTGATATGTTAGCTTTCCATGATTTTGACCCAACACAAAAAGGATAACACCAAAATAAAAGGGATCAAATGGCTACAATATGAGTAGTGGGACACACTATTACTGAGGAGCTAATTCTAGATTGCAGGTAAGTGGTTTGATGTTCTGAAGCTCTATTTTAAGGGGGAGAACAGGAAGCCTCATATATCACCAAAACCCAGGAGTGATGAGAAAATGTCTCATGACAACCTTCTAGAGCAGGCAAGAATACCAGTGGGAGATGACTTCATAGCAGTTCTTTACATGCCTCTCATTCTTGCTCTGGGAATATTCCAAGGGGTTCTGCCATGACTCAGAATATCTGTGGTTTAAATCTTTGCCTGTGTGGCCTATGTGGAAATGTTCAACCTTGCCAGGGTGCTATGGTGGTGTAGTTTTGCTGCAAAGTCACGACCAAAAAAAAAAATTGTTTTTAATCTTTAACTCTAGAAATTTCTAACATAATATAACAAGAATTGGGACAGTTGTCACTTATTACTTGTGCTGTCAAGTACAAGTCTTACAAGTTATTTAAAGGTAATACATAAAATAACATTATAGGCCTTTATTAAGTGTCTGGAGTCCTGGTGGCTCAGTGATTAAGAGCTATGGCGGCTAACCAACACGTTGGCAGTTTGAATCCACCAAACACTCCTTAGGAGCCCTATGGGGCAGTTCCCTTCTGTCCTATAGGGTCACTATGTGTAGGAATTGACTTGAGGGCAATGGGTTTGGTTTTGACTATTAAGAAGCCTGGTGGTTTGGACCCATCAGCTACTCCACATGAGAAAAGACCTAGAGATCTGCTCCTGTAAAGATTACAGCCTAGGAAACCCAAAGGGGCAGTTCTACCCTGTGCTATAGGATCACTATGAGCTGGAATCAACTCAACAGCACACACCAATACCAACACTCTGTTAATCATACTGGTAATAGACTATGTTTACCCACCATGTAGAATAATCTGTTTTATCCAAATATAATTGAATACTAAACATTTATTCATAGATCACCTTTACAGGGATAATTCCAATTGGGTAACAGATATTCCTTGTGTACTGTATCATGTGTGTTGTCATTGTCCTGCATCAAACACAATTCCTAAAATTGGCTAGAAAAATCCAAGACAACTAGTTTCTCTCTGTATAAACAATTTTTAGTTAGTCTAATTATCTACTATTTAATTTTCTGCCTCTTCTAAAGAAGCAAATACCTTTGCAGTGTTTAAACTATAATCCAACTCCGGTTATTTATCATGGATTTTAGTGTCTGGTAGTCTAGTAATTAATGCTATTTTTTTTTTAAGACTTTAAATCTAAATTAAAACTTCAACCATAAAATTATACACAATACATATTGTAAGGACAGTTCTATCCCATTGCTGCTAACAGCTGTTTTCTCCCGGTAAATTCTGTTCATTGATTCCATCCACACTGCCAAACAAAATGAAAACAGGAGGCTGCAGGAGAGCAATATAAACAGTTTTCTTTTTCTTGTGAAATCTGTACCACTCCTTCCTGACCAATCAAAAACAATAATAATAATAAAAAAGTTAAGTATATTTGAAAAACAAAAAGTGTATGGTTTCTGAGAAAAGACAAAAGAAAGAAAAAGTTGGGAAGGCAGAAAGGAAGGAAGAAATGAAGAAGCAAAGATCATGAAGAAGCAAAGAAAGATCATGAAGAAAAAGATAAGGAATAAAGAGAAGGAAGAGGCCAAGAAAAAGAAATAGATAATATAACACAATAGGAATAATCGGTCAGCTTTAATGTTGTAAACATTTGGTGAATTTGCTTCTCATAAGTTCAATGAACTAAAGCCTTACAGAAAAAGTTAAAGTTGTTATTGGTTATCTTTACAACGCCATTTCCCACATTTCCCTCTCTAAAGTAAATATTATTCTGATTTTTTATGATTCTCCTGCCCGTATTTGAATATCTTTACATAAAACTATTGGTAAATTTGTTTTATGTTTCACTAATGCAAGGGAACCCTGGTGGCACAGTGGTTAAGTGCTCAGCTGCAAACCGGAAGTCATTAGTTCAAAGCCAGTAGTCGCTGTATGGGAGAAAAGACCAGGTGATATACTCAGTGAAGGTTAAAATTGTATGCCAACCTGGCTCAGCCATGATTCTCAGTGTTTTGGCAGTTGTATAATTTTGTGGTCACTTCCCTGCAGAGATTTGATATGTGATCACCCCCCTGACGGAACCTACTGTCCGTAGCCAATCAGTTGAAGGGGAATTTCCTTGGGTGTGTGGCCTGCATCAAGTGCCGGTAGTCGTTCCGGCAGAGTTTGGGAGCTTTTGCCTGTTTTGGATCCTGCAACTGACTTCTGTTTGTCTGACCTCCGGTTCTTGGGACTTGAGCTAGCAGCTTACCTGCAGTCTTGCCTCCCTATCTTAGGATTCATCTATCTTCACAGCCTGCTCTCCAATCTGCTGATCTTGGGTTTGCTAGCCTCTGTGGCTACAAGAATTAGGAGAAGCATCTTTCCTAACCCATTGGCTTGGGACGTTACAGACTCTACAACCGCGTGAATCATCTCCTTGATGTAAATCTCTCTCTCTCTTGCTCTACATATGTATTTACACACTTTACTGGTTTTGCTTCTCTAGAGAACCCAGCCTAAGATATGCTCCTGTAAAGATTACAGCCTAGGAAACCCTATGGGACACTTCTACTCTGTTGCATTGGGTTGCTATGAGTCAGAATTAATACAAAGACACCTAAAAATAACATCAGTAATATATTTTTGTTAGCATGCACATATAACCATTACAATAAGAATTGTCAAGTTCCTCTTTTTCTTCTTCTTTTAAAAATGTTTAGGCTAGCCTTGCTTGGTTCAGTGAACTTCTGTATGCACTTAAGGAGGAATTTGATAAAACTGTGAAATACAATGGATGAATAGGTACACTTTGCCTGAATTGGCATCTTTATAATGCTGAGTTTAGCAACCCACAAACACAATATATCTCTATGATCATTTACTATTCTTGTGTTTTCTTCAATAGCTTTGTAAGTTTTTCTATAAATGTATTGCATCTCATTTGTTAGATTTATTTCTGTGTAACAATATGTTTCTTAAACTTTTTCACAAAATTTTAATTTTCTTTTCATTTTTCCTTTATTATGTCAAAATTATGCATATTGTAAAACTTCATATTTTTAAATCACTCCAAAACTATTTCTGAAATTCAAACAAATCAAAGTGACAGAAAAAGAAAAAAAATAGTTATTACATCTTTCAAAAACTAAGAACAGGTATCCTCATGAGCCTCAGAATAAGGATTAGATTGTTTAAACCACAAAAGTAGTATGCCTGTAATAGAACAACAGCTGGGTGGTGGGAGTGGCAGAAATGAACATAAAATACATAAACACCCACAATCTAAGGATTCTACTCTGCCACCTCCCTCCCCAAATAATTGTCACCAGTTTATGCAGTGTATCCTACCCGGACAAAACTGAGAATGACCAGTGAAGCTGAGGAAATTTCTCACAAGGGCTGTGTTAATGGCAGCGCAAAAACCTGTCACCAGCCAGACAGAGAAAATTAAATATGGCTATTTCAGCATATCCCCTAGAGACTTTCAGAAACACTAAACTAACACACTTTTCCAAAAAAAAAGATTCACACAGAGACAAAACACTGATCATAGAGGTAAAATTGAGCAAGGCAAACATATTGGACTTTTAGGTTCAGACAGTACAGGAGGGCACCAGAGGCAGATGATGCCTCATGAAGTCAGGAAGTTTGAAAGTGCACGCTAGCTAATCTCCCAGTAAAACCTGTATCATGTGAACATAGAATACTGCAGAAGATGTAATCCTATGCAAGTGTACTCCAAGATAAATGCAAAATGTAACCCTACGCAACCGTATTCCAAGAAAAAAAAAAAGATAAAAATAAACCAGATAATGTTTCAATAAATAACAGCAGAACCCCACAAATACACAAAAGAGAAGATGAAAACAGTAATTTAAAATATACAACTCAGGAAAAAGAAATTTAAAAAAATGATACAAACATTGAGAGGCCAGGTAAAACTAGAAATACAAAAAGCTCAGATATCTATTTCTAGACAACAGGAAAGTATGAAATAAGACCTGTCAAATAGCAGAAAAAATGTTTAAAGGGGAGGGAAAACAAGCAGAAAAGTAAGCAGACACCAAAAAAAAAAAAAGAGAGAGAGAGAGAGACTAAGGGAAAACCAAAATTGTAAAGAAGAAATGTATAAACACGTTAAAAAATAAGAAAACAGAGGAAAGACATTTAAAAATTAAATGGAAATTAAGAGGCAAATATATTTGAAATAATAAAACACAAGCTACATAATAAATAATCTTTGATTTTTTTTTTTTTTAATAGAACCAAGATTAAATAGCAAGGGCCAGATTTACCACTCTGTCTGAAACAGCCAAAAAATAAAAACAGACAAAAATGAAAGCACCGTTTTCAAGACACTGAACATCAGACAACAATAGAGAATGATACCTGAAAAAAGAGAAGCAAGCCAGATGTGCCCTACATTTATCCCAGTTTACTGCCTTGAGGAAATGTCTAAGCCTTGACACAGAGTCCTACAGATTCCTGAGTTCAGGAAACCAAGCTGAGAGTCTAGGGAGAACTAGCGGTTAGAATTTGCAGAACAGAGTACTAGAGAGGAGAAAACTACACAGGAAGAAATTTCTGAAGACATACAGAGGGCCTCCATTGAGTATTCAGCCATTTACTGATCACAGCACCCACTGGAGGAGATTGCCTGAGGATAGGGCCAGAACATTAGAAAGATTAGAGGCAACGAAGGCTGGTGCTCATATAGCGCAATGAATAGTATCTGTTCCCACCAGACAGACTGCAAACTCTCAAGATTCACAGAGTTTTGAGTAAAGTACTCAGAAGAATCTTGCCTTCGTAATGAGGAATAATTAACCGTGTATAAAGAACTGTTCTAGACCCATCTAACAAATCACAGAAGCAAGACCAAGGAAGATCCAACTGTGTTCAAGAAACTTAATTACTTACTAGAACACAGCTCAAAAATATTCGTGGGAAATCGAAACTAACCAGCAACCAACAAGGTAAAATTCAAAATTTCTGGCATCCAATCAAAGAACAACACATGTAAAATATGACCTATAATGAAGAGAAAAATCAATTACTTGAAACTGACCCAGAGCTAACACAGATGTTAGTGAAGAGGACATTCAGACTATAACTGCGTTCCATATGCTCAGGAAAGTAAATACAATAATGAAAGATACTTAAAAAAAAAAAAAGCAAATACAATTTCTGTAGGTAAAAACTACCATGTCTGAGATAAAAATACACAGTGAAATTAATAGAAGATTACACATTGCAGTAAAAAAGATACTTGAATTTGAAGAGAAAATAATGAAATTCAAAGAGGCAATGGGCATCTACAAATAAACCTACAGCTAACATCATCCTTAATGTTGTTTTTAGACGCTGCCAGTCGGTTCTGACTCATCACCACCCCATGCACACCAGAAAGAGACGTGGCCTGGTCCTGTGCCATTCCCATAATCATTGTATGTTTGAGCCCATTGTTGCAGTCACTGTGTCAGTCAATCTCGCTAAGGGTCTTCCTCTTTTTTGCTGGCCCTCTACTTTACCAAGCATAACGTCCTTCTCCAGGGACTGGTCTCACCTGATAACATGTCCAAAGTACCTGAGACATTAGTCTCGCCATCCTTGCTTCTAATGGGCATTCTGGTCATACTTCTTCCAAGGCAGATTTGTTCTTTCTTTTGTCAGTCCGTGGTATATTTGCTATTCTTCACCAACACCGCAATTCGAAGTCGTCAATCCTTCTTCAGCCTTCCTTATTCATCGTCCAGCTTTCGCACACATATGAGGCTACTGAAAATAGTGAAGATTATATGCTTTTCCCTAAGATTGGCACCAAAACAAGGACATCTGCTCTCATTACTTCTATTCAACATGTAATCGGTGGTACTAGACAGTAAGATAAATAAAGAGAAAGAAAAAGCTCATAAATTAGAAAGGAAGCCATAACATATTCTTTACCCACAAACTTGTCCACTGGTTTATTTTTGAATACTGGTTTTGTATCCAGCAATTTTGGCGAAATCTTCAGTGTTAAGAATTTGAATTTTCCAAGGAGACTTTTATATTGCTTGTATAACAATTATATTTTTTCCTTTTTAAAGCTAATAGTTCTTATTTTCTCTCTCTTTTTTTTTTTTTTCTCTTCACTGTCTAGGACCTCAACAATGTTGAGGAGAAAACAAAAACAAAAAATAATGTCTCGATCCTGCTTTCAATGGAGATATTGCTATGAGGTTTCCTTAATGTTACAGGTAAACACTCTTTAACACATTAGGATGTTTCAACTATAATTTTACATTTTATTATGAATGGCTATTTAAAATTACAATTTTTTTTTCTGTCTCATTGAGAGTACTGCATTCCCTTTCTTTTCTAATCTATTAATATGAAAACCAAACCTCGCTGCCATTGAAATCGATTCTGACTCATAGCAGCTCTATAGGACAGAGTAGAACTGCCCCACAGGGTTTCCAAGGCTGTAATTTTTACGGCAGGAGACTGCCATGTTTCTTCCGCAGCTGGCACTATAAGCCATTGCAATAATTTGTTAACTCTTAGTGATATGGAAAACTATTGGTAGATTTTTAAGCAGAAGAGGCATGATCTGACTCACACTTCAACAGGAAAATACTAATAAGCAGAAAATAGGTATATTGGTATATGGGGAGGGAGGCAAAAGGAGAAAGGTCACTTAAAAGGCTTTTATAATAATCCAAATAAACAATAATAGTGGCTTAGGCCAAGGTTTTAGTCTCAAGTAGTAGGAAAGAGAGTTACCATTAACTGAAATAAAAAATATCTGCAAGAAGAGCATGTTTTGGGACTATGGGATAGAAAGATCAGGAGCTCATTTTTGCACCATGACAGATGGCATATGTGAGTTAGACATACAAGTGAAGACGTCAAAGGGACAATTGTGTATGTGAGGTTGGATTGCAGAGAAGGGGAGACTGGAGGTATAAAATTGGGAGACATACCATATAAATGCAATTTAAAGGTCACCAAGGGAATTAGTGTATACTGAAAAGACAAGAGGTCCAAATACTGATCTTCAGTGAGCACAAACATCATGATCGTGAGCTTAGGAGGAACCAGTTAAGGCTCTTGAGAAAAATTAACCTTTGAGGAAGAAGGAAAATAAGAAGAGTGTGATGGCCTTGGAGTCAGACATGTGTCAAATTATGATAGTAAATCAAGTAAAATAGGACTGAGAAATAACCATGAAAGTCTGTTAGTGGGAGTCACTGACCTTGCGAAGAGGCATTTTCATCGAGTAGTAGAAGTGAAAGCCTTTCGGTGAGGTTTTGGTAGAGAATGAGAAAAGGAAACCAAAAAACAGTGAGTAAATTTTTATAGACAGGAAGATAAACTAGGGATGTAAGTTTAAGAGTATTTTTTTTCTTTTTCTTAATGTGAGGAAACAAGAGCCTGTCTATATACTAACAGGGAAGTTACAATAGAAAGGGAAAAAATGGTGATGAAAGAGAAAAAGAGAAAAATTGCCGGAACAAAAATGTTGATTAGACAATAAGGGATGAGATATATAGTTCATAAGGTGGGAAGGTGAAGATATGTGAAAGGAGAGGATGCTACATGAGCTCAGATGCAGATGGGTTCTTAGTAACAGTGATAGGGAATTGTGGAAGGTTTCTCTGATTGTCCCTAGCTTCTCAGTCAGCAAGGTATTTAACTGACAGTGAGTTGTAGGTAGTTTGTTGGAAGTTAGAGGGTAAAGAAGAAAGGATGAAATACTGATTGGGATGCTTAGAAATATAAATGAAAAAAAAATCTAATATGTCACTAACCCAGTAAAAAAACTGGGCAGCATTAAATCAGCATAATAAAATTTTATGATAAAGTTTTCATTGAAAGTATGTAGTATGAGGGAATGTATTTGTGTGTATTTTCTGCCCACTTACAGTGTATAAGTGTATATGCAGAATATACAACCACAAAAATGTTATTTTTTTCCTCAACAGCATAATGAAATCAGAAAGGGTCAAGAAATTGGAAATGCATAAAAAGAAATGATTATAATAATTGACATTATTATATATAATTGACATAAACTGGCTTAAAGAGAATCAGGACATACTAGGCGGGATGGACAATAAAATTGGTAGGATCAATGGATTGTAAGCCATAGCGAGATCAAAGGAGAATTGATGCCAGTGAGAGTCAGATAAAGAGACAGGAAGAGATGGTTGGATAGCTAAATGACTGAAGTTTTCACACCGGGAGTGAGTAGTTGAGATAGTGTGAAGGTAACTGGATGAAACAAGTTCAAGAAATTGAGATGCCAGGGAAATGCAAGGTTGGTCTTTGTAGAATTGAAATCATCAATAATCTTGACTAGAGTGACACAGGTACAGAAGCTAAATACTGAGAACTGATATGAGGTCTTTTAGGCAAGAGCAAAAAAGACCGGGGTTGGTAGAATAATCTCATGAAATAAGATTTAAAGCTGGTATTACTTTGTTTGTTTAAAAGCTTTATTCAACTGGTGCCATGCTATTCTTAAAATCGAATTTTTATGTTTTCTTATGTTGTTGTTAGGTACTGGTGAGTTGAGGCCCCTGTCATAGCAACTCTATGTACAACAGAACAAAACACAGCTCAGTCCTGCACCATCCTCACAATCATTGTTATGTCTGAGCCCATTGTTGCAGCAACTTTGTCAACCCATCCTGTGAAGGTCTTCCTCTTTTTCACTGACCCTCTACTTTACCAAGCATGATGCCCTTCTCCAGGGACTGGTCTCTCCTGAAAACATATCCAAAATACATGAGACAAAGTCTCACTAACCTTTCTTCTAAGTATGTTGTCTTATACTCGACATTTATTCATATAAATATATGTGTTCATTAAGTTGTTATATAATATTCCATTGTATATAAAAAAACCATTGCCATCAAGATGATACTCATAGCAACCCTATTCCAATGTATGTTGTTGTTGTTAGGTGCCATCGAGTCGGTTCCGACTCATAGCGACCCTATGTACAACAGAATCAAACACTGCCCGGTCCTGTGCCATCCTTACAATCACTGTTATGGTTGAGCTCATCGTTGCAGCCACTGTGTCAATCCACCTCGTTGAGGGTCTTCCTCTTTTCCGCTGATCCTGTACGCTGCCAAGCATGATGTCCTTATCCAGGGACTGATCCCTCCTGACAACATGTCCAAAGTATGTAAGACGCAGTATCACCATCTTTGCCTCTAAGGAGCATTCTGGCCGCACTTCTTCTAATACAGATTTGCTCGTTCTTTTGGCAGTCTATGGTATATTCAATATTCTTCACCAACACCACAATTCAAAGGCGTCAACTCTTCTTTGGTCTTCTTTATTCATTGTCCAGCTTTCACATGCATATGATGTGATTGAAAATACCATGGCCTGGGTCAGGCTCACCTTAGTCTTTAGGGTGACGTCTTTGCCCTTCAACACGTTGAAGAGGTCCTTTGCAGGAGATTTGCCCAGTGCAATGCTTCATTTGATTTCTTGACTGCTGCTTCCATGGTTGTTGATTGTGGATCCAAGTAAAATGAAATCCTTGACAACTTCAATTCTTTCTCCACGTGTCTGTCAGTTTGTCCTACTGTGGGGGCTCGCGTGTTGCTGTGATGCTGGAAGCTATGCCACCGGTATTCAAATACCAGCAGGGTCACCCATGGAGGACAGGTTTCAGCTGAGCTTCCAGACTAAGAAGAAGGACCCGGCAGTCTACTTCTGAAAAGCATTAGCCAGTGAAAACCTTATGAATTCCATTGTATATCTATGCCAAAATTTATCAATTCCCCTGTTAATAGACGTTTCAGTTTTTTCAAATTTTTGAAAAGGAAAGTTATCTTTATTTCTTTATTTTTAAATTGTGCTTTAGGTGAAAGTTTACAGAGCAAATTAATTACTCATTGAATAATTAATATACAATTTGTGTGTGTGTGTGTAACATTGTTTGCCAACCTCACAATGTGTCAACACTCCTCTTCCACCCTGGGTTCCCTGCTTCCAGTTGTTTAGTTTTCCTATCCCTTCCTGCTTTCTTCTCTTTGCTTTTGGGCTTGTGTGCCCATTTAGTCTCATATACATGATTGAACTATGAAGCAGATTCCTCAGGTGTGTTATTGCTTGCCCTATAAAAACACCTTTCTAATCTTTGGCTGGAGGGTGAACTTTGGGAGTGACTTCAGTACTGAATTAAAAGAGTATCTGAGGGTCATATTCTTGGAGTTTTTCCAGTCTGTCACAACAGCAAATCTGGTCTTTGTGTGTGTGTGTGTGAATTTGTATTTTGTTCTACATTTTTCTCCCACTCTATCTGGCACCTTCTATTATGATCCTTATCAGAGCAGTTTGGTGGTAGCTAAGCACCATTTAGTTGTTCTAGGCTCAGTCTGGCAGAGGTTTTGGTAATCGTGGTCTGTTAGTCCTTTCGGCTAATCTTTCCCTTGTGTCTTTGGTTTTCTTTATTCTCCTTCGCTTCAGCCTGTTGGAATCAGTAGATGAATCTTAGATGGCTGCTCGCAGGCTTCTAATTCCAGACTCTACTCACCACCATCTGATGTAGACAACTGAGCTAGATGTCCCCTGAGACCATGGTCCCCAGCCCTGAGCCCAGTAACTCGGTCCCTCAGGGAGTTTGGATGTGTGTGAAGCTTCTATGACTTTGACTTGATCAAGTTGTACTGACTTCCCCAGTATTGTGTACTGTCTTAGCCTTCACTAAAGTTACCACTTATCTACTATCTAGTTAGCATTTTTTCCCTCTCCCCCCAACCCTCCCTCATAACCATCAAAGATTGTTTCTTTCTGTGTGTAAACTTTTTCTTGAGTTTTTATCATAGTGGCCTCATACAGTATTTACCCTTTTATGATTGACTTATTTCACTCAGCATAATGCCCTCCAGATTCATCCATGTGGTGAGGTGTTTTGCAGATTCATCATTGTTCTTTTACTGTTGTGTAGTATTCCATTGGGTACCATGTACCATAGTTTGCTTATCCATTCATCTGTTGATATGCACTTAGGTTGTTTCCATCTTTTTGTTATTGTGAATAATGCTGCAATGAACATGGGTATGCATATTTCTATTCATGTGACAGCTCTTATTTCTCTAGGATTTATTCCTAGGAGTTGGATTGCTGGATCATATGGTATTTCCATTTCTAGCTTTTTAAGGAAACACCATTTGGTTTTCCAAAATGGACATACTATTTTGCATTCCCATAAGAGTTCTAATCTCCCCACAACTTCTCCAAATTTGATTTTTTTGATTTGTGCCAGTAATGTTGGGGTGAGATGGTATCTCATTCTAGCTTTGATATGCATTTCTGTAATGGCTGGTGATCCTGAGCATTTCCTCATGTGTCTGTTGGTCACCTGAATGTCGTCTTTGGTAAAGTGTCTGTTCATATCCTTTGCCCATTTTTTAATTGGGCTGTCTTTTTGTTGTAGAGGTGTCGGATTTTCCTGCAAATTTTAGAGATTAGACCTTTGTGGGATATGTCATAGCTAATTTTTTTCCAGTCTGTAGGCTCTCTTTTTACTCTTTTGGTGAATTCTTTTGATGAGCATAACTGTTTAATTTTTAGGAGATCCCAGTTATCTAGCTTATAGTCTCATATTTGTATATTGTAGTTATGGTTTGTACCCTAATTATGCTATATGTCAGGGTCCCTAGCATTGACCCTATTTTTTCTTGCATGACATTTATAGTTTTTGGTTTTATATATAGTCCTTTGATTTTTTTTTTTTTGAATTAGTTTTTGTGTGTGGTCTGAGATATGGGTCCTGTTTCATTTTTTCACAGATGGGCATCCAATTTTGCCAGCACCATTTTTTAAAAAGACTGTCTTTTCCACATTTAATGCACTTTGGGCCTTTGTCAAAGATCAGGCGGCCACAGGTAAATGGATTTACATCTGTTCCATTGGTCAATGTGTCTGTCATTGTAACAGTACCAGGCTGTTTGGCTACTGGAGCTGTATAGTAGGTTCTGAGGTCAGGTAGTGTGAGGACTCCTACTTTGTTTCTCTTCTTCAATAACGCTTTACTTATCTGAGGCCTCTTTCCTTTCCACTGAAGTTAATGATTAGTTTTTCCATCTCTTTAAAGAATGCTGTTGGTGTTTGGATTGGCATTGCATTGCATTTGTAGATTGCTCTGGGTAGAATTGACATTTTCACAATATTTAGTCTACCTATCCATGAGCATAGTACGTTTTTCCATTTATGTAGGTGCGAAGTCTGTTTCATTGCTCATTGTTTTTATCCTACTATATCTATAGTTATATGCCCATTACCTTTAATGTGTGCCTACTCTCCTGTTTTTGTTAATCTATTTTCCCAGAGGTTTTTATTTCCTTTTATTAGTCTTTACAAAGAACAAGCATTTGTATTTTATATTCTTTATTTTCTAGAATTAGTAATTTAAAGCGAAGGTTTTTTAAAATCATAATTGTTACCATGTTTCTAGATATTGTGGGATTATTTATCATCAATGTCATCATTACCATCATTATTTTACTACTTGAGTTACATTTTTGCCTCACTTATTCTATTTTGTTTTAATGTTTTAATATGTGCACTTGAGAGTTTAAGTCTACTTTTAAGGCTTCAGCTGCATTTTGCAAGTTTTGATAAAAAAGTATCTCCTTTCCATTGACTTCTTGATATTTTGTAACTACTAAGGAGATCTACTTTGAATTCTATTTCAACTCATAGCTTATTTTTTAAAATATTACTTAAGTTCCCAATTTTGTTTTGTTGTGCCTCTTAAATTCTATCTCTTCCTTTGGAATTTTGTTTTTTCCTTGTTGAAAATCATCTTTTAGTAACTCTTCCAGCTGTGTTAAAGCTTTTAAATTTTTCTTTTTTAGGGGGCCCTAAAATATCAAAAAAAAAAATTTTTTTTTTAAATATCCCTGTATTTCCATTAGTCCAGCATTACAGATATTCAGATTCAATATTATGATGTCTGCCTGATAAATTGTTCTTTTTATAATTAATTATGACTTTTTCTGCAATAAAGATATTTATGTTAGAGCCAGTTTAGTTGTAGTTAATATAGCTATACAACTGATACCTGGTTAATCCTTTTCTATTTTTTGAAATTTAAACTTTCTTGCTAATTATGTTTGACTCTTTTAAACAGTATTTGTTATTTTTTTTCAAATTTAACTTTCCCTGTAGTCTTAGTTATCTAGTGTTGCTATAACAGAAATACCACAAGTGGATGGCTTTAACAAGCAGAAGTTTATTCTCTCACAGTCTAGTAGGCTAGAAGTCTGAATTCAGGGCACCAGCTCCAGGGATATTTCTCTCTCTCTGTTGACTCTGGAGGAAAGTCCTTGTCATCAATATTCCCATGGTCTAGGAGCTTTTCTGCACAGGGATCCCAGGTTTAAGGGATGTGCTCTGCCCCTAGCACTACTTTCTTGGTGGTATGAGGCCCCCCTGCCTCTCTCCTCACTTCTCTTTTATGTCTCAAAAAAGAATGGCTTATGACAAAACCTAACGTTGTAGATGGAGTCCTGCCTCATTAACATAAAAAACTGCCTCTAATTCTGCCTCATTAACATCATAGAGATAGGATTTGCAACAAACAGGAAAATCATACCAAATGACAAAATGGTGAACTATCACACAATACTGGGAATGATAGCCTAGCCAAGTTGGCAGATATTTTGGGGGGACACAATTCAATCTATGACACTTTCCTTTAAACAGATATATTTATATTTTGACATATTTTAAACATCTTATTTTCTGTTTTGTATTTCTATTCATCATGGTTTTTATTTCCCTTTTGTTGGCTTTACCTCTTTTTTCTCTTCTCTGAAATTCATAGCACTTTTGTATTATCCTTCTTTTCTATAATTTTGGATGTTACATATTTCACTTTTTTTGTACTTGTACTTAACATTTTAGTTTTTTACCTCTTTTTTGGAAATAAATCATTTTTTATTGTACAGCTTATTAACCAGCCCCCAGGTTACGCAGCTGAACATTATAAACATCCTAGAAGACTCCCTGTGCTCTCTACCAGTCGCTATTACAATGTATTTCACTTTCTGAAAGACATGCTGAGTGATTACCTTAACTCTATCTCCCAGGTCACTAGTTCTCCGTTGAGCTCTATCTAAACTCTATGGGGCAGTTCTACTCTGTCCTAGGGTCCCTATGAGTTGGAATTGATTAGATGGCAATGGGTTTGGTTTTAATATGTCCATTAAGTTTTCCATTCAATTTTAATACATATAATAATTGCAAGTTCTATATGTTTTTATTTCTATTTCTATGATTTTCTTACCTTGTTTTTTTAGTTCTTCAACAATTTCAAGCTTATCCATTTAATTGTTTTCCTCTGAATATTCTATTATCTTTAGTTTTCAATGTCTAATTCTGTTTATTGCATCTACTAATACTTTCATAGGAACCCTGGTGGTGCAGTGATTAAGCACTCAGCAGCTAACCAAAAGGTTGGCAGATCCACCCTCTGTTTTCTTTCCCAAAACAACCAAAGAGAACTGATCCCATCAGTTATGTGTGGCAGTTCTTCCACTGCACTCAATTTTCTCCATACACTAAAATCCCCTCTTGATCTTTAGTTTAGCTCAGATATAATTCCTAGAAATAATTTCTCCAGTAGTTGGTTTAGGAGAATCAATTTATAGGTATGTTTCCAAAACTTATTTTCTCTTTAAATGTTGATTTTTTATAGCCTTCTCTAGAAGTGATACTCCATATTAGAAAAGGTAAAAGGAACAACAACAAAAAAAATCCTTAATATGATCTAAAAGTTTTAAAAAGCAAGATAAGAAGGTACTTGTTAGAAATCAAGCGCGCACAACTATAAGGAGACATAAAGCTCTAGTGAAATCAATGGCTTTGCTATAACTTTGAATAGCTGGATTAGTACTTTAGATGTCTCTTTCAAAGTTAGCTATTTGCTACCAGATAAAGCTGTTTCTCCTTATATATTCTAGATCATATTTAGAGCCATTCATCAACAAACAGTGAAATCATTCAAATATGTTTTTCCAATATCCTCTTTCCTATCTTTTTGGTTCTATATTCTCTGAGGTCAAGTACTTTGCTTATGATTTCTTCAGGATATTTTTTTTGTTTGTTTAAAGACATGCTATACTGTTAAAAAAAAAAGAAAAAGAGTCTTTCACATGTCCAAAATTAATAAGGCCATACCAGTTCCTGCTTCTGCACTGAGCTCACTCCTCACCACTCAGTCCTTGACTTAGCTCAGTCATGGTAGCTGTGTTACCATTCTCGTATCCCTTTTGACATTACCTCATCCCTATTATCTTAAACTCACTGACCCCTAAGCTTCTCATTCAACCTTTCCTATTACCATTGTCAATTTGATCTCACATAGATGATTCTTTAACAGAGCATAATTCTCAGAGCATAAGTACTTTACAAATTAAAATCAGTTTTTTTGGTTTGTTTATTTTATTTTGGTTCAAAGAAGACTTCAGGGATAATTTTGTTGTAAAGTTTAAAAATTATCTCAAGGCAATAGTTTCGACTATTCATCCAGCCTCAATGGGTCCAGAAATTCTGAATTCCATTGAGAATTTGAAATTCTGTTCTGTATTTTCTCCGCTTTTTATGAGGATTCTTATATAGAACTTTTGATCAAAATATTCAGTAATGGTCCCTGGGCACCATCCAGTTTGTCTGGTTTCATGGCAAAGTTGAAGTTGTTCATGAAGGTGACCAGACATGTGTTTTCTCCTCTGATTTCTGACTCACCTGCTTGATCTGCTGCTTCAGGTGAGTAGAGATCAGTTGTACCTGTCCTTACCTTCGAATTCTCCTTATACTTTTCTGATTCCTTAATAAACTTCACTGATTCTAATTTTTCTACCTATCTCTTTGACATTGAAATTTTACATTAAAAGTCCTTTCTTCAGTGTAAGCTTACATGTAACTATTACATACGCCCACTGCTCTTCTAAGCCTCAAACTAACGCAATAAAATTATACGCATTCTCTACTGCTGCCAACCAACTCCTGAACAATTCTAGATTAAATACCCTCAGTTTAATGAGTGACAATTACATCTTCTCTACACTTAACTTTGCTCTTGGTTATTCTTTTCTGTCTTCAATTCACTGCCTCTGTCATTCTCCACTCTCTTCAACAAAATTCAATTAGTATAAATTTCATGAGAAAAAGACCACCTTAGCCATTATATAAATATATTGACTGAATGAATTATTAGTGAAAATTTATATTTTACTTAGATCTGTGGCATCTATATTTTTATTCAGTACATCAAGAATATCTTCCTTATATCTTACGTAATAGTAAGGCATGTTGAACATATTTATTCAATCATTCACGTATGCAGTAGGTAAATTTTTTTTTACAAAACAGTTCATTATTCTCTGCTCTGTTAGTAAGCCTTAATGTGAAGCAGCCTAATTACTCCTAATAATTACATGTATTTAAGCCCGCTTTAGACCAATGCCAACATTTTTTACTATAACATTATTTTGTTGCAAAGGAAAATTACTGCTATCAAACTAATAGTTTAGGAAGGAAGAAATGCTGTAATTGGTTCTGGGAGTTAAATTAAACAGTGAGAAATAATAGCATGCATTTGAAAGAAAATAATTTGTACCTGCTTGTTTTCATTTGGCTATATAAAAATATCTTTTAAAGGATTATGCAATAATTATAATTTTGACTATTCTAATAAAATATTCAATTTGCATAATTATTACAGTATAATAAGCCCTTTCTTAATTCAACCACAGTTAAAATCTAGTATTTTAAACAAAGAAAGCATATCTAAGATGATTCTTCCCAACTTATAATGGTCAATACTATTTGATAGGATACCACAGTTACAGTTATATTTCCTCTCGTTTTCATATAATTTTAAATAATCATCACAGTCTAATTTTAAGGCACTCTGGTGGCTCAGTGGTTAGATACTTGGTTACCAAGCAAAAAGTCAGTGGTTTGGACCCACCAGCTGCTCTGCAGGAGAAAGACTTGGTGATCTGCTCACATAAAGATTACAGCCTAGGAAACCCTATGAGACAGTTCTACTCTGCCACATGGGGTCTCTACGAGTTGGAATCAACTCAACTGCAATGGGTTTGTTTTTTTGATTGATGTAATTTTATCCTATCTTTTTTTTTGATGAAAGTTTATTTTTGTTACTAACTTATTTTAAACTGTTTTTCATTTCTCAGCCATTATTAGTACATGGTTTCTTCATTCTTATATTAGCATCTTTTTCATTTTATTTAATCTACCATATCTGTTAGTTTTATGCTGTTTCTAAGCAACTGACATATCCTGACATTCAAGCCATTCTGTTTTCTGTACTATTTTTCTGACTAAATTATTTGTACCTGCATGCTTCTTACCATTTTCAGTTTTCTCCTAAGCCACTGAAATTAATTAAATGAAAAAGTAGATGTGATTGTATATTTTCTCTCTTTAATTCAATCGATACTAGCTAGAGGGTGTATCTGGAGGCTGATAATTTGGTTCAGGTCTCCTGCAAAACAGTGAGTAAAGCAGAGCCCAGACATCACAGCAACAGGGAGAGACTGTCCCCTCCCGCCTTGATCAAGTCCTTGGAAAAACATTTTTTTACAATTTTTTTTTTTTTATTATTGACAAGCAATAAATTCAGTATGAGAATCATTTAAGAAGAAAATAAATGCATAAATTACTTCACAATTTGGAACAAAGGCAGGAAATGTGTTTAAAAAGCATATATTAAAAAGTCAATATTCACACCTCTATTTTGGGTAGTCTTCATTTCCTCTTATCTCATGGATATTCAGAAGAATATATTGTTACTAAGTTATCTTACTCTAGGCTTTCTAGTCACTTATAATTCCACAGAATGTCCCATTGCTTTCTTAATCACTTTTAGAACTCAATTAAACAGGAAGCTTCTATATTACACAAATGTACTTATGCTATAAAGATCTGTGACTACCTCATATCCCCCAGGTATCAACATTATTACTCTGTAGGCTGTCTCTGGTAAAATTCCATGTTGGCAGAATCATCTTTTTAATTAAGTTATTTTTTATAAATAAGAACATTTCTTTAAAACATATGAATGGCCTTTAAAGCATTAAACTTATTATGAGGCTACCTTACTACCATCGAGCTGATGCCAACACACAGTGACTCCATAGAACAGGGTAGAACTGCCCCAAAGGGTTTCCAAAGCTGAAATCTTTACGGAAGCAGACTGCCACGTCTTTCTCCCATGGACTGGCTGGTGGGTCAGAAATGCTGAACTTTTTGGTTAGCAGCTGAGTGCTTAACCATGGCACCTCAGGGCTCCTTTGTAATGAGGCAGTATAACTTAAAAAGAATGAGCATGGGTTCATATTCTAGCTTGAGCATTTGATACCTGCATGACCTAGGCAGTGGTACATGGCAGCCAAAGCAAATTTCTTTATCTGTTGACTGAGGATGGTAATACCACATTGCTATGTTCCTTCCCTTTTTTTTTTTTAAGGTTAAATTACATAATCTATGTGAAGTATTATTTAGAAGAGTGCCTTGAATATAGGAATATCCCAACAATTAGTGCTATTAACTTTTATCCCCATCTACCTATGCAATCACCATGAGTCAGAATCAACTCGACAGCAATGGGGTTTTTTTGTTTGTTTGTTTTACCTATGCTGTAAAACTACTTTTAAAATATTCTGTAGTTCACAACTCCAGTTATTGCATCATATGATTACATTAATTTTAATTACTTTATCTCAAAAGTAGCATCAGAATTTGCCAAGTAAATACCTGTCAATTTAAGCCATTTTAATGTCAAAATGAATATTATTCCAAATTTTTTCCATCTCTTGCAGTTCAGCATACCCCTATTATTTACCAAGCTCGCTTTTCCGAGAGAATAATCACAAGTGTAGAAATGACGTGCTATATGAAGGACATGATTTCCACACAAAACAGTTTTTTTTTAAATCTTGTCCATAACACTATTGTATTTTCCTGCAAAACAGAGAATTTCATTATAATTTTCAGAACAGGATCCTAGAATGGCATGTGATAATAAAAAATTTATAGCATACTTTCTTTCCTTTTGTTGAATATTGTTCTTCTTTTCGCTAAATAAATCATAGCATTTTGACCTTGAGGAAGGACTTAATCACTTTAAAAATGTTTCAAATATAGAGTAATAAATATTCCTTGGAACTATAGGATAGCATTTAATTTCCTTTGGGTTTAGCCATGTGTTTAGGTCCCTCAAAGGCCTGTCACCCTTCTTCATTTGTCACATCAAAGATAAAATTTCCAATGAGACTAATTGGGCACACTAGCCCAAGGGCTGGTAATGGTGGACCCAAGGCTGAGAAGGGGAGAATGTTGATAAGTTGTGGGGTTGGCAACCCATGTCACAAAACAATGTGTGTATTAGTTGTTTAATGAGAAACTAATTTGTTCTGTAAACCTTCATAAAAAAAATTAAGTTTGCTTTGAACACAAGTTCTTCTCTTGTCCTGATTTTCTAATTGCTATTACCATGATCCTCTTCTATGAGTACCATTGTACAGTAAATAATTTTATTCTATCCAAATAAATTATCAAGTTTCAATCACAACTTCTATTTTTTTTAAATTTTCTGTTTTCTTCAGTGATGTGTAACATAATAGATTTAAAAGTATGAGACATCCTTTATGCAATACTATGTGAAAAAATATTTAGCTGTCACATAAGAAATAATTAATCATATTGCGAATCTATAGATCCATGATCTATAGTCTATGATTCTTTATTTTAACACCGTCTGACAATAGTCTTTCACAACATCGCTTTACACCTTCAAAACCCTTTGGAGCAGAGTATATGAAGACACAACAGAAATCCACTAAGCACTACTTCATTACTCTAAAATAATTTGCCCTAATTAACATATAACTTCGGTAATTAACTCACCCTTGCTCTGCCTCCATTTCTTCTTGAGAACTTTATATTGGAGATGATAATGATATGCTCCATAGAGAAGTCGAGAAATTTTTTTTTACTGAAGACAAATTTAACTGAAGATCAATAGAAAAGAGACAAAACTAACGGCACACTATAACTGTTAGTGTGAAGTTGCCCAATGGCCTTTGGACTCTTTAGTTGTCTTTCAAAAATGTGAGATCGAAAGAAGGTTTCAGGATGGCCTCTGCTTGTTAGTGTTTGTTCTGAACTGTCTGGAATTCTATTTGTTTTCCTACCCTTTGCTGACATGGGGATGATGGCTCTAAATTTCTTGTCCTTGTCCACACAGGATCCTTTTCCTTATCAGCTCTTGACAGATTGTGACCATTTAAGGAAAAAACTTCTTTACTGGTTTATCAAGCTTATTTTCATGGCCTCTTATTTCACAGTGTCAAAAAGTATTATGTACATTTAAAAAATACACTCATCCATGCCAGGCAACTAAAAGTTAAATTGTATTTTAAATGATATACCAAGGAAAACTGACCTTGGTAAGCCTCATGACTTGTCAGAAATATGACCATTCCTTCAAATGTGAATTTTATTTACAGAAAGAAAGGGCTGAGATTAAAGAAAGTAAACTGTTTTAAGAAGAGAAGGGCACAGCTATGCCTTAAATATGATACCAGTTGTGTCCTCTTCTGCAAATGACAGCTTTGTATTTTATTTGAACAAAATGACTAGACTGCAGAACTCTTTCCTGTTCTATAGAGCTGACTTCCAAAGTGTGTAACCCTGACCAGCAGTATCCGTATAGTCAGGGACTTGTTAAAGATACAAATTCTCAGGCTCCATCCACAGAATCAGAGACTCTGGGATGAGGCCAGAAATCTGGATATAAACAGCCCTCTGGGGGATTCTGGTGCTCTCTCAAGTTTAAGAACCACTAATATAAGCTTGAGGAATTCCTGAGTGGCACAAATTGTTAATCACTCAACTACTAGCTGAAAGGTTGGTGGTTTGAACCCCACCCAGAGCAGCCTTAGAAGACAGGCCTAGTGATCCACTTCTGAAAGGTCATAGCCTTGAAAGCCCTATGGAACATAGTTCTACTCTGTACACATGGGGTCGCCATGAGATGGAATCAACTGGAGGAAACAAACAACAGAGTAAGCTTATAAACTACAATTAAAAGCAAGATGAGTTGATGTTACCCCAAGTATGGCCTCCAGATACCCTTTTAACTCAGTACTGAAGTCATTCCTGAGGTTCAGCCTTCAGCCAATGATTAGACAGGCCCATAAAACAAACAGTAACACACATAGCTCAACCAAGTATATAAGACTAAATGGGCACACCAGCCTAGGGGCGAGGGTGAGAAGGCAGGAGGGGACAGGAAAGCTGGAGGAATGGAAATGGGGAGCCCAAGGTCAAGAAGGGGAGAGTGTTGACATGTCTTAGGGTTGGCAGCCAATGTTGCAAACAACATGTGTATTAATTGTTTGATGAGAAACTAATTTGCTTTGTAAACTTTCATCTACAGCACAATTAAAAAAAATTTTAAAAGATGAGCTCATGTCATTTAATTACCATTTATTCCTTATGACTGTTCTGGCTGTGAAAATCATTATGGAAAAAACAAAAAGTAAATAAAAGGTCACCAAATGCAGTGCCTGTAAGAAATCTAGAAAACGTCAGCTTGCAAGTACAAAGCCCATCAAATCAACTCACACTAAACTGTAAAAAGCTCAGCAAGGAAAAGGCTGAAGTGGAACCACACATGCAGTAAACAGTAAAACAAAAGAATAAAAGAAGAAAACCAACAGACAGGAACGCAAGAACCTCTATCCCAAATGTTGCAATATTCCCTTTGCCTCACTGATAGTCACGAACAACTCCAGTGATTTACTATCAACAAGGCAGGCATTCGGGACTCATGTGTTGGGAATTTACAATACAGTGTATGAAAACAGTGAATCCATTTGCCACGATAAAAAGGAAAAAAAAAAAAAAATGATTGTACACTACCCAGCAATTTCTTGAGAAAATATTGCCAGACTGGTAATATCTTTTTGAATAAGGGTGGAAAGTAGAGAGCTGTATGGAACTTAACAGTAAAGACAGAATCAGAGAATTGAAAGAAATTCTTTTTATTTTTAGTCACTTGCATAAACGCAGTTTGATTTTAAAAGGCTTCATGCTGAAACTCAAAGGGCTCTGAAAAGAGAAACAGGGAGAATCCCCATTTTTAAATGAGCTGAGCAGGAGTGAAAATATCGCCAAGCAGGCGGGCCACATCTCAGAGTTGTTGTAAAAATAAGTTATGGTGAACTCCAGCCTGAGTCAAAGGCTATGGCCACAAAGGGCAGGGGAATGGCTGGATGCTGAGGATCACATTCCATTCCCATCGCTGTGAAAATAGAAAGCACATATGAAGAATGAGGCTTTGGTGTGAGCAGAGAATTGCAAGCAGTTCATTTAAAGAATGGAAGGTTTGATCTTCACTCATGAATAAATGCTATACCAAACAGTGTGCCCCTTTCTTCCAATCCATGAAGTAACAAAAACGTGCACACTACTAACGATATCATGATAATCTTGCTGTCCTGTGTAATTGTTTCTATGGGAGTGAATACATACACTTTTAGTGAATTCACACAGCTGTTGAAACTTCACTGCCTTGTAATACCTACCCTGGAAAGCAAGGGCTCCTTTCCTAGAATAGCCAAAATTTGGTGAAAATTACTTCTAATTTGGGGACCAAATTTAATAATTTCCATTTAATGATTTTTAACACATCATATAGCTTTTCAAATTCTCAAACCTCACATAACAATTTTTTTTTCTAAAGATAGTTCATTATCAATTGATTACCTCAAAATAGTAGTCTTAGTCAAGATTCTCTAGAGAAACAGATCCAGGGTGTTTACTTCAAGGAATTGATTCACCCAACTGTGAAGGGATGGCAAGTCCAAAATTCATTGGTCAGGCAATAGGCTAGAGGCTCCTGCAAGCTTGAGTCCACAGCTCTGTAGGTCAGGTGATAGGAAGACTGTGTAAGAGTTCTGCCAAAATATCTATTAATAGTCTAGTGGCAGATCACACCCCAGGAAAACTCCTTTTTTGCCAGGAAGGCCTTCAACTGATTGATTGTGCTACATTAGATTACATTATGATAGATGATTATATTACATTACAACCAAAAAACAAATCTGTTGCAGCTGATTCCTACTCTTGGCTACCCAATGAGTTATGGTCTAAAACTGCTCCGTAGGGTTTCCTGACTGTAATCTTTACAGGAGCAAATGAACAGCCCTTTCTTCTGGGGCACTGCTGGGTGGGTTGGAACCTCCAAACTTTAGGTCAATAGTCCCGTACATACCTTTTGTGTCACCCAATGACTTGTACATTGCTTTGCATGTACGGTAATTACATTGTGGAAGGCAATCTGATTGACCCAAGGCTGAATGACTTAACTACACATAACTACTCCATAACAGCAACCAGACTAGTGTCTGGCCAAAACACTGGTAACCACAGCCTATCCAGGCTGACAAACAAAACCAATTATCATAATAGTAAAGTGCATTTAATGCTTACGTAATGTTAAAATCCATATTTTGCTATTTTCCACTGTGTTTCCTACTTAGTGGTAGTTTTCTCTATTAGTCCTTGAGATAGACTTTCATTGGAATATGAAGTCAATATAGCTCAGACTGTAAGAAAGAGAAAAAAAAATCTAGATCTCAATATTTTTAATGCATGTCATAAATTATTAATTTCATACTTGGAATCAAGTCATTATACTTTGTCCATTTGTACCTGATGTGGAATAATTTGCTATACATTAAAAAAAAAAAAGGTCACCTTCAAGATGATACCAACTCATGGCGACCATATAGGACAGAGTAGAACTGCCCCATAGGGTTTCCAAGGAGCAGATGGCAGATTCGAACTACCAAGCTTTTGATTAGCAGCCAAATACTTAACCGCTGCACCACCAGGGCCGCTCCCTATACATATAGCCTTGGAAATGATATTTTTTTAGGATCATTAAAAATCTTAGTGAAATGTTACCTAGTGTAAGTCCCATTGAACAAATAAGAAAATTAAGCTTCGAATTGCAGTAAATTACCCAATAATATATCACATAATGGCAAAATTAGTAGCTGAATAAATTCCCACCAAACTATAAACCTATGAGAGAAAGGCAGTTTTTTTAAACTCACTAATGTATGCATAGTGCACAGTACAATGCCTTGTACATAATAATCATTAAACAGTTAATGAATTATATGTGCTTTAGAACTTTGAAGTTGAAAACTGGTGATAATATTGATATAAATATAGATATAGGTATAATTTTAAAAGAAAGAAAACTAAGAAGCCAGAACTATAAAATGATTTTAGGGATCATTGAGAACACACTCCTACTTTTGTTAGGGACTATCACTATTATTCTTAGCTCTAGACACTATAAACTGTTTTGCAATTCACCATCAGGAAACAGAAAATAATTTAATAATTTGCTATTTAGTTGGCCAAAAACATGTGTAATTTCATCTCTTTATTTTCTCTCTTCTGGGGAAAGCATCCAGACTTTTTATGAGGGATTTCTATTTGGTCTTGATTTTCAACATGGTATTAGTCTCCTCCAAAAGCAAACATTGTTTTATGTATTCCTACTTTATGACCTACTTTATACATTCAATTTTTTTAATGTAGTCACCTACTTCTCTATTGTACCATGGCTAAAACATCCCATCCAAGTATTGAACTAACATCTTAAACTCACCTGGCTTATTTTTGTTCGTATGAACAAAATTTTAAAAAACAGACTTCTGAACCAGTTGGTTTACCCTTGGTGAGTATGTGTTTTTAGAAAAGTTTAATTGAAACCATCTGTTGTTCCTGACTCACTCACTTTTGAGTCATCCAAAATGTTTTTTTTTTTCTCCAATTCACACCAACGCTCAACAAAATACTTTTCAATTTGTTTTTTAATTATTTTTCTCCATTAAACAAACCAACAAAAAATCAACTGAAGAAGTAAGCAAAGAATGAGTGAGATGTAATTCAGAGTCTGAACATTAATTTTCGTTATGTTTCCAAGTGAGATTTACATTACTGCATTATTATCTGAAGTTTGGAGCTTTCTTTTATTGAGGTGAAAGCCTGGCTGATGCAACAGTCCCAAAATGGTTAAGCAACTTCTCATATATATCCTAAAGCTCATGCCTTCAAATGCACACAGAGAATGTCACAATGAATAATGGTAGATCTGCAAAACCAAAACCAACAGTATTGTCTCTTACTGTATAAAAAATTACCACAAACTTAGTGGCCGAAAAAAGCACACATTTATTATCTCACAATTTTTGTGGCCAGGATCCTGACTTAGGTGATTGTTGGTTAAGAGTCTCATTAGGCTGTTACTGAGGTGTCAGTCAGGCTGCATCGTCATCTGGAGGTTCGACCGGGGAAAAATTCACTTCCAAGTTCATTTAGATTGTTGAAAGAATTCGTTTCCTTGTGGGTACATGACTGAGAATTCTGGTTTTCTTGCTGCCTATTTCCTGGAGGTCTCTGAGGTGCTTGAGGCTGACTACAGTTGTTTTCCATGTGGGCTTCCTCAACATGATTGCTTACTTCATCAAAAAAGCAAGGAGAATTATTCTCTCAATTCTGCTAAGGTGTAGTTTTATATAAGGTAATGGCATCATATTGACTATGATGTTAGCTGTAGGTTTGTTTTTATGGTCTTTATCAAGTTGAGGTAATTCTCCGTTTACAGTTGAGAGTTTTAATGATGAGTGGATATTGAATTTTGTGAAAAAAATTTTCTGCAACAATTTATATAATCGTGATTTTTGTTTGTTAACCTATTGATACAAGAGATTATATTGATTTATTTTTTAATGTTGAACTAGCTTGTAAATCTGGAATAAATGCCACTTGGTAATGGTGTAATAAATTTTATGCGTTGTTGCTTTCAATTTGGTAATAAATTCTGATTTCTTTTTTTTTACACCTAAGTTCAAGAGATGTAGGAACCATCAAAAGAAGATCGAAGGAATACATAGAGTCACAATACCAAAAATAATTGGTCAATGTTCAACCATTTCAAAAGGTAGCATATGATCAGGAACCGATGGTACTGAAGGAAGGAGTCCAAGCTGCTCTGAAGGCATTGGTGAAAAATAAGGCTTCAGGAACTGATGGAACATCAATTGAGATGTTTCAACAAATGAGTGCAGTGCTGGAAGTGCTCATTCATCTATGCCAAGAAACTTGGAAGACAGTTACCTGGCCAACTGACTGGAAGAAATCCATATTTATGCCAATTCCCAAGAAAGGTGATCCAATTGAATACAGAAATTATTGAACAATACCATTAATATCACACACAAGCAAAATTTTGCTGAAGATCATTCAAAAGTTGCTGCAGCAGTATATCAGCAGGGAACTTCCAGAAATTCAGTCCAGATTCAGAAGAGAATGTGGAACCAGGCATGTCATTGCTGGTATCAGATGGATCCTGGCTGAAAACAGAGAGTACCACAAAGATGTTTACCTGTGTTTTATTGACTATGCAAAGATTTTCAGCTCTGCAAATCATAACAATTTATGGGTAACGTTTCAAAGGATGGGAATTCCAGAACACTTAATTGTGCTCATGAGGAACCCCAAGATCAAGAGGCAGTTATTCAGACAGAACAAGGGGATACTGATTGGTTTAAAGTCAGGAAAGGTGTATGACAGGGTTATATCCTTTCACCATACCTATTCAATCTGTATGCTGAGAAATTAATCTGAGAAGCTGGACTATTTGAAGAAAAAAGGGGCATCAGGACTGGAGGAAGACTCATTAACAACCTACACTGTGCAGCTGACACAACCTTGCTTGCTGTAAGTGAAGAGGACTTGAAGCACTTACTGATAAAGATCAAAGACTACAGCCTTCAGTATGTCTTACGCCTCAACATAAAGAAAACAAAAATCCTCACAACTGGACCAATGAGCAACATCATGATAAACAAGAAAAGGTTGAAGTTGTTAAGGATTTTATTTTGCTTGGATCCACAATCAACACACATGGAAGCAGCAGTCAAGAAATCAAAAGGCTCATTGCATTGGGTAAATCTGCTGCAAAGGACCTCTTTAAAGTATTGAAAAGCAAAGATATCACCTTGAAGACTAAGGTTAACCTGACCCAAGCCATGGTATTTTCAATCACGTCATATACATACAAAAGCTAGACAGTGAATAAGGAAGACCGAAGAAGAATTGATGCCTTTGAATTGCGGTATTGATGAAGAATATTAATATATCATGGACTGCCAAAAGAACGAACAAATCTGTCTTGGAAGAAGTACAACCAGGATGCTCCTTAGAAACTAGGATGGCGAGACTGCATCATACATACTTTGGACATGTTGTCAGGAGGGATCAGTCCCTGCAGAAGGACATCACGCTTCGTGAAGTACAGGGTCAGCAGAAAAGAGGAAGACCATCAATGAGATGGACTGACACCAGTGGCTGCAACAATGGACTCAAGCAGAACAACCATTGTGATGACGGCACAGAACCAGGCAGTGTTTCCTTCTGTGGCACATAAGGTCACCATGAGTCGGAACCCACTTGATGGCACTTAGCAACAGCGAAGTTCATGAGGGGTATTGATTTTTATTTTTTATAACACTTTTGTCTGATTTTGGCGTAAGATAATACTGGCCTCATAAAAAGAGTTGAGAAGTATTCCCTTGTATTTTCTGGAAGATATGGTGTAAGACTAGGGTTAATTCTTTTTTAAATATTTGGTACAATTGTTGCTGTTGTTGTTATTAGGTGAAACCGAGTCAGTTCTGACTTGTAATGACTCTATGTACAACAGAAGGGATCTCTGCCTGGTCCTGTGCCACCCTTATGATCATTATTATGCTTGAACCCATTGTTGAGCCCACAATGTCAATCCATCTCATTGAAGGTCTACCACTTTTTTGGTGGCCCTCTACTTTAGCAAGCATGTCCTTCGCCAGGGACTGATCCCTCCTGATAACATGTCCAGAGTATGTGAGAAAAAGCCTCACCATCCTCATGGCTAAGGAGCATTCTGGCTGTACTTCTTCCAAGACAGATTTGTTTGTTCTTCTGGCAGTCCATGGTACATTAAACTTTTTTGCCAACACCATAACTCAAAGGTAGCAATTCTTGTTTCGTCTTCCTTATTCATTGTCCAGCTTTTGCATGCATATGAGATGATTAAAAACACTATGGCTTGGATCAGGTGTACTTTTGTCCTTAAAAGGGAAATCTTTGCTTTTTAACTCTTTAAACAGGTACTTTGCAGCAGATTTGCCCAAAGCAAAGAGTCATTTGATTTCTTGACTGCTATTTCCATGGGTGTTGATTGTGGAGCCAAGTAAAATGAAATCCTTGACGTCAGTCTTTTCTCTGTTTATCATGATATTGCTTATTGGTCCAGTTGTGAGGATTTTTGTTTTCTTTATGTTGAGGTATAATCCATATTGAAGGTTGTGGTCTTTGATCTTTGTCAGTAAGTACTTCAAGTCCTCTTCACTTTCAGCAAGCAAGGTTGTGTATCTGTAGAATACAGGTTTTTAATGAGTCTTCCTCCAATCCTGATGCCCCGTTCTTCTTCGTATAGTCCTGCTTCTCAGATTATTTGTTCAGCATGCAGATTGAATAAGTATGGTGAAAGAATACAACCATGATACACACCATTCCTGATTTTAAACAAGTATTCCCTTGTTCTGTTCAAGTGACTGCCTCTTGATCTATGTTCAAATTCCTCATAAGCACAATTAAGGTTCCTGCAATTCCCATTCTTTGCAATATTATTCATAATTTTTTTTTTACATAATTTGGTACAATACTCCAGTGAATCACCTGGGCCTGAATATTTCTTTTGGGGGAGCTTTTTAATTACAAATTGAATTATCTAACATTTATAATGATATTTGGATTATCTATTTCATCTAGGTTGAGATTTTGTATCATGTGGATTTCAAAGAACTGATCCACTTAGTCTAAGTAGTCAAATTTATGGGCATGCAGCTTTTTTTAATTATTCTCTTATTATCTTTTTAATGACTGCAGGATCTATACTGATATCACCTGTTTCATTCCTGGTATTGCTTTCTGGGGAGCCCTGGTGGTGCAATGGTGAAGAGCTACAGCTTATGGCTGTTAACCAAAAGGTCAGCCATTCAGATCCACCAGCTGCTCCTTGGAAGCCCTACGGGGCAGTTCTACTGTGTCCTGTAGGGTCTCTGTGAGTCACAATCGGCTCGACGGCACCAGGTTTGGTTTTTTTTGGATTGCTTTTTGTGTCATCTCTATATTTTTCCAATACTACTGCAGGTTTATCAGTTTTATTGATTTTTTTTTCCTAAGAACCAGATTTTATTTCATTGCTTTTGTCTATTATTTTCCTATCACCAATTTTATTGATTTTCACTTATTATATTTTTCTTCGTTCTGCTTGCTTTTTTTCTTTTTTATCATCTGCTTTTCTAGCTTCTTGAGATAGGAATTTTGATTGTTGCTTTGAAGTCTTTCTTTCGTCTAACGTAAGCATCCAGTGGTATAAATTTACCTCCCAGCTTCGTTTAACCATACATATGTATACACAGGAAACCCTAGCAGTGTAGTGGTGAAGTGCTACAGCTGTGAACCGAAGGGTCAGCAGTTCAGATCCACCACTCGCTCCTTGGAAACTCTATGGGGCAGTTCTACTCTGTCCTATAGAGTCGCTATGAGTCGGAATCGACTCGATGGCACTGGGTTAGGTTTTTGGTTTGGTATGATTATACACATGTATTTCTCTATTTCTTTTTAATTCATAGACTTAATTTTTTTAATGCAGGTTTAGGTTTATTAAAAAATTGACCAGAAAGTAGAGAATTCTCATACACCTCTTCTCCCTCAGCCCCCAGTTTCCCTTAATATTAACATCTTGCATTGGTGGTGTTTTTGGAGTTGATTCCAACTCATAGTGACACGATAGGACACAGTAGAACTGCCCCATAGGATTTCCGATGAGCGGATGGTGGATTTGAACTCCTGATCTTTTGGTTAGCAGCCAAGCTCTTAATCACTATGCAACCAGGGCTCCTGCATTGGTGTAAGTGATGCTTAATTTTATCTGTCAGCTTAACTAGGCTGTGGTGCCCAGTTGTTTGGTCCAACATTAATCTAGATGTTATTATGAAGTATTTACATATGATTAAACCAGTTAGCCTTAGGTAAAGCAGTTTACCTTCCATAATGGACATTGCTGTTGTTGTTGTTGTTAGGTGCCGTCGAGTCGGTTCCGACTCATAGCGACCCTGTGCACAACAGAATGAAGCACTGCCCGGTCCTGTGCTATCCTTACAATCATTGTTATGCTTGAGATCATTGTTGCAGCCACTGTGTCAATCCACCTCGTTGAGGGTCTTCCTCTTTTCCGCTGATCCTGTACTCTGCCAAGCATAATGTCCTTATCCAGGGACTGATCCATCCTGAAAACATGTCCAAAGTATGTAAGACCCAGTTTCGCCATCCTTGCCTCTAAGGAGAATTCTGGCCGCCCTTCTTCCAAGACAGATTTGTTCGTTCTTTTGGCAGTCGATAGTATATTCAATATCCTTCGCCAACACCACAATTCAAAGGCGTCAACTCTTCTTCGGTCTTCCTTATTCCTTGTCCATTTTCACATGCATTTGATGTGATTGAAAATACCATGGCTTGGGTCAGGTGCACCTTAGTCTTCAGGGTGACATCTTTGCTCTTCAACACTTTGAAGTGGTTCTTTGCAGCAGATTTACCCAATGCAATGTGTTTTTGATTTCTTGACTGCTGCTTCCATGGCTGTTGATTGTGGATCCAAGTAAAATGAAATCCTTGACAACTTCAATCTTTTCTCCGTTTATCATGATGTTGCTTATTGGTCCAGTTGTGAGGATTTTTGTTTTCTTTATTTTGAGGTGTAATCTATACTGAAGGCTGTGGTGTTTGATCTTCATCAGTAAGTGCCTCAACCCCCTTCACTTTCAGCAAGCAAGGTTGTGTCATCTGCATAATGCAGGCTGTTAATGAGTCTTCCTCCAATCCTGATGCCCCGTTCTTCTTCATATAGTCCAGCTTCTCGTATTATTTGTTCAGCATACAGATTAAATAGGTATGGTGCACACCTTTCCTGACTTTAAACTAATCAGTACCCCCTTGTTCTGTCTGAACAACTGCCTCTTGATCTATGTAAAGGTTCCTTATGAGCACAATTAAGTGTTCTGGAATTCCCATTCTTCACAATGATATCCATAGTTTGTTATGGTCCACACAGTTGAATGCCTTTGCATAGTCAATAAAACACAGGTAAACATCCTTCTGGTATTCTCTGCTTTCAGCCAGGATCCATCTGACATCAGCAGTGATATCCCTGGGTCCATGTCCTCTTCTGAAACCGGCCTGAATTTTTGGCAGTTCCCTGTCGATATACTGCTGTAGCCCCTTTTGAATGATCTTCAGCAAAATAATGTACGTGGGCCTCATCTAATCTGATGAAGACCGTATGAGCCAAAAGGAAGTTCCTCAAAGCAATATTCTGCCTCTGTACTGGTAATTAGTCACATAGACATGGCTGACCACCCACATGACTGATTTAGTCTCTAGCTCCTCCAGCGATTGTGCTGATATCACATCACATTGCTAGTATAGTCTATCTGATGTTGCCCAAATCTCCCAGTTAAACAAAGGTACTCTTATAAGGCAGGGCTTTCAAGGAGTTTAGAGGTTACCTCCTAAGAATTGAAAGGAAAATGTCAAACCTTTTTTTGAACAAGGATAATCTTTTATTGCACACTACCGTTTTCTCATTTATATTGTGATATCTTTGGATTTTAGTACCACGGATGTCTTAGTCAGGTTCTCTAGAGGAGCAAAATGAGTGAGCAAAACCACTGAGATGCAGTTTTGGGGGCTGACAAGTTCCAGATCCATAGGTCAGGTGGCCATCTTGTTGCTGAGTGGAAACCTCAGGTTCTACTTAGCATGACTTGTTATAGCCAATAAACAGGAGGCCAAGGTTGGAGATCAGAAAGACACCTTTATTTTATTGCTCAAGGAAAGGAGAAAACAGGGCTGCTGCCTCCAAGACTGCTAGCAGGCAGCTTGGGGAGTGCGCTTTTACAGAGAGCAGAAAAGGAAATGCAATTTTATCATGAATATTCAGGCTTGGCCTTCACGCAGGTGATCAGGGATTGGGGATGACTGCATTTTCTCTAGACAGGGGTTCAATTCTCCCAGTTGGAGGAAGAAGCAGGTTTTCCTTCATTAGCAAGTAAAGTCTCCACCCAGTGGCTGGGTGCTTATATGTATTTTTCATTTAATGAGCTGGGATCACTTGAAGTGTTAAGATGGCATAGAAAACCTGCTAAAATTGGTTGAGGCCTGCTATGGCTGTTCTGTGGTTATCTAGTCAAGGACAATTTCAGAAGAATATGCAGCTTATTCTGCTCAGTGTAGGAGGATAAGTGAGAGCAGGTTTCTCCTGGAAGGGTTGGGCTCTGAGAATGATGCCTCAATCTGGGGACTTCTGCTGGTTCAAAAGATTGTGGGGGCAGGTAAATCCAAAATCTATAGGTCAGGTGGTTGACCAGAAACTTCTGCAAGCTTATATCCCAAGATCTGAAGGTCGGGCGACAAGAAGAGTGTAGGGTTGAGAAAGCAGGAGCTATGCCAGGATATCCATTTATTCTGGAAGCAGAACACATCCCCAAGAAAATTCTCCTTTCAACTCATTTGTTGATCACAGCAGATCACATCGTGGACATTGATTATATTACTTTACATTACGTTATATGACATTACATTACATAACAACAACCATTCCAGTGTCATCCCCCCCAAAAAAAAACCCAGTGCCATGGAGTCGATTCCAACTCATATCGACCCTATAGGACAGAGTAGAACTGCCCCATAGAGTTTCCAAGAAGCACCTGGCGGATTTGAACTGCCAACCCTTTGGTTAGCAGCCATACCACTTAAACCACTACTCCACCAGGGTTTCCTCCGGTATCGCAGCCAAGCCAAATTGACACAAGAAATTAACCATCACAATGGGTGATTTTTTAAAATCGTATCCTGTTTTGTCTGTTATGTTAGTATATTCTGAATACATTTTTTATTTTAGAACCCTGGTTAGCTGATATATTCTGGCAAACTTTTGGGGGCATTGGTTCTAATGCAAATTTAGTTTTCATAGTCGTGGTGATGTTTCCTTGGTTTGCTTCATTTTTCTTCTACTGTCATAGCTCTCACTAGTCTCTGTTGGTACTGCCTAAGGGGGCAGGAAAGGTTTTCCCAGGCTGTGCCACCATGTGTTACTTGTTTAGGGTGGGACATCTCAGGCCTCTGAAGACAAAAAAGACTTCCCTGGCTCATTGTTGCAGTGGAATGACTCTTGCTTGCTTGTTGTGGCTTTTTGTTGCCAAAGATGCCCAAACATCTCTATGTTTCATGATGGTATTGAAGGGAAGTCTTATGCCCACAATGATAAAGGGGCTTCCTGAGCTGGTTTCTTAATTTCCTAGTGCTGCAGTAACAAAAATACCACATCTGAATGGCTTTAAAGAACAGGAATTTATTGTCTCACAGTTTGGTAGGCTTGAAGTCTGCATTCAGGGTGTAGGCAGGGCTATGATCTGTCTGTTTTAGAAGAAGATCATTCCTTAGCTCTTTCAGCTTTAGCTGGAGGCATTTCTTGCTTACAGATGGATCGTCACACGGTGTTTTCCTCTGTTTGTGACTCTACTTGTCTAATTTCCCTTTTTATAAGTCATCACTCAAAAGGAATTATGTTTAGGTACCACCTCATTCTGGTAAGACCTCAATAACATAACGAAAGCAAAGCCCTTTTCCAATGGAGGTCACATTCATGGGTACAGACTTAGTACTTTAACATATCATTTGTGGGGTCATAATTTACTCCATGGTAGTGGTTAAGCCACTTATTGTAGGGTCCTTCTTACTAGTGCCAAACAGCCACCCCATTGCCTCTTAATAGAAGAGGAATATCAGGCCTGTGATGACGAGGAGTTTTATTGATCCAATATTTTTATGTTGAGGTGTCCCCATTGCTGTTGCTGCTTGTTTTCCTCCATATTTCCAAGTTATAATGTTGTAAAGGGAAATTTCCAGCCCACTGTAACAAAAAGCTTTCCTAGGACAGGCCCTTTGTTCTGGCAGAACACCTACTCATCTTCCCAGGTATCTCTCTATAGAGGGGTAATGAGGGAATGTCAGGCAAACCAGAAAGAAGAGTGCTTCCTTTGGCCAATCATCAGTAGTGGGGTTCCTGATGAATCCCCTGTGTCAGGGGTGCTGGACTCACATGGTATTGTCAGAGGACTCCCACTAATTCACGTAAACAAAAAGCCTACCTGGGCTGCCTTCTGTTACAAGGTAAAGTAAAAAGGTCATGAAATGGCAGACCTGGGTTGCCTTATTTTGTTGGCAGAAAGACATAAGATGCCTTGCCACTGAGTTGTTTCCCTAGATCGTGGAATCCCACATCAGCTCACCTTTCTCTTTCCACTTTTCGGAATTCTCCTTTGGTTACTTCTTGCATTATTTCCAGGGGTTTTACTTTTACTTAGCAGAAGGAGGAGGGAAAAAGGTGTATACACCATCTTGTTCAGGAGTCCTAGAAACAATTTTGTGATTATAGTTTTGATAGATATATGAATATTAATGTCATTTGAATAAAAGTGATAGTGTAAACACCAATAGCAGATACATTTTCAAAGCAGAGTTTATTAAGCCCAAAAGAAAGCCAAATATAGAATATTAGTATGAAAAATGGAGCAAGCATACACTGCCCTTTCTCTCCTACTGGTGGAAAAGTAAAATCTAGGCAGGATACAATACATAGTTATTTGGGGACACTAAGAAGTGTAATACCAAAATATTTACAACAATGACAAAAAAAAAAAAAGAGTAGCTGCTGAGGCTGCTTATATACACCCAAACACCTCATTGAATTTGGCTTTTTGGGGGTTTAGGGTCATGATTTCATGGGACATCCCAGTTAATTGGCCTAATATTGTGTTTAATGCCCCTGTTCTAACTTCTACTTTGTTGTGTTGTGGCTGGAGTATTAAAAGCTTACAAGTGACCATCCAAGGCACAACAATTGGTCTCTATTCACCTGGAGCAACAGAAGAAGAAGGAAAGTAAGGAATAAGAGGAGGATATGGAATGTGTGGTTGTTTTTGTGAAAAAACTGCCATCTTTGCCATGAGACCAGAGCTGGTGAAGCTAGTTACCATTACTGAATATTTTTATCAAGAATTGTATGCAAAAATTCTGGTCAAAAGAGGGAAAATGCAGAACAACGTTTCAAATTCTCATAGACTCCAGGTTTTCTGGAGCCATGAAGACTGGATGAACCCCTGAAAATATTGGCTTAAAATAATCTTTAAATTTTAAGCCAAAAATATCCCCTGAAGTCTTCTTAAAACTAAGTAATAATTTTGCTTTAGTAGTGAAAAATTTCTTCTTTGAACATTATGCTCTTCAAGAACTATCTATGTGGAATCAAAATGACAACAGCAACTCAAAAGATTAAATAGAAACTGTAGGGGGCAATGAGTTTATGTTAATGAGGAAGGAACAACTCAGAAAGAGAGGGTGAAAATGGCTGCACAACTAGAAGGATGTAATCACTGTTACTGAATTGCACAAGTAGAAATTTCACATGTAGAAACCAGCAAACATGGCATATGTTTTGTTGTGTATCATTAACAACCTGCATTATGCAGATGACACAACCTTGCTTGCTGAAAGTGAAGAGGATTTGAAGCACTTACTAATGAAGACCAAAGACCATAGCCTTCAGTATGGATTGCACCTCAACATAAATAATAAAAAAAAAATCCTCGCAACTGGACCAATGAGCAACATCATGATAAATGGAGAAAAAGACTGAAGCTGTCAAGGATTTCATTCTACCTGGATCCACAATCAACAGCCATGGAAGTAGCAGTCAAGAGATCAAAAACACATTTCATTGAGTAAATCTGCTGCAAAGGACCTCTTCAAAGTGTTGAAGAGCAAAGATGTCACACTGAAGACTAAGGTGCACCTGACCCGAGCCATGGTATTTTTAATCGCATCATATGCATGTGAAAGCTGGACAATGAATGAGGAAGACCGAAGAAGAGTTGACGCCTTTGAATTGTGGTGTTGGTGAAGAATATTGAATATACCATGGACTGCCGAAAGAACGAACAAATCTGTCTTGGAAGAAGTGTGGCCAGAATGCTCCGTAGAGGCAAGGATGGCAAGACTGCGTCTTACATACTTTGGACATGTTGTCAGAAGGGATCAGTCCCTGGAGAAGGACATCATGCTTGGCAGAGTACAGGGTCAGCAGAAAAGAGGAAGACCCTCAACGAGGTGGATTGACACAGTGGCTGCAGCAATGATCTCAAGCATGACAACCATTGTAAGGATGGAGCAGGACCGGGCAGTGTTTTGTTCTGTTGTGCATAGACAGGGTCGCTATGAGTCGGAACTGACTCAATGGCACCTAACAACAACAATTCTCAACAATAAAAAAGCAGATTGGGTAAAAACACCAGAATTAGCAGAACCATCTAACCACCAGTGAGTTTATCATTTTTTGTTTGTCTGTTTTCCTTTTTAGAATGCCTGGCTTCACCTTTACTCAGCCAGAACTTCAGAAGTTAACATTGTGGTGTAGATAGAGAGTATGTCAGGAGAAGTTTTTTAGCTCTAGAGAAAGAATTTTTAAATATTAGAGAGAAATGCTTGTCTTTTATCCATTATCTGTCCTCTCAGGTAACCAGGTAAGCACACGACAGTGTAATTGGAGGGTGAAAGAGCCAAGTCTCTGAGTAAGAAAAGTTTTCTTCTACGTTCAGGGGAGCTGTGGCTGCAAGAGGGCAGGGCCAAACCATTTTCCTTTTTTTTTCTTTCTCTCTGTTCTACTGCCACTTGGACCCATACACTCAAAAAACTCACTGCCATAGAGTTGATTCCAACTTATAACGATGCTTATGAGGCTCTATTATGAAAGCAGTTGGTTTCTAACGCCCAAGAACAAGAAAACAGGGCCCAAGTGACCACGAAAATATCAGAAAGGCTGCAGAGAGAGGTGAACCTGAGAAACAACCCACATACTTGTTTATGAACTCCTGTGCTCACCCTCAACCTAACATAGATGTATCTGATTCTAATTAGCATACTAAAGACTTTAAGAACAGAAATAATAGATAGACTTCTGCCCAGTTCCCAGACTGACAGATGGAGAACACACATGGAGATCAAATTTGAATAGCACTACAAAGGCTTTGAAACTGAACTAACATTGGGACCAGAGCCCACAGAGGGTGAGCTGTGACTTGCAAGTGAAACCTAACCAGTTCAATTGCCTACTAAAAAAAATCAATATTTACCATAGAATTCAAACAAGATCAAGTCTCACAATGTAATATTCAAAGTGTCCCTGATACAATACAAAATTACTCAGTATTTGAGGAGTCATTAAAATTTCACCTTGTATGGGAAATGACAAATAACAGATGCCAACTACAAGATGACACAAATATTGGAATTATCTGATAAAGACTCTATAGCAGCTATTATAAAAATACTCAAATGAGTAACTGCAAACACTCTTGTAACAGATGTTAAAATAGAAAGTCTCAGCGAAGAAATAGAAGACATAAAGAAAAACCCAATAGGAATTTTAGAACTGAAATACGTGATAACTAAAATGAAAAGCTCATTGGAAGGATAAATAGTGGTTTGGAGAGGTCTTGAAGAAAGTGCCTTGAAGATAGATAAATAAAAGTATCCAAACTGAAAAAATTTAAAAAATTAACTGAGTCTTAAGGGTCTGTGGGACAATAACAAGAGGACTAACATTTGTGTCCTTAGATTCACAGGAAGAGAGAGTCAAGAGTGCAGTGCTGAAAAAAAAAAAAAAAAAATTGAAGAAATGATGGCTAAAAGTTTACCTAAACTTGATTAAATTCATAAAGATATAGATTCTAGAAGCTGAGCAAAACTCACAACAGACAAACCAAAAAATCTGCCCCCAGACACACCATATTCAAACTGCTGAAAGGAAAAAACCTTGAAAGCCAGCAGAGAAAACTGGTGCCTTACCTACAGGGTAATATTTGAATGACATTGTATTTACTATCAGAAAACACAAAGTAAATATTTGGGTAAATAAAAAAGACCTCTCTCCTTTTCAGTTCCTTAAACCATGTTTGATGGTTGAAAGTAAAAATTAAATGGTTGTCTGAAGGGGTTCTTAATGTATGTAGATGTAATACAGAAGAGTACAGAAGCATAGAATGGGGAGGTTAAGGGGGTCTTTGTGGTGTTAAGGTGTCTATATTCCACTTAAAGCACTAAAATATTGATTTTAAGTAGGCTCTGAAAAATTATGTATTTTGTAATTCCTGGGGGGAGGAACTACAAATTATGTAAAGAATAATCATAAAAAAAAGAATAGACACATTAAAATAAAATATTAAAATAAGAAGGCATGAAAGAGGGCATGAAAAGAAAAACAGAGAGAATAAACAAAAAACAATTAATAAAATGGTGGACTTAAATCTAACCCATTGCCACTGAGTCAATTCCCACTCATAGTGACCCTGAAGGAAAGAATAGAACTGCCCAGTAGGGTTTCTAAGGAGCAGCTGGTGAATTCAAAGTTCCAACCTTTTGGTTAATGGCTGAGCTCTTAACCACTGTGCCACCAGGATGCCAACCTAAATCTAACCATGTCAATAATTATATTAAATGAAAATTATCTAAACACACCAATTAAAAGACAAAGATAGTATGGATTTAAACAACAAAACAAAATACATGAGCCAACAACATGCTTTCTACAATTAACTCACTCAAAATATAAAGATAGAAAAGAAAATTGGAATGGCTATATTAATATCAGACAAAGTAGACTTCAGAACAAAGAAAAGTACCAGGAATGAAAAACAATCTTACATAGGGCTAAAAGAGCCAATCTCCAAGAAGAATAAAAAAAAAAAAAATTTTTTTTAATGTGTATCCAACTAACAGCAGAGCTGCAAAATACCTGAAGCAAAAACTAACATATCTGAAAGTACAAGTAAACAGTACTGCAATTATAGTTGGAGATTTTAACATTACTTTCTCAGTAATAGATAGAATGGATAGAAAATCAGCAAGGATATAGAAGGATGAGTAACACCATCGGCCATTTGTATCTGATTGAAATGTATAGACCATTGCTAATAACAGAATAATACACAGACATGTCAAGCGCATGTGGCACGTTTATCAAGGTAGACCATTTCCTGGGTCATAAAACTGGCCTTACCAAGTTTAAAAGGATCGAAGTAATACAAAGTGTGTTCTCTGGCCATAACGGAATTAAACTAATTAAATTACAGAGGGTTAATAGAAAAATCTTCAAACATTTGGAAGTTAAACAACACACATCTAAATTTTTCATAGGTCCAAGAAGAAGTCTCAAGAGAAAATAGGAAAATACTTAGAACTGAATTAATACGATAATATAACATATTGAAATTTCTGGCTAGGGCAGTGTTTAGAAAGAAAGCATTAAAGCAGCAAAGTAGCTAAAGTGGTTTGAAACAGAAATTTATAAATTTTTATATTAGAACAGAAGAAAAGTCTCAAATCAATAATCTAAACATCCGTATTAAGAAACTTAAAAAAAAAAAAAAGACCAAAGCAAAAAATTAATGAAATAGAAAATAGTTTAGGGTATGCCTACACGTCCTGTAGGGTCGCTATGAGTCAGAATCGACTCGAGGGCACTGGGTTTTACACCAAGATTATGTGGAAAGATAACGAATCAGCAAGAGACTGAGAAGAAGTTATCATAAAATTGGCAAGAAATAAAAAACAGATTGTTTGGGGGGAACTTTCAAGAAGAATATAGTGGTCAGTAATATTGATACTTTAAAGATCAAGCAGCAGAAGAAGTAGAAGCATGGGATTAAGTGTGGTAATTAAGAAATCATTCTTGACTTTTGATATAATGATGGTGTGTAGAAACAAGAGTGCAATAATCTGGAAAGTAGATATGGAAATGTTTGTATAGACACTCTTGAGGAGAGAATGGAAACTTGATCAGGCAACAGGGGTAAAGCAACTTGTTTTAGTATATTCTACACCTGACCATGTTTGAAGGCCTTGGCAAAGAGCCACTAGGAAGGAACAAATAGTATATGAGAAATCAAAAAATGAAAGAGGAAATTATCAACAGAAGACTCAGAGAATGAAATTTAGGTGTGATAAATCACCAGCAGGGGGCTGGAAGTGTCATAGTTAGGGAGGGCAGGAGGATGTTAATTTGGAAAGACTAAATGACAATTCACCCTTTAAAAGAAGAAATAATAGGAAATTATTTAAAAAATGTGCATAGACTTTTTGACAAGGAGGGTAGTAACATTAAAGAAGTCCATATCGAACTGTTTTATTATTCGTAAATTAGGAAAAAATTAGGAGGCAAGGTTAAATCCTTCTCTAATGAGGAACCCAGAAAGGTCCTGGGCCTTCAGAGAAGTGAAAACTGATGAAATACTTGAAATTAAGACATATGATAGGGATTTGCTTATGTATGAATGATAAGAACACTGCTTATCACTGAAGATCCAAAGGAGGTTGGGTGCTTTGCATTTTAATGAAGAAAGGATGTGTGACTAAAGACTTTCTCCAACATTTGGAAATGAAATGTCGCCATCATTTTCATGAAGCAACAGAAGGGAAAAGATTGGGACCCAGCAAAAGGATGGAATTTGGACATCAAATAAGAGACATTCAAAAAAATTTATATATATTTTTTAAAATAATAGATGTTTGCATACTCTCAAAAATGTAGTGTATTACAAAAACATTTTAATATTATTTCATGTTATAATCTCATATTGCCATCTGCCTTCTTAGTTATTTTTGTCTGCATTTTATATTTTTCTGACCCTCTTTAATCCCTTATTTGTCCTGTTTCTTTTATCTGTGGTCTCATTATTCCACCAATCCTCTTCCTTTTTACAGTAGTGTTTTTTTGTTTTTCTCTCTTTCTCTCTCTCTCTCATCTTGCCTCCTTCTCAAGCTGTCCTGGAAGATCTATATTTTGGCCCTTATTGTCTCCTTAATTTAAAAGGTAAATTCTCTAAGAAAAAAAAATTTATAAAATTACTTTTTATAAATAATGCTATGTAATATTATCCACCACCTGTCTGTCAATTTGTCATATTCTGGTGACTTCTGTGTTGCTGTGATGCTAGAAGGTACGCCACCAGTATTTCAAATACCAGCAGGGCCACTCATGGTGGACAGGTTTTAGTGGAGTTTCCAGACTAAGACAAACCAGGAAGACAGGCCTGGCAATCTACTTCCCAAAATTAGCCAAAGAAAATCTTATGGATCACAAAAAAATATTGTCCAACTCACTTGGTTTGGACACATCATCAGGAGGAATTAATTGCTGGAGGAATTTGTTGAAGTACCGGGCCAACAAGGGTGTGAGAGACCCTTTTTGAGACAGATTGGCACAATAAGCACAAGGATGGACTGGAACAAGCTGGTGATATTGATGACACAGGACTGGGCAACATTTTCTTGTGTCGTACAGAAGGCTGCCATAAGTCAGAGTCAACTTGATGGCAGTTAATAACAAAAACAGCATTTACTATTACATCATTCTTATTATTTAATTTTAATGTTTAATCCATACTTAGATTTTCATTATAATTTAATCATCAAAAACTAAAAGCATGAGTGGGGCAAAATTATCAGAATACTTCATAGGAATGATTCTGTTCTCCATAGTTGATTGTTATTTGACCTATCTTTTTTTTTTATCATTTTCATCCACATCTATTAAATTAAAGAACTTTATAAAAAGAAAGTACTTACCCAAAACTTTAATTTTCTAATCGCAGTTGTTCTTAATGTAGTTAACAGAAAAGACAAAGAAATCGAGTCTTGCATATAAGCAGATAAAAAATTTCTTGTGCCACCAATTTCTACTAGATTTTCTGAAATTTATCACTCAGAGGCATGATGTATCTGATAGCAATGAGCAACAGTACAAGAATAATGTTAATGCTTTGACTCACATTTTGAATTTAATTAAAAGTCTTCCTTGTCTTCAAACTGTTTTCCTTTATATCTAAAACTAAATCCCTTAGTGTGCTGCCTGTGGGCTTGAATGTTTCATGTAGCCAGACTGGTAGAAAGTTCAAAAAGTGCTTAGATTAGTTTATTCCATTTTTTCTGTTTTGATTTAAATATATGCTTTAAACATCAAAAGCAATCGCTTCCTGAGACCTGTAGGAATATTGTACAAGGTGTCTTTCTAATTCCCCCAGTAATCTTGGCAGTACCAGACTCACTAACATGCTTAGTGCAAGGACTACATTTAAACGGGTATCTAAGCCATTATAGGAAACTCTGGTGGCATAGTCGTTGCTAGCTATGGCTGCTAAGCAAAAGTCGGCCCTTCGAATCTACCAGGTGCTCCTTAGAAATCCTGTGGGGCAGTTCTACTCTGTCCTATAGGGTCACTATGAGTCGGAATCGACTCAACAACAGTTTTCTTTTCTTTTCTTTTTAGGCTAAGCCATTATAGAACAATTGTAAGTACAAATGACATCAAACAAAGCTGAAGAGTATGACTTGTGAGACATATTCTTCCTAAAAATGAAAGCTCAGACTCAAAAAAACTTGCTAAAATGCTTGAACTTGCACTTAAGTTTAGTCGAAGGTACCGATATAACATATTTTAATTTATAAACTACATAGTCAATGAAATATTTAAAGCATTGTCTAAAATATTTAGCATTAGGTAAAGCACCACTAAGTTTAACTGATTTTAAGTAAATCAGTATATTTCTATATACTGATTTACTTAAAATCAGTTAAACTTAGTGGTGCTTTATAAAAAAATTTTACTCTAATGTAAGCAAGTTAAATATAAAATACCACTTGTAAATAATTTTAGCAATTAAAGAAATATACATTTGGGGAAAATAAAATAATGTAACACAAACTATTTGAACCAATAGGCAGGAGTCTGAGTGATAAGCAGAGAGAATAATATTAGTTGTTTGTTCATAGTTATGTGTGTAGAGAAGACATTGATTACTCAAACCCCCAAAATGACTTTGTAACCAAGTACTTTTCAATGTTCAAACAAAAGTAAATATAAGAAATGTACCAAGATTGATATTAAATTTTTTAATGTGGAATATCTTGGGTATTAATTTTGCCTCCAATCAAATATAAAACCTTTATATTAAAAATGCATTTCTCAGTGATCAGCAATATTGTAGTTCATTATGGGCACTTTAACACAGACACACACAGACGAGCACACACACATACGTATACATGAAACAACCAATAGTTTTTAGAGAAGAACTCTAAAAATTATTTAGTGGATTTCCCAACATTGATTTCTAGATTCATTTGTTAAACACATATAGGATTTCCCATGTGCAAGCACTTTATAAATACAAACATATCTAATACTCATAAAAAAAATAGCTGTCCTCTAATTTATGCACTAAGTCTCACAATTTTACATATGACGAAACTGAAGCACAGAGGTGTTAAGTTGAGTAAGGTAGTAAGTATCAAATCCAGAACTTTAAAGGATCAGAGGTGAAATTCAAATCCATATTCTCTGATGCTTCTTTTTTATGCTGCCTCTTTTAGAATGATTAGATGCTTGTCTGCTAACAGAAATGTTGACTGTTTGAACACACCCAGCAGATCCACGGGAGAAAGACCTGGTGATCCATATCTGTGATGATCGTTGCGACTGTTCGTTAACGTTGAGTTGATTCCAACTCATAATGACCCCATGTGACAAAGTAGAACTGTGCATTAGGGTTTTCTAGGCTGTCATCTTTAGGAAGACAGATCACCGGGTCTTTCTCCTGAGGAGCCACTGGGTGGGTTCCAACCACCATCCTTTTGATTAGCAACAGAATGCTTAACCATTACATCACCAGGGACTTATAGCCTAGAAAGCCCTGTGGGGCAGTTCTGCTTTGTCACATGGGGTTACTATGACTCGAAGTGGAATCTAAGGCATGTAACAGCAACAACATGGCATCTACTATTAAAAGAATGCAAATTCAGTGTTATATTTCTTCACATATTATCAACAGTTACCTATTTTTGATAATAAAAAAAATTCTTATCAATGTACCTAATATCATCTAGCTTTCTTCTTTTCTTCCTCCCTCCACCCCTTCCCACACTACCCTTCCTTCCTCTCTTAATTTCTCTCAGTGTTGAAAGAATACCAGACATTGTGCTAAGGCTTGGAGAATACAACATGTGCTGCACAAAGGTGCTCACATTGCACTAAAGGAAAACATAGGATGTAAAATTTTATTCAGCCTGGATATAGAACCTTAATAGATTTCCTAAACATGACCACTGAGCTGGAGTGAGGTAAAAGTGGTAGGTAATACGTGAACACCAGAGAGAAGAGCAAAAGGAAAATGACACACAAATGAGAGAACATAAATAGTCCTGCAACTGCAAATAGTGAGGTGTAAAACTAGACAGTTAAGCACAAATTAGAGCATTAAAATCTAAGATAAGAAGGTAAAACTATTCTCAAGATTATTACAGGTGTTGAATGATTTCAATTGGGAAACTATCTAAACTCTGTTTACGTGGTAATAAGATCACAAAAATTTGTGGTAATAAAATAATCCTAATAAATACACTGGAGTTACTGGGTGGTGCAAATGGTTAACACACTCCATTGCTAACCAAAAGGCTGAAAGTTCAAGACCACCAGCAGTTGCCTCAGAAGAAAGGACTAGAGAGCAACTTCTGAAAAATCAGCCACTGAAAATCCTATAGAGCACAGCTCTGCTCTGACACACATGCTGCCACCATAATTCAAAACTGACTTGACTACAAGTGTTCTCTGGTTATCAAATGCACCGTTTAAACACAAGGACAGGTTTAATCATTCATGTGTGAAATTCTTAACATTAGATAAGTAAAAAAGAAGCAGCATGAAGATGATAGACCTATGTGACAAACACACAAAAAAATCAGTGGTAAGTATAGTTTTGAGCATTTGTATATTAGGGTAGAGTGGATTTGAAACAGAGGAATGACACTTAAAAGAAAGGCTTCAGCTGAAAGTAGAGCTATTGGAATCTCCTACTTAAAAAGAACAATCGAGCTCATTAGAAATAGAATTCTCAGAAAGATTGCATACAATGAAAACAAAAATAGTCAAAGGTGTAATACCAGATGCACTAATATTATAAGGGTGGGTGCAGGTAAAAAACACAGAAAGTAGACTAAGAAACTGCAGGAGGTTAGGAGAAAAACAAAGATAACCTGTAGCCAAGGAAATCAATGTAAGAAAGTTTTCAGAAGTATGAAGAATTAAATGATTTCAAATGACACAGTGGTAATAAATCAGAATAGAAAAGTATTCAAATAATTTGGAAACAAAGATGTAATAAGCCACAAAGGCAAGTTTCAGTAACTTGGTAGCAATCAAATCCTTTGCACTGGTGTGAGTACTGAATGAGCGGAGTAGAAAAAACAAGTATATGACACTTTTTCAAAATAGCGTGGCCACAGTTCCCTGGTTTCCTTGCTCCAGTAGGCTTTCTCCTCCATTCATTTTCATTCTATCTCAAACTAGTACAGTAACAACTTAAAACTTGCCACTTAGTGAAATTTCTTCACCACTAAGCACAACATCCACCACTCATTTGTCAATGTGTCGTACTGTGGTGGCTTGCGTGTTGCTGTGAGGCTGGAAGCTATACTACTGGTACTTCAAATACCAAGAGTCACCCATGGTGGACAGGTTTCAGTGGAGTTCCCAGAATAAGGCAGACTAGGAAGAAGGTCCTGGTGATCTACTTCTAGAAACACTGTCCAGTGAAACCTTATGGATATCAGCAGAATATTTCGGGCACTATGACCGAATATGAGCCCCTCAGGTTGGAAGGCACTCAAGTATGATTAGGGCAGAGCTGCCTTCTCAAAATAGAGTCAACCTTAATGATGTGAATGTAGTCAAGCTTTCAGAACATTCATTTGCTAACGTGGCATGACTCAAATGAGAAAAAAAAAAAACAGCTGCAAACAACCATTTATAATCAGAGTGTGGAATGTATGAAGTATAAATCTAGGAAATGTAGAGGTCGTCAAAAATGAAATGGAACACATAAAGATCTATATCCTAAGCATTAGTTAGCTGATACGGATTGTTAATGGTCATTTTGAATCAGGCAAGCATATGGTCTGTATGTTGGAATCACAAATCGAAGAGAAATGCCATCATGTTCATTAACAAAAAGAACATTTCAAGATCTATCCTGAAGTACAATGCTGTCAGTGATAGGATAACACACATATGCCCAAAGGAAACCCAGTTATTACAGCTATTATTCAAATGTACTCACCGAACACTAATGCCAAAGAAGAGAAAACTGAAGATTTTTACCAACTTCAGCAATCTAAAATTGATCAAACATGCAATCAAGATACACTGATAATTAGAATACAAAAGTTGGAAACAAACAGTAGGAAAAATATGACCATGGGGATAGAAATGATGCCAGAGATCACATGATAGAATTTTGCAAGACCAACGACCTATTCATTGGAAATACGTTTCTGAACAACATAAACTGCTACTATACATGTGGACCTTGCCAGATGAAATACGTAGAAATCAAATCAAATACATCTGTGGAAAGAGACGATGGAAAAGCTCAATTTTATCAGTCAGAACAAGGCCGGGGCCGACTGCAGAACAGACCATCAATTGCTGATATGCAGCTTCAAGTTGAAGATGAAGAAAATTAAAACAAATCCACAAAAGCCAATTTTGAGTATATCCCACCTGAATTTAGAGACCATCTCAAGAATAGATTAGACGCATTGAGCACTAATGACCAAAGACAAGACAAGTTGTGGGATGACATCCAGGATATCATACATGAAGAAAGCAAAAGTTCAAGAAAAAGGCAGAAAAGAAAGAAAAGACAAAAATGGATGTCAGAAGAGACTTTAAAACTTGCTCTTGAATATAGAATTTTTTTTTTTAAAGGGAATGGAAAAAATGATGAAGGAAAAGAGCTGAACAGATTTAAAAGTGTGGCTCAAGAAGGCAAAGTAAAGTATTATAATGAAATGTGCAAGAGCCCAGAGTTAGAAAACAAAAACAGAAGAACACGGTCAACATTTCTATCGTAGAAAGAAAAAACTGAAGGGAAAATTCAAGCCTTGAGTTGCAATATTGAAGGATTCTATGAATAAAACATTGACCAACATAGTTGGCATCAAAAGAAAATGGAAGGATAACACAGAGTCACTGTACCAAAAAGAATTGGCTGACATTTCACCATTTCAGGAGGTAGAATATTATCAAGGATATATGGTATTGATGGAAGAAGTCCAAGCTGCATTGAAGGCATTAGCAGAAAACAAGGCTCCAGGAATTGATGGAATACAAATTGAGCTGTTCCAACAAATGGATGCAACACTGGAAGTGCTTGCTCGTCTATGCCAAGAAATTTGGAAGACAGCTCCATGGCCAACTGACTGGAAGAGACTCATATTAATGCCCATTCCAAAGAAAGTCAATTCAATGGAATGTAGAAACTATCAAACAATATCATTAATACCACAAACAAGCAAAATTTTGCTGAAGATCATTCAAAAGTGTTTGCAGCAGTATATTGACAGGAAACTGCCAGAATGTCAGAAAAGAATGTGGAACAAGGGATATATTATTGCCGATGTTAGATGGATCTTGGCTGAAAGCAGAGAATACCAGAAAGCTGTTTATCTGTGTTTTATTGAGTATGCAAAGGCATTCAAATGTGTGGATCGTAACAAATTATGGAAAACATTTCAAAGAATGGGAATTCCAGAACACTTAATATTGCTCATGAGGGACCTGTACTTAGACTAAGAGGTAGTCATTCAAACATAGCAGGAGGATACTGGGTGTTCTAACATAAGGAAAGATGTGCAACAGGGTTGTATTATTTCACCATACTTATTCAATCTGCATGTTGAGCAAATAATCTGAGAAGCTGGACTATATGCAGAAGCACACAGCATCAAGATTGGGGGAAGACTCATTAGAACCTGTGATATGAAGATGACACAACCTTGCTTGCTGAACGTGATGAGGACTTGAAACACTTATCGATGAAAACGAAAGACTTTAGCCTTCACTTGTGGGTACACTTCAATGTAAAGAAAACAAAAATCCTCACAACTGTACCAGTAAGCAATATCATGATAAATGGTAAAAATACTGAAGTTGTCAAGGATTTCATTTAACTTGAATTCACAATCAACACCAATGGAAGCAGCAGTCAAGAAAAAAAAAAATGATGTATTGCATTGGCAAATCTGCTGCAAAAACACTCTTTAAATTGTAAAAAAGCAAAGATATCACTTTGAGGACTAAGGTGTGTCTGACCCAAGTGATGGTATTTTCAATCACCTTATATGCATGCAAAAGTTAGACAACGAATAAGGACAGCCAAACAGGAACTGATGCCTTTGAATTATGGTTGGCAAAGAATATCAAATATAACATGAAGTACCAGAAGAATTTTTTTTTTTTTTTTTTTTTTACCAGAAGAATGGCCAAATTTGTCTTGGAAGAAGTACAGCCACAATACTCTTCAGACCAAGGATGGCAAGATGTTATCTCACAACCTTCAGACATGTTATCAGAAGAGACAACTCTCTGGAGAAGCACATCATGCTTGGTAAAGCAGACAGTCAGCAAATAAGAGGAAGACTCACAACAAGATGGTATGATATAGTGGCTGCAACAATGGGCTCAAACACAGCATGAGGTGGAGCCAACTTGGCACTCTAGACAGATACATCATGCCATCCCTCTGCAGCAGAAACCCAAAAGATTAAATAAAATAGTTACAACTGTCAATCCTGGAACTCTAAGCAACAAATGAAGGGATAAAGAACTAGATCAAACACTGAATAGAAGAAGAAACTGAAGAAAAACTGAACAAGAAGAGATATGGAGTGGAAGTACTTTGCAAACTAATACAGAAAACCATCATCATGTTGGAACACAGTGAGCAACAATCCTGGGCAGGGAAAATTTACAGAGCTCCCAACAAGACCCAGAGCATCCAGTAACCAGAGCAACACACTCTCCCACCCCTCACCCTTCTGCCCCATATACCACCTCTACCCCTTCCCATCGGGCCACACCATGTCACCTTGCCTAGAGAGCCACCAACCCACCACCAATCTGTGTCCACTCTGCCCCACCTGCTTGCTTCCGCCATGCCTTTCTCCCCCTTTATTCCTTTTCTTTGTCTCTCTCACCTAGCCATGTAACCCACCTCTCCCCCTTTCCACTGGGTCATACCATGCCACCTTGACTGGAGAGCCACTGTCCCACGGCTGCCCCGGGTCTACCTCGCTCCCACTCACCGGCTTCCACTACACCACCACTTAATTTATTTTTTTTTCTTTTTCTTTCTTTCTTTTCATTCTACCTCCCATCTAGCCCAGTACTCCTCCTCCCCCCCACAACAGTCCCCAGATCTACCCCACCCCTACCCTTCAACTACACTTTTTTCTCTCTCTTTCCTTTTCTTAACTCTCCCCTTCACCTAGCCCCATGCACCACCACCCTTCCCAAAAAGCCCTACCATGCTGCAGTGGCTAGAGCATCCCTGGCACTCAGGCCTGTTGGTGCAGTGGGTCCTCACTCTTGTTATGCAATCAGTTGCTAAATGGTCAGGAGCAGGCTCCTACCATTCCCCATCTGACACCTCCGCCTATCTGGTGAGGAGCTGTGAATGCTCCCACAACCTTGGACCAACATATGGATGCCAACAGTGCCTATCCAGTACTCCCTCAGCCACCTAGCCAAACCAGTGTACAGTGAAGCTGGCTCACCCTGCTTGCTCTTGCCCTGCCCTCCCAGAGAAGGTGGTGAGAGCTAACATGCCCACAGACAAGCAAGCAACAAAGCATGTCTGGCCCACCCACTCTGACATATTAAAACAGCAACAACAAAAGAAGCAGTATGAAACAAAAAAATGTACAATGAATAAATAAAGAAAATAATACCTTAATATCTGAGACAGCAGACAATATCAAGACATATAAAAAATTAGGACAAGAGGGTGTTAGCAAATGACCAAAATAAAGAATCAGATGACCTTTCAGTAAAAGAAAAGGCAGTGGAACTACCTGAAATAGGATTCAAAAGACTAATATTTAGGGACCTCCAAGAGATTAATAAAGAGATCCAGGAAAACACAGATAAAACCAAGGAAGAATTAGACAAAAGTGTGGAAAACACAGAAAAAGCAATAGAAGAATTCAGGAAAATAACACAAGAACAAAATACCAAAATACATAAACAATTAGAAATCATACAAAAACAGCAATTAGAAATCCAAAAGATAAACAATAGAGTTTCTGAAACAGACAACTCAACAGAAGACTTTAGGAGCAAATTGGAAACACTGGAAGACAGATTGAAGACAAATCCATGGATTCCACTTTGTTTGAAGAAAAATCAGAGAAAAGTGAAGAAAATCTAAGAATTACGTGGGACACAATTCAAGTGCAAAGATTTGCTCATGACTGAAGTTCCAGAACAGGAGAGAAAATGGAAAACACAGAGAAGATTGTTAAAGATTTGCTGCAGAAAACTTTCCAAATGCCATGAAAGATGAAAAGCAGACCATTAAAGAAGCTCATCGAAGATCATATAGAACAGACCCCAAAAGAAAGTCAAGATATATCATAATCACACTTGCCATAATCAAAGTCTAAGAAAGAATCCTGAGAACAGCTCAAGAAAAACACAGTCAATTACAAAGGGAAAAAATAAAACTAAGCTCTGATTACTCGGCAGAAACTATGTAGGCAAGAAGGCAATTGGATGACATATATAAAACCTTGAAAGAAAAAAAGCCAACCAAGAATAATATATCCTGCAAAACTCTCTCTCTCTCAAAAAAAAAAAATTATATATATATATATATATATATATATATATATATATAATATGGTAAAATTAGGACATTTCTAGATAAACAGAAGTTAAGAAAATGCATAAAAACCAAACCAAACTTATAAGAAATGTTAAAGAAAGTCCTTCAGTTAGAGAACCAACAACATCAGAAAACAACTAGAGCCTAGGACACAAGACAGCATCAGCCAGATACTAACCTAGGCAAAGAACTCACAATAATAAAACAGAGCTAAAACACTTAAAACCAGAAAACAGAGTCATCAATCTGTAAATGATGACAACATCAAAATAATAGAAGTGGGAATAAATGGTTTAGTTATAGAACCTTCAAATGAAGAGGAAGTCAAGGCGATATCAAGTCATAAAAGACTGTTTCAAATATAGGAAGGTAAGGGTAAATTACAGGGTAACCACAAGAGATTTAACAAAACTACTCATCAGAATAAAAAATAATTAAAATATGAAGTCTCAGTAAACACGAAATCTATAATGACAAAAGAAAAGAAAATCCACACACACAAAAAAAGTGAACTCAGCACAGGAAAGTAAGTGGAACACAGAAAACAGCACCACAAAAACAGCACAACAATATGTCAGCAATAAATTCATACCTATCAATAATCATACTGAGTGCAAATGGCTCAAATGCACCTGTAAAGAGACAGAGAGTGGCAGAATGGATAAAAAGCATGGCCCATCAATATGCTGTCTACAAGAGACATACCTTAGACACAAATCATAAATATATTAAAAATCAAATGATAGAAAAGAGATATCAAACACACAGTAACCTGAAAAAGGGCCGAAATGGCAATACCAATCTCAGATAAAATAGACTTCAAGGCAAAATCGACCATCAAAGACAAGGAAGGACATTATGTAATGATTAAAGGGACAATCCACCAAAAAGACATGACCTTAATAAATATCTACGCACAAAAAAAACAGAGCTCCAAAATATATAAAACAAACTTTATCAGCACTGAAAAGAAAAATGGGCAGTTCCACAATTATATCGGAGACTTCAACACACCACTCTCAATGAAGGACAGAATATCTAGAAAGAGTCTCAGCAAAGATACTAAAAGATCTAAAGGCCCAAATCAACCAACTAGACCTCAGAAACATATATAGAACACTCCACCTAACAGCAACAAAGTATGCATTTTTTTCCAATACACATGGAACATTCTCTAGAATAGACCACATTTTAGGCCACAAAACAACCCTCAATAAAATTCAAAACATTAAAATAATACAAAGCAATATCTCTGATCACAACACCATAAAAGTAGAAATCAATAACAGGATGAGCAGGTAAAAAAAAACAAACACATTAAAACTGAATAACACTTTTTTAAATAACCACTGGATAATAGAAAAAATCAAAGAAGAAATTAAAAAATTCCTAGAACCAAATGAGAATGAAAACGCATCATGCCAAATCTTTTGGAACAGCGCAAAGGGAGTGCTCAGATATATATATAAAACAATAGATGCACACATCAAAAAAGAAGAACGGGCCAAAATCAAAATGTTAGCCATACAACTGGAACAAACAGAAAGAGAACAGCAAAAGCAGCCCTCAGGCACCAGAAGAAAGGAAGTGATAAAGATTAAGGCAGAAACAATGAAAAAGAGAATAGAAAAGCAATAGAAAGAATCAAGAAGACCAAAAGTTGGTTCTTTGAAAAGATCAATAAAATTGACAAATCATTGGTCAAATTGACAAAAGAAAAACAGCAAAGTAAGCAAATAACCAAATAAGAAATGAGATGGGGATGTTAAAACAGACCCAGGTGATATAAAAAAGGATCATAACAGAATACTACAAAAAACTGAACTGCAACAAATTTGAGAACCTGCAGGAATGGACAAATTTCTAGAAACACACTACTTACCCAAACTAACACAAGCTGAGACAGGAAGTCTGAACAGACTCATAGACTTATAACAAGAGAAGAGATTGAAGAGGTAATCAAAAATGAAAAAAAAAAAAAAACTCTCAACCAAAAAAAAACCAAAAAGCCCTGGCCTGGACAGCTTCACAGGATAATTCTATTAAACATCGAGAGGAGGGCTCACGCCAGTACTACTCAAACTATTTCAGAGCATAGGAAAGAAAGGAATACTCCTGAATTCATTCTGTGAACCTTGATACTAAAGCCAGACAAAGACACCAAAAAAAAGAAAATTACAGGCCAGTATCTCTCGTGAATATTAGATGCAAAAATTCTTAACAAAATTCTTGCCAGTAGAATTCAGCACTAAATCAAAAAAAAAAACAAAAAAACACCATGAAAAAGTGGAATTAATACAGATATGCAAGAATGGATCAACACTAGAAAATCAATCAACATAACACACCACATAAATGGAACAAAAGGAAAGAATCACATGATCATCTCAATTGATGAAAAAAGCCATTTGATAAAGTCCGACACTCATTCCTGATAATAACTCTTGATAAAATAGGAATAGAAGGAAAATTTCTGGACATAATAAAGAGCACCTATACAAAACCAACAGACAACATCATTCTCAACAGAGACAGGCTGAAAGCATTCCCACTGAGAATGGAAATAAGACAAGGATGCACTTATCGCAACTCCTATTTAACATCGTACTGGAAGTTCTAGCGGGAGCAATAAGGCAAGAAATAAAGCACATCCAAATTGGGAAGGAAGAAGTAAAACTCTCCCTATTCACATATGATCCTATACATAGAGAACTACTGGAACTAACAGAAAGATTCAGCAGGGTAGCAGGATATGAGATCAACATACAAAAAAGAGTTGGATTCCCATAATCAACAAAGAGAACTTCGAAAAGGAAATCAGGAAAATAATACCATTATAATAGCCCCTAAAAAGATAAAATACTTAAGAATTATTCTAACCAGGGGCATAAAAGACCTATACAAAGAAAACTCCAAAAACTATTGCAAGAAACCAAAAGAGACCTACACAGATGGAAAAAATACTATACTCATGAATAGAAAGACTCAACATTGTGAAAATGTCAATTCTACCCAAAGTGATCTACAGATATAATGCAATCCTGATCCAAATACCAACATCATTCTTTAACAAAATGGAAAAACCAACTTCATATGGAAAGAGGCCTCCGATAAGCAAAGCATTATTAAAGGAAAACAACTAAGTAGGAGGCCTCACTGTACCTGATCTCAGAACCAACTATACAGCCACAGTAGCCAAAATAGCCTGGTACTGGCACAATGACAGACACATGGATCAATGGAATAGAATTCAGAACCCAGATGTAAATTCATCCACCTACTGTCAGCTGACAATACCAGAAGGATGTTTACCTGTGTTTTACTGACTATGCATAGGCATTCAACTGTGTGGATCATAACAAATTATGGGTGAAGTTACAATGAATAGGAATTCCAGAACACTTAATTGAGGTCGTAAGGAACCTGTGCATAGATCAAGAGGCAGTTGTTTGGACAGAACAAGGGAAGACTGAGTGGTTTAAAGTAAGGAAAGTTGTGCGTCAGGGTTGTATTGTTTCACCATACCGTTTCAATCTGTATGCTGATGAAATAATCTGAGAACCTGGGCTATATGAAGAAGACTGGGGCATCAGAATTGGAGGAAGACTCTTTAACAACCTGCATGATGCAGATGACACAACCTTGGTTGCTGAAAGTGAAGAGGACTTGAAGTACTTGCTAATGAAGATCAAAGACCACAGACTTCAGTATGGATTACACCTCAACATTAAACAAAAATCCTCACAGCTCGACCAGTAAGCAACGTCATGATAAATGGAGAAAAGATTGAAGTTGTCAAGGATTTCATTTTACTTGGATCCACAATCAACACCCATGGAAGCAGCAGTCAAGAAATCAAAAACGCATTGGGCAAATCTGCTGCAAGGGGCCTCTTTAAAGTGTTGAAAAGCAAAGATGTCACCTTGAAAACTAAGCGGCGCCTGACCCAAGCCATGGTATTTTCAATCATATTATAAGCATGTGAAAGCTGGACGATGAATAAGTAAGACATAGAAGAACTGACACCTTTGAATTGTGGTGTTGGCGAAAAATATTGACTATATCATGGAATGCCGAAAGAATGAACAAATCTGTCTTGGAGGAAGCACAACCAGAATACTCCTTTGACGCAAGGATGGTGAGGTTACGTCTTACATACTTTGGACATGTTGTCAAGAGGGATCAGTCCCTGGAGAAGGACATCATGCTTGGTAAAGGACAGGGTCAGTGGAAAAAAGGAAGCGCCTCAACAAGATGTACTGACACAGTGGCTGCAACAACGGGCTCAAGTATAACAACAATTGTAAGGATGGCGCAGGACCAGGCAGTGTTTTGTTATGTTGTGCATAGGGTCATTATGAGTTGGAACTGACTCAATGGCACCTAGCAACAACAACAACATGGTCAGCTGATCTTTGACAAATTCCCAAAGTCCATTAAATGAAGAAAAGACAGTCTTTTAAGCAAATTGTGCTGGGAAAAATGGATAGTCATCTGTAAAATATTGAAACAGGACCCACACCTCACATCATACACAAAAACTAACTGAAAATGGACAAAAGACCTAAATATAAAACCTAAAACAATAAAGATCATGGAAGAAAATATAGGGAAAATGCTAGCGGACTCAATACATGGCATAAATACAATATAAACAATAACAGTGCACAAAGACCAGAAGATAAACTAGATAACTGGAAGCTCCTAAAAATTAAACTCTTATGCTCATCAAAGACTTTGCCAAAAGAGTAAAAAAAGAACCTACAGACTGGGAAAAAAATTTGACTGTGACACACCCGACAAGGGTCCAGTCTCTAATATTTATTGAATATTTACAACACTTCAATAACAAAAAGACAAATAACTCAACTAAAAAATGGGCAAAGGATATTATCAGACACTTCACCGAAGAAGACATTTAGGCAGCTAACAGACACATGAAGAAATCTGGAGATCATTTGCCATTAGAGAAGTGCAAATCAAAACGAAAATGAGATACCATCTCACTCCAACATTACTGGCACTAATCAAAAACACAGAAAATAACAAATATTGGAGAGGTTGTGGGGAGATTGAACTCTTATGCACTGCTGGTGAGAATGTAAAATGGCACAACCACTATGGAAAATGATATGGCACTTCCTTAAAAAGCTATAAATGGAAATATCATAGGATCCAGCAATCCCGCTCTTATTGAAATAAGAGCCATCACATAAATAGACATGGGAACACCCATGTTCACTGCAGCATTATTCACAATAGCAAAAATATGGAAACAACCAAAGTGCCCATGAACACATGAATAGATAAAAAAGGTATGGCGCATATACACAATAGAATATTACAGAAAGACAAAAAACAATGATGAATCCATGAAACATCTTCTAACATGGATGACTCTGGAGGGCATTATGCTGAGTGAAATTAATCGGTCACAAATGGACAAATATTGTATGATAATAGTAGACAAGTGTTAATTTTGGTGAAGGGAAAGAGAACACACAACTTAGAGGGAGCCAGCACAAGTTGACCAAGGCAATGTCATCAAGCTTCCTAGACACATCCAAACACCTTGAGGAACTGAGTTACTGGGATTGAGGGCTGGGGACCATGGACTTAGGGTCCATCTAGGTCAACTGGCATAACATAGTTCACAAAGAAGTTATTCTACATCCCGCTTTGGTGAGTAGCATCTGAGTCTTAAAAGCTTGTGAGAGGCCATCGAAGATACATCAATTTGTCCCATCCCATCTGGAGCAAAGGAGAATGGGGAAAATAAAAGATACAAGAAAAATATTAGTCCAAAGGACTAGTGGACCACATGAACCACACCTTCCACCAGCCTCGGCTTAGAAGAATTAGATGGTGCCTTGCTACTACCACCAACTGCTCTGAGAGGGGTCACAATAGAGGGTCCCAGACAGAGCAGAAGAAAACTATAGAACAAAATGCAAATTCACAAAACAATACCAGACTTACTGGTCTGACAGAGACTGGAGGAACCCCCTATAGTATGGATGCATCCTTGATTCCTGAGCAAAAGGTCATTTAATAAGAACTTTCTCTTCCACTTGCATATGTATACTATAATTCCCTGAGCTCACTCTTGTTCACCTTTTTTCCTGAGCTCTTAAATGAAGAAACCTCCATTTTCATTCCATGCTTAAATTTCATATCTATATCTTGACCTGCTGGCAAACACACACACAAACAACTTGTGTTATTAGCTTTCTTTTTTTAGTTTATGTTTCTTTTCCCAATTACTAGACCTCTCATCACCCCGCACAGAAAAACTATCCTGACTTTTACAGTAATTTCCTCGTTTGCCTGTTATTTAAGAGTTTTGCCATGAAACCATACATGCTTAAACACTGTGTTTCAGTTCTGCCTATTTTTTAATTATTGTTGTTATTGATGTCATTGTTGGTTTTTATAGAAATAAAATAATACAATATGATTATCTTCTGATTCGTCTCTTTCTCTCAACATCTTCTTGGTAAGATTCACACATATTGTTGCAAGTAGCTGTTTAGTTCCTTTATTTTTATTCCTGTATAGTAATCCAAGGATGATGCCAAGGAAGAATGGTACAATGGACATTCTTGTACATATCTCTTATTAAGAGATTATTAAGCCAATAATAGAAATTGATTAAAGTTTGTTTAACATTGGGTAACATTTTGACTAGGAAGTCAAAATATTCCAAAGATTAAAGAAATTCCAAAGATTCTTATACCTTATGTTATCAACATTGCCATCAAAATGGCCAGAACAATGTGTTTCTGTATGAATAATTTCAAATATAATAATTATCACAAAGCTCATTATGTGGCTGCTCTTTTACAAGGTTCCTCCCCTCCTCTCTCTGTCTCTGTTTCTTCTCTCTTCTTTCCTCCTTCTGCTTTTTCCTGCTGCCTTTCTTCCTGCTGCTTTCTGTCTCTGAAACCCCTGTAGGGTTGTCTGCTTATATACACAAACTCCTGGTCAATATCAAGGCATGGCCCTCCCACTCCTCTCAGTAATTCATAGATACTTCATTTGCACAGTTGGTACTGACTTAACTGGCATAGAATATAGACCAATCCCTGCAAGGTACATGCCAATCACAGGGCAGGCTTGAAACCCAGGACCAGGTAACAGGTATCAATCCAAGTTACTCACAACTTACTTAGAAAATGTCAATCAACCTGGCAAAAATAACAGACCCTTTCGGGTAGAAAACTGGGGCAAAACAGTTTTCAGGGTTGAGAGGAAAATATCTTTCAAGCAGTTTTTTCCAAAGAACCAAGGCAAAAGGCCATGTAAAGGAACTCATTTCACCACAGATTATACAACAATTTACCCTAAAACAGCTTCTAGCCTGACCTTGGAGCTTCTCCTTCTCCAAACTTACAGCACATAGATAGTTCTTCAAAAGGCCAAGACCTAAGGCAGAACAGTCTTACTAAGCTACTTTTTAGGCTATTGTTTGTCTTAAAGGTGACTTTAGGAAACTAGTTTTCTCAAGGCCTTAGGTTCAAAATAACAACTCAGAGCTATTCTCTGGTGGGCTACCCCAACTCCATAGACCCCAGAAATCTGGATTCCAGGAGAATTAAAATTGTTTCTCAATATCTCTTTGTAATTCTTTTAAGTATAAATTTAGGAATGAAATTGCTATACCTAATCAGAATCAACTTGACAGCAATAGGCTTTGGGTTTCATATTCAACTTTAGTGACTAACGGCAAATAATTTTTCCAAAGTGGTTATAACAATTTTTACTCCCATCAGCAGCATGTTAGAGCTCCTCTCACCCTGTGTCCTCCCATTGACATTATCAATCTTTTTTTTTTTTTTAAATCAATTATCAATTCTTGTGATTGTCTTGTGGTTTCTTTTTGGATTGCCTTGATTTTTCTTGATGCTGAAATCCTTTTATTATATTTATCGGGCATTTGGAGTTACTGTACTAGCCTCTTATCCATTTTTCTATGGGATTGTCCGTCTTTTTTTCAGTGATAGTAGTTTCTTACATATTGTGGATTGAGCCTTCTGATAGTAAAATATGTTGCAAATATCTTCAATCATCTGCAGCTTTCTTGTTTACTCTGTTAATGGTAATTTTAGTATTTTACTAACCAACTTTGATATAAATGAATAGCTTAGATTAAGAGTAGTACACACTTAAAAGAAATATAAAGCATTTTAAACATTAGTTAACTAGTCTTTGAAGTTAACTCTACGGGAGATACAGCAAACATGCTTCCAAAAACCAAACCAAACTCATTGCCGTCCAGTCCATTCCAACTCATAGCAACCCTATAGGACAGAGTAGAAGTGCCCCACAGAGTTTCCAAGGAGCTCCTGGAAGATTTGAACAGCCGAGCTTTTGGTTAGCAGGTGTAGCACTTAACCACTGCACCCCCAGGGCTTCCAAACATGCCTAGGGGTGTTTTACAGGCACACACACACATATGATGGAACACAGTTCTACTCTGACACACACAGGTTCACATATGTAATTTACATTTACATATAATTCTGTTGGATATATACTTAGAAATGCAATGAAATTTCAGGGTCCTAGAGCATTTTGTCAATTGAATTGAGTCTCTCCAAAATATGTGTTGAAGTCCTAACTCCTGTACCTGTGAATGTGACCCTGTTTGGAAACAGGGGTTTTCTTTTGTTATGCTAATGAGGTCATACTGGAATAGGGCGGGTTCTAAATCTAATCCTTTCTGAGAGGTGTCTTTGAAAGAGAGCAGAAGAGACAGAATGACACACACACAGGGGTAAGACAGACGCCAAGCCAAGGAATGTCTACATACCAAGAAATGCATGAGGCTGCTAACAAGGAAGGACCTTCTAGAGCTATGACCGTGGTTGACTTTAAGCCTCCAGAACTGTGGAGATTAAATTTCTGTTCTTTAAAGCATCCATCTGTTGCATTTTATTTGTTGCTATTGTTGCTGTTATTGTTGATGTATGGCAGCACTAGAAAACTAAAATAGATACGAATATTTTAACTTTAACCGAAAATGCCAGTTTTCCAAAATGCTTATACCAGTTTATACTTTCATCAGTATTGCATAAGAATTTCATTTGCTAATTGTTACTGCTTGAGCAATAATTCAAAATACAATAATGCTAATATATTTTTTGTTTCTTTTTTTTTAAATTTATCTCTTTGTTTTTAATTTTCAGCATACTATTATTATGATATACCTTGTGTAGATGTGTAGGAGTATAGCAGTGTGTATGTATTTGTCCTGCTGTGATTTTGTGTCTTGCATCAATATTTGAGCCAATATCTCTTCAGATAGTGTTTCTGCTTCATTCTATCTTCCATTCTAGGAACTCTGATTATGTACATGGGAGGTCACCTCACTGTATCCTCTAGGTTTCTAATGCTCTCTTCTATATTATTCATTATTATTTTGCTTTTGTGCTTCTTTCTGAATATCTTGTTCTGACCTCAATTCCAGTTTATGAATTCTTGTTTCACCTGTTTCTCATTTCGTGTTAAATGCAGCCATTGCATTTTGATATGTTATATTTTTATTTCAAATAATTCTGTTTTTTTTTTAATAAATCTGTGCCTTTTTTTGGTAATTTCTAGCTGTTTGCTAAATTCTAAATCTTGTTTTTTGCTGCCTTAAATCTAGAAGCATGATTATTTTAAAATCCGATTAAAAAATTCTAATATCTGAAGCCCCTGAAAGTCTGTTTTTAATTTCTATTATTTTTGCTGGTTTTCTTTCATGTTGTATTCCTTTTTCATGTACCTGTTTATGTCTTTTTTTTTTTTTTGCTTGTTTGTTTGTTTTCATATTGTACAAGAAATTCTATTTGAAAATTTGTTAAAATGTTTCAGGGTCAGGATAACCCCACCTGCTTCTAGGAACATTGTTTCTGGCTGCTACTTGAGGACTATAAATCTTGGGCTAACTTTCCCTAATTTCAAGAATTGAAAAGATTCAGTGCTGATTAGCCCCTAAGTCTAGAGTGAATTCTCTAGTCACCTGAAGCCAAATTATGAAAAGTTTTCCACATTAATCCTCCTCTTTAGCCCTCTTGGTATACTTTGATCTTCAGAGTCTTTAGTCTTTGACCTAGGAAACTTTCAAAATTGCTACTTAGGCTTCAGATTGTTTTCTCTTTCTTCTGATATCAGAGAACACTCACCACTCACTTTGAAAAGAGGTGCCAGATATATGTACGTGAGTGTGTGCATATATATATGTACATACATATATATGATATATAACATTTTATTTTGTTTTTGGTAGAAGCTTACATAGCAAATTAGGTTTCCATTTACCATTTTCTATACATATTGTTCAGTTACATTTTTCACAATATGTCAATCAGCATTCTCATTATTTTCACTATGATTATTTCATTGTCACTAATCTAACTTCCCTGCGCCCCCTCCCCATTACCTTCTTATCTCTGCTTTAAGATAAATGTTGACCATTTGGTTTCATATAAATGATACATTTTTTTAAAGAGCTTATTACTCAATGGTGGTATTGTTTATTTTCTGATCCGATCTTTTATTTAGTTGGAAGTTGACCATTGGGAGTAGTTTCAGCTCCAAGTTTAAAGGGTGTCTTAGGGGGACAGTGTCAGAGGTTCCTCTAGTGTCTGTCTACTGGTTCAGTAAGATTGGCTTTTCTTTTTTTTTAAGAATTTGAGTTTTGTTCCACATTTTTAGCCCATTCTATACAGTTCCATCTATTGTGTCCCTGGTCGGAATGATCAGCAATGGTAACTGGAACTATGTAGCTCTTCTGGTCGAGGATGTGGTTTGTGTGGGCTCTTACTCCTTTAAAGTAGCTTCTTCTTTCAGTGTTTGGTTTCCTTCTTTCCCTTTTGCTCCAGATGAGCAGACATAAATAGTTGTGTCTTAGGTGGCCACTCACAAGCTTTTAAGACCCCAGATGCTACTCACCAAGCTAAGATGTAGAACATAAACCTTATAAACTACATTATGCCACTTGATCGAGTTTTCCTACAAGACTGCGATCCTAAGCTTTCAAAAATAGTAAACCAATCCTGTGAGGTTTTTGGGTATGTCCAAGAAGTATCAGTGACTATGCCACATGTGTTTTATTATATATATGAATATATATGCAACTCAAACCCGTACATATACATGCCTGCAGATACATCTATGTATGCACATGCATGTACTCACACATGCCTCCCTATACACATATATGCATACATATCTGCCTATGTAAACTCACACGTATTTTTTGGTTGTTATTGCTATTGTTGCAAAATTATATATCTTATAAAAAAAAAATAGTCTTTACAAAAAACATCCTTTATTCATGTGTACTTCTTAGTGTCATCATTTACCTTGGTCAAGTTGTGCAGATTTCACAAGCATTAAGTATTGCCTTTGCCATCTCCAAAAATAACAAGTGTCTACTATCGAGAAAGTTACTCTCCCTCCCTCGTTCTCCCATTCGTGATAACCACCAAAGAACATTGGTTTCTGTATGTATACTTGCTCTTGATTTTTAAAAAAGTGAGATCATACAATATTTGTCCTTTTGTGATTGACTTATTTCACTCAGCATGATGTCCTCCAGATTCATCCATGTTAGGACCCAGATATCTTGCTAATTTCTCTGATTTTTTTCTCCAGGATCTTCATTGTATAATTTCTCATTAGTTTCAGATTCAGATCCCCGAATCTTTGAAGAATAAAAACTAAATATTTTCAAGTTTTTATCTATTGAGGAAAATTAATCTGAATTTTCTAACTCACCAAGTTAGAAGTGAAAAAGCTCTATCTAGACTTATTTTTCCTTTGTTTATTTTTTCCTCTTCATCCCTATGTTCTATTTTTCTTCCTGGAAAATTGAGCATCTCAGAAACTAAAAAAATCTTACCATGTTCTATGCTGTCTTAATTCTTCAGTGCTGCTGTAAAAGAAACACAACAAGTGGGTGGCTTTAAAGAAGAGAAATTTATTTTCTCACAGTCTGGATGCTAAAAGTCTAAAACAGGGTTGTGTAGATCCTTCCTTGTTGGCAGCCTTAGACTTTCTGTGGTTCTTGTTGGTACTTGCATGTAGTTGATACAACTGTCTTCCCAATTTTGTGCTCCAGTCTGTATCTAATCTGCTGTGTTTAGAACTCAGAAATGCTTAGGTTTAGGGCACACCCTACACTGATGTGATCTTATTAACATAACAAAGAAAACCCTATTTCCAAGCAGAATTATATCCACATGTATAGAGTTTAGGATTTCAATACATATTTTGGAAGGAACAAAATTCAATCCGTAATGAATGCAAAAGTTATTAAAATAACATGATACGTTTATAATCACCACTTTCTCATGACCTACCCACTTTCTCAACAGTTATAATATGACTTTTGGGTACCTAACATTTAGGGGTTCTATTCAAATTGGTTCCTTAAAGATAACTGAATTTTTACAACTAAAATTGGTGATTCAAAATCTATTGATAAAGTCAAACCCTAGTAAAAGTTTCTCAGTCCTTACCCTGCAAGCTATCATATATTTTTTGACCCTTTGGGTCACTCTTTTCATTTTGATTTGGCACATATGAATTACCATTATTGGATTCATTTCTTACTTTCTAAATTATTTTCCTCCTCCTATGTTTCCTAAAGCTCTATTTATTTTCCCTTTACACATCTTTCTTTGTAGTTTTAAAGTATAAAATCATTATGCATTAGTTTAGGGGAAGTTTTTGATTTTCTCCAAAGTGTCCTGCAAAATGTTGGTTTTTGATGATAATTATCAATAAAATTGCATAGTTTTCTTGCCTTTATACCTGTTCAGCACAAGTCATTTGTTCATGCTCACTATCTGCAGTAGCCAGGACTCTGCGTGTTCTGTTGCAATGGAGAAAACCTTTTAGATCCCTTTTTTTGTAGGTGACAATTACTTTCTGATTGAATTCTAAGCTGAAAATAAATTTGACACATTTTCTGCAATACCTCCTCCCAGAAAGAGATGGGAATCATCTAAATGCCATTATTATTTAATCATTTCATGTACAATATTGTATAGATTTATAGTTAGCAAACCTGACTGATTTTTTGAGGCATATATGAGTCATATATATATATATATTTTTTTTTTCCAATAATGAACACTAGGGTATAACCTGAATGTATTCCTAAGAATAGAGCCAAAAATTTCTTGTTGTGACACTATTTTGTTTGTCTTTTAACTTCCTGCCATAATTGTCAGAATCAGTTGGGATTGGGATTTGCTAGAGTAGACTGCTTATACTTCTCAAACCAAATCTCGTAGACCCCAAATTTAACACTTCAGTTTTTTACTTATTGCATGCCACATCCTGATCTGTCTCTCCTTAAATCCATATTTTTATTAATTACTTCACAGTCCCTAGTCACCTAGACTTGTAATGGCAAATAAACCTATCACTGACTTTTCTCTCTCCTGCCTTCGCCTCCCAAATTTCCATCCAGCCTCCAAGACATATTGTTTTTCCACAAGATTTCTCTCATCTGCCTGCTCCTTTGTGTTCCCAGTGTAACTGCACTAGTTCAACTCCCATTTTCCTTCCTAAGAATTTTTTAAGAGCACATTCTTCCTAACACCAAGATCGACTCCACATAATGCATCCTCCATCCAAATCTTCAAAAACCATACCTTAACTTTAGCATGACTTTCTCAAAGATTTTGAAAAACTCTCCGTTTCCTACAATGTAAAGTGATTGTTTATAGGCTGCCATTCAAAACCTGCTCCTACCTGGTCACGATATACCTTTTACCTTTGTGTTTCCCTGTATTTATATGTTTATTTTTGCCTTCTTGTAACTACTTGTTAGTCTATTTCCCAAAACACATTTAGTACTTTTTAGCTTTTGTATGTTTGCTTATAGCATTCTGTCATCTGGTTTGTTCTTCCTCTTTCTCTCTCTGCTCAAACATTACATATCTTTCAAAGTAAATTTCACCTTCCTCATATCTTACTTGCTCTCACATAGCTGCAGTGATGCATTTGTCTTCAAAATTTTATTACCTATGTCATAGATATTTTGCGTGTAGCTTTACTGCTTTCATTGTTTGTAAGCTCAGTAAAAGTTGAAACTGTAAATTATTCAGTTTTCTCTGCTCCAGAATCCCTGGCATGATGCCTTGCCCACAATGAGGGCTCAGTAATTTACGGAATAAATTGGTGCTTGCATGAATAAATGGCTAGACTGAGACTCATAAAACAACAGTAAGATGACTACCCAGCCATCACTAAAATTTGCTCACAAGATTCTAAGGGGGGAAATTGGGAGTAATAGAGCAACAAACATATTAATATTATCTAAGAATTATTTCACTTTTATGAGATGAATAGCAATTGTGTTTGCTTTCATTTATACCGGGATTGTCTCAAGGGCATAACCTCATAATGAACACAATGACAGAGAATATAGAATGCTCTACTTAGTGCTTATTTTAAATGAATTTATTTCCACCCTAACATTTAGGTAAATGAATTCTAAATGTAAAATATTGCCCAGACCTGGGCAACAGGCTGATTTTTTATAAATAATTCTTATCTGGAAAACAATAACTATTTTTAGTATTAGGAAACTAATATTTATAGATTTGATGGATAATTTCTGGAAGCACGTCATACAATACTTTTGTGGCAGTCTCAAGCAAAAATGAGCACTTAATGCTGCATTCGTGATGTAGAACATTAGCAACTTGCTCTTCAAAATACTTGTCCTTTACTGAAGAAAAGTGTTCCTTTGAAGCCATATGAATGACCCGCTTCTTAATAAAATAGTAACATAAAAAAAAATTTATTTTTTATACATATGCTGGTGGTCCTTGTGGTGCAGTGGTTAAAGAGCTCAGTTGTTAATCAAAAGGCTGGCAGTTCAAACCCACCAGCCAACCTTTGGAAACCCTCTGGGGCAGCTCTACTCTGTCTTATCTATAGGTAGCTATGAGTTGGACTCAACCACAATAGGTTTTTATACCTATGCTATTTAAACACAAAAATTTTAGTCTGCACATTGTCAAAAGAAAATATTAAAAAGTTGTATGCTATTAGAAGAGTATATTTCATTGGCCAAATCTGTTATAAAAGACTTGTTTAAAGTGTTAAACACTGAAGATGTCACTTTGAGGACTAAAGTGAGCCTGACCTAAGCCATGGTATTTTCAATCACCTCATGAGCATGTGAAAGCTAGACAGTGAATAAGGAAGACCAAAGAAGAATTGATGCATTTGAATTATGGTGTTGGTGAAGAATATTGAATATGCCTTGGACCGTCAAACAAACAAATCTTAGAAGAGGTACAACCAGAGAATGCTCCTTAGAAGCAAGGATGGTGAGACTTCCTCTCACTTACTTTGAACATGTTATCAGGAGGGACCAGTCCTTGGAGAAGGACATCATGCTTGGTAGAGGGTCAGCAAAAAGAGGAAGACTCTCAACGAGATGAATTGACACAGTGGCTGCAACAATGGGCTCAAACATAGCAACAACTGTGAGGATGGTAGAAGATCGGGCAACCTTTCATTCTGTTATACAGAAGGTCGCTATGAGTGAGAACCTACTCAAGGGGACCTAACAACATGTTTAAAGTAGTTAGCTCTGTTTAAAAGTGGACAGGATTTGGAATCTGAATATTTCTGTTTCCAGCAAAGAATCAACAATTATTATGAAAGTCTTTTGCAAAGGACCTGCTAACACACCATCCCATCTTAAAATAAATAAATAAAATTTATGGCATAAAATTTAAGGATGGATTTTAAAATAGTTTAAAAACATAAATGACCTCTGTGAGTTTTCATGGAATTCATATTCAGTTAATCTGACGCACGTTATTTGAATCTTTTTTCCTTACTTTTCTTAGCCTTGTTTTTTTGTTGCTGTTGTTGGTGTTCATGTACCTCCCCCTACTGACCTCTCTATTTTACAGTCCTTTTTTTATTTTACTCACTTCCTTTTTGCCTCCAGCTGTTAGGAACTACTGATGGACAACACTCATTCTTTTTGCTGTCTGTGTTGTTTTTTTCCCCTCTGTATTTTTAGTTTGTTTTTATTTTTACCTATTTACTCCATTCTACCTGTATGCTATATAATTGCTTGATGTGAACCACACAATTGTATGGGATGATAGTTTTCATGTGCCCAAAAGAGCAAGTAAGAATATAGTCCACTGAACTGGAAAGATGGACAATTTTATTTATTTTCTGTAGTAAGAAAGATTCCTTTATTGACAACAGACAAAAAAAAGTCTATATCAAGATGGATAGGACACTAAAAAGTACATTATTGGATTATGTCACTGGGGTTTAGGTTAGACATATCTTTAAGCAGTATTTATGCCATGAATTCTCCATTTTCTTCCAATCTTCTCTTTTCTATGATTAGATTTCCTTTAACAATGTGGTTGCAGCTTTAGGCTTACTCATCCATATCATTTGTGATCCTAAAGAAGACAGTGAGTGCTTTCTGAGAGCAACAATCACTAAGGAACAACTCTGATTAGCTTGGCCAAAGGTGCTAGGTTCCATGTGAGTAATGTCGACAACGTAGTTGACAGATTTACCAGGTGGGACGGAGCAGTTCTAAAAATGAAATCACGCAGGAATGACAACACGTATCTAATAGTGAGTAGGTGGGTGCCTTTCAGTAACTCTAAAAGGATGCATTGGCAAGTAAATATCTGAAAAAACATTCATCTAAAATGGACCAACTGCTAAAATGTTACTTAAAATAGAACATAAATGCTTATTCAAAAGACTAAAGACATTTAGAATTAGCTTTTGTCAATAAGTGCTAACTTGTTTTCTTCTCTGAGATGGATGATCAACTTTCTTGCACGTAAGTCTTTTTAGCTAATACTCCCTAGTCCTTTGCAAAATAACAGCTTTCACATGTCTCTTCTTTTGCATCTATAGAAACAGCTAACTGGAGGGGCTTAATACATCTTTATGCTTACTTTTCTTCACTCAACTAATCTATCACTAACTTCTTTCACTCTTCTGCATATGTCTTGAGTATTTTATCATCATCCTAGCTGTCATAACATTAATTTAGACTCTCAACATAGGGTATGTCTTTTATTGAAATCATACAGTGATCTCAGTGCTTATATTCTTTACCCCTTCTTACCCCTTGTCAAAAGGATGACATTTCTAAAAAACATGTCTAATAAGTTAATCACCTACTTTAAGCCCCTAGATGGGTAGATAGTTCACATCAACTACATTCATGATAACAGCCTCAATTGCATAAACTTTCCTGACCTTTTGTCATCACACTCCTCTGGTGATAGAAAATACTCGTAACTCCTTTCGGTATACTACGATATTAGGTAGCTCCCTATACTGATTGATCCAATCCAAACAAAGCTAATAACGGTCCTTTCAGTTCTCCTTTCCTATCTGTATTTCTACCACTGCATTTACACAGAGTATTTATTTGCTTGCATGTCTTACTCTCATTTCCCACACTAGGCTCTGTGTTTCTGAAGCATGTAAACTATGACCTCGCTACCCAAAAGCGTGCTCCCAGCACCAGCAATATTGGCATCACCTGGAAGATAGAAAGAAAGAATTTTGTGCCCCACCATAGACCTACTATATCATAATGTGAATTTTAACAAAATCTCAGGGCAATCCAAATGTGTTTTATATTTTGAGGAACACTGACCTATGACATATTCTTTGTATTTTTATACCAAGTGTCTAGAAATATTTGATAGATAATACCTGACTTAGTTTTTTTTTTATTAACTTTTATTAAGCTTCAAGTGAACGTTTATAAATCCAGTCTGTCACATATAAGTTTACATACATCTTACTCCGTACTCCCACCTGCTTTTCCCCTCTTGAGTCAGCCCTTTCAGTCTCTCCTTTCGTGACAATTTTGCCAGCTTCCCTCTCTCTCTATCCTCCCATCCCCCCTCCAGACAAGAGGCCAACACACTCTCAAGTGTCCACCTAATATAATTAGCTCACTCTTCATCAGCATCTGTCTCCCACCCGCTGACCAGTCCCTTTCATGTCTGAGGAGTTGTCTTCGGGGATGGTTCCTGTCCTGTGCCGACAGAAGGTCTGGGGAGCATGGCCACCGGGATTCCTCTAGTCTCAGTCAGACCATTAAGTATGGTCTTTTTATGAGAATTTGGGGTCTGCATCCCACTGATCTCCTGTTCCCTCAGGAGTTCTCTGCTGTGCTCCCTGTCAGGGCAGTCATCGATTGTGGCCGGGCACCAACTAGTTCTTCTGGTCTCAGGATGATGTAGATCTCTGGTTCATGTGGCCCTTTCTGTCTCTTGGGCTCCTAGTTGTCGTGTGACCTTGGTGTTCTTCATTTTCCTTTGCTCCAGGTGGGTTGAAACCAATTGATGCATCTTAGATGGCCGCTTGTTAGCCTTTAAGACCCCAGACGCCACATTTCAAAGTGGGATGCAGAATGTTTTCATAATAGAATTATTTTGCCAATTGACATAGAAGTCCCCTCAAACCATTTTCCCCTGACCCCCGTCCCTGCTCCGCTGACCTTTGAAGCATTCATTTTATCCCGGAAACTTCTTTCTTTTGGTCCAGTCCAATTAAGCTGACCTTCCATGTATTGAGTGTTGTCTTTCCCTTCACCTAAAGCAGTTCTTATCTACTGATTAATCAATCAAAAACCCTCTCCTGCCCTCCCTCCCTCCCCCCTTCGTAACCACAAAAGTATGTGTTCTTCTCAGTTTTTACTATTTCTCAAGATCTTATAATAGTGGTCTTATACAATATTTGTCCTTTTGCCTCTGACCAATTTCGCTCAGCATAATGCCTTCCAGGTTCCTCCATGTTATGAAATGTTTCAGAGATTCGTCACTGTTCTTTATCGATGCGTAGTATTCCATTGTGTGAATATACCACAATTTATTTACCCATTCATCCATTGATGGACACCTTGGTTGCTTCCAGCTTTTTGCTATTGTAAACAGAGCTGCAATAAACATGGGTGTGCATATATCTGTTTGTATGAAGGCTCTTGTATCTCTAGGGTATATTCCGAGGAGTGGGATTTCTGGGTTGTATGGTAGTTCTATTTCTAACTGTTTAAGATAACGCCAGATAGATTTCCAAAGTGGTTGTACCATTTTACATTCCCACCAGCAGTGTATAAGAGTTCCAATCTCTCCGCAGCCTCTCCAACATTTATTATTTTGTGTTTTTTGGATTAATGCCAGCCTTGTTGGTGTGAGATGGAATCTCATTATAGTTTTAACTTGCATTTCTCTAATGGCTAATGATCGAGAGCATTTTCTCATGTATCTGTTGGCTGCCTGAATATCTTCTTTAGTGAACTGTGTGTTCATATCCTTTGCCCACTTCTTGATTGGGTTGTTTGTCTTTTTGTGGTTGAGTTTTGACAGAATCATGTAGATTTTAGAGATCAGGCGCTGGTCTGAGGTGTCATAGCTGAAAATTCTTCCCAGTCTGTAGGTGGTCTTTTTACTCTTTTGGTGAAGTCTTTAGATGAGCATAGATGTTTGATTTTTAGGAGCTCCCAGTTATGTGGTTTCTCTTCGTCATTTCTAATAATGTTTTGTATTCTGTTTCTGCCTTGTATTAGGGTTCCTAATGTTGTCCCAATTTTTTCTTCCATGACCTTTATCGTTTTAGTCTTTATGTTTAGGTCTTTGATCCACTTGGAGTTAGTTTTTGTGCATGGTGTGAGGTATGGGTCCTGTTTCATTCTTTTGCAAATGGATATCCAGTTATGCCAACACCATTTGTTAAAAAGACTATCTTTTCCCCAATTAACTGACACTGGTCCTTTGTCAAATATCAGCTGCTCATATGTGGATGGATTTATATCTGGGTTCTCAATTCTGTTCCATTGGTCTATGTGCCTGTTGTTGTACCAGTACCAGGCTGTTTTGACTACTGTGGCTGTATAATAGGTTCTGAAATCAGGTAGAGTGAGGCCTCCCACTTTCTTCTTCTTTTTCAGTAATGCTTTGCTTATCCGGGGCTTCTTTCCCTTCCATATGAAATTGGTGATTTGTTTCTCTATCCCCTTAAAATATGACATTGGAATTTGGATCGGAAGTGCGTTACATGTATAGATGGCTTTTGGTAGAATAGACATTTTTACTATGTTAAATCTTCCTATCCATGAGCAAGGTATGTTTTTCCACTTAAGTATGTCCTTTTGAATTTCTTGTAGTAGAGCTTTGTAGTTTTCTTTGTATAGGTCTTTTACATCCTTGGTAAGATTTATTCCTAAGTAGTTTATCTTCTTGGGGGCTACTGTGAATGGTATTGATTTGGTTATTTCCTCTTTGGTGTTCTTTTTGTTGATGTAGAGGAATCCAAGTGATTTTTGTATGTTTATTTTATAACCTGAGACTCTGCCAAACTCTTCTATTAGTTTCAGTGGTTTTCTGGAGGATTCCTTAGGGTTTTCTGTGTATATAATCATGTCATCTGCAAATAGTGATAACTTTACTTCCTCCTTGCCGATCCGGATACCCTTTATTTCTTTGTCTAGCCTAATTGCCCTGGCTAGGACTTCAAGTACGATGTTGAATAAGAGCGGTGATAAAGGGCATCCTTGTCTGGTTCCCGTTCTCAAGGGAAATGCTTTCAGGTTCTCTCCATTTAGAGTGATATTGGCTGTTGGCTTTGCATAGATGCCCTTTATTATGTTGAGGAATTTTCCTTCAATTCCTATTTTGGTAAGAGTTTTTATCATAAATGGGTGTTGGACTTTGTCAAATGCCTTTCCTGCATCAATTGATAAGATCATGTGGTTTTTATCTTTTGTTTTATTTATGTGATGGATTACATTAATGGTTTTTCTGATATTAAACCAGCCTTGCATACCTGGTATAAATCCCACTTGATCAGTGTGAATTATTTTTTTGATGTGTTGTTGGATTCTATTGGCTAGAATTTTGTTGAGGATTTTTGCATGTATGTTCATGAGGGATATAGGTCTGTAGTTTTCTTTTTTTGTAATGTCTTTACCTGCTTTTGGTATCAGGGAGATGGTGGCTTCATAGAATTAGTTGGGTAGTATTCCGTCATTTTCTATGCTTTGAAATACCTTCAGTAGTAGTGGTGTTAACTCTTCTCTGAAAGTTTGGTAGAACTCTGCAGTGAAGCCGTCCGGGCCAGAGCTTTTTTTTGTTGGGAGTTTTTTGATTACCGTTTCAATCTCTTTTTTTTTTATGGGTCTATTTACTTGTTCTACTTCTGAATGTGTTAATTTAGGTAGGTAGTGTTTTTCCAAGAATTCATCCATTTCTTCTAGGTTTTCAAATTTGTTAGAGTACAATTTTTCATAGTAATCTGAAATGATTCTTTTAATTTCTTTTGCTTCTGTTGTGATGTGGTCCTTCTTGTTTCTTATTCGGGTTATTTGTTTCCTTTCCTGTATTTCTTTAGTCAGTCTAGCCAATGGTTTATCAATTTTGTTAATTTTTTCAAAGAACCAGCTTTTGGCTTTGTTAATTCTTTCAATTGTTTTTCTGTTCTCTAATTCATTTAGTTCAGCTCTAATTTTTATTATTTGTTTTCTTCCAGTGCCTGATGGGTTCTTTTGTTGCTCACTTTCTATTTGTTCAAGTTGTAGGGACAGTTCTCTGATTTTGGCTCTTTCTTCTTTTTGTATGTGTGCATTTATCGATATAAATTGGCCTCTGAGCACTGCTTTTGCTGTGTCCCAGAGGTTTTGATAGGAAGTATTTTCATTCTCGTTGCATTCGATGAATTTCCTTATTCCCTCCTTGATGTCTTCTATAACCCAGTCTTTTTTCAGGAGGGTATTGTTCATTTTCCAAGTATTTGATTTCTTTTCCCTAGTTTTTCTGTTACTGATTTCTAGTTTTATGGCCTTGTGGTCTGAGAGGATGCTTTGTAATGTTTCGATGTTTTGGATTCTGCCAAGGTTTGTTTTATGACCTAATATGTGGTCTATTCTAGAGAATGTTCCATGTGCGCTAGAAAAAAAAGTGTATTTTGGAGCAGTTGGGTGGAGAGTTCTGTATAAGTCAAGGAGGTCAAGTTGGTTGATTGTTGTAAGCAGGTCTTCCGTGTCTCTATTGAGCTTCTTACTGGATGTCCTGTCCTTCTCCGATAGTGGTGTGTTGAAGTCTCCTACTATAATTGTGGAGGTGTCTATCTCACTTTTCAATTCTGTTAAAATTTGATTTATGTATCTTGCAGCCCTGTCATTGGGTGCATAAATATTTAATATGGTTATGTCTTCCTGATCAAGTGTCCCTTTTATCATTATATAGTGTCCTTCTTTATCCTTTGTGGTGGATTTAAGTCTAAAGTCTATTTTGTCAGAAATTAATATTGCTACTCCTCTCCTTTTTTGCTTATTGTTTGCTTGATATATTTTCTTCCATCCTTTGAGTTTTAGTTTGTTTGTGTCTCTAAGTCTAAGGTGTGTCTCTTGTAGGCAGCATATAGATGGATCGTGTTGCTTTATCCAGTCCGTGACTCTCTGTCTCTTTATTGGTGCATTTAGTCCATTTACATTCAGAGTAATTATAGATAAATAAGTGTTTAGTGTTGTCATTTTGATGCCTTTTCATGTGTGTTGTTGGCCATTTCATTTTTCCACATACTTTTCTGTGCTGAGGCGTTTTTCTTAGTAAATTGTGAGATCCTCATTTTCAGTGTTTGACTTTATGTTAGTTGAGTCGTTACGTTTTTCTTGAGTTATGGAGTTGTTATACCTTTTTGTGGTTACCTTATTATTTACCCCTATTTTTCTAAGTAAAAACCTAACTTGTATCATTCTGTATCGCCTTGTATCACTCTCCATCTGGCAGTTCAATGCCTCCTATATTTAGTCCCTCTTTTTGATTATTGTGATCTTTTACCTATTGACTTCCATGATTCCCTGTCATGTGTATTATTTTATTTATTTTTTTTTTTTTTAAATTAATCTTAATTTGTTTGTTTTTGTGATTTCCCTATTTGAGTTGATATCAGGACATTCTGTTTTGTGACCTTGTATTGTGCTGGTACCTGATATTATTGGTTTTCAGACCAAACAATATCCTTTAGTATTTCTTGTAGCTTTGGTTTTTGCAAATTCTCTAAACTTGTGTTTATCTGTAAATATCTTAATTTCTCCTTCATATTTCAGAGAGAGTTTTGCTGGATATATGATCCTTGGCTGGCAGTTTTTCTCCTTCAGTGTTCTGTATATGTCGTCCCATTCCCTTCTTGCCTGCATGGTTTCTGCTGAGTAGTCTGAACTTATTCTTATTGATTCTCCCTTGAAGGAAACCTTTCTTTTCTCCCTGGCTACTTGTAAAATTTTCTCTTTATCTTTGGTTTTGGCGAGTTTGATGATAATATGTCTTGGTGTTTTTCTTTTGGGATCAATCTTAAATGGGGTTCGATGAGCATCTTGGATAGATATCCTTTCGTCTTTCATGATGTCAGGGAAGTTTTGTGTCAGGAGTTCTTCAACTATTTTCTCTGTGTTTTCTGTCCCCCCTCCCTGTTCTGGGACTCCAATCACTCGCAAGTTTTCCTTCTTGATAGAGTCCCACATGATTCTTAGGGTTTCTTCATTTTTTTTAATTCTTTTATCTGATTTTTTTTCAGCTATGTTGGTGTTGATTCCCTGGTCCTCCAGATTTCCCAGTCTGCATTCTAATTGCTCGAGTCTGCTCCTCTGACTTCCTAGTGCATTTTCTAATTCTGTAATTTTATTGTTAATCTTTTGGATTTCTACATGCTGTCTCTCTATGGATTCTTGCAACTTATTAATTTTTCCACTATGTTCTTGAATAATCTTTTTGAGTTCTTCAACAGTTTTATCGGTGTGTTCCTTGGCTTTTTCTGCAGTTTGCCTTATTTCGTTTGTGATGTCTTGAAGCATTCTGTAAATTAGTATTTTATATTCTGTATCTGATAATTCCAGGATTGTATCTTCATTTGGGAAAGATTTTGATTCTTTTGTTTGGGGGGTTGGAGAAGCTGTCATGGTCTGCTTCTTTATGTGGTTTGATATCAACTGCTGTCTCCGAGCCATCACTGGGAAACTAGTTTTTCCAGAAAATCCGCTAAAAAAAAATGCAGTCAGATCCCTATCAGAGTTCTCCCTCTGGCTCAGGCTATTTGGATGTTAATGAAGCCACCTGGGAAGGGTAGGGGAGGGATCAGAGAGATAGGAGAGTAGCACCTCAGAATATAGCCAGAGTTGCTTGTCTTGCTTGGAATGACTATTATATCTGAGATTTCCACGGGGTGCGTCGCCTATGTGTGCTGGCTGTGTGGAGATTGCCCCCGGGGGGTCTGGCCCACTGGAGTCACGGTCAGATCCTCCGCTGCCAGCCTGGGACAGTGCACTCCCGACTCCAAAATCAGTCACTGCCTCCCGGGGACTCCCCGTCCCGCCTACCGCATCGCCGCTCCGCCCCCGCGAACCGGCTGGGCTCCCTCTCGGGGTCAGCTCAGGCGAGCGGAGAAGCTCCCCGCGCCTGCGCCGCAACCACGCGTCCCAGCTGGGATGCCACTCTCCCCGCTCCAAGACCCGTCACTGTCTCCCGGGGCATTCTCCCACCGGCTGCGTCGCCACGCCGCCCACGCAAACTGGCTGGGCCCCCCCGGGGTCAGTTCAGGGGGGTGGAGCTGCTTCCGGCACTGCGTCGCCACGCCCCCAGCGCGAACCGGCTGGGCCCCCTCTCGGGGTTAGTTCAGGGGGGTGGAGCAGCTCCCCGTACCCGCTCCCCTCCTAAATCCCGGTGGGACAGCTCCCCATCTGGGACGCTGTTCTCCCCGCTCCAAGACCAGTCACTGCCTCCCGGGGACTTTTCCCACCGGCTGCACTGCCACGCCGCCCACGCAAACCGGCTGGGCCCCCTCCCGGAATGAGTTTGGGGGCCAGGGCTAGGCCTTTGTTTGTGCCATCTGCCGCCCTGGGCTTTGCCCCAAATCGGGCTCTGAAGGTCACCTGACTGGTACGCTGGCTCCAGGCTCTGAAAACAATTGCTGCCTCTCCGTATTTGTTCATTCTCCGTCTCTAAATCTGTGTTTGTTGTTCAGGGTTCATAGATTGTTATGTATGTGATCGATTCAGTTGTTTTTCCGAGTCTTTGTTGCAAGAGGGATCCGCGGTAGCGTCCACCTAGTCCTCCATCTTGGCCCCACCTCAGTTTTTCGATTTATTTGAAATGAAAGCAGTCGATTCCTGTGTTTGTTTGTTTGTTTGAGCCTTACTGGAAAAGAAAAAGAATACGCTCTTCCTGGAAATACCATATCAGGGGCCTTGCCTCCGAAGAAGATAAAGATCCTGTGATACGTATACCCAGACAACAGATTAAATATTTGACTACATCTCTTCGAATACCTGAAAATGGTCCTCCTACTTCCGGTAAGCTAACCAGAGCTGTCATGGAAGAAAAAGTATTAGAGAGAAACATATTAGTGAGAGTTCAATCTGAGATGCGGACTCTTGCAGTGTATTGATTGCACTATTGGCCTCCAATTTTACAGCCTTTGCTAATGGCCTCCCACACTGACTCTAGGCTTGGATTCCCCAGATGTGATTGTTTCCATTAATGGACTAGCAGCACATTTGATGCATGCAAATGCTGTGCACTCCCGTTTCTTTTCTGTTGTCCCTTTCCCTTCATTATCAGGATGAGGACCAGAGTCCTGTAGGCCCAGCTGTGCCAGGCAAGGCCACAGACATGACAGAAGGTCTAGCCGAGATCATCAATGCTGCCATCTTGTAGCTGACAAGCAGCTGACTAGAGGCACATGAGTGAGCCTCACTGATCTCAACTCGGGTGAGCAGAATTGTCCTGTCAACACAGAGAGTTAGGAGAAAAAATATCTATTAATAAAAAAAATAATATCTTGTTATAAACCACTGAGGTTTTTAGCTGTTTGTTATGCAGCATTATTATGGTAACGAGTAACTGCTAAAGCAATGGAATGTGGCTCAAGTAGATTCATTTTCAGTTGTAGTGGTTCATTTGCAACTTGGAAAAATTTTTACAATGTTTAAACTTAAAAACTCTTTCATGAAAAGTACTATTTGTACTAAAAATCCCAATATATTTATCAATAATAATATGAATTAAAAAAACAGTTGTTTATGAATATGATAAAACTGCTTTTTAAAGTCTTTAAATATCTGTAGAAATTTGCTTAAACTTTCTTAATTTTCTTCTAGTTGTTCTATCTCTATCCCTGGGTTTGGAAGGTCTGATAAGATTGCTTTGTAATTATTGAAGAGTAGCTGACATGAATACACACATAAGCACACACAGACACACACACACACCCATATACAATGAATGTGTATGTATTGAAGGAAATGTGTATTTGCTTAATTTTTTAAGAGTTGTTTAATAAAGTACTTATAATTAAATGCAATATGATTATTTCCAATTATTTATAAGAAAGAAATCAGATGAGACATATAAATATTGGTTTAAAAGGAAAGGGAGAATATTTTTTAATCATGATTTTTGATATTTTTTTAAATCTTCTCTTTGATTTAACATTTTAAAAGGGACTTGTGGTGCATAATTTTTATTTTCATGGCCAAGATTTATACTTTGACCAGAAGTGGGGGAACTAATGAGAACCACATAACTATAGCAAGAAATACATTAGGGATGCAAATGAGGCAGTTGTATAAGTAGACACATCTAAGACATGGAGGACAGAGGATTATTGGCAATGTGAACAATTTTTCCCTTAAGTTCTCATAATTCTTAATCAGAAAGGCTATCCTTTAGAATACGGTTTTGCTATTTAATCATTTATAACTTTCAGATGATTTTGAATTGTATTTATTAAAAAAAAAAAAAATCAAGGAGTTTGAGAAATCCAGTGTCTGGGCATGTGTCTTTATAATACCTGAGTAACAATCAGATAACGTATTCACTCATCACCTCAAGTGAGAAAACAATGAAAATTACTTTTGCCTAAATTTACATATTATTTCAGTGAAATATATCAGTCAGACGTTGGCCAAGGTTTGGACGTGGGACATGATGGAGGGGTGGAAAAGAAGGTAGCTAACACTCACAGCACCTGGGGTATGGATTTATCATATTGGCAACAGTAACCTGGGCAGACCTATGTAGTCAACACTCACAGCACCTGGGGAATGGATTTATCATTGGCAACAGTAACCTGGGCAGACCTAGGTAGTCGCTTCTGACCATAATTCTGCAGCTGTAATCCCTGCATAGTACTCCCCTTTGTCCATCTCTGCAGTCAGGTTTTCCTCACTCTTGGTGCTTCAGTCGTTTGTGATTCTCTTCTCCAGATGTGAAGCAGATATTACTGCTTGTCATCCATTCTGCTCAAATGGGATGAAATAAGAATAAATTTGAATGAAATCACTAAGTGCTTTCCAAGTAACATTCTATCACAATTATTGCTGATGTTTTCTCCTATCTGATCTTCAGGGTATACTCTACTACTTATTATATATAGTACTATATAGTAGGCTTTCATCAGTTTCTGCTTTGCCTGAGTACTCCAAATTTTATCAACAATTGTTTTTGTTGTTGTCATTAGGTGCTCTCTAGCCGGTTCCGACTCATAGAGACCACATAGACAGAAGGAAACACTGCCCGGTCCTGTGCTACCCTCACAATTGTTATTATGCAAGAGCCCATTGTTGCAGCCACTGTGTCAGTCCATCTTATTGAGGCTCTTTTTCTTTTCTGCCTACCCTCTACTTTACCAAGCACGATGTCCTTCTCCAGGGACTGGTCCCTCCTGACAACATGTCCAAAGTATGTAAGACTCAGTCTCACCATCCTTGCCTCTAAGGAGCATTCTGGCAGCACTCCTTCCAAGACAGATTTGCTCTTTCTTTTGGCAGTCCGTGGTATGTTCAATTAGATTACAGCAACTGAATCCTTAATCACTAAAAAGTAGAACAAACTTTTCTTGCTTACACTAGTTAATAAAAGGTGGTAAATTTTATTAATGCACCTTATATATTTTTAATAATAGAATTATAAAATGTTTCATTTATCGTCTAGATTTTTTTAATAACCACTTTTGTAAAATAAAATAATTATGCTTTAGTGGCCTTTTCTGTAATTGAATCTTCTAGTACATTGGTGACATTAATTCAAGGAAGAAACATGAACTTACTTTTCATGCTGTATTTTCTCTATATCCGTATAAACTAAGATTTCCACACTATAAGAGACTTGCTAAGATTTTCAAGGAAAATATATAAGTGAGTTTGATTCACTTTCTTCCTTAACTGTCGTAATTGTTTACTAAACATTGCATGTCATATTTAAGAAAGTAGAGTTCTCAAGATTATGTTAGGCAGAACCTCAAGGATGCAGTGTTGTTTTCGTACACTTTTAATTCCAGTTCAGAGAAACAGTGCATTGCTAATAACAGTAGCACAACAATGCTGTTTGTAATATTATAAAATGATTACTGAAAAATTCATCAAGCTTCAACCCAAATCATGTAAGCATGTCATTAAGAGAGAAGACATAAACTTTTAAAATTGTATAAAATTCAATATTTCAGAAATATTGTTTTGTATCAATACATGATAGACTTCTACAGTTTAATTTCAATTTTATGAAAATTTTAAAACTACCTATATTTTATTTGTCATTTTTAGGTATTAAAACCCTCTATTATTTTATCATTTATTATGCTTTTATGTAGTGTTTAGTTTAGACAGTGTCCAGAAATTCCTAATACCCTCTTTTCTTTAACAGCTGAAGATGACCAATAAATTTCCTAGCTTATCTACAGATGTTACAAAAGCCGTAAGAAGACTAATAATCTAAGGGCGGAAAAATGACAGACTTCTTGACCTACAGATTACCGTGCCTCTACACACCAGCTGATATACTTCATTATAGATTGCAAAATGCTATAGCAGCAAGGTGAATTGGTTGCACAACAATTATCTTCTGATATAAAGAAAACTGGCAATTTGGAGAAATTAGAACAAAAGCCACTTATTTAACCAAAACACACAAATAAAAAATGTAGAATACACACACGCGCATGCACATATACACACACACACACAAGCAACCAGCCTAAATATTGGAGCTTATTTCTCAAGATGCTTGTCTCTTTCATTTATATCATCAGCTTTTCTGTATAAATTGAATTATATTTTCATGTATATTTCTACTTCATAAGCTGGTAGTAAAAACCAATGAAGACTAGCATTATGATATTATTATTGGTTCCCTTTTTTGTTTTTTCTTCAAAGCTTTATGCAATTATGAAAACTAGATAATGAATTTTGCAACATATTGGTAATCTTGGTCCTAAAATGACAGCTAAATATAAGGAATATAAATGCAATTATTTCAGATAAAAAAATAATTTTTTTAAGTAAGTCATTAATCAGAATTTATTTACCAACTACGTTTTTTTTTTATATGTCAAATATTGTCTATACAGAATTTCCTTCATCTCTCATATTTATACTTTGCAGTTTTAGAAATCAACAAGATAAATATCCAAAATAATATATTACCTTTTGATAGAAATGAAACAAGTTTGGCTCTTCTAAATAAGGGCTATTTTGAAAGAAATGACAAAAATGGAATTATGCTGAGAACACATCAAGACCCAAGATAATATTTTCGAGTTAAAAAAGATAGTCTTTTCAGAGTTAAAAAAAAAAAAGTTGTTTATGGAATTTTATAAGAAGACCAAAAGAATATAGAGTCTCATGGGATCTCTAAAGTCATGATAAGCAAATTACAAGATGAAAAATAATTTTCACACCACTATTTTGTGATATAATGGGTATATATTAGTGATATATATAAATTGCTTTGTGTCTTTCAAATGTGATTACAAATAACTTATGAAAGTCTGGTACTTGATTAGGTCAAAGGCCTTAAAGATAAACAGTCCAGGGACTGATAAAAAAGGAAAAGAAAAAACTTTTAAAGGCCAACCACAGAAATTTCCCTGCCAATAATCCCTTATTATCTCAGCTGGGGATCTTGAGTTAGAGTCTTCCTGCCAACAGTGGTGTCACTAAGCGGGTGTGGCGGGGGGATGGACCTTACCAGGTGACACAGTCAGAAGGGTTGGCACCAAAATCATTTTTTTTATAAAAACATTCCTATAGTTAGTTATAGCAACAAAAACATTTTTTTGGGAGCCTGGCTTACATGTATACTTACAGGGCTAAAACTCTACGCTAATTTACTTTTGAACCTTCTAATGTGCTCCAGTCAGAGCTGTGATTATTACTCAATTACAATGACTCTTTGAAGCAATGATTTCGTCTGCATGTGTTACAAGCATACGCCGTTATTTTCATCGCTTCTGGTGTTTTTATAGTCACAGATTTTGTCAAATTTTCTGGTGTTTTAGCTACAATATTGTAGCACTTAGTATTTCCGAACCTAGATCAGTAACTGCGGTGTGATGGATTGCTTTTCTGTGGCCTTTCTTGCCATGGTCTTCTAACTCCTGCCCAGGTGATTGGGTGGGACTGTATTACAGGGTAATTGTGGCCCACCAAGAGGACTGGGCTTGAAATGAGCCACTCTAGAGACAGAAAGAGAAGATCCCACCACCACCAAGGAAGAACAGCCAGGAACAGAGAATGCTAGTTTTATATCCAGTACATGTTAACCATGAGATAATGGACAAGTTAATATCTGTAATACTCAACTTTCCCATATTTAAAATTAGAGTAATGGTTGAAACTGCCACATAGGATCATTGAGAATATTAAATTTTATTGGTGTTACCAAAAGAAAAAGAAAAAAAAAAATGTTGCCTTTGAGTCAATTCTGACTCATAGCAACCCTATAGAACAGGGTAGAATTGTTCCATAGGGTTTCCAAGGAGCAGCTGGTACATTCAAACTGCCAACCTTCTGGTTAGCAGCCTGAGCTCTTAACCACTGCACCACCAGGGCTCCTGCTGTTGGTGTTAGTTGCCATCAAATCTGGCCCCAACTCCTGGGGATCCCATGCATAATGGAAAAAAACACTGCCCAGTCCTGTGCCAGCCCCATGATCAGTTACGTATCAGACCTTTGTGATCCATGGGCTTTTCAGTGGCTGATTTTCAGAAATTTATCCCCAGGCCCTTCTTCCTAGTCTATTCTAGTCTGAAAGTTCTGCTGAAACCTGTTCAGCATCATAACAACATGCAAGTTTCCACTAACAGATCGGCGGTGGCTGCACGTGACGTGCATTGGCCAGGAATTGAACCCAGGTCTTCCAAATGGAAGTGAGAATTCTACCACTGAACCACCAAAGTGATATTAAATAAGTTCCTGCATTTAGCACAATTGCTGGTGTACTACAGTTTCTGACAAAAAATAGATATTTATATATACATACATATTACATTTTGTCATTAGGTAAGTTTCTACTATATTCCAGGCAATGTTTTTTACAATTTAGTAATTTATTCCAAATCATTACAATAGCCCTGAAGATTGGTATCATTAGCCTCATTATACAGATGGGGAACTTGAGGCTTAAAAGATAATTTGTTGCTCAAATTTACATGTTTAATAAGTCATTTCTTGGAAGTAGGACCTATGTCCAATTTTTGTTTTGTTTTGTTCCAGAGGTGTAATTGGGAACAAGAATATTGATAGGAAAGTACATCTCAATTGTGTGCAAGGCCCTTTTCAGACACTGATAGAATGTGTATCTAGTTGTGGATCTGGTACTTCCTGAAGGATTTGGGGAAGAACACCTGTCTCTAGCTTTGCAAATAGTGGAACAGTGGTTAAGAACTTGGCTGCTAACCGAAAGGTCGACAGTTCGAATCCACCAGCCACTTCTTGGGAACCATGTGGGGCAGTTCTACTGTGTCCTATAGGTTTGCTATGAGTCCAAATTGACTCCATGGCAAAGAGTTTTGGGTTTTTCTTTGGAGTTTATTTACGTAACAAAATAAATTTTAACACAAAATGTGATTCCTTGAAGGTAAACATTTGTTTTGCACATGTGTCTCTTTTTTTAGAATACAAATTTCCCAGGGTGTGATCAGAAATTAAGACAGTGATTCCTGTTGTCATTGTTGTTAGGTGCCATCGAGTCAATTTTCCAATCCTAGCAACCTCATGTAACAGAGTAGAACTGCTCCCATAGGGTTTTCTAGGCTGTAGTCTTTATGGGAGCAGATTGCCAGGTCTTTCTCCTACAGATTTGCCTGGTGGATTCTGCCAACTCTGCCAATCTTTCTTTTGGAAGCCAACTGCTTAACCATCGAGTCATCAGTGACTCCTAGTGTGACTGTATGTGTATGTGTGTATGAATGTGTTTCCCTGTGTTCATAGTTACCAAGGAAGATTCGTGGCAATACGACAATACTGGGTGCCTAAAACGGTGATGAAAGGGAAACTGACTTAGATCACCAAAGGTGAATGTCAAGTTTCATAATGTTACTCAGTATGTGGCTTGTCTTTTAAAAAAACAAGCCGGTGTTACTCCTATTCCCTGGTCAGGCTTTATTTCCAGACGGTGAAATATTCTTGATTTTACCCTGGAGGTAGCCAGAAAAATCTTAGCCTAGAAGTTCTGTAGCAGACTTGAAGTCAAACAATCTTATGCACCGCAACATCACTTTCTATGAAACTTTTACTATAAAAGAAATGTGAAAAGAGCTTTTGAAGAGTGTTCAGGAAAACGTTAGATTTGTCATCTTAAGCAGTCACGTCCCATAAGAGCATCTTATCTATTGTAATTTATGGTTGTGTTTCTGGCAACCAAGGTAAAACAGTCTCGAAACAAAGTCTTTAGTTACACAAAGGGATTTTCTGAAAATGTAGACAATAATGGCAGAAGGGATAATTTCAAAAAGGTTACCAAATAATAAACTATAAATTCAAAAGTGAGAGTCACGTTCAGATATTTTACTAAAACTTTTATATTTTCACCGCGAGGTAATTACAGGCTTTCATTTGGAAGTCATTATAATGACAACGTTCCCAAGGGAATCTGACTTTTTAACAATATTGAGACGAAATCATAGTAAAGGAAGTAAATTTGACAGTTTGAATCACTAAGAAATAGAAACAGATCTTCAAAACTCCAGAAACTCTCCATGCCAAGGGGAGGATTTTGACTAGTTTAAGGGTTCAAAGCTTAGGTATTGGGAGGACCCTTTCCTTTTTGGCATTTGAGTCTCGCAATTGAAAGAAAAGAAAAGAAAAAAAAAAAAAAAGCTGTAGAGAAATCTCGCAGGGTGAAAGCATCATACAAGTTAAGGTTTTGCTGACTCCTGTTGGGACCATACAAACCCACAAGTCTTCACAGTACATTCTCCACTGAACAAGTGTTGATGAAATGTGTGAGAAGCAAAGCCAGTTCTGCTTCCTCCGAGCTGGAAAACATGTGAAGCAAACACTGGACCGACACAAAGTTAGCCATGAGCCACATACCATTGTCTGAACTCTGAGACAAGGAAGCATTACACATGCGCCTATCCGCACAAGGCCAGAGCTTCCCAGATTTTTGCTAAAGAAGAAACCAAATCTTGGTGATCCAGGGGAACACCCTCCATTCCTCAGTAGCACTGCAGAATTCTAACCACAGAGAAGGACCCACGGAGACTAAAGTCACAAGGAATTGTTAGTAGCAATTGCACGTTTCAAAACTGAAAACTCTGGAATGTGTTTATGGTGTTAGAGACCTGTCGCCCTGCCTGCTCCCCTGCGTTTTTATTTCAGTTGGTATAATCCTTCCTCAGGTTTCACAATTCTAAGACCACAGTGCCAAATGCCATGTGGTTTTAATAAAAGTTTTTTCTGACTCTAAGCAGAAAAACAAAATAATTTTTTTTCCTTGCTTTTAGAGTCCTTCTTTATAAACTTATCTCTCAGGATGATATAGCTATAAATATTTGTTACTTAAAATATGTAATGCCGATAATACTATATATAATAATACTATATTAGATTCGATTATAAATAAGCAATATTTAAATAGAACTCTTAGCCATTTTAAAATTCTTAAATACTGTCTTTCTCTGAAAATGTCAAGTCTAATCAAACGTATAGGTGCGCAAAACTTCCTTGCCTTCCCGGAGTCAATTCAAACTTCTTGCCAATAGATCCCTGTTACAAGTGAGGGTGTGAGTCCTCTCTTGCAAATCTACTGGCAACACAGATATCATGACGTACTTACACGCCCGTTTGTTTTCCTCATGAAATAATACAATTTTAGAGTGATAAATGTTCTCACAAATCATACAATAGATCATGCCAGAAAAGTTGCCAAAGGACCACCTAACAGGAGGGGAAGAGCAGAGCAGAAACCTCGGGAGCAATTTCCTTTAAACTCCTAAGGGTTTTCGGAGCAGCACCAATTTTTTTTTAACGTTAAGCTTCGGGGTAAGATGTGTTTTTAATACAGGGATATGTTCCTTAAAGAAATGCTGAAAAATTATAAGACATGGCGGGGGGAGGGGCGGAGGGAGCACAGACAGGAAGTTTAAAGAACTCGCCAAACAATTAGTGATCCAGCTAAACTTAAAAAACTTAAGGCTGTACCTTAATGTCACGTAGACCACCCACTGCAACCCACATCATTCTGATTTTATTTTTCTTTACTGAATTAAGTGAGAAACCTCCTAAGTATGTACAGCCTACTGTCTTCAATGTACTGAGTTGAACACCATATACTTCAACCTATATTTAACATGAAAGTTCTAAATCTAAGAATAGATAACTTAGTGCTTAGAATTATTTGTATAAACATTGGAAAAAAAAGAAAAAAAACTTAGAAAATATCATCATATGTATTTTAGATTGCTTGGGCACCAAAGGAGCCTAAGTTAATACATACCAGCAAAATAATTTAACTTCCATATGCTTTCATCTTCAATTACTGCAACTTTTATTTAGCATCATAAATGTCCAGTTGAAAAACAGGCAGAATGTTACAGAATAATTTCGAACACACGTATTATAGTTCTTAAAATTCAGATATCTCGATCTGACAAATTTAGTCACAGATAGGATAGTCTTCTTTTAAAATGTATTTCCTTCATTAGGTTGTTTTTTCACACTTTTGTCACATCTTTACGGCATGACAAAATGTCACTTCCACACCCATTCTTCAACTATATCTAAAGATATATCTACTAGGCTTTTAAAGCAATTTAGAAGAGTGCTATAACTGCCTAAATTGAGTAAAAAGCTTAACACAAAAGAACTCAAAGTGGCTTCTTCTTCTTGAATTATTTGCAAAAGTTTTGGAGTAAGATAAACTTGTAGAAGGCTGATGTTCAATACACATTTTAAAATTCTGAAGGATTTCGTCCAACTAAACTAAAGTAAACCAGCAAACTGGGTAACCAGTTTACATAGGCTTGACCATTCCATATCATCCAATTTGGATACAGTAGTTAAGTAAAACAACGGGACTTTATTTTCTGCCACATGTTATTTAAAAAAACAAAATATATATACAAGAGCTATCATATGAGCAGCCCATTTGCCTGCTTAGACTAAGGTTTTATGTTTCTAAAAGGCCTCCACCCCCATCTTTGAATGCTGAAAATAAATCAATTTCATCTGTTGGTTGTTTTATTTCTAGTTTTTGGGGGTTTTTTTCTTCCTGCTTTCTTTTAGGCCAGTTTCCACAAAGCCATATGGCAGCTGAGAGAAGCAAAGCAATGAGCTGTATTTTCAGATCTTAACAAAAGGGGCTGTGGTGTCAAAGCGGCCCATGAATGCATCCGACGCAGTCATATAGAGAAAGTCCTCCAGTCCTGACAGAGAGGACTAAAGGGAAAAACGATGCAGCTGCCGCTGCATAAACAGAGAAATGTGCGATGCTTTCCTTGCTGATCTCATCCATATTTGTGCACCCCCAGCTTTACCCTGGAAACCCTGGTGTCGTAGTGGTTAAGAGCTATGGGTGCTAACCAAAAAGTCAGCAGTTCGAATCCACCAGGTGTTCCTTGAAAACCCTATAGGACAGTTCTACTCTGTCCTATAGGGTCACTATGAGTTGGAATCAACTCAATAGCCATGGGTTTTTTGTTTTTTTTTTAACTTTACCCTATCCCCCCTCAGTCAGTCTGTTGCTAAAATCCTATTAACTCTATTAATGACATATGGTTTGCTGTGAAACTGTAAAGCAGGACAAGAAAGACACAAATTAAGCATTCCTTCTACTCATCTCTGATATTTGTATCACAAGTTGCAAAAATTTCAACAAAGATTGTGTCAGTCATGTTTTTGAGAGCTCAAGGAGCATAGCAGAAAAGAGGCGATAAAACAGTATTTAGTCTCTCAGCTGCTTCAGCTCAGCTTTTCTGTTCTCTAGTAACAGAAAATATTAGGCCGACCAACATTTAAGAATATAGCATTTTCTTAGTCTTTATGTTTTTGAGTCATAAGTTTTGATATCGAGATGTTCAGAAATTCCTGATTACACTGATTCTTCACACATGTGTACACACAACACCATATATCTTATTTTGTCGATTATCTTTTGGAAAGCTTTTGAAGCAGTTAAGCTGCAACCATCTTTGGACATGGAAAACAATTGTATAGGGTCGAATAAATTGGTAAGTTATGTAGGTCCCCATTCGGAATAAAAAGTAATAGTGTACATGAAAGCAGAGGATAAAAAGTTTCAAGGAGAGGATAAATACATACTTTGTTCTATATTATAACATTGGAGCCTTGGTGACAAAGTAGTTAGAGTTGGGCTGGTAACCAAAAGGTTAGCAGTTGGAATCCACCAGCTGCTCCTTGGAAACCCTCTGGAGGGCAGTTCTACTCTGTCCCATAGGGTCGCGCTATGAGTCGGAATTGACCCGCGGCAATTTTTTTTTTTTTAATCATACTGTTGCCGTATGCCAAACTTTATGTTCACATTGGCAGATGTTTAATAACATGGCAATATATTAGACATGAATAACCTTAACCTTTCTAACATAGAACATGAAAGGAGAGGAAAGAAAGATAGAAGCCATAGCTCCTGCTCTTACTGTGACTATCCCTTAAAATTCTGCCAATTCCAACGAACGGGTCCACCATGACCAGAAAAGTTGGGGTCTACGAATACAACTCTTCAATTCTGCCCAGTTTCTATGAATTCTTTACTCAGTCATGAAGTATTCGGATCATTATTAAAATTGATGATTAACATTTAAATATTTAGGTCATAAATATTAGAATATAGAGTATCAGTAGTATGGAGGGAGCAGTTAGCAGAAAATTAATTATCCACAATTAGGAAAAACAGGAAAGCCGTGGACCCAGAAAACTAACACTGCAGATACTTGAGCAATGATAGTAATGATCTAAATGATCTGAAATACATGGTACATGTTTTAAAAGGGATGCTTACTCTTAGGTACTGTACTCTTTGGTGGACGAGTAAGTGTACGCTGCAGCAAAATCATAAGAGTGATTAAAAAGAAAGTTTACAAACATAGGTAATAAGGTTAAGGCATCTTGAAAAGAAATAACAATGAGAGTGATGAAAAATTTAGAACTTCTCATAATGGCAGCAAAAACAGGGTGCCGGTTTCTTCCATAGTTAACAATTATAAAAACTGTAGGAAAGTTAAGAAAAATATGAGAAAAATTTTGCTCTTTAAAGACTGCTAATATATTGGGTTAGTAATGTTGTTGTTAAGTGCCATCAAGTCAGTTCCTACTCATAGCCACCCTATGTACTACAGAACGGAACACTGCCCATTCCTATACCATGCTCACAATCATTGTTATGCTTGAGCCCATTGTTGCAGCCACTGTGTCAATCCATCTTATTGAGGGTCTTCCTCTTCTCACTGACCCTGTACTTTACCAAGCATGATGTCCTTCTCCAGGAACTGATCCCTCCTGATAACATGTCCAAAGTACGTTAGACGTAGTCTCACCAACTTTGCTTCTGAAGAGCATTCTGGTTGTACTTCTTCCAAGACACTTTTGTTTGTTCTTTTGGCAGTCCATGGTATATTCAATATTCTTTGCCAACACCACAATTCAAGGGCATCCATTCTACTTCTGTGTTCCTTATTCACTGTCTAACTTTTGCATGCATATGATGCGATTGAAAATACTATGGCTTGGGTCAGGCTCCCCTTATTCTTCAAGGTGACATCTTTGTTTTTCAACACTTTAAAGAGGTCCTTTGCAGCAGATTTGCCCAATGCAATGCGTCTTTTCATTTCTCGACTGCTACCTCCATGGGTGTTGATTGTGGATGCAAGTAAAATAAAATCCTTGACAACTTCATACCCATTAAGCTGACTGAAAGTAAAAGGCTGACAGTATCAGGGCTTGGCAAGAATATTAAAAAAAAAAAAAAAATGGAACTCGCATATACTAGGTGAGGAAGTGTAAAGTGCTAAAATCACTTCAGCGTGTAGTTTTGCATTTGCTTACAAAGTTATGTATCTATTACCCAACCATTCTGGTCCTATTTATGTACTCAAGATAAACAAAATCCCATGTCCACACAAAGACTTGTACCTCAATACTCATGATAGTATTATTGATTATAGCCCAAAATAGAAGCAATGCAAATGTTCATTAACTGGTAAATGGAAAATGGAGTATTACTCAACTATAAAAAGACTTGATAGCACTATTTTTTATAAAAAGAAACCAACTACTGATCCATTCAATAAAATAGATGAATCTCAAAAACTTTATGATAAAGAAGCCAGACACAAAAGCCTACATACACTGAGATTCCACTCTAATGACATTCTAGAAAATGGAAAAATACAGTGAATGAAAGGATGGTGTTGCTGGGGGCTGGGCTGGGAAGCTGGGATTAACTGCAAAGGGGCAAGAGGGAATTTTTTGGAACAATGCTAATATTCTACATCTTGCTAGTAGTGGTAGTTACATGACTGCCCATGTTTTCCTAAATTCTTTGATCAATCAAAATTGATGAATTTTGATATAAGTAAGTTATACCTCAATAAGGCTGTTTTTTAAAAAAGTAATTCTGATGCATAGAGTGCCACCTCAGCCTGACAGTCTCTGAACAAATCTGCACTCTGAGTATGGAATTATTTAAGACAGCAGGAGACTCCAGTATTCATCTAGAAAGAATGGAATAATATGCTCATCCAGTCTTAGTTTATATTGGTCTATATTTTTCATTATTCCTATTAACTGCATACTTTTTCTTGCATCTCAGCTCACATATATCTTTTAAGCTCCAGATATCATTTTCAATTGTATGCTAAACAGTGTTATTTTATATCTGACCAAAGTCTTTATGTCTAAAATTCCATCGTCGTTTTCCTCCATCAAAAACCTTCCTTTTAAAAAAGGTCACAGTTAATATAAACAGTACTACTTTCATTCAGATCATCCAATTGGTAATTCTTGTATTCTTCTTTAATTTTCTTTTCTTTCTGCCCGAACTTAACCATCAACTATGATGATCTAGATTCATGCTGTTCAATACGGTGGCCACTAGCCATATGTGATTATTATATACTTGAAATGTGGCCAATCTGAAAGGAGGTGTGCTGTAAGTGGAAACTACATATTAGATTCAAAAATTTAGTATGAAAAAAATAAAATAAAAAACCAAGCCTGTTGCCATAGAGTCAATTTCAACTCGTAGTGACCCTATACCTCAGAGAACTGCCCCACAGGATTTCTAAGGCACGGCTGGCACATTCCAACTGCCGACTTTTTAGTTAGCAGCCTGCCATTAATTTTATATTTATTACATATTAAAAAGTTAGTATTTTGTTTATTGTAATTGCTGTCAATAAGCTGTACAACTGTAAAATATTGAATTGGTAAAAATTCTGGGATAGATATATTTACAAGAATGACCAGAAAAAAAAAAAAAAAAAGAGTAACTGCTGAGGTTGCTTTATGTACATCCAAACACCTTATGGGATTTGGTTCCTTGGTTTGGAGGTTTAGGGTCATGGTTTTATGGGACATTCCAGTTAATTGGCCTATAACATGTTTAGTACTTCTGTTCTACCTCCTAGTTTGTTGCATAGTGCCTGGGGTCTTAAAAGCTTGCAAATGGCCATCCTAGGCACAACGATTGGTCTCTATTCAGCAACAGGAAGAAGCAGAACCAGGAATAAGAGGAGGATTAAAATTTTTTTTTTTTTTTTTTATGGAAAGTGTGGCTAACTGCCTCCATGAACAACTGCCTCCATTGCCATAAGACCAGAACTGGGTGGTGCCTGGTTACCACAACTGGACATTTTGATCAAAGATTCCATTTGATCAAAAGGGAGAAAATGCAGAACAAAAATTTCAAATTCTCATACACTCTAGACTTTCTGGAGGCATGGAGGGTGGATGAACTCCTGAAACTATTGCCCAGAGACAACCTTTAAATGAAAAGAAAAAGCAATATTTTGTATGGATTGGGTTAAATAGGAGCTGTGGTTAGCGCTTGGCTGCTAACCAAAAAGTCAGCAGTTTGAACACACCGGCAACTGTGCAGGATAAAGACGTGTCAGTCTGCTTCCCTAAAGATTGTTGTTGTTGTTGTGTGCTATCGAATCAATTCTGACTCACAGTGAATCTGTAGGATAGAATAGAACTGCCCCATGGGGTTTCCAAGGAGTGGCTGGTGAATTCGAACTGCTAACCTTTTGGTTAGCAGCCTGAGCTCTTAACCACTTTGCCACCAGGGCTCCTTCTTTAAAGATTACAGCCTTGGAAATCTTACAGGATGTTCTATTCTCTCTTATAGGGTGGATACGAGTCAGGATTGACTTGAAGGCAATGAGTTTTTTTGGGGGGGGAGGGAGTTAAATAAAAATCCTATCAAAATTTTTGTTTCTTTTTATTTAATTTACTAAATAATTTAAAATTACATATGTGGTTGTCACTAGGGGTTTCATTGGGTTCACATTGTAGTTCTATTGTATCCAACTGATGTGGAGAGTCTTTTTCATGATTCTTACTTTAACCCATTCCTTTTCACTCCAATGGCACTGCCTCAATCTAGTAGTGTGTGTGTGTATGTGTATACATATATAAACCCCAAAACCAATGCTGTGCAGTCGATTCTGACTCATAGTGACCCTGTAGGACAGAGTAGAACTGCCTCATAGAGTTTTCAAGGAGTGCCTGGTGGATTTGAACTGCTAACACTTTGGTTGGCAGCCGTAGCACTTAACCACTATGCCGCCAGGATTTATATATATATATATATATAAAACTCCTTGGATATACCCTATATTTTATTTATTTTTTATCAATCTTTTAACAATTTATCTTAACTAAATATTTTAACTATTTATTACAAAAGAGGATGATTCACTCTCTCATTGCCTTCAGGTGTCTGCTCTAACACCATCTTATCAAAGAGGTAATACATGTTCACTAGTTTCCTTACTCTGCTGTATTTTTTCTTCATAAAATATCATTACCTGACATATTTATGCATCTCTCCACAAACTCATCATGAAGAGTGACATTATTGTATTCTTAGCACCTAATATGATACCTGACACATAGTGGACATTTAAAAATACACATTTAATAAATGAAGGGTGAAAGGATAAAGAAATGAATGAATAGATTTTCTGTTAAGTTGGCAGCCATTTGTAAGCAGCATAATCTTTTAAAAATTTGATTATGTTTTTCATGTGCTGATTGCCATCATTATTATTGTTGTTGTTGCACTTGGGGTAAAGTTTAGAATCCTTTATGCCTATAAATCTTGTTGGTTCTGATGTTTCTTTGCCTCTGCCTAGAGCTCTCCTTCCAGTGTCCCCTCTACTCATTCTTAAAGTGTCAGCTTTTAAATTCCCTTATTAGGTAGGCTCTCACAGATACTCAGACTAGGCTCATAATCCATATTATATGTTCCCATGGGATTTTACAATTTTTTCAGGGCACTTGCTTACCACTCAATTTTTCAGTTGTCCTTCCAATGTCTATTTTTCTATTTTTCCTTATTCATACCAACTCTGATCCTTTTCAGTGTGGAATTGTAAGCAGTAATAGACATGCCTTTCCTCTCCCCTTCCCTCTCCTTCTTCCTCGTCCCCTCCCCTCCACTCCCCTCTCCCTCCCTCTCCATCTCTCCAATCGGTTCCCCCTCTGCCTCCTCTCCCCCTCCTCTTTCCCCTTCTAAATAGAACTCGTTTTGTTTTAAGCATGATCCATAGTGTTTTACACTTATTAAACATTTAATCCTTCTAAGAAACTAATGAGGTATCTGCTATTAGTAACTTCATTTTTCTAATTTGAAACTAAAGCAGAGAGAAGCTAAATAACTTACGCAATTTTCACCCTTTGTCCTTATCATTCTTCCTGCACGGAGTGGGATGCATGACCTCAGGGTGAAACAGCAATCTTTTGACTATAATCATAAAATCAACATACTTAATTTGGCTGAGCAGGAAGATAATCTTCTCTAGACTGTTTTCCCAGTTATCTGTGCTATACAGTTATCCACATATAGCATTATGGATTTCATCTTTGCTCCAAGGTAATTTCTGAATTTCAACATCTTTTTTTCTGTCTAACTAGGCTGGACATTTTTGAACTCAGCAAGCTCTGGTTTCTTTTTATTTAACAGTTCTTTTGTTAGTGTAACTCTTTCTTCTCATTTTACTATACAGAGCTAGAAGAAGCCAGGAAGCATTGACAATGCTCTGCCCGGAAATTATCATAGTAGACCATCTATCTATTAGACAAATATCCTATTTTCCATATTATTGCAGGTGCAGAGTTGCTAAAGTTTCTACTGCCAACAAACAAAAAAACACGTGTACCCTTTCCTCCAGTTTCCAATAATATTTTCTTATTTTCATTAATGATCTTGGTGATTGCCTTTTTGAGGGCCATCAGGCTTCTATTAGAGGTCTCTCTGAGGCCTTTTTGGCTTTCATTAACTCTCACTTCAAGATTTTTCAGTCTTCCACTGCCCAATCACTCACATATGTATTAGTTTTTCCTTCTGCCCTCCCTCCCTCCCTTCCTCCCTACCTTTCTTCCACCCTCTCTCCCTCCATCCGTTCTTCCTTCCTTCCCTCCCTCTTTTCCTGTCTTTTATGACCAAAACACCAAAACCAAATCCATTGCCATTAAGTCAATCCCAACTCATAGCAACCCTGTAGGGCAGAGTAGAACTGCCCCAGAGGGTTTCCAAGGAGCAGCTGGCGGATTCAAACTGGCAACCTTTCGGTTAGAACCCAAGCTCTTAACCACTGTGCCACCAGGGCTCCTTCTTTTATGACAGCACCCCATTTACAGTTGCCAAAGTCTATTCAAACAACTGCAAAACTTAATGGCTTAAATAACAACATTAATTTTGCTCACAAATCTGCAGGTCGGCTGGTGTTCTTCAGCAATAGCTCTTCTCTTCTCCATTCAGTGTTGGCTGGGGAAACTTGAAGGCTGAGTGTTGGAATCACTTGAAGACTCACTCACTAAAATAATAGAAGTTAATGTTGACTGTTGCCTGAGACTCCCGCTGGAGCTGAGATGGGCTGGATCATATTCTCACGGCCAATCCTTGTGGCCAATTACCTTGGCTATTTTCCAAGATCAAGCATACAAGGTCAGGCAGAAGCTTTATTTCCTTTTATAATTTAGTCACGGGTGTAACGTAGTATTTCTTCTTCCATAGTCCAAACCCACTCCCATTCCAGAGGAGATAATATAGTCCCTACCTCAGGATTGTATGTAAAATAGAGTATTAAATAGATTGTATGTAAAATACAGAGCATGCAAAATAGAATACTTTGGTATGGCACTCTTTGGGGTTAATAATCTTCCAAAACTATCTCTTTCTGAATTTCTTTAAGAAAATAAATCTTACTTGATTAAGCTACTGTACCCAAACTTCTGTAACATGCATATATCCTATTATGGATACACATTGTGCACATTTTTTGTTTACATGTGTATCACCTGTTTCCCCTACTAGACCATAAACTCCAGTAAGGCAGGGATTATTTCTACTCTATTCACTCTCCTGTTCACACTGGCTATTACGTTTCATAAGAATTTGTTAAAATGAATAACAAAATTTACTGTGACAATAAAGAGAAGCCTCGGGCTTTAGGAGTTAAACTTCTTTCACTGTCACTAGGTATGATGTTCTGTGTTGTCTTCCACTCTGACCCACAGTCACCTGGGGATGAATCTCCTGGATCTGCCTTGCTATTGAGGCTCGAATAGAGGCTGATGCAGTAAAGTTTTCAGGAATTATAAGTACATCTTATTTCCAGAAACAAAGACTATGGAAACAATCACCACCAAGAATTATAACCAGTTCCTTGACAAAAGCTTTCTAAGGATATTTTATCACAAGCTCAGTTTACTCTATGATTTCCTAATGAACCAAAAAAACAACCCACTGCCATCAAGTCAATTCCGACTCATAGAGACCCTATAGGACAGGGTAGAACTGCCCCATAGAGTTTCCAAGGAGCACCTGGTGGATTCGAACTGCCGGCCTCTTGGTTAACAGCACTTAACCACTATGCCACCAGGGTTTCCTTCAACGTTTAAATAACCCTGAACTTGTTCAGGAGGGCAAACTGGAAAAAGTGAGAGTGTTTTTAATTCAAATAGTATGTCACAAAAATATTTTAATTCTACTTGAGAGACTATGAAAACAATGTTAATATGGGAACTCAGAAATAATACACCTGAAAGCCTTAAAAAAATGGCACTAACATTATTGGTCATATTACGTTCTCCAGAAATATGACAGAATGTTACAGTTTTTATTAGATAATTGTTTAAAGTAGTTTTTAATGTAATTTTGTACATTGGACTCATAATATTTACATTAACGTTTCTTCTAAAGTATAAATTGAATAATTAAAAAAAAATATGTTCTCAGAAAAAATGGCACCTTTTTTTCCCCGATGCATGTGATGATCTCATCCTCTAAGGCATGTGTGTTGTAAATACTGGATTTATAGCAACACCTCTGATAATTACATAATTTTAGGGGTACCAAGCAGAGTAAGAATTGCTGCCTGTCCACATAATGCACTTTTATTCATTATTAGTCTCAGAAGAATGTGACTGTATAGGTCAACTATGTCTATGTTTTCTTTAAGGAGAAGTAAGTTTCTATTTTTTAAAGGGCAATATTCTTTAACAAGCTAAACCCACTTATAGGAAAGAAATAAAGCCTTCTTCGAAATCAAAATAAAGGTCTTCAAACCCGTATGTTATTTGAAACACCATTTTACGTGGTACAATCATTCTTGTCTCACCCTCACATAACTCTGCAAATAGCTATTGAATTCAAGTTATCTCCAGGGTAAAAGCAGAAAGCTGAATGTTTCTGTTGGATTTAGTTCAGCCCAAAGAGCATCTGGATTTGTTGGTCATGGCATTCCCTCCTAAACCCTCAAGTGTCTGTTTGAGCCCAGTTATACCAGAACAGTTCAACAATTCAGGGTTTCCTTTTCCATGTAGAAACAGCTGTTTACATGGCTTATGTCTGAGTAGAATATGGGCATCTTATTTACTGTAAAAATGACAAGATGGTATTTAGCTTTCCTGACTAGTAATTTTTATTCTACTCATATGTTTCAATACTTTAATAAATTCTAGGATATGCTCTAATTCTCCAATAGTCCAAGACTATTTCTAATAATAAATATACAGTCAAAAATGTAGATTTCATAGATAATCTTGAAAAAAATTAAAAACTACTACTAATTATTTATATATAAGATTATTAAAATTTGTAAAGGCAAATATACCATTAGGGTGATATATCCACTTCCCAACTGATTTTTGTAAAATCCAACTGGAGAGAGAAAGTACATCATAACTGATTAAAGGGATACATTTCTCTTTACCCAAAATTTGTGCTACACCTACCATGCCTTTGTAAACAGAAGAATAAAATGTCAATTTGGTCCAATAGAATAAATTTAAAAAGAGGGTTATGTGGGTTATTTCTTTTCATTTTCCCCACCCAATGTCATCTGTTTATTTCCCTATTTTTTTAATGTGATTTTGACCTTTCCAAGGTTGAAAGATTGAGAAAAGGGCTTAAAAGTATTTACTAGACTAACACTGCTATGGGGATACAGTATTAGCAGTTTCTGGAATTGAAAGGTATCTAAACAAATCATTAACATTACAGCGCCATTACATTCATTTGAGGTATAAATATTTCGTGCAATCTAAATACAGAAAGAAAATGAGTCTTGAAATAATATTATATACTAAAGTGATAAATTCCACTTCACATGAGGCCACTATGAGAACCACCTCTATATTAATAGAAGAATGCAACAACAAGATGAAATAACTTTGCCGGTGGAAAGTTGTTCTGGGTTCTTTGGAAAGCCCCAACCCTGAGGGTATCTAGCCTACAATTCCTTTGCTCTGAGTGCAAGAAACACCAGGGATGGTCATTTACAATTCCTTACTCATACCTTGGGTTTCTAGAAGAGTGACTAATTCTTTGGCAGGAGATATTTTCGTCTTTCACGTGGCTTCCTTAGGTAGACTCAAAGGTGATAGCTTTATGATTCTCTTTCATGAGAGAATCGATTTAGAGCCTGTACACTCACATTTCTTTTTCCTTTGCAATAACACCTTAGAGTGCATAGCAGCTTCCCATGCAGCCATCACTTCTTTCCTCCCTATGAGTGTGGCCTCAGTTCTAGCCCTTGTTGAGCCCCAGCTCTCCTTTAGGTCACTCTGAAGCTTGCTTCTCTGCATTTGAAGTGAGGGGCAAGAATCTGTTCACTCCAGCCCTTTGTGGTGAAGGGGAAAGTGGGTGGGTGGGACTCAGGGTACACCAAGAATTCCATATTGAAAACCCCCTTCCCACATCCAACAACCTTTTTTTCCTGCTTCAAAATCTTTCCCATAGATTGCTAAAGATAAAAAGCAATTTATTCAGCTTGGTTTTGTCTAGATGCACATGTGAAACTGAAGGTAAAATAATAGCGTTTATAACCCTTTTGAAAATAATAATCTCCATATTTATGTTCTACTAAAAAGTATGAAACCTAGATAGTCCAATGAAGGACAAGTCAGTCCAGAATAATAGAATATGAGATTATATTGTTAAACTGGCAACATTAGGGGGTGAGGAGAGAAACAACTTCTGCAATACTTGAGAATAATGTTGCTATTGAGAAAGCCCTTTGGAAAAAGAGCTGGGTCAAGAGCACAACGAAGAAAAAACTTTTGGCCAATTTTTTGGGGGGATTTTACTGAAATTTTAGTATACAACTATTTTTTATGTACTTGGAAAGAAGATTAGCATTCATTGGACAGGGAAACTCATATTTCTTGAGTGTATTGTTGTTATTAGGTACCGTGGAGTCGATTCTGACTCATAACGACCATCCAGGACAGAGTAGAACTACCCCAGAGGGTTTCCAAAGCTGTAATCCTCACAGGAGCAGATCACCAGGTCTTTCACCTGTGGAGTGGCTGGTTGAGTTTGAACTGACAATTTACAGTTAGCAGCTGACTGATGAACTGTTGTACCACCAAGGCTCCTTCTTGAGTGTATACTATATGGCGAATCCTGAAGTGATAGGCGTATTCATATAAATGCCTCATATAATTATATCCTGAAAACAATAGCCCCCACACATCTATCTGTCAATTTGCCCTACTATGGGGGCTCGCGTGTTCTTGTGATGCTCAAACCTACACCACTGGTATTCAAATACCAGCAGTACCACCCATGGTGGACAGGTTTCACCTGAGCTTCCAGATTAAGACAGACTAGGAAGAAGGACCTGGTGGTCCACTTTGGAAAAAAAAAAAAAATTAGCTAATTCGAATAGCAGCGGAACATTGCAGATGACACAATCTCGCTTGCTGAAAGTGAACAGGACTTGAAGCACTTACTGAAGAAGATCGAAGACCACAGCCTTCAGTATGGATTACACCTGAAAATAAAGAAAACAAAAATCCTCCCAACTGGACCAATAAACAACATAATGATAAACAGAGAAAATCTTGAAGTTGTCAAGAATTTCATGTATAACTTGGATCCACAATCAATACCCATGGAATTAGCAATCAAGAAACCAAATAATGTATTAAATTAGGAAAATCTGCTGCAAAAGATCTGTTTAAAGTGTTAAAAAGCGAATTTGGCACTTTGAGGAAAGAGGTGAACCTGACCCAAACAATTGTATTTTCAATTGTCTTATATGCATGTGAAAGCTGGACAATGAATAAAAAAAAGCCAAAAAAGAATTGATGCATTTGAATTTATGGTGTTGGTGAAAAATACTGAATACCCCATGGACTGCCAGAAGAACAAACAATCTGCCTTGGAAGACATACAGCCAGAACGCTCCTTAGAAGCAAGGATAGTGAGAGTTTGTCTACATACTTTGGACACGTCATCAGGAGGGACAAGTCTCTGTAGAAGGACATCATGCTCAGTAAAGCAGAGGGTCAGTGAAAAAAAGGAAGAGGCTCAATGAGATGGATTGACACAGCGTTTGCAACAACGGGCTCAAAGATAGCAAGAATTATGAGGATAGCACAGGATCTGGCAGTATTTCATTATGTTGTACCTTTGTTGTAGTTGTTAGGTGCTGTCGAGTCAGTTCTGACTCATAGTGACCCTATGCACAACAGAACAAAACACTGCCCGGTCCTAACCATCCTTACAATCATTGTTATGCTTGAGCTCATTGTTGCAGCCACTGTGTCAATCAATCTCTTGGAGGGTCTTCCTCTTTTCTGCTGACCCTGTACTTTTCCAAGCATATGTCCTTCTCCAGGGACTGATCCCTCCTGACAACATGTCCAAAGTATGTAAGACACAGTCTCACCATCCTTGTTTCTAAGGAGCATTCTGGTTGTACTTTTTCTAAGACAGATTTATTTGTTCTTTTAGCAGTCCATGGTATATTCAATACTGTTTGCCAACACCACAATTCAAAGGCATCAATTCTTCTTTGGTCTTCCTTATTCATTGTCCAGCTTTCCCACGCATATGATGTGATTGAAAATACCATGGCTAGGGTCAGGTGCACTTTAGTCTTCAAGGTGACATCTTTGCTCTTCAACACTTTAAAGAGGTCCTTTGCAGCAGGTTTACCCAATGCAATGTGTCTTTTATTTCTTGACTGCTGCTTCCATAGCTGTTGATTGTGGATCCAAGAAAAATGAAATCCTTGACAACTTTAATCTTTTCTCCATTTATCACGATTTTGATCATTGGTCCAGTTGTGAGGATTTTTGACATAGAGTTGCTATAAGTCGGAACCCATTCAATGGCACCTAACAACAAAAACAAAAGCATAGCAATTTCAAGTGAATATACTTACTAAAAATATATCTTATTTAGTCAAAAAATAAATTTTTTAATTTTAAATTATCAGTGAACTAGGATGAATTTAAGAGCTTGGCTACTAACTGAAAAGTTGGCAGTTTGAACCCAACAGCCACTTCAGTGGGACAAAGATGTGGCAATCTGCTTCCATAATGATTACAGCCTTGGTCACCCTAAGGGAAAGTTCTACTCTGTCCAATAGGGTCACTATGAGTCTGAATTGACTCAATGGCACACAGTAAACAAACAGGGAAAAATTAAAATTTGGTGATTAATCCCAAGCTATTACTCTGTATTGATGATCAATTTAGTGTTATCAACCAAATATGAATTTTTAATTTTAGTCCACGAAGACAAATTTCACTGCAGAGAATAGCCTAAATGCCTGTGTTTTTTTTCATCATTTAGATTAGCTAGGTGGGAGGAAGATACATTGTGAAGTGACAGGCAAGAGAGGTTCATTGTCACTGTAAGTAATAACTGTTTTCTTAGAGCTATCTGGAGAAAGAGAGAGAGAAAGACAAGGTAAAATTCATATGGGTTTTAAGTTTCTGTTTAAAAAAATGGGAAACAAAAGAAATGATTTCCTTCCCATGTATTCCCCTTTCCAATGTCCTAATTTTACAGACCACGCTAAAAATCACAAGTTTGGCATCTCAAGTCTCTGTGACTATGACAATTTTTCCCAACTCGTGACAGATTCATTTCTGCTAAAATTTTATTACACTGAGCTATTTCTCTCAAGGATTGTAACAATTCTTCTGAAAACAGATCAGCAGCTTTCAGTATAATCTTACTTCATCTAACTGGAACAAGGGCCACTTCTGGTAAATCCTACAACTGGATGTGACAGGAATAGAAAACTATTTCAGTACCTTGCAGAGAGTAATGAAAGGCATTTGGAAGGTGGTTTAGGTTTGTTTTGCTTTTCCTTTCCAAACCAAGTCTTAGTATTAGCTTTTGTGCTGTTTCATTTTCAATAATGCTTCAAAATGACAACATTTATATTTTATGCAGAAATAAAACAGAACTCTCATTTGAATGTTTACTGACCATATAAAACAATAAAACAAAGATCTTTGGAAATATTTTGAAAGTATTACTTTCAAGTAAAGTAGGTAAAGAAACAAACTCCTGAATTCTACACTTAGCTATATTCACTTAGACATAATTATAAACACATATCCACATACTCATGGACCGTGCAGGTACCTAAAATGAAAATAAAAGAACACCTTTGTCTGAATGTATATCTGAGAAGGAAGAAGAAAGGCAGAACACAAAGAAGACTGAAAGGGAGAGGAGAGAGCAGGCAGCAGAGTGAAAAAAAAAAAAAAAGACAGAGAGAAAGGAAATAATAGAGGAGTTAAAATCATTTGAACTACATTTACTTTTACAATACCTTGATGAAATTACTGAAAGCTTAATTTGGTCAAAAAAGTTATTTTATTGAAAGTTTAAATTAAAAAAAAAAAAACTCTTGAAGACCACCTATCCTGTTAAAAAAAAATTGCAAAGAGGTATTAAATATCATTTCATAAAGAGTTTAAATGACCTGCCTAACACTACCGTGGTACAATCAGGCCTGTGGCAAATAATAATAAAAGGTAACATTATACAGGAATATAGCATTCAGAATCTCTGTTGATTGAAAATATCTCAATTTTCTAACATTTTATCAAATGTTTAACAACTGATACAAAACTTCTTTCACAGATTATTGAAAATAATGTTATAGAGTTCATAAAAATCTTTACAATGAATATTCAGTTCTATGGGGAGTCTTTTTATTTCTTTCTCCTATCTCTGTCAGCCCTTTTACCTTTACCTTTTTTTCCCTTTCATCTGTGCCCATCATCTCTTACCTTTTCTCCTCCTCCCCATCAGAGTAGCTACCATTTACTCAGTCCTGTGCTGAGTTTCATTTGCAGAGCTATTCCACATTGCAACTCTTATTAGCTACATGTAAAAAGGACATTGAGGTTAACTCAATGGAGAACAAGCTAACTCCTTTGCTGGGCTTTTTGTGCCACCCCGTGATACTACAATATTATATGATTGGAGTGAGTGGTTGGGAAGAGAAAGTCAATATAAATAGTGTTCCAGAATAAACAAATACTAACTTCTTTACTCTGAAAGTTAGTTTGGGTTAGTCCATGTGCCTAGGGCTGTATGAGATAAGAAAAGATGGAAGTATATAAGACGTTCCATAAACTTGTCGGCAATCTAGACTTTTAGGAGTCAAATAGTTAATTTACAGTTCCTTTAAATTCTGTAGACTGCTTAAAAATTTTATTTTAATCATTTCCACTAACATAATAAAAGAATAAGTACCATAGTGATTTGGAACACCAACTTCAAGTATCTTCTTTGAGGTTCACCCTTCAGCCAAAGTTTAAACAGGCCTATGGAACAAAACAAGACTAAAGGGACATACCAGCCCTGGAGCAGGGACTGGAAGGCAGCAGGAAACAGGAAAGCTTGTAGTAGGGAACCCAGGGTTGAGAAGGGAGAGTGTTGACACATCATGAGGTTGTTAAACAATGTCATCGAGCAATGTGTGTACTAACTGTTTGATAAGAAATTAGTTTGTTCTGTAAACTTTCATCTAAAGTACAATCATAAATAAATAAAATTATCCTCTTTGAATAGTTTTGCTATATTCATAAACGATATTGTTATAACACTTAACGCTACTACACCACATAAAATTAAAATGGAAATTAAAATTTGGGGGCTATTTAGACAATCAATTTGAATGATTTATGCCTCCAAATTCGGAGTTTTGAAAAATGCACATTAGAACTTTAGATATTTTTACTCTCTGTAGAATTAAAGAAGGGTGTCTTGTGGCATAGTGGCTGAGCTTTCAGCTATTAACCAAAAGGTTGGTGGTTTGAACCCACCCAGTGGCTCTGAAGGAGAAAGACCTGGAGTTCTGCTCTTGTAAAGATTATGCCTTGGAAACCTTATGGGACAGTTCTACTCTGTTGCATGAGGCCACTATGAGTCAAATATTGACTCAACTGCACCTGAAAACAATAAAATAAAATTAAAGGGTACATTTCATACCCCATAGAATTAAATAATTATATTTTTTAGTTTCTGTCTTCAAAATATTTTTTTAAATGTTATTAACTCTCAAAAAATACAACATGACAGAGAGGCAGAGCCAACACAGCACCCTAGAAAGCCATACCATGCCATCGCTCTACAGCAAAGACCTGAAACACTAAGTAAAACAGACACAAATGTCAATCCTGGCAACCTAAGTATCAAACGAAGGGACAATTAACTAGATAAAACACCTAATGGAAGAAGAAACTGTCAGAAAACAGGCAACAAAGAGATATACAGAGTGGAGGTCCTCTGCCAACTAACACAGCAGAGCATTGCCATCTTGGAAAACAACCAGTAACAACCCAAACAGGAAGTACAGGAAGGCAAACACACAGAGGTCCCAGCAGGAGACAGAGCACACAGTAATCAGAAAAGCAGGCTTTCCCACTCTTCAACCCACTGGTAAGTTGCATCAAGAACTCCTTCAGGGAGGTGGAGCCAAGATGGTGGAATAGACAGACGCTTCTGGAGAGCCCTCTTTCCAGCAAAGACCCCCCAAAACAAGTGAAACGATTATGTTTGTGACAAGCTGGGAGGCCTGAGCTTCAAAGGCAAGTTTAGAAAATGAACCGAGGGGCAGGGGGAGGAAGAGACCCTTCAGAAGCAGAGAGGAGTTACCAGGCCAGAATTGTGGGGAGCCCTCAGGGACCATTCCCAGAGCCAAGGCAGCAGACTGGTACTAGTGTTCGGCTGCAGTTTCCTCAGGGAGAAGCAGCCAGCCACACAGCCTTCTTACACATCCGGAACCTGAGGAGAACGGTGCTCTTGGCAAAAAGCTAAGTACTTGTGTATATTTTTCTGTGCCCCTCCCCCCCCGCCACAACCCACAAACCGGCTTCGGCAGCTGAATTCCCTCGGCCTGCTAGGCACTGTTGAGCACTTAGAGCCATCCTCCCGGCCTTGGGGAAGGCAAAAAAATTGCATTTTGGGGAAAAGATAATTTGCTAGTCCACTAACTGGGGGAGCTCAGGACAGAAGCAGCTTCAGTCCAGGCGTAAACAGTCCGTGGACTTCGAGCACCTTTCCCTTCTGCATGGACCAGTGTGGGCCTGTTTCAGGAGAATAGGCCTTTGTTGGCAGACTCCAACTATTTCTGCTGTGCAGTGGAGAGGTGAGTGTTTGATGTTTGACATTGAATTCTTATTAAACAAGGTCCTCACCTACCCACTTCAGGGACCTAAGGACTGGTAGCTCCACTCAAGTCACCCAGCCACCCACGACAGGGGTCCAAGGATTACTGGTACCTCCCAGTCCTTACCACCAAAAACTTTGGGTGCCCATGGTCCCTCTGCAGAACCCACCCACCAGCATGCTCTAGGGAACAGGGGCATGCTTTCCCCAGGGATACTCGGGGGTCAATTCTCAGCCCCCTGCCTTGTTCAAATTGTGACCCTCCGCTGCAATCAGATACTGGTATATACGCCAATCACCTCTGCTGCCCTAAGACTGTAGGACAGAGCCTGTGCCACACACTTGATGATCAGCTACATGGAAACCTGAGCTGAATTCATACAAGAAAAGCCAATGGACTCTTAGACTGATATACCTGGTAACAGCTCTAGCCATCTGGGGACAGGACATCAGAGCACCAAAGGCAAAAACAATTAAGCTAGCTCACTCAAGCAACCCATAGGGGTATACCAAACAGAGCAAAGCAAGAAGCTACGACACAGTAAGCAAGCATAAACTAATACAATAAATTATTGATGGCTCAGAAAGAACAGTCAATAACAAGTCACATAAAGAAACACCATGATCGCCTCAGCAGGCTCTCAAAACAAAAAATCCAGGGATCTTTTAGATGAAAGTGCATTCCTGAATTACCACATGCAGAATACGAAAGTTTAATATACAGAACCCTTCAAGACATCAGGAAGGAAATGAGGCAATACACAGAACGAGCCAAGGAACACACAGATAAAGAAACTGAAGAAATTAGAAAGATTATTCAGGAACATAATGAAAAGTTTAATAAGCTGGAAAAATCCATAGACAGACAGCAATCAGAAATTCAGAAGATTAACAATAAAATTACAGAAGTAGGCAATTCAGTAGAAGTCAGAGGAGCAGAACTGAGCAAGTACAAGCTAGAATTTCTGAACTCGAAGAAAAATCACTTGGCACTAATATATTTGAAGAAAAATCAGGTAAAAGAATTTAAAAAAATGAAGAAACCTTAAGAATCATGTGGGACTCTATCAAGAGAAATAACCTACGAGTGACTGGAGTACCAGAACAGGGAGGGATAACAGAAAATACAGAGAGAATTGTTGAAGATTTGTTGGCAGAAAACTTCCCTGATATCGTGAAAGATGAGAAGTTATCTATCCAAGATGCTCATCGAACTCCAAAAAGGCAGATCTCAAAAGAAAGTCACCAAGACATATTATAATCATACTTACCAACACCAAAGATAAAGAATTATAAGAGCAACAACGGATAAACGAAAAGTCACCTACAAAGAAGAGCCAATAAGAATAAGCTCGGGCTACTCAGCAGAAACCATGCAGGCAAGAAGGCAATGGGATGATGTATTTAAAAAATTGAAGAAAAAAAATTGCCTGCCAAGACTCATATATCCATCAAAACTGTCTCTTAAATATGAAGGTGAGATTAAGACATTTCCAGATAAACACAAGTTGAGGGAATTTGTAAAAACCAAACCAAAACTACAAGAAGTACTAAAGGTAGTTCTTTGGTTAGAAAATCAGTAATATCAGGCATCAACCCAAGAATAGAACACTGGGCAGAGCAACCAGAAGACTGGGAGGTACCAGTAATCCTTGGACCCAGACAGGGAAATGCAAGAAAACAAAGCAAGATTATAAAAAAACAAAACAAAAGCTCAAAACAGGGTAGCAGTGATGTTATTATATAAAAGACAACATTAAAATAATAGAGACTAAAAAATGTAATCATACACCTTCCATATGGAGAGGGAGATATGGTGATACTAAGAAATAAAAGTTAGGTTTAAATTTAGAAAAATAGGGGTAAATAATAAGGTAACCACAAAGGAGACAAACTATCCTACTCATCAAAATAAAATACAAGAAAAAAATAGAGACTCAGCAGAAACAAAATTAACAACAAGAAATATGAAGAAAGGACGATATATAAAAATCTACTCAGCACATAAAATTACGTGGGAAAAAGGAACTCTTAACAACACACAAAAAAAGACATCAAAATGATAGCACTAAATTCATACCTATCCATAATTACACTGAATGTAAATGGACTAAATGAACCAATAAAGAGACAGAGAGTGGCAGAATGGATTAAAAAACAAGATCGGTCTATATGCTGCTTACAAAAGACACACCTTAGACTTAGAGACGTAAACAAACTAGAACTCAAAGGATGGAAAAAATATATATCAAGCAAACAACAATCAAAAAACAGCAAGAGTGGCAATATTAATTTCTGAAAAAATAGACTTTAAAGTTAAATCCATCACAAAGGATAAGGAAGGACACTATACAATGATGAATGGGACAACTGACCTGGAAGATATAACCATATTAAATATTTATGCACCGAATGACGGGGCTGCAAGATACATAAAACAAACTCTATCAGCATTGAAAAGTGAGATAGACAGCTCCACAATAATAGTAGGAGACTCCAACACACCACTTTCAGTGAAGGACAGGACATCCAGAAAAAAGCTCAATAAAGACACGGGAGATCTAAATGTCACAATCAACCAACATGACCTCACAGATATATACAGAACACTCCACCCAACAGCAACCAACTATACTTTCTTTCTAGTGCACATGGAACATTCTCTAGAATAGACTACATATTAGGTCATAAAGCAAGCCTTAGCAGAATCCAAAACATTGAAATATTACAAAGCATCTTCTCTGACCATAAGGCCATAAAAGTGGAAAGCAACAATAGGAAAAGCAGGGAAAAGAAATCAAACACTTGGAAAATGAACAAAACCTTGCTCAGAAAGGCTGGATTATAGAAGACATTAGTGATGGAATAAAGAAATTCAGAGAATCCGATGAGAATGAAAACACTTCCTATCAAAATCTTTGGGACACAGCAAAAGCAGTGCTCAGAGGCCAATTTATATCAATAAATGCACACATTCAAAAAGAAGAAATGGCCAAAATCAAAGAATTATCCCTACAACTTGAACAAATAGGAAGAGAGCAACAAAAGAAACCCATAGGCACCAGAAGAAAATAAATAATAAAAATTACAGCTGAACTAAATGAAACAGAAAAACAATTGAAAGAATTAACAAGACCAAAAGCTGGTTTTTTGAAAAAACTCAACAAAATTGATAAACCACTGGCCAAACCGACAAAAGAAAAAAAAGGAGAGGAAGCAAATAACCTAAATAAGAAATGGATGGGTGATATTACAACAGACCCAACTGAAATTAAAAGAATCATATCAGATTACTATGAAAAATTGTACTCTAACAAATGTGAAAACCTAGAAGAAATGGATGAACTCCTAGAAACACACTACCTACCTAAACGAACACAAACAGAGGCAGAAAAACTAAATAGACCCCTAACAAGAGATTGAAAAGGTAATCAAAAAACTCCCAACAACAACAAAAAAAGCACTGGTCCGGAAGGCTTCACTGCAGAGTTCTACAAAACTTTCAGAGAAGAGTTAACACCACTGCTACTAAAGGTGTTTCAGAGCATAGAAAAGGATGGAATACTACCAAACTCATTCTATGAAGCCACCATATGCCTGATGCCAAAACCAGGTAAAGACACCACAAGAAAAGAAAATTACAGACCTGTATCCCTCATGAATGTAGATGCAAAAATCCTCAACAAAACTCTAGCCAATAGAATTCAACAACATATCAAAAATCAAATTCACCATGACCAAGTGGGATTCATACCAGGTATGCAGGAATGGCTCAACATTAGAAAAATAATTAATGTAATCATCACATAAGTAAAACAAAAGACAAGAATCACACGATTTTATCAATTGATGCAGAAAAGGCTTCTGACAAAGTTCAACGCTCATTCATGGTAAAAACTCTCAGCAAAATAGGAATAGAAGGAAAATTCCTCAACATAATAAAGGGCATCTATACAAAGCCAACAGGCAACATCACCTAAATGGAGAGATCCTGAAAGGATTCCCAATGAGATCGGGAACCAGACAAGGATGCCGTTTATCACCGCTCTCATTTAACATTGTGTTGGAAGTCCTAGCCAGAGCAATTAGGCTAGCCAAAGAAATAAAGGGAATCCAGATTGGCAAGGAAGAATTAAAAACATCACAATTTCCAGACGACATGATCTTATACACAGAAAAACCTAAGGAAACCTCCAGAAAACTACTGAAACTAATAGAAGAGTTCAGCAGAGTATCGGGATACAAGATAAACATACAAAAATCAGCTGGATTCCTCTACACCAACAAAAAGAACATCAAAGAGGAAATCACCAAATCAATGCCATTTTCAGTAGCCCCCAAGAAGATAAAATACTTAGGAATAAATCTCACCAGGGATGTAAAAGACTTATACAAAGAAAACTACAGTACATTTCTGCAAGAAACCAAAAGAGACTTACATAAGTGGAAAAACATACCTTGCTCTTGGACAGGAAGACTTAACATTACAAAAATGTTCATTCTACTAAAAGCGAGCTATACATTTAATGCAATTCCGATCCAAATCTCAACGACATTCTTAACTGAGATGGAGAAACAAATCACCAACTTCATATGGAAGGGAAAGAGACCTCAGATAAATAAGGCATTACTGAAAAAGAAGAACAAAGTGGGAGGCCTTACTTTACCTGATTTTAGAACCTATTATACCGGCATAGTAATCAAAACAGCCTGGTAGTGGTATGACAACAGATACATAGACCAATGGAACAGAATGAGAATCCAGACATAAATCCATCCACATATGAGCAGTTGATATTTGACAAAGGCCCCAAAACAGTTCAATGGGGAAAAGACAGTCTTTTTAACAAATCGTTTTGGCAGAACTGGATATCCATCTACAAAAAAATGAAACAAGACTCACACCTCACTCCATGCACAAAAACAAGCTCAAAATGGATCAAAGACCTAAATATAAAATCGAAAACGATAAAGATCATGGAAGAAAAAATAGAGACGATGTTAGGAGCCCTAATACATGGCATAAACAGTATAAAAAACATTATTAAGAATGCAGAAGAAAAACTAGATAACTGGGAACTCCTATAAATCAAACACCTGTGCTCATCCAAAGACTTCACCAAAAGAGTAAAAAGACTACCTACAGACCGGGAAAAAGTTTTAGCTATGACATTTCTGATCAGCATCTCATCTCTAAAATCTATATGATACTGTAAAAACTCAACTACGAAAAGACAAATAACCCTATTAAAAAATGGGCAAAATATATGAACAGACACTTCACTAAAGAAGACATTCAGGTAGCTAACAGATACACGAGGAAATGTTCATGATCATTAACCATTAGAGAAATGCAGATCAAAACTACAATGAGATTCCATCTCACTCCAATGAGGCTGGCATTAATCCAAAAAACATGAAATAATCAATGTTGGAGAGGCCGTGGAGAGATTGGAACACTTCTACACTGCTGGTGGGAATGTCAAATGGTGCAACCACTTTGGAAATTGATTTGGTGTTTCCTTAAAAAACTAGAATAGAACTACCTTATGATCCAGCAATCTCACTCCTCAGAATATATCCTAGAGAAATAAGAGCCTTTACACCAACAGATATAAGCACAGCCATGTTTATTGCAGCACTGTTTACAACAGCAAAAACATGGAAGCAATCAAGGTGCCCATCAATGGATGAATGGATAAATAAATTATGGTATATTCGCACAATGGAATACTACGCATCAGTAAAGAACAGTGAGGAATCTGTGAAACATTTCATAACGTGGGGGAACCTAGAAGGTGTTATGCTGAGTGAAATTAGTCAGTTGCAAAAGGACAAATATTGTATAAGACCAATTTTATAAGAACTTGAGAAATAGTTTAAACTGAGAAGAAAACATTCTTTTGTAGTTACGAGAGGAGGGAGGGAGGGTGGGGGGGTATTCACTAAGTAGATGGTAGATAAGAGCTACTTTAGGTGAAGGGAAAGACAGCACACAATACAGGGGAGGTCAGCACATCTGGGCTAAACCAAAAGCAAAGAAGTTTCCTGAATAAACTGAACACTTCGAAGACCAGTGTAGCAGGGGCAGGGGTTCGGGAACCATGATTTCAGGGGACATCTAAGTCAATTGCCATAATAAAATCTATTAAGAAAACATTCTGCATCCCATGTTGAAGAGTGGCGTCTGGGGTCTTAAATGCCAGCAAGCAGCCGTCTAAGATGCTTCTATTGGTCTCAACCCACCTGTATCAAAGGAGAATGAAGAACACCAAGGACACAAGGTAATTACGAGCCCAAGAGACAGAAAGGGCCACGTGAACCAGAGACTGCATCATCCTGAGACCAGAAGAACTAGATTGTACCTGGCTACAACCAATGACTGCCCTGACAGGGAACACAACAGAGAACCCCTGAGGGAGCAGGAGAGCAGTAGGATGCAGACCCCAAATTCTCATAAAAAGACCAGACTTAATGGTCCGACTGAGACCAGAAGGACCCCAGTGATCATGGCCTCCAGACCTTCTGTTGGCCCAGGACAGGAACCGTTTCCAAAGCCAACTCTTCAGACATGGATTGGACTGGACGATGGGTTGGAGAGAGATGCTGGTGAGGAGTGAGCTTCTTAGATCGGGTGGACACTTGAGACTATGTTGGCGTCTCCTGCCTGGAGGGTAGATGAGAAGGTGGGGGGGGGTTAGAAGCTGGTGAAATGGACATGAAAAGAGAGAGTGGAGGGAGACAGCGGGCTGTCTCATTGGGGGGAGTGTAATTGGGAGTATGTAGGAAGGTGTACATAAGTTTTTATGCGAAAAACTGACTTGATTTGTAAACTTTCACTTAAAGCACAATAAAAATTATTAAAAAAAAAACGAGCTCCTTCAGCCTGGCACCCCCCACTTCTGGGGTCTACAATATGAGCCATCCCCCCCAACCTCCCTGCCCTCTTCTGCTACATGGCTTTTTATTTTTCTCCTCTTTCTTCCTTTTCTCTTTCCCTCCAACTAGCCCAATACACCATCTCCCCTGCTTCATAAAGGCCTCTGACACACGGCCACCAGCCCACTGCCACCCCAGGTCTACCTCACCCCCATAAGCCAGCTTCCATTGTGGTGCCATTTTTGTTCTCCTCTTTTTTCCTTTCTCCCTCCCACCTAGCATCATACACCACCTCCTCTTACCTCCCACTGGGCCCTCACCATGCAGCAGCAGTTAGGGAGCCACTGGCCCACCACTACCCCACCACCCTGGATCTGCCTTATCCCCACCTGCCAGATACTGCCACATTGTCTTTTTTCCCCCTTTTATTGCCCCTTTCTCTCCTGTCTTTTCTTTTTCCTTCCAACCTAGCCCTGCATGTCACCTGCCCTCCCTTCCCACTGGCCCCCGGGTCTGCCCCATTCCCGCACACTGATTCCCTCCTAACCACCATTTTTTTTTCCTTTCTTCCTTTTCTTTCTCCCTCCCACCTAGCCCCATATGCCTCTCTCCTCTTCCCATCCAACCTCCTGCTATGCCACCACAGGTGAGCCACCCGCCCATTGCCACCCCAGGTCTAACCCTGCTCACACACAATGGCTTCTACCATGTGGTCTTTTTTGTTTGTTTGTTTCTCTTCTGACTTTTCTCGCTCCCTCCCATCTAGCACTGTATGCCACTTCTCTCACCTTCCTGCCAGCCCCTGCCATACCACTGTGGTTAGACAGTCACCAGCATACCAGATTGCTACTGCCCCAAGTTTGTCCCAACCCCACACACAGCCCCCGCTCTGCAGATTTTTCTTTTCTTTTTTTTTTTCTGTTTTCTCTTTCTCCCTCCCACCTAGCCCCATACATCACCCCTCCTCCCTTTCCACCAACCCCCAGGTCCACTCTATCCTACTTGCCAGCCCCTACCACACCACCATTTTTTCCTCATATTTCCTCTTTTTTCCTTTTTTTTATTTTCTTTCTCTCTGCCACCTAGCCCCAAATGCCATCTACCATCCCTTCCCATGGGCCTCTGCTGTGCTACCACAGATAGAATGCCACTGGTGCACCAGCCCACTTCTGCCGCAGGTATCCCTTGCCCCCAGCCACTGGTCCCCATCGCAAACCAATTATTTTATTCACTTTTTAATCGCTTTCTTTTTTCTTTTTTCCCTCTCTTTCTCCCTCCCACCTAACCCCATATGCTGGGTCCCTTCTTCCTGCCAGCCCCCAGGTCTACCCTGACACCACCCACCAGCTACCACCAGGCCACCCCCTTTTTTTCTTTCTCTCTTTTTTCTTTCTCCCTACCACCTACACCTATAAGCCATCTTCCCCCCTTCCCACTAGACCCTGCCATGCCACATCCCTGGCACTTAGGCCTGCTGCCACACCAGGTCAGCACCAGTTCTCCCCTCCCACCACTCAACAAGCTGCTGAATTGTGAAAATTGAACCCGAACCACTCCTGAACCAACACCCTGCCCATCTGGCCAGGGGCTGTGAATGCTTTCACACCACTGAACCAAAAACAGGAGGCAGACAGTACTCATCTAGTCCACCCTAAATCCCTTTGCTAAACCAGTGAACAGTGAAGTGGGCTCACCTTTCCAGCTGCTGTCCTGCCCACATGGACAAGGTGATGAAAGACATCATGCCAGTAGATGAGAAAGCAGCAAAGTTCACCCAGCCCACCCATCCTAATATATACAAAAGAAAACAAAAAAGCAGGACAAAAAAAAAAAAAGCATACAACTGATAAATAAAGAAAAGAATACCTTAATATTTAGGAAAGAACAGATAATATCAAAACATACTAAAAAGCAGAACAATATGGCTCCAGCAAGTGACCAAAAGAAAGAATCAGATAAGTTTCTGGTAGAAGAAAAGGCAATGAAACTAATATTTATAGCTTAAGGAGCCCTTGAGGCACAGTGGGTTAAAGCTTGGCTGCTAACCACAAGGTCAGCAGTTCCAATTTCCCAGGAACTGCATCTAGGAAACCCTATGGGAAGGCAGTTTGACTCTGTCCTATAGGGTTGCTACAGGGTCAGAATCAACTTGACAGCAATTTTTTTTTTCCTGGTTTTAATAGATTAGGAACAATATTGGAAAAACAGACAAAATCATACAAAACATAGACAAAACCAACAAACACATAGCCAAAATCAAGGAAAACACAAACCAATAGAATAATTCAGAAAAATAATTCAAGAACAAAATTTCAAAATAGATACACAATTAGAAATCATACAAAAAAAAAGCAACTAGAAATCCAGAAGATAACAAAGTTTCATAAATGGACAACTCAATTGAAAGTTTTAGAAGCAAATTTGAAATAACAGAAGACAGAATCAGGGAGACCAAAGACAAATCCATGGTCACCATTTTGAACAAAAATCAGAGAAAAGAATGAAGAAAACCTAAGAATTTTGCGGGACACAATAGAGAAAAAAAAGTGGCAAGTGATCGAAGTTCCAGAACAGGGATAGAAAATGGAAAACACAGAGAAGATTTTTGATAGTTTGCTGGCAGAAAGCTTCCCAAATACCATAAAAGATGAAAAGCTAACTGTCCAAGAAGATCAAAGAACTCCATATAGCATAGACTCCAAAAGAAAGTGAACAATACATATGACGCTTGTCAAAACCAAAGACAAAGAAAGAATCTTGATAGCAGCTTGAAAAAAACACAGTCACATACAAATGGGAACAATAAAACTAAATTCTGACTTTTCAGCAGAAACTATGTAGGCAAGAAGCAATGGGATGACATATATAAAATGTTGAAAGAAAGAAAAAAAAACTGCCTGCCAAGGTCTGCAAAACTCTCCCTCAAAACTATCATGCAAACTCTCTCTCAAGTACAATGGTGAAATTAGGGCATTTCCAGATAAGCATAAATTAAGGGAATTCATAAAAATCAAGTGAAACTTAAAAGAATTATTAAACAGAGTTCTGAGGCTAGAGAACCAACAACATTAGACAACAACCTGAGTCTAGGGCACAGGACAACATCATTCAGATACCAACCTAAATAAAGAATTCTCAATAATAAAACAAAGCTAAAAGACTGAATATAGAGACATCAGTCTGTAAATGATGACAACTTCCAAACTATAAAAGTGGGAATAAACAATGTAGGTAGAGAACTTCCATATGGACAGGAAATCAAGGTGGTATCGAGAAATAAAATACTGGTTTAAACTTAGAAAAATAAAGGTAAGGTTCAAGATAACCACAAAGGAAGCTAAAAAAAAAAAAAACCTACCCAGCAAAAAAATAAAAAAGAAGAAGAAAAACATAAGGCTTAGCAAACACAAAACCAACAATAATAAAAGAGATGAAAATACATAAGCAAAAAGAACTCAGCACAGAATATTAAGCAGAACAAAGAAACTATCAACACCATGCACATATATACACACACAAAAAATACATCAAAGTGACAGCAATAAACTCATACCTATCAATAATTACACTGAATGTCAATGGACTAAACGCACCAGAAGAGACAGAGAATGGCAGAACGGATTAAAAAAAACACGATCCATCTACATGTTGTCTACAAGAGACACAGCTTAGACACAAAAACATAAAGTAAAACTCAAAGAATGGAAAAACATATCAAACAAACAATAATCAGTAAAGACCAGAATTGGCAATAGAAATCTCTGATAAAATAGACTTTAAAGTAAAATTTACTGTATAGGATAAGGACGGACAATATACAATGATTAAATGGCCAGTACACCTGGAGCACATGATAGTAATGTGTACAATGACCAAACAAAAACCAAACCCAAACCCAGTGCCATCGAGTCGTTTCTGACTCATAGCGACCCAATAGGACAGAGTAGAACTGCCCCATAGAGTTTCCAAGGAGCGCCTGGCAGATCAGGGCCCCAAAATACATAAAACAAACTCTAACAGCATTGAAAAGAGAAACAGACAGTTTCACACATAATAGCAGCAGATTTCAATGCAACACTTCGGTAAAGGGCAGAACATCCAGAAAGAAATTCAACAAAGATACAGAAGATGTAAATGTCACAACCAACCAATTAGACCTCATAAAGATATGCAGAATATTCCATGCAAAAGCAGCCCAGTATGCATTATTTTCCAGTGCATATGGCCAGAATAGGCCGCATGTTAGGCCACAAAGCAAGCCTTAACAAAATCCAAAACATCAAAATAACACATGATCATAATGCCATAAAAGTAGAAATCAATAAGAGAAATAACAAGGAAAAAGAAGTCAAATACATGGAAACTGAACAACACCTTGCTTAAAAACTACTGGATTATAGAAGAAATCACGGATGGAATAAAGAATTTCATAGAATGAAATGAGAATGAAAACACATCTTACCAAAACCTTTGGGACACAGCAAAAGCAGTGTTTAGAGGTCAATTTACAGCAATAAACACACACATCAAAAAAAGCAAGGGCCAAAATCAAAATTTTAACACCACAACTCGAACAAATAGAAAGAGAGCAAAAAAAAAGAAGCCCACAGTCACAGGAAGGAAGGAAATAATAAAGATTAGAGCAAAAACAAGTTAGACAGCAAACAAACAAAAGAATCAACAAGACCAAAAACTGGTTCTTTGAAAAGGGAGGCAAAATTGACAAATCATTGGCCAAACTGATGGAAATAAAACAGAAGAGGAAGCAAATAAACCAAATAAGAAATGAGATGGGGAACATTACAACAGACCCAGCTGAAATAAAAAGGATCATAACAGAATAGTATAAAAAATTGTACTCCAGCAAATTTGAGAACCTATAGGAAATAGGCAAAGTTCTAAAATAACACAAACTGGGATTGAAAATCTGAACAGACCCACAACAAGAGACGAGATCAAAGAGAAAAAAAAAAACTCTCAACAACAACAACAAAAAGCCCTGGTCCGGATGAATTCTTTGGAGATTTCTACCAAACATTCAGAGAAGAGCTCACACCAGTGCTACTCAAATTATTTCAGAGCATAGAATAGGAAGGAATATTCCCAAATTCACTCTATGAAGCCAGCAAAACCCTGATACTAAAGCCAGGCAAAGACACCACAAAAAAGATAACTATAGAACAATATCTCATGGATATAGATTCAAAAATTCTCAGCAAAATTCTAGCCCATAGGATTCAGCATCATATCAAAAAGTAATACACCACAAGCAAGTAGGATTCATATCTGGTATGCAAGGATGGTTCAACATTTAGAAAATCAATCAATGTAATCCATTACTTGAATACAGCAAAAGAAAAGAATCACAGAATCATCTCAATGGACACTTACAAAACATTTCATGAAGCCCAACAACGATTCCCGAACAAAACTCTCAATAAAATGGGAATAGAAGGGAAATTCCTCAGCATAATAAAGGACAACTACATAAAACAAACAACCAACATCATTCTCAATGGAGAGAGCCTGAAAGCATTCCCCCTGAGTACAGCAAGAAGACAAGGATACACTCTACACTTTACCACCACTCCTGTTTAACATTGTATTGGAACTCCTAACTAGATCAATAAAGCAAAAAAAAAGAAATAAAGAGCATCCAAAATGATAAGGAAGAATTAAAACTGTCCTTATTTGCAGATGATATACTACATATAGAAAACCTAAAAGACTCCACAAGAAAATTACCAGAACGAATAGAAAAATTCAGCAGACTAGGAGGATACAAGACCAGTGTACAAAAATCTGTTGAATTCCTATACATAACAAAGAGAACTTTGAAAAAGAAACCAGGAAAACAACAACATTTATAACAGCCCCTAAAAAGGTAAAATACTTCGGAATAAATCTAACAAGGGATATAAAAGACCTATACAAAGCAAACTATAAAACACCACTGCAAGAACCCAAAAGAAACTACATAAATGGAAAAACATACCATGCTCATATGTAGGAAGACCGAACATCGTGAAAATGTCAATTCTACCCAAATTGATCTATAGGTATAATGCAATCCCATCCACATACCAGCAGCATGCTTTAACAAGATGGGAAAGCTAATCACGAAGTTTATATGGGAAGGGAAGAGGCCTGGATAAGCAAAGCATTACTGAAAAAAAAAGAACAAAGTAGGAAGCCTCATACCACCTGATACCAAAACCTACTCTACAGCCACTGTGGTTAAAAACTCTGGTACCGGAACAAGACCAGTGGAACAGAATTGAGAGCCCAGATGTAAATGCATCCAACTATGGTCAGCTGATCTTTGACAAATGCCCAAAGTCCATTAATGGGAATATTTTTTTTTCCCAACTTGCTTTAATAGCTGCTATTTGGAGCCCTGGGGGCACAGCAGTTAAAGCACTCAGCAGCTAAACAAAAATCAGCAGTTTGAACTCACCAGCTGCTCCACAATAGAAAGTTGTATCACTCTGCCTCCCTAAAGGTTAAAAAAAAAAGCTCTGGAAACCCTACGTGACAGTTCTACTGTGGCCTATAGTCGCTACGAAGCAGTTCCACCGCAATGGATTTTTTTTTTTTTTGCTCATCTACCTACCTACCTACCTACCTACCTACCTACCTACCTATCATCTATCTATCTATCCATGCATCCATCCATGCATCCATCCATGCATCTATGCATCCATCCATCCATCCATCCATCCATCCATCCATCCATCCATCCATCCATCCATCCATCCATCCATCCATCCATCCATCCATCCATCCATCCATCCATCCATCCATCCATCCATCCATCCATCCATCCATCCATCCATCATCTATCTAATCTATCTACCTATCTATCTATAATCTATCTAATCTACCTAGCTACCTAGCTAGCTAGCAACCTAGCTAGCTAGCTAGCTAATCTATCTAGCTATCTAATCTATCTAGCTAGCTAGCTAGCTACCTGTCTATCTGTCTGTCTGTCTGTTTATCTATCATCTATCTATTTATTTATTTATTAATAGTCCAGGCATAGAGGAAATCATTAGAGGCTCTGAGCTTATCTGATTCATACCATTTATTAAAGTACAGAGCAGTCTGGGACTAGGAGAAAGATATCTGGAGTACCAGAGGGAAAAAATAACTTTGTTAATGTGGGTCTGTATGAAGTGATAGGCTGTGAAAACAGAATCAGAAATTAGATCCGAGGGGGGGAAAAAAAATACTGCTCCACATTGAAATCATGAAAGATGGTAGAAAACCAAGAGGTCATAAAACAAGGGAGCAGAGAGAAATAGAGGATTAAACAATTAAAAATTTCCTAATGTGAAACCAACAGTGTTTCAGAGAAGTTATGAAGAGCCAGAGGAGAATATTTACGCCCAGTTTTAGGCAAGAAAAAGGCAGAGTAACTAGCATTTAAACTTTTGGGAATACAGAGACAGTCTCAGTTAAGCCAAAATAGTAAAAAAATGCTTCAAAAACCAGACAAACAGATAAAAACCACATGAAACCCACCACCTTTGAGTTGATTCTGCTCATAGCGACCCTATAGGACAGAGTAGAAGTGCGCCATACGTTTTCCAAGCTGTAAATCTTTATGGAGGCCGATATCCACATCTTTCTCCCTTGGAATGGCTCGTGGGTTCAAACCTCTGACCTGTTGGTTGGTAGCCAAGTGCTTTAACCTCTGTGCCACCAGGGCTCCAAATAGCAGCTATTAAAGCAAGGTGGGAAAAAAGAAATATAGTAAGGGTAGGAGGCCAAAGAACTGGACTCAAGCCAACTTTGAATTTTAAGTTCCTTCTCAACAGAATGCTTTCTGCTGTGGCAAAAGCTAAACCCTGAGTAAGGATGGTTGATGTTTACAAGATCAGAAATGCACATTATAGAGACTACTAAGTGGACAGAATTGCTGGCAGTGATAACCGTAGGTCAGAGCTAGTGAGATGTTGGCAGAAGCATACAGATGAAAGATAAATACAAATAAAAAAGTATTATTGGGAGTTGAGTAGAAGTATCAATTGAAGTAAATAAACCACTGTAATAAATAGATTTCAAAATGTATCATGGCTCAAATACAAAAAAAAAAAATTTTCTTTCTCCTGTAATCACACTCGGTCAGTGCCATTCTACATGCACTTATTCAAGAACTTAAGTTGACCGTTCTGTTATTTTCAATACATGGCTTCAGATTGGTTTATCCTCATTACGGGGCAGGGTGAGGGGGGAAGCATTCTGAACTGTTACAGTCAGGAAAATGCACCTCTCAAATCTTTAACCGCAAAGAACAAAATTGGTTGATGGTCCCAGCTGCTGTGCTCTGAAATCCAACACTTCATTTGTGCTGGTCATCCTTCCCACCGGCTGCTCCCAGCCAGTGACTGAGCATCACAAGACTATAAGGCAGGCCTCTTCCTGGGAAAAAAGCCCTCCTCTGAGGTATGGTGATGGTTCCAGGATTCCCCACTGCTTTGCTGAAACTTTCTTAGAATTGCACTACACTGCATGATCTAATACATGTCCTGTACAATCTTACTCCCGTTCTCCTTACCTCCATGGGGGTCAGATCTGCATCAAGTTATGAACACCCTTCCAAACTCCAGGCTCCTCATTTTACCTCATAGATGATTTGCCCAATTAATCTCTTACACATCTAATCCTGGATTCTATCTGCTTCTCAGAGGACCCAAACTACGCAAGTGGTGCCAAGCACAGACCATGAAATCAGGTTAGGAGGTAAAATGGGGTTCTGGGAATGAGAGGCTCACCAACCAGAAGCATAGAGGATGCCATCCTGAAGAATATGTGAGGCACAAAACAGTAATCCAATCACTAACAATTTCAGCAGAGGTGACCTGGGAAAATACGTTTGTAGATTTAGGCATTTGAAAAAAAATATTAGGGGGAACAACGCTTAGAAAGCATGGAATCTGTCACTGCATAGTTGAATTATTGTCTTGCAGAAGAATAATGAGGAACTCAGGACTGTTAAGTAGTTAAAGGATAAGCGTGAGAGGAAGAGGGTCTCTATAAAACCAAAAAACCAAATCCAATGCCATTGAGTCAATTCCGACTCATAGCGACCCTATAGGACAGAGTAGAACTGCCCCATAGAGTTTCCAAGGAGTGCCTGGCGGTTTCCAGGGTCTCTATAGTAGCTTACAAAGAGCTCCTTATCCTGTAGTGGAAGAGAGTTCATAACTAAGTGCCAATCAGATCTAGGTTACAATTGCAGAGAACCAGAGATGCTTAAATGCCTGTCATGTTAAAGTCAGGACCTTGACTGGAATTGCTGGGATCCTAAACAAGGAGATGAAAACTTCTGACAGGTGCCTCTGAAGTTGTTGGTGAGAAACTGGGTGGATTCTGCAAAATGAATGTAGACTAGCAGAAATTTAATCAAGCTCTAATCTTAGCCACTGTGCTGGACCCGGTATCCTTGCTAGAATAGACTAAAAAGACCTCAGGTACATAGTATTGACCTATTGATCAGGAAAAGAAATTCTTTCTCATTCCAATCCATAAGGAGATTCAGAAAGTGTTTAGATTCACTGGGATGGACAACAGTATTCATTTCTCCTCAGAGCTATGTTAATTCTTTTGCCCTGTATTATGCTGTTGTTCTTAGGTGTCTTCAAGTTGTCTCTCACTCATATGGACCTCATATATTGTGCATCATACTCTCAATCATTGCTATTTGAGCCCATTTTTGCAGTCACTGTCAATTCATGTCACTGAGGTTCTTCTTTTTGCTGACCCTCTACCAAAAGTTACCTGGGCCATCTAGACATCCCATGGAACATCATACTGACCCATTACATTGATGCCTTCAAGTTGATTGGGCAGAATGACCAAAAGATGGCTAATATTCTGTAGGTCTTGGTAAGACACATGTTCTCCAGAGGGTAGGCGATAAATTCTTAAAGGTTCAGGGACCTCTTGTTCAGTTGTGATATTCCAGTGAACAGCGATATGCCAAACTATCCACTTAAAATAAAAGACAAATGATTGTTTCTTGTATCCTGTATCACAAATGATAGAGCACAAGCCTCATAGGTCACTTGAGTTTCAGAGGCAACACATTCTACCCCTTCGGATACTGTGTGTTCTATAATCCCGGTGACAATGAAGTTAGCTACATTTGATTTGAGCCTGGAGCAGGAAGGAGTTCTGCAGCAGATTTCAGCTACAGTGGAAGCGACCATGTGGTGCAGCAGACTATATGGTATTGGAGGTGGAAAAAGATGGAGTCTGAATGTTTTGGCAGACTCTGTGGAAGAATCGTTATCATGGGCCCCTGGGATTCTGAACTGAGACCATGTCATCTACAGCACAGAATTACGTATTTTACTAAAGAGCCCCTCACAAGTCACTAAACACTGTAGAGTTGAGGCTCTTTTGTTTAGCACTTGGTTGGTGTGCAGTGTTTATCTCCATTGCCTTTTACCTAAATAACTCCTCATGTTTCATGAGGATGATCTCTGAGATTAAGGATCATTTCCTTAAGGATGCTTTCCCAGATCTGTTAGATTAGCTTAATACCCTTCTCTTATAACATAATGGTGTATTACATAGCATGTATTATAGTTAGTTGCTACAAACTTCTGCAAATGTTTAGTTTTTTAAAATCATCTCTTTTCCTTATTTGTTGTTGTTAGGTGCCCTCGAGTCGGTTCCAACTCATAGTGACACTATGTACCACATAACAAAACACTGCCCAGTCCTGTGCCATTCTTACAATCGTTGTTATGCTTGAGCCCATTTTTGCAGCCACTGTGTCAATCCACCTCGTTGAGGGTCTTCCTTTTTTCTACTGACCCTGTACTTTTCCAAGCATATGTCCTTCTCCAGGGTCTGATCCCTCCTGACAACATGTCCAAAGTATGTAAGAAGCCATCTCGCCATCTTTGCTTCTAAGGAGCATTCTGGTTGTACTTCTTCCAAGACAGATTTGTTCATCCTTTTGGCAGTCCACAGTTTATTCAATATTCTTTGCCAACACCACAATTTGAAGCCATCGAGTCTTCTTTGGCCTCCCTTATTCATTATCCACCTTTCACATGCATATGATGAGATTAAAAATACCATAGCTTGGGTCAGACGCACCTTAGTCTTCAGGGTGACATCTTTGCTTTTCAACACTTTAAAGAGGTCCTTTTCAGGAGATTTGCCCAACGCAATGCGTCTTTTGATTTCTTGACTGTTGCTTCCATGGGTGTTGATTGTAGATCCAAGTAAAATGAAATCCTTGACAATTTCAATCTTTTCTCTGTTTATCACGATGTGGCTTATTGGCCTGGTTGTGAGAATTTTTGTTTTGTTTATGTTGAGGTGTAATTCATACTGAAGGCTGTGGTCTTTGATCTTCATTAGTAAGTGCTTCAAGTCCTCTTCACTTTCAGCAAGCATGGTTTTGTCATCTGCATTGTGCAGGTTGTTAATCAGTCTTCTTCATATAGTCCAGTTTCTTAGATTATTTGCTCAAAGTACAGATTGAATAAGTATGCTGAAAGGATTCAACCCTGACACACACCTTTCCTGACTTTAAACCACTCAGTATCCCCTTGTTCTGTCCAAACAACTGCCTCTTGATCTATGCACAGGTTCCTCATGAGCATAATTAAGTGTTCTGGAATTCCCATTCATTTCCTTATTAAAATGTAGTATTCATGAGGGCAGGAACCTTCCTGGTTTACTTAATATTTTATCCACAGCACAGTAATCATTGCGTAATATACACTTGAAAATATTAATTAAATCCATGACAAAATTACCTTTTTTCAATTCCAGATGAAACTTTTCTCAATTATAGATTACTTTAATTTTCTTTAATTAAATTCTCTAATTTTTTTTTAATTCTTTAATTTTTTTCTCTAAAAAAATAAAATTATATATCTGGAAATCTTAAGTGTATATTTTAACTAATTCTTTTGAATTATTTGTTTAGCACCACAACTGGGTTGTTGAGATGTACAGTACAAAATATTTCCTTACAACATTTATTTTAACACACAAAAGGATGTTTAAGGAGATTAATCTGCCAGATATGTGAAGAAATCAATGCTTAATAGCTAATGTATTTTACTTCACAATGTAGGGACTTGATCTCTATGAGTATTTATTTGTATCTTCCTCTATACCTGTAAATGGTCAAACTAAGTAGTAGGGTAGCAACTGTCAATAGACATAGAACAGCATTTTGTTGTTAGCTGTTATTCATCCAGTCCCCAACTGATGGTGACTCCACATACAACAGGGTCGAATCATTGTGATTCATTGGATTTTCATTGCTGACTTTTAGTCTGAAAGCTCCACTGAAACCTGTTCAGCATCATAGGAAGATGCAAACCTCCAGTGACAGATGGGTGGTATGTTAGCCTCAGTGAATAATCTTGACAAGGGATTGCACAGAGGGTAAATTCAAGCAGATACATTATAAATAAAGCTTTAGAGAAGTACAGACAAGTCCATTATTGTTGTTGTTGTGTGCCATCAAGTCAATTCCGACACATTGTGACCCTTTATGACAGAGAAGAACTGCCACATAGGTTTCCTTGACATTAATCTTTATGGAAGCAGATCATCAGGTCTTTTCTCCCACAGAGCCACTAATGGGTTTGAACTGCTGACCTTTTGGTTGGCAGCCAAGCACTTAACCATTGCACTACCAAGGCTCCTTATGAACAAGTTTAGTGATGTGATAAACAAAGGTAGAAAAGTTTAGCTACCTTCATTACCAACTCTCAAAAAACAAACCAGCCAATTCTTTTCTCCCTTATCTCTTTGAAGTTTATGTTCTTTGAGGGAAAGGTAAATCTTTTAAACTGCAGAAAAATGCCATACTGCTTCTGCTGTAAGTAGTTTTGAGTCTTTATATAGTATTCTGTGGAAGTAATTTTTTTTTTTTTTTATCTTTAACAAAATAAGGAAGTACCTTCTTATTTTATTCCCAGGTACAAGTCTCTCAGTTGCTATAACCATATCATTTCCTGGGTTAATTTCCCCTATATCTTTGTTCCCAGCTTTGGAAAACCTAATTGATTGAAGAAAAAAAAATCAAACCCAACCAACTTTATAGGATTGTCTAGTTACACATCTATTTTGATCAAGCAGCTAAGCACTGTGTGTGTGTGTTTGTGTGCGTGCAGGCACATGGGATGTTTAGAATGATGAAAAAGATTCAGTATTTATTCTCAAAAGTCATAACTTAATAAGGCCAGGAGACAAAACACATTTTTATTTTTTTATCTTTGCCAAATAAGCACACTGTGCTTTGTACATGAGTAGTGCCATTAGGGAGACAAGAGCAAAGTACTAGAAGGTCTAGAAGAGAAAGATATACTACTTTCAGTCTATCAGAAATAGCCCCCAGGTAGTGTGATATCTGAGTGCAGCCTTTAGCGATGGGAGGAATTTCAAGACGTATAAATGAAAAGGAAGAAAATAGGATCCAAACAAAGGAGAAACATGATTACTAGTTCAGATATGAGAAACAGAAGACACGCTCATGGAAAAGAGCAAGTTGTTTTTGTCAGAATGTGATGTAGATGGAGGAGACGTATGGAGGGATGGAAGGTTGGTTCTGTCCTGTGCAGGGAAACTGAAAGCCATTGTTTGTTTGTGAATTGGGGATTATTGTGATAGTAACTATGTGCAAATCTAATCTCACAGTGATATAGGATACGTCCAAGTTGACAGAAGCATGAAAAGAAAAAAAGATTTATTAAAATAGACTTAAACTAATCCAAAATAGAGAAAAGTTAATATAGAAAGAAATTCATAGTTGTGTGAAGTATTTTCAAGTTAAATTTATAGAATTTAGAAAAGATTGCCTAAGAGGAAGTGATGTAGAAAGAGAGACAAAGGTGACTCCGAGAGAACCAGTGACATTTAGAGAAGCTGAGAAGGTAAGAGGAGGAGTTGTTTGGACCATAAAATGATTTTATCAATCTATTAAATAAATAGTAGTTGAATCTACTGTATGTCAGGCACTGAGGGCTAGCTCCTGGAATGACATACATATAAGTAAATAAACAAACATACAAATTAATAAACTGACTGATCAACAGACTGATGGGCCAACCAATCAACAGACAAGATTTGTTTACACCGCACTGAGTTTTAAATGTGGGGGCTGTCCTGATGAAAATGCACAGCCCAAGCCCAAGCCAAGCCCAGTGATGTCGAGTCGATTCTGACTCATAGTGACCCTATAGAATGCACAGAGGTGGATGGAAATAATACCTTGGAACTGGATCAGAATGAATGTTGATCCAGACTGAATGTCAACTATAGGAGGCAATAGCTAAAATCCATGGATTTGGTCAAAGAATAAAATTGTAGAGAACACCCACATTTAGAAGATCCAAGAACAAAGGAGTCAACAAAAATGACAAAGGTAAAGTTATTAGATCAACAACAGGACTAGAAAATATGAAATCAGAGAAGGAAAAAAGAAGCTAAGTCTAAGAATAGTGCCACATCTTATTTCAGAGGTAAAGACCAAAGAAGCTAATAAATTAAGTTTATTAACAAAGTAAATAAGCTTAGCAAAATTGTTGTCCTAGAAGAAAGTGAAAAGTCAGAGGAATTCCAGCAGGTATCAAAATTTTTTCTTCAATTCAACATGTATCTAACACCTACAAACTTCAAGATGTTCTTCAAGCAACTGATAATTCAGAAAGAATACAAAAAGATAGGCATGATCTTTTCCTTGACTAAGAGAAAGCCAAAATAAATAATGTATTAGAAATTCAGATAATAAAAGATGTTATGATTGAGAAAAACAAGGGCACCTACTAAAGATACTATGTCAAGAAAAAGATGCACTAAGATGAGAGTGTTTATTCTGAGCCTGGAAGGATGAGGAGTAACCAGCTATGAGAACACCAGAGGGGAGAGAGACCCAGTCAGGGAAAAGGCCCTACACATGGTTTGATGAAATTTCAGAAATGGAAAGAAAGTCAATAGGCTGAAGTTTAATAAAGAGAAGGTAAGAGAGTAGGTAAATGTGAGATTGGAGATGCAGGCAGAGAAAAGACAACAAAATGCTTACTTAGCAACACTTAGCAAAATTTGGCAATACATAGCAAAGTGAAGAATTTGAGATGTCTTTCTTCATGAGAAGGAAATCCATTAAGGATTTTTTGAGTGTGACATGATATCGATCCACACATATGCTATAAACTGTATTTAAATAAGGGTGCCAAGGCAATTCAATTGGAGAAAGAAAAATCTTTTCAACATAACTGCATTTGAACAGCTGAATATCTGCCTGGGAGAAAAGTAAACGTCAACACATAGCTCACATCATACACAAAAATCAACATGAAATAGATCGGAGTTATAAAGTATAACCCAGAATCAGTGCATAAGATAATATTATAAAGCTTCTAGAAGAAAACATAATAAATAATCTTTAATACTTTGGGGTAAGGAAAGATTCCCTAGATAGGACCCAACATCCATGAACTACTAACAAAAATAATTGAAATCATTTTAAAAAATTAAAATATTTTCCTCTTTAAAAGACACCATTAAGAAAACTAAAAAAAAAAAAACAAACAAAATAACATATCTGGCAAATGACTTGTATTCAAATTATGTAAAGATATTAAGTAATCATGGGAATAAGATAACCACATCTCAATAATAAAAGCCAACAACGCAATGGGAAAAATAGTTCGACAGACATCACTGAAGAAGATGTACTAATGGCCAATAAGAATATGAAAAGATGTAGTACATCACTAACTACTAGAGAAATCCAAACTGAAACCATTTCACACAAACTATAATGGATAAAACTCAAAAAGACTTATATTACCAAGCATTGGCAAGAATATAAAAAGACTGTAATACAAAAATGATGTGCCTATGTCCTTGGGTCACCTATGTAAAATTCAATAAACAGAAGAAATTGTAGGTGTCACTCCAGCTGTGGCAAAGTAACTTATTTTAGACACACTCTCCGTTTGAAACCTAGAGAAGAACTTCAGAAATGTACAGTCTTGCATTAAGTGCTTGCAGGAAATAAAAGTCCTGAAAGGGATAGAATCTCAGGTTTGGATCATCTCAATAATTGAAATTGCTTTTTTTTCTGTGCCTAAATAAACTGCCTACCAGAAGAATACAAGAAATCCTCTCTGGAAGAATATAAATTATACTGAGCCTCAAATTATCTCTAAAGTTGTCCATCTGCAATGTCTGGCACACAAGCAAAATTAACCTTGCATAAAATATGCAATACCTGACAAAAAATAAGATATATAAAAATTAGACAATAGAAACTGTAATACAAGATGGCCATACATGGGAGTTATTTGAAATAGACTATGAAAACTATGGTTAAAACATCCTAGTAAATAACATGGAAACCCTGGTGGCATAGTGGTTAAGAGGTATGGCTGCTAACCAAGAAGTCAGTGGTTTGAATCCCCCAGGCGCTCCTTGGAAACCTTATCGGGCTGTTCTACTCTGCTACTCTGTCTGATAAGGTCGCTATGAGTCAGAATCCACTGGATAACTGTGGGTTTGGTTTGTTTTTAGTAAATAACATGAAAGTTCATCAGAGAAGTGGGATCTACAAATATATCACGCACAATTTCTAGAGCTAAAGAATACAATAACTGAAGTGAATAATTCAACAGATTGCATAACAGGCTAAAGAACAGGGACAAAATGGTGGCATATCCAGGAAAAAACAAATGGTCATAACATAAAGTGATTAACAACAGATTTAACATATATTTAATTTACAGTCTTAGAAGAAGAGAAAGACAATTGTACAGAATCAATATTTGAGGTGTTAAGATAATTTTCTAAAATTAATGAGTAAGTTTAAGCTACAGATGTAAGAAGCACTGTGGACCTCAAGTAAAATAGAGAAGCACACCTAAGAGTACCATAATCAGACTGCTGAAAACTTGATTAAAATCTTAAAGATATACAAAACCTTAAAAAGACATATTAAAGACCTATTACTTGTCTAAAGGATCAACAATGAAAATGGCAACTCACTTCTCATTAGCAAAAAATAGGAAGCCAGAAGATAATGAAATAATATCTTCCAAGTGCTAAAAGAAAATAACTCTGTCTAGAATTCTGCATTTTTAGAAAACATCATTCAAAAATGAAGAGGCAATAAAAATATTTCAGGCAAACAAAAACGGGGAAATTTGAGGCTGATAGACCTGAATTAAGGGAAATACCAAAGTATTATACAATGTTCTTTAGAAAGAACTAGAAGATACAAAAAAGAAAGAAAGAGAAACAGAAGGAGAGGGAGGGAAGAAGGGAGAATAAAAAGAAGTAAGTAAGGATGGAAAATGGTAAATATATGGGTGAAACCAAAATAAATATTGACTATTACAAAACAATTATAAAATTTTATATTGGAACTTTTAATATAGGCATAATTAAGGACTTGACATCCATAATATACAGATTGCAGAAGATAAATGGAGCTAAATTGTTCTAAAATTCCTGCACTATTTATGAAGCAGAACAACACAAATAAGATTTTATATTACACTCTAATATAACATGCTGGCTTTTTTAATCTACTGCAGAAATACGAGAAAGACTGAAAGGAGTCTACACAGCCATAAAGAGAAATGCAGTCCTGATGCACACCACAACATGGGTGATCCTTAACAACATCATGCTGAGTGAAATAAGTCAGCCTCAAAAGAGTAAATGTTGTATGATCTCACTTATATGAAATAAGCAAATATATAGAAACCAAACACAATGGTCACTGAAATGCATCAGGAATTTCATTAGACATTCTAACGCACTGCCTTCCAGCCAATTCCAACTCAGAGCAACCCTACAGGACAGAGTAGAACTGCCACATAGAGTTTCTAAGGCTGTCAATCTTTACGGAAGCAGACTGCTACACCTTTCTCCTGCAGCTGGTAAAGGTACTAAATGTTTCAATTAAAACACAAAGATCATCAAAATTTATTATTGCACTAAGCAAGAGACATGGTGGGGAATTTTATAGTTAGACAAAGGCTTAATTTTAAAAAAATTTTTATTCTGCTTTAAGTGAAAGTTTACAAATCAAGTCAGTCTTTCATACAAAAACTTATATACACCTTGCTACATACACCCAATTGCTCTCCCCCTAATGAGACAGCCCGCACCCTCCCTCCACTCAGGATCAGCAAAATCCAGCTCCCAAAGTGTGGAAACGGCTCCGTTCCTCATCTTCCCACATCTACATCCAGACTGCCAGCTGCTTACATCACAGTCTCTCAGCCCTAGCCACCCAGAGCTGGGTCAGAGCTCACAAGTTAGAATGGCTCTGTTTTTCAGCCCTAACACCCAGAGCCAGGTCACAGATCACAGGAAAGAAGGACACCTTCTTTCAGACCGCCATAGATAGATGCCAGCCTCTGCCTCTCACTGCCCCTGTAAATTTGTTAAATTGCTGAAACAACTCACAGAATTCATAGAGTACTCACTACAGGTTTATTACAATCCAAAAGGGTACAAATGAAGAGACACATACGGTGAGGTCTGGGGGGGGGGGTGCCACAGTGTGGCATTTCCGTGTCCCAAAGAGGAATGTGCTATCTTTTCTTGTGCATGGACATCAACAAGGAAACTCCACTGTAGCCTCAAGGTTCAGGGCTCTTAACAGTCTCACCATGTGGCCATGACAGGTTACATCATGCCTCCTGAGTCTTGGCATCAGGTCCCTAGGTGGTCCTTCTTGGTCTGGTCAGCCCCCAATCGTTAGCCTCAGGTGTTGGTGTGGCTCGAAAGACCCAAGAACAAAAGGACAAAGTGCTTTTTACATGGTGATTTTATACTTTGCAATTACGAAAAAGAAGTTTACACGTTAATACGTCTTTCGTATAATGATGGGGCACAAATGGTTAAAGCTCTTGGCTGCTAACTGATAGGTTGAATGTTTGAGTCCACCCAAAGGTGCCTCAAAAGAAAGTCCTTCTGGAAAATCAGCTATTAAAAGCCCTACGGATCATACGTAGTTCTACTCTGAAACGCATGGGGTTGCCATGGGTCAGAATCAGCTAGGTGACAGCTGGTGACATAATGATAAAAAAGCTTGAAAATAAAAAGAGATGCCATGCAGTCATTAATCAGAGAAGGTGTTCTTTCTTATACTGATACCAGATGGATTAGATGTTAAGGCAGGACGAATTACAAAGTTTAAGGAGTAACATTTAATAATAACGAAAGAGACAATCCATCAGAAATATATAACAACTCAAAATTTGTTAGTTTAACCTAGCCTGAATATATACATTTAAAAAGAAATAAAAAGTAATATACAATTTAAAGCAAAAATTTACAGAATTAAAAAGAAAAACACACTTTTTTTAAAGAAATGAAAATGGGAAATTTCAACAGGCTGCTATTAGTTATTGACAGGACATGCCGACAAAAAAGCAAAACAAAACAAAACTAGAAAGTAGAAGATTTTAATACCACACTTACTAGGTTTAATCTAATTGGCGTGTATATATACAGTCCCTTGACCCAACAACTGCAGAAGGAACGTTTCACAGAGCAACGTCCTCTCTCAATTTGTATAAAGCCAGTTACTTTTGAGAATTTAGTACTTTTTTTTTTTTAGTCAATCCATTGCTGTTATGTCCTGAGGCCATGATAAACATGTTTTGTAAATAAAATACAAGATTTTAATAAAGCACAGATTTAAAACTTTGAGAGTTTTTTTTTTTTTGCAAGAATAACACACAAACACAAAATTTCATTGTTTAAATATTGACCTTTTGATTCTTCCAACTCCAGATAAGACTCAGCTATCAACTTACCTATGTTTTTAAAACTATTTTAACTATCAGAAATTCTTAAGAGTAAAAATTTAAAAAAAAAACATCTACAAACCCAATAACAATGAATAATGATCTACATCAGGGATCGAAAACCATGGTGAACAACTTTGTTCTTGGAAATAGGGTTTTTTGGGGGACATAGCCAAGTCTTCTTATTTAGGTATTGGATTTCCCACAACAATGTGATAGAGACTTTATGGGCTGCAAGCCTAAAATATTTATTCTCTGGTCCTTTAAGAAAAAAGTTTGCAGATCCCTGATCCCTTATCTCTACATTTGAACAAGAGAAGCTCATTTGAAGAAATTTAAACCATATGGCCATCTTATGTCTAGTACTTAGTTATGTTTAAAGGTTAGAAAAAAGGTCAGTTGTTGAGTTGTTCTAACTCTTCAAGTATGAAACATTTATATTAGAAATTACTGGCCTCTAAATGCTGGGAATTTTAATAAATGAGAACAAATATAACAAGTATTTTAATATTACAAAGAGAAAAATTGAATAAAAGTTTGGAATTGATGTATCATTCTCCATAAACCAGAGACAGTATTTGGGCAAGGTCAATTTAAAAAAACAAACAAACAGGAAAAACTAAATATTCAATTCACTCTCAGGAACATCACACCTTGAATTAAATAACTGGCATTTTTAAATCAGAAAGAAAATGCCACTCATTTTCCATAACTGCTTTCCTTGGTCCTCAATAGGTGTGTGTGTATGTGTGTGTTTTTTTTATAATTTCATTTTAAGGAATATCAAATGTACCTCAAACTCATTCTACCATGTAGTAAAATAAAAAATAATAATAATAAAAAACAGGGGAAATGAAAGCATGTCTCTATACTTCTGGAAACAATCATGCTGTGTGGGTCAGACTGTGGGTCAATGCTGCTTTGCTAGAACACCATAATATAACTCAATTGAAAAACCAAACCAACATAAAGTTGTAAAAAGGAAAAAAAAAAAAAGGCATAAAAATACAAAATATGCCAGAATTAGCATTTGAAGCTGCGTGAATAGTCTTCACTTACGGTTAAATATTGGGAGAAACTGATTAGTGTAAATCAAACCTTGAGAGACAGAAGACTTTGACAGTAAAACCAAGACAGATATTATAATTGTGTAATATAAAAGCACCTTTCATCCTTTAAAGCCACCCAAAGTTTGTCCTTCAAGGTGTGAACTGATACTCTGTAATTAAATTTAATCATACCATTCTATATGCATTTTGTGCTTCTTGTAGCCTACCGTAATAGACACAATCCTGTCCTAGAGGAATTGACAGCTAAATTTTAATTCTAGCTATTTTAATACTGCTGTGCTTTCGTTTGTTTGTTTTTGTTTAACCATCAGACAAACCCAGCAACCATCGTAAAATAAATCTGAAAAGCAATTTTTTAATCTACGCATTTGAGAGTATGGATACATTTCTGGGTCTAAGGGATTCAACTACTTTTACTGCTTTTCATTTTTGTATAGTGGTGATACACATTGTATGTGTATGAGTGTTTATGCATGAATATTTATAAATATAATATGGATAAAATTCAACCAAACCTCCAATACTGTTGTGACATGAAAATTGATTTTATTAATTCTGTGAGAAAAACAATAACAAGTTAAGAAAAAATGTAGTGATTCTGTAGTCTTGTTTAATTTGGCATGAAGAGAAGCACTATGTTATGACTATCAGTGTATCAAAACATGAAGAGATGATAGATAGATGGGAACACATACCCCACCCCAGGACAAAGACACAGGTGCTAGTATATGCACTCTACTGCACAACTCTAGACCACTTTGGAACGGGATGAGCACGGTCAGTAAGGAATATCTGTATGAGGTCTCTGAAAATCCTATTTCATTAATTTGGTATGTGCTGTAACCTATGAAAATAAGTACTCAGTTTTAATAACATTACTTTTGTTTCTTTTAAGAGTAAAATAATTACCATTATCTTTCAAGCCAAATATTTGCTTTATTTCAGGATTGTAAACAAAATCAGACTAAAATAAGAGGCCTAATTTTAGCAACATATCATTTTATCTTTGTAAAGTCTACGCTATTATTGTTAATTATATAGCTCCCATGTTTCTTCTTTATTGGAAAGACTATTCATTATATGATAACATTTTGCACAGAGATTAATGATACCATTAACAACTCTCTGCAAACATTTCTTCAGTCTTTAAAAAGTTAACATGTGTATGCAATATAATATGGAAGAATTGTGGGAAAAAGAGATCAATTCCATTGTAAATTTGCTTACATACACAAACAAAAAGTTTAATAATTCTTTAAATTCTTTTATTACTAACATATTAAATAAGAATTACATATATTTTTGACAAAGGTTTATTCAAATTATTTATACAATAATTATTAATAAGCCATGCTATTTTCAATCACCTTATATGCATGGGAAAACTGGACAGTGAATAAAAAAGACAGAAGAATTCACACCTTCGAATTATGGTGTTGGTTAAGAATATTGAATATACCATAGACTGCTGGAAGAATGAACAAATCTGTCTTGGAGAAAGTACTCTCAGAATGCTCCTTAGAAGGGAGGATGGTGAGGCTTTGTCTCACATACTTTGGACATGTTATTAGGAGGGACCGATCCCTGGAGGAGGACATTGTGCTTGGTAAAATACAGGGTCAGAGAAAAAGGGGAAAACCGTCAATGAGATGGATTGACACAGTGGCTTCAATGATGGGTTCAACAATTGTTAAGATGGTGCAGGATTGGAGAGTGATTCATTCTGTTGTACATGAGGTCCTATGAGTTAGAACCGATCTGAGATTACCTAACAACAAAAACAACATACAAATTAAATACATATTATTTAAAATTGATTAGTTAATATTTCGGTAATACCAAAAAAAAAAACAAAAAACCAAACCCATTGCCGTCGAGTCAATTCTGACTCATAGCAACCTTATAGGACAGAGTAGAACTGCGCCGTAGAGTTTCCAAGGAGTGTCTGGTGAATTTGACTGACAAATGGTTGATGATGGAACTCATGAAAGGGATTAATACATTTATCCATTCGTTTATCAGATTTGAATGGTTTCAGATGGTAAATTCTCAGAATACAGAAATGAATGAAGCATGGTTCCTGCCTTAGAAGTCATTCTAGGGGAAAATTTTGACATTGGAGATCATGTGTTCAGTGATAAAATAAAGACATGTACCAAGAGGCACAGTTTCCAGAAAAAATATTTTCCCATAATGATAATAAGGATTTTTTCCACTTCTCAATTTCCAAATGCAACACATTCCTTAATAAATTTCTTCTTTAGAATTACAAAGTCTTTGTCTTCCTGTGTCATAGTTGCTTTTGTTTGTGTGTGTGTGGTGCCTCCAGTAGCAACATTATTCTATCGGTTGTCCATTTTACTTTTTTCGTGCCCAGAACAAGGCAAACAAAATGAAGTACTACATAAGTTAGTCAAATTATTTAGGCTAAAAGTTATTTTACTTGGTGAGCTGACCTAAAGTTGTTCATTCCTCCTCTTTCTTTTTCAGGTGTAAACTTATTAGACATTCTAGAGAATAACTAAACACCTGTTTTTAACTATTAAATAAATATTTTCACACACAATTTAAAATTCGAATTAACATTTGCTTTATCTTCAAGTCAAAGTTACAAAAAAAATAGTGCTGAAGAACTTAGGTTTGTGTTGGGAGCCTAGATAATTTATTGTCATGTCAGTATAAAAGTTTCTCTAACTTTCCGCAGGTATTGTTTTCTTTCCTTTTTTTTTTTAAGCATTGTTTTTTCAAGAACAAGACAAAATAAATTGAAAAAGCTGTTAATGTGGAAATCATTTCGTTCAAGGAGCAAATGTGAAAAACGATGTGACCTGTAGAAAATAAAACCGTGGTTGTTTCGAGGTCAAAATGATCAGGGTTATTTTCTCTTGAGCCACACAGGAAGTAGAGGGACTTTTTCATTAATTCCATCTGGCTCACAGATGTCGCTTATTATGAAAGTTAGAAATATGTAAAAACCTTAGCGCTAATCTGATTTGAAACATATTTTTATAGTAAGAGAAAAAGTTCCATGGATATTACAGACATGTTTGAAGAGAATATATTTACATATGTATCACGTATAAAAAATTATAAACTACTAAATGAAAAATTTTCCAAGTAATGATTGCAATACAAAATAACAACCACATTATATTTTACCAGTCCAAGGGACTGATATGACTTTTGAATAGAATATTTTTAAAAGGAATTTGATCTTATTACGAGGGGTAATGAGCAGTGTATGTGGTGATTAGATTAAGGAAAACCTATGAGTTGGAATCGACTCGAAGGCAGTGGGTTTGTTTTGGAAACCCTGGCGGCTTAGTGGTTAAGTGCTATGGCTGCTAAACAAAGGGTTGGCAGTTCGAATCCACCAGGCGCTCCTTGGAAACTCTGTGGGGCAGTTCTACTCTGTCCTATGAGTCCTGTGAGTCAGAATCGACTCGACGGCACTGGGTTTGGTTTTTTTTTTTTTTTTTGGTTTTAGTATTCTTGATAATTTTTGGTTTATGGATAGTGTCTTTCAATATTCTTAAATTTGACTTCTAAAAATCATGAAGTAGATACTTTAAATGGGTCCTTTAGAATGTATACATAATGTAACACTTTCAAGATTTGATTTTAAACATGCAAAAATAGACCTTTGCAATTATGTCCACATTGTTGTTGTTGTTAGGTGCCCTCAAGTCGGTTCCGACTCATAGCGACCCTATGCACAACAGAACGAAACACTGCCTGGTATTACAATCCTTGTTATGCTTGAGCTCATTTTTTCAGCCACTGTGTCAGTTCACCTCGTTGAGGGTCTTTCTCTTTTCCGCTGACCCTGTACTCTGCCAAGCATGATGTCCTTCTCCAGGGACTGATCCCTCCTGACAACATGTCCAAAGTATGTAAGACACAGTCTCACCATCCTTGCCTCTAAGGAACATTCTGGCCGCACTTCTTCCAAGACAGACTTGTTTGTTCTTTTGGCAGTCCATGGTATATTCAATATTCTTCACCAACACCACAATTCAAAGGCATCAACTCTTCTTCAGTCTTCCTTATTCATTGTCCAGCTTTCACATGCATACGATGTGATTGAAAGTACCATGGCTTGGGTCAGGTGCACCTTAGTCTTCAGGGTGAGATCTTTGCTCTTCAACACTTTGAAGAGGTCCTTTGCAGCAGATTTGCCCAATGCGTTTTTGATTTCTTGACTGCTGCTTCCATGGCTGTTGATTGTGGATCCAAGTAAAATGAAATCCTTGGCAACTTCAATCTTTTCTCCATTTGTCATGATGTTGCTCATTGGTCCAGTTGTGAGGATTTTTGTTTTCTTTTTTTTTTATTTTGAGGTGTAATCCATATTGAAGGCTGTGGTCTTTGATCTTCATCAGTAAGTGCTTCAAGTCCTCTTCACTTTCAGCAAGCAAGGTTGTGTCATCTTCATAACGCAGGTTGTTAATGAGTCTTCCTCCAATCCTGATGCCCCATTCTTCTTCATATAGTCCAGCTTCTCATATTATTTGTTCAGCATATGGATTAAATAGGTATGGTGAAAGAATACAACCCTGATGCACACCTTTCCTGACTTTAAACCAATCAGTATCCCCTTGTTCTGTCCGAATAACTGCCTCTTGATCTATGTAAAGGTTCCTCATGAGCACAATTAAGTGTTCTGGAATTCCCATTCTTCACAGTGTTATCCATAGTTTGTTATGATCCACACAGTCGAATGCCTTTGTAAGTCCACAAGAGCCGAAATATGAACTTGAGTACATCCCACCTGAATTTAGAGACCATCTCAAAAATAGATTTGAGGCACTGAACACCAGTGACTGCAGACCAGACGAGTTGTGGAATGACATCAAGGACATCATCCATGAAGAAAGCAAGACGTCACTGAAAAGACAGGAAATAAAGAAAAGACCAAGACGGATGTCAGGGGAGACTCTGAAACTTGCTCTTAAGCATCGAGCAGCTAAAGCAAAAGGAAGAATTGATGAAGTAAAAGAACTAAACAGAAGATTTCAAAGGGCCTCTCGAGAAGACAAAGTAAAGTATTATAATGACATGTGCAAAGAGCTGGAGATGGAAAACCAAAAGGGAAGAACATGCTCGGCGTTTCTCAAGCTGAAAGAACTGAAGGAAAATTCAACCCTTTGGTTGCAATAGTGAAGGATTCTATGGGGAAAATATTAAATGACACAGGAAGCATCAAAAGAAGATGGAAGAAATACACAGAGTCATTATACCAAAAAAATTAGTCAATATTCAACCATTTCAAAAGGTGGCATATGATCAGGAACCGATGGTACTGAAGGAAGAAGTCCAAGCTGCTCTGAAGGCATTGGTGAAAAACAAGGCTCCAGGAATTGATGGAATATTAATTGAGAAGTTTCAACAAACAGATGCAGTGCTGGAGGTGCTCACTCGTCTATGGCAAGAAATATGAAAGACAGCTTCCTGGCCAACTGACTAGAAGAGATCCATATTTATGCCTATTCCCAAGACAGGTGATCCAACCTAATGTGGAAATTATAGAACAATATCATTATGTCCACATAGCCAGTCATAAAAATAAATTTGTAAAAAACATTCATCTCGATGCTTTTCATCCATATTCAGCTTTCTCACCAGGGATTGTCTTATGCATTAAAAACAATCTGGCTGATAATATAGTGTGTAAGCGAACTTTAATGTGGTGCCCGATAGTCTTCTAATACAGTTAGTTATCAGTCCAGAACTTGAATTACTGAATCTTACTTCCCTACCTTTCTTCCCACTGGGGCATAAATTCTCAAACATGTCCAGAGTCCCTGCAAAAATAATGTCATATTTCCTCCTGCCAGTCAGCTAAGGGGTAAAGGTTACAAGTTCAGAAAATACTGCTGAACCAAGCAGCTTATGACTTCACCTATAAAGTCTAAGCACACAAATATATTTTCTCAACGTCAGATGTGGGCCAGTGCCTGTAGTTGCAAGTCAGGCATCTGTGCTGTGATGATAACACTAAGGTCCAGTGAACACAGCATTACTATGATATGCAGCTTTCTCTAAACCAGCCACAAGATTACACTTAATTATGGTCAAATCGAAGCTTAATTAGATGTGCAATAGGCAGAAATAGAAATGGGAAGTTAAGAGTTATAGCAGATGAATGCATGATGAAAAGAAAATGTTTCTCTGTATCTTTGCTGTGTTTTCACAATATATGAAAACAATTTGAAATTTTGATTCCAAGAATACATTTCACATACCTTTTATTTCTTTGACCAATATGTAATATATTTCCTAGAGAAGGTGGACATTGCTAAAATGGCATCAGAAATTTCATCTTTTTATTTAGGCTGGGAAAACTTAAATACAATATCATAAGACTGAATGTTAATTTGATTCAACCAGGATAACTTAATAGATTCTCTGAGCATTTTGGTGCACCCTTTAGACACAGGTATGAACATGACCTGCAGGAAGAATGGGTGGGAAACAAACTAACAGAATAATATCTAATTGTGTCCATATAGCCCGCCAAATCCGCTCAGCTAAGATTTAGAAGACCTAACTTGTTGCCATGGAGTTGATTCTGACTCATGGCGGCCCTGTGTATTACACAGTAGAACTGTTCCACAGGGTTTTCTTGCCTTTAATCTTTATGGAAGCAGATTGCCAGGCCTCTCTTCTGTGGAGCTGCTGGGTGTGTTCAAACTGCCAACCTTTTGGGTAACAGTGGATTGCAAGCCACTTGTGCCACCCAGGCTTCTAGAAGACCTTAGATATGATATAAGGACAATATCATGTAAGCTTCAAAGATGTTCACAATGCTGCTTACCCTGTGAGGCTCTCGAACAGTTAACAATGTAAATGACTACAATACCCAATACAATTTTCTGACATAATTATGTGGGGCTACAGGTCTACAAAATTATTCTGGCTTCAGAAACTGACATATTTTTGCTTTTGAAACTAACAACTCTACAATCAATTAAAACCAATTACATTATTTGATTTTAGTCATATTTTTTGCTTTCTAGAATTCTGCTAGATGCCATAATTTTGTAGTATTGATCAATATGCTATGCTGTATATCCACATGAAAAACACTAATTAATTTCAGTTATGTGGAAGTAGTTCCTGAGATCTAAAGAAAAATATTTATCTTAATGTTTTTGACTACAAGTGTTAGCAAATTTAAAGACAAGCTTATATCTTTGCTTATAAAATTCGAGTATTCATCCGTTATTCAAGTAAAATCTCATGTGTTAGAAAACCGTCTGTAAAAAGAATGTTTTATTTTGTTTTTTGGGTTTTTTTTTTTTTTTTGCTTGTTTGTTTTCCAGTTACTTGGCTGATATGGGCAAATTTATACTGGAAAATCTTTTGGATAAAACCGTTTATTACTCAAAATGTGGATTGGAAGCAGTTTTTCAATTGTTTTTCATAGTGTATACCTGCATAGTGTTATGGAATGACAGATTTTTATAAAGAGCACTTCAAAATACAGTATTAATTTTCTCATTGAATCTCGAGTCCTCATTTTGTCATGTCCTCATTCTGCCTAGTGTGTGTGTGTGTGTGTGTGTGTGTGTGTGTGTTCAGCTGGTTCTTCAAACCTCGGTCACAGTCTCGCTGACCTTGGTTGCTTAGTTACAAAATCCTCTTTGTGATTTGTGAGATCCTCTGGGTTTGGTTTTTTTTGGTTTGTCTGGATGGAGTGCAGGGGATTTGTTTTTTTTTTCCTAAAGTAAACTTAAAGAGTTTCTATTTCAGAGTAAAACATACTAAACTCAGTATGTCTTGCCAAATTTAGAACTTTTACTTCTTAAGGAATAAAATTATGAACTGGAAGTCTTTTCGTTCAGATTCTGTTTTATATTGCCAACATTTACTTCCTGGTGCTAGAAAATAGCATTTTAGGCAACTAAGGTTTTAATCTGTGCTTCTTAAATAAATGAGACAACTTTTACAAAACTATAGTATTGATATATGAATATATTATGAAAATTAAAGGTATGTACTTGTGAAGTCAAATATTTTTGAAATGAATAATTTAGAATCCACTCAGTTTTCCCATTCTTTCTATAAATAAACTTGAAAGGGACATCTTTAAAAAAAAAATTTATACTGAGAAAACAACCTGTGATGTGCACTTCATTTTGTTGATTATTATCTTGTATTTTCCTTTCAAAAATCCCATATCCCTGTGCTTATGCCAAAATATATTACTCAGAAAAGTATTTACTCAAATTTTTATATTCAATTACCTCAGTTTTTTTCTGGAAAATAAGATCCGCTGGTTGTGTGTATATTACACTTAAGCCGTGGTTTTTTAATGAACTTATCCAAACCTACTGAAAGAATGTTTACTTATTTAAGAGTATGGGCACATAATTGTATAAAAAAATTAATTGTATAGATTGGATTAAATAGGAATAAATGGGTAAACTGAGCCTAAGCACCAAGGTCAAGCTATGAAATAACAAGTCCATTATATCATAGATCTAGTTTGCTACTTGAACACTTGACCATGTAGTCCTACTGAAGTTAGTATAATTGGTACCAGCTGTTTTATTGCAGCTTTTTTTTTTTTTTGGACAAGAGCCAACTTGACTTGAAAGTGATGCCACTAAAGAAAGAAGATTGAAGAATGATGCCATTGTACATGTATGTATTTCTTTCAAGCCATTTTCTCCAAGCACTTCATTCGAAAGCCGTGATGATTTCAACAGAATAATATTGATAAAAGTGAAATGGGTTGCTTGACTGATAAAAGGCAGCTGGACTGATTGAATCCAAGATGAGTAGGAAGAACATTTCATTCTTAAAGTTTTTCTTCATGGAAGAGTAATTTCCTTTCAATAATGTGACAAATTATTTATTTTCATCCTGCTAATATTTTCTATAGGATAATCTTTTATGACACTTATTTGTAGCTAAGGTAAGAAATGGGCAGTTGGTCTCCAAATTTTAGCTTTGTCACAATTTTTTCTTTCATTAACTTATTCAACAAAAAGGATTTATGCTTGAATCCACAATGAAGATAATATTCTTTCCCTCACCCAAAAATCATAGAGACATTCTGTGATCATTAAGTTTGTGTGTCAACATGATTGGGTCATGGTTCTCAGTGGTTTGGCAGTTATGATGCAGTTTGGCAGTTGTAAGATGATGGGATCGCTTCCATGATGAGATTTGATATAATGTGATTAGTTCCATGATGGGATCTGCTGTGAGTGGCCAATCACTGAAAGGAAGTTTTCTTGGGGGTGTAGCCTGCAAGGCTCCTGGGCTTTTGCTAACTCTGGAAACTACAGCTGGCTCCTGTTCATCAGGGCTCTGGTTCTTGGGACTTGACCTAGCAGCTTACCTGCCGCCTTGCCTGCCAATCTTAGGATTCGTCAACCTTTGCGGCCTATGAGCAAGAAAGAGCCTTACTGCCTGACCTGCTGATCTTGGGTTCACCCGACACTGGTGTGACAAAAATCAGGAGAAGCCTCTATTCTGACCCACAGACTTGGGACATTCTATCCTCTATAGCTGCATGAGCCATTTCCTTAATATAAATCTCTCTATATATGCTTTACTGGTTTTGCTTCTCCAGAGAGCCCAGCCTAAAACACATTCCTAGTCGAATAGCATCTCTGCACCACAATATACTGGCTTTCTTCCATATTTTACCAAGTGGTGATTTTTCTTCTTTTAATGTTACTTAAAGTAAACTGAAAAATTCCAAGCTAGCTTGTTAAACTAAGAGTAAGAGTTAAACTGAAAAGGTTAACTCTTCCTTTGTGACAATATTGCTATTAATGTTGTTAATTGGCTTTCAGGCATTTTCCACTCATAGCAATTCCATGCACAACAGAACAAAACACTGCCCAGGCCTGTACCATCCTCACAATCATTGCTGTATTTGAGTCCATTGTTACAGGCACTGTGTCAATCCATCTCCTTGAGGGCCTTCCTCTTTCTCGGTGACCCTCTACTTTAACAAGAATGATGTCCTTCTCATGGGACTGGTCACCTATGAAAACATGTCCAAGGTAAGCAAGAAGAAGTCTCACTATACTTGCCTCTAAGAAGCATTCTGCCTGTACTTCTTCCAAGACATATTTGTTCATTCTTCTGGCAGTTCATTTTTCAATATTTTTCACCAACTCTATAATTCAAAGGCATCAATTCTTCTTTGGTCTTCCTTATTCATTGTCCAGCTTTCACATACATATGAGGTGATTGAAAATACCATGGATATATCTCACCAGTTTCGTTTCTCTAGAGAACCCAGCCTAAGATTTTGGCTCCAAGCGTAGTTCTAGAGAAACAAAATCATAAGGATGAGTTTTTTAAGTTGGTTCTCAAGTTTGACTACTACTGATAACTCTGCCTCCAGTAGTAAAGAGGGCATTGCTAATCCATGGCATGAAGTGGCAATACTGATAGGAAAAGTATCACCAACAATAGATTATCATTGTTGAGAAGTGATGCTCTGGTTGATCGCATGTTTGATACTTCCTACAATTTTGTCAGAATGAGAATTATAGGGAAGCTAGTTTGAGCCCATTGTTGCAGCCACTGTGTAAATCCATCTCATTAAAGGTCTTCCTCTTTTTCTCTGACACACTGCTTAAACATAGCAACGATTGTGAGGATGGTACAGGACTGGGCAGTGTTTCATTCTGTTGTACATAGAGTCTCTATGAGTTGGAACTGACTCAATGGCAACTAGCAACAACAACAGGTAAGCTGGCTGATTGGCCCTACCTTCACTAAACAAAGTGGTGAAAGAAAGGGATGGGTTCAGAGCTTCAAAGTCACAGTCCAAGTACCACATAAAAGACCTCAAATTTGCCACTTGTGCCCTGAAAGAAAGCCTTATTTCATGTAGTAACAGAGCTGATATTTCCAAAAGCCAAACCCAGAGACTTATCATAAGAGTGGCTGAATTAAAATGCCAGTTGAATTCTCAACCTTGAATGGTGTTCGAAGTTAAAATGAGGGCATCAATTGGGAATAAATGGGATCCTGAAACTTGATATTGGATGTATGGCCAGATAATCAGAGAGCTATGGACACTGAGCCCCTAAATTTCACTAAATCACTCCTGCTAACAGAACCAGCCATTTTACTCCCATCTGAAGAGATCACTCCATCTTTGTTAAGCCACTCTCCCCAGTAAAACCATTATCCCATCCACTCCCATCTGATGAGATTACCCCAGCTATGCCTGAAGAGCCTTTGCTGAGATAACGCCTGGGGCATTGCCTGGGGAATCACCTGAGGTAGGTGCCTTATAAGACACTGCTGAATATTCCCAGGCCCACCCCATCAACTATTTTTGCTTCTAGACCTATAACCAAACAAGCCTCAGTAAGCCTGAAAATGTAAAGTACAAAGTATGAGCCAGGTGGAGGTACACTACAGTCCAAAGGAACTGCCTGACTTTTCCAATATGTACAGAGACCTGGGGATTATGTGGGAATGGCTTTTAGGGGTATGGCTAATGGTGCAAGGAACATAAAATTAGATCAGTCTTAGTTTATTGATATGTGTTCACTAAGCACAGAATCTTCATTGAACATTTCAGCGTGAGAGGTTAGGAAAGGTTCTAATAATTTATTTGGTTGTTTTGCAGAAGCATGGGTTATGTGGTGGCCTACACTAAATCAAGCTGAAGTACTAGACCTGCTATGGTATACTCTAGAAGAAAGTATCTGAAGACTAAGGAAAACTGGCATATTAAAGTGAATTTTTCAGGTTAGACTCACAGGCCCACGCATGAAGTGCCCAGAGGACATACATTTTACCACAGTCGTGAGTAACAAAATTGTGAAGGGAGCCCTAGCATCCTTGAGGTCTGCTGTATTGCTATTTTATGTTAAGTCAGATTTGACAGCGGGAATTGCCTTAACTGAATTAAGACACTTAACTATGATAAGGCTGATTGGACCTCATGGTGGTAGGGGCCAAGTGGTAGCACTCAATAGACAAAGACAAGATGAGTGTGGTTACCATACTGTATGGATGAGTCAAAACACAAATAAGAATAATCTGATTTGTATGCTTATGGTATTGGCTACTTAGTCATGGTGTCCCTAGGAGCAAAATAGATGGGAAATCTACTAAGTATCTACTTGATTTGAACAAGCAGAAGAATTCTAGATCAAGTGAGCACAGTCTAACTCAAATCTCCAGAATAAAGATTCATGATTCCTCAATCAATTCCCAGATTTGAGCTAGTTTACACATCCTCTCGAATGAAGGGGAGCCCAGTTCCCCTTGAGGAAAGACCCAGCTACACTTCCAAAAGTTTATACTATTAATCTTTCTCCCATTCTTTCCCAAGGGGATCTGTGGACTTTTATGAAAGTGACTGTTCATTGGGGAAAAGTAAATGATCAGAGTTTTGGGGGATTACTGAATACTGGATACTGGCTCAGAACTGACACTAATTCCAGGCGACTCAAAACACTACCAGTCAGAATGAGGCCAATAGAGGTCTTAGCGCAAAATTATCTCACAGAAGGTACAGTGGGTCCCTGAACCCATCCTGTAGTGATTTCTCCAGTTCCAGAATGCATAATTGGAATAGATATACTCAGCAACTGGCAGAACCCCCATGCTGGATCCCTGACAAGTGGAGTAAAGGCTATCATGGTAGGAAAAAACAAAGTGGGAGCTATTAGAACTACACCTACCTAGGAAAATTGTAAACCAAAAGCAATACCACATTCCTAGATGGGTGGCAGAGATTACTGCTGCCATTGAGGACTTGAAGGATGCAGAGGTGGTGATTTCCATCACATCCCCACTCAAACTGGTTTATTTGGCCTACGCAAAAAAGTAGACGGATCTTGGAACATGACACCAGGTGGTTATGCCAGTTGTAACTGCTGTTCCAGATGTGGTTTCATTGCTTGAGTAGATTAATATACCTCCTGGTACCTGGTATGTTGCTATTGAGCTGGCCAATGCCTTTTTCTTGATTCTAGTTTCTACAGAACACCAGAAGCAGTTTGCCTCCAGCTGGCAGCAGTATACCTTCATTATTCTACCTGAGAGGTGTATCGACTCTCCAGCGCTGTGTCATAATTCAGCCTTTGATTACCTTTCTCTTCCAAAGATGTCACACTGGTCCATTAGATTGGTGATATTATGCTGACTGGACCTAGTAAGGAAAACTGTCAATAACTCTGGACTTATTTTTTAAAAAAAGAAAATAGCAGCTCTATTCTATGTGAGTCTAGATGTCTTATTTACAAAGGGAGGAGTGCTCTCACCTGTAGACACAACATGGGTTTCATAGAACTGAAAATTAAGAATGCCATCCAACCACTTTGGACTCCTCATGACTTTGGATCAACAGGCAAAGAATGGAGTTTCCTTATTGCCTGGTGTGATTGACCCTGAATACAAAGAGGAAATTAGATTGATGTTCCATAATGGAGGTAAAAAAAGAGTACATGCGGAATACAGGAGATTCCTTACTACTACCAGGCCCTGTGATTAAAATCAATGAAAACTACAGCAATCCAATTCAGACATGACTACTAATGGATGAGGTTTCAAGAATGAAGATTTGGGTCACCCCACCGGGTAAAAACCATGACCAGCAGAGGTTCTTGCTGAGGGTAAAGGGAATACAGGATGGGCGGTGGAAGAAGGTAGTTCTAAAACCCAGCTACAATCACGTGGCCTGTTGCAGAAACAAGGATTGTAATTTTTTGAGTATTTCATGTGCATCATGATATGTGTGCATCAAATGTTTTTTGTTTTCTTCACTTATAAAAACTAAGATGTAAAAGCAGCTAGTGAGTTTTTGGTTGTGCCTGTGTTAGTGGTATCATGTTGCACAAAAGCATGACTTTATAATTGTCTTTAATAGAGATTGCATATGATTGAAAGAGATGTGTACAGGTGTCAAGTTGCCAAGGAGTGGACTGTGATGGTTAAGATAGTGTGTCAACTTGGCTGGGCCATGATTCTCAGTGGATTGGCATTATGTAATGATATAGTTTGGCACTTATGTAATGATGTAGTCATCCTCCATAGTGTGATCCTATATGATCAGCCAATCAATTGTAAGCAGAGTTTCATCTGGAGTTTGGCCTCCATCCAATATATATATGGACTTTCTGGCAAAACTTGCATACTTGCTCTGGATCCTGTATTTGGCTCATCATTATCTGACCTCAGGTTCTTGGCAATTAAGCCAAATTGCCTACTGATCTTGGGATTAGTCAGAAGCCTGCTGTCTGAACTGTTGATCATAGGTTTTTTCAGCTCCTGCAGCTACAGAAAATCCTCCAGTCTAAAATCTAACCCACAGAATTGGGACTTGCCAGCCTCTACAAACGTGTGAGCCATTTCCTTGAGATGAATCTCTCTCTCTGTCTCTATCTCTGTCTCTCTCTCTCTCTCTCTCTATATATATATATATATATATATATATATAAAGTTCTTCTCTGGTTTTGCTTCTTTAGAGAGCCCAGCCTAAGACAATCTTTTCCTTGAAACTTTTTAATTTGTATTCGTTCTCCGAATTCATGGAGCCTTGTTTTTCAACAATGCCTTCAGTGCAGGTTGGACTTCTTCCTTCGGCACCATCAGTTCTTGGAAATATGCTACAACTCTGAAATAGTTGAATGTTGACCAATTCTTTTTGGTATAGTGACTCCATATTCCTTCTTCATTCAATGCTTCCTGCATCATTCAAATTTTTGCACATAGAATCTTTCTTCCAATATTGCAACTTGAGGCTTGATTTTTTCTTCAGTTCTTTCAGCATGAGAAATGCTGAGTATATTCTCTTTTGCTTTTCTAACTCCAGATTTCTACACATTTCATTGTAATACTTTGTCTTCTCAAGCTGCCCTTTGAAATCTTCTGTTCAGCTCTTTTACTTCATTATTTCTTCCATTCACTTCAGCTGTTCTATATTCAAGAGCAAGTTCCAGAGTCTCTTCTGGTATCTGTTGTGGCCTTCAATTTCTTTTCTGTCTTTCAATGACCTTTTCCTTTCTTCCTTTGTATGATGTCCTTTAAGTCATCTCACATCTCATCTGATCTTCGGTCATTACTGTTCAATGAACCAAATTTATTCTTAAGATGGTCTCTAAATTCAGGTGGAATATGCTCAAGGCCACACTTTGGCTCCTGTGGACTTGTTTTAATTTTCTTCAGCTTCATCTTAAATTGCTTAGGTGCAGTTGATGATCTGTTCTGCAATTGGCCCTTGGCCTTGTTCTGGTTGATAATTTTGAGCTTCTCCATGATCTTTTTCCACAGATGTAGTCAATTTGATTTCTGTGTATTCCATCTGGCAACATCCACATGTCATCATTTATGTTGTTGAAAAAAATTATTTGCAATGAATAATCGTTGGTCATGTAAAATTTTATGATGTGGTCTCTGGCATCATTTTCATCACCAAGGCCATATTTTCCAACTACCATTCCTTCTTTGTCTCTAACTCTCCCCTTCCAATACCATTAATTATCAGTGCGTCTCAGTTGCATGCTTGATCAATTTGAGACTGCAGATGTTGATAAAAATCATCAATTTCTTCGTCTTTGGCGTTAGTGTTTGATGCAAAAATTTGAATAATAGTTCAATTAACTAGTCTTCCTTGTAAAAGTATGGATATCATCTTATCACTGACTACATTGTACTTCAGAATGGGTATTGAAATATTCTTTTTGATGATAAATGTAATACCATTCCTCTTCAATTTTTCATTCACAGTGTAGAAGACCATATTATTGCCTGATTTAAAGGTGCCAATACCAGTCTATTTCAGCTCACTGATGCCTAGGACATTGATATTTATGCTTTCCTTTTCAACATCTTCCAATTTTCCTTGCTTCATACTTTCTACATTCCATATTCTAATTACTCGTGGATGTTTGCAGCTATTTCTTCTCATTTTAAGTCATGCAATCAACAAACAAATGTCACAACAGCTTTACTCCATCCAAGTTATTAAGTTCAAATCTACTTTAAGGAGGCAGCTCCTCTTTATTCACATTTTGAGTGCCTTCCATGCTGAGGGGGTCATTTTCCCTCTCTATGTGTTGCTATCCTCAAGGTTTTCACCAGGCAATTTTTTCAGAAGTAGATTTCCAGGTCCTTTTTCCCAATCTCGTCTTAAGCTGGACACTCCGCTGAAATCTGACCACCATATGAGACTCTGCTGGTATTTTAATTATCAGTGGCATAGCTTCCAGCATCACAGCGACATGTGAGCCATCACAGTACACCAAATGACAGACTAGTGGTGGTGGAGAATACCTAATTGTGCTTAACAGAAGTTGAAAATAGTATACAGGAAGGTATGTTTTCAAAGTAGTAAGCTGGCAGCAAGGTAATTAAAAGGATGGTAATATTGAAGACATGAGAGACAAATAGGGAACCATGGCAAGAATGAAAATATCTTCCAGGGAGTCACTTTCAGAAGAAAAAGGAATAAATGAGTGTTTGGAAAAATTATGAAGAAAGAAAAGTTATGGCTTGAGGAAAATTGAATAAAAGGGGTGAGAGTTGTTGATTCATTAAAGGAAAGTCCATATTTTGGGTTGTGAGCCACTTACCTGTTGAACCTGTATTTATTATTTGCTGCATGCCAAGCACTGTTTCATGGACTGAGATTATCATTGTGTCTTGTACAGAAATGGACAAGATTGTGGTTGCGATGGTTAGTTTCTTAACCACATCATTATTGACACTTGGGGGCAGATGATTTTTTGTTGTGAAGAGCTACCTTATGCATTGTAGAATATTTATCGACAGCCTTGACCTCTGTTTGCTCGTGCTAGTAGTGTCAACCGCAATCCCCCGTCGTGACAAAAAAAAGTCTCTAGATAATACCAAATGTCCTCAGAGTAGAGTAGAATCATCCCTGGTTGGGAATCACTCATCTAGCTTGGCTTCAACCTGTCATCAACATATCCAGAAGCAGGGTTCTGACCTTAAGTGTCGTACTGGTTGAACAGTGTTCTCAGACATCATAGAATGTTTTTCTCCATCAAAAACAGACCTTAAGTTGTTATATTAGAAATAGATGCTTTCCTCTCTGCCTCAAATACTTTTAAGATCTATTCATTGGAAGCAGGAACTGGATTATACTTACTTCAGATGCTTTATCTACTTAATAAGATGAAATTTATTAATACTAGAAACTAAAATATTTTCATGGTCTGTCTGCCAGTAGAATTTTACTTTTTCTGTTGTTATTATACACATTTTATAAAATGAACATAGGCTAATTTTTCTTTTTTTTTTCTCAGCCCCCAAAGCCAAATAACCACTAGCAAAACTTTTACCAATAGTTCAAGTTTACTGAGTACTCATAGGCTGGTTCACACTTAACACATAAGCTTATGTTAATTTGGCATTTCCTTCTGAATAACTCATACGTTAGTATTCTGAAACTGTGTCTACGTGTTCTTTATGAAAAAATTGCTCAGACATTTCACATAGTAGGTAAACATATAAAGCTTAACTTTCAATTCTTTGGCCTCAGAAGATAACACTGATATTCTTTAGTAAAAGTGTAAAATATCATTTTAATGAAAAGAATCCCGTATATCATCTCTGCTTCATTCTGAACCAGCATTTCACAGGAACATGAGTTCACATCAAATCTTTATATTTTTAGATTTAATCAGAAGGGAACAAATTAAGCCAAGTACTTAAGATAATTGGGGCTATAAACAGACACAAAAACATTTGCCTGTTTTTTTCTTCCCTTAAGCAATGAATAAAAAAAAAATAAATCTTCTATTCTTTAATATGTTCCAATGCTCTAATGCATATGAGTCATTTTAATGCCATGAAATTTCTAAAATTATTCTTTTGTAACAGTGGTTGGGTTTTACCTATACAATAACTCAGATTTTCCAATCATCGCCTATGTTATCAAGCACCAAATTTGAATCGTTGAGTATTGTCCATTTTTTCCTTTCTTGAGCTTTCTTTACTCAAATAGTCAAGACAATGAACTGAATTATAAAGTTTTTAACATATCAATTTCCATTGGAATGCATCCTTAGGAAATAATGTCATAATATCTAATGTTTTAGAACAAAAGAAAATAATTAAAACTTCTCAATTTGCCGTATTCTTTCCTTCATTCGTAACTGCCCATTGTGAAATGAATTGTCTTCCTCAAAAAGATATACAGAAATCCTAACCCCTGTACCTGTGAATATGACCCTGTTTGGAAATAGGTTTTATATTTTCTTATCTTAAAGAGGCCATACAAGACGAGGGTGGGTCCTAAACCTAATCCTTTTTGAGTGGTGTCTTATAAAGGGAAAAACAGACACACTGAGACACACGGGGGAAGAGACTACATGAGAATCCATCTACCAGCCAAGGAACTTCAAGGAATGCCCACGGCTATCAACAAGGAAGGACCCTCCCTTATGCCCAATGCACTGATTTGAACTTCTACCCTCCAAAACTGCGAAACAATCAATTCCTGCTCCTTAAAGCCACCCAATTGTTGTATTTTTTGTTACAACAGCATCAGGCATCTAAGACATTGTTCTGTTGATACTGTTTTGCAACTTAAACTTTTACATACCTTCAGAGAACTATATTACCAGGAGGAATTTTATAGACCTCATGTACATGTCTTTTTTTCCACCAATTACTATTATTACTCCTTGAGCTATAATCCTTGAGGTCATGAACCATTATTTTGTATACTCTTGGGGTCTTGTGCACAGTAGGTGGTCAACTGATATTTTTTGATAGATCACATGATACATGAATTCATGCAGGTAATATTTTTAAGAGCCTTGCCTATGATTTCGTGCTTCTCTTAGGCTGAGTGTCAGAAAAGCGGAAAATTTACAGCAATGAAAATCTGCAGTCCTATACCCTGTTGGTGCAGTGGTTAAGGGTTTGCTGTTAACCAACAGGTTGACAGTTCAAATCCACCAGCTGCCCCTTGGAAATTCTACTCTGTTCTATAGGGTCACGACGAGTCTGAATTGACTTGAAGGGATGGGTTTGTTTTTAGTTTTGGGTATACTGTAAGTAAAAATAGGAGCCTTGGTGAAGCAGTGGTTAAAGCACTCAACTGCTAACCAAAAGATCAGCAGTTTGAATCTACTAGCTGCCATGTTGGAGATATGGCAGTCTATTTCCATAAAGATTCACAGCTTTGGAAATCCTATGGGGCAGTTCCACTCTGAGTTTAAGGGTGGCTGTGAGTCAGAATCAACTTGAAGACAGCAGATTTGGTTTGGTTTGGTTTGGTTTATACTGTAGGTGAGTTAATTGCATTGATGATTTCTAAGTACAAGCTATTCTTGTATGTTAGTACTAACTTTTAAGTGTGATGTATAATAGAGTCCAGTAATACCAAAAAAAAAAGCAAACCTGTGGCCATCTAGTCAATTCTGACTCATAGTGACCATATAGGACAGAGTAGAACTACCCCACAGGGTTTCCAAGGAGCGGCTGGTGAATTCGAACTGCCAGCATTTTGGTTAGCAGCCAAGCTCTTAATCACTGCACTACCAGGGCTCCATAGTGTCCAGCAGGTAAAATAAAATCTAAAATGTGTTTAACATCTAAGTTGGTGCACATTAAGCTTATTTATTCCATTTTATTAAGAGTTGGTTTCAGAAAATAAATCATTTCAAAATTTGAAAAATGCACAGGATGGAAATAGCTTTGCCTATGTTTTTGGCAATTCAGGAGACAATGTAAATCAGTACTATGTTCTGATTAATTTTAATATTTTAATAAAATTGCCTGGAATATTTCATACTTTTTGAGAGATAATTTAGCTTCCACTTTAAAGCTATCTTTGAGGTGGAAGAAAAAGTATATATATATACTTTTTTATATGAGTATAAAATTCAATTTTTTTTCATTGCTATAATCCTGCAATATATGACTTGTTGCCATTTCCATGTGTTTTTTTTTTTTTTTCTCCATATGTGAGATTTAGGTATTAAATCTCAAATATTGGTATAAAATACTATTATAAGAATTAGAGGAAATTCCAAATAAGATTAAAAATTGTATAGGTCCATCAAATACTATGTCAGAGAGCCTGGCTCAGCCTCCAGTTACGACTCCCAAATTTCTACTCTTCATATGACTCTGATTCTGATTAAGCATATGGGAAAAACAGAGTAAGACATTGGTTTATCGATTCTCATTCATAGCTATAAGTAACTCAAAATATTATCCTCATTGTTGTTTGGTGGTATCAAGTTGATTCTCACTCATAGCAACCCCATGTACAACAGAATGAAACACTGCCCAGTCCTGCACCATCCTTGCAACACATTGTTATGCTTGAGCCCATTTTTGAGCCACTGTGTCGATCCATCTCATTGAGGGTCTTCCTCTTCTACCATGACCTTCTACTTTACCAAAATATGATGTTCTCCTTCAGAGACAGGCCCCTCCGGATAATATGACCAAAGTACGTGAGACTAAGTCTCTCCATCCTTGCTTCTAAGGGGCACTCTGGCTGTCCTTCTTCCAAGATGGATTTGTTTGTTCTTCTGGCAGTCCATGTTACTTCAATATTCATCACCAACACCATAATTCAAAGGCATCAAGTCTTCTTCCATCTTCCCTTATTCATTGTCCAGCTTTTGCATGCATATGAGGGTATTGGAAATACCATGGCTTGGGTCAGGCACACCATAGTCTTCAAAGTGACATCTTAGCTTTTTAACACTTTAAAGAAGTATTTTGCAGCAGATTTGCCCACTGCAATATGTCATCTGATTTCCTGACTGCTGCTTTCATGGATATTGATTGTGGATCCAATTCAAATAAAATTCTTGACAACCTCAATATTTCCTCTGTTTAGCATGATGTTGTTTATTGGTTTAGTAGTGGGGATTTTTGTTTTCTTTATGTTGAGGTATAATCCATACCGAAGGCTGTGGTCTTTGAAAGTGCCTCAAGTCCTCTTCACTTGCAGCAAGAAAGGTTGTGTCATTTGCATGTTGCATATTGTTAATCCAGTCCTGATGTTGTGTTCTTCTTTATATTGTTCAGCTTCTACGATTAGTTGCTCAGCACACAGATTGAATAAGTATGGTGAAAGGATACAACCCTGACACACACCTTTCTTAACTTTAAACCACAAGGTGTTCCCTTGATCTGTTTGAATGACTGCCTCTTGGTTTATATACAGGTTCCTCATGAGCATAACTAAGTGTTCTGGAATTTCCATTCTTCACAATTTTATACATAATTTGTTATGATCCATGCAGTAGAATGCTTTTTTATAGTCAGTACAACACAGGTAAACATCTTTCTGCTATGCTCTACTTTCAGCCAAGATCCGTCTGACATCAGCAATGGTATTCCTCATTCCATGTCCTCTTTTAAATCCAGCTTGAACTTTGGGCAGTTCCCTGTTGATGTACTGCTGCAACTGCTTTTGAATTATCTTTAGCAAAATTTCACTTGCATGTGATATCAATGATATCGTTTGATAATTTCTACATTCTGTTGTATCACCTTTCTTTGGAATGGGCACAAATATGGCTAGATAGCTGTCTTCTAAATTTCTTGACATAGGTGAGTGAGCACTTCCAATGCTGTATCCTGTTGAAACATCTTAGTTGGTACTCTGTCAATTCCTGGAGCTTTGTTTTTTTGCCAATCCCTTCAGTGCAGCTTGGATTCCTTCCTTCATTACCCAGGGTACTAAAGCAGTTCACACTAAGTTATTAAAATTAAAAAAATAAAATTATTTCTTAAGTTGCAACCTTGTTATTTAAGTATTTTTAGAGCTTAAGAAAAAAGAAAGGGATCATAACATTTAATGTGCATTCATCACACATAGGAAGTGGCATTTGAAACATATACACCCACTCCTCACTTATCGACATTGGTTAGGTTCCAAAGACCAGATTGTTTTGTGAAAATCGGTGTTATGTGAAAATGCAGGGTGACAACAGTAGATCACAACATGGAGAATGACTAACATAATTATGTAACTAACAAATTGCATCACTACTTAACTGCCAAATTTAATCATTACATAACTGCTAAATTTCATCATGACATAACCGCCAAATTATATCATTACGTAACTGCCAAATTACATTATTACATAACTGTCACACAACTGAGAATCATGGCTCTGCCAAGTTGACACATGACCTTAGCCATCACAGCCAGTGTTACTCTCACCTCGCACCTTGGCATTCATTACTGCCAAACATACATTATTAATGTGCAAAATAGTTGAATAGTCATTAGGTGAAATGTCAGATAATGAGATAGTCATTAAGTGAGGAGCAGGTTGTACTGTGGTGGCCTACATGTTGCTGTGATACTAGAAGCTTTGTCACCAGTATTTCAGGTACCGCCACAATCACCCTTGGTAGACCAGTTTCAGCTGAATTTCCATGCTAAGACAGACTAGCAGTCTACTTCTGAAAAAGCTGGCCAGGGAAAACCTTATGAGTAGTAGCAGAACACTGATATAGTCTGATATAGTGCTGGAAGATAAGCTCCTCAGGTTGGAAGGCACTCAGAATACGACCAGGGAAGAGCAGCCTCCTCAAAGTAGTGTCAAGCTTTCTGGGCCTTCATCTGCTTATGTGGCACTACTCAAAATGAGAAGAAACAGCTGCAAACATCAGTTGACAATCAGAATGTGGAATTATGAAATATGAATCCAGGAAAATTGGAAGTTGTCAAAAATAAACTGGAATGCATAAACATTGATATCCTAGGCATCACTGAGCTGAAATTGACTGGTACTGGCCATTTTGAATCAATTATAGTCTACTATGCCAGGAATGACAAATTCAGGAGGAATCTCAAAAAAAAAAAAAAAATTTCAAGATGTATTCCGAAGTGCAAGATCAGTGTCCCTATGCCTACATGGAAGACCAGTTAATAGGATTACTATTCAAATTTATGCACAAACCACTAAGGACAAAGATGAAGAAATTGAAGGTTTGGAAAACAGCTACCTGGCCAAATGGCTGAAAGAGATCCGTATTTGTGCCCATTCCAAAGAAATGCTGTTCAAAAGAATGCAGAAATTATTGAGCTATTGCTCATTAACATCACATGCAATCGTTAACAAATATCATTAACATAATATTATTAACATAATACCATTAACAAATTTTGCTGAAGATAGCTCAAAAGCAGTTGCAGCAGTATATCACCTGGGAACTTCCAGAAATTCAAGCAGAATTCAGAAGAGGATGAGGAACAAGGGATATCATTGCTGATGTCAATGGATCCTGGCTGAAAGCAGAGAATACCAGAGAGATGTTTACCTGTGTTTTATTGACCATGCAAAGACATTTGACTGTGTGGATCATAACAAATTATGGATAACATTTCAAAGAATTGGAATTCTAGAACATTTAATTGTGCTCCTGAGAAACCTGTACATAGGCCAATAGGTAGTCCTTCTAACAGAGCAAGAGGATACTGTGTGGTTTAAAGTTAAGAAAGGTGTGCATCAGGGTTGTATCCTTTCACCACATTTATTCAATTTGTATGCTGGGCCAATAATTCAAGAAGCTAGACTATATGAAGAAGAACGAGGCATTAGGATTGGAGGCAGATTCATTAACAATCTGTGATATACAGTTGACACGACCTTGCTTACGGCAAGTGAAGAGGACCTGAAGACTTACTAATGAAGATCAAAGACCAGAGCCTTGAATATGGATTATACCTCAACCTAAAGAAAACAAAAATTCTCACAACTGAACCAATAAGTCACATAAACTGAGAAAAGATTGCAGTTGTCAAGCATTTCATTTTACTTGGACCCAAAATTAATGCCCCTGGAAGCAGCAAACAAGAAATCAAACAACATTGCATTGGGCACATCTGCTGCATAAGGCCTCTTTAAGGTATTCAAGAGTAAAGATGTCCCTTGAAGAACTATAGTGGGCCTGACCGAATCCATGGGGTTTTCAATTGCTTCAGAAAATGGATAAGGAAGACTGAAGAAAAATTGATGCCTTTGAATTAGGGTGTTGGTGAAGATTATTAAATATACTATGGACTGTCAGAGGAAAAAACAGATGTGTTCTTGGAAGAAGTGCAGCCAGAATGCTCATTAGAAGCAAGGATGTCGAGACTTACTCTCACTTACTTTGTACATGTTATCAGGAGGGACCAGCCTCTGGAGAAGGACATCATGCTTGGTAAAGCAGAAGGTCATCAAAGAAGAGGAAGATCCTCAAGGAGATGGTTTGACACAGTGGCTGCAACAATGGGCTGAAGCATAACAACAATTGTGAGGATGGCACAGGACCAGGCAGCATTTCATTCTGTTGTGCATAGGGTCAATATGACTTGGAACTGACTCAGTGGCACCTAACAAAAAACAACAGGTATATATGGCTGATTTTTAAGCCTGAATCCAAGTAAAGTTTCCGGGGATGATCCCATCATTTTAGGCATTCTGAAAACCTCTTTTATATAGCCTGTGGTATATTGTATTGACTCCGTAATAGTGCCAGGCTTTTATACTTGAAGTTTTATTTCATTTGAGAAAAAAGATGGAGCTCATTTAGAACGAAGACTCTTGAATAATGCAAGTGATGGAGCTGGGCTTTGCCATTTTTAGCTTCCAAATAGTCTGTGTTTTTAATAGTTCTCAGATTGGTTTTATTTTTGTGCATGGCTTACATATTTGCAAAGAAAGTACAAAAAAAAAAAAGCGTTTCCATAATTCTTTGTCCAATAGGATAAGTAGTTCCTCTTCCAATGTATCTATTTTTAAGGACAATGCTTTAAAGAAGTAACTTTAAGCATGCTTACAAAAAGAACTTGTTTATAACCACACTTCGTGTTTTTCCTCAGGAGGAATAAGAGGCTAACAAGATTGCACAGGAGCAGGACCTGAGTTAAAGAGTGTCCTATCGCTTGTCAGTGATCTCCAACAAGTCCAGAAGTGATGCCATGAAACAGTTCCTATCAAGAGCTTTTGAACTTGCTGTTTGAGAAGCAAAATGCCTTTTCCTGTGACCTTCTAAATTGGCTCTTACCCTTATTAAATTAGCTTTTATAGTTCTATTTGAATTTTTCAGCATGGGAAAAATTTGTGTTTAAATGGTCAACATAAGCTAATAACTATTTCCCTTCTTATTCTAATAGGCAAGGATTGGGCATTTTCCCAGAAAATAACATGTTGATTATGAATCCAAAAATTGAAGAAATACAAGTAGGTTCTTTGGTTGCTGCCTTAAGTTGGGAGCAAAATGACATTTTACAACTGAGACTAAATGTTTGTAGAAAACTCAGCAAAAAGTGAGATTCTCCTAGAGTCTGTGAAATCAGCTATAACTGGACAGCTGTAATTTTGTGGAATTTATTTCCATGGAAAATTGGAGCTTCTCTCTAAACTCTTTTTAATTATATATCTTCATAAAAGATTCTGTCTCTTTAGGCTGGGTCCATACCGACTTGCACATTAAAAGGTTTGAGTCATAGTTCTATTTTAAGTCTTATTTAAGGTCCTCTTTGATCTTTTTTTTTTCCTCTCTCTCTTTTTAAACTAATGTCTTAGTAGTAATAATTGGGCTTTTCAGGTAATGCATGTTGCATTAAAATCCTTAATTGATAAAGTCAGATTGCATTTTCAAATTCATTCATACATTCATTTAATACATATGTACCAAGTGCTTTTTTTTGGTCTGACCACAATGCTATAAATTAAAGCTATAACCTGTGTGGTGGGGAGGGGTGCAGAGGGAATGAACAGGGTCCCTACCCTTGTGGATCTCATGGCTTGTTAAAACCAAGAAATTATTTAAGAAAATTATTATCCTATTATAAGCCAAAAAGCTCAGGTTTATCTTAATTATAACATATAAAGAAATAGAATGGCATTATCGCCTTTGCAATAGATATTTAAAATATTAAATGGAAAATGCAAATATTAATTTAAAGAAATATTTTCATAGTCATTGAATATTATGAGTGGATATCTCCATATATAATTTTGATAGGAATGAGCTCTAAAGTTTACTTATAATTTCAGAAATTTGATTTATGCCTAGTGCCTTTGCTCCTTTTCGCAAAAAAAAAATAACACTTAGAGTATCATCTGGTTGTTTGCTTTTCCCAGTAAAAAACAGAAGAAACCCTATGTCTACAAAATTCAAGCCAGAATTTTAACCTTAATTAAGACTTCTTGGATAATGAAGATTCCAATTATTTTTAAATGTTTTATTTTCATAGATACTACATTTATTCTCTGTTGATACACTCTATGCCTTCAGCAAATATATTTTTCTGAACTGTGTCTCATAAAATAAGGAGCCAGAAATCTCTGAAGTATGTATAATTTTTAAATACAAATAAGCATTGATGATTAGGAAGCTATCAGGTGAAACAAACTTGACCATTTCAGACAATAAATTATTTTGGAATGTGTTGAAGAAAACCAGGTAAAAATTTGTACTAATTCTGTCTTTTTGTATATGTATATATATATATCTCGAAGCAGAGAAAATGTTTAACTGAGAATTTTTTTTCTCATTATATTTCCAACTTCATAAAGTCATAAAGAAAATAATAGAAATTTTGTTGTTTTTACACGTAGTGTGTTTTCATCTGAGAATGATATTTTTTTTTTTTTTTTTGTATTCCTTTTATCCAAAGAGTCAGCAGTTCGAATCTGCCAGGCGCTCCTTGGAAACTCTACGGGGCAGTGCTAGGGTTTTTTTTTTTTCAGTTATATCATGGGTCAGAGTCAGTTTCAATTATGGTACTAGATACAGTGAAGTATAGAAAATTAGCAGTAAATGTAATATTTTTAAATGAGAATTTTTTTTGTTTAGTTTTTACTAGAATCATATTTTAAGTAGATTTTTACAATTTAGAATAACTACTCAATAATATCATTCATGTGTACAGTTCCTTTCTTTGGTATAATTGACACCACTTTATTAATAATTTTTGCATGTCAGAAAATATCTATAATGATGGTAGAGAACAGAAAATATTATGAACTTATGGAATATAGGCTTGAGGATCATCATGTCATATTCAAATTTATTTGGCTTTATGTGTGTAACTGAAAGTAGCGTGACAGTGACTATTCATACTAAGAATTATTGTGCACTACTGAACCTTTTTTTTTTTTTTTTTTGCTGAACCTTTTCAATGAAAGCACAATTTTCTTAGCTCTTTTGAATGACAGTGTAAGTGGCTGATAAATATGCTGACAGTGAATCACAAGCTGATGTTGAAGGGACCATATATTACGAACAGAAAAAGTAAGTACCCTGTTCTAGGAAATAACTGGTAATTCTAGATATGGCATTGTAGCTACAAATAGCAAAGAGGTTGTTTTCCTGAAAAACGTGACAGATAAAAAAACAGATATGCTCTAACTTAAAATTATGCAATTATATGCATGCAGTGATTGTTTTACATTAAACAAAACAAACCCAAGTAACAATGGACGGTAGATTAAAATGCACATTTTCACTTGAATATATGACTTTAGGATATTCAAATCTTTTTTTTAATAGTGATCTTGTGGATATAATAAACATACTGACAATTTCCAAAGTCCATCATCAAATCTTCACTTAAATATTTATTGACAAGTATAATTAATAAACATACCTTCTAGGTTGTATGGAAACTTGTTCTGACAACCTGGTATGATAGTGGTCATTGGATTCATAAGTAATTGATTTAAAATGATTGGAGAATTGATTCTGATTACTGCAGTATAAATATAGAAAGAGAGGTTAAGGTAGAAGTAAAACAGAGATCATTAAAAAAATACCTTTAAGATACTAGACTTAAAGGAGGAAAGCTAACAGTTGTGGAGTGTTAATAGACATCACCATTGATGAGGTAGTATTTGCCTCAAGCCTTGAAGAAAAAAAAGCAGAAAGTTGGAAATATGAAACTAAAGATACAGATTTGAGAACTGTTTTAATTCAGGGGATAGCTGAAATCCCATAATTAGATGAAACAGAAAAAGGAGGGAGAAAGGCAATCTCTATACCAGGCATGAGATTCACCAGCTCTATAGAAGGCATGTGTCTTGAATTATTTCATTTTGTTATACCAGCCACACTCTGATACAAGTCTTATTTCCCTTATTACAGATGAGTACCCGAAAACTCAAACAGACTATACAGCTGACAAAATTCCCACATACTATACAGTGTAGATCAAGGACTAGAGCTGATGATGTTGACATATATTTAGAAGGTGTCATGGGTTGAGTTATGTCCCCCAAAAAATATGTGTATCAACTTTGTTAGGCCGTGATTCCCAGTATTGTGTGGTTGTCCTCCATTTTATGATTATAATTTTATGTTAAAGAGGATTAGGATGGAATTGTAGTACCCTTACCAGGTCACATCCCTGATCCAATGTAAAGGGAGTTGCCCTGGGGTGTGGCCTGCACCCACCTTTTATTTTTCAAGAGATAAAAGAAAACAGAAGCTAGCAGAGAGTGGGGGCCCTCATACCACCAAGAAAGCAGCACTGAGAGCAGAGCTCATTTTTTGGCCTGAGGTTCCTGACCTGAGATGCTCCCAGACAAGGATGACAAGGACCTTCCTCCAGAGCCGACAGAGAAAGAAAACCTTCCTCTGGAGTTGATGCCCTCAATTTGGACTTCTAACCTACCAAACTGTAAGAAAATAAATTTGTCTTTGTTATAACCATCCACTTGCCGTATTTCTGTTATAGCAGCACTAGATGACTAAGACAGAAGGTATAATAACAAACAACACCAAAAGCGAGGTGTAAAAAAACACCAAAGAAGACGTGAAATGTGCTACCTATTTGAAACACTATGATTTAATCATGTCTTAATTGATATTTCCTTTTCAATAAGGACTCTCTATTGCCACCAACTATGTATTTATTTATTATAGGAGCAAATATGACAGCCTGTAATTGTACAGTTCTCTTAAAGAGAGAGAGAAAGAGAGTTACCCTCAGTTTATCTGGCATCAATTAATTCCGTAGTATAGACAGATAGGAGTTCAGCATTCACTTGGATGGCTACTATTAACGCTATCGTCAGTGATTCATTCCAAGAATATTTCTTTGTTCATGTTATTTCTCTTCAAACACCCAAGATAATTGTTGTATTAGCAATATTTTGAAGTGTTACCATGTCTCCTCACTGGCCATCTGTCGGTTTGTTATATACAATGGTGGTTTGCTTGCTGTTGTGATGCTGGAGACTGTGCCACCGCTGTTGAAAATTCATTAGGGTCCCGGTGATGAACAGGTTTCAGCAGAGCTTCCACACTAAGACAAATCAGGAAGAAGGGCCTGGCAATCTTTTTCTGAAATTAGCTAAATAAATCCCTATGGATGCAGGAAATTATGTGTGGTTTTTACAAACAATAAACACAAGTTCTCTCTTTTTTTTCCACAGTATCAATAACCCTCTTTAGCATTGGAAAAAAAAATAGGTATATATTCTTTCATACTCACACCACAGTAAATTTAGTCAATGTTATTATTTTTCGTAATGTTTCTGCTTATACTTCTTCTCCTACATTTGCCACATTCCCAAAGTTTTTTAATTGTATCATTTCAACATGGTAAATATTGTCTACATTATAATTTTGACATTTACATTATATTCTATTTCATGTATCTAAATTTTGCATTCACTTTAGAACTGAAATTAAATGTATTTGATACAAAGAAAAAAAAAAACCCTACGATAACAATAGAATATTGTTATATATATTTCTGGAAGATGAGGTCCCTAGGTCTGAAGGCGCTCAAAACACACAATGTTTGTGACAACAGACTTCAGCAAGCCAATGTTACTGACGATGGTGCAGAGTTAGACAGTGTTTTGTATTGTTGTGCATGTGGTTGCCATGAATTGAAGCCAATTTGATGGCAACTAACAACAGCAACATATCTGTGCTTGTAGGTAGAAGAAAACATGCTTATTTAAGGTAAAGACACATGAAGTTATCTAGACAGCACTTTCTCCTGAAAGGTACTGGAAGCTCAAGACTTGGTCAGCACTTGCCAGGAGAATGTATTTGAGTAAGCTGTTTATTACATAATGATAACTACAACTACTTGAGTTCTAACTATATGCTAAGCACTCCAGTGAGTACTTTACTCTGATTTTCTCAAATCTGTATGACAACTCTTCAAAGTAGCTGCCCTCAGGTTGATTCTGACTTGTAGAGACCCTATGAACAACAGAACAAAACACTGCCTGGACTTGCACCAACATCACAATCATTGCTATGTTTGAGACCATTATTGCAGCCACTGTGTCAATTCAACTCATTGAGAGACTTCTCTTTCGCTGACCCTCTACTTTACCAAGCATGATGTTCAGGGAGGGGTCCCTCCTGGTAACATGTCCAAAGTACTTAAGACAAAGTCTTGCCATCCTCCCTTCTAAGGAATATTCTCCATGTCCTTCTTTCAGGATAGATTTGTACATTCTTCTGGCAGTCAATGATATATTCAATATTCTTCATCAATACCATAATTCAAAGGCATAGATTTTTCTTCAGTCTTCCTTATGCATTCTCCAGCTTTCACATGCAAATGAGGTGGTTGAAAATACCATGACTTGGGTCAGGCACACCTTGTTCCTCAAAGTGAAACCTTGGCTTTTTAACACTTTAAAGAGGCCTTTTGCAGCAGATTTACCCAGTGCAATGCATTGTTTGATTTCCTGACTGCTGCTGATTGTGGATCCAAGTAAACTGAAATCCTTGACAGCTTCAATCTTTTCTCTGTTCATCATGATATTGCTTATTGGTCCAGTTGTGAGAATTTTTGCTTCCTTTATGTTGAGGTGTAATCCATACTGAAGGCTGTAGTCTTTGAAATTCATCAATAAGTGCTTCAATTCCTCTTCACTTTCAGCAAGCAAAGTTGTGTCATCTACATATTGCAGGTTGTTAATGACTCTTCTTCCAATTCTGGTGACACGTTCTTCGTATAGTCTGGCTTCTCAGATCATTTGCTCAGCAAACGTATTGAATAAGTATGGTGAAATGGTGAAAGGGTACAACCCTGAAAAACACCGTTCCTGACTATAAACCCCCCAGTATCCCTTTGTTCTGTTAGAAAGACTGCCTCTTAGTCTATGTACAGGATCCTCATGAGCACAATTAAGTGCTCTAGAATTCCCATTTTTAGAAATACTATCCATATTTTGTTATGATCCACACAGTCCAATGCATTTGCATATTCAATAAAACACAGGCAAATATCTTTCTGGTATTTTCTTCTTTCAAATAAGACCCATCTGACATCAGCAGTGACATCCCTCTCTCCACATCTGCTTCTGAATCTGGCTTGAATTCCCAGCAGTTCTCTGTCAATGGACTGCTGCTACTGCTCTGGAATGATCTTCAGCAAAATTTTACTGGCATTGTTCAATAATGTCCACATTCTTTGGTATCACCTCTCTTTGGAATGGCACAAATATGGACCTCTTCCATTTGGTTGGCCAGATAGCTCTTTTCCAAATTTCTTAGCAGGGATGAGTGACCAGAGGTTCAAACAAGCTATATAGCTGACAAAACTCCCACATTTTATACAGCACTGCATCTGTTTGTTGAAACATCTCAGTTGATAATCCGCCAATTCCTGCAGTCTTGTTTTTCACCGGTGTCTTCAGTACGGTTTGGATTTCTCCTTTCAATATCAACAGTTCTTGATCATATGCTACCTCTTGAAATGGTTGAATGTTTACCAATTCTATTTGGCAAAGCATTTCTATGTATTTCTTCCATCTTCTTTGATGCTTCCTGCATAGTTTCGTATTTTGTCCATAGAATCCTTCAATACTGTAATTCAAGGCTTGAATTTTTTCTTCAGTTCTTTTAGCTTGAGAAATACCAAGCTTGTTCTTCCCTTTTGCTTTTCTAACTCCAGCTCTTTTTGCATTTCATTGTGATAGTTTACTTTGTCTTCTTGAGCCACCCTTTGACATCTTCTGTACAGCTGTTTTACGTCCATCATATGTTCCATTCATTTTAGCTGTTCCTCCTTCAAGAGAAAGTTTCAGAGTTTCTTCTGACATCCTTTTTTTTTTTTCTTTTCTGCCTTTTTAATGACCTTTTGCTTTCTTCATTGTTATGGATTGAATTGTGTCCCCAAATATGTGTGCCAAATTGGCTAGATTATGATTCCCAATATTGTGTGATTGTCTGCCATTTTGTCATCTGATGTGATTTTCCTATGTTTTGTCAATCCTGTCTCTATGATGTTAATGAGGCAGGATTAGAGACAGTTATGCCAATGAGGCAGGACTTAATCTACAAGATTAGTTTTGTCTTAAGTCAATCTCTTTTGAGATATAAAAGAGAGAAGAGAGCAGAGAGGCAGGAGACTTCATACCACCACGAAAGCAGAGCCAGGAGTGGGTATCCTTTGGACTTGGAGTCCCTGCACTGAAAAACCCCTAGACCAGGGAAGATTGAGGACAAGGACCTTCCCCCAGAGCTGACAGAGAGTAAAAGCCTTCCCCTGGAGATGGTTCCCTGAATTCGGACTTCTAGCCTCCTAGACTGTGAGAGAATACATTTCTCTTTGTTAAATCATCCACTTGTGTTATTTCTGTTACAGCAGCACTAGATAACTAAGACTTACATGTATGATGTCCTTGATGCCATCCCACAACTCATTTGGTCTTCAGTAATTAATGTGTAACGTGTTAAATCTATTCTTAATGTGGTCTCTAAGTTCAGGTGAGATATACTCTTAAGTAGAATTTTGGTTGTCTTGAACTTGTTTTAATTCTCTTAAGCTTCAATTTGAACTTGTATATGAGCAATTGGCCTGTTTGGCAGTTGGCCCTGGCCTTGTTATTGAGCTTCTCCATTGTCTCTTTCCACAGATATAGTTGATTTCATCCCTGTGTATTCCATCCGGCAAGGTCCATGTGTGTGGTCACCTTTTATGTTGTTGAAAAATGTATTTGCAATTAAGAGGTCACTGATCTTGCAAAATTCTATCATGTGATTTCCGGTGTTGTTTCTAACACCAAGGCCATATTTTCCAACTGCCAATTGCCTTCTCTGTCTTCAACTGCATTCCAATCACCAGTTATTGTCAGTGTATCTTGATAACATGTTTGGATGAAAAAATCATCAATTTCTTCATCTTTGGCATTAATGGCTGGTACATAAATTTGAATAATAGTAGTACTACCTGGTCTTCCTTGTAGGTGTATGGATAGTATCTTATCACTGACCGATCATCTGTCAGTTTGTTGTACTGTTGTGGCTTGCATGTTACTGTGATGTGGGAAACTATGCCACTAGTATTTCAAATACCAGTAGGGTCACCCATGGTAGACAGGTTTCATGTGAACTTCCAGACTAAAACAGAGAAGAAAGAAGGATCTGGCAGTCTACTTTGAAAAAACTGGCCAGTGAAAACCTTACATATAGAAGTGGAACATTGTCTAAAATGGTGCCAGAAGAGGAGCCCTTCAGGTTGAAAGGCACTCAAAATACAACTGGGGAAGAGCTTCCTCCTCAGAGTAAAGTGGATTTTAATGATGTGGCTGGAGTCAAGCTTTCAGGATCTTCATTTGATGATGTTGCACCACTCAAAATGAGAAGAAACAACTGCAAACATTCATTAGTAACTAGAATGTGGAATGTACAAAGTATGAATCTAAGAAAACTGGAAGTTGTCAAAAATGAAATGCATAGAGATCAATATCCTAGGCATTAGTAAGCTGAAATGGACTGGTATTGGCTGGCCACTTTGAATCAGACAATCCTGTGGTCTACTGTGCTAGGTATGACAAAATGAGGAGGAATGATGTTGTGCTCATCCTAAAAAAGTAGCTATTACATGTTTTGGTTTTACATTGAGTGAACCGATGCTAATCAAAGTTTAAACTAGGTCTGTTTATCTCAAAATATTTACTGTTAACCACCGTTCCAAAATGCTTGCTTTTCCTTTTCCCAAACTAAGGTAAATCTGTTCCTTGTTACTCTTCATTCCCTTCCCATTCCTTTGTCTTCATGATGACCTGACTCAAAGGAACAAGACTATTACTCTTGTAACCTCAAAATCTCCTTTAGCGCCTCCCTAACAACATTAAAAACTCACATCTTTCTTATTCCAGGAGTTTTTTTCGTATTCTCAGGAAAACTTTGTTGTAAAATAGATTTCCTCAAAACCTATTTGCTTCTTAATCCTCAGTAGAATACAACTTGGTGTCAGCTCCCATCACCTGGTGGTGCAGCGGTTAAGCACCCTGCTGCAAACCAACAGGTCAGTGGTTTGAACTCATCAGCCTGCTCCGTGAGGGAAAATGAGGCGGTCTCCTTCTGTAAAGATTTACAGCCTTGGAAACCCCATGGGGCAATTCTACTCTGACTTACAGAGCTGCGATGAGTTGGAATCAACTTGACAGCAGCGGGTTATACAAACCCTGGTTGGGGCTTATCTCACATCTCACTCAAATACTCTTCTTAGCTGCATTTCACGTTCTTAACTACATTTTTCTTCTTATACAAAATAGTGGTTAATGCATGGGAGTTGGATTTGATCCCAGTTCTATCCCTTAATTGTGAAACTCTTGACAATGTTTTAAACTCTTCTTTTGAAAATTTATATGCATCTATTTGGGGGAGGCAATTAACATATACACATGAAAAATGCTTGCATGCAAGAAATTAAAAATAAGAAGCAATAGAAAGTTACTGGTGCCTGATTTCAGATTAGATGAACGAGGTGGATTTTTCTGAGGTGGGGACTTGTAGGGTGATACGTGATCAGAAAGCACTGGCCGTGTGAAAAGCTCTGGGAAGGTAATTCCAGGCCACTCAGAATGAACAAGCTTGGTCCTGTTGAGGAATCAAGTAAAGGCCTGTATGTGTAGAGAAGACTAAGTAAGTAGAAAAGTGGCAGAACATACAGTGGGAGAGATAAGCAGGGGGAGAGAGGATGTAGGGCTTTGTAAGCAAAGGTAAAGAATCTATACTTTATTCTAAATGAAACAGGAAGTCATTGAGGAGTTGTAAACATAAAATGACATACTGTTATTTATAGTTCAAAACCTTATGCTCTGCTATGTATTCAACCAACTGTACGTGAACGTGTGTCAATTTAAGGAGACCTGATACGAAGCTGAAGTTCATTTGACCGTCAGTCTGGAGCATTTGAGGAGAAAAGGGCTGGATATAGAGACTTTAATTTTAAATCAAGATAAAAACACTTAGCCAAGCTATGAGTGAACATTAAAGCATTCAATTCCACTAATAACTTGGCGAGCTCTGCACTATCAAGTACCAGCACTTCTGGATTAAGAATAGAAGACCATAGCTGGTAAGCTTCTGTATTTTCACAATCGTCCTCCCCAACGTTGATGTAGATCCCTACTCCGTTGATACATGAACAAGTCAAGGTATTTACCATCTTTCCTGAATTGTGTCCCCCCAAAACTGTATGTATCAATGTGGTTGGGCCATGATTCCCAGTATTGTGTGATTTTCCTATATGTTATAAATCCTGCCTCTATGATGTTCGTGAGGGAGGATGGGCAGCAGTTGGGTTAGTGACACAGGCCTCAACCTACAAGTTTGGATTGTGTCTTGAGGCAATCTCTTGAGATATAAAAGGGAGAAATGAGCAGAGAGGCACGGGGACTTCATACCACCAAGAAAGCAGTGCCAGAAGCACTTTGTACCCAGTGTCCCTGAGCAGAGAAGCTCCTAGTCTGGCGGAAGATTGATGAGAAGGGTGACAGAGAGAGAAAGCCTTCTCCTGGATCTGACAGCTTGAATTTGGACTTTTACCCGCTTTACTATGAAGAAATAAATTTCTCTTTGTTAAAACAATTGACTTGTGGTATTTCTGTTATAGGAGCACTAGATAACTAAGATACCATCATAAGTATTTTGTGGTTTTTATGAAGTTTAACACACACGCTTTAATCTTGGAACATAGTAGGGTCTTCTGGTATAAATACAGAGAGTGATGTAGACATAGTGGTTCTGATACTTCCCCAAACTCACACAACTACTCAGCTTTAAGCCAAGATATCACAAACTGTTTCCATAATATTATAAACATTTATTAAAAAACTTTAAAATACTAGAAATGGGTAGATCATTCTAAGCAATATAGAAATCTCAACTTCCCTTTGAAATATAAGATGCACAGTTCTATATAAAACTTATTTTCTATTTGGCAAAAGACATCAAAATCAAGGTATATAGACAAATGTTAATTTGGAAAATATTTGTGATACAAATGGCAGACAAGGGATTAACATGCTTAATATACAAATAATAAATAAAAGCTAATTAAAAGAAAAATAACCAACAAAAGTGGCTAAAATATATAGCTCAAACAAAGAAAATCCAAACTTCCTTTAACGTATGAAACATATTTAACTTTAGCAGTCATAGACACAAAAACATAAATTAAAAACTGATTAAATACATTATTTGACAAAAATTAAGATTAGAAATAGAATCTCATGATGGGGAAAATTGGGAGTAATCCAGAGCACTCGTGGCACAATAGTTAAGATCTCAGCTGCTAACCAAGCGGTTGATAGTTTGTATCCACCAACCACTCCTTGGAAACCCCCGTGGCAATTCTACTCTGTTGTACAGCGTGTACATAAGTCAGAATTGATTTTGAGGGCAGCAGGCTTTTTTTTTTTGGTTTTGGGAGTAATTCAGGAATTAGCATTACAAAATCTACCAATAGCTCTTAAAATCTAAAGTAGTTTGTCTAAGAAATGCTATATTTTAAATGATCTTACAGAACTAAAATAGCCAGTATATAAGAACATATTTGGGAGGGTTTTTAGTGCAAGAATTACTATGTGCAAAGATCTCTTTTTTAAGGCAGCAAAAAGGAAAAAAAAAAATGACAACAACCTGATGACACATCAGTGGAGGAATTGCTTAATAATTATATCAAATCTTTGTGATAGAAATTGTATGCAGTTAAAATAACCAATTATATGTGTATTAATTTACTGAGGAGAATGTCTACTATTTCTTTAAACTCATCTGGTTATTATATAAATTATAAAATTACATGCATAAATGCATGTGAATGTCTGGTCTCAGGATGAATGTCTGGTGCCCGTGAATGTAATTTTGTTTGGAAATAAGATCTTTGAAGATGTTATCAGTCAAATTAACTGAGTTCACACTGTAGCACGGTGGGTTCTAATCCAATGTAAGTAGTGTCCTTCTAAAAGAGAAGAGAGAGAAAAACACAAAGGGAAGGTGGCCATGTGAGGATGAAGACAGAGATTAGAGTGATAAATCTATAAGTCGGGGAGCACTAAGGATCACTGTCTGTCACCAGAAGCTAGAGGAGGGTCATGGAATAGATTCTCTCTAGAGCCTTCAGAAGAAACGAATACGGCTGACGTCCACATTTTGGACTTGCAGCCTATGTCACCAGAGTTTCCTCCAGAGTCATAGAAAATAAAAGTATGTTCTTGGGGGCTGCCCAATTTGTGGCACAGGCAGTCCCCAGGTTATGAATGACAGTCTTAACATATAACCTGTAGTTATGAGCCAACCCCTGTAAAACATCCAATAACAATTCCTGAATCATTAAATGAACTAGTACCAGCATTCCTTTAACAAAAAGTAGATATTTAAATCTGTCAGTTTCTACTTCAGAGTTCTAATTCACTCCCTTCAGGCTGCAATGCCCTGTGAAATCGATAAGGCAGGAGAAAGGAAAGAAAGAAAGTGACATTGACTAAGCGCCAGGACTTGCAGAAACAGTGGGAACAAAAACAGAACCCAGGGCAGGCAGCCAGTGGCAGAAGGGAATTGGAACCCAGCCTGGATTCTCTCCCTACTGCTGTTTAGCCACACCTCAGTCTGAAGTGTCTGAGGTCCGGGTCATGCCCCTCACCTGTAGGTCTGCATGTCGAGGTACTTGGGTGACATGGCCAGGTGGCAGATTTTGGCCTTGCTGTTCACAACCTGGAAGTCTCCGTAGCCCAGCAGCAGGCCCACCAGCCCCCTGCCACACCACTCTGCCAGCACCAGCACCTCAGGTCTTATCCAGCTTGCCATGGCCACAGCCACCCACATCCTGAGGTACATAAAATGCTTTGTAATAACAAGAGGGTGCTACTTTGCTACATGCATCAAGACATTGTTATTACTGTATTATTATGTTAAAGATGTTACAGTGTATCTGGAAGTGTTTCTTTAATGTTTTTTATGCATAGAAAGGTAGCTATACACTACATACTAAGACAAACATTTGATGAACTGTATCTGTTCCAACATAAATGTACGAATTCGACTTAAAGACATTTAGGAACAGAACTCATTTGTAATCTGCCTCTACTTTGCTACAGCAGTCCTAGGAAAATAATACAATGACTTTCTTGTAAACAACTATAACACCAAACCTTGAATATATATGTATGTATATTTCTATGTGTGTTTGCGTGAACATTCATAAAGGTATGAAAAATGCAAGCCAGACTGATGGTATTGGTTAATGCAAGTCAGGCTGTTATCATTGGTTACTGTGGGAAGAGATTGAAAACATTTGCCATATACTTTGCATTGATTTTCTAGTTTAAATAAACATACTTTTTTCATAATTTATACAGACAATTAATACAATTTTAGAAAAGGAATATATATTACTTTTGCAGAGTAAAAGTAATAGTATCACTCCATTTTAAAGAAAAACTAATCTGGGATTATTCTGAGTCCTCTCTAGCTGCAGTCTCATTTGCAATCTTGGTTTTTCAAACTAAATTTCATCATTAGTTGTTTACAATCATGCCTTGATTAGCGTCCATGATACACTCTATGAAATAGGACATTAAGTGATCTGGACGTTGTGTGAGCACCATATTGTAGTCTGGTCCAGCTTTTTCTTTAAGCATCTTGAACAAGGTTCATCCCTCAGCAGTGATCATCAACTTGCTGAGGGGGGTTCGCTTTTGTGTTTGGTCCTGAATCCATGCCATTAGCAATTTCCCCATATTTGGTATAAGTCCCTCTCGCATTTAGCTTGTAGCTTTCAGTGAACCTGTCCTTTAACAGCTTGGAGAATTTTTTCTTTGTCTTTGAGATCATTGTGATTGTCAAGTGCGACATGCCTAAATAGCATTCCATCTTCGTGTCCTTTAGTAACCTTTTGTTTCACTTCCAAATCAATACTTCTTCTTTGCCTCTTGCTGTTGCTATCACTAGCACTGATTTTGCTGCATTTGCAAGCCATGATGCACTTCACAGTAATATTTTTGAAAGAAAATTAAACAGAGAGAACGCAACAACACTCAAGCAACTCATGATACATGAGATTGGATGCTGCTGCCTATAAGTCAAAGCATACACTGTTAAACAATAAACTTTTTAGATAAAAAGTACAGTATATACATAAGCCAGTGACGTAGGCGTTTATTACCACTATGAAGACATATGTGTTAGAGGTTACAGGTGTACTGTGCCCAACAGCGCTATTGCTTTGTGTACAGCAGACGTGAGATACGAGTGTTGCCATGCGGGAAGCTCTTGTGTTTGCTACATCCTATTCTTTCTCTGATCAGGATTTCTGCACTCCAGCATAACCTCATGGGACCACGGACATACATGCGGTCGATGTTGCCTGAATGGATGTTGCGCGACTTATGACTGTATTCAGAAATTTCTGTGATCCATGGTATTATCTGAATTCTAATCAAAGCTTAAAACATCTCAAATGCTTAGTTTAAGCTGTCACAGAGCCCTAAAATGGCTTGGCATGTGTAGCCCTTCAGTGGACAAGAAGAATACAAGGCTACTTTCTTTTAAATAAATGAGAATTGTATCAGCTTAATAGAAGAATTTTTCCTTTCAACTTTCTCTGAATATTACAAAGCACTGGAACATAATCCAACAGACAAACAATGCTTATTTATCATCTTAATATACCAGGTGCTCTTCTACTAGCCAACGTAACAAAAAAAAAAAATAAAATTAAGGAGCCATTATCCCTGCTGCTCAGAAACTAATAAAAAGCATATTAATAATAAAGCATAGTTAAATATAAAGGGCCATGCAACAAGATGAAGCAATAGAAAAAGTAAACACCGTACAATTAAATACACAGCTCCAATAAATATTCATAACTAGGACTTGTTTGGCAACAGAAAAAGCCAGACTTATGATTAGGGAAAAGAAAATGAAAAAATAAAAAAAAAAAAAAGGTCTAAATATACATGTAAAATAAAAGGTTAAAATTGAAACCTGGTCATGTAGGCTGTATTGGAACATCTGTTGTTGTTGTTGTTAGGCGCCATCAAGTTGGTTTCGCCTCATAGCGACCCTATAGGACAGAGCAGAACTGCTCCGTAGGGTTTCCAAGGAATGGGTGGTGGATTTGAACCTCTGATCTTTTGATTAGCAGGTGAACTCTTAACTACTATGCTACCAGGGCTCCATTTGAAAATATAAAGGTCTCATATTGAGTGATCCATTCTTGCATAAAGAAATAGGTATGTCAACTCTGAAAAAACAAAACAAAACTTACTTAATATCCCATAAACACCACCCACATTCTCTACAAGATAGAGTCAAGCAAACGGGATTGACCATTGTCTAAAAGTGTCCAAGTTGCCCTAGATTTTATAGACACATGTATCCACTGACAGCATAAAAGATATATAATACTAAGTGTGATAGTTAATGTTATGTGTCAATTTGGCTAGGCCATGATTCTCAGTGTTGCGTAATTGTCCGCCATTTTGTGATACAATATAGTCACCTTCATGATCTGATCTGATGTAATCAGCCAGTCACTTGTGGGGGGGGACATTCCCTGTGGGTGTGGCTTGCACCCAATATATACATATATATAGATGTTCTGGCGAAACTCACTTTCTTGCTCTGGATCCTGTTTCCGGCTCTTAATCATAGGAACTCCAGTTCTTGGGACTTGAGCCTGCAGCTTTGATGTCTGACCTGGCAATTTTGGATTCGACAGTTCTGCAGCCCTGTGAGTCATCTGCCTGTTATTTGATAAATAACTTTGGGATTCGCCTGCTTATGCAACCCTGTGAGCCAGTAGCCTGCCTTCTGACCTGTCAATTGTGGGTTCATCAGCCCCTACAACCAGGTAAGTCAGCAGAAGCCTCCAGCCAATGCCTGACCCACAGTCTTTTGGGACTTGTCAGGCTGCACAGATATATGAGCCACTTCCTTGTGATAAATCCCTCTCCTTCTGTGTATGTGTTGTTGTTAACTGCCATCGAGTTACTTCTAACTCATAGGGACCCTATGTATAATAGGACGAAACACTACCTGGTCCTTCACCATCCTCACAATAATTGCTATGCTTGAGTTCACTGTTGCAGCCACTGTGTCAATGCATGTCATCGAGGATTTTCCTCTTTTTAACTGACCTACTACTTTACCAAGCATGATGTCCTTCTCCAGGGACTGGTCCCTCCTAAAAACCTGTCACCCATGATTCTAAGGAGCGTTCTGGCTGTATTTCTTCCAAGACAGATTTGTTTGTTCCTCTGGCAGTCCATGATCTATTCAATATTCTTCATCAACCACATAATTCAAAGGCATCAAATCTTCACTCTTCCTTATTCATTGTCCAGCTTTCACATGCTTGAAATTAAAATACCACGGTTTAGTCATCAAAGTGACATCTTTGCTTTTGAACACTTTAAAGAGGTCTTTTGCACCAGATTTGCCCAATGCAATGCATCATTTAATTTCTTGACTGGTGCTTCCATGGGTGTTGATTGTGGATTCAAGTAAAATGAAATCTTTGGCAACTTCAATACTTTCTCTATTTATCATGATGTTGTTTATTGGTCCAGTTGTGAGGATTTTTGTTTTATGTTGAGGTGCAATGCATGCGGAAGGTTATAGTCTTTGATCATCATCAGTAAGTACCTCAAGTCCTCTTCACTTTCAGCAAGCAATGTGGTATCATCTGCATTTCTCAGGTTGTTAATGATTCTTCGTCCAATCCTGATGCTGTGTTCTTTATATAGTCCAGTTTCTCAAAATATTTGCTCAGCATACAGATTGAATAAGCATGGTGAAAGGATACAACCCTGAGGCACACCTTTCCTGAATTTATACCAAGCAGTATGACCTTGTTCTATTAGAATGACTTCCTCTTAGTCTATGCACAGGTTTCAGATGGACACTATTAAGTGTTCTGAAATTCCCATTCTTCACAGTGTTATCCATAATTTGTTAGGATCCACAGAATCAAATCCCTTTGCATAGTCAATAAAACACAGAAAAACATCTTTCTGGAATTCTCTTCTTTCAGCCAGGAACCATCTGACATCAGCAATGATATCCCTTGTTCCATGTCCTCTTCTGAATCTTGCTTGAACTTCTGGCAGTTCCCTGGTTATATACTGCTCCAACCACTTTTGAATGACCTTCAGCAAAATTTTACCTATGTGTGATATGAATGATATTGTGTGATAATTTCCACATTCTGTTGGATCTCCTTTCTTTGGAATGAACACAAATATGGATTTCTTCCTGTCATTTGGCAAGGAAGCTGACTTTCAAATTTCTTGACATAGATGAGTGAGCACCTCCAGCGCTGCACCCCTTTTGTTGAAACATCTCAGTTGGTATTCTGTCAATTCCTGGAGTCTTTTTTTTTTTTTTTTCCACCATTCCCTTCAGTGAAGCTTGGACTTCTTCTTTCATTACCATCAGTTCTTGAACATATGGTACCTACTGTAACGGCTGAACATCAATGAACCCTTTTTGGCACAGTGGCTCTGTGTGTTCCATCCATCTTCTTTTGATGCTTATGCACCCTGCAATACTTTCCCCGTAGAGTCCAGTATTTCAACTTAAGGCTTGAATTTTTTTTTTCAGTTCTCTCAGCTTGAGAAATGTGAGCCTGTTCTTCCTTTTTGCTTTTCTAACTCCAGGTCTTTGCACATTTCATTACGATACCTTACTTTGTCTTCCCAAGCCACCCTTTGAAATCTTCTGTTCAGCTCTTTTACTTTCTCATTTCTTCTGTTTGCTTTAGCTGCTCGATGTGCAAGCCCTGGTGGTGTAGTGGGTAAGTTTGGCTGTTGACCAAAAGGTCAGCAGTTTGAATCCACCAGCTCTTCCTTGGAAACCCTACATATATAGGCTCACTAGTTTTGCTTCTCTAAAGAACGCAGCCTAAGATAGTAAGACCCTTACTCTTGAAAGTTAAAGCATGTGGAACATTATGTGAAGTTAGGTGAATAAGGTAGAATGGCAAGAACACAAAACTCACTGTTCGTAGACAATTATATATGGGTCTCCTGCATTTCTTTGTATTTTTTTGAGCAGAAACACTCACTACCTTTGTTTTGTCATGTCTTTTTAAGGACGTCTGTAAAGAAAAGGAGTCCTTGGGTCATACATATGATTAATGAGCTCTGTGAAAGCTTAGAGGTCTCATTCTACTCAGAGGAACCTCAAAAAAAAGGTCTGGCAATATACTTCTGAAAGTCAGACATCGGAAACCCTATGAAGCACAGTTCTAATATGAATCATATGAGGTTGCCATGAGTTGGGTCAACTTGATGGCAACTAGTTAGTATAGCATAAAACCTGAGAAGTTAATGAAAGTGTCTTCCTCTAGAGCAAAGAGCATCTGTAATATAATGACTCCCTCAGGGGTAAGAGCAGACAGGCCTGTTCTCCATTATGAAAGATCCACGTTCCCTAAACTCAAGGTTGTAATGCAGTCAAACTGGTCTCATTTACATCATCCCTGTGGGACTTGGGACAGGGGAATCTGAGGCATATCTGCTCCTCTGCTGCTTTCTGTGCTGTGAGTAATAAAGCCTTTTGTTTTGACCCAAGCGTCTCGTCTTCTATCAGCATCCATGAAGCTATGACAGGCTAACTTGTTAGCTTGCAAGTAGAGTTGCTGTTCTTAATGGTTTTGGTGACAAGGATAGCGTAATTACCAAGACAAGGCTTTTTTTTTTTTTAATAATTTTTATTGTGCTTTAAGTGAAAGTTTACAAATCAAGTCAGTTTCTCACATATAAACTTGTATACACCTTACTACATACTCCTACTTACTCTCCTCGTAATGAGTCAGCCTGCTCTCTCCGTCCAGACTCTCCTTTGTAACCCATTTGCCAGTTTCTAACTCTCTCTCCCATCTCCCCTGCAGACAGGAGATGCCAACATAGTCTCAAGTGTCCACCTGATGCAAGTAGCTCACTCCTCATCAGCATCTCTTTCCAGCCCATTGTCCAGTCCAATCCATATCTGATGATTGTCTTTGGGAGTGGTTCCTATCCTGGGCCAACAGAAGGTTTGGGGACCATGACTGCTGGGATTCTTCTAGTCTTAGACCATTAAGTCTGGTCTTTTTATGAGAATTTGGGGTCTGCATCCCAGTGTTCTCCTACTCCCTCAGGGGTTCTCTGTTGTGCTCCCTGTCAGGGAGGTCATTGGTTGTAGCCGGGCACCATCTAGTTCTCCTGGTCTCAGGATGATGTAGTCTCTAGTTCATGTAGTCCTTTCTGTCTCTTGGGCTCATAATTACCTTGTGACCCTGGTGTTCTTCATTCTCCTTTGATCCAGGTGGGTTGAGACTTACTGATGCATCTTAGATGGCTGCTTGCTAGCACTTAAGACCACAGACGCCACTCTTTAAAGTGGGATGCAGAATATTTTCTTAATAAAATTTATTTTGCCAAATGACTTAGATGTCCCCTGAAGCCATAGTCCCCAAACCCCTGCCTCTGCTCCGCTGACCTTCAAGGCATTCAGTTTATTCAGGAAACTTCTTTCTTTTGGTCCAGTCCAGTTGTGCTGACCTCCCTGTATTGAGCGTTGTCCTCCCCTTCACCTAAAGTAGTTCTTATCTACTATCTAAACGGTAAATAACCCTCTCCCACCCTTTCTCCCTCCCCCCTCTCGTAACCACAAAAGAATGTGTTCTTCTTAGTTTAAACTGTTTCTCAAGATCTTATAATAGTGATCTTACACAATATTTGTACTTTTGCATCTGACTAATTTCACTCAGCATAATGTCTTCCAGGTTCCTCCATGTTAAGAAATGTTTCACAAATTCATCACTGTTCTTTATCAATGTGTAGTATTCCATTATGTGAATATAGCATAATTTATTTATCCATTCATCCACTGATGGACACCTTGGTTGCTTCCAGCTTTTTGCTATTGTAAACAGTGCTGCAGTAAACATGGGTGTGCATATATCTGTTCCTGTAAAGGCTCTTATTTCTCTAGAATATATTCAGAGGAGTGGGATTTCTGGGTCGTGTGGTAGTTCTACTTCTAGCTTTTTGAGAAAACGCCAAATCGATTTCCAAAGTGTTTGGACCATTTTATAGTCCCACCAGCAGTGTATAAGTGTTCCAATCTCTCCACAGCCTCTCTGACATTTATTCTTTTGTGTTTTTTGGATTAACGCCATCCTTGTTGGAGAGAACGATGGAATCTCATTGTAGTTTTAATTTGCATCTCTCGAGTCAGAATGGACTCGATGGCACTGGGGAATGGCTAATGGCTAATGAGAGCATTTCCTCATGTATCTGTTAGCCACCTGAATATCTTCTTTAGTGAAGTGCGTGTTCACATTCTTTGCCCAATTTTTAATTGGGTTGTTTGTCTTTTTGTGGTTGAGTTTTAGCAGAATCATATAGATTTTAGAGATCAGGCACTGGTCGGAGATGTCATAGCTGAAAATTTTTTCCCAGTCTGTAGGTGGTCTTTTTACTCTTTTGGTGAAATCTTTAGATGAGCGTAGGTGTTTGATTTTTAAGAGCTCCCAGTTATCTGGTTTCTGTTCTTCATTTTTAGTAATGTTTTGTATTCTGTTTATGCCTTGTATTAGGGCTTCTAACGTTGTCCCTATTTTTTCTTCCATGATCTTTATGGTTTTAGTCTTTATGTTTAGGTCTTTGATCCACTTGGAGTTAGTTTTTGTGCATGGTGTGATGTATGGGTCCTGTTCCATTTTTTTTGCAAATGGATACCCAGCTATGCCAGCACCATTTGTTAAAAAGACTATCTTTTCCCCAATTAACTGACACTGGGCCTTTGTCAAATACCAGCTGCTCATATGTGGATGGATTTATATCTGGGTTCTCAATTCTGTACCATTGGTCTATGTTCTGTTGTCGTACCACACCCAGGCTGTTTTGACTACTGTGGCTGTATAATAGGTTCTAAAATCAGGTAGAGTGAGGCCTCCCACTTTGTTCTTCTTTTTCAGTAACGCTTTACTTATCTGGGCTTCTTTCCATTCCATATGAAGTTGGTGGTTTGTTTCTCCATCACTTTAAAAAATGTCATTGGAATTTGGATTGGAAGTGCATTGTTTATATAGATGGCTTTTGGTAGAATAGACATTTTTACTATGTTAAGTCTTCCTATCCATGAGCAAGGTATGTTTTTCCACTTATGTAGGTCCTTTTTAGTTTCTTGCAGTAGTACTTTGTACTTTTCTTTGTATGGGTCTTTTACATCTTTGGTAAGATTTATTCCTAAGTATTTTATCTTCTTGGGGGCTACTGTGAATGGTATTGATTCGGTGATTTCTTCTTCCGTGTTCTTTTTGTTGATGTAGAGGAATCCAACTGATTTTTTTATGTTTATCTTGTAACCTGAAACTCTGCCAAATTCTTCTATTAGTTTCAGTAGTTTTCTGGAGGATTCCTTAGGATTTTCGGTGTATAAGATCACGTCATCTGCAAACAGAGATAATTTTACTTCTTCCTTGTCAATCTGGATAGGCTTTATTTCTTTGTCTAGCCTAATTGCTCTGGCTAGGACCTCCAACACAATGTTGAATAAGAGCGGTGATAAAGGGCATCCTTATCTGGTTCCCGTTCTCAAGGAAAATGCTTTCAGGCTTTCTCCATTTAGGATGATGTTGGCTGGTGGCTTTGTATAAATGCCCTTTATTATGTTGAGGAATTTTCTTTCTACTCCTATTTTGCTGAGAGTTTTTTTCATGAATGAGTGTTGGACTTTGTCAAATGTGTTTTCTGCATCAATTGATAAGATCTTGTGGTTTTTGTCTTTTGCTTTATTTATATTGTGGATTACATTAATGGTTTTTCTAATATTAAACCAACCTTGCATACCTGGTATAAATCCCGCCTGGTCGTGGTGGATTTTTTTTTTTTTTATATATGTTGTTGAATTCTATTGGCTAGAATTTTGTTGAGGATTTTGCATCTATGTTCATGAGGGATATAGGTCTGTAATTTTCTTTTTTTGTGGTGCCTTTACCTGGTTTTGTTATCAGGGATGTGCTGGCTTCATAGAATGAGTTTGGTAGTATCCCATCCTTTTCTATACTTTGAAATACCTTTAGTAGTAGTGGTGTTAACCTTTCTCTGAAAGTTTGGTAGAACTCTGCAGTGATGCTGTCCGGGCCAAGGCTTTTTTGGGGGGAGTCTTTTGATTACCTTTTCAATCTCTTTTTTTTTGTTATGGGTCTATTTAATTGTCCTTCTTCTGATTGTGCTAGTTTAGGTAGGTAGTGTGTTTCTAGGAATTCATCCATTTCTTCTAGGTTTTCAAATTTGTTAGAGTACAATTTTTTGTAGTAATCTGATATGATTCTTTTAATTTCAGTTGGGTCTGTTGTGATATGGCCCATCTCATTTCTTATTCGGGTTATTTGTTTCCTGTCCTGTGTTTCTTTAGTCAGTCTGGCCAATGGTTTATCAATTTTGTTAATTTTTTCAAAGAACCAGTTTTTGGCTTTGTTAATTCTTTGAATTGTTTTTCTGTTCTCTAATTCATTTAATTCTGCTTTAATTTTTATTATTTATTTTCTTCTGGTTCCTGATGGGTTCTTTTATTGCTCGCTTTCTATTTGTTCAAGTTGTAGGGACAGTTCTCTGATTTTGGCTCTTTCTTCTTCATGTATTTGTGCATTTATTGATATAAATTAATCTCTGAGCACTGCTTTCGCTGTGTCCCAGAGGTTTTGATAGGAAATATTTTCAGTCTTGTTGCATTCTATAAATTTCTTTATTCCCTCCTTAATGTCTTCTATAACCCTGTGTTTTTTGAGGAGGGTATTGTTCAGTTTCCAAGTATTTGATTTCTTTTCCTTGATTTTTCTGTTATTGATTTCTACTTTTATGGCCTTATGGTCTGGGAAGATGCTTTGTAGTATTTCGATGTTTTGGATTCTGCAAAGGTTTGTTTTATGACCTAAAATGTGATCTATTCTAGAGAATGTTCCATGTGCACTAGAAGAAAAAAAAGTATACTTTGCAGCTTTTGGGTGGAGTGTTCTGTATAAGTCTATCAGGTCAAGTTGGTTGATTGTAGCAATTAGATATTCCATGTCTCTGTTGAGCTTCTTACTGGAAGTCCTATCCTTCTCCGAAAGTGGTGTGTTGAAGCTTCCTACTATAATTGTGGAGGTGTCTATCTCACTTTTCAATTCTGTTAAAGTTTGCAGCCCTGTCACTGGGTGCATAAATATTTAATATTGTTATATCTTCCTCGTCAATTGTCCCTTTAATCATTATGTAGTGTCCTTCCTTATCCTTTGTAGTGGATTTAACTTTAAAGTCTATTTTGTCAGAAATTAATATTGCCACTCCTGTTCTTTTTTAATTGTTGTTTGCTTGATATATTTTTTTCCATCCTTTAAGTTTTAGTTTGTTTGTGTCTCTAAGTCTAAGGTGTGTCTTTTGTAGGCAGAATATAGACGGATTGTGTTTTTTTTATCCAGTCCGAGACTCTCTGTCTCTTTTTTGGTGCATTCAGTCCATTTACATTCAGCGTAATTATAGATGAGTTTAGTGCTGTCATTTTGATGCTTTTTTGTGTGTGTTCTTGACAATTTCATTTTTCCACTTTCTTGTACTGAGAAGTTTTTCTTCGTAAATTGTGTGTTCCTCATTTTCATAGTAGTTGAGCTTATTTTTGTGAGTCATTATGTTTTTCTTGGTTTTTATTGTGAAGTATGGAATTGTTAGACCTCTTTGTGGTTACCTTAATATTTACCCCTATTTTCTATGTAAAAACCTAACTTGTATCGTCGTATACCACCTTGTTTTCCCCTCCATATGGAAGACCTATGCCTCCTGCATTTAGTCCCTCTTTTTTGATTATCGTAATCTTTTACATAATTACTTCAATGATTCCCTGTTTTGAGCATTTTTTTTCTTTTTTAAATTAACCTTATTTTGTTTTTGTGATTTCCCTATTTGAGTTGATTTCAAGATGTTCTGTTCTGTGACCTTGTGTTGTGTTGGTATCTGATATTACTGATTTTCTGACCAAAGAATTTCCTTTAGTAACTCTTGTAGCTTTGGTTTGGTTTTTGCAAATTCTCTAAGCCTGTGTTTATCTGTAAATGTTTTAATTTTGCCTTCGTATTTGAGAGAGAGTTTTGCTGGATTTATGATTCTTGGCTAGCAGTTTTTCTCCTTCAGAGCTCTATGTATATCATCCCATTGCCTTCTTACCTGCATGGTTTCTGCCAAGTAGTCTGAACTTATTGATTCTCCTTTGTAGGTGACTTTTCTTTTATCCCTGGCTGCTTTTAAAATTTTCTCTTTATCTTTGGTTTGGCAAGTTTGATGATAATATGTCATGGTGATTTTCTTTTTGGATCAGTCTTGTATGGGGGTTGATTAGCATCTTGGATAGATATGCTTTCATCTGTCACGATGCCAAGGAAGTTTTCTGCCAACAGATGTTCAACTATTCTCTCTGTATTTTCTGTTATCCGTCCCTGTTCTGCAACTCCAATCACACGCAAGTTATTCTTCTTGATAGAGTCCCACATGATTCTTAGGGTTTCTTCATTTTTCTAAATTCTTTTATCTGATTTTTCTTCAACTGTATTGGTGCCAATTGCCTTATCCTCCCCCTCCCCCACTCTGCATTCCATTTCCTTGATTCTGCTCCTCTGACTTCCTACTGAGTTGTCTAATTCTGTAATTTTACTGTTAATCTTTTGGATTTCTGACTGCAGTCTCTCTATGGATTCTTGCAGTTTATTAATTTTTCCACTATGTTTTTGAATAATCTTTTGGATTTCTTCAACTACTTTATCAGTGTGTTTCTTGGCTTTTTCTATAGATTGCCTTATTTCATTTCTGAGATCATCCCTGATGTCTTGAAGCTTTCTGATATTAGTCTTTTATATTCTGCATCTGGCAATTCCAGGATCCTATCTTCATTTGGGAAAGACTTTGATTATTTAATTTGGGGATTTGTAGACGCAATCATGGTCTGCTTCTTTATGTGATTTGATATCGACTGCTGTCTCTGAGCCATCTATAAGATATTGTAATGATTTATTTTATATTTGCTCACTGAGTCTTATCTTCTTGTTTTGTTTCAATATACCCATATGGGCTACTAGATTGCTCTGTCTTGATTGTTGTAGCCATTGAATCACTTATGTCCTATTACCAGCTGCCTTGAGCTATTATCAGATATATAAGCCTAAGAATCCATTCACTATTCTTGAGTAGAACCAGCTTAGGTGTCCTGATTTTGGGTCAGCAAATGTGTGGTGTAGGCTGTCACCTCTTTACTTAAAGGAGTAGTGGTGATAGTTGTATGCACTAGATTCTAATAGGGTCATTGGGTCACAGTCCGAGGAGGGCAGGATGCTGACAGCCTTCCTCCAAGTGTCAGTTTGGTAGGTGTGTCTCTATTCCTAGAGCACTTTGGTGGGGGGGCTCTGCAGCTGTACCTTAGGCACCTGATGCTTATAGCTCTAAAGATAGGTAGGCATCAGTATCCTCAGACCCCTTTATCAGGTGGCTAGGTGGTGTGGGTGGAGCTTTAGCTCTCAGTTCCCTGCTGTGAATCAGGGAGGGCTCTGTTTAATAGGTAGAGAGGTATCAGATCTCGAAAACTTGTCTTTCCACTGCTATGCTAAAACAATTACAGTCAGATCTCTATCAGAACTGCTTTTGTATTATAATAGCCACCCTTGTTCCCTGTAGAGATGAAAGCCAATGACTGTGAATCTGTTATGCTTGGCAGGAGCTGGTTCCATATTTTCAATCCAGTTTAGGGAAGTTAGGGAAGGATTTTCCCCCCTGGATTGTTAATTGCTGCTTCTCTCAGGCCAGGAGAATGGGTTAGGGAAAAAAAAAAAAAAAACAGCAGAGCGCTTCACTCCCTGGCCCAGGAAATTCCAATATTAATGAAGCCACCAGGGGCAGGCAGGGGAGGGATCAGAGAGATAGATGAGAGTAGCCCGGTGGTAATATAGACAAAGTTACTTATCTTGCTTGGTGATGACTGTTTTATCTGAGATTCCAGAGGGGTGTGTAGGCTGTGTGCACTGGCTAGGTTGAGATTGCTGCTGAGGGTCAGGCCTGTGTCCCGTGCTTGAGCCGTCTTAGGAAGCCATGATCAGCTCCTCCGCTCCTAGTCCAAAGCTCGGCACCAGGGTTTTCTGGCTGGGATGCTGCACTCCAGGCTCCAAAATCAGTTGCTGCTTCCCGGTGATTTCTCCTCCTGTAAGCAGCATCGTTGTGCAGCCTGCGTGCGCTGGCTTGGTTTCCCCCGATGTTACTTCAGGGGACTAGGGCTGCGTCCCATGCTTGTGCCGTCTCAGGAAGCCACGCTTATCTCCTCTGCGCTTATTCGAAAGCCCAGCACCTAGGTTTACTGACTGGGACGCTGGCTCCAGGCTCCAAAAACAGTCACTGCTTCCCTGTGGTTGCTCATTTTCTTGTCAGCCATGTCAGTGTGCAGCCTGCTTGTGCTGGCTGAGTCTCTACCGAGGTTAATGCAGGGGGTTACAGGTTACTTCTGCATCCTGTGCTTGCCCCGTCTCAGTAAGCAGTGATCAGCCTCACCACTCTGGCACCAGGGAACTGCGAAGGCTCAAGGCTGTGGCTGGGGAAGCTGGTTCCAGAAGCAGTCGCTGCTTCAGGACACGGCTTTTTGCTCCCCTGTCACTCAGGTCAACTCCTCGGTTCTGTGTTTGATGGTCAGGGTTTGTAGTTTGTCATGTATGTGTTTGATCCACTTGTTTTTCTGAGTCTATGTTGCAAAAGGGATACGCGGTAGGTCTACCTAGTCAGCCATCTTGGCTCCTCCTCCAAGACAAGGCTTTTTGAAAGAGGGGATTTCTTAGTTCCTTAGTGGCGCTATAACAGAAATACCACAGTGGGTGATTTTAATGAACAGAAATTTACTTTTTCATAATTTAGGAGACTAGAATTCCGAATTCAGGTTGTTCGCTCTAGGGGAAAACATTCTCTCTCTGTTGGCTCTGGGGGAAGGTCCTTGACTCTTTTCATTTGCTATTCCTCCATTCCCTACAGTCTTCATGTGGTGTGTTTCTTTCCCTTCATTTTTGCTTCCTTCTCTGTGCCCAATCTGTTTTCATATATCTCAAAATTGGTTGGCTTAAAACACACCCTGAACTCGTTAGCATAACAAAGAAAGTCCTATTCCCAAATAAGATTACATCCACAGTGATTTAGGATTTACAACACATATTTTGGGGGGACACATTTCAATCCATAACAAGAAAGATGAGGGCCTTGTGGGTCTAATGAAGAGATTTGATGGAAGTCAGTAGAGATTGGTAGTGACCACATTTATTTTGTGAAAATATTATTTTAGAGTGGTTTGGATATTTTAAGAAGAAGCCAAGGAAGGAAGGAAAAAAAAGAGAGGGAGAAAGAGAAGAGAAGAAAGTAAGAAAGTCAATGAAGCGAGGGAAGACGGGAGGGAGTGATAAAGTGTACCTCCCTCCTTTTCTTCCTCGTTTCCTTCTTTGGTTTTGTAAGTACTGCTCTAAAAAAGGCCTTCTAAAATCTAAAAATGTATACAGGTTGTTATAATAAGAAGATACTCTTGGCTTAGAACATGCAATATTATGGTAATATTTTTGTCGATTCATACATGGATATGTTTAATATATGTGGTTTTAAGGTTATGTTTATATGGATATTTTGAGTGTAAAGTTTTGACTTTGCAAAGTTCAGCTCTAGGCTTTTTATTATTTCTAATTAACAAGATTAACCTAGATACCTCCTTCCCCTGACAAAATTTGACTTTTTTAATATTGTTATTTGTTAACAAAGCCATTCAATCACTTTGCTTATCGTTGCAAATGTGCAAGGTTTGGATCAAAGTCATGTATGTGCTTCTATGACCTTCATTCTCTTTCTCTGTAGGAAGTACGTAAAGAAAATATTTATTATAAGTTTGGTATGATAATTTAAAGTAAATAATCCAGAAATTCTGATTTAGTTAAGTAACAAAAATGTATAGTGGAGTTGTTAAGATAAGCAATATTATTATACTTCTGTAGACCTTCTGTGTGGCTTTATTGACCAAAGACTGGGGAAATATCTTAAATGAGGTATTTTGGTGCTTACAGTGTCAAAGGTCGTACTTTAAAAAAAGTCACAGGGAATTCTCTCAAAAAAGTAAAGAGGAGGATCAAAATAAATAATGAACACATTCATGTGCTGGGTTGCATAATGAGTTTTCAAATTCTATGGCTTATTTGAGCATCCTTTATTTTTTAAGCATTCTTCGGTTAACATTCATTAACCATATACCCCAATGAAATGAATTTAATAGGCAGTTCGGTAAGATCAAAAAAGTAGCAGAGCTAAAATAGCCCTGGACCAGTGATCCAAAGGCTTGTTTTTCTTCAAACTCCACTCTTTATTAAACACATGCTAGCGAATATATATAAAAATTCTCTTTAACTTCTTTTGAATGTGTTATTGAGTATCAGGGATTTACTTAGTAAGTTTTGGTGGCTAACTAAAGAGTTGAATATATAAATGTGTGCATTTGTATGTCTATGTGAAAGAGAATACACACATATGTGTGTGTGTGTGTGTGTGTATTATATGTGTCTTTTATAATGTTAATCTGCTGAATTCAGCATTCAACCCAACAGCACTGGATTGATCCAACTACCTGTCATTCATAATCTTATGCTGGGCAAGTTGAGTGATGAAGGAAAAGATAATTACATTTAAAAATATGATTTAAATAATGATCCATAATTTCCTAGCTTAGCTGAAATCGTAGTGCTGCTTATCAGTCGTCTCTGGTGAACATCAAATCCCATACTCTTTAGAGAATTTTTTTCGTCAATTTTTTTTTTTTTAATTCCAACAAAACGATCCCAGCTCATTCTTAAATCTGCATCTATATAATACTTTCCTCTTCTGATCTCTTATTTTTCAAGGCTGCGCCTATGTCCTATGTAACAATCCAATCCCTATGTCAAGAAATGTATTCCACCGATCATGCCCTCTTTTCCCTCTGTCAGAATCACTATCTCTGTACCGGTGTCTTCCTACTATAACATATTCAACTTTCTAGTCCATAAAATGACCTTGCTTTGACTACCAAAGCCCCTTTTTTTCTTTCCCACATCACTTAAAAATCTTGAAAAAAAGAGTTTGCATGTCTATACACCTAATCCATAATTCAAGGTTGTGGCAACCTAAGATCTGCCTCAATCTCTTCAATGAAACTTAATGGCAAGATTAAACAATGATCTAATTACTAACTTGAGTAGACATTTCTATTTCCTAATTTCACTTGACCTTTCAGGACAGTTTAACACTTTTTTTTTCCCATTATTCTGATCTCACAAGTGTTGCGGCACTGATGACACTGTGTCATCTTGATTCTTCTTCTTCTCTGATTATTCCATCTTGTTGCTGTTGTCATTAGGTGCCATCAAGTCAATTCTGACTCGTAATGACCCCATGTAAAACAGAACGAAAACTGCCCTGTCCTGTGCCATCCTTACAATTGTTATTATGCTTAAGTTCATTGTTGTATCCAGTGTCTCAATTCATCTCATCAAGGGTCTTTCTCTTTTTCACTGACCCTCTACTTTAACAAGCATGGTGTCCTTCTCCAGGGACTGATCCCTTCTGACAACATGTCCAAAGTATGTGAAACATAGTCTTGCCACCTTTGCTTCTAAGGAGAGTTCTGGGTGTACTTCTTCCAACACAGATTTGTTTGTTCTTTTGGCAATCCATGGTATATTCAGTTTTCTTCTCCAATACCACAATTCAAAGGCATCAATTCTTCTTCGATCTTCCTTATTTATCTTCCAGCTTTCACATGCATAGGAGATGACTGAAAACACCATGGTTTGGTTCAGGTGCACCTTAGTCTTCAAGGTGACTTCTTTATTTTTCAACACTTGGAAAGGTCTTTTGCAGCAGATTTGCCTAATGCAATGCATATTTTGATTTCTTGACTGCTGCTTCCACGGGTGTTGATTGTGAATCCAAGTAAAATGAAATCCTTGACAACTTCAATCTTTCTCCATTTATCGTGACGTTGCTTCTCATTTTGAGTTGTGCCACACTGGCAAATGAAGGTTCTGAAAGCTTGACTCTATTCACATCATTAAGGTTGACTCTAAGGAGGCAGCTCTTCCCCAGTCATCTTTTGAGTGCCTTCCAACCTGGGGGCTCATCTTCCAGCACTATATCATACAAGGTTCCACTGCTATTAATAATGTTTTCACTGGCTAAATCTTTTCAGAAGGAGATTGCCTGGTCCTTCTTCTTAGTCTGTCTTACTCTTGAAGCTCAGCTGGAACCTGCCCTCCATGGGTGGCTCTGCTGGTATTTGAATACCAGTGGCATAGCTTCCAGCATCACACAACAACACGCAAGCCCCCACAGTACAACAAACTGACAGACACCTGGGGAAAAGAAGATTCTTTTTCAGTGATATATATTTGATCATCTTTCTTTATTTTTCTATTGAATGCTAATGTATTTAATAACTGATCATTTCTCTTTTTTTCCTGAACATAATAAACCATCTTATAATTTTGACCCAACTTTGTGAACAATAGCTTCTGAATCTATTTTTCTAGTGTAGGCCACTCATACTAAATTTTATGGAACTAAATAGGTGTACATTCAAAAACTGACTAAATATCCTTACCTGGATTTCCCAGAAAAACCTCAAATGCAACATTTTTTTTTTTTTTTTTAATTCAGCTAATTGTGTTTTCCCAGAATCTATTCTTCTTGCATATTCTTTTTGGTCTCTTCCTATCTCCCGAACAGAAATATGAGAGCCATGTTAGCTCCTTTCTCATTCACTCTGCCCTCATCAAATTTATCATAAAGACTGCTGATGCCTCTGCCTTGCTGTTTACCACACCTATCCATTCTTCTTTTCATTCTGTTAACTCAGTCTCTCATCAACTCTTTTGCAGATGAGTTTGTATCTCCTGCTTCTAGCTTTGCCAGCTCTCTAATTCTATTCTTCCCATTGCCACCAAATTGATTTCTCTAAAACACAAACCTTAGCATGCTTTGTCTGCTTAAAGTGCTTTATCAGCTCCTGATTGCTTACACTGTAAAGCCCAAACTCTTTAGCTAGCTTACAAAACCCTGTCCAAATCTCTTGGTTCAGGATGGGACGGGAAAGCTGGTAATAGGGAACCCAAGGTTGAAAAGGGAGAGTGTTGACATGTTGTGGGGTTGTTAACCAATGTCATAAAACAATACGTGTACTAACTGTTTAATGAGAAGCTAGCTTGTTCTGTAGACCTTCACCTAAAGTACACTAAAAAAAATTTTTTTTTAAATCTCTTGCTTCATCTTTTTCAAACATACCTTATGATTTATGTGAACATATAGATAGTTATTCCATGATATCGTATGCCTCCGTTTCTTTACGTATATGATATGTCTTCTTCTAGAAATAGTTTCCCTCTCTTTCTCTTTCAGTTGCACGCACTCACACGCACACACCCCCAACACATTCACTCACTCACACATTATGTCTCCTTGGAAAACTCCTAATCAGCCCAGCATGAATAGCTAGAAAAGCTTCTCTGCATCCATACCTAAAGTTAATCACTCTCATATCTGTGATACTGCTGTACCTTCAATATGCTTTTTATTATTGAATTTACTGTGTTGAGTTGGCATATAGTTGTTTCCATGCTTGCTTGCCTATCTTATTGTTGTAGAAGTTTTGTCATGAAAAGAACATCTTATTCTTTTCTTCATCCTCATTGCCTGGCAAGCAGGGACTCAAAAAATATATGGTGAATAAATAAATGAATCAGAATTTATCTTTGTGAGGAATGTTATAATACATTGGTAATGTGGAAAGGAGATGAATCATCATTAAAATACATATAATAAAATTTCATGAAGAGCTGTCAGACTACTGCAAAAAACCTGAGCTCTCCCTTCTTCTCAATTAGCAACTGAACATGCTTTCCTATTGTCTCTGTCATATTAATCCTAGAAAAAACTACTACATGGACTAGCTCCAAACCAAAATACGATCCTTGATGATGCAAATGGCTAACATGCTTACTGAAAGTTAGAGGTTCGAGTGTAGGTATTATTGAAAATATAGCCAGTACTCATCCTATATAGAAGTTTTGACCCAAAATCTTGTTTCAAGTCAGCCATTTGAAACACAAATGCTTTTTTCTATGGGAATAATGTTATGGACTAGCCTTTACTTTTGCAGGCAGGTCACAAAATGCAATTCTACCCATAAAATGCATGATTGTAGTGATGAGTTCTGAAGCAATTGCCTGCAATTGTGGCTCTGAAGCGCATGTGTTGAAATCCCACGTTTCCCACTGAAGGACTGGGACTCTCCATCTCCCAGCCCCGTGTCCTCCTATCAGAAGGCGAACTATCTGGAATGTGGGTTGGACTCAACGCATCTATATTTGAATAAGCTGCCTACATTTACATAAAAGTGGTTAATTAATTTCATGCTATGAAAAAGATCACTCCTTAGCTTAAATCCATGACACTTATGCTCCGATTATAGCCTTGATGTTGTAGTAGGTGTTGTAGGAGAAAGGAATCCCGATGGTGAAATTGTTGAGTGCTCAGCTGCTAACTTAAAGGTTGCAGGTTCGAACCTGGTCAGGGGCTCCATGGGAGAAAAGGCCTGGTGATCTACTCCCGTATGTATTTACAGCTTAGGAAACTCTCCCGGGCCGTCCTACTCTGTCTGTAGGGTCACTATAAGGCTCAGTCAACTCAACGGCCCGCAAGAACAGCATTGTTGGGGAAACACAGGGGTCTAAGACTCTCGTTCAGTTTTAAGGACATTAGAAACTTGGGAACTCATGGGTCTCACTTGCTATCACATAAGTTGGTGAATAATGACAAATGAGTCTGGAGAAATATATGCTGAGGATATTTCATATGGATTCTTCAAAGTCATGCTAGGAGTTTTATCCTTAAAATAGGATGTATTAAGATGCCGTTGTAAGCTTTGAACCTATAGTTGAGGAAGTTTAATTACGACGTGGTAGATTTGAAAGCTTAGACAGGAAATTGACTACTGCTGGGCTGGTGTGGGCCAGTTACGTTGCTACAATAGTGGAATATCTTCCCTTAAAATTGAAGAACAAAATCAAATAGTTCCTGTATAGAAACAAAAGCCTACACAAGCACAAGACTTCTCAGTGACATTTCATGTATAATGGTTTCATAAGTCAAAGTCTAATACTAATCCTTAAAATGATACAGGAATTATTGTAGTTAAGATATGCAAGAAAGTGCAAGCATTTTGCATTATTTTAGGTACCTTTATACTAGATACCTAACAGCGAATAACTATCTTTTGAGAAAATATCTGCTTTTCTTAGTCTGTCATAATCAGGTTTAGGAAAAGATCCACAATGAGAATAAAAATGCTTTGAAGAATGTGTAATTTTCCCTGCTGGTTATACAGAAAACATGAGTTAATGTAGAGAATGTCATAGATATGTAAACTTGGATAGTCTGAAAATAATGCTCTTTCTTTTCCTAATTTTTAGCAAAAAATCAAATTGAAAAGAAAATTAAAGTATAAACAGATGCATAAGGAAATCCTGCTATTAAGCATATTGAGGCCAGTCTAATCTTTGGATCACTGAGATTTCTCTATGGGATGGTAGCATATAAAAAGATACTCAGCTCCATGAAAAAATGTAGTAAGTAAAGAATTTGGTGGCAATATATGCCATTACACTCTGGCATTTTCTTTTTTCAAGAATCTACAGCTGAAGAAATTCTAGAGTGTAGTAGTTTAAGGCACCTGTCTTTTTCAGTGAATAGGAGGTTAAAATTTGGTTTATTATTTTTTCTTCCTACATACACAGAGAGAGGATACCACCAAATATAGCTGAAAAGTTCTAATACAATTAAAGTTCTGTATTTTTAAATCCAAACTGAAAAGTTTGAAATTGTTCAAAGCCAATTGCTTTTCATATAAAAGTTCTCTAAATGTCGTGGGCTTACTATATTTCCCTTTCTTTTCAGGTTGAAAATATATAATTTTGGATACTCAATCCTCAGTAAACTGTAACATCTCTGTGACTGACTACTTAGGACAGCTATCCTTCATATTTAATACAATTCCTGAGTCATACTTTCAGGTAAAGAAATGTCTGCTCTAAATTCCTGGTTGTTTCCTTTTATACTTAAGCTTTAGAAAATAGAATTAATTTACACACAGCTAAAGGAGCATCAGCTACGTTTTCAAACTAAAATTAATAACCTACTTGAATCTCAAATAGCTATAACATAGCAACATTTCAGAGACAAGTGAAACAATAACAAAAGATAACAATAACAAAGAATGCAATTCAAATAGAATATTGGCTGTTCGAAACTAATAGAGAAGTTAGGGATTCTGCATTCTGAGTAATGTGTAAACATATGATTCTAGTAGTGTGCAAACCAAAATGACTGGTAACTTTGGTTTTCTGAGGGAAATTGAAGTAAGAAGCATCCTGTTTGTATTTACATTTATAAATAAAGCTCTAACACCACAATGGATTCCATGTAAAAGCTTAAGGAGGCGTTATCTCATTTGTGAAACTCTTTCACTTCAGCATGTTTCGAGCACAGAGACTGTGCAATAAATTTATGCTTGCTTTTTGCTTGTATATTGTCAGATTAATAAGCATTTTCTAAGCAAATTGATTTTGACAGCTATTATCCGTGCATCGTCACCATCCCACTACTAAGATATGGTAAACTAAAAATAATGGAGCTTGAAAACTTACTGACCTATCTTTAGTTGTATGTATTACTTCTCCCTGCCATCTTTATTTTTAACTTCAACTTATTCATGATTGACTTCCTAACCCAGGCTGTCACGCTTTCAAATTTACCACTCAAATTAAATACATTTGAAGCAAAATCTTTGTGTCTATAGCATTTCACTTTGTGGCAGACTTCTCTACATTTTAAATATGGTATGCAATTTAAAAGAAAAATAAGTAGTCATAAAAATGTAAATGCTCTCCTGAGGTATAATTTAAATTTCGAAAAGGGTGCGATTTAATGGTTGCTTTTATGCTTTGAGAATGCCAAAACTGAGTAATTTAACAGCTTCTTACTTCACTTTGAGCTTTTGAAGTTAGAATTACAAGTTCTTGAGAGAATTCCAACTAAACAGGATCCAACAATATAGATTAAGAATTGCGTAGAACTGATTTTCTAATTTTCCATGTCTCCTACTGAGGAGGTATTATGCTTCTGCCTTCTCTAGAATGAATACGTGGGTCACATGATATGGGCAGAAGACTCAAACCTTGCTTCCCTAACTTTAAAGGCTTTGAAAGCAAATCTGTTGATTCAGGTCCACTCTCCCCCAACTTGTTCCTAAAATTTACTCCAGATTTACCCAGGATTTCCGAGGTTATTATACTCCATACTAGCTCTCTCATAACCTGGTCATGAGAAAAGCATATATAGTTTTATTAACAGAAATACATTATATATTAAATTGATAGATTCCTGAAACTCAATTTATTTTCTTCAAATATCTTGACAGAGAGCAGATCAGTGGTTGTCTGGAACCAGGTTGGGTGGAGGGTTCTATAAGGGCAAAAAGACATAAGGGAAGTTTTGGGGGTGATGGAAACGTTGTATATTTGTATCATTTTAGTGGTTATGTGGCTGAATCTATTTGTTAAGCACATCGCACTTTACTCTTAACATAGGTAAATTTTATTTTATCAAGATTATACCTCATTAAAAACACATCAGTGTTTTAACCTATCTGAGAGGTGTCATGGACTGAACTGTGTCCCCTAAAAATATCTGCCAGCTTGGCTAGGTCATGATTCCCAGTATTGTATGATTGCTCACCACTTTATCATCTGTGATTTCCCTATGTATTGTAAATCTTATCATTATGATGTAATTAAATGGATTAGTGGCAGTTATACTGATGAGATCTATAAGATTTAATAGTGTCTTAAGCTAATCTCTTTTGAGATATAAAAGAGAGAAGTGAGCAGAGAGACATGGGAACCTCATGCCACCAAGAGTGAAGAGCAGGAGTGCACGTCCTTTGGACCTGGTGTCCCTGTGTTGAGAAGCTCCACAACCAGGGAAAGATTGATGACACGGACCTTCCTTCAGGGCTGAGAACAGAAAGCCATCCCCTGGAACTGATTCCCTGAATTTGGACTTGTAGCTTACCAGACTGTGAAATAATAAATTCCTCTTTGTTGAAGCCACCCACTTGTGGCATTTCTGTTACAGCAGCACTAGATAACCAAGACACAAGGCTATCAAGTATTCAGCTTGTATTTACTGAGAATGAACTATGTGTCATGTCATTTCTGGGTACTTGTGACAGTGGAAAAAGAGAAAAAAATAACAGTGAAAATATTTCTCATGCGTGTGACGTGCTAACAGGGGAGGTCAACAATAAAGAAATACATAAGAGGTGGTGGGTGATCAACGTTATGAAAAAAGGTAAAGCACAGTGAACGGATAGAAAGTGATGAGGATGCAATTTCAGACAGGATAGTCAGACATCTGCAGAGGTGGCACTTGACTACAGGTATGCATAAGTGAGGGTGTAAGGCGTATGTATCTCTAGCAAAGAGGTCTTTAAAGTGCAAAGCCAAAGACAGAGAGGGAGACTGCTTCATGCGTTCTTGAGAACCAGCAAGAAGGTTATTGTGGTTGAAAATGGAGTGTAAGGAGTCTGGAAGAGTAAGCAGAAGCCATGTAGGGAGTGTTTGAGATTTACTGAAGAATCAGAGCCCACTGGAGAGTTTGGAGCAAGGAGTGATGTGATTTTACTTAAAATAATAATGAATAAATGTATACAAGCCACTGAAAATAATTTGTAGGTCAGTCCCTGAATGTTCTTAGGGGAATGTGATTCCATCCACATACAAACTGCAGTTCTAGCAAAATAATGAGATACTCACTAACTCTTCCATTGCTCAAATTTGTGCAATCCAGAGTGGGAAAAGCCTAAATTAAACCCTGAAGGTACCCTGGAATTTAACATGCATAAATGGCTGTTTTAGGGAGTGGGATTGTGTTAATTCGTGTTCCCTGAGAAGCAGATGTCAAGAGAGTATCTTTCAGAAGGGCAAGAAATTTGTTGGGAGAATGCTTGTGAAAGGAAATGGAAGAGGAGTCAGAGAAGATGGAGAGCTCTTTCAGACTGAAATGCAGATCTAACCCCTATGAAGGAGAGAAGGAAGGAAGGAGAATTGGGAAGGAGGAGTCTTAGACTGTAGTGAGGATCTGGGTAAGTTTTGGCAGGGCTGATAAGAAGTTGGGGAGTCCTCAAGACAAAGTTGCCCAATTAGAAGTCTTACATCTTGCAAGAATGCATCAATACTCCTAATGTGCTCAGACACGGACTAAGAGCATCTCATAGAAAACATTACTTAGGCACAAAAGTAATAGTGATTTGGAAGGACATGTCTTCTCTTCCTGAGGTTAAAGAAAGGAAAGAAACCTAGAGCAGGTGGTTAGAGGAATAAACTACAGCTTCCGTTGCTGTAGGTAGTCTCAGAACAGCAATTTGTACTCTAACTCATCCTTTCTGTCCTCTACTATTCATTCTAATTTCTAACTATCCTCGTCTATCACCTTGGCAGGACTTGATGGTTTACTTGAAGGTAGGACCTGAACCTTATTTCCTGGGGGCCTGAGCTCTTGCTGATCATGTAGTTCTCAGGAGAGGGTTATGGCATAGTTCTGTACACAATTTCATTGAGAATACCAGGGGTTGACAAAGTGGATCATCTCGGTTACACATATATTCTTCTGTGTCCCCATTGTGCAAATGCAGCCCTACTGTTTCCTGTTGATCAAGATCAATTACTTCTGCTAGTATGGTGACGCATATTCTTACCTACTTGTCCCTGGACATGAAGAATTCAAAGTTTTATGGTGGCAACTATAGCTTACAATTTAAAGAAATGCCGAATGTGTCCCCTAGCAGGAGAACATACTATTTGGAAACAAGAACCTCCAATAATGCAGAAATCAGGGTTGTGGGGATGGTAAAAACATCATTTGAAATAAAGCAGGACTCCTACCTTCCCATACCCATGCAAGTCTTCTTATTGGGGAAAGAGTGACAAATAGAGATCTCTGATTTTATGCATTTGATGATCCTGAAGGATGACATCTCATTCTTTAAGAATGTTACCTCTGACTCAGTGCTTCATCTCTGATACAATCAGTTGGTATTATGATCATGGGCCCACCCCTGTACCAAATTTGCTGTGAAATGAATCCCCTCATCAGATGCTATGAGGTATGAGATTCTAATGCATCAAGTGTACCAGGTCTTGGTAAACGGAGTCCGTGCTCTTGAGTCCATCTCTGAAAATATGGTCACTTCATTCATGTGTCCATTGTACCACTTCTGATGTGTGCAATGATGAAAGCTGGCCGAAGCAACTAGCCAACTCAATTAGTCAATTTGGTTGTTTTAGGCCTTTTCTGTGATGTATTCTTTCTACTGGGCATTAACAAGTGATACAAAAATATCCACATTGCAGGTCCATTCTCATATATCCATCAATGTTTCTCTACTCAAGATCTCTTTGGCTTTGATCTTCCACTAGCTTTCCTCTCAGGCCCATGACTAGACAGCCAAACAAATGACCACTGGCACATACCCTTACCTCAAGTGCTTCTTATTTCACATAAAGTGTATGACCACATGCACTAATCACAGTTCTGTCCATTGGCAAGATATTTTCTTCTCTACCAATTTTCAATTGACTATCATTTTCAGCTTTCACCCTCAAATTAATAAATATTAATAAACCAAAACCTGGTCATTTTTCTCCACTATTTTATTTGCTAGTGGTACAGGCCCCTTCCCCAATGTGGTCATAAGTTGTAACTGGGGAAGAGGTACTGGCTCAACTGTGACGTGTGACCTGGGAGCCTGATTTACTTGCTCATTCTGCATGTTTATGGTCACTATTACCACTCAATCTCAAACATACAATTTTAATTTTAGGATAAAGTATCCAATCACATTACTTGCAGGGTCTGATATAATCCTTATGGACGGAATTATGTCTACCCAAAAATGTGTGTTTCAATTGGGCTGGGCCACGATTCCTGGTATTGTATGGTTTTCCTATATGTTGTAAATCCTGCCTCTATAATGTTAATGGGGGAGGATGGGCAGCTGTTGTGTTAGTGAGGCAGGACTCAACATAACAAGATTGGATTGTGTCTTGACGCAATCTCTTGAGATATAAAAGAAAGAAGAGATCAGAGAGACGGGGGGCTTCATACCACCAAGAAAGCAGCACAGGGAGCAGAGCGCGCCCTTTGGACCGAGGTTCCCTGTTCCTGAGAAGCTCCTCGACCAGGAGAAGATTGAGGACAAGGACCTTCCTCCAGAACCGGCAGAGAGAGAAAGTCTTCTCCTGGGGCTGACACCCTGAACTTAGACTTTTAGCCTACTTTGCTGTGAGGAAATAAACTTCTCTTTGTTAAAGCCACCCACTTGTGGTATTTCTGTTATAGCAGCACTAGATAACTAAGACGATCCTTCTCTTAGGGGCTGTTCCATATCCTTGGCCACATGGTGACCTATGATAAGGTATCCATTTCTAAATGATCCTTGTAACACGCCAAGACTTACTTTGAGATACATGTATAATTCTCTGCTGAGAATGACCTGGCCTTGTGCTACAATCCGTAGTTCCTTTTTACAGAACAGAGAGGGCTGTGTTGTGAGTTTCCCACAGTGGCTTTCCAGCTACACCAAGGTGCATGTTTTTCTATCACTTACACTCTCAGCACCATAGGGTGACTGAATCATATGGCCCAAGTGGCAGGGAAGATTGCCCCATAGCCTAGTCCTGCTGTAGAGCACTTTTGTGATCCAGAACCCACTCAAATATGGCAGCTTTTTGTGTCAGTAAGTATATTGGTGAGAGAAGTATTCATAGACCTGGAATTTTTGCCTCAAAGAACTCAAAGAGGCCTACCAAGAGCTGTGTTTCATCCATTGCAGTAGGGAATTGACATGTTCCTGACCCTCCAAAAATTGATGAAATAGCAGGTTCCTGAATTTTCATAGAGTTTATCTTCTCTCTGGATTGCATGTGTGATACCAAGACCTTCAGTGTTTGAGCCTCCTCTTTCTTGTCCTGAAGGATCAGAATGATGCTATTGTTGGAATGAATCAGTGTGATACTCTGTGTGATATTCAGGCAGCACAGGTATCTTTAGAATGTAGCATGACAGAGAGTAGGAGAGTTTGCAAAGCACTGAGGCAAAACTGGCAGTGAATATCGTAGCCCATCTCAGGTGAATGCAAACTTTTTGTGATGCTCTTGACTAATTGGAATAGCTGCGTATCATACACCTAAGTTCTTAATCTGTACTTGCAACAATTTCACACCCATAACCTCAGCTGTGATTGGGCCTACCACTTATTTGAGCTTTCAGTAGACAACAGTCATTCTTCACAATTCATCCAGTTTCTGCAAGAACAAGATGACTGAATTAAATTAATTATATGATATGGACCACTCTTCTTGCAAAAGCTTGGTATTTACTCATGAAACAAATTTCTGCCATGCACCCCAGTAATACTATTTTGGGTTTGCTGTCTTAGTGATCATTTTCTAAGGTTTCTGTTTGGTCTTCCCCAAGGACTTCCCCAAAGACCAAGCATTCAATATCAGATTTATTTCAACTGTCATGCATATCAATTTCAATTATGCACTCTGAGATGGGGAAATAACTACAATGAAGGTATGTAAAAGATGGTGGCTCATTTTGAGCTAGACTTTAGCCAGTGCTTCATTTGCTACCTGGTCCCCATAAACCTCTATTATAAGAGTGGGATCATGATGACACTTTGAGTCTCCAGGTATCAGTGCCAAGTGAGACCTTGTGTTCAATAATCCTAAAAATGTATAGGTATAACTTTTCTCAGTGTATGTGAGCAAATGGTTAAAATGTACAGTTACTTATGTATTAGTATAACTGAGTGGATGGTCATAGGTTCCTTTGGGTAAGGATTAGAGGAATCATTACCATACATATTTGCACCAGTCTTGCAAGTTCCTTCATATTTGGAACCCAGGAACCAGTTTAGTCAATGGGTTCCAGGTTTGAAAATTGGCTCAAGATTTGGACCTGAGCCAAGAATCAGGATATTTTTATCAGGGGACCATTTTCAGTGTAATACTCCTTTATTCTTGCATTGTTTTGTTTGTAGATGTTAAGTAGAACCCCCTCTGGCTGCCTTTTTTCACAGTTTCTCAGACCGCCATACTCTATGAACCATTTTCACAGTTTCCTGAGGATCAATCATTTTGTCTACTCTTCCAACCTTGCTCCTTTTTATGATAATTGTGGTTTCCTGGGATTTTTTTTAATATCATCTTCATGAACTTTAAGGAACTTAACTCTGTGCCCAACCACTTTTCTTACTCTTTGCATTGGGCTGCAGAAATCTGTACTTCTGGGCTGTTTTAATGTTGGCACTCCTTTCAATGGCTTATTTTTCATGTGTCCTTGGGGCCCTCATTTTCAACATAATTCTCTAGGGTTTTTGTCTGACCTCACATAATACATCCATTGCAACATGTCTACTTCTCTCGGTGTGTTTATTCTACTCTATTGACCATTACTTTCTTCTTGCTTCCAAAAGCCACCCTAGCAATGAGTTTACCTCATCTGCCAGTATCTTTGCCAGAGTTTATCCTTTCAGTTTTTACCCCCTTGATCAAAGTCCAATAGCAGGACTAGTCCCCTGACTCTTGTACAAACTATTTCTTGCAGCTGCTGTGGTATATAATCTCTTTCCTCAAACATAAATCCAGACAAATTATGCTGGTATTAAGCCCTAGTCATTAGCCTAGCATCCAAGAGAGGATTTGAAGACAGCTTCTTAACTTGGGGAAAAAAGGCCTGGTTAGTGTCTTTAGCACAGTGGAGATGCTAGTCCTTACTATGGAAAGGGGAGCATCTCTGTAAGCTCTGAGGTTTCTGGAGGGACTGCAGAGATAACATAGTGAGGACATCTCATATTTCAGGATCCCAAGTTCTTCCATTGAAGACCCTAATCTTAACATTGTAGATTTTTGACTGACTTTATCAGACCTCAGTCTGCTACTCAGCTGTGCCTGCTCTTCCTCTGCAAGAGATTAGAACCTATTTTTCAGCTACCAAAAAGACATTCTGACCTCTTACCCCGAGCATTTAGTTATTGGTCCTCAGCTTCTTATGACACCTCTGTTGGTCATAAATATAATTTAGGAGTAGTCAGCTAATTCTGCCGTCTTTATAGGATTTATTTCCTGATATCTTTCAAATGCCTGAATTACGTCACTTGCAAGGACTTTTCCCGCCACTGGACATCTTCTAAGGTCACTAAAAAACTAAAAAAAAAAAAAACCTTTTGCTGTTGAGTCAATTCCAACTCATGGTGACCCTATAGAAGAGAATAGGACACTCCCATAGGGTTTCCAAGGAGCAGATGGTGGATTTAAACTGCCAACCTTTTGGCCAACAGCTGAGCTCTTAACCGCTGTGCCACCAAGGCTCCTCCAATGTCACTACTGGTGAAATATTCAGCAACTGAGCTGCCAACTTGTCCCAGTTGCTATGCGTGTCTCACATACCACTCACATGGATACCAAATATGAGTGAATCACCTCCATACTCTCTTGTCACGCTTTTTGCACACTTTGCTTGTTAATCACACTACATCATAAAAAGAAGGTCTTACATCCTAGTTTGCCTGGGATAGTTCAGTGTATGCCTGTGGTCCTAACATTATTGCTAAGAGTGCCTTCTTTCATTCTCGAGAGTGTATGCTTTGTGTGGTAAATTATACGGTCATCCTGATTAGAACACAACCCACCTACGTTCTACACACAGCGTAGGTGTATATTCTCCAACAACCGTTTTGGTAATAAATCCATAATTTATTGAGCATTCTATACTGAGGGTACATCCTAAGCACATTATCTCATTTAATCCAGTTATTGCCATCATCTCTCACCTTGAAAACAAGGAAACTCAAGCTAACAGTGATGAAATAATTTGCTCAACATCTCTTAGCATGTAAGAACATTGAGCAGAATTTGAAACCAGATCAAACCAGTGAGGGGGTTGGCTACAAAACTTTTTATGTGTAAACTTCTATAACTAAATCAAGATGCTGGCTTTATTATCATACTTATCAAAACTGCTACTATATCTTGAATTTTGTCACAAACACAAGAAGAACATACCCAACTTAAAAATATAGTTGCATATGGGTTCTTTTAAAAACAGTGGCCAGATGATTTTCTAGAAATTTCACTTAAAAAAAAGAAAATATTTTCTGTGTGTGGAACACGTTAGAGATATGTCAATATCATTTAGTAATACCAAATAACAAAGCATAGCTCTTATTTTTTCTTAATGTAACTTTTATTTTTAACATACTTTCAGCACTCAAATAAGTCTATAAAGTTTTTTCAGAGCTATAGCAGCCCCCTGCCCACATCCCATTCTTTCAGCAATTTCTTTTGACATTTAACTTTTTATCTATAAATTCTATGTTTACTTTGCAATCCCATGCCTTTTTTATTTTAGGAAATATCTTTTGGCTTTCTACACACACACATACCCACACATTGTTCACACTCTTCTCACCTCATTGTCAAAATATGTTTATAACATAATTACATTAGTTTACTTAACATACATGGTTTATATTATTACTATTTAAAGGCTTGCCACAGCTTAGCCTTTGTATGTACCAGAAAGATGTTTCCTTCTAAGAGAAATTTTGGTTTTCAAAACAATTGTTTATCATTGCTTAGGTATCTGGGAACTTCTACCGTGTGAACCTACTGCCATCGAGTCTACTGTGTGAATCCACCTATAATTCACTCAAACACATCAGATGTTCTATTGATTTAATCTCTTGGAGAAATATTTCCTCTTCGTTGCTAAAACGAATTTGGACTGACTGCTTCCAAGGCTTATGACTCTGATGTCCCACTGGAAAGACCTTTCTCCCTCAACCCTCAGACTTACTTCACTACTTTTTACAGCTTTCTTTTTTTGTTTCTTGGTTTACTTCCTTATTTTGGTGGAGGAAATCAACCAGTAACTTCCTGAGAAGGAGGTAATGGAAATGATTTTTGGGGCTGTGCATGTCTGAAAAAAAAAGTCATTATTCTACCTTCATATTTTATTAACGGTTGATTACTTATTTAATTATATTTTAGAAACAATTTCCCTCAGAACTTTTAAGCTATTGCCTTTTTTTTTTTTTTCTCCTCTGTTATTATTGAGAACGGATGCTGTTTTGATTTCTGATCCTTTTTAAATAACCTATTTGTTCTCTCTGGAAACTTTCAGGACCATCTCATTGCCCAACTTGAGTTGTCCGGCATTTCAGTGTGATATGTATTGGAGAAGGACATCATGCTTTGTAAAGTAGGGAGTCAGTGAAAAAGAGGAAGACCCTCAATGAGATGGATTGCAACAATAAAGTATAACAAAGATTGTGAGGATGGTGCAAGGCTGGGCAGTGTTTGTTCTGTTGTACACAGGGCCACTATGAGTGGAAACCAACCAGATGGCACACAACAACAACATGCATTGGTGCAGATGATACAGGATACCATGTGGTTCCTTTGCACCTGGGAACATGTTCTTCTAGTCTAGACAATTTTTTTTTAATGATTTCTTTGATATTTTACACTTCTCTTTTTCTCTCTTCTTAATATTTGAAAATGCTGTATTCAGATTTTGAAATGTTGGTCTTCTAATTTTCTTAACTTCTACCAATTATTTCCCACCAATCTTTCTATCGATCCAACTTTCTAGGACACTTCCTAAACTTTATTTTCTAACCCTTTAAATGAATATGTGTGTTTTTAAATTTCTGCATGCACACACATACACAAACACGTGTTATATTTTTCCCTAAAACGTCTTTTTAGTTCTCTGAACACTTTTTTCCCCCCATGGCCTACAATATCTTCTCTTACCTATCTGAGTATATTAATAATGTATTATTTGAATTTGTTTTTTTACTCACTTGTCTCTGTGTTCTCCACATTTCTTTTTACTTTTCCCCATTGTTTATTTTGGTCTCGGTCTTTACTGTTAGAGTTTTTCTCAAATTAAACTCATCCCTAATTATTCATGAGTGTTTATGATTGGAGCAGTAAAAAGCTGTGCATTGGTGCAACTTATGAATCTGTAGACTGATCAAGGATGATCCTTTTGTCTCTTGTCTGTAAGAACTAGATGTGTCTGGGAGTATTCTGATGGCCAAGACAAGCAGAGAGAGGAAGTCTCAGTCTTAGTATATGGATTATCACATAATTCTGTTTTTAAATGGTTACAATCCTCTTAAATTCAAGTTGAAAAGAAAGGCAAATTCTATTACTTTCTGTCACTTTTGTTCAAATAATTCTTGAATTGTTAAACAAGTATTTATATAAAAGTAAAATATGAACTTTTTTTATAAAATGGACATTTATATAATATTTATTAAACATTTATATAAAATGTACTGGAAGTGCAAATAAAAATACACAGAAAATATCATAGAATTTATGCATAAAGACACAAAAGCATTTGAGAAAAAGTATAAGATACATTCAGAATACAATTTGCTAATCACATAAAAGAAATCGTGTCTTGAATATAGCAAAACCATTAGAAAAATGTTAGACACATTGAAAATTATAAACAAAACAGTTGTTATGTATTAAATAATGTTTTGCATGCTATTGTAAGTAGATCTCCAAAAATATATGAGATGTAATTAATTCATTTGTTCATTCACTCAACAAATACTTATTAAATATGAAATACGAACTGGGGAGATAGACTTTAAATAATCAAAACCACCTGAGAGAAGAAGTCCTGATTACTGGGGCCAATGCTATGCTTTTAAGTCCAAGGGAAAATGACTCCGCTAATGTATAGAACCTGACGAACCCAGATGCTCACTTTGCCTCAGTGACTGAGCAGCAAGTTGCTGCGAAGAGTCAGGAACATTTTTTCTCTCCAGATGTCAGCACCTCTGGTAGCTGCTTTATGAATTATTTCAATATTCTTTATTGTGTTTTTCTATATTTTATCTAATTACCATGTTTCACTTTCAGAATTTAAAAAAAAAAAAAAAGTTAAATTCCACATTTAATTGTCCTAAGCCACATATGGCCATCACAGAGCCATAGAGTAATGTTTCCACTAAACTTCAGAGAGAAAGCCTCTTTTTCTTCACTGCTTGTGGATTGCAACCATATGTAGGCGTAGGAAACATACTGAATCATATTTGACAAAGTGGTCCAATAAGTGTTAGATTGGAGCTCAAGAGAAGTTATGGTTTTCCTAGGCATATACTACCCATCATTCTGTTCTGTAACAAAGAGGATATTCTTTATGTCCAACTGTATTCTGAAGAATAATGACAGAATTGCTTTCCAGTTCTCTTTATCCATATATAGACTTTTCTGTACATGAGTAATCATTGTTGACCTCTTCACAAAAATGAAATGCAGGGTCTTCACTAAGAATTGAACATTCTATATTCTTCAATACTTAAATCTAGTAGTAAGGATATACTATCAAACTTCTCTATATATTATTTCTTGCCCCTTTTTTATTCAGGATTGAGAGCACAAGAAGGAGAAAAAACCTTAGAGGAAAAGATTCACACAGTAAAATCATATAATTATCTTCAGTGAAGATTGTGTCTTCAGGTTTGATTTTCTCATCCCTTTAAATAAAATTTGTATGTAATGTCATAGGAGGTGTGAGGTGTGATGGAAGGAGCTGATGAATTTAAAAGTATTTTTTCAATATGAAGGGAAGGCTTATTATAAAGTGTACTCCCTTCAGGCAGGTGTGGAGTATGGTATTACCTGCTTCTATGCAAGTATCAGATATTAATCTAATCTCATAAAATTCAGCAATTCAGAAATTTTTCCCTCTTTTCTAAATTACAAGGAAGTCCCTGCACTGAGCTGACTGGGGTGATCCAGGTACCAGTAGCTTTTGCTTCGCCAATCAGTTAATTTGGTGAATTTAATATGTTTTATGATTCTACTGGCTCTGATGGTATACGCCTGAGCCCTAAGAGCTTATACTTTTCGTCATAGCACTGACAGTGGGGTATTAGAAAGCTCTGAAGTGTGAAATAGCCCTTTATGGCTTTGTGTGGGGAAAAAAAAAAAAAAAAATCCTCTTTTTCTAACCTTTTCCTAAAGACGAAACAAGCATTTGACTTCCATTTTGTTCTTTTACTTAGAAGAGGCCTTATGATTCACTAACTTACATACTCCTTTATCTTTCTTAAATTAGGCAAAGAGATATTACTACAGATAGAAAATAACACAGCTTTTTAGTTTATCTGAAAATGCTACACAGCAGTGGAAAATCCAAATGGTAGGTGGGCAAGGGAACACTGTGGGTTCACCCTGCAGGGTCCCAGAAGATTTAAGTACAGTGGACATGAGTTACGTTGCATCCTAGACTGCTGAAAGGGTAAGAATGCCGTTAAATTCAGACTCTCCTTTTTAAATCTTTGGACTGACTTCTATGGCTGCATTTTTAACTAGCTATCATTTGGTAGATGTTTTCTGTTAAAATGAGGAATTAAAGTATCTGTGTCCACATATTGCTCATAATAATGAATTTACCACATTTAAACCCACTTTTCTAGTCCAGATGGAAGTCTGTTGAAACATATAACTAATGTAAAAAATGACAACAAAAACAATGAAAAACTTTGCTCATAAATGTCATTACCCATAAAGTTCATTAATAGTACACCTAAGAAATTAATAGCTTAAAGCGCACTGTATATTGGGTCATATTCAATACTTCAGGCAAATGCTATTTAACTGAACTGAAAAATTTCAACACTGTGTTTATTAATACTGATTTTGATACTTGAAGGCATACTATACAAAATGCGATGATATTGACAAAAAATTAAACTTCGGAAAAATTATGATTGCTTAATTTTCATGAATGCATCATATATTTGCTGCAATTTTTTTCTTACAGTTTGTAAGAAACTATTTTCGCAGTGGAATCTGGTTGACAAAATTCTGCTTCATTAACTGTCCATTTACAATTTACTTGGATATGTGTAGGCCAACAGAGAAATGCAGTTTCCTTTAATTGTTTGACATATAGCACATTTCTGGAAGTAAAGGGAAAGGTCCATTTACCCTCTGTGAAACTGTATCTAGGATTATATATGAAGTTTTGTTTAGAAACTCTCAGGTCAGTATTACTAAACTAATTTGAATTGCTAAAATAGAAAACAAGGCTATTCATCATTTCTCTTCATTTTTCATCATTTCATCACCATCATCATTATAATCGAAAAACAAAACCAACAATCATAAAAATAAAGAATTACATTATATATAATTATTATTATTATTATTTAATTATTGGCTATTAATGACCAACTATGATAGGAACATTTAGGAAATCAGAAATTTTGTAATGCAGTTTTCCCATGGTTTATCTCTATACACAGATGGTTTAGATTAAAATATTTGTCTGCACCTATGTTACTCAAATCTAAATAAAATTTTTAAATATTAAATTTATGTCTTTAGCTCTGACACAGCGCTGGAAGATGAGGTAAAATAGAGGGTCAGAAAACATGAGGGACACTTAATGAGATGGACTGACGCAATAGCTGTAACAATGGACTCAAACATACCACCGATTATGAAGATGGCAAAGGACCCGGCCATGTTTCCTTTTGTTACACCCAGGGTCGCCATGAATCAGAGCCAGCTTCATGGCAACTAGCAGCAATAACAACAACCCTTGCATTTAACAAAAGTTATTCAGCCCTGAATCAGTCAGGAATTACTGTGCCAGCTTCATTCACCTCTCTTTTACATATTTTCATACTTAGAAATGCTCTTATGAAAACAGAAGACTAAAATCAGAACATGATGTTATGAGGTGGAAAGGCTGTTGATTTAGATCCAATATTCTACATTAGTTCCTGAGTTCTGAGATGTCTACAAATCCTTGGCCACCACTTTCACTTACAGAAATTCAGATCAGAGATTTTCACAATTAACAAAGCAATAGAAAGAATTCATTTTCCTGAAAACTACAGAGTTCATGAAAAATGATATGGAATGAGAAATAAAAATAAAGCTCAAGGTGGGGAAGGATTTTTAAATGAACATGAACTCAGAGGTTGCAATTTGATACCAAGCACTGTGAACCCCTGGAGGGAAACAGCAATGTGGAATTACCATTAAGTTTCTGGGAACGTGGAAACTTTATTTTGCATGCCAGGGTATGTGAAGCAAAGCCTAGTTCTCAAATGTGAAACTGTCTGGCAGGCATAGTTTATTTTTAAAACTTTTACTACTCTTGGTAAAAACTTCAGCCATTTTGAGACACTCAATGGAATTTTTTTTTTTTTTAATCGTATAGGGAAAGTATTGGTTTTTATTCATTCAAAGTTTGATCCTATTCAGAAAAAGTTAAAGAGAAACAAATGATTAGATAACTCAGGAAACCATTTTTGCTTTTGACAGAAAAACAACAAAAAATATTTGGGTTTCGCATTTAAGTATACTGCGTGTTCTTACTAAGACAATAAAATGGCATTCTCAACAAAACAGTAAAGTAACAGTGAACAATTTTGGCTGTAAATGTACCATGTCTTTGAATGAGTGTGCTAATCTCCTTCCGTCCTTCTCTGCAGCAATCTGATTTCCACATTATAAAAAAGAAAACACTTTCAAATAAACGGAAATATGACCTTCATTGAAATGTGATCTTTAAAATTCTGCCTTAAATAGCAGAACAGAATGTGAAAAAATGCTTCAAAATACTAGTCCGCTCACATGAGCATTTTTTGTGCATAAAAAGCACTATATTAATTGCAATAACATTTTGATTTTTTATCTCATTCTTATTTTTCCATCTATTTATTATTCATGTGTTCATCATCATTTCTATTTTTCTCACATTAAAATTTTGTTTTATATATAAAAGTTAATAGCAATATGAATAATATTTATAAAATACTATATATGGAAACTTTAAATCTATGCTAATGAATAATAGAAAATTGTGTTGACAAGGAACAAAATGATTCACAGAATGTTTAGAAAATATAGAAAATTTTTATCTCCAACTTAATCATTTTTATTTATCTATTTTTAATTTATAGTTTTGTCTCAGTGTCTGGATTTAGTGTTTGGAATTAAAAGAATCATGGTTAATGTAGCCAACATACTTGAGCGTTTATGCAATTAATGTTGCCATACTCTCAAAAATCAGATATCTCTTCATGAAGCAGAAAATTGGATTTCTCCCAAGAAATGGAAACCCCTTTGAAACAAATATACAGAAATACTTCTTCCCTTAGCTGCTGGATAGTTACCAAGAAAGGTGGAATTCTACCTCATCTTTATAATTTTGTCTTATCCCTTCGATTCATATCCTCAACTTACTCAAACATCAATACAGACTTGTAACATTCTGTATGATCAAGTTTGTTTACTTTATCTCACTTTTTAAATTTTTCTCTCTACGTTCTCATTTACTTCCAGATCTGATTTTTCTTTCTTTCTTTTGTTAATTTTAGTCCCATTTGGAAAATTGACTCTTTTAAAATCAGCACTTTGACTTGTATATATTGTCCTTGTAATTCATCTCAGTAATAGATACACGAGCTCTGGATTTAACACTATTTTGCATACTGACCCTTCCACACATTCCTGACCATTACCACCATTCCAGAGTGCTTGTTCTATGCACAAGTTTTCTTCACTTCCTGTCTCCATGCTTTCCTTGTGTCATCCTGTTTCTGGCATTCCCACCTGAGATTTTCAAATTTCATCTCCATGATATCATTAGCTAACCTCTTCATCTCTCTATTAAATACAAAACCCAGACAGAAGTTACTTCTGCAACATTCTTACAACTTAGGCAGCATGAAACCTAATAACATTGCTTTGAAAACCCTCTTCTTCTATGTTGGTCAACCAACACTCAAGAGGTTATATGTCAATGTTAATATCTATAAGATATTTAGGAATTCTCCTTACAGATTTGGGCTCCTGTCACAAGATGAATAAGCGATTTTAAGAGCCCCAGGAAATAATGTGCTGTGATTGAGCTTTGCTCTCTTAAGCCTCCCCAGCTTGTGAATGTGCAGGTCATGTCAACCCCTATTTCCAAATGTTCGTGCTCTAAACGCACAGCTCCAGGAAGCCCGATATCTTACAACAAATTCTTCCGTAGGCATTTCCAAGTGTTCCAGAAAGCAATTTCATTGCCTTCAGGTCCGTCAGTTCATTGTCCAAGTTTGCCACTGCTCCATTGGAACTACACAGTTCAGGCCTGACTATCCCATCAAGATGCTGCCTTCAAATGGCAATTTGCTGCTAACTCTTGCCAGCAATACAATTGCTGTTGAAGTGGAAATTCCACCCTGTCACTCTTCTGAGTTGAGGGGTCAAGTGTCATTATCTGCAGTAGGGGAAGGGAGACGATCTCATGGTAAAGCTGTTTAAGCCTCAAAGATTTATAGTGCTGAGTGCTGCAGGTTTTCTCTTCTTCACTTTGACCAGCTAAGATGACTTTTACTGCCTGGGCTTCCACAAACACTCTCTTGAAGAGTTTTTATCATAAAGACAATTCTATCTGGCCTTCATTATCAGAAGTACCACTGCTGTGTGTATTGCTGCCACTTCAGATATAATGCTGCACCTTTAAAAAACAAGTGGGGGTGCTACTTATGTTGGGCATTTGTAGCCCAGGCTATCTTGAAGATAAATGCTTTGGTTAAACTAGGCAAGAATGCTTTTCCAGGTGGCAAAGTATCATCAGTCTTTTATGGTACTTTCAGAAGCGTTGGCATAAAAGGGGGACAACTGAGTTTCCTGTGTTCCAAATTTTCGTATGCCTTTCAATTAGCATGTCTCTACAGGCAATGCACAGATCCCAAGATAGCTATTTTGGATTAATTTAACAATAAGCTAAGTGTTCAGACACTATTTCTGGGGCTGACTTATTGTGCTGGAATCTTTCTTATCAGAGTTATTCTTTCCTTATCAGACCTATTGTCCCTCCTTGTTATCTGGTTTCAGGAGCCACTCACCATTCTCCTGCCCCCAAGGTCATTACACATGTGTTACGCGGTGTTTCCTATTTTCTCATAAACCTACAGACACCCTAGGTAGATCAACTGTGGAAGGTAGAAAGGTATGAAGGGGGCCACTGACCAAATCTACTGGTCAGAATCATCAAAATCCCTATGTAGATGGACACTTGGAGACATTGTCTCCAGGGTATGTTCCTAACTCTTCTTCAACATGCAAACCTCCACTGACAGACAGGTGGTGGCTGCTGCCATACCCAACCAGACCAGCAGCAGGAGTGGGTCACTGAAGGCACTGGTGAAAAACAAGGCTCCAGGAATTGATAGAATACCAGTTGGTATGTTACAACAAATGGATTCAGGGCTGGAAGTGCTCACTCATCTATGCCAAGAAATCTGGAAGACAGCTACCTGATCAACCGACTGGAAGAGATCCATATTGTGCCCATTCCAAAGAAAGGTGATCCAATAGAATGTGGAAATTATCAAACAATATCATTAATATTACACACAAGTAAAATTTTCTGAAGATCATTCAAAAGCATTTGCAGCGGAACATAAACATAGAAATGCTAGAAGTGCAAACCGGATTCAGAAGAGGACATGGAATGAGGGAGGGATATCGTTGCTGATGTCTGACGGATCTTGGTTGAAAGCAGAGAATACCAGAAAGATGTTTACCTGTGTTTCATTGACTATGCAAAGGCATTCAACTGTGTAAATCATAACAAATTCTGGATTGCATTCTGAATAATGAGAATTCCAGAATATTAATTGCACTCATGAGGAACCTGTACTTAGATCAAGAGGCAGTGGATCAAACAGAACAACGGGGTACTGAGTGATTTAAAATCAAGAAAGTTTCATATCAGGATTATAACCTTTCACCATACTTATTCAGAAAGTATGCTGGACAAATAATCTGAGAAGCTGGACTGTATGAAGACAGGGCATCAGGATTGGAGGAAGACTCACTAACAACTTGCGATACGCAAATGACACAACATTGCTTGCTGCATGTGAAGAGAACTTGAAGCACTTACCAATGATGATCAAAGACCACAACCTTCAGTATGGATTACACCTCAACATAAAAAAAAGAACTTCACAACTGGACCAATAAGCAACATCATGATAAACAGAGAAAAGATTGAAGTTGTCAAGGATTTCATTTTACTTGGATCCACAATCAATGTCCATGAAAGCAGCAGTGAAGAAATCAAACTACACGTTGCATTGGGCAAATCTGCTGCAAAAGACCTCTTTAAAGTTTTATAATGCAAAGATGTCACTTTAAGGACTAAAATGCATCTGACCGAAGCCATGTTGTTTTCAATCACTACGTAAGTTTGCTAAAGCTGGAAAATGAATAATAAAGACCAAAGAAGAGCTAGTGCCTTTGAATTATAGTGATGCTGAAGAATATTGAATATATCATGGACTGCCAGAAGAACAAACAAATCTCTCTTGCAAGAGGTACAGCCAGAATGTTCCTCAAAAGCAAAGATGGCAAGACTTCATCGTGCACACTTTGGACATATTATCAAGAGGGACCAGTTCCTGGAGAAGGACATAATACTCGGTAAAGTTGTTGGTGAATGAAAAGGAGGAAGTCCCTCAGTGAGATGGATTGACACGGTGGCTGCAACAGTGGGCTCAAACATAAGGATTGTGAGGTTGGTGCAGGACCAGGCAGTGTTTCGTTCTGTTGGTCACTTTGAGTTGGAACCGACTTGACAGCAGCTATCAACAACACCTATCGATTCTACTGTAAAGAAAAGTTTTTCCTTCTTTACTAACTGGTTATAGATTGATTGATTGATTTTCTTACTCAATTATATCAATACGGACTCTTGGACTTATATTTTTTTCAATGGCTTTAAATTCATTAATATCATTCTTTATTTTGTTGCTCAAATTGTCACATTTTTGACAATGCCAGCCCCTTGAAGTTGGCTTCTGGTTCTTTGTATTGATCCCCATAATTCTATGACTATTTCCCTAAAAAAAGACTAGGTTTTCAAGATCATCTTATACTTTCCCTGCCCCAACCCTAGAATCAGCTGTTTCTACAGGTGTGCCGATTCCTTTTTTTTTTCCTTTTAAAACTAGAAATCATCTTTGACGTCTCTCTTTCTCTCTATCATTTTTAATTTTTTTTCCTACTTTCCATTCCCCTTATCTCTAGCCCGTGGTAACCACTAATCTTCTTTTGTCTTGATAGATTTACCTATTATAGATATTTCATAAAAGTGGAATCATAATATTTCTCCTTTTGTGTCTGGCAATTCACTGAGCATAATGTTTTCAAGGTTTATCCACGTGGAGGCATGTATTAGGTCTTAATTTCTCTTCATAAGTGAATAATATTCCATTGTATGCATATACTGCATTTCATTTATCCATTCTTCTGTTGATAGGCACTGAGGTCGTTTCCACCTTTGGGCTCCTATAGATACTGCTGCAATGAGCATTGCTGTACCTGTGCCTATCTGAGTCACGGCTTTCAATTATTTTTGGTATATAACTAGGAGTGGAACTGCTGAGTCATATGGGAATTCTATGTTTAACTTTTTGAGGAACCACAAAATTGTTTTCCACAGTGGCTGCACCATTTTACATCCCCACCAGTAGTGCATGAAGGTTCCAATTTCTCTAGATTCTTGCCAATATTTGTTATTTTCTGGATTTTTGTTTGTTTTAATAATAGCCATCTGAATAGGTATGAAGTGGTATCTCAAAGTGGTTTTGATTAGCAATTCCCTAAATGGCTAATGAGATGGAACATCTTTTTATGTGCCTGTTGACCATTTGCATATTTTCTTTGGAGATACCAAACCAAAAAACCAAACCCAGTGCCATCGAGTCGATTCTGATTCATAGCGACCCTGTAGGACAAAGAAGAACTGCCCCATAGAGTTTCCAAGGAGCGCCTGGCAGATTTGAACTACTGAACCTTTGGTTAGCAGCCACAGCACTTAACCACTATGTCACCAGAGTTTCCGGGATATGCCTGTTCAAATTCTATACTCATTTTTTAATTGGGTAGTTAGCCTTTTATTTTTGAGTTTTAATCTGGATATTAAACCCTTACCTGATAGACAATTTTCAAGTATTTTCTATCATTTCATTTTATTGATAATGTCTCTTGATTCACTGAAGTTTTCATGTAGATAAATTCCAGTTTATTGATTTTTTTCTCTTGCTTCACTATCTTTTGGTGTCATGCCTGAAAGAAGGTCATGGAACTTCACCCTTCTGTTTTCTTCTGAGATTTTTATGGTTTTAGCTCTTATATTTCAAGCCCTTTTCACTTTCAGCAAGCAAGGTTGTGTCATTTGTGTAAGGCGGGTTGTGAATGAGTCTCTCTTCAATCCTAATGCCTGTTCTTCTTCATATAGTCCAGCTTCTCGTATTATTTGCTCAGCATACAGATTAAACAGGTATGCGGAAAGAATACAACCCTGGCACACACCTTTCCTGACTTTAAACCAATCAGTATCCCCTTGTTCTGTTTGAACAACTGCCTCTTGATCTATGGAAAGGTTCCACATGAGCACAAATTAAGTGCTCTGGAATTCCCATTTTTTGCAATGTTATCCATAATTTGTTATGATCCACACAGTCGAATACCTTTGCATAGTCAATAAAACACAGGTAAACATCCCTCTGGTATTCTCTGCTTTCAGCCAGGATCCATCTGACACCAGCAATGATATCCCTGGTTCCATGTCCTCTTCTGAAACCAGCCTGAATTTCTGGCAGTTCCCTGTCAATAGATTGCCGCAGCCATTTTTTGAATGATCTTCAGCAAAATTTTGCTTGCGTGTGATATTAATGATATTGTTCTATAATTTCCACATTCAGTTGGATCACCTTTCTTGGGAACAGGCATAAATATGGATCTCTTCCAGTCAGTTGGCCAGGAAGCTGTCTTCCATACTTCTTGGCACAGACAAGTGAGGCCTCCAGAACTGCATCTGTTTGTTGAAACATCTCAGTTGATAGTCCATCAATTCCTGGAGCCTTGTTTTTGCCAGTGCCTTCAGAGCAGCTTGGACTTCTTCCTTCAGCATCATCAGTTCCTCATCATATGCTACCTCTTGAAATGTTTGAACATCAATTAATTCTTTTTGGTATAATGACTCTGTGTAGTCCTTCCACCTTGTTTTGATGCTTCCTCCTGAAAGTGAAAAGGACTTGAAGCACGTACTAATGAAGATCAAAGACCACAGCCTTCAGTATGGATTGCATCTCAACATAAAGTAAACAAAAATCCTCACAACTGGACCAATGAGCAACATCACAATAAACGGAGAAAAGATTGAAGTTGTCAAGGATTTCATTTGACTTGGATTCACAATCAACAGCCATGGAAGCAGCAGTCAAGAAATCAAAAGACGCATTGCTTTGGGTGAATCTGCTGCAAAGGACCTCTTTATAGTGTTGAAGAGCAAAAATGTCACCCTGAAGACTAAAGGTGTGCCTGACCCAAGCCATGGTATTTTCAATCACATCATATGCATGTGAAAGCTAGACAATGAATAAGGAAGACCGAAGAAGAATTGATGCCTTTGAATTGTGGTGTTGGCGAAGGATATTGAATATACCATGAATTGCCAAAAGAACAAATAAATCTATCTTGGAAGAAGTACAACCAGAATGCTCCTTAGAAGCAAGGATGGCAAGACTGGGTCTTACATAATTTAGGCATGTTGTCAGGAGGAATCAGTCTCTGGAGAAGGACATTGTGCCTGGCAAAGTACAGGGTCAGCAGAAAAGAGGAAGACCCTCAAAAAGGTGGATTGACACAGTGGCTGCAACAATGAGCTGAAGCATAACAATTACTGTTAAGGATGGTGCAGGACCAGGCGGTGTTTCGTTCTGTTGTGCATAGGGTTGCTATGAGTCGGAACTGACTCAACGGCACCTAACAACAACAGCTCTTATATTTAGATCATTAACCCATTTTGAATGAAATTTTGTGTATGGTGTGAGGTATGAGTCCAACTTCATTCTTTTGTAAAAATCCAGTTATCCTAGCACCCTTTGTTGAAGATACTATTCTTTTTCCCACCGAATGAATTTGGTGAGTACAGATCTCTTTTAATAAAGAAAGGGAGCTAGAAGTGTCACTACTGTGTGATATTTCTGTATCTATCTATATACCTATATACATGAACTTACATATTTAGAAAAGCATGAATTCATACTGATATATCCAATTCCAATACACTATCACAGGTACGTTTCAGTCTTTGTCTACACCCAGGTGAATACGAAAATCTTTTAGTCTCTTATGTTTACTTCTAGAAGCTTTATAATTTTACATATTTATGTTTAAGTCTACAGTCCATCTCAAACTCCAGTAGCCCACTGCCACTTGAATTGGGGAGTACTCTTAGACCACAAGCCACATAAATGCAAATCTTACTCTGGGCTCTGCTTGCCTTTCATTGTTCTCCAGCATTTTAAAAAAATATATGTATATTTTATCCAATGTTTACTGTTATTATCCACAGGAGGGATAGTCCAATGCAAGGCATGCTATCATTACTGTCATTACTGAAAGAGTAACCCTTGTTACACTTTGAGTCTTTTTCCCTGGATCCTACCATACACATTCAAAAGACTTTCCCAGATTCTAATTTATTGTGGGAAAATTCCTTTTGACTTGATAGTTTTATACATGTCCAGTATTTACTTCCAAAAAGGCTCATGTAGTTTCAATCACTTCTTCACTTTTACAATCCTTTGTTGTTACAGTTCAATACGTTCTGCAAGACTCATTAATTTTCACAACCAACTGCATTTTCCCACTATTAGGAGCTGTCCATGTTTTTTGTTTTTGTTTTTTTCCCCTGAAATAACTCTTGACACATAGAGAATAAAAAAAGATATGCATACAAAGGTATGGAAAGACCATAAGACCACAAATCTTGAATGCTTTCAAGCGTCTGTTTCCAACTCTGTGGAATAACTAGCTTCATCTAATATCAAATATTTTTGAAACATGAAGGCTATAAATAAATGAAAGCAATATAATCTTAATTTTTACATTTTTATAGTTTTCTTTGAAAAAATAAATATGATAAGCTATGTCTATTATTTTACCCTGCTCTAAAAGATCTATAATTTTATCCTTTTGCTTCTCTCCTGTCAAAATTTTAAGCCAAATTTTCTCTTTTATTTTTATTTTTTCACTTGTTCCTCATATTAAAATAGCTGACCCCAAAGACATGAAAAGTATTAAATCACTGAATATTATATATATATATGTATATATATATATATATATATATATATATATATATATTATTCTGTTGTGGTGTCCATAAGGATGCACCACTCAGATCTCCCCCAAGAGAACTTACTGTTGCAGGAAGCACCGTAGACTGGCAGACTACAGATGGCAAGCTTTCAGATTCTTTGTGGGACTCCAGCTGAGGCTACACTTCCTCCAGGCTTCCATTAGACAATGAATGAGCATTGGCAGGGTACTAATACTGAATCCTTTCACTCCAACGTGGGCTCCTTTAATGAGCGACCATTACACAGGACCTCTCTATCAACTTTCTCCGAGTCGTACTACAACATAAATACTTCCTATATCATTTTCTTTATTTCTCTCTTTCCTTTCAACGGCATCAGACCCACGTCACTTGGATCCACAATCAACACCCACGGAAGCAGCAGTCAAGAAATCAAAAGATGCGTTGTATTGGGTAAATCTGCTGCGAAGGATCTCTTTAAAGTGTTGAAGAGCAAAGATGTCACCTTGAAGACTAAGGTGCGCCTGACCCAAGCCTCTCCCCGCCACTCTTGAGTTTTCCCCCTTTAACCTTCTTGAGCATTTCCCACAAAAACCTCTTGTATGTCAATACATCTTGTCACTGCCTTCTCAGATGACCTGAACAGAAAGAGTTGGAATTGAGAGTGGTTCAAGAAAAGAGAAAAAAAAAAACATGGTTTTGAGATTGACTCATTTATTGTCTGGCTAGCAAGGAAAATCCAATTATAAGTAAAATGTGGGGCCTGGGTAGTCCCTGCCAAAAAGTAGTAGACAAACTGCTAAATTGGCAGTAACTTGGGGAAAGGCCCTAGTGGAGGGAATGCACTTGCTCCTGTGATGATTAAGTCATTTGAAAGATTGGTAGGGAGAGAACAATGCTATAAAGACAGTGGACTTGACTTGTTATTCTAAACTGTACTGATATGCTAAAGAAAGAAAATGATAAAATGAAGGCAGTTAACGGTTAAAGTTGAAACGTGGGAATCAGCAGCTTACAAAGAGGCCTCTAATTCTGTAGTAGAAAAGGGAGTACAGCTAAGGAGCTGTGATGGTTAAGGTTGTATGTCAACTTGACTGGGCCATGATTCTCAGTGGTTTGGCAGATATGGTGCAATTTAGCAGTTATGTAATGATGTACTCAACCCCATTATGAAATCCGCTATGAGGAACCAATCAGTTGAGAGGGAGTTTCCTTGAGGGTGTGGCCTGCCTCCAGTATATAAATGGATGTTCTAGCAAGGCTCTCACTCTGGGTATTGCATCAGGCTCATCATTCTCTGACACTCTGGTTCTTGGGACATGAGCCAGCAGCTTAGCTGCCAATATTGGGATTCTTCAGCCTCCACAGCCTGTGAGCCAGCAGCCTGCCATCTGTCCTGCTAATCGGGTTTGTCAGGCCCTCTAGCTACTACATGAGTCAGGAGAAACCTCCAGCCTGATGCCTAACCCATGGCCTTGGGACTTTCCAGCCTCTTCCACAGTGGGAGTAATTTTCTTGAGATAAATTTCTCCTCTCTGTCTCTCTCTGTGTGTATGTATGTGTGTATGGTGGCACAGTAAGTTAAGCATTTAGCTGCTAATCAAAAGGTCAGCAGTTCAAATCCTCCCAGCTGCTTCTTGGAAACCCTATAGGGCAGTTCTACTCTGTCCTACAGGGTCTCTATGACTCAGAATAGACTTGAAGGCAACAAGCGTATATATATACATATATACATACATTAGTTTTGCATCTCTAGAGAACCCATCCTAAGGCAGGAGCAGAAGAATCAGGATTTGATAGTTCAAAGTTCCAGAGACCTTTAAATAATCAACCAAGGCAGGTTTTTAAATACTTGGGTCTGAGTCCTGGTTGGGAAAACCCAGGAGCCTGAAATATGGCATGGCACTATTTGGATGGTATCCAAGGATTCTAGCTCTGTAGACACACTGTACCCTCAGAGCTTGCAGAACTGGTCTACCTCTTTCTCCTAAGAGCTAGAGAATCCCCCATGTAGCTTCTCTGCTTCTTCCTTACGGCCCTTCGTTTTTCTTCCCCACACAGAGGCAAGCATTGGTAAATACCCTAAGATGAAAGCAGCTTGCAGAATGACGATTCACTTCTCCATGGTTCCCTTCTCTCTGGAGTCTTGGCCTCTCTAGTCTTGGTTGTCTTGCAACTTTCAAATTCCTTTGAGCAGAAATTTTTGGACTTTACCCTGTTTTTTTTTTAGTTATTCTCAAGAGAACATTATAGCCTCAAAAGAATTCTTCTAAGCTGGAAGTAGAATTGTCTTATAGATGCTTAAATAGAACCCTAACAATCAAATGTCAACAGTTACTGTTCCACAAATTAATCATTTAAAAACCATACTTGGTATTTTTACACTACCTGGATTTTGTGAACAATTACCTATTATTTCTTTGAATCATCTTACTTTTCCAGTTCCATAAATGGAAAACCAATATAACTTGAAAGAAACATAAAGTGATAAGAGAAAAAAGTACAGTAATAACATATTTGAGCTCATAATACGTTCCAGGGAATATGTTTTGAATAAATATTATCTCATTTTGGTCCAATTGCATTGGGCAAATTTGCTGCAAGAGACCTCTTTAAACTGTTAAAAGGCAAAGATATTACTTTGAGGACTAAGGTGCACCTGACTCAAGCCATGGTATTTTCAGTTGTCTCATATGCATGTGAAAGTTGGACAATAAATAAGTATGACAGAAGAAGACTTGATGCCTTTGAATTACGGTGTTGGCAAAGAATATTGAATATACCATGGACTGCCAGAAGAAAGAAAAGTCTGTCATGGAAGAAGTATGGTCAGAATGTTCCGTAGAAGCAACAATGGTGAGGCTTTGTCGCACGTACTTTGGACCTGTTATCAGGAGAGACCAGTCCCTGAAGAAGGACAACATGCTTGGTAAAGTAGAGAAGCAGCGAGAAAGAGAAAGACCCTCAAATGAGATGGTTTGACACTGTGGCTGCAACAATGGGCTCAAACATAGCAACTATTGTGAGGATGGTGCAGGACCGGGCAGTGTTTTGTTCTGCTGTACATAGGGTCACTATGAGTTGGAACTGGCTTGGCGGCACCTAACAACCACAATGGTCTTCACTGATTTCTTCATTATTACAAATGAAGAAATCTGCAGCACAGAGAGGTTAAGAAACTTACCAGAGGTGACCAAGCCAGTAAATAGTGGAGCTACAAAGTGAATCGAGGTAATCTGGCTCAGAGCACGAGGACTTAACAGCTATATTTCATTGCAAGAGTGAAAACATTTCAATAATATTAAATTTTAGTTAAACTCTATTTCTTGCCAAGACAGAATGGGAAATGTTAGAACCATGTTGATGCATACTAGCAACAAAGTGACATCTTCTCCTTGATGCATTAAAATGGATTGAAAGAGGTTTGATAAAGAAATAGTTGTCTTGTGTGATTCAGTATTACTTAGTGCAAAGCTTTATCCAGACAGTACAAGTTTCTTCTATAACTGTTTCTCTTTTACTTTGCATCACCATTTTTAACCAGATGTACTCAAAAGGGTTTGACAAAATCAAAATACCGTTAATTTAATTTTTTGATAAAATGCTTCTGTAGTATCATGCTTTTTGTAACCTAAGGGCTGATGTTTTGGATCATTCAGTTAATGAGAAAATATTTGACCTGTAGCCTAATTTCCAAAGCCTGCTGTCAAACCAAACAGTAAGTACATACATATATATATATATATACATATTAGTCTAATTTCACTTTCTAATTCAAATGTGTCAATATGCATCCGATGATAACAATCTCAGATCTGAATTCTAATTTTAAGATACATAGACAATTAGATGATAGCTGAATAGATAGATACATGGATAGACGAGTTTGATGACTATTGGCATAATGTTCTGCTGTTTTCTCCCTCAGGAGCAATGCATTATTTGCCTAGAATTGAGGGATAGACAAGTTGAGGTTATTAAATGAACATAATCGGATCATCACAACAGAGGTCTGTATACGCCATTCCTCAGGCCAGCTATGACTGAACAGAAACACATGTAAGACAGGGAGACCAGAAAGCCTTAAGGTAGGCTCATGAAACCTCTATTAGAAGAGACTTTAGATACCAAATGTTTGCAGTGTTCCTTTCTTTGCCACTCCAGAAATTTAGGTATATATCACCTTTTGCTAATTCTACCAAATGTCCCAGAAGCTGGCCTTTTCTCTTACTGTAAAACAGGGCAGGGCAATTGTAAAAGGAGATGTGGGAAAGAGAAGCTGCAAACAAGACCTCACTATTAGGGAGAGGTATATGAGGTGAGGAGGCTGAGAATACAGAAACAGATTTAGTCAAGACTATCTGTGCTCGTTTACAACTTGGGCAGTCTTTGGGACCTCTCGCTCCAAGAATATTCCTACCAAAATTTGATGACATTTTCTATGAAGTTATTTTGTATGGTTTGTTTATATTGAAAGTCTTTTGAGTAGTTTACATAAGTATCTAGTTGCTTGAGGAAATGTTATCATCAGGTATCATTTTTCACTTCAAGTTTAAATTTGGCTATTCCAAATTATTCTAAAAATAGTCACCAACGGTTAGTACAACGTGGAGAACATTAACAGATCTTTGTATGAGAAACCTTTACATGGTAGCAGCCGTCCCCACTCTCTGGAAGATGGAATACACACAGGTATTATTTTCATTTTCATCTTCAATTTTGAATATTTCCTTGATATAATTTATATATCTCAGATATTCTCAGATCTGTTTATAGTTATGACCTATCATTATCCCATAACTGATAAATAATTAATTTTATTTCACCTAAGAGAACAAAGCAAGAGGAGAAATAGGCATAATTAAAATACTGTTTAAATATTACTAGTGTTCAATTCCTGGCCAATGCACTTCACATACAGCTGCCATCTCTCGGTGGAGCCTTGTCTGTTGCTATGATGCCGATCAGGCTTCAACAGAACTTCCAGAGTAAGATGAACAGGGAGGAAGGGCTGGATACCTACTTCTGAAAATTAGTCAATGAAAACCCTATGGATCCCAACAGCCTGAGCCTCAGCCAATCATGGGGATGGCAGGCAACATTTCCTTTCCTTGTGCATGGAGCTTCCATGAATTCAGGCTGACACTATGGCACCTAGCAACTACAAAGCACTTACCCAGAGGCAGAGGTGTAGCAGGGGGGAAGGTTAGAGGGGGCATTTGCCTCCAGCGCAAATCGAAGGGGATGCCAGTCAGGCCGTCCACTAGGTGGGAGGTGGGGAACGTGGGGGAGGACAAGGGAGGACCCAAACTTAGACATCTCTATGCCTCTGTCCATGGGTAGATTTTCCAATGCACCACAAACAGTTGTTTCATACTTATTCTTTAAAAATTCCCAAGAAAACACATTTTCATTATAGTGTTTAAAATATAGCAGGTAGCACTGAAGAACCAATTCAGTATGACTCCAAACAGGAAGACAACATTCCAGATTAATGAAACCTGTGGGCTAGGACTTCTGTGTTAATTCTGAAGTGCAAGTAGATGTTTGGGAAAGGTTACTAAAAAAGGAATGGGATGGTAATGGAGAAAATGAGAGGGAGAAAACTTATAAAAGACCATGAGCAGCTGAGTCCCAGGTATATAATATAAGGTTGTAGCTAGGAGCACATTTTTAAACTATGATGAAGCTTTCCATGCAATAAAAAAATGATGAAGCTTTCCATGCAATAGGGAATAATAATAGCAACGTTAGCAAGCCCTTATAATGAAGTGGAATTTTAAAGCAAGTCTGGCCCTTGTTTTAACAAGGAATTTTTATAGGAATCCAAAAAATAGGAGTTAAAATAATTGTCCCACACAAGTTCAGGTGCATTAAATCCTATTTCAATGTTGCTGAGTAGTTTCAGTGTGGCATTGAATAATTCATTTCCAGATCTTTGTTTTTTTTTTCAGGAAGCTGACTTGGTAAAGAAGGCTGCCCTGTTCTATTGCTGACTCACTTTATTCCTTCGTCCTTCCCACCCGACAAGTATGTTTCTAATTTAAATGCATAGTAAAGTTTTTGCTATCCAGGAAAAGAAATGAAGAAAATGTTAAACTTCAAAAAGTTTATAGTTAATCTTATTTCGGTTTGGCTGCTTAAAAATCAAAATTCAATCCTCTTGAAGTTTGAAGAAAGAAAAAAGAATAAGGTCATATTTGTCAAGCAACATAAATTGTAGACTTACTTATAGAAGAAATAGATTACTATTTCCTAAAATACAGGCTTTTTAAAAATAATAGCACGGTTTGTTTTACATCCCAGATGGATGAGTGAAAGAGCAATGCGTTCTGTGTAGAATGCTAATAAAACCACACTGGGCCAGCTACGTATTAAGGAAATGCATGTACCCCTTCAATATTTATAATGTAGAAATTGAAAAAGCTAGAACAAATTTTGGTGAAGTGGGACAGGCTTGGAGTTTTCAATGTTGTTCGCAGCTTAATGGATTGCTTCTAACACCACATAGTGTTCTTCTGTTCACCAGCTTCTCCATTACACAGTTAATCATCTTCACTCCCCAAACAGCCTCTCTCCTAACATACCTATTTCTGTTAATGGAAACCTTCAGCCTCTTCGCCACTTGGTCTCAATGGCTGGCATCATTTTTAACTTCTTTTTCTTCTTTGCCGCTCACATGCAGTGAATTAGTGTGCTATATATTCCACTTCTTTGATTTTCTTACAGGTATGTCTTCTTTTTCATTCTCACTACTATCAATTCAGGTTAGACTTTTATTAAGTTCCACCTAGCAAATTATGACTGCCAAGCAAAATCTGGCCTGCCACCTGTTTTTGTCAATAAATTTTATTGGAACTCAGCCACACTCATTCATTTATGTATTGTCCGTGGCTGCTTTTACCCTACAACAAGAGAGTTGAGTAGTTGTGATAGACAGTGTATGATCTGCAAAACCTAAAATACTTACTGTCTGGCCCTTTATAGAAAAAGTGTGCTGTCCTCTGACCTAGAATATTGTTATAAGCATTCTTACATAAATCCTCTTCCCCAGATACTTCTAAAGTTAATCCTCACTTAATACCAATGGTTGAATCTTTTTAAAACAAAAACATTCATGTCACCCTCATGCTCAAAACTTTCAAAGCCTCTTCCTTGCTCACAGGCTAAAATGAGTAATTCTGAGCCTGCTATTAAAAACTGTGCATATGCAATTAAAAAATAGACAAAGAACTTGAATAGACATATCACCAAAGAAGATGTGCAAATGGCTAATAATCGCATGGAAAGATGTTCAATGTCATTAGACATTGTTGTTGTTAGTTGCCATCGAGTCTATTCCAACTCATGGTGACCCAATGTGTGGAGAGTAGAAGTGCACTCCATAGGGTTTTCAAGGCTTTGACCTTGCTTGTGCCTTCCTTCCAAGGCACCTCGGGGTGAGTTTGAAGAGCCAAATTTTGGTTAATTAGTCCAACCCAATGTTTAACCAATTCTACTCCAAAATAATTGAAAGCTAAGTTGAAAAGTTTTTAAGTTGAAAAGTATCATTCGCAATAACCAAAACGTGGAAATAACCCGTGTATATCAACAGATAAACGTATAAAGAGTATGCAGTATATTCACACAATGGAATAGTATTCAGCTATAAAGAGAAATAAAGTTCGGACACATAATACGATATGGATGAACTGGTTAAGCATTGTGATGAGTGAAATAAGTCAGACACAAAAGGACAAATATTATATGATCCCAGTTATGTGAAATATTTAGAACAGGTACATGTATAGAGATAAAACTTTTATTAGCAGCTACCAGGAAAAAGGACCCCTGGTGGCATGGCAGTTAAGAACTCAGGCTGCTAACCAAAAGGTCAGCACTTTGAGACCACCAACTGCTTCCTGGAAACCCTATGGGGCAGTTCAACTCTGTCCTATAGGGTCATTATAAATCGCAATTGACTCAACAGCCATGGGTTTTTACAAGGAAAAAGGAAAATTCAGATCATATGTTAATCATTGGGCTTCTTTGAGGGATGGCGATGAGAGTGATGACATAAATTTAAGAATTAGTTAGGGTATAATGAATTTGGCATAGGAACACCAAAGCCTTATATTTTCTACTGGTATGACTCGATCAATTTATAATTCTTCAGTTTCCTCATTTAAAAATTTGAGGTAACAATATATACTTTCCAGAGTTATATCATGGTTTAAACAAGGAAATATAAATAAAGGTAGGCATTTAAATTTCAGCCTATGTTAGCTATTTTTGTGAAAATAGAATCCACTTTAATAACGAAGTTTAACCCATTGCTGTTGAGTTGCTTCCGACTCATACCAACTCTATAGAACAGAGGAGAGCTGCCCCGTAGGGTTTCCAAGGAGCTGCTGGTGGATTTGAACAGCTGACCTTTTGGTTAGCAGCTGTAGCTAGTACTGCTGTGCCACCAGGGCCCCAAATTTGAAGTTTAAGAAAGGAAAAAATGTTAGCCTAATTTTCACCTAACAGTAATAACATAAAATCTATCACATTTACTTTTAACAGAAAACTCAACAAGCGTAGATTAAAAACACACAAAGAAAAAAATTACATAGCCTTGGCTAAATCTGCATATGGTCAACATTATTCAGAAAATCAACTTTATAAATTCCTTCATCTATAAGAGTATAAACAACTATTATAAAGAGAAATCCAACTTCAGGTTAGGTTCTAGACATTTAATTTCCTATACCAACCAAAACCAAACCCACTGCCGTACAGTCGATTCCGATTCATAGCGACCCTATGGGACAGAGTACAACTACCCCATAGACCTTCCAAGGAGGGCCTGGAGGATTTGAACTGCTGACTTCTTGGTTAGCAGCTGTAGTGCTTAACCACTATACTATCAGGGTTTTCTAATTCCCTATAGACATCCAAAAACAGTGTGAATTAGCATCATCTAACCCTATTAATTTTGACAGCAATGGGTTTTAACCCTATTTAAATCACTTTTAATATATTTATAAACAACTCTGCAATATGCAGGAAAATAAGACACGATCTCAATGATGTCTGATAATTACCCTCAGTAAAACAGTATTATAGGAGCCCTTGTAGTGCTGCTATTAAGAGCTATTGTTGCTAACCAAAAGGTTGGCAGTTCAAATACACCAGCCACTCCTCAGAAACCCTATAGGGCAGCTCTACTGTGTCCTATAGGGTTATAAGAAGATAGTGTATCCACTTCAGAATCATGTAAAATACAATCTGCTTAATGGATAAATATTGATAAGACTAGAATGAATATTCTAGTTAATTTGAACAACAAAACAGTGACAGTTGTATAAATGTCTGATCATCCATTTTGACTAACTTTACTAATCGGATTACATAGAGGAGTTGCCACTCACCTGACCCTTTCTGAGAAAATAACTCAGCTTTCATCTTTTCAAAAAATACAGTTCCTTTCTTTATCACATATTTTGTTTACTTTGCAGAAACATAAAGCAAATATTTTAAAACATATAAGTCTATTTAAAATACTTTCACAAATTACTGCATATATTCTTTATATTTTTGCTAATTAAACAATATATATGATAAACAAAAGAACTATACTAATTAGGATTATGAAAGGAAAGGTAAGAATGGAATTATAAGAATCTACACAGTCATTTTGATTTTAATAGCATGGGGATAAAATAATTTAAATTTCAGTGTTTTAAAGAATTATACAAGATCAATTAAGCTTTTGAAGATTTACCTTAGGGAAGTCTAGCAGAAGACATACTGGGGAAATAATTATGTTCAAAATCAAATATTATTTTGATTAGAAGATGAACATTGCCAGAAGGAATGAGGGCCTGTCAGTTTTTATGTATGACACACTTTTCATTCATACGGAAACCATAAAGAAGAGGCAAGTACATAAATATGATATTTGAATCACTTTCTCAGCTTTCAAAGGAACGCCATTTTATTGTATCATACTGCATAGCAACAGAATCTGGCTTTGTAATTTCCCAATCTTGTCAATATAAAAAGTAATTAAATGTTCATTAACAAAAAATCAGATGTTGTTCCCACCTCTGAACAAGTCATGGAGTAAACATTTTAGGGATCTGCAACCTGATAGATAGCATCCACATGTGAGTTCTAAGACATTACAGAAACCCAATGAATAGGCTACTGAGGACCCTGAGGAGACTATGTCTGACAAATTATTGTTGTTGTGAAAAACATTAAGAACACATTCTCTCCAAAATAAAGTTTCCATTTAGGCACAATCAGCAGGCCTTAATTAGAAAACATGAATAATTGAAAGTGCTGCTGCTCTCTCTAAGCTACAAATTTAAGAGTCATGTAGAAGCAAATTCTTGTCAGACAAAAGGGCGTGTTGTACCGAATCATCCTCTCATGTTTGCCTCTCACTGACAACAACCTTTTCAGTGATAATTCAAATGAATACCCTCTGACCAAATACTATAAATATAGGTAGTGCTTAAATATATATATAAACTTCCTGTAATACCTACATAAAGTCAAGAGTCTAAAAATATAATAAAAAAGAGAAAGGGTGAGGAAAAATGTGTGGAGTGGCAATAACTTAAGATATTATTGAAACCTCCACGGAGTTAATCATTCTAGCAACAGCATTAAAGGCCAAGCTCACAGATGCTCTCTGTTGTTGTCGTTGTTGTTAGGTGCCGTCCAGTCGGTTCCGACTCATAGTGACCCTATGCACAACAGAAAGAAACACTGCCCGGTCCTGCGCCATCCTTAAAATCATTGTTATGCTTGAGCTCATTGTTGCAGCCACTGTGTCAACCCACCTCGTTGAGGGTCTTCCTCTTTTCCGCTGACCAGTACTCTGCCAAGCATGATGTCCTTCTCCAGGGACTGATCCCTCCTGACAACATGTCCAAAGTATGTAAGACACAGTCTCGCCATCCTTGCCTCTAAGGAGCATTCTGGCCGTACTTCTTCCAAGACAGATATGTTCGTTCTCTTGGCTGTCCATGGTATATTCAATATTCTTCGCCAACACCACAATTCAAAAGAGTCAACTCTTCTTCGATCTTTCTTATTCATTGCCCAGCTTTCACATACGTGTGATGTGATTGAAAATACCATGGCTTGGGTCAGGCGCACCTTAGTCTTCAGGGTGACATCTTTGCTTTTCAGCACTTTGAAGAGGTCCTTTGCAGCAGATTTGTCCAGAGGAATGCGTCTTTTGATTTCTTGACTGCTGCTTCCATGGCTGTTGATTGTGAATCCAAGTAAAATGAAATGCTTGACAACTTCAATATTTTCTCTGTTTATCATGATGTTGCTCATTGGTCCAGTTGTGAGGATTTTTGTTTTCTTTATGTTGAGGCGCAGTCCATACTGAAGGCTGTGGTCTTTGATCTTCATTAGTAAGTGCTTCAGGTCCTCTTCACTTTCAGCAAGAAAGATTGTGTCATCTGCATAAGGCAGGTTGTTAATGAGTCTTCCTCCAATCCTGATGCCCCGTTCTTCTTCATACAGTCCAGCTTCTCGGATTATTTGTTCAGCATACAGATTAAATAGGTATGTTGTAAGAATACAACCCTAACACACACCTTTCCTAGCTCGTATCCCCTTGTTCTCTCAGAATGACTTCCTCTTGATCTGTGTAAAGGCTCCTCAAGAGCACAATTAAGTGTTCTGGAATTCCCATTCTTTGCGATGTTATCCATAGTTTGTTATGATCCACACAGTCGAATGCCTTTGCATAGTCAATAAAACACATGTAAACATCCATCTGGTATTCTCTGCTTTCAGCCAGGATCCATCTGACATCAGCAATGATATCCCTGGTTCCACGTCCTATTCTGAAACTGGCCTGAATTTCTGGCAGTTCCCTGTCGATATACTGCTGCATCCGTTTTTGAAAGATCTTCAGCAAAATTTTGTTTGCATGTGATATTAATGATATCGTTCTATAATTTTCACATTCTGTTGGGTCACCTTTCTTGGGAAAAGGCATAAATATGGATCTTTTTCAGTCAGTTGGCCAAGAAGCTGTCTTCCATATTTCTTGGCATAGATGAGTGAGCACCTCCAGTGCTGCATCTGTTTGTTGAAACATCTCAATTGGTATTCCATCAATTCCTGGAGCCTTGTTTTTTACCAATGCCTTCAGAGCAGCTTGGACTTCTTCCTTCAGTACCATTGGTTCCTGATCATATGCCACTTCTTGAAATGGTTGAATGTCAACTAATTCTTTTTGGTATAATGACTCTGTGTATTCCTTCCATCTTCTTTTGATACTTCCTGCATCGTTTAATATTTTCCCCATGGAATCCTTCACTACTGCAACTCGAGGCTCGAAAAGATGCTCTCTACTGAAGCACGATTTGAATTTATACACATGTTATCTATTTTATAGAAGTCCTTTCCTAGCAGGGTGCCAATAGAACAATCACTGAATTGTTACCTAAAACCCCCAGGGGCTTTTTTCAGGTTCATTATGTTTAGAGGCTCTTTGGCTGGGCTCTGAAGAAGGTCAGAACAGGATTAGTTGAAGTGATTTTAAGAATAACACCTCGTTAAGCAGTATATGTTGTTGTTTTGAGCGGTCCTTGAATGGTAGCCCCATGTACAATGGAAGGAACACTGCCTATTCCTATGCCATCTCCATGAATGGTTGTAGATCAGACCGTTGTAACGCACGGAGTTTTCAATGGCTGATCTTCAGAAGTAGCTTTCCAGGCCTTTCTTCCTAGTCATCATAGTCTGGAAGCTCTGTTGAAACCTGTTCAGCATCACAGCAACATGCAAGCCCACACTGACAGATGCGTGGTGGTGGCATATACCACTGAACCACTATTTCCTCCCAAGCAGTATATAGATTTACTAAAAAACAAAAATTTAAACACGAATATGCAACACAATTCAAATACCTAAAAAGGTAACAAAAACACAAAATAATAGCAAAATAAAAAATGACAAGTATGTTTTTCTTTTTACAATCCAGTTTATTCTACCAAGCAGGAGTTTCCCTGGAGCCAGGCACAGCACTGCTCTTCCTCTTCATGCTCTTTTGTTGTTCTGTTCATGTGTCATCTTCTTGGGTCCCATGCTTATTCTTGAGGGACAACATAGCCAAATCCTGCTCTGCCACACCAAATCTGAGGTGCAACATAGAAAATCTGAGGTGTACTTCCAGATTGTACCCAATTTCTAGATAGCTAGAAGGCCATTAGAAAAACAGAACCAATAACCAATGTGGATTGCTCCGTTTCCATCACATCCTTCCAATCAGAGCCTGAACACACCTTAGCACATGGAAATTGTCTTTATTATTTACAATAAGAAGTGAACAGTGCACAACAGGTGAGCTTTCCCCGTGACTCAGAAGCTTCTGGGAAGATACGGCTACTTTCACACACACCCAATTTTGTGTTGTGGGCGAGAAACATAAATAAGACAGTTACATTACATGCCACCCTCCCTGGTTTCTATAAACTATCCTGGTGGATATAGATTCTTCCACACCTGCCCTCAACCTGGCATTGTGGCTGAGGAACAAAATGGAAGCATACCTACTTCTGGTCTCCTCCTGGCCAGGTAGGTCCAAGTATGTGGGCCATTAATTCATGCTAGGCTTATGCTACATGTGTTGCACATTAACACCATAGCTGAGGAGATAGAGAAAAATCTTTCCTCCAGGCACTTTATACACCCAGCCTACATAAGCCATTACTCAGATAATTTTCCTACCTGACTATCATAAGAGGAGGTCCTCAGACACCTTGGTGTCTCACCTTTAACCTTACTAACATTTAGACAAACTATTAGGTTCTGAGGGCAGGGAGGGTTTGTTCCTGAAGCCCAAAGATGCTACCAGGGGAAGGAACAAGGAAGAGCAGTCTCGTCCAAAGGACTGTCTTCTTACATTCCTAAAGAAGAACCAAAGGGACCTCATCTTTAAAAAAAAAAAAAAGACTTTTTTTTTTTTTTAAGAAGGAATTGCAACCCGCTCTCTAGAAGTTACCACTACTTTTCCTGCTCTTTTTGTGGCTGATTTCACATGGCCTTCCTTCTTTGACCTCTCTATAACCTTATATTACTCTCCACTTCTTACATTCTGGCTGTACCTCTGAACTCCTAGGTCTGAAGAAGGACACATTAGACTACACTTAAAAACCTTAGACTCAGTGAAATCACTGGCATTTTTTTTTTCTCATTGGTAAGGCTAACCATGACTTGTGCCCTTCATGGCAAGCATTAATACCTGCTGACTAATTCTTCCACTTCTGCTTTCTTTGCTCTCTCATCCATTACACTTGCATCTTTCATCTCTCCCAGAAGAGCCGATACATTGCTAGAATTTGACATAACTTTCAAGGAGCTTCTGTTTAGAACTGGTTGTTGTTGTTAGTCGCCGTTGAGTGGGCTCCAACTCATGGCAACACCATGTACAATAGAAGGAAACACAGCATCAGTTGGTATGCTCGAGTTTATGGTTGCAGCCACTGTGTATTTTGAGTGTCTTTCAACCTAGGGTGCTCATTTTTTAATCACTATAATGGTCCATATTCTGTTCTGATTCAAGGTGTTTTCATTGGCTAATTTTCAGAACTGGACTGCCAAACCTTTCTTCCTAGTCTATCTGAGTCTGGAAACTCCTCCGAACCCGGTCCACTATTGGTGACCCTGCTGGTATTTGAAATACCAGTGGCATAGTTCCCAGCATCATAGCAACATGCAAACCACAGAGATCTACTTCTCTGTTAGATCTGTAGCATAGTTGCTAAGTTCCAGGATCCAGCAAAAAGATTTCCACAGTGTCAGGGGCTAGAAAATACACTGAGAAATAGTCTAATTCTTATCCAGGACATTTGAGTTACACACAACAAAATCCTTAGGTTAAGTCTATCCTCACACATTTTATGAATAAAATTAATAAAAGGATAACAGGAAACACATCAATTTTCAGAGGCCATATATTGCAGTAGTTAAGAATGGGGACTGATCAGATCACCTGAGAATCTAATCTCAAGTATGCTATGTCCTACCCAAATGACTTTCAGCAAGTCACTTTGTCTCTCTATGCCTCAACTTCTTCATCTGTAAAATGAGAAAATATTTCTCTTGAAGTTGTTATAAGGAATAAGTAATCTAGTCAGGCAAATTGCTTTAAAAAATGCCTGGTACGTAATAAGAACCATATCCAGTGTTAGATATTAATACTGTTTTGACTAGAATTGATGGTAGAAGACTGGGGATTTGTCTTTTATTTTTGACTAATTCATTGATTAATTTTACAAGTATTTTAAGTTCTTTGGATCTTACTTTTTAGGAGAAGAATGACGAGTTAATAATCAAGACCTCTTCCTACACTAAAAGTATATTCAAGAATTTCTTTTTTGTAGCTACACCTTCTAAACTAAAGCACACTGTTCTTAAAATATTTATAATTAAGAGTATTTAAGGTTGAATTATTCTTGGATTGGATACAACCTCTTAGATATTATAGTTTTTAAAATCGTATCAAATATATATATATTTGTAATGTGATAATAAAATTATATTAATAGACCTTTTTCTCACATTTTTTCCCGATATTATTCTACTATGTACGTTGTTCACCTCGAATCACTGTTTCCAGTTATTTCTAGCAAGAAGAAAATGTTGAACTGTGTTGTTTCTCCATAATGAAATTCTGTGTGGATGGATAGACCTGAAGCTTCTCATTTCAATTCATTTCACATGTAATATTACATTATTTTTTTAATTTTTTTATTACATAGCCTGAAGTATAAATAAAAGCTAAAAATAAAAACACATATTACTTAGCTTGTAATAACCATGATATGCTTCTTGTAAAGTACAAATAACCTTACCAAGATATCCATTTCAGAAAATACCTCCTCAAAGAGAAATTCTTTAGAAAACTACAACCTTAAATTTGGAAAAGAAATAAGATACTGAATAGTCAAATTTTCCGCCTAATACATTAAATGATTATAAGACATTATTGTTTTTTTTTTAATCATTGTCCTTTTTCGCTCAAAAATAGCTGAGGATGGAGAGCTCACTACTTAACAAGGCATCCCATTCAGCTGCATTTCTGAAACATGCAAATTGAGTCAAAGTGACCTCCGTGTCTATTCCCTGCACAAGTCCTGCCTCTTGCCTCTGGAAGAAGAAATGAGCGCATTATCTTAAGATATTTCTTGTGCTGTGACTTCTAGTTTTTAACTGTCCTAATTGTTCTTCTCTACTTATGTTCTCTTTTGACAGTTTCCCTCTGAAACATGTCAGGCAATTTCAAAATATTTTTCTTGTCTCCTTTTAGATATAAAGCATACGAATTTCAGTTAAAACTCAAAGAATCACATTATCCTTCTTCTTCCTATATTGACAATTTTTCTCTGCTTCTTTAGTAGGTTCCTTAGAATACAATAGCAAGAAAAACACACAATTAGTCCAAAAACTGGAATGGCTTGTTTGGATATGTTCTCAAATCTGAAGCATGCCGTGAATCTTATTGCTTTCCATATTACCAACAAGCACTTCATTTATTGTTTTTAAGTCTAGTCCACTACTTATTATTTGTGGTTAATTTTCTTTTTGAATTTTTATATTATTGGGGCAAGTCAATTCTAAAAAGAGTAATGAAAGTGTTATGCCCTCATGGCTGTTGTGGTTATTTGCCATGGAGTTGGCTCCAACTAAACCTTATGTTTAACCAAAATTAACCAGATTAACATATTGCTCAAATTCACAGATGAATATTCACAGGTGGACTAATCCTGTCCTTTCTCACTCATGAGAAATTACATATCTTCTTGAGGATAATAATAAGAAAAGCATCCCTCAAAAACTCATCTCCGATTAAATAGGTCTATACCTCCCACATTCATCCACTTTTTGAAGAGTCCCACCCTTAGATAGTAAAACTATAAGGGGAGAGATTTGGGAGCATCGGAGAGAATATCGTTGTCAGAATTTCAGGTGATTCCTTCTCAGCTGGGGCAGCATAATAGTGGAAGTTTCTTGTAGGTAGGTAGGTGTTGGAGGTGGAAGTTGAAGAATGTTTTATAACAAGAGAGAAAACAAAAAGGGAAAAGCATTCTTTTTAGGAATTTGAAATAATTCATAGTCTATCCAAATTTTACAAAAAATAGTGAAAACATCAAAAATCATTGCATATAAAATTGCTGTTAGCAACGGTGCTGGTGGTAGGGAGAAGGGCATGCTCTGTTGAAATAAAGTTAGCATAGGTGGATCACAAATCATGGGAAAAGGAATGGGCATTCTATTAATTTTGCATTTCCAAGAACACGTTTTATACATTTATAAAAATTCCGCATAAATTAATATATTAAAGAATCAGAGAAAAAGAAACTATTTTACTCAACCCAATTGTTTTTCATGTCTCAGTTTTATTATATACCATGGAAAAGTGATTTAAAATTCATAGCTAAATCCTAACTTATATCCAAAAGCAATCTTATATTCCATTTTAAGCTTATTTTTAAGGGAAAAATTGTGTGTTTTTCATCTTATATTAATAAGAAAACTTTGACCTTTTGTATAACATTTTGGCCTGAAATTCTGAACTTTATCTTTTATATGTACATTTATCTGGCTCAATCTAACAATAAATCTGTGATAATTTAGACAATGTTGGTAAAAAGGTTTTCAGTTAAACTACGCGAAAGATCCATTGAGGGCTGTGACGTCATTTGGTGTAATTTTTTATTGAAACTTGTAAGTGAGCTCTAACATTACCAAACCAAAGATGATCAGGTACTGTAGTTGAAGTAACTATCACATGCAACTGGAAAAACATCTTGAGATTTAGGTTAAGACCTTCATGAGACCTTGGAGAGTACTTTTGAGTAAGCACCCAGAAAGGGGTGCATAATTTAACTGCCAAAAACCAAAACCAAACCAGTTGGTGTTCAGTCACTTCCAACTCATAGCCACTCTAAAGGACAAAGTAGAACTGCCCCACAGGGTACCCAAGGCTCTAAATATTTATGGAAGCAGAGTGCCACATCTTTCTCCTGCAGAGCAACTGGTGGGTTCAAACCAATCTTTTGGTTAGCAGCCAAGTACTTAACCACTGTGCCACCAGGACTCCTAATTTAATTGCATAGCTTGGAATTAGAGTCCAAAGCTCTTATTCATGTGCTAGAAAAGCAAAATTCACTCAACAACAGACTTTTTTCTTTTTCTTTTCCAACTTACACTCAGCCTGGTATTGAATTCATAATTCTGTACTCATCATTGTCTGTTTAGTGTGCCATCCCGGCAGATTGAGTCAGATTTGATGACACCGAATTTGTTATTTTCAACAGAAGTGATGTATGGATTTTGCTGTTCTTCTTAGATAAAAAGAGAATAATTCAGAAGTTTCCCTCGTGGTCTATACATATTGCCAGGAATTTGTCTCACTAATAGCCTATAATCTTTGAGTACGTTTTTATACACAGTACGAGGTACAGTTTGCAATTTTTATAAGATCTATTCATTTTTTTAGGTCACTACGATTTTATATAAGCTAGTATTTAACTCCTCGAGATAGAAACTGCTAATGCCTCACGAATACATAGTGGTTAAGAGTGCCACTTAATTACCCACTCTGGGAATGTGTCTAAAGGAAATAATTCAACAGAGGAAAATTTCACTTCTGAATATTAATAGCAGTATTATTGTAAACCATTTAAATATTCTAAATGTCAAAAAATAGGAAAATAGTTAAAGATTTTTGTAAATCAATTCTGATAAATATTTTGAGCCCATAAAATTATAATTATGAATATAATTAAAGATAATCATAGAAATATTTATGAAATAATATGAACTGATAAATGTACAATATGATTTCAATGCTGTAAGAAATAAATACACTTATGAAATTGGTTGGAAGGAAAAATGTACTTAGTTGCAACCAAATTTTATAAGAGTAAAAGCATTTTTTTTAAAAACACAGTCTTTTTATTATACATGTTATAACACATGTTACTCTACATATTTCAAATCATGTAAAATCATTACAATGATCTGATTTTCAGTGCAGTAGAATTAGCTGTATCACCTAGCTGTATCAGCAAAGTATCCATGTTTCTGAGCGTGTCTAGCTAAAGTGACAGAATCGTAAATGTTTTACTTTACTCTCTGTTAGGTAAGTATCACACAACTTAGAGTAGGGAATAAGATATATGGTCATATAGAGAGATTAAAAAAAAAAGTCTAAAAATGTATAAACAATGACATTCTATTCAAAACCAAGCCTAAAGTGCTTGGGTAAATCCGTTGTTGTCACGTTGATTTTTACTCATAGAATTGCCCCATAGGGTTTCCAAGGAAGTGATGGTGGATTCAAACTGCCAACACTTTGGTTAGCACATGAACTCTTAATCACTCTGCCACCAGGGCTCCAGACTGCTTGCATAAAGAAATCATATTGACTATTATTGAGCATGTAGATGCCCTTCACCATGCTTTATATCTATTATGTTATTTGTCAAAAGAACGTTATGTGATAGCTATTACAGACTGTTGGCATAGACAAGTGAGCACTTCCAGTGCTGCATCAGTTTGTTGAAACATCTTAATTGGTTTTCCATCAGTTCCTGCAGGCTTGTTTTCTGCCAGTGTCTTCGGTACAGGTTGGACCTCTTCCTTCAGTACCATTGGTTCCTAATCATAGGCTACCTCTTGAAATGGTTGAATGGCAACCAATTCTTTTTGGTATAGTGACTGACTCTGTGTATTCCTTCCATCTGTTTTGATGCATCCTGTGTAGTTTAATATTTTCCCTGTAAAAAATATTGCAACTCGAGGCTTAAATTTTTCTTCAGTTCTTTCAGCATGAGAAATGCTGAGCTCGTTCTTCCCTTTTGGTTTTTTACCTCCAGGTCTTTGCATATGTTGTTATAATACTTTACTTTGTCTTCTCAAGCTGACCTTTGAAATCTTTTGTTCAGCTCTTTTGCTTCATCATTTCTTCCTTTTGCTTAAGCTACTCGAAATTCAAGAGCAAGTTTCAGAGTCTCTTCTGACATATATTTTGATCTTTTCTTTCTTTCCTATCTTTTTAATGACCTCTTGTTTTCTTCATGTATGATGTCCTTGATGTCATTCCACAATTCATCTGCTCTTCGATTATTAGTGTTCAATGTGTCAAATCTACTCTTGAGATGGTCTCTAAATTAAGGGGGGATATACTCAAGGTCATACTTTGGCTCTCATGGACTTGTTCTGATTTTCTTCAGTTTCAGTTTGAACGTGCATTTGATCAATTGACAGGGTGTTCTGCAGTCAGCCCCTGGCCTTGTTCTGACTATGATATTGAGCTTTTCCATCATCTCTTTCCACAGATATAGTCGATTTTGATTCCTGTGTATTTCATCTGGTGAGGTCCACATGTGTAGTCGCCGTTTATGTTGATGAAAAAAGGTACTTGGAATGAAGTTGTTAATCTTGCAAAATTCCATCATGCTATCTCTGGCATCATTCCTATCACCAAGGCCATATTTTCAAACTTCCAGTCCTTTTTCTTTGTTTCCAACTTTCCCATTCCAGTCATCAGTAATTATGAATGCATCCTTACTGCAAGTTTAATCAATTTCAGATTGCAGAAGCTGGTAAAAATCTTCTATTTCTTCGTTTTTGGCCTTAGTGGTTGGTTCATAAATTTGCATAGTAGTCATATTAACTTGTCTTCCTTGTAGGCACATGGATATTATCTTATTACTGACAGTGTGTACTTCAGGATAGATCTTGAAATGTTCTTTTTGACAATGAATGCAACACCATTCCTCTTCAAGCTGTCATTCTCGACATAGTAGACCATATGCTTGTCTGATTCAAAATGGCCTATAACAATCCATTTTAGCTCACTAATGCCTAGGATAGTGATGTTTATGTATTTCATTTTTGATGATTTCCAATTTTACTAGATTCGTTACTTCATACCCAATTCGTTACTTCATACATTCCACATTTAGATTACTAAGGAATGTTTGCAGCTGTTTCTTTTCATTTTGAGTCGTGCATGCCACATCAGCAAATGAAGGTCCCAAAAGCATGACTCCAACCACATCAATAAAATTGATTCTACTTTGAGGAAGCAGCTCTTCTCCAGTTATATTTTGAATGCCTTCCAATCTGAGGGGCTCATCTTCCTGTACTATATCAGACAATGTTTTGCTGTTATTTGTAAGATTTTCACTGGCTAATTCTTTTCAGAAGTAGACCACCAGGTCCTTCATCTTGGTCTTAGTCTGGAAACTCAGCTGAAAGCTGTCCACCTGCGTGATAATGCTGGCATTTGAATACTGGTGGCATAGCTTCCAGTATCACAGCAACACGCAAGCCCCTAGAATACAACAAACTGACAGCTGCTGGGCCAATCTACTGGAAAAGATCCATATTTATGCCTATTCCTAAGAAAGGTGATCCAGCAGAATGTGGAAATTATTGAACGATGTCATTAATATCATGCAAAGGAAAAATTTTGCTGAAGATCATTCAAAAGTGTTTGCAGCAGTACAGTGAACTGACAGAAATTCAAACCAGATTCAGAAGAGGATGTGGAACCAGGGATATCTTTGCTGATGTCAGATGGATTCTGGCTGAAAGCAGGGAATACCAGAAAGATGTTTACCTGTGTTTTATTGACTATGCAAAGGCATTCAACTGTGTGGACCATAACAAATTATGGATAATATTGAGAAGAATGGTAATTCCAGAACACTTAATTGTGCTCATGAGGAAACTGTACATAAATCAAGAGGCAGTTGTTCAAGCAGAACAAGTGGATACTGCATGGTTTAAAGTCAGGGAAAGTACGTGTCAGGGTTGTATCCTTTTACCATGTTTATTCAATCTGAATGCTGAGCAAATAATTCAAGAAGCTGGACTATATGAAGAAGAACAGGGCATCAGGTTTGGATGAAAACTCATTAACAACCTCCTTTATGCAGATGACACAACCTTACTTGCTGAGAGTGAAGAGAACTTGAAGCACTTACTGATGAAGATCAAAGACCACAGCCTTCAGTATGGATTACACCTCAATGTAAAAAAACAAAAAATCCTCACAACTGGACCAATAAGCAACATCATGATAAACAGAGAAAAGAAGTTGTCAAGGATTTCATTTTACTTGGATCCACAATCAATACCCATGGAAGCAGGAGTCAAGAAATCAGAGGACACATTGTATTGTGCAAATCTACTGTAAAAGCCTCTTTAAACTGTTAAAAAGCGAAGATGTCACCTTGAAGACTAAGGTGTACTTGACCCAAGACATGGTGTTTTCAGTCACCTCATACGCATGTAAAAGCTGGACAATGAATAAGGAAGACTGAAGAATTGATGCCTTAGAATTGTGGTATCGGGAAAGAATATTGAAAATACCATGGACTGCCAAAAGAGCAAACAAATCTGTCTTGAATGCAGTATAACCAGAATGCCCCTAGAAGCGAGGGTGGCAAGACTACGTCTCACAGGCTTTGCACATATTAGCAGGAGGGATCAGTCCCTGGAGAAGGACATCATGCTTGGTAAAGTAGAGGGCGAATAAAATAGAGGAAGACTCTCAAGGAGATGAGTTGACACAGTGGCTGCAAAAATGGGCTCAAGTGTAACAAGGATTGTGAGGATGTTGCAGGACAAGGCAGTGTTTCATTCCATTGTACACAGGATTGCTGGATCTGAACCGACTCGACAGCACCTAACAACAACATTATCAACTCTATATTATAGATGAGGAAAACAATTCTTAAGGAGATTAAATGCGTTTCCTGAAATCACGGGCATACTTGTCTAATGACCTAATCAAATTTAAGTCCAGCTCTGTTTAGCCCAAGAGCCTTTGATTTTAAGCCCTATACTGCACTGTCCTCAATATGAAAATGGATCTGTTATCTCCTTTTTTCTCCAAAAACCTGGATTTATGGAGAGGTGGAAAACCATAGTGGTTTCAAGCATGAGTTTTGTTTTCAGACAAACCAAGGTTCAAGTTGATCTTTGGGAACTTGGGCAAAATATTTGATTTTCACAAACTTCAGTTACATACTGGTAAAATGGAAATAAGAATACACCTTTTCTCATAAGTTGCTGTGAGTTTTAAAGATATAAAACTTAACATTCTATCTACTCCTTCATTCAGCCAGTATTCATTAAACAGCTACTTTGTGCCAAGCCTTCAGTTAGGGTCTAGGGATATAAAGATGAGTCAGTCTTGGGAGAGAGAAAGATATTAATTGAAACACTCCTGCAAAGCAACACATAATTATAAAGTGTGTTAAGTGTCACAAAAGAAAAATAAAGAGGAGGTTCTTAAATAGTTCAGGGATTAGTTAAGTCTTCCCTGAAGAAGTGGTACATCATCTTAGATCTGAAGAATAAATAGAGATTAATAAACAAGAGCCACCAGCCCTCTGTCAGTTTGTCCTACTTGAGTGTTGCTATGAGCTGAAAGCTATGTCACTGGCATTTCAAATACCAGAAGAGTCACCCATGGTGGGAAGGTTTTAGTGAAGATTTCAGACCAAGACAGACTAGGAAGGAAGACCTGGTGATCCATTTCTGAAAAATTAAATATGAAAATTAGCCAATGAAAATCTTATGGATCACAATAAAATATTTTCCAATATAATGCTAGAAAATGAACCCCCAAGGGACTCAACCACAACAATAAACAGAGTGTGGGGAGAGCATTCCTGGCAAAGGGCAGCATGTGAAGACTCTGATAGGAAGAAGTGTTTGTTTGAAGAATCAAAATAAGGCCAATAAGTCACCTTTTAATCCTGAAGTAAGAGAGTTACATAAAATAAGGCTGGAGAGAGAAGCGGCCAAATAATGTGGAGGGAGCCCTTTGTTGTTTGTTGTTTTGAGTTTTCTCTAACTCATGACTACCTTATATATGGCTATGCATAGCTTAAGGTCCACAAAATATTCTGAGAAATAGAACATGGTGTGATTTGGACATCGTGAAGACACCATATTAAAACTTAGTAGGAACCCACTTCTGGTTGTCCTCTTAACTGCTGCTGCCAGTGCTCCTGCTGCTGGTCCTGGCAATAGCAGCAGCTAAGAATTAAGGGGCTAGAGTTAAGTGAAGAAGAAGAGAGTAGAGAGGGACCAGACCAAGCCCACCCACCTGAGCAGCAGGAGCAGCCCCACCCTCAGCCCCTGTGGAGGTGTCTGCTCAACAGACAAAGCCTGGGAGCTACAGCTCAGGGCCATGTCCTCTGCCTCACCTGCTTGTATCCCACCTGTGGTTCAGTGCTGCACAAGTCAGTGTTCGAGGTTTTTAAAACCATTCCCACCCAGTAAACCCAGTGCCGTCGAGTCAATTCCGACTCCTAGCAACCCTATAGGACAGAGTAGAACTGCCCCATAGAGTTTCCAAGGAGCGCCTGGTGGATTCAAACTGCCATAGGGGGAAATAATAAATGAAAAGAGAGCTGCTTTACCTTTAAAAAAAACCTTATGGGACTAGGGATGTATATTCGTTTAGTGACGCATACCTATAACAGAATGAAACGTTACCTAGTCTTGTGCCATCATGATCATTGATAAAAGATCAGATCGGAAGATTTCATAGGGTGGCTGGAGAAGACAAAGTCCAGTATCATGATGAAATCTTCAAAGACCTAGAGTTAGAAATCAAAATGCAAGAATACAATTGGTACTTCTGAAGCTGGAAGAAGTGAACAGAAAATTCAAGCCTCTAGTTGCAGTACTGAAGGATGCTATGATAAAAAACTGAACAGAGACTTTTCTGGGGCAGGGGTTGAGTTGCAGTACTGAAGGATGCTATGATAAAAAACTGAACAGAGACTTTTTTGGGGGGGGTTGAGTTGCAGTACTGAAGGATGCTATGATAAAAAACTGAACAGAGACTTTTCTGGGGGGGTTGAGTTGCAGTATTGAAGGATGCTATGATAAAAAACTGAACAGAGACTTTTTTTGGGGGGAGTTGAGTTGCAGTACTGAAGGATGCTATGATAAAAAACTGAATAGAGACTTTAACCATCCAGCACTGGTTGCCAAGTCCTTTAGACCCTTTAAAAGATGCTGATCATCTTTTTCCTAAGAGTAATGATCAGTCATTCAAGGCTTTTGTGTAGCGTAAGGACTCTGTGAAATTTGCATTTAAAAAGAATTGAATAATTAAGGGAAATGGGGAATGGATAAATATAGGAGATAAATTAACAAATGCAGAAGGAAAAGTAAGAGATAAAGGTAGCTTAGACTAATGCTGAACTCAGAATTTCCAACACTAACTGTTGGATGGAGGAGAAGGAGCCAACAAAGCACCTTGACAAAGAGCACAGAGAAGGAAAAACAAAGGCAAGGAGTGTAAGTGAAGCCGAGGCAGGGTTTCAGGGTTGGAAAGCAGGGAGGCTTGACACTGTTCAGTGTGGTTTAAATATCAAGTAAGATGGGTAATAAAAAAATGCCATTGGATTTAGGGACCTGGAACTCATTATAATGAAAAATGGCTTGTTTGTTGTTCATGTTCCCAGGTATTTAGGTTTTGCTTCTGCTTCTGCTGAGATTTTGTTTGTTTGTGTGTTCCACTTTTAAATTTTCCTTATTAAATAACAAAAGGGCATTCCTTTTTTAGACTGAGCATTACCGTAGATAATGAAAATAGAAGAAACTGTACAAGCAAGAGCAAATCAATTTCTACTGAGAGTTTGGATTATCAGTGTGCTTTGTCAATTAAACAGGCACGTTTTAATATTACTATTTCTAAGGATGATTAGATGCTTACTACCTGTAACGATGACTCAAAAACTTGGAGGATGTGAAAAGGAAGAAGAAGAAGACTGAAGCTTACTGTGGAATTTAGGCCTAGGACAGTAAACTGAAAAAACATTGATTTGTCTCACTCATTTTCTAAATTGATCCCCAGATTATTTTTAAGAGGCAGCCACTTAATGTCCAAATGAATAAAGTTGAATTCAAACTGATACCCATGTTTTCTTTTCTGGGAAATTTAATTCACAGAAGGTTTCATAGACCTTTCACTTTATTCTATTGTTTGATACAAAGAAACATTATTTTCTGAAAAATGAAACATATTTTATATGTGTACATAAAGAATATAGCTTACTTCTTTACCCTATGAGACTGAATTAAGCAGTCTTTAAATCTTGTGTTCTTGTTAGCAAAATTTTTTAACAAAACCTACTCCTTCTACCCATTTTAATTCTCTAAAAGAAATAATTCCCCAAATCATGAGTGAATTTAAATGCTCTTTGGAAAGGTGTCCTAATATCTGAACAGCACTGCTAGCCTTTTGGATATTTTCTCATAGCCAGTAATCTTCCAATGGGCAAGTAGCAGTTCCTAGAATTTGTGAACAAATAAATGCATGCCTGGGTGCACACTGTATATACAAGTGTGTGATCAGAGGAGAAGCTTATTGTAATGAACTTGGTGATCATGTGTTTCCTACTTCAAACTAGTTTGACCTTGTAGATTCTGTATAACACCCCATGGTAAAGAATAAACTGCAAAGGTAGAAAGAAAACAGAAAAAAAGAGAGGACATGAACTTAATCAGAAAGACATTTTAGTGCCTTGAGGAAGAAAACTGTCTCATTCTTCATGAACTGAAGAATGTTTATAAAAGTATTGTTATTTCTTTGTTCTCTTTTGGTCATACCATATTTTTCTTCATCAGCTTTTTTTTTTTTTAATAATTTTTATTGTGCTTTAAGTGAAAGTTTACAAATCAAGTCAGTCTCTCACACAAAAACCCATATACACCTTGCTACACACTCCCAATTACTCTCCCCCGATGAGACAGCCTGCTGTCTACCTCCACTCTCTCTTTTTGTGTCCATTTCGTCAGCTTCTAACCCCCTCTACCCTCTCATCTCCTCTTCAGACAGAAGATGCCAACATAGTCTCAAGTGTCCCTCATCAGCTTTTGAAGTCTGGCAAAAACTAAGAATTTCTGGTGCTTTTTTGTTGTTGTTGTTTCAAAGAAGTTGTTGGTACAAATTACACGACAGACATTAAACTCAAACAAATAAGCTCTTGGAAGGTAATTTCTCGCTTTCTGATGCCAGAGAAGGACTGAACAGAGTTCTCTAAAGTTTAATTTATATAGCACCCATAACTATGAGTGAAGGCATATTCAAATCTGTTCTTATGTGACATGTATGCTAATATATTTGCCCATGTATTTATTAGAGGTGTAGAAGCTGTATAATTAAAAATGGAACATCAACACATTATTATTATAACACATCTTAATTATTGTCTTGGTTATCTAGTGCTGCTCTAACAAAAATACCGCAAGTGGATGGCTTTAACAAAGAGAAATGTATTCTCTCACCATCAAGTAGGCTAGAAGTCCAAATTCAGGTCGTCAGCTCCAAGGCAAGTCTTTCTCTCTCTGTCAGTTCTGGTGGAAGGTCCTTATCATCATTCTGTCCCTAGACTAGGAGCTTCTCAGTGCAGGGACCCCAGATCCAAAGGACATGCACTCCTGGCTCTACTTTCTTGGTGCTGTGTCTTTCTGCTCACTTCTTTCTTTTATATCTCAAAAGGGATTGACTTAAAACACAACCTAATCTTGTAGATTGAATTCTATCTCATTAACATAACTGCCTCTAATCCTGCCTCGTTAACATCATAGGAGTAGAATTTATAACACATAGGAAAATCACATCAGATGACAAAATGGTGGACAGTCATTCAATACTGGGAATCATGTCCTAACCAAGTTGACACACATTTTGGGGGGATACAATTCAATCCATGACAATTATCTAGCATCAATAAATAGCAACATTTGAGTGCTATATTTCAAATGTATATATATTTCAAATGTATACAAAGTTCATAGCAACACAGTACAATGTAGTCCACTGTATGATGACAAAAAAAGGTAATGAAATGAGAGATGTACCTGAGTCAGCTGTTAAAAATTATATTTGGGATAAATTTCACCACTTTGGTCTTTCTCATCTTTCCTTTTCCCACATCCTCTAATTCTGAATTTCTTAATAGTTTATTTGTAGGGGGTCTGCTATTTAATATATTATTTTTAAACAAATATTTACTGAGTATACACTATTTACCATGTACACTGCCAGGCTCTGAGGTGCAACAGTGAACTAAAGAAAATATCACCTACATCTTCATAGGACTTTCAGTCAGGTTGTGAAGAGAGAATCGATCAAATAATCTCAGAAACAAACCTAAAATTGCCTTTTTGCAATTTTTGTAGAGGAAAAGTAGATTTGGGAATTTGATCTAACCGGAAACTTCAGGATGCTGACTCAATTGTACTAAGGAATTGACCTGGCTGAGAAGGGTGTGGAGAGTAAGCACATTTGGCAGATGGAGCAGAATACGGCAGGCACAAGAAATCTAAAGAATGCCAGTACAGCTCAAGCTGAGGAGGGGCGAAAAAAAAAGGCAAAAATCAAGCTGGAGAAGGCAGTAAACGCAAACCATATAGAGACTTACAGGCTAGGCTAACAGGTATTGATTTTATACTAAGAATAAGTGCTGTGCATTAACATATTGTGAGCAGCAGATAGAGCTTTAAAAGTGCCACTATAGCTGCCTAAGAGGGAGTGCATTGCAAGGGGACAAAATAGATGTGGATGTAATGGTTTGAGGTTAGTTTCACATGTTATGCAAGTGGAGGTTAGTTTCACTTCTTATTCAGTGAAATATTATGACAACTTTAAACCAAGGTGACTAAAGGGCTCTTTAAAGGATATTAAAAAGACAGGAGATAAGGAAAAGACCAAAATGGATGATGGAAGAGACCCTGAAACTCACTCTTAAGTGCAGAGTAGCTAAAGCGAACAGAAAAAATGATGAAATAAAAGAAAGATTTCAAAGGGCAGTTCAAGAAGACAAGGTAAAGTATTATGATGAAATACGCAAAGACCTAGAGTTAGAAAACCAAAAGGGAAGAAACCAATCAGCATTTCTGAGGTTGAAAGAACTGAACAAAATTCCAGACTGGAGTAGCGTTACTGAAAGAATCTATGGGCAAAATTTCAGTGATGAAGAAAAAAATCAAAAGAACATAGAAGGAATACACAGTCATTGTACCAAAAAGAATTAGTTGACATTCGATCATTTCAGGAGGTAGTATATGATCAAGAACCACTGCTACTAAAGGGAAAAGTTCAAGCTGCACTGAAGGCACTGGTAAAAAACAAGCACCTTAAGATATCAATGAAAATCCAGCACCTCAAGAATAGCCGTGAACCATCTGTCTAAGGAGACTTGTGCATTGTTATGATGCTGGACAGGTTCCAGTGGTGCTTGCAGACTAAGACAAAGAGGAAAGAGCTAGCAATCTAATTCCAACATTCAGCCAGGGAAAACTCTGGATCACAACAGTCTGATCCAAAACCAATAATGGGGATTATGCAAGATCCACAGGGTGTTTTTTTCCTTGGTGCATGGGCTCAACATGAGTTGGGGGCTGAGTCAACGGCAGCTAAAAATAACAGCACAACAATGTTCTCTAGAGCAGGGTTCAGAAAACCACAGCCCCCTTGGTGAAATCCAGCCCACTTCCTGTGTTTGAGAAAAAAAAAAATATTGAATCACAAACACACCCATTCACTTATGAATCATCTATGGCTTCTTTTGGACTACAATGGTAGTTGCAACAAAGACCATATGGCCTTCAAAGCTGATAACATTTATTCTCTGGAACTTTCAAGCAAAAGTTTACCAACTTCTGCTCTACAAGAGGGAGATGATTTAATTTTATTTTTATTTTCCTTGTTATCCACCCAATCTATGTCCATGGTCAGAAAGACAATTCTTACTTTCAAGTAGACACATCAATTTATTCATAAACTCATTCAACAAATACTTCTTAAACTGAAACTATTTACAGACACTGGCAATGCTAGGGATAGAATTCCTGGTTCAAGGCAGCTCACATTTGTAAACAATTGCATAGTCAGTGTGAAAGTGCTAGGTGATCTAATCCATTCCTTTCCAAAGCAGCATTAACCAAAGTATATTCCCTAAAAGAAAACAAAGAGACCAATTTCTTTTATAGCTTGTAATGTTTTACAAATTACTGAAATTAACTTAGTTTTATTCTTTTGCTTTAATATCTTTCCTATTTCTACAATACGATTTTCTCCACCTTGTAAGATAAGCTGAGCCAGAGCCAGGATTCCAACACACTTTGCGTGATGAAAAAACCATTGTCTTGAACCCAAAGATTGATTAGTGTACTGGAAAGACCACTCTAGTAGGATTCTAAAGCTTTGCATTTTAGTGTTAACTCCATTGCTTAACTGGGTCAGTAGCCTTGAAACTCTGTTGCTACATTTTGTTCAACTCATAATAATTAGAAAAATGATTAAAAATTTAATACATGCAATACAGCAATAAGTATATTTTCTCCTACCAAAAAAAAAAAAAATTTTTTTTTTTTTGAGGGCATAGGTCAGGAAAACTGTTTTTCAGTTGTCCATAGTAAAGTTTCCACCACTCCTCTGTCAGTTGTCTTAATGCGGTAGCTTGTGTGTTGCTGTGATATTGGAAGCTACACCATCAGTATTTCAAATGCCAAGTCATTTATGGTGGACAGGTTTCAGTGGAGGTTCCAGATTAGGACAGACTGGGAAGAAGGACTGGCAATCTGCTTCTGAAAAAATTGTCAGTGAAAACCTGATAAATAGCAGTGGAACATTGTCTGATATTGTTCCAGAAGATGAGCCCCTCAAGTTGGAAGATAGTCAAAAAATGACTGGAGAAGACTGGCCTCCTCAAAGTAGGGTGGACATTAACGATGTGGATGGAGTAAAGCTTTCGGGACCTTCATTTGCTGATGTGACACAACTCAAAATGATAAGAAATAGCTGTAAACATCCATTGATAACTGCAATGTGGAATGTGCAAAGGACAAATGTATGAAATTTGGAAGTCTATTTTGAAACGGAATACAGAAAGGTGGGTGTCCTAGGTATTTCTGAGCTGAAATAGACTGGTATTGGCCATTTTGAATCAGACAATCATATGGTCTACTATGCCAGGAATGACAAACCGAAAAGGAATGGCATCACATTCATCCTCAAAAAGGGCATTTCAAGGTCTATACTGAAGTACAGTGCTGTCAGTGATAGGATAACATGCATAGCCCTACAAGGAAGATCAGTTAATACAACTATTAACCCTCCAAACACTGAGATTTACCCACCGACCACTGAGATGTACCCACCAACCACTGAGATTTACTCACCAGCCACTGAGATCAAAGATGAAGAAAATGAAGATTTTTACCAATTCTCCAGGCAGAAATTGATCAAACATGCAATCCATATGCATTAATAATTACCGGTCATTGGAACACAAAAGGTGGAACCAAAGAAGAAGGGTTAACTAGTTGGAAAATATGACCTTGGTTATAGAAACAGCACTGGAGATTGCATGACAGAATTTTGCAAGACTAACCACTTATTTACTGGAAATAGCTTTTTTCAGCAACATAAATGATGACTTTACATGTAAACCTCACTAAATGGAAAACACTGGAATCAAATTGACTACACCTGTGCAAAGAATGACGGAGAAACTCAATATCATCAGTCAGAAGGTGACCAGGGGTCAACTGTGGAACAGACAACCAATTGCTCATTTGCAAGTTCAAGTTGAAGCTAAAGAAAATTAAAACAAGTCCATGAGAGCCGAAGTATGACCTTGAGTAGATCCCATCTGAATTTAGAGACTATCTCAAGATAGACTTGATGCATTGAACAGTAATGACCAAAAACCAGAAAAGTTGTAGGATGACATCAAACATCATAAATGAAGATTAAAAAGTCAGAAAAAAAGGTTAAAATAGGTGTCAGAAGAGACTCTGAAACTTGCTCTTGAAAGCAAAGCAACTAAAGCTAATGGAAGAAATGATGAAACAAAAGAGTTGAACAGAAGATTTCAAAGGGCAGCTCAAGAAGACCAAGTATTATAATGAAATACGTAAATCCTTGAGTTAGAATATCAAAAGGGAAGAACACAATTGGTATTTCTCAAGGTAAGAACCAAAGAAAAAATTGTAGCCTCAAGTTCCAATATTGAAGGATTCAATGGCAAAAAACTGACTGATGCAAGAAGCATCAAAAGAAGATGGCAGAAATACAAAGAGTCACTGTACCAAAAAGAATTGGTCAACATTCAACCATTTCAGGCGGTAGCATATGATCAAGAACAATTGGTACTGAAGGAAAAAGTCCAAGCCGCACTGAAGGAATTGGAGTAAACAAGTCTCCAGGAACTGATGGAATGAATATCAATTGAGATGTTTCAGTAAAAAGATGCAAAATTGGAAGCACTCACTCATCTATGCCAAGAAATTTGGAAGACAGGCAACTGACTGGAAGAGACCCACATTCATGCCCATTCCAAAGAAAGTCAATCCAACAGAATGCAGGAAATTACACAGGTAAAATTATGCTAAAGATAATTCAAAAATGGTTGTAGCAGTACATGGACGGTGAACTGCCAGAAATTCAAGCTGGATTCAGAAAAGGACTTGGAAGGAGGGATGTCATGCCTGATGTCAGATGGATTTGGGCTGAAAAGAGAGAATACCAGAAAGATATTTACCTGTGTTTTATTGACTGTGCAAAAGCATTTCACTGTGCTGATCACGAGAAATTATGGGGAACCTTGCTATGAATTGGAATTCCAGAACACTCAATTGTGCTTATGCGGAACCTGTGCATAGGTCAAGAGGGAGTCATTCGAACAGAACAAGGGATACTGCATGGTTTAAAATTAGGAAAGGTGTATGTCAGGGTTCTATGCTTTCACCATACTTATTCAATCTGACAATGGATTGAATAAATGGATTGAAGTTGTCAAGGATTTCATTTTACTTGAATCCACAATCAACAGCCATGGAAACAGCAGCCAAGAAACCCAAAGACGCATTGCATTAGGCAAATCTGCTGCAACGGACCTCTTTAAGGTGTTGAAAAGCAAAGATGTCACCTTGAAGACTAAGGTGTGCCTGAACCAAGCCATGGTATTTTTAATCACATCATATGCATGTGAAAGCTGGAAAATGAATAAGGGAGACCGAAGAAGAATTGATGCCTTTGAATTGTGGTGTTGACAAAGAATATTGGATACACCATGGACTGCCAAAAGAATGAACAAATCTGTCTTGGAAGAAGTACAACCAGGATGCTCCTTAAAAGCAAGGATGGCGAGGCTGTGTCTTACATACTTTGGACGTGTTGTCAGGAGAGATCAGCCTCTGGAGAAGGACACAGTGCTTGGTAAAGTACAGGGTCAGTGGAAAGAGGAAGACCCTCAATGAGGTGGATTGACACAGTGGCTGCAACAATGGGCTCAAGCATAACAATTTTAAGTATAGCACAAGACCAGGCAGTGTTTTGCTCTGTTGTGCATAGGGTCGCTACAAGTCAGAATCAACTCGACAGGACCTAACAACAGTATTCAATCAGAGCAAATAATCCAAGAAGCTGGACTATATGAAGTATGAGGCATAAGTATTGGAGAAAGTCTCATAAACAGCCTGCAATATATAGACGACACAACTTTGCTTGCAGAAAGCAAAGAGGACTTGAAGTCCTTACTAATGAAAACCAAAGACTAGAGTATGGATTATGCATCAGCATAAAAAAGACAAAAATCCTCACAGCTAGATCAATCAGCAACATCATAATAAATGGAGAAATGATTGAAGTTGTCAAGGGGTTTATTACACTTGGATCCATAATCAACCCCCATGGAAGCAGAAGTCAAGAAATCAAATGATGCATTGTATTGGGCAAATCAGCTGCAAAAGATATCAAATTCAGGACTAAAAAGCACCTGACCAAAGCCGTGGTTTTCCAATCACCTCATATGCATGCAAAAGCTGAACAATAAATAAGAGAGACCGAAGAAGAATGGATGCGTTTGATTTATGCTGTTGGTGGAGAACATTGAATATACTATGGACTTCCTGAAGAGCGAACACATCCGTCTTGGAAGAACAGCCAGAATGCTCCTTAGAAGCAAGGATGTAGAGACTTCCTCTCGCTTCTTTTGGGCATACTTTCAGGAGGAACAATAACCTGGAGAAGGACATCATGCTTTGTAAAGTACAGAGCCAAAGAAAAAGAGGAAGACCTCGATGAGATGGATTGACACAGTGGCTGCAACAATGGGCTTAAGCATAACAAGGATTGTGAGCATGGCACAGGACTGGGCATTGATTGATAAAACGTTATTTGATTTTTGAAAAAAAATCTAAATTAAAATTTGATCTCCCCTGCATGCCCATGATATTGTCAGAAAAAAAAAAAGATCAATTTATAAATTTTGAATAAAAAATACCTTCAAGGCCAGTAGCTAGAGGCAAAGAAATAAGTATTAACATAACCCAAATATTCTGATTTTCAAGTCATTTTCAAGTCCCAGTAGTTTTAACTCTCCTTATAGAGGATTCCAACCCACAGCAACCCTATAGGACAGAGTAGAACTGCCCCATACGGTTTCCAAGGAGCGGCTGGGGATTCAAGCTGCAGACCTTTTGGTTAGCATCTGTAGCTGTTAACAAGTATGCCACCAGGGCTCCATAATAGAGCATAGTATTACATATTTAATTTAACTATAAACAAATAATTCTTAAGTTATGCTCACCAGCCCGTTGGTAGCTAATGATATTGTGAAACATGCTAATAAGCATAAAAATATGTTCATGATAAAGCAGTAAAAAAAAAAAAAAAAAAACCCATTGCCAAGTTGATTCCAACTCATAGAAACACTATAGGACAGAGCAGAACTGCCCCACAGGGTTTCTAAGGAGCAGCTGGTAGATTCAAACTGCTTATCTTTTGCTTGTTGTTGTTGCTGTTGTTAGGTGCCATCGAGTTGGCTCTGACTCATAGCAACCCTATGCACAACAGAAACACTGCCCAATCCTGTGCCATCCGCACAATCCTTGTTATGCTCGAGCCCATTGTTACAGCCACTGTGTCAGTCCACCTCGTTAAGGATCTTCCTCTTTTCTGCTAACCTTGTACTTTACCGAGCATGATGTCCTTCTCCAGGGAGTGAACCCTCCTGACATATCCAAAGTATGTATGATACAGTATCGCCATCCTTGCTTTTAAGGAGCATTCTAGTTGTACTTCTAAGAGAGATTTGTTCGTTCTTTTGGCAGTCCATGATATATTCAATATTCTTCGCCAACACCGCAATTCAAAGGCGTCAATTTTTCTTCGGTCTTCCTTATTCGTTGTCCAGCTTTCACAGCATATGATGTGATTGAAAATACCATGGCTTGGGTCAGGTGCACCTTAGTCTTCAGGGTGACATCTTTGCTCTTCAACACTTTGAAGAGGTCCTTTGCAGCAGATTTGCCCAATGCAATGCATCTTTTGATTTCTCGACGGCTGCTTCCATGGCTGTTGATTGTGGGTCCAAGTAAAATGAAATCCTTGACAGCTTCAATCTTTTCTCCGTGTATCATGATGTTACTCATGGGTCCAGTTGTGAGGATTTTTGTTTTCTTTGTGTTGATGTGCAAGCCGTACTGAAGACTGTGGTCTTTGACCGTCATTAGTAAGTGCTTCAAGTCTTCTTCACTTTTAGCAATCAAGGTTGTGTCATATGCATAACACAGGCTGTTGATGAGTCTTCCGCCAATCCTGATGCCCCATTCTTCTACATATAGTGCAGATTCTCAGATTATTTGCTCAGCATACAGATTGATTAGGTATGGTGAAAGGATACAACCCTGATGCACACTTTTTCTGACTTTGAACCAATCAGTATCCCCTTGTTCTGTCCAAACAACTGCCTCTTGATCTATATAAAGGTCCCTCATGAGCACAATTATGTGTTCTGGAATTCCCATTCTTCACAATGTTATCTGTAATTTGTTATGATCCACACAGTCGAATGCCTTTGCATAGTCAATAAAACATAGGTAAACATTCTTCTGGTACTCTCTGCTTTCAGCCAGGAACCACCTGACATCAGCAATGACATCCCTGGTTCCACATCCTCTTCTGAAACTGGCCTGAATTTCTGGCAGTTCCCTATCAACATACTGTTGCAGCTGTTTTTGAATGATCTTCAGCAAAATTTTGCTTGTGTGTGATATTAATGATATTGTTCTATAATTTCCACATTGGGTTGGATCACTTTTCTTGGGAAAAGGCATAAATATGGATCTCTTCCAGTCTTCCATATTTCTTGGCATAGATGAGTGAGCACCTCCAGTGTTGTATCCTTTTGTTGAAACATCTCAATTGATAGTCTGTCAATTACTGGAGCCTTGTTTTTCACCAATGCCTTTAGAGCAGCTTGGACTCCTTCTTTCAATACCATTGGTTCCTGATCATATATTACCTCTTGAAAGGGTTGAACATGGACTTATTCTTTTTGGTATAACGAGTCTGTATTCCTTCCATCTTCTTTTGATGCTTCCTGCATTGTTTAATGTTTTCCCCGTAGAATCCTTCACTATTGCAACTTCACTATTGCAACTGTTTTTTCATCACTTCTTTCAGCTTGTGAAATGCCGAGCGTGTTCTTCTCTTTTGATTTTCTATCTCCAGCTCTTTGCACATGTCATTATAAGGCTTTACTTTGTCTTCTTGAGCTGCCCTTTGAAATCTTCAGTTCTTTTACTTCATCATTTCTTCCTTTTGCTTTAGCTGCTCGACGTTCGTGAGAAAGCTTCAGAGTCTCCTCTGACATCCATCTTGGTCTTTTCTTTCTTTCCTGTCTTTTCAATGACCTCTAGCTTTCTTCATGTATGATGTCCTTGTCATTCCACAACTCATCTGGTCTGCGCTCACTAGTGTTCAATGCGTCAAATCTATTCTTCAGATGGTCTCTAAATTCAGGTGGGCTATATTCAAGGTCATATTTTGGCTCTTGTGGACTTGCTCTGGTTTTCTTCAGTTCCAGCTTTAACTTGCATATGAGCAATTAATGGTCTGTTCCATAGTCGGCCCCTAACCCTGTTCTGACTGATGAGGTTGAGCTTTTCCATCATCTCTTTCCACAGATGTAGTCAACTTGATTCCTGTGTGTTCCATCTTGCAAGGCCTATGTGTATAGTTGCCGTTTATGTTGGTGAAAGAAGGTATTTGCAATGAAGAAGTAGTTGAACTTGCAAAATTCTATCATTCCATCTCAGGCATTGTTTCTATTACCAAGGCCATATTTTCCAATTACTGATCCTTCTTGGTTTCCAGCTTTTGCATTCCAAGCACCAGTAATTATCAATGCATCTTGGTTGTATGTTTGATCAATTTCAGACTGCAGCAGGTGATAAGAATCTTCAATTTCTTCATCTTTGGCCTTAGTGGTTGGTGCATAAATTTGAATACTAGTCGTATTAACTGGTCTTCCTTGTAGGTGTGTGGATATTTTCCTGTCAGTGACAGTGTTGTGCTTCAGGATAGATTTTGAAATGTTCTTTCTGGCAATGAATGCAACACCATTTCGCTTTAAGCTGTCATTCCCAGCATAGTAGACTATATGACTGTCCGATTCAAAATGGGCAATAGCAGTCCATTTCAGCTCACTAATGCCTAGGATGTTGAAGTTTATGCATTCCATTTCATTTTTGACTATTTCCAATTTTTGTAGATTCATACTTCATACATTCCAAGTTCCTACTATTAATGGATGTTTGCAGCTGTTTCTTCTCATTTTGATTCTTGTCACATTAGCAAATGAAGGTCCTGAAAGCTTTACTCCATCCACATCGTTAAGGTTGACTCTACTTTGAGGAGGCGGCTCTTCTCCAGTCATCTTTTGAATGCCTTCCAGCCTGGGGGGCTCACCTTCCAGCACTATATCAGCTGCTATTCATAAGGTTTTCACTGGCTAATGCTTTTCAGAAGTAGACTGCCGGGTCCTTCTTCCTAGTCTGTCTTAGTCTAGAAGCTCAGCTGAAGCCTGTCCTCCATGGGTGACCCTGCTGGTATCTGAATACCGGTGGCATAGCTTCCAGCGTCACAGCAACATGCAAGCCCCCACAGTATGACAAACTGACAGACATGTTAGCCTACCTTTATTTGTGTCTTAACCAATCCATTGCTGTCAAGTCAACTCTAAGTCATGGTGACCCCATCTGTGCCAGAACAGAACAATGCTTCATAGGGTTTTATTAACTGGAGTGTTTAAAGGTCTCAAAAAGAGCAGGAGGTTTGGAGTAAACCTGTTCTCTTTAATTTCTGTCTTAATATTCTCAAATTTGAATTTTAGTTTCTTCATCTTTAAAAATAAGGCTAAAATTTCTTACATTACTGAAACTACTCACTAAAAAAAACTAATATTTCTTAATATCTGCAACATTTAATAGTTAACCTTTGCTACATGTTTCCTACGAGTAAGGCACTTTGCATCCATTAAGATCAACTAAATAAATTGGATCCTATTAGTATTCTTATTTACAGATGAGAAAATTGAGGTTTAGAGTGATTTAATAACTGAGTCAAGTCTTATAAATAGTAGGGGCATGGCTGGGCTTCACACCAAGTCCTGTAAATGAGTTCAAGCTCACATCACATCCCATTCTCATAGAAACTTTTAATTTGTCTTTTTCTTCTCAGCTGATCAGTTAATGCTAATATTTGCTTGCTCTTATTGCCTCCAGATTTTGGTTAGCTCCAGTTTCTTTCCTACGAAAACATTTCCCTAGGCTTTCAGAAGTAAAGAGATTAATAAATTCAGTCATTTTGCTGCTTTTAGTTACAGATATTTCACCTTGGTGTAGATAACAAAGAAATCCCAGTAACGATTTTGTAGCAGATCTCCGTTATTTGTCTGCTGGTAATTCAATTTGAAACAAAGCAAAAAAGGAAAGCTTTGTCTTTATCTATTTCTTTTTTACTTATTAATCCTCACGAAATTCATTCTGCTAGGAAGCTGCAGGGTACTTTAAACCAGGTCATTTTAACTAAACATAAATACAGCACAAATAGGATGCCCCCTTCAGCCTTTGAACTGACTGGAAGCTAAGATTGTACTCACTCAGCCCTTTGGTTTAATCTATGTGTGTGCTTGGAATAGAGCCAAATTCTCAGTAGAAACACACATTTGCCAGAATAGGACCAGCTGCATGAGGTTTAAAAATGATGAGTGCTAGCACTTTGTAAAAGCTGAAAAACACAAAGGATCTCTGAGCTTTAATTACCTGACTTCTCCAAAGGCACATGGAGAAACCCCTCCCTCCATGCCTCAACTATTCACTACTATGGGGAGTGATGGAAAGAAAATTAAGTTTGGCGCTTGACTGGTTTTGCAATCCTGGTCTGCCGTTTGGTTGTGGCAAATCACTGAACCTCTCTGATCCTGAGTTTTATCATACTCTAATAATTTCTTACGTGTTCCTGGAATAGAGCAGATTTTTCAACAAATAGTTTTATTATCATTATCTTGAAACTGACCACTTTGCAAAACTAGGATTCAGAAGTGTACGTTAAGATATTCATGTCTTTAATAAAGTTGAAAACATCTTTCTCCTTCCACAGCTTGCTTTTCCTTTGCCGTGACAGACTGCCTTCCGTTATAGCTGTCTTTCTAATGACGGTATCATTTTCTGCTGTCATTGTACAGAAGGCCCATCTATTACAGAAAGAAAAGAACTCAAATTTGTAGAGCATTCATGAAACAGTCTTTCAAATTTATTTAAGCTGAAGCGACGTGGCCTCAACAATCAAATTCCTAAAAGGGATTGAAAGACTTTGGAGTTAAATGGGAAGAAAAAGGTTTTTTTTTGTTGTTGTTGTTGTTTTGTTTTTTCCAAATTCTCATTAAAAGTCATTTATATAAATGGTTCAATTAGGAAAGACAAAATAGGCTTGCTCTTTGAAGTACCACAGTGGAAAGAGGCAACTTGACAAGCAATGTCTTCTGAACTTAAGCATATTTTTCTACTTTTTAATTTTTTTTTTAAGATTTGCTGTTCTTACTGAATTTAAAACTGTATCCTATAATACCAGTATGCCATCAAGGCTTAAAGTCACTGTGAATACACTCTGTTTCCTAAGGAATGGACAGGCCCAAGAAGATTTTCAACTCCAGAAACATAGAGGGCACCAGTCCTGCTTTAGTGATGTCAACGCCACTCCCAAGCCTGCCAATGTCAATTTTGGAAGACTACAAAGGGAATGAATTTGAAGTAAACCATAGAATACCTATTTTCTTTTTCTTGGATCCTTGGGGCTAAGTGAGGTCCTGAGAAATGGAGACATAAGTATACTGGATGCCGTTCAAATTAGTCCAATAATTTACAGTCACTTATTAACGTAAGACGCCTGAACAAATATTGATGAAAAACTCTGGCTTCCAGCTGGGTTGAGCATTCCGAGGGTTAACAGGACTTTCTAGCATGTAAAAAAAAGACACCTACAGCTGAAACTGTGAGACACAGAAAAGGAGACCTTCAAAGTCTGATGAATTATATGCCAACTCAAGGCCCTTATAGCAGCAGACTTACTCACACTTAGAGGGATAAATCAAAGCATTAACCGGTCTTGACAGTAAAGCAGGTGGTTTGACTGCCTTTATGGTTCATTTTCATGCAAAAAGGATGGGAGATACAGAAATCAAGAGAGACTACAAATAACTGGCACTGAGGGGACTGAATCCACCAGGCTAGGGGAACAAAATCGGTCTGTCTTTTCTTATTATGAAATATACCTAATAGCAGTGCCTCTTTAAGCTCTGACGCCACAATAGCCTACTTGTGAACCCAGGGTTTTTCCTCTTCTCCTTCCTTTCTTTTATTGATATGTTGAAGGCCTTTCTTTTCTTCTCATGATAAACTATTCCAGCAGCCATGAAAGGTCTAGAATGTTAAAGAACCACGACATGCATGACTTGACAAAAGGATTTTTGTTTTTAAAGAATTCCAAGAACAGAATATACAAACTGTGTAATCTGGTCCTAAGATGGCAGAGGATGAGGGGAGCAGGAGGAGAGACAAATCCTCCATCCCACCCTTGTTTCAAAATTCAGTTAAAACAGAAATATCATTGAAAAGGTCCAGAACTCTGAAGACATTGATCTATTTGAGACTTTATATTTTAATGTATGGCTAAAAATTTGCAATAAATGTATGGCCAATTTGGCATTTTATATAAAGGCAATTTTGAATTATCTATTATTTTGGTAGAGTAACTGTGAATGGTCACTGATGTAGTAAAACATAAGTTGAAAATAACTAAAACTACAGTCACAAATTCTTAAGTAGATTTTATGATTTTTCTTCTCTATAGTATTATACTTTTGGGTAAATTTCTAAATTACTTACCAGCTCGATAATGGCCAATAATTGAGTACTCACTATGTTCTGGAAATTAATCTAAGCACTTTATGTGTGTGCTACTCATAATAACTGTATGTGGTAAATACTACTATAAATCCCTTAAGGAAACGGAACCACAGAGAGATTAAGTAGTTTGCTTTAGGTCATACAGCTTTTGTGTTTTGTGCTGTAGAGTCAATTTGGACTCATAGAGGCTTTTTAGGGTTTCTGAGGTTGTGATATTTATGGCAGTAGATTGCCAACTCTTTTCTCCTGCTGAGGTGGATTCAAACTTCCAACCCTTTGGTTAGCAGCACCCAAGCGCTTAGCCATTGCGGTCATATAGCTACTAGGCTAGAATTCAAGTGCAGATTGACTCTAGAGTCCTTGTGCTCATTTGTAACACTCTCCCATCAATAGGGAAGCCCTGGTGATGTAGTGGTTAAGTGCTACAACTGCTAACCAAGAGGTTGGTAGTTCGAATCTGCCAGGCACTCCTTGGAAACCCTATGGGGCAGTTCTACTCTGTTCTATGGGGTCACTGTGAGTCAGAATCAACTCGATGGCAGTGGGTTTGGGGTTGGCCCATCTACAGAGAATAACTTATTAGATTCCTTGTTCTCAATATTAATATTTTGAAATGTTACACTAAATATACAGTCTTTTGCAGTACAGAGCTCTGTTTTAAACAGAGCAACCTGAGTAAGAAGTAAATTTCTTGTGTCAAATTATTTCAAGTGAATTCCCATTTAAAAAAAAAAAATCTATTCATAATATATAATAGAATTGTGCTGAAGAGTTCACATTATATTTCTAATAACAAAATTAAATAAAACTTAGTGATTTCTTCATCTACCTGAATGTTCTAGAACCTATGGCTCATGACTAGGAAGTGGCCTTGTTTGGCAAGCTTGTGTTAAGAAACTTAAAGGATATTTAGAGAAAACATTACCTCAGCTTGCTATCTGATATAAATCATGTTTAATCTCTATGCTATGGGACTGGCAAGAACTGTCAGGATAAGATTTATATGCTGACTTCTAGAACTATAAATTTCCGAGGGCTGAAACCAGTCACATGGTCTGGCTAGTACATTAGACAATCTGCATGGAGAATCTGCTCAAGGTCAGGAATTTGCTTGTGGAATTTAGTCCCTCAGAGCAAGAGTAAAGTGCTTATATAATGCAATTGTTTTGTGATATCATCCATTAAAACAGAAGAAAGATGGCGTTCTGGAGTTGGAGCTATTTCCCTGGGTGTTAGCATTTCACAAGGTAACTCAACTTTCATTCTAATTTAAGAATGAGTATTCCTCTCTTATTGACACATTAATTTGTAAATACAGCCAATACTATCATACAGCAATCTTATTTTAGTGGGCACAGTAAATCTCCTTTGGACAAAAATTCTTAATTCAAACAGTCATAGTTCTTAAAAGATCCCTGCTGAAATTGAATATTAATTGAAATTGAATACTGAATTTGAATATTAAGAGTTTATGATTTGTGAATTCTTCTGAGAACATGATCCATAAAGTGCATCAGATTTTCAGAGACCATGTTTCAAAAAAATAGGAAAACCTGATTGAGATGATTATGCAAAACTCTGCTGTTTGCTATACATTATGTTTTTTTAATAATATTTTTTATTGAGCTTTAAGTGAACGTTTACAAATCAAGTCAGTCTGTCACATATAAGCTTATATACACCTTACTCCTTACTCCCACTAACTCTCGCCCTAATGAGTCAGCCCTTCCAGTCTCTCCTTTCGTGACAATTTTGCTAGTTTCTAACCCTCTCTACCCTCTCATCTCCCCTCCAGACAGGAGATGCCAACACAGTCTCAAGTGTCCACCTGATACAAGTAGCTCACTCGTCATCAGCATCTCTCTCCTACCCATTGTCCAGTCCCTTCCATATCTGATGAGTTGTCTTCGGGAATGGTTCCTGTCCTGGGCCAACAGAAGCTTTGGGGACCATGACCGCCGGGATTCCTCTAGTCTCAGTCAGACCATTAAGTCTGGTCTTTTTATGAGAATTTGGGGTCTGCATCCCACTGATCTCCTGCTCCCTCAGGGGTTCTCTGTTGTGCTCCCTATCAAGGCAGTCATCGGCTGTGGCCGGGCACCACCTAGTTCTAGTCTCAGGATGATTTAAGTCTCTGGTTCATGTGGACCTTTCTGTCTCTTGGGCTCGTAGTTATCATGTGACCTCAGTGTTCTTCATTCTCCTTTGATCCAGGTGGGTTGAGACCAATTGATGCATCTTAGATGGCCGTTTGTTAGTATTTAGGACCCCAGACACCACATTACAAAGGGGGATGCAGAATGTTTTCATAATAGAATTATTTTGCCAATTGACTTAGAAGTCCCCGCAAACCATGTTCCCCAGACCCCCGCCCTTGCTCCGCTGACCTTCGAAGCATTCAGTTTATCCCGGAAACTTCTTTCCTTTTGGTCCAGTCCAGTTGAGCTGACCTTCCGTGTATTAAGTATTGTCCTTCCCTTCACCTAAAATAGTTCTTATCTACTAACTAATCAGTAAATAAACCTCTTCCACCCTCCCTCCCTCCCCCTCTCGTAACCATAAAAGTATGTGTTCTTCTCAGTTTATACTATTTCTCAAAATCTTATAATAGTGGTCTTATACAATATTTGTCCTTTTGCCTCTGACTAATTTCACTCAGCATAATGCCTTCCAGGTTACTCCATGTCATGAAATGTTTCACCGATTCGTCACTTTTCTTTATCAATGCGTAGTATTCCATTGTGTGAATATACCACAGTTTATTTACCGATTCATCCGTTGATGGACACCTTGCTTGCTTCCAGCTTTTTGCTATTGTAAACAGACCTGCAATAAACATGGGTGTGCATATATCTGTTCGTGTGAAGGCTCTTATTTCTCTAGGGTATATTCCGAAGAGTGGGATTTCTGGGTTGTATGGTAGTTCTATTTCTAGCTTTTTAAGAATATGCCAGATAGATTTTCAAAGTGGTTGTACCATTTTCCATTCCCACCAGCAGTGTATAAGAGTTCCAGTCTCTCCACAGCCTCTCCAACATTTAATATTTTGTGTTTTTTGGATTAATGCCTGCCTTGTTGGAGTGAGATGGAATCTATCGTAGTTTTAATTTGCATTTCTCTAACGGCTAATGATCAAGAGCATTTTCTCATGTATCTATCTGTTAGCTGCCTGAATATCTTCTTTAGTGAAGTGTGTGTTCATATCCTTTGCCCACTTTTTGATTGGGTTGTTCATCTTTTTGTGGTTGAGTTTTAACAAAATCCTATAGATTTTAGAGATCAGGCGCTGGTCGGAGATGGCATAGCTGAAAATTCTTTCCTAATCTGTAGGTGGTCTTTTTACTCTTTTGGTGAAGTCTTTAGATGAGCATAGGTGTTTGATTTTTAGGAGCTCCCAGTTATCTGGTTTCTCTTCATCATTTTTGGTAATGTTTTGTATTCTGTTTATGCCTTGTATTAGGGCTCCTAACGTTGTCCCTATTTTTTCTTCCACGATCTTTATTGTTTTAGTCTTTATGTTTAGGTCTTTAATACATTTTGAGTTAGTTTTTGTGCATGGTGTGAGGTATGGGTCCTGTTTCATTTTTTTGCGAAGGGATATCCAGTTATGCCAGCACCACTTGTTAAAAAGACTATCTTTTCCCCAATTAACTGACACTGGGCCTTTGTCAAATATCAGCTGCTCATATGTGGATGGATTTATATCTGGGTTCTCAATTCTGTTCCATTGGTCTTTGTGCCTGTTGTTGTACCAGTACCAGGCTGTTTTGACTACTGTGGCTGTATAATAGGTTCTAAAATCAGGTAGAGTGAGGCCTCCCACTTTCTTCTTCTTTTTCAGTAGTGCTTTGCTTATCCGGGGCTTCTTTTCCTTCCATATGAAATTGGTGATTTGTTTCTCCATAACACTAAAAAATGTCATTGGAATTTGGAGCGGAAGTGCATTGTATATATAGATGGCTTTTGGTAGACTAGACATTTTTACTATGTTAAGTCTTCCTATCCATGAGCAAGGTATGTTTTTCCACTTATGTAGGTCCTTTTTAGTTTCTTGCAGTAGTACTTTGTAGTTTTCTTTATATAGGTCTTTTACATCTTTGGTAAGATTTATTCCTAAGTATTTTATCTTCTTGGGGGCTACTGTGAATGGTATTGATTTGGGGATTTCCTCTTCGATGTTCTTTTTGTTGATGTAGAGGAATCCAAGTGATTTTTGTATGTTTATCTTATAACCTGAGACTCTGCCAAACTTTTCTATTAGTTTCAGTAGTTTTCTAGAGGATTCCTTAGGGTTTTCTGTGTATAAGATCATGTCATCTGCAAATAGAGATAATTTTACTTCTTCCTTGCCTATCCGAATGACCTTTATTTCTTTGTCTAGCCTAATTGCTCTGGCTAGGACCTCCAACACAATGTCGAATAAGAGCGGTGATAAAGGGCATCCTTATCTGGTTCCCGTTCTCAAGGGAAATGCTTTCAGGTTCTCTCCATTTAGAGTGATGTTGGCTGTTGGCTTTGTATAGATGCCCTTTATTATGTTGAGGAATTTTCCTTCAATTCCTATTTTGCTGAGCGTTTTTATCATAAATGGGTGTTGGACTTTGTCAACTGCCTTTTCTGCAACAATTGATAAGATCATGTGGTTTTTATCTTTTGTTTTATTTACATGGTGGATTACATTAATGGTTTTTCTAATATTAAACCAGCCTTGCATACCTGGTATAAATCCCACTTGGCCGTGGTGGATTATTTTTTTGATATGTTGTTGAATTCTATTGGCTAGAATTTTGTTGAGGATTTTGCATCTATGTTCGTGAGGGATATAGGTCTGTAATTTTCTTTTCTTGTGATGTTTTTACCTGGTTTTGGTATCAGGGATATGGTGGCTTCATAGAATGAGTTAGGCAGTATTCCATCATTTTCTATGCTTTGAAATACCTTTAGTAGTGGTGGTGTTAACTCTTCTCTGAAAGTTTGGTAGAACTCTGCAGTAAAGCTATCCAGGCCAGGGCTATTTTTTGTTGGAAGTTTTTTGATTACCGTTTCAAACTCTCTTTTTGTTACGGGTCTATTCAGTTGTTCTACTTCTGATTGTGTTAGTTTAGGTAGGTAGTGTTTTTCCAGGAATTCATCCTTTTCTTCTATGTTTGCAAAGTTGTTAGAGTACAATTTTTCGTAATAATCTGATATGACTGTTTTTATTTCAGTTGGGTCTGTTGTGATGCGGCCCATCTCGTTTCTTATTCGGGTTGTTTCCTTTCCTGTATTTCTTTAGTCGGTCCGGCCAATGGTTTATTAATTTTGTTAATTTTTTCAAAGAACCAGCTTTTGGCTTTGTTAATTCTTTTGATCGTTTTTCTGTTCTCTAATTCATTTAGTTCAGCTCTAATTTTTATTATTTGTTTTCTTCTGGTGCCTGATGGATTCTTTTGTTGCTCACTTTCTATTTGTTCAAGTTGTAGGGACAGTTCCCTGATTTTGGCTCTTTCTTCTTTTTGTATGTGTGCATTTGTCAATATAAATTGGCCTCTGAGCACTGCTTTTGCTGTGTCCCAGAGGTTTTGATAGGAAGTGTTTTCATTCTCGTTGCATTCTATGAATTTCTTTATTCCCTCCTTAATGTCTTTTATAACCCAGTCTTTTTTTCAGCAGGGTATTGTTCAGTTTCCAAGTATTTGATTTCTTTTCCCTATTTTTTTTGTTATTGATTTCCACTTTTATGGCCTTATGGTCTGAGAAGATGCTTTGTAATATTTCGATATTTTGGATTCTGCAAAGGTTTGTTTTATGACCTAATGTGTGGTCTATTCTAGAGAATGTTCCATGTACACTAGAAAAAAAAGTATACTTTGCAGCAGTTAGGTGGAGAGTTCTGTATAAGTCAATGAGGTCAAGTTAGTTGATTGTAGTAATTAGGTCTCCCATGTCTCTATTGAGCTTCTTACTGGATGTTCTGTCCGTCTCCGAAAGTGGTGTGTTGAAGTCTCCTACTATAATTGTGGAGGTGTCTATCTCACTTTTCAATTCTGTTAAAATTTGTTTTCTGTGTCTTGCAGCCTTGTCATTGGGTGCATAAATATTTAATATGGTTATATCTTCCTGGTCAATTGTCCCTTTTATCATTATGTAGTGTCCTTCTTTATCCTTTGTGGTGGATTTAAGTTTAAAGTCTATTTTGTCAGAAATTAATATTGCTACTCCTCTTCTTGTTTGCTTGATATATTTTTTTCCATCCTTTGAGTTTTAGTTTGTTTGTGTCTCTAAGGTGTGTCTCTTGTAGGCAGCATATAGACAGATCGTGTTTCTTTATCCAGTCTGAGACTCTCTGTCTCTTTATTGGTGCGTTTAGTCCATTTACCTTCAGCGTATTTATAGATAAGTATGTGTTTAGTGCTGTCATTTTGATGCCTTTTTATGTGTGTTGTTGACAATTTCATTTTTCCCTTTGCTTTTTTGTGCTGAGACGTTTTTCTTTGTAAATTGTGTGTTCGTCCTTTTCATAGTATTTGACTTTATGTTTGCTAAGTCATTACGTTTTTCTTGGTTTTTATTTTGAGTTATGGAGTTGTTATACCTCTTTGTGGTTACCTTAATATTTACCCCTATTTTTCTAAGTAAAAACCTAACTTGTATTGTCCTATATCACCTTGTATCCCTCTCCATATGACAGTTCTGTGCCACCTGTATTTAGTCCCTCTTTTTGATTGTTGTGATCTTTTACATATTGACTTCAATGATTCCCTGTTTTGAGCATTTTTTTTTTAATTAATCTTAATTTGTTTTTGTGATTTCCCTATTTGAGTTGATATCAGGATGCTCTGTTCTCTGACCTTGTGTTGTGCTGGTATCTGATATTATTGGTTTTCTGACCAAACAATTTCCTTTAGTATTTCTTGTAGCTTTGGTTTGGTTTTTGCAAATTCTCTAAGCTTGTGTTTATCTGTAAATATCTTAATTTCGCCTTCATATTTCAGAGAGAGTTTTGCTGGATATATGATCCTTGGCTGGCAGTTTTTCTCCTTCAGTGCTCTCTATATGTCATCCCATTGCCTTCTTGCCTGCATGGTTTCTGCTGAGTAGTCTGAACTTATTCTTATTGATTCTCCTTTGTAGGAGACCTTTCTTTTATCCCTGGCTGCTTTTAAAATTTTCTCTTTATCTTTGGTTTTGGCCAGTTTGATGATAATATGTCTTGGTGTTTTTCTTTTTGGATCAATCTTAAATGGGGTTCAATGAGTATCTTGGATAGATATCCTTTCTTCTTTCATGATGTCAGGGAAGTTTTCTGCCAGCAGATCTTCAACTATTCTCTGTGTTTTCTGTTATCCCTCCCTGTTCTGGGACTCCAATCACCCGCAAGTTATCCTTCTTGATAGAGTCCCACATGATTCTTAGGGTTTATTCATTTTTTTTTAATTCTTTTATCTGAATTTTTTCCCACTATATTGGTGTTAATTCCCTGGTCCTCCAGATGTCCCAGTCTGCATTCTAATTGCTCGAGTCTGCTCCTCTGACTTCCTATTGCGTTGTGTAATTCTGTACTTTTATTGTTAATCTTTTGGATTTCTGAATACTGTCTCTCTATGGACTCTTGCAACTTATTAATTTTTCCACTATGTTCTTGAATAATCTCTTTGAGTTCTTCAACTGGTTTATCAGTGTGTTCCTTGGCTTTTTCTGTAGATTGCCTTATTTCATTTCTGAGGTCATCCCTGATGTCTTGAAGCATTCTGTAAATTAGTTTTTTATATTCTGTATCTGGCAATTCCAGGATCATATCTTCATTTGGGAAAGATTTTGATTCTTTAGTTTGGGGAGTTGTAGAAGCAATCAGGGTCTGCTTCTTTATGTGGTTTGATATCAACTGCTGTCTCCGAGCCATCACTAAGATATTGTAGTAATTTATTCTATATTTGCTCACTGAGTCTTATCTTGTTTTGTTTTCTTTCAGTGTACGTAGATGGGCTACTAGATTGAGCTGTCTTGATTGTTGTAGCCCTTGACTCACTTATGTCCTATTACCAGCTGGTTTGGGCTGTTACCAGATATATAAGCCTGAGTCCATTCACTATTCTTGAGTAGAATCTGATTTTGGGTCCACCTAGAGAAGTAGTGGTGATAGTTATGTGCACCAGACCTTAGGCCCCCAATGCAAGTACCTCTACAGATTGGTAGGTGTTACCCTCCTTAGACCCATAAGGCAGGAGGCTAGGTGGTCTGGGGGGAGCTTCAGCCCTCAGTTCCCTGTTGTGGGTCAGTGAGGGCTCTGTTGAACATGCAGAGATATCAGACCTGGGAAACTTGTCTTTCCAGTAAATCTGCTAAAACAATTGCAGTCAGATCCCTATCAGAAATGCCTTTGCATTATAATAGCCACCTTGTTCCCTGTAGGGATGAAAGCCCAAGACTGTGGATCACATATGCTTGGCTGGAGCTGGTTCTGTGTTTTTAGTCCAATTAGGGAAGGATTTTTGGTCCCTGGGTTTTTTGTGGTTGCTTCTCTCAGGCCAGAAGAATGGGTTAGGAAAAGACCAAAAAAAGGAAAAGAAAAACCAAGGAGCAGTTCTCCCTTTGGCTCAGGAAATTCTAATGTTAATGAAGCCTCCTGGGAAGGGGAGGGGAGGGTTCAGATAAACAGGAGAGAGTAGTACCCCAGAATATAGACAAAGTTACTTATCTTGCTTGAGATGACTGTTTTATCTGAGATTCCTGAGGGGTGCGTCAACTGTGTGTACTGGGTGGGTAGAGATTGTCCCCGATGGTCAGGCCCGTGTCCCATGCTTGCGCTGTCTCAGAAGCCGTGGTTAGTTCCTCCGCTCCCAGTCCATAGCCCAGTGCCAAGATTCCCTGGCTGGGACGCCACACTCCTGGCTCCAAAACCAGTCACTGCCTCCTGGTGACTTCTCCCCCTGTGAGCTGCTTCGCTGTGCTGCCTGCGTGCACTGGCTGGGCTTCCCCCGAGGTCAGTTCAGGGGGCTGGGGCTGCACCCTGTTTTTGTGCCATCTCAGGGTGCCGTGCTCAGCTCCCCTGCACCCAGTCCAAAGCCCGGCACCAAGGTTTCCTGACTGGGATGCTGGCTCCAGGCTCCTAAAACAGTCGGTGCTTCCCCTTGATTGTTAGTTCTCAGTCTCTGTCACTCAGGTCAACTCTTTAGATCTGTGTTTGATGGTCAGGGTTCGTAGATTGTCATGTATGTGATCGATTCACTTGTTTTTCTGAGTCTTTGTTGCAAGAGGGATCCGAGGTAGCGTCTACCTAGTCAGCCATCTTGGCCTACACATTATGTTTTGTTAATACACTATAACATCTATGAGGGCAATCTAATGGTCTATTGTCAGTAGTGTTTTTTTTTTTTTTCCTGTCATGAATAAAAATAGAAACATGAATAATATAGAAACACATTCTTCTAAGAATGCTTAGATAGTATTCCCATTTTAAAGTGTGGAAGAAATGGAGCTCTTTTTTTTTTTTTTTTTTACTATAATTTCCTAATTGATTTTAGTATCCATTCTCCCTCCAACTAAATATTTTTCTTGTGCATGAATGACTCCTGACACTGCTACGCGATAGCTTGATAAAATCAAGCCAAAATCCCCTGTCATCAACTCATAGCAACCCTATAGGACAGAGTAGAACTGCCCTATAGGGTTTCCAAGGAGGAGCTGGTGGATTCAAAGTGCTGTCCTTTTGGTTAGCAGCTGGACACTTAAGACAGCCTGATATGAACACTTAAATAATTTAAAAATTATATATTTAAGTTCAGTCTAAAATAACCTAGTTATCAAAATGAATATTTTTCTAATAATGTTCTTAAGTCAGAAATATGACAGTAGTTTTAAGGGAAATTAGTCTTTTGATTAAAAAAAATGACAGTAGTTTTCAGGGAAGTTAGTCTTTTGATTAAAAAACAGCAGAGGGAATATATTAATTTGACACATCTAAAAAATTAATAGAAATCTTTGGTTAATATTATTAAGGAAGGTGTTTTCCTACTTTTTTCTGTACTTCATAAAGTTTTATATTGTTTACATATCTAGACTAAATGAATTAGAGAATGAATCCCTATTTTTTAAAAAAACAAACCTTTTTATTAATAAAAATAATTATAGAAAATGCAAAATATAGAGAAAAGCAGAAAGAATAGAAAAAATAAATAAACTATTTTAAGTGACTTTGTTATAATTAACAAAATATATTATTTTCTGTATATATATATATAAAAAAAAGACCCATTGCCATCGAGTCAATTCTGACTCATAGCTACCCTACAGAACAGAGTAGAACTGCCCCATAGAGTTTCCAAGGAGCGCCTGGCAGATTTGAGCTGCCGACCTTTAGGTTAGCAGCCGTAGCTAACCTAAAAGTATAAAAATTGTATGCTTACTTTTCTGATAACCTTATGTATTAAGCCAGTGAAATAAAACTTACGTTCACGTATTTGTTAAATTATTTTGAAGTACACTGTGGTGGTACAGTGGTTAAGAGCTATGGCTGCTAACCAAAATGCCAGTGGTTTGAATCCAGCAGGCACTCCTTGGAAAGCCTATGGGGCAGTTCTACTTGTCCTATAGGGTTGCTATGAGTCCGAATTGACTTGACAGCAAAGGGCATGAACATAGCTGCCTAAATTGTTATCATTTGTTTAACACATATTTATTGAACAGATGACAGGCACTTGTGCTGTATTTATTGGGAGGCAATATTTCCACTCTCTTCATTGTTTATATAGCACACAAAATGTGAATATAAAGAGAACAGGTCAAACTTTAGTTTACAATTTATGATAATGAATTGAAAGCAACACTGAGAAATTTATGGCAGTATATTTACTACTAAATATGATTTAGAGCACTTTCACAGGGTGGCATGTAGACACTTTTCCATAATTAAGATTAGTCAGGAACTAAATTTTTTAAATTTACCCTTCTGGAGCCTGTTGCAAAAAGTTGCTTTTAAGATATGACATGGCATAAAAAGACTATTATAATGCCTGTGCATTCATTTTTGCAAATAGGTTTCCAACAGCCACTTCCTAATTTTATTTTACGTAAAGGCAAATTGATCAGGGCTACAGGAAACAGAATTCTTAACTCTGTGAATAGCCTCTGTTAATAATGAATCTAAGTAAATTCAACTACAAGTTGTTTAAGTGTAGAAGTGACATGCATTGATTTTCCTTCTCTGTTTGAACATTCATAGAGTAATATACATGTATTAAGAATATTAATACAAACGGTGATGAGTTAAAATATCTAATCCATAACAGCCATTCAACTGGGCTTCTGAAATGCATTTCCTAGCAACACTAGTAGCTAATTTTAAATAATACATGTCACATATTCTTGGCAGAACAATTCATTTGGGAGGGAAAGAATTATCCAGAACAGTTTTGAAACATATTTACAATTGTTTGACTTTTTTATGGGAATATAAAAAAAAGCAGCATTTTTTTCAGGAATATTAAAATGTCAGGATTATAGTCAAGGTAATCTGCAACCCTATGGCTATATGTTTGCCTCACTGCCTGTTATTGTTTACTTACTGAACCAAGGACATTTTAAGGCTGTGTTGTGGGTCAAAGCAATATCTTAAATTTTAATTTTTAAATTGGGTCCAATGATAGCCACACAAGGCAGCTTAACCCAAAACATTTAGCAGATTCAGTTACTAGTCTGTGAAATTGAATGTTAGCAGTTACCTGCCATCAGTTGTATCTAGGGCAAGAAAATAGAACAAAAAGCAACACACCTTGTGTACTAAAAATGTAGAATCACGAGATCTACTACTGCCACTACTTATGCCACTGTATTCTGCTATATATGAATTTAACTGTCATAATCCAATTTATTTTATGATGCCTTCCTGCTTCTCTTCAGCCAATACACTGGTGCACACACAGTAAATTATCTAGTGTTCATAATAATGACTGTGATAGGTAATTGTCATGGACTGAATTGTGTCCCCTAAAAAATGTGTGTTATCAATTTGACTGGGTCATGATTCCTGGTATTGTCTGATTTTCCTATATGTAGTGAAGCCTGCCTCTGTGATGTTAATGAGGAAGGATGGGTGGCGGTTGTGTCAGTGAGGCAGGACTCAGTCTACAAGATTGGGCTGTGTCTTGAGGCAATCTCCTGGGATATAAAAGAAAGAAGGGAGCAGAGAGACAGGGGACCTCATACCACCAAGAAAGCAGTGCTGGGAACAAAGCACGCATCCTTTGGACCCAGAGTCCCTGCGCAAAGAATCTCCTAGCCTGGGGGAAGATTGATGAGAAGACCCCAGAGAGAAAAAGCCTTCCCCTGCAGCTGACACCCTGAATTTGGACTTCTAGCCTACTTTACAGAGAGGAAATAAACTTGTCTTTGTTAAAGCCATCCACTTGTGTATTTCTGTTATAGCAGCACTAGATAACTAAGACAGTAATATAGAGAATTTCCCCATGTGCCAGACACTCTTTTTTTAATTCATTTGCTCCTCAGAACAACCCCTTGAAGTAGGTACCATTATTCCAATTTTTAAAATCGGCAAAACAAAGGTACAGAATTTAAGTAGACTTCAGAGCCCTTACTTGTAAATTAACATTTATATGTTGTGGTCTTCCATGTAAGGTAATCTGCAGATTATGTAGAAAAATTATATTATTTCTCTTTAAGAAAATTCCTATACTCATATTTCCAAAATCCGTGAATACCTGAAAGCACAATAACTTTGTTACATATTACCTTTAGAAGTAGTTCATGCATTTCAACTATGGCTAATACTGAAGTATATTAGGATTCAAAGCCAAAGGGATTATTTTATCAGTGATAGAGAAAGAAAATATTACAAAAGTTAACCCTAAGGTAATAATATTTACAGAATAGAAGAGTTAGTCTAGAGAACAAAGACTGGTCTCTTTTCTAACTCCCAAGGTAGTGTTCTTTTTCTTTACTTTTTTCAAAGTAAAAAAAAAGAAAAAAGGAAAGATAAATGTATGTTTTGTAGTTAGAATGTGGAAGATTTTTATCCTGCAAAGATCATTGCACCAATATATATATCTCATTCCATTCTGAAATTTACAATGTGACATTAACATATCCTACCAAAGGTGTTCCCTCACTTGAATTTAGGTAGAACTTGTAACTGTCTCAACCAATGTGACAGAAGGGTTCTGAATGATTTGAGGCAGATATAGTTTCCACTCATTTCTCTCTCTATCTGCCTTTCTTTCCCCTCCTCTTTCTCTTCTTCTTATGACAAGAAATTTTAAATTTAGAGGTTGTGGTTGAATATAGAATATCAAGAAGAAGCACTTAGCTCTTGCGACGGTTAATTTATGTGTCAAGCAGAATAAGATATGGTGCTTGGTTATTTCTTCAAATACTAGTCTAAATATTGCTGTGAAGATATTTCGTAGATGTGATTAACGTTTATAATCTATTGACTTTAAGAGATTAACCTTGATAATGTGGATAAGCCTCATTTAATCAGTTGATGACCTCAAGAGCCAAAACAGAGGTTTCCAGGAGAAGAGGTAATTCTGCCTCAAGAATTTAACTTGGAAATTCTGCCTGAGATTCCAGCCTGCTCGCCTGCCCTATAGATTTCAAACCCAAGACTGCAACATGAACTCTGCTTGAGTTTCCAATCTACCAGCCTGCCCTACAGATTCCAGATTTCTCAGACCCCATAATTGCATGAGCTAATTGCCTACTTAAAATCAATGTCTCTAATTGAAGGTTTTCCTCATTTTTTTGGCCTTCTGCTATGACATACACTATGCTCTTTTCTAGTGATTGGTTTTTCCTGATGACATGTCCAAAGTAAGTGTGTCAAAGTCTCGCCATCCTCACTTCTAAGGAACAATCTGATTGCATTTGTTCAAAGACTTTTTATATTCTTTTTCTGTATCCTTTGGTAGTCCATGGTATATTCAGTATTCTTCCCCAATACCACAGGTTGGATATACCAACTCTTCTCCTGTCTTCCTTTTTCATTATCCAGCTTTTTTTTTTTTCCTTTGTTTGCCAGCCCCATGACATGTCAACACTCTCCCATTCTCAACCTTGGGCTCCGCAATACCAGCTTTCCTGTGCCCTCCTGCCTTCTAGTCCTTCCCCCTGGGCTGGTGCGCCCTTTTAGTCCTATTTTGTTTTATGGGCCTGTCTAATCTTTGGCTGAAGGGTGAATATCAGGAGTGACTTCATTACTGAGCTAAAAGAGTGCCCAGGAGCCATACGCTCAGCGTTTCTCCAGTTTCTGTCAGACCAGTAAGTCTGGTCTTCTTTTGTGAGTTAGAATTTTGTTCTGTATTTTTCTCCAGCTCTGTCTGGGATCCTCTATTGTGAGCCCTGTCAGAGCAGTCAGTGGTGGTAGCCAGGTACCATCTAGTTGTGCTGGACTCAGTTTGGTGGAGGCTGTGGTAGTAGTGGTTCATTAATCCATCGTTATCCAACTTTCACATGCATATGAGACAATTGAAAAGACCATGGCTTGAGTCAGATACTCTTTAGTCATCAAATAGACATCTTTGTTTTTTTAAATTGAAGTTTTTTGCTGCAGATTTATAATACATTGTTTGATTTCCTGACTGTTACTTCCATAAACATTAATTGCTGATGCAAGTAGGTTGAAATCATTGACAAGTTAGGCTACACATAGTGAAACAGTACTTATAAGGATTCAGATTCTGGAAGAGAAGCCTACCCTCTGGGTCATGGAGTTCATTTAGATTCATAGCAGAGAGTGTACAAATACCTTCCCTGACTGGATCAGGGTTGGAGTCCAATCCTTGGGCTTGCAGCTGTGTAATATGCTGTATCAGTGACTTCCAGCCCTGGTCCATCACCTCAGTACTTTATTAGAACTGACTGTCATTAGTGCTTATGTCTACAGCTGATTTCCATGGAATAAGTTTCAGTTCTCAAATATTCTGCAAGAGGCCAATGCCCTCTTGGTTGAGTTAATCTTTAATTCTCAATCAGCACTCCAGATTGTGTCTACTATCCCATCAGCAACACTTATCATTTCAACCCATGCTAGCTATTTGCTAACTTTGATAGCTGTTTGCTAACATTGTTGTAGCAATGTTGAAGGGTTCTCATTGATATACATGCATCCGAGTTCAATTTAAAAGTAGGTTATTTAGTTCATGGTTAGCAGGCTTCATATGATGTATAACCTCCAGCCTTGATGTTTTAATACTTCTTTCATGTAATTGCTACTTACTAACTTAAATATTATACTTTACCTTTGCATTCTATCCCTTTTATCCAATTCTTCAATTTTTCCCAAATGTTCTGAGTTAATTTGAAATATATATCTTTAATTTTTCATGCTGTTTTATTTCATAACTCTAGATGATACTTTTTAATACATTCTATTAAGTGATTTTTTTTTAATTAAGTGAGGTTATCTTATAGTTAGAAGTATTCTACTATGAAATTTTATTCGTTTCTTAGGAATATTATTGGTCTAAGTTGGTATAAGAGATATGCTACTTATTTGAAATTCTGTCTGAAGCCAGTAATAGCAGAATAAAGTTCCAATATATTTCTTGTTTTTGTCTTTTCTAAAGGTTAATGGTCTAGTTTCTGAGATAACCATTTTGGAAATGTTACCTTTATGCTAATTTGAATTATTCTCCAAAAATCTGCCCTGAAATAACCTCTTACCATCCTTATTCTTTACCTGGGAGAAAATAAAAATGCTAAGATTCCCATGGTGGATCTTGCAAATGGAAAGAAAATGTATTAAATATATATTACTAAACTGGCTAAGGGAAAGTTTGTTGTCTTGCTGGAGCTACTTTGTATCTTGAAAAAATTTTTTAACTGTAGGAAGGTAAAAATGACCATCAGTGCACGGAGTCAACATTTTTGTCTTGGTATTTATGACAGAGGAAAGTAAATTCACTGAGGAAACAAAGAATTTTCAGATAGGTAATATGGAGCCTATGGTTTGAGTGATGAAGTGTAGTAGTTCAGAAATGCAAAACAGAGAGATCTGAGGACCCAGGGCTGTCTCACAGTGTGAATTCGAGAGTTGTGTTCCTTTGAAAATTCATTGAATAGAGACGAATGGGTAGTGATTTTTTCACAAAGTTTCAGGATCCGGAAAAGACAAAATATCATCTGAGGAGGAAAAGGTTAAATTTTCCAGACACCTTAGCATAAAGATAGGAGAACAGGGAGGCAAAAGTTTCAACAATAATTGCTAACTGCCCTTTTCTGTACTTGTAGGCAATTTGTATTCTTCATTAAGCTCCATGCATTTTCTTTAAGCAAAAAATGTGAACACTGCATAATAATGTTTTGTTATTATTTCCTTCAGAATACCAAAGCTTACATATTATACAGTGCTCTCAAAAAGCAATTAACCTTGGCAAATGCATTCTTTAAGTCAGTGTTTTTCAAATTGTTCTAGTCCATGTCTTATTTGAAAAACAGACAAAAATTAAAAAAAAAAAAAATTAAACCTAGTCACCTCTTACAATGTTCTTGGAAATGCCTAATTGGAATAAATAGCCTGACTAAAACAAATAAAAGAAAAGAAATCATGGAATGTGTTTTTTTATAATCACGCATGACCTTTTTGTTGAATCCAAAAAATCTACTTTATTCCTCTCACCTCTTCCTGGATGCTCCTAAACTTTCCTCTCCCCGACAAGGATGAGAATCAGTGTGAGAATGCTATTTGCCTAGGTTTCTTACTTTCGGTATCCAAATCTAAGCTACGGTGAAATTTGGGCTTTTCATCAGTTTAGACATCTCTTTTTTATAACACCAGGAATGGATTTTATGGAATTAATAGAAAGTCAAAGAATATCTGGAGCATATTTCTGAGGTACACCAATATTCCACTACTGAGTAAAAATGGAAAAGTGAGGAAAAGACGCTTATAGAAAAGAAGCACCAGGGAACCAAGAAAATAGTTCTTAGAATATTGCAATTAGAGAACTACAGTGGTTTCAATATAAGTCCACAAATTACTTTTCATACTTCTTCCTTTAAGAGGTAGAGCCTAAATCCCGTCCTCTTGTCAACTTGATGACTAAGGTGCACCTGACCCAAGGCATGGTCCTTTTAATTTCTTCATATGAATGTGAAAGTTGGACAATAAAAAGTGAAGACAGAAGATTTGGTGTATTCAAATCATGGTTTTGGAGAGGATACTGAATATATTATGTACTGCCAGAAGAATGAACAGATCAGTCTTAGAAGAAATACAACCAGAGTGCTCTTAGGCATGAGAATGGAAAAGAGTTCAGCTCACTTGCTTTGGACGTAGTCAGGAAAGACCAATCCCTAGAAAAAGACATGGTTGTGGTAAAGTAGAGGGTCTGTGAAAATGAGAAAACCCTGATAAGATGAATTGACACAATAACCAAACAATGGATTCAAACACAAAAATGGTAAAAGATTGGGAAATGGTTCACTGTGTGATACATAAGGTTACAATGAGTTAGAGCAACTCAACAACCACAGAGTGTGGACTGTACTTAGTGTCTCACTTCTAATAAATAGCACAAAGTTGAAGTGATAGTGGGAGACCAAGGAAGAAGGTTCTAAGTAGTAAGAAACTGAGGCCTCCATCCAATAGCCCTGTAAGTCACCTTGGAAGGAAATTATCCAGCCCCAAATCTGTCATTAAGGAGCTCTGGTAGTGCCATGGTTAAGCGCTCAGCTGCTAACTAAAAGGTCTTTGGTTCAAACCCACCAACTGCTTCTCAGGAAAAAGATGTGGTGGTCTGCCTCCGTAAAGACTTACAGCCTTGAAAACACTATGGGGCAGCTCTACCCTGTCCTATAGGGGTATTATGAGTTGTAATTGACTCAAAGGGAACAAATTTGATTTGGTTTAATCAAGCCTTCAGATAACTGCAGCACCTGCCAACATCCTGACTACACCCTCTTGAGAAAACCCTAGTTGTGCCACTCACAGAAATGATGAGACAATAAATCTTTGTTGTAATAAGCCACTAAGTTTTAGGGTAACTTTTTATGCACAATAGATCATTAATACAATGTAAAGGAAAAATAAAACGTAAAGAAATACAGTATAGCTGATCAATACAATTGTGGAAAAAGATTATTTAAAATAAGGACCAGAAAGCAACCAATAGCCTAATCAACTTAGAGGCTTGACCAGAGCAATGTGATGGAAAGATGGAAATGGAAGCTAGACTAAGCTAGAGATTATTGAGGAGTAGAAGTTATAAATGTGGCTGGTGAGATTGAAATGTGGCTAGTAAGTATATTGTATATATATATATTTTTAATAAATTTGATTATGGAGTGTAGGAGGAGGAAAAGGTGATAACTAGAGTGGGGCTTGAGTTTCAGAGAGGGTTATATAAAATAAAATAGATCAGGTAATGTATTAGTAATGTAGAATTTGGCATGTAGCAATAATCAAAAACCAAATCCATTGCCACAGAGTGGATTCTGACTCATAGCCACCCTGTAGGACAGAGCAGAACTGCCCCATAGTGTTTCAAAGGCTGTAATCTTTATGGAAGCTGTCACATTTTTCCCTGCAGATTTGGCATGTAGAGAGCACAAATAGAGAGTCCAAAATCACCAGGAAAAAAAAAAGGAGGGGGGGGCTTTTCCCTGGAGATATAAAGATAAGATGGTTTATAGAAAAGTAGTAAATGTGAAACACTCATTCATGCTTAGTAAGAAGAAAGTCAAAATTACAGGTACTGTTGAAGGTAGATTTGCCTACAAAATGTTAAAGTTATGTCCGTTCGATTGCCTGTATTATCTCTATAAAGTTGAACTACGTGTTAAAGAAATGGAGATGGGAATTTTTTAAATAGTTGCATAAACACAGAAGTTTCCACCTTTTTAGGGTAAAAACAATAAAAAATGATAAAAAAGTAATACTAAACAGAGATAAAACTCCATTTTCATAAAGATGTTAATGAAGTATTTGTTATCTGAAGACATAAGACATAAGTCAGGAATAATGAATTACTACTTTAGCCTTGGTGGCTCAGTGATTAACAGCTAGGTTGCTAACCAAAAGGTCGGCAGTTTGAATCCACCAGCCCATCTTTGGAAACCCTATGGGGCAGTTCTACTCTGTGTTATAGGATCTCTGAGTCAGGATCTACTTGACAGCAGTGAGTTTTGGACTTTAGCCAAAGTTAGTTAAATAGGAAGACAGTAAAGTCCTGCAGTGGGTTGGATAATGACTCCTCAAAAGACATATTCACCTAAAACCTGTGAATGTGACCTTATTTGGTAAAGGGGTCTTGGCAGATATAATTAAATTAATGATCCCAAGATGAGATCATCCTGGATTAGAAAACCAAAAACCAAACCCATTACCACTGACTCGATTCCAACTCATAGCGAACCTATAGGACAGATTAGAACTGCCCCATAGAGTTTCTAAGGAGTGCCTGGTGAATTTGAACTGCTGACCTTTTGGTTAGCAGCTATAGGTCTTAACTATCGTGTCACCAGGTTTCCTCCTGGATTAGAGTAGGCCCTAAATCCACTCACTAGTGTCCTTAGAACAGAAGGGGAGTAAACACGGTAGTGAATGGCATAGGAAGACCCATGGGAAGATAGACCTAGAGATTGCACTCATGCTACTACAAGCCAAGAAATGCCTGGATCCACCAGAAGTTGGAAAAGTTCCCCCTAGAGCCTTCGGAGTAAGCGTGGCCCTGTTGAAAACTTGATTTCAAACTTCTGGCTTCCAGAACTGTGAACGAATAAACTTCTGCAGTTTTATGTCACCCTGTTTGTGGTAATTTGTTAAGGCAGCCCTAGAAAACTATTCCCTTGGTTTCAGAACACAGACGAAGAGCAAAAGCCCATTCTTCAAATAATGGCTCACTGGGTGAACAAAACCACCAGTCAAGCAATAGTTTGGAAACCTAGGTGGACAGCAAGATCTTAGAAAAACAGGATTAGAATAAGACCTCAGAATTCATAGACAACAGGGCTGAATGAGGAATCACAAAAATGAGCTGTATTCACAGAAAGTGTTCTCAAGCTTAGTGATGTGATTACCTTAATAAAAAACACAAACTAGAATTTGAAAGACTCAGAGAAGTTATGGTGAGAATACAGAAGGAAATAAAATACAAATAGGCAAATCACAGGAAGAAAGTCTAGGAAAACACAAACATATATCCTTACACATACAAAACCATCAGTGAAATGAAGCCTTACTGGAATTAGCAACTAATGAATTAAACACTGCTGAAAACACAGTAACTGATTGGAGGACAGGTTTCGGGGGAAAAGGCAACCTATACGTTACAAACCTATGGGTACAAACCTATGGGTGCAACCTATGGGTACAAATCATATCTGCACCCATTCCAAGGAAAAGTGATCCAACAGAATGCAGAAATTATTGAATAATATCATTAATATCATACATAAGTAAAATTTTGCTGAGGATCTTTCAAAAGCAGTTGCAGCAGTACATTGACAGGGAACTGCCAGAAATTCAAACCAGATTCAAAAGAGGACATGGAATGAGGGATATCATTGTTGATGTCTGAAAGCAGAGGATACCAGAAAGAGGTTTAACTGTGTTTTATTGACTATGCAAAGGCATTCAACTGTGTGTGTCTAACAAATTATGGATAACATTGTGAAGAATAGGAATTCCAGAACAATTAATTATGCTCATGAGGAACCTGTACTTAGACCAAGAGGCAGGTGTTCAAAGGGGACAAGGGGATACTGTGTGGTGTACAGTCAAGAAAGGTGTGTGTTGGGGTTCAATCTGCATGCTGAGCAAATAATCCAAGAAGCTGCATTATATGAAGAAGAACATGACATCAGGATAGGAGAAAGACTCATAAACAATCTATGTTATGCACATGACACAACCTTGCTTGCATTCGAAAAAGAAGGGGACTTAAAGCACTTACTGATGAAGTTCAAAGACTATAGCCTTCAGTGTGGATTACACATCAACATAAAACAAAAACTCTCACAACTGGACCAATAAGCAACATCATGATAAATGGAGAAAAGATGGAAGTTATCAAGGATTTCATTTTACTTGGATGCACAATCATTGCCCGTGGAAGCAGCAGTCAAGAAATAAAAGACGGGGGATACAAGATAAACATACAAAAATCAGTTGGCTTCCTCTACACCAGCAAAAAAAAAACATCGAAGAGGAAATCACCAGATCAATACCATTTACTGTAGCCCCCAAGAAGATAAAGTACTTAGGAATAAATCTTATCAAAGATGTGATAGACCTATACATAGAAAACTATAAGTCACTACTGCAAAAAACCTTAAGAGACCTACATAAGTGGGAAAACATACCTTGCTCATGGATAAGAAGTCTTAACATTATAAAAATGTCTATTCTACTAAAAGCAATCTATGGATTTAATGGACTTCCGATCCAAATTCCAACCACATTCTTCAATGAGATGGAGAAATAAATCACCAACTTCATGTGGAAGGGAAGGAGGCCCCAGATAAGGAAAGCATTACTGAAAAAGAAGAATAAAGTGGGAGGCCTTACTCTACCTGATTTTAGAACCTATTATACCGCCACAGTAGTCAAAACAGCCTGATGCTGGTACAACAACAGATACATAGACCAATGGAACAGAATGAGAATCCAGATAAAATCCATCCACATAAGAGCAGTTGATATTTGACAAAGGCCCCAAAACAGTTAAATGGGGAAAAGACAGCCTTTTTTTAACAAACGGTGCTAGCATAACTGGATATCCATCTGCAAAAAATTGAAACAAGACCCATACTTCACTCTGTGCACAAAAACGAGCTCAAAATGGATCAAAGACCTAAATATAAAATCTAAAACGATAAAGAAAAAATAGGGATAACATTAGGAGACCTAATACATACCATAAACAGCATACATAACATTACTAACAATGCAGAAGAAAAACTAGATAACTGGGAGCTCCTAAAAATCAAACACCTATGCTCGCCCAAAGATTTCACCAAAAGAGTAAAAAGATTACCTACAGACTGGGAAAAAGTTTTTCGCTATGACATTTCTGATCAGCACCTGATCTCTAAAATCTACATGATACTGCAAAAACTCAACTACAAAAAGACAAATAACCCAATTAAAACATGGGCAAAAGATATGAACAGACACTTCACTAAAGAAGACATTCAGATAGCTAACAGATACATGAGGAAATGCTCACGATCATTAGCCATTAAACCCCAAAACCCCATTAGCCATTAGAGAAATGTAAATCAAAACTACAATGAGATTTCATCTCACTCCAACAAGGCTGGGATTAATCCAAAAAACACAAAACAATAAATGTTGGAGAGTCTGTGGAGAGACTGGAACAGCTATACCCTGCTAATGGGAATGTAAAATGGTAGAACCAATTTGGAAATCGATTTGGTGCTTCCTTCAAAAGCTAGAAATAGAACTACCATACGATCCAGCAATTTCACTGCTTAGAACATATCCTAGAGAAATAAGAGCCTTTACATGAACAGATATATGCATACCCATGTTCATGGCAGCACTGTTTACAATAGCAAAAAAGATGCAAGCAAGCAACCAAGGTGCCCATCAACAGATGAATGGGTAAATAAATTATGGTATATTCACACAATGGAATATTACGCATCGATAAAGAACAGTGATGAATATGTGAAACATTTCATAACATGGAGGAATCTGGAAAGCATTATGCTGAGTAAAATTATAAATAAAAAATTTATAAAATTAGTTGCAAAAGGACAAATATTGTATAAGACCACTATTATAAGAACTGGAGAAATAGTTTAAACAGAGAAGAAATATTCTTTGATGGTTACAAGAGGGGGGAAAGAGAGAGGGCAGGAGAGGGGTTTGAACTAATTAGCAGATAAGAATTACTTTAGGTGATGGGAAAGACAATACACGCTACAGGGGAGGTCAGCACAACAGGACTAAACCAAAAGCAAAGAACTTTCCTGAATAAACTGAATGCTTTGAAGGCCAGGGTACAGGGTCAGAAGTTTGGGGACCATGGTTTCAGGGGAAATCTAAGTCAATTGGCATAATAAAATCTATTATGAAAACATTCCACACCCCACTTTGGAGAGTGGTGTCTGGGGTCTTAAATGCTAGCAAGCGGCCATCTAAGATGCATCAAATGGTCTAAACCCACCTGGATCAAAGAAGAATGAAGAACACCAAGGACACAAGGTAATTATGAGCCAAGAAACAGAAAGGGCCACATAAACCAGAAACTACATCAGCCTGAGACCAGAAGAACTAGATGATGCCTGGCTACAACCGATGACTGCCCTGACAGGGAACACAACAGAGAACCCCTGAGTTAGCAGGCAAGCAGTGGGATGTGGACGCCAAATTCTCATAACAAGACCAGACTTAATGGTCTGACTGAGACTAGAAGAACCCCGCTGGTCATAGCCCCCAGACCTTCTGTTGGCCCAGGACAGGCACCATTCCCAAAGCCAACTCCTCGGACAGGGATTAGACTAGACAATGGGTTGGAGAGGGATGCTGGTGAGAAGTAAACTTCCTAGAAAAGGTGGACACTTGAGATTATGTTGGAGTCTCCTCCCCAGAGGGGAGATGAGAGTGTAGAGGGGGTTAGAAGCTGGCGAAAAGGACACTAAAAGAGAGGGTGGAGGGGGGGACCGAGCTGTCTCATCAGGGGGAAAGCAACTGGGAATATGTAGCAAGATGTATATAATATTTTGTGTGAGAGACTGACTTGATTTGTAAACTTTCACTTAAAGCACAATAAAAATTAAAAAAAAAAAGAAATAAAGGACACATTGCATTGGGAGAGTCTACCAAAGATCTCTCAAAAGTATTACAAAACAAAGATGTCATTTTGAGGACTAAGGTGTGCCTCGCCCAATCTATGGTGTTTTCAATATACTGATATGCATGTGAAAGCTAGATAGTGAATAAGGAAAACCAAAGAAGAATTGATGACTTTGAAGTATGGTTGGAGGAAGAATATTGAATATACCATGGACTGCCAAAATAAGGAACAAATCTGTCTTGGCAGAAGAACAGCCAGAATGGTCCTTAGAAGTGAGGATGTCAAGACTTCATCTCACATACTTTGGACATGTTATAAGGAGGGACCAGTACCAGGAAAAGGACATCATTCTTGGTAAATAGAGGGTCTGAGAAAAAGAAGAAGACCCACAGTGAAAAGGACTGACACAGTGGCTACAACAAAGGGCTGAAGCATAACAACAATTATGAGAATGGCACAGGACCTAGCAGTGTTTCGTTGTGTTGAATAAACAGTTATTATGAGTCAGAACTGTACCTAACACCTAACAACATACTCTATAACCCATTTCCATTGAGTCGGTTCTGACTCATAGCCACTCTGTCCAATATGAGTTTCAAAGGGAGGCTCGTAGATTCGAATTGCCGACCTTTTGGTTAGCAGCTGTTGTTCTTAACCCCTGTTCCACCAGGGCTATAAAATGAACATGAATACAGCTTTAAAAATAGATAATAATGATTGATAGAAAAACAAGCAAAAGATATTCCACTGCAAAATCAGTGTCCCCTCAAAAAAGTAATCGATTACTAGAAAAGAAAAAAATAAAAGTTTCCAAAATAAAATTTTCCATAAATAGAAAATGTGAATCTATAGTTTGAGAAAAGATACCAGTTAAAGGAAAAAGTGACACACAAAAAATCAATATATCAAGTACTAAAATATGATCTAGTAAATTTTACTGCACTTTGAGTAAATAGGAAAAAATATCCTTGGGGAATCCAGGCTTAAAAACAAAATAAAATTATCTGGCAGGGGGAATAAAATTATTCCAGGCTACTAATGCTATAGGGTCCTAGGAGTCAGAATTGACTAGATGACAAAAGGGTTTTTTTTTTTTTTTTTTTGAGGGAGCTCCTTTATAGCATCATCATTTAACACTGGAAGACGGAGAACTGTACTTATAACATCTTCAAAGAAGGAACATATAATCCAAATATTTTATGCCTATTTATTTAAAAGTCAAGGCAACCATGGCAAAAGAACTGATGGTGGACATTGAATTAATTTACCTGAATGCCTAAGACAACAACAAATGTGGTGATTGTGGTTATACTATGAAAACATTATGTGCCTTGAAAAGTAGAAATGAGACATCTAAAATTGTAGAAAGAGGAAACCAATGGGAAATCTGTGGTGAGTAAGATGATTGTCTCATCCGTTATAGATGGAGATTAAACGATGCCATTTAATGATATAAATCAAGTTACAAAGGTATATTTTAATATATAAAGCTAAACAACAAAAATAACAATCAAGTAAAATTGGGAAAGAAAGGCAATAAAAGGGAAAGACAACGAAGTAGAAATATTGAATCATGTCATTATTGACAGCAGGAAGTTAATCAACACTTTCTAAAAAAGGATGATTAAATTTGTTACATAAAGATAGAATTATAAATGTATAGAAACTAGGAATCATGAATGATGCAAAAAAAATACTTAAGGGTGATGGAAAAGGTTGGAAATGAGTAATGGAAATGAGTTTGCTCAACATGATGGATACAATTAATGTCATTAAATTTCACATGTGAAAAATGCTGAAGTGGCAAGGGTTTGTTACAAATATATTTACCACAAGAAAAAAAAATCATATAAAAGAAACAATGAACAGGATAAGCCAAACATAAAATTGGAATAGTAAGATCAAAACATATGTCGAACCACTAAATGTAAACAGACTGCATTCATTTATTAAAAGAAAGAATTTCTCAGATTGGACTACAAAGCACAAAATACTGTAATAAGCAGAACATTCTTAGTACAAAGTTAGCTATATTGGTTAAAATTAATAAATGGGTGTCCTATTTACCTAGTGTTGTTGTAACAGAAATACCACGAGTAGGTGGTCTTAAAGAACAAAAAATAATTTTCTCACAGTTTTGGAGGTGAAAAGTTCAAATCAGGGTCTCAGCTATGCGATTCCTTCCATGAGCCTCTCCTACTTTGTGGTGTCTGCCAGCAATCCTTGGCATTCTTTACTGGTTCTTGGTTTTCCTTGGCATCTGTCTGCATAGTCTGTCTTCCTCTTCTTCCTGTGTATCCCTGAGCCCATTCTGCTTTTTTTGTATAACTCAGAAGTGGTTAGGATTATGATCAACTCTACACTGGTATGACCTCACTAACATAACAAAAGGAAAACCTTATTTCCGAACAGGATCAAATCCACAGGTACAGGGGCCAGGAATTCAACACATACTTTCTGAAGACACGACTTAGCGTATAGCAATGGGCAAAGCATATCATGCAAACTCAACAAATAAAAAGCAAGAGTCTTCATCTTAACATTGGGTAACGTTGAATTCGTGGTAATTTTTTTAACATGAAAAAGAAAAACAATAATGATAAAAATCACAATAAGTAATATAATATGTATAAATCTACATAGAAAAGAACTAGAAGCACAATAGTAGCAGCACACTTTTAAGAGTTATTCCTCAGTCTATGACAGATCCATAAGACCGAAAATAAATAAGGACCAAAGAAACTAAATTATAGGATTTAAACAATCTATTAATATGAATGGAGTCCTGGTGGTGTGGCGGTTAAGTGATCAGCTCCTAACCAAAAGGTCAGCAGTTTGCATCCACCAGGTGCTCCTTGGAAACCCCCCGCTGTTGTATAGGGTGGTTATGAGTCCAAACAGACTCGACAGCAACAGGTTTGGTTTGGTGGGTAATGATATGAATTTTATTGTATATTCTTTATCACATAGAGAGATAGGTAGGTAGATGTAGATATATATAAATATAAAGGAGAGAACACATCTTCTTTTCAAACGCCTAAATAATATTCACAAATTGACCATGTGTTGATCTCCAAAGAACAGGTCAATTAACTCCAAAGAGTAAAAGTAGTAGGATCTCAATACAACAAAGTAGAAATTAGTAGCAAAGAAAGAGGAACAATCTTTCTACCAGAAAATGTCAAATTTCTGTCTTATACATCTCTTGGCTAGAAGAGGAAATTAAACTAAACTTGCAAATGATCTAGAAATTACATCAATGAAAACATGCTTCTGAATCTATAGCTACACAACAAAAATAGTGTTCAGCAGCAACATAATACATAAAATCAAACGCCATAAGCCATCCAAGTTAAAACGCTTTGAAAAATGTAAGGAGAGGAGAAAACAAGTAAGAAACAAAAATAACAATCAAAATTGAGAAAGACAGGCAATGAAAGGGAGAACCTTAAAGGAAATGGAAATATTGAATTATGTCGTTACTGACAGCAGGGAGTAGTTCTAGAAAACTGCACAAACCACTTCCCAGTTAAGAAATAAAGTTGTCCAAGAGTTACTACAAAGAAAGCACTAGGCCCGGAGGGTTTCATAGGGGAATTATTTCAAAACTTCAGCTAAAAGATAAATGCAATTAAACTTCATTTGTTTAGAGCATAGAAAAAAAAGGAACTTTTCCCACACCTTGTAGAACACACACCTCATTGACATCAAAACCACATTATATACACAAAAGAAAACTACAGAACAATCTTATTCAAGCATATTAAAACAACTAGCAAAATTCAGAAGTTCAATTTAAAACAGTAAACCAAGTACGGTTTACTTTAGGGATGACAGTGTGGTTAAATATTAAGATATTTATAAATAAATCAATGTATTTGGCAAGTCAAAAGAAACAATCTCATAAATCTCACTAGATGTAAAAAACACATTTAATAAAATCCAACATCAATTCTAGATTTTAAAAATCATAATAAATAGGATAGCTCTATATGATTATGCAAAATATGATTTAGATATGTATACATGCCAATATTCTCTTTAAAATCAATAATAAAGCAAAAAATTTGCTATTAACATGTTGATCACAATTTTTTCTGGAGGTATTAGCCAATGAATTTAAGCAACATATTGAGAATTAATTGAAAAATAAAAATTGAAAAGGAGAATTATGTTAAATAATAAAATTATAATATATATTTCCTTGGAAAATCCAGAAGAATCCATTGAAAGATTGTAATAAATGATAAAAAAAAAAAAAAAGCAGAAGGCTGGGTAAAAAATTGATGCATAGGAATAAACAGGATTCTCATCTGGACCATAGCTAGGTGAAAGAATAATAAAACCTCAAAAATAAAACCCAAAACTTAACAAGAAACATATAAGACTGTTTGAAGAAAATTTTGCATGCACTGAGAAACCATGGTGGCATAGTGGTTAAGAGCTATGGCTGCTAACCGAAAGGTCAGCAGTCTGAATCCACCAGGTGCTCCTTGGAAACTCTATGGGGCAGTTCTACTCTGTTGTATAGGTTTGCTATGAGTCAGAATGGACTCGATGGCAAAGGGTTTGGTTTTTTGGCAGGGGGAGAAACACAAAAGAAACCTTTAGCACAAGGAGAGACACAGTCTTGGAAAAGAAAATGCAACATTATGAGAATTTCAGTTCTCCCTTAAATTATAGTTTAATGTGATCCCAATAAGAATACCAAGAACACAATTTTGGAAAATAGACAAACAAATTCAAAGTTAAAATAGGAATAAAATTGCCAGAAATATTCTAAAGATAGAGACAGAAAGCAAAAAAGAGACAGGGAATTGTTTCCCTAGCACTATCATTTTAAAGTTACAATAATTAAAACAACATGATACTAAACAGAAAGGCACTTTATACTGTTAAGCAACAGAAGCATTGTTATTTTTACATTATTGTTATTGAATTTTTATAAATGTGTAGTCAAAAGGTCTTTTCTAATGAAAAATACAATTCAGATATATATAAAAAAAATACAAATTGAGGAAAGAATATTTATGAACAGCAGCATTTCACCCGAACTGTTGTTCTGAGGTGCCATCGAGTTGATTCCCACTCATAGCGGCCCTCTTATAACGGACCGAAACGTTGCCCAGGCCTATGCCATCCTCACAACAGTAGGTATGGTTGAGCCCGTGGTTGCAGCCACAGTGTCAATTTATCTCCTTGAAGTTCTTCCCCTTTTTTTTTTTTTTTTTGCTGGCCTTCTACTTTACTAAGCATGATGTCCTTCTCCAGTGATTGGTCCCTCTTGATAACATGTCCAAAGTAAGGGAGAAAAAGTCTCTCCATCCTTGCTTCTAAGGAGCATTCCGGCTGCTTTTCTTCTAAGACAGACTTGTCCCTTCTCCTGGCAGTCCATGGTATATTCAGTATTCTTCCCCAACACCATAATTCAAATGCACTAATTTTTTTTAATTGTATTTTAGATGGATGTTTACAGAACAAACTAGCTTCTCATTAAACAGTCAGTACACATACTGTTTTATGTCACTGGTTAACAGCCCCACAACATGTCAACACTCTCCCTTCTCAAACTTGTGTTCCCTATTACCAGCTTTCCTGTCCCCTCCTGCCTTCAAGTCCTTGCCCCTGGGATTGTGTTCCCCTTCAGTCACTTTTTAAAAAAAAATTTTTTATGGGCCTGTCTAATCTTTAGCTGAAGGGTGAACCTCAGGGGTGACTTCATTACTGAGCTAAAAGGGTGTCCCGGGGCCATACTCTAGGGGTTTCTCCAGTCTCTGTCAGAGCAGTAAATCTAGTCTTCTTTTGTGAGATAGAATTTTGTTCTACATTTTTTCTCCAGCTCTATCCAGGACCCTCTATTTTGATCCCTGTCAGAGCCACCATTTAGTTGTACTGGACTCAGTCTGGTGGAGGCCTTGATAGTTGTGGCCCATTAGTCCTTTGGACTAATCTTACCCTTGTATCTTTAGTTTTATTCATTCTCCCTTGCTCCTGAAGGGGTGAGACCTGTGGAGTATCTTAGTTGGCTGCTCACAAGCTTTTAAGGCCCCAGACGCTACTCACCAAAGTAGAATGAAGAATGTTTTCTTTATAGACTATGTTATGCCAATTGAGCTAGACGTTCCCTGAGACCATGGTCCCCACAGCTCTCAGACCACCAATTTCGTCCCTCAGGAAGTTTGGATGTGTCTATGCAGCTTCCATGACCTTGTCTTGTACAAGTCATGCTGACTTCCCCAGTATTGTGTACGGTCTTACCCTTCACCAAAAAAAAAAAGTTACCACTTAATCGGTTGTCTATTTAACAAATGCACTAATTCTTCTTCATTCTTCCTTTTTTATTGTCCATCTTTCCAATGATAGGAGATGATCAAAAAGACCATTGCTTGGATCAGGCACACCTTACTCATCAAAGTGACATCTTTGCTTTTGAACCTTTAAAGAGGTCTTTTGCAGCAGATTTACTCAATGCAACATATTGTTTGATTTCTCGACTGCTGCTTCCATGGCCATTGATTGTGGATCCAAGTAAAATGAAATCCTTGACAACTTCAATATTTTCTGCCATGATGCTGTTTATTGGTCCAGCTGTGATGCTTTATGTTTTCTTTCCCTTTTTTTTTTTTAATATTCTATTATGTTTTAGGTGAAACTTTACAGAGCAAATTATTTTCTCATTCAACGAATTGTACATAAAGTGTTCCATGACTTTGGTTGCAACCCCCACACTGTATCAGCACTCTCCCTATTTCCGCCTTGGGTTCCCTGTTTCCTTTTGTCTGGTTACCTACCCCTTCCTGCCTTCTTATCTTTTGGACAAATGTTGCCCTTTTGGTTTCGTAAAATTGTTTGTTCTATGGAGCACGTTCTTTTCTGGTTTTTTTTTTTTTTTTTTTAATTGGCCTGTCTGTTGCTTGGCTGAAAGGTGGTTTTTGTTTTCTTTATGTTGAGGCATAATTCATACTGAAAGCTGGAGTCTTTGATCTTCATCAGTAAGCACTTTAAGTCCTCTTCATTTTTGGCAAGTAAGGTTGTGTCATCTGCACGTCACAGGTTGTTAATGAGCCTTCCTCCAATCCTGATGCCAAATTCTTCTTCATATAGACCACCTTCTCAGATTATTTGCTCAGCATACAGATTGAATAAATAACCCTAATATATAGACCTAGAACTAATATATATCTTTTCCAATTTTAAACCACACAGTATCCCCTTGTCCTGCTCGAAAGACTGACTCTTGATCTATGTATGGGTTCCACATGGCCACAATTAAGTGTTCTGGAAGGTCCATTCTTCAAAGTGTTACCTATAATTTCTTATGATCTATACAGTTGAATGGCTTGGCATAGAACCAAATAAAAGGAAGCAAGTGTAAAGAATCAAGGAGAGATGTGATTAAATCAAATTTTCTTCGCAAAGAAGGGGGTGATATTCAGGACATGACCACCTGAAGAATAGTTAAGAAGGTGTGCTCAGGGAAAAGAGAATATTCAAAGACACTCAGAATGAAAGCTGTAATTTCTTTAAGAAAAATTGTTCTATCATTGAATAAAATGGATGATTCAGAGTCACATTCTAAAAGAACATCAAAACTACGATTAGTGAACAGCTATGAATTGGGATATTGTTGTTGAAATCCTGAGAGTTAAATATCAATCAAGATTTTTCATATCAAATGAATAGAAGGGAACTGGTTACATTAAAAGATGTGAAGTTGAGAGAATACTCTGTGAGACGTTGCACATTATGTGTTCCTTCATCCAGGAACTTAGTTTCACACACGATATGCCCTTACTTTTTTCAGACTGGACACACGATAACAAAAATGAGGTTATATAGTAGAGGAGGTGATAGGGTTTTTGTTTGTTTTTTTGTTCGTTTTGATTTGTGTTTGTTTTTCCTTTTTGTTGGTTTGTTTTCATCAAAGAGCTAATGCTGTTAAGTCACAAATCTTCAGCACTGACTCTCTCAATACGTCTTTGCAAAATGGAGAACAAGGTTTCTGTAAACGCTTTTCAGTGGCATCTCTGTCAGTTCCATGTCTAACCCCTAACACTCTTTGCAGGCTGGTTGGATGCCTAATACATGGCGTTAAGTTCTATACTGACAGGCTGGGGTCTGCTCCTCATTCTGAAAGCTTTTCTGGCTGTTTGGTTGTGATAATCTTGAGCCAATCATCTTATTGCTGCTTAAAATCTCATGTGATCAAACCAAACCAAACCTGTTGCTGTTGAGTCAAGTCCTACTCAGGTCTCAGGTTTCTTTTATTATAACTGATAGGAACTGCTACAGAAGGACTTTCAGAAAATTTGGTTGAGAATACTGTTACTAAATACATACATACATACATACATACATACATACATACATATATATATATACAGGGTAGCTATGAGTTGGAATCAACTGGATGGCAATGGGTTTTTTTATATATATATATATATATCCAGTTTTCCACACTCTTTGCTATCTTGGTAATAATGCAGGCAGATTTCATCTCCTTTGTGTGCCAGGCACCAGTGTGGTTCCCTTTCAAAATAAAACCAAATCATAAGATTTTTCCCAAACATGGGAAGGCTCCTTAAATGAAGTTTGGTCTTCGGTACACATAATGGTTCATTTCGACACTGCTTCCTTGTCACAACCAATGATGTAGAAGCAAGCTGATGGGACTCTAAATGCAACACAGCAGAAAATATCCTGCTGGGGAGTTCTCCTGAACTTACTTGTCGAATTAGAGAAGCGTTATAGTTTAAGACTTTATTTCATTCAGTGAGCAGCGCCTATATCCTTTATTTTTGTTCATTAGTAATATTTTTTTAATTGTGTTTTTTTTTTTTAATTTTATTGAGGTACAATTTATATACAATAAAAGGCATAGATGTTACATGGACATTTCAATGAGTTTTGACAAATGCAATGTACCACTACAATCAAGATGGAGAACACTTCCTTCACCCCAGAAAGTTCCCTCATTCTGCTTTGCAAGCAATCTTCATCACCAATCAAGGAAGGACTTTTCTGATATCTATCATTATAGCTTCCTTTTTTCTATTCATGGACTTCACATAACTGGATTCATGGAATATACACACTTACGTGTCTGGCTTCTTTCTCTCCGTGTAATTTTTCGTTAACCTTTCAACTTAAGTTTTAGATTTACAGAAAAAGTGTGAAGACCGTGCAGAGAGTTTCCATATACCCCACACCCCGTCTCCTCTTTTATAAACATCTTAACATTAATATAGTACAGTTGTCACAATTAACAAACCAATGTTGATGCATTATTATTAAGTAAAATCCATACATGCAGATTTCCTTAGCTTTTACCCTTAATGTTGCTTTGGGTTTGTTTGTTCGTTTGTTTTTGTTTTGCTGTTTTTGTTGTTCCAGAAACTCATACAAAACATATTATATTGCATTTAGTTATCATAGCATAATTTTTTTTATACTCATCCACGCTGTTGTTTACGTGTGTAGATTGTTCAACTTTATTGCTATGTTGTATTCTATCGTGTGAACACACCGAAAGTTGTTGTTACATATACACCATTTCCAGTCTTTGGATGTTATGAATAAAGCTGCTATGAGCATTCCTGTACAAAGCTTTTTATGAACATATGTTTACTTTTCTCTGAGATAGCTATCTCTGAATATTTACCCAATATTCAAAGTTATTGTACTATTTTATACTCCCACCGGTAATGTATAAGAACTCCAGTTGTTTCAATTGTTATGGCCAGTGTTTTTAATTTTAGCCATTCTTGTGAGTGTGTACTGGCATGCCATTGTGGTTTTAATTTGCATTTCCTTGACAAGGAATGTTCTTCTAGTGAGCCTTCTGTCCATTTTTTTATTGGTTGGTTGTCTTTTTATGATTAAGTTCAGGTGTTCTTTATATTTTTTGATCACAAGTTATTTGTTCAATCTGTATATTTTCTCCCAGCCATTGGCTTGCAGGTTTCTTTTAATAGTTTCTTTTGAAGAACAGAAAATTTTAATTTTGGTAAAGTCCAACTTATATCTGTGTTTTCTTTTATGCTTAGTGCTTTTTGAGTCCTTTGCAAGGAATCTTTGCCTACCCCAAGGTTGTGAAAATATACTCCTATGCTTTCTTCTGTAAGTATCATGTCTTTAGCTTTTATGTTTTGGTTTGTAATCTATCTTAAACTAACATTTATATGTGGTGTGAGATAAGTGTTAAGGCTCACTTTTTCCCATACAGTTTTCCAGTTGTTCCAGTACCATTTTTTTTTTAAAGATTGTGCTTTCCCTACTGAGTTATCTTGGAGCTTTTGTCAAAAATTCACTTAAACCTCTTTCTGAACTCTCTACTTTCTTGTATTGTCTAATTGATCTGTTTGTCTACACTTACACCAATACCACACTGTCCTGATTGCTGTAGCTTTACACTATAGTTTGAAATTAGGCAGTGTGAATCCTTTAACTTTTTAAAAACTGTTTTAAAGTTTCTAAGCCCTTTGACCTTACCCATAGGTTAGAATCAATTTGTCAATTTCTCAGGAGAAAGAAAAAAAAAAAACCTGCTGAAGTTTTCATTAGAATTTTACTGAATCTATATTTTTTATAGACCAATTAGGGAATAATTGACATTTTAACAATATTTTTATTAGAAAATATGTAATTCCTTTCTTTTTTTAGGTTTTCTTTATCAAGAATTTTTAGTATGAGAATGAAGACATTGTGCATCATTGATTAAATTTATTGTACATTTTTAAAGTTAGCCATCTTGTTTATAAATCAAAATTGTTTGATGATAATTAGAAGGATATGATACATTTTTATCAGAAACAAAAGTGATTTTCAAATGAGGTTGGCCAAAAGAATAGATGCATGACATTCTTAAAAGGCACATTGGAATGTGGGAAGAAAGGTCATATTTATTTAGAACAAAAGTTGATTGTTATAATCACTGTATCTATAAACCCTTCTTCACTATACCCCCAGCTCTCAGGTCATTAAGGATTACCGAATAGGACTTAAGTTTTCTTCTTTTTAATATGTTTACTTGTTCATAGATGAAGTACCTTTAACAGGTCAAAAACCGTACTGGTCTCTGGAAACACAAAAATAAATGGAAAATAAAAATGCACACTTCTTGCTGTCAAGGTATTGAGATTCTAGTGTGAGAATGAGGGAAGTAAACTGCAAATTACCTTGGAAATGATATGAATGATTTATAGTGACATAGAGGGTGCTAGACCTCTTAAGAATGTGTAGTAGAGACAATGCTGATCACTAAACTGCCTCCTGTCATGGGTTGAATTTTGTCCCCCCAAAATATTTGCCAAGTTGGCTAGGTCATGATTCCCAACATTGTATGGTTGCCCTCCATTTTATGATCTGATGTAATTGTCCTATGTGTTGTAAATCCTAATCTCTGCCTGTGATTAATGAGGCAATATTAGATTGTGTTAAAGAGGATTAGAGTAAGATGTATCATTCTTACTCAGGTCACAGCCCTGATTCAATGCAAGGGGAAGTTTCCCTGAGGTTTGGCCTGTGTCACCTTTTATCTTAAAAGAGATAAAGGGAGAGAAAAATGAGCAGAGAGATAGGGACTTCAGGCCACCAAGCAAGAAGTGTCAGAAGCTGAGCACGTCATTTGGACCTGGTGTCCCTGCTCCAAGAAGCTCCTAGACCAGGGGACGTTTGATAACAAGGGCTTTCCCTCAGAACTGATAAAGACAGAAAGCCTTCCCTGGGAGCTGGTGCCCTGAATTCAGACTTTTAGCTTCCTAAACTGCTAGAGAATAAATTTCTGTTTATTAAAGCCATCCACTTCTGGTATTTCTGTTATAATAGCACTAGATAACTAAGACCCCTTGCACGTAGTCATATGAGGCCATGTGGCTGTTTCAGGTGGAAGTGACAGGTGACACTTCCTAACTGTTCCCTAATGGTCCTCCATTTCCCTTGTGTCTGCTTGGAAAGCAGATTCCTCACAAGTTAACCTTGTAAACCATTGGTTACTGTTGGTAGCCTCTCCACGAGCTTGGTCCCTAAATGATCCCACGTAGGACGACCGCCCTTTCACGGTCTGTGTCTTCATTTAAGATTGTTACATCAGAGGAAAAAGTTTCTGTTATACTTGAAAAATTACTTATTTTTTGAGCCTATTTTTATAATGGCTAACCTTGCTTAACTAATAACAGATATGGACCATTGTTTCTCTTCTCACATAAGAATATTTTTTCTTTTCAACCCACTTGGTTAAATCTCAGATGGGGAAAGAGCTTATTATTTAATTAATGCTCCATATCTGCGCACAAGCTAATAAGCCCTTCTGTTGAAAAATGACAGAAGAAAGCTGATTATAAAACCTGTTATATATCCTCTCATGTTTTCTTCTAATTTAAAAGTGTTATTATTTTTTTCGTTTGACCCTCCCAGCAATCTCATGATATTCCTAGATCTTACTAACATTGTAATACCAATGTGGAGATGAAATTGCTCACCTGTTATGTGACTTAAAGCCAAACTACCAGAAAAGAGTGGCGCTGGCACATAAACTTTGAGATTCTGACTGTACCACCTAAACTGGAAAAAAAAAAAAAAAAAATGCCTAAAGAACAGCGCAAAATATTCCAAATTATCTAAGCGGTCCTTAAAAATGAGAAAACGAAATAGACATATACACTTACAACTGGTCTCAGTGTTTCTTGATTTCCAAACCCAGCTGTTGGCAGAAAACACTAAATGTTAATTAATACTATCTTAAAAAAAAAAAAAATTGCTGTCAATTCCGACTCATAGCAATCCTATAGGACAGAGTAGAACTGACCCATAGGGTTTCCAAGGAGCAGCTGGTAAATTCAAACTTCTGACTTTTTGGTTAGCAGTTGTAGCTCTTAACCATTGTGCCACCAAGGCTCCCATACTACCTTAGTTCCCCCAAATTCAATATTTAATCACTGTGGTGCAGTGAATTACTTAACGTGATCCCTCTAGCCATGGAAGGTCTTGTAACTCCCACAAAATGATTGGGTGGCACTACGTAAATAAGGTGCTTGTGGCCCACTCAGGGAATTGTACAGCTTGCTGCTAATACAAATAAGATGTATGGAACTCTACTGGGTAAACAAGGCGAGGCCTCTGGTCGTTTCTGTGTCCTTCTGTCCCTCATTGCATCTGATATGAAGAGTCTATCATGTGTGGTATGATTCATGGCCTGTCCCTCATTACATCTGATATGAAGAGTCTATCCCGTGTGGTATGATTCACAGCCTGTTCTGTCCTTCCATCATGATCTGGCACTGATTCCCTGCTGGGTTGGTTCTTCCTCCCTTTTTTGTCTGTTTTGTTCACCAAAGGATCTGAAACATCTAGAGCTGTGTCTGACACAAAGTCAGTGCACAATAAATATTCGTTGAATAATTGAACAAATTTATGCTTCCCTTCTACTCAGATGCCACCCAAAGAGAAAGCGAGGAGAAAAGGGAGAGAGAAAAAGCAGTGAAGGAGTCAGTTCTGGCAGCTGATCCTCTGTAACCCTCTCCTACAATGACACTTTGCTCATTACCAATGACCCTCTGGTGTATTTGTCACCCAACACTCAGCAATTACCAAAAATCTAGATAGGGTGTTCAGAAAACCCACACCAACAGCTTAGAGGCATGATTTTACAGAAAATATCCAAATCACAAGGCTGGGACTAATAAAATATTTTTCTGGTTAGAATTCATAAAACATTCTTAATTGCATTTTTGGGATTTGTTACATCTCATGTAACAAGATTTACTGGAAATTGTGTAGATTATTTGGAACCTAAAACTTTGTCTAACACAAAGCCTGCTTCCAAGAGAAAAGTCTATGTTTCTTCTGTCTAGAATATTTTGTGGTTAGTTATTTTAGCCGCAGAATGTACCTTTTAGTAAAACAAGAATGTACCTGGGGCTTTTAAAGAATCTGCCTTCATTTAGATAAGAGCATTTAGAATGTAATATGCTTTATAATACCAGCACTTCCCCCACTTGAGCAGGAATGAATGTTTATGTCTCCTACAGGTCATCTAAAGACAGTGAGAAGGCTACTCCGGAGGTACACACACTTTGCCTCTGCATGCCTGTGCAGCCAGTGTCAGGAAAATGAGAAACAAACGGCCTTCAATGAGATAACGCCCAAAGTGTCTCTGTGTTCCTTCTACAGCTTCTAAAGGTCATCAGAAGTAGGAATAAAGAAGCCACTAACATCTGATATTTGATCCCTCTCAACTTATTCACCCCCAGGGCTTTATGCTCCCAACAAAGAGCTAAATTTTCTTTCTTTTCTGTGGCAAAGGACTTTTCTTACTTAGTGTATTTATCAAGGCAATCCAGAGAAACAGAGACAGTAGGAGATATCTATATCGATATTTGGAGAAATAGAAAGATTAATTTAAGGAATTGGCTCACGCAGTTGTGGGAGACCGACAAATCCGAAATCTGTAGCTCAGGTGACAGGCTGGAAACTCTGGTAGAATGTCTATTTACAGCCTTGGGGCAGACTAATTCTCCTTCTTGAAGCCTCAGTATTTGGCTCTTTAGGCCTTCAACTGGTTGGAAGAGGCCCACCCACATTAGGGAGGGCAGTGTGCTTTATTTAAGATCAACTGATTTAAATGTTAATTACATGTAAATGCCTTCATAGCAACATTTAAACTACTGTTTGTTTGACCAGACTACTGGGTACCATAGACTAACCTAGTTAATACAAAAAATTTACCCTCTCTACTTAATATATTATTTTCTTTCTACTCTTCACTTAGGCTTACAGTAAAATTTCCAGACCTGGTTTCCAAGAACAACCCTTAATACATAAAGAAGAAGGTTTTGTTTTATTTTCTATTTAGAAAAAAATTTCCTCCCTCAATAAGTTTTCTACACTATGTATTTCTATGTACTCATAAAAATTTAATTTATAATTTAGAACTAAAGAAATGACCCCTGTGTTCTAGAGTATATAAATTTACCCTTCCATTAAACTAATGAATCAGAGCAGCAAGGTTTATTGAGAATAAAAAGAAATCGGCTTCATATCTCAAAAATATGATCCTTGTTATATCAATAACAAAGAAAAGTCACAGGAAAAGTGGTAAAATCTAGGCGGTTATATAGGAACTTTTTGTGTGAAAATTTGGAGAGTGTTGCTATAAAAGGTGGACAGTAGGATAAATTACCAAGGAGGAACACCATAAAATAAATAAATTGAAGAGATAAAATCTGAGAAAGCAAACAAGAATTAGAAGCATCTTGCAGAGGTCATAAAAGAAAATAAAAAACTATTATTTTAAAATGCCAGGGTAGGATATGTTACTGCAATTTTAGAAGACAGGAGGCATGTAAATTTTGGTAGCAATTTTTGTGATGCCAGCACCCTGTAAAATTCTTTTAACAGCTCTACAAGTTGTATAAAGTGGCATATAATAAAAATATAATAAATCATTGAGAAGCATCTAGTATCATTGTCAAGTTTCTTCTATAATTCCCACTTACTCAGTATTTTATTTTTTGTTTAGATTGTACTGAGTCCCTATTATCTTTGGTATCAGACTGTATCTACTTGACTACGGCTTCCATTAGACGGATGAAAAATGAATTTAAGTAATAAAGTTTTTTTTGGTCACTATTATTTAAAAAAAAAGAAAGAAAAAAAGTGACTTCTGTTTGTTCTAGGAACTTTACTGAACCAGATGTACTGAATGGATGGACGTTCAGTGGCCCAAATACAAAGCTTCACTTTAGTAACCAAACAGAACCATTTCTGTCATTCACAGTTAGAGGGATCCTAATATAAATGATTACAATCTGCATGGCATGTTTTGCTTTCACAGTATATAAAGCAGCTTATAAACACAAGGTAGCTTTGTTTTGTGAACTTATCTGCAATTAGGGAATTCAAATTTACTGGCCTTTTGAAATGACATACATAGAAAAGTTTCCAATGGTTTATATTCAATTTTTACAGAGCAATATTTACAAATTATTCAGAGTTCACCACATCCCTAAGCTTTGATACAGTGGCTATACATTATCAAGATATACTAAATTAAAAGACAAACATCAACATATTCTCAAAAGTTTGACAAATTGTCTGAACTGTCTTGGATCAACTCTCTGAGTTCATGCAGCCTTGAAAACTACTGTATAAGATGGTACATTTTTCACTACTTCAACAAATCCAATCTGAAATTACTTGTATATTAAATACACCCACAATTCTATGAAATTCAATGTTCCGATAATTAAAATTCAGTTTTGAATGTTTTCTGACATTAACTAAAAAAAAAAACAAAAACTTGTTAAACCTATTGCTGTCGAGTTGATTGCTCCTCACAGCGACCTGACAGTACAGAGTAGAACTGCTCCATAGGGTTTCCAAGGAGCAGCTGGTGGATCCCAACTGCTGACCTTTCGGTTGGTACCTGAGTTCTTAACCACTGTGCTACCAGGTCTCCTTTCTGACATTAACCAAAAAAAAAAAAAACCCGCTTCCCTGGAATCCATTCTGACTCATGGTGACCCTATAGGACAGAGTAGAACTGCTCCCATAGAGTTTCCAAGCAGCACCTGGTAGATTTAAAAAGATGTCATTTTGGTTAGCAGTGGTAGCTCTTAACCACTACATCACCAGGGTTTTCCTTTTGGTATCAGAAGAATGAAACAAAGATGTTGAGTTGATTTCCACAAATTTAACTTCTTCAGTGACTCCAGTAAGACACTAACTAACCCATCTTTTGTCTTAATAGTTACCTATTGGTAAGTGGTGATTTTGATATTGAGGAGCAAGAATTTAAATGATTGACAAGCTTATAAACCCATGGGTTTGCTAGGAGTCCAGATCCACTCAATGACGATTTTTTTTTTAAGGAAGAAATAAATGAAAAAATGAATTTCAATGTTAATAACTTGTAAGAATTTTAAGAAAGCCAATTCTAATCATCCTATAATCGAGCCATTTAAAAGAAGGACTTGGTAAGCAACAAATTCAGTGTTGAATTCCATTTTTGAAAGGTGATTCCTTTAATAGATGATAATCACAAAAGAATGTTTAAAGGAATTCGACGGAGCCGATATACTGAAGAAATGATGAGTGAAGAAAGGAATCTCCTTAATTTAAGCGGCTATTACTTTTTTCTTCCAATCTGAGGAAGGGCATGATACCAAAGATGAGAAAACATAAACTTGATGAGAGGTTAGGTTGCTATGATTGCAGCAGACACGTCAGCTTTCACCAAGGTGATGCTAGTTGTTAAAGGAATGATATGAACAAAAAACAGAAATCTTAAACGCTAACACTCATTTAACTTGTGAGCGTGGGAAGCAGTAACCAGAAGTACAGAAGGCTGGAGAAGCAAGGAGTTTGACACATGGAATGCTCAGTATACGGACAATATACAAAGTTTTTTGTGTTGAGTATAATACTGCATTTTATTTACTTAAAATTATTCAAAATATTTATTCCAAGTTTTGCTTCCTAAATGACTGTGGCTGCTTTAAATTAAGAACAATGAGGTTATGGAAGTTTTTTTTTTAATGATAATATGTGCTAAAAGGAAGTGAAGTTGAAAAGCAAAATGTATTTAAATGTGGTTTACATTTGTGCGTGTAATCTACTGAAAAATAAACTGAAATTTCACTTGTAATTGCAATCCCTCCCATAAAAGAAACCATGCTTTCTGGAAGAGATAACACTTCCTATTTAAAGTGGTACTCACTTGAGAATTAAAATATCTGAGTTTTAGGCACTTTTAGGTTACTTAACTTTTTTAGTATTTGAATTCTCTGCTAGTAAGCCAAGGAGAAGCATACTTTCACCTCCTGGAAATACTGTAGGGATATATTTTTTAACCAAGAACTTAATATAAAATGTTCTGAAAAAACCCAAACCAAACCCATTTCCGTCAAATCGATTCCGACTGATAATGACCCTATAGGACAGAGTAGAACTGCCCTAGTTTCCAAGAAGTGCCTGGTAGACTTGAACTGCTGACATTTTGGTTAGCAGCCGTAGCACTTAACCACTACACCACCAGAGTTTGCTGTTCTGAAAAAGCATGATGTTATTATTTAATTTTTTTTTACTGAATTCATTTTTCTTTCTTCCTTTACACTCCAAATGCATTTAAAATCTTATTCTGAATGGAATCTGATCTATTATTTTCATACCTAATAAAGGTCTCAAATTGATTCTTTTTTCCATTGCCAAATCTGCTAAATGCTTCCTCTCTACCATTTGAAACCCAAAACTGGATCACTCTCTCATGACTGGTATGATTATATAGCTTTTGAACACATATGTAGGAGTAGGACTCTGAACTACGGACAATTCTCTCATTTAATTTTTCTTTTATTTTCTTTGACAGTAAAAGCTTCTGGAGAGTACAATCAAGATAGTGTATTCATAGATATAACATTAATAGAAGCTTGTTCATAAATGATAACAGTCATAATAGCAAACTGCTTTACCAAGGCATTACACACAGAGAGATAACAACACAATAAATAATTTGTCATTTATCACGCAGCAGAGTTGCAGTAAAAATATGATTTTATAAATGTTCTTACACTAAAAATAAAAACAAAAATGTGAGATCATGCACTTGGGACAAAAGCTGAAAGTGAATTCTAACAGGAAAAAAAGACTAAAATGTTTACGTATTGTCAGAGAAGAGGGGAAGATTCAAACAGAATGGTTTCAGATTAAACCAATTATATTTACCAGCTTAGGAGGGACACAGCATAACCATTATCACTTTACACTGTTGGAATATATACTGTTATCCATTTAAAGGACAGATTCCATTTTCTTTGAGTACCTCTCATATTACAAGGATGGAATGAAATTTATTGTTTGCCTTGATTATAAATAGACAAGAATATTTTAAGCCACATATTCTCAAGAACAGACCAGTTTGATGCCCCAGATAGCAGAGAACTGGGAGCCAGGAAACACTGACTCTAGCCCTGTTTTCATTATTGTCTGTGAAAAATGTATTTAAAAGAATCATCTCATAAATACCCTTCAAGGTACCTCCCAGTCCTGAAATAAAATTTCACTTCATGTGTCAATTTTTCCCATAAGAGTAGAACTATCAGAGTTAGAAGGAGAAAAAACAATAGTAATAATAAAAAAATAGTTTAACATTTTTAATGATGCTTAATTTTTACAAAAGTATTTTCAAAAAGTTGGATCACTTACTAGAATTAAGAATTGTATAATGCTTTAGTGGGGTTTTTCCTAGAGAATAATGTTTACCTCCCCAACATAACTAACCTAAGCAGTGCCTTTATACTTTGTGGTTGAATAGCATATGAGATTTAAACAGTAGCTACTTTCTACATGATTAGGAGAGATGTGTTTGTCATGAGAGTAAAAAAATAAAATTTGTCTGTTAAATTACACATAAATATAAGGTACAAATGTATTTTTAAAATACAGATTAAAATAATCACACTTGCATTGTGTACATACGAAAATACAGTATTTAATATTCAATATACACAGACACATTTATGATAAATGCAACTATTTGGCAATGCCAGTTCTTTCAGGGTTCACTCTGTTCCTGATTTCCATATATATGGAAACAAAAATGCTTCGCTAAAATCTCCTAGCTCTGGCGCACATCTTGAAGCAGTTTGTTAATCTCAGCCACCAGCTCACTGGCATCCATGAGTTCATGCTTCCCATCATTGAGGTGGTTGAGCACATTGTCAAAATCATCTTCCTCGTAGTTTTCAGGGATCTCCTCCATGGCCGGCAGCCACTTTGAAGAAGGCTGCACACTGGAGTGAGTTCCAAGCGGCGGCCCGGAACTGGTGGTTGGATTTTGAAAATGTGTACTGGCTGCCCAGGCCGCCACCCCTTGTGGGTAGCCCACGGTTTTGGTTGGCAAGGGCCCCTTTCGGCGTTCCAGGGAGTTGGATCGGTCCACCTCACTGCACTCTGAGTAGGTGTCCAGGGAAGGGGGTAGAAGGCGCTGGAATACGGTGCTCATTTCTGAGAGCAGAGAGGACGTGCTGGTATCTCCAGTGTCCTCGTCGTTTGGGGAGTCCTTCCCAAAGGTGGAAAAACTCTTCTTCTTCTCACTGGAATCTGCAGGCTGGATGTCGTCCTCGAGACTCTGATGTGGATGCTGCTGCTGGGGCTGTGCTGGGAACTCCTCCCCCGGGATGAACATGTTACTCCTGTAATCAGAAGATGGCGAGGGCAGGGGTGGCATCCAGCACTGGTCGGAGTGGCCCAGGACTCTGCACTCCTCCGTGCAAAGCCTCATAGCTGGACTCAAGGAAAACAGTGGGGATTCATTATTATACTTAGCATGACTCAAAATGAAGAACTCATGAAATTTTTAGAAAGGTAGGTTGAGGCAGTTACAAACTACTATCATGATGCTAATCCATTGCTATAAAAATCCATTACTATACACATTCTAATTTGGAGTTAATTGGGAAGCCAGTTTTATGGACCTCCAAGTCATTTCTGCTGGTGTCTTTTTTTATTTTTACCCTTGTTTATCAAATAAGGAAAGCTGTTACCAACTCACCTATTCCTCACGAGTGTCATAATTGCTACTCAAGTAATGAAAAGGTGGATTGATAACTTATACATGATATTAATGGAAAAAGAACTAGGGTATGAGTGATGAAATAAATGCTGAATACAAATTCTGAAAAATTGAGCTGTAAGGTGAAACCCATAATTTAGGATTCCATCAGGAAACCCTTGAGTAATACTTTGAGTAACTTTCTCAATATTGCAGTCTATGGGACCTACTTTATTTTAATAGAGGCATTGAGAACACAATATAGCTCTTAAAAGTTATTATAGATTATTTATTGACTTATTTTTTTTTAAATATAGAGATAAGAATCCTCAGTTACTGGACATCTGCAGTTATCCTGTTAAGAAGTCTGCTTTTAAAGGTTTGAAAAATATTTATATTCAAATTCATGGAAAAGTCATCCAGAGATGATGAATATGAAAAATCCATTGCTTAGTTTTTCTGGATGTTATGATGCCTCATTGGAATGTGATTGGCCACACTTGTAGAAAATAATAGACAATATGAGAAAAACAGAAAAAATAAAAGGAAAAAAATCTCTAAATATGCCAAATATAAAAACCAAATTATGTAATAACCAGGAAGTGCAAAAATGTACACTCCACAAATCATCCATTCTCTTTCAGTTAGAACTTCAATATCACGATTTTTTGTCTTCAGTATCATTTTAGAGCTAACCTCTGAATGCAGAAAATGCAAAGTGATTCAGATTCTGAAGGAAATTAGATTGATATCAGCAACACATATGAATTCAAAGCTAATTCTGTATGTCTAACTAGTTATGAAAGATTTCTCTTCCACCTAAATTATTGCCTAAATGGATGACCCTTGGAGAATGTCAACTTCCTTGTCAGAGGAAGCAAGTTGTCTATTCTGTTTATTTCTGTATCCCCAGCACTTGGTAGCCTGTCTACATAGAGTAGGCATTCACTATATATTTTCTGAATGAAAATGAAATTAATGTTGACTTTCAGAAAAGGAAATGTAATAGTTGTTGTTTAAAGGTGTAGAAGTCACTACCTTTTCTGGCTTGACCCTTCAAGATAATTTTGTTCTTATCATCAATTCTGGACCTCAATTCTTAACTTATAAGATGATACCTTGAGGAATAAAAGGAGAGTAAGTATTATGTGTTTATGTATATATTAAAAAAAAAAAAAAAGCCAGATTTCTAGGAAGACTAGAAATGTGGAGAAAGTAGGGAAAAGAAAGATGAGGGTGAATACCAATTGCCTGTGAATCACTGCAGGGTACAAGAAAGAGAATAACTGTGTAATTCTGCTATGAGGAAATATTAATTTTAAATAAGCAGGCATGATTTAAGAATAAAAGGATGCCTGCATGTGATGCCTTTATACATTATTACTACTTGGAAATATTTACCAACTGTTGCTTCTCATCATTTAATGTGGACAAAACCAAAAGGAGTTGAAAGTAATTGGAATACCTTAATAGCAATGAGGTTTTTTCAGCAGTGAAACAGCTATCAAAAAAAAAAAAAAAAAAAATTTTTCTTTTCAAGTGGTTAATAAATTTTTTATTTTTCCCTAATTCCCTGGGTCTCTGAAAATGGAAAAGAGGCCTGTCTCTACTGGCTTACTCACATCCTGTCAAAAGGAAGGGGAACAGACCTGATGATAACTCTTCATTTTTTTCCTGGTTTTTAATTCTGTGGTTTTAGGCTTGTGAAGAACTTACTTCTTTGATTGTGTGATTAGCTTTGTTTTGTTTTAATGTTTAAGGATGGAAAAAAAAAAAAAAGAAACAGTACTCAGAGTTCTAATAATCCTGAGCATGACAGAATTTTCTAGAGACCAGAATATAGTGAACATAGATTGAGCAATACAGTCTGTGTGACTTAAATGACAGTTCATGCTCAAAATTATAATTTTAGTCATAGGAATTTATTAAACAAAATGCTGTTTTACAATCTCATCACAATAAATGAATCAGGCATTAAAGTCAAAACAATTTTAAAATGAAAAAATATGAAAAAATGATGAAGAAAGGAACGACAGAGAAAAGGACAGTAAAAATAATGAAGAGGTATTAAGGAAGAGTAGTGATGCAGAAGAGGGCATTTCTCCCACTTTCATAGGTATTTTTTCACATTGTCCCCGGAGACTCAGCTGTTTGGAAACATCTTCCGCTTCTACGTAATTCAGTTCTGCAAAGTTTCTAGACAACCTCTGGGGGATCAAGTGCTCCTGGCAAGTGGTGCAAGTGGCCAATGTTTCTGTAGCTCCTCTGAAAGCCCTGGCAGGTGGTTACGTCTGCCGTAGGATGGGGTGCAGAGGAAGACGTCAACTCTTCTTGGCCACTCTATGCCTGTAAATTGTGTCACTGTACCATACTTTATATGCAAGACAGGAAGCAGAGTATCAACTATATGGAGAAAAAAATGTATGCTTAGCTTCTATCAGGTCCCTGGGTGGCACAAACGATTTGCACTCAGAGGAAACCCTGGTGGCATAGTGGTTAAGTGCTACGGCTGCTAACCTAAAGGTCGGCAGTTCAAATCCACCAGGCACTCCTTGGAAACTCTACGGGGCAGTTCTACTCTGTGCTATAGTGTTGTTATGAGTTGGAATCGACTCCGCAGCAACAGGTTTGGTTTTTTTTGTTTTACTAGGTTAGCGGTTCAAACCCACCCGGCAGTGCCATGGAAGAAAGACTTGTTGATCTGCTTCCATGAAGATTACAGCCAAGAAAACCTTGTGGATCAGTTCTATCTGTAACGCATGGGATTGCCATGAGTCAGAACTGCCTCAATAACAATCGGTATAGCTTCTATCAAGCCGTTAGTCATTGTGGCGATTGATCAGCTATCTATTAAGAGCCTACCATGTGTAAACCCCTATGATGGTCACGGGCCCTTAAATGACTTAACATCTAGTTCAGAGCAAGTGCGGCAAATGAGTTCATAGATGGCCAGCTAAAGTGCCAAAGTGTATGATGTCGAGGGTATTTTAAGAAAGTGGTGGAGGTTGAAATGTTACAAAGAAAGAGCAACTTGAGCCAAACTGCAGATGAACAGAATTTATATGGATAAAGTGAAAAGAAGCAGGTTGTACAGGGAGGAAGGGCAGCATGTGCAAAGAATTGGTGTGTTATGTGAAGAGATGTCTCTGCTATTGCAAATGGTAAAACAAACAAACAAAAATCAGCCTAAGTTGAGTGTTGGGAAACCCTGGTGGTATAGTGGTTAAATGCTATGGCTGCTAACAGAAAGGTTGGCAGTTCGAATCCACCAGGCATTCCTTGCAAACTCTATGGGGCAGTTCTCCTCTGTCCTACAGGGGTCACTATGACTCAGAATTGACTCAGTAGCAATGGGTTGGTTTTTTGGTTAAGCTGAGAGTTAAGAAGCTAACAGTGGGTTTCACTGGCCTTTGAATGCCAAGATAAGTAGTTTAATTTGGGCAACCAAGGCCACTTATTGATTTTTGAGCCCCCAAATGTAAATTAAAAAGTTTTGGGAAGGCCGCTCAGGCAGATATATGGAAAAAAGATTTGAGGAGGGGAAGAGAGAGAATACCAGTGTATGGCGATACAGAAAGCTAACTATAGGAGAAAGGCTAGAACTAGGAAGCTGGCAACGCAAAATGAAAGAACATAGAATTCAAAGGAATGTTTGAAATAAGTAGTAACAGATGATAGATCACTATAAAGTAAAATTGACTCAATTGAGAATGAGTATCACACGAAACAAAATAAAAAAGCTTTTATCAGTCACCTTGGGACAGCTAAAATATTGTAAAAAATAAAGATTTTGCTGGCATATATGTAGTACTGTAGCTCAAAGTTGAATGAGTAACGAAGAAAATATGTTGACAAACATGAGCCAACAGACAAAAATGAACGCTGATTTTACTGCTTAGAATGCAGGGTATTTGTGTGGGAATTAATAGAATCAATGACCAGAAGTGACCCTGTTGGCAGGCAATGTGACATAACATAATCTATATTTAAGCACAGACTAATGCAGAAAATCAGCTGGAATAAGTCCCTTAAGTCCTAAAAATATTCATGCTTTAGGAAACTGTGCTCAATTCTGTTAATGACAGTCATGTGGACTCACATTTTTTCTACTTGGGATATTTCCTGGGAATATAAATTTACAGAGCACAAGTTTTACATCTCAATGCGCCTGCATAAACTGCCAGGGTGAATAATACATTAGAGTATGAGTAAAAGTAATACTCCTCAGAATGCTCATAATTAAGAAAAGGGAGTCCCTGGGCAGTTCAAAGTGTTAAAGCGCTTGGCTGCTAACCAAAAGGCTGGAGGTTCAAGTCCACCTAGAGTACCTTGAAAGAAAGGTCTGGCGATCTAGTTCCAAAAAATTAGCCATTGAAAGCCCTATGGAGCACAGTTCTACTCTGACACAATGGGGTCACCATGAGTTACTGTCAACTGGACAGCTGGTGGTCATCTTTGTATAGATATTCAATATGCACATTTCAGTCTATAACAAATAGTGTTTCTGAATAAAGCTTAAAATATCTTATGGATCACTGGTGATTTCCTGGTACTTTATGCCTCTAGGATAGTCCCACCACAACCCACGTAGAAGCAAGTAGATAATGAGTCTGAAAAATACCTGTTGTAATGCAATATTGTAATTCAATGAAACATATGGTGAAATGGATGCCCACACCACAATTCTGGATTAAGTATGATTGTTTAAATACGGAATTTTTTAAAAAAGATTCTGTATATGGTAAGTAGTGTTATTAGTGATAATAAAAAAAAGTAGACTTGAACTTCAACTTTGAAAATAAATGTAACTTGAAAGGGATATGAAGTCACTAAATGAGCCTCATTAACTGCTTTCTAGAATCTGCCTTTACCTTATTTCCCCAGTGTCTTTATTCTTAACAATTTTTTTTTTCCTGCTAAGTAACTCTTCTACTATGAACGTATCTGATGATGGCAACTTTGAAAATATAGGAAAGAGTAAAAGAGGAGTCTTGACCTTTAAAAAAAAAAAATTAGATACATGATTAGCTATTAGGATTATGTAAGATAAGCACAGGAAACCCTGGTGGCATGGTGGTTAAGTGCTATGGCTGCTAACCAAAGGGTCGGCAGTTTGAATCCACCAGGCACTCATTGGAAACTCTATGGGGCAGTTCTACTCTGTCCTATAGGGTCGCTATGAGTCAGGATCGACATGGCGGCACTGGGTTTGGGTAAGATAAGAATTAAAAAGGATTGTAGGCATCATTTAGTCTCATAAATGGCAAGGTTTTCTAATTAGGAGCAGTTATTTTCTATTCAAGTATGTTTGATAAATTACAATTTAAATGAATGGGCTTCATACAATTTTAAAAATTACTTATTTAATACAGTATTTCCACCATTTTCAGGGAGGAAGGGCTGCATGAGCAAAGGAGTATTCCCATCATTTTTCTTTTCTGTTTTATAAAAGAACGTAGTTTAGTAAACTAAATTATTCAAAATGAGAGCTCAATATTCAAAATGAGGTATCATAGAATCATAGAGATTCACCCAGCTCCCCTGTACAAAGATATAAGCAATAAGACTGACTCTCTTTGAGCAAGTTGACTGGGGACATGTGTATTCCATTAGATTTTAAGAGATTTTTCTTCAAGTGGTTCTAGCCAAACCCAATGAAAACCCAATGCCGTCGAGTCGATTCTGACTCATTTCAAGTGGGTCTAAGAAATTAAAAAAAAAAAAAGACACAGCCGTGAATGTGTAAGCAGAGGCTCTAATGCACCTTTTAGCCCTTTCTGCCACTGCAGTTCCTTCTCATATTTTTTTTCCTGCCTGAGATACATTATCTATTACTGTAATAACATAATGAAATGAAAAATATTTAATAGTCTTTAGAATATGAAAACAGATATGTCACTTAATTTATTTTAAAAAACAAAACAGTTACTTCACATTACTCTCGATAGACTAGAGTTTAAGAGTGTGAAGATGGATTCAGATCTCAGCTCTACCGTGGACAAAGTGCCACCACGTGTCAAAGCACGGTGGGAGGCAGCGCGAGTACAGAACTCAGCAGGGCCCAGCCCCGGGGACGTGCTCTGACACGTTGAGGAGGACCACGGCAATGGCCGCTACTGAAAGTAAGACTGCTGCTGCCATTGTCACCTCTACTTCTACGACTTACGATAGTTATAGCTTCTATTTACTGATTTTTCTTGAATTTCCTTGGCCCTTAGAGGCTCTCTCACGCCTGTTTCCTAAACTCTCTTGACTTCTCTGCATTTAGAAAACAAGAGCTCCGTGGAATTCGGGCAGATAATATAGTGTTGTTCCACTTTTATTTCATTTATCAAATGGTACTCATTTGAGCAGCATTCAGTGGGATTTAGAAATTTAAACAGCCAAAGTAATACTCATGTGTCCTTAAGGGTCCATTTAATACTACAGCTCTTTAGTAACAGGGTTGCTATAATGAGGCCTTCGGTATTCACCCAGCTGGTTCAGAGAGTTTCTACTGCACAATTAGAAAGAACTCTAAGGAAAACATGGCTGATAATTTCATACAATCTCTTCCATATACCTGTGTACTTTATAAACTACTCCCCTGGACCCCTGTTCCTTTTCCACTATAGTGCAGACCTAAAATGAAAGGTGAAAAAATGATTCTGCATTTACCATGTACAAAGCTGCATTCTTGTTCCTATTTTTAGGGTTTAAAGTGTACCATGTCTAGAGTATTTTAATCTCCAATTCTGTGAGTTGGTTTCCATCACAGGAAACGTGTCCTCCAAATTATAGTCCAGTTCACCACCATGCACCAAAACATGTGGTTTGAATAAAAACAACCACCCAGTAATTTTATAGGGTTGCTCAGTGTTCTGTGGAAGTATTCAGTAGGATAGAAAAAAGAGGGGAATGGTTCGGTTTGCTATTCTCCTCGCTCCATCCTTTCCTCCCTGTCCTATTGAGCTCTCATGCTTCCTCCTTCTCCAAGTGCTGCTTAATATGAGCTTGAAGAAGGTAATTTTCAGGTAAGCCAGTTTATGTTTGTTGCCGATAGTATGCAGATTACAAAGAATTCTGTGCAAATGATAAAGAAGAAATAGAGGAATGAAAGAAAATTTACGCTTTACCGGTGCAGCCGATCAGAAAATAAAGATTTATGTGTCACCACCCTCTTACCTGCTGGAATCCTTCCATCTGTAAGGAACAGGTCGCTGAATCCTTCCCCCAGCAGCCTGTCTATTGGAGAGTCTCGCCCCAAGTCATAGTCGCTGTCTCCTGCTTCACTGTCACCACGGCCACTGTCTTTCAAGCTAAATTTGTCCATGTCTTGAAGGGCGTACCTAGAAAGATAAATCAGGTAGAGTTTCTACTTTTCAGCATCCATGTTATTGGAGACTGAATAGTTAACATGAGGATAATTCATACCTATAGCTCCTGGAATATTTGTTTCCTCGAAAGCTTGGCCTTGGCTGATATTGCCCCTGGTGAAGCATTGACAGAAGCTGGGAGACCTGCTGGAAACCAAAGGCACAGTACTGATTCCCGGAAACAAACCTCCAAATACGAGCTTTAAGCAAAGAGAAACACTTACTTGTTATTTTGTTCTAGGCAACTGAATAAGTTATCTCAATTTTAAGGATTTGCATATGCTGGGCTGTGGCAGACAGTACAGCCTGCCACCAAATATAACTGAAATGCATCCCAGTGAGGACAAAAGCTTGAGAATGCCTGATAATTGACAGATACTCTCAAAACAAAAGAGAATGAAACCAGAGGGATCTGGATGATCTAATACAGCTGACGCCAGAAGAGGACTCTGTTTTAAATAACTGGTTGATTTCCTTTATTTATAGTTCAGCTTAAAGTGATCAGTTATAAAAACGCATAGAAAATGCTGTATAATACAACAATCTATCACGTGTAGTTAAAATAATATCAGACATTTTTCACAAGTTGAACAGATATAACATGCACTGAGATGAAATTCTGGGGGTCCTTTTTTATTTTTTTTAATCTTTTTTTAAATCTTTCAGTAGAATAAAGCCAGCCTCTTTGCTTTTTGGCTTCTAATATCTTAACTTGGGAAGTAAGGAGATGCTAATTAGGTAGTCCCTTTCGACTCTCAAATGAACATTTTCTTTTTCTGTAACATACATATTACAGGCAAGTAAATAAGAAAAGCTGAAAATAGTAGGCTATGTATATCCTTGCTATATATATACAATTTAGCTGGCATCATATTTAATTTTGCATATTTTTGGTACTGTTATGTATTTATGGAGGCACTGAAGAACTAATACACAGTTTCTGGGCACTAACAGCTGAGTGCCAGTGCACTGGTGCAGTTAATGATCTTACCTCAACAGCAGGAGTGGCATGGGTGAGTTCTAACGAGAAATTCTCTGGCACGTGGTTCGATGAGATTGTCACCAAACTGTTGAGGGACTGGTGGCTGTTGTGACTCTGCCGGCTGCCCATTTGCCCTCGTTCCAGGGTAGGAGATGAAGATGGAGATGATCTGTGATGAGATCTGATAGGCAGTGTGCCATTTACTGTGGGCACCAATGTAATGTCCCCTTTGTGAATCTGCCTGGATGGCCTTTTTGGGTGGTGCTGGTAAGTTGATTCTGCTACCCTGCAGTTGTAGGATCTAGTGTCTTTCTTTTCTCGGTTACACCTAGTTGCAAACAGCACCATAATCACCAACAATACTGCACAGATTGCTCCTAAGGAAATAATTATAATCATGGAGACATCCAAAGATGCCTGGCTTACTGAGGTCATTGCTGTACTTGTCACAGACTCTGCATATTCAAAAATCACACACTTCAGGAGGACTTTGGTATGCAGCTGAGGATTGCCTTTGTCCTGGATGATGACTGAGAGCTCCCACTCTGTGTAGGGAACAGAATCCATGCTCACATTGGTATGGATGTCACATGATCGTGGATCAATTACGAAGATATTCTCCTCATTACCTGCTACTATGGAGCAGCTAAGTTCCGCATTTACCCCCGAGTCTCTGTCAATTGCCCTTATTCTTGTGACATGAAAGCCACTTTCGGCCCCTTTGGGGATGGTGATTTCTGCAGTATTATTGCGTAGTGCAGGCCCTATAACCACAGGGACGTTGTCATTTTCATCAATGATGGTGAGCACAACCGTGGTATTGCTTACAAGTTGCTTTGGACTCCCTCCATCTCTTGCTTCAACCACAAAAGTGATCTGATTTACTTCTTCATGGTCAAAGATTCTGAGGGCGTAGATGGCTCCATTCGATGGGTCAATGGTTACATATGTAGTTATAGAGCTTCCCAGGATGAAACTCTCCAAAATGGTATATGTAACATGCCCATTTTCTCCTAGATCAGGATCTGTGGCTGAAACGGTGGTGATATATGCCCCCGGCGAGTTATTCTCTGAGATGACAAATTCATATCGGCTTCTCTGGAAGTGGGGTGGATTGTCATTTATATCATTGATTTGGACAGTAAAATGTTTTACTGTAGAGAGACTTGGTGTCCCCTTGTCCTCTGCTATTACAGTCAAACTGTATTCAGATCTCTTTTCTCTATCCAGTGTAGCATTAGTTAAGATTAAATAATTGTTTTCATAAGTCTTCTGAAGTTTAAAGTGACCATGTCCATGAAGCTTACAAACTATTTCTCCATTCAGCCCAGAATCTTTGTCCTGAACCCTGACCAAAGCAACAAATGTGTCAATGGGATCCCCTTCAAAAACATAAGATATTTCTTCTTTTCCAGGAGACATCAGATTTATGTTAATTTCAGGTTTATTGTCATTAACATCCACAACTTTAATTATAATTTTGCAATGAGCCGGGATTGAATTTGGACCCAGATCTTGAGCCTGCACATCGATCTCATAAGATTTGGTGATTTCATAATCCACTTGCTTGAAAAGAGTCAAATAGCCTCTTTCTGAATCAATTTTAAAAGTCTCTATAATTTTGGGAGACACATGACTGCTGAAGGAATATACAATTTTCCCATTAGCGCCCTCATCTGGATCAGTGGCATTCAGATCAAGGAGCAAAGTGCCAACTGGGGAGTTTTCTAAGAGTTGTAATATATAAGACTGCTGCTCAAAAGCAGGGCTGTTGTCATTGGAGTCTGCAATGCTTATTTTTAGTACGGATGAGCCAGACCTCTGAGGCACCCCCATGTCTGAGGCAGTGAGCTGAAGCTCATAGCTTGACTTCAGCTCCCGGTCCAGCTCTCTGACCACTATGAGTTCTGCATACTTGGCTCCATCAGTCCTGGTCCGTACCTCGATATTAAAAAAATCATTGGCAGAGAGCGAGTATGTGTGGAGGGAGTTTTCCCCAACATCTGGATCAAATGCACTATCCAGAGGAATACGAGTCCCGATGGCCGCACTCTCAGATATCTCAATCGGTATGAGAGATCTTGAAAACTGGGGAGAATTGTCATTAATATCCAGGACTTCAACTTCGATATGGAAAAGCTGCAGGTGCTCAGTGGGTAGAGTGATCACATCAAACTCTATGGAGCAGTTCAAGTTTTTCTGGCATAGTTGTTCCCGGTCAATTTTAGCCCCTATGCTGATTTCCCCATTATCTTCACTGACTACTAGTAGAGGAGAATTTCCCCTTTGCATGGCTCGAAAACGAACAGCAGAAGGATTAGGTAGTTTAAATAAAACATCGGCCACATCCTCTGATAGTCTGGCAATTACTGACCCAACCCTCTGTTCCTCATAAATCCTGTATTTCAAATTCTTGCCCAGTACATCGTGGCTGAAAGACACCGTCAAGAGTGCAAAAATGAACCTAAAGCGCATTTTAGTGTTCATTTGGTGCAGCGGTCGGTTTCTGAGATTCCCCTCAGAGAGCTAGTTAAAACAGCAAAGCAATCCTCTCAACTTCCTTTGGCAACTTAAAGCTAGCTACATACGGTACTTGCAACTTGAAAGCGCCTCTTAATAACACAGCACAGGAATTAACAGCTCGCAAACTTTTGTTTTATACACACCGTGTCTCGACCTCCAGATAGGAGCGGCCTGGAGTCCAATCCTTGCATTTGTCAGGCTGTTCGTTCTCTCTCCAAGCAGAGCGTCACCTCCGCGCCTTCCCTCTCGTGTGGTTAGGATCCATCTCCGGCAGGGACCCGCGCAGTCTTCGGTCTATCTCTCCTGGGCGGTTCTCTCTCCCCTTCTCTGCTCGGCAGCAGACTAAACACCAGTGACTGCTGACTCCAGTCTGAAATCTGTACAACTTCACTTCAACTCAGACAAAGCTCCTGCCTGGCGTGTGTTGAATCGCTTCCAGCCAATCAGCGTCCTTCCAAATCAAAGCTGATGGAGTCACCAAGGCGCAGGAGGGCGAGAGGAGAGGGTGGGAGAAGGAAAGAGAAGGAGGAAGGCGAGGGGCGCCGGGAGGGCTGAGGGCGCGCGAGGGAGAGGAGGGGAGAAAGGCTGGGAGGGTGGGGGCGGAGGATGGGAGCAGCTCCTTCACTGCTCCTCCCTCCTCCCCACTCTCCCTCCTCCTTTCAATCTACTACATTCACTTTCTCTGAGCGTGCCACGACAAAGGGGAGACAATTACAGAAGAAAAACTTTAAATCAACTTCTGGTCGCCTTTATTTATATGGCACTTTAAATTGGTCTTTTCTTAATTGCCCTTTCTTCTTCCACAAACATGTAATCATCTTGCTTTTCATGGTATTTAAGTACCGGGTTGCCTTAAAATACCTCTCAGTGCCTTTTGTTGGTGGAGGAATTTAATAAAATTTGAAAACTTGCTTCTAGTTATGCATCCCAGACCACCTCCTTTCCCCCTCCCCCCTCTGGAAATACTTGGATCTTTCTCCTTCTATGAGCACAAGCAGATTTTCTTGGGGCTCTGTTTTAAAGATCAGGACAAATAAAGAGGTTTCATTTTCTGTTTTTCACTCATCATTATTCTTTGAAGATAAGAAAAGGGCTATTTTACACTTTTGATTTCTCTTAATTAGCAAGATTTAAAGGAATACCTCAGAACTGGCAATTAATTAAACATATAGTTGTACCTCATATCACTCATTTCCCTGTGTTTCGGTGCAATTGCCTACAATAATTCTTTCGTATCGTACTTTGAAAAAATTCTGTTCATCTTGGGGAAAAGACATTTCCTGCTTTAGCATGCCGATTTCTACCAAAAGGTGCTATCTCTATGTGATGAGCCTTCACAATGAATACTGAGGGGACATGGACTCCATAGTTTACAAGTCAAATTTTCTATAATGTATGCATGATTTATGGATACACCTTTCAGATATGTATTTTTAAAACCCAAAGCTTGTTTACCTAGAAGAATAAAATGCCTGAGCTGAAAATTGCATTTTGCGTGCATAAAAATGCTAGGAAATATCACAGGAGGCTGAGACTCTATCCAGGTCACAGAAACTGATATGGTGTTCCTATTTGAAAATATGATTATTTATGATATTCTTTCTGCTCTGCAATTCCTTTTCAGTTTATCATTGTGGCTCCAATCTTGCTGGGGTTTTTTCATACCTTTTTGCATTATTCCTCAGCCGTCTTCATCCACTTGCATATTTGCTGTTTCACGTAATTTCACTGTCACACTTTTCCATTTATTTTCCCCTACTCTATTTTGCCCCCCAGAAATAGACTATATATATGTATTCATATATATATATGAAGTAATTTTGTGATTTTTCCACTTTGCTTACTCCCAGCAGAGCTCAGCTAAAGTCACTAAGAAGGTTCTTTCTGGAAAGAAAGCAGAGGAGTCCCAGCATGAGCTCTCCTTTTTAGGCATTCAAAAGCGTTTTATAAGCCATTGTCTTTTTTTCCCCCCTCCAGAAACCGGTGCTGTGTGGCAAATTGTGCAGAATAGAAATGCCTATAATGCATGTATTTAGTACTGGGTCATGCTGATGAACATTCTGTCCCCATGAATAATACTGTTTTACACGTTTGTGGCCCTTTCAAATTGCAGATCCCCAAACCCTATAGGAAAACTACCCCAAGCAACTGGGACTTCAGAAACCCATAGCCATCTGGCCTAGATCTCTTACAATCTGAGCCAATAATTATATCAATTCAGGCTTTCCTGCACCCTTTTGCAAACACCAAAAGAGCAAAGAAAGGAATTAGTGACTATTCAAAGTTGGGGTCAGAATTCAAAGGTAATCTAATTCTTTTAGTTTTAGGAAAGTTTTCTTCATGAATTTGATGTCTTTCCCCCAAAATCCAACAGCAATGAATTTGATTACCTTAATTTAGAGGATGTGATTTTCTATGCTTTAAAAATAAATAAATAAATAATCTTTCTTTTATTTCCGACAGTTGGCTTGAAGCGAATGAATGAATGTGACGAAGCTTCAGCGTAACTTACTGAAATATGTAAAATAGATTGTGAATTAGTATATGTTTGTAAAGACTAAGTCTTTAAAGCACTTGTAATCCTTTCATGGAGAATGACTTTTTTCACTTACAATATCATCCTAACCAAATATTGTTTTCTTTTCAGTTTGCCAATCTCTCCACGAGAAATTATATGTATCTGTTTGACAGTATTTTGCTTTTGATTTCTGCTTACTATACATACCTTGTTCTTCACACTTTTTTCCAAAAACACAGAATATATATCTATTTTTGTTGTTGTTGTTGTTGTTGTTAGGTGCCATCAAGTAGGTTCTGACTCATAGTGACACTGTGTACCACAGAGTGAAAAACTGCCCGGTCCTGCACCATCCTTACAATCGTTGTTATGCTTGAGCCCATTGTTCCAGCCACTGTGTCCATCCATTTTGTTGAGGGTCTTCCTCTTTTCCGCTGACCCTGTATTTGCCAACCATGATGTCCTGCTCCAGGGACTGATCCTTCCTGACAACATGTCCAAAGTATGTAAGAAGTAGTCTCGCCATCCTTGCTTCTAAAGAGCATTCTGGCTGTGCTTCTTCCAAGACACATTTATTTGTTCTTTTGGCACTCCACGGTATATTCAATATTCTTCACCAACACCACAATTCAAAGGCTTCAGTTTTTATCATTTGATAGTGCTGAGAAGAAAATATCAAAAAAAAAAAAAAAGGAAACAAAAACAAAACAGCCGTTATCTAACTCAGTTCTATATGTGAATGTGTTTGTTTCAGGCTGAAAAAACTGGCAAACTTCTGTTAGTTGTCATCTAATGGTGATGTAATTAAACTTTCTCATTCTTCTGTAATTTCCCAGAGCCATGAAGAAGCTGTAGACCCTCCAAAACAACTTCTTAGCTATCCAGTGAAGGAGAGATGTTAGCATGTTCCTTAAAGGCTATCCATATTTGACACGGAAGCCTTTGTTTACAAAGATGGTTCCACCTCTTGTGGACTGTGGCATTGTAAGTGGTGTTAAGCACTTGACCAAAGTTCTCCTAAGCTTCTGGAGGGGAACCTTGGCTATTATCATCATGTTGTGCATATTTTATCCACAAAGCTTCTTTTACAGCTTCAGCCAAATTTGCCTGAAAATTGATAAACCTAGAGAAAAGATCCAACCTGGCATTTGTAATACATCCTGTCACCTTTAGTAACACTTTTATTATGCCATTTATTGTGATTACTTTTTTTTTTTTTTGGTTTTAAGAAAATAACGCTGCATAGCTTTATTACTCTAAATTTTCAATGTTTCCCTTCCTACCAAAGAAGACGGGAAATCTATAACTTGATTGTAAAGCTCAAATATCTTCCCATTACATGAGAATGGTGTTTCTTTTGATACTGGAATACAAAAGGAAAATCACTAAAATCTCTTAAAAGCAGATACGTGATTTTCTTCAAAAATCCTCAGTTACTAATTTATGTTTTATTACAGCCTATTTATGAAATACAAAAACAAAACATAAAAACAGGGAGAAGAATTGATATCTATCTCATCATACCATATCTTTCCCACTATCAAATTAGTGATATGAGCCTCACAATGTTCTTGTAGCTGGTATAACATTACAACTGTTCCCTACAGAATTTGCTGGGAAATGCTTTGCAGTAGGTGCTCACGGTCATGCTTGACACTTACCATGTGAAAGTAGATAAGGGCAGATGCTTTACTAGACAAAAGTTGATACGGTTAAGGATTACAAATATTATGAAACAGCCTAAGATAAAGAACTTGCCTTTTTATATAAGCCCCAAAATGTATGAATGCAGGTGTCACAAATTGGTATCTATGTAATCTTGGACAAATAATGTAAGTTCTCTCAGTCAGTCAAATTCTCTGTGTGAATAATAATATTCTGCTATAAAGAACTCTTATAAGGGAGAGGCGGGGCCAAGACAGAGGAATAGCCAGATGCTTCCGGCGAGCCCTTTTACAAAAAAACCCACTGCCGTTGAGTCAATTCCGACTCATACCAACCCTATAGGACAGAGTAGAATTGCCCCATGAGTTTCGAAGGAGTGCCTGGTGGATTCAAACTGCCAAACTTTTGGTTAGCAGCCGTAGCACTTAACCACTATGCCACCAGGGTTTAAAATCAAGTGAAATGATTATAGTTATGACAAGCTAGGAACCCTGAACATCAAAGGCAAAGTTAGAAAATGGATGGCGCAGTAGGGGGAGGGAGAGACAGTTCAGAAGCAGAGAGGAGTTACTGGACCTGAATCACTGGGATCCCTCAGGCACCATTCCCAGGAGTGGTGGTGGTGGGCTGGTAGTAGCACTAGGCCACAGGTTCCCCAGGAAGAACCAGCCAGCTGCACAGCCTACTCACAGCTCCAAAAGCAGAGAAGAACGGTGCTCTTGGCAAAAGCTAAGTACTTGCATATATTTACCATGCTCTCACCCCCAAATCAGCTTCAGTGGCTGTTGATTTCCCTGGGTTTGAGATAGGCCAATTTAAGTGCACTGAGCCACGCTCCTGGCCTTGGAAAGGGATAAATTCACAATTGGGGGAAAAGATAACTTGCCAGCTCCACTAACTGGGGGAGTTCAGGACAGAAGCGGCTCCTGTCCAGGCATAAACGGTACATGGACTTTGAATACCTTTCCCCCTGCATGGACCTGGGTGGGCCTATTTCAGGAGAAAAGGCCCTTGTTGGCAGACTGCAACTGTTTCTGCTGTGCAGTAGAAAGATGGGTGTTTGCTATTTGATACTACTTTCCCTATTAAACAGGGTTTTTTTCACCTACCCACATCAGGGGCCTAAGGACTGGTGGTTCCACTCAGGTCACCTAGCCACCCACAACAGGGGTACAAGGATAACTGGTACCTCCCAGTCCTTACAACCAAAAGCATTGGGTGCCCACGGCCCATCTGCAGGACCCACCCACCTGGACACTCTAGGGAACAGGGATGCGCTTTCCTCAGAGACACTCGGGGGGTGGTTCTCAGCCCCCTGCCTTGTTCAGAGGATGACTCCCTGCTGCAACCAGATACCGGTACGTACACCAAACATCCCTGCCCTCTAAGACTGTAGGACACAGCCTATACCACACACTTGATGACCAGCTACCTGGACACATGAGCTGAATCCACACAGGAAAAGTGAATGGACTCCTAGACTGATATATCTGATAACAGCTCTAGCCATCTGGTAACAGGACGTCAGTGCTCCAAAGGTGAAAATAATCAAGCTAGCTCACTCAAGAAACCCATTCAAGCATATCAAAACAAAGCAAAGCAAGAGGCTAGGATACGTTAAGCAAACATAAAATAAACTAATACAATAACTTATAGATGGCTCGGAGACGATAGTCAATATCAAAAGACACAAAGAAACAGATTAGGATTGCTTCAACAAGCTCTCAAAACAAGGAATCAAGGGATCCTCTGAATGAGGGTGCCTTCCTGGAATTACCAGATACAGAATACAAAAGATTAATATACAGAACTCTTCAAGACATCGGGAAGGAGACAAGGCAATACACAGAACAATCCAAGGAAAACACAGGTAAGCAGGAAGAAATCAAAAAGATTATTCAAGAATATAACAAAACATTTACGAAGCTGCAAGTATCCACAGAGAGAAAGCAATCAGAAATTCAGAAGATTAACAATAAAATTACAGACTTGGACAACTCAATAGAAAGTCAGAGGAGCAGAATTGAGCAAGATGAAGGCAGAATTTGTGAACTTGAAGATAAAGCACTTGGCACCAATATATTTGAAGAAAAATCAGATAAAATAATTTTTTAAAAAATAAAGAAACCTTAAGATTCATGTGGGGCTCTATCGAGAGAAATAACCTATGAGTGATTGTAGTACCAGAACAGGGAGGGATAACAGAAAATACGGAAATAATTATTGAAGATTTGTCGGGAAAAAACTTCCTTGATATCGTGAAAGATGAGAAGATATCTATCCAAGATGCTCATCGAATTCCACATAAGGTAGATTTTAAAGGAAAGTCACCAAGACATATTATAATCAGACTTGCCAAAAACGAAGATAAAGAGAGAATTCTAAGAGCAGCTAAGGATAAACGAAAAGTCGCCTACAAAGGACAGTCAATAAGAATAAACTCAGACACCTCAGCAGAATTCAAGCAGGCAAGAAGGCAAAGGGATGACTTATATAAAGCATTGAAGGCAAAAAAGTTGCCAGCCAAGAATCATATATCCAGCAAATCTGTACCTCAAATATGAAGGTGAAATTAGGACATTTCCAGATAAACAGAAAACGGAAGTTTAGGGAATTTGTAAAAACCAAACCAAAACTATAAGAAATACTAAAAGATCTTTTGTTAGAAAATCAGTAATATCAGGTATCAGCCCAAGACTAGAACACTGGACAGAGCAATCAGATGTCAACCCAGACACAGAAATCACAGAAATAAATCAAGATTAAAAAAAAGCTCAAAACTGGGAAACAGTGATGTCATTATGTAAAAAACAACATTAAAATAATAAAGAGGAACTGAGAAATGTAGCCATAGACCTTTCACATGGAGAGAAAGATGAGGTGATATAAAGAAATAAAAGTTAGGCTTAAACTTAGAAAAATAGGGGTTAAAATTAAGGTAACCACAAAGGATACAAACTACACTACTCATCAAAATAAAATGCAAGAAAAAAGTAGAAACAAAATCAACAACAAAGAATAAGAGGAAAAGACAATATATAAAGAGAAACTACTCGACACAAAAAACTAAGTGGGAAAAAGAAACTGTCAACAACACACACAAAAAAGACATCAAAATGACAGCACTTAAACTCATACCTATCCATAATTATGCTAAATGTAAATCGACTAAATGTACCAATCCACAGAAAGTGGCAGAATGGATAAAAAAAAAAAAAACACTATCCGTCTATATGTTGCCTACAAGAGACTCACCTTAGACTTACACACACAAACAAACTAAAACTCAAAGGATGGAAGAAAATACATCAAGCAAACGACAATCAAAAGGAGCAGGAATGGCTATAATAATTTCTGACAAAATAGACTTTAAAGTTAAATCCAACACAAAGGATAAGGAAGGACACTATACAATGATTAAAGGGACAATATCCCAGAAGGATATAAGGATATTAAATATTTATGCACCCAATGACAGGGCTGCAAGACTTTTTTTTTATCCCAGGAGGATATAAGGATATTAAATATTTATGCACCCAATGACAGGGCTGCAAGACATATAAAACACAGTGTAACAGCATTGAAAAGTGAGATAGACAGCTCCACAATTAAAGTTGGAGACTTTAACACACCACTTTCAGTGAAGGTCAGGACATCTAGAAAGAAGCTCAATAAAGACACAGAAGATCTAAATGCCACAATCAACCAATTTGACCTTACAGAACACTACACCCAACACAGTAGCCAAGTAGACTTTCCTTTCCAGTGCACATGGAACATTCTCTAGAATAGAATACAAATTAGATCATAAAGGAAGCCTTAGCAGAATCCAAAACATCAAAATATTAGAAAGCATCTTCTCAGAACATAAGGCCATAAAAGTAGAAATCAATGACAGAAAAAGCAGGGAAAAGAAATCAAACACTTGGAAACTGAACAATACTCTGCTCAAAAAAACAGTGGATTATAGAAGACATTAAGGATGGAATAAAGAAATTCATAGAAGCCAATGAGAATGAAAACACTTCCTATCAGAACCTTTGGGACACAGAGAAAGAAGTGCTCAGAGGTCAATTTATATCAATCAATGCACACATACAAAAAGAAGAAAGGGCCAAAATCAAAGAATTATCCCTACAACTTGAACAAAGAACGAGAGCAACAAAAGAAACCCTCAGACAATCAAAAAAACCAAACCAAACTCAGTGCCGTCAAGTCGATTCCAACTCATAGCGACACTATAGGACGGAGTGGAACTGACCCACATAGTTTCCAAGGAGTGCCTGGCGGATTCGAACTGCCGACCCTTTGATTAGCAGCCATAGCACTTAACCACTATGCCACCAGGGTCTCCTCACCCTCAGACAATAGAAGAAAGCAAATAATAAAAATTAGGACAGAATTAAATGAAATAGGAAACAGAAAAGCAATTGAAAGAGTTAACAAAACCCAACCCTGGTTCTTTGAAAAAATTAACAAAATTGATAAACCATTGGCCAAACTGACAAAAACAGGAAAGGAAGTAAATAACCCGAATAAGAAATGAGATTGGGCGATATTACAACAGACCCAACTATATTTAAAAGAATCATATCAGATTACTATGAAAAACTATACTCTAACAAATTTGAAAACCTAGAAGAAATGGATGAATTCCTAGAAACACACTACCTACCTAAACTAAGACAAACAAAGGTAGAACAACTAAATAGATCTATAACATGAGAAGAGATTCAAAAGGTAATCAAAAAACTCCAAACAAAAAAAAACCCCTGGTCCAGATGGCTTCTCTGCAGACTTCTACCAAACTTTCAGAGAAGGGTTAACACCACTACTACTAAAGGTATTTCAGAGCACAGAGAAGGACAGAATACTCCCAAACCCTTTCTATGAAGCCAGCATATCTCTGATCCAAAACCAGGTAAAGACAATAAAAAAAAGAAAATTACAGACCTGTACCCCTCATGAACTTAGATACAAAAATTCTCAACAAAATTCTAGCCAATAGAATTCAACAACATATCAAAAAAATAATTCTTCGTGACCAAGTGGGATTCATACCACGTGGTTCGACATTAGAAAAACAATTAATGTAATCCATCATCAAGACCCATTGCCCTCGAATATAAATTAAAAAAAGACATGAACCACATGATCTTATCAATCGATGCAGAAAAGGCATTTGACAAAGTTCAACACCCATTCATGATAAAAACTCTCAGCAAAATAGGAATAGAAGGAAAATTCCTCAACATAATAAAGGGCATTTATACAGAGCCAACAGCCAACATCAGCCTAAACGGATAGAGTCTGAATGCATTCCCCTTGAGAACAGGAACCAGAAAAGGATTCCTTTTATCACCACTCTTATTCAACGCTGTGCTGGAGGTCCTAGCCAGAGCAATTAGGCTAGATAAAGAAATAAAGGGCATCCAGATTGTCATGGAAGAAGTAAATGTGTCTCTATCTGCAGATGACATGATCTTATACACAGAAAATCCTAAAGAATCCTCAGGAAAACTACTGAAACTAATAGGAGAGTTCAGCAGAGTATCAGAATACAAGATAAACATACAAAAATCAGCTGGATTCCTCTACACCAACAAAAATACCATTGAAGAGGAAATCACCAAATCAATACCACTTACAGTAGCCCCCAAGAAGATAAAATATTTAGGAATAAATCTTACCAGAGATGTGAAAGACCTATACGTAGAAAACTACAAGTCACTACTGCAAAAAGCCTTAAGAGACCTACATAAGTGGAAAAACATGCCTTGCTCATGGATAGGAAGACTAAACACTGTAAAAATGTCTGTTCTACCAAAAGCGATCTATAGATATGATGCAATTCCAATCCAAATCCCAAGGACATTTTTTAATGTCCAACTTCATATGGAAGGGAAAGAGATCCTGGATAAGCATTACTGAAAAGAAGAACAAAGTGTGAGGCCTCAATCTACCTGATTTTAGAACCTATTATATGGCAACAGTACTCAAAACATTCTGGTACTGGTACAACAACAGATGCATAGGCCAATGGAACGGAATTGAGAATCCAGACATAAGTCCATCCACATATGAGCAGCTGATATTTGACAAAGGCCCAAAGTCAGTTAAATGGGGAAAAAATAGTCTTTTTAACAAATGGTGCTAGCATAACTGGATATCCATCTGCAAAAAAATTAAACAAGACCCATACCTCACACCATGCACAAAAACTAACTCAAAATGGATCAAAGACCTAAATAAAAAACTAAAACAATAAAGATCATGAAAGAAAAAATAGGGGCAATGCTAGGAGCCCTAATACATGGCATAAACAGTGTATAAAACATTACTAACAATGCAGAAGAGAAGCCAGGTAACTGGGAGCTCTTAAAAATCAAACACCTATGCTCATCCAAAGACTTCACCGAAAGAATAAAAAGATTACTTCCAGACTGGGAAAAAGTTTTTAGCTATGACATTTTGATCAGCGTCTGATCTCCAAAATTTACAAAATGCTACAAAAACTCAACTACAAAAAGACAAATAACCCAATTAAAATATGGGCAAAGGATATGAACAGGCACTTCACTAAAGAAGACATTCAGGTAGCTAACAGATACATGAGAAAATGCTCACAAACATTAACCATTAGAGAAATGCAAATCAGAACTACAATGAGATTCCATTTCACTCCAATAAGTCTGGCATTAATCCAAAAAACACAAAATAATCAATGTTGGAGAGGTTGGGGAGAAACTGGAACACTTCTACACTGCTGGTGGGAATGCAAAATGGTACAACCACTTTGGAAAGCAGTTTGGCGCTTCCTTAAAAAACTAGAAATAGAACTACCATATGATCCAGCAATCCCACTCCTTGGGATATATCCTAGAGAAATAAGAGCATTTACAGAAACAGATATATGCACACCCATGTTAATGGCAGCACTGCTTACAATAGCAAAAGGATGGAAGCAACCAAGGTTCCCGTCAATAGATGAATGGATAAATAAATTATGGAATATTCACACAATGGAATACTATGTATTGTTAAAGACCAACGGTGAATCTGTGAAACATTTCATAACATGGAGAAATGTGGAAGGTATTACGTTGAGTGAAATTAGTCAGTTCCAAAAGGACAAATATTGTATAAGAACACTATTGTAAGAACTCAAGAAATAGTTTAAACAGAGAAGAAAATATTCTTTGGTGATTACACGAGTGGGGAGGGAGGAAGGGAGAGGGGTTTTCACTAATTAGATAGTAGATAACTATTTTAGGTGAAGGGAAAGACAACACACAATACAGAAGAGGTCAACACAACTGTTCTAAACCAAAAGCAAAGAATTTTCCTGAATAAACTGAATGCTTCGAAAGCCAGCATAGCAGGGACGGGGGTTTGGGGACCATGGTTTCAGGGGAAATCTAAGTCAATTGGCATAATAAATCTATTAAGTAAACATTCTGCATCCCCCTTTGGAGAGTGGCATCTGGGGTCTTAAAAGCTAGCAAGCAGCCATCTAAGATGCATCAATTGGTCTCAACCCATATAGAACAAAGGAGAATGAAGAACATCAAAGACACAAGGCAGTTATGAGCCCAAGAGACAGAAAGGGCTACATAAATCAGAGACTACATCAATCTGAGACCAGAAGAACTAGATGGTGCCTGGCTACAACTGATGACTGCTCTGACAGGGAACACAACAGAGAACCCCTGAGGAAGCAGGAGAGCAGTGGGATGCAGACCCCAAGTTCTCATAAAAAGACCAGACTTAATGGTCTGACTGAGACTAGAAGGACCCCAGAGGTCGTGGTCCCCAGACCTTCTGTTAGCCCAAGACAGGAACCATTCCCAATACCATCTCTTCAGACAGGGATTGAACTGGACTATGGGATAGAAAATGATACTGGTAAAGAATGATCTTGGATCAAGTAGACACATGAGACTATGTTGGCATCTCCTGTCTGAAGGGGAGATGAGAGGATAGAGGGGTCAGAAGCTGGCCGAATGGACAGGAAAAGAGAGAGTGGAGGGATGGAGTGTGCTGTTTCTTTAGGCGGAGAGCAATTAGGAACATATAGGAAGGAGTTTATAAATTTTTGTATGAGAGTCTGACTTGATTTGTAAACTTTCACTTAGAGCACAATAAAAATTAAAAAAAAGAATTCTTATAAGGGTTAAACGATTGGTGCTTACCACATATTCTGGCAGATAAAACCCAAAACCCACTGCCGTCGAGTCGATTCTGACTCATAGCAACCCTATAGGACATAGTAGAACTGCCCCATAGAGTTTCCAAGGGGCGCCTGGCAGATTTGAACTGCCAACCTCTTGGTTAATAGCAGTAGCACTTAACCACTATGGCACCAGGGTTTCTACTTCTGGGAGATCAAAACCAAAACCAAACCCAGTGCCGTCGAGTCGATTCCGACTCATAGCGACCCTATAGGACAGAGTAAAACTGCCCCACAGAGTTTCCAAGGGGTGCCTGGCAGATTTGAACTGCCAACCTCTTGTTAATAGCAGTAGCACTTAACCACTATGCCACCAGGGTTTCTACTTCTGGGAGATCAAAATCAAAACCAAACCCAGTGCCGTCGAGTCCATTCCGACTCATAGCGACCCTATAGGGCAAAGTAAAACTGCCCCACAGAGTTTCCAAGAAGCGCCTGGAAGATTCTAACTGCTGACCCTTTGGTTTGCAGCTGTAGCACTTAACCACCACGCCACCAGGGTTTCCTTCTGGCAGATAGTAGACATAAAACAAAGGTTAGTTTCCTTTTCTTAGCCTCTGTCTCTTTTCTTCCTGACACTCACTGGGGAAAAAAGAATGTGGATTATATTCACAGTCCTTTTTGATTTTCGGACTTCTGACTTAGTCACTTACAAAATTTTATGCTAGAAAGATAAAGCTCTCTCCATTTTTGATTTATGAAGCTACCTGTAAAATACAATAGTCAAAACTAAAAGTACTGAACTATGGTGATCTTGAAAACTTGCTGCTTCGTTGAGAAAAAAATTCCACAAGATCTATCCAAATATACCCTTTACATATCACCAGAACGTACGCCGTATACATCTATCTAATACTACAGTAAAAAGAAGTCTTCTAAGGTACTTGCTAGAATACACGTCTCATATTTGTTCTCAAAAAGTTTGAGCTAAAACATTTTTTAATATAATGTCACATTATAATGGCAAGATAAAAGGGTATGATTTGGTATAATGTCTTGGCAATGACAAGGAAAGATAAAACTTGTCAAGGAAGATTTTCATTAAAAAAGATAGACTTTTTATCAATCATATCTCTTTATATTGTTGTCTCTCTGTATTCCATTTACCAGTCCATTCAAGAATATAATAATGAAAAATGACCAAACAATATGAACCCTTGTTAAAATAAATTTATCAACATAAGATCAAGGGTTGGGAAATGCCAATGGATCCCAAACTATCCATCCATCAACTTGTAGAACAAAAACAGACTTTAGTATAATTCTGATCAAAACTGAATAGGCCTTATGCCCAGAGGATGGACACACGCCTGGAGGTACACTGTGGAAGTGCCAGGAGGCAGCACGGCGGGTTATGCCCAGAGGACGGACGCACACCTGGAGGCGCACTGTGGAAGCGCCAGGAGGCAGCATGGCGGGTTATGCCCAGAGGACGGACGCACACCTGGAGGCGCCCTGTGGAAGCGCCAGGAGGCAGCACGGCGGGTTATGCCCAGAGGACGGACGCACACCTGGAGGCGCCCTGTGGAAGCGCCAGGAGGCAGCACGGCGGGTTATGCCCAGAGGACGGACGCACACCTGGAGGCGCACTGTGGAAGCGCCAGGAGGCAGCATGGCGGGTTATGCCCAGAGGACGGACACACGCCTGGAGGCGCACTGTGGAAGCGCCAGGAGGCAGCATGGCGGGTTATGCCCAGAGGACGGACGCACACCTGGAGGCGCCCTGTGGAAGCGCCAGGAGGCAGCACGGCGGGTTATGCCCAGAGGACGGACGCACACCTGGAGGCGCACTGTGGAAGCGCCAGGAGGCAGCATGGCGGGTTATGCCCAGAGGACGGACGCACACCTGGAGGCGCCCTGTGGAAGCGCCAGGAGGCAGCACGGCGGGTTATGTCCAGGGGACGGACGCACACCTGGAGGCGCCCTGTGGAAGCGCCAGGAGGCAGCACGGCGGGTTATGCCCAGAGGACGGACGCACACCTGGAGGCGCACTGTGGAAGCGCCAGGAGGCAGCACGGCGGGTTATGCCCAGAGGACGTACACACGCCTGGAGGCGCACTGTGGAAGCGCCAGGAGGCAGCACGGCGGGGGCCAGGACGAGCTGGAGTCCATGAAACACAGCGACAGACGCTGGGTCCGTGTTGTCTGAGTGGGCGATCAGTATCTGAGATGTCCTGCCAAAGGTGGCATGCCAGGTTCAGGAGGTGACTTAGGATCTGGCAACAGGCAATCTACTGAGCTTCAGATGAGAGGCATGTAGGGAAGCCACTGTTCATTTTAGTACTTCAAGCCTTCAGAGCAAGTCAGGACATAAAATTAGAGATTAAAATAGGGAGAAAAAGACATGCACCTAGAAAGCCAGTATTCCGAACCATTGCTTAGTCAGAACACCGCGCCGGAACCCAAAGTTGGGCTAGATGGCAGCAAGTGTGATTTTAGGATTGATCACTTGACTTATTCTTTGCTATTGTTGTTGTTAGTTGCTGCGGAGCCTAGCGTTCCATAAATTCCTTCTGATCAGGGTAGTATCCTGAGGCAGAAAACGAAACCTACAAACAGCGCTAAAATAGCCTCAGCTGAGACATTTGAGGGACTTGGAGAACTAAGCCTCTGAGTCGAGTTTCAGTTCTTAGTTTTAAGCATTGCTATTCAGTTTATGGTACCCTGATGGTGCAGTGGTTAAGAGCTCAGGCTGCTAACCAAAAGGTCAGCAGTTTGAATCCACCAGCTGCTCCTTGGAAACCCTATGAAGCAGCTCTACTTGGTCCAAAAGGGCAACTCTACCGCAATGATTTTTTCATGGACTGAAAAACCAAAAAAACCAAACCCGTTGCCCTCGAGTCGATTCTGACTCATAGTGACCCTGTAGGCAGAGCAGAACTGCCCGGTAGAGTTTCCAAGGAGTGCCTGGTGGATTTAAACGAGTAGCATAGAATTATCTGTGCATTATGTTGGAAATGCTGAATCTCAGACAACAATTCAGACGTACTTAATCAGAACTTGCATTTGAATAAGATACTAAGGAGATTCCTATGTACATTAAAGTTTGAGACATATTGCTATAAAGAGTAGACTATTGTCTAACATGGGAGAAACTCTACCATGATGGTATTTGAATACCATGTGCTGTACGACCTTGCCCCTCCAGGAAGTTCAGAGATAGTTGGTGTATGGTGAACAGTAGCAGAGAAAGAACCATGGCTTAGGTATCATTTACGCAAAAATATAAGTAGAAGTGATCCAAGAAAGAGAAGGGAGATTAAGCTTCCTCCTTGATCCAATGTTTGATGCCAGCTCACACCCTGTCCTCATTAATTAAGGCAGGGCAGTTTTCATTAGGAAGGCAAATACTTTTCAGAAAAAGAGATCTAATTCTTCTTGAAGAGCTATTTCTGATGGAGAAAATATTTTTGGTATCGTTACATATATATGTAATGTGTTTAGGAATCTCTGAGTGTTTTGCATCTGTCAAATATATATAAAGAAAAAGCTTTATTTATGCTTTCTACATGCCAGCATTCTTTCATCGCTCAGTGATGTGGGAAAGCAAATCTTGAGTGTACCATTCATTTATCCTTAACTACTTATAGTCCAAGATTAAGAAAAACAAAGTGAAGTGTGACAACAAATTTTATTGCCAACTTTGTTGTCTTCTATGTTCATGTGAAATCCATTTCATGTACAATGCTTCCGAATGTGTTTCTTAAAATATATAACATATTCAACCACTTTTTCTAATTACTGCCTACTCTAAAGATAACATTTCTGGAAGCATAAAGGAGAACAAAGGTGGCAAAAATATGAGCATCGGGTTAAATAATGAAAATCAAGTCAGTGTTATTTTAAGACGCATTTGTTGTTGTTGTTAGCTGTCATCGAGTTGATTGCAACTCATGGTGACCCGGTGTGTGCAGAGTAGAACTGTATGTACTCCACAGGGTTTTAAAGGCTGTGACCTCTCTGAAGCAGATCACTGGACATTACTTCTGAGGTACCTCTGCATGGGTCGAAACCACCACCAACCTTTTGGTTTGTAGTCCACAGTTAACCTGAAAGAAGGTTTAAATACATAGAAAAACCTGCAAAAGCTGGGACCTGTGTAAGGCAGAAACCTGTCAGAGAAAGAAAACTAAAATATTTTCTAATAATAGAGAGTGATAGAAAAGTGGTAAGACTGCACCCTTTCAGAAGCAGAAAACTTGCAAGACACGGGAAAACAAGACAGTCTCCTGGAGGTTTGGCTCACACAGGTTTCACTGTAGTATGCTAAATTTCAATCAATTTTAGCTGAATATTAGCATTAATTATGTACAATGTTCTAGTAGTAAATGCAGCTGCTAGGTTACTTATAAATTTAGGTTCCATTTGCTTATTTACTTAGACTATGTGGGAAATTATTCACTTCAGAGTTACCATCCACCAACTGAACTACTTTCAGTAGGGAACAATCTAGGGTATCTGTACTACAGTAAGAAAAATATTATCAAATTGAGGGGAGTTTTATTTCACAAGGCAAAGAAAAAGCTCAAGGCATTCTGTCAAACAGTAACCTTCATCAGGAATAATTTCATCATGAATATTTCATTAAGGATAATTAAAAATTCATAAAATAAGGGAAATAAATGACTAATAGATTTAGTACATGTATCAGATACCTAAATATGTACCCGATCTCTGGAAATGGGGGGTCCTGGTGGTGCCGTGATTAAGAGCTCAGGCTGCTAATCAAAAAGTTGGCAGCTTGAATCCACCATCCGCTCCTTGGAAGCCCTCTGGGGCAGTTCTATTCTGTCCTATAGGGTTGCTATGAGTCAGAATTGACCCAACTAATAGATTTAGAACACGTATCAGATATCGAAATATATAATTCATCTCTGGAAATATGTGTGCTTATCATTCCTTTATCAACCTACGAGTGAACTAAACAACTCATGTACATTTTTTACATAATAAATGTCTGAGTGTATGTGGATTATACAGAAAATGTTTCAGTTGAAACAAAACAAAGAAAACTTGCTAGGCCTTCATTGAAAATAATGCTTACTACCTGTATGGCACAGAGCAGGCTACCATTTGTGACGGCATGGTGACTCTTTACTATACTCTAATATTTATTTTCAAGAGTCTCTGGGTGGAGTGGAAAGCCTGGTGGCATAGTGGCTAAGAGCTGTGTCTGCTAACCAAAAGGTCAGCAGTTTGAATCCACCAGGTGCTCCTTGGAAACTCTATGAGGCAGTTCTACTCCGTCCTATAGGATCACTATGAGTCGCAGTTGACTCAATGGCAAGCGGTTTGGTTTTTTGGTTTTCTGGGTGGAGCAAATGGTTCAGGGCTGAACAACTAATCAAAAGGTTGACCATTCAAATCCATCCAGAGGCATCTTGGAAGAAAGACCTGACAATCTGCTTTCCAAATTTCGCGGGCTTGAAAACTTTATGGAGCAGTTCTACTCGGCACACACAGGGTCACCATGAGCAGGAATCGACTAGACGGCAGCTAACAACAGCAACAGTATTTATTTTCAAGTTGGATAAATTAGTTATAATAAATTAATCAAATACATTCAATACACCTTATCTAAAGAATTTATTCTGCAAAAAGTTTCTCATTTAAATGGTAAAGCACTTTTAAGAAAATGTCTGCAGAAAAAGCAGTAAAACAGTTTAGAAAATATCTACTAAAAATGTAATTAAGAGGGTAAACTTAAGAGTTTGTATCTAGATGGTGTTACTTATAAAAAAAAAATCATTTAAAATAGTAACATCCCATGTAGCAGCTAAATTTAAGGATCTTGGAATAAGGTAAAATAAAGGCACCGACAGTTATTGAACACTGTTATGTGCCAAGTGCTTTCCATATATTTCCTCAAGCATATTTCAATATATATCATAATGAGGAAATGTTTATAATTGCTAGAAACTCATGGGACACAAGTAATAGAACATAGCCAAAAATGTCAACAAGAAGGAGTTTGTTATCTCAAAATAGAAGATACACAGAAGACATTTCTGAGGCTGATTAATTCAGCAACTCATTGGTTCCATCATAAATCCAGATTCCTCCCATGTTTTTGCTCTTTGACCTTCAATATGTTGGCTTGTCCTACTTGCCTGGGTTCACTCATGATCCCAAGATGGCTGTCTCAGTTCTGTAAAACATTTCCCCACTCAGTTGAATATAAGGACAGAGAAATGTCAGTATAGATCTTTACAGATCTTTGGTCAAGAAATGAAATGTTTTCCAGAACCCACCCACTGATATCCTCTTACAGCTCATTTTCACAATTGTGTCCCATGACCGTTCCTGAAACCAGTCTCTAGCAAGGAAAATGAAATTGGTATGATCGGCCTAGACCTATCAAGTTAAGCCCCAAAGCAGAGGAGTGGTTCCATCCCTTGACCTAGTCCTGCACAAAGTTCTACAATATTGGGATTTGGTTAACAAGGTGAAGCACAGAGTGGATGTGGAGTAGACAGTAAGTAGTGTATGGCCACATTAACCCTAGCTCCATTTTTTGTATAAAGAAACAAAGACTTATAATGTTTTAGCAAACTTTTGTACAGCTAAGTACCTAGTTGTTATAAAATCTGTATACCTGTCTGCCTCCAAAGTCTGCTTCCCAAACCCCCCGCCAAAAAAAACCAACTACTGTGAGTCTGCTTCCTGTATAGGAAAAATTACTTGTTTCTTCAGTATTAAGTGAAAAAAGGCAAAAGACTCCCCTTTTTAGAATTCTTTCCTTTTTCAAAACTACAAAGTTATAGAGAAAGAATATCAGTACACATCAAGGGAAATTGTCTTGTGGAAAAATACTGCAACCTACACAACAACAACAAACCTTCACTACTTTGTCCTTTGGATGGTGCCCTTGAGAATTATCAAGGCTACAGGGTTAATTGTAGTAATTTATAGTCAGGGTTAGAGGAAGATAACAGAGGTGGAGGTAGAGGTGATCTTTTTACCGGCTCTAAATAATTTTTTAAATACTTTAGACGCCCCCCCCCCCACCGAATGTCTTTACATACAATGTAATGTTTCTCTGAGTCCCAGGATTATCTAGAAGGAAACAAAATTGAGTCATCTGCTGATTAAAAGGCACAAACAGAAAGTCAGCGTGAAACTGAGAAAAGGAGAGTAGAAATCCAGATTTTTGTTTATATTATAATCAGAAACATTCCAAAGTTTGAGGGAAAGCCAATCAGGGGACTGACACAAGGGAGTCGCATAATGCGGTACAAGAAATTCTGACCTGAGATCAAAGGAATGTACTTCCCACTCAACAACTCTTTGATGTTGTGTTGTCTTCATGGTGAAAAGTCCCTCTCCCTAAATACTTTCTCGAATAAAGGATTAAATCTTAAATTTGGGAGGAAGACATAAAAAATGCAGCTAGAAGTCCTGCTTACTTTGAACACTTGAGTGTATTGTTTATTTTGAAAAACTTGCCTAGAAACTCTGCTTTTGGTTATAAAGCTAAATGAAAGGCACTAACGATCCTGTCAGAGTGTAAAATAATTTAAGGCCAGCAAATACGCTTTATTGAATTTAACTATCCAAATAAACAACAATTAAAAAAAAACTCTTTAAATATTAAGAAGCATACATAGTTTGCACACAATTAAGCCTGTGCAAAATTTCCAAATGCTTAGCATAAATTAATGAAATAATAAAATAATATTCATGCCCTCGGCAACTCCTGAGACACATTTTCTTAGACAAAAGAGGCTGTACAGGACTGTTTTCATGTATTCTTCCAGTAACAGGAATATAAAAAAGCAAATTTCAAGATTCCTCTCCCCCTCGCCTTCTTCTCTCAGAGCAGTTCACCAAGTGTTTAACTTACAGAAATCCCTGATTTGCGAAAATAGTAAACATATTTCAGCCATCTCACAAATAATCAGCAACTGCAACATTTGTGATTTTTTTTTTCCTGTTTTGCTGTAGCTTTAAAATATTTTAAATTCAGAAGGCTTCTACGAGGATTGGATTATGATCATTATTCAGGAGCACACCCCAGTACAAACAGCTTGCTTGGAATTTACATATGGCTCCCACATGCTTCCATATCTGACTTCTCAGTAAGTCAGAAGCATGCATTTTATTGTTACAAAAAGGACATATTTTTTTATTTACTGTAGAAGCCTGAGTCTTTACAAACAGAATAACCCAGCACCATACAGTTTATACAGCCAAAACCTGAATTGATGATAAGGATATAAACTTATAAAATAAGCAAATATTTCAATCTAAAATTGGTGTCATGAAGGGAAGATCATCAAAGGTTATCCACAATGAATTCAGAAATTACAGCCTAACTAATTGCTTTCATAATAACTCAAAGATCAACTAGCTGAGCAGAAATGTGAGGATTTAAGCAGCTTTTGTTTAACCTAGACAGGAACATGCAATCTCTCTCCGGAGGGAGTGAAAACCCAACAAAATCTACCGTATCTGCAGTCACTCTTTCAATGAACCCTAACTTCTAATACCAGAATTAGGTCCACTTTCTCCTACAAGGGCTATAATACCACGTTTTCTGAAAAGCAGGTATTTATATCCTCAAAAGTGAAAGTAGCTGATTTATAATAAAATGTCTTACAGTTTCATGCCATTCTGCTCTCCACATGGGAAGCCCCAAAGTGCCATATGGAAAACTCTGCCACACACATCTAAAATGCCCAGTATGTGACTGTCACCTCTACTATTGCTTGCCTCCATTCTGATCATTTATTTTCCTAACACAGTGCATTCTGGCCTTCCCAGTCAAATTAAAATTACTATGTGATCGAGGGCAGTGGGATGGTTTTTTATGTGATCAATGAGAGACAACTCAGGAAAAACAGGTCATTTCCAGAGCCTTTTGGCTAAATGCAATTCAAAATGCCGGCCTTTTATTTTATTTAAAATTGAAGACTTTGAAATCATTTCACACCCTGAACTTTTGCTCTTGATTTTTCTGGAGAGACAAAAATAATCTCCCCTTTTCCTGCCATCATCCAAAACATGTGGTCTTGTAAATCTGCTGCAGAATAAATGGCCTGGGAACGTCGGGTGGGAGCTCCTAAGAGAAAAGGGCAGCCTGGCTTATCAGAAGAATATGTGTCAAACATGAAACATCAGTGTTTCCATGTAAGTTATTAACTGTTTGGGGGGAAAATGTTTCTCTGTAAGGAATCAGGTGTTCCTTTTTCTTCAGTTCCTGTAGTATGGTAAAACTGGTGCCATAATGTCATTGCAAACAACTTTGTTATTGTATTTTTTTTTTTTTTTTTAACAATAGGTCTAGCAGGTGGCATGTGGGTATGGCTGGGTCTCTCTCCATCTCCAGGGTGCCAAGACTTCCCTCAAAGTTTCTGGGGGAGGAATTTGTTGGTGGGATTTGGATTGTAAAGGCACGCGAGCATCTGTTGCCTCCAGTCTCATTACCATTCACACAATTAACTCCTGCAGCTCACAGCTCAGCCTCCAGAACCAAGGACTCAATTTTACTGCCTCTCTGACAATACTCATTATCATTCATCTGAACTTAAGGGTTCTTAGCCTGTCAACTCAGTGGAAAGTTTTCTCAGGGAAAACAGATTACACACAGGAAAGCACTAGAAATGAAGAATGAAGGAGCAGAAAAATGGCTGAGGACCTCAGACCCACACCTGAAAGGAACTGATGTGCTGGAATGTGAACTTTTATTTCCTTGTATAATAGCATGCTGCACCTTTCAAGAAAGTGTCCTATTTCAAAGGCTGGTGTTTGGTCCTGGGACATTTTTAGTTACGAGATGGTGATCAGTTAAAAATAGTTACTTCCACTGTCTTCACTGATTCCAACTCCAATTTTGCGTTCTGTAGAAACTTTGATCATTTAAAACCTCTGTCTCCAAAAAGAGTTCTGAATAACTTTCAAAAATAGAGGTTAAACAGAGCGATGAGAGAAAGGTTCAAAAAAGATATAACAAATTCAGGCAGACCTGTATTTTTATAGCCTTGGTCAGTCTGTGTCAAATTTTATATACATCAGAGACACCACCTAAAAGTTAAGCTGTACTGTCTCTTTAACCACTTTGTCTCATGACAAACATTCATAAACTGCAGTTATTAACAAGTATACACTGGATCAGAGTGAGGTGATAACATATGATGGTTTTTTCTAGCTGAAGTATCAGAAATCTGTCATTTCTTGACAAGTAGACTACAAAGAGTTTAAAAAAAAAAAAACCTACTTCCTTGTTGGTAAATAAGTGATAGAAAAACTCCACTTTCAGAGATAAACTGAAATTATGAAAGAGAAGTATTTTAAAACAATCTGTCTCAAATGGAATAGGGCTTTGTTTGAAACAACCGAAGAACGATTAGTCTGTTAAAAGCTGAGGAAGCAGTGCTGCGTCCTGAAAGCCTTGAAGTTTTAATTTGTACTTTGATGAAAAAATTAGGTTGAGAATGAGAAAGTCTGCGAACTGTCTCTTTGCAAGAAGTAAAACTTTACTTCAGTGGGTCTAATTAGGAAAAAATACATTTGTGATACCACTATTGAAAATGTTTCATTTATTCAGCTTTCTATTTTTATAAAAATTAGAAACAACCTTACTGATTCTAATGACACTGCTTTTCCTCTGACTTTCCTAAGTCAAAACCCTAGAGTTCCATTAATATCTTCTTTTAAGATTAAATGTTAGGAATAAACGGATTATCTTTAATATTATATAACTTATTTTCAAATATAGATTTTTATATAAAATTTTATTTTGTTCTCTAAAATATAAATTTTCTCAAAACAAAACAAACAAAAAACCACAGGAGAAAATAAATGTTTGGGATGTGATATAATTCAAACTTACTAACATGTCATTGAGAAAAATGTCTTCACCTTAGATATTTCAATGCTTATGGTATGTTGTAATTCATTCCAGGCAGATAGGTAATATGTAGTTGATTCTGCAGAAAATGCCTTGTCCACACACTGATTTTGACAAAATAAAAGTGGGTATCAGGGCTCCTTATATCTTTGTCTTAAGTGATAACGCTCCATTAAAAAACTCCATGCACCTAGAATTTCTGGGAGCTTAAAGAAAAAACAACACAAAACACAACTTGTACTTATTTTTGTTATGCTATAGCGTCGCTATGAGTCGGAATAGACTCGACAGCAGTGGGTTTGGTTTTGTTTTGTTTAAGGTCTAAACATCTTCAGTTATTTATAGGGCCCACAGTGACTCTTGCAATAATGCTATAGAACTCCAATCTTGACTGTTCTTTTCTCTGCAGAGGTGTGATTGAAGATGGTTGTAGAGGTTGCATCCATGGGGATGAAATTGATGCTGCTCTTTGTTTCTTGATTCCTGGTACCCATATTAAATGTTGTCCGGTTCACAACCTTTGTATCTTTCTTCTTTTCCATTGCAGACCACTTGAAGCCACTCTTCACCCCCAGAGCTTTGCCTCAAAATATACAGAACAAATCTAGTCCTGAGTCAGGAAAGATGTTTGAACTCTGGCGCTCAACACTAACTGATGCTCACATTGCATCTGATCCTAAGCTAGCTTTGATTAAACTTCTTCATTGTGCCTGACGTGTTATCTTATTTCCAACAGTTGACCTTGAGACCCTTCTTGGGTTTGCTAGTTTTGTTCTTTTACCATTACAACTCCAAGTTAGTCCTGCTCCAGCTTTTTTTGGCTGCTGCCCTTATACCGCTTGTGAAATTCTGTGATGTTGACTCTCTTTTTGGAATCTTCTCTGGAATCCTCATTGTTTGGCACCACCTAGCCAGCTGTGTCATTGCTATGAGACAGAGTCGACTCAACAGCACCCAACAGCAATAATAACATCCATGAGATTACCAATGACCTCATGTTATGCCACGAAGTGTTCACTGAGTGAGTCTGTGGTCTTCTGCCAGACCTTGTGATGTTCTGCTCACTACACTGGACCTTGTTTCAATGTTCTGGATGAGTCTCCTAGCATTTGTGCCCCCTCCTGCAAGAGGTTTGTTTAAAACTCCCTTCCCTCTTGGTCTTGCTCTATCATGTGGTTAACCAAGCTGTACTTGTCACCCTTGCCTATGTCAGTGATATAAATGAGCTTTTAGCAATAATTATGCTCACTAATGCATTGCAGAAAACGTGTACATCACAGAAACTGAATATGCCAACTACTTAAGTTCTATTTCAGACACAGAGGAAGTGTACAGTATGGAATATTGTATAAAATAGTGGACCACAAGCGTATGTGTTATTAATATAATTATATCTCCGAAATGAACAAATTGTGTCTTACCTTTGTGAATCATGTTTGTGATGTTGTGTGAGGTATCATTTTTATACTGAAACAACAACAAAAAACTATGTTAATGAGCTAGGATATTTCAACATTTCAGCAAAGTCAACTTCAATAATTGATTAAATCATTATCATGCTAAAGGTAATAAGAACTGGGTATAAATACCACAGCAAACATACTTGCTACATTTTCTCTAAGGTCTTGATAACTGTGTGTATGTATACGATGTATACGTATGTGTGTATACATGCACACTGTCATTATTTATGTGTCTTAGTCAATACAACTTTCTAGGAATTGTGATAACATGTAATCACATCCTAAAACACAATTAAAATGAGAGAGTGCACTTTCTCTCCAAGGTTTATAAGTATGACAACATCCAAATGTTTACTAAAATGTGTTTTGAAAAGCATATGCTCTCAGGCACATGAGTTAAATCCCTGAGCAGATAGGAATGCATAATGAAGCAGTTGGCATTACCTCTTACAAATGAAAAAATGTATAAATGTTGATATTTTCATGATTATGACTGAAAGTAACCTCAATTTTCAAACTTTATATATATATATGCATGTATATATGTATATACATATATGCATATATATATATATAACCTTATTCCTCATGTGTTAAAAAATATCACTTTCCTCATAGAAAGTAAAATCTTTCCATTTACTTAGTAAGGAGAAGCCTGTATAACACTAGCAAAATTGATGTGCTAAATTAGTTTCTGATGGAATATCCGCATTATTCTCTTTTTACTAATCAGTGTTAAAATACCATATTCAGGTTTTGTCTTTGGGTGCCCTTTTAAAACCATCATGTTATTAAGATATTGTTTGACTGCTTTGCCCTTAAGAAAGTCCCCTTAAATCATGGAATGAGGCTGTTAAGCAAAAGTAAAATAAGTCAACCATGCATTGTATGGCATATGGGCAATTTCCATTGAAGAAGCTTATATGTGGACAAAAGTAAAACTCTATGTAATGGTATATCAGAGTTTAAATGGATTTGGAAAATAACTATTTTGAATGCTACAATAGTCAAATTTCTTGAGTAAGCTTAATATTATTCCTGGTGATTCTCATTCTGTAACTTCACCAGGTAGTTTAAAATTTCTCACTTTACTCTTTTTAAAATCACAATAGAGAAGTAGTTTATATTTTAATTCCTCAAAATATTATTTAACCTTAGTTTTATTTTGTTATTATCAATAACAGGTTGCTTTTAAAGTTTTTTTACAGAAGTGATGACACTGATTCACAAAGCTTCTTGCTCAGGGTCGTGACAACCCCCTCATTAAAGGCGGACGACTTGCTGAAGCAGTGATTCTCAACAGCAGATGTATGATTGTTTGACGAATGGATTTTATCATTAGTTCCTCCTTTAGTTGCAAATTAGAAACATCTGGGGAGCTTTAAAAATGCCGATGCCTGGGTCCCACCCACAGAGATTATGATTTAATTCGTCTGGAGTATGTCCTGAGCATTTTTGAAAGTTTTCCAGGTGATTCTAATATGAGGCCATGGTTAAGAATGACTTCATTAGACTCTTTCTAAAAGCAAGCAATTTGACTATCAAGAAGTTATGTCTGTATTAGGCATAAAATATTGAAACTAGTAAATCCAATTCTGATTTGATAACAAAATTGTTATGTTTATCTCTTTCCAAGTTTGAGTATAGCAATGGAAGAGGCAGGTTAAGGAAACTGATCCTGGTGAGAAAACAGAAGTCGTGGAATAAGAGCACCTGGGGCAGAGCAGGAATAGACAGTGAGCATGTGTGCAATGGAGGTGGTGAGACAGGGTGAATAAAAGTTTTCCTGTCAATCTTTTCCTACCTTACAATCCTTTATCTTCATGACATTCATGTAAGAGTACACATTTTATATAAATGATATATACTGGAAGAAGAAAAACAATAAATACCAGCATTAAAAAAGTTACTTTCTGCTTCATACAAATAAATAAAAGATTTAAAACTGGAAACAAAGCTTGCCTTTGGTGATTCTCTAGAAATGATGAGTTGCTTCTTGACCTAGGAGAAGTCAGGGCTCATGGATTCGCATATGATCTCTCACATCTCCATGACACCATTCTGATAAAATGGAGAGACTATAACAACCAGGAGATTCTTGAGCCTGGCTTAAAAGTCACCTTCATTCTCCCTGAAAAATGAACTGTCAATGGAGAGGCAACCACCAAGAGAAATAATGATAGATGCCTTACAATACAAATGTTACACTTTAAATAATTTGAAATGTTGTGAAAGAGGACAAACAAGAATTCTCTGAGGCAAATTGGGAAATGGCCCTAAACATGTCCTTAAGCTCAATGGATCTGTGAAGAAAAGTGGATTGGGTCATCCCTATAAGGGAGACAGGATATCTTGGCTAGGCTAGGTGAACAGAGGCTATTTAGGGTAGCGTTAGAAAGAGTTAAAAAGTTATAAAGAGTTTTTCCCATCACTATGGGGGAGTGCCTGGAAAACTATTTAATACCTTAAATGTTTGCCAACTTATTTGAGTAATGCAAAATTGTATACCTCACTCTATAACTCAAGTACTGAAATTATTAAACATTAATTTTTCTTTTAAATGGTATACTATGCACTACAATCGACAGAAAGGGGCAAGGGGCAAGTGTTAAAGCAAATAAAAATAGATGAACACAATGAAAGCAGAAGCATAATATCAGAGAATTAGAGATGACTCTGGCTGGGGAAGCCTTCCGATGGTCAGCATGCTAAGGATGTTTTCATTGATCATAGACTCTGCTGCTGATTTGGGATGCATCGCTTAGACCAATTAAATATGAAGATATGTTCCTCTTTTCTGTCCTAATTTGTTTTGCCATCATGTGTTATAGTTATTTGGATAGATCAACCAATCAGTCAATTAAAATGATTTTCTGAGCACTTCATTTTCTTACCTATAGTCTTCTGTCTTTGCTAAATGCAATAATTAGATAGAGTATAGAGAGAGAGATAGGAGCCTTCCAGTCGACTCCAATGCATGATGACCTTACGTACAACAGGACGAAATTTTGCTCAGTCCTGTATCATCCTCAGAGTCATCAGCATGTTTAAGTCCATCTCTGCAGCTATGGTACCAATCCATCTCACCTGGTGTCTTCCTCACCCTCATTGGTCCTCTACTTCACCAAAAAGGATGTTTTCCTTTAGTGATCGCTCTCTCTAGATGATGGGTCCAAAGCAAGCAAGTGAGACAAATCTTCTGTTGGCTAATTTTTGGAAGTAAATCACCAGGCCTTTCTTCCTATTCTTAGCCTGGAAATGCAGTAACTACCTGTCTTAAAGTGTTTATTATAAAATTCAAGGAATTGAATGACAATGAGTTCCTTTAGTGCCCAAATTGCAGTCTCTCAATACCATTTTCTATGAAAAGGGTCTAGGGCTCTTTGGAGAAATAGTTGCTTCCAGGTCTGAGAAAGGAAATGTGTAAGGTAAGTCAAGATCATCTTGTTATATAACAGAATGCAAAAAAGTCAACAAAGCCTACGAGGATTATGTCAAAAGAGCTCAGGGGCAAACTTGCATAGACCTTCATTGACCTAAGAGCATCACCTGAACATTATTAAGTACAGTAACAACCATATATTAAAACATAGAAAAAATGTTTAAATCTATGAATTCATAATGATAATCAAAAGCAAACAAAACTTTATTTGTTCACCTTTAAAAAATGTTAGAAAACCAAACACATTGAAAATACAAGGAAAGCATCAGAAGTTTATCCTCCCTTTTCTAAATACAGGTGGTCCCCGAGTTACAGTGGGGTTCTGTTCTGAAGACTACTCCAAAGTCAGTTCCAATATAAGTAGAAATAAGTAGAATTCCCCCCTCTTTTTTTTTTTTCACCTTTCCTTATGACTGCCTTTTATTATTATTGGTATTTTTATAAACCCAATCTTTATTTGTGTTTGGGGGTTGGACACATTACACCTAGAATGATAACATCAGCCAATCATGTGCTGCAACACTGTATGTAGTATATATTACTACAGATAAGATACATAAAATAAAAATAAAAAAAAAGATGGTTGTAAGTGAGGGTCGCATAACTCCAGTAAGTTGGACACTACTTGTAAACTACAGTCCAGCTGACAAAAGTGTTGATATGGAGGCGTTTCTCCTTTTAGAACTATTGTAGTTAACAAAAGAAGAAGGAAGGTTAAAATGAGAATATCATCTTTATCAACCAAATGAAATAAAGGATCTAGGCAATGATCATTAATGACTGATAATATCATAAAAGGCAAGAGGAGACATTATATGCCTCCTGGTGGAAATATGCACCACCACCTAGAAAGTAGCCTGCCCACAAACTCCTGAAATGAATCTGAATCAATCCTTTGGACCTGACTACCAAATCACAAGAAATATGGAAGGCAGTCATGCTAAAAACAGTGCTGGTGCCCTTTCCTCTGTGACTGCTGAGGTGCTCGGTTCTTCCGAGGAAGCTAAGGCCATGCTGGGGTGAGGTCCTCACTTCATCTGGTGACTAGCATGATGCAGGCAGCCACCATTCTATCACGTGCTTGCACCATGGCCTCTGTCTGGGAACTCGCCTGCATCTACAGGTCTTCATCCTGTAGTGGCTGTCATCTTGCAGGTGATGGTCATGAAGGAGAAGATCAACGCGCTCATTAAAGATCTGGTGTAAATGTGGAACCTTTCTGGGCTGGCTGGTTTGCAAATGCCCTGGTCAACGTGAACATGAGAAGTCTCATCTGCAAAGGAGGGGCTGGTGGACCTCTGGCCACAAGGAGCACTGCACTAGTGGGAGGACCTGTCCTCTCCAGCCCTGCTGTATCAGCTGAGGAGAAGAAAGTGGAAGCAAAGAATGAAGAATGTAAGGCATCTCCTGATGACATGGACCTTGGTCTTTTTGACTAAACTCTTTTAATAAAATGTTCAATAAAAACTTGAATGTTTAAAAAAACAAAGCAAGCAAACAAAAGACACTGCTAGGTTGCTATCAGCAAATTCCAGAATGTGAGAAACTACTGAAAAATAATCCAATTCACCCTCCCACCCCACCAAAAAATTAAGAAAAATGTAAAGAGATGAAATTGTAAACCCTACCTTAGAAGACATTTTAATAAATCATGAAAGACAGCCATTATTTTGGTTCACATTAAAAAAAAAATGTAAACTTACAAAAAAATGATTAAACAATTGGGAAAATTTTGATATTGAGGAATTTTTCTTTAGATGTGATAATTGTGGTGATGTTTTAATTAAGGATTCCTCATGAAAAAAAATAAAAATAAATTCAGTGAGAAAATATCACTTAAAACCTTAGGGGTTTTCTGAGACACATCCTAAAAGAAATTTTCCACAAAAATAAGTAAATATATAGTAATAATTTTATACTTAAAAAATTCTACTTGCATCAAAACATACTCACTTTTTCCAGATGCCACTTAAGCCTGTGGATTATTATGTTGTTTTAATCAATAAATCAATACGGCAATACCCAATGCCAGTAATTCAGATATTGTTCCAAGCAATGTGGCTTTCTGGCAACTGCCCTTCCTAAATCTGACACAGAACCTGAAAGTACTAGAAATTTATAATCTCCTACTGATTTATATGCTAACAAGTAGTTTCCAGGCTGTTGGCGCTTATGTTTGTGTTTTGGTCAGGTAGCAATACAAATGCTTTATATTATGTAACTCATAGATGGGAAATAGATCCCAGAGTAACTGGAATAAAAGATTTCAGTGCTAAATGACAGAGTTGAAGCATGTTCGATATCAGTTAAGTTCCTTCTCTAGGCTTTTCATTTAGTCATCCAAGGTCATGAGTTTAGAAGGTGTTCTTTTGTATCATTTCTAGATATTTATATTTTATAAATGCCTATTGTGCCCATGGAGCACACAGGCAGGCACTCTGTAGTCAGATTTCCCTGGGTTTGATTCACTATTTCTGGCTCCAGTTACTCAGTGAGTATAAGCATGAGTAACTAGTCATGCAGCTGTGACCAAGGTGCTCATACTCACTGACCCTCAATTCTCATATCTTTAAAATGGTGATAATAAAATCTTAACCTGATAGTTTTTTTGTGACTGCTAATTGAGATATTGAATCTGTAGACTTTAGCACTGTCCCTGGCACGTAGTCTTCACTCAGCAAGTGTCACCATAGGTAGTCTATATAAAAGAGTCTGAGAACGCATGGAGGAGGAGGTTAATTCATGAGCAAAAAAAAATTAACCCATTGCCAACGAGTCAATTACTCTCTAGTTTTTTTTTTTTTTTTTTTTCCTGTTCTTTTACTTGGATAGTTGGATTATTTTTAGTGGACATGCAAAATTCTATTTGAAACCACTAATGCAGTAAAGAAGAGTTGAGAAGTATGGGAACACTTCACCCCGGCCCCTCATGGAGTAGCATATTTAACCATCAAACTTGCTCTTCAAGCTTGCCATAATCCAGGACACTAAGATTAGAACTCATTAAGTATTTTCCTTAGGAATTTACATGCTAAGCAGTAAAATCTGAGAACACAAATGGACCATGTATCTAGTCCTTTATTTCATGTGGCATAAGGCAACAAAGTTTCTGAAAAAAATTGAAGTTCTATTTACAAATGATCTAAAAAATACTAAAAAAAATGATGTTGGTATTACTATTTATTTGTTTCATTTTCCTTCAAAAAGTTTGATCGATTTTAAGGAAAATTACCTGTAACCCATTGCCGTCAAATTGATTCCAACTCATAACAACCCTAATAAAAAGCAATCTCTGTAAATCTCAATTCTTTAACCCCCAAAATGCAATTAGCCTAAAGCAGTGTTTCACAAGCTTTAGTCAGTGTTGTGGATTGAATTATGTTCCCCCAAAAATATGTGTTGTAAACTCTATTATGCCTGTGGCTATAAGCTCATTTGGTTTTTCTTTATTATGTAATGAGGCAGTATTAGTGTAGGGTGTGTCTGAAGTCAATCTCTTTTGAGATATAAAAGAGCAGATTAAGCAAGCAGCAAGCAAGCATAGGTGGGGAAAGATAGATGCCAAGCCACATGATATCTCCAAAGAACCAAGAAACAGAAGCTGAAAAGAGGCTAGTACCTTCCGCCTGAGCTAACAGAGAAGAAAGACTTTCTCCAGAGTCAGTACCCTGAATTCAGACTGCTAGCCTCCTTAACTTTGAGAAAATAAATTTCTGTTTGTTAAAGCCATCCACTAGTGGTATTACTGTGATAGCAGCACTTGATAGCTAAGACAAAATTTGGTACCAGAGAGTGGGGTGCTGCTATAACGAATACCTAAAACTAAAATGGATGTAGTTTTGGAATTGGGTAAGGGGTAGAGGCTGAAAGGGTTTTAAGGTGCTGAACAGTAAAAGCCTAGATCTCCTTGAAGTGACCTTTGGTAGATTTATGGATGTCAAAAGTAATTCCGGTGAGGGCTTAGAAAGAGGTGAGGAGATCTATAGAGAAAATTTCTATCACCTTAGGGAAAACTTATGGTGCCATTAAGAGAATGTTAGCAGAAATGTGATGTTAAATGTGCTTCCAGTGAGGCTTTAGAAGGGAATGATAAACATGAGATTGGATAATGAAGGAAAGGCAATGCTTTTCATGTAGTGGCAATAAAACATGCCTGTATTATGTTCACATATTTGGTGGAGGTAGAACTTTTACGTGATGAACTTGGATATTTGGCTGTGGAAATTTCTAAGCAAGATCTTAAATGGGCAGTGTGGTTTCTCCTTGCAGCTTACAGTAGGACAAAGCAGGAAAGAAATGAATTTAAAAATGAACTACACAAAATGAAACAAGAACTTAAAAATTTGGGAAATTCTTTTTTATGAACTAAGGACTTGTGCCCTGAAACTCTCACCAAAGAACATCGTACTCAACCTTTTGTTAAAGAGATTAAACATGTGATTAAAGGATCTTACCAACTACCACAGCAGGAGATTCATTAGCTTAGAATGAAGAGGACAGACATAGGATGAAAGAAAGAAAAGTTGTCTGCCTCTTGGAATTCTACAGGCAGGAAACAGGCCAAGGGAGCTAAACCTGTTTTCTTCTTAAAAAAAAAGGACCATCCCTGGAACAGCTTAGAGATCAGCAGAAATGTTGGGAGGAACACTGGAAGCAGGGTTGACTCACTTTCAAAGGTCCAAGAACTGCTACGTTTCAAAGCATGGAGTTATGGGCTCCAAGATTTTAAAGGGTAGAACCACAGCCTACTAGGTTTCAAAGAGTCGGATCTCCATCAGTTTGGTCCCAGAGTGTGGGGCTGCCATTAAGGTGAGCCAAGAAGATTGGGAGGGCACCTAAAGTTAAGGGAGTGAGGCTACCATGCCCAAGGGACAGGAGAATGTATCCTAGTGAGGCTAAGGGCATGGAGTTAGCACACAAGTGGAATAGGAGAACTAGGCTACCCAGAGGTGAGACTATGAGGTTGGGGCCTCTACCCATGGCCAAGGAGTCTCTCAGAATCTGGAAAGCATGGCCAACACCCAGAGTATGGAGGGCAGGGCCATTGCTCAGATGGTCTCAGAGAAGACGGGATTATTTTCAACCCTTCAGAGCTAATTTAATTTGTCTGTGTTTTGGATTTACTTGGTGCACATTATCCCTTCTTTCTCTCCAAGTTCTCCCTTGTAATGGAAATATCTACCTTGTGCATGTTCCACCATTGTGCTTTGAAAGCCCCTGTTGCCATTGAGTCAATTCTGAGTCATAGTGACCCCATAAGACAGAGTAGAATTGCCTCATAGGGTTTCCAAGGCTGTAATCTTTATGGTGAAAAAGAGGAAGACCCTCGGCTACATGGATTGACACAACGGCTACAGCATTGGGCTCGAACATAGCAGCGATTGTGAGGATGGCACAGGACCTGGCAGTGTTTTGTTTTGTTGTACAGAGTCACAATGAGTCGTAACTGACTCAAGGGCATCTAACAACAACAACAATCTTTACGGAAGCAAACTGTCACATCTTTCTCCCTTGGAGTGGTTGGTCAATTAGAACTGCCAACCTTCTTTAGCAGCCAAGCACTTTAACTACTGGTCCATCAGGTCTCCTTACTTTGGAAACAGATAACTTCTAGATTTCATAAGTTCACAGATGCAGAGGAATTTTGCTCTAGGATGGGATATGCCTGAAATACCATCCATATTTGATTTAGATGATTCAGAAAGTGAGATTTGGGCTTGGAGTTCATTTAAGACTTTTAGGATGATGTGATGGGGTGAATGTGTTTTGCATGTAGGAAGGACATGGATTTTGGGGGGCCAAAGTGTAGAATGTTATGGAGTAAATAGTATTCTCAAAAAATATGTGTTGTAAACCCTACTATATCTGTGGTTATAATCCCATTTGGAAATAGGGTTTTGTTACATTAATGAGGCCGTATTAGTGTAGGGTGTACCTGAAGTCAATTTCTTTTGAGGCATAACAAAGCAGATTAAGCAAGCACAGACGGGAAAAGACAGATGCCAAGCTACATGACAATCTCCAAGGAACCAAGGGAACAACTACTTTCCGCCAGAGCCAAGAGAGAGGGAAAGCCTTCCTCTAGAGTCAGTGCCCTGAATTTGAACTGCTAGCCTCCTGAACTATGAAAAATAGATTTCCGTTTATTAAAGCCACCCACTTGCAGTATTTCTGTTATAGCAGTTCTAGATAGCTAAGAGAGTCATTCCTGTAACACCTTTAAGCTTTTTGGTATATCTGAGTGCCATTTATATTATTATTTAAAGAACTATTTTTTATTCAAACTGACGCAATATTTTTATTTAAATCTTTCTGAAAGGAGAATTTATATCATTAAATAATGGTAGAGAAAAATAAATGAAAAATTAATTAAGTAAATAAAATTTATTTTAAAAAAAAAACAACAGAATAAAAATAAGACAAGGATTAAATCAATACCATTCATGACTTTTATAAGGCATTGCATGACCCATACCTTAGATATCACTCTTGCTTTTTCTCTCATTATGCTTTCCTTCGGCCTCTTGTTTGCAACTGTTGTTCAATTCCTTGTCACAGTGCCTTCACACGTAGTGTTCCCACTACTTTATATGCTCTTTTCTTCTCTCTATATCTAGTTAATGATTATTTATTTTTTTATAATTTAGTTGGGAAATTGCTTTTTGAAAGAAGTGTTCTCTGCCCACCCTGTCCACATCAAATTGCCCTATTTCTCTCTTGTCAAATTGGTGATTTTACATTCGTTTTTATGATTATTTGACTAATACGGCTTCCGTTAGAGTTAAGTTTCAAGCGGAATGAGATGCCTTTATCATCAGCAACTAGCAGAATGTCCAGCCTACAGCAAATGCTGAGCATAGACCAAGAGGCTGCCGTTTGAATAGTATAAGGGGATACTTTTTGGTGTAAAATTGGAAAAGGTATGTGCCAGTGTATCCTTTCATGACACTTATTCAATCTGTATGCTGAGCAGATAACCTGAGAAATTGGACAATATGAAGAAGAACGTGGCATCGGGAATTGAGGAAGACTCATTAACAACTTGCAATATGCAGATGACATAACCTTGCTTGCCAAAAATGAACAGTACTTGAAGCACTGATAAAGATCAAAGACTACAACCTTCAGTCTGGATTGCACCTTAACATATAGAAAGCAAAAATCCTTACAACTGATGCTAATACGCAACACCATGATAAACAGAAAATATTATAGTTGTCAAGGATTTCATTTTACTTGGATCAACAATCAGCACTCGTGGAAGCAGGAGTTAAGAAATCGAATGATGCATTGGGCAAATCTGTTGCAAAATAACTCTTTAAAGTCTTAAAAAACAAAGATGTCACTTTTATGACTAAGGTGTGCCTGACCCAAGCCATGGTTTTTTCAATCACCTCATATTTATGCTAAATTTGGACAATGAAAAAGAAAAACTGCAGAAAAATCGACACATTTGATTTATTGTTTTGGGGAAGAGTGTTGAATGTACTGTGGACTGTGAAAGAATGAACAAATCTGCCTTGGAAGAAGCACAGTCTGAATGCTCCGTAGAAGCAAGGATGGCGAGACTTTGTTTCACCTATTTTGGACACTTTAACACGACAGACCAATTCCTGGGGAAGGATGTCATGCTTTGTAAAGTAAAAAATTAGTGAAAATGAGGAAAACCATCAATGAGATGGACTGACATAGTGGCTGCAACAATGGGCTCAAACACACCTACAATTGCAAGGATGGCACAGAACTACGTAGTGTTTCTTTCTGTTGTATATACATAGGGTCACTGTGAGTCAGAACCAACTCAATGGCACCTAATAACAACAATGTATTTTGTTAAATAAGTGAATTGAAGGATAAATTTATTTCCATCATATTTTTTAAAATGCAAAGAAGTAAAGTTCCTATAATTATTTGAGAATAACCACTCTCTTTACTCTTCTAACTCTGCATTTTTTTCCAGCCCTGACCACACTGAATTTAAGCTTGGTAATAAGCCAAATGGAGTCCCTGGATAGTGCAAATGGTTAAGCACTCTACTAGCCAAAATGTTGGCAGTTCAAACCCACCCAGGGGTACCTTGGAAGACAGGCCTGGCAATCTGCTTCAGAAAAGCCACAGCTTTGAAAATCCTTTGGAACAATGCTATTCTGCACTCATGGGGTCTCCATGAATCGGAATTGATTCAATGGCAACTAACAACAACAATGATAAGCCAACTAACAATCAGAAATGGTTTTTGATATTTTTTGCTATCATTTGCCTGTTAAAAGCTGTGTCCACCTTCTCAGGTGAAAAGGGATTGTCAACATGATTTTGTGGTTCAGAATTTTGAATTTCAGAATTCTCTGAGTCTGCCACATCCTCCTAGGTAGTGACATTTCAGTACCTGGACACCATTACTTTCAAATTAGTTCTCTAGTTTTGACATAAATGATCTGTCTAGGTCATAAATTTAATAAATTAAAGTTATCACATAACCTTTGAAATCAAAATTCCTCTCTGAACCACTTAAAACCTTGTTATCTCCCCCCAGAATGGTGTACACTGGATTGAGAGTTTTCAAAATCATATTACTTTATATTCTTGAATATTTTATGGTGTACAAGACATTTTCACATATGTATTTTATCCTCCACCGAGTACTAAAAGTTGACAAGAGCAAGTATCCATATCCCCACTGAATAAATGTGAAGGCTCACTGAAATAACCAAGATCTTTTTTTTTTTTTTTTAATTGCTGTCTTATGGGAGGCATCCTGACTCCAACAATCATGCCATATTAGATTTAGGAGACACTGGGTTATTAAAGTGGCATAGAGATTAATGAAAGTCAAGAAACTCCGAAAGTAGTTTTGGGATGACCTCCATCTAGGTGTAAAAACTGATACAATAATGGAAGGAGTATAGTTAGAAAAGAATCAAAGTTTCAGTGTATTAAAGATTTCAGTGAATCATGGGAAGTGATTAGTGTATTTTTAGATATAAACAATGAAGAGAGGCAATAATGTAATAATTTATAACATAATCAAGTGAGGAAAACCTCAAAGAAGAAAGGGACTGCCAAAAGTGGGAGATTAATGGTACAGAAGTGTCAATAGACTCTAAGAGAATACCAGAACTACCTCCCAATGCAAGTGTACCTGAGACACAGGATAATTAGTGTTCCAGACTCAAAGAATCTTAAAAAAACTAACAGTTATAAGAAAGAGGGAAATATTATGTCAAGGACATCCAGAAATCAGCCTAGGAAGTGTCTGAGACTATTTACCTGTAAATGGGAGGAAGCAATGGAAATGCGGCTAGTAACAAAAGCAACTGTGAGATGTTGGGAAGGAGATGAGCAGTAGAAGAGTGTGACTGGAGGAGGAATTCCACAAGACAAAGTGATGAGATTGAGAAGGAGCTGGTTCTGTGGGGACTTGTATTGTGCAGGGAGAATGAGAACTGACTTCGAAGTAGTCTGTAGTTTTGCATGGTAGTCTTCAAACACAGAGAGAAAGAAAAGCCCAGAAGTATACAGATAACATATATAGGTGGAAGGAAGACCAATTATGTCCCTTTGTGGCCATGAAAGTGATGAGAAAGTCCCCAACAGGTGATAACCTCTGAATTAGTTTCTTTGAATTTTTATATTCTCTGAGATTCTGAAAGAAAATCAACAAAACCAAACTATGAAATGCTTGAACTTGTAGTTATATTTTTGAACTCAAAGAATGAGAAAAAAAAATATATATGTTGTTATTACATTTCCATGAAATGTTACTGTGTTGTTCATATAGGATAACAGAAGACAGGCAAGAGTAATGAATTCAACCAAACCAGGTTTCCAATACCATTAACCAAAGGACAGAGACAGAAGAAAAAACAAAAAGCAACAATTTAAAAAAGTACCAAAAATGCTGAATGAAGACAGAAAAAGTTGAGCAAGCTTGGGAAACAAACATTGTTCAGATTTAAAAAATAAATAAAATAACAAACACCAGGTGCCTTTGAGACAATTCTGACTCGTGGTGACCCTGCTTGTTTCATAGTAGAACTGTGCTCCACAGGGTTTTCATGGCTGTGACTTTTTGGAAGCAGATCACCAGTCCTTTCTTCCAGGTCTTTCTTCTTTCATTCTGGGTGTGTTTAAACCACCAACGTATCAGTTAGCAGCTGAGCGCGAACAGTTTGCACCACCCAGGGGGCTTTGTACAGGTCATTGTTGTTGCGGTACATGATCCTTATTCTACTCTTTTTCCTTTCTTTCCTGCATCATGGAATGCATGGAGTGTAAACAGTTCACAAGAAACTGGGAGTTCAATTTGATTTCAGTTAACATGTGTGTTGAACTGAAAGTGGATTGATGTGTTTAGAGATACAAAATAAACAATGCCCTATAAAAAAAGGATTGATGTGTTTGTAGATACAAAATAAACAACGCCCCATAAGGCATTCACTATAGTAAGGGGGATGAGATGTACATAAAAACGTTAAACACAATTGTTGATTAGTTCCCTAGTTGGAAAATGAGAGGTTTAATATCTCTTAGGAATATCATAGATTATTTAATGGATGAGATGATATATAAATCGAGCCCCGAAGTTTAGACAAAGCAGAAGAGGGCAAGAGAAGATGGGAAATATTAAGAAGAAATGGAAGTTTCAACACAGGTGCCATTTGTACCATTTTGGATAAAACCATTTGTACCACTTTGGATAAAATTTGGGTCAAAAAGTAAATATGGGAAGTTTTAAAGCCATGTTAAGGCGCCCTGGTGATGCAATGATTAAGTGCTCCACTGCTAAATGAATGGTTGGTGGTTCAAATCCACTGACTGGTCTCTGGCAGAAAAGATGTGGCAGTCTGCTTCTGTAAGGATTACAGCCTTGGAAACCCTACAGGGCAGCTCTACTCTGTCCTACAGGGTTGCTATGAGTCAGAACCGACTTGATGACACACCACCACCACCAAAACAAAAGCCATATTAAAAGATATTTGCATTATGGTATTTAGAAACTCCTGGGTAGATGCAGTGAAAGCTGTTGTTTCTCATATACAAATGCACGATGGAAAATTTTTTCACAGTTTCAGGGTTTCACAGAAGTCCTTGAGCTGGCCTTGTACCCTAATTACAGGCAATGGGAAAACTCAATGACAATGTTGATATAGGATTCTAAAGCGCAAATTTTATGATAAAGTGTAAACAGTTTCTCAGTTCCATATGAATCTTATTGTCACCAACTAGAACTCTGGATACAGCACAGACTTAAAATTGTGATCATACCTCCAGGCTGTGGGAAGGGTTAAAACCCTGCTCTGAACAGGGTTGCACTACTCCAAGGGTAGATGCTTTCAGGAGGTAAACATCAACTCTGTGAGCCCATATCACTGGTGAGCTCACACCGTGTCTGTGTGGAAACAGCCCCTCTGATAAGTGTGCTGCTTAAAAGAAAAATAATATATCTATTTCTAAAGCTGAGAAAAATGAGCGGGCTCTGTGCCTCCCATGTTATTTGCATAAAGGGATTTTTATCACTCAGGCATGTCTTGAATTAGAAAATAGCTTTCACAGATTTTACCCTTTGAAAATGACAATATCTAATCTCTTCACTTTCATGAGCCTCGTCGGCATTGCCAAATATCTCAGAAGGGGAATGGTAAACTATTTTTCACAGATCCTCCATAATAGATGTGATATGAAATGAATTTCATGGAAGTTGAGCACCCTGGAGGTTATTAGTTTGCCATAATATAAAACATTTTTCAGGCATTGTATTGTTATCATTATTATTTTCTTGTGCAACCAACCTAAAAACATTTGAAAAATTTATCAATTTTATCATTTATGGATCTTAATAAAGAATGTGTGCCCTTTTCTTAAAACCATGAAGCTATGAAAGACATTTATATTTTAAGTTACCCATACGTGCACTGAATACTTAGCGTATCACCTGGGAGTATATTGGAGACATTATTGGCCAATCATTAATTAAAACCAGAGACAATTTTCTTAGTGTAACACATACTTGAGTAAGACACCAAATTATTAACATATTATAAAATTATTTAATAACATGTACCAGCACTTTACCAGCAGTGTCAAAGGTTTAAAAAAATGAATAGGACTTTAAAGCAAAAAAGCCTTTATTATTAATAATTAGTCATCATTTATTAAGTATTATGCTTGTGGTGCTGCTAACATTTTTTATATTTCCGTGTTTTAATACATATTCTATGAGAAAATTTAATATATGTATATTCATTAGCAGAGTTTCTGTTTTGAAATCCTCATAAAAAATATTCAAGCAAATTTCAGAGTCAGTAGAAGTTGGGAACCCAGGACCTTGTCTTTTACAGACAATTTTCTCTTCCAAAGCCTCTAGCAACCAGTAGTGAAATATTCACCAAACACAACTGTGTATGTTTGTTAAAACTAATACAACTATATCCTTAAACAAGGGTGAAATGTATTGTTTGCAAATTAAACCTGAATACATCTGACTTAAAAATATTGCTGGGGATGAAGAGAAGAAACAATGTACAACTTTTAATACAGTTTAAAACTTTATTTTTTAAAAAGATAGTACAATAATTGAGTTTAACCATGAATTAAAGACACTTTTCCCAATCGTAAGGTGGCACAAATAATTAAGTGCTCGACTATTAGCCAAAAGGTTGGTGGTGGGAACCCACCTAGAGGTGCCTCAGAAGATAGGACTGGTGATCTGCTTCCAAAAGGTGACGGCCTTGTAAACCCTATGGAGCAGTTCTACTCTGCACGCATGAGTTCGTCATAAGTCAGAATCGACTTGATGGCAACTGACAACAAATCACATAATCACTACTTTGAGAGAAAACTGAAAATACTCCACCGAATTGATATTTTTTAAAGAAAAAGTTAGCATTAAAATAAGTTCATTCAAAATTAAATTTTCTTCTCTGTTGGTATGAGAAGTCAAAAGACTTTTGATACACATCTATATTCTCTTGTTTTTATCATTTAAAGGATTTATGGATATTTGTCTATTTAGCTAGCAGATGGAAAGTGATTTTGTGATGTTCTATATTCGTCCCAGAGTGACTGCTCATTCTTATATTTTCCCTCTATTTCAGGGGAAACCAAAAGAAAAATAATTTGCATTATATCAGTGCTATATTACTGTGCTGTTGTCAAAGCCTAGATGTGAGTCAATAAACTGACTAGTCTCTAAAATGAAACACGTAGCCTGGTTGCATGGTATCTGGTGGTCTGAATCTGATTCTACATTCTTGCCTCTGCTGACAAGCTGTACACAACCCCTCCCACTCTTGCTGACCCAGTCCCTACTCTCAGAATTGTCTGCCTTTTTTTGCTAACCTCTTATTGATCCTACTGTTAGCCACTTTGCTTCATTTCTGAATGTTAGGTAACAGCTTATTTTCTCATTATGAGGGGCAAAACCAAGACCAAAGAGCTAATACTCTGTAATGGTTCCAAAGAAATCAAGGCACTTAGATGTAGTGTGAGATATTCACAAACTTTCCATGCCAAAGATGGAGAGTAAAAGAGAGTTAAACACCTGCTCCTGAGTTTGGATCACCTAATATTCAATTCCCCAAGTCAACTATTCGGGACAGCATGAGATTCCTTCCCAACTCAGGGCACAAGAAAGGTCATAACCTTCTCCATCCCATCTGTTTCTCAACCTCACCTCCAGAAGACAGCTGTCCTCTAACTCTCTTCTCCCACGATTCCAAACATAACCTGTCCCATTATAAGATACAACCTTAGTCCTTTCCAAAAGCATTTCTTGGAACATTATTGTTAGGTAAATCCATGTCCTTTATTCAAACGGGGAAAGAAGATAACTCTTCATATTGTATACAAAAAAAGGGGCTCAGAGCAGAGCTCGCCAGTGGTCATTTTTACTTTTTAAGGGCGCTAGATCTCAAATCAGTTAAGATCACATTACTCTAAATCCTAGAGGTAAACATTATGTCCAGGCCAGAATAAGTATGATATAATTATATTCCTTTTTTCTTCCACATGTTGGAAAAAAATTTCCTATTCGCACTGTTAATGGATATGTTGTGAAATTCCAGCGGTATTTGTTTAAAGCAAAACCTGTTGCTTTCAAGTCAGTTCTGATTCATAGCAACCCCATAGGACAAAATAGGACTGCCACATAGGGTTTCCAAGGAGATGCTGGTGAATTCAAACTGCGGACCTTTCGGTTGGCAGCCGAGCTCTTTAACTACTGTGCCACCAGGACTTTAGATTTTTTTTTTTTTTTGTAATAACATAGTAGCTTTAATTTGGGTTCATCCACACGTGGAGACCACATCTGTATTTTTGAGTATGTGGTCTTACGATGGAAAAAATATGAAATACACTAGCTTTTCCGTTAGCTGACGACCCATTCCTACATAAAGATGCTACTTCTGGAAATTTATTAGACCCTCTTCTAATAATCTTCTAATGAAAATATAATTAAATGTATTCCTATATTATTTGTTCCTTACAAAAACTCTGAGATAGGTACTATTATTAATGCCCATTTAATCATTCAAGAAAGTGAGGTAGAGCTCCCTTAAGTAAATTATCCAAGTTCCAACATACTGTATTTGAATTCGAATCCAGAGAATCTGGCTCAGAGCCCATGTCCTTAACCTCAAAGCAGTTAAACTTCAGCAGCTGTCCGTTTTAACTGAGTCTCTTCCTACTTCCTGTCAGAAACCTGAATACATCGCTATGACTCAAACTTTCAATAGGGTCAACCAACCATCCCACAGTCATCTTAGTAGCCCACAATGCCTGAAAATGGTAGATCCCACCAAAAGACATCCTGCCAAAATATAAGGACATAGGAAGAAATTTCAAATACTAGATTACCAAAGATGTGACAAAAAGCCACTGCAAGATGGATTCAAACTTATGAACTATTGAATATTTCAAACTCCTAATCAGAAGCATGTATATCAGTAAGATTTAATATAGGCCTTCTGGATTTTTAGCCGTCACTCTTCCTTGATCTTTCATCTACTTGTCATCTCATACTTCAAAAATTGCACACAGGAACTGTAGGTTTGCAAAATTCCCAGGTTTTAAAACTTATTTCCTTCCTCCACATTACAACTTTGAAAAGCAATATTGTATTTCCAAGAGTGAGTTACATCAAAAAGCAGTTATTTGTAGAGGCTATCCCTCATGCCATTCTTATAGATTAAATCTTACAGAGAAAGTAAAAACTCTTATCTATTGTGGTTTTAGGAAATTACTTTCTCTATATTCCTGAATCATTTTATCTCACCCCCTTCAGCTGCTGTTTGATATACTACCTCCTCCATCAATAATAGAATAATTACCCCTTTATTATCTTAACCCAGGGTTACTCAACCTCAGTAGTAGTGACACACTGAGCTGAATAATTATTTGTTATAAGGGGTCGTCCTGAGTATTGCAGCATGCTTAGCAGCAGCATTCCTGACCTCTATCCATTATCCATTACATGCTAGTAGCATGATCCTTCCAATTGTGACAACCAAAAATGCCTCTTCCAACCAAAAACTCACTGTTTTCCAGTAGATTCCAACTCTTAGCAACCCTGTAAGACAGAGTAAACCCATACCCGTTGCCGTCAAGTCAATTCCGACTCATAGCAACCCTGTTGGACACAGTAGAACTGCCCCATACGGCTCCCAAGGAGTGCCTGGGGGATTCAAACTGCCAACCTTTTGGTTAGCAGACGTAGCCCTTAACCACTATGCTACCAGGGTTTCCGTAAGACAGAGGACTGCCCTATAGAGTTTCCAGGGAGCGCCTGGTGGATTCGAACTGCTATCCTCTTGGTCTTCACCACCAGAGCTTACCAAATATCCTCTGGAATGGGGGGAGAGATAACCTCTACTGAGCACTCCCTGTGAGAACTACTGTCTTAAAGCAATGGGAAACTTCCTAACTTAACGAAGTGAATACAGGGTCACCTACATTGTTTTCAGGAAGATTTCGTTTCACACAGGCCACGAGAGGCAGTTATATAGTCAAGGATCTATCGTGGATTTTGGATTCATACTGCCTGGGTCTGAACTCTGAGCCTAGTACTTACTAATTATGTGAAATCTCTCACCACAGTCACCTCCTCTGTAGTCAGGAATGATGGCCTTGGCTGATTATTTTATTTCGCTTCTCCAGAATATCTTTGTCCCTGTCTTCCCTGCCTAAGAGACTGACCTGTGACTGATCCCATTTTTCATAAGAGGAAACTGAGATTCTGTAATCTTAAATAATTTGCCCAAGATTGCAAAGCTTGGACTTTATAAACACCTAGGACTGCTGTTTAAAACCAAATCAGTGCTCATAACACTAATGCAATAGTAACTTCCCATTTTAACAATTCTACAAATTAAGAACATTTTATAACCTTTATTTAATGTTTAATATGCTTCTGGTAGCACTGTGCTCAGTACCTCACATGCTTTCTATTTAATTTTCAAAAATTTGTACAAATATAATCATCTCTCTTTTACGGATGAAGAAACTCAAGCCACTAGGCTTTTTTTTGTATTCTGTTCTATCCCTCAAATATTTTTCCCTCAGCCTTTGCTTGATTTGTCTCCTCCCAATTATAGGATCTCAGCATAAGTATCACCTGATCTAAGAGGACTTTTGTGGTCACCACCTCAAATAAAGTTAGTCACCATTGCCCATAACTTATTTCCTGTATAGCATTTTGTCTATAATTTCTAATCAGTTTACCTGTATAATTTTTTTACTTAGTTTTTGCCTATCTTCCCACTAGAATCCAAGCCACATGAAGGCAGAGATATGATATAGCTGTCTTGTTCTCCATTGTCTCTCCAGTGCCTAGCAGGGAAATAGATACCCAGTGTACACCTAAGAAGTGTTGAATGAATGAATGAAGTGCCACGAAGCTAAGAAAGAATCGAGAGTTGAACTCTTTCTTTCTGAATTCAAAGAAAGACTTCAAACCATTATATATATTCCCTTATGTAACCTGGTGGATTGGAAACCCTGGTGGCATAGAGCTTAAGAGCTGTGGCTGCTAACCAAAAGGTCAGCAGTTCGAATCCACCAGGTGCTCCTTGTAAACACTATAGGGCTGTTCTACCCTACCCTTTAGGGTCACTATGAGTCGGAATCAACTCAACTGCAATGGGTTTTATGTAATCTGAAGGAATCTCTAATCCTGAGAACATAAGGAAGCCAAGGGATATAATTCAAAACAAAATGGTATGACAGAATTAATTCTTTGTAAACCATCAGATTGCCTCCCAGTCTTCCCATATCAGTGTCATCTTTAATCTTTCTCTCACTATTGATAACCCCTCCAAGCATCCTCTGACATTGGTCATTTCTATTTACAAAACTACATAATTAATCCAATCATTTATATCCAGTACCACTTTAGTCCAAGATAATGTCTTTCTTTTTCATTCTACAATGCTGTCTTCTTATTGGTCTTCTTGCTCTATTCTTTTCCTAATATTTTCAAAATAAGAGTTTTTTTCTTTTTTTTTTTCAATTTCAAATGATATAAACTCAACACAAAGTACCTTAAGCTAACTAAAATGTAATTTGTTAGCTTTTAAGTTTGAGACAGGCAAAGGAGTGATGCTGGAGGCAGAACCTGAGGTTAAAAATACTGCTGGCTGCCTCTCTCTCTTTCTGTCTGTTGCTCTGTTGTCTCTCTCTCTCGGTCTCTTTCTGACTGTCATTCTCTATTAGCTTCATTTTTAAACAAGACTCTATAGTTGGTATTAATATGATCACTAGCGCATCCAGGATTTCAGTTAGTGACATCAGGGTAAAGAAATCAGCATTCTCCCATAGTGTACATAAAAGTCATCCCAAATTATGCTTTTTGCTCCACCTTAGGATACAAATGCACTTCGATAATAGGAGAAGCAGGTGCATATTTGCAAGATGGTCCCAACAGAACCACGTGGAAAAGAAGAGGGGTGACTAAAAAAAAAAGGCTCAGGGAAGACAAAAAATCACATAATGACCACCATGCCACAGAAGGCCTTTCAGTGAGCCACTGCAAGAAGCATGCCAGCTCTTCAAAGACCTTTCTTAAACCATTGTGTGCACTGCTATTCTAAACTTATATATGGAGTGTGGGGTATCACATGTTCCTTCTGATATTTACATAGAATATATAAATGTCTCAGATGGTAAAGATACATTTGTTCATTTCTAAGGTATCAATCATCTCCGTATATTTCTGGATTGTATAAAATACCAATCTCTAGTTGCCAATATTGGTCAAAATTATTTTTTAAGAATTTCCAACAGTTTAGGGATAAGTACAGCTAGAATTGGAGCCTTGGTGGTGCTAACCAAAAGGTTGTCAGTTCGAATCCACCAGCTGCTTCTTGGAAAACTTATGGGGGCAGTTCTACTCTGTCCTACTGAGTTGGAATTGCCTTGATAGCAACGGATTTGTTTTTCTTTTTTTGGTACAGGTGAAACTGTCATAACCCCTAAGATGTAAATTTCCACACAATCCAAAGGATTATAGTTAAACAATATTTTGAAAACTATTAAGCTAAAAGTTCTGTTCCTCTAAACTGATTATCTGAATTAACCTAAAGCATTAATAATACAGGAGCAACAAGTTAAAATTAATAACTTCCTGAAAGAAAACATATTTTCTTTGTAGGGGGAGATGCAACTGTTTTGGTAGATCTGAAAATTTTAATGTAAATTTCTTGGGAAGAAAAATCTTGCTGAGAACCAAAACATTATAGTATAAATACATAATTTATAATAATGACCAAGTTTACATAGAGCTTGATTCTTTCCAACAACAACAAAATAGCTTATGTTGATTACCAGGTTTATTTGTGACAATAAGTAGTAAAGATTCAAGTGGATATTGTTGTAACAATGAATAACATTGTCACTCTAAGAAGAAGAGCTTTCTCCTGGCTTTCAGCTATTTTACTACTCCTTCTACCATATCTTATGCTAATACCTTGAAAAAATTCTAGTAAAAATAGTATCCAATATATTATAAATTAATATGAAAACATCACTGAATTCATGCTACCAAATGAACTCTTGCTACATGTGTGAAATATTTTTTCTTTCTAAGGTTCTAGTCAATCAATGGGGGTTAAGAGTTAGGAAATTTGAAAAAAAAAATCTCTAACAAAGATGATTTTTGTTTTCTATTTGCAAACATTTCTGACTCTCATATCGATATGCTTAATTCAAGGAGTGTGAAGTAAGCAGTAAAAACTGAGTATTATATAATAAACGTATATTTGTCAATTCTAATGATCCCTTCTAAGTTTTCAACTTCTTAAAATATTCTAGATCCTTTAATTAACTCTGATGGCATTACTTTTTTTTTGACCCTTCATTTCTTCTCTTTCTTTCGTTTTTTTTTCCTCAATATTTCTTCTCTTTCCTTTGTTGGCTTCTCTTCAGGCTTCTTCCTTCAAAGTACAAATATGCCTCAAGTTTATGTTCTAACTTTGACTCTTTTTCTTATCAATCTATATATCTGGAGCCCTGGTGGTGCAGTGGTTAAGAGACTGGCTGTTAACCGCAGGGTTGACAGTTCAAATCCACTAGCCACTCCTTGGAAACCTTACAGGGCAGTTCTACTCTGTTCTGTAGAGTCACTATGAGTCGGAATCAACTCAAAGGCAATGGGTTTGTTTTTTTGTACCTGTCTATCTAGCTGTCTGTCTGCCTATATTTTTATTTATCCATTTGTTGAGGAGTCCTTGGGTGAAGCAAAAGTTTAAGCACCGTAATACTAGACAAAATGTTGGCAGTTTGAACCTTCCCAGAGGCAACTGGGAAGAAAATCTTGGCGCTATCCTTCTGAAAGTTCACATCCTTGAAAACCCTATGGAGCACTCGTTAGTTTACTCGATGGCAACTAACAACAATCCCATCCTTCCATCCATCCATCATTTATCTACCTATCTATATACCTGCCTACCTTCCTACCTACTTATCTTATCTACCTATCTGTCATATATACATCTTCTCCTTTGTAAATATCATTTGCTATTTCAACTGTTTCTCAAGTGGTTTTGAAATATTCATTCCTAGATCAAACTTTTCTAAAACTCCAGATGGACTCTTCATACAACTTGCATGGCTTGTCCCATGTGGACAGCCCAACATGTGTAGAATAATGCTCAGAATTCTCCCCAAAACATTTCGTATTTTTGGTTCTCTCTTCATTAACGATCCAATCATTCTTTCAGTTAGCAGGTGTAAAACCTCAGTCGTATTTAATTCCTCACTCCCTTCAGCTACTCACAATGAATCAGTAGAGAAATAATGCTATTCTTAATTCCAAAATATTTTTTTCCTCTTGCCTCATCATTTCTTCCTAACATTACCCTAGTTATCAAACATCCTCTACTAGACTACAGGGCTCACTCAAAATTTTATACTTTTCAGCACCTTGTACAATGGTCTATACTAAGGTATGATACATTTGAGGTATAATACATTTGTTGTTGAAATAAATAGTATACCCAACCCCAGTCCCAGTGCTGTCGAGTCGATTCGGACTTGTAACGACCCTATCGGACAGAGTAGAACTGCCCCATAGAGTTTCCAAGGAGCGCCTGGCGGATTCGAACTGCTGACCCTTTGGTTGGCAGCCGTAGCACTTAACCACATAGCATACAGGACCTGGAAAATTTGTAATGTTTGGTCTTTGTTTTCCAAAGAAGCATAAGCTGTAATTTGAAGTTTCCTCTTAAAAAAAATCACATGACTGTTGTTGTTGTTAGGTGCCATTGAGCCATTTCTGACTCATAGTGACAATATGTACAACATAACAAAACACCACCTAGTCCTGAGCCAGCCACACAATTGTTGCTATGTTTGAGCCCGATGTTGTAGCTACTCTGTCAATCCATCTTGTTCAGGGTCTTCCACTTTTTCACCGGCACTCTACTTTACCAAGCATGATACCTTTCTCCAGGAACTGGTCCCTCTGGATAACAAGTCCAAAGTACATGAGACAAAGTCTTGGTCATCCTCACTACTAAGGAACATTCTGGCTGTATTCTTTCCAATACAGGCTCGTTTGTTCTGGGAATTCATGGTATATTTAATATTTTTTACCAACACCATAATTCAAATGCATCAATTTTTCTTCCATTTTCCTTATTCGTTGTCCAACTTTCACATACACATACGATGATTGTGTGACTTGAGTCAGGTACACTTTTTTCCTCCAAGTGACATCTTTGCTTTTTAACACTTTAAAGAGGTCTTTGATTTGCCCAATTCAATGTATCATTTGATTTCTCAACTGCTGCTTCCATGGGCATTGATTGTGAATCCAGGTAAAATGATGCACACCTTTCCTGATTTTAAACCATGTAGTATACCCTTGTTCTGTTCAAATGACAGCTTCTTTGTCTATGTACAGGCTCCCAATGAGTACAATTAAGTGTTCTGGAGTTCTCATTCTTCATGGTGTTATCCATAATCTGTCATGATCCATCCTGTTGAGTACCTTTGCATAGTCAATAAAACAGGTAACATCTTTCTGGTAGTCTCTGCTTACATATAAGAGCCATCTGCCATCAGTAATGATATCCCCTGTTCCACGTCCTCTTCTGATTCTGGTTTGAGTTTTCGGCAGTTACCTGACAATGTACAGCTGCAGCTGTTCTGAGTTATCTTCAGCATAATTTTATTTGCATATGATATTGATGATATTGTTCAATAATTTCCATATTCTGTTTGATTAACTTTCTTTGGAATGGGAGTGTATATGGATCTCTTTCAGTTAGTTGGCTAGGTAGCTGTCTTCCAAATTTCTTGGCATAGACAAATGAGCATTTCTAACATTGCATCCATTTGCTGAAACATCTCAATTGTTATTCCACCAATTCCTGGAGCTTTGTTTTTTTCCAGTGCCTTCAGTGAACCTTGGGCATCTTCCTTCAAAATCATTGGTTTTTGATCACAGGCTACCTCCTAAAGTGGTTGAACATCAATGAATTATTTTTGGTACAGTGACTTTTTGTATTCCTTCCATCTTCTTTGGATGCTTCCTTTGTTGTTCAAAATTTTGCCATAGAATCCTTTATTGAATTTTTTCTTCATTTCTTTCAGCTAGATAAATGCCAAGAGTTATCTTCCCTTTTGGTTTTCTAGCTCCAGGTCTTTGCTCTTTTCGTTATAATACTTTACTTTGTCTTCTTGAGCTGCCCTTTGAAATCTTCAGCTCAGCTCTTTTATTTCATCATCTCTTCCTTTTGCTTTAACTACTCCACCTTCAAAGGCAAGTTTCAGAGTCTCTTTTTACATCCGTTTTGGTCTTTTCTTTTTTCCTGTCTATTTAATATTCTTATTCTTTCTTCATATATGATGTCCTTGATGTTATCCCATAACTCATCTGGTCTTCAGTCATCAGTGTTCAATGCATCAAGCTATTCTTTAGATGGTCTCCAAATTCATGTGGTTGTTCTTTGGTTCTCATAGATTCATTTTAATTTTCTTCAGCTTCACCTTGAACTTGCATATAAGAGATTGAAGGTCTGTCCTGTAGGTGGATCCATGCTTGTTCTGACTGATGATATTGAGCTTCTCCATCATTTCTTTTCACAGATGTAGTCTATTTGATACCTGTGTATTCCACCTGGTAAGGTCCACTTTTACGTTGTTGAAAAATGTATTTCCAAAGAATAGATCATTGGTCTTTCAAAATTCTATCATGCAATTCCCCCTTGTTGTTTCTATCACCAAGGCCATATTTTCCAAATACTGATCCTTCTTCCTGGTTTCCAACTTTTGCATTCCAATCACCAATAATTATCAAAGCATCTTGATTGCATATTTGATCAATTTCAGACTGCAGAAGTCGGTAGAAATCCTCAATTGCTTAATCTTTGGCATTAGTGGTTGTGGGTAAATTTGAATAATAGTCCTATTAACTGGTCCTCCTTGTAGGTGTATGGATATTATTCTACCCTTGTACTTCAGGATAGATCTTGAAAAAAATTTCGACAAGGAATGCAACACCATTCCTCTTCAATTTGTCATTCTTGGAATAATAGACTATATGATTGTTTGATTCAAAATGGCCAATACCAGTCCATTTTAGCTCACTAATGCCTAGGATATCTATCCTCAAAAGTTCCATTTCATTTTTAACAACTCCCAGTTTTCTTAGATCCATACTTCCTACATTCCACATTCTAGTTATTAATGGATGTTTGCAGCTGTTTCTTCTCATTTTGACTCTTGCCATATGAGTAAATGAAGGTCCCAAAATCTTTGCTCCACCCACGTCTTTAATGTTGACTCTACTTTGAGGAGGCAGCTCTTTCTGAGTCATATTTTGAGTGCCTTCCAACCTGAGGTACTCATCTTCTGGCACTATATCAGACCATGTTCCATTACTATTTGTAAAGTTTTCGCTGGCCAATTTTTTCAGAAGTAGACTGCCAGGTCCTTCTTCCCAGTCTGTCTTAGACTGAAAGTTCCACTGAAATCTGTCCACCATGGGTAACCCCACTGGTATGTGAAATACTAGTGGTATAGCTTTCAGCATCACAACAACACACAAGCCACCACAGTAGGACAGACTGATAGGTAAGTAGAAGAATCACATGACTAGAAGTCAATTAAAAAAAAAAAAAACTCTTGCAATTGAGCTGATTCCAACTCATAGCAACACTATAGGACAGAGTAGAACTGTCCCATAGGGTTTCCAAGGAAAGCTGGTGGATTGAAACTGCTGACTTTTTGTTTAGTAGCCAAACACTTAACAACTGCACCACCAAAAGGCAATATTAAAGTTAAATTCTGGACAGAAGTTATGTAACAAACAACTCTCCACCATGTATTCCTAACACCAAAAATTTAGACACTGTATTAATAGTTAACATAGGTTGGAATAATCTGATCTGCAGGAAATGTAATAAAATACTACCAATTCATGAAAAGTAATACATGAATTCAGTTCAATAATTGGACAAGGGAATGGATGCTAATATTTACAGAGTGCTGGATATTAGCAGGTGCCATGGTAGAGACCATACATAAGCAATTCAATTTAAACTTTATAATGAAGTGGTGTAGAGATATCATTTCATGGCATTTTACTCATGGGAAAACATTCACATTTTATTTCTCCATGATCACACAGCGAATAAATGGCTCCCCTGAAATTCAACTCTCACTGTTTTCTTTTAAAATTACATTTTGAAGGAGGCATCTAATAACATGTAATAGGCTTCTGTCTTACCAGACAATGTAGATAAAACTTAAAAGGGAAAAATGTGTTATATTACATTTGGGAATTTTTAAATAAGAAATAAACATTTAGGTTAAGCTAAAGCTCCAGAAAGCATCAAAAAAACAAAACTTGAAAAGCATCAATCATGCCTTACCTAGCCTCCAGGCATTTAAACAGCTTTCTCTGCCTAGTAGAGGAAGAATATAACAAAAAAAAAGTGAATGGGTCTTGGAATCACTCGTGCACTCATTAATTTAACAATTAAAAACTGGGCTATACTGTTTTTACTGTGTGTAGTGGCTCCATCTTTCCTAGAGATTACAGTCCAGTGGAGAAGAATCATATTCAACAGATGGATATTCTACTTATTAGCTGCATGACCCTGGACAATGTTCTTATTTCTCTAAGTCTTACTTTCCTTACCTATAAACAGGATTTAAGAGTTGTTACTGTATAAGAAGTTTGGGGTTTGAACCCACCAAGTAGCTCAATGGGAGAAAGACGGGGCTATCTGCTTTTGTAAAGATTACAGCCTAAAAAACCACCTGGGGCAGTTCTACTCTGTCACGTGGGGTCACCATGAGTCGGAACCAACTAGATGGCAAACAGCAACAGCCATGACTGTATCAGAGTGTTGTTATGATTCAATGTAGAAACGCTGTAATCTCTTTAGCACCATTTTCTGGACTGTCGTTGCCCAGTAAGTACAGGCTTCTTCTTCTCTTCCTTCTTTGGGGGGCGGGGAGGGGTTCTTTGGTTCTTTTCTCTTGTTACTTTTGCATTTTCCTAATTCTTACTCATCACTTAGTTCTCAAGCTATATGTAATTCTTTCCAGGAATACTTTCCAGGAACCCTAGCACAGAATAGTCTTTGATGTATACTCTCATAGAAGTGTGTATATATATATATATATGTGTGTGTGTGTATATCATTAAGACATTGCAAACCACATTATTTTATAATTACTTACATATATTTAGTATCCTGAATTAGACTGTAAGATTCTTAAGGGTAGGATAGACTCTGTGTTGCTCACCAGCAAGTGTCCAGCACCTACCACTTTCCTAGATGACAGTGTTGTTGCTGTTGCTAACTGCTGTTGAATTGGTACTTTTCTTATGGTGATCTCCTGCACAATGGAGCAAAATGCTTCCCAGTCCTTTACTATCTCCATGACCCGTTGTGAATTAGACCACTGTGATCCACAGGGTTGTCACTGGCTGATTTTTGGAATAGATCACCATACCTTTTGTTGTGGATTGAATTTTGTCCTCCCAAAATGTGTGTCAACTTGGCTAGGCCATCATTTCCAGTATTGTATGATTGTCCACCATTTTGTCATCTGATGTGATTTTCCTATGTGTTGTAAATCCTACCTCTATGATGTTAATGAGGCAGAATTAGAGGCAGTTATGTTAATGAGGCAGAATTCAATCTATAAGATTAGATTGTATCTTCAGGCAATCTCTTTTCAGATGTAAAAGAGAGCAGTAAACAGAGGTGGGGAGGGGACCTTATGTCCCCAAGAAGGAAGAACCAGGCGGGGAGTGCATCCATCGGACCTGGGGTCCCTATGCTGAGATGCTGCTAGACCAGGGTAAGAATAGTGACAAAGTCTTTCCCCCAGAACTCACAGAGAGAAAGCCTTCTTCTGGAGCTGGCACCCTGAATTTGGACTTCTAGCCTCCTAGGCTGTGAGAGAATAAATTTCTCTTCGTTAAAGCCATCTGCTTATGGCATTTCTGTTATAGCAGCACTAGGTAACTAAGACACCTTTCTTTCTAATCCATTTTAGTCTCAAATCTGTACTGAAACCTATTCAGCATTATAGTATAGAAGCAATGTGGGATTCACGGAAATTCCCAAACACCAAGTGGAAATGTATTACCTTGTTTATTCTTGCTTAGGAAGGTATGACAGCTGGTAAATAAAATTTGAAAATAGAGCATTTATTGTCTCATTATGCATGAAGACTTCATAATCCTGACATTTAGATAGAGCTTTTGTGCTCAGATAATAGTTGGTTACACTGTCGTGGCCTGTGTGTTGCTATGAGGCAATAAGCTATGCCACCGATATTTCAAATACCAGCAGAATCACCCATGGGGGTAGGTTTAAGCAGAGCTTCCAAACTAAGACAGACTAGGAAGAAAGGCCTGGCAACCTACTTCCAAAAATTAGTGACTGAAAACCTTATGAATCACAACAGAACATTGCCTGACTTGCTTAAGGGAGAGGGAGACCCTTGGCAAAATGAATTGGCACAGTAGCCACAACAATGGGTAGTTTTTTTGTATATAAGGTTGTCATGAACTGAAGTCAACTGGAACGCAGCTAACAACAACAACAATATTAGTGATAATGAGTCATTTGTCAACTGCCCGTTACTGCTATACTATGGCTATAAAAAAAAAAAATGAATATTTAAAATGAAGCTGGGCCCTATTAAATTAATCTTTATTTCCTCCAAGTGAGTGAAAAAATTCACTTTTGGCATGATTCCCAAAGCATTTTTATTCCAGAGATGGCTCTTTATGATACACGAAGAGAGTGTCATTCTTCACTGATGGATGTGGGCTGCTCTGCTGACGGACGTGACAGATTTACTTTTTTTTATAAGGTTTTTCTTTAAGAAATACAGAGGCTGATCCTCTTTTAACAATTGGGCATAGAATATAAGAGGGGGAACTGTCATTTATAAGCCTCTTCCTAAGATAGCAATCTTGAAAGGGTGCCCTTAATTCAGAAGAAAAACAAACAAAACAAAACAAGGAAAAGTGCAAAGATAACAGCAACCAAAACAACAAAAGGAGGTTGGAAAAGCTTTCAAAACTTGTAAAGATTTAATACAGTGTATTTGACATATCTCGGTGGAGTGTGCATCAGAGAGGAAAAAAAAACATGTCATTGCTCTGAAACTGTCTTTTCTAATTCAGTGCCTCCATGTATTGTTATAAATCTGTTTCCCCATCTTGCCTCCTCACTGAAAGATGCAGACACAAGGGAACAATCGTCACTGCTATCTATCAGCTCAGATAAGGAAAAGTTCCTCTCAGCCTGACACTGACAGCTTAATGAAATGGAGGCCAAGGTGCACGCAAATGAGGAAAGACTAGTAAGGAAATGGCCATACATGGAACTTAGACAAGAGGTGACGCTATGCGTACCTTAGACAAGGGCAGAGGTGCTTTCTATGAATGGTTTATGGAAACTGCTTTCAAAACTTTATACCAGAAACTAAACCAGTTTTTGTCCAATCAGTTTCAACTCATGACGACCCCATGTATTTCAGAGTAGAAGCAAGCTCCATTGGATTCTCAATGGCTGCTCTTGTGGCGATAGCGGTCAAGAGTTTTCGGCTGCTAACCAAAACGTCGGCAGTTCGAATCCCTCGGCCTCTCCTTGGAAATCCTAGGGGGCAGTTCTGCTCTGTCTGATAGTGTTGCTATGAGTTGGAATTGACTCGATGGCAATGGGTTTTAGTTAAGTGACCTTTCAGTAGTAGGTCTTCAGGCCTTTTTCCTAGGTGCCTTTCAGTGAACTCAGCAGCCAGATTTGTGCCACTCATGCGGCCTTTACAACTTTACAGACACAACTTAAATATGGCCTAGTAAAATAGTTGAAGCTATAAGTTTTGTTTTCTGAAGAAAAAAAAAGCAGTAACATTTTTTTCTCCCATTTTTATAAATAAAAAAGACAAAAGGATCTCAGATCCTATCATGAAACATTGTTTTGTGTATTATGATCCCCTACAAACGCTTTGACTCTTAAAGAGGAATGTCATTAATCTAAGGACGAAAACAAAAACCAAACCCATTGCCTTTGAGTCGATTCTGACTCATAGCAAGCCTATAACACAGGGTTCCTAAGGAGCAACTGGTAGGTTCAAACTATCAACCTTTTGGTTAGCAGCTGGATGCTTAGCCACCGCACCACCAGGGCTCCATCTAAGGACAAGTGAGATTTAAATAGAATCAGCTGAAACTTGACCTAATCCTTTGCTCAAAATACAGCAAATATTTATTAGCATTCATTTTCCCATTGGTTTTTGTTTTCACATGCCTCCACCTTTCCTGAACTTCTCTAGAAGGGGATAGAGAAGAGGGGAAAAAAAGGAAAATTTTCCTGTCACACACTCCAAATTAACTGTAAGCATGAAATACTTAAAATCTCCCGAGAAAATCAGAATTGTGAGAAAATTGCAGCATTAACTTCTGTGGAAGGAGTGAAAATGTTTTGAATAAGAATACAAAATTTAGTCTCCACTCAGATTGAACCCAATCACTAAGCCTTAAAAGGATTACCTCTTGATGATTTCATTCCTAAATTGGACAAAATGATGCTGAATATTGGAGAACTATATCTGTATATTAATTTTAAGTTACCAGTGCCCTCCAAAACACACAAGTCACCTTGTAAAACTATCTTGGAAAAGAAGTAATATAAAGATATTGCTGTTTCTAAGATTTTTTTCTCCTATTATTCAAATGACTATAGTACCGTTAGGATTACTAGTAGAAGAGGCAACTGATTTTCACCTTCTCTGGCTAGATTTGTATTTAATGTCACTCTGTATCCTCAGGACATTTTAGAGCTTACACCAAGGATACAGTTGGGATCAGAATTAGGGGAAAGATTAATGCTACTGTTTTAAAGTATAGGGAAACTGTTCTTGAAATTATGCTCTTAAAATCATTTTAAGCCAGGTGCTTCATCTTCATATGTAGAGGGTTTTTCATCTCCATTCTATTTTCCCCTACCTTTTTTTTTTTTCTTTACTCTCTTACTTATAATCACAAGGGGAAAAAATTCAGAGGCATTAAATTCATTCAATTTTATTTAATAAACTTAAGAGAGCACCTACTACTTCATAAAATAGTCACTCATTTATCAAAAGCCAAGATGAGAGATATAATAAGAAAAGATTACTTTAAAAATATTGTCTTGATCACCTAGTGCTGCTAAAACAGAAATACCACAAGTGGATGGCTTTAACAAAGAGAAATTTATTTTCTCACAGTCCAGTAGGTTACAAGTCCAAATTCAGGGCGTCAGCTCCAGGGCACGGCTTTCCATCTCTGTTGGCTCTGGAGGAAGGTTCTTGTCTTCAATCTTCCCCTGGTCGAGGAGCTTCTCAGGCGCAGGAACCCCGGGTCCAAAGGATGTGCTCTGCTCCTGGTGCTGCTTTCTTAGTGGTATGAGGTCCCCAACTCTCTGCTTTACATTCCTTTCCTTTTTATCTCTTGAGATAAAAGGTGGTGCAGGCCACACCCCAGGGAAACTCCTTTTACCTTGGACCAGGGAAGTGACCTGAGTAAGGGTGATGTTACAATCCCACCCTAATCCTCTCAACATAAAATTACAATCACAGAATGGAGGACAACCTCACTATACTGGGAATCATGGCCTAACCAAGTTGACACATATTTTTTTTGGGGGGGGGTGCACAATTCAATCCATGACAAATATTTAATCCATCAACTCCTCTATAAATTTAAAGTATGTTCTTAGATCCCGTGAGATTAACAGAAATCTGTGTACCTAGTAAAATTATGAGTATTTCCAAATGTATATATACATTATTTTATCATTAACTTATGGCAAAAGTGATTTACAAAAACAAGAAAATACTAAGGGACTCAATAAGGTATCTCCTGTGACAATGTATTATTGGTCAGCATAGATGCTATAAGACTAAAATCAAAACAAAACAATGTTCAACTATTTGATGCAATAAATGCTTTCTTACGTCTTTCATCACAGTCTAGTTGAGTGTTTGTGGGCATCTTTCTGTTTGGTGATTGAGAGACTCAAGCTCGTTCCATCAAGTGTCTTTCTCATCCCCTACGGCCTCACAGTCCTTCAGTGGATTCTCAGCATCTGCCCTGGAGAAGAGGGAGGGGAGAGAACATGGGCCATCTCATGGAAGGTTTTTGAGGGCATGCCTAGGTTGGATTTACCTCACTTCCTTCCATATTATATTGGTCAGAATATAGGCAAATTGTTCTACCTACCTGGGGTGTAATATAGAGTAACTGGAGCTCTGTAAAAACATAGCATAGTTTTGGCAACAGTTACTAAAGATGGTGTTCTTTATATAATTTAATATTTGTGAGGTCCAGGAGAACTCCCAGTCAGAAATTTAATAAAATTATTTTCTTATAGACAATGGATATTGTGAAAAGAACAAATCTCATTTGTCATAAAATGAATATGTCAGCCATTATGGTGGGCACCACTAAAGTTGCGTCTGAGTATTCATAATAAAATTGTCTCACTTTCTGTGTTTACCTCATTTTCGTAGATGATAATTTATCATTTTTTATCAAGGTACATGAGCTTATTGACGCTTACTGCAAAAAAGCCCATTTAAACAAAACCAAAAAAACCATTGCTGTCAAGTCGATTCTAACTCATAATGACCCCCTAGGACAGAGTAGAATTATCCTATAGGGTTTTCAAGGAGTGGCTGGTAGATTCGAACTGCTGACCTTTTGGTTAGCAGCCATAGCTCACTGTAGCTCTTAACCATTTCACCACCAGGGCTCCAAAAAGGCCATAGACAAAGAAATATACAAATGGACATCAAACAGAAAACTATACAGGTACGTGGGTAGATAAGTAACTAGGTAGATAGACATAAAGATAAATCAGTATACAGTCCTTGCTATGAGCACTGCCCTATGCTAAGTAATAAAAAAATAGGGGTGCAGAAATAAAAAAAACTCTTCTTTCTAAAATTCTTCGAAAAAAAATTACAATTTGACAAGGAAGATATTACAGTGAGATTAGCATAATGATAAATATAAGCATAAGGTACATAAAGAGCATTGAACCCAGGTAAAGATGACAATTTATGGTCAGTGGAAACTTGTTAAAAACATAACTAAGTGAAGGTGGAAATCTTCCAGAGGGTTGGAGAGTCATATTCAAAGGCTATAGACTATGAGATAATGTTCCATGTTTAGGAAACTTCAAAAGAAGTTCATTATGGTACAGTATCACGTTCAAGGGAGGGATGGCCAGGTAATATGAGTTTTATATTTAATGCAAAATAGATGGGAATTCCATCTGTAACGTATAATACAGATTAAGAGGATTACATAATAACTACCTAAAGATCCTAATTCAGTAAGTAGGGCTTGGGGATATTCATTTTTAGCAAAAATCTCAGCTAATCCTGATGCAAATAATTAGATGAAACTTTGTGAAAGACTGCTTAATAACGGGAACTCCTCAAAAGTCCTCAACAGAAAGTAACAGGAAAGATACATTTTTAGAATACAGTAGCTCCCTGGGTTATGAACATTCAATTGACAGACAACTCGTACTTGCCTGTTAACGTCATGTAAATCTGCCGTCACTTTGAAAAGATTGGACCAACCCCTACTTGCAACAAATTCTTCTTCACAACCCTGTCCCTTGCTGCACATGCAGTTTCTAAATCATTGAAAAGGCTTCAGGCCTTTTCCTGCACTCAAATAAGGCTAAATCAATGCACCTGTTCCGATCTACCTACAAATTCGACTTAAAGACACACTTAGGAAAGAATCTTGTTCGTAACCCAGGACTGCCTGTAATAAACTCCCTTGTAGTTGAGTGAAGACGTGGATTAGAACAAATTGGTAGCAGTCAATAATTAATACAAATTAGGAAGTTGTTGAATAATCTAGAAAAGAAATGGTGAAAGTCTGACCTAAGGCACTACAGAAAATGGGCAAAATATATGGAGAACGTTGCTAAAGAAGAATCAGCTGGACAATAACAAAGGTGTATACAAAACCCTTCATATAATGTAAATAATTTAGAGCTCGCATAACCATATGGAACAGGTCTTATCTCCTGTTACAGTTGAGGAAACTGTCATAGACAATTTTAGTAACTTTTACCCAGTGGCAAAGGATTGGCTGAACAGGGTTCCAGTCCACACTGATTCCAAAGCTCATTATTTTCAAGACCACAGGGGACTGCCACGTCTGCGAATCAATGTGGCGACAGGGAATCTGTATGGTGCTTTGGGAGAAGTTTGCCTCTGAAAGGAAGGGAAAGAGACTGGTCTGTATCTAGAGTAGAATTTATAGTCTAGGGAAATATCTCTGTAATTGTTGTATTTTTTAAGATAGGGTACAATTGAGAATGTTTATTTGCGAAGGGCACTATGTCTGTAGAGATGGAGACGAGGAAGAATGGGATAATTCACACCATACCATCATGGAGAAGCAGGGGAAGATAGGATCTAAAGTATAGTTGGATAGACAGGCTATAAACAATAAAATGGATGTTTTCTGAGTCAAAAAAGTAGGATGTAAGGATGAGTGTAAATGAGCAAAATGTTGAAATTTACATAATTGACTGAATATTGGGAAAGGAAGCTGAGCTTCCAGAGAGCCTTTGTCTTCTGTGATACAATCATGTGTAAAACGAGAGATCATATTATCTAATCTGTATAAGAAAAAGTATGAATTTCATACAGGACTGATAAAAAACCAAATCTTTTGCCATTAAGTTGATTCTGATTCATGGCAACTCCATGTGTGCAGAGTAGAACTCTACTTCCCAAAGTTTTCATGACTGTGACCTTTTGGAAGCAGATCGCCAGACCTTTATTCCTAGGTGACACTGTGTGGGTTTGAAACACCAACCTTTAGTTAACAGCCAGTGCTTAACAGACGGTGTTACCCAAGGCCTGCTAGAGGGTTGCTATGGGGGGATAAAATGTGGTAACCAAAGCCTGAAGTCTCCATGAGGTCAAACAACAATTGTATTAAATGCGACCGATTGAGAGCTATTGAGAATGGTTAAGGTGGATACATTACAGTTTTTCTGAGGGCAGGGAGTTCCCAATAATGAAGAGTTTCAGGATAGGACCATGGATATAGATGAACAAAGTTTTCCCTTGAATATTGAATAACAAATGTTTGAAGGCACAGAGAAAAGGCACCAGTGAAAGGAAGATATTCAAAATATTGAGGCAAACATAGAAACCCATTTAATAAAAACTGATCAGATAGAGTTTACTTTCTATTGATAAATTATTCTAAATTTAACTTTGTCACAGGAATGACAAATACAAAGCAGAAGTGCTACTACTTCTCTCCTATGGCAGACATTGCTAATCAATCTTACTGCTCGTTCCCTAAAAAAAAAGAAAAAGGGGAAAAAAAAGATATCCTCACATTCCTTTTTAACATAGCACTCTAGGCAAACATATTAGTTGTCACATTACCTTATATCTATTTACTATATTTGAAATATGGTAAGTAGTTTATATTGACAATTTTATAATAATATCATTGATCATTTTCACTTCACAGCTTGTGTTTTCTAAATGGTGTTATTAATAAAAAACACTGTTACTACTGATGTTATTTTAAAACTACTTGGGTATTATCCTAATTATAAAGAACATTTAAAGGATTATGAAAAGCTATCTAATTGTTTAACATTTAATATCGTGTCAGATTTTTATTCTAAATGTTCACATGTACATATCTGTACGTAACTCCATGTGTTTTAGTCTATGAGAGTATTTAGAAACATACGGTATAGAAAGGAATTAGTAGGGGAAGTAGGACTACTTACTAGACAAAAACCCTGCATTTTTTTTTTAAGGGCTTGCACTTTGGAAGTTTCCTGCCATTAAGCACCACTCTGAACTCTTGTTTTCAGCTGAAGAAATGGAAAAATTTGTTCTGTAAACATTGCTATTGTGAAGACATATTGTGCCCTGTGCTCTCCATTAAGTTTTCATTTCGTAAACTTGAGTCAACTAAGGCAGGAAAAATATGTTTTGAAAGCAAGCTAGAAGAAAGAAGTTTATTAAAAAAAAAAAAATTAAACAGAGTCTCAGATTAGCAGTCTTACCTCTTCTCTATGTATACACACACACAGCCCCCATTGCCGTCCCGTCGATTGCAACTCATAGCCACCCTATAGGACGGAGTAGAACTGTCCCACAGAGTTTCCAAGGAGCATCTGGTGGATTTGAACTGCTGACCTTTGGGTTAGCAGCTGTAGCTCTTCACCGCTCTGCTGCCAGAGTTTCACTAAGTTAGTTTATTAATTAGTTAATCAGCTGATTTTGGAGAATGTTAAATTTTAAGACCTCGAAAAAAGTACAGTTTGCAATTTCTGATGAATCAGTAAAATGCTTTTTCTGGCCTGTGTTAGTAGAATCGTCTTTTTTTCATGGGCTTACTTATTTTTCTCCCTTTTAAAATTTTCAGCTGAACACAGCCCCTTTAATACAAAAGAAACATACGATACAATCTTTTAAAATTTCACCTACCAATATCCCATCTTTGAAAATATAAAAGAAATACAGGCAAAACAGAAGAGGAATACATCATGTACGCTTTAAAACCCCACATCTTAAGCATGATTTAATTATTATAAGTATTGGTAATGTTCAACTTGGGAAAAGCCAGAACAAATGAAAGCTGGAAATTACTGTAAGAAATGAAAAAGGGTAGGTGTCATCCAATCGGAAAGAATAAACAAGGATAGTTTTATTAGTTTGTCTTCTCTTTAATAAAATAATCCCACATAAATTAGTTCCTTTAGCTTCTTTCCTTTGACCTTAAGTTGTTCAAGCCTAGAGGAATCGGAAAAATTCCTCTTCTGTCACTGAACTCTATGTGAATATGGATGTTTTGTAGTTCACACAGCTCATAGACCTTTGATCTAAAGATATGAAGAACAAAGGAATGGAAGTCAGGAATTTCTGATAGAAATGTAAGATGACATTCTCAGATATAAGTGCTCATTTGTATATATATTTTAAATAGTGTGATAGAAACTAGTGAATTACAGTATAATTAAACTAGTGCTTCAGAATATTTTTCGTATGATATATATGCCAGTCCCTCCATAATAAATTTTACATATTTTTCATTTAAGTTGTGGTTGTTCAAGAAAAAGTGTCATGGGTCATTTCTTACCTTTATAATTCTGCTCAGAGTTCAGGTGATTGGGTAATCAATTATTTTCTCTGTATACAGCTCATGCTCGTGAATTGTCAAGCCAAGAGGGCGCTGGTGCTTTTTAATTCTTCCAACTTCATAAACAAAATTACTTGTTCTGCAATTTCATATATACTTAGAGATGATTTTTTCTTGAATCTCAAGCTGAGTACTTATGAAGACCATTTTTCAACATTTATATAATAAACAAAAAACAGCATTTTCAATTCTGCCTTTGATATATGTAGAATTACATATAGCAAATGAGATCATCTTTTATTTTATCTCAGTATTAGTGATAACACATTTTAGTTGAATTCAATCAGTAGCATCCACTGTAAATTACAGGTACGGGAATCTCATTCAGCATCTTAACTAAGAAAGCAAATTTTCGTCCTTATTTTCTTCCAACTCATAGGAAATCACAGGCTAGCAGGTATATTGTTAGTTGCTGTCATAGATTAAATTATGTCCCCCCAAAAATATGTGTCGACATGGTTAAGTCATGATTCCCAGTTGTCCTCTATTTCGCGATTGTAATTTTATGTTAAGGAGGGTTAGGGTGGGATTGTAACACTGCTCTTACCCAAGTCATGTCCCTGATCCAATATAAAGGGAGTTTCCCTGGGATGTGGCCTGCACCACCTTTTATCTCACAAAAGATAAAAGGAAAGGGATGCAAGCAGAGAGCTGGAGACCTCATACCACCAAGAAAGCAGTACCAGGAGCAGAGTGTGTCCTTTGGACCTGGGGTCCCTGTGCCTGAGAAGCTCCTCAACCAGGGAGAATTGAGGACAAGGACCTCCCTCCAGAACTGACAGAGAGAGAAAGCCTTTTCCTGGAGCTGACATCCTGAATTCGGACTTTTAGTCTACTTTACCGTGAGGAAATGCACTTCTCTTTATTAAAGCCATCCATATGGCACTAGATGACTAAGACGGTTGCCATGGAGTTGAACTTACATATAACATAACAAATTGTTGCCCTGTCCTGCGCCATCTTTATGCTCACGGGTATGTTTCAGTCCTTGTTGTGGCTATTGTGTCAGTCCAACACCATGAAGGTTTCCGTAGTTTTTGCTCACCCTCTATCAGATGTGATGTCCTTTTCTAGCAGTTAGACTTTAATGAAGATGTCTTCAAAGTAAGCAAACCAAAGTCTCACCATTGTTATGGATTGAATTGTATTTGATTCAATTTGTGTTAGAATCCTAATCCCTATACTTGTGTGTGTACTATCATTTGGGACTAGGGTTTCTTTTGTTATGTCAAGGAGGCCATATTTCTTAAACTTAATCACTTTTGAGATATAAATAGAGCAGATTAGACAGTGTGAAGCAAGCACAAAAGGGGGAAGACAGATGTCAGGGCAAGCGCAGATTGCCAAAGAACGGAGGAACTCAGAAAGAGACGTGGATCCTCCCCAGAGCTGACAAAGAAAGAGCCTTCCCCTAGATCTAATGCCCTAAATTTGGGTTTCTAGCCTTCTTATCTGTGAGAAAATAAACTTCTATTCATTAAAGCCATCCACTTCTGGTGTTTCTGTTTGAGCAACACTAGGAAAGTAAGACACCATCCTTGCTTCTAAGCACACTACTCACACTGCTTTAGGTTTCTCTTTGTGTAACTAGATGATGCCATATTGCCAAAGTGTTATTTCTTGAAGAGCATTGGTTATTTTAAGAATTTATGTAAAATAAACTTGAACTATTTGGGTTGTAAAATATGCATGAATTAATGATAAGTGATTAGTAGTGGTTGAGTATGCCTAGGGTGTCACATGATTGGAAATGGGTTTGAATGTGCAGAGAAATCACTCTTTTTATTTAAGAATGTCTGTGTGAGGTGACAGGGTGGAATGTGGAAAATGGGAAGTAGGTGATCTGTCATAAACTTGTATTTTCCTGTGCTCACTCAGACTTAAGCCTTCTTTATATGCTTGAGAAAGACTGAAGGAGATTATGAGGGCCTTATCCATTGAAATTTTTTGTGGGGGGGATCCATTGAAGTTATTGCTGATATATTCTCATAAAATACAGAATCACTGAACTTTTTTGTCCTCATTTAATGACTGTGTTGTTAACAGCTTATTTATCTCTTGTTGTAATGTCTGTTTCATACAGAAGGAGAAGCAAGTTTCCTTTAAATGATAATCTTTGCTCTGTCAAAGCACAGTGATTTACTTGGACACATTTACATTACACTATACTTAAACATTTTATCCTCTAGTTAAACGAGACTTTGAAACTTAACTTTGTTTTTTGAATGATATGTTTGAATTTCCAATCATGTGTTTTCTTCTAATATACTCTTCAGATAAAGCAAAAGCTTCTATTTTCATATGTCTTAAAGGAAGCATTTTCTTTGAATAACAGCTGTAATCTATGCATTCATGTACAAACACCAGCTTACTAATTCTGAATCAGGTATTTCAGTATCTATAATACTTAAATTAAAGCCCAGACTAAAATTAGCCATTGTTTGATGAACTCTTTCTTTATGACATTTTAGCAGAAATCCAGGTCCAGAAAAAAATTGGGATTTTCAAGCAGTTCACACAGCAAAACATACTTTAAATAGAGTTGTATTCAGAGAGACCAGTTAAATTCATCTGTACCATTCATGTCTACATCCTCAGTCAAAGGTAAAAATATAGATCCCTGCTGCCAACTCAAGGAGCCCTGGTGGTGCAATGGTTAAATGCTTGACTGCTAACCAAAGGGCTGGCACTTTGAACACTCTCAGTAGCTATATGGAAGAAAGACCTGGTGATCTGCTTCAGTAAAGATTAAAGCCATTGCCAGCAAGTAGATTCTGACTCATAGTGACCCAGAGAAGAACTTCCCCGTAGGGTTTCTAAGGTTGTGATCTCTATGGAAAGAGACTGCTGCCTCTTCCTTCCATGGAGAGGTTGGCAAGTTTGAGCTACTGACCTTTCAGTTTGCAGCCAAGGGCTTAGCCACTGAGTCACCAGGGTTACTTCTATAAAGATTCTATAAAAGCCTAGGAAATCCTGTGGGGCAGTTCTACTCTCTATATATCTATCTGTCTCTTTATCTACCTATGTATCAATCTATCCATCATCTATCTGTCTGTCTATCATCTATCTATCTATCTATCATCTATCTGTCTGTCTATCATCTTTCTATCTATCATCTATCTATCTAAAACTATGCCATTTTAGACATTGCATCAGAGAAATATAACAAACCACTTCAAAATTTAGTTGTGTAAAATAACAATTTGTAAAATTTTTCATAAAGCTATGGGTAGGCTGGGCTGATGGGGCAGGACTTGATCTTAGCTGAGCTCATTCATATGCTATGTTTTTAGCTGGTTAGTTAGCTGGGACATGCTGGATGTTATGGATTGAATTGTGTCCCCCCAAAATGTGCATCAACTTGGCTAGGCTGTTATCCCCAGTATTGTGTGATTGTCCGTCATTTTGTTATCTGATGTGATTTTCCTAGGTGTTGTAAATCCCACCTCTATGACATTAATGGGGCAGAATTAGAAGCAGTTGTGGTAACAAGGCAGAACTTAAACCACAAGATTAGACTGTGTCTTATATCAACCTCTTTTAGAATATAAAAGAGAGAAGCAAGCAGAAAGACAGGGGACCTCATACCACTAAGAAACAAGAGCCAGGATAATACCATGTCCTTTCGGACTCAGGTTCCCTGGGCCAAGAAGCTCTTCAACCAGGGAAGACTGATAAAAAAAGACCTTCCACCAGAGCTGACAGAGAGAAAGCCTTGGAGCTGGCACCCTGGATTCAGACTTCTAGCCTCCTAGACTGTGAGAGAATAAACTTTTGTTTGTTAAAGCCATTCACTTGTGGTATTTCTGTTATAGCATCATTAGATAACTAAGACTCTGGGTGATTTGACTACCTTCACGGCTTTCTCCTGCGTATACGTCTCTCGTAGCATTCTAGCAGATTATTCTGTTCTCACGACATTGTCTCATGAAAATTTACAGAATCAAGAGATGAAGGTGAAATGAGCAATTACTCTTTCAAAACCCTACTTGCTTCAACTTCATTGCTACGTCTTTGCTCAAAGAAAGTTACATGGCCAAGCAGTCAGTTCTGGGAGGATACTACCAAAGAGCATGGACACAGAGAGGCCATTGAAGAGGCCCTTAAATGAAATCAATCTGACTCCCTTTTTTAGAGTATGAGAAGCTTGTTTTCAATTGGCTTTCTAATCAGGGAGATTAAATTTTCTTAGTCCTTTCGTATTTGAAAAAATCTATTATATTCTCATATAGTGTTTAAGTTTAGCTGGCTAAACTTTTTTAGGTTGGAAATAATATTTTAGTCATATATTTAAAGTCATTACTTATCTTCTAGAGATCACTACTGTTATTTAGAAACCCAATGATATTTTAAAAATTATTTTATGTGTACCCTGTTTTAATTTCTTTGGAAGTTTTCAGAGTATTTATTTATCTCTTATCCCTTTTCCTTCTATCCTAAAAATTTCAATCCTGCACCCTCATGTTGATAATTTCTTTGCCTGAACATCCCATGGGCGGTTTTATTATGAAGACTCATGTTCTTCATTTCTGGGAAATTTTCCTGTGTTATCTCTTTAATAATTTCTCTCTATTTTCTCTGATTACTTTTTTCTGAAAGTCCCAATTATGTGGATATTAGAGCTCCTGACTTAATCATTTAAGTCTTTTCACTTATTTTGGATATCTGTGATCTCACTGGATAATTTCCTTGAACTTGCACTATATGTCTGGTCTTCCAAGTAATCCCTTTTTTTCTCAGCCCTGCTGCCCCATAGGGTTTCCAAGCAGTGGCTGGTGGATTTGAACTGCCAACCTTTTTGGTTAGCAGCCAAACTCTTAACCACTGTGCCACCAGAGCTCCTTCTAAGCATTGCTCCTTAAAAAATCTAATGTTTCTTAATTCTAAGCCTTTTCATTTTAATGTTGTCTAATATTATATTGGAAACTCTGATGGTGCAGTGTTTAAGAGCTATGGCTGCTAATCAAAAGGTCTGTAGTTTGGGTCCACCAGGCACTCCTTGGAAACTCTATGGGGCAGTTCTAATCTGTCCTATAAGGTTGCTATGAGTCGAAATTGACTCGACAGCAACAGGTTTTTTTTTTTTTTTTTTTTTTTTTTGATATTAAATTCCTAATATATTGCCTTAAACTAGAAATTCGGTGGCATGAATTTTGTGCATAGCTTAGGGGGGGAATCTCTCTTCTTTATTCTTACTTACAAATATTATCTCACCAGTCCTTCCTTCACATTTTTGGCTGTAAAACAGTTATTAGTCTTTGATCTGTTATATATCTTTCAAAATTCCTTATTATCTGCTGTCTCCTCTTCCAATGTCTTTCAATTTTTTAATTTAGATATTTTTGTTTCTTTGTTTTTTGTTTTAAATATTTACTACCATTTCAGGAGTGTTTAAGGAGGCAGTTAAATGAATATCCCCTGTTTATAATGAATTCCCTTTCCATCGTTTCTCATTCAATCCACCAATATGCCCCCAGAATGGTACTTTTAAAGCATAATCCTGACCATTAACTTTCTTCTTCTAAAATCTTTGAACCCATATCACACATAGAAGTTCTTGAAATTATATTGTTACTGAGTTTTATTCAAGGGTTTCCTTATAATCTGATCTGAACTGCCTGCCTGTCACGTGATATTCTCTAGGCACACATGATTTCACATCGTTCCTAAATATACACTGTACATTGCAGTCCTGCCCTTATGTTCACACCCTTGTCTCTGACTAGAATATTGTTCTCTTCCACTTAAGCTAGTGGTACTTTCACTTGTCCATCTACACACAGCCTTTCCTGATCCCCATGGCTTATAGTTAATTTTCCCTTCTCCATGCTTTCATAGCTCTTTTTTTTTTTTTTTTTACATTTCAGATTTTATTACAGTACAACATATAAGCCAGTGTATTGGCACACCACTGCATCTTCCCCTATGTTTCTCGAGAGCAGCAGGAGTATCTTCTTTATGTTTTCATTCACTTCATTTTCTAGTTAAATGCCTTGCACCTGGTAGCTCTTTAATAACTGCTAGTTAAACTAAACCAAATCAAGGTGTTCTCCTTCTTTGTGCTGTCCTTCAACACTTACAACTTTTATATTCCATCTAAAATCCACAACCCTTAAGAACTTTTTTTAATCCCCCTGCCTGGAAGTTTATGTTGTACATTGTGTTTCCTAATATTTTTAATTTTACTTGGTATTCCAAAATGATGTGTTCTTGTTTTGCTCTGTTCACCTATATATTGGTGGTTTGTTACAAATTAGAAAATGGACTTGATTTAGGCATGGATATATTAACGCTTAGACTGGATGCGTGACTGGAAAATCGAGTTAGCTTCATGCAAGCAGCTCATGCCAATGCTAAGAATAATCAAATACAAGTGCTCTTGATAGCAAATATATAGCTTTCTTTTATGAAGAGAGTAAGCAGTGAGCTAAACTAATTTTTCTGTGGTCCAGAGTTGGCCCAAAGTCAGTGTGCAGATCTAGACTTGCTGCCAAAGAATACCTTGAGTACAGAAAAAAATCCTATGACCCAGTATTTTTTAACACTCTAGCAGATTGTTATAATGGTATTAGATAATTTTGGAAAGAATATTACAGCCTTATAAGTATTGCTGTTGTTAGGTGCTGTTGAGTTGATTCTGACTCATAGTGATCCCATATGACAGAATAGAGCTGCCCCAAAGGGGTTTTTTGACTGAAATCCTTATGGACGCAGATCACCAGGTCTCCATGGGAGAAAGAAGACCTGGAGAAAGTCTTGTAAGTACCATATGGGAAATTAGAAAGTTCTCAAGGAAGTAAGTTTGAAGATGGTGACCCTCAACAGCATGGACAGTAAGTTAAAATAATCAAGTGAAACCATTTGTTGTACTAAGACACAAAAAAGATAAAGGCTGAGGATGTTTACAGAAACAAGATTCTTCTTAAAAATAAAGATATCCTTATATGTTCTCTTCAAAAGAAATTCATGTGAAAAGCTAAAGTTGTAAAAATAAATAAAAACATAAATGAGAAGAATCCCATATTCCATGGGAAATCTCAGGGAAAAAAAAAAAAGATAAAAGACAAGGGACAAAAATATTTAATTATGACACAGCTAAACACTCCATGGAGTAGAAAGTAAGTGGAGTTAACATTAGCAAGGTGGGAAAAAAGTGACATTTTAGTACGTAAGATGTACCTTTAATTCACATAAATAATCTCTCAATATTTTCAAATGTCCTGTCACTCTCGTACTATCGTAATTTGAGACATGAGAAAAAAAAGAATAAGAGATTTATGTGCCTTTTACTGAGCCACTTTACTCACGCTCAGCCTTGGCATTAGTCTTTTCCTTCAACTACATGAATATATCTTGGGATGAATAAATAATTTGCAAATATATGAGTCAACAAAGAAAGAAATGCAGAGTTGCAGACTGATAATGGAAATTACAGGGGTTATAAAATATCATATGTTGTGCTGCCATTAAGATGAGAGGAATACGGGAAGTTATACATAACCCACATCATTTTTTAAAGGACTACTTCTTAAATATTCTTTGTGGAAGCATAACTGATAAAAGTCCCATCATTTTTCATGTAAAACTGATCTCAATAAGCTGCTTGCTAAAGTGAAAAACCAGGACTAGACAACGGTGGCATTGTCTCACTCAGTACTTCTGAATGAAATGTCATATCCTGTCCAGAGTATCATACATGAGTAAACTTGAACAATTTTGTAATAGGCAGGTGTTACAAAATTAGAGCTTTTGAAAAGTCTATAAAATCACGCTTGTGTCTTGGAATAATAAAGAAACAACAAGTGAAGGAAACATGTTAATGATATTGCCAACTTACCGTGATCTTTACGATTCAGAAAATATACTTGAAAGTACATTATTCAATTTTAATACTCAGAAGAACTCCGGAATCTAGACTAAATATAGTCCCATTTTACTGATATACATACTTAAAGTCATTTATTGACTTGCTCAAAGTCTCTCAGCTAGTTGGACATTTTGATTTTTAAGTCAAGTGGTAGAGAAGGGGTAAGACTGGGAAAAAGCTAAGTAGGATGTGGAGAGAATAATACCTGCTACTTGCAAGAATAGGGCTTATGCTTACGAAGTGACTTCATTTGCGGTACTTGCTGTGGTGTGGGAAAAACACACACATGCACGCAAGATGGCAGAGAACAAACAAATCGTCTAGTGAAAGAGCCTCATACTAATCCTCAAATTTATACACACATTTTAATATTATTGCCAATTATAGATTAATTACATAAAATCCTACAAAGTAAAAGGGATCAACTTATTTCGATTTTAGTCAGTAAGAAAGCTGGGGTGAATCTGGTCATTTAACTTTCACTGAAGAGTCCCTGGGTAGTGCAAACAATTACTGCTCTTGGCTGCTAACTCAGAGGTTGGCACTTGGTGTCCACCCAGAGGTGCTTCAGGGAAAAAAAGTTCTGACGATCTACTTCCAAAAAATCAGCCATGTAAACCCCATGGAGCACTTTCTACTCTGACACCCATGAGGGTCACCATGAGTCAGAATCTACTGGACAGCAGCTAGTTTGGGTAACTTCCGCTGAAAGCTGAAATCGAAGTGGAGAAGTAGAGAAGGGTTGGAGAGTAAGATGAGTTTGGGGAAGAAAAAGCGTAAGAGTAATTTATATATTTATCTACTGAATCATCCAACAAATACCTCATAGATGTTAGTACATCTACTCCTCACTTATCGAGTATCTCGTTATCCAACACTTCGCATTTATGACAATAGTAAAAAATCTCCTATTCAGCTATTTTGTCTATTAACGATGTATGTCTGACAGTTAAAGAACGCTGACAGGTGAGGTGGGAGTAACACTGGCTGTGATGGCTAAGGCTATGTGTCAACTTGGTTGGATCATGATGCCCAGCAGTATGGTAGTTATGTAATGATGTAGTCATCCTCCATTTTGTGATTTGATGTGGTCATCCTCCATTTTTGCATGATGCCAATTTTCACATAATGGCCCAGTCTTTGGACATAGCTCATGTCAATAAGTGAGGAGTGGGTGTATGAAACAATTTGCTGGAGTTACAAAGATATGATTATGACTGGATCTTAAAATATTATATTCCAGCATCAGCATTAGTATATCATGTATATTACTGTAGTAACAGAAGCTTCCAAGAGGCTAAAAAATGAATAAAATTGATTTTAAAGTGAAACTTATTCAGAGGAACTACTGTAATAAAAATTTGATTGGTTATATAACACACAGAAATACTTTCTGATTATTCCTTCCACTTTCAGGTCATCCCATCTATTTTCATGTTTCAGGGAAATACCTGTCAAAACACTTCCTGGAAGAAGATGACTAATAATTGTGTATTTTCTAAATATGTAAATAAACTGTATCAAAAACTCAAATGCCTCAAAATCAAATTTTTCATCCATCTTTCAAACTTAATTTAGCTGCAGTTGGCTATCACTTACAAGATTACTTTAGCCTTGGGGGGGGAATAATCTACAAAATCAAACAATTTTGGGGCCTTTCTTTTCCATTAAAATGATTTATTTTACTTTAATTCAGTTTGTAAAAAGCATTTTTTGTTTGTTTGTTTGGTTTTTATTTCTCTCTTGATAGGAAAAATTGTCATTCAAACCTGTTTAAAAACTTGGTCTATCCTGAGGTTCACCCTTCAGCTGAAGATTAGACGGGTCTATAGGGCCAAGAATAACATGTGAGGGATGTACTTCATAGTTCAATCATGTATACAAGACTAACGGATACACCAGCCCAAAAGCAAAGATGAGAAGGCAGGAAGGGAAAGGAAAACTGGATGAATGGAAACAGGGAACCTGGGATCCCATGTTTAATGAAAATAGTTACATTTCTAATTAGATATGTAAAAAATAATAACACAGTAAAATCATTGAAAACAAAAAAAGATAAAGAAGAAAATATAAGTGTGTCCAATCTGTTCAATTTTGGAATCCATTTATCCACGCCCTCTCTTTATTTCTCATTTTCTCTTTCCCTTTCTTTTCTTGTTACATGTCTCTCTCTCTTTATTTTTCTCTTTCTATTCAATTAAAAAATGGGATAATAACCTGCTTTATATGCTTAGTAATAATAAGTGATGTATTTATTTCTATGACAATAGATAAGTATTTAAAACCAAAGGTGGGGGGGAGGGAAGAAAAAGACTTTGTGGTCGAGCCGATTCCAACTCATGGCAAACCTATAGGACAGAGTAGAACTAACCTATAGGGTTTCCAAAGAGCAACTGGTGGATTCAAACTGCTATCCTTTTGATTAGCAGCCTGAGCTCTTAACCACTGCACCACCAGGGCTCCAAATACATATTTACATCATCATTTTAAAGGATGACTGAATATTTCATTGCATGAATATAAATGAATATACCATGTATATTTAATTGATCAATCCTTTTGGAAACCATGGTGGCATAGTGGTTAAGAGTTCGGCTGCTAACCAAAACGTCGGCAGTTCGAATCCACCAGGCGCTCTTTGGAAACCCTGTGGGTCTGTTCTAATCTGTTCTACAGGGTCACTCTGAGTTGGAATTGACTCAATGGCCGTGGGTTTTTCAAACAATTTTTATGTTATTTTATTTTTTGTAATTATAAAGACTGTAAAAACAACATGTTGTTAGGTACTGTTGAGTCGGTTCTGACTCAGAGTGGCAGTGATCCCATGTGCAACTGAACGAAACACTGCCTGGTCCTACAACATCCTCACAATCATTGCTATGTTTGAGCCCATTGTTGCAACCATTCTGTCAGTCTATCTTGCTGAGGATCTTCCTCTTTTCTGCTGACCCTTTACTTTATCAAGCATGCTGTCCTTCTCCAGGGACTGGTTCCTCCTCATAACATGTATAAGTGAGATGAAGTCTTGACAGCCTCACTTCTAAGGAGCTTTCTGGCTGTGCTCCTTCCAAGACAGATTTATTCCTTCTCCTGTCAGTCTATGGTACCATCGTCCCTACCATACCTGCAGGTTTGCAATCTGTAGATTCAAACAATCACTGTTGCTGACTATGCCCAGAGTGTTACAGAGCCTGTACACATTTGTATTGAGAGACTCAAGTGTACAATCTATTTGCTCTCACCCTATGAACATAATTATCTCCCACAACAACCCCATGATGTAGGTAACATATTATTCCCAACTTACAGATGGGGAAACTAGGACACAAGAAGTTAAGGCATTTTACTACATTTGCATGGTAGAAATTGGCAGAGCTGGGCTTTGAACTCACATGCTCAGCCCCTTCATTATTACTGCATCTTGAGTGAGTCTTGGCACTCTTTTTAATGAGCTTCCCAGTAGGTTTTCTATGTGGCTGTATGCCAAGATGCATCCCTTTTGGAAGCTGGAACTGTTTATTTTAAGCTCCACTTACATGATCCTCATTTATGACCTTTCCCTGCAGAGAACGATTGCATTTAAAAACTGCACTAATTTCCATGTTTCTAGCTTCTGTTTTAGGCTCACTTTAAGTCTTTTGTCTTTCCTTGGACCACTGGGAATTGCCAGAAGGAAATTTTCTTTTAACTCCCCAGTATTGGCACAATAAATGCTGGCTTTAAATAGCAGTATTCTTTGATACATTCAGATTGTTTCCATAGAAATGGAGCCTTCCCCCCAAAACACTTTACTGCATATTTTATAATTCTATCCAATGAAATGTGATTAATTAATAAGTGTGAGCAAGCCTTGGGTATATTTGTCATTACTTTATGTCTGCTTCTTTAAGATATGGTATTTTCACTAACTTCAAAGATTTCTATGTTTTGCACAGCAAGGGAATATGTCACACAATTTTATGGCTGATATTCACTGATTGTCTTCATCATTGTCTGCATTAGAATATTTTTTATTTGAAAGCTTCAATTTTTCAAGGGAATATTGACCACTGAATTAAGTTACACACATGGAAATCATATTATAACAAGAAAAGAGCCTTGAATGCAAAGTTGGAAGACTTAGGTAAAATTTTATTTTTGTCACTTTACAGTTTCATGATTTCAATTGTTAAGCTTTCAAATCTTGGTTTCCTCAGCTGTGAAATGTAAATAATCAAATATGTCATGTGACATGGCATAGATTCTGTGAGAATTAGAATAGAAATGAAGACATAAAGTAATGACTGATAAACGGACTTCGTTATACAACACTCCACACAAATACATATCTTACATGTTATTTACTGGGGCAATGGTGAATCAGCAGTGAAATTCTCACTTTTCATGTGTGAGTCCTGTTTTAATTCTCGGCCGATGTATCTCATGTACACCATCACCTGTCTCAGTGGAGGCGTGCATGTTGTTACGATGCTGAACAGATTTTGGCAGGGTTACTAGACTAAGATGGACTAGGCAGAAAGGCCTGACGATCTACTTCCAAAAATCAGTTGATGAAAGCCCTGTGGCTCACAACAGTCCAACCTACAACTGACCACGGGAACGGTACAGGGTGAGGCAGCATTTCGTTTCAATGTGCATGGGGTTGCCATGAGTCAAGGGCTGAAAGAATGGTAGCTAACAAAACAAATATGCTATTTAAGATGGGATCATTGAAAAAAAAAAAAGTACCATATCAGAAAATATATATACAATGGAAAACCTATACTCAAATATACTGTTTTTTTATATGAATGTAAAAATAATAAATATGCAATATTACTATTGTTATTATAGTTATATATACCATTTTTGGGGTAGTTAATAAATAAGAATAGAATCAATTCCTGTTTGACAGGCAGAAATTTGTCATTATACCACAAACCATTCTTAAATATGTTTTTGTATTGCAACTTCCTGTCGACATTAGCTAAATTAAATTTAGTGTGTGTGTCTGGGTGTATGTGTTTCTATGTGTCAATGAAATTAGGTTTAAGTGGTGCTTTATTTTTATGTCTGTTAAAAAATTTGTTTCTTTTTTATTGTATGTTTTTGATGGACTCTTGCAGTTTTGGAGGAAAGAAAATACATTCAATGAGAATTCAGTGATTTGGAATTAAGATTTATTTACAGAAATCATTGTTTTTAGAAGAAATGCTGTCTAAAAGTGATTGCTATTTGTTCTCTGAGACAAAAAGGCTTGTCTTTTTAATACAAGGACTAACTTCCCATGTTTTGCTCTGAATACAACACCTGGGGAATATCATCTGAGGGTGACTTTGGTTATAGTGCTTTTTAAGGCTGCCTTTAATTGCTTTTGCATCGAGCTGTATTCATGAATGTGCGTTCACCAAAGAGTGGAGAGCAATGTGACATTTTCAAGTTTTACTAAGTCAACTAGCATCCGTTGCCATAGTACTCAGAAACGAGACAACCAGGAAAAGGCAGAGCTGTTTTTCATTATGCGTTGAAAGATGTCAGCAGAATTAAAGTGTCAGAGGGGGGGAAAAAAAAAGCAAAAAGAAAGAGAATTACCAAATGATCATAATTGAACACAAAAAGTAAACATTAGAGCCTACAGTTTTTTTTCAGGGAAGTAGGGAGGGAGGGAGAAGGGCAGACTATGAAAACAACTTAATCAAAGATAGGGTAGCATTATTATTATTAAAAATCATAAAAGTTTCTAATCCTCCTCTCTTCTACATAAGAAAGCAAATAATCGCCATGCACCTCATAATGTGAGAAGGCTGACTTCTCTTTTAGGGAATAGCTCTTATTGGTTTAATGCCTTGGTTGGAAGAAAACCTCCTAAAAATACATTTTTTTTTTTTTTTTTTGCCCTTATACTATCCTTTGAATGAAATTAATATTCAAGCACGTACTGGAGATAAGGCTAAAACTGCGTAAATATGTACGTTGTTGTTTTCAGTCTCTATCAAGGCAATTTTGACTCATGGTGACCTCGTGCATGCAAAGTAGAACTGCTCCATAGGGCTCGCAAGGCCGTGACATTTGGCAGAGCCCTGGTGGTTCGGCGGTTAAGCTCTCAGCTGCTAACCAAAAGGTCAGCAGTTTGAACCCACCAGCCGTTCTGCGGGAGAAAAATGTAGCAATTTGCTTCTGTAAAGATGACAGCCTTGGAAACCCTCCTCAGGCAGTTTTACCCCGTCCTGTAGAGTGGCTATGAGTTGGAATTGACTCTATGGCAACGCGGGGGGGGGGGGGGCGGGGGCAGTGGCGGCGGGCATTTTGGAAGCAGGTCGCAGGGGCTTACTTCAAAGAAGATGCCTCTGGCTAGGTTTGAACCATGAAACTTTTGGCTGGTAGTCCAGCACCTAACCATTTGCACCACCTAGGAACTCCTGCAAACCAAACCAAATGCGCTGCCCTTGAGTGGATTCCAACTTACAGCAACCATATAGGACAGCATAGAACTACCCCATAGGTTTCCAAGGAGTAGTGACTGGTGAATTGGAACTGCTGACCTCCTGGTTAGCAGCGGAGTTCTTAGCCACGGAGCCACCAGGGCTCTGGTAAATACATATGCTATTGTTGTTAACTGCGTCGAGTAGGCTCTGACTCATAGCAACTCTGTGGATAACAGTATAAAACACTGCCTGGTCCTGCACCATTCTCACAACTGTGGTTACGCTTGAGCCCATTGTTGCTGCCACTGTGTCAATCCATCATATTGAGGGTCTTCCTCATTTTCACTGACTCTCTGCTTAAAAATAAGGATCCAATATTATTTAAATATGGCAGCTTCATATTCTAGCCTTATTGTTCATTCATTTCTCAGTGTCTATGGATCTTGATAATGATACAATACTTAGGATATAAACAGTCTACGTATTTGTCGTAATCATTAACCTAATCTCTTCCATTTATAACATTATAATTTCAGAAATGTCCTTTTCTGAACTCTTGAACTCTAATTATTAGTCTGCTATCTCTCACGTTCTCATAAGGTGAATTTTATCTTTACATGCTAGTTTCTATGTTCCATCTTGTCCTCTGTCTATCAACCACCCAGGGACTTGAGCTCCTTCCACGGTTCTGCTCTACTCCAGAATCTTTCATGGTCTTTACTTTCTGTAATAACTTAATCCCTCACTGTAATAAGTTAATCCCTCACTGCTCTTCCTGATCTACTGATCACTGTTAAAGAAAGCTAGAAGATGTTGATTGGATACCTACAAATCCAAGCTATCAAATCTTATTTACATCTGCATTACTACTAAATAAAATTTTTTATTCTTTCCTACTGAGTCCCAATACCACTGGGATTGCCCAATTTCAATATTATCTTTCAAACTCTAGCTTTCCCATCTTTAGTCTGAGCCTCCATACACGCTCTAAATGTCATCTATTCCCCTAGGCTGTAAGGATGATTGTGTTAAATCAAATGGTGTCCTTCAGTTTCTCTGTTTCACCTAAATATGTATCTTGGGTATCAACAATTTCTTTTCCTTTTCTATCTCTCCAGAGGGACACCAGACCCTCCACTTAGGCTGGTTTTTTCTTCCTCCTCTAAATTGGAAATAGAAGCCATAAGGGATTAAATAGGACCCTACTGGTCACTACGAGCCCAAATCAACTCGAAGGCAACAGGTTTGGGGTTTTTTTCCTTTTTTTTCTTTTGGTTGCTTTCAAGTCAATTCCTAATCATGGAGACACCATGTTTGTCAGAGTAGAACTGTGTTCCTTGGGGTTTTCAGTGGCTGGTTTTTCAGAGGTAGATTGCTAGGCCTTTCTTCCCAAGAGCCTCTGGGTAGGCTAGAAACGCCAGCCTTTCAGTTATCAGCCAAGTGCTTATGCATTTGCACCACCAAGGGACTCCAAGTAGAACCCTAGTTTAGGGTTGATAAAAGCCTAACAAAAACTGTCCATAATTTAAATTTATAGAAAACCCAATCATTCAATCATCATCTTTGACATTTAACATCAGACCTTTAATATTCTGGTTCTGACTGGAACCAGATTGAGGCCTATGCAAAGCTAGGAGCTTCTTATTAAGGCATAACTTAAAAGATAAATAAGCAAACAAACCTTCCCTCAGCCTAGATATTACTTTGAATGGTGTTCCCATACCATAGCGCTTGCCTTTTATAATTAACAAGAATCTGAAAATAGCAGCTCACAGGAATTGTTCACACTTTTTATCAAAATAATGAGCCAATTAGAATGTCATTTCACAATAATTCTCATGATTGAAATATGTTTCCTTTTTTCCTTTCCACAGTTAGAAAAATTGAGGAAGGGATTTTCCTATCCCGAATGGAAAAAAAAAAAAAACTCTCCTCCAAATAGTTTAAAACAAACAATTGTATCTTGTAATTTAGTTCTAATTTCAGTGAAATATATGTTCTATGATAAGATTTTCAAATGCAGCAAATATGGTTATGGCATGATGGCACAGCCAACCCTTGATTTGCCGTGTCAACATTAGGTAGGAGAGTTTCTGAGATGAAAATGTTGGACTGATGGTGGTGACTCGGAAAGCAGAAATTCAAACAGTGGACTCCTACTAAATTCTACTAAACTGCCTGAGGCATTTCCTCATCTGCATGTGTTACATGCATTCAGCCATTGTAAAGTTTCTTTCACAGTCCTGGAAAGTACTGTGACAGGAACAAGGAAGATTGATAGCAGATTCCATGGCTCTTTGTTAATCGCATTAAGAATGCCACTTTGTACTCTCTCATATTGTGTCTGGAAATATATATCCCCACCACACCATATTGAAAACTTTCATCCTATTACCCATCTGCTGCCAATAAATGATCAGTTTAAATGTAAAAAGGGGTAATAGGGGTGTGAAACTCGAAGATTTGTCAAGCACACCATTTTTCTAGTCCCTAGTCTTCTAATCACCTTTTGGGAAATGAAAGAACCTAACACATACCACATTATAAAATACATCCTTAGGGAATCTGAATCATATTTTATGCCACCTGAGTTCATGGGATCATGACAGCCTGTCTTCAAACATTGGAACTTGGTCATTTTAAACACAAAGATTTGACATGGCAACTGTAACTTGTTTTTCCATTTTTGAGTTTATGATGAAGCTCAGTTACTAGAGTCTGGAACCTTTATGAAAAGATGTTTTCTTCCATTTAACTGAAGAAGTTTGTCATACTGGTTGATTTTCTCATCCTCTACAGTCAGATAAATAAAAAGCCTTGAAGAGCTGCAGCAGGGGGAACAGCTAGGAGTGAGTGCATTTCATCAGTTTGGGGGATAAAATTTATTTCTTCAATTACTTTGTGAACATCTGCATATTACCAAGAGGGATGTGCATTAACACCATTAACCATTTCTTTTCTCTTTTAATTACCGTTCTGGGTTAATTTCTAAATTTTCTAATCAATTTTTCTCTGGTGTCATAAGGTAAGGGTGAATCAGTACCAACCTAATTTTCCTATATAAAGAGATTGCTTGGAAAATAGATTTTTAAAAATGCTTCTGGAGATTATTGAGTCTAACGAAATAATTCTATAACAGAGATACAATTAATCATACTAGGAAGTTGTTCATCAAAAATATCTCAAAATGACTAGAGCTATATCTAAATTGGAGGCTAAACCATTTAGTTCAACAGAACAGTTGCAATCAACTCATATAGTGGAATGCTTGGTTGGAGCTGGGAAACATACATCATAGTGGTCAAGTGCACAGGGTCAGGAGGCAAAGGGTTCAGGTCAAATCTGGCTGTATCACTTACCGGCTGTGTGATCCTCAGCAAGACTTTATTTTTAAAATTATGCCAATAGCTGTGCCTTACTCTTAGGAGTTATAAATATTAAATTGCAAACTAGAAAGACTTTGTAACTGTACATGCTATGTTTGTTGTTGTTACTGGCAGTTGAGTTGGCACCACAACTCATGGCAAACCCACGCACAACAAAACAAAACGCTACCAGGTCCTGTGCCATCCCCAGGAATGGTTAGGCATTAGATCATTGCGATCCATAGAGTTTTTGTTAGCTGATTTCTGGAAGCAGATCACCACTGGAAGCTCTGCTGAAACCTGTTCAGCATCATAGCAACATACAAGCCTCCACTGACAGAAGGGTGGTAGCTGAGCACGCGGTGCATTGGCTGGGAATTGAACCTGAGTCTCCATCACAGAAGAGGAGAATTCTCCCACTGAACCACCAATGCCTACATTATATAGGTAAAACAATGGGATAGCATGTTATATATATATATAATGTGTGTAGTATTTAATTATTTTACATTTTTACTACTACAACTATACAATCCTATAGATGAGTCATGAATGAGCCTTTAGCACACGTACCATAGAGACTAAAAAAAATACCTGGAAGAGATCTATACCCTAAGAGAAAGAGCCTATGTTAAGGAGGAGAATCAAATCCATTTTCATTTAAATGAATTCCTATTGAGTAAATTATTGATGAGCTTTTATGCCAGAAAAGATCAACTGATTTCATACATAATAAACCAAAATGCTTTAGTTACTCTACCCTTCTTTTAGAATAGATAACAAAGAGTTAAGCCTACATCACTTCCTGAAGATTTATAAACAGTGTCTATGTATCACCAATGAGCTACTCCAAATAATCTGCCCGAAAGTCCATAAAATTTCAGTGCACTCTTTAAAGAGGCACTAATTGCTAATCATTACTTTGATGCAGAATCTCAGTTGTTATAGCTATAAATAATCCTCCCTTCTGATATGGTTCAGTGCAGTGCCCTCTTAATGATTATTTTCATAGTTAAGAAGGAATAGTCTGTGTGTTTGGAACACTTTTTGTAGGTGCTTTGAACTATATACTCATCCCCACGGCAAATGTGGCCACACAAATTAGATTAGCAAAAATAACAAACAAAAACTACCATTTCTAATGTGTGGATTAGAGAAGGCAGAGGTTGGAAACAGAAACAAAAGTTGGGGTTATATTAATGTAATTCAGTTCAAGTGTTACGTGATTTCCAGCAACATTATTGCCCTAAACTCCTCCTTCAGAATTGAGAAAAAACAAACAAAATATGAGAGAGAGAATGAGCAAGAGAGAGAGAGAAGAGAAAGAGGTCAGCTCTAAAGAACGAAAGAAACCTCTATATACCACAAAGAAGGAACCTACTAAATAGTAGCCCAGGGATTATCTGATCTGATAAGGACCCGAATCACAGGCCTGCAGTTTTTAGGTCTAAAACAGCACTGGAGGCATGGCCCTGGAAATGAAACCCCTGCTAAAATGGTGGAACAGGTGTAGCTTCTGTAACAAAGGAAAAAAAAAAAAAACCTGACCCTAGAAAACAAGAAGTTGCCTCTACCCAGGACTTCTCGTACAAGAGTCTCCTATGAAAAATTAAAACCAAAACTTTGCAGTACACATGCTGTCTAGTCGATTCCGACTCATAGTGACCATATAGGACAGAGTGGAACTGCCACATAGGGTTTACAAGAAGCGGCTGGTGGATTCAAACTGCCAGATTTTGGTTAGCAGTCAAGCTCTAAACCACTGCATCATCAGGACTTCACACATGGGAGTAAATGAGCCCATTGTCTGGAGTCAATTCTGACTCATAGCAACCCTGTAGGACAGAGTAGAACTGCCCCATAGAGTTTCCCAGAAGTCAAGCTCCCCACCTTCTTGGTTAGCAGCCACATGGGAGTAGTAGGTCTAAATTCGCAGTGTTTGCATGATGACAAACTCAGTAACATACAAAGTTGTCTAAAGGAGGTCATCATGAGCTATTTAGTAGAAAAAAGCACAATGCTGCTCTACATGGACTTCACAATCAAGGGCAATATAGTACTTGGTAGGAAGAAAGGAGAGTCCACTGAAGATATTACCTCTGTGAAAACTTGTGAGCCACACTAAGAAGCACTATACCAAGTGACAGAATTAGCTCTCTAAGAAGTTGAAATAATAGAAAATATAATTTTAAAGTTTAAGATTATAGTTGTGAAAATGCTACAAGGAGAAAGCTAAATTATAATGTAAAACAACTCTGAATGAAAAAGAGAGATTTGAAGAAGAAAAAGAACCAAGTAAATTTATTATAAGTAAAAATACAGAAAGGAAAAGTACACACTATACAGACAGACTAAATTGCTGATTAGATACACAGGAATAGAGTAGTAATGAACTAGAATGTAGAACGGAGGAAACAATCTAGAAGCTACAAAGGGAGATAAAGAAATAAGAAAAGTACACACTATACAGACAGACTAAATTGCTGATTAGATACACAGGAATAGAGCAGTAATGAACTAGAATGTAGAACTGAGGAAACAATCTAGAAGCTACAAAGGGAGATAAAGAAATAAGAAACACAAATCAGATGTCAAGCGATAGGGAAAGTCTAATATATTTCTAAGAGGAGTTTGAGAAAGGAGAATAGAGAGAATAAAGATGTGGTAGAGACAATGGCTGAAAATTTACCAGGTATAGTGAAAACCTAAGTATTTCTATTAAACACTACAATGCATGTCAAGAAAAGCAAAAGCAAACCTATTGCCGTCAAGTTGATTGCAACTCAAATTGACCCTATAGGACAGAGTAGAACTGCCTCATAGGGTTTCCAAGGAGTGCCTGGTAGATTCAAACCAACAACCTTTTGGTTAGCAGCTGAATGCTTAACCACTTCCTCACCAGGGTAACAAAATATAAATTTTTAAAAATATACATTCAAAACAAATTTTAAAATAAACCTCTTTAAAGGAAAGAATATAGGAGAATTATCTTTTTGCTATCAAAGTAGAGAATGATACTTTTAGAACATGACAATAAACATAAAGATAAAGCAGACAAACAGGGTTATATTATTATGATCACATTGCTATTAACATAAATATATTACAAATGACACGATAAAAGGGTAAGGCTATAGACTGGAAGAACGAACTGCAACACAAAACTAAAAAAAGATAATATCTCGGCATGAAAGAGGACACAATAGAAAACGTTTTATAGACTATGATTAGGCAATTCAAACAAGAAAAAAGTAAGAATGGTTAATAACCCTGCGAGAAGATTTCTTATCAATCAGAAAAATGGAAAAAAATTAAAAAAAAAATAATCTTACTCTCTTTAAACCCATTGCCATTGAGTTGATTCTGACACATAGAGACCCTATAGAACAGAGTAGCACTGCCCCATAGAGTTTCCAAGGAGCCCCTGGGGGATTCGAATTGCCAGCCTTTTAGTTAGTAGCTGTAGCTCTTAACCACTATGCCACCAGGGTTTCCTTACTCTCTTAAGCACACTTCAAGAAAAAGAAAAAAATGACAATATTGGAAAACATGAGAAATCACATATATTGCACATGTATAACTACTTTTTAAAAAAAATTTATGATATTTATTGAAACTAAAATATATATATCATAGGTATATACTTATGATCTAGTTATCACAAATCTATTACTAAACAGCATTAAAGTACATAATTTATGAACTCTTTTATCTATAATATGGCTCTGTACTTTAATGGAATAAATTAAGAAAATGTTATTGAAATTAAAGAAAATATTTTTTAAAATTTTAGATGATTTCAGCATAACGCAGTTAGGCAGTATGATCATTAAAGTTGTGTATCACCTTGGCTGGGTCATGATTCTCAGTGGTTTGTCAGTTACAATGTAGTTTGGCAGTTGTATAATGATGTAATTACTTCCATAATGAGATCTGATATAATGTGATCACCTCCATAACGGGATCTGTTTCAAGCAGCCAATCCGTTCAAAAGGAAATTCCTTGAGAGTGTGGCCTGCATCCAGTATAGGTAGATTTTCTGACAAGGCTAGCTGGTTTTGCTAGCTCTAGACCCTGCAGCTGGATCCTGTTCATCTGACCTCCATTTGGTTCTCAGGACTTAAGGTAGCAGTTTGCCAGCTGTCTTGTCTGCTGATCTTGAAATTCGTTGCCCTCCACAGCCTGTGAGCCTGCTATCTGACCTTCTGATCTTGAATTCACCAGCACCTGTGCCTACGTGAGTCAGGAGAAGCCTCCATTTTGACCCATGGACTTGGGACTTTCCAGCTTCTACAACTGCATAAGCCATTTCTGTTAGATAAATCTTTCTCTAAATATTTAGATGCTGCACTGGTTTTGCTTCTCTAGAAAACTCAGCCTAAGACAGGGAGTATTCATATGACCCTTGATTACATTCTTATCTTTTAGTGTCTGATACATTGATAGGATTTTCTAAACAATGATAGGAATTAAAAATTTTACATGTTGGTGAATAGAGTAGAACAGAAATAGAATACAGAATTTCAAAGTAAACAAGGGGGAAGAAAAAAAGATATCCTTCTAAATAAATTCAGAAAAGGTCAAGCAAGTAAAGTAAAAGTAATTATAAGCAAAGAATGAATGAATGAATAAAGTGCAAGAATAAGGACAATTATTAAATGGCAATAAATTAAAATATCAAATCACCCATCTAAACAATGAAGTCTCTTTAAAGTAAGCACAGAAAAGAACTATTGAGGTAAGGGACTTTGCATTGGTAGATTTTGCAGTTTATGCAGAACCGGCAAACCCCGGTGGCGTAGTAGTTAAGAGCTATCGCTGCTAACCAAAAGCTCAGCAGTTCGAATCCACCAGGCGCTCCTTGGAAACTCTATGGGGCAGTTCTACTCTGTCCTACAGGGTTGCTATGAGGAATCAACATGATGGCAATTTTTTTTTTTTTTTAAATGCACAACTGACAAAATTATGAAATGATAGAAACAGAATTGGACTTTTTGTCCTGATTCTGACACTTACTTACTCAATGCGTGAAATTCAGAATTCAGGAAATTCACTTAACCTGTATGAATCTCGGGTTTTAAAATGCAAATGTGAGATAATCAGAGCAGCTTTCCCACAGTGTTTAGGATCACTGTCAGATTGTATATCCTGGCTATTGACCCCTTTCAAGGCCTTTCACGAGGTCTCTTGTAGCTTCACGTCTGCCATATACCTTCTCTGTGGCAATTTTTTCTTCAGCTCAGAAAAATTTGTGCAGTTTATTCCACAGCCTTCCCCACTGTTCAATATACAGTAAAACCTGCAAAAGCTGGAACCTGTGTAAGGAGAAAATCTGTCAGAGCAGAAAAATTAACAGAAATATTTTCCACTAATAGAGAGAGATAGGAAAGTGTTAAGACTGCACCCTGTCAAAGACAGAAAACTTGCTAGACCCAGAAAAACAAGGCAATCACCTCGAGTTCTGGCTCTCACAAGTTTCACTGTATTTTGATTTCAGTGCTCACTCTGTCCATCCAACTTTTCTAAGGGAAACTACCCTGCTCAAAACATCTACTGAAGAACCGAGGGGATTCCTTGAACAAAGAGTGACCACTGATTTTACCAGTGAGAAGAACCTAGGTCTGCAAATCTGGTAATGACTTGCACAGAAAACTGCCAAATAGGGAAAATGGTAATATGCTGAGTTAATTGTATATTCTCTTCTCCAGAATTTGAATGGAAAAATGTGGAAATAATTAACCACAGAGTAGCCATAATAGAAAAAAAAAATACTAAGAAGCAGAGACCAAGAGAATAGGATGGCCAAGTTATCAACTGAAAGTTAGTATGAAGGAGTTAATTTCCTTTCACCTAGTTTCAAAAAATTAAGAGTTAATTCTACTCACTGATCGTGTTGAAAACAGATGTTTCTAAACTTAATTTTTGTTTGAAAAAAATTGATGTTGATATATAAAAAATATAATGAATAGAATTGTAGGGTTAAATTGTTGTTCTTTTCTTTTCAAGATAAATATTTTTTAAGGAGAAGATATGTAATTTTAAATTTAAATAGAAATCTTCTCAAACTGGAGAAATTACTTAGGATTCCTATTGACCTAAAAATAAAACAACTGAAAATGTACTCCATTTTTACCAGCATGATTGATTCTCTTGTGTTTTGTCTCTAAATTTTCAAGGATGCTTTGGTTTTATAAACTGAAGTTTACTTGAACTAAATTAAATTTTCTCCTTAATTTTTACTACAAAATTCATTCTTCTACGTCCTAATGGAGCAAATAATGGAAATCTAGTTTTTTATGGAAACCCTGGTGGCGTAGTGGTTAAGAACTACAGCTGCTAACCAAAAAGGTCGGCAGTTCGAATCCACCAGGCGCTCCTTAGAAACCCTATGGGGCAGTTCTACTCTGTTCTATGTGGTCGCTATGAGTCGGAATCGACTCGAGGGCAACAGATTTGGTTTTAGTTCTTTATACATATGACCTCCAAGTGAGAATTTTTTAGGTCATTAAAATAATAGAGTACAAGATACACAAACTAGTATCACAAATAATAAGATATTTCCTCAATGAAGAATAGGGCCAAATGTTTTTCATCCCAAAAGGAAAATAAGGCCTTAACATGTACCTTTTTTTTTTTTTTTTTTTTAATAATAGCTTAAAAAAAACAAGGCATGTCTAATGGTACAATATAGGGGCTAACTCAGCTAATATTTAATAATGTGGTGGCGTAGTGGTTAAGTGCTACGGCTGTCAACCAAAGGGTTGGCAGTCCGAATCCACCAGGTGCTCTTTGGAAACTCTATGGGGCAGTTCTACTCTGTCCTGTAGGGTCGCTACGAGTCGGAATTGACTCGACAGCACCAGGTTTGGTTTTTTTTAATTACGTTAACTCTGCCCTAAGTCAAGGATGGCTGGTAGAGGAGCAACAGTGAGGGGCCTGGTATTGATTGACCCGATAGCTTTGGGCGGATTCCATTCCCATGGATATGAAAATAGAAAGCAAAGGAGGCAGGAAGCAGCAGTGAGTGTAATAGTTAACATGTAGCTTGCCATGAAGAGAAGAGGGGGAAGGGTGGAGGGAAAGAAAAAAGCAAGAGAAGACAGGTCATGTAAACCGTGAGCCAGGAAGTGAATTCTTTAAAATGATGCTTGCCAGAAGCTAAATTCTTGTAAATGTGGATCTTTTTTTTTCCCTCTCTCTCTCTGTGCGCTATTACCATTGGAATGAGAAATACTTGGGGACCGGATGAGGAAAAGGTCAGAAGTCACTAAATTGTAGTTTTATGAGGAATGTAATTGCTGTTTCAGTCCCAACATTAAAAGTTATAAGCCAATGAAAAACAATTCTACTTCTCATAAGCCAGCATTTCTAGAGGATTTGCATTGTATGAGAAATGAATCTCATTCTAATGCATTGTCTTATATTTTAAAATCTGTTTTTAGTTAAGAGTTGCTGGGAGGGGGCTGCAGAGTGGGGAGGAAGTTATTAGCCAAGAATGGCTGCTGCTTGGGTAGAATTTGGATGAATCTAAATGATCCGATAATTTCAGTTCTCTGAAGAAGTTGGTCTGTTTCTTATCTCAATAACAGAAAACAATAATTTTTGGCTAGTAGGCATAATGATCTTTCAGTTACTGACACATTAAACGTATGTCAGTGCAGAGTTTAGGTTAGCACTAATGGATTAAAGACGAGATTGAACTATACATGTTCATACAGATAATACACATACTCAGACACATACTACTGATCTCTCTTTCATTAATGAGAATCATCTTTAAGGCATACATAGATACAAGAGGCTTTGGTGTTAAGAATCAATGAAGTAGGTGTTTTATTTCTAGTAGTAGTATTTGCAATGACATAAACCAACAAGTCACTAGCATGAGACCTAGGCAGCAACTGCTATTGCTAAGCAAATTAAGTTGAATTATATTAGAAATATCCCAAAGGGTGGACAGTCTTAGAAAAAAAGGGAGAGGGAGGAAAAATATCTCTTTTATTTTATCCTCAAATGCATCTCACACTATGAACGTTAGTTAAGAGTGGAAATGTGTACTTGTAAAAGTTGCACAAACTCACTGTGACTTTTATCATGAAAAGTACCTTTATTTTTACACTTAACAGAACTGATGTTACCCGTTCGATAAAATAGAGTTTAAATTTCAGAGAGTTGACACAGAGCTGCCTAAATGTCTATCCGTGTGTTCATAAGGGAAAGTACCTACTCAAGGAAGCATTAACATCCTTTTTAAAGAAAATGTTTGTTCTTCCCTTTGTATTTAAGCTATTTAAAATCTTCTTGAAAAATACATAACCAAAGAGAATAAAGGGTAGATAAATAAAGGTATTTGAACACCCCCCGCCCCACTGCCATCGAGTCTATTCTGACTCACAGCAATCCCACAGGACTGAGTAGAATTGCCCTGTAGGGTTTCCAAGGAGCACCTACTGGATTTGATCTGCTGACCATTTGGGGAGCAGCTAGAGCGGTTAACCACTACACCCCCGGGGCTTCCATTTAAATACCAGAAGCCAGGAGGCAGGGCCAAGATGGCAGGATAGATGCTTCCAGCGAGCCCTCTTACAACAGAGACACCCAAAAAACAAGAGAAATGAGTATATTTATGACAATCTAGGAGCCCTAAACATCAAACACAAGGTTAGAAAACAAACTGAGGGACAAGGGACAAGGGAAGGAAAAAATGGTTAAGAAGCTGAGAGGAATTACCAGACCCCTATTGCCGGGAGCCCACAGGCACCATTCCCAGGAGCAGCTGCGGTGGGTTGCTACTAGCGTTCGGCCACAGTTTCCTCAGGGAGAAACAGACAGGCACACAGCCTACTCACACCACCAGAACCAGAGAAGAATGGTGCTCTCAGCAAAACCTAAGTACTTGCATGTATTTTACTGTGCCCCCCACCCACAAGCTGACTTCAGTGGCTGTTGATATCCCTGAGCCTAAGATAGGCCCTGTTGAGCACCTAGAGCCAACCTCCAGGCCCTGGAGATGGAGTAAATTTGCAACTCAGGGAAAAGGTAATTTGCCAGCTCCACTAACTGGGGGAGCTCAGGACAGAAGCAGCTCCTGTCCAGGCATAAACAGTCCATGGACTTTGAGTACCTTTCCCTTCTGCATGGACCTGTGTGGGCCTATTTCAGGAAAATAGGCCCTTGTTGGCAAACTACACCTGTTTCAGCTGTGTGGTGGAGAGGTGGGTGTTTGGTGTTTGACATTGATTTGCTTATGAAACAGAGTCCTCACCTACCAACATCAGGGGCCTAAGGGCTGGTAGCTCCACTCAGGTCACACAGTCACCCATGACAGGGATCCAAGGACAACCGGTGCCTCCCAGTTTTTACAACCAAAGATATTGGGTGCCCATGGTCCATCTGCAGAAACCAACCACCTGTATGCTCTAGGGAACAGGGACATGTTTTCTTCAGAGATATTTGGGGGAAGAATCTCAGCCCTCTGCCTTGTTCAGAGCATGACTCCTGCTGCAACCAGATACCAGTACCTACACCAATCACCCCTGCCCTCTAAGACTGTAGGACAGAGCCTGTACCACACACTTGATGATCAGCTACCTGGACACCTGAGCTGAATTCATATAAGAAAAGTGAATGGACTCCTAGACTAATATACCTGAAAACAGCTCTAGCCATCTGGGGACAGGACATCAGAGCTCCAAAGGTGAAAATGATCAGGCTAGCTCACTCAAGCAACCCATCTGGGCTTATCAAAACAAAACAAAGCAAGAAGCTATGACAGAGTAAGCAAACAAAAAATAAACTAATACAATAACTTATAGACGGCTCAGGGAAACCAGTCAATATCAAGTCACATAAAGAAACAGGCTGTGGTCGCCTCAACAAGCTCTGAAATCTTCTAGGTGAAAGTGCCTTCCTGGAATTACCAGAGGCAGAACACAAAAGATTAATATACCAAACCCCTCAAGACATCAGGAAGGAAATGAGGTAATACGCAGAACAAGCCAAGTGACGCACAGATAAAGCAATTGAAGAAATTAGAAAGATTATTCAGGAACACAATGAAAAATTGAATAAGCTGGAGAAATCCATAAACAGCAATCAGAAATTCAGAAGATTAACAAAAATCCAGAATTAGGCAACTCGATAGAAAGTCAGAGGAGCTGAATTGAGCAAGTGGAAGGCAGAATTTGTGAACCTGAAGATAAAGAACTTGGCACCAATATATTTGAAGAAAAATCAGATAAAAGAATTAAAAAAAAAAAAAACAAAGAAACCTTAAGAATCACGTGGGACTCTATCAAGAGAAATAACCTACGAGTGATTGGAGTACCAGAACAGGAAAGGAAAACAGAAAATACAGAGAGAATTGTTGAAGATTTGTTGGCGGAAAACTCCCTGATATCGTGAAAAATGAGAAGATATCTATCCAAGATGCTCATCAAACTCCATCAAAAGTCACCAAGACATATTATAATCAAACTTACCAAACCAAAGATAAAGAGAGAATTTTAAAAGCAGCTAGGGATAAATGAAAAGTCACCTACAAAGGAAAGTCAGTAAGAATAAGCTCGGACTACATGGCAAAAACCATGCCAGCAAGAAGGCAATGGGATGACTTATATAAAAAATTGAATGAAAAAATTGGCGACCAAGAATCGTATATCCAGCAAAACTGTCTCTCAAATATGACGGTGAAATTAGGACATTTCCAGATAAACAGAAGTTTAGGAAACTCGTAAAAAGCAAACCAAAACTACAAGAAATACTAAAGGGAGTTCTTTGTTTATAAAATCAATAATATCAGGTATCAACCCAAGACTGGAACACTGGGCAGAGCAATCAGATGTCAAACCAGACAGGGAGATCACAAAAATAAATCAAGAAAAAAAACGCTCAAAACAGGGAAACAGCGATGTTATTACGTAAAAGAAGACAACATTAAAACAATAAAGAGGGACTAAGAAATGTAACCATACACCTTCCATATGGAGAGGAAGACAAGATGATACAAAGAAACTAAAGATAGGTTTAAATTTAGAAAAATAGGAGTAAATAATAAGGTAAACACAAAGGAGACAAACTATCCTACACATCATGAGAAAATACAAGAAAAAAATAGAGACTCAGCAGAAACAAAATCAAAAACAACAAATATGAGGAAAAGACAATTTATAAAGATAATCTACTCAGCACAAAAAAATTTAGTGGGAAAAAGAAATTGTCAACGACACACAAAAAAATACATCAAAATTACAGCACGAAATTCATACCTATCCTTAATTATGCTGAATGTAAATGGACTAAATGCACCAATAAAGAGACAGAGACTGGCAGAATGGATTAAAAAACACGATCCGTCTATATGCTGCCTACAAGAGACATAACTTAGAGACACAAACAAACTAAAACTCAAAGGATGGAAAAAAATACATCAAGAAAACATTCAAAAAAGAACAGGTGTGGCAATATTAATTTCTGACAAAATAGATTTTAAAGTTAAAACCATCAAAAAGGATAAGAAAGGAAACTAAATAATGATTAAAAGGACAACATATAGGAGGATATAACCATATTAAATATTTACGCACCCAATGGCAAGGCTTCAACATACATAAACTCTATCAGCATTGAAAAGTGAGATAGGCAGCTCCACAATAATAGTAGGAGACTTCAACACACCACTTTTGGTGAAGGACAGGACATTCAGAAAGAGGCTCAGTAAAGACACGGAAGATCTAAATCCCACAATCAACCAACTTGACCTCACAGACATATACAGAACACTCCACCCAACGGCAGCCAAGTATACTTTCCTTTCTAGTGCACATGGAACGTTCTCTAGAAGAGACCACATATTAGGTCATAAAGCAAGCCTTAGCAGAATCCAAAACACTGAAATATTACAAAGCATCTTCTCTGACCATAAGGCCATAAAAGTACGAATCAGTAACAGAAAAAGCAGGGAAAAGAAATCGAACACTTGGAAACTGAACAATACCCTGCTCAAAAAAAGACTGGAGTATAGAAGACATTAAGGATGGAATTAAGAAAGTCATAGAATCCAATGAGAATTAAAAACACTTCCTATCAGAACATTTGGGACATAGCGAAAGCAGTGTTCAGAGGTCAATTTATATCAATAAATGCACACATCCAAAAAGAAGAAAGAGCCAAAATCAAAGAATTATCCCTACAACTTGAACAAATAGAAAGAGAGCAACAAAAGAAACCCTCAGGTGCCAGAAGAAAACAAATAATAAAAATTAGAGCTGAACTAAATGAAATAGAAAACAGAAAAACAATGGAAAGAATTAGCAAGACCAAAAGCTGGTTCCTTGAAAAAAATCAACAAAATTGATAAACCACTGGCCAAAGTGGCAAAAGAAAAACAGGAGAGGAAGCAAATAACCCAAATAAGAAATGAGATGGGTGATATTGCAACAGACCCAACTGAAATTAAAAGAATCATATCAGATTACTATGAAAAATTATACTGTAACAATTTTGAAAATCTAGAAGAAATGGATGAATTCCTAGAAACACACTACCTATCCAAACTAACCCAAACCAAGGTAGAACAAGTAAATAGACCCATAACAAAAGAAGAGATTGAAAAGGTAATCAAAAAACTCCCAACCAAAAAAAAAAAAAAAGCCCTGGCCCAGACGGCTTCACTGCAGAGTTCTACCAAACTTTCAGAGAAGAGTTAACACCGTTACTACTAAAGGTATTTCAGAGCATAGAAAAGGACAGAATACTCCCAAACTCATTCTATGAAGCCAACACATCCCTGATACCAAAACCAGGTTAAAAAAAAAAAAAAAACCAGTGCCAGGTAAAGACACCACAAAACAAGAGAATTACAGACCTATATACCTCATGAACTTAGATGCAAAAATCCTCAACAAAATTCTAGCCAATAGAATTCAACAACATATCAAAAAAGTAATTTACCATGACCAAGTGGGATTCATATCATGTATGCAGGGATGGTTCAACATTAGAAAAATAATTTATGTAAGCCATCATATAAATAAAAGACAAGAATCACATGATCTTATCAATTGCTGCAGAAAAGGCATTTGACAAAGTTCAACACCCATTCATGATAAAAAAAACTCTCAGCAAAATAGGAATAGAAGGAAAATTCCTCAACGTAATAAAGGGCATATACAAAGCCAATAGCCAACATCATCCTAAATGGAGAGAATCTGAAAGTACTCCCCTCAAGATTGGGAACGAGACAAGGATGCCCTTTATCACTGCTCTTATTCAACACTGTGCTGGAGGTCCTAGCCAGAGCAATTAGGCTAGATAAAGAAACAAAGGGCATCCAGATTGGCAAGGAAGAAACAAAAGTATCTGTGTTTTCAGATGACGTGATCTTATACACAGAAAACCCTAAGGAATCCTCAAGAAAACTACTGAAACTAATAGAAGAGTTCGGCAGAGATCAGGGTACAAGCTAAACATACAAAAATCAGTTAGATTCCTCTACACCAACAAAAAAGCACATCAAAGAGGAAACCCCCAAATCAATACCATTTACAGTAGCCCCCAAGAAGATAAAATGGGGTGGAAAGAAGATAAAATACTTAGGAATAAATCTTACCAGAGATGTAAAAGACTTATACAAAGAAAACTACAATACACTTCTGCAAGAAACCAAAAGAGACCTACATAAGGGGAAAAACATACGTTGCTCATGGATAGGAAGACTTAACATTGTAAAAATGCCTATTCTACCAAAAGTCATCCATAGATTTCATGCAATTCCGATCTAAATTCCAATGACTTTTTTTAATGAGATGGAGAAACAAATCCCCAACTTCATATGGAAAGGAAAGAGGCCCCGGAGAAGTAAAGCATTACTGAAAAAGAAGAACAATGTGCGAGGCCTCACTCTATCTGATTTTAGAACCTATTATACTGCCATAGTAGTTAAAACAGCCTGGTACTGGTACAACAACAGATACATAGACCAATGGAACAGAATTGAGAATCCAGACATAAATCCATATTTGACAAAGAACCCAAATCAGGTAAATGGGGGAAAAGACAGTCTTTTTAACAAATATTGCTGGCATAACTGGATATCCATTTGTAAAAAAAATGAAACAGGACCCATACCTCACACCATGCACAAAAACTAACTCAAAATGGATCAAAGACCAAAACATAAAATCTAAAACGATAAAGACCTTGGAAGAAAAAATAGGGACAACGTTAGGAGCCCTAATACATGCCATGAACAGTATACAAAACATTACTAACAGTGCAGAAGAAAAATTAGATAACTGGGAGCTCCTAAAAATCAAACACCTATGCTCATCCAAAGACTTTACCAAAAGAGTAAAAAGATTACCTACAGACTGGGAAAAAGTTTTTAGCTGTGACATTTCTGATCAGCACCTGATCTCTAAAATCTACATCTTACTGCAAAAACTCAACTACAAAAAGACAAGTAACCCAATCAAAAAATCGGCAAAAGATATGAACAGTCACTTCACTTAAAAGAAGATTCAGGTAGCTAACAGATACATGAGGAAATGCTCAAGATCATGCAAATCAAAACTACAATGAGATGCCATCTCCATCCAACAAGGCTGGCATTAATCCAAAAAACACTAAGAAATGTTGGAAAGGTTGTGGAGAGACTGGAACACTTATAGACTGCTGGTGGGAATGTAAAATGGTACAATCACTTTGAAAATCGATTTGGCACTTCCTTAAAAAAGTAGAAATAGAACTATCATACGATTCAGCAATCCCACTCCTTGGAATATTTCCTAGAGAAGTAAGAGCCTTTACACGAACAGATATATGCACACCCATGTTTATTGCAGCACTGCTTACAATAGCAAAAAGGTGGAAGCAACCAAGGTGCCCATCAGTGAATGAATGGATAAATAAATTATGGTATATTCACAGGATGCAAAACTAAGCATAGGTAAAGAACAGTGATGAATCTGTGAAACATTTCATAACATGGAGGAATCTGGAAGGCAGTATGCTGAGTGAAATTAGTTGCAAAAGGAGAAATATTGTATAAGACCACTATTATAAGAACTTCAGAAATAGTTAAAACTGAGAAGAAAATATAATTTGATGGTTATGAGGCAGGGAGGGAGGGAGGGAGAGAGAGCGGTATTCACTAATTCAGTAGTAGATAAGAACTATTTTAGGTGAAGGGAAAGGCAATACACAGTACAGGCGAGGTCAGCACAACTGGACTAAAGCAAAAGCAAAGAAGTTTCCTGAATAAACTGAATGCTTCGAAGGCAAGCATAGCAGGGACGGGGGTTTAGGACCGTGGTTTCAGGGGACATCTAAGTCAACTGTAATAATAAAATCTATTAAGAGAACATTCTGCATCCCACTTTAGAGAACAGTGTCTGGGGTCTTAAACGCTAGCAAGCGGCCATCTAAGATGCATCAATTGGTCTCAACCCACCTGGAGCAAAGGAGAATGAAGAACACCAAGGACACAAGGTAATTATGAGCCCAAGAGACAGAAAGGGCCACATAAAGCAGAGACTACATCAGACTTAGACCAGAAGAACTAGATGGTCCCCAGCTACAACTGATGACTACCCTGACGGGACACAAGAGAGAACCCCTGAGGGAGCAGGAGAGCAGTGGGATGCAGACCCCAAATACTTGTAAAAAGACCAGACTTAATGGTCTGACTGAGACTAGAATGACCCCGGTGGTCATGGCCCCCAGAGCTTCTGTTGGCCCAGGACAGGAACCATTCCCAAAGCCAACTCTTCAGACAGGGAGTGGACTGGATAATGAAATAGAATAAGATGCTGGTGAAGAATGAGCTTCTTGGATCAAGTTGACGCATGAGACTATGTTGGCATCTCCTATCTGGAGGGAAGATGAGAGGGCAGAGGGGGTTAGAGGCTGGTGGAATAGACAGGAAAAGAAAGAGTGGAGGGAAGGAGCGGGCTGTCTTATTCGGGGGAGAGCAATTAGGAGTATATAGCAAGGCTGATATAAATTTTTGTATGAGAGACTGACTTGATTTGTAAACTTTCACTTAAAAAATTAAAGCACAATAAAAATTTTTAAAAAAGGAAAAAAATAAAATAAGTACCAGAAGACTTTTTCTCTTCTATTCGTAATAAAGTCTATATTCTCACATTCAGTGGTAATATCTTTAAATCTAAAGGTCTCTTTCCCAAACACTAAATGCTCAGTAATTTTAGGAACAGCTTTTAGTAAAGCAAAGCTCAAAGAGCTATTATGGCTAATAAATTACATCGCACCTGGTCTTTGGATCAAACTATTAGAATATCTGAAAAAAGGAAAGGTGAGTTATAGTAAAAAAAAGTAAATGTATTCTTTCAAAACATAAAGATAACATTACTCATTCTCAGTATTGATCATTAGTTATGATTTTACAATGAATTCATGAAAAAAAGAAAATAAAATCTTTAACTTCTTCAATTGTGGAGTTATACAAAGATAATCTTTACTCCATATCAAAAAACATCCAAGTATGTGAATTCTAGACAAGAAAAATAATTAGACAAGTAATGATGTTGACCTCATTTAGATACCTTGGTATTTTTCAGAGAAAGTGATGCCTAAGTGAGTTCATCAGAACACAAAATAGAGATACCAAAAAACCAAACCAAACCTGTTGCCGTTGAGTCGATTTCAATTCTTAGCCACCCTGTAGGACAGGGCAGAACTGGCCCATAGAGTTTCCAGGAAGCACCTGGTGGATTCCAACTGCTCAGTTTTTGGTTAGCTGCGGTAGCACTTTACCATTACATCACCAGGGTTTCCAAAATAGAGATAGTGTCATCTTAATTGAAATTAAGTGGTTCAGCTTTTTATTGAACGTGTTACAAAAGGAGTTGAGTCAAAAAGACCAAAGTCCATGTCATCATCTGACTCTTAAAGATACTTCTTTCTTTGCTTCTACTTTTCTCCTCAGCTTGGGCAACAGCAGAGGGGGCAGGTCTTCCCACTGGTGCAGTGTGGCTGCCCACTGCAGATGAGGCTGCCTTGGCTAGGGCCTTTGCAAACCAGCCATGCCAGAAAGGTTAACATTTTCAACGGCTGCTTTAATGAGGGCATTGATCTTAAGCTCCATGATAGTTACCTCATCGTTGTGGAGGATGAGGGCGGAGTAGATACGGGTTAGCTCAGAGATGGAGGCCATGGTGCCAGTGTGCTGGGCTGGCAGGAGCCGGGCACGACACTAGTTTCTAGACAAAGTGAGGACCTCACCCCAACTTGGCCTTAGCTTCCTTGGTAGAACCAAGTACCTTAGGGGAAGCTGAAGAAAAAAATGTTTGTTTAAATTTAAAACAGGAATTATGTTATTAGAATACGTGAGTGAGCATAACATAATACCCATGTGAAAGTAAGTGTTTTCCCAGTATTCTCTGGGGAGTCTGCCTCACCTGGACAGCTCTAGAGTCGGTATAAAAATAGTCTGTCAATGGTTAAAGCAGACTGAGAAATTGCAGTCCCGATTCCTCTGACTCATTTTTTTAAATTACCTTTGAGCACAAGGGAATGCAGCTTGCTTTTAACTCAGTGGCTATGGGACAGCCATATTCCTCATGGAAAACACATGTAGGAGGTCATATTTCCTCATCTCAGCATGTGTCAGCCCTCTTAGAAAAACAGAGTGAAATGAAAGCAATTATTTCACCTCAGTTAATTTGTGAGTTTTCTCAATAAGGTTTCAGTTTCAAATTATATATATATATTTAATAAATTTACCAACATGTTGAGAATTTGAAGTGTGTGTGTGTGTGTGTGCGCGTGTGCGTGTGTGCATTGACTCATGATTTCTTATGGGAATTTTGACTCTCAGTAAATAGCACAAATGATCCCAGCGCTGGCTTTAGCTAAATCAAAAAATAAAATATACAATTAAAAAAGAAAAAAAAAAACTTAGAACTGGACTCATTATGTGGAAGGCTGAGAAAAAAATTACACAATTTTGCTGAATGAAAAACTTAACAAAGGCAAGTCTGCACTGAGGGAAAGAATTTTCAGAGCCAGTTACAGAAGGTATCCCAGAAAGTCAACCCCTTGCCATCTCTAACCATCTGTTTGTCTCCTCCTTCGATGTTGTTTCACCCTTTCTCTAAATTGTCTTCAAATTATCACTGACCAAGTAGCTATAGGACCCCCAATGGCACAGTGGTTAAGAGCTTGGCTACTAACCAAAAGGTCAGCAGTTCGAATCCACCAGCTGCTCCTTGGAAATCCTATGGGGGAAAAAAAATGGTAGGCCCTTTTTAATAAAGAAGGTAAAAACAGAGTCCTTGATATAAAGAAATTTACACTCTCATTGGGAAAAAAAAATTCATATTAAAAAAAGAAACTAAAGTGTATTGAGAGCTTATTATATATATTTCACTCATATTTTCACATGAACTATGTGAATAGAACATTCTAAACATCCTTTGAGGTAAAGGTTATTAAGATACTGTTCTGAATACAATGACTCTAAAATTCCAAGAAGCCCTAGGTCACTACTAACAAATGTCAGACCTAGGTTTTGAACATCAAGATTGTACCTCGAAGCCAGAGTTCTTTGTTTTATACCAAGCTCCTCTCCTCTGCTCTGCTACTCTTTTCTTTACCCATTTTTTTTGCTACTTTTTTCACCGTCTACCTTTGATTCCTTAAGGAGGTATATGCTCAAAAAGGTAATATGGCAATATGTCCCCAGTTGTCTTAGTTATCCAGTACTGCTATAACAGAAATACCACAAGTGGATGGCTTTAACAAAGAGAAATTTATTCTCTCACAGTCTAGTAGGCGAAGTCCAAATTCAGGGCATCAGCTCCAGGGGAAGACTTTCTCTGTTAGCTCTGGAGGAAAGTCGTCATCATCAATCTTCCCCTGAATCTAGGAGCTTCTCAGCACAGGGACTCTGGGTTAAGAGGATGCTCTCTGCTTCTGGCACTAGTTTCTCGGCAGTGTGAGGTCCCCCTGTCTCTCCGTTTGCTTCTCTTATGTCTCAAAAGAGATTGATTTAAGACAAAATTTAATCTTGTAGATTGAGTCCTTCCTCATTAACATAACTGCTGATAATCCCACTTCATTAACAAAAGGCAGGATTTACAACACATAGAAAAACCACATCGAATGACAAAATGGTGGACAATCAAACAATGCTGGGAATCATGGCCTAGCCAAATTGATACACATTTTTGGGAGGCACAGTTCAATCCATAACAGCAGAGGAATAATAGAAGCCAATTTTTCACACAAGCACAAAACAGACAGAGGTAGATTCTCTATGAGTCTAGAGGAAATTGAGAGGGCACTTCCCTCAGATAAGTTGTATAATACCATCACCTCCGCACTGGAAAATCTCTTGTATTTTTTAAGACTTAGTTTAACTGGCCTTTTTTAAATATTATATTTAAAAATGATCAAGTGAAATTAAAGACGGTCAGAGATTCTTAAACCTAAATTTTATATATTAGCTTATTGTTGCATTTTGTTATTTAAACAACACATTGTCTAAGAATATACTAACTGAAATGAACATACAGTAAGAAAGCTACCATGCTCTCTGGGAAGATAGTGTACAAAAAGAAAGCAAGAGCTTCATATTTAAGTTCTATAAACTACTAAACTACTGGTAACATCTAAATGACTGAGAGATCTGATATTGCCAAGACAAGTTAGTGTTTTTATCACCTATTTGTCCTATTTCATATTAAGCTCATTCTAGTGGAATTAACTGGACTTGAAGTCACAATATCTGCGTTCCTTTCACGCCCTTTGTATATCAGTTGTGTGATTTGGGAAAATTTGTTGTACTCACTATTGACCTATGTGCCACTGGCTGCAAAATGGGAGCAGCAATATATACATATATATATATACATATATATATCTTGTAAGCTGTCACAATATTTGATGAGACAAGGTCAGCCCTGGTGGCACAGTTATGTGCTTGGCTGCTAACTACAGGTTATCAGTTCAAAGCTGTCCAGCAGCTCCTCAGGAGATAGACCTGATGATCTGCTTCCATAAGATTACAGCCAAGAAAACCCTGTGGGGTAGTTCTGTTCTGTCATATTGGGCTGCTATGAGTCAAAATCGACTCAAAGGCACCCAACAACAACGACAAACAATACTTTGCACTTAGCTTAGTGAATGTTACTTGACATTGAAGATAGTTTCTTCACCAACAACTTTAAACTTAGTCCATCTACCATCTTTGCCATATATTACTGGTCATTTTCCTAGGATAGATCTTGGCTGCTTAGACAGTTTATACACAGTGAGCAAAACTGAAACTAACACATAAAGGGAGAGAGAAGGACCGCATATAAACCAGCATTGTATTACTTTAAACAGTGTGATGAGGCTTCAGGGTGCTGACGAGTATCAGCAGCACTTAGAGTAATTTGACAAGCAGATAAAAGACACAGGCATGTTAGACAAAATCTAGATTACTGCTACAACCATAAACAGCAATACAAAGAAATGTACCATCTAAGTATGGTGTCTGTAACCTGAAATCAGCATCACCATTCTTACCAGTATTAATCACATCAATTCCTAAATTCATTTCAGGGTTTTGGCTACATAGCAATGAAAGAGCTCATCTATAACCATATCCCTGTGCCTCTCCGTCAACATCACATTCGCTGAAGCTCCTGCAAGTCTCTGAGTTCAACTAAAGCCAATTCTGGTTTCTTTGAAATAGTTATCCTCATCTTTGAAAAATGAGAGATGCCAAGTTGGGGATATTAGACAAGGCTTAAGTTGCTATCAGGCACTGCCTTCTGTATGTGCTGCCAAACAGAGATTCGCTGTATTTTCACTTTCATTTGAAAAGAAATGTAATATAGTGTTGGTCAAGGTGCCATGGTATCACACTATTAATCAAGATTTCTCTCTCTTTTTTTTTGCTCCAGTTAAAACTCTAAGGAGCCCTGGGAGCACAACGGTTATGCACTTGGCTCTAACTTTAACACTGATGGTTCGAACCCACCCAGCATCTCTGTGGGAGGAAAACCTGGCTGTCTGCTCTTGTAAAGATTTGTTATGGTTACGTGCTGTCGAGTCTGTTCCAACTCACAGCAACCCTATGTACAACAGAACAACCCTCTGCCCAGGCCTAGGAAACCCAGTGGGGGAGTTCTGCTTTTTCACATGAGGTCTGTACCATTTGCAATAGACTCGACAGCAGCCAATAACAACAACAGTTAAAACTCTAAAGAACAGAATACATAAAAACTAAGCTGAAATATCATGAAATTCTAAATTTTAAAAGGAGGAATGTGACTAAACTGATTTCCACTTCTCTAATTTTACCTGCTACCACCTGTCTGTCAATTTGTAGAACAGTGGTGGCTTCCATGTTACTGTGATGCTGGAAGCTATGGCACCACTGTTTAAATACCAGCAGGGTCACCCCGAAGGTCGAGTTTCCGCAGAGCTTCCAGATTAAGGCAAAGAAAGGCCTGGCAATCTACTCCTGAAAGTTAGCCAGTGCCAACCTTATAAGTCACAATAGAACATTGTCTGCCTCACTTGCTTTGGACACATCGGGAGGGAGCTACCGCTACAGGAGAATGCTTTCTCTGGTGAAGTGGAGGGCCCGTGAAAGCAGGGAGACCCTTGAGGAGAAGGATTAGCACAGTACCCAAGAGGACGGGCTTGAACATGCCAGCAATCATGAGGACGACACAGGACCAGGCCACATTCCACTCTGTTGTACAAAGAGTCTCCATGAGTAGGAGTAGACTCATCGGCAGCTATCCCTCTATCTGTCTGTCTGCCTATCTGTCTATTTGTCTGTCTGTCTGTCTATTTGTCTATCATCTATCTCTATCTGCCTATCACCTGTCTACTACCTACATTCCTATCTTTAAATATTATTCAATATTTATTAGATTACTATTGATAATATGTGCATTATCTATGAGCACGTTATGTGTGCCAGAATGTGTCTTAGAGGCGTTTAATAATCAGCAGGACCACAATGTTCTGAGGTAGATACTCTTGTGTGAAAGGTGTGGAACCGGAGGCTCAGAGTAAGTGTATCCTCTAAGGGTTTGATACAAGTAAGCAGCTGAACATAGACATGAACCGCTGCTACTAATGCTGGGACCCGAGCACTTTAGTTTGTAAAAAAAAGTAACTTCTGATTATTTTCCAGGGTTCTGTTCGTGTAAAATGATCTTCTTTGCATGCTTTGAATATTTTCTAAGTTGAGGAACTTATATATCCAATAAGTTTTTGCAAAACCTGTTGTTAGAAAGAAAAGAGGTAGGGACGAGAAGCAGGCGAGTTAGAACAGTGAATTATTTCTGAACAGAGAGATATTATTTCATCATCACGTACTAAATGAACAGAATATACTAAGTGCTTTTGTTATAATTATGATGCCTGTGTTTTATTTCTAAGTTTTTTTATTTAAGTTACCTATTTTTGAGGTGTAACATTTAGGCCAATTTAGATTACTTTTATTTTTCTAATAATCAGTTCCTTTCTCTGTAGAGAATAAGGTCAGGTAATCTTGGGGACTCGATGGCACTGGGTAATCTTGGGGAGCATCTAATGCATTTCTGATTTTTCACTTTTTTGGAAAGAGATAAGAAAAAACAAGAGTAGTAAATGTACAATATATTTTGGTGAATAACATAATTGTTGTTGTTAGGTGCCATGGAGTCAGCTCTGACTCATAAGGACCCTAAGCACAACAGAAGGAAATACTGCTGGTCCTGTACCATCCTCGCAATTGTCGCCATGTTTCAGCCCATTGTTGCAGTCACTGTATCAGTCTACCTCATTGAGGGTCTTCTTCTTTTTCGCTGACCCTCGTCATGCTTGGTAAAGTAGAGAGTCAGCAGAAAAGAGGAAGAGCCTCTATGGGATGGATTGACACAGTGGCTGCACCGATGGAACCAAACATAACAATTATTATGAGGATGGCACAGGGCCGGGCAGTGTTTTGTTTTGTTCGTAAAGTTGCTGTGAGTCAGAACAGACTTGAAGGCACCTAACCACAATGACAGCTACTTTATCAAGCATGATTTCCTTTTCAAGGGACTCCTCATCCCATGTCCAAAATATATGAAACAAAGCCTCACCACCCCTGCTTCTAGGGAGCATTCTGGCTGTACTTCCTCCAAAACAGACTTGTTCATTCTTCTGGCAGTCCATGGTATATTCAATATTCTTTGCCAACACCACAATTCAACTGCATCAATTCTTTGTTCTTATTCATTATCCAGCTTTCACATGCATATACGGTGATTGAAAATATCATGGCTTGGGTCAGGCACCTTAGTTCTTGTTAAGGATTGAATTATGTCCCCCTGAAATGTGCGTCAGCTTCGCTAGGCCGTGATTCCCAGTATTGTGTGATTGTCCACCATTTTGTCATCTGACATGATTTTTCTATGTGTTGTAAATCTTACCTCTATTAGGTCAATGAGGCAGAATTAGAGGCAGTTATGTTAATGAGGCAGGATTCACTCTATATAATTAGGTTTTTTCTTGAGCCAATCTCCTCAAAAGAGAGAAGCGAACAGAGAGACAGGGGACCTCATACCACCAAGAAAGAAGCGTCAGGAGCATAGCACGTCCTTTGGACCTGGGGTCTTGCACTGAGAAGCTCCTAGACCAAGGGAAGGTTGATGGCAAGGACTTTCCCCAGAGCTGACAGAGAAAGAAAGCCTTCCCCTGAAGTTGGCACCCTGATTTCAGACTTCTAGCTTCTTAAACTGTGAGAGAACAAAGTTCTGCTTGTTAAAGTCATCCACTTATGGTATTTCTGTTATAGCAGCACTAGATAACTAAGACAGTCCTCCAAGTGACATCTTTCTTTTCAACACTTTAAAGAGGTCTTTTGCAGCAGATTTGCCAAATGCAATATGTTGTTTGATTTCTTCACCGCTCCTTTCACGGGCATTGATTGTGGATCCAAGTAAAATGAAATCCTTGACACTTCAATCTTTTCTCCATTGATCATGATGTTGCTTATTGGTCCAGTTGTGAGGATTTTTGTTGAGGTGTAATACATACTGAATGCTGTCACCTTTGAGCTTCATCAGTAAGTGCTTCAAATCCTCTTCACTTTCAACAAGCAGTGTTGTGTCATCTGCATGTTGCAAGTTGTTAGTGAGTATTCCTCCAATCCTGATACTGCATTCTTCTTCATATAGTCCTGCTTCTTGGATTATATGCTCAGCATACTCACTGAGTAAATATGGTATAAACACGGCGAAAGGGTACAACTCTGACACATGCCATTCTTTATTTTGAACTGCACAGTGTCCCCTTGTTCTGTTGGAATGACTGCCTCTTGGTCTACGTACAGTTTCTGCATGAGCGCAATTAAGCATTCTGGAATTCTTGTTCTTCGCAATGTTATCTATAATTTGTTTTGATCCACACAGTTAAATGGTTTGTGTGGTCAATAAAACGCAGGCAAACATCTTTCTGGTATTCTCCGTTTCAGCCCAGATCCGTCTGACATCAGCAATGATTTCCTTCGCTCCACGTCCTCTTCTGAAACCAGCTTGAGTTTCTGGCGGTTCCCTGTCATTGCACTGCTGCAACTGGTTTTGAATTATCTTCAGCAAAATTTTATTTGTGTGTGATATTAATGATATTGTTTGATGATATCTACTTTCTACTGGATCACCTTTCTTTGGCGTGGACACAAATATGGATCTCTTCCAATCAGTTGGCAGGTAATTCTCTTCCAAATTTGTGTGGCATAGACTAGTGAGCGCTCCCAGCACTGCATCTGCTTGTTGAAACACCTCAGCTGGTATTCCATCAGTCCCTGGAGCCGCGCGTTGGCGGTGCCTTCAGAGCAGCTTGGACCACTACCTTCAGTACCGTCAGTTCCTGATCATATGCCACTCCTGAGATTTTGTATATTTAGGCAGAAAGAAATTAAAACCACTTATTTCATTCTAGGTGATCTATTTCTGACAGTAACTAGACATGATAACTATGCTTTAGGCTTCATAGGAAAACATATATATTTTCAAAGACTTCAGAAATCTTGTTACTATTCTCAAAGGAATGATTTTTTTTTTTTTTTTTTTGTAACTTGAAAGTTAGAATGTGAAAAATCCTGTGGGAAATATATAGCAAGGAAAGGAGGAAAGCATGGTGGGGGAGGGTTGACGTGGAGTCATAAACGATTTCACCAAGAAGACATTATATGAGCAGAAGGTGGAAGGGTGTGAGAAAACCTGAGGAAAAAACATTCCAGACTGACAGAACAGCTGGTAAAAAGGTCCTGAGGCAGGAGCGTGATTAATGTATTTGCAGAATGGGAAGGAAGCCAGCGTGGCTAAGACAAAGTTAAAGATGCAGTGGGTGACTAGGTTTTTCACAAGTTTTTGCGTACTGAAGGAAAAGATATGACATAAAGTGTATTACAGTTTTACTGTGGATGCTATGTTAAGAATATAACTTAAGGGCAAGAATGGAACCAGGGAAACAAATGAGATTATCATAATAATACAATATAGAAACAATGGTGGCTTGGAGTAAAATGGTAGCAATGGAATTGGTTAGACACTGGACATATTTCAAAAGTAAAATCAACAAAAATTGCTGGTGCCTTAGATGTGTGGTGTGAGAAACAGAGAAAGGTGAATGATGAGTTCAAGATTTTTGGCCTGAGGGAGTAGAAGAAGAGACTTGTTGTTAATGCAGATGGGCAAGTTTGTGGGGGAAGCAGATTTAGTGGGTGAAGATCAGTAATTTCGTTTTGACCATGTGAAGATTGAGATACCTATTAGATAAAAACACAAGAAAATTGTGAGTTCCAAAGATGGAGCTCTGGGGCTCCCAACTTTAGGTGATAGGGACTTTTGGAAAAGTCAGCGATGTAGTCCGAGAAGGAGCTGTCAACGAGCAGCAGTGCGAGCAGCAGAGTGTGTTTTTTGGATGCCAAGGGAAAAGCAGAATTTCAAGGAGGCAAGTCTGTGTATTTCAGAATAGGTTGGACAATTCATTCTGTCTGAAGTAAACACTTGGTAACTTAGCTCATCCTGTAATCTTAAAGACTTCTAAATATGCCTTGTATGTCTGTGATTCATGTTTAATATTTTGACACACCATTATTAACACAGCTTAGCAGATCAGGATTAAATATATAATATTGGTCAATAGCTGTACCACTTGCTGTTTGTGAAATAAGTGACCAAAATTACCCACCTATTCTTAAAACAGAAATGCCAGACTCTGCCCCCTTTGTCTCATGGAACATGATCAGCATGACAGTATGTTGTATTGTATAGAACATAAATGAAGGGAAAGTCAAACATTTTACCATAATTAACAGAAACTTTTTTGAATGTGCCGAAGCCTGAAATTCCTTATATACAAACATGTAAGTTAGGAACGTTGATGTGCTTTCTCAAAAAAGTATGAATTGCATCATGACAGAATTTGACATAAGCTCCTTAGAAGGTAGGCTCCTCAAACGTCCTTAAAATAGAACATGGGTGCATAGAACTATATCTACTTTACTAAAGAGAGAAAAACACAATCACATTATGAGCTTTTTTACGATGAGAGTTTCAATAAATTACTAACAATTATCCTGGTGTGGATACGTGAGAATACATGTAGGAACACAAGTTTATTTGACTGTATTATGACTCATTGTGATAAAATAAAATAATGTAGTCCGTTGGCCATTAGGAATAATAGGACTAATTTTAAAACTGGTGACAAAAGATAAATAGCTGTAGTGTAAATTTTCAGTTCTAAAGATAAATAACTGTAGTGTACGTTTTCAGTTCTTAGCACCATATTTGGAGAATAAGGAGAGCCTTTCTCTCACAGGAATTGGTCTGGTTGCCTGTCTGTGAAAAGTTTCATATTCCAAGAACATCCGGCTCCCCAGATTCCTTCCTTGCTGCCCCCGTCTTGTACCCTGTCACTTCTTAGCCCCACCTTACTCCCTTGCCCCTTTAACACTGAACGTAAATCAGTTTCATCTGCTCTCTCTAGATTTTCTTTCTTCTCTTCCTCTTTCAAGCTTTCCCTTTCCCTCTCTGCCTTTGTAAGTTGGTCTCTCCTGCACCATATGGCAGCTGAGAGAAGGGGAGAGCAATGATCTGGCTCTGAACAAAAGGGGCTGTGGTGTCGAAGCGGCCCATGAATGCATGAGACACAGTCATGTATAGAAGGGCCTCCAGCCCTGTCACTGACCAAAGAGAAGGCTGACAGTGCTGACTCTCTAGAGACAGAGAAAAGAGAGAGTGCCTGGGCCTCATATGTAAACTCTTCCTCTCAGGGTTTTGCTTTTCCTCCAGTTTTCTTTTCTTTTGGTTCTGTGCCCAAATCTTATTAGCTTATTAATGACAGAGTCAGTATGTGGCACCACAAGAAATTAAAGCAGGCTACCTTATTCAGACACGTTTAATTAGCCCCAAACAGCATATCAAGAATTACAGTATTGAAATACGGAAGGGGAAAACAGATCCATTTCAAGAAGACAGTACTCCCTTTTCTCCTTTTCTTCTGAAGAATTAATGTATAAAAAAAACAAAAACAAACCCACTGCTGTAGAGTCAAATCCAACTCATAGCAACCCTATAGGACAGAGTAGAACTGCCCCATAGAGTTTCCAAGGAGCGCCTGGTGGATTCAAATTGCTGACCTCTTGATTAGCGGCAGTAGCGCTTAACCACTATGCCACAAATTAAGATCAACAAATTCATATTGTCTTGTGGATTAGACATTTATTTCCAAGCAAGCTGTACCACTTTTTTTTTTTTAATTCAACATAATATCACATGAAATTTAGGTAACTCATGAAGAAAAAGGCACCTGGATAACACAGGAGGATGCAGGCATTGCAATGAGAATTCTCTCTGATTACAACGAGTTAACTGTAGTTCTTAAGATTATGCCTTTCATTATTTATTGTATCACATAAGGAGGGTACATTCTCACTGTTTTCCATCTTTCCTAGTTCTTGTTTTTCCTTTTTTTTTTTTTAATTGTGTTCCTCTCCTGTGCCTGGGCATGCATAATTTTGTTCAGTGAAGAAATTCTGCAAATCAGACACACCATTTTTATTAGTGAAGTTAACACCATGCTAGAAGAATAGTAAATTCAAGCTGTGAATCCACCGGCTTTCAGGAGACTCATTTTTTCTGTTCCATATGAAATAAACATCTACTACAGGGAAAGAGTTGAATATAACTGTCTACATTTATGAAGGAACATTTTCTACTTTATTGCTGTAGGCTATTACTGGCCTTAGAGGCTGATGTTGATTTTGTTTGACTCAAAATAAGAGTATAATAAATGGTAGAGCAGGTATCCTCCACCTCTCTCAACAACCCATCCACCTACCACCCACCCACCCACTCACCCACCCATCGAGGCATTCTGGATCACAAAACACCAGGCCCCTGAGGTTATTTAAAGAAACCTGGGCAGGCTTCCAAATTCTGATGTCTCTGACCTTTCACAAGTAAGCAACAATTACAGTTCCTCGTGCAATAAATCAATGAACATGTGTAGAACACTTCAACAATGCCGTGTACTTTTCTACCTAAATCTTGAAGAATAGAGTGGAGGTTATGTAGCTCAATTCAACACCTTATCTGCATTCATCACAGAACTTCTTTTCAGAAACATCTTTTACAACAAAGAACCCTTCCTTCTCTTTTTTCAGCAATAACGTCATTTAATATCTGTGAATAATGCATACAACTTTCAAAAAATCCATATATAGCACCTCTCGTTGGACTATGCAGTCTGAAAGGGATGGTTATCTGTCAAAAGATTAAAAAAAAAAATGGCACTGGCTTTTCGGTTAAGTTCTTTGTAAATTCTCTTTTGAAATGAACGTAAATACTTGGTCTGACATGAAACACTCATTAAAGAACTAAAATAAATACGGAGCCAAGAGCTGATGGTGCCTGCATTTAGCAAATATCAGGCTCTGTATGTTTCTACAGGCAGTAAGAGTTATGTGGTACACCATCATCTGCCAGAAATACTTACATAGAGAGGACCCTCTGTGGTACAAACAGAAAGTAAGAAACAAAGCAACTATTCAGCCTTTTCTATTCACTGCACCCACATCTGTTTACATGGCCTCTGCCTGGTCTTGAAAGGTTTTGTCCTCCCACCTCCATTTTATTATACACAGCTCTGAGCGGCTGGCTGCTTGGAAGACTTTTTTTTTTCCCCCTGAAGAGCTAGGGATTCAAATCTGTTTTGTGAAACAAAAATCTGAAAAACAGGCTTAGAGATAGCAGTTGGTCCTATTTTATAGTCTATCCAGTTGGGGTTCTAATGAGGGGATGACTATAAACTCCAGTCCTCTCATTTATTTTTAAAGTAAACTTAACAAACACGATCTGTTTCTTTTGGAGGCTAGCAAACTATGCTATTTTCCTAGTTCTGCTCATTACTAAATGTTGGTTTGCCACCTTTGGTATGACACAAAAATCGTATTTAAAAAAATCCCCTGCTAGTGAAATTTTAAGAAATGAGCTTGCTATCTGAGATAAAATATTGCAGAGAACTCACTATATGAATACTTTATAACGTATTACATTTTCAATATACTTTACATTTTGTAAAGTGGTTTTACACATGTTATCTCATCAGATCTCCAAAAAAAAACAAAAACCAGAAAAACCCTAAGGAGGGTAGGACAGGTATTACTATCACTATTTAATAAAAGAAAAACTAAGTCCACAGAAAAAGCAATGGAGCCCCTCCACACCATCAAAATGTAGTTTGTTTTTGTATTGACTTAAAAGCCAGATTACCACCTTCTGAATTGTGTATATATTGCTTTATACACTTTTATTTTAAGAATTAGTTATGGGTCGGATAAACTCCAATCTTCTTTGTTTTTAAAATTCTATGATTCATGATCAGATCCATGCTGAATGAGGTATGAAAGACATTATGTTGAAAATTATTGCACTCATTTAAATGTTAAAACAATTGAAGTCTAAATGATTTACCTTTTAAACGTACTTATATAAAGATAGACATCAAATTTACTTTTCCCTGCTCTTTTAAATTTTACTGGATTGTTTCAATGTAATAAGTAATTGCAGAAACAGAGAAGAAAATCAAGACAAGGGAACCCAAGGTTGAGAAGGGAGAGTGTTGACATGCTGTGGGGTTGTTAACCAATGTCATAAAACAATATGTGTACTAAGAGTTCAATAAAAACTAGTTTGTTCTCTAAACCTTCATCTAAAGAACAATAAAAAAAAAAAGGCAAAAAGAAAATCAAGACAAGACACTTAGGTAATAGAGTCACAAGTCAGAGGTACCGGGTTTATTCCCGATTCTACCGCTTTCTAACTAGGTGACCTTGTCTTGTATGTGTTAACTTGTGTATGTGTATTAACTCAGGTGTGGCAAGGAGATACTCTAGTTAACCGTCGACCACAAGTGCAGTGATATTTAAATCAGCTACTACCTGTGAAGACCAAATGGTAAATTATATAGCACTCTGCCAATATCTGTCTCTGCCATTACCTTTGTTTCTAAATGGTTAAGCAGCTGATTTCAAATGGACAAATCCAACTTTGAAATGTTTGAAAACTAAACTCTGAAATCCAGTAATAGCAACAGGAGAAGAGAGCTTATCAAAGAAATTCTGAAAGTATGCCGCTTGTCTCCTCTTGGTTTAGACAAAACTTAAAAAAAAACAAAAAAAACTCCCTTTACTCCCGGTAACACTAGCACACAGTCAAGGAAGCCTGTTTATATAGATGCTGCGCCAGCATACTCCTCATGCCGTGTTTTAGCCAACAAGTATTCTCTGAATGAACAGCTATGGCCTAGGAAGTAAAAAAAGCCAGGGAGAAGTCAGAACTTAATAACTTTAGAAATCACAGGTAGGAAATTTTATCAAAGAAAAGAACTTTAGAGATGTCTCCCAGTCGAAAGCAGCTATGTGATATATTTCTTTATTTTGAATTATTTTTATTATTAATCAGATCTCACAAAATATAAATCATTTGTGGTGAATTGATATTCAAGAGATAGCACACTCTCCTGCAGAATACGCTGGTAAAATTGAAAATGGAAGGTTAGTCTTCAGCAGCCATAATAGAGAAGATATTTCCAATCCTGCCTCATGGTCAGCTGGAGTGTGTGAAAAAAGATACAAAACTTAACTGTAAGCTAAATAGACATTTTTTCTTTCATTCCGAAAAATAAAAAATTATTTCAGGAAACGTCAAACATAATGTTAAAAAAAGATAAAAGGCAGAAAAAGGGAGACGTGGGGGGGGGAATGTATATAGTTGCCAAACTGGAATTCAAAACCATGTGTAAATTTTTAGAAGTTAAAAGATAAAAACAACAACAAAGATAATTGGTATTTCCTGAGCTTAAGGACTGGCCTCAGCAGGACACATGGTTTCATTTTGAGGTCTATAGTTTCTTATGGAAATGCTACTATTTCTGTAGGCATCTTTTTTTAAGGGAGTGGGGAAGCTAACTAATTAAACCAGGGTTGGTTTTTGGTTCAGCTGATCTTGATTTTAGCTTATCTTTTCCTCTTCACATTTTTACATTGTAAATTAAATCAATCTTTGAAAAAAATAGTTACAAGTAGGGGAAAATACTAAAGCATTTAAAAACTCTACTGTCTGATACACATTTCAAATTGTTTTAAAACTATTTATACTTTATATATTATAATGTTGAAAGCATTACAAATCTTCTTTGATGTATTTCATTGCTAATGTAGTCAGGAAGTTGTGGCATCATATAAATCAAGTCAGTGTTGCCTCTGTGATGCATCCAAACAACTAAGCAAAGTAAAACTTCAAAATTTGTCAAGGGAAGTGGTGTTTTGGGGGCAGTATTAGTTTTCTTTTTTATTAGACAGCCTATATACAACCCTAACATGACTTTTAAATCCAGAGCCATGTCAGCTCATTCCTTAAACACCTACACAAACATCACAAGGAATTATGTTAGGTCGAATATACGAATATGTATATGACATCATGTCTTTCAACTACAATGATCCATTTGGTATGGCAGTTATGTCAAATTGACATTTAAAATTCTTACAACAGAATGTACTTAGTGTTATATAGTAGAAGTACATGGAAAACAAGAGGAAATTTTTAATTTTGCTAAGTACATAACTTCAAACAGTTAAATCATACTTAAAAAGTAGAACAGGAGAATTGTTATTTTGATCCCATTCAAAAGCAGATTTTACAAGAGCAATATATATATATACTATAAAAAATTATATATATATACCATTGCTGTCGAGTCAATTCCGACTCACAGCAACCTATAGGATGGAGTAGAACTGCCCCGTAGGGTTTCCAAGGAGCAGCTGGTGGATTTGAACTGTCGGCCTCTTGGTTAGCAGCCAAGGTCTTAACCACTGCGCTACATACATATCCAGAAAACTCCATGTCTTCTTCTGAATCCAGTTTGAATTACTGGCAGTTTGATGTAGATATACATACTTCTGCAATTGTTTTTCAATTATCTTCAGCAAAATTTTACTTGCTAGCGATGTTAATGATAATGTTTGATGATTTCATCATGCTGTTGGATCACTTTCTTTGGAATGGGCACAAATATGAATCTCTTTCAGTTGGTTGGCCGAATTTCTTGGCATAGAGGAATAAGAGCTTCCAGCCTAGAATCTGTTTGTTGATACATCTCAATTGGTATTCTGTTAATTCCTGAGCCTTGTTTTTTGCCCATGTTTTCAGTGTAGCTTGGACTTCTTCCATCAGTACTATTGGTTCTTGATCCAATGCTGCCTCCTGAAATGGCTGGACATCAACCAATTCTTTTTGGTACAGTGACTGTGTATTCTTCCCATCTTCTTTTGATGCTTCCTGTATCATTTAATATTTTGCCCATAGGATCCTTTAGTATTGCAACTCTAGGATTGAATTTTTTCTTCAGTTCTTTCAGCTTGGGAAATGCCAAGCGTGTTCTTTCCTTTTGATTTTCTAACTCCACGTCTTTGCACATTTCGTTATAATTTTCTTCTCCAGCCACCATGTGAAATTTTCTGTTCAGCTCTTTTGTTTCCTCATTTCTTCCATTCACTTTAGCTACTGTATGTTCAAGGGCAAGTTTCAGGGTATCTACTGACATACACTTTGGTCTTTTCTTTCTTTCATGTCTTTTTAATGACTATTTTCTTTCTTCATACCTGATGTCCTTGATATATCCCACAACTCGTCTGGTCTTCTGCCACTCATGTTCAGTGCATCAAATCTATTCTCGAGATGATCTCTAAATTCAGGTGGAGTATACTCAAGGCCATAATTTGGGTCTTGAGCATTTGTTTGAATTTGCTTCAGCTTCACCTTGAACTTCCATGTAAGCAATTGGTGATCTGTTTCATAGCCCACCCCTGGCCTTGTTCTGACTGATGATACTGAGATTCTCCATTGTGTCCTTCTGCAGATGTAGTCGATTTGAATCCTGTGTATTCCATCTGGCAAAGTCCATGTGTATAATCACTGTTTAAGTTGTTGAAAAAAGGTATTTGCCACAAATAAGTCATTGGTCTTGCAGAATTCTGTCATGAGATCTCTGGCATCGTGTCTATCACCAAGGCCATATTTTTCAACTACTGATCCTTCTTTGGAAACCCCAGTAGTGTAGTGGTTAACAGCTATGGCTGCTAATCCAAAGGTGGGCAGTTCATGATTCACCAGGCACTCCTTGGAAACCCTATGAGGCAGTTCTGTTCAGTCCTATAGGGTCGTTATCAGCTGGAATCCACTTGACAGCAATGGGTTCAATCCTTCTGGTTTCCAACTTTTTCATTCCAATAGCCTGTAATTATGGATGCATCTTGATTACATATATAATTGATTTCAGACTGTGGATACTGGTAAAAATCTTCAATTTCTTCATCTTTGGAGTTAGTGGTTGGCATGTAAATTTGAATAATAGTCCTATTAACTGGTCTTCCTTATAGGTGCATGGATATTATCCTATCATTGATAGCATTGTACTTCAGGATAGATTTTGAAATGTTCTTTTGGTCAATGAATGCAATGCCATTTCTTTTCAATTTGTCATTGCCAGCATAATAGACCATATAATTGTTTGATTCAAAATGGTTGATACCAGTCCATTTCAGTTCACTAATGCCTAGGATATAAATCGTTATGTGTTCCATTCATACTTTGTATTTTCCACTTTCTGATTGTTAATGGATGGTTGTACCTATTTCTTCTCATTTTGAGTTGGGGCACATCAGCAAGTGAATATCCCAAAAGTTTGACTCTGTCCACATTTTTAAGGTCAGCTCTACTTCGAGGAGAAAGGTCTTCTCCAGTTGTATTTTCAGTGACTTCCAACCTGAGGGGCTCATTTTCCAGCACTACATCAGGCAGCGATCCACTGCTATTCATAAGGTTTTCGCTGGCCAGGTTCTTTTAGAAGTGGATCACAAGGTCCTTCCTCCTTGTCTGCCTTAGTCTGGAAGTTCTGCTGAAAACTGTCCACCATAGGTGACTCTGTTGGTATTTGAAATAACTGGTGGCATAGTTTTCAGCATCACAGCAGCATGCAAGCCACCACAGTATGACAAAGTAAAAAAAAAAAGTGCTAAAAAAAGTACACATTGTCCATACTTACATGTATGTTTTTGTTTGATTTTTTTGATAAAGTATTCAAAAGGCAACTATCCACTGTTAACAGTTCAAATTATTTTTACTTTTCTATTTGTAATTACTTTTTAATTACTCAGCATTCAACTGATACTAGTGTTGTCATTGTTGTTAGCTGCCATTGTGTTGGCGCTTGACTGATGGTAAACCCATGCACAACAGGATGAATCACTGTCTAGTTCTGCGCCATTCGCATAATCAGTTGTGAATCAGACATTTGTGATTCACAGTGTTTTCACCAGCTAGTTTTCAGAAGTATATTGCCAGGCCTTTCTTCCTAGTCCAGATTAGTCTAAAAGCTCTGCTGAAATCTCTTCAACATCATGGCAACATTCAGGCCTCTACTGACAGACCGGTGGTGGCTGTACTTGAGCTGTATTGGCTAGAAATTGAACCCAAGTCTCTCAATGAAGGTGAGAATTCTGCCATTGAACCACCAATCCCCTTCCATGATACCAGCAGAAAATATAACAGGGAACCCTTTCTATGAAAATAATAAACTTCAGCAGACTCAAAAGCAAACTTTCTGTTAATGTATCTTTCCTTCTGTGGTTCTGTCTCACTAAGACATCTTTTTGTTGGGCACAGTTGGTCTCATTAAAAAGTGCAAGTCTCATGCCAATGTGGTTGTTTGGGTTTGGTCTTCCCAAAGAACACTTTTCTTTGGCTACATGGATTTCTATACACCTTCAGAGTATTTGCCCCTCTTGACCCTGATATAAATATTCTGAGATCCTCAGAAAGAGGAAGGAATGCTCTGGGATTTTAAAGTAAAATGATATTGCTTCTTTAGGTTGACATCTACCACTAGGGTATTTTTTCCCTCTGGGTTGTTTCTTACTAACTACATTGGCTTTTGTAGATTTCTTTTCTACCTATAACACTCATGGTTCATTGAAAACTGAAATACATACACCACACACACATACAAACATAAATGATTGTGCATTTAACATGCATTCAGCTTGCCTATCAAGGATATAAAAGTTTAAAAAAATATGTACTAGAATTTTTTGAATAAACCCTAAAACATACAGGAGTAGCAATTGTCTCCCATATGAGTTTATTGAGGATTATGCTTTTGTGCTGTAAAAGTTATCAAATGTAAAAATGGGTTTAAAATGTTTAGATACTGATAAATTGTCAGCCACCTTATGTTGTTGCATGGAACAGGGCCTCATATGAATAGGAAAGAGACGATTGACAGGAAGTGAGAATGAAATGACATGTGGATTTCTTCAAGGGACAGAGGGGTTGCAGTGAGTATCAATTACTGAACAAGAACAAATTAGTCAGGAAAGGTTCCAAAATTACAGATACTTTTTTTTTTCTCCTCCCAAGAAAGGAAGTATGAGACTCAGTAGAGGAGACCTGCAAAGAAATAATAATATTGTACCAAGGAATGACATAATTATTAGAGTGATTTCACAGAGGAAAGCTCTGGTCTGAAAACAAAGAGAAATATCAGGAGCCTAGAAAGAAAGGATTATCTCTTATGACTGGGAGAAAGAGCAAATTGACCAACTCGATAGATACAGGAACAGTAGTACCTTACTTACCTTGTGAACTGCCCATGAAAGCTTGATACTTCCTCCTTCTTGACCTCTTTGAATGCTAACGCCTGCTATAAATTTCTATTGTGACATTTATGACATTATTTTGATTATTTATTTTATTATTTTTTTTTCTCTTTCACAGGAGGCTAGCATAGAACCTAGTACAGAGTGTTACTGTTGTTAGCTGCTGTCCTGTTGACCCCTGACTCATGGCGACTCTATACAAAATGGAACAAATGCTATCCAGTCCTGTGCCATCCCCATGATCAGTTACATACTGGACTGTTGTGATCCATAGGATTTCCACTGGCTGATTTTTAGAAATAAATTTCCAGGCCTTTCTTCCCAATCTACCTTAGTCTGAAAGTTCCACTGAAACCCGTTCAGCATCATAACAACACTCGAACCTCCACTAGCAGATAGCTGCTGGTTGTCCATGAGATGCACTGGCAGGAATCAAACCAGGTCTTCCTCATGGAAGGCGAGAATTCTACCCCTGAACCACCAATGCCCAAATGCATAGTAATCTAAAATATTTCTTAAATTACAAAAATCATGTTATATCTGTATTATTTGCTATAGCGCAGCTACCTATATAATGTGTTTTATTCCGTATATCCTTTCTTCTATAGAAGAATCACTGGATAATAAACTTAAAAATCAAATTACAATTTTAACACCTAACTAAACAAACTGGAGAGAAGCAAAGAGCACGGCTTTAGGGCTAGGCTCTTAGTTTTCCTTCCTTAAGAAAGCAACAGGAAACTAATAGCTGTAAATATCATGGGACACATGAAGGGTAAGGTTAGAATTTTACAACAGGAAGAAAGAGATTGGGCTAAGCTAGAGGCAGTATAGGACAACAACTTTGAATTTGGATTCCTGCTACTAATGGTTCAGAAGTGGGGAGAGCTTAATGAACAGTGAGCAAGTAGATGAGATTTAACTGAGCTGTCTGAATCTCCTTGATATGCTTGAGTAGGATTGGGGACCTGGTGGATGTGTTTAGCCACCACGTAATCAAAAGAACTAGTGCATCTAGACCCCTGCCACTCACTACGGCTTTAGAGTTAATTTAGTTGGATTGATACATCTTGTTCAACAGCTTAAACGAGGCCTACTCTTGCATGTACAACCAATAAGAGTTTTTACGGATGTTTTCTAAGATAAAAGCATGATCTCAATGCAAGTAATTACAACTCTACAAATAAGGGAAAATATATGTGCACCGTATTTGAACTGACATGGTGGTTTTGATAACTGGTTATGTAGGTGCACAACGGGAATTTTGGCTTGGCGCGTACTCATGGAACAACAGATGATTCTTGTATATTACTCTCTTGCTGTCATGAGTGCTGATGTTGCTGCCCTGGGATGAACTGGGGATTAAGCCTGAAGAGTTTTGGTGGACAGTTCTGAAACCAACATAGCTGGTAATATGATCGACAGTTTGTTTTCGTCTTTCAAATGCCAAACTCAACAGTTACATGTTCCATATGAAATAAATATGTAAAGTTGTAATGAAACACAAATACATTTAGAGAAAAATTTAGGTTGTTCCAAGATCTTTGTCAAATTCTTTTGGCTGTTTGCCCTACCTTTTTTTGTATTCTACAGGTCCACGGACAGTAGTGATAAACCTGTGAGTCTTTTCCTCCCTTAGCCAACATTAGAATGCAAAAAGAGGAGGTGTATTTTTATTAGATTTGCCAGAATATTTTAATTCATAAGAACACATAAACTCTCTCATTTGAATATATGTAGCTTAACCCTCAATTTGCCAGGAAAATAAGTCATAACCATTGATCATCTGGGCCTAATGTGCACTTTTTGTTTAGTATTTTAAATATTTTTGTCTTTTTTATAAGAAAGTTTAATTTAAAAATTTAGCTAATTATTTATTAAAAATGTAATCATATCAAACTTCTTTGTATCATGTAAATTTTGGCACAAAACATCATAAAATATAAAAGGATATTATCATAATCCTTCCAGAAAAATGGGATCATCTATGTTTTTCTTGCAAAATAATATGATATGACATCTCTGTTCCTGTTGATCAGATGAATGAGAAAATCATATTACCTTTTTGTTCTTAGAAACACATTATCTGCATATCAATTTTGACTTTGAGAAAATTCCTATAAAATATCCTCAATCCAAAGACCCAACTGAGACTTTACATATTTGGTGAATTTTACTGTCACATGTCTCTGTGCGTTCATCTTTAATTTGTCAAATAATTATGAAATGCCTTCCTCTGTCAATTTTCTCATACATACATTTCTCAAACATAAAAATAAAAATTCATAACTTTTACTGTGTTCAATGAAACCTAAATGCAAACTACAAAGATAGCATTTGCAGATTTCTTTCATACCTTCTTGGAAGATGATGTGAAACTTCGAATAACAAAATAAGAAAGCCGAAGGATAACAATTTCTTCCACCTTTCCATTGTCCTTCTAGGAGATTACATTATTCTTTATTCTCAATAGTTTAGTTTTTTTTTAAGCATACTTAAGAATAATTGATGAGTAATGAAGAGTAAAGATGAAATAATTCATAGGGTTATAAAATAAGAGAATGTTTCAAGGTATATAAAATATCATTATGATCTCATAACAAATCTTTTTTTAGAAAGTATCCAATGGACCCATACAAGATAAAATGAATTTTATTCTCTTTTTAAAAATCTATAAGCTTTCTCTTGAATCTTCATAAGAACTTTAAGAAAGAATAAGATTCATGAAATATTAATCCTTACAAAATGCTTAAAAAAAAAAAAATTGGGCCAATTACCCCTAATATAATATGGAGGATTAAAGGAATGAAGCTAAGGGATCTCTTAAATACATATACCAAAAGAGGTGAAACTATAAAAGATTGTGTAGCTACCTGCAAGGATGTCCTGAAATTTTGGAGAAGATATCAATTTCCACATGAAATATGTAAACTAGAAAGGTGATAATCAACTGTATGTACACAAACTAATTTGTGATGTAAGTATGCTTTAAAATGTCCAACTGTTGAGAGAAGGAGTGTCCTGTCTCATTATGGGGAGAGCAACAGTACCTAGCAAGGTGTATATGAATTTTTGTATGAGGTACTGACTTGACTTGTAAACTTTCACTTACAGCACAATTTAAAAAAAAAGGTCCAATTGTTGAAGAAAAAGTAATCTAACATTTGGGCATTAAGTGAAGAATAGCTTATATAAAGAATATTATTTGATTGTAAAGTATCACTTGGTCTCATGGATATCACTCACACAATCACATACTTCACACAATGGAGTGTGATCACAATGAGTAGTTAATGCTTTTGGCCCAGAGACAACAGGTGCTCAGAAAAAGGACGCTTGCACAAACAGGACTGCAAAGTCTCCCAGAACAAACCTTATCACATTCCTGGTTACCCCTGTAATTTGGAGTCCCAGTGCCTAATAGGCTTGACTTATAAATACAAATAATTCTTCAAATATTTGTGGGCGTATGACAGACAGAAGGTTGGAAACTGTCGCAGTAATGTAGTCTTCAGCTGTGTCATGAGACACTTCAACGCCCATTCGGCAGAGTCAAACAAAAAGAGAACATTAAGGTTTTAATGCTTGTTTTGTTTCTTCTATTCAAGAAATAAAAGGAGGAAAAGGAGGAGGAAGGAAAGAAGGAATGAGAAAAGCAAGGAAGGAGGCAAAGATGGAGAAATGGAGGATGGAGAAAGAAAAGGAAGGGAGAGAATATGAAATTGAGGGAGAGAGAGAGAGACAAAAAGGGAAAGAGAGAGGAACTTAAAAAAAAAATGAAGCTTTGGAAGTCTTCAAACAAAAATATAGATGTCATTTTGCACTGAGTTATCCAGATATGGAAGCTGATATGGTTGCCCACATTTTTTAGAAATCATAGATGGATCACTTGACAGCCTTGGGAAAAGCCAACAGTAGGACTATGTATTCTGGTTTAGTTCACAAGATATATTCATCTTGAACAGCAGGGGTAATTATTCTAAACAGGTCACTGGGGAACCACACAAATCCCATTAGCTGGTAATAGGATTTGTGTGCATAAACTCTCTTGTTCTGAAAATTTAGATTTTGGTGTTTAATCTTCCATATGACCTGAATACCCATTAGTGTAAATTAGAGGGAACTTCTCTGGGAAATTTCATACAGTTTTCTTTCTCCCTTTGTTTGCTGTTTTCTAAAAAAGGTAACTTTTTCCAAAGGTTAATCTTTGAAAAATTCTTCAGTGTCTGAAAACATCTCAGGGAGCATTATGTTGAAGAGAAAATCTTGAAATATAGTTATTCATGGTTTATAAGTTTACTGGAAAATAAGCTCTAATAGAAAAAAAAAAAAGTAACCCATAGCATCTTTTACTTCTTAAATTATTAGAACAAGAATTATTTTATTATTTTAAAATATTTTATTACTTATTTCTTTAGTTTTTTATATAATCAAGTTGACATAATTTTTGTTTGCTCACAATGTATACCCAAAATTATCGCACCAATTTGAATTTTCATAGGAAAAAAAGGTCCATCTTTGTGCCCTCAGGCTGACTGAGGATTATGACGTTTTAAGAGAAGATGGACCAAAAAAAAAAAAAAAACAGTATCAACTTCTCAGCCATCCTCCAAGAGTTTAGGGAAGAATCAGGATATTATGTCACAACTAGAAAAATTAAACTCACCACTTTCTTCTGAGTATTGTTTAGAATTTTCAGGTTCATTTGAACTCAAAATCTGAGTAAAACCCAGGAAGTTTATTCTTTTAATACGCACATGAAGAACATAAGGGAAAAATATATAAACTTTAGCCCACTGCCGTAGAGTCTATTCCGACTTGAAGCCACCCTGTAGCACAGAGTAGAACCGCCCCATGGGGTTCCAAGGCTGTAAATCTTCACAGAAGCAGACGGCCACATCTTTCTCCTGTGGAGCAGCTGGTGAGCTCCAACTACTGACATGTTGGTTAGCAGCCGAGCGCTTAACCACCGCACAACCAGGGCTCCTAAAAATGCGTGTATATCTATATTTACACCTTAGGCTCCGTACACTGAACTTCACAAAGTTTTATCTGAAATAATAAAAAATTCTTTATTATTTATAGTAAATTTTAGTATTTAGAAGTCATAGTGACAATGAAATACAATGTCACTTATGGAAACAGATATAAAGTCTCAATTGAAAATTAGGTAAACCTGCAATGAGATGAACTTACACAACAGCTATAACTAGGTACTCAAACTTACAATCATGAAGATGGCAAAGAACTGGGCAATGTTTCATTCCGTTATACGTAAGATCACCACGAGTAGCGCTGACTTGAAAACAATTAACAGCACTAAGGACGGAGAATCTATGGAATATGTACCTTTGGTTAGAAAAAAGAAAAAGAAAAGTTGGCATTTACAGATTACTAATAACATGTCAAATGCTCTCAAATATTTTTCTCATTTAACTTTCCTAATAAGCTGAGAAAATACATAGTATCCCCATTTTTGCAAAGGAAGACAGAGACACTTGGAAACCTTACTTAGTTTTCCCAAGCTTACACAGTTAGTTGGTGACTAGTTTCACAATAGGGTCACTCTGAGATGGAATCGTCTAGACAGCAGTGGGTTTGGTTTGGATTTAGGTTCATTAGCTCAGTTCTGATCAAAGATACCTCCATGTTCATCCAAGAGTGTAGTTTAATTACTCCTATACCATCCCAGTAACAGTTGTGAGGATGGCACAGGACGGAGCAGTGTTTCATCCTGTTGTGCGCAGGGGTCTCTATGAGCTGGAACTGACTCAGCAGCACCTAACAGCAATAACAACAGCAATAATCCTGCATAACACACAGCCACAGATTCTCAGCAGCGCACAGAATAGGCATTGATTTGGCTCATGCACCTATGGAACATCTTGCGGTTGGCTGAGCTCCTCTGGGGCAGCTCTGCTCCACGTGTCTGTCATCTTCCTTGGACGAGGTGGCTATGGAGATGGTAGAGGATCAGGGGAGCAAATTGAAACTTGCAAGTTCTCTTGAGGCATGAAATCAGAGCTGGCACACCACTATTTATACAACATTTTATTTGGCAAAGCAAGTTACATAGCCAGATCCATAGTTAAGGGAAAGGAAATATACTCTATCGCTTTAAGAGTAGGAGGAACTATAAAGTCACAAGGCAAAGGATATGCCTGTAGGAAGAGGTGAAGCATAAAACCAGCCATGGCCAGCATAACATCCCACTAGAGAGAAAAGACTGAGGAACTGTCTGACTTCAGGCCAGGAAGCTGAAAGATTTTTTAACTGGGTGAATATAGCTTGGTGGATCTTACAGTCTGCATGTCAAAACTCAATTACCACTGATTTGCAGAATCTTCAGGCAACTGCAGTAATGTAGAGTTTGTAAGACTTGATGGATGAGGTACTGAAGCAGCTACTGAGCCACCTAAAAGATTAAGAGGTTTGTGAGATCTTAGGGTAAATGGAGTTTTCAACATCTACACTTCAGACATTTTCCTCTCCTTTTTTTTGAATGACAGACAAAAGGATTTGAAATAACTGAGCTACAGAATAACTAACATCCTATTAATTTAAAACTTTTCTATGTCCTTAGTCGTTTCTCTTGGTGAAATAGCTGTAATAACTTACAACTAAAACTTCACATTCGTATAGTACTTGAATATTTATGAAATGGTCCTACATCTATTATCTCCATTATCTCAATGGATCCTAAATGATTCCATTATTTGAAAAAGTCTGAGGTTAATCACACCAAATTACAGATGAATCTACCTAGTTAAGGTCACTTTGCTAGTCCCAGAATTGTTTAAAATCTTAAGTTCTTCATCTCTCCTTCATTTCTTATTTCCCTCTTCTCTGAAGTCACCCTACTCCTCCACACCTGTGGTGCAATAGATTGCTTTTGTGTGGTCTTTCTCACCACATTCTTATAACTCCCACCCAAGTGATTGGGTGAGACTGTGCAAATATGTGCAGCCCACCAAGGGGATAGGTCAGTTTTGCCATTGGCTTAAAAGAGATCCAACTCCAGAGCAGAGAGAGGATTTCACCACCACCAAGGAAGAAGAGCCAGTAGTGGACTGAGAGAGAGAGAGAGCTGTAACACTGAAGACAGCAAAAAGCAGTGGCAGAGAAACAGCAGCAGGAGAGACTGGCAGGAGACAATGTGGTGGGCTTCCCAGCCCCCTGAGCGAGAAAGCTAAGTGACTTCAGGCAGGAGGCTTGCTGGCAGAGTAGGGTGCCTTTGGACACTTGGTGGAGCTAAGTTTGTCAACCCACAGAGCCAGAGCTTAGCACCTTCTGGACAAGGCTTACTGGTAGAGTAGGGTTCCTCTGGGCATTTATTGGGAGAGATAAAAGAATTTTGTAACATTTGCTGAATCTGGGCAGAGGCCGAGGGGCCAGAGTGAGGTGTGCCTGTGGGGACGGCTGAGAAGAGGCTGTCCTGATGGAAGAACTGTATTCTGAGTGTTCCTGAAGCTACTACTTCTCTAATAAACCCCATAATCGTAAGTATTGTCTGTAACTTCTGTGTGGCCTTTGCAATGAATTACTGAGCTCAACAGGGAAGTAGAGAAGGGGGGGCCAGTTGGTGTCAGAATTGGTAAAGATGGCGGAGAGAAGAGGAATGCCTGACCTCTGCCTCACAGGAATCAGCCTTAGGCTATTAATCTTGATTTTCCTTCCCATGGGAGTTGAAGTTAGAGCAGGTCAGACACCACCCAATGCTATTTTCACATCTATCCATATTTATCATTGATACTTAGAATTATTTTATGCAATTGGTCCTCTATTTTCAGCTGTTTTTGCTTAGGACCCAAATCTGGCCCTCTTCCAACTTGTGCTTTCCTTTGCTTGGAGAGAGCTAGTAAACTAGAGCTAGAGTTGTAGCAGGAAGTTGGGATATTGAATACAAGCAACCATGTTTTCATCTGACCAAAGCTTTGGGCCCTGTAGGCATTTCTGCTAACAAGGCTTCCCAAAACATTTACCCTAGCCCAGTTTGCAGAAACAGAAAGTAGTTGGCTCAAAAATCTTGCAATAAGAAGAGAAATAAAATAAAACAACTGGTAGTGTGTACATGTGTGTTGGGGGCAAGGCAGTGGTTATTTTCTCAAATAGTGAGGATACATAACCTGTTGCCATCTAGTCGATTCCAGCTTATAGTGACCCTATAGAATAGAACTGCCTCACAGGGTTTCCAAGAAGCAGCTGGTGAATTCGAACTGCTGACCTGTTGGTTAGCAGCCATAGATCTTAACCACTGTACCACCAGGACACATAATGAAGGTGGACATTCTTGTGCCACAAGTTTTTCTGCCCCTTGTATAGCAAAAATATGTATCTAACACATATCCTCCTCTATACTCTATTCCTAGACAGTTTCTGCTTCTCAGAATGGGGCAAGAAAGAGGTTGACTGGATTTCTCTTCTTTTGTTTCCTTTTTAAACACCAATGACCTTGTGATTTCTATGTAGGGCTCATTTTGTATAGCTTCAGAGGATATGGACATAAGCACTTCGAAAACACTGCTGGTGTTGTTAGAGTTTTTTCTAAGATACCTACATCAACCTGTGTTGGAGGCCAACACAGGTCTGGCATGACCAGAATTGATGGTGGTACCAATTACTTTCATGTATAGATCAGGACTCCCTGGAAAAGTTGTTATTTTTACATTGTCAAAGAACAAAGAGAATAGTGTCTTATGTGTCAAAATCATTGCAGGTGTTTTCCTGTGCTTTTAAGAACTCAGTTTCATTCCTGATGGATACAATTTGAGCTCCCCTGCGAAGTTTCCGGGAGGAGTTGCTTCCCTATCTTTCCAATCTGTGTTATTATTATGGGGGGCCCTTAGGTATATATGTGTGTCTACAGTAAATGCCGGAATAGATTTCTCTCATTAACTAGTTTGCTTCATGAACAATTTATTAAAAGTATTGGTTATACATATTTTGAGAGAATTCATGGGAACAAAATCAGCAGATGCTGTGGGAATAAAAACAAAAAACAAACCCATTGCCGTCGAGTCAATTCCAACTCATAGCGACCCTATAGGATGGAGTAGAAATGCCACATAGGGTTTCCAAGGAGCACCTGGTGGATTTGAACTGCTGACCTTTTGGTTAGCAGCTGTAGCTCTTAAACACTAACCACCAGGGTTTCCAAAATGCTGGCGCGTCCCTGGCTGGGCTTGAACCACTAACCTTTGGGTTAATAGCCAAATGCGCTAATTGATTGAGCCACAGAGACAGTTCTGGCTATGGAAATAGATTTGCTCAAATTAAAATATTTTTATTACTGTGGAATTCTACTTTTTTTTTTTTGCATGTATGTTTTTGTGTGAACTTCCTTTAAAAAACACACAGCTTTATGACACCTGTTACCTGTTGCCATCAAGTCAACTGGACTTACAGCAACTCTATAGGACAGAGTAGAACTGCCCCATAGAGTTTCCAAGGAGTGGCTGGTGGATTCTAACTGCTGACATTTTGATTAGCAGGCCAGCAGGGCTCCAACTTTATGACAGAATGTATACATTCATTAAGCATATGAATGTTGTCTCGCTTTTCTAAGCGTGCAAAAAAAGTAATTACTTTCCTGATGTCTTCTAATAATAATAACAACCTTGAAGCCAGCATTTATTTTGCAACAGGTACTCTGCTAAGTCATACTTGCATTATTTCATTGCTTAGGAAATAATGCTAAGAGGTAAAAATGTAAGAAGTAGACATTATTTACACTTTACAGATGGGTAAACTCTGATGTAGAGAGTTTGGGTGACTTTCTGAAGGTGACATCAATAGAAGGAGGAGCCAGTTTTCAAAACCAGTATCATCTGATGCCGTAGACCATTTTCTTAATTGATATGCTTTAGTAATACCCAGAACTGGACGTGAAGCTTTAAACCACCGTCAGTTCAGATTTTATGCCTTTATACTTTTTTTCTCTATTTACCATAACAAAGAAAAAAGTGAATTGGTATTGTGGGAGTTACTTTCATACAACACACTGTAAATAAAACAGTATCTTAAGTAAACATGTAGAGAGAAAAGGTTTTCTCATTTTTAACTGTTTAAAAACTATCCTGTGTCTTCTAAATTATGTACAGTAAAGAAAAGAAGCATCAAAGTTTGGACAAAAAGAAACTATGTTTACAGAATAATGTCATCTCATCAATGTTATGGAAATCCTTTACTAGGAAGCAGGCAGGCCCAGGAAGAATGGCCACACCAGGGGCAGGCTGTGCAATTGGCCAGGCAATTATAATAGCTTCTAATGTGATTAAGGATTACCTAAAAAACAACAAAAAATTATACCAGAGCCAAGGCTGGGCTGTCAGCTTGTGATATAGCCAACAGTGGGTCTATTCATTAAACTACACATATGACAGAATTCAGCTCTGACCATAGGGGGTACATTTTCAAATGGTGCTCTTAGACCCTATTATTCAGTAATGGGATTTGTGAGCATCAAGTCTCGTGCATGAAAATCTGCATTTAGCTGTCCAAGTTTCCATGTGACAGAGCAACACATTGCATCAAATACTGAACAGAAATGTGCAAATATCCTGACAAAGTTCACAGCTTCCTTTTCTCTTGTATCACTACATTGTCAAAAATGATACCATTGAATGGTAGACGAAGTTGAATGGTGAATGGATCATCTTACAGAGCATAAAATAATAGTATGATAGGGAGTGAGTTGAAAAATTAGAAGCCATTTATGTTCCGTGGAATTTTTCTGATTGGAAATAATCATGTGAGTGAAAAGAGTCCGCACAGTCCCAGGAACATAGAATGTTGTTGTTGTTAGGTGCCGTCAAGTCGGTTCCGACTCAGAGCAACCCTACACACAACAGAACGAAACACTGCCCGGTCCTGCTCCATCCTTACAATCATTGTTATGCTTGAGCTCATTGTTGCAGCCACTGTGTCAATCCACCTCGTTGAGGGTCTTCCTCTTGTCTGCTGACCTTGTACTCTGCCAAGCATGATGTCCTTCTCCAGGGACTGATGCCTCCTGACAACATGTCCAAAGTATGTAAGACGCAGTTTCTCCATCCTTGCCTCTAAGGAGCATTCTGGCCACACTTCTTCCAAGACAGATTTGTTCATTCTTTTGGCAATCCATGGCATATTCAATATTCTTCACCAATACCACAATTCAAAAGCGTCAACTCTTCTTCGGTCTTCCTTGTTCATTGTCCATCTTTCATATGCATATGATGTGATTGAAAATACCATGGCTTGGGTCAGGTGCACCTTAGTCTTCAGGGTGACATCTTTGCTCTTCAACACTTTGAAGAAGTCCTTTGCAGCAGATTTGCCCAATTGAATGCATCTTTTGATTTCTTGACTGCTGCTTCCAAGGCTGTTGATTGAGGGTACAAGTAAAATGAAATCCTTGACAACTTCAATCTTTTCTCCGTTTATCATGATGTTGCTCATTGGTCCAGTTGTGAGGATTTTTATTTTCTTTATGTTGAGGTGCAATCCATACTGAAGGCTGTGCTCTTTGATCTTCATTAGTAAGTGCTTCAGGTCCTCTTCACTTTTTCAGCAAGCGAGGTTGTGTCATCTGCATAACGCAGGTTGTTAATGAGTCTTCCTCCAATCCTGACGCCCCGTTCTTCTTCACATAGTCCAGCTTCCCAGATTAATTTCTCAGCATACAGATTGAATAAAAAAAAAAAAAAAAAAAATTTTTTTTTTTTTTAGGTATGGTAAAAGAATACAACCCTGATGCACACCTTTCCTGACTTTAAACCAATCAGTATCCCCTTGTTCTGTCCAAACAACTGACTCTTGATCTAGTAAAGGTTCCTTATGAGCACAAATTAAGTGTCCTGGAATTCCCACTCTTCTCAGTGTTATCCATAGTTTGTTATGATCCACACAGTCAAATGCCTTTGCATAGTCAATAAAACACAGCTAAACATCCTTCTGGTATTCTCTGCTTTCAGCCAGGATCCATCTGACATCAGCAATGATATCCCTGGTTCTAAGTCCTCTTCTGAAACCAGCCTGAATTTCTGGCAGCTCCCTGTCAATATACTGCTGGAGCCTTTTTTGAATGATCTTCAGCAAAATTTTACTTGCATGTGATATTAATGATATTGTTCTATAATTTCCACATTCGGTTGGATCACCTTTCTTGGGAATAGGCATAAATATGGATCTCTTCTAGTCAGTTGGCCAGGAAGCTGTCTTCCATATTTCTTGGCATAGACGAGTGAGCACTTCCCGCACTGCATCTGTTTGTTGAAACATCTCAGTTGATATTCCATCAATTCCTGGAGCCTTGTTTTTCACCAATGCCTTCAGAGCACCTTGGATTCTTCCTTCAGTACCATTGGTTCCTGATCATATGCCACCTCTTGAAATGGTTGAATATCAACTAATTCTTTTTGGTATAGTGACTCTGCGTATTCCTTCCATTTTCTTTTGATGCTTCCTGCGTCATTTAATATTTTCCCCATGGAATCCTTCACTATTGCAATTCGAGGCTTGAATTTTTTCTTCAGTTCTTTCAGCTTGAGAAATGCCGAGCATGTTCTTCCCTTTTGGTTTTCCATCTCCAGCTCTTTGCACATGTCATTGTAATACTTTACTTTGTCTTCTCGAGAGGCCCTTTGAAATCTTCTGTTCAGTTCTTTTACTTCATCAATTCTTCCTTTTGCTTTAGCTGCTTGACGCTCAAGAGCAAGTTTCAGAGTCTCCTCTGACATCCATCTTGGTCTTTTCTTTCTTTCCTGTCTTTTCAATGACCTCTTGCTTTCTTCTTGGATGATGTCCTTGACGTCATTCCACAACTTGTCTGGTCTTTGGTCACTAGTGTTCAGTGCATCAAATCTGTTCTTCAGATGGTCTCTAAATTCAGGCGGGATATACTCAAGGTCATATTTTGGCTCTCCTGGACTTGCTCTGATTTTCTTCACTTTCAGCTTGAACGTGCATGTGCACAATTGATGGTCTGTTCCACAGTCAGCCCCTGGCCTTGTTCTGACCGATGATATTGAGCTTTTCCATCGTCTCTTTCCACAGATGTAGTCAATTTGATTTCTGTGTGTTCCATCTGGTGAGGTCCATGTGTATAGTTGCCATTTGTGTTGGTGAAAGAAGGTATTTGCAATGAAGAAGTCATTGGTCTTGCAAAATTCTATCATTCGATCTCTGGCATTGTTTCTATCACCAAGGCCATATTTTCCAACTACTGATCCTTCTTTGTTTCCAACTTTTGCATTGCAATCACCAGTAATTATCAATGCATCCTGACTGCATATTCGATCAATTTCAGACTGTAGCAGCTGGTAAAAATCTTCTATTCCTTCATCTTTGGCCCTAGTGGTTGGTGCATAAATTTAAATAATAGTCATATTTACTGGTCTTCCTTGTAGGCGTATGGGTATTATCCTATCACTGACAGCGCTGTACTTCAGAATAGATCTTGAAACGTTCTTTTTGACTATGAATGCAACACCATTCCTCTTCGAGGTGTCATTCCCAGCATAGTAGACTATATGATTGTCCAATTCAAAATGGCCAATACCAGTCCATTTTAGCTCACTAATGCTAGGATATCGATGTTTTTGCATTCCATTTCATTTTTGACGATTTCCAATTTTCCTAGATTCATATTCATACATTCCAGGTTCTGATTATTAATGGATGTTTGCATCTGTTTCTTCTCATTTTGAGTCGTGCCACATCAGCAGATGAAGGACCCGAAAGCTTTACCCCATCCACGTCATTAAGGCTGACTCTACTTTGAGTTAACTCTTCCCCAGTCATCTTTTGAGTGTCTTCCAACCTGGGGGCTCATCTTCCAGCACTATATTAGACAATGTTCTGCTGCTATTCATAATGTATTCTCTAACTAATGCTTTTCAGAAGTAGACTGCCAGGTCCTTCTTCCTAGTCTGTCTTAGTCTGGAAGCTCAGCTGAAACCTGTCCTCCATGGATGACCCTGCTGGTATCTGAACACCTGTGGCATAGCTTCCAGCATCACAGCAACACACAAGCCCCCAAAGTACAATGAAGTGACAGACACATGGGGTGGGGGGACATAGAATAGATTTCTTTAATGCTCTTAGAATCAGATGGAACAAGCTTCTCTAAAAAAGACTGGGTTTTAATCATTAAATGTCTGCTATAACATGGACTCTCTCTGGGTAGAATTACATAATTTTGCTTTCCATAGTGATGCTGGAATCAAGTTAGAAAATACGTATGTCTCACATATTTATTTTGTCTTGGAATTAGTGGCTAAAGATGTCTTAATTTCAAATCCACAGGTTTCTTTATTTCCTTTCTTCTATTTCAGAATGTAGAGCAAGTGTTTAATTCTGTGATGCCATTTTGCTCCCATCAAGTTGAATTTTTGCCAGGTATTATGTTAGATGCAATCACTGCTGGGGATTCTGTGGGTGTTACCGAAAATTACTTGGACAGAAAAACAATATGTTGGCTCAACACAGGCTGAGAAAGTAGTTATATGGGGGCACAAGAGAGTACTTCCCAATATGTGGTAGTGGCTGGAATTCTTTCTGCACCATTTCCAACCAAATCATCTCCACTCAGAGATTTGTCACTTTACAGTGACAATACTTAGGCCAAGACTTCTGAGGTTGGTACCTTACTGTAGACATTTCCTTCTTACTTAGCCATTAATTTCTCTCTCGGTTTAGAGGCTAACTAATCTCAGTTAACACAAAACAAAAGAATGTGAGAATCAGTCCAAAAGATTATCAAGAAATATAAAATCTTAATGAGAAAAATTTAATAAAAGACTTTCAGCCAATAATAAAAACAAAAACTTTCCTTCCCTGTTTTCTCTACTTTTTTTTTTTTTTCTCCCCTACCATATTGCGTTACCACTTAATAGGTGTATACAGCTCCCTTTCCCCTCTTCAGGGCACATAAAGAAACCGTCTGTTCTTTAGCAGTCCAGTCCACACCCATGACTTACAATTCCACATCTTTAGTCACCCTGTCTCATCCTCGCTTCTGGTTCCGTAATCCATTTAGTCAAATCAAATTTCCTATTTAGTTTGTGTGTTTACACGTAATTTTTTTTTCTTTACATATTCTTTAATGTTTTCAAGACAAGCATATATTACTTTTATAATCAGAAGAGTAACCAACCACCCCAGTTAGCCCAAAATGTCCTCTCACAGGATTAAAAGTCTCATGTCTGAGGTACCCCCAAGCCCCAGACAAATCAGGAGACTGGTCACCAGTAGTTCTAAACCTCCTGTTGAAGTTTAGAAGGATAGAAAATTACTGTTTATTACAACTGCTACTTATGAGGAATAAACTATGCCAGCTCTTCTGTTGAATCTGTTTTTTTTTTTTTAATCCGAAATACTGAATGAGTTTTGAGTGAAATACTAAATCTAAAAAAAGTTAGGTTAAGTATTACTCAGGAGTTACTGAGTAGTAAGCAGTTTTCTGTCGTCAGAAAATACAGAAATATAACTCAGAGGGCTCGTTCTTGCATTGAATTTTGAAAAAGTGAAGGCCTAACATTGGATGGCTATCTTAGTCATCTAGTGCTACCATAACAGAAATACCACAAGCAGAGGCATTAACAAAGAGAAATTTATTTTCTCACAGTCTAGTAGGTTACAAGTCCAAATTCAGAGTGTCAGCTCCAGGTGAAGGCTTTCTCTCTGTGTCAGCTCTGGAGGAAGGTCCTTGTCTTCAATCTTCCCATGGTCAAGGATCTTCTCAGGCACAGAGACCCCAGGCCCAAAGGATGCGCTCTGCTCCTGGTGCTGCTTTCTTGGTGGTATGAGGTTCCGAACTCCCTGCTTATTTCCGTTTCCTTTTATCTCAGGAGAGAGAAAAGGAGGTGCAGGCCACACCCCAGGGAAACTCCCTTTACCTTGGACGAGGGAGGTGACCTGAGTGAGTGTGGTGTTACAATCCCACCCAAATCCTCTCAACATAAAATTAAAGTCACAAAATGGAGGACAACCATACAATACTGGGAATCATGGGCTAACCAGTGTGAAACACACATTTTGGGGAGACATAATTCAATCCATGACAATGCATTCGGAGAAAGTAGCTCCACGGGAAACTAAAAAGCTGATTCAACTTATTGGGCAGTTATGAATATAAAATACTTCAGGAATAAAGAGGTAAAATATCTCCTTAAAATATCATTCCATAAAAAAGATTTCTCTCTACTAGGCATTTAATGGAAACCCTGGGTTTTTTTTTTTTTTCCCCTAGGCATTTAGTAGGATCTGTGTATTTTTTTTAGTATTGCAGATTGGAGGTTACTTATTTGAGCAAGGCTTTACTGCATGGTATTCCAGACAGTTTATCAAGGACTGACCAATGAGTGTGATAGCATTAAGTTATCTAAAGCAGTGAGTCTAAAGTTCTCTGCCACACAAACTCTGTTACCATCTAAAGTTTTCCAGTATTTTTATAATAGAAACTTCCCAGCTTCACCCAGGCAGGTGTCCGTATTCTCCATGGATATTATTGGCCTTGTTGCTTCCCTGGATAATGCTTCTCTTTACTACTAAACATTCATTTATTGATTGGTTATTTCATTCTTTCATACAACATGTATTTGTTGAACACTTATTCTCTGTCAGCTACTGTTCTAGATACCAAACATACTAACAGTGAACACAATAGGCACAAATCCCTGTCATGATGTCATGATGCAACTTATATTCTACTGGGTGAATATAGACAATAAACTGATCAAAAAATGTTACATGTTAAATAGTGATAAATTCTTTGAAGAAAAGGGGATTAGGAATATGAGAGGCATGTCTCCATTTTAAATGAGAATATAACACTGGGTGTCTTAGTTATCTAGTGCTGTTATAACAGAAATACCACAAGTGGATGGCTTTAATAAAGAAAGTTTATTATCTCACAGTCTAGTAGGATAGAAATCCAAATTCAGGACACCAGCTCCCGGGGAAGGCTTTCTCCCTCTGTTGGTTCTGGAGGAAAGTCCTTGTCATCAATCTTTCCCTGTCTAAGTGCTTCTCAGCTCAGGAACCCGGGTCCAAGGACAAGCTCTGCTTCTAGCACTACTTTCTTGATGGTATGAGGTCCCTCTGTCTCTCTGCCCCCTTTTCTCTTTTACATCTCCAAAGAGATTGACTAAAGATAAAATCTAATCTTGTAGGTTGAGTCCTGCCCTATTAATATAACTGCCTCTAATCCTACCTCATTAACATCATAGAGATAGGATTTACAACACATAGGAAAATCACATCAGATGACAAAAAGGTGGACAGTCACACGATGGTGGGAATCATGGCCTAGCCAAGTTGACAAACATTTTTGGGAGACAAAATTCAATCTACAACACTGGGTAAAGGTCTAAAGTAGAGGAGAAAACAAGCCATAGGAATATAAGGGGAAGATTCTGGTAACTTTCCCATCTCTTTTTTATACTGTTTTGTTTTATATCACTGTTCTATAAATATTGATCCATGCCCCTGTATAAAGCCCTCTTTTTGAGTATGGGCAGGACCTTTGACTATGATGAGATACCGTCTATGATTAGGTTACTTTATAGGAAAAGGTGAAAGAATGTAATTAAGGTCAATAATGAGTTGACTTCGAGTTAGCAAAAAGGCAAATTATCCTGGGTGGGCCTGAGCTCACTTTAGACATGTGGAGTCTCAAACTTTATTATACTTTTACATATTTCTCATCTGAAAGAAAGCTTTAGAGTAGATAAGGTAATTTAGGAAAACCTGGGATGTGTTTATATAAAGTTAAAGTAGCTCACGCTGGACTTCTTGTTAAAACTTCTCACTCCCACATCCCCCTGTGCTTCTGTCTAAATCACCATTTTGCATAGCTTATTTATGACTAAAATAAACTTTGTCATTGTTATTGTGTGATGTTGAGTCAATTCCAACTTATAGTGACCTTGGTTAATAAGGTAGCTTAGTTTATTAAATGAGCTGTGTTCATTATCTCTTGTAATAAGTTTTACACACTTACAGGTAACAAATTAAAACACCACGAAGTGTGAGATAAGAGAAGGAGAAACATCTCTTCTAAGCCCCTGAAATCACAATAGGTAAGTAACTAAGTTTTACTTTTGAATTCTCATGTCTGTGACGGTTTTCCCAAAACTGAGTGCTATGAAGACCATCATTCAAAACTTTACCCTCAAGTCAAATGTTTACATAAACAAATACTCAATATGTGTTTCGATTGGACTCTATAATTTCCCTACTCCTGCAGACTGAGAGGTTGGGTGTGTGTATTAAGAATCCTCTATTTCTAGGGACTTTTCGAGCCTGCCTCTAGAGAGACTACCTCATCCCAACAGGCACAGGAAATGAAGGCTCTAGAGAGAAACACTATCTCATGATTCTGAATATGAAACCTGCTGTCTGACAGGGCGAAGCATAACCATTAGCTATTTCTTTTAAACTTTGCTTTCCCCCACCTCCCCACAAAAGGCTATTCTTTAGCTCTACAGTTCAATTTACATCAGCATAATGAGTCTCTTTGATGTCAAAAGCTGGCTTAAATACAACAGAGGAACGTGAAGTTTGTATTGCTGTATGTGTATACTGTGTTTGGCCAAACAATAAATTATATGTCTTAAATAGGGATCAACCCATTTAATAGAGACATCTTCTCCCTTGTGTCTAGAGTATATTTTATAACAAAATCTGAAGGCTTTACATCAAAACTTACGGGAAAAAAATGTTAGGTGAAGAAAGACTTTGCAATAACAGATTGAGGAAAGTTTTAGCACCCGTTTCTTTATGTTGCATTCAATTAAATATCACCCCGAGCTAAAAAAAAAAAAAAAGGATAGTTATAAAACCATGTGGTTAAATTTTTCCATGCGTTTGAATTGTTATTGCGGACACACTACATTTTAGTACCTCTAGGCCAATACTTGTTTCTTGAACAATAAATGCAACAGAAGAAAGCATTGTGTTCATTGGTTCATATTTCACTGTCTCAGACCTTACTAAGAAATAGAAACTTGGGTCTCTTTTTTGAAAAAAAAAAGAAGAAATTAAGAAACAGAGTTAGAGTTAGGGCTGGGGTTACTGGCTAGACAGGAAACTGAGATTAATTTTGGATTATTATAAGGCTTACAATTTTCCTAACTATCAACTTCATCACAAACTACCTCTGATTGGTTATCTTAAAAAGTGTGAATCCTAAGTTTCTCAGGAAAACCAAACATGAAGAAGCCCAAGCAGCAGGATAATTCTATCACTTAGACAACAGAAATAACTACATAGTTATAACTTACTGATAATAAGCAATAATAACTTATTGATAATAATAGAACACTTGTTTTTAAACCTAAAAAGAAATTTAGAGGTAATCTAGTTCAATTTATTCATTTTTCTTTATATTATTACAAGAAAGAAAAACACAGGTACATGGTAACAATATCAAAAAGAATGCAAATGGACCTGTGTGGGCTTATTTTGGGAAAATAGGCCCTTGTTGGCAAACTCCAACCATTTCAGCTGTGTGGTAGAGAGGTGGGTGTTTGACATTTGACATTGCTTTGCCTATTAAACAAGGTCCTCGCCTACCCACGTCAGGGAACTAAGGACTGGTAGCTCCACTCAGGTTACCCAGCCACCCTCGACAGGGGTCCAAAGATAACTGGTACCTCCCAGTCCTTACAACCAAAAACTTTGGGTGCCCATTGTCCCTCTGCAGAACCCACCGACCAGCATGCTTTAGGGAACAGAGACTCGTTTTCCTCGAGACACATGGGGGTCAGTTCTCAGGACCCTGCCTTGTTCAGACTGTGACCCCCTGCTGTAATCAGATACCTGTATATACACCAATCACCCCTGCCCCTCTAAGACTGTAGGACAGAGCCTGTAGCACACACTTGATATCAGCTACCTGGAAACCTGAGCTGAATTCATATAAGAAAACTGAATGGACTCCTAGACTGATATATCTGATAACAGCTCTAGCCAGCTGGGGACAGGACACCAGAGCTCCAAAGGTGAAAATAATCAAGCTAGCTCACTCAAGCAACGCATAGGGGTATACCAAAACAAAACAAAGTAAGCAGCTACGACACAGTAAGCAAGCATAACTAATACAATAACTTCTAGATGGCTTGGAGACAACAGTCAACATCGAGTCACATAAAGAAACAGACCATGATCACCTCAACAGGCTCTCCAAACAAAGAATCCAGGGATCTTCTTGATGAAAGTGCATTCCTGGAATTACCAGATGCAGAATACAAAAGTTTAATATACAGAACCCTTCAAGACATCAGGAAGGAAATGAGGCAATACGCAGAAGAAGCCAAGGAACACACAGATAAAGCTACTGAGGAAATTAGAAAGATTATTCAGGAACATAATGAAAAGTTTAATAAGCCAGAAAAATCCATAGACAGACAGCAATCAGAAATTCAGAAGATTAACAATAAAATTACAGAATTAGACAACTCAATAGAAAGTCAGAGGAGCAGAACTGAGCAAGAAGAAGCTAGAATTTCTGAACTTGAAGATAAATCACTTGGCACTAATATATTTGACGAAAAGTCAGATAAAAGAATTTAAAAAAATGAAGAAACCTTACGAATCATGTGGGACACTATCAAGGGAAATAATCTACAAGTGATTGGAGTACCAGAACAGGTAGGGATAACAGAAAATACAGAGAAAATTGTTGAAGATTTGTTGACAGAAAACTTCCCTAATATTGTGAAAGATGAGGAGATATCTATCCAAGATGCTCACCGAACGAACTCCATGTAAGGTAAATGTTAAAAGAAAGTCACCAAGACATATTATAATCAAACTTGCCAACACCAAAGATAAAGAGAGAATTTTAAGAGCAGTGAGAGATAAACAACAAGTTACCTACAAAGGAGAGCCAATAAGAATAAACTCGGACTACATGGCAGAAACCATGCAGGCAAGAAGGCAATGGGATGACATATTTAAAAAATTGAAGAAAAAAAATTGCCTGCCAAGAATCATATATCCATCAAAACTGTCTCTTAAATATGAAGGTGAAATTAAGACATTTCCAGATAAACACAAGTTGAGGGAATTCGTAAAAACCAAACCAGAACTACAAGAAATACTAAAGGGAGTTCTTTGGTTAGAAAATCAATAATATCAGGTATCACCCCAAGACTAGAACACTGGGCAGAGCAACCAGAAGTCAACCAAGAAAGGGAAATCCAAAAAAAACAAAGCAAGATTATAAAAAAAAAAAAATGCCCAAAACAGGGTAACAGCAATGTTATTATATAAAAGAAGACAACTTTAAAATAATAAAGAGGGACTAAGAAATGCAACCATACACCTTGAATATGGAGAGGAAGATATGGTGATACAAAGAAATAAAAGTTAGTTTTAAATTTAGAAAAATAGGAGTAAATAATAAAGTAACCACAAAGGAGACAAACTATCCTACTCATCAAAATAAAATACAAGGGAAAAATACAGACTCAGCAGAAACAAAATCATCAACAACAAATATGCGGAAAGGACAATATATAAAGAAAATCTACCCAGCATATTAAATCAAGTGGGGAAAAGAAACTGTCGACACACAAAAAAAGACATCAAAATGATACCACTAAATTCGTACGTATCCATAATTACTCTGAATGTAAATGGACTAAAAAGAGACAGAGAATGGCAGAATGGATTAAAAAACAAGATCCGTCTATATGCTGCCTACAAGAGACACACCTTAAGACTTAGAGACAGAAAGAAACTAAAACTCAAAGGATGGAAAAAAATATATCAAGCAAACAACAACCAAAAAAGAACAAGAGTGGCAATATTAATTTCTGACAAAATAGACTTTAAAGTTAAATCCATCAGAAAGGATAAGGAAGGACACTATATAATGATTAAAGGGACAATATACCAAGAAGATATAACCATATTAAATATTTATGCACCCAATGACAGGGCTGCAAGATACATAAAACAAACTCTCTCAGAATTGAAAAGAGAGATAGACAGCTCCACAATAATAGTAGGAGACTTCAACACACCACTTTCAGTGAAGGACAGGACGTCCAGAAAGAAGCTCAACAAAGACACGGATGATATAAATGTCACAATCAACTAACTTGACCTAGTAGACATATACAGAACACTCTACCTGACAGCGACCAACTGTACTTTCTTTTCTAGTGCACATGGAACATTCTCTAGAATAGATCACATATTAGGCAATAAGCAAGCCTTAGCAGAATCCAAAACATTGAAATATTACACAGCATCTTCTCTGACCATAAGGCCATAAAAGTGGAAATCAATAAGAGGAAAAACAGGGAAAAGAAATCAAACACTTGGAAACTGAACAATACCCTGCTCAAAAAAGACTGGATTATAGAAGACATTAAGGATGGAATAAAGAAATTCAGAGAATACAATGAGAATGAAAACACTTCCTATCAGAACTTTTGGGACACAGCAAAAGCGGTGCTCAGAGGCCAATTTATATCAATGAATGCACACATCCAAAGAGAAGAAAGGGCCAAAATCAAAGAATTATCCCTACAACTTGAACAAATAGCAAGACAGCAACAAAAGAAACCCACAGGCACCAGAAGAAAACAAATAATAAAAATTATAGCTGAACTAATTGAAATAGAAAACAGAAAAACAATGGAAAGAATTAACAAGACCAAAAGCTGGTTTTTTGAAAAAATCAACAAAATTGATAAACCACTGGCCAAACTGACAGAAGAAAAACAGGAGAGGAAGCAAATACCTGAATAAGAAATGAGAGGGGCGATATTACAACAGACCCAACTGAAATTAAAACAATCATATCAGATTACTATGAAAAACTACACTCAAACAAATTTGAAAACCTAGAAGAAATGGATGAATTCCCAGAAACACACTACCTACCTAAACTAACACAAACAGAGGTAGAACACCTAAATAGACTCATAACAAAAAAAGAGATTGAAAAGGTAATCAAAAAACTCCCAACAAAAAAAAAAGCCCTGGTCCGGAGGGCTTCACTGCAGAGTTCTAACAAACTTTCAGAGAAGAGATAACACCAATACTACTAAAGGTATTTCAGAGCATAGAAAAGGATGGAATATTACCAAACTCATTCTACGAAGCCACCACATCCCTGATACCAAAAACCAGGTAAAGACACCACAAGAAAAGAAAATTATAGACCTATATCCCTCATGAATGTAGATGCAAAAATCCTCAACAAAATTCTAGCCAATAGAATTTAACAACATATGAAAAAAATAATTGACCATGACCAAGTGGGATTCATACCAGGTATGCAGGGATGATTCAGCATTAGAAAAACAATTAATGTAATCTACCACATGTCTATTTTTTTTACCACATAAATAAAACAAAAGACAAGAATCACATGATTTTATCAACTGATGCAGAAAAGGCATTTGACAAAGTTCGATACTCATTCATGATAAACACTCTTAGGAAAATAGGAATAGAAGGAAAATTTCTCAACATAATAAAGGGCATTTATACAAAGCCAACGGCCAACATCACCCTAAATGCAGACAGCCGGAAAACATTCCCACTGAAATTGGGAACCAGACAAGGATGCCCTTTATCACAACTCTTATTCAACACTGTGCTGGAAGTCCTAGCCAGAGCAATTAGGCTAGATAAATAAAGGGCATCCAGATCAGCAAGGAAGAAGTCAAAGTATCTCTATTTGCAGATGACATGATCTTATACACAGAAAACCCTAAGGAATCCTCCAGAAAACTACTGAAACTAATAGAAGAGTTCAGCAGAGTATTGGGATACAAGATAAACAAACAAAAATCACTTGGACTCCTCTCCACCAACAAAAAGAACATCGAAGAGGAAATCGCCAAATCAATGCCATTTACAGTAGCCCCCAAGAAGATAAAATACTTAGGAATAGATCTTACCAGAGATGTAGAAGACCTATACAAAGAAAACTACAGTACACTTCTGCAAGAAACCAAAAGAGACATAAGTAGAAGAACATAACTTGCTTGTGGATAGGAAGACTTAACATTATAAAAATGTCTATTCTTCCAAAAGCAATCTATACATTTAATGCAATTCCAATCCAAATCCCAAGGATATTCTTTAATGAGATGGAGAAACAAATCACCAATTTCATATGGAAGGGAAAGAGGCCATGGATAAATAAGGCATTACTGAAAAAGAAGAACAAAGTGGGAGGCCTTACTTTATCTGATTTTAGAACCTATTATACCACCACAGTAGTCAAAACAGCCTGGTACTGGTACAACAACAGATACATGGACCAATGGAACAGAATTGAGAATCCAGACATAAATCCATCCACATATGAGCAGTTGATATTTGACAAAGGCCCCAAACAGTTAAATGAGGAAAAGACAGTCTTTTTAACAAATGGTGCTGGTATAACTGGATATCCATCTGCAAAAAAAAAAATGAAACAAGACCCATACCTCATTTCATGCACAAAAACTAACTGAAAATGGATCAAAGACCTAAATATAAAATCTAAAACGATAAAGATCATGGAAGAAAAAATAGGAACAACGTTAGGAGCCCTAATACATGGCACAAACAGTAGAGAAAACATTATAAAGAATGTAGAAGAACTAGATAACTGGGAGCTCCAAAAGATCAAACACTTACGCTCATCCAAAGACTTCACCAAAAGAGTAAAAAGACTACCTACAAACTGGGAAAAAGTTTTTAGCTATGACATTTCTGATCAGCGCTTGATCTCTAAAATCTACATGGCACTGCAAAAACTCAACTGCAAAAAGACAACCCAATTAGAAAATGGGCAAAAGATATGAATAGACACTTCACTAAAGAAGACATTCAGGTGGCTAACAGATACATGAGGAAATGTTCACGATCATTAGCCATTAGAGAAATGCAGGTCAAAACTATAATGAGATTTCATCTCAGTCCAACAAGGCTGGCATTAATCCAAAAAGCACATAATAATAAATGTTGGAGAGGCTGTGGAGAGATTGGAACACTTCTACACTGCTGGTGGGAATGTAAAATGGTACAACCACTTTGGAAGTCGATTTGGCACTTCCTTAAAAAGTTAGAAATAGAACTACCATACGATCCAGCAATGCCACTCCTTGGAATATATCCTAGAGAAATAAGAGCCTTTACAGGAACAGATATATGCACACCCATGTTTATTGCAGCACTGTTTACAATGGCAAAAAGATGGAAGCAACCAAGATGCCCATCAATGGGTGAATGGATAAATAAATTATGGTATATTCACACAATGGAATACTACACATCGGTAAAGAACGGTGAGGAATCTGTGAAACATTTCATGACATGGAGGAACCTGGAAGGTATTATGCTGAGTGAAATTAGTCAGCTGCAAAAGGACAAATATTGTATAAGACCACTATCATAAGAACTTGTGAAATAGTTTAAACTGAGAAGGAAATTCTTTCATGGTTACAAGAGGGGAGAGGGAGGGAGCATGGGAGAGGGGTATTCACTAATTAGATAGTAGATAAGAACTACTTTAGGTGAAGGGAAAGACAGCACACAATACAGGGGAGGTCAGCACAATTGGACTAAACCAAAAGCAAAGAAGTTTCCTGAATAAACTGAATGCTTCGAAGGCCAGCGTAGCAGGGGCAGGGGTCTGGAGACCATGGTTTCAGGGGACATCTAAGTCAATTGGCATAATAAAATCTATTAAGAAAACATTCTGCTTCCCATTTTGAAAAGTGGCGTCTGGGGTCTTAAATGCTAGCAAGCAGCCATCTAAGATGCATCAATTGGCCTCAACACAGCTGAAGCAAAGGAGAATGAAGAACACCAAGGACACAAGATGATTACGAGCCCAAGAGACAGAAAGGGTCACATGAACCAGAGACTGCATCATTCTGAGACCAGAAGAACTAGATGGTCCCTGGCTACAACCGATGACTGCCCTGACAGGGAATGTAACAAAGAACCCCTGAGGGAGCAGGAGAGCAGTGGGATGCAGACCCCAATTTCTCATAAGATGAGGCTTAACGGTCTGACTGAGACTAGAAGGACCCTGGAGGTCATGGCCCCCACACCTTCTGTTGGCCCGGGACAGGAAACATTCCCGAAGCCAACTCTTCAGACATGGATTGGACTGGACAATGAGTTGGAGAGGGATGCTGGTGAGGAGTGAGCCTCTTGGATCAGGCGGACGCTTGAGACTATGTTGGCATCTTCTGCCTGGAGAGGAGATGAGAGGGTGGAGGGGGTTAGAAGCTGGCGAAATGGACACGAAAAGAGAAAGTGGAGGGAGAGAGCAGGCTGTCTCATTAGGGGGAGAGTAATTGGGAGTGTGTAGCAAGGTGTATATGGGTTTTTGTGTGAGAGACTGACTTGATTTGTAAACTTTCACTTAGAGCACTATAAAAATTAAAAAAAAAAGAATGCAGGCATTCACACATAACACACAAACTCACACATACACGTATGTATACATATATGCTTCTCTTTCTCTCTCTCAACCTATCTAACGACTGAGAGAAGGACAGAGAGAGTCTTGAAGCTCATACAGGTGAAGTGAGTACCCAGGGACACATAGCTAATTATTAGGAAAGTTATCGAAGCTAAACCTCTTCACTTTCACACCAATGTTCTTCCCATTATACCGATAACTTAATATAATACTACAAATAAAAGTTCAGAATGAAAAGTGTTTGTGTAAAAACTGTTTAATAACAAAAATTAACATTTTTTAATTTCCTATTAGGAACTGTTACATTCTACAGACATTTAATATTTAATATTCCAAATGTCTAAATTCTATTTTTTCAAGCATATATTTCATTCTGCCAAGCCAATACAGAATACAAACATATCACTTAAGCCAGTGTTTTCTAATACATAGTTTAAAAACCGTTAATGGTATTATTCCATCAATATAGTGGGTCCCTAATACCACTCAATAATTAAATAAATAAAATGAAATGAAATGAAAGCATTATGGTAAGGGTAAGTATTTTATTATGAAAATATTACTTAATTTTAAATTATTATATAACTTTACACATTTTATTTATATATGTATTTCAAATTACAATGTTAAATGTTTTAAAAGAAGTTTCAAAGCCACTGCTTATACAAATTCTTTAAAGAATTTGTCCTATATGAGGCAGAAAAAAGACAAGTAAACAAGCTGTGAATTCTTTTTGCAAGAAATATGGTAAGATGGTAAACACAATGTTTATTCATAGAAAATTTCATTAGAAATGAAAAGGCAGACCATGGTTTTAGTTAACTGCATCATGGTGAGCCATCTCTCAAGGAGCTTTATTTTTGAGGGGGCTGTTTCTGATATAGAAACAAAGTCTCTGTTTCCCCATCTCTATATCCCATTTCTGTTTCTTTCAGTAATTATGCTTTTTTGAAGTTCACAGTTTGCTTAAAACTTACCTCCATCATTCACAAACTGAGCCAAAGGGAAATTAAAATAAAATAAAATGAAGTGAATGAATAATTCATAAGCTTCTGAAGATAATTAGTATAAACAGTGAGACAAAAGTTCTTGGCATTTCCCCATGCTGGTGTTGATAGAAGAAAGTAGAAGGTTTTATTTCATATTATTCCCAGCTCCAGGCACATTAGGGATCACAAACTCAGTAACAGAAGCTTTTCAAGTAGGTGAAATAGATCAACACTAAAATACAAAACGAACTCTTATCCCATTCCTTGGTCCAAATGCCAGCCCTTCCTGAGGATACTAATATTCCTCTTGTTCTTTTTTACACTGAGGATTAAGGGATTAAAAAAAGTCACACATACCTTGACACAGCCCCTCCACTAACACTGTAGCTGATAAACAGTAATGATTGACCATCTTTACTAGAAGAGTAGCATAAAAGCATAGAGAGGGTAAAAAATTTCTCTAAATCTTCTGGTAAGAAATAACATAATAAGAGAAAAACTGACATGCTAAATAATATCCTGGGCCTAAATGGAATACATATATGATGGAGTGAATTACATACAGAGAGAGTCATGACATATCTACAAATTCTCATCAAACTGTTCTCAACTAAGTTATATTGAAGTGTAAGTACCAAGGCTAAGTGTTGCATTTGCAGGCAGTCTACTGGCCTCAACGATGAATTCTGTATCATTTGACAGTTGAGATTGCAAACCACAAATCCTGATCACTAGTTCTAAGAAGCAAAATCCAACTTCAAGCTTTAATCTCTGAGCTAGAGTACATTCTCTTTTGAATTATAAAAACATTATAGGCTGAACTACCTGCCAAATTTAACATCTCAATTTTAGGCAAAGAATAGACTCTGATTTGAGGATTACAGGCATTATAATATGGATATTACTCTTGATTTCTATCACACATAAAATACGAGTTAATTTCAAAGATACATGCTTTTAGTGAACAAGACATAGAAAATGAAACCTTTTTCTGAAAAAAGCTCCTAGATTTATATGTGGCCACTTTTCTGAGTTACATTTCTGTATTGAAATTAAACTCCCTAATTTTCTTCCCTGTACAAAAAAAAAAAAAAAAAAATGGTGTGTCAAGTTTTATGATGCCATTAACAGACTCTTTGATTGCTAGAGTTGCAACAGCGTAAATTGTCATGTCTGCGATAATAAAGACCCACCTTTGGAGATTATATATTTCTATGTGTGGCAGTATCTACACACACAGAGTGCAAATAGAACTGAAACATGTAACTCGGTAAGTCAGTCTAAAGAACATGGCCAGCTAATTGACAAAGGAAGCCTCAGATTTTTCAAGTAATATCTACATTTTCAAATTTCTCATTTCACTGATAACCAGAGCATCTGTGCACTAGCCCAAAATATTACTTCTTAAATATGACATTATTCCTTAAATCTAAATAGAAAATAACATCTGAGGTCTGAAAATCATTTGAAATTTAATGGTTACCAAACATTCAACAACTTCTACTAATCAGTAACTGCTCACTGACCTTTTCATACTTCTTACTTAATTATGAAAACACAATGTGAATATTCATACAATAGAATAACATTGATACAAACAACAACAGGGGTAAACCCTAAAAGCATTCTACTAAGTGACTCTGTCTTGGAAGTGGTACAGCTAGAATGCTCCTTAGAAGAGATGATGGCGAGACTTTCGTCTCACATACTTTGGACATGTTATCAGGAGGGACCAGCTCCTGAAGAAGGACATCATGCTTGGTAAAGTAGAGCCAGTAAAAGGAAACAAAAAGATCCTCAGAGAGATAGATTGACACAGGGGTTGCAACAATGTGCTTAAATACAGCTATGACTTGTGAGGATGGCACAGGACTGGCCTTGGTTTCCTGTTGAACATAGGGTCGCTATGAGTTGGAACTGACTCAAAGGCACCTAAAACAAGTGAAGAAGACAGAAACAAAAGAGTACGCAATGTATAGTTGGCTTTATGCAAATTCTAAAAAGGTGAAACTGAAGTTAAAGAAAGCAGTTCAGTGTTTACCAAGGGCCAGGTTAAGGAGAGGGAATTGGCTGCAAAGTGGCAAAAGGGAACATCGTAGGGTGACGCAAATATTCCTTATCATGCCTGTGGTCGTTGTGGTTGCAGAACTGTATACTTTTGTGACAAATCATCTCACAATACACTAAAAAGTAAATTTTAGGGCGGAGCCAAGATGGCGGACTACGCAGACGCTACCTCGGATCCCTCTTACAACAAAGACACGGAAAAACAAGTGAATCGATCACATACATAACAATCTACGAACCCTGAACAACAAACACAGATTTAGAGACGGAGAACGAACTAATACGGGGAAACAGCGATTGTTTTCAGAGCATGGAGCCAGCGTACCAGTCAGGTACGGCACAAGCACAGAGAGCTGCTCCACCCCCCTGAACTAACCCCAGGAGGGGGACCAGCCGGTTCTGCGGGCGGCGAGGGCCACAGCCGGTAGGAGAAGTCCCCGGGAGGCAGTGACTGATCTTGGAGCAGAAAGAGCAGCATCCGAGCCGGGGAACAGTCCCGCAGGGATTTGGACTGGACGCAGGTACGCCATAAACACAGAGAGTTGCTCCACCCCCCTGAACTAACCCCGGGAAGGGGACCAGCCGCGTCGCGCGGGCGGCGTGGGACGCAGCCAGTAGGAGAAGTCCCCGGGAGGCAGCGACTGGTATTGGAGCGGGGAGAACAGCGTCCCAGCTGGGACACTCAGTCACGGCACAAGCACGGGGAGCTACTCCACCCATCTGAACTAACGCCGGGAGGAGGCCCAACTGGTTCTCGGAGGCGGCACGGCCACGTGGCTGGAGGGACGAGAAGTCCCCGGGAGGCAGCGACTGATTTTGGAGTCGAGAGTGCACCGTCCCAGTAGGGGAGCCTTGACGCTGGGCGTGGGGCTGGAAGCGGAGGATCTGACCGTGACTCCAGCGGGCCAGACCCCCGGGGGGCAATCTCCACACAGCCAGCACACATAGGCGACGCGCCCGCGGGAATCTCAGATATAATAGTCATTCCAAGCAAGACAAGCAACTCTGGCTATATTCTGAGGTGCTACTCTCCTATCTCTCTGTTCCCTCCCCCACCCTCTCCAGGCGGCTTCATTAACATCTGAATAGCCTGAGCCAGAGGGAGAACTCTGATAGGGATCTGACTGCAGGTTTTTTTTTAGCGGATTTTCTGGAAAAACTAGTTTCCCAGTGATGGCTCAGAGACAACAACCCATATCAAACCACTTAAAGAAGCAGACCGTGACACCTTCTCCAACCCCCCAAACAAAAGAATCAAAATCTTTCCCAAATGAAGATACAATCTTGGAATTATCAGATACAGAATATAAAAAACTAATTTACAGAATGCTTAATGATATCACAAATGAAATTAGGATATCTGCAGAAAAAGCCAAGGAACACACTGATAAAACTGTTGAAGAACTCAAAAAGATTATTCAAGAACATACTGGAAAAATTAATAAGTTGCAAGAATCCATAGAGAGACAACATGTAGAAATCCAAAAGATTAACAATAAAATTACAGAATTAGACAGCACACTAGGAAGTCAGAGGAGCAGACTCGAGCAATTAGAATGCAGACTGGGACATCTGGAGGACCAGGGAATCAACACCAACATAGCTGAAAAAAAATCAGATAAAAGAATTAAAAAAAAAATGAAGAAACCCTAAGAATTATGTGGGACTCTATCAAGAAGGATAACCTGCGGGTGATTGGAGTCCCAGAACAGGGAGCGGGGACAGAAAACACAGAGAAAATAGTTGAAGAACTCCTGACAGAAAACTTCCCTGACATCATGAAAGACGAAAGGATAGCTATCCAAGATGCTCATCGAACCCCATTTAAGATTGATCCAAAAAGAAAAACACCAAGACATATTATCATCAAACTCACCAAAACCAAAGATAAACAGAAAATTTTAAAAGCAGACAGGGAGAAAAGAAAGGTTTCCTTCAAGAGAGAATCAATAAGAATAAGTTCAGACTAGTCAGCAGAAACCATGCAGGTAAGAAGGGAATGGGACGACATATACAGAGCACTGAAGGAGAAAAACTGCCAGCCAAGGATCGTATATCCAGCAAAACTCTCTCTGAAATATGAAGGCAAAATTAAGATATTTACAGATAAACACAAGTTTAGAGAATTTGCAAAAACCAAACCAAAGCTACAAGAAATACTAAAGGATATTATTTGGTCAGAAAACCAATAACATCAGGTACCAGCACAACACAAGGTCACAAAACAGAACATCCTGATATCAACTCAAATAGGGAAATCACAAAAACAAATTAGGATTAATTAAAAAAAAAATGCTCATAACAGGGAATCACTGAAGTCAATATGTAAAAAGATCACAATAATCAAAAAGAGGGACTAAATACAGGAGGCATTGAACTGCCGTATGGAGAGTGATACAAGGCGATATAGAACAATACAAGTTAGGTTTTTACTTAGAAAAATAGGGGTAAATAATAAGGTAACCACAAAAAGGTATAACAACTCTATAACTCAAGATAAAAACCAAGAAAAACGTAACGACTCAACTAACATAAAGTCAAGCACTATGAAAATGAGGATCTCACAATTTACTAAGAAAAACGCCTCAGCACAAAAAAGTATGTGGAAAAATGAAATTGTCAACAACACACATAAAAAGGCATCAAAATGACAGCACTAAAAACTTATTTATCTATAATTACCCTGAAGGTAAATGGACTAAATGCACCAATAAAGAGACAGAGAGTCACAGACTGGATAAAGAAACACGATCCATCTATATGCTGCCTACAAGAGACACACCTTAGACTTAGAGACACAAACAAACTAAAACTCAAAGGATGGAAAAAAGTATATCAAGCAAACAACAAGCAAAAAAGAAGAGGAATAGCAATATTAATTTCTGACAAAATAGACTTTAGACTTAAATCCACCACAAAGGATAAAGAAGGACACTATATAATGATAAAAGGGACAATTGATCAGGAAGACATAACCATATTAAATATTTACGCACCCAATGACAGGGCTGCAAGATACATAAATCAAATTTTAACAGAATTGAAAAGTGAGATAGATACCTCCACAATTATAGTAGGAGACTTCAACACACCACTTTCGGAGAAGGACAGGACATCCAGTAAGAAGCTCAACAGAGACACGGAAGATCTAATTACAACAATCAACCAACTTGACCTCATTGACTTATACAGAACTCTGAACCCAACTGCTTCAAAGTATACTTTTTTTTCTAGCGCACATGGAACATTCTCTAGAATAGACCACATATTAGGTCATAAAACAAACCTTTGCAGAGTCCAAAACATTGAAATATTACAAAGCATCTTCTCAGACCACAAGGCAATAAAACTAGAGATCAATAACAGAAAAACGAGGGAAAAGAAATCAAATACTTGGAAAATGAACAATACCCTCCTGAAAAAAGACTGGGTTATAGAAGACATCAAGGAGGGAATAAGGAAATTCATAGAAAGCAACGAGAATGAAAATACTTCCTATCAAAACCTCTGGGACACAGCAAAAGCAGTGCTCAGAGGCCAATTTATATCAATAAATGCACACATACAAAAAGAAGAAAGAGCCAAAATCAGAGAACTGTCCCTACAACTTGAACAAATAGAAAGTGAGCAACAAAAGAGTCTATCAGGCACCAGAAGAAAACAAATAATAAAAATTAGAGCTGAACTAAATGAATTAGAGAACAGAAAAACAATTGAAAGAATTAACAAAGCCAAAAGCTGGTTCTTTGAAAAAATTAACAAAATTGATAAACCATTGGCTAGACTGACTAAGGAAATACAGGAAAGGAAACAAATAACCCGAATAAGAAATGAGAAGGACCACATCACAACAGAACCAAATGAAATTAAAAGAATCATCTCAGATTATTATGAAAAATTGTACTCTAACAAATTTGAAAACCTAGAAGAAATGGATGAATTCCTGGAAAAACACTACCTACCTAAACTAACACATTCAGAAGTAGAACAACTAAATAGACCCATAACAAAAAAAGAGATTGAAACGGTAATCAAAAAACTCCCAACAAAAAAAAGCCCTGGCCCAGACGGCTTCACTGCAGAGTTCTACCAAACTTTCAGAGAAGAGTTAACACCACTACTGCTAAAGGTATTCCAAAGCATAGAAAATGACGGAATACTACCCAACTCATTCTATGAAGCCACCATCTCCCTGATACCAAAACCAGGTAAAGACATTACAAAAAAAGAAAATTATAGACCTATATCCCTCATGAACATTGATGCAAAAATCCTCAACAAAATTCTAGCCAATAGAATCCAACAACACATCAAAAAAATACTTCACCCTGATCAAGTGGGATTTATACCAGGTATGCAAGGCTGGTTTAATATCAGAAAAACCATTAATGTAATCCATCACATAAATAAAACAAAAGACAAAAACCACATGATCATATCAATTGATGCAGAAAAGGCATTTGACAAAATCCAACACCCATTCATGATAAAAACTCTTACCAAAATAGGAATTGAAGGAAAATTCCTCAACATAATAAAGGGCATCTATGCAAAGCCAATGGCCAATATCACTCTAAATGGAGAGAACCTGAAAGCATTTCCCTTGAGAACGGGAACCAGACAAGGATGCCCTTTATCCCTGCTCTTATTCAACATCGTGTTGGAAGTCTTAGCCAGGGCAATTAGGCTAGACAAAGAAATAAAAGGTATCCGGATTGGCAAGGAAGAAGTAAAGTTATCACTATTTGCAGATGACATGATCTTATACACAGAAAACCCTAAGGAATCCTCCAGAAAACTACTGAAACTAATAGAAGAGTTTGGCAGAGTCTCAGGTTATAAAATAAACATACAAAAATCACTTGGATTCCTCTACATCAACAAAAAGAACACCGAAGAGGAAATAACCAAATCAATACCATTCACAGTAGCCCCCAAGAAGATAAGATACTTAGGAATAAATCTTACCAAGGATGTAAAAGACCTATACAAAGAAAACTACAAAGCTCTACTACAAGAAATTCAAAAGGACATACTTAAGTGGAAAAACATACCTTGCTCATGGATAGGAAGACTTAACATAGTAAAAATGTCTATTCTACCAAAAGCCATCTATACATTTAACGCACTTCCGATCCAAATTCCAATGTCATATTTTAAGGGGATAGAGAAACAAATCACCAATTTCATATGGAAGGGAAAGAAGCCCCGGATAAGCAAAGCACTACTGAAAAAGAAGAAGAAAGTGGGAGGCCTCACCTTACCTGACTTCAGAACCTATTATACAGCCACAGTAGTCAAAACAGCCTGGTATTGGTACAACAACAGACACATAGACCAATGGAACAGAATTGAGAACCCAGACATAGATCCATCCACGTATGAGCAGCTGATATTTGACAAAGGACCAGTGTCAATTAACTGGGGAAAAGATAGCCTTTTTAACAAATGGTGCTGGCATAACTGGATATCCATTTGCAAAAAAATGAAACAGGACCCATACCTCACACCATGCACAAAAACTAACTCCAAGTGGATCAAAGACCTAAACATAAAGACTAAAACAATAAAGATCATGGAAGAAAAAATTGGGACAACCCTAGGAGCCCTAATACAAGGTATAAACAGAATACAAAACATTACCAAAAATGATGAAGAGAAACCCGATAACTGGGAGCTCCTAAAAATCAAACACCTATGCTCATCTAAAGACTTCACCAAAAGAGTAAAAAGACCACCTACAGATTGGGAAAGAATTTTCAGCTATGACATCTCCGACCAGCGCCTGATCTCTAAAATCTACATGATTCTGTCAAAACTCAACCACAAAAAGACAAACAACCCAATCAAGAAGTGGGCAAAGGATATGAACACACATTTCTCTAAAGAAGATATTCAGGCAGCCAACAGATACATGAGAAAATGCTCTCGATCATTAGCCATTAGAGAAATGCAAATTAAAACTACGATGAGATTCCATCTCACACCAGCAAGGCTGGCATCAATCCAAAAAACACAAAATAATAAATGTTGGAGAGGCTGCGGAGAGATTGGAACTCTCATACACTGCTGGTGGGAATGTCAAATGGTACAACCACTTTGGAAATCTATCTGGCGTTACCTTAAACAGTTAGAAATAGAACTACCATACAACCCAGAAATCCCACTCCTAGGAATATACCCTAGAGATACAAGAGCCTTCATACAAACAGATATATGCACACCCATGTTTATTGCAGCTCTGTTTACAATAGCAAAAAGTTTGAAGCAACCAAGGTGTCCATCAACGGATGAATGGGTAAATAAATTGTGGTATATTCACACAATGGAATACTACGCATCGATAAAGAACAGTGACAAATCTCTGAAACATTTCATAACATGGAGGAACCTGAAAGGCATTATGCTGAGCGAAATTAGTCAGACGCAAAAGGACAAATATTGTATAAGACCACTATTATAAGATCTTGAGAAATAGTAAACCTGAGAAGAACACATACTTTTGTGGTTACGAGGCGGGGAGGGAGGGAGGGTGGGAGAGGGTTTTTTATTGATTAATCAGTAGATAAGAACTGCTTTAGGTGAAGGGAAAGACAACATTCAATACATGGAAGGTCAGCTCAATTGGACTGGACCAAAAGCAAAGAAGTTTCCGGGATAAAATGAATGCTTCAAAGGTCAGCGGAGCAAGGGCGGGGGTCTGGGGAACATGGTTTGCGGGGACTTCTAAGTCAATTGGCAAAATAATTCTATTATGAAATCATTCTGCATCCCACTTTGAAATGTGGCGTCTGGGGTCTTAAATGCTAACAAGCGGCCATCTAAGATGCAGCAATTGGTCTCAACCCACCTGGAGCAAAGGAAAATGAAGAACACCAAGCCCACACGGGAACTAAGAGCCCAAGAGACACAAAGGGCCACATGAACCAGAGACCTGCATCATCCTGAGACCAGAAGAACTAGTTGGTGCCCGGCCACAATCGATGACTGCCCTGACAGGGAACACAGCAGAGGACCCCTGAGGGAGCAGGAGATCAGTGGGATGCAGACCCCAAATTCTCATAAAAAGACCAAACTTAATGGTCTGACTGAGACTGGAGGAATCTCGGCAGCCATGCTCTCCAGACCTTCTGTTGACACAGGACGGGAACCATCCCCGAAGACAACTCATCAGACATGAAAGGGACTGGTCAGCGGGTGGGAGAGAGACGCTGATGAAGAGTGAGCTAATTATATCAGGTGGGCACTTGAGATTGTGTTGGCAACTCTTGTCTGGAGGGGAGATGGGAGGATGGAGTGAGAGGGAAGCCGGCAAAATTGTCAAGAAAGGAGAGACTGAAAGGGCCGACTCAAGACAGGGAGAGTAAGTGGGAGTAGGAAGTGAGATGTATGTAAACTTATATGTGACAGACTGATTGGATTTGTAAACGTTCACTTGAAGCTTAATAAAAGTTATTAAAAAAAAAAAAGTAAATTTTAGTGTATGAAATGTATTATCTCCAGTTGATTTTTAAAAGAATATATTGAAATAAACTATCATCTGAGTTAAATGTTATAAATATATTTATATTGCTTTTTCTTTTCTTTCATTTTTTGGGGGGGGATTGAAAATATAAGTAATTCACACAAGCTCACACAGTCTGTGTACTGAGTCCACACTTGTCTAACCTGAGACTCCCAATTCTACGCAGGCAGGTAGGAACTCAAGTAACTCCAGTGTCTGGCACTGTGCCCAGGTTTTGCTCACTCTACTGCAGAGTCTCTCCTCATAATAGAGTATCTCTCCTCATAGTCTTCTATTTCTTTAAGAAAATCTGAACTCAGAAAAAAAAATATACGATATGTAAAAGTCGCATCTAAATGCATTAAATCTTTGTGAACTATTAAGCTCTAAGTTAAAATATTTACATTTCAAGTCAGAAGTAATTTATTTTGGAAGATTAAAAATTCAAATTTTTGTTGTTGGAGGTGAAATTTTAGCACTTCTAATTTACAGAAAGTTCTCTTTCTTAATACATTCCTGAATAAGAATATTAAAAATTTATGTAAGACTTTTTTAAGTTATCTTTGGCCTTTTTTCTTCACAGTTCTGTTGAGTGTGTCCCAGAGGAGACTTCCACACCTTGAAAGCAGTGCAAATATTCAATACTTGTTCGGGAGCCCTGGCCCTGATCTGTCTAGTTCCCACTCTGTTTATAAACAGCCTTGTATCCTACTGTATACCCTCTAAGCATACCCGATCTTGAGTTTTTTCTCTCAGATTTCAGATGCCACAATCTCCTCTCATCAGGAACACCCATGTTTACTGGAGAGAGTTTCTTATAAACAATTTAAATGTGGTTGTCAAAATCCATGCCATCTGCTTCAGCTTCCTCCCCCATATTCAGGAATAATCACATCTACAAATTGCAAGGAAACAAGGTCTCTCTCTCTCTCTCTATGTTTTCAAACACTTCCAGACTCACTGTCTGGCTTTATTTCAAACTGAAGAAAAGTACCATTTAAAAGAGTGGTCTTTCTCCTCCTTTCTTTAAAGAAAAAAGGAGATTCAATAGAGAAAAAAAGGAAAGATTGCTTCTACATGAAAATCATTCAAGATTCCATTTTTAAATAGGAAACAGAATCAGATATTAAAATGCAAAAGTGGGTTTGAATTATAAGCATTTTTTTTTTTTCTAAGAAAGAAACACATGTCTCTTGCAATTCACTATCGGGAAATAGTACCAAACGGTCCATTGTAATTGCATTTAATGAAAGGAGGCAAAATAGTGAAAGCAATACCAAAGGCGGTAGGTGGACAATCATGTGCACACAAGTGAAGAAAACTCACTTCATCCCAATTATTTCAAATCACGCATCTAATTTCTTCATGTCTGCAGGCAGTATATGGTGGATACACAAAAGAATTCAAGAAGAAAGAGAATGTATCATTGCAAGTACTAGCTTGGCCAAGCTATTGAAGGTAATAAATTCCTGAAAAGGAATTAAGGGTGGTTTTTTTTTTTTTTTTTTTTTTTGCTCTAAGCCTCTTTCGTTATAGGCTTCGATTGAGTCCATACATTGGCACCAACACCATAAGCATGGCGCCCTTCACTGACAGTGGTCAGCGGTTGATGTCTTCCCCCTGGAGAATACAGATGGCATTATTTTTATAACTCACTAAAACATGCTGATAGGGAAACTGGATTTGGGATAGGAACCAGTAAAATGCTCTTTTTGCGAGCTGCAAATTGTAACATACACAGATAATCTTGGTGACAGGCTAGATACATTTTGACAGCAATTCACAGCAAACTGCAAATGAAAATGTACGCAGGAGGGACTGGGTAAGCATTTCTAGACTTGGCAAATAAAAATACACGATACACAGTTAAATTTGAATTGCAAATAAATAACAATTTTTTTTTTTTTTTTAGTATAAATATGTCCTGTGCAATATTTGGGACGTCTTATATCTTATTGTTGGTAGGTGCTATAGAGTCAGCGTCAATTCATAGTGACCTACATAGAGCGGAATGAAACATTGCCCGATCCTGTGGCATCCTCACAATCACTATTTTTGAGCCCATTGTTCCAACCAGTGTCAATCCATCTCATTGAGGCTCTTCCTTCACTGACCCTCTACCAAAAATGATGCCCTTCTCCAGGGACTGCTCTCTCCTGATCCAAAGGAAGTGAGACAAACTCTCGCCATCCTTGCTTCTAAGGTATGTTCTGGCTGTTCTTCCACCAAGAGAGATTTGTTTGTTCTTCTGCAAGTCCATGGCTTATTTAATGGTCTTTGCCTAGACCATAATTCAAAGACATCAATTCTTCTTAAGACTTCCTTATTCTTTGTCCAGCTTTTCTATGCATATGAGGTTATTGAAAACACCAGGACTTTTGTCAGGCTCACCCTAGTCCTCAAATTGACATCTTTGCTTTTTAAGACTTTAAATGAATCTTTTGCAGCAGATTTGCCAAATAATATCTGTAGTTTGATTTCTTGACTGCTGCTTCCATGGGTGTTTATTGTGGATACAAGTAAAATGAAATCCTTGACAACTTCAATATTTTCTCCGTTTTTCATGGTACTGCTTATTGGTCCAGTTGTAAGGATTTTTGTTTTCTTTAAATTGAGTTGTCATTCACATCGAAGGCTTTGGTCTATGATCTTGATCAGTAAGTGCTTCAAGTCATCTTTACGTTCATCAAGCAATATTGTGTCATCTGTATATCACAGGCTGTTAGTGAGTCTTCCTCCAATCCTGATGCCCCCATTTGTCTTCATATGGTCCAGCTTCTAGGATTATTTTCTTAGCATACAGGTTGAATAAAATTTCAATTTTAAACATATTAGGACAAGACACACTAAAAAAAGCTATGTGATTCTCTGAAATTCAAATTTAACTTGGTGCCCTTAATTTTTTTCTGGCAAACCTAAAGTTGGTATAAAAATGGCATAAAAGAAAAGCTATGAGCAACTGCAAGTTCTAAAATGACTTCAAATTAATATTATAAGAAGTAATCTTGAAGTATCTTATCAATCCTTAGAAGGCAGATCAGTACCTGAGGCTTTCATTTATCCCATGAAAAGCAAGAAAAGTGAAGATGATCAATAGATTTTGTAATACAAGAAGAAAAACATAATTAAAGAAAGGGACTCAGTATTCTGAGAAAAGTCCTTTCTAAAAGTACTTTCTAAATTTTTGGTATTATAATTTTTTTTTCATTTATTAAGTCAGAGAGAGAAGAGATGATATTATTTGCCCTTGTTTTAAAACACCCTTACTTGATGAAATAAAAGGAGGATATTACAATATTGGTCCTTCTTTTTTAAGATTTTTAAAACCCAAAAGTCTTGGTACCACTTGCCTCTATTGTTATTTTTTCATCATTTGAAATTAAACGGTTTTAGGCTGGTGAGCATTAAAATAGGGAAACCCTGCTTTTTCATAACGTTCTCCTTCCATCAACTCAAGTTCACATGGTTATAGCTCCTTTTCTTCTTTAGTCCAATTGCTGCTGCACAGAATGAGTGAAAACTATTCTCCTGTTTGTAATAAAATCTGTTTAAAATAAAGAAGTCTTGCGTGCTCGTATTACTACTCATTATGTTGCACATCTTGATGAAACACATCCTTCGTAACTGCCATCTGAATTCAATTTCCTTACCTTCTCCTATGTATCTGTGTCTTAACTGATTCCTCTCATTTCACTCTTGTTCCACTACAATTTACTTTTCATAAAGTACCTCTCTGATATTTAAAAAATGCAAATCAGATAGTACCACTTTCTTATTCAAAATACTCTAGTAGCTTCTCCTCACCCTTAGAAAAAAATCCCAGTTAACAACTGTCTTAGGCTGGGTTCTCTAGAGAAGCAAACCCAGTGAAGCACATTTTATATATACATATAGAGAGAGAAAGAGAGCGAGAGAGAGATTCATAGCAAGGAAATGGCTCACACGGTTGTAGAGGCTGGGAAATCCCAAGTCCATGGGTCAGGTGTCAGGCTGGAGTCTTCTCCTGACTCACGTAGCTGCAGGAATGAAGAGCTCAAGATTGGCAGGTCAGATGGCAGGCTGCTGGCTCAAGTCCTATGAACTGGAGATCAGATGATGACAGCAGGATGCAGGATACAGAGTAAGCAAAAGCCAGTGAGATTTGCCAGAAAGTCCTTATTTATTGGATGCAGGCCACACAGCCAAGGGAACGCCCTTTCAACTGATTGGTTGCTCATAGCAGATCTCATCATAGAGATGATTACATTATATCAGATCTCATTATGGAGCTGATTACATTATATCCGATCTCATCATGGAGGTGACTATATCATTACATAGCTGCCAAATTACATTATAACTGCCAAACCACTGAGAATAATGGCCCAGCTAAGTTGGCACACAACCTTAACCATCACAACAACTATACTCCTAATAATCTGGACTCTAGCTATCTCTCCAACTATATTTCTATCAATCCCTCCCCATCTCTGTCTCTTGTTTCTCAAACAGGCTCCTAGGGCTTTCTCTCTGTAGTGCTTTGCTCTTGCCATTCTTCTCTGTGGATTTCTTTTTCCTGGGATCTTTTCATGGTCACTTTCTCACTTTAGGTCCAGGCTCTAATATCATTGCTTCAGAGACTCTTTCCTTAATCACACACACACACAAAAACAGTTGCCCTGAAGTTGATTCCCACTCATGGTGACACACTCATGGTGTGTCAGAGTAGAACAGTGCTCCGTAGGGTTTCCAGAGGTTGATTTTTCTGAAGTAGGTGGCCAGGCCTTCGTTCCAAGGTGTCTCTGGGTAAACTCAAATGCCCCATATTTTGAGTATCACCTGAGCATATTAACCATTGGCACCACCCACGGGCTTCTCCCTAATCATACTCTTTATGTAATAAGCCACGCTCTAACTCCATCCCCCAACAAGTACTTTACTTTTATCTCCTTAACTTCTTTTATTTTTCTTCAGAGTACTTGAAATACCTCAAACTAATTAATTATTTGTTGTACAAATCTCTCCATAAGAAAATTAAGAATCACTAAAAATAGCCTTGTTTCTCATATTCACGGGTTAAGCCCCATTTCCTGGCACACAGTACGTGTTCAATACATATTTGTAGAATAAGTAAACAAATTGAACATCCCTTGGCTTATGAGCCTGACCTAAGTCTCCTAAGAGGCTATATCAGAAGATAATTTGTGTAAAATAGCCCTGGTTATATTTTAAAATCATCCCTTTCCTATGAGCTCAAACTAGGACTCTTTACACTTTCCTTTCTAAGAGAATTTCTATGTTTCTTGAGAACACTGACCTGGGCTTAAGAACATCTACTCCACGAGTTATCTCCTTCAGGGGTTAAAGGGATAGTCATGCAAATTGAGCCTTACTAGCTTGTTCTATTGATCTGGCATATCTTACCAAACCAAATATGAAGTTACAGGAAACATATAACAAAAGTCCTTACTCTGAAATTCTTGCCGTATCTTTACAAATAAAAATGTAAATCTTTTTCCCCACAAATCACAATTTTTTTTTTCCAATTAATAGCAATTTCATAAAGACCCTAAAGACTTTTCTCCAACGGGGACAAAGGTAGGTTCTCAAAGATAGAAATCACACCTTCTGCCCTTAATGATTTGAAGAAATCATGGCATCACTGAATAGGCTTGAGTGGAGGGGTATTTACACACCTACCAAACCAAAAAATCCATTGCCCTTGAGTTGGTTTTGACTCATAGTGATCCTACAGGACAGAGTAGAATAGCCCTATAGAGCTTCCAAAGAGCGGCTGGAGGATTCAAACTACAAACCTTTTGGTTAGCAGTGAGTTCTTAACCACTATGCCACCAGGGCTCCTTTACACACTTATTGTTTTAAACAAATTGAAAAAAATTCAGAGATGAAGGAAGTTTCCCAGAAGTTGGTCACAATGACTTGATGAGAATCGAAAACCATGCCTAGAACATAGTAACTGCTCAATAAATATTGTAGAATAAATGAATAAAGGAACTCACTTCTTTTGAAACAATTGAAAAGCTGCAATTTTATTTAAAAGACAGTCTGGAAACTCACAAAAGATTTGTCTTGCTAAATCCAAAAGTTTATTTTAATTCTGTATCGTTCTCTACTTAACAGATGTCTTTCTCCTTGAAGTTGTCTCTTTGTTAAGCTGACACTGCACCAGACTGAGCAGCTTTTCATCCTTTCTGGTTTTTTTCCTACTCTATTCCTTTTGATTGCCTCTCCCTCTCCTATTAGCCCATACATCTAAGTTTCTCTATGGCTGTGTATATACCCATGAACCTTCAAGTTCACTCTCGCAGGAAGTTCATAAATTTTCATAGCTTCAAATATTTCCCCTCTGCTGATGACCCAAATATCATTTCCAGCCTTTACTATTCAATGAAGCATCAGTTCCAAGACTCAAAAATCCTGCTGCCACATTTCTGATCCCAAAGAAAAAAAGTTTTCGAGAATTCACAATTACTACTTTACCTTCTAAGCCGTACTTTGGCAACTCTACCTAGGTTTTAAAGTTTGCTTTTCCAATTGTATTTTCCAGTATTCCCCAGTATGAATCCTCTCATGCTGAAGTCAAGATGACTTCTCATGGTAACTTCCAAAGTCTTCTCCATGTCTACTTTTATAATTCCTCACTAAATAACGGAATCCAGTAGAGGTTAAAAATCAGCTCAAGGGATGATTTGGTGATTAAGTTCCAAAACCAAAACCAGTGCCATTGAGTCAATTCCAGCTCGTAGAGACCTTATAGGACAGAGTAGAACTGCCCCGTAGAGTTTCCAAGGAGAGCCTGGTGGATTCAAATTGCCAACCCTTGGGTTAGCAGCCATAGCACTTACCCACTATGCCACCAGGGTTCCCGTGATTAAGTTAGAGGGGCAAAAATAAATAACACCAAGCATACCAGGAGGAGAATGGGATTTCTGTCTAAGGGGGTGTCCCCAGAAAAATGCTGTCCCTAGGCTTTGTTCCAATAATATGAGATATTCTGGGGTTAGAATTCAAGATTGTATCTGTAGCCCTATTCAGTTATTAGATCATTTTCATCTGAATATAGTCACTTAAGATAATCTACTTTTTTTTTTAATCGAATCACATGCACAATCTTACAATTGTTCAGTCTGAGTCCACTGTTCTGCAAAGGTTTCACTGGCAGAGAGGAAAATACGCACGATGAAAGTCTGCGTTGTCATGACATGTTTACTACACACAATAAGCCAGATTAAGTAAAAAAAGAATAACTTTAGATGTGATATAAAGAAGATGCCTTTTGACATCAGTAAAATTACAGGTTTCATATGTATAACGTGGAAAAACTAAAATATGTTTTATTTAAGCTGTGCGTACCTGTAGTTTAGATCATTACAGGCACAAGAAAACTTAAAGCATACTGTAAATGAAATATTCTTTTCTTTTGGAAAAGAATTAAAATAATGAATGCTACTTTTGACATTTCTATCACTTAAACCAAAACAACCATTTGAAGCAAACCTTTGCTGGCGTGACTTCATCCTTAGCCATTGCTGAGTATCTCCAAAGTGTACCTGGAGACATTGACTGGTCAGCACGTGGCAAGTGGCAACTATGACCACTCCTAGGCTCTGTCCCCAGATCTGGTTGGCTAATATACACTTTTAATTGTTCTACTCACTTGGGGGGGGGGAAAAACCCTTCTAAGGGTGGGAAAAATACCTCATTTTATAAATCTAGACTCAGAGAAAAGTCTCTTCTCAGTGAGGAAGTAGTAACTGCAAGTATTGTGGTAGTGCTTATTCCTGATGGAAAAGGGGCTCGTAAAGCCAGGCCAGGCCTACTGCTTGTCTTGGTCAGGCTATATGATGCCATGTACGTTTATCTCTTCCACTGTACTGTGTGGATCATGACACAATAAAGAACTGGAAATAGACTTGTGTGTCTGTGTGTGTGACAGAGATAAAGACAGTACCCATGCACATGTGTGCGTATTCAAGAATGCGCTATGGAGATGCATGTTTAAGTAGAAGTAAATTCAGGGGTAGTACATTGGTGGTTCATTGGTAGAATTCTTGCCTTCCATGATGAAAACCCAGGTTTGGTTTAAGGCCAGTGCACCATTGGCGCTGTCACCACCCATCTGTCAGTGGGGGCTTGCATATTGTTATGGCACAGAGCAGGTTTCAGCAGAATATCCAGATTAAAAAGGACTAGGAATAAAGGTTTGGTGATCTACTTCTGAAAATCAGCCACTGAAAATCCTATGGATCACAATGGTTCAATCCTCAACCAATCAAGAGGATGGTGCAGGACCAGGCGACATTTGATTTTATTACGCATGAGTTTGCCATGAGTTGGGGACTGACTCAATGGCAGCTAACAAGAAAAACAATAGCAGCAACAGAATTAGTAGCCTAAGGTCATAAGTGTCAACAAACCCAAAGATTTGGGAAAGTTTGAATGCACTAACACTGAAGAAATGCAACTTTTTTTTTCTTTTAATTAGTTTACTTCATTTTTTAAAGTAGCTTTAAGTTTACAGAAAATATGTGCAGAAAGTATGAAGAGTTCTCACTCAGCCTCTCTGTCCCCTACACAGTTTCTCTTATTATTAACATTTTGCATTGTTGTTGTTGTTAGGTGTCATCAAGTTGATTCTTAATCATAGTGACACAGTAGAACTGCCCCATAGTGCTTCCTAGGCTGTAATCTTTACAGGAGTGAACCCTAGTGGTGTAGTGGTTAACAGCTACAGCCGCTAACCAAAAGGTCAGCAGTTTGAATCCACCAGGCTCTCCTTGGAAACCCTGTGGGGCAGTTCTACTCTGTTCTATAGGGTCACGATGAGTTGGAATTGACTCAGCAGCAATGGGTTTGGTTTTTCTTTTCTCCTACTGGTGGGTTCGAACCACTGACTTTCCAGTTGGCAGCTAAACACTTGACCATTGTTCCAACAGAGCTCCTACATATTTGTTACAGTTGGTGAACCAATATCGATACATTATTATTAAGAAAAATCTACACTTTACATTGGGGTTCCTGGTGGCATAGTGGTTAAGTGCTATGGCTGCTAATCAAGAGGTCTGCAGTTCAAATCTGCCAGATGCTCCTTGGAAACTTTACAGGGCAGTTCTACTCTGTCCTATAGGTTCACTATGAGTCCAAGTTGACTCGGCAGCAGTGGGTTTGGTTTTTTGTTTGTTTGTTTGTTTATACTGTACATTAGTATTTACTCTTTGCATTGTACAGTTCTATGGGTTTTGACAAATACATAATGACATGTGTTGTGGATTAAATTGTGTCCCCCCAAAATATGTGTTGTAAATCCTATTCCCTGTACCTGTGGATACAATCCCATTTGGAATAGGGTTTTCTTTGTTATGTTAATGAAGTCACATCAGTATAGGGTGTGTTTTAAGCCAATTAGTTTTGAGATATAAAAAGAGCAGATTAAACACAGAAGCAAGGAATCATAGATGGGAGAAGATAAATACCAGGCCACATGAAGATCGCTGAGGAACCCAGGAACAGAAGCTGAAAGAGACAACGGTTTTCTCCAAGAGTGGACAGCGATAGTCTTCCCTAGAGCAGGCACCCTGAGTTGGGACTTTTAGCCACCTTAATGGAGAAAAAAAAAAATTGTGTTTTATAAAGCTACCCATTTGTGGTATTTCTGTTATAGCAGCACTAGGAAACTAAGCCTCACATATCTATCATTACAGTACCACATGGGATAATTTCAATGAACTTCAAATGCGTTATGCTTCAACTATTCATCCCTCCCCCTCTCCCTGAACCACTCTCCCTGATGATTCCTCATCTTTTTCCTGTCTATTCACCTAAAGGTTAGCAGTTCAAACCCACCCAGCGGCACTGTTGAAGGAAGGCCTGATGATCTCTTTCCACAAGTATTACAGTCAAGGGAACATTGTGGACAGCTCTACACTGTAATACTTGGGGTCACCATGAGCCCAAATTGACTCAAAACCAATGAGCTTTACAGTTTTGCCTTTTTCAAAATGTCTTGTAGTTGGAATTATACAGTATGTAGCTTTTCAGACTGGCTTCTTTGACTTAGCAATATGTATTTATGGTTTCCCCACATCTTTTCATAGTTTGATAGTTCAGGAGAAATGCAACTTCTGTTTTTTAAAAATATTCATATTTTTCCTCAAAAAGTTCAGGAAATAATCAGACACAGAAATATAGTACCTACGTAAGAAGAAAGAAGTCACTGTTTTCAATGTAAATACTTGCAAAACACAAAAATTTCTTTGCATGATAAGGTAAGAATCTAATTCATCCATTTCAAAATCAAGCTCTAAGCACTGGGTTAAGACATGAACCAGTTTTATTTTTTTCAGTAACCACCAATATTGAACCATGCATTCCAGCTCAGTAAAAGCAACATTTGTTAATAATTATTTGACCGAATCCTATTAATCATCAGCCACTTTCAGTTATTCAACAGTCTCATCTTGGTTTATCAGACTCATCCCTACTCATTTTAAAGCATTTCATATTCTGAAAAATCTTCTCCTTTCCCCCTTGTTAGGTATGAGCTGAAGTTCTAATAGCTACAAGATGGGGTGGGTTTTATGTGGTTCTCACGCTACTTCCCACTCCCTTTTCTTGGTGCTAACTTCTCCAGTGTTGATGAGGGGAGAAGAAAGAAAACACAGGTACCTTCTTACCTGACACAAACCCTTTTCCCTCCCCAGCCACAGTTGCCTATGCCCACCATTCTAATACCCTGTCTACGGGCACAATGTGGAGAGATGATGGCTCACTTCTGACCAACACTCTTAGGTTTTGGCAAATGCTTGAGAGTTTATTTGTACTCTTCTATTTTTTTTTTTTTTTTATTCTAGTAGAGGAGACCCTGGGGCATAGTGGTTTAGAGTTTGGCTGCTAACCAAAAGGTTGGCACTTCAAATCCACCAGGCACCCCTTGGAAACTCTATGGGGCCGTTCTACTCTGTCCTATAGGGTCACTATGAGTCGGTATTGACTGGATGGCAATGGGTTTTATTTTTTTAATTCTAGCAAAGCCCCTTCCCTGGGTGATGCAAACAGTTAACTTGCTCAGCTGCTAACCAAAATGGTAGAGGTTGGAGTCCACCCAGAGGCACCTTGAAAGAAAGTCCTGATGATCTACTTCTGAAAAATCAGCCATCGAAAACCCTGCAGAGCATAGTTCTACTCTGACACACATGGGGCCGCCATGAGTGAGAATCATCTCAATGGCAACTGGTTAGCAAAGCCCTAGCAGGTGGGTGGTCTCAAGTAGCAACCCTCTTTGCAGTGGTCCCAGCAAAACTGGAGACCTCAGTGAGATCTGGTCTAGGTTCCTTCTAGGGCCTGGAGCAGCTACAGGCTCCATCTCGGACACTGCTTGGAAAATGGGAGCTCCTAGCAGAGTAGCGCGGCATCCTCGCATCTAGCCCTTTCTCTGCCCAGCCTTTTCAAACACGCTTTCTCACAGTTCGCTTCTCTTCTGCTCCATCAGCACAAGGCCCACGAACAAACAGATTTCTGACCAGAGAATGCAACACTAGTCTTACCTTCTTGCAATTTCCCCAGATTGCTTAGCTTGGGGAGAGGAAAGCAGCCGTTACTTATCAGAAGAACGAGGTTGTATCTATGCATTAGGCAGTATTGCAGGAATCAGGGAATATCCTGCTTTCACTTACCAAGACAGACTTTCTAAGACTGACGACACATCTTTTTTTTTTTCTTTATTTTGTCCTATAAAGTTTCCATGACTTTATATAAAACAATTTGTAGCCCTTGGCATCTTAGTATTTTTATAACCAAGAAAGGCAGAGGTATGCACTTCTGGAAAAACAGTAAGATCTGAAGTTCAGCAGGCATGTGATTTTATAATAATGTCAAAGGACAAAACAACTGTAACTTTTAACCCTTCATGTTTGCAACGATGATTCCAGACAGTTGCATTACTTGACTTTCAATCTCTTTTTAAAAAGCTCAGTCTTGAGGTTTGATTCCTGAGGGAGGGAAAACTACTTCATGCATCTCCAAGCAGTATGGCATTAAATGTCTCACTTCCTTCCCATTGTTTGGGTTAGCTGGTCAACACTCAGGGCCGACTGTGAACTGCCTGGGGAGCTTGAGAGAGGTTGACTATTGGGTTTCATCTCTAGCTTCACGTGAAGCATCTGCAAATAATCAAGATACAAAAAGAGGCTCAGAGTGGGGGCAGCCTTCAGGATTTAACTAAACCTTCCTCTGAGCCACATTTCTTTGTTTACATTCATTCCTGCTCTGAAGGCCAACTTCCTGTCATAAAGCTGCATACCACATTTGAGTGTCTAGAAAATAGTGTGGCTCAAGCCATTGTAACTCTGGGAACACACTTCAAATAACTATTGTCTTTAAAGGGTATGTAATAAAATTCAGCATCTTACCCTAACTTTCACAATCCAAATCCTTTTCATATAGTCACATGCATTCACGCTTATATAGACAGGGAAACGAGTGCTATTTTCTGAACAAAAATATTTGTCAGTACAGGCCTTGTTTGTAGTCTCTAAAGTGACATAGCACAAAGACTGAAAAGGAACATAACTTATTTTTCAAAAGTGATAAATTTCTGAGCAAAGACGCTATGACCAGTCCCATACGGTATGAATTGCAACAATATACGTTTCTCAAATAATTCAAGCTCTGTACCTCCTTCGATTCCTTTAGTAAATTGTCCTTAATTAGTTATTTTCCAACTTGTAGATCTTCTATATCTATCTTTTTTTTTCAAAATATTACTCAGTATTTTCTCTATCCTGATATTTCATTTTCTCCTTCCCTCCACGAATCTCTTAGTTAGCTTTTCCAGGTGGTATCTATTTTTAGCATATACTCAAAATACATAGTTACAGTTCTTTTCCACTGTGCTATCCCACAGATATAAATCATGAGGTTCAGTTTCAAGTCCACAGCTAGATCTAATTCAGATTTAATTAGATCAGGTCTCAACTCCTCTCCAGAACCTGTTCTTTCAAGGTCACCAATGACCTCTTTGCTATTAAATCTAAAAGTAATGGGCAGCTTTTGCTGTTTTTTTATTTTATATATATATATATATATATTTTTTTTTTTTGAAACCCTGGTGGCATAGTGGTTCAGTGCTACTGCTGCTAACCAAGAGGTTGGCAGTTTGAATCCTCCAGGCACTCCTTGGAAACTCTATGGGGCAGTTCTACTCTGTCCTATAGGGTAGCTATGAGTCGGAATTGACTCGATGGCAGTGGCAGTGGGTTATATATATTTTATTTTATTGTGTTTTCATTGTATTATACTCTGTAGAATTTGGTTCTGTTGACAATATGCTCCTTGAAACCTCATCCTCCCTTGGATTCTGTGATTATTATTTCTGTGTTAATAACCTTTGTGGGCTCTTCTTCTATAATACATTAAATGTTGGAGTTTTTCTAGGGTCCCATTCTTAGACGTTACTTCTTCTAATCTGCACGTGGTCTCTATTCCCCTAGGCTTTAACTACACCATAGATTCTGAGGATCCCCAAATCTGCATATATAGATCATGGTTCTCTCTCACTTATTGCATTCTTGTAGTGGCCAATTCCTATCAAGCTTCCCTCCAAATCTCACTTGAATCTATGATTTAGCTTCATATCCAGTAAGAGAAATGGTATAATACAGAGGGCTCAATATTCCTACTCCCTATGTATAAATCCTGGCTTTGTCTCCTTCTAACTGTATAACCATGGATGGGTGGATTACCTAATTCCTATAAAAAATCAAAAAAACAAACCCGTTGCCATCGAGTCGATTCCGACTCATAGTGACCCTATGAGTAACCGCTATAAAAAAAAAAAAAAAACTTTTTTTTTTTTTAACCACGGGTAAATTACTTAATCCCACTGTACCTCATCTTCCTCATCAGCAAAATGAAGGTGGAAAGACTAGCTTACATAGTTATTTGAGTACATCTGAAAGATTTCAACCTGAGCATAGCACATAGTAAACATTCAAAAATGTGTACTGATGTTACTGTTAGCATTGTTGTTGTTAACTGCCATCGAGTTAACTCAGACACATGATGTTCCCAGATGTGCAGAGTAGAACTGCTCCAAAGTGTTTTCAAGGCTATGACCTTTTGGAAGCAGATCACCAGGCTTGTCTTTCCAGGCACCTCTGGGTGGGTTCCAATAGCCAACCTTTTGGCTAATACTCCAGCGCTTAACCATTTTCATCACCCAGGAACCATATTACCGCCATTGCTGTTGTATGCTGTCAAGTCGATTGTGACTCATAGTGAATTCAAGTCACCATTAATTCTTATCTGAATGATTGTAATAACACTGTAATAACAACCTAACTGGTCCCCCCCCATCTTCCCATCTTTGCTATTTTGAAGTTAATCCTCCACACAGTAGTTAGTCTGATTTCCCTAAAGCCCAAACCAAAAACCAAACCCACTGCAGTCCAGTCAATTTTTACTCATAGAGACCCTATGGGACAGAGTAGGACTGCCCCATAGGGTTTCCAAGGAGCACCTAGTGGATTCAAACGGCTGACTTTTTGGTTAGTTGCCTAGCTTGTAACCACTGTGCCACCAGGGCTTCGATGTTCCTCTAGTGTGATCATATCTTTTCAGTGTATGAAATTCTGGAGTAACTCTTCTTAATTTTCACAATATAATGCTAATAAATCACACTCTACATGATATGATTCCTCCCAACCTCTTGAACCTAATTCTCTGATTTAGAAGAGGTTGGGGGACATCAGATCCACCCTCCAACATTCAACCAGCAATTATGAGCCCGTATGTTCAACTTCTCAGTAAGAGAATTATTTTTACTTTGGCAAAGATTTCTTTTTGACTTTTTCTTAAATTACATTCTGACAAATAGGCAGGTTGAAAGTGTGATTTAATAATTTTTATAATGTGATTTAATAATTTTTCTGATGTCATTTAATAATTTTTGTGATGTGATTTAATAATTTTTGTGGGGCAGCCAGATTATACCTTGAGGCAGGGAATTTAAAATACAAATATTATTATACACCTTCAATGTGTGGCCACCTATCATTTATATTCTTTATTTGTCTGACTCCTTTTCATTTTGTTCTTGGTATTTCTTTCATTTGACATTGTCATGCTTCACTATACTGCAAGCAATAACCATGGAAGTGAAATAAATTGATTGTGTTCAACAGAGAGAGAGTAGGTGGTAGAGGTAATTAAGTACAGAGGTAAATCTTGCTAAGAAACCAAAATTGACCTTTTTTTCTGTGCTCCTGAAACTTTAATTACTCCACTTGGAAAGCGATATTTACTTAAGGAAAAAAAAAGGGAGGGAGGTGGCAGAGACAGCCCAGTATGCATTACACTAACTCGAACTCCAGAAACTGGGCAATGAAAATAATCATAATTTAGTGTTGACAGTGACTGAAAATGCAGATAAAAAAATAATTGAATAATTAAAACAGTCTTTTGGAACATTGCTGTCTTCGTGTGTACCACAATAAATAGTTTCAGACTGTCCAAAGGAATACAGGAATAATATGTTTTCATGTTCATTATGGACAATTTATATAGTGTATTTTTACTTAAACTAACATCTTGCAAGTTCAAAGTAGTGTTGTGTATTTCTGTTACTTTATAGAGAATAAAAGAGAAGCAGAAAAAGAGCGATTTCACAAGAACAAAGCACGTGTTGGAAGGCTAAAGCACGTCTATACCAATTTCTATTTACTTTCAAAAGAAAGTATTGATTTACTTCTGGTTAGTGGACTTGACATATAATTCTTGGGGCCAAATACAACCAAACACTTTGCGGGACACGCTAGCAGGGGCAGGGGTCTGGGGACCGTGGTTTCAGAGGACATCTAGGTCAATTGGCATAAAAATGTTTAAGAAGATGTTCTACATCCCATTTTGGTGAGTGGCATCTGGGGTCTTAAAAGCTAACAAGCAGCCCTCTAAGATGCATCAGTTGGTCCTAACCCACCTGGAGCAAGGGAGAATGAAGAACACCAAAGACACAAGCAAAATGTTAGCCCAAGAGACAGAAAGGGCCTAAGCCTGAGACCAGAAGAACTAGATGGTGCCAGGCTACCACCAATGACCACCCTGACGGGGAACACAACAGAGAGTCCCTGGCAGCACAGAAGAAAAGTGGGGTGCAGCCCTCAAATTCTAGTAAAAAGTGCAGATTTAATGATCTGACTGAGACTGCAGGGATCCCGGAAGACATGGTCTCCAGACTCTCTGTTAGTCCAAAATGAAAACCGTTCCCAAAGCCAACTCTTCCAGACATAGACTGGACTATAAGACATAAAATGATCCTTGTGAAGAGTGTGTTTCTTAGCTGAAGTAGATGTGTGAGACTAAACGGACAGCTCTCATCCAAAGGCAAGATGAGAAGCCAGCAAGGGACAGGAGCTGGTTGAATGGACAAAGGAAATCCAGGGTGGAAAGGCAGAGCAACTAGGGTCACACAATGTGTGTATAAATTTTTGTATAAGAAACTAACTTGAACTATAAACTTCCACTAAAAGCACAATTAAAAAAGAAAGTCCTGGGCCAATTTTATCAAATTAAATAATATAATCTTTAAAATGTAATTGCAGTATTTTCTGTCCAATTTTTCAGACGAATAAAAACAATGCAGTTTGGTTGTATCAGTATTTTTAGGTATTTAAGCAAAAATATTGCATAGATTTACTTCCTCACTAGAGTTACTTATACGAGTTTATTTTTAAATATGACCTAAAGCACAATTGCAGAAAACTATTATTCCCAAGGTGATGTTTGCATTACACGTTTGTTTTCCCAGGATTACATGGCATGATTGTTGGCAACTTTCTATATTACCATGTTCCTTTTGGTCATTGAAAGTTTCTCAAATTATTTGAACAAGTGAGATTTAGAAGTAATATTTTCATGCCATTTGCAAAAAAAAAAAAAAAGCAACTAAGGACTTCTCTCTTTGTTTACACGTGTTATTTAGCGCAGCCATGGTATGATTTCTCACGTTTGAGAACATCGATTCGGCTGCAACCGCAGAGTAGTGGGAGCGCCAGCATCAAGCAGCTTGCCATGAGGGTGCTGCTTCATCAGTCCCCCATAATTGAGACCCGGGAACTGTCAGCAGAACTGCCTCAAAGTGTGCTTGGTGGAAGGCAGATAAGTGGTCCCCCAGGTAAGGAAGACGCAGACAATAAAGGTTTACGGACTGCAAGCAACACCTTAATTGTGTTGGAATGTGACCAGGAAGTCGATGCCCTTCTCGGCGGTAAAATGAAGTTTAGGTTAAGCGTGTGCTTAATCTGTACCCTTAGAAACTTCAGAGCAGACACCAACACAACATTAATATTTGATCATCTTTAATATTTCAAAAGTCTTAGTTTGAAACAACCGAGATGCTCATGAAACATAATTATCTTCCTGAGTGTTATGTTCTTAGGCTATAAGTGGGTATGGAATTTTCCAGATTTAATGAAATACACTGCATATAAAGTGGCACCGTGGTTAAAAGCAACAGCTGCTACCCAGAAGGTCGGCAGTTTGAATCCACTAACAGCTCCTTAGAAACCCTACGGGGCAGTTCTAGTTTGTCCTATAGAGTGGCTATGAGTTGGAAATGACGGCAACAAGTTTGGTTGGTATATAAGGGGAACTGCCACATATCAAAATAGCCTGTTTTACTCTAATCCATACAGTCTAGCTCCTTTGCTCATTTCCTTTGCTGTATTTTCCACCAATTTACGTTATGCACTGTTTATATAGGGAAACCCTGGTGGCCTAGTGGTTAAGTGCTAAGGCTGCTAACCAAAGAGTCGGCAGTTCGAAGCTGCCAGGCGCTCCTTGGAAACTCTATGGGGCAGTTCTACTCTGTCCTATAGGGTCGCTATGAGTCGGAATCGACTCGACGGCACTGGGTTTTTCTGGGACTGTTTATATGTGTTTTTATCTTTCAAGATCTTTCTTACCCATTAGACTGTAAGTCTTCTGAAGTCAGGGTCCATGCTTGCCTTGGTTTATTACTATACAATCAAAAACCAGTGGAGTCTCTGGAATTGGAAGGATGAAATTAATACCATTGAATGGATTTACACTGTTAATATTGAAAGGGGTGAGGAAGAAGATAAGATTGTGCTATTTGTTTAAATCATACTACATGCAGTAATCACTGCCCATAGAATATGCCAAACACAGTTTTGCTTTTACTATATAAATATAGTAAAGCAAAGATGCCTTTGTAAAAATTCTTATATTGTTATTATGAAAGATAACAATAAAAAATGAAGCTATTTTTACCACATAAAATGACAAAAAAAAAACTAGCATTTAAAACATCTAAAATATTTACACTCAGAATTTCAAATATCAACAACATATTTCTAGAATATTTTCTGATGTCCTTTGATAAACAGAAAAAGATATACAGAAAACTAATATGGTTGTGTCCTTAGTACAAAAACATAAAACTGCTAATGCACCATTATTTTAGGTTTACATACTTTCACTTGTCTGGTCCCAACTGTGACAAATAGCATGAGTTTGTAAAATGACTGGCTAGGGAAAGGGACAAAATATGTGGTTAGAGAATACAGAAGAATAAGCAGGCCTCCACAGGCATTAAATGCATGGCTTTCATTGTGTTAACCCAGTGCCGCTCGAGGCTTATCCCAATGGAGCGAAGCAGCAAGGATTTAGGGGTCTGTTTCTTTTCTCACACCACATCCTTTATAGCTCATCATTGCACTCTACTTTTTCATGGGATTGCAGCTTGAAAATTCCACAACTTTCCAGTCTTAGAATTAATGTAAACTCCAAAGCACAACTGACTCCTTAGTATAAGCATACGTTCAAGACCATTTCCTAATATAGAAAAGATATGCTTTCTGTTTCAATTATATTCTGTTCCATTTGGCTATTTTCCTTTGGAGCACCCTAGAACCTTATTTGAATGTGGACAGCTCTCAAATATTTACATGGGAATATAAATAAAAATTAACCCTGTCTTCTTTTATAAATCTAGTGCTACCATTACTCCTGCCTCTTCCACCATCATTTTCCATTTTTCTTACTTGCTGCATCCAAAATTCTTGAATTCAGAGGTGTTCTTTTTTTCTCGCAAAGATAGTACTAAAAGTTTGCAAGTTTTTCCTTAAAGATCAGTTCATTTAACTCACTCCCATGCCTCTTTGATAACATTTAGTGCCTGTTATTTTTTTTATGGCTTGAATTGTGTCCCCCAAAACTATGTGTCAACTTGGCTAGGCCATGATTCCCAGTATTGTGTGATTGTCCACCATTTTGTCATCTGATGTGATTTTCCTATGTGTTGTAAATCTTAACCTCTATCGTGTAATGGAAACCCTAGTGGCATAATAGTTAAGAGTTTGGCTGCTAACCAAAAGGTAGGCAGTTCAAATCCACCAGGCACTCCTTGGAAACTCTAGGGGGCAGTTCTACTCTGTCCTATAGGGTTGCTATGAGTCAGAATATACTCGACAGCAATTTTTTTTTTTAATGATATTAATAAGGCAGCATTACAGACAGTTATGTTAATGAGGCAGGACTCAATCTATAGGATTAGGTTGTATCTTGATCCAATCTTTTTTTTGAGCGGAGGGGGCCCTCACTGTCACCAAATAGTAAGAGCCAGGAGTGGACTGTGTCCTTTGGACCTGGGGTCCCTGCACTGAAAAGCTACTAGACCAGGGGAAGATTGATGACAAGGACCTTCCCCCAGAAAGAGCAGAGAGAGAAGGCCTTCTCCTGGAGCTGGAGCCCTGAATTCAGAGTTTTAGCCTCCTTAACTGTGAGAGGAGCACTGGTGGCTCGGGTGTTAAGAGCTTGGCTTAATCAAAATGTCGGCAGTTCAAATCCACCCACTGCTCCTTCGAAACCCTATGGGGGCAGTTCTACTCTGTCCTATAGGGTCACTATGAGTTGGAATCCACTCAGTGGTAACGGGTTTGGTTTTTGGTTTTTTGATAACTGTGAGAGAACTAACTTCTGTTCATTAAAGCCATCCACTTGTGGTGTTTCCGTTATAGCAGCACTAAGATAGTACCTAAAACGATGCCTGTACATAGTAATTGCTCAGTAATTATCTTATGACTATCTGTTGAATAAATGATCAGATAAGTTGAATTCACCTACTTTCTGAAAAAATTTCATGTGTTTAGACACACACATACACTAACACAGAGAGAGAGAATACCACTACTGTGGAAAACAGATATCACTCCAAAGTCACCATAGTAGATATGCTGTGAAAGGTATGTATGTAATACAGTATGCTTATATATGGCACCTTGGAGAATAAGGATATTGATTCTTCATTGCAAGGTTTTCTTATTGAATCTAGATGATCTAAATGAAATGAATTGAGAGGGCCAAATAATAAATAATATTTCAAGAAGAATGCACATCATAAGCCTAGAGTTGCTACAGTATTTTGGAAAAATGGTAAAAAAAAGTAACATGAAACTTTAGTGCACAAAAAACTGCAGGACCCTTGAAAGTCACTCACCTTATGATTTAACATGAATCATTAGGAAGTCATAATCAAACAGGGATCTCTTTGCTCTAACAGTATACTTGCCAAAATACTTAGCTTTCAAAGAAAAGGCTAGAAAAATAGTGTGTGAGGTGGCAGAAAGAATGAACATTTTTTTTTCCAGAGGAATTTTAGTTTTAATTTTATCATTAATGAAACTCAGTCAAATATATTATTTCTACTTTGAAAAAAATAATAAACCAAGAAAAAGGGAAAAGATAAAAATATCTGAGCTTTTAGCACAATTCCATTTTTTAAATTCTCCCTTCGTATACAAAATCTATTTATCTTCAGACATAAAACACACCCTATTATATTTCATCTCAGAAACTCAAATATAACTTTTAAAGACCAATATTTTATTTAGATGAATGTGGGACTTACATTTCCAAATTACTGTTAAAAGGATTTTTTTAGATTTAAATATCAGAAAGCTCAAAGTAGTCTACATTTTGTATAGATACCTCAAGAATTTGATTTCTGTTTACAAGGCTATAAAATCTGTTTGAAGTGACCACCACTGTTGTGGTATTGTGGCTACCAGTTTATTATAACTTAATTTCCTATAATTGGCTAAAGTGTCAAACATTTTCTCTGGTGTCCATTGCTCTTTTTTACTATACTAAAAATGGCCAAAGAAACCATTCTAACTGAGTTAAAGATGGCTACTCTTCCTAATGGAGCCCTGGTGGTGCAGAGGCTAAGAGCTTGGCTGCCAACCAAAAAGTTGGCAGTTTGAATCCACCACCCGCTCACTGGAAACCCTATGGCGCAGTTCTGCTCTGTCCTATAGGGTTGCAATGAGTCAGAATTGACTCAGTGGCAATGGTTTTTTTTTTTTTTTGGGGGGGGGTTACTCTTCCCAATGGCATTATAGGTTGTTTTAATTTGCTATACTCAAAAAAAGAAAAAAGATAATCTTATTCATTTTTTTAAACATTATTTTACTTTTTATGAAATTGAGGAAAATTCATGACTCTTTGCTTCGCCTGGACCTGTCCCTGAGTGCTCCTCTTCTCCAATTCTCCCAGAACTCACTTTATGTCCCAGAGCAAAACCTCTACTGGCCCTATTATGGCTGAAAGCCTGCAATGACCACATTCTGTCCACTTTCTACCCAGCACCTACTCAAGACTATGATGATGTTCTGGCAACAGAACCAATTTTTTCATGCTGTATGCTTCATATTTCTTAATCAATATCAACAAAACATAATTTTACTCTGGAAAAGCAGAAACCATGAAATCTTTCTTCCTGTCCCATGTAGGCACTGGCTGGAACAGGCATCATATAACCTGAATTAGCTTCATCTTTAGGAGACAGAATTTTGAGCTTTGTCTCAATGATGCAGGGCAGCATTTCTGTGTGTGCACACAACATTCCCCTTCTATAGGATCTTCATAGATGCCTAGGAGAAAAGAAAATACTGTTGTTTTACAAATAATAATAATTAGGTTTGAAAAGATGGAGTATATGAAGTTAAGCCAAGTGTACTTACTGCAGGGATCTTGGAGGCTTTAAAACTTCAGTGTGCAGGGTCAGTCCACAGAGCATATTGAGCTCTGTGGGAGATCCAACTTTCATTTCTTTTACCCAATCTCCACTCCTCTCTGATGATGAGTCAGCATCAAAGACAACTCTTTTCACTCCTGAAGAGTGGGTGGGATACTGACTCAACCACATTTTCTAAGAGTAAGATTTTCAAAGAAAATGAGAGAGTACACATGGATATAATCCATACCATTTCTCTTCCCCCTTCCAACTCTCTAAGCCTACTATAAAGTGTTTACCATTAAATGGAAAATCATAATCCTGAATATTGAGTTTTGCCAAGAAATATTTTCCTGACTTAAGGAGGCATGACATAGGCTGCTTTAAGAGCTGGACCCAGAAAGTGGCTTTCTCTTACTTTGTCTCTAGGTAAGAAGGGTGTGATTAACCCTGATACTAGATTCTAGGCTCTGTATGGCCCAACTCAACTTACTCAAGTTTTTCACTAAGATTTTAGGGAACACTGTAGTTAACAATAATACACTATTTTATTTTCCTCCTGCATATAATTGTCTTAAAGACTTTATGAATAAAAATTGTTTTGACTGAAGACAGATCTAAAATACTCCAAGTTGTTTTTGTTAATTGTTAAGTCAGCTCTGACTCATGGTGACCTTATGTATAACAGGACAAAATGTCGTCAAGTCCTGCACCATCTTCCTGATCATTGGTATGTTTGAATCCATTGCTGTAGCTATTGTGTCAATCTGTCTCACTAAGGTTTTCCCTAATTTTTGCTGATCCTTTACTTTATCAAACATGATGTCTTTTTCTAGTGCTTGGTCTTTCCATCCTTGCTTTTAAGGAGCATTCTGCTTGTATTTCTTCTAAGACCGATTATGGGTACTACTGGCTAAAAACATCTTAATATTATTTGAGTATCAGTCCTTAAATACATCCTTTCTTCCATATTTAACATTTGACAGAGAACTTAAAAAATGTAACATTTCTAATCACATTTTTTTTAGTTCTTTTTTTTTTTTTTTTTTTTGAGCTTATGTAATGACTGCTCATGGATTGTGTAGTCAAATAGTGTAGAATTCAAATGTTGGCTCCACTACGTACAAACTAGGTGGTCTTCATTTATTTTTAAAACCTTTTTGGGCTTCAGTTTCCTAAAATATAAATAGGGGTAATTAATACCTACCTCATGACTTTTTTTTTTCATGATGTTATTTCAACCAACGATTGAAACAGTATATGTAAAGTTGCTAAGAGAATACATGGCATGTCATAAGTGCTAGATAAATTGTAATAACTATAATTTTCCGCTCTTATAATTGCCTCAGGGAGCCAAGGTGATGTAGTGGTTAAGTGCTCAGCTGCTAACCAAAAGATGGGCTGTTCAAATCCACCAGCCAATTTATGGGGGAAAGATGTGGCAGCCTGCTTCCATAAAGATTAAACCTTTGCTATAGAGTTGATCCTGACTCATAGTGACCCTATACAGCAAAGTAGAACTACCTCATAGGGTTTCCGAGGAGCAGGTGGTGGATTCAAATTTCTGACCTTTTGGTTAGCAACCGAGTTCCTAACCAATGCACCACCATGGCTCCTGCATAAAGATTACAGCCTTGGAAGCTCTATAGGGCAGTTCTACTCTATCCTGTAATGTCACTATGAGTCAGAATTGACTAGAAGGCAATGGATTTTTTTTTTTGTTGTTGTTGTTTTGTTTTTCCTTTTTTGGTATAATTGCCTTACCATGTAGCAAGCAGATCAAATCATATCATGTCCCTGCTTAATACTCACTGGTTTTCACAATCACCCTTAGAAGAGATTTCAAAGTTTCTGGAAACTACTTATAAACTTGACCCTTCCTACCTTGCTGCCTCTGTTCTGTGCCACTTTTCTCCTTGGTAAATCTTTCTGCTTCAACTGTTTTTTTACCAAACCAAGGCATTTTTACCTATTCTTATTTCCTAGAATTCTCATCCTTAAAATTTTCATATGGTTGCATCCTTCTTGCCATTCAAGTCCCAGTTCAAATATAATTCTTATACATCTAAGTACACCATAGTTTTCCTCATGGCACTTCCCACCAGTTGAAATTTTCTTACATATTTTATTGTTTACTTGTTTGTTGCCTAGATTCACCATTAGAATGTAAGCTTATTGGTGTAGAAAATGTCTCTTAGAATAGTATTTGGCACATGGTAAATGCTCAATAGATGTTTGCTCAATCAAATATTGGAGTAAACTGTGGCCATTATTAGTGATTTTGCTGTGAGTTTGGCCAGCACCAGAAGTTGTGAATATTCTGGTATCTGATGTTAGAGGGAGGTGCCTGGGAGATAGCTGAAAGATCATTAGTCGGCAATCCAACTTCATTCTTATAATAAATTCTTATCTTACACAATCCATATTTTAGTAAAGACAAGGAAAAGGACAAAGGTGGGACATGATGCACTAATACACATTCATGACTGGCAGCATCAGGATATGAAGCAACCACCATCACACTCTGGGGACTGGCATTTTGTATTCGCTCAGAGCTGGAAACATCTGTCAGAAGGAGCCTCTTGGTACTTAATCAGAGATACACGTAGGAGAATATTCCCCTGGAGTTTTTACTTGTAACATAGACTTAGATATCAGAAATGGCCCAGGGAACCCTCCACCCGGACCTTGGTTTCTAATACTTTTCTCTAATAAAAGGGATCAGAGTTGTGTGAAGAAATGGCTAATTCTAGGGCTGGTGCAAGAACTATACAAGCTGAGCCTGAGAATCTTGTGCCAGAAAATAAGGCAGTACTCAAAAACAAATAAACAAACAGCACTCAATGATGAGGATATGTCAAAGGGACACTGGTGACAATTGATAGAATTCCCAATGGTTAAGAACAACTTGAGCAACAAATTAAAGTAGTATCGGAATATAACCACACTTATAAAATAGATATCTATGGCCTCATACTAATATAAAGAAACAATCAAACAAATAAGTGGGGGAGAAGAGACAAATCTCCTGTGCAAAAGAATTCCAAAAACATTTATGTAGATACTCTACCCTCAGGAAGGTGGAGCGTAACACTTCACTCCTTAAGTGTGGGCTGCTCACAGTGACTTCTTCCAAAAAGCACAGTATGGAAAGGGGAAGAAAAGAGCAACTTTACAGTGACGAAGGGGACAGCAGTGTTCCAGTGGTAGAATTCTCGCCTTCCATAAGAAGACCTAGGTTTGATTTCTGGCCAATGCATCCCACTTGCAGCCACCACCCATCTGTGTGTGGAGGCTTGTGTGTTGCTATGATGCTGAACAGGTATCGATGGTGCTTCAAGACTAAGACATACTAAGAATAAAGGCCTGGTAATCTACTTCTGAAAATCAGCCAACGGAAACTTTATGGATCACAAAGTTCCAATCTACAACCAATCATGGGGATGGCCCAAGACCAGGGAGCCTTTTATTCCATTGTGCATGGGGTCACCTTAAGTCAGGGGCCAACTTAATAGCAGCTAACAACAGCAAAAATCTTGGATATGATGTGATGAAAATTGCATTATGCCTCTGTGATCTTGCTCCCCAAAAGCCATGACCCAATCTGATCATGAGCAAGACCTGAGGAAAATCCCAAATGAGGGATACCACTCCTAGAAATTGTCAAGATCATACAAAAAAAAAAAAAGACAATTCTGAGCAACTATGTCAACCAAGAGGAGCCTAAAGAGACAAAATAACTAAATGTAAAATGGTATCCTGGATAGGACATTGAAACAGAATAAAGACATTAGGTTAAAGCCAAAGAAATCTACATAAACTATGAGCTTTAGTTAATAATGATTTATCAATATTGGTGTATTACATGTTATAAATTTTCCATGTTAATTTGCCAGCTGCTCCTTGGAAACCCTATGGGGCAGTTCTATTCTGTCTTTGAAGGCAATGTGTTTGCTTTGGTTTAATGTAAAATGTTAACAATAGGGGAAATTGGATGTGGGGTATATGGGAATTACCTATGTTCACAATTTATCTGAGAGTCTGAAACTATTCTTAAATAAAAAGATTATCCAAAAAAAAAAAAAAATCCTGGGCAACAATCCGTGATTAACTTTATAGCTAAGTATACAAGTAAGGAATGTACTGAGAGTAAGAGTTTAGATACTTTTCAAAAACATTCATTTAATATTCTGCAGTTGTTAATAAATCAACTTGTGTTCATATTTTAGAAATAGAATAAATGCTTGATGTACAAATGACTGAATTAATGAGAAAAGCAATATTTTTATCTTAGCCTATTTTAGTAACTTCAAAAATGACTCTCTAGATTTTTTTTAAGTGATTTTGAGAGTAAAATAAACAAATGAAAAAGAGGTTAGGCTCAGTAGGTCCAAATCAAGCAGAGGACAAATCCTTAGATAATAATTTCAATTTTGCTAAATTTAAAACAAATCGATAATGGCACATTTTATGTGATTCTTTCCATTATAAATCAAAACCTTTTTAAAGACATTATCTCATTCTTTCCAACATCATTGTGTAGATTAAGAGTAAAAAAAAAGATAAAGCACATCATTTTTTTTAATATAAAAAGATACTGCTTCAAAAATTCAGGCTTTTACTAACATTGTTTAATTTAGTCATTTCTAAGCCTGAATTGACCACTTCCTTTGGGATGTGTAACTATTTTTAGGCTAGGGAAGATATTTATATAAAATTCCCCAAGGAATCCATCTACTCTTGTCTCTATTCCCAGAATCCCATTTAAAAAAAAAAAAAAAAGTCATGAAAAAATTAAAGAGAAGGAACTTATCTAATATAAGATTTTCCATGTTTAAAATATAGACACTATTTTTAAGTTGGCAAAGCTTCAAAAAATGATAACTTTATGTTGTTAAAGGAAATTGATATGTTACATCAGTAGTGACAATGTTGATTGATCGCTTTTTGGAAAACAATTAGAAAATATCTATTGTTCTTTTTTGAGCAAGCAGTGTCATATCTAAAAACACATAATAAATAAGGAACGTAAAATATTTATAAAGGGAAAAAACTCAATACCTGGAAATGAGATTTAATAGAGGTTTGACCTACCACCTATCTATCAGTTTGTTCTACTGTGGTGGCTAGTGTATTGCTGTGATGCTGCAAGCTAGGGCACCACTATTTCAAATACCAATAGGATCAACCATGTAGGCAGGTGTCAGCAAATCATCCAGATTAAGACAGACGAGAAAGGCCTGGTGATCCCTTCTGATAATTAGCAAATAAAAACATTTTGGATCACAGCAGAACACGGCCTGACTTGCTTGCTTTAGACTTGTCATCGAGAGGTATCAATTGCTGAAGGAAGATATCATGTCTGGTGAAGCAGAGGACCAGAGAGGGTGACAGAGACCCTCAGTGTGATGGATTGGCACAAGAGCCTCAACGATGAACTCAAACATGCTAGCAATCGTGAGGATGCCGTAGGACCTGGCATCATTCTGTTCTGTTATACATAAGGTTGCCATGAGTAAGAATGGACTAGATGGCAGCTATCTACCTACATTTTGATATTTAAACTAAAATACATGAAACAACCTAAAATGTACAGAAATAAAGAGTAGGATAATAAGATAAAATTGTACTGTGGGAGAGAATTACCTGGTCATTAGAATAATTGTAAATAATATGAAACAATATAATAATGTCTTAATGAAAAGACAGTATAAAAAAATGGATACCCTCAAAAAGATTAGCTTCGTACTGATTATTCACTTACATAAAGCAGGTTATTGGTGTTTTTTCTTATATATGTCACATTGTAACTAATTAAATCTGGTGAGCTATGGAAAGGCATGTTGTTTCAAATTGACCATTCTTGAAAGTATCATTAATGCTTCTATAGAGTTGTAATGGTTAACTAGTAACATGACATTAAAGCTTTTCCAGGCCAAGACAATATCATTCACGTGCCACTGAGTACAATCTGAGGAATTCAAGAACTTATTTAAATGCTGAATTGGATTAAAAAAAAAAAAAAAGGTTTCAAAAAATAAAACCCTGGCTTTGCTTTCAGACATTCTGTTAGCCCCAGATTTGTGAAGGAGACCAAATTAAGCATTTCGGTTTTCTGTGAATGTTTACAAACTCTTCTCCTAACTTCTGGTCCCTAATGCACACGCTCCATCATTAAGCCAACAATGGAAGACTTGTTTGGTAGCCGGGTTTTTGGTCCCGTGATATTCACCCGCTGGTGTCACACGTGGATATGTAGCCTTACGTGGCAAAGGAGACTTTCAAATAGGATTAAGGTTGTTAATTAATTGACTTTAAAAAGGGAGATTATCCTGGACCTTTAGGTGGGCCCGATGTAATCACATATGCCTTAAAAATGGAAGAAGTTTACACACATTTTACTTTATTCCCTGCAACCATTTTTTAAAAGGGGTAATATTCTATTTTTTAGATATCTTCTGTTTGCTACTCCAGACCCACTTTCTACTCTTCACCACCCTGAAAAAAAAAAAAAAAAAAAAATTGGAAAAGGAAGGCAGAGGAGTAAAAGAGAAAGATCAGCAGAAGAAAAAACACGAGAGAAGAGCCATGAGAAGGACTCCTCCGCTGTTGGATGGCTGTGAAGACAAAGAACAAAGAAGTCCATGAGCCAAGGGATGTGAGTGGCCTCTAGAAGCTGAGAATGCTCCTTTCCAACAGGTAGTCCTGCAAGCACATGGAAGTGAGTTTTGCCAATATACCTCATAAACCAGGAAATTCATTCTCCCCTAGAGTCTGCAGTAGGCAACACAGTCATGCACATCCCTAGATTTCCACCTTGCAAGACTCTAAACAGAACTGTCCAGTCCATCTGACTTCAGACCCACAGAAAATGTAAGGTAATAAATTTGTGCTGTTTTTAACCATGATTGTGGTAAGTTGTTTGGGGTGTGGTAAGTTGTTACAGTGGCAAACTAATACACTAGTAGAAAACTAATATATTATTAGAATCACTGCCTTCATCAATGAATAGTACTTTCTCAAGACAACTCTTCTAAAAGGCCAAAAACTAAAACAGCTATTTATTAATGAGATGGTTAGACATCTTCTCTTCTAGAGGCTTGAATTGGATTAAGCTGAATAAAATTACCTTATACCTGTTTAAATTCATCTTCTCTTAGTTAGGTTTTAATATTTTGCCTTTATGAACTTACGTTGGAAGAACCTGCCACTAAAAATTACTGTATTCAATTAAAAAATTTGCAAGATGCTATTTATTACTCTGTCTCTCTTCATTAAGTTTCCACCTGTCATGTACTGAATTTTATCCTCCCAAAATATGTGTATGAATTTGGCTAGGCCATGATTCCCAGTATTGTGTGATTGTCCACCATTTTGTCATCTGATATGATTTTCCTATGTGTTGTAAATCCTATATGATGTTGGTGAGATGGAATTAGTGGCTGGTACGTTAATGAGGCAGGACTCAATCTACAAGATTAGGTTGTTTCTTAAGCCAATCTCTTTTGAGATACAAAATAGAAAAGTGAGCAGAGAGACATGGGCACCTCATACCACTAGGAAAGCAGTACCGGGCGGGAGAAGAGAATGTCCTTTGGACCTGAGGTTCCTGTGTGGAGAAACTCCTAGACCAAGGAAAGATTGATGACAAAGACCTTCCCCCAGAACCAACAGAGACAAAAAGCTTCCCCTGGAGATGATGCCCTGAATTTGGACTTCTAGCCCACTAGACTGTAAGAGTATAAATTTCTCTTTGTTAAAGCCATTGGGCTTGTGGTATTTCTGTTATAGCAGCACTAGATGACTAAGACACACCTAAGCAATTGTGGAATTTACCTGATTGGGAGGAAAATGAAAACTTTGTTTTCTTTAAGAAAACTGGTATGTTCTTCTGTTTGTTGAAGAGTTAAATAATTAATTGCAGTAGTTACTGCTGATTGTCTTTTTTTTTTTTTCCTACAGGATATCAGAGAGCTAATTCAATATTCAAATTTAAATATGTAGTATTTATGGTTATCAATATGACCAAACATATGTATCATCAATATATTCTTTTTACCGTTTAATGATTTTTTGGTTATATTCAAACATTCTATGTTTTGATTTTAATTCCTTTCATTTCATTCCTTTACATTAATTGCATAATCTCTTTTTTTCCCACTAAGGACAATTTACCCATGTATGTTTTATTTCGAAGATATCTGATCATTTCCCACATACATTTTTTATATCAATGGCTAAGAAGAGCATCTAAGATTTAGGGTTCTGGCTTCCCTTCTCTACCCATTTGTTTGTTTGTTTGTTTTCTCCATGAAGCTATAGGTGCAGTATGTCCAAAGTGAATCTCTCTGGCAGGTTCTGCTTAATGTAGCTGCAAGTATTTACGTTATGAGAACTGTTTCAAAGAAAAATAAGAGCATAACTAGTCTAATAGTACTTAGAAGAAGGCTAATATTTCAGCATTACTAGTATTGTTCGTAGAATACTTTGGCATTACTCCCCGTAGTGGGTTGAATTCTGTCCCCTCAAAGAAATAAAAAACTTCCAAATCCCAAACCCCAACCCCTGTGAATGTGAACTTATTTGGAAATAGAATCTTTGCAGATATAATTTTTTAAGGATCTCAGTGTGATGTACTCCTGGATTTAGGGTAGGCTCCAAATCCAAAGACTGGCATGCATGTAGGAGAAAGGACAAAGAAGCACACAGAGAGAACAAAGCCACGTGAAGGCCCAGGCAGGAATTGTCCTTATGCTGTGGCAGGCCAAGGAGCTCCTAGGGCCACCAGAAGCTGGAAGAGGCAAGGAAGCACTCGTGCCTAGAGCCTTCAGAGGGATCATGACTGTGACAGCACCTTGATTTCAGACTTCTAGCCACCAGAGTGTGAGAGAATAATTTGAGTTGTTTTAAGCCACCAACTTTGTGGTAATTTGTTACAGCAACCTTAGGAAATGAATATTCTCTAACTATATTGATGATGTGTATTTTTATATACCTACTCCTCACTTAGCAAATATCTTGTTCTCTAACATTGAGCATTTACAACAGTAAAAAATCTACTATCTGACTACTTTACCCTTTAACCTGGGTTTCCTCCTGGAGTCCAACTCCCAGCGTGCAGAGCCATCCATGTCTGTCAGGCTCACAGCTGATCCAGCCAGCTCTCCAGAAGGCCTCTTGCTGGTCCCGTCCCACCATGGAGCCACTGGTGCAGCTCTTCATGCAAAAGAGGTAACTGAGGCAGATTTTGAGGGAGCCCTTCCCCAAAGGGACTCTGAGTGGCTGGAGGGGCCCAGGAGGAGGCAGGAAAGGAGGAGGTTGCTGCTGCTGCTCCCATCTCCTCAAGTGCCCTGGAGGGACCAAGCCCTGCTGAGGAAAGAGTACTGGGGGTAATTCAGGGCAGAGCCTGGGGGCTGAAACAGAAGCTGGCTGACCTCTTCTCCTCTGCAGCCCAGGCTGCTGCACTAGTCTTCTGAGCAGCTGTTGTCTCTAGGCTCTCGGCCTCAGATTCCAAGCCCTCCAAAATCCTCAGTGCCTCTCTCGTTTCTGTGGGGTCCTCCCCGGCCTGTGGAGTGGCAGCAGGTGGCTGGAGTTGCGGAGGGGCAGTTGCAGGGGTCACGGGCACGGGCCAGCAACCCTACCGACCACTACCGACAGTCTTGACCCTCTGCCCTGCAGGTTGCCTGAGCCCCAGAGCTGCCATCTCTGTTCTAGTTCAGCCTCCCAGGCTCCAGGTCCACTGGAGCTCCAGCCCCCAAGAGAAGGTGTTGGGGTCCAGAGCACAGTAGTGCCAGGGCACAGCATGTCCTAGGGTCCAGCTTCTGTGTCCTCCTTCTCTTCCTTGCTTAACAACTGTTTTGTCTAGGACCTGGTCTTTGAAACCTACCCATGCCTTAAGTGATAGCCAAGGAAGCCAGGAACTGCTTAGCCATTAGCAAACAAAATCTTAGATGATGGCGATAGATGTGGCTCAGTTGGGAGCTGCTCAGACAAAGCAGAACCTGCCCCCTCCTGTCCTTTGTCCTCAAAGCACTGGGCGTGGCTCAAGCCAGTCAAACCCAGCTTATTACCCTACATGTCAAAGAAAAAAAATGCGATTTGTCTTACTGTACCTGGGTGCCATGATAATCTATGTAGTCCATAATGTTTGTATGTACTTCCTTGTGAGAGACAGTGTAAAAAGTTCTGCCTCCCTTTGTTCAGGGAGCTTGCTCCTTGCCTGTGCACTTGCAATAAACACTAGGCCACTAGCCCTCCCTCCTCACCTCCTGTATCTTTATTGACCAGGAGCTACACTGAACAGGATCTGCTTTAGGTAATATAAGTGAAGAATGGGTGTATATATATAGAGAGTGCCAAAGAGAGATTGATAACAAATACCTTGCTTTGATTTTGGGGTTTTCTTACTCACAGAAGCAAATATTCACGCTAAAGAAATTACTGACCGAATTTATCCTCCCAGGGGTTTTTCACCCAAAGTTGTAAATCCTTTCTTTCTTGTTAGAAGCCAGGCTTGCTGAATTCAAATTTCAAAAGATATGGCTGGGTAGAGTGTCAGAGACCTTCTTGTGACCTGATACCAGTTGATTTCCATGAAAGGGGGAGGGCAGGGTACAATCATGTTAAGATTAGCCAATGGTTGATCTTCTATATTTTCCCTTCCTCTTCGCTTTATAAGTCTCATTGTACCTAGCTTCTTTGAGCCATTTGCATTTCCTGGAATCAGAATGATGTCCCTGGTGGTGTAGTGGGTAAGAGCTGCAGCTGCTAACAAAAGGTCGGCAGTTCAAATCCACCAGGTGCTCCTTAGAAACCCTACGGGGCAGTTCTACTCTGTCCCATAGGGTTGCTATGAGTCGGAGTCAACTCAATGGCAACTTTTTTTTTTTTTTTTAATGCGTATAGAGTATTATAGAGTAACAGGTGGGACTAACCTTAAATCCAAATTTCACTGAGTTTTGATTATTTTTAACAATACTGTCTGTATAATATCTCTTGTATCAATCTCTCCATTATTATTTAAAAAAGAAGGAGGAGGAGGATGAAGAAGGATAGGGAAAAAAAAAGAAGAGGTGAAAGAGAAGGAAAAGAGGAAGGATGAGAAGGGAGAAAAAGCAACACATGAAAAAGAGAATGCAAGAAGAGCTTATAGATATTTAGTTGAAAGCTATTGTCTAATTATGGAGTCAAGATTTCTGACTTTACTAAATCCAGGTGGATGGAGTTATCTGTTTTCTATTTATAAAATTAAGGAGTTCCAAAGCACAGATGTTGAACAGATTGTATTCTGTACTTTACCATGCCGATAGCATTTCACTAGCATGAATAGATAAGAACACACTCTTCAAATTAACTGGTGTGGAATTGCACCTATGATCCTCATGTCTTACTTTCTTCAAGTTTAAAGGACTGGATCATAGGTGTGTCTCTGGTGAAACTCTCTAAAATCAAGTTTTCTATTGTTTATATCAGCCAAAATGCTTTTAATTCGGGTCTTAGACTCCATTAGAAGTATAATTATCCCTTCTCTTCCTTTCTTCAGAAGTATTTTTATTATCAAAATAACTTCAGGCCTTCAGGGCAGTCGTTAAGACTAGACCTCCCTTGAACATGCTGGGTTGAGTTCAAGCGCTTCAAGCACGTTTTCATATATTAAAACTGAACAATCTATCCTGGGATTGACTGAGAGGCAAGTTAACTCCTGTTAATGAATGCTTCGTTCTAGGGGAAAATCCCCGTAAAAGCTCCCCTGGTGTGGCTTTCTATTGGAGTTGGCCTAAGGATAAATTCCCTAGAATGAGAAGCTTTTTTATCTAGGGAAAGTCATTGCTTCTGTTCTCAAACAGTTTATAGAGATAAGAGTTGCAAACTACAAGCTAAATAATACCAAACTCAACTTACATATTTGGGAGTTAAGAATACTAAATATTAGTCTGAAGATCTATTCCAATACCCTTCCTTCTACTTCCAACCCTACACATTTCCTCTCCATATATCTAATTCTTTCAGGTGTACCTAAAAGACCTTTTTCTTTTTTACAAAAAGATAGCCTACAGAGAGTGGCATGTTGCCCAATGAGAAAAGGAAAATAGGTTTATAAATACACACAAAATAGATGCAAATACACACTCTCTCAGAGGAAGACAGGAAAAATATGTCCTATGAAAGTCACTTGAGCACCACACTGCTCCTTTTTTTGCTAAGAAAGATCCTCCCTGACTGCTAGCATTAACTCTGAGAATCTGGTTTAGAGTGAAACTTGTCTCTGAAAGTTTCTGTCTTCGTCATCAACCCAACCAATCACTGACCTGAATAATGGTCATGTTACAAGTTTGCACCCCAAATAGATGGTGGTGACTCAGGTGAAACTAAAATTTTAATAAAGGTGGAGAGATACAACTAACGTACATTTGCCCTCCAATATGGAAGAGGAGGAGTGAAGTATTTATATGCATTCTGAATTTCTACTTTGTACTATTATTTATGGCTTATTTCTTAATCATTTTGAGAGAGACAGAAAAAGACAGAGAGGAGGGAATTTATCTTCCACAGGTTTTATATAAAATTTAAAATACTTTATAATAGATATTTTTTTCTACACTACTATTGACATTTTGTTCTACATTTTTCATCCATCAATGCCATGAAAATTATAGATTGAATGAAGTCCCTATGTTTCCTCAGGCATACATATGAACTGATAATTTTATTTTTCGTTCATGGAGAGAAAAAAAGAGAATTCAACTGTCAATTAGATAAGGGTAGTTACAAGATGGGCCCTTTAACTCTGACAAGAACATTAACTTTTGCAAATGCTGCCAACCATGTGATCTTTTACACCTTTAATCACATTTTCACTGTGTCATTTTAAAATTAATTAGCTATAAAATGTCACGATAGTATAATAAAAAATTGTATATGTATCTGTAAATTTGTAAGATGTGCAAGGCATCATTTTCCCTTCTACTATTATTGAAAATTCTCAAGTTAGAAATGCCTGCTGCAAACAGCCAGTTCTTGAGACAGGGGAGAGGTGGATAGCAAGAGCTTTATTATATATCAATATATAGGAGACAGAGGGGAATGATCTCCTCCTATACCTGTCTCCCCGAAATGAAGGCCAGCTGGGGGTTTTATAGGGAAGGGGACAGGGGTTTTAGGGACTTGTGGAATGCCCATTCTCCTGTGTGGTTTCGGTGGTCACATCTCAAACACGCTGACCTTTTCTTGTCATTTTCCCATCAGCCCAGGTGGTGACTGGAGCTATCCCTGGTTCCTGGTCACATGACAGGTGCATTGTCCTGTCTGACAGGTTTAGATCAATGTTACTTGTTTTTCCATGGTCCTAGGGGAAACGTTGGTTAATTTTTAGAGGAACTAAACACCAAAATCATACTTGGAGATAGAGACAGGCCAGGGAAGGAAACATGGAGCAGGTTCTGTTTAAGATATGGCTGGACAGCCTGTTCTACTACCAGATTAAAAAATAAAATAAAAGGCAGGACTATGCAAATAGCTGTTTGTCCAATCTTGACAGGTAGATCGTTATCCAGAATGAAGTAATGAAGATCCATATCACAATTAGTGAACAATTAAATAATTTCAAAGCAAAGACCTTTTCTAACCAAAGATAGTTTTTTCGTTTGTTTTTAATTTCAGAACATGAGCATACTCCCTGTTTTGTAGTGAGCAGTATAGAGTTCCTGAGAGGCTGAAGCGGTCCTCACCTGCATGAGTGGAACGTTGCCTTAATATTGAGGGGGAATGGGCAAGCTGCAGGCAACTTCTTTCCTCCAAACACCCTAGACTTAGTATTACAGCTTTAATTTAGTTTCTCATAACTAAAAGGCTATCATAGTACTCAATCTAAATTTCACACTGTGGGTTATTAAAAATCATGGAATCTCTTTGAGCCTTATCTGTTCTACTCATAAACAGTAACTGGTATCCCCCAACTATACAATTCTATGTTATATAAAAATTAAAGGAACTCAAGCATTTTCTTCTCCCTTTATTCATATAAGGAGTTTAAGTGCCTGTTTGAAATGTATCACAGTTAAGAAAAAAGTTTATGATAGGGAATGAAGAAAAGAATAGTGATGGTGAAAAAAAGGAAAACGTATCTTTCCAGAGGATCTTGACTATCCTGTTTAGATGCCCATTGATCACATTGAGAGACTTCTAAGCATGAACAGATTTGAAAATAACAATAACAAATGTGCAAGTCACTCCATCTATCGATATCTGACTTCTGTATAATAAACCACTCATTGATACTTGACAGTCATTTATGATTTTCAAGTGAAGCACTGTTGTTTATCTGGATTTTGATTTATAAGTTGAAATAATCTTCCCCGAAGAATATCAAATACTGTGTTTGACGTATCAGTAAGAAGTTGAGCCATCATTTATTACTGAAATATACAAATATGAATTAGTAGGCACTTTTCTATCAATTTGAAATATTTCTAACAGTGAATTTAAAATAGATCATTAACTTCACACTTCTCTTGCATCATGAAAGATTTAGTTGATGACTGAAAGTTCAGCTCTCGGAGTTGCACTGTGTTTTACAGATCATAGAATTGTATCGTTGGAGGAATACCAGTTACTATTTAGGTTAGAACAGCTAAGAATTCAAAGAGATTAAGAGATGGTTAATAATCTACAATGTGAAATTTATATCGATAAATTAACATTTTGTAACTATTAGTTATGAAAATTAAACAAAAATTGCACCTATCAAAGAAATGTGCAGAAAACATTCCTAGCTTTATGAATGACATTGTGTCCAGTTACTTTCAAATAAATGAACACTGTTGCTATAGAAGATGTTGGAGAAGCACTTTCTGTCATGCCACAACATGGTGTAAGTAGGTGGTTGAAACCCTTCTAAACAGAATTCTCGAACATGTTATTAGTGCTCTTTGGGCAATTGAGTTTATGTTCTGTCAACAGTGAGATGTCAGTGAAATGCTATGATAAAGTTTAAATAGTTGGATTTTGATAAATGTTCATTCATCCAGTTTAACAAAGTTTCATACAAAAAGTAAGCATATTAATACGGTCTGTTATGCTGATTGAAACTGTGCAAATGGAAAAAAGCCCAAACCATGCAAATGGGAATCCATCTGCTTTCCAGTAATTTATTTTCACTTCCTGGCCTCCAAATTAATAGTCACTAAAATGTGTCTGGAAAGAAGGCCTGATTATTACATTTCCTCCCTTTCCAGACTAGGCAAACTAATAAATAATAATTAACATTAGGGACCCTTTAGACAGTACCCATCTATCACTATTTTTATAAAATATAATTGCAACTACACATTTTTACGCCTGCATACCTACTTAAATACTTCCCCCCAGTAAAACGCATTTGTTTACAATAGTAAATACTTACAAAACCTCTAACCTATATAAAACATATGCTCTGCTCTTTTTCACGTTGGTTTATTTCTTAAATACGATCGGCATTCTGTTTTCATTGCAGCACGTGGTTTCTCCTTTACCTATTATGTTATCTACTTAATCAGAAGATGCATTTTATTATCCTTTTTTCACTAATTCATAGAGTTTAGGTATGGTCTTTTTTTTTTTCCCTAAACTAAACATGTGGCCATATTACCATTAAAAAAAAAAAATCAGATATAGCCTATAGAGATACATACTAAGTAACAAGTTTCAGTGTTGGCGAATCCCTCCTTAATGGTTCCAGTTACATTTCACTCATTAATGCAGTTATTATGAATGGACCTTAGGCATATTGGTCCAAACAAAAACTTAAGAATTCAAAGTAACTGAGACAACTGTAGCCTTAAAAGCAGACTTTGAACATCAAGCAGAGAATACGAAAAGGTGTGATTTTCAACCTCAGATGGCTATTAAAAAGGTCAGTTCCGCATGTGTGTTTGTAATCTCTGGTTCCATGTGATGTGTTCAAGAGACAGCCTGTGAGTCTGATAAAGGTCACAGGGGTCGGCAATGCCGAATCTCTTTAGTCTTACTCAGCTGATATAAAAGTTAAACTACCTCATTGTATGCTTAATGTAAGGTTGCTTGATTCAGTTGTTAAATGATTCCCTTAAGACTTCATGATTTTTGAAACATTTTTTTTGCTCCAGGAAATGACTTTTTAACTGTTGTATTATATGTTTAGTTTAAAGTTAAAAAGACTTCTTTCCGGCCGGCTTAGAAGAATTGTCTTATTTTGGCTGCTTTATTCATGCATTTGACCATCACTATAAAGGAAAAGAAGCCCTGGTGGCACAGCGGTTAAGAGATCGGCTGCTAACCAAAAGGTCAGCAGTTCAAATCCACCAGCTGCTTCTTCTATTCTGTCCTCTAGGATCACCGCAAGAATAGGAATCGACTAGACAGCAACTTTTCTTTATATATATAAAGCTAAAAGTCGGCAGAAAAAACTGTATGCACTGACTGTAGCATTTCTCAAATTTTTTATAAGGAATCCATTTTTATTTTAAATTATGAACTTAGACAGAAAGCTGAACATTTGTGCATGTGGTCGCACTGTAATTGGGACCAGCTGTTATACTTTGTAGTTTCTGGAAGCCTGTGTATTGCTTTCTAGCTACATTGACTTTGTGCAGGCTGTAATAAAAGAAATTAAAGAATGTGCAAGCCTGAATGACTTGCCATGTCCTTATTCAGAAGAGCTTTAATTCAGACCAGACACAGGAAACATGGATTTTTCAATGCCAATTGTCTACAAGCCACATGCAGATCAAATGATGATTTTTTTTTTTTTGTTACTGTTTAGTGACTTGCAATCTTTGACCCCTCTACTTTTTTCTTTATATGTATCTATTTTTGGTAAAGTACCTTAACCATGTCAGTGTCAAAGATACGTAAACACACACACGCCCTGCGGGCTCACACAACAATGATATCTACCATCTCACTGCTTTATCCTTGTTTAAAATATTTTCTGGCGTACACTGATTGCTCTGACAGGCATCACTATAGAGGATCCCAGACAGAGCTGGAGATAAATGTAGAATAAAATTCTAACTCACTAAAAAAGAGACCAGGCTTACTGGTCTGACAGAGACTGGAGAAACCCTGAGAGTATGGCCCCAGACACCTTTTAACTCAGTACTGATACCACTCCTTAGTTTCACCCTTCAGCCAGAGATTAGACAGGCTCATAAAACAAAAGGAGACTAAATGGGCACACCAGCCCAGGGGCAAGGACGAGAAGGTAGAAGGGGACAGGAAGGCTGGTAATGGGGAATCCAAGGTTGAAAAGAGAAGAATGTTGACATGTCATGGGGTTGGCAACTAACGTCACGAAACAACAGGTGTATTAATTGTTTAATAAGAAACTAATCTGCTCTGTAAATCTTCACCTAAAGCACAATAATTTTTTTTTTTTTTAAATACAATGTAATCTTTAAAGCAAAGGGCAAAAAAAAAAAATTCTGGTGTAATATATGATAAAATAAAATATTCCGTGTTAAACCAGACAAAACTGTTGAATGAAGGAAGTATGATAGAATTATGATATTCCAAATTCATCTTTCAAAATTCCAGGCTTACATCGGTATTTAGTTATAGTGAAAAAAAACCTAATAGTTCAGAGGAGGATTTTGGGGAAGATGATTACAGGAGCAGCAGCATAACTTTTTAACCTCATTGAATATCCACTGTGGTAAGCAGAATAATGACTACCCCAAAGATACCAAGGTTGTAATCCTAGGATCTACGAATGCTAACTTATATAGCAGAAAAGATTTCGCAAATGTCATTAAATTAAGATGTTGAGATGGGGAGGTTATTAAGCAACCCTATTATCATCTGTGGTACTACGGCCACTATGAGTTGGAACCAACTCAACGGCACCTAACGATAACAACAATAACTACCGTCTTAAAAATGAGAGAAGATAGTGACAGTATATGCAAAAAAAAAGTATATCATTTAATGTTTTCATAATCATGTTAGTGGTATTGTTAATATTATTACTCTACTACTGATATTTTTACATTATGAAATCAAAGAAGCAAACATTTATATATCTCCTTGAGAACCAGAATTCTTGAAATGGAAGGATAGACACATACAGATATCATTGAAAAGAAGTGAAATGAGTGGTTAAGCCCTAAGGTGAGCTATGGCTGTGGACCAAATGTTGGCAGTTCGGATCTACCAGTTGCTCCTTGGAAACCTTATAAGGCAGTTCTACTGTGTTCTACAGTGTTGCTATGAGTCAGAATTGACTCAATGGCAACTGGTTTGGTCAAGTTAGTCTCAATTTTTTTTTTTTTAATTCTCAATATAATCTCATGAGATATTTAATCTTTTTCAATATATATGTATGTGTTTCCTAGCTTAGCCCATTAAATAATCCAACAATGACCACACTGTAACAATAGCCTTAGCACTCAGTTCAGGTGTTTTGAATCAGCATTTCTTCCTTGAAGAAATGACTGATTCCAGCTGGGAAGGACATTTTCCACAAACTTTCGTCTTTTTTTAATTGTTGAAGACTGTGGTAGTCCATTAATTAGCTTAGTGGAAACAAACAGAAAAAAGACCTTCAGGGAGGAAAAAAAAAAAAATTTGCTATCTAGGCAGAGTGGCTCTATACTGAAGCTATCCTTAACCAGGCTTTTACCAGCTGAGATCCATTTGAAGAGAAAGTTTAGGATTATTAGCTCAGGTCTTTCTGGCATTCATCTTGCCCTGGGCATGTGTATGGCTCTTATAATTATACACACTTGGGTGCCTTTAACTGCCCAATGTCCCAAGGAAATTCTCTCCCCTGAGCTTTGATCGAGGCTTCTCAATCACCCTTCTTTGCCCAGGTGTTCACAGACTTTCCAGTTCACCATATAGTGCCTCAGGTTATGCCTGCCACTCCTCTGCCCTGTGTGACCTCTAAGACAAACAAAACAAGAGCTTAGCTTTAGTCCTACAGTTAGTCAGTCAGCTGATTCAACAGGCAAACATCTTATTTCCTTACTCACATGTATTCTGCTTACTCCAGAACTAGGATCCCAAGCTGAAAATGCAACTGGCACTTTCATCTGGCTGCCTAGTGGGGGCAGGGGTGTTTTTTAAGCTATTACCAAAATAAAAGTCTCAGAGTCTTCCTAACATCTGACAAACCTTTGCCAAGCTGTTGTGGTCTGGCAGCTGTTCACCAGAGATCCCGCAGGTCTAACACGGTTATTTTCTTCTTTTTTTTTTTTTGTTTAATTCTTTGGGAAGATGAGACCTGGGACTGTGGAACTTCTCACATCGCCACCTTGGAAGGTATCTCTGAAAGAGAAGTTTTGATATGAAGAAAAAAAAAAAAAAATGAAGAGACTATATTTCCAAAGTAGAATTCTCACATGTGAAAATGAAGCAATTCTGCATGTTGACTTGTTTTACTGAAGATTTCAAGAGAAAATCCAGACTATCACAGGATTAAACTTCAGTGTGAAGAAGGAGATGACAGAAAATGTTGACAAGTCTTTCAGAAGCATAAGTGGAAAGAGGACAAAGATGGCTAGAGGAGACCACTGGATCAAGTGAGGGTTTTCCTTGAGGTAAAATAAATACCTTTATGTACTAAAGAAAAGGACTCAATGGAAAGGAAAGTGATGAAAAAAGAAAGTTGAGTGGGCAAGATGTAAGAGAACATGAAATGGGAGGGAATCTTTACCATGTTGTATCCACAGTCTTTGATAAGCAGAGAAGATGGCAAGATCCCAGACCCAGTGCCGTTGAGTCAATTCCAACACACAGCGACCCTATAGGACAGAGTAGAACTGCCCCATAGAGTTTCCTAGGAGCGCCTGGTGGATTCGAACTGCCAAACCTTTGGTTAGCAACTGTAGCACTTAATCACTACACCACCAGGGTTTCCGATGGTAGGATAGTTGTACGCAAAATGTTTAGAGACAAAGACATGAAATAGAATGAGGTAACTCTTGTATTTAAATTTATCCGAGGAGAAGTAGGTAAAGTTACTTGCTGAGTTTGTTAATGGCTTGAGCAATGTGGTGAAAATTTAGAAGAGCCATTACATAGAAGGAAAAAACAGAAGAACTAGAAGATTGTTGGTGAGCCTTTCGTTACACACACTGAAACTCTAATCACCGAGACTCTCTGATAGTAGTGAGATTTCTCACTATAGATTTGGGGTGGAGCCAAAATGCTTCCCAAGGTTATTTACCTTGGAGGCAGTAGAAGCCCTTCCTTTGATACTTGTCTACAAATACCAAAGAAAAGTTGATTCTGCAGTTCATTGTTTTCTAAAGAGCTGTTGGAAATTTATTCAGGATATAAAATTCCACAGGGCCTGCAGATTGTATTTATGACCTGCTAACTTCAAGCAATTTATGAAGCTAAATAGAAAGATCAGTCTTGGAAACAGGGTCATAATATTTCCCTGTAGCTACCACCTAAGTGAAATATATTAAAGTACTCATTATAAAGAAATTTATCATACTCCAGGCCCTGAAGATGAACTCCGAAAACTTTTGAGATTTAAACAATTTCTTGGAGTAGCTCTTGATCCTATATTTAATGCATAACAACAGCAACAAAAAAAAATCTTTGCCAAAAAAAATCTCATAGCGACCCTATAGGACAGAGCAGAACTGCCCCATAGGGTTTTCAAGGATTCAAACTCCTGACATTTTGGTTAGCAGTCAAGCTCTTAACCACTGCACCACCACAGCTCCATAACAACAATAAAAGAAAGTGAAATTTTATTCCTCTTACCACTTTTCAGAGTAAACTATTTTATCAAAGAATTGGCTTGAGATTAAGAGAATAGACCCTGGAGCCAAAAGCCTGAGCTCGAATTTGCTTCTTATAACCTCTGTGATATTATATTAAGTTCTTTAGCCTTTCTAAGCCTCAGCTTTGTCATCTGTAAAATGAAGATGAGAATAGTAACTGCCTCATGCCTTGTTATAAACATTAAAAAGTTAATATTTATAAACACTTAAAAAAAAGCACTTAGCAACTAGAAAGTAGTGTTATATGAGTGTTTGTTAGATATATTTATTTAAACAGGTAACTTTAACTTGTAATATTCTACTGAAGACAAAATCCATATATTATGCATTGTAGGTGGTTTAAAAATAACTCAAATTTCATAGGAGAAGACTAAGTTTACAAACATGTTCATCCATGAACACCCCACACACACACACTCACTTTATTGTTTTTCTTTATGTTATTGTTAGGCAGTTAGCCATGACCGACAGATTTTTTAAGTCCACTACAGTTCAGTATAAAACCCTGTAACAAAATAAGACAAATGAGATTAGCTGATCCTTTTTGGTAAATATACAGATGAGTGTGTTAACTTCCTAGAGCTGCCATAACAAAATACCATAAACCCTGTGGCTATATGATCAGGAATTTATTGTCTTATGGTTTCAGAGGCTGGGAGTCTAAGATCAGAGCGTGGCCATGTTGATTTTTTCCGAGGTTTTGAAGAAGAACCTGTTCCATGCCTCTTTTCCCAGCTTCTGAAGGTTTCTGGCACCCATTGGTTTCAGCTACATCATCACAGTCAGATGGCGCCCCTCCTTTGTCTGTCTGTGGGCACCTGTTCCATTTTTATAAGGACACCAGTCATACAGGATTGGAACCCACCCTACTGCAGTATGACATCATGTTAACCTGATAACATTTTCAAAGACCCTATTTCCAAATTTGTAGCAATCACAGGTATAAGAATTCAACATATCTTTTAGAGGGAAGCAATTTAATACAAGCAATGAGTCTCTTGTCATTTATAAGGAATGCATTCTCATGTCCTCCTAGCTCCCAAAGGCATTTAACAAATAACCGATTATTATGTAAATGCTGGATAATAGAATAGCTTCACAGTCTGTGCTATTCAATTTCAGTTCTTCCTAGGTAGTTTGCATATATTATTTCCTTTAACACACTAAACTTTATATGGCAGATATTGATATCCTCGTTATGTATTGTAAAATATCATAAACCTCTTCAGTCACTTATGAAACTGTTAATGGTAAATTTAAATTTGCTGATAATCTTCTCGTCATGTATAAATTATATTTGTACGTGTACTCCTTAGTCTGTATGTGCTCGTATACATGTATTTGCATCCGTGTACTGAAAATTCTAGAGAAAACAAAGTTCCATTCATCAGTCTTTCAAAAGAAAAATATTATAAAAACTACATACTCAAAACTGTAATGACTGGGTTTCTGAAGATGTTTTTTCCCAACATAAGACAAGCTAAAGTGAATTCACTTAAACATTTTTTTTTTAAATTTAGAACAATTTAATGATAAATAGTGATTGGGATTTTTAACTTGAAAACTAAATCTAATATATAAAAATAACATTTAGTTGATAGCTGCAATGTGCATTATGTTTAGAATGAGTAGTGTCAAATTTTTATTTTTGTCATAATTACCACAATACAGTACTGTAATACAATTTCTTTCACTTCCTTTTTGACATTAAAGGTTGTGGGGTGAAGGATTTAACTTTACCCAAAGCAATGTGGTCTTTGCCGTATTTCTTGATAAAAAACCAATAAGCCGATTCCAGCTCACAGCGACCCTATAGGACAGAGTAGAACTGCCCCATAGGGTTTCCAAGGAGCAGCTGATAGATTCAAACTGCCAACCTTTTGGTTAGCAGCCAAGCTCTTAACCACTGGGTCACCAAGGCTCCTATTTCTTAACTGATTTAACTTTAAATCCTTGAAATTCCTTGAGTAATTGAGGTACCTTTGTTACCTAAACAATACCAGAGAATTTATACAAATAGGCGGGAAGATGGCCAGGCCACAAAGACCACCTGGTAGCCTGATATCAGTTGACCTCAAGGAAGGAGAGGAGCATGATTCAACAATCATTCCTCTGCAATGAAACCCCAAGTATGCCTTTGTATTGAAACCAATAAAGACTCTGGCCATGGAAGCTCCATGGGCTTCCTGATTGGTGAAAAATATCCGTGCATGTGTGTCCCCTGGGACATGGAAGCTCCGCATTAGAAATTCTCCCAGACTTCACCCTATGTGTCTCTTTGTATGCTTTTTTGATATAATAAAACTGTAATTGTAAATACAGGTTTTTTTGGTAAGTAAAGCTATTAATTGTATGTATAGCTCTGTAAGTTATTCCAGCAAACTATCAAACTTCAAAGAGTAGTGGAAGCCAGCAGTACAGAAGTGAGAGAGTTCAGGAGGGACTCCTAAGCTTTTACCTGGGTCCTGAAGGAGTAAAGAAATACCCTGGATTTGTAGCCAGCAGGTCAAAAGTGATAGTGTCATGTGGGCTTCAAAACTTGTGGCTGTTATGTGTCTATTTGGCAGTCTGAAGGAGAGTGACCTTTAACTTGTGAGATTTGACCTAGATTTGGGTGGCTAAGGGCAGAGAGGAAACCCTGGTGGCATAGTAGTTAAGAGCTATGGCTGCTAACCAAAAAGTCAGCAGTTTCAATCCACCAGGGCAGTTCTACCCTGTCCTACAGGGTCACTATGAGTAGGAATAGACTTGATGGTAGTGGGGGTTTAAGGGCAGAGAAAGAACTGCCAAATGGGGGGCTGATGTCAGAACTGAACAGAGAAATGAAAAGTGAGGATTTGTTATATCCTCATCGTTGAGGACAGAATAGCAGGATTCTGAGATTTTCAAAGACTATAGTTGGCATCAGGAGTGGGACTCACCACAATGCAAAGGTATAGTCAAAAAGTAACTTGCATTTAATAATTTCAGTTTTTTTGAAGAACTTTCTTAACCATACTCAAACAATTTTATTTCAACGTGCCCATCGTATCACCAACAATGTAAATTCCCACTCTACCCCAAATATTTAACTGGTCTAACTCTGACAGATCCATAAGTTTCAAGGCCTGTGTGTGATGTAAAGAGTTATCCAAGATTTTCATTGGCTTAATGAAATTTTGTGTTGTTTTCAAATTGGCATTTTCACTTAGCAACCAACTTGCAGGGTTTCTTACTGCATTTTCAGCAGTATACAACAGTCCACTATTAGCAAGATACAGATCTACAAATAAACACATTTAGACCATGTGAAAGTGAATTAATTTTATGTGTAGGTAAATAATTAGTGAATACGTTCATGTAATGGGCACTTATGCTTCCTTATGTGGTCTCATAACTTTGGGGACTCAGTTAATATATTCTTGCCAATTAAGTCTCTCTCTTTTTTTTTTTTTTAAGCCTTGGACACTCTATGGGGCAGTTCTACTCTGTCATATAGGGTCCTTATGAGTCAGAATCGACTCGACGGCACTGAGTTTGGTTTAGTTTGGTTTAGACTTAGTATGACTCACTGGCCTGAATGCTAACCTAAAGAACAACAACATTGCAAAGGAATGTGTGCCCATTAAAGATATATCAATAGTACAATATCTAACATTAGCTAGCACCTAATTCCAAAGTAACTCACGCTTTACACCTTGACATGCTGAAGCCCCATGTGATTTAATAGTATGCACAGCATAGTGGTTTTTTTTTTTTTTTTTACAGCATAGTGGTTAGGAACTCAGCTGCTAATCAAAAGGTCAGCAGTTCAAATCCACCAACTGCTCCTTGGAAACCCTATAGGGCAGATCTACTCTGCCCTATACGGTCTCTATGAGCCAGAATCAACTGACTACAACAGGTTTGGCTTTTATTTTTTTAAAAAAATCTCATAGTGCTCAGCAAATGGTGTGGTTGTGTTACTCTTTCATTCTTCAAAGATACTCCAAAATAAATTCTCAAGAGTCCTTAACAAGAAATACTCACATGATACCCCTTGCACAGGCTGTCCACTCTGTCTGGACACATTCTACATATACTTTAAAGTTGAACTCAAATCCCACATTTTCCATTATACTTCATATTAAGCTCTCCCTCTTCTGAATTTTCATAGTAATACTCTATTCCCAGTAGTGTATAGCGGCTTTTTTGGTCAAATATTCATATAATGACATGTGCTTTTATTTGGAAATTCATTTATGATTTGTTTCCCCTACTGTAAGCAAAGCATGCTTCATATTGCTCTTGGATGGCCCACCATACCTATTTCAGTGATTTTCATACAGTATGAAACAACAAGCACTTGGAGAACCAAAATTAATACAACTTATGCTCATCAAAAACACAGTTATTATTGCACATTTATTTTCTGTCTTCTAATTTACCTGGAGTAGTTTAGAGACCATAGGATTTTTCCCAAAAATATGTACGGGATGGCTGTTACCTAATTGACAGGTTATGGACTGAGTTGTGTCCCCTCCAGAAATGTGTGTCAACTTGGCTAGTCCATGATTTCCAGTATTGTGTGATTGTCCACCATTTTGTCATCTGATGTGATTTTCTTAAGAGTTGTAAATCCTGCCTCTATAATGTTAATGAGGAGGGATTAGTGGCAGTTATGTCGATGAGGCAGGACTCAAGCTACAAGACTAGGTTGTGTCTTAAATCAATTTTATTTGAGATATAAAAGAGAGAAGCAAACAGACATGGGGGAGCTCGTATCACGAAGAAATAAAAGCCAGGAGAATAGAGCATCTCTTCAGAGAGAAAGCCTGAGCTGGCACTCTGAATTTGGACTTCTAACCTCCTAAACTGTGAGAGAATAAATTTCTCTTTGTTCAAGGCATCCACGTGTGTTATTTCTGTTATAGCAGCTCTAGATAAATAAGACACTCCCGTAGTTTTTTTTTTTTTTTTTAATAGAATATCCATTAAGATATTCAGCTGAACTTAGGAAATATGGCAGAGCATGGAGAAAGCATGTTATTAATTTCCAAACCTTAGTAAAATTACTTAAGTGATGTATACAGGGTATGTATGTATAAGGAAAAACCAGAAAACCAAACCCATTGCCGTAGAGTCGATTTGTTTTTTTTTATTTTTAAGGAAAGGTGTGCATTTGTAGGGAAAGAACACTGTCATGTAGAAGAATAAACATAGAGTTTATAGTCTGACTGAAGTTTTTCTCCTGGTCCTGTCTGTGCAATTTTGAGTAAATTTTTAAAACATTTTTAAGGAAGATAATAAAACTTGTTCCATAGGGTTTTGCTTTCAATAATGAGTATGACAACAATGACAAAAATGCTTTTAATCTATACAAAGTTAAGACTTTTAGAATTGTTTTTACTTTGAAATATGTATGTGATAAAATTCATATTTCAGCTCTAAAAAGTTTAATTACTATCTCACCTAAATAATATGGAGATGCATATGAATATTCCCCACCAAAAAAAAAAAAAGCTGAGAATAAGAAGTAAAAAAAAAAAAAACAACTATTTTCTTTACAACAATCTGTAGTTCTACCAGAATTCATTGAGTACCTATTGGGCACATGGCACATTGTTACCTAAAAAGAAAAAGAAGCCCTCAGGAATGAAAAAACAAGGGTCTCCTTTTATGCTGTTTTATATGCATTATTATTAATATTTAAAGAAATTAACCTTTGAGGAAGAATGAAGAAAACTAAAGGCACAAAGGAAAGATTAGTCCAAAGGACTAATGGATCACATCTACCACAGCCTCCACTAAACTGAGTCCAGAGCAACTAGATGGTGCCCAGCTACCGCCACTGACTGCTCTGACAGGGATCACAATAGAGGGCCCTGGACAGAGCTGGAGAAAAATGTAGAACAAAATTTTAACCCCAAAAGAAAGACCACACTTGCTGGCCGGACAGAGTCTGGAGAAACCCTGAGAGTATGGCCCCCAGACACCCTTTCAGCTCAGTAATGGGGCCACTCCTGAGGTTCACTCTTCAGCCAAAGATTGAACAGGCCCATGGAACAAAACAAGACTAAAGGAGAGCACCAGCCCTGGGGAGGGGAATGGAAGACAGGAAAGCTGGTAATAGGGAACCCAGAGTTGAGAAGGGAGAGTGTTGACATGTCATGGGGTTGTTAACCAATGTCACACAACAATGTGTATACTATTTTGTTCTGTAAACCTTCATCTAAAGTTCAATTAAAAAAAAAAAAAACCTTTGAATTGAAACTGAAGACACCATGAAAGTTTCATTATACTTCTCCATCTCCCACAAATCTAAGAAAAAGTTTTATAAATTCTTGAGAAAATCAGATCCTGACTTATTCCCTATTGCTCATTCATCCATTCATTCATCCAACAAATATGTATTGAATAATTATTGTTTTGCCAAGCATGGTGACAGATTCTAGGTACAGTGAAACCTGTGAGAGCCAGAGCTACTGGGAATGCCTTGTTTTTGTGGGTATCACAAGTTTTCCACCCTTGACAGGGGGCAGTTTTACCACTTTGCTATTGCTTGTTTTGGTGGAAAATATTTGAGTTTTCCTTCCCTGACAGGTTTTCAACTTATACACGTTCTGGCTTTCACAGGTTTCACTGTATATGGTTTTAAATTACACAAACAAGATCTCTCTCTTCTTCACTTAGTGGATAAACAGACATATATGCATATATATATCCCAGTACCCAGTGCCGTTGAGTGTATATATATATATATGTATATATATATATATATGTATCTCCAAACCTGTTGTCGTTGAGTCATTCCAACTCATAGTGACCCTATAGGACAGAGTAAAACTGCCCCATAGGGGCACCAAGAGGAAGCTGGTGGATTCGAACTGCTGTCTTTTTGGTTAGCTGTTAACCACTTCATCACCAGGGCTTCATACATATACTTTAATAACAAGTGAAAAAGCCACTAAAATGAGTGTAGAAATGGAGAACAGCAATATGGATCCCACTTTAAAAGTAAGTGTAGGAGCCCTGGTAGCACAATGTTTGAAGAGCTTGGTAGCTAACCGAAAGTTTGGTGGTTCAAACCTGTCAGCGGCTCTGTGGAGAAAAATGTGGCAGTTTGCTTCCATAAATATTACGGTCTTAGAAACCCTATAAGGGCAATTCTACTCTGTCCTATAGTGTTCTATGAGTTGGAATCAACTCGATGGCAGTGAGTTAAAGGGAAGTATAGTGACTTGATGGGAATTCAAGGCTGATCAAGGAAAAAAGCTATAACCCTGAGATAGCATGTTGCACCAAACCAAAAACACCCACTGCCGTCCAGTGAATTCTGACTCATAGCAATACAAGTGTCTTAGTTATCTAGTGCTACTATAACAGAAATACCACAAGTGGGTGGCTTTAACAAAAAGAAATTTATTCTCTCACAGTCTAGGAGGCTAGAAGTCCAAATTCAGGTGGGCCATCTCCAAGGGAAGGCTTTCTCTGTGGGCTTCTGGAGGAAGGTCCTTCTCGTAAATCTTCTCTGGTTGAGGAGCTTCTCAGCGAGGAGATCCAGGGTCCAAAGGATGCACTATTCTCCTGGCTCTTGTTTCTTGTGGTGTGAGGTCCCTATTTCTCTCTGCTCACTTCTCTCTTTTATATCTCAAAAGAGATTTACTTAAAACACAAACTTATCTTGTAGATTGAGTCCTGCCTCATTAACATAACTGCCACTAATCCCCCCTCATTAACATCATAGAGGTAGGATTCACAACACAAAGGAAAATCACATCTGATGACAAAATGGTGGACAATCACAGAATACTAGGAATCATGGACTAGCCAAGTTGACTTTTTTTTTTTTTGTGGGGATACAACAAGCTATTTATTGGGGCCTACAATTGACAGCTGCACCCAGAGGGTGGTCCCACACTGCACGGGCCTTCCAGAGGCACCGGAAGGGGAGAAAGCATGGAAATCTCTCAGCAAGAGAAGAAAGGGGACCTTACATGAGCCTATGCCATATATTTTGCAGCCAGGTGGGGGGTCTTTGGGTCAGAGAGTCCTAGGACAGTGGCAACCTGGGGGTCCTTATAACTATAAGGTTTTATCTTATCTTTTTAAGGGTAGGAGATGTTGGGTGTTGGTTTGTGGGGTAGATAAAGCAGGTGAGTTCTAAGTGGCTAAAATCTGCTTTGTTGGGCTATTTTAAAAAAAAAAAAAACAATTGTATATATACAAATTTGAGTTTGGCATCAGCCAGCTTTTTTGTGCTACCATACCTGAGCTTGTTATATAGAAGTAAACAAGCAGGGGCCGATACACAGAGGCTATCTTTAGCTCAATTATGTAACAGGAAGTAACGAATGTCTTCTTCAAAAAAGTGACTTCTAAATAGAGTCCTGAAGGATAAGAAGTCGGTCTTATGAAAAGCAGAGAGATGTGTTCTGAGAACAGGAAAAATTCTCTCAAGTCTTCTAGGGGAGGCAGTGCCTGGGTGCACTTGAGGAAAGGTCAAGAAGATGGTGAGGCTCAACAGGGAGAGAGATGGGGGGAGGAACAGACAGTCAGGATTCTGATCCCACAAGGTCTTGTGAGCCATGGTATGAATTTTGGATTTTATTTGAAGTGTAAAAGCCATTGAAGATTTTTTTAAAAAGGAATAAATCAGCTAATTTACACTTTAAAAAATTACTCTGCAGAGTGAAGAAGAGGTTGGAATAGAGCAAAAAGGGGAAGCAAGAAGATTAATAAGCCTACTGCAGAAGTCTCTGTTCCCTATGTGACAGGTGAGGGAGGCTTAGATGAGTGTGGTAGCAGAAATTAATGGCATCTGTCTCTAGAACATTTTACTTTACAAAGTGGAAATGGCAGTGGGAGAAACTGAACTTGAGGTTTACTTAAAATTCCTCACTTTGGGGGAAGGAGAGAACAGAGATTTTTATTAACTTCCCTGCTACAAACACAAATATATTCATAGAAAACATATCTCAGTTCTGCCTAGTCCTAAACAAATCTATCTTGGAACATTCTATTACTTCAAGGGAGTTATGCTCCACAGATTGTCAAATATTACTTTTTGCACACATATTTAGCACTTCGTATGCATCAGGCACTATTTTTTTTTTTTTTTTTTTTTTGTACCAGGCACAGAGATGAATGTTTTCAGTATATATTTTCATCTAATTTCCATGACAATAATACTATCTCCATTTTTGAGCAGAGGAAAATAAGAAACTCATCCAAGGTCATACCACTCACTAGATTCAGAGCCTAAATTTATACTGATCTCTGCCTGATTCCAAACTTCACACTACTCCATTCCTGAATTCACATTACTTTTCTTTTCTTCTTTTCTTCTTTCTGTCTGCCTCTCTCTCTTTCCTTCCTTCCTATGTCCCTCTCTCTTTCCCTTTCTGTTTTCCTTTCTTCCTTCTTTGTGAAACAACAATAAACAGATATTGATCTCTTTGTTCTTTCATAGGATTTTATTCACAAAATATATGTCCTGTGTTCTACAAAGAATTTATTAACTTCTTCCTACCTCTCCGTAACTCTAAAACACAGAAGGGAAGTATTAACGGGTAATTCATCCTGAAATAATTCTAATTGGTGCTTTCATCCAAAAGCTCCCAGTCTCCACAGAGGCAGACCTGGCTTTGCCCCAGGGTGATGAAAGAAACTTGGATGAGCTTACTACTCATCAGTGGCCAACGGGACATATTCTAACTATGGCCCCTTGTCAAACATCCCTGTGCCTGCCATACAAGTATTTCATGTACTGAAATAAAAATCGCTCCAAAATGGACCATGGTATCCTGATTTTTTTAAAGATATGTCTGTCCCCAGGACTCACTGATAGGAAAATAAATGGATAAAGAGCTAAGCAGTACAGAAGCCATATGAAGTCATTTGGCTAGATTATTTAAATAAGAATTACCTTTTAACAGAGGAATGAAGAGAGTGGCAAACACATTTTAATGAAAAGGAAAGTTCCTGATTTGTCTAGATCATGGTTTCGCAGGCTTGGCACTTTTGCAGTTTTGGGTTGGGTAATTCTTTGTTGGAGTCTGTCCTGTGCACTGTAGGGTGCTTAGCAGCATTTCTGGCCTCTACCCATTTAGGTGCCCAATAGGTACCCATTAGGGTTGCTATGAGTCGGAATCGACTCGACAGCACTGGGACCCATTAGATGTCAGTAGCAATCAACACCCCCGAGCTGTGACAAACAATAACATCTCCAGATGATGCTAAATTCCCCGAGGAGCAAGATCCACCATGGTTGAGAACCATTGGTCTATTATGCAGGATACAACTCAGAACAAATACCCTTTAGGCAAAAAAAAAAGCAGAGTTCCCAGGATGATCTCAAAACACTGGGTATTAGCTGGGGTATAGAAATCCCTAAGAAATTAACCAAGCACTGGGGAAGGTGAGTCGATATTTACCAAATGGTACAGTGATAAATAGTATGTGTCAGTTCAGAAGGAAAAAAAAAAATTAATAATTTTTACTAGTGTTTGGGCTACTTCAAAGTAGCAGGTTCTAGATGCCTGCTTCCAGGAAGATGGGGGTAGGGGTGTAATGGTTACGAGACAGAGTGACATTCCAGACAAAAAAGAAACACACTGGATCAAGACACTAATTATGAAAACACTTGCTTTTTTTTGAAGAAACAAACTTAGCTTTTTGTATACAGTAGGACAGAACTTGGTAGACCTAATATAAACTCAGTTTGAAAACTCTTGTGTGCATAGGAGTTTATGTCATATTCTGTAGGTAAATAAAAGTCATTAAAGAGTTTTCAGCAGTGATTTTGTGAAATAATCATAGTAATGGATAAATGTGTAGCAATATAAGAGAGTTAGAACATTTATGTCATCACCTCAACTCCTACTCTGACTCCAGTATGTCAGAGTAGAAATGTGCATCATAGGGTTTTCAAAGATTGATTTTTTCAGAAGTAGATTGCCAGGCTCTTCTTCAGAGACACCTCTGGGCAGACCTGAACCTCCAACCATTCGGTTAGCAGCTGAGCGAGTTAATTATTTACACCACTTACGGACTCTGAGTCTATATCATGGGTTAACAAATTATAACCTACAGACAAAATTCAGCTCCCCACCTCCTCTCCAGCTGCATTCATTATGTCTTTTTTTTTTTAATATTTTTTGTGTGTTTTAGGTGAAAGTTTACAGAGCAAATTAGTTTCCGATTTAATAAATTGTAAACAAAGTTTTCCATGACATTGGTTCCAATCCGCACAATGTAAATACTCTCCCCATTTCCACCCTGGTTTCTTCATTTGCTTTTCCTACTCCTTCCTGCCTTCTTATCTTTACTTTTTTTTTTGGCAAATGTTGCCCTATTGGTCTCATATAATTATTTGTTCTATGGAGCACGTTTTACTTGGGTGTTACTGTTTATTTTGTAGGCCTGTCTATTGCATGGTTGGAAGGTAGTTTCCAGGAATGGCTGCAGTTCCAAGTCAGAGAGGTGTCTTAGGGCTATAGTCTCAAGTCTTCCAGTCTCTATCAGGTCACTAAGTCTGGTCTTTTTTTTACAAATGTAATTTTTTATTCCACATTTTCCTTTCACTCTTTCCAGGACTGTTTATTGTGATCCCAGTCAGAGCAGTCTGTAGCGGTAGCTGGGGACCACCTAGTTCTTCCAGTCTCGGGTAGTGTGGGTCTCAGGTGCATGTGGTCTGTTAGTCCTTTAGACTAATTGTTTCCTTGAGTCTTTGGTTTTCTTCACTCTCCTTTAATCTGGAGACTCAAGGGATTAATCTCTAAAATGTATAGAAAACCCCAAAACCTCAAGAACAAAAAAGACAAACAATCCCATTGAAAAATGGGCAAAAGACATGAATGGACACGTCTCCAAAAAAAGACATTCAGGAGACTAACAAACAAATGAAGAAATGCTTATGATCATTTAAAAAAAAAAAAAAAAACTGCTGTCGAGTAGATTCCAACTCATGGCAACCTTATAGGACAGAGTAGAACTGCCCCATAGAGTTTCCGAGGAGTGCCTGGTGGACTGTAACTGCTGACCTTTTGGTTAGCAGCCATATCTCTTAACCACTATGCCACCAGGGTTTCCATTTGTGATCATTAGCCATTACCAAAAAAAAAAAAAAAAGATGCAAATTAAAACTAGGATGAGATACCATCTCATCCCCAACATTAATGGCACTAATAATAATAATAAAAAAAACAGAAAATGACAAATGCTGGGGAGATTCTGGGGAGACTAGAACTCTTATACACTGCTGGTGGGAATGTAAAATGGCATAACCACTATGGAAAGCAATATGGTGCTTCCTTAAAAAGCTAGAAATACTATATGATCCAGCAATCCTACTCCCAGGTATATAGCTTAGAGAAATAAGAGCTGTGACGCAAATAGACATATGCACAATTATGTACATTGCAACATTATTCACAACAGCAAAAAGGTGAAAACAAGCTAAGTGCCCATCAATGGATGAATGGATAAACAAACTGTGGTACATACACACATTAAAATACTATGCGATGATAAAGAATAATGATGAATCCTCGAAACATCTCACAACATAGATGAATTTGGAGGACACTATGCTTAGTGAAGTAAGCCAATCACAAAAGGACGAATATTCGTGAGACCACTATTATAAAAAAAAAAAAAGAAAGAAGTTTCCCACAGAGACAAAAACATTCTTTGGTGGTTACCAGGGAAAGGAGAGTAAAGTACTAAATAGAAGACACGTGGTAATATTGGTGAAAGGAAAGACAGTACACTAGATGGGGGAAGTCAGCACGACATGACAAAAACAAAGGAAATACTGAAAGGAACACAAGAACAAAGCGCAACTACAACTATGGCTATTACTATAACAGAAGTCATGCAACAGCGGTATTAAAAACCAAAGAACCAAACCCAGTGCCATCGAGTCGATTCTGACTCATAGCAACTCTATAGAACAGAGCAGAACTGCCCTATAGAGTTTCCGAGGGGCACCTGGTGGATTCGAACTGCCAACCCTTTGCTTAGCAGCCGTAGCACTTAACCACTACGCCACCAGAGTATTAAAAAGCAAGCAATAATTTACAAAAGAATACATAGGTAGATAACAAAAAACAAAACAAAACAAAAATACATAGGTAGATAATGCTTAAAAGGCATGGGAGGGTGTAAGAGAGCACACCCACCTGTAGACATAAGTTAGGTTATGGATATCTCTATGTACATATTTGTAGATGTTAAATGTATACCAATATAGACAATAGAACACACAAGGGGCACAGTCATGGAAACTGCTTATGCACAACCAAATACCTCCTGAGATGAAGATACTAGGCTTGAAGGCTAAGGACCATACATCTGAGGGACATCTACATCAACTGGCATAACAGTGCACAAAAACAATGTTCTACATACTATTTGGTGAGTAGTATCTGGGATCTTAAAAGCTTGAGTGGCCATCCAAGACACAACTAGTGGCCTCTGGTTTTAACAGTTTATCAAAGATGTATTAGTTTCCTAGAGCTGCTGTAACAAAATTAATGGCTTAAAACAACAGAAATGTATTTTTACCAGTGTGGAGGCCAGAAGTCTGAACCCCAGCTTTCTGCAGGCCTGCACTCCTTCTGAAAGCTCTAGGGGAGAGTCCTCCCTTGCCTCTTTCAGCTTCTGGTTGCTCCAGGTGTTCTTTTTCAGGGCTGCATGACTTTAATCTCTGTCTCAGTCTTTGTGTTGCCTTCTATTCACCTGAGTTTCACATTTCCCTCTGCCTTTCACTTATAAAGACCTCTGTCATTGAATTTTGGATCCTGCAGATAATCCAGGGTGATCTCATCTTGATATCTTCAATTTAATTATACCTGAAAATACCTCCTTTCTAAATAAAGTCACATGCACAGGTTCTGGGGGTTAGGACTTGGGCATATGTTTTGGGGGGCCACTATTCAACCTAATCTACTCTGTGTTATGGGGTCACTATGAGTCGGAATTGACTTGATGGCAACAGGTTTTGGGGTTTTTATTCAATTTACTACAAGAGACATTATTAAAACACAAAAAGATTCAAAGAAAAAGCCAAGTGGCTTGAAGATCCAAGATAGTGTTTACGTCACACCAAAAAGTGATCATGTGGGCTGGGAATATGTTTGACGAATACATCTTGTTCCAGTACCACAGCAACCAGTGCCTCCTGTCCTAGCAGCAACTCAAGGACATGGTAAAACTCTTGAAAGGATGACTGCCTTGTTTGTCTAGGTCATGCATTCTCAACTGGGGTGATATTGACCCCAGGGAGCAAAAATTGGGTTTTAACTGGTAAAAAACCTTAAGTATTATGGTAGTCAGTGGCCCTCCAAAAGGCCTCAACAGTATATAAGCAGATAAAAAGTATAGGTGTCTATTTCATGGGGACGAGGTGGTAATTATGAAAAAACAAATTAAAAAATGCTGGTCTAGGGAGGTGAGCTATTTCTGGAGATCTCAAGGAGGCTCCCACCCTCTCTGAGACACCAGTGCCCAAGGCTGGCATAGAACCAACAGAATGGCTGAACGTAAAGATCATATGGACATCAAAGAAAGATGTCTCAAGAGTAACCAAAAATATCAGATGACTGAGGAGCATTTTCACACCTTGGCTGTACATGGGAGTCTTTGAGAAACTTGGCACAGCCTTTGTACAAGAGAACTCCAAGAATAAAAAAAAAGAATAACCAGGGTTAAATTTCTCATCAGATCTTAGAAGAGGACTTAGGGTTAGAAATTTAGGAAATGGTCTACTGTGGCTTTCTTACACTTCTCAGTTTATAAAGTGAGATTCAGACATGCTACTCAGGGAACAATAACATGCAATACAGGGTTAGTAGGCCTGATAAATGTCTGCACAAAATATTGTGGGGAGGGAGTGCTGAGGAAACACCTGAGACAGGAAGTAGAGAGAGTGGTAAGATAATATCAGGAAATGACGAAGTAGATAAGATTCCAATAAGGGATGATGACAGCCTAACAAAACAGCGGGGTTGTGTTAGAGATGACAGTGAAGATTAAAGAGATATTTAGAAGGTGTAATGAATGGGATTAGGCTATTAACTGAATCCCGGGGAGCGACTGGAGCCTTGGTGGTGCAGTGGTTAAGAGCTTGGCTGCTAACCAAAAGGTCAGCAGTTTGAATCCACCAGCCACCCCTTGAAAACCCTACGGGGCAGTTCTACTCTGTCCTGTAGGATCCCTATGAATTGGAGTCAACTTGACAGCAACGGATTTTTTCTCTTTTTGCTTTACGGAGAGATTGGGAGTGAAGGCGTTATTGAGACATTGAGACTAGCCCCTAGGAGGAATTCACTCAGGGAAGCTGAGGTTACAGGAGATAAAATCTGCCAGTCTTAAGACAGACAATACTTTCTGAATGCTTTATAAGGACTAATTCTGGTTAGGATTGTCAGTCTTACAGCAAAGTTTTCAAACCGATGGCTTTGGCTTTTAGGTTAAATACGATCTCCAAACAGCCTTGGCAATGCATTTAAGAAAAATATTCTTTAAAAAACAATAATTTTTGTCAATATTGAAAAACCATATAGTTTCTTACAAAAATCCAGATTTCTGAGTTCTCAGTCTCCATTCCTTCCTAACATCATCATCAATAACAACAAAAATCAGTTGGAGCTGAGTGGTGAATGTTTTTTAGATGAGGCACATGATCTCCAGTTCACTATAATCCTTACCACCCCTTAAAGTCTTCCCCTCCACTTCTTCATTACATTACTGGCCCTACAGGACTCCAATAAGAGCCATCTTGATAGAAATTAAACAGCCATAACATCAAAGAACAATGTTTGCAACACCAACAGTAAAGAGTGTGCAATATGCAAATGAAAGTTTGACTGAAGTTCATCATTTGCATGCCAATCCACATTGCACATAAGCATTGTTTCAAGAAAAGAGCAAGACTAGTTAGGATAGATTCACAAACAAATAGCAAATAGCCTGAAATCAGAAAATATGTATTCAGAATAAAGAAGTAATAAAATAAAAACCATAGTTGAAAGAAAGGGATTTGGATTAAGTAAGCTTTCTAATTCTTGCCGCAGAATACAAACTTTGAAATCATTATTTGTTATTGTTATCGATTACTCTTTTCTCATGTCAAGAAAATTTACAATAAAAAAATTATCATACAATGTTCAGAAGCATTACTTCTTATGAATTTTTACCACATTTCCACCCAAGCCTCCTTGCTCCACCTCACGCTTATACCACATCCATAGTTATTTAATGCTATTCTCCTCTTGAGCTGATTTCCTCCAGTATTGCTAAAGAGCAAGCGAGATTTATCAGAAAAATTTCACTGTGGTGACACTCTTTTATTTCTGAGAATCCTGAACCACTTTGCACCCAGCTTGACCCAACAGCTGTAGCTCTTCTGCTCTCACTCCCTAATTTGTTTGCATTTGGCTTATATTCCTAGCTCTTCGGAGTGCTGATAATTATACTTGTCTGGAAGGCTTAGAAGCTGTGAAAAAAAAAAAAAAAACCCTGGACCTACTCACATTTCAGCACAAGTAGACAAGGCTCAGGCTCCAATTTGGAACTGCCCAGACTTAAATGAGGCAGGCATTTGAGCCCAGAGACATCAACAGCAGCCTGCCAGCTTGAAGACTCTTCTCCAAAGCCATTCCCCATATGTTTGGCAAGAACTGAGGATCAAACAGCCCAAGATGTTACCCAGGATTCAAATGGACCTTCTGAACACATGTAGCTGGAATGGGGCAGGCGAAGTGTTGGTAGGTAGAGCCTCATAATCCCAGTCCCAGTGTAACTGGGAAGTTATCCCCCTCTTAGAAACATCTTAACAAGCTCTAACAAACATCATAAAATGTGATGATTATATGGTGTTTTGAATGGAAATAAAAGTAAGAATAATAAAAATCTTAAAATTAAGTTTGCTTTTAAGAATTGTAGAAAAGAAGTGATGTTGAATATATTTACTGATGGTAAACATGGTAGTTTGAAAAATGGTTAAAGACATAGAAACAATTATTAAATCATATCAGGAAAAGTAATTATTAATGAATTACTTATTGTTAACTAATAATGAATTTGGTCCTGGGGCTGAGTGAGTACTCACAGAAATTAAAACCTTGCTCTCTCTAGTTTTATGATCTAAACTGAAAAGCTAAAATGTGGTTTCAGTTTGTATTAAAGCATTAGAGAGTTTAGGAATGGCAATCCATTGATTCAGGGTTTTGGAAGTGTTTTATAAAGCAGTTAAACTTGACTTTTTCCTTTTTTTTACACTCACCAAGGTGGGTTTTTTGTTAGTCAAGGTGGGGAGTCCCTCGGTAATGCAAAGCATTAATAAACTCAGCTGCTAACAGAAAGATTGAAGGTTCAAGTCCACCCAGAGGCACCTCAGAAAAATAAAAGTCCTGGTAGTCTACTTCCCAAAAAGTCAGCCATTAAAAACCCTGTGGAACAGTTTCACTCTGACATACATGGGGTCCTGTGAGTTAAAGCCCACTTGATGGCAACTGATTTGTTTTTATTTTTGTGTTTTTAGTCAACATGGAGCCATTTATGGAGCTATTTAGTTTTTGGTGAAGTGGTCATACTGGTGGAAAATTTACTGAGAAATGGTTGTCCTTTTAAAGATAAAATAAAGCCTGATTAAAAAAAAAAAATTCAGCTAAGAATTTGAGACTTTAATTTTAAAAATTCCTAAACGAGAATATCTTGTTAGGCGTTTGGATTTGAGATGACAGACTACCTAATGAGGAGAATTTTACATTACTTCTCTCTATTTCTCAACCCCATTTTTGAATAAAACTACTATCTTTTTCTTCAGACATGCCAACTGCTTCAAAGAGTTAGTACATGTACTTTAAAAAAAAAAAGATTTCTTTTTTTCCAAAGACTACAAAAATAACCCACCTAAGAATTGTTAATGATCCTTAAACAGTGAATGCAGCCATTTTTAGAGTGTTTCTCAATGTCAGCTCATGGATTCCCAGGAAGAAGGGGAATTAGAGTTACATCAAGCATGAAATATGAGTTTTGAAAGGTGCCTTGATTCACAAGACTAGAACTTTGCCTGGGAGTTTAAAAGACAATTTGTTTAGTTTTAGCACTTAGTGAGATAAAGTTGGTGGTTTTGAAATGTGGCTGCCTTGGAAAATAACATTTGGAGAATGTGTGTGAATCTATAAAAACAAACATACGCTATAGAGAACTTTTCAGCATGGCTGGAACTGTAGGAAACCCAGATGTTCCCTTTATATATTCTTGGATCACCACCAGAGAGCAGAAAATAGCATCAATTGCTGCTGACCCATATCAGTTGAAAAGGAAGTACTAACCTTAAAACAGCAGGAATTACTCAACATTCTTCAGAAGAGCTGGAGAGTCTCACAATTTGACACTACCATTTGCACATATGGGTCCCAGTTACGCTTGTAGAAATTAAAGTATTTGCTTGACTGCATAAATTATCCAAGTTGGGTACCATCTACCATCTTTATACACTAACATGAGCTAACTTACCAATTTTATTGACGCTTCAGCTTTTAAAACAAACACTGAAGAGATTAAGACTCTAGCTCTTCTTAAATCAACAAAAACAGAACCTAAAATAAGCCTACTTGAAAAGATAAATGCTTGCCGGTGAGAAGTGTGTCAGCCTGCCTGTGTGAAGGTCCAAATATAAATTCTAATTTACCCATTTGCCCACCCTATTTTACTGTGGCTCCTCCGGAAGACATAGTTTGACAAAAGTACCATCATATTGGGGCATAATTTCCTTTCTCTAAAAAGATAAATAAGCCTACATGACCGTAATTAAAAGAATAAAACACAATACTAACAATACGAACTACTATTAAAAAAAAAGGAAGATGTAATAGTTGTGTGTGTGTGCGCATGTGTGTGTGAGTGAGTTATATGCGTGTGTGTGTTTGCATGTGTTAGACGGAGGAATTTTCTGGAATTTGATAAAACAACTGCAGAGCAAATGTGTAGTGTGTTGGGGGGAGGTTGGTGTTGTGAAGAGGTAAGGGTCAGAAAACTACGAAAGGCAGGGAGAAAATAAACAGAGTCTGAAAGTTATGGGAAATCATCTACCTTTCTGCTCACAGAGAAACAGAATGGCTGTTGGAAGAGAAAGGGCAAAGAATATTCCCAAAGTAAGAATAAAACGGCTGAGGATTAAAAGGATCGATAAAGCCTAAAGTCAGTGAGAAGCAAGTCTTTAAGAATTAAGAATACAAACCACTACCACCAGCACAACAAAGTCAGAGGAAAAGTGCATTTTTGTGATGCTACATTTTGCCTTAAAATGCAAGAATATTTACAACATGCAAAAGTTCAGGATACAAATTTAGATTAATTAGTTTTTGGCAACTTCCAAAAGTATGAAAGAAGGACTTAAAAAAAAAAAAAAAAGTCGGGTTCTATGACACGTTTTAAACTCATAGTTGCCGGTTTTATTACACGTAAATTTTTTAAGTCAATATCTGAAGAAATAAATCTATATTTGAACAATAGAAATATTGTAATTATTTAAGCGTATTTATTATGTGGCTATTTTTTTTATTTATTATAATAAGTAATATCATTGTCTCAAAAAGCTTATGATTTTTCATTTTCCTTAAAAATCATTCCATCTCTCTATGTACCATGTAGAACACAGTTTTGGCTAAAGTTGTGATTTTTCAAAAAAAAAACTTTTAAATAGTAAACTAAGATGACAACGTTAGGAACATGAATGACTATTAATACATCTAAAGAGTGATGTTATTTCTAGACATATCAGAAATATAGGGTGAAGACAAAAGAATAACTCAATGCAATTCATCAAACTACATAAAGAGAATTTTTAGTATGTGTCAGTCTCTCTTGAGCTAATAAGTTGTCTGACTCTCAGGGTGATGGCTTCCGTCTGCCTCAGCTCTTGGCAGGTTGATCACCAGGCATTTAACTGGGTCTCCAAAACTTGATCCTGTCAGCAAATGACAAAAACCACCTGATAGTATCCAATTATTTCAATCAATCAATCAACAAGTATTTTTGAGCACACATCATTTTCACATCATTGTGCTGGGTATGTGTGTAAAAGATAAAGGAAATAGAAGACATAGACACAAACCTTAAAAATACTGTAAACCAGCCTGAAGTGGTAAAAACAGTACACACAAAGTAATTAACAAAGTTAACAGCATATTCTTAAAGAGTAATTTATGTAAAATGATCAAAGATGCTATAGAACTTAAGGAATGGTAAAATGAATAAATTACAGAATCAGATTAGATCAGAGTCCATCTCATGGGGCCAAAACTCTGGAAGAAATGGGTAATATTTACATAAGTGGAGAAGGAGCAGTTTTTCCTCTACATAAATAGCCCTGCTTCATATAAATAAACACAAAGAACAAAGAAAATAAGGACGAAGTTAGGCTGAGACTTTGAGATGAACAACCTGCCCAGTAGGAGCACGTGTGTCGGAGAGCAAATCAAGACAGACTGAAAACACATGGGGATCTATATAAAGATTCTTGACAACTAGGTAGGATTTGATGGGATAAGAAACTAGGAGTTAGTAGCAATATTAATGCAGGATGAAGTTCATGGGAAGGTGAACTTGGCAGAGAATGCAGATGAAACAAGGAGGAAAGGAAATGCAATTAAGAGCACCATTGTTTTGAAAATCGATGCACATTCACATCTAAAGACTTTGATGAAGATAGGATATAAATTAATATTATTCAAAATGTTCTAAATAAATCTAGTCTTAAACACTAGTATAAGAAATAAATTGACTATACACAATTGACTATAGCACACCACTGTGTGCGGATTCTCAGGATTAAGGTAATGATGGTGTTATCAGGACTCAGAGCATGGCGATAAAAAGGATCAGTTATACACACATATAAACCAAACCCAGTGCCGTCGAGTCGATTCTAACTCATAGCGACCCTATAGGACAGAGTAGTAGAACTGCCCCATACAGTTTCCAAGGAGCACCTGGCGGATTTGAACTGCCAACCCTTTGGTTAGCAGCCGTAGCTCTTAACCTCTACACCACCAGGGTTTCCTACATATATATATACACACACACACACACACTAAAATGGTAGAAAATGAGTAATACAGGGCTATGCCGCAACTCCGACCCGAATTAATTTTACTGTTGCCTTTAAGTAACAGGAAAAACAGTTAACAAATCTGTCAATTGCACCTGGCTTAGGAAAACCATTTCCCGGCTTTCTAATAGAGTAGAGCTCTTTTTACAGAGGTAGAGTGAGACACATTAGGCTCTTTTTTGGGGGGCCATATTAATGAGCTACATCACTGCTTTGAAAGCCCACTTGGTAGAATATTCAGGTTGATTGTTGCTTTGGCTATTTCTGCCCTTTCATTTCTTTAAATGTTGCTGCCCAATCAAACCAGTGACCGTGAAGAAGGAATTGTATACACGCTCCCTCTATTGACACCAAACGACCACATGAAAGATAAATGTGAGCGTGGCTGGTTGCTATTGCACAGGACAGGCATTTATATTTATCTTGGAAACCAGTTACCATGCAGCATATGTTCACAGGATCCTAAAAGTTTTCTGAAGGACACAATGACAGTAACACAATAAAAGTTCATTAACAACATTTCACTAGTGTCATGTAGCCTTAAGGAAAAGAGAATTATTAATTTGACTATCTTCCCCACCCCACCCGCATAGAAGGAGTAAGGAAGTAGACATCCAAATGATGGCTGCGTGTGTACTTATATGAAATGACAACATTTAAACATATTCGTATAAAAGAATAGTTCGTGGGTGGTACAAACGGTTAACACACTCACTGCTAATTAAAAGGTTGGGGGCTGGAGCCCACCCAGAGGCCTTTTGAAAGAAAGGCCTGGTGATCTACATCTGAAAAATGAACCACCGAAAATCCTATGGAGCACAGTTCTACTCTAACACACATAGTGTCTCTGTGAGTTGGAATCAATCTGATGGCAATTGAGTACTGGCATATAAACAAATAATGATTTCTTGCATACTATGAGTTAAAAAAAATGAGTTAGAATTGACTTGGCAGCAACAGGTTCAATTTAATTTCTAAATAAATCAATATAAATTAGTAGTATGTATTAAAATGGAACAAAGGGCAGAACAAGGATATGGGAATGAGGACTTGTTTTTAACAGTGGCTACATCATGAAACCCTGGTGGAGTAGTGGTTAAGTGCTACAGCTGCTAACCAAAGGGTTAGGCAGTTCAAATCCACCAGGCGCTCCTTGGAAACTCTATTGGGCAGTGACACTCTGTTCTATATGGTCGCTATGAGCCACTGGGTTTGGTTTGGTTTTGGTTTACATCACTAAATATGTAACACCTCGGGAAATTATTTAATTTCCCAGGATCACATAGTTCTCTTCTGACAAGTGATATGATTGGAGAGGTTCAACATTTCAAAATTGTGTTACATGAAATACAATAGTTATGTGGAATATAAATATTAAGAAAATAAAAATAAATTATGCTTTGTTGCCAAACAGCCTTAGAAAAAGCATTAAAGAAATATTAAACAGATTTTTCTTTTGTTTCTTTGTTTTACTGCAGAAATTCTTATGGGCTTTGGTATGCTTTGATGCCTTGGTAATTCTTTTTTTTTTTTTTTCTCTCTCTCTTTTGTAAAAGCAATTTATTTTTGCCCAATTTTGCTAATGGTGACACCATTTTTTTTCCGTTACAGTTGTGTATGTCATAGCATTTACAAAAATGTCCTTTTTTTATTATTGTGCTTTAGATGAAGGTTTACATAACAAACTAGCTTCTCATTAAACAGTACACATATTGTTCCATGACACTGATTAACAACCCCATGACACACCAATACTCTCCTTTCTCGACCTCGGGTTCCCTTTTATCAGCTTTCCTGTCCCCTCCTACCTTCTAGTCCTTGCCCCTGGGCTGGTGTGCCCCTTTAGCCTGGTTTGTTTTATGGGTCTGTCTAATCTTTGGCTAAAGGGTGAACCTTTGACTTCATTACTGAGCTAAAAGGGTTTCCAGGGGCCATACTCTCAGGGTTTCTCCAGTCCCTGTCAGGCCAGTAAGTCTGGTCTTGTTTTGTGAGTTAGAATTGTGTTCTACGTTTTTCTGCAGCTCTGTTTGGGACCCTGTATTGTTATCCCTTTCAGAGCAGTCAGTGGCGGTAGCCAGGCACCATCTAGTTGTCCTGGACTCAGTCTGGTCGAAGCTGTGGTACTTGTGGTCCATTAGTACTTTGGACTAATCTTTCCCCTATGTCTTTAGTTTTCTTCATTCTCCCGTGCTCCCGAAGGAGTGAGACCAGTGGAGTATCTCAGATGGCTGCTCAAAGACTCTAAAGACTCCAGATGCTACTCACCAAAGTAGAATGTAGAATATTTTCTTTATAACCTATGGTATGCCAGTTGAGCTGAATGTTCCCTGACACCATGGTCCCCACAGCTCTCAGGCCAGTAATTTGGTCCCTAAGGGAGTTTGAATATGTTTATGGAGCTTCCATGACCTTGCCTTGTACATGTTGTCCTGAACTCCCCAGTGTTGTGTTCTGTCTTACTCTTCACCAAAGTTACCACTTATCTACTGCCTATTTAGTGTTTTTCCATCCCCACCCCTCTCCTCCCTCATAACCATCAAAGATTGTTTCTTTTTGTGTGTAAAGCTTTTCATAAGCTTTTATAATAGTGGTCTCATAAAATATTTGTCCTTTTGCGATTGACTTATTTCACTCAGCATAACGTCTCCAGATTCATCCATGTTGTGAGATGCTTTGAAGATTCCTCATTGTTCTTTATCGTTGCGTAGTGCTCCATTATGTGTATGTACCGTAGTTTGCCTGTTCATTTATCTGTTGATGAGCATCTAGGTTGTTTCCATCTTTTTGCTATTGTGATCAATGCTGCAATGAACATGGGTGTACATATATCTCTTTGAGTGATGGCTCTTATTTTTCTAGGATATATTCCTAGGAGTGGGATTGATGGGTCATATGGTATTCCTATTTCTAGCTTTCTAAGGAAGTGCCATATCATTTTCCAAAACGGTTGTACCATTTTGTTTTCCCACCAGCCGTGCAAAAGAGTTCCAATCTCCCCAGTCTCTCCAACATTTGTTATTTTCTGTTTTTGTGATTCGTGCCACTAATGCCAAGGTGAAGTGGTATCTCATTGTGGTTTTGATTTGCATTTCTCTAATAGCTAGTTATCGTGAGCATTTCCTCATGTGTCTGTCAGCCTCCTGAAAGTCATCTTTGGTGAAGTGTCTATTCATTTCCCTTGCCCATTTTTTAATTGGATTGCATTTTTTTGTAGCGGTGTTGGATTTTCCTGTCGATTTTAGAGATTAGACCTTTGTCGGATTTGCCATAGCCAACAATTTTTTCCCATTTTGTAGGTTCTCTTTTTACTCTCTTGGTGAAGTCTTTTGAGGAAAGTAAGTGTTTTTTAGAAGATCCCAGTTTTCTACCTTGTCTTCTGGAGTTCGTATGTAGGTATTTATAGTTTGTATCCTGTTAATACCCTGTATTAGGGCCTCTAGTATTGATCCTATTTTTTCTTCTAAGATCTTTATAGTTTTTGGTTTTATATTTAGGTCTTTGATCCACTTTGAATTAGTTTTTGTGTATGGTGTAAGGTATGGGTCCTGTTTCATTTTTTTTTTTGCAGAAGGACATCCAGATTTGCATTTGTTAAAAAGACTTTCTTTTCCCCATTTGATGGACTTTTGGGCACTTGCCGAAGATCAGTTGACTATATGTAGATGAATTTACATCTGGTTCTTAATTCTGTTCCATTGATCAATGTATCTATCCCTGTACCAGTACCAGGCTGTTTTGACTACCACAGCTGTGTAGTAGGCTCTGAGGTCAGGTAGTGCAAATCCTACTACTTCTTCTTCAGAGGTGCTTTACTTATCTGGGGTCTCTTCTCTTTCTATAAAGTTAATGATTAGTTTTTCCCATCTCTTTAAAGAATATTGTTGGTATTTGGATCAGGATTGCATTGTATTTGTAGATTGCTTTAGATAGAATTGTCATTTTCACAATGTTGAGGCTACCTATCCATGAGTGTGGTATGTTTTTCCATTTATGTAGATCTCTTTTGGTTTCTTGCAGTAGTATTTGGCAGTTTTCTTTGTACAGGTTTTTCACATCCCTGGTTAAATTTGTTCTTACATATTTTATTTTTTTAGTGGCTACTATTAATGGTATTGTTTCCCTGATTTCCTTTTTGTTGTTCTCTTTGTTGGTGCCTAGAAATCTAAGTGATTTTTTTATGTTTATCTTTTATCCTGCTACTCTGCTGAATCTTTCTATTAGTTCCAGTAGTTTCCTGGTGGAGTCTTTTGCATTTTCTATGTCTAGTATCATATCATCTGCAAATAGGGACAGTTTTACTTTGTCATCAATTTTGAAGACCTTTATTTCTTTTTCTTGCCTTATTGCTATAGCTAGGACTTCCAGAACAATGGTAAATAGGAGTTATGATAAAGGGCATCCCTGTCTTGTTTCTGTTCTCAAGGGGAGTGTTTTCAGTCTCTCTCCATTAAGAATGATGTTGACTGTTGGTTTTGAATAGATGCCCTTTATTATATTGAGGAATTTCGCTTGCATACTACTTTTATTGAGAGTTTTTATCAGGAAAGGGTGTTGGACTTTGTTGAATGCATTTTCTGTGTCATTTGAGATGATCATGTGATTTTTTTTTTTTTTTTTTATGTGGTAGATTACATTGTTTAATTTTCTAGTGTCGAAGCATCCTTGCGTACTTGGTATGAGTCCTCCTTGGTCATGGTGTATTATTTTTTTGATATGATGCTGAATTCTATTGGCTAGAATTTAGTTGAGAATTTTTGCATCTATATCCTGAATATAAAAAAAAAATTTTTTTTTTTTTTTTTATATTCAGGAGAGATATTGGTTTGTAATTTTCTTTTGTTTGTGGTGTCTTTGCCAGGTTTTGGTATCAGGATTATGCTGACTTCATAGAATAAGTTCAGAAGTATCCCTTCCTTTTCTGTGTTTTGACATTAAGTAGTAGTGGCACAAGTTCTTCTCTAAATGTTTGGTAGAATTTTCCAGTGAAGCCATCTGGGCCAGGGCTTTTTTGTTGTTGAGATTTTTTTTTTATTACCTTTTCAATCTCTTTTCCTGTTATGGGTCTGTTTAGATTTTCAACATTATTTTGTGTTAGTTTATGTAGGTACTGTATTTCTAGAAAATTTGTTCATTTCTTCTAAGTTTTCAAATTTGTTGGAGTATAGTTTTTCATAATACTCTGTTATGATCCTTTTTATTTCAGTTGAAGTATGTTGTTACATCTCCCATTTCATTCCTTATTTGGGTTATTTGCATCTTCTCCTGTTTTTCTTTTGACAATTTGGCCAGTGGTTTGTCAGTTTTGTTTATCCTTTCAAAGACCTAGCTTTTAGTTTTAGTGATTCTTTCTATTGTTTTTCTATTCTCTATTTCATTTATTTCTGCTCTGATCTTTATTATTTCCTTTCTTCTGGTTGCTGTGGGCTTCTTTTGCTATTCTGTTTCTATTTGTTCAAGTTGTGTAGCTAATGTTCTGATTTTGTCCCTTTACTCTTTTTTGATGTGTGTATCCGTTGCTATAAATTGACTTCTGGCACTGCCTTTGCTGTGTCCCAAAGATTTTGGTGTGATGTGTTCCCATTCTCGTTTGATTCTAGGAATTTTTTTTATGCCATCTTTGATTTTGCCTACTACCCAGTAGTTTTTAAGCAGAGTGTTATTCAGCTTCCATGTCACTGGGTTTCTTTGTCCTTGCTCTTCCTGTTGTTAATTCTACTTTGATGGGTTTGTACTCAGAGAAGATACTTTGTATTATCTCAATGTTTTGGACTTTGTTGAGTGTTGCTTTGTGAGCTAAGGTGTAGTCTATTCTGGAGAATGTCCCAAGTGTGTTGGAAAAGAATGTGTAATTTGCAGCTGTTGGGTGGAATGTTCGATGTATATGAGGTCAAGTAGGCTGATTGTGTCCTTTAGATTTTCTGTATCTTTGTTGAGTTTCTTTCAAGGTGTTCTGTCTTTTACTGAAAGTGGTGTGTTGAAGTATCCTACTATCATTGTCAAACTGTCAATTTCTCTTTTCAGTGCTGTTAAAGTTTGTTTTATGTATTTTGGAGCCCTGTCATTTGGTACAAATATATTTTTTATGGTTATCATGATAATGTCCTTGTTTGTCTTTTACAGTGGATTTTGTTTTAAGTCTATTTTCTCAGAAATTAGTGTTGCCACTCCTGCTCTTTTTTGCTAGCTCTTTGCTAGACAGTTTTTCCCAACCTTTGATTTTTCATAAATTTACATCTTTGTTTCTAAGATGTGTCTCTTGTAGACAGCATATTGATGAATCCTGTTTTTTAATCCATTCGGTTACTCTCTGTCTCTTTATGGGTGCATTTGGGCCATTTATGTTCAGTGTTAGGTATTGCTAGGTGTGAGTTTATTGCTGTCATTTTGTAGGGCTTTTTTATGTGGCACCGACATTTTCTTTGTTCCTTTTACTCTCCTGTGCTGAATTCCTTCCATTTGTGGATTTTTTTTTTTATTTCTTTTGTTTTTGTAGATTTTGTTTTTACTGAGACTTTATGTTTTTCTTCTTTATTTGATGAGTAGGTTTGTTAAAATCTTTGTGGTTACCTTGAAATTTACCCTTATCTTCCTAAGTTTCAACCAGTGTTTTATTATTTGTTATCACCTTTCCTTCCTCCCCATTAGAAAGTTCTATACCTATACCATTTATTTCTTGTTTTATTATCCTGACATTGTTGTCATTTATAGATTAATGTCTCTTGTCTCTGTTGTAAATCTTTTAGTTTTGAATAGTCCTCGAGAGTTCATTTCCTAGGCTGGTATCTGGCTGGTGCAATCTTGTGTCCTAGATTCAGGCTGTTGTCTGATGTTATTTCTTCTCAGACCAAAGGACTCCATTTAATAATTTTTGTAAGTTTGGTTCGATTTTTACATATTACATTAATTTCTGCTTACCTGAAAATGTCCTAATTTCACTATCATATGTAAACAAGAGTTTTGAAGGATCTCTTACTCTTGGTTGGTAATTTTTTTCTCTCAAGGTTTTATATATGTCATCCCATTGCCTTCTTGCCTGCATGGTTTCTGCTGAATAATCAGAGTTTAGTCTTGTTGTTTCCCCTCTGTACATGATTTTTTGTTTTTCTCAAGCTGCTTTGAGGATTCTTTCTTTGTCTTTGGTTTTAGTGAGTGTGATTTTAATATGCCTAGGTGATTTTCTTTTGGGGTCTATCCTATACGGGTTTGTTGAGCTTCTTGGATGGTTAGCTTTTCATCTTTCATGATATTAGGGGAGTTTTCTATTAGTAATTCTTCAATGAGCCTCTCTGTTTTTTGTTTTTTTTTTTTTCCTCCTCTTGTTCTGGATCTCCAATCACTTGCATATTTTGCTTTTGATTGTACCCCACATCATTCTCATGGTTTCTTCATTTTTCTTCATTCTTTTCTCTGATTTCTCCTCAAACAAAATGGAATCGAAGTATTTGTGTTCAATTTCACTAATCTTGTCTTCCGTGTTTTCACACCTGCTTCTCAGGCCTTCTATGACACTGTCCATTTCTGAAATCTTGTTTATCTTTCGGATTTCTAATTGTTATTTTCGTATGACTTCTGGTTGTGAATTTATTGTGTCATTTTGTTCTGTATTATTTTCCTGAAATCTCCCATTGTTTTGTCTGTATTTTCCATGATTTTGTCTGCCTTTTCCATGAATTTGTCTATTTTTTCCTTATGTTGTCTGCTTTTTGCTTCAACTCTTGAATAGCTCTGAATATTAGAGATTTGAATTCCCTGTCAGGTAGTTCCAGTGCCTTTTCTTCTACGGGAAAGTCTTCTGGTATTTTAATTTGGATGACTACTGTCATCATCCTGTCCTGCTTTTTTTTGTTGTGACATTGTCTGCTGTCTTTGGGATATTCAGTAGTTATTTTCTTCATTTATTGATTGTAGATTTGTTTGTTCCATCCTGCTTTTTTGTTTTATTTAGTTATGTCTGAGCAGGCAGGCTGTACATTCTTTGTTATTTGTTTGTCTGTGGGCGTGATACTTTTCATCTCCTTTTCCAATGAGCAGAACAGTTGCTCAGCTATGGCGCAGCAGGGCATGTCCAGCTGAAGAGGAAGGCCTGGGATGGGTTGTCTGTGGCATGTACTGGGGCCAACAGGGCAGGCCAAGTGTCATTGCATAGCAGGTTCCAGTAAGCCATGCCTGTGCTGCTCTAGAGTGTGATGTTTAGTGTACGGTGCAGATAAGTAAGAGGGGTGGGAGAGGTTGTGATATGTGGAGCTAAGCTCGGTATGGGAAAGAAGAGAGAGATGATAGAAAAACAGGAGCCCAAAAAAAAAAAAAAGTGCTGATGAAGCCAGATGTTGGAGTGTAGAGACTAAAAACCAAGAAATGAAGAAAAGAAAAAGAGAAATAAATAAAAATACAAAAATAAATGTCCCCAGCAACAGGGGAATTGGCTCCCAGGCTTCAAGACACAGCCAATCCAGAAGGGTGGAGATGGCACACAGTGGCAGGTATTCAGGAGATAGAGGAAGAAGGAAAGTAGAGAAAGATGAAAAACTGAGAAACAAAGAAAAATAAAAATAAAAAATAATAATAATAAATAAAAATAGAAAGAAAGAAATGCCCCAGGGATCACACCAGTGGGGCTTTGCAGACCTGGGTAGTGGCTCCCAAGCTACACAGTACAGCCTGGCCAGAGTGGGCAGAGCTGACACACAGTACCAGGTATTCAGGAGGCATGAAAATAAGGTAAGTAGAGAGGGGTGAGAAACTGAGAAATGTAGAAAAACAAAGAGGAAAAAAGAAAAATAAAAGGCCCCATGAATTCCATCAGCATAGCGGCACAGACTGAGGAAACAGTTCTCCAGCTAAGCAGCACTTCATAGCTTGTCAAGAAGAAGCAAAGTTGGCTCACAGAGCCAGGTGTATGAGAGAAAGGAGGGGGAGGAGGTGAGAGATAGGGAAAAAAAAAAATTCAAAAAATGCAATACCAGCAACAAAGAAATGGCATGGAAGGAGCCATCCACCTTGGGCAGGGTGAATCTGTAAAGCATGGAGCTGGCTTCTCCTAGCCAAACAACTGTGGCCCGCTGGGAAGTGGAGGAGGCCAAGCAGGGGGAAGAAGGGTGTGGGATGGGGAAGCATGTATCGCTAGTTACCGGGTGCTCTGTCTCCTCCCGGGAGTTCTGTGAAGCTTCTTTCCAATATTCTGCATCCACAAATTTCTGACAGTAGTCTAAGACGGTGAATCCATGCTGCGTTAACTGGTAAGGGACCTCCACACTGTATCTTTCCTAGCTTTCTGTTCTCTGACAGTTTCTTATTCCATTCTGTACTTGTTTGAGTTCTTTATCTCTTCATTTAATGTTTAGAGTTCTAAGATTGATGTTTGTCTGTTTTACTTAGTTCAGCCTATAGCACCATGTTGACTTCACCTCCAAGTATTTCTTTATTGTGAATCCAAACAAGGTGGTTGGAGAGTTGGGTATAAAATTAACATGACTTCACAAACTTATTTGACCTTTCTATGTTGTGTAATCTTTTATGGCGCACACTTTAGGAAATATCAGACCTGACCTTATTCTTACCTTTTATAGGATACTCTGAAACATTTTGACACTTCCCTTTCTTCCAAAATGCAGTTGTGTTCTCTAATGATCTGCCTTTTTTAAGAGGTCTGTCTAGTGTCCAGTTCACCTCTATCCCTGGTCAGTCATGGATCATCTCTTTTCGAGTACTTCTTCCAGCTATTGCATGAGAATCAAGCATAGTAATCAAAGCTTAGTATGTTTAGACAATGACAACAAAATGAAATCAAAACAAAACAATTGAAGCATGAGTTAAAATTAAGATTTTTAAATGAGTATATGACATGATTTATTATTATAATAACGAATTACTAATAACTTCTCAAATCATTTTGAGACTAAAATGTTCTTTACATTGGTTTTGCTTGACTTGATTATTTCTCTCTTTTTCGACAAGTTTATTTTTTCAAGTAATTTTTACATTAATCTTAATGTTGTATGAGTAAGACTGGCATTATTGTTCAATATAGGTAAGTATATTAATCCTGCAAACCTCAACAGATTAGGTTAGATCTCCTACTTATGTATTTTATATAACCCTCCATTAGTCATCACAACACTTAGAGCAGTTTGTAAATACATGCATACATAAATGTGTATCTGTGTGTGTATGTGTGTATGCAGATGTATTGCTGTTATTGTTTGATTAATTTATACTCCTTCCTCCCAATCCAGATCAAAACCTGCATTTGGGAAGAATCCAGTCTACTTTGTTTACTATTGTTTTAGCTAGGTTTAGCAGCAGTCCTGAGTAAACTGGTGTTGAATGTTGAACTTCAAAAGCACTTGGCTGATAGGTTTCAAAACATACATATTTACGCTTAGACATAACTGCTCAAATCTAGCAAATAAAAGCTGTCCATATGTTAGGTTTAAAAACATTGATCATTATGAAAATAATCCCTTTCAGGGGTAATATTTTAAACCATCATTAATCATTCTTAGTTGAAAATAAAGTATGAGAATAGTGTGAAATGAGAGAGAGATTGAGGACAGAAGACAGGAGGTAGGAGAATAATAAATAATAGATGTTCCCTTAAATTAACTTTACCACCAGTATAATTGTGTCTAAAGATGACTCTACATTCATAATTCTCCAACAATTCTCTATTAAAAAAGAAAGCTCAAGTATACTCTCTTGATATTTCATTTTAAAAATGGGCAATGGCATCATTGCTTGAAATGATAATATGTTTTATATGAGGAGCTAAGGCACATTTTTGATGTTATTATTAAGTCAATAGAGAAATGGGAACTAAAGCAGGGCCTCAGAATACTTCTGTACAATTAGTGAGGCTTACGCTCATGTTCATTAAATAAACAAATGGCCTAAAGATATATGGGAGAAGTTTATCCCCATCTGTATAGAACATATTTTGTTTTTGAAATGTGTTTTTTCCCTAAAATGAAACCAAAAATAAAAGATAATTATTGTGTGTAAACCCTACCTCAGAGCAGTATAAATATTGAACTATTAAATATGTATTATGAATTTGAAATCATAGTCCCCACAGTGACCATAACCCATCTGTCAGATAAATACCTAGGAGTTTGTGATGTTATACTATGTGTCAGAAAACAAAAATATGTTGCTTATGAGTGGCTTTCAGAGTTATTTTAGCTTGGAAGTTTAAAGTTTATACCACCATAATCTGAACTAATTTTTGCTTTTAATAATAAATTCAGTTATATTTTGTTGTCTTTGTCATAATTATCATTACACTTTTACCCAATTAAAAGGACAAGACAAAAAAGTAGAAGAGGTCAGATGTTCCTACTAATTTTTTATTGAAATTAATGTTTGTTACTCACTAGTATACTATCAAAATAAAATCCCAATGCAATTTGATAATCCCAAACCCACACCCACTGCTATCGAGCAGATTCCAACTTTCCAACTCGTAGCGAGCCCATAGGGTTTCCAAGGCTGTAAATCTCTACAGGAGCAGACTTCCACATCTTTCTCTCAAGGAGTTGTTGGTGGTTTCAAACCACTGACCTTTTCGTTAGCAGTCGATTGCTTTAGCCACCATGCAACCAGAGCTCCTTAATTTGTTAACAGTACATCTACAATGTGCAAGGATTTTGGCAGTTGCTGTAGGAAAGGAAACCCTGGTGGCGTAATGGCTAAGTGCTACGGCTGCTAACCAAAGGGTCAGCAGTTTGAATCCACCAGGTGCTCCTTGAAACTCTATGGGGCAGTTCTACTCTGTCCTATAGGGTCACTGTAGGGTCGCTATGAGTCAGAATTGACTCGACGGCAAGGGGCTTGGTTTTCTGTAGGAAAGGAAAAGATGACTAGATCACAAATGTTGCTGCATTAATAATTAATGCCTTAAGAATTAACTATCAAGAAACTGGTAAAGATGGTTGCGTGTATAAAACAAGGCATCCTTAAGTAAGGGCTTCAAAAGAAATACAAAGGAGGATGTGTTCATATCTACTTGGAGACTCAGAAATGTCTAGACTTAGCAAGGGGTTGATCTGGGCCTATAGTGATTATTAAAATTTCAACATGAGTCTCTCCTACGTAGTAAGTCATATTTCAGCATCTCATAAACAAGTCCTTTTGTAATTAGGACACGGTTTCAAAATACCTTTTCCATACAGTCTTCTTTTTTTTAATTTAAAATTGAGATAGAACTCTTTCTACCATGATGTTGATAAAAATTTGAAATAATTTAACTTCATAACATCACCAGTATTTTACTCTGGAATCATGAGGAGCCATGAGCTGTCTATTGTAAACTCACATTCTAAATCTAAATGTCTATCTGTCTATCTTTCTATATCTATTTATGTCACTAGGCTACACACTAGGCTAAAATCTCCCTTAAGAACAGGATAGGCCTTTGTTCCATTGATTCATGCATTCATCTCCCTACTATGTTTATGAAGCTTCTTCTATATGACAAAGTGCTAAGCAACACAAATTCGAAGGTTACAAGTAACAGGCATCTTCAAGAGAAACAATTTTAAGTGCTCTATTCCTCAAGTACAGAGAGTTTCAAGAAACACAAACAACATACCTACTCCAGTGTGATGGGAAAGAAGGATGGATTTTTAGCTGAGATATAAAAACCATTTAAATATTATCCAGATAATATGGATAAAGTAATAGGCAGGTATGTTCTAATCTAGCTGAGAAAAGGAAAGAAGTATTCCCAGGGAGAAAGGATCAACAATATAAAATGCTTCAGATACCAAGTAAGATAATTATAGACACACATACACACACTCACGCACATTTGTAAAAGTGAGACAGTTCATTAGTTTGAGAAACTGACATAAATTAAATATGTTGGCACATCATTTTGTGTTGGAAGAGGCATGAGATAAGACTAAAAAGAGAACCTGGGAATAAGTCGTTAAGGAGCTTGTAATTTATTTTGAAGCTCTTGGATGGAAAGTTTTTACTTCTAAGTACTGAAAGCATAGCTACAGAATACGTGAAGTACGTTATTATGTATTTATAGATTTTTCCTTAAAAAATATAAGGAAAAAATTATAAATACATAATAGCTGTGAGATTTTAACATACTTTTTTCAGAAATTAATAAATCAAACAAAATATGATTAAAAATTATACCGAAAATTTGAACAAAACATACTGTAAGGTAATCTAATGGTCATATGCAGACGTCTATACCCACAAATAGGAATATATGTTATTTTCAAGCGTACGTGGAATACTGAAATATGATCTATTTCAAGACTAAAACATTGATTTAGAAAAACATGTTGAAGAATACAGTATTATTTGTTTCCTAGTGTTACTGGCGTATAGGGTCGCTATGAGTCGAAATTGACTCGGTGGCACTGGGTGGGTTTTAGTGTTATAAAAACATGTATATAAGAATCCATAGCATATAAAAATATGCAAGTATGTAGTAAAATAATCCAAGTAGTGTATAAAAACTTGGTAAGAAGTTAAGAAAGTTCAAATGTATTTGTATTATTTTAAGTTTTTAAATTTGTTGGAAAAAACTGAAAACATTAAAGTTTCACAATATTGAGTAGTAAGTACATAGGTTCCCATTACATTTTTTTCTTTATTGTTTGCTGTACAGGTAACCCCTGCTTTTCAAAAGTTCACTTTACGACACTTGGCTTTTACGAAAGACCTACTTGTTTTCACTAACCAAAAGAAATCTGAAGACGGTTTCCACTTTTATAAAAAAAGTGGAAATAGCGTTCAGCGTTTGTTTTGCCAGGAGCTATTAAAGAGGCAGAGCACACCCTGAGCGGGCTATGTAGTTATCATATCATTCCTGCTTTTACTATATGTTAGTGTTGTTTTAGGCTTTATGTGTTATACGTGATTCGGTAGGGTATTTTTTCGGCCTGACGATGCTGAATAATTTTTCCCATATGAATTAACGGTAATTACTTCACTTTACACCATTTCGGCTAATGAAAAGTTTCATAAGTATGCTCTACTTTTGGATGACAGGGGAAACCTGTAAACATAAAATAATAATTCAAGGAAAAATGTAAGATAGAATTCTATCTAGATATAATTTGCAAGAAGACAAAGATGGAAGACCTGGAGAGGAAGGTGGATTTTCAGAAGAACATGATTGTGGAACCTAAGAAAATGAAAGAAGTATTCCCAGAAGTAAGGTAATTATTCACACACACACACACACACACACACACACAGACAATTAAGCTGTAGATGTGGATAACCTTGTTGACAGAAGCTGAGTATATTTGTGGAGACAAATGCCAGATTTCAATGGGGTGTAGAATGAGTGAAGAATGAAAGAGTAGGAAAAGGAAATAGGCACAACTCTTTAAACAAACTTAACTATGAAGAACTACATGAGTTAAGGAAGTTTTTTCTCAATTTTTTTTTTATTGTTGTTGTTATAATGAACGTAAAATTCTTGAGGTTATTTAGATGTTAATGAGATGAAATCAACAGAAAAGGTAAGGTTTATTATAGATTTCAGGTGTGATTAAAAAAAAATTAAAGACAGGACTTTAAGAGGGAAAAGTCTGATAAAATCTAAAGTATCAGTAAAGGGGTTGAACAGGGGCAAGAGATGAGCCTTTTCCCTTCTACCAAGACAGATGGAGGAAAAGATGCTTACATGTACAAGCTGTGTGTCATGAAGTCAGTGAACTTCTCTGAATTCTATATTCTCTGTAATTTAAAAGTCAGCATCTTCTAAAAGTAACACTGGCAGAGTTCCTGGCCCCATTGCCATCCAGTTGATTCAGACTCATAGCGAACCTATAGAACAGAGTTGAACTACCCTATTATAGGGTTCCCAAGGCTGTAATCTTTAAAAAAGCAGACTGCGGCAACTTCTTCCCAAGGAGGAACTGATGGGTTCTAACTACCAACCTTAACCACTGTGCAACTAGGACTCCTTAATGGCAGATTTAGCAGAGTCATTTTGAGGAGAACGATGGTCATTTTAAATAGCTGTGTGGTGAATGAGAGACACTGATACAATAATCTAGTTGTGCTGAGGATTCAGTTGAGTTTGTTGTGGTTGTTGTTAGATGCTGTCAGCTTGGTTCTGACTCATAGCAACCCTAGGCACAACAGAATGAAACACTGCCCAGTCATGTGCCACCCTCATAATTGTTGCTATGCTTGAGCCCATTGTTGCAGCCACTGCGTCAATCCACCTTGCAGGGGGTCTTCCTCTTTATTGATAACCCTCTACTTTACCAAGCGTGATGCCCTTTTCCAGGGGCTGATCCCTCCTGATAACATGTCCAAAGTATGTGAGACATAGACTTGCCATCTTTTCTTCTAAAGAGCATTCTGGCTGTAATTCTCCCAAGACAGATTTCTTCATACTTTGAATTAAAAAGAAAAAACTAGTTGCCTTCTAGTTGATTCCAACTCATAGTGACCCTATAAGACAGAGTAGAACTACCGAATAGGGTTTGCAAAGAGTGACCAATGGATTCAAACTGCCTACCTTTTGGTTAGCAGCTGAACTCTTAACCATTGCGTCACTGGTGTAGAATTTATTAAATAAGAACCACTTTGATATGTAAATTTTCTTCAAAATCTAGGAAAATTAGAAATTATCAAAAAAGAAATGGAACACATAAACACTGATATCCTAGGCATTAGTGAGCTAAAATGGACTGGTATTGGCCATTTTGAATCGGACAATCATACAGTCTACTATGCTGGGAATGACAACTTGAGGAGGAATGGTGTTGCATTCATCGTCAAAAAGAACGTTTCAAGATCTATCCTGAAGTACAACACTGTCAGTGATAGGATAATATCCATGTGCCTACAAGGAAAACCAGTTAATACGACTATTTTTCAAATTTATGCACCAACCACTAGGGCCAAAGATGAAGAAATAGAGATTTTTTATCAGCTGTTGCAGTCTGAAATTGATTGAACATGCAATCAAGATGCATTGATAATTACTGGCGATTGGAATGTGAAAGTTGGAAACAAAAAAAAAGGATCAGTAGTTGGAAAATATGGCCTTGGTGATAGAAACAATGCCAAAGATCAAATGATAGAATTTTGCAAGACCAACGACTTCTTCATTGCAAATACCTTCTTTCACCAACATAAACAGTGACTATACACATGGACCTCGCCAGATGGAACACACAGAAATCAAACTGACTACATCTGTGGAAAGAGATGATGGAAAAGCTCAATATCATCAGTCAGAACAAGGCCAGGGGCTGACTGTGGAACAGACCATCAATTGCTCATATGCAGGTTCAAGCCAAAACTGAAGAAAATCAGAGCAAGTCCACGAGAGCGAAAATATGACCTTGAGTATATGCCACCTGAATTTAGAGACCATCTGAAGAATAGATTTGATGCGTTGAATACTAGTGACCGAAAACAAGATGAGTTGTGGAATGATATCAAGGACATCATACATGAAGAAAACAAGAGGTCACTGAAAAGACAGGAAAGAAAGAAAAGACCAAGGTGGATGTCAGAGGAGACTCTGAAACTTGCTCTCAAATGTCGAGCAGCTAAAGCAAAAGAAAGAATTGATGAAGTGAAAGAGCTGAACAGAAGATTTTAAAGGGCAGCTCAAGAAGACAAAGTATTATAATGACATGTGCAAAGAGCTGGACATGGAAAACCAAAAGGGAATAACATGCTCCGTGTTTCTTGAGCTGAAAGAACTGAAGAAAAAATTCAAGCCTCGAGTTGCAATAGTGAAGGATTCTATGGGGAAAATATTAAACGACACAGGAAGCATCAAAAGAAGATGGAAGGAATACACAGAGTCATTATACCAAAAAGAATTAGTCAATGTTCAACCATTTCAAGAGGAAGCATATGATTAGGAACCAATGGTACTGAAGGAAGAAGTCCAAACCGCTCTGAAGGCATTGGTGAAAAACAGGGTTCCAGAAATTGATAGAATATCAATTGAGATGTTTCAACAAACAGATGTAGCGCTGGAGGTGCTCACTCGTCTATGGCACGAAATATGGAAGACAGCTTCCTGGCCAACTGACTGGAAAAGATCCATATTTATGCCTATTGCCAAGAAAGGTGATCCAACCGGATGTGGAAATTATAGAACAATATCATTAATATCACATGCAAGCAAAATTTTGCTGAAGATCATTCAAAAAAGGCTCCAGCAGTATATTGACAGGGAACTGCCAGAAATTCAGGCCAGTTTCAGAAGAGGACATGGAACCAGGGATATCATCGCTGATGTCAGATGGATCCTGGCTGAAAGCAGAGAATACCAGAAGGATGTTTACCTCTGTTTTATTGACTATGCAAAAGCATTTGACTGTGTGGATCATAACAAATTATGGATAACATTGCGAAGAATGGGAATTCTAGAACACTTAATTGTGCTCATGAGGAACCTTTACATAGATCAAGAAGCAGTTGTTCGGACAGAACAAGGGGATACTGATTGGTTTAAAGTCAGGAAAGGTGTGGATCAGGGTTGTATTCTTTCACCATACCTATTCAATGTGTATGCTGAGCAAATAATCTGAGAAGCTGGAGTGTATGAAGAAGAACGGGGCATCAGGATTGGAGGAAGACTCATTAACAACCTGTCTTATGCAGATGACACAACCTTCCTTGCTGAAAGTGAAAAGGACTTGAAGCACTTACTAATGAAGATCAAAGACCGTAGTCTTCAGTATGGATTGCACCTCAACACAAAGAAAACAAAAATCCTCACAACTGGACCAATGAACAACATCATGATAAACGGAGAAAAGATTGAAGTTGTCAAGGATTTCATTTTACTTGGACCCACAATCAACAGCCATGGAAGCAACAGTCAAGAAATCAAATGATACATTGCATTGGGTAAATCTGCTACAAAAGACCTAAAAATTTTGAAAAACAAAGATGTCACCTTGAAGACTAAGGTGTGCCTGACCCAAGCCATGGTGTTTTCAATTGCATCACATGCATGTGAAAGCTGGATAATGAATAAGGAAGACCAAAGAAGAATTGACACCTTTGAATGGTGGTGTTGGTGAAGAGTATTGAATATACCATGGACTGCCAAAAGAATGAACAAATCTGTCTTGGAAGTACACCCAGAATGCTCTGCAGAAGCAAGGATGGTAAGACAGAGTCTTATATACTTTGGACATGTTATCAGGTGGGATCAGTCCCTGGAGAAGGACATCATGCTTGGCAAAGTACAGGGTCAGTGGAAAAGAGAAGACCCTCAACAAGGTGGATTCACACACTGGCTGCAACAATGAGCTCAAGCATAACTATTTTAAGGATGGCACAGGACCGGGCAGTGTTTCGTTCTGTTGTGCGTAGGGTCGCTAAGAGCCAGAACCAAATAGATGGCACCTAATAACAATAAAAACAAGCTTACTTATCCTCCCTTACCTTCTCATCTTTGATCTAGGATAAATGTCGACCATTAAGTCTCTTTTAGATGATTGTTTAGAAGAGCACAGTATGCACTGATGATATTATTTATTTTATGATCCACTCTGTCTTTTGGCTGATAGATGGCCTCCAAGAGTTGTATGAGTTCCAGGTTTAAAGGATATCCCAGGGCAATAGTCTTGGGAGTTACTCTAGCCTCTACCGGTCCAGTAGGTCTAGACTTTTTCAGAAATTTCAATTTTGTTCTATTTTTTATTCCCATTCTATCCGGGACCATCTATCGTGTCCCTGGTCAGAAAGGTTGATCAGGTACCATCTGGTTCTTCTGGGCCCAAGGTAGGTAAGGCCATGGTTCATGTACACTATTAGTCCTGTAGACTAGTTTCTTCTTTGAATCTTTGGTCGCCTTCTTTCTCTTTTGCTCCAAATTCATGGAGACCAATAGCTGCATCTTAAATAGCCACTTGCAAGATTTAAGACCCCAGACGCAACTCACCAAACTAGGACATAGAACATTATCTTTATGAGCTGTATTATGCCAATTGACCAAATGGACTCCGAGACTCTGGTCCTAAGGGGACAAATCCAGTGACTCAATCCTGCAAAGTGTCTGGTTATGTCTAGAAATTATCCACAACTGTGCCTCTTTGTACTTTGTTTTATGTATGAATATGAATGCAACACTGTCTTAGCCATCTAGTCCTGCTATAGCAGAAATACCGCAAGTGGTTGGCTTTAACAGAGAGAAGTTTATTCTCTCACAATTCAGTGGGCTAGAAGTCCAAACCCAGCTCCAGGGTAAGTTCCCCTCACTCCGATGGCTCTGGAGGAAGGTCCCCACCATCAGTCTTCCCTTGGTCTGGGAGCATCTCAGCACAGGAACCCCAGGTCCAAAGGATGCGCTCTGCTCCTGACACTGCTTTCTTGGTGGTGCGAGGTCCCTGTGTCTCTCTGCTCACTTCTGTATCTCAAAAGAAACTGGCTTAAGACTCTATCTAATCTTGTAGATCTCATCAATATAACTGTCTCTAATCTGTTTTATTACATCGTAGTGATAGGATTTACAACACATAGGAAAATCACATCAGATGGTAAGCAACCACACAATCATACAAAGGAATCATGACCTAGCCAAGCTGACAGATATTTGGGGGGTACAAAATTCAATCCATGAGAAACACACACAAACATTCATATACCTTTGCCTACAGAAATGCCTATTCATGGGCACCCTTATAGTCGTATATGCTTACCTATACATATAAGCATACGTATCTGCAGCTGTAAACACACACAGAGTTTTTGGTTGTTATTGTTGCAAAACTGTATATGTTTTACCAAAACTGTCTTTTATTCTTGTGTACTTCTTAGTGTCATGTTTTACCTTGATCAAGTTGTTCTGACTTCATCTTTATTCGGTATTGCCTTACCCATCACCAAAACTTTCAAGTGTCGCTATCTGGAGAGTGACTCCTCTTCCCTCTCACTCCCATCTCTGGTAACCACAAAAGAATGTTGCTTTCTGTATTTATACTATTCTTGTCTTTTTATAATAGTGAGAACATACAGTATTTGTTCTTTTGTGATTGACTTATTTCGCTCAGCAATATGTCTTCCAGATTCATCCACATTATAGTATATTTTGAAAACTCATCATTGTTTTTCGTGGATGCATAGTATTCCATTGTATGTATCCCAGTTTTTTTATCCATTCATCTACTCTTGGGCACTTAAGTTGTTTCTCTCTTTTACCTATTATAAATAAAACTGCACTGAACATAAGTGTGCATATATCTGTGTCAGTAGTTTTCATTCTCTGTTTATCTAGGAGTAGGATTGCTGTGTCATAGGATATTTCTATTTCTATCTTTTTGTGGAATCACCATGCTATTTTCCATAGTGAATGAACCAATTTACAATCTCACCAGCAGTGGAGCAGGGTACCAATCTCCTCGCAACCTCACCAGCCTTTTTTGTTTCCTGTTTTTTGGACCAGTGCTGTTTTTGCAGGGTGAGAGGCTATCTTATTATAGTTTTGATTTGCATCTTTCGGATGGCTAATGATAGCATCTTTTCAAGTGTCAGTTGACCGTGATTTGTCCTCTTTGGTGAAATGTTTTCTCGCATCCTTTGGCCATCATTTAATTGGGTTGTTTGTCTTTTTGTTTGAATACTGTTTATTACAAGCATTTGTGAGACATATATGGTAGAATATTTAAAGAAGATCAAGGGCAAGTTAAATGATGACAAGTAAACGTATAATGGAATAGAATAGACTGCAATAATGAGCCATTTTGGATTAGTTATAACATCATGTTTAGCCTTGAGTCTATTTTCCCTCATTTACAACATATAGTGCCTTAACAATTTTGTTATATTAGTGAAATATATAAAAGTAATCTAGATCTATAAAGATGAGTATTAATATCATCTATGCTTCATTCACTTATATGTGGCAATAAAAATATTTTTCTTTGTAGTCCTCTGGGCAAGTATATGAGATTTGTAATACCCTGCCAATTATTGAGAATTAATAGAATATTTCTCATTTTATTGAGAAGAAAATTTTTCTAGGTCTCAGTTAATTGCCTACAAAGAAATTGACAAATAATGTATGCTTACTTTGATGTTATATGTAACTGTTTACTAATTTTTTTTGTCTTAATGTCTACTTTGACATTTGTATGAGTACACTAGTATTCTTTTGATTAGTGTTTGCATGGTAAAACTTTCATTATTTGACTTTCAAACATTCTGTGCTCTTATATTTATTATGCTTTTTAAAAACAGTATATATTGGGTTTCTTGTTCCTTTTTATTGTTTTTTGTTTTCCTCTGATTTGATCTGTGTCTTTTAATTATGTCACGTATCCCATTTACATTTGACATAATTACTAATAATCCCTCCAAAAAAACACTTGTTGCCATCGAGTTGATTCTGACTTATAAGACAGAGTAGAACTGCCCACAGGGTTTCCAAAGAGCAGCTTGTGGAATCAAACTGCCCACCTTTTGGTGAGCATCTGAACACTTAACTAACCACTGTGCCACCAGGGCTCCAATTACTAATATAAAAATATATATAAAAAAATTACTAAAAAAAAAAAAAACTAATGTGGGTTTAAATATTCAATCTGCAATTTGTGCTATGCGATTTTTTTTTTTTATCCTTTCTTGCCTTTTTGGGGGGTAATCATTTTTTTATTATTCAATTTCTGCCCCTTTATTAGTTTACATTATTTTATTATTAATAATTTTGAATTATTTACCATTATTTAATGGTTATTGCATTTAGACTCACTGCATACTACCTTAAATTATGCTTTTACAACTTTCTGGATCATATGAGGACATTACAACACTTTAAATTCATTTATTGTCTCCTTATTCCATGCCTTTTTTTTTTTTTTTTTTTGGTCATTTATTTTATATCCCATGTAGCCAGTACTGCCCAGAAGAGGGGTTCCAGTAGCAAGCACCTGTAATTAGTTACCTGAGGGCTTTTTCTGTCTAAAGCCTGCTTAGGATCCCGGGTGGTGCAGTGGTTAAGCACTTACTTGGCTGCCACCCGAAAGATCGGCAGTTCAAAACAACCAGCTGCTCCTTGGGAGAAAGACATGGTGGTCTGCTGCTATAAAGATTTACAGCCTTAGAAGCTCCATGGGACAGTCCTACTTTGTCCTATAGGTTCTCTGAGTTGGAATGGGCTCGACGGCAGTGGGTTTTTTTGGTTGAAGCCTGCTTGGCCTGTGCTCAGAGAAGGCTGAAATGCCAAGGAGTTCACAATTCAACCAAAAGATGAAGAGATTGGTGAATAAGTGGCCCAGCTTTCAGCACTTCATCCCATCTTTTCGAAAACTGTTTCTCAGAGTCCTCTAATACAATTGAGTCTATTTGTTCTGTCTTTGAAAAATTAGCTGTTTTACTGTGGCCCTTTGAAGGTAATATGTCATTTATCTTTGCTATTAAAATTGTCTTTGGTTTCAGTAGTTTTACAAGGTTGTGCCTAGATGTGTTTTGCTTTATTTTTGTTTTTTCTGTATTTATTCTTCTTTTGGTTCACTGAGTTTCTTGAACGCATGGTTTGATGTCTTTCGTTGGCTTTAGAAATTCTCGTGCATTATCTCTTTAAATAGTACTCCTGTCCCACTGTCTCTTTCCTTTTTCTAGTATTCTAATTACAGGGCAGACTTTTTCACTACTGCTCCTGTATCTCTAATGCTCTTTTCTGTATTTTTCAACCTTTTTCAAATTTTTAAATCATGCTTCAATTTGGAGAGTTTCTTCAGACTTATCTTCTAATTTATTAAATCTCTCTTCTGCTGTGCATTGTATAAAATCTTTCATTTTATTTCTTAGATTTTTCTTTCAGTTGACTTCCAACTGATTATTGTCATAGATTTCAGCACACTAGTAAAATTTTCTACTCAAAATTTTAATCATACATTTACAAGTCCATACCCAATACTGTACATTTTTAAAAAGATTTTTGTTCATTTATTCATCTTGTTTCCTGGCATACTTTGTAATTTTTATTTGAATGATGGACATTGTGCATAGAAAAATACATAGACACTGAATGCTGTTGACTTCCTCATGAGAGGAATTAATTTTCATCTGACTGGCAAATCAAGTAGGCTTAGCTAATAGAGGACTGTGATTTTGCTCAGTGACCATAAGAATTAGACATCTACATCCTATTTAAAAAAGTGATATCTATGAATATTTGTTGAATACAATTTTAATAAATCATCAAAATGATTTTCAAACAAAAACTTTAAAACTTTGTGTATATTAAAAACTTACAGATATTTAAAACTGTAGATACATTATCTTGCTCTTGCATAGCAGCAATACGTACATAAATCTGTTGTACAGTGTTTGAGAATGGTCTGGCTCTTGTCAAGAGTGTTCATGGGCCAAAGAAACTTCTGTGAATTAGAGTTCTAAGAGCTTACTAGAAAAAGTTAAGAAATAACCCTTAGAAATGAATGTATCATATAGATAAAATTCCTGGTGTCCTAGAATGTCATATATGTATGATGCTTTACATATGACACATTATACATTTATCTAGTTTATATTATAAATTTTATATATAATATACATTTTCATAAACAATTTATATGACTAAATGTGACTTTTAAATATTGAAATATGTATCAAAAGCCTTCTTTTTATTTCAATATTTTTGAAACTGCTTTAGGACAAGCTGTTGTAAAACAGATTGCCCCTTCTTCAGAGAGAAACATTATCAAAATAAGAAACCAATACTAAAGACTTGGTAAAAGTTAATTTATCAATGTAAAGAACTAGGTTCTAAAATCAAATGAAAAAAAATAGATGTCTTTAGAAAATTAAAAGTATGCCTTAGGTCCCTAACATAGGCATAAGTGTATCCCATTATAAGGGACATCAATTTACAAGAAGGAAATTGATTATAAAGAATATCCTAGAGAACGTGAGGAATCATGCTTTCCAGGGAGCAAAGCCCAAGCAGTAGAGAGAGCTATCGCAGGTTTTGGGCGTAGTTTAAAGGGTAGATTTCTTCCTCAGGAATAAGGATTTTTCTACTCCTGACAGGTCTAGAATTTTATACATTTACGAAGATCCACCTTATAAGAATATATGAGCAGCCAAGCATAAAATTAAAGCATTTTGCCAGACTCTAGAACAAAAATCAGAGTGACAGCTCTTATCTAACCATTGGCCCTAATGAATCAAAATCTCACTTGGAAGCTCATTTTTAACCGGTCTGCCCTGATATAAAAAAATCCATAAATTTAACATTTAAAAAAAATATCTTCAGTTGACTGCTGCAGGCTGTTTAGGGCAGCTTGTATCAAACTAAGCCTCCCGCTGAGGATAACTATGAAAGCTAGATTTTTTAACAAAAGGGGCATTAGAAAGCAACAAGGCAGCCAGGAAGCAAGGATTTGAGGAGCCAAGTTCCCACAGCAAAAGAAATCAAAGAGAAGTGACTATAACATTCTGCAAGCAATTATCCCTCAAGGCATTTGCCAAATGTTGTATGTGTGGAGGACAAGAACAGGAAACAAAGCAGAAATCTGTTGCTAAGAGGTTAAAATGCTAGAGAAGTTTTTTTTTTTTTTACAATCTCATTGCACTGGGAGACAACACCTGGAATCCAGGGCTCAACAACAAAGAAGGGAGCCTGGTAAGCAGCAACTTTCAGTTGAGATCCTTGAAATTTCTCTGGTTTAGGCATGGACCATTTGGAAACGAATCATTTGAAAATTCTTTCCATATGTGTGCATATTTTATTTCCCATATATGGGCATATATAGAACATTAGAGTACGAACAGTCCTAATCATATTGCCGTCACTTAAGAGTTATTACTAACGTTTTTTTCCTACCAACTTGTCCGTTAGAACTCTGTTCCCCAAAAGTCCCACTGGTCCCTTAATACTCTTGAGCAGAATCATCCCATACTTAACAGGATTTATCGCAACTATATATATGTTGGAGGCCCTGATGGTGTAGTAGTTAAGGGCTTCGGCTGCTAAGCAAAAAGTTGGCGGTTCAAATCCACCAGCTGGTCCTTGGAAATATGGGGCAGTTCTACTCTGTCCTAGAGGGTCGCTATGAGTCAGAATCGACTCCATAGCAGTGGATTTTTTTCTTTATATATATATATTTGTTTTGTTTTATATATGTTGGAAGGAGCCCTGGTGGTGCAGTGACTAAGGGCTTGGCTGCTAACCCAAAAGACCAGCAGTTTGAACCTACCATCTGTTGTGGGAGCAAGATTGTGCAACCTGCTTCTGTAAAGATGACAGTCTATGGACAGTCCTACTATGTCCTATAGGTTCACTATAATTTGTGGTCAGCTCGCCAGCAGTGGTTTGGTTTTTGGTTTGGATGTATACATTCAAGGAGCCCTGGTGGCACATCAAGCACTTGGCCCTAACAGAAAAATGCAAAGATTGACAGTTAGAACCCAATATCTGCTTAGCAGGAGAAAAGAACTGGCAACCTGCTCCCATAAGAATACAGCCTAGAAAACCTTATGGGGCAGTTCTACCCTGTCCTACAGAGTCCCTATGAGATGACACCAACTCGAGGGAACACAACAACAACAATGTGTACATTACTGCCAACCTCCACAACCAAATCAAACCTGTTGCAGCTGAGTTGATTCCAACTCACAGCGACCCTATAGGACAGAGTATTACTGCCCCATAGGGTTTCCAAGGAATGGCTGGTGGATTTGAACTGCTGACCTTTTCTTTAGCAGCTGAGTTCTTAACCACTGCACCACCAGGGCTTCGCTGCTAGGCTAAAGTAATATGACCAGAATATCAAAAACATAAAAAATGTTTTAAATAATTTATTAAAACTTAGTTTAAGAAATACCCACGGCTGTCATATTCTCCAATAGAATTATAAATACTTTCTGTCTGTTCACTCAGTAAATATAGAATAATACCTCTTGTAAATATGACTATTTAAATCTTAGATAAATTTAGAAAAAATATGTCTACTAATGGTGGGACAGTAATTGTTCAGTTCTTTTAATAAAAAAAAACAGAATTCATTATTACTATTTCTTAAAAAGTTATTTGTTCCTAGAATCGCATGATCAAAGTTGCCATTGAGCCGGTTCTGACTCATGGAGAACCCATGTGTGTCACAGTATGTACTCCATAGAATTTTCAGCGGAAGTTATCATAAGGTTTTTTTTTGAATATTTCAGAAGTAGAACAGCAGACCTTTCTTCCAAAAAGCCTCAGGGTGGACTCTGCACCACTGTTGAACTTCAATCTCCTCCCCTCTATTGGTTAGCATCCTGTAATGAATTGCATTGTGTCCCCACAAAATGTGTGTCAACTTGGCTAGGCCACGATTCCCAGTATTGTGTGGTTGTACACCATTTTGTCATCTGATGTGATTTTCCTATGTGTTGTATATCCTATCTCTGTGATGTTAATGAGGCAGGACTCAATCTACAAGATTAAGTTGTATCTTGAGTCAATCTGTTTTGAGATATAAAAGACAGAAGCTACCAATAAAGTAGTTCCAGAAACAGAGCATATCCTTTGGACATGGGGTCCCTGTACTGAGAAGCTCCTCGAACAGGGGGAGATTGATGACAAGGACCTTCCCCCAGAGCCCACAGACAGAGAAAGCCTTCCCCTGGAGCTGGTACCCTGAATTTGGACTTGTATCCTCCTAGACCGTGAGAGAATGAACTTCTCTTTGTTAAAGCCATCCACTTGTGGTATCTCTGCTACAGCAGCACTAGGTAACTAAGACACAGCCCATAGCATTGTTTACACCATCTAGGGACTTCTTTACAGTGATCAGATTCGTGCTAACATCAGCTCTTCATCAGGGGATGTAAATGTTTCTCATCCTATCATTAGAATTTAGCAGAAACAAGGCAATTTTGGGGGCCTTTTATTCACTTGTGCAAATTCTTTTTAAATATCTATAATATACTAAAAATATGCAAGGCATTATGGGGATACAAAAAAATACCTACATGATATTGTCATTCTTCTAGAATCACAGCTTTCTACAAAAAATTGTTTCCAAATGGTCTGAGAGAATTTTAAACACTAAGATTAAACAGCCACAAAAAGAAGCTAATGTAATAATAACAAAAACTTTTATTGAGAATTGTTATTTATGTGCTAGGCGCTTTTCTTATTGTTGTCGTTAGTCGCCTTCAAGTTGATTCTGACTCATAGCAACTTCATAGGGTTTTCAAGGTTGTGCTCTTTTAGAAGCAGATTGTCAGGCCTGTCTTCCAAGGTGCCTCTGGTTTTGATAAAGAAGGATAGCTAAGCTGCGCCTATGGCTGTCCCCATGTACTTGGATGTATTAAGCAATGTATTTGCTAATTTAAAGAAAGAAATTAGAATAAACTGGGACCATCATATGAATTAGGGTACTTTAGAAGTATAATACGTGAAATTCTATTGCAATTCGTAGCAAACAAACACACATATAACACTGTGAAACTGAGTATGCCATAACACTAGATTTAAGCTCCAAGTTCAAGTGTTTAATTGGGGATTTTCTTTTATCCTTATGATAAAATAAAAACCATGTAAAACTGCTTTATTAAACCAAGTCACATTTCAATGTCATAGTACATTATTGCATGAGAAGATACCTTCTTTTAAATATCACATGCTCTACAGCTTTCCATTTTGAGGGTAAGAGGCATTGTTGCCAAGAGTAAGCCACTAAACACAACCATTTATTGATCACTTATTGACATGACTAAATGTATTAATTCAGGGGGTGATTACTCCAATTTAAAAAATGTTTCTTAAACTATAGGGAAAACTTCAAACACAAGTGAGTGATATCTACCTTTTGTATTTCTTATTAAACTCTTCAAATAAGTTTTTTAAACTGTTAAGTGATGACCTTTATTCAATGATATCTGAAAAAAATGGAAAAAAAGTTTTTTCAAACATAAAAGTAGTAGAAATAAGAAATGGAAAGAGGTACTGAAAATGAATAATTTGGGATCAGACTATATTTGTGCAGGCATCTGTCTAGAAAGGACTTGACAGCTAGAAAGTTCACTGTATTTAACATTCAAAAAAGCAGTCAATATTTGAACAGAAGAGAAGTTCTTTGCCTTGTTTTTGAAATATTGATTTTGGGAGAAAATAAGTTGTTAGAAGGAACTCTAACTACTCGAAGTTCAAATCTGTGTGCATTTTAATGTTGTATAAGAAACATAGATATGTTGCCCTCATATAGTTAAAAAGCATGAATACATTAGAAATGAGAAATAATTATATTAAATTTCAGGATCAATATAAACATGGAAAAGCTTTGTAGATATGGATAACTCTCAGAAGGTAACTAATACCAACACGCTTAAAGATTCTAGCAAAAATCTAGTTATGAACAAAAAAACAAAACACAAAAAGCACTAACTTTCCTCAATAATAAATATTAACTCGTGTACATTCCTCAATATAGTTTATATGTAAATATTAAGCGTGTAGACATTTTCCTCAACTTAAGAAAAAAAAAAATTCCTTCCCTGGATTTCATGAGCAAGACAGAAAACATTGTCCACTTTGTGATTTAATCCTAAAGTTTAAGATTCATATTATTTTCAAGGTAGAGCTTAAAGAAAGTAGGTAAGAATAATTCAAAGAAAAATGTTTTTGCTTCAACCACTTGAGTAACATTTTGATCTTACGGAATATTCCAATTGGTTTAAGTAATGAAGACCTAATCTCTAAGAAGTAGGCACACTTTAAAAATCACATTTTTTTCACAGTGTAGTCGCTACACCTATGTGCAATCAAAAGTTCTGTTTTCTTTTAGAAGTTCTTTCCTTTCTCCCTTTTCTCAAATATGCAAGTTCACCAGGTGTTTGGAATGTTAGTTTGGTAGCAGATTTATAAAATCTTAATGGTGCTTTTCCCCCTTGTCACTTTGAACTAACTTCTTCCTCTGTGTTGTAACAGACTTGTGGGTAGTGCATTCATTAAGTTCGAAATAAACTAAAATGTCTTCCATTTCTTTCAGACACTTCTGCCTTTTCTTTGAGCAAAAAAAGAATGAAAAGGAATAATCATCCCGAAGCCAAATGGTTTTACTTTTCATCTTCTTTAAAGACTGTAATCTGTTTTGCTGTGTGCTTGTGGGTTTCCCTCTATCTTTGATTCCCCTTGATATTTCCTTCTATAGTTCAATAAAACTTCTTCAGAATCACTTTAATAAGCAATAAATAAAAACTTCTTCAGAAATGTACCAAAACAAAATAGGAATGAACTTCTTAAAATGTCCCTATAAGGAAAATAAAATCATCTATAAGGAAGAGAATTTTTAATTTTTTTTTTTTTAAGATGCTGGTTTTCCTTATATCCCTTAACAACTAACTGAAAATTTCAATTAAAGATGACTGGTGGTGCAGGTAATAAAGAACCTGATCTACATACTTGCTGCAGTAATGAGAAAATAAAGATGACACAGTAGGCGATTCAATGATAACTGACAGTTAAGAGTTAATCTGATTATTAAACTGTTAAAATATATGTGACCAAGTTACAATAAACATGAAATTCAACATGGCACGATCCCAGTTGTTCTGTACTAGATTGTCTCTATTTAACAGGCACTTTTAAATTAAAAAAAAAATTTTCTCTTATAAATCTGTATGTTAAATATGCATCATCATGTAAAAATATTGTAAGGGAGTAAGGAGACTTTAACAACCTACGATATGCAGGTGACACAACCTTGCTTGTTGAAAGTGAAGACTTGAAGCACTTATCGATGAAGATCAAAGACCACAGCCTTCAGTATGGATTACACCTTAACATAAAGGAAAAAAATCCTGAAGAGGTGGGGCCAAGATGGCCGAATAGATGGATGCTTCCTGCCATTTCTCTTCCAACAAAGACCCGAAAAAAACAAGTGCAACTAGGATATTTATGACAAGCTAGGAGCTTTTTTTTTTTTTTTTTTTTAGGAGCCCTGAACATCAAAGACAAAGTTAGAAAACAGACTGAGCAGCGAGGAGAGGGAGATGGTTCAGAAGTGGAGAGGAGTTAGCAGACCTGAATCACCGGGATCCCTCAGGCGTCATTCCCTGGAGCAGCTGTGGCGGGCTGGTAATAGTGTTCGGCCGCAGTTTCCTCACGGAGAAGCAGCCAGCTGCACAGCCTACTCACACCTCTGGAACCAGAGAAGAACAGAGCTCTCGGCAAAAGCTAAGTACTTGAGTATACTTTACCGCACCCCATCCCCCAAAGCCGGCTTCAGAGGCTGTTGATTTCCCTGAGCCTGAGATAGGTCCTGTTGAGCACCCAGAGCTATCCTCCCAGCCTTGGAGTAGGAATAAATTCACAATTGGGGAAAAGATAATTTTCCAGCTCCACTAATCAGAGGAGTGTAGGACAGAAGCAGCTCCTGTCCAGGCATAAATGGCCTGTGGACTTTGAATGTCTTTCCCCCCTGCATGGACCTGTGTGGGCCTATTTCAGGAGAATCGACCCTTGTTGGCAGGCTGCAACTGTTTCAGCTGTGTGGTGAAGGGGTGAGTGTTTGATATTTGACACCACTTTGCCTATTAAACAGGGTCCTCACCGACCCACACCAGGGGCCTAAGGACTGGTGGCTCCACTCAGGTCATCCAGCCATCTGTGACAGGGGTCCAAGGATAACTAGTACCTCCTAGGACTTACAACCAAAAGCATTGTGTGCCCATGGTCTGTCTGCAGAACCCACGCACCTGTACACTCTAGAAAACAGAGACATGCCTTCCTCGCAGACACTTGGGGGATGGTTCTCAGACCCCTGCCTTGTTCAGAGCATGACTCCCTGATGCAACCAGACACCAGTACCTACACCAATCACCCCTGCCGCTCTAAGACTGAAGGACAGAGCCTGTACCACACACTTGATGATCAGCTACCTGGACACCTGAGCTGAATTCATACAAGAAAAGTGAATGGATTCCTAGACTGACATACCTGATAACAGCTCTAGCCATCTGGTGACAGGACATCACAGCTTCAAAGGCAAAAATAATCAAGCTAGCTCACTCAAGCAACCCATTTGTTCATATCAAAACAAAACAAAGCAGTAAGCTAGGATAAAAAGAAACATAAAATAAACTAACACAATAACTTTTAGATGGTTTGGAGACAACAGTCGATATCAAGTCACATAAAAAAACAGACCATGATCACCTCAACAAGCTCTCAGAACAAAGAATCAATGGATCTTCTGGACGAAGGTGCCTTCCTGGAATTACTGGATGCAGAATTCAAAAGATTAATATACAGAACCCTTCAAGACATCAGAAACGAGATTAGGAAGGAGATCAGGCAATACGCAGAACCAGCCATGGAACACATAGATGAAGTAGTTGAAGAAATTAAAAAGGTTATTCAAGAACATAGTGAAAAATTTAATAAGCTGCAAGAATGCATAGAGAGACAGCAATCAGAAATTCAGAAGATTAACAATAAATTTACAGAATTAGACAACTCAATAGAAAGTCAGAGGAGCAGAATTGAGCAAGTGGAAGGCAGAATTGGTGAGCTTGAAGATAAAGCACTTGGCAGCAATATAGTTAAAGAAATTTCAGATAAAAAATTAAAAAAAAAATGAAGAAACCTCAAGAATCATGTAGGACTCTATCAAGAGAAAAAAAAAATCCTCACAACTGGACCAATAAGCAACATCATGATAAATGGAGAAAAGACTGAAGTTGTCAAGGATTCATTTTACTTGGATCCACAATCAATGCCCATGGAAGCAGCGGTCAAGAAGTCAAATGATGCACTGCATTGGTCAAATCTGTTGCAAAAGACCTCTTTACTGTGTTAAAAAGGAAAGATATCATTTTAAGGATTAAGGTGCGTCTGATCCAAGCCCTTGTGTTTCCCATAGCTTCAAATGCATGTGAAAGCTGGACAGTGAATAAGGAAGACTGAAGAAGAATTGATGCCTTTGAATTTTGGTATTGGCAAAGAACATTGAATATACCAAGGACTACCAGAAGAATGAAAAAATTTGTTCTTGGAAGAAGGACAGCCGGAATGCTCCTTAGAAGCGAGGATGGCAAGACTTTGTCTTGGACGTGCTATCAGGAGGGACCAACTCCTGGAGAAAGACATCATGCTTGGTAAAGTAAAGGGTCAGTGAAAAAGAGGAAGACCCTCAACAATATGGATTGACCCAGTGACTGCAACAATGGGTCAAGCATAACAACGATTGTGAGGATATAGCGGGACCAGGCAGTGTTTTGTTTGTACATAGGGTTGTTATGAGTTGTAAATGACTCGACGGCACCTAACAACAGACAACAACAAAAAGAGACTCGAAAGAGCCCTGTGGCATGCTGGTTAAGGCCTTGGCTGCTAATCAAAAGGTCGATGGTTTGAACCCACCCAGTGGCTCCATGAGAGAAAAGACCTGGGTAACTGCTCCCTTAAAGATTCCAGCCCAGGAAATCCTATCTTCTACTCTGTCTTACAGAGTAGCTATGAATTGGAATCAACTAGAAGCATAGAACAACAACAAAGAAGACTTGGAGAATAGACAATGGCTGTTCACAGAATGGAACCAATGAATATTTTGGTTGGTTATAGAGGAAGGTGAAAAATGTTTGTGAGGAATTCTTGTTGTGAGAAGCAAGGAGCCAAATTATTTATTCATGATGCAGTTAGTGAGCATCTTTCAAGGTACAGTGTACACTGAGTGTTTGAGGGTATCCAAATAAAAGCTTTGGTCCTTGTTCTCAGGAAGCTTCTAATGTGTTTGGGGTACAAGATAACAATAGATTTAGAAAGTACCGATGATGTGAATAAATCGCCCAAACATATTGCTGAATGAGTGAAGCCAGTCACAAAAAATGGACTTATATAAATGACTGAATTTATATAAAGTATAAATTCTAGCAAAACATCAGTGTCTCCTTAAGAAAATCTGGATGGTGTTTACTCTTGAAGGAGTTTGTTATTAAAGATAGCACAAGGAAGCCTCTGGAATGTTGGTAATACCCTGTTTCTGAATATGAGTATTGGACCTACTGGTGTGTGCATTTTGGGATAATTCACCAAGCTGTGCACTTCTAAGATATGCACTTTTTAGTTTTGTATTAAAAAAAGAAGTTTAAAATGTACTGAGAAAATGAAAAATAATTAGCCTAGGATTTAATGTGACATTTTTAAAGTAGTATTTTGGGCCAATTCTTTTTCTTTTCTTTTTTTAAATTGTATTGCATTTTGGTGAAAGTTTATACAGGAAGTTAGGTTCTTATTTGACAATTTCCACACAAGTTGCTCAGTGACATTTGTTACATTTATTACAGTGTGTCAACATTCTCTTGAACTGTGTTCTGTTTGTTCCATTTCCAGTACTCTGGTTTCTCTATCCCTTATTGTCTCATCTTAGCTTTTGAGTAATTGCTGACCTTTTGGTCTCATATTGATGATTTTTATGTAAAGCACTGATCTTATCAGTAATATCATTTATTTTATGTGTCACTTTGCTATCTCGCTAAAGGGTGATCTCAGGGGATAGGCTCAGTTCTAGGTTTAAAGAGTGTCTCAGGGTGGTAGTCTCGGGGAGTGCTCTGTTTTCTACTGTTCCAGGTTGTCCGGCTTTTTTTTTAAATAAGCATTTGAGTTCTACTCCACATTTTTCTCTCATTCTATCCAGGACAATCTATTGTGACCCGAGTCAGGATGGTCACCAGTGGTAGCCAGGCACCATCTAGTTCTGGTCTCAGGGTAGCTGAGGTTGTAGCTCATGTAAATATGTTTCTTCTCTGAGCTTTTGGTTACCTTATTACTGGTTTGCACCTGGTGAGTAGAGACTCAAGTTGTGTCTTAAATGGTCACTCATAAGCTTTTAAGACCCCAGATGCTACTCACTTCACTAGGATGCAGATCATTATTTTTGTGACCTATGTTACGCCAATTGACAGAGTTGTTCCATGAGACTATGGTCCTGAGCCTTCAAATCCAGAAAATCAATGTTGGACGGTGTTTGATTATGTGTGAGCAGTATTCATATTTCTGTCTTCAATGAATATATGTGCTTGCACCCACACGTTTGTATTCACATATACCTATGGAGCCCTGGTGGCAGTGGTTAAGAGCTTAAGTGGTTAAGGTTGGCAGTTTGAATCCACCAGCCACTCCTTCAAAACCGTATGGGGAAGCTCTACTCTGTCCTGTAGGGTCACTATGAGTCTGAATTGACTCAAGGGTAACTTTTTTGGGGTGGGGGAAGGGTTCTAATGGCTAATGATCATGAACATCTTTTCATGTTTGTTGGCTTCACTTTGGTGAAGGTTCTCTTCATGTCATTTGCCCCTTTTGTAACTGGGTCATTTGTCTTTTTTTGTTGTTGAATTGTTGCAGTTTTCTATAGATTTTTAGACATTAGATCCTTATAGAATGTTTTTGCTGAAGAATTTTTCCCAGTCTGTAGGTTGTTTATTTCTTCTTTTAATAAAGTCTTTTGAAGAGCATAAGCTTTTAACTTTTATGAGTTCTCATTTATCTGTTTTGTCTTTTATTTGTCACTAGGTTGGTTATCCTATTTTTACAAAAGATTAAGTGCCATAGTTTTCTCTCTCTGTTTTCTTCCAGGAATTGTATCATTTTAGGTTTAACGTTTAGGTCTTTGATCCATTTTGAGTTAGTTGTTGTGTATGATGTGAGGTACGGGTCCTGTTTCATTTTTCTGCAGGTGGTGTCCTGTTTTGCCAGCACCATTTATTAAAGTTTTTATTTATTAAAGAGACTGTTTCTGACCCACCAAATGGACTTTGACTCCTTGTTGAAAATTAATTGTCCATAGATGGCTGAGTTTAATTCTAACATCTCAATTCTATCCCATTGGTCAATATGTCCATCACTGAGTCAATTCCAGGCTGTTTTGATTACAGTGGTTGTAAAGTATATTTTGATACTGGGGAGTGTGAGACCCTGGACTTTTTTTTTTTTATGTATTAGTTTAGCTATTAGGGGTTTCTTTTCTTTCCATATGAAGTTGGTCATTAGTTTTTCCGTTTCAGTAAAGAATATTTTTGGGATTTATATTAGGATTGCATTGTATCTGTAGATCACTTTAAGTAGGATTGATACTTTCTTTATATTATGTCTTCTAATACATGAGAATGGAATGTCTTGCATTTTTGTAGGTCTATTTTAGTCACTTATAATAGTGTTTTATAATTTTTATTGCAGAAGTCTTTCATATCCCTGGTTACATTAATTCCAAGATATTTTATCAATTTGGGGGATATTGTAAGTGACATTGTTTTCAGGGTTTCTTTTTCAGAGTAGTCTTTGTTAGTGTAGAGGAAGCCAACTGATTTTTGTGTGTTGATCTGGTAACCTGCAACATTGCTAAGTTCTTCTATTAGTTCCAGCAGTTTTCTTGTGGAACCTTCAGGGTCTTCTATGTATAGTATCATGTCATCTGCAAATATAGTTTTACTTCTTCCTTTCTGATTTGGATATCTTTTATTTCTCTCTCTTGTTGCTCTGGCTTGGACATCCAATACAATATTGAATAAGAGTGGTGATAGTGGGTGTCCTTGTCTCATTCCTCTTCTCAAATGGAAAGCTCCCATCCTTCCTCTGTTGAATATAACGTTGAGGGTTTGTTTTGCTTATATGCCTTTAATTATATTCAGAAATTTCCCTTCCACTCCCACTTTGCTGAGAGTTTTTATCAGGAAAGGATGTTTAATTTTGTCAGATGACTTTTCTGCATCAATCGATATGATCGTGTGGTTCTTTTCCTTTGTTTTATTTATGTGGTAGATTACACGGATTACTTTTCTAGTGTGGAGCCACCCTTGTAATGCTGGTATGAATTCTACTTGACCATGGTGTATGATTTTTTTGATATGTTGATGAAGTCTGTTGGCTAGAATTTTATTGAAAATTTTTGCACCTCTGTTCATAAGGGATATTTGTCAGTAGTTTTCTTTCTTTTTTTTTTTTTTTTTTTTGTGGTATCTTTGCTTGGTGTAAGTATTGGAGTTATGCTGTCCTCATAGGAAGAGTCTGGTAGTATTCCTTCCCCTTCTGTATTTTTGAAGAGATTGAATAGGATTGGCATCAACTCTTCTCTGAATATTTGGTAGAATTCTCCAGTGTACCATCTGGGCCTGAACTTCTTTTGTTGACAGTTTTTTGATGACATGCTCAATCTCTTATTCTGTAATGAGTCTGTTTAAATTTTCTAGCTCTGTTTGTGTTATTTTGGGTAGATAGTGTATTTCTAGGAACTCGTCCATTTAATCTACGTTTTCAAATTTTTTGGAGTACACTTTTTTCATAGTAACCTGTTATGATCTTCTTTATCTCTGTTGGTTTGCTTGTAAAGTCATCAATTTTATTTCTTAATTTGGTTATTTGCCTCTTATTTTTTTTTTTTTTTTTTAAATCTTCTTTTGTCAATCTATCCGGTTGTTTATTTTATTGATTCTTTCAAAGAATCAGCTTCTGGTTTTGTTGATTCTTTCTATTGCTTTTCTATTTCATTTATTTCTTCCCTGATCTTTATTATTTTCTTTTTTTCTGGAAGCATTGGTTTCTTTGGCTTTTCCATTTCTATTTGTTCAATTTCTTGGTTTAAGTTAATGATTTTGGACCTTTCTTATTTTTTAATGTAAGCATTTATTGCTATGAATTTCCCTCTATACTGCTTTTGCTGTGTTCCAAAGGTTTTGATATGTAGTACTTTCATCTTTGCTTGATTCTAGGAATTTTTTAATTTAATTTTTGCTTTCTTCTATGACCCAAAAGCCTTTTTAGCAGTGTATTATTTAGTTTCCATGCATTTATTTATTTATTTCCTTATTATTCCTGTTGCTGATTTCTAGCTTTATACCATTATGGTCAGAGAAGATGCTTTGTATGATTTCAATCTTTTTAAATTAGTTGAGACTTATTTTGTGTCCTAGCATATGGTCTATTCTTTAAATTGATCCATGTGTGCTGGAAAAGAATGTGTATTGCTCTGATGCTTGGCAGAGTGTTCTGTGTATTTCCATTATGTCCAATTGGCTTATGGTTCTATTTAAGTTCTCAGTGTCCTTTTGATCTTATTTTTAGATGCCTTTTATAATTGAAAGCGGTGTCTTGAAGTCCTCTATTATTATTGTGGAGTTATCTATTTCTCCTTTCATATTAGTCATTATTTGGATGGATTTTTTTTTTTTTTTTTAATACATTCTCCATTCATCTCCCACTGGTTAAGGGTCGTACTGGGGACTTTTGTTAACTCCCATGATGAACAAGAATATCTTCAGGTAGAGGAGAAGTTAGATGCCTCATGGGATGTTTTGAGGGTGCCAAGGGAATATGCACAGCTCCAAGTTAACTCAGGTGAACCCAGTGATTAGGACAGACAGCAAAATTGTCTGTGACAGTTACTTCCTAACAACTCACTTTTCTGAGAAATTGCATCACACATAATCTGTAGTATTATGTCTCCCAGTGCTGAGAAATCAAGTGTGAACCTTTCCAAAGGCTTTAATTTTTTGAAAAACAAGCTCTGGGGCCATAACTGCCTCTGGAAAATTAAGACCACAATATGTTCCAGAAAATCACTGTCTTAAAAAGCCTAGCCAACTGAAAGCAACTGAGGCCTAACCTGTTTCGCCCAAATCCTCGTGCCTCCCCCTTCCATCACCACCACCAAGCCCTTCTCCTCAAACCACTCAAGTTCCAACCCTAGCCTTATCCATATGAAAAACGACAACAAATAAATGCATAAACTTTGTAAGCTCTCCTTTACAAGATGTTTGAAATTCTGTTCTTAGCAGCATTTTCCTTTGCCAGGTAACAATACGAATATATTTAACTTGTTTATTTGACACAGGTTTTCCTGGTGATCTCTTCTTTCTCTCTGAAATATATTCTACTGCTTAAATTTGCATACTTTGACTATGATTAAAATTTGTTTATCTATCTCTTTATGCTCTTTGTTTACTTACCAGCTAGGTTCTTAATTTTTCTAATTCCTTTGTACAAATTCTTTATTTTTAAGAGTGTAATCCATTTTTACAATGTATTTGGTTCAGATGTTCTCTTAGTTTATTGTTTTTTAATTTTGTCTTTATTTTCTGATATGTGGAAGGATTTATTTAACTTAATTTAATTTGGTTCAATTTATTCTTAGTGTTGGCATAGATAGATCTGAAATTTATTGTTATGATTTTATCATTTTTTTCATTTTATTATTTTTGATTTATGAAAATTGTATATAGTACTTAAAGGCATGCTTACCTTGAACAATAGATAAGTATAGTTAGTTAAATGTTCAGTTTACCCAAACACTATCCTTAGTGTTTCTTAAACACTACTGTCTCTAGAGGCAACCATTATTAAAAGTTTGATATTTATCATTTTCTAATTTTTTTAAAAAGACAGTTATATTGTTATTAGTTTTTTAAATTTATTTTATTTTGTATAAATGAGCAACTGTCCTACATGTTGTTCTTTCATTTGCATTTCTTACCAATATATCTTGGAGTTCACTTCAGGTCCGTGCACAGAGATCTACCTTGTCCACAATTTTAGCCTGCTGCAATTGTGTGAGTTCAGTATAATTAATTAGCCACTTACTAATAATGGAAATACAGCTTCTTTACAATTGTTTCACATTCATCAAGAATTAAAATTGTGCTAAATACATTTGTATGAAGAATACAAAATTTTATAGGATAGATACTTAGAATTGCTTGGTCAATGTATTTGAACTTATTACACTTATTAAGTATGATAAATACGTTAAATTGCTGAATATATAAATATACCAAATTGAAAATATAGGCTGTTCCAATTTATCACATTATTAACAACTCGGGAGCATACTTTTTTCCCTTAATTAATATTTTAATATCTGAGTTAAAAAAAAAAATTGGCATATCAGTATTACTTTATTTAAATTTCCCAGAATAATTGTGTTAAGTCATGCTTTTATAAATATAATGGCTTGCGGCTTATCACATTTTTTATTCTGGGAGTGGGACCTTATATTTTATTGATTTGCAGAAACCCTTTCTACATTGCTGCCTTCTTCGCAGTATGACTCCCTGCTTGCTTCCCTTTCCTTTTATCTCTTGAGAGAGTAAAGGTAGTATAGGCCACACCCTGGGGAAACTCCCTTTATCTTGGATCAGGGAGGTGACCTGAGTAAGGGTGGTGTTACAATTCCACACTTATCCTCTCAACATAAAATTACAATCACAAAATGGAGGGCAACCACACAATACTGGAAATCATGGCCTAACCAAGTTAATATATACATTTTTTGAGGGAGATGATTCAATAGATGACATTCCAGCCTTTGGCCCCCCAAAAATCACATCCTTGTAACATGCTGTCTTAGTTGTCTAGTGCTGCTCTAACAGAAATACCACAAGTGGTTGGCTTTAACAAAGAGAAATTCGTTTTCTCACAGTCTAGTAGGCTAGAAGTCCAAATTCAGGATATCAGCTCAAGGGGAAGGCTTTCTCTCTCTGTACACTCTGGAGGAAGGTTCTTGTCCTCAATCTTCCCCTGGTCAAGGAGCTTCTCAGGCACAGGGACCCCATGTCCAAAGGATGCGTTCTGTTCCTGGTGCTGTTTTCTTGGTGGTATGAGGTCCCCAACTTTGCTTGTTTTCCTTTCCTTTTATCTCTTGAGAGATAAAAGGTGGTACAGGCCACACCCCAGGGAAACTCCTTTTACCTTGGATCAGGGGGGTGACCCGAGTAAGGGTGGTGTTACAATCTCACCCTAATCCTTTCAACATAAAATTACAGTCACAAACTGGAGGACAACACCACAGTACTAGGAATCATGGCCTAACCAAGTTGTTACACACATTTTTTGGGGGGACATAATCCAATCCATGCCACATGCAAAACATATTCACCCCATCATATCATAGCAAAAGTCTTAACTTCAAGTCCAAAATCCAAAAATTCCTCTTCATCTGTGAAATCTAGAATACAAGTTGTCTGCTCCCGATGGTACAGTGGCAGAACAGGCACAAACTAGACATTTCCATTACAAATGGGAGAAACTGGGAGGAAAAGAAGGCATAACAGGCACCAAGCAAGTCAGCAGAACACATTACATTAGCCCTCAAAGCTCTGAAAATAATCCCCTGTTCTCTGAGACAACTTACACAATGGCCCTGTCCTCCGGACTCTAGGTATTGGCCATACTGTCCGAAATTTGAGTGGAGGCACCTCAGCCCTGGCTTCAACTCCGCCTTCCAGACCCACTTGGACAGCAAGTCTGCTCCCTCAGCTTTAGGTGCACCATTCTCCTCGACCATCTGAGTGGCAACTCCACCCTTAGAAACACTAGAGGATATGGCTCCACCTTTTGAAACCCTTGAGGTCATGGCCATAACTTTTGAGACTGAGGCAGCTCAGCTTCTTGCGTTCCTTGTCTCTTTAGCTTCTGCTTCATGGTTTCTTTGCCCCTCGGCTGCTTGGGCCTCACACCCACATCTCCTCTGCTGGGGCAAGTGTTCCAAAGTTCTGTAGGTCCACCAATAAGTGTCCAGAGGCACCCCACTCCACCAGGAAGCCTCCTGCACACAGGCACTCAGCTCTCTCACTCCTTGGGTTGGCTCCAGAGCTGTCTCTCACTGGTCTGCTGGTTTTGCTGCTGCTGGTACTCTGCTATTGCCGCTTCTCTGCTGCTTCAGGTTTTCTGCTGTGCTGGTCCTCTGCCAGTGTCACATCTCTATCCATTCAATATCAAAATTGCTTTCACATTTTAGGTATCTGTTAGAGAAGCGCCCCACTCTCTCAGTACCAAATTCTGTCTTAGTTATCTAGTGCTGCCATAACAGAAATACCACAAGTGGATAACTTTAACAAAGAGAAATCTATTCCCTCACAGAAAAGTAAGGTAAAATTCCTAATTCAAGGCATCAGCTCCAGGGGAAGGCTTTCTATCTCTGTTGGCTCTGGAAGAAGGTCCTTGTCCTCAATCTTCCCCTGGTCAAGGAGCTTGTCAGGCACAGGCACCTGGGTCCAAAGGATCCGCTCTGCTCCTGGTGCTGCTTTCTTGGTGGTATGAGGTCCCCAACTCTCTGCTTGCTTCCCTTCCCTTTTATCTCTCAACATAAAATTACAATCACACAATGGAGGACAACCACATAATACTGGGAATCATGGCCTAACCAAGTTGTTACACATAATTTTGGAGGACATGATTCAACCCATGACACATAATTACCTCCATAGAGATTCCTGCTGTGGTATTGTTCAGAATTACATTGAAAATATGGAATTTATTTAGTTAAACAGACATCTTTGGAATTTTAAGTCTTTTCATACAAAGTTTTAGTATGTCTCTCCATATCTTAGATCTTCCTTTAGGGATTTCCGTAAGGTTTCATTGTTTTTATCATTTAAATATGACAATGTTTTGCTAGTTTATTCTTTAAAAAAAAAAAAAGGTATTTTATATGTTTTGTTACTATAGTGTAACATTTTTCTTATTTTGTACAATTTTTCATTATTCAGTAGTAACGTATAAGAAAGCTATTTATGTGTGCGCAGTGGTTTTCTTTTCGTATACCATAGTGAATACTTTCCTCTTTAGTCAGCAAAACATTAAAAAAAAGAAAAAAGCTAGTCAAGGATCCCTACATCATTTATTGGATATATTTATATATATATCGACTCGACAGCACTGGGTGTATACATATATATATATTCATTTCTTTATTAACCCTGGTGTCCTCTTAAGCCTGTGTGTTGGTACGCTTATTTTCCAAATTATAAATTATTTTCTGCTTATTGTAACTTTACAATATGCTTTCATGTGTTGTGGTATTGTGGTTAGGTGCCCTTTAGTTGGTTCTGACTCATAGCGACCCTATGTACAACAGAATTAAACACTGCCCGTTCCTATGCCGCCCTTGCAAATCATTGTTAGGCTTGAGCCCATTGTTGCAGCCAGTGTGTCGATCCATCTCGTTGAGGGTCTTCCTCCTTTTTACTAACCCTCTACCAAGCATGATGTCCTTTTCAAGGGGGTGATCCCTCCTGAAAACATGTCCAAAGCATGTAAGACAAAGTCTCGCCATCGTTGCTTCCAAGGAGCATCCTGGTTGTATTTCTTCTAGGACAGATTTGTTCGTTCTTTTGGCAGTCCATGGTATATTCAATATACTTCGCCAACACTACAATTCAAAGACATCAATTCTTCTTTGGTCTTCCTTATTCATTGTCCAGCTTTCACATGCCAGTGATGCGATTGAAAATACCATGGCTTGGGTCAGGAGCACCTTAGTCTTCAAGGTGACATCTTTGCTCTTCAACACTTTGAAGAGGTCCTTTGCAGCAGATTTGCCCAATGCAATGCATCTTTTGATTTCTTGACTGCTGCTCCCATGGGTGTTGATTGTGAATCCAAGTAAAATGAAATTCTTGACAACTTCAATCTTTTCTCCGTTTATCATGATGTTGCTCATTGGTCCAGTTGTGAGGATTTTTGTTTTCTTTCTGTTGAGGTGCAGTCCATAGTGAAGGCTGTGGTCTTTGATCTTCATTAGTAAGTGCTTCAAGTCCTTTTCACTTTCAGCAAGCAAGGTTGTGTCATCTGCATAAGGCAGGTTGTTAATGAGTCTCCCTCCAATCCTGATACCCTGTTCTTCTTCATATAGTCCAGCTTCTTGGATTATTTCCTCAGCATACAGATTGAATAGGTATGGTGAAAGAATACAACCCTAACGCACACCTTTCCTGACTTTAAACCAATCAGTATCCCCTTGTTCTGTCTGAACAACTGCCTCTTGGTCTGTGTAAAGGTTCCTCATGAGCACAAATTAAGTGTTCTGGAATTCCCATTCTTCTCAATGTTATCCATAATTTGCTATGATCCACACAGTCGAATGCTTTTGCATAGTCAATAAAACACAGGTAAACATCCTTCTGGTATTCTCTGCTTTCAGCCAGGATCCCTCTGACATCAGCAATGATATCCCTAGTTTCATGTCCTCTTCTGAAACCAGCTTGAACTTCTGGCATTTCCCTGTCGATATACTGCTGCAGCCATTTTTGAATGATCTTCAGGAATATTTTGCTTGTGTGTGATGTTAATGATATTGTTCTATAATTTCCACATTTGGTTGGATCACCTTTCTTGGGAATACGCATAAATATGGATATCTTCCTGTCAGTTGGCCAGGAAGCTGTCTTCCATATTTCTTGGCATAGACGAGTGAGCACCTCCAGCGCTGCATCTGTTTGTTGAAACATCTCAACTGATATTCCATCAATTCCTGGAGCCTTGTTTTTTGCCAATGCCTTCAGAGCAGCTTGGACTTCTTCCTTCAGTACCATTGGTTCCTGATCATATGCTTCCTCTTGAAATGGTTGAACATTAACTAATCTTTTTAGTATAATGACTCTGTGTATTCCTTCCACCTTCTTTTGATGCTTCCTGCATTGTTTAATATTTTCCCCATAGAATCCTTAACTATTGCAACTCGAGGCTTGAATTTTTTCTTCAGTTCTTTCAGCTTGAGAAACACCAAATGTGTTTCAGTTTTGGTTTTCCATGTCCAGCTCTTTGCACATGTCATTATAATACTTTGTCTTCTCAAGCTGCCCTTCGAAATCTTCTGCTCAGTTCTTTTACTTCATCAATTCTTCCTTTTGCTTTAGCTGCTCGACATTCAAGAATAAGTTTCAGCCTTTTCTGATGTCCGTCTTAGTCTTTTCTTTCTTTCCTGCCTTTTCAAGGACCTCTTGCTTTCTTCATGTATGATGTCCTTGATGTCATTCCGCAACTCGCCTGGTCTTAGGTCACTAGTGTTCAATGTGTCAAATCTATTCTTCAGGTGGTCTCTAAATTCAGAACTCACCTTTGTAGCATCTAAAAATTATGGATTTTCATGGTGAGAATATTTTCATATCCATCTATTTTACTGATCTGTGAAAAATATCTAATTTATTACTTGAATGTGATGTGGAATGTTACTATTTATTTAAATAAAGACATGTTCCCCCATCATTGTAATTTTTTTTTTAGTTTTGTGTCTTCATACATTTTAGCTAAAGTATTTAGAACAACGTAGATAATAGGGATGACAATGGACATTTAAATTTTCTCCTGAATTGGGTGGAAATGTCTCTAAATTGATGGTCATTAGTGTATTAAGGTTACAAACCCCATTGAAAATCTCATGAAAGCTATGGAAACCTGCCTATGAAAAATCCAAATATTCATATTCAAAACTGTTTGAACAACTTTGTAGTTTCATGCAGCTCTTGAAACTTATCCATTAACAACAGGTGTTTTACCCACAGAGATGAACTAAAGGTATGAGACAGATATACTGTAAAATAGGGGGTTCATTCTTTCCCTTGTTTTCTAAAAATTTTTACCAGAAATGACTCTTGTATTTAACTGAGTGACATTCATTTTATAAATTCCAGCTTTTAAAACTATAAAATTGATTAAATATATGTAGTTTCCTGTTCTAAATTCTTACAAAATATAACAACATCTACGGTCCAGAAATAAAAATTTAATTAAAGTTGCAAATGCTATTTAGAACAGTTTCCCATCTTGATGAACTATTTTAAATATGTTGGTGCTGTTAGGTGTCTTTGAGTCTCTTCTGACTCATAATGACCCTGTGTATGACTGAATGAAACACTGCCCAGTACTACTCCATCCTCACAATCATTGTTATGCTTGAGCCCATTGTTGTAGCCACTGTGTCAATCCATCACGTTGAGGGTCTTCCTCTTTTACAATGACCCTCTACTTTACTAAGCATGACGTCGTTCCCCAGGGACTGGTCCCTCCCCATAACATGTCCAAGTATTTGAGATGCAGTCTCAGCATTCTTGCTTCTAAGGAGCGTTCTGTTTGTACTTCTTTCAAGATAGATTTGTTCATTGTTTTGGCAGTCCATGGTATATTCAATATTCTTTAACAACACACAATTCAAAGGAATCAATTCTTCAGTCTTCCTTATTCATTGACCAGCTTTTGCATGCATATGAGGTGATGGAAAAAACCATGGCTCTGATAGGGCACACCTTACATTTCGAGGTGACATCTTTGCTTTTTAACATTTTAAAGAGATCTTTTGCAGCAGATTTGCCCAATGCAATGCATCGTTTGATTTCTCGATTGCTGTTTCCATGGCCATGGACTGGCGATCCAAGTAGAATGAAATTGTTGGCAACTTCAAACTTTTTTTCATTTATCATATCGTTTATTGGTCTAGTTGTGAGAATTTTTGTTTTCTTTTTGTTGAGGTGTAATCCGTAATGAAGGCTGTGATCTTTGATGTTCATCATTAAATGCTTCAAGCTTTCAGCAAGCAACGTTGTGTCATCTGCATATCGTGGGTTGTTAGTGAGTCTACTTCAAAGAACGATGCTGCATTCTTCTTCGTATAGTCTAGCTGCTTGCATTATTTGCTCATCATACATGTTGAATAAGTATGGTGAAAGGATACAACCCTGACACACACCTTTCATGATTTTAAATCACTCAGTATCCCCTTGTTCTGTCTGAACAACTGCCTTTTTATCTATGTACAAGTTCCTCATGAGCACTATTAAGTGTTCAGGAATTCCCATTTTTTGCAATGTTATCCATAATTTGATAAATTGATAGACACAGTTAAATGCCTTTGCACAGTTAAGAAAACACAGGTAGACATCTTTCTGGTATTCTCTGCTTTCAGCCAGGATCCACCTGGTATCAGCCATGATATCTCTGGTTTCACACTCTCTTCTGAATCTCGCTTGAATTTCTGGCAGTTCCCTGTTGATCTACTGCTACAACCACTTTTGAATGATCCTCAGAAAAATTTTACTTGCATGTCATTTTAATGATATTGTTCATTGTGCATTCTGTCGAATCAGCTTTCTTGGGACTAGGCATAAATGCAGATTTCTTCCAGTCTCTTGTCCAGGTAGGTGTTTTCAAATTTCTTGGCACACAATTGAGCACTTCCAGCACTTCTTTTGTTTTTTGAAACATCTCAATGGGTATTCCAGCAATTCCTGAAGCTTTGTTGTTTGCCAATGCCTTCGGTGCAGCTTGGACCTCTTTCTTCAGTACCATTGGTTCATATGCTACCTCCTGAGATGGTTGAATGTCGACTAATTCGTTTTGGTATATTGACTCTGTATATTCCTTCCATCTTCTTTTGATACTTCCTGCATCATATTTTCATATTTTCCCCATAGAATCCTTTATTACTGCAACTTAAGATTTCAATTTTTCCTCAGTGCTTTCAGCCTGAGAAATGCTGGCCATGTCCTTCCCTTTTGGCTTTCTATATCCAGGTATTTGCACAAGTTGTTAAAATACATTGTCTTCTTCAGCTGCCCTTTGATATCCCCTATTCAGCTCTTTTACTTCATCATTTCTTCCATTTGTTTTAGCTATTTGACATTCAAGAGCAAGTTTCAGAATCTCTTTTGACATCCATTTTGGTCTTTTCTTCCTTTCCTGTCTTTTTAATGACTTCTTGCTTTCTTCATGTATAATGTCCTTCCACAACTCCTTTGGTCTTTGGTCGATGTGTCAAATCTATTCTTGAGATGGTCTCTAAATTCAGATGGGATGTCCACAAGGTTGTACTTTGGCTCTCATATACTTGCTTTAATTTTCTTCAGTTTCAACTTGAACTTTCATATGAGCAGTTGATGGTCTGTTCTGCGATCAGCCCATGGCCTTGCTCTGATTGTATTGAGCTTTTCCATCATCTCTTTCCACAGTTGTAGTTGATTTGATTCCTGTGTATACTATCTGGCAAGGTCCATGTGTATAATAACTGTTTATGTTGTTGAAAAAAAAGTATTTGCAGTGAAGAAGTAGTTGGTCTTGTAAAATTTTATCATGTGATCTCCGGCATTTTTTCTATCACCAAAATCATATTTTCCAACTACCACTCCTTCCTCTTTGTTTCCAACTTTCACGTTCCAATCACCAGTAATTACCAATACATCCTGATTGCATGTTTGATCAATTTCAGACTACAGAAGTTGGTAAAAATCTTTAATTTCTTCATTTTTGGCCTTAGTGGTTGGTACATAAATTTGAATAATAGTTGTATCAACTGGCCTTCCTTGTAGGCATACGGGTATTACCCTACCACTGATAGCATTGTACTTTAGGATAGATCTTGGGATGTTCTTTTTGATGATGAATGAAATGCTATTCTTCTTCAAGTTGTTATTCCAGGCATAGTAGACCACATGGTTACCTGATTCAAAATGGCCAACACTAGTCCATTTCCGCTCACTAATGCCTACAACATTGATGTTTATGCATTCCATTTCATTTTTGACGATTTCCAATTTTCCTGGGTTCATACTTCATACGTTTCTTGTTCTGATTATTAATGGATGTTTTCCTTTGCTTCTTCTCATTTTGAGTCATGCCACATCAGCAGATAAAGGCCCTGAAAACTTGACTCCATCCATGTCGTTAAGGTCGGCTATACTTTGAGGAGGCAGCTCTTCCTCAGTCATCTTTGAGTGCCCTCCAATCCAAGGGGCTCATCTTCCAGCAGCATATTAGACAATGTTCCATTGCTATTCACAAGGTTTTCACTGGCTAATTCTTTTCAGAAACACATCAACAGATCCTTCCTAGTCTGTCTTAGTCTGGAAGCTCAGCTGAAATCTGTCCACCATGGGTGACCCTACTGGTATTTCAAACACAAGTGGCATAGCTTCCAGCGTCACAACAACACACAAGCCCCACAGCATGACCAACTGACAGATGCTTGGGGAATTTTAAATACAATTACATAAAAACTCTTGGCAATATGCACAAAATACACATTTTTGTTAAAAACTCTCAAACTACAGTTACCCTAATTTACTACAGACAGGGATTTTTCATACTGGGCAAGTATGTAATACTATTTTTATTGGAACTTACAAGTATGTAAAATGATAAAACAGATTCGTAATATTATCATCAAACATAAATAACTTTATGATTTATTTTAAAGGTATTGGCATTCTTAATATTAAAACAAAGAATAATGTACTATGGGTGTTCTTGAATTAGAAAGTAGTTACACATCTTTTAATGTACCTTTTAATTCATTTTTGATTTGCCAGTTTTAGTATGGAATTCAAGTTTGGTCACATAACTTTCAGGCAATACTGTATAAACTGCATGAATAAGACTACAATATTCTGGAAGACAGGTTAGCTGAAACCACACTTTTTTTATAGTAGAGTAAACAAGCTTATATATATTATTTTGATAATTCTACCAAGGGAAAGATGAATGGAATAAGCACCTTCACACAGAAATGCATTATAGAGATCCCATACTGCAGGAAGATAGAGAGAAAACAAAAATGGAAAATAGCCTAGTCAACTTCCTGAACCCTACTGAAGTTGATTCCATGATATTGCTTAGCGTCCTTAAACTCTCCCCTGATTTCTGTATCTGCATAGAGTCCCTAAACTTTTTAAACTTTTATTCTAATTTTCCTATAAAAAAATGAAGCAAATATTACATTGGTGCCAACATTTTGAGAAGTAATATCATTGACTTCTGGATGTTTATAATCTGATGCAAATACAGCTGCGAAAGCACATAACATATGACAATTAACCGATGCTTTGTTTTCCTATTTATATGATCTCTGACTTGGGAGCATGTTCATTATGCTTGTCTAAGAAACACACTTCATCTCTGTCATCTCTCCCTTCTAGCTGTGCTTCCTATCTTCAAATCAATAAACCTTAAAAGTGCCTTGTAATAATTACAGTATGTTCTCCAGGGAGAAATTGTTGTGTAAGGGTTTTGATGGTTTTGACACTGTACCAATTTCATTTGACAATGAATTGACAGTTGAACAGTGCACTGGGCCATGCTGATAATTTAATACTCTTCTTGTAATATTGCCTTTCAGCCTAGGACAGGAAGCCATTATTTGTGAAAACTGGCCTAAGTTGGTTCTCATGTCATCAGTTTGGTTCCTTTATGAAAGAGAGATTAAGAAGAAATATCTTATTATAAACATGTTAGGGCCTAGTTATTTTTATTGTTGATAGTATTTTTTAGGCCAAGTTTGCAAAACAAATTGGCGGGCAATAATTCTTCACTAATAACAATCACCATATTTCCAACTTTCCCACAATTGCTTCAAATGTTTCATAGAAAAAAAATAGCCAGAAGACATTGTCTCAAATCTCAGCTCCTCCATATTATTAGTAATGCCATAGATAGGTCATTTGAATGATCAAAGAGCACTTCCTTCTACAGTAAGAAGAAATAATGATTGAACTTTTTAAAATTGTGCTTTAAGTGAAAGTTTACAGCTCGTTAGTTTCTCATACAAAAATTCATACACACACTATTATGTGACCCTAGTTGCCATCCCTACAATATGTCAGCACACTCCTTCTTTCCACTCCGGATTTCCTATGTCCATTCAACCAGGTTCTGCCCCTTTCTGCCCTCTCATCTGGACTCCAGACAGAAGCTGCCCATTTAGTCTCATGTGTTTATTTGAACTAAGAAGGGCAATCTTCTCAAGTGCCGTTTTATGTCTTACAGTCCAGTCAAATCCTTGACTGAAGAGTTGGCTTCAGAAATGTTTTTTGTTCTGGGTTAACAGAGTCCAGGGCCATGTCTTCTGGGGTTCTTCCAATCTCAGTCAGAGCATTAGTCTGGTCTTTTTACTAGAATTTGAGTTCTGCACCCCACTTTTCTCCTGCTCCATCAGGGACTCTCTGTTGTGTTCCCTGTCAAGGTGATCTTGGTGATAGCCAGACACAATCTAGATCTTCTTGTCTCAGGCTGATGACGTCTCTGGTTACTGTAGCCCTTTTTGTTTATCAGACTAATATTTTCCTTGTGTCTTGGTGTTCTTCATTCTCCTTTGCTCCAGGTGTGTTGGGACCAATTGATGAGTCATTGATAGCTGCTCCTAGGTTTTAAGACTCCAGATACCACACACCAAAGTAGGATGTGGAGCATTTTCTTAATACATTTTGTTATGCCAGTTGACTTAGATGTCCCCCGAAACCATGGTCCCCAGTCCCCATCTCCTGCTACTCTGTCCATTAAAGTGTTTGGTTGTATTCAGGAAACTTCTTAGCTTTTGGTTTAATCAAGTTGTGCTGACCTCCCTTGTATTGTATGTCACCTGAGACAATTCTTGTCTACTATCTAGTTAGTGAACATCCCTCTCCCTCCCTCCCTCCCCTTGTAATCCCTAAAGAATATTTTCTTCTGTGTGTTAATTTTTTCTTGTGTTCTTATAGTAGTGATCTCATACAATATTTGTCCTTGAATGAATAAGTAATGAATAAGGAAGACCAAAGAAGAATTGATGCTTTTGAACTGTGGTGTTGACAGAGAATATTGAATATACCATGGTCTGCCAAAAGAATGAACAAATCTGTCTTGGAAGAAGTACAACCAGAATGCTCCTTAGAAGCAAGGATGGTGAGACTGCATCTTACATACTTTGAACATGCTCTCAGGTGGGATCTGTTCCTGGAGAAGGACATCATGCTTGCTAAAATACGGGCTCAGTGCAAATGAGAAAGACCTCAACAAAATGGATTGACACAGTGGCTGCAACAATGGGCTTAAGCATAACAATAATTGTAAAGATGGCTTAGAACTGGGCAGTGTTTCATTCTGTGGTACACAGGATCGCTATGAGTTGGAACCAGCTTGACAGCACCTAACAGCAACAACAACAAATGTATAGTAAATTGATAGGAAAGAAAAATTTGAGGTCATTGTAGTGAATAACTGAGACAGTCTAACTGGAGGAGCTGATGAAAATGTGTAACTTCTAATATTGAGTTTGTTATAATAATTATGTAAATGAGAAGAAATATTAGGGAAAGCCAACAGTACCAGGATTTAGTGATGCTTTTAAGAGTATGAAGATTTCAATTGATAGGGATAGGAGAGATTACTTTTAGGAATTCTTTTCTTACCAGCTTTCTTGGGTCTTAGAGCTCTACTAAAGAGCCAAGAACGCAGAAAAAACATGAATCCGGGGGTGGAGTCAAGATGGCAGAATAGACAGATGCTTCCAGCAAGCCCTCTTTACAACAAAGACCCGAAAAAACAAGTGAAATGAGCATATTTGTGACAAGCTGGGAGCCCTGAGCATCAAAGGCAAGCTTAGACAATGAACTGAGGGGCAGGGGAAGGAAGAGACCATTCAGAAGTGGAGAGGAGTTACCGGACCTGAATTGTGGAGAGCCCTCAGGCACCATTCCCAGAGTGTTGGTGGTGGTGGCGGGTTGGTCCTAGCATTTCACTGCAGTTTCCTCAGGGAGAAGCAGCCAGCCACACAGCCTACTCACACCTCCAGAACCTGAGGAGAACAGCACTCTCAGCAAAAGCGAAGTACTTGCACATATTTTACCATGCCCACCCCCCCCAAGCCAGCTTCAGTGGCTGAACCCCTGGGCCTGAGATAGACCCTGGTGAGCACCTACAGCCATCCTCCCAGGCTTGGGGAAGGAAAAAATTTGCAACTGGGGGGGAAAACATAATTTGCTAGCTCCATTAACCTGGGGAGCTCAGGACAGAAGTGGCTCCTGTCCAGGCATAAACCACCTGTGGGCCTTGAAGGCCTTTCCCTTCTGCATGGACCTGTGTGGGCCTATTTTGGGAGAATAGACTCTTGTTGGCAGACTCCAACCATTTCAGCTGTGTGGCGGAGAGGTGAGTGTTTGATGTTTGACATTGCTTTCCCTATTAAACAAGATACTCACCTACCCACAGCAGGGACTGAAGGCCTGGAAGCTCCACTCAGGTCACCCAGCCAACTGTGACAGGGGTCCAAAGATAACTGGTACCTCCTAGTCCTTACAGCCAAAAACTTTGGGTGACCATGGTCCCTCCACAGAACCCACCCACCGGCACACTCTAGGAAACAGAGATGCGTTTTCTTCAGAGACACTTGGGGGTCGGTTCTCAGCCCCTGCCTTGTTCAGAGTGTGACCCCCTGCTGCAGATACTGGTATATAAGCCAATCACCCCTCCCCCTCTAAGACTGTAGGACAGAGCCTGTACCACACACTTGATAATCAGCTACCTGAAAACCTGAACTGAATTCATACAAGAAAACTGAACGGACTCCTAGACTTACATACCTGATAACAGCTCTAGCCAGCTGGGGACAGGACACCAGAGCTCCAAAGGTGAAAATCATCAAGCTAGCTCACTCAAGCAATGCATAGGGGTATACCAAAACAAAACAAAGCAAGCAGCTACGACACAGTAAGCAAGCATAAACTAATACAATAACTTACAGATGGCTTGGAGACAACAGTCAATATCAAGTCACATACAGAAACAGACCATGATCACCTCAATAGGCTCTCAAAACAAAGAACCCAGGGATCTTCTAGAGGAAAGTGCATTCCTGGAATTACCAGATGCAGAATACAAAAGTTTAATATACAGAACCCTTCAAGACATCAGGAAGGAAATGAGGCAATACACAGAACAAGCCAAAGAACACACAAATAAAGCAACTGAAGAAATTAGAAAAAATTATTCAGGAACATAATGAAAAGTCTAATGAACTGGAAAAATCCATAGACAGACAGCAATCAGAAATTCAGAAGACTAACAGTAAAATTACAGAAGTAGACAACTCAATAGAAAGTCAGAGAAGCAGAATTGAGCAAGTAGAAGCTAGAATTTCTGAACTCAAAGATAAATCACTTGGCACTAATATATTTGAAGAAAAATCAGATAAAAGAATTAAAAAAAAAAATGAAAACACCTTAAGAATCATGTGGGACTCTATCAAGAGAAATAACCTATGAGTGATTGGAATACCAGAACAGGGAGGGATAACAGAAAATACAGTGAAAATTGTTGAAGGTTTGTTGGCAGAAAACTTCCCTGATATTGTGAAAGATGAGAAGATATCTATCAAAGATGCTCACTGAACTCCACATAAGGTAGATGTTAAAAGAAAGTCACCAAGAAATATTATAATCAAACTTGCCAACACCAAAGATAAAGAGAGAATTATAAGAGCAGTAAGAAATAAACGAGAAGTCACAAAGGAGAACCAGTAAGAATAAGCTCGGACTACTTGGCAGAAACCATGTAGTCAAGAAGACAATGGGATGACATATTTAAAAAATTGAAGGAAAAAAAATTGCCTGCCAAGAATCATATATCCATCAAAACAGTCTCTTAAATATGAAGGTGAAATTAAGACATTTCCAGATAAATACAAATTTAGGGAATTCGTAAAAGCCAAATCAAAACTACAAGAAATACTAAAGGGAGTACTTTGGTTAGAAAATCAATAATATCAGGTATCAACTCAAGACTATAACACTGTTCAGAGCAACCAGAAGTCAACCCAGACAGGGAAATCCAAAAAAACAAAGATTATAAAGAAAAAAAAAGCCCAAAAAGGGTAACAGCGATGTTACTATATAAAAGAAGACAACTTTAAAATAATAAAGAAGGGCTAAGAAATGTAATCATACACCTTCCATATGGAGAGGAAGATAGGGCGATACAAAGAAATAAAAGTAAAATTTAGAAAAATAAGGGTAAGTAAAAGGGAACCACAAAGGAGACAAACTATCCTACTCATCAAAATAAAATACAAGGGAAAAATACAGACTCAGCAGAAACAAAATCAACAACAACAAATATGAGGAAAGGACAATATATAAAGAAAATCTACCCAGCACATAAAATCAAGTGGGAAAAAGAAACTGTCAACACACAAAAAAGACATCAAAATGATACCACTAAATTCGCACCTATCCATAATTATGCTGAACGTAAATGGACTAAATGCACCAATAAAGAGACAGTGAGTGGCAGAATGGATTAAAAAACAAGATCCATCTATATGCTGCCTACAAGAGACACACCTTAGACTCAGAGACAGAAAGAAACTAAAACTGAAAGGATGAAAAAAAATATATCAAGCAAACAACGATCAAAAAAGAGCAGGAGAGCGGGGCCAAGATGGCGGACTAGGTGGACGCTACCGCGGATCCCTCTTGCAACAAAGACTCGGAAAAACAAGGGAATCGATCACATACATAACAATCTACGAACTCTGAACAACAAGCACAGACTTAGAGTTGAAAACGAACAAATACGGGCAGACAGCGACAGTTTTCAGAACCAGGAGCCAGCGTACCAGGCAGGTGACCTTCGGAGCCCGATCTGGGGCAGAGCCCAGGGGGGCAGACGGCACAGAAAGGGGGCCCACCCCTTTCCCCCCGAACCCATCCCGGGAGGAAGTCTAACTGGTTGGCGCGGGTGGCGTAGAGGCACAGCCGGAGGGAGAAGCACCCGGGAGGCAGTGACTGATCTGGGAGTGGGGAGAACAGCGTCCCAGCTGGGGTGCCGTCTGCTGGGAGTTAGGCGAGAAGCCGACGGGGCGCGAGCGGGGGGAGGGTCAACTATATTTCCCTAAAGTGACCCCGGGGAGGGGCCCACAAGTTCGTGCGGGAGGACGCACACCCAGTCCGCATGTGTGGCGCGGCACACCGGAGGGAGAAATCCCCAGAAGTGACTGTTCTCAAAGCGGGGAAAGCAGCATCCCAGACGGGGAGCCATTCCGCTGGGATCTGGGCGCGTGCGCAGCAGGGCGTGAGCGCGGGGTCCATTTTTATTACCCTGAATTGACCCAGGGGGTGGGCCCACCTGGTCGTGCGAGTGACGCCCACCCAGTTCGCGCGAGAGGTGTGGCGCACCGGAAGGAGAAGTCCCCGGGAGGAAGTGATTGGTTCCGAAGCGGGGAAAGCAGCGTCCCAACCCGGAAGTCGTCCCGCTAGGATTTGGGCACGCGCACGGGCGGGGCGTGACCATGGGGCCCAATTATAATCGCCTAAATAGACCCTGGGGGCGGGCCCACCCGTTCGTGCAGGAAACGCCCACCCAGTGCCCGGGAGCGGTGCCACGCACCAGAGGGAGAAGTCCCCAGGAGGAAGTGACTGGTATCCGAGCGAGGAAAGCAGCGTCCTAGCCGGGGATCCGTCCCGCCCGGATTTTGGCAAACGGGGGCAGAGCGTGAACGCGGTGTTCAGCTCTATATTCTGTGGTGCTACACTCCTAGCTCTCAGATCCCTCCCCCACCCTCCCCAGGCGGCCCAATTAACATCTGAATACCGGAGCCAGAGGGAGAATTCAGACAGGGATCTGACTGCATTTTTTTTTTTAGCCGACTACTTGGAAAATCTAGTTTCCCAGTGATGGCTCGGAGACAGCAGTCCATATCAAACCACATAAAGAAACAGACCATGACAGCTTCTCCAACCCCCCAAACAAAAGAATCAAAATCTTTCCCAAATGAAGATACAATCCTGGAATTATCAGATACAGAATATAAAAAACTAATTTACAGAATGCTTAAAGATATCACAAATGAAATTAGGATAAATGCAGAAAAAGCCAAGGAACACACTGATAAAACTGTTGAAGAACTCAAAAAGATTATTCAAGAACATAGTGGAAAAATTAACAAGTTGCAAGAATCCATAGAGAAACAGCATGTAGAAATCCAAAAGATTAACAATAAAATTACAGAATTAGACAACGCAATAGAAAGTCAGAGGAGCAGACTCGAGCAATTAGAATGTAGACTGGGACTTCTGGAGGACCAGGGAAACAAGACCAACATAGCTGAAAAACAATCAGATAAAAGAATTAAAAAAAATGAAGAAACCCTAAGAATCATGTGGGACTCTATCAAGAAGGATAACCTGCGGGTGATTGGAGTCCCAGAACAGGGAGGGGGGACAGAAAACACAGAGAAAATAGTTGAAGAACTCCTGACACAAAACTTCCCTGACATCATGAAAGACGAAAGGATATCTATCCAAGATGCTCATCGAACCCCACTTAAGATTGATCCAAAAAGAAAAACACCAAGACATATTATCATCAAACTTGCCAAAACCAAAGACAAACAGAAAATTTTAAAAGCAGCCAGGGAGAAAAGAAAGGTTTCCTTCAAGGGAGAATCAATAAGAATAAGTTGAGACTACTCAGCAGAAACCATGCAGGCAAGAAGGGAATGGGACGACGTATACAGAGCACTGAAGGAGAAAAACTGCCAACCAAGGATCATATATCCAGCAAAACTCTCTCTGAAATATGAAGGCGAAATTAAGATATTTACAGATAAACACAAGTTTAGAGAATTTGCAAAAACTAAAACAAGACTGCAAGAAATGCTAAAGGAGATTGTTTGGCCGGATGACCAATAATATCAGGTACCAGCACAACACAAGGTCACAAAACAGAACGTCCTGATATCAACGCAACTCAAATAGGGAAAGCACAAAAACAAACAAATTAAGACTAATTCTAAAAAATAAATAAATAAACAAAATAATACACACAACAGGAAATCATGGAAAACAATAGATAAACGATCACAATAATCAAAAAGAGGGACTAAATATAGGAGGCATTGAACTGCGAGATGGAGAGTGATACAAGGCGATATAGAAGGATACAAGTTAGGTTTTTACTTAGAAAAATAGGGGTAAATAAAAACGTAACCACAAAAAGGAATATCAATTCCATAACTGAAGAAAAAAGCCAAGAAAAACGTAACGACTCAATAAACACAAAGATAAACATTATGAAAATGAGGATCTCACAAGCTACTAAGGAAAACGTCTCAGCACAAAAAAGCATGTGGAAAAATGAAATGGCCAACAACACACATGAAAAGGCTTCAAAATAACAGCACTAAAAACTTACTTATCTATAATTACGCTGAATGTAAATGGACTAAATGCACCAATTAAGAGACAGAGAGTCACGGACTGGATAAAAAAACACGATCCATCTATATGCTGCCTACAAGAGACACACCTTAGACTTAGAGACACAAACAAACGAAAACTCAAAGGATGGAAAAAAATATATCAAGCAAACAATAAGCAAAAAAGAAGAGGAGTAGCAATATTAATTTCTGACAAAATAGACTTTAGACTTAAATCCACCACAAAGGATAAAGAAGGACACTATATAATGATAAAAGGGACAATTGATCAGGAAGACATAACCATATTAAATATTTACGCACCCAATGACAGGGCTGCAAGATACATAAATCAAATTTTAACAGAATTGAAAAGTGAGATAGACACCTCCACATATATAGTAGGAGACTTCAACACACCACTTTTGGAGAAGGACAGGACATCCAGTAAGAAGCTCAATAGAGACACGGAAGACCTACTGAAAACAATCAACCAACTTGACCTCATTGACTTATACAGAACTCTCCACCCAACTGCTACAAAATATACTTTTTTTTCTAGAGCACATGGAACATTCTCTAGAATAAACCACATATTAGGTCATAAAACAAACCTTTGCAGAGTCCAAAACATCGGAATATTACAAAGCATCTTCTCAGACCACAAGGCAATGAAGCTAGAAATCAATAACAGAAAAACGAGGGAAAAGAAATCAAATACTTGGAAAATGAACAAAACCCTCCTGAAAAAAGACTGGGTTATAGAAGACATTAAGGAGGGAATAAGGAAATTCTTAGAAAGCAATGAGAATGAAAATACTTCCTATCAAAACCTCTGGGACACAGCAAAAGCAGTGCTCAGAGGCCAATTTATATCAATAAATGCACACATACAAAAAGAAGAAAGAGCCAAAAGCAGAGAACTGTCCCTACAACTTGAACAAATAGAAAGTGAGCACCAAAAGAATCCATCAGGCACCAGAAGAAAACAAATAATAAAAATTAGAGCTGAACTAAATGAATTAGAGAACAGAAAAACAATTGAAAGAATTAACAAAGCCAAAAGCTGGTTCTTTGAAAAAATTAACAAAATTGATAAACCATTGGCTAGACTGACTAAAGAAAAACAGGAAAGGAAACAAATAACCTGAATAAGAAACGAGAAGGACCACATCACAACAGAACCAAATGAAATCAAAAGAATCATATCAGATTACTACATAAAATTGTACTCTAACAAATTTGAAAACCTAGAAGAAATGGATAAATTCTTGGAACAATACTACCTACCTAAACTAACACATTCAGAAGTAGAACAACTAAATAGACTCATAACAAAAAAAGAGATTGAAACGGTAATCAAAAAACTCCCAACAAAAAAAAGTCCTGGCCCAGATGGCTTCACTGCAGAGTTCTACCAAACCTTCAGAGAAGACTTAACACCATTACTATTGAAGGTATTTCAAAGTATAGAAAAAGACGGAATACTACCCAACTCATTCTATGAAGCTACCATCTCCCTGATGCCAAAACCAGGTAAAGACATTACAAAAAAAGAAAATTTTAGACCTATATCCCTCATGAACATAGATGCAAAAATCCTCAACAAAATTCTAGCCAATAGAATCCAACAACACATCAAAAAAATAATACACCCTGATCAAGTGGGATTTTTACCAGGTATGCAAGGCTGGTTTAATATCAGAAAAACCATTAATGTAATCCATCACATAAATAGAACAAAAGATAAAAACCACATGATCTTATCAATAGATGCAGAAAATGCATTTGACAAAGTTCAACACCCATTTATGATAAAAACTCTAACCAAAATAGGAATTGAAGGAAAATTCCTCAACATAATAAAGGGCATCTATGCAAAGCCAATGGCCAATATCACTCTAAATGGAGAGAACCTGAAAGCATTTCCCTTGAGAACGGGAACCAGACAAGGATGCCCTTTATCACCGCTCTTATTCAACATCGTGCTGGAAGTCCTAGCCAGGGCAATTAGGCTAGACAAAGAAATAAAGGGTATCCAGATTGGTAAGGAGGAAGTAAAACTATCACTATTTGCAGATGACATGATCGTATACATGGAAAACCCTAAGGAATCCTCCAGAAAACTACTGAAACTAATAGAAGAGTTTGGCAGAGTCTCAGGATATAAAATAAACATACAAAAATCACTTGGATTCCTCTACATCAACAAAAAGAACACCGAAGAAGAAATAACCAAATCAATACCATTCACAGTAGCCCCCAAGAAGATAAAATACTTAGGAATAAATCTTACCAAGGATGTAAAAGACCTATACAAAGAAAACTATAAAACTCTGCTACAAGAAATTCAAAAGGACATACTTAAGTGTAAAAACATACCCTGCTCATGGATAGGAAGACTTAACATAGTAAAAATGTCTATTCTACCAAAAGCCATTTATACATATAACGCAATTCCAATCCAAATACCAACGTCATACTTTAAGGGGATAGAGAAACAAATCAGTAATTTCATACGGAAAGGAAAGAACCCCCGGATAAGCAAAACATTACTGAAAAAGAAGAAAGTGGGAGGCCTCACTCTACCTGATTTCAGAACCTATTATATAGCTACAGTAGTCAAAACAGCCTGGTACTGGTACAACAACAGGCACATAGACCAATGGAACAGAATTGAGAACCCAGATATAAATCCATCCACATATGAGCAGCTGATATTTGACAAAGGCCGAGTGTCAGTTAATTGGGGAAAAGAGAGTCTTTTTAACAAATGGTGCTGGCATAACTGGATATCCATTTGCAAAAGAATGAAACAGGACCCATACCTCACACCATGGACAAAAACTAACTCCAAGTGGATCAAAGACCTAAACATAAAGACTAAAACGATAAAAATCATGGTAGAAAAAATAGGATCTACCGTAGGAGCCCTAATACAGGGCATAAACAGAATACAAAACATTACCAAAAATGATGAAGAGAAACCAGATAACTGGGAGCTCCTAAAAATCAAACACCTATGCTCATCTAAAGACTTCACCAAAAGAGTAAAAAGACCACCTACAGACTGGGAAAGAATATTCAGCTATGACATCTCCGACCAGCGCCTGATCTCTAAAATCTACATGATTCTGTCAAAACTCAACTACAAAAAGACAAACAACCCAATCAAGAAGTGGGCAAAGGATATGAACACACATTTCACTAAGGAAGGTATTCAGGCAGCCAACAGATACATGAGAAAATGCTCTCAATCATTAGCCATTAGAGAAATGCAAATTAAAACTACGATGAGATTCCATCTCACACCAACTAGACTGGCATTAATTCAAAAAACACAAAATAATAAATGTTGGAGAGGCTGCGGAGAGATTGGAACTCTCATACACTGCTGGTGGGATTGTAAAATGGTACAACCACTTTGGAAATCCATCTGGCGTTATCTTAAACAGTTAGAAATAGAACTACCATACAACCCAGAAATCCCACTCCTCGGAATATACCCTAAAGATACAAGAACCTTCACACAAACAGATATATGCTCACCCATGTTTATTGCAGCTCCGTTTACAATAGCAAAAAGCTGGAAGCAACCAAGATGTCCATCAACGGATGAATGGGTAAATAAATTGTGGTATATTCACACAATGGAATACCACGCATCGATAAAGAACAGTGACGAATCTCTGAAACATTTCATAACATGGAGGAATCTGGAAGGCATTATGCTGAGCGAAATGAGTCAGTTGCAAAAGGACAAATATTGTATAAGACCACTATTATAAGATCTTGAGAAATAGGAAAAACGGAGAACACATACTTATGTGGTTACAAAGGGGGGAGGGAGGGAGGGAGGGAGAGGGCTTTTTATTGATCAATCTGTAGATAAGAACTGCTTTGGGTGAAGGGAAAGACAACACTCAAAACAAGGAAGGTCAGCCTTATTGGACTGGATTAAAAGTAAAGAGGTTTCTGGGATAAAATGAAAGCTTCAAAGGTCAGCGAAGCAGGGGCTGGGGTCTGGGGAACTTGGATTGAGGGGACTTCTAAGTCAATGGGCAAAACAATTCTATTATGAAAACACTCTGCATCCCACTTTGAATTGTGGCGCCTGGGGTCCTAAATGCCAGCAAGCGGCCATCTAAAATACATTAATTGGTCTCAACCCACCTGGAGCAAAGGCAAAGGAAGAACACCAAGGTCACACAACTAAGAACCCAAGAGACAGAAAGGGCCACATGAACCAGAGACCTACATTATCCTGAGACCAGAAGAACTAGTTGGTGCCCGGCCACAATCGATGTCTGTCCTGTCCGGGAGCACAACAGACAACTCCTGAGGGAGCAGGAGACCAATGGGATACAGACCCCAAATTCTCACTAAAAGACCACACCTAATGGTATGATTGCGACTAGAGGAATCCCAGAGACAATGCTCCCCAGAACTTCTGATGGCACAGGACAGGAACCATCCCCAAAGACAAATCATCAGGCATGAAAAGGACTGGTCAGTGGGGGGGAGAGAGATGCTGATGAAGAGTGAGCTAATTAAATCAGGTGGACACGGGAGAGTGTGTAGGCAACTCTTGACTGGAAGGGGGATGGAAAGATAGAGAGAGAGGGAAGATGGCAAAATTGGCACGAAATGAGAGACTGTAAGGGCTGACTCAATAGGGGGAGAGCAAGTGGGAGAAGGGAGTAAGATGTATGTAAGCCTACATGTGACAGACTGATTGGAATGGTAAATGTTCACTTGAAGCTTAATAAAAATTAAAAAAAAAAAAAGAGCAGGAGTGGCAACATTAATTTCTGACAAAACAGACTTTAAGGATAAATCCATCAGAAAAGATAAGGAAGGACACTATATAATGATTAAAGGGATGATACACCAAGAAGATATAACCATATTAAATATTTATGCACCCAATGACGAGGCTGCAAGATACATAAAACAAACTCCATCAGCATTGTAAAGTGAGATAGGCAGCTCCACAATAATAGTAGGAGAATTCAACACACCAACTTCGGTGAAGGACGGCACATCCAGAAAGAAGCTCAATAAAGACATGGAAGATCTAAATGCCACAATCAACCAACTTGACCTGATAGACATATACAGAACACTCCACCCTATAGCAACTAAGTATACTTTCTTTTCTAGTGCATATGGAACATTCTTTAGAATAGAGCACATATTAGGTCTTAAAACAAACCTTAGCAGAATCCAAAACATTGAAATATTACAAAGCATCTTCTTTGACCATAAGGCCATAAAAGTGGAAATCAATAACAGGAGAAGCAGGGAAAGGAAATCATACACTTGGAAACTGAACAATACCCTGCTCAAAAAAGGCTGGATTATAGAAGCCATTAAGGATGGAATAAAGAAATTTGTAGAATCCAATAAGAATGAAAACACTTCCTATCAGAACCTTTGGGACACAGCAAAAGCAGTGCTGAGAGGTCAATTTATATCAATATTTGCATACACCCAAAAAGAAGGAAAGGCCAAAATCAAAGAATTATCCCTCCAACTTGAGAAAAGAGAAAGAGAGCAACAAAAGAATCCCTCAGGCACCAGAAGAAAACAAATAATAAAAATTAGAGCAGAATTAAATGAAATAGAGAAGAGAAAAACTATTGAAAGAATTAGTAAGACAAAAGCTGGATTTTTGAAAAAATCGACAAAATTGATAAAACCTCTGGCCGAAATGACAAAAGAAAAACAGGAGAGGAAGGAAATACCCGAATAAGAAATGAGAGGGGCGATATTACAACAGACCAACTGAAATTAAAAGAATCATATCAGATTACTATGAAAAACTATACTCAAACAAATTTGAAAACCTAGAAGAAATGGATGAATTCCCAGAAACACACTACCTACCTAAACTAACACAAACAGAGGTAGAACACCTAAATAGACCAATAACAAAAGAAGAGATTGAAAAGGTAACCGAAAAACTCCCAACAAAAAAAAAAACCCTAGTCCGGACGGCTTCACTCCAGAGTTCTACCAAACTTTCAGACAACAGTTAACACCACTACTACTAAAGGTATTACAGAGCATAGAAAAGGATGGAATACTACCAAACTCATTCTATGAAGCCACCACATCCCTGATACCAAAACCAGGTAAAGACACCACAAGAAAAGAAAATTATAGACCTATATCCCTCATGAATGTAGATGCAAAAATCTTCAACAAAAGTCCAGCCAATAGAATTCAACAACATATCAAAAAAATAATTCAACATGACCAAGTGGGATTCATACCAGGTATGCAGGGTGGTTCAACATTAGAAAAACAATTAATGTAATCTACCACATAAATAAAACAAAAGACAAAAATCACGTGATTTTATCAATTGATGCAGAAAAGGCATTTGACAAAGTTCAACACTCGTTCATGATAAAAACTCTCAGCAAAATAGGAATAGAAGGAAAAACCCTCAACATAATAAAGGGCATTTATAAAAAGCCAACAGCCAACATCACTGTAAATGAAGAGAGCCTGAAAACATTCCCGTTGAGATCGGGAACCAGGCAAGGATGCCCTTTATCACCACTCTTATTCAACATTGTGCTGGAAGTCCTAGCCAGAGCAATTAGGCTAGATAAAGAAATAAAGGGCATTCAGATTGGCAAGGAAGAAGTCAAAGTATCTCTATTTGCAGAGGACATGATCTTATACACAGAAAACCCTAAGGAATCCTCCAGAAAACTACTGAAGCTAATTGAACAGTTCAGCAGAGTTCAGGATACAAGATAAATATACAGAAATCAATTGGATTCCTCTACACCAACAAAAAGAACATCGAAGAGGAAATCACCAAATCAATGCCATTTACAGTAGCCCCCAAGAAGATAAAATAGGAATAAATCTTACCAGAGATGTAAAAAGCTTATACAAAGAAATGTACAGTATGCTTCTGCAAGAAAACAAAAGAGAATTACATAAGTGGAAGAACATACCTTGGTCGTGGATAGGAAGACTTAACATTATAAAAATGTGTGTTCTACCAAAAGCGATCTATACATTTAGTGGACTTCCGATCCAAATCCCAACGACATTCTTTAATGAGATGGAGAAACAAATCACCAACTTCATATGGAAGGGAAAGAGGCCCCGGATGAATAAGGCATTACTGAAAAAGAAGAACAAACTGGGAGGCCTTACTTTACCTGATTTTAGAACCTATTATACCGCCACAGTAGTCAAAACTGCCTGGTACTGGTACAACAACAGATACATAGACCAGTGGAACAGAATTGAGAATCCAGGCATAAATCCACCCACATATGAGCAGTTGATATTTGACAAAGGCCCCAAAACAATTAAATGGGGAAAAGACAGCCTTTTTTTAACAAATGGTGCTGGCAGAACTGGATATCCATCTGCAAAAAAATGAAGCAAGACCCATACCTCACTCCATGCACAAAAACTAACTCAAAATGGATTAAAGACCTAAACATAAAATCTAAAACGATAAAGATCATGGAAGAAAAAATAGGGACAATGTGAAGAGCCCTAATACATGGTGTACAAAACATTATAAAGAATGTAGAAGAAAAACTAGATAACTGGGAGCTCCTAAAAATCAAGCACCTATGCTCATCCAAAGACTTCACCAAAGGAGTAAAAAGACCACCTACAGAATGGGAAGAAGTTTTTAGCTATGATAATTCTGATTAGTGCCTGATCTCTAAAATCTACAGGATACTGCAAAAACTCAACTGAAAAAAGACAAATAGCCCAATTAAAAAATGGGCAAAAGATATGAATAGGCACTTCACTAAAGAAGACATTCAGGTGGTTAACAGATATATGAGGAAATGTTCACAATCATTAGCCATTAGAGAAATGCAGATCAAAACTACAATGAGATTTCATCTCACTCCAACACTCCAACAAGGCTGGCATTAATCCAAAAAGCACAAAATAATAAATGTTGGAGAGGCTGTGGAGAGACTGGAACACTTCTACACTGCTGATGGAAATGTCAAATGGTACAACCACTTTGGAAATCAATTTGGCACTTCCTTAAAAAGCAAGAAGTAGAACTACCATAGGATCCAGCAATCCCACTCCTTGGAATATATCCTAGAGAAAAATAGAACAGATATATGCACACCCATGTTTATTGCAGCACTGTTTACAATAGCAAAAAGATGGAAGCAACCAAGGTGCCCATCAATGGATGAATGGATAAATAAATTATGGTATATTCATACAAAGGAACACTACACATCAATAAAGAACAGTGAGGAACCTGTCAAACATTTCATAACATGCAGGAACCTGGAAGGCATTATGCTGAGTGAAATTAGTCAGTTGCAAAAGGACAAATATTGCATAAGACCAGTATTATAAGAACTTGATGAATAGTTTAAACTGAGAAGAAAACATTCTTTTGTGGTTAGAGGGGGGGAGGGAGGGAGGGTGGGAAAGGGGCATTCACTAATTAGATAGTAGATAAGAACTACTTTAGGTGAGGGGAAAGACGGCACACAATACAGGGGAGGTCAGCACAGTTGGGCTAAACCAAAAGTAAAGAAGTTTCCTGAATAAAATGAATGCTTTGAAGGCTAGCATAGCAGGGGCAGTGGTCTGGGGACCATGGTTTCAGGGGACATCTAAGTCAATTGGCATAATAAAATCTATTAAGAAAACATTCTGCATCCCACTTAGAAGACTGATGTCTGGGGTCTTAAATGCTAGCAAGCAGCCATCTAAGATGCATCAATTTGTCCCAGCCCACCTGGATCAAAGGCAAATGAAGAATACCAAGGACACAAGGCGATTACAAGCCCAAGAGACAGAAAGGGTCACATGAACCAGAGACCACATGATCCTGAGACCAGAAGAAGTAGATGGTACCTGGCTATAACCAATGACTGCCCTGACAGGGAACACAACAGAGAACCCCTGAGGGAGCAGGAGAGCAGTGGGATGCAGATGCCAAATTCTCATATAAAGACCAGACTTAATGGCCTGACTGAGACTAGAAGGATCCTGTTGGTCATGGCCCCCAGACCTTCTGTTGGCCCAGCACAGGAACCATTCCTGAAGCCAACTCTTCAGACATATATTCGACTGGACAGTGGGTTGGAGAGGGATGCTGGTGAGGAGTGAGCTTCTTGGATCAGGTGGACACTTGAGACTATGTTGGCATCTCCTGTCTGGAGGGGAGATGGGAGGGAGGAGGGGGTTAGAAGGTAGCGAAATGGACACAAAAAGAGATGGTGGAGGGAGAGAGTGGGCTGTCTTATTAGGGGGAGAGTAATTGGGAGTGTGTAGCAAGGTGTATATGGGTTTTTGTGTGAGAGACTGACTTGATTTGTAAACTTTCACTTAAAGCATAATAAAAATTATTAAAAAACAAACAAATGGGTATTCAGGAGGCGGAGCCAAGATGGCGGACTAGGCAGACGCTACCTCGGATCCCTCTTACAACAAAGACACGGAAAAACAAGTGAATCGATCACATACATAACAATCTATGAACCCTGAACAACAAACACAGATTTAGAGACGGAGAACGAACTAATACGGGGAAGCAGCAATTGTTTTCAGAGCATGGAGCCAGCGTACCAGTCAGGTACGGCACAAGCACAGAGAGCTGCTCCACCCCCTGAACTAACCCCAGGAGGGGGACCAGCCGGTTCTGCGGGCGGCGAGGGCCACAGCCGGTAGGAGAAGTCCCCGGGAGGCAGTGACTGGTCTTGGAACAGGGAAAGCAGCATCCCAGCCAGGAAACCATCCCGCCGGGATTTGGACTGGACGCAGCGGATTTTCTAGAAAAACTAGTTTCCCAGTGATGGCTCGGAGACAACAATCCATATCAAACCACTTAAAGAAGCAGACCTTGACAGCTTCTCCAAGCCCCCAAACAAAAGAATCAAAATCTTTCCCAAATGAAGATACAATCCTGGAATTATCAGATACAGAATATAAAAAACTAATTTACAGAATGCTTCAAGACATCACAAACGAAATAAGGCAAACTGCAGAAAAAGCACAGGAACACACTGATAAAACTGTTGAAGAACTCAAAAAGATTATTCAAGAACATAGTGGAAAAATTAATAAGTTGCAAGAATCCATAGAGAGACAGCATGTAGAAATCCAAAAGATTAACAATAAAATTACAGAATTAGACAATGCAATAGGAAGTCAGAGGAGCAGACTCGAGCAATTAGAATGCAGACTGGGAAATCTGGAGGACCAGGGAATCAACACCAACATAGCTGAAAAACAATCAGATAAAAGAATTTAAAAAAATGAAGAAACCCTAAGAATCATGTGGGACTCTATGAAGAAGGATAACCTGCGGGTGATTGGAGTCCCAGAACAGGGAGGGGGGACAGAAAACACAGAGAAAATAGTTGAAGAACTCCTGACACAAAACTTCCCTGACATCATGAAAGACGAAAGGATATCTATCCAAGATGCTCATCGAACCCCACTTAAGATTGATCCAAAAAGAAAAACACCAAGACATATTATCATCAAACTCACCAAAACCAAAGATAAACAGAAAATTTTAAAAGCAGCCAAGGAGAAAAGAAAGGTTTCCTTCAAGGGAGAATCAATAAGAATAAGTTGAGACTACTCAGCAGAAACCATGCAGGCAAGAAGGGAATGGGACGACGTATACAGAGCACTGAAGGAGAAAAACTGCCAACCAAGGATCATATATCCAGCAAAACTCTCTCTGAAATATGAAGGCGAAATTAAGATATTTACAGATAAACACAAGTTTAGAGAATTTGCAAAAACTAAACCAAAGCTACAAGAAATACTAAAGGATATTGTTTGGTCAGAGAACCAATAATATCAGATATCAGCACAACACAAGGTCACAAAACAGAACGTCCTGATATCAACTCAAATAGGGAAATCACAAAAACAAACAAATTAAGATTAATTTAAAAAAAATACACTTAACAGGGAATCATGGAAGTCAATAGGTAAAAGATCAAAATAATCAAAAAGAGGGACTAAATACAGGAGGCATTGAACTGCCATATGGAGAGTGATACAAGGCGATATAGAACAATACAAGTTAGGTTTTTACTTAGAAAAATAGGGGTAAATAATAAGGTGACCCCAAAAAGGTATAACAACTCTATAACTCAAGATAATAGCCAAGAAAAACGTAACGACTCAACTAACATAATGTCAAACACTATGAAAATGAGGATCTCACAATTTACTAAGAAAAATGCCTCAGCACAAAAAACTATGTGGAAAAATGAAATTGTCAACAACACACATAAAAAGGCATCAAAATGACAGCACTAAAAACTTATTTATCTATAATTACCCTGAAGGTAAATGAACTAAATGCACCAATAAAGAGACAGAGAGTCACGGACTGGATAAAGAAACACGATCCATCTATATGCTGCCTACAAGAGACACACCTTAGACTTAGAGACACAAACAAACTAAAACTCAAAGGATGGAAAAAAGTATATCAAGCAAACAATAAGCAAAAAAGAAGAGGAGTAGCAATATTAATTTCTGACAAAATAGACTTTAGACTTAAATCCACCACAAAGGATAAAGAAGGACACTATATAATGATAAAAGGGACAATTGATCAGGAAGACATAACCATATTAAATATTTATGCACCCAATGACAGGGCTGCAAGATACATAAATCAAATTTTAACAGAATTGAAAAGTGAGATAGATACCTCCACAATTATAGTAGGAGACTTCAACACACCACTTTCGGAGAAGGACAGGACATCCAGTAAGAAGCTCAATAGAGACACGGAAGACCTACTTACAACAATCAACCAACTTGACCTCATTGACTTATACAGAACTCTCCACCCAACTGCTGCAAAATATACTTTTCTTTCTAGCGCACATGGAACATTCTCTAGAATAGACCACATATTAGGTCATAAAACAAACCTTTGCAGAGTCCAAAACATCGAAATATTACAAAGCATCTTCTCAGACCACAAGGCAATAAAACTAGAGATCAATAACAGAAAAACGAGGGAAAAGAAATCAAATACTTGGAAAATGAACAATACCCTCCTGAAAAAAGACTGGGTTATAGAAGACATTAAGGAGGGAATAAGGAAATTCTTAGAAAGCAATGAGAATGAAAATACTTCCTATCAAAACCTCTGGGACACAGCAAAAGCAGTGCTCAGAGGCCAATTTATATCAATAAATGCACACATACAAAAAGAAGAAAGAGCCAAAAGCAGAGAACTGTCCCTACAACTTGAACAAACAGAAAGTGAGCAACAAAAGAATCCATCAGGCACCAGAAGAAAACAAATAATAAAAATTAGAGCTGAACTAAATGAATTAGAGAACAGAAAAACAATTGAAAGAATTAACAAAGCCAAAAGCTGGTTCTTTGAAAAAATTAACAAAATTGATAAACCATTGGCTAGACTGACTAAAGAAATACAGGAAAGGAAACAAATAACCCGAATAAGAAACGAGAAGGACCACATCACAACAGAACCAAATGAAATTAAAAGAATCATCTCAGATTATTATGAAAAATTGTACTCTAACAAATTTGAAAACCTAGTAAAATGGATGAATTCCTGGAAAAACACTACCTACCTAAACTAGCACATTCAGAAGTAGAACAACTAAATAGACCCATAACAAAAAAAAGAGATTGAAACGGTAATCAAAAATCTCCCAACAAAAAAAAGCCCTGGCCCGGATGGCTTCACTGCAGAGTTCTACCAAACTTTCAGAGAAGAGTTAACACCACTACTTCTAAAGGTATTCCAAAGCATAGAAAATGACGGAATACTACCCAACTCATTCTATGAAGCCACCATCTCCCTGATACCAAAACCAGGTAAAGACATTACAAAAAAAGAAAATTTTAGACCTATATCCCTCATGAACATAGATGCAAAAATCCTCAACAAAATTCTAGCCAATAGAATCCAACAACACATCAAAAAAATAATTCACCATGATCAAGTGGGATTTATACCAGGTATGCAAGGCTGGTTTAATATCAGAAAAACCATTAATGTAATCCATCACATAAATAAAACAAAAGACAAAAACCACATGATCTTATCAATTGATGCAGAAAAGGCATTTGACAAAGTCCAACACCCATTTGTGATAAAAACTCTTACCAAAATAGAAATTGAAGGAAAATTCCTCAACATAATAAAGGGCATTTATGCAAAGCCAACGGCCAATATCACTCTAAATGGAGAGAACCTGAAAGCATTTCCCTTGAGAACGGGAACCAGACAAGGATGCCCTTTATCACCGCTCTTATTCAACATCGTGCTGGAAGTCCTAGCCAGGGCAATTAGGCTAGACAAAGAAATAAAAGGTATTCGGATTGGCAAGGAGGAAGTAAAGTTATCACTATTTGCAGATGACATGATTATATACACAGAAAACCCTAAGGAATCCTCCAGAAAACTACTGAAACTAATAGAAGAGTTTGGCAGAGTCTCAGGTTATAAAATAAACATACAAAAATCACTTGGATTCCTCTACATCAACAAAAAGAACACCGAAGAGGAAATAACCAAATCAATACCATTCACAGTAGCCCCCAAGAAGATAAGATACTTGGGAATAAATCTTACCAAGGATGTAAAAGACCTATACAAAGAAAACTACAAAGCTCTACTACAAGAAATTCAAAAGGACATACTTAAGTGGAAAAACATACCTTGCTCATGGATAGGAAGACTTAACATAGTAAAAATGTCTATTCTACCAAAAGCCATCTATACGTTTAATGCACTTCCGATCCAAATTCCAATGTCATATTTTAAGGGGATAGAGAAACAAATCACCAATTTCATATGGAAGGGAAAGAAGCCCCGGATAAGCAAAGCACTACTGAAAAAGAAGAAGAAAGTGGGAGGCCTCACTTTACCTGATTTCAGAACCTATTATACAGCCACAGTAGTCAAAACAGCCTGGTACTGGTACAACAACAGGCACATAGACCAATGGAACAGAATTGAGAACCCAGACATAGATCCATCCACGTATGAGCAGCTGATGTTTGACAAAGGACCAGTGTCAATTAATTGGGGAAAAGAAAGCCTTTTTAACAAACGATGCTGGCATAACTGGATATTCATTTGCAAAAAAATGAAACAGGACCCATACCTTACACCATGCACAAAAACTAACTCCAAGTGGATCAAAGACCTAAACATAAAGACTAAAACGATAAAGATCATGGAAGAAAAAATTGGGACAACCCTAGGAGCCCTAATACAAGGCATAAACAGAATACAAAACATTACCAAAAATGATGAAGAGAAACCCGATAATTGGGAGCTCCTAAAAATCAAACACCTATGCTCATCTAAAGACTTCACCAAAAGAGTAAAAAGACCACCTACAGACTGGGAAAGAATTTTCAGCTATGACATCTCCAACCAGCGCCTGATCTCTAAAATCTTCACGATTCTGTCAAAACTCAACCACAAAAAGACAAACAACCCAATCAAGAAGTGGGCAAAGGATATGAACACACATTTCACTAAAGAAGATATTCAGGCAGCCAATAGATAGATACATGAGAAAATGCTCTCGATCATTAGCCATTAGAGAAATGCAAATTAAAACTACGATGAGATTCCATCTCACACCAGCAAGGCTGGCATCAATCCAAAAAACACAAAATAATAAATGTTGGAGAGGCTGCGGAGAGATTGGAACTCTTATACACTGCTGGTGGGAATGTAAAATGGTACAACCACTTTGGAAATCTATCTGACGTTACCTTAAACAGTTAGAAATAGAACTACCATACAACCCAGAAATCCCACTCCTCGGAATATACCCTAGAGATACAAGAGCCTTCATACAAACAGATATAGGCACACCCATGTTTATTGCAGCTCTGTTTACAATAGCAAAAAGTTGGAAGCAACCAAGGTGTCCATCAACGGATGAATGGGTAAATAAATTGTGGTATATTCACACAATGGAATACTACGCATTGATAAAGAACAGTGACGAATCTCTGAAACATTTCATAACATGGAGGAAACTGGAAGGCATTATGCTGAGCGAAATTAGTCAGAGGCAAAAGGACAAATATTGTATAAGACCACTATTATAAGATCTTGAGTAATAGTAAACCTGAGAAGAACACATACTTTTGTGGTTACGAGGGGGGGAGGGAGGGAGGGTGGGAGAGGGTTTTTTATTGATTAATCAGTAGATAAGAAATGCTTTACGTGAAGGGAAAGACAACACTCAATACATGGAAGGTCAGCTCAATTGGACTGGACCAAAAGCAAAGAAGTTTCCGGGATAAAATGAATGCTTCAAAGGTCAGCGGAGCAAGGGCGGGGGTCTGGGGAACATGGTTCGCGGGGACTTCTAAGTCAATTGGCAAAATAATTCTATTATGAAATCATTCTGCATCCCACTTAGAAATGTGGCGTCTGGGGTCTTAAATGCTAACAAGCGGCCATCTAAGATGCATCAATTGGTCTCAACCCACCTGGATCAAAGGAAAATGAAGAACACCAAGGCCACACGACATCTAAGAGCCCAAGAGACAGAAAGGGCCACATGAACCAGAGACCTACATCATCCTGAGACCAGAAGAACTAGTTGGTGCCCGGCCACAATCGATGACTGCCCTGACAGGGAGCACAACAGAGAATCCCTGAGGGAGCAGGAGATCAGTGGGATACAGACCCCAAATTCTCATAAAAAGACCAAACTTAATGGTCTGACTGAGACTAGAGGAATCCCGGCGGCCATGCTCCCCAGACCTTCTGTCGGCACAGGACAGGAACCATCCCCGAAGACAACTCATCAGAAATGAAAGGGACTGGTCAGCGGGTGGGAGAGAGACGCTGATGAAGAGTGAGCTGATTATATCAGGTGGACACTTGAGATTGTGTTGGCAATTCTTGTCTGGAGGGAGATGGGAGGATAGAGAGAGAGAGAAGCCGGCAAAATTGTCACGAAAGGAGAGACTGAAAGGGCTGACTCAATAGGGGAAGAGCAGGTGGGAGTATGGAGTAAGATGTATGTAAACTTATATGTGACAGACTGATTGGTTTTGTAAACGTTCACTTGAAGCTTAATAAAAGTTAATTAAAAAAAAACAAACATGAATTCAGGTCCATTAAAGAAAGTTTTTCATAAACAATTTTTTGATGAAAACTGAGCTGTCCGATAAAAAAAATTTAAGATGGTAATTTAAAATTTCACCAGCTATCTCTCATTCTGCCGTACTGTGGTGGCTTGAGTGTTACTATGATGCTGGAGGCTATGTCATCAGTATTTCAAATACTAGCAGAGTCATCATCCATGGTGGAGAGGTTTCATCAGAGCTTCCAGACTAAGGCACTAGGAAGAAAGGCCTGGTGACTTATTTCTGAAAGTAAGTCAGTGAGGACTGTATGTATCACAGCACAATATTGTTTGATGTAGTGCTGGAAGATGAGCCTCCTAGGTTGTAAATCACTCAAAATACACAGTGGCCACAACAATGGACTAGGACATACCAATGATCATGGGGATGAAGCAGGCCCAGGCAATGTTTTGTTGGACATGGGGTGGCCATGAGCTGGAGCCAACTTGATGACAACTAGCAACAATATAAATTTAAACTTATCTTAGTGAATATTCACTGGGTATTAGGGGTGCTGAATATTTCCTCTGGGAAATAATAATTTTGATTTCATTTCTATTAATTTTATACATGTTAGCAAATATATTAGAAAATAACTTATGTGAAGTTTAGATATGCTACCACTGCGTTACATTCAGTTTAGATTCACTAGTCTTTTACTTGCTAAAATACAAACTAACCAAGCAGCAAACAAACTTATAAACATCGACTACTCTCAGTATGCATGGAAGTTTAGTATCTTCAACTTTGCGTACAGTGTTTTGCTTAGTAAACAGAATGAGTAAACAATTTGAACACCTTTGCTCAGTATTAAGAAGAAATTTTTAAAAATTTAGAATCCAAAATACAAGAGAAAAGACTTTGAATAAGTACTGTATTTTTATGCAAATAACACTCATATTTTTTTTGCCAACCACACCCTACCCCGCCCCCCACCCCCACCAAAGTAATTTTATAAACACACTAGTCTAATTTTTTTTTTACATGTTGCTGTAAAAAATTAGCATAGTACTTATGAAAATACCTCACCAGAGGTTGACAGAAAAACATAAAATATGCGCACTATTTGCTTAAAATGCAGTGTTTCAGCAGGTTAAAGTCTGACAGGGAAAATAAAAATAAAAAATTTAAAGAATTGTCTTGTTCATATCAAAAGATAAGAAGATACAAATATTTCTGTTCTTAAATTTATAGAAAAATTACTGGGTGTGCGTATAGTACCATTCTTGCTTATTTTAAATATTTTCCTATTTTATGTTCCATCTCCTTAATGTATTTATTGAGAGTCACACTAAGCAAGAATAGTATTTCATGAACTACCTTAAGATTAGAGGCCTCATTTAGAAAATTGTAAATTTCTAAATATAGTCAGGCAGAAAATTATTACTCTTTCCAAGGGAATGGTTAAGAGGCTTAGCTCTGTCATTTTAATGAGACCAGTCAGGGTAAACCGAAACAAAAAAACAAACCCAATGCCGTCGAGTCGATTCCGGCTCATAGCTGCCCTACAGGACAGGGTAGAACTGCCCCATAGAGTTTCCAAGGAGTGTCTGGTGGATTCAAACTGCTGACCCTTTGGTTAGCAGCTGTAGCACTTAACCACCATGCCACCAGGGTTTTCACCAGTCAGGGTAGAAAGCAGAAATACAAGGGACATTTTACTAAATATGTACTTACACACACATATGTTTAAGGAGTCTGGAAGTTCAAAATATTTGTTTGTTTTTTTTTTAAATCTTGTCAGGAAATTAGAGGAAATCAGCTGTCAAATGGAAAAGAGGTAAATGCACTCAGATCTAGAGAGACATAGAGTTTTCTAATTATCTGGATATTTTATTTCTTAATGTAGCTGTGAACCCTATCTTCAAATCTACCATTTCTGACATCAGTTGTTCTTCCCACAGCACTCTTTTCTCTATTAGGTTCAATAATTCATTGGAACGATCACAGAGAACTCACGGAAGCAACATAAGTGCAATAACAACTTTAACAACAGAGAAGGATATAAACAGAAATAAAGTTATACAAAGGAAGAGGTCCAGGAGGGTTCCCAGCATGGAGCCTCAATGTCTAAAAGAAGACCCACTTACATTTCAAAGGGCACTGGATTACCCTTCCCAAAAACCAGTGTTCATTCTCACCCATAAGGAAGCTTTAAAACAGGAAATTTAATGATGTCACTTGATGGGTTCAGCTACTGGTCAGTGTTCACAGCTGATTAATATCAAGGTTTTCTTCTGCATGAGCTAAGCCAAGATTTCTTCAGGTCAGTTGCGTCAAGTGCCAGAATGTGCCACGTCAACCAAGGCAATCTTTAGCACATTCATTCATAAAATCACATTAGGTAACCAGATGGTGAAAATTAACAGGAAAATAAATGAAACAAATGGTAAAGGGTTGGCAACAATAGGAGAGTGAACAATACAAAGGTGAAATTAAAAAAAAAAAGCAAGATTTCAGATGGAAATGTGTCTTTTGTCAGAATTGTTCCCAGTGAAAGTTTATAATAATACTGAAAATGAGCTACATGAACTGAACCAGGCAATTGAAGCAGGTGCCTGGTATTAGGCGAGATGAAAATGATTTTCTCTTCTCTCTGCTATCAAGATTAGGAAGACATTACGTGCACAGGCATCGATTCCAGGGAGAGTACCATGCCAACACTGTATTGCAGATGAAATTGTGCACGGCATCCCAAATGATTAAAGAATGAAAAATAGCCAAAACAAAACTGTGTGATTCACAATGAAAGAGCTCTTTTTTTTTCTTTCATCCTGAACAATGGTTATATTTAAGAGATGTTGAAACCCGTAAGAGATTATGTTTCATCGGCTAAACAAAATGTGTGATAAATTGAGAATTAGTATACATATCTAAGGTTTGGTTAAATATAAAATGAATGCTACTAATACGAAGGACAGGTTTGTGTTTGTTTCCTCCAGGTGAGAGTCTGGATACATTGCTTAATGTGATACCAAAGAACAGGCGGCAGTGTATGATCCAGACTGAAAGTGCATAAGTTTTCATGAACTTCAGGAGTATTAAAAGGGTATTGAAAACTGAACACATCAATGCAATATATTTCTTTCTCCTAATAGATTTTGAATAAAAGGCATTTCAGTAAATATTCAAATTCATTATTAATGTTAGTACAGCCAAAAACAAACATTACTATTAAGCATGAGCTCTAAGAAATAACGTCAGATGTTATTTTCCCAGGTTGTTAATGTCATTCTATTTAGCAAAGATGAAATATGCACTATTTTTTTTTACCAAGTACTTTATAATGTATCGTAAATACAAAGGTGAAAAAAAAAAAGCGCTTTAGCTACTATTCATTAAATATCTCTTATATATGCAAGTAACGTTACATAAAAAACAAAAACTCATTGTCATCAAGTTGAATCCGACCTGTAGTGACCCTAGCAATTTCAATCCAGCAGGTCTCCTTGGAAACTCTGGGGCAGTTCTACTCTGTCCTATAGGGTTGCTGTGAGTTGCTATGAATGTTACATACATTGTCTTTATTGCTTAAAATAAACTTTAAATTTTGCCACTATTATCGTTTCATTTTATAGATCAATTAAAAGAGCCCATTGTAATTTTTCGGTTTAAAAAACAAGAAGGAAAGAGCACTAAACACCAAAAACAAAATCCGTTGCTCTTGAGTCTGCTCCAAATCACAGAGCCCTTACAGGACAGAGTAGAACTGCCCCATAGGGTTTCCAAGGCTGTGATCTTTATGGAAGCAGACTGCCATACCTCTTGGTTGGCAAGTGAGAGCCTAACCACTGTGCCACCAGGGCTCCTTGAGACAGTACTAAACAGAGGTAAAAACTTTTGGAAATGGACTGATAAGATTTTGGATAAGGATCGATGATGATATAACAGGCACTTTTATATATTCATCAAAACCCATTTCATCACTGAATTGCACATGTAGAAATTGCATGTTATGCTGTGTGTAGTCTCAATAACAGCTACAAAAAATAAAAACATAAGGAAAAAAAATTCATTTTTCTTCTGGGTATACAGGTAGTCTAATTATTCTAGCCAGTTAGCTATAGATGTGGGCAGAGATCTGATGAATAAAATGTGGACAGAAAAGACAGATGCCCTTCTAGCCTTGGTCCCCTAAAGGCCCCTGTAGGACAATCCTTCTTGTTTCTTCTGTTGACTGACTAGGTGAAAATGACTCCCATGGTGACCTTGGGAGCCAAATGCTGAAGTTGGAGCCAAAATATGGAAGGAATTTGCACTTCTGAGTCAACATTTGTAGGAGAGTTACCTACCAGGAACACTTGTGTCTGACTGTGATACAAGTGAGAAATAAATAATATTGAATTAAGCTACTATGATTGAGGGGTCTATTGGTTAGGGCAGCAAACTCATGAACTGACATCCTAACTGAGATAAATGATTTCCAGTAGTTTGGCTTTGTGACCAGGGATTGTGGTCAGGCTACAAATAAAAATGAGAACTGTGGAAGAAACAGAGCTTTGATACATTTTGGGAAGGTAATGGGTTCTTTTTGGATGTGTGGAGGTTGAAAGGTCTTTGAGACATCTACGTAAATGTCTTATGAGGCAACTGGATGAATGATGATGGAGAAAAAGGAAGATGTATCTGCAAAGGAGACGTAGATTTCAGAGTTAGAAACACTTTAATCCACGGCTCAGCAAAAGATTGGTAAAAGATGAAGGCCAAGAAAAAAATTAAGACATATAGCAATAAAATATTAAAATAACTCACTCTAAAAATATCTTCTTCCTCGATTACATTTTAACAATAACAACAAAACAAACAAACACGGAGCAACATGATCTCCAAGGTTCAGGGAGTCTCTAAGGACCAGAGAAGCATGAAGGGAAGACATCAAAGAAAAGGAGAATACAGTTACGAAAAGTAGAGTGGAGATGATGAAAATGCCAAAGCGATCTACTTTACAGTTTGCTTTATCAGGACGTATATAACATCCTCTCTAACAGAATTGGAACCCTGGTGGCACAGTGGTTAAGAGCTATGGCTACTAACCAAAGAGTCAGCAGTTCAAATCCACCAGCTGCTCCTTGGAAACTCTATGGGGCAGTTCTACTTCGTCCTGTAGGTTCACTATGAGTCGCCATTGACTCAACGGCAATGAGCTTGTTTTGGTTTGTAAGGGAATTTACCCCTTAGAAAATTATTGCTCAAAATCCTTCAGAGTTATCATTTTTATATAGGAGATGCCATAATGCCGCAGATAGAACCACACCTTGGAAGCTGAGTCCCTACTCAACCACCTTCCTTCCTACCTTAGATAGAATAATTCACCAGATCTCTGTTTCCTCACGTGCCACATGAAAATATTGAAATTTACCTTAATGGGTTATTGTAAGGTTTAAAAACCCTGACTAGAAGTGTTCCTGATATGCTGGAACTATGGTAGATCATTCGTTGGTATGAGTAGCCACTTATGCGCATACCACCTATGTAAGAGAAATAATCTTCATTTATTTTAAATTAAGGAACAAATATAACACGTCACATATATATGTTGGTCTTTTACTATAAGTAAATTTATGATCTTATCATGCCCACCATTTAGCCCTAAATATTGAATTTAGAGATCTTAGTACTTCCTCTATAAGCATGCAGTTATAGTCCGAAAACTGGCTAAAGTTAAAACATAATCAATAAAATTCTAAACTTTCTAACCCCTTTTTAAGCCTAATAAGGAATCCAACCTCTGCTTGAATAAATTATTAGATGTGAAATGCAAAAAGACACAGGCACAATTATAATTTGCTGTTCACTAAAGATGGAGAGGACACCCTGGTGGTGTAGTGGTTAAGAGTTTGGCAGCTAACCAAAAGGTTGACAGTTCAAATCCACTAGGTGCTCCTTGGAAACCCTATGGAGTAGTTCTATTCTGTTCTGTAGGGTTGCTATGAGTCAGAATAGACTTGACAGCAATAGGTTTGTTTTGGTGTTTTTGGAAAGATGGGAAATATATGCAAGAAGAGGGGTTTATGAACTTAGGGATTTTTCGTATTCATTTGTTATTTCTTAAACTGATACCTGTGTGCAGAAATAAGATTTCTAAATACGCAGTAAAATTTTTTTTTTTTTCTAGAATGAACTTTCAATTATAAAATAAAATTGAATGGAAACTAGAAATAATGCGTTTATTTTTCTATTATAATAAAAAAAAATCCAATCCATTAAATAAGGGATAACCATATTGGGAAACTAAAAAAGTAACAGAAAGCATTGTACACGTTAGAAATTTAGCACTGATCACGGAAAATTTTATTCTGGTCAGAAATTAGTAGGTTTGCAAATATGCATACTTTCCATTACTGGTTCATCTACTATGAAACTAAGCTAAATAGTACATTTGCATCCTGTCCATGGACTTGCTTATGCAACCCAAATGAAAACAGTTGTTTTAAATGTATTTTCCAGGCTTATTGTCAGAGGAAATACAAATTTAATAATATAAAACAAAATAGATTCACAGCAAATTCTTGGTAGGGAATTCATAGCAAATTTTCAGAAGGTCTTAACTCCTTTATTATTCTTATTATTTTAAACTGTCAATATGCCATATTGCATAGTGATACTTAGAATATGACTTCATGAAAATAATAAAGGACAAATGTTATTCTTAAAAGTTGTAAATGAATCAAGCTAGAGATATAGGTTTGCCTAACACTCCAATTTATAAAGCTTTTATAGCAAACCTTATGTTAATGCTAGAATTAACAAATGAGAAATCCTTATGATTTACTATGTATTTAGTGCATCATTCATTCATCTACACAATTGAAAAAAAAAGTATTCTTACTAGAGAACATGTGTGCCTACACAGTGCCTGCCACCTAAAGAGAACTCAACAAATATTTGTTAAATTAATTGATATATGACAAAGTATAAATGAAATTTTGTGATTTTTGTACCCAAAGTCCCAATTCTTAAATATCTAACTTTGGGTTTCTTCTTCTTCCTATTAATCTCCAAAATTTTGTAATCTTTAGCAGAACTTACTTTTCTGTAGCTTCTAAAGCAGAATGTTCTCAGAGACATCTCTTAACTGACTGATTTCAAAATGTGGCTTATTGGCCCAAACCAATTTAGTTCAGGGCACCTGTTCTGATAGCAACATGATAGGATGTCATACAATTTTAAAAATAAAATTGGCAGCATAAAAGTTGAAACTCTTCAAAAAGAAAGAGCAGGGATCTAAAAACAAATAAGATGCCTTTTTAAAAAGTTGCACTTTAAAAAGGAGGGGGAAACAAAAGTTTTAAACATCATAGAATTTTTGTATCACTACTTCATTAGTAAAAATATATCTCAAAATATAATTGGTAAATGCTGAAAATGACAGGCTATAAAAATTGGAGAAGTTTTACCTTCAAATGACTGGGGGAAACATAGGATTTGTCGAACAACTGTTAGTTCTTTAGGGTTTTCATTGCAGTGACTAAATAAGACGTATTGGAGGTGAAACAGACAGGGTGACAATAATACATACCCCTTGACAATAACACCCACCCTGGTTTCAAAACCTGCATAAGTAACATATGAAGAGGCAGAACACGGAGCTGGGTTTCAGTATCAGGCGTTTTCCCAAGTCGAACATTTTCATAGTGCTTGACTCATTTACAATATTTAAGAATAACCATCTGATTGAAGTTAAATTTAAATAACAGCGTGTTTATTTATATTTTAAATGTAATCAAAGGGTAAGAATATATTACTCAAAATCAAAGCGTTCTTACCCAATGTCACCGTGCTTTTTTCTTCCGTGGTGATGCCAGTCTTTATGGTTAGGGTAATAATCCCAATAACTGAAAATTTAACCTGACTTAACTCAAGACTCTAAAACTTGTTTGAGTAAGGTTTATGACTCAGAATATGTTTATATGATACACGAATGAATAAAATCCCCTACATTTCATTTTCATGGCCATCTTAGTCCACATTCTAATTAGACATGTCTCTGTTTGGACAGGAGTCTGGATCAGTTTTTTTTTTTCCATGTCCATCACTACCTTCCTTGGAAGTTACCCATCTGTCATATCATAAGACCTTATTTTGGAGAGACATCTTTAAAAAAAAAAAAAAAAAACTTCATAGAAACTGAATCTCCATAAACTTTGTTTTCCTAATCTCCAAACAAAAGTTGATTCAAAACATCACAGTTATTGTAGTTAAAGAAAAAAAAGCCATACTACTTGAGATATATAAAAGACCCCAGTAAAGAGAAACATGTGAGTGAAGATATTTCTTGTTCAAAGAATTTTACTCCCTAAACATAAAAGTACCTCTAATTTTTTCCAAATGAATGCCAGCTATAGTCAGCTACACTGTGTTTTATGAGTACCTCCATTGCTTTTAGATCCTGCAACAGAATGAAATGACCCTAATATGGAATCCCTCGAAGAAGTAACTAGACTATCCAGGAAGTTGCATGAGACAAAAATTGGAAGTACTCCAAAATTCCTGCTCAGCAACTCTTTGGGGAGATTTATTTAAAAGAATTTCATCTGAATAAGCAAATTCATCTCATTTTAAATGATTATTTGAAACAGCATTTTTTTCTTGTCTGTGTTTTCCCTTCTTGAGCATATATCATTCACTCTCTGAAGATGGATTGGGTTCCAGCAACTTCTCAGAACACCTGGGAGGAGGAGAGATTGGCTCCTTGCCACTGTTAGAGACACATTTCTCCTCTGTCCACCTAATTAATAATTTTTCTTCAGAGACCCCAAAGTGATATAAGGTGTTAAATGACTGTGGACCACCCAGTGTGAAATAATGTCTACAACAACAATTGCTGGGCACAGTATACTAAGTAAAACAGAAAAAAAAAAAAAAAGTTTTGCTTAAGAAGTTGTCATCTTAAATTAGTATAAAATAGCAGAGCACATATGTTTTGGTGTCTTTTTTATAACTAAACCATGAACATAATGCTAGGTATTGGGTGTTCATGTTTTGGCAGCAATTTTAACTCAAAAGGGAAAGAGAAATTGGATAGCATGTTTAGAATAAAAGGTGTCTATTACTTTTGGGAAACTCTATGGAGCAGTTCTGCTCTGTCCTATAGGGTCGCTACGAGTCGGAATCGACTTGACAGCAATGGCTATTACTCTTTTTTCTTCTTTGTAAATATGAATTATCTTTCATGACTTGATTATACATCTAGTTTACTATTACTACCAGGGACTACAGGCCACCAATTGTCTGTCAGTTTGTCCTACTGTGGTGGCTTACATGTTCTGTGATGGTGGAAGCTATGCCACTTGTATTTCAAATACCAGCAGGGTCACCCAGGCTAGAAAGTTTTCAGTGGAGCTTCCAGACTAAGACTAGGAAGAAGGACCTGGCTGTCTACTTCAGAAAAATTGGCCAGTGAAAATCTTATGGATAGTAATGGAACACTGTCTGATATAGTGCTGGAAGATGAGCACCGCAGGTTGGAAGGCACTCAAAATACAACTGGGGAAGAGCAACCTACTCAAAACACCAAAAGGGAAGAACACATTTGGCATTTCTCAAGCCGAAAGAACTGAAGAAAAAACTGAAGCCTCAAGTTGCAATACTGAACGGTTCTATGGGCAAAATATTGAAGGACACTGGAAGCATCAAAAGAAGATGGAAGGAACACACAGGGTCACTGTATCAAAAAGAATTGGTTGACAGTCATTTCAGGTGGTAACATCTGATCAAGAATCGATGGTATTGAAGGAAGAATTCCAAGCAGCACTGAAGGCACTGGCGAAAAATAAGGATCCAGGAATTGACAGAATACCAATTGAGATATTTCAACAAACAAATGCAGCACTGGAGGTGTTCACTCATTTATGCCATGAAATTTGAAAGACAGTTATCTGGTCAACTGACTAGAAGAGATTCATATTTGTGCCCATTCCAAAGAAAAGAGATCCAACAGAATGTGGAAATTATAGAACAATACAATTAATATCACACATAAGTAAAATTTTGCTGAAGATCATTCAAAGGCAGTTGCAGCAGTACCTTGATAGGGAACTGCCAGAAAAACAAGCTGGATTCAGAAGAGGACATGAAATGAGGAATATTATTGCTTATGTCAGATGAATCTTGGCTGAAAGTAAAGTATACCAGAAATTAAGTATGCAAAGGCATTCAGTTGTGTGAATCATAACAAATTATGGATAACATTGTGAAGAATGGACTTCCAGAACACTAAATTTTACTCAGGAAGATCCTATACATAGACCAAGAGACAGTCCTTTGAACAGAAAAAGGGGATACTACATGGTTTAAAACGAACAATGGTGTGTTTCAAAGCTGTATCCTCTTTCCATTCTTACTCAACCTGTATTAAAAAAACCCATTGCCACTGAGTCGATTTCAACTTCTAGGCACCTATAGGATGGGGTATTGAAAACCCTGGTGGCATAGTGGTTAAGAGCTATGGCTGCAAACCAAAAGGTCAGCAGTTTAGATCCCCCAGATGCTCCTTGGAAGCCCTATGGGGCAGTTCTACTCTGTCCTATAGGGTCGCTATGAGTCGGAATATACTCGATGGCAGTGGGTTTGGTTTGGTTTTATAGGATAGGGTAGAACTGCCACATAGGGTTTTCAAGGAGTGGCTGGTGAATTTGAACTGCTGACCTTTTGGTTAGCAGCCAAGCTCTTGCTGAGCAAATAATCTGAGAAGCTCCACTATATAAAAAGACCTCAGCATCATGATTAAAGGAAGGCTCATTTTCAACCTGTGATGACACAACCTTGTTTGCAGAAAATGAAGAGAGCTTGAAGCACTTACTGATAAAGATCAAAGACAACAGCCTTCATTATGGATTATGCTTTAAGATAAAGAAAACAAAAATCCTCACAACTGGACTAATAAGTAACATTATGATAAACACAAAAAAGACTGAAGTTGTCAAGGATTTCATTTTATTTGAATCCACAATCAATGCCCATGGAAGCAGCAGTCATGAAATCAATGTGTAGCACTGAGTAAATCTGCTACAAAAGACCTATTTATAGAGTTAAAAAGCAAAGATGTCACCTTGAGGAATAACGTGTGCCATGGTACTTTCAATCACCTCATATACATGTGCAAACTGGACAATGAATAAGGAAGATTGAAGAATTGATACCTTTGAATTATGGTGTTGGTGAAGAATATTGAATATACCATGGACTTCCATAAGAACAAACAGTTCTGTCCTGGAAGAAGTACTGCCAGTGTGCTGCTTAGAAGAGAGGATGGCAAGGCACTGTCTTACATACTTTGGACATGTTATCAGAAGGGACCAGTCCCTGGAGAATGACATCATGCTTGGTAAAGTAGAGGGTCAGTGAAATAGAGGAAGACCCTCAATGAGAGGAGTTGACACAGTGGCTACAATGATGGGCTCAAGCATAACAGCCACTGTGAGGATGGCACAGGTCTAGGTAGTGTTCTGTTCTGTTGCACAAAGGGTAGCTATGAGTTGAAACTGACTCTACGGCACCTAACAACTACCAGGGATATGTACTTTTACTTACACCTAGACCTGGCATAAGGCTTTTTGCTAAATTCCCCTTTCCTGTCCTGCCCTGCCATTTGACCTTCATCATTTGTGATTGCTCCAAGAATCATGGCTAAACACATTGAAAGAAAATTTGTTTCCACTAGAAAGCTAGAGAAAGAATGTTGAGAGTAGGATTATTCCTCAATAAATTAATTTGACCTAGGTTACACTTAGAACTAATACATTCAAATCTGCTTTTCTACCCAAGAGTAGTCACTTCATTTCTATCTATCGAATTACATCTTCTGTAGATAGGGTCACCATCAGTCTGAACAGACTTGATGGCATCTAACAACAACAACATAAATAAATCCAGTTAGCATATATGAGCTTGGTAACATCATGAATATCTCCAGCAACCTTATATCCGGAATGGTGTACTACTACCTGCTGATGCATATAAACCAAAAAAAAAACCCTTTGTGGTCGAGTTGATTCTGATTTATAGTGACTGTATAAGACAGAATAGAATTTCCCCATAGGAGTTAACAAGGAGCAGTTGGTTCATTCGAACTGTCAAAGTTTTGGTTAGTAGCCAAAGGCTAAACCACTGTGCCATCAGGGATCCCCCATGTAAACAATCAATCTTGGAGTTCCTGGTTTCTTCCTCCTTGTCTTTGGATTCTTTACTACAACTCCAATTTTCCAACTAGGCTTTGACTTTAACTACTTTGCTTTTGACTTGCTGACCTTGACACAACCACAGAAGATGAGCAGCATCTTCTGATAGCCATGAAGATGTTCCACTCAGATCTCCGGCTGTGGGAACACAATTCATGGAGTCCCCTGGCTACTGTTCTCTGAATCTACCACCATTTTCACAGAGACCACGTTTCTCGTGGATTGATCCCAGGCAATGACTGGGTGTGGCCAGGATACTAAGGAAGAACCATTTCCATGAGTTTTAGGACCCTTCTGATGAACAACTTTGCCTCTAGGACATTCCGTCAACCTCAGTAAAAATGTCTTAGAATCGTGCTGCAGTCTGAGAATCTACCCACCTAACCATTCTTCCTTCCTTCTCTTTTTTACATGGGTTCAATCTATATTGCAGTCTGATGAATTTCACTCCTTCTTCCACCTCCTTCTGTCTCTCTCTCCCTTTTTTCCTCAATAGTGTTATTCAATAAATATATATACATATATTTTATTTCTTAACCTCTAACCACCTTTTCTCCATTTATCATGATGTTGCATATTGGTCCAGTTGTAAGGATTTGATAAATGGAGAAAAGTTTGAAGAGGTCAAGGATTTCATTTTACTTGGATCCACAATCAACACCCATGGAAGTAGCAATCAAAAAATCAAAAGATGCATTGCACTGGGCAGATCTGCTTCAAAAGACCTCTTTAAAGTGTTAAAAAGCAAAGATGTCACCTTGGAGACTAAGGTACATCTGACTCAAGCCATGGTGTTTTCAATTGCCTCATATGCATTCAAAAGCTGGGTGATGAATAAGGAAGACTGAAGAAGAATTGATGACTCTGAGTTGTGGTGTTAGTGAAGAATATTAAATATACCGTGGACTGCCAAAAGAACAAACAAATCTGTCTTGGAGGAAGTACAGCCAGAATGCCCTTTAGAAGTAAGGATGGGAGACTTGGTCTCCATACTTTGGACGTGTTATCAGGAGGGATCAGTCCCTGGAGAAGGACATCATGCTTGGTAGAGGGTCAGCGAGAAAGAGGAAGACCCTCAATTAGATGGATTGACACAGTGGCTGCAACACTGAACCCAAGCATAGCAAGGATTGTAGGATGGTGCAGGACTGGGCAGTGTTTCGTTCTGTTTTACATTGGGTCACTATTTGCCGGAACTGACTCGATGGCACCTAACAACAAAAACAACCACCCTTAGTGTCTGCTTTCTAAAAAAACCTCAGTTAGCACATATCTCATCAAATTTCTACTTTCTACTTGTTTATCAAACCTACTCATCCTACTCTGTCTTTCTCTGTTTCATCTGTATAATAACAGAGTAATACTAGTGGTTAAGACCTACAGCTGGTAACCAAAAGGTTGGCAGTTCAAATCCACTAGTCACTCCTTGGAAACCCTATGGGGCAATTCTACTCTGTCCTATAGCATCGCTATAAGTCAGAATCAACTTGACAGCAATGGGTTTGTTTTGGTTTTGGTTTGGTTATTATTTTCAGTTACAATAGCACATTTTCATACTACTTTTGGAAGAGTAAGTGGCAGGCTATTTTAAATGGCTTTTTCTCTTCAATTAAAAAAATAATGAATAATCTGTATTTATTTGTATATCCAATGAATTAAAATGTTTTAAACAAAATTCTATAACTCTATCACAAATTTGTAAATTTCTGTATGCTCCACTTCAAATTCTACTTATATGGACAAAATGATTCAAATTTCAGAATTCTAGTATATATCTAATTCTATATAGTTTTAATTTTTTATGATTACCATTGTTTTGTTAAAGACTATTTTAGAAAAACTGTAGAAATACTCTTAATGCTTCACTGCTTTAAGAAAAAAAAACAGGGCACAATAGACTAACTTGAAGGAGTTTAGATATATCATAATTCATTTTCTATTTAAAAAGAATGCACTCACTATGAAGATTTTGATAATATCTTATAATTAGTTATATTAGAAATAAAATGTATATTAATGAGATTTTTTTGGTTGGTTGGTTTAACGTTATTTTTAATAAGGAAAATATAAATTGCCCAAATTTCTGGAAGGTAAAATAGCTAGTTTTGGTAAAGATAAATGGCAAAGGCAAATGGTTTGTCTAGAAGATTTGAAGATATTCCTTGGCAGGGACCCAAGCAGTAGGACCACAGTTGGACCTCAGTCGGACCTCAGTCGGAGGTGACCTTTAGAATGTGAGATCTTAGGGCTCTGGAGAGGTATATATGGACAGTAGAGTAGCAAGGAACATATTAATGCACAGTTTTCCAAATGGCTCACCAATCTCCTGATACGGGAAAGGTGGGAGAATAGTGTTTGACATGTATAAGATGAAACTCAAAGGCAATACCATTTCCATTAAGGCAGAGGGCAGCGGGTGTATCTGACTATTGCAAACCATCTCCGCAGAACACCAACTAAAGACCAAAATTAGTCCAACGTTTTGCTCCTGGTAGGACTGTTAGACCATTGAGGGGAATGAAATAGCTGTTTTTCTTCAAGTACAGTGGGGAACCAATTGTGCAAAAGAGGTTTTTTAATTCTGGTTTAGAGCTATTCATCTTTGTATAAAAGCACCTAATACATTTCCAAAGAAAAAACAGGTGTCCAATAAAAATTTGTGTGATTTTTTTAAAAAATGATTGTGCAGTGAATTAATCGATATCAAATTTTGAACCATCCACTTTCAGTGGAAAAAGAGCAAGCAGCACAGTGTATATCAGATCGAATTTTATGTAGAAAATCAGGTAGAGTTTCGTTTTTTAAATAAATGTACAGAATATAGAAAATTTGATAAAATACACAATTTATGGGAGAAATAATATTATGTAACCATAACATTGCTCAGCTTTAAAAATATAAAATATAAATAAATATATAAAAAGTATAATTAAGATATATATTATCTTAAATTAGCAAAAGTGGGAAAAAAGACTGATAATGTACAGTGTTTATGAAGACGTGTGGAAGTAGGCTAGCTTATACATTCCTGAAGTAGGTCATCTTACATGTTTCTGAAGACATACAACCTTTTTATAGAGAGTAATTTGATAATATTAAAATTTAAAATATGCTTTCATTTAGATATGAGACAACTCTGAGAATGAAATGTACATGATTTAAATTGATATGAATTGAATAAATGATTTGTACATCAGCCATAAAATAAAATACAATAACACCTGTAAAATGTTAGGAAGATATTTATGAAATGATGTAGAAAACATCATATATTGTTCCACATCAATACAAATGTATATATATGTACACATGCATATTTGAAAAGGCTATACACGTATGTGGAAACCCTGGTGGTGTAGTGTTTAAGTGCTACGACTGTTAACCCAAAGGTCGGCAGTTTGAAACCACCAGGCACTGCTTGGAAACTCTGTGGGGCAGTTCTACTCTGTCTCATAGGGTCGCTATGAATTGGAATCGACTTGACGGTAGTGGGTTTGGTTTTTTTGTTTTTGGTATATACATATGCATGTGGTTGTCTGTGTTGTGTTTAGTTAAGATTTTTATAAAGGCCCTACAAACCATTATTTATGATATGACTTCATTTTATTTTAAAATGACACTACATAAGCTTGTGTGCTAATTGGAAAATTCTGGGAAGATGTGAACCAAGATTTTAACAGCAATTTCATTTAGGCAGGGAGGATTAGTGGAAATTTTCACCTTGTACTTTATAAAATTCTGTGTTATTGAAATGTTTTGATAATTATCATTAATCATTTTAATAATCACAAAAGTGAAAAAATATTTATAATTTTATTATAATTACATAATATACTTTTAATTATGATATTATAATTATATACTTTTATAATTATACCTTTATAATTTCAATTAGTGTATCATTAAGTTTGTTGTTTGGTCCCATTCTGAGCTAATTCTCTTATTTCTAGCTTGATAACTTTCGCTTTTCTCACTGAGCAGAAAAAGCAAGTAAACATATAAAAAAAATAGAACTCATAAATTATTGTGACTCAATCCTAGTGTGTTGTTTTTGGCTGATACATATCAATGTGTCATCACTATAGTGTACGTGCTTGTGCAATTAAAATATTTTCAAGTATTTGGTTTTATAACAAGGAGGTGGTTTCCCATGAGTATAAATAAATGCCAAAAAAAAAAAAAAAAATCACTGCTGCATGCTTTTGTGTACCTGGTAAATAATGCCTTGTCAGGATGAAATTAAAATTTGTTGCCACCCAGTCTAGGTTTCAGTCAGCCTATGAGCATAGATTTATAGAGTCAAAGGATCTATTGAAGTAGTTTTCCCTTAGGATCAACCTTTGGATCAATCTTTACTTCCCTTTTAATGATGAAGACAATTTCATTGCCATCTCTGTTTCCAATTTACGCAGGGATACCTCAGAGGACTTCCATGCCCTGTTGACCATCACCCAATCTGAAGGCTGCAATAAATGACCCCTTGTATTTCATTGACCAGTTCTAATGCAGAAACTGACAGGCTATAGGAGTTGCTGAGCTATTAGATCATTTCAGAGAGAAACGACTACACTCTTTTGTGCTTCTCCTTTTTCCCTCAACAAAAGTGATGATTCATCCGTAATTGAAGGGATGTCATCTCAACACTATGGCTAGAATTTTGAACATCTCAAGCAGCTTGTATATTTTCAGTAGATGAATAATTCTTCTTTTTTGTCTTTTAATTCATGGGTGACGGGGAGGAATGCATTTTTGCCTGTTCCTTTAATGAGTATTCTTGAACAGAGCAGCTCTCTACTTCCCATACCAGATGGAGGAGTAGCAGCATATTGAAGCTATTGGCAATGAGGGAAGAAGAATATTGTAAGTCGTTCCAAAGGGGGAGGCATATTGGAGGAATCTCTGAGGAATTAACCAAGAACATGTTGTAGAAGAAAACAGAACCAGGATATGTTTAAGTTTTTTTTTTCTTCATCCCCTAGTAGACAAAAAGAGACAGATATGCAAAAACAAGAAATGTTTGAAAGCACAGTGAATATTGCAAGGAATAGTGCTAAGGGGACTGTATCCTTTTAATAATTTTAAACCTAGAAAAAGAAATGTGTACATTTGAAATCCCTGTGTTGAAACTGGACTGTTATCACCATACTCTGTATATATACCTAATTTATTTTCAGAAACCCTGGTGGAGTAGTGGTTAAGAGCTATGGCTACTAACCAAAAGGTCAGCAGTTCAAATCTACCAGGCACTCCTTGAAAACCCTATGGGGTAGTTCTACTCTGTTCAATAGGGTCACTATGAGTCAGAATCAATTCGATGGCAATGCATTTAATTTCTTTCACAAAGGATGGAATTATTTATTTATGGCATCCATAAGGGAAGTGGCTGGCTATTGTCTGCTATTATGAAGAAAACTTGTTTGCCTGACTCTATTTTCAAATTGACTTTTTTTAAAAATAATTTTCTCGGTCAGTGGGGCCAAGATGGCAAAATAGACAGATGCTTCTGGCAAGCCCTCTTACAACAAAGACCTGAAAAAACAAGTGCAACGAGTGTATTTATGACAAGCTAAGAGCCCTGAACATCAAAGGCAAGGTTAGAAAATGAACTGAGAAGCAGGGGGAGGAAAAGACAGTTCAGAAGTGGAGAGAAGTTGCTGGACCTGAATCGCCGGGAGCTCTCAGGCACCATTCCCAGGAGTGGCTGCAGTGGGCTGGTGGTACTGTTTGGCTGCAGCTTCCTCAAGGAGAAGCAGCCAGCCACACAGCCTACTCACACCCTCAGAACCAGAGAAGAACAGAACATTTGCCAAAGCTAAGTACTTGTGTATATTTTACTGTGCCCTGCCCCCCACTCCGAATCTGGCTTCAGAGGCTGATTTCCCTGGGCCTGAGATAGGCCCTGTTGAGTGCATACAGCCATCCTCACAGCCTTGGAAAAGGAATAAATTTGCAACTGGGGAGAAAGATAATTTGCCAGCTCCACTAACCGAGGGAGCTCAGGGCAGAAGCAGCTCCTGTCCAGACATAAACTGCCCACGGACTTTGAGTAACTTTCCGCTCTGCATGGACCTCTGTGGGCCTATTTCAGGAGAATAGGCCCTTGTTGGCTGACTACAACTGTTTCAGCTGTGTGGTGGAGAGGTGGGTGTTTGATGTTTGACACTGCTTTGCCTACTAAACAGGGACCCCATCTACCCACATCAGGGGCCTAAGGACTGGTGGCTCCACCCAGGTCACCCAGCTACCCATGACAGAGGTCCAAGGATAACTGGTATCTCCTAGTCTTTACAAACAAAAACATTGGGGGCCCATGGTCCATCTGCAGAACCCACCCACCTGTATGCTCTAGGGAACAGGGACATGACTTCCTCAGAGACAACTGGAGGATAATTCTCAGCCCCCTGCTGCAACCAGATACCGGTACCTACACCAATCACCCCTGCCCCTCTAAGACCGTAGTATAGAGCCTGTACCAAACACTTGATGATCAGCTACCTGGACATCTGAGATGAATTCATATAAGAAAATTGAATGGACTCCTAGACTGATAAACCTGATGACAGCTCTGGCCATTTGGGGACAGGACATCAGAGCTCCAAAGGTAAAAATAATCAGGCTAGCTCACGCAAGCAACACATTTGGGCATATCAAAACAAAACAAAGCAAGAAGCTACGACACAGTAAGCAAACATAAAATAAACTAATACAATAACTTATAGATGGCTCAGAGGCAACAGTCAATATCAAGTCGCATAAAGAAACAGACCATGATTGCCTCAACAAGCTCTCAAAACAAAGAATCGAGGGATCTTCTAGATGAAAGTGCCTTCCTGGAATTACCAGAGGCAGAATACAAAAGATTAATATACAGGACCCTTCAAGATTTCAGGAAGGAAAACAGGCAGTAAGCAGAATGAGACAAGGAACACAGAGATAAAGCAGTTGTAGAAACTAAAAAGATTATGCAGGAGGCGGGGCCAAGATGGCTGACTAGGTAGAAGCTACCTCAGTTCCCTCTTGCAACAAAGACTTGGAAAAACAAGTGAATCAATCACGTGCATGACAATCGACGAACCCTGACCATCAAACACAGATCTAAAGAGTTGACCTGAGTGACAGGGAAGCGAAAAGCTGCAACCTGAAGCAGCGACTGCTTCTGGACCTGGCGTCCTGCTCCACAGCCTAGAGCCCTCACTGTTCCCTGGTGCCGAGTGGCAGGGCTGATTGTGGCTTGCTGAGGTGGGGCAGCCACGAGACACAGCCCTAATCCCTAGCCCCCTGGGGTAACCTTGGTAGAGACTCAGCCAGCGCAAGCAGGCTGCACACTGATGCGGCTAATGAGAGAACGAGCAACCATGGGGAAGGAGCGACTGTTTTCAGAGCCTGGAGCCAGTGTTCCAGTCAGAAAACCCCAGCACTGGGCTTTGGACTGGGCACAGGGGAGCTGAGCATGGCTTCCTGAGATGGCGCAAACACGGGACGTAGCCCTAGCCCCCTGAAGTGACCTCGAGGGAAGCCCAGCCAACAAATGCAGGCAGCACGACAATGCGGCTGACTGGAGGAGAAGTCACCGGGAGGCAGCAACTGGTTTTGGAGCCTGAAGTGTGGTGTCCCAGCCGGGGAACCTCGGTGCTGGGCTTTGAACTGGGAGTTGAGGAGCTGACCTCAGCTTCTGAGACAGCACAAGCATGGGCCTGGCCCTTGGGGGGCACCAGCCAGCGCACACAGGCTACAGGCCCCTTGGGAATCTCAGATAAAACAGTCATCACCAAGTAAGATAAGTAAATTTGTCTATATTGCTGGGTGCTACTCTCTCCTACCTATCTGATCCCTTCCCTCCCCTTCCCAGGCAGCTTCCTCAACATTGGAATTTCCTGGGCCAGGGAGTGAAGTGCTCTGTGGTTTTTTGTTTTTGTTTTTTTTTTCTTTTCCTAGCCCATTCTCCTGGCCTGAGAGAAGCAGCTACTAAAAACCCAGGAAAGAAAAATACTTCCCTGACTTCCATAAATTGAAATAAAAATACAGAACCAGCTCCAGGTAAGCATATGAGATCCACAGTCTTTGGCTTTCACACCTACAGGGAACAAGGTGGCTATTATAATGCAAAGGCAATTCTGATAGAGATCTGACTGTAATTGTTTTAGTAGATCACTGGAAAGACAAGTTTTCCAGGTGTGATATCTCTACCTATTAAACAGAGCCCCCACTGATCCACAACGGGGAACTGAGGGCTGAAGCTCCACCCAAACCACCTAGCCACTTGCCAAAGGGGTCTGAGGATACTGACACTTACCAGTCTTTAGAGGTACATGCATTGGGTGCCTAAGGTACAGCTGCAGAGCCCACCTACTAAAGTGCTTTAGGAATAGAGACACACCTAACTCACTGGCACCTGGGGGAAGGCTGTCAGCATCCTGCCCCTCCCCCCAGAGTGTGACCCCCTGCTACTACTAGAATCTGGTGCGCACAACTATCACCACTACACCTCTAAGTGAATAGGTGACAGTCTACACTACACACTTGGTGACCCAAAATCAGAACCCCTAAGCTGATTCTATCCAAGAATAGTGAACGGACTCTTGGGCTTATATATCTGGTGACAGCCCAAACCAGCTGGTAATAGGACATAAGTGATTCAAATGCTACAACAATCAAGACAGCGCAATCTAGTAGCCCATCTGGGTATATTGAAAGAAAACAAAACAAGATAAGACTCAGTGAGCAAATATAAAATAAATCATTACAATATCTTATAGACAGCTTGGAGACAGCAGTCAATATCAAACCCCATAAGGAAGCAGACCATGATTGCTGCTACAAATCCCCAAATTAAAGAATCAAAATCTTTCCCAAATGAAGATACAATCCTGGAATTGCCAGATGCAGATATAAAAAACTAATATAGAGAATGCTTCAAGACATCAGGGATAACCTCAGAAATGAAATAAGGCAATCTACAGAAAAAGCCAAGGAACACACTGATAAAGCAGTTGAAGAAATCAAAAAGATTATTCAAGAACATAGTGGAAAAATTCATAAACTGCAAGAATCCATAGAGAGACAGCATTCAAAAATCCAAAAGATTAACAGTAAAATTACAGAATTAGACAACTCAATAGGAAGTCAGAGGAGCAGAATCAAGCAATTAGAATGCAGAGTGGGGGAATTGGAGGATAAGACAATTGACACCAATATAGCTGAAATATCATATAAAAGAATAAAAAAAATGAAGATACCCTAAAATCATGTGGGACTCTATCAAGAAGGATAACTTGCTTGTGATTGGTGTTCCAGAACAGGGAGGGATAACAGAAAATACAGAGAGAATAGTTGAAGATCTGTTGGCAGAAAACTTCCCTGGCATCATGAAAGACGAAAGGACCTCTATCCAAGATGCTCATTGAACCCCATATGAGATTGATCCAAAAAGAAAATCACCAACACATATTATCATCAAACTTGCCAAAAACAAAGATAAAGGGAAAATTTTAAAAGCAGCCAGGGATAAAAGAAAAGTCTCCTACAAAGGAGAATCAATAATTTCAGACTACTCAGCAGAAACCATGCAGTCAAGAAGGCAATGGGGTGACATATATAGAGCCCTGAAGGAGAAAAACTGCCAGCCAAGGATCATATATCCAGAAAAACTCTCTCTCAAATATGAAGGTGAAATTAAAACATTTACAGATAAACACAAGCTTAAAGAATTTGCAAAAACCAAACCAAAGCTACAAGAGTTACTAAAGGAAATTGTTTGGTCAGAAAATCAATAATATCAGATACCAACACAACACAAGGTCACAGAACAGAACATCCTGATATCAACTCAAATAGAGAAATCACAAAAACAAATTAAGATCAATTTTAAAAAGAAAAAAATGCTCAAAACAGGGAGTCAGTGAAGTCATTATGTAAAAGATCACAATAATCAAAAAGAGGGACTAAATACAGGAGGCATAGATCTTCCATATGGAGAGGAAAACAAGGCGATATAGGATAATACAAGTTAGGTTTTTACTTAGAAAAATAGGGGTAAATATTAAAGTAATCACAAAGAGGTCTAACAATTCCATAACTCAAAATAAAAACCAAGAAAAACATAACACCTCAGCAAACATAAATTCAACTACTATGAAAATGAGGAACACACAATTTACAAAGAAAAACGTCTCAGCACAAAAAAAGTAAGCGGAAAAATGAAATTGGCAAAGACACACACAAAGGCATCAAAATGACAGCACTAAACTCATACTTATCTATAATTATGCTGAATGTAAATGGACTAAATAAACCAATAAAGAAACAGAAAGTCTCAGGCTGGATAAAGAAACATGATCCATCTATACGCGGCCTATAAGAGACACACTTTAGACTTATAGACACAAACAAACTAAAACTCAAAGGATGGAAAAAAATATATCAAGCAAACAACAATCAAAAAAGAGCAGAAGTGGCAATATTAATTTCTGACAAAATAGACTTTAAAGTTAAATCCACCACAAAGTATAAAGAAGGACACTACATAATGATTAAAGGGACGATTTACCAGGAAGATACGACCATATTAAATATTTATGCACCCAATGACAGGGCTGCAAGATACATAAAACAAACTAAGAAGAACACATTCTTTTGTGGTTACGAGATGGGGGAGGGAGGAAGGGTGGGAGAGGGTTATTTACTGATTAGATAGTAGATAAGAACTACTTTAGGTAAAGGGAAGGACAATACTCAGTACAGGGAAGGTCAGCTCAACTGGGCTGGGCCAAAAGCAAAGAAGTTTCCTGGATAAAGTGAAGGCTTCGAAGGTCAGCGGAGCAAGGGTGGGGGTTTGGACACTATGGCTTCAGGGGACATCTAAGTCAATTGGCAAAATAAATTCTATTAAGAAAACATTCTGCATCCCACTTTGAATTGTGGCGTCTGTGGTCTTAAATGCTAACGATCGGCCATCTAAGATGCATCAATTGGTCTCAACCCACCTGGATCAAAGGAAAATGAAGAACACCAAGGTCACAAGATAATTATGAGCCCAAGAGACAGAAAGAGCCACATGAACTAGAGACTTACATCATCCTGAGAACAGAAGAACTAGATGGGGCCCGGCCACAACCGATGACTGCCCTGACAGGGAACACAACAGAGAACCCCTGAGGGAGCAGGAGAGCAGTGGGATGCAGACCCCAAATTCTCATAAGACCAGACTTAGTGGTCTGACTGAGACTAGGAGGACCCCGGTGGTTATGGCCCCCAGAACTTTTGTTGGCCCAAGACAGGAACCATTCCAGAAGCCAACTCTTCAGACATGGATTGGACTGCACAATGGGTTGGAGAGGGATGCTGATGAAGAGTGAGCTACTTGTATCAGGTGGACACTTGAGACTATGTTGGCAACTCCTGTCTGGAGGGGAGATGGGAGGGTAGAGAGGGTTAGAAACTGGCAAAACGGTCATGAACGGAGAGTCTGGAAGGAGGGAGCGGGCTGACTCATTAGGGGGAGAGTGAGTGGGAGCATGTAGTAAGGTGTATATAAGTTTATATGTGAGAGACTGACTTGATTTGTAAACTTTCACTTAAAGCACAAAAAATATTATTAAAAAAAGATTATTCAGGAACATAATGAAAAGTTTAATAAGCTGGAAGAATCTGTAGATGGACAGCAATCAGAAATTCAGTAGATTAACAATAAAATTACAGACTTGGACAACTCAATAGAAAGTCAGAGGAGCAGAATCGAGCAAGTGGAAGGCAGAATTTCTGAACTTGATGATAAAGCACTTGGCACCAATATATTTGAAGAAAAATCTGATAAAGGAATTAAAAAATTGAAGAAACCTTCAGAATCATGTGGGACTCTATCAAGAGAAATAACCAATGAGTGATTAGAGTGCCAAAAGAGGGAGGGATAACAGAAAATGCAGAGAGAATTGTTCAAGATTTTTTGGCAGAAAACTTCTCTGATATCGTGAAAGATATCTATCCAAGATGCTCATCAAGCTCCACAAAAGGCAGACTTTAAAAGAAAGCCACCAAGACATATTATAATCAAACTTGCCAAAACCAAAGATAAAGAGAGAATTTTAAGAGCAGCTAAGGATAAACAAAAAGTCACCTACAAAGGAGAGTCAATAAGAATAAGCTTGAACTACTCAGCAGAAACCATGCAGGCAAGAAGGCAAGGGAATGACTACAATGAGATCCCATCTCACTCCAACAAGGCTAGCGTTAATCCAAAAAACACAAAATAATAAATGTTGAAGAGGTTGTGGAGAGACTGGAACACTTATACACTGCTGGTGGCAATGTCAAATGGTACAACAACTTTGGAAACCAATTGGTGCTTCCTTACAAAGCTAGAAATAGAACTACCATACAATCCAGCAATCCCATTCCTTGGAATATATCCTGGAGATATAAGAGCCTTTACACGAACAGGTATATGCACACCCATGTTCATTGCAGCCCTGTTTACAATAGCAAAAAGATGGAAGCAACTAAGGTGCCCATCAATGGATGAATGGATAAATAAATTATGGTATATTCACACAATGGAATACTATGCATCAATAAAGAACAGTGATGAATCAGTGAAATATTTCATAACATGGAGGAATCTGGAAGGCATTATGCTGAGTGAAGTTAGTTGCAAAAGGACAAATATTAAATAAGACCACTATTATAAGAGCTCAAGAAATAGTTTAAACAGAGAAGAAAATATTCTTTGATGGTTACAAAAGAGGGGAGGGAGACAGGCTGGGAGAGGGAGTATTCACTAATTAGATGGTAGATGAGAACTACTTTAGATGAAGGGAAAGAAAACACACAATAAAGATGAGGTCAGCACAATAGGACTAAGCCAAAAGCAAAGAAGTTTCCTGAATAAACTGAATGTTTCAAAGGCCAGTGTAGCAGGGGTGAGCGTTTGGGGACCATGGGTTCACGAGACATCTAAGTCAATTGGCATAATAAAATCTGTTCAGAAAACATTCTGCATCCCACTTTGGAGAGTGGCATCTGGGGTCTTAAATGCTAGCTAGCAGCCATCTAAGATGCATCACTTGGTTTCAACCCACCTGGACCAAAGGAGAATGAAGTACACCAGGGACACAAGGTAATTATGAGCCCAAGAGACAGAAAGGGTCACATAAGCCAGAGACTACATTAGCCTGAGACCAGAAGAACTAGATGGTGCCTGGCTACAACCGATGACTGTTGTGATAGGGAACACAACAGAGAACCCCTGAAAGAGCAGGAGACCAGTGGGATGCAGATCCCAAATTCTCATAAAAAGTCCAGACTTAATGGTCTGACTGAGACTAGAAGGACTCTGGTTGTCATGGCCCCCAGACCTTCTGTTAGCCCAGGACAGGAACCATTCCGAAAGCCAACTCTTCAGACAGGGATTGGACTGGACAGTGGGATGGAGAGGGATGCTGGTGAGGGGTGAGCTTCTTGGATCAGGTGGACACTTGAGACTATGTTGGGATCTTCTGCCTGGAGGGGAGATGAGAGGGTAGAGGGGGTTAGAAGCTGGCAGGATGGAGATGAAAAAAGAGAGTGGAGGGAGAGAGAGGGCTGTCTCATTACGGGGAGAGCAATTGGGAGTATGTAGCAAGGTGTATATAAGTTTTTGTGTGAGAGACTGACTTGATTTGTAAACTTTCACTTAAAGCACAATAAAAATTAAAAAAAATATATTATCCGTTGCCAATAAGTTATTTCCAAAAAATTGTCTGTATTATAGAATTAGAAATGAGCATATACACTGGCCCCTAGCATCAGTTTATGTAGCTATAAGTGCCCCGAGAAAATAACAAACATTAAAATAGGAAAAAGAAACCAATATGTATAATTGTCAAAAATCTCATTAGCATGACCATTAAATATTCAATATAGTAAGGGAGTGATGAGTTAAATTCAGCATAATTTATGTTCTCATTGAATGATGTTTGCATAATTTGAAGATGAGAGGGCTCTTCTGACTTACAGAGATATCAAATGCCATTTTCTACAATGTTAAGAGCTAGATGCTTCCATCAAGTCACCTCAGAAGACTGTGCTTGTATTCATTTACAACAGAGATATGATTTCATTTGCAATACATCTTTCTTTTACTTTTGATAGTTTTCCACATTAAATAAGCACCCTAAATTAACATAAGAAGCAATACAAATAATCCTTTTGAGACAATTGTTTTCAATTGTTAACACACCTAGGCAACGATGTGCTTCAGGTTTATCTACGCTAGGGGAACCATTTGTTTCTAAGAGGGAATCCCAGAGCTTGAGATTTTCTGTGCTATAACTGGGGAAGTTCTGGGTAAACTAGGGCAAATTTCTCACCCTAATCTATAACCTAGGACAATGTTATAAGGAAACAATTAGGGCAAATAACTCTAATAGGTAAATGTAGCAGATAAACTAGCTATTCAATCTGATGAAAGTTTGGAGTATAACTAAATTGTCAAAGAAAATGTTTTGAGAACTATTGGGAACTGGAAAATTAATCTCCAGTACACAAAGATGAATTATTGTTGTTTGGTGCCATCGAGTGGATTTCAGCTTATAATGGCCCTTTGTGACAAAGTAGAAATCACTGGTGGCATGGTGGTTAAGGGCCCCTTAAAGATGAATTGGGAGTTTGATTCAAACCTATCATTTTCAAGAGTTTTGCTTCATGGTTTGATCTCCATCTAGTTCTTTCAGGTAGACCGTGTTTAGTACAATACCTGAAATAAAGCAAGAATAATAATAATAGGATGAGTCTTCTAATCCTCTTCTGTAACTGGATTTAATATAACCATGTACGTTACTAGTAACTCTACATCTCATGGTAATCTGTGTAGTGTTATTCAAATTTGATTTTCATTAAGCCCCCATTTGCCAAATACTTTTTTTTTTATGCCAGGTATTCTGCCAAACAGAACTCCTGGGTGGTGCAATGGTTAAGGCATTGAACTTTGAGCTAAAATGTTGGTGGTTTGTGTCCACCCAAAGACATCTCAGAAGAAAGGCTTGGTGATCTACTTCCAAAAAATCAGCCTTAAGAACCCTATGGAGTACAGTTCTACCTCAATATTCACAAGGTCACTATGAGTTGGAGTCAACTCAACCGCAACTGGCTTTTATTTTAATTTTTAGTACCCTGCTAAACATATTAAGTGGATTACATCATTTAATCCTCACAGCAGCCTTTTCAGGTAGGCAGTGGTGTACTAAAGTAGACTGGTACCCACTCAAAAGAGGTAATTGGGCATATCTCTTCCCAACTCCTTTTTCAGGGAGGCCATCTTAGTACTTTCAACTCAGCAGTCATCTTGGTCATGGTAGGAGTATTTTTAGTACAGGAATTAGAAAAACACTACAAATAATCCAATTCTTTCTACACTGAAAGAGAAAATCTACGTTGCCGCTTATATTGCTTCATGTTTTAGAACTTTTTAAATTTAGTGCTCTTAAATTTATTAAGCTAAATAAGATAAATACCAAAATGGATTTAAATCAGTTGAAAATGCAAAGATAATAAAAACTAAAATGACAAGTCCTGAGAAGTGAATTTTGGTCTTTTATTTCTTCATGAATATTTCCCCTCATAATAAAACGTTAGAAGTTCATTTAGAAGTCAATGTATTCAATAGGTTCACTATGCATATTTGGAAAATGAGGAATATAAAACTATAAACTAATCACCTGAATACACTGATCATAGTAGAAGGTTTCTGGCACAAGAGGTTATGTTTTCCAATCTACAGATTTTCAACTCAATCTGCTTATATCCTTTTTTAGTAGATTCATACATTTTCTCTCATATTAATTTATTTGTGTATTATTTACAGTTTATATTTCTCTTTTGAGCTTTCCTAATTTTTTAAAAATCCATTAGAAGCAGTTTTCTTTACTTGGCATTCCTGGGCAGAGCAAAGTGTTGACATGCTTGGCTGCTAACTGAAACACTGGAGATTCGAGTCTGCTCGGAGGTGTCTTGGAAGAAAGGCCTAGTGATCTACTTCCAAAAAGATCAGCCACTGAAAACCCTATGGAGCCCAGTTCTACTCTGACACACAAGGGGTTCCCTTGAGTCAGAATCAACTTGAGAGCAAATGGCTTGATTTGGGGGGGGCGGTTCTTTACATCATTAGCATAGTAAACAAATAATTTCTTTTATAAGGATCAGCACAAAGCTGGTTCCAATGCAGTGGAGGTTAAAGATGTCCCAAATGTCCAGACTTTCCAAACCACTGCACCTCTCCATCATCTCAGACATCAGACGCTCCCTCTCCCCTCAGTAATCCCTCCCATCTCCGGGCTCCCTAATTCACTGCAAAATCTCTCGGAAGGCACAAACCATAGAAAGGAAATGGCTCGCTGGCAAGTCACCATAGGTTTCTCCCGACCCGTGTGACTGCAAGGGCTGATGAACCCGAACTGATAGTTCAGACCACAGGCTGCAGGCTCATGAGACTGTGGAAACTGGCAAATCAGGTCAGTTGATGGACTGCCAGCCCACGGGACTGTGGAGGCTGTTGAATCCCAGAATCAGCAGGTCAGACAGCAGGCCTCTGGCTCCAGTTCCAAGATTCAGAGGTCAATCTATCACAAACCAGATGCAAGATCCAGATGCGGAGAGAGAGGCCCGCTACCTTGGTGCGCGCGCGCACACACACACACGCACATATACTGTAAATGCAGACCACACCCAGGGAAGGGCATAGCTTGAGTAAGGGTGGGACCAGAGTCACACGGTCCTGCAAGGCTTTGACCCAAGCCACACCCCTCACCAATCTTGTCTCATCAACATGTAAAGGTTAGAATCCACAATACACAAAATGGAGGACAACCATACAATGCTGGAAATCATGGCCTAGCCAAGCTGACACGTAACTCCAAACATCACAGGTTCTGTATACTTTATTTGCACATCCCCCTCAATCATTGTGTTTGAATCACAAAGACCATGGCTAGAAGGACCATATTAAGTAATTCATTGCACTGCAATAGTTCCTAGAGATAATTTAAAGTCTTTCTCTACTAATTAAAAAAATTTGTATCTTAAGGTTGATTTCCACTGAATGTCTTTTTTTTTTTTTAGAATGGGTTTCGTTTCTTTTTTTTTTTAATGTGTAATTTTGTGTTTTCTCATAGACCTTGTGAATATTATATTTTGAATATTCTGGAATCCATTATACTCCCCTAAAGAGTGCTAACTTTTGTTATTGTTTTGAAAGTGACTTAACTCGGTTGGACTCAAATTGAAAACTCTTTTGGAAGGCAGCTCAAATATCAGTTCAGTTAATTTATTCTTTCTTAGCTATTTGAAGTCAACCCCATAAATCATGGTTCAGGGGTCAGCCAGATATTTAGATATAATTTATACAAAGAATTAAGGCTCCCTATCTGTGACTCCATTGTTTTTTTTGGCATTTTCCCTTATTTTCCAGTAGTTACATTTCCCCCAAGCCTGAAAGAATTTTTACAGGAATTTTGGCTGTTCCATATGACACGGAAACTGTAAAAATCAGAAACCCTCCGTATGCTATTCTCTTCCTTCCATGAATTGACTTGCCTCCTAAATCTGCCTGCTTTTTGTCGCTTTCCAGCGTCCTCAATAGTTTTTGTTTTCTTTGTTTTTTTTGCTTAGCTGGGGCAAACTTTCATAATTTTAACCTTATATTACTTGTACCAGTTTTCTGGTATATTAGTATAATTCTTGGATTGCAAGGAACAGAAGTATGACTCAGAAATACGACAAAGAGGGATGTGAATGGCTTGCAATATTGAAATATTCAGTGGTAACTTCAGGAATAGCTGGATCAAGATTCTCAAACAGTATCACCAGGAAGTCCTTCTTACATATATTATATCTTGGCTCTGATTCTTCTACATAATCTTATTCTCAAAGACTCTTTCCCTCTGTGGTTTACAAAGCTCTGGTCTATATGATACTGGATTAAGAATTTTAATGGAAAGAGAAGGCCAGTGGTCCAGGAAAAGCCCTAGAACAAACTCCTATTAATTTGGTTGCTTGATGTACCTGTAACTCAACTAATCATTATGGCTGCAATTGACCAAGTACAGATCATATGTTTGACTCCTGGAGCTGGACTGTGAGATCAGTACCATCCAAACCACATATCCACTGAGAATAGGGGATAGTGTCTCCACATATAAATCTGGATGATAATACTAAATGAAAGAGTGGCCGGTGGATAGTTCAAACAACAGAAACTCTCTGACAAAAAAAGAAAAACATGCAAGTTTAGAAAGACAAAATGACCAGTAACAGGTGGTGATAAAACTGGGCTCTTGTCATTGTCAGCTTTCTTTAGTCCTCCTAAGAACCAAATTCAAGGCCTACTCTTGAGTGTACTTCTATTCTGACTCTTTTCATTACAGTTTTGGTTTTCCTTATTTTTACCAGCAGAAACATGGATTTTGTTCATTTTTATTTTATCAGGATATAATCAGTTTTACCTATGACGTACCAAACATGTATCCAATAAAATGTCTCTCCTTCCAAACCCAAACCCACTGTTGTCGAGTCGATTCTGACTCATAGCGACCCTATAGGACAGAGTAGAACTGCCCCATGGAGTTTCCAAGGAGCGCCTAGCAGATTCAAACTGCCGACCTTTTGGTTAGCAGCCATAGCACTTAACCACTATGCCACCAAGGTTTCCTCTCTTCTTCCAAAAGGCTCTAAATAGGTACAATGCCCTTTTCGACAACAATGTACTGAGAACACAAAACAAAAGGAAGCTTCCATGTAAAAGCTCGGTACACTGACTCCTCACTTATAGACATGGTTAGATTCCAAAGACTAGGTCATTATGTGAAAATTGATGTTATGCAAAAAATGGAGGATGATCACATCTAATCAAAAAAATGAAGGATGCATAGATCATTACATAACTGCCAAATTATATCATTACATAACTGCTGAATTAGATTATTACATAATTGTCAAACCACCGAGAATCATGGCCTAGCCTAGCTGACATAATCTTAACCATAACAGCCAACTTTACTCTCACCTTACAACTCAGTGTTTGATACTGTCAGATGTATGTCATTAATTAGCAAAATAGTCAGATAGTGGTTTTTTACCATTGTCGCAAATGTGAAATGTCAAGATAGCGAGATAGTCCATAAGTGAGGAGTATGTCTCAATGCAAAACTTGTAAGCAGAAGTAGTTAAAAAAGAAAATTTCTTTAGTGTTACATGATAATGTTTGCTTCTTATTTACTTCATATAGATATGTACACAGCATATACAATTTTACCTATTTGGTATAAAACGTAGACTTGCATTTATTTTGACATGTGCATTATAATGGCTCTAAGCCTCCAACAGCATAGTTGTCAAGGAGTCAATTGCTTTTGCTCAGGTTAGACTTTCCTAGGTATTGTGCATTCATAAGATACTTTTGCAATGTTAGCTTTTCCTAACATTCAGTGAACTCAATTCTGGATATTATTATTACCTCTTTTCTTCTTACTAATCATCTGTAAAGGGAGATAGCCTTTCATTGCCTTTATGATCTTTTTAAGTTTTTTTCTTCTTCGTGTAGGTAGAGAGCTACTTGGCATCTCTAGGTCAAACATTAGTAGCCTATCCAGCCCCTCAGCCTTCTAATTCTTTTCTCTAATGTATTTCAGAGCGTATCACATGCATTGGCCTGTTATAACAAGCAGACATGCTGGCTTCTAATTTTTCTACTATAAGAGTCTGTTTATTAAATGACAGATTCCTTAAAAATTTTACCCCAGGCAAATTAGGAATATATTTTTCTACTTCCAAATACTTCTCTGTAAATAGAGGCAAGATCCCAAAGCAAGGATTGGGAAGAGCAATCTGTTGTCTCATTCGTATGCCTTCTGGTAGACATGATATCTGCTCCCACATAAACAAGATCACCACTCCATAAGGACTATCTGTGCCATACCCTACTGTATCAACTAGCCATTCATACTTTTTTTATAGGAGGTCAAATCATTGAAAATAAGTCTAAATTGTGAGTTGGCCAGACATATAAGACCCAAATACAAACTCACTTTCAAAAATAGACTACTGTAATCATTCACCAAAAGAAATTAACTATAATGTTTTTGTCCATTTGTGCATTTATCAACATATGAGAGTTAGTGGAGTTTTACCTAATGACAAATATGGTAAAATGACACACAGACACACACACACATATTTTATATCACTGTGTACTTAGTGACAGCATTTACAAGGTCTTGCATCAGCAGTTTACTTTTCTACCCTGGGAGTAGTGTTAATTGCTCTGTTATACTAATGGCTTATATATAACACAGCCAATGAATTGGCTCCATTTAAAATTGGCAAAGGTAGCTTACACCTGCAAAAAGGTGAGTATTATTCTTCTAGCTGGGGAATAGAAGAGGTTGTTTCTCCTAACACAGTATATGCCTAAGGAATAATATTTTCGTTAGCTTTGATTAATATGCAAAGGCAGAAGGCAGACTTTTCTACTAAAATAAATTTGCTAAAAAAAAACTGTAGGGAAGAAATCATGGTTCTCACAAAGTAATCTCATGCAGGAAAGGATGTTTATTTAAAATATTTGTTTGAATACATCAGGCAGAGACGATTGGAGTAAAGAATGATTCTGATTATAAGTGCATCAGTCCGTTATTTAGATAACATTTGTCAACTTGAAAAATATCATCTTTTTCTATCTTTATTAAGACATTTTACTAACGGAAATTATAATTTCTTACTTTGTATAATATTAGAAATATTTTTTCTTTTTTTTTTCCCTGTTCCGTCAAGTCGATCCTGACTCATAGTGACCCTACAGGACAGAATAGAACTGCTCCATAGAGTTTCCAAGGAGCGCCTGGCAGATTTGAACTGCCGACCTGTTAGTTAGCAGCTGTAGCAAACCTATATCATTCAAATCAACTAATTGTAAGAATGAGACTAACCACAAATACCATTCAGATATTTTGTGGTTAGTCTCATTCTCACAATTAGTTGATTTGAATGATATAGGTTAAGTAATTTAGGGATGTGAGTAAACTAATTCTAGTATACAAAGGGTAATAGTTAAAGTATTAACTAATAGCAGTCCTCATCTACGAGATGAAGCAGTATGAAATTATTAGAAGTCTTTAAACAATCCTATAACTTTCAATATGACATTTTTATTCCCATGTCAACATCCAAACCAAACCAAACCCACTGCTGTCGAGTAGATTCCGACTCATAGCGACCCTATAGTACCGAGTAGAACTGCCGCATAGAGTTTCTAAGGAGTGCCTGGAGGATTCGGAATGCTGACCTCTTGGTTAGCAGCTATATTAAACACTACACCACCAGGGTTTCCATGCCAATATCAACATCGTCTTAAATTTCCTCAAGAGTAAGCTCTGTGCAGGCAGGGGCCTTGTCTGTCTTCTTCATGTTTATATCCGGAATACTCTGACCTTGGAGGTCCTGTAAAATGTGGGTATTTATGTGATATTTTTTGAGTTGGTATTTTGGGAAGATAAATTCTGATGTAGTTTCATCCATGGGATAGTTGTATTTTCCTAGAGTTCACATCAACATAAACCCAAAACAAATCCACTGCCATCAAGTGCATTCAGACTCCTAGCAACCTTATAGGACAGAGCAAAACTTCCCCATAGGGTTTCCAAGGCTGTAAATCTTTATGGAAGCAGACTACCACATCTTTCTCCCACAGAGTGGCTGGTAGGTTCGAGATATTGACCTTTTTGGTAGCAGCCGAGAGCTTTAACCTCTGCCCCACCAGGGCTCCTTCCACATCAACATATTATTGAAGATCTGCTGTGTGCCTACAGGAATTCTAGGAAGGGCTGGAGAAACAAGGAGCATAAAGCTTATGCTTAGCCTCACAATACGTGACTTGGCAAAATCTCGTTATTTACATCCCGTTGCCGATTCTGACCCACAGTGACCCTATAGGACAGAGTAGAACTGCCCCATAGAGTTTCCAAGGAGTGCCTGGAAGATTCGAACTGTTGACCCTTTGGTTAGCAGCCCTAGCACTTAGCCACTAGGCCACCAGGGTTTCCCATTATTTACATAGTATGTTAAAATTAATGTCATCTTATACTGAGTGCTTTACCAAGTAGCAATACTTTAGGCAATTTCCTAAGGAATTAAAAAACAAAACAAAAACTACAGTAAGACGTGCTCCTATTCCATTCATTTTTTTTTTTTTCCATTAGAATAGTTTAATCTTCTTTTCCAGGTCCCTAAACAGCTAACAAAATAATAGATGGAGGAGAATGTTGTCATCTTGATCTCACCTCCACCCTTTATCTCATCAATGGTATCATAAATCATTACATATTACAGTGAAGATAAACCTAAATATAGGAAAAGCTCTTCTTTTCTGTATAAGCCCAGTCAATGTAAGTAATGGAAAGATATGCTTACCTTTTATTGTGATGATGCCTACAATATAACAGAAATTGCTAAGAACTAATATAGTTTTTTTCTTGTTTTTTAATCAAGTTGCCTAGATAAGTAAGGGTTCAAACTCAGAAGAGCTGCTGTGTTATGCTGGTCTGAATGGAGGATATAGACGCACAGATCATAAATTAATGTCTGGAAACAGCCTGTGAACTTCTGCCAGCAACAGCTAATTTGCAACAATGGGGGTTTGTGAAAATGACAGTTTCAGTAGGCATGGGAAGGCATGTAAAGCCATTTGAGAGGATGGAGAGCATGGTGCTTGCCAGTTGATGTTGGCAGGGTATTGTCAACCCACTGAGTACCAGGACTCATCAGCATATATAATGTTATGAGCACAGGCATTGTCTTTAAAAACATAAGCCATGACAGGGCAATGTGGGCTGCAGACTGTAGAGAACAGCATTTTAGGCAGAAGGATGGCACAAATACTTATAAAAGTTATGGCAGCTGGGAAATAGGAATAGAAAGGAGCCAGGTACGAGGAGGAAGAGGTGGAAAGCTAGAAGTAAATTCATAAGAAATATGAGTACAGGCAGCCTCCAGATTACAAATGAGTTCCATTCCTAAATCTGTCTTTAAGTCGAACTTGTATGGAGGTCAGAACAGTTAGTTATTACTCATATCTAATGTCAGTCAAATGGTTGTCTTGGTATATAGTGTATAGTGTACATTTCTATGCATAAAAAGCATTAAACACCTCCAGACAGACTAAAATACCTTTAACATAATAATATAGTAACAATAATAATAATAATATTTTGATGTGCATCACAAAGTAGCATCCATTTGTTATTATGAACAATTGTATGTACATTTACGAACCATTGAATGTACCTTTTTAACACAGTAGGCTTTATGGGGATGGTGCATAACTACGGGTTTTACATAAGTCAAACATTCGTCACCTGGAACTGGCTGAATAGCATTTTTAATAGTTTTCTCATTACAAAATTAATGTTCAATGAAAAAAAAAATCCTAGAAAATACAGAAGGGCGAAAAAGGATATAAGAAGTAACTCTACCAACATGATGCAAAATAACATTGTTAAAATGTTTTTGTAAGATTGTTCTAGCATTTTTACCTCTAGAATTTAAAACAATAATGAAAAAGTTAACCATTCAAGAATTATGTTTGGCCTAATCCATTTTAATCAAGAGAGTATTAACTTTTCTTCTCCATATAACTTATATGTAAAAAGAAAAAACTTACCTATGAACTAGAGTGATTATAGAAAACTACCAAAAATGTCATGAAAATCCTTCATTAACTTATAACTTGCCTGACCAGACCTGACCCATTGCTGTCAAGTCAATTCCAACTCATAGTGACCCTATAGGACAGAGTAGAACTGCCCCGTGGAGTTTTCCAGTAGCACCTGGTGGATTTGAACTGCTGACCTTTTGGTTAACACCCATAAAACTTAACCACTATGCCACAAGGGTTTCCATAACTTGCTTACATAGCAGCAAATAGATATTTTGGAAAGAAAACAATGGGACTGTTAACTAGTTCTAGCCTACTTATGTAACATCCCTATGCTTCATGGCCCTGGGTTTTTGGGGATGCTTTTTCAAAATAGTTTTGAACAGGTGTGATATGTCACAAACAAACCTTTCAGTTGTTCATTAAAAAATAGTCTTATCATGTCTTAGGTATGTCAAGCTTTTTTCTTCAGTATTGGAAATACTAGTAATAATACATAATCAGGTATAATGGGATAAAAGATTAAAGCAGTAATGGATACGGTTTTCCTACTTTGGGCTTCATAGAATTTCTCCACTTCTATCCATCTTTTATCTCAGCCAAAGCATTGCAGTCACAATTTTCCCTGATATATTGTGCTTACAGAGTCCATGATTAAGAGATTAAATAACTAATGAGTGGCGCAGCTAAAATTAGAACCAGGTCTGCACATTTTCAAAATATATCCATTTCACTATGAAATAAAAAAATCAATAATTTATGGTGCTATAGTCTAGTTTGTAGTGTTAAAAAAAATTAAGTAGACATTTAAAATTAAAAATTTTCCTCTCTTTTTCTGTCTTTCTTTATAATAGGCAAGGATATCCAGAAAATGAACAAAATGGGGTATGATGTGACATTATTTTGATTGAGATGTTTAGTAAATAACAGGTCCAGAAAAAAGGAAGTAAGGGTCAAGAGCCACAAAAAGAGAGTCTGGGAAAGTAAAAACAAAAATAAGTCCTGTTTTGTTTGCAGAGGAGATAAGGTCAATGAGAAGGCCATCAAAGAATTCATATAAGACATTTGAACCTTTGAATCCAGATAAATTTCTTTCCATCCAAAATTCCAAAATAAAGATTTCATAAAAAAAAAAAAATAAACTGGCAATTACAAAATTAATTTGTTTGAAGAGCACTACTACAACTTCAATGCCATGGCTATCTATTGTGCTACTTCTGCTACATAGCTGTGCATATTTTATTAGGATCTTTATAGGAAAAAAAAATTTTTTCAAGAGTAAAATAGGTGGTTTTTTAACATACTTGATTGAATTTTCACATAATTAACATTATATGATAATGTCCTAAAATGTAAATGCTATAATGTGATGGCATTTTCTTCCAGTCAAGGGTTCCCTTTAAGCAATATTATTATATTTATAAAAATATATACATATGATCATTAAATGTTTTGTTGCAGGGAATTTAGAAGATGTTACACAGAGTCTTCTTAAGTTCCCTGAGGTTACAACAAAAATTCTAGTGGGTGTCATGAGGTAGTAACTATGTGGCCTCAAGTATTCCTACTTGGTTTCAGCCACAGCAACCTTGATTTAATATGTTACAGATTGGCTTCTGGAAACCCTGTTGGTGTAGTGGTTAAGTGCTATGGCTGCTAACCAAAGGGTCAGCAGTTCGAATCCACCAGGAGCTCCTCAGAAACTCTGTGGGGCAGTTCTACTCTGTCCTATAGGGTTGCTAGGAGTCAAAATCGACTCGACGGCACTGGGTCTGGGTTTTTTTATATTGGCTTCTTGATAAGATATAATTCATAAAAACTCATTTTATTAAATGAAATCTCTGGTTGGTGCATATTGTTAATACATTTGGCTACTAACTGAAATGGTGGCAGATTGAGTCCACTCAAAATTACATTAAAAGAAAGACATGGCAATAAACTTCCAAAAATCAGCCATTAAAAACCCTATGGCCCACAGTTCTACCCTGCACATGAGTGGTTGTCATGAGTCGAAGTTGACCCCAGGGCAACAGGTTTTTGCTTTATTTTATTAAATAATCAAGAAAAAGAAAAATTAAAGTAATAACACCAACTGACAGAAACATACGTCTCTTGAATTTAAAATAATTGAGATAAAATTATAAATCTATAGGTGGTAAAAATTTCAAAGCTTTAACTTAAATTGCAAAGTAACTGGACTTAAGAAAGTAGACTATATATACAGTGCTAAAAAAAACTAAACAGTTAAATAACAAACATGACATTCTAGAAATATACGGTTGATAATTCTATCTAGAGCATAAGCTAAAATTAGAGATGTTTCATAGTTTTTCTCTGTGGGACTTTAATATATTCCTTTTGCAATTATTTATTGATTAGCTGCTTTGTGTCAAGCACATTGTGACAAAGTGGGATATATCAGTGTGCAAAATGCCCTCCTAAAGACTATATTTTAGTGGAGAAAAATAGACTTTAAGAAAAAAAAAAGTAAATTACATGTGTTAGGTGGTGTATTAAGTTCCTATAACTGCTAGAACCAGTTACCATAAGCTTGGTAGCTTAAAACAATGCACTTTTATTCTCTTACATTTCTGGAGGCCAGATGTCTGAAATCAGTTTTACTAGGCTAAAATCAGTCGAAATCAACTCAACATTAATGGGTAAGCCAACAAAAAACCAAACCCACTGCCATCAAGTCAATTCCGACTCATAGCGACCCTATAGGACAGAGTAAAACTGCCCCGTAGAGTTTCCAAGGAACACCTGGAGGATTCAAACTGCCAGCCTTTTGGCTAGCAGCCGTAGCACTTAATCACTACACCACCAAGGCTTCCATTAATGGTCAGGGTAGGCTAAAATCAAGGTGTCAGCAGAGATGGTTTCTTCTGGAGATTCTAGAGGAAGAATCCTTTTTCTTACCTTTTCTGGCTTGTATTGAGTCCACCTGCATTCCTTTGCTTTTTGTTCCTACCTCAAATCACTACAATTTCTTGTTTCTGTTGTCAGAACTCCTTCTCTCCTGTATTCAAAACTCAGTCTACTTCCTTTTATAAGGAAACGTGATTACATTAAGCACCCAGCTATATAACCCAGGATAATCTCTCTTATCTCAAGATGCTTATCTTAATCACAGCTGCCATGTTCCGTTTGCCAGATAATGTTACACTAATGGTTCTGGAAATTAAGACTTGGGTATCTTTAGGAACTATTAGAATGGCAAGATAAGTCAGAGAGTGCCTGGAGGGGTTATGTGACGTGTTGTAAGAAAGTCAGTTATTATTTCTCTGAGTGAAATATGGAGAACTTTTTCTGGTTATTGGGTAGAGAAGTGATGTGATTTAACTTCTAACACAGTCACTCTGACTGCTTTGGTAGTATGGCTAAATGTGCAAGAGAGAAAGAGGGGAAACCTGTTAGAGAGATACCGCAGATATCTGAGAAATCCTAGCTGGAACCAGGACAATAGCAGTGATGGTGGTGAGAAATACTCGGATTCTGAATATGTTTTGAAGGTAGTGCTAAAATGATTTGCTGACAGACTGGGTGATATGTAAGAGATAAATTGATACTAAAAGAAAAGTCCAAGATTTTAGACCCAGACTTAGAAGGAATAGACCATAGAAAGATATATTTAAGGTTTAGTTCAGGAATTCACTTTTAGATGTGTTCCTTTGAGATTTCTATTAGGCAAAGACAAGTGGAATTGTAGAGTAGCTACCACTTGACTAGGCTGTAGAGGGAGCAGTCTTCTCAAGAGAGGGCTATGTTTTCCAAAAGTTTGAGAGAAGTAGTGGAGGATATAAGGAATTTAGCTAATAATAACCCAAGACACAGTGTATAGGTTTTAGAAGTTGGGCAGTACTGAAGAAAGGGACAAAATAGAGAACGGACAGATCCTTATGTGGTGTAGAGTGAAGGAGATAAGGTATTGACTTGGAACCACCCTTCATAGTGGAAAAGCAAATTCAGAGCATGAGTTTAAGGAGTTTAGGTAGGGTCATCATATTGGCCATTCTTTCAGTTTGGGAAGTGAAAGGGCACTATTCACAATTACTAGGGTAATGAGCCTAAACTAAATGTCTTAGGCAAGCTGGGACCCATGTTAATCCTAGATTAAATATATCTGGGAAAGTCAGATGTTACTTTGAAGGAATTTTCCCCTTTTGGTCCCTGGTGATGGGGTTAGAAGATATAACAAAGGCACTGTTTTGGTCCCAGAGTGCAGGATTCACTGTTCATCTTCCTTTGGGGTACGACAGACTTATGAGAAGGTTCCCTTTGATGAGTGCTAACTAAATTGAGAAAGCATGGGGAAGCCTGGTTTTAATCCCAGTACATGATCCTAAGTGCTGATCACTATCAGGGAAAGGACAGGATTGCTTAGAGGCAACGTGGCTTCCTCTTGAACACGATTGGTGAACTTGAAGACATCTGTGGACTCAAGGTATGCTTTGTTGAGCTTGGGTATCTCTAGACCCCTGTAGATGTAAGGTGGAAGGCCTAAGGAAAACATGGTCTTATCCCAAAATGTGAACTCTTGGGGAATGCATTATCTCAGGGAATATATCTATCATTAGAGTCTTGCATGTTAGTACATTATACCTCAACATAAAGAATAAAAAGTCCTCAGAACTGGACCAATAAGCCACATCATGATAAATGGAGAAAAGATTGAAGTTGTCAAGGATTTAATTTTACTTGGATCCACAATCAATGTCCACAGAAGCAACAGTCAAGAAATCAAATGTGATATTGCATTGGGCAAATCTGCTGCAAAAGACTCCTTTCAAGTGTTAAAAAGCAAAGATCCAAGCCATGGTGTTTTCAATCGTCTCATGCATGTGAAAGCTGGACAATGAATAAGGAAGACTGAAGAAGAATTGATGTACTGGAATTATGGTGTTGGCAAAAAAATATTGAATATACCATGGACTTCCAGAAGAAAAAATAAATCTGTCTTGGAAGAAGTACAGCCAGAATACTCCTCAAAAGTAAGGATGGCGAGACTTGTTTCATGTACTTTGGACATGTTGTCAGATGGAACCAGTCCCTGGAGAAGGACATCATGCTTGGTAGAGGGCCAGCAAAAAAGAAGAAGACCCTTAAGAGATGGCTTGACACGGTGGCTACAACAATGGGCTCAAACATAGCAATGATTGATAGGATGGCATAGGACAGGGCAGTGTTCCATTGTTTTGCCAGAGTTGCCATGAGTTGGAATGACGTCTAATAACAGCAACAACTTCAGTCTAACCTAGCACTCAAAACATCCACTAAGTTCATAATTTCAGTGACTACATATCTTTTTTTCTAGAAGTTCCATTGGTACTTTTTCAAATCTTCTTGTTCTCTTTTTCATAATGGCCTTTGTTTTCATTATAGTTTGTATTTTCCTTTCGTCTCTTTAATCCTTTTTAAGTGTAAATAGTTTATGGTCCCTTTCAGACTGTTCTGTTATCTCAGGTTCTTGGGGGTGGTGACAGTCCTACTTACTTTGTCTGCCACTCACTGTCTTTAGGGTGAATTGATATCATTTTTTCTTAACGTTTATTGTTAGTTCATTAGCAGCTGGGTTTTGTGTGACTGTATGTTTAGTGGATAGAGGAGCATTTTGGAGAAGGATTAGTTATTGTTGATTGCTATTGTTTTTGCCATATGAGATTCACATGTGACATGAGATGAGGAATTGTCCTTGAGATACATTTTACATTTGTTTCTGCAGGTATCTCAGGGGAGTTTCCTAGGCTTGGTCAAATTTTCTGGGTAGTGTTAATTTTTAGCCCTGGGATTCTTTCAAAATATTCTATACTCTGAATCCACAACACAGTGTGGTTCAAGCTTGTGTTTTCAGTTTCGTATGGGTAGGGATGTCCTGTCAAAAGTGCCTCAAGTGGAGACATGCTTCCCTGCCGCTGCGCTAAGTCAGTTGGGTAGTGGTTTCTAGCTCCCTATTCATTATTCACAGTTTGAATTCACCATTTATAGAGACAGTCTCCTGTATAAGAGCTTCAATTCCAGCTCCTCACCCTTCGTAGGCTTACAGTCAGGTCCCAAATCCTTTGGGAGACAGTAAACCCCAGGACTCTAGATATGAAGGTCAACCTCAAGTACAGCTTCACCCTTGGTTTCCTAACTGCCTCCTCTGCCTCTGAATGTTTTCATCATTTCAGGCACTAAGGAAGGCCCTTTATTTTATTCCAAGAACTCTCTCTCTCCTTCTCTCTCTCTCTGTGTATATGTTTTATAATATTTGGAAGCATGTATGTCTGTAGTGAGTAGACGGGGAGTAAGTAGGTAGGTTTACCAACTAGATGGAATTGGACTTCTCCCTCTGCCCAAACCTGCACTCTCACTTCTTTTTTTCATTTTTAATTCTATTTACTTTGTTGGATGTAGGTGGGAAAGAACTATTTGTTTAAATATATTAAACCAAATATAAGCCTTGCATTCTTAATGATTTCTATTTTACCCAATTCACATTATTTGGGTTTAATTAATACCGTTTCAATGATTTCCAAAACTTTGAAGAGTGATCCTGCATGCGAGTGTTTTCAAGATGATATTTTCAAACAAAGTAAATATTTCCACTATGCAATGCACCAGCATAATAGTCTAATTATTTGGTAATTATATGAATATTCAATAAATCCCCACATGAAACCTAATTAGAACACTTTCTTTCCAAATCCTTGACACATATATATTTTTTTAGCAATTGTATTTTATTAGACTGCTTAAGAAAAAACCATTATCTAAAATTAGTTAAAATCTCTTTTTTTTTAATCAGGGAAGATCTTTATAGAGAAAAATTATTGTGTCATTAAGTATAATGACAAAATACTTTCTTTCCCTTAATTATATTAATTGAACCTTCCAGCTACGTTTTTTTTTTTTTTTTATGTAAGACATAGATGCAGTGCAAAACAACGTTAAATCCTATGGAAAATTTAAATCTTATGGAAACGTTAACTCATGAATTGCAGTTAATTATAAAAAATATTTGACATAGATTCTGTATTTTGAACCCTCTAAAAAATTGTGTAAAACTGGGCCATGCTAAAGCACTTTTTAAGACTCTCTGACTACAAAGATGATAGCAGTCAGAAATTAGTGGGACAAAGTAGAAAGGAAGAAAAAAAAAAAAAAACCTGCAGAACCAGACAACACGAGGGGAAGAGCATGGTGTGGAGAAAAGAGTATAATGCTGTTGTTGTGTGTTGCAGGGCTGACTCCAGCTCAGCTACTGACTCATAGAACAGAGTAGAACTTCCCCGTAGGGTTTCCCAGGTGGTAATCTTTATGGGAGCAGTTCAAACATTTAGCTTGAAAGTTAGGGGCATTAAATGGACAAAGATACATTTCAATACAGTGAGGATAGAGGAGTCACCACCTTTAACCAGCATAAAACTGTACGGATAGACTCTAAATTTAAGTTCACAGAGGCCAAGTTTCAGGTCCATTAGATTATGAGACTGTATTTCTCCAATTCACTATGGTCACACATATGGTATCTACATTTTTTTTTTTTTAATAATAAAGCTTAAAAAAAAAAAAAGCTTAGATTTGTTTATTCCTGATTTTTTATGGTTATCTGTGCTTACACAGTATACTTTCAAGAGAGGTTCATTTTAGTTTATACTCACTGATGTATAGAGGTGTTACTGCCAAAATCTATGATATATTTCCCCTGTGGAAGAACCAAAGAGCACGTACTGTGAGGCTTTGAGTAAAGAATGATTTTCAACACAATTTACGGGAACTGTGATATAAAAAAAATGTATTTTCAGCCACAGATGCACACAATAACTGAATTCCCACAAAGAAATGAAATAAAAATAAAAGTTTTAGTCTAGCCATTTATTTGGCAGAATACAATCCAGATAAACAATTCTTTTTTTTTCTTTTTTTTGCTTTACTGAAATCAGTGAAACCAGATTAAAGACAGCCTGTTACAACCTGAAGTAAAGCGTAATTGAGAATCTTTCACTTAACTAATTTTACAGATTCTCAACATGGAGCACTTGTGGTTCCTAAGGCTTGGTAAATACCAAGTTCTAGTTGTAATAATCAGACTAATAGGCCTAACCCAACAGGTTGAGAATAACCCAACAGCTGAGAATAATGATGGAATTGAACCGGAAGGAGAAAGTGAGAACCAGAGAGCCAGATTTTTGAACTGTTTTAGGAGAAAGTATCCGAACATAATCAAAAGTGATAATGTGAAAGTAGAGTCCTTGGGCGGTGCAGATGGTTAACGTATTCAGCTTCTAATTGAAAGGTTGGAGGTTCAAGTCCCCCCAGAGGATCTACTTTCAAAAAATCAACCGTTGAAAACTCTCTAGAACATGATACTACTCTGACACGGGTGAGGTTGCCATGAGTCAGAATTGACTCAACAGCAGCGGGTAATGTTAGAGCAGCATCCCTCTCTGTTTCAGAAAAAGACCTAAGTGTTTCTTTGGGATGTTTGTATGTTTTTCCTCTCTCTCTCTCTGTCTTCCAAGCTGCTTTTCTTTCTTTAGGAATTATAGAGGGAAGTGAGTACAGAACTGAGAATCGGTCAATTGCCCCGGAGCAGTTTGCATTTTCTCAAATGGCCACAACTAGAGTGTCCATGAGATAAAGAAAATAAGAATTAAGAGCATTAAATGAAAATGCTACCTACATGGGTGGTAGATTCCAACAGGTAGTGGGTTACAACAGGTGAATTATCTCAAATGAAGCACAAACATTAAAAAATTGGGAAGCATGCAGAAATATTTGGCAGAATACAATCCAGATAAACAATTCTTTTTTTTTTTGCTTTACTGAAATCAGTGAAACCAGATTAAAGACAGCCTGTTACAACCTGAAGTAAAGCGTAATTGAGAACCAGACAACATGTGGGGAATAGCATGGTGTGGAGACAAGAGTATAATGCTGTTGTTTGCCAGTTTTATAAATTCATTCTTGACTTAATGTTTTTATTCCTAGTTTTCTGATGATGAGAAATATTTTTAACTATGCAAAATAATGATGGTATAAAGACACAAGTTTTATACACTGGGAAAATACTTCTGGGTTTTTATATATAATCCCAGAACCCAAATAGATATTCCTAAATTCACTTCAAAAAAGAGCTGTACCTTTGAATCATAATCTTGGATATTTATAGCAGATCACATCTCTTCAAAGGATAACAACTATACTAGAAAAAGTCACACCCTGTTTCTCAACAAACATGCTATTGGCATCTAGGACAGAACAGTTCTTCATTTTGTAGAATTCTTCCATGTGTTGAAGGATATCCAACATCCTGGCTTTGGTCTACTAAATATCAGCAGTCATTCAGTAACATAAAATGCCCTCTCAAAACACACACCATATTTCCAAATGCTTCTCTGGGTGGGAAGGCCGGGTTTAGTTTCACCTCTATGAAATACTACCTGGAAAGATCACAGAAAAGAAAGGAGCCTAACTGCCCAGGGTATTAGTGGAGATGTAAAAGAAGAGATTTAAAGACATTAGTCTGTAACATTTAAGGAACAGATAAAATAACTATTTTAGGTCAGTGTTTTTAAAACCGTTTCTCCTCTGTAATTTATTTACTCACCTGATGTTCCAGTGGTTGCCATTTGGTATAATATTTATCTATTGGCTTAGTTAGTCGTTTAATTACAAAAACATGTTTATTGCAAAAAAAAAGAAGAAAAGAAAATTCAAACAGCACCATGTAATACAGTAAAAGTGAAAATCTACCTCAATTTACCGCTTTTCTATTCAACATCCCAGCATGATTTTTTTTACTTCATTTTACTTAACCTTTCTAAGGATCATAAGTCAGGATTTTAAACTCATTTCAAGCTTCAATTCTCTGTGAAAGGAGAAATCTATATGAGAAGTTCAAAGTAATCTTTGATTCCACAGCTAGATTAAACACAACTGAGGAAAGTAACATTTCAAGGAGGTAATGATGCCATTTGTTACGATACTTCCTTCTCCTTCCCCTGAGGCCTTATAACCTTAAACTTGACCTCTCTGGTTTGCGAGAATGGTTTTGTGCAGATACAGTCCAATCCAACATGACAAGCTTGTTTTCAGTTGCTGAGATTTTGTGGTAGGCATGTGCAAGACTGTGTAAAATAGTGAGTGACAGCTCTAAAAATGCTCATTGCCCAAGTGGACAGGCTAAACTTAATGAAACATGGCAAGGGCTGTACCTGCATGATTGCTGCTGCCACCCTCTACACATAATCAATTCTAGTTTGGCCCACATGTCATCCTATCAGGTCTCTATGGGTCAAACTGGGTAATCAGATTCACACCCTAGAAGTTAACAGCTCAAAGGCCTCTTAGGGATCAAGAGTTCCAAATACCTAATTTCATAATTGAAGAAAATAAGATCCAAGTGATGATGTCACTCCATAAACTTATCTATGCTAAGTGTTTATGAGAGAGTGTTAGAGAAAATGTCAAGCAACATATGTGCATTTTGCAATGATTTTCTGAGGATTGTGTATTCAGTTGTATTCCATTTTCATTTATTTAGTTATTTTTCCTGTAAGAGTGTTTGGTCTTGGTCAGGTAAGGAAAGAATCCAGTGGAAAACTGTTGGGAGTAAAAGTGAAGTAAAACAGTGATTGGTCAAAGGAGATAATTTGGATAGAGGGTTCCTTTAGTCATTCTGCATAAGCACTTCATTGAGGTATAGGCCCAACTATGACCCCAATTTATCTAATTAATTATTCTCCCCTCAGGTCTTCAAATCCAAAAAGATAATTTTTATTTAAATAAATATACTGCACATTTTGTAAAAATGCATACATTTAGGGAGTGTATACTAATGTTTAATGCTGTGTACCTGTTAGCCTCACTTCCTTAGAAATACAATGTACAGTTTATAATAAAGGATGCCTCGTTGTTGATCAATAAGAAAAATAATTTAAACCACTTATTAAAGTATTAAGTCTTTAATTACATAGATGACTAAGTCTCATACAGTTAGATAGACTCATTTCATTTTCCTCCAAATAATAACATTCTATTCAAAAACACTAAATGAAATGCTATGTGCAATGGCGTATTCTTTATTAAATCAACTACTTTCCGTTAGAAAGTCCCCCTTGTAGAAAACCTAGACAACATGTTGTCTTGCTTCCTCTTCATTTAAAAACACACATTATTAGGAAAAATGGGTGAGTATTTTCATTGAAACAAACATTTGGTGAAACCTGGAAGCTTTATATGGTCTTCTGTTTTATATAGCTTTGGCACATCCTACCCATTTAAACCACAAATGGTATATATGGAAATTATTTCTTCTATCCTTAGGCATCTATTCTCTTCTTGTTAATAGAATGTCTTAGTGGCTCTGTAGGGAAAACGAAACATTTTCTCAAATAGGATTAAACGGTTATATTCCTCATTGGTTTGGGGCTATAGTAACAGAAGTATCTCTAATAGCACTTAGTGCTTATTAAATACAAGTTGTTGATGATGATTAATATCAGTTCTAGTAGCAGTTAAGCTCTTTTTATCATTATTACATTGCTTGCCTATTTAGCTGTGGGAGGCGTTTATACAATACGGATATGCCAGAAATGTTAATAAATATTGATTTACATGGTACACAAAAAATATGGCGATATTTAAAATTTCAACTGATGATCATTAGTCAATGGGAATATATCATCAATATGCTAATGTTTTGACTCCAAAATGAAAGCTTTCTACTTAAGTAAAGGCAATATGTCAGACCTATATATGAGTTGGTAATACCAAAAAAAAAAAAAAAAAAAGACATTGCTGTCAAGTAGATCCCGACTCATAGCACCTGGTAGGACAGGGTAGAAGTGCCTCATAGGGTGCCTGTAAATCATTACTGAAGCAGACTGCTACATCTTTCCCCTGAGGAGCAGTTGGTAAGTTTGAACCCCCGAACAACTCTTAACCACTGTACCGCCAGGGCTCCTTGGTAATACCCATTGAGACTGAGGCAATTCTAACTCATAGTGACCCTATAGCACAAAGTAGAACTGCCCCATAAGGTTTCCATGGAGCGCATGGTGGATTTGAAACGCCGACCTCTTGGTTAACGGCCATAGCACTTAACCACTACGCCACCAGGGTTTCCTGGTAATACTTAGTGATACATATTCTGAGGGTCATAAATCTCTCTTTCGTGGTTGACGTATGCTAAAGTGATACTACAAAAATGCACTTTTAACTTTTTTTTGTTTTAACACAGTCCAAGTTTCGGTTTTGAGACAGTAACTCCGATGTGCCCCTTACCCTACTATCTGAGCAAATGACCTTGCTTCTATTTTAATATTATGAAACATTCAAACCTACTTGATCACTTTCCTCCATGAAATCTTCCAGATTGTTTGTGTTTCCATACACTCTGCTCCCCCTCCAGTTACAACTGCAAGAAGTGTCACTCCTATCAAATGCTAATCTCTTCCATATGACTCTGGATCCCATCCATTTTTCCTTCTCAAGGATTTTACTCCTTGGTTGATCCTTGTCTCTTATTACATCAATTTATCCATTTCCTTTCTACCAGTTCAGTTAACATAGAAACATTCTAAATCTCTAATCACCCCCCAAAAGTAAAACTTTCCCTTCATCTTACTTCTCATTCCAACGACTGCTGTATTTCTCTGATCCCCTTCAAAGGAAAACCACTTGAAAAAATCACCTACGATCAAAACTTTACTTCCTCTTTATCTTCCATTTTTCTCCTAAGATCATTCCAAAATGACTCCATATTCTCTATTTCCTGGTTGTTGTTGTTGTTGTTGTTGATAGCTGCCCGCAAGTAAACCTCCAACTCATGGCAATCCCATTTGCAGTGAAATACTACCATCCCCACGATCGGTTTAGGATCAGACTGTTATGATTCATAGGGTTTTCACTGGCTGATTTTGGAAGTGGATCACCAGGTCTTCCTTCCTATTCTGTCTTAGTCTGGAAGCTCTGCTGAAATTTGCTCAGCCTCATGCAACACACAAGCCTTTGCTGAGACTGGTGGTGGGTGTTCATGAGGTGTATTGGCCAGGGTTCAAACCTGGATCTCCCACATGGAAGGTGAGATCATTTTACCACTGAACTACCACTGCCCCCACACCTCATAGAGGCTGTTGTTATCGCTTTACATTCTCCAAATCAAACACCTACTTGTCTGATTTTGTCTTTTTTGACCTTATAACAACATTCAACACAGTCGAGACGTCTTCTTGAGCATCATATCCTTTGACTTCAATCCTAGCATTTTCCTGTTTTTTTCTTCTTCTATTTGCACTACTCTTTCTCAAACTTCCTTGCTATCATCTTACATGTCTATTTAACATCTAAGTGATCACGTGCCCCAAAGCCCAGTTATGAGCCCTCTTCTCGTTAACTAAACGTTTTCTCTAGATAATCTAATCAAGAACAATGAGTTTAAATATCTATATACTCCAAAATCTGTATGTCTAGAACCAAAGTCTGTCGACTCAAATCCAGCTTCCCATTTAATTCCTTCCCTGGGCAGACAATATCATCTCACATTTAATAGCACCAAAACAAAATGCTTGATGTTCCACCAAAACCTGCTCCTTCTGCTGTCCTCTTTATCTCAGTAGATGCTACCGCCACTTACTCAGCTGCTCAAGCCAAAACCAAGGATCCAGTCTTAATGCTTCTCTTTCCCTCACTACAGTATTCAATCCAGTAGCAAATCCTTTGACATCAGCTCCAAAATGTATCCTGAAAATAACCCCCTTTCTTTCAATTTTCTACCCAACAGTCAGAGTGTTATGTTTTTGTTTTAAACTTAAGTCAGGTCGTGTCTCCATGCCCACCCTCCAGCTTAGATACTTTACTCCATTGACTGCTTGACACAGAGAATCTCCACGTCACACTTAGAATTTTTACATCTCGCGTAGAATAAACTTTACATCTGGCTTATAAAAGTACCTTTACTTCCCTGGGCACATCGTCTTTCTGTCTTCTTCACGCTCTGCTCTAACCACACTGACCCTCGTTCTGTTTCTTATTTGTATCTTAGCACATTGTAGAAACTCTCCTTTGCACAGAATACTGTTTCATCTTTCTAGAATACATTTTCCTTTAATGTTGTAATATAACCCTTCTTGTCATTTTGTTCCTGGGCTGCAATGCTGACTTTACAGTCTACCTGCACTGGTCATATTCAGGTCTTTTCTCAAATTATTCCTGGAGAGATACCTTCTAACCACTGAATCTAAAACAAAACAAAGCAAAATAAATAAAGAACTCCATCAAAAAACCCTCAGGGGAGGAGGAGCCAAGTTAGAAGAATAGACAGACACTTCCAGCAAGCCCTCTTTACAACAAAGACCCGAAAAAACAAGTGAAACAAGTATATTTGTGACAAGCTGGGAGCCCTGAGCATCAAAGGCAAGCTTAGACAACCAACTGAGGGGTGGGGGAGGAATAGACTTTTCAGAAGTAGAGAGGAGTAACCGGACCTGAATCGCAGGGAGCCCTCAGGCACTATTCCTGGAGTGGCGGCGGCAGTGGCGGCACAATGGTACTAGCATTAGGCCACAGTTTCCTCAGGGAGAAACAGCCAGCCACACAGCCTACTCATGCCTCCGGAACCTGAAGAGATTGGCGCTCTTAGCAAAAGCTAAGTACTTGCGTATATTTTACTGTGACCCCCCACCCCCAAGCCAGCTTCAGCGTCTGAATCCTTGGGCCTGAGATAGACCCTGTGAGCACCTAGAGCCATCCTCCCGGCCTTGGAGAAGGAAAAAATTTGCAACTGAGGGGAAAAGATAATTTGCTAGCTCCATTAACTAGGGGAGCTCAGGACAATAGTGCCTCCTGTCCAGGCATAAACCATCCAGGGACCTTGAGCACCTTTCCCTTCTGCATGGACATGTGTAGGCCAATTTCGGGAGACTAGGCCCTTGTTGGCAGACTCCAACCATTTCAGTTGTGTGGTGGGGAGGTGGGTGTTTGATGTTTGACATTGCATTGCCTATTAAACAAGGTCCTCACCTACCCACATCAGGAACCTAAGGACTGGTAGCTCCACTCAGGTCACCCAGCCACCCGCAACAGGGGTCCAAAGATAAATGGGTGCCCATGGTCCCGCTGCAGAACCCACTCACCTGCATGCTCTAGGGAACAGAGTTGCATTTTCCTCAGAGACAGTTGGGGGTCAGTTCTCAGCCCCCTTCCTTGTTCAGAGCGTGACCCTCTGCTGCAATCAGATACTGGTATATACGCCAATCACCCCTGCACCTCTAAAACTGTAGGACACAGCCTGTACCACACACTTGATGATCAGCTGGAAACCTGAGCTGAATTCATACAGGAAACTGAATGGACTCCTAGACTGATATATCTGATAACAGCTCTAGCCAGTTGGGGATAGGACACCAGAGCTCCAAAGGCGAAAATAATCAAACTAGCTCACTCAAGCAACCCATAGGGACATACTAAAACAAAACAAAGCAAGCAGCTATGACACAGTAAGCAAACATAAACCAATACAATAACTTATAGATGGCTCAGAGACAACAGTCAATATCAAGTCACACAAAGAGACCATGATCACCTCAACAGGCTCTCAAAACAAAGAACCCAGGGATGTTCTAGAGGAAAGTGCATTCCTGGAATTACCAGATGCAGAATGCGAAAGTTTAATATACAGAACCCTTCAAGACATCAGGAAGGAAATGAGGCAATACACAGAACAAGACAAGGAACACACAGATAAAGCAACTGAAGGAATTAGAAAGACTATCCAAGAACATAATGAAAAGTTTAATAAGGTGGAAAAATCCATAGACAGACAGCAATCAGAAATTCAGAAGATTAACAGTAAAATTACAGAAGTAGACAACTCAACAGAAAGTCAGAGGAGCAGAATTGAGCAAGTAGAAGCTAGAATTTCTGAACTCAAACATAAATCATTTGGCACTTATAATCTGAAGAAAAATCAGGTAAAAGAATTAAAAAAAAATGAAGAAAACTTAAGAATCAAGTGGGACTTTATCAACAGAAATAACCTACGAGTGATTGGGGTACCAGAACAGGGAGGGATAACAGAAAATACAGTGAAAATTGTTGAAGGTTTGTTGGCAGAAAACTTCCCTGATATTGTGAAAGATGAGAAGATATCTATACAAGATGCTCATGGAACTCCACAAAAGGTAGATGTAAAAAGAAAGTCACCAAGACATATTATAATCAAACATGCCAAAAGTAAAGATAAAGAGAGAATTATAAGAGCAGCGAGGGATAAATGAAGTCAACTACAAAGGAGAGCCAATAAGAATAAGCTCGGACTACTAGGCAGAAACCATGCAGGCAAGAAGGCAATGGGATGACACATTTAAAAAATTGAAGGAAAAAAATTGCCTGCCAAGAATCATATATCCAGCAAAACTGTCTTTTAAATATGAAGGCAAAATTAAGACATTTCCAGATAAACACACATTGAGGGAAGTCATAAAAACCAAACCAAAACTACAAGAAATACTAAAGGGAGTACTTTGGTTAGAAAATCAGTAATATAGGTATCAACCCAAGACTAGAACACTGGGCAGAGCAACGAGAAGTCAACCTAGACAGGGAAATCGAAAAAAACAAAGCAAGATTATTAAAAAAAAAAAAAAGCCCAACACACGGTAATAGCGATGTTATTATAAAAAAGAAGACAACACTAAAATAATAAAGAGGGACTAAGAACTGTAATCATACACCTTCCATATGGAGAGGAAGATATGGCGATACAAAGAAACAAAAGTTAAATTTAGAAAAATAGGGGCAATAATAAGGTAACCACAAAGGAGACAAGCTATCTTACTCATCAAAATAAAATACAAGGGAAAAATACAGACTCGGCAGAAACAAAATCAACAACAACAAATATGAGGAAAGGACAATATATAAAGAAAATCTACTCAGCACATAAAATCAAGTGGGAAAAAGAAACTGTCAACACACAAAAAAAGACATCAAACTGATAGCTCTAAATTCATACCTACCCGTAATTACATTCACTGTAAATGGATTAAATGCACCAATAAAGAGACACAGAGTGGCAGAATGGATTAAAAAACAAGGTCTGTCTATAACAGATACACCGTAGACTTAGAGACACAAACCAACTAAAACTCAAAGGATGGAAAAAAATATATCAAGCAAACAAAAATCAAAAAAGAGCAGGAGTGGCAATATTAATTTCTGACAAAATAGGCTTTAAAGTTAAATCCATCAGAAAGGATAAGGAAGGACACTATATAACGATTAAAGGGACAATACACTAAGAAGATATAACCATATTAAATATTTACGTACCCAGTGACGGAGCTGCAAGACACATAAAACAAACTCTATCAACGTTGAAAAGTGAGATAGGCAGCTCCACAATAATAGTAGGAGACTTCAACACACCACTTTTGGTGAAGGACAGGACATCCAGAAAGAAGCTCAATAAAGACATGGAAGATCTAAATGCCCCAATCAACCAAATTGACCTCATAGACATATACAGAACACTCCACCCAACAGTAACCAAGTATACTTTCTTTTCTAGTGCACATGGAACATTCTCTAGAATAGATCACATATTAGGTCATAAAGCAAGCCTTAGCAGAATCCAAAACATTGAACTATTACAAAGCATCTTCTCTGACCATAAGGCCATAAAAGTGGAAATCAATAAGAGGAAAAACAGGGAAAAGAAATCAAACAATTGGAAACTGAACAATACCCTGCTCAAAAAAGACTGGATTATAGAAGACATTAAGGATGGAATAAAGAAATTCAGAGACTGCAATGAGAATGAAAACACTTCCTATCAGGACCTTTGGGACACAGCAAAACCGGTGCTCAGAGGCCAATTTATATCAATAAATGCACACATCCAAAAAGAAGAAAGGGCCAAAATCAAAGAATTATCCCTACAACTTGAAAAAACAGAAAGAGAGCAACAAAAGAAACCCACAGGCACCAGAAGAAAACAATTAATAATAATTAGAACCGAACTAAATGAAATAGAAAACAGAAAAACAATGGAAAGAATTAACAAGACCAAAAGCTGGTTTTTTGAAAACATCAACAAAATTGATAAAACACTGGCCAAACCGACAAAAGAAAAACAGGAGAGGAAGGAAATAACCCAAATAAGAAATGAGAGTGGCGATATTACAACAGACCCAACTGAAATTAAAAGAACCATATCAGATTACTATGAAAAACTATACTCAAAGAAATTTGAAAACCTAGAAGAAATGGATGAATCCCTAGAAAATCACTACCTACCTGAACTAACACAAACAGAGGTAGAACAACTAAATAGACCCATAACAAAAGAAGAGATTGAAAAGGTAATCAAAACACTCCCAACAACAACAACAAAAAAGCCCTGGTCCAGATGGCTTCACTGCCAGAGTTCTACCAAACTTTCAGAGAAGAGTTAACACCACTACTACTAAAGGACAAAGTACTACCACACTCATTCTATGAAGCCACCATATCCCTGATGCCAAAACCAGGTAAAGACACCACAAGAAAAGAAAATTATAGACCTATATACCTCATGAATGTAGATGCAAAAATCCTCAACAAAGTTCTAGCCAATAGAATTCAACAACATATCAAAACAATAATTCACCATGACCAAGTGGGATTCATACCAGGTATGCAGGGATGGTTCAACATTAGAAAAACAGTTAATGTAATCCACCACATAAATAAAACAAAAGACAAGAATCACGTGATTTTATCAATTGATGCAAAAAAGGCATTTGACAAAGTTCAACACTCATTCATGATAAAAACTCTCAGCAAAATAGGAATAGAAGGGAAATTCCTCAACATAATAAAGGACATTTATACAAAGCCAACAGCCAACATCACCGTAAATGGAGAGAGCCTGAAAACACTCCCATTGAGATTGGGAACCAGACAAGGATGCCCTTTATCACCGCTCTTATTCAACATTGTGCTGGAAGTCCTAGCCAGAGCAATTAGGCTAAATAAAGAAATAAAAGGCATACAGATTGGCAAGGAAGAAGTAAAGGTATCTCTATTTGCAGATGACATGATCTTATACACAGAAAACCCTAAGGAATCCTCCAGAAAACTACTGAAACTAATAGAAGAGTTCGGCAGAGTATCGGGATACAAGATAAACATACAAAAATCAGTTGGATTCCTCTACACCAACAAAAAGAACATCGAAGAAGAAATCACCAAATCGATGCCATTTTCAGTAGCCCCCAAGAAGATAAAATACTTAGGAATAAACCTTACCAGAGATGTAAAAGGCTTATACAAAGAAAACTACAGTACACTTCTGCAAGAAACCAAAAGAGAGTTACATGAGTTGAAGAACATACCTTGCTCGTGGATAGGAAGACTCAACATTATAAAAATGTCTATTCTACTAAAAGCGATCTATACATTTAATGCAATTCCGTTCCAAATACAAATGAGATTCTTTAATGAGATGGAGAAACAAATCACCGACTTCATATGGAAGGGAAAGAGGCCCCGGATAAATAAGGCATTATTGAAAAAGAAGAACAAAGCGGGAGGCCTTACTTTACCTGATTTTAGAACCTATTATACCGCCACAGTAGTCAAAACCGCCTGGTACTGGTACAACAACAGATACATAGACCAATGGAACAGAAGTGAGAATCCAGACATAAATCCATCCACATATGAGCAGTTGGTATTTGACAAAGGCCCCATAACAGTTAAATGGGGAGAAGACAGTCTTTTTAACAAATGGTGCTGGCAGAACTGGATAACCATCTGAAAAAAAATGAAACAAGACCCGTATCTTACTCTATGCACAAAAACTAGCTCAAAATGGATCAAAGACCTAAATATGAAATCTAAAACAATGAAGATCATGGAAGAGAAAATAGGGACAACGTTAGGAGCCCTAATACATGGCATAAACAGATATATGAGGAAATGTTCACGATCATTAACCATTAGAGAAATGCAGATCAAAACTACAATGAGATTTCATCTCATGCCAACAAGGCTGGCATTAATCCAAAAAACACAAAATAATAAATGTTGGAGAGGCTGTGGAGAGACTGGAACTCTTATATACTGCTGGTGGGGATGTCAAATGGTACAACCACTTTGGAAATCGATTTGTCACTTCCTTAAAAAGTTAGAAATAGAACTGCCATACGACCCAGCAATCCCACTCCTTGGAATATATCCTAGAGAAATAAGAGGCTTTACAGGAACAGATATATGCACACTCATGTTTATTGCAGCACTGTTTACAATAGCAAAAAGATGGAAGCAACCAAGGTGTCCATCAACAGATGAATGGGTGAATAAATTATGGTATATTCACACAGTGGAATACTACGCAGCGATAAAGAACAGTGAGGAATCTGTGAAACATTTCATAACTTGGAGGAACCTGAAAGGCATTATGCTGAGTGAAAATAGTCAGTTGCAAAAGGACAAATATTGTATAAGACCACTATTATAAGAACTTTAGAAATAGTTTAAACTGAGAAGAAATCATTCTTTTGTGGTTACAAGAGGGGGGAGGGAGGGAGGGTGGGAGAGAGGCATTCACTAATTAGATAATAGATAAGAACTACTTTAGGGGAAGGGAATGACAGCACACAATACAGGGGAGGTCAGCACAATTGGACTAAACCAAAAGCAGTTTCCTGAATAAAGTGAATGCTTCAAAGGCCAGCATAGCAGGGGCAGAGGTCTGGAGACCATGGATTCAGGGGACATATAAGTCAATTGGCATAATAAAATCTATTAAGAAAACATTCTGCATTCCACATTGAAGAGGGGTGTCTGGGGTCTTAAACACTAGCAAGCAGCCATCTAAGATGCACCAATTTCTCCCAGCCCACCTGGATCAAAGGAGAATGAAGAACACCAAGGACACAAGGCGATTATGAGCCTAAGAGACAGAAAGGGCCACATGAACCAGAGACCGCATCATCCTGAGACCAGAAGAAGTAGATAGTGCCTGGCTGCAACCAATGACTGCCCTGACAGGGAACACAACAGAGAACCCCTGAGGGAGCAGGAGAGCAGTGGGATGCAGACCCCAAATTCTCATAAGACCAGACTTAATGGTCTGACTGAGACTAGGAGGACCCCGGTGGTTATGGCCCCCAGAACTTTTGTTGGCCCAAGACAGGAACCATTCCAGAAGCCAACTCTTCAGACATGGATTGGACTGGACAATGGGTTGGAGAGGGATGCTGCTGAGGAGTGAGCTTCTTGGATCAGGTGGACACTTGAGTCTATGTTGGCATCTCCTGCCTGGAGGGGAGATGAGAGGGTAGAGGGGGTTAGAAGCTGGCGAAATGGACATGAAAAGAGAGAGTGGAGGGAGAGAGTGGGCTGTCTAATTAGGGGGAGAGTAGTTGGGAGTGTGTAGAAAGGGGTATATGGGTTTTTGTGTGAAAGACTGATCTGATTTGTAAACTTTCACTTAAGTCACAATAAAAATTATATATATATAAAAAAAAAAAACTCAGAATAATTTGGTAGAATTTGGGAAGGTAGTGAAAATAGATGAATGTGTTCAAATTGCTTCTTTATCAAGAAGCTCCTGCTGATATTTTCACCCTATTTCTCCATGAATACATATTTTAAAATATTAGCAAATTGGACAATTGCGTGAATTACTCTGTTTTCTGCACTTCATGCCAGGTACATAGCAAGTACATAGAGATATATTTGTTGAACAACAAAAAGTAAATCAGCTAAGTAAAAGGTACATAATTTGAAATATAAGAACTTGAGTTCAAGTTCAAGGTCTTTGGTCATTCTAGAAATTTGAGCAAGTCTACTATCCTATCTAAGCTTCAGTTTCTTCATCTTTAAATTGGAACGACAATAATAACAATAATTTGTCATCCTTAGAGAAATATTTTGAGTGCTAAATGAGAAAATATATATGAGAACTCTATTAATTATAACAGCCTTTATAAGTACAAATAACATTATTAGGTAAAACATAATAATCTCCTTCATTAAACATGATGTCATGTTTAATGTTTAGTTAAACTGACAGGTTTAGTGTTACAAAGAAGAAATTCAATCCAGAAGTTTTTACTATATAAATTAATACGAAAAAAAAAAAAAAAGAAAGAAAGAAATGGGATCCTGCATTGAACTTTAATTGTTAAGCTAGACTTATATACATATAATCCCTGAAGGCAGTATAGTTAGAGTTTAGAGATAATGAGAAGAAAGCAACAGAAAATACTTTGGCATCATGTTAAGAGGCCAGCAACCATTTAATGGAAGAATGTAGAGAGAGACACTGCATAGCTTCATTACTGGAGCAGGAACATCAAGTGAGGCAGACATCAAGTGAACTGGACTCCCACTTATAGACAACAACTTAAATACATCCCACCATAATGACAGTATGCTGGTTTGGTTTTGTTTTACTCATGTACTCACAGGTTAGAAAGAGAATGGAAAATAAGACAGGGCCGTAAGATTTTTGAAGCTAGAAAGCAGACATAGTAAATACCTCAAAGAATACGAGAAAACAAAATTCTAAGCTAGTAATGGGAAAAACCAAGAATTAATTTGACTAACAATTCCGATCCCCCAAATGCTCAAATATTGGCAGCACCAGGTATCTTTAAAATGGATTATGGAGAGAAGAGGAAACTAAAATAAAAGGCGCTGTTGAAAGCCTGTGTAAGAATAAAAAAGTTTCCCAGATCTCCTTCAGGTAGCCAGACAACTTCCCACTCACCACCCTGGAGGAAGACCGGCCATTTATCAGAGGACCTTTGTTCTTGAGGACGCCTGGCTTATTTAAGACTGGAAGGACTATACTGCAAACACGAGGATTCAGTGAACGTGTGCATACTAGTGGCTGAGACCCGCAGCTCACCCCCAAATCTATTTCATTCAGATTCCAAAACCCTGGCAGCAGAATTCTACTCTCTGGGGAATTTGACCAGCCCAGGAGGTAAGATTCTGATTTTGGACATCACCCCTATGGTGAAACTAGAAGTTGACAAGAATTAGCCTTACATTCATAGATTCCAATCTGCTTTTCAATTTCTCATTCTTAAATAAAAGTAATCAATAAAGATTGCCAGGAATATGAAAGATGGAGACCCAGACAAATAAACAGGCAATAGAGTTTGGAAAAGACTATTGAAAGATTAAAACTTGAAAATAAAAACAATATACCAAGAGATATAAAGGAAGATACTGAATCCAATAGAACAATACAGGATTTTTTTTTTAAAGGAATAAGTTCTTAGAAATTAAAAGTATAAGAACAGAATTGGAAAAAAAAATCAGTACAAAGTTTGCAAGATAAACTTGAGGAACTCACAATAAGAAAAAGAAAAACACAAGAAGAAGAACACTCTGTTCAGGTTATTGGCCTTGTGCTTTAATAGAGACCAAAATAAGAATGGCTTAAACAAATATCTTTGTTACCTAGTGCTGTTGTAACAAAAAATACCACATATGGGTGGCTTTAAAGAACAGAATTTTTTTTTTCCTTTCAGTTCTGCAGGCTAAAAGTCCATTATCAGGGTCTCAGCCATGATGATTGGTTTCTTGGGTGCCTTTCAGCAATCCTTGGCATTCTTCTGCTACCTATAGTTAGATGTATTCACTTCTGTCCTCACTTGGCCTCTTTTTTGCGTGTCTCTGAGTCTATTCTGCTTTTTTTTAAAAAAAAAAAATAAGACATCACTCAATAGTGACTAGGTTTAGGACCCATACTAATATAATTAACATAAGAAAAGAAAATCTCTATTTCCAAACAGGGTTTTATTTACAGGTATCAGGGTTAGAGCTTCCATATTTCCATTTGGGAGATACAATTCAATGCATAACAACAAGATAAATTCATTTTTCCTCAGACACACACAAAAAAGGCCAAGCTGTTAATCAATCCAGTTAATTACCTAGTGACTCAAATTCCTCCTTCTTTTTTCTTGGCTACCTCATTTCCTAGAAATTTCCCCTGAATTATTACCATCAAATGTATATTCCAGCCAGCTGGGAAAGGGAGAAAGGAACAGTGGAAGGTATCCAGCTTCCTTTTAAGAACATTGTAGTACATAACTCTTTCACTCACATACCCATGAGCCAAAACTGAGTCCCATAGCAATGGAAAATACAATCTATAGCCGGGTGTCCATAGCTGTGACAAACTAAAGAAGCTTTTATTATTATTATTTGAAAGAGGCAAGAAAGAGTGGATCATGGGGATAATTAGCATTCTCTGTCATTAAGAGAGAAAAGAGAACAAAATTAGAGGACTATACTAAGAGTTTCAATATTCAGATAATAGAAACTCCCAAGAAAATAGAATAAAACATGAAAAAACCATCACTGTCAAAATTTTTAAATAAAATTTCCCCATTTCCTAGGAAATGAATAAAAATGGACTTACATCAAAGCACATCATTGTGAAATTTTGAAACACTAGTGACAAAGAGAAGATCTTATAAGTTTTAAGAGGGGGGGTAGGGTTCTGAGGGAGAACAGGATATATACAAATGATCAGAAATCAGAATACTTTGAACTTTCCAATAGAAGTCAAAAGAAAAAGAAGCAATGTAGCAAATTCTGAATGAAAAAATTTTCCAAATTAGATCTTTTATCTAGTCAATCTGTGACAAACAAGTTTATAATAAATGTATCTACCGTATGCCTTTGTTGAGAAACATATTAGAGGATACATTCCTCTAAGACAAGACATTAACCAAGAGACAGTAAGAGAGAGAAAAATAGAATCAGGAGACTCAACAAAGAAGAGGTGAAAGGAATACCCAGGATGATGGTAAGAGGAAATTCCAGAATGACAGCTGGGCACCAGGTTTAGAGACAAGTCAATGCAGTTTGGGGCAAGTTAGAAGGATCAGAAAAGCTCCTTTAGCAAGATAAAAATTGAAAGACCTTTCTACATGTCTGCACATACTAAGAGAAAATTTAGGCAATAGTTGAAGATTTTTGGCCTGCATTTAATGATAAGTACATAGAAAAATAAGTGTTTCGAAAACAACAAATAGAAAGCAAAATAATTATTAACCCAGGAAAAACAAAAAGTTGGGCAGGAAAAAAAAAATCATTTAGTTCCAAGTCCAGTTATAAATTGCATTTACATAAACGTAACATTACAATATGACAATTTTGGGATAAGCAGGTTTAGGCAGGATTCTCTTAAGTAGATGACATGGAGAAGGAAAGAATGAAATCTGTATTTTTTTTTTTAGAGGACTTATAATAAAACCAAAAATTTAAAGTTGTCAAGAAGATGGCAGTACAAGCATGTTACTGTAAGATATAAATGAAATTCCGAAATAAGCACCAGAAAAAAATAAAAGTGGTTGTCTATGAGAAGCAGAAAATATTGCCTGGTACGGTGCCGGAAGGTGAGCCCTTCAGGTTGGGTGGCAATCAAAATATTACTGGGGAAGAGCTGCCTCCTCAAAGCAGAGTTGACCTTAATGATGTCGATGGAGTCAAGCCTTTGGGATCTTCGTGTATTAATGTGGTATGACTCAAAATAAGAAACAGCTGTAAACATCCATTAATAATCAGAATGTGGAATGTAGAAAGTATGAATCTAGGAAAGTTGGAAGTTGTCAAAAATGAAATAGATCACATGAAGATCAATAGCCTATGCATTAGTGATCTGATATGGGCCGCATTGCCATTTTGAATTAGACAATCATATTGCCTACTAAGCCAGGAATGACAAATTGAAAAGGAATGGCATTGCAGTCATTATCAAAGCTGTCAATGGTAGGGTAATATCCACATGCCTACAAGAAAGACTGGTTAATATGACTATTATTCAAATTTATGCACCAACTACTAAGGCCAAAGATAAAGAAATTAAAGGTTTTTACCAACATCTACAGTCTGAAATTGATCAAACATGCAAGCAAGATGCATTGGTAATTGCTGGTGACTGGAATAAGAAAGTTGGAGACAAAGAAGGATCAGTAGGTGATAGAAACAATGCCAGATATAGCATGACAGAATTTCACAAGATCAATGACTTCATTGCAAATACATAACATAACAACAACATAAACAGAGACAATACCCATGGACCTCACCAGATGGAATATACAGGAATAAAATCGACTACATCTGTAGAAAGAGACGATGGAAAAGCACAACGTCACCAGTCAAAACAAGGCCAGGGGCTGACTGTGGAACAGACAATCAATAGATCATATGCAAATTCAAATCAAAGCAGACGAAAATTATGCAAGTCCACAAGAGCCAGAGTAAGACCTTGAGTATATCCCAGCTGAATTCAGAAATGATCTCAAGAATAGATTTGACACATTGACACTAATGACTGAAGACCAGGCGAGTTATGGAATGACATCAAGGACATCATACATGAAGAAAGCAAGAGGTAATTAAAAAGACAGGAAAAAAAGAGAATATCAAAATGGATGTCAGAAAAGACTCTGAAACTTGCTCTTGAAATTAGAGTAGCTAAAGCAAAAGGAAGAAATAATGAAGTAAAAGATCCGAACAGACGATTTCAAAGGGCAGCTTGAGAAGACAAAGTATTATAATGACATGTGCAAAGACCTGGAGATAGAAAACTAAAAGGGAAGAACACACTTGGTATTTCTCAAACTGAAAGGACTGAAAAAAAGATTCAAGTCTCAAATTGCAATTTTGAAGGGTTCTGTGGGCAAAATACTGAACAATGCAGGAAGCATCAAAAGAAGATAGTAGGAACAGACAGAGTCATTATGCCAAAAAGAGTTGGCCAATGTTCAGTTATTTCAGGAGGTGGCATATGATCAAGAACTAAAGGTACTGATTGAAAAAGTCCAAGCTGCCTGACGACACTGGTGAAAAACAAGACTCCAGGAACTGACGGAATACCGACTGAGATGTTTCAACAAACGTATGCAGCACTGGAGGTGCTTACTCATCCATGCCAAGAAATTTGGCAGATAGCTACCTGGCTAACCAACTGGAAGAGATCCATATTTCACACATTCCAAAGAAAGGTGATCCAACAGGATGAAAAAATTTTCAAACAATATCATTAGTATCACACACAAGTAAATTTTTGCCAAAAATCATTCAAAAGCAGTTGCAGCAGTACATGGACAGGGAACTGCCAGAAAGTCAAGCTGGATTGAGAAGACGTGAAATGAGGGATATCATTGCTAATGTCAGTTGGACCCTGGCTGAAAGCAGAGAATACCAGAAAGATTTTTACCTGTGTTTCACTGACTATGCAAAGGCATTTGACTGTGTGGATCATAACAAATTATGGATAACATTGGGAAGAATGGGAATTCCAGAACAATTAGTTGTGCTCATGAGGAACCTGTACTTAGACTAAGAGGTAGTCGTGCGAACAGAACAAGGGGATACTGGCTGGTTTAAAGTCAGGAGAGGTGTGCTTCAGGGTTCTAACCTTTCACCATACTTGTTCAATCTGTATGCTGAGCAAATAATCTGAGTAGCTGAACTATATAAAGAAGAACAGGGCATCAGGATTGGAGGAAGACTCATTAACAACCCGCATTATGCAGATGACACAACCTCGCTTGCTGAAAGTGAAGAGGACTTGGAGCACTTACCAATGAAGATCAAAGACTACAGCCTTCACTATGGATTACACCTCAAAATAAAGAAAACTAAAATCCTCACAAATTGACCAGTAAGTGACATCATGGTAAATGGAGAAAAATTAAAGTTGTCAACGATTTCATTTTACCTGGATCCACAACGAATATCCATGAAAGTGACAGTCAAGAAATAAAACGACATATTGCATTGGGCATTGGGCAAATCTACTGTAAAAGACCTCTTTAAAGTGTTAAAAAAAAAAAACAAACAAAGATGTCATTTTAAGGACTAAGGTGTGCCTGACACAAGTCATGGTGTTTTCAATCACCTCATATACATTCGAAAGCTGGATGATGAATAAGGAAGACCGAAGAAGAATTGACACCTTTGAATCATGGTGTCGGTGAAGAATATCAAATATACCACAAACTTCAAAAGAAAGAACAAATCCGTCTTGGAAAAAATATAGCCAGAAGGCTCCTTAGAGGCAAGGATGGTGAGACTTTATCTCACATACTCTGGAGATGTTATCAGGAGGGACCAGTCCCTGGAGAAGGACATCTTGCTTGGTAAAGTGGAGGGTCAGCAAAAGAGAGGAAGACCCTCAATGAGATGGATTGACAGTGGCTGCAGCAATTGGCTCAAGGATAACAAGGATTGTGAGGATGGTGCAGAACTGGGCAGTGTTTTGTTCTGCTGTAAATGGGGTCACTATGAGTTGGAACCAACTCCAGGGCACCTAACAACAGCAACATGAGAAGGGTAGAAGAGGGGAATACTTTCTGAAATCACTTTTATTAAATAATTAAAACTCTTTGCCATGGACTGGATTCTAACTCATAGTGACCCTGTAGGACAGAGTAGAGCTGCCCCATTGGGTGTCCAGGGAAAGGCTGGTGAATTCAAACTCCTGACCTTTTGTTTAGCAGCCAAGCTGTTAACCATTATGCCTCCAGTGCTCTCTTAAATATTTAGTGGTTATGAAATATGCTAAAGTACAAAGAATATCCCATAATCCAGTATGAGACAGAGTGTTACCATTAACTTTAAATTTCTGTCCCTTCCCAAATTAGAATGTGTGCTCCTGACCTCACATCTTTTCCTTGTCTTCAGAAGTAGTGAGCCTTCTGAATGGTGTTTCTCATGTGCTGCTTTTTCCCCTAAACAATATATTATGTAATTTTGCATGTTTATCATAAATGTTATATCTCTTTATATGAAAGAAATGATTAAAATGAAGGGAAGGAGAGTAAGAGGTAAGAGGGAAGGGACAGAGGGAGGGAGGGAGAGAGGGAATGAGGAAGGAAAGGAGAAAAACGAAAGAAAAGAAAGACAAAAAGAAGAAAAGGGAGTAAGATAGAGATGAGGAGAGAGGAAAAGAAGAAGCGAGGGAGGGAGAGAAGAAAGAAAGTAAGAAGAGGGGGAAAAGAGAGGGAAGGAGAGAGGGAAAGGAAGAAAGAATATCTGGTGTACTTGAAAGAATTGAGGGGAGGTTTATATTTATGAAGAAAGATTAATCAAATTATGATAGAAAACAGTAAAACAGGCAGTTATTAAACTAAGGGAAATCAGTAAGTTGTACAAGAAAGGAAATAGATCATACCACCTGACACAGCTGAGTGTATTATAATATTGTGTAATCATATTAAGGCAATCATTGATTATTGACGGAACTAAAAATTGTAACTTGACAACATGGAAAGAGGAGAGGTGTGTATGTGCCGCCTGGGAGGAAAGCACAGGAGAGTAAATTCTCTTCTTCCACAGGAGAAGGCAATAATGCCTAAAACAGCCAAAAAAAAAAAAAATAGCAGCACAAGCATGTTCTTAGAAGCGTGTAGATAAATATCAAATGGAACACTGTTGCTAGTTGCCATCGAGTCAGGCCTGACTCATGGCGATTCCATGTGTGCCGAGAACTGCCACATAGGGTTTTCAGTGCTGTGACTTTTCAGAAGCGGATTGCCAGGCCTGTCTTCTGAGGCACCTCTGAGTCATTTCAAACTGCTGACCTTTCAGCTAATAGTGCTTAATTGTTTATGCTACCTAGGGACTGCAAACGGAACCCTAAAGAAGTTTAAAATGTTTACTTCTGGGAGTAGAGGAAATTATTGTGGGAAAGGGGAAGAGATTATTGTTAATTTTTATGTTTTAACCAAGCAGAATTAAGTGAACTTTTATACTATGTGCACATGTAACGTTTATGATTTTAGTCTTTCTTTAGTGTATATAACATTGAATTCAGAAATTAGTTCACACTGCATGTGAAATTGCTTCTTCAAACACCTTTCTTTTTCTTTCCCTCCTTCCTTCCTTCCTTCCTTCCTCCCTTCCTTGCTTCTTTCCTTTCTTCCTTCCTATATCTCACAATTTATGGAATTTTTATTTATATTTGGATAGATCCAATTAAAATTATTGTTTAGCACATGTTAAACTCTGAATTACTAAATAATTAGGGTGAGCCTTAGAATCGTTTAATGAGGAGTTAGGGCTGTTTTCAGAATAGATATTCTGAAGGATGAGTGAGCTACATCCTTTTGGAATTAGTCCAGAAGATGGGAAGCTGGTTCAGTAAAATGAATGGAGCCAGCCTTTTCTAGTCTATTTCCAGAGTGTACCTTTTCTTGGGTAGTTCAGACAAGAGTTTTCATGGAAGTGATCTCCATCCAAACTGGTGGGGAAATCCCATTTGACATTTCTTACCTGTAGACCACTGCCATATGGTCCTTACTTCCTTCTTGCTTTATACCTTCTCTTTCCACCCACACACAAATAGACACAATAGCAAATTCAATCAGCCGTGACTAGAAAATATTCACACTCAAAACAAATTGGTGAGAGTCCCTTAGCCTGAGTCTGTTTTGTTTTTCAAAGAAAGGAAGAAAAAAAGAGGGGGGCAGGGCTTGGAGAGCAGAGTGGGTAGGCTACATCCCAATAAAATCAATCAAAGGCTGCTCGATACTGAATAATCTTCCTTCGTGCTTGTTTCCCTTTTGTCTTTTGTCTAATTGGAAGCTGGGTATCTCCACCACTTCACTGTTTCTCAGGAGACTAATTAGAAGCCAACATGGCTCCGAATTAGAGTAAGTACAACAGTTGCCAGTGACGTCTGTGTTTTGCAGGTGTCACTGCCAAGTGCCAATGCTATCCAATATTTGCTCACCACTGCTCACATGGGACCAAACCCACGCTTAATAAGACAGGCTCTGCATTGTCATGACATATGTGCAATAATATTCCCTGAGCTTAAGCCCCAGAAGCATGGCTATTTAGCTAACATAGTCTTCTGCTATAATCATAGCAGTTTTTCTTCCAGCAGTAAAAGTCTCACCGACTACAGTTAGGCATTTTCTGCTTTCCAATTACTTGCTGATGCTATGCCAAGTATAGAGTCATATTTTCATGTATCATTAAACAAATGCAGTTGTGATTCCCAAACAGGTTTCAGTTTGGGCTAAACTACATCCATTAAAGCTCTCATGAATGGCGCACCCTTCAGCTTACAGTTTCTTTTTACTCATAAATATTTAAACTGCGCAGATGATACCTCAGCTTCCCAGCAAGTGCTGCATTAGCGGGGCAATCTTTAAAGCATAAAACTTTGCAGCAAGAGAAAACCAGAAAGGGAGAAAGGAGTTGCACTACTGGCAAAAAAACAAATTAGGATCCTATTAATTTATTATTTCCAAGAAATAATCTATTTCTCTTTTCTGTAAATACAAAAGTAATCATTGAAAAGATGTGTATACCAATGATAGTATATTTAACATTGTGCTGGGTATAAGGATTTATGTTGAAATATGGACAATATTCTTCTTTCTAAATACTTGACTTGTGGTCAGTAACAATGAGAAAAAAAATCAAAGCAAAGTCTAATTATAAGAGTGAAGTGAAAGGGTAAGTCTAATGCTATGTTTCTGTTAAGTAAAGTTTGAGGTAAAATCAAGGCTGTTTTACACAGAAGGTTAACTGCCTTGGTCGAATTAGTCAGGGAGCATTTGGTTGCAATGAACCAAAATCCATTGGAGCTAGCCTAAGTGAAGGAGAGTTTATTTTAGGAGCACAGATTTAGACTATAGAGCCCAACAACAGAAAGTCATGGGGCAGCAGCTCTCTCCAGCTCTTTCCCCCAGACTGGAGCCTCAAGGTGGCCATGCTCTTGCTTACCCCTTCCTTCTGCTCTTTTCCACTCTCTTGTCTTGCAGATGTTCCTTTGCGAAGTTCTTAGTTTCTGTTTCCTCATAATTGCAGCTTACTAAAGGTTGGGGTGAACATTGGACCAACTGTACCCATAACTTTATATGATGCTACACTTCCTGGCACATCACGTGAAAAATAGTTTTTGTGAAAGATGATTGAGTCAGCCTGAATCAGGTACCCAACCCAGTCCAGCTGCCTGGTACTAACACAGATTTCTAGATTTAGATGCATCAGCTACTGGAAAATTCCAAGGAAACAGTGTGGAGGAGGAGGAGATGCAACACGTGTCTACTAACTATTCTTTAGAAAAACTTACAAGAGTTGAAAATTTGGGACCAAATAGGGATTTTTTGTTTTCAAAATAATAAGTGACTTATATTTCAGATTGGAATTTACAAATTTCATTCATATACACTATCATATATAATCTTTATGACATCCTTGTGATACATGGAATAAAAGTGGCACATCCTGGTTTAACAAATGAGTGTACTGAAGTTTGGCGAATTTGCAGCAGAGTGGCTTTTAGATAAATAATTTGGGTACGACCTCTTGAAGCATTTTCAAGCGTACCTATATGTTTCAAACAACACCAGCAACTTTAAACCAAATTTTTATAAGATCTTATTGATTTGGGTTTTATGAACAAAGAAGAAAATAGCATCAGCTATCCATCCCCTCATCCTCCCATCCCTGGTCTCCATAGAAGATTCTTTCAAAGAATTGGTGTTGGCAGAAATGTGACTAAAGATTGCCGTGATAAAATAGTTGTTGAAGGTATAATTGCTTTCTAATTGGAGAGTTTAATTCATTCATATTAATGTATGTACTGATAAGATTGGACTTACTTGTGACATTTTGTGACTTTTTTTGGTATATGCCATGCTTTTTCCTTCCTCATTCCTTCATTTCTGCCTTTTCTTGTGTTAAATAGATATATTCAAGTGTACCATTTTAACCCCCTTGTTTTTTTAACTGAGTATTTTTAAAATGAATTTCTTAGTGATTGCCTTTGTTGTTGTTGTTGTGTGCCACTGAGTCAGCTTCAACTACACAGCAACCGTGTATGACAGAGCAGAAAGGCTCCACAGAGTTCTGCTGGAATCTCTACAGGAGCAGAATTAAACGCCAAGTTTTTTCTCCCATGGAGCTGCTGCTGCGTTTATACCACCAACCTTTTGGTTAACAGCTGAGCACTTCAACTATTGTGCAACCAGGGCTCTTTAGTGTTGCCCTAGGAATCACTAAAATACTGGCATCTTAATTCTAACATTCTAGTTTAGATGAATACTAACTTAATTTTAATAGTATACAAAATTTTTGCTCCCATAAGGTTCTGGTCCCACCCTTCCTTTATGGCTGTTATTGTCACAAATCACATCTTTATACATTGTGTGGTCATAAAGAATATTTGCAATATTGCTTTATAAAGCTGTCTTTTAAATTAAATGGGAAAATATTATATACAAACAATACAGTTATAACGTCTTCTATACGTACCTATGTACTTAATTTACCAGTGCTCTTCATTTTTTCATATGGTTGCAAGTTACTATCTAGTATCTTTTTAATTCATCCTGAATGAAGCCCTTTCATATTTTTTGTAGGTCAGGTCTATAGCAATAAATTGTCTCAGAGTTTGTTTTTTTGGAAATGTTTTAATTTCTCCATTTTTGAAGAATAACTTTGCTGATATAGAATTATTTTGACAGTCTTTTTCTTTCAGCACTTTTAATATGCCATCCCACTGCTTTCTTGCCTCCACAGTTTCAGGAGAGAAATCACGTACTAATTTTATTGAGGCTTACTTGTACATAATGAATTATTTCTCTCTTGCTGCTTTCAATATTCTCTCTGTTTTAAGAAAATTTGATTATGATGTGTCTAGATGTTAACCTCTTTGAGTTTATCCTAGTTGGAGTATGTTGAATTTCTTGAATGTGTAATGTGTTTTCATCAATTTGGGGAAATTTTCATCCATAATTTCTTCAAATATTCTTTCTTTCCCTGTCTCTCTCTTTCCTCTTCCCTGGACTCTCACTATTCATGTGTTGATAAGCTTGATAGCGTCCCACATGTCTCTGAGGAACTTTATTTTTCTTCATTCTTTTTCTTTCTGCTCTTCAGACTTGATAATTTCAATTGCTCTATCTTCATATGTGTTGGCTCTTTTTTCCAAATCCTTAAAATTGCTATTAATTCTCTCTAGTGATTTTTTTTTTAAATTTCGGTCATTGTATTTTTCTACTTCAGAATTTCTACTTGGGTCTATTTTATAATTTCTAGCTTTTCATTGATATTCTTTATTGGAAAAGCATTGTCCTAATACTTTAGTTCTTTTAGACATGGTCTTTTATATGGCCTTTGAACATACATAAAATAGATGACTTAATGTCTTTGTCTAGTAAGTCCAGCATCTATACTCCATCAGTGACAGCATCTATTGCTCTTTTGCATATTTATAGGCCATATTTACTGTTTCTTTGTATGTCTCCATTTTTTTTTTTTTTTTTTTTGGTTAAATACTGGACTTTCAAAATAATATAATGTAGAAACACTTGAAATGGAACGCTTCATTCTTCTTAGGGTTTGTTGTTTTTGTTTGGTGACATTTCTGAGCTAATTCTCTAAAGTTTGTATTCTTTTTTCATGTAATCACAGAAATCTTTGCTAGGTTAGCTTAGTGGCCAGATAATGCTCGGTCAGAGATCTCACCGATTCCTGAAAACAATAAGCCTTACTGTCTTTGCTGAGTGACTCTGTGTGACTTTTTTGGGTGAATGCCTTCAACACTCAACTAGGCAATTTATAATTTCACCTCAGCTTTCACTATCTGCTTGAACAGAGCTTTAAGATAAGGCAGACATAAAAGCTTAGGACCTTTTCATGTCTTTCATGAGCATGTGCACTGTTATGAGTATCTGCACAGCCCTACACATGCACATGGCATTCCAGATTCCCAGGAATATGCTGGAAATTTCTATACCCCTCTACAGAGACATCATTTCACAGCTTTCCTTTTCAGACTTTTTAAATAACCCGTTGTTTGTGCCAACGGTTATCTATCACCTCAGGCAGCCATGATATTAAACAATTTCTTCTGATTGTTTTTGACAAATGTCCACAGAGAAAACATTGCCTGCACTAGGTCAAATAAAGACAGCCGTGCAAATGGGGTCTCCTAGGGAAGCAACAGGTAGGTCAAATAATGACAATTCTTTAGACGTGGGGCTTTGAAGGAGCTTCAAGGCTTCGCCCCTTCAGTGGATGCCAGGTTGATGGTTTTCACATCATTTGAACTTTTGGCTTATAAGGTTCCTGAGGAGCTGGGATTGGGGGGATGAGAATAGGGCAAGTTAAAAGGCCACAAAGCTCACAGTTCTTACCAAGATTCAACCATTTTTCTTGAATAAATACTCCCAGGATTTTGTCAAGCCATTTGGAAAATTACTAATGTTCTCACTGCTTTTACGGAGATTATTTTCAGAGGTCGTTATTCTGCCATTTTACCTAACGTCTACAGTTTTCATTGTACAGATTTTGCACATATTTTGTTAAGCTTATCTCTAAGTATTTCATGTTCTTTCATACTTTTTTAAATGACATTTTATTAAATTTTCATCTTCTAATTGCTTAGAAGTCCAATTAGTTCTTGTATATTGACTTTGAATTCTGTGATGTTGCTAAACTTACTTAATAGTACTGGTTGCTTTTTTTTTTTTTTTTTTTGACTTATTGCACTGGCTAGAACCTCCAAAACAAGTACTTTGCCCCACAAATTCTAATTTCTCTGGCTTTTTCAAGAGATTATCTTTGTTAACTCAACAAAATTGTCCACCTCTGAAAAGGTGGACACAGCAGTTTGGAAATTTCCTAAAGATAGAAATCCTAGATATTGACAGTACTAACTTCATGGCTTTCTTTTACTCAAGGATCATCTCCTGTGATGTGTGTTGCTCAGTGTCTGAAAATGTTGCTTACCTATATTTTATTCAGTTTTCTAGTTGTTCATGCTGATGAGTAATTCCATACATTCTACTCTGTCACAGCCAAAAGAAGAATTCACAGTCCTTATACATATCTCTACATAGGACTTTGACCTTTCTTTTTAAGAAAGAGATTAATGCATTATATAAAAATGCAAATATCTAAAACTATACAGAAACTCTATTTGTTCGTTTTGAATCCATCCAACTGTCATCAAAAGAAATCATTATAAATTTTCTGTTATTGTTGTTGTAATTGCTGTCATGGCATCATGCTGACTCATGGTGACGCCATGCATAACAGAACAAAACACTGCCCAGTCCTGCACCATCTTCATGATAGTTGGTATGTTTGAGTCCATTGTTGTGATCATTGTGTCGTTGATGGCTTACATTGTGTTTGCGGGCCATCCACTTTAACGAACATAATGTTCTTCTCCAGAAATCTGTTCTTCCTGATGGTGCATTCAAAATAAGTGTGTCAAAGTTTCAGACAATATTCTGTGATCTACAGGATATTCATTGGCTAATTTTTGGAAGTAGATTGCTAGGCCTTTTTCTTAGTCTGTTTTACTACGGGAACTCTGCTGAAACTTGTCCACTGTATATAACCTTGCTGGTATCTGAAATACCCGTGGCATAGCTTCCAGAACAATAGCAATATGCAAGTCATTACAGTATAACAAACTGACAGAAGAGTGGTGGATACGTTTTCTAAGAACATAAAATGTTGCATTGATAAAGACAACTTTAATAAAGAGCTAAAATGGAAATTGGATCAAAAATTGTAACATTTTTAAAGTGAAATGCATTAAGTAATTCAGCTATAATTTCAAGGTATCGAAACAATTACTCAGTTAATTAGCTCTAAATAAGGAACAGCTGTTTGATGTAATATACTAATTTTATTACATTTAGAGAAAGTAATTCTTCTGATTAGCAGAAATAGAACAGGGCATTTTATCTAGCACAGGAAATGAAAACCATGCAGCTACAATACTGCTATCTTCCCTTGAAAAACCTGCTTTGTCACTAGTTTAAGAATTATAATTTTATTATAATTGCTGTCTCTTTTTTAAAGAGCTGGTACTTTTGTTTTATATTTTATAATAGTAATCATTTAACAACAATTATTTAGAGCTCTCTACAATTAATTAATCTCTAAAACAGTTAAATTAAGTACACATCTCTTTGTAATAATAAGCAAGCTTTCCTTCAATGTCCTTTCCAGTATCACTCTCAGAAATTTGCTTCCTGAAAGACTACTGCTAAGGGTTGTCTTATATGAAATGACCATCTAGGCCATCAAATTGCAAGTAGTAAAAGATGACCTGACCTACATATATATTTTTTTTTCTTTAAAAAATTTGATGTTCCAGATCCACAGTGAAAAATATAGTCAAGTACACTTCAGTGGTTAGATATTATAAATTATTTATTGTACATGGGGCAAAAAAAATCTGGGATTAAATTAGCTAATAGAGGTTTATTTTACTCTTTTTTAGGTGCCAACTCTTTATGAAGCATGTTAAAGTTAAAGCAATATGAGTGGTTAATGTTTGTTCATTTAGTATCTTCAATAGGCAGAATTCACTACTCTATTTTCTCCAGATGGTCATGCAAAGTGACCTTGGCTTTCTAATTCTATCCATTGAAAGCCTGTTTTACTCCCTCTATGTCTAAGTATCTTTGGCTTACATTCCACCTTCTACATTGCCCATACCTGTTATGTAGATATAGTGCCTTCTTCCCTGCAATCATATCTTGACCTGTCATTTTTATTCAGCTTCTTGAATCACTTTCTATTTTTCTTACTTTCCCTAAGCCTATCACCTGTTATTTAATTTCTCTAGGACTGGAAAACCCCTGAGATCTACCATGAAAGAATTTTTGTAAATCTTTTCTATATGTGTAGCTACATTTCTGTGCTGTAAGTTAAACTTGGCCTTCCCTAGGATGCTTTACTATCCTCACAGTCATCAAATTAAACTGTTCCTTGCCGCATTTCATATAATGAAGTTTTCATAAGCATCGCAAAGGTAACATATCCAAAGCACAAATCGTTATTACTCCCTCCCAGTTTGTATCCCATTCCTTCAAAACTGCTTGCTCCGAAATTAAGCTAGTGGGTCTCAAATTTTTTGATCTTAGGGCCTTTTATGCCTTTTAAACCAATGAGGACTCCAAAGAGCTTTTGCTTATGCAGGCTAATGCTATCTTATTGAATTACAAAATAAAATTAAAAAAAAATTAACACAAGAATACACACACTAACATTATATTGGCTGACTCATTGGGTCTCAAACATTTTGATCTCAGGGCCATTTTAAACTTTGTAAATGACTGAGAACTCCAAAGAGCTAAAATACACAAAAAAATTCTTTTTATTTCCATCTCCTTTACTTTCTTTTCCTTTTATTTTACTCTGTGTGATCTGATAAAATATCACTTATAAAAAGCAATAATTTATTCTAAGTTTAATTTTTTTTCTCCTAGAATGTGTCTTTACAGATAGCCAAAGATTTTAAATATGTCCATGGCCTTCCATCAACATATGGTTTTGTTCAGAAATTGTTCATATTGGGATAGGATTTTGCACATCCAGGAAACCCTGGTAATGTAGTGGTTAAGAGTTATAGCTGCTAACCAAAAGGTCATCAGCTTGAATCCACCAGGCGCTCCTTGGAAACCCTATGGGGCAGTTCTACTCTGTCCTATATGGTCACTATGAGTCGGAATCGACTCCCCGGCAATGGGATTGGTTTGGTTTTTTGTACAGCCAACCAAAAATTTTCTCTACAGTTATTTTTAAGCCAAACAACATGTTTGGCATGACTCCAAGGATCCATTAAGGTAAAAAAGACTCATCACAAAGTCACTAGGAATGATTCAAATTCAGAAGGTCAGTCAAAAAAACCCCACATTTTTAAAATAAAATCTGTGAGTTTGCTTCCCTACTACGGAAGTAGTTGACAAATCCAAATGAGTAGAGTAACAAGAGAAAAAAAAAATGGAAATGATTTTCAAAGCATTTTACATTCCAGGTGATAAAGCCTTTTCCACTTTAGAGTAGGAATTCTTTAAGATTATTTGAGAGGAAAAAAAGCGTGGAATCAGTATATTTCAAACTTAGATGAGTCACAGGGAAATTATTAAGGCTCTTTGGTTCTACAACTTGAGTTGATATTATAAGCTTTATGATAAACCTTAATATTTTAAGTGTTGTTAGTAAAAGTATTCTGCTGTTAATAAGATTGTTTTATTGTAAGAATCAGTCATACTTTATTTATGTGACATACTGAATTAGATAATTAGAAACTTTATATGTCCCTCCATCTGCCTACTGTCCAGATTCCATTTATTTTGTATCCTAACCACTCAGTGTTTTAATACTTTTTTTTCTAGAATCTGATGTGTATAAAATGAGAGTAATCTTTGTTGCTCAACGGCTATAAAGGGTAATTTGAACATTTGTTAAGAATTTTGAAATGTTGTAAAACAGTGGTTTTTGCATGGTATGCATTAATATTTAATCACATGAAAATTATATTATCTTCATGAATGCTATTATATGCTGAATCTTGTGGATAAAAACACAGCATGTGACTCTGATTTAAATCATTGTAATCCATTATTGTGGTTATACCAAACCAAAAACAAACCCGTTGCCCTTGAGTTGATTCTGACCCATAGTGACACTAAAGGACAGAGTAGAACTGTCCCATAGGGCTTCCAAGGAGTGCCTGGTGGATTTGAACTGCTGACTTTTTGGTTAGCAGCTGTAGCTTTTATCTACTACACCACCAGGGTTTCCATTGTTGTTATATAAAAAAAAAAAAAAAAAATTGCTGCCCAGTCGATTCCGACTCATAGCAACCATATAGAACAGAGTAGAACTGCCCCCATAGAGTTTCCAAGGAGCAGGGCTGGTGGATTTGAATTGCATACCTTTTGGTTAGCATTTAAGCTCTTAACCACTGTGGCACCAGAGCTCCATATACATATATAAAATATAGCAGTTTCTGTTTCAACATTTTTTACATGTACAATTCAGGGACATTAACTACATTCATTATGTTGTGCATCTGTGAGACAAAGAACTCTATTTGATCTTTGTCTTTTGTTCCTGAAAGATAGTATTTGGAATTCCCTGGTGATCAATTACCTTTATTACGTAAAACCTCCAGACTGCACCTGAAAATGTGTGCAAATGAATGGGGACTACACAGTCTACTGTTGACAACTAATCTCAATAAGGAAAGGGGGTATAATTCAATCATGCATATTCATAGTTTTCAATTGATTACAACTAGGCATTAAGGTCCCAAACATAACTATGGAATGAAACCAATAAAAAGCTTTAAACACAGAAGTTCAGAGGCTTCATGTTTGCTGAAAGACTTTGATGCACGTAAAAGGATGGAAAGTCCATTGGGACACGGAAGCCAGGCACTGGGAACTCTCCCAGATCACATATCCCTTTGTTTGTAAGCTTTTTGGGTTAAATTAAAGTTGTTGTAGTGCGTATACCCCTTTTAGTAAGTTCTGTGAGCCATTCTAGCAAGTTATTGAACTCAGAGTGGGGAGCGAGAGCCAGCAGGGGCTGGTGTTTGCCTATTTGGAATTCAGAAAGACAAAGTCCTTCTAATTTGTGAACTCTGATTAAGCTTGGGGTGGCTAATTCAGAGAAGGTCTATACAAAGAGGTGATCTGCGTACTTTTAACTTGTGTGTTTGGACCTAACTCTGGGTGGCTGGGGTCAGAGAAAGTGCCACAAGGGATAATGAAGTAGGAAAGTGGATGTCTCAGTCACCTAATGCTGCTCTAACAGAAATACCACCAGTAGATGACCTAAACAAAGAGAAATTATTTTCTAACAGTCTAGTAGGCCAGAAGTCCAAATTCAGGGCATCAGTTCCAGGGGAAGGCTTTCTCCCTCTGTTGGCTCTGGGGGGAGATCCTTCTCATCAATTTTTCCCTGGACTAGAAGCTTCTCCACACAGGAGCCCTGGGTCCAAAGATGTGCTCTACTCCCAGCACTGCTTTCTTGGTGGTATGAGATCACCCTACCTCTCTGCCCACTTTTCTCTTTTATATCTCAAAAGAGATATACGTTAAGACACTATCTAATCTTGCAGATATCATCAATATAGCTGCTGTTAATCCATCTCATTAACATCATAGTGATAGCATTACAACACATAGGGAAATCACATCAGATGACAAAATGGTAGACAATCATGCAATACAGGAATCACAGCCTAGCCAACTTGATACATATATTTTTGAGAGACACAACTCAATCCATAACAGTGGGGATATGTGTGATCTTAGCATTTTGGGAATCAGCCTTATGTCAATTTTTTCTTTACCCAGCAACCATCAACACTATCCATTTCAAATTTTTTCCATTACCCTTAATAGAAATTTAGTGTCTCCTAAGTTTTTTTTAAGCAATGACTCCCTCTTTGCACCTCCCTCTCACTCTTGGTAATCACTAATGAACTTTGGTCTCTATACATTTGCATATTCCAGATATTTCATGTGTATAGGATCATACAATATTTGTCCTTTTGTGCAACACTTATTTTACTAATGTTTTCAAGGCTTAGCAGTGTTGTGGTATATATCAGGACTTCATTTCTTTTTTATGGTTGAGTAATATTCCATTGAAGCCCTGGTGGTGAAGTGCTTAAGGGCTTGGCTACAAACCAAAAGATTGACAGTTTGAATCCACAAGCCACTCCTTCAAAACAAAACCCTGTGGGGCAGCTCTACGCTGCCCTATAGCATCACTATCAGTCAGCATCAACTAGAAGGTAATGCTTTTTTTTCCTTTTTTTTAATATTCTATTGTGTATACATATCACACTTTGTTTATCTATTCATATGTTGATGGACATATAGGTTGTTTCCACCTTTTTGCTACTGTGAATAGTGCTGCAAAGACCAAGTATCTGTTTTTATTCCTACTTTCAATTCTTTTGGGTATACACCTAGGAGTGGAATTGCAAGGTCATATGGTAATTCTAAGTTTAACTTTCTGAGGAACCACCAAACTATTTTTCACAGTGGTGCATCATTTTACAACCTCACCAGCGATGGATGAATGTTCCAATTTCTCCGCGTCTACACCAACACCCCGCCATGTGTCTGTCAGTTTGTCTTACTGTCGACTTGCATGTTGGTGTGATATTGGAAGCTTTGCCATGTGTATTTGAAATATCTGCAGGGTCACCATTGGTGGACAGGTTTCAGCTGAGTTTCCAGACTAAGACAGGCTAGGAAGAAGGATCTGGCAGTCTTACTTCTAAAAAAAATTGCCCAGCTAAAACCTTATGGATAGCAGCAAAATATAGTCTGATATACTGCTGGAAAATGAGCCCCTCAGGCTGGAAGGTAGTCAAAAAATGACTGAGGAAGAGCTGCCCCCTCATAGTAGAGTTGACCTTAATAATGTGGATGGAGTCAAGTTTTCAGGATCTTGAAACTTGCTGTAAACAACCGCTAATAATAGGAAAGTGAAATGTATGAAGCATGAATCTAGGAAAATTGGAAGTCATCAAGAATGAAATGGAATGGATAAGGATAGAAATTCTAGGTATTAGTGAGTTGAAATGGGCTGGTGTTGGCCATTTTGAATCAGACAATCATATGGTCTGCTATGTCAGGAAAGACAAATTGAAGAGGAATGGCATCATGTTCATCCTCAAAAAGAACATTTCAAGATTTATTCTGAAGTACAGCTCTGTCAATGATAGGAAAGTATCCATACTCCTACAGGGAAGACCAGTTAATACAACTATTATTCAAATTTACATGCCAAAGATGATGAAATTGAAGATTTTTGCCAACTTTTGTAAGACTAAGGGCTTCTTCATTGCAAATACCTTTTTTGCCAATGTAAATGACAACTATACACGTGGACCTCACCAGATAGAAAACATAGGAATTAAGTTGACTACATTCGTGGAAAAGAAGATGGAAAACTCAATATTATCAGTCAGTACAAGACTGGGGCTGACTGTGGAACAGACTATCAATTGCTCATAAGCAACTTCAAGTTGAAGTTGAAGAGAATTTGAACAAGTCCACAAAAACCAAAATAAGACCTTCAGTATATTCCACCTGAGTTTAGAGATGATCTCCTGAACAGATTTGACTCGTTGAACACTAATAACTGAAGACCAGACGAGTTGTGGAATGACATCAAGGACATCATACATGAAGAAAACAAGAGGTCGTTAAAGACAGGAAAGAAAGAAAAGACCAAAGTGGATGTCAGAAGAGAATCTGAAAGTTGTACTTGAACATAGAGCAGCTAAAGCTAAAGGAAGAAATGATGAAGTAAAAGAGTTTAACAGATTTCAAAAGATGACTCAAGAAGACAATGTAAAGTATTATAATGAAATGTGCAAAGACATGAAGTTAGAATACCAAAAGGGAAGACCATGCTTTGCATTTCTCGAGCTGAAAACTGAAGAAAATATTCATGCTTTGAGTTGCAATACTGAAGCATTCTACAGGGAAAATATTAAATGACTCAGGAAACATCAAAGCAAGAAGGAAGGAATACAGAGAGTCATCGTCCCCAAAAGAATCTGTCGACATTCAGTCACTTCAGGAGATAGCATATGATCAAGAACTAAGGTACTAAAGGAAGAGGTCCAGGTTACACTGAAGGCATTGGGGAAAAACAAGTCTCCAGGAATTGAGGGAATATCATTGAGTTGTTCCAACAAACAGACGCAAGAACTGGAAGTGCTTACTCATCTATGCCAAGAAATTTGGAAGACAGCTACTCAGCTAACAGACTGGAAGACATCCATATTTGTACTCATTCCCAAGAAAGGTGATGCATCAGAATGTAGAAATTATTGAACAATATCATTAATATCACATGCAAGTAAAATTTTGCTGAAGATCATTCAAAAGCAATTGCAGTGGTACATCGACAGGGAACTGCTAGACATTTAGCCTGGATTCAGAAGAGGATGTGGAACAGAGGATATGATTGCTTATGTCAAATGGATCTTGGCTGAAAGCAGAGAATACCAGAAAGAAAGGTGTTTACCTATGTTTTATTGACTATGCAAAAGCATTCGACTGTGTGGATCTCAAGAAATTATGGCTAACATTGCAAAGACTGGGAATTCCAGAACACTTAATTTTTTTTTTTACTTGTGCTCATGAGGAACTGGCACTTAGAGGCAGTCATTCAAACAGAACAAGAGAATACTGTGTGGTTTAATGTCAAAAAAATGTGTGCTTCAGGATTATATACTTTCACCATATTTATTCAATCTGTATGCTGAGAAAACAATCAGAGAAGCTAGACTATATGAAGAACGCAGCATCAAGATTGGTGGAAGACTCATTAACAATCTGCAATATGCAGATGACACAACAAAGCTTGCTGAAAGTGAAGAAGATCTGAAGCACTTACTGATGAAGTTCAAAGTCCACAGTGTTCAGCAGGGATTCAACATAAAGAAAACAAAAACCTCATAACCAAACCAATAAGCAACACATGAAAAACAAAGAAAACACTGAAGTTATCAAGGACTTCATTTTACTGGGATACACAATTAAGACCCATGGAAGTAGCAGTCAAGAAATCAAAGGACCATTGCATTGGGCAAATCTGCAAAAGACCTCTTTAAAGTGTTAAAAGGCAAAGATGTCACCTTGAAGGCTAAGGTGTTTTCAATTACCTCATATGCATGTGAAAGCTGTACAGTGAATAAGGAAGATGGAATAAGAATTGATGCCTTTGAATTGTGGTGATGGCAAAGAATATTGAATATACCATGGACTTCCAGAATAACAGACAAATCTGTCTTGGAAGAAGTATAGCCATAGTGCTCCTTGGAAGAGAGGATGGCAAGACTTCATCTCACGTACTTTAGACATGTTATCAGGAGGGATCAGTACCTGGCTTGGTAAAGTACAGGGTCAGTTAAAAAGAGGAAGACCCTTGACGAGAGGGATTAACACGGTGGCTGCAACAATGGGCTCAACCACAACAACGATCGTGAGGATGGCACAGGATTGGTCAGTATTTTGTTCTGTTGTACATAGGGTTGCTATGAGTCGGAACTGACAAGATGGCTCCTAACAACACCACCACCAACACCTTTTGTTTTCCATTTTATTGATCATAGCCTTCCTAGTTTGGGTGAAGTAATATCTTATTATGGTTTTGATTTATATTTCCCTAATTACTAATGATGTGGAGCATCTTTTTTATGTGCTTATTGGCCATTTGTATATGTTCTTTGGTGAAATGTCCATTGAAGTCCATGTCCATTTCTTGATTAGTTTGTCTTTTTGTTGCTAAGTTGTAGGAATTCTTTATATATTTTGGATAACAAATTCTTATCTGACATAAGTTCTCCCAAATTTTGTCCCAGTCTGTAGGTTGTCTCTTCTCAGTGTTGATTGCCTTTTGATTAATATTTTGTAAAAATTTTGATGACATACAATTCATCTATTTTGTCTTTTTGATCACGGTTTCAGTGTTATATCTAAAATTCCATTATTAAAAATCAGATCCTGAAACATTACTGCTATGTTTTTTCCTAAGAATTTTATTTTTAGTCTCTTAACTTTGTAATTATAGCATGTAGAATTTCTTGAACTTTTGCTATGTATTTTAAACACTTTCTATATGTTATTTGTAAGAGGTTAAGCAGCCACAGGGAGAATACAGTTATTATCTTCTGTTCACAGATGGCGTTTAGAGGAATAAAGTCCCTGGACTAACAGAACAGAATTGAAACCCTTGACTCTCTAACATGGACATTTACTACTACGGCAGAGATGCGAGTGGCGTATCTAGGGTATTGCACCGGCCTTGGGCACGTAGAGCAGTCTCTGTTAACTGGTACAGCCCAACATCCTTCCTCAAGCACGGTAATGTGTTAATTAAAAGATTCACAAGCTTGACTTGTATTTTTGAGCATATATTATGGTTATCTAAATGAGTGGCATCAGACTTTTAGACAGGTGTTCTATTTCAGTGCTTGCCATAGGTGCTATTTTCCGTAGATGTGCCACTGCTTAAACAGAGTTAAAGGAAACTGCTCAGTGGTGCCACACACCCAGGGCCAGCACAATACCTGCCATATTCTAGTTAAGCCTTTGCTGATGGAGCAAATTAGTGTGGAGCTTATATACGGTGAGAGTTAAGCAAGACTTCCCATTTTAACTCTGAATCATTTGTTTTCTAAGACTTAGAATGCTCAGATTTGTAGATTTATGCATTTACATAGAATTTTGTGGTATATTAAGCAAATCAAATACTACTAGCATAATATAAGATGTTGGGATAAGGAAGAATGAATGAATGAATATATCAGTGAATAGATAATAAAGTTATATGCAGTAGGAGTTGCTATTTTTCTCAGTGATGTTAGGTTAGAGGGTTCGAGATACATGCTTAGACAAAACATTCATCCCTTAAAACATTAGAGAAGCATAACTAGTCATTGTAAAAACCTAATCAATCATTAGGTATTTCACATGCACTCTAGTGGTATTAGATTTCTGCATTTTGGTGAAACTCATTTGTAATTTTTCCTAAGTAGCAGTTATCTGAAAATAAAGATAATTCTTTCCTGAAAAATTAAGGTGTTATTCCTTCAAATAGGTTTTATTCTGAGATCAGTGAATGCAAAAACAATGTTTAGTGTGGATAATTAATTGAAGTATTTTAATGCATATATGATTATGTCATTATAGTTGAAAAATATATAATTAAAATAATTTATTCTAACACTTTCTTTCAAATGTAGACCTTGATATTCTGAAGAAAAGTGGGCTCTAGTTCATTACATAAGTAAAGCATTATATAAGCAATATATATATATATATATATATATATACACATATATTTTAAGGAAAGTGTTTCATGTTCTAAATACAATGTAAAATCACTTGGTTTTATAGTAAATCACAGACTTCCCCATTAAAATTTATTTTTTGTAGGTCTTTGGGAAAAGTAATATCTGATTTGCTTTTGAAGTGAAAGAATTGATAAAACAATTTGAAATCACTACATATTATACCTAGAAGTATGGATATCATTTATATCAGATTCAAATAAAAATGTTAGTTTAAAGGACAAAATGCAATTCAGTAGAATAGCTTTGGTTATTTGCCTTTGCCTCAGTTAAAATGAACTTTGCAGAAGTGTAAAATGAAGCCAGGAACAAGCACATGGCTTAAGGGCACGGGCGATAACAGAACCATCTGTTGGCACACAAGATGTGTGTATTCTTTCGGTGGCATGGCTTTGGTGGCTGTGTGTGGTGCCCTTAAGGTAGTGTTGCTCAATTCTCAATCAAACCCATATGGACAGTCACTACCACTGCAGCGATTGTTTGACTTTTCCAAACTGTTAACAGTCACTTTTCATATTGCTTATAAAAATGGTAATTTAACATGTTTATTCAGCCAGTCAGTCTCAAGGTTGACTGACCAAGATTGCAGAGAATTTATTTACCTTAAATCCATATTTCCTAACTCAAGATGTGGTCAGAATTTTTAAAAAGCTATATAGCCTGCAAGCAGACATCTTATCATCCCTTAGAGCCTACTTGTGGGAAATATGTCCAAATTTTAAGGCTAAATGGTACATTCATAAATCACTAAGCAGCATTGTGGGAGCTTAAATGTCTTCTCTTTGAAAAGAGTTAGTCAGGTTTACCCACAAGACAAGACAGTGTCTGTACCTTCATTATCACCAGGGCAAGCAAAGCTTGATGGCTGAGAGCATGAATTTCAGCTGACAGCCTGGGTTCCTGGACCACTCTGCCTGTGTGTATTTTAGGGGTTGGAGCTCTTCGTCTTTCATTGCCTCAGTTTCCTCACCTATAAAATGGAGATGAAAATAATTTTTACCTTTAAAGGGTTTGTTGTGAAGACTGAGCTAATATATATCAAGTACATAACTGGAATCTAAACTAATAACTATGCAAGTGTAAATTTTTTAAGTAAATTGATATTTTTCCTCAGGTTTACTGTCTTCTGGAAGGCCCAGACAGAAAATAAGGAAATGTTCTACAAGGGGAGCTTTATGTTTATGATTACAGTCCTCTAGATACTGCTATGTGGAAGTGCTATAATGACCTCTGTTTTACTGGTAAAGAGATTGCCTGGACTTGAATCCTAGATTGACAATTAAAAGCAGCATTTTCTTGGGAAATTTACTTAACCACTTGGTGTTTTAATTTCTTCATCAATGAAGTCAGAACTAACTAACTCTCTAACTCTCCTTGAGGATTAATTAACACATATAAAACGCTTGGAACATTATCTGGCATGTAGGAAATACTCTATAAAGGATATTCTTTTCAAACAAACAGAATGTAAGGCAGATGGTTTGGATGGCGCTAAGTGGTAAGGGGTGAAAAGAAGTAAAGAACTGGTAATGATATAAAATTAATCAGTGATAACCAGAAAGTCAGAGGATGCTACATAATGACAGATAGAGGGAAGAGGTTGAGTGATGGTAATCAGGAGTCTAAACTTTTAAAACTTCACTTGATGATAATAACTAATAATGAATAACAAAAGAACTTGTGAGTTTTAATTTTTTTTTTTCTTTAACAAAGTATATCTGTATTTAGAGCTCTCAATTTAGTTTACTCATTTCTCTCTTTGAATTGTGGTTTCATATTTTTATCACTACACTTTTCTACAATTTCTATGATTTAGTTCTTTGATATCTTGGAGATCTCTAAGGTTTGAAAGAATAAAAAAAATTGATGCACATAATAAGAGTGGGGCATATAATAAATGGAAGATTATTATCTACTTTACCTGTATAGCCAGAAAAGCATAGTATCATTACATTATTGACACTAAGATATGAATATATAAGTTGGTCGTCTACCTGTTTTTGTTGTTGTTGTTGTGCTGTGGTGGTTCGCAAGTTGCTGTGATGCTGGAAGCTGTATTACTGGGATTTCGAATTCCAGCAAGTTTACCCATGGTAGAAGGGAACTTCTAGACTAAGGCAGGCTAGTAAGAAAAAACGGGTGATCTACTTGCAAAAACTAGCCAACGAAAATCTTACAGATCACAGTAGAACATTGTCCAACTCGTTTACTTTGGACAGGCCATCAGGAAGGATCACTCATTGGAGGGAGATGTCATTTTTGGTGAAGTAGAAGGTTAGCAAGATGTGGTACACTTTATCTCCAAAGATGGGTTCTAACATGCCAAGGATCGTGAGGATGATGCAGGACTGAGTACTATTTCATTCTTTTGCACCTAAGGTTTCCTTAAGTTGAATTTGACTTGATGGTGCTATCTGTCTATTGATTTCTCTCTGTCTCTCTCTCTCTCTTTCTCTACCTACCTATCTATCTATATTGAGATAGTTCAAGTAAGATATAAAGTCCTGCCTAGCTCCGGTGTATACACACACACACAGAAATCAATGCCTTTCTGTATAAAGAAAAATCAAATTGATACATAGAGAAAAACACATTGTATTTCATAAATTAAAAACATATTGAAAACCTGAAGACACAGCGTAGTTCAAAACCAACCATCCAAACAACAAACGAATAAAAAAAGATTTGATATAAACTCGTAGAAAGGAGGCATATAGAAAAAAAATGGTGATATGGAGAGAATATTGGAAGATATGTGAATGGAAAGGTAATTTTTTGAGGGAATAGCTAAAATATATACATAATTCATGTTGCTCCAAACAAAGAAGTGGGAATTTATCTCATCATATGTTTCATGTCTTGAATCCAATTCACTGTGCATCAAAAACCATTTCCCTAAATTCAATTATAAATCGATTATTTTAATACTTTGTGATGTGATAAGTTGAAGTTGTCAAAAATTTCTAAATTGTTCAAATAAGTTCTGTTCTCAAGTCTAGATCATTTCTCATTTCAAAATTCTAATAATATACTAACCACTATATTGTGTTGCTCAAAAGTAGCATATAATGCTCTGAAATTAATAGTTTTTCTTGTCATACTTTTTATTTGGACATTTTGGAGTATTACGAACATGGCCCCACATCTTTGGCACCCTACTATTCAAGAGCAGAGAAAAATTGCCCCTGGCAAGCTTTGCCCAAATGTCAAATTCACAAGCAAACTATCTGAGTTGTTTGAGTCACTAAGTTTTGGGACAGTTGGTTGCACAGCACGAGATAACTGATACACATTTTGTTATCTGGAAGCGGAACAGTTTCATAATTGTGAGGCAGGTGGAAGCCAGAAGGGCCTTGAGGAGAGTATTAGTTAAAGCCAAAAGAGCCCTTAGGAGGCATTTGGTGAGGGCTTAAAGAAAATGAGAAAAATGTTATTGAAAGTTGGAGAAAGTAGAATCATTATATAGTGATGGAAATGTTGGCAAAACTGCATCTCACAATAATGTGGAAAATATACCTAATGAGCTCAATGATCTAGAAGAATATTGAAAGTTACCTGTGGTTTTGTTTTGCTAGCAATGATAAAAATGTGAGAGGGCTACAAGATGAGGGAATGTACTATTAAACCTTCCTATATAAGAGAAAAATTTAAAATAATAAATATTCTGAGGCCTAAAATCTAAATCAGGGTGTGAATATGAGATATTTTGTTAAGATTTGATCTGGTACCTCATAAGCCCTTCCAGGCAGACAAAAAAGTCTGAAAGTACCTGAAAGGCATGTCTTGCAAATCTTCTTCATTAATGAATGGAGCTTCTAAATACCCAAAGGACATTGTCCCACAGCAGCTTCACAGGAAGATCAGAGCAAGAAGGGCTTATCTCAAAAAGACCTGTAGTTGCGGTACTTGTTTAGTATAGGACCATAATGATATTCACACTGGTTGTTGTTGTTAGGTATCACCGAGTTGGTTTCCACTCACAGGAAATCTATGTACAACAGAACAAAACACTGTCTGGTCCTGCACCATTCTCACAATTGTCACTATGTTTGAGCCCATTGTTGTAGTCACTGTGTCAATCCATCTTGTCAAGGGTCTTTCTCTTTTTCACTGACCCTCCACCTTACCAACCTGTCCTTCTCCAGGGGCTGGTCCCTCCTGATAACATGTCCAAAGTAGGTGAGACCAAGTCTCAACATCCTCTCTTCCAAGGAGTACTATGGATATATTTCTTCCAAGACAGATTTTTTTTTTTTTTTTTGGCAGTTCATAGCATATTCAATATTCTTCACCAACACCATAATTCAATGGCATCAATTCTTCTTTGATCTTCCTTATTCACAGTCCAGCTTTCACATGCATGTGAGGTGATTGAAAATATTATGGCTTAGGCCAGGTGCACTTTAGTCCTCAAAGTGATATCGTTGTTTTTCAATGCTTTAAAGATGTCTTTTGCAGCAGATTTGCCCAATGCAATGCATCATTTGATTTCTTGACTGCTGCTTCCATGGGCGTTGATTGTGGATCCAAGTGAAATGAAATGCTTGACAACTTCAGCCTTTTCTCCAATTATCATGATGTTGCTTATTCATCCAGTTGCAAAAGTTTTTGCTTTCTCTGTGTTGAGGTGCAGTCCATACTGAAGACTGTAGTCTTTAATCTTCATCAGTAAGTGCTTTAAGTTCTCGGTGCTTCAGCAAGCAAGGTTATGTCATCTGCATATTGCAGATTGTAAATGAGCCTTCCACCAATCATGATGATGCATTCTTCATATAGTCCAGCTTCTTGGGTTATTTGGTCTGCATACAGATTGAATAAGTGTGATGAAAATACACAACCCTAACTCCTGCCTTCCCTGATTCTCAGCCACACAGTATTCTCTTGTTCTGTTTGAATGACTGCCTCTTGGCTTATGTACAGGCTCTGAATGAACACAATTAAGTGTTCTGGAATTCCTGTTCTCTAGGTTATCCATGATTTGTTATGATCCACAGAGCTGAATGCCTTTGCCTAGTTAATAAAAACACAGGTAAATGTCTTTCTGGTATTCTCTGCTTTCAGCCAAGATCCATCTGACATCCCTTGTTCCATGTCCTCTTCTGAACCTGGCTTGAATTTCTGGCTGTTCCCAGTTGATGTACTGCAACAGTCATTTTTGAATTATCATCAGCAAAATTTTGCTTGCGTGTGATATTAATGATATTGTTTTATAATTTCCACATTCTGTTGGATCACCTTTCTTTGGAATGGGCACAAATATGGATCTCTTCCAGTCCATTGGTCAGGTAGCTGTCTTCCAAATTTCTTGGCATAGATGAGTGAACACCTCCAGTATTGCATCCCTTTATTACAACTGGAGGCTTGAATTTTTTTTTTTCAGTTATTTCAGCTTGAGAAATGCCAAGGGTGTGCTTCCCTTTTGGATTTCTAACTCCAGGTCTTTGCACATTTTATTATAATACTTTGTCTTCTTTAATCATCCTTTGAAATCTTCTGTTAAGCTTTTTAACTCATCATTTCTTCTGTTTACTCTAGCTACCCTACGCTCAAGAGTGTCAGAGTCTCTTCTGACATCCATTTTGGTACTTTCATTACAATTATTTTTTTTTTTTGGTACCAAATTGGTGTTTATTCATTTATTCATTATTATACTTTAGATGAAGTTTTACAGAGCAAATTAGTTTCTCATTAAACAATTAATACACATATTGTTTTGTGACATTGGTTGCCAATCCCATGACATGTCAACACTCTCCCCTTCTTGAACTTGGGTTCCCCATTACCAATTTTCCTGCCCCCTCCTTCCTTCTTGTCCTTAACCCTAGGCTGGTGTACCCATTTAGTCTCATTTTGCTTTATGGGCCTGTCTAATCTTTGGTTGAAGAGTGAAACTCAGGCGTGACTTCAGTACTGAGTTCAAAGGGTGTTCAGGTGCCATATTCTCAGGGTTTTTCAGTCTCTGTCAGACTAGTAAGTCTGGCCTTTTTTTGCGAGTTAGAATTTTGTTCTGTATTTTTCTTCTTCTCTCTCTAGGACCCTCTATTGTTATCACTGTCAAAGCAGTCAGTGGTGGTAGCCAGGAACCATCTAGTTGTGCTAGACTCAGTCTGGTGGAGGCTGTGGTAGTTATGGTCAATTAGTCCTCTGGACCAATCTTTCCCTTGTGTCTTCAGTTTTCTTTTCTCTCTCTTGTTCCACATGGAATGGGACCAGTGGAGTTTCTTACATGGCCACTCACAAGTTTTTAATCCCCTAGATGCTACTCACCAAAGTAGGTTGTAGAACATTTTCTTTATAAACTGTGTTATGCCTATTGGGCTAGACGTACCCTGAGACAATTGTCTACAACCCTCAGCCCAGTAGTTGGGTCGCTCAGGGAGTTTGGATGTGCCTAGCTTCCACGAACTTGCATTGGGAAAGTTGTGCTGACTTCCCCAGTAATGTGTACTGTCCTACCCTTCACCAAACTTACCACTTATGTATTGTCTAGTTGGTGTTTTTCTCTCCCACCTCTTCTGCCTAGTAACCATGAAAGATTATTTCTTTGTATGTGTAACCTTTTCATGAGTTTTTATAATAGTGGTCTCATACAGTATTTGTCCTTTTGTGATCACTCAGGTATGGTGCAGCAGGCTGGGTCCCGTCGGGGGGAGGGGGAAGGATTGGTCATTTATGGCACAAACTGGGCTAAGTGGGGCCTGGGGACACTGCAGGTTGTGTTTTGGAGGGTGGGTTGGTGCCACTAGTGGGTGCAACTCTTGACATGTGATGCAGATAGACAGGAGGGAGGGAGAGGATGTGAAGTGCATAGTTAAGTGGGTAAGTGAAAGAAAAGAGAGAAACAGAAGAAAAAAGAAGCAAAAAAAGAAAAAATTGAGGAGAAAAAGAAATAAAATGGTGGTATGGTAGGATTTGGTGGTTGGATGTGGGGCAGTCCTAACATGGCTGTGTGCCCATAGCTCTCTAGCTTAGCAGTGTGGCTCAGACTGTGGAGAAGAGCATGAGGTGGTGCTAGGTGGTCCAGAAAAAAGAAGGGAAAGAGAGAGAAAAAAAACCCAATAAACAAAAATAAAATAAAAACAACAACACAAAAATAAATAAATATGATGGTGGGGGAGTCGGCCACTGGGGCAGGGAAGAATCGGTATGGCAGTGAGCTGACGTCTCTCAGGCTGAGTGGCACAGCACAGCCTGTCAGGAAGGGGCTGAGGCAAAGGAGGGCTTAGGTGGGAAAGAGAAAGAAAAGGAAGGAGGGGAAAGATAAAGAAAAAGAAAAATATGGCACTGAGGGAGCTGGCCTGTGAGGGCGGTGCATACCTGGGAAGGCCATGTGCCAGAGGCTCTCCAGTTGAGCAGTACAGCATATTCCACCAAGAAGTGGAAGGCTAGGTGGCTGGGAGAAAGGAAAGAAAGGAAGATAGAGAGAAAGAGATGAAACAACACAAAAGAATAACAGAAAATAAATAAATACATAAAAAATAAAAGGTACCGAGGGAGCCAGTTGGTGACGGCAGCACAGCTCTCGGGGAGGTGGCGCACCAGCGACTCTCCAGCTGAGTGGTGCAGCATGGCCCCTTTGAGAAGGGGCAGGAGCAGGGCACAGGGCTAGATGGGCAAGAGAGAGGAAAAGAAGAAAAGAGAGAAGAAACTGAAAAAAAGGAAAGAAAAAAAAGAACAATGCAAACAAATCAAGAAAGGAAAGGAAAGAAGGGAGAGAGAAGCCACAAAAAAAAAGCCAAAGAAAAAAAAATAATAACAAAACAAACAAAAATGTTGCTGAAGGGGCTGGCTAGTGGGGGGTGGGGTAGACCTGGGCAGGAGTGAGCCGGTGTCTCTCCGGCAGAGTGACCGTAGCTCACTAGAAAGCAGGGGAGGCCACATAGAGGAAAGAAGAGTGGGGGGAGGAAGCATGTATCTCTGGCTACCGAGTGCTCTGTCTCCTGTTGGGAGCTCCTCGAAGTTGCCTTCTCATACTTCCTGATCCTGGTCCTTGGCGGTATAGTTCAACATGGCACAGTCATGTCTTGTTAGCTGATAGGGGACCTCCACTCTGTAGCTCTCTTTGTTCCTGTTCTTTGTCAGTTTCTTATCCCACTCGTTGCTTGATCAAGTTCGTAATTCCTTCATTTGATGCTTAGGGTTCCAGAATTGATGTTTTTATCAGTTTTCCTTAGTTTTTTTGGGTCTTTGCTGCAGATGGATGGCATGGTGCTTCTGTCTATAACATCACGTTGGCCGACATTGCTTTGAACATGTAGATATTGACCTGTAAGCTTTCCATTTCATTTCTGATGACTTCCAGTTTTCCTTTATTGGTATTTTGTACATTCCACAAACTGATTACTTAATAATGGTTGTTTGTTACATCTCATTTTGAGTCATACCACATCAGCAAATGAAGGTCCAAAAGCATTTACTCCATCCTTGTCATTAAGGTCAACCCTACCCCCAGTCATATTTTGAGTGCCTTCCAATCTGGGGGCTCATCTTTCAGCTGTATCTTGGATAACATTCTGTTGTTTTCAGTAAAATTTTTATTGGCTGCTTTTCTGAAGTAGATCACCAGGCATTTCTTCCTAGACTGTCTTAGTGTGGAAGCTCTAATGAATCCTGTCCACCATGAATGACCCTGTTGGTATTTGAAATACCAGTGACATAGCTTCCAGCATCACACCAACATACAAGCTACCACAGTACTAACAATGACAACTCATTTAAAGGGCAAAAATGTAAATATCCCAAAGGATATTAGACATAATTGAGGGGAGAATTACACAGTTTTATTATACCTTGCTTCAAAATTTGAAAAGATTGCTTCTCTTTTTCAGAATTATAAAGTATGCTATCACGTTCAGCAATCTAGAATTTAGACTATAGCTGTTATGGATTAAATTGTATCCTCCAAAAATGTGTGTGAAGTTGGCTAGGTCATGATTCCTAGTATCGTGTGGTTGTCCTCCATTTTTCGATCTTACATAATTTTCCTATGTGTTATAAATCCTAACTTCTATGATGTTAATGAGGCAAGATTATTGGTAGTTATATTAATGAGCCAGGACACAATCTACCAGATTAGGTTGTATTTTGAGTCAATCTCTTTTGAGATATAAAAGAATGAAGCAAGCAGAGAGGAGAGGGACCTCAATACCACCAAGCAAGAAGAACCAGGAGTGGAGCACACCCTTTGGATCTGGGGTCCCTGCACTGAGAATCTCCTAGATCAGGGCAAGATTGATGACAAGGACTTTCCCCCAGACCCAAGAGAGAAAGAAAACCTTTCCTTGGAGCTGGCACCCTAAATGCAGACTTCTAGCCTCCTAAACAGTAAGAGGATAAATTTCTGTTTGTTAAAGCATCCACTTGTATTTAAGACAATGGCATAAAAATATACTTATTCTCTTTTGACTTTGATGTTATTTCAGAGATTTGGGTGATCTTCCAGAGCCACTAAGTCATTACAGTCATTCTGAGGCAACATTACATATATATAAAAATATATATATATATCTTTATAAATAAGCAAATAATATACATCTATTTTTTTATTTATATTATATATGTACACATACACACACACACACACATATATGTATTCTTTACTTATTTCCCACTGGTTAGTTACTACTACATTTTATAATATCTAAAAGTTAATGCTGATACCTGGATCTGTCAGTTATTAATTGTGTGACTCTGCACAAATCATTTATCCTCCCTGAAACTCATTTTTCTCAATTCTAAATAAGGATAATCATAATCCCTACCTCTTCAAATGATAGTAAGAATTAAATGAGGGTGACATCTGAAAGGATTAACAGAGTGCTTATAACATATTAAAATTTCAATTAAGGTAGTTATAGTTAGTTTCAATGTAATTTAAGTAACTTTATTTATGAAATAAGTAATAAAGGTCTTTTTTATTTTGATTCCTTGGGAATTAATCTCTCTGTTTAAGGTTGACTTTAAGTAACCCAGAGAGCTCTGGGTTCTTGTAACCAACAACAGGTGTTGATATTTTCAAGTGAAAATGAAGACAAAATTTGAGTCCATAAATTATCTCACCCATTACCCACAGTAACCACGTTTTTATTTTATTTTATTTTAATTTTATTTTCATGCACAGATTCTGGTGACCCCTATTTGGAATTCTTGGGATTTTTCTTTCCCTTTTGTTCCTGTTCTTGTTCTTTTTCATCCATCATCAGACAGCTATTAGGTGGATGATTTTTCGTAAGCAGAAGGCAAAAATTATTCTTCATCAATAGTATCAAATCACAAATTTACAAAGGGATGCAGAGGGACCACATAAACCTACTAAATTAAAAAAATAAGTAAAAACAAAAACTGGCTCTGAAACAAATTCCCATTTACATTTTCCTATAAACTACGAATTATACAGCATAATAGTATATAGGGATATATATTTTCCACCTGCATGGTGTATTTGCAATTCAACCACACATGTCAAACATGGAGTTAAAAAGGAATTAGAAGGCTGATAATACTATTAGCATGTGTACACATGCACACGCACACACATACTCACAATAGTTTTCTAAAACCCTTATCAAATTATATCTTCTCATATTTGATCTATCAGCAACTTGGATAATCTAAAGATATTAGTAAATTTGAAAATTTTTATGTGAATTTGAATTAGGAGTTAGCAGAGACCACCTTCTTCTAATATTTAATTTGTATTTATTATTGAGCTTTTACCAATCCACCCATTGCCGTAGAGTCAATTCCAACTCACAGCGACCCTATAGAACAGAGTAGAACTACCTAATAGGGTTTCCAAGGAGAGGCTGGTAGATTCAAACTGCCAAACTTTTGATTAGCAGCCATTGAGCTCTTAGATATTATAAAATCTTGTAGCTTATTTTTTAAATACTTTGGAAAAAGGATCTTTAGTATTTTCCCTTCAGATGCCCGAGGGTGTGAAATATTTCTGAAAGCTGTGGAAATCACACATAATGCAATGATTTTTCCCTGAATCAAGTTGATGGAACGTGAAGATTTTTATTAGACATTCATCAAAGAAAAAATTACCATTCCCTTGCTAATGTAGATTTTCTCCATCACTATGGCCACCCAACCAATTCAAAGAATATTCTCAATTCAGATATGCTTTTCCCAAATGAAGAAAACACAGCCTATGTCAGCCTAGCTCAGCCTCAGCTGGGTCTGCCTTTTTCATCAGGAACAGAATCTATTTGCTCTGGTTAGTCTGATGGTCAGGTTCTTATAAAAATGGCAGGTTGATGCCACCAAGTGATCCTCAGGGATCCCTCTTTGTTGATGTTTAATATTGTTAGAACTATGAGAAATACCTCTTGGATGGAGGGAAAGGCCCAACATTTAATTTCCATGGCTAATCTTTTTGAGCAATTAAGGGGAAAATACAGTAATAATGTGCTTTGAAGCTTGTTCTAGAATTCAAGTTCGCATTGCTTTTCTGCTCTGCTCAGTTAAATTGTGGATGGATTAAAATACCTTGTCCCAGCAAGTAAGTAAGAGGAATAAAGTAAGCCCTGAACAAACAATAAGAATCATGTTATTAGATCCAACCAGGGTTCTTCAAATCGGTTACGAACAATATATTTAAACTAGAAATGAAAACATTGTACGGAGCTATGAGATCTGTTTAAGATTGTGAGTGCGATAACTGTGAAAGAGAAGTAAATTGTTCTGTCTTTATGTCTGACAATTCCTGGATCCAGAGATACAAGCATTATTCTATTTCCTGAGATACTTTAAAGGGACATGGTAATAATTTACTCATTAGATATCCCTTATAATACTTACATTAGTCCTGAAAATTCGTGTTTCTCAGAGAAAAAGAAAAGGAAATATTCACTAAGATAAATAAGGTGAATGTGTGTTAAGATAAATAAGACAAAAATAATCAAGATTAGAAAACAAGTTTCTTATATTGCAACCTAGCACAACAGCCACCTCACCAGGCCTCCTCCCATATTACTGTAGAAGTCCTACAAATTATAGAACAACTTTCCACCACTATTATTAGCTTAGTTTGTAAAATCTACTTCCCTCTGTAAATTGTATATTCAACAAAAATTGGTTGGTATTAGCTATGAGAAATTCTTATATCATTGGATGATTATAGAAATTAGTAGGGGCTTTTTGTCAGTTGTAATGAGACCTTGCTATATTTGAAGTAAGTAGACCTATTAAGTGGTATGCAAGATAGCTTTGTATATCAAGAATTCTGAATCACAAAAGACCAATTTGTTAATCATTCAACAAAAATAATACAATTTAATGTATACAAGGTTATTTACTATATGCCAGGCATTGCTTAGCTCTTCCAGAAGATTATGTTACTAAATCCTACCTATGGTCAATCTTATCATTACTATTATACTGACGTGGAAACTACAGCTTGGAAAGGTTAAGTATATTGTAAGAGGTCACAGAGCTATAAACCAAAAACCATGACCACAGAGATGATTCCGACTCGTAGAAACTGTATAGGACAGAGTAGAACTTCCCCATAGGGTTTCCAAAGCTCTAAATCTTTACAGAAGCAAACTGCCACATCTTTCTCCCACAGAGTGGCTGGTAGGTTTGAATCACAGACCTTTTGGTTAGCAGCCGAGTGCTTAACCACTGTGCCAATAGGGCTCCTTGGTCACAGAGCTAACTAAACTAAACTCGTTGCTGTCAAGTTGATTCAGACTCATAGATACCCTACAGGACAGAGTAGTACTGTCCCACAGGATCTCCAAGGAGTGGCTGGTACAAGTTTTTACTATTATTTTACTACCCCAACTAGTGTTTTGAACATAAAAATCACGTGTAGCATTGTGAAAAGTGTTAGGATACAGAAATAAAGACACGACTTGATTCTCCAGAAATTCAGTCTAACTAGTGAAACTAGATCATTTCAGAGCAGTACTAAAATAATGTGCAATGTTTATTGCAGCCTAGAGTAGGGAGTGATTGACTCTATTTGTAGGGAATATATCAAACAGAAAATCTGTGAACTATGATTTGATAGGGGAATATGTGGAAAGTGACAAGGCAGAGGGTGGGCAAGATATATCCATGTGTGAAAATACTTGGAGGTCTGAAAAAAAATTTTATATGTTTTCAGGAAATTAAAAAAGTTGTCAATAGACAGCTTTTTCTGGAATGTTAAAATTAAGCAATAGGCTGAAGAAGGATAGGTTTGAAGGGTCAGTGACAAGACAATCCTGCATGTCATGCTTCATGCTAAGGAATTTGGACTTTATTCAGTAGATGATGGGAAGCTATTGGTGAATTGCAGTTAAGAGCAACATTAACCCAAACCAAAGCACTTAACTTCCAATCTATTCCAACTCATAGCAACCCCATGTGTGTCAGAGTAAAACTGTGCTAGACAGGGCTTTCAATAGTTGATTTTTTGGAAGCAGATCTTTCTCTCTAGGGAAGTCCGGGTGGACTCAAACTTCCAACCTTTTGGATAACAGCTGAATGTGTTAACCATTTACACCATCCAACAACTCAGAGCAACATTACCAGGCTTACATTTTAGAAAGTGATCTCAGGTGATAATTCAGAGAACAAAGTAAAGGAAGGAATATTTGGGGAAACTAATTAGGAGTCTGTTGCAACAGCAATTTTCAATTGAAGGAAAATGTAGCAATTGACTACGACCAGGTTTCTGATATTGGTAATGAAGTTGATATTAATGTTCATTCAAGAACGGTTCATGAAAAAGACTATGATTTTCAACCTCCAAAGCAACCTCTAGGATTCCAAGCCTGGAACAATAATAAGTGGCTTCCTAAAGCCAGGAAGTCCCCAGAGAGTTCCAGTGCCCACCTCAGATATGGTAAAGAATGATGGGTAAGGAAATTCAACTAGGTTACGAAGGACCGTTGACGGACAGTTTCTCCAAAATGACAAAGACCTGGGCCTAACCAAGGCAGGGCTTTTTGCCTGCCTAGCTGGATTTCAGCAATTCTGCAGATCCATAGCAAATCCTAGAGTTACTATTCTTCAGCTGGAAGTATTACTGCAATTATGCTGTTCCTACTTTAACATTACAATGCATTTAGGATGTCATTATACACTGAAAATGGAGGTGCACTTTCCTTGTTTACTGGTTTTTAGGTCATTAGACCAGGAGAAGCCATAGCTGGAACAAATGGAGAGTTATCTGAAGCACCCAGAGATTCTTCATTTTGATCATGATTAAGTTGAGGAATGAATAGGACTACGGTTTGGTGCCCTTGGAAATGAGATGAGTGTTTTCATCGTGCACATATAGGGAGAGTGGCTGTAGGAAAAGACAGAGAAATCTATCTGTCCCCTAGGATGTAGTCTATCATTTCTGTTTAAATAATATAAAACTAGAAACATTAACTGACATTCTCTGCAGTGGCCTTGGACCAGGCTCTCACTAATGTAAACTAAAGTGATATGTGAAGTTCTGCATGATTTCCATAAAAGAAAATCTCTTGTTCTTTGTTATTCTATTCCCCTCCCCTCAAACACACACGGACTAGAATTCAAGTAAGTTGCTGTTGAACAAGCTTTGATCAAATGAAAGGGGAATGAGAACACACACTAAGCAATGGTCTGCCAAGAGCTGGCTTGTACTGGCTTGTGAGAACTTATTGTTAAAATTTCAAGATTTCATGAGCTGGTTGTTAAAAACAGCTGTCACCAAAAATGAATTATATAAACTTAAAATAAAATAGATTATATTTTAAAATGTAATAAATACTTGGAACTCCTTATTTCTTAATTATTTTACTACATTTTACTATTATGTATGCTCTTGCCGTTATTATATGTATTGTTTCCATATGGTAGAAACAAGACACAATGGTGTGCTGCTGCATATCTCTTCCCAGCTCTGTGGTTCAGTGATGTTTTGTTGGTAGCTTGAAATTGATTATGATGGAGCTACTTACACCACAGAAATTTACAAATGCTAAAAATCAAGGTTTGATTTATTGTTTTATTGATCGTCTACAGTTAAGAAAGTAATCAAGAAAATGGTAATAATACAGATTAAACTTAAAGTATGCTTTGTCTCTAGTCATTACATTGTCAATAACATAAGAAATTTGAGGAAATAGCCTTGCAGTATTCAAATAGCCTAGGATTTAGCAAAGTAGTCATCCATGATGTTGGCCAATGAGTAAAGTTCTGACATACATTTTCACCGTTTTACTTTTTTTTCTGTTGTTCTTAACATAAAAGAAACTTAAACCAACATTCGGGATATCTGGTTGTTAAACATTTACCAACACTCCTCAATAGGAGATAATTGTTGTTGAGCATCGTTGAATCTATTCCAATTCACAGCAATCCCATGTGACAGAGTAGAACCGCTCCATAGGGTTTTCTTGGCTGTAATCTTTATAGAAGTAGATAGCAGCTGAGTTCTTAAGCATTGATGCCACAGAGCTCCTTGAATAGGGCATAGTGAGGCAGCATGATATAAATAAGAATGGGTTACCTGGAAGAACAAAAGGAACAGAGCTCCTGGCAGCCCTCGCCTATACAGCTATGAAAGAGAAATAAACTCTGCTGTTTACTGTTGTCGTGCACTGTCTAGCGGATTCTGACTTGTAGTGACCCTGTATGACAGGGTAGAGCTTCCCTATAGGGCTTTCTAGGCTGAAATCTTTATGGGAGCAGATCACCAGGTCTTTTCTCCTGCAGAATAGCCAGTGGGTTTCAATGCCCACTTTTAGTGAGCAGCTGAACGCTTAATCATTGTACCACCAAAGCCCTTTTATTCTGTTTAGATCACAGTATTTTAAACTGTTTGGACCACAGGATCTTTGTTGCGGAATCTTTGCTGATACCTAAAAGTAATACAAGCAGGTAGAGAAAGCCAAGTTGGAGATATGGGCAGAGAGGGAATATTTGATTGTTTTTTCTTTTTAAAAGTGCACAGATGTTGTCTTTCCATAGGCTCATATAGTTTGTCCTCTGCATCCCTTCAGGAATCTTTCCTTTCTCAGATACCCAGTACCCAGTGCCCTCCTCTACATCTTAGTGGCTGGCAGCTTTTCCCTGGAATGACCCATTCAGGACTCAGAATTTAGGTCCAACATTTGTGCTCCAGATTTTCCTTGATCTTCTTCTCCAGAAGATGTTGTTGGATATGCCACTCCCTCAAGATCTTGCCGGTTAGATGGTCAATGTTTACGTAAATTTAACCTAAATGGTTAACAAAAGAATTGATAGTCCCAGAGAACATTATTGTCGATTAAACCTACTTACAGCAAAGAATATCGTGTCTAAACCAGAGGGAAAATATTGTTAACGTAATCAACTATCAGTTTTTCCATAAATTATCTTATATAAGTTGTTAAAAGCTTGTCTTAAAAACATGCTCCCAATCACATCCCTACTCATTTATGTGTTTATGCATTCATTTATCCATTCATTTACGCAACATTAATTTAATGACTACTCTATAGCATGAATGAAGGAAAAGATGAATGTGCTTCTGTGTGTGTGACATATACATATATATATGTATATATATATAGGCAGTCCCCAGATTACAAACGAGTTTGGTTCCTAAGTGTCTTTAAGCTGAATTTGTACATAAGATGGAACACTAGGTACAGTTCGTATCTAACGTCAGTCAAATGTTTGTCTTAGTATATATTATATAGTGTATCCTTCTAGGCATAAAAACCATTAAAGAAACAATTCCAGATACACCAAAGCATCTTTAACATAATAATGCAGTAATAATAATAATAATGATGTTTTGACGAACATCGCAAAGAAGCGCCCATTTGTTATTGTGAACTATTGTATGTATCTCAAATTTTTAATATAATAGGCTTTATGGGGACTGGTTTGTAACTATGAGTTGCACGTAAGTTGGATGTTCATAAGCCAGGGACTGCCTGTGTGTGTGTGTGTGTGTGTGTGTGTGTGTATCATCTGTCTTCAGGAGCTCTGCCTAGTAGAAGAGATATTTCAATAAATGTGCATTCATAGTTCAGTAAGAAAACAACCTTCAAAAATATTAGAAAGCAGGGCCTAAAAAATTGAAGAGATTTGTGAATTTTTTCAGTCATTCTTTTAGCAAAAATCCAAAGGTACTGAGTTCCAAATTTCAGACGCACTCTATGAATATGAAAACTACAACACTAATGATAATAATAATCTACATTTATGAAGTAATTACTGTAAAAATCACCCCGTGGTGAACATGTTTACTTTCATTATCTCGTATACTTCACAAAACACATCTATGTTTTAGAAATTTACTTATTTGCATTTTAAAAATAAGAAAATTGTGGCTTACAGGAATAAATTGTCCCAAATCACACATTAATAGTATGACTATTTCCCTCCACATCCTGTTTTTAACTTTTATTTTTAATTTTAGTCTGATAAGTAGGTTTTCTTTTAAAATTATCTCGAAGTTAGACTAGAATGAGAGGAAATCTTAATTTTTTTTTTTTTCCCTAAAAAATGCTTTTTGAAACTAGTGAATGCGTGGTTATCTCCTAAGGGCTGAGCACAGAGGGGAGAGCACATCTACCAGCTACCTTTGATGGATTCTGATCCATAGTGACCTGTTTGTGCCAGAGGAGAACTGTGCTTCACAGGGTTTTCAATGGCTGATTTTTTGAAAGTAGATCACCAGGTCTTTCTTTCGAGGCGCCTAGGTGAGAGCACAGATAAAGTTTGAAAAAACATTAAAGTCAACAAGTAAGTAATGGAAGTAACTATGCCTTTCCAGGTCTTTTTTTTTTTTTCTTTTTTTTGTGCCCAGCTCCTCTTAATTTTTCTCAGCTAAATTATGAAGTAAAGGAAACTTATTTTTAGATTGCACCAGATCTTTTTTTCTGCTCACTTTTGTTGATGAATGTCAGTCCCTCGTCTTTCCAGTGTCCAGAGGCCACTTTCCTTACATATTCTCCTCCTTTTTCCTATCCTACTTCCACTCAAATGCCTCTCCATCTGGGTCCTGTATTCACACTCAGTCATAAATAATGAACTCTAGGAGAGTGTACGTATGAACTGAAATGGAAACCTTACAACAAAGGAACAGAGTCTGTCTACAGTACCTGCAGTGGCCAGTTTTGCCTATAATGTGCATATTTCCCAAAGTACAAAGGTATTTGTGTAAGAAATATGACCAATTATTATTTAGAAACCAGAATGTTCATTTGAATGCTGCAAGAGAGCCTATGACAACAATGTGAAAGAGATTTTTCTCTCCCTCTATATATGCGTGATATATGCATAGAAGAAATATTTTTATGTAAATACTGGAAGATGATCTATAATTATTTTGACCCCCTCTAGTGTTTTCCTACGTGTACAAAATCTGTAAATAAGAACTGACTGCAAGAAACCATGCAGTAAAGAAGGCAATGGGATGACATATATAGAGCACTGAAGGAGAAAAACTGCCAGCCAAGGATCATATATCCAGAAAAACTCTCTCTCAAATATGAAGGTGAAATTAAGACATTTACAGATAACACAAGCTTAGAGAATTTGCAAAAAACAAACCAAAGCTACAAGAAATACTAAAGGAAATTGTTTGGTCAGAAAATCAATAATATCAGGTACCAACACAACACAAAGTCACAGAACAGAACATCCTGATATCAACTCAAATAGGGAAATCACAAAAACAAATTAAGATTAATTTTAAAAAGAAAAAAATGCTCAAAACAGGGAATCATTGACGTCATTATGTAAAAGATCACAATAATCGAAAAGAGGAACTAAATACAGGAGGCATAGAACTGCCACATGGAGAGGAAAACAAGACGATATAGGACAATACAAGTTAGGATTTACTTAGAAAAATAGGGGTAAATATTAAGGTAACCACAAAGAGGTCTAACAATTCCATAACTCAAAATAAAAACCAAGAAAAACATAAACACTCACCAAACATAAATCCAACTACTATGAAAATGAGGAACACACAATTTACAAAGAAAAACGTCTCAGCACAAAAAAGTAAGTGGAAAAATGAAATTGTTAACAACACATACAAAAAGGCATCAAAATGACAGCACTAAACAAATACTTACCTATAATTATGCTGAATGTAAATAGACTGAATGCACCAATAAAGAGACAGAGAGTCTTAACCTGGATAAAGAAACACGATCTGTCTATATGCTGCCTACGAGAGACACGCCTTAGACGTAGAGACACAAACAAACTAAAATTCAAAGGATGGAAAAAAATATATCGAGCAAACAACAAGCAAAAAAGAGCAGGAGTAGCAATATTAATTTCTGACAAAATAGACTTCAAAGTTAAATCCACCACAAAGGATAAAGAAGGACAGTACATAATGATTAAAGGGACAATTGATCAGGAAGATATAACCATATTAAATACTTATGCACCAAATGACAGGGCTGCAAGATACATAAAACAAACTTTAACAGAACTGAAAAGTGAGATAGACACCTCCACAATTACAGTAGGGGACTTCAACACACCACTTTGGGAGAAGGACAGGACTTCCAGTAAGAAGCTCAATAGAGATACAGAAGACCTAATTGCTACAATCAACCAACTTGACCTCATTGACTTACACAGAACACTCCACCCAACAGCTGCAAAGCATACTTTTTTTTTCTAGTGCACATGGAACATTCTCTAGAATAGACATATTAGGTCATAAAAAGAAAACCTTTGCAGAATCCAAAACATCGAAATATTACAAAGCATCTTGTCAGACCACAGGCCATAAAAGTGGAAAGCAATAACAGAAAAATTAGGGAAAAGAAATCAAATACTTGGAAACTGAACAATGCCCTGCTGAAAAAAGACTGGGTTATAGAAGACATTAAGGAGGGAATAAAGAAATTCATAGAATGCAACGAGAATGAAAACACTTCCTATCAAAACCTCTGGGACACAACAAAAGCAGTGCTCAGGGGTCAATTTATATCAACAAATGCACACATACAAAAAGAAGAAAGAGCCAAAATCAGAGAACTGTCCCTACAACTTGAACAAATAGAAAGCGAGCAAAAAAAGAATCCATCAGGAACCAGAAGAAAACAAATAATAAAAATTAGAGCTGAACTAAATGAATTAGAGAACAGAAAAACAATGGAAAGAATTAACAAAGCCAAAAGCTGGTTCTTTGAAAAAATTAACAAAATTGATAAACGATTGGCCAGACTGACTAAAGAAATACAGGAAAGGAAACAACCCGAATAAGAAATGAGATGGGTCATATCACAACAGACCCAACTGAAATTAAAAGAATCATATCAGATTATTACGAAAAATTGTACTCTGACAAATTTGCAAACCTAGAAGAAATGGATGAATTCCTAGAAAAACACTACCTACCTAAACTAACACAATCAGAAGTAGAACAACTAAATAGACCCATAACAAAAAAAAAGAGATTGAAAAGGTAATCAAAAAACTCCCAACAAAAAAAGTCCTGGCCCGACGGCTTCACTGCAGAGTTCTACCACACTTTCAGAGAAGAGTTAACACCAATACTACTAAAGGTATTTCAAAGCATAGAAAATGATGGAATACTACCTAACTCATTCTATGAAGCCACCATATCCCTGATACCAAAACCAGGTAAAGACACCACAAGAAAAGAAAATTACAGACCTATATCCCTCATGAACATAGATGCAAAAATCCTCAACAAAATTCTAGCCAATAGAATTCAACAACATATTAAAAAAATAATCCACCACGACCAAGTGGGACTTATACCAGGTATGCAAGGCTGGTTTAATATTAGAAAAACCATTAAATAATCCACCATATAAATAAAACAAAAGACAAAAACCACATGATTTTATCAATTGATGCAGAAAAGGTATTTGACAAAGTCCAACACCCATTCATGATAAAAACTCTCAGCAAAGTAGGAATTGAAGGAAAATTCCTCAACATAATAAAGGGCATCTGTACAAAGCCAACAGCCAACATCATTCTAAATGGAGAGAGCCTGAAAGCTTTTCCTTTGAGAACCGGAACCAGACAAGGATGCCCTTTATCACCGCTCTTATTCAACATTGTGCTAGAGGTCCTAGCCAGAGCAATCAGGCTAGACAAAGAAATAAAGGGCATCCGGATTGGCAAGGAAGAAGTCAAATTATCTCTATTTGCAGATGACATGATCTTATACACAGAAAACCCTAAGGAATCCTCCAGAAAACTACTGAAACTAATAGAAGAGTTCAGCAGAGTCTCCGGTTATAAGATAAACACACAAAAATCACTTGGATTCCTCTACATCAACAAAAAGAACATTGAAGAGGAAATCACCAAATCAATACCATTCACAGTAGCCCCCAAGAAGATAAAATACTTAGGAATAAATCTTACCAAAGATGTAAAAGACCTATACAAAGAAAACTACAAAGTACTAGTGCAAGAAACTAAAAGTGGAAAAACATACCTTGCTCATGGATAGGAAGACTTAACATAGTGAAAATGTCTATTCTACCAAAAGCCATCTATACATACAATGCACTTTTGATCCAAATTCCAATGACATTTTTTAATGTTATGGAGAAACAACTCACCAACTTCATATGGAAGGGAAAGAAGCCCCGGATAAGCAAAGCATTACTGAAAAAGAAGAAAAAAGTGGGAGGCCTCACTCTACCTGATTTTAGAACGTATTATACAGCCACAGTAGTCAAAACAGCCTGGTAGTGGTACAACAACAGACACATAGACCAATGGAACAGAATTGAGAACCCAGATATAAATCCATCCACATATGAGCAGCTGATATTTGACAAAGACCCAGTGTCAGTTAATTGGGGAAAAGATAGTCTTTTTAACAAATGGTGCTGGCATAACTGGAAATCCATTTGCAAAAGAATGTAACAAGACCCATACCTCACACCATGCACAAAAACTAACTTCAAGTGCATCAAAGACCTAAACATAAAGACTAAAACGATAAAGATCATGGAAGAAGAAATAGGGACAATGTTAGGAGCCCTAACACAAGGCATAACCAGAATACAAAACATTACTAAAAATGACGAAGAGAAAACAGATAACTGGGAGCTCCTAAAAATCAAACACCTATGCTCATCTAAAGACTTCACCAAAAGAGTAAAAAGACCACCTACAGACTGGGAAAGAATTTTCAGCTATGACATCTCCGACCAGCGCCTGATCTCTAAAATCTATATGATTCTGTTAAAACTCAACCACAAAAAGACAAACAACCCAATCAAAAAGTGGGCAAAGGATATGAACACATACTTCACTAAAGAAGATATTCGGGCAGCTAACAGACGCATGAGAAAATGCTCTCGATCATTAGCCATTAGAGAAATGCAAATTAAAACTACAATGAGATTCCATCTCACTCCAACAAGGCTGGCATTAATCCAAAAAACACAAAATAATAAATGTTGGAGAGGCTGCAGAGTGATTGGAACTCTTATACACTGCCGGCAGAAATGTAAAATGGTACAGCCACTTTGGAAATCTATCTGGCGTTTTCTTAAACAGTTAGAAATAGAACTACCATACAACCCAGAAATCCCACTCCTCGGAATATACCCTAGAGAAATAAGAGCCTTTACACGAACAGATATATGCACACCCATGTTTATTGCAGCTCTGTTTACAATAGCAAAAAGCTGGAAGCAACCAAGGTGTCCAACAACGGATGAATGGTTCAATAAATTATGGTATATTCACACAATGGAATACTACGCATCGATAAAGAACAGTGACGAATCTGTGAAATATTTCGTAACATGGAGGAACCTGGAAGGCATTATGCTGAGTAAAATTAGTCAGATGCAAAAGGACAAATATTGTATAAGACCACTATTATAAGATCTTGAGAAATAGTACAAACTGAGAAGAACACATTCTTTTGTGGTTACGAGACAGGGGAGGGAGGGAGGGTGGGAGAGGGTTATTTAGTGGTTAATAGGTAGATAAGAACTACTTTAGGTGAAGGGAAGGACAATACTTAATACACGGAAGGTCAGCTCAACTGGACTAGATCAAAAACAAAGAAGTTTCTGGGATAAACTGAATGCTTTGAAGGTCAGAGGAGCAAGGGAGGAGGTTTGGGGACTATGGCTTAAGGGGATTTCTAAGTCAATTGGCAAAATAAATTCTATTATGAAAAGATTCTGCATCCCACTTTGAACTGTGGCATCTGGGGTCTTAAATGCTAACAAGCAGCCATCTAAGAGGTATCAATTGGTCTCAACCCACCTGGCTCAAAGGAGAATGAAGAACACCAAGTTCGCACGATAACTATGAGCCCAAGAGATAGAAAGGGCCACATGAACCAGAGACTTACATCATCCTGAGACCAGAAGAACTAGATGGTGCCCAGCCACAACCAATGACTGCCCTGACAGGGAGCACAACAGAGAACCCCTGAGGAAGTAGAAGAACAGTGGGATGCAGACCCCAAATTCTCATAAAAATACCAGACTTAATGGTCTGACGGAGAGTAGAAGAATCCTGGCGGTCATGGTCCCCAAACCTTCTGTTGGCCCAGGACAAGAATCATTCCTGAAGACAACTCATTAGACTTGGAAGGGACTGGACAATGGGCTGGAGAGAGATGCTGATGAAGAGTGAGCTACTTGTATCAGGTGGGCACTTGAGACTGTGTTGGCGTCTCCTGTCTGGAGGGGAAATAGGAGGGTAGAGAGGGTTAGAAACTGGCAAAACGGTCACAAAAGGAGAGACTGGAAGGAGGGAGTGGGCTGACTCATTTGGGGAGTGTAAATGGGCATATGTAGTAAGGTGTGTATAGGCTTATGTGTGACAGACTGACTTGATTTGTAAACTTTCACTTAAAGCACAATAAAAATTATTAAAAAAAAAAACAAAACTGACTGCAAGAGCCATTGCCACTCGTATAGATCTGCCTGTATAGAAAGAGATTCAGATAAATGCCTCTTGTTCCACATTCTACTTTTCTACACGTACTTGAGACTTGAGGTAAACAACAATAAGCATAGTTACCTAAATGATTGGGGTTACCTTTGTTAATCTTAAGGGTCTCTTGTGGCACAGTGGTTAAACACTGCTATCCAAAAGTTTGGTGATTTGAACCCACCAGTTGCTTCGTGGGAGCAAGACGTTGCAGTCTGTTTCCATGCAGATTACAGCCTTGGAAACCCTCCAGGGCAGTTCCACCCTGTCCAATAGGGCCCCTCTGAGTTGGAATTGCCTTGACAGCAATGGGTTTGTTTTTTGTTTTTTTTTTGGAGCAGGAATTTTGTTAATCTTGAATACTAATAAATATACAAATATTTTACATGTCCTATGTATGTCAATAATTTCTAGGTCAATAATTGGTAGTTAGAGGATAGCAGAAAGGATATCTTATTTATAGAGGCTTTTCCAAGATTGCTTATTCCTCATATTCTTTAATGCTCATGTCAATAGCTATAACTTATCTTCAGTCTTAATAAGACTCAGAGTATATATGTCAATACATTCCCCTTAAAAATAAAATTAGCATATTACTATTATCTGTTTGAACTAATGATTTTTGATTCTTTAGAAACAAACATTACAGACACAAAATTAGAGATATTGAGTTGTAGGAAGCACAGACAAATTATACCAATTGTAAGTGGCATTAAAGTAAATTCATTTTGGCAACATCCATAGCTCTCAAATCTAGATAGACCCAACTCAGGTTTGGAAGAACAACTCCAAAGAATCCCTAAAGCTGTCTTCAAAAAATTTTTATCTTTAATGGAAAAGAGAAATTAATCTGGCTAAAATGACTAGATTCTGACAGTTTTGGCAGAGTAGGAGTTATGTCTTATGAAAGGCAGGATAGATGAAATATAAAGGAAAGAAATTAGATATAAAAAATTAAAGTATTTAATGATGATTTACATAATTTTGCTTTAATATGACTAGATTATCTTAGTGAATAAAGAAATGTGCATATATTTACTCAAAGACAAGTCTCTGCACAAATTGAAATCACTAGTATTCTGATTTCTTATTTTGCATTACTAAATATCAAATGCATAAATAATTATTATGCATAAATATAAGCTAGTTGCTCAAAATAAGTTTTCCTGTTTGCAAAGTTTAATCCAGACTACATTTTCGAAAAAATTCAAATCCTGTCCTCAGATGGACAGCAGTATTTTAACACAAAATACCTAAAACTCTCTCAGCCACTCAGAGCTACAATTTTTAAATAAATTATATAAAAAGCTTAATTTTAAGACAGCTACCTGATACTTACATCATTTATTTCATCTAGAAAGACTGTATCAACTTGGTTGAACATGAAAACATCACATTTTATTTTTCCAAGTAGCTTGAATGTCATCCTATGATGGGCACTCAGAGAACGTGAAAATCAGGATGTATGACCATTCTTCTCTGCTCATTAGAAAAAAAACATCACGCAAGGGAAGAGAGGTCCACTTCATTCGTTCTGTCAGCTCCCTGCCCACTGCCAAGCTTCTAGTTCTATGCGGATACATTAACTCTGCATGAGAGGTTAATGGTCTCTGTCACACTTGGCTTACATGACTGTCAGAAATGAGTGTAAAAAGGATAAAGATGAAGAGCATGTACCAAAGTAACCCCTGGGAAATGTCCGGAATTTCTGAATAAGTATGGACGAAGCGAGGCAATGGGACTAACCCTAACCATAACCCTAACCCTCTTCTACTTTGAGGAGGAAGGTAAAGGTTTTCAGATGAATTTATGAAGGAAGCCATCCCATGACTTCATGACACTATACCATTAGGCGAAAAAATGAGACTAAAAAATACAAGATCAATGGAACGAGAAAAAATCCTGAAATCATTTAATCATACTGTAATATATACACACACACACACACACAGGTATGAGGGGATGCTTCCCAGAGGAGTGCTTGTGTGAAAGCTTTGTGTCTTTTGGCTTCTGCACAACGAGATAAAGCTTGCAAGTATATTTACTATTTCCTTTGTGTTATTAGGACGGTATAGTTACTGGCATTCAGAAATATTCAAGTAAATGAGCTATTTTGGAGGTAAAAAGGATTTTTGATGCACTTCCTGGGCCATGGGACAAATATGTCCCATGAGTGGGATGTGCTTCATGGAACATGCGACCAACATGCCCCACTCTAAATCAAACTAACAATTAGGTGCAGCAAATGCAATGTTTATTTTTTATTTTGTGTGTATTTTTAGAAAGTTGAGTAAGATATTTAATACCTCAAGTGTAACCAGGAAGCATGATGCACTTCCTGGGCCACAGGACTGATATGTCCCCTTTGCAATTGGCATCCCATTTTTTCAAATAGTAAAAAACTAACAACAATGATCCAGCATCCATTCTATTAGCGAAAAAATATGGCATCACCAAAAAACTCCGGAAAAAAACGTAGGGTTTCCAAGGTTGTAATCTTTGCAGAAGTAGACTGCCACATCTTTCTCCCACGGAGCAGACGGTGGGCTCAAAACGCCAATGTTTTGGTTAGCAGCTGAGCACTTAACCACTGAGCCACCAGGGCTCCTTAAGCAGGAAGTAAAATGATAACAGTGATAGGAAGTGTAGGTGGACAGCAATATAAAACAAAGAAAATCTGAAGGAATAAAGACTAGTTAAGAGGTTGGTATAGTAATAGCATAAATAATAATGAAACAAAAAAATCCAAACCCACTGCCAAGGAGTCAATTCTGACTCATAGCTACCGCACAGGGTTTCTAAGGCTGTAAATCTCTGTGGAAGCAGACTGCCACTTCTTTCTCCCATGGAGCAGCTAGTGGTTTCCAATCACTGACCGTTTGGTTACCAGTCAATCACTTTAACCCCTGAGCCACTGTGGTGGTTAAGAGCTTGGCTGCTAACCAAAAACCCAGCAGTTCAAATCCACTAGCTGCTTCTCAGAAACCCTATGGGGCAGTTCTGTTCTGTCCTAGAGGGTCTCTATGAGTCAACTGACTGCATGGCAAAGGGTAAGTAATAATGCTACCTTGTTTTATTGAATCTTACTAACCATCAATTGAAAGATACACAATTATGTATTGATTGTTTTACAATTAGTAGAAAATGAAACTCTACTACATAGTCTATGAAAAAAAAAATTTATGACATACCATTAATTGTAAAACACAATCTGATTTCACAGATTTTAAAATTAAAAAACAATGTGTCATTTAATAAATCAGATGCAGTCATATCTATCATTTGTTGGATGCTTATTATTTGTTAGAAATTGTGTTAAAAGCTTTATGTACATTAATTCATCCTCAAAAAATCCCTGTGAACTATGATTAGTATTATTTTGAGATAACTAAGGCTTAGAGAATATAGCATGCTGCCCTTGGCTACATAACTAGACAGAGAGCCAGGATTATTACTCAAATCATATCCAATTAAAAAAGAAAAAGTATAGATAGGAAATGATGAGTAACTGATCAGAGATAGCAAAAGAATCATGAATATTAACATAATTTATAGCATATTGTCATGGATTGAATTATGTACCCCCAAAAGTGTATCTATCTATTTGGCTGGGCCCTGATTCCCAGTATTGTATGGTTGTCCTCTATTTTGTGATTGTAATTTTATGTTGAGAGGGTTAGGGTGGGATTGTAATACTCTTACTAAGGTCACATCTTTGATATTCAATGTAAAAGGAGTTTCCCTGGAACGTGGCCTGTACCACCTTTTACTTTACAAGAGCTAAAAAGAAAGGGAAGCAAGCAGAGAGTTGGGGACCTCGTACCACAAAGAAGGCAGTGCAGGGACCAGAGCGTGCCCTTTGGACCCGGGACCCTGCACAGAGAAGCTCCTAGTACAGGGGAATGTTGATGAGAAGGCCAACAGGTAGAAAATGCCTTTCCCCCAGAGATGATGCCCTAAATTTGGACTTTAGCCAACTTTACTGTGAAGAAATAAATTTCTCTTTGTTAAAGCCATCCACTTGTAGTACTTCTGTTATAGCAGCACTAGATAACTAAGACACATATATATGAGAAAACTCTGTGAATGACTGAATCTAACAGGTGAAGTAGAAGCAGAAATTCAAGTTGTTCCCATATTTTGAAGTGCAATGAATTAAAACCAAAGAGGTTATACTGGCAGGAATGGGCTTATTCTGATTTCCGGGAAAATTTTATTTGCCTAGGAAAGGCTGAGTTTCAAATAAAGTCAGGGTTACCCCATCCGTATAGCCATTTAGCAGCTGCACACATGGGACTGAAGCAAAGGTGAAAAGTCAGGGAGTTGTGTGTAAATTGGTATTTGAAGCCATGAGAGGAAATAGGCTCAATCATGTGAATATTTAGGGAGAAGAGTAGGAGACACAGAACCAATATCTGACTATGAAGCACAGTTATGAATCAAAGGAAAGAAATGCCAGCTATGGACAGAGAGAAACCAGCAAAAAAGAGCACAAGGAGAATAATAAAGAGGCTTAAAGATCAAGAGAATCTCAAGAATTGGACAGATTTAATAAAACACAAATTGAGAAAAGGTCATTGAATTTGGTAGACAAGTGGTGATATTAAGAGAACAATTTCAGTAGTAGGGTGGTTTCAGGACCAGATTTGCAGAGGATTAAAAAGGAAATGAGCAGGAACTGTGTCACAGGTGTAAGGCACACACAGCAGGTATGGGCAAGAAAAGGAAGACGGAATAGAATGGTAGTTAACATGGAGCTACGTGGAAAGGAGAAATTTCAAATGTCAGCAAAGGAGACACGGGGAATAAGAAAGAGTAGAATGCAGAATGTATTCCGACAGTGTTCCAGAGAGAGGCTTCCTCTATTACCGCACGCTAACTTACTGATAGCTCACTATGCCCAGCACGGTAGAAGCCCGTGTCCAAGGACTAGTAAGGCATAGTTCTTGCCTCAAGTTGCTTAAAATATAGTTAGGAAAAACTGAGTTCAAAAAGGCAAATCAACTCTAGCAAGTAATAGGTGTGATAAACAAACATGTATCAGGCAGAAGGAACACAAAGAATGGGCTCTGACTCAGACTGGAGACAACAAGACCGTTTGCCACAGACTCACGGTGCAGCTGAGGTTTGGAACCTAAGTGCGTGTGCGGTTGGGGATCCTATGGGGGACGCAAGCTGTTCAGTGTGGCTGGTGTTTCGAACGAGAGGGGAGAGATAATGAGAGACACAGTTGAAGAGCTGGCTGCAACCACATCAAGGCTGTTTACATTTAGCTGGCTTTGGTTAAAAAACAAAGCAAATTGCTGTTGAGACCACCCCAGCTCACTGTGACCTCGTGTGTGTGTCAGAGCGGAGCTTGGGTCCACGGGGCTTTCACCGACTGATCCTTCAGAAGTACATTACCAGGTATTTCTCCTAAGACACCTCTGGGTGGACTAGAACCGCCAATCGCCAAACCTTTGGTTAGCAGCTGAGAGCTTAACTGTTTGCACCACCAAAGGTAACACGGCATTCAATAATCAGGTTGCATACACACACTGAAAACATTTGTAGAAAATTTAAGCTGAGAAGGAATATATTGTTCACTTGACTTAAGAGAAAACCTCTGTAGATTCTCCATAAAGTTGCATGTTTAAAATTTTTTATAAAATGAGTGAAGTATTAGTTTCTTATTGCTGCTGAAACAAAACACCACAAACTTAATGGCTTAAAACAGCACAAGGTTGCGATCTCATAGGTCTAGAGGTTAGATGTCTGAAATGGGTTTCACTAGGCTAAAATCAAGATTTTCTGGAGGTACCAGCAAAGAAGGATCCATTTTCTTACATTTTCCAGCTTCTAGATAAAAAAAAAAAAAAAAATTTTTTTTTTTTTTAGATACCACCTGCATGTCTTTGGTGTGACCACTTCTTCCACTTTCAGAGCCAGCAACGCCAGTCAGAGCCCATCTCAAAATATCTCACTGATTCTCTCTTCTACCTCCTTTTATTTATAAGGACCCTTATGATTATTTTGAGCTTACACAGATAATACAGCATGATGTCCCCATCTCAAAGCCAACAGATTAACAAATTTAACTCCATCTGCAATCTCAATTCCCCTTTGCTATGTAACCTTTTTACAGGTTCTAGGGACCAGGACATGGACATCTTCTAGGGGCCATTATTCTGCCTACCACAACTAGATGGGGAGATCTTAAGAAATGATAGGACAGTGCGCAATGGGAAAGACAATGAATGAACAAGCATTCAATGAATGTTTGCTATGTGCAAAAATGTTTATTATACCAAACCCAGTGCCATCGAGTCAATTCCGAGTCGTAGTGACCCTATAGAACAGAGTAGACTTCCCCATAGAGTTTCCAAGGAGCGCCTGGCAGATTCAAACTGCCGGTCCTTTGGTTCGCAGCCGCAACACTTAACCAGTACACCACCAGGGTTGCCAATGCTTATTATGTATTAGATTATATTCTAATACATCAGGACACAAAGTATGAACTAAAAGAGCTGAAAAAAACAGAAGGTACATATATGAAACAAAGAATAAACTGACCAAAAAGTGAAAATAATATAATGAAATTCGAGCAAATGGCTATTGAAGAATAATAAATTAAAAAAAGTGATAAAAGTAAGATAAATTTTAAATAAGATAAAAATTATTTTCTAAAGGTAATGAGTTGGGGCTCTTGAGGAAAGTGTGTATATGTATAAAAAAAATTTGTATATATATATATACATACACTTTCAATATTCTTCGCCAGCACCACAATTCAAAGACATCAATTCTCCTTCGGTCTTCCTTATTCGCTGTCCAGCTTTCACGTGCATATGATGTGATTGAAAATACATGGCTTGGGTCAGGTACACTTTAGTCTTCAAGGTGACATCTTTGCTCTTCAACACTTTAAAGAGATCCTTTGCAGCAGATATACCCAATGCAATGCGTCTTTTGATTTCTTGACTGCTGCTTCCATGGCTGTTGATTGTGGATCTAAGTAAAACGAAATCCTTGACAAATTCGGTCTTTTCTCTCTTTATCATGATGTTGCTCATTAGTCCAGTTGTGAGGATTTTTGTTTTCTTTATGTTGAGGTACAATCCATACTGAAGGCTGTCATCTTTGATCTTCATTAGTAAGTGCTTCTAGACCTTATCACTTTCAGCAAGCAAATTTGTGTCATGTGCATAACGCAGGTTGTTAATGAGTCTTCCTTCGATCCTGATGCCCTGTTCTTCATATAGTCCAGCTTCTCAGATTATTTGCTCAGCATACAGATTGAATAGGTATGGTGAAAGTATACAACCTTGACACACACCTTTCCTGACTTTAAACCAATCAGTATCCCCTTGTTCTGTCTGAACAACTGCCTCTTGATCTTCGTAAAGTTTCCTCATGAGCACAATTAAGTGTTCTGGAATTCCCATTCTTCTCAATGTTATCCTTAGTTTGTTATGATCTACACAGTTGAATAGTCAATCAAACACAGGTAAACATCCTTCTGGTATTCTCTGCTTTCAGCCAGGATCCATCTGACATCAGCAATGATATCCCTGGTTCCACGTCCTCTTCTGAAACCAGGCTGAATTTCTGGCAGTTCCCTGTTGATATACTGCTGCAGCAGTTTTTGAATGATCTTCAGCAGAATTTTGCTTGAGTGTGATATTAATGATATTTTTCTATAATTTTGACATTCATTTTGATCACCTTTCTTGGGAATAGGCATAAATATGGATTTCTCTCAGTCATTTGGCCAGGAAGCTATCTTCCATATTTCTTGGCATAGATGAGTGAGAACTTCCAGCGATGCATCTGTTTGTTGAAACATCTCGATTAATATTCCGTCAATTCCTGGAGCCTTGTTTTTCGCCAATGCCTTCAGAGCATCTTGGGCTTCTTCCTTCAGTACCATCAGCTCCTGATTATATGCTACATCTTGAAATGGTTAAACATGGACTAGTTTTTTTTGGTATAACGACTCCGTGTATTCCTTCCATTTTCTTTTGATGCTTCCTGGGTTGTTTAATATTTTCCCCAAAGAATCCTTCACTATGGCAACTCAAGGCTTGAATTTTTTCTTCAGTTCTTCCTGTTCGAGAACTGCCAAGCATGTTCTTCCCTTTTCGTTTTCCATCTCCAGCTCTTTGTACTTGTCATTATAATACTTTACTTTGTCCTCTTGAGCTGCCCTTTGAAAACTTCAGTTCTTTTACTTCATCAATCTTCTTTTTGCTTTAGCTGCTTGAGAACAAGTTTCAGAGTCTCCTCTAACATCCATCTTGGTCTTTGCTTTCTTTCCTGTCTTTTCAATGACCTCTTGCTTTCTTCATGTATAATGTCCTTGATGTCATTGCACAACTCGTCTGGTCTTTGGTCGCTGGTGTTCAATGCATCAAATCTATTCTTGAGATGTCTCTAAATTCAGGTGGGATATACTCAAGGTCATATTTTGGCTCTTGTGGACTTGCTCTGATTTTTCTCAGCTTCAGCTTGAACTCGCATAGGAGCAGTTGATGGTCTGTTCCATAGTCGGCCCCTGGCCTTGTTCTGACTGATGATATTGAGCTTTTCCATCATCTCTTTCCACAGATGTAGTCAGTTTGATTTCTGTGTGTTCCATCTGTTGAGCTCCACGAGTATAGTTGCCATTTATGTTAGTGAAAGAAGGTATTTGCAATGAAGAAGTAGTTGACCTTGCAAAATTCTATCATTCCATTTCAGGCATTGTTTCTATCATCATGGCCATATTTTCCAACTACTGATCCTTCTTCTTTGTTTTCAAATTTCGCATTCCAACCAAACCAAAACCTGCTGCTGTCGAGTCAATTCTGACTCATAGTGACCCTATAGGGCAGAGTAGAACCGTCCTATGGAGTTTCCAAGGAGCACCTGGTGGATTCGAACTGCTGACCTTTGGGTTAGCAGCTGTAGCACTTAACCACTACACCACCAGGGTTTCTAAAACTGTATGTACATGTGGTATCAAACCCTGGTCTCCCACTTGGGAGGAAAGAACTCTGCCACTAAACCACCAAGGCATCTCCAATTCCAATCACCAGTAATTATCAATGCATCTTGATTGCATGTTCGATCAATTTCAGACTGCAGCAGCTGATAAAAATCTTCCATTTCTTCATCTTTGGCCCTAGTGGTTGGTGTGTAAATTTGAATAACAGTCATATTAACTGGTCTTCCTTATAGGCATCCACATCACAAGGTCGACTATACTTTGAGGAGGCAGCTCTTCCCAGTCATCTTCTGAGTGCCTTCCAACCTAGGGGGCTCATCTTCCAGCACTATATCAGACAAGGTTCTGCTGCTATTCATAAGGTTTTCACTCACTAATGCTTGTCAGAAGTAGACTGTCGGGTCCTTCTTCCTAGTCTGTCTTAGTCTGGAAGGTCAGCTGAAACCTGTCCTGCATGGATGACCCTGCTGGTATCTGAATACTGGTGGCATGCTTCCAGCATCACAGCAACATGCAAGCCCCCACAGTACAACAAACTGAAAGACACGTGGGGTCATACATATATATATACACACACACATATATATATAAACCAGAAAAACCATACCCATTGCCATTGAGTCAATTCCTACTCATAGAGACCCTGTAGGATGTAATAGGACTGCCCCCACAGAGTCCAAAGTAGCTTCAAACTTCTGACCTTTGATTAGCAGCTGAGCTCTTAACCACAGTGTCACTAAAAAAAACTAGGGCCATATATATATATATGTATATGTTAATACAAGCCCCCCCCACCACCATCAAGTAGATCCTGGCTCATAGAGACCCCATAGGATTTCCAAGGCTGAAAATCTCTACAGAAGCAGACTGCCATATCTTTTTTCCAAGATCTCACTGATAGTTTCGAATGCCTGCCTTTTGGTTAGCAGTTGATTGCTTTAACCAAGAACCAAAAAATTGGTTGTGCATATGTGCAAATACAGAACATAGTGTTTTTGATACAGGTAAAGTTCATTTTTTTTTCAGGTGGAGGGACATTTTACACGTATATATACATATGTATGGGTATATATACATATATATATAATTTCAAGGTATTTTTATGTAGCCAAGTAACCCACTGTTTTGGAAGAAGAGTGTGTTCTGGGAACATTAGAGATGGATGATGTATAGCGGCATTAATTATAGTATTTTGGAAGATCCATACTCCAGGCAAAAGATGTGAATTCATATCAAATTTTTTTTTTTTTTTTAATTTAGGTGCTATCAATTGCATGTTACCTTGGGAAAGTCGTTGGCTCTCTCAGGAACATCATGCCGAAAACCAGAACCAAACCCATTGCTGTTGACTCAGTTCTGACTCATAGTGACCCTACGAGGCAGAGTAGAACTGCCCCATAGAGTTGCTGAGAAGTGCCTGGTGGATTCGAACTGCTGACCTTTTGGTTAGCAGCTGTAGCCCTTAACCACTATGCCACCAGGGTTTTCCAGGAATATCATACATGTTACTTATCTCTCAAGATTAATGTCATGATCATAATATAAAAGTTCACAGTGACATGCAATTTGGTTGTCCTATTACAGTAATTGTGGAAGTCTTAAGTGCTCCATTGAAGAGTTAACATTTTAATCTGTGGAAACAAGAAGGTATTTTTGTCTCTCATACCAGGAGTAATGTATGAGTTAAGATATAAACATTTGTTATAGAACTGAAGGGATTAAATCAAGGAGTAAAATTTGAAGGCTGTTATAGGAGTGGAGTAAGGAAGAAATGAAAACCCACACTTAGGTGAGAAATTGAAAAATTCACAGACAGAATTGTAATGGATGCATTACAAAGAAAAGCATCAACAGAAACTGGTGACTGATTTAGCAGAGAACAGGAAGAAGAGCAAAAAATAACACTAATATTGTGCATAAAACCAAAAAAAAACAAACACACTGCCATCAAGTCAGCTCCGACACACAGCAACCCTATAGGTCAGAGGAGAACCGCTGGATAGGGTTTCCAAGGAGCTCCTGGTGAATTTGAACTGCTGACCTTTTGGTTAGTAGCTGAGCTCTTTAACCACTATGCCACCAGGGCTCCAATATTGTGGATAGGAACTAAAAATATGTTTGTTAATTTGGAAGGAGAAATGAAAAAAAAAAAAAAATAGTAGTTATTCCATTGGAAATTAGACTAAAATGATTGAGAACCCAGATTTGTGAATTCTGACATATATAAAGCGTAACGGATCATAACATTTTTTGGAGAATAATTGTAAAAACACCAGGAACAATTGTATTTATACACATGTAGATTAGGAATAAATAATAGGTTTGCTTCCTTCTGCAGATACTATTTTAAAAATTGTGGCTATTGCCTGGGATAGTGTGGGTAAGAGGTCTCTCTATTCTTAATCAACCATTTGCTATCCAGTGGGTTCTGACTTATGACAACCCCATGCGTATCAGAGTAGAACTGTGCTTCATAGAGTTTTCAATTGCTGACTTTTCCCAAGTAGATCACAACGCATTTCTTCCAAGGTGCCTCTGGGTAGACTTGAACCTCAAACCTTTCAGTTAGCAAGTTAACCGTTTGGACCACTGAAAGACTCCTTTCCAGGCTTAGCAGTGAAATAATTTAGTATTTATGTCTGCCATGGGAATAGTGGGGCATATGTGTCAATATAGACAAGGTTCAAAGACAAACAGTAGATGTACCTCATTCTTTTTAGCAATTATTACAGGCTCTGTATCTTTATTTGTTTATTTAAATTTTGATTACAAGTCCCTTAAGATCAATGGATAAGCTTTTTGGCCTAAGTATCACCATTGTTTGCATAGTGCCTTTCATATAGTAGGAGTTCAGCAAATACATAAATGAATCAATTAATTACAGTACTTTTCAGAATTTGTCTTATATTACTTTGCAGTTAGCTATATCCTTCACTGATTGGTAGAGGCTATTTCTGATCAATTTGGACACAATCCTTTGCAAATCCTTGGCTCCACATGAGTGTTTTCTCAGTTGGATTAAGGGCATAATATGTTCTTGTTGTTAAGCGTCCTCAAGTCAGTTCTGACTCATAGTGGCCCTGTGCACAACAGAATGAAACACTGCCTGGTCCTGTACCATCCTCACAACCATTGTTATAGTTTTACTTGAGCCCATTGTTGCAGCCACTGTGTCAGCCCATCCATATGAGGGTCTTCCTCTTTTTCACTGACCCTGTACTTTACCAAACAAGATGGCCTTCTCCAGGGACTGGCTCCTCCTGATAACATGTCCAAAGTGCGTGAGACAAAGTCTCACCATTCTCGTTTCTAATGAGAATTCTGGCTATGCTTCTTCCGGAACAGTTTGTTCATTCTTCTGGTAGTCCATGGTATATTCAGAATTCTTTGTTAACACCAAAATTCAAAGGCATCAGTTTTTCGGCCTTCCTTATTCATTGTCCAGCTTTTGCGTGCATATGAGGTGATTGAAAACACCATGGTTTGCGTCAGGCACACCTTAATCCTCAAAGTGACATCTTTGCTTTTTGACACTTTAAAGAGGTCTTTTGCAGCAGATTTGCCATAAGCAATACATAATATTGGCATAATATAGAAGAGAAAAGAAGAAAAGGAAGAAGCCACAAAATACATAATCACACCACATTGACCCTACATCCAGTAATTCGCCCAAGGTTACAAAGTGGATTTGGAATTTGCTAACAATGACATATTTCAGAGCCTGAATTTTGAAAGGCTAGATATTATCATTAAGATGATATAATTAAATCTAGATATCAACTCTACCCCCTAGTATTTCACAGAGCTTTGGGTGATGATAATGCAAAAATAGATTGGTAGGTAAATAGACAGATAGACAGACATAAAGATAGACAGAAAAAATAAAAGACAAAACTCTTTTGCAGCTGATATTTTTTTCCTCCTACATGTCATCCAAGCTACAAAGGTTTTAATACTCCCATAGCATAACAAATAAAATTACTTTTTAAAAATTTTAGTCTTAAGACGGCCTGTCATAAATTGCTACTGCCATGGAATGTGCAGTATACACGCTGTGCCTTCTCTGGTGCTTTGTTTAAGTCATACTGCAACGTGACCGGAAAGTTAGGAGGTGACTTGGCCGGATAACCTGATAGGCAATCTTTTCCTTTGCTTCTGTAAAGTCAGAATTGCCAAAGACTATCAGTGGTACAATTTCACCAGAGGTTCTTTTAGCTCCCATGTGAGACAGCATTATCTTCCTGCATATCAGTGAGAGGCACCTAAAGAAAAAGACAGAGTACCTGCCAGGCAGAGTCAATAAGGGCCTTTCCCATAGGAAAGAAGAAAGAAGTAAATGATTGCTTGAATAAATTTTTAGAAAAGCTAGTCTTTTCATTTCATTACACAGGGAAAAGGTGGAAAATAGCCTTTCTAAGAGCCGTGGTACTGACCAGTGAATTCCAGTAACCGTGGTGTTGTAGTGGTTAAGAGCTACAGCTGCTAACCAAAAAGTCAGCAGTTTGAATCCACCAGGCACTCCTTGGGAACCATATGGGGCAGTTCTACTCTATCCTATAGGGTCAATATGAGTCGGAATCAACTCCAGGGCAACGAGTTTGTTTTTTCTTTTTCTCTGCCCCCCATGCCCCCTCCCAGCATCTGTCACAGCCGGGAGGGGGATGTGCAGGGTAGGAGGTAGTGACAGCTGCTAAAACAGCACCTTGAGTGGCTCAGAATAGGAATCTATGTAGATGAGAGGTACAGCACTGTTCTGTAAATCTCATTATGAAATGAACTACGTAAATTTTGCTTCACTGGGGCCAGCTTGACGAACATCATAGTTTGTTCTCAAGTCACAAAGTTCTGACATCATACCAGTATAGCTCCTGGGTGTACTATGACTCATAAAGATTAAAAAGACCTGTTGTCAGTTCAGTGAACTCCTTAACGAAAAAACGGCTCCTCTCTGGCTCTCTGCCTCTTAGTGATTATAAAGCTCCAGTTCTATTACTGAACAATGCCTTGAAGAAAATGACACTGCTCTACAGTTCAGAGCTTCTTTCGCTTTCTAACATAATAGCCAAAGGACAGAGAGAATGTAATAGAGAGTATTTTGCTTGGATGCCAATTGACATTGGTAGATTGTGGTCTGAGATGATTTTAAAAGAATTATATATGTATATGTATATTTGATTCCAATTATTTTAGTATCTTCAGAAAGCTTTTGCTTATGCATCAAATAATGGCAATTATTAAGGTCAGCATAGAGGTTGGTGTGCACTTATTTGTAGTTTTTATTGTTTTATTTAGAATTGATTTAGATTACAATGTGAAAGTATGAAAATTTTTGACATTATATTGTCAAAGGGTTAACTTTCACAGTTTTCACATTTCTACCGTTCTTTTCCTGTATATGAACATTTGGTTATCTTAACATGAGTCTTCCTTGTGTGGGTCTGTCAGTTCAGAATGAAACTGATTTACATACCTAAATCAAGGGCCATCTAGTATGAATCACTTAAAGCTTTTTTTTAATCTTGAATACAAGTTCCTAAGTACAGCTTATAAAAATACTGCACAACCACTTTTTACCTAAAGCTTGGCTGCTCTGATATCTTTCATACAGTGTTTTCATTAGGCAACGCTCTTTCGTGGGCATACCTACTGTCTTGCACAGTGGGTATACTTTGAATACCTTACTCAGTATGACAAAACCGTAGCACCCATTACCCAATTTCTAGGACCTGTAATCTGCTTAAATTGCACACAGCACTTTTTAAAATTAGCCCTCGCTAGAGTTTAGCTGCTAACCAAAACGTCAGCAGTTCAAATCCACCAGTGGCAACTCGGAAAACCTACTGGGCATTTCTACTGTGTCCTAGAAAGTTGCTATGAGTGGAAATCAACTCAATGGCAACAGTTTTTTTTTTTTTCCCTCAAAAGCAAAGATGTCACTTTGATGACTAAGGTGTGCGTGACCCAAGCCATGGTATTTGCATTCGCCTCACATGCTCTTGAATGCTGGACAATGAACAAGGAAGACAGAAGAAGAATTGACACCTTTGAATTATGGTGTTTTCAAAGAATACTGTCCAGGCTGTGTTTTGTTCTATTGTACACAGGGTCACTATGAGTTGGAACCGACTTGAAGACACGTAAAAACAACAACTGGAAATATAGTCTATGCCACAGCAAAAGGGGCTCTGATCTCATGAGAGCTTAGAAATGCAGAACCTCTGCCCACCGCAGACCTATTGAATCACTATTTGCATTTTAACAAGATGCCTTGAGATAATTCTTATTTTATAAATCTTATTAAATTAATGTTTGAGAAGCAGGGCTTTAGAAATTTTATACTGCATCATGTTTGACCAGAAGATGACCACATGCTTGCCCTTTATCCCTTTAAAAGATGAATGTTTGGGGCAAGACAAGATACCGACCTCTAGGTAGGATGGCTTACTGATGTCTTGTCATGCTGATTGGAATCAGTAGTTTCTTTTGAATCCAGATTATCACCCTGGGTGCAGCCATTTACAAGTATTCTCCCTTCATCAGCTGCTAGTGTTAGCAATAATTCCAAAGGCATCACAGCTCTTTTCTGGTTTGGTCCGTTTAGATGTTCTTTGGCATCAACTAAGATAAGCCCTTTAGTAGTCAGCGTTAAGTATCAAATTCAGGAACAACCTGGGGAACATCTAGTTGCTATTACTAGTTCACTAGTAATGTATGCTAGTACTGTACACTGATGTTACTAGTTACTAGTGTCACTTTTTTTTTTCCCTGTCTCTCTCTCTCTTCACGTGTCTTCCAGTCTGGCTGTTGGGAACAGGTACTATTCTAGGCCCTATGTAAGTTCCAAGCATTGCTATCTGGAATCCTCCAGTTGGTTCTTTTGGGCATTGGGTAGTTTCTTCACATAGATGTGCTAATCAATAATCAGCTGAATACACCATGTGACTGCTCTGATCTCCAGAGTTTTCTTTCTATGTAGTTCCTTTCCCTTTAGTACTCTATCTTGTGAACTCCAGAGACCTTGGTCTTCCTGGACTCTCAGCTCTTCCCTCTCACTCCAGGGAGTTGGCCAGGTTTCACTCTTATCCTCCTCCATGCCCTTTGACTAAAAATCTCTCTCCCAGCAGTAAACTGGAGCAATTGTGGGACTCACCCCATTTGCCTTTCATCTCTCAAGGAGCATTCTTATTTTTTTTTTTTTTCTTTTTGGTGCTTGATTTCTAGTGTCTTAAAAAATATTGTTTCTTTTTTTTTTCTCTCTCTCTCTCATTTTAGGCAAGATGATACTTTATCTTGGCCTTTAGTAGAAGTCGCAATTTTGCCTTGATTTGCAAATAGCAAGCAGTACTAAAATTACTTTTGCACAGGGTCGCCAGTTCTACTAGTTCTGTGTGTCCAGGATAATGTAATCTAATTAATGACTTTCCTCAGTACCTAATTCCCATCCATTCATTTAGTACACATTTTTTTTAATTTATTTTTGTTGTTGAAAATACACATAGCAAAAAATCTACACCAATTCAACAGTTTCTATATAAACAATTCAGTGAAATTGATTGCATTCTTTGAGTTGTGCAGCCATCCTTATCCTTCTTTTCTGAGTTGATCCTCCTCACTGTCCCCTAAATTTATTATCTCATCTTTCCAGCTGAGTTATCATTCGTTTGACAACTGTAATTTAAGCAAGGCTTTATGCTAAACGCTTGCTACTTACTATTCCAGCTGATTCTTAGGTAGGTATATTACTCTCATTTTACAGAAGCACAATTGAGGCTTAGAAGTCTAAGCACTTTTCCCAGATTCACACATTTGGTAATAAAATTTAAAATCAAGCCGCTCTGGTTCCTGTATACATGCTCCCAGACACTATGCGTGCTGTCTCCATTCAACGTACCAGATAACAAATGCCTTGAGAAAATTTAACTTTGCCTTCACCTTCCTTGTTCTGACACACTGCTCTCCTCTGAAGTCATTTTCCCTCTAAAACTCACCTACTAGTTGACCTGGAGTTGGAACAAACATTTCCCTTGCTCTCCATGGCTGCTTCCAGACTACTGTCCTCCCTTCTCCATAAAAACCCCAGCTTTGAAACTCACTTGCTTCCATAAGCTGTGACACCTGCTACCTCTCTATTTTGCAGTCCTGGCCTCTTTGCTTTGCCTCAAATACACTGAGACTGAAGGACTATACAGTGACTGATCCTTTATCTGGAATGTTTTTCCAGGGTCTGCCTATGGTTGGCTCCTTCACTCATTCAAATCTTATCTAAAATGTCACTTTATCAGAGAGGTCTTTCCTAGAAATTCAGTAAAAATTCCACCCCTGTTCTTAGTACTTTCTATCTCCCTTATCTTGCTCTCTCCCAACCACTATAATACCTATTACTTCTGAAAAAGAAATTGCTATTGAAAACAAAAATTAACTAAAGGCACTTTTGCGCTCCAGAGAAGTGACATAATTTTACCTCAAGGAAGACTAGTTCTTTGGTTCTCTAATTTAGGAGAACACCCTAATTGATCTCAATGGAAATTTTCCATTGAAACCAGTTGCAACCTCTTGAGCATAGCAGAATGCCTGAGAACGAGACAAAGAGGATGTCAAATTGCTTTGCATAATAAGGTAAGGAATATTGAATTTCTGTAGACTATCAAGATAAAAGAAAAATTTTTTTTTTTTTTTTAATCAAGGTAGAGAGGTGGCTGAGAATAGATACAACAGTAGAAATTTTAGAAATATCTAGTCTAGAGACAGAAATGTAACCTAGGTCTTTGAGGAGTAATACCTAATGCTAAATTTTAAGTCTTCGTTTTTTGCATTTTAGTTATACAACTAGCTTAATTAGCATTAGCCCCCAATCTGCTGTACACACATCCCGTCTGAGAACCACACCATTTCAGGAATGAAAGAAAAAGGGCAGGGTTCTACATTGGAAATAAAAACAGGCGTGGAGAGGAGTGGGCCATTTGAGTGATCAGGAAATATTGCAAAAGATTTTGAAATGGGCAAAAATATTAGTAGAAGGTTCTGTCTAGCTCAATCTATCCGAGTTATCTGTACCTTTTGTTGTCTATGAGCTATTTTACAACTCTCTAATTCATTAATTCATACGGAAAACCTGGTGGCAAAGTGGTTAAGAGCTACGGCTGCTAGCCAAAAGGCTGGCAGTTTGAAATCCACCAGGTACTCCTTAAATGTGTTTGTCGTGATTTTAGACAAATAAAGTGGAGGTTACACATTTTTTACCAACTTCACAATCCCCTCACACATTATTTTTCTAGGTGCGGTATATGTGGATGTGTTATTTAACTGGGCATGTTATTTGGGAAAAATATAGTATGTTCCAATAAAATTTTATGTGCATTCCTGAGAATGTAAAAAATTGAATTTATTGCAGCATATATATGAGATTAGACAATTTTCTAAGGAAAAAAAATTGATAATGCAAATAAGCAAAAATAAAATATATCATAATTCTAACAAAAACAATCATAGTTAAAAAAGATATGATTATTAGTAGTTTTCAAACTTGGCTGTCTATTAGAATCACTTCATGAGCATTTAAAGAAAAAATGTGAGGGACCAATAACCAACATCATGATACATGGAGAAAATATTGGAGTTGTCAAGGATTTCATTTTACTTGGATCCACAATCAACGCTCATGGACGCAGCAGTCAACAAATCAAATGACTTATTGCATTGGGCAACTCAGCTGCAAAAGCTAAGATGTCACCTTGAGGATTAAGGTGCACCTGACCCAAGCCATGGTATTTTCAATCACCGCATATGCCTGCAAAGGCTGGGCATTGAACAAGAAAGATTGAAGATGATTTAATTAATTTGAATTATGGTGCTGGTAAAGAATAATGAATATATCATAGACTGCCAGAAGCATGAACAAATCTTTCTTGGAAGAAGTACAGCCAGCATGCTCCTTAGAAGTGAGGATGGCAAGACTTTGTCTCATGTACTTTGGACATGTTATTTTTATCAGAAGGGACTGGTCCCTGGAGAGGGGCAAAATGCTTGATAAAGTAGAGGGTCAGTGAAAGAAAGGAAGACCCTCAAAGAGATGGATTGACACAGTGTCTACAATGATGGGTTCAAACATAGCAACAATTGTGAGGACGGTGCAGAATGGGGCAGTGTTTTGTTCTGCTGTACAGAGGGTTGCTATGAGTTGGAATCGACTTAACAGCACCTAAAGTGGTAATATTGTAAAAAAAAAAAATACAGAAAATTGATACCCTGGATACCAGGAAGGAAGGTAGTAATGTGGGTACCTATTTACATAATGAATATTTATGAGTTCAACCCTTGACAGAAGAACAGTGTAGGGGATAATGTGTTCCATACCCCTTGCTGGCCAAGGCACTCATTCCCTAATTACCAGCATGATTGGCTGCTGACAGCTCACAGTTGTGGTTCTCTTCCAAAAGGAGCCACCTTACTCGGTTTTGGCCCCCTTCTACCTAGGACAACCATACCAATAAAAAATACAAGGATACAAAGTCCAGGCCACATGAATTTCAGCTTCAAGGATCCCCATGAGATTGACTGATGAGTTTGATTGAGGTTTCTATTGCCAATTGCATCATGGTTTGAATTCTCCTGACTAATCCTGATTCCCTCATTCCTCACAGGTATTGCTGCTGAGAGTATTCCTCAATATACCTCTCACGCACATTACCTTAGGGACTGTTCCTCTAAGGGGACGAGAGAATCTGCAACAAAAAGAAACAATTATTTCCCGATAATGTACAGGTTTAAGGTTCTGATATATTGATCTCCGGCTTCCCCATTTTTTCCAGAAAAAAAAAACATAGTGTGATAGGTTAAGTAATGATCCTCCAAAGGTATCCACATTCTAGTCCCCAAACTTATGAATATGCTACCTTACATTGTAATAGTAACTTTGCAGATGTGAATAAACTAAGACTCTTGAGTTGGGAGATTATCCTGGATTATCCAACTGGGCCCAAAGTTGTCACACGGGTCCTTACGAGAGGGAGGCATGAGGGTCAGAATCAGACAAAAGATGATGTGACAATAGAAGCAGAGAGACAGAGAGAGAGGTTACGAGATGCTACAATGTTGACTTTGAAGATCGAGGAAGGGACCACCAGCCAAGGAATGCAGGAGGCCTTTAGAAGCTGGGAAAAGCAAGGAAATAGATTCTCTCCTAGGGCCTCCAGAAGGAATGCAGTTCTGCAGACCCATTTTAGACTTCTGACCTCCACATCTATTAAAAAAAAAAAAGCTCATGTTGTTTTAAGCCACTGAGCTTGTGATAATTTATTAGAGTGGCAACAGGAAACTAATACACATAGTAATCATTCGGAATTGCAGGGATGAGTATAAGATGGCTCAAAGGATGACAAAATGCTAGCAGAGATGGAACCAGGAAGACTACGAATGTTTTTTTCTTTTCTATATTCCTTCAGTGTTTATAAAGGGGTTATTTATTTTTATAATATAAAATGTATAAGTAAACTTTTAAAAGCATTATTATGTATGTCTGATCCATCTATGCCTGTTTAAGCACAGTGAGCAATTCAATTCCTTTTAGCAAAACACACACATAAAATTTTACCTGGAACACTATGGATTCCAGTTACTTGTGTATCTGTAATCATGCTAACCTTACTGTCATTTAGTAGTTTGACCTCATTTCATCCCTTTAGCGTTTTAATCCTTGGCAATTGACTTTTTAAAATTCTCTTCTCTGACTTTTATTCTTGGCTTTGCATCTTATCCTTGATTTCATTTTCCCCATCCCCAGGGAAAGGAGATTATAGTGCCTTCAATAAACAACAGCCTTTTCAACATAAATGCACCTACCAAATTTGGTGTCAATATTTTATGTATAACTTTTACTATCCAAACCACATGCTTTTAATCTCTCTGAAACTTAACCTGTTTACACCTGAAGAATATACTGACAACTGATTAACAGAAATGGCAAATTTCCAGTAAAAGCAAGTTTATAAAATATGCGTATATAGAACAGACGGTCACATTGAAACTTAGTTTTACCAAGAGCTCAGTACAGAAGATATATCGATATTTTTTCAAGGAACCATAATTATGATTAGGTCATTTATAACATTATTCTCTATACATTTGGACAACTAATTTAATCTGTGCTCTTACAATGATAGATTTCTTAGTGGTCCAAAAGTTGTTCAGCTGAAATATCGGAATGATCATGCCATGAATGTGAAATATTCTCCTGGTAAGACTTACCTTTCTAATCTCAGATGCCATCTGTCTACTTGTTCTTTAATATGTCTCCCCATACTCGGTCAATGCCTTATGGTTAAACTTTTCAGAATTGATTTTCCCATGATTCAGGTTTAGGTTCAACTATTATTACTATTTGAGTGACTATTATATATTAGACTTGAAAAGCACCTTACTGTACCTGCTTTATAAATCTTTGTCAGCTGACATCCTAGGCTAACCTATGGAAAGCAGGTAAGAAAAGAGCTATGGAACAGTAAAGGAAAGTAATGGGATTTTGTGCCTCTTACAATGCTTATTAGTGTTCAGATGTTTCCATCACATTATTTGAGCTGTTCATACAGGGCAAAGACTCTGGTGTACCCCAATATAGCTGTTCATTAAAACGGCACAAAGTTCCTGGGATGGGCATGAGAGAATGGAAGGCTTGACTGTGTCCTTTATCCCTGCTTCCCTTAACTGTGTACCTGTGTTTAGTTTCCAGGTTCTACACAGAAAGAAGCTTGCCATAGGGATTTCATTAGCACACTGCTCTGATGAACAGAACTGACCAACCATAAACATGTAAAACGTGGCAACAGTCATGTTCGTTTTGGAAGGTCTGTGGTGCTGCAGAACAGAAGAAAAATCATCTACATTATCTGTGAAGCTCCTCTGAGGGTCCTGAGTGGGCACCCGGTTTTGTTAACCAAAATAGAAACTATTTCCTCTAGACTTGCTACTGTTCCCCCCCCCTTGACAGGTACTCAATGAGAGAAACTCCAAGCGCCTTTATGTAATTAAGTATCTGCCTGTGAAAGCCACTCTGACTAATTCCTCATTTTAAATGGCTTCCATCTGCTTCTTTCTGTCTTTCCAAGCTTCTGTTGGAAGTTTTGTCCATTTTTCTAAAATCTCCCTTCACTGCTACCATTTCTTTGCCTTTAATTATCTCTTTTCCCAACCTTCCCTTGGTGTTCTGCAAACAACACAACCCAAAGCTTTTTTACTTTTTTTTTCTTTCTTTGTCATTTTTGTTTGGAAATAATGCTCAACAGTTAATCAGACTGCTCAGTTCAATACTGCTGAGTTCAAGCAACTGAGAAAAAAGAAAAAACCAAATCCATTGCCATTGAGTCGATTCCAACTCATAGCGACCCTGTAGGTCAGAGTAGAACTGCCCCATAGAGTTTCCAAGGAGCGCCTGGTGGATTTGAACTGCCGACTTTTTGATTAGCAGCTGTACCACTTAACTACTATGCCACCAGAGTTTCCAAGCAACTGAGAGCCCTTTAAAATGAAACATGTATTTCTTGTAATGAATATTGTTAATGGGGGGATTCTCCCCTTTACTGAGTGCACATTAACATAAGTTTAACATCTCCAGGGTTCAGTCACTTAAAAATAAGGGTATAAAGCCTTTCTGAGGAAATGCTAGACCTTAAAATTTATCTCGCAGTGCAACAAACTTTTATGGGCTATTTTAAGTATTTGATACTGGCTCTTCTGTTTAATGAGCAGTTTAATTTAAAGCTTAAAATTATTAAGTAATTCAATGGAGTAATAAATAATGCAGTTTATAATATTCTTATCAAGCACATAAAGAAATTTGTCTTCCATTAACAACATGCTTTTAAAGCAGTCTGACCTCTTCAGATGCATAAGAGCATGCAATTAGTGCAATTTGTCACAGGTCTTTTACACGTTAATAAGATGTAATTAATTGTCTGTTTTGTCCAATTAACTTTTCAGACACTGGCAGCTCTTGTTCTTTTCATATGAAGCAAGTGAGCCTATTTGCAATTCTAATACTTGACAGAGAATTCTGCCCATAAACTCAAGTCTAAGCATCTTAGAAAAAGGGAATAAGGCAATTAAAAATTTAACAGAGAATTGTAATATGTTTTCAATGTAAAGACTAAGAAAAAATTTTACTTTAAAGTATAGCCCGGAATTGAAAACCGTAGGAGTGGAGAAATTGAGATTAGAAAATAAATGATGAGGAAACATATACAGTTATTCTCGTGCTATATTGATATGTAAGAAATCCTATGACAATTTCATGTTTGGTCATTCACTCATTTCATCATTATCTCTTTCATTTATTAATTCATTCATTTATTGAGGGCCAACTCTCTACAAGAAAATTTGGTGGCTGCTGGAGACTTCAGGGGGAAACCCTGGTGGCATAGTGGTTAGGTGCTACATCTGCTAACCAAAAGGTCAGCAGTTTGATTCCACCAGGGACTCCTTGCAACTCTGTGGGGCAGTTCTAGTCTGTCGTATAGTGTCACTATGAGTTGGAATCGACTCAATGGCAATGCGTTTGGGTTTTTTTAGTGTAACAAATCACCCATGAACCTTTTTAAAAATTCTTATTCTGTAATTCTAGGTAAAGCCTCTACAGGGAATTGTGACAGTCAAGGTTAAAAAGTGGTTTCTTACCATAATACATTTACTTGTCTCCAAATTACCCATGTAACGGAGAATGCAACATTTTGCATTCTGCATCATTAAGTATCTTCTTAAAAAAAAATTATTATTTTTTTTGGAACCTCATGATCAAAGGGAAAACCTAAAAGCTTTTATTAAAGCTCCTGATTCATAATGTCAAATCACTTTCTGTAACATTTCCAAAAAAGTAACATTCTATATGAGAACACCAGCCTTACTTAAAAACCAAAAACCAAACCCAGTGCAGTCAAGTTGATTCCTACTCATAGTGACCCTATAGGACAGAGTAGAACTGCCCCATAGAGTTTCCAAGGAGCGCCTGGCGGATTCGAACTGCCGACTCTTTGGTTAGCACTTAACCACTGCACCACCATGGAGTTTCCAAGGAGCACCTGGCGGATTTGAACTGTCAACCCTTTGCTTAGCACTTAACCACTACACCACCAGGGCTTACTTAGCCTGCTTTAATTATTTAAAAAATTGACATTCAATAAAAAATGACACCTCTATATGGTTTTCATTTCTATTTTGATTGATGTGTTTCTTCCATGTGTTTGAATTGTAGATATAATAATCTTAAGCATTTCTCTACTATATTCCCAATATACTAGTAGCAAACATTTTTCTACTTTTTTTATTATAATATAATAATGTACTAGTTAAAAGCATGTGCTCTGTGGTCAGATCCTCTGGGTACTACTCCTGTCTTTACCTGTTGTGTTGCCATGGGTAAATTCTTGAAACTCTATGTTCCTTAGTTTCTTCAACCATAAAAGTGGGACAATAGTAGCACTTATCTCACGGAGTGATCCTGAATGTGTTAATAAGTACAAACCTAACAAAATTGTATGACTTGCAAAAAGCTCATGGTAAAAATTAGTATTAATAGCATTATTTCAATGTAAATTACAGCCAAAGTTATCAATTTTTGTTTTTTCCCACTGCTATTATGTTTTGAAAGACATTGACTTTTCCAAGGTCAGCTACAAATTATGTTTTATTTTCACAATGTTTAAAGGTCTATTTCACTTTTTTCTAAATTTTTATTGTGCTTTGTGAAAGTTTACAAATCATTTCAGTCTCTCACACAAAAATTTATATACACCTTGCTATATACTCTTAATTGCTCTCCCCTTAGTAAGATGGCACCCTCCTTCCCTCCGCTCTCTATTTTCATGTCCATTTGGCCAGCTTCTGACCCCCTCTGCCCTCTCATCTCCCCTCTAGACAGGAGATGCCAACATAGTCTCATGTGTCTACTTGATCCAAGAAGTTCGCTCTTCTCTTCACCGGTATCATTTTCTATCCAATAGTCCAGTCCAATACCTGTCTGAAGAGTTGGCTTTGGGAATGGCTCTTGTCTTGGGCTAACAGAAGGTCTGGGGACCATGACCTCCAGGGTCATTCTAGTCTCAGTCAGACCATTAAGTCTGGTCTTTTTATGAGAATTTGCACTCTGCATCCTGCTGCCCTCCTGCTCCCTCGGTGATTCTCTGTTGTGTTCCCTGTCAGGGCAGTTATCAGTCGTAGTCAGGCACCATCTAGTTCTTCTGGTCTCAGGCTGATGTAGTCTCTGTCTCCTGGGCTCATAATTACCTTGTGTCTTTGGTGTTCTCCATTCTCGTTTGCTCCAGGTGCGTTGAGACTCATTGATGCATTTTAGATGGCCACTTGCTAGCATTTAAGACCCCAGAAGCCACTCACCAAAGTGGGATGCAGAATGTTTTCTTAATAGATTATGCCAGTTGACTTAGATGTCCCCTGAAACCATGGTCCCCAGACCCCGTCCCCTGCTATGCTGGGCTTCGAACCATTCAGTTTATTCAGGAAACCTCCTTCCTTTTAGTTTAGTCCAGTTGTGCTGACCTCACCTGTATTGTGTTGTCTTTCCCTTCACCTAAAATAATTCTTATCTACTATTAGTGAAAACCCCTCTCCCTCCCTATCTCATAACTGCCAAAAGATATTTTCTTCTCTGTTTAAATTATTTCTCCAGTTATTATAATAGTTGTCTTACAAAATATTTTTCCTTTTGCAACTGACTAATTTCACTCAGCATAATACCTTCCAGATTCCTCCACATTATGAAATGTTTCACGGATTCATCATTTTTCTTTATCAATGTGTAGTATTCCATTATATGAATATACCGTAACTTATTTATACATTCTTCCATTGATGGGTGCCTTGGTTTCTTCCATCTTATTGCTATTGTAAACAGTGCTGCAATGAACATGGGTGTGCATATATCTATTCGTGTAAAGGCTCTTAGTTCTCTAAGATGTTTTCCAAGGAGTGGGATTATATGGTAATTCTATTTTTAGTTTTTAAATGAAGTGCCAAATCGATTTCCAAAGTGGTTGTACCATTTTACATTCCCATCAGGAGTGTATAAGAGTTCCAGTCACTCCACAACCTCTCCAAAATTGATTATTTTGTGTTTTTTTGGATTAATGCCAGCCTTGTTGGAGTGACATGGAATCTCATTGTAGCTTTGATTTGCATTTCTCTAATGGCTAATGACACAGAGTCATTATACCAAAAAGAATTAGTCCACGTTCAGCCATTTGAAGAGGTGGCATATGATCAGGAACCAATGGTACTGAAGGAAGAAATCCAAGCTGCTCTGAAGGCATTGACAAAAAACAAGGCTCCAGGGATTGATGGAATATCGTTTGAGATGTTTCAACAAACAGATGCATCGCTGGAGGTGCTCAATCATCTATGCCAAGAAATATGGAAGACAGCTTCCTGGCCAACTGACTGGAAGAGATCCATATTTATGCATATTCCCAAAAAAGGTGATACAAACGAATGTGGAAATTATAAAACAATATCATTAATATCACACACAAGCAAAATTTTGCTGAAGATCATTCAAAAATGGCTGCAGGAGTATATTGACAGGGAACTGCCAGAAATTCAGGTCGGTTTCAGAAGAGAACGTGGAACCAGGGATATCATTGCTGATGTCAGATGGACCCTGGCTGAAAGCAGAGAATACCAGAAGGATGTTTACCTGTGTTTGATTGACTATTCAACTATCCATAACAAACTATGGATAACATTGAGAAGAATGGGAATTCCAGAACACTTAATTGTGCTCATGAGGAACCTTTATGCAGATCAAGAGGCGGTTGTTCAGACAGAACAAGGGGATACTGATTGGTTTAAAGTCAGGGAAGGTGTGTGTCAGGGTTGTATTCTTTTACCATACGTATTTAATCTGTATGCTGAGCAAATAATCTGAGAAGCTGGACTATATGAAGAAGGACGGGGCATCAGGTTTGGAGGAAGACTCATTAACAACCTGCGTTATGCAGATGACACAACCTTGCTTGCTGAAAGTGAAGAGGACTTGAAGCGCACTTACTAATGAAGATCAAAGACCACAGCCTTCAGTATGGATTGCACCTCAACATAAAGAAAACAAAAGTCCTCACAACTGGACCAATGAGCAACATCATGATAAAGAGAGAAAAGACTGAATCTGTCAAGGATTTCGTTTTACTTGGATCCACAATCAATGACCACGGAAGCAGCAGTCAAGAAATCAAAAGACGCATTGCATTGGGTAAATCTGCTGCAAAGGACCTCTTTAAAGTGTTGAAGAGCAAAGATATTAACCTGAAGACTAAGGTGCGCCTGACCCAAGCCATGGTATTTTCAGTCTCATCATATGCATGTGAAAGCTGTACAATAATAAAGAAGACCGAACAAGAATTGAAGCCTTTGAGTCGTGGTGTTGGTGAAGAATATCGAATATACCAAGGACTGCCAAAAGAATGAACAAATCTGTCTTAGAAGAGGCACAGCCAAAATGCTCCTTACAGGCAAGGATGGAGAGACTTCATCTTACACACTTTGGACATGTTTTCAGGAGGGATCAGTCCCGGGAGAAGGACATCATGCTTGGCAGAGCACAGGGTCAGCGGAAAAGAGGAAGACCCTCAATGAGGTGGATTGACATGGTGGCTGTTGCTGCAACAATGAACTCAAGCATAACAATGATTGTCAGGAGGCTCTGGACCTGGCAGTGTTTCTTTCTTTTGCGTATGTCGCTATGAGTCGGAACCGACTCGACGGCACCTAACTACAACAGTGGCTATTGATCTTGAGCATTTCCTCATGTATCTGTTAGCTACCTGATTGTCTTCTTTAGTGAAGTGTCTGTTCATGTCCTTTGCCCATTTTTTAATTAGGCTACTTGTCTTTTTGTAGTAGAGTTTTTGTGGTATCATGTAGTTTTTAGAGATCAGACGCTTATCTGAAATGTTATAGCTAAAACCTTTTTCCCAATCTGTAGGTAATCTTTTTACTCCTTTGGTGAAGTCTTTGGATGAGCATAGGTGTTTGATTTTTAGAAGCTCCCAGTTATCTAGTTTCTCTTCTTCATTGTTAGTAGTGCTTTGTATTCTTTTTATGCCATGTATTAGGGCTCCTAGCATTGTCCCTATTTTTTCTTCCATGATCTTTACTGTTTTAGATTTTATATTTAAGTCTTTGATCCATTTTGAACTAGTTTTTGTGCATGATGTGAGGTATGGGTCTTCTTTCATTTTTTTGCAGATGGATATCCAGTTATGCAAGCACCATTTGTTAAACAGACTATCTTTTCCCCATTTAACTGATTTTGGGCCTTTGTCAGATATCAGCTGCTCATATGTGGATGGATTTATGTCTGGATTCTCAATTCTGTCCCATTGGTCTATGTGTCTGTTGTTGTACCAGTACCAGGCTGCTTTGACTACAGTGGCGGTATAATAGGTTCTAAAATCAGGTAGAGTGAGGCCTTCCACTTTGTTTTTCTTTTTCAGTAATGCTTTATTTATCCAGGGCCTCTTTCCCTTCCATATGAAGTTGGTGATTTGATTCTTCATCTCTTTAAAAACTGTCATTGGAATTTGTATAGGAATTGCTTTGTATCTATAGATGGCTTTTGGTAGAATAGATATTTTTACAATGTTAAGCCTTCCTTATCGGTGAGTAAGGTATGCTTTTCCACTTATGTAGGTCTCTTTTGGTTTCTTGCAGAAGTGCCTTGGAGTTTTCTCTGTATAGGCTTCTTCATCTCTGGTAAGATTTACTCCTAAGTATTTTCTCTTCTTGGGGGCTTCTTTTTATCATGTTGAGGAATTTTCCTTCTGTTCCTATTTTGCTGAGAGTTCTTATTATGAATGAGTGTTGAACTTTGTCAAATGCTTTGTCTGCATCAGTTGATAAAATCATGTGATTCTTGTCTTTTGTTTTATTTATGTGGTGGATTACATTAATTGTTTTCCTAATGTTGAACCATCCCTGCATACCTGGTATGAATCCCGCTTGGCCATGGTGAATTATTTTTTTGATATGTTGTTGAATTCTCTGGGCTAGAATTGTGTTGAGGATTTTTGCAGCTAAGTTCATGAGGGATATAGATTTGTAATTTTCTTTTTTTGTGGAGTTTTACCTGGTTTTGGTATCAGGGATATGCTGGATTCATAAAGTAGGTTTGGTAGTATTCCATTCTTTTCTATGCGCTGAAATACCTTTAGTAGTAGTGGTGCTAAATCTCTGAATGTTTGGTACAACTCCGCAGTGAAGCCATCCAGGCCAGGGCTTTTTTTGTGGGGGGAGTTTTTTGATTACCTTTTCAATCTCTTCTTTTGTTATGAGTCTATTTAGTTGTTCTACCTCTGTTTGTGTTAGTTTAGGTAGGTAGTGTGTTTCTAGGAATTCATCCATTTCTTCTAGCTTTTCAAATTTGTTAGAGTACAATTTTTTGTAGTAATCTGATATGATTCTTTTAATTTCAGTTGGATCTGTTGTAATATCACCCATCTCATGTCTTATTTGGGTTATTTGCTTCCTCACCTGTTTTTCTTTTGTCACTTTGGCCAGTGGTTTATCAATTTTTTTTAAGTTCTTCAGAGAACCAGCTTTTGGTCTTTTTAACTCTTTCAATTGATTTTTCTGTTTTCTATTTCATTTAATTCTGCTCTAATTTTTATTATTTGCTTTCTTCTAGTGCCTGAGGGTTTCTTTTGTTGCTCTCTTTCTCTTTGTTCAACTTGTAGGGATAATTCTTTGGCTTTGGCCCTTTCTTCTTTTTGTATGTGTGCTTTTGTTGATCTAAACTGACTTCTAAGCACTGCTTTCCCTGTGTCCCAGAGGTTCTGATAGGGAGTGTTTTCATTCTCATTGTATTCTATGAATTTCTTTATTCCATCCTTAATGTCTTCTATGACCCAGTCATTTTTGAGCAGAGTATTGTTCAGTTTCCATATGTTTGATTTCTTTTCCCTGCTTTTTCTGTTATTGATTCTACTTCTATGGCCTTATGGTTAGAGAAGATGCTTCATAATATTTTGATGTTTTGGATTCTGCTAAGGCTTGCTTTCTGATATAATATGTGGTCTATTGTAGAGAATGTTCATGTGCACTAGAAAAGAAATGTTCCATGTGCACTAGAAAAGAAAATATACTTGACTGCTGTTGGATGGAGTGTTCTATATGTCTATGAGGTCAAGTTGGTTGATTGGGGCATTTAGATCTTCCATGTCTTTATTGAGCTTCTTTCTGGATGTCCTGTCCTTCACCAATAGTGGTATTTTGAAATCTCCTACTATAATTGTGGAGCTGTCTATCTCACTTTTCAATGCTGTTAGAGTTTTTTTTTTTTTTTTGTCTCTCAGCCCTGTCTTTGGGTGAGTAAATATTTAATATGGTTATATCCTCCTGGTATATTGTCTCTTTAATCATTATATAGTGTCTCTCCTTGTCCTTTGTGGTGGATTTAACTTTAAAGTCTATTTTGTCAGAAATTAACAATGCCACTCCTGCTCTTATTAGATTGCTGTTTGCTTGATATATTTTTTTTTCCATCCTTTGAGTTTTAGTTTGTTGTGTCTCTAAGTCTATTATCAATCTTCTAACCAAAGAACTGCCTTTAGTATATCTTGTAGTTTTGTTTGGTTTTTATAAATTCCCTGAACTTCTGTCTATCTAGAAATGTCCTAATTTCACTTTTATATTTGAAAGACAGTTTTGCTGATATATGATTCTTGGAAGGCATTTTTTTCCCTTCAATTCTTTATATACATCATCCCATTGCCTTCTTGCCTGTATGATTTCCGCTAAGTAGTCTGAGCTTATACTATTGACTCTCCTTTGTAGGTGATTTTTCGTTTATCCCTAGCTGCTCTTAAAATTCTCTCTTTATCTTTGTCTTTGGCAAGTTTGTTTATGTCTTGGTGACTTTTTTCAGAATTTAGCTTATGTGGAGTTTGGTGAGCATCTTGGAAAGATATTATCTCATCTTGCACAATATCAGGGAAATTTTCTGCCAACAAATCTTCAACAATTCTCTCTGTATTTTCTGTTGTCCCTTCCTGTTCTGGTACTCCAATCACTCATAGGTTATTTCTCTTGATAAAGTTCCACATAATTCTTAAGGTTTCTTCATTTTTTAAAGTTCTTTTATTTGACTTTTCTTCAAATATATTGGTGCCAAGTGCTTTATCTTCAAGCTCACCAATTCTGCCTTCCACTTGCTCAATTCTGCTCCTCTTTCTATTGTATTGTCTAATTCTGTAATTTTATTAATAATCTTCTGAATTTCTGATTGCTGTGGATTCTTGCAGCTTATTAAATTTTTCATTATGTTTTGAATAACTCTTTTAATTTCTTCAACTACTTTGTGTGTTTCTTGGCTTGTTCTGCATATTGTCTGATCTCCTTCCTAATCTTGTTCCTGATGTCTTGAAGAGTTCTGTATATTAGTCTTTTGTATTCTGCATCCGGTAATTCCAGGAAGGCACCTTCATCCAGAAGATCCATTGATTCTTTGTTTTGAGAGCTTGTTGAGGCGATCGTGGTCTCCTTCTTTATGTGTCTTGATATTGACTGTTGTCTCTGAGCCATCTAAAAGTTATTGTATTAGTTTATTTTATGTTTGCTTACTGTATCCTAGCTTCTTGCTTTGTTTTATTTTGATATGCACAAATGGGTTGCTTGAGTGAGCTAGCTTGATTATTTTTGCCTTTGAAGCTGTGATGCCCTGTCATCAGATGGCTAGAGCTGTTATCAGGTATATCAGTCCAGGAATCCATTCACTTTTCTTGTATGAATTCAGCTCAGGGGTCCAGGTAGCTGCTCATCAAGTGTGTGGTACAGGCTCTGTTCTACAGTCTTAAGGGGGCAGGGATTATTGGTGTAGGTACCAGTATCTGGTTGCAGCAAGAGGTCACACTCGGAACAAGGAAATGGGTTGAGAATGGTCCCCTGAATGTCTGTGAGGAAAGCATGTCCCTGTTCCTTAGACTGTACGGCGGGGGGGGGGGGTCTGCAAATGGACCATGGGACCATGGTTGTAAGGACTGGGAGGTACCAGTTATCCTTGGACCCCTGTCATGGGTGGCTCTGTGACCTGAGTGGAGCCACCAGTCCTTATGCCCCTAATGTGGGTAGGTGAGGACCCTATTTAATAGGCAAAGCAGTGATAAATATCAAACACCCACCTCTTCACTGCACAGCTGAAAACGGTTGCAGTCTGCCAACGAGGGCCTATTCTCCTGAAGTAGGCCCACGCAAGACCATGCAGGGGAAAAAGATGCTCAAAGTCCATGGACCATTTATGCCTGGACAGGAGCCACTTCTGTCCTGAGCTCCCCCAGTTACTGGAGCTGGCAAATTATCTTTTCCCCCAGTTGTGAATTTGTTTCTACTCCAAGGCCGGGAGGATGACTCCAGGCACTCACCATGGCCTATCTCAGGCCTAGGGGAATCAATAGCCACTGAAGTCAGCTTGGGGGCTGGGGGCAAGGTAAAATATATGCACCAAATCAAAGCCAAACCCAGGGCCATTGAATCGATTCCAACTCATAGTGATCCCGTGGGATGGAGTAGAACTGTCCCATAGAGTTTCCAAGGAGCACCTGGCAGATTCAAACTCCCGACCCTTTGATTACCAGCCATAGCACTTAACCACTATGCCACCAGGGTTTCCAAAATATACGCAAGTACTTAGCTTTTGCCAAGAGCGCCATTCTCTGGTCCTGGAGGTGTGAGTAGGCTGTGCGATTGGCTGCTTCTCCCTGAGGAAACTGTGGCTGAATGCTACTGCCAGCCCATCACATCTGCTCCTGGGAATGGTGCCTAGGGAATCCTGGCAATGCAGGTCCAGTAACTGCTCTCTGCTTCTGAACTTCCTCTCCCTTCCCCTGCCACTCAGTCCGTTTTCTAACTTTGCTATTGATGTTCAGGGCTCCTATCTTGTTATAAATATAATTGTTTCATTTGTTTTTTCAGGTCCTTGTTGTAAGAGGGATCACAGGAATTGTCTGACTATTCTGCCATCTTTGCCCTGTCTTCTCTCTTTCACTTTTAATTCAACTGGAATTTATTAGCCTATGTTGAGATGAGGACAACCTGGTGGCATAGTGGTTAAAAGCTACAGCTGCTAACCAAAATGTTGGCAGTTCAAATCCACCAGGTACTCCTTGGAAACCATGTGAGTCAGTTCTACTCTGTCCTATAGGGTAGCCATGAGTTGCAATCAACTCAACAGCAATGTCTTGTTTTTTTGTTTTTTAAATGTTGAGATGAACAATTAATTTAATTTTTTCCTCATATAATATCTTAAATAACTAGCAATTATGTATAGGCATATAAGTATGCCTTTAAAATAACAATTCCGTCCAGTCCAGTCCAATTCATGGTGATTCCATATGCCTTAGAGTAGAACTGTACACCACAGCGTTTTCAGTGGCTGATTTTTTGGAATAGATCACCAGGCTTTTCTCCCAAGAAACCTCTGTGTGGACTTGAACCTCCAACCTTTCAGTTAGTAGCTGAGTGTTAACCATTTGCACCACTTAGAAACTTTGCATATGTCTTTAACACCTACTAATTTTGTATGTGTAGCCAAAAAAATTGACAATGGTATCAAACATAAGACACTTCATTTGATCATGAAGATGGTGCAGAACTGTTACAAAGTTGCCATTAGTCAGAGCCTACTCCATGGCAAGTGTCAATGACAGCAAGAAGTTTGGATGTAGACTAGTTTTCAGGGCTATCTGTTCTACTACAATCGTCTCTCATTTATTGTTCCAGAAGCACGTCTTAATTACTATGCTTCTAAGATATTATTTAAGAGCTGTCAATGTGTCATTTTATTCATCTCTATTTTCGGCATTGTCTTTGTTACTTTCTTCTTTAATTTATCAAAATGGGCTTTGAAACCACATTTTTTATGATGGCTAAAAAATTTTATTATTTTTTTTTTTGGTAGTATAATTAAATCTGTATGTAGGAAAAAAGATCATTATCTTTACAATAGTCAGACTTTGTATTCAGGATAATGGAGATATCTCAATTAACTTATGTGGTTTTTGAATATTTTTAGAGATATATCTTTATAGTTCTAAACATTCTGTAAATAAAGAATACATTATTCTCTATATAGTTAAATTGCAGATATAGTCATACTTTGTAATTATACTATTGGATTCCTTATCTCATTTATTTTAGTTTTTTGTGGCAAAGACTGAAAAAACAATGTGTTTTTCTCTATAACTGTGTCTCAGAGGTGTCTATTTGTACTTCTAAATGTTAACCATTTTAAACTTTGATACATTCCATGAGGCAGACATATGATTATTAAACCACTATTATGGATTTTTCTTTTTGATCGTATAAAATTATTTTACGTACCCTATTTTCTTAAGTACTTACGCAAATTATAAATGTGAATACCATACTATCTGTATATGTATTTGTGTATACCCATACATTTTTTTATATACCTAACTATATGTGTATTTAATATTTCTGCTTTTCTCTTGATTTATAACTCCAAGCTTTTCAAATTTGTGCATTTATTATTATAATCAAAGCATTTATCTCAATTTCTGAAATTTTGGGAGATTTCTTGGTGGTTTCCTTTCTACCGGTAAATCAGTTGTATTTTATTTGTTTTAAATTTTATGGTGATTTTGATGGTAAAATATTATTTTAAATTCTTCTAGAAGTTTCTTTAGTTCATTAAATCAACCCATCTATGCTTGTAAATTGTAGACTCAGTTTTTAGCTGTAAGTTGTGTTTGTGTGTGTTGTGGTTTTTCCGAAAATATCAGTTTCACTGCTCTCATTCCTTTTGAGTTGGTTGCTGTCCCTTCAACAACCATAGCATTAGATTGCAATGTCATTCTCTGTTCTTCATGGCTCACACCCATCCATTCATTAAAATCAATTCTAATCTTCATCCCCCTACATTCTTGGAAAGACTTTCAGGTTTTTCAAAGTTTATCTTTTAAATCACTGATTCAATTTTCCATTGTTTCAGATATGATCTTTGGAACTAGTATATTTTGTATTTCCAGTCATTCTTAATTTTTTTTAAATGTCAATTAATGCTCTTTGCATTTTGTCTTCATCCCAATTTTGACTTTTATTTATAGGTTCAAGTTCTTATTTCCTAGAGGCCATATCCTCTTTAATATATTTGATCACACCAAGTATATATCTTATAGTGTTTTTACGTTTCAATTCTTGAAAATTATTTTCACAGATATGCTTAGTATCAGCTTTTCTTTTTCTTTTTTGGTTTTATGTTTAAAAATATTTTTGGTTTGCACATATTTGAACAGGGAGATATTTACTTTGGTCCGATGTTTTGCCAACAAGCTGGGTGGGTAGGATAATTTTGATCTCTCTAATTGCTCACAAAGTATTCCTTCTATACCCACACTACATGGAGCTCAATTTGAAACACCCTGCATGCTTTTATCTAATGCTGGCCTGTTCCACTAAGGTTGAAATTTATTTCAACATATTTAGAGAGGGCAGAAAAACACGGCACTGATGAAATATCTAAAGAATTTCATTGTTGAAAAACATACCAGGACACTTGACCATCATATCATCATCATAGTCATCATCATTCATCATCAAAACTCTCATTTATTTAGCACTTTATTGTATAGTACATACTGTTTTAAAAAGTTGTATTATTGTCATATTAAACTAACCACAATAATTTCACCAGTGCTTTTTTTTATAATGTAGCCCATGGCAAATGCAATCAAAAAGTATTAAAATTGTAAGAGAACTTTAACCATTTGTTCAAGTTTAAAATTTTTTATATGTAAAACCTGAAGCCAAAAGAGGTGAATTAATTGGCCACAGAAGTAGTAACTATTAGGTAGCAAAGACTGGAGTTTGGCTCAGGATCCCAAATGCTAGTGCTTTTTCCACGATACTGTACCAGATCTGGTGGCACAGTGGTTAATGAGCTTGACTGCCAACTGAAAGCTCAGCCATTGGATCCACCAGCCTCTCCACTGGAGAAAGATGTGGCAGTAAAGATTTACAGCCTTGGAAACTCAATGGGACAGTTCTACTCTGTCCCATACGAGTGCTGTGAGTTGGAATCAACTCAATAGCAATGGGTTTAGTGGTATACTAGCCTTTAACATTCAGGAAACAGAGTAATGGACCAGGAAAACAAAATGTTCACTAATTTGAGAGGTATACATCAACAGACAAGATCAGGCAAGCAACTAACTAAAAGAGAGTAAAGACAAATTGAACACCATATGAAGAGAACTACCATTATTTTTCTTAGTCCCGACAAAAATTCTTTAAATAACGTCTGAGTAGATGCTGTTGCATTAGGAAGCTATGATGTGCCCAGACAGCCATGAGTAAGTGAGTATTAAAGAGCCCGACACATACAAATGGAAAGCTGTGATTTGTAACATTCACCTGGATTCAGTATTAGGTGATAAGGTAAAACTGACAAGGCATGAAAAGCTAAAAAAAAGTACATCTATTTTTGTAGATGTACATTCATGTCCCAAGCCCATCACTTTAAGAGCTCCCAAAGCTCAATTTCTTCACCAATGAATAAGATATTTTTATAAAGTCAATAAATAATTTTCTTTGTCATCCAGTTATTATAATGAAAATGGAACATGTATGGTAATGAAAAACTGAAATGGCACTTACTGAGTCATCTCGATAAAAGATTGTTTTGTTTTTTAACCTTTAAAAATATGTAATTAAAAGTATCAAACTTCATAAGAATACCTATTTATTTCTACTTTATTGGATATTTAATAAAGAATTATATCTATTTTTAATAAATGCTAAATATAATGTTTTGTTAATTTCCTTCTAGAAAAAACACTGCCTGTTCAATTGTATAATGGAGACACTACTGCCGCCTGGTGGATGTATATCCAAATTACAGAATGAGGTTGGGAAATGTAAACACATTTTTTTTTAATTCAAGTTTTTTTTTTTTTTTTTTTAATGATTCAAAGAAAAAAAAATCTACTTAGTACTTACATTTTTAAAATAATTTTGAGGCAAATATCAAGCTCTCAATGCAAAAATGTCTGAGAAATTAATAAAATTATTAAATGTTATTATTTTAAAATAAAAATGAATGCAATTTTTGTTTTTTTTGTCTTTGTAATTTCAGGTTAAGTGGAATCTTAAAATAAAAAAGACCCTTTATGTTATGCTAAGAATGTAGATAAACTGTGTAATGCTATTATTTAAAGCAAAGTAAACTGATGTTAAGTATTTAAAGAAGTGTGACAATGAGTAATAAAATGAAATTAATTACAAACTAGTTTGTTTTCTCTTTTCAGCTAATTCTACATAGAAAACAATGAAAAATAACAAAAACTATCTTCATGCATAAATAATGCAGCATATATTTTTGCTAATCCTAATCGGTCCCATTATATGCTTAGCACTCAGAAGTAATCAATTATATTCTCATGCAATCCTTGATTTAAAAAAAACAAAAACAAAACTTTTTTTTTTGGTCCAAAACTAAATCAGAAGATCTAATATCTCCTAGCAAAAATAGTCAAACCAAATTATTCACAGAAATTAGATATCTCACTCAGTCTACTGTAACGTTTCCCAAACTGTGTACTTAATCATGAATTTTCCAAATATGTTTGTAAAGCACAGTAAATAAAGGTCAGCAGTTCTCAGCATTCTATTAATATGATAATGTATGTTGACAAGTAAAGAGCATGTGTATGTAATTCCTAAAACACTCTGGATCAGGCTCCCCCTGCCCCTTTTCTCTCTAAACACGTAACTAGTCCCCTAAGGTACACAGATTGGGAAAAACAGACTAAGACACAATTTTATCTTGCGCATCGATCAATCATTTTGATAGTTCTGCTTTGAAGTTTCTATTTATGCCCAAACTAGATCATTGAGTGGAGTGATGAAATCTATCATGAGTAACATTCTGTAAAATCAGTACCATATTGAAATTATGTCTAGGAAAATTGTACACTTGATTAAATTATGGGAATTTTCCTTTTAACCCTGGGTTCATAGGTTTCTGTACAATTAGCCACTCTTTTTTTGTGTGAGAAGCAGTAAAGCCAAGAGGCTGAGAGTGAATGCCTGAGTCTGAGTATTGCAATTCAAATGCCAGCTCTACACTGCTTACTAGGTTATGAACTAGGACAAGTTGGTTAAGTCTCAGTTTCTTCAGTAATAATAAAATGAGAATATTAACCACACCTAATTTTATTTGAAGAGCCAATGGGTAAATGTATTTATACAGTATTTCAAAAATAAATAAATAAATAAACAAACTCATTGCCTTCAAGTGGATTCCGACTCATAGCGACCCTATAGGATAGAGTAGAACTGCCCCATAGGGTTTCCAAGGAGCAACTGGTGGATTCAAACTGCCCACATTTTGGTTAGCAGCTGTAGCTCTTAACCACTATGCCACCAGGGTTTCCCGTACAGTATTTGGCACATATTAAGTGCTCATTGTAGAGCCCCGGTGGTGCAGTGGTTAAGAGCTATGGCTGCTCACCAAAAGATTGGCAGTTTGAATCCACCAGTCACTCCCTGGAAACCTTATGGGGCATTTCTACTCTGTCCTATAGAATTGCTATGAGTTGGAATCGAATGGACAACAATAGGTTTGTTGGTTTGTTTGTTTTTTAAGTGCTCAGTAAACATTATTATTGTTCTTCATGAAACTGCAGAAACTAATAAATTATCATCATCTTTGGACTTTATATAATAAATTTTAGAGTTTTCAGGTAATTAATATACCTTGCTTCTATAATAATTTCAGAGACTTATGCCTTGAAGTTAAACATGTTTAGGATTAGATCCATATTTTTATTGTAAATACGGATTTATTTTAGTTCTTAGTTTGCACTATGAGAGTTGATTTGGATGTTTGGTACAATCAGATTTTTGAGCAGCTTGACAGGTAGTTGAAAACTATAATGAAATAGTTTATGATAGTATATAACAGTAAGCAGATAAATAATATATAATAGTAAGCAGCATAAATGTAATTTCATTATATTTCCATTAAGTTGCCCAGAATGGTGACATCTTTGACCCAATGAAGTCTTTCATTCCTTGTGATTGTGGAATAATTCTATATATAAATTATTATTATATACGTAGCAATCTTACTTAAGGTACGGAAAGAATTCACAGCAAAAAAAAAATAAAAGTTTTAACAGAGGGAGAGTAACTATTATTCATGTATAGGTGTTATACATTTTGGTGTAAAATTCTGTAGGCTAAGCCAGCTAAAGTGAGGATTCTTTGTCTGACCCTGTAACACCCAGAATGATGTTATATAACTCTTCCTTGCTATACTGTATATAGACTGACAGGGACAGAATGAAAACCAAAGCAAATATGAGGTAAAAATGATTTTTTATTACTTTAGATATTTCTAGATGTCAGATAAAAATGGGAACATTGCTAAAAATTTTAAAGAATGACAGCTCTGCCTTATGTATAAAATTCTATAGCTTGATGTATGAGGCAGAAAATGTGAAAAATATTATGAAGTACTACCCTGACATAATGATGGAGAGCTGCTGGAAGTGTGCTAACACCAGGGAAATGTAATAAAGTTAAACAAGGAAGAAGGCAATTCTTTTGAGTCTTTCCTACCCACGAAATGTGAATTTTGGCCTTCAAAAAAATGCAAGCTACTAACTTTCATTTTTTTATTGACTTCTGAGTGTTTCACTTTAAAGCCTCATTTGGAGGCTAGCTTCTCATTACATACCTTTCCATATTCATCAAATACAAAACAAATATGGAGACTTTCCTAAGAGTGGTAAATGAGGTCATTGCTTTTCCTTATTCCTCTTCTGCTGCAAAGTAGAAGACTACAATATGATATTCAAATGCTGCTATACTAGTATTCTACGCATACAATACTCTTCAAAGTTGTGGTAGACGTTTGATGTCTTAATCCACAGGGTATCCACTACCTTTCCTTTTGTTCATAGCAATAAAATTTTCCTTTGAGAATTACTTGGATCCAAGGTGCTGTGCCCTCCATTATCCAAAGACTGGACCCATAACTCAGACTAGGCCAACTGGATTTTCTCTCTCTGATATATGACTCTTAGGCTAATTCACATCAGTGGTAGTATCTACAGAAATTTCAGGGGCTGATTTAATGGCAGCCAACAACAACATTTAAAAACTTGGATCTGCTCTAGTTTCTAAAGCTTTTTAAATTTGATTAAGCAATTACTTCATTGACTCTATAAGAAATTCCATATCATTCAAATAAATTCTGTTTTCTTGTTCTTGTTGTTGTTAAATTAGCTAAGTTGTTTTCTGTGTTTGCAACCAAAAACCAGTATAAGTGGTATATTTAATGTAACATTGTATAAAATCTCATGGCAGAGGCATATTGTTGAATGTGGCAACATATTCCTAATTCCTTTAATAAGATAAAGTTCTCATTTGTTTAGATAATGCTGACATGGAATTTCATTCTCAAAGAAGCTCTCTGGTTTATTGATTTTTCTCCGTTCATTCTGGATGGTGAAGTAGCTCTCCACGAGTTAGTGCAAGAGCAAATTAAAGAATGAATTATTTATTATCACAGGTATGCAGATAAAATCATGTCTAAGTTGATTCCTCCTTAATGAGAGTATTCTGTATTGTAAATATCATTCATATAATTATATGCATTTATATAAGATCAAAACGTTTCCATAGAATACAGACTAGAAGATGGCTACTGGAAAACTAATCTTTTATGCTATTTATGAACTGTATGCATTATTTGGATTTAATTGATTATAGTTACTATTGACAATGATGAGTGGAAAAAAATACGCTGTTTATTCTCCATCAGATACATCTGTATAAATATTAAGAAATGTTAACTTAAATATTAAAAATTAATTTTAAATATTATTTTTACTCTTTAATTTGTTTTGTATAATAGTAATCAGCTCATAGAATTTTTATGAGTATTAAATGAAACAACCCATGAAAAGGTCAACATAAATCTAGATACATAACAAACTCTCAATAAATGTTAGTTGTGATGCTGAAGATGATAATATAGTGTTGATGATAACGATGGTGCACATCAGCTAGAGAATGAGCCTTGTCTAAGCAACTATTTTATTTCAGATTGCCATGACTAGGTTTTGAGAGTTTCTTATACACTCATACATATGCCAGGAATTTTGCTTATTGACTGTTCTAAGAAAAGATTCTCCTAAACTATCTTTAGTAACTGTCAATATTTCAACTTAAAATACACAATAATTGCTTTCACTATTGCGGGACTATAGGACCCATTTGTTATTTTGTCAAACTTTAAAGAAAATAATTCTACTTATTAAGGACATAAAAATATATAAGGAACAGCCACTATCTTTTAGAAGTAAATAAAATCCAACTTCTGAGGTAATTTTATACCACCCAGAACTAAATAAGAACTTCAGTTTATGGCTAGGATATAGAAGGACATAAAAGACCTTTATTCTGAGGTAAAACAAGTTAAATCTGGGAATGTAAAAATCAGACTTTTTTCTGTGGCTACATAAGAGTTGCGAATCAAAGATCCTGATGAATTAAATTCTACAGAGAAACAAGCCCTTTATGCATGAACAGAGACAATGCAAGCTTTCATTCATGAAGATGGGCTTCTGAGACAGACCTGGGAGGGCCTGCCATAACAGTAGGATTTTACAGGATGAAGAAAAACCACCTGGACCCATTGGATGATAGTGGGGACTGGCAGCATGAATCAGAGTTTGGAAGAGTTGAAACACAAGAATAGGTTGCTAGGAAAAGCAGTTCTTCCGCTTGCACCCTGCGCTCTGTTTTCTTGAGAAAGCAGCATCAAGCTACAACAGCAAGAAATCACATAGTCCTGTGCTTATGTTCTGAGCTCTGTCAAAACTGAAAGTATATGAAACGGCAGTCAGCCCCTTCCTAGGTAAAAAAGGAGCAACTCAAGAGGTTGGCAATTGTCTATTCACGAGTGAACTCAAATATAATTAAAGCTGTGACCCAGTTTCCTATCAGGTTGTTTCTGGAAAAATTCAGCATGATCAGCACCTTATCCTAACAACTTGTCAGAGGAATGAGCTTCAAGAAACAAAAATAAATACTAAATAAAATCAAAAACATATTACACATAAGTCTCATAAACTTGCCCACATTAAAATTGAAATAAAATTGAAGACATACAGAGAAGCAGAAAATATAACCAGTAATAATTTTTTTTTTTTTTTTTAATAAAGAGAAACCACTATCAATAAAAACAGACCCAATGGTGACCCAATTTTTGCAATTTATCGACAAGGATTTTAAAACTAATGTTATACTTATGTTAACTATTTTATAGCAAAAAAAGTATAATGAGTGAGATTTTGGATGTTTCAAGAGAGAAGCTGAAACCCTAAAATTTATTCAAGTGGACATGCTTGTAATTGGAGCTTATTCACAAAAAAAAAGAAAAAAAACAGGAGAGGAAGAAATAAGATAGGGTGAGAAAAAAAGAGGGAGGAGACAGAGAGAGAATGAGGCAGAAAAAGTATTTGAAAAAAAAATTAGCTAATTTTTTTCAAAATTCAATAAACACTGATTCAAACAAACAAACTCAATAAGCCCAAGCTGAAAAATTCAAAGAAAACGATACTCAGGCATACACTAGTTAAATTGCTCAAAACCACAGATACTATAAAAAACAAACAAATAAAAACATTGAAAATAAGCAGGGGAAAATAAAACACTTTAAATATAGAGTAACAATGATAATGATTATGGCTTATTTTCCGTCACGTAAAATGGGAACCAGATGATAAGGGAAAAATATCTTTAAAGTGCTAAAAAAAGAAAGAAAACTTTAATAAGTCAGTCAACATAGAATTCTATATTCAGAAAATATACTTCAAAAATGGAGTGCCTGGGTGGACAAAGAGTTAAGCACTCCATTATTAGCTGAAAGGCTGCTGGTTTAAAGCCACCCAGGGGCACCTTGGAAGACAGGCCTAGTGATCTACTTATGAAAGGCCACACAGCCTTGAAAATCCTAGGGAGCAGTTCTCTGCACACAGGGGGTCACTAGGACTCAGAGCCAACTTGACAGCAACTGATAACAAAAACATGCTTCAAAATGAAAATAAAGTAAGGCATTTTCAGATGAACAAAATTTATATCCAGAAGACGCACACTACAAGAAATGGTAAAGAAGTTTTTCTGACTGAAGGGAAAATATACCATATGTAAACTTAGACCTACAAGACAGAAAAAGAAAAAGAGTACCCAAAATACTAAATATGAGGTTAGATATAAAAAAAGTAAGTTCTTAATAATATTTTCTTAAACCCAGTATATTTTCTTAGACACTTTAAAATGTATTTTTAAAAATAAAAGATAATATATCATGGGATTATAACATGTCCCAAACCAAACCCAGTGCCGTTGAGTCAATTAAAATGCATCATTTGCTTAAACCAAAGAATGAAGGAAATGAGGAACAAAAGAGTAAATAACAGATGAAAGAAAAAGACACAGCAAGACTTCAGACTTAAATCTAACCACATCAATAATTATATTAAATGTTAATGAGCTAAACACTTCAATTAAAAGACCTAAAACCTGTTGCCCTCAAGTCTATTCTGACTCATAGCAACCCTATAGGACAGAATGGAGCTGCCCCAGAGGGTTTCTGAGGAGCGGCTGGTGGATTCGAGCTGCCTACATTTCGGTTAGCAACCTGAGCTCTTAACCACTGCACCACCAAGGATGCTGAATTAAAAGATAGAGGTTTTAAATCTGGATTAAACAACAACAAAAAAACCCAACTGTATAATCTTCACAAAACCATCAAGTATAATTATAAAGACATAGATATGTCGATAGCGAAATAATGAAAACATATATATAATGTGAGCATGAATCCTAAGAAAGCTGCTGGTGGTGCTGTATTAATATCAGAATAGATACCAAGTCAAGAACTATCAGATAAAACAAAGTATTTTGTAATGATAATAGGATCAATCCAAAAATATATAATAGTCCCAAGTACATATGCACATAATAATAGAACTTCAAAATATATGGAACAAAAGTAAAAATAAGAAAATATGTTTTTATACCTTCAGTTTTCAACACCTCTGTCACAAAATTGATTGAAAAACTACACACAAAAGAATTAGAAAGGATGAAGATTTAAACACTATCGAAGATATTAAACTAACTGACACTTCAAGAGCACTACATCCAAAAACTGAAAAATACACATTGTTTTCAAGAGTACATGGAAGGTACACCAAGACAGACCACATGCTGGACCACCTCAGTGAGTTTTAAAGTATTAAAATCAGACAGAGCATATTCTCTGGACACAAAAGAATTAAAATAGAAATCCATGATGACAAGATATTTAGAAAACCTGAAAATACATGGAAATTAAATGTTACTCTTCTAAATAATCCACTAGGTAGAAGGAAACTCAAGACAAATAAGAAAACATTACAAGCTGAATGAAAATAAAAACACAAAATATGTAAATATTGGTATGCAGCTAAAACAAAGTTTGAAGGAAATGTATAATTTTAAATGCTCATATTAGAAAGGAAGATGGCCTTAAAATTAATATTTAAGTTCCACTTTAAGAGGCTAAAAAAAAATCAAATTAGACATAAAGTAAGTGGAATGAAAGAAATAATAAAGATATGAACAAAAAAATCAATGATATAAAAAATAGAGAAAGAATAGTGAAAATTAACAAAGCCATTTCTTTGAAATGGTAATAAAATGGATAAATTCCTAGCAAGGCAGATCAATAGCAATAACAAAAACCCAATTACCAGTATCGAGAATGAAAGATGGGAGGAACATTCTACGGATCCTTACAGATATTGAAAAGATAATATAGGAAAGTACGAGGAACTGTGAGTGCCATTTGTGGTTCCGTGGCGGAATTCTTAACATCCATGCAGGAGACCTGGGTTTGAGTCTCAGCCAATACACCTCACGCACGGTCACCATCAGTCTGTCAGTAGAGCCTTGCAGGTTGTTATGATGCTGAACAGGTTTCAGTTAAGGTTTCAGACTAAGACGGACCAGGAAGAAAGGCCTGGCAATATACTTTTGAAAAATAGCCAATGACTACCCTACGGTTCACAAAGGCGTGCCCTGCAACTGGTCCTGAGGATGGCAGTGTTTTGCTCCATTGTGGTTGGGGTCACTGTGAGTCAAGGACAACTCAGTTGTAGCTAATACAGCACCGTGAATAACTATAAGATAATAAATTAGACAACATGGTTGAAAAGAACAGGTTCCTTGAAAGTTACATCTTACTATAAAACAGACACAAGAATAAAAGTAAAATAGAAATCACCCTCTATCAGTTAAAGAAAGTAAGTTACTAAGTAAAAATCTTCACATACACGCACCAACTTTTGACTAGGTGACTTCCTTAAAGAACTCAAGAAAATAGTCAATATTAAAGAAAGAAAGAATTCCAATCTTAAATAAAGAAAGGAGTTTCGATAACACAGGAGGAAACACATCTTGATTTGCTTTGTAAGACCAGCATAATAACCCTGTACCAGAAACTATAAGAATACTCAGATATTTCAATGACACATGGAGCGAAGAATAAAATTCCTTAAGGTGTTGTCTAACCCCTGCCCCCCAAGACTGCTTCATAATTTGTCATAATGACTAAGGGCTTCAACTTGCCACAGAAAATATCTTGTGATCAGTCTTGTTTGCTTTTTGAATGGTTTTTAATTCTAGGTTATCCTTCTTTATGATCATTGTCAAAGGAAACTAATACATAAATGTTGATCTTTAATGTAAATAACATATTTTCTAACCAAAATTATAGCATATGTTTTAGCAATAGTATTGAATATTCTATCCTTGGAAAACCTTGGAAGCAAATTTTCCATACCCAGAGAGGGTCACTATGAGTTGGAACTGACTGGACGGCTACAGGTTTGGTTTTGGTTTTGGTTTTGGTTTTGGTCTCAGAGTGGGTTAAAGACCACTAAAAATCCATTGCCATCCAGCTGACTGACTCACAGCAACACTACAGGACAGAGCTGCCTCGAGGGTTTCCAAGGCTGTAAATCTTTTTTTTTTTTTTAATTTTTTAATGTATTTTAGATGAAGGTTTACAGAGCTAATTTGTTTTTCATTAAACAATTACTGCACATATTGTTTTGTGACATTGGCTGCCAACCCCATGCCATGTCAACACTCTCCCCTTCTTGACCTCGGGTTCCCCGTTACCAGCTTTCCTGTCCCCTCCTGCCTTCTCAGCCTTGCTCCTGTGCTGGTGCGCCCCTTTAGTCTTACTTTGTTTTATGGGCCTTCTAATCTTTGGCTGAAGGGTGAACCTCAGGAATGACTTCAGAACTGAGTTTAAAAAGTGTCTGGGTGCCATACTCTTGGGTTTCTCCAGTCCCTGTCAGACCAGTAAGTCTGATCTTTTTTTTGCAAGTTAGAATTTTGTTCTACATTTTTCTCCAGCTCTGCCCAGGGCCTTCTATTGTGATCCCTGTCAGAGCAATCGGTGGTGGTAGCCAGGCACCATCTAGTTGTGCTGGACTCAGTATGATGGAGGTTGTGACAGTTGGGGTCCATTAGTCCTTTGGGCTAATCTTCCCCTTATGTCTTTGGTTTTCTTCATTATCCCTTGCTCCTGATGGGGTGAGAGCAGTGGAGCATCTTAAATAGCCACTCACAAGCTTTTAAGATCCCAGATGCTACTCACCAGGTAGGATGCAGAACATTTTCTTTATAAACTGCGTTATGTCATTTGAGCTAGATGTCCTGGAGACCATGGTCCCCAGCAAGGCTGTAAAACTTCACGTAAGCAGACTGCCACATCTTTCTCCTGTGTAATGGCCACTAGGTGGTGCAAACGGTTTACACAGGACTACAACAAAAAGTTTGGCAGTTTGAACCCAACCAGCTGCACTGTGGAAGAAATGCCTGGTGATCTGCGTATGTGAAGATTACAGCTAAGAAAAGCTTACGGAGTAGTTCTACTCTGTAACACGTGGGGTCACCATCAGTCAGAATCTATCTGGCTGCGACATTTTCTTTTTTTTAAACTAACTTAAAGGTTGGCAGCTGGAACCCACCCAGTGGTACCGTGGAAAAGAGGCCTGGAATTCTACCTCTGGTAAGATTACAGTCAAGAGAACTCTATAGAGCAGTTCTACTCCGTGACAGGTAGGGTCACTATGAGCTGGCATACACTTGACAGCAATGAGTTTGAGTGTTTCGTCTGTTTGTTTAGAGTGTGCTAAGACTGTATTACTGAAAAATTTAAATTTCTTAGTTATCTCTCAAAATGCCTACAAACATCTTGAATAAGATAATGTTGAGTAATATTCTATAAAAAACAATGTTCTTGTCCCCTCCTTATGACTTTGTTAAATTAGTTTATCTTCTGCTTTGTTTGGGGTATAGTCTCTGTCCAGAATCTTCTGCTAAACACAAGGAACACTTTAAGTAGGATCCCAATAGAAATTTAAAAAAGAAAAAAAAAAAAATTCCATGATATATTTATCTGTGCAAATATTTTTTAAGCCATTTAAATTTACTAACATCAATCATAAAGGACTACACTGAGTAAATATACCTTCAGATTTTGGAATATAAATAGTTATGGCATATATAACCAGTAACATGGACTAAAAATGTAAAATACAATTACATTTCCTCATTGAGCATTCACATTGGTGAAGTCACTGAAAATATCTCTAAGCATCTGGCATGGAATTTCTATTTCTTACAAAGAAATAGAATAGACTGTTTAGATATAATCCATTCTCTTCTCCTGGAGAGTGAAATGTGCAGTACGACGTGGAATGTCATGGGTTCCTGCTTAGTATTTAAAGATGCTGGCAGAAAATGCCACGCAGACATAACTCCCTGGTGGCGGTGCTATGGTTTGTGTTTGCTCTTCATGAAATTGGCTTTTTCCTCTCCCGAGTATTCAATGACATTTTTGTTGTGTAAATACTTCTTCTATTTAGGATGTGTGCATCCTTTGTCTAATATGATCTGTTACAATGACATTCTGGAATTGTCAAACCGTAAATGGAATTTGAAACCTGTATTTTCGTAGGTCAGTATTAATTAAAACATGCCTTTGCCTTTCTTGCTGGGGCCAGGATTCCTGTGTATATGAATGCGTAAATATGCAAAATATACGGTATTATAAAAGGAAGTAATCACCTAAGAATACATTTAGAGTGAAATCGTGCATGACTTATTTGAATTAACAGCATTTACAAACCCAAGCGTGTATAGAAGCATAACCATCATGTATAAAACATCCCAGATATGGATGTATTGTCCTTGCTTCCCCAAGTATTATAAACTATGGCAATTGGACTACACTCTAAGTATTTCTAAAGCTCTTAAAAAAAAAAAAAAAACAAGCTCTTACGTCGGAGGATCTGAACATACAAGAAACGATAAAAGGGGCGTAGGGAGCTCTGTGCCTTCCTCACATCTCCCCCAAATGAACGTCATTTGGAAGTATACAGAAAGAGATGCTAATGCACAGATGATTTTTGTCCCCCATTCTCACCTGTTCCTATGCTCATCCTCTGGTACTCCCCTCCTCAGGGTGGCCCAGGCACCTTGACTCTTCCACTGGTTCTTGAATATCCATCATGTTCCTGCCTCAGGGTCTTTGAATTACTTACTGCTTGTGCTTGGAAACCCTGGTGGCGTAGTCATTAAGTGCTATGGCTGCTTACCAAAAGGTCGGCAGTTCAAATGTGCCAGGTGCTCCTTGGGAACTCTATGGGGCTAGTTCTACTCTGTCCTATAGGGTCACTATGAGTCGGAATTGATTCAATGGCAGTGGTTTTTTTTTTTTTTTTTTTGGTGCTTAGAGTCAGAATCAACTCCATGGCAACAGGTGTGTGCTTGGAACACTCTTCCCCTGGTATCTACATGCTTGCCTCATTGCCTTTTTTAAAACTGTTTAAACTGGCTCCAAACACCATGCTGAGCAGCAACTAAAAGTGCCTTAGACTTTCCTAAGAAACTCCATACTCTCCTGCTAAATAAGGAACGCACACTCCGAAGATGGCTTTTTGTCAAAAAAAAATTCAGTATAGACTCACATGCTGTATATAGTTTAGCTTGGTATTATGCAGTTTATCCTAACAAGGAGCGCATGGGTTTATTATTTATATTTAAATACAAAATACCCTCAATGCAGCAAAAGTTAAAACAGTTTTGTCCATGTTAAAATGTGCATGTCTACAATTTAAAGATTATGCATATAAGTACACTGGATTTTATTTCATATGGCAAATCTTGTTTTGTTTTGTTTTTTTTCATGATAGACTGGAAAATTGTATTAAGTGGATTCTGAATTAATTTCAAAGTTCAGAACAAAATTATTCTATCTAAAGGACAACATAGTAAATGCTGTAAATAATAATAATGTGTAAATTTGGCATTTATTATTTACAGAATAATAATATAAACTAGCATGTTATCTTTATCTTCGTCAGGGTAAATGCGTTAACAGTCCTCCGTATGAAATAAATGGAATATAATTAAATAAATATATGTTTAACAAAAATTGTTCCAGCTACCACAAGATATACGGAGACAAGCAATACAAATATATAAATAATAAATATAATAGTAAATACGAAAGACGAACTAAGATATTCAAACTACTGTTGAGACAGGGTTAACTGTGCTGGCAGAATAAAAGAGCTATTAAAAGATTACCATCTAGAAGTTAGGTAAACAAGAACCACACCCTGTCAACATGAGATAAGGCTGAAAGAACCCCTGAATTAGTATCTCCTTCTTCGTGTTTTTTTCCAGACCCTTCTGTCTTTACAGGCTCCTTCGTGTGCAGAAAAACAAAGTGTGGCCGCTGTTTAACCTTCCTTAGCCCTCCAAAGATGGTGATGTAGTGCCAAAGTTCAGTGCACTTGTACTATATCCCATGATAAGTGATGCCAAGTTGCTACCAAGAGGAGTCCATTTTAAATATCAGCGGGTTCCATCTTGGATTCCAGATGCAGGCGCAACCCAATTAACATGCACTGCCGCTCTGAGAATTACACAGCCCTTGACAGAAGTCCACTAAATATTCATTACTCTGTTGTCTCCATCGAACCCAAATAAGCCCTAGCCTTGTTTCCCTTTTCGAGTCAGTCTTTTGGAGAGGCTTAGATCCTTGCTGACTCCTTTTGCTTAACTCAAGCAAAATAAAGTTTGCTGAAGATAAAGTTTGTCTTTCACGTGTATTCTTACTCGGGAAAAGACAAGGACACTTTGTGTCAGATTAGCAATTGGTAACGCTATGGACTTTTGAAGGAAAGGGAAAAATTACATGAGGCTAGATGGGTCAGGAAATTTTCCAGTGTTAGGTGAGGAAGGAAGAGAAGAAAGGACAAAAACAGAAGGCAGGAAGAATACTTACAGTAATTAAATGCCTACTTTGCCATGATATTTCCATATTTCATTAATATTCACTACAAACTGCATTGTTGACATCCTTTCCTTTCTTTTAGAGGTGAAGCTTAAAGAACTAAAGTAAATTGTCTAATTTTCATCTCCTTTCCATTAGATGAAATTTTTGGAAACTTATGAGGACCCCCACATGTCACTCAACTTCTAAACTTCAGGACAAATTATCATGGTCTGGCTAGTTTCCTTGTTTCTCCTTTTCTCTCCTGTAACAAACTCCAAATAGTCAAGCTATTTTTGAGACTGTGTAAGAAGTGGATAGTTCTTATTCATAAACACTCTCGTTTCCACCAGACACAGATATATAGCCTCTTCCACCCACCACAGATCCTGTTTTAAAAGGGTTTGATGAATAATTTGAAATGCTGATGTTATAGATTCAATTGTGTCCCCCCAGAATATATGTCAACTTGGTTAGGCCATTATTCCCAGTATTGTGTGGTTGTCCTCATTTTGTGATTTTCCTGTGTGTTATAAAGCACAATCTTTTCCTGTGGCTAAAGAGGATTAGGGTGGGATGTAACACCCTTGCTCAGGTCAACCTTGATCCAATGTAATGGGAGTTCCTCTAGGGTGTGTCCTGCACCACCTTGTATCTTACAAAAGATAAAAGGGAAGAAGCAGGGAGTGGGGTCCTCATACTATAAAGGAAGTAGTGCTGGGAGCAGAGCGCATCCTTTGTACCCAGGGTTCCTGAGCGGGGAAGCTCCTAGTCCAAAGGAAGGTTAAAGACAAAGACCTTCCTCCAGAGCCGACAGAGAGAAAGAAAGCCTTCCCCTGGTGCTGATGCTCTGAATTTGGACTTCTTTTCTGGGGTTAGCCAACTAGACTGTGAGAAAAAAAATTTCTCTTTGTTAAAGCCATCTGCTTATGGTATTTCTGTTATAACAGCACTAGATGTCGGCTGACAAATGATTTAAAAAAATAATAACCAGAAAAATTACAGAGGTAATAGATTATTTTAAAGTTGGTGTTTCTGATCCATTTTCACACTCTTTCAGAAAGGAATTATGGCAGGCAGCCTCTAAGATGAGTCCCAAAGTATGGTATTCATACTTTTATGTGACACACTTCCTTTCCATCTGGGCTGAACTCATTGACTCACTTCTAAAGAATAAAAAAAAAAAAGAATAGGATATGGCAAAAGTGATAATGATTTACTTCTGAGGTCAGTTTTTGAGAAGACTGTGGCTTTCTTCTTAGGTGCTCTCTCACACCCTCTTTTGGATCATTCACTGTTCAGGAAAACCATCTACCATGTTATGAAGTATCCCTTTGGAGAGGCCCACAGGGCAAAGGATCCAGTCCTGCCCATGGACGTGAACGTGTAAATGGGATCCCTCACCTCAGTAGAGCCTTCTCAGGAGACTGTGGCCCCAGTAAACAGGTTGACTAAAACCTCAAAAGAGGCCTTGATCTAGAGGCAACCAGATATCCTTCAATCTGGTTCCTGACCCAAAGAAGCTGTGAGATCATAAAAACTTATTTTTTTGACGCAGCTAGGAGTGTCGGTAGACTCTTACAGGCCATTCTTTTACTTAAAAAAAAGACACAGCAAGCCACCCCTCCCAACCCAGATGCCACAGATTTTCACGGTGCAGCTAAACACACCAGTACTTAACATTTAAAGTCACTATTCAAGTGCACCCAAATTAGGTAGTCAAAATCAGCAGTAAGCATTGGGAATAATTTAAAATAAATCAAAATATACAAGAAAAGTACACTACCCTGGAAAAGAGAATGACCTTTGCAAAAACGTTTTGTTTTGACGCATACTATCTGGAAAGGCAGTTAATATTTAGTTCTGGAAAACCTAGACAATTTCATAAGAAATGCAAAGTCTTTTGAATAAGAACATTGCAAAGGTCTGGTATATTTTTCCCTTTGTATCACGCATGTGCAATTTTTTTTTTTGCATTTATATAATGAATGTTGGGACAAGCTATTGGGATAGTATATTAACATAAGTTAATTTAACACGGGATTTAGTGAATTCTGTATAGTGATGCATTTTATACTGAATATACTATGTGCTGTCATTCATAAATGGAAAATAAGACTGTAAGCTTTGGAAAGAATTATAGAATTACAAACATGTTAATGCATTCAGCCATTACTTTTACATCAAGTGCATTTTATCCTTTAATTACTCAGTCTCCAGAGTATTTTGATAAGACATTTACATCAAAGTCTAAAAGATGTTTTGATTTCCATGAGAAGATAGCAAAAGTCACTCTGCCCACTCTTTTCCCGAATCCTTTCTCCAATGATAAGGAAAATGAGAAAAACAAAAGAAAATTATTATTTGATTAAATTATGGGGAAAAAAAAAAAACTGCATAAAACGTCAGAGAATAAGGTTGCCAACTAGAGAAACTATTGGACCTGAGAAAGAGAGCCAGGAGAAAAAATGGTCTCTGCATATCTAGATTAGAGTGGGAGGAGGACAGAGAATTACAAATTAGGTGTCATTTCCTGAGAGACCATTTCAAGGAGTTCTTGATTGAAATTAGAAGCTTGGAGTGGGGCAAGATTGGATCATGTTTATCCCAGAGGTGTATTAGAGGGAAACAGACTGAGAAGCAACACCCCCTGAAGGCCTGGCCCTGCTCCTGCACCCCGACAGAGTAATAGCCACTAGGCCTCACTCCTTCTTGCATCCTGCCCTCCTTTTCCTCCTCCTCCTCATATCTCAACTCCTCGTTAATGTGCAAAATAGTAAATTTTATACTGTTATAATGCAAAATGTCTTATAATGCGATAGTAGGTAAGTGAGGAGTTGGTGGACAACTAACAAAGATGTAGAAGGAGGTAACTTAGGGGAGGGAAAATGAAATAAACATATTTCCTCAATTTGCATAGTCAAACATAAGTAGATTTCACCAAAGCTGTAATATAAATTATAGATATCTAAGTATATCACTTAAGAGTTTGTTCTTGTTGTTAGTTCCCCTCAAGTCAGCACTGACTCTTGGTGACCTCATGTACAACAGAATGAAACATTGTCCAGTCTTGCACCATCTATAAAACTCTTATAAGAAAACAAAAGGGTAAGTTTTAATCACCTTGGGTTTGACAATGAATTCTTAGACACAGTATCAAAAGCACAAGCAATAAAAGAAAAAATAGATAAATTGGAATTCGACAAAATTAAAAGCTTTTGTGTATCAAAGGACACTATCATAAGCGAAATAGCAATCTATGGGATGAGAGAAAATACTTTCAAAGCGTGTGTCTGATAAGGACCAGTATCTAGAAAAAATTAAAAGAAAATTCCAACTCAACAACAAAAAGGCAAATTGGCCAATTACAATGTGGGCAAAGACTTAAATAGATAATCATCCAAAGAAACTATACAAATGGCCAAGAAGCACATGAAAAGATACTAAACATCATTAGTCAATACGGAAATGAAAATCAAAACGATAAGAAAATTCTATTTCATACCCACTGAAATGACTATAATAAAAAAAATGCAAAACAAAAAAACCCAAAATAGCAAGCATTGAATAAGATGCTGAAGAATTGAGACTTTTTTACATTGCAGGTGGGAATGTAAAAGAGTATAATCAATGTGGATTAACAGTTAAATGGTTTCCCGAAAAGTTGAATATAGAATTACCATGTGGCCCAGAATTTTCACTCCTTGATCAAAGAAAATAAAAAAATTGCATTGATCCTTTTGTATATACCTGTCATGATAGAATTATGTCCCTCAAATATGTGTGTGCCAACTTGGCTAGGCCATGTTTCCCAGTATTGTGTGATTGTTCACCATTCTGTCATCTGATTGTGATTTTTTTATGTGTTGTAAATGCTACCTCTATGATGTCAATGAGGCAGGATTAGAGGCAGTTATGTTAATAATGTAGGACTCAACCTACATGATTAGGCTGGATTTTAAGCCAATCTCTTTTGAGATATAAAAGAGAGAAGTAAGCAGAGAGATATGGGGACCTCATACTACTAAGAGAGCAGTGCCAGGAACAGAGCACATCCTTTTGACCCAGGGTTCCTCTGTGGAGAAACTGCTAGACCAGCGGGAGAACTGGTGACAAGGACCTCTCCCCAACTGACAGAGACAGAAAGGCTTCCCCTAGAGCTGGCACCCTGAATTCCAATTTCTAGGCTCCTAGACTGTGAGTGCATCAATTTCTCTTTGTTAAAACCATCCATTTTTGGTATTTCTGTCATAGCAGCACTAGATAACTAAGACAAAACCCATACAAATTGAAAACAGAAATTCAAGCAAATACATACACATGAATATTTATGACAGTAATATTAAGAACAGTGAAAAGGTAGAAGCAAACAAAACCCATCAATGGATGAGTGGATAAATAAAATGTGATATATCCATACCCACCGGTTGCCATCGAGTTGATTCCAGTTAATAGCAACTCTATGGATAGAAATCGTCGCTATGTTTGAGCCCATTGTTGCAGCCTCAGTGTCAATCCATCTTGTTGAGGGTCTTCCTATTTTTTCACCGACCCTCTACTTTACCAAACATAATTAATAAATCTGCCCCATAGGGTTTCTGAGGCTGTAAATCTTTACAGAAGCTGAGAGCTACATCCTTGTCCTATGGAGAAGCTAGTGGGTTCAAACCCCCAACTTCTGAGTTAGAGCGTAGCCACTGCACCACCAGTGCACCTTCCTTTATCCAATGGACTATTATTCAGTCATAAAAAGGAATGAAGTACTGATACATAGTGCAAAGTGGGTGAACCTCAAAAACATGCTAAATGAAAGAAGCCAGACACAAAGGATCACATATTAAATTATATTAAATGATTCCATATATATAAAATATACAGAATAGGTAAATCCATAAAGACAGAAATCAGGTTAGCGTTTTTCAGGGGCTGAGGAAGAAGAGAATAGAAAGTGACTGCTTAATGGATAGTGATGAAAACATTTTGGAACTGGATAGAGGTGAAGATTGCACAGCATTCGGAATGTACTAAATGCCACTGAAATGTACACTTTCAAATTGTTAATTTTATGTTATGTGAATTTCACCTTACTTAAAAAAAGTTATGGTCCTTATATTTTCTGTAAAGGTTATGCATCATAAACTACCTTTCTTTATCCCACCAATGTCTTTAGAATGTGACATACACTGGCAATAACATTGTAGTCCCTGCTGTACTTTTTAATACCCGATGGCAACGGGTTTGGTATGGGTATAAAAACACACACACATTTTTCAACAAAATTTGAAAAACTTTCTTCTGTTACGTGTATTTTGCACTTGAATTTACTGACATGCCAGCTATTACTATTAATTTTATAAATTTTTATTTGCTTTCTATTTTTAATATTTCTATTACTTTTTAATCATAAGAAATTATAGATAACATTGCAAAGAATAGGAATTCCAGCACACTTAATTGTGCTCATGAGGAACCTGTCCATAGACAAAGAGGCAGTCTTTCTCACAGAACAAGGGGATACAGTGTGGTTTAAAATCAGGAAAGGTGTGTGTCAGGGTTGTATCCTTTTACCATACTTATCCAGTTTGTACGCTGAGCAAATATCTGAGAAGCTGGACTATATGAAGAAGAATGTGGCATGAGGATTGATGGAACCTGCTATTTTTTTTTATATGCAGATGACACAACCTTGCTTGCTGAAAGTGAAGAAGACTTGAAGCCCTTACTGATGAAGAGCGAAGACAGCAGCCTTCAGTATGGATTACACTTTAATATAAAGAAAATGAAAATCTTCACAACTGGACCAATAAGCCACATCATGATAAATGGAGAAAATACTGAAGTTGTCAAGGATTTCATTTTACCTGGATCCACTATCAATGCCCACAGAAGCAGCAGTCAAGAAATCAAACGATGTATCTCACTGGGCAAATCTGACCTAAAATCAGAAGTGAGACTGGAGACATTACTACTTTAAAGTGTTAATAACCTCTTTAAAGTGTTAAAAAGGAAACGTATCACTCTGAAAACTAGGGTGCACCGGATTCAAGCCATTGTATTTTCAATTGCCTCATTTGCATTTGAAAGTTGGACAATGAATAAGGGAGACTGAAGAAGAATTGATGTGTTTGAATTAGGGTATTGGCGAAGAATATCAAATACACCGTGGATTGACAGAAAAAGGAACAAATCTGTCTTGGAAGAAGCTCATCTAGAATGCTTCTTAGAAGCAAGGATGGAGAGACTTCATCTTATGTAATGTAGACATGTTATCAGGAGGCCAGTCCCTGGAAAAGGATATCATGCTTGCTAAAACAGAGGTTCAACGAAAAAGAGGAAGACCCTCAACTAAGTAAATTGACAACAGTGGCTGAAACAATGGTCTCCAACATAGAGAGGATTATAAGGAATGCTCAGGACCAGTCGTGCTTCGTTCTGTTGCACATAGGGTCTCTAAGAGTCAGAACCATCTGAAAGGAATCTAACAACATTGCTTTTTAGCTTTCATTATGGACCTCATTTTTTTTTCATATTTTTCATTCATGATAATGTTGATTCTTTATAGCCCCTTTTAATTTTCTAGTGGCTACTTTTCAGTTTTTATTTTATACTTTAATATGTATTCTTTTATTTTTTTTTGAGCTTTTTATTTTGGGCAGTTCAGTGTGCTTCTTGAATAAGAAAGTGGAGAAAATAAGTTAGCTTTTTGCAGCAGGCTCTCCCTATACTGTACTTTCAAACTGTTGGATATATTATTATTTTAGTTACTCTAGCTTTAAAGTCCAACACCTCTCTCTTGTTTGTCATACTGTGGTGGTTTGCGTGTTGCTTCTTTAATGCTGGAAGCTATGCCAACTGTATTTCAAATACCATCAGTGTTACCTGTGGTAGACAAGTTTCAGTGGAGCTTCCAGACTAAGACAAACTAGAAAGAAAGGCCTGGTGATGTACTTCCAAAAATTAGCCTGTGGATCACAACAGAATTTTGTCATCATGCAGGATGATGAAACCCCCAGGTTGGAAGTCACTCAAAATACGCAGTAGCCACAACAATGAAGAACATACCAACAATCATGAAGACTGAGCAGGACTGGGTAATGTTTCATTCTGTTGTACATGGGGTCGCCATGAGTTGGAGCTGACTTGATGGCAACTAACAATGTTAGATGTTTTGCAGAATTCATTAGTGAAGCAGTTTGATCCTGGGCTTTTCTTTCTGAGAGGTTTTTGATTGCTAATTCAATCTCCTTTTTGTTATAAAAAATAAATTTTATGGATATGCTCAAATTTTCTCTTTCTTCTTGAGTCAATTTTGTTACTTTATGAGTGTCTTGAAACATTTCTTTTAGGTTATCTAATTTCTTGGCATATAATTGTTTATAGTATTATAATCATTTTTATTTTTTTTGTTAAATTCAGTGGTAATGTTCCCAGTCTCATTTCTGATTTTAGTAATTTGAACCTTTTCTATTTTTTTCTTAATTAGTATAAGGCCAAAACCAAACCCATTGCCATCAAGTTGATTCCAACTCATAGTGACCCTATAGGAAAAAGTAGAACTGCCCCCAGAGGGTTTCTGAGGTTGTAATCTTTATGGAAGCAGACTGCCACTTCTCCTGAGAAGTGGCAGGTGAGTTCCAACCACCAACCTTTTAGTCAGAAGTTGAGCATTTAACCACTGTGCCACCAGGGCTCCTTTAATCAGTATAGTTAATGTTTTTCAGTTTTGTTAATCTTAAAAAAAAAAAAAACTTTTTGTTTCACTGATTTTTTCCCTCTATAATTTTTCTATTCTCTATTTTGTTTATCTCTACTCTAATCTTGATTATTTCTTTTGTTCTGTTGGCTTCGAGTTTACTTTGCTCATCTTTTTCTAGTTCCTACATAAAGCTGGGTTATTGATTTGAGATCTTTCTCCTTTTTTTAATATCCTTTATTAACATCCATTGATGAAGAGAAAGTCTTAAATTTTATTTCATTTATATATTGTTGCGTAACTGCTTACCTCAAAACTTAGCAGCTTAAGTCATTGTAATATTTACTCTCAACTCTGCAACTTGGAGAAGGCATGGTGATCTCACGTATTTGAACTTCTTCAATGGCAGCTGAACAACGTCATATCCTCCACATTCAATTCATTAAAGGAGGCCACAGGGCCAGCTCAATTCAAGAGCAAGGAACTATATATGGGCATAAATCTCGGAAGATGTGGTTCACTGTGCCACCAAATTAACTGTCTATCACAAAACATAATTTATTGATCTTTTTGTTTATGTCTGTGCTTTTAGTTTTCTGTTTTAAGAAATATTTGCATATTCTAAAATTATGAAGTCACTGTCCACATTTTCTTCTAAACTCTTTTCCATCATCTGAAAAAAGTATAAAAAGCATTTGATAAGATTCACCATTTTTCATGATTAAAAACTCAAAGCAAATCAGCTATTGAGGAAAAATCTGAGAAGGAGCCCTGGTGGCATAGTGCTTAAGTGCTCAGTTGCTAAGGATAAAGTCGGTGGTTCAAACCCTCCAGGTTCTCCCCAGGAGAAAGATTTGGCCATCTGCTTCCGTAAAGATTACAAACTTGAAAACGCTTTGGAAAGTTCTACTCTGCCCTATAGGGTCCGTATGAGTCAAAATATCCTCAATGACAATGGATTTTTGATCCTAATCTAATGAGGGTATATATAAAAACACCTGTAGATAGCATTATATTTATTGATATAACAGTGAATATTTTTCCTGAGATTGGAAAGAAGACAAAGATGTTCACGATCACCATTTATTTTCAACATTCCAATGGAAGTTCTAGCCAGTACAAACTCATTGCTGTCAAGCTGATTCTGGCTCATAGGCAAATTATTTGCTGAAGATCAATATGTTTTCATTGTTGTTTCTGTTTTAATTTTGAAGTTTAAAGTTCTGCCTATACATTTCTGGGTGTACAAAGGAAGAAGAAAACTGGATGGTGATCAAAACAAGTGAAGAATCCTGGCAGAAATTTCAAAATGAGCAGAGCACTCTTAAAAAAAAAATGAATGACTCTGAGAGAATTCTTTGATTTTAAATGGCTTCAGAAACTTGTAAAGCATCTTAAACTTAGTATATGCATGAACTTGGATTTATATTGGATTGCACAGACAGTTTCTTAAGTTTCTTGATGCTACAGAATACGGGCTAGAGAGTTATATGTGACATCACTCTATTTCTGAAGGCAACATTCTGCAAGAAATGTGGTCTGCTTGCTTTTGTCCACTGTGGACATGCAATCTTGACTTTAATAACCCTAATCCAGACTTTGGTTTTATATGCCACATTATTACACGTGGGAACTAATGAAGATATGAAATATAATTTCTGAGTCACTCTCAAATTCCCAATATCTATTTATTTACCTGTTATATAAAAACACAATCACTAAGGAGGTGGGGCCAAGATGGCGGAGTAGTCAGAAGCTTCCAATGATCCTTCTTACAACAAAGATCCAAAAAAACTGTTGAATTAATTATATATGACAACCTAGAAGCCCTGAATATCAAAGGTGGAGTTGAAGAATCGGACTGAGCAGCAGGGGGAGGGAGAGACTGTTCAGAAGCAGCGAGGAGTTGCCAGACCTGACCCAGTGGGAACCCGCACTCCACAGGCCAGATCTGCTGGTGCAGTACTAGTGAAATGAGGCAAGCAGTGGCATTTGGGAGGTGTTTTCCACATCAGGAGAGACTGAGCAGTGGAGAGTTCACTCACACCTCCAGGTCAGCCAAGAGTGGTACTCTCGGCATTAAGTACTTGTGCCTAATCTACCATGGAGACCAAAAACCATCCCTTTGGAAAAAAAACTCTCTCATTTAACTGACCCCTCCTGGCTCTGCACCAGGTCCCAAGCTGGCTTTAGTGATAGTCACTTTTTCTGGGCTGGAAGTAAGACCTGTCACACTACCTGAGCCATCCTCCCAGCCTTAGAGAAGGAACAAATTAATGAACGGGGAAGAAATAATCTGCCAGCTTCCCTAAGCTAGGAACTCAGGGCAGAAACAACTCCTTTACCTAGGCACAGGCATAAGTGGTCCACGGACTTGGAATGCCTTTAACCCTTGCATAGACCTGTGTGGGCCCATTTCAACAGCGAAGGCCCTCATTAGCACAGTACAACAGGGTATATACCTGAAGTCTAACTTCAACTGTTTTGGCTGTATGGTAAACAAGCAGGTTTGTGACATCTGACACTGCTCTACCTATTAAGCAGTGTTCTCAATTACCCACATCAGGGGCCTGAGGACTGGTAGATTTACCCATGACACCTAGCCACCCTTGACAGGGGTCCAAAAATAAGCAGTGCCTCCCAGTCCTTACAGCATTGGGTGCCCATAGTCCAGATGCAAAACCCACCCATCTAGGCACTCTAGGGAAACAGGGACACAATTTCCGCACAGACACTCAGGGATGGTTGTCAGTCCTCTGCCTTGTTCAGTGCATGAGTCCCTACTGTAGCCAGATTCTTGTGCCTACATCTGCTCATCTAAGATGTAGGTGAGAACCTGCACCATAAACTTGGTGACCTGTACCCCTGAGCTGAACCCACACAAGAAAACTAAACAGACGCCTAGGCTCACATACCTAGTAACAGCTCTAACCACCTAAAGACAGGGCGTTAGAGCTTCAAAGCCACCAGTGGTCAAACTAGCTCATGTGAGCAGCATATTTGAGCATATCAAAACAAAACAAGAAGCTAGGACACAGTAAGCAAACATAAAATATATACGATAACTTATTGATAGCTCAGAGATAACAGCAAATACCATATCACATACAGAGGCAGACTGACTTGAATAGTAAGCTTTTACTTAAGGCACAATAAAAAAAATTAAAACACAGTCAGTAAAATATAGTATTTTGTGGGCTTCTGATATCAACTTCCAGTTCCTCTGACTCAATCTGGTGTAACTGTTAGTCAGTCCTTAAGGCTTTTCTGATTGTATTATTCATTTTACCCCTCCTTCTACACATTTATGTTTGTTCAATTTCTGATTTTTTTTATCTTTATTAAAATGTCAGATCATTTTTTAGTAGAGTACACATGAGAGCTTTATGTTTCATCATAGAGGCTTTAATTATTGCCCTTACCTGATTTCTGAGACAGAGTCCCAAATGTCAACTCAGTAAAATTTATAAAACACTTGTTTTTTTTCTTTGATCTTTCGAATTTTCCAATAAGTGGACATTAATATTGTTGAGATTTGTAGGGTCTAGTACTACCTTATTAATGCAGATTGCTCCAAAAGATTTTTTTCTCTGTCATCAAGGAAAGCTATTTTGTGGGAGAAGGGGAAGGGGCATATATTAATGCAGATTGCTCCAAAAGATTTTTTTCTCTGTCATCAAGGAAAGCTATTTTGTGGGAGAAGGGGAAGGGGCATATAGGTAATGTATATATAAATATATTAAATATAGAAAACCTGAAATATGATGGTATTCAAACAAAATTGTTGAAAATACAGATTTGAACCAAATCAAAGCCACATGTTTAGCCTGGAGCAAAGCTGCTAGGTAGGCTAGGAAAGAAATGTTCTCCGTGGCAGTTGGCCTGTAGGCAACAGCTTTTCTTACAACTGTGGCACAAGCAGCCGAGTCACCAACCTGGCTCCGTGAGCAACTGCAAAACGCTAATGCTTAAATTCTTAGCCCTCTTTCTATGTAGCCCCTCTCCGGTGTTCAGTGGGAAAAATACAGTTATAGCTTTGAGAAAGAAAAATGTCTACATTGTACTGAACTTGAGAAACTCTAAGCCAGCACCTACGTGTTGTACAGGGTTTGATTAGAAGTTAAGGGGGGAAAAAATCAATTCCTGATTCCTGATTGCAATAACATTGTATTCACTTGCTTTATGATGAGTAAAGTCATTATTGCAGCTGAGTAAATCAGAAAAATCTAGACTCAAAGAGCCCAAAAGAAATTATGACATAAAAGCGAAATGTCAAAGCAAATTCTCTCTTTTTTCATTGCCTCGTGTATTTTATTTACTCTATTGAACATATATATTATGAGAGCATAAATGTCACAGCTCCCTCCCCCTTTCGCTGAAAAGGATGCGCTCTAGCCCTATACTGCTGACAAAGTAAATTAGTAAAATAGCAACCTGGCTACTTTAGGTTAAACAAAGACACTAAGTGTTTTGATGTTAGTTTTGCTATTTAATGCGAACAACGACCTATTTTATGCTTTGGTTACTCCACAGTGCAAATGTGGGAGATAATGATATTAAGAACAAATGGAAATGCTAGAATATGAATAAAATAATTATGATGCAATCTCCAAACATGAAGTACAAAAGCACACAAAGTAAGAATAGCTTCCATGATATATGTAAAAGGTCATGAAAGTACTTATGGACTTAATTAGCTGGTTCTGAATTGTGTAACCATGAATAAGCCAATTCCTCACAGAGGTGAGAAAGATGTTCCTCAAGGCAGCAGTGTCAATATTTAAAGCATACATTCAATCCCTAAAATAAAGCAAGTATAACAGGCAATGCAAAAATGTCTTTCACTCTTGACTCCTAGGAATGTATGCCTTTCTAGCTCATTTATTTTGTAAGGGTCAACCTATTAAATAAGGATTAAAAATCAGGAACTATGAAACAAATCTATTTCAGCAGGAAGTGGAATAAATATGTTGTGCTGAAAAGCTGTTCCTCATATTCTGCTTTCACAGTTACACAATGAGCGTTTACATTTTTCCATAGTAAAAGGCAAACACTATATAATAAATTTAGAATGAAGCTAGAATAAATAAAAACCATTGTGGATATACGGTCATATTTTAATTTAATTTTTTAAAATATTTTATTTGAATTCAGACCCCTCATTGTCAAGAATAGGTGGTAGAACTATATGTGCTTAAAGGGATTTCATCCAGTGCTTCACCAGGGGTTTCTGGGATCAGTAGGGTCCATGGAGAAGTAGTTCACACAATCTCTGAGGCAGTGGCTTTCAATTTGAGTTTTGACTTGGAATCACCTGAGAAGCTTAAAAACTAACCAACCCACCAATCAACCAATCAACCAACCACACTAATACTTAAGTCCTGCTCTCAGAAATACTGATTTAATTGGTTTGGGGAGCAACCAAGGCATCAGGACTTTTAAAAACTCCCCAAGAGATTGTAACATCCAGCCAAGTTTGAGAAATACTCTATAGCAGAAAGACCACATTTTCTATATGTTATCAATGTGACCTCTTCCAAATGAGACATGTACCTTTTTTTCTTTTAAAAATTTTTGACATAGTTTTTTAACTTACAAAAAAGTTGAAAAAATAGTATCAAGATGTCCGTATACCGTTCTAGGTAGGCAGGGGGGGAAGAAGGGAGGAAGGGATGAGATACAGATAGACAGACAGACAGATAGATAGGTAGATGGACAAGTAGGCAGACAGATAGGTAGATAGACACAGAGGTAGATTTAGCTGCCATCAGGTCCACCCTGAAATAAAATGTGACCTGGTCCTTTATCATCCTCACAATTGTAGGCATGTTTGAGTCCATTCTTTTAGCTACTATTCCTATTCCTCTCTACTGAGGGTCTCCCTTGCCCTTGTTGGCCCTCTACTGCACCAAACACTATGTTTTCCTCTAGCAAGCAATTCTTCCTGATGACATGTTCAAAGCAAGCTAACTGGACAATATTTTGTTATGATGCATAAGGTTTGCATTGACCAATTTTTGGAAATAGACCACCAGGTCTTTCTTTCAAAGCTGTATTAGTCTGGAAGATCCACTGAAACATGTCCCCCGTGGATGACCCTGCTGGTATTTGAGATACCAGCGGCGTAGTTCCTAGCACCGTAGCAACATGCATGCCTCCACAATATGACAAACTGAGAGAGGTAGAGATATACATATATACATATACATGTAAGAATGCATCGAGAAAGTGTAAGAGTAAATATGATGACCCTTTACTATTAAATAGTTGAGGAACATCCTTCTATACAACCACAGTTTAATTGCTTATTATCTAATGTACAGACATAATTTAAAATTTGAAAATTGCTTCAATAATATCCATTATAGCCATCTAGACTCTGTGGAGATAATCATATGAATTTGTTACTTAAATTTATTATTAGGAATATTACACTAATGGATTTCCTAATGTCATATTGTTTTCTTAATATACTGTTGGATTCTGTTCACCATTACTGTATTTTGAAATTTTGCATCAATATTCAGAAACAATACAGATCTGCAATTTTCTTTTCTTTGTTCATTTTCAGGCTTAGGTGTCAATGCCATAAATCATGAAAGAAATCAGGTATTGCATCCGTTTATTGAAACATCTCAATTGGCATCCCATCAGTTCCTGAAGCCTTGTTTCTTGCCAATGCCTTCAGTGCAACTTGGACGTCTTTCTCCAGTACCATCAGTTCTTGATCACATGCCACCTACTGAAGTGGTTAACTGTCGGCTAATTTTTTTTTTTTTGACCTGTGACTCTGCGTATTCCTTCCATCCTCTTTTGATTGCCCGTGTCATTCAATTTTTTGCTCATAGAATTCTCCAAAACTGCAACCCAAGGCTTGAATTTTTTCCTCGGTTCTTTCAGCTTGAGAAATGCCGAGCATGTTCTTCCGTTTTGGGTTTTCTAACTCCAGGTCTTTGCACCTTTTATTATTCTTTACTTCGACTCAATGGCACTGGGTTTTTTGGGGTTACTTTGTCTTCTCACACCACTCTTTGAAATCTTCTGTTCAGCTCTATTCCTTTATTATTTCGTCCTTGCACTTTTGCTACTCTATGTTTAAGAACAAGTTTCAGACTCTCTTATGACATTCATTTAAAGTGTTAAAAAGCAAAGAGATGTCACTTTGAGGACTAAGGAATGCCTGACCCAAGCCATGGTGTTTTTAGTCTCCTCATGTGCATGTGAAAGCTGTACAACGAATAAGGAAGACAGAGGAAGAATTGAGGCATTTGAATTACGGTATTGATGAGGCATATTGAACATACCATGGAATGCCAGAAGAATGACCAAATTTGTCTTGAAAGAAGTACAGCCAGAATGTTCCTTAGAAGCAAAGCTAATGAGACTTTGTCTCGCTTACTTTGGGCATATTATCAGGAGGGACCAGTCCCTGGAGAAGGACATCATGCTTAGTAAAGTAAAGGGTCATTGCAAAAGAGGAAAATCCTCAGCCAGATGGACTGACACAGTGGCTGCAGAAATGGGCTCAAACATAGCAACAACTGTGAAGATGGCCCAGGACTGGGCGGTTTTTCATTCTGCTGTGCATGGAGTTGCTGTGAGTCAGAATCAACTTGAGGGCACCTAACAACATAACAACAACATAGTTTAAATTACTAAATAGTCTGTTTCACCTCAGTTAAATTAACCTCAAGAGTCCATATGTATTTCTACTGACTTTCAGCCATGGCTACAGAGACACTTTTCCAATATGAGGGTAGCAGCTAGGGAAGTCTTCATATTGGGGTTACTAAATAGTGATAAGCATGAGGTAACATCGGCTTACAGTCTACTGATGTCTGATTAGAATTTAAAAACACAAAACATGAGAAACAACCATATAGCCTATAGAAAAGGAAAAGATAAAAATCTCCCAATGAGACCTAGGGTCCAGAGCTGTAGAATTTGCATTCTGAGTCTTGTCTATTGTCTTAATTTTGTACAGTCAGTGGACTATAGTGGCAAAATCTGTAGCCTATGATGCCATACTATCTGGGTTGAAATAATCACTTTGATGCTTGGTTACTATGTGACACCTTACTATATCTTCCGCATCTTTGTTCAGTGCCTACTTTGTGCCATTCACGCTAGAAATTAGACCTAGAAGTAGACAAAAAGCCTTCCCTCATGGAGCTTGTAGCTTATGAAATTGGTGAAGGTTACAAGAAAATTACCATCAATGAGACGTACAATAATTACAATTTTTGTTACGTGCTCTGAAGGAAATAAGTTATAGAGATAGATAACTGGGTACTGGAGGAGGAGTGGGTTATGTTAGAAAGGATAGGAGAGATCTTTGGGGGAAGATGAATTAAAAACTTTTCTTCCATCGCAAAAAATTAACGCTCTCCTTGTTTGCTTTTGCATTTGACAACATATATGCTTTTAACAAACTATAATTTCTCCTGATTGTTTCAGTGACAACTGTTAAATATGGCAAGAGTGTCTTCTTGTCTGTTTAGCTAAAAAGATGTTTCATCAAGTTTTTACACAGTATTTGAAAAATTGACTGTTGTCTAAAGCAATTCAAATTAATATCATTGATTTATCTAATTTAATTTGATGCTTCTGATGGAAAATTTTTCATTGTGAATATGTACGATTAAATTTATCAAGTAGGGTCTGCCTTCATTATCAACATAGACACTGTATTTCTTAAGTGGTGTGAATGTTCTAGATATGAATAAAATATTTACTGTTAAAAATCAAGTTTTGAAGTATTTCTAATGAAGAAATATGGTTTATAGAAGAGGAAAGTTTTTATAACAAACTAAAAAAATTTATGTCTGTTCATGGTGTTTTGCCTTTTTGCCACTTTAAGCAACTTTTTTTGTGTGTGTGTGTCTTTGGTGAAAGTTAACAGCGTGAATTAGTTTCTCATTCAAAAATTTATACACGATTTGTTTTGTGACATTGGTTGCAATCTCTGTGATGTGTCAGCACTCTCCTCCTTTCCTTTTCCGTCCTGAGTTCCTAGTGTCCATTCTTCCAGTTTTCCTGTCTCTTCCTGCCTTCTCATCTTTGCTTTTGGGCAGGTGTTGCATATTTGGTCTTGTATGCCTGATTCAACTAAGAAGCATGTTTCTCAAGCGTGTCATTTGTTTTCTAGTCCTGTCTAGTCTTTGGTTGAAAGGTGGACTTTGGGAGTGGCTTTAGTTCTGAGTTAGCAGGGTATCCAGGGGCCATAGTCTCAAGGGTCCTTACAGTCTCTGTCAGATCAGTAAGTCTCGTCTTTTTTTGTGAATAGGAATTTTGTTCTACATTTTTCTCCCACTCTGTTGGGAACCCACTTTTGTGATCCCTGTCAAAGAGGTTAGTGGTGGTACCTGGGCACCATCTAGTACTTCTAGGCTCAGACTGATGGAGACTGTGGTTCATGAGGTCCATTTCTCATTTGTGTATTTGGTTCTTCATTCTCCTTTGCTCTGAACATGGTGGTACCAATAGATATATCTTAGATGGCTGCTCTCAAGCTATGAGTTGGAACTAACTCAATGGCACCTAAAGACAACAGCTCTCAAGCTTTTAAGACTCTAGAGCTATTCACCAAAGTAGGATGGAGAACATTTTCTTTACGAAATATGCTATGCCAATAGACCTAGATGCCCCCTGAGACCATGGTTCCCAACCTTCAGGCCTAGTAACTCAGTACCTCAAGGTATCTAGATGTGTCTAGTGAGCTTCTATGACTTTGCCTTGGTCAAGTTGTGGTGACTTTCTCTAAATTGTGTGCTGTCTTTCCCTTCAATGGCATTCTTAATTAGATGGAAAAACTAATCATCAACTTTATATGGAAAGGAAAGAGGCACCAGATGAGCAATCCATTATTGAAGAACAAGAACAAAGTAGGAGGCATCACAATACCAGTTCTCAGAACCTGCTATACAGCCACAGTAGTCAAAACAGCTTGGTACTGGTACAATGACAGACATATAAACCAATGGAACAGAATTAGGAACTCAGACAAAAATATATCCATCTACGTCAGCTGATCTTTGACAAAGGCCCAAAGCCCGTTAAATGTGGAAAGACAGTCTTTTTAACAAATGGTGCTGGCATAACTGTTCCTTCTGTTAAAAAAAAATGAAACAGCATCCATATCTCACACCATGCACAAAAACTAACTCGAAGTGGATCAAAGACCCAAATGTAAAATCCAAAAAGATAAAGACCATGGAAGAAAAAATAGGGACAATGCTAGGGACCTATACATGACATAAATAGAATACAAACTATAACTAACAATGCACAAACACCAGGAGATAAACTAGTTAACTTGGAATTCCTAAAAATTAAACACTTATGCTCGCCAAAAGACTTTACCAAAAGAGTGAAAAGAGAATCTACAGATTGGGGAAAAATTTGGGGCTATGACATGACTGACAAGGGTCTAATCTCTAAAATCTGTGGAATACTTCAACATCTCAATAACAAAAAACAAAAAAATCCAATTAAGAAATGGACAAAGGATATGAACAGACACTTTACCAGAGAAGACATTCAGGCAGCTAACAGACACATGAAGAAATGCTTGTGATCATTAGCCATTTTTAGAGAAATGCAAATCAAAATGACAATGAGATACTCTCTCCCCCAGACATTAATGGCAGTAACCACAACAAACCAAACAAAAAAAACCCAGAAAATAGCAAATGTTGGAGAAGTTGTGGGGAGATTGGATCACTTTAGGGAACTTTTATCATCAACGAGGATAAAAGATAAAAAAATAATAGGAATAACTGTAGCCACTTATATAATACCCAGTTCTCATTCTCTGCTAATATTTTTCTTTATCCCTTCAATAATAGAGAATCACACACAATTATTTTTGTTTCATCTATATTATACCGTACTGTCAATAAAAAAAAAAAAATTACAAAATATGTTCAGGAAAAAAAAAGGGGGCTTTAATTACAGAAACAAATGCCCAATGCAGCTCTGCAAAAACAAAACAAATCTCTATTTGACTTTTTAAATGATAAGTTAATATAGACATAAACCATGAAAGAATAAAAGAAAATGGCAAGAACTCAGAGAAGAGAGTAGGGAAAAATAAGAATTTAAACTGGGTATTAATTGCCCAATAAAAGCTAAAATTCATTGAAAATACATTTAGGCTATGCATTGTGCTTTGCATACATAATTTTAACCTCTGTACATCACTGTAGAGTGGGTGTTATTATGCATTTATATATTAATTATGTAGCTAACGAAATGGATGGAGTCCCTGGGTGGTACTAATGGCTAACACACTTGGCTGTTAACCAAAAGATTGAAGTTTAAAGTTCACCCAGAGCCTCCTCAAAATAAAGACATGGTGATCTACTTCCCAAAAATTAGCCATTGAAAACCCTAGGGAGCACAGTTTTACTCTAACACACCTGGAGTCTCCAGGAGTCGAAGTCACCTCTCTAGCAACTATTGTCCTTTGTTTTGTTTTGTTTTTAGCTAAGGCAAACTATGTTCAATAACATTAAGTAATCTGCCTTCAGTTTTCTGCCACTAGGAGGCAACACTGTATTTGAGCACAAGTCTTTGACTCTAGCGTATGCAGCTTCTTTCCTACTTAGGTAGATGAGAGAAGAGGGAAGTCTTCCAGACAGGAGAATCTGATGTAGGAGTCATTCAACAACAGTATCTGATGAATTCTCTACCAGGATACTGAGAGGCATTTCAAATAAGCCACCAAGGGGATTCCATCACTGTCAGAACGATCATGGAGAATGGGAAAGATGGGAAGGTGCAGTTTGTGTTTTCGCAAATGAGAATAAATTAGATCTTGTAAATTATAAGCAGATGTGATTGCATAATCCTTGAAAAAGTCCTAGAATTAGATATTTAAAATTTCTGTGCTTAGAAAATGAAATCATTAATCACTAGGCTCATTAATAGGTTCATTTAGTACACGTCATTGCGATTAATCAAATTTTCTTTTTCTCTTCTGTGGATTTTAGCAAGGCATTTGTCAGGGTTTTCAAGTAACCTAGTGCATAAGAAAGGAAGTGTGGGTGGCATGGGTGAAGTTTATAGAGGTTTTCTTTCATGACTTTTTAATCAATAAGTGAATAAATGTATTGAATACATTTTACAAACTTTATAAGTAACAGGAAATGGTCACTGGTTAAGCAATGAGAATCTAAAAGTATTTCAGTGTAACCAAGCTATCAGCCTAGTATGACAAACTTGAAAATAGATGAACATAAACTCTTGCATTTAGTTCTAAAAAAGGATAGAAGAAAAGTGATGTGACTTAGCAACGGGACCTAGAAAGTGAAAAGCCATGAAAAATTTAATGGCATTAAAAAAAAAATTACAAAATCAGCAAGCAATACATCTATACAGTACACCAACCTATCTAGCTAATATAATACTTGCCTACAATAATAGAATGGTAGTTGTCTAATTTTGATGTTAATTTGTATTACTTGACATACTGATTAAATTGCAGAATTTCAGAATATTGATTAGAATTCAAAATGCAAAACTTTCCTCGTTACGACACTAGCTGAGGATGAAAGAAGTTGCCTCGGGAAGTTGTGCATTCTCAATTATCGCAGTTCTCAAAAAAAGGCAACCTCTGGTGAACGCATATCTGAATAAATGATTCGCACATGTTGTTGGTTCCAACTCATAGTGACAACAGAACAAAGCAATGTCCAGCCCTGCACCAGCCTCACCGTCATTGTCATCCTTGCACCCACTGCTGCAGCCACTATGTCAGTGCATATGGTTGAGGGTCTTACCCTTTTTCTACAGCCCTCTATTTTACCAGGCATCATGTCCTTCTCCAGGGAATGATTGCTCCTGATAACATGCCCAAAGTATGCGAGACGAAGTGTCGCCATTCTCCCTTCTAAGGAGCAGTCTGGCTGTACTTCTTCCAAGACAGATTTTTTCCTTCTTTTGGCAGCCCATGGTATATTCAATATTATTCTCCAACGCCATGATTCAAAGGCATCAATTCTTCTTCACTCTTCCCTATTTATTGCCCAGTTTTTGCATGCATATGAGGTGATTAAAAACACCATGGCTTGGGTCAGGAGCACCTTAGTCCTCAAGGTGACATCTTTGCTTTTCAACATTTTAAAGAGGTCTTTTGCAGCAGATTTGCCTAGTGCAATGCATCTTTTGATTTCTTGACTGCTGCTTCCATGAGTGTTGACTGTATATAAAAGTAAAATGAAATCCTTGACAATTTTAATCTTTTCTCCATTTATCATGATGTTACTTATTGATCTATTTTTGAGGACTCTTATTTTCTTTATGCTGTGGTGCAATCCATACCGAAGGCTGTAGGCTTCGATCTTCATCAGGAAGTGCTTCAAGTCCTCTTCGCTTTCAGCAAGCAACGTTGTTCATAAGTCTTCCCCCAATCCTGATGCCCCATTCTTCTTCATATTGTCCAGCTTCTTGGATTATTTGCTTAGCATATGGACTGAATATGTATGGTAACAGAATACAACCCTGATACACATTTTCTGACTTTAAATCATGCAGTATCCCCTCGTTCTGTCCAAATGACTGCCTCTTGGTGTACGTACAGGTTCCTCATGAGCACGATTAAGTGTTCTGGGATTCCCATTATTTGCAATGTTTTCCACAATTTGTTATAATCCACACAGTCGAATGCCTTTGCGTAGTCAATAAAACACAGGTAAACATCTTTCTGGTATTCTTTGCTTTCAGCCAGGATCCATCTGACATCAGCAAATGATATTCCTGATTACACACCCTCTTCTGAATCCAGCCTGAATTTCTGTCAGTTCCCTGTAGATGTACTGCTATAACCACTTTTGAATTATCCTCAGCAAAATTTTAATTGGCTGTGAAATTAATGATATTGTTTGATAATTTCCACGTTTGGTTGGATCATCTTTCTTTGGAATAGGCATAAATATGGATGTCTTCCAGTCAGTTAGCCAGGTAGCTCTCTTTCAAATTTCTTGGCATATATTAGTGAGCGCTTTCAGTACTGCATCCTTTTGTTGGAACATCTCAGCTGGTATTCTGTGAATTCCTGGAGCCTTGTTTTCCACCACTGTCTTCAGTGCAGCTTGGACTTCTTCCTTCATAACCATCAGGGCTTGATCATATGTTACTTCCTGAAATGGCTGTATATTGACCAATTCTTTTTGGTACTGTGACTGTGTATTCCTTCCATCTTCTTTCGGCGCCACCTACATCTATCTTGCACATAGAATCCTTCCAAATTGCAACTTAAGGCTTGAATTTTTTCTTCAGTTTTTTCAGCTTGAGAAATGATACCATTTGGTTTTATTTCCCTTTTGGTTTTCTAACTCCAGGTCTTTACACATTTCTTTATAATACTTTGCTTTGCGTTCTTAAACTCCCTTTGGAATCTTCTGTTCGGCTCTTTCACTTGATCATTTCTTCCTTTGGCTTTAGTTACTCAATGTTCAAGAGCAAAGTTCAGAGTCTCTTCTGACATCCATTTTGGTCTTTTCTTTCTTTCCTGTCCTTTTAATGACCTCTTGCTTTCTTCATGTATGATGTCCTTGATGTCATTCAACAATTTGTCTGGTCTTTGGTCATTAGTGTTCAATTCATCAAGTCTATTCCTGAGATGGTCTCTAAACTCAGGTAGGATATATTCCAGGTCATACTTTGGCTCTAGTGGACTTGTTCTAATTTTCTTCAGCTTCAACTTGAAATTGGATACGAGCAATTGATAGTCTGTTCTGCAGTTAGCCCCCGCCCTTGTTCTGACCGATGATTTTGAGCTTTTCCATTGTCTTTCTCCACAGATGTAGTTGATTTGATTCCTGTGTATTCCATCTGGTGATGCCCATGTATATAATAGTTATGTTGTTGAAAAAAGGTTTTTGCAATGAAGAAGTTCTTTGTCTTGCAAAATTCTATCATGCAATCTCTAGTATAATTTCTATCTCCAAGATACTGTTTTCCAACTACTGATCATTTTTGTTTTCAACTTTCACATTCCAATCACCAGAAATTATCAAAGCACCCTGACTGCATGTTCTATCAATTTTAGACTACAGAAATTTGTAAAGTCCACACAGTATGACAAACTGACAGTTGAATGGGGGGAATCTACCCAGAGCAGGGGAGATATAGCTATATTTTTCAAGCATATTAGAACTAGCCATTTATGCACAAATTCTATGCTATTTATAGGCATTTAAAGAAGCATAGTAAGTCCAGGAGTTCTCAAAATGTTAGGTCACAGGACCTCTTTACTACTTTAAAAATTATTGAGGAGGCGGAGCCAAGATGGCGGACTAGGCAGACGCTACCTCGGATCCCTCTTACAACAAAGACACGGAAAAACAAGTGAATCGATCACATACATAACAATCTACGAACCCTGAACAACAAACACAGATTTAGAGACGGAGAACGAACTAATACGGGGAAGCAGCGATTGTTTCCAGAGCCTGGAGCCAGCATACCAGTCAGGTACGGCACGAGCACAGAGACCTGCTCCACCCCCCTGAACTAACCCCGGGAGGGGTACTAGCCGGTTCCACGGGCGGCGTGGGACGCAGCCGTTAGGAGAAGTCCCCGGGAGGCAGTGACTGATCTTGGAGCAGAAAGAGCAGCACCCGAGCCGGGGAACCGTCCCACAGGGATTTGGACTGCATGCAGGCGGCTTCATTAACATCTGAATAGCCTGAGCCAGAGGGAGAACTCTGATAGGGATCTGACTGCAGTTTTTTTTTAGCGGATTTTCTGGAAAAACTAGTTTCCCAGTGATGGCTCGGAGACAACAATCCATATCAAACCACTTAAAGAAGCAGACCGTGACAGCTTCTCCAACTCCCCAAACAAAAGAATCAAAATCTTTCCCAAATGAAGATACAATCCTGGAATTATCAGATACAGAATATAAAAAACTAATTTACAGAATGCTTAATGATATCACAAATGAAATTAGGATATCTGCAGAAAAAGCCAAGGAACACACTGATAAAACTGTTGAAGAACTCAAAAAGATTATTCAAGAACATACTGGAAAAATTAATAAGTTGCAAGAATCCATAGAGAGACAACATGTAGAAATCCAAAAGATTAACAATAAAATAACAGAATTAGACAACACACTAGGAAGTCAGAGGAGCAGACTCGAGCAATTAGAATGCAGACTGGGACATCTGGAGGACCAGGGAATCAACACCAACATAGCTGAAAAAAAATCAGATAAAAGAATTAAAAAAAATGAAGAAACCCTAAGAATTATGTGGGACTCTATCAAGAAGGATAACCTGCGGGTGATTGGAGTCCCAGAACAGGGAGGGGGGACAGAAAACACAGAGAAAATAGTTGAAGAACTTCTGACAGAAAACTTCCCTGACATCATGAAAGACGAAAGGATATCTATCCAAGATGCTCATCGAACCCCATTTAAGATTGATCCAAAAAGAAAAACACCAAGACATATTATCATCAAACTCACCAAAACCAAAGATAAACAGAAAATTTTAAAAGCAGCCAGGGAGAAAAGAAAGGTTTCCTTCAAGGGAGAATCAATAAGAATATGTTCTGACTACTCAGCAGAAACCATGCAGGCGAGAAGGGAATGGGACGACATATACAGAACACTGAAGGAGAAGAACTGCCAACCAAGGATCATATATCCAGCAAAACTCTCTCTGAAATATGAAGGCGAAATTAAGATATTTACAGACAAACACAAGTTTAGAGAATTTGCAAAAACCAAACCAAAGCTACAAGAAATACTAAAGGATATTGTTTGGTCAGAGAACCAATAATATCAGATATCAGCACAACACAAGGTCACAAAACAGAACGTCCTGATATCAACTCAAATAGGGAAATCACAAAAACAAACAAATTAAGATTAATTAAAAAAAAATACACATAACAGGGAATTATGGAAGTCAATAGGTAAAAGATCACAATAATCAAAAAGAGGGACTAAATACAGGAGGCATTGAACTGCCATATGGAGAGTGATACAAGGCGATATAGAACAATACAAGTTAGGTTTTTACTTAGAAAAATAGGGGTATATAATGAGGTAACCACAAAAAGGTATAACAACTCTATAACTCAAGACAAAAACCAAGAAAAACGTAACGACTCAACTAACATAAAGTCAAACACTATGAAAGTGAGGATCTCACAATTTACTAAGAAAAACGCCTCAGCACAAAAAAGTATGTGGAAAAATGAAATTGTCAACAACACACATAAAAAGGCATCAAAATGACAGCACTAAAAACTTATTTATCTATAATTACCCTGAATGTAAATGGACTAAATGCACCAATAAAGAGACAGAGAGTCACAGACTGGATAAAGAAACACGATCCATCTATATGCTGCCTACAAGAGACACACCTTAGACTTAGAGACACAAACAAACTAAAACTCAAAGGATGGAAAAAAGTATATCAAGCAAACAATAAGCAAAAAAGAAGAGGAGTAGCAATATTAATTTCTGACAAAATAGACTTTAGACTTAAATCCACCACAAAGGATAAAGAAGGACACTATATAATGATAAAAGGGACAATTGATCAGGAAGACATAACCATATTAAATATTTACGCACCCAATGACAGGGCTGCAAGATATATAAATCAAATTTTAACAGAACTGAAAAGCGAGATAGATACCTCCACAATTATAGTAGGAGACTTCAACACACCCCTTTCGGAGAAGGACAGGACATCCAGTAAGAAGCTCAACAGAGACACGGAAGATCTAATTACAACAATCAACCAACTTGACCTCATTGACTTATACAGAACTCTCCACCCAACTGCTGCAAAATATACTTTTTTTTCTAGCGCACATGGAACATTCTCTAGAATAGACCACATATTAGGTCATAAAACAAACCTTTGCAGAGTCCAAAACATCGAAATATTACAAAGCATCTTCTCAGACCACAAGGCAATAAAACTAGAGATCAATAACAGAAGAACGAGGGAAAAGAAATCAAATACTTGGAAAATGAACAATACCCTCCTGAAAAAAGACTGGGTTATAGAAGACATCAAGGAGGGAATAAGGAAATTCATAGACAGCAACGAGAATGAAAATACTTCCTATCAAAACCTCTGGGACACAGCAAAAGCAGTGCTCAGAGGTCAATTTATATCAATAAATGCACACATACAAAAAGAAGAAAGAGCCAAAATCAGAGAACTGTCCCTACAACTTGAACAAATAGAAAGTGAGCAACAAAAGAAGCCATCAGGCACCAGAAGAAAACAAATAATAAAAATTAGAGCTGAACTAAATGAATTAGAGAACAGAAAAACAATTGAAAGAATTAACAAAGCCAAAAGCTGGTTCTTTGAAAAAATTAACAAAATTGATAAACCATTGGCTAGACTGACTAAAGAAATACAGGAAAGGAAACAAATAACCCGAATAAGAAATGAGAAGGACCACATCACAACAGAACCAAATGAAATTAAAAGAATCATTTCAGATTATTATGAAAAATTGTACTCTAACAAATTTGAAAACCTAGAAGAAATGGATGAATTCCTTGAAAAACACTACCTACCTAAACTAACACATTCAGAAGCAGAACAACTAAATAGACCCATAACAAAAAAAGAGATTGAAACGGTAATCAAAAAACTCCCAACAAAAAAAAGTCCTGGCCCGGACGGCTTCACTGCAGAGTTCTACCAGATTTTCAGAGAAGAGTTAACACCACTACTACTAAAGGTATTCCAAAGCATAGAAAATGACGGAATACTACCCAACTCATTCTATGAAGCCACCATCTCCCTGATACCAAAACCAGGTAAAGACATTACAAAAAAAGAAAATTATAGACCTATATCCCTCATGAACATTGATGCAAAAATCCTCAACAAAATTCTAGCCAATAGAATCCAACAACACATCAAAAAAATAATTCACCCTGATCAAGTGGGATTTATACCAGGTATGCAAGGCTGGTTTAATATCAGAAAAACCATTAATGTAATCCATCACATAAATAAAACAAAAGACAAAAACCACATGATCTTATCAATTGATGCAGAAAAGGCATTTGACAAAGTCCAACACCCATTTATGATAAAAACTCTTACCAAAATAGGAATTGAAGGAAAATTCCTCAACATAATAAAGGGCATCTATGCAAAGCCAACAGCCAATATCACTCTAAATGGAGAGAACCTGAAAGCATTTCCCTTGAGAACGGGAACCAGACAAGGATGCCCTTTATCACCGCTCTTATTCAACATCGTGTTGGAAGTCTTAGCCAGGGCAATCAGGCTAGACAAAGAAATAAAAGGTATCCGGATTGGCAAGGAAGAAGTAAAGTTATCACTATTTGCAGATGACATGATTATATACACAGAAAACCCTAAGGAATCCTCCAGAAAACTACTGAAACTAATAGAAGAGTTTGGCAGAGTCTCAGGTTATAAAATAAACATACAAAAATCACTTGGATTCCTCTACATCAACAAAAAGAACACCGAAGAGGAAATAACCAAATCAATACCATTCACGGTAGCCCCCAAGAAGATAAGATACTTAGGAATAAATCTTACCAAGGATGTAAAAGACCTATACAAAGAAAACTACAAAGCTCTACTACAAGAAATTCAAAAGGACATACTTAAGTGGAAAAACATACCTTGCTCATGGATAGGAAGACTTAACATAGTAAAAATGTCTATTCTACCAAAAGCCATCTATACATTTAACGCACTTCCGATCCAAATTCCAATGTCATATTTTAAGGGGATAGAGAAACAAATCACCAATTTCATATGGAAGGGAAAAAAGCCCCGGATAAGCAAAGCACTACTGAAAAAGAAGAAGAAAGTGGGAGGCCTCACCTTACCTGACTTCAGAACCTATTATACAGCCACAGTAGTCAAAACAGCCTGGTATTGGTACAACAACAGACACATAGACCAATGGAACAGAATTGAGAACCCAGACATAGATCCATCCACGTATGAGCAGCTGATATTTGACAAAGGACCAGTGTCAATTAACTGGGGAAAAGACAGCCTTTTTAACAAATGGTGCTGGCATAACTGGATATCCATTTGCAAAAAAATGAAACAGGACCCATACCTCACACCATGCACAAAAACTAACTCCAAGTGGATCAAAGACCTAAACATAAAGACTAAAACGATAAAGATCATGGAAGAAAAAATTGGGACAACCCTAGGAGCCCTAATACAAGGTATAAACAGAATACAAAACATTACCAAAAATGATGAAGAGAAACCCGATAACTGGGAGCTCCTAAAAATCAAACACCTATGCTCATCTAAAGACTTCACCAAAAGAGTAAAAAGACCACCTACAGATTGGGAAAGAATTTTCAGCTATGACATCTCCGACCAGCGCCTGATCTCTAAAATCTACATGATTCTGTCAAAACTCAACTACAAAAAGACAAACAACCCAATCAAGAAGTGGGCAAAGGATATGAACACACATTTCTCTAAAGAAGATATTCAGGCAGCCAACAGATACATGAGAAAATGCTCTCGATCATTAGCCATTAGAGAAATGCAAATTAAAACTACGATGAGATTCCATCTCACACCAGCAAGGCTGGCATTAATCCAAAAAACACAAAATAATAAATGTTGGAGAGGCTGCGGAGAGATTGGAACTCTCATACACTGCTGGTGGGAATGTAAAATGGTACAACCACTTTGGAAATCTATCTGGCGTTATCTTAAACAGTTAGAAATAGAACTACCATACAACCCAGAAATCCCACTCCTCGGAATATACCCTAGAGATACAAGAGCCTTCATACAAACAGATATATGCACACCCATGTTTATTGCAGCTCTGTTTACAATAGCAAAAAGTTGGAAGCAACCAAGGTGTCCATCAACGGATGAATGGGTAAATAAATTGTGGTATATTCACACAATGGAATACTACGCATCGATAAAGAACAGTGACGAATCTCTGAAACATTTCATAACATGGAGGAACCTGGAAGGCATTATGCTGAGCGAAATGAGTCAGAGGCAAAAGGACAAATACTGTATAAGACCACTATTATAAGATCTTGAGAAATAGTAAACCTGAGAAGAACACATACTTTTGTGGTTACGAGGGGGGGAGGGAGGGAGGGTGGGAGAGGGTTTTTTTATTGATTAATCAGTAGATAAGAACTGCTTTAGGTGAAGGGAAAGACAACACTCAATACATGGAAGGTCAGCTCAATTGGACTGGACCAAAAGCAAAGAAGTTTCCGGGATAAAATGAATGCTTCAAAGCTCAGCGGAGCAAGCGCGGGGGTCTGGGGAACATGGTTTGCGGGGACTTCTAAGTCAATTGGCAAAATAATTCTATTATGAAATCATTCTGCATCCCACTTTGAAATGTGGCGTCTGGGGTCTTAAATGCTAACAAGCAGCCATCTAAGATGCAGCAATTGGTCTCAACCCACCTGGAGCAAAGGAAAATGAAGAACACCAAGCCCACATGACAACTAAGAGCCCAAGAGACAGAAAGGGCCACATGAACCAGAGACCTACATCATCCTGAGACCAGAAGAACTAGTTGGTGCCCGGCCACAATCGATGACTGCCCTGACAGGGAGCTCAGCAGAGGACCCCTGAGGGAGCAGGAGAGCAGTGGGATGCAGACCCCAAATTCTCATAAGAAGACCAAACTTGATGGTCTGACTGAGACTGGAGGAATCCCGGCGGTCATGCTCTCCAGACCTTCTGTTGACACAGGACGGGAACCATCCCTGAAGACAACTCATCAGACATGAAAGGGACTGGTCAGCGGGTGGGAGAGAGACGCTGATGAAGAGTGAGCTAATTATATCAGGTGTACACTTGAGATTGTGTTGGCAACTCTTGTCTGGAGGGGGGATGGGAGGATAGAGAGAGAGGGAAGCCGGCAAAATTGTCAAGAAAGGAGAGACTGAAAGGGCTGACTCAAGACGGGGAGAGTAAGTGGGAGTAGGGAGTGAGATGTATGTAAACTTATATGTGGCAGACTGACTGGATTTGTAAACGTTCACTTGAAGCTTAATAAAAGTTATTATAAAAAAAAAAAAAAAAAATTATTGAGGACCTCAAAGAGCTTTCTCTATGGAGCTTGAACCATTGCCATCCAGTGAATTCTGACGCATAGCAACCCCATAGGACAGAGTAGGACTGCCCCATAAGGTTCCAAAGAGCGGCTGGTGGGTTTGAATAGGCACCTTTCAGTTAACAGCCAAGCTCTTAACCACTGTGCCACCACCAGGGCTCCTTATGGAGCTTACATCTCCCAATATTTACCAGAGATTAAATTTAAACAGAGAAATTTTAAAAGTATGTATGCATTAACACAATTAAATATTACAATAATAACTTATTACATGTTAACATGAATGCTTTTATGAAAAATAGCTATATTTCCCAAACAAAAATAATTAACGACAAAATCACCATTTTTGTTAACTGTTTGTGCCTGACACAGTGGAAGATTACTGGATTATCGTCTCTGCCTCTATATTCAATCTATTATACTTTGTTGTTTAGGTTGAAGTGCATGAAGAAAATCTGACCTCACACAACCTATAGGTGGAAAAGGGGAAGTACTTTAACAGCTTTTTCAGATAATTGTGTATATTCTTCTTTTATACTATACGAAAACTCAACAGGTGGCACTTTATCCAATGCGTTTTACAATGCTGAATCTAAAACCATATTAGTGGATTTTTATTATTATTTGTTTTATTACAATAAAATTCATCGATCTACCTTGAACTTCAAATAACACAATAGCAACATCACACATTAGTCATTTGGAAAACATTGATTCACTGGGTTCTGCAGATCTCCCAAATATTGACACATTTCATTAGAAAGTATCAAAAAATCACAATCATTAATATTACCACCTAGCTCATCAGAAAAAAATATGTGAGTGTTGGGAAGTTGTCAAGCTCACAGCGGTGGATATAAGTTTTTTAAAATTCTAATTTGAGCCTTCAAGCTCAAATTTGATTATAAGCAACTAACATTGTCAGCTGTTTTCCTTAAATTAACAGTTCGCTACATTCATTTTTTCTGGAAAATGTGTGAGAAATATCCAAATCTGGAGGACTATAGTTTGTTTGCCAGTTGTTTCTCTAGGTAAAATATGTTGCTCTTCCAAAAATATGGCAATTTCTGCTCACAAGTGAAATAATCACTTTTCTGTAGGACAGTCACCAAACTATAATATTTCCCAGAAGTGTTTTATACATACTTCCTATTTTGTAATATATATTAATTAAAAAATGTGTACTCATGGGTGGTTTTTAAAAATGAATAGCATCTTCTGTTTCATCAAAGTGAATCTTGTATCTTAAAACTTAAATAAACTGGCCCTTTTTATTTTTCCTGCAAGTGCATGGTGATGAAGAATATAATGATGACTAGTTTACTTTGATACAGTTGTACTGATCTTTGCTAAGGTGCCAGCAGTTTTGCCTAACACCTTTTTTTTGCACCTTCAATGTAAATGCAATACAGTGGAAAAAAGGCAAATAATGTCTCAATACTACTGCAAAAATAATTTTGACCTCACAAATCTCTTAAAAAGGAACCCTGGTAGTACAATCATTAAGTGCTTCACTATTAACCAAAAGATCTGAGGTTCGAACCCACCAGCTGTTCTGAGGAGAAAAGACCTGGCTACCTGTTTCCATAAAGATTTCAGCCTATGAGGCGGTACTTCTCTGCCCTATAGAGTCTCTATGAGTTGAAATGAATTCAATGGCACACAACTACGACAGCAAACCACCTGAAAATTCTCAGGGTCCCCCACAGTCTGCAGAAAGACCTCACTTTGTGAACCTGGTGGTATACTGGTTAAAAGTGTACAATAGAGAGCATTACTGCATAGGTGTGAACCACAGCTCTGTCATCCAGTTTTTTAACCTCTGTGTGCCTCATTTTGTTTACCTGTAAAATAGAAATACTAACAGTGATAAGTCCTATAGAGTTGTGTGAAAATTACCACAGTAGTTGGCATATAACATGGTTGTATAAAAGAACAATAGCTGGCATACAACAAATACTCAGTTTTTCTTAGCTCTTAGTACTTTTTTTTTTTCTTAGTACTAGTATTAATAAAGCACCCACCCATCACAGCATCAGTATATTAATTTGGTAAGAGCACTATACACACTATTTTATGAATTAATTATGCTGTTCTCACATACTTTGGACATGTCAGGAAGGATCAGTCCCTGGAGAAGGGCATCATACTTGGTAAAGCAGACGGTCAGCAAAAAAGAGGAAGACCCTCAATGAGATGGATTGACACAGGGGTGGCAACAACAGGCTCAAGCATAGCAACGATTGTGACTATGGAGCAGGACCGGGCAGTGTTCCGTTCTGTTGTGCATAGGGTCGCTATGGGTCGGAACCAACTTGACCACACCTAACAACATTATCTTTAATTAAAATATTTGATAATTTAAACTTTCCACTTCTGTGAACCAGTTTTCTCCGTGAGACCCCAAAAAATTACAGTTTATCCAGTTTATTTGAATGTAAGTTTTAAAGAACCAGTATCCACAGCCCCAAAATTATAATTTGTAATACTTGAGAAATAAAGATTTCTGTTGTGCACCATTGTCAATTCCAACTTATAGTGACCATATAGGACAGAGTAGAATTGCCCCATAGAGTTTCCTAGGCTGTGATCTTTACAGGAGCAGATCACCAGGTCTTTTCTTCCACAGAGTGGGCTGGTGAGTTCAAAACACCAACCTTTCAGTTTGCAGCCAAACACTTAACCATTGTGCCACCAGGGGTCCTAAAGATTTCTACTACATGTCCACTTCTGAGATGGAAAAACCTGTAAGCCAATGTAAATTACCTTTTCAAGTACATCAGTAAAATTTGATTTTATTTCAATGGCAATTAATGGATTTTTAAAATGTTATCTCTACACTTTGTCCAATAAACTATAATCAGAAATGCTCTTAACTCCTATTTGGTAAATGACAGAAATCAAATAGTATTCTGAATTCTAAATAAATGCCTACTGGCCTGTTGACAAATACTGTATATTTATTGTCAAAAGTCTTTGGCAAGTGCTCAGGATTCTAAATATATATATATATATATATATATACCCCTGACCCAAGGAAAATTTTTAGCAACAGAATGAGATAATGAACAGTTTATGTGTGTTTATGGTCACTCCCCCAAACACATACACACACAATTAAAGGTCAATATTTTGGAACATAATTGCATATTTCTTAATTTTCTCATGAAGCCAACTGTTTCCTGGGACTAAGTTATGCTTACAGATTTTAGGCATCTTTTCAAAAAGACTTACTTTCTTTGATATCTTAGGATTAAACCTAGCACAGAAAGACATAATATATAAGAGAGTTTAGGGGGTGAATTGCATACCTTTTACTAGCTATTCGTTATTGGATCAGCTATTTTATCAAGCCAATGTTTTCTCATTTTTTTTAAGTGGAAATGATAAAAAATATAAACACAAATAATGAATTTCACACCATGGCTTACAAATGATAAATACTCAGTAACTGTTAATATTGTTGTTAACATAATCACACTGGAAAAATCTTTTCAATGTTTTTTTTTTTTTACCTTTGATTATGTGAATAATTGGCACATTAATAGTAGTCCACTGCTCATAAGTGGTTTTGATGTAATTTGAATAATCTGAGGCTGATAAAAAGGGGATAAATTAATGCCTGATCAGCATATACTTAAAATTAAATACCAAGATTTAGCTGAAACGATCCTCCCTTGCCATAAATGTCAAGAAGTTGTGCAGAAGAAAAGAAATAGAAAATCCAGCCAAAGTTCAGAGAAGGTTCTAACCTTACAATATTAATTTGGGATAGAGAAAGAAACCAAGTCCTCAAAATCCGGTTGATGATCGACAAAGAACCCCAAGTTAAAGAAGATTAAATGAGGGAGATGTCAAGGAAATAGAGTCAATAATAGAAATCCATATCTACCACCAAAGAATCTCACAAGTCAGGAAATAAAATAAAATCCATTTTACATCATTGCCCAGGATTTCCTACTGAATTGGTCTGGGATATGGCCAGATTTGAAGCCAGAATATATTCCCCTGTGGAAATGGAAGTGAAATCCATAAAGAATACTTTTAGAAAAATACTGAAAGAAGAAACAGGGTTCAGGTCTGCCACCAAAGGCGGCACAAAACCAAAACAAATATTTCTACCTTCTCAAGACCCTCACTGTAGAAAAGTGGATAGAAAATAATACCATCTTCACCTACGGAGCATAGTTCCACTCTGACATATGTGGGATTGCCATCAGTCAGAGGTTGCTCGACAGCAGTTAGTTCATAAACTGTAGTTTGGACGTGAAGAAAAATGGCTTTCAGACATGATGCGAAGATGTCCAATAAATCAAAGCAAGTAGAAATTCTGGACATGGCTGCCAACCATAAGTGTATTCAAGGTGAAAAGAAACAGCAGGGTAATTAGAAATAAATGAATGGGACAGGGAATGCAAAAGAGGATGAAGGGCCTGCAAAGAACATACTTCAAAGAAATCTATTCCTCTCAATTACTTCTCATTATAGAATTATAATTAACATCATAAGATTAATTAGAAATTAGGAAGATGTCTGCGTGGAAAGAAAAACAGGTTCAAGAAGAGATGAGAAATCAATAAAATATTATCAAATGTAGGTTTATAGTGCTAAGGAAACACACCATTAGATCACATTCTACTAAATAATTAATAGGTTAGTACTGTCAATATTGAAAGAACATAATTGAAAATGAAATAAATGATAGAGGTGGAACTCTTAAGATTGAAGACAGAGGCAGACACTCTAAAGAGATGATAAGTGCTGTTTCTAAAGTAGAAAACAGAAACTTGATTAGAAGAGTGTTGCTCTACAGAAGAGAACATTGTCTTCAGATGCAGATTGAAAAAGGATACTTAGTTCCAAGAGGGAGAGAATGGTCAAAAATACTTAAATTATTGAAATTCAAAACCAAAGAAAGTTTTTTGTTTGTTTTCATACAGCAAGCAGATAAAAGTAAGTTTCAACAGAAGTAAATCTGTCTACAGAAGCATGAAATTCCAGAAATAAGAGAACACTTTATGAACTTCTGTGGGAAAAACAAAACAAAACAAAACCCTATACTAAGAATCAACTCAGATAAGTTAGTCCTTATGTATAAATGCAAGAGACTAAAATTGTTAAGCATGCAAGAGCTCAGCGTATTCTGTGCATGTAAGTCATTCTTGAAAAATAAATAAATGAATGCTGATAAATGAAATGCAGCCGGTCCAGCCATAGCAAAATAACTGATGACAAGCAACAAAACTAAGAAAAGAGCTAACATTAAATGACTTTGAAGGTTTTGGCTATAGGACAGAGTGTAAATGTCATAAACATTAAACTAATAAAAGCAATATATATCTGAAAAAAAAAGGAAAGTTGGTGAATGACAAGGGAGAGAGCATAAAAATACCAATTTCCTCATTTTTAATAGTAAGGACTCAATTGATTGCCTCTTTAATATTAAATCCTGACATTAAAAAACTTAATCCAAGCTCTTCATGTCAATCCAAATTATTTTTAAATGTAAAGGAATCTTTGGGGATTAAAATATTTCATAATGAACATTTATCCAAAGTCCAGCAATTACTTGAGATTCAGTTCAGCTCCTTTTCTTTCTGCTAAACCATAATAAAACTAAGTTTAACACGATCCCATTTTAAAACAGAACCCATAGCATAATTGGGGTTTATATCTATGTGTATAACTGTATTTCTTTCTACCTGTCCATCGAATAGTTTCCAACTCATAGCGACCAGAGTAGAACTGCCCCATAGAGTTTCCAAGGAGCTTCAGGTAGATTCAAACTGCCAACCTTTTGGTTACCAGCTGTAGCTCTTAACCACTACATCTTAAGGGTTTTCATCTATTAATAGGTACAGATATTTGCACTGATGTTGAGCTAATGTTAACAATATGTATAGATAGTCCCTGACTTATGACCTATTGGAGTTATGACAAACTGAATTCATGAACCTTTGTTGTTGTTTTTATTTGTAAATTTTATTGTTAGTAATATGCATTGCGTACAATGTCGTAGCATGTAACGTGCTGATGTTATCGTTCTCAAAGGTGCACTTGCAGATATTCAAAGATCAGGTTTGTAAAGATAATGATAATAAAAGGCAATAATGACGAAAACTAAAAAAAAAGAAAAAAAGAGGTATACAACTTACCTTAGAACCCATTTATGACCAAGTCATTAGAATGGAACCCCATCATAAGTCAGGGACTACCAGTACTTCTAAGATTGGAATTTTGGCAGATTTTTCCTCCTTGTTTTAATATTTTGTGTTACTTGATTTAAAAAAGAAAAAAAGGCATGTATCATTTTTATATAAAATTTTTTAAAATAAAATATCAACAAATACAAAGGAAATGATTCTTTAGTTATTATGACTGTGAAACAAATTACTTGCAAACTCAGTGGTGTGAAAAAAACCTTATGCTTTTAGATTCTGTGGGTAAGGAATCCAGACAAGATGGGTAGAAAATAGCTGGACTCTGCAGCACCACGTCCGGATCCTCAGCTGAAAGATTCAAACTATAGAGTCTGTAATCGTGTGGGGTTTTGTTTATTCATATCTCTAGAAATTGATGCAGGATCTCTGCTGAGAGGCTCAATTACTTCCCATGTGGGCTAGATTGTGATTCCTCATAGCATATTAACAGGGTTGAAGACTCATTAACAAACTGCATTATGCAACTGACACAACTTTTTTTTGCTGAAAGTGAAGAGGACTTGAAGTACTTACTGATGAAGATCAAAGACTACAGCCTCCAGTATGGACTACACCTCAACATAAAGAAAACGAAATCCTCACAATTGGACCAATAAGCAACATCATGATAAACGGAGAAAAGATTGAAGTTGTCAAGGATTTCATTTTACTTAGATCTGCAATCAATCCTCATGGAAGCAGCAGTCAGGAAGCCAAATGACACATTGCATTGGGCAAATCTGCTGCAAAAAAAAAAAAAAAAATCCTCTTTAAAGTCTTAAAAAGCGAAGATGTCACCTTGAAGACTTAAGGTGCACCTGACTCAAGCCATGGAGTTTTTAATCACCTCATATGCATGCAAAAGCTAGGCAACAAATAAGGAAGACAAAAGAAGAATTGGTGCCTTCCAAATATGGGGTTAGAGAAGAAAATTGAATGTACCATGGATTGCCAAAGAAAGAACAAATCTGTCTTGGAAGAAGCACGGCCAGAATGCTTCTTAGAAGCAAGGATGGCTGAGACTACGTCTCACATACTTTGGCCATGTTATCAGGAGGGATCAGTTCCTGGAGAAGGACATCATGCTTGGTAAAGTACAGTGTCATCGAAAAAGAGGAAGACCCTCAACGAGATGGAATGACACAGCGGCTGCAACAATGTGCTCAAGCATAACAAGGATTTTGAGGACGGTACAGGACTGGGTAGTGTTTCGTTCGGTTGTGCATAGGGTGACTATGAGTTGGAACAGACTGAATGGCACCTGACAACAACAACAACAACAAGCATGTAACTTGTGCAATTGCACAATGCCTCCCAATTACAAGTACCTCACTCTTGGTTTAATTCTCTGCTGTTATCACCCTGATATTATTAAAAATTTTCAACAAGGTGTGCTACATTTTCCTTTTGCACTGTGGTCCACAAATTATGAAGCCAATTCTGATTCCAAGAGTGAGCATCTCAGGAGAGCCAGGTGAAAGCTATATAGTTTTTTATGACCTATTCATCACACTCACCACCTTCTATTCATTGAGGAAGTCATAAAATCCCACCCAGTTTCAAAGGAAGGGAAAAGAAACTCTACCTCTTGGAGAATGGAAATTTCACTGCAGCCATTTTTGGAAATTTAATCTGCCATAAATGGAAAAATCATTCATGTAGTTAAAATACAGGCACTACCTTAAATATGACCTTTCTTCATAATTCAAAGCAACATGAAGAAAAATGCATATATGTGCCTGAGAAGTAGTTAAGAATTCAAACTTTCAAGTCAGATTCCTGAGTTTGAATCTCAGCTTTGTCACATTCTTTTAACTTTTGGCAAGATGGTTACTTCATAGGTGTATAAGTTTCCTCATTTGTAAAATGAGAGTAATTTTAGAATTATTTAGGTAAGGCCAGAAGCACGGCCAGAATGCTTCTTAGAAGCAAGCAGTTAGTACATTTTAAACTATTGTTATTGTTAGATTCTGTTGAATCGCATCCCTATGTACAACGGAATGAAACACTGCCAGGTCCTGTGCCATCCTCGTACTCGTTGCTATGTTTGAGCCCATTGTTGCAGCCAGTGTAGAAATCCATCTCATTGAGGGTCTCCGTCTCTTTCTCTGACCTTCTAATTTGCCAAACATGATGTCCTTCTCCAGGGACTGGTATCTTCTAATAACATGTCCTGGCTTCTAAGGAGCATTCTGGCTGTACTTCTTTTCAGACAGGTTTATTCTTTCTTTTGACAGCCCATGGTACATTCAGTATTCTTCACCAACGCTGTAATTCAAATACATCAATTCTTCTTTAGTCTTCCTTATTTATTGTCCAGCTTTTGCATACATATGAGGTGATTGAAAATACCATGGCTTGGGTCAGGCATACCTTAGTCCTCAAAGTGACATCTTTGCTTTTTAAGACTTTAAAGAGGTCTTTTGCAGAATATTTGCCCAACACAATACATCATTTGATTTCTTCTGCTTCCATGGTTGTTGATTGTGGACCCAAGTGAAATGAAATCCTTGACAACATCAATATTCTCTGTTTATCATGATAGTGCTTATTGTTGCTTTTTAGCCATCAGTATTTAGCTTATTGTCTTAATTATAATAAATAGGTTAATGAGTTTTTAGAGGGGGTTATTAAAAAATAAGAGTTTTCACTTCCAAATCCCAATAACCTCAATTTTTATCTCAGATTAATAAGTGATGATTACATTAGAATTAAGCAAAGAGATAAGGTCTAGTTTATCATCATTATAGAGAAAATGTAACACATTGCTCAGAAACAATTGGATCCATTTTTTAATAAGTTTATCTTTTTTCTTTTTCTTACAAATCACTGAAAAACATCATGAAAGCCTTGTTTGATTCCTATATTTGTATGGGATTTTTAATTTCATAAATTATAATCATATGTACCTTACTCCAGGATGAATTTATTCTCTGAACAAATGTTAACCAACAAAGATAAGCTCCTTGAGGAAGGACACCATGTGTCACTTATTTTATTCTTCCAACACACTTCTATAGGAGAAACTCAAGCCTCTGCTAAATAGAATTTAATCAAAAGCTCCTTAAAGAGATCTGACAACTCTAGTCCTCACCTCTCTGCTTTAGTTCAGACTTAACTAATTAAATATACTACATTTGCATCATTTAAATTATTTAAATCACACATTTCTGTCTTCACCCCAGCTTCTGGAACCATTGCTGTGCCGCTTCTCCTGGTATCGCTTTGTCATCAATGCAAGATCCTTTCATTGTGTCTGTACCATTTTAACCACATAAGTAGGATGTTTGACATTTCCCTCAGAACTTTTCAGTTAACCAAAATCATTTTCTGAAAAGCTCAAAAACCTGCAAAAGGGTCAAATCACCAAAGTCTAGATGAAAGGTCTAGAAAACTATTATTAACAAAGAACCACTTCCGTCTATTGAAGTTCAAGATAAAAACAGGGAGAAGAACAGGAAGATTGGGTCCAAGAACAATGGAGCTCTTATGTCCACTCTGGTACTGATGTATCTACCAGATATTGGGAGATTCCAAAGTGAGGCCTTGGCAGCACTTTGATTATTTTAAGACACATAAAGTTATCACGTATGGAGGGGCTAGGAACAGAGATAGTGCCTGGTTGCCTGCACACCTTATATGTGGATGTGTGCGTCATCCAACAACAGCAAACAAACTATTATAATACAGCAAGTACTTGTATAGCACTTACTTGTATACTTAATAATCATTCAATAAGCATTAGTATTGTTAGAAAAAATACAGTCCCTGGAGAAGGACAACATGCTTGGTAAAGTACAGGGTCAGCGGTAAAGGAGAAGACCCTCAATGAAATGGATTGACACCGCGGCTGCAACAATGGGCTGAAACATGACAATGATTGTAAGCATGGCACAGGATGGGGCATTGTTTTGTTCTGTGGTACTTAGGGTCGCTGTGAGTCGAAACCAACTTGATGGCACCTAGCAACAACAACAACAAGAAAAAATACATCCAGAATCTTCCTTAGAAGTGAGGATGGCAAGACTTTGGCTCCCATACTTTGGATACACCATTAGAAAAGGCCGATCTCTAGAAAAGGACGTCATGTTTGGTATAGCAGAGTGCCAGGGAAAACAAGAGAAACCCTTGGTGAGGTGGATTGACACAATAGCCAAAAATTTACTCAAACATACCAATGATCATGAAGATGGCAGCCAACTCCACAGCAGATAGCAAAACAACATTCTATAGCTTCAGGCCGCTAATTCTCTACCTGTTTTAATTAATTTTTTAATCTTTTAATCAAGTTCTTAAACACAATGACAATTTTTCATTTCTGAAACATCTATTTAGTTCTTAAAATATTCCTTTTTTTTTTTTTTTGGTGTGTTTTCTTTCTTGTAGTTTCAATTTTATATTGTTTTTCATAATGTCGATCACATTGCTCTGTTGCGTATAGTTCTGGGGTTCAGTTGACCCTAGTTCTCTTTGATATGGCTCTCTTTTATGAGGAGTATTTTTCTTTGATCATTTTGTAACTTTAAATTGTAAGCTTATCTTCCCAAGGCTTTACTTATGGGGATCCTTGTTTCTTCCTAGTACCCCAAGCCTACTAGAGGTTTCTGGGCAAACACCTATTTTAATTTCTTAGTGTAGGGTTTCAGAATTATTTGGTTAACATAAATTGAACCCAAAACCCAGTAGACTACAGATCCGCTGTTTTGCATTTTCAAGATATTTTCACCCACTCCTAAGTCAGGGAGAGATGCTGTTCTCATTATTGCCATATGCAATTAGACAGATTTTCTTGTGCACCCTCTTCAAGTGAATACAGCCCCTGAGGATCGCAACTCTATGTTGGAGCCCTAATACTAAATGCTTGCTCTGATTACAAAGAAAGTAACCAATACCTCAGTGCAGCCCCAACGCCAGCTCATTTTCTTACAATCTGCTTTTAAGTTCCATTTTCATTCCTTTAGCTAAGGCATATTTTTTTTTAATTCCTTATAATAATGTTTCTTAAACTTTATGTCACATTTCTAGCAGGGTCAGTACATGCTTTTAGAAGTTAAGATCTGGGGTTGGAGTCATGTTAAGTATTTCATCATGTTTTAAAAACCAGAAGGACTCTGTATTACTTTTAAAGGCCTAAAATTCCATGTTAATATTAAGTAATAAAATTGGACATAATGCTGTGAAACCGATTGCCCTTGAGTTGATTCTGACTCATAGAGACTTCATGTGTTCAGAGTGAACTGCTCCATAGGGTTTTCAGGGCTCTGACTTTTGGGATGTAGATTGTCAGGCCTTTATTCTGAGGCTCCTGTAGGTGGGCTTTAACTCCCAACCTTTCTGTCAGTAGTTGAGCACCTAACCAATTCCGCCACCCAGGGACTCCTACATTACTATACTGAAGGCAAACACATGTTATTCAAATCCCCATAACTGGAGGTCAACATGGAGGTTATATGTACTTACAGACCAAGGTGAAACTGTCCTGAAGATGATGAAAACCATATGATGACATTGTCATTTGATTATAAAATCTTTTTTCTATCCTTGTATTGCATTTCTGTACCCTAGCACATGGCTTTTCACTACACTTACGGAACACAAGATAAATGAGACAGAAACAGCTATACACTTAGCAAAATAGCTGAAGTGGTCCTGAAATTTCAGTTTCCAGATTATAGTCCTTACTCAGACCTGGTATTCTTATTATAATATAGTATGTGACATCTTATGACCACCTCCCCCAAAAAGATACACCTTTTCTCATCTTTGAATATGTTCAAACAATAAAGAGATGAAACAAATCCAACGCATTGAGTTCTGCTTTATCGATCATTTTTGGAACTCTTTTTTTTTTTTACACTTGTTTATATCAGGTTTTCAATTCAAATATCAAAGATAATATGGTATCAAAAAGAAATTTTCTTCAACTTAACATTATGAAGAGCAGTGTGATTCACTATGCTGTTTGCCTGTTTAGAAAACCAAAAATGTGCTAGCAGAACAACAACAAAATTTGTTACAGCACTGTCAGTTTCATTTTAACATGGTAAATGTTTAAGTGCAACAGAAATGGAAATCAGGACAGGAATATGATTAGTTTTGCTACGAATGGAGTCTTGTTTTGCTCATCTATATTGCATTTGATAAGATAATGTGTATTTAATTCTACTGAATAACTGAAGCCCAGGTTTTATGAATATGTTCACTGTAATTCAAATTATCATGTGGGCAAATATATTTGAAAGAATAGCATTTTGATTCTGTATGACACTAAATTATTGTTACATTCATTTGCAATATTTGCATTTACAGGCCATAAGGAACATGATTATTTCTTAAATTAAGTGTGAAGGAACTCATTTAAAGATATAAATGTTGAAAATTTTACATAACACCACTAAATTACTTTGAAAAAAGGAATATAAAGAAGTATAATCTGTGCCAATCCATGTGCACTTGAGTTCTATTTATATCCATGTACAACAAATTTATGATGTTGCAGATCCAATTTAGAAAAACATTGTTTTCTTCATGGTTTCAGTTTCAGCCAACAATGTTATTGCCATAAAGGTTACTCTGAACATTCCCGCACAATGATGTATATTTACTATTCCCTTGCTGTTGGTGCATCTGAATTGTGATATTAATAAAGAATATCAAATATACCATGGACTAAATACAACAAAAGAAAGAAACCTGTCCCCCATGGGTGACCCTGCTGGTAAAAAAAAAAAAAAAAAAAAATCTCTATCTCTATCTATCTCTATCTCTCTATCTCTCTATACACCATGGACTGCCGGAAGAACAAACAAATCTATCTTAGAAGAAATACAACCAGAACGCTTCTTTAAATCAAGAATGACAAGACTTCGCTTGCTTACTTTAGACAGATCATCAGGAAAGACCAATCACTAGAAAAGGGCAACATGTTTAGTAGATTACCAGTGAAAACGGGAAATTTTCTTAGTTTCTTAGTGCCGTCATAATAACAATACCACAAGTGGGTGGTCTTAACAAACAGAAAATTATTTTCTTACAGTTTAGAAGCCTAGAAGTCGATATTCAGGGTGCCAGTTCTAGGCTTCCGTCTTTCTAGGCTCTGGGGGAAGGTATTAGTCTCTTTTCAGCTTCTGTTCCTCAGTTCATTGGAGATCTTCATATGGCGTGGCATCTATCTTCCTCCATCTGTTCTTTCTTGTTTCTGTACCTAACAAGCTCTTTTTATATCTCAAAAGTGATAGGCTTAAGACATACCCTACACTGATATGACCTCATTAACATAATAAAGAAACCGATTCCCAAATAGGATTATCTCTGCAAGTATATGGGGCTAGGATTTACAACACACATTTTGGGGGGACACAATTCAATCTATAACAGAAACCCTCAGCGAGATTGATTGACACGATAACCACTCAGCGAATTCAAACATACCAAAGATGAAGATGGTGCAGGACCTGGCACTGTTTCGTTACGTTATACATAAAGCAGCCATGAATTGGAGCTTACTCAAGACAACTAGGAACGACACTCACAATAGTCCCATTAGTTCAGTGAACTTAATTGCCCTGATTGTTGTAAGTCAGTGCCACACATTACCTGACCAGTCAGGGCAAACTAGTGATATCTGGAAAACAGCAATTACCAATTCCTAATTTCTAGAATGTATGTCATCTCATTGAGTCATTTCATTTTGGAAAAGGAAGTACAAGACAATACCACATCCTCTGAGATCATATGTTTTGCATGTGTGTTTATGTCATATCAACTTTTAATACTTCACTGAGATTTCATTCATAATTTTTGACAAGTCATAGAAAATTCTGACTTAAGACTGATTAAAAAATTTAAAGAAAATTTATTGCTCAATTGAGAACTGATACATAACAACTTTTCAAGGATTAAGAAGTGTGCATCTGGAGGGTATATTTATTACATGTACAAATATTAACTGAGTTTTCTCATTATTTTTTCTTACTGTTCTACGTAAGTTACACATTTCTTTTTTGTTTTAGAAAAATCTAATTCAGAAATGAGATGGAAGCTATATTTTATTAAATGCTTTGATTTCTTGGTAAGGAAAAAATTGTTTGGATTTTCATCTAGTACAACTTTTCTATTTATCCATTACTTTTTCAATCAATCCTTTAAAGCTGAACAAGATTGTTTTTTTCCTTTGCATGTTTTTTCGATTATGTCAGAAACTTTTCTATATTGAAGAGAAAATTCAGCAAAATTCTCATCTTTATTACATTTCATGTACACTTTAATGAATAATTATTTAACTATTAATTTCAAAGACTTGGAGGAAAATAATCATTCTTTTCTGCTTTCCTCATTGCTGCTATATAACTGCTTTAATGTAGACAATATTTTTTTTGCTTTACCATGATGCATCTTTAAAATATATATATATATATACCGTTTTTCTTTCAGAGAAGCTATTTCCTTGCTGCATAAATTCCAGCCCAAGAAAGAAGTCATTCACCGGCTGCAGGAGTGCTTCACCCAAATTGTAAATGTCACATACCATGGCGTCTGAGGTCAGGCATTCTAGAGACATTGAAATTACAATTATACATCCCCAAACTCAGCAATACATGAAGTGAGGCATTCTTTAATTATTATAAAGTAGAAAATTTGAATGAAATTGTTGTTCTTGGTGGTGGTGTTGTTAGTTGACATTCAGTCAGCTCTCACTCATGAGGACCTTAAGTATAACAGAAAAAACGTTGCCCTGTAACGTACCGTCTTCGTGATCACTGGTATGTACAGTTACATTGCTACGGCTATTGTGTCAATCCATCTCATTGTCGGTTTCTTTTGTTTTCGTTGGTCCTCTATTTTACCAAACATGTTGTCCTTTTCTACTGATTGGTTTTTCCTGGTGATGTGTATCGCTCTTTAATTTCAATGATAAAATACAGCAAAATCGATTTCTAGTATGCCAATTGTGAGAGCTACATGTCTTCAGAACTATGGAAGCTGAAACTCCTGGTTCATAATCCCTCACTCTCGGTTTGTTAGCTTTCCTCTAACAACTTTCCTTTATGAAACTAATCGCCAAAGGTAAATAAAAAAATTCTGTATGTTGAGAATTTTCTAAAGGAAAAAGTCTCTCTTACTTCTAAGAATATGGAGAGAAATAATGGCTAGGTATGTTTATATTTATTGACAAAGCAAAGGACACTGACAAATGTGAATTGGTCCATCCAAAAATGATAGCACATAAAACAAGCAGTTACAGAAACCATCTCCAGTGAGGTCTCATTAATGTTGCTAATGCAGTATTTCCTGTGTTCAAAATTGTTACATGTTGGCTTACCATTATTATATTTTGAAATACGTGTCTTTATGTACTAACAAAGCTACAGTCACACCCTAATAATTAATGTAATGTACATGTTTACTCTTCCTTCTTGACACTTTAATTATTAAATTAATCTCTCATGAGTAAGAAATTGTTATCATTCAAGCTACATTGGTAAAGAGACCAATATCACAAGCAGGAAAACAAAGTTTCACTGTCTGTCAGATGCTGATTAGGGAGTTAGGCACTCGAAGTGAAGTGAAGCATGGAAACGGATTGTATAGTGTTCACATGTGGAGCACATTATTTATCAATAAGGGTAATAAACGCTGGTTTAAAAGGAAATTCACCAAACCTTAGTTGAACTTTGAGCTGGTAATTTTTCCTCTCCTTGTTTCAATAATTTATCTGGCAGTACTTCGTATCAACTTTGTCATTATGGCTCTTGTTAAGTTAAACGGTTGATTATTTCTCACTGTGATAACTCAATGGCCATAAAACTTGATTATTTTGAAGTTTTGTTTTCAGTAACACACCACAAAAATTTTTAAATCTAGTAAAGAATTCGTCAAATACTGATGAAATAAAACAAATTTTCAAACACTGTTAAAATCCACAGATGAGATAAATAAGGAATATGGTATTGGTAGAAACGAAATGTTCTGTGAAAAACACCTGCTTTGTGTTAGGCATATATCTAATAAATAATCTACTCCAGTATTCTTTTTCAAAAAAAAAAAAAACTTGAGGCTCTTCAGATTTTTTACCATGGACATACTGGGCTGAATACTGACTTTTATACAAATAAAATATTACACCACTATTACCCAGTCAGGCTCCAGGAATTGACAGAATATCAATTGAGATGTTTCAAAAAACGGATTCAATGTTGGAAGCCCTCACTCATCTATGCCAAGAAATTTGGATGACAGCTACCTGGCCAGCCGACTGGAAGAGATCCATATTTGTGTCCATTCCAAAGAAAGCTGATCCAACAGAATGTGGAAATTATGAAACAATATTATTAATATCACACATGTAAAACTTTGCTAAAGATAATTCAAAAACGGTTGCAGTGAGACATCGACAGGGAATAGCCAGAAATTCAAGCCAGATTCAGAATAGGATGTGGAACGAGGAATATTATTGCTAATGTCAAATGGATCTTGGCTGAAAGCTGAGAATACAAGAAAGATGTTTATCTGTGTTTTATGACACAGGCATTTGGCTGTGTGAATTGTAACAAATTATGGATAACATTGGGAAGAACGGGAATTCCAGAACACCTAATTATGCTCATGAGGAACCTGTACATAGACCAAGAGGCGGTCATTCAAACAGAACAAGTAGACACTGCATGATTTAAAATGAGAAAAGATGTGTGTCAGGATTGTATCCTTTGACTATATTTATTCAATCTGTATGCTGAGAAAATAATCCTAGAAGATAGGCTATATGAAGAAGAATGAGGCATCAGGTTTGGAGGAAGACTCATTAAAAACCTGCAACATGCAGATGACAGAACCTTGCTTGCTGAAAGCAAAGAGGAATTGAAGCACTTGCTGATGAAAATCAAAGACTACAGCCTTCAGTATGGTTTACATCTCAACATAAAACAAAAATCCTCACAAGTGGACCAGTAAGGAGCATCAATATAAACAGAGAAAATATTGAGGTTTCAAGGATTTCATTTTACTTGTATTCACAATCAACACCCCTGGAAGCAGGAGCCAAGAAAGCAAAAAATGTACCACACTGGGCAAATCTGATGTAAGAGACCTCTTTAAAGTGTTAAAAAGCAAAGATGTCACTTTGAGGACTAAATTGCACCTAACCCAAGCCATGGTATTTTCAATCACCTCATATGCATGCAAAAGGTGGACAATGAATAAGGAAGATGGAAGAAGAATTGATCCCTTCGAATTATGGTTTTGGCAAAGAATATTGAATATACAATGGATTGTCAGAAGAACAAACAAACCTGTCTTGGAAGTACAGCCAGAATGCTCCTCAGAAGTGAGAATGGCCAGACTTTGTCTCTTGTACTTCGGATACATTAATAGGAGAGGCCCGTCCCTGAAGAAGAACGTCAGGCTTGGTAACGTAGAGTATAGTACAAAAGAGGAAGACCTTCAACCAGAAAGATTGACACAGTGACTGCAACAATGGATTCAAGCATAGCAACACTTGTGAGGATGGCACAGGATTTGGCAGTGTTTAGGTCTGTTGTACATACGGTTGCTTTGAGTAGGAACAGACTCAAAGGCACCTAACAACGACATTACCCAGTCACGATTATTGCATATGAAACATGCTTATGTTAGCTAGCACAAAATGCTCTGGGAGGAGAGTAAACAGTAAGTGTTGATGGTTTTCCCCTCTGGCGGTGAAAAGTGAAGTTCGACCTGACACAACCAAGAGGTTAAGAACTCCTCATATTCCCAACAAAAGTAATGCATAAAGAGGCTGTTTCACAGATTTAGAGACAGTAACAATATCTTTACGAATCTTGTCTGTTTTCCTAATTAAGATTTTGTTCTGGCAATAACATAAACTTTTGACAATCTCAAATTCATTCATTTACAGTCCATTCGTCCATCACCTTACTTTACTTATCCTTTCATTTTTCACTCTTTCCTTTTTTTTTCTCTCTTCCTGTATAATGCAGATTAATCTTCCTCGGGTGTTGTTTGTGTGTCTATGTATTTCTTCACAAAATAAATCCTTCTGTAAATGGCTGTAGGGTTAGATACTTAAGAAAAAGTGTATTGCATATTACTACATCCTAGGAATATGCCAGGACACCTGGTGGCACAGTGGTTAAAGCACTCAGCTGCTAACTGAAAAGTTGGCAGTTCAAGCCCACCAGCTGCTTCGCTGGAGAAAGATGTGGCAGTCTGCTTCGATAAAGATGTATAGCCTTAGAAACCTTATGGAGCAGTTGTATTCTGTCCTATTGAGTCGCCTCGAGTTGGAATCAACTCGATGGCAGTAGGTTTTGGTTTTGGTTTGTCTAGCACTGTGTGGCCACTGATGTGTTCCATGTTCAGGTATAAATACTGGCCCTATCTTGAAGGGTTCCAGGGCTCTTTTGTAAGAGTATAAGGTGCTTCCTAAACATGGTAGTTAGTGCTTAACTGCAGTTGGACCAGTTCTGCCTCTTCATAAAGCCTAGGAGTGTTGACTGCTCTCAATATTCGAAGATTTTTAAGAACTGAGTCCCATAATGTCTCTTAGTCAACAGAAATCAGCTCTTGATGCCAATTCAGGATACCCTGAAAGTTCCACTGATATCTTTTTTACAATGTAGTTCTTTAAATATACTCTAAATTCATGAAACCCAAGGACTGCTGGGACTTTTTTGAGAGCATTAGAAGATAACCATGTGGTGTTAACCACAGAGGCATGAGTACTAGCAGGAGTCCTAAATAATCCACTTAATTTTCAAGGCACAATTAAAAGGAACCGTAGAGGAATGAAAGGACTATTGAGTTAAATGATTATATCACTTAGGAAAATGTGTGTGTCTGTATGCGTGTGTTTGTGTGTGTAGAGAAAGAATTGGAGGTGAGGGAGCCAGCGAATGACAAAGAGAAAGAGACAATCAAGGTAAGAGTGTTTAGCTATAGATTTTCCATTTATTTTGAGAATCAGGGTTTGGGGAACATAACAGTCCATTTCAAAGTCAAGGGATAGTGGAGCACTCACTGAAATATAATGTAAATTGAAGATATGGCATGTCAATTTCGAGATACTACTTGATACTTCAAAGAAACTAAAATGGGAAGGAATAGATTTCTAGATGGTTAGACTTCTTTAATATGTCTAAAGTAGGAAATAAAAGAACTGTTACGACGGCACTTAACATTCTATTTTAGTGGAAGACCTAGTGGAGAAGTGAATTAAGTTTTGATCAAGTAAAATATGCACCTGATTTTTAAAAATTAGAATATATTTACTTGGCATAAAATCCAACTTCCTTTTCCTATCCATTTTCATATTCTGTCCTGCTCCTTGCAGGAAAAAATGCTTCGAACCCTCTTGGATAATTTTACTGAAGCCTAATTTTATTTAAAAATGCACTCTGATACAGATATTTCTTAATGCATTTTAACCATTATATATGGACTTTTTACTATGAAAAATGAGTGTATAGCTCAACTACAAAATAACCTGCCTTCCCTTCCTTCCCTGATTCTCCAAATATAGTTATACCATTATTTGTAATTCCTCTCTTGAAAATCTTTACATAAATTTACTTGGTAAATATAAGTAATGTACTTGCACATCTATTTCTTTCCCCACGAATTATGCAGAGTATCGATGACAGATGTCATTGGCTCTTCTCATAGCAGGTATTTTCCCCTCCTCCTTTCTTGCTAGGTTACAGAATTCTTATTTTATTCTACTTATGCTTTGTGTGCACATCTGGAAAATGGAGGTGGTAATTTTTTTTAATAGTAATGATCTATATGGCTGATTGGAAGATGAAGTGAGTATACAATGCCCAAAATATTGCCTGCTATTAATTGTTGTTGTTGTCACGTTCAACTTGACCCAGAGTAGAACTGCCCCATAAGGTTTCCAAGGTTGGTATCATTGTGAAAGCAGATTGCCAAGTCTCTCTGCCATGGAGCCGCTGGTGGATTTGAACTGCTGACCATTTGGTTATCGGTAAAGCGCTTAACCATTGTCCCACCAGGACTCCTTAAACGCTCAATAACAGTTGCTTATATTTATTATTATTAGTATTCAGGAAGCAATTTAATCAGAAAATGTGAGACTCTTGTCAGCCTCAGAGGAAGAATTCAAATTTGCAGGACAAATGTGGAAATGACTTTTTTTTTTTGTCAATCATTATTTTCAGTGTGAGCATATACCCACAGGGTAGCTATGAGTCAGAATCAACTGAATGGCAATGGGTTTGGTTTTTGGTTTATATACCCTATTGGGCAATGAGATGTTTTGGGAAATCCACTAGCAGAAGGGTAACATCTGGCTTTTTTTTTCCCACTGAGAAAGAAGAGTACATAAAGAAAAAGCAATATTTGCTCTGCCCTTGAATTCTGCACAGGATGATTCCACGTGATGATGATGCTCACACCTGTGGAAGATTTTGTGGGAAAAAAAATCACTAATTTATTAATTGACAGAGAAGAGAGAGAAAACCTGGTTCATAATAACATGAGTCTCGAAAAAACTCTGGGAAAGTCTAATGCCAGATATTTTGTTAAAAGAATAAATAGCCTTATGGCTTATGTCAGTTTTAATAGGCTAGTCTCTTACTTGAAGCTGAAAATATATATTTTTTATAATGCCAGTTTTACATACAGTTTTATTTAAGGCATTGCATTTTCCACTTATGATACGGTGCTAATAAAGCACAGTGTTGACTTCCTTTCCCTATGCATATCCCATATTCAATAATTGAGAATACTCAGAAACTTAGAATGGCAGTGTAACTTTTAAAACTGCCACTGGAAAAAAATTTTTTTTTTTTTTTTTTTTTGCCACTGAAAGTGCTACAAATTTGGGTCCTTCCATTTTTTTTTTCCCCCTGTGGAACAATGCTAAGGTACGTCTGCTTAGAGATTGGCTTAATCAGCTTCTTCACTGGTGGGCCCAGAAGAGGCACCACCAGACGGAGGAGCTCCACCACCAAGGGAGCCCCCAGGCATTCCTCCAGGCATACTTTCGGCACTCTGGTACAGCTTGGTAATGATCGGGTTGCAGACTTTTTCCAGCTCTTTCTGCTGATGTTCAAATTCTTCCTTCTCTGCCTTCTGATTCTTATGAAGCAAGCTGAAAATTTCATTAAACTTGTCAAGATCTTCTGTTTGTCCTCAGCAATGACCTTGCCTTGAAGTTTTAGATCTTTGCCTGTTGCCTTCATGTTGAATGCGTACGATTCAAGAGAATTCTTAGAAAACACCTCATCCCTCTGTTTCTCACCTTCAGCTTTGTACTTCTCAGCTTCCTGAACCAAATGCTCAATGGCTTCTTTACTCAAAGTGGCCCTTGTATTAGTGATGGTAATTTTGCTCTCTTTTCCAGTACTCTTATCCATAGCAGAGCCATTAAGGATGTCATTGACATCAATATCAAAAGGGACCCCAATCTGAGGAACACCATGGGGTATAGGAAGTATGCTAGTGAGTTCAAACTTGCCAAGCATGTTGTTATCCTTGGTCGTGGCACACTCACCTTCATAAACCTGAATGAGCACACCAGGCTGGCTGTCAGAGGAGGTTGTGAAGGTCTATGTCTGCTTGGTAGGAGTGGCAGTATTGCACTTGATGAGGACAGTCATGATTCCACCAGCAGTTTCAATACCAAGGGAAAGAGGAGTGACATCCAAGAATGGCAAATCTTGTACATATTCAGATTTGTCTCCAGATGAAATGGCTGCCTGAACAGCTGCGTCATAAGCAACAGCCTCACTGGGGTTGATAGTCTTGCTCAATTCTTTTCCTCTGAAGAAATCTTGAAGAAGTTTCTGGACCTTGGGAATATGAATAGAACCACCCACCAGGACAATGTCATGGATCTGTGACTTATCTAGCCTGGCATCCCTAAGAGCTTTCTCCACAGGGTCCAGGTACCCCAGAATAGGTCAGCATTCAATTCTTCAAATAGGGTGAGGGTAATGGAGGTATAGAAGTAGACCCTTCATAGAGAGATTCAGTCTCAATACTGGCCTGGGTGCTGGAAAAGAGAGTGCACTTTGCACATTTACTAGCAGTGTGGAGGCGATGAACAGCCCTCTTGTTCTCACTGATGTTCTTCTTATGCTTAGGCTTGAATTTGGCAATAAAATGGTTCACCATTTTTTTTTTTTGTAATTGTACTTTAGATGAAGACTTACAGAGCAAATTAGCTTCTCATTAAACATAGGTTGCCAACCCCATGACATGTCAACACTCTCACCTTCTCTACCCCAGGTTCCCCTTTGCTAGCTTTCCTGTACCCTCCTGCCTTCTTGTCCTTGTCCCTGGGCTGGTGTGCCCATTCAGCCCCATTTTGCTTTATGGGCCTGTCTAATCTTTGGCTTAAGGCTGAACCTCAGGAGTGATTTCATTACTGAGATAAAAGGGTGCCTGGGGTCATTCTCTTGGGGTTTCTCTAGTCTCTGTCAGAGCAGTAAGTCTTTTTTTTTTTTTTTTATGAATCAGAATTTTGTTCTACATTTTTCTCCAGCCCTGTCTGGAACCCTCTATTGTGATCCCTGTCAGAGCAGTTGATGTGGTACCCAGGTACCGTCTAGTTGTGCTGAACTCAGTCTCGTGGAGGCTGTGATACTTGTGGTCCATTAGTCTTTTAGACAAATCTTTCCGTTGTGTCTTTGGTTTTCTTCATTCTCCATTGCTCCAGTCGGGGTTAGACCAGTGGAGTATCTTAGATGGCTGCTCATAACCTTTTAAGACCCCAGATGCTACTCACCAAAGTAGAATGTAGAACATTTTCTTTATAAACTATGTTGTACCAATTAAGCTAGATGTTCCCAAGATCATGGACCTCACAGAATGTTGTCAAAGTCTGTTGTCAAAGTCTTCTCCACCTAAGTGGGTGTCTTCAGTTGTGGACTCGACCCCAAAGATTCCATCTTCAATAGTGAGGATTGACACAACAAAAGTGACACCTCCTAAGTCAAAGATCAGTACATTTCTTTTGGCACCAACCTCCTTGTCTAAGCCATAAACTATAATCATTGATGATTCTCAGTGCATTGAGGCCAGCAATGGTTCCAGCATCTTTCGTAGCCTGACACTGGGAGTTGTTAAAGTAGGTTGACAACAGTGATGACAGCGTTGGTAACAGTCTTTCCAAAGTAGGTTTCTGAGATTTTCTTCATCTTTATCAGAACCATAGATGATACCTCCTTCTGGGTAAAAACTTTTGGTCTTTCCTTTATATTCTACTCAGACCTGGGCCTGTCTGCATCATTCACCACCCTGAAGGACCAATGCTCCATATCAGACTGGACAACAGCATCATCAAATTTTTGTCCAATCAGATGTTTGGCATCAAAAACCGTGTTAGTGGAATTCATTGCAACTTGATTCTTTGGGGCATCACCGATCAATCATTTGGCATCAGTAAAAGTGACATAGCTTGGGATGGTTTGGTTGCCCTGATCATTTGCAGTTATCTCCACTTTTCTATCCTGGAAGATACTCACACAGGTGTAGGTTGTACCTGCCAACTGCAGGTCCCTTAGACAAGATTGCTCGGAGTAGGTCCCAGCTAGTTGACAAAAGAAATGCAGTCTGGAGAGCTGCTGCACGTTCCATGAGCGAAACCGAAAATATTTTTAACGTACATTATCACTTGATGTCCAAATTCTCTTCTGCTCTCCTTGTCTTCTCCTTTCCAACTTTATTTATTTGCTGTATTATTTTACCTTTTCAAGGTACAATAATGAAGACATAACTTCATATTTTTTAAAAAATAGAGATTCAAGTAAAGTAATTAGAGAGTAATTCATAGCCGTAAGTGCAATTAAAAATAAATAAGATGCATCAGGGCTTCATCTCTCTTTGTAGTAGGATAATATTCTTTTTATCCATCCATATATGGAAACCTGGTGGTGTAGTGGTTAAGTGCTACGGCTGCTAACAAAAAGGTCAGCATTTTGAATCCACCAGGTGCTCCTTGGAAATTCTGTGGAGCAGTTCTACTCTGTCCTATATGGTCACTATGAGTCGGAATCGACTCGATGGCAGTGGGTTTGGGTTTTGGGTATGTTGACGAGGATTTAGGTTGTTTCCACCTTTTTGCTATTATGAATAGTGCAGCAATGAACATGTGGTGTACTTTATCTGTTGGTGTCTCTGTTTTCAAGAATCACTGAATTGTGTATGTGCAAAAATTTGTATTGGCAAATGTGTTATCTATATGTTTGGAATTATAAAAATTTTCCTCTAAATATAAATAAATAAATATTAGCGTACAAGTAAAACAGTCAGAAATAAAATATCATAAAAGCCAAAGAAAGCTGAAGAAGTAATAAACATTGTTGTTAGGTGTCATCAAGTCTGTTCTGACTCAGAGCGACCCTATATACAACAGAATGAAATACTGCCCGATCATGAGCCACCCTCACAATTTTTGCTATGTTTGAGATCATTGTTGCAGCCACTGTATCAATTTATCCTGTTGAGGGTCTCCCTCTTTTTTGTTGACCCTCTACTTTACCAAGCATGATGTCCTTCTCCAGGGACTGGTCCCTCCTGATAACATCTCCAAAGTATTTGAGACAATGTCTCACCATCCTTGCTTCTAAGGATCATTCTGGTGCAATTCTCCCAAGACAGATTTGTTTGTTCTTCAGGCAACCCCTTACCATCAAGTTAATTTCAACTCACAGCAAACCTACAGGACAGAGTAGAACTTCCCCGCAGGGTTTCCAAGCAGCGGCTGTTGAATTCGAATTGCCTACCTTTTGGTTAGCTTGGATGTTTTAACCACTGGACCACCAGGGCTCCTTTCCTTCTGGCAGTCCATGGTATATTCAATATTCTTCACCAAAACTATAATTCAAATACATCAATTCTTCTTTGGTCATCCTTACTCATTGTCTGGCTTTTGCATGCATATGAGGCAACTGAAAATATCATGGCTTGAGTCAGGCACGCTTTAGTTCTCAAAGTGACATCTTTGCTTTTTAACACTTTAAAGAGGTCTTTTGCAGCACATTTGCCCAATCAATACACCTTTTGATATCTTGACTGTTGCTTCCATGGGCATTGATTGTGAATCCAAGTAAAATGAAATCCGTGACAACTTCAATATTTTCTCTGTTTATCGAGATGTTGCTTACTGGTCCAGCTGTGAGGGTTTTTGTTTTCTTTATGTTGAAGTAAGCGCTTCAAGTCTTTTTTGCTTTCAACAAGCAAAGTTGTGTCATCTGCATATCACAGGCTGTTATTCAGTCTTCCTCCAAATCTGATGCTGCATTGATCTTCATGTAGTCCAGCTTCTCAGATCATTTGCTCAGCATACAGATTGAATAAGTTTGATGAAAACATACAACCCTGATGCATATACTTTCTGATTTTAAACCACATAATATCCCTTGTTTTGTTCAATCAACTGCCTCTTGGTCTAGGTACAGGTTTCGTGTGAGCACAATTAAGTATTCTGGAAGTCCCACTCTTCTCAGTATTACCTATTATTTGTTATGATCTACACAATCAAACGCCTTTGCATAGTCAAAAAAACGTAGGTAAACATCTTTCTGCTATCCTTTGCTTTCAGCCAAGATTCATCTGATATTAGCAATGATGCCCCTCGTTACATGTCCTCTTCTGAATCTGGCTTGAATTTCTGGCTGTTCTCTATGTACTGCTGCTACCATTTTTTGAGTTATCTTCAGCATAATTTTACTTGCATGTCATATTAGTGATATTGTTTGATAATTTCCACATTCCATTGGATTACTTTCTTTGGAATGGGCACACGTATGTATTTCTTCCCTTCAGTTGGCCAGGTAGCTGTCTTCCAAATTTCTTGACATAGACAAGTGAAGGCTGCCAGCATTGCATCCTTTTGTTGAAACATCACAATCGGTATTCCATCAATTCCTGGAGGCTTGTTTTCTCCAATGCCTTCAGTGCAGCTTGGACTTCTTCCTTCTTTACCGTAGGTTCTTGGTCATATGCTACCTCCTGAAATGGTTGAACATTGACCAATTCTTTCTGGCACAATGAATCTGTTTCTTCCTTCCCCCTGAATTACCTCTGAAGTTATCACTAAAAATATCTGTTAATTACATTTCTTTCTCTGCTCACACAGACTACCAGCAAACCAGTAAATTTATTCATGCTTTGAAACCTCCAGATATAATTTTAGTGCATGGAGAATAGAATGAGATGACCAGATTGAAAGCAGCCCTGATTAGAGAACATGTAGACAATGATGAAGTTCACATAGTGGTTCATAATCCTCAGAATACAGAAGCAATGACCTTAAAATTCAGAGAAGAAAAAAAAAAAAAACTAGCCAGAATCATGGGGTTTTTAGCAGACATAAAACCAGAACGAGGCCAATGGATCTCAGGAATACTTGTTAAAAGAAACTTCAATTACCCATACAATGTATTTGGAGAAGACTATAAGGTATAACTATAGGGTCAACGGCACTGGGTTTTATAAGTATAAAAGATAGCTTTATTCTTAGTGTCAGAGTAGATGGAACAACTGCAAATAAAACTTGGATACATGGACCCTGGAATGTGAAGATGATGAATCCCTCCTAAAGATGGTGGAACTGGCTGTACAAAGACTCTAGGAGGCCCTTGTACCAGTTCAAGGATAATCTTATATCTCTGTATAGATTAAAACATTTTCTAATGGAAAAAAACTTCAGAAGTAACATATGCAGGCATGTAAAATAATGTCATAGAATACTGAGAAACAATAGAATATATCTACCAAAAAAAAATGCTCATACTTTAAAAAAATATAGTAACAGTCAACCATTAGCAAGTCTGAAAGAAAAAAGCACCAAGTAACAGGAATTTAAACCAATAAGATAAGCTCATAGATATAAAATAAATATTTAAATAAACCTAAAGGAAACATGGACAAATTCGTACCTATAAATTTGAAAACTTAGACGAAGTAGGTATTTTCTAGAAAAAGGAAATTAACAAAAGGGACTTGGAAATAAAAAATCAGAATGAACTAATCACCAAAAAATGTATCAGTATTGAAGAAGTATTTACCAAAAAAGACATCAGATAGAGATAATTTTAACAGAGAACACAAAAATGACTTTCTAGGACAAAAAGTTAATATAGCTTATGAGAAATTTTTGATTGAGAGTTGATGTTTGCAAAGATTAGAGAGTATCCAAAATTACCTAGAGATTTAAAAAGTGCCAAGCAAATGAAGAATCTGAAAATCAATAGGGAGTTAAGCTAGGAGCGGGAATAGGGAGAGTATAAGAAAAAACCAGAAAACCAAACCCGCTGCCATCGAGTCCGACACATAGCGACTCTATAAGACAGAGTAGAGCTGCCCTGTAGAGTTTCCAAGGAGTGCCTCGCGGATTAGAACTGCTGACCTTTTAGTTAGCAGCTGTAGCACTTAACCACTACACCACCAGGGTTTCCAGTATAAGAAAAGCCTGTATCAGCAATTAAAGATCATTTACATAGTCAATAAAAAAAAAAGGAAAACAATTCATGTGAATTCATTTAAAAGTTATGACACTCCATATAGGGACGGTATTGTTGTTAGCTACCCTCATGTCAACTCTGATTCCTGGAGACCTTATCTGTAACAGAAAAAAAAGTTTTGGGATCCTGTGTCATCATCATGATCGTTAGTATGTTTTAGTCCCTGTGTCTACTGTGTCAGTTCATCTCTTAGAAGGTCTTCCTCTATTTCGATGACCCTCTACCTTACCAGGAATGATGTCCTTCTCCATAGACTGATCCCTCCTGATAACGCGTCCAAAATACGTGAAACGTAGTCCCACTATCCTTGCTTCCAAGGAGCGTTCTGGTCGTACTTCTTTCAAGACAGGTTTGTTCTTTCTTCTGGCAGTCCATGGTATATTCTATACTCTTTGCCAACACAACAACTCAAAGCATCAGTTGTTCTTCAGTCTGCCTTATTCTTCATCCAGCTTTCGGATGCATATGGGGTGATTAAAAACACCGTGGCTTGGGTCAGGGACACCTTAGTCTTCAAGGTGACATCTTTGCTTTTCAACACCTTAAAGAGGTCTTTTGCAGCAGATTTGTCCAATGCAATGTGTCTTTTAATTTCTTGACTGCTGCTTGCTTTGGTGTTGATTGTGGATCCAAGCAAAATGAAATCCTTGAAAACGTCAATATTTCTCCGTTTATTAAGATGTCGCTTATTGGTCCATTTGTGAGGATTTTTGTTTTCTTTATGTTGAGGTGTGAGCCATAATGAAGGCTGTAGGCTGTGATCTTCATCAGTAAATGCTTCAAGTCCTCTTCACTTTCAACAAGCAAGGTTGTGTCATCTGCATATCATAGGTAGTTAATGAAAAAAAAAAAGTTAATGAACCTTCCTCCAATTCTGATTCCCCATTCTTCTTCATATAGTCCAGCTTCTCGGATTATTTGCTCAGCATACAGATTGAATATGCATGGTGAAAAGATAGAACCCTGATGCACACTTTTCTTGACTTTAAACCATGAAGTATCCCCTTGTTCTGTATGAACAACTGCCTCATGAGGAAAATTAAGTGTTCTGGAATTCCCGTCCTTCACAAAGTCATCCATAATTTGTTATGATCCACAGAGTCGAATGCCTTTGTGTAGTCAAGAAAACACAAGTAAACATCTTTCTGGTATTCTATGCTTTCATTCACGATCCATCTGACACCTGCAATGATATTCCTTATTCCATGTCTTCTTCTGGATCCAGCTTGAATTTCTGGTACTTTCCTGTTGATATACTGCTCCAACCACTTTTGAATGATCTCCAGCAAAATTTTACTTGTGTGTGATATTAATGACTTTATTCGATAATTTCCACATTTGGTTGGATCATCTTTCTTGGGAATAGGCATAAATATGGATCTCTTCCAGTCTGTTGGTCAGGTAACTGTCTTCCAAATTTCTTGCATAGACAAGTGAGCACTCCTAGAACTGCATCCATTTGCTGAAACATCTCAATTGGTATTCTATCAATTTCTTAAGCCATGTTTCTTGCCAATGCCTTCAGTGTAGCTTAGACCTCTTCCTTTAGTGCCATAGGTTCCTGATCATATGCTACCTCCTGAAATGGTTGAATGTCTCCCAATTCTTCTTGATATAGTGACTCTGTGTAGTCCTTCTATCTTCATTGATGTTTCCTGTATCATTTCATATTTTTCCCATAGAATCTTTCAGTGCTGCAACTCGAGGCTTGGATTTTTTCTTCAGTTCTTTCAGCTTGAGAAATGCCAAGCATGTCCTTTCCTTTGGTTTTCTATCTCCAGGTCTTTGCATGCTTCATTATAACACTTGACTTTGTCTTCTCAAGCTGCTCTTTCAAATCTTCTGTTCAGTTCTTTTACTTCATCATTTCTTCCTTTTGCTTCCATTTCTTCTATCATTTGATCTCTGGCATCATTTCTGTCATGAAGGCCATATTTTTCAACTGCCGATCCTTCTTCATTTCCAACTTTCATATTCACCAGTAATTATCAATGCATCCTGATTGCATGTTTGATCAATTTCAGAATGCAGAAGTTGGTAAAAACCTTCACTTTCTTTGTCTTTGGCCTTAGTGGTTGGTGAGTAAATTTGAATACTAGTCGTATTAATTGGTATTCCTTGTTGGTGTATGGATACTACCCTGTCACTGACAGCGTTGTACTTCAGGATAGATCTTGAAATGTTATTTTTTGATGATGAATACAACGCCATTCCTTTTCAAGTTGTCCTTCCCTGCATAGTAGACCATATGATTGCCGGATTCAAAATTTCCAATACCAGTTCATTTCAACTCACTAATGCCAAGAATATTGATATTTATGCATTCTATTTCATTTTTGACTATTCCAATTCTCCTAGATTCATACTTCATACATTCCATGTTCTGATTATAAATGGATGTTTGTGGCTGTTTCTTCTCATTTTGAGTTGTGCCACATCAGTAAATGAAGGTCCCAAAAGTTTGACTTTATCCACATTGTTAAGGCCGACTCTACTTTGAGGAGGCATCTCTTTCCCAGTTGTGTTGAGTGCCTTCTAACCTGAAGGGCTTGTCTTGCAGCACTCTATCAGCATTCTGCACTATTCACCAGGTTTTCACTGGCTAATTCTTTTCAAAAGTAGACCACAGGGTCCTTCTTCCTAGTCTGTCTTAGTCTGGAAGTTCAGCTGAAACCTGTCCCCCATGGATGACCCTGCTGGTATTTGAATACCAGTGTCATAACTTCCAGCATCACAGCAACACACAAGACCCCAAACAACGACAAACTGACAGATGCATGGGGGAAAGGAAGGTATTGGAGAGGAGAAATGAGGATGAGAAGTTAAGGGATTAGGACAATGCAGGGATATTTAAACAAACAACATAGCCAAAAAAGGAGTCAGAAATAGACTCAACAGTGAATGTGATGTTCATTTATTATAGAGATGACTTTACAAATCTGTTGGGGAATATGTTCAATCCTTCAATAAATTCTACTCGGAAGTCTGATGTTGTTAAAAAAATAAAATAAAATTGTATTCATATACTGTTGTTGTTGTTGTTAAGTGCTATTGATTTAATTATTGACTCATAGTGACCCCATGTGACATGGTAGAACTACCTCCGTGGAATTTTCTAGGCTGTAATCTTTACAGGAACAGATAGTCAGGTCTTACTCCCAGAAAACTGCCAGTTGAGTTTGAACCAGCAATCTTCTGATTATCAGCCAAGCTCTTAACCATTCTGCCACCAAGACTTCTTCACATACTACACACACACACACACACATGCATGCACATGAACAGCAGCAAAAAAATTCAGCCTACATGTTTATAGCAAAACATTGGAACTACAAAAATATATAGGAGAGCATCTTTATTAAAGAAGAGCAAGGAAGGACTGCTTAGGCAAGACTCAAAAACATAAACCTGTGAAGAAACAGTTAATATATTTGATTATTTTAAAATTAAAATATTCTGCACAACTGAGTAGGAACAAACAAGTTGAAAACCAATCCATGCACCAGGGGAAGATACTTGCTACACATATAAATGATCATGTTTTTTGGTGCCATCGAGCTGATTCCTACTCATAGTGACCCCATGTGATAGAGTAGGATTGGTCCATAAGATTTTCCTGGCTGTGATTTTTAGGGAAACAGATTGCTAGGTCTTTCTCCTGTGGAGCTGCTAGGTACGTTCTAACGGACAACGTTTTGGTTAGCAGTTGAATGCTTAACCATTGTGTCACTGGGGTTACTTATAAATGAATATAGGGATACTATAAAAAGGACTCTACCAATGAAGTTGATAACAACAAGCAAATATATAACTTGGCAAAATACACAAAGAGAAAACAAAACAAAAGTCAGATTTAAGTATATTTACAAAAGAACACCTCATCATACAACCAACCAGGAAGATACTTCTCCATTTGTTTCTTTTCTTGAAAGACTGGACCTTTCCTCCATAATCCCTGCCATCTTTTGTTAACAGGCAAGTATCCCCTGTGTTTTCATTATCCCCTAGGTTGTATTCACAGGTATTTCTCATCTTCTGGATTAAGGCAAATCATATTCATGTAATCAATCTCTTTGATCTCTGCAGTTTGTTAAATAATTTGGTTTCTTGGATTCTTATTGCTCAGCCACATTTATTAAATCTTATTTTGATAGCTAGTTGCTTTTATAGAATTGATTCCTTTTTGCTCTTCTATTTTCCATCCAAACTATAAATCCTTGGGCATTTCATCTTCAGCCTCAGCTTGGTAGCTATATTCTGTTATTGTTTAATTTTTTATTATTTTGGTAAAATACACATAACATAAAATTTACCATTAGTAAGCATAATGTTTTCAAGGTTCACCCACGTTGTAGCATGTATCATCACTTCATTCCTTTTTTTATGGCTGGATATTTTTTCACTGTACGAACATACCATGTTTTATTTATCCATTCATCATTTGATGGATATTTGGTTCCACATTTTGGCTACTGTGAATAGTGCTTTTTTTTTTAATTAACTTTTATTAACCTTCAAGTGAACGTTTACAAATCCAATCAGTCTGTCACATATAAGTTTACATACATCTTACTCCATACTCCCACTTGCTCTCCCCCTATTGAGTCAGCCCTTTCAGTCTCCCCTTTCGTGACAATTTTGCCAGCTTCCCTCTCTCTCTATCCTCCCATCCCCCCTCCAGACAAGAGTTGCCAACACACTCTCAAGTGTCCACCTGATATAATTAGCTCACTCTTCATCAGCATCTCTCTCCCACCCGCTGACCAGTCCCTTTCATCTCTGATGAGTTGTCTTCGGGGATGGTTCCTGTCCTGGGCCAACAGAAGGTCTGGGGAGCATGGCCGCTGGGATTTCTCTAGTCTCAGTCGGACCATTAAGTATGGTCTTTTTATGAGAATTTGGGGTCTGCATCCCACTGATCTCCTGTTCCCTCAGGAGTTCTCTGTTGTGCTCCCTGTCAGGGCAGTCATCGATTGTGGCCAGGCACCAACTCATTCTTCTGGTCTCAGGATGATGTAGGTCTCTGGTTCGTGTGGCCCTTTCTGTCTCTTGGGCTCTTAGTTGTCGTGTGACCTTAGTGTTCTTCATTTTCATTCGCTCCAGGTGGGTTGAGACCAATTGATGCATCTTAGATGGCCACTTGTTAGCATTTAAGACCCCAGACGCCACATTTCAAAGTGGGATGCAGAATGTTTTCATAAGAGAATTATTTTGCCAATTGACTTAGAAGTCCCCGCAAACCATGTTCCCCAGACCCCCGCGCTTGCTCCGCTGACCTTTGAAGCATTCATTTTATCCCGGAAACTTCTTTGCTTTTGGTCCAGTCCAATTGAGCTGACCTTCCATGTATTGAGTGTTGTCTTTCCCTTCACCCAAAGCAGTTCTTATCTACTGATTAATCAATAAAAACCCTCTCCCTCCCTCCCTCCCTCCCCCCTTCATAACCACAAAAGTATGTGTTCTTCTCAGTTTTTACTATTTCTCAAGATCTTATAATAGTGGTCTTATACAATATTTGTCCTTTTGCCTCTGACTAATTTCGCTCAGCATAATGCCTTCCAGGTTCCTCCATGTTATGAAATGTTTCAGAGATTCGTCACTGTTCTTTATCGATGCATAGTATTCCATTGTGTGAATATACCACAATTTATTTACCCATTCAACCCTTGATGGACACCTTGGTTGCTTCCAGCTTTTTGCAATTGAAAACAGAGCTGCAATAAACATGGGTGTGCATATATCTGTTTGTGTGAAGGCTCTTGTATCTCTAGGGTATATTCCGAGGAGTGGGACTTCTGGGTTGTATGGTAGTTCTATTTCTAACTGTTTAAGATAATGCCAGATAGATTTCCAAAGTGGTTGTACCATTTGACATTCCCACCAGCAGTGTATAAGAGTTCCAATCTCTCCGCAGCTTCTCCAACATTTATTATTTCATATTTTTTGGATTATTGCCGGCTTTGTTGGTGTGAAATGGAATCTCATTGTAGTTTTAATTTGCATTTCTCTAATGGCTAATGATCGAGAGCATTTTCTCATGTATCTGTTGGCTGCCTGAATATCTTCTTTAGTGAAATGTGTGTTCATATCCTTTGCCCACTTTTGATTGGGTTGTTTGTCTTTTTGTGGTTGAGTTTTAACAGAATCATATAGATTTTAGAGATCAGGCCCTGTTCGGAGATGTCATAGCTGAAAATTCTTTCCCAGTCTGTAGGTGGTCTTTTTACTCTTTTGGTGAAGTCTTTAGATGAGCATAGGTGTTTGATTTTTAGGAGCTCCCAGTTATCGGGTTTCTCTTCATCATTTTTGGTAATGTTTTGTATTCTGTTTATGCCTTGTATTAGGGCTCCTAGGGTTGTCTCTATTTTTTCTTCCATGATCTTTATCATTTTAGTCTTTATGTTTAGGTCTTTGATCCACTTGGAGTTAGTTTTTGTGCATGGTGTGAGGTATGGGTCCTGTTTCATTCTTTTGCAAATGGATATCCAGTTATGCCAGCACCATTTGTTAAAAAGACTACCTTTTCCCCAATTAACTGACAGTGGTCCTTTATCAAATATCAGTATTACATCTGGGTTCTCAATTCTGTTCCATTGGTCTATGTGCCTGTTGTTGTACCAGTACCAGGCTCTTTTGACTACTGTGGCTGTATAATAGGTTCTAAAATCAGGTAGAGTGAGGCCTCCCACTTTCTCCTTCTTTTTCAGTAATGCTTTACTTATCCGGGGCTTCTTTCCCTTCCATATGAAATTGGTGATTGGTTTCTCTATCCCCTTAAAATATGACATTGGAACTTGGATCGGAAGTGCGTTATATGTATAGATGGCTTTTGGTAGAATAGACATTTTTACTATGTTAAGTCTTCCTAACCATGAGCAAGGTATGTTTTTCCACTTAAGTATGTCCTTTTGAATTTCTTATAGTAGAGCTTTGTAGTTTTCTTTGTGTAGGTCTTTTACATCCTTGATAAGATTTATTCCTAAGTATTTTATCTTCCTGGGGGCTACTGTGAATGGTATTGATTTGGTTATTTCCTCTTCGGTGTTCTTTTTGTTGATGTAGGGGAATCCAAGTGATTTTTGTATGTTTATTTTATAACCTGAGACTCTGCCAAAATCTTCTATTAGTTTCAGTAGTTTTCTGGAGGATTCCTTAGGGTTTTCTGTGTATAAGACCATGTCATCTGCAAATAGTGATAACTTTACTTCCTCCTTGCCAATCCGGATACCCTTTATTTCTTTGTCTAGCCTAATTGCCCTGGCTAGGACTTCAAGTACGATGTTGAATAAGAGCAGAGATAAAGGGCATCCTTGTCTGGTTCCCGTTCTCAAGGGAAATGCTTTCAGGTTCTCTCCATTTAGAGTGATATTGGCTGTTGGCTTTGCATAGATGCCCTTTATTATGTTGAGGAATTTTCCTTCAATTCCTATTTTGGTAAGAGTTTTTATCATAAATGGGTGTTGGACTTTGTCAAATGCCTTTTCTGCATCTATTGATAAGATCATGTGGTTTTTATCTTTTGTTTTATTTATGTGATGGATTACATTAATGGTTTTTCTGATATTAAACCAGCCTTGCATACCTGGTATAAATCCCACTTGATCATGGTGAATTATTTTTTTGATGTGTTGTTGCATTCTATTGGCTAGAATTTTGTTGAGGATTTTTGCATCTATGTTCATGAGGGATATAGGTCTATAATTTTCTTTTTTGGTAATGTCTTTACCTGCTTTTGGTATCAGGGAGATGGTGGCTTCATAGAATGAGTTGGGTAGTATTCCGTCTTTTTCTATGCTTTGAAATACCTTCAGTAGTAGTGGTGTTAACTCTTCTCTGAAAGTTTGGTAGAACTCTGCAGTGAAGCCGTCCGGGCCAGGGCTTTTTTTTGTTGGAAGTTTTTTGATTACCGTTTCAATCTCTTTTTTTGTTATGGGTCTATTTAGTTGTTCTACTTCTGAATGTGTTAGTTTAGGTAGGTAGTGTTTTTCCAAGAATCCATCCATTTCTCCTAGGTTTGCAAATTTGTTAGAGTACAATTTTTCGTAGTAATCTGAAATGATTCTTTTAATTTCATTTGGTTCTGTTGTGATGTTGTCCTTCTTGTTTCTTATTCGGGTTATTTGTTTGCTTTCCTGTATTTCTTTAGTCAGTCTAGCCAATGGCTTATCAATTTTGTTAATTTTTTCAAAGAACCAGCTTTTGGCTTTGTTAATTCTTTCAATTGTTTTTCTGTTCTCTAATTCATTTAGTTCAGCTCTAATTTTTATTATTTGTTTTCTTCTGGTGCCTGATGGATTCTTTTGTTGCTCACTTTCTATTTGTTCAAGTTGTAGGGACAGTTCTCTGATTTTGGCTCTTTCTTCTTTTTGTATGTGTGCATTTATCGATATAAATTGGCCTCTGAGCACTGCTTTTGCTGTGTCCCAGAGGTTTTGATAGGAAGTATTTTCATTCTCGTTGCATTTGATGAATTTCCTTATTCCCTCCTTGATGTCTTCTATAACCCAGTCTTTTTTCAGGAGGGTATTGTTCAGTTTCCAAGTATTTGATTTCTTTTCCCTAGTTTTTCTGTTATTGATTTCTAGTTTTATTGCCTTGTGGTCTGAGAAGATGCTTTGTAATATTTTGATGTTTGGACTCTGCAAAGGTTTGTTTTATGACCTAATATGTGGTCTATTCTAGAGAATGTTCCATGTGCGCTAGAAAAAAAAGTATACTTTGCAGCAGTTGGGTGGAGAGCTCTGTATAAGCCAATGAGGTCAAGTTGGTTGATTGTTGTAAGTAGGTCTTCCGTGTCTCTATTGAGCTTCTTACTGGATGTCCTGTCCTTCTCCGAAAGTGGTGTGCTGAAGTCTCCTACTATAATTGTGGAGGTGTCTATCTCACTTTTCAATTCTGTAAAATTTGATTTATGTATCTTGCAGCCCTGTCATTGGGTGCACAAATATTTAATATGGTTATGTCTTCCTGATCAATTGTCCCTTTTATCATTATATAGTGTCCTTCTTTATCCTTTGTGGTGGATTTAAGTCTAAAGTCTATTTTGTCAGAAATTAATATTGCTATTCCTCTTCTTTTTTGCTTATTGTTTGCTTGATATATTTTTTTCCATCCTTTGAGTTTTAGTGTTTGTGTCTCTAAGTCTAAGGTGTGTCTCTTGTAGGCAGCATGTAGATGGATCGTGTTTCTTTATCCAGTCCGTGACTCTCTGTCTCTTTATTGGTGCATTTAGTCCCTTTACATTCAGCGTAATTATAGATAAATAAGTTTTTAGTGCTGTCATTTTGATGCCTTTTTATGTGTGTTGTTGGCAATTTCATTTTTCCACATACTTTTTTGTGCTGAGACGTTTTTCTTAGTAAATTGTGAGGTCCTCATTTTCATAGTGTTTGACTTTATGTTAGTTGAGTCATTACGTTTTTCTTGGCTTTTATCTTGAGTTATGGAGTTGTTATACCTTTTTGTGGTTACCTTATTATTTACCCCTATTTTTCTAAGTAAAACCCTAACTTGTATCGTTCTATATCGCCTTGTATCACTCTCCATCTGGCAGTTCAATGCCTCCTGTATTTAGTCCCTCTTTTTGATTATTGTGATCTTTTACCTATTGACTTCCATGATTCCCTGTTATGTGTATTATTATTTTTTTTAATTAATCTTAATTTGTTTGTTTTTGTGCTTTCCCTATTTGACTTGATATCAGGACGTTCTGTTTTGTGACCTTGTGTTGTGCTGATATCTGATATTATTGGTCATCTGACCAAACAATCTCCTTTAACATTTCTTGTAGCCTTGGTTTGGTTTTTGCAAATTCTCTAAACTTGTGTTTATCTGTAAATATCTTAATTTCACCTTCATATTTCAGAGAGAGTTTTGCTGGATATATGATCCTTGGCTGGCAGTTTTTCTCCTTCAGTGTTCTGTATATGTCGTCCCATTCCCTTCTTGCCTGCATGGTTTCTGCTGAGTAGTCTCAACTTATTCTTATTGATTCTCCCTTGAAGGAAACCTTTCTTTTCTCCCTGGCTGCTTTTAAAATTTTCTGTTTATCTTTGGTTTGGGCAAGTTTGATGGTAATATGTCTTGGTGTTTTTCTTTTTGGATCAATCTTAAATGGGGTTCGATGAGCATCTTGGATAGATATCGTTTTGTCTTTCAGGATGTCAGGGAAGTTTTCTGTCAGGAGTTCTTCAACTATTTTCTCTGTGTTTTCTGTCTCCCCTGCCTATTCCGGGACTCCAATCACACACAAGTTATCCTTCTTGATAGAGTCCCACATGATTCTTAGGGTTTCTTCATTTTTTTTAATTCTTTTATCTGATTTTTTTTCAGCTATGTTGGTGTTGATTCCCTGGTCCTCCAGATGTCCCAGTCTGCATTCTAATTGCTCGAGTCTGCTCCTCTGACTTCCTAGTGCGTTGTCTAATTCTGTAATTTTATTGTTAATCTTTTGGATTTCTACATGCTGTCTCTCTATAGAGTCTTGCAACTTATTAATTTTTCCACTATGTTCTTGAATAATCTTTTTGAGTTCGTCAACAGTTTTATCAGTGTGTTCCTTGGCTTTTTCTACAGTTTGCCTTATTTCGTTTGTGATGTCTTGAAGCATTCTGTAAATTAGTTTTTGTATTCTCTATCTGATAATTCCAAGATCGTATCTTCATTTGGGAAAGATTTTGATTCTTTTGTTTGGGGGGTTGGAGAAGCTGTCATGGTCTGCTTCTTTATGTGGTTTGATATGGACTGCTGTCTCCGAGCCATCACTGGGAAACTAGTTTTTCCAGAAAATTCGCTAAAAAAAAATGCAGTCAGATCCCTATCAGAGTTCTCCCTCTGGCTCAGGCTATTCGGATGTTAATGGAGCCACCTGGGGAGGGTGGGGGAGGGATTAGAGAGATAGGAGAGTAGCACCTCAGAATATAGCCAGAGTTGCTTGTCTTGGTTGGAATGACTATTATACCTGAGATTTCCATGGGGCGCGTTGCCTATGTGTGCTGGCTATGTGGAGATTGCCCCCGGGGGGTCTGGCCCGCTGGAGTCACGGTCAGATCCTCCGCTGCCAGCCCCACACCCAACATCAAGGTTCCTCTACTGGGACGGTGCACTCCCAACTCCGAAATTAGTCACTGCCTCCTGGGGACTCCCCGTCCCGCCAGCCGCATCGCCACGCCGCCCTCCCGAACTGGCTGGGCCCCCCCTGGGGTCAGTTCAGGGGGGTGGAGCTGCTCCCCGCGCTTATGCCGTGCCCGCGCCCAGCCAAAATCCCAGAGGGACGGTTCCCCAGCTGGGACGCTGCTCTCCCCGCTCCAAGACCAGTCACTGCCTCCCGGGGACTTCTCCCACCTGCTGCGCCGCCACGCCACCTGGGCAAACTGGCTGGGCCCCCTCCCGGAATGAGTTTGGGGGCCAGGGCTGTGCCCCTTGTTTGTGCCGTCTGCCCCCCTGGGCTCTGCCCCAAATTGGGTGCCGAAGGTCACCTGACTGGTACTCTGGCTCCAGGCTCTGAAAACAATCGCTGCCTCCCCGTATTTGTTCGTTCTCCGTCTCTAAATCTGTGTTTGTTGTTCAGGGTTCATAGATTGTTATGTATGTGATCGATTCACTTGTTTTTCCTAGTCTTTGTTGCAAGAGGGATCCGCGGTAGTGTCCACCTAGTCCGCCATCTTGGCCCCGCCTCCTGTGAATAGTGCTTTTGTGAATATCTGTGTAAAAGTTTTGTTTGAACATCTGTTTTCAATACTTTTTTATTGGGATGAAATCGCTGGGTCATATGGTAATTCCGTCTACGTTAAATTTACTGAGGAATCACCAAACTGTTTTCCACAGTGACTACACCATTTTACATTCCCTTTGGCAATGTATGAGGATTGCATTTCTCCGCATCCTCTCCAACACTTGTTATTTTCTGTTAATTTTTTTTTTAGCCCTATTAATAGGAGTGAAGTGAAACCTCATTGTGGATTTGATTTGCATTTCTGTGATGACGAATGACATGCAACTTTTCATGTGCTTGTTGGTCATTTATACATCTTCCTTGAAAAAATGTCTATTCAAGTCCTTTGCCCATTTTTAAATTGGTTATTTGTCTTTTTGTTGTTGAGTCATAAGAATTCTGTATATGTTCCGGCTACTAGACTCTGATCAGATATATGATTTACATATTTTTTCATCAACAGATTTATTCTTATTTGGCTCAGTGGTCTAGCATATCTTTACGACTACTATGTTTTTCAAAATTGTATCTCTTTAATATGCATTAGATGATTACTTCTGTGTATAACATGCATTTATTTATTTATGTTTACATATGTTTATTTTTGAGCAAATATTAAATTTCTGTTAGGGTCTGTGTTAGTCATCTAGTACTGCTATAACAGAAATACTGCAAGTGGATGGCTTTAACAAAGAGAAATTTATTCTCTCACAGTTTAGTAGGTTACAAGTCCAAATTCAGGGTGTGAACTCCAGGAGGCAGCTTTCTTTCTCTGTCGGCTCTGGAGGAAGGTTCCTTGTCATCAGTCTTCCCCTGGTGGAGGAGTTTCTCAGGCGCAGTGGCCTCAGGTCCAAAGGACGTGCTTTGCTCCTGGTGCTGCTTTCTTGGTGGTATGAGGTCCCCCTATGACATACATTTATATCTGCTGATTTGAGACTGTAATTCAGTGCCTAAGAAGTAAGCAATATAGTTTTAAAATATATATGAACTTTCGTTAACTGCACTATAAAAACAGGATTTTTTTTTTCTCCCAATACTGTCACTTTCCTTGTAACGCTCCCATTATTCTAATCAGGAAAATATGGGGATAATATTAACAACTAGAATAATAATTACAACTTTTTTTTTTCAAAAAGCATGTCCTCCGATTTAGGAAGAGATAATTTCATGCCCCAAAATTAGTGGTAAAATAGATCATATCTTTTGATTCCGAGAAAATCTTAAATCTCATTCTTAGGGAATACAGTTCTAATGATTATAAAACTGAGGTAGATGGCTCTTCATTACTCTATGTCAAGGACAGTCTTTTGGATATAAAGTTTATAGCAGATGCTTTAGGAGCTTTTTTTATTAGAAATACAACAGGGCAAACGTTCAGAAAAGGTTTATTGTCTTATTAAATTGGAATTAAGCTATGCTGAGCATTCATAAAACCAAACATTGAACTGTCTGTTAATTAGACACCTTAAAAAAGGTGTGATCTTTTAAAACATGTTTTAAGTTGTTTTCACACACCTTATGCAATAAAGTGTTTAAAACTTTAACTTTAAATGAGCATAAAAATCATCCTTGGCTTAATTTTGCATTGCTTGGAATCATAATGATTACTATGCTCCGTTGTGATGCCAATATACTACAATATTTAAAGTTGTGTTGATAAGCCTGTATAAGTCACATCCAAATTATAGACAAAAAGTTCTAAAACTTAACGTTGCCAACCTTGTCAAATCTGATAGCTAAAGATGACTATTGAGTTGATTTCTAGCTGTTGCTCAGTTTTTTCTAAGATTTAAAAAGTGAGACACTTAATTGCAAGCTGGGAAACATCTCTATTACTGCCAATATACAGTATAACAATTCCACTTAGAAAAGTGATAACTAAATAACTGCACTAAAATCAATCACGTCCCCCAATTTGAAGTAAGACTAAAGAAAGGGGTTAGCTTCATTCCTAAATAAGTTGTCAAATGTACCAAATATTTATAAATCAGGTCAGTTGCAAAATTTAAAGGCCAAGAATCAAACCTCATAGTCAGCATTTTCTGGCAAGTTCGAGCTTTTAGAACATATTTGCACAACTGGCTATATACTACAGTGTTGTACTGATGATACTCTCATTCTTTGTTCCTTTTGACAATGAGAGTTGATGTTGCTTCCCATTCTCTCTATTTTTTTTGACATCATATATACATATGGTCTTCTCTTGGATATCCCAATCTTCTAATAAATTATTTCTTAAAATGTGGGCTCTAACTCCTGTGTACATCCGAGTCGTCTGACGCCTTAAGAATCTCTGTGCATCCTGAGTGATTGTTATAGAGACACTAAAGTTTGGCAGTTGTTGCTTTAATTAAAAAAAAAAAAAAACTATAATATTTATTGTTATTCAACAGTCAAGTTGTAGATGAAGATGAGACTTAATTTGCTTAAGTCTTTTTTATATTTAAAGGGTCTTATTTTCTATAGCTGTATAAATTCCCAATTATTCGTAGGTGCTTTACACATTTGAAGTGTCACACTTCCAGATTACAGGGATAAAAGTTCAAGAGATGTGAACTTCTTCATACCCAAAAAAGTTTTTAACTTGTTCAGAACCAGCCAGGCACAGAAATCTCATTAATAAAGACTGGGGGAAAGAAGAGTTGAAGATGTGGCTTTCTGAGAAAAAAAATGAGCGAGAAAGAGAGAACCTGCCACTACTCATTTTCAAGAGATTATAGAAATGTAGTTTAGATAGCTCTAATTTGTTCTAAACTTCAGGAATTCAGGACTTTCAATTTAGCTAGAATTCCAATCAATGCACAATATTGACAGGGCTAATATACAGAATGAATCAGGTCATAGATTTTGGACTACCTTCGTTAACCCTGAAAAACTTTATAGGAAGTAACCTATAAAGATTGACATTGATCCCAGAAGAGCTTGAATGGCTAACAGCCCTGCTGCCCCTACATGGGAAACCCACCCTCCAGCAATTTAAATGTAAAGATAAGTTCTAAATAAGAGCATGCAGATATACATGTGTGTATATATATATATATAAATACACACACACGTGTATATGTAAAGCTGCAACACATATCACATTAAGCTTACTAAACCTGAATGTTTCAGGTATTTTGAAATAACTCCTGCTATAAAAATGCCAACATTTTCTTCCAAAATTTTTTCCTTCTTGCCTACAGTTTGTGAAATTTACCAAATTATTTGCTCCCTGGTTTGTTGTTGTTATTTGCCATCCAGTCATTTCCAATTTGTGGTGACCTCATGTGTGCAGAGGGGAACTGCTCTATAGGGTTTATAAGGCTGCCCCCTTTACTAGGTGAGAAATATGTACCTGAAAATGTAAAATTGTTTACTACACCAACAAAGTTCAAGCTCACAGGATTAAAAATCCTATCTAAATCTGGATCTAAATGGAGAGCATCATCAAGCATTTTAGGAGACTCACATTCTTAGATGGAGTCTGATATTCGATTTGATAAACTCGAGTTGTAAGAAGGAAGATAAGTTCTACAAAAAAAAAAAAAAAAAACTACAGCAATCTTCAAATTTGAAAACCGAAATTGTAAATCAAGGATAGTAATTCAGTAAAATATGTGGGCTCCTGTTGACCTTTCTCTATTTTTGGTCTAAGTCTCAAGGAACTGTTTACCTTGCATACACTGTCTAATTTAAGGTTCATTGAAATCAGAGCCTGTGGGTATTTATTGAAGTTCACACTGAAGTAGTTATAGTACAGGATAAAATTTACAATACTTGAATATTGAATTTCAAAATGCTACTGTAGCAATGTGGCTGAGTGTGTGTGTGTATGTGCCTGTGTGCATGTATATGCATATCTTGTCTTTGTTGTTAGGTGTCATGAGTTGGTTCAAACTCATAGTGACCCCATGTACAACAGAATGAAACCCTGCCCAGTCCTGCATCATCCCAACAATCGTTGCTATGTTTGAGCACATCGTGGCAGCCATGGTGTCAATCCATCTCATTGAGTGCTTCCTCTTTTTCTCTGACCTTCTACTTTTCCAAGCAAGATATCCTTTTCCAGGGACAGATCCCTCCTGATAACACGCCCAAAGTACACAAGACAAAGTTTCACCATCCTTGCTTCTAAGGAGCTTTCTGGCTGTACTTCTTCCAAGACAGATTTGTTTGTTCTTCTGGCAGTCCATGGTATATACAATATTCTTTGCCAACACAGTAATTCAAGGGCATCAAATCTGCTTATATATATAAAAAAAAAAAAATTTTTTTATTCATTGTCTGGCTTTAACATGCATATGGGGTGATTAAAAATACCATGGCTTGGATCAGATACACTTTAGTCCTCAAAGGGACATTTTTGCTTTTTAACACTTTAAAGAGGTCTTTTGCAGCAGATTTTCCCAATGCAATATGTCGTTTGATTTCTTGACTGCTGCTTCCATGGATGTTGATTTTGGATCCAAGTAAATGAAATCCTTGACAACTTCAATCTTTTCTCCATTTATCATGACGTTGCTTATTGGTCCAGTTGTGAGGATTTTTGTTTTCTTTATGTTGTGGTGCAATCCATACCGAAGGCTGTGGTCTTTGATCTTCATCCATAAGTGCTTCAGGTCCTCTTCACTTTCCGCAAGGAAGTTTGTGTCATCTGCATATCACAGGTTTTTAATGAGCCTTCCTCCAATCCTGATGCTTTGCTCTTCGACATACAGTCCAGCTTCTCAGATTATTTGTTCAGCATACAGGTTGATTAAATATGGTGAAAGGATACAACCCTGATGCACACCTTTACTGATTTTAAACTACTCAGTATCCCTTTGTTATGTTAAAACAGCTGTCTCTCAGTCTGTGCACAGGTTCCTCATGAGCACAATTAAGTGTTCTGGGATACCCATTCTTCATAATGTTATCCATAATTTGTCATGATCCACCCAGTTGAATACCTTTGCCTCATCAATAAAACACAAGTAAACATCTTTCTGGTATCCTCTGCTTTCAGCCAAGATCCATCTGACAATATCCATCTGACATCAACAGTGACATCCCTCCTTCCATGTCCTCTTCTGAATCAGCTTGAATTTTTGGCAGTTCCCTGTGGTTGTACTGCTGCAACCATTTTTTGAGTTATCTACAGCAAAATTTGGCTTGCGTGTGATATTCATAATATTGTTAGATAATTCCTGCATTCTGTTGAATCACCTTTCTTTGGAATGGCACAAATATGGATCTCTTCCAGTTGGTTGGCCAGGTAGCTGTCTTCCAAATATCTTGGCACAGATGAGTGAGCACCTCCAGTGTGCATCGGTTTGTTGAAGTATCTCAGTTGGTATTCTGTCATTCCTGGAGCCTTGTTTTTTGCCAATGCCTTCAGTGCAGCTTCGACTTCCTCCTTCTGTACCATCAGCTCTTGATGAAATGCTACTTCCTGGAATGGCTGGACATTGACCAACTTTTTTTGGTACAGTGGCTCTGTGTCTTCCTTCCATCTTCTTATGGTGCTTCCTGCATTATTTAATATTTTCCCTGTTGAATTCTTCAGTATTGCAATTTAAGGCTTGAATTCTTTTCTCAGTTCTTTCAGCTTGAGAAATGCTGAATGTGTTCTTCCCTTTTGGTTTTCTAACTCCAGGTCTTTGCACATTTCACTATAATACTTTGTCTTCTTGAGCCACCCTTTGAGATCTCCTGCTTAGCTCTTTTATTTATTTCTTCCATTCAGTTTAACTGTTCTATGTTTAAGAGTAAGTCTCAGAGTCTCTTTTGACATCCATTTAGGTCTTTTCTTTCTTACCTGTCTTTTTAATGACCTTTTGCTTTCTTCATGTGTGACGTCCTTTAACTCAAGTTTGTACTTTGGCTCTTGTGGACTTGTGTTAATTTTATCCATCTTCAATCTGACTTTGCAGTTGAGCAATTTATAGTCTTTTCCGTAGCCAAACTTAGCCTTATTCTGACTGATGATATTGAGCTTCTCCATCTTCTCTTTCCACCAGTGTAGTCAATTTGATTCCAATTTAATTCTTATGGTGAGGCCCACATGTGTAGTCACCATTTATGTTGTTGAAAGTGGATATTTGCAATGATTAAGTCGTTGGTCTTGGAAATTCTATCATGTGATCTCTGGCATCTTTCTAACACCACGGCCATGCTTTCCAACTACTTATTGTTCTTTGTTTCCAACTTTCCAATTCCAATTGCCCGTAATTATCAATGCATCTCTATTGCATTTTTGGTCAATTTCAGACTGCAGAAGTTAGTAAAAATCTTCAGTTTTCTTCATGTTTGACATTAATGCTTGGTGTGTAAATTTTAATAATATTCATATTAACTGGCCTTCCTCTTAGGGGTATGATTATTATCCTATTGCTGACAGTGCTGCACTTCAGGATACATCTTGAAATATTGTTGAAATATTCATTTTTCTGGAACCAAAGAGCTCAGTTCATAATTGTTATGTGGAATAAATTAGTTAATACATGTAAAACACTTCAGGCAATAATAAGCTTTCAGTGAATGTTGGTTAGTACTATTTCTCATTACCTAGTTGAAGCTCTTTACCTGGAATAGTCCCTGATTATATACGCTGAGAAACCTTGAACAGCAAGATAGCTAAATAAAATTTGGAGTTTCTGATCCTGGTTGTCTGATTAATGATCAAAAGTTGTCATAAAAATTAATATGGATTATTATATTGGCTGAAGGTTTCTTAATATATATATTATTGTGGTTTTGGTGAGAATTTACACAGCAGGCTAGGTTCTGATTCAACAATTTTTACACAAATTTTTCACTGACTTTAGTTACATTCTTCCCATTGCATAAACATTCTCATTGCTTCTGTTCTAGTAATCCAGTTTCCCTGCCCCTTTAAGTTCTCCTTTTTTTTTTTTTTCCAAAGTAATTATTGACCACTTGGTATCATGTAGATAATTTTTTAAGGGAACGTGGTACTCATGAATGATATTATTTAGTTTGTGAGCCAATCTGTTATTTAGCTAAAAGGTGACCTCAGGGCATAATTTGTTCAAAATTTAAAGAATAACTCAAGGCAATAGTCTCAGGAATTTCTTCAGTCTCACCTAGTCCAGTGATTCTAGGTTTTTTTTTTAAGAATTTGAGGTTCTGTTCCACTTATTTCTTCCATTCTATCAGGATACATCTATTGTGGTTCTGATCAGAACAATCGGTAGTAGTAAATGGCCATGACTAGTTCTTCTGGTCTCAGAGTAGATGAGGCCACGGTTCATGTAGACAGTCCTATATATTAGCTTCTTCTCTGAGTCTTGTGTTTCCTAACATATTTTTTGTTTTGTACAGGTAGAGACCAATAGTTATATCACAGATGGCTACTAACAAGTTTTTAAGAACCCAGGCACTACTCTTCAGACTAGGATGTAGAACATAAACTTTACAAACTATATTTTAACTATTGACCAAGTTGTCCCATGAAAACATGGTCCTAAGCCTTCAATCCCAGAAAACCAATCCTGTGAGGTGTTTGGTTATGTCTAGGGAGTATCTATAATTGTGTCCCCATGTGCTTTATTATATATATGAACATATATACATGAATACACTTACATGCATATGCATATACATACACCTATATATACCCACATATATACTCATATATACATACCTACAAGCTTGTCTGTATATGGCGGAGTGGTTAAGTGCTCGGCTGCTAACCAAACGTCGGCAGTTCAAATCTACCATCTGCTCCTTAGAAATGCTATGGGGGCAGTTCCATTTTGTCCTTTAGGGTCACTATGAGTCAGAAGCAACTCAATGGCACCTAACAACAAAAATATCCTCACATATATTTTTTGGTTGTTGTTACTATTGTTTCAAAATTATATATGTCATAGCAATTACAAAGGTCCTTTTTCCTTGTGTACATCTTAGTTACGTCCTCTGCCTCAATAAGGCTGTGCATCCCTCACCAGTATTTGGTGTTGCTTGGCTGGAGGTTTTGAAAGGAGGGGGCTGTTTTTGTTATCTTTGTACCTTTAATATTAGCATAGTACTTGATAATCAAATTTTGCTCCCTAAGGGTCTGCTAAATGATAATTATGCTATGAACATTTATGTAATGGAATGACCACGCCAAATCAAAGCAGTTGCTGTTGACTTGATTCCTATTCATGGCAATCCATATGTGCCAGAGTAGAAGTGTGCCATAATGGAAAGGATACCCTGGGTAATTTAGTACAGAAAGCCTAATGATATTAATCTCACTCTCTTCAAAGTAGAATTAAAAAGAAAGAGAGACAAAGACAGAGAGATAGAGAGAAGCTGGACCAGTTGGAGGCAAGGCAATTCTCAACCACAACAGAGGATTAGAACCTAGAGAAAGTGGTTCAGAAAAAAAAAAAAAAAACCCTCAAGGAGTTTGTAAACTCAAGGAGTTTGTTCCAGAAGTTCTGCATCCAAATCCAAGGAAGAGCAAGAGCAATCTAAAGTAGAACCAGGTCCAAAAAAAAACAACCCAGCTGCTGTTGAGTTGACTCTGACTCATGGCAACCCATGTGTGTCAGAGCAGATCTGTGCTCCAAAGGGTTTTCAATGACTATGATCTTTCAGAAATAGGTCCAACATAGAGAGAATGACAAGCCAGGGTAGCCACAGGAACAGGTTTATTGTCACAGCTATTAGTGAAGAGTTCTCTCTCATAAACTGTCCTTACATCTTATGATGGGAACCAGGTAAGATAAGACAGAATTGGGAGCTGTAACACCTGGAATCATGCCAATTTTCAAATAGGATTGGTAGGAATTAAGATTTGGATAGGTAGGAAGATGGGGCAAAGGCCAAAATGTCACTCTATGGGAGGTAGATATATCCAACCTATATTTCTCAAACCTTAAAGAGACTACAGTTTTATATTTCCAAAATCAACCTCTGGCTTGAATCACCTTATTTTGGGACTGTTATGTTATTTACTTGGCTTTGCATCTTGTACACAGTATGACTGTTTTAGGAGAATTCATAGTGTGGTCCAATTTTCTGGAAGTAGAAAATCAAATAATCACTGAGCATCTGATATGTTCCATGCACTAAGAATTTCTCATTATGCCACTTAGTTTAATCAGAGTAACAATTCTGTGAATTAGTTGTCTTGTTTTTTATGTTATTGATATTGTTTTCATTAATTTTAACATTTAAAGAAATATAATATTACACAATTTTCCAAACATCAAACTGTCACTTAAAATTAAGATTTGCCATAAATTAATTTTTGAAAGAATAAATAAGCACTAAAACCATGTGCTACCCTTTCATGTGATTCAGCTTTAGAGAAAGTAATTTCACGTTACTCTAATAAAGGTTTTTTTGTTGTTGTTTTGGTTTTGGTCTGATAGTTAAATGGGATTAATTTAGGTTTAGAGCTTATTTCACATAAAAAAAAGAATGCTTGAAATTTCAAAAACTTGGAAGAGCTTTTTGTTGGTAGGAAGAAGAAAGAAATTAATAATTCTTTGGAAAGAAAGCCATGATACACACAGGGTATTGGAATTGAAGGATGTAGAATAGATAATTTAAGAAATTCAGATTAGAATACGTTGAACAGAGGCTTTGTGTTAAGCAAGATACATTTCACAGGTAACAGCAAACGGTGAACACTGACAATGCAAAGTCTGTAGGTACTGGTTTGTTTTTCTTTCAGAATCACATAAGATTTGCTTAAATAGTCGCTAGACACAGTTAAAGATATCAGTGGCTATTACAGAGCACAAATGAATCCTTGCATCTTCTGTAACTCATTGGCTGATGAGGGCTAGGAGGAAGAAGATGATATATTAGCAGGAGAGAGAGAGAGAGAGAAGAAAGGCTAGACAGATTTTTCAGAAAATACTAAGTGCCAAACATGAGGTATTATCTTTATTTTCATATTTTACAGATGAAAACTGGGTTGCTATAATCTAATGTGTAGTGGAGTCAGAATTCAAACCCAGGCAGTCTGAATCCAGAGCCCACAATGATTTTTTCTGCTGCCTCGCTAAATGAGATAGAAATAAAGAAAACCTGCATTAAGAAAAAAGTTAAACAAAAGTGGAGCAGATGGTTAACGGTCAGAAATGAGAGCTAAGGAGTTGGTTTGGGAATGGACTTCCGGAAGTGATGAACAAGGGAAAAAACAAGAAGAGCTGATGAGCCCTTGTGCTGATGAGCTCATGAGGATCAGCTAACTTTTCCGTGTCCTTAGCTGGCACGGCAGCCAAGGTGGAATAAAATGAAAGCTGGTTCTTAACAAAGTTGTATTGCCATGGCTGTGCCTATGCAGAGATATGAAAGATGAAGCAATAGATATGATATAAATAAGTTGTATTTATTGCCACTTTCTCAGATGCTTGTACATATTTGCCTCTCTAAATTATTTTATACAATTATACACACCAGTGCTAAAAAAATCCAAATAATACCAATAGTGCTAAGTTTTAGGTGAACATCTCCAGGTCTGCCAATCCCAGACCACAGAGAGTACCACTGTGAAAATGTTTTTGTTCTTGTTTTGTTGTTTTGGCCTCCTTGGAGATTATATAATTCAAAGGATATCATAGAGTTCTGCTAACTAGTAAATACATATCTCTGATAATTTTTCTACCAGTGGAGATATCCTATTCTATGATATGTAAAAAAAAAAAAAAAAAAGATATGTATGCCCTATTATTTATTTACGAGTCACCTTATTCATTGATGTGATTTTAGCCATTGTTCTAAGTACAAATACCAACAATTTAATCTCTAAAAAATCCTATGGGATGGATACACTCACTATATTCATTTTACAAGTAAAGACACAGAGACTCAGATGGATCGAGTAGCCCACCTACGTTCACACTGCTGGTAAGTAGTGGAGCTGGCATCTAGTTTTTTCTTTATTGTAAAAGCATACATTTTGGATTAGTTTTCTCCTTCAGTCTGAGGGTAAGTTTGTTTTAATAGGTGGTTTTATCCGATATATATTTATTATAAATACTCCTGGCTTTTGTTCTGTCACTGTTTTATTTTGTCCTTTACTTTTTTCTTTCATTTTGCTATATGGTCTATATTTTAAGTTGTTTCTCCTTCAAGTAGTTATTTTACTGCCACTTTATAACTTTAATTAATATATGTAAATTTCTAATCCTTGATTTAAAATTTTGGAAAGTATAAAATCCTCCCCTGCTATGAACACTGACAACACAGGAGACTAAGGTCTACTGTTGACTAAGACTACTATAAGTAGTCTCCCTGTCTTTCTGCTCTGTTCCCAAGTTTCTTTTTTTTTTCCTCTACCACCACCAAAGTTTGAAGGAGCCTTGGTTGAGCAGTGGTTAAGCTCTAGGTTACTAAAGGAAATGTTAGCGGTTTGAACCCACCAGCCTTTCCATGGGAAAAAGATGTGGCAGTCTGTTTCCATAAAGATTACAGTACAGCCTTGGAAATCCAATGGGGCAGTTCTACTCTGTTCTATAGGGTTGCTATGAGTTGGAATTGACTCAACGGCAATGGATTTTTGTTTTGTTTTGTTTTTACCAAGGTTTCCACCATTATCATTCCTATGCCCATAATCCCCAAATTAATTCCTTTGAATTTTTATATTTACAATTTAATTCTATATGAAGAACCAATTTCATTCAAAACACTGCTTCTGCATTCTTGTTTTGTATATGCAGATTTATTCCTTCGTTATTTGAATATCTTTACCAAATGTTTTGTCTTCATCAAGAAAGGTTTATAGCTGGTTCTATGTATTGAATATATGTACATTAGAAATAATTTTGTGTTTCTATTTTAAATGGGTAAAATATGATTGTTCTAAAATTCTTAGGATATATTTCTTTGTCAAAATGTCATTGCCCTCAAGTCAATTTCAACTCAGTGAACCTGTAAGAGAGTAGAACTGCCTCATAGGGTTTCCAGGGAGTGTCTGTGGATTCAAACTGCTGGCCTTTTTGCTAGCAAGCAAGCTCTGGACCACGGTACGTACGTACCATTGGGGCCCCGTTTTATCTACTCGTGCTGCCTCTTCCTTTAATCACTAATGCAATCTGCTTTATCGTGTCCTTAAGCTACTTCTTAAATTATAATATATTTTCTTTAGTTTATTTAAGAGTATGGAGAAGTATTTACGTGAATTTTTTTTTTTTTCCTCTTACCTGGGCATAATTTTTCTTTTGAAGTGTATTCTTCATCTGAATTTTGATTGCTATATTTATTATGCCTCCCTTTTCTATAGTATGGAAACCTTGCTGGCATAGTGGTTAAGAGCTATGGCTGCTAAACAAAAGGTCAGCAGTTCGAATCCACCAGGTGCTCCTTGGAAACCCTTTGGGGCAGTTCTACTCTGTCCTACAGGGTCGATATGAGTTGCTATCGACTTGACAACAACGAGTTTGTTTTTGTTGTTGTTATTGTTTTTCTACAGTGTTCGTGCATATATATAAGGTGTTGGAACTTTTTTGCTTCCAAGTCATCTTTGAATGAGGTAATTCTATCTGATACAGCTGTTTGCTCAGCAATGGTGAAGGCAAGCAGAAGGGGAATTAATATGGGATCACAACAACTTCAGTAAGAAAATGTTGAGAAATCGGCTTTGGACATTGGACAAGTAGTCATGCAGACAGAAGTGTTGGTTCTCAGTGAAACTTGTAGCTCTTAGGAATTTTGTTTAGTGGTTAGTGTTGATCTGTCTGCTTAGTAGCTTCAACTCCTGGCTGTAAAATTTGGTGCCTCATATTCTGCCCTCCATTATGGTTTATCACCTTGAGGTTTTCCCTGAGTTAGAAAGAGAGTTTGAACAAAGTAGAAATGGTCTATCAGCACCATCCACCTTCAGAAGTTGGTACAGTATAACCAAGCTATTATTTTATCCAGTTGGTTTTTCTTTTTTTCTCATCTTAACTATTGAATATGCCTCTTTTGAATTTCCTTTTGTGAAATAGAATCTAACTCACTTCTTTCTGCATATGAGTCACAGTTTAATTAGGTTTTTTGTGAAGCCAGCATTAATTTTTTTGCTCTGCAATGAAGCTTTCACATGAAGCACCAACTAACTGGCCATTGGAGAAAAGTGTGTGTCACTTTCTACTGCAGTGATTTTTACAAAGTAGTTCTAAATGAAGCTGTGATTCCAGTGAAATAATGAAATCTCATGAAATGTCCTCAAAGTTGAACTCCAAAATTTTTTAAGCCAGGAAAAAGAAAAATTTTCTGGACAAATTAAAACCTATAGTCTCACAGTTTTACTGAGCTGCTTACATTTAAATGAACTATTTACTATCCTATTATTCTTTCATAGATAAAAAGAACATTTTCAAATCAAAATATACAACAGTTTATAATTTTTTTTTTTTCCACAAAATGATGTCAAATTTACTTTAATCTTTCCTGGAAGATTTTCTTGCATCATTTGAAGGAGGCAAACAGTGCAAAAAAAACACTCCCTTAGTATCTGGTTTCCATTAATCAATGTTTAATTTTTCAGCTTTGCTGAAGAAGTGTTTTGCTTCTTTGACATCTCAGATCATTTTCTTCAATTTTTACATGAGCATATCTGCCTTTCAATTATAAATCCCCAGTAATAAATCTTTAAAATCTGATTGTGCTCTTATTCAATGTACGATGATACAGATTTTTTTCTTCCTATCCTAAGCAATTCTTTGTTGGCAATATAAGACTTTGAAATCATTCATAATATATCAGTTTCTCATGTGTCTTCAGTTGTCTCCTACTTTCATATGGATGAATTATTTAAAATTGTGAAAACACCCAAATGCTCTGTTGTATTCTAAAATTATCTTCCCTGCCTCGAAAGTGGCTGGAAAAAATGAAAATGTTGAGTTAGCAAACATTTTTAATATAAATTGAAAATGATATTTAAAAACTGCTAAATGTAGGAAGCAATATGATAGAAACGTTACTTGAAGATGATGCCTAGACACTTGGACAACACTGTTTTTTATGGTGTAAACTCTGATATTCAGGCACCAGGGCAAAACATTTAAATTTTGTTCACTCACAGGTGATGACACAGGTTCTCTCTAGGGAACTGTCTCATTTTTGGAGAGAGGAAACACCACTGTTCTCCTCCCCACCCTCACCCCCACCAAATTAGTTTCCTTTTATGTGCTGAGAGCTCATCTAATGTACTACTCTTAGCATCTCCCTGTTTCTCTTACACTCTGCCTCATGGCAAATAGAATGAATTCTCTGTCTTGCCAGTTTGGTCTTGCCAGGGCTGAGCTTGCTTTGCTGCTGTGGATAGTTGCCGTAGAGTTGGGTTTGGCTCCAGGCAACTTGACGTACTGTGGAATGAAACATTGCCTGGTCCTGGGCCATCTTCATGGTCCTCAGTGTGTTTGACTCCTTTGTGGTAGCTGTTGTGTCAATCCAACTCATTGAGTGCTTCCCTCATTTTCATTAGGTCTCTACTTTACCAACCATGATGTCTTTCTCTAGTGATTTGTCTTTCCTGATAATGTGTCCAAAGTCTCTTCCTCTTTCTTTTTCTTTTTTTTTTTTTTTTGAGGGGAGTGAGCTGCCAGCAGATGCTCGATGCTGCACTTTGTTCTTCAAGCCATAAACCCTATAGGAGTAGGCTTTATAGTGGTGCATCCTTCCAGCAATGCCTTGATTAAGTGGGTAAACCTGTGTAGTTGCTCAGAATTAAGTATCTAACTTAACTGCAGTATAGGCTCCTTTTTCCAATATTAGCTTTATCGATTAGAAAAACACAGTGATATCTGATTTCCCATCTATCTTACTCTGTTGGTCTTACTTCCCAACTGATTTGGAAATTGGATGGGGAAATCAGTGCTATAAAATTTCAAAACCAATACTAATTTATTTCAAAAAGATTGATATATTAACTAGAAAGTTAATGAGTTATTTTACATAGAGAAATCCAACACCCAGGCAGAACAGAATTCTTGTTAGCCAGCAGTATCTTCTTTCCCTATTAGAAATATTGTATAGAAAATCTTATGATTATCAGATGACTCGGGTACAGTATGTTAAACACGAAATCAGAGGAAGAATTAACTGGGAAATCTTATTGGCTATAAGTCTGATATATCTATCTTCCTATAATGATATGTCTGTCAAGGGGGCTAGATGCTTAACTCTATTTGTCTGTATAGGCTCTTCACTAGAAACTGCTGGAGAAACTAAAAATTTCATCTCCTTTGAGCAGTCTTTTTCTAGCTTCCAGGTAAACACTCAAATTATTTCCTTCAGGTAACAGAAATTTTCTTCAGACAGGACACAGTATATTTGATCTTTTTTTTTTTTTTTTTTTATAGATTGGGACATTCCAATACAGTATATTTCCAAAACCTGTAGACTAGATAATATGAATAGGATTTATATATATCTAAAGCTCCCATTTCAAAGATGAGTAGCTGTCTACCAAACAATTTTTTCCCCATCCACTCTGTACAATTTGTGGTAGCAGCAGTTGCCCCCACCTATTCATTGGGAATACATTTTTTCAACAAAATGAATGACTTCTATACACGTGGAACTTGCCAGATGGAATACACAAGAATCGAATCAACTACGTCTATGGGAAGAGAAGATGGAGAAGCTTGATATTATCAGTCAGAACAAGGCCAGGGGCCAACCGCAGAACAGATCATCAATTGCTCAAATGCAAGTTCAAGTTGAAACTAGAGAAAATTAAAACAAGTTCATTAGAGCCAAAGTGCAACCTTGAGTATATCTCACCTGAGTTTAGAGATCATCTGAAGAATAGATTTGAGGCATTGAACACTAATGACCAAATACCAGATGAGCTGTGGGATGAGATCAAGGACATCATATAGGAAGAAAGGAAAAAGCCATTAAAAAGGAAAAAGAAAAACAAAGCAGATGTCAGAAGAGGCTTAAAACTTCCCATTGAACATAGAGTAGATAAAGTGGGCAGAAGAAGTAATGAAGTAACAGAGCTGAAGAGAAGATTTCAAAGGGCAGCTTGAGAAGACAAAGTATTATAATGACATGTACAAAGACCTGGAGTTAGAAAGCCAAAAGGAAAGAACATGCTCAGCATTTCTCAAGCTGAAAGAACTGAAGAAAAAATTCAGGCCTTCAGTTGGCAATACTGAAGGATTCTATGGGGAAAATATTAAGTAAAGCAGGAAGCAGCAAAAGAAGATGGAAGGAATACAGAGAGTCACTGTACAAAAAGAATTGGTCGACGTTCACCTATTTTAGGGGGTAGCATATGATCAGAAATCAGTGGTACTGAAGGAAGAGATTCAAGCTGCATTGAAGGCACTGGCAAAAAAACAAGGCTCCAAGAACTGACAGAATACCAACTGAGATATTTCAATAAATGGATGAAGCTCACTCATCTATGCCCCGGAATTTGGAAAATAGCTACCTGGCCAACCCATTGAAAGACATCTATATTTATGCCTATTCCAAAGAAAGATGATCCAACAGAATACACAAACTATCAAACAATATCACATGCAAGTAAAATTTTGCTGAAGATAATTCAAAATCAGTTCAGCATTACATTGAAAGGAAACTGCCAGAAATTCAAGTTAGATTCAGAAGAGAACATGGAATGAGGGATATCATTGTTGATGTCAGATGGATCTTGGCTTAAAGCAGAGAAGGTACCAGAAAGATGTTTGTCTGTGTCTTGTTGCAAAGGCATTTGACTGTGTGAATCATAACAAATTATGGATAACATTGGGAAGAACGGGTATTCCAGAACACTTAACTGTGCTCATGAGGCTCCTGAACCCAAACAAAGGCAGCTTTTCAAACAGGACAAGGGAATAAATGCCACGTGGTTTAAAATCAGAAGAGGGGTATGTCAGTGGTGTATACTTTCACCATATTCATTCAATCTTTATGCTGAGTAAATAATCCTAGAAGCTAGGCTATATGAAGAACTTGACATGAGGATTGGAGGAAGACTTATTAACAACTTGCGATATGCAGATGATATAATCTTGCTTCCTGAAAATGAAGAAGACTTGAGGCACGTACTGATGATGATCAAAGATTACAGCCTTCAGCGTGGATTACAGCTCATGATGAAGAACACGAAAGTCTTTACAACTGGATCAATAAGCAACATCATGATAAACAGAGAAAATATAGAAGTGGTCAAGGATTTCATTTTACTTGAATCCAGAATTAATGCCCATAGAACAGCAGTCAAGAATTCAAATGATATATTGCATTGGGCAAATCTGCTGCAAAAGACCTCTTTAAAGTCTTTTAAAGAGCAAAAATGTCACTTTGAGGACTAAGACATGCCTGATGCAGGCCACGGTATTTTCAATTGTCTCATACGCATAAGGAAGATCAAAGAAGAATTGATGCACTTGAATTGTTGCGTGGTGAAGAATATTGAACATGCCATGTCCTGCCAGAAGAACAAACAAATCTGTCTTGGAAAAGTACAGACAGAATGTTCCCTAGAAGTGAGAATGGCAAGACTTCGTCTCATACTTTGGACGTGTTGTCAGGAGAGACCAGACTCTGGGGAAGGACACCATGCTTGGTAAAGTAGAGGGTCAGCAAAAAAGAAAAAGGCCCTCGACGAGATGGATCGTGACAGTGGCTGCAACAATGGGCTCAAAAACGGTAAGGATTGTGAGGATGATGCAGGACTGTGCACAGTTTTGTTCTGTTGTACGTGAGGGCATTGACTCCACTGCACCTAACGATAACTTTCATACATACACACACACACAGGCACGCACATAGACACACACACACATATATATTCATGTTATATATATGTTCGTATAACCCAAAATTCATATTAAAATTCATATTATGTGTGTACATGTATATATATTCATATAACCCCCCAAAAAACTGTTGCTGTTGAGTCAATTCTGACTCATAGTGACCCTATAGGACAGAGTAGGACTGCCCCATAGAGTTTCCAAGGAGTGGCTGGTGGATTTGAACTGCTGACCTTTTGATTAGCAGCCGCACTTTTAACCACTATGCCACCAGGGCTCCTTATATACATATGTATACACATATCTATAAAGTTGTACAGCCAGAATGTTCCTCAGAAGCAAGGATGGCAGACTTGTCTCACTGACTTTGGACATGTCATCAGGAGGGACCAATTCCCGAAGAAGGACATCATGGTTGGTGAAGTAAAGAGTCAGTGAAATAGAGAAAAACTCTCAAGGAGATGGACTGGCACAGTGGCCGCAACAATAGGCTCAAACCTAGCAGCGTTCGTGAGGGCGGTGGAGGACTTGGCAATGTGTTGTTCTGCTGTACGTAGAGTCTCTATGTACAACAAGAAGCAGTTGTCCAGGCAGAGAATATAATTCCCACCCTTCCTTAAATATTCATGTCCATGTGATTGGGTTCTGAGTAGTAGTAGAGTGTAGACCATAGTGCTTACGTCACTTCTAGGCCTGGCCCATAAAACCCTCCTATAATGTCTTCTCTGTCCCGTAGGGTCTCTATGAGTAGGAATCACCTTGACAGCAACGAGTTTTGTTTGTTTGTTATAAAGTCTTCTAATCTTGGTCTTTCCTCAAAAGCCAGAGGAATGTTGACATCCAAGGTAACACTGGAAGCCTTTTTTGAATATGGTACCCAGAAAAGGGAATGCATAAACTGGGAATGCATAAAGGAAATCATCTACCCTGCTTTCCATATTCCTACCTTCACATTAACTTTGGTTTTAATGTCACTGACATTTTAAGATTTCTCTATTATATCAGTTAGATTACCTTGTTGTTGTTGTGTACGGCCAAATTGATTCTAGATTACCTTAACAAATATTTTTTAAAAAGCAAAAAATAAAGTGTTGCCGTTGAGTTGATTCTGACTGATGGCAACCAGGTATGTTGCAGAGTAGAACGGCTCTCCATAGGGTTTTCAAGGCTGTGAACTTTCAGAAGCAGATTTCCAGGCCGTTCTTCCAAGGCAGCTCTGGGGGGATTTGAACCATTAACGTTTTAGTTAGTAGCTGAACCTTTAATCATTTGTGCCAACCAGGGATTGCCTTTAACTAATATATCCCTTGGCTTTTCCAAGGACAGATTATTTATTAGTATAAGACTTGCTGTATCTTAGTAATTATTCATATCAATCAAGACATGCTCTAAATTCATCCTCGTAAGATAATCTTACCTTCCATGTTTTGGGTTTATTGCTGTCTGTACAAAATATTATTGCAATTGTTTGCACAGTAGGGCCTAGGAGCCATATTGACCTACCGCATTTTTGTATGACCCACAATCAAAGAATGGTTTGTGTTTTCAAATGGTTAGCAAAAAAAATGAAAAGAATAACATTCCATGGCATGTGAAAATTACATAAAATTCAAATTTTAGCGTCCATAAATGAAGTTTAATTGACCACAACTATTTTTATTTTTTTATGCCTCTTCATTTACATATTTTCTATGACTGCTTTCCTGCCACAGTAGCAGAGTTGAGCAGTTTGACAGAGACCATATGGCCCACAGACCCTAAAATATTTACTATCTGGCCTTTTGTAAAGAAGTCCTGGTTGCACAGTGGCTAAGCTCTTGGCTGCTTACCGAAAGGTCAGCAGTTCAAACCCATCAGCCTCTCTGTGGGAAAAAGGTGTGGCAGTCTGTTTCCATAAAGATTAGGGCTTTGGAAATCCTATGGGACAAGTCTACCCTATCCTGTAGGTTTGCTACAAGTCAAAATCTACTGGACAGCAGTGGTTTGGTCCGGTTCTGGCCTTTTACAGGGGGTAAAAAAAAGTGCTGATCCCTGTATTATAGGAAATGTTTCCTAACTCAAGCTTTACTATTGAGACTAACACACAGGCTCTGAAGTTTGAACCCTGTTACCTCCATGCACCAACTCCGTGACCTGGGAAATTCATATATTGTGTGTGTGTACAAGTATTGTATTTATATTGTAAGAGTACCTACCTCAGGGGTTGTTGTGAGAATTCTATGAGTTATTAGACGGCCTTTAGAAAATTGCCAAAAACATAGTAATAAAATTAGAAATTTTCTTTGTCTCCTTTTCATTTAAATTGTGTAGCACTGTGACACAGGAGTGTTATTTTCAACATTGAGTTTAGAAAATTAAAATAACCCTAAAACATCAGAGGTATTATATAACAATTCACTACTGTAAATTAATTCATAAATTTAGTTTATATTAAATCTCAATGAAGGATGAGGGGCAATGGCAGAGATATTTCTTAAACATGAGAATATTTCTCAAGGCATACAGAAGGATGGGAGAAATTTTTTTAAGTGGTTGGTGAGTAACCAAAAAACGATGGAAAGAGGATGGAAAAGGTACCTTTCCAAAGTAGTGGAGGAGCTGAGATTTCACAAAAATATGAGTCCTTTCCCTGTATTCCTTAACCCCTTTGATTTTTCTTAAACTCCACTAAACAAGAGATAATACGTACAAGATGCTAGAATAAAGAGAAGAAATACAGAATATTTCACATTTTTCTTCCTGTATATATTAACAACTTATTTCTTTTAATAATAGGAAAATTTCTCTCCACTATATTAAGTTAGCTTAACTCAAGTATAGGATTTCCAAAGAGTGGCTGGTGGATTCAAATTGCTGACCTTTTGATTAGCAGTTAAATGCTTAACCACTGTGGCACCAGGGCCCCAATGTTTATATATAGCATTTGTATATTTTATATAAAAAAAAAAATAGTCTTTATATATTTGCTCCCTAAGCTTTTGTAAGGTTTTTCCCAGAAACTTTGCTATTCAGATATTTAATTAAAAAAAAAAAAAAAAAAGACAGATTCAAAGAACACCAACTTCTATCCTTCCTAGGAATTTGAGGTTTAGGTGTGAATTTTATTGATTTGATACAAGTTTTCTCAAACTCATAAACACGTTTTCGTGTTTATATATCACTTATATATATACACGGAACTGGGTTTTTTGTTTTTTGTTGTATATCACTTTTACCTCTACTCTAAAAATTTTTTTTCAAGTTATGTGATAATATTCATGGACTTTTCTTTTTTTCAGTTGCATAACTCTTCCTGCCTAACATTTTTATGTACCCAAGATAAGGTTTTATTGCCAGTCATAAATTCAGCTTCCGGTTACCTTTTGCATTTGTTGTGTTATTGCATTTGTTGTGTTATTGTAATGATAATTTATCATATGCGTTTGTTGTGTTATTGTAATGATAATTTATGACAAGCCATAGCTCCTTTCATGTGTACGGCTAAAGGTTATACTTTTACTAGAAAGGATATACCTTTATATCCTAGTCAGCACATTTAAATAAGCCTGATTTTTAATTATTTTCAGTGTCTGTTTTCTAGTTTTGTTTGTTTTTTATTATCCATGTCCTTGTGATATCTACCAAAGTATAAGGGTTATGTTTCACGTGGGTAAGAAATTTTACAATAAAACTTAATACTGCATATTCCACCTAGGTGAAGTTCAAGAACAGGCAAAGTTGATTGTAATAAAAGTGAGAATAGTGGTTGCCTCCGATGGCCAGTAGAGAGAGGTAGGAGAGGGACACAAGGAACTTTCTGGGGAAATCAATATTCCTTTATTTCTGTCTGGGAGGAAATTACACAGGTGTAAAAATTTAGTGAACTATATACTTAGGTATTGTGTACTTTAATAAAGAGCATCTCAAGTTTTTAAAAAAAGAAAATAAGAAACTATATTATCAATATTTTGCTATAGCAGAGTTTTTGAAGCATCGCTCATCAGTAAACTTGGAACAATTGTGTACTGAGTGAATGAAGAGAGGCCATGTCAGGAAGTTAGATTCCACAGAGGGCAGGGAAACTAGAATTCTCCCCTAGGGGCCACAGAAAAGTGGTGAGAGCATTAGAGAAACACTCCAAGTTTTCCTTTCTCTTGTTCATTTATCAACCCTCTAAAATCACAAATTTTTCTTTCTCCTGTTGCCACCCTAAATATAAAAAACATCTGGGACAGCAGGCAACAAAGAGCAGCAGCTGTGATTATTGGCTCAGAAGAAAAGGAAATCACAGAGATGGAAGCGCATAGAAGAACAGCCTGAAGCTGGGCCAAGTAGCAGCAGCGTGCCCGAGGATGGCCGTGAACTGAATGCTGGAAGGGGTGTCCAACAGCATGTCTACTTTCCAAAGCTACTAAGAAAATTTCAGCCAGAGTAATTTTTCTTAGTCAAATCATGACTATGTAACCACGAATTCAAATGTTATTTTCATAAAAATTATGCCTAGCTTCTCAGTATTTGAAATGGATTATACATTCTGACCCTGATTTTTCACTCACATCTTTCAGCTTACTACACAGTTAGAGTTTGATAAGTAAATCTGAGATAAAATGAACTGTTTTGCTTGTCTGACCAAGCATTTGATAGCTTTTTTGCATTTCTTGGCAATTTTAGGCATCCTGGGCAAATAAGCTCTGAACCTTCCATTTATATGCCTGCCATGGGCAGGAGAAAAACAGATAAGGTCTAGGACCATCCTGTCAAGGAATTAGAAGGAAACACTGCATGAAATGCAAAGGACAATGATAGAATAGGTCAAAATATATAAAGATATTTTGAAAAATAAAAATATACTAAAAATTCCACATTAAAAAAAACCTGTTAGGCTGCAATAAAAAATAACAACAATAAATTGAACAAAAAAACCCTGCTATATGTTTTTTATAAGAAATAATCTTTAAATATTAGAACACAGGAAGAATTGAAATAAAAATAATAGAACAAAAATAAAGCAAATTGTATCCAAAAGAAAGTCTGTATGGCTTCATGAATATCAGTAAAATAGATTTTAAAGTAAAACACAATATTAAAAATAAAAGGAGTCATATATTGATAAATAATTTGATTTGCCAGGAAGAAAAAGCTTCTATGGACCAGGTAACATAGCCTTTTGGAAAGTAAAAACCAAATGACGGAACTACACAGAGAAATTAACAACTTCACCAGGACAATGGAATCTGAACACACCTCTTTTGGACAGATCTATCAGCCAAAATCAGAAAATATCTAAAATATTTAAGAACAAAATTAACAAGCTTGACAAAATAGGCATATAGAGAACATATTTCCAAACAATTCTTTTATAAATGTCTATAAATTTAAAATTAGTCTTATAAAAAATCATGATCTGAATCAATTAAAACAATTTTTAAAATTAAAACAATTTTTAAAATTAAAACTTCTCATTCGGCCAGAAATTTATGAATGCTTAGCTAAGTAAACCCTGGATCAAAGATAAATCATACTGAAAAATCAACAAATTTTGCTGTTGTTGTTGAGTTGATTCCAAGGGTGCAGAGTAAAAGTGAATAGTAAAGAAACACAGAATTCAGCTTATGAGACACTCTGAGAAAAATATTAAATTAAAAAAACATTCTTTAAATGCTTATTTTCATAATGTGGACATGTACAAATACCGAAAACTGGTGAATGAATCCAATAAGAAGAAAGAAAAAGTTAAGAATATTTCAGAAAAATGAAAAAAGAAGGAATTGTGAAAAAGAGAGTAATAATTTATGACACGTGTTTTTGTGTTCCGTGGAGTCAATGCCGACTATAACGACCCCATATGACAGAGTAGAACTGACCCATGGGGCTTCCCAGGATATAATTTTTACAGGAGCAAATGGATAGGTCATTTCTTCCATGGAGACACTGGTAGGTTCAAACCTCAAACCCTTTGGTCAGTAGCCAAGCATTCAATCACTATGCCAACAGGGCTCCTTTTATTCATGACATAGAAACCAAAATTATAAGAGAAAAATCAGTAAACAAAAAAATTCTTTTTTGCAAAGATTAATAAATCCCAAAACTAAAAAAAAAAAATCAGAAGTGATAAAGTTAAAGGCAGAAACAAAATTATGAATGAATATAAGATCATAACCATAGCTACCAAAAAAATTAGAAACTATGAGAATATTGTAAACATTTTTTATTCTGATAACTTGAAAAGCTGTAAGGACAACTTTCAAGACAAATAAAATGCATCAAAATGGGTTGAAGAAGACATTGATAACCTGACTAGTCCAATATCCATTTAAGGAATTGCATCAATAACTAAACACCTTTCTGCCATGAAATCTTACGGGCCTAAGTAATATTAGTTGTTGATATTATGAAATAATCAAAAGGCAAGTAATTTCAACTTTATAAAGACTGTCAGAGAATAAAAATAAAAGAAATAACTCCAACTCATTTTAAGAAGCATAATCTAATTATCATATGTCCTTGCCATGTAAAGACATAAGAGAATTTAAAAAATAAACAAATTAATAAATATGGAAACAAAAAGCCTGTAAATTATCAGGAAGGTAATTTCTGCAATTGTGTTATATATATATGTCATAAGCAAGTTGTGTTTTATCTTGGGTAATCAGTTTACATTACAAATTGGTTACTAAGAGATTAATTGAAAAAAAGCAATCAATCATCTCAAAGATAGCCTGAAGAGTTAAAGGTGAGGAGACTTGCATACCATGACACCATGCCTTAGAAATTATGCCAATATTTTATTAACATGTTGTTATTGTTGTTAGGTGCCATCCAGTTGGTTCCGACTCATAGAGACCCTATACACCAAAGAATGAAACACTGCCTGGTCCTGCACCATCTTTATAATTGTTGTTATGCTTGAGCCCATTGTTGCAGCCACTGTGTCAATCCACCTCGTTGAGGGTCTTCCTCTTTTCCGCTGACCCTGTACTTCACCAAGCATGATGTCCTTCTCCAGGGACTGATCCCTCCTGACAACATGTCCAAAGCATGCAAGAGGCAGTCTCGCCATTCTTGCTCCTAAGGAGCATTCTGGTTGTACTTCTTCCAAGACAGATTTGTTTATTCTTTTGGCAGACCATGGTATATTCAATATCCTTCGCCAACGCCACAATTCAAAGTTGTCAATTCTTCTTCAGTCTTCCTTATTCATTGTCCAGCTTTCACATGCATATGATGCAGTTGAAAATACCATGGCTTGGGTCAGGCACACCTTAGTCTTCAAGGTGAAATCTTTGCTTTTCGACACTTTAAAGAGTTTCTTTGCAGTAGATTTGCTCAATGCAATGCGTCTTTTGATTTCTTGGGTGCTGCTTCCATGGGTGTTGATTGTGGATCCAAGTAAAATGAAATCCATGACAACTTCAATCTTTTCTCTGTTTATCATGATGTTGCTTATTGTGAGGGTTTTTGTTTTCTTTATGTTGAGGCATAATCCATACTAAAGGTTGTGGTCTTTGATCTTTACCAGTAAGTGCTTCAAGTCCTCTTCACTTCCAGCAAGCAAGGCTGTGTCATCTGCATAACACAGGTTGTTAATGAGTTGTCCTCCAATCCTGATGCCTCCTTCTTCTTCACATAGTCCAGCTTCTCAGATAATTTGCTCAACATACAGATTGAATAAGTTCAGTGAAAGGATACAACTCTGATGCACGCCTTTCCAGACATACCTTATTATTAGTGGTAGATAAATAAACCAGTGCAATATGACAGAGAGCCCAGAGAGGAAGAAAAAAAAAGAGAGAGAGAGAAAGAAAGAAGAAAAATAGTGTGTATATGCAAAAAATACCTGATCAGTTGTGTGCAACAAGTGATTATCCATATTGAAGGATAAAATTGAGTTCTTACACTACACATATGAAAAAAATCAATCATAGGTGGTTTAAAAACTTAATATAAAATAGAAAGCATTTAAGCTACTAAAAGATAATATATTGATATTGAGAGAAATGTTTATTAAATAAGATACAAAACTAGAAATGATGTACAAGTTCCAAAGCATTAAAAATTAGAACCTACTTTCATAAAAGACAAGCTAAACTTGCTGACAACATTTGTATCACAAAAAACTGAAAAGGATTATTATGCCAAAAATATAACTTTTAAAAATCTACAAATCAGTAAGAGACAGATGACCCTATAGAAAAATGGGACAAGATAGTTAGATACCTCAGAGAAAAGAAAGCACAAATACATTTATACAAGAGGCATTACATTATGAGCTTTCAAAGAAATGCAAATTAAAACCATAATTTTTAGAACCTGGCAAGATTTTAAAATTTCACAAGATGAAATACTGGCAAGTATCCAGAATACTGGAACTCTTAAATAATGTTAAAAAAAAAAAAAAAAGGGTAAATTGATGCAACTACTTAGAAATTAATTTGGCATTTACCTATTAATGGTGAAGATATGCATACCCCACAACCCAGGAGTTCTACTTCTATATGTATATATATATACAACAAAGCTAGAAAACAAGTATAAAACTGTTTGTGGCAGCCATAATTGTAATAGCAAAAAACTAGAAACTGCCTAATATATGTATAGACAGAAAGAAAGAGATTCTGTGTGATTTCTCTGTGTAGTTCAGTCAGTTGTTTTTTACTTTTCAATGTATGTAAGATAGCACTTAGCCACTACGTCACCAGGATTTCCTTTCAATGTATATAAGATATATATATACATATGCATATATATATAACCTAATAAGTACATGTGTGTATGTGTATATATATATATATATATACATACATATATATATATCTTCCCCCCATGTGTCTGTCAGCTTTTCCTACTGTGAGGGCTTAGGTGTTGTTGTGATGCTGGAAACTATGCCACCGGTATTCAAACAGCAGGGCCACCCAGGGAGGACAGGTTTCAGCTACTCTTCCAGACTAAGACTAGGAAGAAGGATCCAGCAGTCTACTTCTGAAAAGAATTTGCTAGTGGAAACCTTATGAATAGCAGTGAAACATTGTTTGATATACTGCTGGAAGATGAGCCCCTCAGGTTGGAAGGCATTCAAAAGACAACTGGGGTAGAGCTGCCTCCTCTAAGGAGAGTCGACCTTAAGGACATGAATGGAGTCAAGCTTTGGAGACATTCATTTGCTCTTGTGGCATAACTCAAAATGAGAATAGCTGCAAACATCCATTAATAATCAGAACATGGAAGGTACGAAGTATGAATCTAGGAAAATTGAAAATCATCAAAAATAAAATGGGATGCATAAACATTGGTATCCTAGGTATTAATGAGCTGAAATAGACTGGTGTCGGTCATTTTGAATCTGACAATCGTATGGTCTACTATGCCGGAAATGATAATTTTGAAGAGGAATGGCAGTGCATTCATCATAAAAAAATAACATTTCAAGATCTATCCTGAAGTACAACACTGTCAGTGATAGGATAAGATCCATATACCTACAAGGAAAACCAGTTAATACAACTATTATTCAAATTTGTGTACCAACCACTAAGGCCAAAGATGAAGAAATTAAAGATTTTTATCAACTTCTGCAGTCCAAAATTGATCAAACATGCAATCAGGATGCATTGATAATTACTAGTGATTGGAGTGAGAAAGTTGAAAACAAAGAAGAAGGCCCAGTAGTTGGAAAATATGGGTTTGGTGTTAGAAAGATGCCAGAGATCACACGATAGGCTTTTGCAAGACCAAGGACTTACTCATTGCAAACACACATTTTCAACAACAGAAATGGTGACTATACATGTGGGCATTGCCAAAGGAATTAAACTGGAATCAAATTGACTACATTGGTGGAAAGAGAAGGCGGAAAAGCTCAATATCATCAGTCAGAACAAGGCCAGGCTCTGGCTGTGGAACAGACCATCAATTGCTTAACTGCAAGGTCAGTTTGAAACTGAAGAAAATTAGAACAAGACCACAAGAGCTGAAGTATGACCTTGAGTATGTTCCACATGAATTTAGAGATCATCTCGAGAATAGATTTGACGTGTCGAACACTAATGACTGAAGACAAGACCAGTTGTGACATCAAGGGCATCATATACGAAGAAAGCAAGAGATCATTAAAGAGACAGGAAAGAAAGAAGAGACCTAAATGGATGTCAGAAGGGACTCTGAAACTTGCTCTTGAACATTAAGAAGCTGAAGCCGACCTTTTGGTTAGCAGCCATAACTCTTAACCACTGTGCCACTAGGGCTCCAGATTTAACACGTATGTATTTATCACATATGTATTTATCCTCAAACAATACGTTGTTTGTTTTGTGTATTTCCAAAAAATTTATAAATTGAATAATGTTATATGTAGTGTCCTAGAATTTGCTTTTACACTCAACATTGTTTCTAAATTTCATTCATATTGCTGCTTATAGCTAAATTTAGCTGCCTGCAGCTAAATTTAACTTAATTTCTTGTATCTTTCAAAGAATATTACTTTCTATTAACATGACAATTTATTTTATTCTGTTTACATATATATATATATATATATATATATATATAGTGATGATTAAGATTGTGTCAGCTTGGCTGAGCCATGGTTCTCAGTGTTTATGTGTTAGCTATTCTTGCACTGAGTAATTAAAAAACACTTTTAAAACATTATTAATCAAAGGCTATTGTCAATAGTTCCTTAAAAGTATTTAAGTTAGGTATGACTTCTAAATTTGCAATTAATATTTTTTAAAAATATGCTGACAATAAAGTAGCAATTAAGTAAAATCGTCTGTGACAAGAAAACTTCTGATATAATTAAACTTAAGAGCAGGAAAAGTTCAATATTTAAATTAAATTGCATAAAGTACGAGCTGGTTGTTAGACTTGAGGAGACCACAGTCATTTACGGGCAAATGTCACATGTTCATCACCCTGAAAAAGCATTCCTGAGAGGTGAAATCTTAAGAGAATATCACTATGTCGTTCCTGCTAGTTGCCATGGAGTCGATTCAGACTTCTTGAAACTCCTGTGTGGAGCCTAATTGAAGCAGGACTTCATTTTGGTGCATTAACTCAAGGATTATTGGCTTTAAAAATTGAGTCCTTAACACAGCCTCAGGCAGATGAGAATGACTTTTTCCCAGTGGTTCTCCAACTTTGCTATGCATGAGAAATACGTGGAGACCTTTTAATAATCTCAATGCCCAGTCCACACCCCAGTCAGTTAAATCGAGACTCTCAGGATGGGCTTTAGGAAGCAGTAAGTTTCAAAACCTTTATAGGAGATTCCAAGATATAGGCAAGGTTGAGAATGGCAAATGGTTAAGTATTCAACTACTAGCTGCAAGGATGGCTATTTGAAATCACCAGAGGCAGCTAGGAAGACAGGCTTGGCAATCTACTTCCAAAAGGTCACAGTCTTGAAAATCCTGTGAAACACACTTCTCTGACACACAAGGGGTTGCCGTGAGTCAGAATCAATTCAAGGGCAACTAACAACAACAGCAATGCTAGAGCAAATCTCAAATCACTTGTCCCTGAAAAACTCAATGTTTCCATATGGATGTAATGTTACTTGACCTTGAATAAACTAGCCTGCCTAGGATTGACGGCTCAGAGGCTATAAAGATTACTTCATACACAAGCTAAAGTAAAGCCTTTCTTTGATTTATATAAGACCACAAAGGACAAACATTCTGGAATCTGTGGTTTAACCTTAGGTTAAAATATTCTGTGTAGTCAAACAACTGAGAAAGATACCAGTCAAAGCGAATTATATCAGGGTGCATAATTCTTACCTATCCACAAAGATCTGCACAGTCACTTCAAACTCATGAATCTACGTAGAATTTACAGTGATCTCTGAAAAGCACTATGCATTTGGTCTTCGTGAGAAGTGCATCAAATAGGCAGAAGGTGAGTTCTGTTTTTATTCCATTTTGTAAATGAGCAAAATCCATATAAAGTATTACATTAACAAAACCATTTCATATAGAAGAATATCTTAGTGGCAGATTTTATTTTCCTGACCGATATGGATGATTGTTAGAACATAAATTGCTAATCGGATTATACAATATTAATCAAAAGTCCCTGGGTTCCACTTATAGATATATACATTTTTAGATTCTGAATTTAAATATAGGCACATTTGTTATGTTCAAATTACAAGAAGTTGGCTACTTTTTTTTTTTTTGAGACAGTCATGTTCTTACAGCACTTTCAAAAAAGTAAATTTATACTTGTTAGCATAGATACACAAAATTTTAGACATGTTTTATTATTTAGTCCAGTTTCCTGAAACAGAACCCTTTTCAGGACTGATTCTTTATGCAAATACTTTAACCTAGCTCAAACAACTATGTTTAAGATTCGCTTTTAGTATTTCTTTCCCTGTTGTGCTTTAAGACTTAATCTTTGTCTTTATATCCTAAATATGTTAACAGGAAGCAAGTATCATTACCAATTACTGGGAGCCTCATGGTTAAAAAGTCATCTCAATCTATTGGGAAGACTATCTCCATATAGTGACTTTGAGTAGAATTTTAATAAACATAATTTTCTACTATAAGGAGAAGCATATTAGATTAGAGATCCTGGTAAGAGCATATCTTAACTATATTGGGAAAGAAAAATCAAAAGGATTGAGAAAGAAGAGTTATAAAAATACATAGATTTCAAGAGATGGTCCCCAATATAATAGGTAGATTAAATTTTGCCTTTATTTAAAGGTACTTAGATCCAAACTTTGTAAAAAACCTCCTTAGGTTATTAGCAGTAAAATTAAGATATTTAGCTAAATTAGTGCAGAGGTGGGCTAGGATATAAGGCTAGATTGCATCAAGTATTGGAGATGATGAGTAGAGCTGGTTTAAAGCTAAATCGGCAGTTCTTCAGACACTTAAGAATAGAGTTACCATATGACCCAGTAATCCCACTATTAGTTGTGGACTCGAAGGACCTGAAAGCAGCAATACTAGCAGACACATGTACACAATATTCGTTGCAGCATTATTCATAATAGTCAAAAAGTGGAAACAACCCAACTGCCTATCAACAGACGAATGGACAAACAAAATGCGGTACATACACACAACGAAATATCACTTGCCATAAAGAGAAATGAAGTCTTGATACATGCCACAATGGATGAACCTTGAAAACATTGTGCTGAGTGAAATGATTCCATCACAAAAAGACAAATTCGTATGGTCTCGCTAACATGAAACACTTAAAATAGGCAAATGTATAGGGCTCGAAGTTTAACAGGGGCTACCAGGGACAGAAGGGAAGGGGAAAAAGAGGAATCTTTGTTTTGCTAGCATTGAGTTACTGTTTATGGGGATGGAAAATATGGCAATGGATACTGGTGATGGTTGTACATGATAGATGTAATTGGCTTCATTGAATTGTACAAGTAAAATGTGTTAATTGGTAAATGTGTTATCTATATTTTTACAACAATAAAAATAAATAAATAAATAAATGGAAGATTAAAAAAAAAACCTAAACCAGCATACAATCACAGCAAAAAGTATATGTAAGTTAAAGGAAACAACTAATGAGATAGTGTATATGTGGTTGGTGCCCACCCAGATCTCATTTACCAGACCAGTGTACCCATATCCAGCTATGGATATTGTTTGCTATGGGCTTGTGACTGTTCCTTCCGCAGAGAATTGACCCAGCCCAGTGGGAGCCATCTTGGAATGTAAACCATCCTTCCACGTCCCTCTCTTTCCCTGCAATCCAGCTGATAAAAAAATAAAAACTGCCACCTCTCCACCAACCTCAAGGCTAAACCAACTCTGTAGAAAATTCAAGCTCAGAGTCCCCTTTGGATCAGGGTCAAGCTAGTCTCTGTGTTCTTGCTTAGCATTTTGTCCTTCTTATATTCACTTTCCTTCTTCCTTTCTGTTGAGAACATTTTTCCAGTAAATCTCTTACACAGGAATCATCTCAGTGTCTACTGGCAAGCACCCGGTGCTAAGACAGATAGTCTCTTCCCATCTCCTCCCAGTTCCTCAAGGAGATGTTCTCGAAGTTCTGTAGATATAGCAGCCTGCATGAAGCGAAGCGAACGATGTGCCAGGTAAGAGGAGGCCTGAACTAATGGCTCCTAGCTTTTCTTATGAGTGACTGTGGAAGAGGCCGATTCAGCACCCAATAAACCACTCTTATATGACATAAGAAAATATAAATTACATATTTCTGCATTTAATATTTTTACAACATCATCAGGCAGCTGGCAGCTTTTGTGCAATACGCCAAGTCATACTCTGCAAAGATCCAACCCTTGGTTATGAACATGGGTGTCCCCCCCTTGTTTACACCCAGTCTCTAACTCCTGACGCTATGCATGCACACACAAGCACACACACAGACAAAATGTCTCTTTCACTGGGGAACAGCACATTTGCATTTCACCTGAGGAGATTCTTGCTGCTATTAAGGTGATTTGGAGTGGCTGGATGTGTTTTAACTAAAAATCCTCACTTATGAAACCTCATACAATATAACAGTACAGTCATCTGGCTTACCCTCAGCAAACAGTTCCTCAACTTTTATTAGTGAAACTTTACTCTGTAAAAAATTACTGGCAAGGATGTATTCTCAAGGTCCTCTATCCCCATGAGGAGGTCATAGACAGTCTTATGTTGATGATGGCTTATGGTCAGGAAAACTAAAAAAAAAAAAAAAAAAGAACAGTCTCAACATGATAGAAATCCAGCATGTTCCTGCAGCCCCACCTTGAAAACATCAGGTCCATATCTGATGGAGAGTGCTGCTTACAACATACATTCCTATTGCAGCTAGTTGTCTCTAAGAATGCAGCTCATCTTCCATGTGGTCCTCTATTTGCATTCATGCAATGGTTCACTGATCTTCTAAAATGACTGCACCTCCTAGGCTGGCCTGGTTTCCATCTGGGACCATAACAATGGCCCATGCTAACTTAAACACACATTTCTCAGGGCCAGTGTTTCTGGATTTCCCAGCTCTTTACATTTTCCCACAGATGGCGGAAAAGAATCAGGTGAACATCAGTATGACCCTCCCCTTACTTATAGGCACGTGTCACAATATCATTTACTACCTTTGCCCAGTAGTGAAAATCATTCACTATTCTCTACCTCCACCCCACTGGTATTTTCTGCCACAAATGCCCAAACATCCTGGAGAACTGATTACTTTGAAGCTAAGGTAAGTATTTGCCATTTCCCAAGAGTCTGCCGTTCTTCTGATGAAGCGTTATGATCCTGCTTTGTGAATTCCACTTCAGTAGTGTCAGAATGAAAAAAATAACTGGTACAGCAAAACCTGTGAAAGCTGGAACCTGTGTAAGATGGAAACCTATCAGAGAAGGAAAACTAAAGTATTTTCCACTAAAATGAGTGATAGAAAAGTGGTAAAACTGTACCCTGTCAAAATCAGAAAATGTGAGACACCCAGAAAAACAAGGTATTTCCATCAAGTTCTGGCTCTCAAATGTTTCACTGCATTTGTTCTGTATCCAGACCCACGTCTACCTGTCATTCCGGTGACTCCTATTAAAGAAATGTTTAGCTGGAGAGCCTCCCTCTTTTGTTTTTTAAGGTCTATTAATGACTCCTAACATTTTTGGTAGGAACAGTGACTAGGAATGACGATTGAGGTTGCCCTTGCTTTATTGCTCCTTCAGAATTCTATTACATTTCCCAACTATTCCTACTTCTTGCAGACAGTATAGTGGGTGGAAAACCAAAGTCATCCTGAGAGCTGACTTAGTACTTTTCCTTATGGTTAATGAAGTGGGTTTCTTGATAAGTGAAAGTTAAAGCAAGATCTTCATATGCTAAAAAAATAATTTGATCAGAGAAAATCTATACAGTTTCTACACCTGTATAGGTGCAGATGGATTCTGTAATTCAGTACCCTGAAAATAAGTCCAGTCCTGCTCTACTCATCTCATGTGTGAGGTGGAGCCTAGTCATAATGATCATCTTGCCACATAAGGGACCTCCCTTGATACCTACTTCTGAAGCCCTTGGGAGCTCATTTTGAAAATCCAGAAGCTGTATTCTAGGCCTTCCCGTGTGAAAGGAAGTTAGGTCTGGCTAACCCTCACTACTGGGATGGAGAAGTTGGCATATTGAAAAGTAGTTACTGCATACCATTCCACTAGCAACTGGGGTGCTCACTTTGGCAGCACATATACTACCAGTGATCTATTATCCATTACAGTATGGTGAGCTTCTCAGCTTGTTTGAGTCATTATAACCAAATGTGAGGGGAGAAGAGAAAGTTTTCAATTTTAATTTATATATTTAAAATTTTAAAATAATCTAGGGTTCATTTATTGTATAGTTATGAATGCATATATAAGCATATTGTATAATTATATGAATTATTTATAGAAACACATTGTGTAATTATAAAAGCAAAAACACATGCATACATATATATGGGGGAGTAAGAATGGCCACACATTCTTTGGTATTTCTCTTTGAGAGGTAGCATCTGTATACCTTTGCCTTGAACCAGAATGGACTTTGTGATTGCTCTGAACAATAAAATATGACAGAAATAACACTGAAATAGTTTTCAGAGCCAGGCCTTAATAGACTGGCTGCTTTCACTTCTGCTCTTTTGGAGCACTCATTCCCAGCATGCTGGAAGAAGTACAAGTCAGGCAGAATCCCAACAGCTCCCAAATAGCAACCAGTCAGCATCAACTGCCAGCCATGTAAGTGAGCCATCTTGGATGTCCATCCCAGTCAAACTTTCTGATAACTACAGCTAACATATGACTGCAATAGCATAAGAGACCCCAAGCAAGATTTGCCTAGCTAACTCAACACACAGATTAGGACAAATAATTATAAATTGTTGTTGTAAGTCACTAAGTTTGGGGATGTTTAATTAAAAGCAATAGATAACAAGAACAATATATATAAATATATATAAAAAAAAATATATATATATATATATATCATACCAAAAATCAAAAACCAAACCTCTTGCTTTCAAGTTGATTCTGATTCATAGCAACCCTAAAGGACAGAGTAGAACTGCCCTATAGGACTTTTAAGGAGCCTCTGGTAGATTTGAAAAGCCGACCTTTTGGTTAGCAGCTCAGCTCTTAACTACTACGCCACCAGGGCTCCATATGTATGATATGCTTTAAAATATATATATATATATATATATATATACACATATATATATATACATATATACATAAGAATTCAAATGATGGGGTATATAAAATATCAAATCTACTATCTGGAGAAATTTAATTGACATACATTAAAGTTAAAAAAAAAAATTAGCTTCACAGCCCAGCACAGTCCTCGGCACGTAGTAGATGTTTCATAAATACGGTAAAACAAGAATGATATATGGTAAACGGAAGTTTAAGAGGGAGAACGGTATCTAACCTAAGTGAAAATTATAAATAAATCATCTCTAGAATTCACCTTTAGAATTTTGAAAATTACACATTTTGAAAAATACTTTACCTAACCAATGAAATAAAAATATGAATAATTACTTTACGTCCTTTACAGTTTCCATTATGCTCAGAAATGATTACGTACGTTTTTTATAAATACAAATGTTTCCAATAAAATTATGAATTTTTTTGTTGTTGTTAAACCTAGAGGAGCTTGTTAGAAATGTACATGTAGAGTAGAAATATTCTTTGTTAAAGGCCATTATGCATTAGTTTCCTAGGGCTACCGAAACACATTACCACAAGCTGGGTGGCTTAAAACAACAGAAATGTATTCTCTTACAGCTCTGGACATTAGAAGTCTGAAATCAAGGTGTCAGCAGGGCCTTGCGCTCTCTGCTAAGGCTGTAGGAGAGAATCTGTTCCATGCCTTAGCTTCTAGGGTTGCCAACCTCCTCGACATTCCTTGGTTTGTTGACCTATCACTCCAATCTCTGCCTCTGCTGTAACATGGCACACTCCTTGTGTCTCTGAGGTCTCTGTGTCTCTTTTTTTAAGACGTATTGGATTAGGGCCTACCCTACTCCAGCATGACCTTGAGTTAACTAATTACATCTGCAACAAGCCTATTTCTAAATAAGATCACATTCTGAGGCTTTTGGAAGGACATGAATTTGGGGGGGAGAGGTACACTATCCAACACAGTATATCATATAATAGCTGTGATATTGTGGAACTAAACAATATCATAAACCAAAACCAAACCAAACCCATTGCCACTGACTCAGTTCTGACTCATAGTGACCCTCTAGGACTGAGTAGAATGGCCCTATATGGTTTCCAAGGAGCAGCTGATAGATTCTAACTGTTAACCTTTTGGTTAGCAGCCAAGCTCTTAACCACTGTGCCACCAACGTTTCATGGGCTTCTTCAAATGGAGAAAAGATTATGTCTTGTTGAGGTGAATGTTATTTGGCTCATCTAAAATTGTTAGGAGTAATGTGTACTAGAATCTTTCCTTAACCTCTTGAGTAACTGAAAATATATAAATTCTATTTCCAGATAGTTATTAAAAATAATCCTTGGCTTGTTTTTTAAGGGAAGCTGAAGTTGGGAGGATATTACAAAATAAATATTGGGATATATGAAAAGCACTGCAGAGTACATGGATAAGAGCATGGACATAAAGTCATTGTAATGGCCTATTGCTTGGGGAATAAAATATTATGGTCACAGATAAAACAGCAATAAAGAAAATTTCATAATACCAGCACCAAAGTAAATTACCTTCAACCTACAAGGAGAAGGTCACACATATTTGACTGGGAACCCAAAGACCTCTGCTTTCAGATACACAGACAGGGCAGCTTCTCTCAGTCCAATCCTCCTGTCAAAAATAACCACAGTAGTTAAATAAAATAAAAACAACAAACACCAAGAAAACTACAACAACAGCAGTTTGATGGCATTACAAAGCAACCAATGGATTAGGATTTGAAGTACCAAGATTCCAGAGAAAAGCCAAATCACTGAAGTGAAATTGACTTTCTCTTTTCCATTTTCCTTGAGACAGTTGCTTGTTCTTAAACTGCATGAAGCAATAGGAGAAGACTCCAAAAAGAAAGTGGCATCTAAGAAATAAAAATTAATTCGAATTTCAGCAGTCTCACAGTACTGGGTAACCATAATAGGAGTTTGGACTACCAAGTTAACCCAGACTCAAGCCCCAACCACCAACCACTCTCAAAAAAAAAAAAAAGAAAGAAAGAAAGAAACAATAGAGAAAAGAGGAAATATTCTGAGCCACATTTCCTCTTGAGACATTTGCTGATTCTGAAGTTTAAAGAGATAAGAAGCTAAGAGGACAAAGTGCATGCTAAAAGATAAAAAAACAAAGACAAAATTCCTGGCTGAGGAGAAAAAATTAAAGTCAGGTCCTGTAGAAAGTGAGGTTCTGACTATGATGCCATACTTTGGTTTGTGATTCAAGGAGGCCTATTACCTAGAAGAATTCTCATGCACTACTAACTGAAATGTAAATTACTTCAGTGACCTTACAGAGCAAGAAGGGGTTTTCTCTTTTGGTACAAGGAATTCTGCTCTTCAGAGTCACTCTGGGATCCAGGCTGTCAGTGCTACATTCATCTTCAAAATGTGGCTTCCACATGGCACACATTTCTTCCTCCACTGCAGATTGTGTAAAAGAGATTGTTAAGGGCATACTGAGGGAACTTACGGGCCAGGCCTTAGAAATGGTCAATATTACTTAAATCGGCAATCCATTGCCAGGACCTCAGCCACTTGACCGTGTTTCACTCAAAGGGGTATATATTCTAGCTGTGAATCCAGGAGGCAGAAAAGTCAATTTCATGAACACCTAGCCAGTCCCTACTAGATCCAACAAAAGCCAAAACCCTCTGCAGTCAAAATCTCTTCCAACTCATAGTGACCCTATAGGGCAGAATAGAATTGCCACATGGGGTTTCCGAGACTCTAAATCTAAAGCTTAAAGTTGAAGGTGAAGAAAATTAGAACAAGTCCATGACAGCCAAAGTGTGACCATTCGTATATCCCACATGAATTTAAAGACCATTTCAGGAACAGATTTGACCCACTGAACACTAATGACTGAGACCAGACCAGTTGTGGAATGACATCAAGGTCATCATACATGAAGAAAGCAAGAGGTCATTAAAAAGACAGGAAAGAAAGAAAAGACCAAAATGCATGTCCGAAGAGACTCTGAAGCTTGCTCTTAAAAGTCAAGTAGCTAGAGAAATGAAATGATCAAGTAAAAGGGCTGAACAGAAGATTTCAAAGGATGACTTGAGAAGACAAATATTATAATGACTTGCAAAAGACCTGGCATTCCTCAAGCTGAGAGAACTGAAGAAAAAATTTAAGCCTCAAGTTATAATACTGAAGAATTCTATGGTGAAAATATTAAATGTCTCAGGAAGCATCAAAAGAAGGTAGAAGGAATACACAGAGTCACTGTACCCAAAAGAATTGGTTGACGTTCATCCATTTCAGGAAGTAGCACATGATCAGGAACCAATGGTGCTGAAGGAAGAGGTCCAAGGTACACTGAAGGCATTGGTGAAAAACACGGCTTCAGGGACTGACGCAATATCAACTGAGATGTTTCAACAAAGAGATGCAGAGCTAGAAGTGTTCAGTTGCCCATGCCAAGGAATTTAACGGAGAAAAGAGTAAAGTTGTCAAGGACTTCATTTTGCCTGGATCCACGGTAAACACCCAGGTAAACAGCGATCAAGAAAGCAAAGAATGCATTGCATCCCGCAACTCTGCTGTAAAAGAGCTCCTTAAAGTGTTAAAAAGCAAAGATGTCACCTTGAAGACTAAGGTGCACCTGACCCAAGCTATGGTGTTTTCAATAACCTCGCACGCATGTGAGAGCTGGATGAATAAGGAAGACTGTAGAATTGATGCCTTTGAACTGTGGTGTTGGCAAAGAATATTGAATATGCCATGGACTTCCAAAAGAACAAACAAATTTGTCTTGAAAGAAGTACAAACAGAATGCTCCTTAGAAGCAAGGATGGGTTCTTCGTCTCTCGAACTTTGGACATGTTATCAGAAGGGATCAGTCACTAGAGAAGGACATCATGCTTGGTAGTGGGTCAATGAAAAAGAGGAGGAGATTCAACGAGATGGACTGACACAGTGGCTGAAACAGTGGGCTCAAGCATAACAAGGATTGTAAGGATGGCTCAGGACTGGGCAGTGTGTCATTCTGTTGTAATAGGGTTGCTATGAGTCAGAACCGACTTGACGGCACGTGACAAAAACAACAAGTCTATAGAAGCAAACTGCCACATCTTTCTCCTGTGGAGTGGCTGGGGGGTTCAGACTTTTTGGTTAGCAGCAGAGTGCTTTATCCACTGTGCTACTGGGGCCCCTCTACTATACCCCAGCTTTCATCATTTACACACATTTGCAAAAGCAGCTTTCCATGAACAATGCTGGCCATATAAAAATTCTTAGTAGCTATTTTGCATCCTTTTTTTTTTTTTTTTTTTACAAAGTACAAGTAAGATTCCCCTATTAACACCAACTTCTTAGAGCAACAAGTTGTAGTATATTAAGTAACAACTGCTTAGCCTCAAAACGTTTTATCAAACCTTTTTGCAATTTAACAGGCAAGTTTAACAAAAACTCCTTTAGTCCTTACTTTATATGCTGCAGTGATAAATTTGTTACACATTGAAGGAAATCCTACAAGTTGAGAGACTAATGATATAAAAAAAAAAAAAAAAAGCAGCTGTTAAAGATAGTAAACTGCTGTGTAGAATGGATAGTCACAGCTGATAACGGAAGTCTTAAAATAGACGTTCTCATGGCATTCTGGTATTAACCCTTTGCAAAAGCCTAACAAACTGCTTTTGTGATTACCATCTAATTTGAATATACGATGGTAAACTCCCCCAAGCAGGTGGTTTTGAAAACAAATTGTCATTTTCATTGAATTTTCTGATTACATTTTTGAAATTTACCCACTAGTGTTAATGGATAAACTGAAAACTGAGGATGCAGTCCTAATCACTCTGTCTTCCAGCATAATTTTCCAGGGAGATTAGAATGTGCTTTTTGCACAGACATTAACTTATCAAGGTTCATCTTAGCAATCAGTGAATTGCACAAGGAGAAGTCGTAAGTAAGCAGGAAATTTATTGATTCCTGCATCCTCTATTTATCATGGAATTTACATTATATATTTCATCATTCTACACAGGGACTTTTAAAAAATATTGCAACTGCTAATATTGCCTTTGGCAGAGTTTAAAGAAGGCTTGAAAATTGTTCTTACAATTTATTAGTTCTTGATTCATCCTAAACAGTTTTAAATACCTTGCTCTCTAATTGACTCTGCTCTGTTCAATTAATTTAATGGCTAAGGAGCCCTGGTGGTGCAGTGGTTAAAGTTCTAGGCTACTAAACAGAAGATCAGCAGTTTGAACCCATCAGCTGTTCCACGGGAAAAAGATGTGGCAATTGGCTTTTGTAAAGATTTACAGCCTTGGAAACCCTATGGGGCTGTTCTACTCTGTCCAATAGGGTCATTATGAGTCAGAATCGACTGGACAGCAAAGGGTTTGCTTTAGTGGGTTCGATTAATGTTGAGAGACCTACCAAATAAGGAAAGAGAAGATTCAGCGAAAATTTGTTAATTTAGTTTACATCTAATAAGCCCTCTCTGGTAGTTATTTATATGTTGTTGTTAGTTGCCATTGAGTCCATTCTGACTCATGGCAACAGCAAGTGTGTACAGGCATGCCTCAGAGATACTGTGGGTTCAGTTCCAGCCCACCTCAATAAAGTGAACATCACAATACAGTGAGTCAGCTAATTTTTTGGTTTCCCAGTGCATATAAAAGTTATGTTTACACTATACTGTATTCTATTAGGCGTGCAATAGCATTACGTCTAAAAGAAAAATGCACATACCTTAATTAAAAGTACTTTATTACTTAAAAATGCTAACCATCATCTAAGCCTTCAGCGAGCCATCATCTTTTTTGCTGGTGGAGAGTCTTGCCTTAATGTCAATGGCTGCTGATTGATAGGGTGGTGGTTGCTGAAGATTGGGGTGGCGGTGACAATTTCTTAAAATAAGACAACAATGAAGCTTAGCACATTGATTGACTCTTCCTTTCATGAAAGATTAGAACATCTTTAAAAATTGGAGTCAATCCTCTCAAACCCTGCCACTGCTTTATCAATCAAGTTTATATAATATCCTAAATCTTTTGTTGTCATTTCAACAATGTTCATAGCGTTTTCACCAGTAGTAGATTCCATCTCAAGAAACCACTTTCTTTGCTTATCCATAAGAAGTAACTCCTCATCTGTTAAAATTTTATCATGAGATTGTACCACTTCTGTCACATCTTCAGGCTCTAGTTCTAATCCTAGTTCTCTTGATTTTTCCATCACATCTGCAGCTACTTCTTCCACTGAAGTCTTGAACCCCTTAAAATCATCCATGAAGGTTGGAATCAACTTCTTCCAAACTCCTGTTAATGTTGATATTTTGGCTTCCTCCCATGAATCATAAATATTCTTACTGGCATCTAGAATGATGAACCTTTTCCAGAAGTTTTCCCATTAACTTTTCCCAGATCCATCAGAAGAATCACTATCTATGGCAGCTATAGCCTTATGAAATGTATTTCTTAAGTAATAACACTTGAAAGTCAAAATTACTTCTTGATCTATGGGCGGCAGAATGGATGTTGTGTTAGCAGGCATGAAAACAACATTAATCTCCTTGTACATCTCCATTAGAGCTCTTGGGTGACCAAATGCTTTGTCAGTGAGCAGTAATATTTTGAAAGAGATCTTTTTTCTGAGTGGTAGGTTTCGACCTTGGGCTTGGAATATTCAGTAAACCACGTTGTAAACAGATGTGCTGTTATTCAGGCTTTGTTGTTCCATTTATAGTGCACAGGCAGAGTAGATTTAGCATAATTCTTAAGAACCCTAGGATTTTCAGAATGGCGAATGAGCGTTGGCTTCAACTTAAAGTCACCAGATGCATTAGCCCCTAATAAGAGAGTCAGCCTGCCCTTTAAAGCTTTGGAGCCAGCCATTGACCTCTCTCTAGCTGTGAAAGCCGAAGATGACATCTTCTTCCAGTTTAAGGCTGTCTAGTCTACTGTGAAAATCTGTTGTTTAGCGCAGCCACTTTTATCAACTACTTCAGCTAGATCTTCTGGGTAACTTGCTACAGAACTTTCCACTTCACCTTGCACTTTTATGCTATGGAGACAGCTTCTTAAACCTCATGAACCAACCTCTGATAGCTTCCCACTTTTCTTCTGCAGCTTCCTTACCTCTCTCACCTCTCTCAGCCTTCATAGAATTGAAAAGAGTTAGGGTCTTGCTCTGGATTAGGATTTAGCTTAAGGGAATGTTGCAGCTGGTTTGATCTTCTATCCAGACCACTAAGATGTTCTCCATACTAACAATAAAGCTGTTTTGTTTTCTTATCATTCGTGTGTTTATTGGAGCAGCACTTTTAATTTCTTTCAAGAACTTTTCCTTTGCATTCACAACTTGGCTAACTGTTTGGAGCAAGAGGCCCAGCTTTTGGCCTATCTTGGCTTTAAACATGTCTTCCTCACTAAGCTTAATCATTTCCAGTTTTTGATTTAAAATGAGAGACACGCAATTCTTCCTTTCACTTGAACTCTTAGAAGCCATTGTAGAGTTAGTAATTGGCCTAATTTCAATCTTGTCCTGTGTCAGGTAATAGGGAGGCCTGAAGAAAGGGAGAGAGGTGGGGGATAGGCAGTCAGTGGAGAGGTTAGAACACATAACATGTATTAAGTTTGCAGTCTTATATGGGTGCAGTTTGTGGCACCCCAAAACAATTACAATAGTAATATCAAAAATCCCTGATCACAGATCACTGTAACAAATATAATAATAATGAAAAAGTCTGAAATATTGCAAGAATTACCAAAATGTGACACAGAGACAGGAAGTGAGCACATACTGTTGGAAAAGTAGTGCCGATAGACTTGCTCAACTCAGGGTTGTCACAAACCTTCAATTTGTAAAAAACACAGTCTCTGAGAAGTGCAATAAAGTGAAGTACAATAACATGAGGTATGCCCATAGTATACAACTGCTCCATAGGGTTTTCAAGGCTGTGATTTTTCAAAAGCAGATTGCCAGGCCTCTGGGTGGGTTTGAACAGCCAAATTTTTGGTTAGTAGTTGAGTACTTAACTGGTTTTACCACCCAAGGGTCACCATGGTTGTTTATCCAAATCATCTCATTTAATTTATTTTTAACTTACAGTCATCTGAAGGTAGGTATGACAGGGACTGATATTAAGGAACTTTGCACAGTGTAACTTCATTACCAGCTTTCCTTCAGATTCACTGGTGTCTTTTTTTTTTTTTGTAATAGTAATTTATTGTGTTTTTGTGAAAGTCTGCACAGCAAGTTAGGTTCCCATTTGACAATTTCTACACAAATTGTTCAGTGACATCAGTTATACATTCACAATCTGTCAGCATTCTCTTTAAATGCTTTCTGGTTGTTTTGTTTCCAGTACTCTATTTTCCCTGTCCCCTTATCTTCTCATTGTTGCTTTAGAGTGATTGTTGACCTTTAGTCTCATATAGATGATTTTTTAGGGTTTCTATGTCTTTCTAGTCATTAAATATCTGAACTACCATATCTTGGAATTAGTATCTCATTTTATGGAACAGAAAAATGGACCAGAATTGAGATAGGCACATCTGGTAAAAGATGGAGTATAAACATAAATACATGCCTTTCAAAATCCAAGGACCACAATCTTTATATTATATTAAACAGTATTTTAAAATTTATTAAAGCTTGTTTTTGGTCAAAGGCTTATTTTTGTATGACCCTTATTGAATCATATCTTTAGCAAAATTGAAGAACATATGAGAAAAAGACATTGCCATACATTATCCAAAATAGAAATCACAAATTATCAGAAACTGGGGGAATGCAGTGTAACCCCTGTTATAACTGTATGTACTTTGACCCTTCTTTACTCATCAACAGGCTATCACAATATAAACCCAAACCAAACGATAAAGTCCTGAAAAAATTAAGGTGATAGTTTGGACTAGGGCAAATGTTGTGTGTGTGAGTGTGTGTGTTTGCATGTGTGTGTGTACTTGAGAATACGAAGAAAGGGATCGATGCATTAAGGTAATAAATGGAAGTTTCTTCTTTTTTTCTGCATACACAGACACACAGATTCATGGCATAGAAAAATATCCTTTTCTATACCACAGAAAAATTATGCATACACAGACACACAGATTCATGGCATAGAAAAATATCCTTTTCTATACCACAGAAAAATTATGACATATCATTAAATAAAGCAATATCATATTTCATTTTGTTTTGTTATATTTGAGCTAATAAAACAAGAGAATTTGAGTATTGATGGTTATAATAAAAAATTGGCAATCAACACAACTTATTCATATTTACAGAAATACATGGCATCTGGCTCTGTCTGGAGGGAATCTATACTCTAGTTCAATCTTAGTTCTCTACAACGTATCCATAAATCCTCAAACAGCTAATCATGAAAATATTAATGAAACAAGCACGTGCTTTATTTATAAGTCTTGGCTGACTAGCCTTCTATTACATTGCCAGAGAAAAAGAATATTAAAATAAATGAGATCTATGTTCAGCACTGAAAATAATTCAGGAGAGCCACAATGTCAGTTATAATAGATTCCAGTCAAATGTCATTTTGTCACCTTAAACTGAATTGACATTTTCAACAATTCTAGAATAATGTCAGCTCAGTATAATTGGCTGAGTGGAGTAATTAAAAATCCTAATATTAAAAAGTATTCCAAGAAAGTGTGTACATTTTGTTATACAACACAAAACAAGACCCTTGACGTGTTTTAGATTTTTCCAAATTATGTATTAGGGATTTATGCACTGAGCCATACATTTGTAATTCACTAAACTAGGCATTCTATGCTTATAAAAAAGTCATCAACATAACATATGGTAATAGTTTATAAAACCAGAATTTACTTCTTTTGTATCTTATTTGTTAAGATAAAATGTTTGGTCAAAACAACAACAACAAAAAATACCTGTTTGCTGGAGGAAGAATTCTTCACGAAATTGTAAAGGATTAGGTGAATATTCTGGGTGACCTCATTACACAACCCCAGGGGGTACCATTCACTTTGGGCAATGGGCAGGCCACAGTCTGCATAGCCAAATGTGGTATCTTTGGGTGGAATCGTGTCAAGGATCCAATACTTAAGCAAATAAAATATATCATCTCTAATTTCTAGCCTATTACACTTCCTTATCCTTTGCAAAAAACTTTCAGGGCATTGCAAACTATTTTGAACCCTCTCTTATCAGCTCAAGGGTTGACTTGATTGTGAAAATGCTTTCCTCCATTAGTTTTGCATTGGCTGCTGCCACAGAGACCCCCCATTTTCGGTTAGAGATGTTTCAAACCTCTATCTCTCTAGAAACCTCTACCTTTGAACAGAGGTAGCGCCAGATGTTTAGGCTTTGCTAATTCATAGACACGGCAGTTGTCAAAAATTTAACAGAAAGTCCAGTTAGGATTGTGTTAAAAGCAAAGAATGGCCCAAAACAGGCTTGTCAAGTTCAATCTGCCGTGCATTTATTGCATCTCACAAATGACCCACAATGGAGTTACACTCTCATCAAGAATGACCAGTTAATTAACCTTCGGATAATTTAAAGTCATTCATTCATTACTGCAAGCGAGCAAAGTCATCACAAGGATAGCAAGCTCATTCTTTTCAGTATTAGGAAATTGTCACCTTTAGTTTTCCGAATACCTGCCTTTGGATCTTAACACTAACATTCTTCCCTCGTCTGGGGGATATACAGTTTTTCTAACAATTCATTTACTTACTTCATTATCTTTATAAAAACATTTACGGTAAGCCTATTGCAACGTATAATTTCATAAACATATTCTGTATCCAATTGCTTAAATTCCACGTTTTTGGACTCTTTAAAACATTGAATCTTTGCAGCTCTCTAGAAATAAACGGCTCTTTTTTCTAAAAGCTCTACCTAGTAATACATAGTATGTAATTGACTCCAGAATGGCCATTCCCCATTCAAACTTTTCTCCTGGATTTGTAACCTCTATTACTTGTTGAGCAGAATAGGTGGTTCAGTGGTTAAACGCTTGGCTGCTCACCAAAAGCTCAGTGGATTGAACCCACCAGCCACTCCCCAAGAGAAAGACGCGGCAGTCTGTTTCTGCAAAGATTGCGGCCTTGGAAACCCTCAGGGGCACTTCTACTTTGTCCTATAGGATTGCTATGAGTTGGAATCGAGTCGACGGCAACAGGTTTGGTTTTGGGGTTTTCTTACCTATTGAAGATTCATTTAGTTCTCTTCTGCATTCAGCAACATGGGCTCTGAGCCGGACTGCCTGGTTAGAAGCTTAGATCTGCCCCTCACTGACCAGGTAAACTTAGGTGAGTTACTTAATGTCTCTGTTTGCTCATCTGTAATGTGGAGATAACACCTCAAGTTCAGTACATCAAAAATGAACTGATTGCTCCCCCCGCCACCCAGAAATCACTCCCTGACGTGTGTGCTCTGACTTAGCACACAACCAGTTGCTGTACCATGGTAACCGCGTCTGTGCGCCAGAAGAGAGCTGTGCTCCACAGGGTTTTCAGTGGCTGAATTTTCAGAAGTAGATCACCAGGCCTTTCTTCCAAGGCACCTTTGTGTGGACTAGAACCTCCAATTTTTTGGTTAGCAACTGAGGGCATTAACCATTTTCACCCCCCAGGGACTCATGTCTTAGTAAATAACACCAACACTATCCTAGTTACTGAGATTAAAAATCTAGGAGTTAATGTGGACTCCTTTCTGTCTGTTATCTCTCACATCTATTTGGTCAATAAACCTATGACTTCTACTGCCTAAATAGTTTTATCATGTGTCTGCTTCTCCCTGCCCCCACCGAACAGCCCCCAGTCCAGACCACCAACATCTCATGCTTGGGCATTTGAAATGGCCTTGTAACTTATCCCTCAGCTTCCAGTCTTGCTTCATTGCAATCCCTTCTCCTTTCTACAGACCAAGCAATCTTACTGAAACACAAACCTGACAATTTACTACTTTATTAAAAACTCTGCCATGATTCCTACTGTCATTGGGATAAAATTCACACTTTTTAAATTCCGCACATGAATTCTTCCCAACACATTTTCAGCCTCAAATATTGGTATGCTCACCTTTCCTTTTCCAGGCAAGGTTTTAAAATGCTTTCAGATCCTCTAACAAATTATAATAGCTTACCCTCATGCCTTCAGACTTCCTGCGTATTCAGCCTGAAATTCACCTCACCATTCCCTGAATAACACTTAAGTGCCCTTCATGTGGAATCCCCAAGTGGTGCAAATGGCGAACGTACTTGGCTGCTAACCACAAGTTTGGAGGTTCAAATCTACCCAGGCACCTTGGAAGAAACGCCTGGCTATCTGCTTTTGGAAAACCTGCCATTGAAAACCCTATGGAGCACAGTTGTATTCTGAGGCGCATAGGGTCACGATGAGTCAGAATCGACTCAGTGGCACCTGGTGTGTATGTGGTGGTGTTTCTCACTTATCAGCTTGAACACTACATGATGTGGGAGATTTTCCCTGGCCTAATGGAATAAATCATGTCTCCTGACTGGATTCTCATAGGTCCTTGTATTTCCACTAAATTAACACTCTTTCCTGTATTCTCTCTGCTGTCTCGTGGCTGTCTCTCCCAAGTGTTTAAATTTGTGTGAGTGCGGACAGGTCTGCCTTCTTCATCACTGTAATATTAGTGCTTATCACACTCAAGCACTTACACTTTAGAAAGTTAAAGAAAAAAAAGAAAACTTCCCTTAGCTTTAGATTCAGTATTTAAACATTAAGTAAAAGAAGCCGAAAGATTTTAAGAGAAAGGAGACTTAGATTTGGAGAAAAAATAGAAAAAACCAAACCCATTGCTATAGCATTGATTCTGACTCACAGTGACAGTATAGGACAAAGTAGAACTGCCCCATAGGATTTCCAAGACCACATTTTTTTCCTGTGGTGGATTTAAACCTCCGACTTTTTGGTTACTAGCTGAGTGCTTAACCACTGCACCACTTGGGATCCTCAGACTTGGGAAAACCCGTTGACCTGTTGCCATCGAGCTGATTCCAACTCAGAGCAACCCTATAGAACAGAGTAGAACTGCCCCATAGGGTTTCCAAGGAGCATCTTGTGGATTCGAACTTCTGACCTTTTGGTTAGCAGCCAAGCTCTTAACCACTATGCCACCAGGGCTCCAGATTTGGGAAAAAGAGTCTATTTAACAACATGGAATATGAGCCAGATTGCTTGGTTCAAAGCTTAGAGCTGTCCCTCATGCTTTGCGTGACTTTGGGCAGGTTACTGAATGTCTCCATGCCTCAGTTTGCTTATTTGTAACTTGGAAATAATAATCATATCTATGTCATAGTTTTAGTGTGAAGATTAAATGAGAAAACACATTTAAAGTGCTTCAACAGTGCCTGACAACAGAAAACCTGCTATATACCCATAATTCTTATATTATTAGCATTATTAGTGTTTTAAGCAGTACAGTGTAAAGTCTGTTTGGGTGCAGTGACTGGTTTTGATAACACTCTAACCTTGTCATCGTGGTCAACTGGCCCAACTTTTCAAAGCCTCAGTTTCCTCTTCTCCATAAAATAAGGGGGACGGAGTGTGGTTAGTAAAAATCTCTCGGTGATGAGTGTTAGATTATGTTAGGCAGTTAAATTGGAAGAGAGAAAAATTCTTGTTAAGACTAAAATCTTGCTTATTTAAAGCTGTAGCTTTAGAAAATTTGATACATAAATTTCAGTTACTCTGACCTCCCTTGAAAATCTTTATCACTTACTGTAATTAAAAATAGATGAAACTTCAATGCATATTAGGTGCAAATGTCCAGGAATACCAAGTTCAATAAATTAAAAGTAACAGTAACTTGAAAGCAAAGTACAGTAAAACCTTCAGAACCCAGAGCCTGTGTAAGGCGGAAACCTGTCAGAGAAGGAAAGCTCAAATACAACGTATTTTCCAATAAAACAAGTGATAGGCAAGTAACACTTGTACCCTGTCAAAGGCGGAAAACTTGAAAGACATGGAAAAACAAAGCAGCCCCCTCAAGCTCCATCTCTCACAGGTTTCACTGTATCTTCTTGTGAACTGGCTCAATATGGGGGTGGAAATTCTTTTACTCAATGGAGTAAAGTTAAAATACTTACTCTCTTGCTATTTTTGGAAGTTGTCATGGATTGAATTATGTCCCCCAGAAAATGTGTGAATCAACTTGGTTAGGCCATGATTCCCAGTATTTTGTGGCTTTCCTCCATTTTGTGATTGTAATTTTATGTTGAGAGGATTAAGGTGGGATTGTAACACTACCCTTACTCAGGTTACCTCCCTAATCCAAGGTAAAGAGAGTTTCCCTGGGTTGTGACCTGTACCACCTTTTATCTCTCAAGAGATAAAAGGAAAGGGAAGCAAGCAGAGAGTTGCGGGACCTCATACCACCAAGAAAGCAGCACCAGGAGCAGGGCACATCCTTTGGACACGGGGTCTCCTAGACCAGGAGAAGGTTCAGGACGAGGACCTTCCTCCAGAGCCAACAGAGAGAGAAAGCCTTTCCCTGGAGCTGACACCCTGAGTTTGGACTTGTAACCTACTAGACTGTGAGGAAATAAATCTCTCTTTATTAAAGCCATCCACTTGTGGTATTTCTGTTATGGCAGCACGAGACGACTAAGACAGATGTCATCTCATACCTATTTAAAATTAAGGTTCTGGACATAATAATTTTATGGGTTCTTTCCCTAAGTATACTCTATTAAACATAGATTACTTTTATGTCAATTGTACTAACAAGAACGTTGAATTTCTATTCCTGCTATTTTCGCTTTTTGCATGAAATTTTTAAATCACATTTCTCTGGCTCCTTCGTTCTAACTGAAAGCATTTACTGTGATAGAACATGTCATTTGCCATTCATTTACCTGGCACTTCATCATGCTGAGCCAAATGAAGATTATAACTAACACGTAGTCATTATTACTAGCAATCTTATCATGTCATTGTATTTAAGCCATCTTCCTTTACTCCAGGCTGAATAGACTCTTTATTCTAAGTGTGAAACCCCTGATATAAATATTTATTACTGAAACATACAACATTTATAAATAAGTAGTTTAGAAGCCAGTAATATCAGCTCTGCTGCTTTTGTATATCATATATCTATTGATTTGATGAAAAGAGAAGTGGATTCCAATACTCCATGTGACAACGAGTGAAATGTTTTGAACTTGATCTGAGGCAAACTCTCACAAATTCAGTGAAGCCTTCACTCAAAAGAGGCTCATAGGTACAGCTGTTTCTTCCGCAGTAGTTGCCTAAAATAGAAAAAATAAAAATTCTGCTCCACAGTGATTTGCAGTGGGGCAGTTATCTATTTCTCTGGCTATTTAGCAGTTTTGGAACATCCTTGATATGTTTTGAAATTTTTCACCTTTATGGGTTCAGCTCCTGCAAGGAGGAACCCACAAAACTCAATTCTCTGCTTTTCTTTCGTGCTCAGGTTCAACTAAGGAGATCACTAATGCAAGACCTCCATTTAGAGTTGAGCAACTCAAGGAAGTTGAGCAACTCAGAGTCCATTTGGCTGTGAAGAGGGTGGGAGGGGCATCTGGCTTCCCGAGTGGCAGTGGCTGCAGGATTGAATTTTTGGCACTGAAATGATGCCAGTCGGGGCGGCAGTAAATCGGAGTTCCTGGCAGGAGGGTGCGGAGGATGGGAGTGGCAGCAGTTTACTCAGCAGGCCAGTTCTGTGACCTGGTTTGGCGCAGTCTTCCTGGAAGCTGAGTCTTGAGACTTGTTCTTCGGGCACATTAGCTTTCTGTAAGTCAAATTTTTTTTTTTTTTTCAATAAATGGTTTTCCTGCTGCATCAGTCAGAGCCAGTTTCTGTTGCCTGTGACAAGAATCCTGATGAATATCCTAACATGGAGTTCTGTCAAGAGCTCCAAATGTACCAAGCCAAGATGGAATTGTATCCAGAGTGGGAGAAAAAACAGAACGATTAAATGATAAAATGACCATTTTTAAAGTACCAGGAGATTGTGTTAAGTGCTTGTCATACAGAGTATTTAATTCTCACAACTTGAGGATTAAACCTTTTCATCCCCCATGATGGCATTGAGGAAACTAAGACAAAGAGAAATTAAGTAACTTACCTAACCAAGATTTTAGTGTTGTTCAGTACTAGCGCCTTACCAAACCAAAAAAAAAAAAAAAAAAAAACAAACCCAGCGCCTTCGCGTCGATTCCGACTCATAGCGACCCTATAAGACAGAGTAGAACTGCCCCATAGTTTCCAAGGAGCACTGGTGGATTCGAACGGCCGACCCTTTCCAGCCATTCAAATTGCTGCATGTTTCTGGTAAGTTTGAAGTAATGAATCATCTCACCACTTTTATCAGCGATTTCTCTCTATATGGCTCTCTTTTTTTCCAGATGGCTATAATAAAAAAAGAAAATGAAATCTCTTTGCAATTTTGTGGCATTTTTACCCCATGTTTATCTTGCGATCTAGGGTTCTCTCAAGTATAAGCCCTGTATCTGAACTTTAACACACTAAACATCCATTTTCAACCTTACCTGGATGCAAACATTTCTCTTCCCTTAGACATGAAAATTAAGTCAAAGTAATCCAACGTCTTTTCTTGCCAGTTCACAGGAGCATGTAGAAAATATACACGCTTTTATCTGGGTCTTTTTTAGGAGAAATAATCCAGCTGAAACCAATAAACTGACCAAAATCTAAGTTGAAAATGTTGAAAAAGTCCATGGAAATTGACAAGGCAGACCCCAAACCAAAGTGTATTTCACATGAGTAACCGTTTGTCATCCCTAAGAATATATGATTATGGAAGCCAAAATCCTCCAACAGATTTTTAAAAATTAAAAATAGACTTAAAAATACATATCGAATTTTTGAAAGTCAGGTTATTTACACAATCTCAATAGTTCCAGAATATGTCCACACAGAGACCTGAACCATGTGCTTATTCCCCAAGGGAAAATCCCATACCATCTTCCAAAAGGAAACCCTGGTGGCGTAGTGGTTAAGTGCTACCGCTGCTAATCAAAGGGTCTGCAGTTCGAATCCGCCAGGCGCTCCTTGGAAACTCTATGGGGCAGTTCTACTCCGTCCTGTAGGGTCGCTATGAGTCAGAATCGACTCGACGGCACTGGGTTATCTTCAAAAAAGAAGAGGGCAGTTTACAAAAAAGGCTCAACTAACATATTAAATAAGCAGAAGGGAAGGCATGTGTGGCAACTGTTTGATCGAATAGATGTATAACCTCCACCCACGTCTGAGCGGGGCATCTCTCGCAGGCTGCTTTGCTGGCATCAGTTTCTGGACGGAGGCCTGGTCAGGATGTCCTTCAGACTGTTTCTCTAGGTTATGCAAATTGGCCGTCCACGCAGAAACTTTTCCTTGGTGCAAAGCCTCCCTTGCTAGAGACTTCATTCTTTTCCAGTTTAAGCAAAAGCATTCATTTAAATGATGGAAAAGAATTATTTAGGTTAGTGGTTGTCTTTGATCCAAATTAAATCGTATTCCCTCATGGCTCTTTTTTTTTTACAGAATTAATCTGCTAGAATCCTTCTCTCTTTTCCTCCGTTTCCTCAAGATTTCGATTATGTGAAGTTATAGATTTAAAAACAAATATTACTGTTAAAATGCTCATTGTTTTGAAGTTACAAATTTATAATGTTTCTTTTCAAAACAATTGTTGGTTTCTCCATACTTTTTGTTGTATTTTTATGTGTTTTATTTCATTCAACAGTTCCACAAGTTTCTTTACGTCCTGTATATCCATTGTTAATTTTTTCTTTCCCACCCCCCCTTTCCTTTCTTTCTTTCCCTTTACTGTTAGTCATCCTTAATATACAATGCTACTGTTATTTATTTATATGGATCATTTTATTGAAATCTTGCATTATTTCTAATAGTTTTTTTTTTTTTTCTCATTGATTCCTCTGAGTTTTCTTGGTAAATACTCATATTATCTGCTAATAAATATTATTTCCTTACCTCCTGCTAAATACTTGTAATTTATTTTATTACCGTGCCTAATTGCATGGACTAGTTCTTTCAAAACAGTGCTACTTAACGGTGGAGACACCAAGTGCCCTTATCTCTTCCTCTGTCAAAATTCTCTTTCAGTTACCTTCCATCTCTACCCCTGTGGCCTCAGAAATTACCAATTTGCAATTGTCCAATGTCATTGATCACTCTTATTACTTCTTATAATTTTTTGTTGTTTTTGTTTCTGCATTGTATTTGTGGGTTCGGCACCATTCCCATGTCTGTTTAAATACTAATGGTTTAATTTCCTCCTATTTTTGTTCTCTTTGCATATTTTGCTCAGTTCCTAGGAAGAAGAAAAGTGTAAGTTTGCTCTTAACATTATCAACTATGAGCTCCAAGAGAATAAAAGCTTTTGCCATATTCCCTGGGAAGTGCCAGTGGTTAACAGCTTGGCTACTAACCAAAAGGTAGGCGGTTCAAATCCACCCAAAGTAGCCTCAGAATGAAGACCTGGCCATCTACTTCCAAACCATCACAGCCGTTGGAAGCCCTGCAGAGCACAGTTCTACTCTGGCACACATGGGGGCGCCACGAGTCGGAATCAGCTCAATGCGACCAGTGTTTGTGTGTGTGTTTTACATTCTCAGTGACTAGAGCAGTGTCAAATACTCTCATTTTCCCCAAATAAACTGGTTGTTCCCACTTGGCAGAGGATGGTTTAGCTATAACTTGGTTTCATAGAATTTGGAATCAAACAGCGAAAATAACATGAGCTTTAATTTTCTAATTTGTAAAATGAGAACAAAACTAATCCTGCTACTTCACATGACAGTTCTGAGAGACAGTCTCTAAAGGTATATGTGAAAATGCTTTGTCAACGGAAAAAGCTCCTTGTCTTTCTTAAAATTCTTTTTATCAGTTCCTATTTCTTCTGCCTTGGTATATGAATCCAATTTCATTTATTTTTCTCAACTGTTTTCTTTTTCTACCTTACCGAGTTTTCATATAATGAAATAGCATGTATAGGAATTAAACTTGATAGATATTTTTAAAATACCATGTTCTTTATATGCCAATAAAAATTTCTCCTTTGAGTACCTATTTCTTAGTAATCAGAATTCACTATTCCCTTCATGGCTGTACCAAGGGCTGTCTTCCAAGATAGGCCCCTGGGGTTTTATGCAGTATTGATCTCAGTTAATCCAAGCTTTGAAAATTTGCAATTTAGGAAAATGTTATTCAAATTTGAACTAAGTAATATTTTATTAATATGTAGGAAATGCACTTCCTTCTCATTCCGTTTCTAACTAAATAGAACCTCACATTTGAATAAAGATAAACCATGTTTGGTTCTTTCTGCTCAAGCTCCTGCAAAAATAATTGCTGTACTAGCTCTTCAGAGATAGAAGTCTATACCTGATATTATTCTTTTACTTAGTTATGTAAAGGAAAGGCAAGATTGTACCATTTATTCATCTTAATATTTTAATTTTAGTATTCAAAGATGATTCATATTGCAAAAGGGAAAATAAGAACTAAATTGGAATCTTACCCATCCTTTTTTAGTTCTGAGATGAAAAATGCCGTGGAAATGATCTATGTTCTATATGCTCACCAATTCTTAACAGCAGGAAAATATTAGATAATAAGTTAAGGTAGGGGGCTATGTAGAATGTAGAAGGAAATTAAGCCCTAACAAAAGGTAGGTCTGCTTTGCTATAGCCTGAACTAATGACTTAGTTCTTTTCATGCACTTCACACTCTTTGTAGAATATTTTAAAATAAATGCACTATTTTATTCAATAGCATTGTCTGAAAGAATACATGAAGTTTTATTTTAATTATACAGTTCAACTACTTGTTCATAATAAAAGGAGATATACAATTTAATATATCAATGAGAGGGGAAAATTATACTATCCACCTCTATTTATTACTCTCTCAAATCTACATAAACCAAACATTATGTTTTATGGCTATTTTAAAATATTTCAGCATATACTATAATACAAGGACAATCAGGTAACCCACAATCCAAATTAAGAAATAAAACAACACAGTTAAAGTCCCCCTAGCATCCCTCTATAGTAAATGTTATTGGTGCCTTGTCCAGATCCCATTGACAGGACAGGTACAGTCCACTCCACTTCACCTTCCCCCAGCTGCTGTAAATATTGGCTGCTAACAGCTTACAGATGCTCATGATCAGGAGGCTATGCCCACAGAGGAGGGAGTATCAGGACAGCCAGTGGTCAATGACTGACCTGGCTGGTGTCTCTCAAGGTCGGACCAACTCTGTGATACAGCTGATGCCCCAGATCCTCTGTGGAACCAGTCTGAATCTCATCTCCAGGAGAGACCACATCCTTGCTTAGCTTCTTTCCTGCCTTATGTCCTTATGTTCTTTCTCCTGAGAACAAACCCTCAATATATATTTCTACAAGAATTCCCATCCCAGCCTCTGATCCTGGGGAGTCTGACTGTGGAATGGGACAGTCTGAGGGCAGCCTGCAGCCTCTCTCTGTGAGCCACAAATGAACCTTGTGCTTAGGACCAGAAGTGTTGGCCTGGTGGCTTGGGTGGGATGAGAGTGTGGGCTGACTTCCTTTTACACAGGCACCCTGACCCAAGACACATCTTGTAGCAGCTAGTGGGATATCAGCACGCACACTTCCCTCATGTCCTGAGCACATGTCAATATTGTCAGAAAATGCTTAGATAAGTGTGTGTGCTGTATGGCACCTGGCCAACCCCACTTCCTTACCTGTCCCTAGCAGGGAGGGAACAAGGTTTCTCTCTTCTGTGGCACAAGAGGGGTGCATGCAAAACATCATTCCTTTGCCAGCTGCTGTGGAGAGAGACCAATTGGCCCTGGGGGACCAGTGACACTATTGACCTTTGTCTATGTCTTTTCTCCATGAGTAAAGCATTTTGCTATCCACTGACCTTGTGTAAGTCATACTTTTGTTGATGATCTCAGACCCTGAACTTTGGCTCAACAGTTCAGCACTATGAGTTGACACAGTGAGCAGAGTACATGCTGACCTAGGCAGCCAGAAGTGGTCAGGGAATGAAGACTGTAATGATGAGTGTCTCAAGTTGGATCACTTATCAGCAGAGTGACAGAGACCCCATCACTGACAGTAGGTGGAATACCGATAGTCTGCAGCATGCTGATGATTTGCTGACTTGCTGATGCCCTCCTCACAATCTTCCTTCCTTTTCATTTGATGAACTGTGATAAGATATAAGAGGAAAGGGATGTACTATCTGGTGCAATGATATGGGCTGAATAGTAACTCATTTCAAAGTGGGATTAGGTGGCTATTTCAGAGTGCCCTATAGCATTAAATAGAGCAAATGAAAGGTTCAGATTCAATAATCAAAAATTTTAAAATGTAGTATGAGTCAGAAAAGCTCGTTGGCAACATTTTGAGAAGCTATTCAGCTGCTGTTAACGGATCAGTCAAAGCTGAAATCCAGGACTTAGTTGTAAGGAATAGAAGTTCAAAGAAGGTAGAATTCTCTGCCTAACCCTGTAGCAGATATGCCAAAGTCACAGCCCTGACAGGTAAGGAGTTAAAAAAAAAAAAAAATTGCCCTGAATTGATTCCGACTCAAAGAGAACCAATAGGGCAGAGCAGAACAGCCCCATACAGTTTCCAAGGAGCGGCTTATGGGATTCAAACTGCCAACCTTTTGGTTAACAGCCGAGTTCTTAACCAGTGCACTACCAGGGCTCCAGGCAAGGAGTAGGAGCCCTGAAACTTGGAATGGAGATAGCCGAGATAGATGCTGTTAGGTACTTGAATTCCCAGATTCCCCTGAACTCTTTGGGATGCAGAAGTAGTCCATTTCTAGTGTTTTGAAGGTAAAGGGGATCTCTTTACTTAAAGACTACATAAAAAAAAAAAAGAAAGAAAGAAAAACTGTTGCTATCGAGTTGATTTTGACTCATAGGAACCCTATAGAGCAGAGTAGAACTGGCCCATAGGGTTTCCAAGGAGCACCTGGTGGATTTGAAGTGTCGACCTTTTGGGTAGCAGCTATAGCTCTTAACCACTACACACCAAGACTACATAGAGTTTCTAAATTCAACAGACACCTCTAGGTACCCTATAAGATAATGCTTGCCCTACTTAGAATCTTCATTCCTGGGCACCAGACCTATAATTAGGGTCAATCTCAGCAATACCTGACTGGTACTGAGCTAAGACTGGTAAAACAGGACAGAGGTTATACATCAAATAATCTGGCTAACGTGTATTGTCAGGAAAAAGAAAATATGCCTGAGAGGGAATGCTGAATCAAAAGAGGCAGATGATAAAACTAGATAAGTATGAGTGTGTCAATATGGGGACTTAAGCTTTTAGAAACTTAAGTGATGGCCCCAGTTAAACAATGAAGACTTACTAGAACTGCCAGTGCAGGCTGTGGAGGAAGGGATAAAAATCAGAGCAGTGGACACTCAAGAATGATTCCATTGTTGCTGTTATTTGCTGTTAAGTCTTTTCCAACTCATGGTGACCCCATGTGTGCAGAGTAGAACTGTGACCCATAGAGTTTTTAAGCCTGTGACCTTTCAGAAGCAGATCACCAGGCCTGTCTTCCTAGGCATTGCCAGGTATGTTTGAACTGCCAACCTTTCAGCTAATACTCAAACACTTAGGCATTTGCACTACCAAGGGACTCTAGAGAATGTTTTTACTACATAAGAATGATAGAACAATAACTATGTTTCTTAGAAGAGCCTGGACCACACTCCATTCACCATGGCAATAAGGAATGCAGATTGTGAAGGCGGCAATGGCATTGTTGAGAAGCTAAGCAATGGTTGTCCATGGCAGGCTGAGACCCATGGTAAGAAATGCTGTTAAAGAACTGAGCACTCCAGTAGCAACGAGTTGATAACATCCCCAAACTATAGTGGGCATATTTACTGTAATAGGGGAGCAAGATTGAGATAGCTACTAGTAAGTACTAATCTGCAGGTACCTATTGTAATGGCTGGTAGAATATGATTTTCCTGGGGCATGTTACCTGAGCATCTAACATGAGTATTTCCTAATATATGTGTATATATATCTATATCTATCTGTCTATCTATCATCCATCTATCAACTATCTATCTATCATCTATCTATCTATCTACCTATCTATCCATCTATCATCTATCTTTCATCTGTCTATCTATATAAGTAAAAGAACTCTAGAATAGATTAAAGCCTGAGGTCAGCTACACAAATGGAAAGTATTGATCCATTCCCCAGTTTCCAGAGCTGAGCCAATTCTCAAATACAGAATCCACTGACCAAAGAAAAGACCAGGTCCCTGTGAGGAAGGACTCTGCAACACCATGGCAAGTATATACAGGTTTCTCCAGCCCTTTCTCCTGAGGAGCCTATAGAGATTTACTCAGGTAACTATATGTTGAGAAAGGAGAATGTTCAGATCTTTCTAGGGCTAGTGGATAGAGGGTGATTTGACACTAGTACCTGAGAAACAAAATGGCATCATGGTTTCACTGTTAAAGAGTAGTTGTTGTTAGGTGCCATCCAGTTGGTTCCGACTCGTAGCAACCGTATGTACAACAGAACGAAGCACTGCCTGGTCCTGTGTCATCTTCATTATCCTTGTTATGCTTGAGCCCATTGTTGGAGGTATTGTGTCAGTCCATTTTGTTGAAGGTCTTCCTCTTTTTTGCTGACCCTCTTCTTTACCAAGTGTGATGTCCTTCTCCAGCTATTGGTGTCTCCTGATAATGTGTCCAAAGTATGTAAGACAAAGTGTCACCATCATTGCTTCTAAGGAACATTCTGGCTGTACTTCTTCAGAGACAGATTTGTTCATTCTTCTGGCAGTCCACGGTGTATTCAATATTCTTCACCAAAACCATATTTCAAAGGCATCATTTCTTCTTCAGTCTTCCCTATTCATCATCCAGGTTTCACATGCATAAGAGGTGATTGAAAATACTATGGCTTGGGTCAGGCACACCTTAGCCCTCAAAGTGGCATCTTTGCTTTTTAACACTTTAAACTGTTAAAGTGAGGGCGTATAAAGTCAGTTAATAAATGGAGTCCTGATTTAGACTCAGGTTCATCTCATGGTAGATACACTGGATACACAGATCTGCCCAGTAGTGATTTTCAAGTTCTCGAATGTATGATTGGAATGGAAATACTTAGCAGCTGGCAGAACCCACACATCAGTTCCCTGACCCATCAGGTAAGCAGTATTGTAGTTGAGAGACTAAGTGAAAGCTCTGTATATTAGTTTCCTGCCATATAACAAATTACCAAAATTGTAGCAACTTGAAACAATACAGTTCTATAGATCAAAAGCCCAGGTGGGTTTGACTAGTTTCTCTGCTCAGGGTCTCACAAAGCAGAGGTGGGTTCTTATCTACAGGCTCTGGGGAATATTCCACTTCCAAGCTCATTAAAGTTTTAAGAAGAGTTCAGTTTCTTGCAGTTGCAAGACTGAGGTCCCCGTTTTCTCACTGCATATCAGCTCCTAAATGCTACTCTCTTGTCCTTGCCTTGTGGACCCCTCCGTCTCAACAATGGAGAACCTCTCTCATGTTGAACTTCTTTCACGCTTTGAATCTCTTGGACTTCATCTTTTGCCACAAGTTGGAGAAAACTCTGATTTTAAAGGGCTGATATGATAAGAATAGGTCCACTTGGATAATCTCCCTTTTGCACCATAGCATAATCATGGGAGCTACGCCAGATGGCAGAGATAATGTGGGCTATATCAGTTTCCTATTGCTGTACTAGCAAATGACCACAAACTGAGTGGTTTCAACAGTATAATTTTATCATCTTACAGTTATAAAGGTCAGAAGTCCAAAATGGATCTTACTAGACTAAAATGAGTCCTAAGAGTACAAGCAGAAGGTGCTCAACTACCAACCCAGAGGTTGGTGGTTCGAACCCACCTAAAAATCCCTCAGAAGAAAGGCTTGGTGATTTGCTCCCAAAAGGCCACAGACTTGAAAATCCTAGGGAGTGCAGTTCTACTCTACACACACAAAATCACCATGAGTTAGAATCAAATTGACGGCAACAGGTTGGGCATGGCTGTGTTACTTCTGTAGATTCTAGGGGAGAATTTGTTTCTTTGCCTTTTCTAGCTTCTAGAGACCACCTGGTTCATGGTTGTCTTCAAAGTCAGAAACATAGAGCCAACTTTTTCTCACACCTCCATCTCTCTGGTTCACTTCTGTCTTCTTCTTCCCATTTTAAGTATCCTTAAGTCCCTGGTGGAGTTCCTAGGTTGTGCAAACAGTTAACAGCTTGGCCACTAGCTGAAAGGTTAATGGTTTGAACCACCCAGAGGGACCTCAGAAGACAAGCTGGGTGATCTGTTACTGAAAGGTACATCCTTGAAAACCCTGTGGAACAATTCTATTCTGCACACATGAAGCCGTCATTAGTTAGACAGCAACTGACAACAGCAAGGTCCTGGGTGGTGCAAATTGTTAACATGATCAGCTGCTAACCAAAATGTTAGAGCTTTGAGTCCACCCGGGGTCACCCAAAAGAATAGCCTGGTGATCTATTTCCAAAAATTCAGCCATTAAAACCCTATGGAGCACAGTTCTACTCTGACACACATGAGGTTGCCATGAGTTGGAATCAACTGGTCAGCAACTGGTCAGTGTCATGGTTATTGTCATGGATTGAATTGTGTCCCTCAAAAACATGTGTCATCTTGGCTAGGTCATAATTCTCAATGGTTTGGCTGTTGCCTGATGTGATCACTTCCGTGGTTAGATTTGATATAATGTGATCACCTCCATGATGGGATTGGCTATGAGTAACCAAACAGTTGAAAGGGAGTTTCTTTGGGCATGTGGCCTGTATTGAATATAAGCGGAAGTTCTGACAAGGCTTGTGGGCTTTTGCTTGCTCTGGATCTTGCAGCTGGCTCTTGTTTGTCTGACCTCCAGTTCTTGGGACTTCAGCTAGCAGCTTACCTGCAGTCTTGCCTACCTATCTTGGGATTCGTCAATCTTCACAGCCTGTGAGCAAGAGCCCTGCTCTCTGACCTTATGACCTTGGGATCACCAGCCCCTGTGGCTATGTGACTCAGGAGAAGCCTCTCTCCTGACTCACAGACATGGGATGTTCCAGCTTCTACAATTGTGTGAGCCATTTACTTGATATAAATCTCTCAGTATATATTTATACCATTTAATGGTTTTGCTTCTCTAGAAAACCCAGCCTAAGACATTTTTCATATGACCCAGCAATTTCACTCCCAAGTGTATACCCCAAGGACTTCAAAGCACAGGTTTAAACAGACACAACATGCACACCCGTGTGCACTGTAGCAGTGTCCACAATAGCCAAAAGGTGGAAACAGTCCAAGTGTTCTTTAACAGATGAATGGATAAGCAAAATGTAGTCTGTCCATGCAATGGAATATTATTCAGCCATACAAAGAAACGTAGTCCCAATACATGCTGCAACATGGATGAGCCTTGAAAGAAGTCGGACAGAAAAGGACAAAGAATGTTTGATTCCACTTACATGAAATGTCTAGAATAGGCAAGTGTCTAGGGACAAGTTTATTAGTGGTTACCAGGAGTGGAAGGGGGAGGAAAAGGAGGAGTCATTGCTTGAGGGTCACTGAGTTTCTGTTAAGGGTGATGGAAAACTTTGAAAATGGACAGTGGTGATGTTTGCACAACATGGTGAGCGTAATCAACACCACTGAATGGTACACAAAAAAATGGTTGAAATGGCAAATGTTTTATTATAAATATTTTACCATAATTAATAATAAATAAAGGGAATAAAGACAAAAACCAGCAGAGATATGGCAGCAGCAGAGAACAGGTTTTAGCAGAGAACCAGCAGCAACAGAGAACTGAAAGCAGCAGAGAACCAGCACCAGACAGCACTGGAGCCAACTCATACAGCGAGAGAGCTGAGTGCCTTTGCACAGAAGGCTTTCTGGTGGAGTGGGGTGCCTCCAAGCACTTACCAGTGGAGCTCCAGAGCTTTGGGACACCTGCCACAGCAGGGCAGATATGAGGCCCAAGGACCAAATGGCTAAGGGACCAGGAAACAAAAGCTGAAGAGACAAGGAACACAGTAAGCAGAGCTGCCTCGGTCTCAGAGAATGGAGTCACCAATCAGATGGACTGGGAGAACGGGGCCTCCCAAAGTCAAGGGAGCAGAGTTGCCCTTCCAATGGGCCTGGAAGGTAGAGCTGAAGCCTAGGGTAGAGAGTCCTCCACTCAGAATCTGGAGAGTGTGACCAATGCCAAGTCTGGAGTGCATTGTCTAAATGGTCTCAGAGAACAGAGGATTATTTTCAAGCCTTGAAGGCTAATGTAATGTGTTCTGCTGCCTGGCTTGTTACCTGTTAACCCTTTTTTCCCTCCAATTTCTTCCATTCGTAATGCAAACATACAGTTCGTGCTTGTTCCACCGTTATACTTTGAAACCAGACAACTCGTATTCTAGATTTCACACATAAAGAGGAATTTTTTGGATTTTGAACTTAGAGTTGAATTAAGACTTTTGCTATGATATGATGGGGTGAATATGTTTTACATGTGGCAAGGGCATGATTTTGGGGGGACTAAAGGGTAAAAAAAAATTTTTTTTTTTTTTTTAAAGGGTAGAATTTCATGGATTGAATTGTGTTCTCGAAAAATATGTATCATCTTGGCTAGGCCATATTTCCAGTATCGTGTGACTGTGCACCATTTTGTCATGTGATGTGATTTTCCTATGTGTTGTAAATCCTACCTCTATGATGTTAACAAGACAGGATTAGAGGCAGTTATGTTAGTGAGGCAGGACTCAATCTACGAGATTAAAATGTGTCTAAAGCCAATCTCTTTATAAGGGAGAAGCAAGCAGAGACACATGGGGACTTCATACCACCAGGGAAGTAGTGCCAGGAGCATAGTGTGCTTTTGGATCCAAGCTCCCTGCACTGATAAACTCCTAGACAGTGAAGATTGATGACAAGAAGCTTCCCCTAAAGCTGACAGAGAAAGTCTTCTCCTGGAGCTGGCACCCTGAATTTGGACTTCTAGCCTAAAGGACTGTGAGAGACTAAACCTCCTTTTGTTAGAGCCATTCACTTGTGGTATTTCTGTCATAGCAGCACTAGATAACTAAGACAGTTATATTGGGCCCATCTGGATAATCCATGTTATTCTGTCTATATTAAGGCCAACTGATTAGCAATCTTAAATTCCTCAATCTTAGTTCCCCCTTGCCATGTAGTTTAATATATTCACAGGTTCCAGAGATTAGGACATGAACATTTCTAAGGGTCCATTATTCTGCCTACCACAGGGGCCATCTTAAAATTCTGCTTACTGTACTTGAAACAGCACCAGCTTACCAAAATAGTTGATAAAAAGCAATATTACAACTGGTGAGGAATGGTAGAATTGAACGGCACTATCAATGACTCAAAGGATACAGAAATGGAGTTCCTCATTTTGTTTTTGCTGGTATGTTTTCAGGTGCCATTGAGTTGGTTCTGACTCATAGCGGCCCTGTGCACAACAGAACAAAACACTGCCTGATCCTGAGCCATCCTTACAATCGTTGTTACACTTGAGCTTATTGTTGCAGCCACTGTGTCAGTCCACCTCATCGAAGGTCTTCCTCTTTTCCGCTGACCCTGTACTCTGCCAAGCATGATGTCCTTTTCCAGGGTCTGATCCCTCCTGACAACATGTTCAAAGTATGTAAGAAGCAGTCTTGCCATCCATGCTTCTAAAGAACATTCTGGTTGTACTTCTTCCACAACGGATTTGTTTGTTCTTTTGGCAGTCCATGGTATATTCAATATTCTTCCCCAACACCACAATTCAAAGGTTCCAATTCTTCTTCTGTTTTCCTTATTCATTGCCAAGCTTTCGCATACATATGATGTGATTGAAAATACCATGGCTCGGGTCAGGTGCACCTTAGTCTTCAAGGTGACATCTTTGCTTCTCTACACTTTAAAGAGGTCCTATTCCCTTTTAAATCATCAGTTGTACCTGTAAAAGCACACGGATCATAGTGGGTGGAAGTTGTTGTTTGCCACTGAGTTGACTCTGACTCCTAGTAACCATACTGGACAGAGCAGAACTTCCCCACAGGGTGTCCAAGGCTGTAATCTTTATGAAAGCAGACTTTCACATCTTCCTCTGGAGATCAGCTGATGGGTTTGACCCACCAAACTTTTAGTTAGCAGCCTGGCTGTCAGCTACTGAACCACCGGTGCGCCTTATGATATGATGTCCCTTTTATATGAGGTGGGGGCTGGCCAGGCCAGGAAGACTGACCAGGTGGTGTCACCCCAACCTCAGAGGTGGGAGCTGATTCAATCATTCAGCAGTGAGGCCCCAATAAGGTTCTAGATATGGAAACCCCAGAGGCTTCCATATTGGTGAAAGACAGATGCACGTGGAAGGGTAGCATGTCCCTTTTTGGAGTATGGAAGCTCTGCATTGGGAAGACTTACAGACCTCACCCTATGCATCTCTTCTTTTATATTCTTTTTGCTTTCATAAAATTATGATCGTAAGTATACTGCTTTCCATGAGTTTTGGGAGTCATTCCAGTGAATTATCAAAACCAAAGGAGTAGTAGGAACAGGAGGTGAGGGGCTCTGGGGAACCTAGTGTTTAGGGCTGTCATCCTGAGGGGATAGAGGGAGCCCCTGAATTTTTAGCCAGCAGGTCAGAAGTGTAGGAGATCTGGGAACCCTCACATTTGTGGCTGGCATCTGAAGTCTTGGGCTGACTTGGGAGTCTGGAGAACTATGCCCTTTAATCTGTGAGATCTGACCTAGCTCCAGTGGTTAGGGTCGGAGGAAGAAGTACTCCATGTGCAGTTGAATGGCAACTGCATTGAATACATTTGAATTGGAATTGAATTCCTCCAATTTAGGTGGTGCAGAGAAGTGGAATAGATTGATTTGATTTCCACACAGTGACCAATGATGGGTCTTAATCCCCTTGGGGATGACCCTATTAGGAAAGCTGTCTAAATGAACAGGAGTACTAGCCAAGGGAATGGGAAAACATAGAATCAATGGTAGAGGAGAGAGATGATAAGCATCAGGTATTTCCTCAGGACTCACAGGCAGTGCAGCAGTCCAAGCCACAAAACCTTCTCCAATATATGCCTCCTAGAAATTGTTACCAACTGGACTCCTAAATATGCTGCTCCTGCATGAAGTGAACTAAATGTAGGAAACAAGAGGACCTGAATGGTACAAGTGGTAGACTATAGTGGATCCTCTTAGTACCCCATCCAGATTCCCATCACCAGGCCACTTCACCCATCCACTAGGTGCCTTGTGTATTGCCTACAAATGCTCACAGCTGCCCCATTCTCTGATACTGTTCTTGCCAAAAAGCATCCCTCTCACTCAGGTTACCACTTTGCCACCACCTCCAGCAGCAAATCTTGGCCATTGACTGATTCACGGGGTATATAAAGTCTCAAGATGTAACCAACTCAGTGCTGTCCTATAATATGCCATTCATGACCCAGAGCTCCGGTGAGGCCAGGATGAATCTAGTTTCCATCAGAGACCACATCCTTGTTTAACTTCCTTCCCCCTGCCCTATACTGCTTCCCTCAACTCCCTTCTCCTGAGAGCATTTTCTCAATCACTTTCACAAAAACCCCATCTCAAGCTCTGCTTCTGGAAAACCCAACTTAAGACATTCTTTCTGATCATATTCCTTCTCTTCATCACCCAGAGGTAAACTTTTTTAGGAACATATTGTTTATATGCTTATGCACGTTTACTGTATATGCATATATAGGTAAATAATACATGATATCATTTGACTATTCATATAAATTTAATCATGTTATTTGTATCTTCAACTTTCTTGTTTTAATCTCAGACTTTCTGAGATTTATACACATTTTTATATATTTCTAAAATGTAATCATTTTCAGCCCTTCATTTCACTTCATTTATTAATTTGGGTAATGTCTTGGTTATCTAGTGCTGCTCTACCAGAAATACCACAAGTGGATATCTTCAATGAAGAGAAATTTATTCCTTCACAGTCTAGTAAGCTACAAGTCCAAATTCAGGGCTTCAACTCCAGAGAAAGACTTTCTCTCTCTGTCAGCTCTGGAGGAAGGTCCTTGTCATCAATCTTCCACTGGTCTAGGAGCTTCTCTGCACAAGAGCCTCAGGTCCAAAGGATGTGCTCTGCCCCTGGCACTTCTTTCTTGGTGGTACGAGGTACCCCTGTCATTCTGCTCACTTCTCTCTTTTATATTTCAAAAGAGATTAGCTTAAAGCACTGTCTCATCTTGTAGACCTAGTCAATACATAGCTGCCGTTAATCCATCTCCTTAATATAGTAATGATAGGATTTACAACATATAGGGAAATCACATCAGATGGTAAAATGGTAGACAATCATACAATACTGTGAATCATGACCTAGCAAAGTAGATAGAAATTTGGGAGGGGGGGACACAATCCAATCTATGACAGGTTATTTCAAGGTTTTTAAAAAGTTTTTGTATTACCAAAAGAAATGAAGCTTTGAACATTCTTGTACTTGAGAATATTTATCTAACTTCTACTGTTCCCATGAAAGAAATTGTTAGGTAAAAGTGTATAAGCATCTTCAACCTAATTGCCAAAGTTTTGAAAAAAGTGGTTCAAGTGATTTATGGTACCATAAGCAAAATTAATATATTCTCAATCTTCTACATTCTCACCTATACTGGTTGTAGTTGTTGTTAGCTGCCTTTGAGTTTCCCACAGATTGTGGTGACCCATGTCTTAGAGAGTAGAACTGCTCCATATCTTATATTTTTATGTTTCCTAATTTCTTGAGTGTATAATGTCATCACTGTGGTTTCAAGTTGCATTTCCCTGGTTACTAGTGAGGCAGAGCATGTTTTCATTACTTTATTTGTAATTCTCTGAATATTAATATTTCTGAATACTTTCTTCTAACCTGTGGTTTATTGTCTCATATCTTTTGATATACAGATATTTTAAATTTAGTTTAATTGGTCCATCTGTTTTTTAAGGTTTTTAATTTTAACTTGTTTAGAAAATTCTTTTTGCTCCAAGTTCTTGAACATATTTTCCTAAATTTCCTTCTAAGCTTTAGAGCTCTGTTTCAAAAATGTATACCTCCCAGCACCATTTCTTGAATGCCCATTCTTTCATCCTACTCCGCAATGCCAGTCTTCCGTGTCATTTACTAAGACTCTGTAACTATGTTGACCTGTTTCTCAGTTTCCTATTCTGTTCCATGGATCTCCTTCTATATCTGTGAGTCAACCACACTGTTCTGGTTGCTGTATCCTCTTAAATTTTCTTGATTTTTGGTAAAGCAGCTCTCATCATTTGTTTGTTTGTTTTTACCAAAATTACTCTGGCTATCTTATGCTGTTCCATAATGTTTTAAAAATGTATTTGTTAATTCCCATAAGACCAGACGTAATGGTCTGACTGAGACTAGAAGGACCCCAGTGGTTATGGCCCCCAGACCTTCTGTTGCCCCAGGACAGGAACCATTCCCGAAGCTAACTCTTCAGTCATGGATTGGACTGGACAATGGTTTGGAGAGGGATGCTGGTGAGGAATGAGCTTCTTGGATCAGGTGGACACTTGAGACTATGTTGGCATCTCCTGCCTGGAGGGGAGATGAGAGGGTGGAAGGGGTTAGAAGCTGGCGAAATGGACACAAAAAGAGAGAGCGGAGGGAGAGAGTGGGCTGTCTTATTAGGGGGAGAGTAATTGGGAGTGTGTAGGAAGGTATATATGGGTTTTTGTGTGAGAGACTGACTTGATTTGTAAACTTTCACTTAAAGCACAATAAAAATTATTTTAAAAAATGGATTTGTTGAGTTTAGTTAAAAATTCTATTGAGTTTTTTTATTGAATATATAGAATAATTTGATGAGAATTGGTGTCTGACATCTTTACAATATTAATTCTTTGACACTTGCCATGTATGTGTGTATATATATATACATACCCACACACACACATTTAGTTCCTCTAGATTATTTAATTCTTCTTTTATGTCTTGATAACTAAGACTTATTTTTTTCCCTAAAAATTTTCATGCTTTTTGCTCAGTTGTTTTTGTGTGTCTTCTAAATTTATTCCATTTTAGTAGTCTTTTTGATAACTTATTTTAAAATGATTTTATAAGCTTTTAAAAAAATGTATAGTTGTATGTGAACATACATTCAGGTTGTACTCTAAATCCAAAACAATCATGAGACTGCTAGCATGAGAATGAGGACTCTAATTTGATTTGGTAGCACACACAAACATCGACAACTGAAAGCAATTATTATTATTTACAGATGTAGACAGCAAAGAACAGGAATAGACTATTTATAGATTGCAAATGGTAAACAGTAGCAACAGATTCGAGCTGAACCAGGCCCCTCCATTCCATGAGCACCCACTTAACATTGTAGGAGATTGTGATGGTTAAGGTGTGTCAGCTTGACTGGGCATGATTCGCAGTGGTTTGGCAGTTATGTAATGACATAGTTTGGCAGTTATGTAATGATGTTGTTTGGCAGTTACATAATCATGTAATTTGGCAATTACATAGTGATGTAATTTGGCAGTTATGTAATGAGGTAGTCATCCTTCATGATATGATCTGATGTGATCAGGCAATCACTAGTAAGGAGAATTTCCTCAGGGGTGTGGCCTGCATCCAGTATATATACATGGACATTCTGCAAAGCTTGCTTGCTTCCTGTGAATCTTGCATCTCGCTCGTCACCATCTGACCTCCAGTTCTTGGGATTTGAGTCAGCTGCCTGTCATATTGCCTGCCGATCTTGGAATTCACCAGCCTCTGAGCAGCCTGTAAGCCAGTGGTCTGTCTTACCTACCAATCATGGGATTCACTGGCCTTTTCAGCCTGTAAGCCAGCAGCCTGCTGTCTGGTCTGCTGATCTTGAGTTCATCAGCCCCTGCAGCTACATGAGTCAGAAGTCTCCAGCCTGACATCTGACCCAGAGACTTGGGAAATGTCAGCCTGTACAACCACATGAGCCATTTTCTTGAGATAAATCTCTCTCTCTCCCTCACTCTCTTTCTTTCTCTCTCTCTCTCTATATATACACTTCACTGGTTTGCTTCTCTAGAGAGCCCAGACTAAGAAAGAAAGGAACCCACTTACATTGTAAAGGGGATCCTTTTACCCAACCCAAATTATACATGTCCATTGTCGTGTCACTGGGCAGGCACACAGTGGATTAGATGTTAGTGGGTGTGTGTTTCTCTCTCACAGTAGGTGTGCCTCTCAACAGGTATGTTGGTAGGTCAGTTCGAGGGCAGTGTGGCTATGTTCTCTCTCCTGCTATCTCCCGCTGTTTCTCCCAGTGACTTTTTTTTGGCTGACTATGTGCTTATTGGTTAATCTCTTGACCAGCAGCTTTGGGTCAACCCTGGGCCAGTGCCAGAGTTAGGCCAGGATTACAACAGCTCTAAAGGCAAAATCTGTACAGTATATGCCCAAGCCACTTTGGACAACCTCTGTTTAGGACAGGTCTGCTCTCGGATTTAGGAGAGGCCCCCTCTAACCAAGGGTTACAACTCTCAGCAGAGCTGGAGTTTCTGCTACTGCCAAACCTCTGCAGGCTGGCACAGCCTCACACTGCCACTTTCTCTGCTTGGCAAGCTGCCTACATGGGCCCAGACTGTGACTGCTACCTCTTTCCAGGTTGCTCAGCTCCATTGGTGACCTCCTGTTTGGAGTTTCCCAGCTTCGTTCCATGGGCTGACTTCAACCACCACCACCCCCTTACCGCCACTGTCTATGGGCCTCACTGCTGCTCACGTTGTGCTGGTCTTCTGTGTGGGCTGAGCCCCTCTGGGCCTATTGCCACCAGTTCTGCCACTGTTTCTCTTGGCCTTCAGTGCTATCAACTCAGTGTTACCAAGTCACCGTGGCATCCCTTTCACTCAGGCCTAGGAAGTTCTCAGTGTAGGGATCACAGGTCTAAAAGACACGCTTCTCTCCAGGCTGCTGATGATCAGGAGGTCCCCTCAAAACCTCTGTGATAATGACTTGCTTCTATAGGAAAACTCCTTGTTAATTTTAAGCTGTGGTTTTCCTAGCAGAATAGTAAACTAACCAATCCACTTGAGTGGATTATAAGCCACTTAGACAGATTACACACTGGCCAATCCATTCAATGAGTTGCAAGCTACTTACACAGATAGCAAACCAATCAATCCCCTCGGGTAGACTGCAAACCTACCAATCACTTGACAGATTGTTGCCTAATCAATCTTTTTAAGAGAATTGCCAGCCCAGGACCCAAAAGGCCACATAAGAGAAACCTATTGCACAATGAATTTCTTGGTTCAAAGTTAAAAGTTTCTCTCTGTTCCTCAAACCTTTCTTGCTTTCACCAGGAACACTGAATGTTATAAATTTTTTATATACCTTCAGGAACACATTATGCTTATATATGAAAAAAATATGCATTTACCTTTTATATAAATGAAGGCATACTTTACACAGAAAATATATGTGACTAATTTTTTTTAATGTATTAAAATATTATATTAAACAGTAATAGTAAAATGAACAATCATGCATTAACCACCAGCTTACAAATAACGTTGGAATCCAGTTTATCATTCCCCATATATTTCATTTATCTACTTAATAAACTTTTGGGATCTGCTTTCTACTACCACTCAACATAAGAAAACCCGTATGATGTTTTTTCTCACCAAGACCCTCAATAATAACATACCACTTTCACTGAAATATTCATAGAATTTTTTTCCACAAATATTTACTGTTTTTCTGGGGTAGCTTCTCATGTCTTTCCTATAACCCTGGAAGTTCATGTCCCAGGGCAGTACAGTTCTATTTTGAAGTGGCTGGGTGGACATAGTGAGGTGGATACCATGCTGCAGTGACACTCAGCACCATCTGACACTGGTTGTAAATTGACGTTAATATAATATTAATTTATCCATCTAAGTTCATGGAATGTCTCCCTATAATGCCAGATCATATTCTATGTTCTTCCATGTTTCATTTGTAATTGAATTAAGTGAAAGTCTTGATATTTTATAGTTTTATTTAATTTTTAAAAAGTCCGTGAGCATCAAAGTACAACCTTGAGTATACCCCAACTGAATTTAGAGAACATCTGAAGAATAAATTTGATGACATCAAGGACATTATACATGAAGAAAGCAAACGGTCATTAAAAGACAGGAAAGAAAAAAAAGACCAAAATGGATGTCAGAGGAGACTATGAAACCTGCCCTCGAATAGCTAAATGTAGAATAGCTAAAGTGAATGGAAGAAATGATGAAGTAAAGAGATGAACAGAAGATTTCAAAGGGCCACTTGAGAAGACAAATTCAACTATTATAATGAAGTATACAAAGATCTGAAGTTAGAAAACCAAAAGGGAAGAACATGCTCAGCATTTGTCAAGCTGAAAGAAGTGTGGAAAAAAATTCAGGCCCTGAGTTGCAATATTGAAGCATTCTATGGGCAAAATATTGAAAGACCCAGGAAGCATCAAAAAAAGATGGAAGGAATACACACAGTCTCTGTACCAAAAAGAATTGGTTAACATTCAGCCATTTCAGGAGGTAGCCTATGATCAAGGACTGATGGTATTGAGGGAAGAAGTTCAAGCTTCACTGAAGACATTGGCAAAAAACAAGACTCCAGGAATTGACAGAACTGTTACCGAGATGTTTCAACGAACAAATGCAACACTGGAAGCACTCATTCATCTGTCCCAAGAAATTTGGAAGATTTGACCAACAGATTGGAAGAGATTACATACTTCTGTCCATTCAAAAAAAGAAGGTGATCCAACAGAATGCAGAAATTATCAAACAATATCATTAAGATCACACACAAGTAAAATTATGCTGAAAATAATAAAAAAATAGCTGCCACAGTACATTGACAGGGAACTGCCAGAAAGTCAAGCTGGATTCAGAAGAGGACGTGGAACAACAAATACCATTGCTGATGTCAGATAGATCTTTGCTGAAAGTAGAGAATATTAGAAAGATGTTTACCTGTATTTTATTGACTATGGAAAGACATTTGATTGTGTAGACCATAACAAGTTATGGAAAACATTGCAAAGAATGGGACTTCCAGAACACTTAATTGTGTTCCTGAGGAATCTGTGCATAGAATAAAAGGCAGTCGTTCGAACAGAACAAGGGGATACTGTAAGGTTTAAAATCAGTAAGAGTGTGCAATGGGTTTGTATCCTCTTACTACACTTACTCAGTCTGGATGCTGAGCAAGTGAACTGAGAACCTGGTCTATATGAAGAAGAAAGTGGCATCAGGTGTGGAGGAAGACTCCAGTCATTAACAATCCGCAATAGGCAAACGTTCAACCTTGCTTGCCGAAAGTGAAGGGGACTTGAAGCACTTCCTGCTGAAGACCAAAGACTACAACTTTCAGTACGAATCACACTTCAATATAAAGAAAACAAAAATTCTTGCAACTGGACCAATAAGCAATGTCATAATACAGGGAGAAAAGATTGAAGTTTTCAAGGATTTCATTTTACTGGGATCCACAATCAATATCCATGGGAACAGCAGTCAAGAAATCACACAACATGTTGTATTGGGCATATCTGCTGCAAAAGGCCTCTTTGAATATTGAAAAGCGAAGATGTCACCTTGAGTATTAAGGTGTGCCTGATCCAAGCCATGGTATTTTCAGTTGCCTCATGTACATGTGAAATCTGGACAATGAATAAGGAAGACTGAAAGAATTGATATATTTGAATTATGGTGTTGGTGAAGAATGTTGAATAATACACTGTGGACTGCCAGAAGAACAAACAAAACTGTCTTGAAAGAAATATAGTCAGATTTCTCCTTAGAAATGAGGATAATGTACTGTGAACATGTTATCTGGAAGGACAGTCCCTGGTGAAGGACATCACGCTTGGTAAAGTAGAGGGTTAGTGAAGAAGAGGAAGACCCTCAACTAGATGGATTGACACAGTGGGTGTCACAATAGGTTCAAACACCCAAATAGTTGTGAGGATGGTATAGAACCAGACAGTGTTTCATTTTGTTGGACAAAGGCCCACTGTGAATTGAAATTGACTTAAGGGCACCTAACAGCAACATTTTTATTATAAATAGTGTTTTGTTCTATTATATTTTCTACTTAATAGAAAATATAATTGTTCTTGTAAATTGTTTTTGTTTCCAGAATTAATACATAGTATTACTTTTTTTTTTTTTTTAACTTAGTTCAAATTGTTTGTTGATTTTGTTGACTTTTTCTAGGGATATAATCATCCAATCTGCAAATAGTAAGTTGTATCTCTTCTCTTTCAATTATTATGTCACTGCTTTATGTTTCTTCCCTTTCAAAATAAGCCAGGATTTTCAGTATTCTTTTAAATACTAAAGATGACCATGGGCATCTTTGTCTTAATCCCATCTTAAAGGGAATAAATGCAATAATTTATTTGGGTTTGAGTGTATAAAACCTTTACAAATGTAGGAAGTTCCTTTCTTCTCCTAATACTCTAAGAGTTTTATTTTTAATAAGAAAATAAATGTTTAAATTTATCAAATGGTTTTTTCTATATTGATTGAAAAAATTATACTATTTTTCTCATTTCACATTACAACTAGTAATGCCATTAAATACATCAACTGATTTTAAGATAATGAAAAATTCTTATCTTTTTGTGATAAAGCCTAAATGTTCATTATCAACTATTTTAATGCATTATTAAATTTGTTGAGCCAATAATTTATGATTTTTGCTTTAATATTCCATTAATATATAAGAAGAAGTAGCTGTTGTTTGAAAGTTTGGTAGAACTCACTCAGAAAACCTTCTCAGGTTATAGCTTTGAGAGAGGAAGGCTTCAACGACAATTTCCATTTCTTTATTGCTTATTGATCTGTTCAAGTTCTTTCTTATTGTTCTCAGACAGGAAAGTAACTTACCCAATTTTCTTTTGCCATTTACACTGGCAGAGACAGAAATTTAGCTCAGGTCTTATTGATGCCATAGCTTATGCTCTTAACCAACATGATAAGTATCATGCAATCTTATCTTGTTTAAAATATATCCTCTACAACTGAGGTATGGAGAAGAATTAAGTAGTTAAACATACTGAAAATCATGAACAAAGCAGACGACTATTTTGTTCACCAGAAATATAGATTCAGAGCAGACATGAGGAAAGGAAAAAAAAGAAATAGGAGGGAGGTTTTTATAATAACCCAAGTGCAGATTGAAGAGTATAGAGTACATTATTGTTGATTGGAAAGGAAATAAAAGAAAATGTTCTGGTTGGTAGCCAGAACACAAGAATTTGAATGAAATGTAGAAAAAAAACCCCACAAAACTGAACATTTGAAGTTGAGAAGCGCAGTTTCTTTGGTTATAGAAACAAAACAAGAAAACAAACTTATACTCAAAAAAGAAAGGAAGAACTGGTACAAAATGAATTCAGTTATTCATCCTGCTGATATGAATATCTGTTCTTATGCCCATTCTTGTGTTTCCTCCCTGTGGAGGAGAAGTCATTAGCATAGCATTCCTGGCTTCTTCCCACTCCTTAACTCACTCTTCCAAAAGTAGAAGAAAAATGTTATTGTTGAAGTTTGAGAAGGAAATGGCAAGAAAATTCCTGCTCTCTCCTCCCTCTTTCCTTTGACTTGAGATGCGGTCTAGAGAGTACATGATCTACTCTGTCCTGTCTCCTAGCCATGAGTTCTAGAAGATCAGATTTAATTCCTCAGTGAGCCTCTGCCCCAGGCCAGAGCTTCTTGTGACTGGGGGAGTAAGCCTATCTGATTCTGGGCTTCAATATTACAATTAAGTATAAATCACACTTTCCAAAACAATTTGATGAGTAATAAAGGTTATTTTTGGCTTCTGCATCTATCTATTCTTTTGTCCTATTTCTGAATTAGTTCACAACTCAGAAAAAAAGAAAAGAATGATTTTTTTGACAGCCTCAAACACTAAGTATGGACCAAGACTGATATAAGATGAAATTAACTGGTGTTTAGAGATTTACAATGAAAGCTTGAATGATTTATTTGAAACTGAAGTAAGAATTTGAGAAACATTCACATAGAAGTAAAAGTTTAAATTCTGGGAAAGAATAATGAATACTGAGTTTGAAGACCCAGACTTGAAATTCTTTAAATAGGAAAAAATAGAACGCATATGTCAAGAGAAAGAAACTCGGGGCGGAGCCAAGATGGCAGAAGAGGCAGACACTTCTGGCGAGCCCTCTTTACAACAAAGACCTGAAAAAACAAGTGAAACGAGTATGTTTATGACAACCTAGGAACCCTGAGCATCAAAAGCAAGCTTAGAAAATGAACAGAGGGGCGGGGGAGGAAGAGGTGGTTCAGAAGCGGAGAGGAGTTAGAAGACCTGAATTACAGGGAGCCCTCAGGCACTTTTCCTGGAGCGGCAGCAGCAGGCTGGTATTAGCGTTAGGCTGCAGTTTCCTTAGGGAGAAACAGCCAGCCGTACAGCCTATTCGCACCTCCAGAACAAGAGAAAAATGGCACTCAAGGCAAAAGCTAAGTATTTGCATATATTTTACTGCATCCCCCCACCCCCAAGCCAGCTTCACTGGCTGAATTCCCTGGGCCTCATATAGGCACTGCTGAGCACCTAGAGATATACTCCCAGCCTTAGAGAAGGAAAAAATTTGCAACTGGGGGAAAAGATAATTTGCTAGCTGTACTAACCAGGGGAGTTCAGGACAGAAGTGGCTCCTATCCAGACATAAATGGTCTGTGGACTTTGAGCACATTTCCCTTCTGCACGGATCTGTGTGGGCCTATTTCAGGATAATAGGCCATTGTTGGCAGACTCCAACCATTTCAGTTGTGCAGTGGAGAGGTGGGTGTTTGATGTTTGACACTGCTTTGCCTATTAAATGGGGTCCTCACCTATGCACATCAGAGGCCTAAGGACAAGTGGCTACACTCAGGTCACCCAGTCACCCACGACAAGGGTTCAAGGATAACTGGTACCTCCCAGTCCTAACAACCAAAAACATTGGGTGCCTATGGTCTGTCTGCAGAACCCACTCACCTGCATGATCTAGGGAACAGGGATGCGCTTTTCTCAAAGACACTCAGGGGTCGGTTCTCAGTGCTCTGCCTTGTTCAGAGCTTGACTCCCTGCCACAATCAGATACCGGTACATACACCAATCACCTCTGCCCCTCTGAGACTGTAGGACAGGGCCTGTACCACACACTTGATGATCAGCTACCAGGAAACCTGAGCTGAATTCACACAAGAAAAGTGAATGGACTTCTAGACTGATATACCTGATAACAGCTCTAGCCATCTGGGAACAGGACATCAGAGCTCCAAAGGCCAAAATAATCATGCTAGCTCACTCAAGCAACCAATTTGGGCATTCCAAAACAAAATATATAGCAGGAAGCTACGACACAGTAAGCAAGCATAAACTAATACAATAACTTATACATGGCTCGGAGACAACAGTCAATATCAACTCACATAAAGAAGCAGATGATGACTGCCTCAATAAGGTCTCAAAACAAAGAATCCAGTGATCTTCTAGATGAAAGTGCATTCCTGGAATTACCAGAGGCAGAATACAAAAGTTGAATATGCAGAACCCTTCAAGACATCAGGAAGGAAATGAGGCAATACACAGAAGAAGCCAAGGAACACACAGAGAAAGCAATTGAAGAAATTAGAAAGATTATTCTGGAACATAATGAAAAATTTATTAAGCTGGAAAAATCCATAGACAGAGAGCAATCAGAAATTCAGAGGATTAACAATAAAATTGCAGAAGTAGACAACTCAATAGAAGGAAAGAGGAGGAGAATTAAGCAAGTAGAAGCTGGAATTTTCAAACTTGAAGATAAATCACTTGGCACTAATATATTTGAAGAAAAATAAGATAAAAGAAATCAGATAAAATATAAAAAAAAATAAAATGAAGAAACCTTAAGAATCATGTGGGACTCTATCAACAGAAATAACCTACGAGTGATTGGAGTACCAGAACAGGAAGGGATAACAGAAAATACAGAGAGAATTGTTGAAGATTTGTTGGCTGAAAACTTCCCTGATATCATGAAACATGAGAAGATATATACCCAAGATGCTCATCGAACTCCACGTAAGGTAGATCTTAAAAGAAAGTCACCAGGACATATTATAATCAAACTTGCCAAAGCCAAAGATAAAGCAAGAATTTTAAGAGCAGCGAGGGATAAATGAAAAGTCGCCTACGAAGGAGAGCCAATAAGAATAAGCTCAGACTACTCAGCAGAAACCATGCAGGCAAGAAGCCTAATGGGATGACTTATTTAAAAAAATGAAGGAAAAAAATTGCCAGTCAAGAATCATATACCCAGCAAAACTGTCTCTTAAATATGAAGGTGAAATTAAGACATTTCCAGATAAACAGAAGTTTAGGGACTTGGTCAAAACCAAACCAAAACTACAAGAAATACTAAAGGAAGTTCTTTGGTTAGAAAATCAATAATATCAGGTATCAACCCAAGACTGGAACACTGGGCAGAGCAATAGAAGTCAACCCAGACAGGGAAATCAAAAAAAAAAAAAAAAAGCAAGAGTAAAAAAAAACTCAAAACAGGGAAGTGATGTTATTATATAAAAGAAGACAACATTAAAAGAATAAAGTGGAACTTAAAAATGTAATCATAGATCTTCCATATGGAGAGGAAGATATGGTGATACAAAGAAATAAAAGTTAGTTTTAAATTAAGAAAAATAGGGGTAAATAATAAGGTAACCACAAAGGAGACAAACTATCCTACTCATCAAAATAAAATATGAGAAAAAGAAAGAGACTCAGCAGAAACAAAATCAACAACAAATATGAGGAAAGGACAATATATAAAGATAATGTACTCAGCACATAAAATTAAGTAGGAAAAAGAAACTGTCAGCAACACACAAAAAAGACATCAAAATGATAGCTCTAAATTCATACCTATCCATATTTACCCTGAATGTAAATGGACTAAATGCACCAATAAAGAGACAGAGACTGGCAGAATGGATTAAAAAACATGACCCATCTACATGCTACCTACAAGAGTCATACCGTACACTTAGAGACACAAACAAACTAAAACTCAAAGGATGGGAAAAAATATATCGAGCAAACAACGATCAAAAAAGAGCAGGAGTGGCAATATTAATTTCTGACAAAATAGACTTTAAAGTTAAATCCACCAGAAAGGATAAGGAAGGGCACTATATAATGATTAAGGGTGACAATACACCAAGAAGATATAACCATATTAAGTATTTATGCACCCAATGCCAGGGCTGCAAGATACATAAAACAAACACTATCAGCACTGAAAAGTGAGATAGACAGCTCCACAATAATAGTAGGAGACTTCAACACACCACTTTCGGTGAAGGACAGGACACCCAGAAAGAGGCTCAATAAAGACATGGAAGATCTAAATGCCCCAATCAACCAACTTGACCTCGTAGACATATACAGAACACTCCACCCAACAGCAGCCAAGTATACTTTCTTTTCTAGTGCACATGGAACATTCTTTAGAATAGACTACATATTAGGTCGTAAAACAAACCTTAGCAGTATCCAAAACATTGAAATATTACAAAGCATCTTCTCTGAGCATAAGGCCAAAATGTGGAAATCAGTACCAGAAAAAGCAGGGAAAAGAAATCATACACTTGGAAACTGAACAACAACCCGCTCAGAAAAGACTGGATTATAAATAGAAGACATTAAAGATGGAATAAAGAAATTCATAGAATCCAATAAGAATGAAAACACTTCCTCACAGAACCTTTGGGGCACAGCAAAAGCAGTGCTTAGAGGTCAATTTATATCAATAAATGCACACATCCAAAATGAAGAAAAGGCCAAAATCAAAGAATTATCCCTCCAACTTGAAAAAAGAGAAAGAGAGCATCGAAAGAATCCCTCAGGCACCAGAAGAAAACAAATAATAAACGTTAGAGCAGAATTAAATGAAATAGGGAACGGAAAAACAATTGAAAGAGTTAACAAGAGCAAAAGCTGGTTCTTTGAAAAAAATCGATAAACCATTGACCAAACAGGCAAAAGAAAAACAACAAAGGAAGCAAATAACACAAATAAGAAATGAGATGGGCGATATTACAACAGCCCCAACTGAAATTAAAAGAATCATATCAGATTACTATGAAAAATTGTACTCTAACAAATTTGAGAACCTAGAAGAAATGGATGAATTTCTAGAAACACAGTACCTACGTAAATTAACACAAACAGAGGTAGAAAAACTAAATGAACCCATAACAAGAGATTGAAAAGGTAATCAAAAAACTTCCAACAATAAAAAAAAACCCTGGCCAGGATGACTTTTTTGCAGAGTTCTACCAAACTTTCAGATAATAGTTAACACCACTGCTACTAAAGGTATTTCAGAGCATAGAAAAGGATGGAATAGTCCCAAAATCATTCTATAAAGCCACCATATCTCTGACACAAAAACCAGGTAAAGACACCAAAAATAAAATAAAATTACAGACCTATATCCCTCATGAACTTAGATGCAAAAATCCTCAACAAAATTCTAGCCAATAGAATTCAACAACATATAAAAAAAAAGAAAAAGAAAAAAAAATTCACCATGACCAAGTGGGATTCATACTAAGTATGCAGAGATGGTTCAACATTTGAAAAATAATTAATTTAATCCATCAAATAAGTAAAACAAAAGACAAAAACCACATGATCTTATCAACTGTTGCAGAAAAGGCATTTGACAAAGTTCAACCCTCATTCATGATAAAAACTCTCAGCAAAATAGGAATAGAAGGAAAATTCCTCAACATAATAAAGTGCATCTATACAAAGCCAACAGCCAACATCATCCAAAATGTAGAGATTCTAAAAGCATTCCTCTTGAAATCACGGACCAGACAAGGATGTCCTTTATCACTACTCTTATTCAAAATTGTGCCAGAGGTCCCAGCCAGAGCAATTATGCTAGATAAAGAAATAAAGGACATCCAGATTGGCAAGGAAGAAGTAAAAGTATCTCTATTTGCAGATGACATGATCTTATACACAGAAAACAGTAAAGAATCCTCCAGAAAACTACTGAAACTAATAGAAGAGTTCATCAGAGTATCAGGATACAAGATAAACATACAAAAGTCAGTTGGATTCCGCTACACCAACAAAACAAACATCGAAGAGAAAATCACCAAATCAATACCATTTACAGTAGCCCCCAAGAAGATAAAATACTGAGGAATAAATCTTACCAGAGAGGTAAAAGACCTATATAAAGAAAACTACAAGACACTACTGCAAGAAACTGAAAGAGACCTATATAAGTGGAAAAACATACCTTTTTCATGGATAGGAAGACTTAACATTGTAAAAATGTCTATTCTACCAAAAGCGATCTATAGATACAATATAATTCCAATCCAAATACCAATGACATTTTTTTAATGAGATGGAGAAACAAATCACCAACTTCATATGGAAGGGAAAGAGCCCCTGGTTAAGTAAGCATTACTGAAAAAGAAGAACAAAGTGGAAGGCCTTACTTTACCTGATTTTAGAACCTATTATGCTGTCACAGTAGTCAAAACAGCCTGGTAATGTTACAACGATACATAGACCGATGGAACAAAATTGAGAATCCAGACATAAATCCATCCAATTATGAGCAGCTGATATTTGACAAAGGCCTAAAGTCATTTAAATAGGGAAAACATACTCTCTTTAACAAATGGTGCTAGCATAACTGGCTATCCATCTGCAAAAAAATGAAACAACTCATACTTCACACTATGCACAAAAACTAACTCAAAATAGAAAAAATGCCTAAATATAAAATCTAGAACGATAAAGATCATAGAAGAAAAAATAGGGACAATGATAGGAGCCCTAACAGATGGCATAAACAAGATACAAAACATTACCAACAATCCAGAAGAGAAACTAGATAACTGGGAGTTCCTAAAAATCAAACACCTATGCTCATCCAAAGACTTCACGAAAAGAGTAGAAAGACTACCTACAGACTGGGAAAAAGTTTTTAGCTATGACATTTCCAATCAGCATCTGATCTCTAAAATCTACATGGTACTGCAAAAACTCAACTACAAAAAGACAAATACCACAATTAAAAAATGGGCAAAGGATATGAACAGGCACTTCACTAAAGAAGACATTCATATAGATAACAGACACATGAGGAAATCCTCATGATCATTAGCCATTAGAGAAATGCAAATCAAAACTACTGTGAGATTCATTCTCACTACAGCAAGGCTGGCATTAATCCAAAACACACAAAATAATAAATGTTGGAGAGGTTATGGAGAGACTGGAACACTTATATGCTGCTGGTGGGAATGTAAAACTTGTGGAATCACTTTGGAAATCAATTTGGCGCCTCCCTAGAAATAGAACTATGATACGATCCAGCAATCCCACTCTTTGGAAAATATCCTAGAGAAATAAAAGTCTTTATACAAACAGGTACATCCACACCCATGTTCATTGCAGCACCGTTTACAATAACAAAAAGTTGGAAGCAACCAAAGTGCCCATCAACAGATAAATGGATAAATAAATACGGTATATTCACACGATGGAATACTACACATCGGTAAAGAATAATGGTGACTCCATGAAGCATTTCGTAATACGGAGGAATGTGAAAAGCATTTTGCTGAGTGAAATTAGTCAGTTACAAAAGGACAAATATTGTATAAGACCACTATTATAAGAACTCAAAAAATAGTTCAAACAGAGGAGAAAATATTCTTTGATGGTCATGAGAGTGGGGGGTGGGGGGAGGGATAAGGGTTTTCACTAATTCCATAGCAGGTAAGAATTATTTTAGGTGAAGGGAAAGACAACACACAATACTGGAGAGGTCATCTCAACGGTACTAAACCAAAAGCAAAGAAGTTTCCTGAATAAACTGAATGCTTCAAAGGCCAGAGTAGCAGGGACAGGGGGTAGGGAATATGATTTCAGGAGCCATCTAAGTCAATTGTCATAATAAAATTTTTTAAGAATACATTCTGCATCCCACTTTGGAGAGTGGCGTCTGGGGTCTTACATGCTAGTAAGTGGCCATCTAAGATGCATCAATTTGTCTCAACCCACCTGGAAGGAAGGAGAATGAAGAATGCCAAAGACACAAGTAATTATGAGCCCAAGAGACAGAAAGGGCCACCTAAACCAGAGGCTACATCAGCCTGAGACCAGAAGAACTAGATGGTGCCCAGCAACAACTGATGACTGCCCTGACAGGGAACAAAACAGAGAACCCATGAGGGAGCAGGAGAACAGTCAGATGCAGACCTCAAATTCTCGTAGAAAGACCAGACTTAATGGTCTGACTGAGACTAGAAAGAGTCTGGAGGTCATGGTCTCCAAACTTTCTTGTTAGCCCAAAGCAGGGACCATTCCCAAAGCCAACTCTTCAGACAGGGATTGGACTGGACTATGGGATAGAAAATGATACTGGTGAGGAGTGAGTTTCTTGAATCAAGTAGACACATGAGACTAGGTGGTCAGCTCCTGTCTGGAGGGGAGATGAGAGTACAGAGGGGGTCAGAAGCTGGCCGAATGCACATGAAAATAGAGGGTGGAGAGAAGGAGCGTGCTATCTCATTGGGGGAGAGCAACTAGGAGTATACAGCAAGGTGTATAACAATTTTTGTATGAGAGACTGACTTGATTTGTAAACTTTCACTTACAGCACAATAAAATTAAAAAAAAAAAAAGAAATGATCTATCTCTGCTGGAGCTTAGTAACAGATTCACTCTTAACTCTGAACAATGAGGGAAGGTCTTCACTACAAACCTGAGTATAACTGCGAAGACTCATACTAGTTGTGAATTTTTTGGGACCAAAAACCAGTAATTAGTGGTCACAATCACCTGTAATTTTATAGATCCCAAAGGAAATTTTATGGATCCACGGAAGATTTTCTTTTGTTGCTCTCCAGATTGTTTCCAAAGTTTTTTGTTTTATACAGCTACAACTGTTAATATGATGCTTTTAAGTCTAAATTTTTATTCAGCCAATTGCTTTATCTGAGTCACCGATCCTTAGAAACAGTCAAGCAATTCTAGGTTTTTTCATAAGCTGGTACAATCCAGCTCACTGGTTCTCTTTGTCTTTTTCACACTCTGAAATAGGTCTAGCATAATAACTATGGGACTGACTCATCCTTGTAATTCTGTCATCCCCCATTCTTCAACCACAGCATATTCCCATCATGCATTTTTTCCCCGGAGTCTGAAAAACCTAGGCTCCTTTTCACTGGATAACTGTAGCCCCAATAACCCATGAGTTCCTTTTATAATATATCCACTTCTCTTTAGGAATACTTGCTTATTTGGGGTCTATAGTAGGTTAATATCACCCCTTACAAGCCTTGAGTACAATAACTGAGTAGCCACCACAGATTTCTGGGTTACCGTAATCCATGGCTACCCTGCCTATTCCAGGGCTACTGAATGCTGTGGCCACTCAGTTTGATCCCCAGCTATGAAATGACATGGTAGAAAAAGTGGCTGTCTCAACAATTCTGCCACCTTCCTACAGCCCTCCTATAAACAGCTGCCTATATGAAGGAAACTTTCTTATCACTACAGTAAGCCAGTTAAACACTGCCACTTCCAAAAACACATGGCTGGCAACTACTGTGCAAAAGTTGCATATATACAACTAGGAGAAATATGAAGTAGAGTTTGTACAGAAAAACAATTAACAAAGTAGCAGAACATAATGGAATTTCCAAAGTCTCGTTATTCCACAGAGAGGTATGCTTAGATCAGGTAGAGTTGGATGGAATGTACCATAGCAAATGTTCCAGTGGAGGACAACCTAGCCTCTGAAATGGTCTATATAGTTATAAGGATGAGGAGCAGGGAACACCTCTGTGTCTATGTAACAATACAAGCCCCAATGGAGGAAATGGTCTCAATAGCTGGTAATAATCTGTTCTTCCATTGAGCCAAAAACTGGCTGCTGTTGAGTCAATTCCTATTCATATTGACCCCATGTGTGTCAGAGTAGAACTATGCTTCATAGGGTTTTCAGTGGCTGATTTTTCTGAAGTAGATGGTCAGGGCTTTTTTCTGGGATACCTGTGGGACAGTTCGGACCTCTAAGTTTTTTGTTAACTGTTGAATATATTAACATTTTGCACCACCCAATGACTCTCTCCATTAGGCTAACTCTACTAAATTGCCAGAAGACAGGAGGAGGTGAACTTTCCAGCTATTCCAGATTGTTTCTTCTCATTAAGCTACCTTGGTCTGGATTTTAAAATGGAATCCTCTTAGTCTAAGTTTCAGAACACTGAAACCACATTCCAAAGTAAGGTTTGAGACCAGGATGCAGGGCTTGCAAAAGGTGTTGTCAGAAAAACACTTGTATTCTCTTGGTTGATCTCATAGCTCTGGTCTCTAAAAGTGGTTAGAAAGTTGACATTCAAAGAATATTTATTTTTAAAAAAGTTTTTCAGTAAATTTTACCACTCCAAACCAGTTATACAGAGTTTGCTACCACCTGAACTCAATTCTACTGAAAGGGTTTCAAAAAGATTCAGTAACAAGCTTGCTCACTGCTATTTTTGAAGTAACTATTAATTTTTTTTTTTTTATTAAACTAGTGTCAATCATTCTTTAAAAATCTAGCTGGCCAGAGGAGCTAGCTGACGGTCTGTGTGGTAGTAGAACAAGGGCCACAGTATTATGGGAATTTCATTTCTAGATTTGTCAGGAGAGAAAATGAATGTTTCTTTGGATCACATAAAAAACCCATTGCCGTTGAGTTGATTCCGACTCATAGCGCACCTACAGGACAGGGTAGAACTTCCCCTTAGGGTTTCTAAGGAGCAGCTGCTGGATTCGAACTGTTGACGTTTTGGTTAGCAGCCGTAGCTTTAACCACTGCACCACCAGGCTCCCCTAAATGAATTAAACAGTTGTTTTGGGATCACGTTTGATATTACCCAAGACGGCCAAGTAGAGAAAAGAAAAATACTTAACAAAAAGAAGATGATGTTTACACTAAATACATAGCAATTGGGAAAAAAGTTGGGAACTAGTAGAAATCAAGATGCATTTGCCCTATCAAGAAAATCATTGCTGAGGCAGAGCCAAGTTGGCGGAATAGACAGACGCTGCCGGTGAGCCCTCTTTACAACACAGACCCGAAAAAAACAAGTGAAATGAGTATATTTGTGAAAATCTGAGAACCCTGAGCTTCAAAGGCAAGCTTAGAAAACAAACTGAGGGGCAGGGGGAGGAAGAGGCCGTTCAGAAGCAGCGAGAAGTTACCAGACCTGAATGGCGGGGAGCCCTCAGGCACCATTCCTGGAGCAGCAGCGGCAGGCTGGTACTACCTTTCAGCGGCAGTTTCCTCAGGGAGAAGTGGCCAACCACACAGCCTGCTCACACCTCTGGAACCTAAGGAGAACTGCGCTCACGGCAAAAGCTAAGTACTTGCATGTATTTTAACATCCCCCCCCCCACCCGCAAAGCGGCTTCAGTGGCTGAATTCCCTGGGCCTGAGATAGGCACTGTTGAGCACCTAGAGCCATCCTCACGGCCTTGGGGAATGAGAAAATTTGCATTTGGGGGAAAAGATAATTTGCTAGCTCCACTAAACAGGGGAACTCAGGACAGAAGCAGCTCCTGTCCAGGCATAAACTATCTGTGGACTTTGAGCACATTTCCCTTCTGCATGAACCTGTGTGGGCCAATTTCAGGAGAATAGGTCCTTGCTGGCAGACTCCAGCCATTTCATCTGTGCGGTGGAGTGGTGGGTGTTTGATGTTTAACTTTGCTTTGCCTATTAAACAAGGTCCTCACCTACCCACATCAGGGACCTAAGGACTGGTAGCTCCACTCAGGTCACCCAGCCAACTATGATGGGGTCCAAAAATAACTGGTACCTCCCAGTCCTTACAACCAAATACTTTGGGTGCCCATGGTCCTTCTGCAGAACCCACCCACATGCACACTATAGGGAACAGGGACACGCATTCCTCAGAGACACTCGAAGGTCGGTTCTCAGCCCCCTGCCTTGTTCAGAGCTTGACTCCCTGCTACAATCAGATACCAGTACATACACCAATCACCTCTGCCCCTCTGAGACTGTAAGACAGAGCCTGTACCACACACTTGATGATCAGCTACCAGGAAACCTGAGCTGAATTCATAAAAAAAAGTGAATGGACTCCTAGACTGATACACCTGATAACAGCTCCAGCCATCTGGGAACAGGACATCAGAGCTCCAAAGGTGAAATAATCCAGATAGCTCACTCAAGCAACCCATACGGGTATACCAAAACAAGAAAAAATCAAGAAGCTAGGACACAGTAAGCAAGCATAAACTAATACAATAACTTATGGATGGCTTAGAGACAACAGTCAATATTAAGTCACATAAAGAAACAGACCATGATCACCTCAACAGGCTCTCAAAACAAAGAATCCAGGGATCTTCTAGATGAAAGTACATTCCTGGAATTACCAGAGGCAGAATACAAAGGTTTAATATACAGAACCGTTCAAGACATCAGGAAGGAAATGAGGAAATATGCAGAAAAAGCCAAGGAACACACAGAGAAAGCAATTGAAGAAATTAGAAAGATTATTCAGGAACCTAATGAAAAGTTTAACAAGCTGGAAAAATCCGTAGACAATGAGCAATCAGAAATTCAGAACATTAACAATAAAATTACAGAAGTAGACAACTCAATAGAAAGTCAAAGGAGCAGAATTGAGCAAGTAGAAGCTAGAATTTCTGAACTCGAAGATGAATCACTTGGCACTAATATATTTGAAGAAAAATCGGATAAAATAATTTAAAAAAATGAAGAAACCCTAAGAATCTTGTGGAACTCTATCAACAGAAATAACCTATGAGTGATTGGAGTACCAGAACAGGGAGGGATAACAGAAAATACAGAGAGAATTGTTGAAGATTTGTTGGCAGAAAACTTCCCTGATATCATGAAACATGAGAAGATACCTATCCAAGATGCTTATCGAACTCCACAAAAGGTAGATCTTAAAAGAAAGTCACCAAGACATATTATAATCAAACTTCCCAAAACCAAAGATAAAGAGGGAATTATAAGAGCAGCAGGAGATAAGCGAAAAGTCACCTACAAAGGAGAGCCAAAAAGAATAAGCTAGGACTACTCGGCAGAAACCACATGGGCAAGAAGACAATTGGATGACATATTTTAAAAATTGAAGGAAAAAAAATTGCCTGAGAAGAATCAAATATCCATCATAACTGTCTCTTAAATATGAAGGTGAAATTAAGACATTTCCAGATAAACACAAGCTGAGGGAATTCATAAAAACCAAACCAAAACTACAAGAAATACTAAAGGGAATTCCTTGGTTAGAAAATCAATGATATCAGGTATCAGCCCAAGACTAGAACACTGGGCAGAGCAACCAGAAGTCAACCCAGGCAGGGAAATCAAAAAAGAAAAAAAGCAAGATTATAAAAAAAAAACAGCTCAAAACAGGGTAATAACAATGTTATTATATAAAAGAAGACAACATTAGAATACTAAAGAAGGACTAAGAAATGTAATCATACACCTTCCATATGGAGAGGAAGATACGGCGATACAAAGAAATAAAAGTTAGTTTTAAATTTAGAAAAATAGGGATAAATAATGAGGTAACCACAAAGCAGACAAACTATCCTACTCATCAAAATAAAATACAAGGGAAAAATGCAGACTCAGCAGAAACAAAATCAACAACACCAAATATGAGGAAAGGACACTGTATAACGATAATCTACTCAGCACATAAAATTAAGTGGGAAAAAGAAACTGCCAACAACACACAAAAAAAGACATCAAAATGATAGCACCAAATTCGTACCTATCCATAATTACCCTGAATGTAAATGGACTAAATGCACCAATAAAGAGACAGAGAGTGGCAAAATGGATTAAAAAACAAGATCCGTCTATATGCTGCCTACAAGAGACACACCTTAGACCTAGAGACACAAACAAACTAAAACTCAAAGAATGGAAAAAAATATATCAAGCAAACAACAATCAAAAAAGAGCAGGAGTGGCAATATTAATTTCTGACAAAACAGACTTTAAAGTTAAATCCATCAGAAAGGATAAGGAAGGACACTATATAATGATTAAAAGGGATGATACACCAAGAAGATATAAACATATTAAATACTTATGCACCCAATGACAGGGCTGCAAGATACATAAAACAAACTATCAGCACTGAAAAGTGAGATAGACAGCTCCACAATAATAGTAGGAGACTCAACACACCACTTTTGGTGAAGGAGAGGACATCCAGAAAGAAGTTCAATAAAGACACAGAAGATCTAAATGCCACAATCAACCAATTTGGCCTCATAGACATATACAGAACAATCCATCCAACAGCAGCCAAGTATACTTTCTTTTCTAGTGCACATGGAACATTCTCTAGAATAGACCACCTATTAGGTCATAAAGCAAGCCTTAGCAGAATCCAAAACATTGAAATAGTACAAAACATCTTCTCGGACCATAAGGCCCAAAAAGTGGAAATAAATAACAGGAAAAGCAGGGAAAAGAAATCAAACACTTGGAAACTGAACAATACCCTGCTCAAAAAGACTGGATTATAGAAGACGTTAAGGATGGAATAAAGAAATTCAGAGAATCCAATGAGAATGAAAACACTTCCTATCAGAACCTTTGGGACACAGCAAAAACGGTGCTCAGAAGGTAATTTGTATCAATAAATGCACACATACAAAAAGAAGGGCCCAAATCAAAGAATTACCCTTACAACTTGAACAAACAGAAAGAAAGCAACAAAAGAAACGCACAGGCATCAGAAGAAAACAAATAATAAAAATTAGAACTGAACTAAATGAAATAGAAAAACAAATTAAACCATTAACAAGACCAAAAGCTGGTTTTTTGAAAAAATCAACAAAATTGATAAACCACTGGCCAAACTAACAAAAGAAAAACAGGAGAGGAAGGAAATAACCTGAATAAGAAATGAGAGGGACGATATTACCACAGACCCAACTGAAATTAAAACAATCACATAAGATTACTATGAAAAATTGTAGTCTAAAAAATTTGAAAACATAGAAGAAATGGATGAATTCCTAGAAACACAATACCTACCTAAACTAACACAAACAGAGGTAGAACAAGTAAATACACCCATAACAAAAGAAGAGATTGAAAAGGTAATCAAAAAACTCCCAACAAAAAAAAACCCTGGTCTGGACAGCTTCACTGCAGAGTTCTACCAAACTTTCAGACAAGAGTTAACACCACTACTACTAAAGGTATTTCAGAGCATAGAAAAGGATGGAATACTACCAAACTCATTCTATGAAGCCACCATATCCCTGATACCAAAACCAGGTAAAGACACCACAAGAAAAGAAAATTATAGACCTATATCCCTCATGAATGTAGATGCAAAAATCCTCAACAAAATTCTAGCCAACAGAATTCAACAACATATAAAAAAAATAATTCACTATGACCAAGTGGGATTCATACCAGGTATGCAGGGATGGTTCAACATTAGAAAAACAATTAATGTAATCCACCACATAAATAAAACAAAAGACAAGGATCACATGATTTTATCAATTGATGCAGAAAAGGCATTTGACAAAGTTCAACACCCATTCATGATAAAAACTCTTAGCAAAATAGGAATAGAAGGAAAATTCCTCAACATAATAAAGGGCGTTTATACAAAGCCAATAGCCAACATCATCCTAAATGGAGAGAGCCCTAAAGCATTCCCATTGAGATTGGGAAACAGACAAGGATGCCCTTTATCCCCACTCTTATTCAACATTGTGCTGGAGGTCCTAGCCAGAGCAACTAGGCTAGATAAAGAAATAAAGGGCATCCAGATTGGCAAGGAAGAAGTAAAAGTATCTCTATTTGCAGATGACATGATCTTATACACAGAAAACCCTAAGGAATCCTCAACAAAACTAATGAAACTAATAGAAGAGTTCAGCAGAGTATCGGGATACAGGATAAACATACAAAAATCAGTTGGATTCCTCTACACCAACAAAAAGAACACCCAAGAGGAAATCACCAAATCAATGCCATTTACAGTAGCTCCCAAGAAGATAAAATACTTAGGAACAAATCTTACCCAGAGATGTAAAAGGCTTATACAAAGAAAACTCCAGTACACTTCTGCAAGAAACCAAAAGAGACTTACAAAAGTGGAAAAACATGCCTTGCACATGGATAGGAAGACTTAACGTTATAAAAATGTCTATTCTACCAAAAGCAATCTATGCATTTAATGCAGTTCCAATCCAAATCCCAACGACATTCTTTAATGAGTTGGAGAAACAATCACCAACTTCATATGGACGGGAAACAGGCCCCGGATAAATAAGGCATTACTGAAAAAGGAAAACAAAGTGGGAGGCCTTACTTTACCTGATTTTAGAACCTATTATACTGCCACAGTAGTCAAAACAGCCCGGTACTGGTACAACAACAGATACATGGACCAATGGAACAGAATTGAGAATGCAGACATAAATCCATCCACATACGAGCAGTTGATATTTGACAAAACAGTTAAATGGGAAAAAGACAGTCTTTTTAACAAATGGTGCTGGCATAACTGGATATCCATCTGCAAAAAAGTGAAACAAGACCCATACCTCACTCCATGCACAAAAACAAACTCAAAATGGATCAAAGACCTAAATATAAAATCTAAGACAATAAAGATCATGGAAGAAAAAATAGGACAATGATAGGAGCCCTAATACATGGCATAAACAGTACGCAAAACATTACCAACAATGCAGAAGGGAAACTAGATAACTGGGAGCTCCTAAAAATCAAACACCTATGCTCATCCAAAGACTTCACCAAAAGAGTAAAAAGACTACCTACAGACTGGGAAAAGGTTTTTAGCTATGACATTTCTGATCAGCATCTGATCTCTAAAATCTACACGATACTGCAAAAATTCAATTACAAAAAGACAAATAACCCTATTAAAAAATGGGCAAAATATATGAATAGACACTTCACTAAAGAAGACATTCGGGTAGCTAACAGATATATGAAGGAATGTTCACGATCATTAGTCTTTAGAGAAATGCAAATCAAAACTACAATGAGATTTCATCTCACTCCAACAAGGCTGGCATTAATCCAAAAAACACAAAATAATAAATGTTGAAGAGGCTGTGGAGAGATTGGAACACTTATACACTGCTGGTGGGAATGTCGAATGGTACAACCACTTTGGAAATCAATTTGGCACTTCCTTAAAAAGCTAGAAATAGAACTACCATAGGATCCAGCAATCCCACTCCTTGGAATATATCCTAGAAATAAGAGCCCTTACACAAACAGGTATATGCACACCCATGTTTATTGCAGCACTGTTTACAATAGCAAAAACATGGAAGCAACCAAGGTGTCCATCAACGGATGAATGGATAAATAAATTATGGTATATTCACAGAAGAGAATACTACGCATCCATAAAGAACAGCAAGGAATCTGTGAAACATTTCCTAACATTGAGGAATCTGGAAGGTGTTATGCTGAGTGAAATTAGTCAGTTGCAAAAGGACAAATATTGTGTAAGACCACTATTATAAGAACTTGAGAAATAGTTTAAACTGAGAAGAAAACATTCTTCTGTGGTTATGAGAAGAGGGAGGGAGGGAGGGTAGGAGAGGGGTATTCACTAAGTAGATGGTAGATAAGAACTACTTTAGGTGAAGGGGAAGACAACACACAATACAGGGGAGGTCAGCGCAACTGGACTAAACCAAAAGCATAGAAGTTTCCTGAATAAACTGAATGCTTCAAAGCCCAGTGTAGCAGGGGCAGGGGTTTGGGGACCATGATTTCAGGGGACATCTAAGCCAATTGTCACAATAAAATCTATTAAGAAAACATTCTGCATCTCGCTTTGAAGAGTGGCGTCTGGGGTCTTAAACGCTAGCAAGCAGCCATCTAAGATGCATCAATTGGTCTCAATCCACCTGGATCAAAGGAGAATGAAGAACACCAAGGATACAAGGTAATTATGAGCCTAAGAGACAGAAAGAGCCACATGAACCAGAGACTACATCATCCTGAGAGCAGAACTAGATGGTGCCTGACTACAACCGATGACTGCCCTGACAGGGAATGCAACAGAGAACCCCTGAGGGAGCAGGAGAGCAGTGGGATGCAGACCCCAAATTCTCATGAGATCAGACTTAATGGTCTGACTGAGACTAGAAGGACCCCGGTGGTCACGGCCCCCAGATCTTCTGTTGCCTCAGGACAGGAACCATTCCAGAAGCCAACTCTTCAGACATGGATTGGACTGGACAATGGGTTGGAGAGGGATGCTGGTGAGGAGTGAGCTTCTTGGATCAGATGGACACTTGAGACTATGCTGGCATCTCCTGCCTGGAGGGTAGATGAGGGGTGGAGGGGGTTAGAAGCTGGCGAAATGGACACAAAAAGAGAGAGTGGAGAGAGAGAGCGCGGTGTCTTATTAGGGGGAGAGTAATTGGGAGTATGTAGCAAGGTGTATATAAGTTTTTATGTGAGATACTGACTTGATTTGTAAACTTTCACTTAAAGCACAATAAAAATTATAAAAGAAAGAAAGAAAGAAAACCATTGCTAACCAGTCCCCTGAGTTGGGTGGGTAAAGATAATTTCAAAAAAAAAGTGACAGCGCCTGATGAAAGTGTCTACTATGGTTTGAAGAAAATAATGTCAGCAGAGCAATAGATAGGTACAACTGTTCTTGAATATTTCCTTTTCTCCTTTCTTCCTCACCAACCCCAAGAACCAACAATCATAGCTAATAATAGAGGGTTTGGAATTGGCCAAATAGAGTGAGAAAAGCCTAATCCTGCCAGCCCTGTCTCACTGTAGCTTGGCTTAGCTCAAAGAGTGGAGACTTAAACGAAGTTTGAATACTTGTTACTCTTGCCCTGGACCAGCCATAACAAATCCTCCAACTGGGTCTGTGTTCTCTGAATCTAAGCTACCATAGAACTTTCTAGTATGTAAGATTCACCAGAAAAGCCAAGGTACTCTTTGCTGAACTGAAGCTACAGAATTTTAATTGTCAGTGGGGGGAAAAAAAAAAGGTGTTTTATACTTGTTCACTTTACTGATTACACTAACAAAACTTTTAAAAATAAGTTAAAAAAATTACACCATATTTAGAACTTGCTAATGTCAGAGTCAGCACTTCGATTATCATTTAGTATGTCATTCTTTGCAAAGCATTTGGCTCACTAGCACTTTGGATTCCACTTATTTGTGGAAATTGTTGCATCTCTCCCATCTAACATGATACTTTTAATACTAGATGAGAAAAAAAGGAAATTTAAATCTCAAAGGTAAGATTAAATTTTACATGTATTTATATTTCTGAAGTAAATTGCTATGTAATGTAATTGCCAAGGTTTAAATCATCCCCATGAAACTGACTGTATTTAGACTATGTTCCAGTAGAAAGTAAAAAGGGAAAAAGAAGAACTAACGAGCCATGGTTTAGTAAGGCATCTGTACAATTTTCTCTGTGCATTTCCACTGTCAGTTTGATTAATGGGATGCCTTTAAACATATGTCCTTTTGGATATCTTATATCAAAATAAGTCCATTTCATGTTCTTGCCACCAACATTTCCAGTAGATTTCTTCTAACCTGTCAGAATGACAGAGAAGTTTCTGTAGTCAGCCTTATAGAGAGCTCATTACGGTTTCAAACCAGTGCCATTGCCCTCACGGTCCCTTAACCGGAGAACTTCTGAAGTGTCATGGCATTTCCACACCTATGCTGAGTAACGGTATCACTTCTGGACTCAAAGTAAAACTACACATCACTAGCCAAGGTCAAATACTGATTTTTGTAAACATTTATGATAATCTCCTGAATTGATAGTAAAACAATTTCTAAGAATATCTTAAATGCATCATGTGGGCTTTTAAAGACTCCTCCTTTAATATCCGTAATTTATTTTCATATCTCTTGTGTGTTTGTCTAGCAATAGTAGAATAATAGACCTTCTAAAATTAATTTAACTGAGCTTGAAGAATATCTTTTGATTGAAAGTTTGAATGAAGTACCATCAACACAATATGTAATTGCAATGAATGAGCTCCAGTTCTTATTTCGGAAAGTCTCGATAAAACATGTAAATGTTCATGTCATTTCCTCCCTGAAGCCATTCATCTAGACCAGAAGGTTTAACCATCTCCCCTAAAATAATTTCTTCCAGTCACATATTTGTAAAAAATCCATGTGTGTGTTTATGAAGAAGAGTTCAACCTGTCAGTAGAAGGACCTAACAAAGTTGTCAGTAAAATGATCTAACAAATTCTGACATGTCAGACAAAGCTATGTGATAATACTCCTAGGTAAATTACATAATATTTTAAACAGCCTTAGAAGTTAAATGATTCTACAATATGGAAGAGTTTAGAGTCAGAGGAGGCATTTACATCTTTTAAGAGATGGTGCAATGTATAATCCAATCAAGCGAGCAACTTGGGTGAGAGTTGCCAACTGAGAAGATTTAAGTTTAGGATTTTTTAGCCCATGACATTATGACTCGAAAAAGGAACTCAGTGTAATAGGGAACTAAGAATTATCTATGGATATCTGTAGTTTAGATTTCCCACCAGGCTGAAATTTTCTGGTGGTACATAATTTATCTGGATTGATACTGGTCCTTTTTATTATATGTTTATCTTTCAACTCTGGGGGGAAAAAATCGACTAACTACAGTAAGGTTTAAAACAATCAAATAATAAATGTTAATGGTTTGCATTAAGAAGAAAAATGTTCTCTTTTCTTACATATATTTTATGTATTTGAATATATTTTAAATAATTTGACCTGTCGTTGTTGTTAGTTTCTGTTCAGTTCATTCCAACTCATGGCGACCCAGGTGTGCAGAATAGAACTGCTCGATCGTTTTCAAGTCTGTAGTCTTTTGGAAGCAGATCACCAGGCCTGTCTTCTGAGGCACCTCTGGGTGAGTTCAAACCACCAACTTTCAGCTAATAGTCAAGCACTTAACCATTCACACCACCCAGGACTCCTATTGGAGTGTTAATCTAGAATTTACAAAATAATAAAACCATGACTTTCATGTAAATATAAAAGGAACTCCGTCAAAAATTTTATTTAATGTATTGATTATTGAGGGGACCAGTAAGATATTAAAACTGTTTCAAATAAGAATTTGGCTTGCAGAGATTTATATTTTTTCTACTAGAAATATATTTGTGTTGTCATCAGGAGGAAGCACGTTTATGTCCATAATCTGCAATCTTTGCATTGTTATCAGTGTTCTACCCAGCAGAACTGCAGAAGAAAGGCCTGACAATTCGCTTCTGTAAAGACTCTAGCCAAGAAAATTCTATGGAGCAGTTCTAATTTGGTAACACCTGAGATCCCTGTGATTTGGAAACAACACGATTGCAACAGGTTTTTATTTTTTTATATATATCAAGTTGTAAAATTGCCAACAACAGTGCACCCACTACAGGATCAAATAATGCCCAGACAATACAGCAGACAATGCCCATTACTCCACACTCAACACTTCATTTTCCCCCTTTCCGAACCTTTGGCAAGTTTCCCTGACAAGTGCTCTGTTGTTGTTAGATGCCATCGAGTCTGTTCGGACTAATAGCGACCCTGTGTAAAAGAAGAATCACCGTCCGGTCTTGTGCCACCCTCACAGTTGTTATTATGGGTTAGCCCGTTGTGGCATCCTCTGTGTCAATCCATCTCATTGGCAGCCTTCCTCTTTGTCATTGTCTTTCTGCTTTACCGATCATGATGTCCTTCTCCAGCGACTGGTCCAACCTTACAGCATGTCCAAACTAGGTGAGAAAAGGTCTTGCTCTTCTCCCTTATAGGGAGTATTCTGGCTCTACTTCTTCCAAGACAGATTTGTTGTTCTTCTGGCAGTCCATGTATATTCATCATTCTTCTCCAGCAGCATAAATCAAATGCAGCAATTCTTCTTTGGTCTTCTTTAATCATTGTCCAGCTTTCACACGCGTACGAGGCAACTGAAAATACCATGGTTTGGGTCAGGCACACCTTAGTCCTCAAAGTGACATCTTTGCTCTTTAACACTTTAAAGAGGTCTTTTGCCGCAGTTTTGCCAAATGTAATATGTCCTTTGATTTCTTGATTGCTGTTTCCATGGGTGGTGATCGTGGATCCAAGAAAAACGGAATCCTTGACAACATCAATCTTTTCTCCGTTTATCATGATATTTCTTATTGGTCCAGTTGTGAGGATTTTTGCTTTATTTATGTTGAGGTGTAATCCATACTGAAGGCTGTAGTCTTTGAACTTCATCAGTAAGCTCTTCAAGTCCTTCATTTTCAGCAGGCAGTGTTGTGTCATCTGCATAACGCAGGTTGTTAATGAGTCTTCCTCCAATCCTGATGCCCTGTTCTTCTTCATAGTCCAGTTTCTCAAATTACTTTCTCAGCATACAGATTGAATAGGTATAGTGAAAGAATACAACCCTGACGCACACCTTTCCTGACTTTAAACCACGCAGAGTCTCCTTGTTCTGCTGGAACGACTGCCTCTTGATCTAGGTACAGGTTCCTCATAAGAACAATTAAGTGTTCTGGAATTTCCATTCACAGTCAAATGCCTTTGCATAGTCAATAAAACACAGGTAAACATCTTTCTGGTATTCTCTGCTTTCAGCCAGGAGCCATCTGACATCAGCAATGATATCCCTGGTTCCATGTCTTCTTCTGGATCCAGCTTGAATTTCTGGCAGTTCTCTGTCAATGTACTGCTGAAACCATACTATATTACTTGTGTGTGATATTAATGACTTTGTTGGATAATTTCTGCATTCCATTGGATCACATTTCTTTGGAATGGGTACAACTGTGGATCTCTTCCTGTTAGTTGGCCAGGTAGCTGTTTTACAAACTTCTTGGAAGTAAATTTCTTTTTTTAATATATAGATATTATTGTGATTTAGACAAAGCTTTACCGAACAAATTAGTTTCCCATTAAACAATGCAGGTATTGTTTTGTGACATTGTTTTCCACCCCACAACATGTCAACACTCTCCCTTTCTTGAACTAGGGTTCCCCCTTACCAGCTTTATTGTCTTCTGCTGCCTTCTCATTCTTTCTCCTGGGCTGTTGTGTCCGTTTAGTCTCGTTTTGTTTTATGGGCCTGTTTAATCTTTGACTGAAGGCTTAACCTCAAAAATGACTTTAGTACTGGGTTAAAAAGGGGTACGGGAGCGATACTCTCAGGGCTTCTCCAATCTCTGTCAGACCAGTAAGTCTGGTCTTTTTGTGTGTGTGTGTGTGTGAGTTGGAATTTTGTTTTACGTTTTTTCTCCAGCTCTGTCTGGGACCCTCTATTGTCACCCCTGTCCAGGCAGTCAGTGGTGGTAGCTGGGCACCATCTAGTAGTGCTGCACTCAGTCTTGTAGAGGCTGTAGTACTTGGGGTCCATTAGTCATTTGGACTAATCTTTCCCTTGTGTCTTTGTTTTTCCTCATTCTCCCTTACTCCAGACTCGTGAGACCAGTGGAATATCTTAGATGTCCACTCACAAGCTTTGAAGACCCCAGGTGATACCAGTGTAGAACGTAGAACATTTTCTTTATAAACTATGTTAGGCCAGCCGAACTAGATGTTCCCCAAGACCATGGCCCCCACAACTCTCAGCCTAGTAATTCGGTCCCTCAGAGAGTTTGAATGTGTCTATGGAACTACCATGACCTTGTCTTGTACAAGTTGTGCTGGCTTCCTCAGTATTGTGTACTGTCTTACCCTTCACCAAAGTTTCTACTTATCTATTGTTTATCTGGAAGCTCTGGTGGCTTAGCGGTTAAGTGCTGCGGCTGCTAACCAAAAGGTCAGCAGTTCAAATCCACCAGGTGCTCCTTGGAAACTCTATGGGGCAGTTCTACTCTGCTCTATAGGGTTGCTATGAGTTGGAATTGACTCGCTGGCAGTGGGTTTGTTTTTTTTTTTGATTGTCTATTTACTGTTTTCCATCCCTTCCCCCCCTGCCTTTGTAACATCAAAGATTGTTTCTTTTTGTATGTAAACCTTTTCAGAAATTTTTATAGTTGTGGTCTCATACAACATTTGTCGTTTTGTGATTGACTTATTTCACTCAACGTAATGCCCTCCAGATTCATCCATGTTGTGAGATGCTTCACAGATTCATCATTGCCCTTTATCGTTGTATAGTATTTCATTATGTGCATGTACTATAGTTTGTTTATACATTCATCTGTTGATGGGCGTCTAGATTTTTCCCATGTTTTTGCTATTGTGAACAGTGCTGCAATGAACATGGGTGTGCATATATCTATTCATGTGACACCTTTTATTTCTCTAGGATATATTCCTAGTAGAGGAATTACTGAATTGTATGGTATTTCTATTTCTATATTTGTAAGGAAGTGCCATATCATTTTCCAAAATGGTTGTGCCATTTTGCATTCCCAACAGCAGTGCATAAGAGTTCCAATCTCCACACAGCCTTTCCAACGTTTGTTGTTTTCTGTTTTTCTGATTTGTGCCAGTAAAGTAGGGGTGAGATGGTATTTCATTGTGGCTTTGATTTGCACTTCTCTAATGGCTCGTGATAGTGAGTATTTCTTCATGTGTCTGTTAGCTGCTTGAATATCTTCTTTGGTGAAGTGTCTGTTCATATCCTTTGCCCATTTTTCAATTGGATTACTTGTGTTGTAGAGGTGTTGGATTTTCCTACCAATTTTAGAGATAGGGCCTTTGTTGAATTTGTCATAGCCAAATTTTTTCCTAGTGTGTAGGTTCTTTTCTTACTCTCTTGGTGAACCCTTTCGATGAGCATAAGTATTTAATTTTTAGAAGATCCCAGTTATCTAGCTTATCTTCTAGAGCTTGTGGGTTCATAATTATGGTTTGTATCCTGTTAATGCCATGTATTAGGGCCTCTAGCATTGATTCTATTTTTATTTCTATGATCTTTATAGTTTTTGGCTTTATATTTAGGTCTTTGATTCATTTTGAATTAGTTTTTGTGTATAGTGTGAGGTATGGGTCCTGTTCCAGTGTTTTACAAATGAACAGCCAGTTTTGCAAGCACCATTTCTTAAAGAGGCTGCCTTTTCCCCCACGTGATGGACTTTGGGCCTTTGTCAAAGATTGGGTGGATGGATTTACATCTGAGTTCTCAGTTCTGTTCCATTTGTCAATGTATCTGTCGTTGTACCAGTACCAGGCTATTCTGACTACCATCTCTGTATAGTAGGTTCTGAGATCAGGTAGTATGAGTCCTCCTACTTCATTCTCCTTCTTCAACAGTGCTTTGCTTATCCAGGGGCCCTTTCCTTTTCCCTGTAAAGTTAATGATTAGTTTTTCCATATCTTTAAAGAATGGTTGTTGGTATTTGGATCAGGATTGCACTGTATTTGTAGATTGTTTTGGATAAAATTGACATTTTGACAATGTTGAGTTTACCTATCCGCAAGCATGGTATGTTTTTCCATTCATGTAAGTCTCTTTTGGTTTATTGTTTTGTAGTTTTCTTTGTATAGGTCCTTTACGTCACTGGTTAGATTTACTCCCAAGTATTTTATTTTTTTAGGGGCTATTATAAAGGGTATTGCTTTTCTGATTTCCTTTTGTCATTCTCTTTACTGTTGTGTAGGAATCCAACTGATTTTTGTATGTATCCTGCTACTCTGCTGAATCTATTAGTTCTGGTAGTTTTCTTGTGGAATTTTTGGATTTTCTATGTATAGTATCATATCATCCACAAATAGTGACAGTTTTACTTTTCCATTACCAATTTGGATGCTTTTTTTTTTTTTTTTACCTTATCGCTGGAGCTAGGACTTCCAGCACAATGTTAAATAGAAGTGGTGGTAAAGGGCACGCTTGTTTTGTTCCCGTTCTCAGGGGAAATGTTTCCAGCCTCTCTGCATTAAGAAAGATGTTGGCTGTTGGGTTTGTATAAATGCCAGTTATTACATTGAGAAATTTCCCTTCAATACCATTGAGATTTTTTATCAAGAATGGGTGATGGACTTTATCAAATGTCTTTTCTGCGTCAATTGAGATGATCTTGTGATTCTTTTATTTTATTATTTGTGTGGTGGATTACGCGGATTGATTTTCTAATATTGAATCCTCTTTGCATACCTGGTATTAATCCCACTTGGTCATGGTGAATTTTTTTTTTTTGATACAATGCTGAATTCTATCAGCCAGAATTTTTGCATCTATATTCATGAGAGATATTGCTCTGTAATTTTTGCTTTTTGTGGTATCTTTGTCTGATTTTGGTATCAGGTTATGCTGGCTTCATAGAACGGATTTGGAAGTATCCCTTCCTTTTCTTTGTTCTGATATAGTTTGAGCACTACTGGTGTAATCTCTCCTCTGACTGTTTAGCAGAATTCTCCAGTGAAGCCATCTGGGACAGGGCTCTTTTTTTCATGTCATTGGGAATTTTTTTTTTTTTTTAACTTTTTCATTCTCTTCTCTTGTTATGGGCCTCTTCAGAGTTTCAACTTCAGTTTGTGTTAATTTGGGTAGGTAGTGCATTTCTAGAAATTTGTCCATTTCCTCTAGGTTTTCAAATCTGTTGGAGTATAGTTTTTCATGGTACTCTGTTATGATCCTTTTTATTTCAGTTGGATCTGTTGTAATGTCTCCCATTTCATTTCTTATTTGGGTTTTTTCAGTCCTCTTTTGTCTTTCGTCACTTTGGCCAGTGGTTTGTCGATTTTGTTGATCCTTCCAAAGAACCAATTTTGGTTTTGTTGATCCTTTCTATTGTTTTTCTAATCTCTATTTCATTTATTTCTGATCTGATCTTTATTATTCCCTTTCTTCTGGTGGCTGTGGGCTTCATTTGCTGTTCTCTTTTTATTTGTTTTACTTGGGTAGTGAGTATTTTGATTTTGTCCTTTTCTTCTTTTTGGATGTGTGCATCTATTGCTATAAATTGACCTCTGAGAGCTGCTTTTGCTGTATCCCAAAAGTTTTGGTATGCTGTGTTTTCATTCTCATTTGATTCTAGAAATTTTTTATTCTATCTTTGATTTCTTCTATTACCCAGTGGTTTTTAAACAGGGTTTTATTCAGTTTCCATGTAACCAATTTTTTATCCTTGCTCTTCTTGTTAATTTCTACTTTGATGGCGTTGTGATGGGAGAAGTTACTTTATATTATCCCAGTGTTTTGGATTTTGTTGATGGTTACTTTGTGGGCTAAGATGTGGTTTATTCTGGAGAACGTTCCATGTGCATTGGGTTAGGATGTGTACTTTGCAGCTGTTGGGTGGTTTTCTATATATGTCTATGAGATCAAGTTGCCTGACTGTGGCCTTTAGATATTCTGTATCTTTGTTGAGTTTCTTTCTAGATGTTCTTTACTTTATCAAGAGTGATGCATTGATGTCTCCTACTATTATTAATCATCCATTTCTCTTTTCAATGCTGTTAGAATTAGAATTTGTTTTACATATTTTGGGACCCTGTCATTGGGCACATAGATATTTATTACAGTCATGTCTTCACAATGGGTTGTGCCTTTAATCATTATATAATGCCCTTCTTTGTCCTTCATGGTATATTTTGTTTTAAAATCCATTTTATCTGAGATTATTATTACCATTCATGCTGTTTTCTGGTAGCTGTTTACTTCACATATTTTTTCCATTCTTTGATTTTTAATCAAGTTATGTCTCTGCTTCTAAGTTGTGTCTCTTGTAGACAGCATATTGATGTTTTTTTTTTTTTTTTTAATCCATTCTGTCACTCTCTGTCTCTTTATGGGTGCATTCAGGTTATTTACATTCACTGTAATTATTGATAGGTGTGAATTTATTGCTGTCAAATTTTGTAGTGCTTTTCTTTGTAGTGCTGACATTTCATTTGTTCCTTTTACTCTGTGCTGGATTTCTTTGTTTACAGCTTTTTTGTTTGTTTTTTTTTATTTTTGTAGATTTTGTGTTTAATGAGACTTAATGTTTTCTGTTTATGCTGATGAATAAGCTTGTTAACTTTCTTTGAGGTTACCTTGAAATTTACCCTTATCTTCCTAAGTTTGAATCAGTCTTTTATTATTTGGTATTGTGTTGACTTCCTCTGCATTTGAAAAACCTATACCTACACTGGCTATTCCCTTTTATTATTCTGACTTTGTTGTCATTTACAGATTAACCTCTCTGGTGTCTGTTGTAAATCATTTAGTTTTGTTTTATCCTTGAGAGTTCATTACCTAGATTGGTATCTGGCTGATGTCATTTCATCCTAGATTCAGGCTGTCATCTGATGTTGGTTCTCAAACCAAAGGACTCCTTTTAATAATTCTTATAAATTTGGTTTAGTTTTAACATAGTCCCTTAATTTCTGTTTATCTGAAAATGTCCTAATTTCATCATCATATTTGAGTGACAATTGTGCAGGCTATATTATTCTTTGTTGACAATTTTTTTTCTTTCAAGGTTTTACGTATTTCATCCCATTGCCTTCTTGCCTGAGTGGTTGCTGCCAAGTAATCAGAATCTAGTCTTATTGTTTCTCCTCTGTATGTGAGTTTTTGTTTTTCACTAGCTGCTTTTAGGATTCTTTCTTTTATTTTAGTGAGTGTGATTACGATATGCCTTGATTTTCTTTTGGGACTATCCTATATGGGGTTCACTGAGCTTCTTGAATTGTCAGCTTTTTATCTTTCAAAATATTAGGAAAGTTATCTTTCAGCAATTCTTCAGTGGTCCCCTCTGTGTTTTCCTTTTTCTCCCCCTCTTCTGGAACTCCCATAACTCAGAAATATATATATATATATGTTTTTTGATTGCATTCCACACTGTTCTCAGGGTTTCTCCATTTCTCTTCATTCTTTTCTCTGATTTTTCCTCAAGCAAAGTGATATCGAAGAATTTGTCTTCAATTTCACTGATCCTAACTTCAGTTGTTACAACCCTGCTCCTCAAACTTCTATGACACTGTCCATTTCTGAAATTGTGTTTATCTTTTGGATTTCTAATTGTTGTTTTTGTATGATTTCTGGTTATGCGTTTATGTTGACATTTTCCTCCTGTATTATTTTCCTGAATTCTTCCATTGTTTTGTCTATATTTTTCATGATTTTGTCTGTATTTTCCATGGTTTTGTCTATTTTTTTACTCATTCTTGTCTGCTTTTGTCCTTCGTCTCTTGGATAGCCCTGAATATTAGGTAATTTGAATTCCCTGTCAGGTAGTTCCAGTGCCTTTTCTTCTACTGGAAGATCATCTGGTATTTTATTTTGGATGCCTACTGGAACCATCCTGTCTTTTTTTTTTTTTTATGTTTTGATATTGTCTGTTGTCTTTAGGACATTCAGTAATTATTTTCTTCATTTATTGATTATAGGTTTGTTTCCTTCATCATGCTTTTTTGTTTTATTTGATTGTTTCTAACCAGGCCAGTTTGTGTCCTTTGTTGTTTGCTCATTCGTGGACATGATACCTCTCATCACCTTGTCCAATGGGCAGGCCCGGTTGTTCAGTTATGGTGCAGCAGGGCAGGTCCAGCAGAGGACAAGGGGCTGAGATGGGTCACCTGCAGCATGTACTGGGGCTGACAGGGTAGGGCTGGGGGGACAGTGCAGAGCAGGTTATGGTAGACTGAGCCTTTGCCACTCAGGGGTGCGATGCTTAGTGCATGATGCATTTATGCAGGAGGGAGGGGTGAGGATGTGATATGTGGAGCTAAGCAGGTGTGGAAAAGGAGAGAAAGAGGAGCAAGAAACAGAAGCCAAAAAAAGGTGCGGAGGGAGCCTGCCGTTGGAGTGGCATTGACCTAGGGAAGCCATGTGCCAGTGGCTTTCTAGCCAGGTGATGTGGCACAGCCTGTCAAGAAGGGGAACGTGCAGCTACATGGTTGGAAGAAAGGAAAGGGAAGAAGTTAGAGAGGGACAAGAAACTGAGCAATTAAAAAAAAAAGATGCCATGTGATTGGGAAGAAAGAAAGGAAGGAAGGTAGAAAGAGACAAGGAACTGAGAAAAAAAAGGAAAAAAAAATGCCCCAAGAAGCCTACTGAAATCAGGTCCCCAGCCTAGCGATGCTGCACAGCCCATCAAGAAAGAGCAAAGGTGGCACATGGTTCCAGACGTTCAGAAAAAGGCTAAGAAAAGAAGATAGAAAGAGTCAAGGAACTGAGAAAAGAAAAAAACAAACAAAAAAAAATCCTCAAGGGAGCCCACCAACATTGCAACTTCGATCGGGGAAGTGGCTTCCCATCCAAGCAGCCCTGCACAGCCCATCTGGAAGGAGTGGAGATGACACACAGTGCCAGGTATTCAGGAGAAAGAAAAGAAGGGAGGTAGAGAGAGAGAAGAAACCATGAAACAAGGAAAAAACAAAAAAAGAAAAAAAATGCCCCCAAGAAGACTACCAGTGTTGTAGCAAAGACCAAGGATGTTGCTGATCCCCAGCCAAGCAGCACTGCACAACCCTTCAAGAAGGAGTGGAGATGGCATATGGAGCCAGGTATTTGAGAGAAAGGAAAGGAAGGAGGTGAGAGAGAGAGAGAAGAAACTAGAATAAGCTAAAAGAAAAAAAAAAGCAATAACAGCAACCAAAAAATGGCACTGAAGGAGAGGGTCAGTGCAGCCAGGGTGAATCCAAGCAACAAGGAGCCAGTGCCTCCTTGGGTGAGCTACAGTGTCCCACTGGAAAGCTGTGGAGGCACAGCAGAGGGAAGAAGGGTGGGGGTTGCTAAAGCATGCAATGGTGGTTACCAGGTGCTCTGCTTTCTGCTAGGAGCCCCACAAAGCTGCCTTCCTGTACTCCCTGTCCACTGTTTTTGGTGGCTGAGGGGTCCAAGATGACAAATCTGTACCGCATTAGCTGGTAGGGCATCTGCACTCTGTAGCTCTCCTTGCTTTCTGTTTTCTGTCAGCTTCTTATTCCATTCAGCGCTTGGTTGAGTTCTTTATCCCTTCATTTGAAGCTTATGGTTCCAGGATTGACATTTGTCTCTGTTTTACTTAGCTTTTTGAGTCTTTGCTGTAGAGGGACAGCATGGTGCTTCTGTCTATACCACCATGTCGGCTCCATCCCTTGGAAGTAAAATTCTTGATGAAGTAAAAAAGCTAACCAAACGATTTCAAAGGTCAGCTCGAGAATACAAAGTATTATAATGAAACGTGCAAAGACCTGAAGTTAGAAAACCAGAAGGGAAGAACACCCTCAACATTTCTCAAGCTGAAAGAACTGAAGAAAAAATTCAAGCATCTAGTTGCAATATTGAAAGATTCTTTAGGCAAAATATTGAATGCCACAGGAAGCATCAAAAGAAGATGGATGGAATACACAGAGTCAGTGTACCAAAGTGTATTGGTCAATGTTCAACCTTTTGGGGAGATAGCATATGATTAATAACTGATGGTACTGAAGGAAAAAGTCAAAGCTGCCCTGAAGTCCCTGATAAGTGTTAGAGTTCTGTAATTACTTGACAGCAACTATGGACCACAACTGAAAGTTAAAATATATGTTTAGATTCATGATTATGCATTTTAAAAGTATATACTCAATATTGAAACATTGAAAAGACTTTATTCATTTTATGTTTAATTTATTAGATACATAAGTATTATTTAAGTACTCAGAAATTTTAGTTTAAATTAAAAAAAATTGAACTACTTAGCAATGTAAAATGTATAAATGCAGTTTAAAATATTGGAAAGCTTTTAAATAAGCATAACCCATTTAAACTGGAGCCAGGCACTATTCCATGACCAAGTGAAAGTGATTACAAAATCTGCAGGTTTATAAAGCAGAAAAAATGTTTTTATGCTGAGCTTAAAAGCCTACAAAAGAAGTGTCTTAAAATTTAACTTTATTTAGCTGTATATTAAACAAATATTTGTTTGTCATATCTGCATATAAAATTCCACCAAAAACTCAACATATATGCAAACATACCCTATCATGTTTAACACTTAACACAAGCTTCTCATTTTGCTGTTACTGTCTTTTTCATGGTAATTAAAATACCACACATTGAGGAAGTCAAACATCAACAACGTACCACTACTTTAATGTCTCATACTAAATTGTTTTTGTTTTTTAAATAGTTTATAAAGAAATTAAAGCTGCTTTATTTTAGGGTAAAAATTTAAACCACTGTAAATGGGCGCAAAGCAATGTGTAGTATATTGCACAGAATAAATGATCAGTAAACATTTAATTGGAGTCCCTGGGTGGCAGAAATGGTTATGTTCTTGGGTACTAACTAAAACATTGGTGGCTGGAATTTACCCCGAGGCACCTCTAAAGAAAGGCCTGATGATCTACTTCTGAAAAACCAGACATTTAAAACTCTACGGAGCACAGTTCTGCTCTGACACACTCAGGATCTCCATATGTTAGAATGGCAACTTTTTTTTTTTTTTGACATTGAATTGGATTTTTGAGTACACTAGGAGTTAGTTTTATATGATTTCTGAATTCATTTTCTCTCCAAAATGTTTCTTTAGTCAATTACTTTCTTAAGTAAACTAAAGAATAAACTAGTTTCCTGCATTAGTGAAAGGAAAGAAAATTTGGACACCTAGAATACAATGTGTATGCTCCAAATGCGTTTCAATGTACATGTATGTATACTGAATGGGATAAGGAAGAACAGAGGCTCATTTGCCTAATTGGTGAGAATGTTCTAATCTGTTCTCTTTATTCAGATGCAAAAGTAATACCTTACTTCTCTAACTAGCCTTAATTTTATATACCTGCATGCATGGGTACATATATAGGTGTATTTGTATTTCTATGTAATAACAAAGTTCACTTTTTGTCCCTTCAAAATGTTGCCTTTTTTCATTTTATATTTTGGCTTTTTTCATGTCATAGTTTCTCCTAGTCTCTTCCATCTTCATTCAAATGTAGGATTGCACATTAATGTGACATTCCTTTGAAACCGAGGTCAGTAGAGGTCAATGGAAGTATTTATGCCCTTTCCCCTGACAAAGGCCAAAAATGAACCCAGCCGATAGGGGCCAGATCCAAGAATTCCCAGATCTCTTCCCTTCCGTCAACAACAATCAAAAGAGAGCTCATACATACTTGGAGTAAGTGGTGTCTTCAGACCTCCCACCTCCATTAACAGGAATCACTGAGGGCAGACCTTGGTCTGTTCTGTTCAGCTATGTATCCAAGTGGCTAGAACAATTATTGGCCTATAGAAATCCAAAACCTTCTACATCTACACTACTTACTATTCCACTGTCTTCATCAATATTACTATTGCAGGAAATTCCCTCCTGGGAAGATAAACATTTCAAAAAACATCATTGTTCACTCAAGAATTTTCTGACTCCTCAATTCCTCGATAAAAAAAAAAAAAAATAGAAAGCATCAAAAACAGCATGTATCTTGAGACTGTGGATACCTCACCTCAAAATCTTCCCCTTACTTACAGTGTGTCTTCCATCCTAAACTACTATATCATGATACTAACTTAATCACTGTCCCACCTTGAAAGATCCACCTTAATGGACGGCAACAAGTTTTTTGTTTGTTTTTATACATAGGGAAATGAGCCATGGAAGGGGTGAAATGCTGTAATGCAAAGGAAAGAGTAATTTAAGGAATGTCACTTAAGAAGTAAAAACAAGACATTGAGTAACAAGTTGTGGATGTTTACCAAACCAAAAAAACAAAACCAATTGCCATGGAGTTGATTCTGAGTCATAGCCACTCTTTAGGACAGAGTAGAACTGCCCTCACAGGGTTTAAAATCCAAGGCTGTAATCTTTACCATGGTGCCCTGATGAAAAGGTTTGTGGTTCAAACCTACCAGCTGCTGCTTGCAAGAAAGATGTGGCAGTCAGCTTCTGTAAAGATTTACAGACTTGAAGCCCTAGCAGGCAGTTCTACTCTGTCCTATGTAAAGACTACCACATCTTTCTTCCCGGGAGCAGCTCTGTCATTAGCAGCTTATCCCTTAACCATTTTGCCTCCAGGGCTCCTTGTAGATGTTTAGTAAGAATAAAAAAGGAAGTAAAGGTGGCTTCTGGCTTTCACACCTAGGTGACAACAGCAATACAGCTAGGGATATAGTTTCAGGCGAAGCTAAACTTTAAAAAGCCAAGATACAAATTCCAATGAGGTGTAAGGAACATCAATATGCCTAAAATCCTATTCAGATTCTAGCTAATCTTACCCATTACTGTTAGCGTGAGATGGAAAGACAAAAATACAAATAACAAAGCTGCATATTTTTTTAGAATAGCTAGTTCATCAGCACTGGGGTTCTGCTCATTTGAATTCAGATGTGCTAGACTAGTTATGTGAAAAGAAATCAATGGGGAAAGGAGACATGTTACCCAATGAACTGGTGGGAGGAAAGCGAGTTTGAAGATCTGTCAGTGACTTACTGGGGCACGACCTGGGGCAATGCATTGTGCTTTGCAACAGACAGTAGCTGCAGCTGAAAGAATATGGGGCTGGGAGGCAATAAACCAGAGTTCATTCATTTTAGCAAAATCTTTGTGTTTTGCTAGGAGACAAAGAAACGACATTACTCTCAAAAATAACCCATGTAACTGAAAGCCCAAGACTGTAATCACAGAAAATAATCTCTCTGTATAGCATTTTGGAAGTGACTTTGGGTTAATAACAGTAGCAGCACCATTAATCCATCTGCATACATAAACAGAAGTGTTTCACAGGATAAATTTAAACTATAAAAGACTTCAAATTCTGAATGTGTACCCTTATGGCTAGTTTCCCGTTCTACTAACAAATATGTCATTCCAAGAGGCAAATAAGAAACATTTTTAATAGGAGGAACTCTGAGTTCAATAAATAAATATGTATGGATATAGTTTTCCCTGCTTCTTATAAAGAGTAAAATTGAGGTTATTTTTCATGTGAAATGTGATCAGTATGATTTTAACCATTCTGGAAACGAATTTACTACTGGTATATCCTGATTGACACTAAGCTTTCATACTTTCCTCAGTTAAGGCATTTACAGCAGGGTGTGGGAAGTCTCCAAATCAAGTAATACAGTTCTTAGACTCTATGAATGTATATTATCCTTTGAATATTGTATGTATCATAAATGCATTTTAAAAGTATGCTATGTCAAAAAAAAAATAGGAAGAAGAAAATTCAGAAATAAAATATGGACAATGGTTTATGTTGTTGTTAGCTGTCCTCGAGTTGGTTCCAACTCATAGCGACCCTAAGTACAACAGAACCAAACACTGCCCGGTCCTGTGCCATCCTTACAATTGTTATGCTTAAGCCCATTGTTGCAGCCACTGTGTCAATCCATCTTGTAGATGGTCTTCCTATTGTTCGATGACCCTCTACTTTACCAAGCATGATGTCCTTCTCCAGATACTGGCCTCTCTTCATAACGTGTCCAAAGAAGGTGGGACGAAATCTCACCATCCTCACTTCTAAGGATCATTCTGGCTGTACTTCTTCCAAGACAGATTTGTTCTTTCTTCTGGAAGTCCATGGTATATTCAATATTCTTTGCCAACACCATAATTCAAACACAGCAGTTCTTTGGTCTTCTTTATTCATTGTCCAGCTTTTGCATGCAATGGTTTATAGATTGATTTTATTGCTGGTCTGTACAAACGGAACTCTAGGTCTCAGAAAAATCATGTGAACAATAGTTTCATAAACCATTCATTGTGGCTTTAATTATTCAAAGGCTGCATAACTACAAAAACAAAACTATAAATCTACATTACGATCCTAATTTAAAAAATCCCCAAGTCTGGGAGCTTATTCTCTTCCCAAGAATACCACCAGAATTTACTGTAGTACAACCCATTTGCACTTACCAAAAACTCAATTGGAAAGGGATTCTCTTTCCTGGACAATTATTAAATTGTGTCAAGTCTGAGAAGAAGAAGAGTGTATAAAATATCACTTCTAGTAGATGACACTGTGGGTCACTTTTATTCCATACCAGTGGAAATTGATAGAAACATTGACAGACTAAAATAAAAAGCAAAGGAAAGCTAAGCCAGGATATATAAAAACTGAAATTTTAGGGGAATATTTCTAGACATTTCCAGCAAAGTTATTCAATTGAAAGAAAGAGCTACGAGACGGGTGGGTGGTGTTTGAGGTGAAGTTTTCTAACAAACTTTTCATTGTGTTTCATTGTAATAAACTTCCATTGTGCAGTAGTCATTTTCTTTCCAATTATTTGTCTTAGAATGTTTAGAAACACATAGTTACATATTTTTAAAAAATAATATTCCTAGTCTAAATAAAAATGCGTCTTATTGAGGAAGTGGGATAGTTTAGTCTTTACTCTTAGGGAGCATGTGAGAGCATAATCATTAAGCTGAGAGAGGATTTACATTCTGAGTATGGACCACAGACCAGTATTGATTACACACACACACACAAAAGAAAATTAAACTAGTCCGCACGTTAAATTCACAAATTTAGAGTAAGCACTAGAAAGTCTGCAACAATTTGACATTATGGTGGTACCTCAAGTATGTTATCCCAGCAAGTATGTTATCAGTGTCAGTAAATGTAGTTTGGGGTGTAATTTTATGATAGAAGTAGATTTCGATGGTTCAGTTGCAGTGATAAGAACCTATTTAGAAGTAGAAACTCAGATTAAAGAGCTTGCACCAGAATGTAAGTCAACCTGTCACTTCCTTTATTGAGAAAGTCTGATAAACATCAGCTAAACTAAACAGTGTTTTTTAACACAGGAAAACCTGTGAGCTATACAAAGGCTAATGCATTAAAGATCATGTTCTATATTATGTGAAAATACGGGAGTTGGATATAAGTAACTGTTACTGCATTCTGGGGTATGATGGCTATCAAGGAGAAAAGTTCTGTTGAGAATGCGGAGAATGTTTGAATCGTAGGACAAACTCAGCATGGCTGAGAATAAATTTGTTTTGCACAAATTGTTAAAAATATGAATTAGTCAGCCATATTTGCTCATTTATCTGATATCTGAAGTTTTTAAAAAGTTATCTTAATACTTTCACGCAAGAAAAGAGTGTATCATATTTTATCTGATTGGCAGATTAGATTAAGGAGTCAGACGAAAGTTAAAATAGTGGATCAAAGGAGATTTCCAATTATTATGTGGTGTAGATAATATTATAGCTTATAAAAATTATCATGGACAACTTATGAATTTGAAAACATGTTTTTAAATTTTATTTTTCATCAAAAGAAAATCCACACATAGAAAAGTCATGGATCTAGAATCCATTTCTTACAACTAGGGATATTTTAAAAAATTAAATATAGTTTGGAAAGATAAATTGCTGCAAATGAGTGCTGAAATAGTATTCAATATGAACTTTGAAAGTACAGCATCATTTGTCTCATTTTGGACCAAAAATGATAATGAACCCCCTAAACTTGCTGAAATTGCTTTAAAATCTCTTCTTCCATTCCCTTCAAAATACTGTTGTGAGATGGTTTCTGAACTACGAGAGCTATTAAAACAATACAAAGAAAACATTTGGGTTAAATAAATTCATAAGAAAGAAATAAACACTTTGGAACATTTAATTTTAAATCTTGATTTACATGATGTTTATTCAAAGTGTTTATATATGCATTTAATAAACATATTATTTATTTATTTATTTTTAGTTCAAATTGTGGAACAATGTAGAGTTACAGGTGTAATAGTAATTCTTTACATTTATCATCTATAAGCATATATCATAGACTTAATTGTGTCCCCAAAAAATATCTGTCAACTTAGCTGGGCCATGATTCTCAGTATTGTGTGATTATGCCCCATTTTATGTGATTTTCCTATATGTTGTAAATTCTATCACTATGATATAAGAAGATGGATTAGCAGCAGTTGTATTGAGGAGGTCTACAAGATGAGCTAGTGTCTTAAGCCAATCTCTCTTGAGATATAAAAGAGAGACACGACCAGAGAGACATGGGGACCTCATACCACCAACTAAGCAGTGCCGGGAGTGTCCTTTGGACCTGAGGTTCCTGCACTGAGATGCTCCCAGACCAAGAGAAGATTGATGACAAGGACCTTCCTCCAGAGCCAACAGAGAGACAAAGCTTTCCCCTGGAGCTGAAGCCTTGAATTTGAACTTGTAGCCTACTAGACAGGGAGAGAATAAACTTCTTTGTTAAAGCCATACACTTGTGGTAGTCCTGTTATAGCAGCACTAGATGACGACGGCGGCATATTTTTGGCTTAAAAAAAAAAAAAAATCTGTAGTTTCTGCAATTCTTATCATTTTTCCTGTCTTTTCCTGGTGTTATTTATATTTTAAAATATAATTTTGTGTATATTTAATATAATACTAAATAAATGAGGCTAATTTGTATGTCTTGGTTTTATTTTCTTTTATTAAATATTATTTTTATTGTATTTTTTTGAAAGGTATTGGTCTGCAACAACTGCAAATTAAAATACTTATGCTTCACCATAATTCCAGAAGCAGGGGTTTAAAGTAAATATATAAAATTTTATTTTAGTACCAAAAAAAAAAGTTAACTTTTCCTTTTATGTCTAAAATCCCTGAGTACCGATCTGTACAGAGAGAAAACCATTTGCTGCCCATCCCTTTACAAGACTTATTTATACAATTTGGGATTTCATGCTATGTTAACAATAATTCTGTTTTTGACTATTGTGAATAAAGCTGCTATGAATACTCCTGTAAAGTTTTGTGTCAGCAAAAGTTTTATTTCTCTGCGATGAGTACCCAAGAGTATCAAATGCTGGATCATATGGTAATTGCATTAAGTTTTATAATAAAATACCAAATTGTTTCCCAGAGTAGCTGTACCATCTAAACTCTCACAAATCACATATGAATGAGCCAGTTTCTCCACATCCATCCTGCCATTTGTTATTGTTACTTTTTTTTTTTCAGTCATTCTGAGTTGTGTATAGTGATATCTCTTTGTGGTTTTAATCATCATTTCCTAATAGCTAATGATAGTGAAAATCTATTAATATGCTTATTTCCATCTACATATCCTCTTCAATAAAATGTCCATTCATGCCTTTTGTCCACTTTCTAATTGGATTGTTTTTTCCTGCTGAGTAAACATTCTAGACACCAGACCTTTTTCAGATATATGATTTGCAAATATTTCCTCCCAGTCTATAACATTTCTTTTTATCCATTTAGCAGAGTGTTTGGCAGAGCAAATGTTTTTATTTTAGGTAAAGTCAAAGTTAGCAATTATTTCTTTTATTTATCATGCTTTTGGGGTCAAGTTTAGGAACTCTTAGCCTAGCCTAGGTACCAGAGATCTTCTCCTATATTTTTGTCCATCTAAATGTGTGATTGCTTTTGAGTTAGTTTTTATATAATATGCGAGGTTAAGGCAGGTTCACTTTATATGTGTGTGTGTGTGTGTGTAAAACCAAACTCATTGCCATTGAGTCTATTCTGACTCATAGCGACCCTATAGGACAGAGTAGAACTGCCCCATAGGGTTTCCAAGGAGCTGGTGGTAGAGTTCGAACTGCTGACCTTTTGTTTAACAGCTGAAAGCTTAACCACTGCACCACCAGGACTCTGAAATGTGTATACATGTGTGTGGGTGTGAATGTCTGTATGTTCAGTTGAAAAGGGTATCCTTACTTCACTGAATTGGTATTCCACCCAAATATCCTGAAAGGACTGAGGGTTAAGCAAACCATGGAACATTTATAGTATGGAATACTACTTAGCAATAAAAGGAAACAAACTAGTCCAAGACTGGGGATGAAATATACATGACAAGCCTGTAGCATCTTGTGGTATCAGAAAGTAAGGAAAATGTTTAAAAAATGTTCAAAATGATGGGGTATGTCAAAAGAACACAGGAGTTCCCGATTGTCAAAGCTGGATGAACTTGAGCAAAAAATATAAATAAAATAATATTGGTTTATAACCTATAGTATAAAATACTCACATAAATACACAATTCAATAAGGAAATAAGTAGGGGAGAAGAGATAAATTTCCTGTACATAAGGATTGCAAATAATTTAAGTGTATAACCCTCCCTCAAATAGGTGTAGCATAACTCCCCATCCTTAAGTGTGTTGTCCATAATGACCTTCCTCCAGAGAGTATAGTATAGAAAGAAGGGAAAAAGAGTGGAGAAACCTGACAAGCACTACTTCAACTTCAGTCAGATGATCAAGGTAAATACCAACAGTAAAAAATCATGTGGATAGTATGACTTTTGATATGATGTAACAAAAATGGAACTTTATATCTGTGATATTTATCCCAAAAATCCATAACCCCAATCTCATCAGGAGAAAACCATCAGACAAATCTCAGCTGAGGGATTTTCTACAAAATACATGACCAGTACACCTCAAAACTGTCAAGGTTATCAAAAACAAGGAAGGTCTGAAAAATTATCACAACCAAGAGCAGCGTAAGGAGATATGATGACTCCGTATAATGTGACATCCTGGATGAGACCCTGGAACAGAAAAAGGGCATTAGGTGAAAATTAAAGAAGTCTGAATAAGTATGGGCTTTAGTTGGTAATAGCATATCAGTTTTGGTTCATTAATTGTGACAAATTTTTCTGACATTTGTCAATAATAGGAAAAACTTGCTTTGGGTATATGGGAGGTCTCCGTTCTATCTTCTCAATTATTCTGTTACTCTAAAATGATACTAAAATTTAAAAAGTTTTGTAAAAAAAAGAACGAAAGAAAGGGGGAGATATTGATTGGCACAGGCATATATTATATTTTGCAAATAAATTCAAGTCAACTTTTTTTTTTTTTTAAAGAACCAACTATTGATACTTGGATGAATCTTTCAGGAATTATGCTGATTGAAAACAGTCCAATCCCAAAAGGCTACATACCATAAGTTTCCTTTATTTTATATTACTGAAATGACAAAACTATAGAGATGAAGAGCAGATTAGTGGTTGCCAGAAGTCAGTGATGAGGGTATAAGAAGGGTGTGGTTATAAAAGGGCATCATTTTGGATTCCTGTGTGATGATGGAACTTTATCTTAACCATGATGATGAATACATAAAGCTATACATGTGATAAGTTTGCATAGAACTAAACACACACAAACACGTACACACAAAGCAGTACATGTAAAAGTGGTATAATTTGAATAGATTGGCAATTTGTTGATACAAATTTCCTGGTACTGTTATACTATAGTTTTTCAAAATGTTATTATAGAAATTGGGTTAGGGTATACAGGATCTTTCTGCATTATTTCTCACAACTGCATGTGAATCTACACTTATCTCAAAGAGTATTTCTTAAAAGCCAAAGCAATTCTGGAAACTAACATGAGTGAAGAGGTTAGAGAGAAGGTAGCATCAGTGAAGACAAAGATGTGTTAGTTCACCCTCAGATCCCTACCAAGCCACTTACTTCTAGCTACGGCTTCTTGCAATTCAACAATGCTGTGAGAATGCAGTCCAGAACTTCTGTTGGAAAAGTAGTTGGAAACATCCTCTTCCTGAATAAATTGTTCAGATTAAAGATAACCTGCATGTAAAAGATATTCTGGTCACAACTTTTTAAAATTAGAGGTTACTACAAGAATATTTTTTCCCATTTTAGTCTTCATAAGCATCTACCTTTTCCTTCAGGTTATAGAACACTTGATTTGCATTCTTAATATTTTCTGATTTGATGTACTTTCTACTTTCTTGCTGAAAAAAGTGCCTTTGATAAATTTTATTCATAACATCTATAGTAAGGCCCTTATGGTTAATTTAAAAAATGTTATTTTTCTACTAAAAAAGTATTTTATCTTAAAAATAATACCATAGAATAAAAATACTCTTAAATGAAAAGCAAGATATGAGTGAATCAAATGAGTTTCCCTTCTTCCATCACAAATAACAGTTTGTCCCTAAATTAGAAATAACAATTTAATTTATGGTGCACAAAATTGTGTAGTGAGTGTTAATGAACAAAAGAGTTCACAAAAAATATATATATCTTAGTACAATTTGATAAATGTAACAGCCACTGAAGTGTACATGCATAAATTATTGAAATATATATACTTTCACCAAAATAATTTTTTTTTAAAAGTCTTAAACTTTAAACAAATGAAAAAGCTTATATGATGATCTATTTTAAGGTTGCATAAATTGTAATTTTGAAATTAATTTTATTTAAGTGATTTTAGTTTGTTGATGAAAATATACGTAGTTTTAAAAAATGGCCACAATATCTTTGACATTCCTTTCAGCTAGAGGTTGAGTCTATGGTCCTTCTATTGAATCCATGGGATTGTGACTGTTTTCACCGATAACATGGGGGAGGAAAATGAAATCGCGTAACATTCAAGACTGAGTCATAAAAGAAATGCAGCTTCTACACTACCTGCTGGGACACTCACACGAGAGCTCTGAGCTACCATGTAAGAAACCTGACTACCCTGAGGCCACCACATGGAGAGGTATAAGTAGAGACCATGTACTGGCTCTGGAGTTTTCTGTCCCAGCTGAACTCTCTCTCAGCTCATAGCTAACATCAACTGCCAGTCACATGAATAAGTCATATTGGATGTCTAGTCCAGTCAAGCCTAAAAGTAAGTGCAACTGCAGCCAAACACCGGACCCGTCCCAAATTCCTGACCCACAAAACTTGTGAATCCCTCCCAAAAAAGGTTATTTTAAGTCATTAAATTTTAGAGTAATTTGATACACGAAATTAGTAACTTTGTCCAATAAACATAAAATAGCAATCAATTAGAGATAAAGTAAAATATAAAAAGCATACAGAAGTCAATTATCTCTTAATTGAGCAACAAAGAGTTTTATTACCACAATATGAAGTATGAATTTTATTAATTGCAATCTGACAGCAAAGAGATTAGTTGCAATTTGTTGTAGACCACAAAATTCCATCTTCCAAATAAGGCTAAAAGTCAAAAGAGGTTAACATCAAAATTTTATCTGAGGCTTGAAAGATATCCAGGGAATATTTTATGCACTGAATTGAAAATAGTAGGTAAAATCCAAGCTGAAAGGATGACTTTGATGTTTTCAACCTCCCTCTATACCTTCAGTACAGAGTTACCCCAACAACAGCCATATTAACCTGAAATTTAGGTTGAATCATCCTGGTAATAAGCCCAGATCCTATATGCTTGTCCACACCTGGGGCCATAGCTCAAATCTGTTACTATGGTTTGGCACCAAATCTGAGTTGAAGAAACTTTAGCAAGTCTGAGAACTTAACTTCAATTCCCATAGACATATTACAAATTGATTTGGAACCCCTGAAAAGTGTAAATATAAATAAAATACTGGTGAAGCAAATAAGAACAACAGTATTAATACTGTCTTCAACAACTGGTACGGGGACAACATACAAAAGTATAAGGTTGAATTCATACCTCACACCATACAGGAAAATTAACTCAAAATGGATCAATGACTTAAATAAAAACTATAGGCGTAAAGAAGAAACCATAGGGGTAGAGCTTCAAGACCTGGTTTTTGGCAGTGAACTCTTAAACATACACCAAAAGCAAAAACAACAACTACAACAGCAAAAATAAGTAGATAAATTGGGGAGGCAGAGCCAGACAGATGCACCATGTCGTCCCTCTGTAGCAAAGACCCAAAAGACACCATCCTGGAACCCTAAGCATCAAATGAAGGGATAAAGAACTAGATCAAACACCAAGTATAAGAAGAAACTGAAGGAAAACAGACAACGAGAAGATATATGGAGTGGAGGTCGCCTGCCAACTAACACAGCACAGCATCACCCTCTTGGAGCACAGCCAGCAATGACCCTGGACAGACAGTATGGGAAGACAGCTTCACAGAGCTCCCAACAGGAGGCAGAGCACTCAGTAGCCAGAGAAATATGTATTCCCACCCCTCACCCTTCTGCCCAGTATGCCACCACCACCCCTTCCCAACAGGCCATACAGTGCTGCTCAGCTAGAGAGCTACTTGAACAGAGGCTAAATGGTGTGAAGCGAGTCTGTACCACTCCCAATCTGGGCATGTTCCTGTCTTGGCTAGAAAGACAAAGGTCTGCCACCAGTCCAGGCCTGCCCTGCTCCCACCTTCTGGCTCCTGCATGTCATTTTTTTCCTTTTTTTCCCCTCTCTTCTTTTACTTTCTACCTTCCACCTAGGCCCATATCCCACCTCTACCCCATGCCACCTTTGCTAGTATGTTACCAGCCCTCCACCAGATCAGGTCTACCCCATCTCCACCTGCCAGCTCCTGTAGTGCCTTTATTTTTTATGATTATTATTCTTTTCTCTTTCTTCCTTTTCTTTCTCCTTCTCACCTAGCCCTGTACCCCACCTCTTCCTCTTCCCACCAAGTTATGATGTGCTGCCTTGGCTAGAGTGACACTGGCCCACCACCAGCCCAGGACTGCCCTACCCTCACCTGCTGGCCTTGCCATGTTATTTTTTATGACTTTTTGTCCTTTTCTTTCTCCCTTCCACCTAGCCTGATATGCCACCTCTACCCCTTCCCACTGGGCCACATTGCACTGTCAAGTGTAGAGAGCTTCCATGGTTACAGAGCTACTGGCCCACCGCAAGCCCAGGTCCCCCTGACCCTACATGCTGGCTCCCACCATGCCATTTTGTTTTTTATTTACTTATTTTATTTTTACTTTTTTCCTTTTCCTCCTTTTCTTTCTCCCTCCCACCTAACCCTGTAACCCACCTCTACCCATTCCTCTGAGCCATATTGCACCTTCTTGGCTAGAGAGGCCACTGCCACCCAGGGTCCACCCTGCCCTAGCCTGATGGCTCCTGCCACACCATTTTTTAATTTTCTTTTCTATCTCTTTTCTTCCTCTCTCCCACCTAGGCTTGTACCCCACCCCTCTTCCCACTGGCCCTCACTATGCCACCATGGCTGTGGCTACAACATCCCTGGCTCAGGCCTACCAACCCACTGGGCTGTCACTGCCCCTCCCCTACTACCACTTGAAAGCTGCTGGATGAGGGGAAGCAAGCCCATAACACTCACCAACCAACACCACCACCAATTTAACAAGGGACTGTGAACACTCTCATACTGCTGAACCAATGTTAGCAGGGAGACAGCACCTGCCCAATCCACCCTCAGCCACCTTGCCAAATCAGTGTACTGCAAAGCAGGCTCACTCTGCCTGCTGCTGCCCTGCCCACCCGGACAAGGTGGTGAAAGCTATCATTACTACAGACAAGCAAGCAGAAAGGCACACTTGGCATGCCTGCCCTGATACATCAAAACAAAACAAAGAAGCAGGTTGAAACAAACAAACAATAAAGAAAGAAAGAAAATAATACCTTAATGTCTTGAAGTCCACAGACAATATCAAAACATATAAAGAATAAGGACCAGATGGCTCCAACAAGTGACTAAAATAAAAAATCAGATGAGCTTCCAGTAGAAGAAAATGCAGTGGAACTACCTGATATGAAATTTAAAAGGGTAATGTTTAGGGCTCTTGAAGAGATTAGGAAATAAATCAAGGAAAACAGAGACAAAAACAACAAAAACATAGTCAAAATCAAGGAAAACACAGATAAAGCAATAGAATAATTCAGGAAAATGATACAAGAAAAAATAAAATAAATAAGCAGTTAAAAATCATACAAAAACAGCAACTAGGAATCCAAAAGATAAACAGCAAAATTTCAGAAATGGACAACTCAATACAAGGTTTTAGGAGAAAATGTGAAACAATGAGAGACAGAATCAGGGAGATGGAAAACAAACTCATGGACACCAATTTGTCTGAGGAAAAATCAGAGAAAAGAATGAAGAAAATGAAGACAACTTAAGAATTATGAGAAATACAATCAAGAGCAAAAATTTGCACGTGATCAGAGTTCAAAAATGGGGAGAAATGGAAAACAAAGAGAAGATTGTTGAAGATTTGCTGGCAGAAAACTTCTCAAACCATGAAAGAAGAAAAGCTGACCATCCAAGATGTTCAATGAGCACCATATAGGATAGAACTCAAAATAAATCATCAAGATATATCATAATCACACTTGCCAAAACCAAAGAGAGCAGCTTGAGAAAAATGAAAAATACTTACGAGAGGGAAACAGTAAGACTAAACTCGAATTATTTGGCAGAAACTATGCAGGCAAGAAGGCAACGGGATGCCATATATAAACCCTGCAAACCAAGAATAATATAGCCTTTAAAACACCCTCTCAAATATGGTGGCAAAATTAGGACATTTCCAGATAAGCAGAAATTAAAGGAATTTGTAAAAACCAAACTTACCGGAATTATTAAGGCAGTCCTTTGGTTAGAGAACAGACAACATTAGACAACAACCAGAGTTTAAGACACAGGGAAGCATCAGGCAGATATCAACCTAGGTAAAGAACTCTCAATAATAAAAGCAAAGCTCAAAGACTTAAAACAGGGAAATAAAGACATCAATTTATAAATGATGACAACATCAAACCCGTAAAAGGGGGAATAAATGGTGTAGGTATGGAACCTTCAAATGGTAGAGGAAGTCAAGGTAACATCAAATAATAAAACACTTGTTCAAACTTAGGAAGATAAGGGTAAACTTCAAGGTAACCACAAAGAAAGTTAACAAACCTACTCATCGGAATGAAAAAGAAGAAAAACACAAAGCCTCAGTAAATACAAAATCTATACCAACAAAAGAAAATACAAAACACAAAAGGAACTCAGCACAAGAGAGTAAGAGGAACAAAGAAAACGTCAGCAGCACAAAAGAAAGGCACAACAATATGACAGCAGTAAACTCATACCTATCGATAATCACTGTCTTAGGCTGAGTTCTCTACAGAAACAAAACCATAGCAGTATATAAACATATATAGAGAGAGATTTATATAAAGGAAATGGCTTTATATGAATTGTGTAAGCTGGAAAGTCCCAAGTCCATGGCTCAGGCTGGAGGTTTCTCCTGACTCTCATAGCTGCAGGTGCTGGCAAATCCAAGATCAGAAGGTCAGTTAAAAAGTCTCTGGTTCAGAGGCTGTGGAGGCTGACAAATCCCCAGATCAGTAGGTAAGTTGGCAGGTAAGCTGCTAGCTCAAGTCTAAGAACCAGAGGTCAGAAGAACAGGAGCCAGCTGCATGATCTAGAGTGAGCTAAAGCCAGAAAGCCTTGCCAGAATCTCCACATGTATTGGATACAGGATGCACACCAAAGGAAATTTCCTTTCAACTGATTGGCTGCTCCCACAGATCTCATCATGGAGGTAATCACATTATATCAGAGCTCACTGTGGAGGTGATTACATCATTAAAAAGCTACCAACTACATCATAAGTGCCAGACCACTAAGGATCATAGCCCAGCCAAGTTGACACACAACCTTAACCATCACAATCGCACTGAATGTAAACAGCTTAAATGCACGCATAAAGAGACAGAGAGTGGTAAAATGGATGAAAAAGCACAACCCATCAATGTACTGTCTAAAAGAGACACACCTTAGACACAAACACATAAATATATTAAAAATCAAAGGATGGAGAAAAAAAAATCAAGCAAACAAAAACCAAAAAAGGGCAGGAGTGGCAACACTAATCTCAGATAAAATACACTTTAAGGCAAAATCAGCCACAAAAGACAAGGAAGGACATTATATAATGTTAAAGGGGAAAATCCACCAAGAAGACATGATTTTAATAAATCTATGCACCCAACAACAGGGCTTCAAACTACATAAAACTAACTCTAACAGCACTGAAAATAGAAATAGACAGTTCCACAATAATAGTATGAGATTTCAACACATCACTCTTGGTAAATGACACAGCATCTACAAAGAAACTCAACAAATGTAGAGAAGATCTACAGGACAAAATCAACCTATAGAAAACACTCATCCCAACAGAAGAAAAGTATACATTCTTTTCCAATGCATACGAACATTCTCCAGAATAGACCACATTTTAGGCCACAAAACAACCCTCAATAAAATCCAAACCATTGTAATAATACAAAACATTCTTTCTGCTCATAATGCCATAAAAGTAGAAATCAATAATGGGAAGAGCAAAGAAAACAAATCAAACACATGGAAACTGAATAACATTTTCTTAAAAATGACAGTAATAAAATAAATCAAACTGAATAAAAAATTACTGTAATCAAAAGAGAATGAAATCACATTGTATCAAAACCTCTGGGACAGAGCTAAGGCAGTGCTCAGGGGTCAATTTATAGCAATAAACACACACATCAAAAAAGAAGAATGAGCCAAAATCAAAATATTAGCCTTACAACTCAAACAAATAGAGAACAGCAAAAGAAGCCCATAGGTATCAGAAGAATGGAAATTAGATTAGAGCAGAAATAAATGAAATAGAGAACAGAAAAACAATAGAACCAACCAGACCAAAACTTGGTTCTTTGAAAGATCAACGAAATTGACAAACCATTGGCCAAATGGACAAGAAAAACAGGACAGGAAGCAAATAACACAAATAAGAAATAAGATGGGGCATATTATGACAGAATCAACTGAAAAAAAGGATCATAACAGAATATTATGAAGATTGTACTTCAACAAATTTGAGAACCTAGAGAAAATGGGCAAATTTCTAAAAACACGTTACCTACCTAAACTGACACAGCCTGAGATAGAAAATCTGAATAGACCCATAACAAGAGAAGAGATTGAAGAGGTAATTAAAAAAACAAAAACAAATAAAGCCCTGGCCTGGACAGCTTCACCGGAGAATTCAATCAAACATTCAGAGAAGAGCTCACACCAGCACTGCGGAACTATTTTAGAGCATAGAAAAAGAAAGAATACTCTTAAATTCATTCTACAAAGCCAGCATAACCCTGATAACCAAAGCCAGGCAAAGACGCCACAAAAAAAGAGAAAAGTACAGACCAGCATCTCTCATGAATATATAGAGAAAAATTCTCAACAAAATTCTAGCTACTAGAATTCACCAACATATCAAAAAAAAAACAAAAACAAAAAACTACACCACTACCAAGTGGGATTCTTACCAGGTATTCAAAGACGGTTCAACATTAGAAAATCAATTAACATAATTAAAAAAAAAATTTTTTTACCACATAAATAGAACAATAGGAATCACATGATCATCTCAACCAACACAGAAAAGGCATTTGATAAAGTCCAACACTGATTCCCGATAAAAACTCTCAATAAAATAGAAATAGAAGGGAAATTCCCCAATACACTGTGGTTTCCCTATGCTTCTGTCAGTTTGGAGTAATCTGAGGGGTTATATGGTGCTGAGATACTGAAAACTATGCCACTGATACTCAAACGCCACCAGGGTCACCAGTGGTGGACAGGCTTCAGCTGAGCTTCCAGACTAAGACTACGAAGAAGGAACTAGTAGCCTACATCTGAAAAAAATTAGTGAAAACCTTATAAATAGCAGTGGGGTATTGTCTGACATAGAGCCCCTCAGGTTGTAAGGTACTTAAAATATGACTGAGGAAGAGCTGCCTCCCCAAGTAGAGTTGACCTTAATGACATGGATGTAGTCAAGCTTTAGGGACCTTCATTTGCTGATGTGGGACAACTCAAAATGAGAAGAAACAGCTGCAAACATTCATTAATAATCAGAATGTGAAATATTCGAAGTATGACTCTAGGAAAATTGGAAGTTGTCAAAAATGAAATGGGATGCATAAACATCAATATCCTAGGCAGAAATTATGCCAGAAATCGCATGATAGAATTTTGCAAGACCAATGACTTCTTCATTGCAAATACCTTTTTTCAGTGTCATAAATGGTGACTATACACATGGACCTTGCCAGATGGAATACACAGGAATCAAATTGACTACACCTGTAAGAGAGATAATGGAAAAGCTCAATATTATCGGTTAGAACAAGGCCAGGGGCCGACTGCGAAACAGACCATCAGTTGCTCATATGCAATTTAAAGTTGAAACTGAGGAAGATTAGAGCAAGTCCATAAGCGCCAAAGTACAACCTTGAGTATATCCCACCTGAATCAGAGACCATCTCAAGAACAGATTTGATGCATTGAACAGTTATGACTGAAGACTAGACAAGTTGTAGAATGACATCAAGGACACCAAACATGAAGAAAGCAAGAGGTCATTAAAAAAAAAAAAAGAGACAAAAAGGACCACATAAACCAGAAACATTAGCCTGGCAGCCCTGGTGGCGAAGTGAAGAGCTCAGGCTGCTATCCAGAAGGTTGGCAGTTCAAATTCACCAGCCGCTCCTTGGAAACCCTACAGGGCAGTTCTACTCTATCCTATAGGGTCACTATGTGTAGGAATTGACTCAACAGCACACAACAACAACAACATTAACCTAAGACCAGAAGAACTAGATGGTGCCCGGCTACAACTGGTGACTGCCCTGACAGGGAACACAACAGGGAACTCCTGAGGGAACAGGAGAGCAGTGGGATGCGGACCCCAAATTCTCATAAAAGGACCAGACTTAATGGTCTGACTGAGACAGGAGGGACCCTGGAGGTCAAGGTCCCCAGACCTTCTGTTAGTCCAAGACAGGAACCATTCCCAAAGCCAACTCTTTAGACAGGGATTGGACTGGGCTATGGGATAGAAAATGATACTGGCGAAGAGTAAACTTCTTGAATCAATAGACACATGAGACTATGCAGGCAGCTCCTGTCTGGAAGGGAGATGAGAGGGCAGATGGAGTCAGAAGCTGGCCGAATGGACACGAAAAGAGAGAGTGGAAGGATGAGTGTGCTGTCTCACCAGAGGGAGAGCAACTAGGAGTTTATAGCAGGGTGTACATAAGTTTTTGTATGAGAGACTGACTTGATTTGTAAACTTTCACTTAAAGCACAATAAACATTAAAAAAAAGAAAGAAAGAAAAGGCTAAAATGGATATCAGAAGAGATCCTAAAAATTGTTCTTGAACATCAAGTAGCTAAAGTGGTTACATACTGTGCTGCTAACTGAAAGACTGGCAGTTCGAGTCCACCCGAAAGCATCTCAGAAGAAAGACCTGGTGACCTACTTCTGAAAAATCAGCTACTGGAAACTCTATGTGGCACAGCTCTACTCCGGCACAAACGGGGTCTCAGTGAGCAGAAACTGAACTGAAGCCGACTGAGCCTGGTTAGCGTGGCTGTTATCAGAAAAATGGAAAATAACAAGTGCTGGTGAAGATGTGGAGAAATTGGAACCTTTGTGAATTCCTAGTGGAAATGTAAAATGGTGCAGCTGCTGCAGAATATAATAATATAGCTTGGCAGTTCTTCAAAAAGTTAAAGAATTACCATATTTCACTCCTAGGTATATACCCAAAAGACTTAAAATGGGGCTCAGATAGATATTTGTACACTGATGTTCATTGCAACATTAGTCACAATAGTCAAAAGGTGGAAACAACCCAAGCGTCCATCAACAGATGAGAGGATAAACAAAATGTGGTCTATACATACAATGTAATATTACTCAGCTATAAAGAGAAATTACATTCTGATACATGCTAGGACTTGAATAAACCTTAACAATATTATGCTAAGTGAAATAAGTTGAACACAAAAGGACAAATATTGTATGTTACTACTTACATGAAATATCTACAATAGACAAGTGCATAGTGACTAAAGTTCATTAGAGGCCACTAGGAGTTAGGGTTGGGGGGAATGGAGAGTTATTGCTTAAGGGATACTGAGTTTTTGTTTGGGGTAATGAAAAACTTCTGGAAATAGATTGTGTCAATGGTTTCACAACATGGTGAATGTAATTAATGTCACTGAAAGGTATACTTAAAAAAATACTTAGAATGGTTAAAATGGCAAACTTTTGGTTATATGAATTTGTTATGTATATTTTACAAATTAATATTTTAACACTTTCATACTAATAAAATTTGTAAAAATTTTTCCAGTCATGGTGAAAAATTTTGTGCTTTGTTAAATAAATATTTTAAAAGTAAAAAGGAATCTAATATATATGAAGATCTATCATACTAGACTTCTGATTTAATTTAAAATGTAGTTATACCTTTATACAATTAACCTAGGCAAATTATACAATTAACCTAGGTTTTCAAACTATACTTGGATTCATGAAATAATAAATTTATAGATATAATATAGATTATCATATCTATAAATTTAAAAAAAATTTAGACTTAATTAATTTGTAAGGGGAGTTTAAGTGCTTAGGTATATTTTATTTTTATATTTGTAAATCTGTCTTTTTCATATTTAAAGTCTTAAGACATTCAGGTATATTAATCTGACTAGTTTGAAATGTGTTTAAAAACCTGAAAAGTAGGGCCAAGAAGGCTGACTAGGTAGAACTACCATGGATCCCTCTTTCAACAAAGACTTGGAAAAACAAGTGAATCGATCACATACATGACAATCTACAAACTCTGACCATCAAACACAGAACTAATGAGTTGACCTGAGTGACAGGGGAGAAAAAAGCCACGCACACGGAAGCAGCAACCACTTCTGGAACCGGCATCCCATGCCACAGCCTTGAGCCCTCGTGGTACCCTGGTGCCAGAGTGGTGGGGCTTATGGTGGCTTACTGAGACAGGGCAACCCCTAACCCCCTGGAGTAACCTCAGTAGAGACTCAGCCAGCACAATCAGGCTGCACACTGATGTGGGTGACAAGAGAATGAGCAAACACAGGGAAGCAGTGACTGTTTTTGGAGCCTGGAGCCAGTGTCCCAGCCAGAAAACACTGGCGCTGGGCTTTGGACTAAGTGCAGATGAGCTAGTCACAGCTTGTTGAGATGGGGTAAGCATGGGACTCAGCCCTAGCCCCCTGAAGTAACCTCGGGGGAAACCCAGCCAGTGCATGCAAGATGCACAATGAAGTGGCTGACAGGAGAAGGAGAAATCACAGGGAAGCAGCAACTGGTTTTCAAGCCTGGAGTGCAGCATCCCAGCAAGAAAACCTTGGCCCTGGGCTTTGGACTAGGAGTGGAGGAACTAATCACAGCTTCCTGAGATGGCGCAAACGGGGGATGCAGGCCTGACCCTCGGGGGCAATCTCAGCCCAGCTAGCACACACAGGCTACATGCCCCTATGGAATCTCAGATAAAAGAGTCATCACCAACCAAGATAAGTAAATTTGTCTATATTGCCACTCCCTACACTCTCCTATCTATCTGATTCCTCCCCTCCCTGCCCCAGGAGGCTTCATTAACATTGGAATTTCCTCAGCAAGGGATAGAAGTGCTCTGGTGGGTTTTTTGTTTTGTTTTGTTTTCCTAACCCATTCTCCTGGCCTGAGGGAAGCAGCAGGTAACAGCCCAGGAGGGGAAAAATCATTCCCTGACTTCCCTAAACTGGAATAAAAATACAGAACCAGCTCCAGCCAAGCATATGAGATCCACAGTCTTTGGCTTTCATCCCTACAGGGAGCAAGGCGGCTATTATAATGCAAAGGCAATTCTGATAGAGATCTGACTATAACTGTTTTAGCAGAGCAGTGGAAAGACAAGTTCTGAAGGTCTGATATTTTTCAACCTATTAAACAGAGCCCTCACTGATCCACAGCAGGGAACTGAGGGCTGAAGCACTACCCAAACCACCTAGCCACCTGCTAAAGGGGTCTGAGGATAGTGACGCCTACCAATCTTTAGAGGTACAAGCATTGTGTGCCTAAGGTACAGCTGCAGAGCCTACCAACCAAAGTGCTCTAGGAATAGAGACACACCTACCTCACTGACACGGGGGGAAGGCTGTCAGCATCCTGCCACTACTAGAATCTGGTGCATACAACTATCACCACTACTCCTCTAAGTCAATAGGCGACAGCTGACACCACACACTTGCTGACCCAAAATCAGGACATGTAAGCTGGTTCTACTCAAGAATAGTGAATGGACTCTTAGGCTTATGTATCTGGTAACAGCTCAAACCAGCTGATAATAGGACATAAGTGATTCAAAGGCTACAACAATCAAGACGGCAATCTAGTAGCCCATCTGAGTATACAGAAACAAAACAAAACAAGAAGATAAGACTCAGTGAGCAATCTACAGAAAAAGCCAAGGAACACACTGATTAAGCAGTTGAGGAAATCAAAAAGATTATTCAAGAACATAGTGGAAAAATTCATAAGCTGCAAGAATCCATAGAGAGACAGCATTCAGAAATCCAAAAGATTAACAGTAAAATTACAGAATTAGACAACAGGAAGTCAGAGAAGCAGAATCAAGGAATTGGAATACAGAGTGGGGGAGGGGGAGGATAAGGCAATTGACACCAATATAGTTGAAGAGAAATCAGATAAAAGAATTGAAAAAAATGAAGAAACCTTAAGAATCATGTGAGACTCTATCAAGCAGAATAACTTGTGTGTGATTGGAGTTCCAGAACAGGGAGTGATAACAGAAAATACAGAGAGAATAGCTGAAGATCTGTTGGCAGAAAAAAGATGAAAGGATATCTATCCAAGATGCTCATTGAACCCTGTACAACATTGATCCAAAAAGAAAATCACCAAGACATATTATCATCAAACTTGCCAAAACCAAAGATAAAGAGAAAATTTTAAAAGCAACCAGGGATAAAAGTCACCTACAAAGGAGAATCAATAAGTTCAGACTACTCAGCAGAAACCCTGCACGTAAGAAGGCAATGGGATGACATATATAGAGCACGGAATGAGAAAAACTGCCAGCCAAGAATCATATACCCAGCAAAACTCTCTCTCAAATATGAAGGTGATATTAAAACATTTACAGAGAAACACAAGCTTAGAGAATTTGCAAAAACCAAACCAAAGCTACAAGAATTACTAAAGGAAATTCTTTGGTCAGGAAATCAATAACATCAGATATCAACAAACACAGGTCACAGAAGAGAACATCCTGATATCAACTCAAATAGGGAAACCACAAAAACAAAATAAGACTAAATTTAAAAAGAAAGAAATGCTCAAAACAGGGAATCATTGAAGTAATTATGTAAAAGGTTACAATAATCAAAAAAGAGGGAGTAAATACAGGAGGCATAAATCTTCCATATGGAGAGGAAAACAGGGCGATATAGGACGATACAAGTTAGGTTATTACATAGGAAAATAGCGGTAAATATTAACGTAACCACAAAGAGGCCTAACAATTCCATACTTCAAAATAAATACCAAGAAAAACATAACAACTCAGAAAAAATAAACTCAACTACTATGAAAATGAGGAACATACTATTTATGAAGAAAAACTTAGCACAAAAAAGTAAGTGGAAAAATGAAATTGTCAACAACACACACAAAAAAAGAATCAAAATGACAGCACTAAACTTATACTTATCCATAATTATGCTGAATGTAAATGGACTAAATGCACCAATAAAGAGACAAAGTCTCAGTCTGGATAAGAAAACACGACCTGTCTATATGCTGCGTAAAAGACACACACATTAGACTTAGAGACACGAACAAAGTAAAACTCAAAGGATGGAAAAAAATATATCAAGCAAACAACAAACAAAAAAGAGCAGGAGTGGCAATATTAATTTCTGACAAAATAGACTTTAAAGTTAAATCCACCACAAAGGATAAAGAAGGACAGTATGTAATGATTAAAGGGACAATTGACCAGGAACATATAACCATGTTAAATATTTATGCACCCAATGACAGGGCTGCAAGATACATAAAATAAACTTTAACAGAATTGAAAAGTGAGATAGATGCCTCCACAATTATAGTAGGAGACTTCAACACACCACTTTCAGAGAAGGATAGGACTTCCAGTAAGAAGCACGACAGAGACACAGAAGATCTAATTGCTACAATCAACCAACTTGACCTCGTAGACTTATACAGAACACTCCACCCAACGGCTGCAAAGTATACTTTTTTTGTAGTGCACATGGAACATTCTCTAGAATAGGTCACATATTAGGTCATAAAGCAAACCTTTGCAGAATCCAAAACATCAAAATATTACAAAGCATCTTCTCAGACCATAAGACCATAAAAGTAGAAATCAGTAACAGAAAAATCAGGGAAAAGAAATCAAATACTTGGAAACTGAACAATACCCTGCTCAAAAAAGACTGGGTTATAGAAGACATTAAGGAGGGAATAAGGAAATTCATAGAATGCAACGAGAATGAAAATACTTTCTATCAAAACCTCTGGGACACAGCAAAAGCAGTGCTCAGAGGTCAATTGGCACACATACATAAAGAAGAAAGAGCCAAAATCAGAGAACTGTCCCTACAATTTGAACAAATAGAGAGCAAGCAACAAAAGAATCCATCAGGCACCAGAAGAAAACAAATAATAAAAATTAGAGCAGAGTTAAATGAATCAGAGAACAGAAAAACAATTGAAAGAATTAACAAAGCCAAAAGCTGGTTCTTTGAAAAAATCAACAAAATTGATAACCTATTGGTCACACTGACTAGAGAAATACAGGAAAGGAAACAAATAACCTGAATAAGAAATGAGATGGGCCTTATCACAACAGATCCAACTGAAATTAAAAGAATCATATCAGATTACTAGGAAAAATTGTACTCTAAAAACTTTGAAAACCTAGAAGAAATGGATGAATTCCTAGAAACACACTACCTACCTAATCTAACACAATCAGAAGTAGACCCATAACAAAAAAAGAGATTGAAAAGGTAATCAAAAAACTCCCAACAAAACAAAGCCTTGGCCAGACAGCCTCACTGCAGAGTTCTACCAAACTTTCAGAGAAGAGTTAACACCACTATTACTAAAGGTATTTCAAAGCATAGGAAAGGATGGAATTCTACCTAACTCATTCTATGAAGCCAGCATATCCCTGATACCAAAACCAGGTAAAGACACCACAAGAAAAGAAAATTATAGACTTATATCCCTCAGGAATGTAGGTGCAAAAATCCTCAACAAAATTTTAGCCAATAGAATTCAACAACATATTAAAAAAAAAAAAAAAAAAATCCACCATGACCAAGTAGGATTTATACCAGGTATACAGAAGCCAGAATGCAGAGTAAGAACGGAGTTAAGGGGGGAAAAGAAAGGGACCACGAAGAAAAACACTTAGACAATTACTTGTCTGTTGTGGGTAAAGCAACAGGAATCCTGGGAGATACAAGAAATCAGTAACAACTTTGCTCATAACTGATATTTTCCCCTCATGTTTGTTTTTAATAATGTCCATATGGGTGCTCTCTGTATGCTCCCTTCACTGGCCTAGCTGGAGGGGCCTTCAGTGATGGTCTGGTCCCATTCCAGTCATCTTGGCCTGTGGAGAAATCAAGAACAATTTATCAACCATGTGCCAATGGCATTTGGAACCAGCAGAGATAGGTCACCTGGTGGTGCTGTTAGGTGCCACTGAACAGACTTTTTGACTAATAGTGACCTCATGTGACAGAACTGCCCTGTAAGGTTTTTTAGCCTGCAACCTTTATGGAAACAGATTGCCAAGTCTTCTCCTGTGGAGCTGATGAGTGGGTTAGAACCGCCAACCTTAGGTGTTAGTAGGTGAGCACTTAACCACTGTGCCACCAGGGCTCCTTAGGTCACATGGTAAAGATCACCAATAAAACGGCTTTGTCTCCAATATCTAGCCATCTCCTCAGTGATCCTCTTTTCCATTTTGCTTGGCCCTCATGAGTAGCCTCAGCAATTTCCCAACTGCACACAGTTTCCAGTGGACAGAGAGAAGGGACCATCTCAGAAAAGACCTGATTTATGCAAGGTTGTTTCAATATTAGAAAAACAATTAATGTAATTCACCATATAACTAAAACAAAAGACAAAATCCACATGATCTAATCAATTGATGCAGAAAAGGCATTTGACAAAGTCCAACACCCATTCATGATAAAAACGCTCAGCAAAATAGGAACAGAAGGAAAATTCCTCAGCATAATAAAGGGTATTTACACAAAGCCACCAGCCAACATCATCCTAAATGGGGAGAGCCTGAAAGCATTTCCCTTGAGAACAGGAACCGGACAAGGATGCCCTTTATCACCGCTCTTATTCAACATTGTGTTGGAGGTCCTAGCCAGAGCAATTAGGCTAGATAAAGAAATAGAGGGCAACAAGATGGACAAGGAAGAAGTAAAATTTTCTCTATTTCCAGATGACATGATCTTATACACAGAAAACCCTAAGGAATCCTCAAGAAAACTACTGAAACTAATAGAAGAGTTCGGCAGAGTTTCAGTTACATGATAAACATACAAAAATCAGTTGGATTCCTCTACATCAACAAAAAGAACATTGAAGAGGAAATCACCAAATCAATAGCATTTACAGTAGCCCCCAAGAAGATAAAATACTGAGGAATAAATCTTACTGAAGATGTAAAAGACCTATACAAAGAAAACTACAAGGTACTACTGTAAGAAACTAAAAGGGACCTACATAAGTGGAAAAACATACCTTGCTCATGGATAGGAACACTTAACATAGCAAAAATGTCTATTCTACCAAAAGCCATCTATATATACAATGCACTTCTGATCCAAATTCCAAAGACATTTTTTAATATGATGGAGAAACTAATCCCCAACTTCATATGGAAGGGAAAGAAACCCTGGGTAAGTAAAGCATTACTGAAAAAGAAGAGCAAAGTGGGAGGCCTTGCTCTACCTGATTTTAGAACCTATTATACAGCCACAGTAGTCAAAACAGCCTGGTACTAGTACAACAACAGTCACATAGACCAATGGAACAGCATTGAGAACCCAGATATAAATCCATTCGCATACGAGCGGCTGATATTTGACCAAGGCCCCATGTTAGTAATTGGGGAAAAGATAGTCTTTTTATCAAATGGTGCTGGCATAACTGGATATCCATCTGCAAAAAAAATGAAACAGGACCTATACCTCACACCATGCACAAAAACTAACTCCAGATGGATCAAAGATCTAAACATAAAGACTAAAATGATAAAAATGATGGAAGAAAAAATAGGGACAACGTTAGGAGCCCTAATACAAGGCATAAACAGAATACAAAACATTACTAAAAATGATGAAGAGAAACCAGATAACCTAAAAATCAAACACCTATGCTCATCTAAAGACTTCACCAAAAAAGTAAAAAGACCACTTACGGACTGAGAAAAAATTTTCAGCTGTGACATCTCTGACCAGCACCTGATCTCTAAAATCTACATGATTCTCCTAACACTCAACCACAAAAAGACAAACAACCCAATTAATAATTGGTCGAAGGATATAAAGATGCACTTCACTAAAGAAGATATTCATGTGGCTAACACATACATGAGGAAATGCTCTCGATCATTAGCCATTAGAGAAATGCAAATTAAAACTATGATGAGATTCCATCTTACTCCAACAAGGCTGGCATTACTCCAAAAAACACAAAATAATAAATGTTGGAGGGGCTGTGGAGAGATTGGAACACTTACACACTTCTGGTGGGAATGTAAAATGGCACAACCACTTTGGAAATCCATCTAGCGTTCCCTTAAAAAGCTAGAAATAGAACTACCATATGACCCAGAAATCTCACTCCTCGGAATATATCCTAGAGAAATAAGAGCCTTTACACAAACAGATATATGCACACCCGTGTTTATTGCAGCACTGTTTAAAATAGCAAAAAGCTGGAAGCAACCAGGGTGTCCATCAATGGATGAATGGATAAATAAATTATGGTATATTTACACAATGGAATACTGTGCATCAATAAAGAACAGCAATGAATCTGTGAAATGTCTGCACATCAATAAAGTACTGTGATGATTCTGTGAAACATTTCATAACATGGAGGAACCTGGAAGGCATTATGCTGAGTGAAATTAGTCAGTTGCAAAAGGACAAATATTGTATAAGACCACTATTATAAGATCTTGAGAAATAGTTTAAACGGAGAACACATTCTTTTGTGGTTAGGAGAGTGGGGAGGGAGGGAAGGTGAGAGAGGGTTATTTACTGATTAGATAGTGGATAAGAACTACTTTAGGTGAAGGGAAGGACAACACTCAATACAGGGGAAGTCAGCACAACTGGACTGGAACAAAAGCAAAGCAGTTTCCTGAATAAACTGAATTCTTCAAAGGTCTGCAGAGCAGGGGTGGGGGTTTGGGGACTATGGCTTCAGGGGACATCTAAGTTAATTGGTAAAATAAATTCTATTAAGAAAACATTCTGCGTCCCACTTTGAACTGTGGCGTCTGGGGTCTTAAATGCTAGGAAGTGGCCTCCTAAGATGCATCAATGAGTCTCAACCCACGTGGATCAAAGGCGAATGAAGAACACCAAGCTCACAAGGTAGCTATGAGCCCAAGAGACAGAAAGGGCTACATGAACTAGAGACTACATCATCCTGAGGCCAGAAGAACTAGATGGTACCTGGCCATAACCGATGACTGCCCTGACAGGGGACACAACAGAGAACCCATGAGGGAGCAGGAGAACAGTGGGATGCAGACCCCAAATTCTCATAAAAGACCAGACCTAATGGTCTAAGACTAGAAGAATCCTGGCGGTCGTGGTCCCCAAACCTTCTTTTGGCCCAAGACAGGAACCGTTCTCGAAACCAACTCATCAGACATAGATTGGACTGGACAATGGGTTGGAGACAGATGCTGACGAGGAGTGAGCTACTTGCATCAGGTGGACACTTGAGACTATGTTGACATCTCCTGTTTGGAGGGGAGTTGGGACGGCAGAGGGGGTTAGACACTGGCAACAGGGTCACCAAAGGAGAGACTGGAAGGAGGGAGCAGGCTGACTCATCAGGGGGAGAGTAAGTGGGAGTACGTAGTAAGGTGTATATAAGTTTATATGTGAGAGACTGACATGATTTGTAAACTTTCACTTAAAGCACAATAAAAATTATTTACAAAGAAAAGTGAAAGACACCAAAAAAAATCTAATCAATTATGTATCAATCTGTCAAAATCATTGAGTTAATTTAACAATTTTCAAGAAATAAATAAAAAGGGATTTTTAATATTTCTATAAAAGTTACCAGAGTCATAAAAACCAGTTATATGTAATACTTAAACTCAATAAAAGTACTTATCAAAAATATATTACTTTAATAAATTGAATATTAATTTAAACACAGGTAATTGCAAATAGTCTCTTAACATCTCTACTCAGACATTAGAAACATAATTAAAAAGATTGCTAAGAAATACAAAAGTGAATATTAGTTTTCTAAATAATTTGAACCAAATTATTAACTACACTTTGATAATCTTGAGGTCCAGAGTAGCGTTTATTGATCAAAAACTTTAACTATAGCATCGTGAAGTGAGGAAATCAAAGCCTGGAGATGCAGGAAACCCATTCCCTACACAGTGAATACTTTTGATCTATATAACCCATACCCATAAAACCCATTGCTTTTGAGTCGATTCCGACTCATAGCGACACTATAGGACAGAGTAGAACTGCCCCATAGAGTTTTCAAGGAGAGCCTGATGGATTCAAACTGCCGACCTTTTGGTTAGCAGCCATAGCTCTTAACCACTACACCACCAGGGTTTCTGATCTCCATAACAGAAATTGCTTATTAAACAAAGACTGAGTTTAAGGCTTTTTGAACCACAAAGACCGTATGAGCTTGGTCTACCTACTCCCAAGAAAGCCGCCTCATGGTTCTGAATGTTCATGGAGAATACTTTTCAACCACTTGGGAAAAGAGGTCAGGTTCTCTACTGTCCCTCTCTATAGTGTGGGCCTGCCTCTGATTCACCTTTTCATTGAGGGGTATCCCTTTGGGCCTTATTGTGTGTCTCCTAGCAGACCCCTTGTTTTAGATGGTGCTAGGGTTTGCCTCCTGTAACCCTAACCCCGACATGCTGTCATCTCACTTGCTCTTCTTACCAGATCTCTGCTTCCAATTCATTTTTAATCCTAAAGGAATTTCTTTACTTCCATAAAGTTCAGAAATGAAATTAGAATATATTTTTCTATTATGAGTCCATCATATTTCCATTTTATTTTTACAATAAACAATTTGAAAACAATTTAGTTATCACACGTTCCAACTATTAAATTGTAATTCTGCTAAACCATAAATTGGAAGTAGATAATATCAGTCACTCAGCCAACAAATACAGATTAAGTACATTTCCATGAATTTTACAAAAATATTTTTTCATTATCAGATACAAGAAAGAACTGATGCATTTTTTATAAGTTACTTTCTATTCTTTCTTCATCACAGTAAGTCTCTTTAATAGGTAAAATATCTTTTCCAGTAAGTAATTAATGCGAAAATAATAGTGTTTGATTTTTATTGAGGATGCTTACGTGGATAGAAAACAGTAACATAAAGTATGTAACTATTACCAGTAGAAGCCAGTTTATCTGAGTTAGTCAGCTCAAATCTATGCGCTGAATTTGCAAGGGCAGTACACTAAAACGGGATGACTTTAGCAGGCGCTAGTGGTTACGATTTCTCATTACTTCTTCAGTGTCTTGGCTATGAGACCTTGGCAAACCAGTGAAACTTTCTGGGACTCAGTCACCGTACCTAAAGCATAAAAAAAATAGGATTAATTTATTTTTACCTTGAGGCCAGGAAGCAAGATTGATGGAAATCTGTTAAAATTTTCAGGCCAATAATCTGTCATAGCAATTTTACTTTTCTTTTTCTTTCTTTTTTCCCCCCCAGCCCTTTCGTCATATTCACCGAGCTGCAGAGCAGTGTCTGCAACAAAGAAAACCCAAACCCATTGCCCTCACATAAATTCCGACTGATAGCGACCCGATAGGACAGAGTAGAACTGCCCCATTAGGTTCCCAAGGAGCAGCTAGACCTTTCAGTTAGCAGCCCAAGCTTAGCCACTGAGCCACCAATGTCTGCACAGTAGTATTGTCTTAATCTGCATGTCACGTCTTCTAGGACACATTATAGTCTACAAAGGAATCCTCGTGCGCTTAAAAACACTGACTCTTTCTGGACGAAAATGGCTGAGTAAAATCCTACCTCCACATGAATTTCAAGTTGATTTCTGTCACCTATAATTTTTTTTTTTTTTTTTTTTATAATGGATATCAGAGGTCCCTGGGTGGTGAAACAGTTTACACACTCAGTGGCTAAACGAAAGTTCCAGGGTTGGAGCTCATGCAGAGGGACCTGGGAAGAAAGATCTAGTGACCTACTTCTGAAAAATCAGCCATTGTAAACCTTGCAGAGTATAGTTCCACTGTGAGTACAGTTCTACTCTGACTCACATAGGGTCACCATGAGTCAGAATGGCCTGGACAGCAATTGGTTTTATGGTGATATTAATTGTTCTCTAATGAACAATTCTCTTTAATGAACAATTGCTACAGTCTTCAAAGTCCCAGTAGGATTATGGCCAAAAGTTCTTAGGGCCTCTTTGGTCCCCAAAAGTGCAGCAAGAAGACTAAATCAAGAAATTTGGTGGACTGATAAAACAGCTAGATCATTCTGTATTCCAAGAATATGTTTTACAGTCAATTCTTCTGTAGATGGAGTCACATTCTTGGACTTCTTACAGCGAGGCTTTCCAACTAGGACACACTGGATATTATTAGTTCTCTTGAGTAGTTGAGTTTACATTTCATTTCCTTCTCAATACATTAAACAGAGTAATTCTGCTTAGCCAAAATATGATTTTTATGTTTTTTCAAATACTAATTATAAAGGAATATGCAATGACTGCTTATAGCTACAGTTCCAGCTCATGATTTATTTTACAAGTCTTTCCTCACAGTTCTTTGCTAAATAGACAGTCTTTGTGTTTTATTACAAGTTTCTTCCATTGCGTCATGATCTCGGTGGGCTGGTGTGCCTATGTTTTATTTTACTCCTGCCATTAATTACCTGTGGGCCTGTATCATGTCTCCTCAGACTCATTTATTATTATGGTGCCTGCTGGTATCCCTGCAGCTAGCAGTCTGTCAGCATTTCCATTAGAAACCCCATTTCACAGGGGCTTAAAATTCAGCTGTAAAATTGTGTTTTCGGCTGTACATGTTTAGAGTACACGGTATGAACTATAAAGTTCTTTGTTTTTAGCTCTGGAAAGACATATTTGGAAAAAATCTCTTTCAACATTGGTGTGCATGTAGACCCCAATTTTTGTGATAAGACAAAAAGCTTATTTTCTTTTTCCAAAAACAGTGAATAGCTAGGAACATGGAAGGTTTCCATTTTGTTTTTTTCAAAATGGATACATCTCTGCCTAGTTGATGGAAAACTCAGTACAATGTAGAAGATCAGAGTACTTTCCTGTCTTCCCATTTCTTCGTTTTAAAAATACATCTGAATGCTGTTTTTTAAGGAACTTTGGAATATATATTTATTCATTAAGAAATCTCAGGAATTGTTCTCTTGACCATTTAAATGAATATTTAAAAGTCTGAGAGTGGAAACGTTCATTGCACAATCTTAAATATGCTTGTTATTTACCATGAGAAAGCCTTTACAATTCAGAAATCGTAAGTTCCTGGAAAATTATCATCCCAAAAGAAACTAAAATTTTGCTTAACTTGGATGTGATGTCAGTAAGACTGTAAGACAAAATACAGAATATGAAGTCAAATTTTAATTTCAGATAAGAAACCATTTTTTATCTTTTTTTAGTATAAGTATGTCCCAGATATTGAAATTGACGTAATTATACAAAAGAATATTGTTGTTTATCTGAGATTCTATTTTAACTGCTTGTCTTGTATTTTTATTTCCTAAATCTGGCAACTCTAAATGTCAGTGATTAGTTATTTTTAATATTCTTCCAATCTAAGGCTAAAATTCAGTATTATAGAACATCTGAGGAATAAAGGAACAAGAAAACAGTGTTGGATATCTTAAAACATAGCACAGGCAATCAATTATATGCCTAAAACAATATTCTTATAGGACATCAAAACACAATGTAGGGTAAATAACTTTTGAGGAAAGACTTATTTTATAACTGTCTAGATGGGTCTTAATTGTACAAAACATAAGTACCATCCTAAAACCTGTCAAAACATGAACGAATCAGGGAGTTGGGGGGGTGTCCTGAATGTGAATATATGTGCAGGACAACAAAGAAAAGACAATCATATTTTATTATTCACTCGACGGCACTGGGTTTTATAGGGTCGCTAGGGTTAGGAATTGACTCGATGGCAATGGGTTATAAGCTTGGTAGAGCTGTAGTGGTTAAGAGTTCAGCTGCTAACCAAAAGGTCGGCAGTTCAAATCCACCAGCTGGTCCTTGTAAACCCTATGGGACAGTTCCACTCTGTCCTATAGGGTTGCTATGAGTCAGAATCTACTCGATGGCAACGAACTTGGTTTTGGGCTTCTTTTTTTTTTTGGTATAGGCTCATTATAAGTCAGAATCAACTTGATGGCAATGAGATTGGGGTTTCTTGAGTATAGGCTTGGTTAGGCTGAAGCAACAAATATCCCCAAAATATCTTAATGGTTTAAGAAGCTCTTTTAGGTAGCATGTTCATTATGATTCAGCTGTGCATTTTATTCTTCCAGAAGCTGAAGAGCAAATGCTACCTCGACCATGGCAGAAGAAAAGATAGTGAATCATTTGAAAAGTCTTAAAGCCTTCTTCCCACTCACATTTCATTTGCCAAATCAAGTTCTATGGACACATATATCTAAAATGGAGTAAGAAAATGCAACAAAATAATGAGAACTAGAATACTGTGAACAGTTACAATGATTGTCTCAATTAAATATTTAAAATGTATTAAAATAAAAGGGCAGGCAAAAATGTATCACTCAAACCCATAAATAAAATCAAGGAAGTTATTTTCAATCACTACAGAAATCTGATTAAAAAAAGGCTATTTTATGCATTTAAAATCCCAAATTTATACTAGAGATATATATATTGGAAGCTCTCAAGTGAATAATAGAATAACCCCCAAACATGTAAAGCAAAATTCTTATAAAGAGAGAGGTAGAAAACTTCATGTGTATTTGAGACATCAATACACTATTATCTTTCAAAACAGATCCTAAAATTCATATGGAAATGGGAGGAACCCAGAATAACCAGAATAATCTTAAAAAAGAAGGATGATGTTGGAGGACTCATACTTTTTTTTTTTTCCCTAATTTCAAAAATAGCTACAAAACTGCAGTGATTAAGACTGGCCAATTTTGGTATAAGGATAGACATAAAGATCAATGGCAAAGAAAAAAAAAGAGCAAAATAATCCCTTACATTTATGGTTAAATTAAGAAAATTGATTTTTCAACAAGGATGCCAAGATAGTCCAATAGGGGAAAGAATAGTCTCTTCGACAAATGGTTTTGGGACAGTTGTGTGTCCACATGCAAGAGAATACAGTTGTACCCCTTCTTCACACCATATTCAAAAATTAACTCAAAATGGAATATAGACCTAAATATAAGTGCTAAAACTATAAGACAAAGGAACAAATCTTTATTGAGTTGAGTTAGCTAAAACCTTCATATATACGATGGCAAAAGCATAAGTGATAAAAGAAAAAAATAAGCAGATTGGAATTCATCAAAATTATAAACTTTTGTCCTTCAAAGACATCATTAAGAAATGTGAACAGACAATTTTGGTGATTCCACCACAGAAACAGGATTGACCACAAATGTGGTCCACATGTTGAAATCAGTAACGCCATGTGTGCACCCATGGTATATGAAAAGGATGCTACTCCAATGGTTTTCTGGGGAAAGCAGGGGAACTCTCAAGCAGGTCTGAAAATGGATTAAAGTTGCTGAGGAAGGAGACTATCCTAGAGTTTATGGTAGTTAGTGGATGGGTCTAGACTGAGCATACTCATGTGTAATTTGAGCTTCTTGCTGGCACCAAAAGAGGAAGCACTCAAGCTCTCTCATCAGCTTGGCCAGCTGGGAGGCAGAAGAGGAAGACAGGGAGGTGTGGCTTAAAAGTCTTCAATAGTAAAACATTGAAAATAGAGTAAGATTCTTTATTATACCAACCTATAGAATGGGGGAAAATACTTGCAAATTATATAATTGATATGGGTCTTTCTCATGGATTGATTTGTGGCCCCCAAAATATCTGTTAACTTGGCTGGGTCATGATTCCCGGTATTGTAGGATTGTCTAGCATTTTGTTATCTGATGTGATTACCCTATATATTGTAAATCCTATCACTATCATGTGATGAGATGTATTAACCCACAAAAATCCCAGTGCCTTGAGATGTATTAGTGGCAGTTATATTGATGAGATCTACAAGATTAGATAGTATCTTAAGCCAATCTCTTCTGAGCTATAAGTGAGAGAAGTGAATAGAGAGACACGGGGACCACATACCACCAAGAAAGCAGTGCTGGGAGCAGAGCGGGTCCGTTGGGCCTGAGGTTCCTATGCTGAGATGCTCCCAAATCAAGGGAAGACTGATGTATCACAAGGACCTTCCTCCAGAGCCAACAGAGAGGGAGGCCCTCTGGAGCAGGTCCCTGAATTAGGATTTGTAGCTTACTGGACTGTGAGAGGATAAACTTCTCTTTGTTAAAGCCATCCACTGGTGGTGTTTCTGTTATAGCAGCACTAGATGACTAAGAGAGTCTTATGTTTAGAATATAGGAGACCTGGTGGTACAATGCTTAACCACTCAGCTGCTAACCAAAAGGTCAGTGTTCAAACCCACCCAGCTGCTCCAAGGCAGAAGGACCTAAAGATCTATTCCCATAAAGATTACAGTTTAGGAAACCCTATGAGGGCAGTTCTACTCTGTCATATGGGGTTGCTATGAGTTGGAATCAACTTGGCAGCACACGACAACATTTAGAATATATAAAAATTATAATAATCAACAATAAAAAATATTGAAATGGGAAAAGAATTTGAATCGGTATTTCTGCAAAGATGATATACAAATGGCTAAGAAACACATAAAAAAGCACCCAACGTCATGAACCATCATGGAAATGCAAATCAGAACCACAATGACTTACAACTTCACACCCACTAGGGTCCTTTAATCTAAAAGACAAACAATAACAAGTGTTGGCAAGGATTTGGAGTAATTAGAACCACCCGTTGCTGTGGTAGAGTAAAGTGGAGTAGCCACTTTGGAAAACAGTTTGGCAGTTCCTCAAACTTTAGAGTTACCACACACACACACAAAAAAAACCTGATGCCCTTGAGTCAATTCCAACTCATAGTGACCCTATAAGACAGAGTAGAATTGCACCATAAGGTTTCCACGTTGCTGCTGGTGGACTCTAACTGCTGCCTTTTTGGTTAGCATGGGAGCTCTTAACCACTGGACCAACAGGGCTCCATCAGAGGAAAAGGGAACCCTATAGGGTTGCTATGAGTCAGAATCGACTTGAGGGCAATGGGCTTGAATTGTGTGTGGTTGTGAGGATGATGTCCACTCAGAGCAGATGTTCCCTACTGGTAGGGTGATCATGCTGGCTTCCCCAGATCAACCAGGGTCAATGCCTGTGGCACCAGTTTGGTTGATACATTTTACGGTCAACCTATCTATAAAGGCTATTTTAGGGGCCCTCGATTTGGGTTTGGGTGAACAGGAGTCAGTTTAATTTATAACCAGGGGTTATTTTGCCTTCCGGGTGATATTTGGCAATGTCTCCTGTTATTTTGTGTTGTCAAAACTGGAGGAGAGAGACATGTGCTACTGGCATCCAGTGGGTAGAGGCCAGAAATGTTGCTAAGCATCCCCCAGTGCACAGGAGAATTCCCTGTGCTAAGAGTTATCTGGCTCCATATGCCTATAGCATCACTGTCAACAAACCCCTGAGTCAGTGGTTACATTTGCAGGAGAGGAACCGACCGTGTTTAGAAGTTTCTGGGGTTACCATGTGACTGTAAACTTTAATATAATTGATTAGGCTGTTTATATTTTGTGTAGTTTTTGTAGGTATGTTATGCTTAACCACAAAAAAAGGAAGGGAAAAAAGAAGGAGAGAGAGAGGAAAGAAGGAAAGGAGTGAGGGAGGGAGAAAGAGAAGGAAAGAGAGAAAGAAAGGGAGAGAGGGAGGAAGGGAGCGAGGGAGGGAGGGAAGAAGGAAGAAAAGCTTGAGCAGACCCATGACAGAAAATAAATTAAAATATATGTCAAATAATAATCTTCAAATATTTTAGGTATGAGTTCATTCAGACTTTGAAAGAATAATTTTCATTTGGTACAAAGCATTCCAAAACAAAGAAAAATATATTTAAGTATCCCAACTTATTATTGAGCAAAATCATACTTATTTTTTAAAAATCACCGAAAAGAAGACACTACATTAATTTTTGTTATTGTTTTAGGTACCATTGAGTCGATTTACAACTAACAGAGACCCCATGTGACAGAATGGAACTGCCCCATAGGGTTTTATGAGCTGTAATCTTTACAAGAGCAGATCACTAGTTCTTTCGCCCATGGAGCCACTGGGTGGATTCAAACCACCAGCCTTTTGGTGTTAGCAGTTCAGTGTTTATTTAATCATTGTGCCACCAGGGCTCCATAGTTATTTTTTTTTACTGGTATATAAAATCAAAAACAAATCAGTTGCTGTCAAGTTGATTCCTACTCATGGAGACACCATGTGTGCGGAGTAGAACTGCACTCCATGGGATTTCCAAAGCTGTGAACTTTTGGAAACAGGTCACCAGGCCTTTATTCCCAGGCACCTCTGGATGGATTTGAACCATCAACCTTTCAGTTATTAGTTGAGTGCATAATTGTTTGAGCCACCATAGCTGCCTCACTAGTGAATATGGGTATAAAATATTAAATAAATGTGTGGCAAAATAAGAAGCCCTGGTGGCACAGTGGTTAAGAGTTCTGGCTGCTCACCAAAAAGTCAGCAGTTCGAATCCACCAGCTGCTCCTTGGAAACCTTATGGGGCAGCTTTACTCTGTCCTGTAGGGTCACTCTAAGTCAGAATCAACTCGAAGGCAATGGGTTTAGCAAAATAAATTTGGAGGATGAAATTCAAGAATGTTTTAATATTAGAAGTTGTGTATCACATATATATCATATTAATATGTCAAGAACTTAAGAAATTCTTTTTAGATTGTGGAAAATATTCAATAAATTTCAATTATGAATAAAAATATTTTAAAATTAGAACATAATTTAACATGATAAAAATATCTATCTCAAAACAGTCATTAAATCATAACTAATAACTAAATCATCATGGCAAATGCTAGAGGAATTCACATTTAAATTAGAAAGCACAGCAAAAAAAAAAAAAAAAAAAGTTGTTACCAACACATTTTTACTTTTTTTTTAATCATATTAATGCAATACAATTTTTAGAATAAAACTAAAAAGCTAGAGACTTTGTAGACTCTGGCCTAGTTTTTTGAGCATTGATATCCACAAGCTTCTGGGCCGTAGCCCTATGTATCTTTTTTGTAGATGATAGATGGAACCTTTCTTGCTCCAAACCTTTAAATATCATTTTTTATTACAGAATAATATGTATAAGAGGCATACACATCATGTTAAATGAGATTATTTATACTCTCCCCCCTTTTTATCAGACAAATGGGAATTTGGAGACATGTTTTTATTTTGGCCTTTGTACTTTTTGTCAGTATGCAATTCTTAGCTGAAACTCCATTCTCATAGTCACTGTGACTCTTACCATATGTATTTTTGAATTACATCTCTCAACACTCCCAGGCAGGGAAGGGGTAAATGTCTGGGATGAACTAAGGATGTAGGTTTCACACATTCCATGGCAATTTTCAAGAGCTACAAGTTCATAGTTAATTTCTCAGGCAAGTAAAAATGTCTCCAACTCCAAACTGCTGTATGAAAATGTCCTATGTAAGATTTCAAGCCACAAAATAGTACCGGTGACAAATCTATATGTAAGGAAAACTTTGCTAATGAGAACTTCATTCTGATGTACATGGACACTGACATCTTGCTCAGAGAAACATAAAACCCAGGGTAAATGGTGCCTGGCGTAACATTTCCGTTATTAGAAGTGATTGGTTCAGTGTCAGGCACATGGACTGACCCGGGTGAGAGAGAAGATGAACACTGAGAAACATGGAGCCCCTGTGCATCAGGCAATATTAGGACCAGCAAGAAAGTGACACTGCTGACCACTGATTCCTTTCAAAAATGCCATGTTGGGTGGACCTACTGGTATGTCTGTATGTGAGTCTTTAATGAACCCATTTTAGCATCTGACGAAAGCTATGTGGCCTCTGCCTAGAAAAAAAAGTATTCATATATGTGTAATGTGGCTAATAATTTCAGGCCCTTTGTAAGCCAGGGGACAGAGAATGAGATTTGTTGCCTAACTTTCATGTTCAAAACTGCTGGCACTCTTTAGATTCCATTTCACGTACCTTTTTACAAGTGGCCTTAGGAACATCAGAATTAAGTTAATCATTATGAAGTACGTGATGAATTATGACTAAAGGAGAGAGGAAAAGTGAAATTATTACATATGAGAATTTTCCTGTTGTAATACTTGATATAATTACATACCTAGAAAACAAAGAGTAATTAATAAAAACATCTTAAAATTAAAATAATTAATAAGTAATTCTCATAATTGCTAGTATACATAAAAACTTTTTTTTTGTCTATATGCCAGTTTAATTAGTTCTTAATGAAAACTCATTCTCTTGATTTAAGTCTATTTCATATCAGGACAGTCCACAAAGAAAACTAAAATATAATAATTGCCTTAGTTGTCTAGTGCTGCTTTAACAGAAATACCACAAGTGGATGACTTTAACAAAGAGAAATTTATTTTCTCACAGTCTAGTAGTTTAGTAGGTTAAGGTGTCAGCTCCAGCGGAAGGTTTTCTTTCTCTGTTGGCTCTGGAGGAAGGTCCTTGTCATCAATCTTCCCATGGTTGAAGAACTTCTCAGGCTCAGGGACCCCAGGTCCAAAGGACACGCTCTGCTCCTGATGCTGCTTTCTTGGTGGTGTGAGGTCCCCTACTCTCTGCTTGCTTCGCTTTCCCTTTATCTCATGAGAGATAAAAGGTGGATCAGGGAGGTGACTGAGTGCGGGTGGTGGTAAGTTCCCACCCTAATCCTCTCAACATAAAATTACAATCACAAAAAGGGAGGACAACCGTACAATACTGGGAATCATGGCCTAACCAAGTTGATCAAAAAAAAAAAAAGACAATTCAATTCGTGACAATAATCTTCTTTTTTGGGTCACAAAAAGGCCTCTTACTTTCTCCCTTCCTGGAAGATGTTCTGTGTTTATATAAGTAAACTTCTCATAGTTTGCAATACATCATGTTAAACAAGATTATTTATACTCTTCCCCCTTTTTTATTAGACAAATAGGAATTTGGAGACATGTTTTTATTTTGTCCTTTGCACTTGTTAAAAGGAATTAAGTACTCATCAAAAAAAAAAAAAAAAATTAGCTTACAAATTTTTTCAGTAAAAATCATCTGTGAAAAGTCCTATATGCCTGACAGATAAAATGAAGCTAGTACATAATATGGGATTAAACGGTAATTGCTGTTAGGAAAAGGCCCTGTCCATTTTTCTTACTCCTGTATCTTCAAATGACTGGGGTATATTAGGCACTCAACAATGATATTCAGAATGAAATAATCAATGTTTCTTGTTAGAGAGACCCTTGAGGAGTCCCTAGGCAAACATAACTTGAAAATCATTGACACAAGTCATCAGTTTGCCCAAATGTACTTGATATATGTGGACGGCCTGACAGAGCTTCAGCTGACCACGGCAGAATATTAAATCTCCTTAGTCAAGTTTCCTGAAAAGAAGTTAGCAGAATAAGGAGCCAATGGATGTCTTAGTTAACTAGTGCTGCCATACCAAAATACCGCAAGGTAGATGGCTTTAAAGAACAAAAAATTATTTTCTCACAGTTCTGGAGGCTAGAAGTTCCCACTAAGGGCGTGGGAAGGATTATGCAGTCTCTCCGTTGGCTCTAGGGGAAGGTCCTTTCCTTGTTTCTTTCAGCTTCTGGCAGCCCTGAACATTTGTTGGCATTCCTTGGTTTGTAGACAGATTCTTACAGGATGTTTTCCTTCTGTGTGTGACCCCTCTTTCCATGTCTGTTTTTCTTTTTTTAAGATATCACTCAGAAGTAACTAGAATTAGAGCCTACCCTTCTCTGATATTACCTCCTACAACTTAAATGAACACCTGTCCCCCTCTCCCCCAAAAGAAAAATCTGTTTCCAAGCAGTATCACATTCCCGGATACACAGATTACCTGGAGCCCTGGTGGCATAGTGGATAAGAGCTATAGCTGCTAACCAAAAGGTTGGCCATTCAAATCCACCAGCTGCTCCTTGGAAACCCTATGGGGAAGTTCTACTTTGTCATATAGGGTCACTATGAGTCGAAACTGACTTGAGGACAACAGGGGTTAGGACTTCAACATATCTTTTAGGGGAACCTAATGAATTCTATTGCAATAAAAAGTTTAATTCACTGGACTTTAGATTTTCACTTCCTGAGAAGTGATCTATCTCTCCTGAAAAGAGCACTGGGGCTCACAAACTTCCACAGGTGTGCCACACGCAGATAGATGCTCAAGTAAGAATATTTCAGGCCTAAACTGTAAATCTTAGGACAGTGACACTGGGACAGTCAGTTCATGTACTTAGACAGGTCAGAAATCTGGCACCATGCTGTTAACATTGGCCAAATGATACATTTTCTTCTTTTTGGTTCTTAGTTTCCTCACATATTAAAGTGCAGAGGATAAAGGAAGTCATTGTGGTGGGATGGTGGTGGCAAAGAAATAATGATAAAATGCTTTCCACTTCCAGGAGATAGATTAATTTACGGGTTAATGTAACATTTGTAGGGGCAATCTGAATGCCCTGCCATACTAATTACAGTGGACTAAAGCAAAGGGTATGTGAAAGCGAGGAGAATAGAATACTTTTTTGAACAAGGGACTGGGAGTTTCATTTACATATTTAAATTTCCTAGTGTAGTGTTGGTAAACAGTAGATTTTTTTTATTATTATTTGTTTTGCCTATAGAGAATTATCTTTTCTTACTTACACCACATATTTCTACCACAAAAGCAAGGATATCATCACAGAAGTAGTACTTCCCCATACTGAAAAATTAAGTAGAACATCAATAATTTTAACACAATGTCAATACAATGTTGACCAAAACATTTAGCAATACCAAAAATAAATCATAAAATGAAAATATTAAGTGAAGACTTAACATTGCAATAGAATCCAGTAGAATAAACATCTGCTTCATTTTATTTACACTATTTCCTACTGAAGTGAAAATAAATTAAAAGTTATAGTTTTAATCCTTCCCTTTTTGCTAGCACTTATATATTTAGGATTTCTTAATTTACACCCATAACAAATTTGGTTATATTTGCAGAAATTGAGTGAGTTCTTTCCAAACACAGTCACCTGGCAACATCTCTGTATTAGCAGTTGGCTAAAGTATGCTTCTAATGGAAATGGAATGTAATTATCTCCAAAAAAACAAAAAAACCAAAACCAGCGCCGGGGAGTTGATTCCGACTCATAGCGACCCTATAATATCTCCAGTAGCACCATATGTGATACAGGGAATCAATGTATTTGCAAAAGCCCTTCAGCTCAAGGCAAATTTAATAAAATCTATACAAATAGTGCATCACCAAAAACATGGAAAAGGTATTGTGTAACGTACAGAATTAGTCACCTGCAAACAAACATGTCATTACACACAGAGGAGCAGTAGCTGACCTCCTTCTAATCACTAACTCATAAAAACGTGCTACATTTTGCCAGAATAAAAATGGCAAAAGTTTGGGATTCTATATAATCTGAATGTGGAGTTTTCAGTTCCTTAAAAACAAACTCATTGCCGTTGAGTCAATTCTGACTCATAGCGACCCTATAGGACAGCGTAGAACTGCTCCATTGGGTTTCCAACGAGCACCTGGTGGATTTGAACTGCTGACCTTTTGGTTAGCAGCCAAAGCACTTAACCACTACACCACCAGGGTTTCCTTCAGTTCCTTGGCACATATTAATTCTTTTCCCTGACATTCGACAAAGGAAGTTTGTTTTTGTTTTTTTTTTAAGCTCCTGTGTGTTCAAGGGAGCCCTCGTGGTACAGTGGTTAAGAGTTTAGCTGCTAACTGAAAGGTCTAGAGTTTGAATCCACCAGTCATTCCTTGGAAATCCTATGGGGTAGTTCTATTCTGTCCTATATGGTTTTCATTTTGATTTGGTATGCTTGAGGCACACTGGATTATGTATTTGAACCTGACAATAATCACCACTTGAAATAATTTGGTTCATTTGTGTTTATCTCATTATTTCCATCTCTGCAGTGGAATATAAGCTCCAGTAGAGCAGAGAGCTTTTCTATTCCATTCACTACTGTATCCATGGGGCCTGGAACTAAGTAAGAGTTCAGTAAACATTTTTACTTAATATTTAATTAAAATAGTGAGACAAATTATCATATGGCTAAGAACACGGGCCCTGAAGTCAGACATTCTGCAATAACCTACACTTGGTGCTAAAAAAAAATTTTTTTTTTTAATAGTTATTAGAGAAAACCCTGGTGGTGTGGTGGTTAAGTGCTACGGCTGCTAACCAAAGGGTCAGCAGTTCAAATCCACCAGGCACTGCTTGGAAACTCTATCGGGCAGTTCTACTCTGTCCTATAGGGTCGCTATGAGTCGGAATTGACTCGACAGTAATGGGTTTGGTTTTTTTTTTTTTTTTTGGTATTTTTTATTAGTTACTAATCTTTCTCTGCCCGAGTATTTTCATCAGTAAAATATGGATGATAATAGTACAGTCCTCATGGCCTTATTATGGGGATTGAATAAATAATCCAAGTACAGTGGTTAGAAGAGTGCTTGCACATGTGCTTTGCACGTGTTATGCACTCAGTAAGTGTTGTTGTTGTTAGGTGCTGTAGAGTCAGTTTCCACTGAGAGTGACACTGGAGGACAGAGTAGAACTGCTCCCTCCATCGGGTTTCCTGGACTGTAATCTTCATGGAAGCAGATTGCCATGTCTTCCTCTCATGGAGCCACCCTGTGGGTTTGAGCTGTCAACCTTTCAGATATCAGTCAAGAACTTAAATGTTATTAAATATAAAGAATCTGAAGTCCAGAGATTTTCATAGCCAAAATTGCATGTTTAATAACAGGAAAAAATTTTTCCTAAATTGAGAGCTTTTGTTTTGTCTTAAGCTGGATTTGCTAGAGAAGCAAAACCAGTAAAACATATGAATATATATAGAGAGAGAGATTTATATCAAGGAAATAGCTCATGTGGTTGTACAGGCTGGAACATCCCAAGTCCCTGGGTCAGGACAGAGGCTTCTCCTGATGCATGTAGCCACAGGGGCTGGCAAACTCAAGACTGGCAGGCCATAGAGCAGGGCTCTTACTCACAGGCTGCAGATATTCCAAAGACAGACAGGCAAGAGCGCAGGTAAGCTGCTAGCTCAAGTCCCAAGAAGCAGAGGTCAGACGACGCAGGATCCAGAACGAACAAAAGCCACAAGCCTCGCCAGAATATCCACTTATATTCAATGCAGGCCACATGCCCATGGAAACTCCCTTTCAACTGATTGGCTACTTATAGCAGATTCCAACATGGAGGTAATCACATATATCAAATCTCATCATGGAAGTGATCACACCATCATATGACTGTTAAACCACTGAGAATCATGGCCCAGCCAAGTTGACATATAATCTTAACCATCACATGCTCACTCTACTAAACCTTTCTGACCACCCAGGAAACTATGATGACATTTTATGGAATATGCAGATTTCTGAAAGTCAAGAAATACATTTACACAAAGAGATAAGCAACTGTTTCTACAGGCAGAAAACATATTCATACTATTAGTAGTAATTTTGTATCATTTTAGGCTTAGACCTCAATCTGAGAGACTTTCAAAGGATAAGAATTGCCTGTTAAGGTACTAATTAGGTAGTTGTCCCTGTTAGCACATTATACAGAAGGAAGTAACACACCACTTGAAGTAGGTAGCCCTGGCCTACAGAGGAGGCCACCACTGAACTTCTTGTTGGTACCCCTCTTATCATTGTTCCTAATGTCTTTGCTGACTCTTGTATCTTCTGGGCCTTCCTGTGAAACACAGCCCTCTAGTGGGTTTCTGCCATGTCCTGATATACACATTCCAGCATGCCCATATCTAAGCCTTTTGCTCAATTTACCATCTGCCAGGTCAATGCACATATTTTCACTTCCTTCGTCTTGGGTCAACACTTTTTCTAGGTTTCTAAGACCTACCCTAGCAGTGAGTTTGCCCTACTCCTGGGTCCCTGACAGAGTGTTAAATCCACATCCTGAGAAAGTGCCCCAAGCCAGTGGATTTTCCTGTAAATAAAATATTTTATTAAAAACTTTACCTAGAAAAATATTTTATTAAAACTCCTACCTAAAAAAAGAAGAAAAAAAAAAAAAAAAAAAACCCGGAAACAATGCAAAAGTCCATCAATGATGAATGGATAAACAAGATGTGGTAGAGCCATATAATAAAGTACTAGTCATGAAAAGTAATGAAGTTCTGATATACGCTACCACATGGATGAAACCTGATATCATTATGCTGAGAGAAATAAGTTTGACAAAAAAGACAAATATTGTATGATTCCACTTACATGAAATATCTAGAACAGGCAAATCCAGGGTCCAAGGATTATTAATAGTTACCAAGGGACAGAGAGAGAAAGGAATGGTAGTAACTGCAGGAGTACTGAGTTTCTGTTTGGGGTGATGTAAACCTTTGGAAATGTGTAGTGGTGATCCTAGCACAACATGGTGAATGCACTGACTTGAACTTAAAAGTGGTTAAAGGGTCAACTTTACAACAAAATCCCTGGTTAGTCTTTAATTGTTAAGAACAAGATTTCCAATGAATCACCTTGGAGAAGAAAACTTCAGCAATGTTGCTGCACACAGCTGTCACCACAATGAGCCATGTGAAGCCTACTAAATACCACTACTCATCTTCACTAAAGAATGAGTTTGACACTAATATAATTTAAAAACTTGTTTTTATACAAAGTAGTCACACCTTGAATATATGTATTTTCCAAACTCCAACTAAGGTTAGTAAATTCATGTCTTAGTAGTGGTGGGGATAATGAAAGCAGAGATATTCTCTACACCAATGAGATATTTGATGAAAACAGATATGATTTCAATTGTTCTTTAGTTCTTAGTCCTCAAACACGCTGCTTCGCCATATCTTAAACAGTACCTGAGCCATTTTTTTTTCTTTCCTTCTTCTATCTTCTTTCTCTTCTTTCCCTACCCTAGCCCATCCCCGTCTCCAAGTGAGATCCTGATGTTAACTCCTCCAAAAGGTTAAGTGTTAACCAATGTTTCCTCTAGGACCGTGGAAAACAAGTGATATTGATCTAAGCCTGTCAAATAAGATGAAGAATGGCACCAGCCACCTCCTGAGCCAAGTGGATAACGGCAGGAAAAGATCAACATGTTTGAGGTACGAACACCAAAACCAAACAAAAGAAAGAGAATGCACATTCCAGAAGTCACTAAAACTTATGGCCCCTTTTCCCTTAAAAACCTGAGTGGACCTGTAGTTCTGGGAGACAGACGACTTTAGGAGGAGATCATTCCCCTCTGTCTCTATATACCGGTATATAATAAAGTTCTTGCTACCCACCTCACCTCTGTCTCAAGAATTGCCTGTTTGTGGTAGGTGGCTCTAACTCGCGAAATTGTGGTAACGATTTGGTGGCCCAAAGGGGAAACTAGCTGTTTGAGATGCAGTGGCCCTGTGGCAGGGCCTGGGCCTAATTGATACTTCTACCAAGTGGCTGCTGGGAACTCTTTTTGTCCCCAGAGGCTGTCCCTGGACCCAGGCTCCCTGCAGCACCACTGGTCCCCAACCATGGCAAAGAGGCGAGTGAAGGCAAGACCTAAGCCGGATTTTGAGGTGAGTCAGTGACCCTTTCCCCGTTGCACTCGGGGCAGGGGTGGATAGGGTGGGTCATTGTGGCTTCCAGAACTGGACCCAGGCCCTTGGTTTCTAATGCAAGTGGTGCTTTGGATGACTGCCCCTGTGAGTAGGATCTCAAGGAGGGACTCTTGGTGACTCTAGAGTTGGGCAGGCATATGAGTGTGTAACAGCTGTCAGTTTTGTGTTTAAATGTTGTATGTCTCTGGTTGGTGCACCCTGGTTTTGGGGAATGGATATAGGCATCTTTATTGGTTTAGATTGGGATATCGAAGCCCCTCCATCTGGCAGCAGGGATAGGAGGTATCTGGAGGATTGAAGTGGAGGTTCAGACATTCCTAGTAATATGTTAGACCCCACTAAGATCATCCTCGTTCCCCCGTTTCCTTCCTGGCTAGTCTGGTCTGAGTACTTTTCTCTATTTGTCTGGTTCTTCTTATGTGCAACCTGGCTGGCTGCCTGGGAGGTTGAGCCTGCAAGGTTATCTCCGTCGCTTTTGTTGGGATGTCTGTTTGTCTTATGTATGATTACTTGTCCTTGTGAGGTTTTTCAGTGTTGTCATCTAGTTAATCCCTATCCATACAAAACACCTCACCAGGTTCAAGAACAGTTTTAACGTTAAGTCTCTTGAGACTGACAATTAGTTTCATCAGTCTGAGAAAGTCCACCATGTACAGGTTATTTTAAAAGAGTGTCCCCAAAGAAGTTAGAGTCCTAAGATAGAGGAACCCAAGAAATCCTGAAAGAATTAAACCTAATTAAAGAAGAGGCAAATTTCCAGGTAGATAGGGAAATCAATAAGCACTGTGCTCCAGAGGCTCAAACTCTCCCCTTTGTCAAGCAAACTTGATCCTGCCAGAGGCAGGAAAAGAAGAGTTCAAACAAAAGAGATATTAGCATGGGGGGAGGCCCATCTATTCCCGCAGAATTTCCACTGGGCTGCTTTTTGGCCAATTGGAAAAGGTATAGTTATGAGCCCATGACCAAAAAGTGAATGATTCATCTGTGTAACAGCATATGGCCTCAATACCAGTTGGGGGACCAGGAATAGTGGTCCCCAGAGGAGTCTTTATGTTATAATATGATACTCCAACTGGATTTATTCTGCAGAAGAACTGAAAAGTGGGACTGGGGTGAAGTCCCTTATGTACAAGACTTCATGTCTCTCTACCAGACCCTGCACCCCTCTAACCAGGTTTTCTTCCAGGGAAAATCAAAGGCCAAAGTACCCCCTGAATCCTCATCAGAGGACCCCTCTCAGAAGAATGGGCTCCGGCCATCATTTCGGCTCCCTCTCCCCGATACAGGGGAGGTGCAGTAGAAGTGGAGTGGTCAGCCTATGAAATGACAGCAAGGTCTCCAAACAGAATGGCCAAACCCAATTCTAGCTTGGCGAGCCCACCGAAGGCTGATGGAGCAGGAGAATCAGACAGTGAGGGTCTGACTACTTTGGGTATGGTCTCCCCCTCTCATACCCATCAAGGTACTGTTTTTGGTGAGGGTGCCTCAGAAGTCCAGGCAAGGCAGTACCCACTGACAGAAATTCTGGCTGGAGTGGATAATGAGGGGTGGCCACAGGAGACAATGCTGGCACATACTCAATTTTCCACCTCTGATCTATATAATTGGAAGAGCCATAACTCCCCTTACTGGAGTGACACAAACAGAATGGTTGAACTCTTTCTTTCTATTTTCTGTACTCACTGCCCTACCTGGGTGGATATACAGAAGCTCCTCACCACTCTGTTAACTTCAGAAGAATGTCGTATGGTGTTATAGCAGACTTGGAAAGAGGCTGATAGGCTCCATAACTTAGACCCTAATAATGGAGCCCAACCCCCTGGGACAGAAGCCATCCCTACTAGAGATCTGGTTTGGAATCACAATCGTGAAGAAGAGGCGAGTAGGCTTCAGTTCTATTGGGACTGCCTAATTGTTGGGTTGAGAAACAGGGCCCCCAAACCCAAGAGCTTACGAAAGGCTAGAGAAATTATCCAAGGAGAAAAGGAAGATCTATCCACTTTCTTAGAAAGGGTGACAGACGCGTTGCATCAATACACTGATATCAACCCCAAAGATCCCAACAACGCCAGTCTTATAAACACGATTTTATTTTGCAGTGCACCCCTGATATTCAAAAAAGAATTACAAAAATTAGAAGAAGGACTTGGGATGCCAATAGGGCAGCTGCTTGAAGTAGCTTTTAAAGTGTTCAATAATCGGGACCAGATAGCACAACAAAAAGAAAAACAAACGATGAAACAAAAGGTGGCCTTGCTAGCAGCGGCCCTAGCCCCCTCAATGAAGAATGGGGAAGAGAGATAAGAGCCATAAAAAGGACCACCCTGGGGCAAGGAAGGAGACTTTTAGAACCTGACCAGTGTGCCTTCTGTAAAAGATGGGGCCACTGGAAGTGGGAGTGCCCAGAGAAAAGGGAAAGGCAAGACAGACCAAAACCTGCCACTCTCCACACTTATCAGGAAGGGCCCCCACAGTTGGATGATTCCAAATGATGCGACCTAGAGTCTCAAACTTCATTGGCTATCTCCCACCCCAAGCCCTGGGTAACTCTAAAGGTGGGACGATGCCCTATTGACTTTATTCTAGACACTGGTGGCACCTTTTCTGTTCTGAACACCACAGAGCTTCCCCTTAGTCCACGTACTGCCCCAATGGTAGGGGTTTCAGGAAAGGTTTCAACCTGGCCCTTCCTCCAACCAGTGAATTGTGAAATTGGATAAGGCTTATTATACCACGAGTTCCTTTATATGCCAGAGTGCCCCGCCCCCCTCCTCGGGAGGGACCTGTTGTCAAAACTTGGGGCACAAGTCATTTTTGGACCATCTTGAATTTTAATACAAATTGCACCCAAACGGGCGTGTGCTAGAGGAACCAGCGGCCCCTAGCAACATCCCTGTCCACATACAACAAGAAATGAACCTGGAAGTCTGGGCATCAGGGAGGCCAGGAAGGGTCAGGTTCACAGAGCCAGTTAAAACTGCCCTAAAGCCTGGAGCACCTGTTGTAAATCAGAAGCAATATCCCCTCCGTAGAGAAGCTTGGGAAGGGATTGTTCCACTGGTCCACCGATATATAGAGATTGGAATTTTAAGACTATGCTGGTCCCCATATAACATCCCCGTTCTACCAATGTTAAAGCCCAGGACAAGAGAATACTGGTTTGTGCAAGACTTAAGAAAGATTAATCAAATAGTAGAAGCTATTCACCTGCTTGTGCCCAATCCATATACTCTCTTAGTAACCATACCCAGCAAGTATGCTTAGTTTTCAGTGTTAGATCTGAAAGACATCTTCTTTTGCATTCCCTTGCATCCTGAGTCTCAACTTTTGTTTGCATTTGAATGGACTAATTTAGAAACAGGGGCAAAAAGACACCTCACGTGGCAGGTGCTGGGCCAAGGGTTCAACCCCCCCCAACACAATTTTCAGAGAGGCATTGGCTAAAGACATGAGGGTCTTGCAACTAGAAAAGGGGATGATCTTACAGTATGCAGATGATATTCTCATAGCAAGTGAAACTCAAAAAGGTTCAGAATGTAATGCCATCATGGTCTTAAACCATCTGGCTAGGTGCAGGTACTGAGTCTCCAAAAAAAAAAGGCCCAAATATCACATCAACAAGTAAGATATCTGGGGTTCCAAATATCATAGGGGCAGTGAAGCCTTCTCCAGAACCAACAAGAAGCTATTATGCTGGTAGCGCCCTCTACCTCTAAGCTACAACTTAGAAGTTTTCTCAGGATCGCGGGTTTTTGTCAAATCTGTATACTAGGGTCAGACTCATGGCAAAGCCCTTGTATGAAGCCCTGAAGATAGGGAACTCCTGCTTTGGACTGCTGAATGTCAACAAGCTTTTGAAAAAATTAAATATAAATTTATGACAGCCCCAGCATTAGGATTACCTGATCTCCTGAAACCATTTGAACTATTTGTACATGAAAGACAGGGAGTTGCCCTGGGGGTGTGAACCCAGACTAAGGGACCAATAATACATTATTTAAAAAGGAAGCAAAAACAAACAAACAAAAACAAAAAGCTATAGTTTAAACAGAATCAACTCAGGGAGGGGTAAGGCTATGGGACTGTTACCACAATATCACGAGTTAGAGCCGCCTGCCACAAACAGCCAATTCTTGAGACAGGGTGAGATGAGTAGCAAGAGCTTTATTAGATATACTGGTATATGGAGACAGAGGGGAACTATCTCCTCCTAAAGTCATCTGCCTCACCGAACTACAGGTCAGCTTGGGTTTTTTAAGGGAAAAGGGGCCATACGTTTTAGGGACTTGTGGAATGTGCATCCTCTTTCTCCTGTTTGGTTTCCGTGATTCTATCTCAAACATGTTGATCTTTTCCTGCCATTATCCATCAGCTCAGAGGGTGACTGGTGCCATCCTTCATCTTATTTGACAGGCTTAGACCAATATCACTTGTTTTCCATGGTCCTAGAGGAAACATTGGTTAACACTTAACCTTTTGGAGGAGCTAACATCAGGATCTCACTTGGAGACGGGGATGAGCTAGGGTAGGGAAAGAAGAGAAAGAAGAAGGAAAGAAAAAAAAACGGCTCAGTACTGTTAAAGATACAGCTGAGCAGCCTGTTTCAATCCTCCTTTTTGTTGTAGGTTTCTCAGTCTTGGGAAACAGGGTGCCATGTCTCTCTCTACCCACTTCCTGCTGGATGGGGACATTGGCTGGGGAGAGAAACCTGACATCTACTAGGGGTCATATACAGGTGGAGGTTTGAAAAGTTGAAATCTCTCTTTTCCCTCTGATACCCCTCATCACAGGTTCCAGCCAGGAGATCGGGTATTATTAAAGACTTGGAGACACAAACACCCTGAAGACCAGCTGGCTCCCAAATGGGGGCCTTGGGGAAATGGTAAGTCAAGGTACAGTTAGGGACAACTTTGCTATAGTCAAGAACCAGGGCTCCCATGGAGCTCAAAGGTGCTCCTGATAGAGAAAGATGATGGCATATCCAGGAGTTGCTGAGATTTCCCCCTTCTAAGTCCTCCTGACTACTCACTCATCTTTAAAGTTGGTGGGAGTGACTGCATGGGTGCATCATTCCAGAGTAAAAACAGCTCTGCTTGAAAAAGAAGGAACTGAAGAGTCACCTTATTACTGCACACCGATTCAAGGTTTAAAAAATTACAAAATTATAGTTTTAACCCTTGTTTTTCTCTTCTTTCAAGGTGCACACCACACCATGACACCAAATCAGGCCCCTGCGATTCTGCAAGCCAGGGGGACCCTGACCTTACAAGTAGGAGATGCTCTGACTCTCCCGTGCGTTGTATTGTCTCTGACTCCAGTTGGCTCCATTGAATGAATACTGGTAACCCTGGAAAAAGAACAGATGGTTGTCTGGGACTTTAAAATGGCTGGCTTCTCCCAAATGACCCCCACGGCTGACACCACTTAGTGGTTCAATCGAGATTTTTCTATCATTATTTCAGGTTTAACTTGTCTGATGCAGGGTTTTATTACTGTGCAAAGTTTAAAAAAGATATTGAAATCATTAGGGGGGAAGGAATACAGGTAGTTGTTGTAGGATTTCAAGAGCCTGCCCACCTCCCAGATGGGTAGGACTGGTCGTCCAATGGCCTAGTCATCATGTCCCAAGCAGTGGCCACAAGGGGAAATCTCAGCAACTCCTGGATATGCCATCATCTTCCTCTATCAGGAGCACCTTTGAGCTCCATGGAAGCCCCAGTTCTTGCTTATAGCAAAGTTGTCCCTAACTGTACCTTGACTTACCATTCCCCCAAGGCCCCAATCTGATCTTGGCTTGTACAGTACCCATTTTCCATACCTTGTATTCTCCTCACTAATCTTTATAATAATACCCCAGGAACCAGGTGGGAAACAAAATCATGAAGCCCCTGGGCTAAGGTCACATGGCAGGTTTTTTGAGACTTCCAGCTTCTTCTGTCCTGCAACAAATCTTTGACCATACCCCAGTTGAGTCATATCAATTCTAGTGTTCCCAATGGCCCCAATAAGAATCTATCCTTATGTGCTCTACTGGGGTACACCATGTTATGTGGAGGGAGACCCTATCCCACCAGTAAGTCCCCATCCCTAGGCCATCACCTTACATTTGGACCATTCAGAGCTTAACAGGAGTTCACCTTGTGCAACAGTGCCCAACCCAAGTTCATCCACCATTTGCCCAACACACCATGAAGATCCCCCGGAAGAAAAGGGATGTGTTTTCAGTAGATCCTACATCCCTAGAGGCGATAGGGATGGAAAGTAACCCCATTCTAGAGGAAAATGGGCTTGGGTGGTGGTTCTTGAGAACAATTATTCCAGGTTTAGGAATGTACCACGTGAAGGTAGCCATTAGAAACTTGTTGGACACTAGCCACCTCCTAGCCTTAGGAACTGAAAAGGCACTTAAAAATAAATCTCTTTAAACTCCTTGCCAGAGGTGGTCCTAGATAATAGAATAGTCTTAGATTTCTTACTAGCCAAATCAGGAGGAGTGTGTGATGTGATTAACAAAACCTGTTGTTTCTGAAAAAACACCGCTAGAGAGGTAGAGATAGGACTGGATGCTATCCACAAGGTAACCAAATGGACTGACCCAACACCTAGGCAAGAGAGCACATGGGATTGGTTCACTAACCTTTTCCCCACCTTGGGATCCTGGTTGACTCCTTTAATAACTTTGGGAGTAATGGTCACTTTGGTCTGCATTTGTGCTCCCTGTCTAATAAAAGTGGTTACCAGGGGCCCCACCAGCACCCTCAAGGCTGGAGAGGTCTTTGCCCTGGTAGACCTAACTACTCCTTTCCCAGACTCTGGGGATGTGCATCACTTAATCCAACGAGACATTGCTGAATTTCAACTTTTCAAACCACCACCTGTATATGACCCCTAGTAGATGTCAGGTTTCTCTCCCCAGCCAATGTCCCCATCCAGCAGGAAGTGGGTAGAGAGAGACATGGCACCCTGTTTCCCAAGACTGAGAAACCTACAACAAGAAGGGGGGATTGAAACGGGCTGCTCAGCTGTATCTTTAACAGTACTGAACCGTTTTTTTTTCTTTCCTTCTTCTTTCTCTTCTTTCCCTACCCTAGCCCATCTCCATCTCCAAGTGAAATCCTGATGTTAGCTCCTCCAAAAAGTTAAGTGTTAACCAATGTTTCTTCTAGGACCATGGAAAACAAGTGATATTGATCTAAGCCTGTCAAATAAGATGAAGGATGGCACCAGTCACCCTCTGAGCTGATGGATAATGGCAGGAAAAGATCAACATGTTTGAGATAGAACCACGGAAACCAAACAGGAGAAAGAGGATGCACATTCCACAAGTCCCTAAAACGTATGGCCCCTTTTCCCTTAAAAAACCCAAGCTGACCTGTAGTTCGGTGAGGCAGACGACTTTAGGAGGAGATAGTTCCCCTCTGTCTCCATATACCAGTATATCTAATAAAGCTCTTGCTACTCATCTCACCCTGTCTCAAGAATTGGCTGTTTGTGGCAGGTGGCTCTAACTCACAATATTGTGGTAACAGTCCCATAGCCTTACCCCTCCCCAAGTTGCTTCTGTTTAAAGTATAGCTTCATTAGATAGAAATAGATCAATCTTTCACATAAAATGGAATAATCCAATACTAAATCTGCTGCAACATCCTTTCCTGTACTCTGAACCATATGACTTACCACCATCAGATTAATGTCTCTAAACATGATTTCTATTTTTACATTTTTCAGTGTATAATATGCACTCACATACATACCCTCATATATAAATAGACATCTCTGTACATACCAGTATATAAGTGCAAAAGGTCAACTGAAATAAAGTTTTTTGTTGCTCCTATTGTTAGGCGCCCTCAAGTTGGTTCTGACTCATAGCAACATACAACATACAACTCATACAACAGAAGGAAACACTGCCCAGTCCTGCATCATCCTCACAATTGTTGCTATGCTATGCTTCAGCCCATAGTTGCAGCTGCTGTGTCAATCCATTTCGTTCAGAGTCTTCCTTTTTTCACTGATTCTCTACTTTACCAAGCAAGAAGTCCTTCAGGGACTGGTCCCTCCTGATAACATGTCCAAAGTACATGAGAATAAAGTTTACTAAATAATAATTTTGTCTGTTGTGAAGGATAAAATTTAGCATATTTTGATTACACAGCTTTTTTAATTGCATATGCATTATTTCATGTAATCCTCAGGAAAACATACAATTCGTCATCAAAACAAGGCTTTATTGAGAGTGAAAGAGAACAATTTTAATATGTATGCTGGGACAAATGATTGCTACGTTTATAGTGGACTGTCCTAGACAAACAAGGATGTGTCTCCACCCTGTTTGATCTTCATAATGAGGGGGTCTCAGTTGCATTTTCATACATAAACAATTGAAAGAAGTTGGCTAGCCTCAGGTTATACAACTCGTATTTGGCAGAGATGGACTTCAAATCCAGCTCCTGTGTCTTCAATCTTCTCTTTGCACAGGATCTCATTTGCCTGTTCTAGTTCTGTGGCCAGATATGTGCTTGGCTCACTCTTTCAGTTAGTTGATGTAAGACTTTTTGTGAACCTGTGACACTTATCTTTGTAATATGAATATGTGTTTACTTGTCTTATCTTCACTCCTAAATTGTGTGTAAAGCACCTTATTTGAAACAAAAATTTAACCTTTTGTTGTATGTATTTACCTATTGATGTGTAAAAATTACTTCAAAATTTAGTGATTTTAAAGAAAAAATATTTATCTTTCCTTTTTCAAAAATGGTACCAGAGGTTCCCAGCTGAGTCGTTTTTTAGTGTGCCTTCTACCAGTAGAATTTTGGGGCCCGATAGCTTCCTTTCATTCTGCACAGTTCTTATCTCTTTAAATCCAAGCTAACAGTATTTCTCCTGACCTACCAAAACTAAAAACCAAACCCACTGCTGTTGAGATGATTGGGCCTTTTGTGACTATCACTGCAGTTCATGCTGTGGTACAAACACTACACCCACAAATCCCAAAGGGCAGTCATCACTTTGTATTTAATTTAGCAATCTTATACCAATGTTCTTTCTGTCAGTTACTCTAAATCTGTCTCATCTACAAATCATTGAATCACCGTCGTAATCCCAATGGTTTCATCCTTAATGAATTAAATAAATTTTTGACTAATACTCATTTAACTTTTATGAGGATCATGTTTTTAACTGTTTTGAAAAGTACACTCTGAAAATAGATTAAGACTGAGAAAACCCAAAGTTCCTGTTATCAATAATTTTATTGTTGATGTTGAAGAGATGTCATGGTTTCTTTTTTATTTTAAAATTATTCTTGAAATGATGTTTAAACAAAGCTTACAAATGATACATTCAGACTGAGAGTAAATTGACTATAACATCTATCAACCCTGTGATAAAAAAAAAAACGATTTAATTAAACAGATAATTGACTGGCTAAGCAGGGTGTCTTCTTTTCTTCACAAAATCTTGTGAAATTCTTTAGCTGAAAACAGTGGATGGACCTTACTTCTAAAAGAGTATAGCTGGCTTCTGCAGGAAGCTTTAATATGCTGCCAACTTCATTTATTGGAGAGTGTAGCAGAGGGCTCAAGTCTTCCTGTGAGGCGTTCAAAGAAATAAAAATGTTTCTTTTGCTTTCAATGATTTAAAAGTCACATTAAGGAGAAACCCTGCCATCTTCTTCTTACATAAGCAAAAAGGGCATCAGTTGAGAAACAAATAGATAAAAATGGCTCATTTATTTACTTGGAGAGAAACCATACTTAGAAATGAGATCAAATTTCATGACTTCCAAACTGAATCTTCTCTTTTAGTTCAGCTATTCAGAGGATAGAAGACTAGAATAAACTTTGACTTAAAATTTTTTAGAAGTGATACCCAGGAAAAAAAAAACTATAGGCTCATTTTAATGGCATTTTCTGTGTATTCCCAGCTCACGCAACAATTACTACAAAAACGCAGGCTCCCAAACTTAATGAAAATGATGTTGAAAGAAATCTCGTCTTATAAAATTCATTTTGAGAGGTGGTAATCCGATGAACCAGGGAGCGAGATGGGCAGTCTGCTTCTGTAAAGATTACAGCCTTGGAAACCCTATGGGGCAGTTCTACTCTGTCCTGTCAGGTTGCCGTAAGTCAGAATCGACTCGACGGCAATGGGTTTTGTTTGAGGGTTTGGAATCTGATGAGATAAAAAAAAAAAAGAGCCCTCTAAAAAAGAAAGCTTTTGCAGAACCAGTTTATTTTCTTAATTTAAAATACGGACATAACTAGGTCCCATCATGTATGGTTTATGTAATTTTTGTCCCTTTTATCTTATGACTGTTTTTTGGAAAAGTAGCCCAAAAAGTTTATTGAAGGAATTCAGAAAATTTAAACAGACTAACTCTTTTGGTAGATTTTATACCTGACTGCCTTTCAGTCATGTTCTAGCTCTAGACAGTATGCACCTTCTAATCCAAGGTAATAAATCATGCAATGATTTTTCTCACTAAGACAAAAGGGACATCACTTGAAACGCTACCATGGCATTGGAATGGTGGGGCAGGCTGATACGCTTATCCAGAAGGCCTGTTTATTCCTTCTTCATTCCTGTACCTGAGGAAGAAGTTATTATTCAGCAGAGTTAGCTCTAGCACTGCATCGAGAGTGAGATTAGAAAGTACTGATTTATAAGGAGAATTATAGCTGGAATAAGAAATTCAGACAAGCAAAATATCTTGGGTGCTTTATTTTATTTCTCTATTTTATTTTAATTCGCTCCGTGTTATCTATGTTTCAGTTGTATAATAATTAATATTAAGAGGTTTGCCATTTATGGCCATTCCCCACCCCCACCCAAATACATAACTTTGTATTCAGCTGCTGTTTCATCGCTGAAGCAAGAGAATTTTAATATGTGGGCATATAAATCATGCTGGTGCATGATAAATGTACCATAGAACATTAGGTCTCATGTCCTGGTAGGGAAATGAATAGCCTTTGAAGGGTACAATGTTCCTATAGTCAGTCCATAGCAAATGCTGAGAGGTGGAAGTCCTTCTCTAGTTGTTCTTGCCTTTGCAGTGTAAGTAAAGTTTATGGATTCATGAGACCATGGATTCAAATTTCTTGGTTTTGTTTATTTATTTTAAATATGTAATCAAATAGAAATATTATAGACTGGAATCCGTGCAGGCAGGATAACATTCCAATCTTGCTGCTGTAAGTGTGTACCCTTTCAGTCCATGGCTCCTGGATCTGTCCTGTCTTTCAGGCGACGTTGCTTGAGATGCAGAATAATTTATTGGTTAGCAGAACAGTGCCATTCTGGTAATATGACTGTTTTGGGTTGGAAAATTGAAGTATTTTGTATTGTCCTTAATGAAATCTGTTGAAAGAGACAGACGGCAGAGCAGGTGTAGGGGTAGACTTCCCCCTGCATACTAAGTACAACACAAAATGCCAACAAGCAAAAGAATGGATGGGCAGAAGCTTAGTATATCTGAGGAGAATTGAAAATTTACAGTATTTAATCCTGGTAAGCAAGAAGTAGTAATCAGAGTATTTCCTACACTTCAGCAAAGGAATAACCAGGTGAGTCATTCAAATCTCCAGATAGATCATATTTCCTCTATTACAATTTTAATCCTTTTTGATGGGATTATCACCAATTTTTTCTGAAGTTTGTTCTTCTCCTATAAGGAGGATGTGGATTACAGTCATAGATCCTTAACTTTCCTTCCACAGAGGAGGGTCAATTTCAAAATATTCTTGTTAAGGTATAAAAAACTCACTGCCGTCGAGCCAGTTCCAACTCATAGCGACCCATGGCATAGTGGTTAAGTGCTACGGCTGCAAACCAAGAGGTTGGCAGTTCAAATCCGCCAGGCACTCCTTGGAAACTCTATGTGGCAGTTCTACTCTGTCCTATAGGGTCGCTATGATGTTGAAGTATATAACACCTAAAACCAAAACAAACAAACAAACCCATTGCCATGAAGTCGATTCAGACCCATAGTGACCCTACAGGATAGGGACAGAGTAGAACTGCCCCATAGTATTTCCAGTGAGTGGCTGGTGGATTAGAACTGCTGACCTTTTAGTTGGCAGCCAAACTCAACCACTGCACCACGGGGCTCCATATTATACGGGGTGTACTTAAATCATTTAAAAAAATTCAGAACTACATAGAGAATGGTGATATTTTAATACAAAATAGTCTAAGTTACAATTTTAAAATACATCTGTGAAATTTGTAGTGATAAAATGTACATTACATTTCAAACCTTGACCACTGAATTTCCCTATAAAGAGCTACCATCAAAGCTTTTTCATATTTAGCTGTTTTTTTTCTTTGAAATGAAAATTTATAACCCCAGATGTAAGAAAACGATTCTTTTCTAATAAAAGCATGGTAAAATGTCACCAAAAGTACCATGAATTTAATTTGTATACTATTAATTATACTTTGCAAGTTATAGGTGAACAAGAATCCTGATGTCTATATTCTGATTCTTATTGACAAACACCTAGTAGGGTGCTAAGGTTATTTCCTAATAAATATGAAGAGTGAGATCTGAAATATGAGGCTCATTGACTTCAAGAAAAAGGATCTTAGAGATCACTGAGTCCAACCCCCCAAACTTGTTCAGTTTAAACTGGTAAAAGCACAGAGCATTTGAATAGCCCATCATTTTTGTAGAACAGTCAGCAATGGAAACAAAGGCAAAGCCTTGCACCATCCTGCAATGATGAATATACATGTTGCAAGTCATTTTGATATGATAGCAGTGTACCATTCATATTTTGATCAGATGGCAGGTATGGTGATTCATATGTCCCATTAACGAATCCAAGCAACATTATATTGCATACTAATATAAATAACAGCATCTTAACTCACCTCATTCACACAGGAACAAACCTGGGCTTTAGTAGAGATTTGTAAACATGAGATCCTATTGACGTTGCTAAATCTGCTATATAGAAAGCTGGAAATGAAGAGCAAACTAGTCTTGTTCCTGCCTTTTTAAACCTGAAATATAAAGATTGGTCACTAGGGGTCCTATTTGCATTGAACACCTGTAAACTTGTGATGGAGCCAGGGATGGGGGAAACTGAGTCTGAGATTTTAAAACTAAAATCAGGTCCCAAATCATAAAGTTTAGGATTCTGTGTGGTAAAGGAAGACTGAAGCTTCTTCGGTTCTTCTGAAAGATGTTCTACAGAAAATTTCCCATTGTTAGAGGAAGTGGAGAGGTACAAGAAGAATCTAGACAAAGGTAAATAAGTAATGTTTATTAAGAACCTACTACATGCATTCAGACACTAAGCTAGATTGTTTACAGTAAAAAAAGATCCCTTGATTCCTTGCATTAACCCTGTAAGTAAATAGATACTTACCTGAAGTCAGACTTCTAAATTCTTTTGTAAATGCCACACTTGGAATAGGAGTTCAGTATATATCTTTTAGCAGATAGGAAAGACTTCTCCAATCCTTATAGGGCCCAAAACTGGTATTTCTATAGATTAGTGATAAAATTTCTTGAGCCAGACTAGCTGAGTCTGAAGCTGGTTTACCAGCTACATGACTGTGCACAAGTTACTGCCTCTAAATATTAGTCCCCTTGCCTGTAAGAAGGTCCAGATAGGGTGTCTGTGAAGGTTAAGCAAAGTAATACATGTACAAATCTTAGCACAGTGTCAGGCACACAGTAAGATTTCAGCCCTCAGATATTTCTAGTATTATAAATGTGTCCAGCAGAGGGGGGAATAAACCCAGAAAAGCAGAGTTCCCTTTAAGGGCCCCCGAAGATCAGAAGGAAACACAAATTTTCAGAGGACCAGAAATAAAGATAATTTTATACTACCGGGAAATTTTCCTTTTGGAAGAAAAACTACTGCGGTTCTCAGCAAAGAGTTTAGATATTGGGCCAACATCTACAGACTCAGAAAATCAAAACAAAATCTGGACCTACAGAAACAGGAAGAAGCACACTGATACTTGGGAAGGCCAGCAATACTGAAGGTGGGGCCAAAACAGCCAAGACATGAGGGACCTAGGAAGGAGTACCTGAGGAATCTGTCAGTCATTGCACACTCTGTAGTATGGAGGGGAAGTGAGGGCTGAAGAATAATGAGAATTTTTTTAATCCTTACAGCAATATTATGATTTATAAGGAAATTGAGAGACAGAATGGTAATTTTCCTGAAGTTTCAAAGTTAAAAGTGATGAAACTGAGATTCTTACGCATTGTGTGATTCTGCACAAAAGTCTCCAACAATCGAAAAGCTTGTTTGTTGCTCATCTAGTCCAAAGACACCATCTTTTTGTTGTTGTTGTTAGGTGCCTTTGGGTTGGTTCCAACTCATAGCGACCCCATGCACAACAGAACAAAACGCTGCCCGGTCCCACGCCATCCTCACAATCATTGTTGTGCTTGAGCCCATTGTTGCAGCCACCATGTCAACCCATCTCCTTGAGGATCTTCCTCTTTTTCACTGACCCTCTACTTTACCAAGCATGATGTCCTTCTCCAGGGAATGACCCTTCCTTATAATACATCCAAATTATGTGACACAAAGTCTCTCTTCTTGCTTCTAAGGAGCATTCCAGCTGTATTTCTTCCGAGACAGATTTGTTCGTTCTTTTGGCAGTCCATGGTATATTCAATATTCTTCGCCAATGCCACAATTCAAAGGCCTCAATTCTTCTTCAATCTTCTGTTTTCACTGTCCGACTTTCACATGCCTATGATATGATTGAAAATGCCATGGCTTGGGTCAGGTGTACCTCAGTAGTCTTCAGGGTGACATCTTTCCTTTTTAACACTTTGAAGAGGTCCTTTGCAGCAGATTTGCCCAATGCAATGAGTCTTTTGGTTTCTTGACTGCTGCTTCCATGAGTGTTGATTGTGGACCCAAGTAAAATGAAATCCTTGACAACTTCAATTTTTTCTCTGTTTAGCATGATGTTGCTTATTGGTCCAGATGTGAGGATTTTTGTTTTCTTTATGTTGAGGAGTAATTCATATAGAAGGCTATAGTCTTTGATTTTCATCAATAAGTGCTTCAAGTCTTCTTCACTTTCAACAAGCAAGGCTGTGTCATCTGCATATTGCAGGTTGTTAATGAGTCTTCCTCCAATCCTGATGCCTTTTCCTCCTTCACATAGTCCAACTTCTCAGATTATTTGCTCAGCATATGGATTGAAAAAGTATGGTGAAAGGATACAACCCTGACACACACCTTTCCTGACTTTAAACCACACAGCATCCCCTTGTTCTGTCTGAACTGCCTCTTGATCTATGTACAGATTTCTCATGAGCACAATTTAGTGTTTTAGAATTCCCCATTCTTCCCAATATTATCCATAATTTGTTATGATCCACACAGTTGAATGCCTTTGCATAGTCAATAAAACACAGGTAAACATTTTCTGGTATTCTCTGCTTTCAGCCAGGATCTATCTGACATCAGCAATGATATCCCTGGTTCCACGTCCTCTTCTGAATCCAGCTTGAATTTCTGGCAGTTCCTTGTTAATGTACTGCTGCAACCACTTTTGAATTTCTTCAGCAAAATTATACTTGTGTGTGATATTAATGATATTATTTAATAATTTCTACATTCTGTTTAATCACCTTTCTTTTGAATAGGTATAAGTGTGGATCTCTTCCAGTAGGTTGGCCATCTAGTTTTCTTCCAAATTTCATGGCATAGACACGTGAGCACTCCTAGTTTTTTGCCAGTGTCTTCAGTGCAGCTTGAACTTCTTCCTTCAGTACCATCAGTTTTTGATTATACACTACCTCTTGAAATGGTACAGTGAAGTTGTGTATTCCTTCCATCTTCTTTTGATGCTTCCTGCATCTTTTAGAATTTGCCCTTAGAACCCTCCACTATTGCAACTCAAGACTTGAATTTTTTCTTTAGTTCTTTCAGCTTGAGAAACGCTGAGCGTGTTCTTCCCTTTTGGTTTTCTAACTCCAGGTCTTTGCACATGTCATTATAATATTTTACTTTGTCTCCTGGAGAGGCCCTCAGAAATCTTCTGTTCAGCTTTTTTATTTCATCATTTCTTCTGTTTGCTTTAGCTGCTTGACTTTCAAGAGCAAGTTTCAGAGTCTCTTCTGACATCCATTTTGGTCTTTTCTTTCTTTCTTTAATGACCACATGCTTTCTTTATGTATAATTTCCTTGAGATCTTTCCACAACTTGTCTGGTGTTTGGTCATTAGTGTTCAATGCATCAAATCTATTCTTAAGATGATCTCTAAATTCAGGTGGGATATACTCAAGGTTGTACTTTGGCTCTTGTGAACTTGTTTTAATTTCCTTCAGCTTCAGCTTGAACTTGCATATGGCTAATTTGCATATGAGTTATATAATGCTTCCAAAAACCATAATGTCTCCTAGGGCATTGTGATTTTTGTAAGTGATTGAAGGGGCCAGATGCAGCAATTTGTTCTTCACCTTTGAAGAGATGTCTCAGCATGCTCCACACCACAGATTACCTAGAAATTCTACCAAGCTGGTTGACCATTTAGTCTTTATGGGATTTGCTTCTCATTTTCTAGGATTCAAGTATCTTACCAATGTGTCTGAAGTAGTTGATTCTTCCTTCACACCAGGCCCAATCAGAGCTATATAATCAACATAACGGATGAGTGTGTTGTCCTGTGGAATCGAAATAACTGTGATTAAAATTCCTGAGGTGTACTTTATTACTTGGAGAGTTGATATATCTCTGAAATAGGATAGTGAAAGTGTAATGTTGGCCTTGCCAGAGGAAAATACATGGCTTATGAGTTGGAATCTACTCCATCACAATGGGAATGGGTATGGTCTTTATGGAGCCCTGGTGGAGCAGTGGTTAAGAGCTCAGCTACTAACCAAAAGGTTGGCAGTTCAATTCCACCATTTGCTTCTTGGAAACACTATGGGGCAGTTCTATAGGGTTGCTATGAGTCCGAATTGACTTGACGGCAATGGGTTTGATTTTTCTGTTTTTGTTTTGTTTTGTTTTATGTCTTTATACAGATCAGTAGCTACATACCAGGTGTCAGAAGATACGTTGCTTTGCTCCACCAATGAAATCACATCTGAAACAGCAGATGTAATTGGGGTCACCACCTGATTAAGTTTATGATAATCTACTGTTCTTCTCCAAGTTCCATCTGTCTTCTACTCAGCCAAATAGGCAAGTTGAATAGGGATGTGGTTAAGTATCACTATCTATGCATCTTTCCAGTCCTTGATGGTGGCACTAATGTCTGTAATCCCCCTAGAAATATAATGTTTTAGTTCACTACTTTTGTAAGGTAGAGGCAGTTTAAGGGCATCCACTTGGTCTTTCCTATGATAAGAGCCTTCACTCCACAGGTCACAGAAACCATTTCTGAGTATATATATTCCAATTATGAACTTAAGTACTACATACATGACCACAAGGTGGGTTTGAGTACTCACTAGCCCACTGTGTGAAGAAACTAAGCCAATATCTGTCCATCACCTAGCGTCCATAATCCCCTACACTGACTGGTGGACCTCAGTGACATTGTAGATTTCAAGGAATTAATGTGATTTCAGAGATAGTGTCCAGTACTCCAAAATGCAGAAACACTCTAGTCAATGGCTGCAGATCCCTTCGAGGAAGGCTATGAAGTAGGCTTACATTATAAAGTCTTGACACTTTAGCAAAATCTTTCTTCAAATAAATTTGTTCTTACCTTCATTCCAGGGATTCTTGGCTTGTAAACTGGCTCAAGTCTGGGAAATAACTAAGGGCTGTGACTCTCTTTCCTTGAATCAAATTCACTAAGCTAGAGCATTTCTATGTGTACAGATTAAGACTTCAGTGCTATCTGTTTTACTTCTAGGGACACCATCATTAATTAGCCAAAACAAGCTCTACAAGTCAGACTATTGTGATCACTGCTTTGGTTCTGCTCTGTACTATGATAAGCACATCCACTTCGTATTTGGCTATTGTTGTTGTTAGGTGCCTTTGAGTCAATTCCAACTCATTGCCACCCTATCTACAACAAAAAGAAACATTGCCCAGTCCTTCACTATTCTCACAATCCTTGCTATACTTGAGCCCATTGTTACAGCCACTGTGTCAATCCATCTCACTGAGGGTTTTCTTCTCCTTTGCTGATCCTGTACCCAATCAAGCATGACGTCCTTCTCCAGGGACTGATCCCTCCTGATAACATGTCCAAAGTATGAGAGACGTAGTTTTGCCATCCTTGCTTCTAAGGAGCATTCTGGTTGCACTTCTTCTAAGACAGATTTTTTCATTCTTTTGGTAGTCCATAACATATTCAATACTCTTCACCAACACCACAGTTCAAAGGCATCAATTCTTCTTTGGCCTTCCTTATTCATCTTTCAGCTTTCACAAGCATATGAGGTGATTGAAAGCACCATGGCTTGGGTCAGGTGTGCCTTAGTCATCAAGGTGACATCTTTGCTTTTCAACACTTTAAAGAGGCCTTTTGCAGCAGATTTGCCCAATGCAATGTGTCTTTTGAGTTCTTGACTGCTGCTTCCACAAAAATGAAATCCTTGACAACCTGAATCTTTTCTCTGTTTATGATGATGTTGCTTATTGGTCCAGTTGTGAGGATTTTTTTTTTTTTTTTTTTATGTTGAGGTGTAATCCATACTGAAGGCTGTGGCCTTTGATCTTCATCAGTAAGTGTTTCAAGTCCTCTTCACTTTAAGCTAGCAAGATTGTGTCATCTGCCTAATGCAGGTTGTTAATGAGTCTTCCTCCAACCTGGATGCCGAGTTCTTGTTCATATAGTCCAGCTTCTGGGATTATTTGCTCAGCATACAGATTGAACAGGTATGGTGAAAGGATATAACCCTGACACACACCTTTCCTAACTTTAAACCACACAGTATCCTCTTGTTCTGTCTGAACAACTGCCTCGTGATCTATGTACAGGTTCCTCAGGAGCAAAATTAAGTGTTCTGGAATTCTCATCCTCTCATTCTCAGGCATGTTATCAATAATTTGTTATGATCCACAAAGTCAAATGTCTTTGCATAGCCAATAAAACACAGGTAAACATCTTTCTGGTATTCTCTACTTTCAGCCAGGATCCACCTGACATCAACAATGATATCCCTGGTTCCACATCCTCTTCTGAATCTGGCTTAAATTTCTGGCAGTTCTCTGTCGATGTACTGCTGCAGCCCCTTTTGAATGATCTTCAGAAAAATTTTACTTGTGTGTGATATTAATGATATTGTTTAATAATTTCCACATTTGGTTGGGTCACCTTTCTTGGGAATAGGCATAAATATGGATCTCTTCCAGTCCATTGGCCAGGAAGCTGTCTTCCAAGTTTCACGGCACAGATGAGTGAGCATCTCCAGTGCTGCATTCATTTTTTGAGACATCTCAATTGGTATTCCATCAATTCCTGAAGCCTTGTTTTTCACCGATCCCTTCAGTGCAGCTTGGTCTTCTTTCTTCAGTACCATAGGCTCCTGATCATGTGCTACCTCCTGAAATGCCTGAATGTCAACCAATTCTTTTCGGTACGGTGACTCTCTGTATTGCTTTCATCTTTTTTGATGCTTTATGTGTCGTTTAATGTTTTCCCCATAGAATCCTTTAGTATTGCTACTCGAGGCTTGACACATGTCTGTCAGTTTGTTGTACCATGGGGGCTTGCATGTTGCCATGATGTTGGAAGCTATGCCACCGGTATTTAAACACCCGCAGGGTCACCTATGGCAGGCAGGTTTCAGCAGACCTTCTAGACTAAGCCAGACCAGGACGAAGGAACCTATGGTCTACTTCTGAAAACAATTAGCCAATGAAAACCTTATGAATAGCAGCAAAACATTGTATGTTATAGTGCCGGAAGAGGAGCCCCTCAGGTTGGAAGGCACTCAAAATACGACTGGGAAAGAGCTGACTCCTCAAAGTAGAGTCAACCTTAATGATTATGGATGGAGTCAAGCTTTTGGGCCCTTCATTTGCTGATACAGCACGACTCAAAATGAGAAGAAACAGCTGCCAATATCCACTAATAATCAAAACATGGAATCTTCAAAGTGTGAATCTAGGAAATTGGAAATCATCAAAAGTTTGGCAATTAAGTGCCTCCATTCGCACCCTGAGAATCCCATCATTCTCATTATGTTTAGGGATCCCACTTTTATGTTACAGGTTCCACTGTATTTTTTGACCTACAGAGAAGAATCATCATAGAACTTTTCAAGAATATATTTATCAAGCTATGATAAAGGTAGTGACCTCTAAACACTGGTGAGCAGCTCTTACATGATAAATCTGCTTTAGCTTCCAATTTTCCTATTCCATTTATCTTTGTCTTCAAAGAACCAAGAAGGTTCTGACATTTCAGCTCCATTTTGTGTAGGCCACCTTTGGGCTCAGTCAACAAACAAAGCAAACAGATAAAGCAATTTCTATCCCTAAGCTAGAACTATTTTTTCTTAGTCCATATCAATAAATTTATCTTGATGAAATTTTGCATTCCTTCCACCCTGACCCCACACCCTAGAGATCTTTTTGCATGCATATCCTCCAAATATCTGTTGATGTTAAGTGGAAAAATTATGTAGCTATTTTGATATACATAGTACTTCCTCATGAATCACAGTTTTACCACACCTGTTTGGGACCTGTTGGGACCGTAGTCTGGTTTTAGGTATATAAGCAAAAGAAGTTGTTGGGATATATCCTGAGAAGGGTCAGCAGTGCCTTGCAAGTCAACCAACACAGAGGAAACCATTACAGATTCTTCAGGCAAGGCGAGATTAGCCACCTCAGGCAAAGATAGAAGGGCTGTTTCAACTGGCAAAAATTTGGTGGAATATAGAGGTCCAAGGTCTCCATATGCCCCCATCCTAGTTTTCAGGATCAATTCCTTCCCAGTCAATGCCCTAACTTTAACAAAAGAAATTCTGTGAGTTTTAGAAATCATTTTGCTTTATAGTTCATAAATCTCAACACTGTAACTACAGGACATGAGAGTTTCTTTCACGGGAGTCATAGAGGCTTTCAAGTCCCTTGTGCAGACTTTGAGATGGAAATTTAAAGTCCTGAGCTTGTCATATATTTTCCCCAAGTTCCCCAGCACAGTTAGAAGCAACTAGCCAATGCCATCATACTCTTATTTTCAGTAAAAGATTTTATGACAGAAATTCTTGGTCACTCAGAGCCTTGCCTTCTATAGGTTCTTAAATGTTGTCGTTCTTAGCTGCATCAAGTTAGCTCCCAACTCATGGCAACCTCATGCACAATGAGACAAATCACCGCCCTGTCCTTCACCATCCTCAGGATTGCTTACTGATCAAGCTGTTGTGGTTCACAGGGTTTTCACTGGCTGACTTCTAGGAGTGTATCATGAGGCCTTTCTTCACGGTCCGTCTTTGTCTGGAAGCTCCACTGAAACCTGTTCAGCATCACAGCAGTATGTAAGCCTCCACTGGCAGAAGGGTGCTGGCTGCATGTGAGGTGCGCTGACTGGGAATCAAACCCAGGCTTCCCAGATTAAAGGTGAGAATTCTACCACTGTATCACCAATGCCTAGGTACTTGATTACAAGCATCTAAAAGTGATAATTTATGAAACTGTTTTTCCATTGCATAACATAGATGAATGGTACCCTCTTAATCAACTATTGGAAACCGAAGTCGTGAATATCTTCAAATCTAATCATAACAGATAACTCAGAACAAATTCAGGTACTCATCCTTAAGAGTCTATTCTTCTAGAACCATTCCTGGTACCAAATTTTGTATCAATAGAGATCTTAATAGATAAGCAGAACAACTAGGAAACTAGGATTGATGAGACAGATATAAATATAGACATAGATATAGGCATGGGCACAGACAGTGGTCCCTGTGTGGCACAAAAGGTTAAGTGTTCAACTACCAGCTGAAAGATTGGTGGTTCCAACTCACCCAGCAGCACCTTGGAAGACAGGCCTGACAATCTACTTCTGAAAGGTCACAGCCTTGAAAACCCTATAGAACAGAGTTCTTTTCTGACACATACATGCGGCCACCATGAGTTGGAATCGACTCAACAACTAACAACAACAACACAGGGATAGACATAGAAATACAGATGTAGATAGCAATTAAGGAATTTTTTACAAGTATTTGACATTATGAAATTGTGTCAGCTACTTAAGCAGCAGTCTTTACATTTGATGCTAGAGCTTAAAGTCCATAGGGCAAGCAGTCAGAAAGAAAAGATGGAAATAACATGGTAGAGAGAAAAAAGAAGCTGGAACTCATAAGTACAACCTGGAACCCAGAAAGATAAACTGAAACCTATATCAGTTCTTGTCATCTATGACCTTGGTAGTATGAGTGTCCCACAGATGTCAGGGCCCTTCTTCATGGAACTGAACACACACTCACACACACACACACACACACACAGCCCAGGAGTCAGAGAAGCTGAAGAAGGATAGAGCAGAAGTGGAGCAGGCCCCACTACTGCCTCACCCCTGTGAAGGGAGACGAGATCAGTGCCATGTGTGAATTGCAAAATGGCTCTTGCTTCACTTCCACCAACCAAATCTCCCACAAGAATCTCTTTGGGACACAGCCTAATGAGAAGCATATAGAAAAGGGAGTCCCTGGGTTGTGCAGACCACTGTTGCTGCTAACCGAAAGCTTAGCAGTTTGACCCCACCCAGCAGCACTATGGAGGAAAAGACCTGGCAATCTGTTTCATCAAGATTACTGCCAGGAAAACAGTATGGGGTGGTCCTGTTCTGTAACACATGGTGTTGTCACAAGTAGGAATCAACTCCACAGCGCAAGACAACAGCCAAGTTGACACATTGCAAAACCACCATAGTATTATAAAAACTGCACTCTGAAGAGTGTGACTTTCAGAGCAAAACAAAACTGCTGATGCCAATTCCACAGTAGACAACAAAAATGAGACCATCACGTTTAATTACAAAGGGAATGGGCAGGATGAAACAGGCACCTCTGAGAGAGAGACATAAAAAACAAGGAAGAATTCAAAAGAAAATACTTACAGTCACTAATTCAAATTAGTTGCTGCACTGACCAAATATGACCTGAGGGGAAGATTAATGAGATGTTGCACTCTGGACTCCAAATATATTTCTAAGCAGCTTAAGTAAGGCTGGGTTCTTCCTGGTGATGGGCTGAGCCTGTGTGCCCTGTCCAGTCTCAATGAGTTCTAATAGCAAATTTATACTTAAAACACAAAAATGCTCTTCGCTTGTATAAAGTACCTCTGAAAGCAAGCCTTCTGAGGAAGTAAGCCAGATCACAATTTGTTCAAAACCTTAGAAACTATCTGCTCACACTCATAGTAGTAATCTTTCTAGGATTAGGATCCATGCTGTGGTGATAAAATGAGTTAAAGCAATTGGTCCACAGAGTGATTTAGGACTAGGCTAAAACTGCCCTGATCATTATAAGACTTGGAATATAAAGAGAGTTGCCAGCAGGTGAAGAAGTGGGGAGTTCCCAAAATAGCAGTTCTGAGCAAAGCACTTTGACCCACTTTCAATAACTCCTTCCTTACTTGGAAGCAACAAAGCCTGTGTGATCAGTACGGAAGCCTGTGTGATCAGTACGGAAGCAGCCAATTTTATCATCTACAAGGTTATAGACGCAAAAGTAATTTAGGCACACTGCTTGAAAACTGTAAAGTTCCCAAGCCCAAAATTTTTATAACACAAATCTGGTTCAAAGATTAGAAATGTCGACATCTTAATAGATAAAATAAACAAATGAGAAACTGTACAGTATATTTTGTCAGATCAATTCAGTTAACCCAAAATGGTGTCGATGGAAATGACACTTTCCCGTCATGTACTTAATGTTCTCCCATGTCTAGTTGTAGAAAGAACACTGACAGTTTGGTGGGATACTTTCAAGACCACTTAAGAAATGAGCTACAGCTCTCATTACAGTCTAACATCCCGAGTTTATTATGCACATTAAAAAAAAGGGTACTACCAAATTTATAGCCAACTGTTCCAACTGTTTAACCATATCACCTTGGTCAATGGCTATGATAAAGACTTTATACTCATCCAGGTGATTTACAAAACAGAAACTCTTTTGTGTTTGTTTCTTTTGTCAATATCCTTCCTCATGCTCATCAAAGTGATTTAAAAGACTGTTTCAAGTCCAAGTTGTCCTTCGCTTTCAACACATTGGAGCATCTTCTCAAACAGCAAGTAGCAGTAACAGAGCATTTAACAATCTGCTTCACATACACCTCTTTTCCAGCCAAATTGCACCTATAAAGTTAAAAAAGAACCTCTTTGGAGTCTCAACAAACATGGACTGAATATTTTATGGTTTGTGCAGTGGTTACAGTGTATTCTTAATTAGCATATATATGGATGCCTTTCTTTCAATGCACTTTATTATTGTTGCAGTAATTCAATAAAAGTATCCAAAACATTTACATTGTGGAGCATTGTTATGATTTATACCAATGGAATGGCACGCACAGTGCTGTACATCTGCTTTTAAAGTCATTGTTTCATTTCATATTCTCATATCTCTTTTAAGAACGAGAAATATTGTACCTTTGGAGCATGGCTTTATTATTTTTATCATTCCTGCCTCTGGATGAATTTCATTATTTTACATACTCTATTCCCCATAATGATGTTCAAATCAATTATGCTGAATGGCGGCAATATTTTCCTGAAATCTCTCATAACAGAGTAATGAATTGTACTCATAATCCACTCCATTGGATCTTTACTATTAAAAAAATAAGCAACATTTCCCCCTGTTTGGTCAGTAACTGAGGCTACTCTCAGCCTCTTTAAAATGGCTCATGAACAGTCAAAAGCACAAGTCTTCCATAAAGAAACTGAATATGCATTTAAAGGAATATCATTATAATTGACTTATACTGCAATATTCTCCTAAAGCACTTCCCGCTTCAAGAGTCAATGTACAGGGTTCCACGGAGGAAAATTATCATGTAAATCATCTATTTAGGCCTTTAAGTTGTTTCCCTTTGATTTATTACATGTACGGGTGACACAAATAGAGTCTTAGTGGTCTGCTTCAGGTTTGAAGCTTAAGACTCTGAGACTTCTTCATTTGCAATAGTTCTATTATATCCATGTATCTACCTCAGCTTTTGTCGCCTATCTTAGTTATCTAGTGAAGCTGTAACACAAATACCACAAGTTGGTGGCTTTAAAGGACAGAAATTGATATTCTCACAGTTGTGGAATCTGAAAGTCCAAATTCGGGACTTAGCCACATTAATTCCTTCTGTGAGCCTCTCTCCTGCTTTCTGGTGTCTGTTGGCAATCCCTGGTGTGTAGACAATTCTCACGTGGTGTCTGTCTTCCTGTGTGTGTGTGTGCATATCTGTGTCTGTTCTGATATTTTTATAACTCAAAAGTAATTAGGTTTAGGATCTACCCTACACTAGTATGACCCAAACTGATTGATCAATTACATTAGATTGCATTATGGGAGTTAATCAAATGCTTTTAATGTATTACATTGCATTACATTACATTTCATTATGGAAAGTAATCCACTCTACCCAAGGCCAACTGATTTAATCGCATGTAACTACTCCATTTTTTTTAACTACTCCATGACAGCAACTAGACTAGTGTTTGGACAAACCGCTGGGAATCAGAGCCTAGCCAAGTTGACACATAAAATTAGCCATCACACAGCCCAGGTGTCTTGGTCATCTAGTGCTGCTGTAACAGAAATACCACAAGCGGATGGCTTTAACAAAGAGAAATTTCTTCTCTCACAGCCTGGTAGGCTACAAGTCCAAATTCAGGGTGTCAGCTCCATGGGAAGGATTTCTCTGTTGGCTTTGGAGGAAGGTCCTTTTCATCAGTCTTCCCTCGGTCTGGGAGCATCTCAGTGCAGGAACCTCAGGTCCAAAGGATGAGCTGTGCTCCCAGCACAGCTTTCTTGGTGGTATGATGTCACAACTCTCTGCTCACTTTCCTTTTCTTGTCTCTCTTGTAAGATAAAAGGTGGTGCAGGCCACACCCCAGGGAAAATCCCTTTACATTGGATCAGGGATATGACCTGAGCAAGGGTGTTACATCCCACCCTAATTGTCTTTAACTTAATCTAATCTTGCCTCATTAACCACAAGCAGAGATTAGGATTTACAAAAAAAAAAAAAAAAAATTTTTTTTTTTTTTTTTTAACACACAGGAAATTCACATCAGACGACAAAATGGTGGAAATCACACAATACTGGGAATCGTGGCCCAGTCAAATCAGTACACATATTTTGGGGGGACACAGTTCAATCCATGACACCAGGCTTCTGCTCTGCCTCTTTTCTACATAAAAGAAGCAAGCAGGAAATTGAGAGAAATGATAAAAAGATTATTTGAAGTAACAGTTGGGGCTCACTGCATTAAAATTATGAATTTCAAAGAAGAATATTTGGGAGACATTCTGTTAAACCCTTAGAGTGTGGTCTGAGTGATTTGCAAACAGGGCTGAAGTACAAGCTAATTAGTGGCTAAACTCTGTCCCGGGCAACTTGCTGATTCCTAGTGGAGTGAGGGGCATTTGTGAACACAACATTCTACCTATCCACTTAGTTGCTTTTATGAGTTGCTTTCCAACTCAGCCCTAAGGAATCTTCAAAGAGATAATCACAAAAGAAAGACTAATATATATTGTTTTAATAGCAAGGGCATTTTAAGAAACTGAGAAAGCCAGCCTTCATTAGGTCTACGGGAGCAGGTACATCCTTTCCCTCAACTATAAATTTCAGAGAAGAAGAATGTCAGGAACACACAGAGAAAGGAAGCGTGCCGTTGGTCTTGGAACCCCAGAGTGCAGCAACGTAGTTTAGATCAGCAGTGGCTGTCAGTGGAACACGAAGAGCATATGAAAACACTAGTAACCAGAGATACAAATGAGGAGCATCAGTTACAGAAGGTAATTATAAAGACTACAAAAGAAAATAGCCACAGAAGGAATAATAATAACAATAATGGTAATTATCGATACGTAGAAAACTCTTCAAATTCATCAAGCACTGTTCTAAGCATTTTATGTATATTATCTCATTTAACGAGGAGCCCTGGTGGAGCAGTGTTTAAGCATTCTTCTGCTAAGCAAAAAAGGTTTGCAGTTCGAACCCACCACCACTTTGTGGGAGAAAGATGTGGCAGTCTCCTCCCGTAAAGATTGTTGTTGTTAGGTGCCGTTGAGTCAGTTCTGACTCATAGCAACCCTATGCACAACAGAACAAAACACTGCCCAGTCCTGAGCCAACCTCACAATCGCTGCTATGCTTGAGCTCATTGTTGCAGCCACTGTGTCAATCCACCTCATTGAGGGTCTTCCTCTTTTCTGCTGACCCTGTACTCTGCCAAGCACGATGTCCTTCTCCAGGGCTGATCCCTCCTGACAACATGTCCAAAGTATGTAAGATACAGTCTCTCCATCCTTGCTTCTAAGGAGCATTCTGGTTGCACTTCTCCCAAGACAGATTTGTTCTTTCTTTTGGCAGTCCATGGTATATTCAATATTCTTCGCCAACACCACAATTCGAAGGTATCAATTATTCTTCGGTCTTCCTTATTCATTGTCCAGCTTTCACATGCATATGATGTGATTGAAAATACCATGGCTTGGGTCAGGCGCACCTTGGTCTTCAAGGTGACATCTTTGCTCTTCAACACTTTAAAGAGGTCCTTTGCAGCAGATTTATTGAGTGCAATGCGTCTTTGGATTTCTTGACTGCTGCTTCCATAGCTGTTGATTGTGGATCCAAGTAAAATGAAATCCTTGACAACTTCAATCTTTTCTCCTTTTACCATGATGTTGGTCATTGGTCCATTTGTGAGGATTTTTGTTTTCTTTATGTTGAGGTGGAATCCATACTGAAGGCTGTGGTCTTTGATCTTCATTAGTAAGTGCTTCAAGTCCTCTTCACTTTCAGCAAGCAAGATTGTGTCATCTGCATAATGCAGGTTGTTAATGAGTCTTCCTCCAAACCTGATGCCCCGTTCTTCTTCATATAGTCCAGCTTCTCAGATTATTTGCTCAGCATACAGATTGAATAGGTACAGTGAAAGAATACAACCCTGAAGCACACCTTTCCTGACTTTAAACCAACAGTATCCCCTTGTTCTGTCTAAACAACTGCCTCTTGATCTATGTAAAGGTTCCTCATGAGCACAATTAAGTGTTCTGGAATTCCCATTCTTCAAGATGTTTTCCATAATTTGTTATGATCCACACAGTTGAATGCCTTTGCATAGTCAATAAAACACAAGTAAACATCCTTCTGGTATTCTCTGCCTTCAGCCAGGATCCATCTGACATTAGCAATGATTAAAAATCCTGTGAGGTAGATCTACTCTGTCTTATTGGTCACTGTGAGTCAGAATTGGTTCAACAGCGATGAATTTGGTTTTTGTCTCATTTACTATTCAAGCCATCCTTATAAGATAGAATCAGTTATAATCCTCTTTTTACAGGTGAGGAAACTGAGTGATAATGGGGTTAAGTTGTTTACAAACCCTTATATAACAAAAAAGTAGCATTAAACCAAATTTGGATTGACATAGTAAGTGCTATGGCTATTAACCAAAAGGTCAGCAGTTCTAATCCACCAGGTGTTCCTTGGAAACTCTATGGGGGCAGTTCTACTTTGCCCCATAGGGTCTCTAGAAGTTGGAATTGACTCCATGGCAACAGGCTGGTTGGTTGGTTCGCTTTTCAAAAGCTGGCTTCATGCCACTTAGCTTTTACGAAAGACCTACATTAGTACGTGTTTTCACTAACGGAAAGAAATTTGAAAAGGATTTTCACTTTTACGAAAAAAGACTGAAAGTGGAAATAGCGTTCAACATTTGTTTCGCAGTGCCGTTAAAGAGATAATGCGCACACAGTGTGGCAACAGTGGTATGGACCAGCTTCTTCCCGGGGAACTACGTTCAGCGTCTTAGCATCAAGCTGCCATAGCTTTGAACCGTGTCTGTGAGCATCTGTGCTTTATCTCGATTTATTTCATGCATCCTTTAGCAAGATGTGTCCTAAGCTATCAGAAAAGCCTGAGAGCTTGTGTTACCCTTAGCAGAAAACTGGACGCAATTAAGTGAAACTACACTGTACATACATTATTTCTACTTCTATTTCTATTTCTGTGTATTTGTCATATTGCTACAGCAGTTTCGCGAGTTAGAGCCACCTGCTGCCAACAGCCAACTCTTGAGACAGGGGTGAGGTGGGTAGCAAGAACTTTATTAGATATGCCGGTATATGGAGACAGGGGGGAATATCTCCTCCTAAAGCTGTCGGTCTCCCGCAACTACAGGTCAGCTCAGGTTTTTTAAGGGGAAAGGGGCCATAAGTTTCAGGCACTTGTGGAATGTGCATTCTCTTTCTTCTGTTTGGTTTTGGTGGTCGTATCTCAAGCACATTAATCTTTTACTGCCATTATACCATTGGCTCAGGGGGTGGCTGGCGCCATCCTTCCTCTTGTTTGACAGGCTTAGATGGATATCACTTGTCTTCTATGGTCCTAGAGGAAACACTGGTTAATGCTTAAACTTTTGGAGATGCTAACAGCAGGGTCTTACTTGGAGACAGAGATGGGCTAGGGAAGGGAAAGAAGAGAAAGAAGAAAGAGGAAAAAAAATTGTGCAGGTACTGTTCAATATATGGCTGAGCAGCCAGGTTCAATAGCCTTTCTGCTTTTACTATATGTTAGTGTTATTTAGGTTTTATGTGTTATTTGGTATGATTTGGTAGGTTGTTCTTTGGGTCTGGTAACATTCAACATTTTTTTCCATATAAATTAATGGTAATTGCTTTTTTGCTTTACACCATTTAGGCTTATGAACTTTTGCACAGGAATACTGTACTTAGGGGTAGTGAAGGAAGCCTGTATTCTGGATCCAGTTTGTGCTCTCCATCACCACAGAGCCCCTGCAAGGCAAGAGGGAAAGTTTTGGTTTCTACTTTCAGGGGCTTCACTGTAAGTATTAAAAGATGCCTTTGATATCATTGCTATAGTTACTTAGATGTATCTCCTTGCTTCTGTTATGGTGGTCAATAATAGTACTGGTTATTTCTTCTTTTTATTTTCTTATTTATTCATTCATTTGTTCATTCATTCACCAGGATATTCTGCTTGTTATCCAATTTTGCTTCATTGGGCCACGGTAATTGTACAATCAACAAGAACATCCGGGCCCACCTCCTTTTCTAGAAGAAGTCATATTCTATCACCTTGTAATAGTGCATTTTTTTGGATATTTCCTTCCCAATCCTTGGCCTCAGTAAGACAGGAAGAAATTGAGAGTCTATAATTGCTGACACTACTTACAATATAGCTGTTTTCAGTAGTTTTTTGTGTTCATAGTGTAAATATTTCAATACAAAGATAAAATTCACAGTTCCAGTGGAACTATTATGTTGATAATTTTTACTTAAGAAAACGGTTTATCTATAACTTGTCTGGAGGACCAACTTGAGTCACAAACTCACACACACAAGCACAAAGACACACACATACTCAAAAAGGTTTTGAATTCTCATCATGGCTTTCCAATAAAATCCAAGCAGATAAATGCCAGAGTGTAAAGAGGAATGAATGCAATGCTCTAAGTGAACTGACAAGTCTGCAAATATTAGATGCCATTCACACTTGGTCACATATAAAGCACATTTACTAAGAGATAAACAATGCCCTTTTTTTATTTTTTTATTACCTACCTAATGATTAGTGAATAAAAATGAATATAGTTATAGAGCAGTTCTACTCTGGAATGCATGGGGTTGTCATGAATCAGAAATGACTCTACCACAACTAACAACAACAACATAAGCATGTCAAATTTTTATGCTGTTTGATCAAGCAGGTACCTTGGTTGATCTGAAGTGGAAATCGATCTCCAATGTTCCTCCTCACTTTTTTCACACTGCTCGATTTTGAAGATGCAGAGTAAATCAAAGGTTACACAGTGACTCATCTAAAAACAGCAAGGTTAATCCTGAACATCTTCCTTACAATGGATTCAGCCAATTTTGTTCTGGGCTCTATCATCATTAAAATATACTAGAGTCTTGAATCTATTAAAATTCAGCCAGCATAACCCTTCCTGCAATTTTCCATTGTTTTTTTCCCCAATGTTTTAGTTCTCTAGGGAGCTGACACAGAGTAGCTGTTCCACACTTCAGAAAGGGAGCAACAGTTGCCAGCTTTGAAATTGCGGCTGGGATTACAGCAAATTCCCACAGCAGAAACAAGCAGCTAGCCTCATACGTTAAGGTAGCAAGATGAGAATGAAGAAACTGAAATGTTTCCACTGCAGAATCTTTTGCAGCAATTGAATAACATTGATAAGACTTGAAATTAAGAGGATTTAGCTCTAAGAGCGGCTGGGGAGAAAGGTGAGAACTTGTCAGTAGGTAAGACAAAGGGCATGAGGACATGTAAATAGGACAAAGGAAATGAGATGGCTCATAATTTTAGGAAGTTTTGTAAATAGAATTAATTAGTAAGTCATTCTTTATTACATCATGTGTTACATATGTCTCACAGATTAGTTATTTCTTCAGTGTTTATGTTCAAAATCCATATGTTATACCTGGCGACAACCAACTCCAACTACATTTTCTTTGTCTTTGTATCCCTACAGATCCCAATAACACTATACATTGATATTTGGTGAAAATTTAAGTCACCATCTTCAACATAACAAGGTTTGAGTCTAAATAATATACCAAATCAGACAGTGGCCAAAGGGCTATCTTAAAAATTATAAACTGCTATAATTCTGTCATTCTGTAGGGACTAATCAGTCACTGGATATTATTATGCACAACGCTTTGAAAAGAATTATTCCCCATTTCTTGCTCTTCAAGTAAACATTCAGCTGCACCATCCTAGACAAATGAGAATCTTCTTTTTTCTACCGAACCCTAGGAAAGTATAAGGCACGGTTCTCAGTAAACCACTCCACTAACAATGCTACCCTCTAATATTCATGTTCGAATGAATGTATTGACTGTTGTTAATGGGAGAATTTGATATTAAATGTATTCACAGTGCAGCAGACTTTGTAGTTACTATCAAAAGTCTCCTGGGTACTTTAAAAATTCAGTCAAAACTTTAAAAAGCTAAAAGACAAGGTTCATGGCTCCCTCTATGGATTGGCTAAGGGTTGCTATTAAAAAACAAATACATCACTTGAAAATCAGGTATAGTGTAGAAAAATTAAACTCCAGTTAAGGTCCGTGAATTATAATGCAATGCCTCAGCCAAACAACAGCTTGGCCTTAAATCAATACACAATTAAATACTTCCTGCAGTTCTAACCATTAATTGCGATGCAGCTTAGAACATAACTGTCATCTAACTGCTTGTAAAAAGGTAACCAAAATTAGTGCAAGAAACTTAAGTTTGGGTCTTTTGTGATTATTTTTCCTTAACGAGGAAAATAAACATCTTCAGAGACTTACAGTCTATACCTGTGAACTCCTCTCAAAGCTATCAAAAATTGAATACAACAATAAGCAGTCTATTTTTGGTTATGAACCAATATTTAATTTGTCTTAATTTAAAGGATAACACAAAAATGGCAGCCTGGATCTTCATAATGAAAAGTATCACCATTTCTATATTAAGTATTGAGGACGTACAGCAGTCTTGCTCTCTATATAATATCGGTTGGGAAATATTTAAGTGGTAACACCTTCTAGCTGCTGCTGGCAATGGAACATGTAATGGCTAACAGGAAATATTATCTTCCTATGCAATGAGAAATCACTTTTCAGCTCAACTCTAAGCATAAAGTGATTGACCCTGCCAAAGGTGACTGACAATGACTCTCCCACTGAGGCATCACCCAGAATGCTGATTGTGCAGCTGGACAAATACAGAAACAGAAGGAAATGTGGGCCTAAAGATGCTCAGGCCAGAAAGAGAACTACAGAACCTAAAAACCCCACAAACGTCATCACCAAGTCTAAAGAGTACAGAGGGGCAGGAAATAACTGGAAGAAACACCGTAAGTATAAACATGGCTCTGTCAGGGACATCAAGTATTTGCAAACGTGATGACTAAGAATTCAGAAAGTAAGTTGTTGGCAATGAAGTCTTAGCTCAGCCTACACAGCCTGGGCCAAGATACTAGGGCAAGAATGAGAGGAGAAACAACAGAGAAAATGCAAGTAGCAAAGGAGACCCATTCTGGAAAAGGAGGCCTGTTTTACTCTCACATACTCTCGTTTTTGTCTGCAGGGCTTAAAAGTATGTGTTCTACAGTGTTTGTGATTGTTTTATGGGTAGCAGCTTTGTATTTCTCAATTATGACTATAGATGTACAGAGAAACAACTTTCTGCATTTCTCCCCGCTGGATTCAACTTGTTCTCTGAGGCTACTTTAAAAAAGGTAATCCAGTGGTGCCTCCGGGTAATTCAGTCAAGACTCATTGAAAAATATCTCTTTGGGTTAAATGTTTAGTTAATAGAGGCATCAAGCTCAGGTAATTCATTTTTCAGACTCCCTAGCCATGACATACGGTCCTCTTGAGCACTTACCTCTTACAATGTTCTTTCATGGGGGAGCTTTGGAGAGCATCACAATAAAGGGGATGGAAGAATGTCTTTTTCAAGCGCTTTCTTAAGGGTCCGATGGGATATGCCATCCAGTCCATTAGGCTTTTTTGTCAGCCTTTGTGCTTTCTGTATTCACAGCTGATGTAAGTGGTCCCATCTGCCTTTGGGCATGTGTTAGCATCCCTGCTGAGGACCCCGGCTTTATTGTGATCTTGATGTCTATGCATTCTGTTTTCTCCTGATCTTAACCCCAGGCCTCAGATCAACTTCCAGCCTTCTTTGTAACGCCATTTTCTCCATTAGGGAATTCTGTAATTTATTTTTTCCACAATAGGTCTTAAGAGAATGCTGGGGTATAGTGGGAGGCACTATTTCAAGCCCTCTTTCTGCCTGAAAATGCCATGCCTTCATATAAAGCTCTCTCTGAGAGGCCCACTTGGGAAGTGTTATAAAGTTTTGCTTCCCAGGGTTCCAGATGAGAACAGAAAGCATGGCTTTTCTCCTTGCAATTAACGAAGATAAAAGGGAGGCCTCAAAGCTCTCTTCTCCCTCTTGCTCCAATGTTTCCCCCATGCTAAGAAACAGCCTTTATCTAATGCTTGTTTAGCAGGAAACTGACCCTGTATCATCCTTCCTACATTATAGCTTAAAGATTTATGTTCAGTCTTCCAAACTTCTGTTCCTAAATTTTGTAATTTAGAAAACCTTCTGTTTTCAAGCATTTGTCCTTTGCAATATAAAGCCCAAATTTCGGTAATATTTCCTGTGAAATGGATTTCAGTAGCCCATTTTAAAATCCAAAAAGCCAGCACTGACTATTTTGTCCTCTTTGCATTCTAGCTGTGACAATCTTAATGTTATCTGTGTAATGTACTGTTTAGAAAGTGCCTAATACTACAGCAGACACCTTGCTAAGTATGTTGCATGTATTATCCATTTTATACTTATAACATTTGACACATGAGTGTACTGAGCTACAGAAAGATTAAATAACTCCCTCAAGACCATACAGTTAGTGATATGAAATCAGGAATAGAAATCATTCAACTTACATCAAGAATCCACGCTCTTCTTTGCTTTGTTATACCACTTGTCTTAGTCGTCTAGTGCTGCTATAACCGAAATACCACAAATGGATGGCTTTAACAAAGAGAAATGTATTTCCTCATAGTAAAGAAGGCTAAAAGTTCAAAATTAGGGCATCAGCTCCAGAGGAAGGCTTTCTCTCTCTGTTTGCTCTGGAGGAAGCTCCTTGTCCTCAATCTTCCCCTGGTCGAGGAGCTTCTCAGGTGCAGGGACCCCGGGTCCAAAGGATATGCTCTGCTCCTGGTACTGCTTTCTTGGTGGTATGGGGCCTTCAAGTCTCTCTGCTCTTTTCTCTCTTTTATATCTCAAAAGAGATTGGCTTAAGACACTACCTAATCTTGTAGACCTCATCAATATAATTGCTACTAATCCATCTTATTACATCATAGTGACAGGATTTACAACACAAAGGGAAATCGCATCAGAAGGTAAAATGGTAGACAATCATACAAGGGAATCATGACCTAGCCAAGCTGACCGTTATTTTGGGGGGACACAATTCAATCCATGACACCACTCAAGGCTGTCTTTGCTGATACAATAATGAACTGGCCACGTACAAGGGAAAGAAAAAAAGAAATTTCACTTCAAAATATTATCTATGTATGTATAAACATATTTACTATTGTTTCATGTAATGTGTAGTAAAATATACATGGTGGTGCAGTGGTTAAGAGAACAACCACAACCAAAAGGTCAGCAGTTTGAATCCACCAGCCACTCCTTGGAAACCCTGTGGGGCAGTTTTGCTCTGTCTCATAGGGTAACTATGAGTCGGAATTGACTCGACGGCAATGGGTTTTTTTTTTTTTTTTTTTTAATTTGTGATTAGTGTTTCAATCATTCTCAATAAATCCTTTTGTCATCCTATGCTCAGAAAATCTTGGGTTGAAGACCGTTTAGAAAACATCAGCTCCTATTTCTGGTCGTGGAGAATTGTTCTATACATAAGAGTGTAACAAAGTGCAGAAAACCAGATAAGGACATCCTCTCACAGCCCTTTGTCCTAACCTGGTATATTTTTCTCACATTGTGTCACCTGTGTCACTGGATTTATCATTCATAAAAGTTAAGCTTTTTTCCTGTGCCTAAAATTATGCTTTCATTCTTCATATGTATTATGTTTCCTCTGTAATTATATGAAAAACTAATAAGTATGTGTAATGTTTCACATCATGAATCCTTCAACCCAATAGAGAAATAAGCTGTAATAGTTCAAACATAATCAGGAAATAAAACACTTGTTAATAGGTTTATTGTGACAACTCATAAAAAAAGAAAATCAAACTGTTTAACTTAGAGTCTAATGAATGGTATTAGAACCAATTTTCCAGTCTGAAAGAACAGTCATCATGTTTTTGTCTGTGCGTGCCAAATGACGAAATTGTAGGAGAAAGGAAGATGCACTAACTTGACATGTCATTCCCATCTTGATTTAAGTCATGTCATGATTTATACTCCATGTATTAAATCTAAGAAGAATTTAGTATATTTTGATATATCCAAACACAAAATTGGATATTTCCCCTTAGTTTAATATTCTTATTTTGATTTGAGATATATTTTATTATGCATATGTTTATGCATTTGTTTATACATCACATATTAAATCAGAAAAATATTTATTCTATGTGTGTAATATTAAAAATACATGATATTAAATTTAATTATATTAAATTTAAACATAAGTAAATTTGAAAGAAAAAACTTTTTTTTTTTTTTTAAGTACTGTATTTGCAACCTGTATCAGTCATTACCCAGTGAGGAAAACAGAAACTACAATGAGAATTTGAAATGGAGGAATTTTAACACAGGGAGTACGTTACAAAGAGTTAGAAGGGCTGGAGTAACTAGAAGAAAAAAAGGCAAAGTTCCACAATGATTAGCATCTGCAGTAAACCACCGCCCAGGCTGGAGGAACACAAGGGAAAATGGTTTTATCCACGGTACACTGTCATTCCCACTGAAGCTGCTGCAGACCCACCGCAGCCAGTACTCTTTAGAACCACTGCTGAAGTCACTATTTGAAATACTAATGGCATAGGTTCCAGCATTGTTGCAACATATAAGCCACCACAGTATGACAAACTGATAAACTGATTTACAAACTGACAAATCTATCTATAGGTGGTAGGCAGGTCTATTTCCCTACTTCTATATTCATACAGCAGCCCTGGTGGCACAGTGCGTAGACATTCGGCTGCTAACCAAAATGTCGGGAGTTCCAATCCACCAGCTGCTCTTTGGAATCCCTAGGGGGTAGTTCTCCTCTGTCCTCGAGGGTCGCTATGAGGCAGAATTGACTCAGTGGCAACAGATTTTAACGGATGTTCTCTCCTGTTGGTACTGTACAAACCCTGAGGTCCCACAGATGCAAGCCGAACGCTGTGTTGCCGGGACCGAGGACGCACCTGGTGCCACTGCTGCTTGGCACAGCCCACAAGAGCTGCGCTGCCGCTGGAACAGGCCGCCTGAGCAGGAACCAGGTGGTCGCCCTCACCCTTCGCTACTGCTGCTGAAGGCTCTGCCAAACCGGTAATCACTTGCTCCCAGGTTGATTCTGACTCATGGCCACAACGTTTGTGTCAGAGTAGAAATGTGCTCCATGTGGTTTTCGATGGCTGATTTTTTGGAAGTAGATCACCAGGCCTTTCTTCTGAGGGGCCTCTGGGTGGGTTTGAAATTGAGCACATTAACCATTTGCACCATAAAAGCCCTCCCAAAGTGGATGGGGTTTTGGCTTTTGGCTTCCTCACACCTTCTAGTCAACTGCAAGTACCACCCATGGCAAAGCTTAACAGAGAACAACTAGCAAAGAACTCTGGGAAAAGTGGTTTCCAGGCTTCCAGCCTTGGGTGATACAGAGCAGAGCACAGAAGATCAGAAGTGGAGCTGAAAGCACATGAAAATGTGACCTTGTCACATCTCCGAAGTCATAGTTAATTTGTGGTGTCTTCCCAGCTTCAGTTTAAAAAAAAAAAAAAAAAATTTTGGCCATCTTCAAAGAATACTTACATTGTCCTGCTTTGTCTTCTGCTCATTTTGAAACTAGAAAATGTATTTCTATGCTTTGAGTAGTTATCTAAAAAACTTTAACAGACATTCTTTCATAAATACTCTTTTTCAGCAATGCCAACATATGTCTGGCATCACTATTTTTCCTCCTGAATAAGGAGCGAACACATTTTCACTACTTAATATACTTTCTCTTCCACCTTCCCTCATACAACTGTCCTGAACTTTACTTCCACTTTTTAATATTAAAAATCTTACCTTTTTATGGTTAATATATTTTACAAATTGCTTTGCTTGCCATATTTTTCTTGCATCGCCATTTTCTCTCTGGAGTTAGTTTTCTTCACGATAGACTCAATGTTTCTTGCATTATGGTTTAACATTGCATAAATTTCTATTTTAAGCTAATTTCTCTCAGTACTGTAGGCAATATTTACCAATTATTGTCTCACATTTAATGTTTAGAATGAGAAGACTGCTGCCAATGAAATTAGAATTCTTTTTTAAGTTAATTTTTTTCTCTTTTGTGACTTTTTCTTTTTAAATGATATTTTATTGCATTTTAGGTGGAAGTTTACACAGTGAATTGGGTTCCCCTTTAACAATTTTTATACACATTGTTCCATGACATTGGTTACAATTTTTACAATGTGTCAGCATTCTTATTTCCATTCTCTTTGTTCTGTTTCCATTGATCTAGCTTCCCTTCCCCTCCTTGCCTTCTTGCCATTGCTTTGGGGTAGGTGCTGACCATTTGGTCACATATAATTCATTGTTTAAGGCCTCTTGTGACTTTTAAGACTTTTTTTGTTATTACCAGGCAATTTGTAGACTTACTATAAAGGATCTCAGTTTGGATTTACTTATCCTGTTTGGTTGGTCCCTGGAGTATTTCTTTTATTTTTAAAAGGTGAAAACATTTAGAAATTCTTTCTTCAAATTGTTTCTCACCATTCTCTTTTTTTTTTTTTTTTAATTAACTTTTATTAAGCTTCAAGTGAACGTTTACAAATCCAATCAGTCTGTCACATATAAGTTTACGTACATCTCACTCCCTACTCCCACTTGGTCTCCCCCTCTTGAGTCAGCCCTTTCAGTCTGTCCTTTCATGACAATTTTGCTGGCTTCGCTCTCTCTCTATCCTCCCATCCCCCCTCCAGACAAGAGATGCCAACACAATCTCAAGTGTCCACCTGATATAATTAGCTCACTCTTCATCAGCGTCTCTCTCCCACCCGCTGACCAGTCCCTTTCATGTCTGATGAGTTGTCTTCGGGGATGGTTCCTGTCCTGTGCCAATAGAAGGTCTGGGGAGCATGGCCGCCGGGACTCCTCTAGTCTCAGTCAGACCATTAAGTTTGGTCTTTTGATGACAATTTGGGGTCTGTATCCCACTGATCTCCTGCTCCCTCAGGGGTCCTCTGCTGTGCTCCCTGTCAGGGCAGTCATCGATTGTGGCCGGCACCAACTAGTTCTTCTGGTCTCAGGATGATGTAGGTCTCTGGTTCATGTGGCCCTTTCTGTCTCTTGGGCTCCTAGTTGTCGTGTGGCCTTGGTGTTCTTCATTTTCCTTTGCTCCAGGTGGGTTGAGACCAATTGATGCATCTTAGATGGCCACTTGTTAGCATTTAAGACCCCAGATGCCACATTTCAGAGTCGGATGCAGAATGTTTTCATAATAGAATTATTTTGCCAATTGACTTAGAAGTCCCCGCAAACCATGTTCCCCAGACCCCCGCCCTTGCTCCGCTGACCTTTGAAGCATTCATTTTATCCCGGAAACTTCTTTGCTTTTGGTCCAGTCCAGTTGAGCTGACCTTCCATGTATTGAGTGTTGTCTTTCCCTTCACCTAAAGCAGTTCTTATCTACTGATAAATCAATAAAAAACCCTCTCCCTCCCTCCCTCCCTCCCCCCATCGTAACCACAGAAGTATGTGTTCTTCTCAGGTTTACTATTACTCAAGATCTTAAAATAGTGGTCTTATACAATATTTGTCCTTTTGCCTCTGACTAATTTCGCTCAGCATAATGCCTTCCAGGTTCCTCCATGTTATGAAATGTTTCACAGATTCGTCACTGTTCTTTATCGATGCGTAGTATTCCATTGTGTGAATATACCACAATTTATTTACCCATTCATCCGTTGATGGACACCTTGGTTGCTTCCAACTTTTTGCTATTGTAAACAGAGCTGCAATAAACATGGGTGTGCATATATCTGTTTGTATGAAGGCTCTTGTATCCCTAGGGTATATTCCCAGGAGTGGGATTTCTCGGTTGTATATGGTAGTTCTATTTCTAACTGTTTAAGATAACGCCGGATAGATTCCCAAAGTAGTTGTACCATTTTACATTCCCACCAGCAGTGTATAAGAGTTCCAATCTCTCCACAGCCTCTCCAACATTTATTATTTTGTGTTTTTTGGATTAATGCCAGCCTTGCTGGTGTGAGATGGAATCTCATCGTAGTTTTAATTTGCATTTCTCTAATGGCTAATGATCGGGAGCATTTTCTCATGTATCTGTTGGCTGCCTGAATATCTTTTTTAGTGAAATGTGTGTTCATATCCTTTGCCCACTTTTTGATTGGGTTGTTTGTCTTTTTGTGGTTGAGTTTTGACAGAACCATGTAGATTTTAGAGATCAGGCGCTGGTCTGAGATGTCATAGCTGAAAATTCTTTCCCAGTCTGTAGGTGGTCTTTTTACTCTTTTGGTGAAGTCTTTAGATGAGCATAGCTGTTTGATTTTTAGGAGCTCCCAGTTATGGGGTTTCTGTTTGCCATTTTTGGTAATGTTTTGTATTCTGTTTATGCCTTGTATTAGGGCTCCTAGGGTTGTCCTTATTTTTTCTTCCATGATCTTTACCGTTTTAGTCTTTATGTTTAGGTCTTTGATCCACTTGGAGTTAGTTTTTGTGCATGGTGTGAGGTATGGGTCCTGTTTCATTTTTTTGCAAATGAATATCCAGTTATGCCAGCACCATTTGTTAAAAAGACTATCTTTTCCCCAATTAATTGACACTGGTCCTTTGTCAAATATCAGCTGCTCAAACGTGGATGGATCTATGCCTGGGTTCTCAATTCTGTTCCATTGGTCTATGTGCCTGTTGTTGTACCAGTACCAGGCTGTTTTGACTACTGTGGCTGTATAATAGGTTCTGAAGTCAGGTAAGGTGAGGCCTCCCACTTTCTTCTTCTTTTTCAGTAGTGCTTTGCTTATCCGGGGCTTCTTTCCCTTCCATATGAAATTGGTGATTTGTTTCTCTATCCCCTTAAAATATGACATTGGAATTTGGATCGGAAGTGCGTTATATGTATAGATGGCTTTTGGTAGAATAGACATTTTTACTATGTTAAGTCTTCCTATCCATGAGCAAGGTATGTTTTTCCACTTAAGTATGACCTTTTGAATTTCTTGTAGTAGAGCTTTGTAGTTTTCTTTGTATAGGTCTTTTACATCCTTGGTAAGATTTATTCCTAAGTATTTTATCTTCTTGGGGGCTACTGTGAATGGTATTGATTTGGTTATTTCCTCTTTGGTGTTCTTTTTGTTGATGTAGAGGAATCCAAGTGATTTTTGTATGTTTATTTTATAACCTGAGACTCTGCCAAACTCTTCTATTAGTTTCAGTGGTTTTCTGGAGGATTCCTTAGGGTTTTCTGTGTATATAATCATGTCATCTGCAAATAGTGATAACTTTACTTCTTCCTTGCCAATCCGGATACCCTTTACTTCTTTGTCTAGCCTAATTGCCCTGGCTAGGACTTCAAGTAAGATGTTGAATAAGAGCGGTGATAAAGGGCATCCTTGTCTGGTTCCCGTTCTCAAGGGAAATGCTTTCAGGTTCTCTCCATTTAGAGTGATATTGGCTGTTGGCTTTGCATAGATGCCCTTTATTATGTTGAGGAGTTTTCCTTCAATTCCTATTTTGGTAAGAGTTTTTATCATAAATGGGTGTTGGACTTTGTCAAATGCCTTTTCTGCATCAATTGATAAGATCATGTGGTTTTTATCTTTTGTTTTATTTATGTGATGGATTACATTAATGGTTTTTCTGATATTAAACCAGCCTTGCATACCTGGTATAAATCCCACTTGATCAGGTTGAATTATTTTTTTGATGTGTTGTTGGATTCTATTGGCTAGAATTTTGTTGAGGAATTTTGCATCTATGTTCATGAGGGATATAGGTCTATAATTTTCTTTTTTTGTAATGTCTTTACCTGGTTTTGGTATCAGGGAGATGGTGGCTTCATAGAATGAGTTGGGGAGTATTCCGTCATTTTCTATGCTTTGGAATACCTTCAGAAGTAGTGGTGTTAACTCTTCTCTGAAAGTTTGGTAGAACTCTGCAGTGAAGCCATCCGGGTCAGGGCTTTTTTTTGTTGGGAGTTTTTTGATTACCGTTTCAATCTCTTTTTTTGTTATGGGTCTATTTAGTTGTTCTACTTCTGAATGTGTTAGTTTAGGTAGGTAGTGTTTTTCCAGGAATTCATCCATTTCTTCTAGGTTTGCAAATTTGTTAGAGTACAATTTTTCATAATAATCTGAAATGATTCTTTTAATTTCATTTGGTTCTGTTGTGATGTGGTCCTTCTCGTTTCTTATTTGGGTTATTTGTTTCCTTTCCTGTATTTCTTTAGTCAGTCTAGCCAATGGTTTATCAATTTTGTTAATTTTTTCAAAGAACCAGCTTTTGCCTTTGTTAATTCTTTCAATTGTTTTTCTGTTCTCTAATTCATTTAGTTCAGCTCTAATTTTTATTATTTGTTTTCTTCTGGAGCCTGATGGATTCTTTTGTTGCTCACTTTCTATTTGTTCAAGTTGTAGGGACAGTTCTCTGCTTTTGGCTCTTTCTTTTTTTGTATGTGTGCATTTATCGATATAAATTGGCCTCTGAGCACTGCTTTTGCTGTGTCCCAGAGGTTTTGATAGGAAGTGTTTTCATTCTCGTTGCTTTCTAAGAATTTCCTTATTCCCTCCTTGATGTCTTCTATAACCCAGTCTTTTTTCAGGAGGGTATTGTTCAGTTTCCAAGTGTTTGATTTCTTTTCCCTAGTTTTTCTGTTATTGATTTCTGGTTTGATTACCTTGTGGTCTGAGAAGATGCTTTGTAATATTTCGATGTTTTGGACTCTGCAAAGATTTGTTTTATGACCTAATATGTGGTCTATTCTAGAGAATGTTCCATGTGCGCTAGAAAAAAAAGTGTATTTTGGAGCAGTTGGGTGGAGAGTTCTGTATAAGTCAATGAGGTCAAGTTGGTTGATTGTTGTAATTAGATCTTCCGTGTCTCTATTGAGCTTCTTACTGGATGTCCTGTCCTTCTCCGAAAGTGGTGTGTTGAAGTCTCCTACTATAATTGTGGAGGTATCTATCTCACTTTTCAATTCTGTTAAAATTTGATTTATGTATCTTGCAGCCCTGTCATTGGGTGCATAAATATTTAATATGGTTATGTCTTCCTGATCAATTGTCCCTTTTATCATTATATAGTGTCCTTCTTTATCCTTTGTGGTGGATTTAAGTCTAAAGTCTATTTTTTCAGAAATTAATATTGCTACTCCTCTTCTTTTTTGCTTATTGTTTGCTTGATATATTTTTTTCCAACCTTTGAGTTTTAGTTTGTTTTTGTCTCTAAGTCTGAGGTGTGTCTCTTGTAGGCAGCATATAGATGGATCGTGTTACTTTATCCAGTCTGTGACTCTCTGTCTCTTTATTGGTGCATTTAGTCCATTTACATTCAGGGTAATTATAGATAAATAAGTGTTTAGTGCTGTCATTTTGATGCCTTTTTATGTGTGTTGTTGACAATTTCATTTTTCCACATACTTTTTTGTGCTGAGGCGTTTTTCTTAGTAAATTGTGAGATCCTCATTTTCATAGTGTTTGACTTTATGTTAGTTGAGTTGTTACGTTTTTCTTGGTTTTTATCTTGAGTTATAGAGTTGTTATACCTTTTTGTGGTTACCTTATTATTTACCCCTATTTTTCTAAGTAAAAACCTAACTTGTATTGTTCTATATCGCCTTGTATCACTCTCCATATGGCAGTTCAATGCCTCCTGTATTTAGTCCCTGTTTTTGATTCTTGTGATCTTTTACCTATTGACTTCCATGATTCCCTGTTATGTGTATTTTTTTTTTAATTAATCTTAATTTGTTTGTTTTTGTGATTTCCCTATTTGAGTTGATATCAGGACGTTCTGTTTTGTGACCTTGTATTGTGCTGATATCTGATATTATTGGTTCTCTGACCAAACAATATCCTTTAGTATTTCTTGTAGCTTTGGTTTGGTTTTTGCAAATTCTCTAAACTTGTGTTTATCTGTAAATATCTTAATTTCACCTTCATATTTCAGAGAGAGTTTTGCTGGATATATGATCCTTGGCTGGCAGTTTTTCTCCTTCAGTGTTCTGTATATGTCGTCCCATTCCCTTCTTGCCTGCATGGTTTCTGCTGAGTAGTCTGAACTTATTCTTATTGATTCTCCCTTGAAGAAAACCTTTCTTTTCTCCCTGGCTGCTTTTAAAATTTTCTGTTTATCTTTGGTTTTGGCGAGTTTGATGATAATATGTCTTGGAGTTTTTCTTTTTGGATCAATCTTAAATGGGGTTCGATGAGCATCTTGGATAGCTATCCTTTCGTCTTTCATGATGTCAGGGAAGTTTTCTGTCAGGAGTTCTTCAACTATTTTCTCTGTGTTTTCTGTCCCCCCTCCCTGTTCTGGGACTCCAATCACCCGCAGGTTATCCTTCTTGATTGAGTCCCACATGATTCTTAGGGTTTCTTCATTTTTTTTAATTCTTTTATCTGATTTTTTTTCAGCTATGTTGGTGTTGATTCCCTGGTCCTCCAGATGTCCCAGTCTGCATTCTAATTGCTCGAGTCTGCTCCTCTGACTTCCTATTGCGTTGTCTAATTCTGTAATTTTATTGTTAATCTTTTGGATTTCTACATGCTGTTTCTCTATGGATTCTTGCAACTTATTAATTTTTCCAGTATGTTCTTGAATAATCTTTTTGAGTTCTTCAACAGTTTTATCAGTGTGTTCCTTGGCTTTTTCTGCAGTTTGCCTTATTTCATTTGTGATGTCTTGAAGCATTCTGTAAATTAGTTTTTTATATTCTGTATCTGATAATTCCAGGATTGTATCTTCATTTGGGAAAGATTTTGATTCTTTTGTTTGAGGGGTTGGAGAAGCTGTCATGGTCTGCTTCTTTAAGTGGTTTGATATGGATTGTTGTCTCCGAGCCATCACTGGGAAACTAGTTTTTCCAGAAAATCCGCTAAAAAAAAAATGCAGTCAGATCCCTATCAGAGTTCTCCCTCTGGCTCTGGCTATTCGGATGTTAATGAAGCTGCCTGGGGAGGGTGGGGGAGGGAACAGAGAGATAGGAGAGTAGCACCTCAGAATATAGCCAGAGTTGCTTGTCTTGCTTGGAATGACTATTATATCTGAGATTCCAGCGGGCGCGTCGCCTATGTGTGCTGGCTGTGTGGAGATTGCCCCCGGGGGTCTGGCCCGCTGGAGTCACGGTCAGATCCTCCACTTCCAGCCCCAAGCCCAGCGTCAAGGCTCCGCTACTGGGACGGTGCACTCTCGACTCCAAAATCAGTCGCTGCCTCCCGGGGACTTCTCGTCCCTACAGCCGCGTTGCCATGCCGCCTCCGCGAACCAGTTGGGCCGCCTCCCAGGGTTAGTTCAGGTGGGTGGAGCAGCTCCCCATGCTTGTGCTGTGACCGAGTGTCCCGGCTGGGACGCTGCTCTCCCCACTCCAATACCAGTCGCTGCCTCCCGGGGACTTCTCCTACCGGCTGCGTCCCACGCCGCCCGCGCGACCCAACTGGGCCCCCTCCCGGGGTTAGTTCAGGGGGGTGGAGCAGCTCTCCGTGTTTATGCCATACCTGCGTCCAGTCCAAATCCCTGCGGGACGGTTCCCCGGCTGGGACACTGCTCTCCCCACTCCAATACCAGTCGCTGCCTCCCGGGGATTTCTTCTACCGGCTGCGTCCCACGCTGCCCCCGGAACCGGCTGGTCCCCCTCCTGGGGTTAGTTCAGAGGGGTGGAGCAGCTCTCTGTGCTTGTGCCATACCTGACTGGTACGCTGGCTCCAGGCTCTGAAAACAATCGCTGCTTCCCCGTATTAGTTCGTTCTCCGTCTCTAAATCTGTGTTTGTTGTTCAGGGTTCGTAGATTGTTATGTATGTGATCGATTCACTTGTTTTTCCGTGTCTTTGTTGTAAGAGGGGTCCGAGGTAGCGTCTGCCTAGTCCGCCATCTTGGCTCTGCCTCTCACCATTCTCTTTTTCTAGAACTACTACCTAGACAATGGGTCTGTGATTTTTTTTTTTCCTGTAAAAAGCCAAGTAGTAGACATTTTAGTCTTTGCAGGCCATACAATCTCTGTCACAACTACTCAACTCTGCTCTCATAGAACAGAAGCAGCCATGTTGTTGCTGTTGTTGGATGCTATTGAGTTGATTCTGATTCATGGCAACTGCAGGTGTTACAGAGTGGAACTATTCCATAGGGCGTTCTTGGTAGTAATATGAATGGAAGCAGAGCACCAGGGCTTTTCTTCTGCATTATCTCTGAGTGGGTTCAAACTACCAACCTTTAGGTTAGTAGTCCAGCAAAAACCATGTGCACCACATAGGGGCCTTGAAGTAGCCATGGACTATATGCTAATGAATGAGCATGACTGTGTTCCAATAAGACTTTATTTACACAAAATAGACAGTGAATTAGATATGGTCTGGGTCTACAGTTTGCTGACCTCTAACTTAGACACACATGTTTCAAGTTAACCATCATGTTTCTTAAGTTTTCTTTTATATATTTTTTTTCTTTTTAGTGAAGAGAATTCTTCTCTACATTTTGTTAAATTCTGGGTGAATTCTTCAAAATTAATATTCAATTCACCAATTCTCCCTTTGACTGTGTCCGATCTAGAAATGCCATCCAGTGGACTTTTTAATTCAACAACTACTTTTTCAGTCCCAGAATTTCCAGTTCGTCTTTATTTATATCTTCCTGTTATGGCCACCCAATTTTTTGCTTCTTTTTTTTTTAATGGTCTTGATTTTTTTAATCTCCTCAAGAATATAACACATACTTACATAAAAGTAATTTTAAGACTATTATTCTTTGCATTTCACTGGTAATTAATTAATCGGGTAATAACTTTCATAGCTGTCTTCCTTAGTATTCATTCTCCTAGTATGTATGAATTTTCATTTATAGTTTCGTCTTGAGTAGAATGTCTGCCTCAGACGCTGTCAGTCTTTCTCTATTTCACTTTTCATTCACCTCTCCTTCACTATCTGCTTTGGTTGTCTTTGCAACCCTAGCCTAGAAATTGGACTTACTTCTGTGGCTTGGAACTCCTGTGCCACAATATTATTGAATTATTACAAATTAAGTCACTAATCCAATGAGAGTTTTGGGTCAGATCTTGTCTGTATTACTACCTCTGATATGCACCTTTATACAAGCAGTGCCAAAAAATAATCCCAGCACTTTTTGGTCTCTCTTTGTTGGCAGAAAAACCCCACTCTATCACATGATAAAATGCAGTTAGCCTGGATTCATTACTGTCTTTGTCATCTAGTGCTGCAATAACAGAAATACCACAAGTGGGTAGCTATAACAAAGAGTTTATTCTCTCACAGTCGTGTAAGCTACAAGTCCAAATTCAGGGCATCAGCTCCAGGGGGAAGGCTTTCTCTCTGTGTCAGCTCTGGAGGAAGGTCCTTGTCATTAGTATTCCATTGGTCTGGGAACATCTCAGTGCAGGAACTTCAGGACCAAAGGATGCACTCTGCTCCCGGTGCTGCTTTCTTGGTGGTATAAGGTGCCCGTGTCTCTCCGCTTGCTTCTTTCTTTTATATCTCAAAAGAGATTGATTTAAGACACTACCTAATCTTAGAGGCCTCATCAGTATAACTGCCACTAATCCATCTTATTACATCATAGTGACAGGATTTACAACACATAAGGAAATTACATCAGATGATAAAATGGTAGACAATCATACAATCATACAAGGGAATCATGACCTAGTCAAGTTGATAGATATTTTGGGGGGACACAATTCAATCCCTGACCCTTACCTTACCACCCATGAAGTGCTTTTGGCCCATGTTACTTACAGAGATGAATGCCCTATATCTTTTCCTGTTTCTAGATGTGAAACTTCTAGGAACTTCCTTGAATTCAACCTCAGTAGGGCTGTGTTTTCCTATTTTCTTCCTGGTCCTCAGACTATATCTCTTTTTTTCTAATTGTAGTTTTGACTCTGTGTGTGTGTGTGTGTGTGCGCCTGTGTAGTATTTTACTTTGCAATATTCTGAGTAAAAGGAGAAACTGAAGATATAAATTCATACTGCTGTTTTGACCACAAGCTTATTCATCTGTCTTTCTCATTCACATTTGTGGACGCCAATAACATAATGATGATTTCTAAACCTATATATCCAGTTCTTAATTTTCCTCTATGCTATGTCTCCTATAACAAATCTGTCAAGCCCTGCAGCTCACTGCTTAGTAATGCTTCCCATATTAGCTCTTCTCTTTTTCTTCCGTTGTCACCTTAGTCTAGGGCTCATGACCTTAAGTCTGAATTATGACAAAAGCCTTATAACCATCTCAGTCCTTGTAGTCCTGCCTGTCCAGGTCAGGCAAATCTACAATGGCACTCAAGTCACATAAAAGAAAGTAATATGTGCTCAGACGTATATTCAAGGCACTGAATTAAGCAGCCTTCTCTTACCAAATAAATTTTGTTTTCTGTACCTTCAAAATGCCCTAGGATGTTCTCATACTTGAGAAGTGAATGTGTGGGAGTGGGTTTGTGTGTGCTTACATTTATACCTCTCTTTCATCAATTATATTTCCGGGTTTATAATTTTATCTCCTGATTTTAATGCTTAGCTTCAAGTAAAGATATTGTGAGTAGTAGGTAAAATGCGAGGCTCTGAAACCTGTGAACCTAGGTTAAAATTATGGTTCTATCACTTAATAGCTACGGGACCTTGAATAAGTTACTTCTCTGTCCCTAAATTTCCTTATGAAAAATGAGACGACAGTATATTTTAACTTAATTACTTCTTGCTTTTATGTAAAAATAAATTTTATTTAATGTAAAATTTGACCCACCAATCTTGCTAAATCACTTTATTTGTTCTAATTATTTATAGATTATTTTTAATTTCTACACATACACTAGCATTACCTGTAATCAAATAGAAATTTTATTTTTTTCCTTTCAGTCTTAAGCCTTTTATTTGCATTTATTTATGCATTTATTCTTTTGTTTGTATACAGATATGCATCACTCAACATCCACAATACATTCTGTGAAATAGGACATTATGTGATTTGGACATTTGTCCAAACCAAAACAGCAAACCCGTTGCCATCCAGTTGATCCCAACTCAGAGCAACCCTATAGGACAGAGTTGAACTGCCCCATGGGGTTTTCAAGGAGCAGCTGGTGGATTTGAACTGTCCACCTTTTAGACTGCAGACGTAGCTCTTAACCACTGTATCACCACAGCTCCATGTTAAAATCTTATGGGAACCGTTTCCTGCTGTCCTCTTCTCCTGCTGCTGCCGAAACTGCTAGAGGAGACTAGAGGAAAGGGCAATGGCAACAATGTTGAAGGGTGAGCTGAGAGAGCAGAGCGAGCCCAGCCCCGGCCAGCTGCTCTTCCGCCCGCCTCAGCAGCCGGAGCCGCCAGGCCCGGCATCCCCTGCAGCAGCCTGCCCCCGGCCAGCTGCTCTTCCGCCCGCCTCAGCAGCCGGAGCCGCCAGGCCTGGCATCCCCTGCAGCAGCCTGCCCCCGGCCAGCTGCTCTTCCGCCCGCCTCAGCAGCCGGAGCCGCCAGGCCCGGCATCCCCTAGCAGCAGCCTGCCCCCGGCCAGCTGCTCTTCCGCCCGCCTCAGCAGCCGGAGCCGCCAGGCCCGGCATCCCCTAGCAGCAGCCTGCCCCCGGCCAGCTGCTCTTCCGCCCGCTTCAGCAGCCGGAGCCGCCAGGCCCGGCATCCCCTAGCAGCAGCCTGCCCCCGGCCAGCTGCTCTTCCGCCCGCCTCAGCAGCCGGAGCCGCCAGGCCCGGCATCCCCTAGCAGCAGCCTGCCCCCGGCCAGCTGCTCTTCCGCCCGCCTCAGCAGCCGGAGCCGCCAGGCCCGGCATCCCCTAGCAGCAGCCTGCCCCCGGCCAGCTGCTCTTCCGCCCGCTTCAGCAGCCGGAGCCGCCAGGCCCGGCATCCCCTAGCAGCAGCCTGCCCCCGGCCAGCTGCTCTTCCGCCCGCCTCAGCAGCCGGAGCCGCCAGGCCCGGCATCCCCTAGCAGCAGCCTGCCCCCGGCCAGCTGCTCTTCCGCCCGCCTCAGCAGCCGGAGCCGCCAGGCCCGGCATCCCCTGCAGCAGCCTGCCCCCGGCCAGCTGCTCTTCCGCCCGCCTCAGCAGCCGGAGCCGCCAGGCCCGGCATCCCCTAGCAGCAGCCTGCCCCCGGCCAGCTGCTCTTCCGCCCGCCTCAGCAGCCGGAGCAGCCAGGCCCGGCATCCCCTGCAGCAGCCTGCCCCCGGCCAGCTGCTCTTCCGCCCGCCTCAGCAGCCGGAGCCGCCAGGCCCGGCATCCCCTAGCAGCAGCCTGCCCCCGGCCAGCTGCTCTTCCGCCCGCCTCAGCAGCCGGAGCAGCCAGGCCCGGCATCCCCTGCAGCAGCCTGCCCCCGGCCAGCTGCTCTTCCGCCCGCCTCAGCAGCCGGAGCCGCCAGGCCCGGCATCCCCTGCAGCAGCCTGCCCCCGGCCAGCTGCTCTTCCGCCCGCCTCAGCAGCCGGAGCCGCCAGGCCCGGCATCCCCTAGCAGCAGCCTGCCCCCGGCCAGCTGCTCTTCCGCCCGCCTCAGCAGCCGGAGCAGCCAGGCCCGGCATCCCCTGCAGCAGCCTGCCCCCGGCCAGCTGCTCTTCCGCCCGCCTCAGCAGCCGGAGCCGCCAGGCCCGGCATCCCCTGCAGCAGCCTGCCTGCCAGGCAAAGCCCGAGAGCCTGTGTCCAGGGCTAAGTCCTCTGCCTCACCTGCCTGTATCCCACCTGGGAGCCAGTGCTGCAAAAGTTTGGGTTTGGGGTCTTTAAAACCATTAGGGGAAAATAATAAAAGGAGAGTTGCTTTCCCTTAAAAAAAAAAAAAAAAAAAAAACTTAATGGAACAAAGGACGTATTTGCAGCCAGACATTGTCAAAAGGGATATTAAACAATGCAAACCTGTATTTACTTTAGCTTTATTTCATTGGCTAGTACCATAAGGGCAATGATAGATAGTAGTCGCAAGAGAAGGCATCCCTGTCTGCCTCTCTTCATAAAAAATATATATATATATATACTCTTCATAACAGAGGAAAAATACTCAATATTTACCGTAAGTTTTTTTTGTGTATGTTTTTGTTGTTGCTCTTTTTATAAACTAGAATAAGAGGATTTTCTTCTATTCCTAGTATCCTGACTATTTATATCATAAATGGTTTTTAATTTTCCAAATATTTTTACTAAACCAATTATGAAGATGGAATATTTTTTTTCTTTTATTCTGTGACTGTACAAATCAATTTATATTTTATTCTGTGAAGGCACAAGCTTCAAGTGAACCTAATGGGGACAGGATGTATTGTACATTTTATATGTGAGCAATATTGCATTTAAAATTTTTTCATAAATATTTGAGTGATTTTTCTTTCACATAATATCCTTATTAGTTTGGTATCAAAGCTATGCTGACTCTAAAAATAGAGTTGAAAAGTGTTCCTTTTTTCATCTATTTGCTGGAAGACTATGCACAAAAAAATGGGATGACAGTATATATTTTTCTGTTTTTCTTAAATATTTAGTTGAATTTACCAGTTCAATCATCTGAGCTATGTTTTTCAAGAAATATGAATTCTGAAAAAATTGAAGGAATAGAAAATAGTTTAGAGGGAGTAAAGAATAAATGCAGAAGCACCTTATGGAAGACACTTTAAAATGTTCTTCCCCTGTCATTGTTAATTACCACTGAGTGGATTCCAAATCATGGTAACTCCATGTATGTCAGAGTAGAACAGTGTTTCATAGGGTTTTCAAGGCTGTGACCTTTTTGGTGCAGACCACCAGACTTGCCTTTTGAGGCACCTCTGGGTGGGTTCAAACTGCCAAACTTAAGGCTAATATTTGAGCACTTAACTCTTTGTACCACCAAAGGACTCTACCATGTTGAAGGCTCCTTGTAAAGTTCTTCCCCTAAATGACTATTCATAATGTGGTCAAATCCTATAGATTTTTTTTTTTTTTTTTTTGTCTTAAATCTTCTAACCAGAGAAAATAAAAATAACAGCTGGGGAAAGATGAGCAAGTAAACAATTATGTTGACTTCATTGATGGAAATATAGACTCTATGATTCCATACTGAATGCAGAGAAAATGATATTTCCCAAAAATAAATGGCATCACTTCTGATAGAAGACACTAAAAAAAATTCATAGAAGAAGAATGTCTATAAATAACAAAAGTAATATTAACAAGTCTGCAGTCAACCTCAACTGAGCTTTCCTGTCATGGATTGAATTATATCCTCCGAAAAATGTGTGTATCAATTTGGCTGAGCCATGATCCCCAATATTGTGTGGTTGTTCTCCATTATGTGGTTATAATTTTATGTTAAAGAGGATTAGGGTGGGATTGTAACACCCTTACTAAGGTCACATCCCTGATCCAATGTAAAGGGTGTTTCCCTGGGGTGTCCCAGTACAGCATGGCCATCTCGAGACAAAGCGAGCAGCATGCCCAAGTGAGGAGCACAGGAAGGTGAATTCACAGAATTCCCAATAGGAGACAGAGATACCGTGTAGTGAAATCTAGAGTGAAGCAAGGAGAGCAAAACGTGAACCAGATCTAAGGAGGGGAAGTACAGGAAGTGGGAGCAGAGCTCCAGGGGTCCAGGCAACCACAGAACAGGGAGGCAGCCAGAAAATAGGGACAAAACTACTCACTAGCAGTGGTCCTTGGTCATTTGGGCTGGGGGTGCCTGCATGGAGGGGAGAATCCTTGGAGTGGTAACTGGGGACACTGGACTCCAGGCAGCACCTTCTCACATTTGGTTGGTGCCAGGCCCTGATCACCAGTGCATGCAGCAGGGAGTGCACCAGTGCCCACACCAGTGACTGGAGAAGTATGCTCCTGACTCCCTGTGAGCAATGGTGTACTCCCCAACTCATCCCACCTATCTGGTGATTGGCAGTGCAGGCCCAACCCTCACCCCTCCCCTATCCATGACTGGGGACACGTGTCCACTCTGCGAGCCTGGTGACTAGCAGTACCATCCTTTCTGCCTCCTCTGCATATAGTGATCTGCAGCATATGCTTCCATGCCACTGGACCAATGACTAGTGGCACACATGCATTACACACCCCCCTCGCCACCCTGGCAATTGGTGGCACACACTCTAGCCTACTGTCACCCCACTACCCTGATGACCAATGAGACAGGGTGCACTACCACGCCAACCACCTAGTGACTGGTGGTATAAACCACCCCCTGCCCAGCAACCATCAGTGCAAACTCCTGTGCCACCCATCTGGAGACCAGTGACTTGCACGCTCCCAACCCAACCACCAAGCAATCTGCACCCACAGTGCCCATAATGTGGCAACAGCAAAGACACTTCCTACACCCATGCCCAGTGACAGTATGCCTGGTGGACAGGTACATCACCTCATCAGTAATGCCCATCATATCCTGACAGGTGCTGATGGCACCTCTGCCAAAAATGAGTGTGAGATCCTAGTGCCTTCATCCAATATCTGGCTACAATGTCACACATTCCACACCCAGACAGTTAGGGAAGGCCAACTGCTCATACACTGAAACTCTTGGACCCTGACCACCTACTGAAACACCAATTCATGCACAGAGAGCCCCTCCTGTCATAGCATTTCCTAATAGTGGCCAGGGAAACATTGTGCTTTGATCAGAGAGCATACTAACAGCTAACACCAATCTGGAAGGACTCCGCGGCCCCACGAGGGCAGTGGAGGTGCCCTGACCACTCAACACTTGTCATCCAATACCAGGGAAAGAGCTTGCTCTCCCACCTCCACTCATTCCTGTAAAGGAAGTCATAAAAACCTAACCACAGAGGACTCACACATGGGTGTGAACCACCATGCCCACTAGTGAGAGGAAATTGCACCATGACAACTGACACCACCATAGGTCAGTACTACAAAACAACAACAATCAAAATAATACAAAGGAAGAAAGATACTCTAAACAGAAGGAAAATAAACAAATTTCTTGACTTACCAAAAAAAAAAAAATTAGGACTAAACAAACAATCAATAAAGAAATTCAAAAATAAAGTCCTTAATGCCTTAGAGACACCAGACAATATGAACAAATGGATGAATGGATAAAGAAATTGTGGAACACAACCATAAAGAATAATGAAGAGTCTGCAAAACATCTTATAACCTGGAGGACCTTATGCTGACTGACATAAGTCAATCATAAAAGAACAAATATTGTACGGTCCCACTATTATAAAAAGTCAAAGATAGATATACAGACAATACGAAGAAATCATACTAAGATACATAATAAAATGGATCAAACAAGTGAGTAAAATAAAGGGACAAAAAATCTTCCTGAGGGAGAAATGCTAATAGAACTACCCGCAAAAGAAATCAAAAGACTTATATTTAGGCTCCTCAAAGGGATCATGGAAAACACAGACAAAACCCTAGAGAATCGGAAAAAATATACAAGAACTAAATGACAAATTAATCAGACAATTAGAAACCATACAAAAACAACAGACAGAAATCCAGAAGACTAACAATAAAATATCAGAAATGGATAACTCAATTGAAGGACATAGAAGTAGAATTGAGTCTATGTAAGAAAGAATCAGTGAAATAAAGGACAAATTCCTTGATAATATTTTATTTGAGGAACAATCAGGAAAAAGAATGGAGAAAAATGAAGAAAACCTAAGAATCATGTAGGACAACATCAAGATGAATAATTCAAGCATGACAGGAATTCCGGAAGAGAAGGAAAAAAAATTACAGAAAGAATCTTTGAAGATATATTGGCAGAAAACTTCCCAAATATAATGAAAGATGAGAAGGTTTCCTTCCAAGAAGCTCAACAAATCCCATACAGGATAGACCCCAAAAGAAACTCACCAAGACTTATCATTATAAAACTTTCCAAAACCAAGGACAAAGAAATAACACTGAGAGCAATTTGTGAAAAATAAAGTATCACTTACAAAGGGGCACCAATGAAACTGAACTTTGCTTTCTTGTCAGAAACCACGCAGGCAAAAAAGAATGGAATGATATATATATAATCCTGAAAGAAAAGAATTGCAACCAAGAATTATATATCCAGCAAAATTCTCTTTCAAAAATGACGATAAAACTAGGACATTCCAAGATAAGCAGAAACTAAATGGATATGTAAAAACCAGAACAGCCTTATGAGAAATATCAAAGGAAGTCTTCAAACAGAGAACCAACAACATCAAACAACAACCTGAGATAAATACATGACAGAATCACTCAGATGCCAACTCAGGTAAAGAGTTCACAAAAGTAAAATAAAGCTGCAAAATTGGTAAAGGGAACCAGAAATGTTAAACTATACATGATGACAAGTTCAAAACAAAAAGGGGGGAATAAATGGTGTGGTTATAGAACTTACATATGGAGAAGAATTCAAGGCTATACCAAAATATATCATACTGTTATAAATTTAGGAAGTTAAGGTTAACATCAGAGTAACTACAAAGAAAATAAATCTACTCACCAAAATAAAAAGAAGAAAGTCGAAAAGACTCAGTAAATGCAAAAACAAGAACAACAAAGGACAGGAAAAGAAGATCTTTATGAAAAAAAGCTCCACACAGAAAATTAACTGGAACAAAAAGCCACAAACACAACCAAGAAAAAAAAAATCATACCAAAATGGCAGCAGTGAATTCATACCTATCAATAATCCCCCTCACTGTAAATGGCTTAAATACACCAATCAAGAAGCAGAAAGTGGCAGAATGGATACAAAAACAATATCCATCAAGAAGAATAACTTCTATGTGATTTGAGTCCCAGAACAGGGAGGAATAACAGAAAACACAGAGAGAATAGTTGAAGATCTGTTGGCAGAAAACTTCTCTGACATCATGAAAGATGAAAGGATATCTATCCAAGATGCTCATCGAACCCCATTTAAGAATGATCTAAAAAGAAAAACACCAAGACATATTATCATCAGCTTGCCAAAACCAAAGATAAAGAGAAAATTTTAAAAGCAGCCAGGAATAAAAGAAAGGTCTCCTACAAAGGGGAATAAATAAGAATAAGTTCCAACTACTAAGCAGAAACCATGCAGTCAAGAAGGCAATGGGATGACATATATAGAGCCCTGAAGGAGAAAAACTGCCAGCCAAGGATCATATATCCAGCAAAACTCTCTCTTAAATATGAACGTGAAATAAAAACATTTACAGATAAACAAAAACTTAGAGAATTTGCAAAAACCAAACCAAAGCTACAAGAAATACTAAAGGAATTGGTCGGAAAACCAATAATATCAGACACCAGCACAACACGAGGTCACAGAACAGAACATCCTGATATCAACTCAAATAGGGAAATCACAAAAACAAATTAAGATTAGTTTTAAAAAGAAAAAAATGCTCAAAAAAGGGAATCATTGAAGTCATTATGTAAAAGATCACAATAATCAAAAAGAGGGACTAAATACAGGTGGCATAGAACTGCCATATGCAGAGGAAAACAAGGCAATACAGGATGATACAAGTTAGGTTTTTACTTAGAAAAATAGGAGTAAATATTAAGGTAACCACAAAGAGGTCTAACAATTCCATAATTCAAAATAAAAACGAAGAAAAACATAACGAGTCAGCAAATGTAAATTCAACTACTATGAAAATGAGGAACACACAATTTACAAAGAAAAATGTTTCACCACAAAAAAGTAAGTGGAAAAATGAAATTGTCAACAACGCACGCAAAAATGCATCAAAATGACAGCACTAAACACATAAAAAAACCACGTACTTATCTATAATTACGCTGAATCTGAATGGACTAAATGCACCAATAAAGAGACAGAGAGTCTCAGACTGGATAAAGAAACATGATCCATCTATATGCTGCCTACAAGAGACACACCTTAGACTTACAGAAACAAACAAACTAAAACTCAAAGGATGGAAAAATATATATCAAGCAAACAACAAGCAAAAAAGAGCAGGAATAGCAATATTAATTTCTGACAAAATAGGCTTCAAAGTTAAATCCACCACAAAGGATAAAGAAGGACACTACATAATGATTAAAGGGACAATTGACCAGGAAGATATAACCGTATTAAACATTGATGTACCCAATGACAGGGCTGCAAGATACATAAAATAAACTTTAACAGAACTGAAAAGTGAGATAGACACCTCCACAATTATAGTAGGAGACTTCAACACACCACTTTTGGAGAAAGACAGGACTTCCAGTAAGAAGCTCAATAGAGACACGGAAGACCTAATTGCTACAATCAACCAACTTGACCTCGTAGACTTATACAGAACACTCCACCCAACAGCTGCAAAGTATACTTTTTTTTCTAGTGCACATGGAACATTCTCTAGAATAGACCACATATTAGGTCATAAAACAAAACTTGGCAGAGTCCAAAACATGGAAATATTACAAAGCATCTTCTCAGACCACAAGGCCATAAAAGTGGAAATCAATAATAGAAATATCAGGGAAAAGAAATCAAATACTTGGAAACGGAACAATACCCTGCTCAAAAAAGACTGGGTTATAGAAGACATCAAGGAGGGAATAAAGAAATTCATAGAATGCAAAGAGAATGAAAACACTTCCTATCAAAACCTCTGGGACACAGCAAAAGCAGTGCTCAGAGGTCAATTTATATCAAAAAATGCACACATACATAAAGAAGAAAGAGCCCAAATCAGAGAACTGTCCCTACAACTTGAACAAATAGAAAGCGAGAAACAAAAGAAACCCACAGGCACCAGAAGAAAACAAATAATAAAAATTAGAGCTGAACTAAATGAAATAGAGAACAGAAAAACAATTCAAAGAATTAACAAAGTCAAAAGCTGGTTCTTTGAAAAAATTAACAAAATTGATAAGCTATTTTTTTTTTTTTATTGGCCAGACTGACTAAAGAAATACAGGAAAGGAAACAAATAACCCGAATAAGAGACGAGATGGGCCACATCAAAACAGACCCAACTGAAATTAAAAGAATCATGTCAGATTATTATGAAAAATTGTACTGTAACAAATTTGTAAACCTAGAAGAAATGGATGAATTCCTAGAAAAACACTACTTACCTAAACTAACACAATCAGAAGTAGAACAACTAAATAGACCCATAACAAAAAAAAGAGATTGATAAGGTAATCAAAAAACTCCCAACAAAAAAAAGCCCTGGCCAGGACGGCTTCAGTGTAGAGTTCTACCAAACTTTCAGAGAAGAGTTAACACCATTACTACTAAAGGTATTTCAAAGCATAGATGATGGAATACTACCTAAATCATTGTATGAAGCCAGCATATCCCTGATACCAAAACCAGGTAAAGACATCAAAAAAAAAAAAGAAAATTATAGACCTATATCCCTCATGAACATAGATGCAAAAATCCTCAACAAAATTCTAGCCAATAGAATTCAACAACATATCAAAAAAATAATCCACCACGACCAAGTGGGATTTATACCAGGTATGCAAGGTTTTTTTTTTTTTTTTATGCAAGGTTGGTTTAATATTAGAAAAACCATTAATGTAATCCACCATATAAATAAGACAAAAGACAAAAACCACATGATCTTATCAATTGATGCAGAAAGGCATCTGACAAAGTCCAACACCCATTTATGACAAAAACTCTCAGCAAAATAGGATTTGAAGGAAAATTCCTCAACATAATAAAGGGCATCTATACAAAGCCAACAGCCAACATCATTCTAAATGGAGAGAGCCTGAAAGCATTCCCCTTGAGAACGGGAACCAGACAAGGATGCCCTTTATCACCTCTCTTATTCAACATTGTGCTAGAGGTCCTAGCCAGAGCAATTAGGCTAGACAAAAAAATAAAGGGCATTTGGATTGTCAAGGAAGAAGTAAAATTATCTCTATTTGCAGATGACATGATCTTCTACACAGAAAACCCTAAAGAATCCTCCAGAAAACTACTGAAACTAATAGAAGAGTTTGGCAGAGCCTCGGGTTATAAGATAAACATGCAGAAATCACTCGGATTCCTCTACATCAACAAAAAGATCATCGAAGAGGAAATCACCAAATCAATACCATTCACAGTAGCCCCCAAGAAGATAAAGTACTTAGGAATAAATCTTACCAGAGATGTAAAAGACCTATACAAAGAAAACTACAAAGTACTAGTGTAAGAAACTAAAAGGGACCTACATAAGTGGAAAAACATACCTTGCTCATGGATAGGAAGACTTAACATAGTAAAATTGTCTATTTTACCAAAAGCCATCTATACATACAATGCACTTCCAATCCAAATTCCAATGACATTTTTTAATGTGATGGAGAAACAAATCACCAGCTTCCTATGGAAGGGAAAGAAGCCCTGGATAAGTAAAGCATTACTGAAAAAGAAGAAGAAAGTGGGAGACCTCACTCTACCTGATTTTAGAACCTATTATACAGCCACAGTAGTCAAAACAGCCTGGTACTGGTACAACAACAGGCATATAGACCAATGGAACAGAATTGAGAACCCAGATATAAATCCATCCACATACGAGTGGCTGATATTTGACAAAGGCCCCATGTCAGTAATTGGGGAAAAGATAGTCTTTTTAACAAATGGTGATGGCATAACTGGGTATCCATCTGCAAAAAAAATGAAACAGGACCCATACCTCACACCATGCACAAAAACTAACTCCAAATGGATCAAAGATCTAAACATAAAGTCTAAAACAATAAAGATCATGGAAGAAAAAATAGGGACAACGTTAGGAGCCGTAATACAAGGCATAAACAGAATACAAAACATTACCAAAAATGATGAAGAGAAACCAGATAACTGGGAGCTCCTAAAAATCAAACACCTATGCTCATCTAAGGACTTCACCAAAAGAGTAAAAAGACCACCTACAGACTAGGAAAACATTTTCAGCTATGACATCTCCAACCAGTGCCTAATCTCTAAAGTCTATATGATTTTGTTAAAACTCAACCACAAAAAGACAAACAACCCAATCAAAAAGTGGGCAAAGGTTATGAACACGCATTTCGCTAAAGAAGATATTCAGGCAGCTAATAGATACATGAGAAATGCAAATTAAAACTACGATGAGATTCCATCTCACTCCAACAAGGCTGGCATTAATCCAAAAAACACAAAATAATAAATGTTGGAGAGGCTGCGGAGAGATTGGAACTCTTATACACTGCTGGTGGGAATGTAAAATGGTACAACCACTTTGGAAATCTATCTGGCGTTTTCTTAAAAAGTTAAAAATAGAACTACCATACAACCCAGAAATCCCACTCCTTGGAATATACCCTAGAGAAGTAAGAGCCTTCACACGAACAGATATATGCACACCCATGGTTATTGCAGCTCTGTTTACAATAGCAAAAAGCTGGAAGCAACCAAGGTGTCCAACAACAGATGAATGGTTAAATAAATTGTGGTATATTCACACAATGGAATACTATGCATCCATAAAGAACAGTGACGAATCTCTGAAACATTTCATAACATGGAGGAACCTGGAAGGCATTATGCTGAGTGAAATTAGTCGGATACAAAAGGACAAATACTGTATAAGACCACTATTATAAGATCTTGAGAAATAGTATAAACTGAGAAGAACACATTCTTTTGTGGTTACGAGGGGGGGGAGGGAGGGAGTGAGGGAGGGTGGGAGAGGGTTACTTACTGATTAGTTAGTAGATAAGAACTGCTTTAGGTGAAGGGAAAGACAATACTCAATACAGGGAAGATCAGCTCAACTGGACTGGACAAAAAGCAAAGAAGTTTCTGGGATAAACTGAATGGTTCGAAGGTCAGCGGAGCAAGGGCGGGGCTTTGGGGACTCTGGCTTAAGGGGACTTCTAAGTCAATTGGCAAAATAAATTCTATTATGAAAAGATTCTGCATCCCACTTTGAAGTGTGGCGTCTGGGGTCTTAAATGTTAACAAGTGGCCATCTAAGATGCATCATTTGGTCTCAACCCACCTGGATCAAAGAAGAATGAAGAACACCAAGGTCACACGATAACTATGAGCCCAAGAGATAGAAAGGGCCACATGAACTAGAGACTTACATCATCCTGAGACCAGAAGAACTAGATAGTGCCCGGCCACAACTGATGACTGCCCTGACAAGGAGCACAACAGAGAACTCCTGAGGGAGCAGGAGAACAGTGGGATGCAGACCCCAAATTCTCATAAAAAGACCAGACTTAATGGTCTGACTGAGACTAGAAGAATCCTGGTGGTCATGATCCCCAAACCTTCTGTTAGCCCAGGACAGGAACCATTCCCAAAGACAATTCATCAGACATGGAAGGGACTGGACAATGGGTTGGAGAGAGATGCTGATGAAGAGTGAGCTACTTGTATCAGGTGGACACTTGAGACTGTGTTGGCATCTCCTGTCTGGAGGGGAGATGGGAGGGTAGAGAGGGTTACAAACTGGCAAAACAGTCATGAAAGGAGAGACTGGAAGGTGGGAGCAGGCTGACTCATTGGGGGAGAGTAAATGGAAGTATGTAGTAAGGTGTATATAAGCATACATGTGACAGACTGACTTGGTTTGTAAACTTTCACTTAAAGCACAATAAAAATTATTTAAAAAAATTACCCATCAATATATTGCCTACAAGAAACACACCTTAGACATAAAGATATAAATAGGTTAAAAATTAAAGGATAAAAAAATACATACATATATCAAACAAGTGTTAATCAAAAAAAGAGCAGAAGCAGCAATAACAGTATCTGAGAATACAGAGTTTAAGCCAAAATCCATTATAAGAAACAAAGAAAGGCATTAAGTAATGATTAAATGGTCAGTTCACCAAGAAGACATAAAAAAATATATATTTATGCACTCAGTGACCACACCCCCCCAAAAAAAAAACAAACCCACTGCCATTGAGTCGATTCTGTCTCATGGCGACCCTATAGGACAGAGTAGAACTGCCCCATAGAGTTTCCAAGGAGTGCCTGGCGGATTCAAACTGCTGACCTTTTGGTTAGCAGCTGTAGCACTTAACCACTATGCCACCAGGCAGACCTCCAAAATACCTGATACAAACTCTATCAGAATTGAAAAGAGAAATATACAGTTCTACAATAACAGTAGGAGACTTTGACACATCACTTTTAATGATAGAATAACTAGAAAGGAACTCAGTAAAGATACAGAAGATCTAAATAACATAATCAACCAACTCAACCTCATAGTCGTATACAGAACACATCATCCAACAGCACATCCTTCCAATGCACATGGACCGTTCTCCAGAATAGACTGTATTTTAGGCCACAGTGCAATTCTCAATAAACTGAAAAATATTCAAAAATAATGCAAATCGTCTTCTTTGACCATAACGCTATAAAACTAGAAATCAATAAGAGAAAGAACAAGGAAAAAATATTAAATGCATGGAAACTGAATAACACCTTACTTATAAACCATTAGGTAATAGATGAAATTAAAAATTAAATTAAAAAATTCTTAGAATCAAATGAGAATAAAAACACAACATAACAAAACCTTTGGGACAGGGTAAAAGCAGTGCTCAGGGAAACATTTATAGCAATAAATGCACACATCAAAATGGAAGAATGTTTCAAAGTCAATTACTTAACCTGACAACTCGAACAAGTAGAAAAGGACAGGAAAAGACAATCCATATACAAAAAGAGCTCAGCACAGAAAATTAACTGGAACAAAGAAACCATTAATACCACACACACACAACATAACAAAATGGCAGCAACTATTGATAATCACACTGCATGTAAATGGATTAAATTCACCATTCAAGAAATAGACAGTGGCAGAATGGATACAAAAACATGACCCATCAATATGTTGCCTGTTAAAGAAGGACACAGTTACCAGAAGAAAGGAAATAATAAAGATCAGAGAAGAAATAAAAGAAATAGAAAAAAAAAAATAGAATCAACAAGACTAGAAATTGTGCCTTTGAAAGGATCAATAAAATTGACAAAACACTGGCCAAATCGACAAAGGAAAAAAATGAGAAGATGCAAGTAACCAAAATAAGAACTAAAATGGGTGACATTACAAGAGATCCAACTGAGACAAAGAGGACCATAAAAGAATATTATAATAATTGTACCGTAACAAATTTGAAAACCTAGAAGAAATTGATAAATTCCTAGAAACACACTACCTACCTAAACTAACACAAGCAAAGGTAGAAAATCGAAACAGATCCATAAAAAAAGAAATTGAAGATGTCATACTCCCAACAACAACAACAAAAATCCTGGCCCAGATGGCTTCAGTGGAGAATTCTATCAAACATTCAGAGAAGAATTGACACCAATTCTACTCAAATTACTCCTGAACAGGAAAAGAAGGAATACTCCCTGATTCATTCCATAAATCCATAACATATCATTGCCTGGCTTTGACATCTTAACCCTGATACCAATGCCAGGCAATAACATCACAAAAAGAAAAAAAAAAGAAAGAAAATCAATCCCACGAAAACCTTAGTTAACAACTAAACACCCTAATCAACTGGCTTCAATCTACTTCTCCCGCCTTGAGGAGGGGGAAAAAGGCGGGAGAAGCCTCGGCAGAATTGAAGCTGCTTCTTCGAATTTGCAGTTCGACATGTTCACACTTCAAGACCTGGTAAAAAGAGATTACCCTCTGTGTTTAGATTTACAGTCTAATCCTTACTCAGCCATTTTACCTGTGTTTGCTAACCGCTGACTATATTCAACAAACCACAAAGATATTGGAACACTATATCTACTATTTGGTGCTTGAGCTGGTATAGTAGGAACTGCTTTTAGTATCCTAATTCGGGCAGAACTAGGTCAACCAGGCTCTCTTCTTGGAGACGACAAAATCTATAATGTTATTGTCACAGCACACGCCTTTGTAATAATCTTCTTTATAGTTATGCCAATTATAATTGGGGGCTTCGGAAACTGGTTGATTCCACTTATAATTGGAGCACCTGATATAGCTTTCTCTCGAATAAACAATATGAGTTTTTGACTACTGCCTCCATCCTTCCTGCTACTTTTAGCATCTTCCACAGTAGAAGCTGGGACAGGCACTGGCTGAACCGTATACCCTCCCCTGGCAGGAAATCTAGCCCACGCAGGAGCTTCCGTAGATTTAACCATTTTTTCACTTCACCTTGCAGGAGTATCCTCTATTCTAAGTGCAATTAATTTTATCACTACCATCATCAACATGAAACCTCCAGCCATATCTCAATACCACATACCTTTATTTGTATGATCCATTTTAGTTACAGCTGTCCTTCTTCTCCTGTCCCTCCCAGTTCTAGCAGCAGGTATTACAATACTATTAACGGATCGCAACCTTAATACTACTTTCTTTGACCCTGCAGGAGGAGGAGACCCAATTCTATATCAACACCTGTTCTGGTTTTTTGGGCACCCTGAAGTCTATATTCTAATTCTCCCAGGATTTGGAATAGTTTCTCATATCGTTACATACTATTCGGGGAAAAAAGAACCTTTCGGTTATATAGGGATGGTATGAGCTATAATATCAATTGGCTTCCTAGGGTTCATTGTATGAGCCCACCATATATTCACTGTAGGCATAGACGTTGACACCCGAGCTTACTTTACATCGGCTACTATAATTATTGCCATTCCAACTGGCGTAAAAGTCTTTAGCTGACTAGCCACCCTTCACGGCGGTAATATCAAATGATCCCCCACTATAATATGAGCCCTAGGATTTATCTTCTTGTTTACAATTGAAGGGTTAACTGGCATTGTTCTTGCTAATTCTTCACTAGATATTGTCTTACATGACACCTACTACGTTGTAGCTCACTTTCACTATGTCTTATCTATAGGTGCAGTTTTTGCCATTATGGGTGGGTTTATTCACTGATTTCCACTATTTTCAGGATACACATTAAATTATACATGAGCTAAAATTCAGTTTCTAGTTATGTTTATCAGTGTTAATTTGACATTTTTTCCCCAACACTTTCTTGGACTATCTGGTATGCCACGTCGATATTCTGACTATCCAGATGCCTACACTGCATGAAATACTGCTTCTTCTATAGGTTCATTTATCTCTTTGGTAGCCGTAATTCTAATGGTCTTTATAATTTGAGAGGCATTTGCTTCTAAGCGTGAAGTTTCTATAGTAGAACTCACAACAACAAACGTAGAATGACTTAACGGATGTCCGCCTCCGTATCATACATTCGAAGAGCCAGCCTACGTAAAATCTAACTCGAGAAGGGAAGGAATCGAACCTCCAACAGTTAGTTTCAAGCCAACTCTATAACCTTTATGCCTTCCCCAGTAGGCATGAAATTTTAGTAAAACAATTACATAGCTTTGTCAAAGCTAAACTACAGGTTTAAATCCCGTAAATTTCTATGGCCTATCCGTTACAATTAGGGTTCCAAGATGCTACATCCCCTGTTATAGAAGAACTCCTTCACTTCCATGACCACACCCTAATAATTATTTTCCTTATTAGCTCCTTAGTCTTGTATATTATCCTACTTATACTGACTACTAAGCTAGTCCATACAAATATAATAAACGCCCAAGAGATAGAAATAATCTGAACCATTCTCCCAGCTGTTATCCTCATCCTAATTGCCTTACCCTCTTTACACACTTTATATATAATAGACGAAATTAATAACCCCCTACTAACAATCAAAACTATAGGACACCAATGATTCTGGAGCTATGAGTACACTGATTACGAAGATTTAGCTTTCGACTCATACATAATCACTACTGATAGCCTAAAATTTGGAGAACTTCGATTACTAGAGGTAGATAATCGAATGGTGTTACCCATAGATCTGCCAGTTCGAATACTAGTCTCATCAGAAGATGTTCTCCATTCATGGGCTGTCCCATCCCTAGGTCTAAAAACAGATGCAATTCCTGGACGACTTAATCAAGTAACTTTAACATCAACACGACCTGGTCTATTTTATGGTCAATGTTCCGAAATCTGCGGAGCAAATCATAGCTTTATACCAATTGTCCTAGAACTGGTTCCACTTAAATACTTTGAAAGCTGGTCAGCATCGCTAGCATAATCATTAAGAAGCTATAATAGCACTAACCTTTTAAGTTAGAGTATGGGAACATAGAATTCTCCTTAATGAATGGAACAAGCAAATATTATTATTATTTGATTACTAGTAGCTACAATCGTACTTATGACACTAACAATTTTTCTTCACCTTAAAGTTCTGAAGATTCTTCACTTCCTTTTCCCAGTCTCTAAAGAACTATCCAAGAAGTCATGTATTTTCCCTTGAAAGAAGAAGTGAACGAAGAACTATCCACCTTCTTCGATGTACCCGTAGGTACGATAATCCCGATTATTGCATTCCCAGCAATTTTGCTTCCAACCCCAAATCGCCTAATTACTAACCGTTGGATTACAATCCAACAATGACTAGTCCAATTAATCATAAAACAACTTTTGACTATTCATAACACAAAAGGACTGTCGTGATCTCTTATACTAATTACTCTAACTTTATTTATTGGCCTAACCAACCTACTAGGTCTACTACCCTACTCATTCACTCCCACAACACAACTATCTATAAACTTAAGCATAGCAATTCCCCTATGGACTGGTACAGTTGTCCTAGGCTTCCAACATAACACTAAAATCTCACTAGCTCATCTTCTCCCATAAGGAACACCTACATTCCTTATCCCTATAATTATTATTATCGAAACCATTAGTCTCCTCATTCGACCAGTTACCCTAGCAGTTCGACTCACCGCCAATATCACAGCAGGTCACTTACTCATTCATTTAACCGGGACCGCCACACTAACTTTACTATCGGTTCATCCAATAACAATTACAGTAACACTTATTACAACAATTCTACTTACAATCCGAGAACTCGCCGTAGCACTAATCCAAGCTTACGTCTTCGCTCTCCTGGTTAGTCTTTACCTACATGAGAGTGTTTAATGACGCACCAAACACATGCCTATCACATAGGTAGATCCAAGTCCCTGACCCCTCACTGGAGCATTATCCGCCCTACTTATAACATCTGGCCTAACTATATGATTTCACTACCACTCTGTAATTCTCCTGCTTTTAGGATTAATAACTAACATCCTAACTACATTCCAATGGTGACGGGATGTGGTTCGAGAAGGAACCTTCCAAGGCCACCATACACCTGTCGTGCAAGAAAGTTTACGGTATGGTATAATTTTATTTATCACCTCTGAAGTACTATTCTTTACAGGTTTCTTCTGAGCTTTTTACCACTCTAGCCTAGCACCTACCCCTGAACTAGGAAGCTATTGACCCCCAGTAGGCATCTACCCACTAAATCCACTAGAAGTACCACTTCTAAACACGTCCGTCCTCCTAGCTTCAGGAGTGACTATTACCTGAGCTCATCACAGCCTAATAGAAGGAGACCGTAAAAACATACTTCAAGCCCTTCTTATTACTATTCTCTTAGGAGCCTACTTTACACTTTTCCAAATCTTTGAGTACTACGAAGCATCCTTTACAATCTCCGACGGCATCTATGGCTCAACTTTCTTTGCAACCACAGGATTCCACGGTCTGCACGTTATTATTGGCTCAGTGTTTCTCCTAACCTGCTTTATTCGCCAACTCAAATTTCATTTTACATCTAACCATCACTTTGGCTTCGAAGCAGCTGCTTGATATTGACATTTCGTAGATGTAGTATGACTATTCCTCTATTTATCCATTTACTGATGAGGATCCTATTTCTTTAGTATTAACTTAGTATAACTAACTTCCAATTAGTAGGCTTTGGTAGACCCAAAAAGAAATAATCAACCTTATAACCACGCTACTAACCAATACTATACTAACATCACTAATAGTTCTAATTGCATTTTGACTACCTCAGACATATACTTACTCAGAAAAAACAAGTCCATACGAATGTGGCTTTGATCCAATAGGTTCTGCTCACCTACCATTCTCAATAAAATTCTTTCTAGTAGCTATCACATTTCTCCTATTCGACCTAGAAATCACATTACTTCTACCTTTGCCCTGAGCCATTCAAGCTAATAATCCAAATCTAACACTTTTGATATCATTCATATTAATTATCCTCCTAGCTATTGGCCTAGCCTATGAATGACTTCAAAAAGGTCTTGAATGAACTAAATATGGTACTTAGTTTAAACAAAACAAATGATTTCGACTCATTAAACTATGAACACATCATAATTACCAATAATGCCCTACATCTACATAAATATCATACTAGCTTTCGTTATTTCACTTATTGGTACCCTCATATACCGCTCTCACCTAATATCCTCATTATTATGCCTTGAAGGAATAATACTTTCACTATTTACTTTGAATGCACTACTATCCCTCAATATAAACTTCACGTTATCTACTATAGTACCACTAATTCTACTAGTATTTGCAGCTTGTGAAGCTGCAGTGGGTTTGGCGCTCCTTATTGTAATCTCCAACACTTATGGACTAGACTACGTACAAAACTTAAACCTACTCCAGTGCTAAAAACTATCTTACCAACAATCATACTTATTCCCCTTACCTGACTGACTTCTAATAATATAGTGTGAATTAATACCACTCTTTATAGCTTTGTAATTAGCCTAACTAGCCTCCACCTTCTCTATCAACCTCTTGATAATAGCCTAAACCTCTCTCCAGAATTCTTCTTAGATTCTCTATCCACCCCACTACTAATTCTTACTATTTGACTACTTCCTCTAATATTAATCGCCAGCCAATCCCATCTATCCTCTGGATCAACTTTTCAGAAAAAATCCTACATCACTACAATTATCCTCTTACAAGTATCCCTAATCATAACATTTACTGCTACCGACCTAATTCTATTATACATTATATTTGAAACAACGCTTATCCCAACCATAATTATCATTACTCGATGAGGAAACCAATTAGAACGGTTAAACGCAGGATCATACTTTTTGTTCTACACTCTAATAGGATCTCTCCCCCTATTAGTAACCCTCATACTAGTCCAAAATACTCTAGGATCATTAAACCTAATAATACTACCATACCTAACCAAACCTATTGACAACCTATGATCTACTAATATACTATGACTAATATGTATTATAGCCTTCATAGTAAAAATACCCCATATGGTCTCCACTTATGATTACAAAAGGCTCATGTAGAAGCACCAATCGCAGGATCTATAGTATTAGCTGCCATCCTCTTAAAACTAGGAGGGTATGGGATACTACGAATCACTATCCTCCTGAATCCCTTAACAACACACATATATTACCCGTTCCTCATACTATCACTATGAGGTATGGTCATATCCAGTTCCATCTGCTTGCGACAAACAGATATAAAATCCCTCATCGCTTACTCTTCAGTCAGCCACATAGCCTTAGTAATCATCGCTATCATACTTCAAACACCATGAAGTTTTATAGGGGCACTTACCCTAATAATCGCCCACGGCTTAACTTCTTCAATACTTTTCTGTCTAGCAAATTCCAACTACGAGCACATTCACAGCCGAACCATAATTTTAGCACGAGGCTTACAAACTCTTCTCCCACTAATAGCTACATGATGACTACTAGCCAGCTTAATCAACATAGCTCCACCACCTACCATTAATCTAATCGGAGAACTACTCATTATCACAACATCATTTTCATGATCCAATCTCACCATTATTCCCATAGGACTAAACGTATTAATCACTACAATATATACCCTCCACATAATAACCACAACTCAACGAGGAGAAACATCACATCACTCTAAATCTATTAAACCTTCATTTACCTGAGAAAACACCTTAATGGCCCTCCATCTTCTACCCCTACTGCTCCTTTCTCTAAATCTCAAGGTCATCCTAGGACTAACATATTGTAGACATAGTTTAGCCAAAACATTAGATTGTGGGCCTATAAATAAGAATTTAATCCTCTTTGTCTACCAAGAAAGAATTAAGGAACTGCTAATCCCTTATACCTCATCTAACAATGTGGCTTTCTTAACTTTTAAAGGGTAAGAGCTACCCATTGGTTTTAGGCACCAAAAAACTGGTGCAACTCCAGATAAAAGTAATCAACCTAATCCCAACTTTAACACTAACATCACTAATCATTCTAACCCTACCCATTACCACAACATTACTACAAAACAACAAAACAAATTGTTTTCCACATCTCACCAAAGCAGCCGTAACTTACGCCTTCGTAATTAGCCTAATTCCAACTCTATTATTTATTCAATCTAACCAAGAAGCCTATATTTCCAACTGACATTGAATAACAATCCATACCCTAAAGTTATCCCTAAGCTTTAAATTAGACTTCTTTTCCCTAATATTTATACCAATTGAACTTTTCATCACTTGATCAATTATAGAATTTTCACTATGATATATACACTCAGACCCCCATATTAACCGCTTCTTCAAATACCTCCTGCTATTTCTGATCACCATACTAATCTTGATAAGCGCTAACAATCTACTACAACTATTTATAGGCTGAGAAGGAGTTGGCATTATATCCTTCCTATTAATCAGCTGATGACATGGGCGAGCAGACGCTAATACAGCAGCTCTACAAGCAATACTTTATAACCGTATTGGCAATATAGGTTTCATTATAATAATAGCCTGGTTTACTATCCATCTAAATTCCTGAGAGTTACAACAAACCTTTTTAACTGACCCTAAAAACAGTACACTCCCACTACTAGGTCTTCTTCTAGCCTCAGCAGGAAAATCAGCCCAATTTGGACTTCATCCATGACTTCCATCAGCTATAGAAGGCCCTACCCCAGTATCGGCACTCCTTCACTCCAGTACAATAGTTATAGCCGGAGTATTCATCCTTATCCGCTTTTACCCACTAATAGAAAACAACCCCACTATTCAAACTTTAACACTATGCCTAGGGGCCATTACTACTTTATTTACAGCTACTTGTGCTCTCACACAGAATGACATTAAAAAAATTATTGCACTCTCCACTTCCAGCCAACTAGGCCTAGTAATAGTAACTATCGGGATTAATCAGCCACATCTAGCCTTTATTCACATATGCACACACGCATTCTTCAAAGCAATACTATTTCTCTCCTCTGGCTCTATCATTCACAACCTAAACAACGAACAAGACATCCGCAAAATAGGAGGACTCTATAAAACAATACCCATTACTTCAACAGCTGTCATTATTGGCAGCTTAGCACTCACCGGCATGCCATTCCTAACAGGGTTTTACTCAAAAGATCCAATCATTGAAACTGCTAACACATCCTACACCAACGCCCGAGCACTGTTAATTACCCTCATTGCCGTATCCATAACGGCAAGTTACAGCACCCGAATCATCTTCTTTGCTCTCCTTGGACAACCACAATACCCTACACTAACCCAAATTAACGAAAACAACCCATACCTCGTTAATCCCATTAAACGACTAATACTAGGCAGTATCTTCATGGGCTTCCTCATCTCAATAAAGACTATCCCACACACAACACCCCAAATAACCATACCTCCACATTTAAAACTTATAGCCCTAGCAGTAACCTTACTAGGATTTACAGTAGCAACAGAACTTAATAACATAACACGCAACTTGATACTTAAACAACCATCACGTATGTACACATTCTCAACCACATTAGGGTACTACCCAACTACCACTCTTCGGATCCTGCCCTATCTAGGCCTTACCATAAGCCAAAACCTAGCAACAACTATCATAGACTCAATTTGACTAGAAAAAATAATTCCCAAAAACCTAGCAACTATACAGAAAATAGCCGCCAGCCTGGTATATAACCAAAAAGGCCTAATAAAACTCTATTTCCTATCATTCCTCCTATCAATTACACTAGGCTTACTAATTGCCCTATAACACTTTCGAGTAACCTCAATAGCGATAAAAATACTAACAAACAATATTCACCCAGCCATAGCCAAAAATCAAAACCCATAACCATATAAAGACGCTCCCCCAGAATAATCCTCACGTATACACTCAAAAACCCCTTCGCCAAAAACTATGAGACCTTCCAAACCACCAAAATAAAAACCCACTAATTCATACTCACCACTGAATAACCACATAATTATAAAAACCTCCATTAACAAACCTACTAAAAATGCACTCAAAACTACAACATTTGACCCCCAAGTCTCAGGATACTCTTCAGTAGCCATAGCAATAGTATAACCAAAAACTACCATCATCCCGCCCAAATATACTAAAAATACAACCAACCCCAAGAAGGACCCCCCAGAACTTATAATAATTCCACATCCCAAGCCTCCACTCACAACTAAATTCATTCCCCCATAAACAGGAGAAGGCTTAGACGAAAAACCAATAAAACCTACTACATAAAGCACACTCATAATAAAAACAATATACATCATTACTTCCATATGGACTCCTACCATGACTAATGATCTGAAAAACCATCGTTGTATTTCAACTATAGAAATAACCAAATAATGACCCACATCCGAAAATCTCACCCCTTACTTAAAATCATCAATAAATCCTTTATTGATCTACCTACCCCACCTAATATCTCAACATGATGAAATTTCGGCTCACTACTAGGGCATGCCTGATTACCCAAATCCTAACAGGACTATTCCTAGCCATACACTATATACCCGACACAATAACCGCATTCTCATCTATATCCCATATCTGCCGAGATGTCAACTATGGCTGAATTATTCGACAACTACACTCAAGCGGAGCATCCATCTTCTTCCTCTGCCTATATACACACATTGGACGAAACATCTACTACGGATCCTACCTATATTCAGAAACCTGAAACACTGGCATTATACTACTACTAATCACTATAGCTACCGCCTTCATAGGATATGTCCTTACCTGAGGGCAAATATCATTCTGAGGGGCAACCGTAATTACCAACCTCTTCTCAGCAATTCCCTACATCGGCACAGACCTAGTAGAGTGGATCTGAGGGGGTTTTTTGGTAGATAAAGCAACTTTAAATCGATTTTTCGCCCTCCATTTCGTTCTTCTATTTACCATAATTGCACTAGCAGGAGTACACCTAACCTTCCTTCATGAAACAGGCTCAAACAACCCACTAGGCCTCACCTCAGACTCAGACAAAATCCCCTTTCACCCATACTATACTATCAAAGACTTCTTAGGACTACTTATCCTAATCCTACTTCTTCTATTCTTAGCCCTACTATCTCCGGACACACTAGGAGACCCTCATAACTACATGCCAGCCGACCCACTAAATACTCCTGCACACATCAAACCAGAGTGATACTTTCTCTTTGCTTACGCCATCCTACGATCTGTACCAAACAAACTAGGAGGCGTCTTAGCCCTACTCCTATCAATCCTAATTTTAGGATTAATACCACTTCTCCACACATCCAAACATCGAAGTATAATACTCCGACCTCTCAGCCAAGTCCTATTCTGAGCTCTAACAATAGACCTACTAATACTTACATGAATTGGCAGCCAACCAGTAGAATATCCTTACATCGCTATCGGTCAAATAGCCTCAATTCTATACTTCTCTATTATTCTAGCCTTCCTACCAATTGCAGGAATAATCGAAAACTACCTCATTAAATAACCCCTATAGTATAAGACATTACAATGGTCTTGTAAGCCATAAATGAAAACCATTTTCTAAGGGTATTCAGGGAAGAGGTCCACTTACCTCGCTATCAATACCCAAAACTGAAATTCTTCTTAAACTATTCCCTGCAAGCAAATCAACCCGCTATGTACATCGTGCATTAAATGCTCGTCCCCATACATAATGATATATAATACTAACTATGTTTAATCTTACATAGACCATACTATGTATAATCGTGCATCACATTATTTACCCCACGCTTATAAGCAAGCACTGTTTAATCAATGTGTCAAGTCATATTCGTGTAGATTCACAAGTCATGTTCTAACCCATGGATATTATTCACCCACGATAAACCATAGTCTTACATAGCACATTAAAGCTCTTGGTCGTACATAGTGCATCACTGAGAAATCTCTAGTCACCATGCATATCACCTCCAACGGTTGTACCTTGATTACCTACCTCCGAGAAACCATCAACCCGCCCATCTTCGTGTCCCTCTTCTCGCTCCGGGCCCATCAATTGTGGGGGTTTCTATACTGGCATCTGGTTCTTTCTTCAGGACCATCTCACCTAAAATCGCCCATTCTTTCCTCTTAAATAAGACATCTCGATGGATTAATGACTAATCAGCCCATGATCATAACATAACTGTGGTGTCATGCGTTTGGTATCTTTTTAATTTTGGGGATGCTGTGATTCATCTATGGCCGTCTGAGGCCCTAACACAGTCAAGCAACTTGTAGCTGAGCTTGAATTGAGTATTAAGATCTGGCATGGTAATATATGGGGTATTATTCAGTCAATGCTCGGAGGACATAAAATTTTTCAAACCTAAATTCCCAGCGTACACGCGTACGCATACGCACACGCATACGCATAACCACTATGTAACTATCTCTTCAAACCCCCCTTACCCTCCTTCGTTACTCTTGGCTCAATTTCTAAAGGTATATTTTTTTTGTCCCGTCAAACCCCAAAAGCAGGACTATACTATAGATGAAACTAAGAGCATAAATGGGAGGCATAACTAGTTACATAGGGGTGAAAGCAAATTCTTTTACCTTCGATACTAACGTATTACTTTAAAAAATTTATTTTCTTTTCAAGAGCCATGTTCCTAGATTTGAAAAAAAAAACCCCGGAGACGCGTTTCTTATAAAATCCTACCCCATCTCGTTAATGTAGCTTAAAACAAAAGCAAGGTACTGAAAATACCTAGACGAGTTAATCCAACTCCATAAACACCAAAGGTTTGGTCCCGGCCTTCTTATTGGTTATTAGCAAACTTATACATGCAAGTATCCGCCCGCCAGTGAATACGCCTTCTAAATCATTACTGATCAAAGAGAGCTGGCATCAAGCACACACTCCAAATGTAGCTCATGACGTCTCGCCTAGCCACACCTCCACGGGAAACAGCAGTAGTAAATATTTAGCAATTAACAAAAGTTAGACTAAGTTATCCTAACAAAGGACTGGTCAATTTCGTGCCAGCAACCGCGGCCATACGATTAGTCCAAATTAATAAGCATACGGCGTAAAGCGTATTAGAAGAAGTAAGAAAATAAAGTTAAATCTTATACCAGCTGTTTAAAGCTCAAGATAAGACATAAATAACCTACGAAAGTGACTTTAATAATCCTAAACATACGATAGCTAGGGTACAAACTGAGATTAGATACCTCACTATGCCTAGCCCTAAACTTTGATAGCTACCTTTACAAAGCTATCCGCCAGAGAACTACTAGCCAGAGCTTAAAACTTAAAGGACTTGGCGGTGCTTTATATCCACCTAGGGGAGCCTGTCTCATAACCGATGAACCCCGATATACCTTACCGTCACTTGCTAATTCAGTCCATATACCACCATCTTCAGCAAACCCCTATAGGGCACAAAAGTGCGCTTAATCAGAACCCATGAAAAAGTTAGGCCGAGGTGTCGCCTACGTGACGGTCAAAGATGGGCTACATTTTCTATTATAGAACAGACAAACGGATATCACCCTGAAACGAGTGATTGAAGGCGAATTTAGTAGTAAACTAAGAATAGAGAGCTTAATTGAACAAGGCCATGAAGCGCGTACACACCGCCCGTCACTCTCCTCAAGTACTTCCATATCAAACAACCATATTACGGATTAAAACAAATACAAGAGGAGACAAGTCGTAACAAGGTAAGCGTACTGGAAAGCGTGCTTGGGTAACTCAAAGTGTAGCTTAACAAAAAGCATCTGGCTTACACCTAGAAGACCTCATTTACAATGATCACTTTGAACTAAATCTAGCCCTACCAACCTTACACACAACTCTCACACTACATTAAATTAAAACATTCACTTATCAAAAAGTATAGGAGATAGAAATTTCACTAAGGCGCAATAGAGATAGTACCGCAAGGGAATGATGAAAGACAGTTTAATAGTAAAAAATAGCAAGGATTAACCCCTTTACCTTTTGCATAATGAATTAACTAGAAAAAACCTGACATAGAGAACTGTAGCCAGAAACCCCGAAATCAGACGAGCTATCTGATAGTAATCTCCAGGATCAATTCATCTATGTGGCAAAATAGTGAAAAAACTTACAGATAGAGGTGAAATACCAATCGAGCCTGATGACAGCTGGTTGTCCAGAAATAGAATTTCAGTTCTACCTAAAATTTACCACAAAAACAAAGCAATTCAAATGTAAATTTTAGAGATACTCAAAAGGGGTACAGCTCTTTTGACCAAGGATACAACCTTGATTAGCGAGTAAATTTGTCATTAATTTCATAGTTGGCTTGGAAGCAGCCATCAATTAAGAAAGCGTTAAAGCTCAACAACTAATCAAACTAAAAAATCCCAAAATTAATCAATGACCTCCTAAATATAATACTGGACTAATCTATATAAATAGAAGAAATAATGTTAGTATAAGTAATAAGAAGTATTTCTCCCTGCATAAGCTTATATCAGATCGGATGCCCACTGATAGTTAACAATCAAATAATTAAATACAAAAATGAAACTTTTATTATACCAATTGTTAATCCAACACAGGTATGCTTAAGGGAAAGATTAAAAGAAGGAAAAGGAACTCGGCAAACATAAACCCCGCCTGTTTACCAAAAACATCACCTCGAGCATTACTAGTATTCGAGGCACTGCCTGCCCAGTGACCAAGTGTTAAACGGCCGCGGTACTCTGACCGTGCAAAGGTAGCATAATCATTTGTTCCTTAATTGGGGACTTGTATGAATGGCCACACGAGGGTTTAACTGTCTCTTTCTTCTAATCAATGAAATTGACCTTCTCGTGAAGAGGCGAGAATAAACATATAAGACGAGAAGACCCTATGGAGCTTAAATTAACTAATTTAATTGCTACCCTATAAATCTATAAGATACAACTAAACAGCATAATAAATTAACAATTTTGGTTGGGGTGACCTCGGAGAAGAAAAAAACCTCCGAACGATATTATAATTCAGACTCTACAAGTCAAAATTTACTAATCGCTTATTGACCCAATACTTGATCAACGGAACAAGTTACCCTAGGGATAACAGCGCAATCCTACTCTAGAGTCCCTGTCGACAGCAGGGTTTACGACCTCGATGTTGGATCAGGACATCCTAATGGTGCAGCCGCTATTAAGGGTTCGTTTGTTCAACGATTAAAGTCCTACGTGATCTGAGTTCAGACCGGAGCAATCCAGGTCAGTTTCTATCTATAGTTTATTTCTTCCAGTACGAAAGGACGGAAAAAATGAGGCCAATCTTACCAAGACGCCTTCAGCTAAATTTATGAATAAATCTCAATCTAGATAAGCTAAACTACCCAGTCCAAGAACAGGATTTGTTAAGATAGCAAAGATTGGTCACTGCATAAAACTTAAGCTTTTACTCACGGAGGTTCAACTCCTCTTCTTAACAATGTTCTTGATCAACATCCTGACAGTAACCTTACCTATTCTCCTAGCAGTAGCCTTCCTTACTCTAATTGAACGAAAGGCCTTAGGCTATATACAACTTCGTAAAGGCCCCAATGTAGTAGGACCCTGCGGCCTTCTTCAACCTGTTGCAGATGCAATCAAGCTATTTACCAAAGAGCCCATCTACCCACAAACCTCCTCAAAATTCCTATTTACCGTTGCCCCAATCCTAGCCCTAACCCTAGCCCTAACTGTATGAGCTCCTCTTCCAATACCATATCCTCTAATCAAGGGTGGAACAAGATGGCGAAGCGAGTGGACACTCCCATTTACTTACCAAGAAACTAACCCATCAAATAAAGAATAAAAACAAGCACAGACCGATACTCAGAACTTCAGACAGCAGCTGAGGTATTGCAGGATTGGGTGAGTCTAGAAGTGGGGGAGAAGAGGAGTGAGGATGGCACAGAAGCTGAGAGAACCTACCTGCTAACATCTGGAGCACTTGCTCATCACAGTTATTTTGGACAGAGTTGGGCAACACCTCAAACAGGGAACACAGAAAGGGAGATAATTTTGAGGAAGCTGTAGCCAATTTTTTAAGGTGGTGCAGATTGGCTGTGGAGTTCTTTGGCTGCACAATTGGAAGGGAGTGAAAGGAGAAAGTGGCATTGCAAGAGAGTGCTGATGAATCTTGCTGAGGCCTGATACAGAGGAACATTAGGACCAGGAGGGACTGTAGGGGCAGCAGGGTGAGGGCAATACTTTAGGTTGACAGACAAAAAAGAGGGAAATGACTGGATCCTTGCCCACATCAGGACAATGTGAAAAAGCCTGTGCGGGGTTGCCCGTGAGGGAAAGACATAGAGAGCCACCTTCCTTTGCCATAGAAAAATAGAGCCCACCACTTTGGTCACCAAGTGCAACCAGCTAAACCCCCACACCCCATATGCATGTTGAATTCCAGAGATCAAGCATCCAGAACTCCTGAACTGTCACTGGAAAAAAAACAAGGATAAAAGTGCCCTCTAGTAGTTCTTAGGAGAAAATACCATGGCCACTGGGTCAATTCTAATTCATAGAGCTCCTGTGGGCCAGAGTGGAGCCACCCCATGGAATTTCCAGGGCTGTAAGTTTTTTAGAGGCAGGCTGCTGCGTCTTTCTCACACAGAGTGGCTGGTGGGTGTGGGCCCTGCCCTTTCAGTTTACAGGGTGCTCAATCAGAAAATTTTCCCAGGAAGTTAGGGTACAAAACTTAAACATTTAAAAAAAAAAAAAAAGGGTAGCAAAATGGCCCAAGCTCAAAAAAAAAAAAAAAAAATTAAAGCACGCAAATTCACAAAAGAAGAAGGACCGATCAAAAGCAAAACATGAGGACAAGGGAGGGAGGGATGGTGGGAGAGGGGTATTCACTAATTAGATAGTAGATAAGAACTACTTTAGGTGATGAGAAAGACAACACACAATACAGGGGACGTCAGCACAACTGGACAAAACTAAAAACAAAGAAGTTTCCAGAATAAATTGAACACTTCGAAGGCCAGTGTAGCAGGGGCGGGGGTTTGGAGACCATGGCTTCAGGGGACATCTAAGTCAACTGGCATAATAAAATCTATTAAGAAAACATTCTGCACCCCACCTTGGAGAGAGGTGTCTGGGGTCTTAAAAGCTAGCAAGTGGCCATATAAGATGCACCAACTGGCCTCAACCCACCTGGATCAAAGGAGAATAAAGAACACCAAGGACACAAGGTAATTACGAGCCCAAGAGATAGAAAGGGCCACATAAACCAGAGACTACATCATCCTGAGACCAGAAGAGCTAGATGGTGCCTGGCTACAACCAATGACTGCCCTGGCAGGGAACACGACAGAGAACCCCTGAGGGAGCAGTACAGCAGTGGGATGCAGACCCCAAATACCAGACTTAGCGGCCTCACTGAGACTAGATGGATCCTGGTGGTCATGGCCCCCAGACCTTCTGTTGGCCCAGGACAGGAAGCATTCCCAAAGCCAACTCTTCAGACAGGGATTGGACTGGACAGTGGGTTGGAGAGGGATGCTGGTGAGGAGTGAGCTTCTTGGATCAGGTGGACGCTTGAGACTATGTTGGCATCTCTTCCCTGGAGAGGAGATGAGAGGGTAGAGGGGGTTAGAAGTTGGTGAAATGGACATGAAAAGAGAGAGTGGAGGGAGGGGGCAGGTTGTCTCATCAAGGGGAGAGCAATTGGGAGTATGTAGCAAGGTGTATATAAGCTTTTGTGCGAGAGACTGACTGGATTTGTAAACTTTCACTTAAAGGACAATTAAAAAAAACAAAACAAAACATGAAGATGAGACAATTTCTCCTATGGAGTCCAGACCAATGAAATGAATTAAAAATTTTCAGATTATGGTGCTAAATATGTTTAAAGAAAGCAAAAAACACACAGAAAACAAACTAGCAAATTTAGGAAACAAATAGAGTAACAAAATGAGAGACACAAAAAAGAAATTGAAAACATCAAAGGAAAAAAAAGAGAACTATTGGAACCAAAAAATAAAGCAACTGAATTAGAAAAAGGAAGAGAAACACTCAGCAACGGAGTCAAACAGACAGAAATTGAAATAAATGAACAAGAAGACAAGATAACTGGATTTATCATGTCTCAAGAGAAAAGAACAAAGAAAAGTGAACAAGCCCAAATGAAAATATGGGATTCAATTAAGAAATCTAATATTTAAATCATTGGAATCCTAGAGAACCATGACAATGATATAGGCATAGAAACAATTTTCCATGAGATAATCAGAGAGAATTTCCCAGACCTGAACAGAGAATCCAGCATACAAATACAGGAATCTACATGAATGCCAATTAGAAGAGACACAAAAAGATCAGCTCTTCACCATATCCTCATGAAATTCTTGAAAACCAAAAACAAGGACAGAATTTTGAAAGCAGCAAGAGAAAAATGCAATATAACATACAAAGAGTCTTTCATAATAATCAGTGTGGAATTCTCCCCAGAAACTCCAGAGACCAGAAGACAATGGAGTGACATATAAAAAGTACTGAATGGAAACAACTGCCAACCAAGAATTCTTTACACTGCAAAGCTGTCACTTAAAAATGAGGGGGAAATCAAGACATTCCCAAACAAACAGAGCTCTGGGAATTACTACAACCAGACCAGCTTTGCAAGTATTACTCAAGGAAGTACTCCAAATGGAAAGGCAAGGGCATTAAATAAATACTCGTAGCTATTTATTCATGGAGGATAAATAAAAAATAAGAAAGAGAGGGAGAGATCTCAAAAAATGCAACAATGTGGGCAATCATAAGGACCAAGTATATGAAATTTTCTGGAAATAAACTCAATAACTAAATCCCACAAACAACACAACATCAAGTTTGTAAGAAATAAATAAAAAATGAACTTATTTCCTTTTAGTTTGTTTATTGATGTCAATGGAGACACATCAACAGAAACGAAGGAGGAGGGAAGAGCGTATCAGGAACAGATTTATTATGTTAACATTGTATGTTAACTGTTGATCATATGTTAAATGTTGCTGCATTTGTAAGTTGTATTAGGTAATATATGTGGTGACCGCTAACAAATCATTGACAAAAAACATTCAGAAGAAAAGAATGAAGAAACGAAAAAACGTTCATCACAAGAAAGCGACCAAAAAAAGTGATAATAGTAATTAAAAAACCAAAGACACGAAATACTCAAAAAACAAATATCAAAATGAATGACATAGACACTGTTTTCAGTAATAATCTTAAATGTAAGTGGTCTAAATGCTCCATGCAAATTGCAGAGAGTGGTGGAATGGATAAAAAAAAAAAAGCATGATCTATCTTTTACTGTCCCCAGTAAACACACCATAAATATAAGAGCACAAAAGACTGAAAATAAAAGAATGAAGAAAAACATCCCATGCAACCAGTAAAAAGCCAGGGTGGCCATGATATAAGATAAAATAGATTTTAAATCCAAATCTATTACAAAAGATGAAGAAGGACATTACATAATAAAAAAAGGGTCAATACAGCAGGAAGATATAACAATTATAAAAATATATCACCTACCTGCAATACTCCAAAATACATGAAACAAATACTGACTAATATAAAAGTAGAAAGAGACAACTCCACAATAATAGTAGGAGACTTCAACATACCACTTTCAATTATAGAACATCTAAAAAGAAGATCACTGAAAATTTAAAACCATAGCCAACTGGACCTAACAGACGTATTTAGAACACTCCACTCAGCATCAGAACAGCACACATTCTTCTCCAGTGCACATGCATCATTTTCTAGGACATATGCTAGGACACAAAACAAATCTTAAGAAATTTAAAAAGATTGAAATCATACAAAGCCTCTTCTTTAAACCATAATGGTATGAAGCTAAAAATTGACAACAATAAAAAAATACAAGGAAACTAAATAACATTGTTGTTCTTAGGTGCTGTCCGGTCAGTTCCAACTCATAATGACCCCAAGCACAATAGAATGATACATTGCCTGGTCCTGCACCGTGCTAGCAATCATTGCTATGCTTGAGCCCATTGTTGCAGCCACCGTGTCAATCCATCTCGTTGCGGATCTTTCTCCTTTTCACTGACTCTCCACTTTACTAAACATGATGTTCTTCTCTAGGACTGGCCCCTCCTGATAATATGTCCAAAACACGTAGCAAGCAGTCTCACTATCCTCCCCTCTAAGGAGCATTCTGACTGTACATCTTTCAAGAGAGATGATTGTTCTTCTGGAAGTCCATGGTACATTCAATATTCTTCTCCAACACCATAATTCAAAGACATCAATTCTTCTTCAGTCTTCCTTATTTACTGTCTAGTTTTCACATGCATATGAGGTGATTGAAAACACCATGGTTTGGGTCAGGTGCACCCTAATGTTCAAGGTGATGTCTATGCTTAGGAACACTTTAAACTGTTTAAACACTTTAACAGTATATATACTCCTATACAAAAAAAAAAAAGACTCTGAGGATTCTACAAGAAGCTGCTGGAATTAGTAGAAGAATTAGCAGCATCGTGGAGAATGAGACCAACACAAAAAAATCAGTTGAGTTCCTCTACTAAAAGTACCTTCACCAAAGAGCACATCCAATCCTCCAACAAATGTATAAAAGATGTTCACAATCATTAGCCATGCAAATCAAAACTACAATGAGATACCATCTTATCAAGGCTAAAATGGCACTGATTAAAAAAAATAAATAACAACAAATGTTAGCGAGGATGTAGAAGGACTGGAATTCTTATCCATTGCTGGTGGGATTGTAAAATGGTATGGCACCTTCTCAAAAAACTAGAAATAGAACTACTCTGTGATACAACAATCCCGCTCCTTGGTATATACCCTAAAACCCAAAACCTGTGGCTGTTGAGTCAATTCTGACTCACAGCAAACCTATAGGACAGAGTAGAATCATCCCATAGGGTTTCTGTGGAGTGGCTGGTGGATTTGAATTGCCTACCTTTCGGTTAGCAACCAAGCTCTTAAATATTGTGCCACCAGGACTCTGGTATATATTCTGAAAAACCCCATTGCCATTGAGTCGATTCTGACTTACAGCGACCCTATAGGACAGAGCAAAACTGCCCCATAGGGTTTTCAAGGAGCACCTGGTGGATTTGAACTGCTGACCTTTTGGTTAACAGCTATAGCTTTTAACCACTACACCTCCAGGGTTTCCAGTATATACCCTAGAGACCTAAAAATAATGACACAAACAGACATATGCACACCTATGTTTGTTGCTTCTGTATTCACACTAGCAAATAAATGGAAGCAGCCAAAATTCCCAATAACAGATAAATGGATAAGCAAATTGTAGTAGATACTTACAATGGAATACTATGCAACCATAAAGAACAATGATGAGTCCGTGAAACATATTATAACATGGATGACCTGGAGTGCATATTACTAAGTGAAATAAGTCAAGCATATAAGGACTAATAAACTAGGATCCCTCTTTTATAAGAAGATAAGCACAGATGTATAGACAGACCAATGTTCATTGGTGGTTGCCTAGGAGAGAAGGACGGAAGAAGTGAATTATATTTTAGATCACAGAGACTTATTTTTGGTGATGGGCAAAGTGACACTGAATATGGAGGTAGTGAGCACAGCACAACCAAAGTGAAAACGAGTGTTTGAGTACAAATAGATGGGTATAGGTATATTGGTATATGAATAGGTACAGGTATATTCATGGATGTAAATAGAAGTATCTACAAATAAAAAAAAAAGTACATGTAAATATGAATGTGTGGGTGCAGGCACATATACTCATTGAAGACACAAATACATTTATTCCTCAGGCATATCCAAACACCTTTCAAGATTGGTTTTCTGGGGTTGAAAGCTTAGGATCATGGTTTCATGGGACAACTCAGTCAATTGGCATAACCTACTTCACAAAAATCCTAATCCACATTTTAGTGAAGTGGCTAGCATCTGGGGTCCTAAAAGCTTTTGAGCAGTTATCTAAGATACAATTTCTGGTCTCTACTCACCAGGAGAAAAAAAAGTAAGAAGGTAATCAAAAGCTTAGAGAAGAAGCAAGTCTGCATGCGTCATGACCTCAACTGCCCTGAGACTAGAACTAAATGATTTGCCATCACTGACTGGTCCTTGATAAAATGGGAGAAAAATGCAGAGCAAAACTCAAATTCCTAAGGAAAAAAAAAAGAGCGGACAAGCTAGAACATTAGAGAACAGAGGACTCCTTGAGACAAAGTCCTGAGAATCTCTCTAACCTAGAATCAAGAGATCGCCTTTTATTGAAATAGCACAGTGGCACAAAAAATGAGACATATTACCTGTAAGATTGGTTCTCTACTTAAAAACCATGTGTATGAGACCAAAAGTCAACAATTACTCAAAAGCAAAAATGAGAAGACAAGGGGGCAGGGAAATTGGAGTACTGGAAATGGAACAAGCAGAACACAAGAGAATGTGGTCGCATTGTGATAAGCGTTCTAATGTCACTTAACTACTTCCGTGGAAATTGTCAAATGGGAACCTAACTTGCTGCATAAACTTTCACCAAAAACTGAATAAAATATTGTTTTATAAAAGATAATTACAGGCCAATATCCCTCAAGAACATCGAATAAAAAATCTGAATAAAATTCAAGCCAATAGAATTCAACAGGACATCAAAAAAAAAAAAAGTGCATCATGATCAAGTCAAGTAGGATTCATACTAGGGATGCAAGGATGGCTCGACATTAGAAAGCCAACCAACTTAATTCACCACAAAAATAAAACAAAGGAAAAGAATCACATGATGAAAGGTATTTGATAAAATCCAACACTCTTTCCTGATAAAAACTCTCAGCAAAATAGGAAAAAAAGGGAAATACTTCAACATAATTATGGACTGTATGCAAAGCCAACAGGCAACATTATTCTCAATGGTGAAAGACTGAGAGCACTCCCCTTGAGAATGAGAATGAGACAAGGATGCCCTTTATCATGACTCGTATTCGATATTGTACTGTAAGTCATAGCTACAACAAGGTAAGAAAGATAAATAAAGTGTACCCTAATTGGAAAAGAAGAAGTAAAACTATACTTATTCACAGATGACATCATCCTATACATAGAAAATCCCAGCGTCTCCACATGAAATCCACTGGAACTAATAGAGGATTTGGTAAAGAGTCAGGGTACAAGATCAACACCCAAAAATCAGTTGGGTTCCTCTACACTAACAAAAAGAACTCTAAAAAGGAAATCAAGAAAATACCATTTACAACAGCCCCCAAAAGGATAAAATATACAGGAATAAACCTAACCAGGGATGTAAAAGACTTATACTAGGAAAACTATAAAACTACTGCAAGAAACCAAATCCAAAAAAAGAAAATGGAAAAACATTCCATGCACATGGACTGGAAGACTTAACATTGTGAAAGTGTCAATACTAACCAAAGTGATCTACAAATATAACATAATCCTTATCCAAATCCTAACAACTTTCTTTAATGAAATGGAAAAACTAATTTCCAACTTTATATGGAAAAGGAGGAAGCCCCAAATAGCTAAAGCAGTATTGAAGAAGAACAAAGTAGGGAGGCCTCACACTTCCCAATCTGAAAACTTACTGTAAAAACAATAGAGCCACAGTAATCAAAACAGCCTGGTGCTGGTGCAATAATAAACATATAGACCGATGGCACTGGGTAAACCAACAGAGTAGAATTGAGGACCCAGAAGTAAATCCACTCATCGACAGGTAACTGATCTTTGACAAAGGGTTGAAGTCCATTCAATGGAGAAGAAACAGTCTCTTTAACAAATGGTGCTGGCCAAACTGGTTATCTATTTGCAGGAAAAATGAAACAGGATCCATAGCTCACACCATGCACAAAAACTAACTGGAAATGAATTAAAGACTTGAATGTTAAAGCTAAAACTGTAAAGTTTCTGGAAGATACTGTAGGAACAAAACCAGGAAACATAATTTTTGACATAAACAGCCTATCAAACACAACTAAAAATGCTTGAACAATGGTGATAGCTTAGGTAACTGGGACCTCCTACAAATTAAATACTTAGGCTCATCAAAAACTTTATCAAATGGTTTAAAGGAGAACCTACAGCCTGGGAAAAAAATCTTTGGCAACAATGTATCTGACAAGGGTCTAATCTCTAAAATATATAGAAAACATCAACAACTCAACCACAAAAAAGACAATCCAATCAAAATAAGACAAAGGACATGAGCAGACACTTCAACAAAGAGGACACTCAGATGGTCAACAAGTACACTAAAAGATGCTCATGATCATTAGCTGTTAGATGCAAATCGAACTTACAATGAGATATCTTCTCACACCTGTAAAAATGGCAGTAATCAAAAATACAGAAAACAACAAATGCTGGTTCGGTTGTGGGGAGATTGGAGCTCTTATATACTTCTGGCGGGCTTGTAGAATGATACAACCACTATCAAAAATAGTATGGTGCTTCCTCAAAAAGCTAGAAATACCTTATGATCCAGCAACCCTACTGCAAGAAATATAAGAGCAGAAACACAAATAGACATGTGCACACTTATGTTCATTGCAGCATTATTCACAGTAGCAAAAAGATGGGAACAACCTAAATGCCCATCAATGGATGAATGAATAAACAAATTGTAGTACATGAATACAATGAACATGACACAGGTATAAAGAATAGTGAGGAGTCTGCAAAACATAGCGTGGATGAATCTGGAAGATGTTATGCTGAGTGAAATAAGTCAATCACAAAAGGACTAATATTGTATGGTCTCACTTTTATAAAAAGTCAAGGATAGGTATACACACAGAAAGAAACATTCTTTGTTGGTTTCCATGGATGGGAGGAGAGGGAGGAAAAATCATTTTGTAGACAGTAGACACTTGATATTTTTGGTTATGAAAAAGGCAAGGGTGAAGTCTGCAGAACTTGACCAAGGTAAATGAAGACATCAAGAAACACAAAGAAAAACGGACAACTTCTGTAAATTCTATAACATAATTTGCAGCAATAGTAATAACAATAAAAAATATGTGTGTGGTTACATAGGTAGACGTGTATGCATATACATGTGTGGGAAGTCATATGTGAGACCATGCACATGCATACACAGGTTTATTTGTAGGCACGTGTATATACACGTTTTGTGTGCTGCATATACGTCAATATACAGCCATGTGTTGCTTAACTTCCATAATACATTCTGTGAAACAGGAAGTTATGTGATTTGGACATTATACAAACATGTCTAAATTGTGAGCAATAGCATTCACTGATTTTCCACCTTCATGTTGTTTAATAACCTTTTGTTTTCCTTGCAAACCAATTCTTCTCCTTCACCTCTTGCTTTTCCTATCACTAGCAATGGTTTGACTGCTTTTGGGAGCCAAGATGAACTTCAGGATAATATTTTCAGAAGAAAAAAAAAAGAGGGATAATGCTACAATACCCCAGAGTCACATGATACACAAGATTGGGCACACTGCTGCCTACAACTTGAAGCAGACACTGTTATACAGTAAACTTTTTATTCATAAGTAGGGAAAGTTCACATTAAACTAACAATAGAAAGTACAGAACAGTACAAACATAAGCCAGTAACATAGGCATTTATTATGACTATCAAGACATATGTATATTTTTATCAAGACATATGTATTATAGGTTATATATGTACTGTACCATTGTATGCCTGGCAGCATTACTGCTTTGTATGAAAGAGACATGAGATACATGTATTCCATACAGGAAACTGTTGTGTTCACTACATCCAATTGCTTCCATTACATCCCATTCTCCACTCAGGATTTCTGAACTTTATTATAACCTTGTGGAATCACAGATGCACAAGGGGTCAGTGTTGCTCAACAGACATTATGTGGCACATGACTGTATATAATAAAGTACATAGGGGGCACAGTTATGGAGATTTCCTAGACATATCCAAACAACTCTCAGGATTGATTTACTGGATTAAAAGACTTAGGAACAACTTAGACAATTGTCTAACATATTTCATAAAGTTAATGTCATAACAAAGTTCACAAAAATAATGTTTTATACAGTAGTTTGGTGAGTAGTCTCTGGGGTTTTAAAAACTTTTGAGCAGCCATCTAAGATACAACTATTGGTATCTATGCTTACGGAGCAAATGAGAATGAAGAAAACCAAAGACTCAAAGAAGAAACTAGTCACAGGACAAATAGCCCACATGAGTCATAGTCTCTTCTAGCCTGAGACCAGAAGAACTAAATAGTGCCTGGCTACCTCTACTAATCATTTTCTGGTCCCCAGTAGAAGGTCCCAGATAGAATGGGAGAAAAATGCAGAACAAAACTCAAATTTCTAAAAAGAGTGAGATCTACCAGACTGATAGAGACTAGAGGAACCCCAGAGACTATTGCCTTTAGATACCTTTTAAAGTTGACATTGAAGCCACTCCTAGAGGTCACTTTTCAACCAAATAACACATTGGCTTATAAGATAATACCATCCATGAGTAATATGATTCCTTCAACAATAACTATATGAGATCAAACAGTCAACATTTACCCAAAAGCAAAGGTGAGAAGGCAAGAAAGGGAAGGGAAGCTAGATCAACGGAAACAGAACAAACAGAATGGAAATAATGAGGGGGCAGGGCCAAGATGGGAGAGTAGTTAGAAGCTTCTGGTGAGCCCTCTTACAACAAAGACTGGAAAAAACAAGTGTATTGATTATATTTATGGCAAGCTAGGAACCCTGAGCATCAAAGGCAAAGTTAAGAAATCAGACCGAATGATGGGGGAGGAGAGACAGTGCAGAAGCAGTGAGGAGTTGCCGAGCCGGAGACAGTGCCTCAGCCTGATTCCTGGGCACAACTGCAGCAGGGCTGCTGGTAGTTTTTGGAGATGTGGCTGCTTTAGCAGAAGAAGGCAAGAAAAGTGGCACGTCCCTAACCCTGTGGAGGGTCTGCAGTGGGGCGGGCCGTGGCATTAAGGAAGCGGCAGTGTCAGCGAAAGAAGGCAACCAAAGTGCCAGCACCGCTGACTCCCTGGTCTGGCGGCAGTGGGGTTGGCTGTGGCATTTAGGACGGGGCAGCTTCAGCAAAAGAAGGCAAGCACGGGACACAGCCCTAACCCCCTGGGGCAATCTCTGCGGAGGTGTAGCCAGGTGTGCGCAGGCTACACATGCCTCTGGAATCTGAGATAAAATAGCATTTTTGGCACAAGATACATGATTTTGTCTATTTTACCCCTCAGATCTAATACCTTCTCCTTTTGAAAGAACTCTCTCCTATCTACCTGATCCTTCCTCCCTCTGCCCCAGCCAGCTTCATTAACAGTTGATTTCCCTGGACCTGAGATAGGTTCTGCTGCTTTTCCTGAGCCATTCTCCTGGCCTTGGAGAATGAACAAATTAACAAATGGGGAAAAAAATACTCTGCTAACTCCCCTGAACTGGAAACTCAGAGCAGAAGTGGCTCCAGTCCAGCCACAAGCGATGAACAGACTTTGTCTTTCACCCCTGCATGGATCCAGGTAGGATCTGGCTATTATATTGCAAGGGTGAATCTGTTTGAGGCCTGTTGTAACTGTTCCAGCTGTGTGGTGGAGAGGCAGATTTTGGACGTTTGATACCACTCTGCCTATTAAATAAGGCCTTCACCTACCCACAGCCAGGGGCCTTAGTGCTGGAGGCTCCAACCACACCACCTAGCCACCCACAAAAGGGCTCCAAGGATAAGTGCTGCCTACCAGTCCTTACAACTAAAAGCATTGGGTGCCTATGGTACAGCTGCAGAGCCCATCCACCAAAGCACTCTAGAGAACAGGGACATGCCTTCCTCACAGACACTCAGGGAAGGTTGTCAGCCCCCTGGCATCATCAGAGTGTGACCCCTGCTGCTACCAGAAACCTGTGCATTCACCAATCACCACTGCTCCACTAAATAGTAGGTGAGAACCTACACCACACACTAGGTGAGTATCAGAACACCTGAGCTGAATCTATACAAGAATAGTGAATGGACTCCTAGGCTCATACACCTGGTGACAAGAAGAATAACTTGCAAGTGATTGGACTACCAGAACAGGGAGGGGTAACAGAAAATACAGAAAGAATTGTTGAAAATTTGTTGGCAGAAAATTCCCTGACATCGTGAAAGATGAAAGCATATATATTCAAGATGCTCATCAAACCCCATACAAGGTAGATCCCAAAAGAAAGTCAGGAAGACATATTATAATCAAACTTGCCAAAACCAAAGATAAAGAGAAAATTTTAAGAGCATCCAGGGATAAGTTACAAGTCACCTACAAAGGAGAATCAAGAAAAATAAGCTCAGACCACTAGGTAGAAACCATGCAGGCAAGAAGGCAATGGAATGACATTTATAAAGCATTGAAGGAGAAAAATTGCCAGCCAAGAACCATATATACAGCAAAACTGTCTCTCAAATATGAAAGCGAAATTAAGACACTTCCAGATAAAAAGAAGCTTATGGAATCTGCAAAAACCAAACCAAAACTACAAGAAATACTGAAAGGAATCCTCTGGTTAGAAAATCAATAATATCAGATATCAACCCAACACTAGAACACAGGACAGAGCAACCAGATATCAACCCAGATAGGGAAATCACAAAAATAAATCAAGATAAAAAAAAAAACAAACCTCAAAACAGGGAATCAGTGATGTCATTATGTAAAAGATGACAACATTAAATCAATAAAGAGGGACTAAATAAAGTATGCATAGATGTTCCATATGGAGAGGAAGTCAAGGCAATATAGAAAGTTATAAGTTAGGTTTAAACTTAGAAAAATAGGGATAAATATTATTAAGGTAACCACAAAGAAGACTAACAATCCTACATACCAAAATAAAAAAAAAAAAAAAAATGAGAAAAACAAAGACTCAGCAAAAACAAAATCAACTATACTGAAAAAGAGGAACACACAATTTACAAAGAAAAACTGCTCAGCACAAAAATATAAGTGGAAAAATGAAACTGTCAACAACACACAAAAAAGACATCAAAATGACAGCACTAAACTCATACCTATCTATAATCACACTGAATGTAAATGGACTGAATGCACCAATAAAGAGACAGAGAGTGACAGAATGGATAAAAAACACAATCCGTCTATATGCTGCCTACAAGAGACACGCCTTAGCCTTAAAGACACAAACAAACTATAACTCAAAGGATGGAAAAAAATATATCAAGGAAACAACAATCAAAAAAGAGCAGAAGTGGCTGTGCTAATTTCTGACAAAACAGACCTCAAATGTAAATCTACCACAAAGGATAAGGAAGGACACTATATAATGATTAAAGAGACAACATACCAGGAGGATATTACCATATTAAATATTTACACACCCAACCATAGGGCTTCAAGATACATAAAACAAGCTCTAACAGCATTGAAAAGTGAGGTAGATAGCTCCAAAATAATAGTAGAAGATTTCAACACACCACTTTCAGTGTAGAACAGAACAACCCAAAAGAAGCTCAGCAAAGACACGGAAGAGCTAAATGCCACAATTAACCAACTTGACCTCACAGACATATACATACCACTCCACCTAACACTATCCAAGTATACGTTCTTTTCCAATGCACAAGGAACATTCTCTAGAATAGACCACATATTAGCCCATATAACAAGCCTTAACAGAATCCAAAACATCAAAATATTACAAAATATATTCTCTGATCATAAAGTCATAAAAGTAGAAATCAATAACAGAAAAATCAGAGAAAAGAAATCAAACATATGGAACCTGAACACTTTGTCAATAAGGTTGGATTATAGTACAAAATAAGGATGGAATGAACAAATTCATAGAATCCAAAAAGAATGAAAACACTCCCTATCAGAACCTTTGGGAAGCAGCAAAAGCAGTGCTCAGAGGTCAATTTATAGCAATCAATGCACACATACAAAAAGAAGAAAGGGCCAAAATCAGAGAATTATCTCTACAACTTAAATAGAGAGCAACAAAAGAAACCCTCAGGGACCAGAAGAAAGGAAATAATAAAAATTAGAGCAGAATTAAATGAAATAGAAAACAGAAAAACAATTGAAAGAGTTAAAAAAAAAACAAAAGCTGGTTTTTGAAAAGATCAACAAAATTGATAAACCATTGGCCAGAATTACAAAAACAAACAGGAGAGGAATAAAATGATCTGAAAAAGAAATAAGATGAGTGATACCACATCAGATCCCGCTGAAATTAAAAGAATCAGAGTACTATGAAAAGTTGTACTCTAACAAATTTGAAAACCTAGAGGAAATGGACAAATTTCTAGAAACACACTACCTACCTAAACTAACACAGAGAGAGAAAACAACTGAATAAACCTATAACAAAAGAAGAGATTGAAAAAGTAATCAAAAAACTCCCAACAAAGAAAAGCCCTGGCCCTGTTGGCTTCACTGGAGAATTCTACCAAACTTTCAGAGAAGAGTTAACACCACTACTACTAAAGGTATCTCAGAGCATGGAAAAGGATGGGATACTCCCAAGCTCATTCTCTGAAACCAGCATAACCCTGATACCAAACCAGGTAAAGAGTCCACAAAAAAAGAAAATTACAGACCGATATCTCTCATGAACTTAGATGCAAAAATCCTCAACAAAATTTTAGCCAATAGAATTCAACAACATATCAAAAAAATAATTCACCACGATCAAGTGGGATTCATACAAGGTATACAAGGGTGGTTCAATATTAGAAAAACAATCAATGTAATTCATCACATAAATAAAACAAAAGACAAGAAACCACATGATCTAATCAATTGATGCAGAAAAGGCGTTTGATAAAGTCCAACACCCATCCATGATAAAAACTCTCAGCAAATTAGGATTAGAAGGAAAATTCCTAAACATTATAAAGGGCATTTATACAAAGCCAACAGCCAACATCATCCTAAATTGAGAAAGAGTGAAAGCGTTCCACTTGAGAACAGGAACCAAACAAGGATGTCCTTTATCATCACTCTTATTCAACATTGTGCTGGAGGTCCTAGCCAGAGCTATTAGGCTAGATAAAGAAATAAAGCGCATCCAAATTGGCAAAGAAGAACTAAAAGTATCTCTATTTGCGGATGACATGATCTTATATACAGAAAAACCTAAAGAATCCTTAAGAAAACTACTGAAATTAATAGAAGAGTTTAGCAAAACAAAATATCAGGATACAAGATAAACGTAAATAAATCAGTTGGATTCCTCTACGGGAACAAAGAGCATCGAAGAGGAAATCACCAAATCGATACCGTTTACAATAGCCCCTGAGAAGATAAAATACTTAGGAATGAATCTCTCCAGAGATGTAAAAGACCTATACAAAGACAATAATACACGGCTTCAAGAAAACAAAAGAGACTTACGTAAGTGGAAATACATACCTTGCTCATGGATAGGAAGACTCAACATTGTAAAAATGTCTATTCTGCCCAAAGCAACCTATAGAGAGAATGCAATCCCGATCCAGATACCAGTGACATTTTTAATGAAGGAGAGAAACAAATCACCAACTTCATATGGAAGGGAAAGAGGGCCCGGATAGTAAAGCATTACTGAAAAAGAAGAACAAAGTGGGAGGCCTCACACTACCTGATCTCAGAACCTATTACACCGCCAAGGTAGTCAAAACAGCCTGGTACTGCTACAACAACAGACACATAGACCAATGGAACAGAATTGAGAATCCAGACATAAATCCACCCACATATGAGCAGCTGATATTTGACAAAGGCCCAAAGTCCCTTAAATGAAGAAAAGACCATCTCTTTAAGAAATGGTGCTGGCCTAACTGGACACCCATCTGGTATCCATGTCCCAATCTTTGTGTAGGAAAGTTTTGATAGGCATTTTGAGAATAGGAAGCTTTACAAAGTTATCGCTGTAAAAATATACAATGTGTTTAAGGGTGCATGTTGTGGACATGAAGTCTTACCCAGTTTCCTCTGTAAAATCGTTTAACAGTCTGACAAGCATGTAATGCTCTCTAAATAGAGAGGTTTTATGTTAGATATGGGCTTTTGTGTGTTTGAGACTTCATAAAATTTCCTATGTAAAAACAAGTGTGCTGAAGAATCTGGAAAGCATGTCGCAGTCATGAGACATTTTTATTGTTTATTATTCCTCCTTTCTTCATGAGTCTACCTAGGATTATTTCTTTCTGTCTTTAGATCTTCCTTTAATATTTGTTTTAATGTGTATATGCTGGCAACAAATTGTCAGTTTAATTCAACTGAAAATGACTTACTGCACATTCTTTTTATTTCTAATAATTCTTTTATTGAGATATAATTAGGATACCATAAAATTTAACCATTTAAAATGTACAATTTAGTAATAGTATATTCACAGAACTGTATGACCTTGAAACTATCATCTGATTTCAGAGACTTTTTTTACCAACCCATATAGAAACCCCATACCTATTAGCAAACATTCCCCCTCCCATCCTTCCACCAGGCCCTACTAGCCACCAGTCTACTTTTTGTCTCCATGGATTTACCTAATCTGGACATTTTGTGTATGATTAGAATATTACAATGTAGTCTTCTGTGACACAATCTTCCACTTAGCATAATTTTTCCAAATGTGATGGTTAAGGTTGTGTGTCACCTTGGCTGGGCCATGATTCTCAGTGTTTTGGCAGTCCTATTATGTTGTGATCACTTCGCTGTTGAGATTTGATATGTGATCATCTGCTGTGAGTAGCCAATCCGTTGAAATGAAGTTTTCTTGGAACTGTGTCCCACATTGAATATAAGCAGACATTCTGGCAAGGCTCAGGAGTTTTTGCTCGTTCCAGATCCTGCAGCTGGCTCCTGTTCATCTAAACTCCAGTTCTTGGGACTTGAGCTAGCAGCTTACCAGCAGTCTTGCCTGCCAGTCTTGGAATTTGTCGATCTTCACAGCCTGTGAACAAGAGCCCTGCTTTCCACCAGCCAGTCTTGGGTTTGCCAGGCCTTGAAGCTCCTTGCATCAGGAGAAGCCTCTCTCCTGACCCGCTGACTTGGGACGTTCCAGCCTCTACAATCACATGAGCCATTTTCTTGATCTAAATCTCTCTCTCTATATGTATTTACATACGCTGTATCAATTTTGCTTCTCTTTAGAGAACCCAGCCTAAGACGCCAAAGTTCTTCCATGTTGCTGTAGCATCAGTCTTTACTTTGGTTTTCCTTTATTGCTAAATAATTTTTCATTGTAAGGATATACCACATTTTATTAATCAGTTCGTATTTGATGGACAATGGGATTGTTTCTACTTTTGGCTATTATGAAAACTGCTCCTATGAATATTTATGTACAAGTTTTTTCTTGGACATATGTTTTCATTTCTCCTGGATGTGTACTTGGAGTAGAATTGTTGGGTCATCTGGTGGGTCTTAAGAGCTATGACGGCTAACCAAAAGGCTGGCAATTTGAATCCACCAACTGCTCTTTGGAAACTCTATGGAGCATTTCTACTCTGTCCTATAGGGTTGCTATGACTTGGAATGGACTCGACAGCAATGGGTTTGGTTTGGTTTTTGGTTTTATGGTAGTTCTATGGTTATTCTTTTGAGGAACTCCCAGACTGTTTTCCAAAACAGCTGCACAAAGCTCGCATCATTTCTTCTACTCTACTGCTTTTTCAAATTATCTCTTCTACTCGGTTTAATTGTAGGCCTAATATAAATTGCAATTGTGGAGCCCTGGTGGCGAAGTAAGTAACAGCTCAAGCTGCTAACCAAAAGGTCTGCAGTTCAAATCCACCAGCTGCTCCTTGGAAACCCTATGGAGTAGTTCTACTCTGCCCTGTAGGGTCGCTATGAGTCACAATTGACTCCACAGCACACAACAGCAATATAAATTGTGTCTAGTTAAGTTGGAATTAATGAAGATATATCTAGGAAGCTTCTGGATGTAAGATTTTTTTTTTTAACCTATTACCTGAAAAGCCCTGTTTTATGTCTGAGAAAATAGAGCTCCTATTTTTTTTCATTTCTATTTTCTAAATCTATATAATTTGGATGTATTATTCTGTTGTCTTTTTTCAAGTAGAATCTCATTTTACAGATCATTATTATTGTTGGTTTGCCATAGCTAGTCTTTGCAATAACAATTTATTAAACTCCTCAAAAGGTGTAGGAATGATATTTTTATCCTTGATGATTGAGTAAGGCATATAATAATATTTTTCCTTATTATATTTTTCCCAGTTAGGTGCTTAGCACTCTATCATTATCTTTCAGTTTATAGCAATTCAGTCTCGTCCAACCTAAAGGTATACTAAGTAATATTATACGTACAAAATTTCTGATAAAAATAAACTCAGTTGTATTTTTAGGTGAAAATAATATGTGTCTATTACTGCTATGCTTTTCTCTTTTAAAAATAATATCAAACTATGAAATTAGAGCATAGAGACCTCAACTAAAAGGTTCTAATTCATTGCCTACTTAAAGTTGCAACCTATCCTTTTCAGATCCTCACAATTCCTTTCTCCCATTCTACATTTTTTAATGACGTTTGTCTCCTTGTAACATCCAATCCAAACCAAACTCGTTGCTGTTGAGTAGATTCTGACTCACAGATGATGCAAAAGGCTTGTTCTCAACAACTAACCCAAAGGTTGATGGTTTGAACCCACCCAGGAGCACCACAGAAGAAAGACCTGGTGACCTGTTTCTGTAAAGATTATTAGGGCCAAGAAAACCCTGTGGAGCAGTACTACTCTGTAACACATGGAGTTGCCATGACTCAGAATTGACTAGATGGCAATCAGTTTGGTTTTTGGTTTTAATGTTGTTGTTATTAGATGCTGTTGAGACAGTTCCAGCTCATAACAACCCTATGTACAATAGAACAAAACACTGTCCGGCCCTGTGCCATACTCACAATCCTTGCTATATTTGAGCCCATTGTTGCAAGGAAAGATCATCTGAATGGCTTTCCTTCTTCAACTAAGGGATCACTCCTCTCCCAAATAGGATCAGAAATCTGACATAAGTAAAAATGTCTTTAACCCATGGCTTATTCTGAGAGCATAGAATCAATTATTCATTAATTTGACTATCTCTCATTCATTTGACAGTCTCTCTTAATTCTTATCTATTTGTTGAAAATCTAATGTTTGAGGATATAGCATTGAAGAAAACAGACAAATTCGTGCTCTGCAATTTATAAAACAGAAGAGTGAACTTTGTGAGTTCACGGTAGTGGACTTTGAACTCAAAGATCTTAGAAACAGGAGTACATTATTTTAGAAAAGAGAAGAAAGGTACAAGAGACACTAGGACATTGAAAGGCTCTAGAAGAGTAATAGAGGTCCTGAGAAAGAGAAGAGGTAGAGTTAGGAAAAAGGTTGTGTTCACATGGCAAAACCCTGGAAGTTCATGTGACATTCAAACGGACTCCCTTACAAGGTCTAGGCCAGGATTACCCAATATAGTAGCCACCTGTGGTTGTTGAGCACTTGAAATGAGTCTATTATGGCTGAGGTCTAGGAAGTAAGGCTAGGACTACTAATATATGAGTAATCAGGTTAATAACTCATTCCTATTCTGCATAATTCAGGTTTATTGCTGGAAATCAAAGCATCTTCCAAGGACCGTAAAAGTGAATACTTTTAGGTTACAATGAAATGCAGCAGGGTCTGGAAGACTTGTAGCAAACACTCTTGTTCACCATCAATAAAATTTAAAAAAAAATTACAGTTACTAGACAAATAAAAAATATGCCTTAGTCATGCAGGCATGCGTACTATGGCCTCTGGTTTAACCATTCTCAAAATATGAGCTTGCTTGTGTTTTTGTATAAGTAACTGACAATAGTGGTACCTGAAGGAGGCAAGTACCCTAAAGCCTCTGGGAGCATGAAATCAGCCGTTTACTTATTCATTCATATTTGGCCAATCTTTCCTAACGCAACAGGTACCATCAGATACACCTCCATACTATGCTAAGTAAAAAGCAGCATAGGAAACCACCTATTTGTAAAAGCCAATTGAATGAAGAGTAGAGTTGAAACTTCCTCACCCCAAGTCATATATTGAATTATGTCCCAAAAATATGTGTATCAATTTGGCTAGACCATGATTCCCAGTATTGTGTGATTGTCCACCATTTTGTTATCTGACGTGATTTTCCTATGTGTTGCAAATCCTATCTCTATGATGTTGATGAGGTGGAATTATGAGCAGTTATGTTAATGAGGCAGGGCTCAATCTATAAAATTGGATTGTGTCTTGAGTCATTCTCCTTTGAGACATAAAAGAGAGAAGCGAGCATAGAGACATGGGGATGTCATACCACCAAGAAAGCAGTGCCAGAAGCAGAGAGCATGCTTTGAATCCAGGGTTTCTATGTGAAGAAATTCCTACTCCAGGGGAAAACTGATGACAAGGAACCTTCAGAGCCAAAAGAGAGAGAGAGCCTTCCAATGGAGTTGGTGCCCTGAATTTGGACTAATAGCCTACTAGACTGTGAGAGAATAAGCATGTTTGCTGCAGCCATCCACTTGTGGTATTTCTGTTATAGCAGCACTAGATGACTAAGACAACCCATAACTATTACCATCAGCATACCTGCTTATTTCAGAAGATGCTCAGGTATACTGGCCTATCGGAAAAAAATTCTATCAGAATTCTTAAACTTAAATGAAAGCATCTTACCAGGCAAGTTAGGAAAGCTCCTAACCAAAGCCGGAAACTCTTCATCATCATCCCTAAACATGTGGTTATATAATAACTCACCTTCACCATCGACACTACCAGTCAGCACAACTCTGGGCCTCACAAATCAGACAAATATATTTTTGAACATTTTGTATTGCTAACATCTTCCTCCAGTTGAGTTCTAATTTTTCAACCTGAAGCTTCCATACTTTGTTCCATTTTTTTTTCTTTTAGTGCTTTTGAAACTGTACTGAATAAATCTATCGTCTGCAAGGCAGTGCTTCAGATATGTCACATAAACACTTTTCCTCCTCATCCTTTACGTATCTATAAGAATCATCTCCCCCAAGTTAAAAAGTCTTCATTCTTTCAAATCTTTCTCATCTAGTTTTAACTTCCAAGTGTCTAGTGTTCAGAAAACCAGTTTTGGTTTGTTACCTTTGCTTCTTATCTACTCTTAATACAAAATTGTAAATTTGCATTTAATTCTTTTGGATCTAAGAGCTAGAATTTATTACTAATGATTTTACCACATTCAGGATAAAATGTCCTTGCAAATTTTACTATTTCCTTTTGAACTCTACTTTTTTCTTCCAAGATATTAGCTATAGCTAATTTTTTTGTAACATGCACAGACTTTATTCATCTGCCTTCGCTGTATTTCAAGCTGCTGATAACATGCTGAATAGAATAGCCAATAACTGAGAGCCATGATAAATTATACCACTAGAAATCTTTCATTTTGATTTGCAAGGATACATTAATCTCTCCAGATAAGCTGTTAAAACTTGGAAGTTAAAACCTTGTATTTTTCTTTTTATTAATTCATTCAACAAATATTTGTAGAATGTTTATTATGTGCTAGGTACTCTTCAAGAATGGAAAGTGTGATAGCAAGATATACTCTGCAATGCGAAGGAGTTTGTTCATGGTGCCACGGGATAGGTAGAAAATTAAATACATAACTTCTCATTCCATAATCAATGCTATCATCAACAAATACATAAGGTTGCATTTCATTAAGCTGCTAATAATAAAAACCCAACGATAATGGCTTAAACAATTAAAGGTTAGCTTTTTTTTTTTTAATGTAAGAAGTCAGTTGCTAGGCTGGTTCATCAATTTGATAACATCAGAAACCAAGTCTTTGTGAGTCTCTTGACATTTCCATTATTTTCACAAGCTTCCTAGTGCAGCTCCAGCCATTAAGTTTCTGTTCAGTACCAGAAGAATGGGGTGGGAAAATGAGGAATCCTACTTCAGGAAAACAAAAGCTTTTTCCATGTCAAAATTTAGGTTATATCTCCTGGTTAAGAGCCATGTCATATGACAACGACAGACTAAAAGTAGAAAGCGAGAAAGGGCTTGAAATGGGGTTGTCTGAACTTACTAACAGCGCCTACTTCATTTTTGGCACGTGAGATGCAGCACTTAACTCCACCTGAATGACAAGTAGGGATTAGAGAGGACCTCAGAGAGTTGCTGAACTGAATCATGAAAACACAAATAGGAGTTTTCTAGGTGTACACTGGGTAAGGGTGAGATGAGCAATGATTAATGCAGGAGAAAAGGTAACAATATTTGCAAATGCAGAAAGATATTAGAGACAAGGGCATGTTGGTAAAGGTGAATATGACAGAGTGCCAGGACATAAGCCTGTGTCTTCTTTATTTCTTGTTTCGCCCGTGGCATAGTCTTTTCAGATTTAATATCACCTACGGAGAGCAAAAGCGGATTGCCCTTGATCCTAGCCACTAGACATTGATTATTCAAATTAGCACCCCTTCCTTCATTCTTTGGAGAGGCTATGAAGGGTGCTAGAAGAGGTAAGCATGGCCTAAGGAGTGCTTAGCAATTCCATCTCTCCCCTATATCCCATCATTTTTTATGCTCTCTTAATCTATAACTAATAATAGCTAAGTCAAGATTCAACCAGAGAGATTTGTTTTTCTTACCCTCTTGAGCCTAGTGAAGGAGTCCTGGTGGTACAGTGGTTAAGTTCATAGGCTGCCAGCTGAAAGGTCAACTGTTCCAACCTACCAGTTGCTCCATGGGAGAAAGATATGGCAGTCTGCCTCCATAATAGCTAAGTCAAGATTCAACCAGAGAGATTTGTTTTTCTTACCCTCTTGAGCCTAGTGAAGGAGTCCTGGTGGTACAGTGGTTAAGTTCATAGGCTGCCAGCTGAAAGGTCAACTGTTCCAACCTACCAGTTGCTCCATGGGAGAAAGATATGGCAGTCTGCCTCCATAAAGGTTTACAGCCTTGGAAGTCCTCGGGGGCAGTTCTATTCTGTCATATAGGGTCTCTATGAGTCGGAATCAACTTGATGCAACAAGTGTGTGCATAGGGTCACTATGAGTCATAATAGACTCGATGCCAATGTGTTTTGGGTTTGGTTTTGAGCCCAATGACATGGGAAATTAAATTTTTGCCCACTTTGTCTCTGAAATAGGTCAGAATTGACCTGACCGCAACTGGCGGCAATAGCATATCTAGTGCATCAAAGACAAAACAAAACAAAACAAAAAAACAAACCTGTTGCCATTGAGTCGAGCCCAACTCCTAGTGGCCCCTTAGTACCCAGTGGGTTTCCGAGGAGCAGCTGGCAGATTCCAACTGCCAGCCTTAGCAGCCAAGCTCTTATCCACTGTGCCACCAGGGCTCCTATTCAGCACCTAGTAAGCACTTAATACAGTAGTCCCTCTTATCTGCAGTTGCTTTTTCACCAGTTTAAGCTCCCTGCAGTCAACCAAGTCCAAAAATACTCTGTGGAAAATTCCAGAAATAATTCATACATTTTAAATTGTGTGCCATTCTGCACAGTGTGATGAAATCTTGCACCATCCCCCTCAGTCCTCCCAGAGGCGTGAATCATCCCTTTGTCCAGTATATCCATGCTGTATACCTACCTGTCTCAGTTATCAGGTTGACTATTATGGTATCTCAGTGCTTGTGAGCAAGTAACCCTTATCTTGCTTAATAACGGCCCCAAAGTGTAAGAGCAGTGATGCTGGTAAAAGAGAAACCGTAAAGTGCTTCCTTTAAATAAAAAGGGAAGAAAAAATACATAGTATAATAAAGAAAGAAAAAAGCATAGTATATATAGGGATCAGTACTATCTGTGGGTTCAGACATCCACAGGGGTCGTGGAACATACTGGAACATATCTCCCAAGGATAATAGGGAATTACTGTATATTTTTTTGCTGTATCTATAAATGAATACTCTAGCAATATGGGAGTCCTGAACCAGGATCAACCAGGCTGACAATTTGCTCTCATACTTGAGTGAGGTGCATTTGCTCTAAAAAAAGAAATAAAGAAAAAAAAGAAACCTTGCAAAAGGGGACCTTCTTTACAAATATGAAATAAGTTTGATTCTCTATATGAATTTTCAAATAAAGAATACTGTGTATAACGTCCAGAAAAAAAAAAACTGAAGAAAATGCAGTAATTAGTTTTGATTTCACTATTTATAGCATCTCTAAATGTAAGACAGTTTTGTAATTTATAATTAATTTAGTTAAACGATTCGACCAGAAGTCCAGAAATTGCAATTCACATATTCAGGGGTCTGATGACCTGACTGAATCCAAGCCGCAAACAGAGAAATCAAAAACAAAACTTGGTGTATCTAGACGACACCTAGAAGATACAGGTAGTCCAACATAGTGACGGGCTTCCTTTCCAACAACTCCCTTTTAAGTTAGTTCTAAGTCTAATATCTTTGTTTTTTTTTTTTCTTAGTTTTCATTGTTATTGCCTTTTATTACCAATATGTTTATATATCCAATCTTTATTTGTCTTTGGGTGTTAGAAACATTACATTTAAACTTACAGATGTATTTTAGTATATACATACATACATAAAAAATACAGAAATCAGGGGCGGAGCCAAGATGGCGGACTAGGCAGACGCTACCTCGGATCCCTCTTACAACAAAGACACGGAAAAACAAGTGAATCGATCACATACATAACAATCTACGAACCCTGAACAACAAACACAGATTTAGAGACGGAGAACGAACTAATACGGGGAAGCAGCGATTGTTTCCAGAGCCTGGAGCCAGCGTACCAGTCAGGTACGGCACAAGCACAGAGACCTGCTCCACCCCCCTGAACTAACCCCGGGAGGGGGACCAGCCAGTTCCACAGGCGGCGTGGGACGCAGCCGGTAGGAGAAGTCCCCGGTAGGCAGTGACTGGTCTTGGAACGGGGAGAGCAGCGTCCCAGCCGGGGAACCGTCCTGCAGGGATTTGGACTGGACGCAGCTGATTTTCTGGAAAAACTAGTTTCCCAGTGATGGCTCGGAGACAACAATCCATATCAAACAACTTAAAGAAGCAGACCGGGACAGCTTCTCCAACCCCCCAAACAAAAGAATCAAAACCTTTCCCAAATGAAGATACAATCTTGGAATTATCAGATACAGAATATAAAAAACTAATTTACAGAATGCTTAATGATATCACAAATGAAATTAGGATAACTGCAGAAAAAGCCAAGGAACACACTGATAAAACTGTTGAAGAACTCAAAAAGATTATTCAAGAACATAGTGGAAAAATTAATAAGTTGCAAGAATCCATAGAGAGACAACATGTAGAAATCCAAAAGATTAACAATAAAATAACAGAATTAGACAACGCACTAGGAAGTCAGAGGAGCAGACTCGAGCAATTAGAATGCAGACTGGGACATCTGGAGGACCAGGGAATCAACACCAACATAGCTGAAAAAAAATCAGATAAAAGAATTAAAAAAAAAATGAAGAAACCCTAAGAATTATGTGGGACTCTATCAAGAAGGATAACCTGCGGGTGATTGGAGTCCCAGAACAGGGAGCGGGGACAGAAAACACAGAGAAAATAGTTGAAGAACTCCTGACAGAAAACTTCCCTGACATCATGAAAGACGAAAGGATAGCTATCCAAGATGCTCATCGAACCCCATTTAAGATTGATACAAAAAGAAAAACACCAAGACATATTATCATCAAACTCACCAAAACCAAAGATAAACAGAAAATTTTAAAAGCAGCCAGGGAGAAAAGAAAGGTTTCCTTCAAGGGAGAATCAATAAGAATATGTTCTGACTACTCAGCAGAAACCATGCAGGCAAGAAGGGAATGGGACGACATATACAGAGCACTGAAGGAGAAAAACTGCCAGCCAAGGATCATATATCCAGCAAAACTCTCTCTGAAATATGAAGGAGAAATTAAGATATTTACAGACAAACACAAGTTTAGAGAATTTGCAAAAACCAAACCAAAGCTACAAGAAATACTAAAGGATATTGTTTAGTCAGAGAACCAATAATATCAGATATCAGCACAACACAAGGTCACAAAACAGAACGTCCTGATATCAACTCAAATAGGGAAATCACAAAAACAAACAAATTAAGATTAATTAAAAAAAAATACACATAACAGGGAATCATGGAAGTCAATAGGTAAAAGATCACAATAATCAAAAAGAGGGACTAAATACAGGAGGCATTGAACTGCCATATGGAGAGTGATACAAGGCGATATAGAACAATACAAGTTAGGTTTGTACTTAGAAAAATAGGGGTAAATAACAAGGTAACCACAAAAAGGTATAACAACTCTATAACTCAAGATAAAAACCAAGAAAAACGTAACGACTCAACTAATATAAAGTCAAACACTATGAAAATGAGGATCTCACAATTTACTAAGAAAAACGCCTCAGCACAAAAAAGTATGTGGAAAAATGAAATTGTCAACAACACACATAAAAAGGCATCAAAATGACAGCACTAAAAACTTATTTATCTATAATTACCCTGAAGGTAAATGGACTAAATGCACCAATAAAGAGACAGAGAGTCACAGACTGGATAAACAAACACGATCCATCTATATGCTGCCTACAAGAGACACACCTTAGACTTAGAGACACAAACAAACTAAAACTCAAAGGATGGAAAAAAGTATATCAAGCAAACAATAAGCAAAAAAGAAGAGGAGTAGCAATATTAATTTCTGACAAAATAGACTTTAGACTTAAATCCACCACAAAAGATAAAGAAGGACACTATATAATGATAAAAGGGACAATTGATCAGGAAGCCATAACCATATTAAATATTTACGCACCCAATGACAGGGCTGCAAGATACATAAATCAAATTTTAACAGAATTGAAAAGCGAGATAGATACCTCCACAATTATAGTAGGAGACTTCAACACACCACTTTCGGAGAAGGACAGGACATCCAGTAAGAAGCTCAACAGAGACACGGAAGATCTAATTACAACAATCAACCAACTTGACCTCATTGACTTATACAGAACTCTCCACCCAACTGCTCCAAAATACACTTTTTTTTCTAGCGCACATGGAACATTCTCTAGAATAGACCACATATTAGGTCATAAAACAAACCTTTGCAGACTCCAAGACATCGAAATATTACAAAGCATCTTCTCAGACCACAAGGCAATAAAACTAGAGATCAATAACAGAAACACTAGGGAAAAGAAATCAAATACTTGGAAAATGAACAATACCCTCCTGAAAAAAGACTGGGTTATAGAAGACATCAAGGAGGGAATAAGGAACTTCATAGAAAGCAACGAGAATGAAAATACTTCCTATCAAAACCTCTGGGACACAGCAAAAGCAGTGATCAGAGGCCAATTTATATCAATAAATGCACACATACAAAAAGAAGAAAGAGCCAAAATCAGAGAACTGTCCCTACAACTTGAAAAAATAGAAAGTGAGCAACAAAAGAATCCATCAGGCACCAGAAGAAAACAAATAATAAAAATTAGAGCTGAACTAAATGAATTAGAGAACAGAAAAACAATCGAAAGAATTAACAAAGCCAAAAGCTGGTTCTTTGAAAAAATTAACAAAATTGATAAACCATTGGCTAGACTGACTAAAGAAATACAGGAAAGGAAACAAATAACCCGAATAAGAAATGAGAAGGACCACATCACAACAGAACCAAATGAAATTAAAAGAATCATTTCAGATTATTATGAAAAATTGTACTCTAACAAATTTGAAAACCTAGAAGAAATGGATGAATTCCTGGAAAAACACTACCTACCTAAACTAACACATTCAGAAGTAGAACAACTAAATAGACCCATAACAAAAAAAGAGATTGAAACGGTAACCAAAAAACTCCCAACAAAAAAAAGCCCTGGCCCGGATGGCTTCACTGCAGAGTTCTACCAAACTTTCAGAGAAGAGTTAACACCACTACTACGAAAGGTATTCCAAAGCATAGAAAATGACGGAATACTACCCAACTCATTCTATGAAGCCACCATCTCCCTGATACCAAAACCAGGTAAAGACATTACAAAAAAAGAAAATTATAGACCTATATCCCTCATGAACATAGATGCAAAAATCCTCAACAAAATTCTAGCCAATAGATTCCAACAACACATTAAAAAAATAATTCACCCTGATCAAGTGGGATTTATACCAGGTATGCAAGGCTGGTTTAATATCAGAAAAACCATTAATGTAATCCATCACATAAATAAAACAAAAGACAAAAACCACATGATCTTATCAATTGAAGCAGAAAAGGCATTTGACAAAGTCCAACACCCATTCATGATAAAAACTCTTACCAAAATAGGAATTGAAGGAAAATTCCTCAACATAATAAAGGGCATCTATACAAAGCCAACAGCCAACATCATTCTAAATGGAGAGAACCTGAAAGCATTTCCCTTGAGAACGGGAACCAGACAAGGATGCCCTTTATCACCGCTCTTATTCAACATCGTGCTGGAAGTCCTAGCCAGGGCAATTAGGCTAGACAAAGAAATAAAAGGTATCCGGATTGGCAAGGAAGAAGTAAAGTTATCACTATTTGCAGATGACATGATTATATACACAGAAAACCCTAAGGAATCCTCCAGAAAACTACTGAAACTAATAGAAGAGTTTGGCAGAGTCTCAGGTTATAAAATAAACATACAAAAATCACTTGGATTCCTCTACACCAACAAAAAGAACACCGAAGAGGAAATAACCAAATCAATACCATTCACGGTAGCCCCCAAGAAGATAAGATACTTAGGAATAAATCTTACCAAAGATGTAAAAGACCTATACAAAGAAAACTACAAAGCTCTACTACAAGAAATTCAAAAGGACATACTTAAGTGGAAAAACATACCTTGCTCATGGATAGGAAGACTTAACATAGTAAAAATCTCTATTCTACCAAAAGCCATCTATACATTTAACGCACTTCCGATCCAAATTCCAATGTCACGTTTTAAGGGGATAGACAAACAAATCACCAATTTCATACGGAAGGGAAAGAAGCCCCGGATAAGCAAAGCACTACTGAAAAAGAAGAAGTGGGAGGCCTCACCTTACCTGACTTCAGAACCTATTATACAGCCACAGTAGTCAAAACAGCCTGGTATTGGTACAACAACAGACACATAGACCAATGGAACAGAATTGAGAACCCAGACATAGATCCATCCACGTATGAGCAGCTGATATTTGACAAAGGACCAGTGTCAGTTAAATGGGGAAAAGATAGCCTTTTTAACAAATGGTGCTGGCATAACTGGATATCCATTTGCAAAAAAATGAAACAGGACCCATACCTCACACCATGCACAAAAACTAACTCCAAGTGGATCAAAGACCTAAACATAAAGACTAAAACGATAAAGATCATGGAAGAAAAAATTGGGACAACCCTAGGAGCCCTAATACAAGGTATAAACAGAATACAAAACATTACCAAAAATGATGAAGAGAAGAAACCCGATAACTGGGAGCTCCTAAAAATCAAACACCGATGCTCATCTAAAGACTTCACCAAAAGAGTAAAAAGACCACCTACAGATTGGGAAAGAATTTTCAGCTATGACATCTCCGACCAGCGCCTGATCTCTAAAATCTACATGATTCTGTCAAAACTCAACCACAAAAAGACAAACAACCCAATCAAGAAGTGGGCAAAGGATATGAACACACACTTCACTAAAGAAGATATTCAGGCAGCCAACAGATACATGAGAAAATGCTCTCGATCATTAGCCATTAGAGAAATGCAAATTAAAACTACGATGAGATTCCATCTCACATCAGCAAGGCTGGCATTAATCCAAAAAACACAAAATAATAAATGTTGGAGATGCTGCGGAGAGTTTGGAACTCTCATACACTGCTGGTGGGAATGTAAAATGGTACAAACACTTTGGAAATCTATCCGGCATTATATTAAACAGTTAGAAATAGAACTACCATACAACCCAGAAATCCCACTCCTAGGAATATACCCTAGAGATACAAGAGCCTTCATACAAACAGATATATGCACACCCATGTTTATTGCAGCTCTGTTTACAATAGCAAAAAGTTGGAAGCAACCAAGGTGTCCATCAATGGATGAATGGGTAAATCAATTGTGGTATATTCACACAATGGAATACTACGCATCGATAAAGAACAGTGACGAATCTGTGAAACATTTCATAACATGGAGGAACCTGGAAGGCATTATGCTGAGCGAAATTAGTCAGAGGCAAAAGGACAAATATTGTATAAGACCACTATTATAAGATCTTGAGAAATAGTAAACCTGAGAAGAACACATACTTTTGTGGTTACGAGGGGGGGAGGGAGGGAGGGTGGGAGAGGGTTTTTTATTGATTAATCAGTAGATAAGAACTGCTTTAGGTGAAGGGAAAGACAACACTCAATACATGGAAGGTCAGCTCAATTGGACTGGACCAAAAGCAAAGAAGTTTCCGGGATAAAATGAATGCTTCAAAGCTCAGCGGAGCAAGCGCGGGGGTCTGGGGAACATGGTTTGAGGGGACTTCTAAGTCAATTGGCAAAATAATTCTATTATGAAATCGTTCTGCATCCCACTTTGAAATGTGGCGTCTGGGGTCTTAAATGCTAACAAGCGGCCATCTAAGATGCATCAATTGGTCTCAACCCACCTGGAGCAAAGGAAAATGAAGAACACCAAGGTCACACGACAACTAAGAGCCCAAGAGACAGAAAGGGCCACATGAACCAGAGACCTACATCATCCTGAGACCAGAAGAACTAGTTGGTGCCCGGCCACAATCGATGACTGCCCTGACAGGGAGCACAGCAGAGGACCCCTGAGGGAGCAGGAGATCAGTGGGATGCAGACCCCAAATTCTCATAAAAAGACCAAACTTAATGGTCTGACTGAGACTGGAGGAATCCCGGCGGCCATGCTCCCCAGACCTTCTGTTGACACAGGACAGGAACCATCCCTGAAGACAACTCATCAAAAATGAAAGGGACTGGTCAGCAGGTGGGAGAGAGACGCTGATGAAGAGTGAGCTAATTATATCAGGTGGACACTTGAGATTGTGTTGGCAACTCTTGTCTGGAGGGGGGATGGGAGGATAGAGAGAGAGGGAAGCAGGCAAAATTGTCAAGAAAGGAGAGACTGAAAGGGCTGACTCAAGAGGGGGAGAGTAAGTGGGAGTAGGGAGTGAGATGTATGTGAACTTATGTGACAGACTGATTGGATTTGTAAACGTTCACTTGAAGCTTAATAAAAGTTATTAAAAAAAATACAGAAATCATAATAATTTTCTCTGATGATGAAGAGTTGGATGACACTGACATTTTGTCAGTTGTGGTAATAATTCGACTTGTGGAAGGTTCTGGATCATCTGGATTATCCCTGGGAACAGGGATGACATTTTAGTCAGAATATTAGTAAGAGTTGTCTGTATGGTCCTTTCCTTTTTTTCTTCATATGTTTCCCTTTAGCATTTCACTGCTTCCTGAATCTCCCTATTGACTTTAGCAAAGCTATCAACGTTTGAGTCTGTTTTCAATCAAACTGCACAGTTGATTTAGTTTAGAAAACTAAATCTATATGGCAGTGTTTAGAATAACATCAGCAAATTAAGTTCTGCAACATTGTATGTAGTGCAAATTACTAATGATAAGATATAGCAAAAATACCAGACAACCGTAAGGGCAGTTCATCACAACTCAAATATGTCAGAAGTCAGGGACTACCTATGTAACAATTTTTTTCATGTGGACTTTTGAGAGGAATTGGATTCCAAGGTTATAGTCTCTGTGAAAGTGCTAGATTATAGGCGCTGTATTCTGTGGCATAAGAAATAGCAAAATATATTATTTATAATGGACCACAACTACCACAGCCTCCACCAGACTGAGTCCAGCACAACTAGGTGGTGCCCAGGTACCACCACCAACTGCTCTGACAGGCATCACAGTAGAGGAACTTGGACAGAGCTGGAGAAAAATGTCCAAAAAAATTCTAATTCACAAATACAGACCAGACTTACTGGTCTGACAGAGACTGGAGAAACCCTGCGAGGATAGCCCCTGGACACATTTTTAACTCAGTACTAAAGTCACTCCTGAGATTCACCCTTCAGCCAAAGATTAGCCAGGTCCATTAAACAAGATGAGACTAAATGGGCACACCAGCCTAGGGGCAAGGACGAGAAGGCAGGAGGGGACAGGAAAGCTGGTACCTGGTAGGCCAAGGTGGAGAAGGGGAAAGTGTTGACACGTCGTACTGTTGGCAACCAATGTCACAAAACAATGTGTGCATTAATTGTTTAAGAGAAACTAATTGCTCTGTAAACCTTCATCTAAAGTACATTTTTTTAAAAGAAGAATGTATTATTTAATGGCATCATTGACGTCCTTCTGTAAAAATCCAAGCCCTCTCCAAAATTCTGTCCTGAATGGATGAATTATCCTACTTCCATAAAGCAGGGCTGAAAGGTTTTCTTTCAGGATGAAATGAGTCTTCCCTTAATACATGTTTTAATTTTGCTGAGTATAGTAACAATCTATTGAACAATTCCCCAAAGTTCTATACCATAGACAATAGCTTCAATCGGTGCCATCCAAATTGTGGTCCATGAATAGGTGATGGTCCACAAACTGCTACCAGTCCATAGTGAAATAAGTAGAGAAATTGAGAATAAGTGTTATGAGATTTATATTACACTTTGATATTACCATGCCAACCAAGCCCATGATCATGGTATTCTACAAAAGTATCAGTCTGTGACTAAGTGACGATTAAACAAACAGACAAGCAAACAACTACAACACTGACACAATTCTGTTCTTCATCACAGATGGTTTAAGAAGCTTTCACCTACATGGTATGAGCTTAGAAAATTTTCAAAAACGACTTACCAGTTGCATAGCTTAAAACAGTGACAGAAAATTCTCACTAACGACATTAGAAAACAATGTTTTGAACAAGAAGGCTTACTGATATATCTGCTAGAATTAATTATTGGCATAATGTGTCCTCAAGCAGCCAAATGAATTGGCCTATTTTGGAGACCATTATCAAATGTAATGATGTTAACCCTGTCTTAAGTCATCTTAAGTCATGCCTTCTGACAGCAACTGGAAAGCTGCAGGAATTGTCCATTCAAGCCAAGTAAAACCATAAATTAGGATAAATATGACTTAAAATTGACTTGCAGTTAGAAGAATAAAGGTCATTAGCTATACTACTGCAACTCTTCTCACACACGAACTGCTTTCTAAGAAGAGTGAGGGCTGGCTTTGAGAAGTAGAGGTGAAAACAGCAGTTGGTAGTGGAAGATATTAACTTGGAAATAGATATGTAAGCATGATTTTTTCCTGCTTTTTATATCTTTATTGTGCTTTAAGTGAAAGTTTACAAGTCAAGTCAGTCTCTCATAAAAAACTTATACGTTGTTGTTGTTAGGTGCCATCGATTTGGTTCCAACTCATACCAACCCTATGCACAACAGAACGAAACACTGCCCGGTCCTGCGCCATCCTTACAACCGTTGTTATGCTTGACCCCATTGTTGCAGCCACTGTGTCAACCCATCTCATTGAGGGTCTTCCTCTTTTCCGCTGACCCTGTATTTTGCCAAGCATGATGTCCTTCTTCAGAGACTGACCCCTCCTGACAATATGTCCAAAGTATGTAAGACACAGTCTCTCCATCCTTCCTTTTAAGAAGCATTCTTGTTGTACTTCTTCCAAGACAGATTTATTCGTTTTCCTGGCAGTCTGTGGTAGATTCAATATTTTTCACCAACACCACAATTCAAAGGCATCAATTCTTCTTTGTTCTTCCTTATTCATTCTCCAGCTTTCACATGCATATGATGCGATTGAAAATACCATGGCTTGGGTCAGGCGCACCTTAGTCTTCAAGGTGACATCTTTGCTCTTCAACACTTTGAAGAGGTCCTTTGAAGCAGATTTGCCCAATGCAACGCGTCTTTTGATTTCTTGACTGCTGCTTCCATGGCTGTTGATTGTGGATCCAAGTAAAATGAAATCTTTGACAACTTCAATCTTTTCTCCGTTTATCATGTTGTTGCTCATTGGTCCAGTTGTGAGGATTTTTCTTTTCTTTACGTTGAGGTGTAATCCATACTGAAGGCTGTGGTCTTTGATCTTCATTAGTAAGTGCTTCAAGTCCTCTTCACTTTCAGCAAGCAAGGTTGTGTCACCTGGATAACCTAGTTTGTTAACGAGTCTTCCTCCAATCCTCATGCTGCTTTCTTCTTCATATAGTCCAGATTCCCGTATTATTTGCTCAGCATACAGACTGAATAGGTATGGTGAAAGAATACAACCCTGGTGCACACCTTTGCTGACTTTAAACCAATCAGTATCCCCTTGTTCTGTCCGAACAATTGCCTCTTGATCTATGTAAAGGTACCTCGTGAGCACAATTAAGTGTTCTGGAATTCCCATCCTTTGCAATGTTATCCATAATTTGTTATGATCCACACAGTCGAATGCCTTTGCATAGTCAATAAAACACAGGTAAACATCCTTCTGCTATTCTCTGCTCTCAGCCAGAATCCATCTGACATCAGCAATGACATCCCTGGTTCCACGTCCTCTTCTGAAACTGGCCTGAATTTCTGGCAGTTTCCTGTCGATATACTGCTGCAGCCATTTTTGAATGATCTTTAGCAAAATTTTGCTTGGGTGTGATATTCATGATATTGTTCTATAATTTCCACATTCGGTTGGATCACCTCTCTTGGGAATAGGCATAAATATAGATCTCTTCTAGTCAGTTGGCTAGGAAGCTGTCTTCCATATTTCTTGGCATAGATGAGTGAGCACCTCCAGCATTGCATCCTTTTGTTGAAACATCTCAATTGATATTCCATCAGTTCCTGGAGCCTTGTTTTTCACCAATGCCTTCAGAGCAACTTGGACTTCTTCCTTCAGTACCATCGGTTCCTGATCATATGCCACCTTTTGAAATGGTTGAACATCGACTAATTCTTTTTGGTATAATGACTCTGTATATTCCTTCCATCTTCTTTTTTTTTTTTATTAACTTTTATTGAGCTTCAAGTGAACGTTTACAAATCAAGTCAGTCTGTCACATATAAGTTTACATACACCTTACTCCGTACTCCCACTTGCTCTCCCCCTAATGAGTCAGCCCTTCCAGTCTCTCCTTTCATGACAATTTTGCCAGCATCCCTCTCTCTCTATCCTCCCATCCCCCCTCCAGACAGGAGATACCAACACAATCTCAAGTGTCCACCTGATATAATTAGCTCACTCTTCATCAGCATCTCTCTCCCACCCACTGTCCAGTCCCTTTCATGTCTGATGAGTTGTCTTCAGGGATGGTTCCTGTCCTGTGCCAACAGAAGGTCTGGGGAGCATGGCCGCCAGGATTCCTCTAGTCTCAGTCAGACCATTAAGTATGGTCTTTTTATGAGAATTTAGGGTCTGCATCCGACTGATCTCCTGCTCCCTCAGGGGTTCTCTGTTGTGCTCCCTGTCAGGGCAGTCATCGATTGTGGCCGGGTACCAACTAGTTCTTCTGGTCTCAGGATGATGTAGGTCTCTGGTTCATGTGGCCCTTTCTGTCTCTTGGGCTCAAAGTTATCGTGTGACCTTGGTGTTCTTCATTTTCCTTTGCTCCAGGTGGGTTGAGACCAATTGATGCAACTTAGATGGCCGCTTGTTAGCATTTAAGACCCCAGACGCCACATTTCAAGGTGGGATGCAGAATGTTTTCATAATAGAACTATTTTGCCAATGGACTTAGAAGTTCCCTTAAACCATGGTCCCCAAACCCCCGCCCTTGCCCCGCTGACCTTTGAAGCTTTCATTTTATCCCGGAAACTTCTTTGCTTTCGGTCCAGTCCAATTGAGCTGACCTTCCATGTATTGAGTGTTGTCCTTCCCTTCACCTAAAGCATTTCTTATCTACTAATTAATCAATAAAAAACCCTCTCCCTCCCTCCCTCCCCCCATCGTAACCACAAAAGTATGTGTTCTTCTCTGTTTATACTATTTCTCAAGATCTTATAATAGTGGTCTTATACAATATTTGTCCTTTTGCCTCTGACTAATTTCGCTCAGCATAATGTCTTCCAGGTTCCTCCATGGTATGAAATGTTTCACTGATTCATCACTGTTCTTTATCAATGCGTAGTATTCCATTGTGTGAATATACCACAGTTTATTTACCTGTTCATCCGTTGATGGATACCTTGGTTGCTTCCAGCTTTTTGCTATTGTAAACAGAGCTGCAATAAACATGGGTGTGCATATATCTGTTTGTGTGAAGGCTCTTGTTTCTCTAGGGTATATTCCGAGGAGTGGGATTTCTGGGTTGTATGGTAGTTCTATTTCTAACTGTTTAATATAATGCCGGATAGATTTCCAAAGTGGTTGTACCATTTTACATTCCCACCAGCAGTGTATAAGAGTTCCAATCTCTCCGCAGCCTCTCCAACATTTATTATTTTGTGTTTTTTGGATTAATGCCAGCCTTGTTGGAGTGAGATGGAATCTCATCGTACTTTTAATTTGCATTTCTCTAATGGGTAATGATCAAGAGCATTTTCTCATGTATCTGTTAGCTGCCTGAATAACTTCTTTAGTGAAGTGTGTGTTCATATCCTTTGCCCACTTCTTCTTTGGGTTGTTTTGTCTTTTTGTGGTTGAGTTTTGACAGAATCATGTAGATTTTAGAGATCAGGCGCTGGTCGGAGATGTCATAGCTGAAAATTTTTTCCTAGTCTGTACGTGGTCTTTTTACTCTTTTGGTGAAGTCTTTAGATGAGCATAGGTGTTTGATTTTTAGGAGCTCCCAGTTATGGGGTTTCTGTTTGCCATTTTTGGTAATGTTTTGTATTCTGTTTATGCCTTGTATTAGGGCTCCTAGGGTTGTCCTTATTTTTTCTTCCATGATCTTTATCGCTTTAGTCTTTATGTTTAGGTCTTTGATCCACTTGGAGTTAGTTTTTGTGCATGGTGTGAGGTATGGGTCCTGTTTCATTTTTTTGCAAATGGATATCCAGTTATGCCAGCACCATTTGTTAAAAAGACTATCTTTTCCCCAATTAACTGACACTGGTTCTTTGTCAAATATCAGCTGCTCATACGTGGATGGATTTATATCTGGGTTCTCAATTCTGTTCCACTGGTCTATGTGCCTGTTGTTGTACCAGTACCAGGCTGTTTTGACTACTGTGGCTGTATAATAGCTTCTGAAATCAGGTAGAGTGAGGCCTCCCACTTTCTTCTTCTTTTTCAGTAATGCTTTGCTTATCTGAGGCTTCTTTCCCTTCCATATGAAATTGGTGATTTGTTTCTCTATCACCTTAAAATATGACATTGGAATTTGGATCGGAAGTGCATTATATGTATAGATGGCTTTTGGTAGAATAGAGATTTTTACTATGTTAAGTCTTCCTATCCATGAGCAAGGTATGTTTTTCCACTTAAGTATGTCCTTTTGAATTTCTTGTAGTAGAGCTTTGTAGTTTTCTTTGTATAGGTCTTTTACATCTTTGGTAAGATTTATTCCTAAGTATTTTATCTTCTTGGGGGCTACTGTGAATGGTATTGATTTGGTTATTTCCTCTTCGGTGTTCTTTTTGTTGATGTAGAGGAATCCAAGTGATTTTTGTATGTTTATTTTATAACCTGAGACTCTGCCAAACTCTTCTATTAGTTTCAGTAGTTTTCTGGAGGATTCCTTAGGGTTTTCTGTGTATAAGATCATGTCATTTGCAAATAGTGATAACTTTACTTCCTCCTTGCCAATCCGGATACCCTTTATTTCTTTGTCTAGCCTAATTGCCCTGGCTAGCACTTCTAGCACAATGTTGAATAAGAGCGGTGATAAAGGGCATCCTTGTCTGGTTCCCGTTCTCAAGGGAAATGCTTTCAGATTCTCTCCCTTTAGAGTGATATTGGCTCTTGGCTTTGCATAGATGTCCGTTATTATGTTGAGGAATTTTCCTTCAATTCCTATTATCGTGAGAGTTTTTTTCATAAATGGGTGTTGGACTTTGTCAAATGCCTTTTCTGCATCAATTGACAAGATCATGTGGTTTTTGTCTTTTGTTTTATTTATGTGATGGATTACACTAATGGCTTTTCTGATATTCAACCAGCCTTGCATACCTGGTATAAATCCCACTTGATCGTGGTGAATTATTTTTTTGATATGTTGTTGAATTCTATTGGCTAGAATTTTGTTGAGGATTTTTGCATCTATGTTCATGAGGGATATAGGTCTATAATTTTCTTTTTTTGTAATGTCTTTACCTGGTTTTGGTATCAGGGAGATGGTGGCTTCATAGAATGAGTTGGGTAGTATTCCGTCATTTTCTATGCTTTGAAATACCTTCAGTAGTAGTGGTGTTAACTCTTCTCTGAAAGTTTGGTAGAACTCTGCACTGAAGTCGTCCGGGCCAGGGCTTTTTTTTGTTGGGAGTTTTTTGATTACCTTATCACTCTCTTTTTTTGTTATGGGTCTATTTAGTTGTTCTACTTCTGAATGTGTTAGTTTAGGTAGGTAGTGTTTTTCCAGGAATTCATCCATTTCTTCTAGGTTTTCAAATTTGTTAGAGTACAATTTTTCGTAATAATCTGATATGATTCTTTTAATTTCATTTCGTTCTGTTGTGGTGTGGTCCTTCTCGTTTCTTATTTGGGTTATTTGTTTCCTTTCCTGTATTTCTTTAGTCAGTCTAGCCAATGGTTTATCAATTTTGTTAATTTTTTCAAAGAACCAGCTTTTGGCTTTGTTAATTCTTTCAATTGTTTTTCTGTTCTCTAATTCATTTAGTTCAGCTCTAATTTTTATTATTTGTTTTCTTCTGGTGCCTGATGGGTTCTTTTGTTGCTCACTTTCTATTTGTTCAAGTTGTAGGGACAGTTCTCTGATTTGGGCTCCTTCTTTTTGTATGTGTGCATTTATTGATATAAATTGGCCTCTGATCACTGCTTTTGCTGTGTCCCAGAGGATTTGATAGGAAGTATTTTCATTCTCGTTGCATTCTATGAATTTCCTTATTCCCTCCTTGATGTCTTCTATAACCCAGTCTTTTTTCAGGAGGGTATTGTTCATTTTCCAAGTATTTGATTTCTTTTCCCTAGTTTTTCTGTTATTGATTTCTAGTTTTACTGCCTTGTGGTCTGAGAAGATGCTTTGTAATATTTCGATGTTTTGGACTCTGCAAAGGTTTGTTTTGTGATCTAATATATGGTCTATTCTAGAGAATGTTCCATGTGCGCTAGAAAAAAAAGTATACTTTGAAGCAGTTGGGTGGAGAGTTCTGTATAAGTCAATGAGGTCAAGTTGGTTGATTGTCGTAAGTAGGTCTTCCGTGTCTCTGTTGAGCTTCTTACTGGATGTCCTGTCCTTCTCCGAAAGTGGTGTGTTGAAGTCTCCTACTATAATTGTGGAGGTGTCTAACTCACTTTTCAATTCTGTTAAAATTTGATTTATGTATCTTGCAGCCCTGTCATTGGGTGTGTAAATATTTAATATGGTTATGTCTTCCTGATCAATTGTCCCTTTTATCATCATGAAGTGTCCTTCTTTACCCTTTGTGGTGGATTTAAATCTAAAGATATGTTGTCAGAAATTAATATTGCCACTCCTCTTCTTTTTTGCTTGCTGTTTGCTTGATATATTTTTTTCCATCCTTTGAGTTTTAGTTTGTGCCTCTAAGCCTAAGGTGTGTCTCTTGTAGGCAGCATATAGACGGATCGTGTTTCTTTATCCAGTCCGAGACTGTCTCTTTATTGGTGCATTTAGTCCATTTACATTCAGTGTAATTATAGATAAATAAGTGTTTAGTGTTGTTGTTTTGATGCCTTTTTATGTGTGTTGTTGACAATTTCATTTTTCCACATACTTTTTTGTGCCGAGAAGTTTTTCTTAGTAAATTATGAGATCCTCATTTTCATAGAGTTTGACTTTATGTTTGTTGAGTCGTTACGTTTTTCTTGGCTTTTATCTTGAGTTATGGAGTTGTTATACCTCTTTGTGGTTACCTTATTATTTACCCCTATTTTTCTAAGTAAAAACCTAACTTGTATTGTTCTATATCGCCTTGTATCACTCTCCATATGGCAGTTCAATGCCTCCTGTATTTAGTCCCTCTTTTTGATTATTGTGATCTTTTACATATTGACTTCCGTGATTTCCTGTTATGAGTATTTTTTTTTAATTAATCTTAACTTGTTTGTTTTTGTGATTTCCCTATTTGTGTTGATATCAGGACATTCTGTTTTGTGACCTTGTGTTGTGCTGGTATCTGATATTATTGGTTTTCTGACCAAACAATATCCTTTAGTATTTCTTGTAGCTTTGGTTTGGTTTTTGCAAATTCTCTAAACTTGTGTTTTATCTGTAAATATCTTAATTTCACCTTCATATTTCAGAGAGAGTTTTGCTGGATATATGATCCTCGGCTGGCAGTTTTTCTCCTTCAGTGCTCTGTATATGTCGTCCCATTCCCTTCTTGCCTGCATGGTTTCTGCTGAGTAGTCTGAACTTATTCTTATTGATTCTCCCTTGAAGGAAACCTTTCTTTTCTCCCTGGCTGCTTTTAAAATTTTCTGTTTATTTTTGGTTTTGGCGAGTTTGATGACAATATGTCTTGGTGTTTTTCTTTTTGGATCAGTCTTAAATGCGGTTTGATGAGCATCTTGGATAGATATCTTTCGTCTTTCATGATGTCAGGGAAGTTTTCTGTCAGGAGTTCTTCAACTATTTTCTCTGTGTTTTCTGTCCTCCCTCCCTGTTCTGGGACTCTAATCACACACAAGTTATCCTTCTTGATAGAGTTCCACATGATTCTTAGGGTTTCTTCATTTTTTTAAATTGTTTTATCTGATTTTTTTTCAGCTATGTTGGTGTTGATTCCCTGGTCCTCCAGATGTCCCAGTCTGCATTCTAATTGCTCGAGTCTGCTCCTCTGACTTCCTATTGCATTGTCTAATTCTGTAATTTTATTGTTAATCTTTTGGATTTCTACATGCTGTCTCTCTATGGATTCTTGCAACTTATTAATTTTTCCACTATGTTCTTGAATAATCTTTTTGAGTTCTTCAACAGTTTTATCAGTGTGTTCCTTGGCTTTTTCTGCAGTTTGCCTTATTTCATTTGTGATGTCTTGAAGCATTCTGTAAATTAGTTTTTTATATTCTGTATCTGATAATTCCAGGATTGTATCTTCATTTGGGAAAGGTTTTGATTCTTTTGTTTGGGGGGTTGTAGAAGCTGTCATGGTGTACTTCTTTATGAGGTTTGATATGGACTGCTGTCTCCAAGCCATCACTGGGAAGTAGTTTTTCCAGAAAATCCGCTAAAAAAATTGCAGTCAGATCCCTATCAGAATTGCCTTTGGATTTTAACCACCACCTTGTTCCCCGTAAGGATGAAAGTCTGAGATTTGGATCATATATGCTTGGCTGTAGCTGGTTCTGTTTTTTTAGTCCAATTAGGGGTGGATTTTTGGTCCCTGGGTTTTTTTTTTTTTTGTTGTTCCTTCTCTCAGGCCGAAAGAGTGGGTTAGGAAAAGACCAAAAGAAAAAAAAATGGGGGGGAAGCAAAGCCGCTGCGGGGCCGGAGCCGTTCTCCCTCTGGCTCAGGCAATTCCAATGTTAATGAAGCCGCCTGGGGAGGGTGGGGGAGGGATCAGAGAGATAGGAGAGTAGCACCTCAGAATATAGCCAGAGTTGCTTGTCTTGCTTGGAATGACTATTATATCTGAGATTCCCGCAGGGCATGTCGCCTCTGTGTGCTGGCTGTGTGGAGATTGCCCCCGGGGGTCTGGTCCTCTGAAGCCACCCGCTGCCAGTCCAAATCCTAGCGTCAAGGTTCCCCTGCTGGGACGCTTTACTCCCGGCTCCAAAATCAGTCGCTGCCTCCCGGCAACTTCTCGTCCGGCCAGCCGTGTCGCCGCGCCGCCTCCGCAGACCGGCTGGGCCCCCTCCTGGGGTTAGTTCAGGGTAGTGGGGCAGCTCTCCGTGCTTGTGCCGTACCAGCGCCCAGTCAAAATCCCGGCGGCACGATTCCCCAGCTGGGTTGCTGCTCTCCCAGCTCCAAGACCAGTCACTGCCTCCCGGGGTCTTCTCCCACCGGCTGCGTTGCCATGCCGCCCACGCGGATCGGCTGGGCCCCCTCCCGGGGTGAGTTCGGGGGGTAGGGCTGGGCCCCTTGTTTGCGCCGTCAGCTCCCCTGGGCTCTGCCCTAAATCAGGCGCCAAAGGTTACCTGACTGGGACGCTGGCTCCAGGCTCCGAAAACAATCGCTGCTTCCCCATGTTTGTTCGTTTTCCATCTCTAAATCTGTGTTTGTTGTTCAGGGTTCGTAGATTGTCATGTACTTGATCGATTCACTTGTTTTTCCAAGTCTTTGTTGCAAGAGGGATCCGAGGTAGCATCTACCTAGTCCTCCATCTTGGCTCCGCCTCCTCCATCTTCTTTTGATGCTCCCTGCGTCGTTCAATATTTTCCTCATAGAAACCTTCACTACTGCAACGCAAGGCTTGAATTTTTTCTTCAGTTCTTTCAGCTTGAGAAACTCCAAGCATGTTCTTCCCTTTTGGTTTTCCATTTCCAGCTCTTCGCACTTTGTCTTCTTGAACCGCCCTTTGAATTCTTCTGTTCAGTTCTTTTACTTCATCAATTCTTCCTTTTGCTTTAGCGCTTGACATTCGAGAGCAAGTTTCAGAGTCTCCTCCATCACCCATCTTGGTCTTTTCTTTCTTTTCTGTCTTTTCAATGACCTCTTGCTTTCTTCATGTATGATGTCCTTGATGTCATCCCACAACTCGTCTGGTCTTCTGTCACCAGTGTTCAATGCATCAAATCTATTCTTCGGATGGTCTCTAAATTCAGCTGGGATATACCCAAGGTCATATTTTGGCTCTTGTGGACTTGCTCTGATTTTCTTCAGTTGCAGCTTGAACTTCCATATGAGCAATTGATGGTCTGTTCCGTATTCGGCCCCTGGCCTTGTTCTGACTGATGATATTGAGCTTTTCCATCGTCTCTTTCCACAGATGTAGTCAATTTGATTTCTGTGTGTTCCATCTGATGAGGTCCATGTGTATAGTTGCCACTTATGTTGGTGAAAGAAGGTATTTGCAATGAAGAAGTCATTGGTCTTGCAAAATTCTATCATTTGATATGCAGCATTGTTTCTGTCACCAAGGCCATACTTCCCAACTACTTATCCTTCTTTTTTGTTTCCAACTTTTGCATTAAAATCGCTAGTAATTATCAATGCAACTTGAAGCATGTTCAATCAATTTCAGACTGCAGCAGCTGATAAAAATCTTCTATTTCTTCATCTTTGGCCCTAGTGGTTGGTGCGTATATTTGAATAATAGTCGTATTACCTGGTCTTCCTTGTAGGCGTATGGATATTATCCTATCACTGACAGCATTGTACTTCAGGATAGATCTTGATATGTTCTTTTTGATGATGAATGCAACGCCATTCCTCTTCAAGCTGTCATTCACAACATAGTAGACTATATGATTGTCCAATTCAAAATGGCCAGTGCCAGTTCATTTCAGTTCCCTGATGCCTAGGATATTGATGTTTATGCATTCCATTTCATTTTTGATGATTTCTAATTTTCCTAGACTCATACTTCGTACATTCCAGGTTCCGATTATTAATGGATGTTTGCAGCTGCTTCTTCTCATCTTGAGTCATGCCTCATCAGCAAATGAAGGTCCCGAAAGCTTTGCTCCATCCACGTCATTAAGGTTGACTCTATTTTGAGGAGGCAGCCCTTCCCCAGTCATCTTTTAAGTGCTTTCCAACCTGGGAGGCTCATCTTTCAGCGCTATATCAGACAATGTTCCACTGTTATTCATAGGTTTTCACTGGCTAATACTGTTGAGAAGTAGACTGCCAGGTCCTTCTTCCTAGTCTGTCTTAGTCTGGAAGCTCACCTGAAACCTGTCATCCATGGGCGACCCTACTGGTATCTGAATACTGGTGGCATAGCTTCCAGCATCACAGCAACACGCAAGCCCCTACAGTACGACAAACTGACAGACACATGGGGGAAAAAAAACCTTATATACACTGTGCTATATACTCCTAGTTTCTCTCCCCCTAATGAGACAGTACAATCCTTCCCTCTACCCTGTGTTTCAGTGTCCAATCCAGCCAGCTTCTGTCCCCCTCAGCCTTCACATCTCTCCTCCAGACAGGAGCTACACCCATGGTCTCATGTGTCTAATTGATCCAAGGAGCCCATTCCTCACCAGTGTCATTTTCTGTTTTATAGTCCAGTCCAACCCCTGTCTGAAGAGTTGGATTCGGGAATGGTTCTTGTCTTGGACTAACAGAAGGTCTGGGGACCATGACTTCCAGGGTGTTTCTAGTCTCAGTCAGACCGTTAAGTTTGGTCTTTTTATAAGAATTTGGGGTCTGCAACCCACTGCTCTCCTGCTCCTTCAGGGCTTCTCTGCTGTGCTCTCTGTCATGGCAGTCATTGGTTGTAGCCAGGCACCATCTAGTTCTTCTGGTCTCAGGCTGATGTAGTCTTTGATTTATGGGGACCATTCTGACACTTGGGCTCATACGTACCTTGTGTCTTTGGTATTTTTCATTCTCCTTTGCTCCCAGTGGGTTGAGACCAATTGTTGAATCTTAGGTGACCATTTGCTAGCATTTAAGACCCCAGATGCCACTCTCCAAAATGGGATGCAGAATGTTTTCTTAATAGTTTTTATTCTGCCAATTGATCTAGATGTCCCCTGAAACCAAGGTCCCCAAACCCCTGCCCCTGCTACACTGGTCTTTGAAGTCTTCAGTTTATTCAGAAAATTTCTTTACTTTTGGTTTAGTCCAGTTGTGCTGACCTCTCCTGTATTGAGTGTTGTCCTCCCCTTCACCTAAATTAGTTCCTGTCTAGTATCTAATTAGTGAGTCCCCTTCTCCCTCCCTCTCTCCCTTTCCCCTCTTGTAACCTTCGAAGAATATTTTCTTCTCTGTTTAAACTATTTTTCGAGTTCTTATAATAGTGGTCATACAATATTTGTCCTTTTGCAATTGACTAATTTCACTCAGAATAATGCCTTCAAGATACCTCCATGTTACGAAATGTTTCACAGATTCATTGATGTTCTTTTTCGATGCATAGTATTCAATTGTGTGAATATACCATAATTTATGTATCCATTCATCCTTTGCTGGGCACTTTGGTTGCTTCCATTTTTTGCTATTGTAAACAGTGCTGCAGTGAACATGGGTGTGGATATATCTGTTCATGTGATGGCTCCTACTTCTCTAGGACATATTCTAAGGAGTGGGATTGCTGGATCCTATGGTAGTTCTATTTCTAACTTTTTAAGGAAGTGCCTAATCGATTTCCAAAGTTGTACCATTTTACATTCCCACCAGCAGTATATAAGAGTTCCAGTCTCTCCACAACCTCTCCAACATTTATTATTTGTTTTTGGGTTAATGCCAGCCTTGTTGGAGTGAGATAGAATCTCATTGTAGTTTTGATTTGCATTTCTCTTTAATGGCTAATTATACTGAACATTTCCTCATGTATCTGTTAGCTACCTGAATGTCTCCTTTAGTGAAGTTGCTGTTCATACCCTTTGCCCATTTTTTTAATTGGGTTATTTGTCTTTACGTTATTGAGTTTTTGCAGTAACGTGTAGATTTTAGAGATCAGCTGCTGATTGGAATTGTCACAGCTAAAAAACATTTTCCCAGTCGGTAGGTAATCTTTTTACGCTTTTGGTGAAGTCTTTGAATGAGAGTAGGTGTTTGACTTTTAGGAGGTCCCAGTTATCTAGTTATTCTTTTGCTGTTTGTGCAGTTCCAGGAATGTTTTGTGTACTGTTTATGCCATGTATTTGGGCCCCCAGCATTGTTCTTATTTTTAATTCCAGGATTTTTATCATTTTAGATTTTAGATTTAGGTCTTTGATTCATTTTGAGTTTGTTTTTGTGCACCGTGTGAGGAATGGGTCTTGTTTCATTTTTTTGCAGATGGATATCCAGTTATGGCAGCACCATTTCTTAAACAGACTGTATTTTCCCCATTTAACAAACTTTGGGCCTTTGTCAAATATCAGCTGCTCATATGTGGATAGATTTATGTCTGGACCACTGTGACGGTATAATATGTTCTAAAATCAGGTAGTGTGAGGCCTCTCTCTTTGTTCTTCTTTTTCAGTAATGCTTTACTTATCTGGGGCCTCTTTCCCTTCCATATGAAGTTGTTGATTTTTTCTCCATCTCATTAAAAAATGTTACTGGTATTTGGATCTGTACTGCATTGTATCTATAGATCACTTTGGGCAGAATAGATATTTTTACAATGCAGAGTCTTCCTGTCCATGAACAAGGTCTGTTTTTCCACTTACGTAGATCTCTTTTGTGTCTTGCAGTAGTGTCTTGTACTTTTCTTTGTATAGGTCTTTTAAGTCTCTAGTTAGATTTATTCCTAAGTACTTTATCTTCTTAGGGGCTATTGTAAATGGTATTGCTTTGGTGATTTCCCCTTCCTCGCTTTCTTTGTTGATGTAGAGGAATCCAACTGATTTATGCATGCTTATCTTATATCCTAATACTCTGCTGAACTCTTCTATTAGTTTTAGTAGTTTTCTTAAGGATTCTTTAGGTTTTTCTGTGTATAAGATCATGTCAGCTGCAAACAGAGATACTTTTACTTCTTCTTTGCTAATTTGGATGCCCTTATTTGTTTCTCTAGCCTAGTAGCTCTGGCTAGGACCTCCAGCACAATGTAGAATAACAGTGGTGATAAAGGGCATCCTTGTTTGGTTCCTGTTCTCAATGGGAATGGTTTCAGTCTCTCTCTGTTTAGGATGATGTTGGCTGTTGGCTTTGTATAAATGACCTTTATAATGTTTAGGAATTTTCCTTCTATTCCAATTATGCTGAGAGTTGTTTTTTTTTTGTCATGAATGAGTGTTAGACTTTGTCAAAAGCCTTTTTGCATCAATTGATAAGATCATTTGGTTCTTGTCTTTTGTTTTATTATGTGTTGGATTACATTGATAGTTTTTCTAATGTTTAACCATCCCTGCACACCTGGTATGAATCCCACTTGGTCGTGGTGAAGTATTTTTTTGATATGTTGTTGAATTCTATCAGCTAGAATTTTGTTGAGGATTTTTGTATCTAAGATCATGAGGGATATTGGTCTATAATTTTCTTTTTTTGTGAAGGCTTAGTATCAGGGTTATGCTGGCTTCACAGAATGAGTTTGGGAGTATTCCATCTTTTTCTATGCTCTGAAATACCTTTAGTAGTAGTGGTGTTAACTCTTCTCTGAAAGTTTGGTAGAATTCTCCAGTGAAGCCAACAGGGCCAGAGCTTTTCTTTGTTGGGAGTTTTTTGATTACTTTTTCAATCTCTTCTTTTGTTATAGGTTTATTCAGTTGTTTTCTCTCTGTGTGTTAGTTTAGGTAGGTACTGTGTTTCTAGAAATTTGTCCATTTCCTCTAGGTTTTCAAATTTGTTAGAGTACAACTTTTCATAGTACTCTGTTATGATTCTTTTAATTTCGGTGGCGGGGGGTCTGCTCTGTTATCACCCGTCTCATTTCTTATTCGGGCTATTTACCTCCTCTCCTGTTTTTCTTTTGTCAGTCTGGCCAATGGTTTGTCAATTTTTTAGTCTTTTCAAAGAACCAGCCTTTGTTCTTGTTAACTCTTTCAATTGTTTTTCTGTTTTCTATTTCATTTAATTCTGCTCTAATTTTTATTATTTCCTTTCTTCTGGTCCCTGAGGGTTTCTTTTGTTGCTCTCTTTCTATTTGTTCAAGTTGTAGGGATGATTCTTTGATTTTGGCCCTTTCTTCTTTCTGTATGTGTGCATTTACTGATATAAATTGACCTCTGAGCACTGCTTTTGCTGTGTCCCAAAGGTTCTGATAAGAAGTGTTTTCATTCTCACTGGATTCTATGAATTGCTTTATTCCGTCCTTAATTTGTTCTATCATCCAATTGTTTTTGACAAAGTATTTCTCAGTTTCCATGTGTTTGATTTCTTTTCACCATTTTTTTTTGATATTGACTTCTAGTTTTATGGTTTTATGATCAAAGAAGACGCTTTATAATATTTTGATGTTTTGGATTCTGTTAAGTCTTGCTTTATGGCCTAATATGTGGTCTAATCTAGAGAATGTTCCATGTGCATTGGAAAAGAAAGTATACTTGGATGCTGCTGGGTGGAGTGTTCTGTGTATGTCTGTGAGGTCAAGTAGGTTATTTGTGGCATTTAGCTCTTCTGTGTCTTTACTGAGCTTCTTTCTGGATGATTTGTCCTTCACTGAAAGTGGTGTGTTTAAGTCTTCTACCATTATTGTGGAGCTATCTACCTCACTTTTCAATGCTGTTAATTTTATGTATCTTGCAGCCCTGCCATTGGGTGCATAAATATTTAATATGGTAAAATCTTCCTGGTATATTGTCCTTTTAATCCTTATATAGTGTCTTTCCTTATCCTTTGTGGTAGATATAAGTTCAATGTCTGTTTTGTCAGAAATTAGTATAGCCACTGCTGCTCTTTTTTAATTGTTGTTTGCTTATTTTTTTTTCCATCCTTCAATGTTGTCTCTTTAAGGTGTGTCTCTCATAGGCAACATATAGATGGATCATGTTTTTTATCCATTCTGCAACTCTCTGTCTCTTTATTGGTGCATTTAGTCCATTTACATTCAGCGTGATTATAGATAGGTATGTGTTTAGTGCTGTCATTTTGATTCCTTTTTGTGCGTGTGTTGTTGACAGCTTCATTTTTCCACTTACTTTTTGTGCTGAGAAGTTTTTCTTTGTAATTTGTGTGTTCCTTTTTTTCATTGTAGTTGAATTTGTTTTTGCTGAGTCTTTATGTTTATCTTGTTTTTAATTTTGAAGTGTAGGATTGTTAGCCTTCTTTGTAATTACCTCAATGTTTACCCCTATTTTTCCAAGTTTAAACCTAACTTGTATCTCCCTATATCACCTTGATTTCCTCTTTATATGGAAGACCTATGCCTACTTTATTTAAAAAAAAAAAAAAAAAATTTAGTCCCTGTTTATTGATTTAATGATGTCATCTTTTACTTAATGACATCACTGATTCCCTGTTTTGAGAATTTCTTTTTATCTTGATTTATTTTTGTGATTTCCCTATCTGAGTTGATATCTGGTTGCTCTGTTCTGTATTCTAGTGTTGGGTTGATATCTGATATCATTGATTTTCTAACCAGAGAAATCCCTTTAGTATTTCTTGTAGTTTTGGTTTGGTTTTTGCAAATTCCCTAAGCTTCTGTTTATCTGTAATTGTCTTAATTTTGCCTTCATATTTGAGAGATAGTTTTGCTGGATATATGATTCTTGGCTGGTTATTTTTCTCCTTGCCTGTGTGATTTCTGCTGACAAGTTCTAACTTCTTATTAACTCTCCTTCATAGGTGACTTTTCACTAATCCCTGGTTGATCTTAAATTTTTCTTTTTATCTTTGGTTTTGGCAAGTTTGATGATAATATTCTTGGTAACTTTCTTTTGAGATCTACCTTGTATGGGGTTCGATGAACATCTTGGATAGATATCCTTTCATCTTTCGCTATGTCAAGAAAGTTTTCTGCCAACAAATCTTCAACAATTCTCCCTGTATTTTCTGTTATCCCTCCCTGTTCTGGTATTCCAATCACTCTCAAGTCATTCTTCTTGATAGAGTCCCACATGATTCTTGGGGTTTCTTCATTTTTTTAAATTCTTTTATCTAATTTTTCTTTGAATATAGTGTTGCCACATGTTTTATCTTCATTCTTACTAATTCTCCATTCCAGTTCCTCAGTTATGCTCCTCTGACTTTCTATTGAGTTGTCTAATTCCATAATTTTATTTTTAACTTCTGAATTTCTGATTGCTGTCTCTCTATGGATTCTTGCGGTTTATTAAATTTTTCATTGTTTTTGAATAATCTTTTTAATTTCTTCAACTGCTTTATCTGTGTGTTCCTTGGCTTGTTCTGTGTGTTACCTGATCTCTTTCCTGATGTCTTGAAGAGTTCTGTATATTAATCTTTTATATTCTATATCTGGTAATTACAGGAATACTTCTTCATCTGGGAGAGCCCTTGATTCTCTGTTTTGGGAGTTTTTTGAAGCAATCAGGGTCTGCTTCTTTATGTGATTTAATACCAACTGTTGTCTCTGAGCCATCTATAAGTTATTATGTTAATTTATTTTATGTTTGTTCACTGTGTCCTAGTTCCTTGCTTTGTTTTGTTTTGATATACCCAAGTAGGCTACTAGAGTGAGCTAACTTGATTATTGGAGCCATTGAAGCACTAATGTCCTGTTACCAGATGGCTGGAGTTGTTACCAGGTATATGAGCCTAGGAGTCCATTCACTATTCTTGTATAGATTCAGCTCAGGTGTCTTGATTGTTCATCACCTAATAGTGGCATAGGCTCTCACCTACTGTCTTAGAGAAGCAGTGGTGATGGGTGCATGCAGTGGTAGTGGCAGGGGGTCACACTCTGAGGAAGGCAGGGGACTGACAGCCTTCCCCCAAATGCCAGTGAGGAAGGAGTGTCTCAGTTCTCTAGAGTGCTCTGGTGAATGCGCTCTGCTGCTGTACCTTAGGCACCCAGTCCTTATACCTGTAAGGACTGGTAGGCACCACTATCCTTGGACCCTTTTTGCGGGTGGCTAGGTGGCATGGATGGAGCCTCCACTCCTCAGGTCCCTGCTGTGTGTAGGTGAAGACCCTATTTTATAGGCAGAGCAGTATCAGAACTCCAAAACCTGCTTGTCCACTGCACAGCTAAAGCAATTGCAGTCAGACCTCAAACAGATTCACCCTTGCAATATAATACCCACCTGGATCCATGCCAGGGTGAAAGAGAAAGTTGTGGATCACTTGTGCCTGGACTGGAGCCACTTCTGCTCTGACCTTTCAGATTAGGGGAGTCAGCAGAGTATTTTCCCCCCATTTGTTAGTTTGTTCCTTCTGCCAGGCCAGGAGAATGGCTCGGGGAGTGCAGCAGGTCCTATTTCAGGTCCAGGGAAATCAACTGTTAATGAAGCCAGCTGGGGCAGTGGGAGTAGGGATCAGATAGATAGGAGAGAGTTCTTTCAAAAGAAAGAGCTATTAGACCCAAGTGGTGAACTAGACAAAATTACTTATCTTGTGCCGAAAGCGCTGTTTTATCTCAGATTTCAGAGGCCTGTGGGTAGCCTGTGTGCACTGGCTGGGTCCCCACAGGGATTGCCCTAGGGGGTTAGGGCTGCATCCTTAGCTTGCCTTCTTTCGATGAAGCAGCTGCTTCCCAAATGCCACACCCAGCCCCGCTGTAGACACACCATGGGGTCAGGGGTGTGCCACTCTGCTTGCCTTCTTTCGTTGAAGCTGCTATATCCCGGGGAACTACCATCAGCCCTGCCACAGTTGTGCCAAGGAATTGGAGCTGAGGCACTGCGCTGGCTCGGCAACTCGTTGCTGCTTCTGCACTGTTTCTCCTTCCCCCATCACTCAGACCAATTCCTTAATTTTACCTTTGATGTTCAGGTTCCTAGCTTGTCATATATATAATTGATTCACTTATTTTTTCAGGTCTTCATTGTAAGAGGGATCAGCGAAGCCTCTGACTATTTCACCATCTCGGCCCCACACCTCCGCATGATTTTTCTAAATGAACTTTGGAAACTGTATGTCTCCATTTTAGGAAAATCTTTACCTCTGGCCAATGACTTGTAGAGTGAAAGGGAAAAGGACTGTAGCCAAGTAGTACTAAATCTTGCTTCAGGGTCAACCAAAGCCAAAAAACAAACAAGAGAAATGAAATCTTGACTACAAAACCAGTTACTCAGGTTACATATAGAAAGGTGTCTTCAATCCATTCTTAAAAATATGTGGAGAATGAGATCAAAAGTTGATCAGTATTAAAATATAATTTAAAATAAAAAGGAGTCAGACATTTCAAAAATGTTTGTTCTGTCATGGGAGCATTTCTACCCTATTTCCAAAAAGGGTCATATTTATAAGTACAGGGGTTAGGACTTCAACATAAATTTTGGGGGAATACCATTCACTCTATAACACCTAAGCTTATTATAGTTTAAATTTTTGGAAGCAGGAAACTCAATGGGGCAGTTCTATTCTGTCCTATAGGGTCGCTATGAGCGAGAATCGACTTGACAGCACTGGTTTTGGTTTTTTGGTTTTAAACAATATACCAAACCAAACTCAAACAAATTGCCGTGGAGTTGATTCTGACTCATAGTGATCCTACGAGACAAGGTAGAACTGCCCCATAGAGTTTCCAAGGAGCGCCTGGTGAATTCGAACTGCTGACCTTTTGGTTAGCAGCTGTAGCACTTAACCACTATGACACCAGTGTTTCCAAACAACATACCAAAAGATTAAGTAAGATGGAATCCTAAGTAGCCCCATTCATCTCATTAGCTTGACTGGTTTTCTTTTATTGGTTTTTGTTTCTCCTTTTCACATAGCACTCGTCAAAACAGGAACCACCCACGTTTTTTCCAACATGAAATTGATCAAATTTTATCAATTATCTGTTGTTAAGGAGAGAGAGAAGAATCCTCATTTTCAACACAGCAAAGGCAGTTTTGAAACATTCTCCAAAAATAGAACAAAACCAACAGAATAAAATATTTCCTACTCCTCATCCTTTTCAAAATTGTCATCTCATTAGTCTATTTATGGATATAGGTGGACTCAAGAACATCTACGTCAATGTTAGACCAGGATATTTAATATAAGATTGGAACAAAGCAAATAATGAGCTAATTATGATATATCAGTAACATTGATCCAGGTGTTAAAATATAAATGACTTTTTTCTAAATATGTATATGTTTTAACAAATTTGCCACATAAAATACAATTCAATGATACAAAAATTTATTTGTAAATACACTGGGAAATACGTTTTCCATTACATTGGCACAGTAGTTTGTCAAGAAATGAACCATCTTAAAACAGTTTTCCCCAGGGCAGGAAAACTGAATCTCCACAGATAATTATCAGTCACGTATAACATATATAATAGATCAAGTTTAGAAGATTATTGCAATTTTAACAAATGTCTGAACAGGAGTAACTCTTTTCCTTGTGGGGAGGTGGTGGGTGGGAGGAGCTTCATAAAAAAAAAAAAAACTCATTGCGGTTGAGTTGATTATGACTCATAACGACCCTATGGGACAAAGTAGTACTACAGAGTAGTACTGTCCCATAGGGTTTTCAAGGAGTGGCTGGTGGATTTGAACTGCAGACCTTTCGGTTAGCAGCCATAGCTCTTAACCACTGTGCCACCAGGGCTCCAAGTGGTGGGGGGCTTAGATACATAAAATGCATCATATGGAAACCAAATCAGAGAGAAAGAACTTTTCTAGAGGGGGTCGTGGGTTAAAGGAGGAAGCAATAGTGTTTCAATGGTAGAATTCTCACCTTCCATGCAGAAAAAGGTTTGATTACTGACCAACACACCTCAATACACAGATACCACCCACGCTGAATGGAAGCAGGTGTGTTGCTATGCTGCTGAACAGGTTTCCGTGGCTCTTCCTGACTAAAATGGAGTAGGAAGAAAGGTCTGGAGCTCTACTTCTGAAAATTAGTCAGTGAAAATCCTATGGATCACAAAGATCAGATCCACAACCAACCACGGGGATGGCTCAGGACCTGAAAGCATTGCATTCAGTTGTGCGTGAGGTCGCCATGAATCAGGGGCTGAGTCAGTGACAGCTAACAACAATAACATGTGTTCCAGAGCTTATCTTTAAGTTTTTTTTTTCTTTTACATTTGAAGAAAATAAATGCTTAAAACTTGGAATTTGAGGAAATTTATCGTAGAAATTCAGGTTGCCTCAATACCTCTAGCATTAAAATCCACTTAAAAATAAAATCTACACATGTGCATTAGTTTTCCTGCCAAGCTACATTTTGGAAAGAAATTTTTGAATTTGGAAGACACTGTTCATAGAGTCTGCCAAATATGGGGGAAAAAATGCAATCATTATCCTCACGCAGCCTCAAGTTAAATGTTTTGGTGTCAGTTGGACTACATAATTCTTCCGAACCAGGGACTAAGAAATCTAGCGGAGTTTTTGAGGAAAGAGAGTTTGCTCTCTTTCTGGAATAGGTCATGTGCCCTAGTTCTGGGCCAGCTGGGGTAAAAAAAAGGGGCCAAAAGTGTTGTTTTCTCAAACTTTTACTGGGAAGGGTGGAACAGAATGTTGACTTGCGACAGCCTGGGGTTCAACTACCTACCCTTTTATGTTATTTTAATTAATTGGTGTTGATTAGTTTGATTTCCAGACTAAAAAAAAAGAAATTGTAAACTCTTATAAACCAAACCAAATCCACTGCCGTCGAGTCGATTCCAACTCACGGCGACCCTACAGGCAAATAGAATTGCCCCATAGAGTTTCCAAGGAGCACCTGGTGGATTTGAACTGCCGACCTCTTGGTTAGCAGCCGTAGCACTTAACCACTCAGCCACCAGGGTTTCCGTAAACTCCTATAGGAGCTTTAATTTGTGATCTTTTTCTCTCTCACTTTTAAATCTATTTTCCTGCTCAGTATAGTACTGTTTATAGAGTATTCCCTGTTGAACCACAGTTAAACAAACGCTAATCTCTGAGATCCAGTTGCGAGGATTTTTGGTTTTTTGGTTTACATTGAGGCATAATTCACGATGAAGGCTGTAGTCTTTAATCCTCATGAGTAAGAGCTTCGAGTTCTCTTTGATTTCGGCAAGAAAGTTTATGTCATCCGCATATTGCAGGTTTTTAATGTCTTCCTCCAATCCTGATGCCACGTTCTGCTCTTCATATAATCCACTTTCCCAGATTATTTGCTCAGCATACAGATTGAATAAGTATGGTGAAAGGAATCAACCCTGACACACACCTCTCCTGCTTTTAAGCATCACAATATTCCCTCGATCTGCTGGAAAGGCTGACATTCAGTGAATGTACAGGGTCCACATGAGCATAATTAAGTGTTCCGGAATTCCTATTCTTCACAATATTACCCATAATTTGTTATAATCCATACAGTTGAATGTCTTTGCAAAGTCAATAAAACACAGTTAAACAGCTTTCTGGTATTTTGTACTTTCAGCCAAGGTCCATCTCACATCAGCAATGATACCCTTCATTCCATGTCTTCTTCTGAATTTGACTTGAATTTCTGGCAGTTCCCTGTCAGTGTACCGCTGCAATTCTTTTTTAATTATCTTCAGCAAAATTATACTTAAGTGTGATATTAATGATATTGTTCAATAATTTCTGCATTTTGTTGGATCATCTTTCTTTGGAATGGTCACGAATACAAATTTCTTCCAGTCAGTTGGCCAGGTAACTATCTTCCAGATTTCTTGGACTAAGTAAGTAAGTGCTTCCAGTGTCGTATCCATTTGCTGAAACATCTCAGTTGGTATTCTACCAATTCCTAAAACTTTGTTTGTTGCCAATGCCTTCAGTGCAGCTTGGACTTCTTTCTTCAGTACTATAGGTTACTGGTCATATGCTACCTCCTGAAATGGTCGAACATCAACCAATTCTTTTTGTACAATGACACTGTGTATTCCTTTCATTTTCTTTTGATGCTTCCTGTACGGTTCAATATTTTGCCCATAAATATTTCAATATTGCAACTCGAGGCTCAAATTTTTCTTCAGTTCTTTTAGCATGAGAAATGTCAAGTGTGTTCTTCCCTCTTGGTTTCCTAACTCCAGATCTCGGCACATATCATTACAATACTTTACTTTTTCTCCTCAAGTTACCCTTTGAAATCTTCTATTCGGCTCTTTTACTTCATTTCTTCCATCTACGTTAACTACTCTGTGTTCAAGAGCTAGTTTCAGAATGTCTTCTGACTTTCGTTTTGGTCTTTCTTTCTTATATTTTTAATGATCTTTTGCTTTCTTCATGTACAATGTCCTTGATATCCACAGCTCGTCTGGTCTTTGGTCATTGGTTTCTGAAAGCAAAGAGCACTGGAAGCACTACAGTATGGATTGTACCTCAACATAAAGAAAACAAAAATCCTCACAATTGGGCCAATAAGCAACATTGTGATAAGTGGAGAACATATTGAAATTGTTGAGGGCTTCATTTTATCTGGATCCACAATCAATGCTCATGGAAACAGCAGTCAAGAAATCAAAAATGCATGGCATTGGGCAAATCTCCTACAAAAGATCTCTTTAATTTAAAGTGTTTAAAAGCAAAGATGTCACCTTGAGGACTGACACAGTGGCTGCACTAACGGGATGAAACATGGCAATGATTGTGAAGATGGCACAGGAGCGGGCAGTGTTCTGCTCCGTTGCACATAAGGCTGCTATGACTTGTAACCAACTTGAAGGCACCTAACGACAACAGCAAAAATCTCTGAAGGGAAAAAAGGATTAAAAAAAAAATTACAAACATTAATTATGCCAAAGACTACGAAATCAAGTAGACAATTTTACATAATAGAGGTTTTAATTCAATCTCTATTTTGGGAACATTTATGAATGTTTTTCTGCACTTCCACTTCTACAAAGACATTCTTCAGTTTCTATTGGAGCCTAGTCAGTTAGTGTAGCTTATATTGGAGCCCAGTCAATTCTTTTACACACTTCCTACATTTCTTTGTATAATGATCCTATTCCCCAAACTCAATCTGTTGCTAATTTCCTGAGGATTGTATGGAATGCTGCTTAAATGAGAAACATCAGTTTTAAGGATGTAGGCAATGCCTTAATTGATCAGATAAACATGGTCCATTTAGTTTTGCTTTAACTCAGACTACAAAGTACTGAGCTGTGTGTTTGCTTCATTTGGAAGAGGTAAAAAGACTGAAACTCTTCAGGAGGTAAAGAAGCAATGGAAATTAGGCATCTGACCAAAATCTAGGATGAAGAATAAACACTTAAAACCATTTTTAATGTCCACTTTGAACTACAAAGAAAAGGATTGATGAAAATATTTGAAGATAGGAAAAGAACAATTTTCAAGACTGTGAACTTGAACTCCTTTGACAGCAGAGGATGTCGTCTCGCGGCCACAGGATATTGGTCTTTCTTCATTAATGTCTCATCAGCCCTATCAAGATGAAACACAGATTCTAAATTCTCCTTCACTCTTCTGACTGCCATATGTTATCCGTAGGTATGGACTTGCCTGGGGAGGATTCATATATGCTCCTTTGAACTTCTAACAGAGTTCTCTTTTGAGTGACCATTTAAAAGAAGATTAAATTTAATTAGACTGTATCTTTTTCCTGTGATACGCTGCCTTCAAAGTCTACTTTATTACGTTTTTCTACCTCAGCAGCATACTAACACTGCCAGACAGAAGGAACCTTCAGATGTGGGAAGGAAGGAGGGAAATATTTATATACTCATTCAGTCCCCTGGGAGTATGCTGAGAATGGTGAACACCTGACAGTCTTGCCTGCCTGAGCAAAGGTTGCTCAGGGATCATTTGGGACATACAAAAACTTGGAAGATTAACTTCAGCCCTCATCTCTTTATATCTTAGTTATTTCCCTTTGGAAGTTTGATTCTCTGAGTTTATTGATAATAACTACACCTTGATAAAAACCAATTGCTGTCAAGTTGATTCCTACTCATGAAGACCCCATGCGTGTCAGAGTAGAACCGGGTTTTCAGTGGCTGATTATCCAGAAGTAGATCACCAGGCATTTCTTCCAACATTGGACCTCCAATCTTTCGGTTAGCGGCAGAACATGGTTAAGCTTTGCACCACCCAGAGACACTGCCTTGATCAGAGTTGGTAACAAACTCACTTATGGAGTATTTGTTTTATTCTGAAAACCTGGGCCTGATTTAGTTGATCATTTCAGAGTCTGGCCTACTCTTACATCTGTTTACACATTTATGATAAATATTTTTTTCAAAAAAAAGTCAATGTCAATGGCATTAGAAGGTGTCTTAGTCATCTAGTGCTGCTATAGCAGAAATACCAGAAACGGATGTCCTTAACAAAGAGGAATTTATTCTCTAACAGCCTAGTAGGTTACAAGTCCAAATTCAGGGTGTCTACTCCAGAGGAAGGCTTTCTCTCTCTGCCAGCTCTAGAGGAAGGTCCTTGTCATCCATCTTCAGTTGGTCTGGGAGCATCTCAGCACAAGAACCTCAGATGCAAAGGACTGCTCCTGGCACTGCTTTCTTGAGAGATAAAAGATGGTGCAGGCCACACCCCGGGGAAAACCGCCTTTACATTGGATCAGGGGTGTGACTTGGGGAGGATGTTACAATCCCACCCTAACCCTTTTTACATAAAATTACAATCACAAAATGGGAACCACCATAGAATACTGGGAATCAAGGCCTAACCAAGTTGATCCACACATTTTGGGGGTGACATAATTCAACCCGTGACAGAGGGTTAATGGCAAACAAGTACCTCAGTCTGGGTTCAACAATTAAATCACATAGGCAATCACTAGATGCAAGAGTCAATAATTTTTATTTTTATTGATGGGCTTTTGAAAAAAGGGAAAGAAACATGACAAAGAATCAGACATAAAAAAAAAAAAAAAGGTTAAGTCAGCATTTTCAACCTGCTACTAAAGACTGACTTCTCCTAAAGGGGAAAGGAATACAACTGCTTTACAGTGTGGTTGGTTACATCAACACTGTGCAGGCACAGAGGAATGCGGCTTTCTCTCTTCATAGAGTTGTTGCTTTAGCCAGGATGCTGTGGCGTTTCACCAACCTTTGTCTACACAGGCACATTTGCTGCAAAGACAAAGAAGAAAAATGCACCGTTTTTAAAGCAATTTCTTCTTCATTTTGGTGTGTGTTTAAACAACAGTGGAGCGGCTCTTGGCCCTGGCTGCTGGGTTTGCTGCTCAGTCCCTCGGCCTCGCAGGCTTCCTCACGGCTCGGACGCAGGGAGGCAGGACGGTTGTCTGTGATGTTCAGTTTTTGCTTTTTCACCGACATGACAGTGCACAGCGGTCTAGCCTATTCTTTCATTTCTCACGGGGGTGAAGGTGCGCAGTCACTTAGCAAAAGAAGCTACCAGCAGCTAACGGGAGCGAAAAGGAAAGAAAGGAGCAGATTCACCTGGCATTTCTTTTTGGCCTGAAACTGCCTGAAGTTAATTGCTCTCATAAGAATAACTGGTGATGCCGTAATTGAATTTTTATGGAAATAAACAGGTGGCTGTTTTACTATAGCGGTGGGGATAGTAGGGGGTCAAATACTGTAGCCACATTAGCCTCTTTAATTAGTTTCAGTACTCATAGAAAAAAAAAAAGGCAGTGTCTCTCGTTCAGTCAGTTCGACGCCAAATGTAAATAACTACAATTGCCCTAGCAGGCCCACGTGGCTGAGCAAAAAAGGGCACTGTGCTAGCTTCGACTTGGTTTTCATACTTATTAATTAAGCTTTTGGAAATTTCAAAAACATAAGTTCTAACCCACAGAGAACCCGGAAAAAAGAGGAAAAGAAATGAATTTGAAGAAGGGAAGCCAGACAGACAGACGGACAGACAGACAGACCCATAAAGGCTCTCCAAACATTAACTGGCCCAGCAAACAAACGCCTGCCCTTGACCTGAAACACTGCGTCTACACTGGGGGAAAACTAAATGCTAGCTTTGCACTATGCTTCCTCCCAGTGGCCACATTTTGTAAATGCAGTTTTAAGCTAAGGAACGTGAGATAGCAAAGACCGCCGTTGCCTTATTTATGTACCTGATGTTCACCTGGAAACTGTGGTGGGGTAGTGATTAAGAGTTTGGCTGCTTAACCAATAAAGGTCAGCAGTTCAAACCCACCAGGCACTCCTTGGAAACCCTACGGGACAGTTCTCTGTCCTGTAGGGTCACTGTGAGTTGGAATCTGCTCAGTGGCAATGGGTTTGGTTTTTTTTGCTTGTTTGGATGTTTACTTTTGAGCCAGGTAATTAAACTGCCAGCTTGCCTTCAGGCTAAAGCAACATGAATATGTTTTATTTACTTATTATTATTATATGGTTTTTGTTTTGTTTTTACATCAGGCATTGGAATACATTTTATAGAAAAAAAAATACACTTTTAGAAGAGAAAGTAGCATTCACTATTACTGTCAGGGGGCACCACACCAGCACTGAAAACACAAAGGTGAATGAAGAAACACTTCTGCCTACTTTCCCAGACTTGAGGAGTATACAAGTTCTCAGAAATTCAAATACAGCCGCCCTTCAGTATCCACGGGGGATTGGTTCCAGGACCCCCTAAAATCCACGCATACTCGAGCTCCTTGTAGACAACGATGTAGTATTTGCATTACCTACTCACATCCTCCTGTGTACTTTAAATCATCTCTAGGTTACCTATGACACCTAACACAATGCAAATGCCATGTAAATAGTTGTCAAGGCTTACACTTAACACTTAGTGCTTTCTCGGTCTTCTCAAGTGCTTCTCTCTGAATATTTTCAATCCATGGTTGTTGAATCTGCAGATAAGGAGCCCAGGATATGGAGGGCCAACTGTGTACAGCACAGCTTACTAAGTATTAAAAAAGGTGTAAGAGAGAAATGGGGATAAGAATGAAGAAGAAAGTATCAGAAAGTCATTTCATAAAAGAAATATTGTACACTTTATTTAAATCACCTGATCAAATACCTAACGCTCAAGATTATCTGGACTGGAAGAATATAGCCAAACGTTACACTCTAACTTGGACTGTTTTGTGTTTGTTTGTTTTCACTATTTTAGCGTAAGCTAAGAAATGAGTGGGCCTGAAACGCCGATCTCTTTTTTGATCAGGCCCTGCTGAGAGCTGAGTGCATCCCACTGTACCCACTCCCTCCCAGGTGGGCCTTTATCTTTACGTGTTGGAGTTCTTTAGTGCATAGACTCAGGCTCTGCTCTTCTCACTCTGTGACATTTTCTCAACATCCTTGGCCTCACTTGCCATCTATGAACTAGTGATTCCCATATTATTTCATTACCTAACTGGTCCTCATACTTAGGTCTAACGCAACATCTCACTCAACGTCTTGACATAAGTGTGTCGGGTCTCTCAAACTCTACATGTCCGAGAACGAATGCATGATCATTGGGCCCAACTGATTTTCATTCAGTGTTTCTATTCTCTGTGAGCACAAGCTGGATGTTATACAAGTCAGAAACCTAAAAGTATACCTTTAAATTTCCTACTGCCTCATGCCCAATTTTTCAACACTTTAAATTGTTGAAAAGCAAAGATGTCACCTTGAAGGTAAACCTGACCCAAACCATAGTCTTTTCAGTTGCATCATATGCATGAGAAAGCTAGACAATGAATCAGGAAGACCAAAGAAGAACTGACACCTTTGAACTGTGGTGCTGGCAAAGAATATTGAATATACCATGAACTGCTAAGAGAACAAAAAAATCTCTCTTGGAAGAAGTACAACACGAAGGCTCCTTAGAAGCAAGGATGGTGAGACTACATCTTACATACTTTGGACATGTTGTCAGGAGGGATCAGTCCCTGGAGAAGGACATCATGCTTGGTAAAGTCCAGGGTCAGTGGAAAAGAGGAAGACCCTCAGTGAGGTGAATTGACTCAGTGGCTGCAACAATGAGCTCAAGCGTAACAACGATTATGGTGCAGGACCGGGCAGTGTTTTGTTCTGTGGTACATAGCTTCACTGTGTGTCATGATCAACTCGATGGCACCTAACGACAACAACAACATGCCCAATGTTCAACCCATCACCAATAATTCATTACCAGTCCTGCTAATATCACCTTCCAGATGTCTCATAAATTTGTCTATTGTTAGTTACAACTGAATCGACTCTAACTTATGGTGACCCTATGTAAAACAGAACATCTTGTGCCGTGTTGGATTATTCCAGCCACTGTGTAGTTTGAGTGTCTTCCAACCTAGGGGGTTCACCTTGCAGAACTATACTGGACAATATTATTTTGTGATGCACAAAATTTTCACTGGCTACTTTTTGAAAGTAGATCAGCAGAGCTTTCTTCCTAGTCCGTCTTAGTATGGAAACTCCCTTGAACCCGTCTACCCTGGGTGACCTTGCTAGTATTCGAAATACCGGTGGCATAGTTTCCAGCATCATTGCAACATACAAGCCACCAAAGTATGATAAACGGACAAACTGACTGACCAGTCTATCTATGGGTGGTGGAAGATCTATTTCTGTATCTATACAGGAGCTCTGGTGGTGCATTAGTTAAGAGCTCAGCTGCTAACCAAAAGGTCAGCAGTTTGAATCCACCAACTGCTCCTTGGAAACCCTATGGGGAATTTCTACTCTGTCCTGTAGGGTCGCCCTGAGTCTGAATTGACGGCGGCAGCATGTTTGGTTTCGGGTTTTATATCTATATAATGAATCTCATTTGAATTGTTGTGTCAACTCAATAATATTTCTGGCCACCTCTGTTTCATACCTACTGTAGCCAGAGAAGTCTCTTAATTTAATCATGGCACCTCCCTGCTTAAAACCGTACAGTTGACTCCCCATTGCTCTTAAGATAGAGGCCAAATCCTTCAAGTTTAAGTCCCGTCTTCAACTTTCTTTCTCACCCCTTAGCCCTGACTCCTCATTGCAAGTACACTGTCCTTTGTTCAGTTCCTCAAGGACACTAACCTTTCCTGCTGTAGAGTCATTGTACACATTCCCTTATCCACGGGGTTTTGCTCCTTCTCCTTTGCCAAGCACTAAAGGTACTTATAAAAAAAAAAAAAATTCTTTTTTTTTTTTTAAAAAGGTACTCATGGTTAAGCATTCTGGCTACCTGCCACTGCCTCAGAGCTCATCTGAGGCGTCACTTGCTGGAGGAAGTCTTTCCTCATGTTTCCTTTTCTGTCCTCCAAACACCCTCCCCTACACACCAGGACAACACAGGGTTCCTCTGTAATAAATCCTCACAGAATTACCTTGAGAAATGTCAGTCTCTGCAACTAAAATATCAATGCCACAAAATCAAAGACCATGTCAAGATTGTTCATCATTATGCCCCCAACACCTAGCATGACTCCTGGTTGGTACTCATATATTTGTTAAATGAAAACCTGGAGGGAGAATATATAATAATTCAATATCGCCACATCTTCTAGTCCTACACACCTTCTGCACAAGCCTAAATAGAGATATTAAAAGAATCATCAACCCGATGTCTTTCATGGTTTTGATGAGATCTTTAATACGCATGATTGACATATGGATGCAACATTGCTCTGGTTATAGTACCCTACTTGTTGTTATTATTAGTTGCTGCCAAATTGATTCCAACTCCTGGTGAACCCAAGTATACAGAGTAGAACTGCTCCATAGGGTTTTCAATGACATGACCTCTAGAAGAAGATTGCCAGGCCTGTCTCCCAAGGTGCCTCTGGGTGAATTGGAACAACCAGCCTTTCTGTTCGTAGTTGGCTGCTTAGCTGTTTGAGCCACCCAAGGGCTTACAGTACCTTAGTAGGTAGGGACTTCTCCAGGAGCTTAGCCTTTCCTATCATAGCAGCCCTACCCCATGATTTAGAGACCCAGTGCAGGATTCTGCCTATTGCTAAAGAGACCTATTTCAATTATGTACTCAGAAAAATAACCACAAGACTGGACTGCCTAGGGGCAGATTCAGATCAAAACCCTGTTTGTACCTGAAGTACAATTTGTCATTCTGATCCACAGAACACAGTAGCATTCTTAGTCTCCAGAAATTAAGGTTGCTCAGAGTCCATGTCCAACACTCTACAGAGCTCTGGTTATTTCTCTTTTCCAAGGTGTATTTACTATATGTAGAAGAATTTTACAGCTGCTTTGCATTCTATTCACACGTAGATAATAGCTAGCATGAAATGTGGGGGTAGCCTGATTCTAGAATGTGTTTATATCAGCACAACCTGAAACGCAAGCAGTCTCTTTTTGTTAGAAAGCCAAAACAATCACATTTGGTACCTGAAAATATTTATGTGAATAGTGATCCCTAAAAGCACATTACCGTTAGAATGTAATATTGCTGTTCTTGATGTTTGCTTGATCATTGTTATAAAAGAACAGTAGTTGTAACTACTTGCAATCAAGTAATGGTGACCCCATTTACAACAGAAGGAAATGTTGCTCAGTCCTGCACTATCTTCACCATCATTGGTATACTCAAGTTTATCGTTGTGGCCACTGTATATTTAGAGTGCCTTCCAAACTAGGGGCTCATCTTCCAGCTCTATACTGGACAACATTCAGTTGTAATCCATAGGATTTTCATTGGCTAAAATTTTTTTTTTTTTTTTTTTTTAATTTTCAGAATTAGATTGTCTGGCCTTACTTCCCAGATTGTCTTACTCTGGAATCTCTACTGAGAGATTCTATCTCTGGGTGAACTTTCTGATATTTGAAATACCTGTGGCATAGCTTCCACCAGCACAGCAACATGCAAACCGTCACAGTACGACAAACTGACAGATGAGTAGTGGAAAGAGCAGTAACCCATTGCCGCTAAGTCGATTCCAACTCATAGCAACCCTATAGGACAGAGTAGAACTGCTCCATAGGGTTTCCAAGGCCGTAATCTTTATGGAAGCAAACTGCCACATCTCTCTCATGGAGCAGCTGATGGGTTCAAACCACCGACTTTTAGGTTAGCAGCCAAGCACTTTACCACTGTGCCACCAGAGTTTCTTCGGAAAGACCAGTGGCTCTTTGGAATTCTTTCTCCAAAGGATGACACTTCTGAATAAAGTCATAACAAAAGCCAAAACCAAAACAAGCCCGTTGCCATCAAGTCAGTTCTAACTCATGATGACCCCATGTGTTACAAAGTATAACTTCTCCATAGAATTTTCTTGGCTGAAATCTTTTATAGAGCAGATCACCACACTTTTCTTCTATGACATCACTGGGTGCATTTGAACGATCCAATTTGTAGGTAGTATTTGTTATGGATTGAATTGTGTCCCCTAAAAATAATGTGTGTCAACTTGGCTAGTCCATGATTCCCAGTATTGTGGAATTGTCCACCATCTTGTCATCTGATGTGATTATCTTAATGAGGCAGAATTAGAGGCAGTTATGTTAATGAGGCAGGACTCAATCTATAAGATTAGGTTGTGTCTTGAGCAATTCTCTTTTGAGATATGAAAGAAAGAAGTGAGCAGAGAGACATGGGGACCTCATAACACCAGGAAAGCAGTGCCAGGAGCAGATCTTGTTCTTCGGACCCAGGGTTCCTGCACGAAGAAGCTCCTAGACCAAAGGAAGATTGATGACAAGTACTTTCCCCCCCAAAAGAGAGAATAAGCCTTCCCCTGGAGCTGGCACCCTGAATTCAGATTTCTAGCCTCTTAGGCTGTGAGAGAATAAATTTCTCTTTGTTAAAGATATCCGCTTGTGGTATTTCTATTACAGCAGCACTAGATTACTAAGACTAAGACAGTAGTGAAGCACAAACTGTGCTACCCAGGGACCTTAATCCAGAATGAAGTACATGGTAAACAGATTAAGGGCTATTTATCTGGAATACATAGTAAATGGTCACAGATTCTTTGGTAAAGACTGGAAGAAAGATTTATTGCACATGTAAGTGATATCTATTGCACAGCCTATTATCCAAAGATTCTTGATTATGAAACTAACTCAAGCCTGGAAAGCTGGGTGGAAAAAAGTAACACTGTAATGGTGGCCCAAATCAGACCTATATTTGCTAGTTGTGGACTGTTTTCTGTAATACAATCATGTGGAACTTAGGTACTACCACCTCTTTCAGGTAAGGGCCTTGATGACTGGCCAGTCACTAGTAAAGATTCCTGTGTGTCTGAACATTGATTCTGACTCATGATGACCCCGTGTGTATCAGAGTAGAACTATGTGCTCCATAGGGTTTTCAGTGGCTGATTTTTCAGATCTAGGTTGTTGGGCCTTTTCTCTGAAGTGCCTCTGGATGAACTCGAAACTCCAATGTTCCATTTAGAGACTAAGCACATTAATTGTTTGCACCACCCAGAAAATCCTCTGGGGGCATAATTAGAGTGAAGGTGTTTTGTGTGTGATCAGGCCCCCAGAGTTCCTTGCTTCCATTTTCTGCATTATTTATGGGGTTTCTAGCATCTACCCTTTACTATTCCAAGCACCCACTGGGTCCAGGTTATGGGTAAGCAGTTGAGCCAGGAATCAGGTCAACTCCAGTCACTATGGCTACCACTCTCAATATAGAAGCTCGGGTTGATACACTCTTCACTTTGTAAGATTGTGCTCTACTTCTCCAAAGTCAGTCACTCTCAGAAATCATCATTGTTATACATATCGCCAAGTTTTGCCATCATAAAATAGATAAAACATTCCTTCTCCATCCAGGTTTTACTATGCAATTTACTCCTGTGGGATTTACTAGGATCTGAGCTCCAGTTAGAAGTCTGCAGGTAATGAGGGGTTTAGCTGCTCCAGGTGGCACACTGGTTCCTCCTTGAAAATTTACCCGTCAGAAGAAGGAATACAGTCTCCAAGAAGAAGAAAACAGCCTCATCAGCTAAGGGAGGAAGTACTTTTGCAGGTCCCAAGAACAGTGATGTGCTGGTAAATGTTTAACAAGTCTCCTCCAAAAGGAGGAGGGGAGCCCTAATTTGTAACTTTTGAAATATGCCTAGCATAGCTGACTCCAAGCTGTCAATGTAATGTCCCTGAACACAGAGTTGGGAAGAGATGAACTCAAATGGTTCCCATGAGTGCGAGAGAGCTGGCTCTGGCACACGACTGCCAAGGGCAGTCTACTGACATGGGTCAGTAGTCAAGGATATTACAACTTTGGAATCATCTCATGTGGTCCAATTCTGATTCTTAAGATTTCACAGTGTTCTGATCAGTACTCTCACTTTCAGTGTAAAGTTAACTGATACTACAATCTGGCAACCATAATATCAAACTCTGAGTTTGATTTTCAACTTCCCAGAAGTTGAAAGTAGCTGAGACAATTAAGTGACTCTTTTAGCATTCTTAGATAGATTCCCTGACATTCAGTCTTTGCCATAATCAAGAATTAAAAAATTGTGCTTATCACTTACCTTTCTCATTTATTCAGTGCTCTCAAAACAGACTGTGTGTCCCATAGTCTTATATTTTATCTATTTAATGACAGTGGCAACTTGGTTCCCCCAAAGCTGTGCCTTGAATAGGTTTCATTCCCAGGGAGCCCTTCATCCCAGAGACCAGAGGCTGTGTTTAATTAGCTCTTTCACCACAGCATGCGGTGGGCTGCCAGCATCTTGTCCTTGAATACTAACGAGATTTCCGTTGACTTCAGCCCCAGCCTAAACATCAATCCCATATCTCACTCCTAACATCCACTTTCCCTAAGGTTCTTTTACATTAAACCCATTCTGAAGTACCATTTTCTATACAAGTGAGATTTTTAACTCAAAGGAATGTAAACTAAATCTGTCTCAATTAAGGGAAGAAATGAATTTATGGGAGCATTAATAGCTAGCTCACAGAATTATGGGAAACTTGGAGCACCAGGTTCAGAATAGGTGGGGTCCAAGGGAGGAGATAAGTTACCATAAAACATTCCATAGAAAAAGTTTAGTTTGGGGCATCACAGACTCTGTAGGCAGCTCTATTGCCTCTGTTCCAGGCTGCTGCTGGCCCTCTTTGAATTACACCTCCTCTATTCCTGGATGGGATCATGTGATTGCCAAGCTAAGACTTCATTCCTGTGCCCTACTTGCCTAGGCACAGAAAGAGAAACATCTGATCTCTTCATCCTTGTGATTTGTGAATCCCCGCTTCCCACCACGTTTTGACAGCATTGTGATTTCCCCCCAATAGGAAGAATGCAGATGCTTAATACTCTAACACTCTGACAATGGTCCCCATAGATAGGAATTACGCACTTTCATAGAACACTTTCAGAAGAATGAGGAGTTGAAATGTGACACTGCAATAAACAGAGGAGTGAATTAAGCCACGAGGAGTGAAGACAGGAACTGTAGACTAGTCTTTCAAGAAGTTATGTAGGAAATCTAGGAAAGTGGAAAATATTTAGAATAGCTAATACGAAAAGTGATAGTGAACCAGGGATGAACAAATGAACTACTTTCGGAATCGAGGACCACTTCCTATCTGACTGCCTAAAAAGCTGTTTAATAATGGTCCCTGCCAGTTGGGCCAATAGATTTTTTCATTTGGGGAAAAAATGTAGACTAGCTTCAGCTTCTGCAGCCTTATCAGCAGTCTTAATATGATTATACGTATAACAGATGTGTACATTTTTAGCCATACGCACTCATACATAAAATACTGAAATGCTCACTTTTTTGTAGTTAAGTAGAATAAAACATTGCAGAGGATCAAATGATCGTGACAGATCGTAAATGAGTACCAAATTCCAGTGTCTGTGGCTTTGCAGTATCCTTGATGGTAATTTAAGGGAACTAGAATTTAGCTACCCATTAAGAGCGCTGATCGGCCCTTAGAGTCACCTCGGTCTTCTGAGGTTTAGCCCCTTCCCACAAAATTTTCCACGTGTGTTTTGTAATAACACTATATCTGGCCACTGAGATCAGCTGCTGTAGCCTAATCTGCTACAGGAATCTTCCTAGAAGAAAAGGATGCTTTATCAGAGATGGTCACTCATCCTAGCCCACATCTCTCCTGCTTCTGATCTTCCATGGTTAAAAACATAACACACTGGAGGAAGATTGTGCTATATTTCAGGAATGCTCTGTGCTGCCACCAAGGGACAGTTCCATCTGTTATTTGCTCTCAGCTTTGCTTACTGATAAAACAGGAAGGACAGCTTGCTGATGGGTTTTTTGAAGCAAATAGCTCCTCTCTTTCCTGCAATTAATGTCTATAAATTATTTCTACAGTAGACAGTAGGTATGGTACCATGATTTCAAAATTAATTTCAATAAATTAAGGGCTGGCATTCATTACAAGAAGAGCTTGATTACAATTCAACTCATAGAATGCAGTGTTGTCCTCTACCTTTTGTGAGAATTGCTGCATGAAAATCAAACACTGTCATTAATTCTGGTGATTATCACCCCTACTTAAGAAGATCTTCAGATCATACGTTCAGTTGTAGAAATTTCATTTTATGATTACTACATAATAGAGGTTTAGCTGTTCATGGAAAACCAGATTTGGGACACTTCAAAATTTTAGAGACTAGGTTAATAGTCTTTTGGCTGCAGCAAAGGGAAAGGGATTGTAAGAAAAAGCACAGATTTCACTAAAGTCATAGGGTTTTCCTCAAGAATCATTCCATCCATACACCATTCTTAGAGTAGAGAAATAATTGCATATTTTCTGGCCTCTTTGCTATTTTAAAGAGGATTTCCACAGACTTAGAATATGAATCTCTTCTCTCTCTCTTTTTAATTTGAAAACATTCTTTTACCTGAACTCGTTGTAATATGTTGCCTTTATTTCTTTGGCTCAATATTTGTGGCTAAATTTGCTTGTGTTTTCTTTGTGGAATAATTATTTCCCCATGTTATACACTGGCATATATAACTCTAAGAAGAAGTGTCCATGAAATTTATATTAGGATTGTGACTCTTAAAAGTTTTTGACAATGAATTTTCCAAGCAACACCCATCAGTTTCAAGTACAAACAAGAAAAAGTCAAATCGTGATTTGTGAAGACTGAAGGCTGAGGCCAGAGGCTTTTCAAAGACTCTTAAAAGTCCAAGGAGGCAACCATCACTGCCTCCTTGTGTGAGATCAGTGGAGAAATAGAACTCCTGCAAGGAGGGAAGATCAAGGGAAGAACAGGAACACAGAGACTGCTGGTTGAAAAGGTAACACAGTCCTGTACCTGAATGCACCTTTGTACACGTGAATGATAGTGAAATGGAAGAAAGACTTACTGGAACACGGAGAAAGAAAAAGTCGAAAGCATTCCCCAGACCATCATCAAAATGCCTTTAGTAGCAGTAATTTTATAAAAATGCAGTTCGGGGGGCGGAGCCAAGATGGCGGACTAGGCAGACGCTACCTCGGATCCCTCTTACAACAAAGACACGGAAAAACAAGTGAATCGATCACATACATAACAATCTACGAACCCTGAACAACAAACACAGATTTAGAGACGGAGAACGAACTAATATGGGGAAGCAGCGATTGTTTCCAGAGCCTGGAGCCAGCGTACCAGTCAGGTATGGCACAAGCACAGAGACCTGCTCCACCCCCCTGAACTAACCCCGGGAGGGGGACCAGCCGGTTCCACAGGCGGCGTGGGACGCAGCCGGTAGGAGAAGTCCCCGGGAGGCAGTGACTGGTCTTGGAGCAGAAAGAGCAGCATCCGAGCCGGGGAACAGTCCCGCAGGGATTTGGACTGGACGCAGGTACGGCATAAACACAGAGAGTTGCTCCACCCCCCTGAACTAACCCCGGGAAGGGGACCAGCCGGGTCCCGCGGGTGGCGTGGGACGCAGCCGGTAGGAGAAATCCCCGGGAGGCAGCGACTGGTATTGAAGCGGGGAGAACAGCGTCCCAGCCGGGACACTCGGTCACAGCACAAGCATGGGGAGCTGCTCCACCCATCTGAACTAACCCCGGGAGGAGGCCCAACTAGTTCTCGGGGGCGGAATGGCCACGCGGCTGTAGGGACAAGAAGTCCCCGGGAGGCAGCGACTGATTTTGGAGTCGAGAGTGCACCGTCCCAGTAGGGGAGCCTTGACGCTGGCCGTGGGGCTGGGAGCGCAGGATCTGACCGTGACTCCAGCGGGCCAGACCCCCCGGGGGCAATCTCCACACAGCCAGCACACATAGGCGACATGCCCGCGGGAATCTCAGATATAATAGTCATTCCAAGCAAGACAAGCAACTCTGGCTATATTCTGAGGTGCTACTCTCCTATCTCTCTGTTCCCTCCCCCACCCTCCCCAGGCGGCTTCATTAACATCTGAATAGCCTGAGCCAGGGGGAGAATTCTGATAGGGATCTGACTGCAGTTTTTTTTTAGCGGATTTTCTGGAAAAACTAGTTTCCCAGTGATGGCTCGGAGACAACAATCCATATCAAACCACTTAAAGAAGCAGACCGGGACAGCTTCTCCAACCCCCCAAACAAAAGAATCAAAACCTTTCCCAAAAGAAGATACAATCTTGGAATTATCAGATACAGAATATAAAAAACTAATTTACAGAATGCTTAATGATATCACAAATGAAATTAGGATAACTGCAGAAAAAGCCAAGGAACACACTGATAAAACTGTTGAAGAACTCAAAAAGATTATTCAAGAACAGAGTGGAAAAATTAATAAGTTGCAAGAATCCATAGAGAGACAACATGTAGAAATCCAAAAGATTAACAATAAAATAACAGAATTAGACAACGCACTAGGAAGTCAGAGGAGCAGACTCAAGCAATTAGAATGCAGACTGGGACATCTGGAGGACCAGGGAATCAACACCAACATAGCTGAAAAAAAATCAGATAAAAGAATTTAAAAAAATGAAGAAACCCTAAGAATTATGTGGGACTCTATCAAGAAGGATAACCTGCGGGTGATTGGAGTCCCAGAACAGGGAGCGGGGACAGAAAACACAGAGAAAATAGTTGAAGAGCTCCTGACAGAAAACTTCCCTGACATCATGAAAGACGAAAGGATAGCTATCCAAGATGCTCATCGAACCCCATTTAAGATTGATACAAAAAGAAAAACACCAAGACATATTATCATCAAACTCACCAAAACCAAAGATAAACAGAAAATTTTAAAAGCAGCCAGGGAGAAAAGAAAGGTTTTCTTCAAGGGAGAATCAATAAGAATATGTTCTGACTACTCAGCAGAAACCATGCAGGCAAGAAGGGAATGGGACGACATATACAGAACACTGAAGGAGAAAAACTGCCAGCCAAGGATCATATATCCAGCAAAACTCTCTCTGAAATATGAAGGTGAAATTAAGATATTTACAGATAAACACAAGTTTAGAGAATTTGCAAAAACCAAACCAAAGCTACAAGAAATACTAAAGGATATTGTTTGGTCAGAGAACCAATAATATCAGATATCAGCACAACACAAGGTCACAAAACAGAACGTCCTGATATCAACTCAAATAGGGAAATCACAAAAACAAACAAATTAAGATTAATTAAAAAAAAAATACACATAACAGGGAATCATGGAAGTCAATAGGTAAAAGATCACAATAATCAAAAAGAGGGACTAAATACAGGAGGCATTGAACTGCCATATGGAGAGTGATACAAGGTGATATAGAACAATACAAGTTAGGTTTTTACTTAGAAAAATAGGGGTAAACAATAAGGTAACCACAAAAAGGTATAACAACTCTATAACTCAAGATAAAAACCAAGAAAAACGTAACGACTCAACTAACAAAAAGTCAAGCACTATGAAAATGAGGATCTCACAATTTACTAAGAAAAACGCCTCAGCACAAAAAAGTATGTGGAAAAATGAAATTGTCAACAACACACATAAAAAGGCATCAAAATGACAGCACTAAAAACTTATTATCTATAATTACCCTGAATGTAAATGGACTAAATGCACCAATAAAGAGACAGAGAGTCACAGACTGGATAAACAAACACGATCCATCTATATGCTGCCTACAAGAGACACACCTTAGACTTAGAGACACAAACAAACTAAAACGCAAAGGATGGAAAAAAGTATATCAAGCAAACAATAAGCAAAAAAGAAGAGGAGTAGCAATATTAATTTCTGACAAAATAGACTTTAGACTTAAATCCACCACAAAGGATAAAGAAGGACACTATATAATGATAAAAGGGACAATTGATCAGGAAGCCATAACCATATTAAATATTTACGCACCCAATGACAGGGCTGCAAGATACATAAATCAAATTTTAACAGAATTGAAAAGCGAGATAGATACCTCCACAATTATAGTAGGAGACTTCAACACACCACTTTCGGAGAAGGACAGGACATCCAGTAAGAAGCTCAACAGAGACACGGAAGATCTAATTACAACAATCAACCAACTTGACCTCATTGACTTATACAGAACTCTCCACCCAACTGCTGCAAAATACACTTTTTTTTCTAGCGCACATGGAACATTCTCTAGAATAGACCACATATTAGGTCATAAAACAAACCTTTGCAGAGTCCAAAACATCGAAATATTACAAAGCATCTTCTCAGACCTCAAGGCAATAAAACTAGAGATCAATAACAGAAAAACTAGGGAAAAGAAATCAAATACTTGGAAAATGAACAATACCCTCCTGAAAAAAGACTGGGTTATAGAAGACATCAAGGAGAGAATAAGGAACTTCATAGAAAGCAACGAGAATGAAAATACTTCCTATCAAAACCTCTGGGACACAGCAAAAGCAGTGCTCAGAGGCCAATTTATATCAATAAATGCACACATACAAAAAGAAGAGCCAAAATCAGAGAACTGTCCCTACAACTTGAACAAACAGAAAGTGAGCAACAAAAGAATCCATCAGGCACCAGAAGAAAACAAATAATAAAAATTAGAGCTGAACTAAATGAATTAGAGAACAGAAAAACAATCGAAAGAATTAACAAAGCCAAAAGCTGGTTCTTTGAAAAAATTAACAAAATTGATAAACCATTGGCCAGACTGACTAAAGAAATACAGGAAAGGAAACAAATAACCCGAATAAGAAATGAGAAGGACCACATTACAACAGAACCAAATGAAATTAAAAGAATCATTTCAGATTATTATGAAAAATTGTACTCTAACAAATTTGAAAACCTAGAAGAAATGGATGAATTCCTGGAAAAACACTACCTACCTAAACTAACACATTCAGAAGTAGAACAACTAAATAGACCCATAACCAAAAAAGAGATTGAAACGGTAATCAAAAAACTCCCACCAAAAAAAAGCCCTGGCCCGGACGGCTTCACTGCAGAGTTCTACCAAACTTTCAGAGAAGAGTTAACACCACTACTACTAAAGGTATTCCAAAGCATAGAAAATGACGGAATACTACCCAACTCATTCTATGAAGCCACCATCTCCCTGATACCAAAACCAGGTAAAGACATTACAAAAAAAGAAAATTATAGACCTATATCCCTCATGAATGTAGATGCAAAAATCCTCAACAAAATTCTAGACAATAGAATCCAACAACACATCAAAAAAATAATTCACCCTGATCAAGTGGGATTTATACCAGGTATGCAAGGCTGGTTTAATATCAGAAAAACCATTAATGTAATCCATCACATAAATAAAACAAAAGACAAAAACCACATGATCTTATCAATTGATGCAGAAAAGGCATTTGACAAAGTCCAACACCCATTCATGATAAAAACTCTTACCAAAATAGGAATTGAAGGAAAATTCCTCAACATAATAAAGGGCATCTATGCAAAGCCAACAGCCAATATCACTCTAAATGGAGAGAACCTGAAAGCATTCCCCTTGAGAACGGGAACCAGACAAGGATGCCCTTTATCACCACTCTTATTCAATATCGTGTTGGAAGTCTTAGCCAGGGCAATTAGGCTAGACAAAGAAATAAAAGGTATCCGGATTGGCAAGGAAGAAGTAAAGTTATCACTATTTGCAGATGACATGATTATATACACAGAAAACCCTAAGGAATCCTCCAGAAAACTACTGAAACTAATAGAAGAGTTTGGCAGAGTCTCAGGTTATAAAATAAACATACAAAAATCACTTGGATTCCTCTACATCAACAAAAAGAACACCGAAGAGGAAATAACCAAATCAATACCATTCACAGTAGCCCCCAAGAAGATAAGATACTTAGGAATAAATCTTACCAAGGATGTAAAAGACCTATACAAAGAAAACTACAAAGCTCTACTACAAGACATTCAAAAGGACATACTTAAGTGGAAAAACATACCTTGCTCATGGATAGGAAGACTTAACATAGTAAAAATGTCTATTCTACCAAAAGCCATCTATACATTTAACGCACTTCCAATCCAAATTCCAATGTCATATTTTAAGGGGATAGACAAACAAATGACCAATTTCATATGGAAGGGAAAGAAGCCCCGGATAAGCAAAGCACTACTGAAAAAGAAGAAGAAAGTGGGAGGCCTCACCTTACCTGACTTCAGAACCTATTATACAGCCACAGTAGTCAAAACAGCCTGGTATTGGTACAACAACAGACACATAGACCAATGGAACAGAATTGAGAACCCAGACATAGATCCATCCACGTATGAGCAGCTGATATTTGACAAAGGACCAGTGTCAATTAACTGGGGAAAAGATAGCCTTTTTAACAAATGGTGCTGGCATAACTGGATATCCATTTGCAAAAAAATGAAACAGGACCCATACCTCACACCATGCACAAAAACTAACTCCAAGTGGATCAAAGACCTAAACATAAAGACTAAAACGATAAAGATCATGGAAGAAAAAATTGGGACAACCCTAGGAGCCCTAATACAAGGTATAAACAGAATACAAAACATTACCAAAAATGATGAAGAGAAACCCGATAACTGGGAGCTCCTAAAAATCAAACACCTATGCTCATCTAAAGACTTCACCAAAAGAGTAAAAAGACCACCTGCAGACTGGGAAAGAATTTTCAGCTATGACATCTCCGACCAGCGCCTGATCTCTAAAATCTACATGATTCTGTCAAAACTCAACCACAAAAAGACAAACAACCCAATCAAGAAGTGGGCAAAGGATATGAACACACATTTCACTAAAGAAGATATTCAGGCAGCCAACAGATACATGAGAAAATGCTCTCGATCATTAGCCATTAGAGAAATGCAAATTAAAACTACGATGAGATTCCATCTCACACCAGCAAGGCTGGCATTAATCCAAAAAACACAAAATAATAAATGTTGGAGAGGCTGTGGAGAGATTGGAACTCTCATACACTGCTGGTGGGAATGTAAAATGGTACAACCACTTTGGAAATCTATCTGGCATTATCTTAAACAGTTAGAAATAGAACTACCATACAACCCAGAAATCCCACTCCTAGGAATATACCCTAGAGATACTAGAGCCTTCATACAAACAGATATATGCACGCCCATGTTTATTGCAGCTCTGTTTACAATAGCAAAAAGTTGGAAGCAACCAAGGTGTCCATCAACGGATGAATGGGTAAATAAATTGTGGTATATTCACACAATGGAATACTACGCATCGATAAAGAACAGTGACGAATCTCTGAAACATTTCATAACATGGAGGAACCTGGAAGGCATTATGCTGAGCGAAGTTAGTCAGAGGCAAAAGGACAAATATTGTATAAGACCACTATTATAAGGTCTTGAGAAATAGTAAACCTGAGAAGAACACATACTTTTGTGGTTACGAGGGGGGGAGGGAGGGAGGGTGGGAGAGGGTTTTTTATTGATTAATCAGTAGATAAGAACTGCTTTAGGTGAAGGGAAAGACAACACTCAATACATGGAAGGTCAGCTCAATTGGACTGGACCAAAAGCAGAGAAGTTTCCGGGATAAAATGAATGCTTCAAAGCTCAGCGGAGCAAGCGCGGGGGTCTGGGGAACATGGTTTGAGGGGACTTCTAAGTCAATTGGCAAAATAATTCTATTATGAAATCATTCTGCATCCCACTTTGAAATGTGGCGTCTGGGGTCTTAAATGCTAACAAGCGGCCATCTAAGATGCAGCAATTGGTCTCAACCCACCTGCAGCAAAGGAAAATGAAGAACACCAAGGCCACACGACAACTAAGAGCCCAAGAGACAGAAAGGGCCACATGAACCAGAGACCTACATCATCCTGAGACCAGAAGAACTAGTTGGTGCCCGGCCACAATCGATGACTGCCCTGACAGGGAGCACAGCAGAGGACCCCTGAGGGAGCAGGAGATCAGTGGGATGCAGACCCCAAATTCTCATAAAAAGACCAAACTTAATGGTCTGACTGAGACTGGAGGAATCCCGGCGGCCATGCTCCCCAGACCTTCTGTTGACACAGGACAGGAACCATCCCCGAAGACAACTCATCAGAAATGAAAGGGACTGGTCAGCGGGTGGGAGAGAGACGCTGATGAAGAGTGAGCTAATTATATCAGGTGGACACTTGAGATTGTTTTGGCAACTCTTGTCTGGAGGGGGGATGGGAGGATAGAGAGAGAGAGAAGCCAGCAAAATTGTCATGAAAGGAGAGACTGAAAGGGCTGACTCAAGAGGGGGAGAGCAAGTGGGAGTAGGGAGTGAGATATATGTAAACTTATATGTGACAGACTGATTGGATTTGTAAACGTTCACTTGAAGCTTAATAAAAGTTATTAAAAAAAAATGCAGTTCAGTGGTATGACTGTTTCATTTTATTCCATGATAACCCATAGAAGGCAGGATCTTTATTGCTTGTGCTCATGACAACATGGAAGTAAACTACGAAGCATGGCAGAGATATGAAAACAAAGACTAAATTCACAATACACAATTTATTAAATTTTGCAAGATCAACTTAGTGGAATTTGAATTACAGAATACTTTGTCAACTTCATCATTCCATGAAAGGTTGACCAAAATTCCTTTAATATGAGACCACACACATAAACAAAAAGTGGAAAGGATTATAATAAAATATCTAGGGAAGTTTCAGTTATGATAAAACTTGTTTCATTCACTTTTTTTTTTTTTTTTTAACCTGTCTAGGCATCCGGCTATTCTCAGCACATTGAAGTGGTAGTCAAAATAGTACAGATTAAATGAAGTTATCAAAAACCAATAGAACACAATTATGAAGACACAAGGCTAGGTGCAAATAGTTTTTTGTTTGTTTTAAAGACCTTTTGGTAGGATTAAAAGAAATAAGGTTCCTGTCATACAGTGAACAAAACATACCAACAAGATAATGCTATTGTCAAAAAGAACAAGAACATTACTGACCTGTATGTGATGAATAAGAACTATGAAATAACTTTTCTACTGAATATAGTCATCTCGCTTTGAGGAAATTTAGATAAGTCAGAAGCAACTGGAATGATTATACATTTGGTAAAACTCTATGGTCCGTTTATATTCCTCAAGTCATCAGGGAGATGGAAATATTCCCAGAGGTCAGAGGACAGGACAGATTAGGACGTAAGATAATTTTTTAAAAAGGAATAGGGTTCATTGAGCCCAGAGGTGAGCCTACCATGTAACAGACTTCAGCATGTTAAAGACAAGAAATTGTAGCTCTGTGTTTTCATAATTTCTAAGAACATGCAATTTAAAATTTTGAGAATGTAATATGAGAGACCGAAGTTAAATCTAGAGAAACCCAAGTACAGAAACTGAAAGACTCTAGCTTTTCTTCCGAGGTCTTCATAAACAAATGGACTGTCATCTGCTTCAAACAGCTAATACCATCCTTCTTATAGGCCCATCCATCCTGATCAGCCCTATGGTGATTCCCTGGGATACAGTTTAGAAAATAAATTAGTACATTTAGTAAATGGACCAAAGAGCAAGCCGGTGCCTTCTGCTCCAGACTTGGTTGCTGTGATTACTCTTGCACTTAACAATTCAACTTTAGGGGAAAAATTATTTTTTCCTTTAAAGGAAATTAATTGCTTGTTTGTAGAGAAGTAAAACAATCGAGGCACACATTGTGTTATTTTCCTGTAAAGACGGCTAGCCTCTATGAGCACCTAGGAAGACCTAATCACTGGTTGCTAATAACGAGTAGCTTTCTTTTGATACGGAATTTAAGAGTCTTTAACGCTTTCTTTTAGAATTTTCTGTTTTATAATGAAATGATAAAGAAAAAATGGGCAGCCCAAGGCTAGAATTCAGGAGAAAGACAAAGCTTTTAAATAAAAACCACATGGCATATGCCTACAAAGGAACAAAATTGTTTAAGCATTAAAACTACCTATCGTTCAAGTGGTATTTTTCTTCAAAGTCTTCTCTGCAAGGAGCTCTTATCCCAATCATAATTTTTTTTCTAAATATTTTTGAAAACATCCCTTTTGGAATTCCCTTTATACACATTTTCAATCGTACAAGAATCAGGCATTTCAGGTTTGCAATAATCCCACCTAGTAGCTGAAATCTTGTTGCCTTCCTCAAAATATCAAAATTAATATTCTTTAAGCACAATATTTGCAGCCCCCTCATCTAATTGACAGAGCTATTTAATTAATGGCAGCAGGAAAAAAGGAAAAAAAAAATCATAGCTAGAGCTATTCATTTAAATCCAGGTTCATGGCCCTTGAAATTTTGCATCATAGTGTATTAAGGAGACCATATGAGTGGTCATGAACCAACCCACTAATCCACTCCTATTTAGCTATTGATTTGATTACATGAGGTTACACTGTATTACCAGATAAACATTTAGGAAGGAAAGATACCTACACAGGCCAGCTGAAATTCACAAACTAGTTAATATATTTGGTCCTCAATTGCCATTTTAAACCAACTCAATACTAGTGTACGTTCTGACTCCATCTTGGGACAATTACTAACTCCTGGCATAGTGGCTTGCAATCCAAAGAATGACCATGATTCTCCATTTAGGAAGGCTGAAGTATGAGTGTCAAAACTCCTTAAATTGTATTCTCTAAACTAAGCAAATTCTCTCCTGTCACTATGAATAAAGTCCCCCCCTCTTATAAAATTGTTAAAATGTTGGACGGTGGAGTAGAGTGGCATGGCAGATATTTTTAAGGAAATGTAATAGCAATTATCTATGGTACATAATGAGATGTAAGGACCTGATGCCTGTCTTGTAAACATTTTTTAAAATAAAATGGCAATATACAGTATAATAACCCCTCCCCAAGGGCAAAAAAAAAAAAAACAAAAAACCCATTGCCATCGAGTCAATTCTGACTCATAGGGACCCTATAGGACAGAGTAGAACTGCCTCATAGGGTTTCCAAGAAGCACCTGGTGGATTTGAACAGCTGACCTTTTGATTAGCAGCCGTAGCCCTTAACCACTATGCTACCAGGGTTTCCTCTCCAAGGGTATGATTGCATTATTGTTTTCAGTACAATCTTTTGCCTTGGAAGGGATGGGGCAAATATGACTTTGTAGGCTAATTGTATATATTAGTTTCTAGAGTGTGGTGTATTGATAAGCTAAAAATAGTCACCATTTATAAAGAATTTACAACCCAAACACTATGCTTTCCCACTCATTGCTGCCCAGTTCTATAGAGACCTTATAGGACAGAGTAGAACTGCCCCATAGGATTTTCAAAGAGCGGCTGGTGGATTTGAACTGCCAACCTTTTGGTTAGCAGCCAACTCTTAACCACTGTGTCACCAGGCCCCTAACACTATGCTTAGAAGTTATGTAATCCTCATTACAGGTCTGTAAAGGAGGCATTGCCAGCCCCGTTTTAAAGATAAGTAAGTTGAAGTTCAAAGAGATTAAATAACTTGTTTGCAGTTACAACTCTAAGAAACGGTAGAACTAAGATTTAAACCCAGGTCTAACCTCAAAATCTGCATTTTATTCACAATAAGAATGCATCTAATTTTGCATCTTTGATCAACAATCAATCCTTCTGAGGATTTCAATCCGAATCATCCTAACAGTTGAGATTTCAGTAAGAAAAAAATCTCATTCTCTAGGAGCTGAAATGCATTAACTGTTTTATATTACAATACTTGTTAGCTAAAGAAACACAATTTAAACAATATTTAAACCTAAGATTAAGCTTCATGTTTATCTATTTCTCATTTTGAAAAGGTTTAGAAAGCTTATTTCTCTGCTGGATTACCACCAGAACAGCATAGAATATGCCTCGATTCCACTGTCCAGTTTTAAATGGCCAGAGGACAAAAGCTGCTTTCATGTCATTTCTAAACAGAAGCTGAGAGGTCAAAAAATCACTGGAGAGATTCGCTCTGTGAGGTTTTTCAGTTCAATTTTATTTTCCCTTGAGGTTCAAACAAACTTCAGATAATCATCTTGAACTTGGTGATGAACCAAACTCAGGTTCAGACTATGTCTTCTCAGAGGTCAGCCCTTCCATTTAGAATAAGGCACGGCCTAAAGCGATGAGTCAAATGGGGTCAGATGTTCGATACTTGGCAAAAGCCTCAGCTGTCGTACTGAAACAATGTTGACAAGATGGCAGGCTTTAAAGTAAATCCCCCGTGGAGGCTATTGATATCATTCTCACTTTCCCTTCTGTCTCCTATCCAGCCTTGCTGCGTTCTGCAGGGCGTGCCGATCATGCCCAGCATTTACTAGGAACTGCAAGGACTGTACGACACGCAGGTATTTATTCCAGCAATAGAAGCCTGTCCTGAGCATAAGGAGACCTCCTTGGCTCCCCAGCACAAGATAAGGCACCCTGACACACCTATGCTGAAGCAGTCGGAGGCAGCCAAAGCGGCCACTATCCACACTCAACAACAGTTAATCCTGCTGAGTCAATTTTATTTAATAAAATGAGCTGAGGCCCGTGAATTCTTCTCTTAAACAATACATGCTCTGAGGATGTTGGTTAATTTCGGTTAGGCAACATCAGTGCATGTTTCTGGTAAACAAAATATTGGCTTACCAAGGTGAGTTAAACATCATATTAGGGTTGTTGTTGTTAGGTGCTGTCCAGTCAGTTCAAATTTATAGTAACCCAGTCAAATGATATTAGGGTTAGAGATACAGATTCACTATTAGGGTGGGTACCACTTCTCTGCAATAAACTAATCTGAATTGTTTCAAGTACAGCTTAGAAGTTTAGTCCAACTCGTTATGACACTTAAGCTTTGGATTTCATGATCACTCAATGTGGATGTGCCATAATCAATTATATTAGTTCACTGACTATTTTATAGAGAGCTATCAATAATTGGGGGAAGCCCTGGTGGCTTAATGGTTAAGTACTACGACTGCTAACCAAAAGGTCAGCAGTTCGAATCTGCCAGGTGCTCCTTGGAAACTCTATGGGGCAGTTCTACTCTGACCTATAGGGTCGCTATGAGTTGGAATAGACTCGACGGCACTGGGTTTGGTTTTGGTTTGGATCAATAATTGGAAGCCTTGCAGATGTAAAATGTATCTATAGAAAAATAATGTAATGTCATTACAAATTATTTAATATCAAGGGGAGGAATTTTAAATGGTTCACATTATCCTTGCTTTTAGAGTCTTCATAATATATAAAGGCCTGCTCACGTATCTTTCAGATATTAAATTCTGAAGTTGGTATATAGTAACTCAATAATGTAATATAGGGTGACCTAGTCCACCAGAATGCCCAGGTGACTTAGACTGGGTTCTCTAGGGAAGCAAAACCAATAAAGTGTATAAATATATATAAATAGAGGTTTATATCAAGGAAATGATTCACGTGGTTGTAGAGACTGGAACATCCCAAATCTGTGGGTCAGGCTGGAGGCTTCTACTGATTCACGTAGCCACAGGGGCTGCTGAACCTAAGATCAGCAGGTCAGAAAGTAGGGCGGTTCCTCACAGGCTGCAAAGATCAATGAATCCTAAGATCATCTGGCAAGACTGCAGGTAAGCTGCCAGCTCAAGTCCCAAGAACCAGAGGTCAGACGAACAAGAGCCAGGTGTAGGATCCAGAGTGAGTGAAAGCCACAAGCCTTGCCACAATGTCCACTTATATTCAATGCAGGTCACATACCCAAGGAAACTTTCTTTCAACTGATTGGCTACTCACAACAGATCCCATCATGCGGGTGACCGAAATATCATACGACTGCCAAACCGCTGAGAATCATGGCCCAGCCAAGTTGATGCACAATCTTAACCATTGCGTTCCATCCCTTGTCAACTTGGCGCCTGTACACATCTCCTTAAACCATACATAATCTCTAAATAAAGACAATTATAAAGTTATACTTGTGCCTAACATGATACATGATACAACATGATACAATGAACACGCGTACACCGAAAAGGTACTAGCCCTGTTTACATCTTATATTTTATAAGTGAAGAAAACAAAAATATTTGATGCACACATATAAAGCAGAAATATTCATAGTAATTACAGTCCTCATTTCTGCAACTGGTCATGTGGTCATAACTAGTATTTAGAACTGTCTTCTTCCACCACCAATTTCGTATTTCCTTTGCCCTCAGCAAGCACCTCAGCTGATTGTGGCTCTTTGCCTGGTGGGGTGACCCAAACCTTCATTCCTGAAGTGTCTGGGCCATTAGTAGTCATGCTGGAATTGGGTTGCTGTGGTTTTTCATTGACTTTAATCACAGGGCATGGTAGTAGTAAGAGATGCCCTAATGGATCTTCCGCATTCCAGATATACTCTTCTTTACCTCCGTTATGTAATGTCAATCTGATTTCCTCTCGTTAATCAGGATGAATCACACCAGTCAGTATGGTAACTCCCTTCTTTGCCTGTTGATCCAGAGGTGTAAGGAGCCCAAAATGGCCAGGTGGCATTCTTATCTTCCAGTCCAATAGAATCAGTGATCTATCTCCAAGTGGGAGCATTCCTCGCTTTGGAACTAAGACCTCCAGACCTGCAGAGCATAAGGTCAAGGGGATCCAACCCAAAACCCACTGCTGTTGAGTCAATTCTGACTCATAGTGACCCTATAGGACAGAGTAGAATTGCCCCATAGAGTTTCCAAGGAGCGCCTGGCAGATTTGAACTGCCAACCTCTTAAGTTAGCAGCTGTAGCACTTAACCACTATGCCACCAGGGTTTCCAGTCAAGGGACAGGAAGCAAAAATCTTGCAAGTGTGCCACTAGAGGTATAGTGAGTGGTGCCACTCCCATTTCCACCCCTTGAATCTTGAACCAATGAATCCTGGCTATAGGAGAAACAGCACCATATGTTGGATGCTGGTTTAGAGCATATATAGCCTCCTGGAGAACATTGCCCCACCTAGCTGGCACCGTAATTGTGTCTTTAGAAGGCCATTCCATCATTCTATCAAGCCAGCTGCCTCAGGATGATGGAGAACATGGTAAGACCAGTGAAATCCATGAACATGGGTCCATTGCTGCACTTCATTTGCTGTGAAGTGAGTCCCTTGATCTGAGGCAATGCTGTGTGGGATAATATGGCAGTGGATAAGATATTCTGTAAGTCCACAGATGTTAGTTTTGGCAGAAGCACTGCAGGCAGGGAAGGCAAATCCATGTCCAGAGTAAGAGTCTGTTCCAGTATGAACAAAAAGCTAACCTTTCCATGATGGAAGCAGTCCCACCAGGTTGCTGGCTGATCACCTTGAGGGATGGTACTGTATCGAGGACCCAGAAGTGGTCTCTGCTGCTAGCAGATTGGACACTCAGCAGTGGCTGTAGACAAGTCGGCCTTGGTGAGTGGAAGTCCATGTTGCCGAGCCCATGTATAACCTTCATTCCTGCCACCATGGCCACTTTGTTCATGAGCCCCTTGAGCAATGACAGGAGAAAGAGGATGAGTGTTTTCCACAGAATGAGTCATCCTATTCACTTGATTGTTCAAACCCTCCCCTGCTGAGCTCACCCTTTGGTGAGCTTTCACATGAGACAAAAATATCTTCACTTCTTTGGCCCATTCAGAGAGGTCTATCCACATACCTTTTCGCCATAAATCCTTGTCTCCAATTTTCCAATCGTGTTTCTTCAAAGTCCCTGAGCATCCAGCCAAACCATTGGCCATAGCCCATGAATCAGTATACAGTCTCACTTCTGGCCATTTCTCCTTCCAAGCAAAGTGAATAACCAGGTGCATTGCTTGAAATTCTGCTCACTGGGAGGATTTGCCTTCACCACTGTCCTTCCGGGAGGTCCCAGAAGGGGTTGTAGTGCTGCTGCTGTCCACTTTTGAGTGGTGACTGCATATTGTGCAGAACCATCTGTAAACCAGGCACGAGTTTTCTATTCTTCAGTCAACTGGTCATAAGGAACTCCCCATGAGGCCATAGGTGCACACTGGGAGATGGAAGGTAATGTGACAGTAGGGGACATCATGGGCATTTGGGCCACTTCCTCATGCAACTTGTGCCTTCAGGCCCTGCTCTGGCCAGAGCTGGTATATACCACTTCCATTTAATGATGGAGTGCTGCTATGCATGTCCAACTTTGTGACTCTCTGGATCAGACAACACCCAATTTATGATGGGAAACTCAGGCCACATGGTGACTTGGTGTCCCAAGGTTAAGCATTCATTGTCTACTAAGGCCCAGTAATGAGCCAAAATCTGTTTCTCAAAAGGACAGTAGTTATCTGCAGAGGATGGCAGGGCTTCTCCTGATTCATGTACCACAGGGGCTGGCAAACCAAAGATTGGCAGGTCAAAGCGCAAAGCTATGGCTCACATGTAAACAGCTAGCTCAGTCCCAAGAGCTGGAGGTCAGAAAAACAGGAGCCAGGTGCAAGATCCAGAATGAGCAAAAGCCAGGAGCCTTGCCAGAATGTCCATTTATATTCAAAGCAGACCACATACCCAAGGAAACCCGCTTTCAACTGATCGGCCACTCGCAGCAGGTCCCATTGTGGGAGTGATCACTACATCATACAACTATGAAACCACTGACAATCATGGCCCAGACGCACAATCTTAACCATCACACCAAGTGAATGGTTTTATTACAATCGAAAGTTCAGAACCTCCTAAAGTAATCAAGAAAACATTGAGAAAAGCTTTCTTAGAACAACCCCATCCTTAGGCTAAGCATCTTTTCAGTGCTCTCAGAATATTAAAGCTATGGCTCATTAAAGAACTAGATGGTGAAGGGTCAAAATTTCACTTAATTTCAGGATCATTATTATTGTTATCGTCAGGGTTATTGCGCCATCATCATCTTCAGCATCATCCCTCAGAATTATATCGCACCGTATAAGGTTTTATTGCAATACTCCATCACTTAGTACTTGCAAGCAACCATCTACAAGAAGCTGTTTCACCTATACAATTCCCTCACAGAACATATTTTAACATTTTGGAGGCAATCGGTTATGTCTGTTATTACTTTTTCACTACTCAAGTGTCTAACAAAGGGACATGTTAATAGCGAACACTCTGAAAATTACTAGTTAACAAAACTAGAAATGAAACCAACACCCTTAACTACAGCTCCCTGTGGCAAAAATGTCAAGAGCCAAGAAAGGGGAGACAAACTGCACATGAACTGCAGGATGCTACGGCCTCGGGTGACCTCCCTGCAGCTTTCGATGCTAATGATCTCATTCTCCTTCCACCCGCTTTGTTTTATATATCACTGCTCTCTTAGCTCTTTGAAGCGTCCTTGTAAGTGCCATTTTCTGGCTTTGCCAACCCCCCGCGTATTCTCTTGCTTCTGAGTATTTGCTCATGATAGTCCTTTCTTTCTTCCTCTCTGTTTGAGTTTCTCATCTTCCAAGACTCATCTCAGATATCACCTCCTTTCTAAAGGCTTTCCTGGCCATCCAGGACGGGATTAGTTGTTCCCTCCTCTTGTTTTTTTCTTTTTGAAAATATATATGATTTTAAAAATAAGTGATGAATTCACATGGTTCAAAAAGCAAGATTATAGACAGACGTACAGTGAAAAAGTCTCTGCTGCACCATTGTTTGCTGGCACTTGGTGTCCTTTCCCTTGGGTAGATTCTTGCAGTTTCAAAGATATGTATGCATACATAAATGAATACAAGCATATTTTTTTTTCTGTTTTTACACAAATGCTGGCATACCAGTATGTTTTGCATATTGCTTTTTTTCACTTACTGGTGTGGTTTGGAGGTAGTTTTTGTTGGTGAATATGAAGCTTCATATAGCTTCATAGCATCTACTGCTGGTTTATATGGTAAAGTACTTAATCAGTCTCATACTGATGGAACTTTATGAGCAAAAATAATTAATACATGCCATTTGGTAAATAGGTATTAGTATACCTACAGAGGAAACCTTGGGGTGTAGGGGTTAAGAACTGCATCTGCTAACCAAGAGGTCAGCAGTTCAAATCTACCAGGTGCTTCCTGGAAACCCTATGGGGTAGTTCTACTCTAATAGGGTCATTACGAGTCAGAATTGACTGGACAGCACCAGGTTTGGTTTTTTGGTTTGATACCTACAGAGAGAGTTCCTGAGGGGTGCAAATGGATAAACACTCAACTACTAGCTGAGAGGTTGGCAGTTTGAACCCACCCAGAGGCACCATGGAAGACAGGCCTGGTGATTTGCTTCCAAAAAGTCACAGCCTTGAAAACCCTGTGGAGAACAGTTCTATTCTGACACACAAGGGATTGCCATGAGTTGGAATCAACTCAAGGACAACTAACAACAACGATATGGGAGACCATTAGTTGGTGCAAATGGTTTGCACTGGACAAGTACCGTGGAAGAAAGACCTGACCATCATCTGCCATTGACATTACGGCTGAGAAAACCCTATGGGGCCATCCTACTCTGTAATACTTGGAGTTCCCATGAGTCAGAATTGACTTAAAGGCAACAATTTTTTGTTTTGTTTTAATACCTACAGAATGAATTGGACTTGTTCTATCAGAGGGTATGAAACTGACTTTTCAATGGTTCTCCCATAACTATTGTTATCAATTATACTTTGCAAGCAATATGTGAAGTGCTTCTTTCATCCACATTCCTAGTAACACAGTGTTTTAAAATTTATGGATCTTTTTCAATCTGAAGAGATAAGATGTTATTTCAGTATAATTTTAAGTTGTATTTCTTTTTTAAGATTAAGTTTGAGCATTTTTGAAATATTTTTAAGGGTTGTGAATATCTGTTTTTTTAATGAACTATGTTTATCTCATTTTCCCATTTTTCTTCTGGGTAATTAATCGCATTCATTTATAGAAGCTCTTTACATTTTACGGGCCAGGGACATTAGGTCTTTTTTGTTGTCGTCGTTATATGAGTTGTAAATTTTTTTCTAATTTTCTGTTTCCCTTTTGACTCTGTTTATAGTAGCCCTCCTCATTTTCTGTGTGCCCACTAACTATTCACTTATTATACCACTTAGCACATTGTGACATAATTGTTCTATATTTGGGCTTTGAGGACCTAAAGAGCAAATACCATTTTTTATTCAACTTTTTATGTCTCTTGCCCATAGCACAATGTCAGGCACCTAAAATTCAGCAATAAATTTTATTTGAATGTTTTCTTGTTTTATTCATTTATTTTTTTTGAGCTTAAAATGGTGTTAAATTGGAATGATTAAATAGGTGTTGGCTACATTTAACAGCATGATTTTGTTTTGTTCTTGCTTTGCCTTTTCCTATCCTACTGATACTTAACAATAACAAGTAGAAATCATTCAGCAGATTTTTTTTTTAATTGGGGTACAATTCAAAAGATGTCATGCATAAACAAGAAAAGATGGCGTGCATACGTGTGTGTGTGTGTCTGTGTGTATGTGTATGGGGTGAACGTGGAACGTGCAAGATCATACCCATTTATGGGCCTAAGTTTCTTTTTCAGTCTGTAAAGTAAAGAAGTACCAGAGTCAAACCAAAACAAAACCAAACCCACTGCCATCAAGTCAATTCTGACTCATAAGGACCTTGTAGGACAGAGTAGAAGTGCTTCATAGGGTTTCCAAAGCTGTAAATTTTTCTGGAAGCAGAATGCCACATCTCTCTCCCTCAGAGTGGCTGGTGGGTTGGAACTGCTGTCCTTCTGGTTAGCAGTCAAGCGCTTTAACCACTGCACCATCAGGGCTCCCACCAAAGTAAAGCCTCCTAGACTATACTGAAGATTTTGTGCCAAGATCCCTAGTCCCAGAAAGCTATTTAGAAATGATAGCTTTGAAATAAATCAACAGAAAATTAAAGGAAATAAGAGACCTGCCTTTCAGTGAACCCAACATCATTCAGCACTACTTCTGTGTGTTCTTTATTTTCGTCCTTGCATATCTTAGGTACAGATTTTAAGATGTCTTTTCATTAGAAGACAGTGAAATAAAGTGAAAATTTAATTTTCTAGCACTTCAGTCACTTATTCTCTTGCTATTGCTTTTCAAGTAGTTTAATGAAAGCACCGTGACTCCTGAGCATGGCTTTAAAGCAAAGGCTATTATACGTGGTCAGTTGGGGTAGAAGGAAGGTGTGGAGTTTCACACACATATTTCCAGAATTTTCTGTTTGGTTCAGACCTTGGTGAGGAGCCACAGTGGACCAGGCTTTGTTTGGTTTTAAGGACTCCATGCCAGGATGCAACTGCATAAGAACAATTTACCCTTGCTTATCTTTTTTTTTTTTTTTGCCTTTGATGACTGCAAAAAAAATAAAGATTTCCTAGGCTGCTTAATAGCACTCAAACGTGCCAGGGCAAAGACCCCTTTTCTAGAAAATGAAATAAAACGTATGAAAGGAAGCTAAGAACTCTTGTCAAAATTATTCCACTGTGAAATTAGTTACATTCCACAAGAAAATATAATCATGCCAAGGGTTTCTTTCTTCAGTGACTCTCACATAAACTGCAAAAGAAAAAAAAAATCTGGTGTTCAGCTTCATAAGCTGTCAGTGCCATTGGCTACCTAACCCCATTCATATTTGATTATTTTCAGTTCACTGCAATTTCTATACAGCCCCGGTGGATATTTCCTTGGTTCACTGAATAAAACATTCCCATCAGTCTGTGATTGCATTGCCACTGTCCCTGATATAATTAACTCAGCAACAGATTAAAAAATACTACTTAAATAACTGGTGTAGAATTCACTTCCAAGCAGAATACACATAGAAAAGATTATCCAACCGAGAGCTGCCAAATGTACTGTAAACTGGAAGGGCTTCAACATCCCTTAAACGCTCAGCTAGGAGCTAACTGAACCACAGCTCTGCTGTCAGCAAAGCATGAAACTCTGAGCTTGGTTTCGGATTACATCCGGTGGCTCCCAGTTAAAACTAAAGACTTCCACAGGGTAAATTTACACTTTCATTTTTACTGGTATTGTCTACTTTTGATTCCATAAGCAATACGTATCCTTCTTAAGTACGCTTGGGCCCTTTATGAACATGGCATTATGAAAGGCGCTGTGGTATAACAAACTTCCCCAGCTTTCATCATCATCATCCTCTTCTCTACAGAGCCCTTCTCATAAGCACACAGCTGTGAATACCACTATGCAAAGAAAATCTAATAAAGTCCATCTTTTACCCAATAAGAATGTATCCTGAAACACACACACACACACACACACACAAGTGCCCACAGAGAGTGAGCTAAACGCAAGCATCCAACCCTGCTTAAAATCTCCCAAGAAGCTCTGGTGATGCAAAGGACAAAAGCCCCGCTGCTAACCAGAAGGTTGGCAGCTGGAACCCTCCAGCCACCAGCCGCTCCTCCTCGAGGGAAAGAGGAGGCAGCCTGCCACCGTAAAGACTACAGCCTGGGGACCCTGCGGGCCAGTTCTGCTCGAGGGAAAGAGGAGGCAGCCTGCCACCGTAAAGACTACAGCCTGGGGACCCTGCGGGCCAGTTCTGCTCGAGGGAAAGAGGAGGCAGCCTGCCACCGTAAAGACTACAGCCTGGGGACCCTGCGGGCCAGTTCTGCTCTGTCCCATAGGGCTGCCATGAGTTGGAATCAACTGGACGGCGACTGCAACGGGTAAAATCGCCCACTGGATTTTCACTTCTTATCAAATCAAATACAATTTCCTCAGTCTGTCATCCAAAGATGGTCCCTAGTTGGTGCAAGCAGTTTGCGACTGGCTGCTAAACTAAAAGTTGGGAGTTCAAACTCATCCAGTGTCACCGAAGCAAAAAACCCTGACAATCTGCTTTTGTAAAGATTACAGCCTAGAAAACCTTATGGAGCACTTCTGCCCTGTAATGCATCAGGTCAAAATAAGTTGGAATCAGCTGGACAACAACAGGATAATACAGGTCATTCAAAGACTTCCACAATACAAGCCTAGATTCCCTTTCAGCCTGTGTCCAACCAATCTCCCGAGTGTGCCTCTTATTCCCAGAAAGCTAGATTACTCAGTTTCCTTGTCATATGAGGTTTTCCTATTGTCTGACCTTGCCCCTTAGATAAGCAAAGAATGAGGGCACTGCAGCCAACTGAGTGAGGGTGTTAGATGCCTGGTGCTAGGGAAGGTGGGGAAGGAGCATCCTTTGTGATCTTATCAACAGGCAGACATTGTGAGACTAAGGGAGTTATCTGACAAACAGTCTCTTACAGAGTTGCTGATGGAAAAAGTCATACAGGCCACTCAAATAAGTTGTCAATTTAAATGAACTCTACAGAAATGAAGATTCTATAATAAAACAGAAAAAGGACAGGAGACGTGTTTCAAAGTAGAGGGTGTAGGATGCAGTCCACAGTTGTATATACGACAAAAGAGATGAAATGACTTTTCCTCTAGTGGTTGCTTCTCTGGTGTGACCTGGGGCACAGAGTTAAGAACGTCAATGGAACTGGACACCCATCTTCTCTGCTTAAAATCACTGGGTTCTTTCTGCATGGAACACCTTCCTCCACTGGTTCAAATCATAACCACTCTTCAAGCCTAATCCCCAATGCCACATCTTCCATGAAACTTGTTCTGATCCTTTCAAAGGAGGCCACCTTTCTGTCTTCTGCAATGTCTTCTGCAGCCCATTGGGCTTTATTGGTGCTTAATTATGGCCTAAACTCAATAGATTGTATATTAGAGTCTTTGGTTTATTTATATTCTCCATTTACTATATTATATGCACTGTATCTCATGGGTTTGCTTTTCTTCTTAATATCAACTGTATATAACAATTACAAACCCTGACACATAATTGTCGTTCAATAAATATTGTTAACCTTATTTTAACTAACATCTGAATGGAGTGTAAATATTTCCCGTAATCTATGGGACAGGGAAGAAGTATCAATGAGTATTTCTCTGGAAACTCACCTTCCCACAAGGCCAGTACCTTGGCATTCCTCCAATCAGTTTCACAAAGATACCTGTAACTAGCGACTTTCAGCTTATACTGAATATTTACTTACAAATCTTGATGAGCCTAGTCAACCAATCTGGTAATTTTTCAGAATACGGTTATTCACTATTTTCTCAAAGCACTTGATAGATGCTGACTAAATGTTACCAAGCAAGTTTAGAAAGCTTTGTTTTAATGTTCTCTTCAGTTTTTCTTGGCAGAGCCAGATCGTCTCATTCCACCTAAAAGTCGGATGTCAAGACAAGTTTAGGTTAAGTTTTGCTTAAAGTTCAGTTTGCTTTTTTACTTAAACTGACAACCCTCTCTCACTATAATGTATCCCCTTGTTGTTTATATCATTTTGGAACCACATATTCTAAATTCATATTTCATATAAAAAGCAAAGATATCACTTTGAGGACTAAAGTGCTCCTGGCTCAAGCTATGAATTTTTCAGTTGCCTCATATTGTTGCAAAAGCTGGACAATAGGAAGACCAAAGAAGAACTGATGCATTTAAATTATGGTCCTGGCCAAGAGTATTGAATATACCACGGGCTGCCAGAAGAATTCATCTCTCTTGGAAGAAGTACAGCCAGAATGCTCCTTAGAAGGGAGAATGGCGAGACTTCCTCTCACATATTTTTGACATGTTACCAGGAGGGTCCAGTCACTGGAGAAGGACATCATGCTTGGTAAAGTAGAGGGGCAGTGAAAAAGCTGCAACAGTGAGCTCAAAACATAGCACTGATTGTGGGCGTGGCACAGGACCGGACAGTATTTCATGTTGTTCGTAGAGTCTCTATGAGTCAGAATCGACTGGACAGCATCTAACACCACCACCACCAACATTTCATATAAACTCATAGTAGGATGAGCAAGAAAAATCTTACAGTATCAAGTAAAGAGTATTACAAAACACTCTTTGAATGTTCTCTGTGTTAGCTGCTAAGAAGATAGAGGTCAAATTTTCAGCCCAGAGATAGCAAAGTCTATTGGACATTATGAGGTCTGCTTTATGATCAAGCACAGCATCTTTATTTTTCCTACTTTATTTTTTCATTTCTCCAATTTTCTTACTCTTCCAAAGGCTTGGTATCTTATAAGTCCCTGTAAGTGCTTTTTTATTTTAACAATGCAGGGTATAAATAATAAGCACATAAAATCAAAGCGATCCACTCTCTTTTACACTGTAATGTCCTGTATTTAAATACTTTGCATAGAAGTATATTATTAAATAAAAAATAAATGACCATTTTGGCACACTTTCTTGAAAGTAGAATGATTTCAAACCTAGTTAGAGGGTTCGAGAAATACATTTAATCTCCTAATTTGCTCCTTAAGCTGAGGCAAGCCATTTACTCATTTTTATCTCTCACTTTCTCCCATAAAAAGGGTAAGATAAATGAAACTATCACCTGCCCACTTTCCTCACTCATATGATTACATCCTAAAGTATAAAGGTGAGAAATCTTGGCTTTCAAATCCTTCTAATGTTTACGGGGCTGGAAGATTTTAAGAAAATTCAGAGTGGTAATATTCATTAAAGACCTTGCTCTCCAAGACTACAGGAATGCATGGAGAAAAAAAAAAAAAAACGTAAATATGATGTATTGTTGGTTATCCAGAGCTCTGAAGTCTCTCCTGGAGAACTGTGCTTTAAAAATATGTAGCTCTTTCACTAAAATAAAGTGAAAACTTAGCATCTGAAACAGATTAACAGCAAAATCATTGCAAGTGCAATGGAATTCTTGTCATAACTTTTTGTTTCCATGCTTTTTATATGCTTAGTAATGTTATGACATACTGTATTTTTACGCAAACAACATGCACCTCCTATGTTTGCTTGCCAACCATACTGTCCCCTATAAGGTATTTTTTGTAAGTGCTGCTCTGCCAATTTTTTTTTTTACACATTGCTATAAAAACTATTAGCATAGCAAGCTTACGAAAATAGCTCAAGGGGGGAGGGCATGTTATTTGTGTAAAAAAATACTGTATATACTTACTGCTTTTAGTGGCATGTGTTCATGTCCAATGAGAACGTTTTAAAGTTAATATTTTAACTAAAAAAGGTATTGAAAGGCCAATGCTAAATTTGAAATTGCACAAACATCCTCTTTTAACACATGTAAACAAACTCTCTATGAAGCTTCTTATGAACCGGTTGTTTAAATGTGTGGAAGTGAGTAAATGTTGTATAATTGCTGACTCAAGAGAAGGTACTTGCTGTGTAGGCAGAGAACATCGAAGCTGTTTGTGAAGGGACCAGGATGTCACTTAAATTAATGTGGTAGAATCGCCTCATAAGTCATCCCCATCTTTCAGCTCTACCACACTGGTGGAAAAAGCAGAGGTCAATATTCTACTCATTTAGAACACGCAGGGCCTATTTATCTACTATGGGCTCATATCCCTTCATGTAGCCAGGGTACAAGTTTCCGATTAAAAACTTCTTTAAGAAACCAACTATTCAAAGCAATAAATCAGCCATTAAACATGAACAAATATTTCAAAATCCTGCTTGCTGCCCTCTGTCACTGAACAGAGTGACTAACTTACCTATACAGACTAGGTCACCTACAGGCTCAGATTTCAGTACTGTTGGCTAGGCTCCGCGTGCCCATGAAATAAGTTGTTTACTTCCGCACGTATTCGTTAAAGCCCTGATTTTATTTATTTTTTTAATTTTCCCCCAAAAATCTTTAAAAAATTAAACTTAAGGACTAGATTCCTTTTTGGGTAAAGAGTGCTGAATTAAGCATGGTGGTCCTGCTTCACAAAAAAAAGAAGATGGGAACAGCACGTGGAGAAGGTCAGAAATATAAGGAGATAAGAGAGAGAAGGAGGACAGAAAGTATCAAAAATAAACTTCAAGTGGGCAGAGTTTTGTTTCTGGTTCTCTTTTTGCTGAAGGTAATAACAGGATACATGTATCCAGGGTAAGAATTAAAGAGCTACTTGTGAATATTTGGATTGGTAATTGCTAGTTATAGGAAATAATTATAAATGATCATAAAATAACTGAATATTGAACAGATGGACTCTTCCTGGTCTTATGAGCCAATTTTTGACAGTAAATATATTCTTGGTACTATTTTGTCCCATAGATGCACAAAGGGTTGCTGCTTCAGTTTTCCTGCACAGGGAGTCAGCTCATTCAGCTCATCCATATGGTGCCCTAGATTCTATTGAAAAGTCAGTGAATTGTGTGTGGTGAATGGCAGTGGACCACTTCAATGTCTTCATTTTGGGTTTTTAAAACTTTGGTTTGAATCATTTTTGATTGTTAAACATTAAGTGCCTGCAGCTGATTAGAATTGTTGAGAAGGACCTGAGAAGATGATGGGAAAAGGGAAAAAGCAGGAAATGACCCGCCACTGGTGTGATGGGATGTGAGCAGCAGGGTGGTCCATTTCCTAATGACTCCACAGAGATCTAGGCCCATTAAATTTTTTCTGTCAAATCTTTTGTTTCAAAAACCAAACTACTTACATCTGTAACACTTTCCTCCCAGATGTTTTCTTTCTTTTTTTTTTTTTAACTACTCACTGAGCACCAATTATGCGTGAAACAGTGTGGTAGATTTTCGATTACAAAATTATTAAAAGATATGATTCCTGTTTTCAAGACACTCATGATCCTTGTGAAAGTCATCATGAAAGCAAAACACCTAAATATAAACAAGTTTAACACCTGGTAGTAGGTTATAAATGCCACGGAAGAGAAAAAAATATCTATGGAGGTATGGAACAAAGAGGTTAACTAGTGGGGGGGAACAAGAAAGAATTCATGAAGGAGGTGGCATTGGAAGGAAGCCTTAAAAAATTTGATTGCAAAATGTAATGTTAATTTAACATGTGAGATCTAGTGAATCACTGACATAGCCTTACCAACTGAGGGTGCAATAACAGCATTTGGGGTTTATGTTTCCACCCCATGTACTTTTAGCCAGTTCATGTTTCCAATCTATGCACTGTTAGCCAGTGGGATGGAATCTTTGTCGCCATGCATTCAACGTCTCCACTTTCTTACATTTCTTTATGATAAATAACTCCATTTCTTTAAACATCTTTTCCCATTGGTCTGTATTTCCCTATCATTTGATCACCTTTTAGACTGGTCATTGACTGTAAGTTCTCTATGTTCATTGGAATGAGTGCTCTCAAAAGGGCAGAATCATCAGATCTGGGAAAACCGTAACTTATTTTTCTTTTTCTTATGAATTAAGGTTGAAATGAACATCAAGAAAATTTATGAGGAAACTAAGGAGAGAGAATACCCCAGAAATCCAACCCAAAAGCCAAAAGATTAGACCCTGTTTCTTCAGCTAGTTAAAGAACACTGTCATAGAGAAGAGCAGTGGTCTCTCTACCACCATTTGTCCCATGTGGTGGTCACGTTAGATAAAACAGCTGAGACCCTTGGCAGCCAGCTCAGGCCTTGATTCAAGTTGTGTCCATATGCTACAGTATCATGCCAAAGTCCTCCCTTCAGATAATACAAAAGGATTAATTTAAAAAATTTTTTTATTGTGCTTTAAGTGAAAGTTTACAAATCAAGTCAGCCTCTCATACAAAAATTTATGTACACCTTGCTCCAAAAAACCCAAAAATCCACTGCTGTTGAGTCAATTCCAACTCATAGCGACCCTATAGGACAGAGTAGAACTGCCCCATAGAGTTTACAAGGAGCGCCTAGCAGATTTGAACTGCCTACCTCTTGGTTAGCAGCCATAGCACTTAACCAATATGCCACCAGGGTTTCCTACACCTTGCTATATACTCCTAATTGTCCTTCCTCTAATGAGACAAGCCACTCCTTCCCTCCACTCTCTCTTTTCTTGAGCATTCCGCCAGCTTCTAACCCCCTCTTCCCTCTCATCTCCCTTCCAGATAGGAGATGCCAACATAGTGTCTACTTGATCTAAGGAGCTCATTCTTCACAAGCATCTTTTTCTATCCCATTGTCCAATCCAATCCCTGTCTGAGGAGTTGGCTTTGGGAATGGTTCCTGTCCTGGGCTAACAGGTCTGGGGCCATGACCACTGGTGTCCTTCTAGCCTCAGTCAGACCATTAAGTCTGATCTTTTTATGAGAATTTGGGGTCTGCATCCCACTGCTCTCCTGCTCCCTCAGAGGTTCTCTGTCGCGTTCCCTGTCAGGGCAGTCACCCGTTGTAGCTGGGCACCATCTAGTTCTTCTGGTCTCAGGCTGATGTAGTCTATGGTTTATGTGGCCCTTTCTGTCTCTTGGGCTCATAATTACCTGTGTCCTTGAAGTTCTTCATTTTCCTTTGCTCCAGGTGGGTTGAAACCAATTCATGCATCTTAGCTAGCATTTAAGACCACAAAAGGATTAATTTAATGGCCACAAGTAGATAGGAAAGCAAGTGGAAACAAGATGGTGAAGAAGTAGAGTTTCTGAATAGACAAAAATGTGCAGGCATTGGGGACAGTTTTCAGGAACAGGACACAGAAGGCATCAAGCAGAGCATAAATGTGTCAATCTGGAGCAAAGATGCCCCTGAGAGTGCAGCATTTACTCATCATCCTCCCCTCTCAGTTCAAAAAAACTGTACCAGCAGAATGATGCTGTATCACACCCATTACTTATATACTCGTCTACCACAACTTACGTTTGCACTCAACCTTCTCAGCATAAGAAACAAAATGGTAGAATGGCCACTATCCTCTTGTAAATTGGATTCCACTCTTGGTAGCTTATTGAAAAAAAGGGAATAAATCATTCCTACCAAATATTTTCAGAAAGTCAAAGAAGGAATAGCCCACGACCTCAAAGGAAAAACTCATCATCATTGAGTCGATTCCTACTCATAGTGTCCCTATGGGACAGAGTAGAACTGCCCCACAGTGTTTCCAAGGAGCGACTGGTAGATTCAAACTGCTGAGTCTTTTGGTTAGCAGCCGAGTATTTAACCACTTTGCCACCAGGGCTCCTCAAAGGAAAAAGAAAGGTAATTTTCTCTGTAATTTTAAATGGATGAAAAGAAAAATCTCTATTGCAGCACTGGCTGTAAACTGCATTATGCTCCCAAGTGTTGCTAAGACTATTAACCAGTTACATTGGGCACTTAGGAATTTGCATGTCATAAACAAAACAATAGTGAAAGACCATCAATAAGCACAACTAAATTTGGTTGTAATTCGTTCAGGTAATCTTAGAAATCTCTCAAAAAGGGAAGAAAAGTAGGTACGAAATGATGCAGAAATGTAGGCATTCTGATTTACATTATTATCACACCAACAGAGTTTGATTTTGAATTGTAAACCTTAAGATAGAGTTTGGTTCATAACGTGTTCCAGTTTTCAAACACTTTAAGTTTCCTAATGCCAAAACACAGCCTGAAATTACTGTAAGTATTTTTCCCCCTACCTTTATGTATCTTTGAAAAAATAGTTTAATTCACTCCTTTTCATATCCTTTATTTTTCTGCCTAGTGGAATAAATTTGAGCTGAACGTTTAATCTATCCATTTCAATGAGCATTTTCAGTGATTAAAAAACTGTCTATGTGAAGGTAGCTGAACATGACATAAGAAAATATAATGAATCAGTAGAATTACCTGAAACGTGTTATCCAAAAGTGGAAGGCTCATCTCTGATACTTCTTTTGCACTTCTTCATATTGGCTAACAAAGGCTACTGCCATATTATGCATATAATAGGTTTTCATAATTTCTGAGTGAATATAAATATTATCAGGTTATATTTATATTCATTATGGTCACTAGGGAAGTAAGAAGTTATTCTGCCTCTCAGGACTAAGCCCTGAAAAGTGTCAATCAGGCCGGTTCGAGTACCTGAGTTTTAAAGTGTGTGACCTATGCAGCAGTTTAAGTCAAACTGTCTCTTCAAGGAAGAATAAGGTATAGAGAAAAGAGCAGTGAGATGGGAGTTAGCTGGTGGAAATCTTCCTTACCTAATTGTGTCACAATGGATGAGTCTCTTTTAAATGCCCTGGGTCTCACTATACTCATCTGTAAAAGGAGGTAAGTTGAAACCAAGAGTCTTCTGTGTATGTACGGGTGAAATTTTTTTTTACAGGCCTGTTGCCTTGCATCTAGTAAACCAGCAAACACAAGAAACACCATAAAAACAATCCTTAAAATTATTAAAAACATGGTGAAAATGGGGCATCTTATTTAAATCCTTGCCCAGCACCTTGTCTTTCTCCATCTGTTTTCTTCTCTTTTTCATGCTGTTATAACTGTGTATGTGTATTGTCTGTGTGTGTGTGTGTGTGCATGTATGTGCACACTTTTACAGACATACTGCATTCTTTTTCTCTCCTTTTCTTTCTTCACCCTGTGAAGCATTTTTAATGTCAACTTGAAGCTGGAAACTATATTCCCAGAATCCTCTTTCCTTCATGGTCCTAGGTTAGAGTTCAGCGAAAGAATAAATTTGCACGGGATTTGAGAGGCAGAAGTACAGCTAAAGCCATTCATTATTCTTGGAAGGCCGTCACGATCAGAAAAGGTCAAGACAAAAGCAGAAGTGCTTTGGCTAGTGTCTTAGTCATCTAGTGCTGTCATAACAGAAATACCACAAGTGCGTGGCTTTAACAAATAGAAGGTTATTCTCTCACAGTCCAGCAGGTTAGAAGTCTGAATTCAGGGCCTCAGCTCCAGGGGAAGACTTTCTCTCTCTGTTGGCTCTGGAGGAAGGTCCTTGTGATGCATCAGTCTTCCTTTGGTCTGGGAGCATCTCAGCACAGGAATCTCAGGTCCAAAGGATGAGTTCTGCTCCTGGCACTGCCTTCTTGGTGGTAAGAGGTCCCCAGTCTTTCTGCTCGTTTCTCTCTTTTATATCTCACAAGAAATTGACTTAGAACACTGCCTAATCTTGGAGACCTCATCAATATAACTGCCACTAATAAATTTTATTACATCGTAGTGATAGAATTTACAACATATAGGAAAATCACATATAATGGTGGACAATCACATAAAGTGGTGGACAATCACACAATGCTGAGAATCATGGCCTAGCTAAATTGATGGATATTTTGGGAGGACACAATTCAATCCATGACAGCTAGTCTCTACCTTGTCTTCTCTCACCACTGCACTCATCTACCTAATCCTCCAGACTGCCGGCCTTGGTGACCAACGTAGCCCTAGGCCCACAAACAGGTACTGGGCTGCAGTCTCACAGAGGCAGCCACTCTAATAGGCAACAGCTGCCTTAAGGTGGCAGTTTCCACAGACTTCTCCACAGTCTCCCATTCCTGGTCACTTAACCCGACAGACATGCTTGGCTTCTTGGATTCCCCTGCAAGATCCAATCTGTCTACTTGTACCACACTTTAGTGACTTCTTAGTGACTATTTCTACTATCATCTGATAACCCCCTTACTGAGCTTCACTGTCTCAGCAACCCCCCACATTTGCCTGAAGTCTAAATTCTTTCACAAATTATAATAAATCCTTTATTCCCACGAAACTTATAGTGTCTTTGTTCTTCTGACTTAAACTTGATGGAAACAAGGTAATTATGTGTTTACGATGAAGTCACTAACTTTATTGAGTTATACTTAGTCTCCACCTGCAAATTGCCTTTATGGCCTCATTTTATTTGAACTTGTTTAATGTCCTGAAGAAACGCAGAGCTACCCCCTGCCTAGGCATCAGACAGAATACAAAGTCTCTAAGACTCTGCTTCCTGCTAAAAGACAGTTTTCATATATTTTATAAATAAGAGAATAACATTAGAAGTGAAAGAGAAATTTTTCCAGGCAGTTCTCATTCTAGGACCATTTCTAAACTGTCCCTGAGGGGAAGGAGGCTAAATATAGTTATCAGCTAGAACTCCAGTAATTGCCCCTGAAATCTCCACACATTCTTAAATTCATTGTCTGCTAAGACAAATTACAGTGATATTTAGAAAAATAGGTATAAGAAAAAAATATATATCTATATCTATCTATAAATAGATATAGAAAATATTTAAAAATACAACAAAAATATATTTTAATTGACAAATAGATTTTAAATTGCGAATGACCCCAGAAACATAATCACTAGTAGAAGTGAGGGAAGGTGTGCCTAATAACTACTTTGAAAGGCACTCTTTGACTCTTTTGTCCTATTGTTTTTCTAGTCCATCTCTAAATGGCAATGCCTTATCAAATGCTCAGACGCAAAACTTGAGTTCAAATAATTGTCAACACTCATCTGAACTCTTTTTTATTCCATCTCACATTTCTAAATCACATTTATTTCATAATGTTAAACTCAAGCCAGATGAAATCCCTTGACAAAAGAATCGAACTAGTCCAAATTGATCTCTTAAGTGGATCGATAGAAACTTAACTGAAAAGGATTGGGCATTTTATCAAACTTGATGTAGTAGAACACTAATAGGATCGCATCCAATTCACACATATAGAACTAAATTTTCAGCACAAATTGATCTGATGACTAAGGATGAATGGTCACCTTTAATAATGGATTATGGCAGAAAAGAATTCTTTCTTTTTTTCTTACCAAAGTGCTATTTTTTTTTTTCTTTTAAACTTTTGGTGATTACCTTTTCTTTCTCTTTCTTTTCATACTGAATTTCACTCACTACTTTCATGGTCAAGATTGACTGTAGAAAAGCTTCAGTTTTCATAATTTGATCTTCTATTTTTTTAAGTCAGAAATATCTTCTTCCATGTGTTCGAAAGGGAATATTGAAATAGCCATAGAAGCTATAATGAAATGAATATATTGCTGCAGTAAATCACAGTATCCCTAAAAGCTGTGTGTAAAATAATGTAAGTAATAATGAACCTGTCGGTACAGTAGAAGATTGTATGTTTTAAGTGTTAGCTTTGTCCATTTTGTGACTGTTAATTTGATACTTCACATGCATGTTTCCTGGAAAATCTGTTACATGTTAGGGTTTATTAATATAACTCATACAATTTATACATGAACAAAGTTCACATAATAATCACATATTTCACCTACTCAATTCAAAGAAAAGTTACCATACCAGAAAGAAGCGAATGTTCAAGAGATTCAAGAGACAGAAAAGTTACCTAAATTTTTATTAAGTGCTAACTAGTCCCATCCCACTCACCCCCACTCATCTGTCAGTTTTTTCATACTGCGATGACTTTCATGTTTCTATGATGCTGGAAGTTATCCCACCAGTATTTCAAATACCAGCAGAGTCCCATCCCACTCACCCCCACTCATCTGTCAGTTTTTTCATACTGCGATGACTTTCATGTTTCTATGATGCTGGAAGTTATCCCACCAGTATTTCAAATACCAGCAGAGTCACTCATGGTGGACAGGTTTTAATGGAGCTTCCAGACTAAAACAGACTAGGAAGAAAGGCTTGGCTATTTACTTCCTAAAATTAACCAGTGAAAACCCCATAGATCGCAACAGAATACTGGCTGATATTGTGCTGGAAGATGAGCCCCTAAGTTGGAAAGCACTCAAAATACACAGTGGCTGTGATAATGAACTCGTATATACCAACAATCATAAAGATGGTGCAGGATTGGGCAATGTTTTATTCTGTTGTAAATGGGGTTACCATGAGTCAGAGTCAATTTGCCAGCAACTCACAACAACAATAAGTCTGGTCCCCATTCCACTCACCCATCCTACCACACCATAGGGGAGTGAATCCACAAGGAAGAGAGAGGTAAAATATAAATGGGCCAGCCATGTATAAGAATTAGGATACCTCAGGCCCCCACAGGGCCGGACCAGTCTAACTCAGCACAGAGAAAGAAAGTGAATGATAATCTTTGGCTTTGAGCAACATATCTCCTGGAGGCTGATTCAAGTGAAGTGTCTTCATCCTTCTTGAGTAAGGAGTCAGAAGGACGTGTAAGAGAACAGGATTTGATCTCCTTTGATAAACCAAAGTGTCCAGGTCCAGGGTGTGCCATAAGTGTGGATAGCTAAAGTGGAGTGGTGAAAATTATTTGGTGCGAGGTGGAGGAAATGAGAGATGAGGGTCACTGTTCATTGTGGGTTCAAATATTATTACTTCCTGTCATAGATTGAACTGTGTCCCCCCAAAATATCTGTCAACCTGGTTAGGCCATGACCCCCCTTATTGTGTGATTGTCCACCATTTTGTCATCTGATGTGATTTTCCTGTATGTTGTAAATCCTATCTCTATGATGTTAAAGAGATGGGATTAGCAGGCAGTTATGTTAACGAGGCAGGACTCAATCTACATGATCAGGTTGTGTCTCTTTTGAGATATAAAAGAAGCAAACGGAGAGACGGGGGACCTCATACCACCAAGAAACAAGAGCCAGAAAAATAGCAGGGTCTCAAAAGAAACTTTGACAGCTCCAGGGGAAGGCTTTCTCCTCTGGGGTCTCTGTGCTGAGAAGCTCCTCAACTGGGGAAGATCGATGACAAGAACCTTCCCTCAGAGACGACAGAGAGAGAAAGTCTTCCCCTGGAGCTGGTATCCTGAATTTGGACTTCTAGCCTCCTACACTATGAGAGAATAAACTTCTCTTTGTTAAAGCTGCCAGCTTGTGGTATTTCTGTTATAAAAATAGCAGCACTAAATAACCAAGACACTTCCCTTCCTTTGAGTCTCCTTGGAGAAATGCTTCTATATCCCCACTATTCGAAAGTAGGTATGCAACTTGCTTTGGACAATGAAATATGGCTGAAATGATGTGAGTTGATGTGTCGAAGGTTTAAGAGTTTATGTGTAGTTTTCCATGTCTCCTTTCTCTCTGCAGGGGCAAAGTTTCAGAGACAGGCTGCTCTACCACCCTGAGTTTTAGAGGCAGGACAAGGAGAAGCAGAGCCTGAGACTGCTGGTGAAGGATGTAGAGTGAGAGAGAAGGAAACATTTCTCACTATAAGTCTATAAGATTCAGGCATCATTTGCTACTGCAGCGTATTATAACCTGTTCTGATGGGTATAAGCCAGGTGCCAAAGCTCTACAAATCCATGGGGAGGTAGTAGATGACACAACAAGAGAGGGTAGATCATGATACTGCTGTATGTACTAAGCTGCAAAAGAGATTTTTTTTTTTTTTTCACATGACGGTGAAAGGTAAATTTCTGGAAGATACATAGACTACTTTTTTTCCCCTGTGTGTATGACTTTGATTCATACATTACTTATTTTTACTTAACATAATACTGTGGGCATTTTTCATGTTTTAAACATCTTGGAAATTATTGTTTTTAGTGGTTATGTTCTACCCCATTTATTTATTTATTTATTGACCCTTGACATTTAGGTGTCTCCGATTATTTACCATTGTCTATGATACTGTAGGGAACCCTGGTGGAGTAGTGGTTAAGTGCTACAGCTGCTAACCAAGAGGTCAGCAGTTCAAATCCACCAGGTGCTCCTTCGAAACTCTATGGGGCAGTTCTACTCTGTCCTATAGGGCCGCTATGAGTCAGAATCAACTCGATGGCAGTGGGTTTGGTTCGGTTTTTGGTATAATACTGTAAAAAGTATCTCATCCTGATACTAAAATTCTGCATATGCATTTTTCCAAAATTAGTTGACTATGAATTTCACTTTCTTTAAATCTGTTTTACATGACCACTTATATTTGATTATAGCCCCTTTTATATACATATCATGTCTAGTATTTTCTCTTGATATCCCATGATTCTTATTCCAGCAAATTACACAGAGCTGATACATAGCCAAGCAACCAAACTATACTATGAACATACTTTCCTCCGACTCTTGTAGTGATAACTGACAGCATGGAGGAATATTTTCCAAACAATAGCAGCTATATGGATGACCTAACTGCATGAAAAATTATATTGTATTTATAGGAAGGCAAGTTCAAGCATGTGAACTGAGTTTTAGTCTACATGTGATGTAACGGCCAAGGTCTTATCAGTGTTCTATAGAAGGAAATTTAAGGAAAATGGCAAAAGTCAGTATTTTAATATACCTAGATCCTTATTTTACTCCTTATTCAGAAACTAAAATCTGTTAAACACATGAGAGGCAGAAGCTCTAAGAGCCTACACATATGATTTGCCAGTATCTTCTAGAAAGTCAAGATTATGATTGATTCAATTGTGCAGTGGAAAAGTACTGTAAACAAAAGAAAACCTAATATCTGTATAATTAATCACTGATGGGTGACACACATTCATGCAATCTAGATAATTCTAAAAGAAGATAAAAGGAGAAAACTCAAATTATCTTGTATTCTAAATTCACCAACTATTATGTATGTACGAGGCACTGTTGGAAAAGGTAGTTGAGAAAGATACCCAAATTACTGACTTGAGTAATGAAATTGATGGTAATGTCATTCTCGGAGATAGAAACCCAAATTGAGGGGCTAAAGTGGAAGAGAAAAGCCTCATGTAAATGTGACTATGTAAAAAAAAAAAAAAAATGTGAGACCGGAGTGTTTGAAGTGTGTGCATGTGTTTATCCATTTATCAATGTGATTATAATTTCCAATAGATATCAACCTAGTTGGTACAGTAGCTAATTCTGTTTATTGGGAAGTTACATCCTGTGATTTAAATTTACAAGAGAGCAGAAAAGCAGTGAAGAACCAGGAAAAAGTTTTACCAAGGCAGTAAAGTAGTGAAAATAAATGCTTACACAATACTATGCTTTAACCGATTTGGAGTAAAATGAGTTAAATGCAGTAAAATGGTCATTAAATATAGTCAAAACAGATACCATGCTGTGAATTACAGGGTCTTAAACATCCTTTTAACTGATATTTGACTTGTTAGAGTATAATGGTGGGTGGAGAGAAGAGTATCACAATAAATAAAGGAAGATAAATTCTAGGCCTGTCAGCAATGATTTCTTATGTGTTATTTTCACTTAAACACTGAAGGAAATGGCAAAGGCATAAATAGTATGAAAGTCAACTTAATGAAGTCTTTTTTATACAGTTCAGCAACACCGAATCTAAACCAGCTTCCAGACAAGACAATTTCAGCACCTAAGCCAGTCCTCAAGACTGATTGGCTGGGATCAAAACTGAGATGCACTTTTAGAATTGTTTTTGTTCAAGTGACTCAAAAAGGTCAATGCCCTGTCATCTACTTTTTGCATCTTTCAAATTGATAGTGTCTGTGTAATCCATTTAGACTTACAAGGTTTGCTCTGTAGTGAAAGGAGATATATTGCAGATTAGCTCTACTTAGTTACTTTGGAGTTTCAAATGTAGCAGTAAATCTAAAGTAAAGAAGCATTACGGGTTTTCAAAGGGTAAGGAGCCTCTCCAGTCCAAGACAATCTACCTTTTAGCTTCTAAGGACACTTGCACCTGACCTACCATTGATCCAAATTTACATCATTGCAAAATCAAATCAAGTCAAAGATCACTAATAGTTGGCTTATGAACAAAAACATTGCTTCAAGAAAGTAAACGGATATTGAATTAATCAATTCACTCAGCCTTTTTATTGAGGATCTGTCTTATGTCAGACACTGTGCCATGTACAAACATAATGCAAATATTATGTACATCATCCCTATCTCTCTTGTAGACTTAGATGCGTGCCTTAAACCTTAAATTCTATAATGGTAGGATATTCAAAGCATTTCCTACAATTGTGATTCCAAAGCCCTGCTTTAGCTTGGTGCCATCTGCTTCCAGAACCATCTAGACCTGGAACTTAATTCCTTTAGTATTACACACACACACCTGTTTATTCTCAAGTTAAGTAATTCTACCAAAAATTTAGTGCTCATGGGTACAGAATCACATGGCAGAATGTACACCCTTCTTCTACCTATCTAGTTTCCCATCTCTTTCCGCATTATACCTCTCCCCTTCTTGCTGTTCTCTCTCTTCTCTAGGGCAAAGCAAATTATTTTCTTATTCTCATACATTATTGAGTGTTATTAGTTCCAAGAGCACATCTTTGGGGTGTCATTCTTCATTAAGGATGGCTTTTTAAATGGTTCCTCCCAATTATATGTCTAGCCCTTTCTGAAAGTGCTCTGAAGGAAAAGATGCTCATCAGCATATTACCAACTTTCCAGTCCTCCAGCATATTTGACATCATATCTTCTCCCCGAGGTGAGAAAAAGGAAGATTTTACCAGTGACACATGGACCCTTCTAACCCTCAGTACAATACCTCCACATCTCTCAGAAGGTTTGCATTGGTCATCTGGTATTATTTCCTGGTTCTTTTAGGACTCAGAATCACTAGTGTTCCCATATCAGCCCAATCATATAGTCATCCCCTGCATCAACAGAGGGTCTTTAGCTCAAATTAAACAAGTGTGCAGTATAAAAATAACCTCCATAGCTGACTAAAATTTGCATCTTTTTCCTCTGCCTGTTTTTGTCCTTCTTCAGCCCCCAAATCCCACCCCCTTACTTTTGAGCCTATGCCTACCACTACACTTAGCCCGACCAGCCTACCTCCCAACACCCATATTCTTGTATAGAATACCATCAGAACATGAAGACTGGAAATGACTTCTGCAAAGTTTTACTTTTATGACACATATCTTTTCTATTTCAATAGCGAGTTGATGGAGTTGATAATCTCAGTATGATAGAATTTGCCACAAAGTGTCCATCTTTTCCACAACCAAGAAGAAAGGTAGAATTTCACAACTCAATTTCCATTCTACAATTTTTTTTCTTAAATGCTATGTGCCTTTGTTGTCTAGTGCTGCTATAACAGAAATACCACAAGTGGATGACCTTAACAAAGAGAATTTTCTTCTCTCATAGCCCAGTACACTAGACGTCCGAATCCAGGGCACTGGCTACAGCAGAAGGTTTTACCTCTCTGTCAACTCTGGAGAAAGGTCCTTGTGATGCATCAGTCTTTCCTTGGTCTGGGAGCATCTCAGTGCAGGAACCTCAGGTCTAAAGGACACAGTCTGCTCCTGGCACTGCTGTCTTAGTGGTATGTGGCCTCCCTGTCTCTCTGCTCCCTTCTCTCTCTTATATCTCAAAAAAGATTGGCTTGAGACACTCTCTAATCTTGTAGATCTCATCAACATGACTGTGTTAATCTATCTTACTACACCATACTGATAGGATTTACAGCACATAGGGAAATCACATCAGATGACAAAATGGTAGACAATCACACAATACTGAGAATCATGATCTAGTCTTGCTGACAGATATTTTGAGGGGACACAGTTCAATCCATGTTGTTGTTGTTAGGTGCTGACGAGTCAATTCTGAATCATAGCTACCCTGTGTGTAACAGAACAAAACACTTCCCACTCCTGCACCATCCTCACACTCGTTGTTATGGTTGAGCCCATTGTTGCAGCGACTGTGTCAGTCCATCTTGTTGAGGATCTTCCTCTTTTTCGCTGAACCTCCACTTTACCAAACAATGATGTCCTTCTTCGGGGGTTGTTCCCTCCTGATAACATGTCCAAAGTATGTGAAACGAAGACTCACCATTTTTGCTTCTAATGAGAATTCTTACTGCACTCCTTCCAAGACAGATTTGTTCTTTCTTCTGGGAGTCCAGGGTATATTCAATATTCTTCAACACCACAATTCAAAGGCATCAATTCTTCAGTCCTCCTTATTCATCGTCCAGCTTTCAAGTGTATGAGGTGACTGAAAAGACCATGGCTTGGCTCAAGCCCATCTTAGTCCTTAAAGTGACATCTGTGTTTTTTAACACTTTAATGAGGTCTTTTGCAGCAGATTTGCTCAATGGGATGCATTGTTTGATTTCTTGACTGCTGCTTCCAAGGACATTGATTGTGGATACAGGTAAAATGAAATCCTTGACAACTTCAATATTTTCTCTGTTTCTTGTGATGTTGCTTATTGGTCCAGTTGTGAGACTTTTGATTTTCTTTCTGTTGAGGTATAATCTATACTGAAGGCTGTGGTCTTTAATCTTCATCAGTAAGTGTTTCAAGTCCTCTTCACTTTCAGCAAACAAGGTTGTGTCATCTGCATATGGCAGGTTCTTATTGAATCTTCTTCCAATCCTGATGCCACGTTCTTCTTCATATAGTCCAGCTTCTCAGATTATTTTCTCAACATACAGATTAAATAAGTATGGAAAAAGAATACAACCATGAAGCACACCTTTCCTGACTTTAAACCCTGCACTACTCCCCTGTTCTTTTCAAAAGGCTGCCTGTAGGTCTATGTACAGCTTCCTCATGAGCAAAATTAAGTGTTCTGGAATTCCCATTCTTTGCACTGTTATCCATAATTTATTATGATCCACACAGTCAAATGCCTTTGCATAGCCAATAAAACACAAGTAAACATCTTTCTGGTGTTCTCTGCTTTTAGCCAGGATCCATCTGACATCAGCAAAGATATCCCTTGTTCCAAGTTCTCTTCTGAATCTGGCTTGAATTTCTGGCAGTTCACTGTAGATGTACTGCTGTAACCACTTTTGAATGATCTTCAGCAAAATTTTACATGTGCGTGGTATTAATGATATTGCTGAATAATTTCTGCGTTCTGTTGGATCAACTTTCTTTGCAATGGGTACATATATGGATCTCTTCCAGTCGGATGGACAGGTAGCTGTCTTCCAGATTTCTTGGCATAGATGAGTAAGTGCTTCCAGCACTGCATCCATTTGTTGAAACATCTCAATTGGTTTCTCATCAATTCCTGGAGCTTTGTTTTTTGCCAATGCCCCCAGTGCAGCTTGAAACTCTTACTTCAGTACCATTGGTTCCTGATTGTTGACCAATTCCTTTTGATACAATGATTCTGTGTATTCCCTCCATTTTCTTTTGAGGCTTCCTGTGTCATTTAATATTTTCCCCATAGAATCCTCCAATATTGCAACTCAAGCCTTGAAATTTTTCTTCAGTTCTTTTAGCTTCAGAAATGCCAAGCGTGTTCTTCCCTTTTGGTTTTCTAACTCCAGGTCTTTGCACATTTCATTATAATCCTTTGTCATCTTCAGTTGCCCTTTGAAATCTTCTGTTCAGCTCTTTTACTTCATTATTTCTTCTTTTATTTAGCTGCTCTACATTCAAGAACAAGTTTCAGAGTCTCTTCTGACATCCATTTTGGTCTTTTCTTTCTTTCCTCTCTTTTTAATGGCCTCTTGCTTTTGTCATGTATGATGTCTTTGATGTCATCTCACAACTTGCCTGGTCTTTGGTCATTAGCATTCAGTGCATCAAATCTATTCTTGAGATGGTCTATTAATTCAGGTGGGATATATTCAAGTTCGTACTTTGGCTGTCATGGATTTGTTCTAATTTTCTTCAACTTCAACTTGCCTATGAGCAGTAGATGGTCTGTTCTGCAGTCAGCCCCTGGCTTTGTTCTGTCTGATGATATGGAGCTTTTGCACCATCTCCACCTTCACTTTCACAGATGTAGTCGATTTGATTCCTGTGTATCCCATCTGGCAATGTTCACGTGTATAGTTGCCGTTTATGTTCCTGAAAAATGTATTTGGAATGAAGAAGTCATTGGTCTTGAAAAATTCTATCATGCAATCTCCTGCATCGTTTCTATCACTAAAGTCATATTTTCTAACTACCGGTCCTTCTTTGTTTCCAACTTTCATATTCCAAATGCCAGGAATTATCAATGCATCTTGGTTGCATGTTTGATTAATTTCAGGCTGCAAAAGATGATAAAAATCTTCAATTTCTTCATCTTTGGCCTTAGTGGTTGGTGCATAAATTTGAATAATAGTGGCAATAACTGGTCTTCCTTTTAGATGTATGGATATTATACCACCATTGACAACATTGTACCTCAGAATAGATCTCGAAATGGTTTTCTTCACAGTGTACATGATGCCATTCCTCTTCATTATCTTTCCCAGCATAGTAGACCATGTGATTGTCTGATTCAAAATGGCCAATACCAGCCCATTTCAGCTCACTAATGACTAGGATATCAATGTTTATGCATTCCATTTCATTTTCGATGATTTCCAGTTTTCCCAGATCAATACTTAGTACGTTCCACATTCCAATTATTAATGGATGTTTGCAGCTGTTTCTTCTTATTTTCAGTCATGCCATAGCAGCAGATGAAGGTCTTGGGAGGTTGACTCCATCCATGTCATTAAGGTTGACTCTACTTTGAAGAGTCAGCTCTTCCTCAAGTCGTATTTTGAATGCCTTCCAATCTGAGGGACTCACCTTCTGGACAATGTTCTGCTCCTATTCATAAGGTTTTCAATGGTCAATTTTTTTAGAAGTAGGCTGCCACATCCTTCTTCCCAGTTTGTGTTAGTTCTGAAGCTCCTCTGAAACCTGTCCATCAAGAGTGACACTGCTGGTATATGAAATACCAGTGGCAAAGCTTCCAACATCATAGCAACATGCAAACCACCACAGTATGACAAACTGACAGATACATAGTAGATAATCATAATAATAACTAAATAATAATAACTGATATTTATTGAGCACTTACTACATATAAAACAAAAGACTTTATGTGCATTAACTCATTTAAGTCTCATAACAATTCTATGTGGTAGGAAATAGTATTATTCCTATTTTAAAGATAAGAACACTCATCCAGTGCCGTCGATAAGAACACCAGCACCAGAAATTTTAAATAACTGAATTTATTCTGTAAAGTTCATGGATTAAACATCTATTTTGTTTATATGGTCCTGTTTGTGACCAGTTTCTATACAATGATAGGTAATTATTGGCCAAAGCATCAGACTGGAGCCAATTCATGGAATAAGAAGTCTTTTGACCAGAGGTGTGAGATTTTCATTACTTACCACTCAGTGATTATTTCCTCAGAAGTTTGAGTCACAGCTGCATCAAGTCCAGCCTCTGAAGTGACACCTCTAATCTGAACCTTCACTACTCATCAGTTTGTTGTGCTGTGGTGGCTTGCATGTTGCTATAATGCTGGAAGCTGTGCCATCAGTATTTCAAATATCAGCAGGGTCATCCATGGTGGACAGTTTTCAGTGGAGCTTCCAGATTAAGACAGACTAGGAAAAAGAACCTCCCAGTCTGCTTCTGAAAAAATTGGCCAGTGAAAACTTTATGAATTTCAGAGAAACATTGTCTGATGTAGTGCCAGAAGATGAACCCCTTACGTTGGAATGCACTCAAACTACGACTGGGGAAGAGATACTGCCTCAAAGTAGAGTAGACCTTAATGACGTGCATGGAGTTAAGCTTTTCAGGTCTGCATTTGCTGATATGTCATGACTCAAAATGAGAAGAAACTGCTGCAAACATCCATTAATGATCAGAACATAGAATGTACTAAGTATAAATCTAGGAAAATATGAGGTCATCAAAAATGAAACAGAACTCATAAACATCTATAGTCTAGGCATTAGTGAGCTGAAATGGACTGGCATTGGCCAATTTGAGTCTGACAATCATATGAGCTATTATTCTGGGAATGACAAATTGAAGTAGGATGGTGTTGCATTCATCCTCAGAAAGAACATTTTGAGATTTATCTTGAAGTACAATGCTGTAAGTAATAGGATAATATCTATATGCCTACAATGAAGATCAGTTAATATGACTGTTATTCAAATTTATGCATGTGTCAAACACAAATGCCAAGAATGAAGAGACTGAAGATTTTTACCAACTTCTGCAGTCTGAAATTAACCAAACATGCAATCAAGATGTGTTGATAAATATTGGTGATTGCAATGCAAAAGTTGGAAACAAAGAAGAAGGATCAATGGTTGGAAAAATGTGGTCTTGGTGACAGAAGTGACAGTGGAGTTCGAAAGACAGAATTTTGCAAGACCAATAACATTCATTGCAAATACCTTTTCTCAACAATATTAATGGCAGCTATTTTTTTCTTATACATGTGGGCCTCACCATGTGAAATATACAAGAATCATACTGACTACATGAAGCACAGTATCTTCAATCAGAACAAGACCAGTGACCTACCGCAGAACTGTCCATCAATTTGACATAAAGTTGAAGCTGAAGAAAATGAAAAGAAGCCTACAGGAGCCCAAATAAGACCTTGAATATATCCCACCTAAATTTAGAGACTATCTCAAGAGCAGATTTGATGCACTGAACACTAATGACTGAAGAGCAGACTAGTTGTGGAATAATATCAAGGACATCATACACGACAAATGCAAGAGGTCATTAAAATACAAGAAAGTAAGAAAAAACCAAAACGAATGTCAGAAGAGATTCTGAAAGTTGGTCTTGAACATAGAGTAGCTAAATAGAAAGAAAGAAATATTGAAGTAAAAGAGCTAAACAGAAAATTTCAAAGGGTGACTTGAGATAACAAAGTATTATAATGAAATATGCAAAGAACTGGAATTAGAAAATCAAAAGGGAAGAACATGCCCGGAATTTCCGAAGTTGGAAGAACTGAAGAAAAAATTCAAGCCTCGAGTTGCAATATTAAAGCACCGTATTGGAGCCCTGTTGGTACAGTGGTTAAGAGCTATGGCTGCTAGCAAAAAGGTCAGCAGTTCAAACCCACAGCTGCTCCTTGGAAACCCTACGGGGCAGTTCTACTCTGTCCTATAGGGTCACTATGAGCCTATTGACCCAATGGCAATGGGTTTGGCATTTTTTTTTTTTCATTTGTGGACAAAATATTGAATGATGCAGGAAACATCAAAAGAAGATTGAAGAAATACACAGAGTCATTGTACCAAAAAGAATTGGTCAATGATCAGCTATTTCAGGAGATAGCATATGATTATAAACAGATGGCATTGAAGGAAGAAGTCTGAGCTGCACTGAAGGCATTGGTGAAAAACAAAGCTCCAAGAATTGACAGAGTACTAATTGAGATGTTTCAACAAATAGATCCAACACTGGAAGCACTCACTTCTCTGTGGTAAGAAATTTGAAGGACAGCTACCTGGCCAACTGACAGGAAGTGATCCACATTTGTGCCCATTCCAAAGAAAGGTGATCCAACAGAATGAGGAAATTTTCAAATAAAATCATTAATATCACACTCAAGTAAAATTTTGCTGAAAATAATTCAAAAACAGCTGCAGCAGTACATCAACAAGGAACTACCAGAAATTTAGGCCAGATTCAGGAGAGGATGTGAAACTAGATATATCATTGTTGATGTCAAATGAGTCTTAGGTGAAAGCTGAGAATATCAGAAAGATGCTTACCTGTGTTTTATTGATTATGCAAAGGCATTTGACTGCATAGATCATAATAAATTATGGATAACATTGTGAAGAATGAGAATCCTAGAATATTTAGTTGTGCTCATGCAAAACCTGTACACAGACCAAGAGGCTGTCATGTGAACAGAATAAGGGGATACTGTGTGGTTTAAGGAAACCCTGGCAGTGTAGTGGTTAAGTGCTATAGCTGCTAACCAAAAGGTTGGCAGTTTGAATCCACCAGGTGCCCCTTGGAAACCCTGTGGGGCAGTTCTACTCTATGAGTCAGAGTCGACTTGACAGCAATGGTTTTTTTTTTTTGGTTTTTGGTGTGGTTTAAAATCGGGAAAGGTGTGCTGCAGGGTTGTATCCTTTAACCATAGTTACTCAATTTGTATGCTAAGCAAATAATCTGAGAAGCTGGACTATATGATAAACCATGTGTCATCAGCATTAGAGGAAGACTCATTAACAGCCTGTGATATGCAGATGACACAACCTTGATTGCCGAAAGTGAAGAAGACTCGAAGCACTTACTAATGAAGATCAAAGCCTACAGTCTTCAGTATAGATTACACTTCAACATAAAGAAAAAAATTAATTCTCACAAGTGCACCAAAAAGCAACATCACTATAAATGAAGAAAATATTGAAGTTGTCAAGAATTTCATTTTACTTGGACCCACAATCAACGTCCATGGAAGCAGCTATCAAAAAAATCAATTGATGTATTTCATTGGGAAAATCTTCTGTGAAAGACCTCTTTGAAATGTTAAAAAGCAAAGATGTCACTTTGAGGACTGAAGTGCACCTGATCCAAACTCTGGTGTTTTCAGTTCCCTCATATGCAAGCAAAAGATGGACAATGAATAAGGATGGCTGAAGAAAAATTGATGTATTTGAATTACGGTGTTGGTAAAGCATACTGACTATACCACGGACCGCCAAAAGAATGAACAAACCTGTCTTGGAAGAAGTACAGCCAGAGTGCTCCTTAGAAGCGAGGATGGCGAGACTTCGTCTCACATATTTTGGACATGTTATCAGGAAGGACCAGTTCCTGGAGAAGAACATCTTGCTTGGTAAAGTAGAGGGTCAACAAAAAAGAACAAGACCCTGAAGAAGATGGGCTCAAGCATAGCAACAATTGTGAGAACAATGCAGGACTAGGCAGAGCTTCCTTCTGTTGTACATGGGGTCATTTTGAGTTGGAACTGACATGACTGCACCTAATAACAACAAAAGCAGTCAGAATCTTCTTGATCAGTTCCATTTCCCAAAGGCAGACAAATTCTTTTCTCCTTCTTAATGAACTTGTTAAACAAGCAAATCCAGAGGTCATCAGCCTTCTAAGATTCCCAAGTTTCTATTACGGTATTTTGCTCACATGCTCACTCAACCATAGAACCACAGTCTTCAAGCTGTGCTCAATAATATGTTACACACTGAAAATTTTCCTCATCTTAAAATGTATATAGAAGGAGTTTTTTTTTTCTTATTTTGTTATTATATGATCAAAATTTTTATATAAAAATTAAACTATTTAGCCGTATTACATAGTACCTATGTGAGGAATTTTAGGTTTTCTGATACAGAGATTAAGACTCTGAAGTCCTTGAAACCATGTCTTTTCTTTATATTATGCCTACAGACTTCCTATTAATCCCTTTTGCATATCTGTCCAAGTGACCTGCTATCTCTGAAATATTTTATTAGAATGTTCCAATTCAAAACAAAGCTTCTCTCTAGTACATGACACTGTATTTCCTGGTAACATCTCTATTCTGTAGACAGTTGTTGCCCAGGGGAACTTACTGCAATGATAGAAATGTTGTGTATTTGTCCTGTCCAATAGAATAGTCATTAACCACAGGTGGCTAAAGAACGTTTGAAATAGAGCTAGTACAACTGAGGAACTTAATTTTTAACTATATTTAATTCATTTATGTTTAAAAAGCTACATGTAGCTAGTGGCTACCATATAACAGCACAGCTCTAGAACAGGTAACCTCTACTAAGCATTCAAGTATTTGCTTAATAAGTAGAATTTTATTAGCAACTGAGTCACCATGATTGATAGACCTAATGAGGTCTATCCTCATAGGCCTCATTTTCCTTTAATTATATATTCCAATGTCCTAACGAAAAAAACACAAAGGATTGAATTACCAAATCAGACACACATGAATCAGAAATTTTAGCCATTATCAAGCTTTACTATTAATCCCAAGGATGAAAATTACCTATGTCACAGGCAAAGCAAGGAAAAGTCCAGGATCCCTGGTGAAGCACCCCTGGTGCTTCCTCACCACATCTAAATACCATTTGCCCTGATTAATGTCTGAAATCTCTAATAATGTATACAGTTACATTATTAGGTCTATCTACTTTTTTTACACAGACCTGATCTATTTTAATTATGAAATATCTCCATTTTATACTAAAATAGCTTTCATGACATTTTCCAGAAATTTGTGCCCACATGTCCATAGATTTTATTTCTCATAAATCCACAGACTGTCATAGCAATCTTTCACAGACCTGGCATATCTGCTCAAAACATTTCATAAATAAGAACTCTTCTATCATATACTATTAGTGTTTTTCCCAAGAGATCTGTAATTAGGATGTTTACAAGGAGACTTGGCTGGGTCACCTTCTTTCCTTCCTAGGGACATTTTCTAGGTAAAGTAAGAGGATACATTGAAGATGTAATGCTTAACCATTTTCTTCCTACTCAAGAAAGCGAACAATTCAGAGAAGCAATAAAAATGAAATATTGTATGTTACCCATACTTTGGAGATCTGGATTTTTGAGGTACAATATAGCAGACACTAGTCACATGTGTCTATCGATAACTTGAAAATGCACACAACAGCTTGAAGACATAGTAGAAGGAAAGAAGTTTAAAATCTCATTAATATTGCTGATATTGATTTTATGCAGAAATAATAATATTTTAATATATCAGGCTAAATAAAATATATTATTAAAATTAATTTCATGTGTTTATTTTTACTGGTTTTACTGTTGCTACTAGAAAATTTAAAATATATATATAGTTTACATTTTGTGGTTATTGTCATATTTCTACTGAGCACTGCTGGTCTAGAAAATTCTATTTCAAATACACTTGGTCTATGAAATTTCAAAACCTCTTCATGATATCTTCAAATTCCCATGAAACAATATTTTCATGGTACCTTCTGCAAATGCCATCTTTTTACAAAGTCTCTGTTTTGCTCTGCATTAGCTCAGCCAAAAATTCAAACATTTGTCAGTTATCAATTTAAAGAAAAAGGGTTTATAAGTATAGAAACATTATTGATGACTTACAGGTCGTGGTCAGGGTTGCATCATAAGATCTCCTGCCTTCTCCTTTGCTATCTTTCTTTCTTGCTTTATTTTCTGTCCTTTCTTCCTTTTCTTTTCCCTTTTCCTTAGGAACAAAACAATTTATTTCTTTTTCTGCTGGGTAGTAGTTTAGCAAGAATCTTATTTTCTTTGAGCATGTTTTTGAGGTCTGTCTCTCTCAGGTTGAAAGGACTTAGAAATTTCTTCTAAAAAAATACAGTTTTCTCCCTAATGTGATGTCTGATGATAAAAAAAAAAAAAATTCTCCATCTTTTTACACTTGCAATGCAAAGATGAACATCACTGGACAGTTTTATTAGTGTGTTCCCAGTCTAGTGGGTGAGACAAGCTGAAACAAATACGAAAATAGACTATAAAATGTCCCATGACAGAGCTATGAGCATGTGGTATGGGAACACAGACAACCAATAACACCGTTAATTATATGAATTGATAACCATCATCTGTCTTCACTCACACTGCGCTGTAGCCAAGCAACCATGTGACACTCATCATTCACTCCACCTCATATTCTCTACTCAAGTGCTTTGCAAAATTTAAACACAATTTTATCATGAAACCCCTTACTTAAATGAAATTCTATGGAAAAACATTAACTGATAAGTACAATTATCTGATATTTTGGGAGGTGCGCTGTCCCATCTACTCACACCTCTTTGATAATTCCAAGTGTGGTGACCCCTAATGGGACTTTGGGGATTGTAGTGTTACAAACAAAGCTCCATTCCCTGGGCTTCTCTGTCACTCTCCTCTCCCAATTTTCCTTTTCTGAGAAATCCTCCTCGGTGAACTTTGAAGGCTATTCATCTTCTAAATACCCCTTACTGCTGGCTTCCTGTTGATCTTCTCACTCGCCAATATCTCCTTGTGTGTGTTCATCCAACATGGTTTCAACTCTGCTCCCTATAAGCTGAAAACATGCTAACCCTTAAACACTATCTTCATCTAGGCTTCAGGTTCACATAGCCTCATACCTATTAGACATCTACTATATGTGTTGGAATCGACTTGACCGCAATGTTTTTGTTTTTGTTTTGTTTTTATGGGCTAGATATCTCCTATTAGTAGACATTTCCTGTTTCTTTGAAATTCCATGAGTATCTCAAATTCTATATGACCCAACATTATGATCTTCACACCTAGTTGATTCTTCCCTCAGTTTACTTTATTTCAGCTGTTGACATCCTATTCATAAAGTTAGAAACTCATTTTTTTTTCCTTTTCTTCTTTCCTCATCTCCCATCATCTTCATAAATTATGAAGTCCTCCTAATCTCTTTTTTTTTTTAATTTGTTCCCTGTTGTAGACAGAATAATGGCCCACCAAATTTTTCCCACATCCTAATCCCCGGAACTTGTGAATAGGTTGCCTTACACGGTAAAAGGGACTTTGCAGATGTGATTATGCTAAGAATCTTGAGTTGGGGAGATTATCCTGGACTATCTGGATAGGCCTAGCCCAATGTAATCACAGGGGTCCTGATAAAAGAAAAGCAGGGAAAATTCAAATTTAGAGAAGGAGATCTTAGAACAAAAGTAGAGGCTGGAGTAATGAGGAACAGGCCACGAGCTAAGGAATGCAGGCAGCAACTAGAAACTGAAAAAACGTAAGGAAACACATTCTTCCCTAAAGCAACCAGAAGGAATGCAGCTCTGCTGACACATTGGTTTTAGCCCTGCAAGACCCTTTTAGATTTCTGACTTTGAGAAGTCTGACTTCCAGAACTGTAAGATAATATGGCAATGCTGTTTTAAGAAACTAAGCATGTGGTGATTCATTACAGCAGCAACAGGAAACTCATACATCCCTTTAAACTCTCTCTCTCTCTCTCTCTGCCCACAGTCTTGGTTTGGTTCTTGTCATTTCTTGCTTAGACATCTATTGCAATCTGTTTATTGATAATGCTATTTCCATGTCGATCCTTTAAAATCCATTCGCTACTCAACTTTCAGGGTTTTCTGAGAGCTTCTTCCTGATTACCACCCAAAGAAGTCATATACAGATTCCTCAGCAAGGCCTATATGGTCCCATATGACCTGGTCTTTGCCCAAATCTCCAGTCTTATGTCTTTCCTTCCTGCCTCAAACACTGCTTGGGCCCCTTGTATAATCTGTGCAATTTCTTCTTCCTTGACTTTGCCCATGTTGCACCCCCTAGATGGAATGTCTCCCAAACTCTCAAGCTCCCACCGCCATTTGCTTGGTTTGTCTCTAAAGCCTAGTTTATGAATCATTCTTCCAGGCTCACAGCCTTGAACTTCTCAGATGGATTAAGTGTTACTGTTAAATACTTTGTTAATGCCCCATGCATACATCACAACTTTAAAATACTGTTTTGATAACTGTAGGTCTCTTAGGGAGCTCTGGTGGTGCAGTGGTTAAGCACTAGGCTGCTAATGAAAGGTCAGTAGTAGGAATTCACCAGCCATTCTTCATGAAAAATATGTGGTAGTCTGCTTCTGTAAAGATTACAACCTTGGAAATACTCTGTGGAAGTTGTACTTTGTCCTACAGCATCCCTATGAGTCAGAATTGACTGCAGAAATGAGTCTGGATTTTCTGGTGGGTGTCTTTTTGGTCAGACTGTTAAATACTTGAGCAAAACAAAGCTTTAAGTGCAAAACACTTAACCTGGCACATACCTTACCTTACCTATAACTGTCGAGTCCATTCAGACTCATAACAATCCTATAGGACAGAGTAGAACTGCCCCAGAGGGTTTCCATACCTGAAATCTTTACAGAAGTAGATTGCAACATCTTTCTACCTATGGAGTGGCTGATGGGTTCGAATGTCCAAAATTTGGTTGGCAGATGAGTGCTTTAACCACTGTACCACCAAGACTGCTTGTGTCTGGCACATAGTAGCTACTTAAACTAGAAACTGATCTTTTATAGATTTACAATCTTACTGAATTATGCTTTTTAATTCAATAATTTTAGTTATTCAATAAATATTACATAACCTGGCAAATAGTGGAGCCCTGGTAGTGCAGTGGTTAAGAGCTCACTGCTAACCAAAAGATCAGCAGTTTGAAGCCACCAGGCACTCCTTGGAAACACTATGGGGAAGCTCTACTCTGTCCTATTGGGCCACTATGAGTCGGAATCTACTGGATGACTAGATGGCGAGTTTTTGTTTTTCTGGCACGCAGTAGTTACTTAATATTTGTTGAATAACTTAAATTATTGAATTAAAATACATAATGCAATAAGATTGCACATCTAAGAAAAGATTGGTTTCTAGGAAAGGGAAGGGATTTATTTAACAGCAAATTGGAATAATATTGAGGAACTGTGATAGAAACATATGCCAACAGTGAAAGAATGTTTAATTCATGTTATAAAACACTGCAACTCTTTCAGTTATTTATAACCTGGAAAATCCATCTAAGATAGGAAACATTGTATAAAACAAATCAGGGTTGCAAGGGTAAATTTTCAGTTTAAAAGTATGTATTATCATCGCACTTGTAAGATGCACCTAAGGCTCGTGTTGGTAAATGAAGGAAAATAATTTTATAGGAGAAAGCAGTAATTTAAAATCCATATTCATACTGGAACCCCAAATGAGAGCTTCTGGAATGATCTGCCATTGCCAAACTTATCATATTATATGACTAAAAGGTTAAGGGGCCCATCTCAAGGTTTCTTTTTGATGCTTCATTTACTAGAGTTAAAGGTAAATTGTGGAGAGTATCTTATGATTCTTGTGATATTAGCGTTTGAAAATTATACCACCTGGACACTGAAGATTCCTAGGTCATAGATTCTGCCAGGAAGCAGCTCTACTCGTTGTTTTGCTCTGAGACCTAGAAAACAGTGGAGAAATCCCTGGATAGTAAAGCAGAGGATTGCAGTAATCTGTGTCTGAGATGGACATTTCCTGCTAACTTGGCAAACTAAGCATCCTTACTATTATTCTTTATTTTTCCTCTCTTTTTAAATCTTATTTGCATGAAAAACTGAAAGAATTGTGATATTTTATGGCATGCATTAAAAATTTTTTCATTGACAACATGCACTTATATCATAGTTCCTCAGTACCATTCTGATTTGCTATTAAATAAATCTCCCTTCATGAAAAAGTTTTTAATGGCATACAGCATTATTGCATTATTACAGTTTAGTTCATTCAAAATGATCATCATTCATTAAAAATTATTAAGCAGTTCCTTGGATCATGATCCTTCATCCTGGTTAACCTATCAAAGTCCCTCTTCTGGTTTTGTGACTGTTGTTGTTACAGTTATTTTCCCCCATATGATAGGCTTCAGTATGGATTACATCTCAACATAAAGAAAATAAAAATCCTCACAACTGGACCTATAAGCAACATCATGGTAAATGGAGAAAGGATTAGAGTTGTCAAGGATTTAATTTTACTTTCTTCTATAATCAACACCCATGGAAGCAGTGGTCAAGAAATCATACGATGCACTTTCAAGTGTTAAGAAGCAAAGATGTCACTTTGAGAATTAAGGTGCACCTGACCCAAGCCATAATATTTTCAATTAGCCTCATAAACCTGAGAAAGTGGACAATGAACAACGAAGACTGAAGAAGAATTGATGCCTTTGAATTATGATGTTGGTGAAGAATACTGAATACACCACAAGCTGCCAGAAGAATGAATAAAAAATCTGTCATGGAAGAAGTACAGCTAGAAGGCTTTAGAAACAGGATGATGAGACTTCATCTCACATACTTTGGACATGTTGTCAGGAAAGACCAGTCCCTGGAGAAGGACATCATGCTTGGTAGAGGATCAGCGAAAAAGAGGAAGACCCTCAAGGAGATTGACACTGGGGCTACAACAATGAGCTCAAACATAGCAACGATTGTGAGAAAGGCACAAGACCAGTGTTTTGTTCTGTTGTACGTAGGGTTGCTATGAGTAGGAACGAGCTCGACAACAACGACATCCATATCTTCATTCTTCTTGCCTTCTAAATTTCTCTCTTAGAACTACCGCAGCTGTGGCCTGAAAATTCTGGCTTGCAGTTTCTTTCATTATCATTTAGTTCTAAGTATTTTATAATTTTGCTTATGATTTCTTCTTTTATCCAAGAGTTTCTTTGCAATCTACTTTAAGATTGCACATGTACAAAATTTTTAAGCTACCATTTTAATATTGATTTCTAATTTTAATGTATTACTGTCATAGTTTTCATGACATTCATTGATTGAAATTTATCTGGTGTCATAGAATTTCAATAGAAAGTCAGTATTTGTGAATGGCTTACGTATATTCAAAAATAATATTTGTTCTTTATCTGGTATTAAATAGAGATAGAGCTATGAGTCCTTGGGTAGGCCAAATGATTAAGCACTCAGCTGCTAACCAAAAAGTTGGAGGTTTGAACCCACCCAGAGTCACCTCAGAAGACAGTCTTGTCAATCTGCTTCTGAAAGGTCACAACCATTGAAAACCTACTGAGCAGTTCTGTTCTGCACACACTGGGGTCACCAAAACTTGGAATCAGCTTGATGTCAGCTAACAACAAATACAGGAAACCCTGGTGACATAGTGGTTAAGTGCTGTGGCTGCTGACCAAAATGTCGGCAGTTTGAATCCACCAGATGCTCCCTGGAAACTTTATGAGGCAGTTCTACCCTGCCCTATAGGGTCACAACAAATACACACACTCACATAAATGTATATGTATGTGTGTATTTATATATAAAATGTATATTATAAAAAAAAATGTCTTGGCCACTGAGATAAGAAGATAATACGGTAAAGACTGTTGGACATCTTTTCATTTACCACCTAACAGGCATCACAAAGCCAGGATGGGTGCCATTCATCCAAACTTTAATAAAATATGAAAAACAAAGGAAGACATCAATGGAAGTATTCCAAAACTATATTAAGAAGTACAATAATCATCTAAAATAGACATCCCTCTTAGACCCAAAGATTCCTCATCGATGCCCCATACTTTTTTCCTTTATAGCTCCTTGTATTAGTTTCCTAGGGATACTATACAAAATATCACATACCGGGTGACTTATAAGAACAGAAATTCATTTTTTCCTAGTTCTGGAGGTTGGGAGTCTGAGATCACGGTGTCAGGTGTGTTGATTCCTTCTGAGGCTTTGAGGGAGAATCTGTTCCATACCTCTCTTAGCTTCTGGTAGCTCTAAACATTCCTTGGCTTGCAGCTGAAGGTAACGTGACATTCTTTTTCTGTCTCTCTCTGTGTCTGTTCTCTTCTATAAGGACATGACTTAGATTGGATTAAGATCCATCCTATTCCAGTATGATCTCATGTTAACTGATAGCTCTATTTTCAAATAAGTTTAAGTTAACAGGTACTAGAGTTAGAGCTTCAACTCTTTTTCACGGGGAGAGTGGGAGAGTGGTGCATAATTCATAACCCTTCCCTTCCTCACAAGCTTACTCCATGGGGCTATGTTCTTCCTCTTTTACATGATGTAAAATTATCAATTCACTCATCTTCAAGTGCCAATTTTATCTACACATTTAATCAAAAAGTATTTGTTGAATAAATTTTCCAGGTGCCATGCATGAGTTAGGTTGTGGACACAAAGTGCAAAGACAAGGTCAAAGTGCAAAGACATGGTTTCTGATTCCAAGGCATCATCTCCATGCAGAGGACTCCTAAATGTGATGGAACTGCAGGGAAGGGAGGAAATGGTTCTTTCTCGTACATTAGAAGGAGCTACTTTAGGAAGATCCTCTTGAACTATTTCTAGAAGAACAATGTCTTAATCTCATTGGCGAGTTTGGAAAAAAAAAAGTCATTATATGTATTTTCCCTTTTGAAAGCCAGCCCCACCCCAGAAGGTATGAATTCTTCTATGTTGCCCCATGCCTTGAGTTTTACTGGGTCAGGAATCCATGGGAAGAGGTTTGAAATTGAACAGAGCTGCCTGTAATGTGATGGCAAATCTTTCTAAGCCTGTTGTTGTTGTTGTTAGGTGCCATCAAGTTGGTTCTGACTCATAGTTACCCTATGCACAACAGAATGAAACACTGCCTGGTCCTGAGCCATCCTTACAATCGTTGTTATGCTTGAGCTCATTGTTGCAGGCACTGTGTCAATCCACCTCGTTGAGGGTCTTCCTCTTTTCTGCTGACCCTGTACTCTGCCAAGTATGATGTCCTTCTCCTCATGATGTCCTGGTCCCTCCTGACGACATATCCAAAGTATGTAAGATGCAGTCTCTCCATCCTTGCCTCTAAGGAGTATTCTGGCTGTACTTCTCCTGAGACAGGTTTGTTTGTTCTTTTGGCAGTCCATGGTATATTCAATATTCTTCACCAACACCACAATTCAAAGACGTCAATTCTTCTTCGGTCTTCCTTATTCATTGCCCAGCTTTCACATGCATATGATGCGATTGAAAACACTATGGCTTGGGTCAGGCGCATCTTAGTCTTCAAGACTACATCTTTGCTCTTTAACACTTTAAAGAGGTCCTTTGCAGATTTACCCAATGTGATGTGTCTTTTGATTTCTTGACTGCTACTTCCACGGGTGTTGATTGTGGATCCAAGTTAAATGAAATCCTTGGCAACTTCAATGTTTTCTCCGTTTATCATGATGTTGCTCATTGGTCCAGTTGTGAGGATTTCTAAGCCTAGAGTTTAATATTAGAAAGCCCTCTTGTCCACAGCTATGAGTGACTTTCTCCTGTATTAGCTGTATCTGCAAGAAAGGTGACATTTTGTACTCCCATCTGCCTTACTATTGTGATTTATGTCTCAGTTGATTTATAATTCAAGTAGAGAAGAGAGGTGTTACTTACTTATAAGCCTTCCCAGGAACATTAACAATGTGTACCTCTAATCCTGTCCCCCCACCTGAGCTCTTGCCCTGTAATCTAATGATCAGGGCATGTATGCAGATGCAATTTTCAATGCTCCACATTCAGAATTTCACAAATGTAAAGCAACGATCTCCAATCTCCAGTCACCTCATGAAAGGAAATAAAACGTTCACCAGTAAACATCCCCGTTTCCGTGGCATGCACCTGTATCTGCCGACTCATCCGGGCTTGAAACCCTGGAGTCCGCCACAACTCACCCTCTGCTTCGTCCTCCGGAGAAAGTTGGGCACAAAGTCCTGCTGATTATTTTTCTCTGGTGTTTCTTATCCATCTTTGCTTTTATCGCCAATCCCAATCTAGACTTCTTCATGTCTGTTTTGTGCCAAAGCTCACCAGCTAGATTTGGCTGTTACCTAATTGTTCCCTGGAGTCCCTAGGTAGTGCAACTGTTTAACATGCTTAGCTGCTAACCAAGGTGTTGGGGGCCTCAGGGCACTCAGAAGTGGTTCGGAAGAAAGGCCTGGTGGTCTACTTCCAGAAAATCACCCGTTAAAACCTATGGAGTGCAGCTCTCTCGACACGCGCGGGATCGATGGAGTGCAGCTGTCTCGACACGCGCGGGATCGATGGAGTGCAGCTCTCTCTCGACACGCGCGGGATCGATGGAGTGCAGCTCTATCGACACGCAGGGGATTGCCAAGGGTCAGAATTGACTCGCTGGCACCTGCTTTTGTTTGTTTGTTGGTGTTTCTTGTAAAACCTCTAGCAGAGCTGACAATACAGATTTACTCAGTTGCCACTTTGACCACGTCATTCCCTTCAGAAATGCCACCAGTGGGTTCCATCTTCAAACCAAACTCTTTTTCCTTATATACTGGGGATGATGCAACCGACCTCTGCTTATTTGTTACCCAACATTTTACTCAAACTTAGCTTTTTACTGAACCAAAAGAGTGGAATATTCTTACTACATGCTTCTGTTCAAGATGTAAACCACACACACATCCAAAACCAGTCCCTACCTCCTTGACCATCTCCTCCAAATGTTTAAGAACAGATACAAAGCCAGACATCTCTTACCCTTCTAATATATCTGCAGTTCGTAATACAGTTTCACAGTTAATCGTATAGTGTATTAAATTGTACACTCACTGTGTTTTTTTTATAGATTCATGCTTATCCAAGCTGAATGATTTTCCAGGGCTAAGAAATCATGGATTATTTCCTATATCATAAAATACATTGTTAATGATATAAACCCATTGCTGTTGAGTCAATTCCTACTCATAGCAACCCTATAAGGCAGAGTAGACCTTCCCCGTGGGGTTTCCAAGGAGTGCATGGTGGATTCAAGCTGCCGACCTTTTGGTTAGCAGCCATAGCTCTTAACCACTATGCCACCAGTGTTTCCATTAATGATATAGTCGATACAAAATAAATACTTAATGATTTGACTAACTTGTCTTAACCTATAAGATGGTTTGATTCAATAGTCTGAAATGTAAGACTGATTCAATAATCAGGATTCCTACTCTGACCTCTTTAACTTTCTCTATTGTTCTAGGCAAGCCATTTTAGTTATTTTGGACCTAATTTCTTAATACAAAAATGGAAGTAAGGCCTGTCATCTGTCTTATTTATGGTGAGTGGTGAGAAGTATTCTAGTCAATGCAAAGCACATGGCTAATACAAAGTTTAATAAAAATGATAAATAACATTTATTACAAAATTGAACCATTGTTCAATTTCTTCTGCCCTTTCAGTCCTTTGATTCAATATTCTCTCAATGAAATCTGATAACTTTAATTTGAGAAAGTGTTTTACTAATAATCATAGGCTTTCTACATTAACCTTTTCTTATCATTAGGCACACCCGGATGATACCAAATTATTCTTTTAAAGAAATCAATATATCACTATAAATGCATGGAGAAACATCTGATAGTGGAACTTAAGGTAAGGGGAGCCTAGGCATGAGAAAATTGTATCAGAGAATCCTGTTTTCCATGGGAATGTTTTCTTAATGATCTCAAATAAATAATTTTCTTCCTTTGTTGTTTTAAATCCCCTATTTTCCCTATTTCCTTAAATCTTGCTAGAAGAGCTACTTTTCACCTATTGTTAATTATAAAGAGCTGAAAAAACTAAAAATCCATTCTCTGAATTTTTACAGGCTCAGAAAAACTCCAAATTATTTCATTGCATTGAAACTTTTCGTATTAAACCATTAGGGTCAAGTGAATAATGCCTTTACTTGTGAGACAGTAATTTTGTTAATATTATGTCACAAAGGTAGTTTTTGTTTAGTGTTTATGTTAAGGGTAATGGAAAAATTCAGGACTGGTAATGGTTGAACAATACAATGAACGACTGCCTCTTGATCTATGTACAGGTTCCTCATGAGCACAATTAAGTGTTCTGGAATTTCCAGTCTTCGCAATGTTATCCATAATTTGTTATGATTCACACAATCGAATGGCTTTGCGTAGTCAATAAAACACGCACACACATATATATATATACACACACATGCTTATATAAGTGTATATATATACACACATATATATAAATATATATATAAAACACAGACATATATGTAAATATACACACATATATACATATACACACGCATATATACATATATATAGAGAGAGAGAGATTTTTCTCACAGAAATGGCTCACATGGTTGTAGAGGCTAGCAAGTCCCAGGTCTGTGGCTCAGGTGTCAGGCTGGAGCCTTCCCCTGACTCCTGTAGCAGCAGGAGCTGACGAACCCAAGATGGGCAGGCCCAAAGGTAGGCTGCTGGCACATAGTTTGTGGAGGCCAACAAATTCCAAGATCAGAAAGTAGGCTGCTAGCTCAAGTCCCAAGATCCAGAGGTCAGATGATGATGAGCCAGATATAGGGCCCAGAGTGAGATCCTTGCTGAAGCATCCATTTAGACTAGAGGCAGGTCACAACAAAGAAACTGCTTTTGAACTGATTGGCTGCTCACAGCAGATCTCATCATGGAGTTGATTACATCATCACATAACTGCCAACTTACATCATTACACAGCTGCCAAACTACTGAGAATCATGGTCCAGTTGAGCTGACGCACAACTTTAACCATCACATTGCCACAATAAAAAAAAATGAAAAAGAAAAAATTTTTAAAGTTTATATTGGATTTAAAAAATTAAAGCACCAGCAGATATTTCTGAAAAAAAAAATCACAGACCATCCTAGATATGCTGGTTGGTGAGTGTTCAACAATGCATGTCAGATATAATCTAACTTACAAGGGAGGAGGGAAAATAGTCGAAGAAGGAGAGATGATAGTAAACTACCTGGAAACAAGATTTCCCACTATTGATCATGACCTAATTCTTTCAATTATTTTCTGTTTCCACATGTATTCCTTAAAGCTAATGCAGAGTTTATAAACATGTTTGCCAATGCGAACTAATTAGGTAAAGTATAAAGATAATAAAAAAGAAGCAAAACTTAAAGCATGTTTTACAATTTGAAATAATTCTACTTAGATGTGTTTAGGAGAAGGAAACATTGGAAATTTGGATAAAGTTCAATGTTTATATTCTGTGTGAAGTTCATTTGTCTGTGCTGTCTCCATTAGACTAGATTAAGACCAGGTTCTTGAATAGGGTCTAGCAAGCCTTCCAAAATCACTCCTGTCCTGAGGCATATTACATACTTTGCCCCAGTTCTCCGGTCACACTCTACCAGGTGGTTTATTGTCTTTTCTTTTTTTAAACAATATTTTACTGCATTTTTGGTGAAGTTTGCACAGTAAGCTAGGTTCCCATTTGACAATTTTGGCACAAATTTATTAGCTACATTTATTAAAATATGTCAATATTCTCTTTAATTGTGTTCTGATTGCTCTATTTCCAGTACTCTAGTTTCCCTGCCCCCTGTCTTCTCATTTTTGCTTTTGAGTAATTGTTGACCTTTTGGTCTCATGCAGATGATTTTTAAGTAGAGCACCAATCTTATGGTTAATAGTCTTTATTTTGTGTGCTACCCTGCTATTTTTCTAAGAGATGATCTCAGGGCTAGGTTCAGTTCTTGGCTTAAAGAGTGTCTCAGGGTAATAGTCTCAGGGAATCCTGTGTTCTATACTGTTTGAGTTTGTCTGGATTTTTTTTTTTAGAATTTGAGTTCTGCTCCACATTTTCTCCCATTCAATTCAGAAGCATCTATTGTGATCCCAGTCAGAAGGGTCACTGGTGGTAGCTGGACCCCACCTAGATCTTCCCGTCTCAGTGTAGATGAACTCAAGGCTCGTGTAGACTTCTTTCTTCTCTGAGCTTTTGGTTACCTTCTTACTGTTTTGCTCCTGGTGAGTAGAGACCAGTTGTATATTGGATGGCCTCTCAAAAGCTTTTAAGACCCCAGATGATACTTCACTAGGATGTAGAACATGATTTTTTGAACTATGTTATGTCAATTGTTACATCCCATGAGACTATGGCCTTAAGATTTCAAACCCAGAAAATCAGTCTTGTAAGGTATTTGGTTATGTCTGAGGAGTATCAGTGTTTGTGTCTTCGATGAATATATGTGCCTGCACCCAACTATTTGTATTTGCATGTACCTACAGATACTTCTTTTTGGCAAAAAACAAGGCTCCAGGAATTGACAGAATATCAATCGAGATGTTTCAACAAACAGATGCAGTGCTGGAGGTGCTCACTCGTCTATGCCAAGAAATATGGAAGACAGCTTCCTGGCCAACTGACTAGAAGAGATCCGTATTTATGCCTATTCCCAAGAAAGGTGATCCAACCAAACGTGGAAATCATAGGACAATATCATTAATATCACATGCAAGCAAAATTTTGCTGAAGATCATTCAAAAATGGCTGCAGCAGTATATCGACAGGGAACTGCCAGAAATTCAGGCCGGTTTCAGAAGAGCACATGGAGCCAGGGACATCATTGCTGATGTCAGATGGATCCTGGCTGAAAGCAGAGAATACCAGAAGGATGTTTACCTCTGTTTTGTTGACTATGCAAAGGCATTTGACTGTGTAGATCATAACAAACTATGGATAACACTGAGAAGAATGGGAATTCCAGAAAGTTTAATTGTGCTCATGAGGAACCTTTACATAGATCAAGAGGCAGTTGTTCAGACAGAACAAGGGGATACTGATTGGTTTAAAGTCAAGAAAGGTCTGCGTCAGGGTTGTATTCTTTCGCCATACCTATTCCATCTGTATGCTGAGCAAATAATCCGAGAAGCTCGACTATATGAAGAAGAACGGGGCATCAAGATTGGAGGAAGACTCATTAACAACCTGCATTATGCAGATGACATAACCTTGCTTGCTGAAAGTGAAGAGGACTTGAAGCACTTACTAATGAAGATCAAAGACCACAGCCTTCAGTATGGATTACACCTCAACATGAAGAAAAGAAAAATCCTCACAACTGGACCAATGAGCAACATCATGATAAACGGAGAAAAGATTGAAGTTGTCAAGGATTTCATTTTACTTGGATCCACAATCAACAGCCATGGAAGCAGCAGTCAAGAAATCAAATGACACATTGCACTGGGCAAATCTGCTGCAAAAGACCTTTTCAAAATGTTGAAGAGCAAAGATGTCACCCTGAAGACTAAGGTGCGCCTGACCCAAGCCATGGTATTTTCAATCACATCATATGCATATGAAAGTTGGGCAATGAATAAGGAAGACCGAAGAAGAGTTGACGCCTTTGAATTGTGGTGTTGGAGAAGAATGTTGAATATACCATGGACTACCAAAAGAACAAACAAATCTGTCTTCAAAGAAGTGCGGCCGGAATGCTCCTTAGAGGCAAGGATGGCGAAACTGTGTCTTACATACTTTGGACATGTTGTCAGGAGGGATCAGTCCCTGGAGAAGGACATCATACTTGGCAGAGTACAGGGTCAGTGGAAAAGAGGAAGACCCTGAAAGAGGTGGATTGACACAGTGGCTGCAACAATGAGCTCAAGCATAACAATTGTGAGGATAGCGCAGGACCGGGCAGGGTTTCGTTCAGTTGTGCATGGGGTCGCTACGAGTCGGAACCGACTCGAAGGCACCTAACAACAACAACAACAACACAGACACTTCTGTTCCTGTGCATATACCTGTACCTACCCATATTTTTTTTTTTTACCCATATATCAGGAAACCCTGGTGGCATAGTGGTGAAGTGCTGTGGCTCCTAACCAAGAGGTCGGCAGTTCATATCCACCAGGCGCTCCTTGGAAGCTCTATGCGGGCAGTTCTACTCTGTCCTATAGGGTTGCTATGAGTCGTAATCGACTTGATGGCAGTGGGGTACCCATATATCAATATGCCTATTCCCATCCCTTTTTGCTCAGACACTTGTTTTTACTTTGATTGCGCTGTGCTCACTATATTGACATTCTCTGTCACTTTTCTCATCGTCAAAAACAAGTCTCTGTGATCTAAAGCATACTTTCACCAGCCCCCATTCCCCCTGGTAACCACCAAGGAATATTAGTCTCTATCGAGTCACTGTGAGTCAGAATCGCCTTGATGGCAATGGGTTTGGTATTTTTTATATATATGTATATGTACATCTATTCTTGTCTTCTTACAAAAGGGGGATCCTGCTATCGTTGTCCTTATATGCTTATTTCACTTGGCATTATGTCCTCCAGGCCCGTCTATGTTATGATTCATAGACTTATCATTGTTCTTTATGTTGTGTGGTATTCCATTGTATGTAGGTACCACAATTTACTTACACTTTCATCTGCTGATGGGCACTTGGTTTGTTTCCACTTATTTGCTATTGTGAATAAAGCAGCAACGAATATAGGTGTGCATATGTCTATTCATGTCATTATTCTTTGGTCTCTAGGGTAGTGGTATTGCTGGATCACAGGGTAGTTCTATTTTTAATTTTTTGGACTTTTCCCACAGTGGTTGCACCATTTTAAAGTCCCACCAGCAGTGGATAAAGGTTCAAGTCTTCCTACATCCTCAGCAACTTTTTTTTTTTTTAACCAGTGTCATTGAAGCCGGGGTAAGATGGTGTCTTCTTGTAGTTTTTATTTGAATCATGATCTTGAGCTCCTTTTCGTGTTTGTTGGCTGCTTGGATGTAGTGAAAGCTCTGTTCATATCCTTTGCCCAATTCCTGACTGCGTTGTCATTTTGTTGTTGAGTTGTTGCAGTATTCTATAAATTTTAGATGTGAGACCATTAGTGGATAAGTTGTTTCCTGAGATTTTTTCTCACTTTGTGTGTTGTCTATTTACCCTCTTAATAAAGTTTTTTGATACACAGTTTTTAATATTTATGAGGTCCCTTTTATCTATTTTCTCTTCTTCCGTTAGAGCATTTTTTATGTTTGTTATCCTATTTTCACAAGTGATTAAGTCCCATAGTTTCCTCCCTCCTCTTTTTCCAGGAATTTTATGATTTTAGGTTTAACATTTAGGTCTTTGATCCATTTTGAGTTAGTTTTTGTGTATGGCATCAGGTATGGCTCCTGTTTCTTTTTTCCTGGTGAATATTCAGTTTTGCCAGTACCATTTATTAAAGAGGCTGTTTCTCCCCAACTGAATGAAATTTGACCCCTTGTTGAAAATCAGTTGTCCATAAATGGCTGTGTTTAATTATAAGTTCTCAATTCTATTCCACTGGTCTGTGTGTCTGTTGTTGAACCAAAACCAGGCTGTTTTGATTACAGTGGCTGTAGAGTATGATTTGATACCAGGGAATGTGAGGCTTCCTACTTTGTTTGTTTTTTTTTTTTTTGTAATTCAGTGTTGCTTTGGCTATTCAGAGTTTCTTGCCTTTCCATATAAAGTTGGTCAATAGTTTTTCCATTTCAGTGAAGAATATTGTTGGGATTTATATCAGGATTGCATTGTATCTGTGGATTGTTTTAGGTAGAATTGGCATTTTCACTATATTAAGTCCTCCAATCCATGAACAAGGATTTTTCAGTCTTTCCATTTTAGTCCGTTGTAGTAATGTTTTATGATTCTCATTGTATAAGTCTTTTATGTCCCCGGTTAGGTTAATTCCTAGATATTTTATCAATTTGGAAACCCTGGTGGCGTAGTGGTTAAGTGCTATGGCTGCTAACAAAAAAGGTCAGCGGTTTGAATCCACCAGATACTCCTTGGAAACTCTATGAGGCAGCCCTACTCTGTTCTATAGGGTCAGTATGAGTCGGAATTGACTTGACTGCAATGTTTTTTTTTGTTTATCCACTTGGGAGTTATTGTAAATGGTATCATTTTCTTGATTTCTTTCTCGGAGTATTCTCTGTTAGTGGAGAGGAACCCAACTGATTTTTGTGTGTTGACCTGGTACTCTGAAACGTTGCTAAACTCTTCCTTTAGTTCCAGCAGTTTTCTTGTGGAATCTTTAGGGTCTTCTATGCATAGAATCATGCCATCTGCAAACGGAAATAGTTTTACCTCTTCCTTTCTGTTTTGGATACCTTTTATTTCTCTTCCTTGTCTTATTATTCTGGTTAAGACTTCCAGTACAATGTTGCATAAGATCGGTGATAATGGGCATCATTGTTTCATTCCCGGTCCAAAAGGGAAGGCTCTCAGCATTTCTCCATTACGTTTAATGTTGGCTGTTGGTTTTGCATATATGCCCCTAATTATGTTGAGAAATTTCCCTTCTATTCCTAATTTGTTGAGAGTTTTTTCAGGAAAGGATTCTGAATTTTATGGAATTCTTTTTCCGAATCAATTGATAAAATCATATGGTTCTTTTCCTTGGTTTTATTTCTGTGGTATGTTACATTGACCAATTTTCTAACTTTGAACCACCATTATAATCCCAGTATGAATCTCATTTGATTTTGGTGTATGATTTTTTTGATATGCTGTTAAAGTCTGTTGGCTAGAATTTTGTTGAAATTTATGCATCTATGTTCATAAAGGATAAATTTTTTTTTTTTTTAGGATATTGGTCTGTAATTTTCTTTTTCTGTGGTGTCTTTGCCTGGTTTGGGCATCAGGGTTATCCTGTCTTCATAGAAAGAGTCTGGTAGTGTTCCTTCCTTTTCTATATTTTTGAAGAGATTGAGTAGGATTGTTATCACCTCTTCTCTGAATGCTTGGTAGAATTCACCAATGTAGCATTACGGTCCTGGGCTTTTTTTTTCTGTAGGCAATTTTTTGATGACATTTTCAATCTCTTCTTTTGTAATGGGTCTTCTTAAATTTTCTAACTTTGTATTCGTTTGGGTAAGTAGTATATTTTTAGGAATTAGGCTTTCAAATTTGTTGGAGTACAATATTTCATAGTAATCTGTTATGATCTTCTTTATCTCTGTTGGATTGGTTGTAATGTCACTAATTTTGTTTTTTAATTTGGTTATTTGTCTCTTCTGATTTTTTTCTTTTATCAATCTAGCTAGTGGTTTGTCTATTTTATTGATCCTTTCAAAGAACCAACTTCTGGTTCTCTTGATTTTTTTCTATTGTTTTTCTTTCTCATTTATTTCTGCCCTGATCTTTATTATTTCCTTTTTTCTGATGGCTTTTGGATTCTTTTCCTCTTCGTTTGCTATTTGATAAAGGTTTAAGTTAATGGTTTTGGATCTTTCGCTTTTAATGTAAACATTTAGTGTTTGTGATTTTCCTTTTGCTGTGTCCAAAAGGTGTTACGTTGTTTTTATTTTCGTTTGATTCTAGCTATTTCTAATTTCACTTTTGATTTCTTGTATGACTCAATAGTTTTTTAGTAGTGTATTATTTACTTTCCATGTATTATTTTTTTTTTCCTTATTTTTCCTGTTGTTGATCTCTTGCTTCATATCATTATGGTCAGAAAATATGCTTTGCATGATTTCAATCTTTTTACATTTGTTGAGATTTGTTTTTAGTCCTAGCATATGGTATATTCTGAAGAATGATCCATGTGCATTGGAGAAGAATTTTTATTGTCCTAATGCTGGGTGGAGTGTTATATATATATTTGTTAGGTCTAACTGGTTTATGGTTTTATTTAAATTCTCAATGTCCTTAGTGATCTTCATTTGAGATCTGTCTATAATTGAAATTGGTGTTTTGACATACCCTACTATTATTGTGGAGTTGTCTATTTCTCCTTTCATATTATTAGTCAGTATTTGTTTCATGTATTTTTATGCATTGCTGTTAGGTGCATATATATTTATAATTGTTATGTCTTCTTGCTGGATTGACCCTTTTACTTAAAGTCTATTTTATCTGATATCTATATATGGCCACCCCTGCTTTTTCTTGCTTACTAGTTGCATGGAATATTTTTCTCTATCTTTTTATTTTCAGTTTTTTCTATCCTTATGTCTAAGGTGTATTTCTTGTAGACAGCAAAAAGATGAATCTTTTTTTTTCTTTTAATCCATACTGCCACTCTCTGCCTTTTGCATGGGGTGTTTAGACTATTTACATTTAAGATTGTTACCAAAAAACAAACTGTCTACCTCACTCATTTTGCCATTTGTTTTCTGGGTATTTTGTATCTTCTTTGTCTTTTCATTCTGATTTTTCTGTTTTTGTTTGTATTTGGCTGCTTGTGATGAGCCTTTTTGCTTTTTTCTTTGTTTTCTTCTGAATTTTTTTTTTCTCAGTGACTTCTTAGTGGTTACCACATATATTACATTTTACAAGTTACAGTTGCAAAAGCATTTAACATATGAACAATAGTTAATGTACAACCTTAACATGTTAAATCTATTCCAGATATGCTCATCCCTTCCCCATTTCTGTTGATGTATCTCCATTAACATCAATATACAACCTATATTTGACAAGTTTCCTTTATAATTATTTCTTACAAACCTGATGTTGTATTGTTTGTGAGATTTAACTATTGAGTTTATTCACTGAAAATATCATATACTTGGTCTTTATGATTGCCCATGTTGTTGCATTTTTTGGATCTCTCTCTCTCTCTTATTTTTTATTTATTTTTCCCCAGTGTATAGCCATGAGTATTTATTTAATGCTCTTGCCCTTCCATTTGGAGTACTACCTTGATTAATACTTGTAAAGCTGGCCTGGTAGTAGCAAATTCCCAGAGTTTCTGTTTGTTTCTAAATGTCTCGATGTCTCCCTCATTTCTGAATGTCATCTTTGCTGGGTAAAGAATTCTTGGTTGGCAATTGTTTTCATTCAGGATTTTATATACGTCTCTCCACTGTCTTCCAGCTTCTACGATTTCTGGGGAGAAATCCAAATTGATTCTTATGAAAGAGACTTGGTATGTTATATTGTGTTTTTCTCTCTCTGATTTTAGAAATCTCTTCTTGTCTTTTGTTTTCAAAAATTTATTTAGGATATGGAGCAGAGTTGATCTTTTTATGTTTCTTCTAATTGGGGTTTATGAAGCTTCCTCTGTTCGCAAGCTTAGTTCTCTGTTCAAGACTGGGAAATTCTGATTAGGTCTTGGAAAATTGTCTCTATGCCTTTGTTGCTTTCATGATGCTCTGGGATTCCAATAATTCTAATGTTAGATTTCATAATTGAATCCCATGTTTCTAATTGGTTTGCTCACTTTTCTCTCAAGACTTTATAAATTCAGTTATTTTGTCTTCTAATTCATTTATTCTATCTGCTGAAGTATTATCCTAGCCCTGCTGTCCCTGCAGTTCCTCCTGGTCCTAGTACCCATTCTTCTCATGCCTCAGTGAGATTCAGAAACCCTCTCTCACAGCACCATGGTCTCCTTTCACCCCGTCCCAATATCGTGGCCTATATACTCCCATAACCAACCTGTGCTGCATTAAAAAAATAATCAGGCTACAGCTTCCTCAGATTAGCAACTTTTCTGTGTTCCCAGTTTGGGGTGTTGTGATGAGCGAGTGCTCCAGATGTTAGCAAGTAGGTTCTCCCAGCTTCTGTGGTATCCCTGTTCCTCCGATATCCCCCGCTTCTGGACTCAACCCAACTCTCCCATGCCTCAGCTGGCATCTGAAGTTCTGAGATCTGTGTGCACTTGTTTTTATTCTTTGTTCAGTGGGTTAGTTGCTGGGAGAGTAAATGGGACCATTTATTCACTTCACTATCTTGTTTTGCCCTCCTCACATTGGTCGTTAATTTAGTTCTTTAAATAAATCTTGCTTTTTCTGTCTCCAGGCCTTTGTCAGACTATTCACTTTGTCTATGAACACCTCTTGCTCTACCCACCTCTTTACCTGGTTAGTGCGCACACATTCTTTAGTATCAGATAATATTACTTCCTCAGGAAAGCATTTCGAACCTACAAAAACCAGATCATGTCCCCTGGTTATACTGTCTCATAGCAATTGAGATTTATCCCAATTTGTAATTATACATTTGAGTGACAAAAAAATCTATCTCCCCAACTAGATGGTAGTTTCATGAAGCAGAGTTAATGTAATGCCTAAACTGTTAACTATTGTATCTCCAGCACCCACCATATTGTAGAGGCATGTAGGGAATTTTTATCTAATCAATAAATGAATAATTCAATTCTGAGTTTAGCTCATTGAGTAGCAAATTGTGAAAGGAACATGACCATTTGGGAGTAAAAAGTAAATTTAAGAATTCAGAATATGAAGAAAAATTTAGGAAATGGAATACCTGATAACAAATTGTTATATAGTATGTTAATTACTACGTCAAAAGTAAGATTAGTTTCTCTTATTTGAGATAAAAATGAAAATGAGAGGAAGTAACTGGCTTGTCCACACATTTCTTGGGGTTATATTCATTTATACTTACTAATTACATTATTGTTATTGGAGGGTATTTTTTATTTTTGTAGTGTTTAGCCTACACTAACAAAAACACAAAATGCATTGCCATTGAGTTGATTCTGACTCATAGGGACCCTATAGGACACAGTAGAACTGCCCCATGGGGTTTCCAAAGCTGTAAATCTTTACTGAAGCAGACTGTCACATCTTTCTCCCACAGAGTGGCAGGTGGCTTCAAATCACCGACCTTTTGGTTAGCAAGTGAGCTTTTAACCACTACACCACCAATGTTCCTTCGTTTGCTAACAAACACCCCCAAAATCCTGTTTCATGCATTTTAGAGACTGATAAATCTTTGAGGATAAAATTTTAAAGGGCACTGAATTCTAATTATGTTTTTATTTCTAAATTCTTTAAAACATCAAACGCTTATAGGTCATAATTCTAGCCAGTGCCCTTTTGTGATCAAGTTTTTTCAAACTCAAGACTGTAAAAACAGTAAGATGGTTATGAAGACCTGATCTTCAAAGTCAGCCATCTGCAGAGTCTGCGGGTATAATTTTTAGGGTACGTGGAGGCAAAATCAACCCTACATTTATACCCTCATAGCCTGATCGCCCCACCCCCAATATATACAATCACCTCAAATTTGTACAATTAGACACAGATTAAAAATTCAAGTAGAAAATTAGTAGGTGAGTTCTAGCTGCATGTCTTTGTGAACCTAAATCAGCATGTCTAAGAGACTAATGACAGTTTAACAGCAAATTAGTAGACATTACACAACATCTAATATTTTGAATGTATTTTCATTAAGCTCATGTCCAGCCATATTTATTAAACTTAAAATAATCATACCTATTTATCACGAGGTTTGGATTTATTTTCAAAACTGTGTAGATTTAATATGTGCCAAGGTTACAAGTTTCCTTTTTTAACGTTCTCCTAAAACATTTACCTGGAAAAGTATTACTCCATTCCCCATGTCTAATTCAAAGTAAAGTTTGGTCATCACAAATTTATGTTTCCTTCTGCTCTACATTTCAGAACATACTTATTTTTTTTTAATGATATTATTATGAGAACAATATCTTATCAAAAACAACAACAACAACAACAAAGAGGAGCCTAAATTCCTCTTCACAGGAAGAATTTATAATAGGTTATTTGACTACCTATCTTCTCCATTATGACTTGAACTGGAGGGAGAGAGGGGGGCAGGGAAAGAGACAGAGAGAGAGAGAGAGAGAGACTGGCTCCTCAGTCAGTTTTCCTTCTTATCTAAAGGTAACAGTTTCCACAGAAATTCAATTTCCATGAAATCTGGTAGACTGCTCAAATTTAACTGGTAAACCAGTTGCCATCCAGTAGATTCCAGCTCATGATGACCCTATGTGTGTCAGAGTCAAATTGTGCTCCATGGGGTTTTCAATGGTTGATGTTTTTTGGAAGTAAATTGCCTGGCCTTTCTTTCAAGGGACTTCTTGGTGGACTCATACTGCCAACCTTTTATTTAGCCACCAAGTGCATTCATCATTTGAAGTATCCAGGGACTCCTGTTTAAAAATTTAGATGTAACAAAAACTGCTTTTAAGAAAAGCTTATCATGAAATGTAATGAATAAAGTCATTCATTCTTACATGCATTTATTGGGCTTATTAATTTAACAAACACTGAGTACCTACTATTCTTCAATCAGTGAAAGAAAAACCGCAACACCTGATGAAGAATGGAATCAAGTAAATCAATTACAACGATGTATAATGAGTTCTACAAAAGAGGTATGGCTCAGATGATGAAGAGGTTTAGGTGTCAGGTCTTCAGTATCGAGCTGGTCCTGAAACAACTTTGGAAAGATTTCTAGAAAATTTGACTATTGAACTCAGTCTCGAAGGTTGGATAGAAGTTTGCTATGTGGGAAGTAGGAAATGGGAGTGTTGGTGGAAGATATAATTCCTGCAAGAGTCTGCAATGTGTAAAAAGCAATAGTGGCATATTGCTTAGAACTACTGAAGTGAAGCTTAGTATGTCTGCAGAGAATATGGAAGTGATAATTTGTAGCTTGAGTAAAAAAAGGGACAGGTTATGAAAAGCTTTGTCTGTTATTTGGATTTTATCCTGAAAAAAAAAAAATGTGAAACCGCTGATGATTTTGATCTCATTTGTGTTTTAGAAAGAACATTCTGGGAAAGCATGTGGAGGCTGAATTAGAAGGAGACAACAGACAAGACTCTTGTCTCAAAAGGCACAAGATGAGAAGATGCTGAACTAAGACAGGTGAAAGCAGAGAGGGAAGCAGCTAGGTATTTTGGACCAGAGGACAGATGGATGTAGGCCACGACAAAGAAAAGAGTTTACAGGAGACAGAGTCTGCCACTGCCTTCATTTTTTTTTTTTTTTTTTTTTAGTATAGGAAATTGATATTAAGTAGGATGTTCCAACAAATTCACAGAATCAGTGATGGATAGATTCAACCATTAAAGCCAAAGCCTTCGATTAAATGCGATGCATACTATTAAAAAATAAAATAACAGCATGACTTTTATTATGTAAACTATCCAAATGTTTATTTTAAATTCCCATTTAAAATTTTTTTTGAGTAAAAATCTATACAAAAACAGATATACAAGGTTGAAGCAACTAGAAGCATGACCTACATACATATAAAAATGTACAGTCAAAAGTAAATTCAATACACCGTGGCATCACATTGCACCAAAATGTTATTCTATAAAAAAAGCACAAGCATAGAGTTTCCACCAGATGAAAGCACACTTATTTCATAGTATCTTACCACCTACACAATAGCCCATAAACACCATCTGGCAGTGTGATCGCTGCACCAGAGCTCTCCCCAGAGGTAAATCATTTAACTGTAGAAGAATCCATTTTATTTCACATACTACATGCTGGTACAGGCACCAGTGCCAGAGAGCCCTAAGAAACATAACACAATACACAAATGAAGGTCCCTTTGCACCATTCGTATTTTTGAAGTTAAATATCTTAGTACTCTGGTTGAAATGTGAAATGCAATGCAGAGAAGCAATTTTGCTCTTTAAGCTTTTATCAATCAGTCTAAGACACTGTATAAAATATGTGTAAAATATGCATAATCGCCTTTACCAAGTCTCATTATCACAATGCCAGAATGAAGAAGCCCCTCCAGAGATGAGGGTCATTTATGATACTGAGGATCACTGTTTCCATCTGGATCTCTCAGTTGCTGTTTAGATGACCAGGCCACACCCACCATGCCCTTCAACTGTGGAAATGGTACAAGGTCACGACAAATGCATTCCAGATCCTAGTTCAAGGATATTCCTGGTCTCTAAATTGCAGTTTAAGCACAGATCAATGAGATGGCTGCCAGCATAAACCTTAACAGTAACCTTACTACCATTTTACCACTGGGCTGAATTGATTTTGTCCTCATAAGTTACTGACACTTGCCATACAATAGAAAAGGTATTTAAATACATAATACATAAGTAATGGGTTAATGTGAACATACCCACGGTCATAAGAATTTTTCTACCCCTTTACAATTAGAAAAAGAAGTTATTGTGACTAGGTCACATATTAACACAAAGCTTTCAAAACCCATTTTTTATAAAGTAAATAAGGGCTTACACATAATAAAAAGACATGGAAGATTCATGATGAGATGAGTTCTGAGTCAATAACTACAAACCATCTCTACCAGTGCATCGCTACCATCTAATCCGTGCTGTGATAATGAAGACCCAAGCTCAATGAGATTTAGAGTCAAATCTTCGTCAGAAAAGTAAGACAAATTAAGTTTACTAAGCATTGAGTACAAGAGGCAATTTGTCGTGCCTTTTCCTGGCTTGTGCTTATTAGGAAACCACAGGGAGATAACATTCAGCATGACATAAATGAAACCGCGTGTTTGTGCACCTGTGTGGCACAGGGAGAAGACAGTGTGTTTCATGGTTCTAATCAATGTGTTCTTAACACACCTGATGCTCATATTTGCAAAGTTCTCAAAACGTTGAGAGGTACTAGTGACAATTCATTAGTTATCATTGTGCTGCAATCCATCTAAAAAGAGATTGAAATTTGGGGCCAATGCCTGTGTTCCAAACAACCAAGTTTTAAAGGCGAAGTATATCTTAATAGTACTATGGGTTCTAGACAACATCATCAGAAAATTACGTGGTATGCCACTTTCTGAACAAGGATACAGGCAGTTCTTGAGTTACAAATGCCCAATTTACATACAACCCATTGTGACAAACCAACCCCTGTAAAGCCTATTATGTAAAAAATTTGAGGTGCATACAAGGGTTCATAATAACAAATGGGCACTACTTTGCAACACTCATCAAAATATTATTATTACCGTTTATCATGTTAAAAATGTTTTAATGTACCTGGAAGCATTTCTTTAATGTTTTTTATGCATAGAAAGGTACACTACATACTATATACTAAGTGACATTAGATACAAACCGTACCTGATTGTTCTGAATTACATATACATTCGACTTAAAGACAGACTTATGAAGGGAACTCATTTGTAATCCAGGGACTGCCTGTAATGCCAAAATCAGAACCCAGGTTTTAAGATAGACGTATTAAAAGTTTAGTTCCAGGTTTATAACAGTAGTTATAACATTCTCAAGGAAAAACTATTAAGTAACACTTTTCTTTCCAAATAAATTAAGAGTATCAAAAAATCTTACATTAAAAACAAACAAAAAAAAACACTACTTAAAATATTTGGAGCATTCTTGTAGTTTGTGCAATAATAGTAGCTATATTGTTTTGTTTTGCTTTCAAAGCAATAAAAAGCTACGATGTGGTAGTGTTTGAAATAATTGCTATACACAGTATTTCAATGTAGATCATGACTTCTGTTATAAACATACATTCATGTGAAACAATCTGTTTTTTAACTTCCCCAAAGTATTTTTCTATCTTAATATAACATTCCTTTTTTTTTTTTTGTCTAGCTTTCAACATAGTCTCTGGAGGTTTCAATAGGACTTTACAGGTAACAGGACTCAGTAAGCAGACCTTCTAATCAATAAATTAATTCACTTGAAAGTCACACTTTTTTATTTGTTTAAATCAGTAGTGTATGTACCAGGAGGAAAAAAGAAGATATGTGCACTTTCAAACCAGTGTGACCATCTGTATTGTTCTCAGACGTCTAATGGTCCATAGTTTCTGGAGAGAACTGTTATCTGTAAAACTGCAAAGGCCGTTATTGATACTGTAAATGTACCCTGATCCAAGTAGGCGGATATACACACGTAACAGATAGCTATTTGCAGACCATGACCAAGCTCCGTTAAACCCCACGGTAACAAGAGGAGGGGCACTGGGAGAGATTCCCAAGTAGGTAACCTAAATGGTAGATTCACATCAAGAAAATGTGCACAATTTTATAGATTCAAATTTAAATTCAAAGACTCACTTCCTATCTTAAGGACACAGTGTCAAAAAATACAAAATAAGACAAAAGAAGTCAGATGCATTCAAAGAAATCAGAGAAGTATCTCAAAATATCAAGTTAACATTGTTATGAGGTCGTAAGGAAGGACAATATCTCACAAAATCTGGAAAATGAAGACCTTTCCATGAGACCATGGAAATCTGTGAATCTACACAAGATCTAAAAAGAGACCAAACATTGATTTTTAGATGTTAATTAATTTGAAAATGTAACAAAAGGAACGTCCCCAAATCAAGAATATTAAAATATACACTACTAATAAATTACGATCTACCTAGAGGACATCCTTTTAGGTATTACAGATGCTGAGATAAACCAGTAGCTTTCTGGGTGACTCTAACTGACGGTGACCCTGTGTGAACGGTTCCACAGGGGTTTCATGGCTGTCATCTTTAAGAAGCAGATGACCAGGACTTTGTAATGAGGTACCTCTGGGTGGGTTGGAAGTGCCAACCTTTTAGTTAGCAGCCAAGCACTTGGCCATTTGTGCCACTGAAGGACTATGCTGAGATAAAGATACTGTTTATGGAAAAATTACATTAAAAATACATGTACGTAATAATTCTTTTACATAGATACATAATGTAAACAGAAGCTGTCAAGATGACTCATTACCTAATCTAACTTATATCTACCATGAACTTCTTGCCAGTTTTATGATGCCATGCTTTAACTCCAGACTTTGATGGGTTAGAAAAATGAAATCTAACTCTGTAAACAGTATCAGCACCAAACTACTGCATTCTAAGGGAAAATAAAGCAAGATTATATTTGAGAAAAATTTCAAATTTCTTGAGTCAACTGCACTCAAATCCCAAATCTCTCAATATTTCTTTCCAAACTAAGTGAAAGAGCTACAATTGAAATATTGCTTATTGTTCTTCTGTTATGCAGAACTAAAACTACCTTCTTATATATTAAAAAAAAAAGCACTTACGTATAGATACTTCAGCTAGCTTTCAATTTTCTTATTTAAAAATATACCTTACAATACCCCACGCTTAAAAGTAATGGGAATTATTTTATCTTACTCACAGGGGCTGATGCAGGTTTCGTAGGGCCAAAATGTATACAATTTTGTTCATCTTACTTCAATAGAAAATAATACAAAATACCTAACGTAAAATTAAGTACAGGACCGTGGAAAGGGCACATCTAAGAGAGGGGCATTGAAGCTTAAGCTTCACTAGCTTGTCAGTATGTCCACCTACACACAGCAGAAGACTACCTTTATGTTTCTCTATGTTCTGTAATAAATTACATCAAAATGCTGTTACCTCCAGTAACATAGTACCTATCATTTCCCGCTACTCTGACCTTCAGTTTTCTATCTTTTCATAACTTATATCTCAATTATAAAATAGATCAACTTTAACAAAGGTCAAACATGCTCCCTTTCTTAGTTGGCATTACATTCATCTGCAAAAAGAGATAAAATAATGAGTTTCCTGAAGACTGACTACAGTTCATGAAGAAAGCTGTTGAGTTATTTAATTATACTCCTGTTAACCATCTGTTGATGTATCAAATAGCAATTGGGGAAACAATTTTACCAGATATGTAAGATAATCTGGAAATTTATCTGCACGTGTGTATTCTAGTGCTAATATAACGTAATAAGCTGTCTTAATTTGGGACCAGCAGAGGTGGGAGAATTACAGGTGCAAGTGCACATACGTGTGTGTGCGTGCTCATACATGTGTGTGCGCGTGCACACCTAACACTGATGTGTCGATGTGGGGTCTTTTTCCAGGACAAATCTTTAATCCTCTGAATGAAGACAATAACAGGATTTACTTATAGCTGACCAAACCACCATGTGTAATTGTCCAGTATTATTCCATTGAGGAAACTAATCTAATACATAAACTAATAATATAAATAATCTAATATTTAAAAATGGTATCAAAACAGCACTGTGAGGTAAATATTTACTGCAAATATTCATAATTATTTAAGAAGAACTAATCTATTTTTTAAAATAAAATTGTGTTTTAGCTTTGAAAGTCTTTACTAGATCAATTTAAATCATCATTATTTAGACTCCGTGTGCCTACAACAGGCAGAACATTTGAAAAAAATATATTAGTTGTCTTAAACTGTAGTGGCCACATTTACTTTTTGTGTTATGATAAACTCAATTATATAAACATTTGAGTATGCAGACTGGTATAAGTGTAGCATATAAAATTTTTCATATGCTAAAACATATATATGTAAATGTGCCTTTCCAAATGTATTAGAAAAATTTCAGCTACTATAAAAATGTACACATATATAAAAGTATGCAGGAGAGTTTTTGAACTAGAATATGCTCTAAACCAAAAAAACCAAACCCATTGCTGTCGAGTTGATTCCAAATCCTGGAAACCCTGCAGGACGGAGTGGAACTTCCCCATAGGGTTTCCAAGGAGCAGCTGGTAGATTTAAACTGTTGATCTTCTGGTTAGCAGCTGAGCCCTTGACCACTGTGCCACCAGGGCTCACGCTACCATTATGAACCAAAATTATGAATACTGATTTCCTGGTTACAAAAACTCCGTGTCTTGTCATGATGTGCCCTAAAAATAAGCTGAAGCACAACTAACCTCCATTGCTTTCTTTTTATATTACTGACTGAATATCTGGCTGGTTAAAATGGCATCACGATGGCATTAGAAATTTAAAAAAAAAAATCATTTCTAAAAATGGTAGAAAGAGTGATACATAGTCTAGTTAATGTGCACAGTGATAGATTCAAAGAGATTAAAAAACAAAAAAGCCATTACTGTCAAGTCGATTCCGACTCATAGCGACCCTACAGGACAGAGTGGAACTGCCCCATAGGGTTTCCAAGGCTACAAATCTTTATGGAAGCAGGGTGCCACATCTTTCTGCTGTGGAGTGGCTGGTGAATTCAAACCAGTGATCTCTGGGTTAGCAGTAGAGCTCTTACACAGTGCACCACCAGGGCTCTTTAAAGAGATACTAGAAACCAGAAATTAAAAAAATAAATAAATTCTTTACAGATTCTTTCAAAAATCCTCATTTTCAAATGGACAAAAATTAAAGGATGAAAAAGACTCTAGCCATAACGAGACATTTACTCTGAGATGTATATAAATAATAGTTAACAGATGTCATCGTTCTACTACTTTCATTTGAAAATTCCACAATATATTCTCACCCTCATATAAAAACACCTGCCTGAAGACACACACTCATGGACAGTTTCTCCTTATTCCAATGAATTGTTATCTGTTATCTCTTTTCCAAGCTGAATGATAATTAAGGTGTGGAAATTACTGACAAAGACTAGATACAAAAGTGGAAAATTTTTAGAAACCTCGGTTGTAAATCTTATGTAGCTGTAACATTTCTTTATGAATTCTTACCTAAATATATGCATTTTCCTAATTGATCTGCACAGTTTTATCTGCAGGGATATTTTACCAGAATGTAAAATATATAAAGGAAATGCACAAACTGTCAAAATTCATCTCCCAGTCAAAATAGTTATGAAATTTTAAAAATGTACATCAGAATTACAAACATTGAATATAGATGATTATCATGATGGACATAATACTTTGGGCATGTTCTTTCTTGGTGATTTTTCTCATGCTGATGTTAAAAGTTGAAGATTAAAAAAATGTTCATATTTAGATCTATTTTTCAAGTGATAAATTATTAGTGAAACAGGTAGTTTTTCTGAAGAAGGTTTGACGCCAAACTGACTATTGCTCTCGGAAAAGACAGTGTTTGTTATATACTTTCCTAATCAAATTCACTGACGTGAAAACAAAATAGCACGTAACCATGGACTTCCTGATAATTAAGGAAAACATGTAATATATACTTATTAGATTATAATAAATTTCAAGGATTTTTATTTACGTACATTTCCTGGGTTTCTCTCATAAACAAGAGCCCCTGGAGGCTCTCCTTTAAGAGAACCAGGCATTTTCCCTCACTCCTTTGTTCAAAATGCTCTGCATATAACCCATTAAAAAGATAAGAAATATCTAAATTGGTGTGTCTGTATAGCAGAAATACTGTAATACCAATGTAAAGTAAATTTCTTTCTTCCTCGCCATGATGATGACTTCTGCTTTTTCCTCCCAGAAGGATAGAAAACACTTTTCACAGTATAGCTATCTACAGTATGTAAAATAATTTTTACTAAACCCATGTATACAAAATATATCTCAGTCTTCAAATTGAAGCTTCTCAGCCCTGATAAGATGATCGTTAATGTGAGTGTCCATTCCCTTAGTCTTCTTCCCAAACCCCACCAAGCAGGCATCAGCAACTCTCAGAAATTATATGAACTTCTGGTGCAACTGCGTATCAGCTTTCTATAACTACACATTGTTGTATCTAAATTTCTTAGAAACCAGTTTGAATACATTATAAGACATAGATAGGAATAACTGACTCCTTTAGGCCATCACCAAAGTTTGAAATTCTCTGGATTTCCAGAAAATGATGTAAAGATCCATGCTGTGTTTCTGCCCTTGGGCAGAAATAAGGCTGGGTTGCCCAGGATCAGAAAGCGTTAGTTCACAATTCATGACAATCTTCTTCTGGTACAACCTCCAGTATAATTTGCAATGTTCTAGTTATTTTGTCTATGAAAAAATAAAGAAGAGAAGTTAGAAATGCACAGAAATGAGAAATGCAGAAAAACAGCAAAATGTGAATTATCTGGGTCAAATACTGAAAACACACCACCACATATTTCATTCAGCACGTTCAAAAATGACTTACTTTATTAGAATCCTATCATGCTCAATTAATTTATCTATCACTTCTGTAACTTCCCATGATGGCTTTTCAGCAAGAATATATTAATATTTTGTATACAAATAAGGGCTTTTATTCATGACTCAATAGACTGAAAATATTTTGAGACAATAGGGCCAAGATATAAATAAATTTTCAAAAACAAATTTTATATTCAATTTAGTTTGTTGTTTTTTCACCTACAAGGTTGCAATCAATTGCTCAGTAAATTCGAGAGCAGAATCAGAATACTATTTCCAGTCTCAAATGTGTGGTATATTATTGAGCTAATCCTCTTATCTCTCAGGGCCTCATTTGCCTCGTCTGTAAAATGAGGGGCTAGGACTAGATCAGAAACCCTGGCAGCGTAGTGGTTAAGTGCTATGGCTGCTAACCAAAGGATTGGCAGTTCGAATCTGCCAGGCGCTCCTTGGAAACTCTACGGGGCAGTTCTACTCTGTCCCATAGGGTCGCTATGAGTCGGAATCGACTCGACGGCACTGGGTTTTGTTAGGACTAGATCAGTGGTTCTCAAAGTGGTTCTCCCTGGAACCACAGCACTAGCATTACCTGAGATATTAAAAACGCAACTTCACAGGCTTTACCTTAGACATACTGAATCAAAACCTGAAGGTGGGGCCCAGGAATCTGTGACTGATACTCACTAATGTGTAGGAACCACTGGACTAGATTATTCTTAAGTCGTTTTATCTCAACAGTCCTAGAATTCTGTGATCTCGGTTTCTAGGTATGCTAGTTCTTGTTTACCTCTTACTTTTGTAGTCAATCCCTGTAGAACTTCTACACACTGCCACTCACCTTGGAACACCCTAGAGCTTGAGCTCAGGATGGTTTTATACTCAAAGCATCTTTCACCCAGATATAAAATCTTTCTCCTCATTTATGATTTGTCACCTGTAACAGCCCCTCCCAAGCAATACTCAATGCCCCTAAAATTTTGTATTTTTCATCCTTTAAAGCAGGGTTTCCCAAGGAGGCTTTTCCTCACCCCACTAGTTTTTATAGTCCACATTAATTACAAAGGGCTCAGAACAGCACTGGCAAGTGGTAAGCCTTTTGTAAATGTTCCTGAAAAGAACTGTATTTTGTCACAGCCCACTCCTCATACTGACATGTAAGCGGAGCACAGGGGAGCACTCAAGAGCAATTAAAGCCCATGTTTAGGGAAAAGGGAATTGCTAAAATCATCCCATAAAAATAGACTTTGGAGGGAAAAGTTAATACCAATCAATAGTAAGGAAGATGTGGCTTTTGTAGTCAAATGAGCTAGCAGGTTGAAAAGCAGGTGGTCTTAAGCATCTTCCCTTGTTGAATGCAAAGCAGTGGGATTAAAGAGATCCTCTCCAGTACTTCCTCTCTGGAGAGGTCCTGCCACAGCCTCCTGAACTTATCTCCACAAAGACTGCTTTCCTTAGGCAACATCTGCTCCTCATGCCCAACACTAAAGTCATTTCCAAAAGCGCCTTTCTCTATTCTGGGACTCTCAGACCTTTGCTTTCTTAGACATCTTGCTCTCCATTTCACCACACTGCATAGGTTCCAGACAAATGGAGAGCAACTTAGATCTCCTTGCTTTCTTAGAGTGTTATTTTCCTCCTTAAAGCCTCCATTTGGACCCTCTATTCAGCAGCTTCTGGTCCTGCACACCCAGCCCTTCCTCTTTCACCATGTTTCATCCCCTGTTGACCACCTCCCCTGTGGCTTTCTCACGCCCTCTCCTGAGATCTCAAGATTTGAATAATTTTCATCACAATGGAGGTTTCTTCAAGGTGACTGATTTTGGCAAGTAAGTAATTACTAGAACCATACCAAATTTCCTTCTAGGGTATGTAGAGCAGTGGGATCATACGAAGGTGCTCCACAGAGCCAAGAAAGCTTTCTGCTTGCCTGTGAAAACCGCAGAGTATGCACGTCACGTCCACGTCCATGCTGACATAAGGCTTCTGGCTTTGGGGACAATCAACCTCCTGATACTGCTTCTTTAGATAGATTCATTTGAACCGATGGTCTTGTAGCTTACATTTGGTATAAGCTACAAGACCAAATAGGAATACTGGTGTTTTTAGCTTTACCTTTCTTGTTCAGTCAGTAGTTGTTCTTGAAATAAGTTGGAACAACAACTGATCTTGCAAAATCAGGCTTACCCAACCACACCTGATACAAGGGTAGGAACTGCAGTAGCTGAAACTGAAAAAGCTTGTGAAGTATTAGCACAAAGCCAAGCCGCCCAGGAAGACAAAATAAGAATAAAACCCACTGCCGTCGAGAAAGGATTCAGTCTTTCCACAGGCATGGTCTCATGCTATCCTTAGAATGAAGATAGTTTGGGTCTCAAAATAATGTAGGCACGCTTAATTAATTAAAAATGTCGTCTTTGTGAAAAGCCTATCACATGCATTAGCAGGTTTTCAGCAACGTATCATAAATGAAGTCTGCGGAATCACCATGTACAAAAATGGGTTACTGTCATTCTGCTGGTGTTGTCGGTATTATTTTTTTTATATACAAAGATTTTGTTTAAAGAATCTCCTCCCTGTTTCTCCTTGAGCAAGACAGACCAGCCTCCAGCCACCCCTTCACTCTGCCATGACAGCATTTGGCCAGTAAATAGAGGCAGCCAAGTAGAACGCAAGCCTGGGCTGGAGTTTGCTGGGTTTTGCTACCTCTATGTATTTAAATCTGTCACTAGGGCATCTTCTCCTTTTCCTTGTGTGAGAAGCTTGTGTTTCTAAAAATAAATAAATAACCAGAAGAACTAACCACTCTGTCACAGTTGGAAGAAAAAAAAAAAACTTCTATGTGTCTAAGTATTCCCTTAAGAGCACACTTTCTTTTCAACCTAGGAACGCTATCAAACAAAACATGGTTCAATACTGGCATCCTGTGGCCACAGAAATTCATCAAATCTCTGAAAAATCTCAGACTCCAGTTCAGAACATTCCCTGGCTATAGGTACTAAGCAGCCGTCCACCATCTCCTGTCTGGTAAACTCTCCTTCTTCACGGAAGCACCCTAGGTAAGATATATTTTGATAGATTATCATTTTCAAAGGGCTAATCTGCTCATGTATCTTAGGGTAAAAATAAATGATAATAGAAAGGGTAAAGAATTTTACTAAACATAACAATATAGGCTGAAATCATTGAACAAACTCCTCCAAGCAAAGGCTCTCTTGGCCTCCAAGTTCACACTGAGTTTTTCTCTAACAACAAAGAGGTAGTCACATATGGGCAGGAGGTAGTTCAGGACTCTATGGGGGCCTTTGTTGTGTGTGTGTCTGTGTGTAAGTGTTTTGTTTTGGCCAGAGGCGAGGAAAATACTTGCTATTGCAGCAATAAATATTATGAATTTTCTTTATTTTACTACAAGAATGCTGCCTAAGAGGAAAATCAAACAAAATTATGGAGGATTGTTGCTTTTTGCTACGCACTTGCAAGGCAGCTATAAAGAGTTACAATGATTGCAGTTTAAAGGCACAATTTCCATGCTCCCTGGTAAGACTTAAGGGCATTTCTGAGAACCAAATAACCATTATGGGACTAACACATTGCTGCTAGTTTCACAAATGGCTAACACTAAATTTGGAGGCCTTGTAGATGTTCAGAACATCCTTAGAGACAGAAAAAAATAGCAAAAAAAACTTTAAAATTACATGAGTATGAAAAGACATCAAAATAAGACCATGCATGAAAACTGCTAGTTGGTATACACTGATAAAGAAATGGTAGAAAACACAGACACACACGTGAGAAACAGGAGAGAACTTTTAGCTTTGGCCGACCACAGGCAGGAGGAACAAAATACCTACTAAATGTGACAGAACAATGACCTTGCACTATCATCCGCTTCCTTCTCATTCATGTCCAGTTCTAAGGCTAACCACTCTTTCTACCTAAATTCCCTTGGTTTTCCCTGGTGCTCAGGGGCTTTACCTGCCTCTAGCTAGGATCAGAGATAGAGACAGATGACACAATGATGAGCACCAATTTATCCTACCCCACCTTGGTAATAAATAAAGCCACCCTGATGGTAAATATTGTTTAAAAAGACTTCCTCCACCCCCCCAGAAAAGGCTCTATTTTTAATGCCTATAACAGAAATAAATAAATAAATAAAAATATCCTATAGAAAATCAGCGTGACCTAATAAGAAACAGAGATTAAAAAATGTGTTCAGCAATCAGTATGTCAGCATTAGCCCTAAAGAACCTAGCTTGTACACTAACTCTTTTTTGGGGAATAGTGTTGCTAGCTGGAAAATAAAATACAGGTATAAATACTAGTATAACATCTAAAGATACCAAACACCAGTTAAAAGCTAATAAAGAGTAGTAACAAAACTCTAAATGATTGGCTTCTAAATGAGTTTCTGTAACACATTAGAGATCAAATATGTGAAAAAAAAAAAAATTGCTTTCTTGTCTCTTTTTTAGTAATACTAAGTTATTTATTAACAAATTTACCAGAAATCTCCCGGAACTTTTTACTCGGCTAGGCTATTTAAAATTAATTAAGTAAATTAAATATATTAAAACAAAAGAGAAGAAGGAAGTTTATATTCGAAACTAATAGTAGGGCCTTTCTGCCCTTCTGGAATAGATTTTTTACCTTTCTCTTCTATCAGGTACTCAATCTAAAAAGAGCATGGATCTTGATGTCCAGTAGACATGGGTTCAAATTATAGCACTATAGTATAAAATCTAAAAAAAAAACTAAAAAAAAAAAAAAAAATCTGTACACTGAAAAATAAATTTTCCATCTCCCTGAGCCCTGGTTTCATTATCTGTGTGTGGGAATCACACCACCTCACACACAGATCTTGCTGAGGGTGGAATGTGACAGAGAAAGGACTAAGCACAATACCTGATAAAGGGCAGAACTTTTACCAGAGCTTGTTCATAAAGAACCCTTCCTACCCGACTGATCTCCTGTTTCCCTCTCCCAGTTTAACTAGTTACCAAGTCACGTTGGTTTTTCCTCTGCATTATCTTTCACTTTCTCTAGGATCCCGCTAATACTGCCTGCATTCAGAACCTTCTCAATTCTCCTCGGGATTACTGTGGTAACCACCAAACTGCGTCCATTGTCTTCAACCTCCATCTTCCTTCTAATCCATTCTCACTGCCTCCGGGCTGGTTTTTCAAGAATACAAAACTGCCTGTCTTTGAATTCTAGAGGTCTTTCAGTTATTATCCGTGTGACTTGGAGCAAGTTAAGTGAATTATCCCGTGCTGCGACTCAAAAATCTATGCAATGGAGTTTGGTCGCCCCGCCCCCAACACACACACCTCAGAAGGATTAAATAAGGACATACATGTGCTAACACATAGAAATCTCACAATAAATGTGAGCTGTTACTTTTCTCTTCATTGTTCTTGCTACTATGACCCTTCTGTGACTTACCATCCCCATTAGGGTAATGTTACAATCATAATATTTAGGATTTTGCAGGCATTTGCCCAACTCCTCATCAAATCCCATGTCACTCTTAAAGTTATATCCTATGATACAGAATCCCTAAATGGCATCCAACCCAAAATAAAAAAATAATTAGGTTAGGAAGAGATTCAAAAGCACAATTAGGTCATTTACTTAACTGCTGATAAAATTGTATCTAAAAAAGCTAGTCTCCCAAGCAGCACAAACTGAATATTCTGAAGGGGATTCCGTGGTTGTACACCAAGTATCCTTCCCTCTGTTGATTCCCCGAGTGCCAGTGAAAATGCAGTAATGCATTCAAACTAGTGATTGTCCCAATTGTATTTTTTTTTAATTTTAACATATGTATGTACATATGTGGAAACCCTGGTGGCACAGTGGTTAAGTGTTACAGCTGCTAACCAAAGGGTTGGCAGTTCAAATCCACCAGGCACTCCCTGGAAACTCTGGGCCAGTTCTACTCTGTCCTATAGGGTCGCTTTGAGTAGGAATCGACTCGACGGCACTGGGTTTGGTTTTTTTGGTTTATGTACATACGTATGGGTTTTCTGAACACAGTGTCTAAAAAAATCCCCAAACTGCTTAAAGACTCTTACCTGACATTCTTCTAAACCACGTGGGTTTCTTGTCCCATATAATAAAGAGATAGTATGCAGGGACCCCAGTCAGAGTGATGACGAAGCCAATCCCTGTACTGAAAGGATCCGAATAAAGGGAAAGGGCCACCATGAAGAGGCACGTGAAGGAAAACAATGCTGGGATGAACAGTGGCACCTAGAAAACAACAAAGAAAGAATCCTTTCAAACAGTTCCAGAGACAGAAGGTGGGCTCAAGGCCAGCACTTCAATCATGTGACCAAGTGATACACTTTAGTCACGTGACCAGATGACAGGCACCCTCCCACCTTACCTTGAGAGCAAATTCTCTTTAATGGAACACAGAGAATACATTAAAAGTACTCCTTCAGGTTGTTTTCAATCTTAGAATGCTACAAAATCTAACGATAAGAAAGGGTGCTTCATTAGAAGTTTTGTTTAAATTGTTTTACCAGTTCAGTGCCATTATGATTTATGTTTTTGACTTTAAGAGATTGGCTCCTTGATAATTATGATTAGAACTCACTATAATGTGGAGTCAAGAGCACCAGCTGCTTGTTACATGTTAAAGCCTTTAAGTGCATATTGATTTTCCGTAGGAGATTCACAATAAGAACTGACAGGAATAAAACAGGCCAACTCCTATTCAACCACTAATAGAGATGTTGCCAGCATTAGGCAATGAATATAATTAGAGACAAATTCTGACAACATGATTGACATTATCTGTGTTATTTCTTAAAAGTGAATAAATGGTGAAGTCAAACCAATCCCATACACGTTCAAGGGTAAAAAAGATGAGAAACATATTCTTCAGTCCTCCCAAAAGGAAATGCTTAGATATGGTAAATGGACATCCTATTAAGCAATAAACTCACAGATCTTCCCTTCCTCTGTACATTGTACATTTGTATTCCTTTCAGAGTATCTCATGGAGAAAAGGAGACCTTGAACAATATAATAAGTCATAACATTTAAGAATACATAAGTGCAGCATCCTTCTAGAGTTTCAATTAGTGACAATTCCATATCTGCCTCTTGCTTTTGGAGCACGCTGGACACGGCTATTCAGTATAAAGACGGACAGAAGGGTCTCACTCTTGGAATGTATCAAATTGGACATGTGTGTGAAAAATCAACGTAACGAACAGCCTTTAATACCATCTCTTTTCAAAAATGTCACATACAAAGTTCAGGACCTTACATAAAAAATAACATACACTTTTTTTCCAAGCTAAAAGAACTCCCACATGAAGGCACCACCTGCAAGAGTTAAAGATTTTTATTCTGGAGGCTGCTGCCCCCTGCTCAACCTTCACATCATCAAGTTCCGACAAAGGGAGGCCTGGGTCCTGGGAGAAAGATTTATGTAAACCCATTAAGATTACTGAGGTTACCTTGAAAGGACGGTGCATATCTGGGCATTTGTATCGAAGATAAATCAGCCCAGCAACTGCCAGCCCAATAAAAAGCCACCTGGCAAAACTGAGGAAATTCAAAAGACTGTTCAGGTCCCCAGAGAAGAGCATTATCATCGTCAAAGGATGCTGCAGGAAGGGGAAAAAAATCCAAGCTCAGTGAATTCTGAGAACACCAGAATATAGGTGATAACAAACAATAGCCACATTGCGCGCATTATTATCTTTTTTCAAATGACCATCTACACCAAAGAACTAAAACCCTAGACTCAACTAACCTCCTTTTTATATTCTGCTCTCATGATCCCTTTACACAGCCGTATAATAGTATACCATCTCCACTACCCCACATCCAAATGGAATTTTTATGGGTGTTTTGGTTTTAGATCCCTTTGTATTTGAGAGAAGAGAATGTGTTTTCAAAGAGTAAAAGACACAAGGCTCAGTGACCCAAAATTTAAAGACCCAGAAACTGAGATGATTAGGCAATTGCTAATAATAAAGATTAGAAGTGGACCCGATTGGAAAAGTCTCAGAAAGCTCTGCAAACGCTGTTGGTTACCCACACACGAAATACAGGCACTTCTAGGTGACTCAGTTTGCCTCTGAATGCAAAATGTTGACCTCTTCCTCCTCCACACTTACTCTCCCCACATGCTTGCCGTGTGTGACCCTCAAGATGGCCGGGAAGAAGGATGCCCTGAGATCAACACAGCAAGTCTCTGCAGGTACACATGCCAAGGACGCGTGACTGATAGCAGAGGCTTAAAATGAAAGCCCTCTTCACCGAATAATTCATTCTGTTCCCACGAGTGACGTTAACTTCCAGATTCCTCACAGAGTACATGCACTTTAAAAAAGAAATCTCAAGGAAACATTCTGAAGCAAATTAAATGCGTGAAAAAAAAAAAGGGAAAAAAATGTTCAAGGCATTCTATGATGCTCCTGACAGCAGATTCCAGTTGAGAAAAAATGTTACAAAATTGTACAAAAAATGTTACAAAAATGAATATAACATTGCCAATGGGTATTTGAGGACTTTCACACCTTATACTGTCTTTTGAATGTCACATTTCACAAATACTTCTCACTGTATAAAGAATTCTACAGCTCAAATTTAAGTTCTGTGCTTTTATTTCTTCACTTCAGGGATGCTTTCAAATGTCTCATGGAATAACTGCACTGTCTAGCCTTTCATGGATTCTTGGTATAATTTTGTTGTGCATTTCATCCTAAGGAACCTATGATGAGGCCTTTTGGTGTTTTGGGACTGAAACTTTTAGCTCCTCTTTCAGTAAGTAAAATTAGGGCTTATACTGTCCATCCTTTTCTCTGAGGCTTTATGTCAATGATGGGAGCCAAGCTAATCATTTTTCTCAGACTCTACAAATTCCTACAAAAGGGTTTTTTTTTTTTTTTTTTTAGCAATGAGGAATTTAAACCAGAATTTTGATAGCTCCGTACTTATTGGTTTGGAAACCCCAGTGGCTGCTAACCAAAGGGTCGGCAGTTTGACTCTGCCAGGCGCTCCTTGGAAACTCTATGGGGCAGTTCTACTCTGTCCCATAGGGTCGCTATGAGTCGGGATGCATTCGATGGCACTGGGCTTGGTTTGGTTTTTGGTGCTTATTCGTTTAACCTAGTGTTAGAGCTTATATCTAGATGTACTTGTTAATATGCATTACCAAAACAATAACAGCTGGCAGAGGAGTGTGTTTTCGGACATGAATCATGGAGAGGATTTCTGGAAGGTGACCCTCTCGTGATGCAACATAGAACAACCTGGTGGGAAAAAAATACAGATGGAGTTGACTGTACAATTGATCTTTTCAAAGGGAAAATCCTAAAATCCGAGAAAAAACACAACATATTCATACCATGTAAGGTGATATTTCTTAGGCAATTACTTATATTTAAATTTTCAGGTGAGGTAGAGAACATCATGAGAAATCTGACTTAGGATTTTACAAAATCTGCCAAAACATTGTGTTATCTTTTGAGGAAAAAACAACAGCAATGTCTCACTCGGTACAGCTCTCCCCACATATAAATAGTTGATGGTGAATTAAATAGTATTGTACCTATGTATGTATCAACCAGATCTATACACATACACACATATAGGTACCTATGCACATACGTGCACACGCAGGCACACACACAAGGATTTATTACATTCATATTTATCTGATTAGGTTTTAATCATTTCACGTTGAGACAAAAGGGACTCTTGCATCAATCAAGAGAAAGGGGATACAGACGATGTGGTGGTGATTTCTGATGTATCTTACTTTATTTTTTTCTTGTCACCTTTAGAGAAACAGAAGATTTTTATCACCAGAAGTAAATATGCTGTTGTTGGACTCTGTAGACATGCTATAAAACCTGCGTCACGCCCAGTTTCAGGAGAGGCTATAAGTAGACAAGCAGTGCCCTCTAGTGGGCAGAATAAGACATGGTCTTGATACTCAGAGGAAGAGTGCAATTTTGCATGCCCCTTTTTTTTTTAAAAGCAACAGTTTTGGAAGACTGGTTTTCTTTTTAAAGTTACCCTTATCACATCCAATCTCAAAAACGGAAATGCTTTTCTGGGGGTACTTGAACTCACTCACCTGGAGACAGCGAACACACCACCATTCATAGAGCCAAAGCAGGAGAGGGCAACAAAGATCGGAACTGCTAATGAGAAATTTCCCAGGAGCCGCTCAGAAAAGGTCTAGTGAAAGACAGAAGAAAGCAAAGTAATGGATTGCCAGGAAGTGAAATAAAATGAAACAATTTAGGCCAAACTCACTCTACAGTTTTCTATTGGCCCGGTGATACGTGTGTGTTTTTACCATCCCTCTCTTTGGTTAGGGTCAGACCAACTCTGCAGAGAATCATAAAAAGCAGGGACCATGGCATGGCTTGTGGCAAAACCATGGGCAAAGGTCTAGACAAGCACCTTCTCTCTACTTCCAAAAAGCAATGATCCGATTACCGAATCTTTATCAACTATCACGTGTATCTCCTCTGCCTCTGGTTGATAGGAACAGCTCTACTCAGAAATTTTACTTTTGCGGACAGAAATCCTTCTGTACAATACCTTCTCTTTAGCCTAGAAGGCAGCATTTTTATAGCGAAGTACAAATGCACACTGAGAAGTATGACATATGCTTGTTTCATACACCAAACCCACTGTTAAGACCTGAAAAGTGGGGGGAAACAGTTGACGACTTAATCACTTCTATCATATATAGGAGCAGCTCTGAAATCGTTTCCCCAGAAAAGTCATACTAGCTGAATCCCTGTTGATTGTGTCACTGCCTCCCTCTCCGCACCTCCTTGTACATACTGTGGTGTCCTATAAAACGGCAAGAACACTAACGTCAGCCCGAGAAAATGGAACCACAGAAAACAGAAAAGAGAGATCAAATTTCTGAAATTTCCCACTATGTCATAGTATATGCTGCATTGCACATTTTTATGACAGATGTATTTTTCCAAAATATATGTAGGATTCCTTAGCTGTCCTTGACACAGTTGATGCTATGCAATTAATGGACTGCGTTATGCACAAAAGAAGTGCTGCCCTTTGTCTGGTAAGATGAGATGACTGACCCGACATCAGAAAGGTCTGGATGTTTGATTGTCTGGTCAGACTCACAGCAGTGAGCAAATTCTCTTCTAATACAGTGAACTCGTTCGTAGGTTCACACAAAATGGGATAATGTGTTCCCTGTGGATGTTGCTGATATGAGGTAATACTGCCTATTTTTAAAGGAACTGACATCCAGGTTGAGAAATTAATTTTTTACCCGTCATTGTTATGAGGTCACAAATGAATGTTCTCTTACTAGCTAAGTTTTCATACAAAATAAAAGTATGTTTCACAGAATAATGTTCCCATAACAGAATCTTTGGGGAAAGAGGTTTTATCCCCTTTGGGAGGCAAAGAGATTCCTAGAGTCAAATAAATATTGAAAAACACTATAAAATTCTGTCTATCCACCTCTTAGGGAGTTAAAGTACACGTTAGCATCTTGAGGATTCTGAGAAGTGCTACAACAATGACATCTGTTTGACTTTGAATAACCCAGTATTTTCCAAATTCATGAATATCCCAGAACTAGTATTCAAAAGGGTATGTTAGAAAAAGCAAATATATATGATCGACCTAGAAATTCTTAAGTGTTACCTCAGAAAAAGGATTTTAAGTTAAGATTTCAAAAGTTTGTTAGCAGAAAGAATACAGAATAAATTGTAATTTGCATACCAAAAAAATGTATTCATTTAGATCTTGTAATTGCCCACTTTTCCTTTAAGACATCTTGGAAGATAATGCCTACTACCAACAGGCCTTGATAGATTTCCAAGCATGTATATGTGGAATGTTGTAAATGGAATGAACCATACAGGGAAATCATATAGGATTTTAGCTGCATCAGTTCAATGGGGATAAGGCAAGGTGAGTTCTAATTTTTTAAATATTCATTATTATTCAAGTCAAGAAAAGATTACTAAATTTCAAAACCCTTTCTGCTGGAAGGACTATTATACAATTGCATCAACTCATTGACCTACTTTCATATTGGCATTTTCCCAACTTGGACTTACCACTGCCACCGCATTTGAAAGCAACAGCTCTTCAGCACTAATGGTTGTAAAGTAGGCCACGTTTGTCAGCACATAGCCAGCGGTGACGATGGCCATCGATATACATATGGCAAGGGGGACGGTTCTGAAATGAACAAAGGAGTCACTTACTAGTCTTCTTTTGTTAGTCATTCTCCAAAACCAAGGAAGATAAGAGGCTAATTCAAATAAAGAACATAATGTGACTTATGATAATTATAGGCTCTGTTGTATATGTATTAATACTTCATCGGGGTGAAGTACCCCATATTTCTTTGTAATTTAATAAGGTCCATGTGGGCGGATACCTCTTCTATCTTGTCTATGGCTGTATCACAAAAACATATGGATCTTGGTCTCAATAATTTTAGAGCAGTGTTTCTCAAACTTTAGTTTTAATCAGAATCACCTGGAAGGCTTGTTAAAACATAGATTGCTGAGCCCCACCTCAGAGGTTCTGATTCAGCGGGATTTGCATAACAAGTTCCCCGAGACTCTGGTGCCGCTGGCCAGGGGATCACACTTCGAGAACCACTGTCCTATGTAATCCCTCCGTGCCTCGACTCCCTTCTAACAAAAGTCCTCAAAATGTGTTTCACACCCAGCGTTTTCCCCTTCAGTGACTGCCCTCACCAGCAAATATGTGCACATCTTTGGAAGCATGAGAGCAGAATATATCTACCTGTCTCAATGAAGGTCATAATACTTTTGTATATGATACAAAAAGCACAGAAGGGCTCACAATAATGAGTTTGCATTGCTCTGCTGCAAGTTCAAAGGAAGGTCAAGATCATGAGTCCCTAATAAAGCAACAGCGCCGATAATCCCATGAAATTAGAGGTGATACGCTGTGAAGTACAGACGACCGGACAGTGCTGACACTACATGGCATCAAGAAGTACCCAGCACAAATGCACTGCTATGTCTTCATTTAATGCACTGGAAACGACAGGAAGTTATTGACCCCAATAATTTGATTCCATGTTACTGATACACCTTACTTGCTTAACATAATCACCTCTTCAGACTCTTTCCAGTTCAGGCAACTTAAACCTTCAGCTCCCTGCACAAAGGCTGAAGGTTTTTTTAGCCACAGTGCTCATCAGCCCTCACGGAGCCTTAACCCTGCTGGGTGCCACTAATAAAGACCTCAGTATAATTTCTTCAAAGACAAAAATGCAGTTCAGGTCCAGGAAAAAAAAAAAAAAGGCACAGCCTGCCTCACTACCCAAGCTGGGTGTGTTCAGCACACTGAGTCCCAGCTCATTATGCTGAAAGAAATATCCCCTGTTGAGAACAGGCAAGCCTAGCCAGTCAGCAACTGCCATTCTTTATGCTGCTTGGGGCCTGACACTCTCCTGATCCCAAAGCCTTAGTCTTGATAGGGAAACACACTGACCTCTAAAGCCTGGCATCCTAATACGAAAGTAGTGGATGTTTCCCTTCCTCAGTGTGAGAAGGGTCCTATGGAATTTTCTGTTAACACCATGACATGCATTGCTATTTGCAAGGTTGATAAACGCTAGGTTGAAATAAAGGAAATCACTGGACCAATGAAATACGAAGGAGTGAATGGCATTAAGCAAATTAAAGAGGAATTCTGCTTCTTTGAAAGAAAGGCTGTATAGAAATGCAATGGGATAAGAAAGAGAGAGAATGAAAGTGTACATCTATGCAGCTTGTCAACCACTTACTGTATTATTTTAAACTCTAATCCTTTCAGATTTTATAATATCCCCAAAGGGGGTGTTAAATTCTTTCTGTGGAGGAGAGAGAAAGAGACAGAGAGGCACAGGATTAGGATTAGAATATGTAAAGATTCCAAGTTTCCATTAATGAAAAGTGAGGTGTCTCACTGTTAAGTTCAGTGAAGTAACCTGTCCAGGACAGGTAGTACTGTCATACTTTATGATTAGTGGCAACACAACAGCGGGAAACAAGTCTGAATTGTGGGACTGGGCTCCTAGCATAGAATTCAGTACCTTGGTCACGTCCTTTTAAGTCAGTCTTCCCTGCCTATTTTCTGACTGGAGATTAGGGTCTTTCCAAAGGTGATTTTTCCCTAAGTTGATTTCATCAGAAGGGATCCTTCCAGGTTAGTTTCCCTTCTTTCTCAGCTTATCAGTAACAAAAACAGCAGCAGCTGCTGCCATTGACTAGGTGGCTGCAATGTACCCAACATTTTATCAGGCACTTTACATATGTGCCTCATTTTATCCTTGGAAAACCCTGTAAGCTAGGTATCATCATCATCATTTTATATAGGAGGAAATGGAGTTCTAGAGAGTTTAAATTACTATTCAAGGATACACAGCAGGTAAATGGAAACCCTAGAATTCAACTCCATATGTATTATACCTTGAGGTCAGGGCACTTAACCATCAAACTAGTCTCCCCTTGATACAGCTCTCTAAACCTCAACTATTAATTTTAGGGAAATCATATTGTTGAACACAATACCTTTTGGGAAGTTCTTATCAAGACCGCATTTTCCATCTATTTACTGACAATGTAGTTTCATCTTCTATAGAGGGGAAATTTATTTCATGATCATTTATCTGTATAGCATGAACTATAATGTCAACTGAAAGTTTTCAAATTGTGTCACTGTTTAGAAAGTAATTGAATTTTTTCTTTTTTAATTTAAAAGAAGAGATAGGCTTCTAAGTTTCTTATCTAAATTTCTTTAGATAATTTATTTCAGAAAAGGGGGGAATTAAGCATGCTTGTCAGGTAAGCAGAAACAGACTGTTAACAATTTCAACTACAGGACAAATACCCAAATGATTGCCATTGAGTCAATTTCAACTCATAGCAATCCTATAGGACAGAGTAGAACTGTCCCACAGGGTTTTCCAAGGCTGTAAATCTTTATTGAAGCAGCCTGCCACATCTTTCTCCTGTGGAGCAGCTGATGGGTTTGAACCACTGACCTTTTGGTTAGCAGCTGAGTGGTTAACCACTGAGCCACTAGGGTTCCCTTATACTACACAGATATTGGTGGGGCAGGGGGGGGAACATACAGAGGAGTTTAAAAAACAGGACAAAGAAGAAAGGGTCTAACCTTGTTGCAATTCACAACACACCAGTAATTTCTCTAAAATCAGGTAAAACTATGCCTTGGGAATTGGAGGGGGCATGGCAGAATAGCCTTTAGCTTCTGCCCATAGGTTCCATTCTACTTGCAAAAGGGAGGGCCAGAGTCTTGAGGCTCTTTTGGCATCAGCCATCAGTTACAGAGAGCAGTTGACCTGTTCAGAAGGGCTTGGCGCCACATGGTTAAGTCCCGAGTTTCAAACATCAAAGCATAAGAGCCACTGGGTGAGCCGATAAAAGCTATTAGGCCTTGCCAGAGCAATCCTTTTGGAGGCTTTAGATGCAAAGGGTAGATAAGCACAGTTAGTAACCCAAGAGCAAGGCATACAGCACACGATTATAAAAGGAATTGGAGGAAGGAAGCGTGGGTGACTGATATTTCAAAGCCTCTTGTGAGGTATCCACACATCCTAAGAGCAGCAAGCATTGTCTTTAGGCCAAATAAAAATGACTCATACGTAGGAGCTCTACTCTTTCTAAAATTTTGTACGGTTGTTATGATTACCAAAATGCAAATTTATTTAAAAAAAAAAAAAAACTACTTACCCCTAAGAGCTTTTCCTCACTATATATACTTTCTTTTTAATTAATGTGCAAGTGCTAGTGTGTGAGAGTCTGATATTTGTATTAGTTAGCAAATGGTCTTCAATCTAGAAAGTCTTGGATTGTCATCGTTCCTTATAATCTTATTTTAAATTGGCACCTATAGCCATTCTATGTCACACATGCATAAATATTTGTTACATTTGAAATTATTAAATGGAAGTCTCTGGGACATGTGTTTAGAATCACTTTCCTTCAAATAGATAGCCCTCCCTAGGAATTCAAATGGGTCCTATAGTGGTGGCTAGTGGCTTATATTTGCATAATTTACAAAGCGCTGGCAAGCACATTTCAACTTCAACAAGTATGTATGTCATTTCAGTCCTTTGTCAAAAGAGATAGAATATGAATAAATAACAAACAAAATTCACAACAAACCATTGAAATAAGTCGTAATATCTCCATCTGACAGACAAAGAAACCACGGCTCAAGTAGGTTAGATTACATGCCCAAGGTCACAAAAGTAATGGGCTGAAACTGGAACCCTGAATCTTCCAGCTCTAAGTCCCACATTCATGATACAGCCTTATCAGGACATCACAGCTGCTGTGTGCCTATCTCTATAACACTAGGCACAAGTTCCCTAGAATCCGTACATGCTTACAAGCATGTATCATATTTTATGAAAATGATATAAATATTAGAAGGTTGATTATTAGAATGTGACATATTTTAAGCCAAGGATATTTTTCTCTGTACTTAACAGCCACCACAAATAAACTTATAATAACGCAGAGTAAGATGCATTTTCTGAATATGCTTTCTGACTGTATAACAGACATACATCCAACATGTTTCCAACGCTTCCTTTTGGCAAGTGACCCTGGCTGTGAAAACAGAATGATTAAACCTAGCTTGATTCTCTAGAGAGCCAAGGAACACTGAAGAGTAGAGAGATTTCTGATATTCATACCACATGAGTAATTCTGTAATCCACTTGAATTTTCAGGGTATCCCGAGATTATTTTACAACCTGAAAAAAAATCTTCTGAGATTTGTGTGAAGCAAAATTGGCCTCCTATTGCTGAGCTGAATGCACGCATGGGGACCACAGAATGCGATGATTCTTGGGCACTTAAAGCTGTCTTTGCGCCATGGAACTGGGCATGACAGTCAGTTTTGTTAAAAGCTACCTTAGAGTACTCTGGAGTCTTCTAAGGGAGGCGCCTGATGCTTTACATTTTCTATTTTAAAAATGAGTATTATTTTAACAAGCCTATTTGGTTACAAAACAAAGATGTCATTTTGAAGCTAAGGTGCGCCTGACCTAAACCATGGTATTTTCAATCACCTCATAGGCATGCAAAGAAGATGCCTTTGAAGTACAGTGTTGGTGAAGAATATCGAACATACCATGGACTGCCAGAAGAGGGAAAAAATCTGTCTTGGAAGAAGTACAGCCAGAACGCTCCTTAGAAGAGAGAATGGAAAGACTTCACCTTACACACTTTGGACATGTCATCAGGAAGGATCAGTCCCTGAAGAAGGACATCATGCTTGTTAAAGTAGAGAGTTGGTGAAAAAGAGGGAGATCCTTAACAGGATGGACTGATAATAGTGGCTGCAACAATGGGCTCAGACAGTAACGATGGTGATGATTGCACAGGTCCAGGCAACGTTTTGTTCTGTTATACCTAGGATCATTGCAAGTCTGAACTGACTCAATGGCACTTAACCACATATGGCATTCAGAAAAAGAAAGAGAGGAAAAAAGGTGGAATTAAGAAGGGCAACAAAATGGCAAACTTCTATAGATATGAAACATGAAAAGCAAAATGAAAACCAGGTATATTCCAAGGTATTTTTTGTTGCTGTTGTACTGTTAGCTGGCTGGGGACTATTTATTCATATATGCAAATACTGGGTTTTTCATGGTGATTCACCTCAAAAGAAGTATTCACAATTACAGTCAGTACCTTCTGATTCCAAGTATTTATTTTGCAGTCATATTTGTTTCACTTTTCTTTCTAGTGACCTTATAGAAACCCTAAGAGATTTTTTGTAGATATGATCAGAAATTGCTTTTGTTTCTCTCTTTTGGATACATTTATTTATTTCAGAACTACTCTATTTTATTACTCTTATAGTTACTTTTATTCCACCCCTCTCACTTCAATGATATACAGCAGACATACTTATATGCATACATATATATGTACATATATAAAATATCTCAAAGGACATTCATCTATATTTTTATTTATATGATTTTTCTTCTGTACAATCTTACATACTTTCTCTGACTCCTGCTCATATCAAACTCTCCAGAGACCCCTAGACATGTAACTGTCCTATCTTTCCACATGACTTCTGAAATTTTTAGCAGGATTGATTTACAAGTAAGTCTTCCAGATAGTTTTCCAGACTTGAAACAATTACAGTGCAGATGACTAGAATCATACAAATTTCTTTGTATGTTTATAGTGATTTTGCCTCATTGTCATTCAATGCTATCATTATATCCCTAGTTATCCACTATGAATATCAGGCTATTAAAAATGTTATAAAAGAAACACACTTGAGGAGGCACAGCAAGTAGCTGGATTGTCATTGAAGGAAAAAAAAAAAAAACATAGCAAGAGGAAGAGTATATTCCATTAAAGTATTTATGAACAGTCTTAAAAGTCCATGGTTCATATTCTAACATAGTGACACATGCTGGGCCAAAACTGAACACAGCGGCATGACAAGCATATTGTCACATAAATGTACAAAGTGGTCCCACTGAATTCAGGCATTAAACAGCTGTCCTCTGCTTCTTACCGTACCATGGCAAGGCTATGGATGTTCTCACTGAGACATTTAAAATTTCTATACCACCTATGTCTACTCTAAATCTCACCATTCTCCATTGTCCACAGATGAAGAACTCCATAAACAAAAATAGACGACAGACAGACCTGTAGAGAGATGCAAGAAATGAACAGACACAGATTAAAAGACTGCAGGGCTGAAAGAGGCTCGTGGGAAAATGGACATGGATGCATAAAGGAAGGAAGAGAGTGTAGCAAAACCACATAGAAAAATGAACTAAAATGAAAACTTCGAACAGAGAAAAATAGGGCAATAAGCATTCAGAAGCAGAAGTATAAACATTTTTATCCTTTAAAGTACTGTATTTCGTATCCCACTCATAGACTAAATTCATGGCTAAATAAAATTATTCAACATAACGTAACTTGGAAGTAAATTTCCATTTGCTTGCATTCCATATAAACTCAAAAACTTTGCATACTCTGTGTATCATTTTTTCTCATTTTTTAAAGATTTAGAGTGTGTCTTTGAGGTCTATTACAGTTATTCATATTTATCATGGATAAACACAAACATATGAGTAGGAAAGTTCTAGTACACAAAACAAAATCGGTTTAAATAACTAAGGCAACAAAGTATTTTTAATAGTAATTAAATTTCACACTAAAGCTCAATTCTTGTTTTGTTTTATTATTCTTACAATATATTGTTGTTGTTATGTGCCATCGAGTCAGTTCCAACCCATAGCGACCCTATAGGACAGAGTAGAACTGCCCCATAGGATTTCCAAGGAGCAGCTGGTGGATTTGAACTCCCAACCTTTTGTTTAGCAGCCAAACTCTTAACCACTGCATCACATACCTGTTATAATTTTATTATTTTCCCCCAAGATTCACTCTAAAACACACTAAGATAAAGCAACATCTCAGAGAATCATTTTTATAACAGAGTTCCTCAGGTTCAGAATTATGGCTGAGACAACTCCCCTTCAAAAATCTGTACTCGCCTTTCCAAAATGTAAGTTGCTTCTGAGAAGCAGTTATCCAGACAGAAGCCACATTTCTGAAACTCTTGTGTAGCTAGGTGGGACCAGGTTTTTGCCTATAGAAAATAAGCAGATGTGTGAACTGAAGGTCAAGGTGGGTAAGAAGTGGGTTGCCTTCTTAGCCCTTTTGTCCTGACTGACAGGTAGTTGCCGAAGAGCTATAGGGTGGTTAAGCCACACTATGGAAACAGTCTGGGTCACTGACAATAGACTGCTGCATAATTTCAAAAGTAAACTTTTGATTGTTTAAAGTCATTGGAATATTGTGGTTTGTTTCTTAAAGAAATTGGCTTTACCCTAATTAGTAGTAGAATGAAAGGTTCCATTATACCAAGGCTTTTATTTATTTTTTTTGGTAGCTTTCAGTTAATTACTTTATTTAAGATATAAAATGGGTCTTCATTAAGCTTTAGTCTAGACAGTACTGTTTCATAAAACCTCAGTGTATGATACAAAACTCTAAAAATAATTTTCAGAATGACAAATAGAAATAAAAATTGATTAATATTTGAAACAGCTAGGCTAGAGAAAAATGAATTATTATTCAAAGTTTTCAGAAACATAGCAAAGATAAGACCCCATTGTATGCTATTCTGGTATATAAAATCTCCTATACTTCTGATGATTGCCACCCATCCAACAAAAATCAAAGCACAGTTGTCCCTTGTGTCTTATTATGTGTCCCCAAGGATGTGTGTCCTTGGAGACACATAATAAGACAATGTAATGCAAAATAACTATACTTTTATGCTAAGATAATACAATATAAAAATAAGTATATCCAAAGTGAATGCTAGGAAGATGGCAGCATGAGCAGGTATAAGATTCTGACCATTCCCAAACAACCACCAAGAAAAGCAACTAGGTATCTGTACTCAACCCTATAAGAACCCTGAAAAGGCAGGCAAAGGGGAACAGGAACATACTATTGTTGTTACATGCCATCGAGTTGGTTCCAGCTCATAGTGACTCTACGTACAACAGAATGAAATACTACCCAGTCCTGCGCCATCCTGACAATCATGGTTATGCTTGAGCCCACTGTTGCAGCCACCATGTTAATCCATCTCCTTGAAGGTCTTACTCTTTTTTGATGACCCTCTACTTTACCAAGCATGATGTCCTTTTCCAGGGACTGGTCCCTCCTGATAACATGTCTAAAGTATGTGAGACATAGTCTCACCATACTTGCTTCTAAGGAGCATTCTGGCTGCACTACACTACAGCCGTAATAATAGTTGGAGACTTCAATTTACTACTTTCCATGATGGACAGAACACCTAGAAAGAAGATCAATAAACAAACTGAAGATTTGAACAGTGCTATATTTATAAACTAACTAGACCTAACAAATTTACATAGAACACTCCACCCAACAACTATACAATATACATCCTTCTCTAGTGCACATGGCTCATTCTCCAGGACAGACCTTATGTTAGGTCACAAAGCAAGTCTCAATAAATTTTGAAAGACTGAAATCAACAGTGGTAAATTAATTATTTGTAATCATATTAATTTTACATGTGGTAGTCAAGTAGATAACTGGCTTTCAACTTGTGTGCTCACGGAACAGGAATGGAAGGTGGACAGTCGATAGGATTTTAGATTACCCAGTTCTCACTCACTTCAACCAAATCAGTCCTCTTTTATTTGTTTTATTATTGATATTCTTCCCGACAACTGAAGTGTTCCAGTGCTTAAAAATAAGTTTTAAAATCAATAATCTAGATGCTACACGTGAAATTATGTTTTTGGAACATTTTTTCGGACCCAATTTTGACATCTAAAACTATAGTTTAAAAATATATCCTTTGATTTTATTATATAAAGTGCCCGTATATTTATTATATAAAGTCCCTACATATTAATGAATAATAGGTACATATATGAAATTTGACCCTACAAAATTGAAAATATGTTTTCACTGCCACAAACCTTTATTTATATTCTTAAAGTAAGCAAAGAAAAAATTCTTAGTAGGAAAAGGAGAAAAGTGATAGAGGATCCAATAGCTATGGCCTGGCTTAGTCTAAATGGTAAATCAAGATGGCAGGGCCTCAGAGGACATGACATGGAATATTAATGGAGCAGGGGAGAAAGGTGGCGCTGAGAAGAAATCAAGTTGATGGACTAAGCACCCTGCAGCTTCAGAGAAATAATATGCCAATGTCAAGAAAGTAAAGATGAAGACTCATGATTGGAATCGTTGGCAGCTCTCTGAAAAGTCACAGAGGATCACAGAATGGTAGAAACTCCTGCAAGCCCTACCTCTTCTCTCCTCAAGCTGTCCATTTACAAAGATTCATATTCCCGGTAGAAACAGAAATTTTATGATCTTTTACCTTTTAGCTCAAAGTTAAAGCTTTCAAAAAATAAGCTTTTGTGCATTCATTTTTTAATTTATTAATGCCATTTCTTAGACCACAAAGACTTACAGGCAAACTTTTCCCTAGAGAGAATTTTCTCAAGCTAAGTACACTGTTCAATGCTTCAGGGACTACCTGTCTAAAGGAAACAAAAGTATTACATACGTTCACCTATCCCTTGATTTCCCCTCTTTTCCATACTTTCTTAAAGCTCCATTCCCCAAATTCCTATAACCAAGAAAAAATCATTCTAACTGTAAGTTGTCTTTTAGTGATATCTTATCTTTGGTATTTTGCCTTTGATACTCATTTTAACTTGACTTCATAGAATCTTGCAAAAATCTCTAGACTCCACTATGGAGGCTGGGTCCAGTCACGGTTCCACCAATCACCAGTTAGGACACATGAGATCATTGGATGTCTCTGGGCTTAAACTTCCTCATTAGTTGAAGAGAGGAGAGTGTAAATAAAAAATGAAGTCCCTTCCATTTAAAAGGTCATTATTCAGCCATCTCAATAAATAAAGCTAATCTATAAAGAAAGTTTAACAGAGTTCCTTGCAGGCTCATTTGATTACTTGCTCACGTACCAGAGCTGGTTTAACACAGCATCCCAAGAAAAGTTCTGCCTTTTCCTCATTCTTTCAGAGGAGCAAAAGAATGCCAACTTTCCAACCTCCTTTCCTCTGTTTTAAAGATTATGATTGTCTCCTCAACCAGGTATACCAGCCAATTAAAGCACCTTCCATCACCACAACATCCAAGTTTTGGCCTGGCTAAAAGAATTGATCACTACAGAAGATCGTTCAAAAGATAAGTAATCAGTCCACTCTTCTGGATTCTGAAGAGGCTAGCTGCAGATCAGGGCAGGTATCCAAGAACCACACTGTCACAGAATTTTATAAAATGTCTTCACAAGTCACTTTATTTTATACCTTAAGCTTCTATTGAAAGTTTACTGAAAAAAATAATTTTTAAACTCATCTGAATTTCAAGAGGGCATTTGCGCTAAGAATTTTGTTAAGGATATTGTCAATTGTATCTATTGGAACCCTTTATATAGAGTTAATTCATTTAACTAATTTTTACCAAGTGGCTTCTATGTACTAGATATTATTACAAGTAAAGAGGATGAAGATGTCAACCACACCAAAAAATTCATCCTCTCATGGAATCAAAAATCTAAACTGGACAAGACACAGCAATCCCTCTCCCTGCAAGGGGGGCTGCTCCCCCAGATCTTCACATGGCTACCTCATTGCTAACAGTCAGTCTGAGATCAAAAGTCTCCTCCTTAGAGATATCTTTGGTCTTTCTTCCTACGTACACTCCTCACACCAGCACTCTCCATTCCCTTACTATTTTTAATATGAGGAGAAAAAAAAAAACAAACATATTCTAACTCCTAATTGTATTTCAAGTATCTTTATTTGTACATTCACACTCACCAAATTCTACAAAGAAATTAGTCCACTATATTATAAAGGATCTTCAAAGCATTTCCTCTGAGAGGGAGCTGTTAGGACTATTTTTCACCTTCAAGGATAACTCTGCTTTTTATGTAGCTTGTAATCACATATGAAAAGGATTTTTGGCCTCAGTGACCTCTGTTATTTATTTTTTTAATTTTTTATATGTTTTGCTTTTTATTAACCTTTTATGTCCAGGACATCTCCTAGAAGAAATGGTTCATTAAAACAGGGAGAGAAGATAACTACTTTGGAAGATATAACTGAAGGTTCAAGAAACAAATAATTAAAATAAAAGCTTAGTTCCAAGAATGAGAAAACTCAACAAATTTATTTAAACTCAACCAGACAGACTAAGCTATCATTTTGACTATTTTATATTACTTTCACAGCTATGAGATAAATCTGTATAAACCTCCCAAAAGAAGACTTCAGAAAATAAATAAATGGAAGCAGTGAAAAGGAAAAAAAAAAAAAAAGTTAAGAAGCAGATTTAACAGAAAAAAGAAATGTTTATTCCACCCAATTCTCATGTGAATTCTAAATTATTAAATCTCTGAGAGCACCTGATTTATAAACAGGATAACACTGCCCCTAGCCAAAATCATTTTTAATAAAAAGCAAGAAACCTCCTGAAGTTCATCTCAGATTTAATATCAAACACAGCAGCCACACATGAACATTTTCCAATAAAACACAAAAAGAACACAGCACAATGGACTGATGGCCCTCTTTAGTGAACTCAGGGGTACATAACAAAGAGGGGATCGGAGCCACGGAAGGGATCAGGCCTTACAGGTCTGGAGAAACCAGCCAGTGGAGATGGACCACAGACTGAAACTGTGTCAGTATTAAGGAAGGGGAAGAGGTGTGAGGGAGGCTCATTAATAAATATATCACAACTTATACGCCTGGACAAAACGCAGAGCTTCCTGACTGCTGGATTTGAAAAAGCAACACAATCCTGTTTGTGTTGAATTTTTACGTGTAAGTTGAGGATATATAAAGTGCTAGGGACCCTTCATGGAAAAACAAAGGCTAATGATGAAATAAGCAAGCATTGACATCCTCATTTTTAAGGAAATTAGCAAATATCTAAAAATTAACAAAAATAAATATTTTCCCACAAATATTTGGTTCAAATATAAGAAAGATATCAATGAGGAACAGGTATTGTATTCTTTCTAAAGGGTGTACTTTAGGAGATATATTTATTATAATTTTTTATAACCTATGAAGAAAAGGATTATTTACCAGAATTATAAATCCAGCCAGTTGGTGATGCAGTGGTTAAGAGCTCAGCTGCTAACCAAAAGGTTGGCAGTTTGAATCCACCATTGCTTCTTAGAAACCCCATGGGGCAGTTCTATGAGCAAGAATCGACTCATATATACACATACACACACATACAGGGAGTCCTGGACTTACAACTCAGTTCCGTTCTAACAACTCCACCATTTAAGTCGGTTCTAACATCCTTTTTTTTTTTTAGTTTTCCTTATTATTGCCTTTTATTATCAGCACCTTTATAAATTTGATCTTTGAACATCTGCAACTAAACATCTGAGAATGATAATATCAGCAAGTTACGTACTGCAACACTGTGTAGCACGTATTACTAAGGATACAATGTACCAAAAAAAAAAAAACAACTGGCCGTAAGTGTGGTTTGTGGTAACTCAAATACTTAGTAAGTCAGGGACAACCTATATAGTAAACCCTGTGAGAGCCGAAACTCAAACAGATTGACTTGTTTTTCCAGGTGTTGCAAGTTTTCTGCTTTTGAGAAGGTACAACCTTACCACTTCTCTATCATTTGGGTTTTCCTCCTCTGACAGGTTTCTGCCTTACATAGGTTCTGGCTTTTGCAGGTGTTACTGTATGTATATATATAGTAATACATATATAATTAAATCCATTCAATCCCTTACAGGTCAATTTCAGGAGTCCCAGAGTGGCACAAACGATTCAACACTTGACTACTAGCCAAAAGGTTGGCTCAGAAGACAGGTCTGTGCTTCGGAAAGGTCAAAGCTTTGAGAAAACTATACAGCAGCTCTACTTTTCACACATGGGACTGCCATGAGTCAAAATCGACCCGATGGCAACTAACAACAACAGGACAATTTCAAAATTACAAGGATCAGAAAGAAATATCTTTAACATGCTTCCATTGGTATTTCCATTGATGTTTTGACATTTGGTATTTATTTAAAATACTCTGGAAAGTTGAAAATCATTTACTAACAAAATATACTTTATTAATTAGGATTGGGGCAAAGAGAAAAACCAAAAGGGGAAAAGAAGAAGGTTAATATCATGACGGGTGACTTTAATAAGTTAACATTTTTATAATTTTACAAGAAAAAAAAGAACTTTAATAAGTTAACAGTTTTACAAGAAGAAAAAGAAGAAATCAAATTAATAATTAAACATATTACACAGGAAAAAAATTTCCAGACTATAAAGGACTCTGCCACACACGTAGAATATATCTTTATACAGTGCAGGTCATATTATAATAGCCAATACTACGAAGATAACGTGAAAAACTATGAGCTTTAAATTTCAAAGCACAACACAGATTCTTTTCCTGTGCATAAAAAGCTAAGAGTGTAACTGTCTCCATGTAAATACGTTTAATAAGTATCAGTTTATTCAGAGAAAAAGAATAATAACTGAGTCTGCCTTCCTCTTCAGATAAAAAAAATTATTATAAACTTTTAATAATAAAAACTGTAACATACTTAGCCAATGTATCAATAGAAAGATAAATGGAATAGAATAGATTCTCTTGAAACGCAACTTAATACATGACATAAAAACTTAATATATAATACCATGATAAGTATTATAAATCTACGATGTGACAAAGTATCATAAACTAAGAGGAAAATCATAACCAAGACTCTACAAAGTCACACTTAAATTATAAATAAATAAATAAATAAATAGAAAATATGAGTGAGATTTAAATGAACTAAGGATACAGCAAGGTTTATATCATAAAAGCAATATATAGAAGTTTTAAAAAATGGTTATTACATTGAACTACAAATTATGAATTCTATAAACTGAAATTACAAACAAAATTGAATGACATGAAAAACAGAAACAAAATTTTTGCAAACTATACAACACATAAAGAATCAAACCCTTAAAATACAATTGTTAGATCACCAATGTTTATGCCCCAAAATGGCAAATATAAAAGCTAATTTCCTGAGAAACCACATGTAACTATTAAACACGAAGGGAAGTATGGAGCCTCACTGGTGATCCAATAAGTGAAAATTAAAACAATGAGATGTAAATTTTGCTATTCAATTAGCATCAAGTTTTGTAATTGATGACACTCAATGCTGGTAAGTGTTCTTAACTATAACTAGTGGGAGAGGAAATTGATAACCTGACTTTGGAAAGTAACCTAGCAATACAAATCAAGAGTTTTTTTTTTTTTTTTTAAGCCCATTCTCTTCTAGGAATTTATCCTAAGAAAATAACCTCAAGTTGTAGTGGGATGAGAGGTCCCTGGGAGGCACAAACAATTTGAGCTCGACTACTAACCAAAAGGCTGGGAGTTCAAATCCACTCCTGGCACTACAGAAGAAAGGCCTAGCCATCTATTTCTATACAATTACAGCTATTGATAACCCGATGGAGGGCAGTTCTACTTAGAAAAACATGGGGTTGCCATGAGTTGGAATTGACTCTAAGGCAACAAGTCATTTATTTATTTATTTATTTTGAATTGGGTTCCCCAAAAAGATACATTCAAGTCCTAATCCATGATACCTGTGAATGTGACCTTATTTGGAAACAGGGTCTTTGCAGATGTAATTAAGTTAAAATTAGGCTGGGTCCTAAATCCCATAACCAGTGTTACTGGAGAGAAAGGAGAAGGAGATTTGGACAGGAAGATACAAAAGACTGACACAAAGAAGAAGGCCACGGGAAGATGGAGGCAGAGACTGGAGTTTCCCTTCTGCAAGTCCAGGGATGCCAGAGAATGCTGGCAACCACCAGAAGCTAGAAGACAGGCATGGAACACCTTCTCTCTCAGAGCCCCCAGAAGGAACCAGCCCTGCTCGACTTTGGACTTCCGGCCTCCAGAACCAGGAAATGAGAAATTTTTGTTGTTTTTAGCTGCCAAGTTTGTGGCACGTTACTATGGCAGCACCAGGAAATTAATGCAGACACGTGCAATATGGTGTTATTGGCAAAAATTGAAAAAATTTTGAATGTTTAACAGGAGAATAAGTAAATATTGGTACGTCCACTCAATGGCATATTATACCATCAGTAAATATGGTGCCTACTAAGGTTTTAATAATATAGGAAAAGCTAATAAATGGCATTAAATGAAGAAAACAAGACTGACCTATACTAGCATGGATTGAAGAAAGCTAGAGCTGAGTTCAAGATGAAGCAAATCCAGATGGCAGGGCATACCTGGAAGTACCCTCCAACTGCTGAAGATATAGCAGTGAATGACCTTGGCCTTTGTGAGAGAAATACACAAGATAAACAAACGAGTCAATACATAACATAATGCCAAAGTTGCTAAGTGCTATAAAGAAAAAGGCATGTGTATCTTATCTCAAGTAATGCAATGTACTCATGCATACACAGAGAGAGAGAGAAGGGAAAAATATATATATGTATCAAAATAACAACATTGAATATTTTTGTTTGATGTAAATAGGAGATTATAGGCGATTTTTAACTTTTTCCAACATAATATTTGGTAATTCAAAAATTGACTATTAGTATTAAAGGGGGGAAAGTTTGTATAGTGTTACTGAAAATACTATGAAAACCGTAAAGGTTTACTTTGGCTTTTTCTAAAGTAGAATGCAGAATACATGGAAATTTTCCTTCCTATCTTTTGAGAGGAAACCCTGGTGGTGTAGTGGTTAAGTGCTACGGCTGCTAACCAAAAGGTCGGCAGTTCAAGTCCACCAGGCGCTCCTTGGAAACTCTTTGGGGCAGTTCTACTCTGTCCTATAGGGTCGCTATGAGTCGGAATCAACTCAACGGCAGTGGGTTTGGTTTTGATCTTTTGAGTAAATGGATCCTTTGAAGACAACTAGTAGATGGAGATTTGTGTTTCAACCCTTGAAAGATGCAATAAACAAGATTTGTCTGCTGGGAGAAATTCTAGAACAAGATAATCAGGATATCTGGTGTGTCTAGCTGGGTTGGAGGTATGAGGTGTGGAGCCCGGAGGCAGGACTGAGAGGGAAGGAGATTCCACCCAGGTGTTGCTAAGGAAATGGCAACAGGGGGAACAGTATTAACAGTACCTTTTGGAAAACAGGAAATTCCTGCTCTGCCAAGTCATAGGCTTGCATCACAAACTCAATGGTTTGAAAAGCGTCTACATATCCAAAGGTTGGCATACATAGACAAATGGCTCCATGGCCCAGAGAGAGACGTCGCTGAGTTCAATTTGTAGTTGCTTTCTCTCAACATTTGCCACTTGATCACCTCTCCTTCGCAAGACCACACTACATCACGGGGATCAAACAGCTAAAACCTCATGTACATTTAAAACGCATTTAACCTTTCTTCCACAAGACCCTGAGCAGCCACAAAACAGCATTTTAGAATCGTGACCTATACTTGCTATCTATCTCATTCATTTCTTTTGTCATTTTCAGACTCAAAACAAAGTTAATTGTGTCTTCTGTATCAATTTCTCTTTTGCTTGCCTCAGGCCAGATTATAGGCAATGAGATTTTGATTGTTTGACAACATTAATAACAGAAAAATTAAATATTGCCCCCCATAGAGACATCAAGCCTATTTTAAGAGCCATTGTATCTGTACAAATGTTAGAGAAAATAAAAAGCAGCTATTTCTTCATAATATTGTAATATTTAAGCATTTCCTGATCATAAAGTTTCTGTTTTAATCTTATAACCAAGTGACCTTCAGTAAATGACCTGGAATGAATTACTTACTTCAGCTAGTCTCGGACCCTCTTTCACTATCTGTTTGAATAACAGCTTTAGAAGTCTAATGCAGGCAAATGTTAACACTTTTACACATTTTTAAAAGCAGTTTCATTCTATTCTCAAATGACATGCGGGTCACCCTCATGATTACATTCTTCCTCCAGCTAATTTCAAGGCTAAAATCTTGGCATATCCATCTCTCTTAGATTTGTATTCAACAACACTAAGTGCTTGGAAAGAGCACTGGAAAGGGATCAGGATTTTCACTTGTAAATAGACAAATTAATCCATCTTTATGACATCAATTTCTGTATCTTTAGAGTGAAAGGGTTGGAAAATGTGATGTTACTTCCTTTCCAACTCTGACATCCCAGGTCTTTGGGATGTATTCTTTCAAGGTCAAGCTCACTGGGCTTTTAATTGTGACAGTGAGTTGGTCTAATAAACTAAGCCATGTCAGTGTGTGACTGGAAGAAGGTAAATGGGTAGGGAACGATTTGCAACATAGGTGACATGAACATTTAAACAGCTCTAAAATTTAGAGACTGCCACATTCTATCCCTGAGAGAATAACTATGACAGTAGAATGTCAGGGAGGAAGGAGAAATGGCATCTGAAAGGCCAACAGGAGAGATGCTTTGGATTTACGAAATGCCTAGAAAATGTACTGTATACAGTCCACTAGGCCCTGAAAAGCATGTTCCTTATAACACCTGCATTATAACCTTAAGCCTGTTTCTCATTTTGTATTATGTGAGTAATACATTTTAGTTTTCACTGACTATGATATATTTGAGTGCCTTGCCATAAACTTAATTTCTTAAACTGTCTTCCGTATAGTATTGTACATCTTCCCATATAAATCAGTGGCCTTTATATTTGATCAATGCGTCCTTGGCTGATATGCATCAGTATTGATTAGTGTTAAGCTTCTGTCACAGATAACTCTATCAGTTCTACTTCTATCATAAGAAAGAGAAAGAATATGAAAGAAAGAATGAGGATATCATGCAGTAGTAAATGGGTAGCCAGGAAAACCATCTGATTTTGAAAAGCTATGAGCCTGTCTCCATAGAGGACCAGTTAGAAAAGTCCGATATATTTTTGGCAAACAAATTCCAGTGTCAGAGATTAGTGATGCCTAAAGTGGAGACTGAGATAATTTCTGCTTCCCATGGCAAAGTATTTCAAACAAAGGTGTCTCTTACCTTGTGATAATAGATTTCAAACACAACACACAACCAGTGCAGAAGAAAAGAAATAGCTTACTCTTGTTCACAAATTTTTTACTGGGTTACAAGAGAGCTATTGACATATTGTCTAATAACAACAACAAAAAAATATTGTCTACAATGGGGGTCTAATATGAGTAAGGTATTAGGTCAGGCACATCAGTATATTATTTTTTTGTTCTCTTAGAAACTCTGCAAAATAAGCACTAGAATATACATTGAACAGATACATAAATGAAAGAATACGTATTTTTTTTTAAGTTATCACAAAACTCTCCCTCTCTTTAGGCAGAAATCATAAAATTATAGGTAAATGAATGAAATTCTAACGGGATTATTTACAATGTCTAATTCCTAAATGTAGCAGACTTATCAGAGAAAATAACTCTGCATTTATATATGTGTGTGTGTATGTATACATAATGTATATACGTGTGTGTATATATATACACACATATGTGTGTATTTGTATGTATATATATATATATATATATATGTATATATACATACAAACCAGAAAAACCAAACCTGTGGCCATCAAGTCAATTCTGACTCATAGCGACCCTATAGGATGGAGTAGAACTGCTCCATAGAGTTTCCAAGGAGCAGCTGGTGGATTTGCACTGCCAATCTTTTGGTTAGCAGCCGGGCTCTTAACCACTATGCCACCAGGGCTCCAATATATATATATATATATACACACACACACACACACACAAACATAGTCTCAGCTCTTGAAAAAAATGAAGAAACAGTAAAAGGCTAATATAAACATCATGGACCACAGAGGTTTACAGGCCATTTTATATCTTCTGCAAGCATATATGGAGCTCTGGTGGCACCGCGGTTAAGAGCTCTGCTGCTAACCAAAAGGTTGGCAGTTTGAATCCACTAGTTGCTCCTTGGAAACCCTCTGGGGGAGTTCTACTCTGTCCTACAAGGTCCCTGTAAGTCAGTATCGATTTGAAGGCCAACAGGTTTGGTTTTTGTTTTTAGTAATCATGTATGATAAAAACAGGAAATAGAATCAGTAATTTGTCATCACACAATATTACTGGCCTTTTTCTGCAAGTACATTAATGTCTTTATTCCTCGCATTGTACTCCATATGCCGCAAGACCCATCTTGTACTTACAGTCACTCTAGAGAACTAGATTTCATAGCCTTCTGCTAACCCTAGATCTTCAGTTCTAATAACTAAGTTCCCACCTTGTGAGGTGCCAAACTAGACTCATCCTCCCCATCCATCCAACCAAATGTCTTAGCATTTTCCAAAATAACTCAAAAAAAGTTGATTCTGAGTAAGCTCTCAATCATTACAGGACCTGAAAAGTGGCCACAGAATCCCTTTCTCTTGGTCTGTATCCTTGACACTTTTTCTTGGACTTCCCTGAGACAGATCTTTTTCCTAAGTTTCCACTCCTTTGCCAGGCTCCTCAAACGATATGCTGTTGTTAGGTGCTGTCTTGGTTATGTAGTGCTACTATAACAGAAATAACAGGTGCCACTGAGGAGATTTCAACTCCCAAATGATATGCTGCTTGTCCAAATGGATACTTCCGTGTCATCACCAAGAATCATAGAAAACACTAGAGCTGAAAGGAAACAGAACTTTCTAGAGTCTACCATTCCTTTTCTGCAGCTGAGAAATCAGAGAGGTTCAGAGAGAATAAAAGATTTATCTTAGGTCAAAAAATTAAATATTTCCTAAACCAGAACTAGAAATGTAGCTACTTGACTCCAAGTTCAGAGCCATTTCCACAAAGAATTTCACTGTGTCCAGCAGAGCCAGATGTCTCCCAGACCTACCCTTGTCCTTCTACTGTCCTTATTCCCCTATCTTCCTGGCATCCACCCTTCTCCTACAAGACTGCATGATTGAAGATCACATCTTTAACACACCTTATTTGAAATATTTTCAAACTCTGACCCACAATTTCTACTTCACCTTAAAATATAACAAAGGGTTTCAATTATCTTACTAGCAAGTAATTCCCCCCAACTTTTCAGTAACCTAGGCTTGTGGCACATTGTATGTTTTCACACAGTAATAAAACAAACAAACAAAAACCCAGTTGCTGTCAAGTTGATTCTGACTCACGGCAACCCCATGTGTGCTACAGGAGAACTGTGATCCACAGAGCTCTCAATGGCTGATTTTTTGGAAGTAGATCACCGGGCTTTTCTTCCCATGCACCTCTGAATGGACTTGAACCACCGACCTTTCAGTTAGCTGCCAAGTGCTTTAACCATTTCTACCAACTGGAAACGACTTTCCCACATTAGCTCCTATGTATTCACTAACTTAAAAGTACAACCCTAATGTCATAGAACTAGAAGCAAGTTTAGGCAATAGTCTGCTTCATTTTTTAAACCTGAATTATCTGAAGAAATGTGGGTAGATAACCCCTTTTATCTCTATTTTGAGAATTAGAAGCCCTAAACAAATGATCTTGTTTTACACTTTTGAAACAGAACTTTTATTTTAAAATAAAATTTCTTCTCATTTAACTTAACCTTATTTGTTCTTCAACAGGCATGCATAATAAATAATCTTCCTCATTTAAAAACAATGCTGTGTTTTTGAAGAGAGTATGTAAACACCATATTGACTCATCCTTATTCTCTAGGCAGCTTTATCCATGTCTTTGTGCTGGGATATTAGGAAAATGATGGTGCTGTTTGCCAGAATTTCCTTCCACATGATTCCTCACCTTGTCTGACTCTAGCGATGGTTCAAGTCCAAGAGGACATGAACTTTTCAAAGATACTTTCTTTTATTAAATGTAAACATGCAAAAGAAGATGGACATACGGCATCATGGACTACATCTCCCTTTAAACTGTGTATCTGTCACACACACACACACACAAAAATCCCCTGAACCTGCCACCAGATTAATCTTCCTAAAGTTGTGCTTCACACACACACTAAAAATTTGCAACAGCAACACCACCCTACCCTAGCCACTGGAAAAATTCCAAAATTCTTATAATGGAGGTTAAGGCTCACCACATACCAGCATCCATATATTACTATCACCTTGTCTTCTACTCTTCTCCATTATACAGGTATGCCTCATTTTATTGTGCTTCACTTTATTGGGCTTCACAGATATTGCATTTTTTTACAAATTGAAGGTTTGTGGCAAATGCATTGAGCAAGTCTATTGGCAGCATTTTTCCAACAGCATGTGCTCACTTTGTGTCTCCGTGACACATTTTGGTAATTCTCACAATACTTCAATTTTTTAAATCATTATTATCTCTGTTATGGTGATCAGTTATCTTTGATATTACTATTGTAATTATTTTGGGGCACCACGAACTGTACCCAGACAAGACAGCAAACAATCAATAAATGTTGTGTGTGTTTTGACTGCTCCATCGACCAGCTGTTCTCCTATCTCCCTCCCTCTCCTCAGGCCTCCCTATTCCCTAAGACACCACAATATTAAAATTAGGCCAATTAATAACCCTACAATGGCCTCTAAGTGTTCAAGTGAAAGGAAGAGCTGCACGTCTCTTACTTTAAGTCAAAAGCTAGAAATGATTAAATTTAGTGAGGCATGTATGTCAAAAGCCAGGATAGGCCAAAAGCTAGGCCTCTTGCACCAAACAGTTACCCAAGCTGTGAATGCAAAGGAAAAGTTCTTCAGGGAGATGGAAAAGTGCTGCTCCAGCAAACACACGAATGATAAGAAAACGCAACACCCTTATTGCTGATACGGAGAAAGTTTCGGTGGTTTAGATAGAAGATCAAATCAGCCACAGCATTCCCTTAACCAAATCTAATTCAGAACAAGGCCCTACCTCTTTTCAATTCTATGAAGGCTGAGAGAGGTGAGAAAGCTACAGGAGAAAATTGTGAAGCTAGCAGCGGTTAGTGCGTGAGGTTTAAGGAAAGAGATCATCTCCGTAAATAACAGTGCGAGGTGACACAGCAAGGGCTGACGTAGAAGCTCCGGCAAGTCATCCAGAAGATCCAGCCGAGAGACTTGGTGAAGGTGGCCACACTAACAACAGGCTCCCAATGTAGACAAAACAGCCTTACATTGGGGAAAACGCCATCCAGGACCTCCACAGCTAGGGAAGAGAAGGCAGTGCCTGCTTCAAAACCTCAAAGGCTGGGCTGACTCTCTGGTTAGAGGTTACTGCAACTGGTGACTTGAAGCTGAAGCCAATACTCATTTACCATTCGGAAAATCCTAAGGCCCTTAAGAATTATGTTCTATCTACTCTGCCTTTGCTCTATAAACGGAATAATAAAGCCTGGATGACAGCACATCGGTTACCACATGGTTCACTGAATATTTTAAGCCCACTCTTGAGACCTACTGCTCAGAAAAAAGATTCCTTTCAAAATATTACTGCTCACTGACAATGTATCTGGCCACCCAAGAGCTCTGATGGAGACGTACAAGGAGATTAATGTTGCTTCATGCCTGTGAACACAGAATCCATACTGTAGCCCATGGATCAGGGAGTCATTTTGACTTTCAAGACTTACTATTTAAGAAATACATTTTGTAAGGCTGCCATAGTGATTCTTCTGATGGATCTGGGCAAAGTAAATTGAAAACCTTCTGGAGACGATTCACGATTCTAGATGCCATTAAGAACATTTGTGATTCATGGTAGGAAGTCAAAATACCAACATTACCAGGACTTTGGAAGAAGTTCATTTCAACCCTCATGGATGACTTTGAGGGGTTTAAGACTTCAGTGGAAGAAGTAACTGCAGATGTTGTGGAAATAGCAAGAGAACTAGAATTAGAAGTAGAGCCTGAATATGTCACTGAATTGCTACAATCTCAAGATAAAACTTTTAATGGGTGAGGAGTTGCTTCTTATGGATAAGCAAAGAAAGTGCTTTCTTAAGAATGAACTCTACTCCTGGTGAAGATGCTGTGAATATCGTTGAAAGGATGACAAAAGATTTAGAATATTACATGAGCTTAGCTGACAAAGCAGAGGCAGGGCCTGATTCTGAGATGACGGACTCCAATTTTGAAAGAAGTTCTACTGTGAGTAAATGCTATCAAAGTGCACTGCATGCAACAGAGAAATCTTTCACGAAAGGAAGAGTCAATTCTTGTGGCAAACCTCACTGTTGTTTTATTTTAAGAAATTTCTACAGCCACACCAGCCTTCAGCAATCACCACAGTGATGGGTCAGTGGCCATCAACATCAAGGCAAGACCCTCTGCCAGCAAAAAAGATTACAACTTGCTGAAGGCTCAGCTGATGGTTAGCATTTTGTGCCAATAAAGCATTTTTTTAATTAAGGTATATACATTGCACACTTAACAGACTACAACAAAAACACTACAGTATAGTACAAACATAACTTTTATATGTACTGGGAAAACAAAAAACTTGTGTGACTCACTTTATTGTGATATTCACCTTATTGAGGTGGTCTGGAACTGAACCTGCTGTATCTCCAAGGTATGCCTGTCAGAGCTGTTCACACATTATTCCCTGAGACCACCAAATGCTTCCCTGCTTTTTTGTGTATCTATCCCACTGCCTGAGATGCCTTCGCTTCTCTCTTCAGCTTTTCTAGATCCTATCCTCATCTGCTAACTGAAAGGTTAGAGCTTCAAGTCCAGCCAGCAGTGCTTTGCAAGAAAGGCCTAGTGATCTAGCCCAAATATGCAGCCACTGAAAACCCTAGGGAGCCCAGTTCAACTCGTATACACATGGGGTCACCACGAGTCAGAGCTGACTCCAGGGCAGCTGGTACTGGTACCCTTTCTCCAACTCCCTCTTCCATAGCAAAACAACTTCCCCAGCCACCCACTACACGCCCCTGTACACCCCGGATCACTTCTACTTTGCCTCCCACGCACACCAACTGGCATATTAAACAGAGTATGAATTCTGGAGCTAGACAAACACGGATTCGAACCCGAGCCTTCTCATTTACTATGTGGCCATGAGCAAGGGACTTTGCTTCTCTAAGTTCTGCTTTCTCAACTGCAGAATGGAGGTAACACACATCATAGGATTAAGAATAATCTGCAGTGCTACCCTCACCTTGTAATCCATCTCTAAGTCAGATAACAAATGCTCTTTATATTTTTTGATAAAGGCTTTATATTTTAATGTTAGGCAAAAATTCATGAAACCATTTGGAGTACACTAATGCTTGCATTCTCCTGCTTTCCACCTATTCTACAGCTCCTCCTCTTGGAAAAAATAAAATTTAAAATACATAGTAGTAGCCACTCAGATCAAGACCTTGTCTGTCACGTTTCATAAAGGAGTTTCTTGTTGAGATAGCGAACCTTTCAATAGGTGACCACGGTGAAAGGACGAACAGTTCATCCATTGTATCAGCAAGACCAGCCAACAGTGTGACAATGGCTGTATGGGTGTGGGCATACAAATATTTGGTTCAGATGGAAAAAAAAAATCAGCCAAGAAATTCATTCCGATTATGATATGTGCACGTATTGCCATCCGAGGGAGGTTACCGACTATTAAACATAAAGCAGCTCTCATCATCTTCTGGACCTTTTAACTACTAATAATTGGGTACTTTGCTGATGACGCAGAACAACGTTCAAGCTGATTAATAGGTCACGTGTGTAGAACAGGCACCCCTGTTCATAAAACAAGTATGCTAATCCTCTAATTTTTTCAAAGATTATGAAATATTCTAATCTTCGAAGAATATAGGTTTGGTTGCAGATGGTGTTTGTCTATTACTTGTCAAGCTCATTAACATTTTTGAATTTCACATATTTTATCCTCACAATCCCACGAGAACTACAATATAGGGATTATTACCCTCCATTTAAAATTGGTAAACAAGGATTTAGAAGCAATTTAGAGGTCTGTCCAAGGTCAAGCAGCTAGTTAAGAGAAGACAGGAAGAGAATTTTGATTTCTTTACCCGGTGCTATTTCAAAGACTCTGTAAATGAACATTTTCATAGTTCATAAATGCAAAGGAAATCTTTTTTTCACTTAAAGCCTCAACTTTATTTGGTTCATTTTAGATGTTCGCTTTGGTGATACAGCTTTATTTTGTGCCTATATAAATTCAAAAACTGCTCATTTTACTGAGTAGATTGATAAACTGAGTTAATGTTTTAATATGAAGAGAACAAAATTATCAAAATTATTTGATCATTATAGCGCCTGGCATTTGCAAATATAGTGGCCTGGATTCGTCTTGTCTCTGCACATAATGGACATGGGACATTGTTATACTTTAGTTGAAAATCTTAACCAATATTAAATTTGATTCAATACCAAAGCAGCAGAACACCAGAATTAAACCCATTCCATCTAGTTGATTCCAACTCATCGTAACCCTATAGGACAGAGCAGAACTGCCCCATAGTGTTTCCAAGGCTGTAAGTCTTTATAGAAGCAGATTGTCACATCTTTATCCCACGGAGCAGCTGGTGGGTTTGAACCACTGACCTTTTGTTCAGTAGCCGAGTGTTTAACCACTGCCCTACCAGGACTTTTTAGCAGCAGGCCACAAACTAGATTTTAGTAGACTAAAGTTTTTCACAAAGTATAACCCAAAGTGTAAAATTTATTTAGGAGCCACTTTTTTGGCACAATTACCTAATACTCTAAATTCAGGTCTGGAGAGGGATACAAGGGTGGTCAGTTTCTAGATGTGAGAGTACGGATGGATGAAAGGAGCTACAAAAGTGTGAAATCAATAGGAGAAAATCTGATGTCTGACATCACTTCTGATATGGAAGGTGTTTTCTTTCAGATAAGAGGATTCTAACTGGTATATGCCCTTTAATTTCTCATTTGGACTGTACCTATGGCAGCCAAGACATATGACTCACCTTACTTCTGCCACAAAACCAACAACTTATCAAAGCTTCAAACAGTGATAGTAATTAGCAGGTTGCTAATCCTGGTGGTACAGTGGTTAAGAGCTACAGCTGCTAACCAAAAGGTCAGCGGTTCAAATCCACCAGGTGCTCCTTGGAAACCCTATGGAGCAGTTCTACTCTGTTCTGTGGGGTCGCTATGAGTCAAAGTCGACTTGACTGCAATGGGTTTGTTTTTTTGGAATCAGCCTAAAGAAGTGACAAATATTGACAGCCCAGTTCAAGGAAGTTACAGTTTTTTGTTTGATTTTATATGAATTATTTCTGCTTAAAATATTATGGAGATGATTCATATTTCTTATACATTGCTGGATTAGATCATCTCCAAGGTCCCTCTAATTCTAAAATGCGATGATTCTATTCATTATACAAGGTCTCTGGGTGGCGCAAACAGTTTGTACTCCACTACAAACCTAAAGGTTGGTGGGTCAAACACATCTGGTGGTGCCATGGAAGACAGGCCCGGCAAGATGTTTCTGTAAGATTACAATCAGGAAAACTGTACAGAGCAGTTCTACTCTGTCACACACGGGGTCGCCATGAGTCAGAATCAACTCAACAGCAATGGGAAAAAAGTTCATTACACTACTTTGTGGTAGCCCCAAAGAAACAGAAACGTATGATAAAATTAAATCAGCCACTAAAACTGTTTCTACGACATGAGTTTATGTTTCCAGACTCAAAATGTAAACTTCAAAAAGATTAAAAATAGAACTTAGAAACAACAAATATGAAAGGAAGTGAAACAGTCAAAAGCATTGCCCTTCACATTTTGTCCCATAACGGGGTTGGAAGCCTCAAAATTTAAAAAAAAAAAAAAAAGAGAGAGAAGCTAAATGGCTTCCACAAAGCACTTGAAGGATTAATATCTGTCTTCTTTGATTACCCTGTGATAAAATATTATAATATAATCCTATAATTTCTGCACCACTTATTTGACATTTCAGCCTTACATGAACAAACTGTCTTTGAGCCAAATGTATTTTTTATGCATATGTGAAGCTGAGAAATGCCAGAGTTCTGATCCCAAGGTACATCAACCACATGTTCCATTAGTGAGAAATTTTTAGACTGAGCAAAAGCAAGGATGAGTAACTTGATGACCTTGCTCTCTGAACACAGATTCATCTTTCTCTGTGATATCTGGGCAAATGCTGACCTTTAGTCTGCCTCAGTGACTTACCCACATAATTATATTCTTACTGTGAAATATATTTAAAAATAATTTACCAAACTTTTTGTCTATTTCCAGAAGAAAAGCACACAATAGGATAATCCAGTTTAGGTACCAATTATTTGAAGAATTGAAGCTAAACAATGTCATATTTTAAGATAATTCTATCAATGCTTTATCGTCATTAATCAAGAGATTCCTCATTTTTCCAAATAGGTCTTTATAAATTTGAGCGTTACTTCAATTTCACAGTTTGACACTTTTTAGGAGATCTCACTTCTTGAGAGAGTCACTTTGCAAATATTTTTGTAAATTAGGTCTGTTTAATAAACCCAGATTTTTCTGTACACATTTATATATGGCGAGGTAATTTTCTATGAAAATTAGTTTATAAACCTTAAGAACATATATCACTTGAGTATTGAAAAAGAAACTTTGGGATGTTCTAATAATATAATTAGCATTACCCTGTAATATATTAAAAAAAAAATCACAAAATATAATGTTGCAGTAATTCGTGCACAGGTATTAGCCCTGGTGGCACAGCGGTAAAGGCGATCGACTGCTAACCAAAAGGTCAGCAGCTCAAAACCACCAGCAGCCCCTCGGGAGAAAGATGTGACAGTCTGCTTCCATAGAGATTTACTGCCTCAGAAACCTATAGGGTCACTCTGAGTCAGAATCAACTTGATGGCAGTGGATGGTGGCTGTACATATTATCAAGTGTTGTATCTATTTTTTAACAACTATTAAATTCCAAAAAACCAAAACCAAACCCAGTGCCGTCGAGTTGATTCCGACTCATAGCGACCCTATAGGACAGAGTAGAACTTCCCCCATGGAGTTTCCAAGGAGCACCTGGTAGATTCGAACTGCTGACCCTTTGGTTAGCAGCTGTAGCACTTAACCACTACACCACCAGAGTTAGACAGCCATAAAGTATACAAAGCGCAAGCTTTGTCTCTCATAGAAAAGTGTCATCATTTAAAAAGCCAAAAGCAAGATCCAAAAAACTAAACCCAGTGCCGTCGAGTCGATTCCAACTAATAGCGACCCTATAGGACAGAGTAGAACTGCCCCATAGAGTTTCCAAGGAGCGCCTGGGAGATTCGAACTGCCGACCTTTTGGTCAGCAGCTGTAGCGCTTCACCACTACGCCACCAGAGTTTCCAAAAGCAAGATATAGAAGGCCTCGAATCAACCTTCAGTGTCTTGTCATGCTACTTTCCTACAATGCATTTGGGCAAGATTTTTTTTGCTTTGTTTTGCTTTGCTTTTAATCTGGTTAACAGTTATGTATATCCTTTAAGCAACAGACTTATAAAACTGTATATTATCATTGGTAGACAGACATCTTTACTCTGGCTTAATATGAGTCAATAAAGAATTAAAAGCAGGGTTTCAAACCAGTTCATTCTGGTTCAACCCTGTGCTAAGAATTTGTTTTCTCCATTCCCAGATATACTGAATCAGAAGCTACATGTATACATAAGAATCACACGGGCATCTATAAGAATCACCTGGGGTCTTGTTAAAATGTAGATTCTGATTCAGTATATCTGGGGTGGAAATGCAAATTCTCAGCACAGGTCCAAATCAAAATGAACTTGTTAAAAACCTTGACTTAAACACACATCCTAAATATGAAAGAATGCAGTATCTGAACGGAATGCAAATAACGTGGTTGTGTGGGGTGGACCAGGTGTGGACCAGTCTGATTGATCACACTGCTTGAAAAAGTCTTTGGGCATTTTTCCCAAACCAAGTTTCTCTTCTAACTTATCATTGGTTCAAGGTGTGATGACTTTCAGCCATCAATTAACATAAATTGGAAGCAGGCAAAGTATTAATTAAACATGACACTCTGATTACTTAAACCTTCTTATTAAAGTTGATTATTCAGAGCATGTTGATAGCCGGCTCTTCAAAATGACTGATGATATCAAGCTTTACTGACTTCCTCTAAGTCTATTTCCCAACTCTTCAGAACAGAAGGAATAAATGAAGTGAGAAGAACACTGGAAAAAGTCTAATAGACAAACTGACTTATCTCAGACCCCCGAGGTCAAAGCAAAGCAATTCATTTCTTGGCTTTCATCAACACAAGACATGATTTATCAATCTAAGAGCAGAATTACAAACATTATACATCTCAATGATATGTTCTTCTCACTGTGTAACTTTTTGAACAATGATAAATTGCATAGTCCCCACAAAAGTAATGTTATAAGGCAAAGCTCATTGTATTTGCAAATAAAAACGTTTTGATTTTTAAAAACAAATGTATATATTAGCAATCTTTACTACACATGTCATTTTTGGGAAGAAGAACATTTTCTCAGATGGTCCTTGAGAGTCTGCCACCTTTATGGTCCAAACATTCAGTCATGTCCCTCAAAATACTATCTTTAATATATTTATTTGTCAAGCCAGCTGCCATGCTATAGGTTTATAGTCTCATAAAAGTTCAATGACTATTATATTTGCATATGAGAATATTAAATGCCTCCTGAACGATTTCTTTTTTCACAGACCCAAAGCTACTCTTAGAGAGGAACACATTATAACAAAAGCCATGAGAAACTTTCTTAACGTGATAAATTTTATCCCATGAACAGGTGTTTTGGCCAAGAAGATAGAACTCACGCTTTATAAGCTTTGAAGAGGAAGCGATGTTTAATAAAAAGAAAGAAGTCATGAACTGGTTATTTTGATTCCATTAATCTCCCAGTTTCTCTCTTACTTGTTACTACACTTAAGAAGCTGTTCTATAAGCCAAGCTTATAACAGCAGTTCAGAAATCATTCCACAGACTAACATTAGGTAATCTGAAAGATTTCCACTGAAATTAAATTATACATAAAGGGTAGTCAATTGTGGTCAAGAAGCCTTGCTTTGCATTCTATATATTTTCAATCACGTTGCTATTTTCACCAATCAAAATTAATTATCACCTTTTTCATTAGGTCACAATTTTAGGAAAACTTTATTGCCTAGGTGGAGGATAGTAAAAGGTGCTGTATCTTCGGCTGATGATTCATTTCGCCAGCAGCCAGAAAGCTGCATGTTACAGCACATCTGGAAACATGCAGCCATGACTGGAAAACACATTTATCTTGGCAAGTCACAAAGGAGATGGAATCATAATGATTCTCCCTTGTAACTGGAGATATTTTGGAGTGGTGTCTACCTATAAAATAATACAAATTACACATCTGGACTAGAGCCACATAATTGTATTATTTGTGTTCTAAATATTCAGGAGTCCTAATGGTGCAGTGGTTAAAATCCCAGCTGCTAACCATAAAGTCAGCAGTTCAAACCCACTAGCTGCTCCCTGGAAACGCTATAGGGCAGTTCTGCTCTGTCCTATAGGGTCATTGTGAGTCAGAACAAACTGGGTAGCCTTTTTTTTTTTTTAATCTAGATTTTCAACTATAAATTTATCAATGTCACAGGAAGACTTTTTTTTTATTAACATATTGACTAAATTGCTCAAAACCCTTAATTTCTTTCATTCACAAATAATACATTAATCTTTACTGTTTGGTGAAGTTTTTTTTTTTTTTTTTCCGATTTAAGAGAAAATAAACGTGTTGGCTAAATTTTACACAGGATCCTACATTAAAATTAAATATGTAAGTATCTAGTGTGAAAGAACATAAAGTATCAGGAGTTCCTTATTTCAACCAGGAGAATAGCATATCCTTTGGACCGGGGGTCCCTGCACTGAGAAGCTTGACGGGAAAATTGATGGCAAGGACCTTCCCCCAGAGCTGACAGAGAGAGAAAATGCTTCCCCTGGAGCTGGCACCCTGGATTCAGACTTCTAGCCTCCTAGACTGTGAAAGAATAAATTTCCCTTTGTTAGAGCCTACCACCACAAAGGAAGGAGAGACCCACCGGAGAGACCTTCAGCAAACAGCAGGCTTCCCCAGGCCATGGAGGGAGAAAGCTGAGAGCCTTTGGCCCCAGGCCGAGAGCCAGGGAGAGGCGTGCCTGCGTGCACAGCTAGGAAGAGGCTGTCCTGATGGAAGAACTGTATCCTGAGTGTTCCTGAGCCTTAACTGTAACCTATCGCGTCCCTAATAAACCCCATAATCGTGAGTACGGTCTGTGAGTTCTGGGTGGCCATTGTAATGAATTATCGAACCCAGCAGAAAGTGCTGTGGGAGGAATGGTTAGTGTCAGAGTTGGTAAAGGTGGCGGAGAGAGAAGGCATGCCAGGCCCCGCCTCACATGAATCAGTCTTGGGCTGTTGATCTTGTTTCTCCTTTCACCTCGTGAAGTTAGAAGAGGTCAGACATCTCCCCCATGCTGTTTTTGCCATTTGCTCATTACCTCAACCTCTTTCTTAGTCTCCTCTGAAAAGTTCCTTAATTTAAGGCCATAAAATAATATATCAGATGGAAAATATTACAGGAATACTTAATGAAGTATTCAGAATCAAGATTTCTAGAAATTAAGAATTATTTTATCCAATGTACCTGTGCTAATAAACTTAGCCTAAATCAGTTTTGATAGTTGTTTTTAAGTTATTATAAAACTCTTAAGTCTTACATTTTCCCCTTTAAAATTTCAAGTCTGCTATAAGACATAAAATGATAATGGTGAGGAGTGGGCAGCTCCTGTCATGAAGTGAGGTGAGAAAGCAGAGGGGGACAAGAGCTGGTTGAATGGGCACAGGGAATACAGGGTGGAGCAGAAGAGTGTGCTGTCCCGTTATAGGGAGAGCAACTAGGGTCACGTAACATGTGTAGAAGTTTTTGTATGGGAGACTGACTTGAATTGTAAACTTTCACTTAAAGCACAATAAAAAATTGCAAACCTGTTTTCTCTAAAATATAAAAAGTCAACGAAATCTGTACACAAAAATATGAGAGGTAATAAAATGCACGTTCATATTCACTACTGAATGTCTAGAGAACAAGTATCAATATGGTGTGAGATAATTTTTCTGTCAAAAGCACAGAAGAAAGAATCATTTTGGGATTTTGAAATCTAGAGAACACTATTTACATGAATAACATTTTCATTGCTTCTAAAATAAGCATAATAGTAGTAGCAGTAATAAAAAACCAAAGAATCATGTAGAGATTAAAAATTAATGTCACTAATCTAAACACTTCACAGATATTAACTTATTAACACAACACAATGAGATAAATGCTATTATAATTCCCATTTTTTTAGATGAGGTTAAAAAATTTTTTTGCAACAAATAACTCCAAACCAATACATCACTGTATTTTGGGAGTAACCTGTTGCTGTTGAGTCGATTCCAACTTACAGTGACCCCACAGGACAGAGCAGAACTGTCCCACAGAGTTCCCAGGGAGAGGCTGCTGGATTCCAACTGCCGACCTTTTGGTTAGCAGCTGTAGCGCTTAGCTGGTCATTTCCAAGAAATGCTAGAAAGAATTAGCTTCTGGTAAATGTACTACAAAGGCATAAAGTTATAAATATGACAATACTGTCATAAATTCATCATATTTCTCAGTAACTTTTCACATATTTAAAGTACATATTTATTTGCATAATAGTTGAATTAGACACTATTAAACATCTTTTTAACCTCAGTTGCTGATTATGTGGTCTGAAACTCAGACAACCCCAGTACTTGGCCAAATCTAACTGGCTTACCATCTCCCACTATATCTAGTGCCAGAATTTCTTTGTTGTTGTTAGGTGCTGTCAAGTTGGTTCCGGCTCATAGAGACCCTATATACAACAGAACAAAACATTGCCCAGTCCTACTCCATCCTTACAATCGCTCTTATGCTTGAACTCATTGTTGCAACCACTGCGTCAATCCATCTTCTTGAGGATCTCTTTTTCACTGACCATCTACTTTACCAGACGTGATGTCTTCTCCAAGAACTGGTCCCTCCTGATAACATGGCCAAAGTGAGAGAAGTCTCACCATCCTCGTTTCTAAGGAGCATTCTGCTGTACTTCTTCCAAGACAGATTTGTTCATTCTTCTGGCAGTCCACGGTATATTCAATATTCTTTGCCAACACCATAATTCAAAGGCATCAATCCTTCTTTAGTCTTCCTTATGCATTTTTCAGCTTTCGCATGCATACGAGGCTTGGATCAGGTGCACCTTAGTCCTCAAAGTGACATTTTTTTCTTTTTAACACTTTCAAGAGGTCTTTTGCAACAGATTTGCTTGATGCAGTAAGTCATTTGATTTCCTGACTGCCACTTCCATAGTCACTGACTGTGGATCCAAGTAAAATGAAATCCTTGACAGCTGTAATATTTTCTCCATTTATTATATCGTTACTTACTTATTGGTCCAGTTACAAGAATTTTTGTTTTCTTTATGTTGAGATTCAATCCATACTTTAGACTGTAGTCTTTGATCTTCATCAGTAAGTGCTTCAAGTCTTCGCTTACAGCAAGCAAGATCATATACTCTGCATATCGCAGGTTGTTATTGAGTCTTCCTCCAATCCTGATGCCACATTCTTATTTGTATAGTCCTGCTTTTCGGATTATTTGCTCAGCACACAGATTGAATAAGTATGGTGAAAGAAATAACCCTGACGCGCACCTTTCCTGACTTTAAAACATGCAAGATCCCCTTGTTCTGTTTGCAAGACTGCCTCTTGGTCCATGTACAGGTTCCTCATGAGCACAAATAAGTGTTCTGCAATTCCTATACTTCACGATGTTATCCATAATTTGTCAGGATCCACACAGTCAAATGTCTTTGCATAGTCAATAAAACACAGGTACACATCTTTCTGGTATTCTCTGCTTTCAGCCAAGATCCATCTGACATCACCAATGATTTCCCTCATTCCACGTCCTCTTCTGAATCCAGCTTGAATTTCTGGCAGTTTCCTGTCATTAAGATAGACTAAGAACTTCTTAGTCTATTCTCATTTCAGTTGTGATCATTTAGGCATATTCTTTGATGTCCAGGCTATACCGACTCACCTTTGTTCTTGTTGCTCCCTTTCCTGGAAATGTGTTTCTCTCTCTCTCTCTGTCTCACTTATTCTCACTCTCTATGTCTTATATCTAGAGAATACTTGATATCACTAAAGACTATATAAGCAATACCTCCCTTGATAGAGTTAACTATTTTCTTTTTTCCTTTATGCTCAGCTGGTAAATAATCTATGAAGTATAAATCATGCTGTTTTACATGTATTTGTTTACACATTTGACTCATGGACTAGAGTATAAAATACTTGAAAGCAAGTCATTGTGTAAGAGGTTCCTAGTACGATAGTCAGCCAATAGTAGATATTCAATAAATATTAGATTAATTAAGTAACTTTAGAGTTCGGTCAAGAAGCCACAGTGGCACAATGGTTAAGCACTTGCCTACTAACCGAAAAGTCAGCGGTTCGAACTCACTAGCTGCTCCATGGAAGAAAAGGCCTGGTGATCTGCCCTCATAAAGATTATAGCACAGGAAACACTTTGGGGCAGCTCTATCCTGTCATATAGGGTAGCTATGAGTTGGAATCAACTCAATAACACAAAACAACAAGAGTTCAGTCTGTATTTTACACTATAACTCTTAAAATTTCCACGATCTGCCCATGGATTTTTATGTTGTTTTTCTGGACAAATACAAATGCTCATACACAAATCACAAAGGTAACTCATTTTTCTAAATTAGTCCATTTTAGAAGCATTCCATATATCATAATGAAATTATCAAAAATGTTACCTAGGAAGAAGAAGTAAAAGCAATCATCCAGTTCCCAGAATTTACAAGTTCCTAAATCATTCTGCAGTTATTTCTGGACTTCCATAACTAATTGGGCCATTATAAAAATAAACCAAATTAATTACTAGAAATAACCAACTTTTGAGTTCTTATCTTATGGAGGAGCACTTGTAGGTGTCTGCAGGTCCATGTTAAGCTATAAGAATATGTTTATATGAGATTGTTGTTTTTGTCATTGGGTGCTATTGAGCCTATTCCAACTTATAGCAACCCCATTTGACAGGGTAGACCTGCTCTATAGGGTTTTCTTGGCTGTAGGTTACCTAAAATGTAACTTTATTCTTTTCTGCTTTCAGGTTATAAGATAATATAGTATTAAATGTACAACATATCATGAAGTTATTCACATATAATTTATGACAAGTTCAAATAAACTTTATCTGCCTAAAAGAATAAAAATGATGATGATGACAAACAACAATAATAACAACTCAGTTAACTAGCTTATGCTGAATTTCCTTTTTAGGCCTACTTTTTCAACTATGTAACCTTAAATTTTATCCCCTCATACCTATTTCAGAGTAAATATGTCTACTTACTTTTCAGGATTTTCCACTTCCTCCGTAACAAAGTTGAGGTAGAACCTAAGAAAAGATAAATGAATTACAAATTATTAATATATTTTCCAATTATAGTCCAAAGTTTCAAATTTTAAATATTTAAAATTTAAGTCAGAATTATGAAAACATTGTAAAAATAAATACTTATAGCAAGATGCAAGATTGCAACAACCAAAAACTCCCGTAAATCATTTTTCTGTTAAAACATTTATAGACCGCCTATCATGGCCGAACATGAGGGATATAAAGGTGGAAGGTCCTTAGTTCCTCTTCTCATGGGGCCCATAATTGCAGAAAGCCCTATCAAATGGAGTAATACAGCTCTGTAGGCAATGGTAGAGGCAGACGCAGGGCACCATAGAGCCAGAGGAGAGCTCCCTACCCAGCCTGGTAATGACAGGGAAGCTTTCCCACAGCAGGCTGAGTCTTTAAGAATGCTTAACATTGACAGGAAGGTGGAGCCAAGATGGTGGAATAGACAGACGCTTCCGGCGAGCCCTCTTTACAACAAAGACCCCCCAAAAAACGACTGGAAAGAGTATATTTGTGACAAGCTGGGAGCCCTGAGCATCAAAGGCAAGCTTAGACAACGATCTGAGGGGCAGGGGGAGGAAGAGGCCATTCAGAAGTGGAGAGGAGTTACCAGACCTGAATCGCGGGGAGCTCTCAGGGACCATTCCTGGAGCTGCCACAGCAGCGGGCTGGTACTAGCGTTCAGTCACAGTTTCCTCAGGGAGAAGCAGCCAGCCACACAGCCCACTCACATCTCTGAAACCTGAGGAGAACAGCGTGCTCTCGGCAAAAGCTAAGTACTTGTATATATTTTACCACGCCCCCCCACCCCCAAGCTGGCTTCAGCAGCTGAATCCCTGGGCCTGAGATAGACCCTGGTGAGCACCTAGAGCCATCCTCCTGGACTTGGGGAAGGAAAAACTTTGCAATTGGGGTGAAAAGATAATTTGCTAGCTCCATTAACTGGAGGAGCTCAGGACAGAAGCGGCTCCTGTCCAGGCATAAACCATCCATGGACCTTGAGCACCTTTCCCTTCTACATGCACCTGTGTGGGCCTATTTGGGGAGAATAAGCCCTTGTTGGCAAACTCCAACCATTTCACCTGTGCGGTGGAGAGGTGGGTGTTTGATGTTTGACATTGCTTTGCCTATTAAACAAGGTCCTCACCTACCCACAACAAGGACCTAAGGACTGGTAGCTCACCTCAGGTCACCCAGCCACCCACTACAGGGGTCCAAAGATAACTGGTACCTCCCAGTCCTTACAACAAAAACTTTGGATGCCCATGGTCCCTCTGCAGAACCCAGCCACCAGCACGCTCTAGGGAACTGACATGCATTTTCCTCAGAGACACTTGGGGGTCGGTTCTCAGCCCGCTGCCTTTTTCAGAGCATGACCCCTTGCTGCAATCAGACACTGGTATATACGCCAATCACCCCTGCCCCTCTAAGACTGTAGGACAGAGCCTGTACCACACACTTGACATCAGCTATCTGGGAACCTGAGCTGAATTCATACAGGAAAACCAAATGGACTCCTAGACTGATAATACCTGATAACAGCTCTAGCCAGCTGGGGACAGGACACCAGAGCTCCAAAGGTGAAAATAATCAAGCTAGCTCACTCCAGCAACCCATAGGGGTATACCAAAACAAAACAAAGCAAGCAGCTACGACACAGTAAGCAAGCAAAAACTAATACAATAACTTATAGATGGCTCAGAGACAACAGTCAATATCAAGTCACATAAAGAAACAGGCCATGATCACCTCAACAGGCTCTAAAAACAAAGAATCCAGGGATCTTTAAGATGAAAGTGCATTCCTGGAATTACCAGATGCAGAATACAAAAGTTTAATATGCAGAACGCTTCAAGACATCAGGAAGGAAATGAGGCATACACAGAACAAGCCAAGGAACATACAGATAAAGCAACTGAGGAAATTAGAAAGATTATTCAGGAACATAATGAAAAGTTTAATAAGCTGGAAAAATCCGTAGACAGACAGCAATCAGAAATTCAGAAGATTAACAATAAAATTACAGAATTAGGTAACTCAATAGAAAGTCAGAGGAGCACAATTGAGCAAGTAGAAGCTGGAATTTCTGAACTCGAAGATAAATCACTTGGCACTAATATATTTGAAGAAAAATCAGATAAAAGAATTTAAAAAAATGAAGAAAACTTAAGCATCATGTGGGACTCTATCAAGAGAAATAACCTACAAGTGATTGGAGTACCAGAACAGGGAGGGATAACAGAAAATACAGAGAAAATTATTGAGGATTTGTTGGCAGAAAACTTCCCTGATATTGTGAAAGATGAGAATATATCTATCCAACATGCTCATCGAACTCCACATAACGTAGATCTTAAAAGAAAGTCACCAACACATATTATAAACAAGCTTGCCAAAACCAAAGATAAAGAGACAATTATAAAAGCAGCGAGGGATAAAAGAAAAGTCACCTGCAGAGGAGAGCCAATAAGAATAAGCTCGGACTACTCGGCAGAAACCATGCAGGCAAGAAGGCAATGGGATGACATATTTAAAAAATTGAAGGAAAATAATTGCCTGGCAAAAATCATATATCCATCATAACTGTCTCTTAAATATGAAGGTGAAATTAAGGTATTTCCAGATAAACACAAATTGAGGGAATTCGTAAAAACCAAACCAGAAATACTAAAGGGAGTTCTTTGGTTAGAATGTCAATAATATCAGGTATCAACCCAAGACTGGAACACTGGGCAGAGCAACCAGAAGTCAACCCAGACAGGGAAATCCAAAAAAACAAAGCAAGATTATTAAAAAAAAAAAAAAAAGCCAACACAGGGTAATGGCGATGTTATTATATAAAAGAAGAAAACATTAAAATAATAAAGAGGGACTAAGAAATGTAATCATACACCTTCCATATGGAGAGGAAGATATGGTGATACAAAGAAATAAAAGTTTTAAATTTAGAAAAATAGGGGTAAATAATAAGGTAACCACAAAGGAGACAAACTATCCTACTCATTAAAATAAAATACAAGGGAAAAATAGAGGCTCAGTAGAAACAAAATCAACAACAACAAATATGAGGAAAGGATAATATATAAAGAAAATCTACTCAGCACATAAAATCAACTGGGAAAAAGAAACTGTCAACGCACAAAAAAATACATCAAAACGATAGCACTAAATTCATACATATCCATAATTACCCTGAATGTAAATGGACTAAACGCACCAATAAAGAGACAGAGAGTGGCAGAATGGATTAAAAAACAAGATCCGTCTGTATGCTGCCTACAAGAGACATACCTTAGAGACACAAACAAACTAAAACTCAAAGGATGGAAAAAATATATCAAGAAAACAACAATCAAAAAGAGCAGGAGTGGCAATATTAATTTCTGACAAAATAGACTTCAGAGTTAAATCCATCAGAAAGGATAAGGAAGGACACTATATAATGATTAAAGGGACAATACACCAAGAAGATATAACCAGAATTAAATATTTATGCACCCAATGACAGGGCTGCAAGATACATAAAACAAACTCTATCAGCATTGAAAAGTGAGACAGACAGCTCCACAATAATAGTGGGAGACTTCAACACACCACTTTCGGTGAAGGACAGGACATCCAGAAAGAAGCTCAATAAAGACACGGAAGATCTAAATGCCACAATCAACCAACTTGACCTCGTAGACATATACAGAATACTCCACCCAACAGCAACCAAGTATACTTTCTTTTCTAGTGCACATGGAACATTCTCTAGAATAGACCACACATTAGGTCATAAAGCAACCCTTAGCAGAATCCAAAACAGTGAAATATTACAAAACATCTTCACTGACCATAAGGCCATAAAAGTGGAGAGCAATAACAGGAAAAGCAGGGAAAAGAAATCAAACACTTGGAAATTGAACAATATCCTGCTCAAAAAAGAATGGATTAAGGAAAACATTAAGGATGGAATAAAGAAATTCGTAGAATACAATGAGAATGAGAACACTTCCTATCAGAACCTTTGGGACATAGCAAAAGCGGTGCTCAGAGGCCAATTTATATCAATAAATGCACACATCCAAAAAGAAGAAAGGGCCAAAATCAAAGAACTATCCCTACAGCTTGAACAGATAGAAAGAGAGCAACAAAAGAAACCCACAGGCACCAGGAGAAAACAAATAATAAAATTTAGAGCTGAACTAAATGAAATAGAAAACAGAAAAACAATTGAAGGAACTAACAAGACCATAAGCTGGTTTTTTGAAAAACTCAACAAAATTGATAAACCACTGGCCAAACTGACAAAAGAAAAACAGAAGAGGAAGCAAATAACCCGAATAAGAAATGAGATAAACGATACTACAACAGACCATACAGAAATTAAAAGAATCATATCAGATTACTATGAAAAACTATACTCAAACAAAATTGAAAACCTAGAAGAAATGGATGAATTCCTAGAAACACACTACCTACCTAAACTAACACAAACAGAGGTAGAACAACTATATAGACCCATAACAAAAGAAGAGATTGAAAAGGTAATCAGAAAACTCCCAACAAAAAAAAGCCATGGTCCGGACGGCTTCACTGCAGAGTTCTAGCAAGCTTTCAGAGAAGAGTTAACACCACTACTACTAAAGGTTTCACAGAAAAGGATGGAATACTACCAAACTCATTCTATGAAGCCACCATATCCCTGATACCAAAACCAGGTAAAGACACCACAAGAAAAGAAAATTATAGACCTATATCCCTCATGAATGTAGATGCAAAAATCCTCAACAAAATTCTAGCCAATAGAATTTAACAACATATGAAAAAAATAATTGACCATGACCAAGTGGGATTCATACCAGGTATGCAGGGATGATTCAGCTTTAGAAAAACAATTAATGTAATCTACCACATGTCTGTTTTTTTTACCACATAAATAAAACAAAAGACAAGAATCACATGATTTTATCAACTGATGCAGAAAAGGCATTTGACAAAGTTCAATACTCATTCATGATAAACACTCTTAGGAAAATAGGAATAGAAGGAAAATTTCTCAACATAATAAAGGGCATTTATACAAAGCCAATGGCCAACATCACCCTAAATGCAGACAGCCGGAAAACATTCCCACTGAAATTGGGAACCAGACAAGGATGCCCTTTATCACAACTCTTATTCAACACTGTGCTGGAAGTCCTAGCCAGAGCAATTAGGCTAGATAAATAAAGGGCATCCAGATCAGCAAGGAAGAAGTCAAAGTATCTCTATTTGCAGATGACATGATCTTATACACAGAAAACCCTAAGGAATCCTCCAGAAAACTACTGAAACTAATAGAAGAGTTCAGCAGAGTATTGGGATACAAGATAAACATACAAAAATCACTTGGACTCCTCTCCACCAACAAAAAGAACATCGAAGAGGAAATCGCCAAATCAATGCCATTTACAGTAGCCCCCAAGAAGATAAAATACTTAGGAATAGATCTTACCAGAGATGTAGAAGACCTATACAAAGAAAACTACAGTACACTTCTGCAAGAAACCAAAAGAGACATAAGTGGAAGAACATAAATTGCTTGTGGATAGGAAGACTTAACATTATAAAAATGTCTATTCTTCCAAAAGCAATCTATACATTTAATGCAATTCCAATCCAAATCCCAAGGATATTCTTTAATGAGATGGAGAAACAAATCACCAATTTCATATGGAAGGGAAAGAGGCCATGGATAAATAAGGCATTACTGAAAAAGAAGAACAAAGTGGGAGGCCTTACTTTATCTGATTTTAGAACCTATTATACCACCACAGTAGTCAAAACAGCCTGGTACTGGTACAACAACAGATACATGGACCAATGGAACAGAATTGAGAATCCAGACATAAATCCATCCACATATGAGCAGTTGATATTTGACAAAGGCCCCAAACAGTTAAATGAGGAAAAGACAGTCTTTTTAACAAATGGTGCTGGTATAACTGGATATCCATCTGCAAAAAAAAAATGAAACAAGACCCATACCTCATTTCATGCACAAAAACTAACTGAAAATGGATCAAAGACCTAAATATAAAATCTAAAACGATAAAGATCATGGAAGAAAAAATAGGAACAACGTTAGGAGCCCTAATACATGGCACAAACAGTAGAGAAAACATTATAAAGAATGTAGAAGAACTAGATAACTGGGAGCTCCAAAAGATCAAACACTTACGCTCATCCAAAGACTTCACCAAAAGAGTAAAAAGACTACCTACAAACTGGGAAAAAGTTTTTAGCTATGACATTTCTGATCAGCGCTTGATCTCTAAAATCTACATGGCACTGCAAAAACTCAACTGCAAAAAGACAACCCAATTAGAAAATGGGCAAAAGATATGAATAGACACTTCACTAAAGAAGACATTCAGGTGGCTAACAGATATATGAGGAAATGTTCACGATTATTAGCCATTAGAGAAATGCAGGTCAAAACTATAATGAGATTTCATCTCAGTCCAACAAGGCTGGCATTAATCCAAAAAGCACATAATAATAAATGTTGGAGAGGCTGTGGAGAGATTGGAACACTTCTACACTGCTGGTGGGAATGTAAAATGGTACAACCACTTTGGAAGTCGATTTGGCACTTCCTTAAAAAGTTAGAAATAGAACTACCATACGATCCAGCAATGCCACTCCTTGGAATATATCCTAGAGAAATAAGAGCCTTTACAGGAACAGATATATGCACACCGATGTTTATTGCAGCACTGTTTACAATAGCAAAAAGATGGAAGCAACCAAGGTGCCCATCAAAGGATGAATGCATAAATTATGGTATATTCACACAACGGAATACTATGCATCGTTAAAGAACAGTGAGGAATCTGTGAAACATTTCATAACATGGAGAAACCTGTAAGGCATTATGCTGAGTGAAATTAGTCAGTTGCAAAAGGATAAATATTGTATAAGACCACTATTACAAGAACTTTAGAAATAGTTTAAACTGAGAAGGAAACATTCTTTTGTGGTTACTCAAGCAGGGAGGGAGGGAGAGAGGGTGGGTGGTTGGGAGAGGGGTATTCACTAATTAGATAGTAGATAAGAACCACTTTAGGTGAAGGGAAAGACAGCACACAATACAGGGGAGGTCAGCACAATTGGACTAAACCAAAAGCAAAGAAGTTTCCTGAATAAACTGAATGCTTTGAAGACCAGCGTAGCAGGGGCAAGGGTCTGGGAGCCATGGTTTCAGGGGACATCTAAGTCGATTGGCATAATAAAATCTATTAACAAAACATCCTGCATCCCACTTTGAAGAGTAGCTTCTGGGGTCTTAAATGCTAGCAAGCAGGTATCTGAGATGCATCAATTGGTCTCAACCCACCTGGATCAAAGGAGAATGAAGAACACCAAGGACACAAGGTGATTACTGGCCGAAGAGACAGAAAGGGCCACAAGAACCAGAGACTACATCATCCTGAGACCAGAAGAACTAGATGGTGCCTGGCTACAACCGATGACTACCCTGACAGGGAATGCAACAGAGAACCCCTGAGGGAGCAGGAGAGCAGTGGGATGCAGACCCCAAATTCTCATAAGACCAGACTTAATGGTCTGACTGAGACTGGAAGGACCCCGGTGGTCATGGCCCCCAGACCTTCTGTTGGCCCAGGACAGGAAACATTCCCGAAGCCAACTCTTCAGACATGGATTGGACTGGACAATGGGTTGGAGAGGGATGCTGGTGAGGGGTGAGCTTCTTGGATCAGGTGGACACTTGAGACTATGTTGGCTTCTCCTGCCTGGAGGGGAGATGAGAGGGTGGAGGGGGTTAGAAGCTGGCAAAAAGGACACGAAAAGAGAGAGTGGAGGGAGAGAGCAGGCTGTCTCATTAGGGGGAGAGTAATTGGGAGTGTGTAGCAAGGTGTATCTGGGTTTTTGTGTGAAAGGCTGACTTGATTTGTAAACTTTCCCTTAAAGCACAATAAAAATTATTTAAAAAAAATTCTAGGTTTTAAAAAAAAATGAATGCTTAACATTTAGCCCTGGTGAAATGGTATAAGCATATGAGCACAAAACCCAAAAACCAAACCCAACGCCATCTAGTCAACTGCAACTCATAGCGACCCTATATGAGCACAGAACACATAATGAGCACCTGAGCACAGAGGTGTGAGAAACCAGTCATACACATGTATGAGCAACAGTTTAGCATTCTATAGCTAAGATGTGGCAAAGAGACTAGGAACAGAAATTAAGTACGAGGTAGACTTTGCTTCCTGGAAGTTCAAATTTTAGTGGTAGAAATACATCAACCAAAACATAGTACAACTTAAGTACTACCATAGCATTTCTCAGTTTTAAAACCAAAAAAAACCAAACCCATTGCCATCGAGTCGATTCCAACTCATAGCAACCCTAAAGAACAGAGTAGAACTGCCCCATAGGGTTTCCAAGGAGCAGCTGGTGGATTTGAACTGCCAACTTTTGGTTAGCAGAAGTGGCTCTTAACCACTACGCCACTTCTCAGTTTTATGGAACCATTATTGTCTTCGTAGATATAGATGAAGCAGGTAAGAAGGAAGCGAAAATGGGATAAAACATAATAAATTCTCACTTCATACTTCTTCATTTCAGTTCATTGTTACCAGCATGTATCCCAAATAACCACAAGTCACAATACTGCAGAGTGGCTATTTCTCTTTTTTTGTATATTTAGTCAGTTAACTTTAGGGACAGTACATTCTAAGTTGACAACTAGAGAGCAGAATATTTTGAACTTTTCCCAAGTTCTGAACACTTTTCTGGGTCTCCTACATGACAAGAAACATTCTAGACACACATTCTTTCACTTTCAAGTTTCCTAGGATTACAAATATTACCCTAAATTTATGGCCCTAGAGAAATTCAGATTCCTTTCCTTCACTCTGTGACTCTACCCCTTGCATCCATGACTTCTTTTTCTAACCTAAAAGGACTGCTGGTTAAAGCCTGGGTGGTGCAGTGGTTAAGCCTTCGGCTGCTATCCAAAAGGTCAGCAGTTTGAATCTACCAGCTGCTCCTTGGAAACCCTATGGGAGAGTTCTACTCTGTCCTATAGGGTTGCTATGAGTCACAGTTGGCTTGACGTCAATGGGTTTGATTTGGTTTTGGTTTGGGGACTCTTTAGAGCACTGATTATTCTCATGGCTCCAAGCTGTAAGGATGAAGCAGACTCCTTCCTCGAATAAGCTTATACAAAGAACTGGATTATAAAAATGAGAGTACAAAGGAATCTCAATAGGAAGAGCTAAACATCTAAAGACAAAGTCCTTTCTAACTTTTTCATTTCTTAGGACATTTTCACAAAACAAAAAGACATATTCTCAATGTATGTACTGCTTTGTCCTCTTATTTTTCCTTAGAAGGTAAAATAACCTTCCACAAAGGTATACAAGAGTCTCTAGGTATGAATTATCTGCAATCTAAAACCAAATGGCTGGGATATTAGCCCATCAGACCTTAATATATTTAAAGTCTCTCATAACCTAAAACAAAGGTGAGGAGACCTGTCTTACTCTATCATTGTTAAAATTCCATTTAAATTCACAAATGGGCAGTCGCTGTTCAAAGCTAAAGTGTCTACTCTTTAAGAGCTATGCTTTAAGCAGAAGTATGTGAATAGCTAAGCAATAATGGTGACTTGAAAAGTTAGCAGCTAAGAATTTTTTTTTTAATAACTAGAATACACATTTCTGAAAAGAGAGGCTATAGTTATATCAGGAAAGCAAGCACCAATCGATACTTATACCTGGAATATGCACTCCAAGTGATTTGATGTATTTGTTATAAGCCCAAGGCAATAGGAATTACAGGGGGGAAAAAAGAGCAATATTTCTAGATTTCTCATGTCAAAAATAGACAGTTCCTTCTTAACAGTTTTTAAAAGACTAGTCTTTTTCAACACCGTTAAAGCAAGAAAGGAAATATTTACAAAAAAAAAAAAAAAAGGGAACACAGTTTCAAATATTTGCCCTAGCTCCAGAGAATAGAGAAAAGGAAAGGAGTTGGGGCTGGTGGGGGGTGGGAAGGAAGAAGCTTCTTATTTTAACCCAAACATTCACATCCTGTGGGACAAACACCTTTATGCTCTCCTAGTCTCCAGCAAGGAGTCCATAGTATCGTCTTTGGTTTACATCTCTCCTCAAGGTCTCTTGAGAACATTCTCAAGACCCATTGTTTCAGCTTCTCCATGATTGTGTATAAAAGGCCTGGCAAAGCTGGCAGTGCAGCCCAGTACCCAACTATGGGAATTACTTTTAAAAGAAGCTTATTCTTTAGATTAGATTTGACACAATGGTACAAAATAATCTCTGCAGGGGCTTTAGAAAGCTAAATCCATTGAGGATAAAATTTAAAATGGAGAGAAAAAAGAGAAAGACATAGAAAAACTATTTTCTATTACAGAGTTTTAAAAAAAAGAAAAAAACTCCACCAAGCAACATTTAGCTTTGGATCAGGATAAGGGATTGAAATTGGTTGCATTCCCCAGGGCCACAAGGGGGAATGGCAGAAGTATTTTTCTGAATACAGGCCTGGGCAGTAATACAAACGCTGTTCTGACCCAGCTCTGCAACCTGGCTGGGTTAATGATTTCTTCTACCCTCATCGTGTTTCTGGGAGGGAGTTTTCATCCTTCTGAAAAGGCTCTGTGCTTCTCATAGCCAAAAGCTTAGTCTATTCAGATTTCCCAAGGTTTGGTAGTGTCTTTTTCCTATTCAAAACGGAGGAGACAGAATTGCTAACAGTTAGAGCAAGGCCTCCAGGACAACAACAGTCTTCTGGCTTTTACTTAATCCCTAGGTGGTAAATTCTGATGATAATGGCTGCTTCTGTCTCATTTCATTTGCCATGTTCCCCTCCCTTTTTCATCAAACATTGTCACAGCAGCAACACAAGGAATAGAGGCTTATTTGCCCAGTACCCTGTTTCTAATCCTACCACCCAGTTCCTTAATTATAGGACACAAAATAGAAGCTAGAGAGCCAGGGGGTCACATTTGGAAAGTGAAAAAATGTGCCTTCCTCTGGGCTTCTTTTAGCTGCCATCTTGATCCATTTACATCCAGATATTAACGTTTCCTCTGAATCTCCAAACTAAAAGACATAGCTTCCTTTTTCTAAACATAGCTTCCTTTTTCTAAGACTGATGGCCATAGATGAACAACCAGATTATTTCTACCTCTTCACAAAGCAGCATTCAGGTAGCACAACAACCTAGTATAGAAATAGTTACCATCTGTCCCCTACATAAGCCACTTGTATCAGATAACATTCTATATAAGATCTAGGCCTTCTTGTCCAATACTGTGATTGAACCCTCAAGAATATAAGGAAATCAACAATGTCCTGTTCATTAGGATACGGAGTGGACATGAGGATTCAATGAAGAAAACTCTAAAGAAAGGTTCACATAAACCCCGTTTACCCTGTAAAAAGAATGACATTTTGGTTCTGCACCAATAAATTAAATATTAAGATAGCAATTTGAAATATAAAGGGTCTTTATGCATGGAGAATTCTATCAATCAAGCCTCAAAAGCCTACAGAAGTGGAGAAAATTTGCTCAAAATAAAGCAGGCGACTTGAATATTCAGTGCTGGGTGGTAGGAGAGTTGGTAGGATAAAGGAATATTTTAAGATTCTGTGGGAACTGATACATTGTACTTTCAGGCAAAAGGAACTTTATTCAACAGAATTAATCAAATCTCCTTTGTGACTATCTCCACATCCCACATTCTTAATTGAATATTGCCAGGCTCCCCACACTTGGCTCTTGCTGAAAGCTTTCACCACCTCCCCACTTTGCTCTGGTGTCTCTCAGTGACCCTCCCTAGAAGCTTGGCTGCTGCCCCAGGGCTCCAGAGCTCTCATCACCGGCTGAATAGCCATGGGATATTCGATTCTGCTACTAACCCTGTGATCACAACTCAGTTCTTTTCTCTGCCCAGCACCACATTGTGCTTTGGACAAAAATAAAAAGACTTCAAAAACACTGAGGGACTCAAGACTAATGCTTACACAGGATGACTATAAGAAAACATTCTGGGAATATACAAATATTTTACCCTAGTCTCCTTAGAGCTACAGTCTCCTAACAGCCTTCAAACATATTTCGCTTCAAAAGCTATGTTAAAGTTTTAAGTTCCTGTCCTCTCTTTATTGTCCTCTAATGCTAGCTTTTCATAATTGGATGAAATTCATAGGGTAAACACTCAATTTATTTTGAAATAGATCTAAATTCCATGCATTAGCTGAAAGGTAAGATCCTAAAAAGTAAAGAAATAGAAGGAAATTGTATTTGTGCTTGAAATATATTTACAGAATTTTCCAGTTAGTATAGTTTTCTGTTATTAATTTTCAGCTCTTAGAACACTCTCACAGCTAAAGCTGTACAACTGTTAGCTCTACAACTAGTAAAAAAGAAATATTGCCATTAATTACTCCAAAATAATGAAATCTAACCTTACTATAATGCTTCTGATGTTACATAATATTTTTCTACCTAGTGGGCTTTCTTACAACAGTCATTTCAACTAAACCTAGTGAGTCAATAAGATTTGCTTAGCAAAATGTCCCGTTCTCATCCTGATTATCATTCTTCAAGTGCCTAAACAAATCAAGGACTAAATACAAAGTTCCAGTTGTTTAACCAGACGTTATCACAGCCAGACATGCATCAAAGGAAGTGTATCTGTGAGATGGTGATTTTACTCATCTTTGCTGTATATTTTTTGTTTTCAGATGAGGGAAATTTTAAGGAACCTATAAAGTCCTTTAAAATGTAACAGCATGTCAAATGCACCTGATTTTATCATCTTGCTTTCTCTTTCCCTGTTTTTAATGTACTATTTTACTTCCTAGGAATATCTGACTTAATTTTAAATCGAATTATTTCTCTTTCTCATAATAAGAAGAATAATCATTAACCACTATTTGTAAAAACCCCTGCAGCTTCAAATGAAAGGCATTTTGACAAGCGAAGTACTAATTTTTAATACCTAGTGTCACTATCATATATTTACTAATATATACCAAAAAACCAAAAACAAAACCCACTGCTCTCAAGTTGATTCTGACTCACAGCGACCCTATAGGACAGAGTGGAACTGCCCCATAGAGTTTCCAAGGATGGCCTGGTAGATTCAAACTGCCCAACCTTTTGGTTAGCAGCTGTAGGTCTTAACTACTGTGCCACCAGGGTTTCCTTACTAATACATACTCATAAGTAATTTGAACTGACTTGTAAGACTCAGCATTTGTTTTTGTTTTTGTTTGTAATGTCTTTGACAGTTACATTTTTGTTAATTCAGGTGTATAGTGTTTATTTGGTGGAGGGGGCCAATCCATGTTTCTTATTTCAAGTACAGCATATCACACCGGATGGTGGCTACTTACATCTGCCTAACACTTACTTGGCACTTAAAGCAGGTGAAGGAATGAATGAACCCTACAGCCTACCAGCTCTGCATTGACTTACCAGCCAGCATAGGCATACATTCCATAATAAAAAGCCAGTGGCAATCCCATAATATTCGCATCTCTTCCTGAAAAGGCATCTTTAAAGTGCTGTGTGTGCCCTGCAATAAGAATAGAAAGATTTTAGGACTTTTTACAGTTATTACACATTCTTTACCATAAAAATTTCAAGAGATGAACTGTTATAACCACACTGTTTCCAGTGACCAGATTTCTTACTCCCTGCTCAGAGTCAACTTTATCTGTTACTACTGTACCCGTTTAAGAGGAGTCCTAAATTAAGTACAATGCTCACCACTAACATCACTCTACATTTCTCTTTCAAAAAAGTTATAAGAAAGGGAAAATGATATTTAAAAAACAATTCTTTATTGGAGCAAGCCTAAACTTTTAACTGTTGACAGAAGTTGACCATGAAAGAAGACTCATTGGTTTTTAGAAGTGTGATCCCACAAAAAAAAAAAGTCAAATGTGTCATTGCGAAGTCAATTCCAACTTATAACAACCCTAGAGGACAAAGTAGAACTGCCCCATAGGGTTTCCAATGCTGTAAATCTTTACAGGAAGCAGACTGCTACCTCTTTCTCCCATGGAGCGGTTGGTGGATTCGAACTACCAATTTTTTGGTTAGCAGCCAAGTGCTTAACCACTACACCACCAGGGATTCTTTAGAAGTGTCATAGAATTCTTAAAAGTGAAGAGAATGTAACGTTTGGGAAGAAGTTCAAAGAAATATCCAAGGGTCTGCCCACAATGAAGAGGTGGCAAGAAACTTCACAAATACCTTCACACGTCATTTAATTTTCTGTTTATCTTCTGTAGTTCCTTAGACACCTACCTTCTAGAGTAAGGGTTGGCAAAATACTCCTTGGGACCAAGTCTGCCCCTCCCTCTTCACTGGAGTAGAGCCATGCTCATTTGTTTACATATTGCCTGTAACTGACTCCTGCTGAAACAGCAGAGTTGAGGAGTTGTGAAACAAAGCACATGGTCAAAAAAGTTGAAAATACTACTATCTGGCCTTTTACAGAAAATGTTTGCACACTTTTTTCTAAAGACTAGCACTGATTCCTTCTATATTCATTGAAACAAATTCTACTCAACTCTAAAATAGGTTTTAACAAATTTTTCATCAATACGTGGATTAAACACTTTCACGCTTTTTATTTTGTTCTCTATCCTGTGTCTTGTGTGAATCATAATTGGTCTTTTCCTTACATATCTTTTTGAATAATTTAAAAAATAAAAAATCAGATTTAGTCAGTCAATAAAAGGAAATAGTAAATGAAATTACCCAAATGGGAAATGTGACTTTATTTCAAAATTAGTCTTCATATCAGTAAACACAGGGGGTCTGGGGGTACATGATACATGTAAAACACTCTCTTTTCAAAGTCAAAAGTCTGTTGCTGCCTTCATTGCCCAGATACAATATATATATTGATATAAAATGTATTGAGATAAAAAATGGAGAACATTGAATAATACACTAAATGATTTTTCCCTGAGAGTATCCAATTTCCAAAAAAAAAAAAAAACTATTGCCATTGACTCAATTCCGACTCATAGTGACCCTACAGGACAGAGTAGAACTGCCCCATAGAGTTTCCAAGGAGCACCTGGTGGATTCAAACTGCCAACCTTTTGGTTAGCAGCCATAGCTCTTAACTACTATGCCACCAGGGTTTCCTCCCAAATAAAGCTCATTTAAAAAATGATAAATTCAGAAATACTTCTGTTTTACCAAAAGCATCTCCATGACCTATATAAATACTGAAATTTAGGTGGAGGGGGGAATCTGTTGAATATTCTTTTGTCATGATTTGTGGTCTCTTTGGCCTAAAGGGGCAATATCCTTTAGGTTGCAACATGAAATAATAATAGGAACTGAAATTATGCAGAGGCCAGATCTCAAGCACAGATCTTAGAAAGTGTTGTTTTGAGAGTATTACAAAAGAGCAATGGTTCTAAACTTCATGGATTTTTTGGCTGAATAACAGAGAACCCAAAACGATGGAAGTCAATCCACAGGAAAGCATAACGAATCCTCATAGGTAAATATAAAACATACAGGCATTTATAGGGTCTGATTAGAGTAGAAATAAATGCACAATTTATATTTGCAAAGTTCTCTTTCTGGGATTTCCGATTAATGTGAGAAATGTGTGATCAAGTTAGAGATAAAGGAAATCACTTTTTTTTTTTAATTGCCAGAGAAAAATACTAAGAATACTATCCAGAATATTAAAATTTACTTCAAATTTGGTGAGCTATATGAAGAAGAGGCCTGGTCAAATCAAGCATTTATAAGTATTAAGGTAATAGTCTGTAGTAAGTGCTAAAAACAGTTCATGGATATCTCACGACTTCTACTCTCAAGGAATTCTCAATACAATAACATTTGGACAACCTACCCCAACGCACACATATATCAATAACTGGGAAAAATTACCTATAACCTATAAGGCTCCCTGCTGCCCTACATTGCAGCAAAAAGAAAAATGAAAGAAAAAACTCTGAGATTTAAGGAAAATTACATCATTCTTTAGAGCCTAAATTAGGACTAACATACGGTCAATGACATAGGGTTTCTGCACCTTACAAAAACTGAAGAAACTCCTTACAGCAGACTAAAGAGTTGGGCCAAAAGAAAAAGAAAGCACTAACTGAACAGATTATTCTACCTACATTTCTAATGGATCAGATACAGTGTGAGGGGGCCAGCTCTGTGGAGGCCAGGGTGGATTAGAAGAGGGAGCACTTGTCTCCCTCCAGGGTCAACTTTAGCATTAAAAGCCTTTCCTGTATTTATTCTGCGTTGGTTGAGATTGCTGAATTTGATGCAAAAGTTCAGCCAGCAGGCCTCTAAGATCTCCCACTAGGCTTATTAAATGGACAACAGCAGCTCCCTTTCCCCAGCTACAGAGTGACTGATCTTCAGTGTTTGTTATTGTTTAATGCCTCTCCCAACAGCCATGGTTTTGCTGAACTTTGGCTTTTCCTTTTGCCTTAAGTAATTCTCTGGCAACTTCATTAAATTTCTCTATAAATTCCCTTTCTTGGAACAGGCAGTATCAATATAAACATTAAATACTTAAGATGCCAAGTTGTATGTTACTCCTTTCCAATTTATCTCTCTCGTCTTTCTCTCCGCTTCTTGGAAACCTTATGGGGCAGTTCTAGTCTATTCTGTAGGGTCTCTATGAGTCAGAATCAATTCGACAGCAACGAGTTTGGGTTTTGACACTGCCTGTTGGAACCCTGGTGGCATAGTGGTTAAGGGCTCAGCTGCTAACCAAAAGGTCAGTAGTTCAAATCCACCAGGCACTCCTTAGAAACCCTATAGGCCAGTTCTACTCTGTCCTATAGGGTCTCTATGAGTTGGAATTGACCTTTTTTTTTTTTCTTTATAGTGCCTGTTACTAATTATTCACCAGACACTTTTCTCTTCCAACAATTTCCACTGATTGCATGTGCTTTCTCCCCTAAAACGACTAAAACTCTAAATGACATCATGACATCGCTTCCTCTACCATCTCATCTTTTCTTGTTAAATACTAAACTTTAAGGCAAATAATGCCAGGAAAGGGTGCTACATTTTGGTAGAAATGCAACTTTTACCATTAAAAATAACCTAATCAAATTTTAAGCTTTTACAACTTTTTTGGGGTGGGGGCAAATAATACTTGGTTTCTAGGAAAGCTATTCCCATATCTGACTGTCCTTCTCTCAAGGTAAATGGAATAATAACCATAAAGTAAGGAGTAATGATCATCTTCCATTATTTTCCAGCTACCTTTCACTTTTTAATCTTTGTTACTGGCAGTGAATTATTTTAAAGTAAAAATAATGGTACATATTCATCTGTAGTTAAAAATAACTGGTGATTCCCCGCCCCCCACACTTTGAGTTTTCACTCCAAACAGTTTATACCAAGAAATTTCACTGATGCCTTATTTTGTTGCTCAGTCTTAATCCTCTTGCTGCCATTTGGCTGTAAATACTAACTCACCCTGTCCCCAGTGTAGAAGCCTTTCAAATCAATTAGACGACAGTATTTTTTATAGAGTTAAAGTTCCACAAGCAGAGACTAATTAAGGGATTCTGCTACTACAAGTGAAAGTCAGTGTTGGAAGAGACCAAAAGCTGATACGTATTTTAAAAAGCATTTACTTTTCAGTCCGTACCTTTAATTAGCTGCATAACTCCAGGGACTATAATTATCAGAATTGCTGTGAGCTTGCAAAAGGTTAGGAAAATCTGGATCCGGGCGCTCCAGCTGACACTCATGCTATTTAGGACCATCACTACAGCTGCAAACAAATAGATGGAGTTACAAATGGGAAATCCTAATTGCAATGAAGACATCTTAGATCCTTGTTAGTCAAAGTGTGGTCCATGAACCAGCAGTGTTGATGTCACCTAGGAGTGTGTTAGAAATGCAGAATCACAGGCCCAGCCCCAAACCAAACCCAAACCAGTTGCCACCCAGTCGATTCCGACTATAACAACCCTCAGACCTACTAAAACAGAATCTTCGTTTTAACAAGATCTCTAGGTGATTTTTATGTACACTAAAGTTTAAGAAGCAACTGCCTTGCATAAAACTTCTGGACAGTAATAATTCCTCACTTGTCCTTAGTGTATGTCAACAAGGGTAGATACCATAGTGCTCTGAGTTGCAATTACATAAAAGTATCTTCCAGCTGAATCCTGACGTCATCATAGCATGCAATGGGATGGCTAAATTAGAGTCTTTAGCTCAATACAGCAGCTATTTCTTACCTCAAGGGTTACGTATATATCCACCTGCCACTGTGAATTACACTCAAAAAGGACAAGACAAAGAGAAGTTAGTCCTAAAAGTTTTTCACCTTTAGGACTAGTCTTGTTGTTGTTGTTGTGTGCTGTTGAGTCAATTCTGACTCATAGTGACTATATATGACGGAGTAGGGTTTCCTGGGCTGTAATCTTTAAAGGAGCAGATTGCCAGTCTTTACTTCCACAGAATGACTGGTGGGCTTGAACCACAGAACTTAACCATTGCACCACCACGGCTCCTTACTAGCCTTAACCAGCACTTTTCTTCTTGGTTTTCCTCTCCACTTTCCAATCGGCACAGCAAGGAGACTATCAAGCTACCCTAAAAGAACAGGCTTCTGAGATATGTTTTGGGATTTGAGCAAAATGTTATAAGTAATCTGTCCAAAAGAGTTCCCAGACTAGGGCACGCACTGGGTCTGCAGCTAGGAGACTTTATTTTTCTTGATGATGCTATACAAGTTTTCCAAGCAGCACATTTATCTACCCTCCTCTCTTTGTAGACCATTAGAAACTTCAGAATAGAACAAGCATTGTTCGCCTATGTATTGCTAGAATCCAGCTCCATGCCCATTCCAGATAAATAATCAACACATTTTTGTTGAATGAATGAATGAAATGAACCCTCAGTTAGAAAAACTATCTTTAGCCAAAGAAGCAGGGTAATCCTCTACGACCTGGCTCCTATACCCCGCTGAAATGACTGAGGTAATTCTAGACAGTGAATTTCAACTTTCTGCTCGTTCTGCAACCTTATATCTAGTGTTAACAGCAACAACAGCAAAACCACTTTTTTTGGAAGTTTGTAGTTATTATCTATAAGCTTTATTTTTAAAAAGCTGTATTCCCTCTATTTTTGTAATTATAAAAATGTATGAAGAAATGTCTCAGTGATTAAAACAAGTCACTTACAGACTTATAAATCAAGTTGCAAGTGGGAATAGATTTCCCTATGCACACTAGTTATCTGCATAGTTTCCATCACCTAATATATTCACTAGCTCATATCAGAATTTCAGAATCACTGTGGATGTTATCAATGCATAATATATAGTAGCAAAACTTTGGAATAAACTTAAACTCTTAAAGGAAGACTGATTAAGGCATATCCTTTTAGTGGGTTACCATGCAATGATTTAAAAACATGAAAACCAGAATGCAGTTAACTATTACATGAAAGGATGTTCATGATATATAACTGAGTAATACACAAGTAACAAAGGGCTCAATAGAGGGATGGACGGATGGACGGATGGATACATAGAGACAGAAAGAGAAAGAAACGGGAAAGTCTGGAAGAATGTTTAACAAAACATTAATTTAATCCTAGAGAAGATCAAATTCTAAATAGTTTTCTTATTCCTCTTCTGCATTGCTTTTATAATGAACATGTAGCATTTTTAACCAATAAAGCTATTCTCAATTTTGAAAAAAAAAAAAAATACATAGATGGAAAAAAATAAGAGATTAACAGATCCCATGCAAAGCTAATAAGGAGTAACTAATGAAGAAATAACTCAAACAAGTAACAATAAGAATCACCAGAAAGTTGAATACCTTGAATAAGCTACTGATTTGGGAAGCTAACAGGAATATTTTGTCTATGTTTGAAGTAGAAAACATGAAGAAATAAACAGGTTCCTTGTTTAGGGAAAAGTGCATAATTTTATCAGAGGAATGCCAAAACAATAAAATTATTTTTCTTTCTCCAAAATGAAGCACTTTTGTACTGAAACTAATTTAAGGAAACTCTGTTCCTCTCTTCATCAATCATCCAGTGATTCCTCTCCTTTTCCCACGCAAATAGCTCCATGATAAATGAGCCCTCATATGGGAATTATTTTTTTTTTTAATTAAGAAGATTCAACATTGACTTGAAAGAGAAATAAAGCTGGTCTCAAGGTCTCACCAGCAACAGATGGGCACTGTCTTCTTTTAAAGTGAGATCCTGAAAAAAGAAGGTACTCTCTATCTTTGAGAGTACTACACAATGGAGAAGAGCTGCGGTATAGGAAGGAAGGGAGACAGGAGAAAAGGAAGAAGAGAGGAAGGAGCCAGGAAGGAAAGAGGGAGGACAGCAACAGGAGAGGAAGAGGGAGAGAAAGAGAAACAGGGAGGCATTTTTCCTTTTGGAACATCCAAAAAACCAAAAACCAAACCCATTGCCATCAAGTCAATTCCGACTCATTGTAACCCTATGGACAGAGTAGAACTGGTCCATAGGGTTTCGAAGGAGTGGCTGGTAGATTCAAACCGCTGACTTTTGGTTAGCAACAAAGCTCTTAACCACTGAGCCACCAGGGCTCCTGTAACATCTAATTATCTACATATTTGAGAAGAGGAAAGAACAATTGTTACTTCCACAAAGAGTATACATATCCAATGACAATTGAAACGGAAGGAAAGATAAAAAGATTATTTGAGATATTCCTTTTAGTCAAGTCTTCTCAGATAAGTGGAAAACAAAATCAAATATCATGAACTGACAATTCCACCTTGCTTTTCTTTCAGAGAGCTAAAACAAAAACACAGTGTAAGACTGGTTGACTTTAAAGGTTTCTCAAAATGCCGTTTTATTTGAACACCCCATCACTGCACTCATTACTTGGTACACCAGATTTCAGCTGAAATCTACTCTATGACCATGAAGGATACAGCTTAGCAAGGCAGCCAGTACAGAGGCACTGTGAAGATTCTCAAGTGCCTAGAACTGCTGCTTCATCACGTGTCTTCACAGCGAAATCTAAGTCTACATATGTTGCTTATCCAACAATATTGAAAAAGGATTTGGGATTCACCAAATGCAAGAGATTTCTGAGTTTCTGGAACAAATAATATCTACTTCGTTTTTTTATACAAAATCTATCCACGTTGTAATAATCCAGAAAATCTGAGCAAACTCTCTTTTATGGTTTTACTTCCTTTGAGCAATAATTGCTGTTTTCACTCTTGAGGAAATAATTATAACAATTTGGACTTTTTTTTTTTTTTTTCTCTTTTGCTTGCTGTAAGCTTTGCCAAAATTAAAATATAGGAATATATAGCTTTTACTTACTTAAATATGAACTGAAATGCAGTAATGAAAACTGTATCTATAAATCTTAGAGATAAGAAATACATATTTGAAGGGAGCTGTATTCAAAAGGGATGTTAGGGAAACCTTAGGAACCGACACTGATTCAGAGACTGGCAAATACTCCTTTCTGCACGCTGCCTGTAATTCAAGTCTGTCTTTGATTCTGGAGAGTAAGATTATGGACCTGGTTATATTGAGCTTTCTTCCAGGTTCACGTTCTGATTGACTTCTGACTTCTTTGTGCTAAACCGATAAAATATACGGGTGCTGTATGTATGCTACATGGTTAGTTAAAGTGGATTTTCCAATGCTTTTTGCCACAGCTGGCTGGGTTGCCTTTATCTCTTTAGCATTCATTGCCTGTATGCGTTAATTTTAGAGCTGTGTAGTAATAAACACCTTTAGACCATGTATACCTGTTGTTGCTAGGTGCTGTCGAGTCAGTTCTGACTCATAGAGACCCTATGTACAACAGAATGAAACACTGCCCAGTCCTGTACCATCCTCACAATCCTTGCTATGCTTAAGCCCATTGTTGCAACCGCTGTGTCATCCAACTCATTGAGGGTCTTCCTCTTTTTTGCTGACCCTCTACTTTACCAAGCATGATGATGTCCTTCTCCAGGGACTGGTACCTCCTGATAACACGTCCAAAGTATGTGAGACAAAGTCTCACCATCCTCACTTCTAAGGAGCATTCTGACTGTACTGATTCTTCCAAGACAGATTTGTTCATTCTTCTGGAAGTCCATAGTATATTATTCTTGGTCAACACCATAATTCAAATGCATCAATTCTTCATTCTTACTTATTCATTGTCGAGCTTTCACATGCATATAAGGTGATTGAAAATATCATGGCTATATCTAGGATCTCACTATTGAAGATAAGTAGTGATAAGCATGGTAAGACTTAAATAAATGCAAATTATTATTATATGGAAGACACACAAAGGATTTATATGGGTAATATTTAATTCTCACATCTCTATGAAGCAGTTGCCGTTATTGGGTTTATTGCTCCGACGGGCAGCGGAGATTCAGGATATTATTTGATTTGCATATATTCATACAGGTGTAAGCGTGGAGATGGAGTTGGAACCTAGATAGTCTGACTCATATTTTCATCACTGCTGTTGTGGTTAGCTGCAGCAGAGTCCACCCTGACTCATAGCAACTCCATGCACAACAGAAGCAGCTCTGCCTAGCCCTGCGCCACTGCATGATCGGTTATGGATCTGACCGTTGTGATCCACAGGATTTTCATTGGCTGATTTTTGGAAGTAGATCACCAGGCCTTTCTTCCCAGTCCATGTTAGTCTAGAAGCTCTGCTAGAACCTGTTCAGCATCATAGCACATGCAAGCCTCCACAGATGGATGGGTGGTAGCTGTGGACGAAGTGCACTGGTCAGGAATCAAACTGGGGTCTCCTGAATGGAAGGCGAGAATTCTACCACTATACCAGCAATGTGGAAGTAGATACAAAAAAAAAAGACACATGAAATCTCATTAGCATTTCTAGTTCTTTCATATTCCTGATGGATCTTCCTCTCTACAAAAGTTTGTATTTACTTTGGGATTTGAGAGTACTTTGATCCCATATTTTATTGGTCATCCTCCTGAAAGAATTGTAATTGTTCTGCAGTATTTGTAAATTTTAGTACATATCTCCCTAAGAGTTGTCTTAGTAATTTAGTTACGGTAGAAATGGAGAAAGTAGAGCCAGGCTTCAGAAGATTTAAACAGGGCAACTACAAGTGCTATATTTGAATTGTTAGAATAGAACTAGGCATAAATTTTATTTTTGTACATTTAATTTAATGATGCCAGGAAATACAGTTTTGAAAAAAGAAAGTAATATATTTGTAGAACCTTTTTTTACATTACTTCATTTGCTCCCACCAATTACTTCTACAACACATGAGAAATAATGTAGGAATTTTTTTTTTAACTTTTGTGTGCTTTAAGTGAAAGTTTACAGTTCAAGTCAGTCTCTCATACAAAAACATATACACACATTGTTATATGACCCAAATTGCTCTCCCAACAACGTGACAGCACACTCCTTCTCTCCACCCTGTATTTCCCATGTCCATTCAACCCGCTCCTGTCCTCCTCTGCCTTCTCATCTCACCTCCAGACAGGAGCTGCCCACATAGTCTCATGTATTGAGTGGGAATTTTTATTCACCTTTTACTAAAAAGGAAACTGAAACTCAGAAGGGTTTTAGGGATGGTTCAGGGATTAGATCTCACATCTTAAGGAAAGTGTTTTATTTATACTATCCCGCCATTCAAGTAACCAAGTCCCTGGTTAGTCTACTTTCAGAAAACCATAAGAAGAACAGGCTAAATATGACTTTAAATATTAAACATAATCCAATATATCTATAAAAGTTATATGGGGAGTGAAAATTCATGGATTTTCATAGAAGGTAAGATAATAATGTCAATATGGGGGCAGAAGAAAGTAGTCTTTCCCAGATAAACTTCCATGTGCCTAGCTCATGATTTCTCTATACCAGAACACACAGGATTTGGAGTAAGCAAAAAGTTTTCATCTTTACTTATTTGTCAGAAATGACATAAGAAGAATACTTTAAAAAAGAAACAAACATGGGAGTAAGTTAGTATTTAGTACCTCCCAACCCCTACACCACCACTACATCTCTAATGGTTGGTAAACATTTCACAAAGCTTGAAATTCTCTTTTTTCCATGATGTGATTATAAAAAGATCCTTCAAATTGGCTCTTATTCAACCCTTGTACTAGAGATTTCAAACCATCACAAACTGTTTCCTCCCCCGGGAGAATATGCGGAAGAAATTCCTGCAATTAAACTCGATTTTCTACTTCTCACTAACCTTCTGCCCGGAGCAGGCAGAAAACCGCCTGTACTCACTTGAAGAATGCTGGGATATGAAAGATTTACCCACAGGTAAAATTCTGCTTCTCAATCTCCATCTTCAACCCCTGTGATACCAATAAAGCTGAATTCTTCTCAAAGGCAAATTGACTTTCCCAGTTAGGCCATGGACTTAAATTACCAGCTACTGAGCCATAAGGATATTATTCACTTTTCTCTTTCAGTGTTCCTGGTTACTGGAACACATTTTCTTCTCAGAATCTTAAACTTACAAAAGAACATCAAAATGTTATAACTAATGGCAAAGGGAAGAAAATGTTTAGGTTCACCTCAGCTTTACTTTATTAACTATTTTATCACCAATCTCTACTATAGAAGATTTTTTAACCTCAGCATCCTTAGTTATCCTCTTCCCTAATTGCATTAAAATTTTGGTTCGACAATTTTTGTTAATTCTCAATAATATACAAAATGCCTTTGAAAATTTTAATAGAATTGGGATAACGAGAAGCAAGTCATCTAGACTTACCAAAACAGAAATATTCTTACACATCTCATTTCAAGTCCAAAGCAGGCAATAGTTGTGGATTTGTAAATATTGACATAGGATCAAATTAAAGTCTTCAGGCTGTTGCTTTTAATTAGTATCTTCTATTTTTTTTTCTTATTGTTAATTTTGTGAGGTGTTGTATTGGTGATTCAGTCATCAAATTCTCACCTTCCCAGATTTCATTCCTGGCCAATGCACAGCCACCACCCATCTGTCAGTGGAAGCTTGAGTGTTGGCTATGATGCTGAACAAGTTTCAGAGGAGCTTCTAGACTAGGAGAGACCAGGAAGAAAGGCCTGGTGATTGACTTCCAAAAACCAGGCAATGAAAACCCTATGGATTACAATGTATTCCCAACTAATCACGGAGATGGTACGGGATCAGGCAGTATTTGTGCACGGGGACACCATGAATCAGAGATCAACTCTAAGAAAGTTAACAACAACAATATTGTTAATTTACAGAAGTCTCAAAAATGTTGCCTGTACCCTTCTTTTTTATCAGTCTTGCAGGAAGTGTAAGCCAAAATGCTTCTGAGAAGTGAGGATAGTGAAATTTCAGCATACTTTACTTTGGATAGAACATCAGGAAAGAGTATCACTAGAAAAGTACATAACCCAGAAAAGAGAAAAGTACATAACCCAGAAAAGAGAAAAGTACATAATATTTGGTAAACTACAGGGTTAGAAAAATGAGGAATATTCTCCATGAGATGGCTTCACACATATCTGCAACAATGGGCTCAAACATACCAACAATTACGAGAATGCCATAGGACCACGCAATAAGGCCACCATGAGTCGAAGCTAACTCAATGGCAAATAACAAAAACAACCCTTCTCTTTTCAGACCCAATAATTGTGATATGATTCCACCTTAGTCATTCAAGGACGAAAATATGATAGGTATAACAATGGTTGCTACTCCAATTCCTTAGCAGAACACCAGGTTTATCACAAACTTTCTAGGGCAAGGTGCTCTACTAAAGGCCTAAAGACTTTTTTCATCTTTCTATAGCTGTGTAAGATATTTTATCTATTCATAGGCATTTTACTAATAAATAAGACTGAGCCTTGAAGAGGCTTAATAATTAACTCAAGATAACATAACTAGGGAATTTTGATGCCAGGTTTCAGTTCCGTGTTGTTTGCCTACAGAACCTGGACAATACCACTACGCTAAAATGGTTCATTCCACAAAATTTATAGTGTTAAATCTGAACAACATGTACAAAAACTATATTTTCTTCCACCACATATTCCTGCTGCTTGAGAAGCTTGGGGACGTGTAATCTTCCAAGTTTAACAGGTAGACAGAATGACCACAGACTTTTTCCTACAGAAAAATTCTTACATCTGTTCTTATAAAACCAGTTTGTAACAAATATTTACAACATGCTAGACACTGTGCTAGGGGCTGGAAATACACCAGGGAATAGACTCCTGGTCTCATAACTTCAAATGATGTTTTCCCACAGGATAAAAGTAGGAATGGCTGTAGGCTATACCATTTGTATTTTGTCTCTACTAAATTACAAAAGGAGGCAATCAGAGGCGAAGGAAGACTCACTAACAACCTGCGATATGCAGATGACACAACCTTGTTTGCCAGAAGTGAAGAGGGCTTGAAGCATTTACTGGTGAAGATCAAAGACTACAGCTTTCAGTATGGATTGCAACTCAACATAAAGAAAACAAAAATTCTCACAACTAGACCAATAAGCAATATCATGATAAATGGAGAAAAGGTTGAAGTTATCAAGAATTTCATTTTACTTGGATTCATAATCAACACCAATGGAAGCAGCAATCAAGAAATCAAATGACATATTGCATTGGGCAAATCTGCTGCAAAACCTCTTGAAAGTGTTGAAAAGCAAAGATGTCACTTTGAGGCTAAAGTGCGCCTGACCCAAGCCATAAAACCCAAGCCATGGTATTTTCAATTGCCTCATATGCATGCAAAAGTTCGACAAAGAATGAGGAAGCCTGAAGAAGAACAGATGCATTTGAATTATGGTGTTGGTAAAGAATATTGAATACACCACGGACTGCCAGAAGAATGAACAAGTATCTCTCAGAAGAAGTACAGCCAGAATGCTCCTCAGAAGTGAGGATGGGAAGACTTCATCTCACATAATTTGGACATGTCATCAGGAGGGTCCAGTCACCAGAGAAGGACATCATGCTTGGTAAAGTAGAGGGTCAGCAGAAAAAAAGGAAGACCCTCAGAGAGATGGATTGACACAGTGGCTGCAACAGTACGCTCAAGCATAAGAAGGATTGTGAGGATGGTTCAGGAATGGGTTCTGTTTTGTTCTGTTGTACGTAGAGTTGCCATGGGTCAGCTAACAACAAGCTGCGGATTTACCAGAAACACTTTAGATACATTATCTCACGTAATACGATTTAATCCTCAGACATCCTCCTGACTATTATGATATACAGATAAGAATACTAAGGTGCAAAAGGGTTACGAGATTTGCCCCCAAGTCTCATACCTGTAGTGAATGTTAAGGGCAAGATGAATGAAGTACATCTGTATTCAACCATTGTTGTTCTTGTTGGGTGCTGTCAAGTCAATTTCAAATCAAAACGACCCTATCTGACAGAGTAGAAGTGCCTGATAGTGGTTTTTTTATGGGAGTAGATTGTCAGGTCTTTCTCCCTGGGAGCAGCTGGGTGGGTTTGAACTACCAGCCTTCTGGTTAGCAGCTGAGTGCTTAACCATTGTACCACCAGAGCTCCTTCCTTAACTATTACCACTCCAGAACTCAGAAATATCCACTTTGAGTATTTCTCTGTCTTTTTTTCAGAGATTTCTCAGAAGAACAATTGTGCATACATCTTTGGTCCATAAATCAGGAAAACTAGAATGCATCTATGATTTTAATTATGAAATATATGCATTAGAGATATATTTATGTATAATTCCCAACTCTTTCCCGTAAACTAATCACTTACCTCTCTGCTATCATGTGTGCCTTGTTCTCTTCATTGCTCTAGTAAAACACCCTGTTGTTGTGGGTCATCAAGTCCCTTCTGGCACATAGCGACCCTACAGGACAGAATAGAGCTGCTCCTTTGGGTTTCCAAGGCTATAATCCTTATGGGAGCAGATCTCCAGGTTTTTTCTCCTTCAAAGTCACTGGTAGTTTCAACCCGCTGACCTTTTGATTAGCAGCTAAGGGCTTAAACATTGCACCACTAGGGCTCCTCTTTCCATTCTCATGAAAGAATTTTTACTTATGTATGGCTAGGGTGTTTGTTTTGTTGTATTGAAACACCCTAGCCATACATAACTAAAAATTCTATCATGAGTATGCCATTCATTTATTCTTCTATAGCTTTCTAATTCTGAGTAGTTAAAACTTAATCAAAAGATCATTTTGATTCTCAAAGCAGCAATTTGATTAGCACCTAGAATTCAGCTCTCCTTTCCGCATTTTTTTTCCCCCATAGCTCAGCTGCTAAGCAAAACGTCGGCAGTTTGAATCCACCAGTCCCTCCTTGGAAACCCTATGGGGCAGTTCTACTCTGTCCTATAGGGTCGCTGTGAGTCAGAATCAACTCCATAGCAACAGGTTTTTCCCATAATATTCAAGGGTTTGAAATTTAAACTTATAGAGGAAGCTAGAGTCATATTTGACTCTACATCACTCACGTAATTTTGTACATGTGCCTCTTTTTAATTTTCTTTCTTAAAATTTCTAGTATCTGTGCCCACTGATAAGAATGAACAACATTCCAATTTGGAGAACATAAAGAAAACTCCTGGTTAAGAAATGCAACTAGTAATCAAATCTTGAAAGAAGATTCTTATCACGACCATCAATAGGCAGCTAAAACAATGACGCTAAAAGTGACAGCTACTAGCGCCATAAAATGTATAAGCAAAACATATATACCCAAGGCGTAAACATAATTCCATGAGAATAAGGGAGTTATGATTCAATACATTATTGCTGAGGAAGGTTAATTCTTAATTAAAAAAAATTAAAAATTAGATGTTCATATTTAAAAGTCCTTTTTATGTATAATCCACTTATTATTTTATCGACAATATAGCTTTTGTTTCCTTGTTTTAAAAGATTAGCCATTGTTATCTCTAGACCCAATACAAAAACTGATATGCAATGCAACATCAGGGATCACTCCAAATACTTATTATTTTCTCTATTCTCAAAAACAAATTTGCCAAGAAATTATAAACACAAAGAATACGATGTGGAAAGCAGCCCCAACCTGCAAAAAGATTGCATAAACTGTCCCCAATGACTTTGTTGTTGTTGTTGTTCATATTTATAATACTCACTTATGCCCACAGCTGTAATGAGCTTGACTGCAAGTTCAGGAATTTCACAATGAATAAAAAACGGTTCCAGAATATATCGTCCAAATGCCAGGGATATCACAGCAGTCGCTGCAGGGCTAGAAAAAATATAGAGAGGTTAAATACAATTAAAAAAAATAGCATTGTCTCAAAACTTTTTTCTTCCTTGAAGTATCATTCTTCAACATATAAAACATGTTAAATATGAAAACCTATAATTCTCAGAATTCCATATTTGATCAGGTTGCCATGGACATTACAAATGAAACACTGCCAATAACACTAGTGGTTATTTTTAAACTTCAAATATCTTTGAGAACTAGGCTAAGGACTACGTACTTTGCCACTGCTCGGCCATATTTGACTTTTTTTTTTCCTGAAAAATCTAGCTTGTTACTGGAGATCCTTACAGAGCTAGGGCTAACAAGAGGCAGTCTTATTTCTTCATGAGAAACTTTGGCCACAGGATGAATTTGTTAACTGGTACAGATCTAATGTGTCAAGTCACGGTCAGGAGAATGAATACAAACCTCAGCTGTTCTTTGCAAATATATTCTTACATATTTGACATCGTATTATTCCTATTTTTCCTGCAGGGACACAAACCTGAAGGGCCAAGTGGTTATGCTTAATTCTGTAGAAATATTTAAACATAAGTTGAAAAGTAATAGTGCTCTTGCAATTCTATACAATTGAGAAAACATACATGAGACAAGAAAATGAAATAAGTTCAGGAATACAGTGAAATAAGTAACAAACAATTCTACTTCAATTTCTTCAAATATTTCTATGAGAAAATTATGCATGTATTTTTATTTTAAATATATGCATGCAGGCACGTATATTCTTTAGATACATAAGCAAGTCTGTGGGGTTAACTAAATTTCTCATGCCAACCTTCATTTTCAGCTTCCCTTCCTTCTCCTGGATACCCACCAACTTTACCTGATCCCTAGATTATCAGAAACCAACCACTAGTATGTGTTCCCAACCTTGGCCTCCTGACACTGAACAACACCATAAATTTCTTGATTCTCTTCTTTGCCCAGAGACTCTCCTTTTTCCCCCAAACAAGGCTATTTTCCTAACCTCCATCATTTATGAATCTTTCTGATGCATAAATAAACATCTGATCATGTCATTTTAGTGCTTTCAAAACATATTCAGCATACACAGAAATCCTTTACATAGCATCCTTAACAATCCTTAACAAGGTTGCATCTGGTCTAATATCTACCTGTCTCTTAGGGGTGCTTCCTCCAGTAGAGGAGTCTGAATATCCTCTTCATGGAGCCCCTCCAACTTATTGGCTGTGTTTTATATTTCAATTCTCAGTTCAATCTTCCTCTCCCCAGGGAAGCTTCTCTGACCCTCTGACTGGTCATAGCTCCCAGAGTATACTCTCTTACAGAACACCATGTTTCCCCCTTCACTGTGCTTGTACGAGTAGCAATTTTATATCAGCTTGTGGGGCTTCTTAATTAATGACTATTTCCCCCACTTGGCTCTGAGCTCTATGAGTACAAAACTACCAAACCAACCTGTTGCCGTTGAGTTGATTCTGACTCAAAGTGACTCTAAAGGACAGAGTAGAACTGTCCCATAGGGTTTTCCAAGGAGCAGCTGGTGGATTTGAACTGCCGACCTTTTGGTTAGCAGCTGTATCACTTAACCACTGCACCACCAGGGCTCCGAGTACAAGAGATTAACCACTGTTTTATCGCAGGTGTTTGGCAGTATCTTTCATAGAAAAACCAAACCAAACCCCCGGTTGCCGTCAAGTCAATTTCGACCCATAGCAACCCTATAGGACAAAACAGAACTGCCCCATAGGGTGTCAAATGAGTGTCTGGTGCATTTGAACTGCTGATCTTTTGGTTAACAGTCGTAGCTCTTAACCATTGTGCCACCAGGGCTCTATGCCACCAGGCTTTGTCATATAGTAGGGTCTTAATCTATACTGTGTACAGATTGAATAAGTGAATTTAACCTAATGAGCCCTGCTAGGTACTGATGACTGATACTTCTTTCCTTTAAATCTATGCTTTGTAGTTTATTTATGGCCAGAGTGATTTAACCTGAAGATAGGGTTTTAATGGAAAGTATTTAGGTACCAAGAGTGTTGGTAAGAGAAAAGTTACAAATACCTAGGTCACCTCTATAGTCACTCAGTATTCTACCCATTTGAAAGACCAACTCAACATTAGGGACCCATTTAAAAGACTCTAGAATATATCTAGGTAATTTCCTCTGTCAAAACACACACGCACATACACAGTGAGGCTGTTCTTTTGCATTAAAAAATATTTAATTAAATTAAATCATTTAATTAAAGCAACATTGGGCTGTGAGTTACTTGGGAGTAGGTACCGTGGCTCATTTCACATTAGGTTTCTCCGATTTGCCTATCACCATTTAGTAGCAGTTTGTGTAATGAATAAACTAATGAGTGCTGTATCTGTCTACACAGAATGATCATGCTCATTTTACAGAGGAGGCTTAGCAAGGCCACGCAACTAGCCCAAAGTCATACAACAAATACGTGGCTGAAGACGGATTCAAATCCAACTATATCAGACTCCAAGTCCACCATGCTGACAGGCCAGCCCTCTAAATAAGTAGTGCATTCATTTGAATGCTGAGTCTGTCTTACTACAAGCCTAAACTTTCAGCCACTTATTCAAAAAGAACTTAATATCTACAATATGCTGCTCACTGAAGTCAGTAGTATAAAGGTTACAGTAAAGTGCCAGACCTGGTGTCTGTGCTTGGAATGCCTGCAGGTTTGATGAGAAACAGAACACAGGCACCTAAAATATTAAGAATACAAGGTACCATGTTAAATGTCAAATGAGAAGCTGAGATTGCTTTTTTCAGAAGAATTAAGAGAGGAAAGAAATATTATAAACTAGAGTGAACAGGAAATTAGCTGTGGAAAAGAGGATTTCGAGTTGACCTTTGAAGAGTATATAAGATTCAGGTAATCCGAAAGGAGCAGATGGAACATCCCAGGTAAAGAGATTTTACAGGAGGAACAAATACTTCTTTATTTTATTATACCCACTGCCATCAAGTTGATTCCGACTCAGAGCGACCCTATATGACAGGGTAGAACTGCCCCACAGAGTTTCCGAGGAGCACCTGGTGGATTCGAACTGCCGACCTCTTGGTTAGCAGCCGTAGCACTCAACCACTATGCCACACAGGTTTTAAACAATACAGATTGTTTAAAATAAATAAATAAAAGATTTAACAAAGAATTAAATAATACTCAGCAGCTTCTTATTAAAAAAGAGATTCCTGGGACCATAAAAATCAGGATTCGTGTAGAGTCGATAGTATTAGCTCTGTATTTGCCACTTAGCAGCAAAAGACAGAATAAAAGCTCACAAGGTCTCAGCTGTGAATGTCTAAGAAGCTTACAGTAAGAACAAGTTTCTCTAGTTGCTTCTAGTGAGCTCAGTAATCAGAATATGCAAGTCACATATCATTGAAACAGTTAACCTCAAGGAACCGTGATACCATAAACCGCTCCTATGACATCATAAGCTTCCCACAAAGTTTGAGGAAAACTGCTATTCAGAATGACTTAGCACTATTTGGTTTGATTTAAAACCAAGACAATCAGGAAGAGGAACACATTCTTACAACAATAAAATCAAAAAAGTTTTCACAATTGTAGCTGGCTGATTTGATTAATGTGAGGAAGTGAGTCATTGATGTAAACTTTTCCTTTTGTGTGTAAAGTACAACAGTCAGTGCCACGCTAAGCTGCTGGGCACAGACGTTTCTTAGTCACAAAAATTACATAAAGTTAAATGACTTAAGGGTGTGATATACATTAAGAGAAAACTCCAATTCCTAGTATAACATTGAATTGTGTCTGGTCAGAAAAAAAAAAAAAAAAGCATTTATCCGGGTGGACTTTAATTCTTTGTATCCTTTCAAACCAACATCTTTCTTAGAAATGTCAAAGAGGATAACTGAAGACTAAAGAAGGGTAGTTACTTTAAAAGTTTGGCATGGTTGTTGTACTACAACCAGTGGCAAAACCGCATTAAAAATGTTAGTTCGGAAGAGTATTTTATCATAGGTTTTATGTCCTGAAGTAGATATGGTTATAACATAGTCACATGATATGCATACACCTAATTAGTTAAAAATAACCAAGGTGATTCAGAAAAAGAGTGTAATAAAAAGCTTTATTTTCCCTTAAATTTTTCCTACCAATGTTCTTACCGTATTACGAGCAGCTCTACCCAGACTCGTACAAAAGCTGGTAACGGGCCAAAGACTTCCAGAATATATGTGTAATGACCCCCAGATTTCTTTATACTTGTTCCCAGTTCGGCATAGGACAAAGCTCCTGTGAAACAGTTACAAAAAGATTGCAAATATATTATCAAGCCACTGAGCAGTGGAGTTGATACAACAGTGTTTGTGTTGCGTGAGATTAACTACCACCTCTGAATGACATCCTTATTTCAAGACAAATAACGGTCATCTAATTGCTAAGAACCATCAAGTTCCTCTCTGAACTTCCCCACATTTGAAATCTAGTTCATTCTGTTAGAACAATGTCATATGCCTCATGACGGTAAAGACAAACTTCTAAAACAATATCATATGCTTCGGAATTTAGAATCTGCAACCTGGGAACAAAGAAAAGATAGATGCCAGTAATATTACCTGTGTTTAGAAGAACATGATGTAACACCAAGACAAAGAATTATCCTAAACTGACCTCATCATAATGGGAACCCTTCTAATAAATGATATTTCTGTCTCAAATCAAAATGAGCAAGCATTATCTGTTCTTCTGAAAAAAAAATGGATTCTAGGCCTTGTGAGGCTTCATTCAATTTTTAGGGCATAATTTGTTTGTCAACAAAATTCTGACTCAGACACTCTCTTTCTATAACCATGACAAAGGTGTTACTGAAGTACACACTTCTGGGTAGTTAAAAGAACATGCTTTTTAAAGAGATCCTTTAATTTATACTTATGTACACTTATGTGCCTATACTCCATTAGGTACAATTGATCACAGGCCAAAATTTTAGCATTTAGTAATAGAATTCACACGGACTTTGGCCAAGTTATGTAACCTCCTGAAACCTCAGCTTCGCCCATATAAAATCGATATCTCAATTCTCACCTCATAAGGGGGTTGTGTATGTAACTGTGATGATAATGTGTGCCAGGCCTGATGCATCACAAGCCCTAAGGAAATATAACTATACTTACTAATTTGATCAATTTAATTATCAAGAAAATGAAAAATATATCTCGAGATTATGTGAAAAGATTTATCCTTACTGCTAAGTGCTCAGATGTAACACACAATTTTTGCCTGAGCTACTTCAGAGACTAAAAGTGTGGAATATTATTACTACTCAGCAAAGCTTCAGATGAGGGCAGCGGTGGTTCAGGGGCAGAACCATCGCCTTCCACGCAGGAGATCAGGCTCGATTCCCGGCCAATCCACTTCAAGCGCAGCTACCATTTTTCTGTCAGTGGAGACTTGCGCATTGCTGTGATGCTGAACGGGTTTCAGCTGGGCTTCCAGACTAAGGGTAGGAAGAAAGGTCTAGAGATCTACTTCTGAAAATCAGCTAATGACAACCACAATAATCTGATCCCACTGTGTGCGGGTCCCCAGGAGTCAGGGGCCAACTGGACGGCAGCTAACAACAGCAAGGTTTCCGACAGGACTGTCCAAGAGAAATATAATTTGGCTATCTGGTGAAATCTTAATATCACTTCTCCGACTCCTGAATGTAGCACTGCGTCAGAATCACCAGGGAAGAATTTTTAAGCAAGGTGTTATTTAGTTTCCACGTATTTGATTTTTTTTTCCTTGCTCTTCCTGTTATTAATTTCTACTTTTATGGCCGTGTGATCAGAGAAGATATTTTGTATTTTCTTGGTGTTTTGGATTTTGTTGAGGATTGTTTTGTGGCCTAAGATGCGGTCTATTCTGGAGAACGTTCCATGTGTGCTGGAAAAAGATGTGTACTTTGCTGCCCTTGGGTGGCATGTTCTATACATGTCTACGAGTTCCAGTTGGTTGACTGTGGCCTTTGGATCTTCCGCATCTTTGAGTTTCTTCCTAGATGTTCCGTCCTTTACCGAGAACGCCGTGTTGAAGTATCTCACTATTATTGTGGAACTGTTGATTCCTCTTTTCAGTGCTGTTAAGAGTTTGTTTTATGTATTTTGGAGCCCTGACATTGGGTGTATAGATACTTACTATGATTATGTCCTCATGGTGGATTGTCTCTTTAATCATTATATAATGTTCTTTCTTGCCTTTTATGGTGGCTAGGAAAGAAATTTTAATTAAAAAAACAATCAAACAAAAAACTGAGTCTAAGGCCATATCCCAGACCTACTAAATCAGGCTCACTAACAGATGAGTTCAAGAATCTCTATTTGTTTAAAATACTCCCAGGTAATTTAGAACAATCTAGTCTGCAAACTGATATTTGGAAACTGCCGATATTTTTCAACTCTTATAACTAACTGTAACTAGTTGCAACTCATTATTTTTTGGAAGAACTAGCTGCCATGTTGGTAAGCTGTCCAGAAAAGCATCCAATATAAAATGTTATTGGAAAGAGTCGTAAGTACCTCAGAATTTATTGCCAGAGAATCAATACCTAGACCTGTGTAGGCTTTGTTAAAACTCCAGGATGTTGCCCCTAGGTTTAAATTGAGTTCTGGGGGGATGTGGTTTTCACTTAAAGGTCTCAAGCTCCATAGCCACTTTGCCCAGGTGAAAAAAGTTCAAAACAGGATATTGATGTTGCCTTTTAAGAAATTGTAAACCAAATATACAGATTCCTTACACTTAGTCCCTGAATTCTATAGAGTCTTAAGAGAAAGAAAGAATATTTTTTTTCTTTACGTTTTGTTTTGTTTCTTTTTAGGGAAGCATACTTGTCAAAAACCTCCTAGTAACTAAAGTGATAAATGAAATGCAAATATAGATAAGTAGATTAATCCAAGAGCACACTCCCTGTAATTAGTAATTAAAGAATACCAACTCAAGCGTAACCTGAGCTAGTCCCCTTAACCAGTATTTTTTTTGATGAACTGCTTGAGATGAGATACTTATGCAGAAGCATATTTTCATAGAACAAGTCATCATCACTTTAACTAGTTTAATGCTCAGAGCAGTCCACTTTATTACATCTGAATAATGTGTATGTATACACCCACACATGTACATGTGCACACACGCAAAAATCTAATCGCGTAGTGGTAGCTGCATGCCCATGAGTATGCCACGTCCAGGAAAATGGTTGTGGTTTCCCTAGTAGACGGCGATTTATTCTGAATATATGAAATACTGTAAGAAGATTTAAGGCTGATGGTGCACGAAGTCATTTAAGAGGATCAACAATTAGGTATTTTTGTTTATCTCTAAATATGTATGCCAGAAGAATTTTAATATTAGTAATGGCTAATGGTTCTATCATAGTTTTTTGTTTTTGTTTTTTTTTTATAACCACATTAATCCTAAGTCTTTTACAAGAATGAAAGGTTGTCTGCTGGGAACACAATGAAACATAATTATTACTGAACATTTTATAAAGTACATACTACTCACATAAATGATACCACAAACTTCTAAAAAAATGAAAAATAATGCCTCTATAGATCTTTCTATACTAACCAAGGTTTCGATTTAATGAGTTTTATTTAAAATATCCCCTTCCTAATAATGGGCATTCCATTCTCTACGTGAATGCCAAAACCAATGGATTAAAACATTGCAAGGCCTGAGTAAAAAGAATGAATGACTTCATACTTAGAGGAACAAGAGTTAGTACTTGGACCTAGAGTTAGGATCAAGAATTAGTTCCTTTAAAGAGTAGTGTCTTTTGGAATCAAGGCACACTATTTGCCGGAGGAAAGAAAATTTATCTTGGTCATTTAACCCATGGCAAAAATCAAATTCCAGTTAGATTTTTGGTTTTGACTATGCACCAGTTGTTGTCACCTTTATCATGAATTCAAGTAGCTTTAAAATATTTTGTCCATCCAGTGAGGGAGCATTTATTCCTCATTTATACCATTAATTCTCAACTTGATAAAGAGGTCTAAATAGTGAAGAAAAATTGACAATCATACTTCTACGAGTTCTGCTTAGATTAACTCAGCGAACAGGTGAGTTAATGATCTGTGCCCTCTGAGACAGTGAAAGAAGGATGAAGGAAACAGATCTGGGCAAGCAAAGCACACTAACACCAACTGAAGTTTTACAGTTCATACTACAAAAGTTTATAGGTACAGGGAACTGGAGGAATGGTGAAAAAAAATTGAAATATGTTCAGACCATTACAATATTCCCCACTTATCACAGGCATTGAGTTATATCTATACATATATCCTCACACATCTGTCCATGTCAGGGACCTTTAACAGACTATTAGGAACTGGTAAATACATGGAGTTAAAGAATTAAAAAGGTAAACGCTGCCACCCGTTTGTTTTGCCAATAAAAGTCAGTAAAACCGGTGCTGAACACACAGTTCTGGGTCTAACTAGGCCACGCTGGGCTTCACTTCACAGGTGTTTCATTCAGTGTGCCAGCTGCCAGGATACCCCAAACATAAGCAACTAAGCTCAACTGCCCGGTGCAGACAGCTCCCGTGTCTTCTACTGGATCATCAAAGTTAGCCTTTGCTCTCATTGCCACAGGGTAAAATCAGAAAAATAATTTGTCTTAGGAAAAGAGTACAGCCCGCAGGAAGCAATTCAGGTTCATGCTAACAGCAGACAACGTGTTTGGGTTGTTCACATAAAAAAGGTAAGCAAAAATCAGAAAACTTAGAGCAGCTTTTACCATTCACTCTGAAAACTACCCTTTGCTTTCCCAGAGAGCAAGCTGCTCAGCTCCACAGTCACACCCCCTGGAGAAGAAGTTGCACTCACCGAATAGCGAGAGGACCCCACAGGCCGTCCAGATAACCAGAGACATGCCCACGCTGCCGGTGTTCTGGAGCACGCCCTTAGGGGAGATGAAGATTCCTGCGCCAATGATGGTGCCAATGATGATGGAGATTCCCCTCAGTAAGGTGATTTTCTTCTTCAGCACCACTTTCTCCTGCTCAGGTGGCTCTTTGCTGCCCATGGCAGGCAGCTTTCCCTTAGCATTTCCCTGCAGGTAACCTCCATTGGAGATGGTGGACACAACAGGCTTCCTGACCATGGCAGTGGCACACGGGGGAAAAAACAAAACAGGAAGAAAAAACTTTCAACTTTGATGTCTCTTGGTGTGACTGATCGATCTCTTCCTCTATGCCTTCAGATGGTCTGTCTCAGTGCTATTGTGTTCACAGGTGAAAACTCCAAAGTTGTATTTTATCACTCCCAGCTATCTAATTACGCCTCAGAAACACCTGTGTGTCCATGGTGCTGTGGGTTCCTCCACCTCCTTCTGCCCCCAGTCCTGCCGTGGCTGCTGCTGCTGCCCTATCATCAGAAACCAGCTCGGCTTCCTCAGGGGCTTGTATTTAAGCTCCTGCCTGTCACACCAACTTACTCCAGCTAAATGATGATGCAAATTCCCCAGGTTTGCATCAGCCACAGGAGAAGGCTCCAGCATTACTCAGCTCTTTTTTTTTTTTTTTTTCCAAACAGTAGCAGCGTGTTGCTTAACTGACCTAAGCTTTTCAGAGAACAAAGCAGGCACTTAAAAGGGATTTTAACCAATCCAGAAGCAGTAAATTCAGAACAGACCTTCCCAGAGATTTCAAGCAACTAGTGAGGGAAGGAACGCTGTTTGAGCGAGGGGGAAAAAAAAAAAAAAGAAACAGGAAATAGACTGCTTCATTTTAAGGAGTTTCTTTTTTCTTTAAAGCGCATGTAAAAAAGTTTTAACTGTTTTGATAATAGAACATAACCCAAAACTACATTGTTTATAAAAATAAAATTTAGGTTTCACAATTTGTATCCTACGTATTTTTTTTGGGGGGGGTGCTTCTTAGCAACACAGTCAGGTCTCCTATTTACAAAGACAGAATGAGTCTATGCTATATGGCCGCTATCACACACATAACGATTGTAAGCATTACTCATCGTTACGGGATAGAACTTTTTCCTACCGTCCATAATAAACCAGGACTTAAAATTGTCATGTAAGCATGACAAATTTAAAAATCACAGTGACTCCAGAAAAGTCATTTTGTGATTCTTACCACTACTGGTTGACTTCCTAAGATGAAAAAAAAAAAAAAAAGATAAATTTATTCGTTTACCTTTTGTTCTCTTGAATTACCAAAAAATAAAATTTTTAAATTAAACCATCATTGCAATTATATAAAAACATGCACAGAGCAAAAGCCTGTATAAAAAGCAGTTCACAGGATAATAAGAGTTGCGGAGGGTGACAGCATTATGTATGACTTTCTTTTTTTCTAAACTGTATGAACTATTATTATATTGTGATTATCATTTGCAAATGCATTAAAAATGTAAGCTAAGATTAAATTGTTTACTTTGAATGAGTAAGAGTATTTTTAAACTCTAATAACTTTCTCAGTTAAGTGTCCACAAAACAAAAACCAAAAACAAAGAAATCGTACATATCACTTTTGGCTAGTTATGTGTGGTTGTGCATTTAGTTTGGAGTTAGTTATCATCGCCCTGAAGCTACAGGTACAAAAAAATACACACCATTAAATATGCTTCTGAATCTCTGAAAACTGGGAGAGTGTAGGTCAGACCATTTTCTGTATGTTGGTTCTCCCCTCCAATTACCTGAGGCTACATCGTTTTTTTTATATTATCTACCTAAATTCCACATGATTTGCTTTAAGTGCACCTAGTCAGGGTGTTTATAAAGTCCAAATAAATACTTTTTCTCAGCTGCTATATCTTTTCAAAATATAAAAATGGATACTTTTCCTCACTCAATATCTTTGAACCTCCTAGAGCAGAAGCTAAGGAAAGATTGTCCTGTCACTTCTTCTCCATCTCCTAGATGTCCTTCCACTCACACGACTCTCAATGGGGAGAAGAGAGGCTTCTGTTTCCCCAAAAGGGGGACGTATTTTTATTAGCTCTGGAGAAATTTCAGTTAAATGTAGAACACTAAGAATCCCAGGCAACTACTTTCCACCTTTAACTAAAACAGAACCATGCTTCCATTTTAAATTTTGTGCTAAATGACTAAACTAATAAATTGAGACCAAAAAATAAAAAGTTCTTTCAACATCAAGTAACATTCCCTTACTTTGAAGAATTAAAAAATATGCATTTATGAAGAAAAGTTGCTGAAGTTATACTAACGATCGAAAAGGGCTGTACCATCATGTGAGAGAGAGTCATACTCAAAAATTCCAGAAAACTGCACATAACTACCAAAGACCTCATTATACCTTTTCTGGTTACCAAGAAATTTGCAGAAAACACAGGTTATAAAGAATATGTTGAATTACCTTCACTGTTAGCAAATCCTTATAATTAGTAGCATTAAACTTGCAAACTAAGAATTTGGATGGTGTTCAAATGTGTGTGTATCATAAAAATGAGTTCACAGCAAATGGATTTATATTCTTCCTCCTGCTTCAGGTCTATTTCAAGCACTCCTGAAAAATTGAGACACTATGCTAGTGTTATTTATCTAACAAATTTTTAATTTGCTAGAAAAAAAAAATTTTTTTGTTACTGTAGGTCCTGGTGTCACAGTGGTTAATAGTTTGGCTGCTAACCAAAAGGTTGGCAGTTCGAATCCATCAGCCACTCCTTGAAAACCCTATGGGGTAGTTCTACTCTGTCCCATAGGGTCGCTATGAGTAGGAATGGGCTCAACAGCAACAGGTTTGGTTTGGTTTTTTTTCTACTCAAGGCATAACCATGGCTCCCTACAAGCATCTGAGTTGAGACAGACTCTGAGGTATAATTTACCGTCCAGATGAAGACCTCTGGATCAAGCTGGGATTTTGCCTCAAATTGTACTTTCACTTGTCTTCTTCTCTTTCCTTATCAACATTTCCTGAACAAACCAGTTGCATATGATTCTTCATCTCATGGTCTTTTTCTAGAGAACCTGAACTAAACCAGTTGCTACTGAAAGTAGTCTAGGATGCAGACTCTAAGAAAGGGATCTGTAGTTGGCTCACTCACCTACCAAATGCAGCAAGGGCCCATCACTAGTAGTAGAGAGCTGATAGCCCTTGTCAGGCTGTTGCATTGCAATTACTAAGAACTTACCTAGGATGAACTAGGATAGGACAGAGTTAGAAGGAGATACACTGGCTTGTGCTATCTTGCATTTGGGAACATTAGAGATATTCCTCTTAATGTCAGTATTAACACAAAGACATTCATTATCACTGCTATCATTTAATGGTGTCTTATGAAGAACTAGAAAACCCTAGTGGCGTAGTGGTTAAGAGCTACGGCTGTTAACCACAAGATTGACAGTTCCAATCCACCAGGTGCTCCTTGGAAACTCTATGGGGGCAGTTCTATTTTTTCCTATAGGGTTGCTATGAGTCAGAATCAACTGTACAGCAATGGCTTTAGTTTTTTGGTATGAAGAACTAAGTGCAATCAGACAAGAGATAGTAATTAAGTGTTAATAAAAATGAAAAAGAGGAGGCAAAAATTCTCAGTACTTCATGAGTAACTTCTTTGGGGGGAAGAATCCACAAATAACAATTTTTTAAAAAAGAAAAAAAAAAAAAAGCCCTACTATGATTAGGAGTATTTCGCTAGGTAATGGGTAAAAAACAATAGATATGCAAAAATCAGCAGATTTATATATATATATATATAAACAATAACCAGTTAAATGAAATAATGAAAGAAATTTTGTCACCTAAATAACGACACCAAAAAAAATTTAAAGCTTAACGATAAACTTAAGAAATATGTAAAAACCATATAAAAAAATTAACTTCACCAATTAGAAAAGTATGTGATGTTCTTGGATAGGGAGACTAATATTATAAAACTGTCGATTTTCTTTCTAAGTTAATTTGTAAATAGGACATGATCCAAATAAAAATGCCAAGAGTTTCTTTTCTTTTTAACTAAGAGATTTTTCAGCTATACAATTTTTTTTTTAATTCTAAAAAATAAGAGGGAGTGCTAGATTGTCAAAATACTAATACTTAAAAATATTAAAACTTCATTTCTGGTATATTAAAAACAGACTGATACAGCAGAATATAAGTCCCAGAAATTGATCCAAATACATTCAGGACTTTATCAAATGATAAATGTGCCATCTTATACCAAGAGGAAAAAACGGATTACTCAATAACGATTAGAGAAATCTATGTAGCCATTTGGGAAAAAGGAAAGTAGAATCAATTTCACATACCATACAACAAGAATACAATCTGAGTGAATCGAATGTATAAAGGTAAAAATGAAATAATGGAAGTGTTATAATGAAACATGGTAGATTTCCTTTAAACCTTATAGGACATAAGTTTTATCTACCTGAAATATCCACCAGAAGGCATGGAAAATAAATAAATAAATTTGACAAGATTAAAAAAAAATTCCATATGTCAAAAAACCATAAAGACAAAAAATAAAATGAAAATGATATTTATATTTAATGTCATAGTCAAAGATCTAGGCTCTTCAAATTTAACAATTTCACACAAATCAATAGAAAATGAGCAAAGGATATGAACAAATTCTTCAAAGAAAAGGAAATACAAATGGCTTTCACACCTATAAAAAGATGTTTGACCTTACTCATGTTGAGAGAAACATAATTCCAGAAAGCAAACAAGTGTTAATCTTTATTGAAGTACTTTTTATTGACTAAAATAGGTATAATTTAAATGTCAAATATATATATATAACAAGGGATTATATATATATATTTTTTTAATGATGAGTCCACAGTGTACTCAGAAAAGAGAAAAAAAAGGAAAGTTAAAGAATCACAGCTAATAAACACAAAGAGAATGAGAAAATTAGAACATTAATATAATAATTGAGATAAAGATCATTAATAAATGTCAAAACCATTGAATGAAAGTTGTTCAAAAAGAGAATATTCACATACTTATGAATTATCCCTACTTATAAATTTCAAAGAGACAAATATACTTTTACAATGGGAAATCTGGTCGTCACCAATTTCATAAAGTGATCAAAATTAATACCTTGTTACCTGTTAACATAGCCAATATATTGGTAACTCAATATTGTCTATGTAGAATTCTTGCCAAAAATGTTTAACCTGAACTCAATGATGAGGAAAGAATTAGAAAAAAAACAGAATATGAGAAAATCCATTTGATAACTGAACTAGGAGCTTCAAAAAACTCAATGAAATTAGAAACAAAAAGGAACTGTTTAGGTTAAAAGAACAAATGCAGTTCGTGAAACTTGATTGGATTTTTAAAAGAATGACATACATGGGATAATTAAGAAAATTTGAATAAGAACTGTATTTTGGATGATATGTGGTATCATAATTAATTTTGTTCAGTGTAAAAATAAAATTGTGATTACATAAAAAATTTTTTTTTTTTTTTTACATAGCAGAACATAAATATTTTTTAAAGACGTACGTAATCATCTAGGGTAAAGTGAAATTAAATGAAGTTAAATATTAACACTGCATTGTAGCATGTATAACAAAAGTTTAGAAAAAACAGCAATGTCCATCAAAAGTGGGATGGTTAAAACATTACCTAAATATAGGATGAAATACTAACAGCTATTTAAAAAAATTAAAAACAGTAGGACTATTCAGGTTCCTGTACATAAGTTCAATCTACAAAAAAAAAATTTTATATGCGCACAAACTAAACAATTGTAAAATTAAATATTTTTAAAGGTATCATTAAAAATTGCAAAAAAAAAAAAAAATGTAGAATGCCTGAGAATAAAGAATATTATAATCTTTACTGAAATTCTTACAAGAAGACCTAAAATAATAGCCGTATATCTTTTTTTTTGGAATGGCAAAATTCAATAGTTTAACCATAACAATTCTCACTACACGAATTGATATATCAAACTGAAATTAAAATTTAGCACTTTATAAAACTGGACAAGCTCATTCTAATATTTATGATCTATGTTAAGGTGAAAGGCTAAGAAGAGCCAGGGTAAATTAGGGGGAAAAAAAATAGCAAGAGGAGGGTTCAACTAACATGAAATCAAAATATTACAAAAGTATAGTGTTAGACTAGTGTGATGTTGATACAGAGATATATAAATAGAACAATGAAACAAGATAGAGAACATATAAAAAAGATTCAAAGATATATAAAGCCTCTGGTATGGCAGGAAGCATTACTAAAGAGTGGAAACAGAGTGGTCTGTTTAATACATGGTGTTGGAATAGCTGACTGTGCATACAGGAGAAGTTGAAATTAGATCCCTACCTCACACCAATCTGTCTTGGAAGAAGTACAGTCAGAATGCTCCTGAGAAGCAAGGATGACGAGACTACATCTCACATACTTTGGACATGTTATCAGGAGGGATCAGTCCCTGGAGAAGGACATCATGCTTAGTAAAGCAGAGGGTCAGCAAAAAAGTGGAAGACCCTCATTGAGATGGGTTGACACAGTGGTTGCAACAATGGGCTCAAGCATAACAACAACCATGAGAAAGGTGCAGCAGCTTCTTGGAAACCCTATGGGGCAGTTCTACTTTGTCATTTTGGGTTACAGTATTTCCTTCTGTTGTTCATAGGATCGCTATGGGTTGGAACCAACTAGACGGCACCTAACAACAACAGCACCTCATGCCATATACAAACAAAATAATAGGTTTTAGAGAAATTAAAAAACTAAATGAGATAATCAAATCTTATAAAATTTTACAAGAATGTGAGTGAGTAAATTTTATATCATCATAGTAGTAAAAGATTTCTCAACAAGTCAGGCATCTACATGACTTCTTGTCTCACATAACAAGTTCTCTATTCGAATGTCACCTAATCAAAAACTGTTTCTTTGACTGCCAGACGTGAAATAGTAGCTTCCATTCATAATGCCTATCATTCTCTACATGATTATTCTGTTTTATTTTTCTTCATAGCAACTATTACCACTGCTGAGATGAAAATAGAGACTTCCTCTATTGTCTTCACTGCTGTACCCCCATAGCCTAGTAACTGACACATGCTGTTGTTGTTGTTGTTATGTGCCATCAAGTCAATTCCAACCATAGCGACCCTAAAGGACAGAATAGAACTGCCTCATAGGGTTTCCAAGGAGTGGCTGGTGGATTTGAAGTGCCAACTTTTTCATTAACAGCCTGAGCTCTTAACCACTGCACCACCAGGGCTCCCAACTGACACATAACCCATTGTCATTGAGTTGATTCTGACTCATAGCAACCCTATAGAACAGAGTAGAACTGCCCATAGGGTTTCCAAGGAGAGGCTGATGGATTCAAACTGCCAACTTTTTGATTAGCAACCAAGTTCTTAACCATTACACCACTAAGGCTCCAACTGACACATCATAGCCCCTAAATAAAATTTTAAAGTTGTGAAAAGTCAAAAAATCCATGGCTGTTGAGTCAATTCTGACTCATAGTGACCTTATAACACAGAGTAGAACTGCCCCACAGAGTTTCCATGAAGAACCTGGTGAATTTTAACTGCCGACTTTTTGATTAGCAGCCATAGCACTTAACCACTACGCCACCACCAGGGTTTAAAGCAAAAAAAAACGTGAAAACTATAAAGGAAAGTATTTATAAATTTACCACATTAAATTGAAATTTATCTGTATATTAAAAATCACCATGAACATAGAAACAAGGCAAATCTGAGAGATGATACTTATTTTGCATTTGGCACTACTCTAAGTCTTTTAAGAAGGACTAAAAATCCATAATATATAAAGATATATATGCAAATCAATAAGAAAAGATGAACAATTCAATGAAGAATGGATAAAGGATTAAATCAGATTATTCACAGAATAAAAAACGCAATGGACAGAAAACATGAAAAATTAATCTCATTAGGGACACAACCACTTTATTGACAAATGTCGATAATAATCATTGGCTGAAAGACCAGCACCACTTGGGAAAATTAAATAGGACAGATAAGTGAAGGAAGCAAATGCGGTCAGGATACACTGCAGAGATCTCAGCCATGGTCTATTTTTTTTTTTTTTTAATTTTATTGTTCTAAAACATACATAACAAAACATTTGCCATTTCAACCATTTTTACATGTACAAATCAGTGAAATTAATTAGTTACCATGTTGTACAACCATCACCACTATTTCTAATTTTTTTTTTTAATCACCCTTAACAGAAGCTCAGTACCTCTTAAGCGATGACTCCCTATTCCCTGTCCTGGCTACTCCTAATAACCACTAGTAAATATTTATGTCCAAGCATTTTTGTATTCTAAGTATTTCATATAAGTTGGGTCATACAATATTTATCCTTTTGTGTCTGACTTGTTTCACTTAGCATAACGTTTGCACGATTCATACATATTATACCAAGTATCAAAACTTCATTTCTCTTTATAGCTGAATAATGTTCCATTGTATGGCTACACCACATTTTGTTTATCCATTCATCTGTTGATGGACACTTGTGCTGTTTTCACATTTTGGCTATTGTGAATAGTGCTACAAAGAACATTGATGTGTAAGTATCTGTTTGAGTGACTGCTTTCAGTTCTTCTGGGTATATACCTAGGAGTGGAATTGCTGGATCATATGGTAATCCTATGTTTAACTTTTTGAGGAATGGCCAAACTATTTTCCACAGCAGCTGCACCATTTTACACCCCCACTAGCGATGGATGAGGTTTCCAATTTCTTCATCAACTACATTCTTCAGTATATATGGTGGTTCCTCTTTGCCAGTTGCAGACCACAGCATATAAAGAGATGAGTGAGGTCACCACAGGCTTTCTGGAAACATACCATCTTCTCTCCATGTGTATTGTGACATAAATAAATCTGGAGAAATTCTGCATGTAAGCTAATCTGGGTATGTGCCAGAATCATCTCACGTGGGCCAGCTGTACCTTGTCAATCTCAGAATTGTGTGCAATTCACAATTTGATTACAGGATACACTATGCTACACCCAGACATGAACAAAGTTTCTCACCCATCCCCCCCAGGTCCCCCAGGCTAACATACACCTTCATTGAGACAGGACCGGAAGAGAAAATACATTATTTTCAAATCACATAGAACAGTATCAAATCTCAAAACAATTAAAGAAGAAGCACCATACTGATTATGCTCTCCAACCACAATGCAATGACATTAGAAGTTGGCATATGGGGAAATAAATATTCCCATTAAGAAACTCATTGGTCCAGGTGTCTGGGGTCTTAAATGCTAGCAATGGCCATCTAAGATGTGTCAATTGGCCTCAACCCACCTGGAGCAAAGGAAAATGAAGAACACCAAAGACACATGGTAAAGAAGAGCCCAAGATACAGAAAGGGCCACATAAACTAGAGACTACATCAGCCTGAGACCAGAAGAAATAGATGGTGCCCGGCTACCACCAATCACTGCCCTGACAGGGACCACAGCAGAAAGTCCCTGATAGAGCAGGAGAACAGTGGGATGCAGATCTCATATTCTCAAGAAAAGATCAGACTTAAAGGTCTGACTGAGACTTGAAAGGACCCTGGAGGTCATGTTCCCCACACCTTTTGTTAGCCCAAGACTGGAACCATTCCCGAAGCCAACTCTTCAGACAGGGATTGGACTGGACTGTGAGATAGAAAATAATACTGGTGAGGAGTGAGCTTCTTGGCTCAAGTAGACACATGATACTATGTGGGCAGCTCCTGCCTGGAGGGGAGATGAGAAGACAGAGGGGGACAGGAGCTGGTTGAATGGACACAGAGAACACAGGGTGGAGAAGGAGGAGTGTGCTGTTTCATTAGAGGGAGAACAGCTAGGAGTACAAAGCAAGATATGTATAACTTTTTGTATGAGAAACTGACTTGATCTGTAAAGTTTCACTTAAAGCACAATTTAAAAAAAAAAAAACTCATTGGTCTAAAAATAAATGATAAGAAATTTAAAAATTCTTACAGATGAATAAAAATGAAAATAGTATAACTAAACTTTTGAAAGCAGTTAAGGACATGCTGAGAGGAGAATTTACAGCCTTGACTGCTCAAATTAGAAAAGAAGAAAGACTGAAATTTTATAAGGTACATGTTCATTTTAAGAAACTAGAAACAAAAAAAGTAAGTCCAAAGAAAGTAAAGAAAAAGAGATAATTAAGATAATGAAATAGAAGATGAAGATAAAAGCAGGAATATCAACAAACTCTCAAGCTGACCGGAGAGTCTGATGAAGTAAAAGCAAACCTCTGATAATATTGATGATGAAAAGAGAGAATGAAGAGAGTATATTTATGAGATAAAAGAGATATAATACTAATGATGCAAGTGAAATTAGAAAGATAATAAGTGAATGTTATCAGCAATTTTATTCAAAGAAATTAAAAATCTACATGAAATGAACAAACTCCTATTGAAAGTCACTCTAACAAAACTAACCTATGAAGACGTAGAACACCTGAATGACTTTGTAACTATTAAAGACTTCTTAAAATCTCAACACAAAGTTAACGCAAAATTCAATGGTTTCGCAGATGAATCTTAGAAAATTTTTCAAATATCAGTACATTTGGAAATTTGAGTGTCCAAGAACCCACTGGTTTCATTCATAAGAATTTAACTAAGAGAAATTCTTATACTTGTGCACTGGACTATGTCCACGAAAATGATCAGAGCAGCACTGTTTATAAAAGCAAAAAATTACAAACCACTCAAATTTCTTTCAGCTGGAGATAAATAAATTGTGGTTTATTCACACCATGAGCTATGAAAATGAAGAAACTCCAGCTGCATGTAACAACATGGATGAACTTTACAAAATAAATAATAAAGTTCCAAAACCATTCAATATGATACTCCGCTCCTGAAGTTAAAAAACAAACAAAAAGCAACACAAACACACAAATTCCTAAAAGGCAAGGAAATGATAAACACATTGAAATTCAGGTTTATGAAATGTAGAGAGAGAGGAGTTGGGAGGTGAATTCATGGGCTTCTATGATATTATTTTTAAAACAAACAAAACATGAATGAAAATATGCATGGACTAATAATGATTTTGTATCATGAACCTAGGAATATAATAAATATGATTATAAAAGCATAATTAAAAAATACAAAAAGCAAAGGCAAACAGAAAAAATCAATCTACAAGGAATAACATTGAAAGTAAAATATGCTGCAATAAATATGTTCGAAAGTCCTTTCTGGTGCCTTATAGTAACAGTGGATTATTGATTCAATTATAATGTAATTCTCTCCAGCAAATATCGTAGTGCAACTCTTGTTCAGCTGGTGTGTGTGTCTATCTCCAAAATAATAATAAAAATCTAATATATGGCATAATACAATGTGAGGGCCAAGGAGGGAGGATGTGAAGACTTTGGCTAACAGGCAAACAGCGCAGAAATACAAACATAATTGTGACCTCTGAAAGTCAAATAGATTATACAAGTGTGTGTTTGTAGGAATGGGGGAGCTGAGATGATAAAAATGATTCATAAAGATGAGAACCTCTACAGTAGCTACCCAAATGGCTACCATACAAAACACATCAATGTGGTACATTTTTTTCTGTCTTCCATTACAACTCTGCATTGATAAATCTAGCAAGTTAATGAGCAAACTGAAACCTAGCAACCTGTCCTATCCAAACTTACAATGAGCAAATGCACAGTATCTTGCGAAAGGACCCAAAAAGAAAGCTTTGCTGGAACTAACCCAAAACAGCGTCATTTCCTGGAAAGTGTCAATGAATATGGAATGAATGGCCTTTGGAAAAAAGAGAGGGAAAAGATATCAAGACTGGACATCTTGTTCATGTGTGAAGGCTGAGGAGAAGGAAGGCAATCAATAAGTAAACCTGAGTCTGAGAAAACATGTTTAAAACTTTGAAGTAAAGTAGGCCTTTATGCTGTGGTTGGAGATTACGAATCCAGCATGATTGGCGATAACTTAAAATTTGCAAAACTCTAAGTTAGAGGAGAGTTTTAATTTGGCAAAGAGGCCCTTTCCTGCCACTAACATTAAGTCAGAATGCAGCCATTTCAATTACACACCGAGTTGCAACATTCAGTGTATTTGTCACAACTAGTCATTTGACTATGTTTTTGTGGCTACAATTTCTTGATAAGAATAGTAGCGAACTGGACAAATTATAGATTTGAAGTCTCAGTATTCCACATGCCAATGGAGTAAGAGTTCAAACTGTAACATATTAGAGTCACATATCTTTTCATATGCAAACTGAGTTGACACTTCTTGACTCCACAAAAATAAATAAAGGAGGAAGGAAGAAAGGAGAGAAGGAAGAAGGAAGGGAGGGAGGATGGAAAGAGAGAAAGAAGGGAGGGAGGGAGGCAGGAAGGAAGGAAAGAAGGGAGGGAGGAAGGGAGGAAGGGAGGGAGGGAGGGAGGGAGGGAGGGAGGAATTACAAAAGCTTATGCTTCTATGACACAATTTGAAAACAAGGAAAAGACATTACAGTCAAATATTTTTATGGATTTGGCAGAACCAAAGCATTTTTGCTGTTTTAAAAGATGAAGTATAGTCAACCCATGGAATGCAAAGTAAGCCTTCCAAAGAGAAAATTTTTAATGCACACTTAGAAAAATGATAATTTAGGGAAAAATGTGTTACTGGCATTTTTCGATCCCTTTACTGTTGAATATTTTTATGTTTTCTGTCTACTCAAATGCCCCAACAGTATCCACTCTTCGCTAAAAGGTCCCATAATACAAAATAGCTGTTTCTTCAATGAAAAATGCCCTTTTATTTATAATAATAAAAAATAATTTTACTAGGGGAATTCACACTAACTGTGAATGGCTGATATAGGCCAAAGTTCTAAGTGGAATTTTCCAATTAAAATCAATTGACGGAATGTGTAGGGAGGTAATTTGTCCTCCTTTCTTTCTTTTTTTTTTTTTTTTTGTTGTTGTTGTTATGTTTTGTTTGGGCATGGAAGCATTAATGGGTTAAGGGTACCCCTTGCTCACTATGATAGAATAACTTTTTTCCATGTCTTTTTAGAATAATTTCACAATAATTCAAGAAGTTTTCTAATAGGTTGTTGACCCCTGCTAAAAACTGGCAATTTATCATTCTGTTTGCAGCATAGCGTCATTTTTTTGATTCCATAGCACTCCTCCCCCTATTTCTGGATTCACTATTTATTATCTGAGAACTCATTCCTCAGCCAAGTAGTGAATGGTCAGCCTCACTCAACTGGGAGCTAGGGTTGGGATTTAGGTTCAGCAAGTCTTACCTCCATAACCCTTCCCTGGACCCCGGGCTCAGAGTCTGAGACAGGTCCCTGGTCACACATATGGCCATCCTGTGATTACCATTCCAAACCCACACCATGCTAGTCCTGTCAATGTGAGTCATTTTTGCCTCAGTTTATTCACACAGGGTTTCTCTTCTAGAGCCCTACCCTGAACTCCCCCTCTCTTGAGAGACCTAAGTTTCCATCACTCTCAGGACTCAGGGCTCTGGAAATATCCCAGCCCTTCACCACGAGGAAACCACACATATTCAGTCTCAATTTCCTTATCTGCAATATGAAGTTAATATATCCTCAAAAGGCTATGAGGAGTACACGAGATAATGGACATGAATTACTCAGCACAATGCCTCACGCGTAGTAAGCAAAATGGGTTTCATATCCTTTCTGAGTAAGAGGAGCCTGACATAAACGAATACAAAACTTGTATTGGGCTAATAACTTATTTAACAAGTGTCAATAACGATTTTAGTTTTCAAAACTCCTACATTAGTGTATTTTTGTCTTTTCTGTGTTTTTTCCAAATCTATTTTATTTTTTCAAAGCATGTTTATCTCCAGATTTGTAAAGATTTAAAATAATATTAAAAGAGTCTGGAAAGCTATGGCAATGGAGGCATACTTTTGGACTCTCCCTGAATCTCCCATATAAGCAGCAAGCAAAAGCCCAAAACCCACAGACAAAATATACAAAATATTAAGTGACAGAGAATCCTCACAAATCCCAAAGTATGAGTCAGTGGCCACGAGCCACCAAAACTCTAAAGATCACCATAGTATCAGTAGCCATAAAGAGAAAGTCGAGAGATGGTAAAGGGGATTTCAGTGAGCCCTGAGAACTGGAGAAGCCAAATACTGTCAAAAAAATACTCATTGAAAAGCTCAGGAGGCCAGGCTGAAAGCAGCCATCAAAACTGCAAGTGGCTTAAATGGCTTTTAAGACCCCAGACACTTTTGGGTTCTATTTGCCTGGAGCAACAGAGAGAGAGAGTCAGCAGTAAAAGGAGAAATGGAATTTGTGGCTAAATGCTCCAGGGACAACTGCCAAGTTTGCCACGAGACCAGAAGAGCTGGGTGATGCCTAGCTACCATTATTGAACATTTTGATCAAAGATTCTATAGAAGAATCCTGATCAAAAAGGGGAAAATGCAGAACAGAATTTCCAATGCTCTTGAACTCCAGACTTTCTGGAGGCATGGAGCCTGGATGAACCCCTGAAACTATTGCCCTGGGATAATCTTTAAACCTTAAATGAAAAATATCCCCTGATGTCTTCTTAAAACCAAACAGTAGGCAAAACTGGATGTCCAGTTGCAGAAAAATAAAACAGGCTCCATACCTCACATCATGCAGAAAAACAAACTCAAAATTGATCAAAGACCTAAATGTCAAAGCTAAAAATCTAAAGCTGCTGGAAGATAACTTAGGGACAAAACTAGAGGACCTAATTTTTGGCATAAATAGCCTATCAAACACAATTTAAAATGCATGAAAAACAGAAGATAAGATAATTAAAAAAAAGGATAATTAGGACCTCCTAAAATTAAATAGTTATCGTGATCAAAAGCCTTTTCCAAAAAAGAACCTACAGGCTGGGAAAAAATCTTTGGCAACAAAATATCTGATAGGGGTCTAATCTCTAAATTATATAGAGAATTTCAACAATTCAACAACAAAAAGACAAGCAATCCAATTAAAAATGGACAAAGGACATGAATAGACACTTCACCAAAGAGGACATTCAGGCAGCTAACACACACATGAAGAGATGCTTCCAGTCATTAGCCATTAGGTCAATCAATCAAAACTACAATGAGATATCATCTCACCCCTACAAAAATGGCACTGATCAAAAACAGAAAACGACAAATGGCGACAAAGATGTGGAGAGACTGGGATTCTTATACCCTCCTGGTACGTGTAAAATGGTGCAACCACTATGGAAAACAGTATGGTGCTTACTCAAAAATCCAGAAATAGAAATTCCTCATGATCCAACAATCCCACACCTAGGTATTGACACAAACAGACATATGCACACCTATGTTCATTGCAGCATTATTCACAATAGGACAAAGTTGAAAACAACCTAAGTGCCTGTCAACGGATGAGTAGATTGTGGTACATACATACAACGGAATGCTACACAACTGTAAAGAATAATGAGGAGACCGCAAAACACCTTATAATACGGACGAATCTGGAGGACGTTATACTGAGTGAAGTAAGTCAATCACGAAAGAACAGCTATCGTATGGTCTCACTTTTTTAAAAAATCAAGAATAGGTATACACAAAGAAAGCAACATTCTTTGATGGTTACTAGGGGAGGGGAAAGGAAGAGGAGTCACTTTCTAGATAGTGAAAACTTGTTAGTTTTGGTGACGGGAAAGGCAATACCCAATATAAATGAAGTCTGCACAACTTAACCAATATAAACGAAGACACTAAGAAGTGTGCAAGAATAAGGAACAATTTTGATAAATGTTATAACATGCAATTTTGCAAGAACAGTAGTAACAACCAAAAGTATGACTGTGGTTACATATGTATATGTGTATGCATATATGTGTATAGGAAGCATATCTGAGTACATACATGTTCATGTATAGGTGTATCTATAGGCATATGTATATACATGCCTGAGTGTGCTGCATATATACGCATATATATAAGAAAACACATAGTGAGCACAGTTACAGAGACGTCTTAGATATATCCAGATACTTACAGAATTGGTTTACTGGGTTAAAAGGCCTAGGACCATAGTCTTGTGGGACAACTCTGTTAATTGGCATAACATTTTTGTAGTTCATAAGTATAACGTTCTACATCCCAATTTGGTGAGTAGCATCTGGGGTCTTAAAAGCTTGGGAGCAGCCATCTAAAATACAACTGTTAATCTCTACTTGTCTGCAACAAAAGAGAATGAAGGAAGCCAAAGTTTCAAAGAAGAAACTAGCCTACAGGAATAACAGCCCACACAAATGATGGCATTTTCTAGCCTAAGGCCAGAATAACTTTTTGCCTGGCCACCACTACTGACCATTCTGAGCAGGGACACAACAGAAGGTGCCAGACTGAATGGGAGAAAAAATGTAGAACAAAATTCAAATTGCTAAAAAAAGGCCAGATTTACTGGACCCATCACACAAAGATACCCTTTGAACTTGAAACTGAAGTCATTCCTGATGGTCACCTTTCAGCCAAATACTACATTGAGTCATAAAATAAACAATATCACCGGTGAGCAATGTGCTCCCTTAAACAACCAACTATATGAGAGCAATTGGTCAATATTTACCCGAAAGCAAATAAGAGAAGGCAAGGAGGGGAAGGGAACGTAGATCAATTGAAACACAACAAACAGAACGGAAATAATGAAAAATGCTGACACGTTATGAAAATTCTAACCTATGTCATAGAAAAATTTGTATAAAAATTGTTAAATGGGAACCTAATTTGCTATGTAAACTTTCACCTACAACACAATATTTATTAAAAAAAAAAAAAGAAAAATCAATCAGTGTAATCCATCACAGTTAACAGTCTAAAGAAGAAAAAAAAAAATGATTATATCAATTGATGCAGAAAAATCATTGACAAAATTCAATAAAAACTCTCAACAAACTAAGAAAAAAAACTAGTTTAGCTTTAATTATTAAAGAATGTCTGCCTTGAGCATTGTGCTCTTTCAAAAATCATCTACATGGAATCAAATTGACAGCAACAACTCAAAAGATTAATAGGAAACTTAGGGGGCAATGAGTTTATGTTAATGGGGGAGGGACACCTCAGAAAAGCAGAGTGAGAATGGTTGCCCAGCCCAAGAATATAATCAATGTCACTGAATTGTACTTGTAGAAACTGCTGAATTGGTGTATGTTTTTCTTTGTGCCATATTTTTACACAAATAATGTGCATGCTCTATGTTTGTTTGTTAACAGTGCCCTCCCCGCCCCCCACCAAGTTATTTTTGTAAGAGCTATTATTATGCCTTTTTTTTTTTTTTACAGCAACAGCAAAAAATACTGCAATGGACTTTGCTTTCCTGAGTGAGTTCAAAAGGGACCACAGTAAAGTGTGACTGTGCTGAGTGATTCAGGCTCTATGAACTCCTAAAACTAACCATATGAAGCTGCCTTCCAGGATAAAGCCCGGAACCAAGGAAAAACTAATGGAAACAGAATGTAAAAAAAAAAAGGAGGAAAGGAACAGTAGAGGAGACTGGTGATAGGAAGGAAGAGCACCACTGTTTTACATAAGCAGTTCAGAGGAAGTCTTGCCAGTAAGACGAAAGAAACCTGAAGGGAAAAGAGAGTGTATGGAGTCCTTGGAAAGTGTGCTGGCGGTGCAGCGGTGAAGAGCTTGGCTGCTAACGGAAAGGTAGGCAGTTCGAACCCGCCAGCTGCTCTGTGGGAGAAAGATGTGGCAGTCTGCTTTCGCAAAGATTTACAGCCCTGAAAACCCTATTAGGAAGTTCTATTCTGTCCTATAGGGTCACTATGAGTCAGAATCGATTCAACAACAAGGGTTTGGTTTTGGAGCCTTTGGGTGGTGCAAACGACTAATACACTCAGTTGCTAACCAGAAGGTTGGAAGTTCAAATCTACCCAGAGGTGCCTCAGATTAAAGGCCCAGCAATCTGCTGTAGAAAATTCAGTCTTTGAGAACCGTATGGAGCATCATTCTAATCTGACACACAAGGAGTCTCCGTGAGTCAGGATTGACCTGATGGCAACTGGTTATTAGTTTCCTATGGCTCCTGTAAAAAATTATGATCAATTTAGTGGCTTAAAATAACACAAATTTATTATTTTACAGTTTCGGAGGTCAGAAGTTCAAAATCAATCTCACTGGGCTAAAGTCAAGGTGTCAGCCCGTCTGGCTTCTTCTAGAGGCTCTGAAGGTGCACTTTGTTTGCTTGCCTTTTCCAGCTTCTAGAGGCTGCCTGCATTCCTGGATGCCTGGCTCTGTCCCGGCCTCACTGCAAATTCTTGCGTCCATTGTCATATCTCCTGCTTCTCTCTCTGATCTCCTGCCTCCCTCTTAAATGACCTCCCGGGATTAGGCGGGTCCAGACAGGTAATTCAGGATAATCTCCCCATCTCAAGATTCTTAACTTAATCACATCTACAGAAGCACTTGTTGTAATAATACGGTAACATATTCACAGGTTTCGGGGATTAGGACACGGACGTCTTTGGAGGATATTATTCATCCGACCACAGGGAACAAGGCATGATTAGTCTTCTCTGTATGAAACCGAAAGTAAGATACACCTCTTATTTGCTTAAAAATGAGAGTGATTATTATGCTTAAATTTCTACTAGAACCTAAAATGAAACTGCTTCCTTGGGGCTCTAGAAAATGTTTAGAGTTTTGGAACCAGTCACTGTACTTTGGGCTTCAATCATGTCTCTGGAGCCTGAGGGAGAAGGGGTCTCAAAGATGAGGAAGAGGATTTGGACTTAAGGCAAAGATCTATTCACTTTAATCCATTCCAAAATCTGCTCTTTCCCTAAAAAAAAAAAAGGGACTTAATTAGGATGTCAAACCTTGGTTCAAAATGAAAAAAAGGAATATATTGTATATAAACAACAGCATATTTACTTTTTACCTGTCCTAGCTAAAGATTGTCGAGACATAAAAAGCATGCATTTATGTTGTCAAGATATAAAAGGAATGCATTTATAAATCGATGTTCTAAACAACTTCCTATTCCTTAGCATTTATTTCTTAATTTAAGTAATATCTGATAATGATTTACAGGAAGCTGTTTGCTGGCCTTCAGTCCCTGCTACAAAATACAGGAGTTGGGAATAGAAAGCTATTTTTATTCATGTATGGCCATCAATCACTTTTTATGGCCATTAAAGTGAGAGACAATGTATTTTATTAAAAACTAATAAATAGGCACTGAATTGTATGTGTAAAAAATGTTAAAATGGCAAATGTTTTGTTTTATATATATATATATGTTGCTGTTAGGTGCCATCGAGTCGGTTCCGACTCATAGCTACCCTATGCACAACAGAACGAAACACTGCGCGATCCTGCGCCATCCTTACAATTGTTGTTATGCTTAAGTTCATTGCTGCAGCCACCATGTCAATCTATCTCCTTGAGGGTCTTCGTCTTTTCCACTGGCACTGTACTTTGCCAAGCATGATATCCTCTCCAGAGACTGATCCCTCATGAAAACATTCCCAAAGTATATAAGACACAGTCTTGTCATCCTTGCTTCTAAGGAACATTCTGGTTGTACTTCTTCCAAGACAGATTTGTTTGCTCTTCTGGCAGTCCATGGTATATTCAATACTCTTCGCCAATACCACAATTCAAAGGTGCTAATTCTTCTTCGGTCTTCCTTATTCATTGTCCAGCTTTCACATGCATACTATGCGATTAAAAATACCATGGCTTGGGTGAGGCACACCTTAGTCTTTAGGGTGACATCTTTGTTCTTCAACGCTTTGAAGAGGTCCTTTGCAGCAGATTTGCCCAGTGCAATGCGTCTTTTGATTTCTTGACTACTGCTTCCATGGCTGTTGATTGTGGATCCAAGTAAAATGAAATCCTTGACAACTTCAATCTTTTCTCCGTTTATCATGATGTTGCTCACTGGTCCAGTTGTGAGGATTTTTGATGTCTTTATGTTGAGGTGTAATCCATACTGAAGGCTGTGGTCTTTGACCTTCATTAGTAAGTGTATATATATGTATACACCCATTACCTTTGAGTTGATTCCATCTCACAGCAACCCCAGAACAGAGTAGAACTACCTCATAAGGTTTCCAAGGAGCAGGTGATAGATTCGAACTGCCAGCCTTTTGGTTAGCAGCAGAGCTCTTAACCACGGTACCACCAGGGCTCCAGATATATACATATGTATACATATGTATATATATACATACATATATATTTACTACATGCACATAAAGAAACTAATAATTAGACTTAATAAAAATAAGAACAAAATGTAAACAAAAATTTTTAAATACACACACACATATAAATATGTGCGCGCACACGTGTAAAATTTTAAAATCTCATCTAATGTCCTGGGAGAAAGAAATATTGGAGTCTGTGCTCTAAAATCAAATCTCAATGTGACTCGCTAGCTCTGTGATCTTAGACAAGTTACTTAAATTCTGTAAACTCAATTCTCTATCTTTAAAATGGGGATAATATAGGTACTATCCTCTTATAGTAGGAGTGCCTACGTGGCACAAATGGTTAAGTACTGGGCAACTAAGTTTGGAGGTTACAGCTCACCACAGGTACCTAGGAAGAAAGGTCTGGCAATCTGCTTCTGGAAGTTCACAGCCATGAAAACCCGATGGAACACACTTCTACTCTAACATATATGGGGTATCTATGAATCAGAATCAATTTGATGGCCACTGGTTACTGGTAACCTCTTATGGTAGTTGTGAAGATTAAACGAGAACATGTACATAGATCAAAAGGCAGTCATTTGAACAGAACAAGGGGATACTGTGTGGTTTAAAGTCAGGAAAGGATACAGCCTTTCACCATACTTACTCTATCTGTATGCTGAGCAAATAATCAGAGAAGCTCGACTATATGGAGGAAGACTCATTAACAACCTGCAATATGCAGGTGCACAACCATGCTTACTGAAAGTAAAGAAGACTTGAAGCACTTACGGATGAAGATCAAAGACTACAGCCTTCAGTATGGATTACACCTCAACATAAAGAAAACAAAAATCCTCACAACTGGACCAATAGGCAACATCATGATAAGTGGAGAAAAGATTGAAGTTGTCAAGGATTTCATTTTACTTGGATCCATAATCAACACCCAAGGAAGCTGAAGTCAAGAATCAAATGACATACTGCATTGGGCAAATTTGCTGCAAAAGATCTCTTGAAAGTGTTAAAAAACAAAGCTGTCACTTTGAGGACTAAGGTGCACCTAACCCAAGCCACAATGTTTTCCATCGCCTCATATGCATGTGAAAGCAGGACAATGAATAAGGAAGACTGAAGATGAATTGATGCGTTTGAATTACAGTGTTGGCAAAGAATATTGAGTATACCATGGACTGCCAGAAGAACGAACAAATCTGTCTTTGAAGAATTACAGCCAGAATGTTCCTTAGAAGCCAGGATGGTGAGCCTTGTCTCACATACTCCTGACATATTATCAGGAGGGACATCATGCTGGGGAGAGGGTCAGCGAAAAAGAGAAAGACCCTCAACGAGATGGATTGACACAGTGACTGAAACAATGGGCTCAAACATAACAACTATTGTGAGGATGGCACAGATCTGGTCAGTGTTACATTCTGTTGTACATAGTATAGCTGTACCCAACCCGGTGCTGTCCAGTCGATTCTGACTCATAAGTTGGAAATGACTCAACAGCACCTAACAACAATAACAACATATAATGTTAAATCTATACAGGGCTTAGGCATACGGCAGACCTTTCAAAAATATATGCTGCTACGGCACTGGGGTCTGAGTTACTTTTATCTTTTACTCTTCAGCTTCAACTTTTAAAAATTTCTAATAAATCACCTTCCATATCTCTTTCACCTATCACTGAGTACTAGCAACCCAGAAGTCTGAGTGATTATTCTAAAACATAAATCCTACCAGGTCTCTCCTCTGGCTCACTAGTGAAAAAGCCAAAGTCATTTTAATGGCCTACAATGCCCTGCAGGACCTGGCCCTTTGTTCCTTCTTTGACTTTATTTATTCCTCTTCTCCCTTGATGTCTACTGGCCACATTGCCTTTCTTGCTGTTCTTGAGGTATGCCAGGTTCCTTTCCGCCTCAGGGCATTTACATGTGCTCTTTTCCCTTTCTGGAACATTTTAGCCCCAGAAATCTCTATGGCTGTGTTCCTCTTTAAAGTCATGATCAACAAGGCCTTCTCAGACCACCCTGGGTACCACACATAGCATTCTTAATAACTCCTTCTTTCATTTTTCTCCAAAGCACTTATAAATTGAGATAGCTGATGTCAAGTTGGCTCCAACTCATGGTGACCTTGTGCACAAAAGAACAATGCATGGCCCAGGCCCACATCATTCTCTTTTATCTTCAGCATACTTGAGCTCATCTTTGCAGTTATTTTGCCAATCTCTCTCACTGAGGGTCTCCGTCACCATCACCGTCACTGGCCCTTCACTTCACCAAACATATACTTCTTTAGGGATCTATCCTTCCTGTTGATGTGTTCGAAGCAAGAGAGTTGGAAGTTGTTCTGTTGTGATCCATGAGGTTTCTTTGACCAATTTTCAGGAGTAGATAGGCAGGCCTTTCCTTCTAGCCTGTCTTACTCTGGAAGTTCCACTGAAAATTCTCCACTATGGGGACCCTGCTATACCAGTGGCATACTTTCCAGCATCACAGCAAAGTGACATGCAAACCACCACAACACAATACACTTACAGATGAGTGGTCAGCAAAGCACTTACTCTTTTTATTGCATGATATAAATTGCCCGTTTATCTTATTATCTGTCTTTCCCACCAGTATATAAACCCTAAGAAATCAGAAAATTTTGTGTCTTTTGTTTATTACTGTATCCCCTTTGCCTAGAACAACACTGCAGAAATATAAGATACTTTGGTGTCCTCGTTTAATGGGTGCTTTCATCTTCTTTCTATTGAGGCAGGGCCAGATCAGGGCCTAGTCATTCACTGCAAACCTTTTTACCATCATTTGAACAGCGCCATCTCCTTTGCTATTCCCCATTGTCAGAAACAGGTAATTTATGGGGCTGCCCTTCCAATAATTTTCATATATCCCTAGCTCATATGTTTTACTTCTCAGTTCTCCCAGAACAAAATCAAATAGGACCAGAATATCTGCAGTATCAGAACAGCTTCAAATTTCATATTGATACAATTTTCCTCACCATTATAATAGTCATCTCGCACTATTGGGGTTTTACTTTGCTAATCATACCTTATCCCATTTAATGCTCACAATAGCCCTATGAGGTATATACTGCAATTCCTATTTTACAGAATCTTGGAGTGTTTAAAGGAACAAAGTCTCAGAGAGTTTAAGGAAACTGACAGGTAGATAGTAACTCCCATGAGGAATGATTTGAACTTGGAGATGGCTCTCTCCAAAGTCTATATTCTTGGCACTCTACTATATTACCTCTTCAACTGTGGAAAATATGACATCATTTTCAGAGTCCTGAAGTCTAAAACCACGTACTTTTCTTGGACTCTTAGAAAGAAATTAGTAGTTGGAGTGTATGTGACAGCATTTCTACTCTGTTCAAATTCCGATAAAGACAAATGCTTTCTTTTTATGTTTTCTGTAATATGTGCAAACTCCAAATATAGCTTTGCAGCAAAACATTCTCTGTGTCGTTTTAGAAGGCATTCATCACTTCTGCTGGTAAAGAGGTGGCCTAAGAAGAATCGGAAACTTTTAAGAAGAATCAGAAACTTCATTTCAGATTTTAGATCCAACACAAGAAGAAACTGATCGATAAAGTATTACGGCTAACAATTGGCAAAAAGCCACTCTCAAAAGAACATAGACAACACTGAAAACAAAAGAAGGGAGAAAAATCTCTAGCATCAACACAGGTTGTCTCTACTAAGAAAAAAATCAAAATAAAAATGGAGAAAACATTCTGTGTATGGAAGGAGTCCTCTGGATGATCAATATCAGATTGTACATAATGCTCTCAGAATTAGAGTTGAATTGTCATCAATAGATGCAAGACAAGCTCCTTTCCTGACATCTCAATGTGCATATTGTATCTTCCTAAAGAATCATGCCCAGTCAGAAAGAGCATTACTTGTAGCCCAGCCGAAGAAGTTTACCAGTGCAGAGGAGCACAACCTATATTTTACTCCTCCATTTTTATTGACAGTATTATTTTCACCTGTGAGTTGGGTAATCACCTTTCAGAAAGCCATTTGGCCTTTGGTCTTGGTTCCTGAGAGCCAGACCAACACTTGAGGCTAATGAGTGGGGGCGCTAACCAGCCCAAGAGGAACCACCTGGGGCCTGATGCTGATTAAACCTCCCGAAGCATGATATAATCTATCATGGCCAGGTGGTGAGGCTGATAAAGTCATTAGAAGATGAAGGCTCAGGAGCTTCCTGGCTGATAAGACTAAATGTCTCCACTCAGGAAGGTAGAATGACCTCTTGGGACATAGAAGCTCCATGCTGTGACACCTCCTAGACCTTACCCTATGTGCTTCTTTATTTGTATCCTTTTTTGCTATATTAAAGCTGTTATCACAGAAATAGTGTTTCCTGTGATCTCTGTGAGTCATTAAAGAAAATTATTGGACCCCAGGGAGGAGAAGGAGTGGGTTGGCCTGAAATGAAAGGACTATGCCAACTCTCAAGCTAATGGCCAGTACCCATTGACCTATCTCTGGATTGCTGGGGATGAGAGAAAGAAAGTTTGTGTGGGCAGCTGGAGTCTGAACTAAACAAGGAAAGGAAGCTGAGATTTCCATAGGATGAGCTGGCATGTTGGGTGGGGTTTGTTATCCACCACACGATTTGGTATCAGAAGTGGGTGACCTTAGTGGCTACTTTGCACAATTGTTATAATCTGTGGGATTCGTTACAGTGGACCCTGAAAGCACACAGCCTCACAAATATTTTTCAAAATTTAGTCCCACTTTTTCCTTTTCTGGCTATCTGAAAAGTATCAGAACTCAACTCCTCCACAATTACAATAAGATTTTCAGTTTAGACAATTATTTCTAAAATCACCACCTCATCATAACAGAAAACACCATCATGCTGACTTGAATGTATTGCATAAACAATTTCCAATGCTCTCCAAGGGTATTTTGTAAGTTGGGGACTCATCTCATTCTCCTTTTTAACATCTGAAATACATTCTAATGTTTCCCCAATTACAGGTTTTTTGAGGACAGTAATCATGTGCCTAGTTAGCAAACGACTGCATTGTACACTTCATATTCCACTTGCTGATTAGTAACTGTTTTAATTGACTAAATAGCAATATAAAAATATAATATTGGAAAACTAGGAAAAGCTAGGGATTTAAAAAGTAATAGTTATGCTTTAATCACAAACCATGAAATCTAATATGAAAGACAATTCTGTCCTCGTTACTTAGTGTGAATATTCACAAAAGGCGGTATTGACCTTTTGCTGTTTTCTTCAGTCATAGGCAGTTGATACAGGTACAAGTTTATGGGTGTTATAGCGGAGCCATTATACCAGTCTTAGCTCTAACTGTCGTATGTTACAGATCAGGGGGACATGGAAGCACGTTTCATTTTAACTAAAGTCATTAACTTCCAGTTCCTTAGAATCAGCACCTGCTCCAACATGTTGGAAAACTGTGGACTTAGTGGGCCCAAATATTTCTGCAAAGCTCCGTTAAGAAGGATGAGATTTTCAGTAACCCTCTGCACAGTGAGAAAAGGCATCAAAGCTGCTTGGATGTGGAGTGGGAATTCTAAATGGATCAATTAAATTCAGCCAGAATCTGAAATTTTACTGTATTCAACAGATTTTCTTATTACACTTATTTTGAACAAAACCAGGTGGTCAAAACAAAAAAGTGTTCATTAGAAACCCATTCTGAAGACATAGCTATGTGTAGTAAACACAGGCACCTCCCCAAAGACCATGAACAAATAAAAGCCGTTAACCTACAAATGGGAAGCGTCACAACATCAGCAGGATGACTTATTCTGATAGGCAGATGAGGCTTGAATTCACAGTAACTCTAACGGTAACTGTTTACTTACTCCCCTAACTTTGGTGATGTCACCGCCAACAATGATTCAACTCGATCTTGATTAAACTTAGGTTCATCTCATTAAGATGATCCTAACTGCTAACTTTTCTGGAGCGTTTTGCTTTGTTCACTTAAGTGCTTGACCTTTATTTGTGCATTTAATCCTCACAACAGGAGCATTAGAACTTACCTCAGTGGGTTGTTGTGAGGTCTGATGGGTTGAAATACATAAAGTTCTTAGTTCCATGCACATAATAAAAATTAAATAAGTGCTAGCTGTTTGGAAAGTTACCGTTGCTATCCACGCTTTACACTTAGAAATAACCCTTAAATTACAGAGCCTCTAGAATCCATGATCTTGTCCACACTTCTGTGTTCAGTATGGACTGCCTTTAAATTAAAGTAGCCCTGCCGGTGCAGTGGGTTAAGTGTGTGGCTGCTAACTGAAAGGTCAGTGGTTCCAACCCAGAAGCCACTCTGCAGGAGAAAGATGTGGCAGCCTGCTTCCGTACAGATTTACAGCCTTGGAAAAGCTATGGGGCAGTACTACCCCGTCCTATAGGGTTGCTATGAATCATAATTGACTTGACTTGACAGTGGTGGGTTTGGTTTTGGTTTGGGCATTAAATTATAGAAATCTTGTGTGTGAGAAAGGATACAACATTTCTTTGATGACCTATTCGCTGCCCGTATGCTTTTATTCCCTTGATCTCATGTCTCTCTACTTTCCATTTCATATTTCCTCTGCTGGTATGCTTCCTTCCTTCAGAATGACCTTTGAGTTCCTGTAACAAGCTATTTCTTACTTTTGGGAACAACTTTCAGGAAAGCAGATTACATCCTATATCTAATTGTTTGTTTCAAGGTCCACCTATTTTCTGAGAATTTCTTGGATTTATTTCATCACTTTTCAATCTCTAACCCATCTATATAATCCCTGACCTCTTAATATTCTTCATTTTTCTCTTTGTATTGAGAAGTACATTTAGAAACATGTCTTTGTATTCCCTCTATTGAAGTCTTAAGAAGTAGAAACTTTATCTGAAGTCTCAGCTGTTGTTCCTACAAAGCCCCAATTTATTATAAATTGTATGTCACTAAGGATATCTGCCATCGAGAAGACTATTTTTGGTCAACATGCCCCCAAAGAATTATGTTCTTATCAAAACAAAATATATTAAAACAAAAAAAGTTAATTGCAAAATTCAAATAGCTAAACATACTAAATATTGCACAATTGCAAAGTATATTCCCAAGATTCTTTTCCCTCCATTTAACAGATCTGAAGTTCAAATGTAAATGAACTTTAGATGCTTGCCATACATTTATAAATTGTATGCTGGGTTTAATAACTGAAGTACAGGATACAATTACACAAGGAGTACACAATGTTCAAATATAAATCACCTCGGTTATTATTTTTTTTTTTTCGGTATTTAGAAAGTATTATGCCATGAATCAAAACCTTCATTAGGGTCATAAGATATTTTATTTATGTTACACCAGAGTGACTGTGAAATATTACACATTTTCAATATGAATTTATACAAAATTTTCCTGATAATAAATTTGCATTTAATACATATTAATATTACATTCTTACATTCTAGAAGGAATCCTACAACAGAGAGAGTATGTGATAGATCGAGAATAGTCCTTGTTGCCCATTCTTCTACTCTGTCCTATAGGGTCACTCCCAGACCCAGTGCTGTCGAGTCGATTCTGACTCATAGCGACCCTACAGGACAGAGTAGAACTGCCCCATAGAGTTTACAAGGAGTGCCTGACAGACTCGAACTGCGGACCCTTTGGTTAGCAGCCATGGCACTTAACCACCACGCCACCAGGGTTTCCATAGGGTCACTATGAGTCAGAATCGACTCAACAGCAATGGGTTGGTTTTTTTTTTTTTTTTTGCTCATTCTTTACTAAGTACTAATGTGACTATAGTCAAGTTATTTATCTTGTCTAGGTCTCAATTTTCTCATCCTCAAAATGTGAGGATTCACACAATCCTGGCATGTTCATAAATTCTCTCAAAAAGTCTTAAATGTTCCATATAATTTATAAAATTTTGGTTAACTATTATTCATAAAAATGCTTTAATTTAATTAGCATATTGTATATTCAATGTCTATGGTACGTATATAAGTCCCTGGGTAGTGCAAATGGTTAATATGATTGGCTGCTATCCAAAAGGTTGAAAACTTGAGTCCACCCAGAGGCACCTTGGAAGAAAGGCCTGGCAACCTACTTCAGAAAAATTAGCCACTGAAAACCCTATGGAGCGTGATTCTACTCTGACACACATGAGATCACCAGGAGTCAGAATCAAACTCGATAGCAACTTGCTTATGGCATTTATATTTCATAATTGAAAATTAGTGCTATAATGTGACACTGTTGATAGAATTATAGTATAAACTATGCTACTCTATGGAGACCTGCTGCTAACCAGAAGGTCAGCTGTTCAAATCTATCTGCTACTCTTTAGAAACCCTTATGGGGTAATTCTACTCTGTCCTACAGGGTCACTATCAGTTGGAATTGACTCTTCGGCAATGGGTTTGTTTGTTTTTTAATTTTATGCTACTGTAAGCAGTTTCGTAATTTATCCTACTGTAAATGTTTCCACAATTAATGATATTTCCTAGATTTTTAAGGCTTTAGGGGAAAAACAGAGCCCTGGTGGCATAGTAGTTAAGAATGTGGCTGCCAGCCAAAAGGTCAGCAGTTCAAATCTACCAGCCAGCTCCTCTGTCCAACAGGGTCGTTGACTCGACGGTACCCAACAAGCACAAGAACAGCAAAGGTGAAGACACCATATATAAATGCTATACATAACTTTCCAAGTGGATGCTTTTTTAAAGTTAATTATTCCTTTAAAGTATTTACAAAAGCTAAAATTTTTAGAGAGACAGGAGTCAGGGTGTCAGTATTCTAGAGTGTTTTGTTCTATTATTAGAGTATAAATATTCCTGCCAAATTCTCCCTTTTCTGTTTCACTCTGAGTCTTTATTTTTCCACTCTCAACTTAGAAATGCTAGATGAACTGGGAGGCATATCAGAAAGCAAACACAAGTATATCATGTTAGCAAACCACACCCTTTTCTAAGCACGAACGTTGGCACCGTTTTTACGAAGCATATCTTTCTATATAATGATCTCTTTCCACATCAGCCCTGATTACCAATGGTTGTAGAGAACATATCCAGATGGGAGACATTCAACGCTGAAGACCAGGATGCCGGGGGAACGATAACTTATTACATATAATTCATTCCGGATGATGCTGGAGGACATCTACTGAACGAGATGCTACCTCCCTGGGTTCTGACGCCTGACAGCTGGATGAGAGTGCAGAAATAGTAACTACCACCACATGGGCTGTCAGAAACAAGAGCTTTTAAACACTTTCTTTTCAAATGGCTTTTTGTAATGGAAGGAAAGTAGCAAGGAGAGTGGAAATCAAACTATTTTTTGCTCCTCCCTTCTAACCACTTTAAAACATGTGCAGAGGTTGTTTTCCTAAGGAATTTGCTAGCAACACACGATTAGCTCCGTTTTCAAGGTAAAAGGAATAAGGACAGTATGTATGAATGTCAACACATCAGCTACCTTTCTGGATTTGTCTTGGTTTATCTCATCTTTAAGTTCTTGCTTGACATAGCTTAATGATTCCTGTTTTGAATACTTATTATATTGAAGGACAACATGATTTGAAAAGAAAAGCCGAACAAAAATCCAAGTAATGGGGTATAAGAAGAAAAGAACACTAGTGTTAGCAAAGTAGACCTTAAAGTTCGATACAAAACCAAAAAAGCCCACTGCCGTTGAGTCGATTCCAACTCATAGCGACCCTACAGGACTGAGTAGAACTGCCCCATAGAGTTTCCAGGGAGAGCCTGGTGGGTTCGAACTGCCAACCTTTTGGCTAGCAGCTGTAGCACTTAACCACTACGTCACCAGGGTTCCCAGCAATTAAAAACTTCACTTTCAAATATATTTGCAAGTAACAGTGTGCAAATTTGAAGTCCTAGGCTCAGGAACATACCTGTGATTTTTTTATTCAAGTTGCCCAGTACATTAAAAAGGGTAGCACGTCGTCAAACTAGTTATGTTATGTGTTATTCAATATCTGATCTGCTAAATCAATTAGGAAAGACATCAGCTGGAATAAGGGCTCTGTTTTGCTAGAATAAAAAAAAAAAATATTACATCTGCAATTCAGTTTGATACGTATCCTTGATCTTCAGCTCTCAGGGTAATTCTGGGTATTATGCTTTTTTATGGTTTTTTAAAAGTACTTATGAGTGAAACCTCAATGTTTTTAAGTGAACAGATTATTCCTTCACAATTCAGGTGATCTAATAAATAAAGTACTTTGTTTATATCATATTGTTATTACTTCACTGTCACATAAGAAGATAGAAATGTAATCTTTTATGGTCCAATGTAAAAAATACATACATATATATACACATTATGTATAGAGACATACACACATATATTTATCTATATCTACCCACAATTGAATGTATATTTAATTATAAGTCCAACAGCTAAAAATAAACATATTATGTGTAATTTTTATTTTTTATTCAGAGTCATTAAATTGAACACAAACTGCCAACTTGGTGATGACACAAACCATAAGTAGACATATACAATGATCAGAAGTTTATTTTTCTCCTTTTTTTCCTGATAATAATTCTGTAGCATTCATTCTGAATATCAAAGCAACGTTCAAAGAGACAGGAAACAGGAACTAACACAGTCTTTGACCACTGTCCCATTGTAGGGAAACAAATGCTTCAATAGGAATTTGTGGAGCAATAAAAAGGTCAATAGCTAAACAAATGGGCAGCAAAGAACAGAGAGAAGAGAGATAAAACATAAGCTAACACTGTTTTAAGTAGATCTTTATCTTGCATTTTATTCTGCTAGATTTATCCAAGGCTGCCCAGGTATATGTCTTTATTAGCATTCTTTTTTTTTTTTCTCAATAAAACGTACTTTGAAATATACTGTTTGCTGAACTCTGTATTACTTGCCCCAGAGCAAACTATTTTTAGTAAACAAACTACATTCTACTCAGTGGACATAATTAGAACTGTGAGGGTTCCAAGAAATTTTTAGAAAGTCTCCTTAAGTCTTTTTCAATATTTAAAATAAGAACTCCAGCAATGCACCAAAGACAGAAGGAAAACATCAGTCCAAAGAACTAACGGGCCACATGAACCACAGCTCCACCAGCCTGGAGCCCAGAAGAACTAGACGGTGCCTGGCTACCACCAGCAACCACTCTGACCGCGATCACAATAGAGGGTTCTGGACAGAGAGGGAGAAAAATGTAGAAGAAAATTCAAACTCATTAAGAGAAAGACCAGATTTACTGGTCTGACAGAGACTGGAGGAACCCCTGAGGCTATGCCGCGGCCCTCTTCCCCCGCCCCCGCCACACAAACCCTAACTCAGAACTGAAGCCGCTCCGGAAGTCCACCTTTCAGCCAAAGATGAGACAGGCCTATAAAACAAGTAATAATAACACAGATGAGGTATGTGTTTCTTAGTTCAGTCAAGTACACGTCACCAAATGGGCAACACCTCCCTAAAAGCAAAGATGAGGAGGGCAGGAAGGGACAGGAAATCTAGATGAATGTACATGGGGAGCCCAGGGTGGAAAGGGGGAGAGCGCTAACACATTGCAGGGACTGCAATAAATATCACAGAACAACTTGTGAATAAATTTTTGAATGAAAAACTAATTTTTAGGGTAAACTTTCACCTAAAACACAATAAATTTTTTAAAAAAAGAACTCTAACACCACACAGATTTCTTAGTCAATATTTATATTTAAACAGAAATAGAATTGTAAAACACAAACATTAATTTTGCTTTACTCTACCACTTTTCATTTCTTGCAGTGTTTTAATGCACTCTATCTTATTTGCATGCCACAGCATCCCTATGTCACATGTAAGTTAGTTATCATTATACACCCACTGTGATCGACACCTAAACATCTCCAATAAACCAAATTCTCTCCCTCCTTTCATCCTAGCATTGTCTTTTGTTCTTTTACCATGAAGACAAAAGATATCTTGCAATTTTTTTAATTGTGCTTTAAGTGAAAGCTTATAGTTCAAGTTAGTTTTTCACATAAAAATTAATACACACCTTGTTACGTGACACTAGTTGGTCTCCGTATAATGTGACAGCACACTCCTCCATTCCACCCTGTATTTCCCACATTCATTCAACCAGCTCCTATCCCTCTCTGCCTTCTCATCTCACCTCCGGACAGGAGCTGTCCATTTATGTATCTACTTTAGCTCATGTATCTACTTGAGCTAAGAAGTACACTCTTCAAAAGTATCATTTTATGTCTTATAGTCCAGTCTAATCTTTGTCTGAAGAGTTGGCTTCAGGAATGGTTTTAGTTTTGGGCTAACAGAGAGTCCGGGAGCCATGTCGTCTGGGGTCCCTCAAGTCTCAGTCAGGCCTTTTAGGTTTGGTCTTTTTACTAGAATTTGAGTTCTGCACCCCACTTTTCTCCTGCTCCTTCAGGGACTCTCTGTTGTGTTCCCTGTCTGGGCAGACATTGGTGGTAGCCAGGAGCCATCTAATTCTTCTGATGTCACGCTGATAGAGTCTCTGGTTTATGTGACCCTTTCTGTTTCTTGGGCTCATATTTTCCTTGTGTCTTTGGTGTTCTTCATTCCCCTTTGCTCCAAGTGCATTAAGACCAATTCATGCATCTTAGATGCCACTTGCTACATTTTAAGACCCCAGTCGCCACTCACCAAAGTGGGATCTAGGACATTTTCTTGATAAAATTCGTTATGCCAATTGACCTAGATGTCCCCTGAAACCATGATCCCCAGGCCCCGACCCCGCTACTCTGTCCCTTGAAGTGTTTGGTTGTATTCAGGAAACTTCTTAGCTTTTGGTTTAGTCTGGTTGTGCTGATTCCCCTGTATTGCGTGTTGTCCTTCCCTTCACCTAAAATAATTCCTGTCTTTACCTAGTTAGTGAATATCCCTCTCCCTCCCTCGCCACCCTCATAACCATTAAAGAGTGTTTTAACCTTTTCTTGAATTCTTTTTTTTTAATTCTTATAATAGTGGTCTCCTACAATATTTGTCCTTTTGCAACTAACTTCACTCAGCATAATGCCTTCCAGATTCCTCCATGTTATGAGATATTTCTCAGATTCACGGTTGTTCTTTATTATTGCTCAGTATTCCATTGTGTGAATATACTTTAACTTGTTTACCCATTTATCCGTTCACGGGCACCTAGGTTGTTTCCGTCTTTTTGCTATTGCGAACAATGCTGCAATGAACATGGGTATGCATACATCTATTTGTGTGACAGCTGTTATTTCTCTAGGATATATCCCAAGGAGTGGGATTGCTGGATCCTATGGTACTTCTATTTCTAGCTTTTTAAGGACCATCAAATCGATTTCCAAACTGGTTGTACCATTTTACATTCCCATCAACAGTGTATAAGGACTCCAATCGCTCCACAACCTCTCCAACATTTATTATTTTGTGTGTGTGTATGTGTGTTTATTATTAATGCTAGCTTTGTTGGGGTGAGATGGAATCTCATTGTAGTTTTGATTTGCATTTCTCTAATGGCTAATGACCGTGAGCGTTTCCTCATGTGTCTGTTAGCCGGCTGAGTGTCTTCTTTGGTGGAATGCCTGCTCATATCCTTTGACCATTTTTTAATTGTGTTGAGGTTTTGCAGTATCATGTAGATTTTAGTGATTAGACCCTGATTGGATTCTACGGAGCCAAAATTTTTTTCCATTTGTAGGTTATCATTTTACTCTTTGGATGAAGTCTTTGGATAAGCATAAGTGTTTGATTTTTAGGAGCTCCCAGTTGTCTAGTTTCACTTCTGGTGTTTGTGCATTGTTAGTAATGTTTTGTATTCAGTTTATGTCATGTATTAGGGCCACTAGCATTGTTTCTATTTTTAATTCCATGATCTTTATCATTTTTGATTTTATATTTAGGTCTTTGATCCATTTTGAGTTAGCTTTCGTGCACGGTGTGAAGTATAGGTCTTGTTTCATCTTTTTGCAGATGGATATCCAGTTATGTCAGCAACACTTGTTAAAGAGGCTGTCTTTTCCCCAGTTAATGGACTTTGGGCCTTTGTCAAATATCAGTTGCTCATAGGTTGATGAATTTGTGTCTGGATTCTCAATTCTGTTCCATTGGTCTGTGTATCTGTTGTTGTATCAGTACCAGGTTGTTTTGACTACCATGGCGGTATGATAGGTTCTAAAATCAGGTATTGTGAGGCCTCCTACTTTGTTTTTCTTCACTAATGCTGTACCTATCCAGGGCCTCTTCCCTTCCATATGAAGTTAGTGATTTTTTTCTCCATCTCATTAAAAATATCATTGGAATTTGGTTCTAGATTACATTTTATCTGTAGAATACTTTGGGTAGAATTGACATTTTCACAATGTTGAGTCTTCCCGTCCATGAGCGAGGTATGTTTTTCCAGTTATGTAGGTCTTTTTGGTTTCTTGCAGTAGTGTCTTGTAGTTTTCTTTGTACAGGTCTTTTACATCTCTGGTTAGATTTATTCGTATTTTCTCTGCTTGGGGGCTGTTGTAAATGGTATTGATTTGGTGATTTCCTCTTTGAATGTCTCTTTGTCAGTGTAGAGGAATCCAACTGATTTTTGTATGTTTATCTTGTATCCTGATAGTCTGCTGAACTTTTCTGTTAGTTCCAGTGGTTTCCGTGTGGATTCCTTAGAGTTTACTGTGTATAAGATCATATCGTCTGCAAATATAGGTACTTCTATTTCTTTCTTGCCAATTTGGATACCTTTATTTCTTTTTCTAGCCTAATTGCTCTGACTAGGACCTCCAGCCCAATGTTGAATATGACTGGTGATAAAGGGTATCCCTGTCTGGTTCCCATTCTCAGGGGAATGCTTTCAGACTTTCACCACTTGAAATGATGTTGGCTGTTGGCTTTGTATAAATATCCTTTATTATGATGAGGAATTTCCCTTCCATTCCTATTTTGCTGAGAGTTTTTACCATGAATAGGTATTGAACTTTGTCAAATGCCTTTTCTGCATCAAAGATAAAATCACATGGTTCTTGTTTTTTGTTTTATTTACATGATGGATTACACTGACTGTTTTTGTAATGTTGAAGCATTCTTGCACACCTGGTATGAATTCCACTTGGTCGCGATGAATTATTTTTTTGATATGTTGTTGAATTCTATTGGCTAGAATTTTGTTGAGGATTTTTGCATCTAAGTTCATGAGGGATATAGGTCTGTAATTTTCTTTTTTTGTGGTGTCTTTACCTGGTTTTGGTATCAGGGTTATGCTGGCTTCATAGAATGAGTTTGAGAGTATTCCATCCTTTTCTGTGCTACAAAATACCTTTAATAGTAGTGGTGTTAACTCTTTGAATGTTTGGTAGAACTCTCCAGTGAAGCCGTCAGGGCCAGGACTTTTTTTTTGTTGAGAGTCTTTAAATTACCTTTTCAATCTCTTCTTTTGTTATAGGTTTATTTAGCTCTACCACTGTTTGTGTTAGTTTAGGTAAGTAGTGTGTTTCTAGAAATTTGTCCATTTCCTCTAGGTTTTCATATTTGTTAGAGTACAATTTTTTGTAGTATTTTGCTATAATTCTTTTAATTTCAGTTGGGTCTGTTATGATATCACCCATCTCATTTCTTTTTTGGGTTATTTGCTTCCTCTCTTTTGTTTCTCTTTTATCAGTCTGGCCAATGATCTATCGATTTTGCTGAACTTTTCAAAGAACCAGCTTTTGGTCTTGTTAACTATTTGAATTATTTTTCTATTTTCTATTTCATTTAATTCTGCTCTAATTTTTATTATTTGAGTTCTTCTGGTGCCCAATGGCTTATTTTGCTTCTCTGTATTTGTTCAAGTTGTAGGCTTAATGTTTTGATTTTGGCCCTTTTTTCTTTTTCGATGTGTGCATTTATTGATATGAATTGACCCCTGAGCACTGCTTTTGCTGTGTCCCAAAGGTTCTGGTAGGATGTGTTTTCCATTCTCATTTGATTCTGTGAATTTCTTTATTCTGTCCTTAATTTCTTCAATTACCTAGTAGTTTTTGAGCAAGGTATTGTTCAATTTCCATGTGTTTGATTTTTTTTCCTTGCTTTTTCTGTTATTGATTCCTACTTTTATGGTTTTATGGTCAGAAAAGATGCTTTGTAGTATATCAATGTTTTCGATTCTGTTAAGGCTTGCTTTATTGCCTAATATGTGGTTTATCGCGGAGAATGTTCCACGTGCACTGGAAAAGAAAACATACTTGGCTGCTGTTGGTAGAGTGTTCTGTATATGTCTATGAGGTTAAGTTGGTTGATTATGGCATTTAGATCTTCTGTGTCTTTACTGAGCTTCTTTTTGGATGTTCTATCCTTCACTGAAAGTGATGTGTTGAAGTCTCCTACTACTATTGTGGAGCTATCTATCTCTCTTTTCAATGCTGTTAGAGTTTGTTTCATGTATTTTGGAGCCCTGTTGTTGGGTGCATAAATATTTATTATGGTTATGTTCTGGTATAAACCCACTGCCATAGAGTCAATTCCGACTCATAGCGACCCTACAGGACAGAGTAAAACTGCCCCGTAGAGTTTCCAAGGAGTGCCTGGTGGATTTGAACTGCTGACCTCTTGGTTGACCCTTTAATCATTATATAGCGTCCTTCCTTATCCTTTGTGGTGGATTTACTTTAAGGACTATTTTTTTCAGAAATTAATATTGTCACCACTGCTCCTTTTTGATTGTTTGCTTGATGTATTTTTTTTGCAGTCCTTTGAGTTTTAGTTTGTGTCTTTAAGTCTAAGGTGTGTTTCTTGCAGGCAGTATACAAACCGATTGTGTTTTTTTTTTAATCCATTCCTCCACTGTCTGTGTCTTTGTTGGTGCATTTAGTCACTTTACATTCAGCGTAATTACTGATAGGTATGAGTTTAGCGTTGTCAGTTTGATGTCTTTTTGTGTGGGTGTTGTTGACCTTTTCTTTGTTCCATTTAATTTCCTCTCCTGAGTAGTTTTTCTTTATCGTCTTTTCGTCTTTTTCATTGTTGTTGGTTTTGTATTTGCTGAGTCTTTATGTTTTTCTTGTTTTTTATTTTGATGTATAGGGTTGTTAGTTTCCTTTGTGGTCATATTAATATTTACCCCTATTTTTCTAAGTTTAAACCAATTTTTTGTTTCTTTATATTGCTTGACCTCCTCTCCATATGAAAGATCTATGACTACGTTTTTTAGTCCCTCTTTTTTGTTTTAGTGTTGTCATCTTTTACATATTGACTTTTCTGTTTTTCCATTTTCAGTGTTTTAGCTTTGATTTATTTTTGTGACTTCCATATCTGGGTTGATATTTGGTTGCTCTGTCCTGTGCTGTAGTCTTGGGTTGTTATCAGATGTTATTTATTTTCTAACAGGGGGTCTCCCTTTAGTATTTCTTATAATTTTGGTTTGGATTTTGCAAATTCCCTAAACTTCTGTTTATCTGGAAATGTCTTAATTTTGCCATCATATTTGAAAGACAGTTTTGCTGGATATATAATTCATGGCTGGCATTTTCTTTTTCCTTCAAGGCTTTATATATGTCATCCCATTGCCTTCTTGCCTGCATGACTTCTGCTAAGTAGTCCAAGTTTAGTCTTATTGACTCCCCTTTGTAGATGATTTTTTGTTTATCCCTAACTGCTCTTAAAATTCTCTCTTCGTATTTGGTTTTCTTAAGTTTGATCATAATATGCTTTGGTGACTTTCTTTTGGGATCTGCCTCGTGTGGGGTTCAACGAGCATCTTGGATAGATGTCTTCTCATCTTTCATGGTATCAGGGAAGTTTTCTGCTAACAAATCTTCAACAATTCTCTTCGTATTTTGTTATCTCCCTCCCCGCCCCAAATCACTGGTAGGTTATTCCTCTTCACAGAGTCCCACATAATTCTTAGGTTTTCTTCATTTTTTTAATTCTTTTAACTGATTTTTCCTCAAATAAGTTGGTGTCAAGTGCTTTATTGTCAATCTGACTGATTCTGACTTCCACTGACTCAATTTTGCTCCTATGACTTTCTGTTGAGTTGTCTAATTCTGAAATTTTATTGTTAATCTCCTGGATTTCTGTTTGTTGTCTCTCTGTGGATTCTTTCAGCCTGTTAAATTTGTCATTATCCTCTTCTATAGTCTTCTTAAGTTCCGCTATTGCTTCACCTGTGCGTTCATTGGTTCGTTCTTCACTTTGCCTGATCTTCTTCCTGATCTCTTGAAGAGTTCTGTATATTAATCTTTTGTGTTCTACTTCCAGTAATTCCAGGAAGTTCTCTTCATCTGGAAAATTTCTTGATTCTTTGTTTTGGGAGCTTGCTGAAGCCGTAGTTTTCTGCCTTTATGTGATTTGATATTGACTGTTGTATCTGAGCCATCAATATGTTATTATATTTATTTATTTTATGTTTGTTTACTGTGCCCTAGCTTCTTGTTTTGTTTTGTTTTGTTTTGTTTTGATATACCCAAGAAGTCTGCTCATGTGAGCTAGTTTAATTATTGGCACCTTTGAAGCTCTAACACTCTGTCACCAGGTGGTTAGATCTGTTACAAGGTATGCAAGCCCAGGAGACCACTTACTTTTCTTGTACGGATTCAACTCAGGTGTCCAGGTAGTCAGTCACCAAGTGTGTGATGCAAGCTCTCACCTACAGTCATAGACAGGCAGGGGTGATTGGTGTAGGCACAGGTATCTGGCTACAGTAGGGGGTCATGTGTTAACAAGGCAGGGGGCTGACAGCTGCCCCTGAGTATCTGGGAAGAAAGTGTGCCCCTGTTCCCCAAAGCGCATACACATAGTCTTGCAGTTGGACTATGGGCACCCAGTGCTGCTGGCTGTAAGGATTGGGAGGCATCGCTTATTCTTGAACCCCTGTCATGGGTTGCTAGGTGGCATGGGTGGAAACACCAGTACTCAACCCCTTCATGTGGGTAGGTGAGGACCCTACTTAATAGGCATAGCAGGGTCAAATGTCATGAATATGCCACTCCACTATATAGCTGATGTAGTTGAAGTTAGGTTTCAAGTATATACCCTGTTGTACTGTGCTAATGAGGGTCTAAAGTGTTAAAATGGGCCCACACAGGTCTATGCAGGGGTGAAAGGCATTCAAAGTCTGTGGACCCCTTATGCCTGTGCCTAGGCAAAGGAGCTGTGCCTGCCCTGAGTTCTGCATTTAGGGGAGCTGGCAGATTTTGTTAATTTATTCCCTCTCCAAGGCCAGGAGAATAGCTCCAGGCACATGATGGGTCCTGCTCCCAGCCCAGGGGACACGGCAATCTCTGAAGCCACCCCAGGACCTAGTGCAGAACTAGAAGGGAGCAGGAAAATATGAGAGAAGTTTTTCCCAAAGGGGTGTTTTTTGATCTGCACAGTAGGTTAGAAACATGTACTTATCTTTTGCCAATTGAGCTCTGCTTTTCACTGGTTCTGGAGCCTTGAGTAGACTCTCCGCAGTTTGGTCTCTCCCGATGTGAAAAACATGTCCCAAATGTCACTGCTTGCCTCACCACTTGTACCAGCCAATCTGCCTGTAGTGTGCCGGTTCCCACCGGATCAGGTTTTGCAACTCCTTACTGCTTCTGAACCATCTCTCCCTCCCCCGCCACTCAGTCTAATTCCTCAACTTTGCCTTTGAGGATCAGAGGTCCTAGATTGTCATATATAATTGATTCCATTTTGGGGTCTTTGTTGTAAGAGGGACCAAAGAAAGCATCTAACTTCTCTGCCATCTTGACCCACCTCTATCTAGCAAATTCAACCTTAAAAAATAAGAACCTGAGCTTAACCTTGTAGGCAGATCATACAAGTTCATAGTAAAGAATTCATTTCAAATGCATCTGTGTCCCAAATCAGAGGTGAAGTATTAGCTATCTGACCTTGAGCCCTGTTTTTACTTTCTGAACCCTAGAATGTCTAGTTGTAGGGGAAGACACTGCTGGTTGTTGCTGTTGTTCTGTGCTGTCGAGTCATTTCTGACTCATAGTGACCCTATAGAACAGAGTAGAACTGCCTCACAGTGTTTCCTGGGTTTTTATAGTTACAGAAGCAGGTTGCCAGGTCTTTTCTCATGGAGCTGCTGGTAAGTTTGAACTGCTGACTTTTCAGTTAGCTGCCAAATATTTACTCACAGCGCCACCAGGGCTCCTTCACTGCTGGTAGGGACATAAGATGTGTGCTGTATATATGAAATGGACATAAAATATTTCTATTTTTTATTGAGACATTTTAATAAAAACAATATCCTGTCTCTTCTGCAAGTATCTCTATCTATATATGCATATATATATATATACATATTTAAATTACAGATTCAAAAGTTCAAAAAGAGCTACAGCATATTTCAATGTGATGAGAAATATTTTATTCACAGACTCAGATGCTTTTCACTAGGATATCCTATCTGTAATTTAACAGAGTGAAGAAACAGTAAATTTAATCTGAGATTTCTCAGATGCTGGTCTCATTTAAAATTAGAAGTGTTATCAGCTCATTCAAGTGTCTTGACAATAAAATTGTCAGTAATCCAAAGTGATTTCAAGATTTACTTCCTTGTCCAGATTATTAAGAATGAAATGAATATTCTTTTCTGAACAACATTGGCCAATATTATTCTAAAGGCTATTTCTGAAGGTTTTCAAGTGAGCAAAAAAAGTCTTTTTCCAATCGTCCTGAAGGTCTTTCCAGTTAATTCTATATCTGAGTTTCCTTGCCAACAGAAGGTTGGTACTCAAATATTTCTTGCATATAGGTGACTTTACCCGCCTCCCTTACCCCAAGAATCTAGTTGTATCTGTTGATTAACCTGGAGCTGAAATGCAGAGGAAAAAATAAACTTACACATTGTCTTTCTAACTCTTTTCTAAAGCCTATAAGGCAGTGGGAGACAAAAGAACCCAATGTCATTCTTAATAATCTGGACAAGGAAGTAAATCTTGAAATCACTTTGGATTACTGACAATTTTATTGTCAAGACACTTGAATGAGCTGGTAACACTTCTAATTTTAAATGAGACCAGCATCTGAGAAATCTCAGATTAAATTTACTGTTTCTTCACTCTGTTAAATTACAGATAGGATATCCTAGTGAAAAGCATCTGAGTCTGTGAATAAAATATTTCTCATCACATTGAAATATGCTGTAGCTCTTTTTAAACTTTTGAATCTGTAATTTAAATATATATATATATATACGCATATATAGATAGAGATACTTGCAGAAGAGACAGGATATTGTTTTTACTAAAATGTCTCAATAAAAAATAGAAATATTTTATGTCCATACCAAAAACCAAACCCATCGTTGAGTCGATTCCAACTCATAGAGACCCTACAGGGCAGAGTATAACTGCTCCATAGGGTTCCCAAGAAGCGGCTGGTGGATTCGAGCTGCTAGCCTTTTGGTCAGCAGGCGAGCTCTTAACCACTGCACCACCAGGGCCCCCAACAAGACCACAGGAGGACATGTTTTATAAAGGATGGAAGACATGACACAGGACGCTGAATTCCACAAGTGAAACTGAGCATCAGAGGAGAGCCCATCCACTCCCAGCTACACTTTGTGTGCTTCAGGATAAAAAGGTTTTGGATACAGAGGAGGGTTTGCCACAAAGAAAATGAAGCTTTAGCTTCAAGGACCCTCAGTGTGCTAAGAAAGTGTCTGGGGAAGTATTCACATGCTCATAAATTTTCAGAAATTTAGAGAACATAAGATTTTTAACCCCAAACACTTAAGACTGCCAACTCCTTCCAATTGAAACTCTTCTATGGTGTTGGCGTGGTTGTGGGCACATTTGGGATCCAGTAAAGTGTCAGTTTCGTTGAGGACACCTTTATGTTGAGTTTAGTGAGATATATTTTCTGTAGTTCTCAGTTGCTAGTGTGTGTGGTTTGGTTATTGTCAGCTGTCCTGGAATAGATTTCCAGGAACAAGCTGCTGCCACCTGTGTAGACACACCCATATCCTGACACAAAGAGACAAGTCCAAAGGTCAGACCACAATGTGAGCAAATTCTACAGCACCTGGAACTAGGAGCATGTGGAGTGCATAAAGAAGCAGCAAGGTGTGAAATGTACAGAGCCGGAAGCTAGGCTATGGAAAGTTTTCTAATCAAACGAATTCAAATGGTAAGCAGAGAACTTGAGCTCCATCGTTGCCTAGTCAAAAAGGAATCGATCCAATAAATCAGTATACACAATTACAAATGCACTGTAGATATTTTACTAAATTTCACAATCCTAAAAAACTGACCTGACAGTTTCAATAATAAGTGGTGCAACTGAAAGAAACGTTTTCTAAACTATCAATAATAAACTTTGGATGTGTTATCAGGAGGAATCAGTCCCTGGAGAAGAACATCATGCTTGATAAAGTAGAGGATCAGCGAAAAAGGGGAGGACCTTCAATGAGATGGACTGACACAGTGGCTCCACAATGGGCTTAAGCATAATAACGATTGTGAGGATGGCTCAGGACTGGGCAGTGTTTCCTTGTGTTGTACACAGGGTCGGTATAAGTTGGAACTGACTCAATGGCACCTAACACCAACAACATCAATGATAAAAATAAATTTTAAACAGCCATGCCAAAGGAAGGCCTGAATAATCTTTCTATACTTTACAGTAAGTATTATGAAATATTTCTCATATGAAGAGGTCTGCAAAGAATATGCAGCCAAGACATGTAGAAAAAAAGCATTGTAGTAGTGTGGGGATTTTGTGACGTTCTTGGTATTAGTCAATTTTCTGAAATGTATTGTGCTTTAGTCTGATTCTATATCGTCTCTTTCATAACCAAGTTTTTGTTTTCATAATTTTGTATTCTTATCCTTAAAGGGTTTACACAAAATTGTACAAGCTTCAGGCTCCATAGAGCCTGGATCTGTGCCTCACTGAGAGATTAATAACCATCTTCCCTCATTTGTACCAGAATCAGGATGCTGAATAGGGCTTTTCCAGTAATCTTGAGGTTAAGGTCAAATCAAACAACCAAGCCTGTTGCCATCCAGTTGACTCTGACTCATAGTGAGCCTATAGGGCAAAGTAGTACTGGTGGATTCGAACTTCCAACCTTTTGTTTAGCAGCTGTAACTTGCTAGAGCTCTTAACCGCTGCCCTACCAGAGCTCCAAAGTTAAGGTCAGTAGATTCTAAACGTCACACGCACTCTAGAGAGAGCCCACAGACATATCTCCATAGAACCTACTAAGGGTTCTATCTACCACCCCAAACATCACACACCCTATGCAACATTCCATCCTTACCTAATAGAAGACTAAAAAATTCAAGGACAGTGCATAAGAATAAAACCAAACCAAAAAACCCATTGCTGTTGAGTCAATTCCAACACATAGTAAGTGACCCTATACAACAGAGTAGAACTGCCCCATAGAGTCTCCAAGGAGTGGCTGGTGTATTCGAACTGCTGACCTTTTGGTCAGCACTTGTAGCTGTTAACCACTATGCCACCAGGGTTTCTGTGCATAAAAATAAAGAGTCATTAGTCTGAGGAAAGAATGCTATGGGTGTGCTCTTTTCTTTCTGGATAGGTCCATCTTCCCCACCCCTCTCTGCCCTGAATGTACTTCATCAATGGGCTCTCTTGTCCTCTGGCTTTGCTTGTGTTCCACTCTTGAGCAGAATGGGCAGGGGATGGAAGGGAGGAAGGAGAGCTGTGCTATTGCCAAGAGCCGGCTGCATCTCTCAGTTGAAGGACACAGCTCTGTTGGGTGACTCTCTTCTCACACCTGTCTCCAGTTCCAGTAACCACTCTCTTCCCTAGCCTTTCAGTCTTAAAAACCTGTGGCTGTGGAGTCAATTCCGACTCATAGCGACTTTATAGATCAGAGCAGAACTGCCCCCATAGGGTTTCCAAGGAACGGCTGGTGGATTTGAACTGCTCACCTTTTGGTTAGCAGCCATAGCACTTAACCACCGCATTACCAGGGCTCCTTTCAGTCTTAGGGATAGTAATATACTACTCTGATGAGAGTCCTGGGGTATTTATTGCATCATCCCTTTTGATTTCCCTATACCCTCCCATGTCTTTTTAAATAGTCTCTTTTTAAAACTTAAACTTCTCCTCATTTGGACCCATTTTGAAGGTGACATCTGTTTCTTATTGACACCCAAATTAAAAACTAAAACCATATGAGAAGGCCTTCCAGAAAACCACTCCAAAAAATTGATATGTCAACTAAAAAGAGAAACAAGGCTCTCAAACACCTTTGAACTTCTGCTTATGCTGATCTGCACACTATGCTGTGGGGTCTCCTGTCAGAGGAAGGAGCTGAGGGGGCTCAGGAGAGATCCGTTAGGAACACATACTCTGGGTTCAGGCACTGAAAGTCCCTCGCAGAGCCCCCTAAGAATACACCTGCGCCCACATGAGAGGGCCCCCATTTGAGCCCGTGTCACACACTGCAGCAACTCAGGACCCTGAGAGCCAATCAAGAAATAATTGCTTGTTACCACATGCTTGTTTACACAAAAGACATTTCTCTCTCTTCTTCCCTTTTTCTCACCTCCAACATCCTGGAGATTTCAGAGGATTTAAGAGTAGAGTTGCCAGATAAAACAAAGAATGCCATGTTAAATTTCAATTTCAGATAAAAAATGAAAAGAAAATTTAGTATATGTCCCATGCAATATTTGGGATAAGCGCACACTAAAAAAAAAAAATTTACTGTTTATCTGAAATTGAAACTTAACTGGGGATCTTGCATTTTTTGTTTAGTTTTCTATTTTGTATTTTTGGGTAAATATTACTAAGAGGAAAGAGATATGGTCTCAGGATTAGAACCTTACCCACCTTATCCCCAAACACAGCCCAAGGCTGATCAGTGAGAAAGAAGTAAAGAGATGGGTGTTAAATCAGAAATAAGATTGAAGTTCTAAACTCTTCTAGACTATACGCAACTCTTTTCCTGTTGAAAATGACAGGGAAGTTCTGGGGTCTGCCAGGAATATCATTAGAACAGGAGCATGATTGATAAGAGTGACAGAAACTAAAAGGAAATGTTTTTGTGTCCTCACCAACTTCAGATTTGTTCAATAAGACAAGAAAATGTTTAGAACTTGAGAAAATACCTAAATCCAAGCCAAGAGCATCATTAATTCTAATGTGAGGCATATGTACATACTAACAATTACCATTCCTAGAAGTAGGTACAATGGGTTTTGAGAATAATGACTATGACATACCTTGAGGGCAGATGCAACAGTTTTGATGTGGATTCTCAGAGATCAGTGCAGTTTTGGGAAATATCAAACAGATGAGATGGTACTAAAAATGAGGGCTCACCAGTCTCTCCTTAAAGCTGCTGTGCAGACTTAAAGCGCATGGCTGCATGTTCAAGTGGGAATAGCATAAATGCCGCCTTGATAGAGCTCGCTGAGGATACGGATTCCTCTGCAATCTCCAGGGAGCTCTTGTGAAAGGATGTGTAGGAAGTGATGCTTAAATGCTACCTCAGACACTGATTTTTCTCAAAAGATCAAGCCTCGTCCTAAAGAAAGGAGAAAAAACTGTGTATAAGTGGACCAAGTCTTTCAACCTGAAATTCCTTCTAAAATATTGGAAACATGTCATCAGAGAAACAAGCTCACTTCGTGGATGTTTTGTAGAAGCCTGGAAGGCACAAAAACTCAGGGAATTCTGAGCCTGTCTCAAGGGAAACACCTTTTGAGCTCTAGTTTAATAAGTCATTGAGGATAGATCATTAAGATGATAGGGGATTAGCAAGTACCTGTTGTGGAAAAGAAAGACTCTTTTCCTTTGTGGCCTGGAAAATATCACGTGGTGAAAATGGCTTCACAAGGAAGGGCTGAAAGAAAGATCAGGAGAGAGCTGAAGGAATTAAAGTGTTTAAAGATACATCAGAAGGCAAGGAAAAGAAACTCTCCACCTGCATACTGTGGTTAGAATCCTTCCTCCAGAAAGATGTTCAGAAAGTCGTGAAAGGTAGAAACAATGGAAACAGGGTTAAATTGGCAACCGTCATACCTGTGGCTACAGTCAATGTTCTTCAAGGCAGGCACAAACTTGAAGAATAAAAAGAGAAGCCTACAGTTCTAAAGTTAATGGAGCTAATTTAGGAAAAGGAGAGGGAGGTCACTTAAGATAGAAAGAGGAAAGAAGGCAAGCCATTTACAGTTGTGAAGATTCTGGCAAGACTTTAAGTAGAAGAGATGACTATCCCTTGGGACATTGTCCATGTGATGACTTCAAAGGCTTGAGATTCAATAAAACAGAAAGACCCACCCCACTTCCTTGAGTGAGTATTCAGGTATCAGATACCAACTAGGTAGCTCTTCTCATGAACTGACATACCAAACCTGTTGCCATTGAGTCTATTCCCACCCATAGTAACCCTATATAGGACAGAGTAGAACTGCCTCATAGTTTCCAAGGAACAGCTGGTAGATTTGAGCTGCCGACCTTTTGACATTAATTTTTTCAAAATGTAAAACATAATTATAGAATGCCTAACTTGTTGTAGGGAAAAAGACACAGTGTCCTTGATAAGGTGCTCAGAGAAGCAACATTTAAGGTGAGAAGGAACTGGCCTTGCAAATATAAGAAAGGAAGAACAACCCAGGCTAAATGGTATATCTAGATGAGAAGGAACTGTGCATAAGTGAGGTCCTGAATAGAAGTCCATTTAGCTGGAGCACAGTGAGAGAGAAAGTGGCTCAAAAAGAGGTAGGTAGGTATGCTGCTGTAAATTGAATGAAAAAAAAAAAAAAAGAATGACTGCATATCTGATGACTGAATGATGATTGCACTCCACTCATCAGGCAGATGAGTAAACAAAGTATCCTCTAGGTACACAGTGAGTGGTGGTAGTTTTACAGAGGAAAGCAAAGCAAAATAAAGCTCTACTGCCTACAGAAAGAATAGAATTTAAAGTCTCAGGGAAACAACATGAATGTGCAGAGTAGATAATACAGAGCTCCGTGGTCAAAAGGCCCATGAGGCTACAGGTGGTAAGACAGTCACACTTCTCCTCATGCTCCAAGAAAGCTAATGAAGCAGAGATTACCTTCCTATGATTCCCACATTTGGAGAGCATCACTAGAAAGAAAAGTACTTTCTATGAAAAAAGCAAGAAGACCGTCGATCAAGAAAATTGCTGAGGATTTAATACAAATATTGCTCAAGACAAGTGCTGAGGATGTTAATACAAATAAGCAAAAAATGTGTTCCTGAGCATTAGAATGAATGTCGTTTGTGTTGCTTTTATAAAAAGTGTAGTATTTTGCTATAAAAATTGTCTTTGTCTTGCTTTTTTGTTCCCTTACTAATATCTCATGGATATCAATATTGTTAATAGCTACATAATAGTCTATAGTTTGGATAGTAGCCTTACCATTCTTTCTTCAACTTTTCCCTATGAATGTGTATTTCAGTTTGTTTGCAGTTTTTGTTACAGAATGCAATACTTCATGAATCCTTTTATATATACCCTTGTATATTTATGGTTTTGTGTATTTAAGATAGATTTCTACAAGTATGCTGCTATACTTTTCCAAAGGGAATTATGGTCTTAATTTTAGTAGATATTGTCAGATTAAACCCCAAAACCAATGTGGCATAGGGGTTAAGAGCTACAGCTGCTAACTAAAAGGCCGGCAGTACAAACCCACCAGGCGCTTCTTGGAAACCCTATGGGGGCAGTTCTACTCTGTCCTATAGGGTTGCTATCTTCTAAAGATACTAATTTTTTTTTTTCTAAGAGTCTTCTAAGATTTTATGATCTTATGCGTGAAAAGGGAATATCATTGATCTGATTTTAATTTCTTTCAGATCGAGCATCTTTTCACACATTTATTTTCCATTTGCATTTCTGTGTATAGCCTGTTTTTGTCCTAAGTAGTTTTTCTTTCACTGCTTTATTAACTTGTAGTTTTTGGTTTTTAGAGATATTTACACTTATTCTTTTGCAAATACCTGTGTTGCAAATATTTTCTCCCAAATGATTTTTTAATATTTTAAGGATTTATGATGTCTGTTACAAATATTTTTGCTAATTCTCAAATTTATCATTTTTTACCACTTCCAAGTTAACATTATAACTTTCATTGACAGAAAAAAATACCAATTAAGCATATCACATTGGCCCTGCTAGTTTTTCATTCCTTTCTTACCTCACTAACTTCAATACTAAAAATACTTCAAAACCTTTAAGTTTAAATACCAAACGCCTTAATATTATAGTTTATTGTGCATTTTTTTTCAGAATACAGTGGTTCTGTTTAAAATATTGGTAAATAATTTTTTTTTAATTGCATATGTCAGCAGAGTTTGAATTTATGGACTATATTTTCACTTCATTGTTGATAGTTGTCATTTGCTGAATGTTATGATAGCCTTATTAGAAAACCTCCTCCCTAGACCTTTCAAAATGTTCTGTTATTGTAAACACAAAATGTTGCACCTGAAATGTAAGAGGAAAGAAAGAAAAGGAAGGAAGGAGGGAGAAAGGATGGGAGGAAAGGAAAGAAGGAAAGGTGGAAGGGAGGGAAGAAAGGAAGAGGCAGGGAGGAAAGGAAGAGAGAGGGAGGGAGGGAGGAAGGAAGAAAGAAGTTTGTGTGTGTGTGTGCTTGTCTATAAACAAATGACAAGTGGAGAGATAGATTACTAGCCTCGAAGTCAAGTATATTAGGAGGCAGAGAGAGATGATACCATCCACAACTTAATATTTGACATTTCAGCTTAGTGTAAAATTTTGTCATATTCTCTGTTATGAATCTTTCTAAATCTCTCTTTTCCCCTTTTATGGTAATACAGAGGTGACAATAAATACAGCTAATATTTTTCCATTAAAATCCAAAATAAGTGCAGAAGATATATTTTATAAGAAGACCTTCATTACTAGCAAGGAGCAACATTTACAAGCAAATTGATGAGATGTTCCTCAAGATAATCACACATTAATTCTGGCATCTCACAAGTGTAAAAGTTACCCGGTTGCCAAGGGCCCTGACTGAATCAAGTGGCTAAGAGGGTATTTACAAATCTGAATGACATTATATGAAAAATATAAAAATATCATAATTCTGGAAACCTTTATACTTTTTATTCCATTCAATTGAATATTCTCATTTAGTGATCAGTTTTTCTCTATTCAATAGCTACTCGCTGTCCATTAGTAGATAATAATTATACAAAAGAGTCAACAGGAAAACAATGAATTATAAAATTACCTCCCAATTTTCAAGATATTAGTAGTCAACACTTTGTCATGTATATTATGGAGAGGGAACATTTTCAAATTATTTGAATGTATTAGTCGATTGATTTCTCACAGCAAGCCTTGATGTAAGGACATTTATTATCCCTATTCCACAGATAAAAAACTGGGGCCTAAATAGGTTAAATTACATGCTTTAAGTCACAAAGCAAGTAAGTTGCAGACCTGGCATTTAATACCAGGAAATCTGAGTCTAAAAAATATAATCTTCACCCTTATGTTATAGTGTCTCACAGTGAGAACACAGACAAAAGTAAGAGCGTTAGCTTTTTCCAAAATATCATCAGTACTTTATTAAATAGTTTGTAACATCGGTCTATTACAGTGTCTGGGTTAATATTAAAAGATCCGTGCACTAACTTTATAATACATAGATTATACTGCATTTAAAGATATTGTTATAAATATGTATTTTGGGAGTTCTGATTCCAGTAGTAACAGATCAGGTAACGGAGATTAATTTCTCTACTAAAAACAACCAGAAATTTTGGACTAAATTTAAAAAAAAAAAAAATCAGTTTGAAGACTTCAAAGAACTAAAAAAGCAGGCATTAATTTCAGGGCCAAGATCTGGGGAAAAAAGTTAGTAAAGTGGCTAAGAAAGCTATTTTTAGATCCAAACATCATTATATGAGAGATTCAGAATTAATATAGTTCTGAAAATCTTTTACACCATTACACCATCCCATGTTGTTCAGCTGAATAGAACAGGAGAGATGAACCTGGCATATGGACCCTCTTTTTTCCCAGGAAAATCCACTGATTTCAGATTTAACATCTAAGAGGCTGTTTCAGTTTCCTAAGGCTGCCATAACAAAACATAACAATTAGATGGGTTACAATGACAGAAAGTTACTGTTTCACAGTTCTGGAGACAGAGAATCTGAGATGATAGCACCTGCTATGTAAATTCCTTCTGATGCTTTCAGGAAAATCTGTTTCATACTTCTTTTCTAGCTTCTGGTATCTGCAAGAGTTCCTTGGCTTACAGCTACAGCATCACATAGCATTCTTCCTCTATCCCCCTGTCCCTGTGTATCTTTTCTTCTTTTATAAGGACACCAGTCACATAGGATCATAGCCCACCCTACTTCAGTATGACTTAATGTTAACCTAATTCATAACATATTCAAAGATCCTATTTCTAAACAAGGTCACATTCATAGATACGTGGGCTAGAGCTTTAACGTATATTTTTGTGAGACATAATTTAATCCATAACAGAGACCTAGCGGCTGAGAGGAACATTTGATGTCCTTGTGAGGTAAGAGGGAAAAGTTTTAGAATCTAGGGGCCTGCTAAACCTCCCATGCTTTGAATTGGGAACCTAAAGGCAACTGCTTAGACATAAGAGGTAAATAAAGTAAAATCACACAGGGTGAAGCCTACTTTCAAAACACATAAGTATATAAAAGTTATTAAGTATTGCTAGAATTCCTATCCACCTAATAGAAGCTGAGGTAAATCTTCTCTGAATGGAGATAATTGTATCCTAAGCCTCAAATAATTCCTACAAAATTTCATATCTAATATCTAACACTCAATCACAAATAAATAGGCATATAGGAAGACAAGTTAACCTGATTAAAAACAAGGTAAACAATAAGTAACAGAAACAGAGCTTCGAAGAATCCAGATAAGTGAAAGAGACTTTAAAATTAACATACTGCCTAAGAAAAAGGCACAGTTGGTTAAGAGATCTGCCACTAACCAAAAGGTCAGCAGGCCAAATCCACCAGATGCTCCTTGGAAACCCAATGGGGCAGTTCTACTCTGACCTGTAGGGTCACTGGGAGTTGGAAATTGACTTGATGGCAATGAGTTTTTGTTTTCTGGGTTGAAGAAAATAAAAGACAAGATTAAGAAACTTGACAGAAAACTAGAAACTACAAAAAAGAACCAATGGAAATTCTAACTGAAAAGTACAAGAATCAAATTTAAAAACTTGACGAACAGATTAAATAGAAAACTAGACACAGTGAAAAAAGAACAACTAAAGTAAAAGATAGATGGCAATAACATAAGCAACCTGAAGCATGGAGAGACAAATGAAAATACAAAAGACAACATGAAAGATTTAAGGGACTCAGTGAAGAGATGAAAAAGTTTATTATATATGTAATTTGACAGGAGAAAGGTAACATGGCAGAAGTAATATATAAAGAGATCATAGCTGAGAATTTTCTCAAGTTGTTACATGCATACATTGGGATACTATAAAGTAATAAAAATGAATCACTTCCAGATAAGAGGCTAAATGGGCAGCTTTTACATACAGAGATTTACATAAGTGGAAAAGTGTACCTTGCTCATGAATAAGAAGACTCAACATTGTGAAAATGTCTATCATATCCAACTGATATACAGATAAAATGCAGTCCCAATTCAAGTTCCAATGATATTTTTTAACGAGATGGAGAAACAAATCACCAACTTCATATGGAAAGGGAAGAAGCCCCGGGTAAGTAAGGCACTGCTGAAGAAGAAGAACAAAGTGGGAGGCCTCACAATATCTGATTTTAGAAACTATTACACTGCCACAGTGGTCAAAACAGCCTGGTACCGGTACAACAACAGGTATATAGGCCAATGAAACAGAATTGAGAATCCAGAAGTAAAGTCATCCACCTATGAGCAACTAATATTTGACAAAGGCCCCAAATCCATTATTTGGAGAAAAGACAGTCTCTTTAACAAATGATGCTGGCATAACTGGATATCTATCTGCAAAAAAAAAAAAAAAAACTGAAACAAGATCTATATCTAACACCACACACAAAAAGTAATTCAAAATGGATCAAATACCTAAACATGAATTCTAAAACAAAAAAGATCACAGAAGAAAAATTAGGGACAACGCTAGGAGCCCTAATATGTGGCATAAACAGAATATAAACCATAACTAACAATGAACAAACACCAGAAGAGAAACTAGATAACTGGGAGCTTCTAAAAATCAAACACTTAGGCTCATCAAAAGACTTCACCAAAAAAGGAGAAAAACAACCTATGGACTGGGGAAAAAATTCTGGGGTACAACATATTCGATTAGTCTAATCTCTAAAATCTACAAGATACTGCAAAACCTCAACAACAAAAAGACAAATAACCCAATTAAAAAATGGGCAAAGGATATGAACAGACACTTCACCAAGGAAGACATTTAGGTGGCTAACAGATACATGAGGAAATGCTCACAATCATTAGCTATTAAAGAAATGCAAATCCAAACTACAATGAGATATCATCTCACCCCAACAAGGCTAGCACTAACCCCAAAAAACACAAAATAATAAATGTTGGAGAGGTTGTGGAGAGACTGGAACACTTATACACTGCTGGTGGGAATGTAAAATGGTACGACCACTTTGGAAATCAATTTGGTGCTTCCTTAAAAAGCTAGAAATAGAAGTACCATAGGATCCAGCAATCCCGCTTATTGGAATATATTCTCGAGAAATAAGAGCCATCACAGGAATAGATATATGAACACCCATGTTCACTGCAGCACTGTTCACAATAGTAAAAACATGGAAACAACCTAGATGCCCATCAACAGAAGAACGGATAAACAAATTGTGGTACATACACACGATAAAATACTAGGCAACGATAAAGAACAATGATGAATCCAAGAAACATCTTACAACATGGATGAATCTGGAAGGCATTATGCTGAGTGAAATTAGTCAGTCGCAAAAGGACAAATATTGTATAAGAGCACTATTATAAGAACTCAAGAAGAGGTTTAAACACAAAAGAAAACATTCTTTGATGGTTACAAGGGTGGGGAGGGAGGTGGAAAGGGGAATTCACCAACTAGATAGTAGACAAGAATCATCTTAGGTGTAAAGAAGGACAACACACAATACCGGGGAAGCCAGCACCACTGGACTAAACCAAAAGCCAAGAAGTTTCCAAACACTTTGAGGGACAGAGTAGCAGGGGCTGGGTCTGGGGACCATGGTTTCGGGGGACATCTAAGTCAATTGGCATAACAAAGTTTATTAAGAAAATGTTCTGTATCCCACTTGGTAAGTGGCATCTGGGGTCTTAACAGCTAGTGAGTGGCCATTTAAGATGCACAAATTGGTCCCAACCCATCTGGAGCAAAGGAAAATGAATAACACCAGAGACACAGGGAAAATATTGGCCCAAGAGACAGAAGGGCCATATAAACCAGAGATTCCATCAGCCTGAGACCAGAAGAACTAGATGGTGCCCAGCTACCACCAGTGATGGCCCTGATAGGGAACACAACAGAGAGTGCCTGATGGAGCAGGAGAAAAGTATGCTGTAGAACTCAAATTCTAGTAAAAAGAACAGACTTAGTGGTCTGACTGAGACTAGAAGAACTCTTGAAGTCATGGCCCCGAGAAGCTCCATTAACCCAGAATTGAAACTATTTCCGAAGCCCACTCTTCCGACAAAGATTAAAAAAACCCATTGCCATCGAGTCGATTCTGACTCATAGCGACCCTATAGGACAGGATAGAACTGCCCCATAGAGTTTCCAAGGAGCGCCTGGCGTATTTGAACTGCCGACCTTTTGGTTATCAGCCATAGCACTTAACCACTATACCACCAAGACTGGACTATAAAACATAAAATAATACTCATGAAGAGCGTGCTTCTTAGTTCTAGCAGATACATGAGACTAAATGGATGGTTCATTTCTGGAGGCAGGATGAGAAGGCAGAAAGGGATAGGAGCTGGTTGGATGGACATGGGAGACTCAGGGTGGAAAGGGGAGGGTGTGCTGGCACATTCATTACAAGGATTGCAACTAGCGTCACATAACAGTATGTGTGTAAGTTTTTGTATGAGAAATTAACTCGAGCTGTAAAATTTCACCTAAAACACAATTTAAAAAAAATTAAAACAAAGCAAAGAAATAATTACAATGATACTATGGGGGATAAAAACATGACTTTCAGAAACGAAGAGAAGTTAATGATTTGAATATGGCTGTCAAATTGAGAATTACATTTTATGGTTTACATTTTAAATACGCAACAATTAGTAAGACTACAGATCTTTCCAATTTACTTTTCATGTTTCCTGTAATTTAGGATTTACATAATGGAAAAAAATGATATAATAGGCCTTACTTCAGAAAAAAAAAACAAAACAAAACTCTGTTATAGTACTTACAGCTGCCAAACCCGGGAAAGGTGGGTCCTAGTCCAGCACGCTCAGACTTGACAATAATCTGGACGCCGGTCTTTGAGAAAGAGAAAGTAACATTATTGCGAGGCACTGAGCAAGGAGCTCGGAGGAAATTCCTCAGATCCAAGGGCTTATATGATATTTAGGCAGCAAGATGGTGGCTGTGCAGGCATACTAAAAGGGGAGGGAAAATTCTAGAAGGAAGATATTGAAGGAATTATGGCAGCCAGGAAATAGGAAGCGATGTGGTTCTTGTCGGACCTCTCACTTCGGAATGGGGTTGGGATGATCATTTTCCTTCTGATGAGTTCCACCTGTTGCTGTGTCTGCTCCTGAGGTTAATTAGCAGTCACATCTGGCCCTTCTGCGCCTGCAGGGTGGGCAAAATCTGGCCTGCACTAGTTTAAGTACTAATGGAAATTTACTGGCATTTGTAGGGTCAGGTTTCACTTATACAATTTTGCCTCTATTTTCCATTTTTCTGATTTCTAAAATGGTCAGAATATATCAGTACAGAAAGCTTCATATGAATTTCTTTACTTTTATCAGAACTTTGGCTTGCTTCTATATACTAAGAAATACTGAAGAAAATTCCTAGCCACATGTTCATTCTAGTTTGGGTCTAAGCCTGCAATAACAGGAGGTACCCATGTTAAATTACCTGAGCAAGTCTTGACCATGCAACAGCAAATCTTGATTGTTTGCTGACGTGAAATTACTGTTGAACAATAATCTTTGTGATAAGATCCGTGACCTTAAACCACATTTTAAAGGGAATGGGAGAAAGTATACATAATCAAAAATGGTGGAAACTATTTAATGATTTCACCAGGAAAGTATCATCATGACAAGCATAAAGCAAAGGTGTGAAATTATCTTCTCATTATCAGGTACGAACGCTAAAATTGAGGGGTCATTTCTTTGTTTAGCAAACTCCTGGGGCCAAGAAAAGTAATTATTTACAACTGAAACTGTAAAACCTATGTGGCTAATCTAAAACATGTATTATTACTCTGAGGCTTGCCAAGAGAGGTCTGAAAAGATATTTCTTCAGTCAAGTTTAAGAAAAACAATACCTATCAAGTTCAATAATAAATGAATGTTTGAAAACCCCAAGAGGAATATTATAAGAACTTACGTCTACACCTCTGTATCCTTTTTAAAATTTCTTTTCATGTAATTTTATCCATTTAAAGGAGGACAATTTGAAGAAGAATAACCAAATTTACATGCACCCCACCGTAAGATTTTTTCATGTAAATAAATCCATGCATTAGAAGGTACAGAGATAGCCATTTATATGTCTATCATTGGGGGTATCTCATCATCCTAAAACTCCCTGTTCGTTTCTTCATTCTCCGGTGCACTATAAGCACTCCGTGGGCAGGAATAATGTCCTATTTATATCCTCAGGTCATTACACAATACAGTGCTCAATAAGCACTTGAACTAAACTGAGCTTAAAGTAGTCTTATTCCTACAATATCCCCAAATTAAATTATAAAAAGACACCTTAACACTAGCTCCCCACTTGTGTTATTTAAAACGAAAAGGAGTAGAATAAGAACTGTGGCAGAGCCTGTTATTAATCTCTCAAAATCAATTCTCTCCTTCTTAGCAATAGAACTCCAATTTTTATCTGCATACTTGCCACCCAGAAAAAAGACATTTCCCTGCCTCCCTCGCTGCTTAGTGTGGTCATGTGATTACGTTCTAGCAAAGAATGCCTTCAAAAGGAGGAGACAAATGGGTGTTTTTTGCCCTCCCTTATTTTTCCTCTTGCATTCATTCAGGAACCCTCCACCCACCAAAAAAAAAAAAAAAAAATTGTTACTCTTGGGTCAATTCCAACTCATAGAGACCCTATAGCACAGAGTAGAACTGCCCCATAGGGTTTCCAATGACCGACTGGTAGATTTGAACTGCTGACCTTTTGGTTAGCAGCCAAACTTGTAACCACTGTGCCACAAGGGTTTCCAAGATCCAGCATAATAGCTAGAGCTCTAGGATTCATGTTGGTCATGGAAGAAACCATATGCTGAGGTTTCTGGAGTAGAAGATAGGAGCTCATGCCTCATCAATATCATGGAACCACTACGAAAGCCCTGGAATAAAGACCTCTGGAATTATTGTATGAGAGAATTAAATATCTACTTTGTTTAGGCTACTGCTATTTGTTTTGTTTTGATTTTGTTTTTGTTTTTTCTGTTATATTAATTGGAAATCCTGGTGGTGTAGCGGTTAAGAGTTCAGACGTTAACCAAGAGGTTGGCAGTTCGAATCCACCAGGCACTGCTTTGAAACTCTGTGGGGCAATTCTACTCTATCCTGTAGGGTTGCTATGAGTTGGAACCGACTCAACAGCAATGGGGTTTTTTTGGTTATATTAATTGAAGCTAATCTCAACTACATAGAGCTTACTAAACAGAAGAAGAAAAGCAGCAGGTTATGTCAAAAAATATATGTATAGCTGGATGTATGCCTTCACGAAGCTATTGCCCCATAATATTTATCAAGAGGACCCAATGTTTAAATTGGAGGACTTAGTGCATAGTGGTTAAGAGCTACAGCTGCTAACCAAAAGTCAGAGGTTGGATCCACCAGGTGCTCCTTGGAAACTCTATGGGACAGTTCTACTCTGTCTTATACAGTCGCTATGAGTCAGAGCCAACTCAACGGCAATGTGTGGTGTGGCAGTATAAATACAATGTGTTAAGATAAAAATAAATCAATCCCACTGCATCCACATACCACATATAATCTACCTCCATGGCATAATCACACTTGGAAATCTCTCTCCCATAAACAAACTAAATGTGCCTGAAACAGCGTCAGAATTTCTCACTAGAGTATTCCTAAAACAAAAGAAAAAAAAAAAAAAACTGTTGCTGTCAAGTCTATTCCGACTCATAGCTACCCTATAGAACAGAGTAGAACTGCTCCGTAAAGTTTCCAAGCAGCACCTGGTGGATTCGAACTGCCGACCTCTTGGTTAGCAGCCATAGCACTTAACTACTACGTCACCAGGGTTTCTATTCCTAGAACATGGACCCATACTTTGGGGAACTCACTCTTATTTGCCCAGAATACTGAGAAATAACTTGGATATATCGTCATTTGTGGATAATAGGGTCTATCTTTTTTTAGGGTCTATAAGTTTCCCCTAGGCTTCTTTCTTTCTCCGTTTCTCCAGTAACTCAGTTGTCTTCCTTTTCTCTCCTTTATTCTATAATCAAGCCACAAGACTTGTATCCCAGTTCTCCAGGCTTGGGCAATACTTGAGTGTTTCTACTTAAAATGCAGATTTAAGGAATATAAAATGGCAAAAGGGGTAGTTCTGGGGGCAGATATGGAAATAAATCTTTATTTAGTGCACATCGGCTGGAACCAGGCAGGTTAAGCCATTATGTAAAGATATAGATACAAAGCTAGAGATATGTGTATAGATTATAAAGTGGAATGGGAAACAGGGAAGTTCAGGGAGTGTCTTGATTACCTAATGCTGCCATAACAAAAAATACAACAGAAATTTATTGTCTCAAATTCTGGAAGCTAAAGGTCCAAATCGGGGTTTCAGCCATGTGAATTTCTTCAGTGTGCCTCTCTTCCATAAAAGGTATATCTATTTTAAGATAAATATCAGTATAGGCAACTAAAACCAAAAACAAAAAAAAAAAAATCCAAACCCATTGCCATCGAGTCAATTCTAACTCATAGCGACCCTATAGGACAAAGTAGAACTGCCTCATAGAGTTTCCACGCAGCACCTGGTGGATTTGAACTGCCTACCTTTTGGTTAGCAGCCATAGCACTTAACCTCTATGCCACCAGTGTTTCCAAGCGATGATTTTCCAAGATTATCAAGAGGATTCCAGGCCACTATTATCTGAAACAATAGAGAATAACAGATGATGAAAGAATAGGAAGGTAACATATAGGATAGGAGGCAGACAAAATGATACCTAAGGTTGGAAGCATTTTGGTGAGCAAAAAATTTTTCAAGATCAAAACAGCATATGCAATACATGCATAGAGGAGGGGAAAATTAGAAGCAAGAGTCTTCACGATTTGACAAGAGATGAACCTAAGTCACATAATGGGGTCTAAAACTAGGTTTGGAAAACTAGGGCTCACAGGGCAAATCCATTCTGCTACCTGTTTTTGTAAATAAAGCTTTACTGGAACACAGCAATGTCCCTTCACTTATATACTGAGTACTTGAACAGAAACTACAAGGGCCACGAAGCCTGAGTATTTACTATTTGGCTCTTTATAAAAAAATTAAAAAAAAAACTTTGCAAACCCCAGAACTAGAAACAAAAGCTAAATATTTTAGTAATCCATAACATTTTTAATAATAAAACCGTGAAATTGATATGTCCAGTTTTTAAAAATATCTTCTTAAAAGTCAGTGTGACTGACTTTACTTCTCTAATTCTTCTAGTCTTGTGTGTGAGTGTGTGTGTGTGTGTGTGTGTGTGTGTTTAGTGGTAAATGTACTTAAACAGCCAAGTCCACCTATCATTAAATTAGGTTTGGGGGTTTAGATATAAACATGCTTTAAAATAAAATTGAGACTAATTATCAGTTCAAAAGCATTAACGTTATGTGAATGGTCAATTAAATAACTAATTATGATGAAAAATTAATTGCCTGTTTTAGTAGATGACCACACCCCACCACATAGCCTTTCCCAGCCCACAAAGTCATTCTGTATCTCCTAGACTTCTCACCTGATTTGGCTTTTGTATTTAATGGCTGAAATATCCGGATACATACTTTTATCATTCAATCATCTATTCATTCTACAAACATGTAACGAATGCCAGGTACTCTGTTAGCTTTAGGATTATAGTGAAGAAAGATGGTTCCTGACCTCAAGACTCTCTCTTTGTCTCTCTCACAATCTCTATCTCTCCATATATTTTCACACTCCTTCTGAAAGCTGCACATTCCTATGGCATTGGATACCGCTAAAATAGAATGGTAAAAGAAAGAAAACTTCCTAGTGCTACAATTGCTTGCTATTAAAGATTGCTTGGTTTGTGAAATCATTTGTTTGGGCCTATTGGTTGTACTCAGGCTTGCTGCCAGGAATGATGTGCGTGAGAATGGCTGAGATTAAAAGGAGAGAATTTATTCTTTATGATATCATCAACTTCTTATTTCATCTCATGACTTGGGAAATTTTCCCTCAAACTTGGGAACCAGAGATGTAAGGTGATGTTGGTTAGTGTGGGGGTAAGCCCCAGCAATATGTTAGAAAACTGGGGCCCAAAGAAATACATTATAAGTAAATTATTTCCATATGCCAAAAGTGTCTGACTTAAGTGAGGGATTTCAGAATAAAATCTGATATCCAAGCTTAGCTTTGTTTCCAGTTCTGTACAATAATTAACATCCATTGTCTCTAAAGCTTTAGTTACACAACACAAGAGGCTTACATGAGTGATTCTTTCGACAAATGGAGTAGTGTTCATACTTTGGGCACAGCCCTGAGAAACAGGAAGAAACAGGTGGGGGTGATGATGTAACACCAGAAGTGACCCAGACTGGAGTTTGGAATGAAAGATGCAGACAGGCACCCCCTAACCCAGTACCCCGTGCCTAGGAGATTGTAAACACCACCAGGCGGGAATCCTCAACAACATTAGAAAAAGCACTGAGCTCCTTCCTCACAGTATGTGGGATGGGGTCTTGAGTTGTTTTATTTGGACGTAAAAGAAAAAGCACCCAAAAAGCCTTGAGGACTTGGAAACTTTCGGTTTATTATTATGAATCTCGTTTTGCCTCATGTTATACTTGCTTAGATCACATCGACCTTCCTCAGTGGAACGTAAGCATATGTCATATTACATTTATATTCCTCCTATACCAAACTTAGTGTATTGTAGAGTAACTAAAAAAAAAAAAAAAAAAAAAAAAAAAGGGGACCCATTAAATCAAGAGGCATAGGAGAAAAAGGATTTCAGAAACAGCAGGAAGACTGCATACAAATAATGATCTTTGCTTCACTGTAAGATATAGAATTGGCTGAGAGCTAAACAAATTACTTTTGTCCAGTTAGATGTCACCAACTGAAAATAGTTTCTCTACAGCTAGCACTGAGGAAGAGCAGAAAGTGTGCCTGGGGTGAGAGGCTAAGGATAGTCGGGAAAGTAGTTGAAGATGGAAAGGACTTTTACTGTAGTAAACCCTCCAGTTGGGAAGAAAAAATAATACTTTTTTTTTTTTTTTTGGAGAGGAGAATATATTAAATTGAGAATATGTTGAATATATTTTAAGCTTATAATTTTGTGGGTAATACATGTAAGGCTATACAGACATACTTTGGAGACATTGTGGGTTCAATTCCAGATCATGACGATAAAGTGAATCACATGAATTTTCTGGTTTTCCAGTGCATGTAAAAGTTTTGTTTACAGTGTGTTGTAGTTTACTAAGTTTTCAATAGCATTATGTCTCAAAAAACAATATAAATACCTTAATTAAAAAATACTTTGTTGCTAAAAAAATGTTAACCATCATCTGAGCCTTCAGTAAGTCATGATCTTTTTGCTGGTGGAGGGTCTTGTCTCGATGTTGATGGCTGCTAACTGATCAGGGTGGTGGTTGCTGAAGGCTGGGGTGGCTGTGGCAATTTCTTAAAATAAGATGATAATGAAGTTGGCCACATCATTGACTGTTCCTTTCACAAATGATTTCTCTGCAGTATGCAACGCTTTTTGATAGACTTTTACCCACAGTCGAACTTCTTTCAAAATAGGAGTCAATCCTCTCAAACCCTGCTGCTGTTTTATGAACTGAGTTTATGTAATACTCTAAATCATTTGTTGTCATTTCAACAATGTTCCCAGCATCTTCACCAGTAGATTCCATCTCAAGAAACTGCTTTCATTGCTCATCCATAAGAATCAACTCCTCATCCACTAAAGTTGTACCATCAGATTGCAGCAATTCAGTCACATCTTCAGGTTCCACATTTCATTCTAGTTCTCTTGCCAGTTCCACCACATCTGCAGTTATTTCCTCCACTGAAGTCTTGAACCCCTCAAAGTCATCCATGAGGGTTGGAATCAACTTCTTCCAAACTCCTGGTAATGTTGAATTTTGACCGTCTCGCATGAATCATGATTGTTCTTAATGGCATCTAGAACGGTGAATGCTTTCCAGAAGATTTTCAATTTATTTTGCCCAGATCCATTGGAAGAATCACTGCCTATGGTAGCTATAGCCTTACAAAATATATTTCATAAATAATAAGACTTGAAAATCAAAATTACTCCTTGACCCATGGGCTGCAGAATGGATGTTGTGTTAGCAGGCATGAAGACAATTATTAATCTCCTTGTACATCTCCATCAGAGCTCTTGGGTGATCACGTGCATTGTCAATGAGCAGTAATATTTTGAAAGGAACCTTTTTTTCTGAGCAGTAGGTCTCAACAGTGGGCTTAAAATATTCAGTGAGCCATGTTGTAAACAGATGTGCTGTCATTCGGGCTTTGTTCTTCCACTTATAAAGCACAGGCAGAGTAGATTTAGCATCATTACTAACGGCCCTAGGATTTTTGGAATGGTAAAGGAGCATTGGCTTCAACTTAAAGTCACCAGCTGCATTAGCCTCTAACACGAAAGTCAGCCTGTCCTTTGAAGCTTTGAAGGCAGGCACTGACTTCTCCTCTGTAGCCATGAAAGTCCTGGATGGCATCTTCTTCCAATATAAGGCTGTGTCATCTACACGGAAAACCTGCTGTTTCGCGCGGCCCCTTCATCAGTGATCTTAGTTACCTTCTGAATAACCTGCTGCAGCTTCTACAGCAGTAGTTGCTGCTCCACCTTGCACTTCTGTGTCATGGAGACAGCTTCTTTCTTTAAACCTCATGAACCGACATCTGCTAGCTTCACTCTTTTCTTCTGCAGCTTCTTCACCTCTTCCAGTCTTCGTAGAATTGAAGAGAGTTAGGGTCTTGCTCTGGATTAGGCTTTGGCTTAAGGGAATGCTGTGGCTGGTTTGATCTTCTACCACTCAAATTTTCTCCCTATCAGCAAGAAGGATCATTTGTGTGTTCACTGGAGTAGCACTTTTAATTTCTTTCAAGAACTTGTAGCACTTTTAATTTCTTTCAAGAACTTCTCCTTTGCATTCACAACGTGGCTAACTGTTTGGTGAAAGAGGCCTAGGCTTTGGCTTGTCTTGGCTTTTGATGTGCCTTCCTCACTAAGTTTAATCATTTTTAGCTTTTGATTTAAAGTGAGAGACCTGTGACTCTTTCTTTCACTTGAGCACTTAGGGGACATTGTAGGGTTATTAATTAGCTTAATTTCAATATTGTCATGTCTCATGTCTCAGGGAATAGGCTGGTCCAAGGAGAGGGAGAAAGATGGGGGAATGGCCAGTCAGTGGAGTGGTCAGAACACACACACCATTTATCAATTAACTTCATCTTCTTATGCGAGCATGGTTTATGGCACCCCAAAGCAATTACAATAGTAATATCAAAGATCACTGATCACAGATATAATAATAATGAAAAAGGTTGAAATGTTGCAAGACTTACCAAAATGTGAAACAGAGAAAACAAGTGAGCACATGCTGTTGGAAAAATAGTGCCAATAGACTTGCTGGACAAAGGGTTCCCACAAACTTTCGATTCATGAAAAACGTAGTATCTGCAAAGTACAATAAAGTGAAGTGCAATAAAATGAAATATGCCTTATATATATGTAATATATATTGATCTATATTATGTATATAATTATACATAATGTTTTATAATATATAAAATATATTATATGTATATACATACACATACATATATTAACCAAAGGTTAACCCATTAATTAAAGAGAAAATGACCAGTAAAATTATCCTGAGAGTGAGTCTGGATACAACCAATAGGCCCAGACAAATGCTTTCACAAACCAAGGAATTTTTAACAGTAATTGTAAGAGCAGAAATTTTTCTTTCTTTTCCTATTCTACTTAGAAGCCTAAACTCAATGCCATAGAAATGTGCAGCTTTCAGAATGAACCATAAATGCTGCTGACTGGATTCCAATTCATGATGACCCATGTGTGCCAGAGCAGCTGTGCTCCACAGGAATTTCAGTGGCTGATTTTTTCAGAAATGGGTCACCAGGCCTTTCTTCCAGGGTGCCTTTGGGTGAACTCAAACCTCCAACTTGTTGGTTAGTAACTGAGCAAGTGAACCATTTGTACCAGTCAGGTGCAAATCATAGTGACCCTATAGGACAGAGCAGAACTGCCCCAGGAGTTTCCAAGGCTTTAATCTTTCTCCCGTGAAGCAGAAGGTGGGTTCAAACCGCAGACCTTTTGGATAGCATCTGAGTGCTTAACCACTGCACCAGGGCTCCCAAAGAGAAAATAGGTGTCCAAGTCCCCACAGTACCCCCAAAAGTTATGGCATGGAGCTTCCAATGATTTTTAATTTATTAAGGGGGATGGGAGGTCTATCTCCTCCAATGGAAAAAGGACAAATCAGAAAGAAATCTAGTCATATCACACAAAAGCTTGCAAAATTATCCATATACCATTACCATGTTTCCTTAATTTTGTGATGTAAACTCTCAGTTTTCACTCACATGCAGGAACCATACACATGTTAAAAAAAAAAAAAAAACAATGTGTTTTACAATCGATGAGTATATTTGGTATAGTTTGTTTTTCATGAAAATTATTAAATCAAATGCTACCAATGGCATATTAGAATTTGCTACCAATGGCATACTAGAATCGAGAAAATACTGCATTCGAGCCTTAAATTTCAGTTGTTTGATTTTTCTGGTTAACAGAAACTGTGTTACGCTTTTATGCTATAAGCCTAGTTCTAGAGACAGAGGAAATTCCTTGGAAGTAAAGAGAAAACTAGGGGAAAGGGTAAGATCCGGATACTATATACAGATCAGGTACTACCAATTTAACTATATCAGGCAATCTCAAAGTTCTGACTGTCCCATGACTTTATTCAGTTCCTGTACAGTCAGAACGTATTGCCCTTACCTTGCTAGATTAACAAAAACTGATCACTAGAAAAGTAATAAAAATAATTTGAAAGAAAATTATTCAATTTGTCCTAAATGTAACCAATGTCAATCCCATATTAATTTTTTTTTTTCCAAAAAAAAAGGACAAGTAGTTGTTAGGTGTGCTAGACCCCACTTTTATGCACTTGCTAGAGCCAATGGTTAAATTTTCAGGAATTTTGCAAGCCAATTGTGAAATTCTCAGTAGTTTGAAATCAGCCATGGTGAGAGTATTTACAATACAGAAACCAGCAAATGCTACAAGTTGGGGCCCTTTATTCCCCCAGCGAGCTGGTTTACCTGCACATTGTGTACAAAAGCATGCCAAAATAGAGAGAGGAAAAAAAATACATCACTTTCATTAAGAGATATGGAGGCAATGATTTCTCTTTTTCAAAATTTGTAAACCTTTTATGTTTCCATTTTTAGAAATTATCTGGAAAACACATGCAACCCTATTGGTGGGAGAGAAATAATTATCTTTAAAAGCAATATTTTTTCAAAAAACAAGCTGGCCTAGGTCATCAATGTCATCAACCCAAAGTCATTTCAAGATATTTGCTTGTCAATATTTTTGAAGACACTTGGGATGTGTCTCATCATAAACCAAATAAAAACCTACTGATCTAAATTGAAAATTCAGTTATAAATACACACCCACACACGCACACACACACTTCCTGACATAAGCCATATTATTCTAATCCAGATACAGTGATTGTCATCTACAAAGAAGGCGCCCCTTGGGTTGTCCCCAGAAAGCTCCTGTCTGTTGGAGATCTTCACAAAAGGCAGTAGAGCTCCCAGCAGGCATAACTCATCTGAAGATGAATTCCTGTAGATGCCACAATATACAAAACAACATTCCATCACTGTTGAAATCTGACTGCCCGGTGCAAGAAAAACAGAGATCTCTGTGAACCCTGAATTGGGGATAAAGGATAAAATGTCTGCCTTTTCCTAAGATTCTTACACCATTCTGATGAGAATGCTTTGTAAAAGCTTTTTAAACATTCAATTAAATGACTAAAATGTTTTAAAGCGTTGAAATTATTCCAAATACAGGGCTAAATGTGTCATGAATATCACAGTCTCTCTTTTACAACTTTTCTTAAGTGTTGAAGGATGCATTTCTTGGGAGCATAATAACATTCACGTAATTGTTTCTCATATTAAAAGTTGACTTGGTCTCAGTCAATCTGTTCATGGCTAAGGTATTTGTGCACCCTATTGGGGGGAGAAGGCTATGGCCAACAATACGACGTAAACGGAATAAACATTTGCTAATTGCTCTATAAAGAAAAGGCCTTTATGAAGCTTAAGACTTGAATTAAATCCTAGTAGCAAATTTTAAACAAAATTTATTGCAGACTAAGGGGAAGCCAACTCACTAGGAACTCAAATATTCTAGTACACCCAGCTTGTTAGGAAAGAAGATACATTTACAGAAATAAATGAGGGTTTTGAAAATTAAAGTAACTGTGGATAACAATATATCTACATTTCAATCTTATTTTTAACTATGAATTATTTTAAAATGATAAGTGTATTTAATTTAACTTAATTTTAGTTTGTGTAGATAACAATATATCTACATTTCAATCTTATTTTTAACTATGAATTATTTTAAAATGATAAGTGTATTTAATTTAACTTAATTTTAGTTTGTTCCTAGCTACTAAATATTCTTATCAAAGGTCTGTTCTAATTTACACTAGTTTCCTTGCTATTCTTTAAATATTTCAATTTCTCTCCTACCTCGGGGCCTTTGCATTTGGTATGATTCTGTCTCGAATGCTCTTTTCCCTCACATCAAGATGGCTCACTCTCTCACTTCCTTCAGACCTCTGCTTAAATATCACCTTGTCAGTGAATCCTTCCAAAACAAATTTTACCCCCTTTCTCTACCCAGCATTTTATGTCCCTCTTTCTCCTGAGCACTTATCAACAACTCATATGGGGTATATATAGAGATAGAAAAAACATAGATGGAAATATTATAGATATAAATGTTGTTACTGTTGTTAGCTCCCGTCAGGTCGATTCTGACTCATGGCGACCACACGTGTGCAGAGTAGAATTGCTCCATGGGGCTTTGAATGCTGTGACTTTTCAGAGCTAGATCCCCAAACCTGTATACCAAGGTGCCACTAGGTGGGTTCCAACCATCAACCTTTCTGCTCCTAGTCAAGCACGTAACCCTTTTCACCACCGAGGGACTCCATAAATATACATGCATACTTTTATATATATATATATATACACACACACACAGTTAAAATTTTTGTCCATTTTTCATCTTGAGAACAGGCTCATTATCTGTTTTACTAGCTGCTATATCCTGATCGCTGCTATTTCTGGATTCAGAACAGGATGTGGAATGAGAGATATCATTGCTATCGTCAGATGAATCTTGGCTAAAAGCGGAGAATACCAGAAAGATATTTACCTCTGTTTTATTGAAGCCACAAAGGCATTTGACTGTGTGGATCATAATAAATTATAGATAACATTGCAAAGAATGGGAATTCCAGAATACTTAATTGTGCTGTTGAACTCACACAGAATCTGTACAGAGACAGAGGCAGTTGTTTGATCAGAACAAGGGGATACTGCATAGTTTAAAATCAGGGAAGGTGTATGTCAGGGTTATATCCTTTCACTATACTTATTCAATCTGTATGTTGAGCAAATAATCCGAGAGGCTGGACTATGTGAAGAAGAACAAGGCATCAGGATTGGAGGAAGATTCATTAACAATCTGTGTTATGCAGATGACACAACCTTGCTTGCTGAAAGCGAAGAGGACTTAAAGCACTTACTGATGACCATCAAACACTACAGCCTTCAGTATGGATTAACCCATTGCCCTTGAGTGGATACCTCAACATAAAGAAAACAAAAATCCTCACAACTGGACCAAAAAGCAACAGCATGATGAATGGAGAAAATATTGAAGTTGTCAAGGATTTCATTTTACTTGGATCCACGATCAATGCCCTTGAAAGCAGCAATCAAGAAATCAAAAGACTTATTGCACTGGGCAAATCTGCTGCAAAAGAACTCTTCAAAGTGTTAAAAAGCAAAGATGTCACTTTGAGGACTAAGGTGATCCTGACCCAAGCCATGGTATTTTCAGTCCCCTCATATGCATGTAAAACCCAGACAATGAATAAGGAAGACTGAAAAAGAATTGTTTCCTTTGAATTATGGTGTTGGCAAAGAATATTGAATAACCTGCCAGAAGAATGAACAAATCTGTTTTGGAAGAAGCACAGCCAGAATGCTCCTTAGAAGCAAGGATGGCAAGACTTTCGTCTGACATATTTTGGGCATGTTATCAGAGGGGGCCCATTCCTGTAGAAGGACATCATGCTTGGTAAAGTAGAGGGCCAGCGAAAAAGAGGAAGATCCTCAAAAAGATGGATTGACACAGTGGCTGCAACAATGGGCTCGAACACAGCAATGATTGTGAGGATGGCACAGAAGTGCTCAACGTTTCTTTTGGTTGTATATAGGGTCCCTGTGAGTTAGAATTGAATTGCAGCACCTGACAACAACAACATATCCTGATCACCTAAAGTAATGCATATTGCCAGTATAGTGATAGCTCAATTAATAAATCTTAAATGAATAAATGTAATCGCAGGCTCAGAAGGGGCCCAGATATTCTCTCATAGCTTCAGCATCGTATCAGTGAAAAACCACAATCAAAATCACTGCCCCCAAAAGAAAATTCTTGTGTTTAAATATAAACACTGTTTCTGAAAAATCCTGTGACTGAAACTTTACAATTTTGTCATTTTAATATGAGAGAGGAAAGGATTTTTATATCACCAAATAGAAGCTGTTTATAATTTTACTCCATCTAGTATGCAAACTACAGGAGGCCACAAAGATCTAGGAGCCTAAACTTTCCACAGGTGGGGAAATAAAGCAAGGAAATCAACAGACTCTTATAAATATTCAGGTTATTTTTATATTAAGGAAAAATTATTTTACCAGTGAATATTGTACACCAATCTATAGTTCAATTCCCACATAAAAGGCAAATCATTTGAGTTACATATGTAGTTCATAGTGATGGCCGAGGACCTTTGTTTCTCACTGACTTGAACTTCTGAAGTGAATAATAAACATTTCTGGAAGATAAAAATAACTATTTTTACCAGAGCACTTTCTATGTTCCACAAGCTGTGCTTGTATTAGCCCATTTTCTACAATAGTCCTACAGTATAGGTATTATTTTCCAGTTTTTATAGATAAAAATATGAAGACACTAGGAATATTGTACTGAACTAATACTCTTGCTTCCAAAAACCTATTACCCCAGCCAAATCATGGGAAAACCTTCAGACAAACCCAAACTTAGGGTCAGGAAATGGTCACTGAGGAAGTTAAGGAGACAGTAATGGAAGACATTACATTACTGAATGTAATGTGGCGTCCTAGTTGGGTCCTAAAGCAAAAAAAAAGGACATTAGGGAAAATTAGTGAAATACAGTTAAAGTGTGGAGTTAATAATAATGTGCTAATATTGTCTCCTTAGTTGTGATAAATGTATCACAGTAATATAAGGTGTTAACAATAGCAGAAACTAGGTAAAGAGTAGATGGGAACCCTCAGTACCATTTTTGCAACTTTTCTGTAAATTTAAAATCATTCTAAAATAAAAACTTACATAAGACCAAAATGCTAAGAGGACATACCCCATTCTTGACCAAGCACATTACCCCACAATAAAAAAGAATGATAAAGAATGGACCCCAAAATGTTCAAACTGGAATCCCCATGATGGGTAATGATATGCCTTGAATGAGTGGGGATGACTCCAGTGGCTAAGCATAAGAGACAGCCTGGAAGGTATAATTACCTGGATGAAAGATTTTGGTTTTTCTAATTTCAGGGATGAATGGGAGCCTCAAAATCTCTGCTGAGCACTGAAACAACAGGGAAGCTTTCCTTCTTACGCATGAGGAGAGGCTCATTAGGAATTTCTGTTACTTGAGGTGAAACTCAGAAGGGGAAGCTTTGGAGATGTTGGGAGTTGACTCTAAAAGAGGGGAGCTCTGGGAGCAGTAAGCACAGGGAGTCCTTTTGGGTCTGGGGGCAGAAAAGCCTGTTTGCTTGGTGAAATATGACACTGATTGATGTCAGGAACTGATTCCTGATTGAAGGAGGCCAAGGGGCTGAAGGCAGTGTAGCTGCACAGATGCCATAAGGCACTGTAGACCTGATGATTTCTGGAGTTTGTTGTTGTCAATTGATCTCTCTCTAAAACCCATATTAAAAATGTTTGCAAATCGGGATACATGTTTTTTCTCCTATGGGGCAAGCAAGTGAATTTTTTTATCCTTTCATAAGGTAACTTGCAATCTATGTCACTGAAACCCTGAACCTAAGAATTCAGATATAATTTCAAAGAAGCTCAAACAAGGAAATAAGGGCTATAAGAAGTGACATCATCAGGTGTGAATTTAATTTTGCCTTGATTATTTTGTCATGTATCTAACACTGATCAAAAGAGGAAGTAAAAATGTTTTTTGTTTGTTCATTTAAAAAATCAGGCCTGTCCATTTGAAAGAAAACCAAAAGGAGACACACACTTTGGGCAAAATAAAAATATACATATATTTTTACTGGGATCTGGTCATTTATTGCTCTTATGTATGATTTCCTTCCCCAGGTGTAATAATTTATTGCCTATTAGTTCACTATTTTGCAGGCTCACTTTTCTCTCTTTGGCTGCATGGGCTACTCCATTAGTGGTAATGAACTGTGTCATGGGTAATCACACCATCAAGACCCATCTACCTTAATTCCCAAAGCTTGAAACCTTTTCAGCTCTCAGCCCTGCAAGGAGAAAAAGGGCAATGATCTGCAAAAACAGAGACCTGAGAACCTCTGGAGATATTAAGTTTAAGCCTAATAAAAAAAAAAAAAAAAAGCCTAATAGTGAGTCATTAATAAATAAGATGCAGTATAATTATCAATATGAACCACATTTAATAATTAATACCTTGCAAACAAAAGAGAAATGAAAGACCAAGTGGAATTAGAGGTTATATTCAGTTCCCCTTGAAGTTCCTGCCTTGAAGGGGAAATCGCAAACTGTTTAAAATTATGGAAGAGCCATTTTCCCCAAAGCTCACATAGTGAGCCACTTTATAAATAGGATTCTTAACACTCATTCATCTGTGCTCTTACAAGCTTTGCCCATGCTTGATTCTAAAAGTACAACTCTTCCCACCAAATTACAACTTTTCACCCTTCATTGAAATTTCAAAAGGTTTTGGTAGATGTGTGTGATTAATATAAATGAGTGGCAAAAATAGTTGAGATACAGCCTCTTCTGTCGTTCTTATTACCTGCAATCTTAGGCTAGAATTCATTGGCAATAACTTCTAGTTTCTACTGACAATCCCAATTTTTGATCATCCATTCTTTGTTGAGTGAGGAAAAGGAACTAATATTTATTGTGCATCCACCAAGTTAGATGGGTTATCACGTTGCTTATCTAATGTAATTCTCTAAATAAGGCTATGAAAGGGGCTTATTAAGCACTGCACCAGCCACTTGGTTTTACCAAGAGGTTGGAGAGGAATGTTAAAATTCCTATCATTTTCAGCCTAACAAGAGCAATTCTAACCCTCACAATGAAATATGTTCACTTCAGTCTAGAATGAAACCAGAGGTGCGTTATAGAGTATTCAAATGTTAATGGGTCTATTAATTGTCTTCTGCTAGAAGACAAAACATTTAATAGGATCTAAGTTTTTTTTAGGAATGGAATATTAGTCTTTTCAGGAACCTATGACTTTATCATCTCTGGTTTTAGGAACCCTTATCTCACTTACTCCCACAAAGCATCTTCTAGGGTGCTATGAACCAGTAGGTATTCCATGCCTCTCTAATTGAATAAATGTGTATTATGTCTGTATTTCAAATTCTAATAAAATAGTCTTCAGATTCTGTTCCCATTACCTAAGTTTACATTACCTAATAGTCCCAAGTTTTACAGAAAAATTAGTACACAGCACTTGTTATAGTCAATAATTTCTCTCTAGCTGAGTTGAACAATACAAGGAACCCTTAGATTTCAAGAAATTTCCTTGCCTCAAGGGTCAGACAGGCAGTTAGCATCATCTACTATGATACAAATGAAAATAAAAGAGAAGCAAAATCCCCATAGGACATATGAGCTTGCCATAAACTTGTCAAAAATTATCTATTCAGACAGAATTAAGTTTGGATCCTCTAAATATGCACCTCTCATAAGAACAGCTGCAAAGCCTTAACACACATTCATCTAACTTCAGAGGCCATCTTTACTGCTTTCTGTTACCTATCTGAATCCTAGTCACTTTTCAAAGGTTACCACATTTTCTTCCTGGAGCCATTGCCTCTTACTCTGTCCCTTTTTCCATTTTCTAAACTCTACTAAATAAACTCAAATATACTTTCTTAGGCTGAGTTCTCTAGAAGAGTAAAACCAGTGAAGCATATATATTAATACATACATAGATTTATTTCAAGGAAATGGCTCATGGAGTTATGGAGGCTGGCAAGACTCATATCCATAGATCAAGCAGTAGACTGGAGGCTCCTCCTCACCCACATGGTTACAGGGGCTTATGAACCCAAAATTGGCAGATTAGGGGATACGCTGCTGGCTCACAAGGCTGCAGGAATTGGTGAATCCAAAATCTACATGTCATGTGGCAAGTTGCTGACGCAAGTTCCGAGAGCTGGAGGTCAGAGGATGACGAGATGGATGCAGTTTCAAGAGACAGTGAGCTTTTCAAGAACATCCGTATATATTGTATGAAGGCCACACCCCCAAGATAACTCCCCTTCCAACTGATTGGCTTCTCACATCAGATTACAAAAATGAAGGATGATTACATAAAATCTGTCAAACCACTGAGAATCATGGCCTACCCAAGTTGACACATAACCCTAACCATCACAAACCACCTCTCGTCAACTTGGCTTCTTTACACATCTCCTTAAGCCATACATATCTCTAAATAAAGACAATTATAAAGTCATCCTCGTGCATAACGTGATACAACTAACATGCTTATAACTGAAAACACACTAAACAAACTGAAAACGTGCTTGTAACTGAAAACACACTACCCCAGTTTAATCTTATATTTTATAATAAATAATGGAATAAAGGAGGGAAGAAAACAAAGGTATTTACTATACACACACACAACGAAATAACAAAGAAACACTCATAACAATTATTTCTGCAATTGACCACTTGGTTGTAGTTGTTATTTAGAACTACCTTCTTCCTCCACCCATTCCATATTCCGTTTGTGATCAGCCAGCATCTCAGCTGGTCATTGTTCTTTGCCTGGTGGGGTGACCCAAGTCTTCATTCCCGAAGGGTCTGGGACATTAATAGTCATGTTGTAATTGGGTTGCTGTAGTTTTCCATCAACTTTAATCACAGGGCATGGTAGTACTAAGAGACAACTAAGATCTCCTGTAGTCTAGACACACTCTACTTTCATTGTGTAATATCAATCTGATTTCTCCTTGGTTATCAGGATCAATCACACCAGCCAGTACTGTAATTCCCTTCTTTGCCCATTAATCCAGAGGCATGAGGAGCCCAAAGTGACCGGGTAGCATTTTTAACTACCAGTTCAATGGAATCAGTGTTGTGTCTCCAGGTGAGAACATTCCTCCCTTTGAAACTAAAGCCTTTAAGAGCTGTGGAGCATAGGGTGGCTGGGACAAGAAGCAAAAATTTTGTGAGTGGGTCACTAGGGGTAATAGTGAGTGGTGTCACTCCCATTTCCATCTGTTGATTCCTAGACCCATGAATCTTGGTTATGGGAGAAACAGCACCATATATTGCATGCTGCCTTGCCAACTATTGCCACCTAACTGGCACCATAATTGTGTCTTTAGAAGGCCATTCCATTGTTCTATCAAGCCAGCTGCTTCAGGAAAATGGGGAACACGGTAAGACCAGTGAATTCCCTGAGAATGGGCCTGTAGCTGCACTTCATTTGAAATGAAATGAATTCCTTAATCCAAGGCAATGCTGTGTGGGATACCATGACAGTGGATAAGGCATTCCGTAAATCCACGGATGGTAGTTTTGGCTAAAGCATTTCATGTAGGGAAAGGAAATATGTATCCAGAGCAAGTGTTTATCTGAGTAAGGATAAAACACTGCTTTTTCCATGATGGGAGTGGTTCAATGTAATCAACCTGCCACCAGGTTGCTGGTTGATCACCCCTGGGAATGATGCCATACTTATCAGGGACTCATTGTTGGTCTCTGCTGCTGGCAGGTTGTCCACTCAGTAGTGGCTGCAGCCAAATTGGCCTTGGTGAGTGGAAGTCCATGTTGCTTAACCCCTATGTAACCTCTATCCCTGTCACCATGGCCACATTGTTCACGAGCCATTGAGCAATGACAGAAGTGGCTAGGGAAAGGTGACTGGTGTCCACAGAATACATCACTGGGTTTTTTTCGGGATCCACTTGACAGTTAAAATCTTCCTCTGTCGAGGTCACCCTTTGCTGAACATTCACATGAGACATAAGTATTTTAAATTCTTTGGCCCTTACTCGCTTGTTACCGATGTTCCAGTCACGTTCCTTCCAAGTCCCTGACCATCCAACTAAACCATTGGCACAGTCCATGAATCAGTCTGCAGTCACACATCTGGACATCTCTCCTTCCAAGTAAAATGAACAACCAGGTGCACTACTCAAGGCTCTGCCCGCTGGGAGGATTTCCCTTCACCACTGTCCCCAAAAGGGGCTGCGGTGTTGCTGCTATCCACTTTTGAGTGGAGCCTGCATATTGCAAAGCCATCTGTAAACCAGGCATGAGTTTTCTTTTCCTCAGTCAACAGATCATAATGAACTCCCCACGAGGCCACAAGAGAAAACTGGGAGATGGATGATAATGTGATAGCCATGGACAGCATGGGCATTTGGGCGACTTCCTCATGTAACTTACCTGTACCTTTAGGTCCTGCTAGAGCAAGATCTCACATCTACCACTTCCATTTAATGATGGAATGCTGCTGTGCATATCTAACATGCCAATTTCTTTGAACACCCTCTTCTATAGTATACTAAGGCAGTTCTGGCATTGCAATGGTTAAGATTGTGTGTCAGTTTGGCTGGGCCATGATTCTCAGTGTTTTTGCAGTCATATAATGTTGTGATCACTTTCTTGTTGAAATCTGATACATGATCACCCCCATGATGGAATCATAAGTGAGTGATACCAGTGGGGTCAGGATCTGTGGGGGCTCACTGCCCCCTCAGCCTTTATCTCCCCACCTTCTGCTGCCTAGTCCTTCCTGCTTTCCTTGCCAGGGATTTTGCTTGTTCTGGGTTTTGCAGCTGGCTCTTGTTCATCTGACCTCCAGTTCTTGGGACTTCAGCCAGCAGTTTACCTGTGGTCTGGCCTGCCAATCTTGAGATTTGTCGATCTTCACAGCCTGTAAGCAACAGCCCTGCTCTCTGGCCTGCCAATCTTGGGTTCGCCAGCCCTTGTAGCTATGTGACTCAGGAGAAGCCTCTTTCCTGCCCCCACGGACTTGGGATGTTACCACCTGTAAAAACTGCGTGAGCCATTTCCTTGATATAAATCTCTCTCTCTATATGTATATATGTTTTACTGGTTTTGCTTCTCTAGAGAACCTCCTAAAACATTTGGTACCAGGAGTGGCGTAGGTCACCCCTTAATTCATTTTTCAGTGAACCAGCCAAATAAACTATTAGATCCCACACCCTTAATAGCCATTCCTACCAATATTCCCCAGGTTTCTGTTTGTATTTATTAGAAAAATCAAGCAGTTCTTACAGAGTGTATTTAGGGGTTCAGTATTCTCAGCTTCCTGGTTATCTGTCCATATGTTCTCATCCCAAGTTTCAGGATTCCATTTCTTCCCAATCGATGCCTCATTTTAACTCTAGACACCATTTAAGACTGAGAATTCAATTGGCATTGTAATATAGCCACTCTTATGATAAGACTCTGGGTTTGGTTTTTGAAAATGTCAGCTCTGTTACTACAAGACATAAGGCTTTCTTTTAAAGCACATATCGCAATTTTCAGGTCTTGTATGTGGCACTCGAGCTGTGAGCTCTGAGCTCAATCCTTTCTTTCAATATTTTGTCTAGCCAAATTAGAACCAGCCAGTCAGCTTCATTATACTTCTCAGTATGACAAAATTGTAGAAAAGTACTAAATATGCTATCACCCAGAGCCTCATCTCTCACAAATGCTTGATCCAATAGTGGTGAAATATTGTGTATTTCTGTTGCCACCTCACATCATGCGTTATCAGTGCTCTCTTTACTACTGGAGATAGAGTCATCAGTGCCTTCAAGATTAGCCAGACTGAGAACCAATTCAGAAAACTCATCCTTAAGATTTTTTACCTCTAGACCCATTATCAGTACCAAAAGTCTTAGGTTGGGTTCTCTAGAGGAACAAAACCAATGAAGTGAATATAGAACTATATAGAGAGAGAGATTCATTTCAAGAAAATGGCTGACACAATTGAGGAGGCTGGGAAGTCCCAAATCCATGGGTCAGGTGGTAGACTGGAGGCTTCTCTTGATTTACATAGTTGAAGGGGCTGATAAACTCAAAATCTGCAGGTCAGGAGGCAGGCTACTGGCTAAATCCCCAAGAACCAGATGTTAAAGGATGATGAGACAGATGCAGGATAGCAAGAAAGTGAACTTTCCCAGAATAACCATGTAATACTGGATACAGGCCACATCCCCAAGAGAACTCTCCTTTCAACTGATTGGCTGATCACATTAGATCACAAAATGGAGGATGATTACATAATATCTGCCAAACCACCGAGAATCACGGCCTACTCAACTTGACACATAACCTTAACCATCACATATACCAATGAGCATGAAGGTTTCAGAGGACCCAGCAATGTTTTGCTCTGTTATACACAAGGTCCACATGAGTCAGAGCCTGCTGAAAGGTAACTAACAACAAGATTAAATGTAGGGCAATGCTACACAAGTTAATATGTTTACATTACATCGTACCCATACCCACTGCTGTCGATTTTGACTCACAGCAACCCTGTATGACAGAGTAGAACTCTTGCCTAAGGTGTCCAAGGAGAAAAAAAAAAAGCTGGTAGATAAAAGCTGCTGACCTGTTGGTTAGCAGCCAAATGCTTAACCATTACACCACCAGGGCTCCACTGTAAGGGAGTATAAGTTTCTTCACAAACCTCTCTTATCCCGCACACAAGAAACTGAGCCTCTTGATTGCAGAAATTTCTCCTATATTCTTCCACTGTAGTTAGCAATGTGCTGGGCTATTATACTCAATAAGTGTTCATGGACTGACTGGTGGTGGTGGTGTTGCATGCTGTGAGTCCATTCCAACTCACAGTGTGAATACTAAATGGTCATCTGATTTTTTGGAGCTTGGTGGTACAGTGGTCAAGAGCTTGGCTCCTAACCACAAGGTTGGCAGTTCAAATCCACCAGCCTCTTTGGAAACCCTATGGGGCAGTTCTACTCTGTCCTGTATGGTTGCTATGAGTTCAAATCATCTGATGTTGTATGTAATGTTCCACTTTTGGCATATTTCATCCTTCATTATTTCCTTGGAAGTTCTTTGTTTTCTTTGATTTATTTTTTATTTACTTTGTGATCCTGATATGCAAATATTCTTCCCCCTTCTATTAATCAATCCAAATGCTACAGCTCATTCAACCCCCCTTAAATACTACCTTTCCCAGGAAGCCCCCTCTCACATTCCTGTGTGTAGTCATCTTTACTTCAGCAATTGAAAATTAAATAACATTTTCCTGCTTTTAATCCTCTGCTCTTCGTACTATTCCACAGTGTTTTTTATTGTACATCCTAGACGTCCCAGTAGATGATAAGATTCTGCAAGGTAAGGGATGTGCTTTCTATTTTCTGTGCATCTTCCAAAAATGAAATAAATTAAGTCCAAGGAAATATTTGTTGATTTGGCTTATGCTTAGCCACATTTATGGCCTCCACTCTCTTCAACTAACTGATTCCCCCGAAGAGTATTTGTCTTTTTAACTTCAAATTTAGCCATATGGGAAATTATTTAATAATTCAGACTATTTAATATATGGCAGACATTTCTCTTGGATTTCCAATAAGGAGTTTCAGGTTAGGGTGTGTGTGTTTGTGTGTGTATTTTTAACTTCTTATTTCAGTTTTTCCTAGTGCTCATATTTGACCATGGGCCCCATTTCTAAATCAAGTATCCAAATGATGAATCATCTGTGGGTTTTTTGTTTGTTTGTTTGCTTGTTTTTATTCTCCCATTGTAGCCAGAATATTGAGATTAATTTAAGTATGTTATGATAATTATAATAAAGGCATTCACCCATGAATTACTGTGCCATCTCCTTTTTTTCTTCTTATATACACTCGCTGTATTTGTCCTTGTGGATACTGAAACCCTTGTCTAGAGAAGTAGCCCTCTCCCTAAATTACAGAATCACAGGCAGAACTCTCATTTTAAATAAGCTCTCACTTTATCCCATTTTATATACATTATCACAGTGACATATTTTTATCATTAAATCAATAACATGCATATAGAGGAAATCAGAAATTTCCTAAAACAATATTGCAATTGAGGTAATAGCTGACCATTTTGTTTTGTTTCGTCTTAAGAGGTCTTTAAAAGAAATACATTAGTCAAAGATATTTTTATAATTCATCTATAAAGCAAAAGAAGCAAAAAATTGCATGTGTATAGACATTAATGGATATGAATTCTATTAACCTTCACCATCATCTAGTATAGGAGTATCATTAACCAGTATACTAAGATTTCAATAAAGAATTTGGATTATATGTATATACGTGTATGTGTTTGCATAATATATATAACCTTTTTATATTACAGATGTGTGTATATAGGTTTGTGTGAGTGTGTGCACGTGTGTGTGACATTCTCAGGACATGTCACCTTTCTGGCACATCAATGTACACAGAACATTGTCAATCAGGAAAGCTCATTTGAGCTTCAGTATCAAGAGTTTTTATTGTGGTTTCATTTTTTAAAAAGTATAATTGATTGAATCGTTAGCCACATGATTGAATTCAACCTCCAGTCCCCCTCCTCTCCCCAGAGGTCAGGCTGCTATCACATGGTGGTTCTTTCTGTCATGGCCATCCCCAGTCCTGAGTCATCTTGTGGGGTAAACTCTCAAGGGTGGTAGGGGGCTCTCTATGAATAACAAAGACACTACCATCACTTGGGATATTCCAAGTGTTTAGAGGTTATCTACCAAGAACAAGGAGCCCTGGTGACAAAGTGGTTAAGAGCTCAGCTACTAACCAAAAGGTCAGCGATTCAAATTCACAAGCTCCTTCTTAGAAACCATATGGGACAGTTCTACCTGTCCTATAGTGTTGCTATGAGTCAGAATTGACTCGATGGCAACGGGTTTGTGTGTATATCCTTTTTTTAGTTTGTTGTTTTGTTTTGTTTTGTTTCCCAACAACAAAAGCCAGACAAATTCTTTGGGTAAAGATTCTTATCTCTGAACTTGCTGTTCTTTTTACACCAACTTCTTTCCCTTCATTAGTTTTCCTTCCCTTCCTCTTATTTCTTCTCCTCCTCCTACTTGTGCATTTGGTCTCAACTGAGGTACCATCTCTCTCAGAAAGTCTTTGCAGACCATCCCGGGCCAGATTAGATATTGTCTGTCTGCTCTTGGGTTCCTGTGCATCCATCTCTCGTCATACTCACTACTACTTTCTAATTGCCTATTTGCATGTCGATCTTTCAAGGCATGTTGCTTTCTACACTGGAAGTTACCTCTAAGCAGGTACTGTGTCCTTCACCTCTGTATCTGGGCCAGATAGCCACCATGATGCCTGAGTTACAGATGTGAATGAATGAGGGAATTAATAAATGGCTGTATTCATGAACAGCTCTCTTCATCTCACAGGATAGTTCACATTTGTTAGCCTGGTCCTAGGTTTTCCACTTCTTTTCATCCTCATCTACTGCAACTTTCCTCAAGTTGTCTGGTCACTCAAATTGTCCATTCACCTAAGACTTATCCTTTCTCACATAGATTGTGCACGTTTATACCACAAGCCTATAATGAAGTCACTCATTGAAATAATTTCTCTATTACGTCCAGTGGAAATCAGGTTCTACTCAAATATCCCATCCCCTATGCTGTCTGAGCACTTTGCTCATCACAATAACATAGTAGATTACATTGCATCATCAAGATGTATCTATCCATCTTTCCTACCACACAGAACTCTTTAATGAACAAGAGCTATTAGGTTTGTCTTTGTACCTTCAGAGGGGTTTGCTCAAGATCACAAAGCTGGCAAAGCAGAGGCAAACCCAAATATTCTGCTTCCAAGTCTAGTGTTCCAAAAATATTTCTTTTGGATTTCCCTTTGTCTTTCAGGGACTTTATTACTTTTAATAATATTAACAATAACACACACATACAGGTTTTTCTTTCTTTTTGTAAAGTGTGTGTCTCCAATAAGTCTGAAAACCAAAATAAATGAAGATGGTAAAGGTAGAGATCCCTGTTGTGAAGAATCCTGAATGGAACACCAGGCACACATATCCCTCCTACCCCCACCTACCCCTACTCCCTCATATATTCTTAAAGTTTACACAAACTTCTGTGACATTATCTGCCATTAGTATGCAGCTTCCTTTACTGATGTTTTCTACTCCTAAATCCTTAGAGTTCAAATGCACAAGGTGAAGACTGAAGAAGGATGGCTAAATTATTTTAATATCCCTACATGAAGAAAAATCTTTTAAAATATCTGTATATGAAAACAATTTGGGGGGTACAAGCTGCCTATTGATGACTGACGCCTATTAAGCTATAATAAATCACAAACTCAACTTCAACCAGCCAATGCAGGGTGTATTTTCTAGTATATGTCTCTATACCTCTCTCACAATTACTGCCAACGGTTCACATACTGATCTGAGGGCTCTGGGGGTAGGACTGAGGGAGGAGGGACTTATTTTGAAGTAGGCAAGTCAGCTTGAAATAAGGGCAGACTGAGCATAAGCCTCAGAACCTGAGGCTTTCTGAACTGTAATCCTAGCTCAGACATTGATCCCTCCTTCAACCTCAGATGAATTACTCAACCTTTTTGCCTTGGTTTCCAGATCCTCTAAATAGGGATAATAATCTTGATCTCAGAAGGCTAGCATATGAATTAAACATCTGAGCAGTCTGATCTTAAAGACAGGAGAGATGAAGCATCTCGTTGCTTGCAGATACAGTAATTCTTTCAATGGAAGTTAACAAGAACTGTTTCTGCTGAAGGAACAAAAGATGGTTGATTCTGGTATCCGAGAGGCTTGAAAAGGTGGATGCAAGCTTCTAAACGAATTCAAACTCATTAATGAGAGAAATATGGGGCTGAAAATTAGGGGAAAAAAAAAGAAAGAAGAAAAATTTCACTTCATCCAAAACCATCATGCCTGGTTGGCATTTTGTGCATCTGTGAGAAGACAGTGTTTGTGTTCAAAGCTGGTTGGCTTTCCTGGGAACTGCTCCCACAAACTTAGTTTTGTCAGTATATTTTGTTGTTTATTTGAATATTTTACAGATGTATTTAGTTGGAGATCAGTTGGAGAAAGATGAACATTATAATTATTGATAGTTCAAAGACAAGACTTTTTGATACCCGGAAGTTCTATCAAAAGTGCCACCTTAGATAGAGCGGAAGAAAAATATTCTGTTATCTTAGCAATACAAATAAAATATGTAGAATGAAGACATTTGCGGAAAAGTGAGGGAATGTGTTCTAGAACATCATACATAATTCCAGATTCATGCAATTCAAGATTATTTCCCACAGGAATAAATGTAAAAGAGGGAAAAAGCATTTCTGGGAAGCTTAACTCTAGAACAAGTGTAATGTATTTTTGCTTTCATGCTACTTTTTTTTTTTTAATCAGCATTATCTCTCATATCTCACAGAGCTTACTCTCAAGTTAAAAACAAAATAGAATATGCTGGTTGTTTGGTAATTGTATTAGTTATCTTTTGCTGCATAACAAATACTCCAAAACTTAGTGACTTAAAGCAATATTTATTATCTCACAGTTTCTTTTGGTCAGGAATCTCTGCACGGCTTAGCTGGGTTTTCTGGTTCATGGGCTGTCACAGTCAAGGTACAATCAAGGTGTTAGAAGGAGCTACAGTTATCTCAAGGCTTAACCACAGAGAGGTCTATTTCCAAGCTTACTAGGAACATGGTTGTTGTCAGGATCCAGTTCCTCATGGGCTGTTGGACCTACTTCCTAAGTTTCTCACTGACTGTTGGCCAGACGCCACCCACACTTCCTTGCCTCTTGTGTATCTCTATTGGGCAGCTCACAACATGGCAGCTGGCTTCATCAGAACAAGTAAATGAAAAGAGCTGGAAAGAGACAGTGAGAGAGTGACCCCAAGACCGAAGTAATTCTTTCATAGCTTAATCCCAGAAGTGACATCCCATACCCTTTGCCATATTCTATTCATTAGGCCCAGCCCACTCTCAAGAGGAAAGGATTATAGAAGGCAGAGATCATTGGCAGGCATCTTAGAAAGTTACCTACCACAGACTTCGGCATAGTTTATACTTTCTTTCCAACATTATTGATACCTGAATGTGTTTTTAATATTAGCATAAGCTTTATCACTTACTAAATACTTGTAAGACATTGTTACAGTTCTACTCTGTCCTATAGGGTCGCTATGAATCAGCATCGACTCGACAGCACTGGGTTTTAAAGTATCAGAGTGAATGTTAAAATAACAACACAAGAGTCACCCAAACCACTTAGGGAAGCAATGGAGCACCGATGCATCCACAACAGCATGGTTCCCAGGGGACCAGCAAGGATGGAAGGCACTCTGGGTAAAGCATAAAGTGGCATTATTCCCTGAAAATAGCATAAACTCAGTTTATAATTCATTAAAATTGGCTTTCAAATAAATGTGGGGGGGGGGTTTGGGTTTGCATTATTTCATACCCATAATGTGATTTAGTGGTAGAATTCATGCCTTTCATATAGGACACCAAGTTCAAATCCTTGCCAATATCCTTCCTGTGCAGCCACCACCCATCTCTCAGAGGAGGCTTGCGTGTGGCTATGATGCCCAACAGGTTTCAGTGTCGCTTCCAGACTCAGGTGGACTAGGAAGAAAGGCCTGGAGATATTTTATGAAAAATCAGCCAATGAAAACCCCACGGATCACAATAGTCTGATCCTGAGTCGATCATGAGGATGACGCAGGACCAGGCAGCATTTCGTTCTGTTGCACGTGGAGTCACCATTAGTCCAGGGGCCCAGCAACAAGAATAACTTTATTACTAACTTTTTTACTGACTTTATTAACACATCACATGATTTCAAATTTGTATAAAGTATGACCAACTCTGTGTGAATATGTGAATAAAAATAAGACCTGTGTTTCATATATGTCTCTTTGTGAAATGTTTTTGAAATCGGATTAGTTTGCTCATTTGGACCACAGCATTAATTCAAAGTCATATGTTTGATAGTCATGTGAGTTACCTAGCTTTGTGCTACCCTATCTGTGGGTTGGAACATGTATATTTGTGTGTGTGAAGAATGTGGATGCAATAGGTGAAAAATTTATTACTGCCCTTATGAAAACAACTCAATGAACATTACCCGAAAAGGGAGGGTCAACATCATGATTTATATATTCCTTCTCAATAGTAATCACTTGCTTGGAAGGATAATGCTTACTTCAGAACAACCCATTCAGCTTTCACACTGATATTGTTGAATAAATATTTAATTTGAAATGTTGCTTTTAATATGTTTACTGAGAAAGTTCTATTATGCTTGTGGCAAACACTTTGACTCGTTAGCAAATCCTCTTTAAAAAAAAAAAAAATTCTTCCTTTATTCCAAAATGTTCTTTCCAAACACACGACTGTTTACATTGTCTTCAGTTTTCAGTTTAGTGATTTGAGATAACCCAATGACATGATTTGAGATAAGATATGTACAAAAGACCTATTTCCATCTCTGTGTCATCAAAGAAAAAGATGGAGAAAAACAGGAAGTTTTTTTTTTTTTTTTTCCCCAAGCTTTGTATTCATGATGAACTAGCTGCTGACTTGATGGGGAAAAATTCCTTTCCACAAGCGTTTCAAAGCATCATTTGTGAGGCTGAAAAAGCAGAAGTTTCCTGTGAGTCAATAGTTTCAGCTCTTAAAGCCCAATACAACCTAGATTATGTTAATTGAAGAGTAGTCATTAGAAAAAATAGGATAGTAGACTGACCATCCTTTCTTCTGTTCACTTGTCAGACTATCTGATATAAGCTATTCAGTCTTGGCATCAAATTTCAAGTGAGATATTGATTCACTGGAATGTTTGTGGTCAAGACTGCAAGGATAATGTAGTTAGCTGCTGCTGAGCCTGCCTTGACCCGTGGTGACCCCATGCATAATGGAACTAAATGTTGCCTGGTCCTGCGCCATCCAGAATTATGTGATTCGGAGGGTTTTCATTGACTGACTTTCAGAAGTAGATCTTCAGGCCTTTCTTCGTAGTCTGTCTTAGTCTGGAAGCTCCCTTGAAACCTGTTCAGCATCAGAGCAGCACATAAGCCCCCATCAACAGGTAGACGGAAACTGCACATGAGGTGCACTGGCTAGGAATCAAACACTGGGTATCCTGCGTGGAAGACGAGAATTCTACCACTGAGCTGCCCCCATGCAAGAATAATAAAGAGCTGTAAAATATAACTGAAGAATCTTTGGATGTCTAAGCTTAGTAAGAGAATTGTTGGGGTATCTGATAAGTGTTTCCAAATTCTGAAAAACTGGACTGAGAAAGAAGGATGAGATTTTTCTGGACCTCTCTAGAGGACAAAACTAAAATGAATATACGTAGCTGATTTTTGTTAGGTGTCATATGAAGTTAGGCAAAAAAAATTACAATTAAACATAAGAAAATACATTCTTTGAGAGGTTGTATAATACTCTATGAGGAAGACTGGGTTTTTGTAGTCATCGAGAAAGGACGTAAATATCATCATTAATAACTGCTATCAATGGGCCTTGAACTTGCTTTTCCTTTCTCTGTGCCTTCGCTATTACCCTTTAGTAAAATGGGGATAATAACACCTGCTTCAAGTGGCTGGTGAGTGAGCTAAATGAGATGATGTATGTTCAATATCAAGCACAGAGCTCAGAGCAAAGTAAAACCCCAGGAAATGTAACTATTAATATTATTATTAATATTTAGAGTTTTCTAATGATTACAAGCTGGTTCTGAAGAATTGAGGTAGTGACTAGAGCGTATAGTCTAGGATAGACCATCACAGGTATTATTATAGAAATTCTTACACTGTTTTTAAGTAGGATAGAGGATTATTAAGGTCTTTTGCAAATTATTATTTTATGGTTCTTCAAGGGGGATGATAAGTTGAAAGAAAATTCAGCAACCCAGGTTTTATATCTTACCCCTAAGCAAAAACTAGACTTGCTATTGCTTACTTTGGTTGTATTACTCTTCAACTACTTAATTTCAAAACTTGTAGCAATATTTTTTCCAGTCATATGTTTAATCAATGTTGAAAAATGTCTGTACAAACACTAACATCAATCTTAATGTAATCTTCAATGTCAAATATTATCAGAAAAAGCAGCACTAAATTTTATACTGATGCAACTCCTTGGAACTGAATGTGTGTTTCTGTACACAAGCCCAGTGTGGGTTTATTGGTGGTGGTTGTTAGATGCTGTCCAGTCAGTTCGGACTCATAGTGACCCTATGTACAACAGGACAAAAAACTGCCCAGCCCGGTTCCATTCTCATGATCGTTGCTATACTTGAGCCCATTGTTGCAGCCACTGTGCCAATTCATCTTCTTGAGGGTCTTCTTTTTTTTTTCATTGACCCTCCACTTCGCCAAGCATGATATCCTTCTCCAGGGACTGAGCTCTCCTGATAACATGCCTAAAGTACGTGAGACAAAGTCTTGCCATCCTTGCTTCTAAGCAGCATTCTGGCTGTACTTCTTCCAAGAGAGATTTCTTCATTCTTCTGGCATTCCATGGTATATTCAATAATCTTCACCAACACTATAACTCAAATGCATCAATTCTTCTTTGATCTTCCTTATTAATTCTGCTTTCACATGCAAATGTAGCGATTGAAAACACCATGGCTTAGGTCAGGCACACCTTAGTTCTATAAAGTGACATCCTTATTTTTTAACACTTTAAAGAGGTCTTTTGCAGCAGAGTTGCCCAATGCAATGCATCATTTGATTTCTTGACCGCTGCTTCCATGGGTGTTGATTGTGGATCCAAGTAAAATGAAAACCTTGACAACTTCAACCTTTTCTCCGTTTATTGGAATAGTACAAATTAACCTCTTACTCACGCAAAGAAATCTAGAGTACATCACCCATTCTTTTATTCATTCCTAAGTCATCAAATTATACTTCGGGTACCTGTAATGTGCTCAGTTACTGTTGTAGACATTAAGAATACAAAGGAAACAAAATATATTTATGCTCCTCAGCTTCAGGGAATTTTCAGTTTAGTGGTGAAAACATTCAAGAAGACACAGTTACTGAAGTATTAGTGCCATGGTAAGTGAAGTATAGATTATCCAGGGTATAGATAGGATATGTACCTAAGCACAATTTTGATGATCAGGAAGGGCTTTACAGAAGGACTGTTTCTAAGCTTAGACCTAAAGGGTTAGCAGGAGTTAGAGGTCACAGGTGAAAAGGAGGGGGGAAGAGGATTCCAGGAAAGAGAAAAGGGTGCGTGAAAGCCCAGAATCAAGAAAGTTCGTGCATCAAAGGATGAACTAATAGAATTTACCAGGGTAAGAAGGAATATGGTGTGGTAAAAAACTGCACTGAGCCAGGAGATAGTAGAACTGGGCAAGCCATTAAGCAATAATGCCCCTAACTCCATATCCATAAATGCAGGTGCGCACTGTGTAACATTAACAACCCCAGCCAACTTTAAAGTCCATAAATTATTTAATAAAATTAATAAAAGATGTGGTACACATGGAAAGAAGGATTTTGGATTACTAGATGATGAGTTTGTAAAAGCCAAGTCTTTTTTTCACCATCTTTGCAGTAACTCATGGTGCCTGGCACTACGACTTTGTGTAGAATTGAATCAAAAGATACTTGTCTCTCAAGGAGTAATTCAAGGTGGAGTTGCATAATCAGAACTGGTTTTTCCTAAGGAGAAATGAGCAGGAATGAACTCACCTTGTTAAGAGTAAAGATAAAACTGGCGCTCAAGACAGACTCAAGCTCACAGAAGTCTTGTATAACTGCAGTAATGGTTCTCAAACTAGCTGAATATAAAATAAACTTGGTAATTAAAACTATATATATAGATTCCTGGTTTCAGCATCATCCAATCTTATTGTGTCGTTCCAGGCAGGAGCACAGGAATTTGATAGACATACTTGAATTTGGCTGACAGAAACCAGTCCATGCTCATTTTCATTGGCTGCTTCCTGAGTCTCCAATTTGTTGTCTCATTTTAAACCTTCCTTCACTCCTTGTTTTAACCATAGGAAAGTGCCCCGAACACATGAGTCCTTTCATGCCTCCGTGCCTTTGTTAACCACACTCTCCGTGTCTTCAAATGCAATTCCCCGCACCATGCCCATCTGTGCCCTGCTTGTCCACGCACATTTCAAGAGCCAGCACAATGCAATATCCTTGAAATTTCTCCTAGGACTTTTGTGTTCAGACTTGACTGCTCACTTCTTAGTGTCTTTACTTGTTATCTCTCATGTAATCTATAATACATTTCTGCATTTTTTCTTTAAAAATTCTTCCGATAAATCTTTGCTGAATGGATAGATTAATAAATGAGTGAATGCATAATGAGTGGAACACTGTATAGTGCAGTGGTTAAAAGCATGAATTCTGAAGTTGGATGACCTGTTGTCACATCCTATCACTACCACTTACCAGCTGTGTGAATTTGGGAAAGTTACTCTAGGTCTCTGTGTCTTCATTTCTCAATTTTAAAATAAGAGTGATAGTAATAGCACCTGTCTCATAGATTTGTTAAGAGGTTTTAACTGAGTTAATATTTGCAAAGCACTTACAAGAATGTTTGGAACATAGTGTTATAAGTGTTTGTTAAGTTAATGAATGTACTAGCATAGAGATACTGGGTCCTTGAATTTAGACCTAGAAGCAGAGAATGAGAGCAGATACAAATGCATGAGACATAAGCAGAAAGAATTGATGGGATTTGGTGACTGGGGAAGAAATAACTCTCAGGATTCTAGTAGAGGTCACTGGAAGGGTTAAGCGAAAGGTTAAGCAGGCTTCTTCCATTAAGTAATTACTTCTAATCACTTGATTACCTCGAAAGACAAAAGGCATGTAGCCTTGAAGGATGACACACAATCTGTTCAATGGGAAAAAGGAAGTCAGATATTTAAAAATAACAACAACCACAATGTCCCTTGAATAGACGATAAATAGAAGAGTAACTCTTCCTGAAGAGAAGGCTCAGATTAGTGCCCAAATTGGAAGACAGCATCACTAACCAATGGACAGAGCAGGTTGTGGGACTAATTCAGCATGTCTGCAGTGTGGCAGAGGAGAGAATACACTGCACAACATTTGCAGGACCAATCTTGGGCCAATTCAGACAATGGAAGTATAAATTTAAGCCAATGTCCTGGTCCCTTTGAATCTTTTTGTTCTGATAAATGGGAATAATAATGCAAGCTTCAATAAATTACTCTGAAGATTAAATTAGATAGCATGTAAAACTACTATGCAGCTAAAAAAAATAAAGCACAGGCAATTCTCATTTTGCAAAGTAGTGTGGGACCATGAAGATGACTGTACGAGCTGAAGCTGTGCAAAAGAATCTTAGTAATCAATGGTGAGAATTGTGATTGTCCTATTACCTTTCCAAATTTTAGTCAAAAGTTAAAATCTCTCTCATTATCATTTACAAATGTCCCAGGAAGTGAAAAAATAAACTAATATTTATTTAGTGCACTATGATCCAACCAAATGTGGAAATTATCAAACAATATCATTAATATCACATGCAAGCAAAATTTTGCTGAAGATCATTCAAAAGTGGCTGCAGTAGTATATCTACAGGGAACTGTCAGAAATTCAGGCCAGATTCAGAAGAGGACAAGGAACCAAAGATATCATTGCTGATGTCAGATGGATCCTGGCTGAAAGCAGAGAATACCGCATGGATGTTTACCTGGGTTTTATTGACTATGTAAAGGCATTTGACTGTGTGGATCATACAGATTATGGATAACATTACAATGAATGGAAATTCCAGAGCATTTAATTGTGCTTGTGAGGAACCTGTACACTGATCAAGAGGGAGTCGTCCGGACAGAACGAGGGGACACTGTGTGGTTTAAAGTCAGGAAAGGTGTGCGCCAGGGCTGTATTCTTTCACCATACCTATTAAATCTGTATGCTGACAAATAATCCAAGAATTTGGACTATATGAAGAAGAACAGGGCATCAGGATTGTGGAAGACTCATTAACAACCTGCAATATGCAGATGACATAATCTTGCTTGCTGAAAGTGAAGAGGACTTGAAGCACTTACTGATGAAGATCAAAGACCACAGCTTTCAGTACAGATTACACCTCAACATAAAGAAAAGAAAAATCCTCATCACTGGACCAATAAGCAACGTCATGATAAACAGAGAAAAGATTGAAGTTGTCAAGGATTTCCTTTTACTTGGATCCACAATAAACACCCATGGAAGCAGTAATCAAGAAATCAAAAGACTCATTGCGTTCGGCATATCTGCTGCAAAGGACCTCTTTAAAGCATTGAAAGCAAAGATGCCACCTTGAAGGCTAAGGTGTGCCTGATCCAAGCCGTGGTATTTTCAATCGCATCATACGCATGCGAAAGCTGGACAATGAATAAGGAAAACCAAAGAAGAGTTGACACCTTTCAATTGTGGTGTTGGCGAAGAATATGGAATACGCCATGGACTGCCAGAAAAAAAAAAAAAAAGCCAGAAGAGCAAACAAATCTGTCTTAGAAGACGTACAACCAGAATGCTCCTTAGAAACGAAAATGGCAAGACTTTGTCTTACATACTTTAGAAGTGTTGTCAGGAGGGATCAGTCCCTGGAGAATGATATCATGTTTGGCAGAGTACAGGGTCAGGAGAAAAGAGGAAGATCCTCAGTGAGATAGATTGACACAGTGGCTGCATAACCACGATTGTGAGCATGGCACAGGACTGGGCGGTGTTTCGTTCTGTGGTACACAGGGTCGCTATGAGTTGAAAATGACTTGATGGCACCTAATAGCAATGACAACATGGTTTAAAATATTAGGAACACTGAGAATTAAAGCGTTTTATTTCTTTGTAAAAAATCTTATCAAAAGTAGCTCGGACATTGCTTGTCTTCTTCTTCTTGCCATATAACCAACTCTCTGCAGCAAGCGGTAAATATTCCAGAACACTTAATTATGCTCATGAGGACCCAGTACATAGATCAAGAGGCAGTAGTTCCAACAGAACAAAGGGATACTGCATAGTTTAAAGTCAGGAAAGGTGTGTGTCAGTGTTGTATCCTTTCACTGTGCCTATTCAATCTGGATGTTGAGCAAATAACCTGAGAAGCTGGGCTATATGAGGAAGAACGGGGCATCAGGATTGGAGGGAGATGTATTAACAACCTACATTATGCAGATGACACAACCTTCCTTGCTGAAAGTGAAGAGGACGTGAAGCACTTACTGATGAAGATCAAAGACCACAGCCTTTAGTACGAATTATACCTCATGATAAAGTAAACAAAAACCCTTACTGGTAAGCAGCATCATAATAAACAGGGAAAAGATTGAAGTTGTCAAGGATTTCATATTTAATTGGATACACAATCAACACCCATGGAAGCAGCAGTCAAGGTATCGAATGACACACTGCATTGGGCAATTCTGCTGCAAAAGACCTCTTCGAAGTGTTAAAAAGCAAAGATGTCACTTTAAGGACTAAGGTGCGCCTGACCCAAGCCATGGTGTTTTCAATCTCCTCGTATGGATACAAAAGCTGTTGGCTCTGGGAGAAAGTCATCAATCTTCCCCCGGTCGAGTAGCTTCTCAGTGCCATGCTCCCAGGGCTTCTTTCTTGGTGGTGTGAAGTCCCCATGTCTGTCTGCTTGCTGCTCTCTTTTATATCTCGAAGGAGATTGGCTTGAAACACAATCTAATCTTGTAGTTTGAGTCCTGCCTCATTAACCGTCGCTAATCCCACCTCATCAACGTCATAGAGATAGGATTTACAACACGCAGGAAAATCACGTCAGATGACAAAACGGTGGACAATCACAAAATAGTGGGAATAATAGCCTAGCCAAGTTGATAGATATTTTGGGGAGACACAATTCAATCTTTGACAGCCCTTAATTCAGATTTTTTCTAATTTTGCTTTTAATCATTTGTTTTTATTTTGTTTATTTCATTTCCAAAGGAACCATTATAAAGTAATGGCTCTGACTAAGAGACTTTAAACTAACTTTGACTTACTTTTCTGTGGTATGCCCCAGGATCCCACTTTATTCAGATATCACCACTTTTCTTGCTTTCCACCTGAGAAACAAAATGAAAGATAAATACAAAGTGAAATGGTATAAGTGCAAAGGTCATAAATCTAGGCCATGTAAATCAAAATTATTAAAAATGAAAAGATGTATATATATTTTTTAAAATACATATTTTAAAGAATTTTTTTCTTAAAAACCAGGAACAAATTAAGTAGTTATGCTAAGGATAAATTTCGGAAAAACCATTCATGAAAATGTTTATTTTTAATTTATTTTTCATGTTAAGAATTACAAATAACCTAAATGTTAAATAGTGGGGAAAATGACTGAATAGATTGTAATATACTAACTAGATAGAACAGTGCACGAATTTAATCTATATAAAGGTTGATTTTTTTTAACAGATTGTAGCAGCAAGGAAAAATGCAAATAATATAATATGAAGTAAATAAAGCAGAATATAAAATACTTTCAATCTAAGATGGTGATGCAAGGCAGTTGACGTTTCTGTCCCTTTTCCTACGGCAGAAATGGTGCTATTCACTCCTACTAGCCGTAGCTCAGGGGAAAAGTAGATCCTATATCAATTCCTTAGAGTTATTTCAGAAACACTTCAAGGAGAAGGAGTAACTGGTATAGTAAGATTCCTGGCATTGGTAGAATCAAAATAGTAGATAAAATTCACCCTGACTCTTAACATAAATTTTCTCTTATGGCCCACCTTGCATCTCCAAGTATACTCCTAACAACATTAGAAATAGTGTACTAGTGTGGTCCATTACCAGCAAGAATATAATCTTAATAATCATGGAGCAGAATCATACCCAGAGAGAATAGAGGGGTCAATCTCAAACGGTTTCCTGAAATTCATTCTCACCTTGACTTTCTCTTCTCCTTTTCCTTCTGCTTTTTCTTTTATATCTATTTGTCCTCTTTGGAAAATCTCAGCTCCCACCTAGTGGAGTTCCAGCTTAGTAGAGGTCAGAGAGGTTGTATTTTCTGATAAGCTTCCAACCCTGGAATGACGAGTAGGTCAATGGCTCTGTGTTCATCTGTGAAAATCTGTCTCCTGTGTGTTTCTAATTCTTCAGAGTAGAATGTCTGCAAGAAGACAAATAAATGCCCTTCTTAATAACACTGATATTCTTTCATAATATAACTGAATATGGCTTTATAGCTTTTCTACGATTCTCCTCTCATCAGACATGAGAATAATGAAGGATAATAGGAATGTTAAAATATATGTACTTGTGGACAAGGCTAAAGACGCTATGAGCTATTGAAAGCTGAATATTGGAAGTGTATAGAAACACTTTAGTTTAATCTAACTCTATGAATACTGTTTTTCTTGCCTCATAACCACAAACTTTACAGTAAAAGCACAACTGAAGACAGAGAGCCAGAGTCACGTAGACAAGTATTCCACATCAGAATCACCAGAGTACATCTTAAAATGCAGATTCCTGGGCCCCACTGCAAACCTACCATATTAGAAGTGAGAGTTGGAATGGAATGCAGGTGAGGTGGCACAGCAAATCAGCAATTTGACAAGTTATCCATGTGATCCTTATTAACTCTAAATTTTGGGCATCCTGGTAGCCTATCTTCTTCCAGTCCTAAGGATGAAGATCCACAGCCTACCAAGTATCACTGTTACTTCCACAAGCCTTCAAATTACATGAGGAGTTATAAGGATGCTATTATTTTATCCAGTTATTCGTTTTCATTCCCATTCCTAAAAGAGGATCATACATTTGCATCTTTTGCCATGTGACTTGCAGGGTTTCCCTGTGGGAAGAGCATACTCCACCACCTCATGGACATTACATGTGGCCCTTTGCTTACTCTGTCCAATGGAATGTGAACAAAAGTACAACATACAACACCTGGTCAGATGCTTCAAGAGCCATCGCATGGTTCTGCCATTGTTCTTTCCCTCTGTCACAAGGCTGAGACAGGTCTTTTCCTTTAGGCTGGGTACCTTAATGAAGAATATATGTGGCGCAAAGCCACAGCTGCCCTTGAACTGAGTGAAAAATAAGCTATTATTGTTATAAACCAGTGAGATCATGGACTTGTTTTTTATTGGAATATAAAATTTTTTTTTTCTATAACATAAGGTAAAGCTAATTCAAGGAAATAAAAGAATATTTTTTTCTTTAAAAATCCCATTTTCTAAGACAAAATACTAATGGGCATAGCTGCATAAAAACAAAAAGTAACTTGTGTTAACCCTAAGGTAGCCCAGTAAATGTAAGATCTATTGCATCTGGCAATACTCAATGCAAGGACAGACCCAATGTGTACAGCAGCTACATACTAGTCTCACTCCACCATTGATCCCCAGTCTGCGCTGTCTTAAGGCCAACAATGACAGCTCTAGTCTACCTTTACCATGCTGGAAGGAGGGATTATTTATCCTGCTTCTCCCACCCCAACTCACACAGTTTGGGCAAGGAAAAAAAAAAAAAACACTTCCAAGCAAAATGCCTTCAAATACACTATCTAGTTTCTTCAAGGCTTTTCCTGTTTGCTTTTCCAAAATTACCTTCTTTTCCTCCATGGCAACAGGACAAAACAAAATGGTTCTGTTTTAATATTCCAGAGCTGTTGCTCCCAGACAATGTAGTGCTGTTCAGCAGAAAAGCCCTATTCAGCATATAAAAAATTTCTTTAACTCTTCCCTTCTTATCACCTGTGAATTACAGACACCCTGCACAACAGCTTTATCAGACCCTTAATTTCATCTCCTTAAAAAAAAAAAAACATAGCATAGTTAGGTAAAAAAAATAAAATAAAAAGCATAGTTAGGTAGCAAACATAAATCAGGATAAAACATAAAACGTATGCCTAAACCACTTCTATCTACTCATTTCTTTCTGTAAATCAATAAAATGGCAGGATTCTGAAATAGACACATAACATTAGCTTGATAAATATCGTTTGAATCTGGAGTCCTATACTTGGAACGGAAATCCCAAAGGCAATTTTTCTTAAAGCTTTTATTCTTCTAAGCAAATAAAAATATTGTACAAATTTTTTAAAAGAAGAATTCTTAAAAAATGCTACCAGCAAGTTTAATTAAATGATACATGCAGGCCTACTCTTACCTAGATGACAAGTAACATGAATTTTATTAAAGAAATTATCACACGCCATTTGTGCTTCAAGATTGGTCTGGCATCCCTGTACAGTTTAACACCAAATGTCTGTTTAGTAATAAAAAAAAAAAAAGCCACTAATTTTGCCAGGTGTAATTGGAGTCATGTCATTTGGCACAATGTACCTTAAAATGGTATGTGGATACCTTCAAAACGCAAAGTTTGATCAGACAAAAAATCTCAAGTGTGCTTAAAGAAGCCAACATAAACCAGAGTCCTTGGTTCCCAACAGGTTATTGTAAATATAAAGAAGAAAACTTCCAGAAAGAATAGAACTATCTAGGGAGACACAAAAAGCACTGAGGAATAGCAAATATTTCTTTGCTCTATGACCCAATTCGATGGAGTCAGAAGTAGTGATAGTTAAAGTCTATGTTACTACCTGACCTAGAAGGCCATGATGCTGATTATTTATATTTATCTCTTATCCAGATCCCAGTATATTTACAACAATAACAAAACAATAAAAGGGTAGAGTATCTGCTGAGGCTGTTTATGTACAACCAAATACCTCATAGGATTTGATTCCTTGGTGTAGAGGTTTAGGGTCATGGTTTCATGCAACATATCAGTTAATTGGTCTAATATTGTGTTTAGCATGTCTGTTCTACCTCCTAGATGCTTACTGCCTGGGGCCTTAAAAGCTTGTAAGTGGCCATCCAATGTACAGTTGTTCTCTATTCACCTGGAGCAAGAGAGGAAGAAGGAGAGTTAGCAATAGGAGAAGGAAACGGAATGCATGGCTAATTGCCTTCATGAACAACTGCCCCCTTTACTACACGACCAGAATGGAATGGTGCTCAGCTACCATTGTTGAACATTTTGAACAAAGATTCTATAGGAGGACCCTTATCAAAGGGAGAAAATGCAAAAGAGAGTTTCAAATTCCCAAGGAACTCAGACCTTCTAGAGCCTTGGAGGCTGGATGAACCCCTGAAACTATTGCACTGAGATAATCTTTAAATCTTAAACCAAAAATATTCCCTGACTTCTTCTTAAAACCAAACAGTAGTTTAGCTTAACTAATAAAAAAATGTCTGCTTAATTTATACAAAGCCAACAGCCAACATCATCCTAAATGGAGAGAATCTGAAAGCACTCCCCTTGACAATGGGAACCAGACAAGGATGCCCTTTATCACCACTCTTATTCGACATTGTGCTGGGGGTCCTAGCCAGAACAATTAGGCTAGGAAAAGAAATAAAGGGCATACAAACTGGTAAAGAGGAAGTGAAAGTATTTCTATTTACAGGCGATATGATCTTATACACAGAAAACCCCAAAGAACCCACAAGAAAACTACTGGAACTAACAAAAGACTTCAGCAAAGTATCAGGATACAAAATAAACACAAAAATCAGATGGATTCCTCTACACCTACAAAGAGAACTTTGAAGAGGAAATCACCAAATCAATACCATTTACAACAACCCCCAAGAAGATAAAATACTTAGGAATAAGCCTAACCAGAGACGTAAAAGACCTATACAAAGAAAACTACAAGACACTGCTGCAAGAAACCAAGAGAGACCTATATAAGTGGGAAAACATACCTTGCTCAAGGATGGGAAGACTCAGTATTGTGAAAATGTCTATTCTACCCAAAGCAATCTATAGATACAATGCAGTCCCAATCCAAATTCCAACGGCATTTTTTAATGAGATGGAGAAATAAATCACCAACTTCACATGGAAAGGAAAGAGGCCCTGGGTAAGTAAAGCATTACTGAAGAAGAAGAACAAAGTGGGAGGCCTCACACTACCTGATTTTAGAAACTATTATACCACCATGGTAGTCAAAACAGCCTGGTACAACAGCAGATACATAGACCAGTGGAGCAGAATTGAGAATCCAGAGGTAAATTCATCCACCTATGAGCAGCTGATATTTGACTAAGACCCAAAGTCCATTAATTGGGGAAAAGACACTCTCTTTAACAAATGGTGCTGGCATAACTGGATATCCATCTCCTAAAAAAGAAAACAAGACCCATATCTTACACAATGCACAAAAACTAATGCAAAATGAACCAAACACCTAAATATAAAACCTAAAATGATAAAGATCATGGAAGAAAAAATAGAGACAATGTTAGGAGCTCTAATACATGGAATACACAGAATACAAAACATTACTAAACAATGCACAAACACTAGAAGAGGAACTGGGAGCTCCTAAAAATCAAACATTTATACTCATCAAAAGACTTCACCAAAAGAGTAAGAAGACATCCTACAGACTGGGAAAAAATTTTGGCTATGACAAATCCGATCAGCATCTAACCTCTAAAATCTGCAAGTTACTCCAAAGCTTCAACAATAAAAAGATAAATAACCCAACTAAAAAATAGGCAAATGATATGAACAGACACTTCACCAAAGAAGGCATTCAGGCAGCTACCAGATACATGAGGAAATGCTCGCAATCATTAGCCATTAGAGAAATGCAAATCGAAACTACAATGAGATACCATCTCGTTAATAAAAAAACACAAAATAATAACTGTTGGTGAGGTTGTGGAGAGACTAGAACACTTATACACTGCTGGTGGGAATGTACAATGGTACAACCACTTTGGAAATTGATTTGGCCCTTCCTTAAAAACCTAGAAATAGAACTACCGTATGATCCAGCAATCCCACTCCTTGGAATATATCCTAGAGAAATAAAAGCCCTCACACAAATAGATATATGTACTCCCATGGTCATCACAGCACTGTTCACAATAGCAAAAAGACGGGAACAGCCTAGGTGCCCATTAATGGATGAAAGGATAAACACATTATGGTATATTCACACAATGGAATACTGCTCAATGATAAAGAAGAATGATGAATACAAGAAACATCTCATAATATGGATGAATCTGGAAAGGGTTATGCTGAGTGAAATTAGTCGCAAAAAAAAAATTGTATGAGGCCACTGTTATAAGAACTTTAAAAAAAGGTTTAAACATAGAAGAAAACATTCTTTGATGGTTACCAGGGTGGGGAGGGAGGGAGAGGGGTATTCACTAACTAGATAAGATGGTAGACAAGAATTATTTTAGGTCAAGGGAAGGACAACACCCAATACAGGAGGAGTCAGCACAACTGGATTAGACCAAAGGCAAAGAAGTGTCCTGAATACAACCAAACACTTTAAGGGACAGAGTAACAGGGGTGAGGGTCTGGGGACTGTGGTTTCAGGGGACATCTAGGTCAATTGGCATAACAAAGTTTACTAAGAAAATGTTCTGCACCCCACTTTGGTGAGTGGCGTCTGAGGTCTTAAAAGCAAGTGAACAGCCATCTCAGATGCATCAATTCGTCCCAACCCACCTGGAGCAAAGGAGAATAAAGAACACCAAAGACACAAGGAAGACATAAGCCCAAGAGACAGGGCCACATATACCAGAGGCTACATCAGACTGATACCAGAAGAACTAGATGGTGCCTGGCTACCACCAATGACCACCCTCACAGGGAATACAACAGAGTCCCTGTCAGAGCAGAAAAGTGGGGTGCAGACCCCAACTTCTCATAAAAAGACCAAACTTAATGGTGTGTCTGTGACCAGAGGGAACCCAGAAGATATGGCCCCCAGATTCTGTTAGCCCAGAACTGAAACCATTCCCGAAGCCAACTCTTCAGACAAAAATTAGACTGGACTAGAAGACATAAAATGATACTTGTGACAAAGTGCTTCTTAGCTACATGAGACTAAATGGGTAGCTTCTGTCTGGAGGCAGGATAAGAAGGCAAAAAGGGACAGGAGATGGTTGAATGGACACAGGAAATCTGGGATGGAAAGGAGGAGTATGCCATCATATTACAGGGAGAGCAACAAGGGTCACATAACAATGTGTGTATAAATTTTTTTAAGAGAAACTAAATTGAACTGTAAACTTTCACTTAAAGCACAATTTAAAAAATGAATAAAATAAAACTAAGAAAAAAGAGAATGTCTGCCTTGAGCATCGTACTTTTATAAGACCTATCTACATATATATATATATATATATATATATATATATATATATATATGGGATCAAATTGACAACAGCAGGAAGAAAAATTAGATAAGGAACTTAGGGGGCAGTGAGTTTATGCTAAGGGGGGAGAAATAAATCAGAAAATGAGGGTGAGAATAGTTCCACAACTCAAAGAATGCAATCAATGTCACTGAAGTGTACATGTATAAATTATTGAATTAGCATATGTTCTGCTGTGTATATTCTCAACAACAAAAATAAATATAATATATATATATATTTTAAAATACCCCAGTATTGTCCAGGAGCTTCAGTGGTTGAGGGTCAAGAAAGAGCACTCTCAACTCCATCAGGACTACATCCAGAGAAACAGTTCCCAGGCCAAGATGGCCAGTGGGAATCTGACAAGTTATTTACAAATTCCAGGCCCCTGCCCCTTCCTAAATATAAGAATCTAAGACATTTTGAAAGGTCTGTGAGAGTTCACTTGGTCCAACACTTCCTGGAAGACCACAGAAAGCCCCAGCATTGTTTCATCACCCTAGGGAACTTCCAGATTTCTATAACTGATGGGAAAGGACGCTCACACCTGATTACAGGCTAGACTATGTGTCCATCATTGTTTTTAGTTGCCATTAGGTGGCCCCCACTCCTGATGACCCCATGCACAATGGAACAAAATGCTGCCCAGTCCTATACCATCCCCAAGATCAGTTGCAGATCAGACCATTGTGATCCATTGGGTTTTCTTTAGCTGATTTTCAGAACAGATTGCCAATCTTTTCTTCCTAGCCCTTCTTGGGCTGGAAGCTCCACTTAAACCTGTTCTCCATCATAGCAATACACAAGCCTCCACTGACAAACAGGTAGTGTCTGCCCATTAGCTTAGGCTTATATCTAAGCAAATACTCTGAGATAAATCCAGCCTCTCCAAGGTTTAGGGGTCCAAAGTATCAGGCTTCTTTCATCAACTGGAAGTCACAAACAAGGGTAGCTTCATCTCATCACAAGTACCAGCACTTTGATAGAGACACAGATGTCTTCCATCACCCAGAGATTCTTTTACTTCTCTTACACCTTCTTATCTCAGTTTCTTCCCCTATCCCACTTCCAAAATATATGACCACAATAAGAATCCCATTTAGACTGGTTAGGACATTTGTACTTTAAAGGCCCACTCTCAGCTAACTTAAAAGCCAAAGATCATTAGAGGTGACGGAGCATAGAATTTTTGAAATGAGTACCTCCCATAAGACCTCCAATATCACCTTGACCATTTATGACTCTCTTGGTGTGTATTTTATACACCATTTATTTAAAACAGCTTTGAGAGAAGGTCATTCAGGTATGTGGATGTGAGTTAATGTCTAAAATGAAGCATGGTTTATTATTTTTCTTATTGTCCACTTCCTAAAGATAGTATAGTAGATGGTTGAGGACTATGGCCTCGTTTGAGAAAGTGCAAAAATAGCACTTTTCCTCTGTTCACATTAGAATGAATATCTTGGTATTTAAGGCTCTAACCCTTTAAAAAAAAAAGGTAATTGTATGCGTATAGTACATCTGTGCCTCGTCCTTCCAACACTCGAGTATAATACTCTAACTTAGGCAGAAAAGAGCTGCAGCAAAAGGACATTAGAGTCTGCAGCAGTGTTCTGTTTAAATAAATTGAATCTATCAGACAATCTTATCAAGCTTGTTTTAGCATAAGTGGCAGCTTTATGTTGAAGAACAAGAGGAGGTAGTGAAGGATACCATGATGCATCATAAACCTGCAGGATTTTTACAAGCCAAGATAGATATTGAGATAATGAGAACAGATTCACTTGTCAGAGGCTCTGATATCAAGAGCAGTTTTCTATGATTTCCAAAAAGAATATTTTTTAATACATTCACAACACAATAGCACTCAATAGCAATTGATGATCCACAGATATGTGTGTGAATTAATATCAAAAAGAAGCATCTTCCTCTGATTGTCAGGAATGGCTGTGGGTAAAAAGAGAGTTACTTTAACCTTACAGTCTTTTTGAATGTTAACTTTTCCAAGCCCATCACAAGTTCACTCTCATTATTCTGGAACTAATTGAAGGATCATACATGGAAAGAAAAAAAGCAATTTATTTGAGACTCTAAGCTGGACTTTTATGAAACTTCTACAAAGGTGGGATCTAAGGAAATGTAGTAACCATTGGGCAAAAGATGAAACCACATCGCTAAAACACGTTTGAGGGGAAGCAGGTACTGAGAAGAATTAAATGGTTAAGACTCAGAAGGTAAAGAAGTGAATGCTGGGATGCCCCCAGAGTACAATTTAGAGCTGCTTGATGTTCAATGACGATGGCACTGGGTTAATGTTCAATGAACTTATTAACCTGGAAATAAGATTGTGTTGTGAATTTAAAAGTTTGCTAGTGTTACAGAAGTGTTAAGAGAATTCAGGAATGAGATGATTATGAGAGCTACCCCAGGCCATCTGATTGCTTTCTGTGATGTCCCCTGGGTGAAGCAAGGAGACTGGCATGCTGGGAAAAGCTTCTGCATTAAAAGACCATGACTGAATCCCCAAGACAAGGGCCAAAGAAAGAATTTTGGGTTCTTAAAGACAGTAGGGAGTGCCTGGGTGGTGTGATGGGTTAATCACTCAACTACTAGCCAAAAGGTTGGTGGTTCAAAACCTAGCCTCAGAAGAAAGGCCTGAAATTCTTCTTCCAAAAGGTTTTCATAGCCTTGAAAACCCAATGGAGCAGTTCAACTCTGCACACATGGGGTCACCATGAGTCAAAATCCACTCGATGGCAACTGACAACAATGAAGAGAACAGGGATGGGGAGGACAATTCAGTCAGAACTCTACTAGAAAAAAGAAACTATTTGTTGCTTACTGATAAATGCAATCGTTGGACAAAGAGAAAAGAATCTATTCAGTAAGTACTAGGAATCAAAAAGAATTATCTCAAACTGGTTTGAAAATGAAAATTGAAGACAAAATATAGTTTGTGCCAGTATGTAAACCAGTAATGAAACAATGTGGTGAAAAACATTTTTGAGCTTGATAAGCAAACTTAGTGGAATTTTATTTAAAGAAGTAAAGGAATTTCAAGCAATAGGCCCTATTCTTCCCCTTAAGACTGGTACCCCCAAATGCTCCAAATGGAGCAGCAAAGTGAGGTTAACCAATTCCCTTGAAAGATTGTAGTGGTTCAGTTTCAGGGGGCTTGTTAATTTTCCTTCTCTAGGGGCTCCAAGACAGACCTAAGAGCAGAGCAGGGAGGCAGAGTGAAAAGAGAAATTAACAAGCTTCCTAAAGCATTGCTGCCTCTACTTTTTTCAATCTGTATGCTGAGCAAATAATCTGAGAAACCAGACTATATGAACAAGAACTGATTAACATCAGGTAAGGAAGACTCATTAACAACCTGTGATACACAGATGACACAACCTTGCTTGCTGTTTTAGGTTGGATTCTCTAGAGGAACAAAACCAGTAAAGCTTATAAATATATAAGCATATATAAATATATAGGGAGATTTATATCAAGGAAGTGGCTCACGTGGTTGTAGAGGCTGGGAAGTCCCAAGTTTGTGGGTCAGGCTTGAGGCTTCTGACTCACGTAGCTGTGGGCTCACAGGCTGCAGAGACCAGCGAATTCCAAGATCGGCAGGTAAGCTGCTAGCTCAAGGCCCAAGAAATGGAGGTCAGATGAACAGGAGCTAGCTGCAAGATCCAGAGTGAGCAAAAGCCCAGGAGCCTTGCCACAAAGCCCACCTATACTGGATGGCTATTCAGATTTAGAGACCATCTGAAGAACAGATTTGATGCATTGAACACTAGTGACAGAAAACCAGACGAGTTGTGAAATCACATCAAGGACATCATCCATGAAGAAAGCAAGAGGTCACTGAAAAAACAGGAAAGAAAGAAAAGACCAGGATGGGTGTCAGAGGAGACTCTAAAACTTCCTCTTGAGCGTCTAGCAGCTAAAGCAAAAGGAAGAATTCATGAAATAAAAGAACTGCGCAGAAGATTTCAAAGGGCCTCTCGAGAAGACAAAGTATTATAATGACATATGCAAAGAGCTGGAGATGGAAAACCAAAAGGGAAGAACACACTTGGCGTTTCTCAAGCTGAAAGAACTGAAGGAAAAATTCAAGCCTCGAGTTGCAATAGTGAAGGATTCCATGGGGAAAATATTAAACAACGCAGGAAGCTTCAAAAGAAGACGGAAGGAATACATAGAGTCATTGTACCAAAAAAAATTAGTCGATATTCAACCATTTCAAGAGGTGGCATATGATCAGGAACCGATGGTACTGAAGGAAGAAGTCCAAGCTGCTCTGAAGGCATTGGCAAAAAACAAAGCTCCAGGAGTTGATGTAATATCAATTGAGATGTTTCAACAAACAGATGCAGCACTGGAGGTGCTCACTCGTCTATGCCAAGAAATATGGAAGACAGCCTCCTGACCAACTGACTGGAAGAGATCCATATTTATGCCTATTCCCAAGAAAGGTGATCCAACCGAACGTGGAAATTATAGAACAATATCATTAATATCACACACAAGCAAAATTTTGCCAAGGATCATTCAAAAAAGGCTCCAGCAGTATATCGACAGGGAACTGCCAGAAATTCAGGCCGGTTTCGGAAGAGGCCGTGGAACCAGGGATATCATTGCTGATGTCAGATGGATCCTGGATGAAAGCAGAGAATACCAGAAGGATGTTTACCTGTGTTTTATTGACTATACAAAGGCATACGACTGTGTGGATCATAACAAACTATGGATAACACTGCAAAGAATGGGAATTCCAGAACACTTACTTGTGCTCTTGAGGAACCTTTACATAGATCAAGAGGCAGTTGTCCAGACAGAACAAGGGAATACTGATTGGTTTAAAGTCAGGAAAGGTGTGCCTCAGGGTTGTATTCTTTCACCATACCTATTTAATCTGTATGCTGAGCAAATAATATGAGAAGCTGGACTATATGAAGAAGAACTGGGCATCAGGATTGGAGGAAGACTCATTAACAAACTAGGTTATCCAGGTGACACAACCTTGCTTGCTGAAAGTGAAGAGGACTTGAAACACTTACTAATGAAGATCAAAGACCACAGTCTTCAGTATGGATTGCACCTCAACATAAAGAAAACAAAAATCCTCACAACTGGACCAATGAGCAACATCATGATAAACAGAGAAAAGATTGAAGTTGTCAAGGATTTCATTTTACTTGGATCCACAATCAACAGCCATGGAAGCAGCAGTCAAGAAACCAAAAGACGCATTGCTTTGGGCAAATCTGCTGCAAAGGACCTCTTTAAAGTGTTGAAGAGCAAAGATGTCACCCTGAGGACTAAGGTACGCCTGACCCAAGCCATGGTATTTTCAATCACATCATATGCATGTGAAAGCTGGACAATGAATAAGGAAGACTGAAGAAGAGTTGACGCTTTTGAATTGTGGTGTTGGTGAAGAATATTGAATATACCATGGACTGCCAAAAGAATGAACAAATCTGTCTTGGAAGAAGTGCGGCCAGAATGCTGCTTAGAGGCAAGGATGGCGAGACTGCGTCTTACATACTTTGGACATGTTTTCAGGAGGGATCAGTCCCTGGAGAAGGACATCATGCTTGGCAGAGTACAGGTCAGCAGAAAAGAGGAAGACCCTCAATGAGGTGGACTGACACAGTGGCTGCAACGATGAGCTCAAGCATAACAATGATTGTAAGGATGGCTCAGGACCGGGTAGTATTTCGTTCTGTTGTGCATAGGGTCACTATGAGTCGGAAACAACTCAATGGTACCTAACAGCAACAACTCAGTGTAGATCCCATCATGGAGATGATCACATTATATCAAATCTCATCATGGAAGTGATTACATCATTATACTACTGCCAAACTACATCATAAATGCCAAACCACTGAGAATTATGTCCCAACCAAGTTGACATACAACATTAATGATCACACTTGCTGAAAGTGAAGAAGACTTGAAGCATTTACTGATGAAAGTCAAGGACTGCAGCCTCAACATAAAGAAAAAAAAAAAAAAAAACCTCACAACTGGACCAATAAGCAACATCATGATAAATGGAGAAAATATTGAAGTTGTCAATGATTTCATTTCACTTGGATCCATGATCAACACCTATTCACAGCAGTCAAGAAATCAAACGGCTTATTACATTGGACAAATATGCTGCAAAAAACCTCTTTTTTAAAGTATTGAAAAGCAAAGATGTCACTTTGAGGACTAAGGTGAACCTGTCCCAAGCCACGGTATTTTTAATTGCCTCGTATGCATGCAAAAGCTGAACAATGAGTAAGGAAGACAAAAGATGAACTGATGCTTTTGAATTATGCCATTGGCAAAGAATATTGAATAAACCGTGGATTGCCAGAAGAACGAATAAATCTGTCTTGGAAGAAGCTCAGCCAGAGTGCTCCTTAGAAGCAAGGGATGGTGAGACATCTCTCTTACTGTGGACGTGTTATCAGGAGGGACCAATCCCTGGAGAAGGACATGAGGCTTGGTAAAGTAGAGTCAGTGAAAAGCGGAAAGACCCTCAATGAGATGGACTGACACAGTGGCTGCAATATGGGCTTAAGCATAGCAACTATTGTGAGGTAGGCCCAAGACAGGGCAGTGTTTTGTCTTATTGTACATAGTGTCACTATGACTTGGGAAGGATGTCATGGCACCTAACAACAACAAAAACAACTTTTTTTGCAAGTGAATTGCTTAATTTCACTTTGTAACTCCATTCAGATCAAATTGGTCCAGTTGCGAGGATTGAGAAAATCTGCAATTAAACAGAGGGAGAAGGGAGACAAAGGCAACTGGGTAGGAAATGAGGGAATGCATAGAATTTAAATCAGTGTCCTCAGTGGGAAGGATTCCCCTAAAAAACTCAAAGCACTTTACAATCATTTATAAAATGTGACTAAGACAAAAAAAGCTTTCATATTTATTAATTTTCTCTCTCCCTTGAATCTTCATAGAACTTCCAAAATACAAACATCTACTTTCTCTGAATCACAGGGTTAATGGCTACTTATTTATAAGTCTGATCCATATAACACTCATTCACTCCTTTTCAAATCTCCATGGCATGAATGTCCCTACCCATTTCCAATGTGAAATAACAACATCAAGTGCTTTATAGAAAAGTGAAAAAGCATCTGGAAGAGATTTCTCTTAAGCACTGACTTGAATTGTAAAGAGGGGAAAAATCATAAAGGAAATGAAAGAAACTGTAGAGAAAAAAAAAGAGAGAGAGAGAGATTATAAACATAAGACTTTTGAAGAGAAAAGCAGGTAAGTAAAGCTACCTGAAGACACAAGGTAACATATTTGCAATGCTATTTGTGAAAGGCTTAAGTCAATATATGCATTTAACTTATACTACTATTAAATAAGGAGCCCAGGTGGTGCAGTTGTTAAGAGCTTAGCTGCGAGCGAAAAAAGGTCAGCAGTTCAAATCTATCAGCTGCTCCTTGGAAACCTTATGGGGCAGTTCTACTCTGTCCTATAGGGCCATTAAGAGTCAGAATCTACTCAACGGCAATGGATTTTTGGTTTATTATTAAATAATGTACGAGTTCTCACTAGAGACCCTGAAATATATAAAAATCACTGAAATGAATAATGTAATATAGTCCTTAGCTTGGTATATAATAAATACCTAACAAATTACTAGTATTTTGAAATTACTTGGCCATTTTCTATAGACCTCTTCTATTTGTGCTTCTCTTTTATGACGTTTGTAAATCCCTTTTTTATAAAGTTATTATTTGCCTTTGACAGATTTGATTGAAATGAATGAATAATACCAAAGAAATTAAGGAGATATGGAGTAAATTCTTTCCGTAGGCACTATGATAAAATAAAAAAAGCACAGGCTTTGGTGCCAGACAGAAAATAAAATCTAAGTTCTGCGTTTGTTAGGTAAACTCCACATGTGGCCTTAAGCAGGTTATTTGATTTTCCGAAGACAAAAATGTCATTTTTCTTTCAGAAACAAGGATAATAATATCCACTGTACAAGACTGTTGAGTTAGAGATTATATATGTAAGACACCTGAGATAATACATCTTAGGTGTCCAATAAATAATAGCTATTATTATCTTTATTAAAAGTTAAATATAGAAAAGACTAGGGAGGCTGGGCCAAGATGGCGGACTAGGTGGACGCTACCGCGGATCCCTCTTGCAACAAAGACTCGGAAAAACAAGTGAATCGATCACATACATAACAATCTACGAACCCTGAACAACAAACACAGATTTAGGGATGGAGAGCGAACAAATACGGGGAGGCAGCGATTGTTTTCAGAGCCTGGAGCCAGAGTACCAGTCAGGTGACCTTCAGTGCCTGATTTGGGGCAGAGCCCAGGGGGGCAGACGGCACAAACAAGGAGCCCAGCCCTGGCCCCCGAACTCATTCCGGGAGGGGGCCCAGCCAGTTCGCGTGGGCGGTGTGGCGACGCAGCCATTGGGAGAAGCCTCCGGGAGGCAGTGACTGGTCTTGGAGCGGGGAGAGCAGCGTCCCAGCCGGGGAACCGTCCCGCCGGGATTTTGGCGGAGCGCGGGTACGGCATAAGCGCGGGGAGCAGCTCCACCCCCTGAACTGACCCCGGGGGGGGGCTCAGCCGGTTCACGACGGCGGCGTGGCGACGCAGCTGGTGGGAGAACTCCCCGGGAGACAGTGACGGGTCTTGGAGCAGGGAGAGCGGCGTCCCAGCCGGGGAACCGTCCCGCCGGAATTTTGAGTGGGCGCAGGCACGGCATAGGCACGGAGAGCTGCTCCACCCCCCTGAACTAGCCCCAGAGGGGGGGCCAAGCCGGTTCGTGCAGGCAGCATGGCGACACAGCCGGTGGGGGAGGTCCCCAGGGGGCAGCAACTGGTCTTGGAGCGGGGAGAGCGGCGTCCCAGCCAGGACAGGCGGTTGTGGCACAGGCGCGGGGAGCTGCTCCGCTCGCCTGAGCTGACCCCAGGGGGACCTAGCCGATTCGCGGGGGTGGCGTGGCGATGCAGCTGGCGGGACGGGGAGTCCCTGGGAGGCAGGGACTGATTTTGGAGTCGGGAGTGCACCATCCCAGTAGGGGAACTTTGACGTTGGGCATGGGGCTGGCAGCGAAGGATCTGACCGTGACTCCAGCGGGCCAGACCCCCCGGGGGCAATCTCCACACAGCCAGCACACATAGGCGACACGCCCCGCGGAAATCTCAGATATAATAGTCATTCCAAGCAAGACAAGCAACTCTGGCTATATTCTGAGGTGCTACTCTCCTATCTCTCTGATCCCTCCCCCACCCTCCCCAGGAGGCTTCATTAACATCCGAATAGCCTGAGCCAGAGGGAGAACCCTGATAGGGATCTGACTGCATTTTTTTTAGTGGATTTTCTGGAAAAACTAGTTTCCCAGTGATGGCTCGGAGACAGCACTCCATATCGAACCACATAAAGAAGCAGACCATGACAGCTTCTCCAACCCCCCAAACAAAAGAATCAAAATCTTTCCCAAATGAAGATACAATCCTGGAATTATCAGATACAGAATATAAAAAACCAATTTACGGAATGCTTCAAGACATCACAAACGAAATAAGGCAAACTGCAGAAAAAGCCAAGGAACACACCGATAAAACTGTTGAAGAACTCAAAAAGATTATTCAAGAACATAGTGGAAAAATTAATAAGTTGCAAGAATCCATAGAGAGACAGCATGTAGAAATCCAAAAGATTAACAATAAAATTACAGAATTAGACAATGCAATAGGAAGTCAGAGGAGCAGACTCGAGCAATTAGAATGCAGACTGGGACATCTGGAGGACCAGGGAATCAACACCAACATAGTTGAAAAAAAATCAGATAAAAGAATTTAAAAAAAATGAAGAAACCCTAAGAATCATGTGGGACTCTATCAAGAAGGATAACTTGAGTGTGATTGGAGTCCCAGAACAGGGAGGGGGGACAGAAAACACAGAGAAAATAGTTGAAGAACTCCTGACACAAAACTTCCCTGACATCATGAAAGACGAAAGGATATCTATCCAAGATGTTCATCGAATCCCATTTAAGATTGATCCAAAAAGAAAAACACCAAGACATATTATCATCAAACTCACCAAAACCAAAGATAAACAGAAAATTTTAAAAGCAGCCAGGGAGAAAAGAAAGGTCTCCTTCAAGGGAGAATCAATAAGAATAAGTTCAGACTACTCAGCAGAAACCATGCAGGCAAGAAGGGAATGGGACGACATATACAGAGCACTGAAGGAGAAAAACTGCCAGCCAAGGATCATATATCCAGCAAAACTCTATCTGAAATATGAAGGTGAAATTAAGATATTTACAGATAAAACACAAGTTTAGACAATTTGCAAAAACCAAACCAAAGCTACAAGAAATACTAAAGGATATTGTTTGGTCAGAAAACCAATAATATCAGATACCAGCACAATACAAGGTCACAAAACAGAATGTCCTGATATCAACTCAAATAGGGAAATCACAAAAACAAACAAATTAAGATTAATTAAAAAAAATAATAATAATACACATAACAGGGAATCATGGAAGTCAATAGGTAAAAGGTCACAATAATCAAAAAGAGGGACTAAATACAGGAGGTATTGAACTACCAGATGGAGAGTGATACAAGGCGATATAGAATGATACAAGTTAGGTTTTTACTTAGAAAAACAGGGGTAAATAATAAGGTAACCACAAAGAGGTATAACAACTCCATAACTCAAGATAAAAGCCAAGAAAAACGTAACGACTCAACTAACATAAAGTCAAACACTATGAAAACGAGGATCTCACAATTTACTAAGAAAAACATCTCAGCACAAAAAAGTATGTGGAAAAATGAAATTGCCAACAACACACATGAAAAGGCATCAAAACGACAACACTAAAAACTTATTTATCTATAATTATGCTGAATGTAAATGGACTAAATGCACCAATAAAGACACAGAGAGTCACGGACTGGATTAAGAAACACGATCCATCTATATGCTGCCTACAAGAGACACAGCTTAGACTTAGAGACACAAACAAACTAAAACTCAAAGGATGGAAAAAAATATATCAAGCAAACAATAAGCAAAAAAGAAGAGGAGTAGCAATAGTAATTTCTGACAAAATAGACTTTAGACTTAAATCCACCACAAAGGATAAAGAAGGACACTATATAATGATAAAAGGGACAATTGATCAGGAAGACATAACCATATTAAATATTTATGCACCCAATGACAGGGATGCAAGATACATAAACCAAATTTTAACAGAACTGAAAAGTGAGATAGACACCTCCACAATTATAGTAGGAGACTTCAACACACCACTTTCAGAGAAGGACAGGACATCCAGTAAGAAGCTCAATAGAGACACGGAAGACCTACTTAAAACAATCAACCAACTTGACCTCATTGACTTATACAGAACTCTCCACCCAACTGCCGCAAAGTATACTTTTTTTCCTAGTGCACATGGAACATTCTCTAGAATAGACCACATATTAGGTCATAAAACAAACCTTTGCAGAATCCAAAACATCGAAATATTACAAAGCATCTTCTCAGACCACAAGGGAATAAAACTAGAGATCAATAACAGAAAAACGAGGGAAAAGAAATCAAATACTTGGAAAATGAACAATACCCTCCTGAAAAAAGACTGGGTTATAGAAGACATCAAGGAGGGAATAAGGAAATTCATAGAATGCAACGAGAATGAAAATACTTCCTATCAAAACCTCTGGGACACAGCAAAAGCAGTGCTCAGAGGCCAATTTATATTGATAAATGCACACATACAAAAAGAAGAAAGAGCCAAAATCAGAGAACTGTCCCTACAACTTGAACAAATAGAAAGTGAGCAACAAAAGAACCCATCAGGCACCAGAAGAAAACAAATAATAAAAATTAGAGCTGAACTAAATGAATTAGAGAACAGAAAAACAATTGAAAGAATTAACAAAGCCAAAAGCTGGTTCTTTGAAAAAATTAACAAAATTGATAAACCATTGGCTAGACTGACTAAAGACATACAGGAAAGGAAACAAATAACCTGAATAAGAAACAAGAAGGACCACATCACAACAGAACCAAATGAAATTAAAAGAATCATTTCAGATTACTACGAAAAATTGTACTCTAACAAATTTGAAAACCTAGAAGAAATGGATGAATTCTTGGAAAAACACTACCTACCTAAACTAACACATTCAGAAGTAGAACAACTAAATAGACCCATAACAAAAAAAGAGATTGAAATGGTAATCAAAAAACTTCCAACAAAAAAAAAGCCCTGGCCCGGACGGCTTCACTGCAGAGTTCTACCAAACTTTCAGAGAAGAGTTAACACCACTACTAATGAAGGTATTTCAAACCATAGAAAATGACGGAATACTACCCAACTCATTCTATGAAGCCACCATCTCCCTGATACCAAAACCAGGTAAAGACATTACAAAAAAAGAAAATTATAGACCTATATCCCTCATGAACATAGATGCAAAAATCCTCAACAAAATTCTAGCCAATAGAATCCAACAACACATCAAAAAAATAATTCACCATGATCAAGTGGGATTTATACCAGGTATGCAAGGCTGGTTTAATATCAGAAAAACCATTAATGTAATCCATCACATAAATAAAACAAAAGATAAAAACCACATGATCTTATTAATTGATGCAGAAAAGGCATTTGACAAAGTCCAACACCCATTTATGATAAAAACTCTTACCAAAATAGGAATTGAAGGAAAATTCCTCAACATAATAAAGGGCATCTATGCAAAGCCAACAGCCAATATCACTCTAAATGAAGAGAACCTGAAAGCATTTCCCTTGAGAATGGGAACCAGACAAGGATGCCCTTTATCACCGCTCTTATTCAACATTGTACTTGAAGTCCTAGCCAGGGCAATTAGGCTAGACAAAGAAATAAAGGGTATCCGGATTGGCAAGGAGGAAGTAAAGTTATCACTATTTGCAGATGACATGATCTTATACACAGAAAACCCTAAGGAATCCTCCAGAAAACTACTGAAACTGATAGAAGAGTTTGGCAGAGTCTCAGGTTATAAAATAAACATACAAAAATCACTTGGATTCCTCTACATTAACAAAAAGAACACCGAAGAGGAAATAACCAAATCAATACCATTCACAGTAGCCCCCAAGAAGATAAAATACTTAGGAATAAATCTTACCGAGGATGTAAAAGACCTATACAAAGAAAACTACAAAGCTCTACTACAAGAAATTCAAAAGGACATACTTAAGTGGAAAAACATACCTTGCTCATGGATAGGAAGACTTAACATAGTAAAAAAGTCTATTCTACCAAAAGCCATCTATACATATAACGCACTTCCGATCCAAATTCCAATGTCATATTTTAAGGGGATAGAGAAACAAATCACCAATTTCATATGGAAGGGAAAGAAACCCCGGATAAGCAAAGCATTACTGAAAAAGAAGAAGAAAGTGGGAGGCCTCACTCTACCTGATTTCAGAAGCTATTATACAGCCACAGTAGTCAAAACAGCCTGGTACTGGTACAACAACAGGCACATAGACCAATGGAACAGAATTGAGAACCCAGATATAAATCCATCCACATATGAGCAGCTGATATTTGACAAAGGACCAGTGTCAGTTAATCGGGGAAAAGATAGTCTTTTTAACAAATGGTGCTGGCATAACTGGATATCCATTTGCAAAAGAATGAAATTGGACCCATACCTCACACCATGCACAAAAACTAACTCCAAGTGGATCAAAGACCTAAACATAAAGACTAAAACGATAACGATCATGGAAGAAAAAATAGGGACAACCCTAGGAGCCCTAATACAAGGCATAAACAGAATACAAAACATTACCAAAAATGATGAAGAGAAACCCGATAACTGGGAGCTCCTAAAAATCAAACACCTATGCTCATCTAAAGACTTCACCAAAAGAGTAAAAAGACCACCTACAGACTGGGAAAGAATTTTCAGCTATGACATCTCAGACCAGCGCCTGATCTCTAAAATCTACATGATTCTGTCAAAACTCAACCACAAAAAGACAAACAACCCAATCAAGAAGTGGGCAAAGGATATGAACACATATTTCACTAAAGAAGATATTCAGGCAGCCAACAGATACATGAGAAAATGCTCTCGATCATTAGCCATTAGAGAAATGCAAATTAAAACTACGATGAGATTCCATTTCACTCCAACAAGGCCGGCATTAATCCAAAAAACACAAAATAATAGATGTTGGAGAGGCTGTGGAGAGATTGGAACTCTTATACACTGCTGGTGGGAATGTAAAATAGTACAACCACTTTGGAAATCTATCTGGCGTTATCTTAAACAGTTAGAAATAGAACTACCATACAACCCAGAAATCCCACTCCTGGGAATATACCCTAGGGATACAAGAGCCTTCACACAAACAGATATATGCACACCCATGTTTATTGCAGCTCTGTTTACAATAGCAAAAAGCTGGAAGCAACCAAGGTGTCCATCAACGGATGAATGGGTAAATAAATTGTGGTATATTCACACAATGGAATACTACGCATCGGTAAAGAACAGTGACGAATCTGTGAAACATTTCATAACATGGAGGAACCTGGAAGGCATTATGCTGAGTGAAATTAGTCAGAGGCAAAAGGACAAATATTGTATAAGACCACTATTATAAGATCTTTAGAAATAGTAAAAACTGAGGAGAACACATACTTTTGTGGTTACGAAGGGGGGAGGGAGGGAGGGAGAGGGTTTTTTATTGATTAATCAGTAGATAAGAACTGCTTTAGGTGAAGGGAAAGACAACACTCAATACATGGAAGGTCAGCTCAATTGGACTGGACCAAAAGCAAAGAAGTTTCCGCGATAAAATGAATGCTTCAAAGGTCAGCGGAGCAAGGGCGGGGGTCTGGGGAACATGGTTTGAGGGGACTTCTAAGTCAATTGGCAAAATAATTCTGTTATGAAAACATTCGGCATCCCACTTTGAAATGTGGCGTCTGGGGTCTTAAATACTAACAAGCGGCCATCTAAGATGCATCAATTGGTCTCAACCCACCTGGAGCAAAGGAAAATGAAGAACACCAAGGTCACACGACAACTAAGAGCCCAAGAGACAGAAAGGGCCACATGAACCAGAGACCTACACCATCCTGAGACCAGAAGAACTAGTTGGTGCCCGGCCACAATCGATGACTGCCCTGACAGGGAGCACAACAGAGAACTCCTGAGGGAACAGGAGATCAGTGGGATGCAGACCCGAAACTCTCATAAAAAACCATACTTAATGGTCTGACTGAGACTAGAGGAATCCCGGCGGCCATGGTCCCCAGACCTTCTGTTGGCACAGGACAGGAACCATCCCCGAAGACAACTCATCAGACATGAAAGGGACTGGTCAGCGGGTGGGAGAGAGATGCTGATGAAGAGTGAGCTAATTATATCAGGTGGACACTTGAGATTGTGTTGGCAGCTCTTGTCTGGAGGGGGGATGGGAGGATAGAGAGAGAGGGAAGCCGGCAAAATTGTCAAGAAAGGAGAGACTGAAAGGGATGACTCAAGAGGGGAAGAGCAAGTGGGAGTAGGGAGTGAGATGTATGTAAACTTATATGTGACAGACTGATTGGATTTGTAAACGTTCACTTGAAGCTTAATAAAAGTTAATAGAAAAAAAAAGACTAGGGCTTAAAAATAATTTAAGAGCTCATCTAGTCCAATGGTTTCCCCAAACTAATCTTGCATCAGAAGAATCTTTATGGAGCTTTATAAGAAATAGAAATTTCTGAGCCCCACCTCATATTTATTAGAGTATCTGAGTCAAGAAATCAAAGGACGTAGATTGGGCAAATCTGCTCCAAAAGGCCTTTTTAAAGTGTTAAAAAGCAAAGATGTCACTTTGAGGTCTAAGGCGCACATGATCCAAGCTATGGTATTTTCAGTCACCTCATATGCATGCGAAAGCTGGACAATGAATAAGGAAGACCAAAGAAGAGTTGACGCTTTTGAATTACGGCGTTGGCAAAGAGTATTGGATATAACATGAGCTGACAAAAGAATGAACAAACCTGCCTTGGAAGAAGTTCAGCCACAATGTTCCTTAGATACGAGAATGGGGAGACTTTGTCTCACATGCTTTGGACATGTTATCGCAAAGGACCGGTTCCTGGAGAAGGGAATTATGCTTGGTAATGTAGAGAGGGAGAAAAAGAAAAACACTTGATGAGATGGATTGACACAATGGCTGCAACAATGGGCTCAAACGTAACGAAATTGTGAGGATAGCACAGAACCGGGCAGTGTTTCATCCTGTTGTGCGTGGGGTAGCTATGAGTCAGAGCCAACTCAGCAGCACCTAACGACAACAATCTCTGAGAATCCTGTCTACGAATCTATTTCTAATCAACACCTTATTACTATTTTTGTTTAATGAGACTAAGTGGATTAAGTCAAGTGCCAAGGTCTCACAGTAGCAGTGCAAAAACTAGAACCCGAGTCTCCCATCCCTCAACTTAAGTTTCTCTATTATACCACTATACCTCTATGGTCAACTTCCTCAGTATTGTACTCATGGCGTCTTTAGGAATCTGATTGTTACAAGACAAAATTTTATCATTTCATTATCTAATCCAATATACTGTATACATCACACCATTTTTTTTTTTTTTTTTTTTAGTAAACTCCAGTACACGTACCCAAGTAAATAGTCTTGGTCCACTTTCTATAATTTCCTGTAACTTTGTCACTGTTCAGTTTTAGAGACAGAGCTGAATCAAGAACTCAAATATGTTAACTTCAATGAAAGCCCATAAAAAGAATGTTTAAATTAAACACAACAGAAGAGAAAACTTGAAAAAGCCCTGGCGTTGCAACTGTTAAGCATTAAGCTGCTAACTCAAAGGTTGGCGGTTCAAAGGCACCCAGAGGCTCTACAGGAGAAACACCTAATGATCTGCTCTCATAAAGACTACAGCCAAGAAAATCCCATGGGGCTGTTCTGCTCTGTCACATGAGTTTGCTGTGAGTCTGAATTGATCCGACGGTATCCAACAACAACAAGAGAAAGCACGTACTTTCAAACAAGGTGGAGTAAGAGGGACCAGATTTCTCATCCTGCCTGTCCATGGGAAACAGTACCTAAACCTTGCACCATTGGGAGTACAGTTACATGTCAACCATCGCAATGGCAGCCCTGTGCTCTACTGCCACCAGACCCTTAAGCAGACCTTTCAAATTTCTCAGGCTTGAGACCAGCACCAATCCTCAGTGTTCTCAACTCTCTGAGTGGTTTCTTTAAAGGCTCTCTCATAACCACATTCTTTAAAGTTTCACAGAGGTGGCTCAGCATCTAATTTTGAAAGCTTGGTACAGCAGCTGCTGTTGTTAGCTGTGACAGACTTATACACAAGGTCATGATGACCTTACGTATAACAGAATGAAACATTGCCTGGTCCTGTGCCATCTTTGTGACCTGAGTCCATTATTGCGGCTATTGTGTCAATTCATCTCACTGAGGGTTTCCCTAGTTTTCACTGACACTCTATTTTACCAAACATGATGTCTTTTTTTAGCGGTTGGTCTTTCCTGATGACATGTCCAAAGTAAACAAGCCGAAGTTTCAACACCTTCTCTTCTAAGGACCATTCTGGTTGTATTTCTTCTAAGATTGATTTGCTCATTCTGATGTCCATAGTATATTCAATATTCTTCACCAATATATTCACTATTCTTCACCAATACCACAACTCAAATGCATCAATTTTTCTCATCTTCCTTTTTTATTGTTCAGTTTTTACATGCATATGAGGCAATTGAAAAGACCATGGCTTAGATTAGAAGCGCCTTAGTCCTTGAAGTGGCTCACTTGCTTTTTAGCACTTTAAAGAGGTCTTTTGTAGCAAATTTATACAATATTTTTAATGCCATTTGATTTCTTGACTGCTGCTTCCTTGAGCCATTGATTGATGAACAAAACAGAATGCAAATTGTTGACAACTTTCATTTTTTTCTCCGTTTACCATGATGTTGCTTATCAGTTCAATTGTGAGGATTTTCATTTTCTTCACATTTAGGTGTCATGCATATCGAAGGCTGCAGTCTTTGACCTTCTGATTTACTGACGCAAGTTCTTCAAGTCATCTTCATCGTCGGCACGCAAGGTTGTCTCATCTGCATATTACAGGCTGTTAATGAGCCTTCCTCCGACTCTGATGCTGCATGCTTCATATAATCTAGCTTCATGGATTATTTGTTCATTATACAGATTGAACAAGTAAGGTTGAAAAAAAAAAACCTGTTGCACACATTTTCTGATTTTAAACCAGACAGTTTCCCCTTCTTCTGTTTGAATGACTGCCTCTTGACCCCTGTACAGATTCTGCATGAGCACAATTAGGTGTTCTGGAATTCTTATTCTTCATAATGTTATCTATAACCTGTTATGATCCATACAGTCAGATGCCTCTGTATAGTCAATAAAACACAGGTAAACATCTTTCTGGTATTCTCTCCTTTTGGCCAAGATCTATTTGACATCGGCAATGGTAGGTAAAAAAAAGGTAGCATGTGTTATATTAGGATCTCAGCCAAAACTGAAGATGAAATATCTCAATATTTACATATACAATTGTGAAAGCAGTTTATCGACACTTCTATTAAAGTGGATGCATACCAACCACATCTGTGATCAGAAATTTCATTCTCAAAGGTTGAAATAAAAGTGTACTTTGCCCAGAGAAGGTGTTTCTGTATTCTGTTTACTCAGTGGGTGAGGCCGGATGATCTTTCTTTCAAAGTCATATGGTATCATTAGCTCATAAATATGAATTATTATCATGAGTAATAAACCTAAAAGTACAAAAACTTGGTTTCATAATCAAGCTGATTTATTGATTTCATAAATTATGTGAAAGACTTTAATTAGCCTTTAGTCTAGCTGGGAAGTGACCTTCTAGGATGATGCATCAATTGGTCTCAATCGACCTGGAGCAAAGGAGAATGAAGAACACCAAAGACACAAGGAAAATGTGAGCTCAAGAGAAAGAAAGGACCACGTAAACTAGAGGCTCCATCATCCTGAGACCAGAACTAGATGGTGCCCGGCTACCACCAACAACTTCCCTGACAGGGAACACAACAGAGAATCCCTGATGGAGCAGGAGAAAAGTGGAATACAGGCCTCATATTCTAGTAAAAAGACCAGACTTAATGGTCTGACTGAGACTGGAGGGACCCCAGAGGTCTTTGTCCCTGGACTCTCTGTTAGCCCAAAACTAAAACCATTCCCAAAGCCAATTCTTCAGACAAAGATTAGGCTGGACTATAAGACACAAAATGGTACTGGTGAGGAGTGTGCTTCTTAGCTCAAATAGACACATGAGAGACTACGGGGGCAGCTTCTGTCTGGAGGCAAGATGAGAGGGCAGAGGGGGACAGGAGCTGATTAAATGGACATGGGAAATACAGGCTGGAGAGGAGTGTGCTGTCACACTGTAGAGAGAGCACCTAGGGTCACAAAACAATGTGTGTATAAGTTTTTACATGAGAAACTGACTTAAATTATAAACATTCACTTAAAGCACAATTTAAAAAAAAAAAGGATTAATAAATAAAATCCCATGGCGGGGGGGGGCTTAGCCTTTAGTTTAAATAGCCATCCCTCCAAAAGATTTTTGTTAAATAAACAAGAAAATTGGTTAATTTGATGTCTTTCACCTAATTGGCTTGTAGATAAAATTCAGATGAGACTAAAATGGTCAAAAGCAAGCATATTAAAAAAAAAAGGGCAGAAACTTGAAGGTAATAAACAAGAAACTGAATAGCTATTTTATTTTTAAAAATATTGAAAACATTTGAAATAATAAAACATAAAAACGAGAGACTGGTTTTATTGTACATGACTCAAGGAGATACTACCTTTTGGAAGGATCTATTCATTACTGGAAAATTATAAGCTGCACTTGCAAAAGTTAAGATTAGATGACTGTATTTTTAATCGTTTTTGGGATGTGGAACATACACTATTACACATTTCTAACATGCCCTACCACCTACTACACAGATCCTGGCACCACTGATCACAATTTTCTTCTACTAAGTATCAAGAACTGTATGAACTCTAATTGTGAGAGTAAGATGGTTATTACAATATCCTTTCTGAATTCCACCACGTAACATCTTTTATTTTTCTGCAAATATAGACCCTATTTCAGTTTGTAACATAATTGTATATATCTAAACTAGACCATTGAGTTAAAAAGCTACCTTGGACTATAAAAAAAAAAATAAAATTTTTGCATACATCTACAGGAAGGCTCCTCCCCCATCCTACCTGATCTGCTTTCACAGGCTTGAGTTAAACTAATTCCCTAATACATGCTTATTCAGCTATATCATTTTTCCCTATTTAGTACTTATGTGCAAGTCAGGCCAGCATGAGTGGCTTCCTGTGACACACACATGGCTTGAATTACAAAGTTTTCTTGGAAAAACCCAGATGTGGCATTCTCCTACTTCCTTATTTCACCCCAGTTCCCACTCCATCATGCCCCCAAACTCTGAGTCTTAGTGCACCTGGATTCTCACAGAGAATCCACTACCAGCAGACTGTGTTTAGTCTCCATTTCATGAATTAAAGTTGTCAAATTTGACCACAACTCTATTATTCCAAACTTGCTGTGAATTTTAATGGAATTTCAGACTACACATAGTATTTTAGGAATAAATGCTCTAGTTTGGGGTTCAGTTGTATGGGAGTACAGCTCTAAAATGAACAATCTTGCAAAATTTGGGAAGTATACACAATAGTTTTCATTCCACCCTAGTCATATTCACCTTTTCTAAGCTCTTGCACCTCTTCTTGTCTGCCTCCTCCTGCTGGCCTGCTATTCTCCAGTTCTCTAGTACTGATGGTCATTGTGGATATTGATCTGTTAAACACTTTTACAAAAATGTGTTATACATTTAATAAATTATATCTTAGGAATATTTATATTTCTAAGTAATACTGTAAGAAGAATCAATTCTGATATCACAGAATCAGAGAACTATAAGGGTTGTAAATCCTTTTTCATTGAGGCTCATTACATTTGGTTTGCTTATTATTCAACAATATTTTTTAGGGCCATTAGGTACCTTCATGGTGCTACCATTCTTTTTAGCACTTTACCACTCTGTTCTATACCAATATTGGTTGGCCATTTGTCTATCTTTCCTCTAATGTGTGGCTTCTTTCAGGCAGGAATCATAGCTTATTATACTATCCTATAATGCCTTCCATGCAGTACTCAATCAATAAATGTTTGCTGAATATACTCAATTCCACCTTGCTCCTTATTTTACAGTTACGGAAAAAAAATACACTGGAATGTTAGGGGACTTTCTCAATGTCATGTATCTTGTTGGTGAAAAACACTATATGAGAATCACTAGCATTTTAGGTATCAGTTAGGAAAGTACTTTTTGCATAACACCCGTAAACCAAACGCATTGCCGTCGAGTCAATTCCAACTCAGAGCGACCCTACAGGACAGAATAGAACTGCCCCATAGGGTTTCCAAGGAGCAGCTGGTAGATTTGAACTGCTGACTTTTTGGTTAGCAACTGAGCTCTTAACCATTGTGCCACCAGGGCTCCTTTTCTTTTGCATAGTGTTAACCTTCAAATCATAATATATTGGCAGCCACCTACCTAGTCCACCTACATGGAAGAATGGCCCTATATTTAAAATTCATCTGATTCAAATTTAAATCTTTATCACTAATGTATTGGAGTATCATTAATTTTTACTTTTAATATAGGCTTTCTCATAACTATTAAGCTAACGCTTCCTGAGACTAATGCATTTTAGAGTTTTATGAAGCCATGAGATGGGATGTGACAGGATCAGAGGCAGAATCAACCTCACTCTGCTCAGAGTACATTCGTAAGGCAAACCGCAGTTTTAAGAGGAATGATATCAGCCTAGAATGACATGGGGAGAGGATGAACAGGTTGGCCAAGGATGTCAACAGTTATATGAGAATGGTTAGAGAATTATAGGATTTTGAACCTTAAATATAAAGGATTTCAAAGAAACACATAAATCCTATGTTTAAATCTTTGAATATCTTAAATGTGGTAAATGAATAATTTTTTGTATGAACCTTCAGACACAAGGATACAACCAACCCTGAAGTGATAGGGAACCAGATTGCTGTTAGTTGAAGTATATTTGATTTATTGAATGAACTTGACTCAATACAGTGCAAAGATTTAAAAAAGAAAGAAAGAAAAACATTTTCCCCTCTTCCCATTCAAATATTCTTATCGGCTCTCCTTTCCCCATCATTGATAACATCTAGGGAAAGCCTCTTTGCCCCAGTTGGTTACAAGAACAGTCTCATCTTGATACTTTTTAAAGCCCCATCCAATAAAAACTCTGAACTTTATCCTATTTAAAGCTCTCCCTTCTTCCATACCTGCCCTGGAAATCTCAGGTGCAAGAGGATGACTAGCCTCCTCTCTTTTCCTTGCCTCACCTCTTTGCCCCACTCACTGGCTGCTCTTCTTGATGGCTCCAGGGTCAGACCCTGACAGAGACAGACGATTATGAGAATGGCACAGTTGTATGAAGTTGGTAGAGTTACAATCAGGGCTTTTTGAGTGATAGATTCTCTCACTGGTGTTTCTGCAGGCTCCCTGGAGCGCTTCCACTGTGGTTCCAACTGCAGCTCCCTCAACCCGAGTAATCTGCTCCTTCAGCTGCTGCTTATGTCTAATCTGGGCTTTTGGTGGTGCTCTTCCACTGAGATCTTCTTGACTTTTTAAGCTGTCCTTTTGGGTGAGATCCTACAGCCTCTTCTGCAGGGTTCAAATCTAGATTCTGGGAAGAACACATATTTTCTCACAGTGAGGACAAGTGTAGCTCATTCCCAGAGCTTCTTTTCCCTCTGCCACCGGAAAGGGGCAGTTCCAGTCACACTTCTCACCATTAGACTATTTAAGCATAGTTGAACATCAGAACCTCACACATCAAGAGCTAGACAAGCACACATGTCCAGGTCTTAGCCTGATCCCTTCAGGAAGACCTCTCACTTGACTTAGGGTGGGAAAGAAAATATTCAATTCTTCTCCCTGTCCGGGGAGAATGATACATAGACACAGAAAACGTACTCCAAAGAAATTCTCTTCCCAGAAACCTTTTAAACCTCAGTCTTTCATATATGCCTAGAGGTGGATGAGAGCTAATGTAGGCAAATCCAATTTAGAATCACTGCCTTTACAAGCCAAGCTCCTCGATTTAGCATGTTTTGTTCTCCAATTTTGGGTCTCCGGAGACAATAGAAAAAAAAAATTTCATTGAACATCCTGTTGCTTACATAAAGTGTTTTAATAATGTCTTAGTTTTTTTTTTTTTAGTTATCTAGTGCTGCTATAACAGAAATACCACATGTGGATGGCTTTAACGAAGAGAAATTTATTTTCTCACAGCCCAGTAGGTTAAAAGTCCAAATTCAGGGTTTGGGCTCCAGGGGAAGGCTTTCTCTCTCTGTAGGCTCTGGAGGAAGGTCCTTGTCCTCAATCTTCCCCTGGTCGAGGAGCTTCTCAGGTTCAGGGACCCCTTATCCAAAGCATGTGCTCTGCTTCTGGTGCTGCTTTTTTGGTGGCATGAGGTCCCCAACTCTCTGCTTGCTTCCCTTTCCATTTATCTCTTGAGATATAAAAGGCCACATCCCAGGGGAGCTCCCTTTACCTTGGGTCAGGGAGGAGAACTTGGTAAGGGTGGTATTACAATCCCACCCTAATCCTCTCAACATAAAATTGCAATCACAAAATGGAGGACAACCACATAATACTGGAAAGCATGGCCTAACCAAGTTGATAGACACATTTTGAGGGGGTCATAATTCAATCCATAACAAATAATTAGAGCAGTTCAGAAAATGTTATTTCAGCCTTGTGAACTTCTAGAGTTCAAGCAGAGGCTGGGTTTTAATTTCAGGCTGTCAGTGTGCAGCCAAGGCACCCGCATAGATCAGGAAGTTGATCACCACAGAGCGCATTTTTAGCTCTTAAGACTTAATGACTCACAGGCCACCTCTGTATCGGATGAACAGACAGCTTCGCCTAGATTTCAAGGGTAAACAGAAGGAAGAACATCAACAGAAAACCAGAATATGATGCAACTCAATAAACATCCCCACATATCCTACTTGGCTGTCATTTATTTGATCTCTTCTCATTTTGTTTGAATTGGCATCTCATGATAGGACCGAACTTGTTATTTCAACTTTAACAAAAAATCCCTAGAGGGATAAAAGGAGAGCTCTGAGTGTAGCTACACAAAGGATTCAGATAATCAAAAGAAGTTTAAAAAATAAAATAGTAACAACATCGGAATAGCTAAATAACCTGTAAATATTCAACATCACTCTATTTAAAAAATAATCACTAATAATTGCAACAATAACAATTAAAATAATTGTCCTCTTTCTTTTCCTTTAGGCTTCTCATTTTAATTGCAGTTAGGTATTTTCTTTCGTAAGCCAGATATAATCAGACCCAGTTAGGGTCCTCCTGCCCCCCCTGAAAACCTGCTTTGGATTGATTTTTTTTCAGGAGCTGAAAGAAGAGTTGTTCAAACTCTAGATTAGATTTTCCTAATCCCCTTTCTCCTAAATTCATCAGCACATGTACTTTCTACTCTTTCTGAGAAAATCTGAATGTAGTGCTCATTACTCCTTCTCTGAGTGGTCTTGAGGAATTCACACACACACACACACACAGTGAGAAATGTAGCATTTGCATGAGGAAGATGGAGAAGAAGGTTGACATTTTACAGCCCATATCAAACAACTTAAAGTTCGTGTCTCTATGTCCCCCTTCAGCTATATCTCCACGGAAGACTGTTTTTTCCTTTCCCCTCAGTACCCACACTAGTCTAGGCCCTTTTCTTCTCTCTCCCAGATTTTCCTCAGGAATTCCAAATTCTTCTCTCATTTATATGTGGAACAAATCCATTCTACCTCAGCCCCTCCTCCACATTTTGCATATTCAAACCCATTCCCATGGTGTTCAGCAAACAAAAACCTCCTTATAACATCTCTTGCTTTCCTGGAAATGCAATTTAGCACCACATTCAATTACTAGAACATGCTCACCATGACTTATCCCTTCCCCCATCCCTAAAGGTTTATCCAGTTACTCTTCTGAAAGAGATGCTCTACATCTCTTTTGATATGCAACTTGAGTGAAATAATGCAAATTTTCTTCACTATTTGTTTTTCTGTCCTGTCAATTGAAGTTGAATAGATAATTTTTGCCAGTATTCTCCACAGTAGCCACAGTGGAAAATTCAATCACATGGTACTACCACATGCAAAGTGAAAGAACCAGACTGAACTCATAGAAAGAGAAAGTGTTGGTGCCATCACTTTACTGTGCTCTGAGTGCAGAAAGTTCATGAGTCAGCAGGCCCTGAAGACATCCCCAACAGGATGCTGTCCTTTCAAGGATTCCCATTTCTCGTGGGCCCAAGGATTACATTCCAGGGTCCTTTTTATTTCTAAGCATATATCTAGAAACGTGTTTTGATGGAAATAATGACAGTAATGATCCAGATGATTATACCTTGAATTTACAGGGCACTTTTCTGAGGAATGCAGAGTTCCTCCCAAGGATCCAAAACTCCTCATCACCTCCCTTCCAAAGAGTCGTGATGTACCTATAAACGATGACTTATTTCAAGAGCTTAAAGTTTCTTTTAAAGGGTTGACTGTTAAGTGCACAGTACTTGCGTGTCCCACCCATACCCCTCTCCAGGGCTGACGAAGCAGGGAGCAGGCAGCAAGCTGCGGCGCCTGAGGGGCTCGGAAAGTGATCCGCTTTCTGCCTGAGTGAAGAATTCAGACATGCGTCAGGTGTCGTTAGAGAGGGTGTTCGGCAACTCTCGGCCTCCAAATAACTACAGACCATGGTTTTGTTTTAAGATGGGCTCCCCAGTTCCTACACAGCAGTAACTGTCTTTCACCACCTGTTCCGTCAGCACTGCAAGGGACAGGGCTGCTGCACACCTGAGGTTTAGATTACCCTGTGGCTTTTCTCTACAGTTGACATATTCTAATGTCTTCCTGCTGTATTATTACCTGGCAAATTCTACAGGGAAAGAAAGAAGGGCACTGCGGGTCCAAATTACCCATAGACTTTCCCACTGATGGTTATGTGTGTGTGTTCACGAATGTGTGTTTAATCAACAAGGTGGATGACATATTTTTAAACCAAGTCAGAAAAGGAAAAACCAAAGGTAAGAAAGATACTTGAGTCAAAATCATTCCCCTAAAGGTGTATTGAACCACAGAAGGAATGTCTTTAGAGGGGTGCAGAATGACATTCGTGAGACTGTCTTCATTGGACAGATATTACTGCCGTTATTGATTCAAACTAATGCTCTGCAGTGTGCAAACAGGCAGAAACACATGAAAACACTTGCCAAGGAAGCTTCAGCTACAGTCCCTGCACAATGCCTTTCCTAGGAAAGCACAGGTCTTCACGTGGTTGGGAGACCATAATTTTGGCTCAGCAAGGCTGCTCTTTATGCTCAGAAAATGAAAGCCCTTTGAAGATTAATAGGTCCATGTGCCTTCATTCTTTTTGCAAGGGCAAACCATGCTGATTCCTGCAATGGAGCAATTTAAGGAGGGCAAGCATCAGCCTCACCTGAAAGGTATGAATCATGATGCAGTCTTCCCAGATTTCCTCCCATTTGTTCAGTCTTCCACAACCCCTCTGGTTCACTATATCGATAGCCATTTCCTCCAGATACTTGTGGGAAAAGTTCAAGCTGGATGCCTCAATTAATACGAAGCTATATATATATTTTTTTTTATATGAAAGGGTTACAACACCTTACCCCCAAAATTAGCAAATTTAGGATAGTACTTTAAAAATTAAAAAAAAATTTATTTAGAACCCCCCAAAATGGCACTTGGAGTTTCTCGGAGCATTTTATTCTTTAAACAAATGCACTGTAGAGAAATAGTGTTAACCCAAAATGCATCCATCCCACTGCTCAGACCCTTCCACAGGAACAACACAGCTGTCTGCTGTAGCTCTCTCTGCCTGAGTCTCTAATGAGGCTCTGCTAACCTTCAATTCCTACAAGTGGCTCATGTTTTATTACATTTAGGGCTTACAGTGGTGTGGTTGGGATTCTTTTTAAAAAGCCATGTCTACAGGCGACCCATTTGATCAGGGAGTAATATCCTGACTCCTTCTTCCATCATTTCCCAGTCAGATCTGGGCTGCAGGTGGAAGCCTGCAGTTACTGTGTTTAACGTTAAAAATACATCCATTTCTGACCAGAAGCTGGTCTTACTGATCATTTTGCTGCTTAGAAGCCTGGAGAATCATGGTTTTTACCTAACTAACTTTTAGGAGTAAGAGATGGCAGATAACCCTAATTAAAAAAGAAACACAGGTGGGGAGAGAGAACAAGTAGCTATTTTCGTAATCCAAAAGAGAAAGGAGAATTGCCAAGGCAGCAGGAACTGCTTTCAAGAGCAGTCTCTACTCCAAGATGAAAGCAGAGATGCAGTTCAAATCACTCAGATATCCTACTTCTTTTTCTTTCTCAACTCCCCTGAGGATTTCAAATTAATCTAGCACTGCGAAACCAATAGTTCCATGGAAAACGCAGCAGATTCTGAAGGGAAAATTGTTTGTACTCAAGAAGTAAACAAAATGGTATATTTTACTATCATATTAATTATATTTCAATTTAGAAGATACAAAGATATGATTCCCTAGGCATTATTTCTTCTTTCTTTTGCTTCATATCATCAGTTAAAGATCTCCTGTTTGAGGCCTTCCATTTGATATAGAAAATGCTAATATCTGCAGTACTATAGATGATATGCAACCTCTTGACCTGGGTGCCTAATAATGTTGCCAAACAGTTGAGTGCTTGCTTATCACAGCCTAATAATGTTGCCAAGCAGTTGAGTGCCTGTTTATCACAACCCTGGGTGACAGCAATGGGCATCATCCCTGGTAGCATAGCACAAGTAGTAAATTTGAACACACCGCAGAGAAAATCCAGGCATCTCAACAAATCAGAATCTGTCTGTATACATGGCTCTCACAACAGATCTTAGGTGTCCTATGTAATGCAGGATAAAGAATAGGAAGTAAATTCATCTCTATAATTAGATAGAAAAAGCATGGACTTCAGGGTCAGACAAACCTAATTTCTTGTAAACCCATTAAGAGATTAAATTGCCTGCCAGGTATCTTACCATGTTCATAATTGGAATGGTTTCTAACTTGCATAGCCCACTCAATAGTCCCCAAATGGAGATAATTGTTGGAAAGCTCTTGACAACAGAAATATTAAACACTAAGTACCTCTCATTCAACATTGAAAATTTATAGAAATATTCCTTAAAATCCAGAATCTAGAGGATTCTTACAGAGTCTGAAGGACTTACACTCCAGCAGTGTCAAAGGTCCTACAAAAGAATGTGAGAGATAAACTTGGGTTGTTTTTGGTAGAAACAGAAATGGAAACTGAGTAGCTATTGCATATTGGGACTTTATTTGTAGCTCGTATATTTCTAATGGAAATGCAGGTATCATTATCTCCATTTTACAGAAAAAAGAACTTGAGACTGTGACAATAGTTATAACATCCGTAACAATTGTTTTTATTACCATTATAGTTAACGTGAGGGGGAACAATATGTCAGTTACTATACTAAGTACTTTAAATGTATTACCCCACCTAAACCTCCCCCAAAAGGCAGACATTTTAATCTTCTTTTTAGAGATAAAGAAATTGAGATGCACAGAGTTGGACTAACTTGTCCCAAGATCACACAGCACAATGATAGATCTGAGATTAAAGCCCCCCACATTTCCACTAGTCCATGACTGCCAAGTGAGGAAGATGTGCTCTATTTGCTACAAATCAACATTTTGTAATTTACTGCTTGTGTGAAATGTAGGTGGTGATGTTGTTGTTAGGTGCCATCAAGTCAATTTTGACTCATAGTGACAGACTAGATCTGCCCCATAGGGTTTTCTAGGCTGTGATCTTTATGGAAGCAGATCACCAGGTCATTCTCCCGAGCAGCCACTAAGAGGGTTGAGCCACCAGCCTTCAGTTAGCAGAGGAGGCCTTAACCGTTGCACCACAAGGGCTCCTTGAAATGTAGGTTGGGCTCTCTAAATTACCACTCACAATTGCAGTAACTGAAAGCTTATGATATTCACTGGGAAAATAAAGGCAATATTTAGAGCATGAACTCTGGCGTCAGATATGTCTCTACAGTATTATTTTCCGGGAAGCCTATTGCATCTGTTAGTCGGAATTGTGAGAGGCCTACCTACAATAGCATAACTAAAGCTTTATGCATGCTACTTCTCTGAATTTCTTATCGAGCAATACTATGGTGGTTTAAATATAAACTAACCAATATTGAGCTCCAATAACTACATTCATGCACTCATTTCTCTTTGTCGTTTACCCTGCATTTTATTAAAAGCACAACTATTGACTTAATAAACAAATGGGCCCTCTTGAAGATTTTGTGTCAGCCAGAGTCACATGTCTTCTTCGATTACTATTGTCCCAGTAAAATTATGAAATATCTTATAATTTATAAATCGATAAATAAAAAATCCTGTAAAGCAATTTGGAAATTTTTCTGAGTTTCCTGCCCAATCCCTCAGTACCCGTTTGAAGGAAAGCCACACAACTAGAAGCCTCTGTACCTGTATTTCCAGTTGAAATAAGCTAGAGGGAATTGTCTTAACAACAGCCAGCCTTATTTATAGTTGCCTTGGTTAGGTTAATGAGCCTCAGATTCCTTATCTAGAAAATTGAGATATCATTACCTACTTCTTAAAGTCCCAAGAAGAGGAGAAGAGATAATAAACTTAAGTTCATAGCAATAAATCCTCCTTTTTACATGAATTTGAGTATATCGCCTAGAAGCTAATATCATTTTTGGCTATTAGCTTAAAAATATAGAATGTTTAATATATGTTTTTATGGCATGTGCCTATATACATAAATATGCATCCATTTATATATACACAAACTAACAGAGTCTCTGGGTGGTGTAAACAGTTAACATGCTGGTCTGCTAACTGAAAGTTTGGAATTACAAGTTCACCCAGAAGTGTCTTGGAAGGAAGGTCTGGTGATCTACTTCAAAAAAAAATCAGCCATTGTGAAAACCCAATGGAGCACAGTTATGCTCTGACACACATGACGTTGTCAGTTGGAATCAACTTGATGGCAGATGGTCTGGTCTTTTTTAAAATAAGCATACACCTCACCCAGACCATCACTCCTCCACTGTTAAAGCATGGAAAGGGGACAGTCTTTATGACATCCATTTGATAGTTACCAGATGTAGAAAAAGCAGGCATTAAAACTTGGATTTTAGGACGATCTTATGGTGCTCATGTCAGACTCCTCACCAACATTTCTCTTGCCTGGAGCAAGAGAATAGAAGATCAAGCCATGTAGAATCACAGAATGACAAGCCCACAGAGCGAACTAAATGTTACTCTTTTTATTGGAAGCTGAGGACTACAGATTTCAGCTCTGTGTCCAGACGCAATGGCTTCTGCACATTATGAGAAAGCAAGCATGAGATTTTCCCAAGACACAATGCTATTGTGGCTAATTTCTGAGACTTTTGAGGCCCCTCCATACTCAACTGAATTAGATAGCTAAAGAGCCTTATTCTAACAGAGTTTCTGCATCAGGTCACACAATCTTAGAAAAGATGCTAACACTTTCTCACTAGAAGTCAGTGGAAATCTAGGATGATATCATGGTTGAAGTCAGTTGTACCTATAGAGAGAATGTAGGAGTCCCTGGGTGGTACAGTTAATGTACTTGGCCGCTAACCAAAAAGTTGGAGATTGGAGTTCACCCAGAGGTACCTCAGAAGAAAGACTTGGTGATCTACTTCTGAAAAATCAGCCATTGAAAACCCTGTGGAGCCCAGTTCTACTCTGATACACATGGGGTTGGCACAAGTCGCAGTTGACTTGATGGCAGCTAGACAAAAAATATATAACTGGTCAAGGCTAGTGCACTAAATACATAGGCTGTATAGATATCTGGTCAGATTGGCTCAAGAGAGAGACCTACATTCAGAATCAAGCTCTGTCCTAGTTCTAAACCTCTTTATGGAACTGAAGGAACTGAGTCAGGAAAACCAGGTGTGGCTGCAATTAAATTCCAGCTGCCACCACTAGCTCATCCCTTGGCTCCAAATGTCTTTCTGAAACCTTGATGTCCAGATCAGCCTTCTCGTTCAAGACTTTATCTTCTGTTTTATTATTATTTTATTGTTTGACATGCTAGCTTGGCCTTTCTGCGCTGTATGGATTTAACTTATGAGGGAAAACACAAGCTGAAAATATATCTGTGACTCTGGTCTCTTAAGACCCAGTTCCCTGAAAACTTTATCCTTTCTGATTCCATAGTTTGTCCCATCTGGCACTACATGAGGAAGCCTGGTGGCACAGCGGTTAAAAGCTCAGCTGCTAACCAAAAGGTCAGCAGTTTGAATCCACCAGCCACTCCTTGGAAACCCTATGGGGCAATTCTACTCTGTCCCAAAGGGTCACTATGAGTTGGAATTAACTTGACGGCAATGGTTTTTGGGTTTTTGTTTTGTTTTGTTTTTTTGGTACCACCTAGGGATTAAAAGAAGTGGGGGCAGGTCTCCTGGGCCAACACTGTGTGTAATGATGAAAGCTGAAGACAAGTAATATAAGACACCCACAGGAACTGTCATGGTAGAAACACAAGCCTATAATGAAAGATCCAAAACCTGCCATCCATAAAGAGAAGCAAGATCAGAAAACAGAAACTATAGTCAACTGCCCCTGAGCTACAGGGCAAAACAACCAATTCGACCAAGTGTGAACATCCTCCACTGGCTTAGAGTCTGGCCTCCTGCAAGTGTGAGAACTTTCCCTCCATGGCATGCTAAGTATTTTTGTCAGCCCCTGAAATGGCTGTAGGTCAGAGTTCCCAGCTGATGCACTTTCTGGGGATAAAGCTTCAGAAGTTTTGCTGTCCGCCCTAGCCCAGTCCATTCCAGGGAAGTCTAATGCATCTGCAAGCCCTGGTGATGGGTGTTCTCTGGATGGCCATCCTCTGTTGCCATCAGATGGTTACCTCTCCCAGCTACATCCACTGTTTCTAGACCTGCCTAGTCCTGACTTCCAGCTTCTGAAGATCGCCTAATCATGGTCTTCTCTATGTGCCCAGTATTCTTCCTTGACCTTAAGGACTAGAGCAACCTGTAATCTAACTGTCATGTCATGAATTTTCTAATATTAAGCTTCCCTTGGGGTAATCTGGGGAGTTTGGGCATTGGACATGTACTAAAACCTCCAAATAACTGGACAATTCAGGCAACCATATCAGAGATACTCCACAAGTTCTTTCCCCACCTCTCTCTCCCTCTCCAGAAAATTATAAAGAACTTCTTTCTCTAAAATTAATAGGAAATCGAAGGTAAAATACACAGAATATATTGTCTAACCTGGAATTCAGTGAAGTGATTCATTTCTAATTATTTTGTGTATCTGTATTAATAAATGCATTTCCCCTAGCAAAACTCTAGGGCCTAGACAATCTGTGGTATAGAACTAATCTTACAGCGGATACTTCCTGATTTCTCAAATTTATAGCATAAATATAATTATTTTAAAATTTTTTTGCCTGGTATTTTTTTGAACTATACATTTGAGCTGTATATTTTGTGAAGCTAAATTATAAAGGGAATTGATGGTTTATTCATCAATCCCTTCTCGGCTCAACGATCGTCTGATGCCAGCAATTACACTGTTTACAGGTGCAGCCTACACCAGTGATTGCACTGAAAGCAGAAATGTCCTACAAATAACATCCGATTTCAATGAATAAAAGTAAATAGTAGTTTTGTCACATAATTTTGTTGAATGTTTAAATTTGTGAAGATTATTCCATGTAAAAAATGTGATTTCCTAATATGGATAATACTACTTTGAAAAATTACTTGAATGTATAGGATGTTTTTATATGTCATGAATTAAATTGTATAAGAGAATATAACAGGGGTAGATATAACAGAATAAACTGTGATGGTTGAGGTTATGTATCCACTTGGCCATGGTTTTCAGTGGTTTGGCAGATGTTATATAATCATCCTCCATTTTGTGATCTTACGTGAGAAGCCACTTAGTTGAAAGGGGAATTTCCTTGGAGGGGTGGTCTGCATCCAATATATATGAATGTTCTGGCAAAGCTCACACTCTTTCAATCCTACATTTCGGTCATCATCCTCTGACCTCTGTCCCAGTTCTTGGGACATGAGCCAACAGCCTGCAGCCTGACCTACAGATTTGGGGATTTGCCAGTTGCTGCAGCCCCAGGAACCAGTAGCCTGCTGTCAGGCCTGCCAATTTTGGGTTCATCAGCCCTTGCAACTATGTGAGTTAGAAGAAGCCTCCTGCCTGATGAGTGCCCCACGGATCTGGGACTTAACCACCTCCACAACTGCATGAGCTATTTCCTTGAAATAAATCTCTCTATATGTATTTATAGATATATATTCATTTCACTTGTTTTGCTCCTCTAGAGAACCAAGCCTAAGACATAGACCTAAGGAGCAATTATATTAAGAATAAATTATAGTTGATCAAGAATGGATCCAGGGTTTTTTCACCTTATAAGTCATTTAACAAATATGCTTTGAATGTCTCCTTCGTGCCAAGTACTGTGATAGGTGCTACAAGTAGAAGTATCAGAAATATTTCCACTCTTTTAAGAAATCCAGGGCCGGGGGAAGAAAAGATGTGAATAATAGCAATTTAGTGATAATAAATAAGTGCTAGCATAAAAGTCTCTGAGTCCCTGGGTAGAACAAAAAGTCAATGTTCTTGACTGCTAACAGAAAGGTTGAAGGTTCAAATCCACATAAAGGCACCTCAGAAAAAAGTCCTGACAATCTATGACTAAAAAATCAGCCATTGAAAACGCTTTTGAGCACAGTTCTACTCTGGTTCACATGGCGTGGCTATGAACAAGAATCGACTCGAAGCCAACTGGTACTGGTAGCGTAGAAGTATAAACAGGGTCTCTCGAGAGCAGAGAGAAGTATCTAATTCTTCCTGGAAATAAGAAAGATTTCACAGCATAAAAGACACTGCATTGTAATAAAAAGTCAACCAAGAAGTGAAGAACAAGGAGACATGAAGAAAGGAGAAAGAAAAGTTATTTCAGGGAGAGGGAACAATCTGAGGAAATTCTTTCTATACAGCTGGGTTAGGATTTGAGCTAGAGAATCATGGTGATTTGTTCAGAAGAAAAAGGGCCTGGTGTACTGTCTAAAGCATTTGAACCTAACCTAGAATGACATTGCCCAGTAGGGCTTTCTGTGATCAGAGAAATGTTCTCTATCTGGCTGTGCAATATAGTAGCCACTAGCACTCATGGCTATTGAGGATTCGAAATGTGGCTGATGTCATTGAGGAACTGAATTTTTAATTTTATTTCATATGAATTGTTTTAAATTTAGCCACATGTAACTGTTGGCGACTGTGTTAAACAGCACAGATCTAGAGGAAAAGATTTTCATCTTTTTTCTGACTCTACACTGTTTACAGGCAGTGTTGCATTGTGTTATAAATAGGGTCTCTATGAGACCGAGCTGACCAGACAACACCTAACAACAACACTGTTCACATGTACAACATACTCCTACTGATATTTTTCACTACATGTGATACGTGTAGAAGGATGTTTAAATGGAAATTTGACTAAGAATATAAGACAATAAGTATTAGAAAAGAAATGAGCTGTGAGAGAGATCACTCCTAAAAACTAATAAAAGTACTTACTGCAAACTCAAACTTCTCACACATGTAAAGAATATAAAAGCATTGCCATAAGAGTTTTGGAGAGAATTTGTGGGGACTCAAGAGAGAGCAGTAGGTTGGCCTACTGTCAGAAACATCAGCTATAAAGGCTTTGCTCACCCTTAACCTCAACTCTAATTAGAGGGGCTTCAACAGACCATTCAGAGAGCTAGAATCTTGCTGTTGGGTGACTGCGATAGTTAATGTATGTATCCATTTGGCTGGACCACAATTCTCATAATTATGAAATTATCCTCCATTTTGTAATATAATGTAATCACTTCTATGATGTAATCTGATGTGATCAACCAATCAGTTGTTAGAGGAATTTCCCCAGGGGTGTGGCCTGTACCCAATATATATATATGGACATTCTGGCAAAGCTTGCTTGCTTGTTCTGGATCCTGTTTTGTCATCATCTGACTTCCAGTTCTTGGGACTCGAGCCAGCAGCTTGTCATCTAATCTGCCAATTTGGGGATTCTCTGGTTGTACAGCCCTGTGATTCAGCAACCTGTTGTCTGACCTGCTGATTCGGAGTTCGTCAACCCCCAAAACCACATGAGTCAGGAGAAGCCTCCAGCCAACACCTGACCCATGGGCTTGCCAGCCTCCACAACCACTTGAGCCATTTCGTTGAGATAAATCTCTCTCTCTCTCTCTCTCTACACACACACACACACACACACACACAAATGTATATATAGCTTTTCAAGAGAACCCAACCTAAAACAGTGATGCAGTGGATTAGAGTATGACTCCACCCTGAAAAATCTAAAATGCAGAGTGGGGCTTCCTAGTCATTCTAGATAGAAGGAGAGACATCAAATTTCAGTTTCCTGAATTTCTAAACTTGTTTGATACAAACTATGCAAGAGTGTTTCCCACAGAATATATATGGGCCATGTGGTATCTCCTTTATTATAAGACCATCTTCAGGGACAAGCATGCCTCAGCACAGTGAAGCATAACATGTTATAGGATTCCCAGGGCCAGAGAAAAGTAAATCACCTACATCATGGGAAATGCAGGTGAGATGTCCCCAATGTTGGGAATTCTCGGAAGACCTACAACTGTACCATCCAAGAAGAAGGTGGCTTTTAACTCTAACCAGGTCTTAGGTGTGTGAAACCAACCTTTCAGTGTACAAATCAAGTAAGAGAGTACCAGCCCTACTTGCCTCTTCCTCCACTATAATCAAGAGGGTCAGAAACCACAATTATCAGGTTAAGGGAAGAAGAGCTAGTGCAAAAGAAAAAGCTGACCACAACTTCAAGTTTTCCACCCATTGGTCTTAGGTCAAGAAGGCAAGATAACTGTAAAATGGGTCTGTAACATAGAACTAGACAATTTAAGGGATGCCAAAGAGGCAGAATTGACAGCTCTTGAAGAACACATTATATGTAGGTGGTGAGGAAGAGAGAGTCTTAAGAATCATGCTTAAGTTTCTGCTTTGGGTAATTCTCTCCAGCTATATTCATTGATTATAAAACTTTGTATTACCTAAGATGAATTTTAAAAGTCACTGGACTGTTAGAGTTTTCATCTAAAACAACCACCACCCATCTGTCAGTTAGCCATACTGTGGTAGTTTGCATGTTGCTATGATGCTGTAAACTATACCACCTACCACCACCATTTCAAATACCAGCAGGGACACACATAGTGGATAGGCTTCAGTGGAGCTTCCAGGCTAAGGCTTGGAAGAAAGAGCTAGTGATCTAATTCTGAAAATTAGCCAATGAAAACCCCACGGATCACAGAATATTCTCTGAGACTTCAACTCACTTACTTTGGATATTTCATCAGGATGAATCAACCACTGGAGAAGGACATCATGCTTGACAAAGTGGAGGGCCAGCAAAGGTGAGAGAAACCTTCAATGAGATGGATTGACACAGTGGCTGAAACAATGGACTCAAACATACCAATGATCGTGAAGATGGCATAAGACTAAGCAACATTTTGTTGTGTTACACATGCGGGTCACCCTGAGTCAGAGCCTACTTGACAGCAAATAACAACAACAGCAGTGGGCAAGAAAACAATTACTCTATCCCACAGTTGCGTTCCAGATACCTACACAATGATTTTCAAATGGTTGACCAACGAGGGAGGGGCCATGACATATAATGCAGCATCTTAGAATTTGGGGATAGGTGAGTGGAAATTTGTGTAGCTCAAAATGTCCTCAGAAAAGATTCTGATTTTCCCAACCCAGCTGAGAATCATGGCTACAAAGGATGAGGAGCCAGTAAAAGATTATAAAAGGGGAATGACATAGTCAGATTTGCATTTTAGAATGCCCAACCTGATGGTCATATGGCAAACAGAGATGGACTAACTCTAGAAACTTGAAACATGCATGCCTATAGGGAGATAAATGCAATTTTTCAGGTGAAAAATGAGCTAAGCTAAGAACAGGAGCGACATAACATGGGAAAGAAATTCAAGAGACAGTTAAGAGACAAAATTAACAGATCTTGATGACCAAATTGGATATAGGTAGTGAGTAGTAAGGATGATGCTCTGGTTTCTGGCTTCAGTGACTGCCTCCAGTTATAGTTGAACAGTCCCTAGATGATGCAGTTAATGTGACTGACTGCTAACTGAAGTAAGTTAAACTACCAGGTGTCCCTCCTATAAGTCTTAAAAAAAAAAAAATTGCCATCGAATCGATTCCGACTCATAACGACCCTATAGAACAGAGTAAAACGGCCCCGTAGGATTCCCAAGGCTGTAAGTCTTTAAGGGGGCAGACTGCCACATCTTTCTCTAGTGGAGCAGCTGGTAGGTTCGAACTGCTAACCACTGCGGCCACCAGGTCTCTTTCCATAAACCTTAAGCCCATTACATTATCTCAGTACAAGCATGAAAGAAAGGAACAGTTTGTGATGCACAGTCTTTTTATTTTCTGCTTATCTAATCACCATTCCACTAAATATTTCCCAAGGAATAAAAAATTTAGTTATAAAATTTAGGCAGCTTTCTGTCACAAGATGTAATATTTATTTTGCTGTTGAATTAATTAATGTTTGGGAAATGCCCTGTAAATGTTAGCTTTTATCCGTTTCTTATTTATAGTAAGTACATTACCTTAAATTTGATTCCATGCAATAGAAAATCCTGTGAAATATAAGAGGTAATGACAGATGAACATTATTTGCCTTTGTGACTTCACCAATAACCTACATATAATATTCAGCACTTAAAATTATGAGACTAATATCTCTCAGGCCTACCTTGATCCAATAGTCATGAAACATAGATGTGAATGATTTGGGCTAGCAGACTTAAAAATGAATTTGAGGGTAGTACAACTTTCATATAACTTTAACATGGCAGAAGGGGAGAGAAGAAGGAGTTCAAATTTTGCCTTTTTTGGTCCAAAATATATTTCCAATTAGAGACAAAGCAAAGACAACTTTGATTCTGTCTTAAGGTCATCAGTATCCTAACATCAGGTTTATATGATGGGTCACTCCACTAGAAGATGGCTCAGACCTGGGATCGTGCTTCATGCTAGTGTGCCACTGCCCACACGTTCCTAGAGGCTAGTAGAAAAGAGCAATGGAGGTTCCAAAGACAAGGGGATATATCATATTATTTGTAGGCCTAGGAGCAAAGAACATTATGTTTGTCCACAAAGTAGCAGCCAGCCAGATAAGAAAGGGAGCAAAGAACCCAGCCTCTGAGTTATTCTTAGTTATAATACTACCATCCAAAAAGTCAGAAATGTAAAGTGGATCAAGAAGAAAGGCATGCATGATATAAACAAAGGAAGTTGGAACTTAACTTCAGACACAAAGCAAGCTAGAGACACCTTACTATAAAATTCAAGAATTTTACACCCCAATACACCATTAAACCACAAAGACACAAAATCCCTCTATATGAGAATGATACTGCGAGCTGTAATTTGATTAAAGCTGAGGAACCACGGGTATTCAATGCATGTGAAATAACAAATATTTAAAACATTGGAAAATTGTTTGTTGTATTTCTAAAAATTGAGCCATACGCTGTAAGTCTCAAAATGCGGGGTAATTGCAGTCTCCATGGCAGGTCTGCTCGGATAGAAACCCTACATCTGAGCACCTCTGGAGAACTGAGGTGTAACCTGCCACAGCTGTGTGATTGAAGAAGCTCTGACGCGTGGACTAGACAACAAGTTATTTTCAACTAGAAGAGCTCAGGATATTTTTCTTTCAGAATGAAAGAGTAGAGTCCTGGGTTATAATTGTATTTCTATCACACTAAAGAAACTCACAAACGCTTATGTTGGGATAGAATCAGGTCCTAAAATAGACAGTTCAAATGTATGGAATTTCATCCCTGCTGAACAATGTAATTTTAAACCAAAGATTAAAAACTTTAAGCACCTGAGCCTATACCCATAGTGAATCCTGGGTAGGAATATTCATTCAAAACTGTGTCTTGCAATAAGTAAACATTCTGAAGTAAATCAGTTTCCTGTTCACATTATCTGCCCTCCCAAATAGTGAGACTGATGAGTTTTCTAGCATATTCAAAGAATATTGTTTATGCTGAAGTATACACACTTGTTCCAATCACTTTACAGACTCTGTTGCAAAGCTTGACACCTGACACGTGCGTAGCCTGTGCTCGCCAAAAGCTTTGTAACACCTTTTCCACTTTATTAACTTGAGAGATTTGCCCCTGGGTTTTCCTCGGTGAATTGACTGTCCACCAAGTATCATCAAATGGGTCTTCCTTTCTGGCTCTTGCCTTAAGAAATATGAGTTGAAATTCAAAGTAGCTAGTTGTGGATCACACCTAGGTACGCCTCTGAAGTAACCTTAGCAAACTTCAGATGGTAGGTATGACCCCAATCCTCCTCTACCCTATGTGAAGCTAGCTAAGGGGAAGGCCACAGTATCGACAAGAACTACGGAGGAGCTTCTAGCTTTTCACTGGTCATTTTTTCAAAACAGCATACCATTTGTAGGACTTGGGACAATGAGGACTCTTCCTTCTTCATAAATGGGCTTTGAGTTTATCTAGAAGCACTATCAGGGAATGTAGCTCCTTGCATAGCTTTCATTCAAGGTCAGTATCTAGCTGGAAGGGCAGCTTAGCTTCTCTGACTCAGGATACAGTTTGGAAAGGACTCACATGAGGGAGTGAGAGAAGAGGATGTCCATCCAGCCACCCATATCAGCCCCCAGAAAAGTCAACCAGATGGCAGATATCACTGGGAGATAGATTGTACTTTGTTCCCTTTTATATCTCGCTATTTTAATTTTCTCATTATTGTGCAATATCTTTAATTCTGTATATGGTATAAGTGTTTTAATAATAATAATATTATAAATACACTAGAATTAGTTCATGTGAAACTAGTCTGTGAGGTTCTTTGCTAGATTGTGGATTCTATGAAGGAGGAATATATTCATTTTTTTATGTCCAGAAGCTAGCATGGTATTTGTCAGACAGTAGATACTACAGAAAAGAAAACAAAACAAAAAACCAAAACCATTGCCATCAAGTCTATTCCGCCTCATAGCAATCCTATAGGCACAGTAGAACTGCCCCACGGGGTTTCCAAGGAGCGACTGGTGGATTCAAACTGCCAACTTTTTGATTAGCAGTCACACTCTTTTTTTTTTTTTTATAATTTTTATTGTGCTTTAAGTGAAAGTTTACAAATCAACTCAGTCTCTCACACAAAAACTTATATACACCTTGCTACACACTCCCAATTACTCTCCCCCTAATGAGACAGACCACTCCCTCCCTCCACTCTCTCTTTTCATTTCCTTTTTACCAACTTCTAACCCCCTCCACCCTCTCATCTCATCACCCCTACAGGCAGGAGATACCAACACAGTCTCAAGTGTCCACCTGATCCAAGAAGATCACTCCTCACCAGCATCCCTCTCCAACCCATTGTCCAGTCCAATCCATGATGGAAGAGTTGGCTTCGGGAATGGTTCCTGTCCTAGGCCAAGAGAAAGTCTGGGGGCCATGACCACGAGGGTCCTTCTAGTCTTAGGCCATTAAGTCTGGTCTTTTTATGAGAATTTGGGGTCTGCATCCCACTGCTCTCCTGCTCCCTCAGGGGTTCTCTGTTGTGTTCCCTGTCAGGGAGGTCATTGGTTGTAGCCGGACACCATCTAGTTCTCCTGGTCTCAGGATGATGTAGTCTGGTTCATGTGGCCCTTGCAATCTCTTGGGCTCGTAATTACCTTGTGTCCTTGGTGTTCTTCATTCTCCTTTGATCCAGGTGGGTTGAGACTCATTGATGCATCTTAGATGGCCACTTCCTAGCATTTAAGACCCCAGACGCCACTCTTCAAAGTGGGATGCAGAATGTTTTCTTAATAGATTTTATTATGCCAATTGACTTATATGTCCCTGAAACCATGGTTCCCAAACCCCTGCCCCTGCTACGCTGGCCTTGGAAGCATTCAGTTTATTCAGGAAACTTCTTTGCTTTTGGTTTAGTACAATTGTGCTGATCTCCCCTGTATTGTGTGTTGTCTTTCCCTTCACTTAAAGTAGTTCTTATCTACTATCTAATTAGTGAATACCCCTTCCCCCCCCTTCTCATAACCACAAAAGAATGTGTTCTTCTTGGTTTAAACTATTTCTCAAGTTCTTATGATAGTGGTCTTATACAATATTTGTCCTTTTGCAACTGACTAATTTCACTCAGCATAATGCCTTCCAGGTTCCTCCATATTATGGAACGTTTCACAGATTCATCGCTGTTCTTTATTGATGCATAGTTTTCCATTGTGTGAATATACCATAATTTATTTATCCATTCATCCATTGATGGGCACCGTGGTTGCTTCCATCTTTTTGCTATTGTAAACAGTGCTGCAATAAACATGGGTGTGCATATATCTGTTTCTGTAAAAACTCTTATTTCTCTAGGATATATTCTGAGGGGTGGGATTGCTGGATCATATAGTAGTTCTATTTCTAGCTTTTTAAGAAAGCAACAAATCGATTTCCAAAGTGGTTGTACCATTTTACACTCCCACCAGCAGTGTAGAAATGTTCCATTCTCTCCACAGCCGCTCCAACATTTATTATTTTGTGTTTTTTGGATTAATGCCAGCCTAATTGGAGTAAGATGAAATCTTAAGATGAAATCTCATTATAGTTTTGATTTGCATTTCTCTAATTCTTGGGTTGATTTTTTAATGGCTAATGAGCGTGAGCATTTCCTCATGTATCTGTTAGCTACCTGAATGTCTTCTTTAGTGAACTGTCTATTCATATCTTTTGCCCATTTTTTAATTGGGTTGTCTGTTTGTAGTTGAGTTTTTGCAGTATCATGTAGATTTTAGAAACCAGGCACTGATCAGAAATATTGTAGCCAAAAACTTTTTCCCAGTCTGTAGGTAGTCTTTTTACTCTTTTGGTGAAGTCTTTGGATGAGCATAGGTGTTTGATTTTTAGGAGCTCCCACTTATCCAGTTTTTCTTCTACATTCTTAATAATGTTTTGTATGCTCTTTATGCCATGTATTAGGGCTCCTAACATTGTCCCTATTTTTTCTTCCATGATCCTTATCTTTTAGATTTTATATTTAGGTCTTTGATCCATTTTGAGTTCATTTTTGTGCATGGAGTGAGGTATGGGTCTTGTTTCATTTTTTTGGAGATGGATATCCAGTCATGCCAGCACCATTTGTTAAAAAGACTATCTTTTCCCCATTTAACTGTTTTGGGGCCTTTGTTAAATATCAGCTGCTCATATGTGGATGGGTTTATGTCTGGATTCTCAATTCTGTTCTATTGCTCTATGTATCTGTTGTTGTACCAAGCTGTTTTCACTACTGTGGCAGTATAATAGGTTCTAAAATGAGGTAAAGTAAGGCCTCCCACTTTGTTCTTCTTTTTCAGTAATGTCTTACTTATCCAGGGCCTCCTTCCCTTCCATATGATATTGGTGATTTGTTTCTCCATCTCATTAAAGAATGTCACTGGGATTTGGATTGGAATTGCATTAAATGTATAGATCATTTTTGGTAGAATAGACATTTTTATAATGTTAAGTCTTCCTATCCACGAGCAAGGTATGTTTTTCCACTTTTGTAAGTCTCTTTTGGTTTCTTGCAGAAGTGTATTGTAGTTTTCTTTGTATAAGTCTTTTACATCTCTAGTAAGATTTATTCCTAAGCATTTTATCTTCTTGGGGGCTACTGTAAATGGCATTGATTTGGTGATTTCCTCTTCAATGTTCTTTTTGTTGGTGTAGAGGACTCCAACTGATTTTTGTATGTTTATCTTGTATCCTGATAATCTGCTGAACTCTTCTCTTAGTTTCAGTAGTTTTCTGGAGGATTCCTTAGGGTTTTCTGTGTATAAGATCATGTCATCTGCAAATAGAGATACTTTTACTTCTTCCTTGCCAATCTGGATGCCCCTTATTTCTTTATCTAGCCTAATTGCTCTGGCTAGGACCTCCAACACAATGTTGAATAAGAGCAGTGATAAAGGGCATCCTTGTCTGGTTCTCGATCTCAATGGGAATACTTTCAGGCTCTCTCCATTTAGGGTGATGTTGGCTGTTGGCTTTGTGTAAATGCCCTTTATTATGTTGAGAAATTTTCCTTCTATTCCTATTTTGCTGAGAGTTCTTATCATGAATGGGTGTTGAACTTTGTCAAATGCGTTTTCTGCATCAATTGATAAAATTGTGTGATTCTTGTCTTGTTCTATTTATGTGGTGGATTACATTAATTGTTTTTCTAATGTTGAACCATCCCTGCATACTTGGTATGAATCCCACTTGGTCATGGTGAATTATTTTTTTTGATATGTTGTTGAATTCTATTGTCTAGAATTTTGTTCAGGATATTTGTATCTACATTCATGAGGGATATAGGTCTATAATTTTGTTTTCTTGCAGTGTCGTTACCTGGTTTTGGTATCAGGGATACGGTGGCTTCATAGAATGAGTTTGGTAGTATTCCATCCTTTTCTATGCTCTGAAATACCTTTAGTAGTAGTGGTGTTAACTCTTGTCTGAAAGTTTGGTAGAACTCTTCAGTGAAGCCGTCTGGACCAGGGCTTTTTTTTGTTGGGAGTTTTTTGATTACCTTTTCAATCTCTTCTTTTGTTATGAGTCTATTTAGTTGTTCTACATCTGTTCGTCACCTTGAAGACTAAGGTGCACCTGACCCAAGCCATGGTATTTTCAATCGCATCATATGCACGTGAAAGCTGGACAATGAACAAGGAAGACCGAAGAACAATTGACGCCTTTGAATTGTGGTGTTGGTGAAGAATATTGAATACACCATGGATTGCCAAAAGAACAAACAAATCTGTCTTAGAGAAAGTAAGGCCAGAATGCTCCTTAGAGGCAAGGATGGCGAGACTGCATCTTACATACTTTGGACGTGTTGTCAGGAGAGATCACTCCCTGGAGAAGGACATCATGCTTGGCCCAGTACAGGGTCAGCAGAAAAGAGGAAGACCCTCAACGAGGTGGATTGACACAGTGGCTGCAACAATGAGCTCAAGCATAGAAAGGATTGTACGATGACTCAGGACCAAGCAGTGTTTCGTTCTGTTGTGCATAGGGTCGCTAGGAATCAGAACTGACTCGACGGCACCTAACAACAACAACAACCTCTATTTGCATTAGTTTAGGTAGATAGTGTGTTTCTAGGAATTCATCCATTTCTTCTAGGTTTTCAAATATGTTAGAGTACAATTTTTCATAGTAATCTGATATGATTCTTTTAATTTCAGTTGGGTCTGTTGTAATATCGCCCATCTCATTTCTTATTTGGGTTATTTGATTCCTCTCCTGCTTTTCTTTTGTCAGTTTGGCCAGTGGTTTATCAATTTTGTTGATTTGTTCAAAGAACCAGCTTTTGGTCTTGTTAATTCTTTCAACTGTTTTTCTGCTTTCTATTTCATTTAGTTCAGCTCTAATTTTTATTATTTGTTTTCTTCTGGTGACTGCGGGTTTCTTTTGTTGCTCTCTTTCTATTTGTTCAAGTTATAGGGATAATTCTTTGATTTTGGCCCTTTCTTCTTTTTTTGGATTGTGCATTTACTGATATAAATTGGCCTCTGAGCACTGCTTTTGCTGTGTCCCAAAGGTTCTGATAGGGAGTGTTTTCATTCTCATTGGATTCTCTGAATTTCTTTATTCCATCCTAACGTCTTCTATAATCCAGTCTTTTTTGAGCAGGGTATTTTTCAGTTTCCAAGTATTTGATTTCTTTTCCCTGCTTTTTCTGTTATTGATTTCCACTTTTATGGCCTTATGGTCAGAGAAGATGCTTTGTAATATTTCAATGTTTTGGATTCTGCTAAGGTTTGCTTTATGACCTAATAGGTGGTCTATTCTAGAGAATGTTCCATGTGCACTAGAAAAGAAAGTATACTTGGTTGCCCTTGGGTAGATTGTTCTATATATGTCTATGAGGTCAAGTTGGTTGACTGTGGCATTTAGATCTTCCATGTCTTTACTGAGCTTCCTTCTGGATGTGCTGTCCTTCACTGAAAGTGGTGTGTTGAAGTCTCCTACTATAATTGTGGAGCTGTTTATCTCACTTTTCAGTGCTGATAGAGTTTATGTATCTTGCATCCCTGTCATTGGGTGCATAAATATTAAATATGGTTATATCTTCTTGGTGTATTGTCCCTTTAATCATTATATACTGTCCTGCCTTACCCTTTATGATGGATTCAAGTTTAGACTCTATTTTCTTAGCAATTAACATTGCCACTTCTGCTTTTTTTTGATTGTTGTTTGCTTGATATATTTTTTCCACCCTTTGAGCTTTAGTTTGTTTGTGTCTCTAAGTCTAAGGTGTGTCTCTTATAGGCAGCATATAGACAGGTTGTGTTTTTTAATCCATTCCTCCACTCTCTGTCTCTTTATTGGTGCATTTAGTCCATTTCCATTCAGGGTAATTATGGATAGGTATGAATTTAGTGCTATCATTTTGATGTCTTTTTGTGTGTTTGTTGTTGACAGTTTATTTTTCCCACTTGATTTTATGTGGCGAGTAGAATATATATTGTCCTTTCCGCATATTTGTTGCTGTTGATTTTGTTTCTGCTGAGTCTCTATTTTTCCCTTGTATTTTATTTTAATGAGTAGGATAGTTTGTCTCCTTTATGGTTGCCTTATTATTTACCCCTATTTTTCTAAATTTAAAACTAACTTTTATTTCTTTGTATTGCCGTATCTTCCTCTCCATATGGAAGGTGTATGATTACATTTCTTAGTCCCTCTGTATTATTTTAATGTTGTCTTCTTTTATAGAATAACATTGCCGTTACCCTGTGTTGGGCTTTTTTTTTTTTTTTTTTAATAATCTTGCTTTGTTTTTTTTGATTTCCCTGTCTGGGTTGACTTCTGTTTCCTCTGCCCAGTGTTCTAGTCTTGGGTTGATACCTGATATTATTGATTTTCTAACCGAAGAACTCCCTTTAGTATTTCTTGTAGTTTTGGTTTGATTTTTATGAATTCCCTCAACTGGTGTTTATCTGGAAATGTCTTAATTTCACCTTCATATTTTGATGGATATACGATTCTTGGCAGGCAATTTTTTTTCCTTCAATTTTTCAAACATGTCATCCCATTGCCTTCTTGCCTGCATGGTTTCTGCCGAGTAGTCCGAGCTTATTCTTATCGGATCTCCTTTGTAGGTGACTTTTCATTTATTCCTCGGTGCTCTTATAATTCTCTCTTTAGCTTTGGTTTTGGCAAGCTCGATTATAATATGTCTTGGCGACTTTCTTTTAAGATCTACCTTATGTGGAGTTCGATGAGCATGTTGGATAGATATCTTCCCATCTTTCACAATATCAGGGAAGTTTTCTGCCACCAAATCCTCAACAATTTTCTCTGTATTTCCTGTTATCCCTCCCTGTTCTGCTACTCCAATCACTTGTAGGTTATTTCTCTTGATAGAGTCCAACATGATTCTTAAGCTTTCTTGATTTTTTTTTAATTCTTTTATCTGATTTTTCTTGAAATATATTAGTGCCAAGTGATTTATCTTTGATTTCAGGAATTCTGGCTTCTACTTGCTCAATTCTGCTCCTCTGACTTCCTATTGTGTTGTCTATTTCTGTAATTTTATTGTTAATCTTCTGAATTTCTGATTGCTCTCTATGGATTTTTCCAGCTTATTAAACTTTTCATTATGTTCCTGAATTATCTTTCTAATTTCTTCAATTGCTTTATCTGTATGTTCCTTGGCTTGTTCTGTGCATTGCCTCAATTCCTTCCTGATGTCTTGAAGGGTTCTGTATATTAAACTTTTGTATTCTGCATCTGGTAATTCCAGGAATGTGCTTCCATCTAGAAGACCCCTGGATTCTTTGTTTTGAGAGCCTGTTGAGGTGATCATGGTCTGTTTCTTTATGTGACTTGATATTGACTGTTGTCTCCGAGCCATCTATTAGTTATTGTAGTAGTTTATACTTGCTTACTGTGTCATAGGTGCTTGGTTTGTTTTGTTTTGGTATACCCCTATGGGTTGCTTGAGTGAGCTAGCTTGATTATTTTCACCTTTGGAGCTCTGGTGTCCTGTCCCCAGCTGGCTAGAGCTGTTATCAGGTATATCAGAGTAGGAGTCCATTCAGTTTTCTTGTATGAATTCAGCTCAGGTGTCCAGGTAGCTGATATCAAGTGTGTGGTACAGGCTCTGTCCTACAGTCTTAGAGGGGCAGGGGTGATTGGCGTATATACCGGTATCTGATTGCAGCAGGGGGGCATGCTCTGAACAAGGCAGGGGGCTGAGAACTGACCCCCGAGTGTCTCTGAGAAAAATGCATCCCTTTCCCCTAGAGTGTGCAGGTGGGTGGGTTCTGCAGAGAGACCATGGGCACCCAAAGTTTTTGGTTGTAAGGACTGGGAGGTACCAGTTATCCTTGGACCCCTGTTGCAGGTGACTGGTTGACCTGAGTGGAGCTACCAGTCCTTAGGTCCCTGGTGTGGGTAGGTGAGGACCTTGTTTAATAGTCAAAGCAATGTCAAACATCAAATACCCACGTGTCCATCTCACAGCTGAAGTGGTTGGAGTCTGCCAACATGGGCCTATTCTCCCAAAATAGGCCCACACAGGTCCATGCAGAAGGGAAAGGGGCTCAAAGTCCATGAACCATTTATGCCTGGGCAGGTGCTGCTTCTGTCCTGAGCTCCCCCAGTTAGTGGAGCTAGCAAATTATCTTTTCCCCCAGTTGCAAATTTTTTCATTCCCAAAGGCCAGGATGATGGCTCTAGGAGCTCACCAGTGCCTATCTCATGCCCAGGGAATTCAGCCACTGAAGCCGGCTTGGGGGTGGGGGGGCATGGTAAAATATATGCAAGCACTTAGCTTTTGCCAAGAATGCTGTTATTCTCAGGTTCTGGAGGTGTGAGTAGGCTGTGTGGCTGGCTGCTTCTCCCTGAGGAAACTGTGGCCAAACGCTAGCACCAGCCCACCACCACCACTCAGGAAATGGTGCCTGAGGGCTCCCAGTGATTTAGGTCTGATAATTCCTCTTCTCTTCTGAACGGTCTCTTCCTCCCCCTGCCCCTCAGTTCATTTTCTAAGCTTGCCTTTGAAGCTCAGGGCTACCAGCTTGTTACAAATATACTTGTTTCACTGATTTTTTTTCAGGTCTTTGTTGTAAAGAGGGCTCGGCTGAAACGTCTGTCTATTCTGCCATCTTGGCTCCACCTCCAGCAGTCATGCTTTTAACCACTGCACCAACTAGAGAAGTGTTTATTAATTTGAATTTTTTTAAATGTCCTCTAAGTGCCTAGTGCCTATGTTTTCCTTAGCATGGACATTTTTTCTCCGGAAATTTTGAATAATGAGGTATGAAACAAATCTTTAAGGTAACATCATACACAGTGCCACAAGACCGATCATTGCATAACTTAGATTTCATTATACTTATTTAACAGACATAGATGAATACCACAAGGAAAGACATGTATTAGGATTTTAGATACATTTAAGAATATGAAAGTCTCCACTAGCCTGAGACGGTTGACCTCAGTTTGGGAGCAACATGAAATACTGGAAAGTTTCACTAGTCTCATTCAGGGGTGAGTTCATACTGGCTACTCAATAATTGTTGTTAATTGGCTGACTGCTAAAGGAATAATGGGGGTTGGGGGGACTGAGTGGAAATAAAAGCTGAATTACTGATGAATATTAATCTCTGCCAAACATGGGGAAAATACTAGTACTATTGAATCCCAGATAGCTACAACCATGCCCAGGATCCCATTTTTTCTGTTGCATTGGGTACATTTAAAACCAGAACAGATGTGCAACGAATTCAGCAATGTTTTTATCAGAGCACAGTTGTCTTGGATCTTACATTTTTCAATCCCAGTAAAAGAGAATTATCACAAAGAAGTAAGGTCTCAACTTTGCCTGTATTAATTACCTATCTCCACCCAAGTTCCCTTCTCTTGGATCTTGAAGGCAGCTTCTGATTGAGATCACCTCATGTTCTGCTATGTGGAGCCAGGAAGGAGCATGGCAAGAGGCTGGTGAAGAGAAGAGGGACCACTGGTGCTTCCAGATTCAGTCAGGGCAACAGACTGAAATGGATGAATAGTTCACAGTGAAGTGATCATGATCCAAATCTTGAAAATCCCCACTAACAAAACATTTATAGGTATTGGCAGAAAATGTGTCTTCTTTCGGGGTGCCTGGCTGCAGACCTGCTGTCTGTCATTCAGGCTCTGAAAAACCATCCTCCCTGGGGACATCACATGCAACGCAACTCTCCCCTGTCACATGAGTTACACCTCATATACTCTCCTTCAAGGTGAAAGCTGGAAGGATGAAAAAACTGGCCTATTCTGATCTGAAGCTTTAGGATGTTCAGTTAAGGTACCTATAGCCTAGGGCACTGCGATGGAGTGCCCCAAAGCCCAAGTAAAGGATGAGTGGTGAGGCAGGAGAGAAATGTGGCTCTGTTTTGTCACTGACTTAATAGGCTGGAGAATTTGGATCTACTGTTGCTTGATTTGTTTGCAAATTTCCATGATGTCAAACAATTTAGTAGAGCTCATGGGAATTGCTCTCTTATGCCTTTACCATTAACACACACATACAAAATGCACCGTTACTCAATGACCAAAGAAAAACTTTCAAATATCCTCTGGTGCAGTGGAGCCCTGCAAGCCTTTCAGGTTTTAACAATGAATTCCGTGAACGCAGCAGGTCAATATTTAAATTTAGATATCCCTCCAGACAGTGAGAGCCACTGTGGTATAATGGTTCATACTACGAACTTTGGAGCTACTCTGCGTGGCTTTGAATCCTAGCCCTTCTTCTTAATAGTTGTGTGACTCTATGTCAATTATTTAACCTCACAGTGCCACGGTTTTTTTACAAAGTGGGAATGAAAATAATGTGCGTAACAATGAGCCTAGACTAGCGTATGGAACGTAGTAATGCTTGAATAATTTTCAAATCAGCATTTAAATATTACATGAGGAGGGAAAGTTGGAAAGAAGAGTGGCTAGGCTCTATAGTCGTACTGGAAGATGAGAAAGTACATTTGAAAATAATTTTTTAAAAATGGAAGAAGACAAAAACCCTTAGGAGAATGAAAGAGACTAAGATCTAAGGCTGTTGTGATAACAGATTATATGCAAAAAGAGGGAAGGTCCCTATGCTATGGCAATGAAGTTAAACGTGTTTTTCATGAACATTTAAAAATTTCCGTGATTGAATCAGCCATCCATTAAATTTTAAATTAAGAAAAATCCTATAGTGAACACAAGCAGTCATCTAGGCAACTAAAACGAAGATAAAAAACTGTTCATTTGATTTGCACATAATCTCTTCATAAGATTAATATACAAGCCTGAAAAGTAGACTATGTACACCAAAAATTTGATATATAAAAAAATTATTAAGCTTAAACTAAATATTCCTAACAAATAAAGGAAGTTGTACTTATAAAATGTATTACTGTTTTCTTAGGTGGTGGCGTAGTGGTTAGGAGCTACCACCACTGCTAACTAAAAGGTCAGCAGTTTGAATCCACCAGGCTTTCCTTGGAAAACCCTATGGAGCAATTCTACTCTGTCCTTTAGGGTCGCTATGATTCAGAATCAACTCGATGGCAATGGGTTTGGATTTTTGGTTTTGGTTTTCCTATGTAAGCACATATAAATAGCTATTCCAAAAGAAAAAGCAAGAAGACATATGCTTGATTTTTAAATGCATTCCAAGGTAGCAATAATATTATTAGTTTCATTTAGGCTTCATTTACATATTCAGTATATGAATGAGGTAGATAGGTCAATTTCCTTAACACTATATTAGGATTTTAGGAGTCCTGTTGGCTGCAGTGGTTAAGCCCTAGACTGCTAACTGAAAGATCAATGGTTCGGACCCACCAGCTGCTCCATGGCAGAAAGATGTGGCAGTCTGCTTCCATAAAGATTTACAGCCTTGGAAACCTTGTGAGGCAGTTCTATACTGTTCTAGAAGGTTTCTATGAGTTGGAAAGACTTGACGGCAACAGGTTGGTTTTTGTTTTTATTTAAGTGTATTAGGATTTGCACAAAGAGTTTATGGAATTTCAGACGCTTAAATCATTCACCACCACTCCTAATCTTTAGGTTTTAAAATTGAGGCCCACAGAGGAAAAACAACTTTCCTCATATTATAAATAAAACAATTCACAGGTTTTGTTTCACATAAACAGAGTTCGATCTTACTCATGGGAGGACAATACAACACCACATGTACAAGTTATTAGTGTCCTAGAGCTGTCATAACAAATTACCACAACTGTGTGGCTTAAAGCAACAGAAACTTATTCTCTCAGAGTTCCAGAGGCCAGAAGTCCAAAATTAAGGTGTTGGCAGGTTCACAATACCTCTGGAGACTCTAAAGGGAAATCTTTCCTTGCCACGTCCAGTTTCTTGTGTCTTTCAGCATTTCTTGGCTTGTGGCTGCATCTTGGTTTGTGGCTGCATCACTTTCTCCTCTGTGTTAGCCTGACTCCAAACAAGAATACATGAAATTAAAAAAATAATAATAATAAGAGAGTCAATAAACAAATAAAAGCAGTTGAATTTGCAAAGATAGCATGTTCTGGAACAACATATTATCCTAAGAACAATGGCAGAGACCATCTAGTCCATAGTGCTGCAGGAGGATGAAGATTTCCTGGTGTGTTGACCATATTGAAAGAGCCAAAGAAACCTAAGTAAATAAAAAATGGGGCAATTATTAATTTCAATAAAAACAAAATATTGTATATAATAAGCATAGCAGTCTTTTTAGCTCAGCCATACACAATCTTTATATAATCATAAAAATGTCAACATTGAATATCAATTCAACAAAATGGTTAATATATAGAAGGAGGTGATACTCTGTGGTTTAAAGTCAGGAAAAGTGTGCATCAAGTTTATATACTTTCACCATACTTGTTCAATCTGTGTGTTGAGCAAATAACCTGAGAACCTGGACTATATGAAGAAGAACGTGGTATCAGGATTGGAGGAAAACTCATTAACAAATTGTGATATGCAGATGACATACCTTGCTTGTTTCAAAGTGAAGAGGACTTGAAGCACTTACTGATGAAGACAAAAGACTACAGCCTTCACTATTGTACCTCAACATAAAGAAAACAAAACTCCTCACAACTGGACCAATAAGCAACATGATGATAAACAGAGAAAAGATTGAAGGTGTAAAGGATTTCATTTTACTTGGATCCACAGTCAACACTCATGGAAGCAGCAGTCAAGAAATCAAATGACATATCTCGTTGGGCAAATCTGCTGCAAAAGACCTCTTTAAAGTGTTAAACAGCAAAGATGCCACTTGGAACTAAGGTACACCTGACCCAAGCCATGGTATTTTCAACTGCCTCATACGCATGTGAAAGCTGGACAATGAATAAGAAAGGCCAGAAAAGAATTGTTGCCTTTGAATTATGGTGTTGGCAAAGAATATTGAATATACCATAGACTTCCAGAAGAATGAACAAATTTGTCTGAGAAGTACAGCCAGAATGCTCCTTAGAAGCAATAACGGCTAGACTTTGTCGCACTTGCATGTTATCAAGAGGGACCAGTCCCTGGAGAAGGACATCATTTTTGGTAAAGTAGAGACTCAGCAAAAGAGAGAAAAATCCTCGGCCAGATGGATTAACACAGGGGCTACAACAATGGGCTCAAGCATAACAACGATTGTGAGGATGGCACAGTACTGGGAAGCGTTTCATTCTGTTGTACTTAGGATCACAGTAAGTCAAAACCAACTTGACAGCACCTAATAACAACAACAGGAAGAATGGTAGGAAAACCTAGTGGGACAGTGGTTAAGTGCTCAGATGCGAACAGAAATTTCAGTGAGTCAATCCCACCAGTGGCTCTGCAGGAGATAAGGCCTGGCTATCTGATATGTTGAAGATTATAGCCTAGGAAAGCTTATAAAGAAGTTCTACTCAGAATTGACTAAACAGCACAAAATAACAACAGAAGAATGGTGGAAAAGAGTTATGAAAGTGAATGTAGGGGATTATGAGTTGTGAAAAAATAAAATATTCATCTTCCAGAATAAGTGGTCAAAAGATAATAACAGAAATAAAAAAACTAAGAATTAGCCGTATTTATTTGATATTTAGGAATAAAAAAGAAAGAATAGTAAGACAAATATTGCAAGAAACGGTTAAAAGAGTTAAAACTTATTAGCTCTGAAATAGAGATATTGGGGTTTGTTGACATGAGCAGGAAACTGATATTTTTAATCATAAATCTCTGAATTTTTAAAATGTATTAAGTTGATATACAACTACTCATCTATCAGTTTGTATGAATCTAGGAAAACTGGAAATATATCCTAGGCATTCCTCCTCCCATTGCCATCGAGTCAATTCTGACTCATAGCAACCCTCTAGGACAGAGAAGAACTGCCCCATAGAGTTTCCAACTGGATTCAAGCTACTGACATTTTGGTTAGCAGCCATAGCTCTTTACCACTACACCACCAGGGTTTCCATCCCAGGCATTAATGAGCTGAAATGGACTGGTATTGGCCATTTTGAATCAGACAATCGTATGGTCTGCTATGCCAGAAATGACAAATTCAAAAGGAATGGAGTTGCATTCATTGTCAATATTTCAAGATCTATCCTAAAGTACAATGCTGTCAGTGCTAAAATAATATCTATACCACTGCAAAGAAGGCCAGTTAATAAGACTATTATTCAAATTTATGAACCAACCACTAATGCCAAAGATGAAGAAATGGAAGATTTTTACCAACTTTTGCAGTCTGAAATTGATCAAATATGTAATCAAGATGCATTGATATTTACTGGTGATTGGAATGGGAAAGTGGGAAACAAAGAAGGATCGGTGGTTGAAAACTATGGCCTGGGTGACAGAAACTACACAGGAAACTGCATGATAGTACTTTGCATGCCTAACAACTTATTCGCTGCAGATACATTTTTTTTTCAACAACATAAATGGTGACAATACACATGGACCTCATTGGATGAAAAACACAGGAATCAAATCGACTACATCTGTGAAAAATGAAGGTGGAGATGCTCAATATCATTAGTCAGAACAAGGCCAGGGGCAGACTGTAGAACAGATCATTAATTGGTTCTATGCAAGTTAAAGCTGAAGCTGAAGAAAATTAAAACAAGTCCATTAGAGCCAAAGCATCACCTTGAGTATATCCCACCTGAATTTAGAGACCATCTCAAGAATAGATTGGATGCGCTGAACACTAATGACAGATCAGATGAGTTGTGAGATGAGATCAAGGACATTTTACATGAAGAAAGCAAAAGGTTATTAAAAATACAGGCAAGAAAGAAAAGACCAAATGGATGTCAAGAAAAACTCTGAAACCTACTCTTGAAGGAAGAACAGCTAAAGTGAATAGAAAATATGATGGAGGTAAAAGAGCTGAACAGCAGATTTCAAAGGGTGGCTCAAGAAGACAAAGCCAAGTATTACAATGAAATGTGTGAAGACCTGGAGTTACAAAACCAAAAGGGAAGAACACACACGGCACTTCCCAAGCTGAAAGAACTGAAGAAAATTTCAAGCCTGTTGTTGCAATATTGAAGATTCTAAGGGCAAAATAATAGAAAAGCACAAAAAGCATCAAAAGAATACAGAGCCACTGTACCAAAAAGAATTGGTTGGTGGTCAACCATTTCAGGAGGTAGCATATGATCAAGAACCAATGGTATCGAAGGAAAAAGTTCAAGCTGCATTGAAGGCATTGTCAAAAAACAAGGCTTCAGGAAATGACAGAATACGAGTTGAGGTGTTTCAAAGAACAGCAGGTGCTCACTCATCTATGCCAAGATATCAGAAGACAGCTACCTGGCCAACCAGCTGGAAAAGGCTCTTATTTGTGCCCATTCCAAAGAAAGGTGATCCAGGGGAATGTGGAAACTATCGAACAGTGTCATTAATATCACACACAAGTAAAACTTTGCTGAAGATCATTCAAATGTGGTTCCTGCAGTACATAGACAGGGAACTGCCAGAAGGTCAAGCTGAACTCAGAAGAGGACATGGGACGAGGAATGTCATTGCTGATGACATATAGATCTTGGCTGAAAGCAGAGAATACCAGAAAAATGTTTACCTGTGTTTTATTGACTCTGCAAAGGCATTGGACTATGTGGATCATAAGAAGTTCTAGATAACATTTCAAAGAGTGGGAATTCCAGAACACTTAATTGTGCTCATGCAGAACCTATATATAGACCAAGAGACACTCATTTGAAGAGAACAAAGGGATACTCCTGGTTTAAAACCAGGAAAGATGTTTGCTAGGGTTGATCCTTTCACCATACTTATTCAATTTGTATGTTGCACAAATAATCCGAGAAGCTGGACTATATGAAGAACTACATGGCATCAGAATTGGAAGAAGACTCATTAACAACCTGCGTTATGCAGATGACATAACCTTGCTTGCTGAAAGTGAAGAGGACTTGAAGCAATTACTGATCAAATACTACAGCATTCAGTATGGATTACACCTCAACGTAAAGAAAACAAAAATCTTCACACCTGGACAAATAAGCAATGTCATGATACATGGAGAAAATATTGAAGATGTCAAGGATTTCACTTTAATTGGATTCACAATCAATACCCGTGGAAGCAGCAGTGAAGAAATCAAATGACGTATTGCATTGGGTGACTCTGCTTCAAAAGGCCTCTTTGAAGTGTTGAAAAGCAAAGATGTCACTTTGAGGACTAAGGCAGGCCTAACCCAAGCCATGATATTTTCAAGTGCCTCATATGCATTCGAAAGCAGAACAAAGGATGAGGAAGACCAAAGATGAGTTGATGCCTTTGAATTATGGTGTAGGCAAAGAATATTGAATATACCACGGACTGCCAAAAGAATGAAAAAAAATCTGTCTTGGAAGAAGTAAAGCCAGAATGCTCCTTAGATGAGAGGATGGTGAGACTTCATCTCACTTACTTTGGACATGTTATCAGGAGGGACCAGTCCCTGGAGAAGGTCACTGTGGTTGGTAAAGTGTAGGGTCATCAAAAAAGAGGAAGACCCTTAAAAAGATGGATTGACACAGTGGTGGAAGAATGGGTTCAAGCATAACAATGATTATGAGGGTGACAAAGGACTGGGCAGTATTTCGTTGTGTTGTACATGTGGTCACTATGAGTTGGAATGGAAATGACGGCACCTAACAACAATTTGATAGAAATAAAAATCAAATTAATTTTTTAATACAGTCTCTAATGATTTTTTTCTAATGATTTTTAGTAAATAAATTTAATAAAATTTTAATATCTTACCTGTAAAAGTTTATTTTCCTTCCTCTGCCTTTCCTTCTAACTTGCATTTTTCAATTGAATTTCCTAGTCCATTGACTACAAGGAAAGGAAATAAAGGAGATAATCCCTGATAAGCCGCAGGGGCCTGAATAAATCTGTTGGAAAACCTTAAAAGGAGCACTGAGGTTTCACTGAGAGAAAAGAAATCCTGCCTGTGGATGACAGCTTTGGCTCATGCCCATGTGTTTGAGTCTCTACATGATTTTCCCATCCTGAATGTCTGCCCAATGTGTTTCGAACTTGCTTAGCCCTCACAAGGGAGTAAACCAATCCATTGTAACCTCTCTCTCCCTTTCTGCACTCTCTTTTTTCCTCCCTTCTCCCTCCCCTATTGGTCTATCTATCTAACTATCCATCTATCCATCAATCTATCGACCTATCTATCTATCTATCGACCTATCTATCTATCTATCGACCTATCTATCTATCTATCGACCTATCTATCTATCTATCTATCTATCTATCTATCTATCTATCTATCTATCTATCTATCTATCTATCTATCTATCTATCTATCTACCCACCCAATCTATCTCTATTATCCTACTGGTTCTGCTTCCCTAGTTGAACCCTGACTGACAGGCTTAGAGACAAACTACTTCAAGCAGTATCATCTTCCGGTTTAGGATTATAATGACTCTCACTCTTCATCCTAACATATCTATAATGCTTTTTCTTTAGGATTTTATTGACTTTTATAGATAAAGAATTTGACCGTTTCACTGTTACCTATACAGTGTTCAATGAATTCTGCAGGAGTCGCATTCGCTAAAAGGAAATTTCTTCTCAGCTGGGCTAAATTAGAAGAAAGGGTTTGAAGAAAGATCAAGACAGGGAAAAACTAGGGCAGAGTGCAGAAGGTGAGGATACGCATTCACAAGATGAAGAATAATATAAGTTGACATTCTGACAAAATAAATACATCTAAAACATCTGCTGGCCTTTGAGTGTTTTGAATACTCTCCAGGCTTGTTGACACAGTGCTAAAAGTAAACAAGAATCCAAAGCAGACTGACTCAGGGTCTCGCCTTTCAGCAGGGGCCAAAGAACAGTGCTTTTATTTGCTTAAAAACTAAAGTCTTTAACTTCCTTAGCTACAATCATACTCCAACCTTTTCTCTTCTCCTTGAGGCTGTTCAGTCTTTATAACTTACCTGAAGGATAATTAATGAACCACAGAAACCACCCTTCCCCACAAATCCATCTTAGGCAATAGCTTCTGACAAAAATCTCAGATCCTCGAGATCTTACTATAATGAAAAGAGAACGGAATTTGAAGATAGAAATCACAGCATGCCCTGCCTCTCTTCCCTCTTTATTTTTCATCATAACTCACCACTTTCTTATATTCAGTATACTTTATTCACCTTGTTTATTACCTGTCTCCTCCACTAGAATATCAACTCTAGAAGAGCAGGGATTTACTGCTGTATCCCTGCATGCAAGGGGGCAGTCGTGGTTCAATGACAGAATTCTCGCCTTCCATCCTGGAGACCCTGGTTCCATTCCCAGCCAATGCACTTCATATGCAGCCACCACCCATCTGTCAGCGGAGGCTTGTGTGTTGCTACAATGGCTACAATGCTGAGCAAGTTTCAGCAGAGCTTCTAGACTAAGATGGACTAGGAAGAAATGCCTACGGGTCTGCTTCCAAAAGTCAGCCAATGAAAACCCTTTGGATTACAAGAGTCTGATCCACAGCAGATCACAGGGAGGGCACAGAACTGGGCAGAGTTTTGCTCAGTTGTGTGGTAGTTCACCATGAGTTGGAGGCTGATTTGTGGGCAGCTAACAACAACAGCATGCCAGCATGTGGTTTAAGGCCTGGCACACAGTAGACATTTAGTAAATATTGAACACATGAACCTCATTCTGCTGGTGATCTGTAGTATGGACATAATAGTGCCTTTTTTTTTAATTTACTAGGTTGTTAAAAAAAAAAAAAAACTAGTGTGTTGTTAGGAGGGGGGAAATGATGATGCAAGAGACACTCTAGAACACCCCAGTCAACCTGAATTCGTAACCTTTCTAGGGATTAGATATATCTTTCCAACATGCACTCCTTTAAACAGGGTATATGGCAGATAGAGAAATATGGGGAAGAAATAAATCATCGTAATTAATTTTACCCTTTCTCAGGATTTATTATTCTGTTATCTATAATGCCTTAATTCTGTGTCTACATTATTGTCTAGGCTTTGAATCCACTGAAAAGTCCGATTGTTTTAGCTTGGTACCACACTAAGTAGGGGGTTAGCCAGCACTTTTCCTTTTTCTGCTTTCTTGCTGCTTCTCATTCATTCAGTCAAACCAGTCAACAAATAGGATGATTATTGCCTGGCATTATGCTAGAAATGGTGAAGTGTTAAAACCAATAAGGTATTTATTCAGTAACTAATTTTTTAATAATAATATTAAGAATTTTTTCTTTAGACATAATCCAAATGCCTTATGCTATACTTTGTTCCTTCCATTCCACAGAAGTGGAAGAAAAAATGGTTAGCCCTTCTACAATAAAACCTGAACAAAGCTTGCAAATAAACTGTTTTGAATATTCAATTTTGAACCCTGAGACCAAAGAAGACAGGTTTGCAAGTCTTTGTTCTCTGTTAATCTAAAATTGAGAGTGAATGGCCCATTGTTAAATAAAAGTAATTGTATGAAGCCCACATGGACATTCACCAGAATGTTAACAGTGGTTATCTCAGGGTCAGGGGCATTTTTGATGTTGTTGTTGATATATTTAGTTTTTTATTTATTTTCTCTGCAGTATGTATTACTCGTATGCTGAAAATAAAAAGGGAAAAGGATGTTTTGTTTTTCTTTAAAGTGGCATTTTAGATCTTGGGAATAATGGAAATTTTGCAAATACCTGCAAAGTCTTATTATCATTAACTAAGTAGAATGAAGAAAAAGATAAAAAGCAAACAGAAAGCTAAAATATAAAAATACGTAACCACAGGCCACATAAGAGATATGCAGTAGAATGTTCAATAAACAAACTGTTTTGGCAGCACAGTTAACTCAAACCATTTATAAGCAACTTCTCTTGGCCCTTCTGATATTTTCCTATAAACACTAGGATATCACTGTGTTCAGGGACTGCCAGGCTATTGACAGGGGGCAAAACACAATGCATACATTTTGCTGATAATATTTTACTTTAAAACACCATTGATCTTAAGCTACCTCCACAATTGCAAATCGGGGGCTTTTCAAGTAATTTATAGGGAAAAACTGTGAAATTTATCTTGGAAATAAAATGAAATAATACCTGCACTTGCTGCTTTTGGGAATTTTATGTTAAATCACCCCGACAGACAGAGATGACAAAACATTGAGAAATATTTAAAGATTTCACTTCTCTTCCTTATAACGACAAGGTTCGTTTTGTGCTTTCAGAAGGGAAATCAAACCTGATTTACTGTCAACTACCTCAGTTCCACAATTCACATTCTTTAAGCAGCATCTATCACAGCAATGATATAACTCTCCTTTTGCAATGGGGTTGATCAACTGCCAAATGCCTGACAAATCATCAAATGCTTTCACTCAAAGCTCTCTCTTTCTTTATCATGATAAAGCATGATGGGTAGCACGTAGTGACCCATCATAATTTTATTGGTGAAAGAACGCCTGATTTACGCAACCTTTCTCTGAAAGGGCAAACAATAACAGTGAAGGGACAGGCTTACAAGGAGTTCTATTCTTCCCTTCTCACTTCTCAACCTTTTTTTTTTTTTTTTTTCACCCAAACAGCAAAATATCTCACTCCTTTCTTTGGCTCTGAGAAAAGCTGAAGAACGCTTAAGGATGCTTCAGGAAGCTTCAGAAAAGTAACACTGACCAACCTCACTGTTATAATCCTCAAATTACTATTCTGATCTTGAATCCCAAACAGACTGGCAGTAAGCTAAGGGGAAACATTAATGGACAGGCTATTAATTTAAACATCTAGCAGAAAAGGATTTAAAAATGTTTAATTATACTACCAAGCTCATAAGGTATAGCAAAAGCAAATACTAGCTGCTTGGATTGAATTATCGTTGGGAACAAAGATTGCTTGCAGCTCTATAAGGGTGTGTGGGTTATATTTTGGTGTTTCTAGTCTTCTCCCATAGCTGGATCCAAGTTATTCAACACTGTGTTAACAGCAAGGTAAAACTCCCAGGGGCACATTCCCATTCCAGAGTCTGCCCCAAGTCATCCTCATAGCCCCATTAGGTTTGGCTCTTTCCTCTGTGACAATTGCCATAAATTCCCGATGATAAGATTTGGAAGTGGAATGGAGAAGGCAAAAGACAATCTACTATGTTCTGGAAGAGATACAAAGATAAAGTATATAACTCTATCTATCAATGTTCCTCTCTTGGATGACTGAGGACAGGAAGTAAGAAAAATGTTTGGGGAGCCAGGTTAGGGATGTAAGATAACTGAATTCATTGCTTAAGGAAAACAAAGCAAACGCATGATAAAAAATAGCATGAAAAATGCTAATTTTAATACAAGGTGTAATTAATTACCCATTTTTCCCCTCTGAAACTGAAAAAAGTTTGAAGAGTTGTAACAAACTTGCTTTGTTTTTCCATCAAAATCATTACTTCTTAAAGTCATATATTCCCCACTGAGACATGGATTCTTAGGCCATCCAGCAAATACCTAATTTACCCATTTTCCTATTCAGCCATTCAGTCTTATTATTGGTCAACTTTTCAGTTAAAAACTTTCAGTCTCAACTGTACCTCCCTTCATCTCAGGATTACTGTGAGCATGGCGCTAGGATTATGTATTCCGATCACCACAAATTGGAATCAACTCAATGGCAGTGAGTTTGGAGTTCGGTTTAATCTGCAAAGGAAAAAAAATGGAAAAGCAAAAATGACATTGCATTTGTTGTTGTTGGATGCTGTCAAGTCAGTTCCAACTCATAGCGGCCCCACGTACAACAGAACGAAACACTGCCCACTTCTGCGCCATCCTCACAATTTTTGTTATGCTTGAGCTCACCTTCTTCACTGACCCTCTACTTTACCAAGTATGATGTTCTTCTCCAGAACATGTCCAAAGTATGTGAGACGCAGTCTCGCCATCCTTGTTTCTAAAGAGCATTTTGGTTGTACTTCTTCCAAGACAAATTTGTTCTTTGGGAAGTCCATGGTTTATTCAATATTCTTTGTCAACACCATAATTCAAAGGCATCAGTTCCTCAGTCCTCCTTATTTCTTTTTGCATGCACATGAGGCAATTGAAAATACCATAGCTTGGGTCAGGCGCACCTTAGTCCTCAAAGTGACATCTTTGCTTTTCAACACTTTAAAGAGGTCTTTTGCAGCAGATTTGCCCAATGCAATGTGTCTTTTGGTTTCTTGACTGCTGCTTCCATGGCTGTTGATTGTGGATCCAAGTAAAATGACGGCTTCAATCTTTTCTTCATTTATCATGGTGTTGCTTATTGGTCCAGTCGTGAGGATTTTTGTTTTCTCTATGCTCAAGTGTAGTACGCACTGAAGGCTGTGATCTTTGATCTTCATTCATAAGTGCTTCAAGTCCTCTTCACTTTCAGCAAGCAAGGTTGTGTCATCTACATAAGTCAGGTTGTTAATGAATCTTCCTCCAGTCCTGATTCCCCATTCTTCTCCATATAGTCCAGTTTCTTGCATTATTTGCTCACCATACAGATTCAATATGTATGGTGAAAGGATACAACCCTGACGCATATCTTTTCTGACTTTAAGCCACACAGTAACCCCTTGTTCTGTTCGAACAACTGTGTCTTGGTCTACGTGCATGTTCCTCATGAGTGCATTTGTTTTAGAATTCCCATTCTTTGCAATGTTATCCATAATTTGTTATGATCCACATAGTCAAATGCCTTTGCATAGTCCCCTATGAATCTGTCGGTTTATTGTACAGACTGACAGTGGGGCTTACATGTTGCTATGATTCTTGAAGCTATGCCACCAGTATTTCAAATACCAGCAGGGTCACCAAGGGCAGATAGGTTTTAGTTGAGATTCCACACTAAGACAGACCAGGAGGAAGGACCCAGCAGTCCGCTTTTGGAAAGAATTAGCCAGTGAAAACTTTATGAATAGCAGTAGAACATTGTATGATACAGTGGCACAAGATGAGCCCCTCAGGATGGAAGGCACTCAAAATACACCTGGAGAAGAGCTGCTTTCTCAGAGTAGAAGAAAAAAAAATCCTTTGCTGTTGAGTCGATTCCAACTCATAATGACCCTATAGGGCAGAGTAGAACTGCCCCATAGAGTTTCCAAAGAGCACCTAGTGGATCCAAACTGCTGAACTTTGGTTAGCAGCTGTAACACTTAACCACTACACCACCAGGTTTTCCTCTCATAGTAGAGTCAACGTTAATGATGTGGATGGAGTAGTTTTTGCGACCATCATTTATTGATGTGGCACAACTCAAAATAAGATGAAACAGCTGCAAATATCAATTAATAATCTGAAAGTGGAATGTATGTAGTATGAATTTAGGAAAATTAGAAGTTGTCAGACATGAAATGGAACACATAAAAATCTATATACTAGGCATTAACAAGCTGAAGTGGACTGATACTGGCCATTTTGAATCTGACAATCAAATGGTCTACTATGTTAAGAATGATAATTGAAGAGGACTAGAGTAGCACTCTTCATCAAAAAGAACATTTCAAGATCAGTCCTGAAGCACAACACTGCCTGTGATAGGATAATATTCACACTTCTACAAGGAAGAACAGTTAATATGACTATTATTCAAATTTACCCACCAATCACTAATGCCAAAGATGAAGAAATTGAAGATTTTTATCAACTTCTACAGTCTGAAATTGATCAAATATGCAATCAAAATGCATTGATAATTACAGACGATTGGAACGTGAAAGTTAGAAACAAAGAAGAAAAATCAGTAGTTGGAAAATATGGCCTTGGTAATAGAAAAAATGCCAGAGATTACGTGATAGAATTTTGTGTGCCCAAAGACTTATTCACTGCACATAGCTTTCTTCAGCAATGCAAATGGTGACTATACAAGTGAACTTCATCAGATGAAAAATACAGGAATCAAATCAACTGTATCTGTGAAAAATGAAGATGGAAAAGCTCAAAGTCATTAGTCAGAACAAGGCCAGGGGCAGGCTGTAGAACAGATCATCAATTGCTTATATGCAAATTAAAGTTGAAGCTGAAAAAAATTAAAGCAAGTCCATGAGAGCCAAAACATCACCTTGAGTATACCTCACCTGAATTTAGAGACCACCTCAAGAATAGACGGGGCACATTGAAAAATAGTGACCTAAGAAGAGATGAGTTGTTGGATGACGTCAAGGACATCATACATGAAGAAAACAAAAGGTCATTAAAAAGACAGCAAAAAAGAAAAGACCAAAATGGATGTCAGAAGAGACTTTGAAACTTACTCTTGAACCTAGAACAGCTAAAGCAAATAGAAGAAATGGTGAAGTAAAAGAGCTGAACAGACGATTTCAAAGGGCACATGGAGAAGACAAAGTCAAGTGTTATAATGAAATGTGCAAAGATCTGGAGTTATAAAACCAAAAGGAAAGAACACAGTGAGCATTTCTCAAGCTAAAAGAATTGAAGAAAAAAATCCAAGCCTGGAGTTGCAATACTGAAGGATTCTATGGGCAAAATATTGAACGACACAGGGAGCATCAAAAGAAGATGGACGGAATACACGGAGTCACTATACCAAAAAGAATTGGTCAGTGTTCAACAATTTCAGGAGGTAGCATATGATCAAGAACCGATGGTAATGAAGGAATATGTCCAAGCTGCACTGAAGGCATTGGCGAGAAACAAGTCTCCAGGAATTCACAGAATACCAGTTGAGATGTTTCAATAAGCGGAGGCAGCACTGGAGATGCTCACTCATCTACGTCAAGAAAATTGGAAGACAGCTATGTGACCATCTGACTGGAAGAAATCCATATTTGTGCTCATTCCAAAGAAAGGTGATTCAACTGAATACAGAAATTATCAAACAACATCATTACTATCATATGCAAGTGAAATTTTGCTGAAGATAATTCAAAAGTGGTTGCAGCAGTGCATCAACAGGGAACTGCTAGAAATTAAAGCCAGATTCAGAAGAGGACATGGAATGAGGGATAACATAGCTGATGTCAGATGGATCTTAGCTGAAAGCAGAGACTACCAGAAAAATGTTCACTGTTTTTTTGACTATGCAAAGCCATTTGATTGTGTAGGTCCTAACAAATTATGGATAACATTGAGAAGAATGGGAATTCCTGAACCCTTAATCATGCTTATAAGGAGCCTGTACACAGACAAAGAGGCAGTTGTTTGACCTGAACAAGGAGATAATCCTGATTTAAAATCAGGAAAGGTGTGTGTCAGGGTTGTATCTTTCCACCACACTTATTCAACCTGTATGCTTAGCAAATAAATCAAGAAGCTGGACTCTATGAAGAAGAACACAGCATTAAGACTGGAGTAAGGCTCATTGACAACCTTCGATATGTAGATAACTTAACCTTACTTGCTGAAAGTGAAGAGGACTTGAAGGAATTACTGATGAAGAACAAATACTCCATCTTTCAGCATGAATTACACCCAAGCATAAAGAAAATAAAAATTCTTTCAACTGGACCAATAAACAACATCATGACAAACTGAGAAAACATTGAAGTTGTCAAGGATTTCATTTTACTTGGATCCACAACCAACACCCATGAAAGCAGTAGTCAAGATATCAAATGACATATTGCATTGGACAAATCTGCTGCAAAAGACCTCTTTAAAGTGTTAAAAATCAAAGATGTCACTTTGAGAACTAAGATTCGCCTGACACAAGCCATGGTATTTTCAATTACCCCTGTGCACGTGAAAGCAGGGCAATGAATAAGGAAGACTGCAGAAGAATTGTTGCCTTTGAATTATGGTGCTGTCGGAAAATATCGTGTATACGATGGACTGCCAGAAAAGTGAACAAATCTGTCTTAAACGAAGTACAACAGAAATACTAACTAGAAGCGAGTATGGTGAGACTCTGTCTCAGGTACTTTGGATATATTATCAGGTGGGACCAGTCTCTGGAGGTCGACATTATTCTTATTAAAGTAGAGGGTGAGCAAAAATGCAGAAAACCTTCAATGAGATGAATTGACACAGTGGCTGTAACGATGAGCTGAAGCATAGCAACAATTGTGACAAATGGCACAGAATCAGGCAGTGTTTTATTCTGTTGTACATAGGATTTCCATGAGTCAGAATAGACTCGAGGGCACCTAACAACAATAACAAATGTGCGAAGCTGTGTCGTATGATAAAACTTGGTAAAAAATTCTATTATTCATCAGTGTTTCATTCATTTGCATGTGGGTGTTTCTTTGTGTCTGACTGTGTTTGCTATGCAAACACATGCTGACCCTTAACTCAAATTGGGAGAAAGAAGCAGCTCAAGTTCCTTGTGCTTTTCAGGTGTATTTTGTGAGCTGTACCTTAATTTTTTTTTTTTTTTTACCTTAAATATCCACCTATCTACCTCATGTGCCTACTTCAAACAACTCCACCTCAGCATTGTCCAAACTAAACCCCTAAATTTCTCCTTTTCTGCCATTTTCCAATTCGACAAATGACAGCACCATCCACCCAGCTCTGTCTGTCATAAATATGGGAGAGCCACTCATTCTTTCTCAGCCTGTACTTTAAAGCATCCACCATGTTCTACCTCCTTACTACATCTCTAGTCCCTCCTCTTCTCTCTATTTTCTCTGTCACAGTGTTGACCCAAGCTACCATCATCTTTCTTTGGAAATATTGTCAATGCCTAACTGATCTCCTGCTTCCTTTTAAATCAAAGTGATCCTCAAAGTGTATTACATCAAAAGAGTAGAACTTTCCATTTCTTAGAATGAAATTCAAACTATTTTTGCTAACAAGGCTTTTCAAGATATTGCACTTACTTGCTTTTCCAACTCGATCTCACGTATTCTCCCTTCTTTCCTCAGTATTCTCAGAGCACACTGGCCACTTTTTTGTTCCTCTGAAGAGCTGAGTAACTTCCTGACTCTGAATACATTGTTTGCTTTGCTGAAATGCCTACCCTCACCCAGTCCCTAACCTTCACTAGTTAACGCTTTTCTTTTATTCACCCTTCAGAACCAGTTGCCATGGAGTTGATTCTGACTCCTGGCAACCCCATGTGCATCAGAGTAGAACTACACTCCACGTGATTTTCAATAGCTGATTTTTCAGAAGTAGGTCACCAGCCCTACCCTCCGAGGTATCTCTGAGAGGACTTGAACCTCCAACCTTTTGGTTAGCAGCCCAGTGCTTAAACTCACTGTTCAGGTCTCAGGGTATATGTCGCTTGTTCAGAGAAGCTTCCCGGATTCCATCATTCTCTCTTCTCCCTTGTTACTCCAAGGCAGATCAGGTCTTTCTGTCATAAGCTTTCCTAGCACAATGTACTTTTTGGTCATAACACTTATTTTATCTATAATTAAACAAACTTTTCTATAGTTATTAATGTAGTTATTATGGCATATTTATATTAATTATAATTATTAATGCCTCTATAGTAGACTATATATGATACACAATGTTGGTGTTGTAGGGATTATGTTGATGAATTGCTAGTTATTTCTGGGATAGAATCTTTTAAGGCTAAAACACTAAAATTAAAATTTATATATGTAAACATTTACATTTGCAATTTATATTTATCTATGCAATTTGTATTTATTTATTTATATTTATTTGCAATTTATATTTATATTTATTTGCCATTTCTATTTTTCTATCTTTTTTATCTATGCAGTTTAGAAGAAAAAATTCATACAACGAATCCAACATGTATAGGAAGTTGGAATTGAGGTAAGATTGAGACTAAATTACCTGTTCTGGGAATTTCAGGGAATGACATTCTCTCTTCAAAGGAGATGTCAATCACTAACACTGCTGTAATATCTCCCACCCACAAATGCAGTCCTTGCACCTCTAGAAATAAAGAACCAGTATCCATTTCAATTCCACTTTTACCCTCATTGCTGAGGGAGCTCGCGAAAGGAGTTCATTAGTGCCACCTGGGGTGACAGGTTTATGGCTCCATCATTACATCTGCTAATAATAAACTGGTGATATGAATCAAATTCAGTAAAATCTCTGTTCGCCTTGAACTTCATGGTAGAAAATGTAAGTCAAGATGATGTGCTCCAGATTATTTCAGACATAATAAAGCCTAAAGCTTCCACTGTAAAATGAGGATCATATACAGTGAGCTATCTTACTTAACTGAAAATGTTTTTTTGGAGGGCTAATAGCCCATGGCATGCTGCTCATCAAAATGGGCCAAAAGAAAAGATATAGACGCGCCGACTTTATTGCCACTCATGACTCCTCCTCTAAGAGAATCAATATAAGCAGATACCCACAGACATCTGATATGTCTTTCCCTAGGAAGCCACTTCAGGTTTTTTTGTTTGTTTGTTTTGTTTTCCCTCCATTTCACTTCCACTAGTTACAATTCTTAATTGTTTTCATCTGATAAACATACAATGTATATTTAATAAATGTTCATGTATGTACTGCTTTAAGCTCTGCAGAGAATTGTAATGTAAAATTAAATATAGAGGCATAGTGCTAAAGCTAGTTAGTAGTGTGATATTTATTATATTCATATACATATTTAAAAAACTAGAGAACAAATATTTTAAAAATGGGTATTCTTTTGGTAGAGATCACGTGGTGGGTTTTATGAATTTCAGAGTAAAACAAAGGACATTGTAGGATATATAGGAAGAAATAATCTTGGAGTAACATAATGGAGGAAAGAATTTTTCATGGAAGAGAGGAAAGATATATACCTAAAAATATGTGGGAGAAGGAAGGAGTATCCATAAGCACAAAGAAACAGGAAGAAGCCAACAGAGCTTGTTTATGTGTGTTGGGTCGAGTGGAGTTAAAGTGAGCAAGTTGGCTGATGTTTGGAAACAGGAAGAGAAAATATTCACAAGGTGGGAGCATATTAAGAGATTTTAAATACTGGGATGAGAAAGGCTGAACTCTGTCAAAAGGACTGAGGAAATGTGATATTCTTTTATTTATTATTCAACATTTTTCATGTAGAATTCCGTGACATTGTGTTCATCACATTGTGCATCAATCACCACTATCCCTTTCCAAATTTTTCCATCATGCTTAAGAGAAGCTCAGGATCCTCTAAACAATGACTCCCACTTTCCCCTCCCCCCACACCTGCTAAATACTAATAAATTTTGGTCTCTATATACATTTGCTTATTTGAGATATTTCATACAAGTGGGATCATACATTATTTGTCCTTTTGAGAAAGGTGAAAATAATTGAAATGTCCATCAGCAGAGGAATGGATAAAGAAAATGTGATCTATACATACAACGCAATATTACTTAGTTATAAAGAGAGATGAAGTCCTGATAATGCTACAATATAGGGAAACCTTGAAAACATTATGTTGAGCAAAATATTAATAAGGAGAGTCACATAACAAAAGTGATGCTACAGGGAAATATAGATTAAGGATAGATACACCAATGTTAGGGAGACATATTAAGAGGTTATTGTGGTATTACAGGCCTAAAATGATAAGGGCCTTAATTAATTTATAGAAGATGAGAATAAATCATAAATACTATCTCAGAGCGACACTGAGAAATAAGAATCTGTAGGATCTGGTGACTGATGAGTTATGAGAGATTTTAGGAGAGAAAGGCATGAAAGATAAAAGATGACTCAAACATTTTGATAATTGGAATTGGAAAGAAGAGTATTTTAATCAACAAAAAAGTTGGAAAATTGGAAGAGGACACCTATTTGGGGACTAGTCAAGTATGGTATTCAGGATTTTGCAGTGAGGACAGATTATTCAAGTGAAATTCCCAGAATTTTAGAGTTCGAAGGCTCATGGGACCCATGGGGTTCAAATCCCCAATGTGATGAAGGAATCTTCTATAATATACCTAACAGAGGTAAAAACACTTGCTGTATTTGGGAACATTATTACTAATCCCTTCCTTATGTTGAATTAAAATTTACTCTCCTACAGCTTGCACCTTAAATTTCCATTTCTACCTCCAGAACAACATAGAATAAGACTGTGTCCGCTTCCACAAGTTTTTTCCTCCTATATGAAGACAGTCATGGCATTCCCCTTTATTTCCAGCTTTTCAAATAAACTATTCCCAAGTTCCTACTGGTATGCCTCATTAACATAATTTATAAGCCCTTTGTTTATTAACAAAGATTAACTAATAAGGTATCATAAATACCTCCCCACTATGAGTATTGCTGATGTTATTTTAGTTGTATGGTTGAATTTTATAATACTATCTTAAGAAAAGACAACTTTCTTTTCCTTGAGGGCTGAACATACCAAAACTATGTTCAGAGCTTTAAAAAAAAAAAAAAAAAACTTAGTCTAATGAAAACCCAAGACAAGCAAGTCTGAGGAATTTGTGATTAGACTCCAGACATGAATGAGAGAATAAATTAAAGAGAATCCAATTCAATTTTCCAAAGATTGTGATTTTCCACTTGCATTCATGCTACAAATTTGGCAGGCCATAAGAGATTTTAGAAAAATTATCGTTATTATTGTCTGATTTTTTTTAACAATGCATTTGCTCCTAAACCTTGAGGTGCACTCATAAAAAAGAAAAATCCACTTAAGTATCTATTATCTCTGAATGGAGACTGGATTTGATGAAACTTCCATACAACTAACAAATGTTTGCTTACCCAAACGGCTCTTGCTCTGGCATTATGCCTCAGAAAATACATTATTATTATTTATGATCATAATAATGTATATTTACATAATAAGTTTCTCAAAGGAGTTGAAATCAGTTTTTTTCTTATTCTCACAGCACCTCTCGTTTGTAAAAGTCAGAAAACTGCATCTTTGTTGTTACAAGTGGGAAAATGTGCTAGAAAGGCATAAAATCCATAGGCCCATCAAAGAAAAGTCAATATTCAATGTATCAGCAGTCAGAGTACCCTCATGAATCAACATTCTTGTGATATTCCATTTTTCCATTGAGTACCAGCTACCCTTTTAAAACAAAAGTCTTAGAAACTTAAAAACAAAAACAAAAAAAACTCCAAGTATCTTAAGCACCTAAATTTTTTTTTTTTTTTACCGTGTGACCAATATGAGACGATATAAAAGCAGCAGCCCAGGCCCAAATCTAATTGAGAAGACAAGATTTCAAAATAAGAAATAACTAGAGACTCTTTCTTGTAAGAGAAGAATATAATGACTTCTTTGGGGCAAGAAGAAGTATAGCTAAATTATGGAATAAGAAATAGTGTTCTATTTTATTCCCCACCCTGCAACCGACTTGAAGCTAATTATTTATCCCACGTATAAAATGCAATGAAACTGCGTGCTACCATCCTAGCCCAGAAGAATAAACCAACGCAAACCAAACCCAGTGCCATTGAGTCGAGTCTGACTCATAGCGACCCCACAAGACAGAGTAGAACTGCCCCATAGAGTTTCCAAGGATCGTCTGGCAGATTCGAACTGCTGACCCTTTGGTTAGCAGCCGTAGCACTTAACCACTACACCACCAGGGTTTCCCCCGGAAGGATAGGTGAGGATTAATTACCTGTAGGTGTCTGGAGTTTCACAAATGGTGCTGTGATACACAAATTGCAGTCCCTCCATTTTGTTTTTATAACACATTCACAGCTCTTACACACTGGAGGGTACCTTTGGTTGTCCAGGTTGTACATCAGCATGCATCCAACATCTCTCTTCAGTATCTCATGAGGACTAGCTGAAGATGGAGCTAAAAATATGATTCAATGATTGCACATTAAATCATACAAGGTTGAGAGATACAAGATCTTTATTTTTTCATACAAAATTAACCTTGGAAGTGAAAAAGTACAGTATTATTTTATAATTATAGGTGTATTTTCTATACTGTGAGACATTGCAAGATACCTGACCTTCCCAGTGTAGGTTAGCTAACTGTTTTCTATCCAGCAAGAGCGAGTTCATTAAACCAGAATCTTAATACAAGTGTGACTAACACTTTTTCATCTTACCAGTTTCTATTACCATCGTTCATGGCATATTAATTAAGTTTTATGCAAGTGTGAATTTAGAATTTAAAAACTTAGCCAAAAGCACCCTAGTGACTGTTAGTTGCTGATAGTACCAGACTCTCAGGGTAGAAAGGAATCATAAATAAATTATAGTTACTTATCTGTGTACTTGTTTCATTGCCTTCTACTGGACTATAAGCCATTTTTGAACAGGAAAAAAATAAATAACTCATGTTTATAATCATAGTTCCTAGAAAGACACTTTGTAGTTGGTAAGCAAATAATATTTGTAGCAGCTTGAATGATATTTCAACTGAAATAAGAAATACAGCTTTTTAAGTGTGTATTGTTATGTGAGTAGAGCGTTGTCTGTTTATATTGGTCAGATTGTACCACTTTGGTCATATTCTAATTCACACATTTTTAAACAATTGCAAACCCAAAGCCCAAAATCCCATCCCATGAAGCTATCTTTATCTGTCTACCCCTTCAATAGTCATTTCTTTAAAGACCTAGCACAGTGATGGCATATAATGTTGTGCAGTGCTTACTGAGCAGTTCAATTGCCTCAGAATAAATAGAATCAAGGTATAGACTTGTTTTTAATTATAACAGATTGTGAAAGATACAGAAAGCTTTCTTTCTTATTCTAAGTCCATATATTAATTTTGAAAAGAAACATCTTGATATTCAAGTACGTGTAAAAATTAAATAAGCAATAAATTGAACCCCTGAAAGTTACTTTGTAAGCATAAAAAAAAAAGCATATAGCCAAGAAAATTCTTGATGTAAAATTTTTGATACATGAATTCTCCCTGATCACCATGATTTTAGATTTTTCAACCTGCTACTTTATATTTTGTGTATCTTCATTCTCAATAAAATGGACAAGAACCATTTGCTTACAGCTCTCTTTTTCTGAGGGGAACTCATGATTAACCTGTATTTTTAATATTTAAGTTTGAGTTTAAGAACTCTAATATGTATTATAAAAGTTCTATATATAAAAGGAGAAAAATCAAGCTCCACAGTATTGAAAAATAATTACATAGTGAGGTGTGTTATTTTGAAATAATTTCCTTTTTTACCATATATATTTCAGACACACTTAGATTTTCTTAAAATAATTTACCTAATTTGTACTAAGAATCTGTTAGGCTCGGGTAGAAACGCAAAGGAGATAAAGAAACTTGATTTTTTTTTTAATTGTATTGGGTTTTCAATGAAAGTTTACAGTACAAATTAATTTTCATTCGAAAATTTATAAACAAATAGTTTTGTGACATTGATTGGAATCCTTCCAATGCATCTTCACTCTCCCTCTTCCACACCTGGTTCCCAGTGACCATTAGTCCATTAGTCAAGGACAGTCCCTACCTGCCTTGTCATCCTTGCTTTTGGGCAGGTGTTGCCCATTTGGTCTTGTATACTTGATTGAACTCAGAAGCACGTTCCTTACATGTGTTAATGTTTATTTTATAGGCCTGTCTAATCTTTTGGAAACCCTGGTGGCATAGTGGTTAAGTGCTACGGCTACTAAGCAAAGGGTTGGCAGTTTGAATCCTCCAAGTGCTCCTTGGAAACTCTATGGGGCAGTTCTACTCTGTCCTATAGGGTCGCTATGAGTCAGAATCGACTCGACGGTACTGGGTTTGGGTTTTTGGTCTAATCTTTGGCTGAAAGGTGAATTTGGGGAATGTTTCAGTTCTGAATTAGCAGGGCATCTGGGGGCTATAGTCTTGGAGGCTCCTTCAGACTCTGTCAGACCAGTATGTCTTTTTTGTGTGTGTGTGGACTTGAATTTTGTTTTACATCTTTTTCCTGTTATGTCCAGACCCTGTATTGTGATTCCTGGCTGAGTGGTCAGTTATAGCCGTGCATGATCTACTTGTTCTGGACTCAGGCTGGTAGAGGCTGTGGTTCACGTGGTCCATTAATCCTCTGGATTAATATTTTCCTTGTGTCTTTGTCTTTTTTTTTTCATTCTTCTTTATTCCAGATGGAAGGGAGCAATATGTGTATCTTAGATGGTCACTCACAAGCTTTTAAGACACCAGGCACCACTCACCAAAGTAGGATGTAGAACATTTTCTTTATGAAGTATGTTATGTTAACTGACCTAGATGTCCACTCAGACTATGGTCCCTAGTCCTCAGCCACAGTAACTCAGTCCCTCAAGGTGTCTGGACATGTCTAGGAAGCTTCTATGACTTTGCCTTGGTCAAGTTGTGCTGATTTCCCCTATATTATGTATTATCTTTCCCGTCACCAAATTTAACAATTGTCTACTATGTAGTTAATGACTTTCCTTCCCCATCCCTCCCCTCCCTTATAACTGTCAAAGATTGTTTATTTCTGTGTATAAACCTTTCTTGGGTTTTATAATAGTGACCTCATAGAACTCAACTGCTAATCAAAAGGTTGGCAGTTCGAATCCACCAGCCACTTCTTGGAAATCCTATAGAGCACTTCTACTCTGTCCTATAGGATCGCTATGAGTCAGAATTTACTTGATGGCAAAGGTTTTTAGTCTCAAACAATATTTGTCCTTTTGTGACTGACTTATTTCACTCAACATAATGTCCTCCAGATTCATCCATGTTATGAGATGTTTTGTGAACCCATCATTGCCTTTATTGTTGCATATACCATGTACCATACTTTGTCTATCCATTCATCTGTTGATTGGCACTTAGGTTGTGAATACTGCTTCAATAAACATGGGTGTGCATATGTCCATTCAGGTGATGGCTCTTATTTCTCTAGGATATATTCCTAGGAGTGGAATTGCTGGATCATATAGTATTATGAAGCTTGATCTTGAAGAACATAAAGTAAATTTGTAGGACGAAAACATAGGCCAAGAAATGAATGAGAATAATTATAAGTAAATAAAAGTCCAAACATACTCTACTCTTTGAACAAGTCCTTTAGGAAAAAAGATACTAACGTTCAACAATGGGGGTGGTTGCACAGACTAGTGATGCCCACAATTAGTTTTAACAGGTTTTGACAGATCAGGATCACCTTTATCTCACATTCACCTATACATGTGAATAAGCCATGCTACTGGCTATCATGTCTATACCGAAAGAGTAGATGAATAAAGCCAGGAAGATGACCAATAACCAGGCTGTAAGAACAGCCCCATGACACACCTGCTTTGATGCTGGAGCACATTAGTACTCAATTCCCTTCTGGCTTTTTATTGGAGCAAAGAGAGGGCTGATGAACATATGATAGCATTAATATTAACAATACTTAGTGGCATCATTTGAAAGGATGAATTAAGATTTCAAAACCAAAGCCAAACCCATTGCTGTTGAGTCGATTCCAGCTCATAGTGACAATATGGGGCAAAGTAAAACTGCCCCATAGGGTTTCCTAGGCTGTAATCAGACAGATTTTATAATCTTACAAAAGATGTAAGCAGACTGCCACATCTTTCTCCTGTGGAATGACTGGTGGGTTTGAACTGCCAACCTTTTGGTTAGCAGTCAAGCACTTAACCACTGCACCACCAGGGCTCCTTTGATTTAAAACTAAAAGAGGCTTTTCCAGAATCAATTGAGAAAACTGTAGCTATCATATCTAGAGTAAGAGAAAAATAGGATCTGTGGTAGATCATCCATACAACATACAGGGTTAATATAACATATAGGATCAAAGGAGAGAGAATGAGTAACGTCAAGGTCTGAGATAGAATTTCAACAAGAAAATGTATATTCAATTCCAATTCCAGTATCAGAAATTCCAGACTGTCTGACTGTTAACGTAGGGTTAAGAATATATACAGTAGCTTATAATTGCTAGAACTATCTTAAAATTCCTAAGAAATAAAATAGTAATAAAAACATTTACATCATTAGCTTTCTGCTCTTGCCATTTAAACATCATGTAAGACAGATTGTCATAGTATTTTATCCTTCAGTTGTAAAACATAAGCCCATAGCAGGGGCTAAGCATAATAAGTAAATATTATACTAACATAAAATCATAAATAAAAGAAAACTTGTTGGAAAATATCCTCACATGGTGCTGGTAATGATAGTGACATTTTTGGTGAAAAGAAGATAAAATTGGAATTTAAGGCAGTATATAAAAACGATAAAGGCCTTTTTATATAAAACTGGTACCACATTCTTGAATTTCCTCTGTTTTATGCAAATTTACTTTATAGCTAAGTAAACACAAAATAAAATTCTATTAAACATTAATTAGTGGTTAATTTTTTTTTTTTAAATAAATATTACCCCACTGAAAGTTCGGAGATAAGTATGATTGATATTTTTGCCTTCTTTTCCTGACACTGGATAAAAATGCATCCTCATTTTCCTTACCATCCAATTCACAGTCAATATCAGAATGTATGTGTATCACCTTTGTGGTCAGAGAATTTAATCAAACTAAAAGAACCAAGCAACCGGGTTTGTATTTCTTTCTGGGAGCTAAATTGCATGTGGAGAAATAGTCACAATTTCTTTTTCTACTCTCCAACTCTGAAGTTCAGTTTTTACTTAATATATTGATTCGACTTTATGGCATTTCAGTCCTTCATGAAGCACTTCTAAGAGACTTTGGGAGTGGAGCACAATGACAACATCAAAAACTACAACCTGAAAACAGTGCTAAATATAAAAACGAAGAAATTCAAAGAACAGAATTATCAAAAGGCACCAAGCTGACAAAATTTAGCAGTTGCTGTAACATCTAGGGAAATCCTGGTGGCGTAGTGGTTAAGTGCTACAGCTGCTAACCAAAGGGTCAGCAGTTCAAATCCACCGGGCGCTCCTTGGAAACTCTATGGGGCAGTTCCACTTTGTCCTATAGGGTTGCTATGATTCAGAATCGACTACACAGCAGTGGGTTTGCTTTGTTTTTTGTTTTTTTTTTAACACCTAAAACACAGTTGTGTGCTTATTCACTCATTCCTTCTACAAAGTTCTTAAAGTAAAAGTTCTGTTTTTTCAATTATGAAATCACTCTGTTTTCCTCAGTGGTGTTTGTTTGGTGTGGTTCAATATGGTCAGGGACCAAAAGAAAAAAACAACTTTTCACCACATTTGTGTCTGATAACTCCATCGAGAAGGGACTGTAGACTAAGACACCAGTACCGCTACCGGTACCGATCCCAACTCACCGTGACCCCCGGCCCGTCGGAGCGGAGCTGCGCTCAGTCCCAGCTCACCGTGACCCCCGGCCCGTCGGAGCGGAGCTGCGCTCAGTCCCAGCTCACCGTGACCCCGCGCACGTCGCAGCGGAGCTGCGCTCAGTCCCAGCTCACCGTGACCCCCGGCCCGTCGGAGCGGAGCTGCGCTCAGTCCCAGCTCACCGTGACCCCGCGCACGTCGGAGCGGAGCTGCGCTCAGTCCCAGCTCACCGTGACCCCGCGCACATCGGAGCGGAGCTGCGCTCAGTCCCAGCTCACCGTGACCCCCGGCCCGTCGGAGCGGAGCTGCGCTCAGTCCCAGCTCACCGTGACCCCGCGCACGTCGGAGCGGAGCTGCGCTCAGTCCCAGCTCACCGTGACCCCGCGCACGTCGGAGCGGAGCTGCGCTCAGTCCCAGCTCACCGTGACCCCCGGCCCGTCGGAGCGGAGCTGCGCTCAGTCCCAGCTCACCGTGACCCCCGGCCCGTCGGAGCGGAGCTGCGCTCAGTCCCAGCTCACCGTGACCCCGCGCACGTCGGAGCGGAGCTGCGCTCAGTCCCAGCTCACCGTGACCCCGCGCACGTCGGAGCGGAGCTGCGCTCAGTCCCAGCTCACCGTGACCCCCGGCCCGTCGGAGCGGAGCTGCGCTCAGTCCCAGCTCACCGTGACCCCGCGCACGTCGGAGCGGAGCTGTGCTCAGTCCCAGCTCACCGTGACCCCGCGCACGTCGGAGCGGAGCTGCGCTCAGTCCCAGCTCACCGTGACCCCCGGCCCGTCGGAGCGGAGCTGCGCTCAGTCCCAGCTCACCGTGACCCCGCGCACGTCGGAGCGGAGCTGCGCTCAGTCCCAGCTCACCGTGACCCCGCGCACGTCGGAGCGGAGCTGCGCTCAGTCCCAGCTCACCGTGACCCCCGGCCCGTCGGAGCGGAGCTGCGCTCAGTCCCAGCTCACCGTGACCCCCGGCCCGTCGGAGCGGAGCTGCGCTCAGTCCCAGCTCACCGTGACCCCCGGCCCGTCGGAGCGGAGCTGTGCTCAGTCCCAGCTCACCGTGACCCCGCGCACGTCGGAGCGGAGCTGCGCTCAGTCCCAGCTCACCGTGACCCCGCGCACGTCGGAGCGGAGCTGCGCTCAGTCCCAGCTCACCGTGACCCCCGGCCCGTCGGAGCGGAGCTGCGCTCAGTCCCAGCTCACCGTGACCCCCGGCCCGTCGGAGCGGAGCTGCGCTCAGTCCCAGCTCACCGTGACCCCGCGCACGTCGGAGCGGAGCTGCGCTCAGTCCCAGCTCACCGTGACCCCGCGCACGTCGGAGCGGAGCTGCGCTCAGTCCCAGCTCACCGTGACCCCCGGCCCGTCGGAGCGGAGCTGCGCTCAGTCCCAGCTCACCGTGACCCCCGGCCCGTCGGAGCGGAGCTGCGCTCAGTCCCAGCTCACCGTGACCCCGCGCACGTCGGAGCGGAGCTGCGCTCAGTCCCAGCTCACCGTGACCCCGCGCACGTCGGAGCGGAGCTGCGCTCAGTCCCAGCTCACCGTGACCCCCGGCCCGTCGGAGCGGAGCTGCGCTCAGTCCCAGCTCACCGTGACCCCGCGCACGTCGGAGCGGAGCTGCGCTCAGTCCCAGCTCACCGTGACCCCGCGCACGTCAGAGCAGAGCTGCGCTTCACAGGGTTTCAGTGGCTGAGGTTTCGAAAGTAGATCACCAGGGCTTTCTTCCAAAGTACCTCTGGACAGAATCAAACCTTCAACCTTTGGGTTAGAAGGCAAATGCCTTACCTGTCTGACCATCCAAGGACTCTGTAAGCTGAGACCGTGTTGGCTTCAGCTGCTTCAGAATTATCCAGAGGCCTCATTAAACAGACTGCTGAGTCTTCCCCTAGAGTTTTTGATTCAGGAGGTCTGGTGGGAGGGGGGTGACATTTTGCATTTACAACAGGTTCCTAGGTGATGGTGGCACTGTTGGCCCTGGGACCACACTTCATGAACATTAGACCAAGCAGACTGAGACTAAGGAGACTATTAAGAAGAAAAACATTAAAGTTGTATGATAGAGAAGATCTATCCTGAGACTTGCGCCAATACGGTGCCATAGACAGAAGCACCACGCCGTCCCTCTGCAGCAAAGACCCAAAAACTAAGTAAAACAGAGAAAAAGTCATTCCTGGAACCTGAAGTTTCAAATGAAGAGATAGAAAACTCAGCCAAGCACAAATGGAATAAGAAACTGACAGAGGACAGAGAGCAAGGAGAGATAATGTGCAGAGGGCCCCATCAGCTAATGCAGCACAGATCTGCCATCTCGGACTCCTTTTGGGTATCAGCAGATAGGAAGCACAGGAAACCAGCTTCATGGAACTCCCAGCAGGAGACAGAGCACCCGGTAACCAGCAACACAGGCTTTCCCACCCCTGATTCTCTTCCCACTGCTCACCTCTGAGCTTCCTACCTGGCTGCAGTGGCTCTGCTGGCCAGGAAGTACAGCATCCATGTTTCTTGGATTCACCCCACCCACGTCAGAGATCAGGGGACAGGGACTACAGAAAAGCAGCTTCACGAAGTTCCCAGCAGGAGACAGAGAACCTGGTAACAAGCAATATACGCTTTCTTAGCCTCCTCTTCGCCTTTCCCTTCAACCTCCTCTGCTTCACACCATCTGCCAGGAGGCAACTGCTTTGGTCTCAGGCTGCTTGGATTCACCCTGCCCACACTGGCTGGGCCCGTTATCTAGTGTTGGTTCTTTCCCTCTCTTTTGGTTTCTTCTGTGCCTCCTACCACCTCCCCCTCCTTTCTCTGGAACACCTGGCTCCAAGTGTCAGCTTTGTTTCTTCTTGAAAGGCTGTGAAGCTACACTCAACTGAGGAACCAATTCCCCGGCCCAGGACACCAAGCTGGTGGTAGCCCTGGGGATTTTTTTTCCTTGTTTTGCTTTCTTATGCTTTGTTCTGTTTTGTTTTGTTTTTGTTTTCACAGCTTTGGAGCCCCTGCTAGCTGGGCTGCTCTGCATGGCTTAGGAGCAACTCCCCCAATCTGTGTAGCCACGTAGATGGGATCCCTGGGGGCATTTCTTTTTTTCTTCCTTTTTTTTTTTTTCTTTTCTCTTTTTCCCCTTTTCTCTGTCTTCATTTCTTAGTTCTTGTCTCTTAACACTTATCTTCTTTTCCTGTCTCCTGAATACCTGGTGCTGTGTGACATCTATACCCCATCTAGCCAGGCTATACTGCACAGACTGGGAGCCACTTCCCTGGTCTAAGAAGCCCCAGCAGTGGGACTCCAGGGCTCCTGGAGGCTTTTCTTCTCTTTTCCAAATTTTTATCTAGTTATTTTTTTCTTTCTTTTTTACTTTTTCTTTTTTTGTTATTGTTTTGTTTTGTTCTTGCTTTTTGCTTTTCTCCATTTCTCGGTCTCTCATCTCTCCACTCCAACGGCAAGATCCCTTAGCACTTTTTTTCTCTCTCTCTCTCTCTTTGCTTGTTTGTTTTTGTCTCCTGTTTTTCTCTCCTCTTTCCCATACCCCTATTAGCTCTACACATCACAACCTTCCCCCTCTTTTCTGCCTACCTGCACCATTCACTGAACATCACACCCCTGAGCAGCACAGGCACAACCTAATGGAACCTGCCCAGCACTGATTCCTGGCCCACCCTGTGAGCCGTAGTACATGCCACGAACGACTCATCCCAGCCCCTCCCCTTCAGCTGGGCCTGCCCTGCTGCACCATAGCTGAATGACTGGCCCTGTCCATTGGACAAGGAGGTGAAAAGTATCATGACTACAGATGAACACACAACAAAAAAATGCACAGCCCAGCTGCTCAGGCATAACCAAATAAGACAAAGAAGCAGAACAAACCAAACAAATGTATAATCAAGAAATAAAGAAAATAACTACTGAATGTCCCAAAAAAAAGTCAGCAGAAAATATAAAAACATATTTAAAAAAAACAGGACAGGGTGGTTCCAGCAGGCATCCAAAATAAAACACCAGATGACTTTCCAGTAGAAGAAAAGCCACTAGAACTACCTGACGGGGAATTCAAATCTCTAATATTCAGAGCAATCCAAGAGTTGAAGCATAAAGCAGACAAAAATGAGGAAAAAATAGACAAATTTTTGGAAAAGGCAGACAAATTCATGGAAAATACAGACAAAAAAAATGGAAGAATTCAGTAAAGTAATACAGGAACAAAATGCCAAAATAAATTCACAACTAGAAATCAGACAAAAACAACAATTAGAAATCCAAAAGATAAACGCAAGATTTCAGAAATGGACAGTGTCATAGAAGGGCAAAGGAGCAAGTTTGAAATGACAGAAGACAGGATCAGCCAAATTGAAGACAAACACCTGGATACAACTCTGTTTGAGGAAAAATCAGAAAAAAAGAATGAAGAAAAGTGAAGAAACTCTGAGAATTATGTGGGATACAATCAAAAGCAAAAACTTACAAGTGATTGGAGTTCCAGGACAGGGAGAGAAAATGGAAAACTCAGAGAGGATCATTGAAGACTTGCTGACCGAAAACTTCCCTAATATCATGAAGATGAAAAGCTGACCATCCAAGAAGCTCAACGAACCCTGTATAACGACCCCAAAAGAAAAACACCAAGGCATATCTTAATCACACTCACTAAAACCAAAGACAAAGAAAAAACCCTGCAAGCAGCTTGAGAAAAACAAAAAGTCACATACAGAGGAGAAATGATAAGACTAAACTCTGATTATTTGGCAAAAACCATGCAGGCAAGAAGGCAATGGGATGACATATATAAAACTTGGAAAGAAAAATATTGCCAACCAAGAATAATATATTCTGCAAATATAATGGTGAAATTAGGACATTTCCAGATAAACAGAAATTAAGGGAATATGTAAAAATCAAACTAAAGAATTATTAAAAGGAGTCCTCTGGTCTGAGAATAAACATCAGACCAAAGCCTAAATCTAGGAGGCAAGATTGTACCAGCCAGATACCAACCTAGGAAAGAACTCTCAAAGACTATCCAAAACCAAAACAATTGCAACAGGAAACCAGAGAAGTTAAACTTAAATAACAACAACATCAGAACAATAAAAGAGGGAATAAACAGAGTAGGTATAGAACTCTCTAATGGAGAGGAAGGCAAGGCGATAACAAGTAATAATAGACTGATTCAATCCTAGGAAGATAAGGGTAAATTTCAAGGTAACCACAAAGAAAGTTAACAAACCTACTCATCAAAATAAAGAAGAAAAACATAAAGTCTCAATAAAAATAAAAGAAATGAAAAAGAAATACACAAAAGGAACTCAGCACAGAAGAGTAACAGAAACAAAGAATATGTTAGCACCACAAAAAAAAAAAAAAAAACTACAAAATAACAGCAATAAACTCACATCTATCAATAACTGCACTGAATGTAAATGGTCTAAATGCACCCCCATAAAGAGATACAGAACAGATTTAAGAAAACAGGATCCATCAATATGCTGCCTACAAGAGACACACCTTAGAAACAAAGACATAAATTTATTAAAAATCAAAGGGTGGAAAAAAATATATCAAGCAAATAACTACCAAAAAAGAGCAGGGAGTGTCAATACTAATCTCAGATAAGACAGATTTTAAAACAAAATCCACCATAAAGACAAAGAAGGGCACTATATAATGATTAAAGGGATGATCCATAATGAAGACTTAACCATAATAAACATCTTCACACCCAATGACGGGGCTCCAAAATATATAAAACAAACTCTAACAGCATTGAAAAAAAAAATTGACAGTTCCACAATAATAGTAGGAGACTTCAACACGCCACTCTCAGTAAAGGACAGAACATCTAGAAATAAACTCAACAAAGATACAGAAGAGTTAAAGAGCACAATCAGCCTACTTGACCTCATAGACATGTATAAAACTCTCCACCCAACAGCTGCAAAGTACACGTTCTTTTCCAGTGCACATGGAACATTCTCCAGAACAGACCATTTCTTAGGCCATAGAACAACCCTCGCAAAATCCAAAACATTGAGATAATACAAAGTATATTCTCTAATCACAAAGCATCAAAGTAGAAATTAACAACAGGAAGACTAAGGAAAAAAAAATCGATTACGTGGAAACTGAATAACATCCTGCTTAAATACCACTGGGTAATAAAAGAAATCAAAGATGGAATCAAAAAGTTCCTAGAATCAAACAAGAATGAAAACATGTCATCCCAAAACCTTTGGGACACAGCAAAGGCAGTCCTCAGAAGTCAATTTATAGCACTAGATGAACACATCAAAAAAGAAGGGACAAAATCAAAACATTACAATAAAACTTGAACAAATATAAAGAGAACAGCAAAAGAAGCCCACAGCCACCGGAAGAATAATAAAAGATCAGAGCAGAAATAAATGAAACAGAGAATAGAAAAACAATAGAAAAAATCAACAAAACCAAAAGTTGGTTCTTTGACCAATGGAACAGAATTGAGAACCCAGATGTAAATCCATCCACCTATGGTCACCTGATCTTCAACAAGGGCCCAAAGTCCATCAAATGGGGAAAAGAAAGTCTCTTTAACAAACGGCGCTGGCAAAACTGGATGTCCATCTGCAAAAAAAATCACACAAGATGCATACCTCACACCATATACGAAAACTAACTCAAAATAGATCAAAGACCTAAATATAGACCTAAAAACTATGACGTTCATAGAAGAAAAAATAGGATCAATGCTAGAGTCCCTAGTATACAGCATTAATAGGATACAGATCACAGCCAACAACATACTACCTCCAGAGCATAAACTAGATAACTGGGGTCTTCTAAAATTAAACACTTATGTTCATCAAAACACTTCACCAAAAGGGTAAAGAGAGAACCTACAGACTTGGAAAAAAAATTTGGCTATTACAAATCAGACAAAGGCCTAATCTCTAAAATCTACAAGGAAACTCAATACCTCTTTAACAAAAAGACAAATAATCCGGTTAAAAAATGGGCTAAGGAAATGAACAGGCACTTCACCAAAGAAGACATTCAAACGGCCAACAGACACATGAGGAAATGCTCACGATCTCTAGCCATCAGAGGAATGCAAGTCAAAACCATAATGAGATACGATCTCACCCCGGGATTACAGGCACAAATCAATAAAACAGGAAATAATAAATGTTGGAGAGGCTGTGGGGAGATTGGAACTCTTATGCACTACTGGTGGGAATGCAAAATGATACAACCATTTTGGAAAACGATATGGCGCTTCCTTAGAAAGCTAGAAACAGAAATACCATATGATCCAGCAGTCCCACTCCTAGAAATATACCCTAGAGAAATAAGAGTCATCACACAAATAGATATATGTACACCCGTGTTCATTGCAGCATTGTTCACAATAGCAAAAAGATGGGAACAACCTAGATGCCCATCAACAGATGAATGGATAAACAGTGGTGCATACACACAATGGAGTATTACGAAATGCTGAAGAACAACAATAAATCTGTGAAGCATCTCATAACATGGATGCATCTGTAAGACATTATGCTTAGTGAATAGGTTTACATACAAACAGAAACAATATTTGATGGTTACAAGGGAAGGGAAGGATGGGGATGGAAAAACACTTCATAGACAATAAATAAGTGGTAACTTGGGTGAAGAGTAAAACAATACACAATACTGGGGAAGTCAGCACGACCTGTACAAGACAAGGCTATGGCAGGTCCATAGGCTCATCTAAACTTCCTGAGCAACTGAATTGCTGGGCTGAAGGCTGTGGGGACCATGGTCTCGGGGAAAATCTAGCTCAATTGGCATGACAGAGTTTATAAAGAAAATGTTCTACATTCTACTTTGGTGAGTAGTGTCTGGGGTCTTAAAACCCTGTGAGTGGCCATCTAGGATACTCCAGTGGTCTCACCCCTTCGGGATCAAGGAAGAATGAAGAAAACTAAAGACACAAGGGAAAGATTAGTCCCAAGGACTAGTGAACCACATCTACCACAGCCTCCACCAGACTGAATCCAGTACAACCAGATGGTGCCTGGTTACCACCACTGACTGCTCTGACAGGGATCACAATAGAGGGTCCTGGTCAGAGCTGGAGAAAAATGTAGAACAAATTCTAACTCAAAAACAAAGACCAGACTCACTGGCCTGACAGAGACTGGAGAAACTCTGAGCGTATGGATCCCAGACACCCTTTCAGCTCAGTAATGAGGCCACTTCTGAGGTTCGCCCTTCAGCCAAAGATTGAACAGGCCCATGGAACAAAACAAGACTAAAGGGGCACACCAGCCCTGGGGCAGGGACCGGAAAGCAGGATGGAACATGAAAGCTGGTAATAGGGAACCCAGAGTTGAGAAGGGACAGTGTTGACATGTCATGGGGTTGTTAACCAATGTCACACAGCAATGCGTGTACTCACTGTTTGATGAGAAACTAGTTTGTTCTATAAACCTTCATCTAAAGTTCAATTAAAAAAAAAAAAGTATGATACATATATTTACAACAGGAAAAAAAAAGAATAGCTGCTGAGCCTACTTATGTACACCAAACACCTCATGGGATTTGGTTCCTTGGTTTGGAGGTTTAGGATCATGGTTTCATGGAACATTACAGGTAATTGACCTAATAACATGTTTAGTGTTTCTGTTCTACCTCCTCACTAGTTGTGCAATGCCTGGGGTCTTAAAAACTTACGAGCGGCCATCCAAGGCACGACTGTTGGACTCTATTCGCCTGGAGCAATAGAGGAAGGAGAGGCAGGAATAGGAGAGGATATGAAATGTATGGCTAATTGCCTCCATGAACTGCCCCTTTTGCCATGAGAACAGAGGAAATGAATGGTTACCATTACTGAACATTTTGATCAAAGATTCTATAGAAGAATCTTTGATCAAAAGGGAGAAAATGTAGAACATAATTTTAAATATTCATGGACTCCAGGCTTCCTGGAGCCATGAAGTTTGGATGAACCTCTGAAACTACTACCCTGAGACAATCTTTAAACCTTAAACCAAAAATAGCCCCTGAAGTCTTCTTAAAACCAAACAATAGTTTAGCTTAAAAAAAAGAAAAGAAAAAAGCTTAGCTAGTAAAAAATGTCTGCCTTGGGCATTATGCTCTTTTAAGAGCTATCTATGGGATCAAATTGACAGCAGTAACTTGACTGACAGCAGTAACTTGAAAGATTAGCTAGGAAAATTCAGGGGTAGTGAATTTATTTTAAAGGGGAAGGAAGAACTCAGAAAAGGAAGATGCAAATGGTTGCACAACAACATCACTAAATGTAGACATTGTTGAATTGGTTTATGTTTTGCTGTGTATATTCTCAACAACAAAAAAATTAATAAAATGTAAAAAAAAAACTAAAATGTGCCAGGATTTAAGGTCCTCAGAATCCAGCTGAACTGAGAATTCTAACCTATAAGTTTATTTCCTGATGAGTGAATGCACTGTGTGAAGGGTAATAAATATTGTTAAACTCTTCTAGAAATTACTAATAAATGCTTACGAGATGTAATGTCTAAGGTTAACTTCATGTACTTAAGGAACGACTTTATTACCACAAAAAACTAAAGGCCAAAAATCAGAAGGAATGCTGAAAAATGCATTTGTCTTACATCACACCCCAAACCACTTCTTCCCTCACAGTGTACTTCTTCAACAAATGTGTGCATGCATATATACACACAAAACATACCCTTCTCCAAGCCCATTGGGAACAACTGCAGAGCCAGGATATAAGTGTACAAATGGAAGTCCATATACTATATGTCTAAATATTTAAAAGTTATAAATCCAGCCAAAAAAAGAATTAAATAATATATATTCTATCCTTTTACTTTGACAAACATACTTTCATAACAACTTGGCAGGGTGGGTTCTAATTTAGAATATGTAGACTCAGAGTTTTGTGCCCAAGTATTGAGGCACCAGGTGATTCAGTCCCCAGTCTGTAGAGTACCCCTCTTCTCTTCCCAAACTCAGCTCCAACGTGCAATATGAAGGGCCTGGGGCTTTGTGTGTACCCATAAAATCATCCACTACCCCTGAGCCACTCCCTCAGGCCTACAGTGTGGACACTGTGGCATGGTCTACCATTGAAAGGATAGTCCCTTGGAAGATTCCCACACTGGCCCTGGGGAGCAGGCACAGGGCCCTTTGAGCAGAGAACTCTAGAATCCTTGATACCAGAAATGTAGTCTAGAAGAAGCAATGTGGGCTTTCGGTGGGGAAGTCTCCTTGACCCTGCAGATTTCTTGTTCCATAGGGCAGGTATGGCCAGAGAAGAGCCAAAGTGGGCCCACTAAAGAATAGGGCCCAGGGAAGTACCAGACTCATATTCAGGGAATAGAATACTCATGTCTTATGTATTTTTCTATGAAACCTCAAATAATCAAACAAACAAACCTGTTGCTGTTGAGTCTATTCTGACTTAGAGTGACCCTACAGAACAAACTTGAACTGCCTCCACAGGGTTTCCAAACCTGTAATATTTATGAAAGCAGAATGCCACATCTTTCTCCTGCAGAGTGGCTAGTGGGTTCAAATTTCTGACCTTAGAGTTAGCAGCTGAGCCCTTAACTACTGAGCCACCAGGACTCCTTTCAAATACTCCATTCACCCTAAATTGTGAGTGACTGATAACAGCATAAAATGGTTTCTCTTCTAAAGACATTTTTATTTGTATTAAAGCCTCTATTACAAACACTTCGATGGTAGAATTTCAGGTTTTGGTAGAATAGTACAGCAGGAGAGGTGGGTCAATAGGAAGCAAACGTTGTTCTTTACTGCTATGAAGAATTTACTCACGTATTTTCCTAAAGCAACCACTGGTCAGAGTAGTTGAAGAACGTAGGAATCAGGAAGCCTGAGTTCTAGTTTTTTTTTCTTCTATAAACTTATTATTGCTGCCTAAATCAAGAGACCGTGGGTAAATCTCTACCATTCAATTTCTGGTGTTAAAAACAAGAAAATTAGATTGAGTCAGAATTTTTCAAAAGGTTCAATACGGGCTGTCAATAGATATTAGTTGAAAATAGGTGGCAGAGGTGGTAGGGGTAGGAACTGGTCCAAAGTCAAATACATTTAGTTAACACTGATTTAAAAAAAGGTAAAATCGATTTATTTCCTACAAATATATATTTTAATTCTTTAACAGTAGGCACAGTATATATAGTGTTCCTTAAAGTTATTAGAACAAGGAATTACTGTTTAAAGGGGCATCTAACTGAATCAGTGCTTCACAGAACACTTGGTGGAAACAGTCGATTAGGCGATGCATTATCTCTCACTAGGTCATGAGTTACTCCAAACTTTTACTTAAAAATCAGTAGGTATTTATTAGCTCTGACAGTTTCTTTGTGTCAAGAATTTGGAAGAGGCACACCTGGGAGGTCCTTTCTCAGGGATCTCTCATGGCACTGCAGTCAAGATGTCAGCCAGGGCTGAGTGCTCCTAAGGCTTGAGTAGCCCTAGAGGATTTACTTCCAAGGTAGGTCACTCACACAACTGTCAAGTGAATGCTATTAGCGGGAAGACTCTGTTTCTCTTCAGAGGGACCCCTTTATTAGGCTGCTTGAGGGTCCTCACTATATGGTATTTAAATATTCCCCAGAGGAAGAGATCAGGACAAAATCTGCAATGATTTCTATGACCTAGCCTCAGAAGTCACATACCCCCACTTCACCACATTCTTCTGGTCACAAAGTCAAGTTTGATTCAGTATGGAAGGGAACCATACAATGGCATGAATATCAGGAGGTGAGGGTCACTGGGAGCTATTTAGAACATTGGCTACCATAAATGACCTCTACAGACTCTTAGAATTCTAAGATTTTATTATTTTAGGGAATTTAGAATACTTATTAATGACACTGAAATACATCCCATTGAAAACAGATTGAATGTTATAAATGCATAAAAAAGATCACTGTGGTAAGCAGAATAATGCTCCCACCCCCCCACCCCCGAAAAAGGCTACCTCCTAATTCATGAAACCTGTGCATATATTAACTTACATGGAAAAAATTTTGCAGCCATGACTAAATTAAGGACCTTGAGATAATAAAATTATTATCTAGGTGTGCCCAATCTAATCACATGGGTGCTTAAATTTGGAGAAGCTTTCTGGACTGTGGTCAGAATTGGGATGTGATTATGGAAGAAAGAATCAGAGAAATGGCAGCATAAGAAAGCTCCCACAATCGCTGATTTTGAAGATGGAGGAAGGGGACCAAAGAATGTCAGTGACCTCTAGGAATTGGAAAAGGCAAGGAAGCAAATTCGCCCCTAGGGCCTCCAGAAAGAAAAGTGACCCTACAGATACCTTGATTTTAGCTCAGTGAGGCCCATGCTAGGCTTCTGACCTCCAGAATTGTAAGATGATAAATTTGTGTTTTTTTAAGCCCCTAAGTTTTCGGTAGTTATAGAAGCAATAGAAACTATACAATCACCATACAAATTTAATTTTTAAAATATTTGACAACATTAATATCCAGAGTTAGCTCATTATTGAACATACATTTAGGGTATTGTAAAAGAAAAAAAAAAAAGGGTATTACCTAATGGAATTTGTGGTTCTTGCATCATTAGCATCATATTTTATGTCATTACATTAACATTCAAGGTTTGCCCTCAGATCAAACTAACAAAGATCAAAATTTCCAAAACTGTACTCCAACAAATTTGAAAACCTATAGGAAATGGACAGATTCCTAGAAACCCACTACCTACTTAAACTTACAAAAACTGTGGTAGAAACACTAAGCAGACACATAATAAAAGAAGAGATTGAAGAGGTAATAAAAAAGACGCCCAACAACAACAACAAAACCCAGCCCAGAAGACTTCACAGGAGAAATCTACCACACTTTCAGAGAAGAACTACCATCAATACTACTAAAAGTATTTCAGAGCATGAAAATGGAAGGAACTCATCCTATGAAGGCAGCATAACCCTGATACCAAAGACAGGCAAATTTATTGCTATCAAGTTGATTCCAACTCACAGCACCCCTATAGGACAGAGTTGAACTGCCCCACAAGGTTTCCAAGCAGTGGCAGCTGGATTCAAATTGCCGACCTTTTGGTTAGCAGCCTGAGCTCTTAATCACTGTTCCACCGGTGCTAAAAGAGCAAAGACACCACAAAAAAAGAAAACTACAGACCAATATCCTTCATGACCATAGACGCAAAAATTCTCAACAAAATTCTAGCCAATAGAATTCGACAGCATATCAAAAAAATAATACACCATGACCAAGTGGAATTCATACTATGTATATTTTCAACATTAGAAAATCAATCAATGTAATCTACCATATAAATAAAACAAAAGAAAACAATCACACGATCATATCAATAGACGTAGAAAAGGTATTTGACAAAGTCCAACAATCATTCCTGATAAAAACAAAATAGGAATAGAAGAGAAATTTCTCAACACAATAAAACACTTTTTTAAAAATAATTTTTATTGTGCTTTAAGTGAAAGTTTACACATCGAGTCAGTCTCTCACATATAAACTTATATACACCTTACTACATACTCCCATTTACTCTCCCCCTAATGGGTCAGCCCACTCCCTCCTTCCAGTCTCTCCTTTCGTGACTGTTTTGCCAGTTTCTAACTTCCTCTACCCTCCCATCTCCCCTCCAGACAGGAGATGCCAACATAGTCTTAAGTGTCCACCTGAAACAAATAGATCACTCTTCATCAGCATCTCTCTCCAACCCATTGTCCAGTGCAATCCATGTCTGATGAGTTGCCTTCTGGAATGGTTCCTGTCCTGGGCCAACAGAAGGTTTGGGGACCATGACTGCTGGGATTCATTTAGTCTCAGTCAGACCATTAAGTCTGGTCTTTTTATGAGAATTTGGGGTCTGCATCCCACTGTTCTCCTGCTCCCTCAGGGGTTCTCTGTTGTGCTCCTTGTCAGGGCAGTCATAAGTTGTGGCCTGGCACCATCTAGTTCTTCTGGTCTCAGAATGATGTAAGTCTCTAGTTCCTGTGGCCCTTTCTGTCTCTTGCGCTCATAATTATCTTGTAACCTTGGTGTTCTTCATTCTCCTTTGATCCAGGTGGGTTGAGACCAATTGATGCATCTTAGATGGGTGCTTGTTAGCGTTTAAGACCCCAGACGCCACATTTCAAAGTGGGATGCAGAATGTTTTCTTAATAGAATTAATTTTGCCAATTGGCCTAGATGTCCCCTGAAGCCATAGTCCCCAAATCCCCGCCCTTGCTCTGCTGACCTTTGAAACATTCAGTTTATTCAGGAAACTTCTTTGCTTTTGGTCCAGTCCAGTTGAGCTGACCTTCCGTGTATTAGGTGTTGTCCTTCCCTTCACCTAAAGTAGTTCTTATCTACTAACTAATCAGTAAATAACCCTCTCCCACCATCCCTCCCTCCCCTCTCTCGTAACACAAAAGAATGTTTTCTTCTCAGTTTATACTATTTCTCAAGATCTTATAATAGTGGTCTTATATAATATTTGTCCTTTTGCATCTGGCTAATTTCACTCAGCATAATGCCTTCCAGGTTCCTCCATGTTATGAAATGTTTTACAGATTCATCACTGCTCTTTATTGCTGCATAGTATTCCATTGTGTGAATATACCATAATTTATTTAGCCATTCATCATTGACGGACACTTTGGTTGCTTCCAGCTTTTTGCTGTTGTAAACAGTGCTGCAATAAACATGGGTGTGCATATATCTGTTCATGTAAAGGCTCTTATTTCTCTAGGAAATATTCTGAGGAGTGGGATTTCTGGGTTGTATGGTAGATCTATTTCTAACTTTTTAAGGAAACACCAGATAGATTTCCAAAGTGGTAGCACCATTTTACATTCCCACTAGCAGTGTATAAGAGTTCCAATCTCCCTACAGCCTCTCCAACATTTATTATTTCGTGTTTTTTGGATTAATGCCAGCCTTGTTGGAGTGAGATGGAATCTCATTGTAGTTTTAATTTGCATTTCTCTAGTGATCGAGAGCATTTTCTCATGTATCTGTTAGCGGCCTGAATATCTTCTTTAGTGAAGTGCGTGTTCATATCCTTTGCCCAATTTTTAATTGGGTTGTTTGTCTTTTTGTGGTTGAATAATAAAACACTTTTATACAAAACCAACAACCAACATCCTTCTAAACAGAGAGAGACTGAAAGCAGTCCCTTTGAGAAGGGGAACCAGACAAAGATCCCCTTTATCACCATTCTTATTCAACATTGTTCTGGAAGTCTGGCTAGAGCAATAAGCCAAGAAAAAGAAATAAAGCTCATACAAATCGGTAAGGAAGAGGTAAAACAATCCCTATTCACAGATGATATGAACTTACACACAGAAAACCTCAAAGAATCTACAAGAAAGTTACTGGAACTAGTAGAAGTTTTCAGCAAACTAACAAGATACAAGATTGTTGTTGTTGTTGTTAGGTGCCATCAAGTCAATTCCAACTCATAACGACCCTATGCACAACAGAATGAAACACTGCCCCGTCCTGAGCCATCCTCGCATCCGTTGTTATGCTTGAGCCCATTGTTGCAGCCACTGTGTCAATCCACCTCGTTGAGGGACTTCCTCTTTTCCACTGACCCTGTACTCTGCCAAGCATGATGTCCTTCTCCAGAGACTGATCCCTTCTGACAACATGTCCAAAGTATGTAAGACGCAGTCTTGCCATCCTTGCTTCTAAAGAGCATTCTGGTTGTACTTCTTCCAAGACAAATTTGTTCGTTCTTTTGGCAGTCCACGGTATATTCAATATTCTTCACCAATGCTGCAATTCGAAGGTGTCAATTCTTCTTCGGTCTTCCTTATTCATTGTCCAGCTTTCACATGCATATGATGCGATTGAAAATGCCTTGGCTTGGGTCAGGCACACCTTAGTCTTCAAGGTGACATCTTTGCTCCTCAACACTTTGAAGAGGTCCTTTGCAGCAGATTTGCCCAAAGCAGTGCGTCTTTTGATTTCTTGACTGTTGCTTCCATGGCTGTTGATTGTGGATACAAGTAAAATGAAATCCTTGACAACTTCAATCTTTTCTCTGTTTGTCATGATGTTGCTCTTTGGTCCAGTTGTGAGGATTTTTGTTTTCTTTATGTTGAGGTGCAATCCATACAGAAGGCTGTGGTCTTTGATCTTCATCAGTAAGTGCTTCAAGTCCTCTTCACTTTCAGCAAGCAAGGTTGTGTCATCTGCATAACACAGGTTGTTAATGAGTCTTCCTCCAATCCTGATGCCCCATTCTTCAAGGCACAAGATTAACATACAAAAATCAGTCAAATTCCTCTACACCAACAAAGAGAACTTCGAAAGGAAATCATCAAATCAATACCATTTACGATCGCCCCCAAGAAGATAAAGTACTTAGGAATAAATATAACCAGGGACCTACACAAAGTAAACTACAAAACACTAATGCAAGAAACCAAAAGAGACCTACATAAGTGAAAAAACATGCCAGGCTCATGGATAGGAAGACTCAATATTGTGAAATGTCAATACTACTGAAGTGATTTACAGATACAACGCAATCCTCATCCAAATTCCAAAGACATTTTTGAATGAGATGGAGAAACGAATCACCAACTTCGTATGGAAACAGAAGAGGCCTGTTATGCACTGCTGGTGGCAATGTAAAATGATACAACCACTTCGGAAAATATTGTGGAGTTTCTTTAAAAATCTAGAAATGGAAATACCGTATGATCCAGCAATCCTACTCCTAGGAATATACCCTAGAGAAATAAGAGTCGTCCCATGAATAGACATATGCACACCCATACTCACTGCAGCATTAGTCGCAATAGGGAAAGATAGAAACAACCTAAATGTCCATCAACAGATGAATGGATAAACAAATTACGTTCCATACACACAATGGAATACTGCATAAAGATGAAGAACAATGGTGAATCTGTGAAACATCTCACAACATGTATGAATCTGGAGGGCATTATGCTGAGTGAAATAAGTCAATCACAAAAGGATAAATATTGTATGAGATAAATATAAAAATCCAAGAAAAGGTTTGCACACAGAAAAAAAACAATCTGTGATGGTTACAAGGGAGGGGAAGGCTGAGGAAGGGAAGTCATTAACTAGACAGTAGACAAGTGTTAAACTTGGTAAAGGGAAAGACAACAAACAACATAGGGGAATCAGCACAACTTGACCAAGACAAAGTCATAGAAGCTTCCTAGACATATCCAAACACCAGGGACTGAGTCACAGGGGCTAAGGGCTAGGGACCATAGTCTCAGGAGATATCCAGGTCAATTGACATAACATAATTCATAAAGAAAATATTCTACATCCTACTTTAGTGAGTAGCATCTGGGGTCTTAAAAGCTTGTGAATGGCCGTTTAAGAAAGATCTATTGATCCCTCCCATCTGGAGCAAAGGAGAATGAAAAAAAAAACACACACACAAGGAAAATATCAGACCAAAGGACTAATAGATCACATGAACCACAGCCTCCATCAGCCTCAGCCCAAAAGAGCTAGTCTGTGCCTGGCTACCACCACTGGCCACTCTGATGGGGAGGGATCACAACAGAGAGTCCCAGACAGAATGGGAGAAAAAGGTAGAACAAAACTCAAATTCACGAAAAAAGGCCAGATTTACTGGTCTGACAGAGACCTGAGGAACTCTTGAGTCTATGGCCCCTGGACACTTTGTTAACTCAGAACTGAAACCACTCCTGAAGCCCACTTTTCAGACAAATATTAGAAGACCTATAAAACAAAAAATAACACACATGAGGAATATGCTTTTTAATTCAATCAAGCATACAAGTCCAAATGGGCAACTCCTGCCCAAAAGCAGGACAAGAAGGCAGGAAGGAACAGGAACTGGATGAATAGACATAGGGAAGTCATAGTGGAAAGGGGGGGATGTGCTGTCACATTGTGGGCATTGCAGCCAATGTCATAAAACAACATGTGCATAAATTTTTGAATGAGAAACTTACTTGAGCTGTAAACTTTGACCTAAAGCACAATAAAATTAAAAAGAAAAAAAAAAAAAACTCCTGTTTCAGAAAATGTGCTGTGATGAAATTGTTTTGAAGAACATATTCCACCTCTCAGGAGACTGCACTAAATTTCATTTTTAACAATTCTTGTGGGAACTATTAAAGATAGATGAAATTTAGAAATTGAAAGGACAGGTTTGAATGGGATAGTAGGTTGATAACGACCCACATAAAAAATAAATTTCATTGTGTAAAATTTGGTTGAATAAAAAATACTTCGAACTATTTTAGGTCAATGTCATATTTAATCAGGTAGAAAAAATATTAATTTATTTGACCAGTAAAATGTAGTTAATATTATTTATCATGTGTAATGTTTTATTTGCATACCTGATAGTAAAATTTGAGAAGGCTATAAAGAAGTCTGAAGTCTGCTGGTTGTGCAAGTGGTTAACACTCAGCTGCTAACCCAAAGGTTCAAGTTCACTCAGAGTATGTCGAAAGAAAGGCCTGGTTATCTACTTCTGAAAATCCAGCCATTGAAAACCCTACGGAGCACACTTCTATTCTGACATAGATGGGGTTCCCATGAGTCAAAATCTACTCCACAGGAACTATTTGTCGTTGCTGCTATTTTACGTAAGGAAGGCAAAACCTGGTCAGTGACCTCAGGATTATGAGAAGACAAGACAAAACATTAAGCATTAAATCATAGTTAAAATTAGCAATAGAAGAGATGACAAACCAGCTGGTGATTCATTTCTAAGCAAATGATTCACAAAATAAATTATATAATACTTCAAATGAAGGAAATAGGATCAGATGAGACTAGGAAAAATACCACAACAGAGACGCCATTTTATCTGTCATTATGAAAATGACAAGGAATTGCATAGTAGGCAAAAGGGAGAAAGAATTACAAGTGGCTAGTCTGGGGACAGGAAAATATTCCTATTATTAAACAAATCACTCTCAACTATAATAAATGGCAACCTGTTTAGGAATTCCTTGACTACAACAGTCATGTTTCATTTTCATTTATACCCCAGGATTTATGAGAGTTTCAAGCACATAGTATGAGCTCAGTAGATATTTAGTTGGTGAACCAGATGGTTTTTAGAAAACCGAAATGATAGAAAAAAAGCATTTTCACAAAATTGATTTGAAAGCGTTCTGCAAGATGAATCAAGTCCAAAAAGTGGAGTTGTGTTAACTTTTTGAGAAGGAGATAAAAACATGACCTGAGGGTTGGCAATGAGAGAAAAAAAAAAAAAAGGATATAAGACATCAGGAAAAAAAGGAAATGACTTCTTACTGATGAATCGATTTGGTGAATCATTAAATGTTGAGAGAGGAGTTAAAACAAAATTTAAGTTTTGATTCCAAGTGACTATGATGCTACTACAAATAACAAGAATAGTGAAATGAGAATGAGGAGACACTTTGCAGTGAAAGATGGTTTTCAACATGTTGCGTGAGGCATAAAACATACAAAGTACACATGGACAGAGAGAATGTGCACTCCGAAGGAAAAATACAAATTTGAGAGCAATCTGCACATAAATCATAAATCCTAAATCAAGCCATGAGAAAGAAGGGGATTACTAAGAGAGCATGTGGAAAGAAAAGAGTAAGGACGCTTTTTAGGAAACTCCCTCGTTTAAAGAAATAAAGGGAAGAAGAAAAGGAAAAGTGTCAGAAAGACAACAAGTGCTCTCTACTTGCCTGGAGCAGCAGAGGAAGAAGACAAGCCAGGAACAGGAAGAGAAAATGGAATGCATGGCTAATTGCTTTCATGAACAACTACCTCTTTTACCATGAGACAAGAAGAATTAAATGGTGCCCAGCTACCATTACTGGACATTTTGATCAAAGATTCTATAGAAGAATCCTTATCAAAAGGGAGAAAATGCAGAACAGAATTTCAAATCATCATGAAATCCAAACTTTCTGGAGCCATTGAGTCCGAATGAACCCCCAAAACTATTGCCCTTTACCAGAAGTATCCCCTGAAGTCTTCTTAAAACCAAACAGTAGTTTAGTTAGTAAAGAACATCTGCCTTAACATTGTGTTCTTTTAATACCTGTCTATATTTTTTTTAGATATATTTTTATATATCTAAAAAAAATATATCTATATGGGATCAAATTGACAACAGCAACTTGAAAGATTAGATAGGAAACTTAAGGGGCAGTGAGCTTATGTTAATTGCGGGGGAACAATTCAGAAACAAGGGTGAGATGGTTGCTTAACTTAAAGTATATACTCAATGTCACTGAATCTTACATGCAGAAACTTGAATTCCTATATGTTTTGCTCTGTATAGTCTCAACAACAACAAAAAATAAATAATTTTTTTTAAAAAAAAAAAGGTAAGCTATCAGGGTCAAATACTTCAGAAAGGGAAAAGGAGCCTTTGGATTTAGGAAATGTTTTTGGATTTGTGTTTAGGTGGCATTTGTAACCTTTGAGAGAGAACTTTCAGAAGAATGATTAAGAGAACAATTAATATTGTGCATTGTCTTGGCCATCTAGTGCTGCTGTAACAGAAATACCACAAGTGGATGGCTTTAACAAAGAGAAATTTATTTCTTCACAATCAAGTAGGCTAAAAGTCCAAATTCAGGGTGTCACCTCCAGGGGAAGACTTTCTCTCTCTGTTGGCCTTCTCATCAATCTTCCCCCGGACTAGGAGCTTCTCCGTGCAAGGACCCCAAAGCTCGGTTTACTTCCCTTTCCTTTTATCTCTTGTAAGATGAAAGGTGCTGCAGGCCACATCCCAGGGAAACACCTTTTACATTGGATCAGGGATGTGACCTTAGTAAAGGTGTTACAATCCCACCCTAATCCTCTTTAACAAAAAATTACAATCACAAAATGGAGGACAACCACACAATACTGGGAATTGTGGCCCAGCCAAATTAATACACACATTTTTGGGGGGACATAGTTCAATTCGTGACATGCATCTTAAAAATCCTTTTGCTTCTGAAACTTATTAAATCCAAAGACTACATACTGAAATGAAAATAACTCAACTCTGCACAAGAAGGATCAAATATCCTAGCACACCTCCTTCTTGATAAATTCTCTTGGTGTATATCCAAAGTAGTCCAAGAAGTTGCAGGTTAGTGGAACAGCTGATTACCAGAGTACCTGTCTATGTAAGCTTAGGTGGTAGAGAAGGGGTGGGTATTGTCCATACCTTAAATACAGGTTCAAGACATTCAGTTTTATTCTGGCTGGAGGAATGGAACAGTGGTTAAGAGCTGGGCTGCTAACCAAAAGGTCAACAGTTCAAATCCACCAGCTGTTCCTTGGAAACCCTATGAGGCAGTTCTACTCTGCCCTATAGGGTTGCTAGGAGTTGGAATTGACTTGACAACCATAGGTTTGTTTGTTTTAATTTACAGTTTTTTTTTACTGTAGCATAGACAATGCTGTAAAAATAGTATTAACAAACAAAAATTTACAAGTGGATACATAGGTAGAGAGATACGCCAAGAGGTGGGGAGAGTGTAAGGCAGTACACCCATCAGCACATACAGGTTTGGTAGTCACTATGTGTCAGAAGGAAACCCTGGTGATATAGTGGTGAAGTGCTACACCTGCTAACCAAGAGGCTGGCAGTTCAAATCCACCAGACGCTCTTTGGAAACTCTATGGGGCAGTTCTACTCTGTCCTATAGGGTCGCTGTGAGTCAGAATCGACTCCATGGCAGTGGGTTTTGTTTTTAGTTTGGTTTATGTGTCAGAATCGACTCAACAGGAATGGGTTTGGTTTTTGCATTGGAGGAGTCCCTGGGCTGTGCAAATAGTTAACCTGCTCAGCTGCTAACTGAAAGTTTGGTGTTTTGAATCCATCCAGAAGCGCTTCAGAAGAAAAGCCTACAATCTACTTCTGAAAGGTCACAACAGTTAAAAACCCTGTGGGGTACAGTTCAATTCTGAAACACATGGGGTCACCATGAGTCAAATCAACTCAGTGGCAACTGTTTTCTTTTGTTTATTTGTTTTTGGAGATGAAGATCTATGATCTAAGTGGACCCAAGACTCCTTTCACTAAATTCAAGTCAATGTGCGTATTTTCTCATTCTTTGGGGAGCCTCCAATGCCTGAACCACAAGACAGTAGCCACCCCACCATCCAAAATAACCAGTGGAATGACATTTGCCTGTTATATACACCACAGTATAGAACGGAAATGGCTTCTTCTGAAACAAGCACTATCTTTACCAAATGTATGTTAAGAATTTCCAGATGCCTGCAAGATGAAAATATGTTAAATTAGCAAAAGCCATGGATTCAAAAAGGGATATCGGAGATGCCAACAGATAAAACATGTCAGCTCACCTCAAGCTGACATTTTTTGTCAGCACACTCTGCTAATTATTCAGGATAACATTTTTCATAATTGGCAAGGCCATGCCCCCTGCATGGACTTTCTCAGAAAATGTTGAAAATTGCTAAATACAATTTATATAATTTTTTTTTCAGTGACTTATTAGAGCCTCCACTGCTGGACTGTGTTTGTGGGTGGATGTGTGTATGAAAATGCTGTCTTGACTTTCTCAAAAAAGGAGTTACATAACTTTACACTTCATAAATTTAACACCCAAAATGTTATCTGTAGTAAGTGTTTCAGGGAAGCACTGTTTTACCACTGACTGGTTTGATGGGACTTGATTAGATAATGGTTTTTCATCTGTGTGTTGTTACTGATATTGGCCCCACTCCAATTGGCTGCTAAGGTGTCTAAACACTCGCAAACAAAAATTACCCATAAAACCTGTGACAGGGTTCTCTGGGTTCATGGATAGAGTTCACTGCACATCTGGATGGGTTGTTTCAGCTAAGTTTATAATGTCACATCCCTTGTAAACATGATACACCTGTCTCCCTGTTTAACAGACAGATTTTGAAGCTGAGGCATTTATTTTCTCCCAGAGCTCAGCAGTGGCAGGTTATTTACTGACACTGAGTCTGAGAGTCATTAAAACATTTCAGGATTTTGATTCTTTTATCTTTGGATGCAATCATTTTTTACTTAAATAAACTAAGCAGAAAAGTCTGCTTTATTTTTGCATGGAGGAGGGAATACGGGGGAACATTATCTTTTAGAGACTCAAAAGAGGGATGTGTAACTGTTTTTGTTTCTTTGCATGTTGAAAGTTGCTTTTGCTGTCAGGGTTACAAAAGTTGACCTTGCTGATGGTATTGTCAATCAAAAAACTTTTGTGATCATCAACTGTGTGCAAGGCACCACGGAACAGACTTGTTGTTTGATGCCATCCAGTGGGCTCCAACTCAGACTGACCCTATATACAACAGAACGAAACACTGCCCGGTCCTGCACCATCCTCACAATCATTGTTATGCTTCAGCCCAGTGTTGCAGCCACTCTGTCAATCCATCTCCTTGAGGGTCTTCCTCATTTTCACTGACCCTTTACTTTACCAAGCATTATGTCCTTCTCCAGGGACTGATCCTTTCTGATGACATGCCCAAAGCATGTGAGATGAAGTCTCACCATCCTTGCTTCTAAGAAGCACTCTGGTTGTAACTCTTCCAAGACAGATTTGTTCTTTCTTTGGCAGTCCATGGTATATTCAATATTCTTCACCAACTCCATAATTCAAAGAAGTCAATTCTTCTTCAGTCTTAGAAAGTAAAAAAGAAGTATGTCACTAGTGTCACGCTGTCCCAGAGGGGCTTACAACCCCATTTAGGAGGATAGGATGTATATGCATGAAAAGATCCTAAACTGAGTAGTAAATAGGTGTCAATCATGTGGAAGCTGTGAATAAAGCAGGTGACCAATGATAAGTGCCTGTATCCATAGGGAGCAAGGATGAAGTCTGACCTTTGATTTGAGGCCCTGTCTGCTGCTGGCCAAGTCAATCTCTAGTTGCTACTTTGCCCTTCGCCTCAGCATCATTGACATCAAGTGAGCCACTTTATTTGTGCATGCCTGAAGATTTATTTCCAGCCAGGGCTACAAAATATGTACCAGATTTTCTGCTCCTCGTCCCCCAGCATTCTGCTGCTAAACCTCAGATACAAACTCCTACGCCCAAGAAGCATACATACATTGTCACTTATTTTTATTTTTACTGAATATACCAGCCAAAATGATCACATTGAGAAGGAAGCATGGATACAAAGACTTAAACACTGCTAGGGCATTTGGAGGTTGGGTTATTTTCAGAACAAAAGCCTGGAAGTGTATCTTCATAATTACAGCACATACAAAGTGATTTAACACAGCAACATGGAGGATAAACAGTCTATGAAGAAGAAAAAACACTCATGAATTTTCTTTATGACCACAGGACTGAACTTCTATAAATGATATTAGTGGATTAAAAATGGTATCCAATCCTTTTATAATTTGTTCACTACTTTTCATATACATTTATCCAGTACCTATTTTTTTTTTTATTACATGCCAGGTTCTGTGACAGATACTGGAAAAACCAGTCAATGAACCAGCCAATCTCTGCAACCAAGGAGTCTAGTGGGGAAGACAGACAAGAAAATATGTATACAAAGAAGTATGTTTATGATTCTACAGGAGTATAGAATACAAAGAAAGGAGAGAAGCCAAGAGGAGGTGATGCTTGAGTTGAGTTTTATAAAGATAAATAGAAGAGCAAAAGGACACAGCAGGGAAAGGAGACAGCACACATATTGTAGGTTCATGGGAGTCCAGGAAATAGCATCCCCTATAGGGTCACTATGAGTCAGAATCAACTTGAAGGCAAAGGGCTTGGTTTGGTTTAAGTTTTCCAAAACAAGGAGTCCTTGGGTGGTGAAATTGGTTAGCACACTTGGCTACTAACTGAAAGGTTGGAGGTTTGAGTCCAACCAGAGGTGCCTCAGAAGAAAAAATCAACCATTGAAAACACTGTGGAGCACAGTTCTGTTCTGACACACATGGGATAGCCATCAGTCAGAATCGAACTGACAGCAACTGGTTTCCAAAACAAAAACCAATTGAGAGATAAGCCAAAGAGAACAGCAGAGGGAAGGCATAAAGAATGCCTTTATTATCAAAGAAGGCTAGGGTGTAGGGTGCGGGTTGTATCTGTTGTAACTACTAGTAGTTAGCTGGCCAGACTTACTCATAAAGTCACAAGCTATGCTAGACGAGGAGGACGTGGGAAAAGGAGAACAGACTAGCTCCCAAGGGGAAGGAGAGAGAAGAGACTGGGCTATTCATGCTCAGTTTCTGTTTCCAAACTCTGCATTAGATTAATCACACTTTGTCTGCTTTGGAGTGAAGTGTTTGAGTTAGTGAAGAGAGATCAGGGATGTTACTCTAGTAGAACTTCTTCCATATTCATGGACACCACGAGTGGGAAAAAAACATGACTCCCTCACACTGTCCAAATCAGAAACCTCAAATAGGTTGATATGTCTGAAATAAAGTATGTAAACAGATGTAGCTGAAGATGAGATGGTTGAGGTCCATATCACAAAGGGCTGACAACAAGAAACCAGGAATTCTCTACATTTTATGAATTAGTGCCAACACTATCCTCAATACCGTCAACCCACTCTTACACCAAACCTAATCATAGTTTCAATACCTGAGGGTCTGTGATTAAATGCTGCCATTGGTGTTAATCTGTAGGGAATACATAATTAACCAGAAGTCAGCAAGCAAGGTAAATGGCTAAATGGTAAAGATATTATGAATAAGACTGACCAGAAGCAACAAGCCATCCCTTTTACCTGTCCACTTTGGCATCTTCTAAACCATAGTGTTACCCTGGAAGTTTTAAAGTAGTATATACAGTTACAGAAATACTCTTTTCTGCATCTTTAAACAATAGTCCATAAAAATCCATGTAGGTATATTTTTAAGGTATTAATTACTACTTACCTTGTGCAAGGTCAGTTGTGCCAGAATATTTTCTTACAATATGTGAAATAAAATCAAAATTTCATTTTGACCCATAGGAACAACTTTTCAAAAGGATTAGGTGACCTTGAAGTGATTGTTTCTGAATAACTCCATTATTTAGATGAGCAAGTCTTCTGTCTAGGTCTGTCTATCAAAGGTAACCTGGGAGTGCTTAATCAAATAGCAACAACAACAATACACACACACCAGCACAGGAGTCCCTGGGTGGCGCACATTGTTAATGCGTTGAGCTTTTAATGGAAAGGCTGAGAATTGACGTCTACCCAGATGTGCCTTGGAAGAAAAGCTTGGTGCTCTACTTCCATAAGATGACAGTCAGTGAAAACTCTAGGAAGCACAGTTGCACTCTGACACACACAGGGTCACCATGAGTTAAAATCAATTCTATAGCAACTGTTTTTTGTTTGTTTTATTAATATATGTGTGTGTGTGTGTACGTATATATGTATGTGTGTATGTAATAGACTCAGATATCTTAAATTCTCTTCAGAACAAGAGTTTAAGTATAAACATTAATACGTATACAAAAACACCAAACGGAAAACAAAACCATTCTAGTGATGGTTCTTGAGTGTTTTTCCATCCGTTCAATAAAGATTCCATCAGCCTGAAGGTTTCTCCTCTCATGGTGCTCAGCGGCCCTGGGCAAAACCCAGAGGAAGTCATCTTATTTGCACAGCGTCACCTCGGCTCAGGAAAACCCCTTCCTTGCTCCTCTCCGCTCTGCTTGGCTAGCGGAGTCCTTTGATTCCTGCTGCTGACGTTCCTGTTTGCTCTCTGGGTTGTTTGATCCCTTGGGGCGCAGCAGAGCAGAGTGTAGCTTTTGCCTTTTTAGCACAGGCTTGATATTCAGCAGTAGGTGGTTTCTCACCAGTTTGGCTCTTGCTTGAGGACAATGAGTGATGAGATGTTAGTTCACACAGCGCGATTTACACAACTTACAAAAGGGAAAGAGCGTGCGGGAGGTTTGTTCAGCAAATCAGCAAGATTTTCAAAACCAGAATAAAAGTCTTTTCCCTGCACCTCAAGATAAAAATGACTGGGCCAAACTACTACTCAGTCAAGAGAATAGTCAAAGTGGAGAAGGTCATTTTTAGGTTAATGCCTTTCAGACTGGAACCCTCAAGGAAGCAGATGTCTTCTGGGGAGATTTGAAAATGAAAATTATAATATATCAAGGTGTTCATTTATTCATAGTCCTTTAACAGTGGCCACACTGATGTAAGGATCAAAACCTAAAAGAAAACCTAGAGGGGAAAAAAACAAGTCTCCCCCAGAATTTCAAGAAACCAAAAATTACACAGCATAATTTTGCTAGATTCTGATAAAACTCATGTAAATGTTTGCCTCTTGCTTAGAAGTTGTCAGTTACACACACACACACACACACACAAAGAAAAAGTCGTTACAAAGTCAAGCAGCCCTTAAAATGATAGTTCTGACAGTCATTCTTTGATTTGGGGAACTAATGTTTCTGAGGTCTCAGTTGTGACTTTTCATCACAGCTCACAAGACAAACGGCCAGGGAAGTTTTACCATGATTGTCTTACGTCAGGATCTAGATTTCTCATTGAATCATGACATTGGGGTCACTTTTGACTCATCCTCTTTGTGGCCTAAGAATAATAGCCACACTGCAAACAAAATGTCCAGGATTGTCCAATGCTTGGTTAACATGTTCTTCATGAATTAAAAAAAAAAAAAAAAAACAGGGTCTGTACACCAACCAGGGGCCTGGAATGCTGATCTCAATGTAGTTTGCTATAGTTATGCTCTAAGAGGACAATTTTCCCCCAAATTTAAGACAGCAGTTAAATTTTTTGAGGCAATTTAACGTCCAGTCCTTCTCCCACCAGTTACACACCTACCCTTTTTAGGATTCCCTCCCCAGCGATAGACCTGTCAGATTCCTTTCACCTCTATCTCTCAGACATTAAAAATTCTCAGGTAACTTTGAACAAAAAATAAAAATACAATCATTTCCACTACAATTCTATCATCTAAATATTTAAAACATGACCAGCGGAGAAGTCACATACATGAAAACCAATCAAGAATCGTTTCAAACATTTGCCATGTAAATGCACATTCTATACACTGCAAGGTCCTTTTGTTTATATATATAAGCCTGAAATCACATTAGAAAGATTAATAACAGTAAACAAAGTATACAGGTAGGGACGGAGAGTGGAACAGGCATTGCATAATGACAGAAACCAAACTCATTGCCACCAAAGTCAATTCCAACTCGTAGCAACCCTGTAAGACAGAGCAGAGCTGTTCTGTAGGGTTTCCAAGGCTGTAAGTCTTTACGGAAACAGACTGCCACATTTTTCTCCCAAAGAATGGCTGATGGGTTTGAACTGAGCCTTTCAATTAGCAGTCGAGTGCTTAACCACTGCACCACCAGGACTCCCCATAGTGGCAGAAGAATTGGGTTAATCCCAGCTCAACCAGTTACCACTGTGGCCTTTGACCTGAACTTTCTGAGATCATAGACAATAATAGCTGTTGTATTTACACTCTGCTCTAGGTATTCGTAAAATTCTGCTCATATTGTATATGTAAAAGTATTAAATGAATTATATATAATACACTCATAAAAAGCTTAGGTACAAAGGTAAGGTATTACTATTTTTGTTAAGGTAAGGTGGAAGCTGTTATTCTTGTTCTAATATTTCCCTTTTCATCCTTTATGAAAGAGAATGATTTTCTTTAAAAATTAATCTTGTGATTATAAAGCCTCCATGAATAAAAGTAGCAACGGTTCAACATATCTCTTTAATCATCCCTTCCATCCTGTGGCCCACCTATGTCATGTGATCTACGCTTTTGGATGTGGAAAGAACATTAGTCAACTTCTAGTCCCAACTCATAATCTTATAGACAAGGAGACTGAGGCAGAGATGTGAAATGGCATGATCACACCTGTGCCCCAAAGGACATGTTGACAGCCTGAGAAGTCAGCAGGCAATGGAGAGTGAGGATCCGTCCTCAGGCTGCTTTCCTCTGGCTACTCCTGTGGCTGATGAAAGAGTGATTAATCCGGGGTCGTTGACGGTTAATAGGGGTCTGTAAGAGCCCAAGCATCGTAAATATCCTTTCTATGAAAGTTAAAAATAACAATAAAATTTGATCCACTGTAATATTTGGGTTTGAAAAGTGTCTGTGCTGACTGAACAAACACAGTCCGGCACCGCACATCTGTGCTCTGTAGCATCGCAGGGCTTTCATCCGCCTAAGCCTGTTCTTTGAGAGAGACGGGCCTCATGCTGAACTCAGCAAGAGGACAACAGGGCAGGACACCAATTAGTGGAGGCATTTGCACCAACTTGACAGGACCACTGTGTAGGGAAGTTCCCTGGAGCTCAAGCAGTGGTAGAAGCATGTCCTTGGGCAGGAAGTAATTAAACTGGAAGTAAAAAATGTTATCCTTCATAGATGCAGGTTTGATTTCTGTTAAAGAAAGTCCGCAGCCTTCAGAAAATCTGATTAGCTCCAATCACACGTGATTTTACAAAGCCACTAGAAACTCGTTGTTGTTCTTGACTACATTCTTCTGTGAACTGCATTTATCTATTTGACCTTATAGCACAGAGGACGTGGAAGGCGAGGCCATGACTGTGAGTCAGCATAGATCAAGTAGAAGCTCTCAGGACCCCTGGGTGGCACAGATGGTTAAACACTTGACCACTAACTGGAAGACTGGCTGTTAGAACCGACCCAAAGGTTCCTTGGAGACCTGTTTCCGAAAGGTTACAGCCATGAAAACCCTACAGAGCACACTTCTACTCTGCAATCCATGGGTCTGCCGTGAGTCAGAATAAACTCGATAGCAACTGGTTTGTGTTTTGGTTTTATAAATTGTTTATTCTCTGGCCAGCTAATGCCTTTCTGTTAGAGTTCACGAGTTTTCTATTAACCGTAGGTTTTGATATCTTAAATTGTTCTATAGAACAAAAAGAATAGTGAGATAAGTAACCATGGGTTGGCTGTGTTTTAGTAGCACATGTTTTGCCTTTAATCCTAATTTCCAGACCTAATTCCTTCTTGGTCTATTTCCATTCAGGCTGATCTGCTAGAAAAGACCAAGAAAAAACCACCAGCTAAATCCCCCATGATAATATCCTCAGAAATTTGAAACAGCTCTGAGAGGTTTGGCCTCGGGCTCAAACATTATCATGATCGCTCAATTTTAATGAGGTCAAACAAGCTGCTGGACATCTGGCCGTTGATCAAGGTCTTGGCCTGAGTGGGGATGGCCATCTTGTTCTCACAGAGACTATAAGATGTAGTGACAGGTGAAAATGTAATGCATGAGGCTGCTGCCCTCGACCACTTCATCTTTTCACCCCACCGCATTCCCAGAGGCGACAATGCTTTAGCCAGATGTAAATAGTTTTCTCATTAACAAGGGTCTGAAGAAGAACCACACCTTTACAAAGAAAAATGGATCCTTAACGTTTGTCACAATGTGTTCATCAGCCTGAGGAAACAAGAAAGAAAATAGACCTCTAGAAGTGACAAGCAGAGAGATGAAGGCTAATAGACAGCCAAGTTAGTACATCCGCCATTTTCATCTTGATTTCAAACAATAACCTCTTGAGCTGTAAAGCCACATTAAAGATCAGTATTCCTTTGTACATCCTCCCTCCTAAATATTACCTTTGAAAAAAATTAAGTCATTCTTGAGAAGACCATTTTTCTTTGAAAACATTAATTTTATGCCAAATTGAATAATAGAAGCATATTTAGTTCTGAATCATTTATTAATTATATAAGAAGCTTCACTAAAGGTCTGGATCAAATAAGAAAGCAAAACATTTAAGGAGCTTGCAGTTTAGGAAGTAACAACTCACTTGACAAGGTTACTTGTTTTTTTCTTCCAACTGAGAATATTCACCTCAGTATCCTCAGAGCTTCCTGTGGTGCTAGTCGGGGGTCATGTCATCAAATGTGGGAAGGAAAAAGTGCTTATAAACAATATTAACACCTTTTTTTATTTAAAAAAAATGAGATTAATACATATATACAGGAATGCAAAGCAAAAACAGTAAAGTCATTATGGTGAGCACCATGCTACCTTAGAATCTGCAAAACTCCACTGTTTGACACATTTAAAGTGTTATGGGTACATTGGACAGGGCTTAAAATCGCAGAAATCAATAGAAGAACATGGAACTCGGTTGACCTACGAACAGCATTAAGCTACCTTAACATGGAGATTGTGAGTGTTCTCTAATAAGATTAGAAAAATCACCTCATCAAAAGACAAAGGGGGAAAATATAAGAAGGAAAGGTGAAAAACTCAATATTTGCTTCTAATTCCTAGTGAGAGACGTAGCATGTGGATAAACAGTCAAGTAGGTAAAAGATGACTATTTTCCGAGGCCAAAGAAAGGCTCTGTGCTTTCTTAAGTCCTTCTTAAGTCTTGTCCTACTGTTTAGAATATGCATATGAGGTAGAAATTATTTCACCAAAACCCAGATTCTTTTCCTGTGTACTCAACAACCTATGAATACTATCACAAATCCTCGAAAGGTACTTGTCTCTGTCGCTGTGAGCACACAGAAAGGAGATTGGTATTGCTCTGGAGGAGCGCTGTCTGTTAGGACTTTCTGCAATGTCGGAAATATACTATATCTACACCCTCCAATAAGGAGCCCTGGTGACACAATGGTTCATTGCTCAGCTACTAACTGAAGTGTTGGTGGTTCAAACCCACCCAACAGCTCCATAGGAGAAAGGCCTAGTGATCTGCTTCAGAAAAGATTGCAGCCAAGAAAACCCCATGGGGCAGTTCTACTCTGTTACATGGGGTCACCATGAGTTGCAATTGGCTCAACAGCACCTAACAACAACACCTTCTCCGATATCGTAGTCACTAGCCATACGTAGCTACCGAGCATTTGAAATGTGGCTAGTGCCGCTGCAAATGTTATGTATCTACACTCTTCTGTGTGGTGGTCATTAACCACATGTAGCTCTGAGCACTTAATGTGGTTAGTGTGACTGAAGAACCAAATTTTCATTTTATTTAATTTTAACAGATTTAAATCTCTGCATGTGGCTTGTGACCACCTCATTGGATAGGGCAGTTATAGATGGTAAGCTAAAAACTCAAGGACTGCTAATCAACTGGATCTACTAAAAACACACATCAATTTGTGTGTATCATGGATTGAATTGTGTCCCCCCAAAAAATATCTGTCAACTTGGCTAGGTCGTGATTCCCAGTATTATTTATGATTGTCTACCATTTTATCATCTGATGTGAATTCCTATGTGTTGTAAATTCTACCACTATGATGTAATACAATGAATTAGTGTTAGTTATATTGATGAGATCTACAAGATCAGATAGTGTCTTAAGCCAAACTCTTTTGAGATATAAAAGAGAGAAATGAGCAGAGAGACATGGGCACCTCATACCACCAGAAAGTAGCACAAGCAGCAGAGTACATCCTTTGGACCTGAGGTTCCCATGCTGAGATGCTCCCAGACCAATGGAATACTGGTGACAAGGACCTTCCTCCAGAGCTGACAGAGACAGAAGGCCTTCCCCTGGAACCGGCACCCTGAATTTGGACTTGTAGCCTACTAGACTATGAAAGAATAAATCTCTCTTTGTTAAAGCCATCCACTTGTGGTATTTCTGTTACAGAAGCGCTAGATGACTAAGACAGCATGTAAAGATGAAATTTTATTCTTTTTTGAGGTATCTATTCTAGTTACATCACCTCCATTGCTTCAATTCTCTAACCACCTTCTGTTGGATTTCTGAAAATTGAGAAATTAAGACCTAGAGTAGATCATCATGTCAATTAAGTCAACATACTCCAACTGATTAAAAAAAAAAAAAATACTGATAAGGTGGCCACTCATGCATGTGCCCCAGATATAAAGATTACATCACATATTGTATTTGCAGCCCTACTCGTATATATAGCAAACATGTCCACCAGCAATTATGAGTAACAACAGATATTTAGCTTGGAGACAGACGAAAGGATAAACTTGACTTAATAAGACTCTTGAGGCTTATGAAGGGGCGCTTTTAATAATCAGTTGTTTTTACCTCTGATGTGGATACCCACAAACCAACACCCACTGTCTTCAAGTCAATTCCAACTCATAGACATCCTATAGGACAGTGTAGAACTGCCCCATAGAGTTTTGAAGGAGTGCTGGGTGGATCCGAACCTCTGACCTTTCAGTTAGCAGCCATAGCACTTAACCGCTACACCACCAGGGTTTCCCTGATGTGGATATAGTCCGAGAAAAAACAGACTTAAGTTATATCAAGGGAAATAAAGATCAAATGCAAAGATCCTCTTGCCAACCTCCCCTCCTTTGGGAATGGCTTCCCAAAGGAGACTGGAATCTCTTATGTAGGACACTATCACATACGCCATCTGGTTTAGTTTACTGGTGTCATCCACTATAGGCTATTTCTAAAATTATGTGTTTTATTTCAGTTGAATATGTTTAGCTGAGGATCTTACATAAAGGTCCTGCTATATCATTTCCAGACTTTCAACTCCCACATAGTCTAGTGAGTCTGCATAATGATTTCCTTAAAAGTATATGTTCAGAGTGAAGGTTAATAAGATCTCATATGTGTTGTTACTAAGATTGCTGTTTTGTTGTGAAGGTTACCAATGTGATTCGCACCGTACTGAGGTATAAAAGATACAGTTCTTAACCTAAGGGCATAATCCAAAACTAGTCAATGAAAGATAAAGATATAGTCATGATTTAATCATCAAAAAACTTTTATTGGTTGAAAATCTCTAGAAAAGACATTAAGTTTTTAGAAGCATTAAGGAACCATATGAAATAATATCAATTTCAATTTTAAAAAATTAGGGAAAACAGAAAAAGAAATAAGAGAAATTGACGTATTGGACAAGAATTTAGAGAGAGTAATAGGCTTGGTACGTGTCCATCAGCAGTAGGCAGGAAACTTAGAGGATTAATTATTGACTGTGTTACAGAGAATAAAATCCTGCTATGCACTGTATTTATTAAATGTGGTTTTGACAAGCGGCAATTATGTGAGCATAACATTCCTTTTCAGAGGTTTTTTTTTTTTTTTTTTTTTAACACTTTACCATTCCTATTTGCCCCAGAATGTTAACTGAGATACAATACCACAGGTCCAAATCATTCAGGTCTTTTGCATGTTGTATTTTCAGACTTCTGCTTACATTTACAAGAACCCTGGTGCCTTTTTTTTTTTTGGTCTCATGAATCAGTGAGTTTTAGAGACACGCTCTTCCCTAACTATTGCCTACCTCAAACCAGGCTGCAAACAAAATTGAAGCTATAAAACAAGAGGTTCCAAGAAGGTGAGAAAGAGAACTTTGGGTGGTGAACAAAGATAAGGTAGATTTGAGAGATTGCACATGATGAAAGAATAAAAAATCTGAGACAAAGAAAGAGCTAAGAGGGTGGAAACTTTGAGAGCCCTGGTTTCCTGTCTCTGGTTTTTGATCTAGCTGAAGCTCACTGTGCACAGAAGTGAAAGCTAGGGCTTGTAACAGATGACTCTTTTGCAGTACTTTCTACAAGAGACCATCCACTCCTACCACCACTGTGACAAAGACCATATGGAAGTATAGGCTGAAAAACAGACCTCCCAGCCTCTAGCTGGTAAGGCTGCCGTTATTTAAAATTGCCAGTAAGGCTCCTGGATATCTTCTCTGACAGGTACCATTGCGTAGCTCATTGGTTAGGAAGATGGATTCTAGAATTAGATTGCCTGAGTTCAAAGGCTCAGTGACCGGCTGTAAGCCCTTAGACAAGTTCATTGCGCCATGCAGGCCTCAGTTTCCCCAAGTGTGAATGAGAAAGCAATAAAACTGTCCTAGCAGTTTTTTAACAGCTTTGTGAGTACTAAAACCAAACCAAACCAATCAGGGTCAAGTCGATTCTGACTCATAACAACCCTATAGGACAGAGTGGAACTGCCCCATAGAGTTTCCAAAGAGCAGCTGGTAGATTCAAACTCCCAACCTTTTGGTTAGCAGCCTGAGCTCTTAACCACTGAGCCACTAGGGCCCCAAAGAGTCTAAAGACTCTTAAGGAGTTTTTACAACAGTGCTTGCTTTGTAATAAACACACCACAAATGTTACATATTATTATTTGTAGCTTCCCTACTGTGTTGAAATAGTTTAACTGTATTTTCTATAACAAACAAAATTATTGATATTTAATGGCTACTTAACAGATAGACATAGCGGTTTTAAACAAACAAAAAAAAAAATAGTGGTTTTGGTGGTTGGTAAATCTCAGTAAGTAGGCTTCTAATAGCCAGCTGGTATTTAATGAGCATATTAATGGTCTTATTGCCTTTATATTAAATCCTTATTTCAGCCATTTAATTTCTGTTCATACCTTAAGCTTTTTTCCTTTTAAAAGAAGCATATAAAGCTTCTCTTATAAAAAAGAATAATAGTGTCCACTGACTTCCCTTCTTACCCTGTTTTATTGACTGCCTAAAATCTTAGATGCATTTGAAGAAAGAAACTTTGTGCTGTTTAATCCTGCTTGGGTCATATGTTGTTGTGAAATTATTTTCTATCTAACCACAGATTCAGTATGTAATAGCTTCCTCTTTTACATTTCACCAGATTCTGTTTCGCAGACAGAGCTAACATTCAGGCCTTCTCATTTGGCAATGTGGCCTCTGTCTTCATGCTCTCCTCTCGCGTTTCTATTTTTCTATCCCCTCATTTTTGTTCCTGTCTACTTGCAATATCAACATGATTTTATCATCTTCTTGATCTGCCCTTTCTTCTACTCCATATTTCTTATCAGTATAAACTATTTCCCTAGATTGATTAACCAGCAGGGTTTGCTGTACTGTTTCTTTATCTTCAATTGATTATCACACATTGATCAACCACTGGATAAAATGTAGGGCTTCTGCCACAAAGTGATAAAGGATCATTTGCTACTACTAGAAGACAGATTTACTAATCATATACCAAAGAGCAAGCTGCCCCCTGCTTGAGATCTTCAGAGAAGCGCAGAAAACTCACAAAGGCCTCCACAAAACAGTGAGCTGTGAATCTATCAAATTGTCAGTTGTAAACACCTGTCAAGATGCTAGACCACCACGCAAGAAATTATAAAGTGATGTCTTTCTGCCTTTCTTAACTCTTCTTCTTCCCCTTGCCCCAGCCCTCAAACAGTCAGATACCTCTTCTGCTGAGCTGAGAAAGAAGCAGTAGGGTAGGTGGGTAAAGAATCTACTTCAGGCTTCCTGTTCACATCAAACTCAAGCTGTCACAGAGGAAGAAGGCTCAACTTTAACACGAGATGAAAGTTTTTATTAATACATGCTACTTTCACTGACAGTGTAATTACTAATCTGAGACAGTTTTCTGTACGCTGAGGTGACCAGAAAACTGAGTTACTCAAGAGTAACCAGAAAAGTCATGAAATCTTTCCAAGTTTTCATACAGTGAAGGGAAAGACTAGCCCCACAGGGCAGATTAAAAAGAATAGAGAGTGTATTTGTTTCCAAGAACTGCTAAAAAAAAAAAAAAAAAAAAAAACTAAGTAGCACAAAACAAATAGCTTATAAGAACAAAAATTTATGATCTCACAGTTCTGGAGGATAGAAGTACAAATTCAGGGTGTTGGCAAGGCCATGCTCTTTCTGAAGACTCTAGGGGAAGATTCTTTCTTGTCTTTCCCACTTCTGGTAGCCCCAGGCATTCCTTGGCTTGCAGCTGCAGCATAGCTCCAATCTTTGCCTCTGTCTTCACATGGCCGTCTTCCCTCAGTATATGTGTCCTTTCTTTTTATAAGGACATCACTCATACTGGATTAGGACCTAATCTATCCCAGTATGATCTCATGCTAACTTAACTGATAGCATCTTTAAAGATCCTATTTCCTAATAAGGCCACATTCTCACGTACCAGGGGTTAAGACATCAATATATCTTTTTGTGATACACAATTCAGTCTGTAACAGAAGACAAAATTTAAGTTCTTTTTTTATAACTAATTCTGCAAGTCTTGTCTGTTCAATATATCAGTTGCATTTTGGAAGAGAAAATAGTGATCTCAGAATAGTGACATAAATTAAATACGAAACTAAAAAAGAGAAAATAGGGAAGTTGCATATACTGTCATCTAAAACCACTAGTCAAGCCCAAACCATTAGCCAAGAAAGGGAGACACTGAGAGTGTCGCACCTGGGGACCAGGTGCCCTCGCCAGGAGTGAAGACGTCTGGCCTGGCCAAAGCAAAGGGGACGCAGCCTACCTCAGTGACAGGCCTTGAAACAATGGCATTCATCCTGAGCAGGAAACATTTCACTTGTCATCACTGGGCCAAGGACTGCTGGCCACTGCTTCATGTTTTCATCTCTACCCAGGGACATGGGAAGGCATCAAACTATATGTATCTCCACTTCCCCAAGCTGCTGAAAAAGAATCTTCTAAATACCTGTCCTTGCCTTACAGAAAGGTGCTGTGAAGATTATCCTGAAGAATTATTACAATTATCTCTTTTAAATAACAGCCTAGGCATTAGCAGAAACATTCTTCTTTCGCAATATAGTATAACCATCACTTAAGACACAACTTCTGACAGTGCAGATCTCCCAGAGAAGAGGTTCTAAATCAATGCAAACAACAAAAGGATTAAAAAAAAAAAAATCCCTAGAGACATACTGGGAAATGCAAATTGTTTCGCACTTATTAAAATGCAGGTGTAAGCATAAGGCATAAAATGACAAACTTAAGCCAAGAACTGAATTATGTAGAATATTTAATAAGATTGTAACTCTGCTTTCCTTTGGGAAAACTAGAGAGAAAAACTAGTTTCATGAGACTGTTGTTGATTTCAAGGCATCCAGCACAGTATTTGGCATTTATATTTTTAATGAATTAATTAAACAAAAGAAGGATCCAGTACCATTTAAGAAAATGATCTAAGCTCTGAAAGTTTTAAACTAATATTGAAACTCCAAAATTACATGTAAATTTCCTAGAAAAACCCGGATACCTTCTCCATTGAAACAGATGATTTACTTGTTTAAATTTTCTAATGTACGCACAAGGTAAGCGGGTATTTGCTTGCTTCAAATACAAACACCTCTTCATTAATTACATTTTCTTTCTTAGACCTTTAAGAAGGACACCTCAAAGGCAGTACACTGTAGGGATAAAACTATTCTAGGAGTCAAAGGTCTTAGTGGGAGGTACAACCCTTGCTCTACCACAGTTCAGATGTGCAAGACATTTACCTTATCTATCACAGCTTAACCAAAAAACGGCCAAACCCACTGCCATCGAGTTGATTCCAACTCATAGCGACCCTATAGGACAGAGTAGAACTGCCCCATAGAGTTTCCAAGGAGCGCCAGGTGAATCCAAACTGCCGACCTTTTGGTTAGGAGCCGTAGCACTTAACCACTGCACCACCAGGGTTTCCTATCACAGCTTATGTATCTTTAAAAAGCACAAATAATACCAATTCAATCTAATTCGTAAGTCACTATGAGAACACAAGATAGTGAACATGAAGTTGTTTGAAGACTTAAAGTAATCTAAAATTGTAAAGTATTTTATTCTTTTTTTTTTTTTTTAACAGTGTTTCAGTGACAAAACTCCCCAACAGTAAAGGACAAGGAAAAAGTCCCAGTGGCCCAACAGTTAAGTGCTCGGCTGCTCACTGAGAGGTTGGCAGTCTGAACCAGTGCTGTGCGGGAGAAAGGCCCAGTGAGCTGGATCCGTAAAGATTCCAGCCCAGAAAACCCTACGGGGCAGTTCTTTCTGTCACACGAGGTCACTGAAAGTCAGGACCAACTCTACGGCACCCACAGCAGCAACAACAGAAGAACAAGGGAAATAAACAGGAAGACAAAGAGAAAAGTATAATATTACGTGTGTCGTTACCTTCCACCGAGTTTGGCCACGACTCATGGTGACCCCATGCACAACGGAACTACACGCCGCCCCGATTATGCCCCTTGATCAGCTGGGGAACCGGGCCTTTGTGATCCAGCAGGTTTTCAATGGCTGATTTTTGGAAATAGATCGCCAAGCCTTTCTTCCTAGTCCATCTCAGTCTGAAAGCTGCTCTGAAACCTGTTCAACATGAAAGCCTCCAATGATGGGTAGGTGGTGGCTGTCATGAGGCACATCGGCTGGGAATCGAACCCTGGGTCTCCCACAGTCATGGATACCTACCACATATCTCTCCATACTCTGTTTACCTTAATATATAACTCAAGAAAGCTTCAAAGAACAAATAATTTACAGAAAGAAAGAGGCCATTTAAGATTAAATTACAACAACCTCTAACAAACTCAAAACCTATCCTCCTGAAGTCACTCACCACTTCAACAAGCCAGGGGGTGACATGTTATGTAATTGAGAGCAATGCGTTTATGGCGGCTCTTCCAGGTTCTCTCTTCTTTCACCTTGCTGTGATCATCCCTCCAAAATAGTGACTGAACATTTATTATCAAATTACTTTTAATGGTGGATTTTACTGTCCAGATTCCTTGTGTTTTGCTACTCTGAAGTGATATTTTATTTTCCCCTTACCAATTCTACACCAAAATAAAACAATGAGGTTTCCGTCACTTCTATGTTTGGAGCCTTTGCCTTGGCCATTTGGGGCAGGAATTAACTTTCTTCTATACAGACTTTCCATCTACCATTTGATAATTCATATTGCATTAGCAATAATTTGCATTTTTTGCTGGTGTCAAAAGAAAAACAAAATTGTTTCTTAGAATTGTTTTCTTAACTGTACTTCCCAGATTTTAAAAACGGTAGGGCCACATTGCAGAATATATTTTAAAAAGTGTAAGTTTTAAAAAGCAGAAAAAACATTCCCACAATTCCACGTGTAAGTAACCAGAGCTAAAGCATTGACATGCTTTATCCAATCTTTCCCATGATTTTTGGGGGTTTTGTTCCCTCGTTGATTGTGGTTATTCTTTAATACAGTCAAATTCATATTTCATATGCTTTTGTTACCCTGCTTTTCTCACTTAGCACAAGCACTTTTGTAGCATAAAGTTCATTGCTAGTTATGGTTCATCGTTTTGGGTGGACCGCCCAATTTTATAATAATGAAATTTAGGTTGCTTTGTGTTGGTTTTGTATTTCGTTATGAAAAATTCAAATGAAAATTTGAATCTGCCCATAATTTGTTTGCTTAGTCATTAAATAGTTACTGAATTGGAACAAACGCCTTTACAGCACTTATTGAGATGCTCGGCTCATTTTCTCTTTAACCTGTTAGAATATGAGTTGTTACCTTTGTTTTCATCTTTGTTTCGTAAGTTTTATTTCACTACATTTGGAGAATGTGGTCAGAAACGTGTCTCCATTTTAGAATGTTCTGAGATGATCTTTGGGAGTGATTCTACGTACATAAATGAGTCATTTATAATATGCATTTTTATGGCTAAGTATTCCAAGCTCTGACAATTGGAAAAGAAGTTTTACAATTATTTTTTCATAGATTTAGAAGGACATTTGCAAGTTTTGCTTTAGCTCTACATTGTCATTTGTGTACAGGATAAAAGGTCTAATTATGCCCAATAAGCAAATGGGTGCCAAGCCTGAGCCCAGATAAAATGTAACTGCTTCGCCATCATTAGCCACCATTTCCTACGAAACACTATGAGAGCTCTGTTAGAAGGTGACCAAGGTTTGCCAGGACCAAGTGTTTTCCCAGGAGGTGGAACTTTCAGTGCTAAAACTGGGCAGTCCCAGGCACACTGGGATAGTTGTTCACCCCAGAATAACTCCCCAAGGTGAAATGTATCCAATATCAGATGCCTCAAATCTTCAACACCACTAAGTAAGCCAATTGTTATCAAAGAGTTCCACACTTCTGACCTTCTTGCTATCACAGGTTTCGTCTTCAGCTTCCTCAACTGCATGATCATGGCAATCTTGAATGAGGTATATTGAAACTTACTCACCATACGTATGATGTTTTAAAAACATTTATGAAAAGTACACTTACCAAGTGTAATATACCATAACAGGAGATCTGCCCCACAGCTGCCTAGCTTTTTCTACCTCTCTCTCCCACTCCCTTGCTTCTCGCTCACTGAGCTCTAACTATTCTGGCTTCCTGCTGCTCCTCAAGACCTTTTCTCTTGCAGTTTCCTCTGAAATCTATACTCTTCTGCCAAATAGCCCCATGGATTTGAGTCTTGGCACCAATCTCACCTCATTGAGAGGCCTTCCCTGACAACCCTTTATAAAATACCATTCTCTCCTTCCCTCCAATTATTCTCTATCCCTATACCCTGTTTTATTTCTCTTCATCACACTTATAATTACCTAAGATACAGTTATGCATTTTTAAGCATCTGTTGTCCCCCACTAGACTGTAAAAGCTCCAAAGGGCAGAAACTTTTTTTTGTTGATGCTCACTGCTTTATCTCCAACTCCCTAAACAATTGCTTCACATAATAGGCATTTAGTAGCTGTCTTAGTCATCTAGCGCTGCTATAACAGAAATACCACAAGTGGATGGCTTCAACAAAGAGAAGTTTATTCTCTCCCAGTCCAGTAGGCTAGAAGTCCAAAGTTAGGGCAACAACTCCAGGGGAAGACTTTCTTTCTCTGTATGCTCTGAAAGAAGGTCCTTGTCAGCAGTCTTCCCTTGGTCTGGGAGCATCTCAACACAGGAACCTCAGATCCAAACAACGTGCTCTGCTCTCGGCACTGCTTTCTTGATGATATGAGGTCCCCAACTCTGTGCTTACTTCCCTTTCCTTTTATCTCTTGAGAGATAAAAGGTGGTACAGGCCACAACCCAGGGAAACTCCCTTTACATTGGATCAGGGATGTGATCTGGTAAGAGTGTTACAATCCCACCCTAATCCTTTTAACATAAAATTGCAACCACAAAATGGAGGACAACCACAGAATACTGGGAATCATGGCTTAATCAAGTTAATACACCCATTTTGGGGGGCACATGATTCAATCCATGACTGTAGTTATTTGTGAAATGAATGGATGAACCATATGGTACAGGGGTAAACACCACGGGTTCTGGAGTCTGAATGCCTATATTGAAGACACAGGTCGGCCTCGAATAATTATGTGGCCTTGAAAAGGTTGCCTAACTGTTCTGGGCCTTGGTTTCTACATAGATGAAATGAGTAACAATAGCCCCTATTTCTTGGATTATTGTCCGAAGGAATAATGCATGTGGAAGCATTTAGTGCAGTGCCGGGTACATGGTAAGTGCTCAACAATTGTTACTCTGTACTGTTATTACTCCATTTATTAATGAAAATAATCAAGATGGCAGATGCTATATATTGCTATTTAGCCATTCAGACTTTATGCTAATATGTTTTGAGTGTTATAGTCTTTCAGGATGACCTTTCGTTTTTGCACAATATTCCATTCCATAATCCTGACTCTGATTTCAAGCAAACTGCCAATCTAACACTTTTGGAATGAGCAGTAAGTGACTGCTTAAGCAGGGTTTGCAGGTTTCCTGGAATGAGCTAGTCTTGGGCTTTACTGACTGCTTTTGCATCATGAACAATATTTGTATTGGGAATTGTTTGTTTAATTTCCAAGGCATTTACAAAACCAGTGTCCCTGACTCGGTCCATTTTCTGGGCCATAAAACACACTAAATTTGGTTTAGCAGAGAGACATCCAGGCTTTGTTGTGGATTCCACAAGCAGGGCAATCCTACAACATGTCATCTAAATTTTTCTGAAATTTTATAGACTTGAGCAGATGGTTCAGTGCTCCAATATTGGCCATAATGATCTCACAAAGCTTTAGATTCCATTTGTAAAATTTTAATCTTTAAACAATGAAACATAGAGAACGAGAGAGAGATCAAGACATTTAAAAATTATTCAGTGACGTCATCCTAGATGCCCACGTTGTTGCTGTTAAAAAAACTGTCAAGTAGATTTTTGACTTGTAGCTACCCCATGTGACAAGGTAGAACTGCCCCATATGGTTTTCTAGGCTGTGTTCTTTATGGGAATAGATCTCCAGGTCTTTCTCCTACAGAGCCATTGAGTGGTTTCAAACCATGGTAGTGCAGTGGCTAAGAGCTCGGCTGCTAGCCAGAAAGTTGACAGTTCAAATCCACCAGCCACTCTTGGGGAACCCTATGGGCAGTTCTACTCTGTCCTGTTGGAACCGACTCGACAACACCCAACAACATTTTGGTTGACAGCCAAGTGCTTAACCATTGTATCGGGCCGTCATAAATACAGATCCCTGTTCACAGTCTCCCATCCCATTGGCTTCAACATGTTGGGGCGGGGGAGGGAAGCATGAATATTGATAATTTTAAAATATGGCTATTGTCACTTACTGAAAGAAGCAATAAGGGAAGAGACCACCAGCAGCCAGAAGCTACACAACTACCACATCTCAACTCTTCCCACATCAATTTCCTGGCCCTCTTTGATAAGAGGGCAAGTTATAACTCTATCCCTCCAAGAGTTGCTTTGTTGTCCACTAGAAAGGAAGGGCCTTGTGACCTTCAAAAGGTCCTTGTACTCACAAGTTAACAAACTTCAAAATGTTATTTGAAAGGGAAACCAATAATATGTATTAAAAAGAGGCCACAGTACTGTTTGAAGATCTAAAAAGGAGTCATGATCTTTGTTCAAAGAAGTAAAATATTAAAGAAATTTTTGTTAGTGGAGTTCTTAACTATGCGTGCATGAAGTCCTCCTGATTATGGAAGTCGCTTTCCAATTCAAAAATTAAAAACAAAATGTTGACATGCAAATGATAATAATGTCCTTTGGTAATCAAATAATATCTAAAATCAAATCTATAAAGTGTCCCAGAACTGTTTATTTAAGAATGTTATAGTCAAACTTCAAGATGGAGCCTACAAATATTTACCCAGATATTTGAAAAGTGATTTTCATTGTCCAGCTTTTTTCTGTTGATTTCTATTGTTCAGCTTTACTTTTGAATGCCCTAAGATCCTCACCATGAGAAAGTATTACAGTTAAGAAATCACAAACAATAATAATAATACTTAATAATAGAATCCATAATTTCTTAACAGCTAATAACTCTGTAACGACAATGAATTTCCTTTAGTATATAAATAGACATTTCCCCAGCTCATTATCACCCATGATAGTAGATCCGAAATAATAACAATCAGTTACAAACAGTCAGTCACCTCCTGCTTAGCACAGAAAGCTAAAGTAGCTAGAAATCAAGTTGTGAAAACTTCCCCAACTAGTTTAAGGAGGTTACCAGGTACTTTCACTTGATTTCACCACATAATTGTGACCATTTTTTCCCAACTTTCTGTATCCTCCATTTCCTCTGTTGTTCCATCAAGTAGCTGTTTAGTTGTTCTGCTGTATTGCAGTGACAGCTGTTGCTTCTCCTGGTGGCTCTGTTAGCCTATTTAAACCCAAGAACTCTGGCCTGCACTGATGTGTTCGGTCCTGAGGGCATAACTGCTCTCTAACTCAACAGCATTTCCCATGACTGGATTCTGCTACCAGGCAACCATGTGGTATGACCATTAACACTGGTTTAAGATGGACATGTCTTCCATGTGACTAATTTTTTATAATAGCCTGGGATTCTGAGACAAGTCTTTGGAGATTGGGCTAGAAGACAATTAAAGTGATTAACAAACCTTACATAAAATCATCAGTATCCTTTCACAGCCAGCCCACATCCCAGCCTTCTGAGGGAAACCCTAAATCAAACTTATTCAAAGCTGGGAAAATTCTTCCAAGGCAAAAAAGACAGTGATATTAAAATTTCATGTAGGTATCTCTTTTGTCAGGACACCAGCCTAAGGTAGAGCCTAAAAGAACCCATTGTTTCTTGTTTCTCAACCATCCTGTACCTAAACTCCTAGGAGGAGACTGAAGCTCATTCTGCTGAAGCCTGAGGGGGTTGAGAGGCCAGATTGAGAGCAGAGGACCTGAGTTTGAATTCCAACTTCTTTATTCTTTAACACTTTTTAAAGCCTTCTGTCTGAAATAGATGCCTAAAGGACTGAACAGACTCCTTCTCAGAAGATCTTAAGAAAACGGACTTCTTAAAGAGAAGCAATGATTATCTGAAGCTTTCTAGAAGAGAGAAGAATATATTACCTTTCAAGACTCAAATGATAAAAATATAATTTAGAGTAAACCTTGGGTTCACATTGTACTCAGTGTATTAATTTTTTAAGGTATCTATGAACCAAATCATTTATAAATTAATTATTTCATGACAAGGTTTGTTTTATTTTTAAAATAACATTGTATCTTTAAATACATAACAGATTTAAAACATTATCCATCCTATTATTTTTCCTTTTTTTTTTCCTGCTTACTGCTCTTGCCACATTTTTGTGAGCACGTAAAGATCTCATGTAGCCATTAGTAATTATATAAAAATTACACGCAGAATTAGAAAACACCCTTTTCATGCTTGATTGCTGTTTTTCTAGCTTTGTCCACTAGTATAATGCATTCTATCAATTTAACAATTTGGATATCACGATAGCCTTGGCCAAGCTATCACCATGTAGCCTGCTTTGGAAGTTTGGGTAGCCAAGTAAGAGTGGTAGATGAACCAACAGGACAATACATTTGAAAGTACTTGCATGGTGACATGATGACTTGCACTCTGGTTTATATGGGTATTAAAATTACCAGACCTTTGGTGACATCAAATGTGCAGTGAATCAAGTTCTAGCTGAAACATCCTGTTAATGAGGCTTGGAATTTTCACTTAACAACAGTTCGCCATAACATCTACTCACTAAAGACCCTAGTAGCTAAAATTATTTCTGCAGTGAGCGCTGTTGGACCCTTAAATATACCCAAATATTAATACCTTAAAACTTAGAAGGATGCTTTAAGACTATCCAAATGACTCCAAGTTATGAGTAGAAGAATTCCTTGGGTTCTAATCTGCTGACAAAAGATTAAACAAATCAATGAGGGATTCCTTAGGGATTTCAGGTCTCCTTATGAAATTAAAACAAGCCTTATGCTGTCAAGCCCAAGGTCTACCCCAGAAAATATTTGATCAGTATTTTCCAGGAATAAGACAGAGAGGGCTGGGAGCTAGGAGCTCTGCTCCAGTTCTGCCTCTAAGGAGCTGTATAGTTTTGGGAATGTCATGTAGTGTTTCCTGGCCTTAGTCTCCTCTGCTTAAACTGGGCAAGATAATCTGTGGCCCCATCCAAAGAATTCTTCTGTGGTCATTTACAGGAAAGTTTTATTACAGAGTCCATGGGAGGCCAGAACATAAAACTTTATAACTTCAAGCACTTTTCTATTTTAAGCATCATTATATTTGAAAGTATATAGTTCCAACTGTTTTTTAACTAATTCTTCTTAGCAACTTTCTAACAGTCCCCAGATTTATTCAAATTAAGCAGCAAATTGAGACATCCTAGAGCAGATATACATTTAGTTTTAAATTCCTGCCTTTATATTTTACATATCATTGAATTTTCACATAATACAATTAGCAACAGTGCCAAAAATATAAGTGAATTGAATTTAAATTGTGAAGCTACAGGGATAGAAGTTTTTAATCACTAGATGTTCTGTAACATAACTGAATCAAATTGTTTAGGATAATTTTATTACCTTTGCCCTCTTTTTAACAGAGTTATTATATCTTCTCATGATGTATGATATCACACTTTCAGAAGCCCTTTCAGTAATTGGAGCTCCACAAACCTGGCTTCCAAGGCTTATTAATGTGAAAAATTATCTTAAAAGTTAGGTGAGTATATTCATTTCATTTTGGTTTAAAACTTCCAACAATGAAAGATATTTTCTATCTAGCCTGTGAATGTCTTTCTGGTTAGAGTTCATCTCTTTTTTCAACACTGTGTTTTAATGAGTTTCATTTGTGTCAAACCTATTTGTAACAGAAGGAATTTAATTTTTCAAACTAAAAATGTGAGCATGTCCATTTTACTCATACTGCAAATTTTGTTTCAGAAACCCTACAGTAGGGGTTCTTAACCTTTACCGCTCTTTAGAATCACTTGGGGAACATTTAAATCAGAAATCCTGGAGGTGGGGTACAGGTATTAGTACATTATAAAGATTCCCATGAACTGCTGGCCTAGAGTAACTACCTGTCTCATTGAACTTGTATTGGTCCCTATTGCATTTTGCTGTTGGCCTTCCCATCCCTATGCCTACTCTGCCATAGTACCCTCTATTTTTTCTGTCTCTAACAGCTTTTCAAAATGCTCTTGAAATACTAGTGTGCTTTATTTACCTTTCTTCATAACAGTTCTATAGACTTGGCAGCACATGTTTATCCCATTTTATAGATCAGAATGACTTGGCTTGTAGAGTTAACTGACTTGCCCATGGGAACAAAAACAATAAATAATTAAGCAAGAGGAATTACTCAGATGCTGTTATGTCAAGTCTAGTGTATTTCCCACTGTACCATGCTGCCCGCCATGCTCGGAACCCCAATGTCTGCTTTAATAACTAAAGGTTTGCCTATGGAACTGTACCTTGAGACTATCCAAAGAAAACGGCAAAGAGGAAACAGAAACAATTCAAATTGAGGCACACTGACTGAACTTTTCCACCCATGATAATTCCTTTTAGGGTTTTGGAAAGTCCTTCAATGTTTTGTTATAGAAATTTTATCTTACTAAAAATGGAAACTTTGGTGGCACATAAGTTAAGTACTTGGCTGCTAACTGAAAGAAAGGTTGGCAATTCAAACTCACCCAGCAGTTTCATGGGAGAAAGACTTGTTGATCTACTCCCATAAAAGCTACAGCCTAGAAAACCCTATGGGGCTGTTCTACTGTGTCACATGATGTTGCTATGAGTAGAAATCAAATCAACAGCACACAACAACAAAGATGGGTTATTTGAATAAACAATCACCAGTGTTTACCCAATTATCAATTAGTCAAAAACTATTGTTCTTGTGGTTGTTAGTTGCTGTTGAGTTGGTTCCAACTCATAGTGACCTTATATGTAACAGAACAAAGTGCTGCTCGGTCGTGGGCCATCTTCACCATCACAGGTATGTCTGAGTACACTGTTATGTTAAAGAGCCACAGTTATGATCTAGCCTGTTTTTCTCCTTTACTTTACCCCTCTAGGTCCTCTTCCCTAATTAAAAAGTTCCCAACTCTTTGAGAGTTTCTTCTCTCTGATCTCCATATCTAGAGAGAAAAATAAGGAACTTTCCATTCCTGAAAACATATTTAAGATAATTATATTAAAGAAACAAATCAGGTATTATGCTGAGTGAAATAAGTCAGTCAAAAAAGGACAAATACTTTATGATATCACTATTATAAAAACTCATGGAAAGGCTTACAGATCGAAAGAAACAATCATTTGATGGTTACGAGAGAGGAGGGGAGGGGAGGGAAAAACACTAACTAGACAATAGATAAGTGGTGACCTTTGTGAAGGGTAAGACAGTACACAATACTGAGGAAACCAGTACAGCTTGACCAAGGCAAGGTCATGGAAGCTTCATAGACATATCCAAACTCCCTAGGGACCAAATTACTGAGCTGAAGGCTGGGAACTATGGTCTCAGGGGACATCTAGCTCAATCGGCATAATGTGGCTTAAGAAGAAAATATTCTACATCCTACTATGGTGAGTAGTTTTGGGGGTCTTAAAAGCTTCTGAGTGGCCATCTACCATACTTCACTGATCCCCTCATCCGAAGCAATGAAGAAAACCAAAGATACAAGGGAAAAACTAGTCCAAAGGACTAATGGACCATAACTTCCACAGCCTCCACCAGGCTGAGCCCAGCACAACTAGATGGTGCCTGGCTACCACCACTGACTGCTCTGACAGGGATCACAATAGAGGACACAGGTGGAGAAAAATATAGAAAAAAAATCTAATTCACAAAAAAAGACCAGACTTACTGGTCTGATGGAGACTGGAGAAACCCTGAGAGTATGGCCCCCGAACACCCTTTCAACTCAGTACAGAAGTAATTCCTGAGGTTCATTCTTCAGCCAAAGATTAGACAGGCCCATAAAACAAACAATAATACACGTAACTCAACCATGTATACAAGACCGAAGGAGCACACCAGAGCAGGGGCAAGGATGATAAGGCAGGAGGGTACATGAAGGCTGGATGAATGGAATTGGGGAACCCAAGGCTGAGAAGGGGAGAGTGTTGACATTTCAGGCAGTTGGCAACCAATGTCACAAAACAATATGCATATTAATTGTTGAATGAGAAATGAATTTGCTTTGTAAACCTTTATCTAAAGCACAACTTAAAAAAAAAAAGCTAACAAAAAAAGAAACAAATCATAGCAAGCTTTCAAAGCAAGGTATCTTAACTCTAAAATCTGCTCATCTGAGATTATGTGAATATGATCAGCATTTTTTATTTTCATGACTCAGTCCAAAATCCCAGTCTGTTTTCCTCAATAATATGTCTTTTCCTGGAATAATCCTAGTGATTGTTTCAACTGCCCCTTTCTCTTTACTTCTCTATAAAAACAATCCACAACAAGAGCTAAAGAGAACTCTAATGTCCAGCTGACTAATAGAGGTAGCTAGGATTGAAACTATTCTTTTAACTTGAAAAAAAAAAAATTGGGTATATGATAATTAGTCAGTTAGATTGGTTTTTCTTTATCAGCCAGTGGTAAGCTGAAAGATGGATATTCCTGGCCAGTCCAAATATAACAGAAAATGGGCAAGAATTTCCTTGCAACGATGACATAGAGATAGAATGGGGTATCAATGAAGAACAGAAACCCTGGACCCAGTTCACTATTGCCTCAATTTCCTTATTTATAAAATGGGGATAACAGCAGTTTCTGCCTTACAGGGTTGTTGGGAGGATCAAGTCAGTTAGCATGTATAAAAGCTTTGTAGCAGTGCCTGACACACTCAGCAAGAGCTACGTAAGTGTTAGCTAGTACTATTATTATCAAATTGTTGGCCAAAGTGTTAACTCTTCTCTCCTAATTCTTGCTCCCTCCAGAGCTGTTTCACAGCCAAATCTGTTGTTCCCAACTCTAAAACTTTTGTCAGGACATGAACTCATATTGAAGTAAGGCAGCAGTGGCTACCCCGGGGGTTCGTATGCCAGTATGACAAAGCCCCAAAAGTAGATGATGAAATGAAAGAGCCAAAATGCAATCTCATCTATCTGATTGACTGAGTTCATTGGACAGTATGCTCAAAGAACTGACTCACCAAAGGTTAAGTGATTCCTGAGATGTCTGCGATGATTTCAGAACTCCTCACGCTACCCTAAGCTCAGTGGTTCCCTAACACCAACATACACACATACATACATGTAAACCATACCCCCCACACACATATACAATACAGACACACAACACAGCACAGACACACATATACATATATACCACACCACATTTACACACACACCATACCACATACACACACACGCACACACCAAACACACACACATAAACCACACCACAGCACACACATTCACACACCACACCATACCACACATACGTAAACCACACACACACCCCACATCACACACACACACACCACAGCACACCAGACATACACTGCAGCCCATATACATACACCCCCCACACAAACATGCAGACACATACACACTGCACATACACAACAAACACACCATATATACACATACCATACCACATACACACACACCACATAGATAAAAACCACATGCACACACACGTGCACCCCACCACACACACATAAACCACATCACACACATCCAGCATACTACACACACATATACCACACACACCCCACACACATCCATTCATACACAACACACACCATGCACACACACATAAACACATACCAGAGCACACACATACATGACACCATACACACACCACAGCACACACACATGCACACCATGCACACACTACGTACACACACAGCCAAAGCCTTGAAGCAACAGCAAGGCAGTAGGCTGAAACCTGAACACACAGCCTGTGTAAGGGTTTTAGGAACATTCCTACTGCTTTGAATACATACTACTTCAGCCGATATTTATCAGGGCTTCAAACAAGTTTGTTCTGGTTCACAGCTCTATTGAGAATTTGCATTTCCACCACATATATACTGAATCAGAATCTACATTTTTACAAGACCCCCAGGTGATTCTTATGTATAACACATTTTAATAACAACTGCTCTACTAATGGTTCTCAGAACTGGTCCCTAACCAGCATCTTAATATCTCCTGAGAACTTGTTAGAAATGCAAATTCTCAGCAGGAGTTCGAGCCGGAATAAATCACTTTGACTCCCTGATATTAATTAAACACTCACATTCTTCCATTTGATACCTACTACGATCTATGTGGAACCCCGGTTGTGTAGTGGTTAAGAGCGTAGCTGCTAACCAAAAAGTTGACAGCTCAAATCCACCTGTAGCTCCTTGGAAACCCTGTGGGACAGTTCTACCCTGTCCTATAGGGTCTCTGTGAGTCAGAATCGGGTAAGATCTGTGTCTCCTCTCTTTAGAATTCGAGAACACTTCAACTCTTGTAAGACGTTCTGACATCAAGTCCCTTGGACAGACTTTGAACTGTGCTTTAAAAACTTTTGAGAGAGCTGAAGATCCAAATATGAAGAAATAACAACAGTAACTGATACTTACAAGCACCCTCATGAGGGCTTTAAACACTGATTTTAATCTTCACGATAACTTCGGGGGTTTAGTAAATGAAGCCGGTTTTGAACTCCCAATGGCTTGATTGCACAAGCGCATATTTTTATTCACTAATATTTTGCTTTAGATAATCTAATTAGTGAAGATATAAAACAACAGATCTCTTGAAAATGATTTGGGTTATTTAAAATGAACCAAGTAAATAGAATAGAATTTTACAATTGGGACAGAGGACAACTTGATACCTCGCACACATACACATCACTCATTCAAATTCCGTAACACCCTTTTCTTCCAAGCAGAATGAAATTCTATCATTTGTAGCTCAAACCTGCGTTTATTGCTTAAGATGAACAAAATAGTTTTTAAGTTTATAGAAATTTACTGCCCAGTGATATAATTACAGTCCTTGTACCTACCGGCAATGACCCTGATTCTGCGTAATTGCCACTAGTGAATGGAAACTAATTACAGTTCTTTCAGGCTAAAAAGCAGCAGCTGAGTGTCACTAATTATGCAATGAAGCTAACAATCATACTAAAAGCATTGGCAATAAATGTATTCGCAGGAAAGACAAATAAAGAGTCAATGTAGCAAATCAGCCTTTGTTGAAAAAAAATGGCAAATGCTGAAATCTTCTTGTATTACACAATGGATATTTTAAAATGCTTTAATTATCATATAATGATTACTTCTAGCTCAGCACAAAGTCAATTTTCATAGCTGTCATATACCCCTAAATGCCCAAATGCATTTTTAACACATACTGATGACTGTCCGGTTGATATTAATGAAGCCTAGCAGCTAGAGTTGACATTCAGTTCTGCCAATAGCCATAGACCAATTTATAAGATCACAATTATTTAAATGGTTTTGTTTGGATTTGGGGGAAGTAATTGCAGCTCAACTGCGTTAACCTGGCCAAGTTGTTCTTTCATGTGGACTTCTAAAAAAATAGTCTAGTCTAATTAGACAGCACACAAAATCTAAGGACCCATTGGGACTGTATGCCAATTCCATCCATAATATGATCTGATTCAGGAGAGACTTAGTGGAGAGAGAGAGACAGATTGACAATGTGAACACAAACCTGTCATAGTGGGGTGTCTGTTTTAATAGAGCCATGAGCATCCCCACCATTCCTCTCAGTAGCATTTGCCCCGGAGAGAGCAGGAGATGGGAAACAGGAATCTGCCCTCACCCCACTTAGCCACAGTTTTTCTGTGTCTCTCTTAGGGTGAGCATCTCACTTGCTTATGGGTTATTTAAGGGACTTTCAAGGGTAACTTGGTAAATTTGACTCTATGTGATTTTTGCCTTATGTGCTCTCTTCAGAATATAATTGTCAGGAAGTTATTAAAACTGAAGGTCGTTTTCTCTATGATAATGTATATTTTGTGTAAATGAGATTGGGGATTTTAACAGTCCTTTTTTTAATAGTTTGAGCTTGGGTAAGGTGTAAGCACTGTAAAAAGAAGCTGCTACACATCTGTGGTATTTTAGAAGAGGGGTAGCTAGAAATGCTGAAGCTAATATTGTAATAAGAAAGAGCAAACAAGTGTCTAGATCTAACTTTGCAATTAATTAGATGTGACCTTGATAAAGTCACTTATAGTTTATTTACTCCCAAAATAAGAGCTTGGGTCTCAGTATATGAGCCTATTCTTTTTAGCATTATTAGTGTTAAATTCCTTTCTGCAGCATTTCTGAAACCTCTTGAGCTAAAAATACATTAGTGGAGTGGCCTTATTCAAATGAATTCCAAAGAGAGAAAAAAATGAAATACAATTTTTTTTTAAAACAAAGAAAGTATGCAAAGACAAAGAAACAAAAGAAAAAGTGATGTTGGAAGAACATAGCACCAGTTTTATGTCACTAAAGTAGTTGCTGTCGAGTCAGTTTCAACTCACGGCAACCCCATGTGTGTCAGAGTAGAACTGTGTGCCACAGGGTTTTCAATGACTGATCTTTTGGAAGTGGGTTGCCAGGCCTTTCTTCTGTGCCACCTCTCAGTATACTTGAACCTCCAACCTTTTGATCAGCAGCCGAGCATGTGGACCATTTGCATCACCCAAGGACTGCTTTATGTCACTAGGACATTAAGCAATTTCTACTTACACCAAAGCATGAAAATTAGAGAGCCACCTCCAAGCACAGGAGCACGGCAGGTCCTCGATGGACAGGCATGAGTCAGGTGGCAGTCCATAGACTAGGAGCAGAGAGGAGAGTGGGGTTAGAAAAGGGCACAAAATTATGAAAACAAAATGAGGTACAAAAATTAGCATTTTTTTGAATGAGAAAAGAAATTATTAATTATTACAAATTTTAAAAGTTGTCAAGAGCAAAACAAAAATCAAAACTTCAAAAAAAATTGTTATTTTGCTTTCCGGGCAAGGGACAGCCCAGTTATTCAAGAAACAAATTCATCAGGATGCAGAGCTAAAAAGCAAAAGGGTGAGTTTTTTTTCTATATTGGGAGGATTTCAAGGCAACACGTTCTGATTAAGAATTGTCAAGTCTCCGTTGACATTGGCGATTGTTTCTCTTAAAAAAAAATAACTCTTACCTTACAAAAAAGTTCAGTACAGTTCCAAAGAGGCCCAGAGTCTCCGCTGGGCCCAAGGATGTGTAGTGTAGGGGGCACTTCCATATGTTGGCGCTTGTTGTTGGCTGCCATTGACCTGGCCGCTGACTCCTGGTGACCACATGCACAATGGGATTGGACCATTGTGATTCGTAAGATTTTCACTGGCTGACTTTTGGAAGCAGACTGCCAGACCTTTCCTTCTAATTCTTCCCAGTCTGGAATGTCCCTTGGAGTCTGCTCAGCGTCCCAGGAACCTGCTGACAGACGGGCGGCAGCTGTGCATGAAGTGCTCCGGCCAGGAACTGACCCTGGGTCTCCCACAGGGAGGGTGAGAATTCTACCACCGAACCACCACTGCTCATACTTAGCAGTTGATCAACTTTCCTATGATGCCGTGAATATCACAGAATCCAGAATAAAAATATTAATATTTTTATTAAATAATGGCCTGTCATACCTCTACATTTTTTGGCTGCATACTCTTGATTGCCTTTTCATATGACTATACATATATCTGTCTGTGTGTGTATGTGTGTATAAATCAATAGTATGATAATTTAGAAAAGTTTTTTTCAAGTTCACAATTCATTATCGGTAATGTCATGTACATTTTTAGGGCTGTTGTCCAATTTAGGGAAACCCTTAAAAAAATTAGGCTCTTCCAGTTTGCCCATGCAGTGAATAATCTTAAATACTCTGAATTGTCAAATCTCTTTAACTAGTTTGTCACTGATGTCCTCATTTTAGTAGCGCATGATACAGTTTATTTTATTTTCATCTGTGTCAATATTTATGTCAAGAAACCAAGAGATTTAAATGTTTTCAAATGCATTCATATGATTCATTCATCTTAATTAATTAGGTTATCAAAAATCCAAGACCTTATTCATTAATTCATTATCTCTACCCAAAATATATCTCTTCTCCTTAGCAATTACTGGTTTGGCTGTTGTTGTTTTTGTTTGTTTGTTTTGTTTTTAATGTTACACTAAAATTTTCTTTAATATTTTATCTGAATATTTCCTAAGCTCTTTACAGTTTAAATCTAAAGACAGCAAAAGAAGGTACCTTTTGGATATATCCAAATCAGAGTTCTAGAATTTCTCAATTGCTTTACTATAACATTGCAAAACATTTTCCAAATTACAGTTAAAATGGAGTATTTAAGCTTTATCAATTGCTTGAATAAAGTTTTTCTCGTGTACTTTTTGTGTAGGCTTCTCTTTCAAGTGTCCTTAATGTCATTAAACTCATGTTGAACCACTTTAATGGTCAAACCAACCCATTATCCATGGCTCCAAAGACAAACTCAAGTTGGGATGTGTGTTTACAATATTCCATCTAGATGATGAACTCAAAAAGGGAAAAGAATAAAACTGTTTTTACTGCAGTAGTTCACAACTCTCAGGGGCTGTGGAGGTGGCAGAGGAGGAAAAAGATGGGGAGGATGGCCAGCAGATAGTGCGGAGTGAGTTGCTGTGGCTTAGGTACCTGCGTCTCCCGCTAAGCAAAGTTAGCACCAAGATTTGGGAGCCAGGAGTAGAGGTGACTCTCTGCTGCTGAACTTCCTGGGAAAGTAAGTTTGAGGTTGATTCAGCCTGTTGAAGTAAAGATCAGGAGAAGGGAGGAGACACTTAGCAAGAATTCTTCAATGATAAATTCCCCTTGAAATCTCCCAGTGTCCTGCCTTTTGAAGGCAAGTGTCATATGGGCTCAGAGGTGTCCCAAAGGGCTTACTGGAGAGAAGATGTCTGTGTTAGCTATATTCACCCATTCATGGACGGAAGTAACTGCAAACCACATAAATGAATCCCACTAAACCCAAACTAACTGCACCTTCAACTCAACCCCTCCTTAGCCAAATCTAAAAATACCATCAGCCACTCAAATATCACCCAGTACGAAGGGAACTTTCATGGAGAGGAAGTCAGAGTGGGAATTCAGGAGTTTAGTGTTTCATTCTGTTGTACATAGGGTCACTATGAATTAGAACCAACTGGACAGCAGCTAACAACAACAACAGCCAGTTGCAATTTTAATGGATTACTTTGCAAAATATTTAAAATATATGACCATATGAACAGATTTCTAGAGCACTTCCAGGGGCCCTGAAAGGGACCTTGACAAGTAAGTGTACCTGGAGCTCAAGTTTTATTATCTTCGCAATAGATGCTCCTGCTTAAGACTCCAGGCTTCTTGAGAGCAGTAGGTACACTTTTCTTTTTTTATGTTTGCTCACCCCATACCTTGCACAGTGCATAATGCAGTGTGAGTGCACACACGCACAGAAAAAAAAAATCATAGGTAAATGGGGCAACAGCGATGGATACAAGACACAATGTTAATTAGTGAGAGGAGACAATCGACTTTTCATGCTAAGATAAAAAGTGGGACCAAGAAAGGTTTCTGCAAAAAAAAAAAATGATTTTAAAGGTGAGTCTAGTAGACCTTCCCTTATTGATGCTTTGTTTAGTTTTGTTTGACTGCCCTTCATGCGATCTTCTCTTCCTAAATTTGAGAGATAAGCCATTAGGTGAGTCTTCTGGGAAGCTATGCTATGCCTCTTAGCGCGGAAGTGGAAAAGACCAGCTACATGGCTTTCCCTGACTTTAGGCAGTGATTGGATTGTGCACCTCAAAAAGATCAGACGAAGCCCTAACCCCTGCTACAAGTGAATGTGACCTTGTTTGGAAATAGGGTATTTAAAGATGTTGGTTAGGTTAACGTGAGATCACACCAGAGGAGGGTGGGTTCTAATCCTGTATGATTGGCGTTCCTTATAAAACAGAAGATCATGGAGACAGAGAGCAAGGACACCAGGTGGTGGTGCAGCTGTAAGCCAAGGAACTCTAGTGCTATCAGAAGTTAGGATAAAGCAGTGGAACAGTTTCTCTCTCAGAGACCTCAAAAAGAATCAACATGGTGATACCCTGATATAGACTTCTAGCCTCCAGAACTGTGAGAAAACAAATTTCTGTTCTTATAAGCCACTCTGTTTGTGCTAATGTGTTACAGCAGCCCCAGGAAACCAATACAATGACCTAAGCCACTAAAGGCTTGCATCTGGACCTAGTAATGAAAAAACATTCCAGGAGTGACAAGAGCATCTAGTGTCCAATGACAGAGGGCCAGCCATGGTCTGTGGTTTCTAGGGCATGCAGTGGCAGTAGTAGGCAGTAGTACCAGGGGCAAAATTCATTATCTGGCATCATCTCTAGAGACACAGAGCTATATAGAAGCTTCCATGACAACACACTCTCCTATTGTCCTGTCTCTCTGACCATTGATACTCTGTTGCTTTTGAAAGGTAGTTCTGACATCTCTGGCTTTTAAATATTAAACTTTCAAGACTCACTCCAAAGCCCTCTTCTTTTCTCACTCTATAATCTCCCACTAGCAATCTCATCTACCTCTCAAATCTCTCCATCTCTCCACTCTTGTCTAGTCACTATCACCTCTGGTCCAGACTACCTCAATGACATCCTTCCTGTTCTACCCACATCCACTCCTCCTGCCTCCCCACTCCCACCCAGCCTGTGTAATCCAATTTCTATATTGAAGCCAGAGTAGAATTTCCAAACGGAAATCAGATCTCCCTTCTGTGCAAACCCTTCATTGGATTCCCAGTGCTAAAATTCTTATCATGGCCAATAAAGCCCTACACAGCCTTGCTCCTGCTCTCTCTCCAAACTCCTAACACGATGCTTGTCTTTTGATGAAATGAACTCAGTCCCTCTATCCGTCACCCTCCTTTCAGCCAAATATGTTCTATTCATTTTTCGAATCTCAGCTCAAAGGACATCCTCAGGAAAGCTTTCCCTGATCCAGACCAAACCTGAGGTATTAAATGTTCTTATGGAGCCAAATACCATTCCTTCGCAGCAGTCATCATTTGGAATTACATATTTATGTGTACGAACATTCAGTTTGATGTCAATATTCATGATTAAATGGTAAGTACTATGAGGAAAGAACCCTATTTTTGTTCACCACCATGCTCTCAATGAGTCATGCAGTATTGAAACATAGATTCTCATTATGAAGTGAAAAGAAGTTCAATAAAGAATTTAACGTTAATATCCCAATTCTCTCACTCCCCTACCCTACCATGCTCAAAACCCGGAAGTATCATTGACTGTTCTTTTCCCTCATTCTCTGTTTAACCAGTCATTAAGTCCTGTCCTTCATATGTGAAAATTTTCCCCTCCATCTTCACCTTATATTCATATTGTCAATATGCTAGCGAAAACATCATACTTTCAGAAGCAGATTTTTGTAATTGCTATTCTACATCCTCCAGGCTCTCCCTCTACCTCACATACTTCTGCAGCATTTATTACATATCCCACAAATAAAGTAAAATATCTATGATCAGTGTATAATGGCATGCATTATAAGGGAGACTATAAGAATTTTTTAGTATACTGTAAGTCAACTTATAAACCTAATAACCATAATTCATCAGGATCTGCTCTCTATATACCTAAAAACCTAATTTCTCAATTGTTCCCAACATAAAATACCAACTCCTGTTAGAAAAGTCTAATCACTTTCTAATTAGCATAATTTGTGACTCCCATCTCTTCTCAAATTGCTTACACTTCCTAGAATGTCTTCATCTTGCTTTGATTGTAAAAAAAAAACTACAACCCACTTACGACTGAGCTCTCACTTGGCTCAATTTCTTTAATAATATTCAAATGACAGAAAATTGTAAATTACCATTGAGAATTGCAAATGAAATTCTAGTTTTTAACATCTCCCACCATGAGGCAGGGTAAGGGGTAGAAAGGGCAGATACTCAACACTCTCCAAAACATTATAAACTCCTTTCTATGGATTTCTACTACTTCCAATATTTTCCACAATCCTTTCTCTCTCTTACTTCCAAGTTCCAACCCAAAACTGTTCCCAAATTTAGTCCATAGTGCTTTACTTTTTGTTCCAATCCCTTCTGTAGCAATATTCTCTGTCTTTTCCCTGATAGAGGTTTCTAATAAGTCATTCTTTTTACCATGAATCTCTTTGACTCTTCTGCTTATCTAGATTGGTATAACATGTTACATGAATGTGTAGGGAGGTATAGGAGCCCAAATACTCTTACATAATAATTTTTGCCCCCCGTTCCAAAATCTATGCATCCTTAAAGCCAGTCTTAAGAATCACTTCTTCCATAAGAACTTCTCTAATGGGTTCATTATATATTTTATATACTTACATTATTACATTATGTACCACAAAAATTTTACCCCTAAATTTACACTCAAAGACCAAATTTCATAGGTAAAAATTTTTTGGAGATCATTTAGTTTGATCCTTTCCTTTTTCAGATGAAGAAATTAAAACTGCTGTTTTTCAATTGTGTTACATAAATATGCCTTATTGCCTCCAACAGACTGAGGTGCCTGAAGGTTTAAATAGTTCTATACTTCTTTTCATAAGATCAGTCCAATGCAGAAAAGACGTAAAAACCTATCCAATATCTGAACTGAGTACATGAAATACAATGTCAAGAAAGTGACACATAAAAATATACATTTAATACATACTATTTACAAATTTACAAATGCTGTAAATATGTTGCTGTTATTGTTAGGTACCATTGAGTTGATTTTCAACTCATAGTGATCCCAAGTGACAGAGTAGAACTGTCCCATTGGGTTTCCTAGACTTCAATCTTTTCGAAAGCAGATCTTCAGGTCTATTCTCCCATGGAGCCACTGTTGGGTTTGAAACACTGACCTTTCACTTAGCAGCCAATCACTTAACCATTGTGCCACCAGTGCTCCTTAAAGAAAGGGAATAACAAATAGAAATTCAGGACTGTAGTTTTATCTTAGGAAGAAGTAAAGGTAAAGAGATGAGTTAAAGTAGCAGAAAGGACATCAAAGATAATGGTGTCGTTTTTGTTGTTATTTGCCATCCAGTCAGTTGCAACTCATGGCGACTTCAAGTACAACCAAACAAAACACTTCTTGGTCCTGTGCCATCTTCAAAATTGTTTGCGTGCTCAAGTAAATTGTTGAAGCCACTGTGCATTTTGAGTGCCTTCCAACCTAGCGGGCTCATCTTCCACCACTATATTGGAAAATATTTTGTTGTGATCCACAGGGTTTTTCTTAGGTAATTTTCAAAAGTAGATTGCCAGGCTTTTACTTCTAGTCTGTCTTAGTCTGAAAGCTCTGCTGAAACCTACTGGTATTTGAAATACTGGTGGCATAACTTCCAGCATCATGGCAACACACAAGTTACTACAAAACAACAAACTGATAGACAGGTGGTGGAAGACAACGGTTGTTGTTGTTCTTAGGTGCCATCCGGTCATTTCTGACTCATATCAACAATAGAATGAAACACTGCCAGTCCTGCGCCATGCCCACAATCATTGCTATGTTTCAGCCTATTGTTGCAGCCACTGTGTCAGTCCATTTCATCGAGGGTATTTCTCATTTTCCCTGACCCCTCTACCAAGCATGAAGTCCTCCTCCAGGGACTGATCCTTCCTGATAACATGTCCAAAGTACATGAGAGGAAGGCTCACCATCACCTTCTAAGGAGCATTCTGCCTGTGCATCTTCCAATAAACCACAGGTATATGTCTTTCTGGTATTCCCTGCTTTTAGCCAAGATCCATCTGACATCAGCAGTGATATCCCCCATTCTATGTCATTTTCTGAATCTGGCTTGAATTTTTGGCAGTTCCCTGTCAATGTACTGCTGCAATGGTTTTTGAATTTTCTTCAGCAAAATTTTACTTGTATATAATATTAATGATACCAAAACCAAACCAAACCTATTGCCATTGGGTTGATTCCAGCTAGTGATAGTGTTCCGTAATTTCCACATTCAGTTGGATCACCTTCCTTTGAAAAGGGCACAAATATGGACCTCTTCCAGTCAGTTGGCCAGGTAGCTGTCTTCAAAACTTCTTAGCATAGATGAGTGAGCACCTCCAGTGCTGCATCCATTTGTTCAAACATTTCAATGATGTTCCGTCAATTCCTGGAGCCTTGTTTCTTTCGAAAGCTTCAGTGCAGCTTGGTATTTTTCCTTCAATAGTATAGGTTCTTGATCATGTGATGCCTCTTGAAATGTTTGAACATCAACCAATTCTTTTTGGTACAGTGACTCTGTGTATTCCTTTCATCTTCTTTTGATGTTTCCTGTGTTGTTCAATATTTTGCTCATAGAATCCTTTGAAATTGAAACTCAAGGCTTGGTTTTCTAACTCCAGGTCTTTGTGCATTTCATTATAATACTTGACTTTTTCTTCTTTGAGTTGCCCTTTCAAATCTTCTGTTCAACTCTTTTACTTCATCATTTCTCCCATTTGCTTTAGCTGCTCTACATTTGAGAACAAGACCCAGAGTCTCTTCTGACATCCATTGTGGTCTTTTCTTTCTTTTCTGTTTTTTTAATGACCTTTTGCTTTCTTCAAGGAGTCCTAGTGGCACAGTGGTTAAAGCACTTGCCTGCTAACCAAAAGGTTGGCAGCTGGAACCCACCACCAACTGCTTCATGGGAAAAAGATGTGGCAGTCAGCTTCCATAAAGATTACAATCTTGGAAACCCTATGGGATAGTTCTACTCTGTCTTATAGAGTCATCAAGAGTCAGATTCAACTCAATGGCAGTGAGTTTGGATTTGGGGTTTTGGTTTTGGTTTGTTCATGTATGATATCCTTGATGTCACACCACAACTCATCACATCTTTAGTCATTAGAGTTCAATGGGTCAAATCTATTCTTGAGATGGTCTTCAATTCAGGTGGGATAAACTCAAGGTTGTACTTTGGCTCTTGTGGACCCATTTTAATTTTCTTTAGCTTCAACTTGAACTTTCATCTGAGTAATTGATGGTCTGTTCCGCAGTCAGCCCTGGCCTTGTTCTGACTGATAGTATTGAGCTGCTCCATGATCTCTTTCCATAGATACAGTGTATTTGATTCCTGTGTATTCCATCCAGTGAGAGCCACATGTATAGTCACAATTTATGTTGTTGAAAAAAGCTATTTCCAATTAATAGGCTGGTGGTCTTGCAAAATTCTATCATGCGATCTCTGGTGTCATTTCTATCACCAAGGCCATATTTTCCAACTACTGATCCTGCTTCTTTGTTCCCAACTTCCACATTCCAATCACCAATAATTACCAATGAATCTTGTTTGCATGTTTGATCAATTTCAGACTGCAGAATTTGCAAAAAATCTTAAATTTCTTCATCCTTGGGATTAGTAGTTGGTGCACAAATTTGAATAATAGTTGTATTAGCTGGTCTTCATTGTAGATGTATGGATATTATCCTACCACTGACAGTATTGTACTACAGGTAGATCTTGAAGTGTTCTTTTTGACAAGGAATGCTGTGTCATTCCTCTTCAATTGGTCATTCATGGCATAGTAGACCATATTATTTCCCAAATCAAAATGGCCAATTGCCAGTCCTCAGCTCACTAATGCCTAGGATATCTATCTTCAAGTGTTCCATCTCACTTCTGACAACTTCCAGTTTTCCTAGATTCATACTTCATACATTCCACATTCTGATTATTAATGAATGTTTTTCAGCTCTTTCTTCTCATCTTAAGTCGTGCTACATCAGCAAATAAAGAGCCCAAAACCTTGACTCCATCCACATTATTAAGGTCGACTCTACTTTGAGGAGGCAGTTCTTCCTCTGCCATATTTTCAGTGCCTTTCATCCTGATGGGCTCATCTTCTGGCTCTATATCAGACAATGTTCCACTGCTATTCATAAGGTTTTCACTGGACAATTTTTTAGAAGTCAATCACCAGGTCCTTCTTCCTAGTCTGCCTTAGTTTGGAAGTTCCACTGAAACCTGTCCATCATGTATGACCCTTCTGGTGTTTGAAATACCAGTGGCATAACTTCCAGCATCACAGCAACACACAAGCCACCACAGTACGACATACTGACAGATGAGTGGTGGAAGAAAATTGTAGTCTTTTTAAATTAAGTGGTGAAACCAAGGGAGTGCATTGTACTGGGATTTTTTAGGCCCTGCACATATTTTTGAGCTGAACACTTTTTATTAAACTAATAGGATACAAATAGAAGAATGCATAAATCTTAAATGCACAGTTTGATAAATTATCACGAAGTGAACGAATCTGTGCAACCAACAAACCTCAAATCAGGATACAGAAGTTCAGAAGTACTCAAAAACTCCCTTGTGCCCACTTCTAGTCATTACCATCCAAGGGTAAACACTATCCTGACTACCAACAACATAGATTAGTTTTGTCTGTTGTCAAACTTCATAGAAATGAAAGCATGCATTACATACTTTTTTGTGTCTGGCTTCTTTTGTTCCACATTTTGTCTATGAGAATCAGCCATCTTGTTACTTGTAGTTGTTCTTTGTTCATTCTCATTGTTGAACAGTATTCAATTATAAGAACATCAAAATTTGTTTTTCCATTGTATTATTGATGAACATATGGATCATTTCTAGTTTGACTCTTGCAAATAACAGTTCTACAGATAGTCTTTTCATGCATTTGTACAGATTTCTGTTAGGAATATTCCATAACATGGGATTGCTGCCTCATAGGGCAATTAGTAGATATTGAGAAATAGTGGGGGTACCAATGTATACACCTACTAGGAGTCCCTGTGTAGTGCAAACAGGTAAGCACTTGGCTGATAACTAAAAGACTGGCAGTTTGAGTCCACCCAGAGTCACCTTGGAAGAAAGGCCTGGTGATCTACTTCAAAAAGTAGTTATTAAAAACTCTACAGGGTGGGGGGGGCCAAGATGGCTGACTAGGTAGATGCTACCTCGGAGCCCTGTTGCAACAAAGACTCGGAAAAACAAGTGAATCGATCACATCCATGACAATCTACAAACCCTGAACAACAAACACAGATTTAAAGAGTTGACCTGAGTGACAGAGACGGAGAACGAACAACTACGGGGAAACAGTGACTGTTTTCGGAACCTGGATCCAGCGTCCCAGTCAGGTAACCTTGGCGCCGGGCTTAGGACTGGGCCCAGGGGAGCTGAACACAACATCTTGGGACAGCACAAACACGGGGCGCAGCCCTACCCCCCCTGAACTGACCCCAGGAGGGGGCCCAGCCGGTCCACGGAGGCGGTGCGGCAACGCAGCTGGTGGGACCAGAAGTCCCTGGGAGGCAGCGACTGATTCTGGAGCAAGAGTGCAGCGTCCCAGAAGGGGAATCTTGACACTCGGCTTTGGACTGGCAGCGGAGGATCTGACTGTGGCTTCAGCGGTCCAGACCTTCGGGGACAATCTCCACACAGCCAGCACACATAGGTGACATGCCCCTCAGGAATCTCAGACAAAATAGTCATCCCAAGCAAGATAAGCAACTTCGACTATATTCTGGGGTGCTACTCTCTCCCATTTTTCTAAACCCTCCCCTCCCCTTCCCAGGCAGCTTCATTAACATTGGAATTTCCTGAGCCAGAGGGAGAATGGCTCTGGCTCCGCGGCTTTGCTTTCCCCTTTTTTTTTTTTTTTTTTTTTGGTCTTTTCCTAACCCATTCTTCCGGCCTGAGAGAAGCAACCACAAAAAACACAGGGACCAAAAATCCATCTCTAATTGGACTAAAAACACAAAACCAGCTCCAGCCAAGCATATATGATCCAAATCTCGGGCTTTCATCCTTACAGGGAACAAGGTGGCTGTTATAATGCAAAGGCAGTTCTGATAGGGATCTGACTGCATTTTTCTTAGCAGATTACTGGAAAAACAAGTTTCCCAGGTCTGATATCTCTGCTTATTCAACAGAGCCCTAACTGACCCACAACAGGGAAGTGAGGGCTGAAGCTCCCCCCAGACCACCTAGCCTCTTGCCTTAGAGGTCTAAGGAGGGTGACACCTACCAATCAGTAGAGGTACTTGCACTGGGGGCCTAAGGTACAGCTGCAGAGCCCTCCCACCAAGGTGCTATAGGAATAGAGACACACCTACCTCACTGACTCTTGGGGGAAGCCTGTCAGCATCCTGCCCCCCCCCCGGAGTGTGAACCCCAGCTCCTAATAGAATCTGGTGCACACAACTATCACCACTACTTCTCGAGGTGGATAGGTGTTAGGGTGTAGCACACACTTGATGACCCAAAATCAGATTCTACTCAAGAATAGTGAATAAAAAAAAAAAAAAAGTGAATAGACTCACGCATATATATCTGGCAACAGCCCAAACCAGCTGGTAATAGGTCGTAAGAAAGTCAAGGGCTTCAACAAACAAGACAGCACAATCTAGTAGCCCATCCACGTATATTGAAAGAAAACAAAACAAGATAAGACTCCGTGAGCAATTATAGACTAAATCACTACTATATATATATATATATATTTTTATATCTTAGTGATGGCTCAGAGACAGAAGTTGATATTAAACCACATAAAGAAGCAGACCATGACAGCTTCTACAATGCCCCAAACAAAAGAATCAAAATCTTTCCCAAATGAAGACACAATCCTGGAATTATCAGATACAGAATATAAAAAACTAACTTACAGAATGCTTGAAGACATCAGGGATGACCTCAGAAATGAAATAAGGCAAACTGCAGAAAAAGCCAAGGAACACACTGATAAAACAGTTGAAGAACTCAAAAATATTATTCAAGAACATAGTGGAAAAATTAATAAGTTGCAAGAATCCATAGAGAGACAGCATGCAGAAATCCAAAAGATTAACAATAAAATTACAGAATTAGACAATGCAATAGGAAGTCAGAGGAGCAGACTCGAGCAATTAGAATGCAGAGTGGGAAATCTGGAGGACCAGGGAATTAACACCAACATAGCTGAAAAAAAAAATCAGATAAAAGAATTAAAAAAAATGAAGAAACCCTAAGAATCATGTGGGACTCTATCAAGAAGGATAACTTGCGTGTGATTGGAGTCCCAGAACAGGGAGGGAGGACAGAAAACACAGAGAAAATAGTTGAAGATCTGCTGACAGAAAGCTTCCCTGACATCATGAAAGACGGAAGGATATCTATCCAAGATGCTCATCAAACCCCATTTAAGATTGATCCAAAAAAAAAAACACCAAGACATATTATCATCAAACTTGCCAAAACCAAAGATAAAGAGAAAATTTTAAAAGCAGCCAGGGAGAAAAGAAAGGTCTCCTTCAAGGGAGAATCAATAAGAATAAATTCAGACTACTTAGCAGAAACCATGCAGGCAAGAAGGCAATGGGATGACATATACAGAGCACTGAAGGAGAAAAACTGCCAGCCAAGGATCATATATCCAGCAAAACTCTCTCTGAAATATGAAGGCGAAATTAAGATAATTACAGATAAACACAAGTTTAGAGAATTTGCAAAAACCAAACCAAAGCTACAAGAAATACAAAAGGAAATTGGTCAGAAAACCAATAATATCAGATACCAGCACAACACAAGGACACAGAACAGAACATCCTGATATCAACTCAAACAGGGAAATCACAAAAACAAATTAAGATTAATTAAAAAAAAAAATGCTCAAAACAGGGAATCCTTGAAGTCAGTATGTAAAAGATCACAACAATCAAAAAGAGGGACTAAATACAGGTGGCATAGAACTGCCATATGGAGAGGGATACAAGGCGATATAGGACAATACAAGTTAGGTTTTTACTTAGAAAAATAGGGGTAAATATTAAGGTAACCACAAAGAGGTATAACAACTCCATAACTCAAGATAAAAGCCAAGAAAAACATAACGACTCAGCAAACAAAGTCAAATACTATGAAAATGAGGATATCACAATTTACAAAGAATAACGTCTCAGCACAAAAAAGTAAGTGGAAAAATGAAATTGTCAACAACACACATAAAAAGGCATCAGAATGACAGCACTAAACACTTACTTATCTATAATTACGCTGAATGTAAATGGACTAAATGCACCAATAAAGAGACAGAGAGTCACGGACTGGATTAAGAAACACGATCCTTCTATATGCTGCCTACAAGAGACACACCTTAGACTTAGAGACACAAACAAACTAAAACTCAAAGAATGGAAAAAAATATATCAAGCAAACAATAAGCAAAAAAGAAGAGGAGTAGCAATATTAATTTCTGACAAAATAGACTAAACTTAAATCCACCACAAAGGATAAAGAAGGACACTATATAATGATAAAAGGGACAATTGATCAGGAAGACATAACCATATTAAATATTTATGCACCCAATGACAGGGCTGCAAGATACATAAATCAAATTTTAACAGAACTGAAAAGTGAGATAGACACCTCCACAATTATAGTAGGAGACTTCAACACACCACTTTCAGAGAAGGACAAGACATCCAGTAAGAGGCTCAATAGAGACACGGAAGATCTAATTACAACAATCAACCAACTTGACCTCATTGACTTATACAGAACTCTCCACCCAACTGCTGCAAAATATACTTTTTTTTCTAGTGCACATGGAACATTCCCTAGAATAGACCACATATTAGGTCATAAGACAAACCTTTGCAGAATCCAAAACATCAAAATATTACAAAGCATCTTCTCAGACCACAAGGCAATAAAACTAGAAATCAATAACAGAAAAACTAGGGAAAAGAAATCAAATACTTGGAAAATGAACAATACCCTCCTGAAAAAAGACTGGGTTATAGAAGACATTAAGGAGGGAATAAGGAAATTCATAGAATGCAACGAGAATGAAAATACTTCCTATCAAAATCTCTGGGACATAGCAAAAGCAGTGCTCAGAGGCCAATTTATATCGATAAATGCACACATACAAAAAGAAGAAAGAGCCAAAATCAGAGAACTGTCCCAACAACTTGAACAAATAGAAAGTGAGCAACAAAAGAATCCATCAGGCACCAGAAGAAAACAAATAATAAAAATTAGAGCTGAACTAAATGAATTAGAGAACAGAAAAACAATTGAAAGAATTAACAAAGCCAAAAGCTGGTTCTTTGAAAAAAATAACAAAATTGATAAGCCATTGGCTAGGCTGACTAAAGAAATACAGGAAAGGAAACAAATAACCTGAATAAGAAACGAGATGGGCCACATCACAACAGACCCAACTGAAATTAAAAGAATCATATCAGATTATTACGAAAAATTGTACTCTAACAAATTTGCAAACCTAGAAGAAATGGATGAATTCCTGGGAAAACACTACCTACCTAAACTAACACAATCAGAAGTAGAACAACTAAATAGACCCATAATAAAAAAAGAGATTGAAACGGTAATCAAAAAACTCCCAACGAAAAAAAACCCTGGCCCGGATGGCTATACTGCAGAGTTCTACCAAACTTTCAGAGAAGAAATAACACCACTACTACTAAAGGTATTTCAAAGCATAGAAAATGACGGAATACTACCCAACTCATTCTATGAAGCCGCCATCTCCCTGATACCAAAACCAGGTAAAGACATCACAAAAAAAGAAAATTACAGACCTATATCCCTCATGAACATAGATGCAAAAATCCTCAACAAAATTGTAGCCAATAGAATTCAACAACATATCAAAAAAAAATTCACCATGACCAAGTGGGATTTATACCAGGTATGCAAGTCTGGTTTAATATTAGAAAAACCATTAATGTAATCCACCATATAAATAAAACAAAAGACAAAAACCACATGATCTTATCAATTGATGCAGAAAAGACATTTGACAAAGTCCAAACCCATTTATGATAAAAACTCTTACCAAAATAGGAATTGAAGGAAAATTCCTCAACATAATAAAGGGCATCTACGCAAAGCCATCAGCCAACATCACTCTAAATGGAGAGAACCTGAAAGCATTTCCCTTGAGAACGGGAACCAGACAAGGATGCCCTTTATCACCGCTCTTATTCAACATTGTGCTAGAAGTCCTAGCCAGAGCAATTAGGCTAGACAAAGAAATAAAGGGCTTCCGGATTGGCAATGAAGAAGTAAAAGTGTCTGTATTTGCAGATGACGTGATCTTATACACAGAAAACCCCAAGGAATCCTCCAAAAACTACTGAAACTAATAGAAGAGTTTGGCAGAGTCTCAGGTTAGAAGATAAACATACAAAAATCACTTGGATTCCTCTACATCAACAAAAAGAATATCGAAGAGGAAATAACCAAATCAATACCATTCACAGTAGCCCCCAAGAAGATAAAATGCTTAGGAATAAATCTTACCAAGGATGTAAAAGACCTATACAAAGAAAACTACAAAGCTCTACCACAAGAAATTAAAAAGGACATACTTAAGTGGAAAAACATACCTTGCTTATGGATAGGAAGACTTAACATAGTAAAAATGTCTATTCTACCAAAAGCCATCGATACATACAATGCACTTCCGATCCAAATTCCAATGTCATTTTTTAAGGTGATAGAGAAACAAATCACCAACTTCATATGGAAGGGAAAAAAGCCTCGGATAAGCAAAGCATTACTGAAAAAGAAGAAGAAAGTGGGAGGCCTCACTCTACCTGATTTCAGAACCTATTATACAGCCACAGTAGTCAAAACAACCTGGTACTGGTACAACAACAGGCACATAGACCAGTGGAACAGAATTGAGAACCCAGATATAAATCCATCCACGTATGAGCAGCTGATATTTGACAAAGGCCCAGTGTCAGTTAATTGGGGAAAAGATAGTCTTTTTAACAAATGGTGCTGGCATAACTGGATATCCATTTGCAAAAAAATGAAACAGGACCCGTACTTCACACCATGCACAAAAACTAACTCCAAGTGGATCAAAGACCTAAACATAAAGACTAAAATGATAAAGATCATGGAAGGAAAAATAGGGACCACATTAGGAGCCCTAATACAAGGCATAAACAGAATACAAAACATTACCAAAAATGATGAAGAGAAACCCGATAACTGGGAGCTCCTAAAAATCAAACACCTATGCTCATCTAAAGACTTCACCAAAAGAGTAAAAAGACCACCTACAGACTGGGAAAGAATTTTCAGCTATGACATCTCCGACCAGAGCCTGATCTCTAAAATCTACATGATTCTGTCAAAACTCAACCACAAAAAGACAAACAACCCAATCAAGAAGTGGGCAAAGGATATGAACACACATTTCACTAAAGAAGATATTCAGGCAGCCAACAGATACATGAGAAAATGCTCTCGATCATTAGCCATTAGAGAAATGCAAATTAAAACTACGATGAGATTCCATTTCACTCCAACAAGGCCGGCATTAATCCAAAAAACACAAAATAATAAATGTTGGAGAGGCTGTGGAGAGATTGGAACTCTTATACACTGCTGGTGGGAATGTAAAATGGTACAACCACTTTGGAAATCTATCTGGCGTTATCTTAAACAGTTAGAAATAGAACTACCATACAACCCAGAAATCCCACTCCTCGGAATATACCCTAGAGAAATAAGAGCCTTCACACAAACAGATATATGCACACCCATGTTTATTGCAGCTCTGTTTACAATAGCAAAAAGCTGGAAGCAACCAAGGTGTCCATCAACGGATGAATGGTTAAATAAATTGTTGTATATTCACACAATGGAATACTCCGCATCGGTAAAGAACAGTGACGAATCTCTGAAACATTTCATAACATGGAGGAACCTGGAAGGCATTATGCTGAGTGAAATTAGTCAGAGGCAAAAGGACAAATATTGTATATGACCACTATTATAAGATCTTGAGAAATAGTATAAACTGAGAAGAACACATACTTTTGTGGTTACGAGGCGGGGAGGGAGGGAGGGTGGGAGAGGGTTTTTTACTGATTAGTTAGTAGATAAGAACTGCTTTAGGTGAAGGGAAGGACAATACTCAATACATGGAAGGTCAGCTCAACTGGACTGGACCAAAAGCAAAGAAGTTTCCGGGATAAACTGAATGCTTCAAAGGTCAGCGGAACAAGGGCGGGGGTTTGGGGACCATGGTTTAAGGGGACTTCTAAATCAATTGGCAAAATAATTCTATTATGAAAACATTCTGCATCCCACTTTGAAATGTGGCATCTGGGGTCTTAAATGCTAACAAGCGGCCATCTAAGATGCATCAATTGGTCTCAACCCACCTGGATCAAAGGAGAATGAAGAACACCAAGGTCACACGATAACTATGAGCCCAAGAGACAGAAGGGCCACATGAACCAGAGACCTACATCATCCTGAGACCAGAAGAACTAGTTGGTGCCTGGCCACAACTGATGACTGCCCTGACAGAGAGCACAATAGAGAACCCCTGAGGGAGCAGGAGATCAGTGGGATGCAGACTCCAAATTCTCATAAAAAGACCATACTTAACGGTCTGACTGAGACTAGAGGAATCCCGGCGGTCATGGTCCCCAAACCTTATATTGGCCCAGGACAGGAACCATCCCCGAAGACAACTCATCAGACATGAAAGGGACTGGACAGTGGGTAGAAGAGAGATGCTGATGAAGAGGGAGCTATTTGTATCAGGTGGACACTTGAGACTGTGTTGGCATCGCCTGTCTGGAGGGGGGATGGGAAGATAGAGAGAGTTGGAAGGTGGCAAAATTGTCACGAAAGGAGAGAGTGGAAGGGCTGACTCATTGGGGGAGAGCAAGTGGGAGTGCAGAGTAAGGTGTATATAAACTTATATGTGACAGTCTGACTTGATTTGTAAACGTTCACTTGAAGCTCAATAAAAGTTAATAAAAAAAAAACTCTATATAACACAGCTCTACTCTGACACACATGGGGTCAGCACAAGTTGGAATTGACTCAAGAGCAGTTGGTTTTGTTTCTGTTTTTTTTGTTTTGTTTTGTTTTTTGACAGCTTCACCAATACTTGCTATTGCTAGTCTCTTCATCTGAGCCATTCTGGTGGGTGTCCTACAAATATTTTATATCTATTAAAAACTTAATAAAATTTCCTTAATGCACAGAATTTTTTAAGTAAAGGTTATTGGGATTTAAGAATTTCCTTTGAATTGAACTTTTGTATCATGAAAACATAAACTTTTACTGCCTGGTATATTATGTGAAGAATTTATGAATTCATTAACAGACAGGCATCAGTACAAACACAGATACTGACAGAGGCTAGAGAGGCAGCTTAGCATAGTAGTTAAGAGCTGAGGCTCTGAACACAGACAGTCCAGATTCAAACACTGAATTCCCCACTTACTAGCTGTGTGCTCTTGGGAAAGTTACTTAAATATCTTTGTCTTAGATTCCCCATCTATAAAATGGCAATAACAATAGAATATATTTCATAAGGTTGTTGTGAGAATTAAATAAGTTATCTGAAACATTAAGAACATTGAGGAATGCAGTAAGCAGAGAATAGGTATTAGCTGCTAATATTATTGTACCAAAACCTACATGAGCTCATTCACATGTATATACATTTTTCCACAGCCATTACCTGAACTTGTGTGAATTAGATGAAATTAACCTTACTTCTCCTCCCCTAGTCCAGCTACACACCTAATAAACACATCCTAGGTTAAAAAAAGAAAAAAATAGAGTAATGTAAGCTCGATTATTCCCGTACTCTACTAAGATTTGCCTAGATTCCTTAGAAAATTAAAAAAAAAAAAATCATAGAACACATTAGACTCAACTTGTCCAAACTCCTAAGTTTCAAATAAGGTTACTGAAGCCTAGAGATGTTAATAAATGCCTTGTGCAAGATCACACATCTAATTAGTAGCAAATATGAAGCCTAGTGACCCTCCAACCTGACACTCTTATCCTTCCAGGAAGGCCTCTCCATCTATAGCAAGATTTTAAGATGCTTTATCAGTCAGGGTTCATAGACGAGAGTCTGAATAATGAAATCATTAAAAAATGCTTTGGAAGGGAGTAGGAAAAGGTAATTTTAATCAATAAATGTACACACATCGTATCATCAAAACCCAAAATTATCTATTTCAAGATATGTCATTTGTAGATGATTTATATAGTACACAAAGACAAATTTATATCATTCTATTGAATTAATAAATTACTGTGGAAATAAATCATGTTTCTTAACAAACTTAGATCTGTAGAAATACTGTAAAACTTGCAAAACTTCTATTTTCCAAGGGATAAGTTCAATTCTGAGAAATAACACTATCATAATTCCACACCTCTTTTCAGTTATTTGTATTTACTTTTACTGTGATCTCAAGTGAATCAGATTAAACATAAAGATCATTGATTTTTATGCCTTTGGGCTTAATGGAAGATACTTATATTGCAAAATTCTTTGTTTTATGGAGTTAAATTAAGTTTGCATAAATGGAATCACAGTATTAGCAAAAGTCAAAGATCTTACTGTAGTTCAAAGAATATTTGTTTGAAATTGAATAGACTACGAATCAATTAATAAGTATGCAGTTTATTGAGACAACTTTGTCTTCATCCCTGAAGCATAAGTCATAAACAAATATAAGACAAAGCTGTCCACAGGAAAAAAAAAGACTTCATTAAAATAACAAGTTCCAGGGTCTTATCCCTGTCATCACTGCCCTGGTTCAATGTTCTCCATCCTCCGTACCCATAGCTGTTATCATCTGACTCAATCTATGTACTCATGAAATTTACTGAGATCAAATATGATTCCTTCCATATCTCAAATGGGATGACAATGAACTCCTTGCTCCCATCTTATCCATTAGCAAAGATGCTAGTTTTTGAGGAAATACTCATGAGATGACATGGGTTTGGCACATGAAAAAAAAATGGTAATCATTTAATAAATAATTGCCGAAAGAACAACTAGATGAACAATGACGTGATTACACCACTGATAAAGTCTTTTTTACCAGAACATTTTATTACAAAACTTTTTAAACCTACAGAAAATTTAAAAGGATTGCATAATATTCACTTACTACCTAACCCGTTGCCATTGAGTTCTCTGAGTTCATAGCGACTGTATAGGACAGAGTAGAACTGCTCCATAGGATTTCCTAAGCTGTAATCTTTATGGAAGCAGGCTGCCACATCTTTCTTCCACGGAGAGGCTGGTGATTCAAATCACTGACTTTTCAGTTAGGAACCAAGTGCTGAACCATTGTGCCACCAGGGCTCCTTACTTCTACCTAAAAACCAAAAAAACCAAACTTGGTGCTGTGGAATCGACTTCAACTCATAGCAACCCTATAGGACAGAGTAGAAAAGTTCCACGTAGGGTTTCCAAGGAGCGCCTGGTGGATTCCATTAAACTTTCAGTTAGTAGAACTCTCAACCACTACATCACCAGGGTTTCCACTTACCACCAGACTCTATAACTCTAACCACCCTAAAAAAAAAATTAAAAAAAAAAAAAGCAAACCCATTGCTGTCAAGTCAATTCCAACCCATAGTGACCCTATAGGACAGAGTAGAATTGCCCATGGGGTTTCCGAGGAGCAGCTGGGGGCCTTTTGGTTAGCAGCATAGTGCTTAACCACTGCACCACCAGACCTCTTTATCCGACCATCAATCCAACTTATTTTTTGGATGCTTTTCAAAATTGTATATACCAGCACCCATCATCCCAAAACACTTCAGCATGATTTTTTTTTAAGTAAAATTTTATATTCTGTCAAATCCACAAATTTTAAGTGTATCATTTGAGAAGTTGTGAGAAATATAACCCAAGCCACTATCTATCACCCCAGTAAGTTCCCTCATGCTCCTTTCTAGTTAGTTTCTACACCGTATGCACAGAGGCAACCACTACTCTGATTTTTTTCTCCATAGATCAGCTTCACACTTGCGTAAGGCTTCTTTTACTCAGGACAATGCTGTTTTATGTATTAGAAGTAAATGTCTTCTCATTGCTGAGTAGTACTTCATTGTATTTGTATAATAAATAGTTTGTTTATCCATTCTCCTGTTGATGGATATTAATAACCTTAAACTATTCTTTCACATTCTTTTACAAGTCTTTTTGTGGATATATGCTTTTATTTTCTTTGGGCAAATAGCCAGGATCAAAATTTCTGGGTCTTAAGTAAACGTATGTTTTTAAAAAACCCATTGCCATCAAGTTGATTCCTACTCCTGGCAACTCTATAGGATAAAGTAGAACTGCCCTGTCAGATTTCCAAGGAGCAGCTGGTGGATTCGACTTTTGGTTAGCAGCCAAATGCTCAACCAAACAAACAAAAAAAAAACTGCCAGACCTTTTTCGAAAGTGTTGGCACCAGTTGACATTCACACTAACCATGTCTGAGTGCTCTGGCTGCTTCATGTCCTTGCCAACATGGTGTTGTCACAGTCTATTTTTAAAATTGAACTAAATATATTACAGCTTTTTTTAAATATGATTCATGATACCATTATTTTCCTAGATAGCTTCATGAGATATTTAATAGGGTTAACATGGCTTTGTATTAAGATAAAACTGTGGTAACCATATGCAGTAGGTTTACTAAGTATTAAAATATTTGACAATAAGTAAGGAAGTCCGAAGAAGAATTGATGCCTTTGAATTGAGGTGTTGGTGAAGAATATTAAATACACCATGGACTGTCAAAACAACGGACAAATCTGTCTTGGAAGAAGTAGGACCAGAACGCTTCTTAGAGGCAAGGATGGCGAGACTGTGTCTCACATACTTTGGACATCTTATCAGGAGGACTCAGCCCCTGGAGAAAGACATTATGCTTGGTAGAGGGTCAGCAAAAAAGAGGAAGACCTTCAACAAGATGGGCTGACACAGTGGCTGCGACAATGGGTTTAAGCATAACAACGTTTGTGACAATGGCACAGGGTAGGGCAATGTTTCATTGTGTTGTACATGGGGTCACTACGAGTCAGAGCTGACTCGGCAGCACCTAACAACAACAACGACAACAACAAAACATTTGTTACTGGTTCATGTAAGCATGAATTGCAAAATTTTGCTGAATCTAATAGACATTCCACTCTCAACTGTAGCTGCTTGAAGGCTGGGACTTTCTTATTATTTCCTGACATCCCTAACATCTCCATAAATGTTGGCTGAATTTATTCCAGTGATTATATAGAAATTATATCTGGATTAAACATAGGTATAAAGTTCCATGACAGAAGAAACTAAGCCTTCTTGTCCACCTTGATGGTTAAGATTGTGTATTAACTTGTCTGGGCCATGATCCTCAGTGGTTTGACAGTTATGTACTAAGGTAATTTGGCAGTTATGTAATGATGTAGTCATCCTCCAGGATGTGACCTGATGTGTTCAGCCTAGCAGTTATAAGAGGAGTTTCCTCAGCAGTGTGGCCTGCATTCGATATATATATATAGACTTTCTGGTAAAGCTCACTTGCTTGCTCTGAATCCTGCATTCAACTCATCATCACCTGATCTTCAGTTCTTGGGACTTGAGCCAGCAGCCTTACCTGCCAGTCTTGGGTTCATCAGCCCTGCAGCTACATGAGTCAGGAGAAGCCTCTAGCCTGAAGTCTGACCCATGTACTTGGGACTTGCCAACCTCTACACCTGCCTGAGCCATTTCCTTGAGATAAATTTCTCTTTCTCTCTCTCTCTCTTTACATATAAATACAGACATATAGATGCTTCACTGGTTTTGCCTCTTTAGAGAGCCCAGCCTAAGACATCCACTATTGGAGCTCCAGTGCTTACAATACTGCCTAGAACACAGGAAGCACTCAATTTAAACATTTTTGTGATGAATAAATGATTTTCTGGTAAATAACCCTATTCATTCTTCCTATGACTCTTATTCTTTGTCTTATCCCTATCTTTATCTAGAAAAATGCTGACTGTTTCTCAGGGCTGCTTTGAAGATTGAGATATATATCTAAAAGCATCAAACATAGTCTCAGGAAGATAGAACACACTTGCTAAGTATTTTCTTGAGCTGCTTTTAGAACAGTGTAAGTACTAGTATGAAATCTAACTCAGTTTCCCTTCTTCTCTTCCTATGTAAATTTTACTTCAAAAACCCCATCCAAAATCATAGCTTCAATTCTTACCTCTATATTTAACATTTCCCATAAACTCTAGTTCTATGTTCCCAAAGGACTGCTGACTTCCAAATCTGATGGGAAAATTCACTATGTCTTCAAACTTAATGTATCTAAAACCCATAATGGAACCACTTCACATCTAAGTAGTGCCCAAACTTCTTTAACTCCTTGTTAGAGACATTCACTTGTCTAATCCAGTGAACTCTCCCTATAGGGCATACATATTACTTCCTTTCACTCTGCCATTCCAAGTGCCAGTACACTAATTGAGATCATTATCTACTTTGGGAACATACAATTTGAATGGTATTCTAACAAAGTCCCTTGTCTCCAGTCTCTCCCTGTCTCTAATCCATTTTATATTTTGCCACAATTAATCTCCTTGAAGCATTGCTAAGTTCATTTTACTTACCCCTCAAAAACCTCCTATGACCCCTCATTACCTGATGAATAAAATCAGATTGCTTCATCCAGCATTCAAATTCTTCTTCCTCTAACCCCACGCAAATCTTTCAATCTCATTTCCCATTACTTTCTTAAGCAATATCAGAAGCTATTGCCCATGAATGAACTATCACTTCATAACTACTCTCTCTGGCCTTTCTGCTTGGATTGCATCTTCCCTCATCTCAGGTCCAAGTTTTATCTCCTGTCCTTGTTTTATCTTCCATGTCCCACCAGGTGAACAGTGTTCAGCTACCCTGACCTAAGTAGTAATTTACTTGTACTTATATTATGGAAATTATCCCTTCCTATGTTATGTTTAAAAAAAAAAAAAAAGATTTTTCTTTTTTTTTATGTTATGTTAGAAATTTCTATGCCATTTATTAAATGGTAAGGTTCGCTGGCACAATGAACTGACTATGTGCTTTAGAGTCAGGCCAACACAGATTCAAATCCCAGCCCAACTACTCATTAGCTAGATGACCTTAGACAAGGTAGTTCATCTTAGGTCTATTATGTGCAAATGCAGGGATAAAATTTACCTTATCTGTTATTGTAAAGATTAATCGTGCGCATAAACTGCCTATTAAACAGTGGAAACTTGAGTGGCAACAGATACATTTTCCATGCTTCATATATGCCAACAAATTTCACATATTAATCTCAGTGTGCACAACAATTCTGTAAAATAGATTTAATTCCATTTTGCACTTGAAGAAGTTGAGAATCATATCACACATATAGTAAGTAACAGACCATGGGTTCTTTAACCATGTTTATGTTCCTCACAGCACCATGTCATGTGCATAATAGGTGCTCAGTTAACAAAAAGTAGTGAGCAAATAATTCAAATTGTTTAGAAAAAAACAAACAAAAACTACTGAATTCTGATCAAAACGAAATAAGAAAGTAACTGTACTAATAAGTCAATAAGAGTTAATGTTTTAAGCTACACTTTCTTTTGACGTGGGGAAAAAAAATCAGGGCATATATTTAAAAGTGATTCTAAATTGGGAAGTGAAGAAATGAGACAGAATATACCAAAATAACATTCTGCTACAGACAAAGAAAACTTAATATATCTTAGGTAAAATAATCTAAAACACCTGGAAGGCAGTAATGACAAAAAAGACCTGGAGAAAAGGACAAATAATAGATGATATATGGGCTTGCACTATGATACAGAAACAAAATGAAACAAAAAAAGTTAATGTAATTTTGTTGTAAGCTCAGAGGAATCATGATACTGAACAGAATTTGACCTGGAAAGCTCTGGTCAGTTCTGGATATCACAGCGTGTAATAGTTGTAAAACACTGGAGGCAGTTCCAAGGAAACCAATAAAGGTAAGCCCAAGGACAGCTGGGTGTGGGCTGAATCTACACAACGCTTCTATGCACAAGTGAACTGTAAAATTCAGTCCCAACCATTTATTTCCATTAACACAGCAGCAAAGAACAGATCGGCTTGAAGAATTTTGAACAATTTTGCGAACGTCTACATTTGTGCTTGTAAACTTATTAAATCTATGAAAAATCAGTATATAGTCTCTTTTCAGGATTTAAAACCTAAAGGAAATGGACCACTTTCCAGTTTTCTCTAGATATAAGACAAGTAAACCTAGAAAGATTGTGTTTCTCATGAAAGTTTAACCTGCTATGGGAGTGGGGCAATCAGGAAAAATTAACCTTAACAAAGAGGGAATGATGTCCTTGCCAAAGACAGAAACAAAGGCCTAATGGTTAAGAGACTAGTTGCCTGGGTTCAAATCCCAGCTCCACTAAGTACTTAGCTATGTTAGCCTTTGGACAATTACTCAACCTTACTGAACCTCAGTTCACTCAAGTGCAGCTAATAATAGCATTTGCCACAGAGGGGTACAATAAAGATTAAATTAACTAATATAGCTAGTGCACTTAGAACAATATCAAAGACACAATTAGCATTCCATAAGTATTCCAAAACCAGGACTTCAAACCAGTTCCTTCCACTTTGATCCCCTGCAGAGAATTTGGATTTCCACCCCAGATGTACTGAATCAGAATCTACATTTTAACAAGATCACCTAAGGATCTATAAGAATCACCTGAGAATCTTTTAAAATGTAAATTCTTATTCAGTACACCTGGGGTGGAAAGGTAAATTCTTAGCAGAGGGTAGAATCAGAATGAACCAGTTGGAACCCTGCCCAAAATCCACTGCCATGTTTTTCTCCCATGGAGCAGCTGGTGAGTTTGAACCACTGACCTTTTGGTTAGCAGCATTAACCACACTGCCACCAGGGGTCCTCCCATGAGTAATTAGTTATTATATTTTTTTCAAAGAGTAGGCTTTAAATCAAATGATAAATGTAGTAAAGATTAAAGAAAATGGCCAGAATATATAGTCAGAAATGCTGGGTTCAAGTTGGAGTTGAAGGACTTATATGATATATTGTTGTTGTTGTGTGCCTTGGAGTCAGTTCTGACTCCTAGGGATGCTATATGACAGAGTAGAACTGGTCCATAGGGTTTCCTAGGCTGTCATCTTTCTGGGAAGAGATAGCCAGGTCTTTTCTTCAGTGGAGTCACTAGTGAGTTTGAACCTCTGCAAGGACTCAACTGTTGTACCACCAGGGCTCCTTTATAGGAGACTTGTGAAATAATCTCCTTGCTCCTCTGTGCCTTAGTTTCCTCAAACGTCTTAATATTTCTTTTCTTATATCAAATGAATTTTATTATGGTTAACTTTCCATAAAAAGGGAAGTCTTTAAAAAAGGTGATATAAATGTTATTTTCTTATTATTATCAGCACCTATCAGAGTGTTCTTATTGTTGTTAAGTGCTGTCAAGTTGAATCTGACTCGTAATGACCCTATGTATAACAGAAGGAGACAATCTAGGTCCTGTGCCGCTGTCACAATCATTGCTATGTTTTAAGATGATTCTTGCAGCCACTATGTCAATTTATCTAGTTGAGGGTCTTCCTTTTTTTCACTGACCCTCTGCTTTACCAAGCATGATGTCCTTCTCCAGGGACCAATCCTTTCTGATGGCATGTCCATGGTACATGAGGTAAAGTCTCACCATTCTCACTCCTAAGGAGCATTCTGGCTGTATTTCTTCCAAGACAGATTTGTTCGTTCTTCCGGCAGTCGATGGTATATTCAATATTCTACACCAAAACCATAACTCAAAGGCACCAATTCTTCTTCAGCCATCTTTAATCATTGTCTAGCTAATCACATGCGCATGAGGTGACTCAAAATACCTTGGCTTGTATCAGGTGCACTTGAGTCCTCAAGTTGACATCATTGCTTTTTAATAGTTTCAGAGAGGTCTTCTGCAGCAGATTCACTCAATGCAATGTGTCATTTGATTTCTTAAATGCTACTTCTATGGCTTGGATTGTGGATACAAGTAAAATGAAATCCTTGACAACATCAATATTTTCTCTCTTTATCATCATGTTGCTTATCAGTCCAGTTGTGAGGATGTTTGTTTTCTTTATGCTGAGGTGTAATACATACTGAAGGCTGAAGAGTCTTTGATCTTCATCAGTAAGTGCTTCAAGTCCTCTTCACTTCCAGCAAGCAAGGTTGTGTCATCTGCGTATTGCAGGTTGTTAATGAGCCTTCTTCTAAACCTGATGGCCCATTCTTGTTCATATAATCCAGCTTCTCAGATTACTTCCTCAGCATACAGATTGAATAAGTATGGTGAAATGATACAACCCTGACACATACCTTTCTTGATTTTATTTTTTTTAATTGTGCTTTAGCTGAAAGTTTACAGAGCAAATTGTTTCTCATTAAATAATTAATATACATATTATTTTGTGACATTGGTTGTCAAATACCACAAAGTGTCAACACTCTCCCCTTCTTGAACTTGGGCCCCCCATTTCCATTCATCAAGCTTTCCTGCCCCCTCTTGCCTTCTCATCCTTGCCCCTGGCCTGGTATGCCCATTTATTCTCCTATACATGGTTGAAATATGCATATTATTGTTTGTTTTACACGCCTGTCTAATCTTTGGCTGAAGGGTGAGCCTCAGGAGTGACTCCAGTACTGAATTAAAAGAGTGTTCAGGGGCCATACCCTCAGGGTTTCTCCACTCTTTGTCAGACCAATAAGTCTGGTCTTTTGTGTGTGCGTGTGCGTGTGTGAGTTTGAATTTTGTTTGACATTTTTCTCCACCTCCATCCTGGACCCCCTATTGTGATCCCTGTCAGAGCAATCAGTGGTGGTAGCTAGGCATCATTTAGTTGTGCTGAACTCAGTCTGGTGGAGGCTGTGGTAGTTGGGGTCCATTGGTCTTTTGGGCTAATGTGTTCCTTGTGTCTTTGATTTTCTTCGTTCTCCCTTGCTCCAGATGAGCTGGGACCACTGGAATATCTTAGATGGCTGCACACAAGCTTATAAGACCACAGACACTACTCATCAAAGTACGATGTAGAACATTTTCCTTATAAATTATGTATGTTATGCCAATTGAGATAGATGTCCCCTGAAACCATGGTCCCCAGCCCTCAGCCCAAATGGGAGTTTGGATATGAATATGAAGTCTTAACAATTTTTAAAGAATAGGTACCATATAGATCATGTTTACTGACTAAAATGTTATTAAATTAGAAGTCAATAGCCAATACTCAAACAAAAAAGAAACTGCCATATATTTGGGAATTAATTAAAAACTTCGAAATTAGCTAGGTGGTACAGTTAATGCTTGTCCACTAACTGAAAGGTTGGAGTTTCAAGTCCACCCAGAGGTGCTTCAGATGAAAGGCCTGGCAATCTACTTTCAAAAAGTCAGCCTATTGAAGCAGGGTTCTACTCTGACCCATATGTGTTTGCCATTAATCAGAATCGACTCAATGGCTTTTTTTTTTTTTTTTAAGTAATTAAGGGATCAGTAAGAATCCTGAATAAATACTAAAAGTATATTTTAATCTTCCATATTGCCCAGTTCCAGACTGTTGATAAAGTTGCTGGGAAACACTTTCATACTCTGATGATGGTAGTAGAAAACGGCACCCCCATGTAGGGCAATTTGATAATACTTAACAAAATTGATATGTATTTACCCCTTGACCCCATAATCTCATTTCTGTGAACTTCTTTTATAAATATTCCCATGTACAAAGTAACATATGTGCAAGTTTATTCATTAAAACAGTAGTTACCTAACAAAGGATAAAAAATAACACATGTCCCTCAAAAAAGAACTGGTGAAACAAGTCATGGTTCCTCCTCAAAATGTAATATTATGCAGTTATAATCAGAATGAAGAACTTTCTATGGAACTGTCTGTAGGTAGGGTACAGGTGTTCAGGACATTGCTAAGCAGAAAAAAAGCAAGGCGCAGAAAGTGTACAGCACATGTTTCCTTTGGTTTAAGAAAAAGGGAAATGAAAAATACGTTCATATCTGCTCGTGCTCGCATAAACACTGGAAGAATGCACAAGAACGGAATAAAAGTCATCACCTGAAGTGGGGAAACCCTGGTGGCATAGTGGTTAAGAGTTTGGCTGCTAACTAAAAGGTCGGCAGTTTGGATCCACCAGGTATTCTTTGGAAACCCTATGGAGCACTTCTACTCTGTCCTAAAGGGTCCCTATGAGTTGGAATTGACTCAACGGCAATGGTTTTGGTTTGAACAGGTATGGAAAGTGAGGTAATAGAGCAGATAAGCAAAAGTAAGCACAAGAATCTTCTATCTGTATCTTCTTCCATAGTTTCAATTTTTAAATCTCGTATATATATTAAAAAAAAAACCTATTCAAAATTAAATAAAATAATAAAAATTTTAAAAGAAAATACAATACAAAAACATGTGGAATCAATGTAAGTAGACCCTAGTAGGAAATTTAAAGCCTAAAGTGCATATATCAGAAAAGATAGAAGGCTAAAAATTTATAATCTATGTATCTAACTTTAAAAGATAGAAAAAGAGGAAATCAGAGACAACATGGCACTATAGACAAAAGAAAAAGAAAGATGAACAAATTAATGATCTAAGTATTTAACTTAAATTTTTCAAAAATAAAACCAAAAAAGTAGAAGGAATGTGAAAATAAAAATAAGAATAGAATCAGTTCATTTTTTTTTTAACTGAAAATAAAATAGAAAAGGGTGAGCGAACACAAAATTTATAACCTCTGGGAAAGAATGATGATCAAGGAGAAGAGAGAGAGAGAGAGAGAGAAAGCAAGAAGAAAAGAATTAGAAAAGTAAAAATAAATAAATCTGGAGAAATTGCAGCTCAGAATCTAAGGGTGTTTAAGGAACTCACCTTGGGTTATATATTCAATAAGGTTTGATGCTAGGCCTCTGACTCAGGTTTGTTGACTCAAAACCAGTGTTTCATTTACCCTTCCATGTATTTCTTCTTCATACAATCAATTTTTGGTTTAACTTGTTGTCTGCCATTGGCCTGGATACGGAAAAGGCAAAAGTAAGAATTTGGTTTTCTTCTCTCAGGTTGCTCCTCATTCTTTGTACATATTTTTTTTTCCCCCACTTTTTCTTGGCAAGGAATGTGGTGCTGTGATGCTGTGAGAGCCATACATACTAAGACTCCAACAGCTGCCTGGTCCTTCTCTGGAGTTCAAAGTTCTCAAGTCCAAACTGGGAAGTAAAGGATATCTTTATTAACATAAACATATTCTTAAATAACTTGGAATCTGTTCCCTGCATTCCTGTGCTTGCCTTTGCAGTAACTCATATGCTGCTGGCACTCACTCTGAAAACTCCCCAGCCGTGGGTCAGCCGTCAGGCCTCTGCATCTACCATGTTTTCACACATCCGTGGTATTTACCTTGGTACTCTATAAATCTCCTTCCACTCTAACATTCTGTGATTCCATGATTACAGGAATACAAGAAATCACTGAAGGATAAATTTTCAGAGATCTAGATTGCAGTTAAATCTTTGTGCCTGATTAGGTTTACCACTCAGCAAATGGGGATGAGACTCTCAAAAACTAATGAAGATTGCTAAGCTGAATATTTACTGTGACCTAGATGCTCACATATTCTCTTCATATATTCTCCTGCATCTACAAATTTAAAAATAAAGCATTAAAAAACAAACAAACCAGTTGCCCTCAAATTGATTCCAACTCATGGCAACCCCAGGTGTTTCAGAGTAGTACTGTGTTCCCTAGGGTTTTCATGGCTATGATCTTAAAGAAGCAGATTGCCAGACCTTTCTTCTGATGAACTCCTGGGGGGGTTGGAACCACCAACCTTGTAGTTCGTAGCACAGAGCTTAACCATGTGCACCACCCAGGGACTTCCCTCCAAGGGAAGTGAGGCCAAAACAATGATCGATAAACCCACATACTGTCATGACTTCAAGTTTTATGTATACATTCCAGCCTAACTTTGGGGAGTAGAATTGCCTAGAGCTTATTCAACAAAAAATTATGATACATTTATCCCAACTTTCCAACTAGGTCCACCGTCAACTTTCTTTTTAATATTTTTTCTCTTCTTGATTACACATTCTTTCTAAAGAAGAAATCAGTCACCTAAAAACTTTAGTTGAAGGATTGAATTAGTGGTCTCAATTCTTCTCTCTCCTGGCATAGTAATACATATCCATACCTATGACATAGCAGGCAGCGTGTACCTACCTCACTATCCTTTGATTTGGACTTGGATGTGTGACTTACTTGGCCAATGGTATATTAGCAGATATCCGAAAGGGTCTTGCCCTTTTGTGTTCCTGTGTTTGACCATGAGAAAAACATGACTCAGGAAGCTGCTGATCCATAAAACAAATCTGGACCTAACCCTCAATTTAAAACCAAGCCCAAAGGAGCCTAGATTAGATTATCTGAGCACCAGCTAATCTCATGGGCAAGAAATGTATGCTTTTTGTTTTATGCCACTGAGATTTTTATGGTTGCTCTCTTATGTAGCCTTATTGTACAATATTTGATTGATACACTCACCTACCAGATGCACATATTAAGACAACCATAATTATAAAGCATTTTATCAAAAGAAAACAGGCTTTATAACTTCAGAGTACTAACAAACGTGCAGCAGGGCATTTTTAAAGAGTAGGTATGAGGAGGAAGCAATGGAACTCAATAACACTGTGATGGTACGTTACAGTGACAAAGCACTTTTCAGTAAATGATATTCTTACACCTCCTTTGGAGATCATAGAAGAGAGACACCATAATTAGCCACAAAGTTATAAAAATGAGATTTCTGCACGAGTTTTCTGGTACCAAGTCCTGTTTGCCTCCAATAAGTGAAATTCTTCTCTACTCTAATGCGTAGTCTACAATGTAGTCTTTACAGCTTTGGGGGTTCTTATGCACCACTCAGAAATAAAGTTATGTGTTAAAACAGAAGTCTCCAGCCTCATTTCCAATCACTGAGCCAATGGTAGACTTCTTTCCTCTGTGGAAACACGTAGAAGTGATACAAAAGATAATTATATAGTATTTTCTAAGAAAAGCTTCTGAGGCTAGATAAAACAGAAGTTCCTTATATAAGAGGAGAAATCTCCATGTCAAAATATCCACCTTTAAGACTTGAACTTAATTTTTTTGTCTTTTCAAAATAGAAATTAGAATTTTCTCATGGATATGCATTTATGAGAGCTCCCTTTATTTAAAGTATATGTTTTGCAGCTGGTTCAGAAAGAACTATCTATCCTGCCATTGACTGTATATCATTATGTAAAACTCTTATGATCTCCACATCTCTAGAGCCATGTAGAGCTTTCTCCTTCATTCCTGCATCTCAAGAGGAGAACTCTTCTTCTAGCGTGAATATTTGGCAGGGATGATATCATTTCCAGATGCTTTCTTATTTTTCATCTGTTTAATGACCTTACTCATCTGAGAGTTGGAGGGTTTCTAACTTTGGTTCCATCTGGGTATTATGGGGAAGAATATTGAAAGTATTTTTGCCAGTAGAGTCTCAATTAGGACTGTCAAATGAGGCTTCCAGTAGGCAAAATTATTCCCCTTTTTCACCTGGTTCAGTTATAGGGTACATCTACATATAAACGGATAAAATTATTAATACTTATCCCCATAGTCATCAAGAGAAAAAGTTTAATCTAAGCACCAATTTGTGATTCAACTGTCCAAGTAGCGGTTTCTTGTTTTGTGGTCATTACATAAAAGAAACAAAACCCGTTGCCCTCAAGTCAATTTCAACTCATAGCGACCCTATGGCATTAGTAGCTGTTTTAAGGGGCAGGATGACTGCAGACATTTCAGGTTTATAAGTTATTGAAAATACTGAGATAAGTATGAAAGGAGCACTGGTGGCACAATGGCTAAGTACTCAGCTGCTAATGAAAGGTTGGAGGTTTGAACTCATGCAGCAGATTCAGGAGAGAAACACCTGGTGATCTGCTCCTGCAAGGATTACAGCCTAGAAAACACTTTGGGGCAGAAGCAACTTGATGGCATCCAACAACAACAACAGATGAGTATGCAGTGATGAAAATGCTGGGCATAGTCAGACTATTCCAGAAAACATATGATTGGAGTTATTTTTTAGATGATCTTCTAAGATTCTCCAAAGAGACTGTAATCTCAATTATGTTGAGAAATATGTCTATACCATTCAGACATCATACTGTTATATATTGGGTTAAATTTATTTCCAATAAAGTTACAGAACAAATATAGCCTAATCCAATTAACATGAAGTAGTACAGAAACAACTTAGCTATGCAGAATTCAGCTAAACCATAATGGTTAACAAAACTGGAAATAAGTAGAATAGGCCTAATTTCAGAAGAACTAAAATAAGTGTGGTAAAATCAATCCTACCCTCATATTTCACTTATTCTTATTTTCAAACATTTTTTTGGAGCCTGGTAGAACAGTAGTTAAGAGGCTGGCTGCTAACCAAAAGGTCAGCAGTTGGAATCCAACAGCCGCTCCTTGGAAACCTTATGAGGCAGTTCTAATTTGTTCTATAGGGTCACTATGAGTCAGAATTGACAGCAACACGTTTAGTTTGGCCTATCTCTTTTAAAAATATAACTTAAAATTTGGTGTTATGTCCCCTGAGACCATGGTCTTGGGGGACATCTCGTTCAATTGGTATAACATAGTTTATAAAGAAAATGTTCTACATCTACTTTGGTGAGTAGTGTCTCAGGTCTTAAAAGCTTGCGAGTGGCCACATAAGATACTACACTGGTCTCACACCATCTGGAACAAGGGAGAATGAAGAAAACCACAGACACAAGGGACAGATTAGTCCAAAGGCCTAATGGATTACAACTACCACAGCCTGTACCAGACTAAGTCCAGCAGAACAAGATGATGCCTGGCTACCACCACCAACTGCTCTGACAGGGATCACAATACAGGGTCCCAGAAAGAGCTGCAGAAAAATATAGAACAAAATTCTAACTCACAAAAAAGACCAGACTTACTAGTCTGACAGAGACTGAAGAAACCTTGAGAGTGTGGCCCTTGGGCACCCTTTTAACTCAATACTGAAGTCACCCCTTAGGTTTACCCTTCAACCTAAGATTAGACAGGCCCATAAAACAAAACAAGACTAAATGGGTACTCTAACCCTGGGGCAAGGTCAAGAAAGCAGGAGGGGACAGGAAAGCTGGTAATGGGGAGAGTGTTGACATGTCCTGGGGTTGGCAACAAATGTCACAAAACAGTGTATCAATTGTTTAATGAGAAACTAATTTGCTTGTAAACCTTCATCTAAAGTACAATAAAATAAATCAATTGAAAATAAATAAATAGAATTCAGTGTTATGTTCTTTGAATTTGTATGTCTAATCAGAGATTATGTTCTCTTATTCAGGGGGCTTTGGAGACTTTTACTCCAAAAGCAACATACCCACGAACTGATAAATTTTAGAGGACTGAAATATGTTGTTATGATTTCCCCTCCCTAGAAAAGGGGTGATGATGACTGCTCCACAACTTCATTGCACCAGGAAGGCAACAGTTGTATGCTTCACTCTGTACACATCTAGCACAAAAATGAATACATTTAGAATTTTAGTAAATTAGTATTTTTAGATGCTAGTGCTGATGACAATGAAGAAGTCTGGGATGAACACTCTGGCCCATCTAAAAGCCTTTACAATTGTCCTATTTCTTTTCATGTGTGAACCCACCAGGCACTCTGTGGGAGAAAGATGTGGCAATCTGCTTCTGTAAAGATTACAGCCTTGATAACCCTGTATGGCAGTTTTACTCTGTCCTATGGGGTCAGTCTGGGTCAAATTCGACTTAACAGCAGTGAGATTTCTTTCTTTCTATGGCACTACCAAGATTTTGGAAACCCTAGTGGCATTTTTTTTTTTTTTTTTTTTTTTTTAGTGGCATAGTGGTTAAGTGCGACGGCTCCTAACCAAAAGGTCGGCGGTTCGAATCTGCCAGGCACTCCTTGGAAACTTCATGGGGCAGTTCTACTCTGCCCTATAGGGTCGCTATGAGTCACGATCAACTCGACAGCAGTGGGACCATAATTTGGGGAAAATCATACCAATTATTTTGCTGTCTTCATTTTAATTTGATATTACCCGGATTAGTCCAAAGCATTTATCGTTCAGTTTTTTGAGAACGCACATAACTTTCATGTTAATGGGAGAACCATGTCTCTACTAAGAGCCTAAGGACAAGCTAATAATGAGTATAACATATACTGTCTTTTACCTGAGAAGTCTGCAATGTAAGGCTCAGGACATCTACAAGGATTGGCTGGAAAACCCCTTCCCTTGGTTCCTTCTGCCCTGCTCCCCTTTCTCCTCCAGGGACCTGGCTTTATACTGCGGTGAACCTTTTAATCCATTCCCACTTCCAGCCTCAGTGGAGTACAGAATAACAGTGATTCTTTCTTCTTCAGAAATCAGCACGTACCAAAAAAAAAAAAAAAAAAACTAACAGCAACAAAAAGTTCTCACCTGCTAATGCTTGCGGCATTTATACACTAAAGATCCCCCCTCACCAAGGCTGAAGTTGAAAGGCTTAAAGAAATGAAAAAGAAAGATAACCCTGTTCACATGTGCTTGCACCAAAAATCACAACAAAGTACAAAAAGGACAAAGGTCTTACTAGAGCCAAGCCTTTTTGCGTTCTATAACCCTGTCATGCTCATGGATACCTCTAGAGACCAAGCACTTTTTCTGCCTCTGAAGGTTTCTTGGGAAGCTGCTGTACCACTGACAGTGTATGCTGCCACGAGGCAGGGGTCTTTATGACTGTTTGAAGCTGAAGAGGCAGGCTTGTGCCACAAATTACCGTTTTTTACAGGGTATTCCATGAGGTGTCTGAATTTTTGGTAGGAAAAATAGAAATTTTGAAAATTTTTGTTACACATATGCATTGATAGACCCTGGTGGGGACTCTGGGGTATAATTAGTGGTACTTCATATGTACCGCTAAACAGTTAGGGTAGGCTTTTGGGTGGGGGCAAGGCAAAAAAAATCCATACTAAATACCTACCAAAAATTCAGACACACTGCATAATCCTGTGTGCTTCCATTAATGAAAATACATGGTATCAATAAAAAATTCAGAACAGAAAATAATTGGCTCATAAAAGGAATAAGGTACAGCATGAATCTGGCAGGAGAACTTTTTCCAGCAGCATTTTGTTTTTTCTCATTAAGGACAACAAACCATGGCCTCTAGCCTATACTGTCAAACAGCAGTGGAGAAGATAAACCTTCCCCTTGTGACTTAGCATCTTCAGTTGTAGAGTTTTCCCTATACATTTGCAGGTCAGATATACAATTTTTGGCTTTAGACCATCTCCCAAACAAAGCCTGTCTAAAATTTTGTTGTTCTTTAAAAAGAAAAAAAGGAAAGCTTAATTTTTTTCTTAAAACACACAAATAAAACAAGGTTTTTGAAAAAACATTACTTTCTCAGTGAAAATCCCCAATCTAACAAAGCTAAAGTTATCAGTAAATGTTGACTTCTAAAAAGATCTCTATTTCCACCAATTAGATAGTAGACAAGTGTCAACTTTGGTGAAAGAAAAGACAACATGCAATACAGGGGAAGTCAGCAAAATTTAATCAAGGCATAGGAGCTTCCTAGACGCATCCAAATTCCTTGAGGGACTGAGTTACTGGGGCTGAGGCCTGTGGACTATGGACGGCCTCAGAGGACATCTAGGTCAATTGGCATAACACAGTTCATAAAGTAAATGTTCTACATTCTACTTTGGTGAGTCACATCTGTGGTGTTAAAAGCTTTCAAGCGGTCGTCTAAAGTACTTCTATCGGTCCCATCACATTCGGAGCAAAGAAGAATGAAAAAAGCCAAAGACACAAGGAAAATACTAGTCCAAAGGACTAACGGACCCACATGAAACACAGCCTCACCAGCCTGAGCTCAGAACTAGCTGGTGCCCAGCTACAGACTTCTCTGATGGGGATCACAATAGAGGGTTCCCAACAGAGCATGAGAAAAATGTAGAACAAAAACTAAATTCTCAAAAAGACCGGACTTACTGGTCTGACAGAGACTGAAGGAACTCCCAAGACTATGGCTCCCAGGCACCCTGCTAAACCAGAATTGAAAAGCCACTCCTGAAGTCCACCTTTCTGCCAAAGGTTGTTGTTGTTAGGTGCCATCAGATCAGTTCCAACTCATAGCAACCCTATATACAACAGAACAAAACACTGCCCCGTCTTGCGCCATCCTCACAATCATTGTTATTCTTGAGCCCATTGTACCCACTGTGTTACACAGAACTATAAAACAAACAATAATACACATGAGGAACATGCTTCTTAGTTCAGTCAAGTATACAAGACCAAATGGCAACACCTGCCCAAAAGCAAGGACAAGAAGGCAGTAAGGGACAGGGAACAGACTCAGAGAACCCAGGGTGGAAAGGGAAAGGGGAAGAGTGTTGACACATCGCAGGGATTGCAACCAATGTCACAAAACAACTTGTTTTTGAATGAAATTTTTGAATAAAAACTAATTTGCGTTGTAAACTTTCACCTAAAACACGATAAATTTTTTTTTTAAAGATACCTATTTCAAGTCATTTATTCTGACCAAAAGATTCCTGACAGCACAGTGGTAAAACACTCGGCTGCTAACCAAAAGGTTGGCGGTTCGAACCCACCAGCTGCTCCATGAGAGAAAACTGTGGCAGTCTGCTCCTGTAAAGATTTACAGTCTTGGGAGCCTTATGGGGCAGTTCTACTCTTCTATAGGGTCACTATGGGATGAAATTAACTCAACAGCAATGGGTTTTTGGTTTATTCTGACCAAAAGTATCAAAGTTAATAACTTATAGTTACTATATAAAGCTGAAATTTAATAGGCAACCTAACCTTTTCAAAAAGAATTCCTAGTGTGAACCAAGAGATTAGATGCTCATTTAGCCAGAGATTTTATTTTCACATTGTCATATGTATGTAATTAGCTAAAAGATTTTTTTTTTTTTAGAACAAGTGAGATAAAATAGCTGTTATTCTTATTTTGATGTTCTTGAAGGGCAGATCAAATGAAGCTTTTCCACAATAATGATGATTGATGAGCATCATCTAATGCTCATCCTTAATACCTTCAAGAACAATCCCAATAGATGCAAACAGCAACAAATTTCTTGCTCAGTGAAGGGAGTTGTGAGTACTCAGAAACATTTGCAATTAGTAATGTGAGGGGAAAAAAATAGTAAAGAGCGTTGGCATTGTAATTTTAAATTCCTGAGTTTTCGTCCCAGCTGGGCCACTTAAGATCAGTGGACTTTGGGAGATTTAGTTAATTTCAAAGAAATTTAGAGTCCACATGTATAAAATGGGCTCTTGCTTAGTTGTTTCTTTTCTCCCTCGATTTTAATTTCTGTGAGGTTAGAGATCTTGTCTCCCTGGTTCATTTTTGTTCTACAAGTGTCCAACATAATGTCTGGCTCTAAGTAGATGCAGAATAAATATTTGATGGCTGAAAGAATGCAATCATTCAGCATTCAATAAATATTCACTGTATACCCCATGTGGTCCAAGTACTATTCTAGTTGCTGGGAATAGAGTAGTGAAAAAAAGAAAAAAATTCCTGCCTTTGTAGAGCTTACATCCTAATAGGAAAAATAATGAGCAAAACAAATAAGCAAAATTGGATATAGAAAAAAAAAAATAAACCTGGAAAGGAGGATATAAGGATATTAAATGTTGGATGATATTGGAGAAGGAGGTGAAATTTTAGATAGGGTAGCCAGAAAAGTCCTTGGTGAGAAGGTACCTTCAAGTAAAGACCTGGAAATGAGCATGTAAATATCTTGGAAACGACCATTCCAAACAGAAGGGGCAGAAATCACAAGGATTCTGAGGTAGGAGCCTGAACTAAACAGTGGGGAGGCCGATGTTGCTTTGAGAGTACCATGAATGGAGGGAGCGGGGGATAAAGTCAGAAAGGTAAAAGGGAGGGAGCAAATTATATAGGACTGTGGGTCATACCAAGGACTTTGGGTTTTATTCTGAGAGAACTAGGAGGCTACTGGAAGGTTCTGAACAAAGGAGTGACGTGATCTGACTTACATGTGAATATAATCACTCTGGCTGCTGTGTTGGTATTAGACAGCAAGAGAGCAAAAATAGAAGTAAAATAACCTACCTCATAGCATTTTTATATAAATTAGTCAAAATTTGTAAAATGCCTAGTGTAGACCTGGCATGAATAGCCCTTACTCACTCAAGGATAACTTATTATTCTCACAGGTAATGTCTGTACTCTTCCTGCAGCCCCACATCACACCGAGGTTCTGTGTTGGCATGGTTAACAATCTCAAGAGACCACACCTCTTTCATGGCAGCCCTGGGAGCTGGGGTATTCAATTAATGTGAACAGCAACAATCAATGCACTCCCAAAAGAAAACAAAACAGCCCTGTCATCTAATGAAGTTATTCAGGGGAATTGAATCAGCCACCCTGTTTACCATCCCTGCCCCGTACCAAGAGTTCTCACTCCCTTACTGGTGAACTATCAAAGGGTTGTGAGGGTGCTGGGAATTTAGCTTTTATCAAAATGTTTACATCTAAATTCCACAGCACTAGCATCAAAAGGCAGCCATTCACATCAACATCTTCTAATAAAATACACAGAGGGGCTTTATACTCACTCCATGGCTAATATGTTTTCCTGAGGAAAAGCTAAAAACTACATGAAACGTGGCAAAATCTATGAGCCCTAATTAAATTTCTCCTTAAAACCCCATCATTAGACATTAACTAGGGAAGTTTTATTCTCTGAAGGAGTAACCAGTTAGTTTTATTTCTGCTTAACAAAAAAAGAGCCAAGTATTTGAGGGGAGGCTGTCCAAGCAGCCCTGACCTTACAAACAACCACCTGAGCAGGTAGCGGTTCCCTTCCTATTCTCGCCCCTTCCTGCTCACAGGTGTTTAAAGACTTCTTGTTCCTACATCTGCCCTCACTTTAGCCCTGCTCCTGGGAGGATTTGCAACAATAAACAAGGGTTTATTGGGTGTCTATTTTGTGCCAGGTGCAATTCTAAGTGTTAATGCAGTAAGCCAAATGACACTGCTCTCCAGGACCTTACCTTCAAGCATCGTGGAGGTTAAGGGAGAAAATGAGTGAGGATAAGAAAGAATAACCCTTCCCTAGATCCTCCATTTCACCACATCTCTTCATTCCCAACCATCCCCGTCGGGTGGCATTTGATAGATACCCATAATGGCTTTCTTCCACAAAGAAAAAACTTGAAAGAAGGCAGGGCTTTCCTCTGAAATGTTGATGAACCACATTTCACTTTACGGGAACCTGAGGTCTCTGAGTGGCACAAATGGTTTGTACTTTACTGCTAACTGAAAAGTTGGCAGTTGAAACTCACCTAGAGGTAGTGTGGAAGAAAGGTTTGTCAATCTACTTCTGTAAAGATTACAGCCAAGAAAACCCTACAGAGCTCAGTTCTACCCTGCAATGGATTTGTTTTGTTTTGTTTGTTTGTTTGTTTAGCCACCCACCATGTCATCTATGTGCATTTGTGTCTGTATATGTAATACTGAGCAAGAAGAGAGAGAGAACAAGCTTGAAGATATGTGTTAGAACTTCGTCTACAGCAAATAAAGTAGAATCCAGGAATGTTAATTTTTTTTAATCTTTTGAAATGTGTTTTGAAACCATGTAATTTTTCCTTTAATTGTTATTTTTATCTACACTCTGCTTTTCATTTCTACAGTTACAGCATTATCCAAAGCTGCTGTTCCTAAGGAAACCCTGGTGGCATAGTGGTTAAGAATAGAATGTTTAGTATAATGGGAGTTACCCACTATACAAGATAATTTTGGTTGCTTACTGAGTGTCATTTCTCCATTTTACCTTCCTATCAAAGCCCAAATTTAGTTCAGAGATTCCTTTCCCTTTTAAGCCCCAGGGCAAGGTGACCTCCTAGGCTCCATGGGTGGGTCATGATTAGCCACAGCCGATCAGCCTAGAGTACTCCCAGGGAGGAGGCTAACGCTTTATGAAGCGGACATGTGGCCTAAGATGGCTTAAGCAGACTGAATAAATGAGGACCATGGACAGGAGAGAAGATTCTCTCTCTCTCTCTCTCTTTCTCTATGTATCTGTTTTTCTCTCCAGGTAAAAGCAAGAGATCAGAGTCAACATTGTGAAGGACAGAATCTGAGCCCACCATTGATTTTCTAAATGAATCAAACTGAGGCTACAGGAGATGATAAATGTCTTTATTGTCTAAGCCATCTCTGTCACTTGCAGCCCAAAGCATTATATCAGATACACTGGAATTGTCACAGCTCTAGGCAAATGCAGGGTTTATTTGCAGTTTAGGTACAAGCAGGAAGAAATTCTTCACATCATAGGGTCTTTTCGAACCACTCCTATTTTGACCACATGCAGAAGGAAAGCTGTGCCAGAACATAAAAGTCTAATCCTGGCAGAGAACACAGACACAAAAGTCTCAGGTTGGACTTTAAGACAGCATACCCACTGCATTATGGGATTACTTTAGGTACTCAAAGATAGAATTTTAAACAAATGCTTGAGTAAAGACTATATTATAGTAATAGGGTTTTGAAACAAAAGTACCACAGAAGGCTGTGTAGGACAAGAACAATGTAGGACAAAGAGAAGAGAATCCATACTGGACTATAAATATTCCTTAAAAACACTGGTCCAGTTCCTTAGTGAAGAAGAATGGAAGACAGATAACAGCAACTACTCTGTACCTCATCTGTTCTATTGTACCATAAAATATGTCCAGCATATACGTATGTAAATTTTATTGCTTTTCTTATAGACTTCTCAGTCATCCTCAACAAATATTTTTCTCAACCCTACAAATAAATTTTATATATTGTTATATGTAGACATATTGATAGATTAGAGTATGCCCTCTCTGGTAGATTGTTGGCAAAGATGGCTGCAGCAACTTTCCCACCCCAGGAAATTTATGCCTTTGTAAAATGACTTTGCCACCCCTATCCTCAAGAGGTGTACCTGTTTTACCTCCCCTTGAGTATGGGCTGACCCTGTCCTGTGACTTACGATTACCAGTAAAATGTGGTAGAAATGATGTTGTGTGACTTTGAAGACTTGGCTTCAAGAGGCCTTACAGCTCCCTCTCTTATCTTTTTGCTGCCCTGGCATGGCCAGTTAAGGAAGCCCAGGCTTCCTTGGGACCTCATGTAGGGAAACAGACCTTGTGGAGAAAGGCCCTTCCATCTCCACTGAGGACCCAGACATATAATTGAGACCATGTGGCACCAGCCAGCCCCCAAATGATCATAGCCACATAAGTGATATCTGGCAAGACCCACAGAAGTATCACCCAGCTAAGCCCAGCCAAAATCGTAAAATTGTATGATCTTCCCCAACTATTGAACTCAGGATTCTGGTGCAAAAACCAAGTAAGTATATCCCTTGCGGGTTACTATCTTAAAGAGGCTTTTTTTTTTCCTGCTTGGATGTACATGTTATGTTAGGCAACAAATACATGCCTTAGTAAGACTTCAAGGCGTTTTTAAAGAAGGAATCAGCCCAGAAAGAAAATTACCTCACCCCAACCCAAATATCCAATTCCCTCCATTCCATACCTATGACATTTTCCCTTATCTCACAACTACTGTCCCATTTTTCTCCTTCCTGCCTCCTACGGGTCATAGGAAATACATTCCATGATTGGAGCTGGATGGTAGAAGTATGTGTTTCCCATTCCAAGAGCCCACATCAGTTTATGTAGCCACATTCCACATTTCATCATTGCAATCGTTGCATGTCAGGCATTGGTGAGCTGGTCTAATGATCTAGTACACATATGCAGCATTAGTTATGAGTTACAAACAACTAACTTACAAACTCATTGTCACAATGGTAAACAATTTATTGAAGAGTGAATTCAGGAGGGTACAATCAGGCAACAGCTTTCTTCTCCCACACCGACTTCTGTTTCATTTCATTCACTCTTCCTCTCAGCCCCTTGGTAGCATTGGGTTCAGACCCCATAGCTTTTGGATCACTTTCAGGCTTTTAAAAACACCATCAATTCCACAACAAAACACTTATGTCTGAACTCATTCAAAGCTTTCCTCTCCTCTCAGTATGTGTTACCCTGGATGTTCAGTCTAGAAGTTTCTAGACTAGGATTTCTCAACCTTTGGAACTATTGACATTTTGGACCAGATAATTCTTTGTTGGTGAAAGAATGTTCTGTGCATTTGGTATGTTAAGCAGCATCTCTAGCCTCTACCCAATTGATGCCAGTAGCATTCCCCTTTTATGATAACCAAAAGTGTTTCCAAATATTGCCAGATCACCCCTAGTTGAGAACCATTGCTCCAGACAATGAATTCTTAATGGAGGTGATATTGTCCCCAAATGAATGAAAATAGTTACTTGGAACTGGCAGAATCATCTTAGATGTTACAATGGTTTGTGGTCCTCCAAGTTTCCACAGTACACAAGCATACAGTATATCTGTGGTACTAACATTTCATGGGGAGAGGGAGGAGGCAATTAGAAAAAGAAATCTAAAATGGCTTCTTAAACCCAAAAACAAAATCCATCGACATCAAGTGGATTCCATCTCATAGAGACCCCATAGGGTTTCCAAGTCTGTAAATCTTTACAGAAGCAGGCTGCCACATCTTTCTACTGCAGAATGGCTGGTCATTTCGACCCACCAACCTTTGGGTTAACTGTCGAATGCTTTAACCACTGTGCCACCAAGGCTTCTTAAGGAAGTAGGAATGAAAATAGGCTGTGAAACACTGCTCTACACCAACAGTAGGTGTGAGGTCTGTTCTTTCCCTCTTCTCTCCCTCACTTGCTCTTTTAACTTAGATGGTATTATATATTCTCTCTTGGCTATTACATCCCTCTGTCACACCAAGCAACCAATGGTGAGTCTCCTTGGCATGGCAACCCTAGGTGTTTTTTCACAAACCCCACACCCTACTCTGTACACTCTATGACTCTAGCTGCTCTCCAGAAGTTAACCATCCACAACTTTTTACTGGGGAACCTCAGGTCCTTGAGCAAGTCTCTGGGATAATTTAAAGACAACTTTAGTTTTTTTTTTTTAGTTTAGCTGGGGTCTCTGGGTGGTGCAGTTAACGAGTTTGGCTGCTGACTGAAAGTCTGGAATTTTGAGTCTATCCAGAGGTACCTCAAAAGAAACAACTGATGATCTACTTCCAAAAAATCAGCCATTGAAAAACCCTATGGGGCGCAGTTCTACTTTGACACACATGGGGTCATCATGAGTTGATACTGATTGCACAGCAGCTGGTTAGTTGGCTACCTATAATGGTTCACTAGCCAAGAGAACTCACACAAGTTCACACTGCCCAGCAGTAGAGGGAGTGCCAGTCGTGTCCAGACTTCACAGTTTTCCCAGAGTATATCAGTCACTCCTCTCTGTGCCTCTCCAGGGAACTCAAACCAGGATCTACAAAGAGTTCTCTCGCTCTCTGCTCTGGTAGCAGTAATAGGACAGCATCAGAAAATATAACTTACGACTCAGCAAGCCTCCAGACAAGGCATAAGGTACTGGACTCCCCTGCTAGCACACAACCTTCTGAGCAGTCTTGGAGCCCCCCTCTTTTACCTTGTAGGGGAAGCATCTCTCTCCTCTCCCTCCTGCCACTGTTCTTTGTACTCCAGTAAATTCTTCTATTTAAAGGTTTTTTTGCTCCCCATGAGTCTTTGTCATAGGCTGGAGGTACATAGCCAGGGTTGACAGTTTGGTTACCTCTTAAGATTTCCTGGAAACCCTGGTGGCATAGTGGTTAAGTGCTACGGCTGCTAACTAAGAGATCAGCAGTTCAAATCTGCTATGAGTCAGAATCGACTCAACAGCAGTGGGTTTGGTTTTTTGGTTAAGACATGCTTTGGGGCTCTGTCTAGAACCTCTCTTCAGAATATTTTGTCATCAACTTTGGGATATCAGTAAAAATTCTGAGACAACAGGATAAAACATTGACCTTTTGGTTAGCAGCCAAGCTCTAAACCACTACACTGCCATGGCTCCAAAACATGTTTAATATCCATTAATTATACAACCCATTAGTCAATTGAGACTATGTTTTTTTTTTTTTTCTGGAAAGAAGAATCTAAACCAATGTTTTCCAATTAATAGACTAAACATTTTTGGACTTATTAAAACAATTCAGTGAACTGATTTGTATATTCCTTCATTCATTCAACATTTAATGAGCACCTATCAAGTAGCAGGCTGTGTTAAAATGCTGTGGCTAGAGTAGATAACAGGACAGGCAAGGTCCCTGCTCTTGTAGAGAATAAATCTAGCAAAGGAACACAGTCAATAAATAAATGAGATAATGCCAAATTGTAATAAATGCTATAGGAAAAATAAAACAGTTAATATAACAGAGAGAGATGTGGGGTGTGGAGGCAGAGGTGCCATTGAAGGCTTCTTTGCAGAGGAAACATTTGAGCTGAAACAAGAATAATAAGGAGTCAGTCTTGTGAAGGTCTTGGGGTAGGGAGGGAGAATTCTAAGGTGTTAGAAGAGCAAGAGCAAAGACCCTGAGAAGGAGTGGGCTGGGGGGTGTTCTAGAAGGAGAAAGCAGCCATGTAGCTGGGTGTGTGGTGACCACAAAGGGAGTGATAAGAGAGAAGAGACAGGCAACTGGTCAGCAGGACCAGGAAGGAAACGTTCCCTGAGAGGTTCAGGGAGTGATATGCAGTCAAGGGAATATATTAAGTACAGTAGTTGTAACTCCCATGGACCAAATCCCTTCCATACATATGTGATGCTGTTGTCTACATATATGTAAATGTTGAAAAAGACATTGACATACATTGGACATGTTACTAAATTTCCAGCAGCTTTCTATCATAAGGCGAGGGATTGTGAAATCTGATATTAAAAGAAGTCCTCATCTCCAAAAATATTAGAAACTTTCTGCTGCTCTAATACTAACCCTGATTTAAAATCTATTTGTACAACATTGATTTCCTATTCTTTCTTCTATTTTGAAAAGAAATAGACTTTGCAAAGAGGAAAAATGTGTGAAGATCCTTGATTAGAGGATCAAAACCTGTATACAACAGACAAAACTGGGTGTAGTTAATGGTACGAGCGAAGGAACCTACCACCCTCAGGCAAGTATCTCTGCGCTCCTGGTACAAAGCTCCCTGCTTTATAAGCATCTGATATCTCCAGAGAGTCCATAAATTTACATTTCAAACAATTCTAAATTGAACAAAAATTGTACACCTTATCACATTAGCAGGCATACCTTGTTGCTAATTAAGGTTATAAATACTGTTATTCATTATGATACAAAATGAGAGCAGGCTGTTTTTAATGGCTGGTGGCAAGATCATAATGGAACTACCTCGATCTTACTATCAGAGGCTTATTTACCACAATTGACTTTCTTCATTGTTTTACCTTGTCTTTGACCCTGTACACCAGGAACATTGCTCCTGAATTTAAAAGAGAAAGTGATTAATGTGGCAACTGCAGAGACAGTCAAGCTTGTACACCCCAATGGGAACACGAGAGAACCCTGATAAATAATAAACACCACCACTTCCTCCCACTCCCTTTTCCACTGCATCTTTCAAGCAGCCCTTTAAATGAGAGGTCGCTTATTTTAAAGCCAAATACACCTCGCTGCTATTCGAAACTTATTTATGCCATGGTCAGGAAAAAATATTTACATCTGAAAATGCTGACCCATGAAACTCTAGCCACAGGAAAGGTTGGCAGTGTGAAAAAAAACAGAAGTTTGTATCAACATAATTTCCATAATCTTTTTTTTTTTTTTCTTCTTCTTCTCATGAAACAACTCTTGCTTCTGCCTTACCTTGAGAGACTATGGGTGTCCCTTCTGCTCAAATTTCTCTAGGAGACAAAACCCCAATAAAAAGTCTTTGAAGCTGAACCTAAAAATCCTTTAACTATGAGGGAAAAATAACAAAGAAAATCAATGTTATTATAGATGATAGAAGAACAATGGGTTTCTGAAATTAAAGAACAACAGTAGTGGATTTTGAATTCTTTTTGTGTAGGATGTACAGAATTAGAAATGGAATATCCATTTTCTAATTTCTTGGTAATCAGAAGTTAATGAATATTATAATGCAGTTTTGTTTTCAAAGATCATTTATATCTCCTTCCCACTTCTTACCTATTATCTTTGCACTCTGTTGCTCCTTGGGTCTATTCTGATAGCTGTTAGTTTACTAGAAATTGTGTTCTCTTTCTCATAAGTAGTAAAGTAAATTAAGGCACAGGGAATTAGATACTGTGAAAAATTCAGTTAACGTATCATTGAGAATATTAACAGAGAACTGGATAAGTGGTGTGTGGACAAAAGGAAGATACGGAGGTGGAGGTGAGAGCACCATTAAAAGAGTCTCATTGTACTTAGGTTACTAGGCGAGAGTAAGCACATTCTCTGTGAAATTCATGTTTTATTTAAATATGTCAAGATTATTCCATTTTAACGGCGGCTTGGTGGCTCCCCAACGCCGATCTAAAGTCACAACTTGAAGCTCTATTTATAGATTTACGGTAATCCTCAGATAAAGTGGGAAATGCGTCGAGCATAATCTTAGCTCTGCCATGTAATATCAAGTCATTTAAACTTGCTGAGTTTCCATTTCTTTGCCTCTAACATGAAATTGCAATATCCACCTCTACAGTGCTTGAGAGGATTCAATTAAGTAACACATATGGCTTGGCAGCAGTGGTTGTTTCACCGGTATTTGGGGTTGATTCTCTTAGGATGTGCTCTCATTCATTCTTTCTTTTATTCATCTACTCATTTGAATATTTGTTGAGCATCAAATATGTGCCAGGCTTTGAGCAAGGTGTTTAGAAATCCATGAATGTGATACAAGTCTCTAACTTTAATGTGAGCTCACTAGATAATGGAAGGTTTTGTTTTTTTAATTCAGAGATACTCCCAGGGGATCTTCCTGTGTTGTTAAGACTTCTTCACTCATTTGCATCTTACTCCATGAGCCTTGGGTATTACTTAGAGCAGGTTTTAAGGCAAAAATCACTGAACAGCTTTCTCAGAATTACTTACACCAAAACTTAGCTTTTACTATGTAACAGCCAGTATAATGAAACACAAAGTACAGAACAAAGGAATTTAATGTCCAAACCTAATAGTAGAATATGTGTATTCATATTCACTTTCTATATCTCTAGATAAAATAACAAGGAATCCTTTTTAAGACAAACTATGTATAAGATGGAGCCCCCGTGGCACAGTGGTTAACAACTTGGTTGCTAACCAAAAGGTCAGCGGTTCAAACCTACCAGCTGCTCTTTGGAAATCCTATGGGCAGTTCTACTCTGTCCTATATGGTAGCTATGAGTCAGAACCAACTCAAAAGCACCTAACAACAACAACACAATGTATAAGACAGCACCCAACTCCTTCCATCTTTTCATGGTCTGATGTAAGGTGCACCTGTGTCAGAGTCAACATCACCAAGGAAATACCAACAGAGAGAAGACAGGAGGAGAGGCCAACATAGTGTTTTATTAGCTTGTGATATTATTAAGATAAATGACACTGGGGCATTTTCTCCAATATTTTCTGGGGTTGTGATTTCAGGTCGAAAATTATTACTCATCTACTTTTTCCTCACTTTTCCCCTACAAAATGAGATGTCAAGAAAACCTCACTTATAGTTCAGTACTAACTGTAGAGAGAAACAAGAAATCAGAAAAGAATATAGACATGACCAATCAATTCTGTGTGGTATGTGTTTTAACAAACTTACTACATATTTTGAGCCCTCTTTATTACATTTTTTTCCTCCAGTTGCCATCCAGTCAATATTAATTTATATTAAGTGTTAGTATTTATTAAAATGCTAATAGCTAATTAGTTTTAAATTTTAAGTGAAACTGCCAATAAAGTACATTTGAGTCACGTAATATTAATGAAGACAAGATGCAGGGGGGTGCCTTATTTAACCTATTTTCTTAATTTACTACTCTAAATTATCTCATCAATTTCCCCAACTACTAATTTTCCAAATGCTATGCATTTTTTATGCATAGGTCCACCACATGTCTGTCAGTTTGTCACACTGTGGTGGCTTGCGTATTGCTGTGATACTGGAAGCTATGCCACCAGTATTTCAAAAAACAGCAGGGTCACCCATGGTAGACAGGTTTCAGCAGAGCTTCCAGACTAAGACAGACTACGGAGAAGAACCTGGCAGTCTACTTCTGAAAAAAATTGACCAGCGAAAACTTAACAATGCAGTGTAACGACTGTGAGGAAGGCGCAGGGCCAGATAGTATTTCATTCCGTTGTACGCAGGGTCACTATGAGTCAAAACCAACAGGACAGCACCTAACGACAACACGGGTAAAGCTATATGGCACCCAGGGCCAGCACACTTTGAGAAAGCCAAAATGGACCAGATAATATTGAGTTACTGGGACAGAGACAAGGAGATTGCCCTAAGGCAGCAAAACTAAAAAAACTCATTGACATTAAACTCAATGTTCCTGAACTGAAACACCAACATAGACTAGACTTCAACAGGGAAGAAAAACAGACTGAAGACAGGGAGGCTTTCTCTCCAGACCAAAATAGCTATTTGATTCAGTCAATGCAGCAGTGGAAAAAGCCAATTGTGTTGTTCTACTGATCTGGAACGGAGTTAAGTCAATCAAAACAATCAATCCTGTTAGTCCACACATTAAGGGAGGAAGACAGCAGAGTCAATTATTCAGGAACTTTATATAAAAAACAAAGCACAACTTTAGTCCTATAATGGATATTTGATATGTGCAAGTATTCTTGGCCTAATCTATTCCAAAACATGCATTAGTTCTCTACTTAAACTGGAATGAGGATCTGCAATTAAAGTTACAAGTGAAGAGATCTTATGCTCATCTTCTTGAGAGAAAAACTTAAATAAACTATATTGGTTTTATCCTCCCCTTCTCTTTCTCTCTCTCCTTGACACAGACACACACACACGTACACCATACTAATCATGAACTGTGTCAACCTGAGGACAAAATAATCATTCGAATGGATTTTGTGAATTCAATACTACAAATTCTTACTCAACATCTCTAATATCCTTTTGTAGTTATGCTTTACTTTCAGAATCTGATGGAAATTAACAGACTCTCTTCCTAGAAAAATGACATATACATAGTAACATACACCAAACCCAAACCCAGGCTCATTACCCTCAAGTCAGTTCTGACTCATGGCAACTCCATGTGTTGCACAGAACTGCATTCCATACGATTTTCAAAAGTTGTAATCTTTTGGAAATAAATCACAGGCCTTTCTTCCAGGGAGCTGCTAGCTGGACTCAAACACCATCAACCTTTCAGTTGGTATCTGAGTACAAACCCTTTGTACCACCTAGGGACCTATTGACATATATGTATACACTCCCAAAAGCACAAAATATTTGATACCAATTTCAGGGGCTTCAGATATACCCTGAGCCATTAACATGGGGTTAAGATGCCCTTTCTCATGTACCTGGATCTGAGCTAGACAGTGAAGGTACTAAAGAGAGGATGATAGAGTCCCATGTTAGAGAGACATGAAACAAAATGGTATGATCAGGGGGAAAAATAGCTTGATAACCCTGAAACACGAAGTAGGATTGGAAGAAAGAGGACTGAAACTGTGGGCAGGAGTGACAGCATTAAAGGCCATGTATGTCATGCTTAGGAATTTAAATAGGGTGCACGCTGTAGCCTGGCATTCTTCGCGTGATTCAGGGTCAGAGAATCACTGAGGATGTTTCTTTCTTTCTTTCTTTGTTAATATGTATTCTGAGCCCCAAACCAGTTCTACTGAATTAAATCTCTGGGGAGAAGCCCAGGAATATGCATTTTAGGGTTGCTACTCAGGAAATGCTGATGCATCTTAAATTTAAAATGATTGTGATTGGGCTAGTTTAGGGGCCAAAGGCTGCGAGGAGGAGGTAACAGCAGCGGGTTCTAAGTGGAAGCCGGAGATAGTGATTAGATTTTCATTTTAGATAGGCCACTGAGAGGGGGCCTATCGATGGCACAAAACACTATATTTCTCCCTATTCCTCCCTCCTGCTAGTATCTTTGGGCTTCGGGAAAAAAAAAAAAAAAAACCCTACACCTTCTTTGAAGCCTAACGGTTTGTCTAAAAAAGCAGCAGGGCTAAAGAGGTACAATTCCTGACTGGCGCCCACATGTCTGACTAGCCCCATCTTGGGGTGATCAGACGGGAGAATTTGCTTTGCACTCAGTATAGTGAAACACGCAACCCCTGGAGTATAAAACTGGGTAAGGGAAGGTTCTCAGGGGTCTTTTGCCCATGGTGCAAAACAAGGGAGCACGCATGGAAATTTTTATTTTTCTACCCTACAGTTTTTGAGCCAAGAGGGATCACTCAACATCCTGTTTTTTGTAATTAAAAGGTCTTTCATTATTGCCAACAGTATGTACGAGTCTCGTGTGTACAACCCGATCAGGCTAAATATACCCATGGAGTGGTCGGTGCCACCAGGTGGAATTCTCAGCCCAGTATTCTGCTGGTTGCTTGAGATCCAGAGACAGCCTTCAAGGCAACCCGTGTGTGCAACGTAACGACTCTGCAGCTGCGGAAGACTGGTTTTCATGAGGCCAGATTGAAGGACAAGGCTAGCTAGAAGGTTACCATTGCAGTCATCACGGAGCGAGATGCTGCGACATAAACGGAAGCAGGAGTTGTGAAGGAAGGGTAGATGTGGGAGATTCTCAGGAGAATGACTGAGGATGGGACAGTTGTGGGAGATTCTTAGGAGGTAAAAACTGACATACTTCATCATAGAGAAAGAGAATAAGAGACTAACTAGGAGGCAGGATTGCCGCTAAAGTAAGAAAACCTGTCCAAATTGCAGATTTAGGAGGAAAGATAAACTTTAGATTTACATTTTGTGATGCTTAAGTAACATCTAGGTGGAGATAAACACATGGGTATAGACTTTGGTGGGGATGCCACAGTAAGAAAGACTTCAGAGGCCTATTTTGGCAAGCCTTCTCCTGGGACAGCCTCCCTGAGAAGAACACCCCAATTTCTCTCTGGCAATAAGCTACAGGCATTCTAGGAGCATGGTGAGGAAGGGGATGAGGATTTTAGTGTTCAATTAGGATCTCACCCCACTTTCTACTGTGCTTGGATTCCCAAGACTGAAGCAGCTCTAGCTTAGGTCTCTTGAGGAGATTCCTGAACCTTTCAAAGATTCAGCTTTTTTCTTCTCACCATCCTCTCAGCCAGCATTGTTTTCCTCATATCTGCCAAGTTGGATTTTACTCTTGCATCACTTCTCCATCCTTGCGTACCCTGATTCAGGTTCTGGGTGTCTCCTAGTTTCATAAAGGAAGGCATTTGTTTTTTGCGTTCCCTTGACGTTGTCATTTGGGAGGTGGTTTCTGGAAGGAAGGAGGTGCAAAAAGGTCTTAAATTGAATTAGAACTGCTTTTAAAATAGCACAGGCATTTATTTCATTAGTATTTCACTAGTAAATTAACACAGCCATTTATTTCATTGATCCAGTAATTCCATTTCTAGGAACATACCAAAAAATTCTCATTTAAGTACACAAAAATGTATATACATTGATGTTTATTTTGTCATTGTTTGGGAAAAAAATGGAAGAAATCTTAATGATCACCAAAAAAAAAGGGAGAGGTTAAATAAATTATGTTACATTCATACTATGGAACACTATACAGCAGTTAAAAAGAATTAGATGAACCTAAAAATTCAAGCTACAGAAACCATATTTTGTGAAAAATTCCCTTGCACAAATCTACCACCTAAGGAGGAATTATTAATTTATTAATATCTCAACCAATAAAAGACACAGCCGGAGGGAAGAAAGAGGCAACATATGCCCAGAAATACTAGCTTAATGAGCAGAAAGCAAGAAAAAAGTTGCAAGCATCGGTGATGGTTGAATATAACAGGAGTCAAATGGCTGAAATCAGGTAGACATAACCATACTGGAAAAAATAAAAACACAGTTTTAAAAATTAGGATATGAAGATAAAATTAAATTGAGTAAATCTAGTTACTGAGCATCTGCAGATACTGCTCTGCCAGAAAACAGAACACACTAAAATGCTCTACTAATTAAAGCAGTATGGTATCTTTCAGAAATACAGAAACAAACTGACAGAATAGAGTCCAGAACCATGCCCACACACACATGGGAATTTCATTTATAAACTTTATATTAAATTTGATATATGGAATCGGTGGGGAAAATGGACTATTCAATAAATGGCTTAGGGAAAAGCAACTGTTTGTTAGGAAAAAAAATAAAGTTTTATCCTTGTCCCACAACTAGAACTAAAGCATTGCACATGGCATTTTTAAAATTGTACATGGCTTAAGGACTGTGTATATGCACTGAAAAAAAAAGGAAAATAAAGGGAATAGTTATATAGTTTTATAATTTAGGATGAATAAGTTCTCCCTAAGCAAGTGACAACAAGCAAGCAATAAAACAGAGAAGTCCAAAAGGAAAAGATTGACGATTTTGAGCTCATAAAAGTTTAAAACACCTTTACAACAATAAAGAAAAAAAAACTTCAAAAACAAAGTTGCTGACAAATGACTGACTGAGGGAAAATATCTATAGCCTATTCTATAGACACAGCCTTCGTATCTACAGTATATAAAAATGACTTGGCCTTCAGTCAAGGAAAGTCAAACAACCCAATAGAAAGTAAACATAACATATGAACAGACAACTCACAGAAGAACCAATGATGACAAATAAACTTATGAAAAGAGACTCTACCTCATTTCTAGCACACTGCTAAAGAACTGACAAGTTTTAAAATACAATATCATTTTTCATCCCTCAGATTGTCAACAGCTAAAATAATATATTAAGCATGGGTGAGGAAGATGGGAGACAAGCATTCTTGTACACTTTTGAGATAAGTATATATTCATGAAATTTTTTGGAAGGTAATTCCAGGGATGATATTCAAAGTATTTAACACACAATGTGGCACAGACCCTGACTCATCAGAACAGAGATGCCAGGTATAACCAATTGCTATGATCCTTCCAGTAGACTCTTCCTAATGTACCAGCTGAATACCAACCAGCAGCACTTATCCAGTCTGAAGAATGCCCTTTGACCCAGCAATTCCATTTCTAGAAATCTGTCCCGTTTCTGGAAATCTATTTCTAAGACTCTATTCTACATTCCATTTCTAGGAATTCCATTTCTAGGATCTATGCCAAAGGAATTTTCATGTAAGTAAGCAAAGATGTATGTTTATTTCGTTACTGTTTGAAAAGGCAAAAAAAAAAAAAAAAGGAAGGAATGTCAATGATCACCAAAAAGGGAGTGGTTAAATTGTGGTGTATTCATACCAAAGAATACTGTACACCTGTTAAGAAAGAGTAAGGTGAACCTAAATGAGTCAATACAGAAAAACTATAAAGACACAATATTAAGTGAAAAAAGAGCAAATTTTAAATTGCAGAATAACATGCATATTTGATCCCACGTAGTTTTAAAATACCCATGTGCATGTATGTGTAAATATATGTGTAGTGTGCAATGTACGAATATAGATTAATACATAGAAAACAGGATGCAAAGATGCACAACACTAATTATAGAAGTTACCACTAGGGAAGGCTATAGCAGAGAAGGGTGGAAGGCAGAAGAGGTACTTAACATTTTGCTTTATGTACTCTTTATTGCTTGAGCCATCTACAGTGAGAATACATATAATTTAATAAAGATCTAAAAACATATATAGGCAGTCCTGAAAAATACTAGGCACATACTTCAAATTCACAGCATGACTAAAATGCACATTCACCTTAAGAACTGAAATTCAATGTCACATTCTTTGCACAGAATCTGAAATTTTCAGTGTATGGAATAAGCCACATCTCAAGGGTAGCATTCAAAATGGAATTTATTGAACCATCTAGCTAATTTTCAGTTTTAAGTATTTGACCTCTGGGGTTCACCCTGTGTCCTTACACTCTTTTATATTCCTAATTTTGTGTTTTTCTTTAAGGAGAATTCCTAGAAGCACTTAGGGAAAACAGGCTAGCTCACTTGTTAAACATGGAATAGTCTGAGCCAAAAGCCCAAATGCGTAATTGTCTCCATATTTTTTAGAGCAGAACATCATTTGCAATTGATATTCTTTTTTCCGTAGTATGGTATTTTATTTCAAATTCTGTATCACTAACTCCATGAGGTGAGTGGCCGGGTTTCCAGTTATAAAATGTCTTTGCCTAACTTTTCAAGGTGTATTGCATCTGCCGTATAATGTGCTGTAAATGTGAAACTTGATTCTTAAAACATTAGTCAAACAAAAATGAAAGATAACTCTTTGAAATGTTCAACAAAGACGTGTATACAGCCAGATTTATCCCTTGTAGTCAACACACCAACTACTCTCGGGGTTTTTTATGGAGTAGCCTTAATTAGGAAGGGAAAAGCCATCTAGGTGAGGGAAGTGTCCATGTCCTGAGAAACCTATAACTACAAATCCTCACTCTCTCCACCTTAGGAGTTCACACAACATAACCAGGGTCTCCAGTGTTGGAATATTCTGAAGAGCTGTATTCCTCACAATCAAATCAATTCAATCTAATTCACAGTAGGTGCTGGGACATATTTCCTGGTTATGTTTATTAAATCTATATCATTTTTTTAGCATCAGATAGTCACCAAATTAACACTTTCAGATTTTCATCAAAGAGTAAAAGGACAGGAAGATTCTGATCTCAAGTCTGTATCATATTCACACTCTGAATGCCTACAGTACCAAACAGTAATTTAAAAAACTGGAGTGTATTTTCTTTAGGTAATCATGTTGTGCTTTCATTTAACCGGCCAGATGTATATTCTTCTTCGGGTCCTACTAGACAAATGAACCATTGTTCTCAAGGTGACAAGAATATTACACGAATGTGAGGAACCTAATGAAGCGATGGCTGAAGTTTAAACATAAGACAATCAAAATTCCGTTATCCTTGCAGTAATTTTGACCTATTGATTTTTGCCTCTAGTTTTAATTGTGAATTTGACTTTTTGGTGGATTTACTTACTGTGTGGGATTACAGTTGTTCAAATAAAGGAGTTCAAATGGTATTAACACAGACATCTTTATATCCTTCAGGGAAGAACTTTTTCACTATCGTTAACCTTGACTTGGCTCCATGAGGGAGAGTGCAATATTTCTCTTTCCCAAATAGCTGAAATCACAGAAACTTCAAATAACCAGACATTTGAAAACTAGAAATACTGATAATGTAGGTCAAATTTTTATTTTGTTGTTGTCCTATCTTAATCCTTGAAAGACCTTGTATAGCATCTTAAGCTCATCAAATCCATTGAGAACAAAATGTCCTATTACTGAATGTATTAAAGATGCCTTTTGTTTCCATTGCAATTCAAAACATGATGTTCCAGAAATCAAAACTGCATAGCAGGGCAAATATTCACACATTCTCAGCTGTTTCAGGTTGTTTCTTTCAAAAGGTCACGGCTTTCAATACTCCCAGGCAGGAGTGAGACGCCTATTTGGGTGGTCAAATGGAGAGAGGCAAGGTACACAGAAAACAAAGCACGAACTGCCCAGCTAACCCTAATTATTCAAAAGAGAGAAATAGAAAAGGAAGTTCACGCTGCTATACTGCTAAATCAAGGGTTATTCCATTTCACATCTGGTGCAAGTCTAAATACTGGAGGCCCACATTTTTTCAGGTGTCTAGGCAACAAACCTGGCAGGTGGCTAGCAAAGTCAGGGGAAGTGAAGACTTGGTGTTTAACCCACATTTCTTGACATAGATAGGAAAATATAGCATAACTAAGGTTATTCATTCAGCCCTTGGGAGAGCTGGTCCCCCATTTCTTCTTCACCCTGTCTTCCCAGGTTATTGCTCTGATGTGGCATCAAAGCCAGTAAAGCACATTTGAAAATGAAAGGTCTATCACATTCCACGCTTCTTTTGAAACATCAAAAAGCCACATAAAGAAGCGGTAGGACTAGAAAAAGCTGACAAGGAGCAGGACAGTGCCTGTTAGGACAGCAGGAATAGCTGGAGGTGAACCAATGTGAGGTCTATGAAAAGGCGCGTGAGAGAACCAGAAATTTGGTGCTGACAAGATGAAACAGCCCACAGCTGTGTCATGCTAATAAAAAGTTAATTTCAACTTTCAGACACTCTTCATGGTACTTTTCAGTTCAATGGCACCAAATTCATGCATTGTGCTGTCTCACCTGCAGAGGCTGAGTATATTTACAAGCTCTCAGACTCCAAATGGAATTTAAGGAAACTATTTTACTCCTGGAAGATGTCCACAGAGCTAAGAACGTTTGTGATCAGGTTGGACAGCTACCCCAGCATCCTTGCACACTCGAGCTTCAGACTTCAAACAAGTCCTGAAACACAAACACCGGTGGCTCAGGAGCTTTTCCTTAGCCATTGTTCATACCATCACTGTCCAAATCGGAGGGTGAGCAGAGTTGCAGCTGAAATACGAAAATCTTAAATGTCTTGATAAATCTGTGGTCACCCTCAAGACCTACTTCTTGGAGACTGAAACGAACTACAAAACTTTTTTTAAAGGCATGTCACTAAGTTTTCTGCCGCGTTATTTCCTGAGACCATAAACCCAAGTTTCTATGTATACATCGAAGCTGCCTCTAGGAATCTTGTACTTGCTTATGTTTAAGAAATACAAGTAGAAACCAAAAATCGAATAATTCCTCACACGCCCATTTTCTCAGTGCGTTTGTGCCCTTACTTCAGAAAAAAGTCACAGTGGCAATTTCATTCTGTAAAGTAGAATAATCGTTCCATTTCTTACAAAGATCATGCTACGTAGAAGAGCTGTATATTTGAAATTGGAAATCCTGGGTGTGAATCTCAGCTTTGTCACTGATTGTGTAACTGGAAGCAAGACATTTATCTCCGTTCCCAAACCATAATCTCTTGATCTGTATAATGAGGTATCATAAACCTGCTCTGCCCTGCATACCACACAAGGATGTTATGAGGAGCTAATGAGAAAACACTTTGTAAATAGTATTAAGAAAATCATGCTATTATTAGACTTAGTAACATCGAGCTGTGCCTGGAACTGAGTATATTCAAATACTTGTTGAATTAATAGGAAAACTAATTACTCTTAACACTAAGTAAGGAAAGTTTATCATATGAGTTAATTTCAACAATATATTTTGATTAATCATGCTTTATGGTTCATGACTGCAAAGTCTTCAATTATCTATTGCATATCCCTGAAGATATCAATTATTCTTACCTTAATATCTTCTGTTTGCTCTATTAGCTCTTTTTCTTTGAATATTACCTCTTCTGCTCAACAGATTTAGTGTTTTACACTGGGATGCTTGTCTTCAAATGTATGGTGATTCTTTTTTGTCTGAGCATCTTTGTTTTTGAGAATGCCAGTTCTACTGTTTCTTAGTCTAGAAGGAAATGATCATTGTGGAGGAACGGTGAGATACAGTGTTTGATGGAAAGTATTGGTAGATGCTTTTCTGTGAAGGTGAACTCCGTCACTCCTGGTCTTAGTAACTACCTAGGACACGACTCTGCCTCTGCAGACCCAATGCACACAGTGAGTTCGTTTGCTGTGGTCACATAACTCTACTGACCCTTTCTTAGCAAAAGCAAGCATGCCAGAATAGACAACCAGCCCAGATCTTCCAACTGAAACTGTATGTTGACTTTTCCAAGGCCATTTTTTCTCTTGCTCTGTGTTAATTGTGAACTTTAGAAGACTACCAAGTAGTTCCCACACACACAATAGTCCTCTTCTTTATGTGTACTTAGTATATCATTTTGAATCAATCTGCTTTCTATCTATCTACTGGGAATGCCTCAATATGTCTGATCCTCTAGTAAAAATTTGTTCTTCGTTTTGATTCAGCGATATCAGAAAGACATTAAGTGCATCATGGACAGAATAAATTTTTTTTAATTATTATTATTATTTTTTAATGAATTAGCTAGGAAAAATCCTATGCAATTGGCTTGCTTATCAGTCTGACTCTCTGTCCACCAATCCATCCATTTATTGTGAAAATAAGACATACCATTGGTCAGAAATTCAAATTGTACGAAACGTATTCAAAGAAAAATGAGGCTCCTACCCAGCCCAGTCCCTTTGTCCTACAACCCAGAAGCAACCACAGTCAACACTTTTTTGCATGCTTTTCCCTGCACATACTTGTCTATAGACAATTATGTACCTTACATAGACAGATGTAGAGGGTCAGTGAAAGACAAGAAGATCCTCGACAGATGGACTGACAGTGGCTGCAGTGATGAGCTCAAGCATAGCAACGATTTTGAGAATGGCACAGGACCTGGCAGCATTTCATTCTGTTGTACATAGGGTCGGTATGAGTCGGAACTAACTGGGGGGCACCTAAAAATAACAATGCAACAACATAGACAGATATATGGAAGACCTCTCCTTATCAGCACAAGTAGATGCACTACATTCTTTTTGATGTCTGATGGCACAGTGGTTAAGCACTCAGCTGCTAACCAAAAGTCTGAGGTTTGAACCCACCAGTGCTTCCTTGGGAGAAAGATGTGGCAGTCTGCTTCCGTAAAGATTACAGCCTCGGAAACCCTGTAAGCCAGTTCTACTCTGTCCTATAGGATCCCTATGAGTCAGAATAGACTTGATGGGAACGAGTTTGGTTTGGTTTTTTATAACAATTTATTATGTGACTACACCAAGATTTATTTAATCGATCTCCTGTTGACGGACTTGTAGGTTGCTTCCTGTTTTGTTTTGTTTTTCATTTTTGCTATTATTAAAATGCTACAATGAACAATCTTTGTTGACCTCTCTGCATACATGTCCAAATAAGACAAGAAGACAAATTCTCAGAAGTAGAAATCACAAGATTCACACATTTTAAATTTTGGTGGTGTTGCACAATTGCATTCCAACAAGGTTGTATCAATTTTTACTATACCTGTGCTCTATTTGCACCTATATCCTCACACCCTCTTTCACTCTGTGAATTTCCAAACATTACAAGTGCCAATCTGATAAATGAAAAACTGTCTCATGGTTTGAATTTTCATTTCTTTAATTATGAATGAGGTTGAGGATTTTTCATAAGTTTAAAAAAATACTTTTTCTCTGAATGCCTTTTTTTTTATGCTTTGTCCATAAGAACCCTTTAGATACCACTTAAAAATATTATTATTTTCTGTAGTACATGTACAGCTATGTTTTTCAGATTTTCATTTACATTTTTGTTTTTAATGACTGTATTTTTCCATGGAAGAGTTTTAATATTTTATAGAAAGGTTTACCTCTTGCACTTTTTTGTTTTTAAAGTCTAAGTTTTTTTTTTTCATATGGGAAGATCTCACCCACTTCAAGACTACTTATAGAATTTTTTCCATGATATCTCATAGAACTTTTTTGGTTGCAAATCTTATCTTTAAATCTGTGCTATGTCTAGAAACTACTTTAGTGCAGAACAAGATAGAGATCCATTTTTTTCTTAAATGACTAAAAAATTGTCTCAATACCATTTATTAAATAACCCATCTGTCTTTACTGGTATGAAATGCCACCTTTATCATACACTAGATTCCCTTAAGTACTTGGACCTATTTAAGATATTCTGTTCTGTTCCTTTGATCTCTCTGCTTATGCAGATATTTCAGAAATGAACACATTTATGAAGCTGTAATTTAGCATATGTGAGTATGTTTCCAGGCTTTAGTTACTTAAATTCTACGGTATTTTTATTTGTCGGCTTGGCCTCTGGCTTGACTTCGTCAAGGGCATAGATTATGGATTTTCCTCCCTCTGTAATTCCCTAAAACTCTAGTCTCTGCCAAGTTTGACATTTCAGAAACTAAAATCAAGCCATGTCTCTAGGCAGAACTAGTGACAGTCTGAGTGGTTTAAGCAAGTGACCCCCTGGCTCAGAAGGTTCCTCCCCTAAAAGTGACATATAAACACTGCTAAAATTAATTCCTGTGACTAAAGGGACTTTCCCGTTAAAATGGGAATATTTTTCATGTTACCGAAAATAAATTCAGCATATTCTCCCCTTGGCCAAAGTTGTGATAGAAAGACAATGTGAACTAAAGTTCAGAGAGCCACACGATCGGGTAAGAATAGTACCCAGCCTATCTCATTTAATATCACAGAACAGCCTAGGAGACTGGTGTTATTAATCCCACTTTACCGATAAAAAATAGGCTCAGAGAAGTAAATTAATTTGCCAAGTTAGTTAGCAGCAAAGCCTAGATTCAAACCCAGGCCTGTCTGACTCCGAATATCATGCTTCCCGTACAATACTGTGCTGCCTCCCAGAGACAGAGTTTCCTGAGCAAAAAGGCAAATAATTGCCACTTCTTGTGCCAGCTCTGCAGTGGCTGCCTTGAGCTATGAATTCAGAATAATTTCTAGCTGCACCCATGCTCAGCAGGAAAGAGGACTATGGTAAATTACCAATGTCTGCCACGAAAGTTGGAGGTGGGAATGGCAGTGTGGGGCACTATATTTTGCCACTACTGGTAGTGCAGTAGTTAAGAGCTCAGCTGCTCATCAAAAGAGTAACAGTTCAAATCCACCAGCCACTCATTGGAAACCTTATGGGGGCACTTCTACTCTGTCTGTGGGATCACTGTGAGTCAGAATCAACTTGACAGCAATAGGTATGGCACCCTGAAGCACTGAGAGCAAACAGGCACAACCAGAGACCAAAAAAAATTTTATCAACTTCTCGGCTGTTTTTAAGAACAATCTTACAAATCAGCCAATTGAAAAGATTTTCTTCCCTATTAAATAAGCCTAAGGTGGCAATCAGAATTTTTTTAATAAGTTAAATATAAGAGAGCATTGCATATGATATCCAAAGTATACCAGGTCAGCCAACTTGCAAATGTTCGGCTCTATTTTGTAATGCTCATCTTTGCTCTACCAGCCATAGCAAGGCCCACTTGACCTCCTAGCTGTAGTTTACCAAGGTCACTACCTCACAGAAGTTTCCTCCATGCAGAATAGAGATAAGAAACCCTAGGCTCGTAGGTAAATGGCACAGGGCCTAGTTAGCCTTATTGCTAGCTCCATTCTAGAACTATACATTTAATCAAGTAACCGAGCACTTGCTTGTTTCCTTTGCATCAAGCTCTACCCAGATTCCCCAGTTCTAAGAATTGGACCTCTAGACTTGTGTGATACTCAGTCTGGAGCCAACGTCTAGTCTCCCTGAAGTAGCCGTTGTTGCTGTCTACCCAGTCCTATTCTCCTTTCCTCTCCCTCAGAAGTCCCAGTTTAATTTAGGTATTCAATCCTCTCCCACAACTTCATGTGGCTCAGGAAAGGTTAGCCCTATCCTGGATCCTAACAGCACACGTGTAATCCCATGCCCTTTGTCAATGACTGGATTAGCAGTGGGTATGCCACTGAATTCAGGCTACTGAGATGTGGGCAGAGGTTGGCTGTAAGCATCTGAGAAAGGTCTTTCTTGTTCCTCTGGGACAGTGCCAGGAAGCACTTTTCCTCTGGCTGTTCTGCTGTGTTGATATGAGATCCAGGACTACTGCAGCTATCTCCCTACCAGCCTGAGGAAAGAGCCATCACTCAGAGGAGAGCAGAGCCAAAAAAATCATGGGGAAATGAGCCAGGAGTCAGCACTCACAACCACAATAGCTCTGAACTTGCAGTTACTGAGTTCATCAATGTGGTTACGTTTTAAGCTATTACTTGCAGCAAAAGGAATCTTAGCTGACCTCATTCCTACACCTCCACCAGGAGTCTCTGAAAAGGTCACTCCCTAGACTCTTGTTCTCATGACTGGGTCTCCCTGAAGCTGTTTACTTACTTGAAGTCCAGTGTAAGATTATACAGCATAAGTTCAAACCCTGACTCTCCTACTTACCACTGGTGTGACTTCAGACAAATTACTTAAACTCCTTATGCCTTAGTTTCTTCGTCTCTAAAGTGGGGACAACAGTTATATCCCAGAGTCCTGGGAGAATTAATGAGTTAATTCATGTAAAGTACTGAGACCCAGGCCTGGCATGCCATTACTGCCGTTATCACATGAGATTTTGTCTTTGCCTACTGCTTGACTTTCCCTCTCCCCAACAGCAGGGCCCCAACCTCACATTCCCTGCGTCAACTTGGATGGTCACCTGCATCTCCAACCCTGAATCCATGCGTCTGTCTAGCCACTGCAACCTGCTTGTTCCAAGTTTCGACTTACCCTTTTCACATCCAGCTACAGTCAGGAATCCCAGAGCTAGCATAGCTATTGCAAGCCTCTAACCTAAAGAAATACGTGTCTAGTGCCAGCAAGGATCTTGCAGATTTTAATCAGTTTTTCTGGCCCCAGCACAACTTCTTAGGGGTCAACGTGTACAGAAAAATAAGGCACTAATTGCTATTTATATCTGGTATTGATTCTCCACGAACCATCCTTCTGCTAAAGTAACCCTCCTATTCCATTTGGCCCCAGCTGTTTAATTCATTTGGCATCTTTTTTTTTTTTTTTTTCTTTCCTATGAAGCCACTGTGAACTGTTATGCTGAATTTTAAAAAGAGACTTATCAGGGGAAATTTTCAAATTTATCTTCCAGTTTTTTTTTTTTTTTTTTTCTTTTCTCCTAGAAAATGAAGTTGAACAGTCCGTATACCATGAAGTGTGGCAGTTGAGCTGGTGGGACAACTCTTTTAAAAACACATACCTATGGCTGTTTTCCACACTCTGGCATCAGCTTGTCTGCCACTTTGCACCCAGCTTCCCTGGGAACGGTGCCTTGTACAGCTATCATTTTCTGCTTTTAAAAAGGAAGTGAGAGATCAGGATGGTTAGGTTCTATAAACACTTGAATGCCTGAGAAATGCAAAGCAATGAGCTATTTTGCAGGGCTGTAGGAGACAAGGAGTGGAGAGAGGGAGAAAGAAATGATATCTTAAACTCCAATGCAGGCCATTGTTACATGATGTCTAAAGAGACAGGTACTCAAGTTGAGCATGTGAATATTAAAACAAAGCAGACAATGCCATGATCTTTCCCACGAAATAGCTGCCACAAATGTGCTTCCCTGAATGGAAAAGAGAAGAAAAAAGGAGAAACAGATGAAAATGGGAAGCTGGAAAAAGAGGGAGACAGATTATCCAGGGAGGTTAGATTCCTGTAATTTTACCTGAAAAATACTATGCCCCATAAAAGGAGTTAAAATATGGGCAATAGAAAAAGCCAGCTTAACTTCAGAATCTCCGATTCTCTAACATAAAACATTTCCTCATCTGATTTCAACTGTTTCAGGTGGCCAATTCAATGCTAACTAGTCTCAAAAATGCTTCACGGGGGTCAAAGAAGCAACTTCAGAACATCTAGACTTCTTGGTTCAAATCCTAGAACAATCATTATTTTCATTTTTTCTTCAGCTGCTCCAGAGTTCCAAATTAGTAGAAAGTCAATTAGAATTCAGTGTGTGGGCTGTACTGTTCTTTTTTAAAGTGGTCTGTGTAACCTTTCCCCATCTGCACAGATATGGGGAGGCCTATTTTGTTTTTTGTTTGTTTAATTTGCTGTTCTTCCACAAAATGGAATGCTCCCAAGAAACCAAAGTAGTCAAGAACTCAGAGCAGGCGATAAAGCCTTGTTTTCACTGGCACTCAATGGCTCTGCACCGCTGAAGCTGCACGGCAGTAAAGGCTGTAGGAATTGTCAGCGGCCCACAACCCTTGGTCGGGAAGAAACTAACGGTGAGAACTTGGATTTTATTGAAAATCAAAAGCCAGCCAACAGGATGCTCTCTGAACTCACCCAGGAAACTCTCAGTTGGAGACATCAGGTATAACAATACTGAGAAAAACTCAGAACAGAAACCTCTGGGGATTGCTACTTTAAGAAAAAAAAAGCAAACAAAGGCAGTCACGTGCACACACACAAGACACCCCAGGGTGAATTTTATCAAAATTATATGGAAGGCTGCAGGAAAAAAGTACATTCAAAGATTGTACACCACAGCCATCAAACACCTAATGCATTTTTAAGTTCAATAAATTCCTAATAACGATAATTGAGCCTGAAAGCACAGAGTAGAAAAATGAGCAAAATAAGCAAAGAATAATTTTAAGGATGAAGGATAATATTTTTCCAAATGAACATAAAAAAGGCATGCGTGTACATAAAGAATGTGATTATGTAAAACAGTAACTCCTCCTCAACCAAAACCAAACACGTTGCTGCCAAGTCGATTCCGAGTCAGAGCGACCCTATAGCACAGAGTAGAGCTGCTCCATAGGGTTCCCAGGAATAGCTGGGGATTTGAACTGCAGACCTTTTGGTTAGCAGCCAAGCTCTTAACCACTGCACCCCCAGGGTTTACTGAACACCTACTGTGTGTTAGTCTCTTTTCTCTGTGCTGGAGAAACAACTATGAACAAGACAGTCTTTCTGCCTTGTTATTTTCCTGTTGAGAAGAAGCAAAGCAAAGAAATACAGTTTATGAAGCTATATTCAACGTCTATAAATGATCAAGATTAGCCACTTCACAGCATATAATAAGCCACTTGCCAGCTACAGTAAGGAAGAAATGTAGAAGTCTATTTAGATCATGGCACATTTTCACAGACTCCAAAAATATAGTTCCTTTAAGAGTAACCCGTTGCCTTTGCCATCCACTTGGTTCCAACTCATGGCGACCCCATGTGTTACAGAGTAGAACTGTTCCATAGGTTCCTTGGCTGTAATCTTTATGGAAGCAGATCACAAGGTCTTTCTTCCATTCGCCGTTGGATGAGTTTGAACTACCGATCTTTAAGTTAATAGTCAAGTGCAAATCATTTGCACCACCCAGGGCCCTCTCTTAAGAGTAGTGTGATTATATTTATGAAATAGATATTCTTCATTTTTTCTTGCCTTTCGAGATAGACTCACAGAAGCCATCTTAAGGCCAGTGAGCATTTGACTTAGCTAAAGACTTACCACTTTCAGCAGATCAAAGAATTTCCATTTCTGTTTCATCATCATTACGTTTAACGCTTTCAGTTTTCCATTTCAAATTAAAAAAAAAAAAAAGAAAGAAAATGCCATCAAATAATTAGACAAACGACCATACAAAATGATAATACTGATGAAAGTGAACTGTTGCCAAACAGACAGCTCCACATCAAAGAAAGCCAAATTTAATGAAGGGAAAATCTCTATTCCAAGTCACATGTTGTGCTGCCATAACTGACAGTAGAGCCATACCATTAGAAGGATGTCCTGGGACCCAATATTATAGTTCTTATACCCTCGGGGGTGGGAAACACAGGGATTTGAGCCACTGTGTAGGTCCAAAGGCACTATTAACATAATGTCTGCCATCCCAAGAGGTAAGGAAGACCAGAAGCAATTAGTCTTCTGCCAAGAGTAAGGGGTGGAAGAATGCGGGGCCAGGTGATTGGTACCATTTCTCTCTTTCTCACGTTCACACTGAATCCAGTGTAATCACATAGGTGGGCTAGTGAGGACTGAAATGGACCGTATATTATGGCAGGTAGCCCACAGAAGCCATTTGGCAACAGAGCCCATCGGTAATTCCCTCAGGCAGAGCCTCAGTTTCCTGATTTCTAACATGAGAAAGGATGATTAAACGAAGTAGCTTATATAAAAAGAACACACCATTATGCTCCATGTGGATTGTGGAATAAAGAAGTAGTATCATTCCTAAGAGATGACAAAGACTGTGTCTCCTAGTGAGGGTAAAAATTCATCTAACCCTCGATATGTATATTACCTATCATAAGGTAACAGAATAATCAAGAATAATTTTTAAAACCTATTCGGATTTCAGAACAAATTTCAACAAAATGTACCAAAATGGAAGTGAACAGTGAATACAGGATTTTTAAATGTCCTATGAAATACAGATTTTAATTTTTGTTAGATAAGTTGCCTGTCTTCTTTATCATATAGATTTTTTTAGAAAGCCTATTTTTCAAATTATTTCTAATTTGGAACTAATTCCTAATATTACTTGTGTTTATTTTCCTAATGATATTTGTTATAGCAGAGAAACTATTGGTTATGAATCTGGAGTTTTGTCTTTTTACATCTTTCAATAAGCTATAGAATCAGTTTTTAAAAGCGAATAAAATCTATGTTTGTTTTTATCTAAGAAAGAAAGGAACAATACGTTACTTCTTTTCTAAACTCTTTAATATGTTTCTGATCCCATTAGCCTCTTAGTGGTTATGTTTTCAGCTTCCTACTTTTCAAAGGCTGTTTGTGAAATACTTTCCTATTTTCTTCAGAGTGGGTTGACTAGAGTTCAAAAGACAGCATTCCATGTATGTCACCTTCTTACAACACCATAAATAATATATAAAAATCAATACTAATTTTATATCTGATTGCTGGTGCAATGCCATTTTATAGAAAAATCTCTCTTTATGTTTACATTTTAAATTTCTTCTATTTTCTCTTGAAAAAGTTAGCCAGTAACCTTTGCAGTCTTTTGTCCACAATCAGATAAGTTTTACTCGGGGTACTTTAAAATAAACGGATAGGATATCATTGTTGTTAGTTGCTGCCAAGTCAGTTCCGACTCACGGCAACCCCATTTGTGCAGAGCAGAACTGGTCCATAGGATTTTCAAGGCTGTGACCTTTCAGAAGCAGACCACCAGGCCTCACTTCCATAGCACCTCTGATTGGGTTTGAACTACAAACCCTTTGGTTAGTAGTCCAGCACTTAACCATTTGCTGCACTCAGGAATTCATGAGCATAGGATATGGAAATCCATTCTACCCCAGTTACTTCTTAATAATGTTAGCCTCAGATAAGAACAATTAATGTGTTAAAGGTCATATGCTTAATTTTAAGGCGATGAATGATTGTCATTTCAATAATATTTATTGTTGTTAGGTGTCATCAAGTCGGTTCCAACTCATAGCAACCCTATGTATGAAGTCTTGCCATCCTCACTTCTAAGAAGTATTCTGGCTGTACTTCTTGCAGGACAGATTTGTTCATTCTTCTGGCAGTCCCTGGTATATTCAATATTCTTTGCCAACACCAGAATTTAAAGTCATCAATCCTTCTTCGGTTTCCTTATTCACTGCCCAGATTTCACATACATATGAGGCAACTGAAAATATCATGCTTTGGGTCAGGCGCACCTTAGTCCTTAAGGTGATATCTTTGCTTTTTAGCACTTTAAAGAGGTCTTTTGCATCAGATTCGCCCAATCCAATGTGTCATTGGATTTCTTGACTACTGCTTCTGTGGGTATTGACTGTGGATCCAAGTAAAATGAAATCCCCAACAACTTTGATATTTTCTCCATTTATAGTGATATTGCTTATTGGTTCAGTTGTGAGGATTTTTGTTTTCTTATGTTGAGATGTAATCCATACTGAAGGCTGTGGTCTTTGATCTTTGTCAGTAAATGCTCAAAGTCCTCTTCACTTCAGCAAGCAAGGTTGTGCCATCTGCATAACGCAGGTTGTTAATGATTCTTCCTCCGATCCTGATGCCCTGTTCTTCTTCATATAGTCCAGTTTCTCCAATTATTTGCTCAGCACACAGATCGAATAACTATGGTGAAAGGATACAATACCTGACGCATATTTATTGGTTATTACTAAGTGCTTGAAATGTATAAGCTAATTTCCTAACACAATATCTATGTTTTCTCATGTTAAAAGAACCAGATGATTAATATCTATAAGGAACTCCACATATTGGTCATCTCCTCAACACAGTCTACATCTTTCAGAGCGATTCTGAAAGTGAACACAGTGTAATGCCCTCTCCAGTTTCCTTGAGGAAAGCAGGTTGGCCAAGTTGTGCTGCAATAACATAAAAAAAAAATTTTTTTTTTTCATGCAACCCCCAAAATCCAAGTGGCTTACGAGCATCATAGACTTTCAGAGATTCAAGTTGCTGGTAGCCGTATCTTAGCTCATGCTTAAACAATCACTGAAGCAGAGGGGAGTAAAAACCTAACTAATCATTATTAAAGATTATTCCGAGAAGTTACAAACACCATACTTTCAGATTTAACTACCCGGGCAAGCCACATGACCTCACCCAACTTTATGTGGGCAAACCAAAAAACCAAACCCACTGTAGTCAAGTCAATTCCAACTCATAGCAAACCTAAAGGACAGAGTAGAACTGCCTCATAGGGCTTCAAGGCTGTGATCTTTACAGAAGCAGATTGCCACGTCTTTCTCCTGTGGAAAGTACAGTACTTCCTTGTGTTGAGGATAGCCAGACATATCTGGTGTACAGCATTAATGGTTACCATGGTCCCCACTCACCTTGTCATCAAAGAAAGAAGTGAGAAAGTGGGAATTTTAATAATTGTCCAACAAATGCCTAACTTCTTTCAATGCTGGTCATCCTTTCCCTTCACAACTCAGACCCAGGAGGAAGAGGCGTGAAGTGAATGGCAGTTACCATTTTCCCACATAGTATCACCTAGTTGTAAATGCAAATGTGCAGCTTGCAATGCTCCTTTCTTCATCTTGTATTTTCAGAATTTTCTAAATGTGAATTTGGCTGACTTCAGAACTTCACAGGAAAAGTAGGAATAGATTAGCACCTTGTGAATGTGAGATTAAAATGCCTCTGTCATCACAGTTATTTGGAGTCCCAGGTGGTGTAAATGGTTAACATACTCAGCTGGTAACCAGAAGGCTGAGGGTTCGAGTCCACCCAGAGGTGCCTCAGAAGAAAGGCCTGGTTATCTACTTCCAAAAAATCAGCCATTAAAACCCCTGTGGAGCAGAGTTCTACTCTAACACACATGGGGTCACCATGAGTTGAAGTCAACTCCGCAGAAGCTGGGGGGAAAAACTGTCCATACTTTATGCCCGGTGCAATTCTTTACAGCTTTGTACGTATCGTCGCAGATAATCTTCATAATAACTGTGTTAAATGTGTAGATACTATGATCGCCCCCGTCTTTCCAATGAGAAAATTGAGTTTCAGAGAGGTTAAGAAGATCACAGAGAGGTGTTCAGTGGAAGAGGATGACATGGCCTCCAGAGCCCACGCTCCCAACCAGTGTGTGACACTGAGTAACACTGGTAAAATGTTTTATTGTATAATGCATTTGAACTGGTACAGTTACATAAATGCCAATTTACAACCAGTAATTTTGAGAACAGGGTTCCAAAATAGCATTCCAGCATATTCCCTCATAAAAAAAAAAAAAAAAAAAAATCACCAGCTTTTAACTTAGTCGAATTCCTTTTATACATCAAATGGCAGGATATGTAAAGAGCCTTTTTGGAGCTACTCTATGAAACAATATGGCTCTAGCTAATTAGAGGGTTTAAATTATTACTAAAAATGAGTATGACTGAAAGTTTACGAGGAATATGCTGGGAACGTGACGATAGTCCCATATGCCACATTTTACAGCTCTGGGATGATATTCCCCTTCAGAGGCTAGGTAAGCACCGCCCCCTGGAGTTGCGCAAAGCACAAAGTGTGAGCATACATTCAGGCCCTCATGCTATTATGGGAAATCTGCTTCACCTGCATTCCTAGTCCAAGACATCTTGTCTTGACAGGCAGTCTTAGTTTGGGTTTTCAAAATATCCATGAAGAATTACATTCTTCTCCAAATTGGTGGTAAAGAATATTGTCATATTGGTATCATAAACATCATGAAAACTAGTCTTAAATGAGCACATCCCACATTGCCCTTCAGTTTGCTTGGAGAGTCAGTGTTGGTTCTCCATGTGTAAATTATTTTGATTGAACTTGGGATCTGCCAAAATAGATGAATGGAAACAACTATATTTACTCAATGATACAATAACAGCTAATCATCTGAACTACGTTTTAAGCAATATATTATGTTGCCTTGTGGATTTTGTATCTTTACTGATATCTATGTGGGAAAAGTCACAAGTATTTTCCAGAATGTGAAAAGAAATAACACTTCGGTTCACCAACTTCAACAACAACCTGTCCCTAGTGCAGATAGCTGCTGGTTTATTTATTCCTCACCTTCCACAGGACCCTGTTTCCAAGCCCCAGAGGGTCTCTCCACAACTGCTATTGTATCCTAATTTTGTTTGATCGGTTTTCAATCCCCCAGCCCACTCCAGTCTCAGCAAGCCCCCATTGATCATAAGAAGTCCTTTATTGCAAATCCCACTGAGCCACTTTCTGCAGAGAATTGCCCCCTTTGAAACTTGCCTGGGTGGCCTTTGTGTTGGCTGCTTCAGTGAAGGAATAAAGAGGCACACCTTAGGTAAGAATTTTTGCAGTGCCTTTTCAAACGATGTTTGTACACTTGAGTAGTTGTCATAGAGTCTCTGCTGACCTAAGAGATTTGCAGCTTATATAAAAGCTGTGGCAGATGCTAAGAATATTCGTCAATCCCCTTCTTCTTTTGAAACAGTTCCAAAAAGGAATGACTTGTGGGCAAATACTGATTTCTTTTCCCAAAGATCAGCTATTAAGTATGAAAGGACACCTAGACTTGAAATCGGAAGGTTTAGTTTATCAAACTGGGACAGAAAGTGGAGAAGGGATACCACACTTTTTTACCTGAGAACACCAGGGTTAAAGAATAAACCCAAAACGCCTAACACTTGGGACACTACCCGTGAGAGTCTTATAGCAGCTGAAGCTAAATAAATGAAGCAGTTTATGGCTATGCTTCTCAAACTCAAACTCTAATATGCACATGAATCACTAGGGATCTCGTTAAAATGGAGATTCGGATTCAGTAGGTCTGGGGTGGAGCCTGGGATTCTGCATTTCTGACAAGCCTCCAGGTGATGTTGATTCTGCTGGTCCAAGGACCCCAGTTTTGAGTAGCAAAAAAGTGGGCCACACTTTTGACCACTTGCTAGTGGTCCCTGACCATGGTGTCCTGTAACAGCAAATGTCTGAGCTCTTTCTGACAAGAAAGAGAAGAGCAGGTGCTGATAGCAAATCTGCATTGCTTGCCTCCGAGAGCAAGTAAGCTTTGAGGAACCCTCCAGCAGCACTCTCTGCCTGTGAAGAGATTACATCCACATAAAAAACAGATTGAGAAAGGCCATGCAGTTGGTGCATACAGCCCAACAGTCCCTCTGCTGTGCATTGGGGGCACTCGGTTTGGTTTTCACATTACCAGTCTCACTGAGGTGGAACAGAGGATTAGAAAGAGATAAGCTAAATGGCAATTGCAAGTGTATTGTTGTGGCCACCAGCGCCTTTTCCATCAGTGTTTCCCATTTTTCCAAAGCCATGTGGAGCAGTTAATCAGCTCAGGTGATTTCTTAGGAGAAAATGAACAGTACATGTTCCCAACAGGCAAGTACAGCAAAAGCTGAAAATGATATTTCCTTTTATCCCAAAAGCCTCCAAAATTTCCACAGATCTTACTATTACCATAAACTTAAGTGCCAAAAGAATTTAGTTCAGTTGGAAATCATCCTGCCGTTGGCTACATAGAGAAACCTTCACATCTGTCTTGCCTTCCGCATTGGGATGAAAGTCCACTCTGAAAGCTCCTAATGACCTATGGTTTGAAGAGCTGGCTGTTTTAACGGAGACCATGGCCTAAGAGTTAGAAAAATAAAGATTTTAGATCCAAGACTAAAAATAGTAGATTAATGCTTAGTTGGGTTTGCTCCTTTAGCGAATGCTCCGTTGATCGTAGTAGAATCCCTCCGGGTAAGCGAGCTAGAAAACAATAAGGTATTTCTAAGCTCACAGTTCTTTCTAGTTGAGGCAGAGACTTTGGACATATTTGCAAAGAAGCACTTTTCACTGACTTTCCAAAGATGTAGATCCATATTACACGTATTTTTTTAATTCTAAAGAAAAATTGAAAGACACAAATGCTTAAGAGCTGAGTGTGAATGTCTCAAATCTACAATGGTAGAGGTCTGGGTGGGAGTCTGATTAGAAGGATAGAACCTGGCCTGATTTATGCTATTACTTCCAAGGCAGGGACAATCCAGTTGGGAGCCATGTAGGTGACCAATATGAAATGAAACTGTTGTAGGAACTCTTCCTTTATCCCCAGTTCCAAAATATCTTTTGCCTAAAATTCCAAATTAGATACCCTATTCCTATTAATAGAATCCCTGAGTGGTACAAATGGGTTAATAAGCTCAACTGCTAACCGAAGGGTTAGATGTTCAAGTCCACCAAGGGGTGCCTCAAAAGAAAGGCCTGTCAGTCTACTTACAAAAAGTTAGCCATTGAAAATTCTGTAGAGCCCAGTTCTACTCTGACACACATGGGGTTGCCATGAGTAGGAATCAGCTCCATGGCAACTTTTTTTTTTTTTAATTTCCATTAGTACATCCATAGAAGTAATACTTTAAATTGTTTTGATCCTTCATTATACTTGTATTAATTTGATTTGTAGAGGCTCTTCTACTTATATAGCCATGAATATATTTTGTTTTCATGTAGGGAGTAAGGGGGGGTAACAAAGGAAAAGACAGGTCCAGAGCCGAGGCAAGACTGAGTAGGAAGCCATAGCCACCCAGGGGCAATTACAAGGGTATTCAGATATCTGGTGCCTAAGTACAGAACTGGGTCTTTGCCAAAGGCAAACAATAGTCTTCCATTTTTTGTCTACAATAGGATGAAAGCAATCACAGAACCCTCATAGGCCAAACCTGGTGCTACATACCTCACACTAAACCTAGATGGAGCTCAAAGAGTAACTTTTTTCAATTAGAAATACGAAATGGCTGACATGAATTGTTTCACATAGCTTGGGCAAAACAACCTAACTGAATATTGACCATTTTATATGTAGTCAAGGTATTCATATTATACAGGAAACCCAAGTTCTTAAAACCCCAAATCCCTTATATACACTTAGGAAACATGTGTTCCCCCTCTGGTGGGATAGCATTTCTGGCACTAAACAGCTAGTTTCACCTCCCCCTTAAAAATGGCTATAATTCACCCATGTTCAAGTTATCTAGTCAAAACCCATCAGAAGCAGCTTGAGGTTGAAAAGCATGCATGTTGTTTTTTACCTAAAGGTGTGGGGTGATATGTACCACAAGCAATGCTGTCACACTATAAAGACATTAAACGAACACCAGGGACAAATTCTTCTGAGCCTCTGAGTCTCCTCTCTCGGATTAACCACATTGTTCCCCTCAGGTGATCTTGGTGCAACTCTGAACACCCTGGGCATGATTTCCAAACCAAATCCATTTCAACAAGTGTGGAATGGATGCCTCTGTGATACAGGTGATCTTAAAAGATGAGATTTTCACATGTTACTTTGCTCCCAGAATTTTCTAGTAATTTGCTTGATTCAGAAAATAATCCTCCCTGTTTTTCAGTGTTTGAAGTATAACGTGCTCAAGCAGCTAATGGATCTCTTTCTGGACACGACGCCATCTTTGGAATGCAAACCTTGTAGAGTGGTCGAGAGACTGACCTTTGCTTCTCAACTGCTCTTGATTCAGCTGCACACTGATTTGTTCTTCAGGAAAGAGGAGAGGCATAAGGTCAAAACAGTCCAACGCAGACTAAATAAAGAGAAATAAATTTCTATTTTTCTTCAAGTAAATAACTGCAGTCCCTCTAAGAGCTTGGAGACTTCAGATCTTCATTCTCACACAATATCTGTATCTATCTCTATCGAGAACCCCTGGTGGCATAGTAGTTAAGAGCTCGGCTGCTAACCAAAAGTAGGTAGGTCAAATCCACCAGCCGCAACTTGGAAACCCTATGGGGCAGTTCTATTCTGTCCTATAGGGTCACTATGAGTCAGAACCGACTCGATGGCACCTAACAACAACATCTTTATCTGTGTTGTTAGTTGCCATTGAGTCAACCCCGACTCATGGCGACTCATATGTGCCAGAGTAGAACTGCTCCATTGGGTTCTCAAAAAAAACTCCATAGGGTTTTCAAGCCTATGACTTTTCAAAAGTAGATCACCAAGCCCATCCTCCGAGGCACCTCTAGGTGGGTTTGAACCACCAGTCTTTCAGTTAGCAGCCAAGCGCTCAACTGCTTGTACCACGAGGTTATAGAGTTAGTATTCTAACACATATCTAGGGTGGACAAAATTCAATCCATAACAATGGTCTTGACAAGAAGAGTTTCATAGTATTGGGGATGAAATGAGTGGAATGGGCTGAGGATTGAATATGAAGCCCCTCTTTTAAGGGGTTCTGTAGAAGAAAGCACAGAATATCTGAAAGGGGGATGTGAATCTGGTTTAGGGTGGGTATTTTTGTCAAGGAATATTTTAGAATACTTTGAATATTGGTAAGAACGATCCTTTAAAGGGATAAAACGGTGCCTGAGAAAGAGAACAGAATGGCAGGCACAGCGCCCTTGTTGTTGTTGTTAGGTGCCGTTGATTCAGTTCCAGCTCATAGCTACCCTATGCATGACAGAACAAAACACTGCCCAGTCCTGCACCATCCTTACAATCGTTGTTATGCTTGAGCTCACTGTTGCAGCCACTGTGTCAATCCACCTTGTTGAGGGTCTTCCTCTTTTCTGCTGACCCTGTACTTTGCCAAGCATGATGTCCTTCTCCAGGGACTGATCTCTCCTGATGACATGTCCAAAGTATGTAAGATGCAGTCTCGCCATTCTTGCTTCTAAGGAGCATTCTGGTTGTACTTCTCCCAAGACAGATTTGTTCAATCCATGGTATATTCAATATTCTTCACCAACACCACAATTCAAAGGCATCGATTCTTCTTTGGTCTTCCTTATTCATTGTCCAGCTTTCACATGCATATGATGCAATGAAAATACCATGGCTTGGGTCAGGTGCACCTTAGTCTTCAAGGTGACATCTTTGCTCTTCAACACTTTAAAGAGGTCCTTTGCACCAGATTTACCCAATGCAATATGTCGTTTGATTTCTTGACTGCTGCTTCCATGGCTGTTGATTGTGGATCCAAGGAGAATGAAATCCTTGACAACTTCAATCTTTTCTATGTTTATCATTGGTCCAGTTGTGAGGATTTTTTTTGCCCCTGAGGAGGCAAAAAATGGTGAGATCTAATACAAGAGTATCAAGTTGACCTTCAAAAAGAAACAAAACTGCTCAACTGTTGTAACGAAAGAGAAGGCTGACTATATGGATCCAGGGCAGACCAGTTTATGATGTTGGGAACTGGCAGAAATTCCCTTGTGCTTGCCCTTATTCTCTCAGTGAGATAAAAGACGTGGTCATCAGCTGAAAGTGAAGGGGAAGGGTGTCAGATGCTGGAGGAACAAAGAGAAGGTATGAAACAGTGTCTCAGAAAGTGGTAGAGTGAATAAACCAGGGAACTCTAACAGCTTTGCTGGGCAGCGCTGAGTGCCCACTTGAGATTCATGGTCACAGGTTAGCCTCCCTTTGCTTCACAGGTATTGCTAGATGAAAAATTTGGATATAATCTTTATATTCTAAGATTTTTGTTTGTCTATTTTAAATTAGAACAAAACTGTAATAGAAATCATGTTATAATAAGTAAATATGCATGAATAGAAGAATACTGAAAACCAACTCTTCCAACCTAAATTTATAATCAAAGTGTTCTTTATTTTCATTGCCCTGTACTCCTAAATGGGCTCCATTTACACTTACCCAAACCAAAAACCCATTGCCATCGAGTCGATTCGAACTCATAGGGACCCTTTAAGACAGAGCAGAACTGCCCTACAGGATTTCCAAGGTTGTAAATTTTTGCAGAAGCAGATTGCCACATCTTTCTCCTTTCATTTAAGCTTAGAGCATCTTTTTTTTTTTTTTTTTTTAATAAGGCCAGTGTACTATCAGGAAACCTACTTCTAATCTCTGCCATTAGAAAAGTGCATGATCCTAAGCAATTTATTTAATCTTGCTGTGGCAGAGATAGCAGTTTACCACCCAAATATCTTTTCTTCCCTCTTAGTCAGGAACAGAACTCTTGATTCTTAGCTGAGCAGATGACTCCCAGAATTAAGACTGCATTTCCCAACTTCCAGTTTCGGAATTGAATTAGATGTGGTCGTGGAATTTAGTTTGGGCCAGTGAGATGTGAAAAAGGAGATGAGGCAGCTTCTAGGAAAATTCCTTTAAGAAGAGCTGGTGTGTGCTCCTCTACCTTCTAAACCCTTCCTCCATCCAATGGCTAGAGACCTAGTTAACACCTTGGGCCATCTTAAGAATGGTGATGCAATGATATAGACGGAGCCTGAGTCCCTAACAGTTTTGTAGAGCCATCACAGCCCTGGACTACAAACCTCCAGACTTCAACAACATGAAGAGAGAAATACATCATGCCACTGAAATCAATCATGATGGATATACATACTCTCTGAGCCTCAGTTTTCTCTTCTGTAAACTAAAGCTAATAGATTCAATGACATCAACTGCAAATGTGAAATTCTCATTTACAAGGCTATCTCTCTGTTTCAGAGGTCCAACCTCACAGCAGCTAGAATCCAATACTCCTGGCTCCAATCCCTTGTTGTAATACTATCCTGAAATCTGCTCACTGTTGCAAAGAGGATTGATATTCAGAGTTTTGAGTCTTCTCTTCACACTTACATTTCCACAGAGGTGGATATTGCAATGTTTAAGCTCTGGAATTCAGCAATGCAGTCCTGATGCTAGGCTTGGTTCGACATATAGAGCCAAGAGACATTTCCGAGTCCTCTCTGTGAGACACTGGAAACCCCCACCAACATTTACACTAACTTGAATAGTCTATTGTACTATGCAGAAAACAAAAATTGAAAATGATAACTTTTGTGAAAAGGAACCCCCCAGCATGATGTTTTATTTGCTCTTCTGAATAAAATGAATAGTATCTGACCATGTAATTTAGTAATTAATCTGGAGTGCCTTTACTTTTTGTTCTAAAGTGCTATTATAAAAAGAATGAAAGGAAACATTCTAGACAAAAACTATCATTTGTAACAAGTTTTATAAAAAAATATTATTTTTAGGAAAAAAATATTAAATTAATTTGATAATTTGTGAGTAACTTTTCTTAATTTTTCTCCACAGTCCATTATTATTAAACTGGAGCACAACTGTTTCCCTTGACTTATCATTTATTAAAAATCTCCCTGAATTTTCAGGCAATTTGGGGAACCGCAGCTTCCAGGAAGGAAAAAAAAAACTCATAAAATATAACTTTTAAACAAAATTTCTCTTTTGAAGAAGCAGTTGTGCTTTCTTTACTCTATGCAAATGGCATCGAGCCCCCAGACACTGTTGTAAAAGCCAGCAGTGGAAGTCTGTCTCTGTACTTTCCTTTGATCTCTCTCTGGATTTAATACTCTCATGAAGCTTGAATGGAATATATGCATGTCACAGCATGGAAGAGGGATAATATATTTCCCCCTGCTTTGCTGAGTGTGAGTTGTGTATCTTGCCATCTTGAGGGTCCACAGTGTGGCACTTTTATCCCCATTGGAAAAGCTCAGTCCAATAATATATGAATCCTGCAGCCATTTATGACAAATACATAAAATCATAACCTAATACATTCCGGGTATGGGGTGCATATACATTGAATCTATTAATCATGCATTGATAGATTTTTCTTAAAACTAGGTTTTCAACTCCAAAGACTAAGACAGTGAATATTTTGATTGTATTTGTACATTCATGTAGTCTCAAAAGCTGTAACTTTAATTTCAAGACAGAAAAAAGAACAGTGTTTCCCACTTTGGCTGTATATTAATTATATCTACAGGATCAGATCTGTTCAACTTACTTGACAAAACCAGAGCAAAAAGCTATTCAAATCAGAATGTGTTTTTATAAATTTTGATGACATAATATACTCACATTAATTTGTGATAATGCATTCAGCCATTTCTAATTTCATTTTAGGGTCAAAGATCACAGCACTAAAAGAGTGTATTTGTAAAAATGGCCACAAAATAAGGAAATAGTTATGATTTGAATCACAACATTTCTTTGTTGTGGAAACTTGTATCAGCTAATTTAACCCATTCCCCACTGGTTCATCTGTAAAACAGGCGTAATAAAAATAGCTACCTTTTAGGACTATACGTAAAGAGCTTAGCACTCAGTTGGCCCTCAATAAATGTTGATTTCATCATGACTGTGACGTCACTAGAATACCAGTGGGAAGGACTGAGCACAATATGTAAAAGAGAAGGTTCAAGAGCTCCCATTAACTGTACCCTCCAGTTACTCTCATCTGCTTCCAAAGAGTATAATGTGACGTCCCAAACACAAATGAGAAACAGACACAGAGGCCTGATAAACCTGGTAAAAGTCCAGGTTCTAGAACTCACTGTTGACTCCTAGCATCATAAGTTCCAACCTTTAGATCTGTGTCTACATTTAGTTAGTGCACACACATACACACACACACACACACACACAAACACCTTTTAGTAATCCTACAGCTGAGAGGATAATGGGCACGGGCATATGAAGAGACCCATAGGTTTAGTTTTCTCTCCCCTGCAACCGTGAGTTACAGTGTTTACACCCTTCCAATCTTAGGTCTAACATTTTTTTAGAACAATTTACATAAAAATCTCTCACTTAATTGATTCTCTGTGTCAATAAGACTATACACATATACCTCAAACTCTTTGTTGTTGAGGGTCAAAAGCCATGAGATTGAAAAATAATGTTTCACACCATTTTCCACAAAGTTAAAGATTCAAATATATTACCAGTGCTGAAATCTCATAGATATTCTTAATATACCTGTTTCTCCAATTAACTCAGAGCACAGTCATTAATATACTATATTATATTATGAAGCCATAATTGCAGCCAAGCAGAGAATAATTACCATCTCTCAGCTTTCATATTTTACAAAAGTGAAATTATTTTTCCTTTGTTTTAGAAGTTCACCGGAATTAATAATAGTTTTACAGTTCCAGGCCTTTTATTTCATGACCCAACTGTCACATGTCTCTATAAAACTGTCATATATCCATCTGGGCTCAACTCACACATAGCTGTTGTAATCGTAAAGTCTACTCCAAGGGCAAACCCCCCTGATTCCATAGTGAACACCTGGTATGAACAACAGGGAAAATACTGGGTCTCTTTCAAATGCATCTCCACATGAAAACAAGTGATTTCACATACCTCTAAAATTTGATCTATAAAGCAGTTTGTAGCAACTAATTTATGTCAGCAAATCTATACCACGCACTCACTCTGTCATGCATCGTAGGGCAATATACTCATGGGGTTACAGAGTCCTTGCCCTCATACAGCTTATAGATCACTGGACAACAAGAGAAGTAATAAACACAAAAATTATAAAAGAAGGCAGAATAAGAAAAGGCCTGAAAGAAAATTAACAATTTATATAAGGTTCAAGGGCAGGGAAGCCTTAGACAATCTGATTGGCTAGACTGGCACCATGGAAAGAAAGGAATAGGAATACCTCAGTTTCTTAGTTTTGCTATAACAGAAATACCACAAGTGAGGCTTTAATGAACAGACGTTTAGTTTCTCATAGTTTGGAGGCTAAAAGTTTGAATTCCGGGCACTGACTCTAGGGGAAGTCTCTCTTTGTCTGCCCTTGGGGAAAATTCTTGTCTCAGCTTCTCTAGTATTCTTCTTGTCATTCCTTGGAGATCTCCAGGTAGCATCTGTCTTTCCCCCATTCCTACTTGGTGCTTCCGTGTCTAAACTACTCTTTTTATATCTCAGAAGTGATTGATTTAAAACACACTCTACACTAATAGGGCCTCATCAACATAACAAAGAAGACCCTTTTCCCAGATGGGATTACATCCACAGATATAGGGGTTAGGATTCCCCAATATTTTGGGGGTACTGGGCAGTGTTTCATCCTGTTGCGCATAGGGTCGCTACGAGTCGGAACTGACTCAACGGCACCTAACAACAACAACAACAAATTCAATCTATAACTGATTTTGGTAGAACTTCATCCAACAAAGATGCATTCTAGGGAGAGGAAGCAGCATTATCTAAGACTCAAATGCTGGGAAGCACATGATGTTTTGGAATCAACAATTAATCTGGTTTGAGTCAAGAATAAACCAAAGACTCAAGGTAATTATGAGTCCAAGGGACAGAAAGAGCCACATATATCAGAGACTAAATCAGCCTGAGACCAGAAGAGCTAGATGGTGCCCAGCTACAACCAATGACTGCCCTGACAGGGAACACAACAGAGAATCCCTGAAGGAACAGGAGAACAGTGGGATGCAGACCTCAAAATCTCGTAAAAAGACCAGACTTAATGGTGTGACTGAGACTAGAAGGACCCCAGAGGTAATGGTCCCCGGACCTTCTGTTAGCCCAAGACTAGAACTATTCTTAAAGCCAACTTTTCAGACACGGATTGGACTAGACTATAAGATAGAAAATGATACCAGTGAGGAGAGAGTTTCTTGGCTCAAGTAGACACATGAGACTATGTGGGCAGCTCCTGTCTGGAGGCAAGATGAGAAGGCAGAGGGGGACAAGAGCTGGCTGAACGGACATGGGGAATACAGGTTAGAGACGAGGACTGTGCTGTCTCATTAGGGAGAGAGCAACTAGGACTACATAGCAAGGCGTATATAAGTTTTTATATGAGAGACTGGTTTGATCTGTAAACTTTCATTTAAAGCACAATAAAAGAAAAAAAAACCTCTGCAATGGACTTCTGTTGTTTCTGCTACCCAGGATTTATTTACTCTACTTCCAAGAATAGCACATTTTTCTTGAGAAAGCCATGGTCCATTGGGCCTGGGTGTGGGCCTGTTCTCAGCTCCATAGAGGAACAGTATCCCAGTAGGGGCTTCATCATGTGCTTAACTACAATGCTTGCTTAAGGGGTAGACAAGTAACCTAATCTGCTCAATGAGCATTATTAGAGCTAGCAGAAAAGATGATTGCTATTGTTATCTGGTAATGAACCAGGAAATTTTTGGCTCCCAAATCTACTAGAAGTCATCGTGCAATGATAAAAGGACAAAGGATAAAGCAGAACCAGAGATGGCCAGTGTTATGGATTGAATTGCATCCTCCAAAAAGATGTGTTGAAATTCTAACTCCTATCTGTGAATGTGGCCCTGTTTGGAAATAGGTTCTTTAAAGATGTTATCAATTAGGTTAACACGAAGTCTTAGTGGAATAGGATGGGTCCTCATCCTATATGACTGGTGTCCTTATAAAAGAGGAAAAGATACACAGAAAGACAGAAGGAGAACACCAGGTGATGATGCTGCAGGTGTAAGCCAAGGAACACCTGGAGAGGCATGAAACAGATTCCCCCTCAAAGCCTTAAAAAAATCAACACGACTAACACCCTGATCTAGGACTCTCATTATCTTCCATTTATAATTACCTAACTCATCCATCAAAACACATTCTTCCTTTTGTATTCTCCAAACATATTAATGGTGTTATCATTCTCCCAGTTATCCCAGTTAGAAAGTTGGGAGTAAACCACAATTCCTCCTGCTTTGTAAATTCTATGTTAATAAGGATCACCAGATTATGAAGAACTTACCTCAGCAATAACTTCCTAATTCCATTTCCCTCAATTCCTGCGTCTCTGCCTCTTCATGTCTCACCAGAGGACATTGAATCTGAATATTAAGAATTTAAGCTTTGCATTTAGAATAGACAGCATGTGCATCCCTATGTTAGTCCTATCAATGCCAGTATATTGAGCACATTACTCAATTTCTCTACCCTCATTTTCCTTATCTGTAAAATGGAGATAATAATTATTCCTACCTCATAATATTGCAGTTAATATGACATAAAATGACACATGTAAAGGATTTGACAACACATTCCACATAGAAAGCAAAAGGAAAATATTATTATTATTGTTCCAATAATTTCCTAACTGATCTCTCTTGCTCCAATCTCTAGATGGTCTTAGAGAACAGAGAATTATTTTCAACCCTTCAGAACTAATGTAAATTGTTCTCCTGGGTTTTTTACTTGCTTGGTGCCTGTTACTCCCTCTTTTCCTCCACTTTCTCCCATTTGTAACGGAAATGTCTACCTTGTGCCTGTTCCGCCATTGTATTTTGGAAGCAGATAACATGTTCTAGATTTCACAGGTTCACAGATGAAGAGGAATTTTGCCCCTGGATGAAATTTGGACTTGGAGTTGATTTAAGATTTTTGAGATGATATGATGGTGTGAAACTGTTTTACGTGTGGCAAGGACATGAATTTCCGGGGACCAAAAGGTGGAATACCATGAATTGAATTGTGTCTCCCAAAAATATATGCCAGCTTGGCTAGGCCATGAGCCCCAGTATTGTATGATTTTCCTCCATTTCAAGATCTGATTATCCACTAATTTGTGATGTAAATCCTAGCTCCAATTCCTGTGGTTATGGTCCCATTTGGGACTGATCTGTCTGTTATGTCAAAAAGGGAGGATTAGGTCATGTTAATGAGGATAGTGGGAGATGCAACACCCTTATTCAGGTCACAGCCCTAATCTAATGTAAGGGGAGTTCTCTTGGGGCATTGCTGCATCACCTTTTGTCTTACAAGAGATAAAAGAGAAGGGAATAGACAGGCAGGGGCCTCCTACCACCAAGAAGAAAGAGCACAGCTCATCCTTTGAACTCAGGGTCCCTGTAGTGATAATCTCCTAGATTTTCAGAGTTCTCTTTTTAAAATGTGAATCTAAGTATGTCAATTATCTGCATAAAATTTTCTAATGATTCTTTCCTTCTGGTTTGTTTCTTCTGACTATGAGGTCACAGTACACTGATGAACTACAAAATTAACTTAGTTGGTCCAGACACTAATTTCTTTTTTTTTTTTAAATAGGAGAAAGAAAGCAAATAATAAAAATTAGAGCAGAATTAAATGAAATAGAGAACAGAAAAACAATTGAAACAGTTAACAAGACCAAAAGCTGGCTCTTTGAAAAGTTGAATAAAATCACTAAACTATTGGCCAAACTGACAAAAGAAAAATGGGAGAGGAAGAAAATAACCCAAATATGAAATGAGATGGGCGATATCACAACAGAATCAAATAAAACTAAAAGAATCATATCAGATTACTATGAAAAACTGTACTCTAACAAATTTGAAAACCTAGAGGAAATGGACAAATCTCTAGAAACACACTGCTCACCTAAACTAACACAGAGGTAGAACTAATAAACTTATAGCAAAAGAGATTCAAAAGGTAATTTAAAAAACTCCCAACAATAACAACAAAAAAAAAAAAGCCCTGGCCCTGATATCTGCAGTGGAGAGTTCTTCCAAGCTTTCAGAGAAGAGTTAACACCACTACTACCAAATGTATTTCAGAGCATAGAAAAGGATGGAATACTCCCAAACTCATTCTATGAAGCCAGCATAATCCTCATACCAAAAGCAGGAAAAGACACCACAAAAATAGAAAATTACAGACTAATATCCTTCATGAGGAAACCCTGGTGGCATAGTGGTTAAAGTGCTATGGCTGCTAACTAAGAGGTCAGCAGTTTGAATCTGCCAGGCATTCCTTGGAAACTCTTTGGGGCAGTTCTACTCTGTCCTATATGGTTCCTATGGTCAGAATCAACTCAATAGCAGTGGGTTTGGTTTTTTGGTTTTACCCTTCATGAACTTAGATGCAAAAATTCTCAACAAAATTCTAGCCAATAGAATTCAACAATATATTAAAAAAATAATTTCCCATGACCAAGTGGGATACATACCAGGTATGCAGGGATGGTTCAACATTAGAAAAACAATTAATGTAGTCCACCACATAAATAAAACAAAAGACAAGAATCACACGATTTTATCAATTGATGCCAAAAAGGCATTTGACAAAGTTCGACACTCATTTATGATAAAAACTCTCAGCAAAATAGGAATAGAAGGAAAATTCCTCAACATAATAAAGGGCATTTATACAAAGCCAACACACAACATCACCCTAAATAGAGAGAGCCTGAAAGAGAGCCCATTGAGATCAGGAACCAGACAAGGATGCCCTTTACCACCACTCTTATTCAACATTGTGCTGGAAGTCCTAGCCAGAGCAATTAGGCTAGATAAAGAAATAAAGGGCATCCGGATTGTCGAGGAAGAAATAAAAGTATCTCTCTTTGCAGATGACATGATCTTATACACAGAAAACCCTAAGGAATTCTCTAGAAAAATACTAAAACTAATAGAAGAGTTCAGCAGAGTATCAGGATACAAGATAAACATACAAAAATCAGTTGGGTTCCTCTACACCAACAAAAAGAATATCGAAGAGGAAATTACCAAATCAATGCCATTTAGAGTAGTCCCCAAGAAGATAAAATACTTAGAAATAAATCTTACCAGAGATGTAAAAGCCTTATACAAAGAAAACTACAGTACACTTCTGCAAGAAACCAAAAGAGACTTACGTAAGTGGAAGAACATACCTTGCTCGTGGATAGGAAGACTTAACATTGTAAAAATGTCTATTCTACCAAAAGCAATCTATACATTTAATGCAATTCCTATCCAAATCCCAACGACATTCTTTAATGAGATGGAGAAACAAATCACCAACTTCATATGGAAGGGAAAGAGGCCCCAGATAAATAAGGCATTACTGAAAAAGAAGAACAAAGTGGGAGGCCTTACTTTACCTCATTTTAGAACCTATTACACTGCCACAGTAGTGAAAACAGCCTGATACTGTTACAACAACAGATACATGGACCAATGGAACAGAATGGAGAATCCAGACATAAATCCATCCACATATGAGCAGTTGGTATTTGACAAAGGCCCCAAAACAGTTCAATGGGGAAAAGACAGTCTTTTTAACAAATGGTGCTGGCATGACTGGATATCCACCTGCAAAAAAATGAAACAAGACCCATACCTCACTCCATGCACAAAAACGAACTCAAAATGGATCAAAGGCCTAAATATTAAATCTAAAACGATAAAGACCATGGAAGAAAAAAGAGGGACAACGTTAGGAGCCCTGATACATGGCATAAACAGCATACAAAACATTATAAAGAACGTAGAAGAAAAACTAGATAGCTGGGAGCTCCTAAAAATCAAACATTTATGCTCATCCAAAGACTTCATCAAAAGAGTAAAAAGACTACCTACAGACTGGGAAAAAGTTTTTAGCTATGGCATTTCTGATCAGCGCCTTGATCTCTAAAATCTACAGGATACTGCAAAAACTCAACTGCAAAAAAACAAATAACCCGATTAGAAAATGGGCAAAAGATATGAATAGACACTTCACTAAAGAAGACATTCAGGTAGCTTACAGATATATGAGGAAATGTTCACGATCATTAGGCATTAGAGAAATGCAGATCAAAACTACAATGAGATTTCATCTCACTCCAACAAGGCTGGCATTAATCCAAAAAACACAAAAGAATAAATGTTGGAGAGGCTGTGGAGAGATTGGAACACTTCTACACTGCTGGTGGGAATGTCAAATGTTACAACCACTTTGGAAATCAATTTGGCACTTCCTTAAAAAGCTAGAAATAGAACTACCATACGATCCAGCAATGCCACTCCTTGGAATATATCCTAGAGAAATAAGAGCCTTTACACGAACAGATATATGCACACCCATGTTTATTGCAGCACTGTTTACAATAGCAAAAATATGGAAGCAACAAAGGTGCCCATCTATGGTGTATTCACACAATGGAATACTACACATCAATAAGGAAGAATGAGGAATCTGTGAAACATTTCATAACATGGAGGAACCTGGAAGGCATTATGCTGAGTGAAATTAGTCAGTTGCAAAAGGACAAATATTGTATAAGACCACTATTATAAGAACTTGAGAAATAGTTTAAAGTGAGAAGAAAACATTCTTTTGTAGTTACAAGAGGGGGGAGGGAGGGAGGGTGGGAGAAGGGTACTCAGTAATTATATAGTAGATAAGCACTAATTTAGGTGAAGGGAAAGACAGCACACAATACAGGGAAGATCAGCACAATCGGACTAAACCAAAAGCAAAGAAGTTTCCTGAATAAACTGAATGCTTCGAAGGCCAGTGTAGCAGGGGCAGGGGTCTGGGGACCATGGTTTCAGGGGACATCTAAGTCAATTGGCATAATAAAATCTATTTACAAAACATTCTGCATCCCACTTTGAAGAGTGGTATCTGGGGTCTTAAACGCTAGCAAGCAGCCATCTAAGATGCATTGATTTGTCCCAGCCCACCTGGATCAAAGGAGAATGAAGAACACCAAGGACACAGGCGATTACAAGCCCAAGAGACAGAGAGGGCCACATGAGCCAGAGACTGCATCATCCTGAGACCAGAAGAACTAGATGGTGCCTGGCTACAACCAATGACTGACCTGACAGGGAACACAGCAGAGAACTCCTGAGGGAGCAGGAGAGCAGTGGGATGCAGACCCCAAATTCTCATAAGACCAGACTTAATGGTCTGACTGAGACTGGAAGGAATCTGGTGGTCATGGCCCCCAGACCTTCTGTTGGCCCAGGACAGGAACCATTCCCGAAGCCAACTCTTCAGACATGGATTGGATTGGACAATGGGTTGGAGAGGGATGCTGGTGAGGAGTGAGCTTCTTGGATCAGGTGGACACTTGAGACTATGTTGGCATCTCCTGCCTGGAGGGGAGATGAGAGGGTGGAGGGGGTTAGAAGCTGGCGAAAAGGACACAAAAAGAGAGAGTGGAGGGAGAGAGTGGGCTGTGTCTCATTAGGGGGAGAGTAATTGGGAGTGTGTAGCAAGGTGTACATGGGTTTTTGTGTGAGAGACTGACTTGATTAGTAAACTTTCACTTAAAGCACAATAAAAATTATATATATAAAAAAAAAAATTCACCACGACCTAGTGGAATTCATACCAGGTATGTTTTTTTATGTAGGAATGGTTCAACATTAGTAAAACAATCAATGTAATCAATCACATAAATGAAACAAAAGACAAGAGCCACGTGATCTTCATTCTTATCATGGTCTTCTGGGATTCCAATAATTCTAATGTTAATTTCTTACTTGAATTTCATGTTTCCTTTTGGATTTGTTTGCTTTTCTTTATTATTTTCTCTTAATTCTCTTGAGACTTGATAAATTCAGTAATTTTATCTTCTAGCTTGTTTGCTCTATCTTCTGTGTATTCAACTCTATTGTTGAGTGTTTCTCTTGCTTTTCTAGTTCAGTTATTTTATTCTTCAGTTGCAGTAGTTCTTTGAGTTGTTTTTTTTTGTTTGTTTTCAATTTCCTTTTTGATTCTTTCATTTTGTTCCTTTATGTGTTTCCTGATCTTCACTAGTTTGTTTTCTGTGTGCTTTTTGCTTGTTTCAAACATATTTCTCACCATAGCCTGAAAATTATCAATTCTTTGCATTATTCTGGTTTCCATAGGAGAAATTTCCTCATATTCATGTTTTGGTTTTGACTGGTCTTTCTTCTCTTGTTGCTATGAGTCGGAATCGACAGCAATGGGTTTGGTTTGGTTTTTGGTTTCTTCTCCTGTGATTTTGTGTATTTTACTAATTTTTGTTGAACTTGGGCCGTTCTGTTATCTTTTTTTAATTTTGGATTCTGGGTTTTGTGGGAAATTTTTCTGATTAAATGCCCTGCTGGCACAGCAGCAAAGCACCCAGCTGCCAGTTGAAGGGCTGGGGTCTGTACCCTCCAGCCACTCCATTGGACAAAGGTTTGGCAACCTGCCTCCACAAAGACAGCCTTGGGAACTCCATGGGGCCACTCCACTCAGCTCCACGGGGTCACTATGAGTAAGAATTGATCCAGCAGCAGCAGACTTGGCATCTTCTCCTGAGAACCACTAGAGGGCACACTTATCCTTAGGTTTAGTTCAGTGCTGATTCAGCATTTCTGGATGCTCGATCTCTGGAATTCAATATGCATGCACGGGTGCCGGGGTTGCTGGTCACAGATGTTGACGTGAGCAGTAGGGCTTGACTTTCCTGTGGTGAATGTGGGGGACTCTCTACATCTTTCCATCACAGGTATCCCTGCTCAGGCTCACCCACAGTGTCCTGCTATGGGCCATTTCCCTCTGTCACCAAGTCAGTCTAAAGTACTTCTCTCACCCTGATGCTCTTGCTGCTCCTCCCAGCCCTAGTGCCCATCATCTTGGGCCTCAGAGAAATTCAACAGCATTCTCTCATAGAGCCACAGTCTCCTTTCCCCCCATCCCAATTGCACGGCTTAAGAACTCCCACAGCCAATTTGCACTGCCTTAAAAAAAAATTAGGCTACAGTTTCCTCAGATTAGCTCTTTTTCTGTGTTCCACATTTGGGGTGTTACCCAGCCCTGTCCCAAAATGGCTGCAACGACTGAGCGCTGTCAATGTTAGCAGGTAGGTCTTCCCAGCTTCCGTGCCATCTCTGCTTCTCCTTTCCCCCACTTTTGGACACACCCCAATTTCTCAACACCTCAGTTCCTGTCCAGAGTTCTGCAATCTCAGTCTGCTTGTTTTTATTCATTGTTCAGCGGGTTTCTGAGAGAATAAATGGGAACCTCCACTCACTTCACCATCTTGCTCTGCTTCTTGTTCCATAGATTTTCAATGGCTGACTTTTCAGAAGTAGATTGCCAGGTCTTTCTTCCAGTGCATGCCAAGGTGGACTCAAACCTTCAACCTTTCAGTTAGCAACTGAGTGTGTTAACAATTTGCATCACCCAGGAACTTCATCTAGCACATATACCCATTGTTGTTGTGTCAATTTTGACTCATAATGACCCTATAGGACAAAGTAGAACTGCCCATAAGGTTTCCAAGGCTGTTTGTAATCTTTATGGAAGCAGACTGCCATGTCTCTCTCCTGCAGCATGGCTGGTGGGTTCAAAACACCAACCTTTTAGTTAGCAGCCAACTGTTTAACCACTTTACCACCAGGGCTCCTTATCTAAAAAACACAGTATTCAATAAACGTTATCTGTGGATGATACAGTTATTGTTTCTTGTTTTATATTATCATTACATGAAACAATATTACATAGTAGTTCAGGCTCAAGCTTTGGAATCAGACAGAATTGGGTCTGACCCTGACTCCACGTTTGCCAACTTTATTTTCTTGGTCAAGTTATTTAGTCCCTTACGTCTTACTTCAGAGACCCTGGTGGCAAAGTGTTTAAGAGCTACAGCTGCTAACCGAAACGTCAGCAGTTCAAATCCACCAGATGTTCGTTGGGAACCCTATGGGACAGTTCTACTCTGCCCTATACAGTAGCTATGAGTCAGAATCGGTGTTTTTTGTTTGTTTCCTTTTTTTTTTTAATGGCTTATGTCATGCATCTGTAAAATGAAGTTAACAGTTGTGCTTACTTCAGAAGTTCACTATGAGCATTCAATGTGATAAAACATGTAAGTCTCTTGGCACACTTGCATATAGTAAGTGTTCAATAAATGTAAGTTACTGATATCATCTTAAGAATGGAATCTGACATTGGGGAAGTTTCAAGATTTGTTACTGCCTAATTTTTGGAGAGACTTCTGGGCGTAGTATCTCCCCTGTATTTTAACATCTCAGCCAACAAGTTGAGCATTTCTTCCCCTATTCTCCATGACATGTACCAGGTGACAAGCCTGGTCACCTTGGCAACCTGAAATCTGTAAGCCTTGCAATATCCCAGGAATGTTTGTTACTCTTAATGTGTATCCATTATATTATCAGGTCAGTAATTACTCCCAATGACAAAGATAATAATGCGTTAACAGATCAGGGCTCCAGTGCTCATAAATTATTCCTTCACCCCTTCTCAGCAAGTATCTCTGGGAGCTAGGGAATTTGAGTTGTTATTGGACTCAGAGGTTTTCTGGTGGCTGGTTTTCTCACTGCTAATGCTTCTGGCATGCTCCATTTTCTCAGTGCTACAAGTTGCAATCAGCTCATGCTGGCAGTTGACATCTTTTAATATTTGTTGCTCTCTTTCTGCCTAGCACTTGTGGCTCCATCTTGACATGAAGCCGTTTCTGTTATTGCCATTGCTAACTAAATAGCCCTTGGACACTAGCTGGGAAACAGTGCCACAAATTGCTTAGAGTTATCCTATTTCCTTCAAACAAAAATCTCTGTAGCTTCAGGCTCATTTTTACTTTATTATTTATATGGCCAGGCCATTTATTGCTGGATACTGCCTCTGCCTGGGTTGGAGTAGGCAAATTATTCCATTTCTTTTGTAAATGGTACAACTCCTGATTCAGCAGCCTCGACAGGAGGCATACATGGGATAGAAGTATTTGCACATTTGTTGCTGAGAGCAGGAAATCATTATCTGTGCCCTATTCTTCTTTGGTACTTAAATCAAGTGGGATTGAAGAGATAGATTTTCATATCTCTTTGGCCATTGGGTCAGGTTAATTCTGTAGAGAAAAAGATGAAGAGAGCCTGGACAGCACGGATTCGTTTTAATGGTCTATTGGTTCCACTTCATGAAGGCCTATTAACTGTGTAGCATGCATCTGTATCTGTGTCTTTCAAATAACATTTCTAGACACCTGGGGAACTGCTAAGAAGGCACAGGGAGTTATATAAAGAATGGGTGTAATTAGATAATTATGATCAGGAATGGAGAAGGATTTGAAGGGAGAGATGTCACTGGCTTGATACTGTGGGATATTTTTTTATGGGAAAAATCCTTAGTTGTGAAAGTCTTTCTTTTGTAAGTTGTTACATAAGTAACACAGGTTAAATGAAGTAAATGCATCAGCTCTGAAGTGAAGGGAAAAGGTGTGCTGTAGAGCTGAGAGGTATCTGTTTGACTGAAAGGAAACTTTTTTTAATAATGACCTGCAATAATTATATTTTTCATTATCATTTATTATCGTCCAATGAAGTCTCATTTTAATGAGATATGAGAATTAATATCTACTTGGTATGTTTTAGCCATACCTAGTACCAATTTTTTTTTTTTTTTTTTTTAGTACCTAGCTGCTTGGTAAAGTACAGGGTCAGCAAAAGAGAGAAAAACCCTCAATGAGATGGATTGACACAGTGGCTGCAACAATGCACTCAAGCATAACAATTGTGGGCATGGTACAGGGCTGGGCAGTGTTTCATTCTGTTGTACATGGGGTCGCTATGAGTCAGAACCAACTGGACAGCACCTAACAACAACAACAGTACCTAGCTAAGAGTGTGTATCTTTGATGAAGAGGAAACATCCTGTTCCCCTATAAGAGGAGCAGTTGAATGGTGGGATACTTGCATCTTCTCATAGTGACATTCATCTAGCATTTGCCATTGCAATGCCGTCTCCCTTAAGAGACTATAAGCTATAAGGGACAAGGGGATTTCTTTAAATATACTGTTTAGATCATCTCATTTTGGGAAAAAAAGGGAAGTAGTGTCTCGAAAATATTTAGGTTGAAGTAACCTAAATATTTTCGAGACACTACTTCCCTTTTTTCCCAAGATGAGATAATCTAAACAGAAGGAAGTAAATAGCGGTTAATCTAATCAGGCCTCCAGTGCTCATAAACACTTCACTTTGCTAAGAAAAACAGAGCATCCAAAAATAAGTGCCCTTGCCTCTAATACATTCTCAGGTGACTAGAACAAGCCAGCTAGGAGGAAACTCTTTCTGAGGTAGCCTCCTTGGCGGACGTGGATTAGTGAGAATTGGGCTCTTTCTTCTGATGACAGGGAACTGGGAAATCATCGTAACAGGGCTGAAAACTGGTCTCTATAGCACACACTTGGCTCCTTTGGATGATGCTCTGAACATCAGTTCAATTCCTTGGCTTTTGAATAGGAACCTAGCAGTCGATGAGCCACAGTCCAAGAGGCATGACTGATGCTGTGCCCACTGCCAGCCATTTTTATCCCAGGAAGGGCAGCTAGACAGTCAACTTATCTTGTCTCAGTCCTACAGGTGGATGATTAAGGGGATAAGTGATTGGTATCTCTACTGTAATCTTGGTTCACCACATACCCAACAAATGGAGCTAATGAAAGTCTAAACACTATAAGGAAGAACTAAGTCCATTTTCTCACCTGAGAAAGTTGGGGAGAAGGCATGAGTGAAAGCATTATAATGAGCTATTTCTATTGCTAAAATGGGCCTTCTTATGAGCACAGGACCAGATCTGAGAGTTAAATTGTGGTTGTTACTCCCACAGAGGACAAATCCATGCTCTCTTGAGCTCCCCATCAAAAGCAATTATGAACAACAAAACCATAGACAGTCAAAGACATCAGTGCATAAGACAGAATTCAGAATAGGATTGGATTCTTAAAAAGTATTATACAGAAAAACTTCCAGTGTCTCGTTTAGGTTATATTACACAGACCTTGATTGAGCCTAATATTCGATCCACCAAAGACCACTCCTCCTATTCTACAATGTAGCTTGGGGCTATCCGTAATAGACATATATGACTTTCTTATTCTTACACCACAAAGCCCAGTGTCTTATAGTTAGCAATTCAAAAATAAGTGCTAAACAAATGCAATGGAATGGAACGGACTTCTCTAAGAGACTAGAAATTTAACAATTTACTGTATTGTCCCCCATGTAGCCAGAAGCCTTGTTGGCACAGTGGTTAAGAGCTCGGCTGCTAACCAAAAGGTTGGCAGTTCAAATCCACCAGCCACTCCTTGGAAACCCTATGGGGCAGTTCTACGCTGTCCTATAGGTTGGCTATGAGTTGAAATTGACTCAATGGCAACAGGTTTTTGTTTTTGTCTTGTTTTGTTTTTAGCCCTGCTATGTATGACCTTTTTTTTTTATGTATGACCTTGTTACACAAGAATAATGCACTTATTAGAAAAATGATACACTTTGTCCTCCACCTACTGCAAGAGTGATCAAAATTGTCATCTTTAAGGGATAGCTTTTTAAAGGCAGTTTTGCTCTCTTACTGCACAAAACCAAGTGGAGGACCACAGCTAAGTTGCATAAAACCACTGATTTAAGAAATCTATTTCATGATTACTGAAGAAGTCTATATTTAATGGTGGTTTGGTTTAAACCATCTTATAAGATATAAATGACAAGGTCTTAACTTCTTGTCATTAGGACCCATTACTGATGAGATAATTTATGTATTTTGTCTCCCTGTTCTTTACACATGAAAATGGAAATGCAAGAGAGAGTAGTCTTCTTCCACCTCCCTCTCAAAACCTCAGATTGCTCTGGTCATTGATTAGAGAGTTCCACATCCAAGTAGCAAAAGGCCGGGGAAAATGGAAAGAATTACTTCTGCTTAAATATGAAACAGTGTCAGAAAGTACTACTGAGAAGATAAAACCAAACAATGTGTAATGAAAAACACTGGGAAGAAAATACAGCCAAATATCCCATAAAGAATTGCATCATTCATTGACAATATATTTGGAGATATGAAGGCAACTCTGCAGTAGATGACTTATTCTACTAAGGAAGGGTTCATGGAATGGAATACAACGAGAAGAAGGAGAAAGAGAAGAAGGAGGAGGAGGGAAAAGGAAAAGAAGAAATCTGGACTGTGTACTTAGTGGAAAATAAGTACTTACTGTGGACAGAAATGACCTGCAGGGATTGAAATCACCCTAAATCCAGAAGGTAGGCATCTCAAACATCATGCTGTAGAAGAGCAGTTGGCAAACTTTTTCTTTAAAAGTCTAGATAGCAAATATTTTCATCTTTGCCTAAACATGTCTCTGTCCCAGCTACTCAGCTCTGACAAAGGCAGCCCTAGATAATGAATAAATGAGTGGGTGTGACTGTGTTCAAGCTTTATTTACAAAACCAGGCAGTGTAGGATTTGGCTCATGGGCCATAGCTTGCCAGCCCTTACTCTAGAAGAATAGGAACTGAGTAAGTAGGCTCTGGGCCTCTTTGACCCAGACAAACACACACACACACACACATACATTCACTTCAACCAAGGAAACTCTATATATTTAACATATTGGATATCCAAGTGAGATTTTCTTTGAAAAATAGCTCTACTGCTGAAAAAACAACAACAAAAAAAAAAAAAACAGCACCTTGAAAACTAGTTCAATAAATATTTATTACAATAACATATTTTTATTAAAAGAGTAGTATTGTTTAACTAAATTCTACCACTTTTTTGAGAACGTAAGTCAAGATTCAAGACAGAGCAAAATTTGAAGAAATATTAAGTTGGGTAACAAAATAAGTATTCTTCTCATTAAATTTAAAATGCTATCTATATCTCTTTTGCTAAGCCTAGATCCTTCTTTTTAATTTCAAAGTGAAGTTTATTTTTCCACTGTTTGCAGTACTTACAAATACTGAAAAATTCTAAGGCCCTTAGCATGCCCATGAACTCTGAATAAGTTTCTTATAACAAGCATAAAAAGAAGTTTCGGTCTTTGATTTACTTTCTTAATTTGTTGATAGATATAGAAGCAAACTTTATGGGATATCTGGCTACAGGAGAAATCTTCTAGAAATTTAGGATGGGAGAAGTATACAGATGATATTTTCAACCAGTTAACACATATCATCCTTAAAAGATCTTCTTCATTAATCCCAGGGAAAGCTGCAAGCAAACTTTTCCCTCCAACCTAATTTGCTGGTTGTTTTCAAACTTCAGTTACATAGATTTAGCTGACTGCTTATTGAAAACACAGACTCCAGTGATTCTTATTCAGTAGGTCTGAGATTAGGAGCAGACATCTGCATTCTTCACAAATATCCCAGGTTAATGGACAACACTTGGAGGAGGAATATCACTGTCGAGGGAACGGAGGATATAAGCTTCGTTGATTTACAACAACAGGCTCTAGCCAGTCTGAAAATTGGAGGAATCAGGACAATAGTATATTTTTTTGACAAGTGTTCTCTCTTTTATGATTTTTTTCAATGACATGTGTTTGCCCTAAGTGTCTAAAGAATATTTTAGTTTCTTTTTTGTTCTGTTCACTGGTGTTCACTGAAGTCTACTCCTAGAGAAAATGTTTTTAAAGGGTACAGGAACACAACCACACACAGACATGATCTATATTTTAAAGCAGCACTTGGTTTAAGACCTTTCTCAGATGTCTTTGGGGAGTTGAGTTCACATTCAGCTCTAAAAGTACCAACTCTCAGTAGACTGCTGGTGCTGCAGCCAGCCAAGTTGAAATCATTGTACAAGAAGGTATTTTTAGCAAGTTCAGATTTCACTCAAAATGCATAAGAAGTTTCTTGTTCTTTGCTTTCATGAGCAGTACCTGTTGTAACTTCTAAAAAAAAAATCACAACAACTGAAAGAATTGATCTCTAAATTAAAATGAAAAAATATGAAATAAAAAGAATACAAGAGGAAAAGAACAAAATATGCTTAGGGTGCCAACAACAAATACAGTAATAGTCTGTAAATATTTAGCAGACATGATAGAGACTTCCTCCGGCAAAAAAAAAAAAAAAGTCATTATTTAGTTGACTACAAAGTGCTAGGACAAAGAGAAACAGGTCCTGATTTCTGTGTACATTTTGTCAAACTCATAGTTGCTGATTACACAGTTTCAGCCATTTTTGAAAAATGTTTTTTGGCACACAGAAGTTAAGCTCTTCACTAATTCAAGACTGCTGATGTGAAGGCAGCAAGAGTTTATTTACAATGAGGCCTAACATTCCCAAAGGTAAATCCATTTTTAAAAATCTTTAGGAAACTTAACTCTGCAAAAACTCTGTTCTCCCCTCCCCCAAGGGCGTCAACCTGGAATGAGTGAATCAAATAATAAATTTGCCGAGTAGCCCAAATATGAGTGAATGCTTTGCAGCTCTTGTAATTTCTGCTACCTTCTAAAGCCTTACAAGTTCTGTACCTCTTTTTCAGTAAGCCATGTTAGCCAAGAAACCCAGGAAAACACAAAAGTTTCCTGGCTGAGAAGATAATTCACAGTCCAGAGGGGGCGAAACGCTACTTATTGGCTTTCATCTCCAAGCCACATGACACATCTGCATTCACGTTTCTATATCGATTCAAAATGCCACTTCCATCTTGCATTATACTTATATTTCCAAAATGTATTTCCTCAGAAAGATCCGTTCTGACCATACTCCAGTATTTCTGAGAGCTACATCTTTCTACCATGCCATGATGTTTTTCTCATTATTTTACCACCTTATAGCTTATCAATAAAAATTGACAGCCTCCTAGAAAATAACTAGTTTGAGGTGGTATATAAAGTAATCGAGTGCTTGTCTAAGAATATTTCTATGCAATGCGAACTTTTTGAGTGTGATCTGCAGACCAGCACCATCAGCATCAACTTGGAGAACTACCGAATCTTAGGACTCATCCCAGACTTTCAGAGTCAGAATCTTCATTTTAACAATATCCCAAGGTGATTTGTATATACTTTTAAGTTTTGAGAAGCAGAAGTTCTTACAAGGACAAAGAGAGTGGGAAAGAGTGAGAGAATCACCATGCTCCCATCCAGCTCCATACCAGGGTCATTGGTAGTTCAGTGGTAGAATTCTCACCTTCCAAGGTGGAGAGCTGGTTCAGTTCCTGACCAATGCACCCCATGTGCAGCTACCATGCCTCCCTCAGTGGAGGCTTTTGTGTTGCTACGATGCTGAACAGGTTTCGGCAGAGCTTCCAGATTAAGACAGACTAGGAAAAAAGACCTGGCCATCTACTTCCGAATATCAGCCAACGAAAGCCCTACGGATCAAAACAGTCTGGTCCACAACAGATCTTGGGGGCAGCATAGGACTGGGCAGCATTTTGTATCACTATGCGTGCGGTTGCCATGAGTCTGGCAGGGCCAACTGCACGGCAGCTAACAACAAGCTAGATACTGCTATCCAGGATTCTGACTCTGTCATGCCTTAAGAAGGTGTCTGTACAGATTGGGTGGAAAATCTGTCAGAAATACTTCTCCTGTGTTTTCCTCTAGTGGGAAGAGTAGTAGGATGACATTTAGCCCTCTGTCCAGGGTTGGTCAGAGAGATGATAAAATTCTAAAGGGAAACAAATTGTACATACAGTGCAAAATGAAGTGCCTGGCATATAATAGGTGTTCAATAATAAATTGCAAACGGAATCCCAGGAGTGCCAAAATCATTGATGAACTATATAAAAATTTAAAAAACCTGAAAGGTATTTATTGCTGTGGTCAACATGAGATACCTCTCTTAGTTTCACTGCTACGGGTAAGTCAAAAATATTATTTTGGGACACGTATGTTGTTGTTGTTGTTAGGTGCCATGAAGTGGGTTTCGACTCATAGCAACCCTGTATATAACAGAAAGAAATACTGCCCAGTCCTGCACCATCCTCACAATCATTGCTGTGTTTGAGTCCCTTGTTGCAGCCACTTTGTGAATCCATCTCGTTAAGGGTTTTTTTTTTTTTTTTTTGCTGACCCTCTACTTTACCAAGCATGATATCCTTCTCCAGGGACTGATCCCTCCTGATAACATGTTCAAAGTATGTGAGACAAATTCTCACCATCCTCCCTTCTAAGGCACATTCTGGCTGTACTTCTTCCAAAACAGATTTGTTCGTTCTTCTGGCAGTCCATGGCATATTCAATATTCTTCACCAACACCATAACTCAAAGGTATGTATACTCCATTCCAAATCTAAACCTCAACAAAAATGTTGTAGAGTTTGGTTAGGCTCAGTAGCTGACTTAGAAACTAGTCTGACATCATACAGTATGTATTCTAAATTTTTGAGGGCTTGTCTAAATGTAGTTATAGGTATGCAAATGGAGAAAGCTCAATAAGCTGTGCTGACTGAAAAGATTCACTCCTCACTGGCTTGAGTCTTTCTGACTCAGTTTAACCTCAAAGGAAAAGAACTCACAGCTTTCACCAACCACTTTGAAGCTGGGCAAGCATTCACCAATGCAGAGAACTAATTGCTTCCTTGTCTACAGATTGCAAATTCCCTATGAGTAGGAACCAACTTGAAGGCAGTGGGCTTAGTTTTGGATTTGGTTTGGCATGACATTCCAGTACCCAAGAAGCAGAAATACTGATCTCTGAAGTTGTTTAATATTTTCAAACTATAACAACTTGATTGTCCGCCTCGTTACCCTCTCCAGACCTTCTGGGGGAGACAGCGTGGAATGGAGAAATCCACTGGCATCCTTCGTTAGCAATTTCCTCATGGTTTGCCAGCACAGCAAATGTCCCTGGAGCACAGGCTGTAACCTATAGCAACTATCCCTCAATATCTTAGTCCCTCCAGTCCCTGGGCACAGTTCCACCCCACTGGCCCCGGGAAAAAGCCCTTCACTAGGAAATTCCTCTCTTTGTGGTTTTCCTATAACAAATCAGGAGGACAAGTGAAAACTCAAAGCTGACAAAACTGAGGTGGGGCATATAAAAATAAAAACAATCTGAAAGACTGGAAAAATATCCTGAAATTACAATTACAATCATATCTGGCCTTAGATAGGAAGCCCTGGTAATGTGACCCCTGCTGCTTTGAAGGCTCAGCATCCCCCCTTTACCATTCATGGTCCCCCACCCCAACCCATGCACTCCATCCACACCTGGCCGTGCATCATTGCCCACCATACCGTGGTTATTCACCTGTGGGGCCTCCTCTCAGCTTAGTAAATGTCCACTCAATTGTGACAGCCTTGCTCTAGTAACTTCTCTATTAACCCTACTTGCACCACAGGTCATTTTCTATCTTTCAAGAACCCTATAACTTTATATAAACTCTATTTTAGCACATGTCATATTTACAGTAATTATTTGTAGATGTGTCCCTCCTAGAATGTAACATACTTCAGAGCAGGGACGCAGCCTTAGTCAGCAGTACATATAGGGTACCTTGCTAAATACTTGACTCTGAGTAAACAAGAAAACTAAAAGCAATCAATAGTTTATGCCCCAAAACTAGAGACATCTTAGGAAACATTTAAAAGCCACCAATATGCCTGTGGAGCCCTGGTGGCGCAGTAGTTAAGCATTCAGCTGCTAACCAAAATGTCAGCAGTTGGGACCCATCAGCTGCTCTTTGGAAACTCTACAGGACAGTTCTACTTTGTCCTATGGGGTTGCTATGAATCTAAATCAACTGAACGGTGATAGGTTTGGGTTTTCTTTTCTTTTTTTTACTATGCCTACAAATTTCTAAAAAATACTGTTGATGGTATAAATGTGAATTTTTTTTTTTTTTTAATGGAAAGCATAATAACACAAACATGTGAAATTGATTTGCGGTACCAGGGAGCTACTGTCCTCTGTGGAGCTTAAAAAGGAGATGAAAACTACAGAAATTGCTCCTACTTGGCAGGAATTAATTAATTCTGTTTATATAAACTAGAATCAACAATACCATTCATTTTGAATGGCTGAGAGGCATCTCAATCTTTACCTGAGCCAGCTTCATCATGCGGCTCCCTAATCATATTGTCTTGCTGAAATTCTGCACAGATACTAACATGACAGCATCCCAAAGTAAGCCAAAAGTGACGTAATTTTATTAGTTTTCAATTTAACAATGCAGTAAAAAGACTAAAGGAGAAAAGAAAGAAAATTAAGGTCTAGAAAAACACCTTGAGAACATAAAAATTTATCCTTAAAAATATCCATTCTGTTAGCTATTTTAATTTCAAACATGTTGTATGAGAAAAACATATGCTGTGTTATCTTACCACAAATTTTGAACACTGAGGATATTCTTCACGCAGGCACAGTACATACTCCCAAAACAAGAGGCAATATTTTCACTCAGATACACGGAGAGTATCCTTTGCCAAACAAAGAGAGGTGGAAGGAAATTTTACTCCCATTTATGCGCTTTAGCTTCTAATCAAACAGTCACAGGAACATCAAAAAAAAAAAAAAAAAAAGCCCTCCTTTTTGCAGAAAAAAAAGTATAATTCTAAAAAGTTTGAAAATGTTTCTGGCAAAAGCAGGGTAAGCCAAGCATAAGATGCTGAATTCCTACACACTCTCATTTCTTTTCAGTTATACCTAAGAAATCCATTGCGATTCTCTGTCCTTATAAATGTAATTTCTTTCTTAACAGTGGGCTTTGTTTCCTGACATACATAGCTAATTACATAACTGTTCTTTATATGCATGTTATTTACATGAAGTGGTCAAGTCCGGTGGTTGAGAGTTCAAGCTCGGTATCCAAGCTCTCCCACTTAGTAAATTTAGAAAAGCTACTTCACCCCTCTATGCATCTATTTCTTTATCTGTAAAATGGAGGTGATAAAGATACCTTATTTAATTCATTGGATGACAAAAGTTTTCACATTTTAACATCTCTGAAATCAGGATGTGTCTTACAATCATCTTACAGTTCAGGCCGACCTGAACTGAAATGGAGTTTGGCCAAGAGGATTTGCATGTGCTCCTGACAAGAGAATTTTCTAACCTCCTGCACCCACTGCCAAGACTGAGCCGTGCCTAGCACAACTTGTACAAAGCAAGGTCATGGAAGCTCCATAGACACATCCAAACTCCCTGAGGGACCGAATTTCTGGGCTGAGGGCTATGGGGACCATGGTCTCGGGGAATCTCTAGCTCAATTGGGGTAACATAGTTTATTAAAAAAATGTTCTACATTCTACTTTGGTGAGTAGTGTCTGGGGTCTTAAAAGCCTGTAAGCAGCCATCTAAGATACTTCACTGTTCTCATCCCTTTGGGAGCAGGGAAGAATGAAGAAAACTAAAGATACAAGGGAAAGACTGGTCCAAAGGACTAATGGACCACATCTACCATGGCCTCCACCAGACTGAGTCCAGTACAATTAGATGGTACCTGGCTAGCACCACCAACTGCTCTAACAGAGATCACAATAGAGGGTCCCAGACAGAGCTGGAGAAAAATGTAGAACAGAATTCTAACTCAAAAAGAGAGACCAGTCTGGCTGGCCTCACAGAGACTGGAGAAACCCTGAGAGTATGGCCCCTGGACACCCTTTCAGCTCAGTAATGAGGTCACTCCTGAGGTTCACCCTTCAGCCAAAGATTAGACAGGCCCATAAAGCAAAACAAGACTAAAGAGCACACAAGCCCAGGGGCAACAACGAGAAGCCATGAGGGAAGAAGAAAGCTGGTAATAGGGAGCCCAAGGTTGAGAAGGGAGAGTGTTGACATGTCGTGAGGTTGTTAACCAATGTCATAAGCCAATGTGTACTAACTGTTTAATGAGAAACTAGTTTGTTCTGTAAACCTTCATCTAAAGTACAATTAAAAAAGAAAAGTTGAGCCATGCAAGTCATCTCACCTTACCTTCCATGTGATGGATTTATTTTCAATTTACCCCTATCCTTTTTTTAAGGGTGTGGGTGGCCCTTTGGTGTCCCAGCATTATGTGACAATCTACTATCTTGGGTCCTTTTGCTTTATTTGTAGTATGTAAAATAACAGCACAACCTACAACTGAAAACATTCAATGTCCTGAGCTATCTCAGATGGTAAATGGGAGAATTAAATGAGACAATGCACAGAAAAATCTACAAGAATCCGTGGCATGTAATAAACACTCGATAATTGCTAACTATTATTTCTGTCATACTGTCAGTATCTGGAAACCCTGATAGTGTAGTGGTTAAGTGCTACGGCTGCTAACAAAAAGCTTGGCAGTTCGAGTCCACCAGGCACTCCTTGGAAACTTTATAGGCAGTTCTACTCTGTCCTGTACGGTGGCTTTGAGTCAGAATCAACTCGATGGGAACAGGTTTAATTTTTTTGGGTATCAGTATCTAGGAGTCCCTGGGTGGGACAATCAGTTAAGCTCTTGACTACTAAGCAAAAGGTTGGCAGTTCAAACCCACCCAGGGGAGGCTCGAAAGGGTGATCACAGCCATGAAAACTTTGTAGAGTGCTGTTCTACTCTGCACACATGGGGTCACCAAGTGTCAGACTTGACTCAACAGTAATGGGTTTAGTTTGGTGTCTCTCAGTATCTAGCTGTAGCTAAATAGATCATCATGTTCATTACTCAATTTTCTTAATCTATGTAGAAAATATACCCATCAAAGTGAAGAGAGAAAGCCATTCGAAACAGCCCAGCTAAAGCATTGCCCCTTTGAAATGCTAGGGTAGTCACGGCCTACGGCTGGCTGTGGCCTCAATGAAGCAAGACTCAAGACTCAGCCTATTTTTTTAGAAATGATCTTGCCAAATGTTTCAAATCCCTCTGTTGGTTAAGGCCAGCTTTACAGAAGGTGCTCCCTTTTTTGTTAATGGAAAGAGGGATTTAATCTCGCGGAGTTCCTTCTTAGCATGCTCAAAATGGACTCCCCGGAGTTCTGCAGATGCTGCATCAGCAGGGCGGGTGGGCGAGCTGGCAAAGACGCAATTCTCCTGGTATCACAAACGCTAGCTCGAAGGTCATGTCACTTTGCTAACTCAGTAAAACATAACTACACTGCAAAACGCTGGTTCCTTTTTATTCCTCCTACTGATACACAAAGTTCTTGTAATTTAAATTTCACAGATGCCAGGGTATTCACATACATATTCAGTGGCAGTGTGTCCGTGTTTACTCAAGGGGCTCTGGACTTGAGCGTTAGACTGGACAAGGGGTCTGTCAATATGCGCAATGGCAATAATTTATCCTCTTTCCTGGACCTAAGCCCTAAGCATACTCCCCACTGTTGAAGTATGTGGGAAGTAGACAAGTGATGCCAAATTATGAATCCCCTTCAGAGCTGCTTCATTGCACAACTCCCGAGAGTGCTTTTCACATCACAATCTGTGTGAATGGTGCCCCCTAGAGTCTCGCAGGGTGCAACCTGTGTGGCCATAAACGGCAGCCCTAGTGCCAGTAATTGCAATCAAGGCAGGGTATCATGAATTCTTTCTGATCAAAACATGAATTTTGATTATTTCATAGTATCCTGACTAATAAAATATCACACCTTAAAACAAATAACTGGAAACTACAGTAGCTCAATCTATTATGGATCTATACAGCAAATTCTCTAATAGATAACATGTATGAGGCTTCCAACATTTCAAATAAATCAGTATTTTTGTTTGACTTGTTTGTTTGTAAGCACACAATTTGGTGTCCACTTAAATGGCACAAAGTAAAAGAGGTGCCTTTGGGTTCCAGCTTATCCCCCCTGAGTCCTATCTCTGTTCAAAAATCCCCACAGACCTTCTTCACCTTCTGTGGTTACCCATTCTAATAAGTCACACTTCTTAAGGTCGCAGTTTCTCCCTGGTCTCTAAGAAAATCTACCCGTTTACTAATAAAGGCATTTTCTAAAGGTGAATCCTTAAGGGAGGTAAGGAGGGCTCATCTTGTTAGCATAAAGCTGTTCACATCTCCAAATTTTAAGTTCTCCTTAATTAAAGAAATCTGATATTATGAAATAACTCCTGCCCCAAAGAGGATTTTCTAAGACCCTGGAATGGCAAAATTTCCCCTAAAATCCTTGAATCAGATACAGACTTTTTAGAGTTATAGTAAACTTTGAAATTTTTCTCAACTATAATAAAAATGTGTCCATCGAATATTAGGTATTCAAAATTGTACACAACTTAAGGTAATTATTTTTCTCTGGGTTATTTAATCATCTGTGAGTCATTAATTTTTTCAATTAATTATCCTTATCTAATGCCCCCACCTCCCAACCTAGATTTGGCATAAATGTATTTGTACTACCTTGGCTTAAATTGTTCAATATTAAGCTTCAAGGAGTGGAAACAAGGCACTTTTTCCTTTTTGGCAGGACCAGTAGGCACCCATGCCACTGTTGAGGTAGTCTTGACGGCCCAGAGGGAGTATCAGAGGCTGAGCAGAATGAGGACAGCCTCCACGTAAGGAGCAGACCAGGATGGGAAGTCAGAGCCTGAAAAGTGCAAAGACAGTGTCTGAGCCCTAGCGAGACAGGAGGCCATTCACACAAGGACAACATGGTGCAGGACATCAGGCCATTAGCATAGTTTCACAGCACCTCCTCACAAAATACTCATTAATTATAAAGGAGGAAAGTGCCATTGTGCAGTGGAGAAGCCTAAGGATCACCACTTAAATCAGGTGATCCAAGTGAAGTCATCAGTATTAGGATCTATCAAAATTGTCAGTGAGAATAACACAGCATCACTTTGTGATATCCCTATCAAACAGGCACAACCTCGATTTAATCATGAGAAAACATTTTTAAAAAACAGACTGGAGGACATTCTAGAAAAAAAAAAGGAACTGCAATCTTCAAAAAATATCAAGGTCATGAAAGTACAAGGAAGTCTGAGAAACTTCCAGACTGAAGGAGACTAAGGAGACATGGCAACTAAACACAACAAACATATGATTCTGAATGGGATATTTTTTCTATAACGGATGTTATTGAGACAATTGGCAAAACTTGAATGAGGCCCGAGGATTAGACAGTAGTAATGAATCAATATTAATTTCCTCACTTTGAAGACTGTACTGTGGTTACAAAGAAGAAAACCTTTGTAGGAAATACACACTGGGGTCTTGGTGGGGGGATCTTGGCTAGGGACCATCAGATTGGCAACTTAAATGATTCAGGAAAGAAAAAGTTCTTTCTTTGTACTGTACTTTCAACTTTTCTGTAAGGTTGTGACTATATCTGATTTTTAAAAAGTATTTAAGAGATAAACTAGATATACACATATACAGCACTGGGTTTTTTTGGGATGCATACAGAGAGAGATACACACACACATATATGTATATTCTCTGTATTTTTTGGCATTGGAAAAACTGAAAAATTTGGGAACAGATTGTATATTGGATAATGATATTTTGTCCAAGTTAGTTTTCCTGAATTTGATCTTTGTACTGTGATTATAAAAGAGGATAGCCTTGTTTTTTGGAGTTACATGCTCAAGTATTTTGAGGTAAAGTATCGTGATGACTGCAATTTACTCTCAAATGGTTCAGTAAAAATAATAACAACAACACAGAGGGAACATGAATGTAGCATAATGTTAGCAATTGGTGAATCTAGGTGAAGGATACATAGGAATCCATTGTACAAAAGAGTACTTTTTTAGGTTTGAATCTTTTTTCAAAATAAGAACTTTAAAAATAAAATAAAGCAAAACAAAATGAAATAATAATCACCTGGACACGGCTCCTAACCATAGCTGCATATCTGAATCTCTGGGAGAGCTTTAGAAACTAAAGATTCTTGACAGACAACCCACCTTTACAAATCAAAATCTCTAAGAGTTTTGCCTGGGAAATTTTCAAAGTTTGAATGCATCCCATCCACTGACCAGCATTTGGGATGCACTAATCTGTTCTGTCTCCCTCTTTTTACAGATGAAGAAACTGAGGTTAAGTGTCTTGCTTAAGATCACATCGTCAGCTAGCAGCACAGAAAAAAACAGATTCTAGGTCTCATGACTCCCAGCCCAGCATACTTTGATTTCAATTCATAAATGGTTGACTCTCAGTGGAACAGTTTTTGTTTTTTTTTTTTTAAATGTTTGATCTTCAAAGCTTTCTCAGCTTAAAATGCCGTTGTGTCTGACCCCAAAGCTCCCCAGGGAGCTCTGCAATGCAGTGTAACTGTTCTCAAAGCTCTGGGCTAAGTTGGAGATCTGGTCTTAGAAAACACAAACGCTGGCTTGTAGTCATCTTTTTTCAGTTCAAAACTCCAAGTCTCTTAATGTTTGTTGGAGTTTATGGGTTTCCACCTTAGAGGAAATAAAAGCAGTTGGAAGAAAGAATTGGAAGAAGCAGGTAAAGAGCCTTTGTTGATGGAGATGACTTTTGATGAAGACTCAACTAGCATGATTCCTCTTTTGCCCAAATTTAGAGTGTAGAAGCAGTTCCACAAAATGAAGAAGTCATATGGGAATATACTGGTACAAAATGGTGAAGTCTCTATGTGTTTCCTACTAAGCATGTCTCCTTAAAAGGATGAGGAAAAGGATAAATTATATCAGTTAATTCTTTTGATTCCCTTTGCTGAGCCAGTTCCTATTGCAGTCAGGGAATCCTTATAATCAGATTTGTGCAAGTATTTCTGTCCAGGTTTGCTGAGCTTTGTCAGCACAAAATGTTTATAAACTGCTAACATACAGTGGTTTTTTTTTTTTTGTTTTTCAGTCAATTTGTATGGTTTCATTTAATTTCATTTTTCTCTGTCTACAGACCAAATATTTCATTCCCAGACAGAAAAAATAAAAACTCACTCACCTTGGAAAGCCACTCTCCTCCCATCATCCCATCACATTAAAAAAAAAAAAAGGAATGAGATACCAGAAAATTTATTTAACATGAGAGAGTAGCTAAAGGAACCAAATCTCACTTCCAGACAATCTAGAATAAGAATGGAGTTCACAACATCGAAGATTTCTACCTATCTTGAATGCACTTGAGGTAGCTCAATAAATATGATTGTTAAACACAACCTTTGAGCCAGATGTGGGTCCACCAGCCATTCTACTGCCTACTCATCAACCACACTACAATCTTGGGTCCTCCCAAATACCAGCACAAATTGGGATATTTGTAGCAAGAGAATAGGGCAATGCCTGTGATCAGTAATAACTTTATATTTCCAAGAAAGTATCAGAAATCAGACCAAATAGCCTCCTAACCACACAGTCAGAAATCTAGACGTTATCTTTGATTTCTTTTCCCCCTTCTCTCATAATCCCTAAGTCTCCAACTGCAGTAAAACACATATTTTCAGTTTCTCTTGGATCTATCCACTCCCTTCTGTTCCCACTGCTTGGGTTAGTTTGTCAACCATCTATGATTTAGACAATTTCAATAGCATTCTAATTTGTTTCCATGTAATTGATCACTCACCTTTCTATCCATTCTTTTTGGTGTTACTGAGTTAGTTTCTTAAAGGTATAGAATCTATTACGGCATATCCTCATCCAAAAGTCTTCTGTGTCACCTCATGGTCTCCTGAATAAAGTCTATTCTTCATATGGCTTTCCTGGCTCCACCCTATCTTTCTAGTCACATCTTCCTCTCCAGCCCTTAACATAACATGTTCCACCCATACACAAAAAGTCATTCATTTCATGTTTCTATACTTTGAGACTTCTGGTAACATGATGAATTGACATGGTGTAAATGGGCCTATCTCTAACAGTAAATGCAAAGACATACTAGATAGAATTAAAACATACAGGAAAATTCACCTCAAAAGAAAGAAGGAAAAGAAACTGGTTATGTAAATAATGAGGATGGTGAAGCCAGTGTAATAAGCAGAGAATGATGCCACAGCACCATAAGGGTTTTGGCCCCACATAAGGGTCTACGGGAGAGGGGTAGAGTTTCTAAAATGTGTATGTGGAGAGCTAACGTTGTCTTTGGTGCCTGTAAAAGCAAACTGAATTGAAAATCCTGAATAAGTTCAATGACCTCAAAGATCTGGTTCTTCTGTAAAAATGAGACCACAAAAATACTCTTAACCCAGAGAAAGCTGCAAGGAAGCTGCTGTTTGACCAGGTCCGTTGGTGGCTGGTGGAAATATTTCAAACAAATCAAAACCTCAGACCCATGCCCAAACGGGTTTAGGTCTAAATTTACGTTACTTGTGTTGAAAGAAACCCAAAAATACATGTTGATCCCGTTAAATCAGATGCTAACCAAATGTTCGGCAGTTCAAATCTGCCAACCACTCCTTGGAAACTGACTCGACCGCAACAGGTTAGGTAGAAGCAAATGGGAATCTACTCAGTGAAGACATTCCCACAATTCAGTGCTCATGGATATTTCACAGAAAAAAAAAAACACACAGAAGACGAGTTTACAATAAAAAATTACAAACTCCAGGAAAAAACAATCCACCATGAGTCAGAGTCAGAAAATGCAACAAATAAAAGAGTAGTTCATCAGAAATTAGAGTCAATACAACAATCAGGTAAATAACGGAAAAAAAGGATAAAGTGTTCAGTTGGGCCTGGTGGGACTAGACCTGGAAGACAAAAATTATCAGAGCAAAGGCAACTACTTTTTGTAAAACTGTCTTTTTTAAGGGTTACGTGCTACCCTGACGTGGCTTCTTACTATGCATTTCTTTCATTTTCTGTTCTTTGCAGATTACCTTTATTTGCTTGCTCATAAATAATCATTTCTTGCTTCCATTTGGAAATATTCTTCCACATACTTTATGGAAGCCAGTTCCTTAGTGCTTAGAGATTAGGTTCTGTAATATAAATCCTGGTGTTTATTTTGACTCTGCTGCTTACTGGCTATGTGACCTTAAACTTACCATCTCTATAAATCTCTTCATTTGTAAAATGAGGATAATAGTTTGTATCTAGTAGAATCAAAGAGGAGATCTAGTGAAATAGCACCACCAAACAATCTCACTGGTATAGAGGTGTGGTAAATAATTCATTATTATTCATGCTAATTACCTTTCACACATTATTGTATATCCTTATGACAATCTTGTAAAATATACTGTTACCTTCATGTTACATATTAGGAAACAGAGTTCATAGGTGTTAAGTAATTTGCCTAAGGCAAACCTCTTTGTAAGTGGGTAGAACTAGAGTATGAACCCAGCTCTCTTTCACTCCAAAGCCTATACAAGCCTCAACGTGATACTGCTAAGCTTGCTCATGACCCCAAAAAGGTCATCCTTGACTGAGAGTGTATATTATCTGCTACCTCCAGAATTCACCACTGGTGGACCACCAACTCTATGTGTCTTAAAGTAAATTCATTTATTTGTTGAATATATTTACAGTATTTCTAATATGGATCTAAGCACTGTATAAAGCACTAGGTACGATGTTTCTACAATAAGAACAATATTACTTTGCAATCTAGTGAGACAATTACTAAGAAAAAATAAGTCTGTGTGTTTGACATTGTGGAATGTGTTGTGAAGGAAATCACAGGGTACAATAAGAGAGAAACAGGTGGAAACTACTTTAGCTTAGGTATTATGGAAAGGCATCTCCTAGAAGATAAAATTTGAGCTGAGATTGAAAGTAGTCAAAGGAACCAGCATGTGAAGAGTGAAAGGAAGAGTAATACAGGCAGGAAGGGCAATTTTGTACAGAGGCCTTAATGTGGAAATTACCTTGACATATCAGAGGAGCTGAAACAAGGCCAGTGTGGCTGGAGGATAGAAAGCAAAGGGAAGATAGGGGCAATGAGAAAGAAGGAGCCCAAAGTGTGATCATTGAGGGCCATGTTATGGACTGAGGGCTGTATTCTAAGTGCAGTAAGAAACCACTGGAATTTTTTTAAGCAAAGAATGACATGATCTGACGTTAAGAAAACAACTCTAACTCCAACTAGAGAATAGACTTAACAGGTCCCATATTTTCTAGAGAAAAAATCAAGTAGGGGGCTATTGCAATATGTAGGAAGTGATAGGATGATGGGAGCAGACAGAAGTGAGCAGATTTGAGATATGTATTTTGAGAAAATAAATAAACGAAAAACACTTGAGGATGGTTTCCAGAGATCCCGACATGATCAACTCATTGATTCAAATCAAACCGTATAAATTTTGGGTCATTAAAATGTCTTTAGAAGCAAGGATGGAGAGACTATGTCTCATATTCTTTGGACAAGTTATGAGGGGGGCTCAGTCCGCAGAGAAGGACATCAAGCTTGGTAAAGTACAGGGTCAGTGAAAAAGAGGAAGACCCTCAATGAGATAGATTGAGACAGTGGCTGCAACAATGAGCTCAAGCATAACAACAATTATGAGGATGGTGCAGGACGAGACACTGTTTTGCTCTGTTGTACATAGGATTGCTATGAGTTGGGACCGACTCAACAGCATCTAACTACAACAGTTAGTCAATGAATTGGCTTTGTCTTGGCTCTGTGTCTACTCGCAACCAACTGGCTATGTCCTTGGAAGGGCGCCAAAGACAGAGCGTGCGCTAACCCTCAGAGGAGTTGTGGATGAAAAATGTTGATTACATTCTCTTATTCAACCTCCTCTCCCACACTGGAGAGTGAGCCTCTTGATAACAGAGATTTTTATCTTGTCTGATTTATATTCCCACATCAATTAAAGCAATGTCTGGTACATAGTACTTGCTTAATAAATATATTTTCAATTAAACTGCATTACTTAAGACGAAATCAATGTCATACAAAATGGAAAAATCTCTTTTCTTTCTCTCATCTTTTTTGTTTATTTCTTTCTATCTCCATTTTCTTCTCCCTTCCACATAACTAGTATTTTTTATTTTTACTTGCTGTCAGATTTTACCATTCAGAGTCGACAAAAACAAAAGAAAAAAAAATGGTACAAAGAGAAAATCAGCAGTTCTGTTCAATAATAGCCAATTGTTTCCCTGATAGCCACCAGACAAGTAGTCTAAATCACAAATGCATTTGTGACCCTCATTTTAGAAGGGCTACTCTAATCTTGGTGACTGGAATTGAACTTCAAAAATGGGTATCAAGGTCCCTGGGGGCCCCTCAATTTGCTGTTCCAACACCCCAGTGTCTGAGCTGCTACCATCCTTTTTCATTCGCTTAATAAAAATAACAAGAAAAACCATAATAGCCAAATTTTTCTCTCAAATGCCAATGTAGACAGCAATCATTCCCAAACTCCAAGGCAGGAAAAAGGCTACTTTGAGCTATGCTTTATTTTTTCCTCATTTATTTCTCAACTTTTATCCCCAGATTAGATATATACCTATAAAAGAGAAGACCACAAGCTGCCCAGAGTAGTTTAAAGTCGTGAGGCAGATTAAGCAAAGACTTAGGTATAATCACTGCTGAATCCCTACGTCCATCATTCTCCTCTCGTGCCTTTGTGTAAGGAAGTCAAAAGATAGCCTGGATTTAAAATGAAAAAAGTATCACAGCATGACTGAAGATGGCTTCCAGGAGCTTCTTTTTAGGAAACAACAGATCAGGAAGCAGCCCTCACTGGAGAAGAAAAACTGGGGTAAAGACCAACTAAAATGCTATGGAGACTGGCAGGTGTTATCTACTGATTTTAAACTATGATGGCTTTCAGATTTTTACTAGTTGGAATTTTCAGAAATGTTCAAATTTCTTAGCTCTCTGTACACATGTAAGCACTAGCACATGCACACATGCAAAAATGACATTTTGTAAAGGTGCTAAATATATATTTTGGTAAAGATACTGCCTTGCAAATATTTTCTAGAACTAAGTTTGATAACTTATATGATAAAACCAAAAACCCAAACCCATTGTCACTTAGTCCATTTTGACTCATAGCGACCCTATAGGACAGAGTAGAACTGCCCATAGAGTTTCCAAGGAGCGCCTGGTAGATTCAACGGCCAGCCTTTTGGTTAGCAGCTGTAACACTTAACCACTACACCACCAGGGTTTCCACTTATATGATTGGACAACTAAATTCTTCAGCTACAAATATTTACATATTTATTGTCTGTATAGTAATAAAATATTTCAATGGGGATATTCTTTGGCTAGTGAGTATTTCAATGAGCAATAGGTATACTTCTTTTAAAGGAAAAGATTCTCACAGTTCACAATACGAACTTAAATTGATTTTATTCTAATGTCACTGTAATATGTAATATGAAAATTAAAAATAATTAAGATGTAGTCACAAACATTCTTACAGAATATAAAATTACTTCAATTTCAAGTGACAAATGATGTTGTTTTATTGAAACCAAGTAGCACTTCTTAAGTTTAATGAGAAAGGTATTTTTTGGTCTAATTCCTCTTTTATTGTCAAAAAAGTTATTAATACCCTCAAATCTTTATTTCCTATTTAAGGATAATCAGACCTCACATTTACGTAAAACTCAGCCAGTAAGAAAAGAGATTTCTGTCGATAATTCTATAAAGCTATTTTGTTTCTTTGACTCTAAGATTATATTTGTGGCATTCTTAAAATCTGGATTAAATTGTTATCTGATCCAATTATAGCAGGAACTGGGAAAATAAAGTATATTTTTTTACATATATACTACCATACTTAACTACTAATAATTGTTGCAGAATGATGTGAATGAACATAGAACCCACACAACACATTCACCTGAAATCAGAATATATCACTAATTTCTATAGCACAGATCCTTGGGCTTTTCATGCCTTTACTGCTCCATGACACGTTAAAATCATCCCTCCACTGCTTTCTGTATGTCACCTACTGTGAGAAACCTCCGTGAGCACAGTGTGCTGAAACACTACTTGGCCTTCTTGGCATGAGAGACTTTTAAATATACAGAGAAGCATCAAAGCCATATGATATTCAGTTCATTCAGAATATTCATACCAATTTTTAAGTTATAATTCAAATGAAACACTAAATTTAAAACATCTCCTTCATCATTCAGATTCCAAGAATCCACTCAGATACACACATGCACACACACATCAGTGAGGTAAACACTAATTCTCAAGAACAATGAGGAACAGCATTTTCTACCCCTTAACACACAAGCAGGAGGCTTCATGGAATATTCTAGGGCTTTTTTTTTTTTTTTTTTTATGCTCAATTTTGGTGGCAATGTAAAAGTCCACCCATTTCTCTCACTCAAAAAAAAAAAAAAAAGAGTAGAATACAAATGACACAAATTAATAGAGATAGCCCAGAATACGATCTAATTTATTTACAAAGCAAGGTATTTGCTAAATTAAATATTTAAATCACCATTAGTAACAAATTATTTGCAGCACTTTTTAAAATACTGGGAATGTAACTGATTTCAATACAGCCAAAGCCAAAAATCAAACAAATGAAATTAGGATAAGTTGCAAAACTGAAGAGAAGATGGCCCACCATTAATTTAGATATAAATTTTACTTCAGAATTACCCATCATTTATATATCAGAGATAATTTTAAATGAAAAAAGTAAAATATTTATTCTATTGTTTCAAGTCCTCCCTGCCCTTGAAAGATGTAAATTATTTCATTTAACTCACAGTTCAATTGGTCTTTTTAGTATGACTATCTGATATCTTTTTTATCTTTAAGAAAAATCTGCAAACACAACTCAGTTCTAAATGGGTTTACCTGTTGCAGTAGAGTCTACCATTCACCCTATAGGGCAGAGTAGAACTGTCCCGTAGCGTTTCCAAGGAACAGCTGGTGGATTTGAACTGCCAGTCTTTTGGTTAGCAGACAAGATCTTAAGCACTGTGATTAATATTAAATTTAAAAGTTACATGTCACATGGTACATACTCAATCAACTATTTATCTTAAACAAAATACTTTCTTATTTAAAGAAACATTTTCTTCAAACTCTTTTTGGTTTTTCTGCTCTTTAATTTGCCTCCTTGGAATAGCCCTTATAATTGGATACAGTTTAGAGGCAGTACCTATAAGAGTTAAGGGTACAGGGAGCCAAGATGGCGGAATAGACAGACGCTTCTGGTGAGCCCTCTTTACAACAAAGACTCGAAAAAACAAGTGAAATGAGTATATTTGTGACAAGCTGGGAGCTCTGAGCATCAAAGGCAAGCTTAGACAATGAACTGAGGGGCAGGGGAGAAAGAAGCCATTCAGAAGTGGACAGGAGTTACTGGACCTAAATCGCGGGGAGCCCTCAGGCACCATTCCCTGAGCAGTGCCAGTGGCAGTGGGCTGGTACTCGCATTCAGCCACAGTTTATTCAGGGAGAAGCAGCCAGCCACACAGCCTACTCACATCTCTGAAACCTTAAGAGAACAGCTCTCTCAGCAAAAGCTAAATAATTGCATATATTTTACCACACCTCCCCCAACACACAGGCCAGCATCAGTGGCTGAATCCCTGGGCCTGAGATAGACCCTGGTGAGCACCTGGCCTTGGGGAAGGAAAAAATTTGCAATTGGGGAGGAAAGATAATTTGCTAGCTCCATTAACTGGGTGAGCTCAGAACAGAAGCGGCTCCTGTTCAGGCATAAACTGTCCCTTCTGCAAGGACCTCTGTGGGCCTATTTCGGGAGAATAGGCCCTTGTTGGCAAACTCCAACCATTTCACCTGTGCGGTGGAGAGGTGGGTGTTTAACGTTTGACATTGCTTTGCCTATTAAACAAGGTCCTCACGTACCCACATCAGGGACTTAAGGACTGGTAGCTCCACTCAGGTCGCCGAGCCACCCCCGACAGGGGTCCAGAGATAACTGGTACCTGTCAATCCTTACAACCAAAAACTTTGGGTGTCACGGTCCCTCTGCAGAACCCACCCACAAGCACGCTCTAGGGAATAGAGACACATTTTCCTCAGAGACACTTGAGAGTCAGTTCTCAGCCCCCTGCCTTGTTCAGAGTGTGACCACCTTCTGCAATCAGATACTGGTAAGCACGCCAATCATCACTGCCACTCTAAGACTGTAGGATAGAGTCTGTACCACACACTTGATATCAGCTACCTGGCAACCTGAGCTAAATTCATACAAGAAAACTGAGTGGATTCCAAGATTGATATACCTGATAACAGATCTAGCCAGCTAGGGACAGGACACCAGAGCTCCAAACGTGAAAATAATCAAGCTAGCTCACTCAAGCAACCTGTAGGGGTATACCAAAACAAAACAAACCAAGCACCTACGACACAGTAAGCAAGCATAAACTAATACAATAACTAATAGATGGCTCAGAGACAACAGTCAATATCAAGTCACATAAAGAAACAGACCATGATCACCTCAACAGGCTCTCAAAACAAAGAATCCAGGGATCTTCGAGATGAAAGTGCATTCCTGGAATTACTAGATGCAGAATACAAAAGTTTAATATACAGAACCCTTCAAGACATCAGGAAGAAAATGAGGCAATACACACAACAAGCCAAGCAACACACAGATAAAGCAACTGAAGAAATTAGAAAGATTATTCAGGAACATAATGAAAAGTTTAATAAGCTGGAAAAATCCATAGACAGACAGCAATCAGAAATTCAGAAGATTAACAATAAAATTACAGAATTAGATAACTCAATAGAAAGCCAGAGGAGCAGAATTAAGCAAGTAGAAGCTAGAATTTCTGAACTCGAAGATAATCACTTGGCACTAATATATTTGAAGAAAAATCAGATAAAAGAATTTTAAAAAAATGAAGAAACCTTGAGAATCATGTGGGATTCTATCAAGAGAAATAACCTACGAGTGATTGGAGTAGCAGAACAGGGAGGGATAACAGAAAATACAGAGAAAATTGTTGAGGATTTGTTGGCAGAAAACTTCCCTGATATTGTGAAAGATGGGAAGATATCTATCCAACATGCTCATCAAACTCCACAGAAGGAAGATCTTAAAAGAAAGTCACCAAGACATATCAAAATCAAGCTTGCCAAAACCAAAGATAAAGAGACAATTATAAAAGCAGCGAGGAATAAAAGAAAAGTCACCTACAAAGGAGAGCCAATAAGAATAAGCTCAGACTACTCGGCAGAAACCATGCAGGCAAGAAGGCAGTGGGATGACATATCTAAAAAATTGAAGGAAAAACATTGCCTGCCAAGAATCACACATCCGTCAAAACTGTCTCTTAAATATGAAGGTGAAATTAAGATATTTCCAGATAAACACAAGTTGAGGGAATTCATAAAAACCAAACCAAAACTACAAGAAATACTAAAGGAAGTTCTATGGTTAGAAAATCAATAATATCAGGTATCAACCCAAGACTAGGACACTGGGCAGAGCAACCAGAAGTCAACCCAGACAGGGAAATCCAAAAAAATTAAGCAAGATTATTAAAAAAAAAAAAAAAACCCAAAACAGGGTAACAGCAATGTTATTCTATAAGAAAAGACAACATTAAAATAATGCAGAGGGATTAAGAAATGTAATCATACACCTTCCATACGGAGAGGAAGATACGGCGGTACAAAGAAATAAAAGTTAGTTTTAAATTCAGAAAAATATGGGTAAAAAATAAGGTAGCCACAAAGGAGACAAACTATCCTACTCATCAAGATAAAATACAAAAGGAAAAGTACAGACTCAGCAGAAACAAAATCAACAACAACGAATATGAGGAAAGGACAACATATAAAGAAATCTGCTCAGCACATCAAATCAAGTGGGAAAAAGAAACTGTCAACACACAGAAAAACATGTCAAACTGATAGCACTAAATTCATACTTATCCATAATTACCCTGAATGTAAATGGACTAAACGTACCAATAAAGAGACAGATTTTTTTTAGTGGCAGAATGGATTAAAAAACAAGATCCATCTATATGCTGCCTACAAGAGACACACCTTAGACTTAGAGACACAAACAAACTAAAACTCAAAGGATGGTTATATCAAGCAAATAACAATCAAAAAAGAGCAGGAGTGGCAATATTAATTTCTGACAAAATAAACTTTAAAGTTAAATCCATCAGAAAGGATAAGGAAGGACACTACAGAATGATTAAAAGGACAATACACCAAGAGGATATAGCCATATTAAATATTTAGGCGCCCAGTGATGGGGCTGCAAGGTACATAAATTCTATCAGCATTGAAAAGTGAGATAGACAGCTCCACAATAGTAGTAGGAGACTTCAACACACCACTTTCGGCGAAAGACAGGACATCCAGAAAGAAGCTCAATAAAGACACAGAAGTTCTAAATGCCACAATCAACCAACTTGACCTCGTAGGCATATACAGAACACTCCACCCAACAGCAACCAACTATACTTTCCTTTCTAGTGTACATGGAACATTTTCTAGAATAGACCACATATTAGGTCATAAAGCAAGCCTTAGCAGAATCCAAAACATGGAAATATTACAAAGCATCTTCTCTGACCATAAGGCCATAAAAGTGGAAATCAACAACAGGAAAAGCAGGGAAAAGAAATCAAACACCTGGAAACTGAACAATACCCTGCTCAAAAAAGACTGGATTATAGAAGACATTAAAGATGGAAAAAAGAAATTCAGAGAATCCAACGAGAATGAAAACACTTCCTAGCAGAACCTTTGGGACACAACCACAGCAGTGCTCAGAGGCCAATTTATATCAATAAATACACACATCCAAAAAGAAGAAAAGGCCAAAATCAAAGAATTATCCCTACAGCTTGAACAAATAGAAAGAGAGCAACAAAAGACACCCACATGCACCAGAAGAAAACAATAAAAGTTAGAACTAAGCTAAATGAAATAGAAAACAGAAAAAAAAATGGAAAGAATTAACAAGACCAAAAGCTGGTTTTTTTCAAAAAATCAACAAAATTGATAAACCACTGGCCAAACTGACAAAAGAAAAACAGGAGAGGAAGCAAATAACCTGAATAAGAAATGAGATGGGCGATATTACAACAGGCCCAACTGAAATTAAAAGAATCCTATCAGATTACTATGAAAAACTGCACTCAAATTTGAAAACCTAGAAGAAATGGATGAATTCCTAGAAACACACTACCTACCCAAGCTAACACAAACAGAGGTAGAACAACTAAATAGACCCATAACAAAAGAAGAGATTGAAAAAGTAATCAAAAAACTCCCAACAACAACAACAAAAAAAACCCTGGTCCTGTCGGCTTCACTGCAGAGTTCTAGCAAGCTTTCAGAGAAGAGTTAACACCACTACTACTAAAGGTATTTCAGAGCATAGAAAAGGATGGAATACTACCAAACTCATTCTATGAAGCCACCATCTCTGATACCAAAACCAGGTAAAGACACCATAAGAAAAAGAATTATAGACCTATATCCCTCATGAATGTAGATGCAAAAATCTTCAACAAAATTCTAACCAATGGTATTCAACAACATATCAAAAAAATAATTCACCATGACCAAGTGGGATTCATATCAGGTATGCAGGGATGGTTGAACATTAGAAAAACAATTAATGTAATCCACCACATAAATAAAACAAAAGACAAGAATCACATGATTTTATCAATTGATGCTGAAAAGGCATTTGACAAAGTTCAACACTCATTCATGATAAAAACGCTCAGCAAAATAGGAATAGAAGGAAAATTCCTCAACATAATAAAAGGAATTTATAACAGCCAACATCACCCTAAATGGAGAGAGCCTGAAAACATTCCCACTGAGATCGGGAACCAGACAACGATGCCCTTTATTACCACTCTTATTCAATATTGTGCTGGAAGTCCTAGCCAGAGCAATTAGGCTAGATAAAAAAATAAAAGGCATACAGATTGTCAAGGAAGAAGTAAAAGTATCTCTATTTGCAGATGACATGATCTTATACACAGAAAACCCTAAGGAATCCTCCAGAAAACTACTGAAACTAATAGAAGAGTTCAGCAGAGTATCAGGATACAAGATAAACATACAAAAATCAGTTGGGTTCCTCTACACCAACAAAAAGAACATTGAAGAGGAAATCACCACATCAATGCCATTTACAGTAGCCCCCAAGAAGATAAAATACTTAGGAATAAATCTTACCAGAGATGTAAAAGCCTTATACAAAGAAAACTACAGTACACTTCTGCAAGAAAACAAGAGACTTACTTAAGTGGAAGAACATACCTTGCTCGTGGATAGGAAGACTTAACATTATAAAAATGTCTATTCTACCAAAAGCAATCTATACATTTAATGCAATTCCGATCCAAATCCCAAAGACATTCTTTACTGAGATGCAGAAACAAATCACCAACTTCATATGGAAGGGAAAGAGGCCCCAGATAAATAAGGCATTACTGAAAAAGAAGAACAAAGTGGGAGGCCTTACTTTACCTCATTTTAGAACCTATTATACCGCCACAGTAGTCAAAACAGCCTGGTACTGGTACAACAACAGATAAATGGACCAATGGAAGGATGGAGAATCCAGACATAAATCCAACCACATATGAGCAGTTGATATTTGACAAAGGCCCCAAAACAGTTCAGTGGGGAAAAGACAGTCTTTTTAACAAATGGTGCTGGCATAACTGGATAACCATCTGCAAAAAAGTGAAACAAGACCCATACCTCACTCCATGCACAAAAACGAACTCAAAATGGATCAAAGACCTAAATATTAAATCTAAAATGATAAAGACCATGGAAGAAAAAATAGGGACAACATTAGGAGCCCTAATACATGGCATAAACAGTATAAAAAACATTATAAAGAACGTAGAAGAAAAACTAGATAACTGGGAGCTCCTAAAAATCAAACACCTATGTTCACCCAAAGACTTCACCAAAAGAGTAAAAAGACTACCTACAGATTGGGAAAAAGTTTTTAGCTATGACATTTCTGATGAGCCCCTGATCTCTAAAATCTACATGGTACTGCAAAAACTCAACTGCAAAAAGACAACCCAATCAGAAAATGGGCAAAAGATATGAATAGACACTTCACTAAAGAAGACATTCAGGTGGCTAACAGATATATCAGGAAATGTTCACGATCGTTAGCCATTAGAGAAATGCAGATCAAAACTCTAATGAGATTTCATCTCAGTCCAACAAGGTTGGCATTAATCCAAAAAGCACATAATAATAAATGTTGGAGAGGCTGTGGAGACATTGGAACACTTCTACACTGCTGGTGGGAATGTCAAATGGTACAAACACTTTGGAAATCGATTTGGTGTTTCCTTAAAAAGCTAGAAATAGAACTACCATACGATCCAGCAATCCCACTCCTTAGAATTTATCCTAGAGAAATAAGAGCCTTTACATGAACAGATATATGCACACCCATGTTCATTGCAGCACTGTTTACAATAGCAAAAAGATGGAAGCAACCAAGGTGCCCATCAACGGATGAACGGATAAATAAATTATGGTATATTCACACAATGGAATACTACGCACTGATAAAGAACAGTGGGGAGTCTGTGGGACATTTCATAACAATGCCGGAGGGCATTGTGCTGAGTGAAATTAAAAAAAAAAAAAGTGAGTGAAATTGGTCAGTTGCAAATGGACAAATACTGTATAAGACCACTATTATAGGAACTTGAGAAATAGTTTAAACCGAGAAGAAAGCATTCTTTTGTGGTTACAAGGGAGGGGAGGGAGGGAGGGTGGGAGGGGGCATTCACTAATTAGGTAGTATATAAGAACTACTTTAGGTGAAGGGAAAGACAGCACACAATACAGGGGAGGTCAGCACAATTGGACTAAACCAAAAGCAAAGAAGTTTCCTGAATAAACTGAATGCTTCGAAGGCCAGCGTAGCAGGGGTAGGGTTCTGGGGATCATGGTTTCAGTGGACATCTAAGTCAACTGGCATAATAAAATCTATTAAGAAAACATTCTGCAACCCACTTTCAAGAGTGGCATCTGGGGTCTTAAACACTAGCAAGGAGTCATCTAAGATGCATCAATTGGTCTCAACCCACCTGGATCAAAGGAGAATGAAGAACACCAAGGACACAAGGCGATTACGAGCCCAAGAAACAGAAAGGGCCACATGAACCAGAGACTACATCATCCTGAGACCAGGAGAACTAGATGGTGCCTGGCTACAACCGATAACTGACCTGACAGGGAACACAACAGAGAACCCCTGAGGGAGCAGGAGAGCAGTGGGATGCAGACCCCAAATTCTCATAAGACCAGACTTAGTGGTCTGACTGAGACTGGAAGGACCCCGGTGGTCATGGCCCACAGACCTTCTGTTGCCCCAGGACAGGAACCATTCCCAAAGCCAGCTCTTCAGACATGGATTGGACCGGACAATGGGTTGGAGTGGGATGCTAGTGAGGAGTGAGCCTCTTGGATCAGGTGGACACTTGAGGCTAGGTTGGCATCTCCTGCCTGGAGGGGAGATGAGAGGGTGGAGGGGGTTAGAAGCTGACAAAATGGACACGAAAAGAGAGAGTGGAGGGAGAGAGCGGGCTGTCTCATTAGGGGGAGAGTAATTAGGAGTGTGTAGCAAGGTGTATATGGGTTTTTGTGTGAGAGACTGATTTGATTTGTAAACTTTCACTTAAGGCACAATAAAAATTATTTTTTAAAAAAAGAGTTAAGGGTACAGGTGTTGGGGTTGGAGAAACATGAGTTCAAATTCTGACTCAAGAAATCACTAGTTGTGTGGCCTTGAGTTAGGTACCGACTTCTCTATGCCTCAGTTTCCTCCTTTGTAAAATGAGCATCACAAAACTTAATCACACTGTTTATGTCAGGGTTCTTACAAGAATATAAGAATTAGATGAGATAATAGTGCTCAGTAAATGTTATTAAAGATATAATCATTCAAATTTACCTAAATAAAATCTCTAGTGAATGACAGCTATGTCACTATTCAATGGAAAGTCTAAAACTGGATGGTTTTTCTCGCCCCAAAATGGTAGAATATAATCACATCTTCTGTATGTATTTTAAGGCACCTTGGTAGCACAGTGGTTAAAGCAATGGACTGTTAACTGAAAGATTAGTGGTTTGAAACCACCAGCAGCTCTGCAGGAGAAAGATGTGGCAGTCTGCTTCTGCAGAAATTTACAGTCTTGGAAACCCTATGGAATCGCTATGAGTTAAAATCAACTCAATGGCTGTGGGGTTTTTTGTTTTGTTTTTTGTCTTTTTGATGTGCATTTTAGTTCAAAATTTTGCTTTATAGCAAAAATATCTGGTTAACAGACTTAATGATCTGACTGAGACTAGAATGACCCCAGAGGTCGGGGTCCCCAGACCTTCTGTTAGCCCAAAACAGGAACCATTCCTAAAGCCAACTCTTCAGACAGGGATTGGACTGGACTATGGGATAGACAATGATACTGGTGAAGAATGAGCTTCCTGGATCAAGTAGACACATGAGACTATGTTGGCATCTCCTGTCTGTAGGGGAGATGAGATGGTAGAGGTGGTCAGAAGCTGGCCGAATGGACATGAAAAGAGAGAGTGGAGGGAAGGAGTGTGCTGTCTCATTAGGGGGAAGGCAATTAGGAGTATATAGCAAGGTGTTTATAAATTTTTGTATGAGAGTCTGACTTGATTTGTAAACTTTCATTTCACTTAAAGCACAATAAAAATTTAAAAATACATATATATGGTTAATATTAATAGCAATTAAAAAAAGAAATTTCCAAATGTCAAATTTTCCCTTGAAAGCAATAACAAAATTTGCAACAATTGATAACTAATAATTATTAGCACTATGAGGCTTAGTATTGGCTTAAAAGAAATACTCTTTCTCATATGTAAGATTAGAACTATTACAACTATTCATATTTTAAAAGTGAGAAAACTGCAGTTCAGAAAGTTAAATCCCTTGCCTCTGAATCACAAAAGTAGAAACTGACAAATCTTAGTGAAAACCTCAGCCCGTCTGACTCTAATGTATCTGCTCTTTCCATGATCCGCTGAAGCTTTTAGACATTGCAGGGGTAGCGCCCCTGGAGCGAGCATCAGGTTGCTTCAACAAGGCAGCAAAGCTTTGGTAGCCCAGAGAATGGCCTCTGCCACCAGAGTGCCCAAGTTCCCATCCTCCCTCTGCCAGATGCTAGCCGTGTGAACCTTGGAAGAGTCGTTTTATGTCGCTATGCCTCTGTTTCCTCCTCTGTAAACCAGCCATCATAACAGTACTTACTTCACAGGACTGTTGAGAGAATTAAATGACATAAGGCATATAAAGAACTTAGAACAGTTCCTGTTATTATCATGAGCACTCAGGAAATATTTATTATGTTGTGTTGTTAGTAGTAGTAGTAGCAGCAGCAGTAGTAGTAGTAGTAGTATTGTTTTGTAAGGCTAGTAGATAATGAAACAATACAATTCTCAAAAGTTTACTAAATGCTTAGGCAACTTCCCTATGGTTAAAAAACTACTTGCAGAGAGAACTGCCTTCCTGAAAATGCTCCAGCAGTGCCCAAGGACATCTCATACTTCCTCTTGCAGCGCAATTACCAATAGCATAAAGGTGATCATTTTTCTAGTCACTTTTCTAGATACTTGAGCCAACTAGAATTGAGAATTTGTTCTAGGTTTTCAACAGGAGGTCCAGGAACATACATTCTGTGTAGTGAAGACTGCTCCTTCTTCCTCAGGAAGGCCACATTCTCCTACCAAAAATTCAGAACCAGGAGCGACACACGCAGAAAAAAGGAGGGGATCCCAGGCTATCCAGCTAGATGAGCTTCATCAACCATTGTGGATGACGGTGGTCAAGCCTGGGTCATCCCCAGATAGAGCTAGAACTGTCAGCTAAGGCCTCCTGCCAGGGAATCCCAGAAAGTCCGTAGTGAAAATCAATATAGCTTCTCTTTCTTTCTCAAATCCTGCAAATGTATAATTAAGGTTCCAAAGGATAGAGTTATTTATTTTCTAAAAATGAGTTTAGATGTGAGATACCTGAGTAAAACCAATAAACCAAACCCACTGCCTTCGTGTGGACCTCGACTCACAGAAACCCGATGGAACAGAGTAGAACTGCCCCCTAGAGTTTCCAAGTCCGTAAATATTTACAGAAGAAGACTGCCACATCTTTCTCCTGGAGGGGCTGGTGGGTTCGAACCGCTGACCTCTTGGTTAGCAGTCAAGCGCTTTAACCACTGCACCACCAGGGCTCCTTAGGTATCTGAGTACTGGGGATTAGAAACTATAGTTATAATAACATGTTGTGAAAAATTGCTGTCCTTCGGAGATTGGCCATGAATGTGAATGAAGACCTAAGATGGCCTTTTCTATCTGGATGCTATTTTAATTCCTTCAGCCCACCCCCCACCACACACACACACCTTTATAAATTCTCAAAAACAGAAGCTTCTATTTGGGCAAAGATTCATTAATCTTCATTTTATGTTTGTCCGGTTTCTCATACCTGGAGTGGTTGCACTTAATGTTTTAATTCTGGCTTGTAAAAGATATTTTAAAGGTACATTCTTTACATTTGTATCATGTGTAATATAATTACAGCCTACAGAGATTTTTGTTGGGCAATTTTTTTTCTTGGACATGAGCTTACAAAGTATTGTCTTAATCGCTCTGTTCCGTTCACATTATTAGCACTGGTCTGTGCAAGGTAAGGCCTTGCACAGACCAGTGTTAATAATGTTTTATTTCACTCCCATTTAATCCTATAACCCACTCACATTCCTCTCTTCCCACTCCTTAGCCAATTATTATAATGTGCTTGGTGTCTATCTTTCTGTTTGTATGTGCTCTTGCAACTTGCATAGTGTTCTTTGGTTTGCATGTACTTCGTTTTATAAAAATAGTACATGTTTCACTCTCTTTCTTTTTTGACTAAGCAACATTTTCTGGAACAAGATGCATCATGTTCCTTGGTACACTGACTATCATGAGGGTAATGAACCCACGTTCAGCACATCTAACTCTCTATTTCTAAGAGCTGCAGAGTATTCAGTGGTGTATTTCCAACATGTTCCACATATTCTCTATCCTACTCAGAGATGCCTCACAATGAAGACCTGGTGATCTGCCTCGGAAAGGTCATAGCCTTAAAAACTCTTTGGAGCCTAGTTCTACTCTGCAGCGCATGGGGTTGCCATGTGTAGGAATCAACAGGAACTGGTATCCCCATGAAGGACCCTCACTTATATTTTTCTAAGTTCCCACCACTGCAATGAATGTCCTCTTTCACGTGCCCATATAGTTGAGTGACCATATCATCCAAGCCTGGACACTTATTAGGGTGAATGCAGGATCTGCCCAAGTAAGTCAAGGCATATGGTCACACTACTTATGGACCTATGTGAAACTCATTGGAATTTATATCCAGTGTTCAGATGCTCTAATCTAAGCGGTACCAGGCTGCTTGCCAGGTACGGTTCTATTATTGACCCACATCCACACTCAGAAAAGTTGCTGCTCTTCAAAGATGGCATTGTGATTTGGGCTGATCAAAAAAAAAAAAGAAGGATGGGGTGGAAATCAAGGATGAATAACTGGTTAAGTGGGAAAGTATGAAGTGAGAGTGTTTGTGGCACTCTTTGCTTGGCAATATAAAAAAATTAAAAATGTAATGGTTTGTCTTTGTTAGTCATGAAGCAGCAGTAAATTATTTTGTAGTTCTTGCTAGTGCCAAATATAATTATACCTACTTTTTCACACCTGAACCTTCTTGTTGTAGTTGTTATGGCCCTTTAGGGTTCTGGGGTGGGGGACATATTGGTCTGGATGACAGACCCTTAAAAGGGTTCATTGCCCTTATGATAGTTAGTGTGCCAAGGAACATGGTGTATCTTGTTCCAGGACATCTCAAAGAAAGAAACACTCACCAAGATGCCAGGCACCCTAGTATTTCAGTATCTCCTCTGACATTCTCCTATCCTACTTCCTCATATCATTATAACCTGCCATATACCAAAATGTTTGTGAATGGGGAAATTTTAATTTTTATATTGCTAGGTCATTACATTTGTTCTGACGGTCATGATCCATGATCCCTTCAATGAACAAGTCACACATTTCCAGTGATTCCAGGCTTCCTGGTGACTCCATACTATATTGACTTTGATTAACATATAAAAAGTCTTAAATTCCTTACATTTTGTGCAACAAGCAGTAAAAAAAAAAAAAAAAAAAAGCCTTTATTCATGGAATCGAAAACCTTAGAAGGTTGTGGGGTTGTGGAATTCAGGGGAAGTATTCTAAAGCACTTTTTTCTGCACGTGGCTGTGTTCTGAATCATGTGTGGGAGTATGGTTAAGTTTGAGCATTTAAAGGAACAAGCTTTAGCAATTTGAAAAGTTTACTTACATGGGACAGGCTAAGGCATAGAGCTTTTACATACTGAAATATATCACAGTGGTTCTCAAAGCTGGTGTTCTAGTGCACCGTTGGGCGACGATCCATGGGGGGATAAAGGGGTGATTTTACAGCTCATGGGCACATACCATGAACCCTAAACAAATAATCTCAGTACTCTCAAATGTGAATGTCATCAAGTGTATCTTCATGGAAGAAAAGATTTGGAAATGTTGATGGATAAGACTTTATCAATATGTCTTGAATCAGTTGTGCAGAGAAATGAGTATATGGCTCTGAGAATCCATTTCGGCACCTGGGTGTATCTTACACTGCTCTGTTTTCATGACTTTAATCTGTTTAGGCATTTGGCTTGGTTTTGCTTGACACGGATTTGAAAAGAACATTTTATAAAGTTTAAAAAATCTTGGAAAACATGGCTGAAGGCAAATATTACACTTTATATAATATAAAATGGAGACTGTGCCCTGGTTTAGGGAATGTAGAAAATAATATCTTTACAAATGGACTAATTTTGCCATTTCTAGTTGTCTAATGCTAATATTTAAAAAGTATTGATTTTTCATTTTGTATCCAATCATTATACCAAATTTTCTTATTGATCATAGTTTTTGTTCAGGTTTTGCTTTGTTTCCTTTTGTTTTTGTTGTTACTACTTATTTACCTATTATTTTGTTTTTATTTCTTTGTTTTAATATGAAGGTTTGATTCCTCTAGATAGAGTGTAACATGATTAGCCCAAAGGGATATCTTTTATTTCCAATTTACACTAATTTTTTAACATTTGCAAGTCCCTCAAAAACACTGTTGAATAATAGTGATGATGGTAGCAACTCCTATTTAGTTCTTGATTTTAATTGAAGTGGCTTTAGTTGTTCCATATTTAAAATGGTGCTTCTTTGGGGGTTCTAGCAAATATAATTTGTTGTATTTAAATGATATCCCTCTATTACTTGTTTAAGAATTGCTGCTGACTTGCCAAATGCCCTTTGAGCATCTATCCATGTGTCAGTGGTATGCCAAAGCCAACTCACCCCACTGAGAGCCAACAGTGCAAATATCTTCCCAACTCCGTTCACTGATGTCTTGTTGCCCAGTTGGCTGAATTGTTTGAAACCGACCATCGTAGAAGTACTTACATTATGGAAATCAGCAAGCACAATAAATCAGGTTTTTTGTTTTTGTGTTTGTTTTTACAGCTGATAAGTATTTATCACACCCCACTCAATATAATCATATGGTCCTTCCCCTATGACTTAATTAACATCAACCATTTATTTACCAATACTTACTGAGCACACACTATTTGGTAGAGCTGTTTTAGGTCCTGTGGATGCAGCTGTGAAGAAAACGTGCAAATTTTTTTCCCTCATGCAGCTTAACATCCAGTAGAATTTACATTCTGTGCTGCGATTATGTTGATAGATTTACTTATTCAACTATATCTTCATTTTGGAACAAATCCTACTTGGGTTTATATTATTTTGACACATTATTGAAGTTAATTTCTTATGTTTTTAGAATTTATGTATCTACATTCCTAAGTGATCATAGTCTTTAGTTGGAGGTGAAATAGTATTTGCATTTTCTTGATTAGGTTTCACTATCGAGGTTAAGCTATTGACATAAAATTAATTGGGGGAACTTTCAGTCTATTTCTGAGGTCTGGAAGAGTTTAACATTAGAATCATCTGCTCTTTAAAAGTTGGATAGAACTCAGCTGTGAAGGCATCTGGACCTAGATGTCTATTTTAAGGGTACATGTTTAATCACCTTTCCAATCTCTTGTACAGCAAGGTGTCTATGCAAACTTTCTCTTCTTTGGAGTAATGTACCTTTTGATCAAAAACACCCATTTCCTCTCAATTTTTAAATTTATTGCCATAAAGTATCACCTAGGAGGCGGAGCCAAGATGACGGAATAGACAGACGCTTCCGTCAAGCCCTCTTTACAACAAAGACCCAAAAAAACAAGTGAAATGAGTACATTTCTGACAAGCTGGGAGCCCTGAGCATCAAAGGCAAGCTTAGACAAGGAACTGAGGGGCAGGGGGAGGAAGAGGCCTTTCAGGAGTGGAGAGGAGTTACTGGACCTGAATCGTGGGGAGCCCTCAGGCACCATTCCCAGAGCAGTGGCGACGGCAGAAGTGGGCTGGTACTAGCATTCGGCCGCAGTTTCCTCAGGGACAAGTAGCCAGCTACAGAGCCTACTCACACCTCCGCAAACTGAGGAGAACGGCGCTCTCAGCAAAAGCTAAGTACTTGCATATATCTTACGGCACCACCCCCACCACCGAGCTGACTTCAGCGGCTGAATCCCTGGGCCTGCGATAAACGCTTGGGAGCACCTAGAGCCGTCTTTCTGGCCTTAGGGAAGGAAAAAATTTGCAACTGGGGGGAAAAGATAATTTGTTAGCTCCATTAACTGGGGGGGCTCAGCACAGAACAGGCTCCTGTCCAGGCATAAACCATCCGTGGACCTTGAGCACCTTTCCCTTCTGCATGGACCTCTGTGGGCCTATTTCTGGAGAATAGGCTTTTGTTGCCAAAGTCCAACCATTCCAGCTGTGTGGTGGAGAGGTGAGTGTTTGGTGTTTGACATTACTTTGCCTATTAAACAAGGTCCTCACCTACCCACATCAGGGACTTAAGGACTGGTAGCTCACCTCAGGTCACCCAGCCACCCGCGACAGGGGTCCAAAGATAACAGGTACCTCTTAGTCCTTACAACAAAAACTTTGGGTGCCCATGGTCCCTCTGCAGAGCCTGACCACAAGCACGCTCTAGGGAACAGAGACACGTATTCCTCAGTGTCACATAGAGGTCGATTCTCAGCCCCCTGCCTTGTTCAGAGTGTGACCCCCACTGCAATAAGATACCAGTATATTCGCCAATCACCCCTGCCCCTCTAAGACTGTAGGACAGAGCCTGTACCACACACTTGATATCAGCTACCTGGCAACCTGAGCTAAATTCATACAAAAAAACTGAATGGAGTCCTAGACTGATACACCTGCTAACAGCTCTAGCCAGCTAGGGACAGGACACCAGAGCTCCAAACATGAAAATAATCAAGCTAGCTCACTCAAGCAACCTGTAGGGGTATACCAAAACAAAACAAACCAAGCACCTACGACACAGTAAGCAAGCATAAACTAATACAATAACTAATAGATGGCTCAGAGACAACAGTCAATATCAAGTCACATAAAGAAACAGACCATGATCACCTCAACAGGCTCTCAAAACAAAGAATCCAGGGATCTTCGAGATGAAAGTGCATTCCTGGAATTACTAGGTGCAGAATACAAAAGTTTAATATACAGAACCCTTCAAGACATCAGGAAGGAAATGAGGCAATACACACAACAAGCCAAGGAACACACAGATAAAGCAACTGAAGAAATTAGGAAGATTATTCAGGAACATAATGAAAAGTTTAGTAAGCTGGAAAAATCCATAGAGAGCAATCAGAAATTCAGAAGATTAGCAATAAAATTACAGAATTAGATAACTCAATAGGAAGTCAGAGGACCAGAATTGAGCAAGTAGAAGCAAGAATTTCTGAACTCGAAGATAAATCACTTGGCACTAATATATTTGAAGAAAAATCAGGAAAAAAATTTTAAAAAATGAAGAAATCTTAAGAATCATGTGGGACTCTATCAAGAGAAATAACCTACAAGTGATTGGGTTACCAGAACAGGGAGGGATAACAGAAAATACAGAGAAAATTGTTGAGGATTTGGTGGCAGAAAACTTCCCTGATATTGTGAAAGATGGGAAGATATCTATCCAACATGCTCATCGAACTCCACATAAGGTAGGTCTTAAAAGAAAGTCACCAAGACATATTATAAACAAGCCTGCTAAAACCAAAGATAAAGAATTATAAGAATGGTGAGGAATAAACGAAAAGTCACCTACAAAGGAGAGCCAATAAGAATAAGCTCAGACTACTCGGCAGAAACCATGCAGGCAAGAAGGCAATGGGATGACATATTTAAAAAATTGAAGGAAAAACATTGCCTGCCAAGAATCATATAGCCATCAAAACTGTCTCTTAAATATGTAGGTGAAATTAAGATATTTCCAGATAAACACAAGTTGAGGGAATTTGTAAAAACCAAACCAAAACTACCAGAAATACTAAAGGAAGTTCTGTGGTTAGAAAATCAGTAATATCAGGTATCAACCCAAGACTAGAACACTGGGCAGAGCAACCAGAAGTCAACCCAGACAGGGAAATCCAAAAAAAAAAAAGGCAAGATTAAAAAAAAAAAAGGCCCAACACAGGGAAACAGCGATGTTATTCTATAAGACAAGCCAACATTAAAATAATGCAGAGGGACTAAGAAATGTAATCAAACACCTTCCATATGGAGAGGAAGATACGGTGATACAATGAAATAAAAGTTAGTTTTAAATTTAGAAAAATAGGGGTAAATAATAAGGTAACCACAAAGGAGACAAACCATCCTACTCATCAAAATAAAATACAGGGGAAAAATACAGACTCAGCAGAAACAAAATCAACAACAACAAATATGAGGAAAGGACAATATATAAAGAAAATCTAATCAGCACAAAAAGATAAGTGGTAAAAGGAAACTGTCAACAACACACAAAAAAAGACATCAAAATGAAAGCACTAAACTCATACTTATCCATAATTATGCTAAGGTAAATGGACTAAATGCAGCAATAGACAGACAGTGGCAGAATGGATTAAAAAAAAAAAGATCCATCTATATGCTGCCTACAAGAGACACACCTTAGACTTAGAGACACAAACAAACTAAAACTCAAAGGATGGAAAAAATATATCAAGAAAACAACAATCAAAAAAGAGCAGGAGTGGCAATATTAATTTCTGACAAAACAGACTTTAAAGTTAAATCCATCAGAAAGGACAAGGAAGGACACTATAGAATGATTAAAGGGACAATACACCAAGAAGATATACTAAATATTTATGCACCCAATGACAGGGCTACTAGATACATAAAACGAACTCTGTCAGCATTGGAAAGTGAGATAGACAACTCCACAATAATAGTAGGAGACTTCAACACACCACTTTCGGTGAAGGAGAGGACATCCAGAAAGAAGGTCAATAAAGACACGGAAGATCTAAATGCTACAATCAACCAACTTGACCTCGTAGACATATACAGAACACTCCACCCAACAGCAACCAACTATACTTTCCTTTCTAGTGCACATGGAACATTCTCTAGAATAGACCACATATTAGGTCATAAAGCAAGCCTTAGCAGAATCCAAAACATGGAAATATTACAAAGCATCTTCTCTGACCATAAGGCCATAAAAGTGGAAATCAACAACAGGAAAAGCAGGGAAAAGAAATCAAACACTTGGAAACTGAACAATACCCTGCTCAAAAAACACTGGATTATAGAAGACATTAACGATGGAATAAAGAAATTCTGAGAATCCAATGAGATGAAAACACTTCGTTACAGAACCTTTGGGATACAGCAAAAGCGGTGCTCAGAGGCCAATTTATATCAATAAATGCACACATCCGAAAAGAAGAAAGGGCCAAAATCAAAGAATTACCCCTACAGCTTGAACAAATAGAAAGAGAGCAACAAAAGAAACCCACAGTCACCAGAAGAAAACAATAAAAGTTAGAACTAAGCTAAATGAAATAGAAAACAGAAAAACAATAGAAAGAATTAACAAGACCAAAAGCTGGTCTTTTGAAAAATCAACAAAATTGATAAACCACTGGCCAAACTGACAAAAGAAAAACAGGAGAGGAAACAAATAACCCGAATAAGAAATGAGATGGGCGATATTACAACAGGCCCAACTGAAATTAAAAGAATCATATCAGATTAGTATGAAAAACTGTACTCAAACAAATTTCAAATCCTAGAAGAAATGGATGAATTCCTAGAAACACACTACCTACCTAAACTAACACAGAGGTAGAACAACTAAATAGACCCATAATCAAAACACTCCCAACAAAAAAAGCCCTGGTCCTGTCGGCTTCACTGCAGAGTTCTAGCAAGCTTTTAGAGAAGAGTTAACACCACTACTACTAAAGGTATTTCAGAGCATAGAAAAGGATGGAATACTACCAAACTCATTCTGTGAAGCCACCATATCTCTGATATTAATACCAGGTAAAGATACCACAAGAAAAGAAAATTATAGACGTATATCCCTCATGAATGTAGATGCAAAAATCCTCAACAAAATTCTAGCCAATGGTATTCAATAACATATCCAAAAAATAATTCATCATGACCAAGTGGGATTCATACCAGGTATGCAGGGATGGTTCAACATTAGAAAAACAGTTAATGTAATCCACCACAAAAATAAAACAAAAGATAAGAATCACATGATTTAATCAATTGATGCTGAAAAGGCATTTGACAAAGTTCAACACTCATTCATGATAAAAACTCTCAGCAAAATAGGAATAGAAGGAAAATTCCTCAACATAATAAAGGGCATTTATACAAAGCCAACAGCCAGCATCACCCTAAATGGAGAGAGCCTGAAAACATTCCCACTGAGATCGGGAACCAGACAAGGATGCCCTTTATCACCACTCTTATTCAATATTGTGCTGGAAGTCCTAGCCAGAGCAATTAGGCTAGATAAAAAAAATAAAAGGCATACAGATTGTCAAGGAAGAAGTAAAAGTATCTCTATTTGCAGATGACATGATCTTACACACAGAAAACCCTAAGGAATCCTCCAGAAAACTACTGAAACTAATACAAGAGTTCAGCAGAGTATCAGGATACAAGATAAACATACAAAAATCAGTTGGATTCCTCTTCACCAACAAAAAGAACATTGAAGAGGAAATCACCACATCAATGCCATTTACAGTAGCCCCCAAGAAGATAAAATACTTAGGAATAAATCTTACCAGAGATGTAAAAGCCTTATACAAAGAAAACTACAGTACACTTCTGCAAGAAAACAAGAGACTTACTTAAGTGGAAGAACATACCTTGCTCGTGGATAGGAAGACTCAACATTATAAAAATGTCTATTCTACCAAAAGCAATCTGTACATTTAATGGAATTCCGATCCAAATCCCAATGACATTCTTTAATGAGATGCAGAAACAAATCACCAACTTCACATGGAAGGGAAAGAGGTCCCAGATAAAGGAGGCATTACTGAAAAAGAAGAACAAAGTGGGAGGCCTTACTTTAACTCATTTCAGAACCTATTATACCGCCACAGTAGTCAAAACAGCCTGGTACTGGTACAACAACAGATACATGGACCAATGGAACAGAATGGAGAATCCAGACAGAAATCCATCCACATATGAGCAGTTGATATTTGACAAAGGCCCCAAAACAGTTCAGTGGGGAAAAGACAGTCTTTTTAACAAATGGTGCTGGCATAACTGGATATCCACCTGCAAAAAAATGAAGCAAGACCCATATCTCACTCCATGCACAAAAATGAACTCAAAATGGATCAAAGACCTAAATATTAAATCTAAAATAATAAAGATCATGGAAGAAAAAATAGGGACAATGTTAGGAGCCCTAATACATGGCATAAACAGTATACAAAACATTATAAAGAACGTAGAAGAAAAACTAGATAACTGGGAGTTCCTAAAAATCAAACACCTGTGCTCATCCAAAGACTTCACCAAAAGAGTAAAAAGACTACCTACAGACTGGGAAAAAGTTTTTAGCTATGACATTTCTGCTCAGCACTTGATCTCTAAAATCTACATGATACTGCAAAAACTCAACTGCAAAAAACCAAATAACCCAGTTAGAAAATGGGCAAAAGATATGAATAGACACTTCACTGAAGAAGACATTCAGGTAGCTAACAGATACATGAGGAAATGTTCATGATCATTAGCCATTAGAGAAATGCAGATCGAAACTACAATGAGATTTCATCTCACTCCAACAAGGCTGGCATTAATCCAGAAAACACGTAATAATAAGTGTTGGAGAGGCTGTGGAGAGATTGGAGCACTTCTACACTGCTGGTGGGAATGTAAAATGGTACAACCACTTTGGAAATCAATTTGGCAAAGCTAGAAATAGAGCTACCATAGGATCCAGCAATCCCACTCCTTGGAATATATCCTAGAGAAATAAGAGCCTTTACACGAACAGATATAAGCACACCCATGTTTATTGCAGCACTGTTTACAATAGCAAAAACACGGAAGCAACCAAGATGCCCATCAACGGATGAATGGATAAATAAATTATGGTATATTCACACAATGGAATACTAACGCATTGATAAAGAACAGTGAGGAATCTGTGAAACATTTCATAACATGGAGGAACCTGGAAGGCATTATGCTGAGTGAAATTAGTCAGTTGCAAAAGGACAAATATTGTATAAGACCACTATTATAAGAACTTGAGAAATAGTTTAAAGTGAGAAGAAAATATTCTTTTGTGGTTACGAGAGGGGGGAGGGAGAGAGGATGGGAGAGGGGTATTCACTAATTAGTTAGTAGATAAGCACTGCTTGAGGTGAAGGGAAAGACAGCACACAATACAGTGGAGGTCCGCACAATTAGACTAAACCAAAAGCAAAGAAGTTTCCTGAATAAACTGAATGCTTTGAAGGCCAGCGTAGCAGGGGCAGGGGTCTGGGGATCATGGTTTCAGGGAACATCTAAGTCAATTGGCACAATAAAATGTATTAAGAAAACATTCTGCGTCCCACTTTGAAGAGTGGCGCCTGGGGTCTTAAACGCTAGCAAGCAGCCATCTAAGATGCACCAATTTGTCCCAGCCCACCTGGATCAAAGGAGAATGAAGAACACCAAGGACACAAGGCGATTACGAGCCCAAGAGACAGAAAGGGCCACATGAACCAGAGACTGCCTCATACTGACACCAGAAGAACTAGATGTTGCCTGGCTACAACCGATGACTGCCCTGACAGGGAACACAACAGAGAACTCCTGAGGGACCAGAAGAGCAGTGGGATGCAGACCCCAAATTCTCATAAGACCAGACTTAGTGGTCTGACTGAGACTGGAAGGACCCCGGTGGTCATGGCCCCCAGACCTTCTGTTGGCACAGGACAGGAACCATTCCCAAAGCCAGCTCTTCAGACATGGATTGGACTGGACAATGGGTTGGAGTGGGATGCTAGTGAGGAGTGAGCTTCTTGGATCAGGTGGACACTTGAGACTATGTTGGCATCTCCTGCCTGGAGGGGAGATGAGAGGGTGGAGGGGGTTAGAAGCTGGCGAAAAGGACACAAAAAGAGAGAGTGGAGGGAGAGAGCGGGCTGTCTCATTAAGGGGAGAGTAATTGGGAGTGTGTAACAAGGTGTATATGGGTTTTTGTGTGAGAGACTGACTTGATTTGTAAACTTTCACTTAAAGCACAATAAAAATTATTAAAAAAAAAAAGAAGTATCACCTAATATTAATTTATAACTTTTAAAGTCCTTCTTTATCTGTGCTATATTCAATTCACGTGTTCTCCTTTACTCTTCCTCTGGCCTGTGGAGGATTTTATCTACTTTGTTAGTCTTTCCAAAGGGTGAACCCTCAGACATATTTCACCTTCTAGTTTTTGTTGTTGTTGCCTTTCCTTCTTCATCAATTTTAGCTTCTATCTTATTAGGTTTTTCCCCATGTCTTTTGATTAATTTCATTGCTCTTTTCCCTGATTTAAAAGATGTATCAAGTTCTTTTATTTTTAGTCATCTTTAATAATGATGGAAACCCTGGTGGCATAGTGCTTAAGAACTACTGCTAAAATACTGCTGCTATCCAAAAATTCGGCAGTTCTAATACACCAGGCGTTCCTTGGAAACCCTGTGAGCCAGCTCTACCCTGTCCTATAGGGTCGCTAAGAGTTGGAATAGACTCCACGGCAGTGGGTTTGGTTTTTTTTTATTTTTAATAATGATGGTATACAGTGTTATACCATCATTGTTAAAAATTTAATAACGATGATATACTGTGTTTTGTGTTTTCCTCTAAATAAAGCCTTAATTGCAACTACAGGTTTTTTATAAAAAGTGGTTTTTTTTTTAATTTCGAGACAGTTTATGATATCAGTTTCAATTTCTTTGTTGATCAAAGAGTTAATTATGGCAATATTTCTTAATATTCTATAAATTTGGTCATCTTATTGTTTTGATTACCCAGTGATACCCAGTGCCATCGAGGGTCGCTATGATTATTGTTTTGATTAGATTAGATTATTTTGAATGAGAGTTAGAATTTTGAGTCTCCAAATTTCTAAAGAAATTTTTTGCTTTTGAAATAGTTCAAGTCTTCTTTTTGGTCAAGTAAAAAAACTATTTTTATAAATGTTCCATGAAAATAAAAATGAACATATTCTACATATGGATTTAAAGTGTATGAAATATAAAAAAAGAAAAATAAAGCTTATTGGTTGTATTCAAATTTTACATGTTCTGGCTTACTTTTGGGCTAGTAGAGTCTGCCCATGTAGACAATATGTATGGAAATTTCCCATTAAAATTGCATATACATCAGGTTTTCCTTCTATTTTTAATAGTTTTTATTTTGTTTATTTAGATGTTATCATATTTAGTACACACAGGTTTCTAATTTTCTCCTAAATTTTGCCTTTAATAATTGAATAATAGACTTCTGTATCCTGTTAATGTTTTTTAATCTTCTTTAGCATTGTTAACTCTTAATTTTATTAATTATGACCTAATGCTGATACTGCCACTATTGCTTGTTGTTTGCCATTCTCTTCATCTAACTTAAATTTTCAAGATTTTTTTTTTTTAATCATTCTGCTTTAAGTGCTTGAATTATGTTCTTTAGCCTAGTAGAACTATCAAGGGCTTTTAAAAGAAGAATTCAGCCTATTCACACTTAAGTTGCTGGGTTTCTTTCTTTCTTTTTTTTTTTTTCCATAGTGTTTAGTATTTATTGTACTTAGTTGTTTCTTCTTTTGTATTTTACTATTTTGGCTGGTTAATCAGGTTGGTATTTACACCCTTTTTCGTCTTAACTTAGACATTCTACTGTACTCTTTATTTCTGCTGATGGCAACCAATGACCAAAGACCAGACGAGTTGTGGGATGACATCAAGGACATCATACATGAAGAAAGCAAAAAAACATTAAAAAGAAAGAAAAGACCAAAACTGATGTCAGAAGAGACTCTGGAGCTTGCTTGGAACATAGAGGGGCGAAAGTGAAAGGAAGAAATGGTGAAATAAAAGAGCTGAACAGAAGATTTCATATGGTGGTCTCAAGAAGACAAAGTATCATGATGAAATGTGCAAAGACCTGGAGCTAGTAAACCAAAAGGGAAGAAAACGTTTGGCATTTCTCAAGCTGAAAGAACCAAAGAAAAAATTCAAGCCTCGAGATGTAATACTGAGGAATTCTGTGGGCAAAATATTGAATGATACAGGAAGCATTGAAAAAAGACAGAAGGAATACCAGTGTTACCGTGTATCCAAAAGAATTGGCCAATGTTCAACCATTTCAGAAGGTAGCGTGTGATCAGGAGCCTATGTTATTGAAGGAAGAAGTCCAAACTGCACTGAAGGCATTGACAAAAAACAAGGCTCCAGGAAATGACAAAATACCAATTAAGATATTTCAACAAATGAATACAACACTGGAAGCGTTCACTTGTCTATCCCAAGAAACTTGGAAGACAGCTACCTAGTCAGTTGACTGGAAGAGATCCATATTTGTGCCCATTCCAAAGAAAGGTGATCCAACAGAATGTGGAAATTATTGAACGATCATTAATATCACACATAAGTGAAATTTTGCTGAAGAGAATTCAAAACCTGTTGCAGCAGTACACCAACAGGGAACTGCCAGAAATGCAAGCCATTTCAGAAGAGGATATGGAACAAGGGATATATTGCTGATGTCAGATGGATCTTGGCAGAAAGAAGAGAATACCAGAAAGATGTTTACCTGTGTTTTATTGACTATGTAAAGACTTTTGACTGTGTGGATTATAATAAATTATAGATAACATTGTGAAGAATGGGAATTCCAGAACACTTAATTGTGTTCAAGTGGAACCTGTACATAGACCAAGAGGCAGTCGTTCAAACAGAACAAGGGGATACTATGTGGTTTAAAATAAGGAAAGGTGTGTGTTAGTATTATTCAATCTGTATGCTGAGCAAATAATCTGAGAAGCTGGACTATATGAAGAACATGTCATCAGGATTGGAGGAATACTCATTCACAACCTGCCATATGCAGATAACACAAGCTTGTTTGCTGAAAGCTAAGAGGACTTCAGGTACTTACAGACAAAAGTCAAAGACTACAGTCTTCAGTTGGTTTATACTTCCACATAAAGAAAACAAAAATCTTCACAACTGGATCAATAAGCAACATCATAAAAAATGGAGAAAAAATTGAAGTTGTCAAGGATTTCATTTTATTTGGATCCACAATCAACACCCACGGAAGCAGCAGTCAAGAAATCAAACAATGCATTTCATTGGGCGAATCTGCTGCAAAAGACCTCTTTAAAGTGTTATAAAGCAAAGACGTCACTTTAAGGACTAAGGTGCACCTGACCCAAGCCATGGTATTTTCAATGGCCTCATATGCATCTGGAAGCTGGACAATGAATAAGGAAGACCAAAGAAAAATCAACGCCTTTGAATTATGGTGTTGGCAAAGAATATTGAATATACCGTGGACTTCCAGAAGAAGGAACAAATCTGTTTTGGAAGAAGTACAGCCAAAATGCAACTTAAAAGGAAGAGCGGTGAGACTTTGTCTCACATACTTTAGACATGTTATCAGGCAGGACCAGTCCCTGGAGAAGGACATCATACTTGGTAAATTGGAGAGTCAGCTAAAGAGAGGAAGACCATCAGTGAGATGGACTGACACTGTGGCTGCAACAATGGGCTCAAACATAGCAATGATTGTAAGGATGATGCAGGACTGAGCACTGTTTCGTTCTGTTGTACATAGGGTCGCTGTGAGTCAGAACCAACTCAATGGTACCTAACAACAACAGCAACTACAGTGGCAACTTTCCTTCTTGAAAACCATATTATGTCAATTATTTCCACCAGTGAGATGCTCTATTTTCTAGGTGCCCCTCCTCCTTACCCAGTTAGATGTTTAGAATTCTTTCACCTCCCTAATCAACCAACCAATGAAATCTTCAGATTGATTTTACTTCACCCATTTCACCATAGCTCACAAACAAGTTCTTAGGCTTTGTTTAGAAATTTAAATTCTATACTATTACTGTTCTATTGTAAAATGTGTCCTCATTTCAAAAAGAAAAAAATTTTACACTCCTATTACATTTTCAGTGGAGCCCTTGTGGCACAGAGGTTAAGGGCTCGACTGCTTACCTAGAGGTTGGTGGTTCAAACCCACCAGCTGTTCAATGTGAGAAAGATAGGGAAATCTTCTGTGAAGATTAAACCCTATGGGGCAGTTCTCTTCTGTCGTATAGTGTCGCAATGAGTAGAAATCAATTAGATGGCACTTGTGTTGGTTTGGTTACATTTTCAGATAAATTTAGCTGTATAACATTGCAAGTTTCACTAGCTGCCACTTGCCTCTTCACCTTCCCCCGTATTAAAATTTCTCCTCTGATTCATTTGTTATCTGGGCAGTGTTCGCATATTCCTTTCCATTTTCCAGCCTCCTTTGCAGTTAGGTTGCCACATGACAGGGGTCTGTACAAAAGCAGGTTGTTAAAATGCTATATAAGCTACTTTCAGACCTGGCTCTTAGAAAATACCCCATAAGATGCCACCTCACCTGCACTGAACTCTGATGTAAGCAACAAATAAATCTTTACTATGGTAACTCACTGAAATTTCATGAGTTTTTCTGTTGCAGCAGGTAGCACTAATTACCCTAATATACTCCGCATTTTCCAGAAGATTGGATAAAGTCTCACTAATCCATGAATCTATCAATAACAACTTCCTTCCGTGTCAAACCTGACTCCTACTCCTTTTCCCTTAATTCCAGGAGGAACCACTTTATATAACAAGGTAAATATAGCATGAGATCATAATATATTTTATTGTCAGTCTTATATTAAGCCATAATACATTCAAAAGTAATCCTGTATTGTGGTTTACAGCAGAGTAAAAATTATTCTATTTCATTAAATTCTCTTAGTAACTACTATTCTAAAATCTTGCACCTGTGAGAATTTTGTGTACATTCTACTATTGAAATGGATAACTAATGATATTTCAAGCCATTCGGTACTCTTATTTTTTTAACTTTTTATTTTGAAATGATTGTAGGTTCATGGGAAATTGCAAAAGTAGAATATAGAGTCTCTTAAATCTTTTATCCAGCCTCTCTCAATGGTAACATCTTACATAAATGTGGTGCATCATCAAAGTCAGGAAACTGACATTGGAACAATACTGTTAGCTGGACTCTAGTTTTTAATACACCAGTAACTAGCTGCCATCAAGACGATTTTGACTCATGGCAACCCCATGTGTGTCCAAGTAGAACTGTGCTCCATGGGGTTTTTAAAGGTTGATTTTTCAGAAGTAGATCTCAGTCCTTTGTTCCAAGGTATGTCGGGGTAAACTCAAATATCCAGCCTTTCAGTTAGCAGCTGAGTACCTTAACTGTTTGCACCACCCAGGGATTCCAGTTTTCATTATAAAGTTTTCTTTTTTATCGGTTTTCCTTAGTATTTATGTGCATTCATTTGTGTGTGTGTGTGTGTCTGTACAGTTCTATGCAACTTGATCCCATTTAAAGATTCATATAACCACAACCATCATCAGGATGCAGAACTATTCTATCACTACAGAGGATCTCCCTCATACTACCCCTTTATATTTGTACCCACTCTTTTCCAACCCGGTGCCTGTCCCCTGGCAACCACTGTACTCCATCTCTATAGTTTTGTCATTTCAAGAATATTAAATAAATGGAATCATACAGTATGTCAGCTTTTGAGATTGGCTCTTTTTCACTGTGCATAGCAACCTTGGGATCTGCCTAAATTATTGCATGTATCAATAGTTTGTTCCTTTTGATACATGCAACAAATTGCTAAGTCATATTCCATTGTATGGCTGTACCAGAGTTTGTTCAACCATTTATCCGCTGAGGGATGTTTCCAGTGTTCCGGCTACTACAAGTAATGCTGCTATGAACGCTTGTGTACATGTTTTTTGTGTGCACATAGGTTTTCATTTCTCTGAGACAGATGCCCAAGAGTGAAATTGCTGGGGCATATGGTAAGTACAAGGTCCATAGGTGGCACAAAAAGTTTGTGTTCAACTGCTAACCTAAGGGTTATCGATTCAAACTCACCCAGCAGTACCGCGGGATAGATAAAAGGCCTGATGATCTGCTTCCGTAAAGGTTATAGCCAAGAAAACCCCGTGTGGTGGTTCTACTCTTACACTTGAGGTTGCCATGAGTTGGAATCGACTTGACAGCAACCAAAACAACAACAACATGGTAAGAACTTGTTTATTCTTACAAGAAACTTCCAAACTATTTTCCGGAGTGGAAGTGTAATCATTTGTATTCTCACCAGTAAACTCTCACTGGTCCAGTTTCTCCATATCCTCCCCAGTACTTGGAATTGTTACTATGTTTATATCAGCTGTGTTAATAGGTTGTAGTAATACTTCATTGAGGTTTTAATTTGCATTTCCATAGTGGCTGTAGGATTGCTATGAGTCAGAATCGGCTCAACGGCAATGGGTTTGAATGGCTAATGACATGAAACATCTTTCATGTGTGTGCTTATTATCTCTTCTTTGGTGCGATGTCTGTGTCCTTTCCACATTTTCTGATTGGATGGTTTGTTTCTTTACTATTGAGTTTTAAGAGTTCTTTTTACATAGGATAAATACACATCTGTTAAGGATTGAATTTCTATTTGTTAAAACCATCCATTTGTGCTATTTCTGTTATAGCAGCACTAGATAACTAAGACAGAATGTGGTACCAGGAGTAAGGTGCTACTCCAACAAATACTTAAAATGTGGAAGCAGTTATGAAATTTGGTAACAGAGGCTGGAAGACTTTTAATGTGCCTGATAGCAAGAGTTTAGATTGCCTTGAAGAGACTGTTGGTAGAATTACGGACGTCAAAGGCAATTCTGGTGAGGGCTCAGAAGGAAGTAAGAAGAGCTATAGAGAAAGACTCTGTCATCTTAGAGAACGTACATGGGGCCATCAGCAGAATGTTGCTAGAAATGTGGACATTAAATGAGCTCCTGGTCAGTCTTTAGAAGGAAATGATAAACCTGTGATTAAACAATGGAGGAAGAATGATGCTTTTTGGTCCAGTGGCAAAAAACTTATGTGGATTATGTTCAAATGTTTGGTGAAAGGTAGAACTTATAAGTAATGAACTTCGATATTTGGGTGAGGACATTTCTAAATAAGAACTTAAAGGGGCCATGGGGCTTCTCTTCATCACTAACAGTAAAATGTGCAAGGAAGCAGGTGGACTTAAAAATAAACTGTGCAAAATGAATACAAAACTTAAAGATCTGTAAAATTCAATTGTACAAACTCAGGACACGTGTTCTAGAATTTTCACCAAGGATTTAGCTACACAATCTTTTTGTTAAAGAGATTAAGCCTGTGACTGATGGATCTAACCAACTACTATAGCAGAAAACCCATCGGCTTAGGCTGAAAGAGAAAGAAAGGACTGAAGGAAGGAAAACTGTCTGTTTCTTGGAATTCTACAGGCAGGAAACAGACTAAAGGAGCTACATATGTTGTTCTCCAAGGAAAGAAAAGAGCCATCCCTAGGGTAGCTTGGAGATGAGCAGAACTGTTTGAAGGAGCATGGGAAGCAGGCCAGCCTCAGTTTCAAGGGATAGAAACACAGCCTCCTAGGTCTCCAAGTGTGAAACCACGGCCTGCTTGGTTTCAAAGAGTGGAGACACAGCCTGCTAGGTTTCAAAGAGTCAGATCTCTACCAGCTGAGTTCTGGAATATGGGGCTGCCATGTGTAAAAGCCAAGAGGATGGGTTGTTATAATCCCATTTGAGAATGTGTTTTCTCTGTTGCATTAACCAGATAGTATTAGTGCAGGGTGTGTCTTGAGTCAATCTCATTTGAGATATAAAAGGAGCAAATTAAACAAGGAAGCAAAAATCAAGAGGTGAGGGAAGAGAGATGCCAAGCCACATGAAGATTGCTCAAGAGATGCTCAAAAGAGATAAGGACTTTCCCACTAGAGACAGCACCCTGAATTTGGACTTCTAGCCTCCTGTGAGAAAATAAATTTTTGTTTTTTAATACCCATTTGTTGTATTCTGTTATAGCAGCCCTAGGTAACTAACACAAATCCTTTGTTGGACATATGGTTTCCAAATATTTTCTCCTGGAACTAATATTTTTAATCCCTAAAAGAAAAATTCCAGAGAACAGCTAATGTTCTTACAAATTCAAATGAGTTTGAATGAAAATGTTGAAAAATTGGGGATACTTTCAGAGACTATCAATAATAGTCATTTCCTAACATTTTTTGAAACAATGATAAATCATTATTGTATTTTACGTAGCAGATGCATGAAGGTTATTAAGACCCAGTGGGAAAAAGTTACACTTTAGCGTGCATACAGCAGAACTGATTAATTTTCACTACCTTAAATTGAAGACTGAAGGATAGGAACATTGAAGTGATTTACTAAGAAGTTTATCAAGCATATGTCAATATAATTATTTTTGTAATTCCAACAGGAAAATAGGTATCAATAAATAAGTCATTAACAAGCTAAAGGGACTTATTTCCAGTGTATTGAAATTGAAAGAGAAGCTTATTTAAAGATTAAAAAAGACATCAAGGAATGAATTTCAGAAAGATTAAAGGGCACTGTTAATGAGCTAAGTATTTTTTTTTTTTTTTTTTTTTTTTGCCTCAAGTAAGAGAAAGATTTAGACAGAATAAAAAGCAGGAGAAGGAAAACATTTTTTTAACAAAGAGAAAGTCAAATATTGTGCAATATACTAACTAAATATCAAAAACAATTATCACTATTACTAAACTTTAAAAAACTGATAAGGAAAAGTAAATTATTTTAATAAGGGTGGGAAAATGGATCTTTGCTTATTACCTGAAAAAACAAAATAACCCTCTAGGGTAGTTTCAATAAATAAAACACATTAGTAATTAAAACAAAATTATAATTAATGTGTTAGATAACACATATATGCAGATAAAGCAGTAATATAATTAAGCATAATGATGAAATAGGAATGGAGTGTTATTGGTGAGACCTTGGTTCCTATTATCAAATTCTAGAGAAACACTGAGCAATAAAGATAATGATTTTGAGCAGATGTCTTCACCTTAAATTAATGGGAATCTTAATATAGTTTTTAAATTGTACTTAAATCACCTGCTAACTTACCCAATCTAGGCTACTCTGAAAACTATAGATTCTGAAAGACCTGATTTCAAATGAGAATTCTACCCAAAAATATAGTCTTATAAAATCGTTCCTGAACCACAAAAATTGTACAAATTTCTTCACTCAGACAAAAATTAAGACTATTATACCCTAGGAGCCCTAGTAACATAGTGGTTAAGTGCTATGGCTGCTAATCAAAAGGTTGTCAGTTCAGATCCACCACCTGCTCCTTGGAAACCCTATGGGGCAATTGTACTCTGTCCTATAGGGTCACTCTGAGTTGGAATTGACTCGACAGCAGTGAGTTACACACTAATCACAAGAAAATATTGTTTGACTCTTCATTTCAGTATTTCTTATTTGGAAAGAAAGCTAGAAGATATCCATTCAAGTTCTACATCTGGAAATCATAGTCAGGCCCTAAAGTTACCAATTAATACCTGAACCCCAATTTTTTTATCTTACTATCTAAATCTGCTCTCCTTTCTTAGCACCATATTTCTATCAATACCATACAGTATTTTATCACTTTCTCAGACTTGAAAACATTAACATTTCTTCCAATTTAACTATAACATACATCAGGAGCCAAGTGTTCAAAAGAATTTACATCAATAAAGAAATGTATTTCAGGGAGCGGAGCCAAGATGGCGGACTAGGCAGACGCTACCTCGGATCCCTCTTACAACAAAGACACGGAAAAACAAGTGAATCAATTACATACATAACAATCTACGAACCCTGAACAACAAACACAGATTTAGAGACGGAGAACAAACTAACACGGGGAAGCAGCGATTGTTTTCAGAGCCTGGAGCCAGTGTACCAGTCAGGTATGGCACAAGCACAGAGAGCTGCTCCACCCCCCTGAACTAACCCCGGGAGGGGGACCAGCCGGTTCCGCGGGTGGCGTGGGACTCAGCCGGTAGGAGAAGTCCCCGGGAGGCAGTGACTGGTCTTGGAACGGGGAGAGCAGCGTCCCAGCCAGGGAACCATCCCGCCGGGATTTGGACTGGACGCAGGTACGGCATAAACACGGAGAGCTGCTCCACCCCCCTGAACTAACCCCGGGAAGGGGCCCAGCCAGGTCGCGTGGGCGGCGTGGGACGCAGCCGGTAGGAGAAGTCCCCAGGAGGCAGCGACTGGTATTGGAGCGGGGACAACAGCGTCCCAGCCGGGACATTCGGTAATAGCACAAGCACGGGGAGCTGCTCCACCCATCTGAACTAACCCCAGGAGGCGGCCCAACTGGTTCTCGGAGGCTGCACGGCAACGTGGCTGGAGGGACGAGAAGTCCCCGGGAGGCAGTGACTGATTTTGGAATCGGGAGTGCACGGTCCCAGTAGGGGAGCCTTGACGCTGGGCGTGGGGCTGGAAGCGGAGGATCTGACCTTGACTCCAGTGGGCCAGATGCCCCGGGGGCAATCTTCACACAGCCAGCACACATAGGCGACGCGCCCGCGGGAATCTCAGATATAATAGTCATTCCAAGCAAGACAAGCAACTCTGGCTATATTCTGAGGTGCTACTCTCCTATCTCTCTGTTCCCTCTCCCACCCTCCCCAGGCGGCTTCATTAACATCCGAATAGCCTGAGCCAGAGGGAGAACTCTGATAGGGATCTGACTGCATTTTTTTTTTTAGCGGATTTTCTGGAAAAACTAGTTTCCCAGTGATGGCTCGGAGACAACAATCCATATCAAACCACTTAAAGAAGCAGACCATGACAGCTTCTCCAACCCCCCAAACAAAAGAATCAAAATCTTTCCCAAATGAAGATACAATCCTGGAATTATCAGATACAGAATATAAAAAACTAATTTACAGAATGCTTCAAGACATCACAAATGAAATAAGGCAAACTGCAGAAAAAGCCAAGGAACACACTGATAAAACTGTTGAAGAACTCAAAAAGATTATTCAAGAACATAGTGGAAAAATTAATAAGTTGCAAGAATCCATAGAGAGACAGCATGTAGAAATCCAAAAGATTAACAATAAAATTACAGACTTAGACAACGCACTAGGAAGTCAGAGGAGCAGACTCGAGCAATTAGAATGCAGACTGGGACATCTGGAGGACCAGGGAATCAACACCAACATAGCTGAAAAAAAATCAGATAAAAGAATTAAAAAAAATGAAGAAACCCTAAGAATCATGTGGGACTCTATCAAGAAGGATAACCTGTGGGTGATTGGAGTCCCAGAACAGGGAGGGGGGACAGAAAACACAGAGAAAATAGCTGAAGAACTCCTGACACAAAACTTCCCTGACATCATGAAAGACGAAAGGATATCTATCCAAGATGCTCATCGAACCCCATTTAAGATTGATCCAAAAAGAAAAACACCAAGACATATTATCATCAAACTTGCCAAAACCAAAGATAAAGAGAAAATTTTAAAAGCAGCCAGGGAGAAAAGAAAGGTTTCCTTCAAGGGAGAATCAATAAGAATAAGTTCAGACTACTCAGCAGAAACCATGCAGGCAAGAAGGGAATGGGACGACATATACAGAACACTGAAGGAGAAAAACTGCCAGCTAAGGATCATATATCCAGCAAAACTCTCTCTGAAATATGAAGGCGAAATTAAGATACTTACAGATAAACACAAGTTTAGAGAATTTGCAAAAACCAAACCAAAGCTACAAGAAATACTAAAGGATATTGTTTGGTCAGAGAACCAATAATATCAGATATCAGCACAACACAAGGTCACGAAACAGAACGTCCTGATATCAACTCAAATAGGGAAATCACAAAAACAAACAAAGACTAATTCAAAAAAAAAAATACACATAACAGGGAATCATGGAAGTCAATAGGTAAAAGATCACAATAATCAAAAAGAGGGACTAAATAAAGGAGGCATTGAACTGCCGTATGGAGAGTGATACAAGGCAATATAGAACAATACAAGTTAGGTTTTTACTTAGAAAAATAGGGGTAAATAATAAGGTAACCACAAAAAGGTATAACAACTCTATAACTCAAGATAAAAGCCAAGAAAAACGTAACGACTCAAGTAACATAAAGTCAAACACTATGAAAATGAGGATCTCACAATTTACTAAGAAAAAGTCTCAGCACAAAAAAGTATGTGGAAAAATGAAATTGTCAACAACACACATAAAAAGGCATCAAAATGACAGCACTAAAAACTTATTTATCTATAATTACGCTGAATGTAAATGGACTAAATGCACCAATAAAGAGACAGAGAGTCACAGACTGGATTAAGAAACACGATCCATCTATATGCTGCCTACAAGAGACACACCTTAGACTTAGAGACACAAACAAACTAAAACTCAAAGGATGGAAAAAAATATATCAAGCAAACAATAAGCAAAAAAGAAGAGGAGTAGCAATATTAATTTCTGACAAAATAGACTTTAGACTTAAATCCACCACAAAGGATAAAGAAGGACACTATATAATGATAAAAGGGACAATTGATCAGGAAGACATAACCATATTAAATATTTATGCACCCAATGACAGGGCTGCAAGATACATAAACCAAATTTTAACAGAATTCAAAAGTGAGATAGATACCTCCACAATTATAGTAGGAGACTTCAACACACCACTTTCGGAGAAGGACAGGACATCCAGTAAGAAGCTCAATAGAGACACGGAAGATCTAATTACAACAATCAACCAACTTGACCTCATTGACTTATACAGAACTCTCCACCCAACTGCTGCAAAATATACTTTTTTTTCTAGCGCACATGGAACATTCTCTAGAATAGACCACATATTAGGGCATAAAACAAACCTTTGCAGAATCCAAAACATCGAAATATTACAAAGCATCTTCTCAGACCACAAGGGAATAAAACTAGAGATCAATAACAGAAAAAATACGGAAAAGAAATCAAATACTTGGAAAATGAACAATATCCTCCTGAAAAAAGACTGGGTTATAGAAGACATCAAGGAGGGAATAAGGAAATTCTTAGAAAGCAACGGGAATGAAAATACTTCCTATCAAAACCTCTGGGACACAGCAAAAGCAGTGCTCAGAGGCCAATTTATATCGATAAATGCACACATACAAAAAGAAGAAAGAGCCAAAATCAGAGAACTGTCCCTACCACTTGAACAAATAGAAACTGAGCAACAAAAGAATCCATCAGGCACCAGAAGAAAACAAATAATACAAATTAGAGCTGAACTAAATGAATTAGAGAACAGAAAAACAATTGAAAGAATTAACAAAGCCAAAAGCTGGTTCTTTGAAAAAATTAACAAAATTGATAAACCATTGGCTAGACTGACTAAAGAAATACAGGAAAGGAAACAAATAACCCAAATAAGAAACGAGAAGGACCACATCACAACAGAACCAAATGAAATTAAAAGAATCATTTCAGATTGTTATGAAAAATTGTACTCTAACAAATTTGGAAACCTAGAAGAAATGGATGAATTCCTGGAAAAACACTACCTACCTAAACTAACACATTCAGAAGTAGAACAACTAAATAGACCCATAACAAAAAAAGAGATTGAAACGGTAATCAAAAAACTCCCACCAAAAAAAAGCCCTGGCCCAGACGGCTTCACTGCAGAGTTCTACCAACCTTTCAGAGAAGAGTTAACACCACTACTACTAAAGGTATTCCAAAGCACAGAAAATGACGGAATACTACCCAACTCATTCTATGAAGCCACCATCTCCCTGATACCAAAACCAGGTAAAGACATTACAAAAAAAGAAAATTATAGACCTATATCCCTCATGAATGTAGATGCAAAAAACCTCAACAAAATTCTAGCCAATAGAATCCAACAACACATCAAAAAAATAATTCACCATGATCAAGTGGGATTTATACCAGGTATGCAAGGCTGGTTTAATATCAGAAAAACCATTAATGTAATCCATCACATAAATAAAACAAAAGACAAAAACCACATGATCTTATCAATTGATGCAGAAAAGGCATTTGACAAAGTCCAACACCCATTTATGATAAAAACTCTTACCAAAATAGGAATTGAAGGAAAATTCCTCAACATAATAAAGGGCATCTATGCAAAGCCAACAGCCAATATCACTCTAAATGGAGAGAATCTGAAAGCATTTCCCTTGAGAACGGGAACCAGACAAGGATGCCCTTTATCACCGCTCTTATTCAACATCGTGCTGGAAGTCCTAGCCAGGGCAATTAGGCTAGACAAAGAAATAAAAGGTATCCGGATTGGCAAGGAAGAAGTAAAGTTATCACTATTTGCAGATGACATGATTATATACACAGAAAACCCTAAGGAATCCTCCAGAAAACTACTGAAACTAATAGAAGAGTTTGGAAGAGTCTCAGGTTATAAAATAAACATACAAAAATCACTTGGATTCCTCTACATCAACAAAAAGAACACCGAAGAGGAAATAACCAAATCAATACCATTCACAGTAGCCCCCAAGAAGATAAGATACTTAGGAATAAATCTTACCAAAGATGTAAAAGACCTATACAAAGAAAACTACAAAGCTCTACTACAAGAAATTCAAAAGGACATACTTAAGTGGAAAAACATACCTTGCTCATGGATAGGAAGACTTAACATAGTAAAAATGTCTATTCTACCAAAAGCCATCTATACATTTAACGCACTTCCGATCCAAATTCCAATGTCATATTTTAAGGGGATAGAGAAACAAATCACCAATTTCATATGGAAGGGAAAGAAGCCCCAGATAAGCAAAGCACTACTGAAAAAGAAGAAGAAAGTGGGAGGCCTCACTTTACCTGATTTCAGAACCTATTATACAGCCACAGTAGTCAAAACAGCCTGGTACTGGTACAACAACAGGCACATAGACCAATGGAACAGAATTGAGAACCCAGACATAGATCCATCCACGTATGAGCAGCTGATATTTGACAAAGGACCAGTGTCAATTAATTGGGGAAAAGAAAACCTTTTTAACAAATGGTGCTGGCATAACTGGATATTCATTTGCAAAAAAATGAAACAGGACCCATACCTTACACCATGCACAAAAACTAACTCCAAGTGGATCAAAGACCTAAACATAAAGACTAAAACGATAACGATCATGGAAGAAAAAATAGGGACAACTCTAGGAGCCCTAATACAAGGCATAAACAGAATACAAAACATTACCAAAAATGATGAAGAGAAACCCGATAACTGGGAGCTCCTAAAAATCAAACACCTATGCTCATCTAAAGACTTCACCAAAAGAGTAAAAAGACCACCTACAGACTGGGAAAGAATTTTCAGCTATGACATCTCCGACCAGAGCCTGATCTCTAAAATCTACATGATTCTGTCAAAACTCAACCACAAAAAGACAAACAACCCAATCAAGAAGTGGGCAAAGGATATGAACACACATTTCACTAAAGAAGATATTCAGGCAGCCAACAGATACATGAGAAAATGCTCACGATCATTAGCCATTAGAGAAATGCAAATTAAAACTACGATGAGATTCCATCTCACACCAGCAAAGCTGGCATTAATCCAAAAAACACAAAATAATAAATGTTGGAGGGGCTGCGGAGAGATTGGAACTCTTATACACTGCTGGTGGGAATGTAAAATGGTACAACCACTTTGGAAATCTATCTGGCCTTATCTTAAACAGTTAGAAATAGAACTACCATACAACCCAGAAATCCCACTCCTGGGAATATACTCTAGAGATACAAGAGCCTTCATACAAACACATATATGCACACCCATGTTTATTGCAGCTCTGTTTACAATAGCAAAAAGTTGGAAGCAACCAAGGTGTCCATCAACGGATGAATGGGTAAATAAATTGTGGTATATTCACACAATGGAATACTACGCATCGATAAAGAACAGTGACAAATCTGTGAAACATTTCATAACATGGAGGAACCTGGAAGGCATGATGCTGAGCGAAATTAGTCAGAGGCAAAAGGACAAATATTGTATAAGACCACTATTATAAGATCTTGAGTAATAGTAAACCTGAGAAGAACACATACTTTTGTGGTTACGAGGCGGGGAGAGAGGGAGGGTGGGAGAGGGTTTTTTATTGATTAATCAGTAGATAAGAAATGCTTTAGGTGAAGGGAAAGACAACACTCAATACATGGAAGGTCAGCTCAATTGGACTGGACCAAAAGCAAAGAAGTTTCCGGGGTAAAATGAATGCTTCAAACAAAGGTCAGCGGAGCAAGGGCGGGGGTCTGGGGAACATGGTTTGAGGGGACTTCTAAGTCAATTGGCAAAATAATTCTATTATGAAATCATTCTGCATCCCACTTTGAAATGTGGCGTCTGGGGTCTTAAATGCTAACAAGCGGCCATCTAAGATGCATCAATTGGTCTCAACCCACCTGGAGCAAAGGAAAATGAAGAACACCAAGGCCACACGACAACTAAGAGCCCAAGAGACAGAAAGGGCCACATGAACCAGAGACCTACATCATCCTGAGACCAGAAGAACTAGTTGGTGCCCGGCCACAATCGATGACTGCCCTGACAGGGAGCACAGCAGAGAACCCCTGAGGGAGCAGGAGATCAGTGGGATACAGACCCCAAATTCTCATAAAAAGACCAAACTTAATGGTCTGACGGAGACTAGAGGAATCCCGGCGGCCATGGTCCCCAGACCTTCTGTTGGCACAGGACAGGAACCATCCCCAAAGACAACTCATCAGAAATGAAAGGGACTGGTCAGCGGGTGGGAGAGAGACGCTGATGAAGACTGAGCTAATTATATCAGGTGGACACTTGAGATCGTGTTGGCAACTCTTCTCTGGAGGGGGGATGGGAGGATAGAGAGAGAGAGAAGCCGGCAAAATTGTCACGAAAGGAGAGACTGAAAGGGCTGACTCAAGAGGGGGAGAGCAAGTGGGAGTAGGGAGTGAGATGTATGTAAACTTATATCTGACAGACTGATTGGATTTGTAAACGTTCACTTGAAGCTTAATAAAAGTTAAAAAAAAAAAAAAAAAAGAAATGTATTTCATCATTGAGGCCTTAACACCAGGGTTTTTGAAGCTTTAATGACCAGAAACCAGGAAAACTTTCATCTCAAAGCTTCCAAGTCTTTTTAGACCTCATAAAAAGAGGGAGCAAAAAATCACCTATGGAACAGATAATTTCTTTTTGGCAAAATCAACAGAATGGAGGTACCATCAGCCTGTTTTACGCTTTTTGGAAAAGATGTTCAGACAAGTTGAGTGTGCTGTTTGGAAAAACAAATAGAACTCCGCCTGTGAGACAACTTTGATTGGGGAGGAGAAAACGGGTTTGTGGGGCAAGAGAGGATATTTTCTCAGGTCCTATATGGTTTATATAGTATATTGTATTTCAAATTATTCTTTTTTATTGTGGAGGATTTTTTGTTTGTGTCTTTTGTATTGTTGTTTTTCTTGTGGTTATTTTACTAGCTTTGAGCGTAAGTAGAAATCTAACATTGAACAGACTGCTGGAAAACTTGCAGACTTTGTCTTCAATTCAAATTGGAGATTGTAAAAAGGAGCTGGACTGGACTGTTGTTGACTCTCATTATGTGGTTATGCACTGATGTTGGCCTGCTGAGTGCTATCCTACAAGACCTTGTTTGGTTTCCCCTGAAGATAGAGGATGTTTTCTTTGCCAATCATCCTGATTAGAAAATAGTCTGAGAAGTTCCTTCTTCTCTCTGAGCTGCATGGTAATTGGGCCTAGGCTTCATGCAACATACTCAGAACCCTAGAAGCAGGAGAGAGGATGGTCTTACACCACAGGGCTTCAAACCAGAGGCTGAACTGGGATTGTGAGATTTTAAAGACAAGTCAAGTCTCATAGCAGATTGTAAATTAATTTCCCCCATTATCCGTGAACATTCGGTAAAGTGTAAATAATATACGTGATTTAATTTTATCTCTATGTAGGGAGTTAAGTGTAGGTCATAAAGTAAACGGGAATTCTTGGATGAAACAGGAAGCAGGACCAGAAAGGTGGAAGCCTTCATTCTAAGGATCTAATTTTTGATTGGAGCTTTAGGAGAGGCCATAGTGGTTGACAAGAAGTCTTGAGTAGAAGAGCTGGAGCTACACCACAAAGCAGAGATAAGACAGGCCCATTATAGGATTCCCGGGAAGAAAAAATAATAATAACATTAAGGAGGACTTTGAGAAGGCCTAATATCCTAAAAAAATCCAACAACTGCAAACTCAACATCAATTATTATTTATGCTTAATTAGAAGATTCAAATTGGTATCAGCTGGAGATACAAGTAACAGTAGACTGTCTTTTAAATTAATCCCTTCCCCTTCCATTCCCAGCACAACAACTCTGATCCAGGTCCTCATCACCTGATGTCTGAATTCTTGCAATAATCTCCTAGCTAATATTCAGAAACCCAGACACCATTTCTCTCATATGACCCTGAACATTATGATAAATCTTCTCAAGATATTGACTTCATCATAGTGGTTTTCCACCCATAAAAATCACATGCAATGGCACAAAATTCCACATTCTGTCATCACAGACTGTCCGCTGGGAAGAAAAAAAGGATCAGTAATGATGATGGCAGGGACAAGGGGCAGGAAAAATATTAAGGAGCATGAAGAAATTAACCAAAAATCTGGGTTGACATCCTCACATGCGGGATTGTTTCTCTGGTTTAGGAATTTGATTTCACACAATATGTCAAGTCCAGTGACACCAGAAAGAAGAGGGAAAAGAACAAGCATTCTCATATCACGAGGACAGTGAGGGCATGTACACGGAGGGCTGTGCTGGAAACAGCCAAACAAGCTCATGAGATTATAGCTGACTTCCCCACACTCTCCAGCAGAGTTCAGCATAAACATGCTTCTCCATTTACCCATTGCCTTCAAGTCTATTCCAACTCCTAGAGAGCCTATAGAACAGAGTAGAACAGCCCCATAGGGTTTCCAAGGATGTAAATCTTTACAGAAGCAGACTACCAGATCTTTGTCCCAAAGAGCAGCTGGTGGGTTCGAACCCCTGACCTTTTGGTTAGCAGACAAGCGTTTAGCCATGGCACTACCAGGACTCCTATTTAAACTTGCCCGGGGATTCAGAAGACAGAGTATGTGATTAATTTCCCCAGTCAGAAGTTGAAAAGAAAATATGATGTGGTGGTGTTTATATTCCAATTGGAATTATGGGTGGTGAATGAATGCTAGGAAACACTGGTGGTGTAGTGGTTAAGAGCTACCCCTGCTAACAAAAGGTCATCAGTTCGAATCCACCATGCACTCCTTGCAAACTCTATGGGGCAGTTCTACTCTGTCCTATGCAGTCACTACGGGTCAGAGTCGACTCAAGGGCAACGGGTTTTTTGTTTGTTTGTTTTGGTTTGGTTTAATGAATGCTACCTTACATGGCCCCATCACTCCAATCTCTGGTTCTGTGTTGACCTTGCCCTCTCCTCTGTGTATGTCAGATCTCCCCCACCTTCCTCTTATAAGGATAGCTGCGATTACATTTAGGGCCTACTTAGAAATCCAAGTTAATCTCCCATGTCAAGATTCTTGATTTAATCAATCTTGAAAAACTCCCCACTTCTTTTTTTTTTGCCATGTAAGGTAGTATTTACAGGTCCCAGGGATTAGGGACCATTTTTCAACCTACCACAGAAGGGATAGAGGAAAGGACATTTTAGGCAGAATATAAGTCTTGTGCAAAGCTCAGAAATATGAGAGAACGTTGGTTTAGGTGATGGCTGCAAGTCGGGAGTAGAGAGGAAGAAAGCTGGAGGCTTAAGAAGTGTCTACAACATAATAGGTTTTAAGGCTTGCTGTGCAATTTAAAGCAGAACTGCACAAGAGAGCCATATGACCTGAATGCTCGCAAGAAGACTTCTGTGTATCACCAGGCACTAAAAACTTCTCTGGGAATGTGACCCGAGCAGAAGAAAGGGAACCATTGCAAGAACCCAGGTAATCATGTCCCAAAGAACTACACAGACTTCTTCTGCAGGGAACCCAGTCCTACTAAGTGCCTGGATCCTTTCTGGGAAACTGAGAGATGGGAATTAACTGCTGAATTCCAGCTGTTTCTTACCAGAGCCCCTCAGCCACTCTTCTCTAAAACATCTGCAAGTGAGATTTGTGGTTGGGATAAGCTAGATTATGTGAGATTTATTTCTCTAGGAATCTTTGCTCACAAATAGTCATGTAGGTCCCAGAAACTTCCTCATCCTGTCCAGCCCACACATTCACCAAAATTTTCCACCTCTCTGCAGTGAGTGAAGGACCCCTGTATCAATCTCCTTTTTCCCTTAATAACTTGAGTGTCTTCAGGTAAGAGAAGGGAATATTCAAAAAGAGGGGGAACAACACATAGAGACAGAAGAGCGAATACATGAGCATTTTAGTAAATTCAATAATTATTTACTGAGCATCTACTAAGTGCCAGAGGGCAGTGGTTGTTCAGTGGTATTATCTTCACCTTCCCTGCAGGAGACCAGGGTTTGACTCCCAGCCAATGTATTTCAAGCTCAGCCACTACTTTTCTGCCTTTAGACACTTGCAAGTTTCTGTGTTGTTGAATGGGTTCCAGCAGAGCTTCCAGACAGAAGAGGAAGAAAAGCCTGCTGATCTACTTCCAAAAATTAGCCAGTGAAAACCCTGTGGATCACAACAGTCCAATCCCATTGTTCATGGGGTTGCCATGAGTCGGAGGCTGAGTCCATGTCAGCTAACAACAATAACAACACTAGATACAGAGTACTATTCTAGGTGTGCAGAAAATAGCAGTAAGTAAGACACAGAAACTCACAGTATAGAAGTTTTACATTGCCATTCTTGGGCTCCTTTTATATGCTTCACACTGTGCTAAGCTTTTTCTGCACGTTATCTTTTTAAACCCTACAGAAATGGAGATGGAGCAAGAGGCAAAGGCAGAGATAGGAGTGCATCCAAGACAGAGATACAGGTAGAAATAGAGAAAGACTATCTAAAAATTATCTGGATTATACCTTGCCTATATAAGCCAATTTCCTACATCTATTCACTTCAGGGAAACCCTGGTGGTGTAGTGGTTAAGTGCTACGTCTGTTAACCAAGAGGTTGGCAGTTCCAATCCGCCAGGTACTCCTTGGAAACTCTACGGGGCAGTTCTACTCTGTCCTATAGGGTCGCTGTGAGTCGGAATCTACTCGACGGCGGTGGGTTTTTTGGTTTATTCACTTCAGACTCAACTCTGAAGTCATAGGCTTTCCAGAAGTCCCAGTCAAGTGAGGCTAAAGAGTTCCAAGGATAAATAAAGGAAAAAGTTCCTAAGTGTGACCAGCGCTTGGGGCTGGCCATGTTAAAAGGGTGTGGACTTGGCCGTATACTCCTGGTTATTTATAGAACAAGTGAACACTAAAACATGCTGCAATTGCCAACGGCTGAGCCAGATGATCTGTCACGGTCCCTTCCGACTCCATTTATTTTGTGATTTTTTTTTTTTTTTTTTTTTTTTTGCCCTAGTGCATATCACAAGGGCTAACAAGAAGTGAACCATTATTAAGTGGGAAGAAAAAACCTAGACAAAAGATTCTGAAGATATTTTGTATACTAAAATCAATTAAATAAAATGAAGTTCTTTGTTTTGTTTTGTTTGTTTTTTAAAGAAAGAGGTAATTACACTTTTATTTTCAGAAACTAATCAGCAAGGGTATCTTCTAGTGACTTGTGCTCAAGGGGATTTCATATGATCATACAGCCACAAGGGTCCTGAAAAGGTGGCCACCAGAAAAAACCAGAAGAACCCCCTCATTTTAGGGGCAAGGCTACTGTGGCCCAGAGCGGTGACCAGACATGCCCAGAGCTTCTGACTTCTGATCCAAAGGCCTTTTAACTAAACCGCAGCTCAGATTATTTTAATATAGATAGTCACCTCAATTAAGAAACTTATGAAAAATTCTGAGCCCAGGATAAGTTAAGAAACACTTGATATGCTAATATTTATGATTTGTGATTACAATGTAATTTTCTATAAATTCATATAAAATTTACTTATATCTATTGAGGCAAGTTCTCCTAACTCAGAACCTGTTTAACTCTTTTACAACAAAAACACAGCACTAAATAAATTATGGCTCCAGTGGTACATTATGTTATCTCTTATTTAAATTATTTCCAAAGAGACCTAACTTAAATCTGGGGCTTAACTCACATTTAGCTCCCCTTGAGACTATAAAGAATAATCTGGCAATGAAATATTCTAGCTAGAAACTTTTATTTGTCTGAATAAACATAGGAAAGTATTTTATTTGAGGAACAATAGAACTCAAGTATTTTTTTCTAGGTTCCCTTGTCTTTAATAGGAATATGAGATTTTCAGCAAGAAACAATTTCATGTTTCTTGAGAGACTTAGAGAGTAAGAAAAAAATAATAAGATGGTGTTTGGACTATGTCTAGAGAAAAGCAAAAGGGAAACATGCCAGGTGAGAAATCTAATCAATCCATGGTTGCTTGTTCTCCATGATAATAAACAACGGCCTCCACTTACACATCACTGAATCAATCCAATGGCTGGTTGTTTTGGATTTGAATAGATTAACCTTAGCATTTCTTCCTGTCATTAAGCAAGACAATATTCCAATCGTCCCATTAAAAATGTCAAACAACTTCCAGAAAATGACTAGAGAGAGAGATTTTTGCTCTCTCCACTGGTCTCTTGTTCAATTACTCTTATTTAGCTATGGTTCCTCCTTAATACCCATTTTTCCCTGTCATTCAGTGCAAAAAAAGCAGAAAGGAAGGCCAGTGATCAAATTTGTTGCAAATTCATTATTACCTATGTAGGAAGCATCAGTCTTTATTTATGAGGAAAATCAATGCCCACAAAAGCCTCTTAGTGATAGCTTCAGGACAGAAAGTTGTATTATTACCATGACAAAATTACTTTGTATTGAACAGAATAGGACAGAAATTAACATTTATTGAGTACTTACAATTAGCTAAGTACTTGAGTTACTTATCCCATTAAGCCCTCACAAAAATCCTTCAAGGTGCCCATTTGGCAGAAAAATGCGAACAAGCCTGTAATGGTTAATAGCCCAAGGCCACAGAGACTGAGTGCTAAGAATAGAAACCCAGTTCTCTCTTCCCCAAAGTTGGTGACCCTGCATTATCTGGAGATTTGCTCCTCAAATACTGGAAAAGGAATATTGGGATAAGCTTTTTAGAGTATATGCCAATGACCTTCTCTTTTCAATACAAGAAAAGAAATTGGAGAAGAAGTTTAACATCCCTTTGTTATAACTACGTGTTAGTTTCAGCATCATTTATCAAGGCATTTTGAAGATTTTGCAGTCCTGAGTCCACGGCAGTCATTATAGAAAACCCCTTGATCATTTCTTTTGACTCAGATTCTGTAGGCCTTGACAAGTGAAACTTTTTTTTTTTTTTTTTTTTGGTCATTTGAGAACACCAGTATTTCTTGGCAGTTCTCTGGAGGGCCTTAGAGTTCAACAGAGGTGTACATGTTCTCCAAACGAGTTTTACTCAACAGTAAGTGAACATCTAACAAGACAACAACAACTTGTGATTTATGAGTTTATAACAAAAGGAAAGTCTGTTGACATCCACACAGTCTCTGAAATGGAAGAAATTGTACAGGATCTGCCAAGAGTTTACACGTGCTATTTTAAGCACTTTTGACAAAGAAGCTTTTCTGCCAAATATGATGCATCCAAGAGTGATAAAAATCTAACAGACTTTTTCTTTGCTTTAAAAAAATCCTATTTAGTATTACTTTAAAATAAGTTATTACAGAAAAAAGTACCAACTTCTTAGAAATCATAGCATATGGGTAAACACATGGAGCCATTTCAGAAAAGTTTTGTAAGAGATCACAACAAGCTTGTACACAAATGCATACCATATTTAACGCAAATAACGCGCCTACATTTGGTTGCCGACTTTGCCCTCTCACCAGAAGGTATTTACATACGTGTTGTTATGCTGGGTTTTTATAACATATTGTTGTAAAAAATTAGCATAGCGCACTTATGAAAATACTCCATGGTGGGAGGACGCAGTTGGCAAGCAAATGTAGAAGGCATGCATTATTTGCATTAAAATGTGGTATGTATTACATATACTCTGGCTTCCTCTGGACTGGACTTTGTTTATGGATGCAGATGTTCAAAGTTCCAACCAGAAGAGAAGATTCTTCAGCCACCCCTGGCTCTTCTAGCCATTGGCCTTTTTGTACTTGAAGGATTAACTTTCCCATCCACATCATTTTACCAGTCCAAAACAATCATTAACAATTAGCCCTTCAGTAGAACAAAGAGTCCTCAGAGTGAGGTTGCTCATGTACCAGCCATTCGGGTCTGCTACAAGTATCCATCTCATCTGATCATGTTCTCCAAAAGTCATCTCTGCTTCACCCTTTCTGGTATCTGATAAAATGTAACTGAGAGGTTATTCCCTTGCTCTGAGCCTTATGAGGTATCAGCATAGCAAAAACTTTAAGGGACTTTAAAGTCCAGTCCAGTGCAAGGTATGTCTCAGCTCTGCCTCATAGGTACCAGCCTTGGGTTGTTGATCTTGATTCTCCTTCCCTCTTGTGAAGTTAGAGGAGGTCAGATGCCCCTACCAAGCCATTTTTATAGACGTTTCAACAAACAGATGCAACACTGGAAGCGCTCTTTCGTCTGTGCCAAGAAATTTGGATGACAGCTACCTGGCCAATCAACTAAAAGAGGTCCTTATTTGTGCCCACACCAAAGAAAGGTGATCCAACAGAACACAGAAATTATCAAACAACGTCATTAATATCACATACAAGTAAAATTTTGCTAAAGATCATTCAAAAATGGTAGCAGCAGTAAATCGATAGAGTAATGCCAGAAATTCAAGCTGGATTCAGAAGAGGACCTGGAACGAGGGGTATCATTACTGATACCTTAGACGAACCTTAGCTAAAAGCAGAGAATACCAGAAAAATGTTTACCTGTGTTTTATTGACTATACAAAGGCATTCAACTGTGTGGATCATAACAAATTATGGATAACATTGAGAAGAATGGGAATTCCAGAATACTTAATTGTACTCACGCAGAACCTGTACATAAACCAAGAGGCAGTTGTTCGAACAGAACAAAGGGATACTGTGTGGTTTAAAATCAGGAAAAGCATGTGTCAGAGTTGTATCCTTTCACCATACTTACTCAATCTGTATGCTGTGAAAATAATTCAAGAAGCTGGACTATATGAAGAAGAATGTGGCATCAGGATTGGAGGAAGACTGATTAACAACCTGTGTTATGCAGATGACACAACCCAGCCTGATGAAAAGTGAAGAGGACTTGAAGCACTTATTGACAAAGATCAAAGACCACAGCCTTCAGTATGGATTACACCTCAGCATAAAACAAAAACCCTCACAACTGGACCAATAAGCAACATCACGATAAACAGAGAAAAGACTAAAGTTGTCAAGGATTTCATTTTACTTGGGTCCACAATCAACACCATGGAAGCAGCAGTCAAGAAATCAAATGACATATTGCATTGGCCAAATCTGCTGCAAAAGACCTCTTTAAAGTGTTTAAAAAAAAAAGCCACTGGGAGGACTAAGGTACATTCGCCCAAGCCATGGTATTTTCAATTGCCTCATATGCATGTGAAAGCTGGACAATGAAAAAAGAAGATGAAAAAGAATTGACATATTTGAATTATGGTGTTGGTGAAGAATATGGAGTATATCATGGACTGCCAGAAGAATGAGCAAATCTGTCCTGAATGAAGTACAGCCAGAATGCTCCTCAGAATCAAGGATGGAGAGACTTCATCTCACATACTTCGGACACGTTATTAGGAGAGACCAGTCCCCGGAGAAGGACATCATTCTAGGTAAAGTAGAGGGTCAGCGAAAAAGAGGAAGACCCTCAAGGAGATGGGTTGACACAGTGGCTGCAATAAGGAGTTCAAACGTAACAACAATTATAAGGATGGCATAGGGCTGGGCAGTGTTTTGTCCTGTTGTACACAGGGCCACTATGAGTCAGAAGTGACTGGATGGCACCTAACAACAACATATAAATATATCTGTGTGTATGAATGTGTGTGTTTCCTTATATAATTATTTTGCTATATTTTGCAATGTCAGGTTGATTAAAGATGGTAACTATGTTTCCCCAAATATTCTTCTCTGTATGGTTAGAGTTGAGCAAAAAAGGAATCTGTACAAAAATTTGGAAAATGGAAGCAAAACAGTAACCATGGCCAGATAAGATGATATACAGAGGCAAGGTGTCTGGAGGATCTCAGCTTGCCCTCAGCTCTGCCTCTATCTCTTCTTCCTGAATGTTGGTCCTGCTGCTGAACAATGATCCCAGTCTCTCAACCAGACACTAAGCTGTGGACATCCTACTTGCTCCTTCTTTTGTCGATTTTAAGGATTCTAATTTTTCTACTAGAATAGCAAGGTCATTCATTAAAAATTAACTATATTAGGGTATTGAAAAATTACCTTGCGTTTTGTTTTTATATGCTGCAGAATCATCAGAACTAAACAAAATATATTTTTCTCTTCCCAGGAGAATAGTCCAATATTTATACTCCTGATAGCTGGGTTTTCCCTGTCCCAGGGGACAGGAATCAGCCTTCTTAGTGTGAGAGTGAAAGAGGGACATTACACAAGCCTTCACCTTTGTAGAAAATCACTAAGTAGGCATTTTGGTTTCCAATGTCTCCAGAGTTCTCAAACTGTGGTAGCCCACAGGCAAGTTTTGTTTTGTTCTGTTTTGTTTAACATGTGCTCAATGATCTAAAAGTGAAATTAGCTGCAGTGGAGAGATAAACAGGATTGTCTAATGACGGACAATCCCATTTCAGTTCTTGCCAATACGGTACCCAGTACCTGGTGATCCCAATGTCCCATGGAACCGGGGGCTCCTTCTTTTAGAAAGACAAATTCAACTTCTCATGAGTTTTTCAGGTAGCAGCTGCCACTCCCAGACAATTCCCTGCATAACTCCAGACTGCTAGGTACCAAACTCAATAATTTATTCCCTGTAGCCAAGTGAGTTTTTCCTCACAACTGAGCTATAAGGAAGTAGAGTAGTACGTGACCAGAGTTCTTCCCCATGAATATAACACCCTGCATGTCCAGCAGGTTCACCTTGCTTGTTTCCCGTTGAGTGACAAAAGGACAGGAAGTCACATGACCCTTCTTGACCCTCAGCTTTGTAAGTGTCCCCAGTAAAGCTTGTTTTTTAATACTCACTATGTGGCATTGCAGAGGAGCCATGGCGCAGCGGTTAAGTCATTAGCTGCTAACCAAAAGGTCGGCAGTTCAAATCCACCAGCTGCCCCTTGGAAACCCACTGGGGCACTTCTACTCTGTCCTGTAGGGTCGCTATGAGTCAGAATTGGCTCGACAGCACTGGGATATAGATACACAAATGAATTATTCAGTTGAAGATGTAATTAATTATTGTCCTATAGATATTAGTTAATTTTGAGATAACTAATTCATTTTCACATTTCCAATTGCCTATATATGTGTCTCTTCTTCGGATTCTCTTTGAACTGTATTTTTCTGTTGGTTTCCATATCATCTATGTCTTTATTAATTAATGAGTTAAATAAATCTTTGACACAAAAGCATTTTATATTTTTATGAGAGTCATGATTTTATGTCTTTACAAAGATTATTTTATAACAGGAATAGAAATTCGCATAGTGGTTACCACTGGGGAGCAGTTAGCGACCTGAGGAGACCCGAAGGAGACTACTGAGATGCTGTAATGTTCTATGTCTAGCTGGGAGGGCCGACAATACAGAGGAACGCTTTGAGCTGTAAACCAGAGCTCTTTGCAGTTTTCTGAATGAATGTTGTGCTTCAATGAAAAAAATTCATTTTAAAGTAAAAAATAAATAAAACACAAAAAGGCATACAGTGAAAATGCCTCGCTCCAGCTAACCACGCCCCTCCTCCCCATTACTCGCTGTGATCTAGATTTTTTTAGTATCATTCCAGAAGGGTTTTCAAGTATATACAAGTAAACAAGGATATAGATTCTTATTCCGCCACCACGTTTGTACACAAAAGATAGGATATACACCCTGTTCTGTGCCTCTTATTTTTCACTTAACAATGGACCTTGGAGAGCTCCTCTTACCAGTATACGGAGCTCCTCCATTCTTTATTACAGCTCCATTGTATTTCATTAAATGGATGTGCCACGCTTTTTTTTTAACCAGCCCTCTCTATTGATGGGCATTTGGGGAAAAGACAGGAATGAAGAGGGGAAGGAGGCATGGAGAGCAGGAGGAGGTGACCATCAGTGGCACAAAGGCCATGAGCACTTGTGGGGGTGGGAAATGCCAACATGGAGGTGGTTGTCTGGGGCACCAAGGATTACCTTTTTTTTTTTTTTTCACTATCTTGTTCTCCACCAGCCTTGACATTTTTCTTTAAATGGTTACATATTTTAACAAAGGAATGTCAACAAAAACTGCCTTTTCTCTAGTAAGGCTGGATGGTATGCATATGCTGTACATCCCATTAAAAAAAACATTGCCCTCAAGTCGATTCTGACTCAGTGACCTTATAGGACAACATAGAAATGCCTCATAAGGTTTCCAAGGCTGTAGCCTTCATGGGAGACCCCTGGTGACACAATGGTTAAAAACTCATCTGCTAACCAAAAGATTGGCAGTTCAAATCCACCAGCCACTCCTTGGAAACTCTATGGGTAAGTTCTAGCCTGTCTTATAGGGTCGCTATGAGTCAGAATTGACTAGAGGGCGATGGGTTTTTAATCCTTACAGAAGCAGACTGCCACATCTTTCTCCCACGACTGGTGGGTTTGAAATGCCAACCTTTTCGTTAACACCCAAGCATGTTAACTACTGCATAGCCAGGACTCCTTCACACTGTGTACATAAATGAAAAACCAAACCCATTACTATCGAGGCTGATTCATAGCAACCCTATAGGACAGAGGCGAGAACTCTCCCATAGGATTTTCAAGGCTGAGATCTTTGCGGAAGCCGACTGCTACATCTTTCTCCCACAGGTGAGCTTGGTGGGTTCAAACTGCTGACCTTTCAGTTAGGAGCCAAACATTTAATCATTGTCCCACCAGGGCTCCTTCCAAATCAAAAACCAAGCTAATTGCCATCAAGTCAATTCGGAATCACAGCAATCCTATAGGACAGAGTAGAGCTGCCCCATATAGTTTCCAAGGAGCTGCTGGTGGATTTGAACTGTGGACCTTTTGGTTAGCAGCCAACCTAATCACTGTACCACCAGGGTACACTGATTCACACTGATTCCAATACTGGAGTCTCCCTCAACTCTGAAAAAGACAAGATCTGATTCCAAACAGTATTTTATCTTCAGGAATGAAAATGTCAACAGTCTTCAGCTTACCTCTTACCCCAAAGCAAAGAGAACTAGCTTGCTCTGGTGGGTCACCAGAGGCTGTTACTCCCAAAGCCGCTGCCCAGCAGAGTGACAAGCCCAATTTGTAATTCTCCCTTATTTTCCGTCCCTCCAGGATTGCAATGCCCGGTTGCCTCTTCCTAACCAAAATTTATTTTATCAGGGAAGCACCATGTTCTTTCAGCTCTAGAGAAGCCCGGTATGAACTGGAAAAGACAAACCGATTGTTCTCATTTGCACAACTGCTTGGAAAGAAAAATGAGATTACTGGCATCAAGGGAAAATTTAAATTTTTCCCCAGGCAAGAAGAATTGACTTCCACTGCTCCTGGATGAAGGTAGTGGAGAATTAACTGCTTGACCTAGCTGAAAGAAAATAAGGAGCCTCATAAACCCAGGCAATTTAAACACACACATGCACAAAAAAAACAGGCACCTGGAAATTCTGTGCTGTGATTTATGCAAATGTGTTAATTCATAATTAAAACGTAATTGGATCATTTTAATTGCCTTTTCTTCCTCTTAGACTGCCTCAGTGACAGACCTCTGTCATATCAATTTTGGCTGTTAATATATCAGTACCAATGATTTCATTGTCTTAAAAATAATTCAGCTGCTGCAGAGGCTGCCTTGGGGAGCCCGGTCTCCAAGGGGAAGCTATCTAACAGCCAGTCCATTCTGATCTCCCAGTTATTGACATGCAGAAAAAGAAACATTCACTTTTAATAATAGAGCTCTCTTTCATGCAAAGATAGTAGAGGATTTCTAAGAATAAATAATTCATGCTCCTCCAAGCTCCCTGAGAATAAATTTGTTCCTTTTCTGTTTTGTTTTCGTCAAGATATGACATCTTAGGAAGAAGGGGCTGGGGGAAAGAAAGCACTTTCTGCTTCTGTGGATATAAACACACCGAGTGTTTCATTCCCTGGCCCAGCAAAACCTCAAGATCAACAGACAAGAGCTGAAAACGTTTTCCCACCAGACAGACACAGCGCCATCTAAATGTTCTCTCAGAAGATGGCATCTCATAAACAGTCTCAACAGAGTAATGTCAGTTTTCCCTTTATCATGCATACCCAGCATCATTTTCAAAAGATAATAGTCTTAACCAAACCCTGCATGAAATTAATTGCATTTAATTGACCACATGACTAGCTGGTTATAACTCCTGCTGTATATTCAAAAAGTTCTATATTCTTTATGCATTTCATTTCATTTGTCACTAAAAGAAAAACAGAATGCAGCTTTCCAATAAACTATTGGTGGTTCTCAAACTTTACTGTTTGTAAGAATCACCAAAGAAACTTCATTAAATGCAGATTCCTGGGCACTACCCCTACAGATTCCTATTCACTTTGATGTAGGACCCAGGTAGAGATGAACTGACAACAATAACCACAACAATGGACTGAAACATACCAAGGATCATGAAGATGTCACAGGACCAAGCAACATTTCTTCTGTTATGCATAAGGCCGCCATGAGTCAGAGCCAAGTGGACTACAACTAACAGCAACAAACATCATGGCTTGAGAACACCATGTTATAATTTTAATGAACTTAATAGTATATAAGAACATTTCTTGCCTGATATAATTTCTCACTGCTCATTTCCTAAAAGGCACTGTTAGTCTTTATGTGCTTTTCAATGGGCTGCTCTTTTGAAAGAAATCATATATTTCGATTAGCTAAATGATGTTATAGACTTATAATCCTTGATGAAACTGAAATAGAAATAGAGAAACATGATAAAATCCAAACTCCAAGAATATTGACTAAAAAAATTGGGGGGTATCAGGTTTGTTGAAAACCTGATGAAAGCTACGTACCTTTTCCAAGAAAAAGGCACAGCCATACAAATTTTACACCATTTTGGTAGGTTCACAGATATCAGGTTAGAGACTTCCATCCTAAACCAATGTGTTATGGTTACAAATGTAAGGACAAGTTTTAATGGAGTTTAGGAATCTGTTATGAAGTAGTGGCTACAATCAAACGTGCCGCCACAGAAATATCATGGAATGTGAGTACAATCTTCCAATTCAAAGAAACAAAAGGCACTTGCTAACAAACATGGCACTTCGGAACTTTCTAAAGTTTAACAGCTAACCAGCTCACATAAGCCACAGAAATAACCAGAGCAGATAATTCTAAAAACTAAAGTGCAAGAATTTAAGAAGAAAAATATTAGGAAAGGAATAAACGGTGATTTTTTTTTTTTTTATCTTCCTAAAATAAACTTGAAAAGCTCTCATTTTGTGGGTCCCTTGGTACTATGTAAGCAAAGTAAAGGATTCCGTTAGGTCTTTGTGACTCTTTTCTATGTGAAACACCTATTATATCATATATAATAAGTCAGCAAAAGAGAATAGTACTAACAAAGTCTAAACAGAGCCAGAAATTCCGTGAAGAGATTAAGTTTGCTCATCATATTTTATCTATCTCATTGCACAATTAGAGGAATGGTGAGATCACGTCTACGAAGGAAAGTGAGTCTCTCTAGAGAAAGGTATTACATGAATGCAAAGCATTGCTTCATCATCTCAAAATGAAATATCATTGCCATCTGTTTATTTCATAAGAGTTCTAGAAGAACTAACACTGGCATTTTTAAAAAAACACTGTACATGTTATATAATGTATGATATAAATCGTTAATAACAAATGGAATCGATTGCATAGGGCATGTTGCAACTAATGAAAGATTTTTAAAGGGCCCAGAGGAGAGAAAACAAATGTGTCAGAAGGGCTGATTTAAAGGGAGGAGAAAGAAAGACAAAGGTTGAGGGACTATTAATCTCTACCATATCCACTTGCCTCTTGCTGTGTAAGAAACTACCCCAAGAATTACTGGCTTAAAGTAGCAATTTTTTGTGATTCAGTGAGTCAGCAATTTGTGCTGGACTCTGTTGGAACAGTTTACCTCTGCTCGCATGGTGTCAACTGGGTCCACTCCTGTGTCTGGAGTCTCAGCTGGGACAACTGAGACTTCTGAGTCCCTTTCTACATGGTCAATCATCCTCCAGGAGACAGGGTTCCAAGAGGACTGAAGCAAAAGCTTTACTGCTTCTTAATGCCTGTGCTCAGATCTCACATAATGTCACCATATTATATTGATCAAAGCAAACCACAAGACCAACCCGGATATACCAAACCAACCAAACCTGTTGCCACTGAATAAATTCTGACTCGTGGCAACCCTGTGTACATAGAACAGAGCTGTGATCCATAGTGTTTTCAAGGCTGTGACATTTCAGAAGTAGATTGCTAGGCCTTTCTTCCAAGATGCTTCTGGATGTGTTCAAACCTCTAACCTTTCAGTTAATAGTCATGTTCAGACACAAGAGTTTGAAAAATAGATGCTACCTCTTGATGAGGAGCGTCAAAAAATGTGTGGCCATTTTTACCCACCAAAGATGCTATTTTGTAAAAATGTACTTCATGCAGTAAAAGTTGTTTTTTTTTTTTTTTTTTTTAGAAGGGACGAGACTGCACTTCATTAAGACTATTAGACTATTGACCTGAATGCTGAAAAATGATTAGTGGGATGAATGAAGTTTCTAACAATTTGTTGAGTTATTGTATTTTGACAGGGGCTGGAGAATGCAAAAAGACAAATGGAATGCTTGAAAAATTGTGTGCCCATTTGGTACATCATTTTGATAAGAAATACTAAAAACTGTAAAACACTATTACCTCTATTTATAATGACCATTACAAGTCGATGTGTTAATATATATGATGCCAATACTAACATCTAGGATAAAATGGTTTTGTGATTCAACACAGAATACACGAAAAGATGAATCCATGGGTAGTTTAAATAAATAAACCCCTTGCTGCTGAGCTGATTCCAGCTCGTAGCGACCCTATAGGACAGAGTAGATAGCAACATGTAATTGTCAAATAATGTGTTTCTTCTATGGATTTTAAAATATGGGTAGAAAAAGAGTCATTTCAATTATAAAAAGTAAGTGTGAGATGGGATAATAACAATATTTCCACATGTATCTCCCTCTATTATTCTATCGTAAATAGAAGGAGAAATAAAGAAACAAGCAAAGTGGAAACTTTACCAGACTTGGAGTTAGGAGATGTGTAATCTAATCTACAAACTTGCTATATGACATTATGTAAAGAACAGATTCCTATAATGTGATCTGGATTATGGTAGGTGGTTTATAAGGTTCTCCTAGTTTTCATACTATTATAAACACACACAGGCACTCACAGATATATATATGTATGCAAACATATGCATATATACAAACATACACATATGTATACACATATACATACTTGCAAACATGTATGTAGAAAGAGAAAGAACTCAGAGAAACTAATACTGTCTAAGAAAAACACAATTAAAGAATTCATTTATTGATAATTCTTTTGGGCTTTTATTCCCAAATTTAACTATTCAAGAAAATACTTATAAGCTAATCTTTAATTTCATTTCAGCAAAATCTTTGCTATTCCATTTCTACTGAACATGGTGGTCTCCCTTTTAAAATTTTCTTCTTAGCAAGTGTTAGAAGGACAATAATTCTAAATTTGTTTGTCCCACCTCGAGTGATATCATAAAAAAAAAAAAAATTACAGAATTCTAGAGATGGAAGAATCTACCTCTATTTTGATTTTTAGCCATAAATATATACTGCTATGCTTGCATTTATAAGGTAGTATGTCCAAAGATTAAAAAACCACTGCCTAACGTTGCTTACCCAATGCCGTCAAGTCCATTCCGACTCATAGTGACCCTATAGTACGGAGTAGAACTGCCCCGTAGAGTTTCCAAGGAGCGCCTGGCGGATTCGAACTCTAGACCCTTTGGTTAGCAGCCATAGCACTTAACCACTACACCACCAGGGTTTCCAATGTTGCTTATGCCCCTATTAAAGTTGAAGCCTGATATTATGGTACCAATTTTACATACAGAAAAACTGAGCAATAAATTAGTGATGGAGGATTTGCTGCTATGTTCTTTTTAACAAATAGTAGATTAATGGATGGGAGCCCAAATAATGAGGACACTTGCTCAGATTCAAAATACTGTAAAGCAGGTCAATCTTCTTCAGTTCTAGAAATATGTTTTGGTAGATTGACAAAATTTAAATCAAATAAGATTAATGATATTTCTGTTATCAACCAAGATGGAGTATTAGAGATCTGATTTACCATGCCACTTGAAGCAACTAAAAAAACAGGCAAAAAAGTATAAAAAATAGTTTTAAGACTTTCGAACTTCAGGCAACACAGAACAGTGATCCCTAAGAATGGGAAAACAAATGAGATAAACCTAACATATACCAGCCAACAACATGAGAGGGTTTCTAGTATGCAGCATATGAAGAAGAGGTCTAAGAGGAAGCCAGAGGTATCCCAGAGTCAAAGGAACAGAGCTAGGAGTCTAGGGAGGCCAAGACTGCTAGAGTCTGTAGGGTAGAGTGCTGAAGAGTAGACAGCTGCCCATATAGACAACTGCAGAAATCTGCATTACATGTATGAGAGGAAAGCACCTGAAGCTGAGGAAAGAAGCAGAACCCAAAAGAAATACAGGGAACAATCTCTGGATCTTCACCAGACCAGAAATAGTGCCTATTTCCACCAGTCTGAGTGGAAAACCTCACAATTTATGAGATATCAGGTAGAGTATTCAAAAGGTATTGCCTCAGTAGTGGGACAAAATTAGTACCAGGCTAAACACTGCACTGTTTGCTCTAACAAGGCTTAAAAGCAAAGATGAAACTATTCCCAAGTAATTTAACTACATCCCAAAACAAAGCTCAAGAATGTAAGACTTCAAAACTCTGCAGCAGAAACAAATCATCAAGGTCATATGAAAGGGAAAGAGGCACCAGACAAGCAAAGCATTACTGAAAAAGAAGTACAAAGTGGGAGGCATCACACTACCTGATTTTAGAACTTATTATACCACCACAGTAGTCAAAACAGCCTGGTACTGGTACAACAACAGATACGCAGACCAATGGAACAGAGTTGAGAATTCAGACATAAATCCATCCACATATGAGCAGTTGATATTTGACAAAGGCCCAAAATATGTTAAATGGGGAAAACACAGTCTCTTTAACAAATGGTGCTGGCATAACTTGATATCCATCTGCAAAAAAAATGAAACAAGACCCATACTTCACTCCATGCACAAAAACTAACCCAAAATGGATCAAAGACCTAAATATAAAATCTAAAATGATAAAAATCAAGGAAGAAAAAATAGGGACAATGCTAGAAGCCCTAATACCTGGCATAAACAGTGTACAAAACATTATTAACAATGCACAAACACCAGAAGAGAAACTAGATAACTGGGAGCTCCTAAAAATCAAACTCCTATGCTCATCCAAAGACTTCACCAAAACAGTAAAAAGACTACCTACAGACTGGGAAAAAGTTTTTAGCTATGACATTCCCAATCAGCATCTGATCTCTAAAATCTACATGATACAACAAAAACTCAACTACAAAAAGACAAATAACCCAGTAAAAAAATGGGCAAAGATATGAACAGACACTTCATTAAAGAAGACATTCAGGTAGCTAACAGATACCTGAGGAAATGCTCACAATCATTAGCCATTAGAGAAATACAAATCAAAACTACAACGAGATTCCATCTCACTCCAACAAGGCTGGCATTAACCCAAAAAACACAAAATAATAAATGCTGACGAGGTTGTGGAGAGATTGGAACACTTCTACACTGCTGATGGGAATGTCAAATGGTACAACCACTTTGGAAATTGATTTGGCACTTCCTTAAAAAGTTAGAAATAGAACTACCATACGATCCAGCAACCCTACTCCTTGAAGTATATCCCAGAGAAATAAAAGCCTTTTACACGAACAGATATATGCACACCCATGTTCACTGCATCATGTTTACAATAGCAAAAAGGTGGAAGCAACCAAGGTGCCCATCAATGGAAGAATGGATAAATAAATTATGGTATATTCACACAATGGAATACTACGCATCCGTGAAGAACAATGATGAATCCATGAAACATTTCATAACATGGAGGAAACTGGAAGCCATTTTGCTAAGTAAAATTAGTCAGTTGCAAAAGGACAAATATTGTATGAGACTACTATTATAAGAACTCGAGAAATAGTTTAAACAGAGAAGAAAATATTCTTTGATGGTTACAAGAGTGGGGAGGGAGGGAGAGGGGTGTTCACTAATTAGATAGTAGACAAGAGCCATTTTAGGTGAAATGAAAGGCAACACACAATACAGGCAAGGTCAGCACAACTGGGCTAAATCAAAAGCAAAGAGTTTTCCTAAATAAACTGAATGCTTCAAAGGCCAGCGTAGCAGGGGTGGAGGTTTGGGGACCACAGTTTCAGGGGACATCTAGGTCAATTGGCATAATGAAATCTATTAAGAAAACATTCTGCATTCCACTTTGAAGAGTGGTGTCTGGTTCTGAGATGGTAGCAAGTGGCCATCCAAGATGCATCAATTGGTCTCGACCCACCTGGAGCAAAGGAGAATGAAGAACACCAAAGACACAAGGTAATTATGGGCCCAAGAGACAGAAAGGACCACACAAACCAGAGACTACATCAGCCTGTGGCCAGAAAAACTAGACGGTGCCCAGCTACAACTGATGACTGCCCTGACAGGGAACATAACAGAGAACCCCTGAGGGAGCAGTACAGCGTGGTATGCAGATCTCAAATTCTCTTTAAAAAAGACCAGACTTAATGGTCTGACTGAGACTAGAAGGACCTCAGAGGTCATGGTCCCCAGACCTTCTGTTAGCCCAGGACAGAGACCATTCCCAGAGCCAACTCTTCAGACAGGGATTGGACTGGACTATGGGATAGAAAATGATACTGGTGAGGAGTGAGCTTCTTGGATCAAGTAGACACATGAGACTATGTGGGGAGCTCCTGTCTGGAGGGGAGATGAGAGGGAAGAGGGGGTCAGAAGCTGGCTGAATGGACATGGAAATAGAGAGTGGAGAGAAGGAGTGTGCTGTCTCATAAGGGGGAGAGCAACTAGGAATATACAGGAAGGTGTATATAAATTTTTGTATGAGAAACTGACTTGATTTGTAAACTTTCACTTGAAGCACAATAAAAATTAAATTAAAAGAAAAAAAAGATGAGAATGTAAGAGGACAGGGAAACTAGATTAACGGAAACAGAACAACCAGAATGAAATATTGAAAATGTTCATGAATTGTGAAAAATGTTATCAATGTCACTAAACAATTTCTATAGAACTCGTTGAATGGGAACCTAAACTCCTGTGTAAACCTTCACTTAAAATATAATGAAATATTATTTAAAAAAAAAACTCTCCAGCACACATAAACGTAAAATTCAACATGTCTGGCATCTAATCAAAAATTATCAGGCATGTCCGGCATCTAATAAAAAATTACCAGAAATGGGAAACTATGAACCATACTGAGGAGAAAAATCAATCAGTCAAAACGAATCCAGAATTGACACAGTTTGTAGAAGTAGTAGACAAGGACATAAAAATGGTTAGTTCTGTTTCATATTTTCCAAAAGCTAGATGAAGAATTGAATATGTTAAGTAAAAACATGTTAGAAATTTTTTAAAGATGAAATCAAACTTTTAGACATGAAAAATACAATGACTGAGATGGAAAATACATTGTATGGAATTAAAAACAGATTAGACATTACAGAAGAAAAAAAATAGTAAACCTGAAGACATAGCAATAGAAACAATCAAAAACAAAATAGAGAAAAAAAATGATCTGTGAAACTGTGACATGTAACTGGAGTATCCAAAGGAAGGAAGGGGTACAGAGAAAAATATTTGAAAAAATAATGGATGAAAATTTTCCAAATTTGATAAAAGCTATAAACCCACAGATCTAAGAAACTCTATGAACTCCAAGCCCAAGAACATGAAGGAACTTCACAAAGGCAAACCATAATTAAATTGTTTAAAACCTGTTATGACGAGAAACTCAGAAAAACAGCCAAAGAAAAAAGAAACAAAGAACCAAGGAACAAAGATAATGACAAGAACAGACTTTTCTTCAGAAACAATGAAAGCCAGAAGACAATGGAACAATATCTTTAAAACAAAGGAAAAAAAAAAGTCAAACTAGAATTCTGTAGCCAAAAGTAAAGACAAAATAACAACTTTTCAGACATACAAAGCCTGAAAGATTTCATTACCAGCAGACCTACACTACAATGAATATATTTTTTAAAAAAGTTGTTCAAGCAGAAGTAAAATTATATTAGATGGAAATCTGAATCTGTATAAAAGACGAAAGAGTAGCAGAAATGGAAAACACGTGAGTAAATACAAAGAATCTTTTTTTTTTTTTTAAGAATTTAAGTACCTTTAAAAGAGTAAACGTAAAATTAATAATGTTTGGGGGGACAGTTATAACATATGTAGAAGTAAGATGTATGACAATAATAACACAAAGGTCAGGAGGGTAGAAATGGAAGTACGCTGTCGTAAGTTTCTGTGATGGTTAAGGTTGTGTGTCAACTTGGCTGGGCTATGATTCCCAGTGGTTTGGTGGTCGTATGATGTTGCGATCATCTCTACTGCTGTGAGTAGCCAATCAATTGAAAGAGATTTTCCTTGGGTGTGTGGCCTGCATCAAATATAAGTGGACATTCTGGCAAGGCTAGTGGGATTTTGCTCATGCTGAATCCTGCAGCTGGCTCCTGTTCATCTGACCTCCAGTTCTTGGGACTTGACCTAGCAGCTTACTTGTGATCTTACCTGCCGATCTTGGGATTCACTGATCTTCAAAGCCTATGAGCAAGAGCCCTGCTCTCTGACCAGCCAATCTTGGGTTCACCAGCCCCTGAGCAGCATGAGTCAGGAGAAGCCTCTACCCTGACCCACAGACTTGGGACGTTGCAGCCTCTACAACCGTGTGAGCCATTTTCTTGATATAAATCTCTAAGCTTTACTAATTTTGCTTCTCTAGAAAACCCAGCTAATGACAGGTTCTTAAACACATATGAAGTGGCAAAATAATCACTTGAAGGTAGACTGGAACAAGTTAAAGATGTGTACTATCAACCAAAAAGCAACAACTAAAAATACAAAACAAATAGTTAGAAGCAGTAAAGCAAAAAACAGATAAAACGGATTCATGGAAAACATGCAACTAATTCAACACAATACAGAAAGGGGAAAAAAAGATGGGACAAATAGAAAACAAATAGCAAGATAGTAGCCAACCATATCAATAATCACATTAAATGTAAACGGTTTAAACACCTCAAATAAAAGGCAGAAATGTTCAGATTGGATAAAAACACAAAACCTAATTTATGATGCCCACAAAAATCCACATTAAAAATAATAAAAATAGGTTAAAGCTAAAAGGATGGAAAAAAGATAATGCCCTGCTAAGTCTAATCAAACGCTAATAATAGCCTAACTAAAACTTCATTGAAGAAGCCTTTGATATTTGTTATCTGTGAAAACACAGCATCCTAGGTGCTTTTTTAAAAAGTTATATAACTACTTTTTAAAATTTTAATTACACAATCTTGCTGCCTGTGTGTGGGAGGGAGAGGGGTTGTTGATGGAAGAGAATGGAAGCTGAAAGCAGGAAATGAAAATCTCTCTCTTTTTATTTCATTTCTTTTCTTTTGGCTCCTTTTTCTGTTGACTGAACAGTAAAAGAAAACAGCAACATAATCTCAAGCTCCTTTTGCTCAGTGAACTAGCTGCATTATTGATCTAGTATCGTAGTGTATGTAGAGCGATGTTTGCTTCAGTGACTTCAAGCTTTACTCCAAATAAAAGGCTGTGGAGCATATATGAAGACAGATGGCTACAAAGGTAAAATTTCACAGAAAATAATTTTTAACTACATTCTATTTTCCTTCCCACTCTGTTTTTTCTCATAAGGAAATAACATCTAACCAAATTAGATTGTTTCATTACGCTAGATCATTGAATACTGCTTAGCTTATTAAAAGATTTTTGTCAAGTTATCTTTCAAGGAAGTTTGACTCTGTACAAGGCTGAAGTGCTCTAAGAAAAGCAAAATATATAAATATTCAAAAGCAGGACTTATGGTTTTACATAACTCATTGCTGTCAAGTCAATTCCGACCCATAGCAACACCATACAACAGAGTAGAACTACCTCATAGGGTTTCCAAGGTTGTAATCTTTGCAGACACAAATTGCCCCGTCTTTCTCCTGCAGAGCACCTGGTGGGTTCAAACTGCCAACCTTTCAGCTGGCAGTCGAGGGCTTAACTACTGTACCACCAGGGCTCATATAGAGACAATTTACTTATTTCCTTCCTGTTTTGTGATCTAAAGGTATATAACTCCTTCTAGAATTTTATGAGTGGGAAGTAAAGAGGGTAATAGTAGGATGTGAAATGGCAGAAGAAGCTGGATATGTTCCATGGTAAAGGCAAAGTTGGAGTGGAGGTAAGAGATCCTTGACCAAGTGTGAATTCGGTTGAAGAGGTTGAGATTGGACAAGGTGATGAATTTTGTCATCATGATTTTAGATGCAAGCAATAAGAAATGATAAAGGTAGAATGATTTGTCAGTTAGGTGAGTTCATATTGCTACTAATTCTGGGTAGCACAGCCAGGGGGTATTGGTGGCTCAGTGGTAGAATTCTCACCTTCCATGTGAGAGACTCAAGTTCATTTCCCAGCCTGTGCACCTCATGTGCAGCCATCACCCATCTGTCAGTGGCAGCTTGTGTGTTGCTCTGATGTTGAACAGGTTTCAGTAGAGCTTCCAGACTAAGATGGAATATGAAGAAGACAGGTGTGGAGATTTAGTTCTGAAAATTAGCCAGTGAAAACCTTTTGGATCATAACTGTCTGATCCCTTACCTACCATGGGGATGATGCAGGACCGGGAACCATTTCCTTTCATTGTGCATGGTGTCACCATGAGACAGTAGCTAACAACAACAACAACAGTACAAACAGAAAAAGGAGGTGTTAAATTTCAGTGGAGGTTTTGGAAGTAAGTACAAGAGGTGAATAACTTTGGATAAAAGATTATATAAGTTCGCTGCAGGTATCTTAAAAAGTTCTCGAATCAACCACAGAAACTATGTAAGCATAATCTCTCCCAGCATCCATCAGAGTCTAAAGAGCTTTAGTTCCTTTCTAGAACATTATGGTTTTGAGCCAGTCATTTCCCATCTTGACTCCTAAGGTGAGAAGACTACTGCAGAAGTATCTCTCCTTTGTAGCTCTCAGACCAACAGATGAAGAGAAGGGACACCAATACCAAGGACATGTTCAGGGCAACAATAGTTAAAAATTAACTAATAAATAAACTGAAAAAAAAATGTCCTTTGAAGACTCCCAAAATATATTGCCAACATTATCAAATACAGCTAACTCACATTTGTCCAGAATAGTAAGCCTTACCATACATAACAAATGCAACTTGTCAATTTTCAAAATACTCATATTACAGTGAATGTTGTAGACCCATAATAAGAGAGTAAAATATAATTGAATCACCTGAACATTCAAGATGTGCAGTGTCATAGAACTATGATTTTGTATGTGAGCTGAGAAGGAGTATGCATGATGGATAGAAATTTTTGATAGTTTAGAATTGCAATAAATTAGAGATTGCTGTATTATTCAAACCCCAGGTTGAACATATAGAGGAGTCTGAGCTGTAAGGAGTCTCATTTATCATATAAGCCTGGGAACACCTGTACTGTTACACAAAAATATGTCAGCCATAAATTATAGGAGAACCGCCTTTCCTTATTTTATTTTGATCTGCAATGCCACGTAATCTGCCATGTGAGGCATTAAGCCAGTAGTGAGCTAAAAGTAAGCTAAGAATTACCAAAACATCTGGGATCAAGTATAGCCTATTGGTGAACACAGGTGACTAAGGGAAAAAAATGTGGCCCCTTCAGTTGAAACTGATTATCTGCCCTCTGGGTTTCTTCATTCCCTTTTAATTGTATTTAAGTCTAATTCCTTACTATGTTTCCGAAACACAAAAATTACAGCCCTATTTCCAAAAACAGACAGAAATACTGTCCACCAAGTAGTCAATAAATTGGTCCTTCCAGGACCTCTCAGAAAAGAACAACTTAAACCTCCACACTCCTCCAGCATCCTTCAGCAAACACCGTTCAGTCCCTCAAGAACTGAAGAGAATGTATGAGAGAGTTCTATCATCAATTCCAAACTGAATTCACACCTTCTCTAGCTATCAAAACAAGCCATTTGAAACTTCTTGAATTAAGATAGTTCTGTTCCCAAGATAAATTCGTTACAGCTCAGGTAATCTGTAGAATCTGTAATTCTTGCCAATAATGTGTTCACTTATGGTATATTCCATACATGATTCAAAGGGAGATCAAATGTGCAGTGAAGTCAGTAAATATGAATATTTACTAAGTTGAAGGAGCACCTACTAGGCTGAAAAATCAAACCAAAGAGGCATAAAAAATTGATCCTCTGTTGTCTTCTAGGCAATTACCAGAGGTAGGAACCCTGTCTGTATTTCCTGGTACTAATTTTTTTTTTCTTCTCAGGTTTCATATCTATGATGGGATACTAATATGAGGAAACACAGGCCTCAAAATCAAGGCAAATAATAAAATGTTAAATCTTACTACTGGTTATATTAAAACTAAGGATGTGAATTTCTCATTATCTAAGGTTTACATAATGCTTGCATAGAAATCTTCAGTAATGATGCTCAAGTCTTTCATACAGGGATGCATACAAGGCAGAGATAGGGAAAGTGTAGAATCAAGGTAAAAGCGTAACGTTCAATGTTTTGGATATGAGAAAAGACACCAGGGTGAGAAAGTACAGAGCAGAGCAAAAGCAGATTAGCAAGATAATAGCTATCACTTTTCAGCATGTACTTACAACCTTACTTCCATCATCTCTAAGCCTTACATCAACCTGCAAGGCAAATATTATGATCCCCATTTTACAAATGAGAAAGCAGAGACTCAGGTCAGATACTCATGCCAGAGTCATAGTTAAACAAGAGCTTATCTAATAGCAAAGGCAAAGTTTGTTTCAGGAAACCCCAGGTGACAGAGCCCTGAAGACCTCAAATGACCGTTTAAAGAGATTAGACAGGTAACGGAACGTCCTTGGAGGTTTTAAACAAAGGAGTACTTACATCAGATCTATGCTTGCTGAACATTCCTCTGGCAGCAAGAAATGACTGAAGGGAAGTGCAACTACAAACTCTCTCCCAAAACAAGGGGTTATGAGGGCCATGTTAGGGCCATGGCGGCATGTATGAAAAGGCAAGGGCAGATGACTCAAGGGTATGCAAGGACAGAGGCAACACAATTTGGAAACTCACTGGTCAGAAATCGTCTTTACAGATCTGCTTCCCATTGTCTGTGCCTAAGATATATCTGATCCTTCTGTTAGTGTAACAGAAATCTACAAATAAAGGCAGGTTCCTTGATTAAAAAAATCCAAACCCATTGTTACCAAGTCAATTTTGACTCATAGCTACCCTATGTATAACAAAACGAAACACTGCCAGTCCTGTGCCATCCTCACAATTGTTGTTATGCTTCAGTCCATTATTGCAGCCACTGTGTCAATCAATACATCTCATTGAAGGTCTTCCTCTTTTTCGATGACCCTGTACTTTACCAAGCATGATGTCCTTCTCCGGGGACTGATCTCTCCTGATAACACATCTGAAGTACATGAGAAATAGTCTCACCATTCTTGTTTCTAAGGAGCACTCTGGTTGTACTTCTTCCAAGACAGATTTGTTCGTTCTCTTGGCAGTCCATGGTATATTCAAGATTCTTCACCAACGCCACAATTCAAAGGTGTCAATTCTTCTTCGGTCTTCCTGGAGGCAATTGAAAACACCTTGACTTGGGCCAGGTATGCTTTAGTCCTCAAGGTGATGTCTTTGCTTTTTAACACTTAAAAGAGGTCTTTTGCAGCAGATTTGCCTACGCAATGCTTCGTTTGATTTCTTGACTGCTGCTTCCATGGGTGTTGATTGTGGATCCAAGCAAAATAAAACCCTTGACAACTTCAATCTTTTTTTTGTTTATCATGATTTTGCTTATTATGAGGAGTTCTGTTTTCTTTATGTTGAGGAGCAACCCATACTAAAGACTATAGTCTTTGATCTTCATCAATAAGTGCAAGTCCTTTTCACTTTCAGCAAGAAAGGCTGTGTCATCTACATATCACAGGATGTTAATGAATCTTCTTTCAGTCCTGATGCCCCATTCTTCTTCATACAGTTCAGCTTCTCAGATTATTTGCATACAGATTGAATAAGTATGATGAAAGGATACAATCCTGACTCACACCTTTTCTGACTTTAATCCATGCAGTAGCCCCTAGTTCTGTTCAAACAACTGCCTCTTGGTCTAAGTATAGGTTCCTTACAAGCACAAGTAAGTGTTCTGGAATTCCCATTCTTTGCAATGTTATCTGTAATTTGTTATGATCCACACAGTCAAGTGCTTTGCATAGTCAATAAAACAGGTAAACATCTTTCTGGTATTCTCTCCTTTCAGCCAGGATTCATCAGACATCAGCAATGATATCCCTCGTTCCACATCCTCTTCTGAATCAGGCTTGAATTTCTGGCAGTTCCTTGTTGATGTACTGCTGTATCTGCTTTTGAATGATCCTCAGCAAACTCATATCCCCTCCTTAAAAAATAAGAAAAATAGCCGTTATTTATTAAGTATTTACTATATGATATCTCTATTTTTTTATCTCTATGATAAGCACAGTAAACATATGTCCTCAGCTAATCCTCATAGCCAGAAATAGATATAATCATCAACCCACTTTCAGATAAACAAACTGAGGTTCTGAATTAAACTGTTCCTAGAAGACTCCAGCTCTTTTCTATACAAAAAGCCTATATTTCAACTCTTGAGCTATGCTACCTTTCCTGAAATTGATCCAAATTAATTTGATAGCACATATTCAAAACATCAGTCCAGAGGTCCTAGATTAAAGAATTGACCACCACAGACTTATCAGACTCATTGATGAAGCACTCTTCTTCATGTTGCTGAAGAAGCAACAGAGACAGTAAGGAATCAACCTCATTCCTACAAAATCAAACAGCAAGTCAGTCAGTGCTGGAGCCCTGCCCTGGGCCAACTAAGCTGTTCTTTTTTGTACTCCATTTTCCGTGTACTCTCATTGAGGTGGGGGAAAGAGACCACTTGAGTCCCCTAGTAAAAAACAAATGCCAAGACTGAACTGTAAACTATTGAGAGCAAGCACAAATTTTAAGATTTACAGTATTTGATTATTTCAGCGTTAAAAAAACCATTGCCGTCGAGTCAATTCCAACTCATAGTGACTCTATCTCAGCATTGACTATGCTTTTGCTGCTAATTATAATGAGCCTAAAATCCCCAGCACCCACTCCAATGCAACCAAACAAATAATTTGTCAAGTGTCTACTATAAGCTATATGGGAACGTGCTAAGCATTATGAAGAGTACGAAGAGATTTACAAATTAGGGAATGTGATCCCTCCCTTCAAAGTGGAGATATTAGATAGCACTCACATAATAATATCAAGCAGAGTAAGGCCAAAACTATGAGCCTAGCAAGGATCTATCAGGCCATTAGAAAGATACTGCCTTTAGATGATTTTCCCTACACATCTCACGTCATATTTTACCTCGTGATCTAAAAAGCACTTTGGGAGAATATGCTCATGGCAGGCAACTGCGTGTGTTGGATTAACCGAATAAAACCACCTCAATTTCTTCAACAACTCTTTACAGAACGTGGCTTAAAGACACTTTCTACGTTGGACAAACATCAGGGCTAGTCAGTAAACTAGGTGCTCAAAATATATATTATAAAAAAAAAGGGAAAGAAAAACAGAGGATCCTTACTCCCAAAACCTCTACAGTGGCCTGGGGAGAAAGACAGCAAAAGAAATTATGATGATGCAGTGTGAGATGGGCTATATATGAGGCATCACACAGGGCTGAGGGGACTCAAAGCAAGGAGAAGAGCTCAAGACCACTTACCACACAGTGAGTTTGAGACCCCCTCAAAATGGGGCATGCAAGATCAAATGTGACATTCCACTATGGCAAGCAGGTGCCCCTTGACACTTTATTTTTCTCTTTCATCTCAGTTTTGAAGTTTAACAAGAGTTAAGCAGGCAGAAGGAGCAGAAGTTCCTAGTGAAAGAGACAGCCAAGGCAAAGTCTCAGCCAAACCCACCACTCTTGCTCTGGATCTTTTTTTAGCCTCAGAGCAGTCTACTTTCTGTGTCATTATTTCTTCAACTCTCATTCACTCTTCGGCCCTTAGAGGAGACTTATGCCCTAGCCCTGTTAATTAATCTGTTTTTAACACAGCCCCTTATGACCTCCAAGTTGCCAAATCCTCCAAGTTGCAAGTCCCGGTCCTTATATTACTAGTGCACACTTGCCCTTTCCTAAAATTCTTACTTTCTTTCTCTTTAAAGCCAGTTGTCATCAAGCTGACTCCAACTCATGTGTCAGAGTACAACTGTGCTCCACAAGGTTTTCAATGACTGATATTTCAGAAGTAGATTGCCAGGCCTTTCTTGTGAAGTGCCTCTGGGTGGACTCCAAATTTGGGTTAGCAGCTGAGACCGTTAACTGTTTGCACCACCCAGGGTCCTCTTCTCTTTGGCTACTCCTTATTCTCCGTTTCCTATTTCTACTGCTATTCTATGTCCACCATGAAAATGCTGGTGTTTCTTATATTTCTATCTAAACCTTCTTCTTTCTGCAGTTCCAGGTATCATCCAAAGATGATCTACACAGTATCACTTCCACCCTTGGAGCTACATCACAGGCCTCTTCTGGAATTCCAGATGCAGATACCTAAATGCCAAGTTATAGTGTAGACCTTCCCAGGGAAACTCCAACTGAACATATCCCTCAAAGCTGTCCCTCCTTCCAAATTTCCGCCCTTGTTAAATTTTTATCCACAAGTCACGCTGCTCAGAATTCTGGAAATCAAACTGGATTCCTCTTCCTTCTTTTCTTCTCCTTCATCTAATCAAAATTCTATTGATGCTAACTCCTTAATAAACTCTAGAATCTGTCTTCATATTTCCATCTGTACTTTCACTAACTGAGATGATAACTACAAGCCATCTTATTGGTCTACTGGACCACAGGCTCATGGTTTCCAATCCACCTCCCAGAAGAAAGCCAGAGTGATTTTTTTAAATTACATTACCAGTCAAGTCATTTGCCGGCTAAAAATCCTTCATTTATTCTTCATTCCTTCAAGATGATGCTAAAATGACTTTGTTAGGCAAATAGTAGCCCAGTGTGCTGAGCAGATAATGAGAAGCTGAACTATATGAAAAAGAACACCACAACAGGACTGGAGAAAAACTCATTAACAACTTGCTATATTTTTTTAGAGGCAGGTAACACAAGTCTACTTGATAAAAGCAAAGAGGACTTGAAGTGCTTATTGATGAAGATCAAAGACTACAGCCTTCAGTATGGATTACTTCTCAATATAAAGAAAACAAAATTCTCACAACTGGACCAATAAGCAACATCATGATAAATGGAGAAAATGTTTAAGTTCTCAAGGCTTTCATTTACTTGAAATCCACAATCAAATGGCGTATTGCATTGGGCAAATCGGCTGCAAAGACCTCTTCAAGTGTTAAAAAAAAAAAAAAGATACCACTTTGAGGACTAAGGTGAGCCCAACCCAAGCCATAGTATTTTCCATCACCATATATGCATGCAGAAACTGGACAACAAATAAGGAAGACCAAAGAAGAATTGATGCATTTGAATTACCTTATAAGTGAAAAGTATCAATTATGCCATAGACTACCAGAAGAACCCCCATCATGGATTGAATTATGTCCCCCAAAAATGTAGGTCTCAATTTGGCTGGGCCATGATTTCCAGTATTGTGTGGTTGTCCTCTATTTCGTGATAGTAATTTTATGTTAAGGAGGATTAAGGTGGGATTGTAACACCCTTACCAGGTCACATTCCTGATCCAATGTAAAGGAAGTTTCCCTGGGGTGTGGTCTGCACCACTTTTTATCTTTCAAGAAATAAAAAGGAAGGAAGCAAGCAGAGAGATGGGAAAGCAAGCAGAAAGCAGTGCCGGGAGCAGGGCACAACTTTTTGACCTGGGATCCCTGTGCAGGGAAGCTTCTAGTCCAAGGGAAGAATGATAAGAAAGCCAACAGAGAGAGGAGGCCTTCCCCTAAAGCTAACACCCTGAATTTGGACTTTTAGCCTACTTTACTGTGAAGAAATAACTTTCTCTTTGTTAAAGCCATCCACTTGTGGTATTTCTGTTATAGCAGCACTAGATGACTAAGACAGTATTTTCAATGGACACATATGCATGCAGAAGCTGTACAACAAATAAGGAAGACCAAAGAAGAATAGATGTATTTGAATTATGGTATGGGTGAAGAATATTGAATACATCATAGACTACCAGAAGAGCCCCCATGCATCTGTCAGTTTGTCCTACTGTGGTAGCTTGTGTGTTGCTGTGACCCTGGAAGATATGCCATCAGTATTTCAAATACCAGCAGGGTCACACATGATAGAGAGGTTTCAGAGGAGCTTCCAGACTAAGAAAGATTAGGAAGAAGGATCCTGGCAGTCTACATCTGAAAAACTTGGCCAGTGAAAACCTCATGAACAACAGCAGAATATTGTCTGGTATAGTGCCCAAAGATGAGTCCCTCAGGTTGGAGGGCACTTAAAATATGACTGGGGAAGTGCTGCCTCCTCAAAGTAGAGTTGATCTTAATGATGTGGATGGAGTAAAGCTTTTGGGACCTTCATTTGCTGAAGGGACATGGCTCAAAATGAGAGGAAACAGCTGCTAACATTCATTAATAATCAGAACGTGAAATGTACAATGTATGAACCTACAAATATTGGAGTAGTCAAAAATGAAATGGACCTCATAAAGATCAAAATCCTACGTGTTAGTGAGCTGAAATGGACTGGTATTGGCCATTTTGAATAGGACAATCACATGTTCAACTATGCCAGGAATGACAAATTGAAAAGGAATGGCACCACATTCATTGTCAAAAAGAACATTTCAAGATCTATCCTGAAACACAATGTTCTCAGTAGTAGGATAAAATCTGCTGCAAAAGACCTCTTTAAATTGTTAAAAAGCAAAGCCATTGCTTTGAGGACTAAGGTAGGCCTGACCCAAGCCATGGTATTTTCAATCACCTTATATGCATGTGAGAGCTAGACAATGAATAAGGAGGACTGAAGAAGAATTGATACCTTTGAATTATGGTGTTGGTGAAGAATATATGGCACGGACTGCCAGAAAAACAAACAAATCTGTCTTGGAAGAAATAAAGTCAGATTGCTCATTAGAAGTGAGGACAGTAAGATTTTGTCTCATATACTTTGGACATGTTAACAGGAGAGACCAGTCCCTGGAGAACGACATCATGCTTGGTAAAGTAGAAATCATTAGAAAAGAGAAAGACTCTCAATGAGATGAATTGATATAGTGGCTGTAACAATGGGCTCAAACATAGCAAAGATTATGAGGATTACACAGGACCAGGCAGTGTTTCTTTCTGGTTTTCATAGGGTCACCATGAGTTGGAATTGACTTGATGGCACCTAACAACAACAACATCCCAGTCTACTTCTTTCTAGCATTAGCTCATGCCATTATCCCCCACACACCTGACACTCCAGCCATACCAAACTACTTCCAATTCCCAAGTGTGGCAAGGTCTTTTATGCCACAATGTTTTCCACATATATTTCCCTTTACATGAGAACTCTCATTTCTTTCACTTTTTCTGTATCTTGTTGATTCCTACTGACCATTAAAAGTGTACCCAATAGTTTACTTCTTCATTATGCTGTTCCCACACATTGGGCCTGATGCACTTTATTGCTGGCCTACTTCTCAGTCTCCCTGACTTGATTCTTTCCTTAGGGATGAGACACAATGTATTATTAATTTATGCCTACCACATAACTGGCACATATCAGACACCCCAGAAATGCTTGCTGAAATAATGAATGAATAAACACATCATTCATCATCCTGATTTTCAGACTGTTGCTTTCCCTTCCTTATAACCCATGGATTTTGTATAATCTCCATCTAAAAGTATAATGTTGAGAACTAAGCATAGCATTATAGATGTGGTCCAAACAGTAGTATTAGTTCTTTAAAAAAAAAAAAAATTTTTTTATTAGTTCTTTAGGGGTCAATATTTCTGTTTGTTTTTTCAGGAACCACAGCCCAAGACTCCTGACACCTGTCTTACTTTTCTAATGCTGCTGTAACATAAATACCAGAAGTGTATGGCTTTAAAGGACAGAAATTTATTTTCTCACAGTTCCGGAGGCTAAAAGACCAAAACAAGGTCTCAGTCATGTCAATTCCTTCTTTGTCAGTAGCCCCAGGCTTTCCTTGGCTCCTTGGCTTGTAGATGATCCTCAGATGGCAACTTTCTTCCCCTCTGTGTTTGTGTCTCTGCATCTTTTCTGGTCTTTTATAACTCAGAAGTGATTAGAATCATAACCTACCCTACTTGGCATGATCTAATTAACATAAAAACTAAACCCCTATTTCCAAACAGGATAGAGTTTACAGGTATAGGGGCCAAGATTTCAATATATATTTGGGAGAGACACAATTCAATCCATAACAGTGACTAACAGTAGTTTTAACATTATTTCTTCAAGAACTCTTAGCAGCATGGTGTGTAGTTCCCGTAAGCCATAGCCTTAAACTCATTTAACACAAATAGACATTTTCTCACTATCTCATTTGTTCCCACTATTCCAAAATTTTCCTAATCATCCCAGTTTTGAAACTAATTATATTGATAGAAATGACAGCCCCCCTCAAAAAATCAGAATTATATAGTTGTGCCTTCTTTTGCTCATCACATCAACATTGTACCCTCTGCCCCAGGCATTTTGACTTACTCTACCACAGTGTCCTTGCTCCAGACAAAGCAGAGCAATCTGTACTGTGTGTGCCTGGGTTCACCAAACATTTTGAATCAAGTTACATTGGAGCAGCTTTCTAATTTTGGCTTGTTCTATAAACTTTATTTAGAATTCTTCTGTGTCTTTCTGAACTTCAGGCTGCCTAACACTACATGTGCAGTTTTGAGCATTCTTGTCTTCAGGTCATTGTTCAATTAAGCTTCCTTCCATCGTTTGTCCTTGTCCATCTTATAGTCCCTTCCATTTCTGTCTGTCTATATTTCTAAGCTTCTAGAATGTTTCGTTCGTGCTTCCTGCTGAACTTAAAGTGGTAATCTATCCAACATGTGTCGGGCCTCTCCCTTCACTCATTTTCCCAACTGCTACAAATTTCACTTCCTGTAACTAATAGCACTTGCTTTTAAAAATCTGCTCTTAGCCAAGCTCTGTAGAAGTTCTCACGCTGCTCAGGTCCCTGACATGGTGAATCTAGAAAAATCACGTACTAAACAATGAGTTCTGGGTTGTTATCCTTCATCTAAACCTCATGCCTTTTCTCAACACTAAGCTGTACTTCATTTCCAGTAAGTTCTCTGTACCTTAACTACTACAAAATATTATGTACATCTGATCTCAAGACAAAAAAGTACAAGGCTGTGGTTCACAGTATAGCAAAAGCAATTTTCTTAATCCCCCAAAGAAAACTAATGTGTGGATTTTCCCTTGTATCCCAAATGTTTTTTATCCCAAATGCCATTTGGAGCACCTGGCCCTTTAGACAAGGGTGAAATAGGAAATGCATCCCCCCCCCCCCCAAAAACTGGCACTGCCATGAAGTTGATTCCAACTCATAATGACCCTATAGGACAGAGCAGAACTGCCCCATAGGGTTTCCAAGGAGTGGCTGGTGGATTCAAACAGCCAGCCTTTTGGTTAGTAGCCAAGCTCTTAACCACTGCACCAGCAGGGCTGCTCAAAATAGGATAAAGTAGGCTCAAATCTTCATTCCTTCTCCTGAGAAAGCTCTACTGCCTTCCCATGATGTCTGCAAGTTTTCAGGAGATGTACATTTCCACACCAACCTCTGGCTCCAGGTTTTTACTTCCATTGCATTCAATATATGATGACCTCATCAATTCGTACCAAGGTTAACATTTCTAGATTTTCACTGAAAACAGAAAACATTCCCATGGGACATTCATGGGCTGCAGCTGCAACCTTCTTGCTTCAGCCCTGTGATGAAGCCAACCAGAAACAGAGTGGAAGAGAAGAGCGGGAAGGAGATCAGGAGCCTGAGTACCAGTGCCTGAGGCCTGCCCTGCCTCTGGCTCACTTGCTTTATGAGAAGTTTTATCTTCCCATTAAGTAGGCCAATTTATATTGGTTGTAATTGTAGCCAAAAGCATCCTAAAGGATATACTTGTCAACTCCACTTTTTTCTCTATTGCAAGCTTCCCATTTTGTTAGGCCTCACATTCTGGGATACAACTACATGCAAGTCATGTGTCTCTCATGTGATACGAAATCTCCAGAACTGGAGATGTTGGATGGGTCTTCAGAGATTCATTTACAGGTTATCTCTTTCAGTCAACTGCTTCTATAAGTGACTAATCACATTCATTACATGTTTGGGCTTTTTTTTTTTTGTCCCCCTAACTTCATTCTCAGGAAGTAACTTAAACTTCAATCTTGAAGGTGCAGTGCGGTTACCTCCATTTACCACCCTCAAGGGTTGGAGCTAAATGTTCCTCAAAGTCCTTTCTAGCAGTAAAATTTATGACTCTATATAAGAACCAGTTTCACTATCTGCCAGAGATTACATATAAATGCTTTTCTTTTATCTGAGTTTATGTCAGGTGGGACATCCTCTAAATCTAAAAGCAAAACCATTTTATTTAGGATCCTCTTAGAACCAAGAGAACAAAAACAAAGCAAGTAGCTGGAATATAAGCTGCCTTTTGCTGTACGAAAGGAGAAATGGAGCACCTGGACCTTTAAATACGTAATTTTTACTGTTGGGGGAAATAACTAGATACAACTGATTTTGTAAAGAATAGATTCCAATAAGAGTAACACACATGGTAGTTAACTTGAAGAGCAAAATAATAAAATTGCAAGTGAGCTGTTGGTTAGTACATCTAATTCTAAGTCCTCCCATCTTTTATTGGGCCTGAATTCTGCTGGTAAAATGAATCAATAATGCAACACTTGACCCTACATTGAAGGAAATTTGGAAATAACCTTGTTCCACACCTAGAAAAATCTTGCAGCTGCTGATCAGAGCGGCACTATGCATATTTTTTAAAGTCTACGGCTTTTTTAATTAAAGAGAAGGGGGAAAAAAAAAACCACGAGTAGTCTGTGTCTCCCTTGTTCATGTCACTGAGGCCAAGGCTGCTGCCATGGAGGCTGATGCTGGCTGACAGTAGCAGCATATTGCTTGCCGGACCGTGATGATACGATTGAGGACAAACCTCCACAGCCCTCGTTATCACTGCTGCGCTTGAGCCGTTGCCGCCTCTGCTCCATTCAGCATGAGGGGGCATTATTAAAGGTAATTCTACTAATTACGGCTTGGCAGAAGACTCGAATGGGTCCAGAAGCAGTGTCCCAAAGGGAAAGCAACATGAGCTAAAGACTGGAGGGCTTTTATGGTGGTGCTTGAAGATAATTATAGGTATGGAAACCAATTCAAGATAGAGAAAAAAATTCAGCCAAGCCCAGACTGTTTTCATAACGCAGCATAACTCCCTATTAACGTGGAACGTTAACTGGTTTTCCCCGAGGCGGACATTTTCACAAGTCAGGGTCCTGAGCGTCTCAGGCTGCCGGCCGCAGGCAGCAAGGGAGAACTCAGGAACCTCAAGGTCCTGCGGCCTCTTTCCATCCTTTTACCAAGGCAGCCAGATGCTGCATAACTTATTTCCCTGCAGGTTCTCCATCCAGCAGATAGACAGCAAAAATCTCAGCCCTCTTTAGAGTATGCTGCGTTTTACAGAGATAATGTTACCTGGACTCACAGTGTAACAATGCACAACCAAAATGGATATTGTGAATAATAATACTTACTCACCATCATGTACTGGAATACTTAATTACTCAAAGAACGCAGTCTTTCTTCTTAGAATATTATGACCTAGAATAATTACCCTAATAAGCGTTCTGAGGCAGAGTCACTGTAATTCTACAAAAGCGATTGCAAATCCATTTTAGATGGCCTGTTAGTGGGGTGGGCATGAGCGATAAAATCTGCGTGAGGGTATTTGCTTTGGTTGGCAATAATAGACTCCAGGTTTTATTTTGCAATCTAAGATTTCTCTGACTTTCTGAGACGCAGAGTAACAGCTGTGGGTACAGGTAGCCATTCTTTGGATGCACAGCTGTGAAATCCAGACCCCAAAGATGGCTCTGAAGCAGCAGTTCTAATCTGTGGCAACCTAACAGAGGAACGAGAATTTAGCCGAAATGTATATTTAATATGTTTTATTTAGAAAATAATGGAATGTTTTCTAAAATATGGGATATGTATTCATGATAACCTTAACTGCTGCAGGAGGTGATTTTCAGTAATAAATGGATGTAAGATGCAGAGTTAGATACCAGTGAATCACAATATGAGAAAATTATTCCTTTTTCCATCCATTGTATTTAACAAAGAACAAAATCTCAGTTGGGTGCTTCCCTTTATTTAATACCTCTTTAAAATGTGGAGTCCCTGAGTGGACCCAATGTTAACATCCTCGGCTGCTAACCAAAAGGTTGGCCATTTGAGTCCACCCAGAAGCTACTTGGAAGAAAGGCCTGGTGATCTCCTTTCGAAAAACCAGCCACTGAAAACCCTACGGAGCACAGTTCCACTCTCACACGCATGAAATCACCGTGAGTTGGAACCAACTCGACAGCAATGGATAAAACATGCTAATCTCTCATTTTATCAAAAAAGACAGCACCTGTCAAGTATCAATCTGTAATTTAATAATATCATTTTGTTTTCATTGTATGTATTTGCACAATGAGTTCACATTTAAGAAAGGTGTGATTGTTTTCCTCTTTATGATTGTAATAGACGGTGTCATGGATTGAATTATGTCCCCCAAAAATGTGTCTATCAACTTGGTTAGGCCATGATTCCCAGTATTGAGTGGTTGTCCTCCATTTTGTGATTGTAATTTTATATTAAAAAGATTAGTGTGGGATTGTAACACCACCCGTACTCTGGTCACCTGACTGATCCAAGGTAAAGGGAGTTTCTTGGGGGTGTGGCCTGCACCACCTTTTATCTCTCAAGAGATAAAAGGAAAGGGAAGCAAGCAGAGAGTTGGGGACCTCATACCACTAAAAAAGAAGCACCAGGAACAGAACGCGTCCTTTAGACCCGGAGTCCTGCAGGAAGAAGCTTCTCGTCCAGTAGAACATTGATGAGAAGGCCGACAGAGAGAGAAATCCTTCCCCTGGAGCTGACGCCCTGAATTTGGACTTGTAACCTACTAGACTGTGAGAAAATAAATTCCTCTTTGTTAAAGCCAGCCACTTGTGGTATTTCTGTTATGGCAGCACTAGATGACTAAAACAGGTTTCCTCTTAAAAAAAAAATACATTTAGAAAAAACACTACTAGATGAAAAATAACACAGGTGTGTGTATATCTGGTAAAAATAGTGAAATGGTAGACAAATGACTGAAGTTCAAGAAACACAACAATGCCTACCAGAGATTTAGAGCTGAGTTTACCTCTGGGCACTGTTGACATTTGGGGCTAGAAAATTCTTTGTTGTAAAGGGTGCCCTGTGCACTGCAGGATGTTTTGGCATCTCTGCCTTCTACCCACTAGATGTCAATAGCACCCTCACCCCCACTGTGACAACCAAACATTGCCTAATGTCCCCTGGGGACAAAATTGCTCCCTGTTGAGAGCCACCAAAGTAGAGCAATGCAGAGTCAAGGCGTTGTTTTAGAAAGCAGTTAGGGAATAGTGATGGACCTTATGGCAGGGACAGTGTGAAAGAAGGATTCCAGGGGCAAAATCAGAGTGGGCTTGTACGTGAAGTCAGGGAAAGTTGGGTAGATATATTTTAATAAAGAAAGAGACTCCCTTTGAGGGTTTCTCCTATCCACTAGTTCATTCAAATATATTAAGATCAACCATACCACTTCTAATAAAGGATTCCAGATATGAATTCCCAAAACAAAGCTGCTGAGAGTCTTCGTCTTTGCAATTCATTTCTCCATCTAACCAGACAATGGAATGGTTTTGCGGACCTTCAGGGAAAAAAAACTCAAGATCTAGCCTGCCAATCTGGCATGCCTCAGTAGGCTGAACTGGCCTGGCTTTTTTATGAGGTATCTGGCAGCCTGAGTATTTAATTTCATTCTTTTATTTTATGTTTGGGGTGCATATGCCCAGAGGCCTTTGGACAATTGCCTCTTTTTTAATAAAGCTAATAAATGCCCATAGGAAATTTACCTATATCTAAACTGACATAACAAAGCTGATCCATCAGAGAGGTCAGGCATGAGCGATTCCACCACTTTATACGAACAGAGGAAGCTGGCATGAATTTGGGCTGCCTGGAGTTATTACTCAGGCATTGGCTGTCTTCCAGGCTATTCATAATTTTAAATAAATTCTGATCTTGGTGATGTATACTTATTGCTCATCACCATGTAACCTTTGACTATGTATTGATCTGAAAGATCATCACCATGTAATCTTTGACTATATATTGATCTGATATCTCTGCACTTCCTGAGAGAGGCCTGGCATTGTATTAGCTACTATCTGTACCACGATTTATTCTTTTATTTGAATCAAGCCCGTGGATAAGTGACTCATTCTATTCTACTTACCTGGGAAAGACACCTGGGTAGTAATTGGAAAACAAGATTCTCAGTTCTTGTATCTAAATTCATCACTCATTTTCTTGGATTATTTCATTTCTCAAACTCTTAGCTTCTCCTTAATACTAAAAAAGTAAATGGTGTCATCTATGGATAAGAAACTTTTGTTTTTCTTAATTGTGCTTCACGTGAAAGTTTACAGAGCAGATTAGTTTCTCATTAAACAGTTAATACATCATTTGTTTTGTGACATAGGTGGCCAACTCCACAACTGTGTCATCACTTTCCCCTTGTCTGTCCCGGTTTCCCTGTTTCCATTTGTCCAGTTTTCCTGTCCTAGCTGCCTTCTTGTCTTTGCTTTTGGGCTGTTAGGCTCATTAGCCTCCTTTGCTTGAATTGAACTACAAAGCACTTTCCTCATGTGTTGGCCCTACAGACTTGTCTAATCTTTGACTGAAGAGTGACTTCAGTACTGAGTGAAAAGGATGTCCAGGGGCTCTATCCTCAGAGTTTCTCTAGTCTCTGTCAGACCAGCAAGTCTGGTCTTTGTGCGTATGTGTGTGTGTGCACACACGTGTGTGAATTTAAATTTTGTTCTACATTTTTCTCCTGCTCTGTCCAGGACCCTCTATTGTGATCCCTGCCAGAGCAGGTGGTGGTGACCGGGCACCATTCAGTTGTTCTGGGCTCAGTCTAGTGAAAGTTATGGTAGTTGCGGTCCATTAGTCCTTTGGACAAATCTTCCCCTGGTGTCTTTGGTCTTCTTCATTCTCCTTTGTTCCAGCCAAGACAGAACCAGGGATGTATCTTAGATGGCCTCCTGCAGGCTTTTAAAACTAGCCCAAGCCAGATTTGGCCCACCCTACATGCACAGAAGGGCCAGCTGTGACCATTAATTGACCTCAACAGGGGATGCAGCCATAAGTAAAATGAATCAGAAGGAAAATCATCAACTGGACCCCATTCCAAAGCAAGAGGTCTGACAAGAATCACTTCACTTCCTGTTTGCTGGCGGCCTTCTAGAATTTTCCCACTCCAGTACACATGCACGGCCACCATCTTGTTGCCCAAATCACATATAAGCCCTGCTTCCCCATAGCTCGGGGAGTCGGATCTTAGGAACTTCCTCCTGGCTCCTTGCTCTGCACATCGCAGGAAAATTACTTTCTCTTTCTCAAAGGCTTGTGTCCAGATTATTGGCAGGTCTGAGTGTGCCAGACTGAACCCACCTTCTAGGGTTCAGCAACACCCACACTCTACTCAACACAGTCAGATGTAGAATTTCTTTATAGATCGTGCTATGTCATTTGAGCTAGATGTCCCCCGAGACCATGGTCCCCGGCCCTCAGCCCAGTAGCTCAGTCTATCAGGGCATTTGGTTTCTCTGTGACGCTTCTATGACTTTGCCCTGGTCAAGTTGTACTGACTTCCCCAGTATTGTATACTGTCTTTTCCTTCACCAAATTTATCTACTGTCTAGTTAGTGTTTTTCCTTCCCTACCTCCTCCCCCCTACCTCGCTTGTAACCATCAAAGATTGTTTCTTTCTTTGTGGAAGCGTTTTCATGTGTGTTTTGGATTGAATTGTGTACCCTAAAAATGTGTGTCAACTTGGGTAGGCCATGATTCCCAGGATTCTGTGATTGTTCACCATTTTGTGAACTGACATGACTTTCCTGTGTGTTGTAAATCCCACCTCTTAATGAGGTAGGATTAGAGTCAGTTATGTTAATGAGGCAGAACTCAATCTGCGACATTTGGTTGTATCTTGAGTCAATCTTTTTTGAGACATAAAAGAGGGAAGCAAGCAGAGAGACGGGGGACCTCATACAACCAAGAAAGCTGTGCCAGGGGAAGAATGTGTCCTGTGGACCTGGGATCTTTACACTGAGAATCTCTTAGAGCAGGGGAAGATTGATGACAAAGACATTCTTCCACAGCCCAAAGAGAGAGAAAGACTTCCCCTCAAGATGGCACCCTGAATTTGGACTTCTAGCCTACAAGACTGTGAGAGAATGAACTTCTGTTTGTTAAAGCCATCCACTTATGGTATTTCTTTTATAACAGCACCAGATAACTAAGACAAAGTGTTTTTATAATAGTGATCTCATACTGTATTTTTCCTTTTATGATTGACTTATTTCATTCAGCATAATGCCCTTCAGATTCATCCATGTTGTGAGATGTTTCACAGATTCATCATTGTTCTTTATCGTTCTTTATAGTTTTTTTTGTTTGTTTTTGGTTTTTTTTTATGAGTCAGAATCAACTAGATAGCAACAGGTTTCGTTTGTTTGTTGGAGTTTTTTTAGTGTTGACCCTATTTTTTCTTCCATGATCTCTATACTTTGTAGTTTTATATTTAGGTCTTTGATTCATTTTGAATTAGTTTTTGTGTACGGTGTGAAGCAAGGGTCCTGTTTCATTTTTTTACAGATGGACATCCAGTTTTGCCAGCATGGTTTGTTAAAAAGACTGTCTTTTCCCCATTTGATGGACTTTGGGCCTTTGTCAAAGATCATGTAGCTGTAGGTAGATGAGTTTACATTTGGGTTCTTGATTCTATTCCAGTGGTTAACGTGACTATTGTTGTACCAATACCAGGTTGTTTTGACTAACATAGTGGTATAGTATGTTCTGAGGTCAGGCAGTGCGAGGTCTCCTACTTTTTCCTTCTTCTTCAACAGTGTTTTACTTATCCAGGGCGTCTTTCCTTTCCATATAAAGTTAATGATTATTTTTTTAACTTGTTAAAGAATACTGTTGGTATTTGGATCAAGATTACATTGTATTTGTAGATTGCTTTGGGTAGAATCGATATTTTCATAATGATGAGTCTACCTAGCCACAAGCATAATATATTTTTCCCTTTATGTAGGTCTCTTTTGGTTTCTTGCAGTAGTGTTATGTAGTTTTCTTTATATATATCCTTTACATCCCTGGTTTGATTTATTCCTAAGTATTTTATTTTCTTAGGGGCTATTATAAATGGTATTGTTTCCCTGATGTCCTTGTCATAGTTCTCTTTATCGGTGTATAGAAATCCAACTGATTTTTGTCTGTTTATCTTGCATCCTGCCACTCTGCTGAATCTTTCTATTAGTTCCAGTAGTTTTCTTGTGGAGTCCTCAGGGTACTCTATATATAGTATCCCATCATCTGCAAATAGGGACAGATTTACTTCTTCCTTACCAGTTTGGATGCCCTTTATTTATTTTTCTTGCTTTATTGCTCTAGTTAGGACATCCAGAAAATGTTAAATAGAAGTGGTGAAAAAGGTCATCTCTGTCTTGTTTCAGATCTCAGGGGGAATGCTTTAAGCCTCTCTTCATTGAGAAGAACGTTGGTTCTTGGTGTTGTTGTTGTCAGGTGCCACCAAGTCAGTCCCACTCATAGCAACCCTATTCACAACAGAAAGAAACACTGCCCAGTCCTGCACCATCCTCACAATTGTTGCTATGCTTGAGCCCATTGTTGCAGCCACTGTGTCGGTCCATCTCATTGAGGGTCTTCCTATTTTTCTGTGACCCTCTTTGTACCAAACATGATGTCCTTCTCTAGGGACTGATCCCTCCTGATAACATGTCTAAAGTATGTGAGACATAGTCTTGCCATTCTTGCCTCTAAGAAGGATTCTGGTAGTACTTCTTCCAAGACGGATTTGTTCATTCTTTTTGCACTACATGGTGTATTCAATTTTCTTTGCCAACACCACAATTCAAAGGTATCAATTCTTCGGTCTTCCTTATTCATCTTCTAGCTTTTGCATGCATATGAGGCAACTGGAAACATTATGGCTTGGGTCATGCGCACCTTAGTCTTCAAGATAACATCTTTGTTTTTCAACACTTTAAAGAGCTGTTTTTGCAGCAGATTTGCCCAATAAAATGTGTCTTTTGAATTCTTGACTACTGCTTCCATGGGTGTTAATTGCGGATCCATGTAAAATGAAATCCTTGACAACTTCAGTCTTTTCTCCATTTATAATGATGTTGCTTATTGGTCCAGTTCTGAGGATTTTTGTTTTCTTTAAGTTGAGGTGTAAACCTTACTGAAGGCCGAGGTCTTTAATCTTCATCAGTAAGTGAAGTTCTCTTCACTTTCAGCAAGCAAGGTTGTGTCATCTGCATAATGCAGGCTGTTAATGAGTCTTCATCCAGTCCTGATGCCCCGTTCTTCTTCATATAGCTCAGCTTCTCAAATTATTTGTTCAGTATACAGATTGAATATCTGTGGTGAAAGGATGCAACCCTGACATACACCTTTTGTGACTTTAAACCATGCAGTGTCCCCTAGTTCTTGTTCAAACAACTGCCTCTTTATCTGTGTACAGGCTTCTCATGAGCACAATTAAGTGTTCTGGAATTCCCATTCTTCACAGTGTAATCCATTATTTGTTATGATCCACACAGTTGAATGCCTTCACATAGTCAATAATACACAGGTAAACATCTTTCTGGTATTCTCTGCTTTCAGCCAAGACCCATCTGACATCAGCAATGATAACCCTGGTTCCATGTCCTCTTCTGAAACCAGCCTGAACTTCTGGCAGTTCCCTGTTGATATACTGCTGTGGCCAATTTTGAATGATCTTCAGCAATATTTGGCTTGCACGTGATATTGATGATATTGTTCGATAATTTCTGCATTTGATGGCATCACAGTTCTTGGGAATAGGCATAAATATGGATCTCTTCTAGTCAGTTGGCCAGGTAGCTGTCTTCCAAATTTCTTGGTATAGACAAGTGAGTACTTTCAGTGCTGCATCCATTTGTTGAAACATCTCAATTGGTATTCCATCAATTCTCCGACCCTTGTTTTTTGCCAATGCCTTCAATGCAGCTTGGACTTCTTCCTTCAGTACCATTGGTTCCTGATCATATGTTACCTCCTCAAATGGTTGACTGCCAACCAATTCTTTTCGGTATAGTGACTTTGTGTATTCGTTACATCTTCTTTTGATGCTTCCTGAGTCATTTAATATTTTCCCTGTAGAATTCTTCAGCATTGCAACTCGAGCCTTGAATTTTCTCTTCAGTCCTTTCAGTCTGAGAAATGCTGAACGTGCTCTTCCCTTTTGGTTTTCTATCTCCAGCTCTTTGCACATGTCACTGTAATACCTTACTTTGTCTTCTCAAGCCGCCCTTTGAAATCTTCCGTTCAGCTCTTTTACTTCATCATTTCTTCCTTTTGCTTTATCTATTTGACATTCAAGAGGAAGTTTGAGTGTCTTCTAACATCCATTTTGGCCTTTCCTTTCTTTTAAATGACCTATTGCTTTCTTCATGTATTATGTCCTTGATGTCATTCCACAACTTGTCTGGCCTTTGGTCATTAGTGTTTAACATATCAAATCTATTTTTGAGATGGTCTCTAAATTTAGGTGGGATATACTCAAGGTCATGCTTTGCCCCTCATGGACTTGTTCTAATTTTTCTTCAGTTTCGATTTGAACTTGCATATGAATAATTGATGGTCTGATCCACAGTCTGCTCTGGCCTTCTTCTGACTGATGATATTGAGCTTTTCCACCATCTCTTCCCACAGATGTAGACAATTTGAGTCCTGTGCATTCCATCTGGTGAGGGCTATGTGTATAAAAAATATATATATAGTCACCATTTATGTTGGTGAAAAAAGGTATTTGCAATGAAGAAGTCACTGGTATTGCAAAATTCAATCATGCCATCTGCAGTATCATTTCTGTCACCAAGGCCATATTTTCTAACTACTGATTCTTCTTCTTTGTTTCCAACTTTTGCATTCCAATCACCAATAATTATCAGTGCGTCCTGACTGCATGTTTGATCAATATCAGACTGCAGACGTTGGTAAAAAGCCTCAAATTCTTTTCTTTGGCTTTAGTGGTTGGTGCATAAATTTGAATAATATTCATATTAATGGGTCTTCCTTGTAGGCGTATGGATATTATCCTATGACTGACAGCATTGTACTCCAGGATAGATCTTGAAATGTTCTTTTTGGCAATGAATGCAACACCATTCCTCTTTAAGTTTTCATGCCCGGCATAAGAGACGATATGATTGTCCGGTTCAAAATGACTAATACCTGTTCATTTCAGCTAATGCCTAGGACATCAACATTTTTGTGTTGCATATCATTTTGATGATTTCCAGTTTTCCTAGATTCATATTTTGTACATTCCAGGTTCTGATTATTAATGGACGTTTGCAGCTGTTTCTTCTCATTTTGAGTCCTGCCACATCAGCAAATGAAGGTCCCAAAAGCTTGATTCCATCCACATCATTAAGGTTGACTCCACTATGAGGAGGCAGCTCTTGCATCATCTTTTGTGTGGCTTCCAACCTGAGGGGCTCATCTTCCGGCACTATATCAGACAATGTTCTGCTGCTATTCATAAGGTTTTCACTGGCTAATTCTTTTCAGGAGTAGACCACTGGTTCCTTCTTTCTAGTCTGTCTTAGTCTGGAAGCTCAGCTGGAACCTGTCCAAAATGGGTGACACTGCTGGTATTCAAATACTGGTGGCATAGCTTCCAGAATCACAGCAACACGCAAGCCCTCACAGTACCACAAACTGACAGACTCCTGGGGGGTTGGTGTTGTATACACGCCCTTTATTATGTTGAGGATTTTCCCTTCTATTCTCATTTTGTGAGAGTTTTTATCAAGAATAGGGGGTTGAACTTTATCAAATACATTTTCTGTGTCAATTGAGATGATCATGGGATTCTTTTGTTTTGTTTTATTTATGTGGTGAATTACACTGATTGATTTTCTAATGTTGAACCATCCTTGCATACCTGATATGAGTTCCACTTGGCCGTGGCATAGTCTTTTTTTTATATGGTGCTGGATTATATTGGCTAGAATTTTGTTCAGAATTTTTGCATCTATATTCATAAGACATATTGGTCTGTCATTTTCTTTTCTTGTGGTATTTTTGCCTGGTTTGGTATCAGGGTATGCCGGCTTCTGAGAATGAATTTGGAAGTCTCCCTTCCCTTTCTATGTGCTGAAATAGTTTGAGTAGTACTTGTGCTAGCTGTTCTCTGAATGTTTGGTAGAATTCTCCAGTGAAGCCATCTGGGCCAGGACTTTTTTTTGTTAGGATTTTTTTTAATTAACTTAACAATCTCTGCTCTTGTTACGGGTCTATTCAGATTTTCTACCTCAGTTTGTGTTAGTTTAGGTAGGTAGTTTGTTTCTAGAAATTTGTCCATATCCTCTAGATTTTAAAATTTGTTGGAGTACAGTTTTTCGTAGTTTTCTGTAATGATTCATTTTATTTCAGTTGAATCTATTGTAATGTCTCCCATTTCATTTTACTTGGGTTATTTGCTTCCTCTCCTGTTTTTCTTTTGTCAATTTGGCCAATGGTCTGTTGATTTTGTTAATCCTTTCAAAGAACCAGCTTTTGGTTTTGTTGATTCTTTCTGTTGTTTTTCTGTTCTCTAATTTATTTCTGCTCTGATCTTTATTATTCCCTTTCTTCTGGTGGCTGTGGGCTTTTTTTTTTTTTTCTGTTCTCTTTCTATTTGTTCTAGTTTTAGTGATAACATTTTCATTTTGTCCCTTTCTCCTTTTTTGATGTGTGCGCCTACTGCTATAAATTGGCCTCTGAGCACTGCCTTTGCCGTTTCTCAAAGGTTTTGGTATGATGTATTTTCATTCGCATTTGATTCTAGAAATTTTTTTTTTCCATCTTGGATTTCTTCTATTACCGAGTGTTTTTTAATCAAGGTGTTATTCGGTTTCCATGTATTTGATATTTTTCCCTTGCTCTTTCTGTTATTAATTTAAACTTTTATGGCATTGTGATTATAGAAGATGTTTTGTATTATCTCAATGTTTTGGATTTTGTTAGGGTTGCTCTGTGGCCTAAATTGTGGCCCATTCTGGAAAATGTTCCATGTGCATTGGAAAAGAAATGTATGCTTTCGTACTGAGGGGTGGAGTGTTGTATATATGTCTAGGAGGTCAAGATGGTTGATTGTTGCCTTTAGACCTTCTGTGTCTTTGCTAAGTTTCGTTCTAGATGTTCTGTCCTTTACTGAAAGTGGTGTGTTGAAGTCTCCTGTTATTGTGGAAATATTTCTCTTTTCAGTGCTGTTAGAGTTTGTTTTATGTCTTTTGGAGCCCTGCCATTGGGTGCATAGGTATTTGTTATGGTTATGTCCTCATGGTGCTAAAACAAGAAATACGTTCCTTTAATCATTATTTAATGTTCTTTGTTGTATTTTTTTTTTACTATTACATGTTTACATATTTATTATGTAGATTGGGTATTAATGATAATAATAGTAATGGAGCAATTACTAAGTGAATGGCAGTGATTCACAACACTTGCTGTACATTAGGATCACCAATAAACTTATGTGTAGGGACTCTGATTTAACTTGTTTTTGAATGTGACAAGTGCATCAATATATCTTAAAAATACATGGGTAATTATAATGATTAACCAGGATTGAGTTCTGTACCATCCTCATGATCATTGTTATGCTTCAGCCCATTGTTGCAGCCACTGTGTCAATCCGTCTGGTTGAGAACTGGCTTTTTCGTTTCTGCAAAGAAAGGTGTTGGAATTTTGATGAGTATTATGTTGAATCTACAGATTGCTTTACGTAGCATTGAAATCTTGGCAAACGTGAAGTCTTCCAATTCATGAACATGGAATGTTCTTCTGTTTACTTGGATGATTTTTTAACTTCTTTCAATAATGTTTATAGTTATAGTAATGTTTATAGTGTGCTGAATTCATTTATTGTGGATTCTTTAGGGTATGGAAGATCCCTAAGTCATGAACTCTTTCTTGCCCTTTAATGTTATGTAAATTTGTCCTCACTTTGAAACGATTGGTATAATCCCTAATCACAACAAATTCATCATCACAACCAACTTCACTTCCTGAAAGTGCAGTTGTGGTTTTTTTTTTTTATTCATTAGGATTTCCTTTTATTGGCGTTGTTTATCTTTTGTTTTTTGAAATTGAACATATACATTTTTTCCTATCGATTTTTTTTTAACTTTTATTGAGCTTCAAGTGAACGTTTACAAATCTAGTCAGACTGTCACATATAAGTTTATATACACCTTACTCCATACTCCCACTTGCCCTCCCCCTAATGAGTCAGCCCTTCCAGTCTCTCCTTTCGTGACAATTTTGCCAGCTTCCAACTCTATATCCTCCCATTCCCCCTCCAGACAGGAGATGCCAACACAGTCTCAAGTGTCCACCTGATACAAATAGCTCGCTCTTCATCAGCATCTCTCTCCTACCCGCTGTCCAGTCCCTTCCATGCCTGATGAGTTGTCTTCGGGAATGGTTCCTGTCCTGGGCCAACAGAAGGTTTGGGGACCATGACTGCCTGGGTTCCTCTAGTCTAAGTCAGACCATTAAGTCTGGCCTTTTTGTGAGAATTTGGGGTCTGCATCCCACTGATCTCCTGCTCCCTCAGGGGTTCTCTGCTGTGCTCCCTGTCAGGGCAGTCATCGATTGTGGCCGGGCACCAACTAGTTCTTCTGGTCCCAGGATGATGTGAGTCTCTGGTTCATGTGGCCCTTTCTGTCTCTTGGGCTCAAAGTTATCGTGTGACCTTGGTGTTCTTCATTCTCCTTTGCTCCAGGTGGGTTCAGACCAATTGATGCATCTTAGATGGCCACTTGTTAGCATTTAAGATCCCAGACGCCACATTTCAAAGTGGGATACAGAATGTTTTCATAATAGAATTTGTTTTGCCAATTGACTTAGAAGTCCCCTTAAACCATGGTCCCCAAACCCCTGCCCTTGCTCCGCTGACCTTTGAAGCATTCAGTTTATCCCGGAAACTTCTTTGCTTTTGGTCCAGTCCAGTTGAGCTGACCTTCCATGTATTGAGTATTGTCCTTCCCTTCACCTAAAGCAGTTCTTATCTACTAACTAATCAGTAAAAAACCCTCTCCCACCCTCCCTCTCTCCCCCCCCCATAACCACAAAAGTATGTGTTCTTCTCTGTTTATACTATTCCTCAAGATGTTATAATAGTGGTCTTATACAATATTTGTCCTTTTGCCTCTGACTAATTTCACTCAGCATAATGCCTTCCAGGTTCCTTCATGTTATGAAATGTTTCACAGATTCTTCACTGTTCTTTATCGATGCGTAGTATTCCATTGTGTGAATATACCACAATTTATTCATCCATTCATCCATTGATGGACACCTTGGTTGCTTCCAGCTTTTTGCTATTGTAAACAGTGCTGCAATAAACATGGGTGTGCATATATCTGTTTGTGTGAAGGCTCTTATTTCTCTAGGGTATATTCCGAGGAGTGGGATTTCTGGGTTGTATGGTAGTTCTATTTCTAACTGTTTAAGATAACGCCATATAGATTTCCAAAGTGGTTGTACCATTTTACATTCCCACCAGCAGTGTATAAGAGTTCCAATCTCTCCGCAGCCTCTCCAACATTTATTATTTTGTGTTTTTTGGATTAATGCCAGCCTTGTTGGAGTGAGATGGAATCTCATCGTACTTTTAATTTGCATTTCTCTAATGGCTAATGATCGAGAGCATTTTCTCATGTATCTGTTAGCTGCCTGAATATCTTCTTTAGTGAAGTGCGTGTTCATATCCTTTGCTGACTTCTTGATTGGGTTGTTTGTCTTTTTGTGGTTGAGTTTTGACAGAATCATGTAGATTTTAGAGATCAGGCGCTGGTCGGAGATGTCATAGCTGAAAATTCTTTCCCAGTCTGTAGGTGGTCTTTTTACTCTTTTGGTGAAGTCTTTAGATGAGCATAGGTGTTTGATTTTTAGGAGCTCCCAGTTATCTGGTTTCTCTTCGTCATTTTTGGTAATGTTTTGTATTCTATTTATGCCTTGTATTAGGGCTCCTAATGTTGTCCATATTTTTTCTTCCATGATCTTTATCATTTTAGTCTTTATGTTTAGGTCTTTGATCCACTTGGAGTTAGTTTTTGTGCATGGTGTGAGGTATGGGTCCTGTTTGATTTTTTTGCAAATGGATATCCAGTTATGCCAGCACCATTTGTTAAAAAGACTATCTTTTCCCCAATTAACTGACACTCGGCCTTTGTCAAATATCAGCTGCTCATATGTGGATGGATTTATATCTGGGTTCTCAATTCTGTTCCATTGGTCTATGTGCCTGTTGTTGTACCAGTACCAGGCTGTTTTGACTACTGTGGCTGTATAATAGCTTCTGAAATCAGGTAGAGTGAGGCCTCCCACTTTCTTCTTCTTTTTCAGTAATGCTTTACTTATCCGAGGCTTCTTTCCCTTCCATATGAAGTTGGTGGTTTGTTTCTCCATCACATTAAAAAATGTCATTGGAATTTGGATCGGAAGTGCATTGTATGTATAGATGGCTTTTGGTAGAATAGACATTTTTACTATGTTAAGTCTTCCTATCCATGAGCAAGGTATGTTTTTCCACTTCAGTAGGTCCTTTTTAGTTTCTTGTAGTAGTACTTTGTAGTTTTCTTTGTATAGGTCTTTTACATCTTTGGTAAGATTTATTCCTAAGTATTTTATCTTCTTGGGGGCTACTGTGAATGGTATTGATTTGGTTATTTCCTCTTCGATGTTCTTTTTGTTGATGTAGAGGAATCCAAGTGATTTTTGTATGTTTATCTTATAACCTGAGACTCTGCCAAACTCTTCTATTAGTTTCAGTAGTTTTCTGGAGGATTCCTTAGGGTTTTCTGTGTATAAGATCATGTCATCTGCAAATAGAGATAATTTTACTTCCTCCTTGCCAATCCAGATGCCCTTTATTTCTTTGTCTAGCCTAATTGCTCTGGCTAGGACCTCTAGCACAGTGTGGAATAAGAGCAGTGATAAAGGGCATCTTTGTCTGGTTCCCGTTCTTAAGGGAAATGCTTTCAGGCTCTCTCCATTTAGAGTCATCCTGGCTATTGGCTTTGTATAAAAAAAAAAAAAAATTTCTTTTTATTTTTTTTATTTTTTTATACAAATGGATGCCCTTTATTATGTTGAGGAATTTTCCTTCAATTCCTATTTTGGTGAGAGTTTTTATCATAAATGGGTGTTGGACTTTGTCAAATGCCTTTTCTGTATCAATTGATAACATCATGTGGTTTTTGTTTTTTGTTTTATTTATATGGTAAAAAAAAAAATTTTTTTTTTTTTTTTTACATTAATGGTTTTTCTAATATTAATCCAGCCTTGCATACCTGGTATAAGTCCCACTTGGTCATGGTGGATTATTTTTTTGATATGTTGTTGAATTCTATTGGCTAGAATTTTGTTGAGGATTTTTGCATCTATGTTCAGGAGGGATACAGGTCTATAATTTTCTTTTTTTGTGATGTCTTTACCTGGTTTTGGTATCAGGGAAATGGTGGCTTCATAGAATGAGTTTGGTAGTATTCCGTCATTTTCTATGCTTTGAAATACCTTTAGTAGTAGTGGTGTTAACTCTTCTCTGAAAGTTTGGTAGAACTCTGCAGTAAAGCCATCCGGGCCAGGGTTTTTTTTTGTTGGGAGTTTTTTGATTACCGTTTCAATCTCTTTTTTTGTTATGGGTCTATTTAGTTGTTCTACTTCTGATTGTGTTAGTTTAGGTAGGTAGTGTTTTTCCAGGAATTCATCCATTTCTTCTAGGTTTGGACATTTGTTAGAGTACAATTTTTCGTAATAATCTGATATGATTCTTTTAATTTCAGTTGGGTCTGTTCTGATGTGGCCCATCTCGTTTCTTATTCGGGGTATTTGTTTCCTTTCTTGTGTTTCTTTAGTCAGTCTGGCCAATGCTTTATCAATTTTGTTAATTTTTTCAAAGAACCAGCTTTTAGCTTCGTTAATTCTTTCAATTGTTTTTCTGTTCTCTAATTCATTTAGTTCAGCTCTAATTTTTATTATTTGTTTTCTTCTGGTGCCTGATGGATTCTTTTGTTGCTCACTTTCTATTTGTTCAAGTGGTAGGGACAGTTCTCTGATTTTGGCTCTTTCTTCTTTTTGTATGTGTGCATTTATCGATATAAATTGGCCTCTGAGCACTGCTTTTGCTGTGTCCCAGAGGTTTTGATAGGAAGTATTTTCATTCTCGTTGCTTTCTAAGAATTTCCTTATTCCCTCCTTAATGTCTTCTATAACCCAGTCTTTTTTCAGGAGGATATTGTTCAGTTTCCAAGTATTTGATTTCTTTTCCCTGATTTTTCTGTTATTGATTTCCACTTTTATGGCCTTGTGGTCTGAGAAGATGCTTTGTAATATTTTGATGTTTTGGATTCTGCAAAGGTTTGTTTTATGACCTAATATGTGGTCTATTCTAGCGAATGTTCCATGTGCGCTAGAAAAAAAATTATATTTTGCAGCAGTTGGGTGGAGAGTTCTGTATAAGTCAATGAGGTCAAGTTGGTTGATTGTTGTAATTAGATCTTCCGTGTCTCTATTGAGCTTCTTACTGGATGTCCTGTCCTTCTCCGAAAGTGGTGTGTTGAAGTCTCCTACTATAATTGTGGAGGTATCTATCTCACTTTTGAATTCTGTTAAAATTTGATTTATGTATCTTGCAGCCCTGTCATTGGGTGCATAAATATTTAATATGGTTATGTCTTCCTGATCAATTGTCCCTTTTATCATTATGTAGTGTCCTTCTTTATCCTTTGTGGTAGATTTAACTTTAAAGTCTATTTTGTCAGAAATTAATATTGCTACTCCTGCTCTTTTTTGCTTGCTGTTTGCTTGATATATTTTTTTCCATCCTTTGAGTTTTAGTTTGTTTGTGTCTCTAAGTCTAAGGTGTGTCTCTTGTAGGCAGCATATAGGTGGATTGTGTTTCTTTATCCAGTCTGAGACTCTCTGTCTCTTTATTGGTGCATTTAGTCCATTTACATTCAGCGTAATTATAGATAAGTATGTGTTTAGTGTTGTCATTTTGATGCCTTTTTATGTGTGTTGTTGACAATTTCATTTTTCCACTTACTTTTTGTGGTGAGACGTTTTTCTTTGTAAATTGTGTGTTCCTCATTTTCATAGTATTTAACTTTATGTTTGCTGAGTCGTCACGTTTTTCTTGGTTTTTATTTTGAGTTATGGAATTGTTATACCCCTTTGTGGTTACCTTAATATTTACACCTATTTTTCTAAGTAAAAACCTAACTTTTATTGTCCTATATCTCCTTGTATCCCTGTCCATTTGGCAGTTCTATGCCACCTGTATTTAGTCCCTCTTTTTGATTATTGTGATCTTTTACATATTGACTTCAATGATTCCCCGTTTTGAGCTTTTTTTTTTTAATTAATCTTAATTTGTTTTTGTGATTTCCCTATTTGAGTTGATATCAGGATGTTCTGTTCTGTGACCTTGTGTTGTGCTGGTATCTGATATTATTGGTTTTCTGACCAAACAATTTCCTTTAGTATTTCTTGTAGGTTTGGTTTGGTTTTTGCAAATTCTCTAAGCTTGTGTTTATCTGTAAGTATCTTAATTTCGCCTTCATATTTCAGAGAGAGTTTTGCTGGATATATGATCCTTGGCTGGCAGTTTTTCTCCTTCAGTGCTCTGTATATGTCATCCCATTGCCTTCTTGCCTGCATGGTTTCTGCTGAGTAGTCTGAATTTATTGATTCTCCCTTGTAGGAGACCTTTCTTTTATCCCTGGCTGCTTTTAAAATTTTCTCTTTATCTTTGGTTTTGGCAAGTTTGATAATAATATGTCTTGGTGTTTTTCTTTTTGGATCAGTCTTAAATGGGGTTCAATGAGCATCTTGGATAGATATCCTTTCGTCTTTCATGATGTCAGGGAAGTTTTCTGTCAGCAGATCTTCAACTATTCTCTCTGTGTTTTCTGTTATCCCTCCCTGCTCTGGGACTCCAATCACATGCAAGTTATCCTTCTTGATAGAGTCCCACATGATTCTTAGGGTTTCTTCATTTTTTAAAATTCTTTTATCTGATTTTTTTTCAGCTATGTTGATGTTAACTCCCTGGTCCTCCAGATTTCCCACTCTGCATTCTAATTGCTCGAGTCTGCTCCTCTGACTTCCTATTGCATTGTCTAATTCTGTAATTTTATTGTTAATCTTTTGGATTTCTGAATGCTGTCTCTCTGTGGATTCTTGCAACTTATTAATTTTTCCACTATGTTCTTGAATAATCTTTTTGAGTTCTTCAACTGTTTTATCAGTGTGTTCCTTGGCTTTTCCTGCAGATTGTTTTATTTCATTTCTGAGGTCTTCCCTGATGTCTTGAAGCATTCTGTAAATTGGTTTTTTATATTCTGTATCCGATAATTCCAGGATTGTATCTTCATTTGGGAAAGATTTTGATTCTTTTGTTTGGGGGGTTGTAGAAGCAGTCATGGTCTGCTTCTTTATGTGGTTTGATATCGACTGCTGTCTCCGAGCCATCACTAAGATACTGTAGTGATTTATTCTATATTTGCTCATTGAGTCTTATCTTGTTTTGTTTTCTTTCAATATATGTGGATGGGCTACTAGATTGTGCTGTCTTGATTGTTGTAGCCCTTGACTTACTTATGACCTATTACCAGCTGGTTTGGGCTGTTACCAGATATATATGCCTGAGTCCATTAACTATTCTTGAGTAGAATCTGATTTTGGGTCATCAAGTGTGTGATGCACCCTGTCACCTATCCACCTTGAGAAGTAGTGGTGATAGTTGTTTGCACCAGTTTCTAGTAGCAGCTGGGGTTCACACTCCAGGGGGGGCAGGATGCTGACAGGCTTCCCCCAAGTGTCAGTGAAGTAAGTGTGTCTCTATTCCTAAAGCACCTTGGTGGGTGGGGTCTGCTGCTGTACCTTAGGCCCCCAATGCAAGTACCTCTACAGATTGGTAGGTGTCACCCTCCTTAGACCCCTAAGGCAGGAGGCTAGGTGTTCTGGGGGGAGCTTCAGCCCTCAGTTCCCTGTTGTGGGTCAGTGAGGGCTCTGTTGAATACGCAGAGATATCAGACCTGGGAAACTTTCTTTCCAGTAAATCTGCTAAAAAGAAAATGCAGTCAGATCCCTATCAGAAATGCCTTTGCATTATAATAGCCACCTTGTTCCCTGTAAGGATGAAAGCCCAAGACTCTGGATCACATATGCTTGGCTGGAGCTGGTTCTGGGTTTTTAGTCCAATTAGGGAAGGATTTTTGGTCCCTGGGTTTTTTGTGGTTGCTTCTCTCAGGCCAGAAGAATGGATTAGGAAAAGACCAAAAAAAAAAAAGGAAAAGGAAAACCGAGGAGCAGTTCTCCTTCTGGCTCAGGAAATGCCAATGTTAATGAAGCCTCCTGGGAAGGGGAGGGGAGGGTTCAGAAAAACAAGAGAGAGTAGCACCCCGGAATATAGACAAAGTTACTTATCTTGCTTGGGATGAATGTTTTATCTGAGATTCCCGAGGGGTGCATCGCCTGTGTGCTCTGGCTAGGTAGAGATTGCCCCCCAGGGTCAGGCCTGCATCCCGTGCTTGTGCTGTCTCAGAAGCCGGTCAGCTCCTCTGCTGCCAGTCCAAAGCCCAGCGTCAAGGTTCCCCAGCTGGGACGCTGCACTCCCGGCTCCAAAAACAGTCGCTGCCTCCCGGGGACTTCTCCTCCAGCCAGCCACTTCGCTGCGCCACCTGCGCGGACTGACTGGGCCCCCTCCCAGGGTCAGTTCAGGGGGTAGGGCTGCACCCCGTGTTTGCTCCATCACAGGATGTCTTGCTCAGCTCCCCTGCGCCCAGTCCAAAGCCCCGCACCAAGGTTCCCCAGCTGGGATGCTGCACTCCCAGCTCCAAAAACACTCGCTGCCTCCCGGTGACTTCTCCTCCCGCCAGCCGCTTTGCCAGGCCGCCCATGCAGACCGGCTGGGCCCCCGCCAGGTCAGTTCAGAGAGCTGGGGCTGCACCCCTTGTTTGCACCATCACAGGATGTGGTGCTCAGATCTCCTGCACCCAGTCCAAACCCCGGTGCCAAGGTTCCCCACCTGGGACGCTGCACTCCCGGCTCCAAAACCAGTCGCTGCCTCCCGGGGACTTCTCCTCCGGCCAGCCGTGTAGCAGCGCCACCGGAGCGGATGGGCTGGGCCCCCTCCCAGGGTCAGTTCAGGGGGTTGGGCTATGCCCCATGTTTGCACCATCACAGGATGTCATGCTCAGCTCTCCTGTGCCCAGTCCAAAGCCTGGCGCCAAGGTTACCTGACTGGGACGCTGGCTCCAGGCTCTGAAAACAGTCGCTGCTTCCCTGTATTTGTTCATTCTCAGTCTCTGTCACTCAGGTCAACTCTTTAAATCTGTGTTTGTGGGTCAGGGTTCGTAGATTGTCATGTATGTGATCGATTCACTTGTTTTTCTGAGTCTTTGTTGCAAGAGGGATCCGAGGTAGCATCTACCTAGTCAGCCATCTTGGCCCCCTCCCTTCTTTGTTGTATTTTATGGCTGTCTGTTTTATCTGAGATTAGTATTGCCACTCCTACTCTTTTTTGTTTGCTGCTTACTTGATATATTTTTTTCCAACCTTTGGTTTTTAATACATTTACGTCTTGGTGTCTAAACTCTATCTCTTGTAGACAGCATATTGATGGGTTCTGTTTTTATATTCATTCTGTCACTATCTGTCTCTTTATGACTGCATTTAAGCCATTTACATTCAGTGTGATTTTATTGTTGTCATTTTGTACTGCTTTTTTTTTTTTTTTTTTTTAGTGGTGCTGAGGTTTTCTTTGTTCCTGTGCTGAGTTCCTTTGGTTTGTGGAATTTCTTTTCATTTCTTTTGTTATTGTAGATTTTGTGTTTACTGAGACTTTATGTTTTTCTTCTTTATTTTGATAAGTAGGTGTGTTAACTTTCTTTGTGGTTACCTTGAAATTTACCCTTATCTTCCTAAGTTTAAACCAGTCTTTTATTGCTTGATATGGCCTTGACTTCCTCTCCATTTGAAAGCTCTATATCTACACAGTGTATTCCACCTTTTATTGTGCTGACATTGTCATCATTTACAGACTGACATCCCTAGTTCCATGTTTTGAATCTTTTAGTTTTATTTTACCCTTGAGAGTTCATTACCTAGGTCGATATTTGGCTGATATTGCCATGTGTCCTAGATTCAGGTTGTTGTCCGATGTTGGTGGTTCTCTAACTGAAGGATTCCCTTTATTAATTCTTTAAAGTTTGGGTTGGTTTTTACAAATTCCCTTAATTTCTGTTTATCTGGATATGTCCTGATTTCAACATCATATTTGAGAAAGAGTTTTGTAGGATATATTATTCTTGATTGGCAATTTTTTTTCATGCAAAGTTTTATATATATCATCCTATTGCCTTCTTGCCTGTGTGGTTTCTGCCAAGTAATCAGAGCTTAGTCTTGTTTGCCTTTTGTATGTGATTTTTTTTTCCTGAGCTGTTCTCAAGATTCTTTCTTTGTCTTTGGTTTTAACAAGTGTGATTATGATATGTCTTGGTGTTTTTTTTGTGGGGGGGCTATCCTACATGGATGTGATGGTTAAAATTGTGTGTCAGCTTGGCTGGGCCAAGATTCTCAGTGTTTTGGTAGTCACATAATGTTGTGATCACTTCCCTGTTGAGATTTGATATGTGATCTGCTGTGAGTAGCCAATCAGCTAAAAGGGTATTTCCTTGGGCATGTGGCCTGCCTCCACATATAAGTGAATGTCCTGGCTTTTGCCTGTTCTGGATCCTGCAGATGCCTTGTGTTCATATGACCTCCAGTTCTTGGGACTTGTGCTAACAGCTTTACCTGCACTCTTGCCTGCCAATCTTGGGATTCACCGATCTTCACAGCCTGTGAGCAAGAGCCCTGCAGCAACGTGAATCAGGAGAAGCCCTGCGGCCTTGCCTGCTGATTGTGGAAAAGCCAGCCCCTGCAACTATGGGAATCAGGAGAAGCCTCTATCCTGATTCATGGACTTGAAATGTTCCAGCCTCTACAACCTCATGAACCATTTCCTTGATATAAGTCTCTCAGTATAAATATTTATCTGTGCTTTACTGGTTTTTCTTCTCTAAAGAACACAGCCTAAGACAATGGGTTTCCTTGAGCTTCTTGGATGGTCAGGTTTTCATCTTTCATGATATTAGGGAAGTTTTCTATTATCAAATCTTCAATGATCCTCTCTATTTTCCATTTTGTCCCCCGGTTCTGGAATTCTGATCACACATAGATTTTTGCTCTTGATTGTACTCCACATGATTCTTAGGTCTTCTTCATTTTTCTTCACTCTTTTCTCTGATTTTTCCTCAAACTAAGTTGCATCCATGGGTCTGTCTTCAATTTCTCTGATTCTGTCTTCCATTGCTCCAAAATTGTTCCTAAAACCTTCTAATGTGTTGTCCATTTCTGAAATTTTGTTGTTTATCTTTTGGATTTCTAATTGCTGTTTTTGTATAATTTTAATTGCTTATTTATTTTGACATTTTGTTCTTGTATTATTTTCTTGAATTCTTCCATTGCTTTGTCTGTGTTTTTCTTGCTTTTGTGTGTTTTTTCTTGATCTCTTTCCTAATCTGTTGGAGAGCCCTGAATATTAGGCTTTTGAATTCCCTATCAGGTAGTTCCATTGCCTTTTCTTCTGTTAGAAGGTAAACTGATGCTTTATTCTGATCACTTACTGGAGCCATCTTGTCCTGTATTTTTAATGTTTTGATATTGTCTGCTGTCTTCCAGACATTCAGGTATTATTTTCTTTACTTATTTATTGTAGGTTTGCATCTTTCCTGATTTTTTGTTTTGTTTTGATTATGTCTGGGCAGGTAAGCCGAGTGTGCGTTGTTGCTTGCTTGACCATGGCCACAATAGTTCTAACCACCTAGTCCAAAAGTGCAGGGCCAATCACTCAGCTATGGTGCAGCAAGGCAGGTCCAGCATGGGGGGAAGGGGTGGAGATGCGTCAGTTGTCTGCAGCATGAGCAGACCAGGGACAGGTGGACGGCAGGTGGCATGAGGGTCCACAGCTAGCAGATGAGGAACTGAGGCCTGGGCTGGGTCCCCTCAAGGATCAGGGTGGCAGCAGAAAGGGTCCAGAGCTGTCAGAGGAGCAGCTGAGGTCCAAACTGGGTCCCCTCAAGGCAGCAGGGCAGAGGAGAGAGGTAGGAGGGAGGGTGAAGGCAGGTGCAGAGGCAGAGGGGGCTAGATGGAAGAGGGCAATAGAGAGGGTTGGTACAGTCGTTCCCGGAAGTTAGGAATGCAGGGATATGGCAGTTATAGCCACTGTTCACCAAAGAGGCAGGGGTTGTGGGAGCATGCTCCTATTGTTGCTGGGCGGGAAAGTCTGGGCTCCTTCTTGAGATGCGGCCAGCAAACTTGATCTTACTTACCCTGGGTGTATCTGCATCATACCTCTATCTCTTATTGGGCATTCCATGGAGGTGCCTTTCAGTATGCGGTGTTATTGGTTTTATTCAAAGATGGCCTCATTGAGTCATGCCATTTGGCTGGGAATCTCCACTCCATAGCTCTATTCCTTCCCCATTTTCTATTAGCTTCTTCTTCTACTCAGTGACTTCCGATGTAATACTTTATCCCTTCATGTAAGGCTCAGGGTTCCAGGATTGACTTCTGTATCTGTTTTACTTGGTTTTTTGGGTCTTTGCTGCAGCAGGATGGCTTAGTGTGTCTGACTAGTCTGTGATCTTGGCTCCACCCCACCCAAAACTCTAGGTTTTGAATTTCAAATTCTTGTTCTAAAAGTGTACTTTCTTTTAATATGAAGATTCTACTACAGACTTATGTTCTATGGCTTAGAGTTTTTCTCAAGTGACAGCAGGTGAGTCCTAAACCCACTTCCATTGAGTCAATTCCAACTCATAGCAACCCTATAAGACACAGTAGAACTGCCCTATAGAGTTTCCAAGGAGTGGCTGGTGGATTCAAATTGCCAACCTTTTGGTTAGCAGCAGAACTCTTAACGACTGTGACACCAGGGCTTCAGAAGGTGGGTAATAGGTTTTAATAAGGCAATATGACTCAATTTTCCTTGTAAATAATGGGCCACATTTCTAAAATGGTTGGCAAAGTTAAAGGAATAGCCAGGGGCCAGAGAACAGCTTTTCCATGTGTAAAGCTAACTGACCTGAGGAGGTATATTTGTTCATTAATTCAATAAACATTTATTTGGAACCTGTGATGGTTAATGTTATGTCTCAACTTGAATAGGTTATGATTCTTAGTGGTTTGGCAGACATTGGACTGAGTGCTCTTCCATAGGTAATATAATGTAATCATCTGCAAGATGTGATCTGATGTGATCAGCCAATCAGTTATAAGGGGAGTTTCCTCAGAGGTGTGCCCTGAATCCAATATATATGGACTTTCTGGCAAAGCTCACTGTTTGCTCTCAATCCTGCATCTGATTGCTCATCATCTGATCTCTGATTCTTGGGTCATGAGGCAGCAGCCACCACCTGACCTGCAGATTTTAGGATTCACTATCTCCTGCAGCCCCATCAGCCAGAAGCCTGCCATTTGACCTGCCTATTTGGGGGTTCACCAGTTCCTGCAGCCACATGAGTCAGGAGAAGCCTCCAGCCTAACATCTGACCCACGGATTAGGGACTTACCAGCCTCCACAACTCCATGAGGCATTTCCTACTGGTTTTGCTTTTCTAGAGAATCCAGCTTAAGACAGTGCCTATTCCTATTCTCTATAAGATTCTGTACTAGACGCTGAGGTTAGAGTGATAAATAATGAACTGCCCCGTTCTCATTTAGAGAGCAATGGTGGTTCTCACTTCACATGCAGGAGAGCCTGGTTTTGACTCCCATCCAACGCACCTCAAGCGCAGCCACCGCCAGCCTGTCAGTGGAGGCTTGTGTGTTGCTGTGATGCTGAATAGGTTTTAGTGGAGCTTCCAGGCTAAGACAGACTAGGAAGAATGGCTTGGTGATTTAATTCTGAAAATCAGCCAATGAAAACTGTATAGATCACAACAGTCTGATCCCATTGTGCTTGGGGTTGATAGAAGCTAACGACAACCCTCATTTACCTCAGGCACTAGGAAATTCTGCTGAGCACCCCAAAAGATACTCATAGCAAAGGTTTTGTACATATGTATCAAATATATGCAAAGACATGTGAATCTCACCTTTCGCCCCTTTGGATTTTGCCTCTGCTAGTGCTGTCTTCTGACTTAGGCTCCCAGTGAGTGAAAATCTCAGCCTTTGTGGTGTGATGTTTTACATGATACCGTCTCTTTCCTCACCTATCTCTGAGGGTAGAGAAGTCAGCATGGTTGTTTGGTGTAGCCGTCGGGTACAGTAACATGGCCACACATCCCATCAACACACATCCTGCTGTGCAGCAGTTCTCCCACACTAGGTCACCTTGAGGATGAACCTGTAAGATATGGCTTCAGAAATTTCTCTCCATTGTCAGGTGCTCTCACATGATCCAGAGCCTTCAAGGATGTATCATCATCAGAATTTCTCCCTGCCCTCCTTTTAAAAATGTCCCTGCCTTACAGGGTATCACATTCTCTGTGTATACATTTGTCAGTGGGTCCCAAGGCAAATATTTCAGTGTCTAAAACAGTGCCTGGCATATGGTAGATGCTCAGTGGATATTGTTGAATGAATGACAACTCCTCCATGATGAGGAATGAAGTGAAAGAGGTACCCAAAGACACTACGTCTAGTTGACACATGCAGATTAATACCAGTCTCCTTGAGACAATGCACCCAATATTTCTGTAACCTAAGGGATGACCCTAATGGTGGATGTGACAAGGTACTGGAGGATGGTGAATAAAAAAAGCCCTGAAAATCCCCTGCACAGCTGCCTTCCATTCTGCTTGTGGATAATGCCCATAGTCATAATGCCAAAAGAAATAAAATATGCAGACTACCATTCATCAATCTGTTGCAAATTCCATTGAGAAGAGAAATTCAAAATGTGGCAAAATTGTACAGTTTTTGTCAATACACAAATGGAGTCTCTGTCCTATTAGCCCTTGGCTGCATTCCTATTTATTCCTTTTTACCATGACCACCAAGAAAAACCTATGGATATGAAACAGTGAAATCTGACAAAATCAAAGTGGATATACAGGAAAAGAGGTTAATTGGCTAGGTTAATAAGTCCATGTGCTGTATCCAGGACAGCCTACTCCTGTGCACTTAAGAGCTTCATTGATGAGCATCCCATTTGGAACTTTTGCCACCCAAATCCTCAGAAAATGTTGGCTACCAGAAATAGGTACTTTGACAGAGTCTGAGAGACACAGAACATGTGCCTGCTACACAGGGCACATGCCTGTTAATCACTGGGCCTCTTGATTCCAAAGGACTGGACTACATTACCTTTGAACCCTATTTCAACCCCAGATACTCAAATTTCCCTGTTCTCTAACCTTCTCCGCTATCAAAATCTGCAATTATTGAGACTGTCCTTAATCTCAACTCTTTGTATCCTGGTTGATGTTTGTGGTAGACAGAATAATGCACATCCCCCCACCAGAAATGTTCACATTCTAATCTCCAGAACCTGTGGTATGTTTTATCACATGGCCAGAGGGAATTAACATTGCTAATCTGTTGACCTTAAAATAAGTAGATTATCCAGGATTATCTGTGTGAAGCCCAATGTAATCATAAAAAATAAAAAACAGTTGCCAACGGATCAATTCTGACTCATGGCAACCCCATGTGTGTCAGAGTAGAACTGCACTCTGCAGGGTTTTCAATGGATGATTTTTTCAGAAGTAGATTGCTAGGCTTTTCTTCCAACGCACTTCTGAGGGGACTCAAACCATCACATTTTCTGTTAGCAGCTGAGCATAATAAAGGTTTATACCTCCCAGGGACTCCTACAAGAACATACCACCTCTCAAAACCCCAGATCTTTGACATTCAAAACATAGTCAGGAACTAGAAAGAAGAAGAAAAGAGTCTGATGGACAAAAGATATATAATATAATTGTGAACACTGAAACTCAAGTACCTTACGTGTATGAGGGCCTCACACATCTTTATTCAGTGACTATTTTCCCATATTTTATACACCATTCTAAATCATTCACTTATCTTCTATCCTGGCCCACAGCTGATTAGAAACAACAAATTTTAAGAAAGACTGCAAAGGATAGGGAAATCTACAGCAAAAAGTAAGCAGTACGGCAGTCTGGAAGCAAAGGAAGAAACAGAAAGACAAAAGCAAATTTTGGGACTCAGAAAGCCAAGTAAAGTGGGGCCAATTGTGTTACAGGCAGGCAGCCTGCACCAGTCAATAACACTAAAACCATGCCTGTCATGTATACCAAACATCGACTGGTGCACCTAATGATGATTCTAAATCTCCTAACAAAAATATAAAATATGTTCTAAATGTTGTATTTAGGAAAGCAAGAAAGTATGCAACTTCTTTTAGTGAGATTTCCTCAGAAATTGTTAAAATCTTTTAAGTTTTGATGCTTTCTGGAGCAAAATGTTTCAGTATTCCATATACTCAGCCTTCATGAGTCACAGGTAGCTAAGTGTCATGGGCAGTGGGTCAATACAAATGGAAGAGGAAGATTCATTTCAGCACTAAAACATATTAAGTATGACTACTGCATCAAAAGTCAAGCAACAGGAAAGAATATCCAGAGCATCAGTGTCTGCTATAAGAAAAATCACAGTTCAGAGAAAAAGATTTAAGCAATCATCCTGGACTGGAAGCTTGTTCACAAATGTCATGTTGAAATTATAACTTTATTACTAGAAAAGGGTTTAAGTTCATCACTAATGCCTGATATTTTAGAAGTTTCTTGCTCTGTTTTTACTAATCACACTCAGGGTAGCTCTGTTTTTCATTGTCCCATTTATGATTAGAATGCTGAACTTTACTGAAAAAGTTCCTGGGCAAAGCTCTAAGAATTTTATTTTCTAGATAATCCTTAGCAAGTCCATTAACAGAGGTCTGTCTTCAGGTCTTTCCCTTTATATAAATCTAAGTCATTGTGCCAGCCTACCTCTCATGAAGAACAAATAAAGTCATAAATAACATTAGTGCATTCTGGAAAGATAAATTGTTGTGGAATCCCATCGTGGAAGAATTCACCTCTCTGTGCTTTAAAATAGGGAAACCCTGGTGGCATTGTGGTTAAGCACTATGGCTGCTAACCAAAAGGTCAGCAGTTCGAATCCACCAGGTGCTCCTTGGAAACCCTATGGGGCAGTTCTACTCTGTCCTATAGGGTCACTATGAGTCGGAATCCACTCGACAGCAACGAGTTATGCTTTAAAATGTATTAGGAATCTGCACTTATCTTGGCGATCTGTCTTCTGCTGAAGACTACACAAACTCTCATATGCACTAAGTGTACTTTCCACATATTCTGCTTGTGCTTGAGAAATAAATTAAAACCTATTGACAGAATCAGAATGCATTTATAGCAATCACTACCCTTCTTCATCCCTATACCTACCCTTCTTCATCCCTATACACAGAGGAAGAATGAGAAGACCCTCTAATCATTATTTTCCTTACTTTTGTCACTGTTAAGAACCAGTGAACAAATAATAATAGCTATTAGCTATCAAGGAGTCTCTGGGTGCTGCAAACTGTTAACACTGTTAACAGTCAAACTGTTAGATCGGTTGCTAATCAAAATGTTGGAGGTTTGAGTCCACTCAGAGGCACCTTGGAAGAAAAGCCCCAGGATCTACTTCTGAAAAAAAAAAAAAAAATAGCCATGGAAAACCCTGTGGAACGTGGTTCTACTCTGACACACATGGGGGACACACATGGGGTTGTCATGAGTCAGAATACGTATAGACTACTTACCCTGTTCCAGGCATTTTACAAAAATCATCTCATTTAATTCTCTCAACATTTCCATTCTGTAGATATGACCATCCCTATTTTACAGCTGAGGAAACCATGCCTTGGGAAGTTAAGTAGCTTGCTTAAGTTTACACAGGTGGAAATTGGGGCAATCAAGCAATGAGATGTCAGAGACCACCCTCTTAACTGCTACAATATTGGTGCACCTAAACATTTGGAAGCTGGACTATAGAGTGTGTTATCATTTATAAACACAGACAATGAGCAATGATTTGAATATTCATCTCCATCTTTCTTAGAGTATTTACGTGCTCTGAGATGCTGTCATCCATAATCACTTTTAAGAGAAGACAATTTGCTAAAAGAAGAGAAAAGATGCTCAAACAAAAGTGTGTAATAAGAAAAATATACTAATTAATCATCCTCAAGCTCCTTCTGTCCTCAAAACTGACCTGATTAAAAAAAAAATGGTGATGGGGGAGGAAGGAACCTTCCATATTCCTTTGAAACCTGTGCTATCTCATTGTTTTCCCTTGTAAAATTCACCCAAGGCATTGTGTCACCTCAGTTAATAACTATTAGGGTGTGCACCGTGCCCCATGCCCAGGTGAATGAGCTGAAAGACTTGTTGGAAAGCACATGAGCTGATCATTTTCTTGTCAAAATAGAAACCAATACCGTTTTGAGTCCTAATGAAATGGAAAAGTTTTTATTTTTAGAGAAAACATATGGTAAATGAAATAAAACCAACCCCAGGAATTAGAAGTCCAAAATTCTGGCTAGAGTTCCATCCCTCAAAAGCCATCTCATGTTGAGAAAAAAATGTATCACCGTCTTCTTGAGACTCAGTGCCCTCCTCTTCAAAATGGGAATGCTAATAATCCCCTGACCACCCCTCGCTTTTGTTGAAAGGATCAAATCAAAAGTGATCCACACCTATAAACACTATATAATGCAAGGTAGTGTTATGATAATGATGTATAAAAAATGCGTAAGAAATAAAAAGTGGGAGGAAAGTATGCTGAGAGAGTCATAAGTAATTACATGAGTATTTCCTGGGAAACTGAAATATTATATTAATAACCATAAGCTACCACTCCATAGAATTAAGCCTACTGCCTTAGCTTTCATGTCACACATTTAGAAAGAGACTGCAAAGTCTCCTAAGTCTTCTGTGCTATTAATTAAATGTCCTCGAGTTCCCTCAATTATGGCAAACTTGATAAGGTTCCCAAGCCTTTTATCATCTTTGTGTCCTTATTCTGTTTTGTCAATGACCCTCTTAAATTGATAATATTAACACATATTCCTGATATGGTTGGTTTAGCATAGGTATTATTGCCAATCTTAGTCCGGATTACACACTTTCATAAAATGCAAAATTTCACTGCTTTCCATTGGGGGTGAACTGAATGTCCCAGGTATTCAGTGTTTGACTAACAATACTTGCAAAATTGTTCAAAAAAAAACCTTTATTGAGGATACTACTTTTAACATCCTGAAATATTATCTTGTGATTTCTACTCATCTTTCCAGTCTGGTAAAATCACTTTGAACGATGATTCTCATCCATCGTTTTATCTATTTCTCCCAGGTTTTGTCATCCACAAATTTGATAAGCAACTCTACTTTCTATGTCTTTATACAAGTCATGAATTTATTAAAAAAAAAATTTTTTTTTCAAGACAAATTTAATACAAAGCCCTGTTGAGAAGTTTCTAAACACCACCTTCCAGGTGAATAACTCACTCATTAGATCAAGTTCTTTGAGAATGGATATCAACTAGCTATGAATCTCCCTCCTTAAATTAATGCTGTATTTCTAGAATTGTGTGGGCCATTCACATGTCTTACAGCCTTTCCCATTTTGATAATTCAGTCACCATTTTCCCGTGTTGATCTTTTGGAATATTTTTCTTTTTTCAATGATTTCAAAATAATTAATATAAAAAAAAACACAAAAAAATAAAATCGACTGATATATACACTAGTCCTTTTGATGAACTCAAACAATATCCTTTGTCAAAAACTCAAGATTTACTTTTGAAAGTGGCCAGACTCCTTAATTATCTTTCATCTAACTCACATTTTAATTACCTATAAATATTTTTGTTCTCTTTTCCCCAGTCCTAGCACCATTCTCACTGAGACGGAAAACAAAATCAAAATAGATTTGAATGTTTTCTGCCCCCGCTCTTTCATCTGTTAGCATCACACATAAGCAAAAAACAGAGGACTCTTGATCATTTATTTTATTATTATCATAACTCTAAAAGCACCTCTTTTTTGTCTTTCACAGTGTCCATAAATTTTTGTTTGTTTTTTCTGTGATTTGTGATAGTCTGTCATATTTTTCTTTCCTCCACATGTTTGTGCTTCTTTAAAATCTAAACTCACAAAGCTCCTAAGCACCAGTAATTTCCATCATTGGACTTTAATCTCCCTTATTATATATTTGGTAATATTTAAATTTTATGTATTACTTTTAAATAAATAAATAAATAAAAATTTAGAATGGCAACAACTCTTCTCCTGTATCCAATTAATCATCAAGTGCTGGGAATCCTAGGTCTGAAATGTCACTCAAACCTACCTTTTCCCTACTGCTACCCTCACTCAAAGCTATGTTCAGTACTCCCGCAGATATTAACAGGTCAACTAAAGGGGGCTTTCAATTGAACTTTTCATCTTTATTTCACCACTTCACAATTCTTCTCCTAAAAAGCTACCTCTTCTAAAACCCCAACTGGATCATGTCGTTGTCTTGATCAAACACCTTCAGTGGCTTCCCATTATTTCCCAACTAAAGTAGAAACCAGCCACTCATCTATCAGTTTATTGTGCAGTGGTTTTTCCATGTTGCTGTGATGATGGAAGCTATACCAACAGGATTTCAAATACCGGCAGGGTCACCCATGGTGGACAGGTTTCAGTGGAGCTTCCAGACTAAGATAGACTAGGGAGAAGGATCTAGCAATCTATTTCTTAAAAAAATTGGCCAGTGAAAACCTTAAGTATAGCAGCAGACCATTGTCTGATATAGTGCCAGAAGATGAGCCCATCAGGTTGGGAGGCAATCAGAATACAACTGGTGAAGAGCCACTGCATCAAAGTAAGGTCGACCTTAATGACATGGGTGGAGTCAAGCTTTCAGGACCTTCATTTGCTGATGTGGCACGACTCAAAATGAGAAGAAAGACCCGCAAACATCCATTAATAATCAGAATGCGGAATGTATGAAGCATGAATGTAGGAAAACGGCAAGTCGTCAAAAATGAAATGGAATGCATGAAAATCGATATCCTAGGCTGAAATGGACTAGTATGGGACATTTTGAATCAGACAATCATACAGCCAGGAATGGGAAATTGAAGAGAAATGGAGTTGCATTCACCATCAAAAAGAATATTGCAAGATTTAGCCTGAAATATAACTCTGTCAGTAATCAAATAATATCCATATGCCTACAAGGAAGACCAGTTAATATGACTGTTATTCAAATTTGTGTACCAGCCACTCAGGCCAAAGATGAGGAAATTGGAGATTTTTACCAACTTCTGCAGTCTGAAGCTGATCAAACACGCAATCAAGATGCATTGACAATTACTGGTGATTGGGAAGCAAAAGTTGGAAACCAGAAGGATCAGTAGTTGGAAAATATGGTGATAGAAATGACACCAGAGATCGCATGATAGAATTTTGCAAGACTAACAACTCATTGCAAATACTTTAAAAAAAAAAAATCGCAACTATACATGTGGACCTCACCAGGTAGAAAACTCAGGATCAAATTATCTACATCTGTGGAAAGAGATGAGGGAGAAGCTCAATATCCTCAGTCAGAACAAGGCCGGGGCCACTCCAGAACAGACCATCAATTGCTCATATGCAAGCTGAAGCTGAAGAAAAATAAAACAAGTCCATGAAAGCCAGAGTACAACCTTGAGTATATCCCACCTGAATTAGAGACTATCTCTCGACAGCACTGGGTTCAAGATCAGACTTGACACATTGAACACTAAGTACTGAAGACCAGATGATGTGTGGGATGACATCAAGAACATCATACATAAAGAAAGCAAAAGGTTATCAAAAGACAGGAAAGAAAGAGAAGACCAAAATGGATATCAGAAGAGACTCTAGAGCATGCTCTTGAATGTAAAGTAGCTAAAACAAACTGAAGAAATGAAGACATAAAGAGCTGAACAGAAGATTCCAAAGGGCAGCTGGGGAGGCAAATTAAAGTATTAAAACGAAATGTGTAAAGACTTGCAGTTAGAAAACCAAAAGGAAAGAACACACTGGACATTTCTCAGTCTGAAAGAACTGAAGAAAAAATGCAAGCCTTCAGTTGCAATACCAAAGGATTCTTTGGGCAAGATATTGAAAGAAGCAAGAAGCATCAAGGGAAGATGGAAGGAATATGCAGGCTCACTGCACCAAAAAGAATCAGTCAATGTCCAACCATTTTAAGAGGTAGCATATGATCAAGGACTGATGGTACTGAGGAAGAATCCAAGCTGCACTGAAGGCATTAGCAAAAAACAGGGCTCTGGGAATTGCCAGGATACCAATTGAGATATTTCAACAAAAGGATGCAATGCTGGAAGAGCTCACTTGTCTATGCCAAGAAATTTGGAAGGCAGCTACCTGGCCAACCAACTGGAAAAGATCCATATTTGTGCCCATTCCAAAGAAAGGTGATCCAGCAGAATGTGGAAATTATCAAACAATGTTATTAATAGCTCACTTAAGTAAAGTTTTGCTGAAGATAATTCAAAATCGCTTGCAGCAGTACATCGACAGGGAACTGCCAGAAATGCAAGCCAGATTCAGAAGAGGGCACAGAACGAGGGATATCATTACCGATGTCAGGTGAATCTTGGCTGAAAGCAGAGAATATCAGAAAGATGTTTCCCTGTGTTTTATTGACTATGCAAAGGTATCTGACTACGTGGATCATAACAAATTATGAAGAATGGGAACACTGTGAAGAATGGGAATTCCTGAACACTTAATTGTACTCATGTGGAACCTGTCCATAGACCAAGAGGCAGTTGTTTGAACAGAACAAGGGAATACTGTGTGGTTTAAAATCAGGAAAGGTGTATGTCAGGGTTGTATCCTTTCACCATACTTATTCAGTCTGTATGCTGAGCAAATAATCCAAGAAGCCAGACTCTATGAAGAAGAACGGGGCATCAGGATTGGAAGAAGACTCATTAGCAACCTGTATATGCAGATGACACAAACTTGCTTGTTGAAAGTGAAGAGGACTTAAAGCACTCACTGATGAAGATCAGTATGGATTACACCTCAACATAAAGAAAACAAAAATCCTCACAACTGAACCAATAAGCAACATCATGATAAACAGAGAAAAGACTGAAGTTGTCAAGGATTTCATTTTACTTGGATTCACAATCAACACCCATGGAAGCAGCAGTCAAGATATGAAGCAATGTATTGCATTGGGCAAATCTGCTGCAAAAGACTTCTTTAAAGTGTTGAAAAGCAAAGATGCCACTTGAGGACTAAGGTGTGCCTCACCCAAGCCATGGTATTTTCAATCACCTCATATGCATGTGAAAACTGAACAATGAATAAGAAAGGCCAAAGAAAAATTGATGCTTTTGAATTACAGTGTTGGCAAAGAATACTGAATGTACCATGAACTGCCAGTAGGAAAAAAAAAAAAAATTGTCTTGGAAGAAGTTCCACCAGAAAGCTCCTTGGAAGTGAAGACAGCAAGACATCATCTCATGACTTTTGGACAAGTTATGAGGAGGGATCAGTCACTGGAGAAGGACATCATGCTTCGTAAAGCACAGGGTCAGCAAAAAAGAGGAAGGCCCTCAATGAGGTGGGCTGACACAGTGGCTGTGACAATGGGCTCAAACACGGCAATGATCAGGACCAGCAGTGTTTCATTCTGTTATACACAGGGTCACTATGAGTCAGAACTGACTCACTGGCACCTAACAACAACAAGAACAAAGAACTTCTTTTCCAGACTTTTCATCTCCTTCCATCTCCCTCCATTAAACTTTGTTCTAGCCATACTAAACCTCCCCTTTGGACATAAGCTTCTATTCCTCTACGTGGAATTCCTTCCCCCCTCCCCGTCTGTCTAAAGCTAAAGCCTACTTATGCAGACCATATCCACCATTTTATGAAGGCTTCATTCATGCCGCTCATTAGAATTAATTGTTCCTTCTTTTTACTCCAAGGGTAACATCTGCCTCCAGTAATGAAGTTGTCTTGCTGTCTAGGATAGCTACTTACAGAGCATAAAAAAAAAAAAATTTTTTTTTTTCTACATCCCTCAAATTATGAGCTTTTTGAAGATAGAGGCTATTTTTATCCACTTTTGCATTCTTTCCGCACATCATTGCTGTTGTTAGTTGCCACTGAGTCAGCTCCAACTCACGGTAACTCCATGTGCAGCAAACTAAACCTTGCTGCGTCCAGCACCATCTCCACGATTATTGATACGTTTGAGCCCAGTGTCATGGCTATTGCGTCAATCCATCTCGTTGAAGATCTACCTCATTTTCACTGATCCTCCGCCATACATGATATCCTTTTCTATCAATATGTGATTTCCACATATAATGTGTGGCGTGTACTGGTTAAGTAAATGCTTATTCTGATGTATTTGATAGATCTGATGTATTTGTATCATCAATGACATTAGTATCTGATACTAACTTAGTATTATATCCTTTTTCGAATGCTTTCATTTTCAAGCTTTAAACAAAAGTATTACTATTAAAAAGGCTTAAGCTTGTGTAGTGGTTAATTTTATGTGTCAGTTTGTCCAAGTTATTAACATTTATGATCAGTTGACTCTAAGTAAAGGAGATTACCCTCAATAATGTGGGTGGGACTTATTCAATTAGTTGAAGGCCTTAGGAGCAAAAAATTGAGGTTTACAAGAAAAGAATTCTTCCTCAAGTCTGTAACGTAGAAATCCTGCCTGAGTTTCTAGCCCACCGGGCCTATGGATTTTGGATTTGCTGACTCCCACGATCAAGTCTTCCAGTCCCCTGAGATAAACCTCTCCCTGTCTCTCTGTATCTTTCTGTTTATGTGTATGTAATGTGTCTAACAAAAAAAAATAAAATGTGTCTATTATATGTATATTCACTTTTGCATATGCTATTGGTTTTTGTATCTTTAGAGAACCCTGACTAATACAGCACACTTTTGTGCTTTATTTTTAACTAAAGGGAAGATGGAGCAGAACAGAATTTTGTTAAGAAATTTGGCTCTTTAAACTGATATATTTAATATTAACAATAATAGCTGTCTTTTACTTAGTATCTATTATACTCCATTAGCTAGAAAAAGAGATCGTGTATTGTAGAGGGTCACTAAAAACAACGAAGACCCTCAATGAGGTGGATTGACAATAGGCACAAACATACAAAAGATGATGAAGATGGCACAAGGCCAAGCAATGTTTTGTTCTATTATCTCTGGGGTCACCACGAGTCAGAGCTGACTTGACGGCAACTAACAACTACACGCCAGGCATGGATTTAGCACTATGCATTCATTCTGTTATTTCATCTTCTAAAGAAATCCCTACAATAAATACTATTTTATCTCAATTTCGCATATAAGGAAACTGAGTCTCAGAGAAGTCATTAGAAGTCATTAGCCCCAAGTCATACATGGAACTGCCAGGCATTAAAACCAAGTTTGTCTGCTACTAGAGCCTGTGCTCTCTGAACTCCATCCCACTGTGGCCTCACTGACTACTTTTGAGGAAGAATAACGATGACTAGGCAAGGACTCAGAGCCCTGGTGGTGCAGCAGTTAAGAGTTCAGCTGCTAACCAAAAAGGTTGGTGGTTCAAATCCACCAGCCACTCCTTGGAGGACCCTATGGAGCAGTTCTACTCTGTCCTATAAGGTCGCTATGAGTCAGAACGGACTCGACAGCAACGGGATTTTTTTTTTTTTAGGCAAGGACTCAGAAAAGGGAACTGAGAATGGAGTAGGCTGATGTTACAGGCTTTGCCCCAGAATATCCCAAGAAAAGTAAAGCCTAATGAGTAGAAATATGGAGCAAAGGCAGGAAGAAAATTCTGTAACCCAGTTATGTAACTGAACATTTGGTAGTACAAGGAAACTGGTCGTTTTCAAATCCATGGCTAGGCATACTTAGTGTGATGGAGTCTGTCTCATCCTCTGTCCTTTACCTTGATAAACCTTCAGAGACCCTCCTGAAAATGACATTGGAGCCTATCTTCATTTTTGTAATTTTTATCCTCTCTTTTTTTTTTTTTTTAAGGTACACATCAGATTAGGGACTGGAAAAACACAGGTGCAAAATTATTGTGATCATTACATAAGTCTCTCAAAGTGGCAGCCAGTTTATACTTTCTCGTTTTTGTTTGAAAATGTCTCTGCATTTTATAGGCGATTTCTTCAGAATAACATGCTTGAGACCACAAATAGAGAAGGAGGAAATGTTTTGGAGAAAACATTTATAAAACATTTGCAAACACTTGTTCTGTGTTAATTGAGCCTTAATTTCTAAGTAGGTTATTTTGTTGTGGATAAAACAAGGGTGTATATTTTATTTCACAGATGGTTACATTATTCTAAGTTTCTTAGCCTGAGAACTCTATATCTAAACCTACAGCAATTTCTTGCCTGCCCTCCTTTAAATTTCTCCTTAGAGGTTCTTTCTTCCTTTCCCTTGAATGCCTCTTCCATAACTAAGTAGCTGTGAGGGAGGGCTTGAAAATTCAACAAAGAAAAATGCTTCTGAACATGCAGCCAGATGCCAAATATGTCTACCCAAGGAGAATTACCCAACTTCTTATTCATTTTCAGTTTTTATGGTCTTATATGTCTCATTAGATCATAGGCCCACAGGGAGAATTTGTGCTTTTAGTATCTATTCAGCAAGTACTATATTACAAATGCTGAAAAGATGCTTATCTTTAGAAATATGCAATGATGTAAAGTTGTAATAGTCATGGAGGAAAAGAACTGACCTATTTCTTATTAAAATTATCTGCAGTTTTATGCCAAAAGGAGATAAAAGTGCTTTATTCAAAATATTAACCTCCAGAAAACCTCCCAGGCTAATGGAAGGAGCCATGACTGTGAGTTGGGAAACTGGCTTTTAATCTTAATCCTTCCACTAATGCATAACTATGAAAGTGGACCAGTTATTTTACCCTTTTGTGCCTGTTTTTTTTTTTTTTTCACCTTTCTGATAAATGAAATACCTGGTTTCTTGTCCATAAAATCCACACTGGGATTTCTAAGTATCAAATAAAATTAACTATGTGAAAGTGCATTCAAAAGTTTATAACAACAGATTGTCGTCATTGTTGTTACTGCTATGGATTTTGCTTTTCAGCGACCTCTTAGTCAATCCTGGTGAAATAAGCATGTTCATCTCCCTTTACTCCCCCAAATCACACTAAACTAAGAATTACTTTTAAAAAGGTACAAACCCACAAAGACAAAGAAACGGGGGGCAGGGGACTAGTAATATCAACAAATGTTTAGGACATGAAAAGCTGATGGAAGCACAAGAGCTGAGAAAGCTGAGTTCCAAGTGTCTACAGACTCAAACCCCAACACCAGAAGACCTTGAGAAGTGCAGCCACACATTATCTCAGGAGGGTTGAGTGAGGCAAACCAAAGAAAACCCAAACCTGTTGCCATAGAGGAAACCCTGGTGGCGTAGTGGTTCAGTGCTATGCCTGCGAGGCTGCGAACCAAAAGGTCAGCAGTTCGAATCTGCCAGGCACTCCTTGGAAACTCTATGGGGCAGTTCTGCTCTGTCCTATAGGGTCACTATGAGTCGGAATTGACTCAGCCCTGGGTTTGGTTTTTGGTTTTGGATTGCCATCGAGGCTATTCTGACCCATAGTGACCCTATAGGACAGAACTGCCCTCGTAGGGTTTCCAAGAGTGTAAAGCTTTTCAGAAGCAGACTGCCACAGCTTTCTTCCGTGGAGCAGCTGGTGGTTCAAGCTGCCAACGTGTCAGTTTGCAGCACAGCACTTAACCGCTGAGCCATCGAGGCTCAAGTTAGGGCACTGACTGGAAGTCTGAATGAGGAGCAGGAGCAATTAGATCTGTGATCCTCTTTCTCGAGGTAGGAGAAACTGGGTAGAGACGTTCCCTGATTCATAGTAACAGGCACAGTGGAGGGAAAGGAGGCAGCACTGGACGGAAATCAGAAGAGTTAAGCAAAGCTCTAAATACTGCAGGTTGGGAGGGCAGTGGTGGTTCAGCGGTAGAATTCTTCCTTTTTATGCAGGAGACACAGGTTCGATTCCTGACCAATGTACTTTATGGGCAGCTGCCACCTATCTGTCAATGGAGGCTTGAATGTTGCTACGATGCTGAACAAGTCTCAGCAGATCCCAACAGACCGGAGCAGACTGGATGGTAGCTAACAACGACAAACACTGAACAGGGAGATGCCCCCTTCTTCTGCCCGTTCCAAGAATTTCTGATCATCAGACTCATACCGTGGAAACAAGCACTGCTTATGCACTCATCGGTGATTTAGAAATATGGAGCTAAATACCAGAACAGCTAAAAACATTATAAGTGGCTACCCAGCCAGACTGGGAACTCCTATACTTACAGCGAAACCTTTGAAGTACTAATAAACCACTTATATAAACACTTACATGTATTACTTTGGGTAAAGATGATGTCATGAGCCAGAAGCAGCATAAGGCTGGTTCCTATGAGACAGGGGTCAAATATACTTCTACCTTCCCACCTCTCCATTATTTCACTTCTATTTCTCTACTGTGTTTGATAATTCACTGCAATGGTCCCAAAGAACTCACAGACTATACTCATACTTACATGGTTTATTAAGGCAACAACGCAGAAGTAACAGGATACAATTTGGATGTAACTCACAGTCAATGTCAGGAAACTCAGGATACAACTCAGGGAAAAGGTATACTGAGAGAACTGGGAAGGTCCCTGAAGAAGAGAGTGCACTTTTCACTTCATCAACCAGGGCAGCTTTAGACAAGCTTCCTGCTGGAACAGGTCTTCCTCAAGGTGACTGTCGCTCGGGCAGCCCTCCTCTCCATCAGGACAGCTCTATCCTCAGATTCCGGGATGTTTTATAGGCTAGCCCATGTACTCCTTCTCAGTTACAAGGTGGGCTTCCTAACCCTTCTGGGTAAAGGTCAGCTACTGGGCAGCGCTCCTTGGCCAATCTGGGTAAAAGTGGATTGTAAACCAACAAATCCTTGCAAGCTACTTATTCGGATAGCAAACGGAGCAATCACTTGCAAGCTGCTTGTGTAGATAGCAAACTGGCAGATTGAAGCCCAAACAATCATTTCAGGAGAATTGTAAACCCAGGATCAGAAAGGCTGTTGAACCACACTTTGGGGGAAAAAATTAAATAATTTCTAAAAGATTTGCCTTTCGAAGAAGCCAGATTATAGACAAAGAGAAAGAATGGATATATTTCCCCACTTTTTATTTTTTCAGCTAAATTAGATTAATGTAACAGATGGGGAATATAATAAAATCTACATAAATGGCACTGAAAACTCAGAATTCATGCTGGCCAAGTCAGCACAGTCAGGGCAGAATTACATGTGTTTGATAGTGCTCAAAGATTCAGCACTTGTGGAAAAGGGGTCTTAGAGGCAGGGTGTGAGTATTCTGGAGCTCATCTTCTGTTACAGAGCTTTGTCTGGTGGTCCTGGTGCCCACTGCCTGACCCAAGAGGAAATTCATCATAGACTTGCCTCATCTATGGGAAGGTGCAGCAGGAAACTTGCCCACTAACTCTTCTCCCTTCCTCTGGCCTCTCCTCATTCTTATTAATTGATTGGTGTTGTTATGTGCCACTCAGTAAATTCCAACTCAAAGTGACCCTATATGACAGAGTAGAACTGCCCCACAGAGTTTCCTAGGCTCTAATCTTTATGCGAGCAGATGACCTGGCCTTTTCTTCCATGGAGTGGCTGGTGTGTTTGAAACACTGACCTCTGCACCACCAGGGCTCCTTGAGTCATTGTTACCTGAGCAACATTTCCAAAGTGCAGATCTGATCAAGTCATTACTCTTCTATAAACCCTCCAATGGTCCCTGACACAGGTTTTAGAGTGAAGCCCAGTCCCTACTGCCCATCCAGCCTCCTCTCCCGACACTCCCCACTCACCTGCTTACCCAATAGAAAATTATTCCCCATTCCTCTCTACTATGTTTTTCCCCAAAATATGTGTCAGAGCGCTAACCCCTATACCTATGGATGTAATCCTGTTTGGAACTAGGGTTTTGTCCCGTTATGTTAATTAGATCATACCCGAGTAGAATGGGTTTTAAATCTAATCACCTCCGAGTTATTAAGTTGAGCAGATTAGACACAGAAATATGCACTCAGGGGAAAGGGAGGAAATGCCATGTGTCTTAGTTACCTAGTGCTGCTATAACAAAAATACCACACGTGAATGGCTTTAACAAACAGAAGTTTATTTTCTCACAGTTTAGGAGGCTGGAAGTCTGAATTCAGGGAGCCAGCTCTAGGTGAAGGCTTTCTCTCTGTTAGCCCTGGAGAAAGGTCTTTGTCTCCTTTCACCTTTTTCCTCAGCAATCATCATGTGGCTTGGCATCTACCTTTCCCCATCTTTGATTCCTTGCTATGCCTAATCTTCTCTTTTTATATCTCAAAGGCGATTGGCTTAATACACACCCAACACTGATATAGCCTTTTAATATAACAAAGAAAACTCATTTCCAAATGGGATTATAACCACAGATAGAGGGGTTAGGATTTACAAAACCTATTTTGGGAGGACACAATTCAATCCATAACACCATGTGAGGATCATTTACAATGTCAATTCCTTCCTATAGGTCATTTTCCTTATGGGATGACATATAAGGAAGGAATTGACATGGCCAAGACTACAGAACTGTGAGAAAATTAATTTCTGTTCTTTAAAGCTACCCACTTGTGATATTTCTGTTACGGCAGCACTAGCAAACTAAGACACCTCCCAACTCTCCATTCGCTTCCGCGTCTCTATATCTTATACACGCTCTTCTCCTTCCCTGGAATATTCTGTCCCATCACTTCCTGGCAAAGACCCACTCCTTTAAAATATTAGCTTAAGGCGAGATGGACATGAAAAGAGAGAGTGGAGGGAGAGAGCCGGCTCTCTCATTAGGGGGAGAGTAATTGGGAGTGTGTACCAAGGTGTATATGGGTTTTTGTGTGACAGACTGACTCGATTTGTAAACTTTCACTTAAAGCACAATAAAAATTATAAAAAAAAAAAAATCAGCTGAGTAATCATCATTTATTCTCACCTCAACATGGCAAATTACTTGCTCCTTACTCTAGACTCTCTGTTCACACCCTGTAAGCAATTATTTGCTTTAATATCTGTCTTTCCTCTTAGACTGGGAGTTCCCAAGAACAGACAATTAGGTTTTATCATCTTTATATCCTCAGCATCTAGCAAAGGGCCAGACACACAGTCAGCCATCAAGGAGAGTTTGTTGAATGAACCAGTGAAAGGTCACAACCTTGAAAACCCTACAGAGCAGTTCTCTGCAGACAGGGGGCTGCCATGAGTCAAAACTGACTTGACAGCAACAGGTTTGGTTTTTGTTTTTTGATAACTCTCCTGATTTCTGTCCAGCACCTCCTTTCCCTCCTCAGTGCCTATTACCATGAATCAGAAGCTTCTGCCTATAGCAATAATCATGTAGTCATCACTATTTTTCTTGAGTTATTCTTTAATTTTTTCAGTTTAAAATGAAAAACAAATTTTGATTTTCATGACAGTATTTTACTGAATTTAAATTTATTTAAATTCAGTAAAATGTTTCATGTATGAGCTAAAATGAGCTCAGGGGAATGTAAATCACATTTTCCCACATTAGCATTTCCAAACAAAATTACTACACCTCGAATCTCATACTCAGTTTTGCTTTTTAAAATCGTAAACATAAACACCAAGTGATCACAAAGAGGAAACCCTGGTGGTATAGTGGTTAAAAGCTATGGCTGCTAACCAAAAGGTCGGCAGTTCCAATCCACCAGGCCCTCCTATGGGGCAGTTCTTCTCTGTTCTTTAGCGTTGCTATGAGTCAGAATTGACTCGATGGCAATGGGTTTACAGGATCACAAAGAATGAGAAAACTGAAGTAACTCAAGTTTCCTTTCTTCGTCTTTGCAATCCTGTGCTATCATTGTTCATTTGTAACCTACTGTTTAGAAGCAGGAATATGAAGTACCACAGTGCCGGGAGCTGCAAGCTGCACTCCAAGTGAACTCGAATGAATCTGAACCCTAAAGAACTTACTCTCCAAATCAATGCCTGTAGCCAGGTCTGTGTGTGTCAGGATCTACTGTATAACTGGGACATCTCCAAACTAACTTGCATGTATAAAACAATGTTTATTAAAAGAGAGGTAATAAAAGCACGCTAAATTTGAAACTGAGTGATAAGTTTATAAACCCACAGCAATTGTGTAGCACTTAAAGCAATGAAATATTTTTATTTGGGGAGGAGTATTTTATCACTGGCATTGTTCAAAATTGCTGGAGCATACTGACAATAAGAAGCATACCATCTCAGTTGATTTTATTATTGATTTTAATTTCTCTATAAACAATGCATTCTTATATTACCTGCCCCAGAAAGACCACAGGAAGTATCTCCTTCTGCCTTCCCCAATGTGTTATGACCCCTCCTCACTTCCTTCGAAGAGGTTAAGAGCAGGAATAGGATAGGGAGAAACCAGGCTTTTCTGGAGAGCATGGCCAGAGTAGCCTGGCCTGAAGAGTGAGAAATGAGGTCCCAAAACTCTCCAAATTACTTAGCTTTCAGGCCTCAGCCACCTACTGGTGTTCAGTCCCATGCCACCTGCTGTAAGGGCTTTGGACAAAATTGCTAAGAAGACCAATCCTATCATCTTCCCACTTCCTTAAGAACTCATCTCCCATTGTTGTTTCCCACTCTGATCCCAAGCCACTCAATCCATCACTTTGTCCTTGCCCTCTGTGTCCAAAGCTCACCACCCACCTTTTCACACTTGATCACCTCATTCATTCTCCTGCCATTTCTCAAACTCATCTTCTACCTGTTTCTTATCCCCTTTCTTTGATTAGATCATTATTGGAATAACCACCTTTGGCCTTCCCAGAATAAACCCCGTTTTAGAGGAATTTGATAATTAAAATGACATTCTAATTAGTAGAATGCGCAGTGGGCAGAGGTGAGGATGAGAAGTGTTGCACCTTTTGGTGCTTTTTGTCCCTCATATTTTACCATACCCCAGCCCTTGCTATCCACCCCATCCCCCAATACTCACACACTGTGTTTTTAGGATTAAAAGACATAGACTTCATTCAGTACCACATCTCTTTCCCCTTCCCACCCAAAGCCCACATCACTGCACACCTTAGAAGTATACATGGAGTTCAGTAAACTGGAAGGCCATTTCACTGAAAGAAAAGTTAAGACCATAAGAGAGAACAAAAAAAAATGGCGCTGGGAAACACGAGTTCATGCACTTGTAAGTTCCCTTAGATATGATGCCTTAATAGCTACAATTTGACCCTCAGCCCACGAAATCTGTGTGATAACACTTCTGTATATACAGCCTCAGATGTAGCGGCTGGAACCTAGGAAAACCGTGCCTTTTCACTTTTTTTATTATGTCATTAGGAAATCATCAGGACAGAAAAGTTAGGACTGTATCTAAAAAGAGAACATATTCCCAAATGGTCATTGTCCTATGCCACAAGTTGGTATCTCTCTGGATATGTTGGTCTTCATGGGAAATCATGTACTTCCTACTTCAAAGGTAGAGCTTCAATGCTATAAAAATTTAGTTTAGTTAAAATTTTCAGTCTGGTCAATCAATAAGACTGCAGGTTCTTTTGTTGTTGTTCGTCTTCTGGAAAGACAATTATTCTTAATGGAAGTAATTGATCTACAACATTTTGCCAGTAAAAGAGCCTATTTCAAAAGAAAATAAATGTATCATATTGGACTTATGAAAAACTACGTATTACAAAGAAAAAGCTGTTTAGTTATTGAGGTCTTAACCAAGACAGTGATCAGAATTTGGAGGAATCAATCATTCAATGTTTGCAGTGTGTCCGACTCTGCTCTGGTGCAGCACACGGCGAAGGTTTTGGAGATGAAAGAAGGGTTTTCATGATCTCTGTACATATACTGTTAACAGAAAGAGATACTAGTATCTGTAAGTATGTACACACGTATGAGTGTGTTCGATAAAGAATTAAGAAAGCGAGGAAGGGGAGACACTAACTTCTACTTTTTATGAAACTTTGCTTTTCCCCTTTATTTCCTTTCCTGTCCTTTGAGAACATAACAGGCAAACCAAAGAGTATAAGATAAACAGTGTTGAGGACAGGTTGTGCCTGAATATTATGTAAAGTGGTCATTCTTAATCTTGGCTTTATTACCTCTTGGAATAAGTTTAATTAAGTCAATGATATAACAAAATATGAAAAAAAAAATTGCCAAGGCAAAATTAATTTGAGGTAATTTTATCTCAAATAAGTTTCTGTCATTTACCTTTGCCAAGAAATGGGTCTCTGATTCAAGGATACTTGTAAGTGCAACTATTTTTTTACGAGTAGAATATTATTATCGTAAGAGTTTTGTAAAAGGAAGTCAAGAGGAAGAAACCAACAATTATAGGGCAGCCAGGATGTGACAAAGACTCTTTGAAGTGTATTATACATGTCCTGAAGGTGTCACCCAGCCGCCAGCTGAAAATGTCTTTCCCACATCCTCCCTAGGTCTCTGAGCATTCCCAGGGTTCTCGTCTCAGTGCCTGCTCCTCTCACCCCAAGCCTCACTTCCAGCCCCATTTTCTTCTCCCAGAACCAGGCCACTGAAGCAGTAGGGTCTGGTAGTTTCTCCCTCCCTAAGCCCACTGCAAACACCATTTATGAAGACAGAAAACTTTACTGAAGGTTGGAGAGATCAAAGGAGATCATATCACAGAATGGCAACAAAACTCAAAAATTAGTATTTGGCTTTTCTGTTCTATAGGGTTGCTATGAGCCGAAATTGGCTCTACGGCAACAGGTTTTGTTTGATTTTTTTCTGTTCTTAAAACATCTCTCAGCAGACAGTAATGAGTCTTGGTGAGGAGGTGAAGAAATTGTCACTCTCACGCATTTCTGGTGGGAATGCAAAATGGCGCAGCCAGTGTAGAAAACAGTTTGGCAGCTCCTCAAAATGTTAAATATGGATTTACAATATGACCCAACAAAGAGAAACAAAAACATTATGTCCACCCAAAAACTTGTACATAGATGTTCATAGCAGCAATAGCCAAAAAGTGGAAACAATCCAAATATTCATCCATAACTTAAAGGATAAACAAAATATGGTTTATGTATAGTATGGAATATTATTCTACGATAAAAAGGAATGAATTACTGCTATGTAATACTGTTATGGATTGAATAGTGTCCCCCAAAAATATGTGTTATAAGTCCTAAGCTTTATGTCTGTGATTAGAATCCTTGTTGGGAATGGGTTGTCTTTTTACGTTAATGAGGCAGGATTGGTGTAGGGTGTGTCTTAAATCAACCTCTTTTGAGACATAAGGGAGATTAAACAAGCAAGAGAAAGAAGGAAAGATGGGGTAAGACTGATACCAAGGCACGTGGAGATTACCAAGGAACCAGGAAGCAGAAGCTGAAGATACAAGGACTTCCCTCAAGAGCCGACAGAGAGAGAAAGCCTTCCTGGAGCTGGCACCCTGAATTCGTACTTCTAGCCTCCTAAACAGTGGGAAAATGAATTTCTGTTTGTTAAAGCCACCCACTTGTGGTACATCTGTTATAACGGCAGATAACTAAAATAGCTACCATATGGATGAACCTTGAAAATATTATATTAAGTGAAAGAAGTCAGTCACAAAAAAACTTCATAGTGTATGATCCATTTATACAACACGTACAGAACAGGCAAATCCATAGAGACAGAAAGTGAATTAGGGGTTGCTAAGGTTTTTGTTTTTGTTTTTTTTTTAAGGTTAGGAGGAGGAAAAAGTGGGGAAGGACTGCTAATGGTACAGGGTTTCCTTTGGGGTGATTAAAATGTTCCAATATTAGATAGTGGTAAGCCTTGCATGACTGTGAGTACTCTAAAAATCACTGAATTCTACATTTTAAAAAGGATGAATTACAGTGTATGTGAATTGTATCTCAACAAAGTTGTTATAAAAAAGTTATTTCTCAGAGGTTTCCACAAGATAGACTCCAGTCAAACACTAATTTACTCAGGCCTCATTCTCTTCCTCCCCAAACCAGTAAAAAATTTCTTCCCCATAGGAACCAAAAAACAGTTCTTCTTTATTATGAAGAGAAAACCCACTTTCTCTAGTTCCTGCTTCCTGCCCAGTCCTGGGTTCTTCTTAGTAATTTTCTCTTCTTAGAAAAAAAAAAAACAATGAGCATTTCGCAAGACCTTATTCTTCCTAATAGTCATTGATATGCTCCCCTCTTAGAAAGAGGAAATTACTACTGTCAGGTTTCATTTTAAAGCTTTGAGGTTTTATTTTGACTCGGTGACAAAATTTCACTTTAAAATGAAGTGCACAATATTTTCAAGGCATAGACTTCCAATAGGGCTATCTCATGTTTTTCAAAAATTCAAAACAGGGAAGACAAGAAAAGCATCCTGTAATAGCTACATGGGTGCTTCATACTTCTACATAATAAATATAACCAAGGGAATACAACAGTAGTTAATTCAGGAAGGAACAATTATAGTGCTAAATCACTGTGGTTGCATCTCAGTAATTTAACTCCTATCAATATTTATATCCATTCAGGTTATCTTGAAAGCATATTAATGAAATATTAAATGTGTAAATAATTTGCTATACTGAGGGAGAAAAAAATATGCAAATTAAATGGAGCATGACACGTGGATATGTCATTAAAAAATTCAGCTGACCCCAATCAGTCACAAAATGCTTTTTTAAATGAAATAACAATGACTCCAGGTGTCCAATTAGACTGTCAGCATGTTAAATACCACAACCATCCATTATACACAATTTTACCTACCTACCTTTTTTTTTTTTTTTTTACCTACCAGTTGCAGTCAAATCAATTCCGACTTATAGTGACCCTATAGGACAGAGTAGAACTGCCCCACAGGGTTTCCAAGGAGCAGCTGGCAGATTCGAACTGTGAACCTTTTGGTTAGCAGCCAAGTTCTTAACCACTGCACCACCAGGCCTCCATACTCAACTTCAGATAGCCTCTAATCTAAGCTGTAACTCTCGTAATATGAAGATATGAGATGGTGCTGGGCAGAAGAGTAGAAAATCAGAGAAACACTGAGGTTAGTTAACTAAGAAAAATGGATCAGAGCGTAACTAATAATGGTATATAACTTTATGAAAAGTTCATCTACAGTTCATCTCTTCACTTTACTAAAAAAAGAACCGCAAATAGAATAGGAATATCACTTAGGGTTGTATTTTTATGCAAATAGCTTAAATCCCTACCATCATAACTTAAACAGATAGAAGTCTCCACAATAAGACTTCAGGAGTGGAAAATCCAGACCTGATTCAATGGTTCAATGACATCATCAGAAACCAAGTTTGCCATCTTTCTACTCCACTATTCTAGTATATGAGCCTTTGTTCTGATGCTTGTTCCTCATGGTTGCAAAATAGCTACTGTACTTCCGTCGTCATATCCAAGTTCGAGAAAAAAGAAGAAACAGAGAAATGAAGGAGAAAATGAGTCCAAAAGCTTTCCCTAAAACCCTAACAGGTTTCTGCTTATATCTCATTGGTCAAAACTGTGTCAAAGGAATAGCCCTTGATGTAATCTAGGAGGGTGAATATTTTTTAGCTGAGTACATAACAAAAGAACAACAACAACCAAAAAAAAACCAAGGTCCTCAACTAAAAATGGTAAAATAGTTATTGAATAGGCAACTAGTATTGAGTTTTACAAATATATTCTCAGTGGTTTGTAAATTCTTTATGAAAACTTACATTATAATGTTTTTGGTTTTCATTTTGATTATAACATATCCATGTAATTTAAATATTGTGCTAGATGGCTGTCTTATAGCTATATAAGCCAGAAATGCTTTGTGATTTCATTGTTCAGGTTTAAGTCTGTATTTATGATGAATCTGATGCCAAAGACCATTACTTTAATTGTCATGGGCTAAACAGAAAAGACGAAGGAAAAAAAAAAGGAGGCAGATAATACATAAATGATGAGCTTGGACAAAGTAAATATCAAATGACATCATGGCATGCTGTGCTGTTGGATAACAGATAAAATAGTCTGTAGCATCATTAGACAAGACTTTGCCTTTGGCCAATCTCTGGAAAATGTACACTTGCAGACAATGACAAAAAGGTATTTGGAGCAGTTTCCTTATTGCTCCAATAAGGCAGGAGGGTCATGCGTTTAGTGCAGCACCAGTCCTCTAACTTAGGTGTTTCATTAACAAATGTGTGTTCCTGTTCCAAGAACATAAAAACCCAGAAGCTTTAAGTAAGAAAGAAAAGAAAAACTGGGCATATGCACATTATCGTGTCTAGCAAGACCTAGTTTCTTCTGTAACTCTTTAATATAGTCTCATGGTTGCATTTCAGAAAAAAAGCGCTCACTGAAACTATCAACCACAGTAATAAAGAAAAAATCACCAACTTTAAAGTGACTTCGTAACTGCCTGAGAAATTTGATGAGCTTCCACTTGCTGTCCAAAAAATATGGTATTGTGTTGTTGCTGAGTTCTTGCCCAGTTTGAAAGCATCTTTCCACTTCATGGTAAACAGAACTGCCAAGCATTTTATCCTTCTGACCAAGACCCCTAGTGGAATCAAACGAATCCTGTCAATCTGCCTGGATTAACTAAACGGTCATATACAATGGACAGATACAGAGTCTTGAAAAGTACAAAGCATAGTGGCTCCAATTTTTTTTTTAAATCTAGGAGAAGAAGAGATTCCTTTTATTTTCTCACTTTGGAGAAAGCAATTCTTTGAAACTCTTCAGCCTCCTGGAGCAGCGTCAGTGGTTCTGAGCTCTCTGCTTTTCTATTTAAAGCCCCTAAAATTGGGGGGGAAAGCCATTATGTGAAAAACTAGCCACCAGCAGTGGGAACTTGACAAGTGCAGGGCTTCGAAATGAACTTGAAATGGCAGATTTTTCCATCTAAGGGTCATCTACTTAATGAGCCCCAACCCATGTTCAAAATCCCCTCGAGCCAATCAGACTTTTCTCTCTATTTGAATTATAGCTTAATCTTTTTCTCTTGGATAAATGTTCTTGAGCTGTGCCCAGCCGTGCACTTCCCTGGTGAGCAGTACTTCTCTTCACCACACCTCCCCATTCTTCTGCCAGGTAAGGCAACTAAACAAGGTCCCTTAGAGGCTTAAAACACTGTTGTTGTTGTCGTTAGATGCCATCCAGTCAGTTCCGTCTCATAGCGACCCTACGTACAACGAAACGAAACACTGCCTGGTCCTGCGTCTCATGCTCACTTACGCTTGAGCCCATTGTTGCAGTCAGTGTGTCAATTCACCTTGTTGAGGGTCTTTGTCTTTTCTGTTGACCCTGCACTTTACCAAGCATGATGTCCTTCTCCAAAAACCCTGGTGGTGTAGTGGTTAAGTGCTACAGCTGCTAACCAAAAGGTCGGCAGTTCGAATCCGCCAGCAGCTCCTTGGAAACTCTATGGAGCAGTTCTCCTCTGCCCTATAGGGTCGCTATTAGTCAGAATCAACTCGACAGCACTGGGTTTAGTTTTGGTTTTTGGATGTCCTTCTCCAGGGACTGATCCCTCCTGACAACAGCTCCAAAGTATGTAAGATGCAGCCTCACCATCCTTGCTTCTAAGGACCATTCTAGTTGCACTTCTTCCAAGACAAATGTGTTCGTTCTTTTGGTAGTCCATGGTATATTCAATATTCTTCACCAACACCATAATTTAAACCCGTCAATTCTTCAGTCTTCCTCATTCACTGTCAGCTTTCGAAAGCATATGACTTGGGTCAGGCGCACCTTACTCTTCAAGGTGATATCTTTGCTTTTCAACACTTGAAAGAGGTCCTTTGCAGTAGATTTACCCAGTGCAATGCGCCTTTTGATTTTTTGACTGCTGCTTCCATGGGTGTTGATTATGGATCCAAGTAAAATTAAATCTTTGACAACTTCAAACTTTTTTCCGTTTATCATGATGTTGCTTATTGGTCTAGTTGTAAGGATTTTTGTTTTCTTTATGTTGAGATGTAATCCTTACTGAAGGCTGTGGTCTTTGATAATCATCAGTAAAGTACTTCAAGTCCTCTTCACTTTCAGCAAACAAGGTTGTGTCATCTGCATAACACAGGTTGTTAATGAGTCTTCATCCAATCCTGACGCCCCATTCTTCTTTATATAGCCTGGCTTCTAGTATTATTTGCTCAGCATGCAGATTGAATAGGTATGGTGAAAGGATACAAACCTGACCCACACCTTTCCTGACTTTAAACCAATCAGTATTCCCTTGTTCTGTCCGAACTACTGCTTCTTAATCTATGTACGGGTTCCTCATGAGCACAATTAAGTGTTCTGGAATTCCCATTCTTCCCAATGTTATCCCTGATTTGTTATGATCGACACAGTCGAATGCCTTTGCATAGTCAATAAAACACAGGTAAACATCCTTCTGGTATTCTCTGCTTTCAGCTAGGATCCATCTGACATCAGCAATGATATCCTTGGTTCCACATCCTCTTCTGAATCTGGCCTGAATTTCTGGCAGTTCCCTGTCAATATACTGCTGCAGCCACTTTTGAATGATCTTTAGCAAAATTTTGCTTGAGTGTGATATTAATGATATTGTTTGATAATTTCCCCCATTCAGTTGGGTCACCTTTCTTGGGAATAGGCATAAATATGGGTCTCTTCCAGTCAGTTGGCCAAGAAGCTGTCTTCCATATTTCTTGGCATAGACGAGTGAGCACTTCCAGCCCTGCATCTGTTTGTTGAAACATCTCAATTGTTATTTCGTCAATTCCTGGAGCCATGTTTTTCGCCAATACCTCCAGTGCAGCTTGGACTTCTTCCTTCAAGTACCATTGGTTCCTGATCATATGCTACCTTTTGAAATGGCTGCACGTCGACCAATTCTTTTTGGTGTAGTGACTCTGTGTATTCCTTCCATCTTCTTTTGATGCTTTCTGCGTCATTTAATATTTTCCCCCATAGAATCCCTCACTGTTGCAACTTGAGGCATGAATTTTTTCTTCAGTTCTTTCAGCTTGAGAAATGCTGAGCATGTTCTTCCCTTTTGGTTTTCTATCTCCAGTTCTTTCACATGTCATTATAATACTTTGTCTTCTCAAGCTGCCCTTTGAAATCTTCTGTTCAGTTCTTTTACTTCATCATTTCTTCCTTTTGCTTTAGCTGCTGGATATTCAAAAGCAAGTTTCAGAGTCTCTTCTGACAACCATTTTGGTCTTCTCTTTTCTTTACTGTGTTTTTAATGACCTCTTGCTTTCTTCTTGTATGATGTCCTTAATGTCATTCCACAACTCATCTGGTCATCAGTCATTTAGTGTTCAACACATCAAATCTGTTCTTGAAACGATCTCTAAATTCAGGTGGGATACACTCAAGGTCATACTTTGGCTCTTGCTGACGTGTTCTAACTTTCTTCAGTTTTAATTTGAACTTGCATATGGGCAATTGATGGTCTGTTCCACAGTTAGCCTCTGGCCTTGTTCTGACTGATGATATTGAGTTTTTCATTGTCTCTTTCGGCAGATGTAGTAGATTTGATTCCTGTGTATTCCATCTGGCGAGTTCCATGTGTATAACCAAACCAAACCCACTGCTGTCGAGTCGATTCTGACTCATAGCAACCCTATAAGACAGAGTAGAACTGCCCTGTAGAGTTTCCAAGGAGTGCCCAGCAGATTCAAACTGTCGACCTTTTGGTTAGCAGCTGTAGCACTTAACGACTATGCCACCAGGGTTTCTTCCGTGTGCATAGTCACCGTTTATATTGATGAAAAAAAGGTGTTTGCAATGAAGAAGCTGTTGGTCTTGCAAAATTCTATCATGCTATCTCTGGCATCATTTCAATCACCAAGACCCCATTTTCCAACTACCGATCCTTCTTCTTTGTTTCCAATTTTCACGTTTCAATCACGAGCAATTATCAATGCATCCTGATTGTACGTCCAATCAATTTCAGACTGCAGAAGTTGGTAAAAATCTTCTATTTCTTTACCTTTGACTTAAGTGGTTGCTGCATAAATTTGAACAACAGTCGTATTAACTGGTCTTCTTTATAGGTGTATGGATATTTTCCTATTACTGACAGAATTGTACTTCAGGATAGATTTTGAAATGTTCTTTTTGACAATGAATACAATGCCATTCCTCTTCAAGTTGTCATTCCCAGCACAGTAGACCATATGATTGTCCTATTCAAAATGGCCAATACCAGTTGATTTCAGCTCACTAATTTTTTTAATGCCTAGGATGTCGATGTTTATGCATTCTATTTCATTTTTGATGATTTCCAATTTTCCTAGATTCATACTTTGTACATTCCAGGTTCTTATTATTAATGGATGTTTGCAGCTGTTTCTTCTCATTTTGAGTCCTGCCACATCAGCATATGAAGGTCCCAAAAGCTTGACTCCGTCCGTATCATTAAGGTAGACTCTACTTTGAGGAGGCAGCTCTTCCCCAGTCATCTTTTGAGTGCCTTACAACTTGGGGGGGCTCATCTTCTGGCACTCTATCAGACAGTGTTCTACTGCTATTCATAACATTTTCACTGGCTATTCTTTTCAGAAGTAGACTGTCGGGTCCTTCCTCCTAGTCTGTTTTAGCCTGGAAGCTCAGCTGAAACCTGTCTGCCATGGGTGACCCTGTCGGTATCTGAATACCAGTGGCATAGCTTCCAGCATCGCAGCAACACTCAAGCCCCCACAGTACAACAAACTGGCAGACACATGGGGGTTAAAACACATAGGCTTCATTAAAATTCCTTATGGAAAAGTATGGGCGAAAAATGTTAACCAACACAAAGCTTTCCTCAATCGCTGCTTAATTTCTGGTGGAACTGAAGGTTTTGATTCTTCTCAGTTCCCAGAATGCTCAAGAAGATTGCATTTATAACCAAAACTAGCCCAAAACCTCTCTTCCTCACTGTCAATTTCCCACCCAAACTCTCACAGACCCCCTACTCTAAAGGCTCACCTTTATTTTTCCCCCCCGATTCTTCTCCCCTCCCCACTTTTCTTTCTTATGTGGTCTGTCTGATTCCTCGCCAAAGAAAATCCTCCATTTTGGAATCTCCTTCCATTTCACCCAGATAATTAAGCCAAGCAATACAATGAATGGTGAGGTGTGGCTAAAACCAAGCCAGCGTCTCCCAAGTTTATCTTCTGAGATTGGAGTAGGGAGATACCTCTATATTTGAACTACCATTAAATTTTTGTTCATATGTGGCTTTGTATTCCCTCCATTCTTTCTTCATTAGCCAGTACAGTTAAAGTCAGAGCACCAAAAGAAAGAAAAAAAACAGTTGCCATGGAGTCATGGCACAAAGTAGAGCTATACTTCATTGGGTTTTCAAGGCTGTAACCTTTCAGAAGCAGATAGTCAGGCCTTTCTTCTGAGGCTCCTTTGAGTGGGTTTGAACCACCAGCCTTTTGGTTAGAAGTCAAGTGCTTAACCACTTCCACCACCGAGGACTCCTAAAGTTGGAATATTTACTGCTAGTTTGATCATCAGCACCATCAGACACTGAAAGAGCAGGACATGATCATTAAAATACGACTTAAATTTTTTTTTAGACTATCTCAATAAAAATCAAAATTTTTAAATTCTTGTGGTTACCTTACAAATCTCCAAGATTGTGTGACCAACCTGAGAAATCCTAAGTTAAATAGTCCCTAAATTCCTTCCCAGTTCAGAGATTATGATAATTTCTATGAATTAAGTGAACCCACTCTTATACCTTAAATCACTTCTTTCTTCATGGGTTCTGAGATTGAACCCAGAGATTGATTAGATGACTTTCTCAGCAGGGATAATGAGATATATCTCACATTTGGCACTAGATAAGCCCTGTAAAGTTTAACAATAAAATTTCTAAGGCAATGAAGAAGGAGGAACTCTATTGTCTATAAGAATTCATTCATTAGGAACCTTGATAAGGTCTCTTACCTTATCAAGGTCCCATATCTTATCTTACTAACTTGTTTAGGCTCCTCTGCAGAACTCACCATATACCTTGGTGGATAAAAAACCCATCTACACACTGAAATTAGGACTGACTGGCCATGAATATATTACTCATTCACCTGTCCTGGCACCTGATATTTACACCATTAATGATTCAATTATTCCATTTCCCTGATGCTTCAACTGAAATGCCCTGTCTCCTACCACAGGAAGCTTTCTCCATTCCAGTTCGGAATGAGCTTCCTCCTCTTTGCTTACTCCCTGTACTTTTAATTGTATATTGTTTTGTAGTTAACACTTTTCTGTCTCTCCAGCTAAGTTCCAAATATTTTCAAGCTCCTGAACTCAGAATTTAAGTCATTATTTTGCTCCCCCCTCTTTTTTTTTTTTTTTTTTTTTTTGATGACCCTCCCCTCCACCCTGAAGCTAAGTGTTCATCAGAACTAGTTGACACTGGAGTCCTTGGCTCGTACAAACTTAAGCATGTTGGGGTGCTAACTGAAAGGTTGGTGATTTGAGTCCACCAGAAGTACCTCAGAAGAAAGATCTGGAAATCTACTTTTGAAAGATCAGTTTTATACTCTGACATACATGGGTTGCCATGAGTTGGAGTCGACCTGACAGCAAGCGTTTTTTGTTTGTTCGTTTGTTTGTTCACAGTTGATACTAGGACAGTAGAGAGCACAGAAAGAATGGGATGCAAGGCACCTCTGTTGTGATAAGGAACCAGGAGGAAAGGAAGATAGGCCGAGTGGTCCAGGTAGCCACTAAGGACTTAATGGGAGAAGGCTTGTCCCCGGTGTGTCTATGGCTCCTCACAACTTCTGATTTCCTTCTTACCTGTAAATTTGACTGGGAGAATAAAACTGAGATGAAGATTCCAGGGCATAACCCAACATGACATTTTAACTCTACAATAAACTTTTGTTTTATTTCCAACTCAATCAGTATTTGTCATCAAGAAATACACGAGTGTTTTTACATGGAAACATACTGCCTGTTCATTTATTACTTCATTCAGCAAATATGGACCACACGCCTGCGAGCACCTGGCACTCTTCTGGGCACGAAGGGCATTCTCAGCTGTGAATTACACAGACAAAAATGCTTGCCCTCATGAAAGCTCTGGTCTAGATGTAATTTAATACCTTATTTCCTTCACTTAAAATCAATGAAAGGGTCTTTCACATCAGCAAATATTCTTTTAAAACAATAGTAAATGTGTAATAATTTATTGGTTGTATTATGATTCACTTAATCATGTCTCCATTGTCGGGTTTCTATATTTTTCAAATTTTGCTGTCATAAATAATGCTAAATAGCTTTGTGCATTTAAAAAAAAAAATACACAGGAAAACATGTCTCCTTTCTTACTCTCTTCACCTACAAAGCAGATGGGCCATTTCTTGTACAGGAAGGCTACGATGCTGCTTTTATAAACCACAGAATGCTAGCTTAGCAATCTCAACAGTTGTACAGACCCCTTTCCTATGGTCCGGAAACACACCCAGGAACACAAAAACCTGTGTTGCTGTCGAGTTGACTCTGACACATAGAGACCCTATAGGACAGAGTAGAAAGGCCCCATAGGATTTCCAAGGAGCAGCTGGTGGATTCGAACTGCCAAACTTTTGTTTAGCAGCTGAGCTCTTAACCACTGTGCCACCAGGGCTCCCCAGGAACACAAGGTATGGTAAATTCCAAACAAGGTCCAAGTCCTCCAAGCAGCCCAGAAAGTCTAATAGTTTGACTCCTGGTCCTGCATTGTGAAGGGTCACAGAAACTTTCTGCATTAATTAAGTATGCAGAACCCTGGTGCGGGAGTGAGCCAACAGCCAGGTACAGTCACTGTGTACTGGACCCTTCATCTATCAGGAGCAGTGACCCTGAGGAAGACATTTAAAATTGTCCTCAATTTCAGTGCAGCCACACACAGCAGGGAATGTGAATAAGGGAAGGGGAAAATCAAAGAGCAAAAGATGAAGCCAGTGGAAGAGGCAGAGAAAAATAGCGAGAGGGATAAAACAGAAGAGAGGGCAAAGGAGCCTGAGGGAGAGGAGAAGCAAAAGGGAGTCAGGCAGGGACAGAAAGAGACATAGACAAGGCCAGTAATGAGGTGGTTTGTCCTGTTTCATTTCCTCTCCTTGATATTTAAACGTTTTCCTCCCTAGGGGGCCTTCATCCTGACTGAAGTGGGTGGGATGGCGCTGGGGGGTGCGTCGGCTCCTGAAGCACTGCCCAGGCTGTGGTCCTTGCTGGACCCACACTAGGTGCTATGCTGGTTTCTCTGATGTAGGGGCACTTCAGAGCATCAGCTCTTTCAACTAGATCAATTTCCATCAAATTATCACTTCTTGCAGTGATAGAAAAATTAATGATTTCTTGAAGGGACTATTGTATTTAAATATTTCAAGCCTGGTGGTGTGATGTGTGTCAGCAAGAGAGAAACATATTGACTTGGAGCTGCAGTTAATGCTGGGTTTTATAAATATCCTGTCAGATAAATAATGACTCTCAATGGATCCAATATGATGTACAATTCTAAAGGAACCAACGTTTTGCCAAGAGGCTCAAAGGAAACTGCCATCACAATATCATGGACTGACTAATGGGATTTTCGTTTATCTTTCCCACCAGAGAAAGGAGCAGCAGAGAACTTGGCTCGGCAGGCACCAAGGAGAACATAGATTGATCCATCAGTTTCCACAAAGGGTCCAAAACTCAGGAGCCTCTAGGTGGGAACCTTTAGAATACCAAAGAGCAAGCAACATTTGCGTTTGAATCCATTTGACAAAAGAGCAGCCACCTCTCAGCACTGAGAGTTGTTCTTGCTGGGAGGAAGCAGACAGCCCCTTGAGAGCTCTGGGCTTCATGAAAATCTGGGTCCATGCAGATCCAGCTGGGATTGGACACTCGTGAGTGGGGCAGTATAGACAGTCCAGGTGTCCACTTTATGCCCTGTGCACCCTTCCTTTCTCTCTTCCCTCCTGTTACTCAATGTCCATCTCACTTCACGTCAGAGAACCAACCTAATCATGAAACTCTCAAAATGTCATTTTGCCTCCCGTTAAAATTGCAATAAATACTGCCAGTGGGTAGAGGGATTAAAACTGCTGAATGAAACCATTATTCACAACACCCAAAGACAGAAACAATCCAAGTGATCATCCACAGATGAATGAATAAACAAAACGTGGTGCTCACACACACAACAGAGTATTACTCAGCCATAAAGAGAAATGAAGTCCTGATGCACTCCACAACATGGACGAGCCTTGAAAAACATCACGCTGAATGAAGTTAGTCAATCACAGAAGGACAAATATTGTGTGATCTCCATAATATGAAATAGATAGAACAGGCAAATGCATAGAAACAAAAGGAGATTAGCTGTTACCAGGAACTCAGGGAAGGGAAAAAATGGGGAGTTAAAAAAAAAGGTGACAAGCCAGGTTTGGCCCAAGGATCATAGTTTTTTGACCCTGCTGTAAGAAAGCAAGCAAGCATAATACATTAGAACTGCCCCATACAGTTCCCCAGGAGCGCCTAGTGGATTCGAACTGCAGACCTTTTCATTAGTGGCCATAGCTCTTAACCACTATGCCACCAGGTTCTCCATAACAATATTAATAAGTATTTTCTATAATAGTACTATTATTAGAGAAATGATATTTAAATGTTTATTGTTTATGCTGTTTTAACTAGTTATATTTTTGTTATGCTATAAAATCATTATTATTTATTAATTATAAAAACAGTTAAAAGTATTAGTAGTATTTAGATGAATTTTTTTTTTTAATGCTGGATAAAAAGAAGATGTTCTTATTGTCCGTGGACTTGAATTATCCACAGAGAGCTGAAGACTGATCCAGTTCACTGCCATGCCCACCATTCATCTTCAAAAGACATTTGAGGATGAGAAGTTAGAGGACTTTAAAATTCTAAACAACCTCATTCAAAGTGAAACAGTCACTTATCCAGGACTTTTCTCACTCTGGGTTTTAACATTGCCTTCTATTTAAAGCAACTGAGAATCTCTGCTCTCTAACAGACAAATACAGTTGAAAGATTAATTAAACTGTGGGACAGAGAATGCCCGACAGTATTTCAGATGAGGACATGGCAAAAAGGAGCCATGCAAATCAACAGCAGTTCAGAAGACCCCATCTTACTTGAAATTTTTTTGTTAGTAACTTTAAAAAAAAAAGTCCAATCATTAGTATACAGTGGCTTTGCTAGGGATGGTGTCACCCAACGTGGTAGCTCATGGTGCCGCCCCCCACCGCAGATATACATGCAAGTTTATTATCAATTTTAATCATAGAATTATATGTGATAAATATATGTAGTTGAAATTTGCTTAATGTAGTATTTCTTAGATTATATGAATACTAACAACAAAATTGTTTTGTAAAATCTCTCTACATTGAATTACAACATTATTCTTTATGACATTATTAGTAACTAGGCGGAAGCCTCTTTTGATCTTCCTCCTTTTGTTCCTTTCATTACTACTTCATTTTCAAAAACAATTACCAGTATTGTTTCACAGATACTAATTACCACAATATTGTACCTTAAACACCAGAAAATTTGACCAAATCAGCAACTGTAAAAACACTGCAGCAGTGAAAACAGCAGCGTGTGCTTGCAGTGTGCGGACGAAGCCACTGTAATTGGGTAACAGTGACAGCTCTGACTGGAGCACATTAGAAGGTTCAAAAAGTAAATTAGCACTGAGTTTTAGTCTTGTAGTTATATTGATACATATAAGCTGAGCTTATGAAAACTGCAGGGATATTTTCATAAAAAATAATGAAGCTCGGATGAAACACTGCATGAAAATTTTATAGACAGTCATTTTGACGTCGCCCCCTCTGACAGTAAACCACCTCCTGACCACCATTAGTATGCCACTACCATACTAAATTCCTCATATAGGTTAGATATTCCCATGTTCCTGCTGAGGATCCACCCAGGCTAGTAGCGATCTGAAGGGGAAACCACCTCTACAAACATGTTCGGAATATGTATTTGGCTGAACCAAGAGAAATATTTTTCTCACCTCCCCAAAAATGATCTTCAATTAGCAGAATCACTGTGGCATCACTGTGTATCTATTTATATTTCTAATGCCTTCTAAACAGAAGCTGGGTGGCACAAGTGGTTTGCGATCAGCTGCTCACCTAAAACTTAGTGGTTCAAACCCACCCAGAGGTTCTCTGGAAGAAAGGCCTGGTGATCTGCTCCGTAAGGCTTACAGCAAGAAGAGCCAGGGAGCAGTTCGACTTTGTAATACATGGGGTTGCTATGAGTCAGAATTGACTGGATGGCAATGGATTTTTTTTTTCTGAGTGGTCTCTTGCTGGAGATATAGCCTTGCATAGCCTACCAAAGGCACCAAGCCCCCCTCTGCTTCATGCACCAAGCACAGGCACTCTGTGGAGCCTGGAGAGAGGACTCTTCTACCACGGTCCAGTGATACACAGGAAGTCCCGGGGCCTCGATCCCGAAGAAAGTCTGACAGCCTTCAGAGGAGAGATATGATGGACGTGTAACTTGCCTTGGTAATTTCATGTTTGTAAAGGATATGGCCTCAAGTGACAACAAACCAAATGCCCCCGCCTCCCAGGTGCTCAGCTCTATGGACACATTTTTAAAAGTTAAAAAAAAATAAAAAGTCAAAAATAAACTGGTTCATATTTTCAAGCAGAAACCAGTTCCTGTTTTCAGGGCTTCTACTCATCTGTCTGAATTGAACTCAGATAACCTGAAAGCTAGGAGTCGCCATTAAGTCTGCGGTTACTCAACTCTTGGTGCCCTACATTGGTGACTGCTAACTGTCCCAACATGCAGATGGCGGAACCAACCTCACTGCCTTCCTCAAAGCCATTTTCTCAAATGCTAGCTGTTCATCGTGTAGACATGAGGTTGCCATTTGCTCAGAAAGAATCTCAGCCTCTTGCAGACCTCACAATTGATGGGAAAAGCCCAGATATAAGTAATATGTGGAGACCCGGGTTAGTTCGAGGCCCTCCAAAGCATCTCGACTCCTGAGCTTCTCTTAATTCCCCCTGTGTAAAATGGGACTGATGCCAAACCTGTCCACCTGTTTTCCTCTTGGGGACTATAGTTGAGCAACGCAAGAAACATTCGTTTGAAAGACGTGTGGCATCCTGCAAATATGTGGCCTTTGTAGTCCCCTTTGTCCACTCGAACCTGTCACCCTTACAAAGATGATCCATCTCATCTTGGTGTCCAAGTACCATTTCCTCTTGGACTTTTCAGGTTCTACTGCCATCCACAAATACTCTTTCCTTCCTCTTCATTCTTCTGGACTTTTCGTATGTTTGTGAGTTGGGAATGACATTATCAAGGTTCTGAAAGATACATTTCTCAGGTAGGGTAATTTGTAGAAAGTTATGAAGCATGATGAGCAAGGGGACAAGTTTTTGCTCCAAAAGTTATGGAAAGATTCCTCTAAGTGAAGGCAGTTTCACCTGTTCATTAAGCCGCTCTGTAGTGTATTCACCACGGCCCTGTCATTGCTGCGCTCTTGCAATTCAGCAGTGAGAATACAGGCAAGGACCCTGCTGTTGTGCCGCTGACTTCCTAATTTGAAGGGGCCGGGGAGGAATAAAGAATAGAAAAGTAAACAAATAACTATGCATTGCAATGAATCTTATAGGTAGAGTTCAGACACAAGCCCCAGATACCTCACACCTTTTTGGAGGGAACAACAGCAACACCCACACAATAAATTCCCTGGTCACCCTGAGGCAGCTATTCCGCTCCTCAAAATGTGACTTTGTGTGCGTTCCTCTTTAGTAGCAGAGGAATGCCCTGCTTATCATCACTTAATCCAGTGGGTGGGGAGTTTGGAAAATAAAGGGCCCTCTCTATATTCAAAATACCACAGAGTAGCATTTAATACATTGTTTTCATTTTAATTATGTTTTTGTCCACCCACAAGTATAAAACCAAGAGAGTGATAAGGATTTAAAAAATGAATTATTTGTCCTACTTCCCTGATGTCATTCTCATTCCAAAATGACCTTCCAGAATGTTTCTGCCAGGATTTAAGAATATCAAACTAAAGTTTTTCATGAGTTGTTTCCATTTTTCTTAGCTCTCTCTTTCCCAACGTATTTTATCTTTTTCTTCAAAATCTATATAGACCTTGCTATCACCCACTTAACCTGAGACCCTTATTTCTCTTTGAGGTAATTTCCTGTATTTTTTATCACAGTACCTCTTGTTATGCCATTATTTCCTAACGTGGAATAACTACCATCTCCCTTCCTCTGCCCTCAATCGCTGAGATTCAAAGACCCCCAGGTATCCCTAACTTAATCTGAAAAATACTTCCCTATGTTATCCCCATCACACGTTATATCTGCTTCTCTTTTTCTTCTCCAGGATCCTACTGTTAACTGGCAGCAGGTCTGGGAACAGAGCCTGTTCCACAGATCCTCAGTTCTATATCCTGCTCTCTGTTCTCCGGACGACATAAGCATCTTACGCAAAGTGAGCAGCAGCTATTCTGGAAACCTTTTCTACATCAGCAGGCAGGCATTTGAGATTCTAACAGAAGAACACAGGAAAAGGCAATAATCTTCACTCAAAATTTTCACCAGGAAATGGAGCCTCTCCAAAACCATGCAGCCACACTGGTACTGGACAAAGACTGCGAGAAGGCACCATCTTCCCCACCCCCTACCCCCACCTCTGCAGCCATTCTATGCTGTGAGGTGACGTTTCCCCTTGCAGCACTTTCAAATGGCATTTCAGAGCTCCGCATCCTTGTGATCACAGAACAAATTCTTATTCTCAAATAGAATGTGAAGAGTTCTTAAACATTCTAAACAAGAGCTTTAGAAATACAAATGGGGGGCCCTCCTTAGAAGGCCCCAATCTGTCTTTCCACCATTATCTTCTATAGCTCCTCTTCACGCTCATCAAACTCCTACAAAACACCTGAAGCATCACTCCCTGAACAAACCCAGCACTTTCCAACGTCTGAGCATCTGCTCACATGATTCCCCTGTCTTGAAATGTTTTTCCTTCTTGGCCCTCAGTTGAAGCTCCTCCAATTGCTGCCTTCCCCATGAATCTCTCCCATCCCCCAACACCCTCTGTGCTTTCCTAACACATTCCTTAGAGTTCTATAATAATATTGGCCACGTTCTCTCTTATGTAATGGCCATTGACTATAAACTCACTGAACGTAAGTACTAAGTCTTAATGGTTGTGGTGGTGATGTTGTTAATTGCTGTCAATTCTGACTAATGGAGACCCCATGTGTGCAGGGTAGAACTGCTCATAGGGTTTTCAAGGATGTGACCTCCCAGAAGCAGATCACCAGGCCTGTCTCCTGAGGTGCCTCTGGGTGGGTTTGAACCGTCAATCTTTTGACTAGTAGTTGAGCACTAACCGTTTGTACCACCCAGGGACACCTCCAACACACATAGTAGGCAATATTTAAATATTTGCTAAATGCAAGTGATCTTAAATAACAACTCTCTTTAATGATAGATTGTACAGGAAAGAAAGCCTTTCTTGTGTTTGTGTGATTGTCTCTTCTCCCTTATGCGTTGCTTAACACTCAGCAAATGCCTGGTACCTAGTAGTATTTCAACACATTTTTGTTGTTGTTGTTGAGGAGGAGGAAAAGGATAATGATATGCACAAAGAGAGAGATGAGCAGTGTGGTGGTTTAAAGATGGCCACAAATTCCCTGACAATCTTCCTATGGAGAGGAGGGGCCTATGTCCCCTCCCCTTGAATGTGGGTAGGCTCTGTGACTGCCTGACCAATGAAATACGGTATAAGTGACACTGTGCCAATTTCCAGGCACAGGTCTTACAAGACTGGCAGCTTCCAATGCTGTCTCTTGGAACACTCATGCTCAGAGCCCAGTTGCCATGCTGTCCAAGCTCAAATAACTCTGAAAAAGGACTATGTGGAAATGAATCAAGGTTCCCATCCAACAGTCCCAACTGAGCTCCCAGCTGACAGCCAGCACCAAGTTGCCAACCATATGAGTGAGTCATCTTGAAAGTGAATCCTCCAGCCCCCACTGAGCCACCCCAGCCAACACCGCATAGAACAGAGGTAAGCCATGCCCCCCAACAAAATGAATGACTGTTGTTCTTCTAACCATGAATAGTTGGGATTGATTATTAAAGAACAGTAAATAATTGGAACAACCACTTAGCTAACTTTCTTTTTGTCCTTTAAAAGTCCCATATTTTGAAAATCTAAAAATGTCCTAGATTTTTTTAATATTCATAACATTTCAGCCTGATCAGTTAATGAACAAACTACTCTTTGGGGTGAATTACAAGCTGTGTACAGTATTCAAACTGTACTCCACCAAAAAATCTTTCTGGGTGGAGCATGAGACCAAGCAGGATGGAGGTCCCATGCCCCTGCTTCAGCTACAGCTGCTCCTGTCCCATATGTTTTCATATCCTGAGTACCCCTTAAGGATCCCCTTGATGTCTATCAACAGACGAATGAATAAACAAAATGCGGTATATACATACAATGGAATATTACTCACCCATGAAGAGAAATAAAGTCCCAACACATGCTACAACATGGGTGAACCTTGAAAACACTATGCTGAGTGAAATAATTCAGCCACAAAAAAGTAAATATTATACTATCCCACTTATGAGAAGTATCTAAAATAGGCAAATGCATAAAGACAGAAAGTAGACTAGGGGCTATCACAGGCTAGGGAGAAAAAGGAATAGGGGATTATTGCTTAATGGATACAGAGTTTCTGTTTGGAGCTATGCAAGGTTTAGAAATAAGTTGTGATATTGGTTACCCACACACAAAAAAAATTCCAATTGAACAAAGGATTCTATAGCTGAAAATTATTTGAGAGGTGCTGTTCCAGAGTATTAAACCCAGTGAATCTGAGGCTGTGTTCTCCACTAATAGCTCTGATTACTTTCACAAACCGGTGGAGCAACCACGTAAATTGTTTTCCATTTACAGGCAAAACTAAACTGAAACCCTAGTTACATTTTCTACAGTCTCTCATATGCTGGGCATTTTTGCTTCTGCCTGGGATACCTGCACATGAAAAGTAACTCCTGTTGCTTTCAAAAGTTCCCTCTATGAGCAGCAAAGCAGTGACACCTGCTAGGAAAAATTCCTCCCAGGAGTCACGGATGACATTTCTGGGAAAGATCCCAGAATGGCACATTGGAAATTAATAAGCGTACCAAGCAAATGGCTCCTGTGGACGATGTACCCTCTTGTTCATTCAGCAGAATTGTATTGTCAATGTAATGACCTACCTGTCTCCCTGGACCACTATGGCTCACAGTTGAAGCCACTTGACATTATTTCTCATAGGCTTAGGCTTGTTTTAGACACTAGGTCCCCATCCATCCCTAGGCAGGGATGATTTAAGGACACATGGGTCAGAAATACAAGTGTTTGGTATTGAAAATGACTTTGTTAGTCCCAGCCTATCTTTACGATCAGATTCTAGTAACTGGACATGACCTTCTTCTGATGACCAGGTATTCCTTTCCAATTTCCAACCACTGAGTCCCAGGTTGTTCCCTGCCTCCTAAACTGCCTTGTCCTCCAGTCTCTTCAAAACCAGAGTCCTGTCATTTCTTTAGATATTCACCCCAGGGTGAATGCCCAGCCCCTGGGCACTGACAGGCACCTTGACAGTGATGGATGTCTTCCTGAGTCTGAGCATCTTGCCTCCCTCCAGGCTCCCCACCCCTATGCCCCACCTCCTGCGAGGACACCACCTGTCAACTCTTGCTGGTCTTCCCTGATGCTGGCACTTCTCCAACCTGTCACAGAACACTCGACACACAGGGTGGGTTGTTCCTACCCTGTGGACAGAGTCAGCCTCTCCTCCCTGTCCCCACACAATAGGCGTGAACTGTTCATCCCCCACCCTATCCTCCACTCCTTAACCTCCCCCTCACACCCTCTGTTTGCTTCATCCCACTGCCTGCTTAATTCTGAGCCTGAGAGGCTCTAACAGCAGTGATTTTCAATGTAATACCACATGTACAATGAGGAGATCCTGGACAGAGTTTAAATTGTGTCACTGCCAAGCCTGTGATATGAGTTGCCTTGCAGCCGGTGAGGCAAGCCCGCCTACAGCCCGTATTTACTGAGGAGCCTCTGGGGATGGGAAACCCTGGTGGCTAGGCGGCTAAGCGCTGCAGGTGCTAACCAAAAGGTCAGCTGTTTGACTCTACCAGGCGCTCCTTGGAAACTCTACGGGGCAGTTCTAGTCTGTGCTATAGGGTCACTATGAGTCGGAGTTGGCTTGATGGCAATGGGTTTGGTTTTTTTTGGTCTCTTGGAATGAACTGACCCAAAATCAGACTTACTGACAAGTGACCAACCAGTGGTCAGAGGGAAAGAAAATGCTGTCTGCCGCCTGGATATTTATTCCAACCTCATAAATTCTTGTTCCTAGGGGAAAATAGAGACTTCAAATTAAAACTGAAGGAAATACTTTTAAGAAATGCTTTTACTTCTTGCAGCATACAGCATTGGTGCTTCAGTCCTGTCCTCCCCCCGCCCCGCCCCCCGCACACAGAGTAGTGTAGCTGCGTGCACTGGTGGCTGCAAACCCAGTGAAGCTTTGACAGCCAAGCACTCTGGTACGTCAACTAGATGTGGTGTAAGAAGCAATATCCAGTGGATGCAATGGTGTCCAACAAAAGTAGAAGTAGGGAGTGCGGTACCCGGCAGACACAGAGCAGTAGGTAAATGTCCTTGTTCACGAGCACACAAAAACCACACCACGGAGGCTTTCAGAAATTACTGGAGGGTGATGATTTTGCAAGGAGCTAGGGTACATATCATTGCAGATAGAAGCAAGAGTTAACAAAATGCAGCTTGCTTTTTGTTTGTTTTGTGGCTGAGTGGATAACTAGGGCTATCAAAGTCACAGCTAAAGAAAAGATTTCCTGAAAACTCAAATTTAAAAAAAAAGAGTTCCTGGTTGATCGTAATAATTGTTGTCATTTGGCTCTGGCTATGTCAGAAAGCTTATAATTTACTGTTAGCCTGGGTCATATAGACTCCAGTAACATCATATTAAAGGGATACATATTTCTGACTCCTAGAACACTTGTAAGTTGTCTTCATTCAGGCAGTGGAATTGGCTGTTAGAAAGGTGTAGCAAAGAGACACATTATTTTACCCACCTGAATTATGACTTCACTGAAGAAACCCAGTAAACCCAGTGCCGTCGATTCGATTCCGACTCAAAGCGACAGAGTAGAACTGCCCCATAGAGTTTCCAAGGAGCACCTGGAGGATTCGAACTGTCGACCCTTTGGAAGAAGAGTGGTCAAAATTGCAACCTGTTTGCTTGGCCTCACTTGAAAAAGCAAAAGTGCAAGAAGAGGAGACACATGAGTATCAAGAGGCTTCAAACAAACTCAGTGGCCACCCATTCATATACATAAAATGCTACAGCACCACTGAGCCCCATTATCTCAAAATGGTGATTCGTAGTAGAAACCTAGGCTGCTTACAATGAATCCACCAACCCAGCTGGAAGGATCAAGACAACGTCATTTTCCTCATCAGAAAGTGCATGAGAAAACCAAAGAGAAAAGGGTAACAAAGGGCAGAAATTCGGAGGCTAAATTACAGGTTTATACACCCATGAATTATTATCCAATTCCTACTGAGCTTCTGCATTCTGTTTAGATTTCTCTGCAGCTTCAGTGGGACGTCATGCTCTATGCTTGGCTGCCTCGTGAAGTGTTGATATTTAAAAGTTGATGCATTCCACCCAGCTGCGGCTACAATTCCCCACAGAGATTTTACATTAGTTTAATTTTTCAAAGCTTTGCAAAATTCTTCAATTTAATAGAAGTAATACACAGAGACAGGAGTTTTATCAAGGCGGTTGTTAATAGGGCTGTCATGGTTTGAATTTTGTCCCCCCAAAAATGTGTGTATCAACTTGGATAGGCCATGATTCCCAGTATTGTGTGGTTGTTCCCCATTTAGTGATTGTAATTTTATGTTAAGAGGATTAGGGTGGATTGTCACGCCACCCTTACTTAGGTCACCTCCCTAATCCAATGTAAAGGGATTTGTCCTGGGGTGTGGCCTGTGCCACCTTTTATCTCTTTTATCTCTCAAGACATAAAAGGAAAGGGAAGCAAGCAGAGTTGGGGACCTCATACCACCAAGAAAGCAGCACCAGGAGCAGAGCGCGTCCTTTGGACATGGGGTCCCTCCACCTGAGAAACTCCTTGACCAGGGGAAGATTGAGGACAAGGACCTTCCTCCAGAGCTGACAGAGACAGAAAGCCTTCCCCTGGAGCCGACATCCTGAATTTGAACTTGTAACCTGTGAGAAAATAAATTTCTCTTTGTTAAAGCCACCCACTTGTGGTATTTCCATTATGGCAGCACTGGCTGACTAAGACAAGGGCTATGATGGCAGACAAGTGTCCCCGTGTTCAATGACCTGAGAGCTTCAGTCTTGTAAAGTCTTACAAAGCCCTAACCTAGTACCTGTATGTAGTAGACATTCAGTATATACTAGGTCATTTTCATTTAAGGTGATCACCAGTATGGACTGGTATTCAGTCATGGCATGAATTTTCAAATAAAGCCCTTAATTATGTCTGAGACTTAACATTTTCAGATCAAATTTCAAATCCATTAGGAGATCCTTCCAACCCGCTATGAATGAAGAAAGCACCCAACTGATCTTACTGTTTCTCAGCTACTGAGCAGGGCTGCCAGTCAGGTGGGTAGCCAGTCAGTTATGTAGAGCTCAGAAAGTGGGCTATAGCTATGGGTGTAATATGAAGCCTGGGTAACTTCAAAGCAATGGCCGAAGCAGAAGATTAGGGCAGGCTAGAATCCTTGGTGGAGGACGTCTGTTAGCCTGCACATGCATTCTGACCTCAAGTAAAAAGGCAGAGCTACAGGAAGGGGCAGGCAAACCCTATTCTCTGCCTGGGAGATCTTCAGCTTCTGGTGGAATTTGGCCCAGGGATATTCCTGCCAGAAGATGGAAGGGAGAGAGAAGAGTAGTGGCAAGGTTTTTATTCCCTCCGTTTCTTCCAACTGGCTGCAAGCCTCTACCAAAGTTACACGTCCTGTCAGGGCTAGCCTTCCTGCATGACTTTCTCCTTCTAGGCTCCCATAGCACCCCTGTCCCCTCCTCTCTGTGGGTTTAGGGATGATAACTGTACTATCACTTGACATTTCCCTACTCCTGCCTACACCTTGTATAATGTCTCTTTATTAAACCATCCTCAACTTATCCTTAAAAAAGTGGCAGAAAAGAGGCACTATATTTATTCAAAAGCTCATATTGTATGTGTAAGCACCATGAAGACTCCTCAGTCACATTCGTGAAGTGATGGTCACTGAGGCATCTCTAGACATCAATGTCCAGCTCCACCATTCATTCTTTCAACCAGTATTTATTAGTTAATGCCTATTTGCTGAGCGCAGATGCTGTTCTAGACACACTGGTGAGCACAGCCAGTTAACGGGGCAGCCCCGCATTGGAGATAAAGACGCTTAGCTTCGGCCCACCTGAAGTCCATCCTGTCTTCTCTGTGCTCACATGCTCTGCTGGAGTTCAGACCTTCATCCCCTCTAGAATTGGTTGCAGCAACCCATGTCCCTGTTTCCAGCCTCTCCTCTCCAGTCTGTCCATTGCAACCTTTAAAGCACAGGTCTGATCATGTCAGGCCTGATGTCAAGGTCCTTTCCCACTCCTGAGCATACTATATGGTCCTTGCCAACTTTCTATTTCGTGCTCTCGTTGTGCCAAAATGTTCCTCCAAGGTGCCAGGCTATCTTGAGCCTCTGAGATTTTCACATACTATTCTAGGGACATGGAATGCTGTCCCCTGTTATCTTCCTGGAAAATTCCTCACTCAAGTCAGTCTACAAAGCCTTCCAGGAGGACCTGCAGGCAGAATTAAATGCTCCTGCCTGTGTGGTCCCATAGCAGCCACACATCTTTGTCCTGTCACTTGCAAAACTGCTGCAAATCAGGTCACTCACTGGCCCACATTCACTTACAGACAGGGTCCCTGTTGTCTTCATTAGGAAGCAAAATGCTGTTCTAAAAGCTGCTCGTAGCCACTTCTGCATTCTAGGGGGTGCGACAGAATGTGTCTTTAGGGAACAGTTGTTCTTTATTTAGGAAAACATGGTGGTGTGCTTTTTAATTTACGAAGAAAAGGCCCAAAGTCTGATATGAAGAGAGAAGCTGAGACAATGAGAAGCCAAACTATTTGGTAAAATAGAGTCACAGACAAGCCCCTGGGTGGCCTGGTGCTACTCCAAGGAGACATTATCTGGCTATTAAACTCTTTTCAGAATGATTTATCTGGGTTCAAAGTGACAACAGCAACTCACAAGATTGCATAGAACCTTAGGGGGCAGTGAGTTTGTGTTAACGGGGGAGGATCAACTCAGAAAAGGAGGTGAGAGTGGTTGCACAACCCAAAGAATGTAGTCAGTGCCACTGAATTGTCCAAGTGGGAAATGGTTGAATTGGTGTAGGTTTTGCTGTGTATATTCTCAACAACAACAACAAAATAAATTAAAAGAGAGAACCTTCCTCACTCTTCCCTAGTGAGGACCCTGAGGCCAGACGAAGAAAAAAACATGAATGGGTAGGAGTAAACTCACCCACAAGATGGCCACTGACCAGGGGGTAAGAAAGAGGTTTTTGGAGCAGTGATAGACACTCTCTCACTGTATGCTCTCCTTTCCTTTTTCAGTCTCAGGATAACTTCAAGATATCACTGCGTTCAGCTTACCCTTGCCCCCTGCTAACAGCCTTGGGCAATGAGGGTAGAAAATACATTTATGCTTTGGGGAAAATGGGACCACAGGGACCCTGAGCAGCAGGAGTGGGTGAAGGAGAGACCAGGTGATGAGGGAGAAGACCCAGTCAGAGCTGTGGCCCTGAGAAAGAGGTGGCACCTTCAAGGCATAGTCCTTGGGAATGGTCATTGAATTTCAGTTCACAGAATAGAGGCATGGGTCACTTTATTTGACTAATGAAATAGTTATTCTGGAAAGATGAAAAAATTTTATATACTTGGGTTACATTTATAATCTTAACAACTAGCATGGTTCTTGGCACATTGAACGTGCTCAAAAAAATATCTGATAAATGAATGGATGGGCAAATACTTCATGAAGGAATGGAAGTTTTGCTTCAATAGAGCCTCAAGTTTTCGTGCTTCCTGACAGCCCTGTCATGTTTCTCTTTCCTATTGTGTCTTTGTTCTCATTGATGTAATCCAAGAAGGCCTTGAGGAGGTGGAGGAAAGAACAAAAGCAAAAAGAATGAGACTCCTTAGGGACAAGTCCAGGACGATGGCTTCAGGCACAGTGGGAGAAAATGCTTGACCAATTAGTAAAAGAATCATAACCCCTTGCCTGGGTTCCAATCCAGCTTTGCTTCTGCAGATGCAGCAGTTGGGGCAGGTCATCAGTTCATAGGCGTGGCATCCAATTTGCTCCTGGAGTCCCTGGATGGCACAGTCAATGCTCTCAGCTGCTAACTAAAAGGTTGGAGGTTCAAATCCACCCAGAGGCTCCTCAGAAGAAATGCCTGGTGATCTATTTCCAAAAAAATCAGGCACTGAAAACCCTATGAAGCACAGTTCTACTCTGACATATGTGGGGTCACCATGAGTGAGATAGACTTAAATGCAACTGGTTAGGGTTTTTTTGGTTGTTTTTTTTTTACTTTCTTGAACAATCCTGGGAAGCTGAAGTGGAGTCAAAAGAACATAAAGCAAGACTGAGGAAAGGGTTGCAGACCCTGCACATGGCAGGAAAAATTTGTCATTCTAGGGCGTCAGGAAGAAGAAATACGTGAGCTCTGAGAGGAACAGGCCAGAGGTTTTCAAAACCCTGAGGTCAGTAACTGTGTTTCTGAATGTTTATTCAGAGCAATCTCTCAGTCCTTAGAGACTTCCCTGGTTCTTACAAAGAAGTCCAAAGACATTTGCAGTCAAACTTTGACCTCCACATCATTTCCTTCCTCTTTGGTGCATTTCTTTTCTTTGAAAGTCATTGGATTTTTGTCCTTCCTACAAAGCACAAAAGTTTCACTCTTCTCCACAGAGGCTGAGAAGGCAGGTTAAAGGAAATCACCACACACACAGAAAAGTCCAGGTGTGCTTCATGCTCAAAAAGACACCAGTGACTCCACCTCAGTGTCCCTGTGCCAGGGGCTTGACAAAGACCACGTGTGCTTACTCTTGCCTGAATTGACAGTGAGCAGCCCTGCAGGCATGCGAAAAGAAAGCCAGCAACAATGGAGCTCTTCCACCAATGGGAATTCTCAACTTGACTACTTACTATTTTAAGTTCTTCTGTAAAAGAATGTGAGAGTTAGGAAAGGTCAGGATGTGTGCCATCCATTACTGCTCACAGCTCAAAGTCTTGGCAAGAAATGAGGAAATTAAGAATTAATCATGAGACAGCAGATAGAACATGCAAGAGGGAAATGCAACAAGCATGCAAGGCTTGACAATATGTTTAAAATTACTTCTTACAGCCTCTCAATCCAGGGTGCAAAGACAGAGAGAATATTAGAACACAGAAGAGGTACTTAGCGAAATGTGTCCAAATACCTTAATCACCTGGGACAATAATAGTAAAAGAGATGAACTTTTTTAGCCAAAGTGTAGCTGTTAGTTAAAAGAGTCTATATTTGAATAGGACAATATTTCTACTGTTCATGTGAGCACTCTCTTTTCTAGGAAAATGAAGCAAGTAACTTTGCTTTCTAATATATTTAGAACTGTTGATCAGTAGGTTTCCAGTATATAATCCCAAAAATATTCCAGTCCTATGTTTGGATTTCCCTAGCTATGAAAAAACTTTTTTTCTCAGTGACAACAGACTGCACCTGTTTGAGAATATAAGTGAAACCTTAAGTGGAAAATAAAGTACATGTGTCCACAGCAAATGTAAACTCACCCAGAGATCCAAAGTAGTTAATAAAATCACCAGTTGCCATCAAGTTGACTCCAGCTCATGGTGAGCTCATGTGTGTCAGAATAGAGCTGCTCCACAGGGTTTTCAAAGGCTAATTTTTTGGAAGTAGGCCTTTCTTCTTAACCTCTAGGTGGACTCAAACTTGCAGTCTTCCATTTAGCAGCCAAATACATTAACCATTGGCACCACCCAGAGATTCTAAAGTGGTTAATAGTACTGAGGAAAGTGGGAAGGAAGAAAGAGGAGGAAGGGAGAGAGGGAGGAAGAAAGAAAGGAAGGAAAGAAGTCTTACATGTTTGTTCTTCCTGACAGTCGCATCATGTTTCTCTTTCTCTTCTTACTTTGTTCCTCTTGATTAAATCCAATAAGACCTTGAGGAGCCAGAGAATAGACCAAAAACAAAGAGAAGAGGACTCCTTTGGGAAAGGAAGAGAGAGAAAGAACATAAGTTTAAGAAACCACCAGACCTGGGGTTAGTTCCCAGATTCACCGCCTACTTTGCAGCAACCATCAGCATGTTATTCAACCTCTCCAAGCTAGATTCCTCCCCTATGACCATGGTGATCATGAGCTCTAGGGGGTAAAAGTCTAAACCTAGCACACAGCAGCCACTCGGTAGTTAAGAGTTTCCTCCTTTCTTCCTTCAGCATGATCCTAGATAAGCAACTCTGGATTCTTTTTATAAGGTCCTGAACTTCAGTTTGTGGAGGCAGAGCAGTCGGGAACAAGGAAACCAAAATGAACTAACAAGCAAAAGTGATGGCAGGAGAAAGAGATCCTAAGAAATGAAAAATTGTTCTCTGTCACTTCAAAAATGTAAGAAGTATTTAGTTCTGAGCAAATGCGTGGAAAGCCTACTAAGGAGGCCCTGGCAACACTGATGAACTGTGACAGGAGGCACCTCTCCTTGCCTCTGCTAGGAAGCAGCTGACCAATAATCTCCTTTTTGGTGTAGAAACTGAGGCAGGATCAATATCTTAATAATAACCAACACATTCGTGATGTATGTAAAGATTTAAACTCAGAACACCCACTCGTTCACCCAACTTTGTTTAGGGTGGGAATTCTGTCTTAGTGTTACAGTGCTGCTGTAACAAAAAATAGCACAAGCAGATGGCTTTGAAGACAAGAAACTTATTTTCTCACAGTTCTGGAGGCTAAAAGTCCAAATCACTTTCTCAGTGAATTTCTCCTGGGGCCTCTCTCCTAGTTTCGGGTGACTGCCGTCAATCCTTGGTGTTTCTTGACTTGTAGATGGGTCCTCACGTGGTGTCTGTCTTCCCACTGTGTGTGTGTGTGTTTGTGTCTATTCTGCTGTTTTTATAAGACACCTCTCAGAAGTGATTAGGTTTAGGACCCACCCTACTCTGGTATGGCCTAATCAGCATAACAAAAGAAACCTCTTTTTCACAAACAAGTCCACATTCACAGGTACAGGGGTTAGGACTTCAATATAAACTTGGAGAACACAATTCAATCCATAACAGGTTCCCAATATTTAGAAACATGAGATCAATCTCTTTGATAGAACCAGAATATAAAAGAACCGCCCCCCCCACACAGTTTACAAGTTGTCCTTTTAATATCTATCAATTCAGAAAAACTATAATCACAAAAAAGCTATTATGATTTTGCATTACATTTAAGTTAAAAAATAGTAATTACATTTGTGTATAAGGTGATTTATCACACCAACAGATGACATTTGGTGCACATACAACTTTCTGGACCCATTGCAATAATGTCGTAGGTGTTCTTTCTCCTCCCAGAGGTAAAAAGCCCACAGATAAAGAACCACTGGGTTGGGGCTCCGAGTCTCTCATTTCCTTTATATAAATCTCCATCAAGAAAGACGAAGATGAATAACAATACCAATTTTGAAGTAAAGGTTTAGAAATAGGGAAATGGAGAGAATACTCAAATATTGAGAGTAAATTTATGCCTAATGTTATTACTAAACCCAAGATTTTTTTTTTTTTTTTGGTAAGACCAATGTTTACGATTATTCTTTTCTTTTTTTTTTTAAGAAGTAAACACTATGAAGCTCTAGAAGGAAACAACAATGGAAAAGATCCAAAGTTTTTACAAGTAATTTTTAGTACAATGGTATATAGCTATGTCTCAGAGTCACTCAAGGAATGATGCTGATTCATTCTTCTTCTTAATTAAATCTATTAAAAATGGAAGTCTGGTGTTAAACGTGTTGTGTTATCAAAATTTAAGTTTGCCAGAGTAGGTAGCAACTCATAAACTAGCCCACTGACAAGTCTTCAGAGTCCAACTGCTACAACGGAAGGAATCAACTCTAGACATGCATACAAGAATCTGCATGATATGCTAAGAGACTCAGGGAAAGACCAAGGCAGCTGATGGGAGACCCCTTTTTACTGCCTAAATCTCCTGAAAACAACCAAAAATAATGCCCAAGAATAGTTACCTCCAGTCATCGCAGGTCCTTCCTCCCCAAAATATGAGACAAAAAAATGTCACTTTTATGAGACCACCATAAGCAATGAGATCCATGGTTTCAAAGGAAATGGTGTGTCACACCGCAGGCTAAGAAGAATGCATAAACAATGGTGTGTCACACCGCAGGCTAAGAAGAATGCATAAACACCGTTCTGCCAGAATCAGCTTGATCACCTGCCTTCTGCACTTGGTTATGGTATATGTCAACAAATACGGCAGCAGAGAAGGCCCAGCACAATTGTTCATCAGGGACCTGTTTACATTTGTACTGTCAATTCTAACAGGTTTTTTTTATTGAATTAAATTCTTCTGCCCTCATTAGATTCGTGATTGCCTGTCAGTGAGTATGACACGTTTGAATTCCCACAAGGGTATTAGACTCTCCATCTTCTAGATTACCCAGGAGGGATCAAGGACAAGGCTCAGTTGAAAATTTTGCATGTCAGTCCTTGAAATTGCAGTATAAATACCTGTGTCAGCAAATAAGTGATGGTGCTTCTCACAAAGGCAACCCAGAGAAACTTCACGGTTCCTCCCTCTTGCAGACGTGTACACTTTGGCAGGTCCTCACATAACCAGATCTGCCTGCAGTCATCCAGCCTCAGCACCTAAAAGTAGTACCTGCTGGTTTCTTGTGTCTTCTTGAGGAAGAAAAAAAAAATGAGTATCTGAAGTTAACACTTTCAAATGAAAACAGAAAGAAGACTGCCAAGGCTTATAAACATTAGCATTGTGGAGCTAGAAGAGGCTCTGCTAGGTAAGTGGAGAGAAGCCGGCAAGAGATGATCATGTTTATTGAACGCTTATTCTGCCAAGCAGTTTATATACGTTATCTCATTTAAAGAGTATAACCCAGTGAGTAATAACTATTATACCCATTTCATAAATGGAGGAAACTGAAGCTTGCCACATAGTAAATGGCAGAGCAGGACTGAGACCTTCACCTGTGTGACTGAATACTACACCCCCTGCTTCTGCTGAGCCCCTGGGGGATGACTGAAAGGTTGGAGGTTCAAATCCACCCAGAGGCATCTCAGAAGAAAGGCCTGGCAATATACTTTTGAAAAATTAGCCACTGAAAACCTGATGGGGTGCAGTTCTACTCTGCACTCTTGGTGTCAGCATGAGTCAGAATCAGCTCGATGGCAACTGGTGCCCCCTGCAGTGGCCCTGGACGGGAGGCTGTCCCTCCAGAGCCATGGAATATGGCAGATGCTGACAAGGGGGCTTGGGGCATCTCAGAAAGGACCCCAGCTGGGAGAAAGAGGAGCCCACTGGCCATGCTCCAAAGTAAAGAGAATTTTGAGCACAAACATTCTCCCATCTGGACCAGCTCTAAAACGTGCTCATAGTTTTAGGTTTGCTCTTTCTTCTGCAATTAAATGGAAAGAAAAAGAAGGCTTGGCTAGTTCCCCCATGATATTCTAGAGCCCACCAAAATGAGAGTCCTTGAGATAGAAAGCAAGCTGAGGTTTTGCAGTTAGGTGTCAATCAGTCATATTCTCTTCATCTGCAGAGAATTTAAGAGGGACTCCATCTGGACAAGAGGTCATAACGAGAGGCCTGGCTCGGGGAGAACACGGCTTCTCCTCACTGTTCAAATTCTTCTCCAGGAGATTTGAAATGGGCTGTCTTGGATTATCTGAAAAAAATTCCTCCTATGAAAGGTAAATGATTAAGCTGGAAAGAGCAAAGTGTAAGGGTTGGTTGTTGGTTGGTTGATCTGTTTGCACTTATGAAGTCAGGATTTAACATCTAGGTAGGAACGTTAGTTTTCTGGGGCTTCCATAATAAAATACCACAAAGTAGCTGTGTTTAAACAACAGAAGTTCCTTGCCTCACAGTTCTGGAGGCTAGTAGTCTGAGTTCAGGGTGTTGGCAGGGCCGCCTTTCTCTGGAGGATCCAGGGAAAGGTCTGTTCTTGTCCCTCTCACCTTCTGGTAGCCCTAGGTGTTCCCTGGCTGGCAGCCAGAGCATAAGTTTGTTGTCACAGGGTTGTTTTCTGTCTGCCCATCTCTATGTGTCTTCGCTTTATAGGGACACCACTCAGATGGGATCAGGGCCTGCCCTATTCTGTGTGACCTCATGTTAACTGATCTTAACATCTTCATAGACCCTATTTCCAAACAAGGTCAATGTTCAGAGATCAGGGGTTAGGACTTCAACACATTTTTTCTTGGGGGTAGGGGGCAAGGGGGAAAACATAATTTAATCCATAACAGTAAAGAGGCAATTTTGTGTGGTGACTCACTCCTGAAGAAATGCCTTGATTTTCAGCCCCAAAAAAACCCACTGCCATGTCCCTTTAATAACACAAAGCAGGATAACAGCATCCATAGTTTCTCTTTTCCTTCCTTTTGCTTCCTTTTCTCCTCTCTCTTCTTATTCCTTTTCTCTTTCATTCCTCACTCTCCACATGCCAGCTTTCTGGGACAACCAATCTGTACTTTGTCTACAGAAGCTGTGGATTTTTCTTTCCTTTCAGACTGTGGAACACCTTCTGTGCTAACATCACTCCTTTCCCTGCAGCTCGCTGGCTCACCGTTTGGTACCCAAGCTGTTTTCTGTTCACTGGCAGCTAGCCTCAAATTCCATTTTGCCACAGGACTTAGCTCTAAGTCAGGCAGAAAATGGGCTCTTTGAGAATCTAGCTTCATTTAAAGAACTCTTTTCTGTGAGCTGCATTTCTAGGGACATTTTTCAAGGGCGTTAGCAACTAGGCTTTATGTGCGCTTGCTTGTACAACAGTAGATTGGCTGCTGTTCCTGTCACTCAGACAGTCCAATGTTAACGCTCAAATTAACTAGCAAGGGTAAACCACAGGAACAGAGAGAACGCTGTCACAGGCTCATTGCTTCTCTTCATTTGTGTAATTTTAGCAAGTAGGGCATGAGGTGTACAGGGCCGAGAGTCGGTGTGGTGGATGCGGCAGGAGGGTGGTGAGTTGATCAGCTTGGTGGCAGGTTGGATGTTGGAGGATGAGAAAGAGTGACAGTTGTTAATTATGACTCTCTAACTCAACCTGAGTGACTGGGACATTGCGATAGCTCTGTCATTGTCTTTCATTGTTGCTTACTGTAAGATTTCATGTCCTGGAACTTTTTTGAGGCCCTAGGTGGTAAAAATGGTTGATTCCTGCTAATCAGAAGGTTGGAGGTCCAAGTCCAGCCAAAACACCTCAGAAGAAAGGCCTGGTGATCTACTTCCAAAAAAGCAGCCACTGGAACTCCTGTGGAGCACAATTTTTCTCTCACACACGGGGTCGTCACCGGAACTCCCGCGGGGCACAGGTTTTCTCTCGCGCACGCGGGGTCGTCACGGGTTGGAGTAGACTCTGCAACAACAGTGGAAATACCTTTCTCATGTGTCTAGTTTGGACTGTGGATATTTAGTTCATAGGCCCTTTTTTTTTTTAATTTTGTTGTTGCTGAGAATATGCAGAGCAAACCATATACCAATTCAAATGTTTCTACACGTACAATTCAGCGACTTTGATTATATTTTTCGAGTTGTACAACCATTCTCCCCCTCCTTTTCTCACTTGTCCTTCCCCCACTAACCTAAGGTCACTGCTCCCTAAGGTTCCTATCTAATTTTTCCAGTTGCTATTGTGACTCTGATCCCACACAGATAGTTCTTAAAAGTGCATAATGTTCAAGGCAGAACTTTTTTACTAGTTAAGCTAAACTATTGTTTGACTTTAAGAAGACTTCAGGTGATACTTCTGGCTTAAGGTTTAAAGATTATCTCAGGGCAATAGTTTCAGGGGTTTATCCAGCCCCCACAGCTCCAGAAAGTCTGGAGTTCATGAGTATTTTCTGCATTTTCCCCCTTTTGATCAGGATTCTTCCACAGAATCTTTCATCGAAATGTTCAGTAATGGTAGCCGGGCACCATCCAGTTCTTCTGGTCTCATGGCAAAGGAAGCAGTTGTTCATGGAGGTAGTTGGCCACACATTCCATATCCTACTCCTACTCCTTACTCTCCTTCTTCCTCTGTGGCTCCAGGTGAATAGAGAGCAATTGTCATGCCCTGGACAGTCCATAAGCCCTTCTTTTTAAAGGGTTGATTTTTATAGACAAGCTGTCAAGCAATCTAATATATGCATTAAGTCTCTGAACAACTTTGGAAACCTGTACTAAACAGAATGTTTGACTGCTGGCTGTGCAAAGCTAATAGGTGGTGTTACATGGCAGAAGTCCTGAAGACACAAGACTAAAGTGCCTGGTGAAAATGCAACCAAATAATTCATTTTGTTTTTACAGAATGCAGATTCCAAGTGAGTAAGATTCTTCACCACACCGGAAACCCTAAGAGCTACAGCTGCTAACCAAAAGGTCGGCAGTTCATATCCCCCAGGTGCTCCTTGGAAACTCTATGGGGCAGTTGTACCCTGTCCTATAGGGTCACTAGGAGTTGGAATTGTCTCCATGCCAAGGGTTTGGTTTGGTTTTGGTAGGAAACACAGAACCACAGCAGAATATGTAAAATTCCATTCCTTTGTCCCTTTTCAGATGCTAATGAGAAGTGAAATGGTCAAAACATGGGCATCGAAGGGTCTGTAGAAATGGAAACAAGAGAGCACAGTGAGATGTGAGGATAAAATTACTTTCATGCAACGGAGGAATTTGGTTCCAGAACAACCATTCTGTGTCATGGCATAACTGTCAAGCCATAACAAAACAAATCAAAAACAAAATACCTTAGTGAAAATAAAACATCCTTTCCCTCAGCCCCATGGGTGTGGTCTAGTCAACTGCCCAAGACAGTATATCCACTGGCCACATGTGTCCATTTAGATTTAAGTTTGAATTAAATAAATTTAAATTAAATTCAAAAATTTAGTGCCTCAGTTGCACCAGCCCCATTTCAAATGTTCAATAGCTGCAGTGCCCAATGCCTACCTTATTGGACAGGGCAGATTTAGAACATCTTCATCATCCAGAAAGTTCTATTGGACTGCACTGCTCTAGTGTGTCCTAGTCTGATAATGTGCTCTGACCTGTCGTATAAATGGGTTGCCAATCTGAAGCCAAAATAAAGTCTTAAAAATCCGTGTCTGAGGGGAGAGGATAGAAGAATTCTTTCAAGAAACCCAGGCTTTATTTCCAACCAGTCCTCCTCCTGCACAGCCAACACCTGTCAGTGGATTTCTGTGTGCTGCTGTGATGCTGAATGTGTCCCAGCAGAGCTTCCAGACTAAGACAGACTAGGAAGAAAGGCCTGGCCATCTACTTCAAAAACCAACCAATTAAAACCCTGTGAATCACCAGGAATATTGTCTGATATGCAGTCAGTCATGGGGATGGTGCAGAGCCTGGCAGCATTTCTGCTCCATTGTGCATGGGGTCACCATAAGCCGGGCAACTAACAACAACGACCGACATAGCAACAACACATACAAGTCAGCAGCGTAACGGGGCTAGGACAGACACAGGTAGCCTGCAGCAAGGTTCTAACAGAAACGCTGAGAACTTTCCACAACCTAGCCCAGATGGATACAGAGAAGCAAACATCTCCCTCCAAAATCGGTTGCTCCTCTCCCTCTCCCCGAGGGTTCAGCTGGGAGCAGCAAGTTGAGGAGCAATTCCTCGTATAAATTAAAAGGGGAAGGGAGGCCCATCCCAGCGCTCCTGGCCTTGGAAGCCAATAGTGTCCATGTGATTAAATAATTGAACTGTCTCACCTTGCCCCGTCAAGCTAGATTCCACTGGGTAATTAATCTTCCTAGTGCCTGTTATTCCCTGCCCTGCACACACTTCTGCTCCCACTCAAAGTCAAGTTTCCCAGCCTGCCGGCTACTTGGGCAAGAAGAAAAGGGAGGAGAACCAGGAATAGAAAGACTTCCAAAGGGAAAGGAAACTTCAAATCTAGTCTTTATGAATCTCCCACTAAATGGTGGACCCAACACTGTAATTGTATGCAACTTCATGAACAAATGTCAGAGAAACAAAACTGTTTGGAGTGTGTAGTTGTTCTTGGGAGCTGAATGTTAGAACTTCAAGAAACCCTTAGCCACTGGAAGTCCACAAACTCAGAGACAAAATATGCAATAACTGAGAAGAGGAAGGAGACAGAGTAAAACCTCCAGCCTCAGCCCCCAGTTAGTCATTGTTCAAAACTAAAGCTCCTAAGGGTGGGGGGGGAGGGACAGATCATGACACACATGTTTGAATTCATTCATTCCCTCGGCACGTTTATCGAGCACCTTCTATGCCAAGCTCTGCTCTAGCAGCTTGGGAACCATCAGTGGACATGATCCTTTTACTGCTAATGCTTCAATTTCTAAGGCCGGTGGTTGCATTGATTTTTAGTTTGCCAGTTCTTTATCCATTAATAAAACCTGTCACCATTGAGTCAGTTCTGACTCATATCGACCCTGTAAGACAGAGTAGAACTGTCCCATAGGGTTTCCAAGGAGCAGCTGGTGGATTCGAACTGCTGAACTTTGGGCTAGCAGCCTGAGCTCTTAACCACTGTGCCACCAGGACTCCTTATCTATTAATGACATAATGAGTCAAGTCCTAAAGATATGAATTTTTAGCATGTATTTTCTATCACTGCCTACAAAACCATGGCTGTAAAAGTATGCTTGTGTAGGTGCATAGAAGTAACTGGAACCCCCAGAAACTTCCCAGAATAATGACAGCGTGAGCCTGGTGCCACAAGGGGCAGGAGAGGACAGGGAGCTTTCCAGCCAGACTCTAGGCATGTCCATCGGGCTCCACAAAATGACCATCCTCTACCCACAATGCCAAGGTGCGGCCAGCTGCCGGGTCCATCGCTCCTTTGAGCGAAGTAGGTAGGGGAGCAGCTGTTTGACAGCAAGGCAAAGACAGTGAGATGAGATGAGAGAGCCAAAGGAAAAGTGGGAAAGATGAAAAATCATCTCACTGCATTATCTACCACCCTAAGTGTGTGTTAATGGGCCGATAAAGTATGACCTGGATAGTCTTAATGCTTCAATATTAAACTCTGTGCGCCAAGAAAAGCAAAGATGGCACATTATAACAAAGAGAGTTTTGGGTTCTGTGTTGTTGGTTTTCTGGTTCTTGCTAAAGTTCTGGTTTTTAGCTTTGCTCACTTGGACTATTTTCCTTTAAACGGCTGCAAGCCCCAGAGACTATTTTCCAACCAAAGTGCAATGCTGCCCCCTGCTGATTTGTTCAGGTAAGAGCACCCGTGGAAACCAACAAGCATTCTCCAAGGCAAACCACCCTGCAGTTCTGCCTAGATTTCATTTTGCCATCTTTTCATCCTCCAAAGTGCAAGCATTTTCATCTTTAAAGATTCTCTGCACAGAGATATTTTCTGGCTCAGCCTAGTTAATACCACTAATCGACATACCATTTTATCCTAAAATACGAACTCTGCGCTGATGACAAAACAAGCAGTGGCGTCAAGTGGATTTCTCCCCCTCTGCTTGTGAGTTAAGCTAGCCCCCAGGGAAAGCGCAGAAATCAGGCCCGTTTCATATCACCTTTAGAATCCTGACTGGAATTCTCACTGGAAAGACATTTACTGAGAATTCAAGCTCAAGGAAATCAATGCCTGGGCCTGACAGACATTCAACTCCCAGACAAATGTGTTTGATTTCAGATCACCCTTCAATCTTCGTACTGGGAACACACCTGAGACTGAAATCTCTGAAAAGAACAATGCAGGCGACACCCCGCCCTCTCCGAAGCCGGCTTCCTAAACCGCCTGAAAGCGCAACTGCTAGCGCGGAGAAAATCGTGTGACGTGAAAACGCGGGGGGCTTGACGGGAAAGTGGGTACTCGCCACGCCATGATTAGCTAAGACATCCACAAAAATGATCTACTTTTCCTCAAACCCGGAACCCAATCACCTGCATCGGAATTACCTGGGAGCGTGTTGAAAATGCAAATTCTTGTGTGTAATTCAGATTTATTGAATCAGAAACTCTGGGAATAGGAGCAAGAAGTCTGCATTTTACCAAGCTCTTCAGGCAACACTGTGCAAACTAAATTCTGACAACCACTGAGCAATATTTAATGTAAAAATTTAATTCCCATTGATAAGACTTTCCTATTCAGAAATTCTCTAACGTTTTAAAATTACAGAATAACAAGACATACATAGGTGTGCCTGTGTATTAAGGCTGTTTTGTCTTTTCCTTGATTTACTACAAAATTAAAGGCTATCTTCTGACAGTATAAGGTACTCTCCAGCCAAGGAACAGTGATAACGACCAACCAAAATCCCAAATACTATTTGGTAATTGCTGATGATAATTTCTAATTGTACTTGTTACCCCAAAGCCATTCCTCTGGAAAGCCCCATCAGAGTAGCATGAAACTATTTATTAAGCAGAAGCTTCTCTTTTCAAAAAAAAAAAAAAAAGGATAAGGCAAATTTGTGATTTCCACACTGTTTTCTGTCCTCATAGACAAGGACTAAAACAAGTAAAAAGAAAAAGAAAGATTCCAAACAAGCCACACTTTACAATTTTCTGCTCCTTTTGAACTGCAAGGCTGGTCCCAGTCCAGCTTGCCGTGCCCCTCCCCCCGGGCCATCCTTCTCTGCCTCTCTCTGTCATCATTTGTAGCCACTTGTCATCAGCTCCTGTTCCAGGCCACGGTGAGAATGGAGTGTGATCTGGTCTTGCCAACCCCGGAGCTGAGACGCCAGCTCCAGCAGGCCATTTCCACGCAGGCTAAAGTGATTGAACGGGTGCCAGTACCAACAGGTTGTATTTCATTGTGCCCTCTGTTGCCTGACTGAGCCCCAGGAGGGAGAGCAAGGGATGGAGAAAGGATTGCGCTTTTGCCTAAAGGAATCAGCATGAGGCTTAAGAGAGTCTACCAGCTCTGCTTGACCATCCGCTCAGCCATCACTCAGCCATCAGCAGAAAGAGAGAAACCTATCTCAAAAGAAGATTCTCCCTCACACCCACCCTTCAGGGGCAGCAGGCGAGGTGGAAACACAGGCATGTACCTCTGGAGTCAAGCTGATGGCCAAGGGCAACTGCTGCAAGGGAAGGTCTAAAACCAGAATGGCATTTAGAGCCTCTTGGTTTATTCTGGAGGAGGAATACTTGGACCATGTTGAGTCTGTTTGTTCTGGGAGAGGGAGGGAATATTTCAGAGCAGCCTTTAACTTCGTATAGAATTTCAATACATCTCTGAAAGCGGGCACTAAGTCACCAGCGCCCCACTGACAGCAAAGAGAGGCTTAGAACAAGAATTTACCTCAGAAGTTGGCTCTTTGTGTTTGTTTGGCTGCATAGACAAGCAAATTGCAAATTTAATGATAAAATTGTTGAGGAAAGAGGTTTGCACTTTTTTTTTTTTTTAATGAATTACAAGAAGTATATATAAATCCCAGTGTTCTCCCAGGGGCAAGATTTGAATTTTCCTAAATCAGCTAATATCTTAGTCAATTCTCTCCCATTTATATCTGGCCCATGTCACATCTTAAAATCCATATCACTTTATATCTCCCTTTAATTGCTCTAGGTGTCTAACTTTCATTTAAAACTAGTTCTCTTTGCCTCTTGACCTTTGAAAGATCAGAAAGCAAATTTTTCATTCTACAAAACTACCACACTTCCATACAACATGAAATAAATTACAAAGGGTGCAGTGGAACAGGAATTCAATTAATGTTTTTGCCATTTCTAAACGTTTATGGGTCTGAAAACAATTGTTCCAAGGTAAAAAACACACCCAAAAATGTCTCTGTATGGCTTATTTATAAAAACTGATTTTCTAGTCTGCTTTTTCTTGCTTTTCTGTGGTAGGCAGAATAATGGCCCCCCAAAGATGTCCACCTCCAAATCCCTGGAACTGTGAATACAGTACCTAATGTGGCAAAAGGGACTTTGCCGATGTGATTAAATTAAGGACCTTGAAACGGGGAGATTATCCTGGATTGTTCTGGTGGGTCCAACGTTGTCACAGGGCGATGGGAAGTCAAAGAGGAGGCAGGAGAACCAGAGTCAGAGAAGAAGACATGATGATGGAAGCAGAGGTTGGAGTGATGCAGCCGCTGGCTTTGAAGATGGAAGGGAGCCTCGGACTAAGGAATGCAGGCAGCCTCTGGAAGCTGGAAAAGGCAAGAAAATGAATTCTACCCTCAAGCCTCCAGAAGGAATGTAGTCCTGCATTTGATTTTAGCCCTGTGAAACCCATTTTGTACTTCTGACCTTCAGAACTGTTGTTAAACCAGGAAAACAAAACCCATTGCTGTTGAGTCATAGTGACCCTATAGGACAGAGTATAAATGGCCCACAGAGTTTCCAAGGAGAGCCTGGTGGATTCAAACTGCAGACCTTTTGGTTAGCAGCTGAAGCTCTTAACCACTACACCAAAAGAGTTTCTGTTATTGTTGTTAGTTGCCGTCAATTTCAACTCATGTTGACCCAATGTGTTACAGAGTAAAACTGGTCCATAGGGTGTTCTTGTCTGTAATCTTAATGGAAGCAGATTGCCAGGACTTTTCTTCCATGGTACCACTTGGTGGGTTCAAACCACCAACCTTTATGTTAGTAATCCAGTGCAAACCATTGGCACCACCTAGAGACCTGTAAGACAATAAAGTTGATTGTTTTAAGCCGCTGAGCTGTGGTAATTTGTAACAGCAGCAATAAACCCAGTCCCAGTGCCGTGGAGTCAATTCAGCAGCAACAGGAAGCTCAGGTTTTTGGGGTTACTGCTGTATCCAGTTTTCTGAAAAGGAGTTATGACTGTCACTTGTCATTTTTCAAACATTGACAACATAGTAGTGACCAAACCCTCAAATTTGGTGAGATAGTCCTGGGAATAATTAGAATCTGACATATACCTTGTTAACTATGGTTGCCAACTACTAGTTAAATAACAAATAATACTGGACATTTTATTTTTTAAAGGAAATTATTATTAAGAATTCATCAGAGTATGTTGGAATGGTGAGATTTGTTCACGTAAATGAATTTAACAGCCATTTTAATTAACTTTAATTCTATCACCATCTCTCCTCATGATTTAACAAATAGTGGGCAACTGACACAGAAATAGGTTTTAAAATGAGGTGGAGTCCTACGAATATAGAATTCCTGCTATGCATATCTACCAGAAGAACCAGAACTCATTTTGTTGCTGAAGACAGAGAAGAGACTGTGTCATAGAAGACGTGAAAGAGCTGGGGATTCAGGGATGTTATAGAGCTCATACCTCCCACAGGCCAAGCCCTCACCAAGGGGAACGGCCTGGATGCCTGTTGCTGTAGGAAACCCTCCTTTGACCTGGACTCATAAATACCATCTTTTTCCGGGCTGGCTCAGGAAGAACAGACTGGGAGCACTACTCCAGTTGGAAGGAACACCAGATACCTTTCTCTTTCATAATCCAGACCCCAGATGCTCCACCAACATATAAGTGCTTGCTGATATTTGAAAGTGGGAAAACCTCTGAGTGTAGTTTTGTTTTTTTAATAATTTTTATGGTGCTTTAAGTGAAAGCTTACAAATTAAGTCAGTCTCTCACATATAAACTTATATACACGTTAATACATGCTCCCACTTACTCTCCCCCTAATGAGTCAGCCCACTCCCTCCTTCCAGTCTCTCCTTTCGTGACCCATTTTGACAGTTTCCAACCCCTTCTACCCTCCCATCTCTCCTCCAGGCAGGAGATGCCAACATAGTGTCAACTGTCCACCTGATGCAAGTAGTTCACTCCGCACCAGCATCCCTCTCTAACCCATTGTCCAGTCCAATCCATGTCTGATGAGTTGGCTTCGGGAATGGTTCCTGCCCTGGGCCAACAGAAGGTTTGGGGACCATGACTGCCGGGATTCTTCTAGTTTTAGTCAGACCATTAAGTCTGGTCTTTTTATGAGAATTTGGGGTCTGCATTCTGATCCTTCAGGGGTTCTCTGTTGTGCTCCCTGTCAGGGCAATCTTCGGTTCTAGCTGGGCACCATCTAATTCTTCTGGTCTCAGAATGATGCAGTCTCTAGTTCATGTAGCCCTTTCTGTCTCTTGGGCTCATAATTACCTTGTGACCTTGGTGTTCTTCATTCTCCTTTGATCCGAGTGGATTGAGACTCATTGATGCATCTTAGATGGCCGCTTGCTAGCGTTTAAGACCCCGGACGCCACACTTCAAAGTGGGATGCAGAATGTCTTCTTTATAGAATTTGTTTTGCCAATTGACTTAGATGCCCCTTGAAGCAATAGTCCCCAAACCCCCGCCCCTGCTCCACTGACCTTTGAAGCATTCAGTTTATTCAGGAAACTTCTTTGCTTTTGGTTTAGTCCAGTTGTGCTGACCTCCCCTGTACTGAGTGTTGTCCTTCCCTTCATCTAAAAGTAGTTCTTACCTACTATCTAATCAGTAAATAACCCTCTCTCACCCTCCTTCCCTCCCACCTCTCGTAACCATAAAAGAATGTGTTCTTCTCAGTTTAAACTATTTCTCAAGATCTTATAATAGTGGTCTTATACAATATTTGCCCTTTTGCATCTGACTAATTTCACTCAGCATAACGCCTTCCAGGTTCCTCCATGTTATGAAATGTTTCACAGATTCATCACTGTTCTTTATTGACGCATAGTATTCCATTGTGTAAATATACCATAATTTATTTATCCATTCGTCCGTTGATGGACACCTTGGTTGCTTCCAGATTTTTGCTATTGTAAACAGTGCTGCAATAAACATGGGCGTGCATATATCTGTTCGTCTAAAGGCTCTTATTTCTCTAGGATATATTCCAAGGAGTGGGATTGCTGGATTGTATGTTAGTTCTATTTCTAGCTTTTTAAGGAAATGCCAGATTGATTTCCAAAGTGGTTGTACCATTTTACGTTCCCACCAGCCGTGTATGTGTTCCAATCTCTCCGCAGCCTCTCCAACATTTATTATTTTGTGTTTTTTGGATTAATGCCAGCCTTGTTGGAGTGAGATGGAATCTCATTGTAGTTTTAATTTGTATTTCTCTAATGGCTAATGATCGACAGCATTTCTTCATGTATCTGTTAGCTGCCTGAATATCTTCTTTAGTGGAGTACATGTTCATATCCTTTGCCCAATTTTTAATTGGGTTGCTTGTCTTTTTCTGGTTGAGTGTTAGCAGAATCGTGTAGATTTTAGAGATCAGGCGCTGGTCAAAGATGTCATAGCTGAAAATTCTTTCCCAGTCTGTAGGTGGTCTTTTTACTCTTTTGGTGAAGTCTTTAGATGAGCATAGGTGTTTGATTTTTAGGAGCTCCCAGTTATCGGGTTTCTCTTCCTCATTTTAAGTAATGTTTTGTATTCTGTTTATGCCTTGTATTAGGGCTCCTGACATTGTCCCTATTTTTCTTCCATGATCTTTATCATTTTAGACTTTATGTTTAGGTCCATTTGCAGTTAGTTTTTGTGCATGGTGTGAGGTATGGGTCCTGTTTCTTTTTTTTTTGCAGATAGATATCCAGTTATGCCAGCACCATTTGTTAAAAAGACTATCTTTTCCCCAATTAACTGACACCTTTGTCAAATATCAGCTGCTCATATGTGGATGGATTTATATCTGGGTTCTCAATTCTGTTCCATTGGTCTCTGTGTCTGTTGTTGTACCAGTACCAGGCTGTTTTGACTACTGTGGCTGTACAATAGGTTCTGAAATCAGGTAGAGTGAGGCCTCCCACTTTGTTCTTTTTTCAGTAGTGCTTTACGTATCCAAGGCTTCTTTCCCTTCCATATGAAGTTGGTGATTTGTTTCTCCAACACTCTGCCGACCTCTTCTATTAGTTTCAGTAGTTTTCTTGAGGATTCCTTAGGGTTTTCTGTGTTTAAGGTCGTGTCCTCTGCAAATAGAGATAATTTTACTACTCTCTTGCTAATCCGGATGCCCTTTATTTCTTTGTCTAGCCTAATTGCTCTGGCTAGGACCTCCAACACAATGTTGAATAAGAGCGGTGATAAGGGGCATCCTTGTCTGGTTCCCATTCTCAAGGGAAATGCTTTCAGGCTCTCTCCATTTAGTATGATGCTGGCTGTTGGCTTTGTATAAATGCCCTTTATTATGTTGGGGAATTTTCCTTCTATTCCTATTTTGCTGAGAGTTTTTATCATGAATCGGTGTTGGACTTTGTCAAATGCCTTTTCTGCATCAGTTGATAAGATCATGTGTTTTTTGTCTTTTGTTTTATTTATATGGTGGATTACATTAATTGTTTTTCCAATATTGAACCAACCTTGCATACCTGGTATAAATCCCACTTGGTCATGGTGGATTTGTTTTGTTTTGTTTTGTTTGATATGTTGTTGAATCCTATTGGCTAGAATTTTGTTGAGGATTTTTGCATCTATGTTCATGAGGGATATAGGTCTGTAATTTTTTTTTTTTTTTTTTGGTGTCTTTACCTGGTTTTGGTATCAGGGCTATGCTGGCTTCATAGAATGAGTTAGGTAGTATTCCATCCTTTTCTATGCTTTGAAATACCTTGCGTAGTAGTGTTGCTAACTCTTCTCTGAAAGTTTGGTAGAACTCTGCAATGAAGCCGTCCAGGCCAGAGCTTTTTGTTGGGAGTTTTTTTATTACATTTTCAATCTCTTTTTTTGTTATGGGTCTATTTAGTTGTTCTACTTCTGATTGTGTTAGTTTAGGTAGGTAGTGTGTTTCTAGGAATTCATCCATTGCTTCTAGGTTTTCAAATTTGTTAGAGTACAATTTTTCATAATAATCTGATATGATTCTTTTAATTTCAGTTGGGTCTGTTGTGATATGGCCCATTTCATTTCTTATTTGGGTTGTTTCCTTTCCTGTATTTCCTTAGTCAGTCTGGCCAATGGTTTATCAATTTTGTTAATTTTTTCAAAGAACCAGCTTTTGGCTTTGTTAATCCTTTCAATTGTTTTTCTGTTCTCTAATTCATTTAATTCTTCTCTAATTTTCATTATTTGTTTCTTTCTGGTGCCTGACGGATTCTTTTGTTGCTCGCTTTCTATTTGTTAAAGTTGTAGGGACAATTCTCTGATTTTGGCTCTTCTTCATGTATGTGTGCATTTATCGATATAAATTGACCTCAGAGCACTGCTTTCACTGTGTTCCAGAGGTTTTGATACAAAGTGTTTTCAGTCTTGTTGCATTCTATGAATTTCTTTATTCCGTCCTTAATGTCTTCTATAACCCAGTCTTTTTTCAGCAGGGTGTTGTTCAGTTTCCAAGTATTTGATTTCTTTTCCCTGATTTTTCTGTTATTGATTTCTACTTTTATGGCCTTATGGTCTGAGAAGATGCTTTGTAATATTTCAAGGTTTTGGATTCTGCAAAGGTTTATTTTATGAGCTAATATGTGATCTATTCTAGAGAATGTTCCAGGTGCACTAGAAAAAAAGTATACTTTGCAGCTGTTGGGTGGAGTGGTCTGTATAAGTCTATGAGGTCAAGTTGGTTGATTGTAGCAATTAGATCTTCCATGTCTCTATTGAGATTCTTACTGGAAGTCCTATCTTTCTCTGAAAGTGGTGTGTTGAAGTCTTCTACTATAATTGTGCAGGTGTCTATCTCACTTTTCAGTTCTGTTAAAGTTTGTTTTATGTATCTTGCAGCTCTATCATTGGGTGCATAAATATTTAATATGTTATATCTTCCTGGTCAATTGTCCCTTTATTCATAATGTAGTGTCCTTCTTTATCCTTTGTGGTGGATTTAACTTTAAAATCTATTTTGTCAGAAATTAATACTGCCACTCCTGCTCTTTTTTGATTGTGTTTGCTTGATATATTTTTTCCATCCTTTGAGTTTTAGTTTGTTTGTGTATCTAAGGTGTGTCTCTTGTAGGCAGCATATAGACAGATCGTGTTTTTTTATCCAGTCTGAGACTCTCTGTCTCTTTATTGGTGCATTTAGTCCATTTACATTCAGCGTAATTATAGATAAGTATGAGTTTAGTGCTGTCATTTTGACGCCTTTTCGTGTGTGTTGTTGACAATTTCATTTTTCCACTTACTTTTTTGTGCTGAGTTTTTCTTTATAAATTGTGTGTTCCTCATTTTCCTAGTAGTTGAATTTATTTTTGCTGAGTCGTTATGTTTTTCTTGGTTTTTATTTTGAATTATGGAATTGTTAGACCTCTTTGTGGTTACCTTAATATTTACCCCTATTTTTCTAAGTAAAAACCTAATTTGTATCATCCTATATTGCCTTGTTTTCCTCTCCATATGGAAGATCTATGCCTCCTGTATTTAGTCCCTTTTTTTTTATTATTGTAATCTTTTACATAATGACTTCAATGATTCCCTGTTTTGAGATTTTTTTTTAATTAATCTTATTTTGTTTTTGTGATTTCCCTATTTGAGTTGATATCAGGATGTTCTGTTCTGTGACCTTGTGTTGTGTTGGTATCTGATATTATTGATTTTCTGACCAAACAATTTCCTTTAGTAATTCTTGTAGCTTTGGTTTGGTTTTTGCAAATTCTCTAAGCTTGTGTTTATCTGTACATGTTTTAATTTCACCTTCATATTTGAGAGAGAGTTTTGCTGGATATATGATTCTTGGCTGGCAGTTTTTCTCCTTCAGTGCTCTGTATATGTCATCCCATTGCCTTCTTGCCTGCATGGTTTCTGCTGAGTAGTCTGAACTTATTGATTCTCCTTTGTAGGTGACTTTTCATTTATCCCTGGCTGCTTTTAAAATTTTCTCATTATCTTTGACTTTGGCAAGTTTGATGATAATATGCCTTGGTGATTTTCTTTTTGGATCAGTCTTGTACAGGGTTTGATGAGCATCTTGGATAGATATCCTTTCATCTTTCACGATGCCAGGGAAGTTTTCTGCCAACAGATCTTCAACTATTCTCTCTGTATTTTCTGTTATCCCTCCCTGTTCTGGAATTCCAATCACACACAAGTTATTCTTCTTGATAGAGTCCTACATGATTTTTAGGGTTTCTTCATTTTTTTTTTAATTCTTTTATCTGATTTTTCTTCATCTATATTGTTTTTTTTTGGTTTTTTTGTTTTTTTTTTTGGTGCCAATTGCCTTATCCTCCAACTCCCCCACTCTGCTTTCCAATTCCTCGGTTCTGCTCCTGTGACTTCCTATTGAGTTGCCTAATTCTGTAATTTTATTGTTAATCTTTTGGATTTCTGAATGCTGTCTCTCTATGGATTCTTGCAGCTTTTTAATTTTTCCACTATGTTCTTGAATAATCTTTTTGATTTCCTCAACTGCTTTATCACTGTGTTCCTTGGCTTTTTCTGTAGATTGCCTTATTTCATTTCTGAGGTCATCCCTGATGTCTTGAAGCATTCTGTATATTAGTTTTTTATATTCTGCATCTGGCAATTCCAGGATTGTATCTTCATTTGGGAAAGATTTTGATTCTTTAATTTGGGGATTTGTAGAAGCAATCATGGTCTGCTTCTTTATGTGATGATATCGACTGCTGTCTCTGAGCTATCTATAAGATATCGTAATGATTTATTTTATATTCACTCACTGAGTCTTATCTTCTTGTTTTGTTTTGTTTCAATATACCCAGATGTGCTTCTAGATTGCACTGTCTTGATTGTTGTAGCCTTTGAATCACTTATGTCTTATTACCAGCTGGTTTGAGCTGTTACCAGATATACGAGCCTAAGAGTCCATTCACTATTCTTCAATAAAATCAGCTTAGGTGTCCTGATTTTGGGTCACCAAGTGTGTGGTGTAGGTTGTCACGTCTTAACTTAAAGGAGTAGTGGTGATAGTTGTATGCACCAGATTCTAGTAGTGACAGGGGGTCACACTCTGAGGAGGGCAGGATGCTGACAGCCTTCCCCCATGTGCCAGTGAGGTAGGTATGTCTCTATTCCTAGAGCACTTTGGTGGGTGGGCTCTCCAGCTGTGCCTTAGGCACCCAATCCTTGTACCTCTAAAAATTGGTAGGAGTCACTATCCTCAGGCCCCTTTAGCAGGTGGGTAGGTGGTGTGGGTGGAGCTTCAGCCCTCAGTTCCCTGCTGTGGATCAGTGAGGGCTCTGTTTAATAGGTAGAGAGGTATCAGACCTCCAAAACTTGTCTTTCCACAGCTCCGCTAAAACAATTACAGTCAGATCTCTATCAGAATTGCCTTTGCATTATAATAGCCACCTGTTTTTAGTTCCCTGTAGGGATGAAAGCCAAAGACTGTGGACCTCTTATGCTTGGCTGGAGCTGGTTCTGTATTTTTATTCCAGTTTAGGGAAGTCAGGGAAGGATTCTCCCCCCCTCCCCCTTGTCATTAATTGCTGCTTCTCTCAGGCCAGGAGAATGGGCTAGGAAAAAACAACCTGCAGAGCACTTCACTCCCTGGCCCAGGAAATTCCAATGTAAACAAAGCCATCTGGGGCATGGAGGGGAGGGATCAGATAGATAGGAGAGAGTAGCGCAGCAATATAGGCAAAGTTACTTATCTTGCTTGGTGATGACTGTTTTATCTGAGATTCCAGAGGGGCATGTAGCCTGTGTGCGCTGGCTGGGTCAAGATTGCCCCTGAGGGTCAGGTCTGCATCCCGTGCTTGTGCCATCTCAGGAAGCCATGATCAGCTCCTCCACTCCTAGTCCAAAGCCCAGCGCCAATGTTTTCTGACTGGGACGCTGCACTCCAGGCTCCAAAACCAGTCACTGCTTCCCCATGATTTCTCCTTCTCCTGTCAACCATGTCATTATACAGCCTGTGCGTGCTGGCTGGGTTTCCGCCGAGGTTACTTCAGGGGGCTAGGGCTGCATCCTGTGTTTGTGCTGTCTCAGGAAGCCATGATCAGCTCCTCTGCGCTTAGTCCAAAGCCCGGCACTAAGGTTTTCTGACTGGGATGCTGGCTCCAGGCTCCGAGAACAGTCGCTGCTTTCCTGTGGTTGCTCATTCTCTTGTCAGCCACATCAGCGTACAGCCTGCTTGCACTGGGTGAGTCTCTACTGAAGTTACTCCAGGGGGTTAGGGGTTAGGGCTGCCTCCCGTGTTTGCCCCGTCTCAGTAAGCTGCTATCAGCCCCACCACTCTGGCACCAGGAAACCACGAGGGCTCAAGGCTGTGGCACGGGATGTCGGTTCCAGAAGTGGTCACTGCTTCAGGGTGCGGCTTTTTGCTCCCCTGTCATTCAGGTCAACTCCTTAGTTCTGTGTTTGGTGGTCAGGGTTCGTAGATTGTCACGTATGTGATCGATTCACTTGTTTTTCCGAGTCTTTGTTGTAAGGGGGATCCATGGTAGCTTCTACCTAGTCAGCCATCTTGGCCCCGCCCCCTGTTGTTTTTTTTAAAGAGTATTTTGGTCTTTTCCAAACCCCACTGAAATACCAAAATCCACAAAGCTTTAGCTCTCAGTTTTTAAAGTTTCACTTGCAGAAGAACTTGGGTTTTGGTTTTCTATTCAATTTTGTTTTCTTGTTTTTTGGATGAACTATATCTTGAGAGCTGGCCAGGAGTAAGAAGAGTGGTTGGGAGGTAGAGGAGGTGGAAAATGAAGATGCAGCAAGAGACCCACTTGGGCAATCAGACAAACAAATCATCTATCATCCTGGCTCAGGTCAGCAATGAGCAGAGCCCTGCATTCTGCACAGCAGCTCAGAGTGGGTCCAGTGCAGCAAACGCTCTCTGGCTCCGAATTAGAGAAAGAGATAAAGCCTTCACTTCTCTCTGACCAATAAGTACAAAAGATGAGGCTGTGTCAGTCTCATTAGGAATAATAGAGAGAAATTGCTTACAATCATTGCTAATGGGGTGCCAGGTTTCTGACAATGGGCTCAGCAATTAGTTTGTCAATTTTTAACCAAATGCAAAAATAATAATAATCCTTGGAGGGAGCCTTTGATCTGCCCTACCACCTTTCACCTGGAGCTCCCAAGGCCGGATGCAACCTCCATTGGCCTCTTGATATTTGTCACACCCACTTTTGACCAAGGAATTAATCCACCTCCTACAAGGTCTCTCAGAAAAATCCACTAGAAAATCCTGGCCATTCGCCCTTTCCTATCCTGGAGCCCCTAAACCATCCAAAACAATACATCTTTGCCTACCCATGGAACTGTATGTATTCTCTTGGTTACTGCTGTTGTTAGCCCCTGACTCATGCTGATCCTGTGCACAACAGAGTGAAATGCTGCCCAGTCCTATACCATCCTCATGTGATCCATAGGGTTTTCACTGGCTAATTTTCAGAAGTAGACCACCAGGCCTTTCTTTCCAGTCCATCTTAGTCTGGAAGCTCTGCTGAAACCTGTTCAGCATCATAACAACACACAAGCCTTTACTGACAGACGGGTGGTGGCTGTGCTAGAGGTACATTGGCCAGGAATCAAACCTGGGTCTCCACAAGAGGAGGCAAGACTTCTACTGTTGAACCACCAATGTCCCCTCCTTGATTATAACCAAAAGCCAAACCAAACCAGTTGCCATCATGTCATAATGACCCTACAGGACAGAGTAGAACTGCACCACAGGGCTTCCAAGGGGAGCCTGGTGGATTCAAACTGCAGACCTTTTTGTTAGCAGCCGAAATCTTAACCACTATGCCACCAGGGCTCCTTGGTTATAAAAAAAATTTTTATAGTCTGGGCTAAATCAAAGATTGACCTTTTAAAATATTTAACCTCTTATCTTCTTAATTTCATGATAAACGGGTTATGACTGCCAAGAAAATATCTCCACTTTACTTCCCAGTCCTCTAACTATAATAAAAAGGAAGTGAATCCAGATCTAGCCCAGAGGGACCTAAAACAAGCCCAGAATGGACCTCCAGGGGGCAGGCTCATGGGGCCTGGAAAGGACGAGGGGTCACTGGAGGAGGAGGGTATCATTTGCCTAAAGCAAACCAACTACTAAACTGATGACAAAGACCTAAGTGAAAAGCATGGCTGATTCAGTTCATGGAATTTCTAGCAAATCCTTCAATGTCTTTATGCCCCTCTTTCTCTACTGAGAGAGAATAATACCAGGCCCTATTACCACCTCTCCTCTGAGCACTTGAGAGAAAACACTCCAGGAATTCAAAGCCCAGCAACCATGTTATTAGTATTTCCACTGCACTGGCTGCATTCTCTCTAAGGCTTGGGATGTTTTCCAGTATCCTCTCCAGGGCATCACAATACTGGATGGCAGATTAAGGCAACAGAGAGAAGGGTGTTCTGGCTGAGGACATAAGGCTAACCAGCAAATTGCAGGGCATGTTTCCTCCTCATCCTGAGACTTGGATGAAAAAGGTATCCCTTTAAAAACAAAAGGGGTGTGATGGGGAAGCAGAGGAAGGCTTTGTCGTGGCTTCCTGGGGCTGCCATAAAGAAAGTACCACAAACTCGGTGGCTTTCAAGAACAGGAAGTTATTACATCACTGTTTTGGAGGCCAAAAGTCCAAGTCGGGGCATCAGCTCTAGGGGACAGTCCTTCCTTGTTGGTAGCCTGGGCAGTAACTTCATGATCGAGGAGTTGTGGCTGCCAAGAAAATGACTCTAATTTACTTCCCAGTTCTCTAACAAGGAGAGAGTACATCCATGTCTAACTCCAGGGGAGCTACAACAAACACAGACAGGACTTCCAGGGGACAGGCTCACTGGGCTTAGAAGGGACAAGGCGGTAGCTAGAAGAGAAGGAGGGTAGTATCCAAATATCTGCCTAAAACTATACAATTCCTTAGCTGCTTGCAGATGTATCTTCACACAGCTTCTGTCTGTCTTTCCCCTGTGTCTGTCTTCCTCTTTTATAAACACCACTCAGAAGCAATTATTTTTAGGACTCACCCTACTTCAGTATGTCCTCATTAACATATCAAAATAAAACCCTTATTTCCAAACAGGTTCATATTTACAAAAGTGTTAGGATCTCAACATCACTTTTCAAGGGGAACACAATTCAATGTATACCAACCAGAGACACAGCAATCCCTGTTCCCAACACACTTCCCTTTTTACACAGCCTTTCCCTAATTCTCCTTTCCACATCCAAGTGTCCCTTGGATAAGACAAACACCAAAGAGCTCATTTTTATCAAGTGCCAGAAGCTGGGACAGGTGCCATACCAACACTGTCACATCCTCAGAGGACCTTCTCTGACCACTCTGTGGAAACCACCAACACCATCATTCTGTTTACCACTTTGCTATTTAGAATGCCATACGGTTTTAATGATATACTTGTCCAGTTGTTTGTCTGAGGACAGGGACTAGGTCTGTTTCATTCCAGCACCTAACGGAGTGTTCAGCACACAACAATCAGTGCCTATTGAATTAACATACTAATTAATTGACTATAATTCTTATAACAACATTGGAGGCAAGGTATGATTATTCCCATTTCACGGATGATAAGTCTGAGTTTCAGGCAGTTAGTAGTGATTTTCCCAAGGTTACTGACGTCTCAGACTTTAACCCTTGTCCCTGGATCATCTGCATCAGCACTTCCTCCTCCCATCAGCCAATTGCATCTCTCTCACTTGGTAAAAGAAGCTCAAGGTCCACCACATCCTTGAAAGCTTTGCCCATTATTTCCTCCACAATCAACGACCTTTGCAGTGTACTCACATAGCTACTTACATAATAGCTTGTTGTTTTTACTGTTGTTAGGTGCCATCAAGTCGGTTCCAATTCACAGTGACCCCTTGTACAACATAACAAAATGCTGCCCAGTCCTGTGTCATCCTCACAATCATTGCTATGTCTGGGCCCACTGTTGCACCACTGTGTCAATTCATCTCGTTGAGGGTCTTGCTCTTTTTCTCTGACCTCTGATTTACCAAGCATGATGTCCTTCTTCAGGGACTGGTCCCTCCTGATGATGACATGTCCAAAGTATGTGAGACAAAGTCTTGCCATTCTTGCTGCTGAGGAGCATTCTGGTTGTACTTCTTCCAAGACAGATTTGTTTATTCTTCTGGCAGTCCATGGTATAGTCAATATTTTTCACCAACACCATAATTCAAAGGCATCAATTCTTCTTCAATCTTCCTTCTTCACTGTCCAGCTTTTGCATGCCTGTGAGGTGATTGAAAATACCATGACTTGGGTCAGGCCCAACTTAGTTCTCAAGGTGACATCTTTGCTTTTTAACACTTTAATGAGGTCTTTTGCAGCAGATTTGCCCAATGCAATATAATAGTTTACATGTAGGCTATTTGTCTACCTTATTTATATAATGATTAAAAAAGAAAGTAAGCTGGAGGGAAGGAGGTCAGGAGGATAAAATGAAAGAAATGAATTTCAGAACAGTGGGTGGTATTTCTGCAATGCAACCTCGAGAGAAAGAAAGAAAACTGGTGGAAACAAAACAGTCAAGGTCTGGAGGAGGCGCCCGGCCCACTGGGATGAAGGATCCGGTGTATGCAGAGGACCCACAGAGCTGGGGGTGCCTTCTGCTTGGCTCTGCTGTGTCCTGCATGCAGTTACCGTGGGTGGACCTGAAGTGGTGCCACCTTGGATACAGAGCGGGGGGTGGAGAGACATTCATGGCTCAAGGAGAACTTTTCTCCCTAAGTTACAGCAAGCTGTAGCACCTGGCTAAGTTCCCCCAAACTTCTCCTATGTGGAGCATCCCAATCTCTCAACCCTTCAAACCTACAAACAGCATGAGAGTCAAAGGCACCAGACTGTAAAGTCAGAAGGGCGGAAACCAGGTCCATTCTGTAATGCACACCTGGAATGCTTAGAGTCGAGTCTCTCCCTCTAGCCTCTCTATGCTTTCCTGTGGATCCCTGTTGACTGTCTGGCCATATGCACCTTAGGAGGGCACTTCTAAAGTCTTCAGGTACAGACAAAATGAGTTATTCACCCCCCCTGGCTCTTGTATCTCAAGATAGCACAATTACTTCTTCAGATCTCTTCACTCCACCCCATTTCAGGTGCTTAGGTATTTCAAGAATGAGCACAGAAAGAAGGACTTAAGATGCAAAGTGGAAAACGGCTCTCTGGCTATTCAAGACTGTCATTACAGGGAAGCAAGATTTCAGAAGCATCTGCACACACTCTCAAGTCCAGTCACAAAATTAAGCGAATCCAAAAACATTTATGGGCCGAATGCCCCCATCACCACCCTGACAGAGGTGGAGCCCACCCCTTGGCCCACATTATGTGGGACAAAACAGAGATAAATTTAAAGAATCACCTGTTTACCGGTTCTTTATTTCTATTACAGGCAGGAGCAGAAGCTGACATGCACAAGGACCCTTTTGAGCGAGGGATTACATATCACACCATGGAAATACATAAAAGACAAATTATCCCTGAGATCGTTGTGCTGCCATTGACCTGTTCAAGGTTTAAAGGCGGCTGCAATTAGGGGCCGTGCTCACAGATCCACTGGCAGCTTAGAAAGCCCAAACTTGCTTTAGTCCTGGAGAAAATAGGCATGTACTTCATCTAAGTTTGAATTCTGTGGGTCTGATTCAGATTTGCAGGCGCTTAGTAATTTGCTTTTGTTAACACGATCTCTCTCAGCTTCTGCAGTGTTTACAATATGAGATCTAATTTGGGCTTAAAATGCTCATGGAAATTTAGTGCATTACTTTTAAAAGTGTGATTGGGAAAACGATGACACAAATTTACTACGTTTGCATATTTGCCGTAGAGTCCTTCCAGCTGCAGGCGGCTGCCGAAGCTCATAGAAGCTAGTGCTCCAGCCCTTTAGTCAGACCTGACCACTGGACATGCGGATGTATTAAGAAATCTATTTTGGTGCTTTCCGTAATTAAAGAAATTGAATCTCTGGCGGGGTGGGAAAGTTGAGGTTTTCTTTAACACTTCTGCGCTCAAGAAAGTTTGTCTTCTGTGTTAGATCTCTTTTAAACTGTAAAATTCAATTTTGAACTATCATGCAAAGAAGTTACACAATTTTTCAAAAACAAAAAGTATGTCTTCTCTTTTGTGTCTTTTTTAAATTGAAAATTCAATAGTAGAATACTGTGCCAACAAATTATGCCGTTAAAAAAAAAGTTGCTCTTCTGTTTTATATCTTTTTTAAACTGTAAAATTCAGTTGTGAAATATCATTCAAATAAACTATACAATTCCCCTCCCATCCTACCCCACCAAAAAAGCACACAATGATGCAAAGCTCATGGAACACAGTGGAAATGGTTGTAATTTGAAGAGATTAGGATTGGGGCTTCTTTCTGTAACAATAGTAGCTTTCTCTTACTGAATGCTTTCCCTGTGCCAGGCACTATTCTAAGCATCCGTATGCGCGACCATCCACAACAATCTTTACCAGGGGGTTGAAGCATAGAGCACATAACCTTCCCATGCCACCCAGCTACTCAACTGCAGATCCAAAATTCAAAGCCAGGTCATCTAGCCCTGGACATTCCACTCATCACCCCTGTAATACGCTGCCTGCTCTCTAGCAATACAGTGCTTCTTACACCAAAAATAAAAATCTGTTAGAAAAGATTCATCAGATTGTTACAGCTACATCTCCTGAACATAAACAATGCTTCAAATACATCTAAATTATGAGTTTAATAAAAGCCAGCCAGGTGAATTTCAAGCCTATAATGCCAAGAATGGATCAGTCCAAACAGATTCAAGAAATAAGGGTGTGGGCTTGTAAAGAAACTCAAAGCTCAAAGCCCGGGGGGTTAGTGTGCCGTTTCCAGGGAAAGGTCAGCTGGCTGTCTCCAATAAGGCCAGAGTCCTCAGTCCGAGGGTCTTGCCTTTCAGGTCAGAGACCTAATTTCTTCGTTACACCAAGAGTAAAGCCATGTCCATCTCAGAAGTAAGCTAGGAATAACAATAAGGTAAAAAAACAGAATTCCAATTTATTAATTTCCAATGAAAATTAGATCTGCCATGTGAACTGTAATGGAGCATAATTTATCTTATTCAGGAGAAGTCGATCCATTATCAGAAGGGAGTTTGGTGAGTATGGAGTCAGAATGTACATTCTTAGTTCAATGCAGGTTTAATGGCATCCCATGATGATAGCTTATCAATGAATCTAGCTCCACAGTAGGGTGGCCTTGCAAATCAGACCTGAATTCAATTGACTGAGGCTTCCTCTCCCTTACTTTGGGGTAAGGAGAGCTCTGTGACTCTCCTTGTTCTGTCTTCTTATGGCTGAATAACCTTCCTTTTGATTGACAAATTAATCAGATTACAGTTAAATCTTTGCTTTCCTGGAAATCAGTCTATTTTTATCAAGTGATTTTTACATATCTGCACTTTGATCTCATACAGGTTGAATTTTAAGTGTGTCCCGGGTTAGACATCTTGGGAAGCAAACTCTGAGATAAGGTATTTGTTAGAGAGTGCTCTTGGGATCACCATCTGTAGAAGAAAGGGGAAGGAAGCATGACTGGGAAGAAGGAGATGTTGAGATGCAATGCAGTCCCAATGGAGGACTCAGCCAGCCCCACAGGGAGCTCTGGATCTGGGATGGCCCTTCAAAGTTGTCCCAAGTTAGGATGGAGGGCAGACGGTCTTTATACATCTACATGCATGAGTTGTTGGATGTGGTCAGCTCTGGGAAGAAGGTACAACTGTTTCCTAGGACTGCCATAGTAAAGTACCACAAACTGGGTTGCTTAAAAACAAAAGAAATCTATTCTTTCACAGTTCTGGTGGCTAGACGTCTGAAATGAAGCTGTCAACAGAGCCATGCTGTCTCTGAAGACTCTACGGTAAGATACTCCCTTGCCTCTTCTAGCTTCTTGTGGTTCCTAGCAATCCTTGGCATTACTTGGCTTGAGATGCATCACTTCAATTGCTGCCTCCATATTCACATGGCCATCTTCCCTCTGTATGTCTCTTCTGTTTTTGTAAAGACACCAGTCATACCAGATTAGCACTCATTCTACTCAAGTATGACCATGTTAACTAGTAACATCTTCAAAGACCCTATTTCCAAACAAAGTCATATTCACAGGTACCAGGGAGGAGAATGTGAACATTTCTTTTTTAGGGATACTATTCAACTGATAACAGTGGGCAAGGCAGCTTTCTTCAGCTGAGGCAATCCCCAAAGGGAGCTGAAAATTAAAGGCTCTCTGCCAGCAGCATCTCAGGAGTCAGGTAAATAAGATCTTCCTTCCTGAAGGGGGATATGAGCAACACATCACAGCATCCACCACAAGGGATAATCTTAAATTCTCAGAGAAAATCTCAAATAATCTCTACCATACTGAAAACCAGACAAGAAGTGATGAGTGGTTGGAGGTAAGGAGGGCTGATCAAGTTTCAAGTCAGGCCAGCCTAAAGACTTGGAAGAGCATGCATGCCTCAGTCTATGCAGGGCTGCCCTGGTGCTTTAGTAAATCCAAGTCCAGCCTCCCCTGGTGCTCTCCCCCTCTACCCTCCAGCCATTCTGAGCTTCTCTCCATCCTCCAAGGGCCACGCTCCCCTCACCTCAGAACTTTTACACACATTATGCTGTTCCTTCTTCCTGGAACACTCTTCCCCTCCTCTTCCCCTGACAGATTCCTACACCCCTTTGCATCCCAGCCCAGTATCACTTTCCCAGAGACCCTTCTCGTACCCCATACTCTTCTCCCAGACAAGTGAAATCCCCTTGCCAGTGATCTCACAGCCCCTGTACTTTTCCTTCCTGTGTAATTACTTCATTGATTTCTGTATCATTCCACTTCCTACTAGCCTGTAAGTTCTATAAAGGAAAGACCATGTCATGGGTTGAATTGTGCCCCACAAAAAATATGTGCATCAACTTGGTTAGGCCATGATTCCCAGTATTCTGTGGTTGTCCTCCATTTTGTGATTGTAGTTTTATGTTGAGAGGATTAGGGTGGGACTGTAACACCACCCTTACTCAGGTCACTTCCCTGATCGAAGGTAAAGGGAGTTTCCCTGGGGTGTGGCCTGTACCACCTTTTATCTCTCAAGAGATCAAAGGAAAGGAAAGCAAGCAGAGAGTTGGGGACCTCATACCACAAAAAAGCAGCACCAGTAGCAGAGGGCGTCCTTTGGGCACAAGTCCCTATGCCTGAGAAGCTCCTCGACCAGGGGAAGGCTGAAGACAAGGACCTTCCTCCAGAGCCGACAGAGAGAGAAAGCCTTCCCCTGGAAGCCAACGCCTTGACTTTGGACTAGACTAACCTACTAGACCGTGAGAAATAAATTTCTCTTTGTTAAAGCCACCCACTTGTGGTATTTCTGTTACACCAGCACTAGATAACCAAGACAGGCCATGTCTGTTTTACTCTCCATAATCCTCCCAGTGCTTGACACAGAGCCTGGAAACTGATAAAAATCCCCCAAAACCAAACCCAGTGCCGTCGCGTCAATTCCGACTCATAGCGACCCTATAGAACGAAGTAGAACTGCCCCATAGAGCTTCCAAGGAGCACCTGGTGGATTCAAACTGCCGACCCTTTGGTTAGCAGCCATAGCACTTAACCACTACACCACCAGGGTTTCCATGGAAACTGATAAGCACTGAACAAATACTGAATGAGTGAGTGAATGATTTGATGAATTAATGAACTCTAGCACTTTGGGGCACCTCTAACTGAGTGAAAAGAGACCTAGAATAGACCTGAAGGTAATCCCACTCCCAGAAATGACCCTCCCAAACTCAAGCCAGGTGCTTCAGCAAGTTGCTCCCATAGCACCATACTCCTTCCAGAGGACTGAATGTGTTGGATTGTATTGCCCGTTTACTTGTCAGTTTTTCCACCACCCTGTAACGGCCATGAGGGCAGGCACCATTTCTATCTTAGTCATCGCTTTATCCCCAGCACCTAGCACAGGACCTGAGTACTCATATAACAGGTACATGAATAAATAAAAGAGAGAGAGGCACGTTTTAGGAGAGTTCAGTGAAATGTTTTCAACTTGACATTGACATTAAAGTGAAATGTGGTCATGTGTAACTAGCTTCTGACAGAGCTATAAACTAGAGATCAGGGAGGGTGGGATCCTTCGTCGAGGAATATGGAAGCCCTGGGAAGGGATCCTGCTACACAGAGGTCCTCGCATCAGTTCAAAGCGTCATGAGGTAACCGACACATGTGGTTTATTTCAATAATTGTTATTGTTGTTGTTGTTAGTTGTCAAGGAGTAAGTGAACGAAATGTTGCCGGGTCCAGTGCCATCTTCACGATGATTGGTGTGCTTCCATCCATTGTTGCAGCCACTGTGTATTGTGAGTGCTTTCCAACCTAGAGGGCTCATCTTCCAGCACTATATTGGACAATATCAACAGGATTTTCTTTGGCTAATTTTTTTAACTAGATCATCAGGCCTTTCTTCTTAGTCTTAGTCTAGAAGCTCCACTGAAACCTGCCCACCATGGGCTGACCCTGCTGCTATTTGAAATACTGGTGGCATAGCTTCCAGCACCGTAGCAACACACAAGCCACCACAGTGCAACAAGCTGGCAGACGGGTGGTAGATTATAATCTTATAATCACAGCCATGCTATATTACGGGCTTACTGAGAGCCCAGCAAGACACTAAGTATGTGATATATACAGTATAACATTAAATTTTTCCAAAATCACTAAGGCCCCAGAATTGTTATCCCCATTTTTTGTGATAAAACCAAGGCTTACAGAGATTTAGCCACTTGCCCCAGCTTACCAAAATAGTTAGAGGTAGAACAAGAATCAAAAACAGGCACATCTGGCTCCATAGCCTGTGCTTGCCTTAACCACCGTGATAAGCTACCTCTCTACCTGATACACAGTTTCTCCACACACAGTGACTTAAGTGGGACTTTTAAATATGAACACAGAAATAATATTCACATCAGTATTATTTTAATTAAAATTTTTGAATACCTTTCCACCATCTCAATTTCCACCATAGCACATGCACAAAAAAAGCAGAACAGAGGTAATTACATTATTGAGAGGGTTGAATAAAGCATCCACTTGGAAACCTTGACTGTGGTCTGGTCACCAATTCCATCCCAAATGCCTTCTCTTCCCTTTCCTGGGATTCAGCTAAATCCCATAAAGCAATGTGCTTTGCTTTGCAAAGCCTATGCAGAGCCTAAAGATTTTTCTATGTGCACCCAAGGCAACCTGTTCACACTGAAAGTATGCATTTACAGCTCATGTCCAGCTGATCTGTGGGAAAAGGAGAAGAAAGAAAAGGAGGGTTTGGACTTGCCCCCTGTGACAGCACTGATTGGCATGATGTCCTGAGTTAAGGTTATTTTTCATTCTGTCTTGCCACCTCTCAAGTGAAAAAGTAGGCTGGAGTAGAAGATCTAAAGAAAGTAATATATTAAGATGATATTATTGTTTTTTAATTTATTTGCTTCCATGGAAACAGAATCATCAACCAACAAATTTGTCCTTCTCCCCTGCAAATAAATAATGCTTTCCTCAAAGAAGGAAATGTTAAGCACACATCCACTTCGGTAAGTAACGTTATCTTGGGAGCTCCCAATAAAAAATCTATACCTTTCCCTACTCCCCCATTTCTCTTTGTCTTCAAAGATTTGTCCTATAATTGAAGCTCTGGGTCAAGAAAAAGGAAAAACTTAGAAAAGTTTTCAGTGTAATGAAGAGATGGGTAACAAATTTAGGAGAAGGATTTCAGTTGGCCCTTTTTCCTGAACCAAAACAAAAATGCTAAGATTATTTTAGATAGATAGATGAATAGATAGAAAGATGATAGGTAGATAGATGATGGATGGATGGATGGATGGATGGATGGATGGATGGATGGATGGATGGATGGATGGATGGATGGATGGATGGATGGATGGATGGATGGATGGATGGATGGATGGATGGATGGATGGGTGGGTGGGTGGGTGGGTGGGTGGCTGGGTGGGTGGGTGGGTGGGTGGATGGATGGATAAATAGATGCCATTGAGCAGACACCAATTCAAGGTGGCCTTTTTTTTTTTTTTAGGTACAACACAACAAAATGTTGCCCAATTCTGCATCATCCTCACGATTGCAGTCGTGTTAGAATCCATCGTTTCATCTATGGAGCCAATCGACCTCACGGAAGGACTCCCTTGCCCTCGCTGACCCTCAACTTCAAATACGATGTCCTCCTCCAGTGACTGACCCTCCTGATGATGTATCCAAAGCAAGCCAGTCAGATGATGTGCTGCTGTAATCATAAGGCTGATTTTTGAAAGTAGAGTGCCAGGCCTTTCTTCCTAGTCTGTCTTATTCTGAAAGCTTCGCTGAAACCTATTCACCATGGGTGACCCTGCTGGCATTTGAAATACCAGTGGCATAGTTTCCAACATCGTAGAACACACAAGCCACCACAGTATGGCAAACTGGCAGATGGATGGTGGAAATTTATTTTACCTCACCCTATATTTCCCAGTACCTGGTTTCTGAGCCATCTTTAAACATATCTACTAATTGAGTTATATTTTGTAAACCTAATAAGTCCTATCTGCCCCGGTCAAACTCCATAAATAACCTCATGACCCTTAACTCATTCCGAGGTCCCTTCTCCCTAGACCCTCCCTAGCAGCCACTGAGTGCTGCCTCAGCCCTACTTCTTGGATTCCCCTCTGGAGACACAAGCCTCCTCATCTCTCCAGTGCTTCCGGAAGCTACACGGCGGCAATAAGACCATCCCGTGTTTCCCACCACGGGATTCACAGAGAGGGCACAGAGCCCCTTCACGAAGCTCTCACCTCGCCATTGTTGAAACCATGTGGGGTTAATTTACATAGGACTTAATTTAATACTCTGTCCAACTCTATTTTCCTTCCCTATAAAAAAAAAAATTTTTTTTTGTAAGTGATTACTTTTAGCACGATGAATGTACACAAGCACACAGAAGATATGTAGCCAACTGCTTTGACCACCCTTTCCATATGTTCTCTTCAGTCATGCATCGTGCCCAAACAGTGACAGTTCTGAAGGGAACCCTGCTCCTTTCAGAGTAACAATACTGCAGTGTTGAAATACCGGTGGCCTAGCTTTCAGCATCATAGATACTTATACTCGAGATTTTCTTTCTGAGACAGAGAGATAGACAGACAGACAGACAGATAGATATGTATATAGGAAGAGAAACAAAATGGGAAAAACTAACCATGCAATGCCGAGAGCCGAACACCCAAGAAAAAAAGCTCCATCTTTAATCTTCCTGAGAGCAGTAGGCCCACATGTCCCAACATGCACTTGCCCCAGTGCTTCTAAGAGGAGAGGTGGTTTGGGTGCTAAGTCCTACCTCTGGCTCACATGGCTGTTCTTTGACAGCGATCTTGGTGAAGACAATGGTTTTGTCACCTGGAGGGTGGGTGCTTCCTCTGGGAAGGCCTGTCTATAACTAAAACAGTTTGGGACCAGTAGTTATGACTACCTACCAGTTTAAAACCAGTTCCACCTAGTTGATTCGGACCCGGAGACCCCATGTGTGTCAGAGTAGAGCTGTACTCCATGGGGTTTTCAATGGCTTTCAACTTTTTTGGAAGTAGATCACCAGATCTTTCTTTGGAGGTACCTCTGGGTGGATTCAAACCTCCAACCGTTCAGTTAGCAGCCAAGTGCATTAACTATTTGCACACCCAGGGACTCCACAACTAACTACAGGGTCCCTGTTTCCTAGTGGGTGCACAGTTTCCATCAGCATCTCATTCACCTCTGGAACCTAAGAATTAAATATTCAAGACTAGCCCCCACTGCCAGAAATAACACTCAGTAGGGTAGGGTACAGTTGAGCATCTGTAGCTTTAAAAAATTCCACAGATGCTTCGGCTGTGTGGCCAGACCTGAAATCCTCTGGTCTGAGGGCATGGCTCCAAATGTAAGGCACACCTGTGAGGAGCCCTGTGTTCCCATCACACCTTTCAGGTACTCCCAATCATTGTTAGAGATGGACAATAGCAGTGAAATAACTAAATAGCACATATCTTTGTTACACTGATTTTCTATTGCTGCTGAACAAATTAACAACACAGATTATTATCTTCCACTTCTGGAGGCCACTGGGTTTGGGTTTCTGGAGGCCAGAAGTCTGAAACGGATCTCATGGGGCTAAAATCAAGGTGTCAGCAGGGCTGTGTTCCTTCTGGAGGCTCTGGGGGAGAATCTGTTTCCTTGCCTTTTCCAGTTTCTGGAGGCCGCCCGCATTCCTTGGCTCATGTCCCCCAAACAGCAATTGCATCACTCTGACCACTGCTTCTCGAATTCTGACTCTCCTGCTTCCCGTTTTCACGTATAAGGACCCTTGTGATTACAATGGGCCCACCAGGAGAATCCAGAATAATCTCCCCATTTCATGATCCTTAACGAAATCACATACGCAAAGTCCCTTTTGCCATGTAACATATTCACAGATTTTGGGAATTAGATGCAGACATCTTTGCAGAGCCACTGGTCTGCCTGCCACACTCATCTTCTGGGAATACAGGGGTGTCAAATTAGAATGGAGAGTAGTTTTCTACCAGAGGGTTTTCTCATTATCAAAGTCTCAAAACCATCTTTGGTCTTCGCGGTCTGTGCTCATTCTGCTTGCTGCTTACGTCCACTGCTGCATTTCCTGGGTGATGGTTTCCTCCTACTTCATCTCTCCTTGTCTTTGCAGATACAGAAATCTGTTTGAGACACAATGCTCATTCCGAAAAGGGACATTTGACATGCACAAAAGAAAAATAATTTCAGCGCATATGTTTACAAACTCTGTGCAAAATAAGCTTAGGAAACTCTACAGCCAAATATTGTCAATCATCATTCCTGGCACGTTCACTTATTAAATGCCATGCAAGTCAAGCAGGTCTTTATCGTTGTTGAAATAGCGAATCCGCGCATTTTGTGTGATTGAAAATATTTGTAATGGAACTGCTACTAAATATATATAAGCATGGCCTTGGCCCTCATATCACAATTTTTTCTGGATGATGAAGGGAAGTCTCATGCCCAGCAGTATAGCTCTGGGGAGTTTTGCCCATGATAATAGAGCACTTTGCAGGGTAAGGGGGGAGGAGGGGGAAGCAATGGTACAACTGAGGGAGACAAGATCTGGGGCTCTATTTGCTAAAGGAAAAACAGCTGGCAATACACTGTGGCTGTTAGAGAAAATAAGAAAGTTTCTTGGAAATTAAATTCCGAGAAGATGAAATTGAAAGCAAAAGGAAATGAAAATTCTCTCTGACGTACAGAAGGCACATTTAAGAAAAAATGAAGTGATGGTAAACATTTTTCACAAACTTCTATGTATTTCTTGTTTTGTGAATGGCCAGGTCTCCTTTTTTTTATTTTTCTATTGTGGCATTCATCATTTTTTTATTATTGAATTGTAAGCACTCTTTGTGTGTTTGTGCTATTAACCTTTTCTTAAAAAAATGTATCGCAAGTAGCTTTCCTATTTTTCAGTCTTGTTTATGTAGGCATTTTTCTTCTCTATGCAGAATTTTTAAATTTGTAACCACTTAAATTGCTTTCATACCTTGTGGATTTATTATTAAGCTTAGAAAGGTCTTATGTACACCAAGATTTTTAAAATTTAACCCACTAGGAATCAAAAAATATAAATAAAATTGAGATTTAATTTTTCACCTCTGTTTCATTCATTCATTTCTTTAACAAACATTTGTCAAGTCTCCACTCTTTACCAAGAGTCGGGAATACTAGAATGAAGATAACAGAAAAAAAAATTCTGCCCTTGTGTCATGGATTGAATTATGTACCCCAAAAACTGTGTGTACCCATTTGACTGGGCCATGATTCCCGGTATTGTGTAATTTTCCTATATGTTGTAAATCCTGCCTCTATGACGTAAATGAGGGAGGATGGGTGGTAGTTGTGTTAGTGAGGCAGGACTTGATCTATAAGACTAGATTGTGTCTTGAGGCAATCTCTTGAGATATAAAAAAGAGAAGTGTACCGAGAGACAGAGGGACCTCATACCACCAAGAAAGCAGTGCCAGAAGCAAAGTACATCCTTTGGACCCAGGGTTCCTGCGTGGAGAAGCTTCTAGTCCAGGGGACCATTGATGACAAGGACCTTCCTCTAGAGCCAACAGAGAAACCTTCCCCTGGAGCTGATGCCCTGAATTCGGACTTCTACTAGACTGTGAGAAAATAAGTTTCTCTTTGTTAAAGCCGTCCACTTGTGGTATTTCGGTTACAGCAGCACTAGATGACTAAGACATCTTGCTACATTTATATTCTGGCTGGTCAAGATAAGCAATAAACAAGATAAATAAGTAAACTACATATTATATTAGAGAATGAGTGCTATGGAATAAAATAAAACAGGGAAAGGGGGTAGGGAATGCTGGAGGGGGAGGATTTAAATAATACCAACTTAAAAGGGCTTTTCACGGAAGGTATCGCTGGGCCATACTGATATCCAGGGGAGAGTGAAGGAGCAGAGCCTTGAGCCAGCATAAAGTCCTGAGGTGGGAGCTTCTTGGTGTACTCCAAGAACAGCAACGGGGCCAACGGTGACTGGAATGGGGGGAGGAGGAAAGGGTAAGAGTGAAAATAGGTTAGAGATAAGGGGAGAGGAGTACAGGTTGCATTGGGCCTTCTGAGCCATTATAAAGACCTAGGCTTTTACTCCAAGTGAGATGGAATGGCATTGGAGGATTCTAAGTAGGGGGTGATAATATTTTATAAATTACCAGAGTCAGTGTAGCTGCCATGCTGAAAATGACTTCTCTAGAAGTAGCAAAACCAGTTACGGGACTCTTCCAATAATCCAAGGGTGAAATGACCATGACTTGGGCCATGTGGTGGCTGAAGATTGTATGTGGCATGTGAGGGAAAGATAAGAGTTAAGCATGACATCAAGGTCTTTGGCCTGAGCAACTAGAAGGACAGAGTGGCCATTTACTGTGATGGAAGGCTGCAAGTGAAGTAGATTTGGGGGTGTGGGGGGAAAGGTAGGGGGTTTAGCTTCAGGCATGTTGGGTTTAAGATGTCTACTAGGAATTCAAGTGGAGGTGTCAAATACTCAGCTGGCTTAGAGGGCAGTGAGTTTACGTTACTGGTAGTGGAATAATTAGGAACTGGAGAGTGAGAATGGGTACACAATTTGAAGGATGTAATCAATGTCACTGAATTATACACGTAGAAACTGTTGAACTGGAGTATGTTTTACTGTGCATATTTTTGCAGCAATGAAAAAAAAGTCACCTGGATTTATAAGCCAACATTCTGGAAAAAGGGCTGACCTAGAGATGTCCATTTAGGAATCATCAGCATAGGGGTGGAACTGAAGGCCATGAGACTGAGGGAGATTACCAAGAAACTGGCAAAGGCTAAGACTATCAACAATACCAAATATTGACAAGGGTACAAGAAAATGCACATTTTCATATGCCCATCATTGAAATTAGGGCAAATCCTAAATCAAACTGCTCCTGGGAAGCAGTTAGCAACAGGTATGAAAATTGAAACATGCATACCATTCGACTTGGCAATTCCATTTCTAGGGATCCATTTTAATGAAGGAACTAAACAAGTGAGTAAAAACACGGATGCTTGTGCCATTAATCACTATAGAAAAGAGCTGAAAACAACCTAAATGTCCAACAAGGGAATGAGTTATTATGGTATACACACAATTCATATTATGTGGCCTTTTAAGCTTACAGTATAAAGATTTGTGTTCACATATGCTATGGTGTTCGTAATTTACTAAATATGTTAGCAAATATAGTATAATATAGATGTGCTTTTTTTAGGGTAAACAACACCTTAAGAGCAGGTAATTGGATTGTTCTAATCAGGAATCCACAAACCTGGAGTGGGCAGCATTACAGCAGAAAGGCCACACTCCAGAGGTGATTACGAAAAGCCTTTCTGTGATCCACATCTCTAATCAACAAAAAATGTTTTGCTAATTAGCATACTGAATTTCAGAAATGGGTTTTCATGGGGAAATTAATGGGTCGTTAATGAGCATAATGGACATTAGAAATGGGCAATCACTGGTGAAATTTATGGAATGAATTGGCAGAAATATTTTAGAGACATTCCCTAACCTTGCATGAACATAGTAAAAAATATTTAGAGAGGCCCTTCAGTTGCTAACTAAAAGGTTGGAGGTTCAGGTCCACCCATTGGCACCTCAGAAGAAAGGCCTGGCAATCTACTTCCAAAAAATCAGCCACTAAAACTCTATGGAGCACAGTCCTACTCTGACACACACGGGGTGAGTCAAAATGGACTCAGTGGCAACTAATTTTTTCCCAGTATTTTTAGGGATGTTCCCTGAGTCTTGATTCCTATAACAGCCTTGTACTGAGATACTAATTTAAAGGTTTCTGGTTACCACTGCTGAAAACAGGAGACTCTTGAGAATTCTGTAGGGTTTGCCTCAAGTGAAATTTTCATCGAAGTTTTGGTTGGAGCCCTTAAAAGGAAAAATTAAAAGACTTAATTGAATTTATAGAAGAGCTTGCTAATGATTAATTATTTATTAAACATCTGCACATGTGGTAGAATTAGTTCCAAATTAGTTACTTTAACAGTAACCTGAAACCCATATTACGAGGAGTAGCTGACACTCGCTCTGTCTCACTCTTCACATGGCTGGTGGCATAGTGGTTAAGAGCTCAGCTGCTAACCAAAGCGTCAGTAGTTTCCATCCACCAGGCGCTCCCTGAAAACCCTAGGGGCAGTTATACTCTGTCATATAGGGTCACTAGGAGTCGGATCGACTCGACAGCAACAGGTTTTGGTTTTTGGTTTATTCTTCTTAACCCAAAGCTTGGGCATGCTCAGACAAACAGCTGGACAACTCAGAAACGACTGTGAGACCAACACTGTCTTCTCCAAGACGCTACAGGACAGGGATCCTTGAGGCAGGGAAGGAAAGGGCTGACACTTGGGTTGCATTTTCATAATTGGGGAAAAAACTTGAGCTATAACTTCACTGTGACTTTTTGAAAGTGAAGTAAAACAGGATGTGCAAAGAAAAAGAGAAGGGCAAGAAAATATCCAAGGAATTACATCAATTTAAAGAGTCAGCTGGGAATTGACATTTCACCCATACTCCTGTATCCAAACCAAAAACCAAACCCATTGTCGTGGAGTAAATTCTGACTCGTGGCGACCCCACGTGTTACAGGGTAGAACTGCTCAGAGGGTTTTCTTGGCTATAGTCTTTATGGAAGCAGACTGCCAGGCCCTTCTTCCGCAGAGCCACTGGGTAGGCTCAAACCACAACCATTAGGTCAGTAAACAAGTGCAAACCATTTGCACCATCTACGGACCTATTTCTGTCTCCAGAATACCCCTATTCTCCAATAGCAAAATTGGGGCCCAAAATTATCTAGAAAATTGTTTGTACCTTTTCAACATGCTCTCAGGATCAATCATCGTGATCTAAGTGGCCAGATACTTTTGGGTATGCATAAACTTTTTACCCTACCCAGCTCTCTTCCCCTCTCCTGAAAAGCAGTTTGAAATGTCTATTAAAGCCTTTCCTACCATTTAAGTAGCGAGATGTTATTCTTGGTTGTTCGAATTGCTGAAATTTTACACCAGTTCCTGATTCTGCCTGTCCCCTTTCCTCTCTCTTTTCCTTTCACTATATAAAGCAGTCCCTGATTTAATCCCCCAGGTCCCCTTTCATTCTTCCCTCTCTCTGTCTTTCTCCTCCCTTCCTCCATCTCTCTCCTCATTCCTATTTTCTAGCAATTCCCAGGCACCAAATGAAAACAACAGGAAGTTAAGCGTCCTGGTGAGAAGATGCCCCTGAGAGAATTTCAGGGAGTGATTAGTCCATCCCAACATTACAGAATGGACAGTTTTTTATAAATCCACACTTAAAAAACTTTCCCTCAGTGAAGACTGGAAAAAAATCATAACCAAATGATAAAAGTTTTCCAACAGCATTTTCTCCTGACTTTAAAACAGCAGAATAGAAACACATACAGGAGGGAAGGCTCAATCACCAAACCCAAGAAGGCAAGCCCTACAGAACTCTGATCACAGTGTAGGAAACACCATTTCCCCTTGAAACAGCTTTTCCTTTTTTTTTAATACTATTTGATTTGAAACTCAGCAATCCCTGTCTGGATGAACACATGCTACCACAGATTATTCCCCTTCGAAAATATCCACTGCCTGGCAAACCAGCAGGAAGAGGGAACTTTCCGGCAGGGGGTGGGCCATAAGACATGAGCAGCGACCCTTTTAACTGCGTTAAGTGGCAGGCTATTTCCTTTCCAAGTATCTTTTTTTTTTCCGCCTCCTGCTGCTGTTACTGTTGTTTCTGCTTTGCAAGGACATGTTATTTGATTCAGCCACTCTCTCTCCCCCCTTCTTAATTGGCCCGCACTAAAAATACAAATTGCACCACTGGACTTTATTATTAGCCATTTGATGGGCCAAAAATGCCTCCTAAGTACCGCCTAGAGAATATTAATCAGACCTGCTGACTCTCCTAAGCACCCACTTTTACATCTTGACCCTCAGCTGAGGCCAGTGTGTGGTAATCCCATCCCTCTCCCAGGGGACCCTTTAGCTAATCACTGCCTCTCCATTAGCGAAGACACAACCAAACAGTGCAGCGTCCGACCCCGACGAGCTGAGCACAGCCCACAGCTCTCCTTCTGCCCATTAGCTTTAATGCCTGTTGTACTTTATAGACATGAAAAGTCTGCCTTATTTTTTCCCCTCTCTTTTAGTAATAGAGCATGAAGTGACTGTCTGAATCTTAAAATGGCAGCTAAGGTTAGTAACCTTCTTTAAAGTCTCTTGGCTTGACACAGACGGCCTCCTTGGTTGAAAGTAAAATCCGGGAGAACTGTGGTCCCAAAGAGGCTGAACACGAACACTGTGCCCCAGCTGGACAAGCATAAGGAGGTTGCTGAATTGGGGTTATCGTCTATTTTGCTTTCCCATCCTATATATACAACCGTGTATGACAATATGGAAGGCTTACTGAGGACTTGCTTATGTAATAAATGATGATATAGGTTTGTTGTGAGGTTTAAGTTTCTCAAAGCTCCATTCTGTGTAAATATCACCACCAACCCCACTGATACCAGATTTCTTAAAATTCATATCACTGGTGTGTGGTGCAGTGGTTAAGTGCTCGGCTGCTAACTGAAAGATCAACATTTTGAGCCTACCAGCCATTTTGCAAGAGAAAGATGGAGCGGTCTACTTCCATAAAGATTGGAAACCTTGTAGGGCAGCTCTACTCTGTCCTATAGGGTCAATAGGAGTAGAAAATTGACTTTATGGCAACAGGTTGGTGTGTGCTCTGAAACAAAAAGAAAAAGGCAGAAGATAGGTAAAAAAAAAAATTTTTCAACTTAAATAAAAGGCAAAATGTTAGAACAAATACACTGATTATGACCTGATCTCTGCCCTAACTTATCGATTCACCAAGTAAGGTACAAGAGTACCTATATGTGCCAGGAACTCACCCTCAGTTTTTATTGAGTTTATTGGGACATGCCCACCAGTGTGAAACATGACAGAACTTCAATTTCGTATTTAATTTATCAGTTTAATTCATCATTTAAAATTTTGTCTAAGGTTCTATTTTCTCCATGTCGTAGGTTGGATTTTGTCCCCCCAAAATATGGTATCAACTTGGCTAGGCTTTGATTCTCAGCATTATGTGATTATCCATCATTTTGTCATCTGATGTGATTTTCCCAGGTGTTGTAAATCCTATCTCTAGGGTGTTGATGAGAAGGGATTAGCAGCAGTTATGTTAATGAGGCAAGACTCACTCTACAAGATTGGATTGTGTCTTGAGCCAATCTCTTTTGAGATATCAAAGAGAGAAGCAAGCAGAGAGACATGGGGACCTCATACCACCAAGAAACAAGAGCCAGGAGAATAGCGTGTCCTTTGGACACGGGGTTCCTGCGCTGAGAAGCTCCCCAACCAGGGAAGATTGATGACAAGGACCTTCCCCCAGAACCAACAGAGAAGAAAGCCTTCCCCTGGAGCTGACACTCTGAATTTGGACTTCTAGCCTCTTACACTGTGAGAGAATAAATTTATCTTTGTTAAAGCCATCCACTTGTGGCATTTCTGTTACAGCAGCACTAGATAACTAAGACACTCCACCTCAGTGTCATTTCCTTAACATCTCTATTTTCTGTTCATAAATTTTCATGAATTCCAAGATTTTGTAGCCATAATGATTTTTTAAGGGGGCATTTCAGTTCTAAAGGGAGATTTCAATGCATCGTAGCAGTAATTACCAGGTAGTTAGAGGAATTTCCAACATAGCCCTTGCTTTCTGATGTTATTGTGGGTTTGTTTCCATCTCAGAAGTACACACATCACTTAAAGATGTCTCACTCACGTGTAGTCAGGGTTCTTCCAGGTTTGTCAATGTAAGCACCACAAACTGGAGGTTACATGCCCTGTCCCTTTCTGGAAAACCACCTCCTCTCAGGCCATGAGCCCATAAAGCAAAAGTCTGGGAATGAAACTCAGGAAATACCAACATTTAAACCCACAAAGAGAAGGAGCAGTGAGGAAGATTAAAAGCAAAATAGGATAGGAAGAAAATAACATCACAGAAAGAAGCCAAAGAAAAAGAGTCTAGCAGGACATGGTTCCATAATAAAGACATACCAGAGCACCAAAACTCCGCAGAAAACAGAGAGAGTGATGATCAGTGGCCACGCATCAGATAGTTTAACTGGTAAACATGAAGGCAAAGACCATGACTGTTACATCCCTTATAACTGGCACATATAATAAGCATCAGTTGGTCTCCAAAATATGATGTATATATCATCACCTACCACCACCTACCACAGGGCTTTACAAATAATAATTACTTAGTTTCCAGTATATAAGACAACACCTAGCACAGTGCTCTACATATAATAAGCATTACTTAGTTTCCAGCACACACACACAGTATATATAAAGTGCATTTGTATGTTTTTCTTCCACCTGAAGCACAGAAAATGGCATTCAAAAACTAGCTTATACACAAAGTGGCTACTATCAATAGGGGGCTTTGGTAAAACAGTACGTTGGCCATGTTTGTCCAGGAGGCAGTATGAAACAGGGAAAAGATGATTGGACAGGAAGTTAAGGGACCAAGATTCAAGCTCCAGCTCTGCAATTGACAAGCTAGGTGACCCTTAGCTAACCTCTGACCTCTCTAAGCCTATTTCTACCATACTAAAATGAAGGGAGTGAGCTCTGGGGTACTTTTTCCAACTACTAAATGTTGTGTTATTGCTCTCCCACCTTTGAGCCTTACCCTTTACCCAGGCAAAGTGTTTTTCCCTGATATCAAGTTCACAGGTGCCCATATGATAGAGGAGGCCTTCAAGTTCTCCTCTGGCTGAACCCCAGCCTCACACCTAAGCCCATCCTTCCGGAAATGCTCACAGGCTCCAAACTACCATTCTTGCAGTGCAGCTTGTCTTAGCTGAGAGCTATGAGGGAAGTAAGAGGTTATTGGTTGACTCTATTCTAACCTGGAAAGTTAGGTTTGTGTATGGTGTATCTCCCACTTGCCCCACCACTCCATCCCCTTTACTCTGCTCTGGGACCTTTATGGGCCACCTCAACAGAGCTCTGTGCCCTCTGGCCAAGAGGAAGCCCTAAAAGGAAATCAGAGGAGAGAAGAAAGGAGAACAGGTCAGCCTTTTTGTTTCCCTGGATCCTTCCCTGTGAGGTTTCCTGGAGATGGCTGATACATTAAATGAAACTTACTGTTCCTTGCTCAAGGGAGCCCCCTCTATAAAACTCTCTCTTCTTAGGGGTTCTGATACCTCTCCCTCCTCACACCCTTTCAGGCCCAAGGGTGGTAACAGCTCCAGTATTACAACCCCAGCTTCCTGCACTGTCCATCATAGTTTCCATTGTATCTTAGGTTTTGCTTGAATTATCCTAATTTGAGTGTTTCATGTGTTTTCTGTTGGGACCTGATGAATATAGATGGGCATAGTTGGGATTTTTGGGGGAGGGAGGTAGCATTCAAAAACAAGTTTATTCATGTAAACTAATCCTCTAGTTTGTAATATGAGGCCTATAGGGTTTTTTGTCGTTGTTTTTGTTTGTTTTTTGTTTTTTTAGGTAGAGGTTCACTCTTGGTTCCTTTCCTACTTATGGGCCAGCCTAGGGCCCTATACCCTCCTGAAACTTATGAAAAATTATGATCTTTTGTCTATACCAATCTAAACCTCGATCAGATTTTACTTACTAGAATTAAATATACACCTAAAGTCTAACATGAATTCAGGAATAATTTATCCAAATCACGTGATTTTCCCCAAAACACATGCCCTGTAAATACAATATGTATTGTTTGCTCCACCTGTTTTGAATTTTTTTTTTTTTAATAGCGTTAAGAGGATAGACACTTATCTATCATTCAGGAGGAGGCCTGGGGGCACAGTGGTTAAAAGTTCGGCTGCTAACCAAAAGTTCTGCAGTTCGAATCCACCAGACACTCCTTGGAAACCCTGTGGGACAGCTCTGTGCTGTCCTATAGGGTCACTGTGAGTCAGAATGAACTCCACAGCAACGGGGCTCATTCACGAGAATCTTCTGTTATAAGGTGAATGCTTCAAATAAGCAGGGCCAAACAGTGTTATTTGACCTCAGTGAATGAATTCCCCAAAGAGGAGCAGCCAGGCTAAGCATGGAAAGGGCACGCAGCCAGTTGGATTTAGCCATCCTTCTAATACATTCTAACTCTAATCTGCTTCAATAGCAGCAGCTTTCAAGGAAGTTACACCACCTGGCTTGACGTATCTTTTTATATTGTGTGTTGCAGGGAACTTTTTTTTCCTTGACCTGATTTTGTAATCACTTTGCTTAGCAAGAAGCATATTTGGAAGTCTGGAGGTTTCTATTCCCCATCAGCTCCTGAAAACAGAGATGTTCTTCTTATTTAGATACAGCAAGTGTCTAATTCCTACCTCTAAATAAAAAAAAAAATAGTCTAGGTTAATTACCTCACTTAATATCCTACAGCAGCAAACTCTACAGCCTAATTCAATGATACACCAGGAAAAAAAAAAAAAAACCCTTTGTGTGAAATGGGGCCTCTACGTTACACTAAAGGGTGGAAAGAAAATGTGTGTTAGAGTTCACCTTTCCTCCAAATAAATGTTGTTTTGGTTAACAGTCTCTGGAGAAAAAATAAGCCCATCTCGCTCTCCTCTTCATGAAGCTAATCCAATATGTATGTATCATCAAGTGGACGCTGGCTCTGGAAAGCATATACAGAGAGTCTTGTATCTCTGTATATAATCATGTCTCTTCCCTGTGACGAGTGGTGTCCAGTCAAAGCTTATTACAAATTCAGTGTGAAATCTCGAGAGGGAATAGGAAAAAAAAAATAATAACAACAGCTTTATGGAGCTATACTCAGGAAATGACTTGAACACATCCCAGTTTTAAAGTTCCATTCTCTACAGCAAGCAGCTAAAAACCCATTTTCTGGGGGAGCTGCCCTTACAGGGAAGGTGTGGTAAAGCCATCTGCTGCTTTATAGTGATGGTTTTTCAGCCTTGTTTTCTGGGCCAGCTATGAAATTGCACTAATCACAGAAACAGGCTGTTCGGCCAGGAAGCAGTGTGTGCCAGATACAAGTGAATTTAAGCCCACACGTATTGACGCTGCAAGCTTAGTTTGCAATTTACATGCAAGTGGTTTTGTATTTATTGATCTGGACCAAGTGCAGGTCCTATAGGGGAAATAGGACAGATTTCATCTGTCTGACAGCCAAGTCTAATTGTATTTTCGGTCTGAAATGACCAAAGACAAAAGTGCACGTGTCAAGAGTCTTCACTCTGGTGCCATATGGAGTATTAGATACAGGGCTGTGGTCACTGTAAGTGTTCATTTTAATAACTAGACGCAGACTGCATCCTGAACAGCTAAAGCAAGAGAGGTGAGAGTTTTTAATTCAAATCTGAATTAATGGACCATCTGATTCTGCCTGGATGTGGGTGGGCCATTTTAAACAGTGCCTTGTAGAGACACGATTGGGGCGAATTTAAAAAGATGTGTCATATATTATTGATTCAGCTGGACCTTGAAACTTCCGAGCCAAAAGTCAAATACTTCCTACAACAGCTGTCGCTAAAATTATATCTAATGCTTCTGGGAAGGCAACGCATCTTAAAAATCAAAAATCGTTGTCCATAACCTTACTTTCTCCTTTTGAAGACTAATTATGCCTGTGAGAATAGGAATATATGATCTGTTTCTGTGTCTCTGTCTCTGCCTTTGTCTCTCGGTCTCTGTCTCTATATCTCTCTCTCTCACACACACATGCTCACACGCTCACACGAGGAGGCTCGCAATCACAGAAAAGCCCACAGATACGTCACTGGAAGCCATTTTATAACTAAAGGGGCAGGAAAAAATGACACATAGAATATTCTCAGAAGAAATCACAATAGAGGGTCCTGGGCAGAGCAGGAGAAAAATACAGACCAAAATTCTAACTCAAAAACAAAGACTAGACTTGCCGGCCTGACGTAGACTGGAGAAACCCTGAGAGTATGGTCCTCGGAAACTCTTTCAGCTCAGTAATGAAGTCACTCCTGAGGTTCCGCCCTCAGACAAAGATTGGACAGCCCTATGAAGTAAAACGAGACTATAGGGATACGCCAGCCCAGGGGCAAGGACTAGAAGGCAGGAGGGGACAGGGAAGCTGGTGATAGGGAGCCCAAGGTTGAGAAGGGTGCGTGTTGACAGGTCATGGGGTGGTTAACCAACTAGTTTGTTCTGTAAACCTTCATCTAAAGTACAATAAAAAATAATAATAATAAAAGAATATTCTCAGAAGAATACTGCCCACATACCCAGCAATCTTGAGGCTGAAATGAAGGGCTATTCAGGATTCTGATTGATTGGCCAATCTTTTATGATTATATTTGACACTGTTGACCCTTCCTCTGTCTTGGCTTCAGTAAAACCATACCATATTCGCCTTCTTCTCTGTCCACTTTTTCTTTGCCTTCTGGAGCAGCTACCCTTCCCCCTAGCTGTGCACATGGTTTAAAGAACCACTTACTGGCTGTTTAGTTATAGACAAGTTACTGATCCTTTCTCATTCTGTACTTATCATCTTTAAAAATGGTGCAAACAACTATGTCATAAGAGAGAGACAATATGGAAAGACATCCTAATGATTAAATTGTTATTGTTGTTAGCTATATTGTTGAATTAACCCCCAACTCATGGTGGCCCCTTATAGACCATCGTGATCCATAGAGTTTTCATTGGCTGATTTTTCAGAAGTAGATGGCCAGACCTTTTTTCCTAGTCTGTCTTAATCTGGAAGCTCCTCTGAAACCTGTTCAGTATCATCCAGCACCCAGTGCCGTCGAGTCGATTTCAACTCATACAACATGCAACCCTCCATTGACAGGCGGTGGCTGTGCTTGAGATATATTGACCCAGAATTGAACCCAGATCTTCCACATGGAAAGCAAGAATTCTGCCAATGCACCATCACTGCCCCCAACGATTAAATTAGTTGGCATGTATTAAAAAATGAAATGCATTATAATTCCTGGACAGAGTATGTGTTCAGGGAACATTTACCTTACTTATTCCCTGCTATCTTTACACTGTCTCACAGAAATCTGTGGTCATCTCTTCAGCTCCTACCTCAATGTTCATGCCTTCTGGAAGTACATCAGCACCCCCAACCTTTCATCTGTTATTCATTCTATTAATCTAGTTATTATCTATCAATTTATTATCATCCCATATTCCCCAAATCCCAGAGCTTGACTCTTTCATTAATGCTTCAAGTTCAACATCAATAAAACTAAGATCACAGCTAATTCTCTCTCTACCCCAAACACTCTGTCCTGTTGTCCTCTCTAGCTCCCTTTTCCATCTTCCTCTTATGGAACAAATCACTATCCTATCACTCTTCCAACCTCAGTCATCTTTGACCCTCAGATTATTCTTTGTCCTTCACAACCAATCAATCATCAGGCCCTGCCATGTCTCACAACCTTTCAGATTCCTCCTGTCTTCCCAGTTTCCAGTGTTATGTAGTTCTTATATCCAGATTGCCACATTTATTTTTTTTTATCCGTGTACCTTTAATTGGTCCAAGGGCCCTCTAAATGTTGCAGTTTTGACCTACAAGACCAGACCTTACCTATTGTATTAGTTGCCTATTGCTGTTGTAACAAATGACCACAAACTTAGTGGCTTAAAAAAAAAAAAAATACGAATTTATTAACTTACAGTTCTGAAGGTCACAAATCCAAAATAGGTTTCATGGGGCTAAAATCAAGGTGTCAGCAAGATTGTGTTTCTAGAGGCTCTAAGGGTGAATCCATTTCTTTGCTTTTTCCAGTTCCTAGAGGCCACCCACATTCCTCAGCTCTAGGCCCCCAGCCTAGACAGGGAACTGCCAGAAATTCAGGCCAGTTTCCAAAGGGGACATGGAACCAGGGATATCATTGCTGATGTCAGATGGATCCTGGCTGAAAGCAGAGAATACCAGAAGGATGTTTACCTGTGTTTTATTGACTATGCAAAGGCATTCGGCTGTGTGGATCATAACAAATTATGGATAACATTGCGAAGAATGGGAATTCCAGAACACTTAATTGTGCTCATGAGGAACCTTTACATAGATCAAGAGGGAGTTGTCCAGACAGAACAAGGGGGTGCAGATTGGTTTAAAGTCAGGAAAGGTGTGAGTCAGGGTTGTATTCTTTCACCATACCTATTCAATCTGTATGCTGAGCAAATAATCCGAGAAGCTGGACTATATGAAGAAGAACGGGGCATCAGGATTGAAGGAAGTCTCATTAACAACCTGCGTTATGCAGATGATACAACCTTGCTTGCTGAAAGTGAAGAGGACCTGCAGCACTTACCAATGAAGATCAAAGACCACAGCCTTTAGTATGGATTACACCTCAACATAAAGAAAACAAAAATCCTCACAACAGGACCAATGAGCAACATCATGATAAACGGAGAAAAGATTGGAGTTGTCAAGGATTTTATTTTACTTGGATCCACAGTGAACTACCATGGAAGCAGCATTCAAGAAATCAAAAGATACATTGGATTGGGTAAATCTGCTGCAAAGGACCTCTCTAAAGTGTTGAAGAGCAAAGATGTCACCTTGAAAACTAAGGTGCGCCTGACTCCAGCCATGGTATTTTCAATCACATCATATGCATGTGAAAGCAAGACAGTGAATAAGGAAGACCGAAGAAGAACTGACGCCTTTGAATTGTAGTATTCGCGAAGAATATTGAATATACCATGGACTGCCAAAAGAACGAACAAATCTGTCTTGGAAGAAGTACAACCAGAATGCTCCATAGAAGCAAGGATGGCGGGACTGCGTCTTACATACTTTGGACATGTTGTCAGGAGGGATCAGTTCCTGGAGAAGGACATCATGCTTGGCAAAGTACAGGGTCAGCGGAAAACAGGAAGACCCTGGACGAGGTGGATTGACAAGTGGCTGCAACAATGAGCTCAAGCATAACAATGATTCTAAGGATGGCTCAGGACCGGAGAGTGTTTCGTTCTGTTGTGCATAGGGTCGCTATGAGTCGGAACCGACTCGACGCCACCTAACAACAACAATATCAACAGGTCCCCAGCCAGCAATCCCATCACTCCAACCTCTGCTTCCATTATTACATTTCCTTCTTTGACTCTTTCCCTCTTGCCTCCCTCTTTCACAGATTCGGGGGGCATTATTCTGCCTACTACACTTTCCTTGCCAATCTTATTTAATAGGATTATCCTCCCACTTTTGTCTGGGTGCCAGCCCCACTGATACTTTTATAATTCCTCAAATAAACCATGGTCCCATTTGCCACAGGGCATTTGCACATACAGGTCCCTCTGCCTTCACTTAATTTCTTCTTAACCATCTTTCAAACTAGGTCAAGTGGTCCTGTTAAATACCCTCATAGTTTAGTATGTTTTTCTGTCATAGCATGTATCTAAGTTTTCAATTATACATGTATTTTTTTTATTATTTGATTAATGCCTATCTCTCCCACCCTCAGCTCCATGAGGAGGGAAACCACATGTGATTTTGCCCAATTTTGTCCCAGGACCGAGAACAAAGAGTAAACAGTAAGCACTTGAATCTGTGTTGATTTTGTCATTAAGGCCAGTAGTTGATGGCCCTGTGTTATCATGGATTTTAGTAGGAATTAACAACATGCAACACACCTGGGTCAAAGGAAACCTAATATTACTAAAACTTTAAATGAGCCTAAATCTGTGACTTATATCATGAAATCTTCACAATAATTTTATGAGATGGCTACTATACAACTCTATTTTATAAACAAAGAACTGTAGAGAGGAAGGGTTAAAGAACTTGCCTGAGAAAATGTATCTGGTAGGTAACTGAATCAGGATTCTATCCCAAATGGGTTTGCTTTCAAAAATCATACTTACACCCTGGGATCATTTTCATATGAGTCCCTGCGACAATGGAACAAATCTAGGTGAAGCACATGTGTATTTGTTTCCTTGGACTGCCACAACAAAATACCTAGTGCTGCTATAACAGAAATTCCCAAGTGGATGGCTTTAACAAAGAGAAGTTTATTCTCTCACGGTCTAGTAGGATAGAAGTCCAAACTCAGGGACCCAGCTCCAGGGGAAGGCTTCCTCTCTCTGTTGGCTCTGGAGGAAGTTCCTTGTCACAGTCTTCCCTTGGTCTGGGAGCATCTCACCACAGGAACCGCAGGTCCAAAGGATGTGCTCTGGTCCCAGCACTGCTTTCTTGTTGGTATGAGGTCCCCCATCTCTCTGCTGGCTTCTCTCTTTTATGTCTCAAAAGAGATTGGCTTAAAACACTATCTAATCTTGTAGATATCATCAATATAACTGCCAGTAATCCATCTCATTACATCATAGTGATAGGGTTTACAACACGTAGCAGAATCACATCAGATGACAAAATGGTAGACAATCACACAATACTGGGAATCATGACCTAGCCAGGTTGACAAGTATTTTGGGGAGGGACACAATTCAATCCATGACAAAGTCCATGTCAACATGTTGGCCAGGTCATGCTCCCTTGAAGTTCCTGGGAAGATCCCCTCTGTCTCTGCCAGCTTGTGGTAACCCCAAGCATTCCTTGGTATGTAAATGAACATGGTGGTCTCCCTCTGTCTGTCTTTGTGTCTCTCCTCCTCTTTCAGATTGGATTAGGGCCTATTCTACTGTAGTATGACCTCATGTTAACATCTGATAACATCTTCAAAGACCCTCTTTCCAAACAAGGTCACCTTCAGGTGTGCCAGGGGTTAGAACTGCAATACATTGGGAGAAGACATAATCCAATCCATAACAGCCTGGATGAGGAAAGTACACACACGCACACACTCATATGCCCACATACATGCACACATGAACACACTCTCCCAACCCCTCTCTCAATCATTTGGGCAATTTGGAGAACATTCAAAAGAACTGTAGACTGAGGTAGGCATGTAAAATAAAGGGATATGAACATGAATGGGGTGCTACTTCATGGACCCCACCACATGGGTAATTAATTGGGGATAGTAAAGATTTTTAAAGGTGTGGGTATGCACAAGGCTGCCCCAGAGGGTAAACTATGAACCCCAGCAAAGGAAAAAGGAGAAACTAAGGTGTAGCACTGATCCCTGCTGGTATCCCCCAGAGAGAAGAACAGAGCATGACAAAGGGTAGAAACCCTGATAGATTCCATCTGCTTAATAAGAATGTAATACTTGGGAGTTAGTCTCTCCTTCCCTACACTCACGCTTACAACCAAGGTAAAGAATGAGTTAGAAGCCCTATTGGGTGATTAGCTAACTCTTAACTGAGAAGGTTAAGTCCCCCCTGTAGGCTATAAAAAAAAAAAAAAAGTAGGCTATAATGATGTGAAAATTAAAGAGACAGCAGCAACAGACACCAGAGTTTGCAGGGGCCTCAAGTAGCCTCTGGAAACTTGGCTGAGCTCAGTACGGGAGGCAGCTCAGAAGCAGTTCTAAGGAGACCATGTGCAGCCAGGGACAAGCTAACCAGATCAAGGGATTCCAGCCAGCCAGGACCTCTGCAAAGATGAAAGAGGTGAATTAACCCATTCTGGAAGCTGACCCAACTTCTTTTTGATGAATCTTTTGAGAAAGTGGCCAGGGTACAGGCAGAGGAACCCCGGATGTGCTTCAGATCTCAGTGGGAGAAGCCCAGAATGTCTTCAGAACTCTTTCCAGTCCCTTTCTTTTAAGATCAAACCCCTGAGAGGGGCCATTCAGCAGTATTATCAGGGCTGAAATACCTGCCTCCCATCCCAGAAACAATCCCATTCCTCAGTCAGGAAAAGGGGAATGTGAGGGAATGAACTCCTCTTTACCCCACAACAGCCCCAGGGAGCCCCTCAGTAATACAGCATGGTCCACTCATCTGTTCACCTACAAAGTGGTACCATTTGTTTAATCTGGAATTAGCCATGAGGGGGAGTTTGGTGACTCCGCTTAATATTTATATTCTTTCAAATTTTCTTTACTACTTCAGTCTCTGGCTATGGTGTTATATCATTGGTGACATAAAAATGGTATAAACATTTGCCATGGGAATTCATCTAGATCAGGGAGATAAAAAAAATCATGGAAGAAAAAAAAGTGAACTTGAAGTTTGAAAGAGGAGTATAAAATTAGAGAGAGAAAGCAATTCTGGCTGGGAAAATTGGGGTTCATTTAAGTAACAAAGTCTTGCTTTCAAGGAATCCTTCTGATGAGATCAGCAAGGAAGGTCCTTGAATACCAGTTTAAAGATTTGAATATTTTCCGATAGCTTGAGAATTGTTAGTTATTGCAGGTTTTTAAAATAGCTTAGTAATTTTTCTCTTACTACAAAGGAAACTTTTACCCCTAGTAAAGGAGCAGGAACAGTAAGTTTATAAAATATATTTATACATTAAAGAAATAAACCAATTTTTTTTCCTAACCACACACATCAATATTATTAATTAGCATTAATACATTAAATTTGTTGAATTTTTTCTAGGTAGCCAAACTTAGTCAAAACTCTCATGGTAGAGTCAAGCATGATTTTCACAATTTTAAATTAAAGCACAAAAAATCAAGAATAATTCATGAGTGTGTTAGTTTTTCTTTGCTGAGTCATTGGCTGGTTTTATCCATAAGATATCAATTTTCAAAGAGAATAGTACCTAGGACCCTCCCTCGTGTCTGGGATTACTGTCAACTCAGTTGAAACAAATTCTAAGTTCTGCCTGTAATGGTTCTTTTCACAGGTTGAAAAGATGCATTTTGGAGTTTTGCACTGCTGGACATCCAATGTATGTGGTTGTGAGGAGCTGCTAAGCAGTTTATTTTCTATCCACTTTGACAATCAAAACTGAATTCCAATGAAGCTCTTATATGGTCAGTATTGTTTCAATTTTATATCACCTGATGACATGGTAAAAATGAGCCTAATTAACAGGTAGCATCATTAAATGGAGTTGTAAACAAACTTCTCCGCATAAAGCCCTACAAATAGAGTCAAGTTCGGGGGCGGGGGGGGGGACGGGGGGGGCAAAAATTGACAAAACCTAGGACTAAAACCAGCCTGCTTAGTCTCCAAAAGATTCAAAACATCGGAGTAAAAAACAGAAACCAAAATCCATACGATACCAAAGGAGGTCTTGGGTGTTGTGTGAATTCCAAATTAATTTGCTTTATTATTTCCCACTGCTGCAGTGCAACAAACAACTGATTTTTTTCTTCCAGTTTCTAAAAAGCAGCAAGGTTGGTGGTGGTCGTGGTCACGAAAATCCAATGAATGATTCATTCTCGTTCAAGTGGAACCCGTGGGAAATGTTGCCAATAACTTGGTTTATTTCTTATCTTCCATTCTCAGCAGACAACATATTCGTCTATATTTTTACAAAGAGTCATAAATTTTTCAGGAAGTGTACAAATAATAACACCATGTGATTCCATTTGGTCTCAGTCCTCAGGGCTTTGGGAGAGAAGGAAAAAAAAAAAAAAAAAAAAAAAACCGTCATCTTGATCAACAGCATGGACCATGCTTTCCGGAGCCTGCTGGAAGTCCTGGACGAGGACACTGCAAGGGCGATGTGCACAGCTGTAAATTCTTACATGCGTTACCACAGCAGCAGGTGGCGTTTAGCCAGATGACTCCAACTGACTTTCCCCATTCAAGGCTATTAGGGTGCTCGGATGTCCAACTGCCCTCACCTGCGATGCGGGGAGGAGCAGAATGGACCCGGAAGTCCTGTGCAGTGTGGTGAAGCTCCAACAATGTTGTGTCTGGACCTCTCTCTCTCTCTCTCCTTCAACCTTGGGACAGTTACTTCACTTCTAGAAAACTAAGTTTCCTCATATGTAGAAACTAAGAAATACCTTTCGGGATTATTTTGAGGTTCAATTAAAATTCTACTGAAAAACGCCTAGTGCAATGCTGCATATAGCAGACCCTCAACAAAGGCCATTTCCCAACTTCCTTTAAAGAAACCCTGGGGGGTGCAAATGGTTAATATGCTCAGCTGCTAAATGAAAGGTTGGAGGTTTGAGTCCACCCAGAGCACCTTGGAAGAGAGTTTTGGTGATCTACTTCCAAAAAATTAGTTCTTGAAAACCCGATAGAGCACAGTCTACGCTGACACACATGGAGTTGCCAGGAGTTGGAACCGACTCCACAGCCACTGATTTTTTTTTTTTTAACTTCATTTAAACCCACCCGTCGTGGGAAGATGATCCCCCCACTCCCTTTGCTACAAGTGCAGAATTACAGTCACACATCTTAGGCCCTGGTCTCTGCTCTTATTTCTGACATAAATTCAATCCCAGTTAAGGCCACAGCAGCAGTCCACAGAAAGACGAATGTGAAGTACAAAACATCTGCCCCTACGTGACTGGGATCCGGTATAGATCCACCTAGGTGGCCAAGAAATAGTCTCCATTAAAAACTGGGCCATGTTACTTTAAAAAAAAAAGAAGAAGAACAGTTGCCATGGAGTTGATTCTAACTCACGGTGACCCCATGTGTGTCAGAACAGAGCCGTGCTCCACAGGATTTTCAGCGGCTGATTTTTTTTTTCCCCTGAAGTCGTTCACCAGGCTTTTCTTTGGAGGCGCTCCTGGGTGGACTCTAACTTCCAACCTTCCGGTTAGCAGCCAAGCCCATTAACCGTTTGTGTCACTCAGGAACTCCTCATATTACTTTAGGAGCAGGCAATAGGGCCGGCCAAGAATTAATGAAATTCCATCAGGAGCTTTGCCAAGCTCTTCTTTACCATTAGTTATCAGTTATAACAAGCAGCCTTGGCGGTGCAGTGGTTAAGACAGCTGCTAAGCGAAAGGTCAGCGGTTTGAACCTACCAGGCACTCTGAAGGACAAAAGACCTGGCTGGTGATCTGCTCCCACAAAGGTTACAGCCTAGGAAACCGTATGGGGCAGTTCTACACTGTGAGGGTCCCTGTGAGTCGGGACCCACTGCGCAGCACACAACAAGTTATACAGTGCTCACAGAGGTATCTTTCTTCATCCTTCAGGGGTCTCTCTTTCAGCAACCCCAAACTGCCCCCTCAAAAGCCCCCTCTCGGCCCACCTCAGACCTGACTAAGCGCGTGGCACCACGCACCAACACTATCGCCTGCTTTTTCCTCAGTTCTGAGGCTTGGAGGATGCGTACTTTCTGCAGCCATTCTAAACCTTAGCCCCGGGTAGCTCTCTGCTTTCCTATCAACCTTTCCCTGGCGTTATGTGCATTTCAATATTTTTCTCCCTTCTCGGATGAAGAAAAGCATTCTGAGCCACTTTTTGAAGCAATAAACAGTTCTGTTCAGGAAAAACAGGCAATTTTCGAGTAAACTTTGGAAGCGTCTAAATAACCCACACTTATTTATGGCTAAGCGACTCTTTGGACTGAAGAAACTCTAAGCTTGTGTTTGCAAAGATTTCCATTAACATCTTTGAGCAACCTCTCATCTCAGTTTAAAACAAACGGCACACTCAACAGCAGAGAATCTGGGTCTTTTTTTTTTTTAACTCCCCTGCCTTGGCTTCCTCAGCTGAGATTTGGTGTGTGCACAAAACCCTCATACAAGCTCAAACGGTGAGTCTTGACCCAGAGGTCACAGAGTTCTGGGAGAGCAGGCAGAAGTCCCCGAGGTGCCCAGGGTCAGCCTTTTTGTCTCATTTTAAATGAGCCTCCATTTCCATTTCTATCCCCTCCCCTCCACTCCTTCCCGCTTGCAAGAAGAATCCCCCAAGGGAAAGGAAAAAGACTCATATTCCTACCACTCCCACACTGCAGCAGCAATCCACTGTTTTTAAAGGGTTTGTTCTTCGGAGAAAATGCCATAAGCTATATTTATCTCTCACTAATCCATTTCCCTCCCTACTCCAAGATTAAGGAATTAATGACTGCTACTTTTTTTTTTTTACAGCTGCTGTCCTGAGCACATTAATTACTGTAGGTTGGCTGTAGCCTCAGAAAAATCCACTCACCAACAACAGTGAGAGGGCAAGTTTCTACACAAAGCATTGGGTACCTAACCTAAATAATAAATCAGGATAGCATAAAGCCAAAGAAGATATATGCAAGATTGGACACAGGGTTTCTACCCACAGGCTGTAAGCATGGAGCAAGGGGGAGGTGAATGAGAACGGGAGAGAGAGGAGAAAAAATAACACTGCATGTACACGTCACATAACTCTTCTCCGTGTGGGTACTTTCCTCAAGGCCCAGAACAGATCAAATACTAAGGAAAACTACTCTGGTATTCATAAAAGCCTACATCATTGCAAGACCGCTGAGGTCATTTTTCAGTACATCTGCTGTTTTTATATTTACTAAGATCCTAGCACAAAGGAGGGAGTGGATATAGGTGTTCAGAACAACTTGTGCAACCTCAAGATCTTCACTTCCTTGTATCCCACGTTCGTGATACACCAAAATCCCCATTCCAAAGACCCACACTCTTCCCACCTCAAAATCCTTTCATACTTTGTTTTCTCTCTCTCTGGTACGTCTTCCTCTTCTCTGCCCTTTCTCCATCTAGCAGAGTTTCACAAACTCTTAGCGCCAACTCAAATGTCACTTCCTCTGGGAAACTATCTGTGAATTCCCATAGCTCTTCCTACATGCTTTCATGGAACTTAGGTCTTTGCCTCCAGTTTCACAGTCCCTGAGCACCTTGAGGCTAAGTTTTACTAACACTTTTCTCTCTGTACATCGGGCCATCTCCTTGTCTCACCCTGACTTCTCTCCCTTTTTCCTCATAGCCAGACTTTCCCTCAAGATCTTCACTTCCTCACCTCCTACCTCACTTCCTACGTCAACCCTCTATCTTCTGTTTTCTTGACCTCACCACTCCAATAAAACTTTTCTCTCTAATGTCACTTTGGTAAATCTCGATGGCACACTTTTGATCTATCTCTATGAAAATATCCCAAGTTGGAAGCCTGGGGCTCATTCTTAACTTTGTTGTCACCCTTATCTTCCATTCCAAGTAATGACCACACTCTGCAATTCCACATTTCAAGTAGCCCTCGAACCTGTCCAGTTCTTTCCACCCCCTCTTCTACTACCCTAATTCAGACCTCCGTCACCTCATGCCTGGATATTTGCAACCTCTCCCAACTAGTCTGCCCACTTTTGATATAGTCCCCCCCGCCCCACTGCAGCCAGAATGATCCATCTAAAACAAAAATCATATTACTTAAGTCCTCTACTTAACTAAAAAAAACCCACTGCTGTCTAGTCAATTCCGACTCATAGTAACCCTATAGGACAGAGTAGAACTGCCCCAACAGGGTTTCCAAGGCTGTAAATCTTTACAAAAGCAGACTGCCACATCTTTCTCCCATCAAGTCTCTGGTGGTTTTGAACCACCAACATTTAGGTTAGCAGCCGAGCACTTTAACCACTGCAGCACCAGAGCTCCTCCTCTACTTAACACTCTTCTGTACTTCTCTCTTTTTTGGGGACAAATTCCCAACTTCTTAACATGAGTTATTAGGTCTTTCATTCTCTTTCTCTCTTTCTCCAACTTCTTCAATTTTAACCCACATTATTTTATTTCTGCCGTTATTCTGAATTTCTCAAGTTTCCTTGAGAGTGTCATGCTGCTTCTCACCTCCTGGCCTTTGCCTATGCTGTTCCCTAATTCTTTTCCAGCTAACTCTTCCTCGTCCTTCAGTTCTCATCTTAGATATCACCTCCTCCAGGAATACTTCTCTACCTCTCAATCCTGACTCGTGTACCCCCAGATACCTGTAGTGCCCTAGACTTCCTTCATCACAGCACTCAGCACAACTGGAAAGCTGCCCGTTTTCAGCCTGATATTCACTTTCTCTGCAGAGATACCCTCAAGCAGACCAAGCCAAGTGGAATTTATTGGCAGGATGCAGAGAGCCTCACAGGCACCCAAGGACATGAGTTTCACAAGTATGGGAACATAAAAGTCATCCAAAATTGAGGCCCTTCTTTCCATGTCCCTCTCAGAGATCCCAATGTCATGACATCATTGCTCCTGTCTGCGTGCACCCCAACTTCCTCTCTCTCTCTCCCAGCCAGGTTCCCCAACTTCAGGTAAATCCACAAGGTCACTCTGGCCTGCGCTATAACGTTGCTGCAACTCTCAATGTCACCTTTCATCTTCTGCCTCTGGGGCTAACAGGCATATTCTCTCAGTTCCTCAATTCCAAGTTTCTGGGTAAAGAATATGACTGGTCCATCTCACGTTATGGTGCTGTGCCATACATGTCATGATTTCTCGGCCAGCCTATGCGTAGGTGCCCTTGGCTCTAAAGCAATTCCTGAGAAGGATGAGTGTCATGGCGCAGAGCGTGGCTGTGCTCACTGAGCAGGGATTGGGCAGGGTCTTAAGTAACAGGAATCCCTGTTATAGTGTATCTCCTAGGAGCTGACCAAGCCTTACCCTTTCACTGTTATGCCCTCACTCCCTAGCACAGAGCCAGGCACACGGAAGCTTGCTATGTAATGGCTCCATGAACATTTATCAGGGCTACCTATCTAGAAGACCACAGGAAGGTCCTTTGTTAGTCACACCAGGCAGGGTAAGTAAGTTCTTGATCCCTGTTTAACAAGAAGATGGCTGTTGTTCCTTAAAGGGAGTTGCCCAGATACTAAATGTTTTCTGACTCTTCACTTAAAGTCAAACCTACCACTTAGCTGATAACAGCTCCTAGTAGTTTAACCAAAAACAGCAGCGATCTTTTGTAACTTCAGCCTGTTTCTTTTTTTGTTTTGTTTTGTTTTTTAAACTTTTCTTAAAATAATTGCCAAGCTGGACTTCAGAAGTCTGGAAGGAAATCAGATAAAAAGTATAAACAGGATTAAGGCCATATTTTAGCATTGATATAATAACAGCCTTGAGATCCTGCCCAATTTGAAGGTTTACCTGTAGACTCAGCAGATTTACATGCCACGGAGTCCACAGAGTACCAAGGGTGGCTTCTGATTTCAAGCAGATATGAAAGGCTCTGTCTTAAGCCAGGTCTTTTTTTCACAATCCGGGTTTTCAGTCCTCATTACACTTTGAGCTCTCTCTCCCTCTCTTTCTCTCTTTGTGTGTGTGTGTGTGTGTGTGTGTGTGTGTGTTTCTATCTCCCCTATTTGCCTTTCAATATTCAAGTCCAGCCATCTGTTTTATCTCCAAAACTTCTTTGAAACCAGTAATCTCACAGGGGTACTGAAAGAAAAGAAGACAAGAAGGACCAGACTGCTGAAGACTCAGAAAGCCTATTATGGATGAATTCATTCATTTGTAAAAAAATACTAAGAGGTGTCCATAAGCCTGCAACGAACCAAAAATATACTTTAGGAGCATTAAAAGTGAGACTCTGTAGTACTCCATTGTTGCGCAGCTCCCCCATCCACCAGCCACTCTCCCTTTGTTTTTAAGGCACCGCCACTGAAGATGGCTGAAGAGCAAAAACCATTCCTCGGACTCACCTGATCATAAGAATCACCCAATGGACTTGCTAAATACACATATTCCTGGAGGCTACCCTGAATAACTGAATCAGAATCTTCAAGAGTGAGACTCAGGAATTAATTTTTAATTAACTACTCAGGTGGTCCTTCTGAACTGGCAAGTTTAAAAGCACTGCTCTAAATTATCTCAAAGTGTGTTCCCAAAGTGTGTTCCATTAATGTAAGGGTTCTCACCCTGGCTGGGCAGTGGAGTTACCTGGGGGGCTTCTTACATACGGCAATGCTCCAACCCAGGCCAATTCAGTGAGCAGCTGTGGGATAGAATCTCAGCATTTTTAAGTCCCACCCACACCACCATTTCTATTCAAATGTGCAGCCAGCTAGCAATGAAAACCACTGGTGGAACAAGAGCTCTGCAAGACTCTTCATGAAAACAAGGATTCTCAAATAAGATAAGTATGGAAGGCACTATTCTATAAGCCACGCATTTAGATTCACAGTGGAAATTGTCATATCCAAGACTCTAGAAGTCTTGCAAGAAAGAACACAATTTAACTTTATTTAATTTTTTTTTAATTCGTTCTCCAAATTTAATTGGCTGCAGAGAGAACTTGTTTGTTTGCTTGTTTGATGGCTGTATGGTTGGTTTTCACATAATATAAATAAGTGTTTGATGGAGTAGGGAAAAAAAGCTTGTTGCCATGGAGTCAATTCCAACTCATAGTGGCAGAGTAGAACTGCCCCGTAGGGTTTCCAAGGAGTAGCTGGTGGATTCAAACTGCCAACCTTTTAGTTAACAGGCAGGCTGTTAACCACTATGCCACCAGGGCTCCCAATGGAGTAGGAATATACTGAACTAAAGGCTTTAACCCTGTTTTCCAAGTGAAGAAATAGCCAAGATGTTCCAGTTCAGGTTGTGGCAATGCCTATACCCCAATTCTGTTTCCATTTCATTCCTCATTTTTATTTTTATTTCTATTTATTATTTATTTCATGCCTATCCTACTGGATTTTGTGTTGGTACTAACTCTCCTGAACTTGAGTATAGGTTCTCCCTCAAGGAACTTGGCTGGGTCAGCCCTTCCGAATGCCTTCCTCTTCATTCTACCTGACTTAGAGCAGCCTAGAAGAAATGGCCCTGCCCAAATGCAGTGACATGCCACTAAATTCCATGAAAAGACATTTTTACAGTTTTTAATATCATGATTCCTAGGTTATCCCCTCCAAAGAAGAAAGGAGTGGAAAATGGTAAAGTAGAGATCATGCATGCACTGGAGCTGGCCCATGCTCAGGTCCCCACTGTAGGAAAATTAATACGGGAAGGAGTGTCACCCACAGTCCCACACATGCACACACTTCCTCAGGCTGGTGAATTTCCTGTCAAGGTGAAGGTAAGTCATTAAAATACTGGAGGAAAACAAAGTGGAAAATAATGGACTTTCCATTCAGACAGAAAAAGAGAGAGAGTAACAGTGAATTTTAAATTGTTCAATATTAAATTTCTCTCCCTATTATAAAGTAGAAATAATTCTGACTGGCACTAACTCTACAGCAGAATTTCTCAGCCTTGGCACTATTGACATTTTGAGCCAGATAATTCCTTGTTGTGGGACACTGTTCTGTGCACTGTAGGATGTTTAGCAGCATCCCTGTCTTCTATCCACTAGGTACCAATAACATCCTCCTCCCCCATAGTTATAACAAAAATGTCTTCAAACATTGTCAAATGCCCCTTGTGGGAAGCAAAATTGCTCCCAGTTGAGAACCACTGCTCTACTATTAGCAATGGGACAGTAGCTTCCTGGTCCTGAAAGAGTTAAAGAGATTAATCCTGTGACTGATGGATAAAACCAACTACCACAGCAGAAAACCCATAAGTTTAGACTGAAGGGGACCGAGAAAGAACAAAAGGAGAGAATGCTACCTGACTCTTGGAATTCTACCGGCAGAAAACAGGCCAAAGGAGCTCTATCTGTTGTCCTCCAAGACAAGAACCAACCCTGGAGCAGCTCAGAGATCAACAGAACTGTTGGAAGGAGCAAGCGAAGTAGAGTTGCCTTGGTCTCAAAGGGTGGGGCCATGGCCTCTGGGGTGTCAAAGCATACAGCCATGGCCTCCTAGGTTTCAAAGAGTCAAGATCTTCACCAGCTCAATTCTGGACTGTGGGGCTGCCATTCAGTTTGGACAAGAGAATGGGACCACTGCCCAAAGCTGAGGAGATGGGGCTGCCATGCCCCAGGGGCAGAAGAACAGAGTCTGACAGGGCCAAGGGAATGGGGTTACCACTCAGATGAACTAGAAGAATAAAAAAAAAGAAGAATAGGGCCACAAAAAACCTAGGGAGCAAAGTTGCTGTTCCAGTATGCCTGGAAGGCAGAGCTAAAGCCCAGGGCCGAGGAACCTCCACCCAGAATCCAGAGGGTATGACCAACACACAGAGTCTGGAGGGCAGGGCCATTGCCTAGATGGTCTCAGAGAAGAGAGAATTATTTTTAAAACTTGAGAGCTAATGTAATTTGCTCTGCTGGGTTTCAGACTTGCTTGGTGGCTGTTATTCCTTCTTTCCCTCTAATTTCTCCCATTTGTAATGAAAATGTCTACCTTGTACCTGTTCTACCATCGTATTTGTAAGCAGATAACTTGTATTCTAGATTTCACAGGTTCACAGATGAAGAGGAATTTTGCCTCAGGATGGAACATGTCTGATGTCTCACCCATATTTGATTTAGATGTTTCAGAAGATGAGATTTTGGGCTTGGAGTTGGTTTAAAACTTTTGGAATGATGTGGCGGGGTGAATATGTTTTGCATGCAGCAAGGACGTGAATTTTGGGGGTCCAAAGGGTGAAACATTATGGATTGAATTTTGTCCCCCAAAAATATGTGTTGTAAATCCTAACCCTTATGTCTGTGGTGGAAACTCTGGTGGCACAGTCGTTTAGAGCTACAGCTGCTAACCAAAAGGTTGGCAGGTCAAATCCACCAGGGGCTCCTTGGACACCCTACAGGGCAATTCCACTCTGCCCTATAGGGTCTCTATGAGTCGGAATGGGTTTTTTTTTTTTTGGTATGCCTATTGTTATAATGGCATTTGGAAATAGATTGGTATGTTAATGAGGCAGAATTAGTGTAGGGCGTATTTTGAGTGAATCTCTATTGAGATGTAAAAGAGATTAAACAAGCCAGCAAAGGGGAGATGGGGGAAGATTGACGCCAAGCCACACGAAGATCTCCGAGGAACCAGGAAACAAGCTGAAGAGACAAGGACCTTCCCTCAGAGCCCACAGAGAGAGAAAGCCTTCCCTTAGAGCCGGCACCCTGAATTCGGACTTCCAGCCTCCTAAACTGTAAGAAAATAAATTTCTGTTTGTTAAGGTCATCCACTTATGGTGTTTCTGTTATAGCAGCACTAGATGACTAAGACAAGGGATAAGTCACAAATCTTTTATTGGATTGGTTCATTGTGATCATACAACAAAGTGTGGATAAATATTTTTCAGAAGAATTTCTCAAGATTTTTTAGTTTCCTTAAAAATGTTCATTATAATCTTTGTTATATCTCCAGTTGGTGGGAGAGGGAGAGAGTATGGGGAGAGGAAGGTAAATTCTAAGCTTAATCTAGGGTTTTTTTTTGTTTTGTTTTTTTGTTTTTTTTAATCACCAATAAAGTTGGCAAATGATGACTTGGTTATACAAAAGTATACAAGAGTGTGTGTTAATAAAAAATAAAATAGGGAGGCAACAAGGAAAAGTTAAAAATTCCTGTGAAAGAATCAGTGTTCAAAATATGAAGAGCCTACTAAATCAATTTCTTTTTGATGAAAAACACTGAGATTGCAATAGATAAGTGGCCAAAAAATGCATGCAAATAATTCATGGAAGAGGACACTCGACAAGGTAATGATAATGAGTACTGGAAGATTTTTAGCCTCACTGGAATTCAAAGAAAACTAAATTAAACACAGTTAATGCTATAGAATAGTATCTTTTTAACTAGGAAGGCTCTGCGTTGAAAAAAGAGAGATGAAAAAGACACTGTCATATAGTGATAAAACAAAAAAACCAAACCCGTTGCCTTCGAGTCTATTCCAACTCATAGTGACACAGGACAGAGTAGAACTGCCTCATAGTGTTTCCAAGGAGAGCCTGGTGGATTCAAACTGCCGACCTTTTGGTTAGCAACCGTAGCTCTTAACCACTGATAGAAGCTTAAATTACTACAAACCTTTTAACAACTTAAGTTGACAGAATTTATCATGAGCTTTCAAACATTTAACTCTGCAGGCTCCATCGTAAGAAACTAATCCTAATTACAGGAAAAGCTCAAAAATGCTCATTATAGCATTACCTAAGATCATAAAAAATCAGATATAAGTTAAATGCCCAATAAGTAAGTTATGTTGCAGAGGTTTTATTGTGGCAATTAAATATGATACCAAGAAGCCATTAAAAACGTCTGTAAAAAACAGGCACAAAAATCATACTAAAACTATGATTACAAGTACGTGTATGTGTTGTTGTTGTTAGGTGCCAGAGAGTTGATTCCTACTCATAGTGACCCCATATGATGGAGTAGAACTGCCCCATAGGGTATTCTAGGCTGTAATCTTTACTGGAGCACATCGCCGGGTCTTTCTCTCGAGGAGCCACTGGGTGGGTTTGAATTACCAACATTTCGGTTAGCAGCTGAGCACTTAAGCATTGTGACACCACAGCTGGGTACACACTAACTGGAAGGATGACCCTGGTTACTTTTGGGTTTGGACTATGAGAAAATTTTTCACTCCTTTCTTCCATTTTAAATAGCTAAATTTTTTGTAATGAGCAAGTTTTACAATGAGAAAAGTAAACTCCGTAAAAAATGATTAAATTTTCTAAAAGAACAGCTCAGTATAGTGAGGCATTAAAATAAACTGGCTTCTCAGTCACGTTTTCTTCAGGTTGAGCTTTTTTGAAAACATTCTCATCATATAAAACTTGATTGAAACCAAGGAAACCTAATTTGCTCTAATTTCAGGGTCATCAGCCTCAAGCCCATAAAACAACCAAGGGAAGGTGGATTCTGGAACACCCTCAAAGAAGCCTTAGGTCATGATTTTTCTCCCTCCTTTGGCCACATTTTTCACTGAACAACAGAAAATCCAAAACAGGGAAAAGTAACAGTCAACTCATCTGCTTAGATAACTAGAAAATATACATATATTAAAATCATGAATACTCAGTGTATTCCCTTCCTCATTATTGAAGTCTGGTCAATAATATTTATTGCATACTATTCTGTTCTCATTACCATACTAGATTCATAAGACATAAGAAAGAACAAAAAGATCTCAAACCTGAAATAGATACTAATATGATTAGGAAGTAGAGAAAAGATAGGGATGGATGGATGGATGGATGGATGGATGGATGGATGGATGGATGGATGGATGGATGGATGGATGGATGGATGGATGGATGGATGGATGGATGGATGGATGGATGGATGGATGGATGGATGGATGGATGGATGGATGGATGGATGGATGGATGGATGGATGGATGGATGGATGGATGGATGGATGGATGGATATAGGTAAGTAGGTGGGTAGAATTTATTTCCTAACAATGAATGTATTCATTTATTTCCTAACAATGAAAGTCAGAAATTCATTGACTTTAGGAATTGTGAGGTACTTTAAAGGCCACTGGTCCTACTTGTTCATTTTGTATAGGCTTCTGTGTCAAAATGAAGAATGCCATAGGAGATTCGTGTAGACCAACATTCAAGGCAGGCCACAATATTAAGAAGATGCTTAGAATCAGCCTTAGATCAAATTATAGGCTCTATTTTTAATTACATTAAATGACTAAATTGGTAGTATAGTACCTTCAGCCATCAAAAGTAGGATTTGCCTCTACACCCCTAACAGATAGTCACCCAAATGCTGTTCAGACCCTCTAAGAATTATCCTTGATGGCTTCACCCCCATATCAAATTCATTCCTTCTCACAGGCTGCTTTATGAGTCATGTGAATTTTACCTTGAAAATGCCTCTTCATATCCACCCCACCATTTCTATTCCCATCAATCTAGATGAAAATGGCAAGAAAAAAGCATTAATCCAGGCAAGACACGAAGATCTGGGCTAAAATGATGACAAGGAGAACAAAAAGAATGGCTTGTAGATGACATATGTTTTAAAAGAAAGAAAAGGCAGGGGTTGATGACTGATTAGATGAATATGATGTCCATGTTTTCTGAACCAAAAAAAAAATGGGATACATGGCCTGACAATCATGAAGGTACATTTGAATTCAATGGGGCAGTATGTTTGCTCTCAGGACCCACTCAGAGAATCCATGTAGAGAGGTTTTTTTCAAGTGTGCATGGCTGGGAGTTATAGATGGGAGCGAGGATAAAAGAAAGGGGAGATCCAGGCAATCGGTAGAAAAGAAAGCCCTGTCTGAGGTTTAAGTACTGCGTTATTCTCTTTTTCTATTCAAGCATGTTCTCTTCTTCTGGAAAATGCTTTGTTAAACTGATCTAAGGTCGTTTCCATCCTCATGAGAAATCTGACACAGTATTTCATCCTAAACATTATAAAGCTTGGCATTAAAAGCTTCCCAAAATCTATTTTTCCCTGGAGTCAGGTACTGTTTGTCATTTGCTCACACATTGCTTCTGGCAGACTGCTTTACAATGATTCCCATGAGCAGCTGTGTGACTGGAGAGCATCCTTCACAGATGACTTCCCAGAGTCCAGAAACCGATGGACACAAGCAGAAGGACAGCTCACCAGTTATTGATGATGGCTCGATTTAGGGCACATGTGTTGTTGTCTTCTCTTCCTGTTGTTCACCTGGGTTTGTAATGCACCACCAAGACTCAGAAAAACAAAACTTGAAACCTGAGAGTTAGTTCTACTGTATTAAAGTGTTCATCCTATAAATCAAATTATTGTTTTTTTTTTTTTTCAGTGCTTGCCCAAGCTTATCTGTGCCAGAGAGACAGGGAGCAGTGAGCATACTCTTCGTGTGAAGACAAAGATTTTGAAAAGGGGATTTGAACATTATTTAACCATCTTTTTTTTTTTTTATGGTGATTATATTTTCTGGAACAAAAAGTGTGATTTATGGTCAGATATCATTTATATTCAGTACAATGGAAGCCAAGAGAAAAGTATATTTGACACTAGGGCTGAAAAATCCAAGACATTGGTCACTAGAGCTATAAAAAGAGTAAAAAACTTTTTTTTATAGAGTCACATAACGTACAGACTTTAAATTGTTGATAAAAGAATTTTTTAATTCTAAGCTATTAAATTTGGAAGAAATAACGGGTATATTGGAATATATATTTTACCCTACTAATTAAATCCTAAACCACCAAGTGCCAGTTTCTGTGAATATGGTATTTGGTCTAGAAGAGGAATTTTTTAGCCCCTAACACAGGTCTTCAGGAGAATTTTAACCTATGGCCTGAAATGGGTGTTGAACGCAAACCGTTTGGAAGTCGTAGGATGTGTATAGAGTGTAAGCTTTTTCTTACCTTTTGACAGGGAGGAATAGGGGTGGATGACTGTAGAGAGACCCTAAGAACAACACACTCTATAATAGCAGATTTATCATCTGTGGTCTTGATGCTGGATTGCTTCACCCTCAGAAAACATGCCTAAGAGCCATTACAGTTAATGGGAGTTGGGAAGACAGAGGAAAACAAACCTCTGAACTCAACTTTTCAGCTAATGTCTCATGGATAAGAGATGAAACCTTTGGTATTTATTAATGTTACTGATTAAACCACAATGCTTTTATGTATCCAGAACATAGTTTGTATTTAAATTTTTCTCCTTTAAATAAAGATTTTCTATACCTTACTCTTCCCCCATATGTAGTGGAACTGTTTCTCTGCTCAAAGCGTAACCATGATGTAGAAAGAGCTCTCGCCTCTGGGCAGCAAAAACGGGGTTACTGAACCAGGGATGTTGTTCCTGTTAGTTGCCATTGAGTCGTCTCCAACTCATGGTGACCCCAGGTGTTAGAGTAGAACTGCTCCATAGGGTTTTCCTGGCCGTAATCTTTATGGAAGTAGGTTGCCAGACCTTTCTTCCATAGTACCACTGAATGGGTTTGAACTGCCAAACTATGGGTTGGAAGTCAAGTGCAAACTCTTGATGCCACTCAGGGGCCTTTCTGAACCACCAAGCAGACTTTTGGACTAGAGTTAAAACCACATCTGTGTGACCTGTAAGCCAGTTATGGCCAACACTCGCCTCTCTTACGGTTCCTCCACAGTTGACAACTTCCCTCTGAGGAACCGGTGAGCCTGACAGCAGGGCTCCCACATCCACAGCACTAACGGGACTCTGAAACTCCACAGTCAGTGTTTCAGAGCAGAGTCCTTCATACCTCCCCCCATCCCCCCACACACTGATCTTAGGATTTCAAGGAAATGAAATGAAACTCTTCATCTGGGGTGGGGGGTTAGAGATGAGGTTGTGAACCTAGAGTAGCCATTTCCAAATGGGAGATCCCACCCCACCTGGGGACCAAACAGATTCCAGCAAGCTCCAGAAGAAAAGCAGACATATTCTCAAGGTGTCAAAATACTGGGCAAGATTCTCAGGGAAGAGGCTAATGTCAGTTGGTGTTACAGTCAGCAAAGTTGTGTCCTCATACCGACAGGTTTGTGTTTTAATTGCTGAGTTCAAGTAACAGACCCTTTGGCATATTCTAGAAATCTTACTCCATGAGTTAGTTCTAACTTTAAATCATCACACACATGAATATAAATTGGTGTAATCTTGCTGAAGGACAATTTGGCAATACCACTCAAAAGCCTTTCAATGTTTATATACTCTTGGGCCCAGCAATTTCACATCTTGGAATTTGTCCTTAAAAAAAAAAAAGGAAATCATGGCTTTGTACAAAGATTTAGCTGTAAGAATGCTCAATCTGTATTTGTTTATAGTAGTGAAAAACTGGAAACAGTCAAATGTCTAGCAATAGAGGACTGAATATATTCTGGTACATTGGTATGAAATGCTATACACCATTTTAAAATAATATTATGGAAGAGTGTTTAATAGTATGTGTTAAGTGAAAAGAAACAATTTGAACATTATGCATATTGGATCGCAAAACAATACGAACGGTAAGCTTCTATTTGGAAGCATAAAAACATAAGTAAGAAAATTAAGAAAAGCAAAATCTTCATTAACCTGTTAATATTTTGGTGTGGCTTCTAAAGTTTACACAATAACTATGTGTTCTTTTTAAAATAAGAACAAAATAGTTTTTTTTAATAACTACTTTTAAATTTCAAATAATATTAATATTCCTCGATATTAATTATCAACACAGCTGGTGGGAAAGAAAAGAGTATTAACAAGAGCCATTTTGATGTATATTTTTTCTTATTCCGTTTCATTTAGCTGTGAGGCGAAGACTCTCTGGCCTGACTGGAGAAACCCTCAGAGGATTTCAGCTCAGTAGAGGCCACTCCTGAGGGTCACTCTTCAGCCAAAGATCGAACAAGCCCATGGAACAAGACAAGACTAAAGGGGCACGCCAGCCCTGGGGCAGGGACTGGAAGGCAGGAGGGAACAGGAAAGCTGGTACTAGGGAACCCACGGTTGAGAAGGGAGAGTGTTGACATGTCGTGAGATTGTTAACCAACGTCATAGAACAACGTGTACACTGTTTGATAAGAAACTAGTTTGTTCTGTAAACCTTCATCTAAAGTACAACTTAAAAAAAAAGAAAAGCTAAATAAATAAATGTGAGGTCAACCCAACTTGACTTGTTCCCTTTCCATACATACAGAGAATAATTAGAATGTGTATTTTCTACCGAGAAAAAAAGCAAGAGGAAGAGGCCTTTCTTTTTCTCTGAGTCCTTTATCATTAAAATCCTGTGATTAAGACTGCTTCTTCCATTTACTGAACTGGGTGAATTATAAAGTTATTTGCTTCTGAAGTGAAGGTGTTAACTTGCTTTAGCTCTGATTCAAAAGAGTGAGCCAGGTTGTCCCTGCTATATACAATGCAGTGAACTGTTGATTATCTGTGGAGACAAGGACAGGACAAATAATAAAAATCCACAGAGAATACCCAAACTTCATTTTAGCCAGAAGTGTCAACAGTTTGGGAGAGTTGTTAGCAAGGAACAAAGCTGATTTGAGTTTTATCTCCCAACTCCCTTTCACAGGCTTGAGGATTCTGCTAATAAGATGTGAAATGACCAGCAGCAGAGGCACCCCTAGGCAACTCCTGGTCAGGAGAATTGGTTTTTCATTCATCAAGATTTGGCTGAATTGGATCACTGACATGCAACTACCTCCCAATAAAGATCCTAAATATTCTTTAAACAGTCATCTTCAAAAAAACTCCATTTACTGGCAACGGGTTTACCAGAGTTCATTTCATTTATGAAGCTCAATTAATGTAACACCCTATTTCTAGCCTACCTGAACTCTACGTATGCAGAATAAACAATACACTCATTTCTTTTTGTCATGCTATCCTACTAATGAAAACCCTGGTGGTGTAGTGGTTATGCACTACAGCCACTAACCAAAGGGTCAGCAGTTCAAATCCACCAGGCTCTCCTTGGGAACCCTTGGGGGCAGTTCTATTCTGTCCTATAGGGTCTCTCTGAGTTGGAGACAACTTGATGGCAAAGGTTTTCTGTTTTTTTTTTTTTTTTGGTTTTTTTTTTTAGTATCCTAGTAAAAAGTATATTTTAGTATCCTACTAAATAGTATATTTCCTATGGAAATATAATTTCTAAATATGTGTTATTCATAGTCATTAGAATTCTATACATCCAATTAATCTATTTAGGCAATATGCAATTACACTAAAATTCAATAGCCTAAAATTATTAGGCTTCTGTAACTTGGAAAGAAAATATGTCCTTCTGTGACCTTTCTTTAGTCAGTATAATCTACAGAAGTTCTACACTCCTCCAAATTTACTCACATACTTAAACCCCAGCAATGTCCGTGATTTGATTTAACAGATGCCTCTGACACCCCATATGTCCACAGATCTCATTTTAAATTCAAAATTAAAAAAGTTAAGGCAGGCCTTTGCAGACCTTATGAGAAATATCATTTCTCTAAAACTGCTTTTATTTGAGGGAGTATCATAAATTGACTGACAGGAACGTTAACTACATTCACTTTTTAAGATTCTCTCAAGCCACTGTCTTTGTGAAATAACTATAAATTTAGGTTGGTAGTTCATACGGCTTTCTTCCCCCCACAACAAATACGAAGAAGATAAATTGGACTAAAACTCTTTTATGCTTTATTGAATAAAGGCAGGCACAGAGAGCAGATTCTAATATCAGATGCATGGCACAGCTCTAAATATATTCTATAGCACTGGATAACAGATTAAAATCCCTCCCTTTACTGGAAGATTCAGATTGCCTCTTCTAGATTTTTCAACAAGAACTTTTTGATCTTTCCTTTGGCAACCAAAAAAAAAAAAAAAACCCACGGCAAAGGGATAAGATTTTCTCTACCTAGTTTATGCACAATTTGTGTTCCTCCCAGGAATACTTACCATTTTCGCCACAGCCTAACAAAATAGTAGGCACCCTGAGGAGAAACTGACTTATGATTTGCTGTTTTTCTGCACAAGAATGCTTCCTTTATTGTGACTATTGCAAGTCATTGTCACCAAGTTAAAAGGCAAACCTAAGCAGTCCTCAGTGACTCCTATCTGTCTTAAGTTCAAGAAGTTTCTTAGCCTTCACAGCAAAGGAGAAAAAACTACCAATGTAAATCTTTCTTGGTCCATATATTTACTTTCTGGCTCAAGGTCCTTGCTTTAAATAATCGCGCATGTCTTTCCGGAGTCTGCAGGTCTAACGGCTTGCTCCTATGTGATGTGATCATTTCAAATCAAGCCTCACAGTCACTTTCTCACTGTCTTCACATACAAGGCACAAGGAAGGAACTGCCATATGATACGGCATTGCCCTAAGATTTCTGACACTCATTTCCAGATTTGGGGGTAATTTTTCCCCTAATTTTATTAAACCTTTAGAAAGAGACTTATATACTTACCACCTAAAAACAATCGAATCAGACCTACTACAGTATTTCCACATCCCATAAAATTCAGCTTCAACTCTTACTGACCTTTCAGGACTGCAAAATGCTCCTGTTATTTTCCAAATATAAAAATTTCAAGACATAGGGTTGAAAAAAGAAAATAGCATCCACCTAAACATGAATGAAGGCGCCATATATAGACCACATATTCATCAAGCATTCAGTAATGCTTACTTTAAGTAAAACAAATTCTAGCAGTAAGGGTAGGGAAAATTGTGCCTTCCACGATAAAAATATGATGCCATTTTATGATGCAAATTTGTTCGGAATTGGCAATGCTCCTTTTTTTTGTTTTTATTTTTAACACTTTCTTTGCTCTTTTACCTCATTCAGCTTGTTGGCAATAGCCCTGGACATTAAAAGTTCACACTCCAGCATGAGCACAGCTACTTCTCCTGGAGTCAACCCCAGCTTGCTTTCAGGCTGAGGGATGATTCTCACATGCAGATGCAAAAATCCCAAATGTTCCTCCCTTACCTGGCTCTGAAAATTAATTTCTACATGAGGAAGGGAAGGAAATGGAGAGCTATATTTACTCCCCAAACATAGCAGCATTTGAAAAACTATGTCAATGGGAGCACTGAAAATGTTATGAAATTTAAAAAGAAAATGAAAATATGCGTTTGTGGGTCTCACACTGACTTTTATGAAGGAGCTGGAAATCATCACTTTAAAAAATACACAATCGACAACTCAAACATGTTTGCTGAGTTAAAAAAAAACTATACAATACAGCTCGATGTTACCTTAGGTTAAATGCCTACTGCTTCCTCAGCTTTTATGTGAAGCTGAACTCATTTATAATGCACATACTCATTTCAAACCAATATATTAAACTCAACTAGCTCCTTTATCTCTATTTTAAAGAACTCAAAAATTTTCCAGGGTAAAAAGAAGATAATTTCACAGATTCCCTATGAGAAATATTCCCTTTTAAAGATGGTGTTACAGAGGCAAAGAGAAATTAGGAATTGAGCAATGGTCTTTTGATTTCATTTAATCATGTTAGCTTTTTGAAAAATGCACATCAAATAATCTGTTTTTTCTTTAATAGGAGTACTTTGGGGCCTGAGATATCCAGATATTAACTTTTCGCTTCACTTCACTTGCAGGCCTAGACTGAATTACTCTAATGAAGAATCTACTGTTCTTTTTTCTTTCACAAGCAAACTTCTCAAAAGAAAAATCCAAAGGATTTTTTTGACTGCTCTTTCACTCCTCTGCACTGGACAATCTGCCTTCTACACCCACACTCGCTTTAGCTACTCTCATTAAGGTTATGGGTGACCACCTAATTGCTAAATCTTTTGAATACTTTTCAGTTCTTACTCTAGTTACAAATACTAACCCTTTCCTCCATCACTTATCTCTCAAGACTATAGAAGTATCACTTTCTCTCAACCCACACCCCAGTAGGCAACCTGAGACACCCTATCCACCTTGATCCTGGAGCATCTTTGCCTGGCTGGTCAATGAAAAAGGAAGACAGAAGAAGAATTAATGTATTCTTATTGCGGTATTGGCAAGGAATATTAAATATACTGTGGACTGCCAGAAGAACAAATCAGCCTTAGGAGAAATACAACCAGAATGCTCCTTAGAAATGAGGATGGTGAGACTTCAATTCACTTACTTAGGACGTGCCATCAGGAAAGACCAATTGCTAGAAAAAGACATAATGCCTGGTAGAAAGAAGGCCAACAAAAATGAGGCATACCCTCAACAAGGTGGATTGGCACGATAGCCATAGCAATGGACTGAAACATACCAACAACCCTGAAGATGGTGCAGGAGCAGGCAACCTTTCGTTCTGTTATACATGAGGTCGCCATGAGTCAGAGCCCACTCAATGGCGACTAACAACAACGTTAGAGCATTTACAGTTCAGCAAGGTGCCCATTTGTTTGTCTCCCCCACTGACTATGAGCAATGTGACTGCAGAGAGTCTTAGTCTGATTTATCTTCGCAGCCATGTCACCTACCCGGTGTCTAGACTTGGCTGGCCAACTCTGCAGTTTTTTCAGTCCCAGGAAACAGAGCAGAAAGCCCTGGCAATGCGCCACCGTACAGTCATCTCTCAAGGTGTTAAGATGGAGAGGTTCTGTGTAACTTCTTCCAAGGAACACTTCAGGAAAGTTTTTATTCCTGCATTCCTTATCCTAGGCAAAGAGGGTTCTGTTTCGGATCACAGTAATCCCCAGGCTCCTTTCGTACCTGAAATGGAGCCTGAACAGAGCGGGGTGCCCGGTGGCAAGGGGACAGGAGGGCAGCAGAGGCTTAGAAAGTTTCCAGAATAAATCCACATTTCCTGCCTCCTTCCCCTTCTCTGTGCACTTTCATGTCTTTCAGAAACACTGACACCTCCTCACCATCTAATCAAGACAAATCTTTGATGCGGTAATTAAAACACAGCTCATCTTCAAAGGGAACAGAAAAACAGAGGCTGAAACAATTAGCTGACTATGCTGAGCAACATGGTTCGCCCCCTCCTGCCCCCCACCTTCTTCCTCTTCTCCCCCCACCCCACCCCACTTCCTTCAATCGCTTGCTTTTAAGTGTTTTCACAGGAAAGGAAACTTCATTCCTGCTGAAAGGTAAGACAGTGAACAGATACTTAGACTAGGAAAGAGTTTAATTGAATTTCATATGAAAACGTCAGGTCCTGCTCGGCTAGAATTGCATTAGGTGAGCAAAGGAGCCAGGAATACTCCCTAATCTGTTACGGTCAGGTTAGAACCGAATACTGCATTAGCGTGCAAAAGGCCACAGGCCAGCAAATACAGGAGAAGACAAGACTTCCCAGAATGAAGACTGCACAGTGGAGAGGTAAAATGTACGAGTAATAACTCAGAAGGTAGAAAATGAACTTGTACCTCGAATGCCTTGATTATATTAGCACTACTTGTGATATTATACAGTAGATTCCTTTTTATTGTATTAGCTTTTTGAATAGTCTGTAAAAAGGCCAGTGTTTTATTTGGCTCCCTGAGCCACCTATCTTTTCTACGACATCCCCTACCAGCACATTCAAGCATTAGTGTTCAGATTTTCCAAAATCTTTTAACCATTCATGGTTGCCAGCAGTCAAATTAAATGCAAAGGGTTTAGTATAGCTCCAGGTTTTAGCTATATAATTTACTAAGAATACCCAAAGCGCTTGCGATCTAATTTGTAGTTCAACGGTGAATACCATTTCCTAACTAAATCTCCCTGAAATTCCCTTTTGAGGCTGAGGAAAAAAATATACTTGTGGCACCTGTGTGTTTTCCTTCTGGCATGAACTCAAACACAGACACAGACATGGAAACACACACACACACACACACAATTGGCAAGAGAGAATGATACACCTCCTGCAAGGTGGCACAGGAAAGTAATCAAGAGAATGGATTTTTCATTAATGCTAGGTCATCGGAGCCAGTACAGTCACCTCTATATTTCTTTTTAAAATTTAGATGTCTTTCACTTTCTTCTGAGTCCAACATTGGTGCAATATTCATTATAGTTTTACTCTTGTTGTTGTTAAGTGCCGTTGAGTCGGTTCTGACTCATAGTGACCCTATGCACAACAAAACGAAACACTGCCCGGTCCTGCGCCATCCTTACAATCGTTGTTATGCTTGAGCTCATTGTTGCAGCCACCGTGTCAATCCACCTTGTTGGGGGTCTTCCTCTTTTCTGTTGACCCTGTACTCCGCCAAGCCTCATGTCCTTCTCCAGGGACTCTTCCTTCCTGACAACATGTCCAAAGTATGTAAGACGCAGTCTCGCCATCCTTGCCTCTAAGGGGCATTCTGGCTGCACTTCTTCCAAGACAGATTTGTTCGTTCTTTTGGCAGTCCATGGTATATTCAATATTCTTCGCCAACACCACAATTCAAAGGTGTCAACTTATCTTCGGTCTTCCTTATTCATCGTCCAGCTTTCACATGCATATGATGTGATTGAAAATACCATGGCTTGGGTCAGACGCACCTTAGTCCTCAGGGTGACATCTTTGCTCTTCAACACTTTGAAGAGATCCTTTGCAGCAGATTTGCCCAATGCAATACGTCTTTTGATTTCTTGACTGCTGCTTCCATGGCTGTTGATTGTGGATCCAAGTAAAATGAAATCCTTGACAACTTCAATCTTTTCTCTGTTTATCATGATGTTGCTCATTGGTCCAGTTGTGAGGATTTTTGTTTTCTTTATGTTGGGGTGCAATCCATACTGAAGGCTGTGGTCTTTGATCTTCATTAGTAAGTGCTTCAAGTCCTCTTCACTTTCAGCAAGGAAGGTTGTGTCATCTGCATAGCACAGGTTGTTAATGAGTCTTCCACCAATCCTGATGCCCCATTCTTCTGCATATAGTACGGCTTCTCGGATTATTTGTTCAGCATACAGATTAAATAGGTATGGTGAAAGGATACAACCCTGACGCACACCTTTCCTGACTTTAAACCAATCAGTATCCCCTTGTTCTGTCCAAACAACTGACTCTTGATCCATGTAAAGGTTCCTCATGAGCACAATTAAGTGTTCTGGAATTCCCATTCTTCGCAGTGTTATCCGTAGTTTGTTATGATCCACACAGTCGAATGCCTTTGCATAGTCAACAAAACACAGGTAAACATCCTTCTGGTATTCTCTGCTTTCAGCCAGGATCCATCTAACATCAGCAATGATATCCCTGGTTCCACATCCTCTTCTGAAACCAGCCTGAATTTCTGGCAGTTCCCTGTCCATATACTGCTGCAGCCATTTTTGAATGATCTTCAGCAAAATTTTGCTTGCGTGTGATATTAATGATATTGTTCTATAATTTCTGCATTCGGTTGGATCACCTTTCTTGGGAATAGGCATAAATATGGGTCTTTTCCAGTCAGCTGGGGAAGCTGTCTTCCATATTTCTTGGCATAGACGAGTGAGCACCTCCAGTGCTGCATCTGTTTGTTGAAACATCTCAATTGATATTCCATCAATTCCTGGAGCCTTGTTTTTCGCCAATGCCTTCAGAGCAGCTTGGACTTCTTCCTTCAGTACCATCAGTTCCTGATCATATGCCACCTCTTGAAATGGTTGAATATTGACTAATTCTTTTTGGTATAATGACTCTGTGTATTCCTTCCATCTTCTTTTGATGCTTCCTGCATCATTTAATATTTTCCCCATGGAATCCTTCACTATTGCAACTCGAGGCTTGAATTTTTTCTTCAGTTCTTTCAGCTTGAGAAACGCCGAGCATGTTTTTCCCCTTTGGTTTTCCCTGTCCAGCTCTTTGCACATGTCATTATAATACTTTGTCTTCTCAAGAGGCCCTTTGAAATCTTCAGTTCTTTTACTTCATCAATTCTTTCTTTTGCTTTAGCTACTCGATGCTCAAGGGCAAGTTTCAGAGTCTCCTCTGACATCCATCTTGGTCTTTTCTTTCTTTCCTGTCTTTTCAGTGACCTCTTGCTTTCTTCACGGATGATGTCCTTGATGTCATTCCACAACTTGTCTGGTCTGCAGTCACTAGTGTTCAATGCATCAAATCTATTCTTGAGATGGTCTCTAAATTCAAGTGGGATATACTCAAGGTCATATTTTGGCTCTCATGGACTTGCTCTGATTTTCTTTCAGGTTCAGCTTGAACTTGCATACGAGCAATTGATGGTCTATTCCACAGTCGGCCCCTGGCCTTGTTCTGATTGATGATATTGAGCTTTCCATCATCTCTTTCCACAAATGTAGTCAATTTCATTTCTGTGTGTTCCATCAGGCGAGGAATTGTATAGTCACCATTTATGTTGGTGAAAGAAGGTATTTGCAATGAAGAAGTCATTGGTCTTGCAAAATTCTATCATTCAATCTCCGGCATTGTTTCTATCACCAAGGCCATATTTTCCAACTACTGATCCTTCTTCTTTGTTTCCAACTTTTGCGTTCCAATCGCCAGTAATTATCAATGCATCCTGATTGCACGTTCAATCAATTTCAGACTGTAGCAGCTGATAAAAATCTTCTATTTCTTCATCTTTGGCCCTACTGGTTGGTGCATAAATTTGAATAATAGTCGTATTAACTGGTCTTCCTTGTAGGCATATGGATATTATCCTATCGCTGACAGTGTTGTACTTCAGGATAGATTTTGAAATGTTCTTTTTGACGATGAATGCAACACCATTCCTTTTCAAGTTTTCATTCCCAGTGTAGTAGACTATATGATTGTCCAATTCAAAATGGCCAATACCAGTCCATTTTAGCTCACTAATGCCTAGAATATCGATGTTTATGCGTTCCATTTCATTTTTGATGATTTCCAGTTTTCCTAGGTTCATACTTCGTACATTCCAGGTTCCGATTATTAATGGATGTTTGCAGCTGTTTCTTCTCATTTTGAGTGGTGCCACATCAGCAAATGAAGGTCCCAAAAGCTTTACTCCATCCACGTCCCTAAGGTCGACTCTACTTTGAGGAGGCAGCTCTTCCCCAGTCATCTTTTGAGTGCCTTCCAACCTGAGGGGCTCATCTTCCAGCACTATATCAGACAATGTTCCGCTGCTATTCATAAGGTTTTCACTGGCTAAGGCTTTTCAGAAGTAGACTGCCGGGTCCTTCTTCCTAGCCTGTCTTAGTCTGGAAGCTCAGCTGAAACCTGTCCTCCATGGGTGACCCTGCTGGTGTCTGAATACCGGTGGCATAGCCTCCAACATCACAGCAACACACAAGCCCCCACAGTACAACAAACTGACAGACACATGCGGGATAGTTTTAATAGCAACCAACATATACTTAACCAAGATCTTGGCTTTCTGAAAAATGAATGAATGAATGAATGAACATCACTGTGGAAAAGCCCAAACCTGTCACCATCAAGTTGATAGCCTTGGTGGTACAGTGGTTAAGAGCTATGGCTGTTAACCAAAAGCCCAGCAGTTCAAAACCACCAGCAGCTCCTTGGAAATCCTATGCAGCAGTTCTACTCTGTCCTATAGGGTCACTGTGAGTTGGAATCCATTCATCAGCAATGGGTAGAAAAGCCCAGATTTGATAATTCTCAAATCTCCATGAAAGTAAATTCTATATGTCTATTTTCAGAGAGAAGCAAGAGTGTCAATTCCTAATCCTAGCGTTAATTTCATTTCTGTCATTCAATCCTGAAGCACCATTGCTGACAGAGTATCCTTGTGCCTCTATTTCACCCTTATAAAAGGGAAATACAATGCAAAGTGACTGTTAGGCTGAAAGTCTATAGCTAACTTGTACATATTGTTTTGGACTATAAAAAGATAGCCCTTTCTTACCTGAGATTAAGTAAGCATGAGGAATGCTTGAGAAGAAATGTTTTGAGAATCTTTTATGAAAGCTGAAAATATGAAAAAACAAAAAACTTTTAATATTTATTTTTAGATATACTCTTCTCTCTTCCCGGTACGTAGTTCAGATTTCTTAGCTATAATGACACAGTAGCTAAGGGAATTGCAGCTAAGAGTACCTAGGTAAAATCTGAAATCATACAAGTTCTCCCCATCACAGAGATGGTAATCACCAATAACCAAAAAACCAAACCCACTGCTGTTGAGTCGATTCTGATTCCTAGTGACCCTATAGGACAGAGTAGAACTGCCCCATAGGATTTGCAAGGAGTAGCTGGTGGATTTGAACTGCCAACCGTTTGGTTAGCAGTGGGAGCTCTTAACCACTGTGCCACCAAGGCTACAGTCACCAATAAAGGAGTCTGTAAAAATCAAATCATCAAGCAGAATTAATTTAATTAATAAAAGGCATGATTTGGAAGTCAGAGATGTTAGCTATACCCACAACAGAGTTAATCAATCACCATCAAGCCAACTAAATGTAACTCTAGAAATCAAACCATTAATGTCTGAATTGGAAACAGCCAAGTTCCTAATGATAATAATGATCCAGACCTGGTCGTTAATCTCTCTTCCTCTATTTCCCACCCAATGAGCCTCTTTAGGTTGTTGTTGTTGTTGTTAGTTGCCATCGAGTTGACTCCGACTCACAGCAACCTTTTATATCACAATGAAATGCTGGTCCTGCACCACCTTCACGTTTACGTCCATTGTTTTTACCGTTGTGTGAATCCATCTCATTGAGAGTCTCCCTCATTTTCACTGACCCTACACTTTACCAACCTTGATGTCCTTTTTTAGCCATTGGTCTTTTCTAACGATGTGTCTAAATTAAGTAAGATGAAATTTTACCATCCTCACTTCTAAGGAGCATTCTGGTTGTATTTATTCTAAGATTGATTTGTTCCTTCTTCTTGCAGTCCATGATATATTCAACATCCTTTGCCAACACCATGTTTTAAGTGCATCAATTCTTCTCTCTTCTTTTTTCCTAGTCCAGCATTCACGTGCATAGGAAACAGTTCAAAAAACTATGGCTCAGGTCAGGAGCCCCTTAGTCATCAAAGTGACATCTTTGCTTTTTAAAACTTTAAAGACATCTTTTGCAGCAAATTTGCCCAATGCAATTGGGTATCATTTGATTTCTTGACTGCTACTTCCGTGGACGTTTGTTGTTAATCCAAGTGGAATTAAATCTTTGACAACTTTAATTTCTTCAAATAGCCACAGAAGCACCTATATACCTTATAATAAACTCTATAGTTTATAAATTTTAAAAATACTGATAGGGAAGTGTTTTTAATGTTTTTTTAAAGCCAACCAACATAACAAGTCTCAAAAGGAAAATTGAGGAGTCCCCAAGACAAGAGAAACAGAACGTTAAGTTTCATAGGCTCCTCTTCCCTCAGGGCCATATTTCCAGTTCCAAAACCTTCCTGCTGATTTTGAAGGGCGCTACAGATGTTCAAAATGATGGCAGACAATGAAACAAGAGTTATATGCCACAATATTTCAATTGTTATTTCTATTACACTGGAATAAAAATGTAACTAACCTATTTCATACAGGCAAAGGAATCTGCTTGTCACGCCTCACCTTTCTCCTCACTTCCAACTGAACCAAAATCCGCCCACCTCGGTTTATAACAAGAAACCGTATTTGTTTGTAGAGCACCAGATGGAAAATTAATATAGTCAGCCATTCATTTTCCAATTAATTTAGTGAAGCAGCAACTAAATAATCCAGTTCTATCAAGTCTGAACATAAAAACGTTGGCTACGTAGCACTTTGTAGAAATAGAAGGAAGAGAGGGAAGAGAAGTAACTGCTATTTTTAAAAAAACCTTCACCCTCAGGTACTTTGCTAGGCACTTGCATGCATTACTTCATTTTCATTGTTACAAGAACTCCGCAAGAAAAAAATTATTGTTTCCATTTTACATAAACTCTCTTTCCACAGAAAATTTAAGTAACTTCCCAAAGATCACAGGACAAGTACGCAGCGATGCTGGGACGGTATCCAAGGTCTACCTGACTCCTGAATTAAAATGAAAATGAATGAACAATAAAAATTATGCTACTTTATGTACTATTAGACATTGGAGGAGGGTCCATACTTGATATTTTTAATAATTCTATTTTTACATTTTGATTTTTCTTTGCTGTTATCTTATCCTTGTATCCAAGTCATGTACTTCTTGAGAAACAACTCAGCTTTTCCCTCACTTCAACTTCTTCCCCTCCTTTCTCCAGTGGCAAAAAGATTTGTTTGTATCTCCCAAAGTATCAGGCAGACAAGATGGCAAAGAGTATGGCTTGACGGAAACCAATCAATTGTATATAATTTAAAATTAATTCTGAATACAGATTGTCTGTTACATTTTATGGATACTTTTTCTCTGATTGGAATAACTTTACAGAGGACTGAAGTCCAATAAAATCCCACAAGATGTACAATGTATGTGTCAGACATCTAAAAATTCTCCAGAAAGCAATTATACTGAGTGCTAATAATAAATCCAAATGGACAGCTATGATACAAACTGCATTTCCTAACAACTTTACCCCCACCTGACTCTCCATTTCAATCATCGCTAGACTCGCTGCAAAAGAACAGATGTTCTGCTTTCGGATGAGAAATCAACAGTTACCACTCATATGTTCCCAAAATTCAAGGGCCTAGTGCTGCTGTTTTAAGGATGCTAATCAATTCTAGCCCTTATGCGCCAATATTATTTCTGTTTCAACCAATTGCAATCTCACAGGACCTCAGTCCCCAGTATTTCCTTTGAAAACCTATGAGGAAAAAACAACTAGGAAATGCACACTTCACTGACCTAGGGAGAAAAAGGATTAATCTAACATGATCTGATTTTCGATATTTCTCCTATCATTATCATTATCATTACTGTCCTCTCTGTTACATTGATCTGAATTGATTGAAACAATGCCAAAGGATGCCTTTCGGTCATATTTTTTACCCCTTATTTATTGTTCAAGCCCACACTTATTCTGGAAGCACCATAGACCCAAACCCATTGCCCTCAGGTGGATTCCAACTCAGAGTGACCCTATGGGGCAGAGTAGAACTGCCCCATAGGGTTTCCAAGGCTGTAAACCTTTACGGAAGCAGGCTGCCACATCTTTCTCCCACAGAGCAGCTGGTGGGTTCGAACCGCCGGCCTTTTGGTTAGCAGCCGAGAGCTTTAACCACTGCGCTACCAGAGCATCTTGGAAGCAGTATAGAAAGAGATATTTCTGAATATGGTTTTTGTTTGTTTACTTGTTTTTCTATCTAGCATTTATTGTGTCTCCAGTTATTATTAGGAACCCTGGTGGTGCAGCGGTTAAAGCACTTGGCTGCTAAGAAAGATTGGCGGTTGGAACCCACCAGCCACTCCACGGGAGAAAGATGTGGCAGTCTGATTCGGATAGGACAGTTCTACTCTGTCCTGTTGGGTCACTGTGAGTCGGAATCAACTGACGGCAACGGGTTTGGGGTTTTTTGGTATAGTTATTATCGCATAATACTCAGCTAGGGCCTTGGTAAAACTGCAGACTCCTGGGCTAAAAACCCAGAGATCTGATCCAGTAGATCTGTGAAGGCACCAAGGTATCTGCAATTTTTAAATAAATGGCCTATTCTGGGGTAGATGGTCTGAGGACCTCAGGAAACACTGCCTTCATTCATTTGTACTTCTGAATACAGATGTTAAAACTCTGCAGAACCTTTGCCCAAGATGACAGAGCTCGAGCAGAAATGGTGCTGCAGGTCAAGTATGGTACAAAGACTCCCTTCCCATTTGCATTAATGGACTCTGCTCTGCTCTCCTGTCCCAACCGACATCCTGCACCCGGAGTTTTCTACCCCTTCTGTGGCTTGAATCAATCACTGGGATCTGGGGCTCAGGGATCTGGGGTTCCAACAAGCACCCCAGGTGAATCTTATATACCCTGAAGTTTGTAAGACACTAAACCAATTGCCGTCTGGTCAGCTCCACTCACAGCGACCCCTTGTGTGTTAGCATAGAACTGTGCTCCATGAAGTTTTTAATGACTAATTTTTGAAAGTATATAGCTAGACCTTTCTTCAGAGACACCTCTGGGTTGACTAGAACCTCCAACCTTTCAGGAGCTGCTGAGCCTGTTAACTGTTTGTACCACCCAGGGACTTCCCAGGAGACACTACCTACAACCAAAGTAGAGAAAGAGCATGGGCTGAGAAGTCAGCCAGACCTGGTTGGAATCTGGGATTTTTCACTTGTAACTGCATGACTGGAACAAGTTTCTTAATCTCTCTGAACCTTACTTCCGTCATCTCTAAATTTGGAATAATAATGTTAGCTTTCAAATTGTTGTGAGAATTAAATAATACATGTAAAAATATATGGCACACAGTAGGAATTTAAAAATTGCTGTATCAAGAGGTTTCACACACATGTATTGTCCACTAGTCTCCAGAGGTTTCACACACATGTATTGTCCACTAGTCTCCAGAGGTTTCACACACATGTATTGTCCACTAGTCTCCAGAGGTTTCACACACATGTATTGTCCACTAGTCTCCAGAGGTTTCACACACATGTATTGTCCACTAGTCTCCAGAGCAGATGGGCTTTTGACCCTTTCCCAACCACTATTTGCACTGAGTCAGGACACAAGGTGATTTTGGCTATTTGCTGAAGGAGCGTAAGCAACGCTTTTGGTTTTAGAATTTTGGAGGAATACATGAAAAGGAAGGAGAAATGAAGAACACAGAGGGTGGTATCATGATATCCATCCCAACCTTGCCACTTGAATTCGTTATTGTACCCCAAGACAGGGAGAAATTTGGAACAGGGTCTGAAAGACCTATTGTCTAAAGAGACTTCTACAGGCTTTTTTTTTTTTATACCGCTATGAGTTGGAATCAACTCAACGGCACTGGGTTTATACCCAGGTAGGGTTGTTGTTGTTTAGGGTTTTCACTGGCTAATTTTCAGAAGTAAATCACCAGGCCTTTCTTCCTAGTCTGTCTTACTCTGGAAGCTCTGTCGAAACCTGTCCACCATGAGTGAAATACCAGTAGCATAGCTTCTAACAGCATCACAGCAATGCACGAGCCCCCACAGTCCACAAACTGCCAGATGGTTGCCAGACACTTGCACATGCAAAAGCTGGACAACGGCAAAGAAAAACAAAAGAATGGATGCATTCAAATTTTGGTGTCGGCAAAGAATATTGAATATTCTGCGGACTGCCAAAAGAACAAACGAAGCAGTCTTAGAAGAAATACAACCAGAGCGTTCCTTAAAAACAAAGCTGGCGAGGTTTCCGCGCTCTTACTCTGACCGCCTCGTCAGGAAAGAGGAGTCACCAGACAAGGGCGGTGTGCTTAGTAAAGAGACGGTCAGCGAAACAAGGGGAACCCTTGACGGGATAAACTGACGCAATGGCCGCGACAATGGACTCAAACACACCAATGATCATGAAACGGAGCAGCTTAGGGCAATGTTTCATTCTGTTATACAAAAGGTTGCCATGAGTCAGGGCCAACTCAAAGGCAGCTAAGAACAACACACCCAAGTAGTGATGTTTTATGACCCAAGTAGCAGAGCGAGGCACTGAAACGGGGAGATGAGCAGGCTCCATTTTCCGGCGGAATCCACTGCCGCTCAGAAACTTAAAGATGGGCATCACTGAAGTCATCAAATGCAGCACTTGGCATAGGTAGCAGTGGCCTCAGAGCTGTTACCGTTATAGATGGCAGTGAACAGACTCCCTCAAATGGTTTCAAGGGCTGGCGAATCAGCTGGGGGACAAGGGGTGTCACCATAGAGAGCAAGGAGAACAACCTCATGCTGCTTAGTTTCTAAAGCTGAAAATTGCATTTGCAAGCATATGCCAGGCATCTCTTGGGAACCCCTGTGCATACCTGGAAAGGTCTCTTCAGGAGAGCTCAGTGCCCTGCAGGAGCAGATAAAGGGCAGGAGCCGGAACTCTGGGTTATTGATATCACTGTGCTTTGCTTTCCTCCACAGACTGGTGAGTATTCACAGTGACAATATCGATTATGCATGCCTGTTATTGGTCCCAAGGGGAACCACTCAAGTATAAGCAGAGAAAATAGGTGGTTTTTCTTTGCAGAACTAAATGTCAAAATAAAAGCTCAAATAGTGGTAACTATCATTTCTACATGGGCTTCATGGTCACCGACCTTAAGCAAACTGTTTTAACTGATATATGATACAGTCTTCTCATCTGTGAAATAGCCTAGTTGACAGAGGCTCTTAAGGCTTGATATATGAATATCAAAATAGCTCAAGATGATAAATACAGAGCATATACAAGAGTTGAGAAATTAAAGGCTTGGTCTACATCTGATGGTCAAATGGCCCAGCCATCTGTGAATTATATCGTATTCAGATGGTGGTAGAAAGAGTGCAGAAAACTGGGTTGCAGTCCCAACTCTGTCAATAACAGGCTGAATAACCTTGAACAAGTCCTTTAAATTCTGTGAGCCTTGCTTTCTCGTCTGGAAAGCGAAGAGATCTGTAAGGTCTATTTCATCTCTAGGATTCCAGGTAGAAGATGTTAGATCTTCTTTAGTTGCTTGAGAAGAGCAACTAAAAATACGATCCCCTTGTGTCGCCAAGGGAGTTACATCACCCCACACTTATAAGAATCCAAATGTTGAGTGAGATCTTCTGTAAGCAAAAAGAAGCACTGAAAAGGCTTGTCAGGCATTTTGTAGTCATTTGGTAAAGCAGATTTGAATGTGTCTATCTTGAGCATACCCAGATGTTTGTACCATTTGGACGTGTGGTAAAAAGTTAATGTTTCACTTAATGAAATGCATCGAAGTTCCTTTCTGGCATTAGAGCCACAGTGAAGAATGGAGGAGCAGAGCAACTTGTCTTTACAGAGAGAATGACAAACTGTGGTCACCAGCTTATTGACAACAATGACAACTTGAGTCCAACCCACTGTGTTCATTCATTTGTTCATCAACTAATATTTATGGCATAACTTGCCTAAGCTGAGAACTGTGTAAAGATGTAGGAAATGCAAAGTTATCACCCCTCTCTTTCCTGAGTATGAAATCTAGTTTGCAGAGATAGACATTCAAGCCGTTATAAAACAGGATAGTATATCACAAGAATCACATGATTCTAGACAATAAGTGCCATTTATCCAGTGAATTTTAAATGTATTCAATGTTTATCTTCAGCAGAGTGACCCATCAATTCTAGATGCAATACTTACAGGTTTTTCCAGGTAATGTGAAATTGGAGCTGGAATATAATGTAAGGAATGAACTAGACAGGGGCTCATACTAGGAAAGGGAATTAGCATAAACAGAGGCATGAAGTTGGAAAATCTCAAAGCAACTACCATACAGCAAGTTAAATCTTGCATTGTTTCTCAATGTGTCAACCATCCACACTTCCCTACTTGTGGTTTCTATACCACACAAAGTGGACCCCATCAACTTACTGTCAGCATCTTCGAAACCCAAAGGCCTTGTTTCTTTAACCATAATTACTCCATCATTAAAGTACATGGTTAGTTGCCTAACTACAATTAAGAATTCTATATTGTTGTGGTTAGGTGCCATCAAGTTAGTCCAACTCAGAGCGACCCTACATGCCACAGAACGAAACATTGCCTGGTCCTTCACCATGCTCATAAACATTGTTATACTTAAGCCCATTGTTGCAGCCACTGTGTCAATCCATCTCACTGAGGGTCTTCCTCTTTTCCACTGACCCTCTACTTTACTTTACCAAGCATGATGTCCTTCTCCAGTGACTGGTCCCTCCTGATAACATGACTAAAGTATGTGAGACATAGTCTTGCCATCCTTGCTTCTAAGGAGCATTCTGGTTGTATTTCTTCCAAGACAGATTTGTTTGTTCTTTTGAGAGTCTACGATATATTCACTATTCTTTGCCAACACCACAATTCAAAGGCATCAATTCTTCTTCAGTCTTCCTTATTCATTGTTCAGCTTTCACATGCATACGATGTGATTGAAAATACAATGGCTTGGGTCAGGCACACCTTAGTCTTCAAGCTGACACCTTTGCTTTTCAACACTTTAAAGAGGTCTTTGGCAGCAGATTTGCCCAGTGCAAAGCATCTTTTGATTTCTTGATTGCTGCTTCCATGGGTGTTGATTGTAGATCCAAGTAAAATGAAAGCCTTGACAATTTCAATCTTTTCTCTGTTTATCATGATGTTGCTCATTGTTCCAGTTGTGAGGATTTTCGTTTTCTTTGTGTGGAGGTGTAATCCATACTGAAGACTGTGTTCTTTGACCTTTATGAGTAAGTGCTTCAAGTCCTCTTCACTTTCAGCAAGCAAGGTTGTGTTATTTGCATAACACAGGTTGTTAAGAGTCTTCCTCTAATCTTGATTCCCTGTTCTTCTTCATATAGTCCAGCTTCTAGGATTATTTTCTCAGCATACAGATTGAATAGGATGGTGAAAGGATACAACCCTGATGCACTCCTTTCCTGATTTTAAACCTCTCAATATCCCCTTGTTCTATCCAAACAACTGCCTGTTGATCTATGTACATGTTTCTCATAAATAGGTTCTCTATAGATCCTCATCTATGTACAGGTTCCTCCTAAAGGGTTCTATAGAACCAATCTTTTCACTAAGGGGGTGGGGGAGAGACATTTTCACTTTGCTTATATCTAGTAAGAATGGAAAGCTGTGTGTCCCCACTACCTTTTTAGCTTTAGGTGGATCTCCTGCCTCAGGTAACCCAGTAGTTCTATTCCACAATAAAGCCAGTGGGACATGTTAGGAGCATGAGTGGCAAAAAAGACACACCATTGAACTTCTCAGTGGATTTAGCAATATATCACTGCTCCATTGAGCATGTAAGAAGTCTTGTTAGCCATTAGCCATAAGTGATACCATAACCCCACCATAAACTTTCTTTGCAAATCAGCAAGACCTAAAGCATGACACTGCCAGCAGCTGGTGTTGGAAAATAAAGTGAGGACTAACATTAAGAGGAAACATAAACACTGGGATAAACAAACATGAACAATGAAGGAGATACACTGTTATGGATTGAATTGTGTTCCCCCAAAATGTGTGTCAACTTGGCTAGGCCATGATTCCCAGTATTGTGTGGTTGTCCACCATTTTATGATCTGATGTGATTTTCCCATGTGTTGTAAATCCTACCTCTGTGATGTTAATGAGGCAGGATTAGAGGCAGTTATGTTAATGAGGCAGGACTCAATCTACAAGATTGTGTCTTAAATCAATCGGAGATATAAAAGAGAGAAGGGAAGAAAGAGACATGGAGACCTCCTACCACCAAGAAAGTAGTGCTAAAAGCAGAGTGTGTCCTTTGGCCCCGGGGTCCCTGCACTGAGAAGCTTCCCAACCAGGGGAAGATTGATGACAAGGACCTTCCTCCAGAGCCAGCAGAATGAGAAAGCCTTTTCATGAAGCTTATGCCCTGGATTTGTACCTCTAGCCTACTAGACTGTGAGAGAATAAACTTCTGTTTGTTGAAGCCACCCACTTGCAGTATTTCTGTTATAGCAGCACTAGCTAAGACATACATTATATGCCACACATCTGGCAATACCTTCTCTCACAACTAATTCAAATTTGACCTATCTAATAATTTTTTAATAAGTGTTAGCCTGGTGGTGTAGTGGTTAAGTGCTATGGCTGCTAGCCAAAGGGTTGTAGTTCGAATCCACCAGGCGCTCCTTGGAAACTCTATGGGGCAGTTCTACTCTGTCCTACAGGGTTGCTATGAGTTGGAATCGACTCAACAGCACTGGGTTTGGTTTGCTTTTTTTAACCTAAAATAATTCTCATTATTTTACATAGTTTTTAGTAGTTTCAGTACTTCAAATTACAAAAAAAAAAAAAATGATAAAAGATTTTTACAAATAAAGTCTCTTCTTTGCAAGGTTCTGTTTCCATTACTTTCTGTAACACAGCCGGTATATTGTTTTAGTTTGGTGGTTGCTCCTTCACCTTACAAATCCCTCCCTTTGATGAGTTTCTCCCAATTGGAGGTTTCTATTTATATTACAACATATTAGTATAACAAATTTAAACAAAATCCTCCACTTGAATCATTAATTAGCAGTTGGCAATGGGCCTGATTAAATGCCCTTGGCAGCAAGATGATTTAAGGATTGAAAAGGTTATTTTTATAATTTATTAAAAATGCCTGTTGGAGAACTATCACCATCAACTTCTAACCAAGCAGAACCTCTGCACAGCACCTGTCGTAGGTCTTGACACACCTTTCCAGGTTGTACTGAGTAACTGCCAGTCAACCTGGTCAGTTTTCCTAACAAATGAAGAAACCGTGTCTGAATGAGAAAAGCTTAAGTGATTTAAAATTAAGTTAATTATTAAAACAATTTCTCTGCTAATCCATGCTGGAACATCAGGAAGCAAGGTTTTCTCCTAATTACGGTTATTTTAGGGAAAAACAAAAAGAGACTTCTTATTTAACTGGCAGAACTCCTAATTCATATTCTCCTAAATGGGAAGCTGAATGTACTTCTTCAAGCACACTGACTGAATATGACCTGCACAGAGCATAGAGAACCTTTGCTTTATAACTACACCCTCTCTTTTTCACCACTGTATTTCCAGCAATTAGCCCAGCACCTGACATACAATAACAAGTGCTCAATAAATATGTGTTATATAATGAATATAATGAAGTGAAGAATATCAACTTAATAGTATACCTCCTAAAGGAGAGGAAGGCTTTAAATTAAGGTGGACTGCCATATATTTCTACTTGTTTGGGATTCAATTTAAATATGAGATACAGCTATAAAAAGTAAATAATACAGAGGAAAGGTATTTAGAGCAAACAATGCAGTAAACCTTAGAAAATCAACCACTGTGGCCATATATTTTTCCCTTTAATGAAATGGTCTAGGGGAGAAGAAAAGAAGGGGAAAAGGGAGAAAGGGAAGGGAAGAAGGTAGGGAGACAGGGAAGAAATCTGTTCTCATTTAATGTAGGAAAATATTATACTTAAATATTATCACTTAAGTAATCTCTTGTATTTTCAAGATCCTCTACAAATTAATACACATTGTATAAAATGAATAAAAATGTCTATTTGCTGCGTGACTTTACAAGTACAGTATTTTGTATTCTTCTGACTCTTGGAGAGAATTAGAAACAATGTTTCAAGATGAGTAATGCTTTGATGACTAAAATAAAGACTAAAATGTTACAAATGCCGAACTTTATTTAATAGAGCCTTTCCTGAGCTTTTCTATCATTTCAGTAAATATTTACTGAGCAAAGAGATTTAAGACATAAACATTTCTTCAAGGAGCTTGCAATCTGGTTTTCTCAGTGAGCATCTTAGGAGAAAAAAAAGAAAAGAAAAATATAGAGAAAAAGGGAAATCTGTGTTTCAAGAAAGAAAAACAAACTACAAACTTCTGGGAAAAGACAAGAGATATTATACAACATATCCCAAACTCCAGGGGAGAAAAATGCTCAGAAATGGAAACCACCACCACCTTTGGTCATAGGCACACTGTTACCCAATTTTAGCAAAAAACAAAATAATAAATCCAAATACTGAAGGAAATGAGGGTAGATCTAAGCTATACTGTGAATGGATAAAAACATTTATCAGTCAAACAAATTATAATCAGATGATGGTTACTTTTCAAATACAGTTCAGCAGTCACCGTGGTGTATTTCTGGTCACGTATATAAAAAAATATTGAAATAATTCTCTGAATATCAATGGAAGATTTTGTAAAACACTCTTCAGCATATTAGGTCCCTCAAATCTTGGGAAAAATCCTTTGCCTTAACTAAGGATGCTTAGTTTGCTCTTCACTTCTTTAAGCTTCCTTAGTGCTCCTAGAAACTAAGCAGTCCACGGAAGGATTACCACACTTTTCTATGAGGTAGTTACGACAAAAGCACCAGGCAAATAGCTCAGCTTGTGTAAGTGTTGTCTGTGATAGACAGGGAAAAGACAGGCAAGGGGTGTTTATTGAGGGCCCTCTACGTGCCAAACCCTGTACTAAACATATTACAGGTATCATCTTTCAATCCTCACGACCCTGCAAATTAGTACTAATAGGAACAGTATTTCCATTTTAGAGAAAAAAGAATTGAGACTCGGAGCAATTTGCCAGTTTTCACAGCACTAACAGTTAGCGGAAGAGGATCTGAACATGGGTCCGCTGGGCTAAAAGTAGCTGTTTTCGCCCTACTAGGCCATGATGCAGCCTTTAGCAGAGAGCATTGAGGACTTAAGAGAGGCTCGATAAAACCACCATACACTCATTCTGGACTACAAAGATGCATTCGATCTTGTAGGGCCTTCACTATACATATCTCAGTGAACACTGAGGGAATACTGCATGGTTTAAAGTCAGGAAAGGTACGTGTCAGGGTTGTATCCTTTCACCATACCCACTCAATCTGTATGCTGAGTAAATAACTGGAGAACCTGGACTATAAGAAGAAAAGAAAAAAAAAATCCTCACAACTGGACCAATAAGCAACATATGATAAATGGAGAAAAGATTGAAGTTGTTGAGGATTTCATTTTACTTGAATCAACAATCAACAGCCATGGAAGCAGTAGCCAGATCAGAAGACGTGTTGCATTGCGCAAATCTGCTGCCAAAGACCTCTTTAAAGTGTTAAAAAGCAAAGATTTCACTTTGAAGACTAAGGTCCCCCTGACCCAAGCCATGGTGTTTTCAATCACCTCGTATGTATGCGAAAGCTGGACAATGAATAAGGAAGGCCGAAGAGGAATTGATGTCTTTGCATTGTGGTGTTAGAGAAGAATGTTGAATATACCATGGACTTCCAAAAGAATGAACTATTCTGTCCTGGAGGAAGCACAGCCAGAATGCTGCTTAGAAGCAAGGATGGCGAGACTGTGTCTTACGTACTTTGGACATGTTATCAGGAGGGATCAGTCCCTGGAGAAGGATATCATGCTTGGTAAAGTAGAGAGTACATTAAAAGAGAGGAAGACCCTCAATGAGATGGATTGACACAGTGGCTGCAACAGTGGGCTTAAGCATAACAAGGATTGTGAGAATGGAGAACGACTGGGCAGTGTCTCGTTCTGTTGCACATAGGGTTGCTACGAGCTGGACCAACTACAAGACACCTAACAACAACAACAGTGAGCACTACCAGGTACTACCTCTTGGTTGCTTCTGTAACCTGTGAACTGGAAGTAATATGTATACATCTTCGCCATGTCTTTGTGGATTATTTTCTTGGTAGCCCTCTTATGAAGCTATATTGCCTGTTTTATAGATACAATATTTGTTCACTTGTCTTATCTTGGCAATTACCTCCACTACCACCACCTTCAATACCACCAACACAAAATTTCTTATTATTCTCTGCAGCCCCTAGCACCTGTAACCAAAAACCAAACCCGTTACTGTCAAGTCGATTCTGACTCATAGCGACCCCATAGGACAGAGTAGAACTGCCCTGTAGGGTTTCCAAGGAGCAGGTGGTGGACTTGAACTGTCAACCTTTTGGTTAGCAGCCAAACACTTAACCACTGTGCCACCAAGGCCCCTAGCACAGTGCCTTGCAAATAATTGGTAGTAAGTGCTTGTCAAATTAAACTAAACTAAGCTTTACTGAGTTGAGTTGCCATGCATCATGCGGTCAGGTAGCATAGGCCCCAACATCTTTGATTCAAGTCATTACTGAGCACCAACTAAGCCAGATCACATAATGATTATTTTGTATTACCGTCCATAACGTTTGGCTTTTCTCTAACATCTTTTAATTGGAAAACCAGAACTCTTGTTTGTTATGGAATTATGGACCCCTGTAAGTGGAGCAAGGATCCCTGGTGGTGCACTGGTTAAGTGCTCAGCTGCTAACCAAAAGCTCAGCATAACGATTACGTAATTATATAAAGCCATGGAAGAAAGATGTGGCAGTCTTTCTCCATAAGATTTACAGCCTTGGAAACCCTACAGAGCAGTTCTACCCTGTTCTATAGGGTTGCTGTGAGTCAGAATCAACTCAATGACAATGGTTGGGTTTTTATAAGCGGAGACATAATGATGTTTAATATGTTTAAACTTTGTCATTTAGAGCTACAAGCCAGTACTATAAAAAAAAAAAAAATTTTTTTTAATATGGACAAGTTCATATCTGAACTTGTCATTTTTTCCCCATTGGGAAAGTGGAAACGCGAACATTTCATCCTAGAATCCTTTCAGTCGCAAAGATTTAACTCGAGTTACGTGGGACATTGCAGATTTGAAGGAAAGCGGGAATCGGAAACGACATCGAGATGCTTTGTGATTTGCGCCCGACGGTGCTCCAATTTCCTCGCTGCCTTTTGTTAGGGTTCTGAGAACCACAGTCCCTGAGAACCTTAATCTGCCCTTTTCTGATCCTTCTAACTTCTTTTCCATGTGGCCATTGCACTGTGGCCACTCTGGTTGTTAAGATATGCGAATCCTTGGGGAGTTAATTAAGGAGGCACTGGACGCTTCCATCAAAGGACAGTTCCTCCACTCCAGCTAGCCTGCTGTTTGTGCAGGCAAGCTACTTGGCAGTCCTTTTGTGTCCCAGAGTCAATCTGTGCTTAAAGAATGGAGATGGGTGGGCAGGACAGGGCAGTTTACCTTTGCTGTCTTCTCATTTATTGTCACCGTGCTCTCTCACATGGCACTACCACAGCTGATCAAAATCAGGGACCACATATCACTAGAGTCATTGGGACAAAAGACAAAATGCATTCTTTGTTCATTCGGCATAAGGGTGCTTAAAATAATCACTGCAATAAATCTGATGGAAATACCCAAACATACACCAAAACCAAAAACCAAACCCACTGCCGTCGAGTCGATTCCGACTGATAGAGACCCTATAGGGCTGAGTAGAACTGCCCCATAGAGTTTCCAAGGAGCGCCTGGAGGATTTGAACTGCCAACCTCTTGGTTAGCAGCTGTAGCACTTAACCACTATGCCACCAGGGTTTCCAAACATAGAAATGGCTTATTCCAGAGCAAGAATTACTATGTTTTGTTTGTTGGTCTTCTTCTTTTGTTTGCTTGGTTTTTGTTTTTGTTTTGCTGATTTCCCATAGCAGTTACAGACATCTTTCCAATATATGAATATTTTCAATGATCAGTTCAGCCTGTACAATCTAGTCAGTCCACACACCCCCTATTTTAAAACTCTGCCTGCAGCCAAGACTTCTGCTCTTGATTTCAAACAGGGAATGGCCAGTTAAGTCAGCACGAGAAGTTCAGCTCTATTCCACTTCCTGACACAAGGCCATAGCCGTTTGAAAGACTTCAGCATAAAGATGTTCCAGTAAAATAGCAGTCATACGAATTGTGCTTCTCTCTCTCCCTCCTAAAATCCAACTCAATCAAAATTTATTAAGTGCCGATCATGTTCACAGAGGGTCACAGTGAAAAGCCAGCAAAAGAAGAACACAAGAAACAGAGGCAGATGAGAACACAGGGAGATGGACGAGAAGAAAAGCAACTCTGAACGAAAATTTTTACAAATAACAGAAATCAGACAGTTGAAATCAAACAAGAACAGGAAGACAAAAGCAGAAATTTTTTCATCCATTGCAAAGATGCGAAAAGCCAATCAACATAAATGTGACAACACAGGACCCTTAATCCAGAAAACTTGAAGCAAAGGCCTCTGCCAGGAAGAAAGATGGAATTCATCATTCCATTGCATGATTCTAAAATACACAGTACTTTGCAAACTGTCCCTCTGAACTAAGAGAGTAAGTGATATCTTTTAACACAGTCATTAAATGCAAGAGCCATAACATGTATAACAACCACGTGTAGGTGACAGCAGTCTGCTGAAAATTACCCAGGAAATCTCAGTCTGCCAGCAGGCAGACTGAGTGAAGCAAACTGCAGCGCTTCCCACACAATGCAGAAATGCTGCCTTGATCCACTGAAAGCGATGGAGAATAGCTTATGTGCCCAAACTTAGCATCATTAGATAAGTTTCTGATCAGGAATGACTCAGTGGAGAATACCGACTCATGTGCCAAGAGATTGGACACGGGCTCTGTTACATAGAAGAGGTGGTGGGGTACAGAGGGCAGTGGGGGAAGGTTACATGGCTGGTCTACTTTGAGAACAAAATATGGCTTTTCTAAGGGGTCTCTAACATAGAGTATTTTTGCTACAATGAAATGTTATCTCCAAACGAGAGATTCCAACAGACAACAGCATGAACTAACAAGGCCTGGAGTCCAACGGAGGCCACATCCTCGCCCTGTTAGATTATCTATAGCCAGCGTTGCTATGACAACTTTTCAAAGTAGTCTTATTGAGGACCTAAAAAAATAAACCTACAGGCACAGAGTATGCCTATAGGACATGAAAGAGCTGGTCAATTTAGCAGAGGATAAATGGTCAGGTCTGCTCTTAAGGGTTGTTTAGAAACCATCCACCCTTAATTTAAAAAAATAGTCTGAAATCTTCACTTACATTGTCATGAAGGTATATAGAAGTTTCTTTGTAAACCTCAATATGATAATTTGGTAGGACCCCAAAAGGTTGCCCTTTCCGATTCCTATGATCCAAATGTAATTTCTCTCTGTCACAGTAGAAGCATCGCGCATTGCAAGAGGTTTTTATAGCACACTTGACATTCAAGACCCACGAGAGAGGACCCTTGAAGAAGAGAACCAAGTGGAAAAAGAAGATTGGAAAGTTTGCAGTGACTCCGTGGTCAAGAACAAGCAATCAAAATAAGATGACAGATAATGAAGGATTTTTCCTCTTTTTCCAATTCTATCCAGAAAAAAACAAAACTTCCCTCAGTAATTATTTATTTTGCAGTTTCCACACGTGGTTCTCGTGATAATTGCTAACTTTGTGAAATCTTACAATACTGACACTTAAGTAAAGCGAAGTGCCTTTTGACATTTATGAAGTGTTGATTCTCTATAAATATAGAAAAGCAGTAATCATCACAGGATTATTCAATGGAATAGATCAACACTGAAGCCAAATATTCTTCTTTCATTGAAATTCAGAAGGTGAAAAAAAAGGAGTCCATCTTTTATCTCTTTGATAAACTAGCACATTCTGTGACTCGCCAAATAAGATTTAAGATCAGAGCTATGACACAGACAGAGGGAAATTTTAGATAGAAAAGAATCTTAGGTCAACTTGGTCTATTTCCTCTCCTCGTATAGATCTATGTATAGATAGATGTGTGCCAACATCTTTGGAGACAGTAGCAGCTATACTGTCACTCACCTTATGATCTCCTTAAAAAAAAAAATCATCAATTGTGGGTAGCTTGTAACACAAAAATAAGCAGTGATATCTATGACAAAATTGCTGGAAAAGCAGATAAGCTTTGAAGAGTAATTTGGGGAATATTAAGTGTAAAATGTGCTTCCATTTTCAAGTGACATTTCTTTTCGTCACCACCACAGAACAGCAGTATTGGTTAGCGCTTCTGTGAAGAACACACATAGCTCAGGACAGAAGCTTCTCAAAGAACTGAAAATGAGCATTTTCACTTATTTGCCAGTTCAAATCTTATTAGGCTTACCTGCAAAATGAGTGGAAACCAGGTCTCCTAAACCAGGACATGAGAGCCACACCGGCAAAGCCACGCCCAGCCCTTGAACTCAACTTGAATACTGGATTATTTTTAGCATCCAATAGAGCTAATGTGGTTCTCTGATCCCAGATCCCTCACCCCCACCACTTCATCATATTACTTAAATGGATCAGGGATCTGATTGCTATAGAAGAGGTTTCATTTCTTACGTAGGTGATATAAGCCATTGCTGTTGAATCGATTCCAACTCCTAACCACTCTACAGGACTGAATAGAACTGCTCCATATAGTTTCCAAGGAGCACCTGGTGGAGTTGAACTGCCAACTTTTTGGTTAGCAGCCATAGCACTTAACTACTCCGCCACCAGGTTTTGGCATTGTTCATTTACTTAACAAACATTTTTGGAGCTAGCACTCTGCATATGTATTTGAGAGTGTGGTATTCTGGTCAAATGTGTGGACTCTGGAGCCAGGCTGTCTGATTCAAAGCCTGTCTCTGACATTTCCTAGCCTAGGTGGCCTTGGACAAAGTACTTACACACTCTGTGCCTCAATCTCCTCATCTGTAGAAGGGGATAATAGCAGTAACCAACCAAACAATCACCTTTTGACTAGTCAGCTCTGACTCATGGCAACCCAAGTGCATTAGAGTAGAACTGTGCTTCAGGGGGTCCCCAAAGGCTGGCTTTTCAAAAGTAGATCACAAAACCTTTCTTCAAAGGTGCCTCTAGGTGGGCTTGAACCTCCAAATCACTTCACCTGGATCCTGTGGGGATTAAGTTGATACATGTGAAGCACCTGGACAGTGCCTGGCATGCCATGGCCTTGGTAAGTGTCAGCTCTTATGCACTGGTGGGCACAATGCATGAGGTGAGTAAGTAATGAGCTTGGAAGCCCCAGTTCCCTGTGCCTTATGTGGTCTCTTGTTTGATTTACTTCTCATCACCAAAGAGCTAAATAAAGTACAGCACTCTTCTATTTGTTTTTCCACTCACCTTAAGGTAATCAACCAAGTGTATATAAAAAAATGAACTGTTAATTCTGCCTCAATTTTTCCAAAGCTGTGTACCATAATGAATCCCATAGTCCATTAGAACAAACTAAAAAAAAAAAAAACAGTTTGCTCCAACTTCAAAAAAGAAACACTCTAAACTTCATATTTGTAATCTTGTCATTAATAATAATACTATCTACCATTTACTGGGATCCCTGGCGGCACAAAAGGCTGGCAGTTTGAATCCACCAGCCACTCCTTGGAAACACTATGGGGCAGCTCTACATCTTCCTATAGGGTCGCTATGAGTCGGAAACGACTCAATGGCAATGAGTTTTTGGAGACATATACAATTATTTTCTAGACATGTTTATATACTCCCATCAAGAAAATGGTTACAAACACTATATAACTTTTATTGATTTACCACAATCTCTCACCAGCCTTTGATTCCATTAACAAAGGCCATGTTGACCAAAACAGTACAACCTCTGTAAGGATTCCAAATTGTTGCTTCCTCTTCAAAGTCCGTGTCAAAATATTACTGGTACTAAAATTAAAGTGGGCATGATAAGATTCATGACACATGAGATTCTGATTATGAGTTCAATCATCTTCATGTGTGTATTAATTGAATTCTTGTCCTTGAACTAAAGAAATAGACATGTTGATGACCCATCTTACTAAGTGATAAACATTGTAAGAAGCCGTTAAGAACAATATCCAAAGACTTATGCTACACGCAAAGAAAGCTCATGACAAACATACCAAAGATCATTATAGTTAATGCAAGGCCACAAAATGATCAAAACGTTAGGAGAGGCTTAGGCCACACATAAGATAGCACCACAGAAGTCAAACCAAAAAGCTTAAATACAATGGAAGAATCTGTAATGTAATTGGTTCATTCTACTACTTGAGCAGCACGTTATTGAAAATCAACTTGGGAAACCAACAATAGAAACCTTTATATTCAACAAGTGGAAAAATTTGAATTAGCATCGCTATTTCCATTTATCAAATACTTTCAGCTTTCCACCTTCTAAGCACAGGGTAAGAGTGCATCTCCCCACCTTCTTGGAGGTTAGGCATTGACAAGTGACTTGCTTTGGTTAAAACAACGAGAGTAGAACTGACAAGTGCCATGTCTGGGAGAAAAGCTTAAGAACAAATGCATGATTTGCCTCTATCCCATTTCCCTGCAGTGGTGAATTAAAAATGGTCATAAATTCTTTGTGGCTCCTCCTAACAAGAGGTAGAGCCTGTTTCCCCTCCTTTTGAACCTGACCTGGCCCTGTGACTTGCATTGACCACCAGAATGTGGTCACTCTGTCTTAAAACAATGCTGCTGGGTAAGCAAGCCCAAGCCAGAATCCTTGAAGAGATGAGAGATCAGTTGGTTAGAGAAATTCAGCCATCCCAGCATTCTCCAGCATTCTCACTTGAGCCCCTGATATGTAAGTGAGACTATCCAGCCCCAGCAGGCCCCAGCCAAACCACCAACTAACTGTGGTTGCATGAGTGACCACAGGCAAGAAGAATAGGCCGGCCCAGCTAAGTCTAGCCAAAATCGCAAAATAGTGAGCAAATAAATGGTTGCCATGTTAAGCCACTAAGTTTTGGGGTTGTTGGTTATACAGCAATAGATGACTGAGGCACCAGCCCGGGAAACTGTAGAAGGACACATGGGGCTTCCTTCCACCTGGGTCTCTGAGGAAGAATGACACAGACCGGAGGAACCCAACCCACACTGAACATGCAATAGGAATAAGAAATAAAACTTTGTTGCTTAAGCCACCGAGATTTTGAAGAGTTTTGTTTTGTTTTGGTTTGGTTTGGTTTTTACTGTAGCATAGCCTAGCTGATCCTGACTGATTCAGAAATTGGTACTGACAAGTAGAGTTCTGCTGTAACAGAAGAAAACTAAAATGTGAGGGCAGGGGTTGGGCAGAGAGGAAACCCCTATCAGAAGCTGCAAGGATAGCTGTCCATACGAAGCAGTGATACACTATTTCGCAAAATGTTCACCTATGAAGACTCAGAAGGCAAAAGAAGTACCTAATGAACATGTGGCTCTAAGGAGGAGTAAAAGGAGCCCTGATGGCACAGTGGTTAAAGCACTCGGCTGCTAACCAAAAGGTCAACAGTTCAAACCCACCAGCAGCTCCTCAGGAGAAAGATGCGGCAGTCTACTTTCATAAAAATTACAGCCTTGGAAACCCTATGGGATGGTTTTACTCTGTGCTGTAGGGTCACTATGAGTCAGAACCTACTAAACAACAATGGAGTTAAGGAAGAGTGAAGGAAAAATGGAGCAAAGTTGCACAACCAGCCTACAACGGACACTTAGTGTAAGCAAGCAAGCAAGCAAGAAAACCAGTCGTCTTTGAGTCGATTCTGACTCATGGAGACCCCACATGTGTCAGAGTAAAACTGCACTCCATAGGGTGTGATATTTCAGAAGGCCTTTCATCTAAGATGCCACTGGGTGGATTCAAACCAAAGGAAAACTAAACCTCCCCTTTTGAAGATACTGAAATGATTGTGGTTGATTGTTATCAAAGCATGCCCTGACTAACACAGCCTATGAGCCATTCTTAACACTAAAGTAGTGTTTATCAGCACTTAAGGGAAGAAGACACCAAGCCACTGCTGTAACATGGCCTAGAGAGAAATGTTCACCAACAAGATGAACACAAGAAATATTGAACTGGGATATAAAGCATTTTGACTCTGGAATTCTGGGAAATAGAAACAGCAGCTAAATCTTTAGAACAGCCTGGTTTTCTTGAGCAAAAACATAAGGTAGCCTGCAGAGTACACGGCTGCAAATAGAGAAAAGCCCAGTGAAACAGTAGAAAAACGTTTGCTTGGGATTTTCTACCCTTTTAAAATTTCTGTGCCCCTGTCCATTGGAACTTCTTGGTTATAAATGACAATGCTGGAGAAAACATAACTCCTAAGGGGGAAAAGGAGCCCTGGTGGTGTAGTGGTTAAGCATCTGGCTGCTAACCAAAAGGTCGGCAGTTCAAATCCACCAGTGGCTCCTTGGAAACTGTCCTATAGGGTCACTATGAGTTAGAATCTACTCAATGGAAATGGGTTTTTTTAAGGGGGGGGGGGGATAAAAGATTCATCCTATAATTCTTTTTACCAGGATGGAAAACTAGTACAATCAAACACATAGCTAGGGTGTTATGTGACTCAGAGCAAAAGAAATGGTTTTGTTTTTTTATTTGGATTTAGTTTTGAGAAATGCGATTTCCGTGAGACCACAGAACATAGAGGAGCTGGTAAAAATTTACAGTGGTTCTTAGACCTACCCAAGGTTTCCTCTGGTATTTTTATAGGCCTGACCTTCGCTCAACCTTTCTTCCTTCTGGAACTGCAACCACCATACTTGAAGTATGCAAAAGAGGACTTAGATATCAGCAGGCACTCCAGGTGGGGGAGTGAGATTTAAGTGCAATTGATATCGGGCATCAGATAAATCTCAACCAAGGGAATGAGTCAGTCCCTTCTCAAGAAGCAGGCTTAAACATGCCCAGATCTGGGATTGATAGATATGTGCCACTGTTTCATATACACCAGGGTGACCCCATTCACTCAGCCTGCCATTGCAGTGATTCTTAAATAAATGTTCCCAGCTGAGAAAGAAGTGTAAAAAGTGATTCCAACAAGGCAGACTCATCTTCAGAATCAACAAACCTGAGCTCCAGTGACTGAACCAAGTCAGCCCAGCCCTGTAAAACCCAGGACTTCATCACTCCCACTTCACATGGCAACAAATGCAAATCTCTTCCACAAAGATACTGCTGATGCTCATGGAAATGGGCATCCTAATATTAATACAAGCTGGGCAGCTAATGAATCAATTATCAGGTATCCAAGAAAGCCATTATTCTTGGCTACAAGTAAAGGAAACAGCCAGGAATAAAGGAAATAAACCCAATGGAGGACAAATGTAGCCCTTCAGACGAAATATGAGCAGAAAGGGGGATACTAAACTATTTGATCATTTAACTGGGAAAGAGTTGAATTCAAGCCTAGTGAAATTTGAAAAGGAGTGTATTTATGATTCAAAGGCACCTTTTTCCCCCCAAAAAAGAGCACCAGCATAGAACCTAGCCTTTGCATTAAAATACAGATTAGAGAAGAGCTCCCCTGCCCCTTCATTGTTTTGTTTTGTTTTGTTTTGTTTTGTTTTGTTTTGTTTTGTTTTGTTTTTACCATGTTTGCTTCAGGCTGAATTTCTGTCCTCTCTTTAATAATACCTGTCGAGGAGCTTTTGGATCCCATACAGTTAACCACTTCTAAAACATCTGATTCCGTTATTTACTATAGCCTTTAGAAAGCTGATGCTGTAAGAATATTCTGGCAATGTCTTTATTTTCATAAGTGAGTTTAAATATAAATAGAGAGCTCAATTCCTGCCACAGTCTCTTTGTTCAAGAACAAAGTAATAGCAGTCCAGCTGGACTTGGGAGCTTGGTGGAAGAAGGGTTTCCTCATCATTATTCCTAGGGCAGGACTGCGGCTGACAAAAAGCTCCTGAAGCCCATAAAAACAGGATAAGCTGCCTTGAAACAGGTTTAAACTACATCGATCCCACCCTAAAAGAACTCAACAACAACGAAAAATCAGACAAAACCATTTTTAATATCTAACCAAATAATGAGAGTCCTGGTGGCAAAGTGATAAAGAGCTCAGGCTGCTAACCAAAAGGTCAGCAGTTCGAAACCACCAGCCACTCCTTGGAAACCGTGTGGGGCAGTTCTACTCTGTCCTACAGGGTCACTATGAATTGGAATCGATTCAATGACATACAGTAACAACAATAACCAAACAATGTGATGAATTTTAATTAGTCAGTTTGGTGTTATCTAGGCACAGACTATGGGGAAGATGCAGTACCAAAGGGATTGTTTTTTACCCCGAATTTGGGCTCTGGGCTCCTCACTACTTGGTAGGCATTGGTTTTGACAAATTTTCAACCCAGTATCCACCACTATATCACTGGTTAAGGAATAAATCCCATTATCTGAACCAATCTCTGCAGCCTCATGTCCCACATACGCCCTTATAAATCCCTTCTTATTCACCTGTGATCCTGCCTCACTAGACCACTTGATGTTTCCCAAACATACCAGACTCTCTCCCACCTCCGTGCTTTTGTATGCTGCTCTCCACAGCTGAAATGTCCTCATCCCATGCGGTAATGTAGTGGATTCCTAAACAGACCCAGTATCAAGTTGCCTAATAAAGTTTCCTCTAATTTCACCTGGCAGGATGAGCAGCACTCCCCTCCCCACCCCTAAAGACTTTGTTCATATAGCTGCTTTAGTAATCGCTACAGAACTGTGTGCTCCTTAAAGACAGGAACCATTCTTTAGCCATCATCTTATCCTGAGCATCTAGTAGAACACTGTATTGGTTATCTCTTGCTGCAAAACAAATTACTCCAAAACTTAGGAGCTTAAAACAACATTTATCATCTCATAATCTGAGTCAGGAATCTGGGCATGTTTTAGCTCTGTCCCCTGGCTCTGATTCTCTTACAAGGCTGTAATCAAGGTGCTGGCAGGGACTGTAGTCTAATCTGAAAGCTCAGATGAGGGTGGACCTGTTTCCAAGCTCACTCTAGTAATTTTGGGTAGGATTCAGTCCCAAACAAGCTATAGCTAGAGGCTTCCTTTAGTTCCCTGCCACATGGGCCTCTGCACAGGGCAGGTTACAAAGCGGCTGCTGGCTTCATCAGAGTGAGCCAACAAGAAGGCAAGAGAGTGAGTGCTTGCAAGATGAAAGTTAACAGTCTTTTGTAACCTAATCATGGTAATGATGCCCCATCACCTGGCCGTATTCCATTTGCTGGAAGTGCATCACTGCGTTAAGTCCACACTCAATGGGAGGGTATTACACTAGGAATTGAATACTAGGAGTTGGAATCATTGAGAACCATGTCAGCATCTGCCTCCCACAAGTGCTTCGCATTGTAAGCATTCAGTCCAGATTTATTTATGAAAGTAGAAAAGTGACATTATCAAATACCTTTAGTTGCATGGCAAATTCCATAAACTTTAGAAAAACAAAACCAAATCCGCTGCCATCGAGTTGATTCTGACTCATAGTGACCCTATAGGACAGAGTAGAACTGCCCCATAGGGTTTCCAAGAAGCAGCTGGTGGATTCCAACTGCCGCCGTTTTGATCACCAGCTGAGCTCTTAACCACTGTGCTACCAGGGCTCCAATAAAAATTATACATGTTCAGAAAACACATTTTCAAGATAAACACTTACATGCAAATAAATCATTTTGAAAAACAGAAAAATTGATAATAAAATTTGGATCAACACTTTAAAGATCATGAAGTTTGTAACTTATTTTCCGAAGGTTCAGAAGAAAAAAAATGTAGGTGGATAAATAGGAAACAAGCGATACAGCAAATGTGGCAAAGTTTTAACAACTGGTTAATCGAGATGAAGAATACATGTGTGCTCATTGTTTATTTCTTTCAATTTTTCTATAGGTTTTGAATTTTCTAACATAAAAACTTAGGGAAAAAAGCTTTAACAAACTGCTTTACACAGCTCACTCAAAGGTATTATAAGTAATTTTAAGTAATAAATAACACTAGTTGTTGTAACTAGCAAAATCAGCAACTTGATGGTTTCATACAACAAATATTTGTTTCTCACACTTGTCATAAACCAAAAAATAAAACCAAACCCGTTGCCATCGAGTCGATTCCAACTCATAGCGATCCTACACACTTGTCATAGTCAATGCTAAATGATTCCCATCTGCACAGTCTGACGCTACATACCCCAGAAGGGGGTGACGCTATGTGGATGATCATACAGGCGTTTTTATGACAGGAACTGGAAACAGCATTCATCACTTCCCCCCGTATCCCATTGACTAGAAACCATTCACAGGGCATTGGTGGTTCAGTGGTAGAATCCTCGCCTTCCATGCAGGAGACCTGGGTTTGATTCCCAGTCAATGCTTCTCAAGTGTTGCCACCACACATCTTTCAGTGGAGGCTTACATGTTACTACGATGCTGAGCAGGTTTCAATGGAGCTTCCAGCCTGAGACAGACTAGGAGGAAAGGCCTGGAGATGTATCTCTAAAAGTCAGCCAATGAAAACCCCATGGATCCCAACATCCGATCCATTTGTGATGGAGTTGCCATGAATTGGGGACCGACTCGATGGAAGCTAACAACAACCATTCAAATGGCCCCATCCTAACTCCAAACAAGACTGAGAAATGTCTTTCTATCTGCCCAGGGAAAGGAAACAGGGCTGGTGAACATGTAGAAGAACGTTGTCACTGCAGCACTTTTATTGTGGATGAAAAGCTAAAACTTCTTAAAATAAAGATTACACTGACAACCAGTTCCTGACAGTTGTGGAATATAATTATACCAGCTCTTAAGTCTGAGGTTTGACAATGATTTCCAAGTCCTGGTTTTCTTAAGGATCAAGTTGTAGTTTGAATTAAGTTGTACCAAGTTATCAATGCACTGCATTCAGCTAGCTAAAATCAACCCTAAATAGCATCATTGTCTTTACATAAAGACAGATACATTGCCAGCTTAAGAGGTTGAAGTCAGTCTGACTCAGCATTTTCTTCCTTCAAGCCAGATAAGGTGGAGCCGCATTAAGAGCCCAGCTTTGAAGGAAATTTTTCATGCATACATTACCTAAAAACATTTAGCAAAGTCAAATTAAGAATTCAATCTCTATTTATGAGAAAGATAACCACTATTTGCATTCTGGGGTCAAAACTTTCTCTTGTTTTTACCAGAGACTCCTTTAGACCTGGAAGGGTGAGAGGCTGATGGAGGGGTGGGGGAGGAACCAGTAGAAGAATAATTAGAAGACCAAACCAAATATATACTGGTGAGTTACCTGAAGAATTGTCATTTTAAGATATTCAAAAAATCTAGAATTCTCACAGAAGTGGGTAGGGAAAAAATTGTGAAAGTATTACGCTATCCCTTTATATGCTTACAGTAGATACAGTCGAAGTAAAAAAATATGTGCATGTGTATGATGGTGTGTGTGTGTGTGTGTCCACCAGGAGAAGCCCTGCCTGATGATATGGAACAGATCGGTATGAAAAAGCAGGGCCATGAATACCCACTCCCCCTGATGGACTGTCTACACTAACACAGCAAGGGAAGGGAGTCGTGCTTGTGAGGCATGAATAAAGAATGCTGCAGATTCAGCAATGCAATCCCCCCTTGTTAGTGTTCACTTCGACCAGTAGAAATACCAAAGACAAAACTCTCGAACTTAAGGAGCACATATTTCATTGCACATGGAGAAACTTGAGACCAAGGGCATTATGAAAGTATTAGCTATGCCTTGTACCTTCTCAGCATCACAGATACACGACAGAAGAGTTTAACAGATGGACAACTATAGTGTCAGCAAGTGTCACTGCAATAAAATGGAGCACAAATTCTTCCTGACTGCTTCTTTTTTGCCTAGGTAGAATGCCTTGGTTTCCGTGGTGGAACATCAAGAGGCTTTCAAAGATCAAAAAGCAATGATTTCTGTTCTATTTTTTGGTGCAAAACATACACTGAGATTATTCTGCTATAATTTAGCAATTCTATAATTTGCCAGAACAAAAAAAAAGGTGCTTCCTGTTTGGATCAGACTAGTTTACAATTATACCCATCCTGTCTACACTGGTTGCTTTCATTAAGGTATAAACAAAATGATCTATGACACTGAGTCATTGGAAACAGGGCTACTTGTGCCCACCCATCATAGATATGATTTAAAACTTCAGGGAATGAAAGGCTTTACTTCATCCTTATGTTTCTCAAATGCCATTTATTAGAGTAAGTCTTTGTAAATCCACAAAGCCCCTGAAATTGTACACAAAATGTGCAATTTTTGTATGAGCTTATGACATTTTCCTGGGGAGAGTGTCCAGGGCTCTCATCAGGTTCCCAAAAGGATCCTTGAACACACTAAAACTAAGGCTCTGGACACTTATTTTGATTAATAAGCTCTTTAAATGCAAATCACCCTTGGAAAGTTAAGGATGACTTTTACTTGGCTCCCCAAGGCTGACCGGCCTATGGCCAGTGCATACTGAAGCGCTTCCAGCCTGAAGTCTCTCTCACGTCCATTCCTGATGGCTCCTTGGTGGGTCACTGGAGTACCTAGGTTGCAAAGACCTATGTGTCAGTGGCTGCGTCATGGTGCTTGCTCTGCAGTCTTGTCATGGATTGAATTGTGTCCCCTCAAAATATCTGTCAGCTTAGGTCATGATTCCCAGTATTGTGTGATTGTCTACCGTTCTGTCATCTGATGTGATTTTCCTATGTGCTGGAAATCCCGCCTCTATGATGTTAATGAGATGGGATTAGCAACAGTTATGTACAGTCAATCTACAAGATTAATCTACAATTTAAGCCATTCTCTTTTGAGTTATAAAAGAGAGAAGCAAGCAGAGAGACAGGGGGACCTCATATCGCCGAGAAAGTAGTAACGGGAGCAGAACACATCCTTTGGACCTGGGGTTCCTGTGCTGAGAAGCTCCTAGACCAGGGGAAGATTGATGACAAGGACCTTCCTCCAGAGCCAACAGAGAGAAAGCCTTCCCCTGGAACTGACACTCTGAATTTGGACTTCTAGCCTACTAGACTGTGAGAGAATAAATTTCTCTTTGTTAAAGCCACCAACTAGTGGTATTTCTGTTATAGCAGCACTAGATAACTAAGACAAGTCTCTTTCTAGAAAAAGCACCCTGATCGCAGCTTGATTTCTCAGGTTTCTCACCAGCCCTGCAAACAGAAGTTGTGGAAAAGCAGTTGTCAACTTGAGAGCTGTAGTTCCTGAGCTTCTCTTAGTTCACCTTGTCATTGTGGTTGCTGTCGAGCTGATTCCGACTTATGGTGACCCCATGTGTGCAGAGTAGAACCACTCCTTAGGGTTTTTAAGGCTGTGACTTTTTGGAAGCAGATTGCCAGGCCTGTCTTCCAAGGTGCCTCTGGATGGGTTCAAATTATCAACCTTTCAGATAGTAGTTGAGCACTTCACCTTTTACACCACCCAGGGACTCCCCTTAGTTTACCTATGACGTTTCAAATTGAGTGAATGAGTTAAAAGTATGGCTTACATTTTTGTCAACTTCCCCATGTGAAATTTTATATTCAACAATGACTATGCAAAAAAATGTTTCCAGAACATGTGAGACAATCCTGACCTCTTGATATAGGTTGCTCAGTTGAAAATTTTACAAGTAAAACTGTAAAATAAAACTGAATGCGGTATTTTGTTGAGTTCAATGTTTTAAAAATATGTCCTATTTTCAGAAAAATATGTCAATTCAGGCAGTCGTTGGGTCACAAACAAGATCCTGTCTTTAAGTCGAATTACTAGGTAAGTCGGAACAGGTACATGTGGTTCTTATTTAGCACCAGTTAGTCAAATGTTTGTCTTAGTATATAGTGTGTATTTTACCTTTCTATGAATGTAAAATGCTTAAGAAAAACTTCCAACTACATTAAAACATCTTCTACATAATAATACAGTATATAATAATAATACAGTAATGATAAAAGTAACTACTACATATGGTACTGTACTGAAGAGAGAATCCCTGTGTATGTGTGTAGGTATGCAGTACTGTAAAAAAAAAAAAAATTGAAGAAACAGCTCAAAACAGTTTAGATAGAAAAAAGAGAGAGAGAAAAGATCGTGATTAAAGATTAACACTTACATTGACGTATTGCATCCTGGAAGGGGCATTCGTGAGGAAACATTACGATAATATTAATAATTGGATGGTACAGGAGAAGATGATGAAGAGATAGCTACTGTTGAAGATGATGGGCCTGGTGTTGGAGAGGACGGACCTGGTGCCAGAGAGTCAGTGTTTGATTCTGCTGCTGGAGAGGGGGAAGTTTACTACTGGAGTCAATTTCTTGAAATAGGCATCAAGGGTAGTTTGTACACAGCTTTCCTTTTCCTAGTCATAAACGGCCTTGTAGCAGCTGAGGCCCTCGGTAACTGCATGGTAAACTTGGTGAGCCCCTCAGTATTAGGATCTTGGTCCTCTAACTTTGCCAGCCCTACTTCAATGAGACAAAAGGTTTCAGCTAACTCTTTCATCAAAAACTTTTTTCAGTTCTGGAGTTTTTAGGCCCTGGCCTTTTTCCTCAAATGCTATCTGTCATCTGTTGCTCTAGTCCCATAAGGTCTTCATTGGTTAGCTCTTCAGCATGAGAGTCAAGTAACTCTACAACATCATTTTCACTATGTCTAACTGCAGTTGATTGCCAATATCAACTACAGCCTGTCTGGTTTCGGCAGTGTCGTTAGCTGCAAACCCATGAAAAGTGTGAATTGGGGGCACAATTTGTTCTACACTCCCTTCATATCTGTTTCATTTCATTCTAAGAATCAGCAATTTTTAAAATTATTTATTTATCATGATTTAAGTGAAAGCTTACAAATCCAGTCTCTCATACAGAAAGTTATACACACCTTGCTGTGTACTCCTAGCTGTTCTCCTTCTAATGAGACAGCACACTCCTCCTTTCCACCCTGTATCCCGTGTCCATCAACCAGCTCCTGTCCCCCTCTTCCTTCTCATCTCACCTCCAGACAGGAGTTGCCCATATAGTCTAATGTGTCTTCTTGAGCCAAGAAACTCACTCCTCACCAGTATCATTATCTATCTTATAGTCCAGTCCAATCCCTGTCTGGAGAGTTGGCTTAGGGAATGGTTCCAATCTTGGGCTAACAAAGGGTTCAGTGACCACGACTTCCAGGGTCCCTCTAGTCTCAGTCAGACCATTAGGCCTGGTCTTTTTACGAGAATTTGAAATCTGCATCCCACTGTTCTCCCACTCCATCAGGGATTCTCTGTTGTATTCCCTGTCAGGGCAGTGATCAGTGATAGCTGGGCACCATCTAGTTCTTCTGGTCTCGGGCTGATAGAGCCTCTGGTTTACGTGGCTCTTTTCTGTCTCTTGGGCTCATCTTTACCACATGTCTTTGGTGTTCTTCTGCTTTGCTCCAGGTGGGTTGAGACAAATTGATGCATCTTAGATGGCCATTTGCTAGTGTAGAAGACCCCAGACGCCACTCACCAAAGTGGGATGCCACATGTTTTCTTAATACATTTCATTATGCCAATTGACCTAGATGTCCCCTGAAACCATGGTCCCCAGACCCCTGCCCCTGCTACTCTGGCACTTATTTGCTTTTGGTTTAGTCCAGTTGTAAGGATCAGCAATATTTTTGATGGCATCGTAGATGTTATCATTCCTCCAGAACTCCCTTACGCCCATCACATCATCTTGGGTAGCCCTAACTGCTTGTAAGAAAAAGGTCTGCCATAAATAATAGGCCTTAAGGGAGGCTATGACTCCCTGATTCACTGGAGTAAATGTCATCTAAGGTGCTTGGATGTCTAGGTGTGTTGTCAGGCACAAGGAGAATCTTGAAAGGACTTTTCTTGGCCAAGAAATAGTGTTCAACAGCAGTGACAAAATGGTTCAAGAATCAGTCTTCGAAGATGGCGATGGTAACCCAAGACTTTGCATTTGCCTTTCAAATAATGGGAAGACATGCCTTAATGATACGACGGAGTGCCCTCAGATTTAGGGAGTGATACACAAGCAAAGACTTGAGCTTGAAATCCCCGGATGCATTACACCCAAGCAATAGTGTTAGCCTATCCAAAAAAAAAAAGAAACTTTTTCTTTTTTTCTTTATCCATTCTAAGACTTATGCCCTGGTGCTTTTTTTTTTTTTCTTCTTTTTTAAAATGCAGGTCTTTTCAGGCATTTTTTTCCAAAATAAGTCAGTCTCGTCTACATTAAATATTTGGTCTGGCAAATAACCTCTCTCCTCAAAAATTTTTTTCCACGTTTCAGGAAAATCACTTGCAGCACTTACAGAACTCAAATTCTTAAAAAACCAAGACTTACTGGACCAGTTGAGACTAGAGAACTTCCTGAGACTATAGTCCTAAGATGCTCTTTAAACCTTGAATCAAAACTATCCCCTGAGATCACCTTTTAGGGAAGTAAGAGATTGGCACACAAAATAAAGGACACTACGCATAAGCACAGTACTCCATTAAAAAACCGTCTACGCCAGACCAAAAGTCAACAATTACTCTAAAGCAAAGATAAGAAGATAAGAGGGTATGGAAACGAGCACTGGAAATGGACAAAGCAGAATTCAATTAAAGGGAATGTTGACACATTGTGAAAAATGTAAGTAGTGCAACTGAACAATTTGTATAGAAATGGTCCAATGGAAACCTAATTTGCTGTGTAAACTTTCACCCATAAACACAATAAACTTTTTTTTTTTTTAAGATGACTCCAAAGGAAATAGTAAAGATACAATCCAGAATCTTCAAAATTTCCCTGGCTCATAAAACCCCAAAACATGGCACTAGTTCATACTGTAATGTAAACTGACTTATCAACTTGATCTACTTAGAGAGGGCTGAATGAGCTAATGAAGAATGGGTGAGGGTAATGGGGAAAAGGATAGAGAGTAGTTGAGATGCTCTGAAGTTTGCAAACCCTAAGGGAGTGTTAGCATCGATGGCACACTCTCACGGGGGCTTTGGGATGTTCAAGGGTAGTATGAGCATGATGAGGACCTGGGGACCAAAAGGGAAGGGGGGGGCCCAAACAAATTCTGTCTCTAGCTATTGTGCCAATCCATCTCATTGAGTCTCTCCCACACCTTTGTTGACCCTCTACTTCACCAAATATGGTATCCTCCTCTACTGATTCATCCCTCCTGATGATGTGTCCAAAGCAAGCCAGTCGGACAATGTTCTGTTGTGATCCATGTTGTTTTTAGGTGCCGTCGAGTTGATCCCAACTCATAGTGACCCTATATACAACAGAATGAAACACTGCCTGGTTTTGCACCATGCTCACAATCTTTGTTATGCTTGAGCCCGTTGTTGCAGCCACTGTGTCAATCCATCTCATTGATGCTCTTCCCCTTTTTTGCTGACCCTCTACTTTATCAAGCATGATGTCCTTCTCCAGTGACTGATCCCTCCTGATAACACATTCAGATAGGTGAGACATAGTCTCACCATCCTTTCTTCTAAGGAGTATTTTGGCTGTAATTCTTCCAAGACAGATTTGCTCTTTCTTTTGGCAGTCCATGGCATATTCGATATTCTACGCCAACATCACAATTCAAAGGCATCAGTTCTTCTCCAGCCTTCCTTACTCACTGGCCAGCTTTTGCATGCATATGAGGTGACTGAAAACACTATGGCTTGGGTCAGGGGCACCTTAGTCTTCAAAGTTATATCTTTGCTTTTTAACACTTTAAAGAGGGTTTTTGCAACAGATTTGTCCAATGCAATACATCTTTTGATTTCTTGACTTCTGCTTCCATGGGTGTTGATTGTGGACCCAAGTAAGATGAAATCCATCCTTAACAATTTCAGTCTTTTCTCCATTAATCATGATGTTGCTTATTGGTCCAGTTGTGAAATTTTTGTTTTCTTTAGGTTGAGATGAAATCTTTGATCGTCATCAGTAAGTGCTTCAAATCCTCTTCACTTTCAGCAAGCAAGGTTATGTCATCTGTATAATGCAGGTTGTTAATGAGTCTTCCTCCAATCCTGATGCCATGTTCTTCATTTGGTCCAGGTTCTCAGATTATTTGCTCAGTATACAAATTGAGTAAGAATAGTGAAAGGATACAACCCTGACACACACCTTTCCTGAATTTAAACCACAAAGTATCCCCTTCTTCTATTCAAATGACTGTCTCTTGATCTAAGTACAAGTTCCTCATGAGCACAATTAAGTTTTCCGAAATTCCCATTCTTCAAAAGGTTATCCATAGTTTGTTATGATCCACACAGTCGAATGATTTTGCATGGTCAATAAAACACAGGTAAACATCTTTCTGGTATTCTCTGCTTTCAGCCAGGATCCATCTGACATCAGCAATGACATTCCTGGTTCCACGTCCTCTTCTGAAGCCAGCTTGAATATCTGGCAGATCCCTATCAATGTCCTGCTTCAACCTATTTTGAATGACCTTCAGCAAGATTTTACTTGAATGTGATATTAATGATATTGTTCAGTAATTTCCACATTCTGTTGGATCATTTTTCTTTGGAATAGGAATAAATATGGATCTCTTCCAGTCAGTTGGCCAGGTAGCTGTCTTTCAAATTTTTGGCATAGATGAGTGAGCACCACCAGTGCTGCATCTGTTTGTTGAAACATCTCAATTGGTATTCCATCAATTCCTGCAGCCTTGTTTCTCGTCAGTGTTCAGTGCAGCTTGGACTTCTTCCTTCAGTACCATCAATTCCTGATCGTATGATACCTCCTGAAATGGCTAAACTAAAAAAAAAAAATTTTTTTTTTTTTCAGACGTCAACAAATTCTTTTTGGTGCAGTGACTCTGTATTCCTTCCATCTTGTTTTAATGCTTCCTGTGTCATCTAATATCTTCCTTGTAGAATCCTTTGATATTGAAACTTGAGGCTTGAACTGTGGCAATCCATAAGGTTTTTTTTTACTGTTTTAGTCTGGAAACTCTGCTGAAACCAGTCCACCATGAGTGACTCAGCTGGTATTTGAAATGCCGATGGCATAGCTTCCAGCATTACAGCATCACATAAGCATTACAGTACGACAAACTGACAGATGAGTGGTGGAGTAAATGCTTAACAAAGCTAAAAGCCAATGCCTCCACTGCAAAGACATCTTAAGGGCCTTATGGTTTCTATAATACTAAAAGTCATACCCAGAAAAGATCATCTGGCATGTTTATTAATAGGAAATTCTGGGGAAAAAAAATTTGTATTATTTTAGTTTCATGGGTCTATCCCTCTGGGGACACTTTAATATCTGGAAAGGAACAAATCTAATCAAAAGCAAAGACCTTGTTTATTCAGCACACGAGGGCCATGCTCTATGCCACACTGCATGGGAATTCCCCAGAGATACCATTCCTGCCATTCAAAAAATTGTCTTAACCATCCTTTCATTCTTTTAACAAATATTTATTTGGAATGAGTTGAATCTTTCCAACCCATCCAATTCAACTGACTCATATACCCCAACCAAACAATGATGTCAGATCTTTAAATATCAAAGTACACATTTAAATTAAGCAGGAAATATATTTTTAAATTTCCGAAAGTCCTGCAGAATCCTGGTTTTTCTTCTTCTTTTTGTAAGAATTGTGACCATAAGACTGAGAAATAACTGCTCGCTCGGTGGCCTGCTGTTCAAATCTCTCTGGACCATTCAGTATCTTTGGTTTACGACAAAGAAAGCCTCATTCTGCGACTATATAAAAGGATCTCTTGATAAAAAAAAAAACCTTCTTACCTGTCTCAAAGGAATATCGGGAAGATGAATTAGCTAATGCCTTCAAAAAGGGACTTTGAAACGGTGCTATGGAAATAGAAGATGTTATCATCATTGTCATTTTGTTATAGGCAATAATGTAGTTTGTTTTTCTTGGAAAAGCTACTTTTCCATCCAAAAAAAACTGACCCACAACAAATATGCTTAAAGCAGCCATTTCATGGACTTAAATATATACTTGGGGTTAAATGGGTATTTCTTTTTTACGGTTCCCTTCTCGCTTCCTGTCCTCCACATTCCTGTAACCCTATCAGGCCTGAGGGTGTTTCTTGTCAACGGTAGGGAGAAGGGAAAAAAGCAGGTAATAGGAATATATAAGTTGAAAATGGCAGAGAACAAAATTATGGAACCTTATCACAAGAGAAGACCTCTGATAGCATGTAATTCAAACCCTTTGCTGTACTAGCAGAATACTTAGACCCAGGGAGGGTAAGCAACTTTCTGGAACTTTCTGAAAGTTACACAGTCAGTCAGTAACAAAGTCTCCGGGTAGGAGACTACCTGGAAATGGCTGGAAGGAGGATAGCAAATCTCGAATGCCTGCTTCAACATCATCATAGTCCCAGAATCTGTCTCGTGCCCAGGTTCGTAAAGAAAACATCCAGCCCCTGAGACTCTATGGCATGGGGGTTAAGAGTGGGGCCCCTCAAGTCTGGTGACCTGGGTTCTTTCCTGCTCCTGCCTCACTTCCTAGCTGGGTAAACATAGGCAAAGAACTTCATCTCTCCAAGCTGAATTTTCCTCAGCTGTAGAAAAGGGTATCGGCACTACCTACTAACCAAAGGATTGTTGAAAGGAGTAAATGAGACTACACAGAGAATGTTTAGTACAGTGTTTAATGATAATTGTTGCTTTTAATGCCTTTTGATAGCAAAATTAAATGACAATTAAACAAGAAAATGCATATAAAATGTTTAGCACAATGCCCGACACCTTAAGTGCTTAACAAATATTGGGAAATATTGTTACGTCTTACTTCCACACAGGAAACCCTGGTGGCATAGTGGTTAAAAGCTACCATTGCTAACTAAAAGGCTGGCAGTTCGAATCCACCAGGCACTCCTTGGAAGCCCTACGAGGCAGTTTTACTCCGTCCTTTAGGGTCACTATGAGTAGGAATCAACTAGACGGCAATGGGTTTTTTGGGTTTTACTCCCACACAAGCACCTGTTTAGCAAGTCTTTTGTTGCGCTCTTACTAAGGTGCCAGCAACTATGCTATGTTCTGGGATGCTACTCCCAGAGCTCACCTTGCTTACAGTCAAATCGAAGAGATAGACATGTAATTAAGTAAACACTCTATATCTGGCCTGCCACCTGTTTTTATACAGCCCAGGAGCTGAGAATGGTTTTCATGCTTTTAAATGCTTGAAAGAAAAAAAAAATCAAAAGAAGAATATTTCATGACACATGAAAAGCATAGGAAATTCAGATTTAAGCATTCATAAATAAAGTTTTATTGGAGCACAGCCATGCTCATTCAATTATGTATTATCAGTGGCTGCTTACATGCCACAACACAGAGTTGAGTAATTGTGACAGAAACCTTATGGTCAGCAAAGCCTAAAATGTTTACTATCTGGCCCTTTACAGGAACAGTTGCTGACCGCTGCCCTCTATCATGGAGTCTTAGTTTCTTAGGGCTGCTATACCAGAAATACCACAAATAGGTGACTTTAACAAATAGAAGTTTATTTTCTCACAGTTAAGGAGGCTAAAAGTCCAAATTTAGGGCAATGACTATATGGGAAGTCTCTGTCTGCTCTGGGGGAAAATTCTAGTCTCAGATTCTTCTTGGTGTTTGTTGGAGATTTTCACATGGCACCTATCTTCCTCCATTCGTTCTTGCTTTCTTCTCTGCCTACTCTTTTATAAATCAAAAGTGATTGGTTTAAGACACACTAACTACACTGATACAGCCTAATTAACATACCAAATGGGATTATCTCCACAAGTACAGGGGTTAGTGTTATAACACATACTTTGGGGGACACAATTCAACCTAAACCAAAATCAAACCAACTGCCATTGAGTTGATTCTGACTCATAGTGACCCTATAGGGCAGAGTAGAACTGCCCCGTACAGTTTCCAAGGAGTGCCTGGTAAATTTGAACCACTGACCTTTTGGTTAGCGGCCGTAGCACTTAACCTCTACACCACCAGGATTTCCCAGTTCAATCTACAGCATTGTAAATGTTATGCTACAGATGTGCAGTGCAGGGTGCTATAGAAGCACATGGTGGGGGAGAGGGCACCTCACCCTGCCTGGGAACTTGTGGAAGATTCACTGAGGAACTACATCTTCAAGGACAAGTAGGAGTTTGCCAGATAGAAAAGGTGACATAGAATCAGGGCAGAGCAAGAGAAATTCTTGAAAAATAGGAAGACACTGGATGCTTCTTTAGACCAACCCTAGGAATAGTCCTATTCCTACTAACATCCAAAAATGCCATCACTATGCATTTATGCAGAAACACATTGGGTTTTCAATTGTGTTGAAGTCTCCAGAACATTGTCCTCAACGCCAGAACAGTTCTCTTCCCTCAGAAAAATCACATGGAACTTTTGATCCTCTGAGGTTTTCAAGTTTCTGATGAAATGAGATTTAGTGGCCTCGTTGTAATCGCGTCCCTTCTTGGTGTCCATGTCTGGCCTCATTAGCATGTGTCACAAAATTAACCTGTAATTGTGGCTGGTTCTTATTATAAGTGTTAAAACTGTACTTAGCTACGGTTTTTAGGAGCACTGAGATGTGCTCCATGGATAAAAAGGAGCAGAAAGAAAAGAATACAAATAAGAGAAGGACAGGGCTTAGCGGGTAGCACCAACATGGTCTGGTAACATGGGAACAGCTGGCAAAAGGGTGTCAGTGTTTTCTGATCCCTGGGTCAGAAAGTTGAGCAGTACTGACAATCAAGACACACCTGACACTTGAGACATGGACGAGAAGCAAATGGCAAATGCCTAAATGACTTCAGTGACACAGCATTGGCTTCACTGGAGGAGTTAAGGGCCCTACTCTTGTAAACTGAGAGGTGGCAATAAACTTGAAGTCACGTGACAGAAACTGGGAATGACAAAATCCAAATGTTAAATAAATACAAGAAAAAGGAAAAGAAAACCCAAGTATTAGTGTTATTAGTGTTACAGATTGAATCATGTCCCCCACAAAATATGTGTGGTAGATTTTAACCCCTATACTTGTAGATGTAATCCCATTTGGAAATAGGGTTTTCTTTATTATGTTAATGAGGCCATATCAATGTGGGTGGATCTTAAGCCAATCTATTTTGAGATATAAAAGAATGGTTTAGGCACAGAAGACAGCAAACACAATAGAAGAAAGATAGATGCTATGCCACATGAAAATCACCAAGAAATGGAGAAACAGAAGCTGAAGAGAGACAAGGACCCTCCGCTACAGCCAACAGAGAGACAGCTTCCTCTAGAAAGCTAGAGCCAACACCTCCTAAACTGCAAGAAAATTAATTTATGCTTGTTAAAGCTACCCACTTGTTCTATTTCTGTTACAGCAGCACTAAGAAACTAAGACAATCGGTTTACCTCCTCCTCTCTGTCTTGAAAGAGTCAGTTTGATGGTCAGTCAACAACCTAAAGCAGTTCTATCTCCATTCCTTCCTGCCTCCATACCAGGCACAACAGTTCTTCCCTAGCTCTGCCACAGCTCTGCCAGCCATCCCCAGTGCAGCCTGGAGCATTAATTTCATTCCTCCACCCAGCCATAATTCATCCAACATGTTCATTGAGCTCCTCTACGAGGCAAACACTATGCTACGCGCTAGTGATACTGCAGTGAACAAAACAGAGTCTGTCCCTGCTCTCATGGAGCTTTCTGCCTAGCAGGGAAGACAGACATGATGGTCAGTGCACTGAATGCTCTGGAATGATACGATCAGTGGGCCTAGGAGAGTCAAGGTTAGACGTTGGTCTACAGTGAGGTGGGAGTGGGTATGGACAACCCCCCTCTGTGGACAGTCCCTTCAATAGACCCCAAAGCAGCATGATTTGGGTCCCATGCTTACAGTCATGAGTGCAGCGTAGGGCCAAGGAGATGAATCCAAGTTACATGCAGCCCACGGTGACTCAGAATGTCCCACCTCCAACAACCAAGCCCTGTTCCTGAGTTGACCTCTTCATACCTGGCTGTCCCCTCACTTAAGATGGGTTCTCTCCTAGAAGTCAGTCCTTCTGCTATTAGGCTTCAGTGGTCATCTCCACCTGTTAAGCAGAGTTGCCCAGCTATGTCTGAACATCAGCAGGGGACACCACTAGTGTTCTTTTCTGGGAAGCTACACAGTCACTGAGAAAACACACTTCAATTTGTCCAGTCCCTGGTTCATTAGCTATGTCAGACATGCCTGAACTACACTTAGAAGTCAACCAGTACCCCAGCTATGGGCATATACAAATATAATTTACCTAGTGATCTTGGATGTAAAGAAATTATGTGGTTTTTTGGATTTCTGGGATCAAAATTGAATCCGCACTGCATATTTATCATCTCCAAACCATTATTCATACCATAAATCAAGCTCTAGCACTTAGGAGAAATGCTTTCAGGCCAAAGTACCACATTGTTATGTTTTTTACCCACAAAGAGTGAATTTTCTTAAACACAGAATGAAAGGCAGCAAACCACTGAACTAAATAGGGAAATGTGTTTAATGCAACAAGTCTTCTGCCACGCTGCCAAATTCCAATGAAGTCAAAAGGGAAATACATTTCCTTTGCCCTCAGTGAAACGAATGTGTATAAGTTTAGAAAAGCTGAGGGACCTACTTATAACCTCCCTCACAATAACAATCAAATAAACTGCCTGCTCTTTGTAAAGAATGACTACATATAAATCTCCTTCAATCAAAATGAGTAATATTGTTATTTTAATATTTGTATGTGTGCCGAAAGTATACAGAGCCTTATACAATAAATATAATTATACCAAACTAATAATAATGTCCCCACTTTAATGACTTTTGCAATCAAAAGTATAAATAAAACAAGATGAAAACTGCAATAATACCCAGAGCAGGAAACAGGAATTAGAAGTGGAATGCGTTGGCCAATATGTGGGCTGCCTTGAGTTTCAAGACTGTAAAAGGAAAGGCTGTTATAGAAAGCAGAACAAAGAAGAGTGTAAAAAACATAAAAGAGATAGCCATCAATTAGAAAGTGATGTGATCTCCCTTCTTCTTGTCTTCAACATCTGGGCTAAAGTTCACAGACGCTCTCTCATAAGGTGACCCAAAGGAAAGAGCCCAACAATGAGGGTTAGTTTCTGGTGGTGTTTGAGAGTATGGTCTCTGAGGTTAGCCTGAGTTTGAATCCTGGTTCTCACTGAGTGTGTGATTTGTATCTAGGTGCTTAATCACCTGTGTAAGCCTCAGTTTTCTCACCTGTAAGATGGAGGTAAAAACAGTGCAGTGCTTAGCCTCACAAGACTTCAGGGAGGATGAAATGAAATGATGAAAAAGCACTGTGCCTGACATATAAATAAAGTGCTCAGTAAACATTATCTACTTTTTTTTTTTTTTAATAAATAAGTTTGCCCTCATCTTGAAGAAAAATGGAAGCGGTAGAACGGTATAGTGAGGAAAGTTCTGGTTTAGTGAGCCAAAAGGCCTTGGTTTCGGTATCGGCAGTGGGCAAGTTATTTAGCCACTCTGGGCTCAGTTTCTTCACAGAAAATGAGAAGTTGCACTAAATGATCCTAAAGCTCCCTGATAGCCTGAAAATAATTCCATGGCTCTGAGTGGAAAACCAGTAAGTTCCTAGCAAAATCATATTTCTTGCCAAAACGCCAGGCACCATATGCGCTCTCTTGCTCTGTAATCTGGATTCAGTGTTGCCACAAATCAAATCATATCTCCCGAAACACAGCTGATGAATTTAGACTAGAATGTGGGAGTTCATCCTGCTCCCTGACAAGAGCTACAAAATGGGTCAATTGCTTTCTTCATATATTTCAACTTCAGTCTCAACGGGGGCTTTGTTTAAAGGCCACCTGACTTTGCAACCATTGCCTTATATCTCTGGAAAAACACCCTGAGTCCTGGAACGATGGATCTCTACTCAGCCTGAATTTTTTGTGACGTTTTCTCAAATCTGATACTACTAAGCCAAAAGTGCCATGCTCAATCTGAACTATAGAAACGAGGTTAGAACTGCATGAGCACTTACGGTCAAAGGAATCAGGGAAATGTATCTTTTTTTAAGAAAAAGTTTAACAATGGGTGATTTCTGAAGCCCAGGCTTGTGGTTCTGAGTGGCATGCATGCAATCTCAAAATATCTTTTCACTCATATTTCTCATAACCATCAAAGCATTACTCCTGCTCTTTTGATAAGACCTAGATATCGTTTCATTTCCTTAGTGTTTCACAAGTATTTTGAAATCCTGTAAAAAAGGGTGATATGAAATGGATGTATGAGCTTTACCTAAAATCCAATTGTGTTTAGCAATAATACTGTTTATTGAAATCCCCCTTATAAAAGATCATACATGATATATTTACCCAGCAATATACAGTAGCCACAATAAGTGACTGTGTGTCACCCCTTAAGTTACAGGTATCAATGTTGTCCTCATCTCCCTTTCCTCTAGCTATTCGAGTCCCTTTTGAGCATAGCTCCTTTCCATGTAATCCATATCCCTTTGGTTGAATATAATGCTTCCTCCAGGTATAAATTACATTTTCTAACAGTTAAACAGTACGCAAACCAAAAGAAGACCAATTCTGCATGTCTCCAATTGTGTTTATAATAATACATGTTGGTTTTTGTTCAGTTTCAGCTACTGAAGAGTGGTTCCAATTTTTGAGATATAATACAGAAAATTAAAAAACAGTTCTATCATACTGTTTTAATAATAATGACAGGCTGATTGGACAGCATGATATTGGTAAAAGAATGTAAGATTTAAGTCAGAGAATCTGGGCTTCAATCCTGGTTCCCACACTTACTAGTACGTGTCTGAGATGCAGCTCCCGCATTGTAAAATGAGAAACAGGATATTCACCTCATAGGACCGATACAAGGCTTAAATAAAGTAATTTACATTAATGATACAGTGTTAGGCAAATATTAGCTGTGATTATATAATCTAACCAATAACACCTAAATTCTTTGTGGAAAAAGATGGTGTGATGGTTAATTTTATGTGTCTACTTGTCTAGGCTATGGTTCCCAGTGGTTTGGCCAAAAAGCAGATTAGTTTCTGTTCCATAAAGTAATATAATCTACCAAACGGTTGAAAAGGGAATTTCCTTAGGGTGTGGTCTGCATCCAGACTATAAACAGACATTTTGGCAGAACTCTCCTCTCTCTCTCTCTACTCTGCACTCTTCCTGTCATCTGATCTATGGGTCTTGGGATACAAGCCTTCATGTCTCCAGCTTGCCTGCCACCTAATCTATGGATTCTGGACTTGCTTGCCCCCACCATCCTGTGAGCCAATCCCTTGAAGTAAATATAAATATGTATATCATATGTACATAGAGAGCCCTGGTGACGCAGTGGTCAACAGCTTGGCTGCTAACCAGAAGGTTGGCAGTTTGAATCCACCATCTGCTCCTTGAAAACCCTGTGGGCCAGTTCTACTCTATCCTACAGGGTCACTATGAGTTGGAATTGACTTGATAGCAATGGCTATATATATATATATAATATACACACACATACATATATGTCCACATACATATACTATTACATATTTGACTGCTTCTGTACCTCTAGAGAACCCTAAGACAGGAGGTATGATTAAATGGATAGGGATAGATAGATAGATACGATAGACAGTACTGATTATTAAAAATAATTTGGTATGTTTACTCTTTTATAATTTTAAACTAAACCTTAAAAGTCATGGGTTTCCTACACAGTGTTGGGTAATTTGTGGCCTTTGCCAGGTCATCCTGCCAGCCAAGAGGATGAATGGAGAATCCAGCCCTCACTCCATTCAAAAGCTGCACATCCTGGCACAGAACTATGTCTGCCTGGAGATAGGGACACCTTTTTCTAATTTGTACAAAGTCTTTTATAGACTAGCAGTAAGCCTGATCAGCATTATTGCACTAAATCTTCAAACAATTCTGAGAGGTATTATTGCCCCAATCTTACAAATTAGAAAACTGAGACCCAAAGAAGTTAAGTCAACCTAGGCCAACACAATGTCTAGTACACAGCAGAAATCTAAGGACAAAATAGTTCTCAAGTAGGAGTTGAGCTAGGCAAGACATGACGAAAGACTCAGCCACAGGGGTTAAACCTCATACTCCTCTTATTTCCAACAACTGATCCTGAATCCACAAAATGGAGAGGTCCATCAACAATCTAGAACACAAATCTATGACAAACAGACACAACCTCCACCACAAACAACGCAATAACATCCAATTCCTTCCATCAAAACAGTTTTAATATAAGTAGAAGAAATAATGATATAACTAAATAGACAAAAAACCAAACCTGTTGCCATGGAGTTGATCCCAAATCATAGTGGCCCTATAGGACAGAATAGAACTGCCCCACAGGGTATCCAAGGAGTGCCTGGTTGATTCGAACTGCCAACCTTTTGGTTAGCAGCCAAACTCTTAACCACTACACCACCAGGATTTCCAAAGAAACACAATGAAGCTTTAATAGGAACCATGATATAAAAGATCTACAAATGTGTTTGCCAATTTCTATCTCAAAACTGGTGGAGAATTCTGTAAAATGCTCTCAAAATGGCCTGGAGCCTCAGACCTGATAGACACTGGAGGCTAGGAGGCTGACCCTGGGGTATGAGTTTGGGAATACATCATTGTGAGTATGTCAGAGCAGATGGGCTGACATGGGTCACCAAGGGCAGAGCAGGCAGCTACAGTATCTACACCCCACAGGTAAGGATGAGCAGAAAAGACCCAAGCAATACAAGCCGAAAGTTGAGCAGGGCAGGTCAAAATCATAAACTAGAGAAATGGCTATCAATGGCCCATTGATGGATGCAAACGGTTAAGAACGACGAGAATACGAACAGTATGTGAGCAATAGGAAAAGCCTAAAAAAGTAGCACAAAGAAGTGTGCTGTATGGCCAGGCTCTTAATTTTATTCTGATTGCGGGGTGAACTAGTTTTATTTAAAGAACCAAGGTCAGAAGGGATAAAGGACCTAAGCCCTGGAGTTCGAGAAGACCTAACAGTGAATAAAATAGTTATATGGATGAATCTTCAGCTTGATGCTATAAAAGAGCTCAACAGCCCTGGAGGAGGATGCGGTCTTCAAAACTCAAAGTAAGTTGAGCTGGGAAGTAGAAAAATCGCAGGCACATGTACAAAAGGGAAAATCTAGGGCACAGTAAGATGTATTCATTCATTCATTTGTTCATTCAACAAAACTTCACTGGGTGAGGTAATAGAAGTAGAAACCGCTAACACTCACATCATACTTAGCCTTTGCCGGGCATTGTTCTAGGTACTGTTTAACTCATTTAACCCTCACTCCTCTATGAGGTAAGTACTCCTATTATTCCCATTTTATATGAGGAAACTGAGGCACAGAGAGGCTAAGTAGTTTGTTTGCCTGAGCTCATTCACCTAGTGAGTGCCATAAGCAGGATTTGACCCCAGGCAGCCTGCATTCACACCATTTACTACAATAATAACAACTTGCTACATTCTGGCTCTCTAACAGCTTCCACAGATTTATTAAAGCCCAATTCCTTTTCTTCAAAGAATGTGCCATCTCATGAAAATTCTGGAAAAGCAGTAAGTAGGAACATGGAGGAGGGAGTCCCAGAAAAGTGTAAGTCAATCACAATTTTCCCTGCAGACCCAGATTTTTCTTGCCCTCAGTTGGGTGCCATCCACAGGGAGCTTACCAATTATGTGAACTTGACAGTGGCATTAATCAGGAGGAAAAATAATCGGACCTCCCAAACACTCCTCCACCTTTCTAATAATAGATTTGAGTTATGCATATATGGGTTGAGTACTTAGCAGGTATCTGGAATTTATTTCTGGTTTGCCTAAAATTCTTGATTAAAAAAAGCCCAGGAAGTCCTATCTCTTGTCATTAAATAAATGTAAACCCCTACTAGAAAACTGTTAAAATTCTGTTTAAAATGTTCTCTGTGAAAGTTAAATGACCTTTAAGAAGAAACTCTGAAAGCGTGTCTGTATTAAAGATAATTTATGAATGGAACACATTGCAAGAGTGCTGTTAAAAAGAGTTAACACGTGTGTTCCTGAAAATGTGCCAGTAAGTTCAGTGACATTCAGACGACTCTGTTCAAGAGCCTCATATTATTGGTTCACTAATAGGTGCTGTGGCTTTGCCTTTGACCTGTACTGAGAGACATTCTAAGAAACAGTCCGTGAACCCCATTGTATTTGGCACATACTATTTTTTATTGGCTACAGTTTTTAAGTTCTCTTTAAATAAACTGTTCTAGTTATTTATTGCTGCATAGTAAATCACTCTAAAACATACAGGATTAAAGCAGCAAACAAAACTTTTTTTTGCTCGTAGTTTTACAAGTTGGACATGCTCAGCAGGGAGAGCTCATCTCTGCTGGTTGGGTATCTTCTATCCCTACGATGTGGTCTCTCCAGTATGGCAGCTTCAAACTGGGCAGAATTTTTACATGTCAGCTCAGTACTTCCAAGACATGTGTTCAAGAGAGACAGAGTCAGGCAGAAGCTATATTGCCTTTCATGAGGTGACCGCAGAAGTCATGCAGCCTTACTTCCGCCATATTGTATTCGTCAAGACAGCCAGTCTCAAGGTCAGCCCAGGTTTAAAGTCAGGGGAAAATAGGCTTCACCTCTTGTGTGAGAGTAGCAAGGTTCTGGAAAATCACGTGGGATGGAAAATATTGCCCTTGCCTTTTTTTTGATGCAGCCTACCATATGACCCCATAGGCAGGATTTCTCTCAGATCCTATACCAGGAATTAATGTGCTACCATCAAGAAAAGGTTGGCTTAGCTCATGAAGCTGTAGATCTTGTTTCCCTCTTTTCTACTGGTTCCAAATAGCTCAAAGTCAAGTGTGCTGCTTTCCTCTAAACAGACTTCTTGGCAAATTTCATATGCGATAACTTATTCTTTCATTTTATTTTCCTATTATTATTTTCCCTTTGATCCAATTTTTCTCACTTTTAAAACACTTCGTTGTTGCATATGTATCTTGTTAAGCTGCCTTAAGAAAGACATGAATTTTAAAATACTCGAAGAAACCAGAGAATCCACACAATAGGAAATACATCTAGTCAAAAAAGATACCGAGAGAGTTTAATCCTCGCCAGTAACTAAAGAAATGCATATTAAAACAAGACACCCATTTTTCACTTATGCTTTAATGTGGTGCTTAGTCCCTCACAAGTGCTTAATCCTTCACCAGTACTGTGAATTGTTAAAATGATTTTCTTTCCATCAGTCAGGGTCGGGGGTTGGGGAAAGGACAATGAGATCAATACTCCTGTATGTGTCTGGGAGAACTGTAAGCTTGCACGGTTTGCTTTCACAAAATAATTTGGGGATACTTATTAAGAGAAAATAATCAAAATTCTTGGAAATTTGCATTAGACATTAAGACATAATCATCTTCTATGGGATAGAAAATGGTACTGGTGAAGAGTGAGCTTCTTGGATCAAGTAGACACATGAGACTATGTGGGCAGCTCCTGTCTGGTGGGGAGATGAGAGGGCAGAGGGGATCAGAAGCTGGCCGAATGGACACAAAAATAGAGAGTGGAGGAAGGAGTGTGCTGTCACATTAGAGGGAGAGCAACTAGGTGTATATAGTAAGCTGTATATGAATTTTTGTATGACAGACTGACTTGATTTGTAAACTTTCACTTAAAGCACAATAAAAAAAAAACTTTTTTAAAAAGACATGGTCATCTTGACTTATTTTACATCAATGAAAATTTAGGAAAAATCATTATATACAACAAATCAATGCTAACTAAATTATGGTATGTACCCTTGATATTGAATATTGTCTGATACTGTGCTGGAAGATGAACCCCTTAGGTTGGAAGGTACTCGGAATACACAGCAGCCACAACAGTGGACTCAAGCACACCAACAATTATGAATATGATGCAAGATCAGGTAAAATTTCCTTCTGTAGTACTTTGAGTCGCCATGAGTTGAGGAAGACTCAACAGCAATTAACAACAACAACCGTTAATATCATGCTTCCTTTCAAAATGAGTATTCCGGAGACATCAAATCCTGCCTCCAGCCCACCTTCCCTGGCCCTTTATTCTCCTTACCCCACACTTGGCCTTTACTATAGCATCTGTCTCACCATGTTGTGATTCACTTGTTTGTTTCCCCTACTAGAGCTCTGTCAGGATAAGTATTTTGTCCTCCAAATCTGATCTCAACTCCTCAACACCAATGCCAAACCCACTGCCGTCGAGTTGATTCCGACTCACAGCGACGCTATAGGGCAGAGTAGATCTGCCCTGTAGAGTTTCCAAGGAGCGCCTGGTGGATTCGAACTGCCGACCTTTTGGTTAACAGCCGTAGCACTTAACCGCTATGCCACCAGGGTTTCCACACTTAATATGAGCTTGATAAATATTGAATGAGTGAAAGGTAGATTAGCTAGAAATGGGACAGTCGAGAATTAAAAAAAAATTACCTCCTAATAAATTTCATTCAGATGTTTATCTGCCAATTGTGGGACCTTATCAAGGACATGAACCTCGACTATAATTTGGAGACTACAAAATGAGAATCTTAGGAATGGAAGGAAACTCTTAGGAGGAGTGTGGATATACCTAGCACTTAAGGGCACTAAGATAGGTTGAGTTGTTTGAGTATTTTTTTTAAATATAGAGAGTGTAAGGTTCTTGAAAGACATGGAGTCTTTTAGGAGAGCCATGTGGATCTTTTCTACACAGAAACATTCACACATACATATTATTCTTTCCCTTCTATTCCAATGCATGTGCATACCAATATACACACCTGTATCCTAAGATAATTTATTTTTTAATTAAAAAAAATTAAGTTTTTTTATTCTAAGATAATAAAAAAAAAGATAATAGTACCTAATATTATAGAATACTAAAATTCAGAGCTATTTAAAGATTTGATAGCCATAATATATTCAGATTACTCTTAAGCCTTGAAGAAACAGATTGATTTTTAGTAATATGCGTTTTAAAATTTCAAGTTGTATTTTATCTAGATTTTTCCACCTTTAATTTTATACCCTATCCTCCTGAAAATTGACTCAAAGCTTTGTTCAATGTCACTTCTTCAGTGAGCCTTCCCTGGTCCCAGTCCTCTTCCAGAGTACATCCATCACTCTCTCTCCCCTCCTACCGCATTATTTATTCTTTGTGTCATTGATTGCCACCTGACAAGCCATGTGTTTATTTTTTCCTTCACTTATTTTCTGACCCTCATTTTAAAAAGTTCAGTCCTTGAGGTCAAAAACATTTATTCACCAAGTGCCTAGGACAACACATAGAATATAGTAGCAATTGAATAAAATATTTGTGGAAAGAATGAAAAAGTACATACAACAGTAAAGTTAAAAAGTCAGTGACTTAACTGTACATAGGAAATTAAATATACACTATGAAAATGTGTGTGTGTGTGTGTGTGTGTGTGTGAAGGTTCCTGGGTGGCACAAATGGTTTATGCTCATCTACTAACCTAAACGTTGGCAATTCGAACCCACCCACCCACACAGCAAAGGAAAGCCCGACAACCTGCTTTCATAGCCATCACAGCCAAAAAAACACTATGAAGCACTCCTACCCTGTAACACATGGGGTGGTCATGAGTTGGAAGGGACTCGACGGCAAAGGGTTTTTTCGGTATGTGTGTTACAAATAAATGCACCAAAAGCTATCAGTAACTTGGGAATTGTGACACTGGTGGGAATATGGCTGTTTTTTTCTCTATTCCAAGTGTTCTGATGGAGTTGCATCACTTTTGTTGGTGGCCTGTGCTGCTAGGTTGCGTGCGGCCAGGGTGGGCACACTGCCTGCCAGGAACTCTTCTATTGGCACTTTGGTGCATTCACCTTGCTCTGGGATCTTTTTCTCAATTTTGCAGCCTCAGGTATTTGATTTTGCCCCAATCTGAGAGTAAATCATCCTCCAGAGATTCACTTGCATTAAGCTTATTCATAAAAGACTAGATATAAAACCAAATGCAAAAATGTCTTTAAAATAATAAATTTAACTCCCGAGGGGAAGGAATACTTATGGGGAGCTCAGTTATAACTTGACTTAGTGATCGTAAAATCAGATCAAGAGCATTTGCTTTAAGATTCTGATGACTAACAGGATTGATTGTGCTACTAGAGCCTAACGGATGCATCCCTCCCCCGCCCCACAAAAAAAAAAAAAAAAAAAAAAACCTCTTCCTGACCCCAGATGAAGCCAGTGGACCCGGAGAATACTTCCTGGGCAGTGCTGGGACATACTGGCAAGTCTGCCTCTGTGACCTTGCTAACGTCCTATTGCTGGCCATCTATTTCCTTTTCTTTGACATATTAATTCAGCTCAATTTGTAATAGTTTTAGACCTGTTAATATAGCTAGTTTTTATTTTACTTCCTGCTTCTGGACCTGAGCAACATTTTATATTTAAATGATATTTTGCATATTTCTAAAGTCATCATTATGTTTTGATTTTATAGAAAATTCTCAGAGGCATGAAAGTACGTTGTTTTCCCTGTTGTCTGCTTTAGAATTATACAAATATTTTCTAAAATCAGGAAAGTAAATAATCTATACTAAGAAATGTTACTTTTTAGATCATATTTTTTAAAAAGTAAGTGTTCTGGAGCTGTAAGGTACCTTCACCCCATATTAAGTATGTCTGAACTGTCAAAATGACTGGTGGCACAGGCACGCCAGGCTTGTATTTCAGTGACAATGAACGTGCATCGTAGGAAAGAACTCATCCTAAGGAAAGGATCAGTGGCCCAAGCACGCAAGGGAGAAGTGAACAAGAGTGCAACATGTGACTGTCACTCAGGCTCTCCTCCAGCCCACACCTATTAAATCAATAAGAGTCAAAATACTTCTCTCTCTGGACCTCCATGGACCTTTAGACAGTAAGACATCAACAAAATTGGTGCTGGTGGTGGTTTGGTGATTGAAGCAGCAATTTTGTACACACTGTCACATGGGTGGTAACACCTTCAATGTCCTGAGATCGAGGACGCAGAAATCAGTGCCCTCATTGCCAGTCATCAGGTAGCTTGACCACAAACATTGGCAGCTGTGGTACCTTTGGTGAGCATTGGTGATGTAGCTACATTTTGGCATCTGCAGTAACTGGGGTCACTAATATAGCCAGCCAGTAGAAATGGCATTTTGAAGCTGACATGACATAGACATTCTTAGAGATTTTAGACTATTTTACTAAGTGTACATTTATTTTATTAAGTTAGAGAGGGTTAAACTTTCAGCAGACCAGGTGAGAACAGATATATAGAAATATTATTTTGTGACTATTATTATACTATCCCATGCTAAGGTCAGTTTGTCAGTTTATTGTACTGCGGTGGCTTGTGTGTTGCTGTGAGGTTAGAAGCTGTGCCACCAGTATTTCAAATACCAGCAGGGTCACCCATGGTGGACAGGTTTCAGAAGAGCTGCCAGACTAAGACAGATAAGGAAGAAGGACCTGGCAGTCAACTTCTGAAAAAATTGGCCAGTGAAAACCTTAAGAATGGCAGTGGAACATTGTCTGGTATAGTGCCAGAAGATGAGTCCCTCTGGTTGGAAGGCACTGAAATATGACTGGGGAAGAGCTAGCTCCTCAAAGTAGGGTCAACCATAATGATGTGGTTGGAGCAAATCTTTCAGGACTTTCATTTGCTGATATGGCATGATTCCAAATGAGAGGAAACAACTGCAAACATCCATTAATAATTGGAACGTGGATTGTACAAAGTATGAATCTGGGAAAATTGGAAGTTGTCAAAAATGAAATGGGATGCATAAAGATCAATATCCTAAGGCATTAGTGAGCTGAAATGAGTTAGAATCAGCCATTTTGAATCAGACAATGATATGGTCTACTATGCCAGGGATAACAAATTTAAGACGAATGACATCCCATTCATCATCAAAAAGAACATTTCAAGATCTATCCTGAAGTACAACTCTTTCAATGATAGGATACTATCAATACGCCTACAAGGAAGACCAGTTAATAGGAGTATTATTCAAATTTGTGCACCAACCACTAAGGCCAAAGAAGAAGAAATTGATTTTTACCAACTTCTGCAGTCTGAAATTGATCAAATATGCAATTAGTATGCCTTGGTAATTACTGGTCACTGGAATGCGAAAGTTGGAAACAAAGAAGAAGGATCAGTAGTTAGAAAATATGGCCTTGGTGATAGAAACAATGAAGGAGATCCCATGATAAAATTTTGCAAGACTAACGACTTCTTCATTGCAAATACCTTTTTTCAACAACATGAAAGGCAACTGTACACGTGGACCTCACCAGATGCAATACAAAAGAATCAAATCAACTACATCTGTGGAAAGAGCCGATGAAAAAGCTCAATATCATCAATCAGAACAAGGCCAGCGGCCAACTTCAGAATAGTCCACTGATTGCTCATATGCAAGTTCAAGTTGAAGCTGAAGACAATTAAAACAAATCCACAAGAGCCAAAATATGACCTTGAGAATATCCCACCTAAATTTATAGACCAACTCAAGAATAGATTTGATGCATTGAACATTAATGACCAAAGACCAGAGGAGTTGTGGAATGACATCAAGGACATGAAGAATGCAAAAGCTCATTAAAAAGATGGGAAAGAAGGCAAGACCAAAACGGATTTCAGAAGAGACTCTGAAACTTGCTCTTGAACGTTGAGTACTTAAAGCAAATGGAAGAAATGATCAAGCAAAAGAGATGAACAGAAGATTTCAAAGGACGGCTCGAGAAGACAAAGTAAAGTATTATAATGACATGTGCAAAGAGCTGGAGATGGAAAACCAAAAGGGAAGAACACACTCAGCATTTCTGAAGCTGAAAGAACTGAAGAAAAAATTCAAGCCTCAAGTTGCAATAGTGAAGGATTCTACAGGGAAAATATTAAATGATGCAGGAAGCATCAAACAAGAATGGAAGGAATACACAGAGTCACTATACCAAAAAGCATTGGTCGATATTCAATCATTTCAAGAGGAAACTTATGATCAGGAACTGATGGTACTGAAGGAAGAAGTCCAAGCTGTGCTGAAGGCACTGGCAATAAGCAAGCCTCCAGAAATTAACAGAATATCAATTGAGATGTTTCAACAAATGAATGCAGCACTGGGGGTGCTCATTCATCTATGCCAAAAATTTGACCATAAAAGATCTATATCCGTGCCCATTCCAAAGAAAGGTGATCCAACAGAATGCAGAAATTATTAAACAATATCATTAATATAACACACAAGTAAAATTTTGCTGAAGATAATTCAAAAGTGGTTGCAGCAATACATTGACAGGGAGCTGCCAGAAATTCAAGCCAGATTCAGAAGAATACGTAGAACAAGGGATGTCGTTGCTGTTGTCAGATGGATCCTGGCTGAAAGTAGAGAATACCAGAAAGATATTTACCTGTGTTTTATTGACTATGCAAAAACATTCAACTGTGTGAAACATAACAAATTATGGATAACATTGCAAAGAATGAGAACACTTAATTGTGCTCATGAGGAACCCGTTCATAGATAAGAGGTAATCGTTCTAACAGAACAAGGGATGCTGCATGATTTAAAATGAGAATAGGTGTGCAACAGGGTTGTATCCTTTCACCATACTTATTCAATCTATATACTGAGCAAATAATATGATAAACTGGACTATATATATGAAGAAGAACGGGTCATCAGGATTGGAGGAAGACTCATTAATAACTTGCTATAAGGAGATGACACATTCTTGCTTGCTGAAAGGGAAGAGGACTTGAAGCCCTTACTGACGAAGACCAAAGACTACAGCCCTCAGTATGTATTGCACCTCAACATAAAGAAAGCAAAAATCTTCACAACTGGACCAGTAAGCAATGTTATGAATTGAATTGTGTCCCCAAAAAACATGTGTATCAGTTTGGCTAGGCCATGATTCCCAGTATTGTGTGATTATCCACCATTTTGTCATCTGATGTGATTTTCCTGTGTGTTGTAACTTCTATATGAAGTTGATGAGATGGAGTTAGTGGCAGTTATGTTAATGAGGCGGGACTCAATCTAAAGGATTAGATTTTGTCTAAAGCCAATCTCTTTTGAGATATAAAAGCAGAGGAGATGGAAGGACCTCGTACCACCAAGTTAAAAGAGGAGGCGCATGTGTGCTTTGGACCTGGGCTTCCTGCATTGAGAAGCTCCTTGACCCAGGAAAACTGACAACGAGGGCCTTCCTCCAGAGCCAACAGAGAGAGAAAGCTGATGCCCTGAATTTGGACTTACAGCTCACTAGACTGTGAGAAAATAAATTTCTCTTTGTTAAAACCATCCACTTGTGGTATTTCTGTTACAGCAGCACTAGATGACTAAGACAAGCAACATAATGATAAATGGAGAAAATGCTGAAATTGTCAAGGATTTCACTTTAGTTGCAGTCACAATCAACTCCCATGGAAACAGCAGTCAAGAAATCAAACAATGCATTGCATTGGGCAAATCTGCTGCTAAAGACCTCTTTAAAGTGTTGAAAGTAAGGAAGTCACTTTGAGGACTAAGGTGCACCTGACCCATGCCATGGTACTTTCAATTGTCTAATATGCACACGAAAGCTGGGAAATCAATAAGGAAGACCAAAGAACAATTCACACCTTGGAGTTATGGTGTTGGAGAAGAATACTGAATATACTACGAACTGCCAGAAGAGCAAAAAAATCTGTCTTGGAAGAAGTACAGCCAGAATGCTCCTTAGAAGCAAGGATGTTGTGATTTCGTCTCACATACTTCGGACATGTTATCAGGAGGGGCCAGTCCCTGGAGAAGGACATCATGTTTGGTAGAATAGAGGGTCATAAAAAAAGGAAGACCTTCAATGAGATGGATTGCAACAATGGGCTCTATCACAACAAAAATTCTGAGGATGGCACAGGACTGGGCAGTGTTTCATTCTGTTGTACATAGATAGGGTCGCTATGATTTGCAACCAACTCAAGGGCATCTAACAACAACATACTAAGGTAGCTGTGTCCTGGGAAACATAGCTTACTCACCTAAACCTAAAGCTTCAGTTGAACAGAATCATTCCCTTTAATGGAAAGTGATTTGTTCTGAGATGACAGCAGACCAAGTAATCACTACTGTGTCTATAAAAATCAGGCTATATCTAGCTAAAAAGAATAGTTACTTCTAAATTTGAAAAATCATCTTAAAAATAGAGAAGAATACAAAAAATATTATCCTGAACACCCACTCCCACACCCAAAATGCACTAGCATTGATATTTTGGCATACATGCTTCAGATCTTCTCTCAAGAAATAATGCATTGTAGTCAAAGAATCTCCTACGTTTCCTTCTCCACTCCTATCCCCATTCCTTACCCTTCCTCCCAAGAGAAAATCATGGATACCAAAGGAAAATTTTTAAGTAACAGTTGGGATGTTTTATCTTCTTAAAAATATCATAACCTGTAAAGAAACTGCTTCCTTTTGAATGAAAGGAAAAAGCCGTCAAGGACAGTCGTATAGAAAAGTATCACATAGTTGTAAATCTCACTCTTCCTTTTCGGTTGAGGGTGAGAAAAAAAAAAGCTGGGAGCTGGGAACCAGAGATAAGATAGCGTTTCCTCCTCCCAGCAATTCTTCCTTTAGAAATGGAGAGAGGAGGAGACTAGGAGAGACCCGCAGTTGATCTGTGAGCAGTGAGTAGCTACAGGCAGCACGAAGCCAGCCAAGCCTAAAGGATAAAGCAAATCCCTGGGCATGAATTTTGATTCCAAGCTAAGAAATGTAAGGTAAGCTACAAAAAACAAAAAACAAAAAATCTCATTAAGGCCTAGACATATTAGGTTGCAATAAAAATATATTCCTTTAAAGTCAGTGAAAAGGCTACGCATTTTTTCTGTAGTTTTTCCATAGCTTGCTTCAAGAGAGAATGTAAAGCTTCATGTAAGTACAGTAGTTATTTAAAGATATTTAAATAAGGTTCTCAATTGTAAAACAAAAATATTACACAAATTCAGAATTGTACATCAGGGGTCAGACTTGTAATTAAGCAAGGAAATTAAAACTACTCATCTGTCTCTGCTCCTTCATGAAATCCAATTAATATTCATAGTAAAAAATCAGTTGCCATCCCGTTGGTTCCAACTCACAGCAACCCCGTGTGTGTCAGAGTGGAGCTGTGCTCTATAGCGTTTTCAATGGCTGATTTTTTTTTAGAAGTAGATCGCCAGGCCTTTCTTTTGAGATGCCTCTGGATGGACTCAAACCCCAAAGTTTTTTTCTGCTTCGGCTGCTGCCATGGCACATGTGAAAAAGCTTGTGGCAAAGAGGGGCAAAAAGGAGAAGCAGGTTCTGAAGTTCTCCCTTGACTGCTCCCACCCTGTAGAAAACGGAATCATGGATGCTGCCAATTTTGAGCAGTTTCTTCAAGAAAGAATCGAAGTTAACGGGAAAGCTGGTGATCTCGGTGGAGGGATTGTAACTATTGAACGAAGCAAGAGCAAAATTACTGTAACCTCCAAGGTGCCTTTTTCCAAAAGGTATTTGAAATATCTCACCAAAAAATGTTTGAAAAAGAATAATCTATGTGATTGGTTGTGTGTAGTTGCTAACAGCAAAGAAAGTTAAGAATTACTTACTTCCGGATTAAGCAGGGCAAGAAGAGGAAGAAGATGAGGCTTAAAACTCATGTATCTGGAATATTTTGTATTAGTCCTTGAATAAAACTTGGGAACCAAAAAAAAAAAAACCCTGAACTTTTTGGTTAGCAGCTGAGTGCATTAACAGTTTGCACCACAATATTAATAGTAATGAAATAAAAAATACATTAACTCATGGATTTTCAGTAGGGCTTGGCAACTGACCGTAGCTTGGGGACAGACTGGAAATCTCCCAGAAAGCAACCACAGGAAACAAGAGCAAAGATAACATCAGAAGAGTGGACAAAATTCTAGAAGGTGGGAAAGAGGTAGACTTGTAACTGAGTTAATCAAAGAAAGAAGGCTGCAAACTGTCTGTAGTAGTAGGGGTGAGGAATAAGACAAAAGGAATTCACCTCTTCACACCCCAGAATCCCAGAAAGGCTCAAGATTTTGAGGTGCTGGGAGACAAGGAGCTTTGATAAATAACACCTCTTTTTTCGCCAATTGAGTGTATAACCAGTCAAGCCATAGATGCAGGAGCCAGATAGCAGGAGATCAAAATGTCATCTTTCACGTGCAATCCTGATTGAAGACTGGACCAGGGAAAATTTTGTGGGAAAACTGATGAAATTCAAATAAGGCATATGGATGAGTTAATTGTGCTGTATTGTTAAACCCCTGCCTTCTCTAATTGTGCTCTGGTTATCTAAGAGGTTGACATTAAGGGGAAGCTCTCTGAAGGGTATCCTCCAACTTGCTGTACTATTTTTGCAACTTTTCCATTAGTCTAAAGTTATTTCCAAATAAAAAAGCTTTTTAAAAGTTGTGTCTCCTTTGTTACGAATAAAGCTGATATTAGGAAACAAAGCTTATTCCACCTAATTATATAAATTTGCCTACTTGACCTCTGAATTAGACAGATTTACCTAATCATTAATGCAAGCAGTGATGGGTAACCCAAGTCTCACCACAGGACACAGCCCGCTGGCTCTAAGTTGACCATGGCCCAAACCGGCAATAAACACATGCTTACAGGTAGACAAATGTTAAGTTTATGATTCTAAGATCACTTAAGAGAAGGGTGGAAGTCTCTGGGTGATGCAAACGGTTAACACACTCAACTGTTCACCAAAATATTATAAGTTCAAGTCCACCTAGAGGCACTTTGGAAGAAAGGCCTGGTGATCTACATCTGAGAAATCACCCATTGAAGCCATATGGAGCACATCTGGCACCTCCATGAGTTGACGTCAACTCAATGGCAACTGGGTAAAAGCAAGGTAGAGGAAAATGCTGAGCTGTGCCTACCAAGTTCTCTCATACTTACCAACTAAGTCAGTCACTCCTTGTCCTTGGGGAGGGGTAAAGGAGAGAGATGGAAGAATGCAGGAGTATAATTCTAACGTAGTATTCTCATACTTTTTGGTCTTAGGACCCCTTTACATTATTACAACTTATCGAAGACTCTGTAGAGCTTTCATTCATGTTGATTATATCTATCAATATTTACCCAGTAAAATTCATACTGATACTTTTAGTATTTATTTATTTAAATAATATTAACAAACCCAGTAGATGTTAACATAAATATTTTATGAAAATAATTATATTTTAAAAAAAATACTGAGAAGATTGCAGTGTTCATTTTTGCAAATCTCTAATATCTGACTTCATAGAACTACTTTTGCAGTCAGCCTGTTATATCACGCATCATGTTGCCTCTGGAAAATTCCTCTGTATATTCACAAGATAATGAGAGTGAAAAAGGTAAATAATATCTTAGTATTATTATGAAAAAAATCTTTCTTGGAAGGTGTACAGCCAGAATGCTCCTTAGAAAGGAGGATGGCAAGAATTCATCGTAAGTACTTTGGACGCATCATCAGGAGGGACCACTCCCTGGAGAAGGAAGTCATGCTTGGTTAATAGAGAGTCAGCTGAAAAGAGGAAGACCCTCAACAAGACGGTCTGACACAGTGGCTACAACAATGTGCTCAAATATAGCAAGGATTGTGAGGGTGGCACAGGATCAGGAAGTGTTTTGGTGTTTTGTTCTGTTGTACATAGAGTAGCTATGAGTTGGAACCGGTTTGACGGCACCTAACAACAACATTAGTATGAAAATGTTTTTTTATCTTGCCGACTCACAGGGATCCTGGACTACAGTTTGAGAATCCCTGATCTAATGGAAGGAGCCCTAGTGGTAGAGTGGTTAAAGTGCTTGGCTGTTAACCAAAAGGTCAAGTGTTTGAACCCACCAGCCACTCCACAGGAGAAAGATGTGGCAGTCTGCTTCCATGAAGATTACAGTCTCGAAAATTCTATAGGAAAGTTATACTATATCCTACAGGGTCAATATGAGTTGCAATGGACTTGACGGCAGTGGGTTCGGTTTGGTTTGGGATCTAATGAATGTCCCTCTACTTGTAGTCATACAATCACACATGTCCCCCAAACAGGAGACAGGAACAGCCATAAAGGCTATTGGAAGGGTGAGCCTAAAAAAAGAAGCATTGGTTGAAAGCCTCCTTAAGAAACCATCAAAGCCCCCTCCTACCAGGGCCCTTCTCTTAGCTGGCACAGTCAGGTAACTGTCTCTCTCCGTGCCCACAGCTAACTGAGAGGCTAAACCCAGACCAGCACCAGGCTTGGGGACATCAGACAATGCTGAGGAAACTATACTAAAACAGAAAAACTGAGCACAACTATGCATAAGGTGCGATGAGATCCCCCAGCTCCGTTGTTCTGCTCAGCTCCTAGAATCCTGGCAGCCTGGTTTGTTATCAACACCCCAACACACATGCTCCATATGCTGATGATTGAGTAATTTTTCTTGGAGGACACTGAACAATCCAAGAAAAAAGACCTATAAATACTGAGAGTTGAGATATCCATCAATGAAACAGCTACAACCAATTAACTTAACGTAAAACCCACTCCTTGACAAGTCCTGCCTCTGCACACACATTCCCAATCAACTTTTTATGCTTCACTCTTAAACGCTAGTAGGTAGCCCGTGATTACCAAGCCAGACATTCCCAGAAATCATCCGATGTGGAGAAGAAAAAAAGACAAAAGCAAAACAAAAGGACAGAGGATTTAAAAAAAAAAAAAAAAGGGGGAACATTTATAAAACAACAAAGGGACACTTGGAAGCTAAAAATATAAAATCAGAAATTTAAAAATCAATAGAAGTTTCAGAAGATAAAGCTGAGAAAATCTTTTGGAAAGTAAATCAAAGAAAAATTGATAGAAAAGTGCTAGGGAAGCCAGAGAATCGATAGCAGTTAAACATGCAACATGTATGATTCCAGAAAAGGTACCTGACAAAATTACCAGAGAAATAAAAATGAAAAGTTTGCAGAATTGAAGAGCTCAAGGTTCCAGATTGAAGGAAACTATCAGGTACCTAAGAATATATACATATACATAAATTTTAAAAAAGCCCATATGTAAGGTATAAAACTCAAGAATACAAGGGATAAAGGAAGATCCTAAAAGTTTCAAAAACACTAAAACAAGGAGCACACAATAATGGTGATTCAGAATGGCATCAGATTGACAATAACTCTGGAAACTATATGACAATGAAGGAGTGCCTTCAAACTTCTGAGGAAAAATAATATTCACCTAGAATTCTAAACCCAAACTATCAATCAAGGATGAGCATAGACTGAAAACATGTTCACAAATTCAAGGTCTGAGAAAGGTTACTTCATAAGTGCCCTTTTTCAGAATGCTACCAGAAAATATAATTCACCAAGAAGGAATCAACCAAGGAAGAGAAGACATGGAAGACAGGATAGAAGGTGTGGTAGTCAACCTCAAACCTGGGCTCCTATGAGCCATCCTGGTATTCAAGCTCTTGTACAATCTCCTCCCGCATTGTATCAGAATTGGTCTGTGTGACCAATAGAATATGACAAAAGTATTAGTTGATAACTTCTGAAATTTGGTGATAAGAGACATCGAGGCTTCTATCTTCATACTTGCTCTCTTTATCTCTCTCAAGTCACTCACTTTGGGGGGAAAGCCAGTTGTCATGATGTGAGCAGCTCTATAGAGAGGTTCATTTGGTGAAGAATTGAAGTCTGCTGACAATATCTACATGAGTGAGCTTAGAAACAGATTCTCAAACCTCAGTCAATCTTCAGACAGCTGCAACTTTTTGAGAAACCCTGAACCAGAGCCATCCAGCAAAGCCGTTTCTGAATTCACAGAAGCTGTGAGAAAATGCATGTTTGTTGTTTTTAGCCACTAGTTTGGGGATAGTTTGTTATGAAGCTATAATCAACTAATACAGAGAGGATCCAACACAGGAGAGAAGCGAAAGAAATTCCCAAGATAAGAAAACCCCAGGGCAACAACTATGCAGCAATCTTATAGAGAAAACAGTCCAGATATAAGAAGGAAGCCAGAGGGCTCTAGGAGGGATGTCTCAAAAAAAGAAAAAAGTAGAACTGATAGATTATCTGTTACATTCACAAATACTTCAATTTCAGGCTGAAGTGGTCATTGTCATTGTTGTTGTTAGGTGCCATCGAGTCGGCTCTGACTCATAACATCCCAATGCACAACAGATGAAACTCTGCCCTATCCTGAGCTTTCCTTGCAATCGTTATGCTTGAGCTCATTGTTGCAGCCACTGTGTCAACCCACCTCATTAAGGGTGTTCCTCTTTTCTGCTGACCCTGTACTTTGCCAAGCATGATATCCTTCTCCAGGGACTGATCCCTCCTGACAACATGTCCAAAGAATGTAAGACGCAGTCTTGCCATCTTTGCTTCTAAGGAGCATTCTGGTTGTACTTCATAGGTACAGAAAAAGAAAAAAAGATGGAACATTTATTAACTCCAGAAAAAAAAAAGGTTGTTCAAGAAAGGAAATGTAACTAAAGTTCATATACAACCCAACTGTGAACATATTTTTATATAATTATTCATAATAGTAAACACTGACCCTGACTTATCCCAAAGTTGTAATAATTCTACTGAGAGAATGGGGAAATCCAAGTAAGCGGGGAAGGGTAGGGTTGTAGGGAGCTACAGTTTAAGATAGTAGGAAATCAATAGATAATGTCTAAAATGTAAAGATCAAAGAAAAATGGCAAGATAAGTTTGTTGAGAAATTCAAAGGTTAATACCAGGATAACAGCTAAAAGTATTGAAAATAATTGACTCTGAAAAACCCGCTGCCGTTGACTCTGAGGAGAAGAAATTGAGGGTGGAGAGCAATGGGGCCCTAGACTGTTCCTCCACTATAAGCCTTATGGTTATCTTTATCATCATTTTTTTTTAATTTTTATGAGAATAGTTTTAATTTAGTGGTATTTAACTATCATATCAATATCAATAGACAATGTGTACAATTAATAAACCACAAAAGAGAAAATTTCTTTAGATATGTGTCAGAAGCCACCAGAAAAAGATACTAAAAATAGAAATAATCAAATGCAGCTTCCTCTGGGAATGGCGTTCCAATATTCATTGTTTCATTACACACCACCTCAAAACCCAGTGGCTGAAAACAAAAATAAACAACGCTTCAAACAAAAACATTACAGAAATTGGTAGGAAAGGTTTGTCTTTGCTCCACACAGTGGCAGCTGCAATAGCTCAATTGGGTCTTAAGAATTTATTTCCAAGATGGCTCATTCACATGGCTGGCAAGTTGGTGCTGGCTGGTAGCTGAGAGCTCAGCTGAAGTTTGTTGGCTGTCAACCTCAGTTACATTGCACAGGCAGTTTGGGCTTCCTTAGAGCCTGACATCTGAGTTCTAAGGGTGAGCATTCCAAGAGACAAAAAGAGGAGTATGCCAGTCTCTTGAGGTCCAGCCTTAGAAATTGGCCCAGTGTCACTTCCACAATAGTCTATTGTTCAAGCAGTTACAGAACTAACCCAGATTCAAAGGAAAGGAATGTAGACCCTGCTCTTAATAGGAAGAGTGTCAAAGAAATTAGTTACCTTTAATCTGTCACAAGTGGGAGGTCTGTCACAAATGGGAGGTGGGGGCACAATGGAAGTATTTGCTTGCCAATAAGCCTTTCTATACTGTTTGATCTTATAACCAAGTGCGTCTACTAATTTGATTTTTTTTTTAATCAATTAAAGAGGGGTGGGGTACTGTCATGGGTTAAACTCTGTCTCCCAAAAATATGTGTCAACTTGGCTAGGCCATGATTCTCAGTATTCTGTGATTGTCCACCATTTTATCATCTGATGTGATTTTCCTATGTGTTATAAATCCTAACTTTACGATGTTAATGAGGTGGAATTAGAGGCAGTTATGTTTATGAGACAGGACTCAATTTATAAGCTTAGGTTGTGTCTTAAGTCAATCTCTTTTGAGACACAAAAGAGAGAAGTGAGCAGAGAGACATGGGGACCTCATACCACCAAGAAAGGAGCAGCGGAAGCATAGTGCACCCTTTGCACCCGAGGTTTCTGCGCTGAGAAGCTCCTTGACCAAAGGAAGATTGATGATGAGGACCTTCCTCCAGAACTGACAGAGAAAAAACCCTTCCCCTGGAGCTGATGCCCTGAATTTGGGCATCTAGCTTCCTAGGCTGTGTGAGAATAAATTTCTGTTTGTTAATGCCATCCACTTGTGGTATATCTGTTATACCAGCACTGGATAACTAAGACAGGTACCTAAATAAGATATTATTCTAAAATCTGACAAAGTATCTTTCTATGAATAGAGTGGAGAAAAAAACAGAGGCTTTGGAATCTGGTAAGTTCAAACCCTCGTTTCACTCACTTAGAGTAAGTGACTGTTGACCTTAGGCAAGTCGCTTAACTTCTTTGAGCCTCATCTTCCACATCTGAAAGATAAGGATAATGATAACTACCCTGTGCAGATTAAATTAGATAAGTATAATAGTTCCATTTCTCTGTGGAAATTAAACGAGCTAAACCATGCCAAGTGCTAAACCTAGTGTATAGTGTATCAATAAATGTCATTTCCTCTTCCACTCGAAAACTAAATATCACCTTGTGGTAGGCTAATCAACTGATGTTTCTTGAGTTTTGTGAAGTAAATAATCTCCTTCAAAACCTTGAAATCTTCAAGTCTTAATTTCAAATGATAACGAATGTCACTGGGAGACTTCCTTAAAGCTGAAATCTTCACTAAGAAGTGAAGAAAATATCACTAGATCAGGAAGAATGTTTCATCGATTTGTAGCACTTGGCATCCTTTCTATCCCCTGTGGGACCTACATGTTGAATCTCCTGGGGAAATGCCTCTCTTTTCCTCATGCAATGCAATGGGAGACTATAGATTCCAGGATCTGACTTGGAATTGCACGATGTTTTAGTTTCCTAGGGCTGCCCTAACAAAATACAATAGACTGGGTGGCTTATAAGAACAGAACTTTATTGTCTTGCAGTTCTGGAGGTTGTGAGTCCTCAGGGTGTTGGCCGTGTTGATTCCTTCTGAGGCTTTGAGGGAGAATCTGTTCCATGCCTCTCTCCTAGTTTCTGGTAGTCCCAGGTGCTCCTTGGCTTGCAGCTGCAGTGTCACATGGTATCCTTCCTCTGTTCTCTGTGTATCTTCTCTTTTATAAGGACAGCAATCACATAGGATCACTCTACTATGATCTAACATAACTTCTTCAAAGACCCTATTTCCAAACATAGTCACATTCACTGGTACAGGGGTTAGGACTTCAACATCTTTTGGGGGGACACAGTTGAATCCAAACCATACGAGCTGCTAGCCCTTCTATTATAATTCCACATCCAAGGAGGTAAGTTTACAGTCAAGATTGGTGCTTTCTTATCTTCCTGAGGGAAGAAATCAGAATTCTACCTTTTTATATCTTCCTAATTACATTACATAGATAAAGTTCCAGATAATTGTATAATTTGTTCATTGCACAGTTGTGATTTTAGATGATTTGGAATGCTTAATTATTAACTAAAAGAATGTACTCTATTTTCCAGATATATCACCCTTCTTACTTTTATCTGGAGCCTGGAAGGCTGCCTCATCGTAGACTGTATGTGAAGGTATGTCGTGCAAGAGCTACACTTTCTCTGAGTGCCAGGTCTTAAATTCTGACTCCTCGTGTTCTGCCTCAGGCCCCAAACTAAATTTCTAATGCGACTTTATTTATTCATGCTGTTTTGCAAACTTGCTGTCAGCCCCTAGGAATAAAAGAGAAAATCATCAAGATTAAAGAGAGACTAAGGGGAATGAAAGGCACAGAGTGCCGTAGCCCAAAGGCACTCCACTCTGCCCCGGAGCTGGAGTCTAGAGAGTAGCCGGAGATTTGAAAAGCATTCGTTATGACTTTGTTCCCCTACCCTGAGGTTCCTTCGGTATTCAGGTTTCTTTCATGAGCCAGTGTAGATGGGCGATTTACACATTTCAGGATGATACCTTACATGAGGCAGCCATTTCCTGTATTGCTCCTGCATGTTTCCAAAGAAAAAGAACCACAGCTAACCCTGGCCTTCTACCTAACATCTCCGTGAGACTTAAGTTACACGCTTGAACAGCCAGGTGGGTAACAGCAAAGCTGTCTGTCATAATACGGAGTTCTGCCAAATAATACGGAGTTCTGCCAAACTACAAGCAACTCTAAATCAAAGAATGAAAATAAGAAATGCCATTATCAGGGCCTCCTTGAAACTGTACCAAGACAGAAGCTTGACTCCTTCGCATCGAAAGCCCTGATAACTCAATTGGGTTGATTGACTTTCAAGGTTTGAGACAGGTGGCATTTTTAAGGGTTGCTCCCTAGAACACCCCATTGCTTTGACACTGAGTAGTGAAGAGGAAAACAATACAAATGGAATAGGTCTTTCTTATTGAGAAATCAGCCCATTTTAAAACAATTTTATTTTGTGTGAGTTATGGTGACTTTGAAAACTTTGTTTTGTTTTTGCTTTGCTTTGCTTTTTACTTTCATCTGAAATTCTTCTGTAGTAGTATAAAATGTGAGTGATGATGGATTAGTCATTAGGTTTGGGAAGAAAGATAGCAAGGATAAAGACAATCCACAGCCTCATCAAAGTTGTTTTCTAGACTTACTAACATCCCTTAAATTGATTTGCAGTCAAAATTCTGTATCTGGCTCTTTCTGGTAAAGATGTTAATGTATAGTAAAATCACCAAAAATAAAAACAAAAGGCTAGATAAGACCATTTGTTTAAGTATCATCTTAAGTTTATCTTCCTTTACTCAGATCTTGTGAGAGAGAGGATCTCAAAGTGAACCACTAGCTTGAAATTTATAAATAAGCAAGGCTCTACACAATATTCAAATAGATGAATCAAAAATTGGCTATAGTTTCATTCAATTAGGAAAGACTGAAAGAAATTTCCATCAAGAAGCCACTATACTTTTCAACTCCAGAGTTCTGCACCTTTTATCTATTGAGAAAATACACATTGAAGAAGTATGTATTGAGAATTATTCTAGGCTCAGGGAACACAGTAGTGTTTGGGATATCTATTGCTGCTAAATGAGGCATCCCAAAATTTAGTGGTTTAAAAAATAATAATAATTTTCTTGTTATATGTCGTGGTTCTGGGAGCTTACTAAGTTTACCCAGGTAGTTGTCTCTTGAGGTCTTTGATCCAATTGTAGGCAACTGGAGAATGAGGTATGGAATCATCACAAAGACTTCCTCAATCATGTGTCTGCCAGTTGATGCTAGCTGTCAACTAGGATTTCAGCTGGGCCTGTCATTGAAAAAATTAAATGCAGCTTCTTCATGTAGCCCGAGTTTCCTCATAGTGTGGTGGCTGGGTTCCAAAAGTGAGTATCCCAGAAGGGAAATAAATGTATTGCCTTTTATAATTTAGCCTTAAAATTCAAGTAGAATTACTTCTGCCAGTTGTACAGAGCTACCAAGACTCCAGGGGAAGAAATATAGACACCCCTCTCCCCCAGTCATCTCTCAATGTTGCATTCAAAGAAGACAAGGTGGGATGGGAGATCTCGTGGTGGTGATCTTGGGAAATTCAATCTGCCATAAGAAGTAAACAAAAACATGAAGTTCCTGCCCTGGTACATCTGTTGAGAGGCAAAGGAGAACCTGGAAATAAAACAAATGAAGAGATAAGTATATAAATTAACCACTGGTGATCGCTTCCATAGAGAAGAATAAGGGAAAGGAAGAGGTACAGAGGGTATTGTGAGGGCTTCATCCATTTTATAGAGGGTCGTCATAGAAGGGAAACTCTGGTGGCATAGTGATCAAGAGCTTTGGCTGCTAACCAAAAGGTCAGCAGTTCAAATCCCCTAGGCACTCCTTGGAAATCCCACGGGGCAGTTCCACTCTGTCCTATAGGGTCAATATGAGTCAGAATCAACTCCACAGCAGTGGGTTTGGTTTTGTTTAGTTTGGTCATAGAAGGCTTCCCTGATAATGGGCCATTTGAGCAGAGATTCTGGAGGAACTGAGCAACTGAGTCATACAGATAGTGGGAAAAGAGCATTCCAGGCAGAAGAAACAGCAAGTACAAAGGCCCTGAGGGGAGCGAGTGCTTCATGAGGGGATGACAAGAAAGCCAGTGTAATGAGAACAGTGGCGAGGACTTGAAAAGAGGACAGAGAGACTGCTGGGGACCAATCTCACAGGGCCTTTGGCCATGGTATTATGGACTTTGCTCAGAATAAGATGGGGAGCCATTGGAGAGCTTTTAGCAGAGAAATGGCAAAATTGACTTGCATTGTAGTAGGATCAGTCTGCCTGTCGTGTGGAAAATAGAAACACAGCAGCCAGGCCTAGAGTGGAAGCAGAGAGACCAGTTTAGAGATTTACAACAATTCAAGTGTGAGATGATCATAACTTGGATAGGCTATTCACAGTGGCGGGGGGGGGGGGGCGGTTGGTGAGAAGAGTCCAGGTCCTGATCTTAAAAAAAATCTAACTCCGTTTTTAACATTCAGCTAATAAGCCCTGTTTATTTGAACTGAGTATTTAAAACCTGGACTTAAACAGTAAGTGTTGAAGGATAAAAATGCATCAATTATCATTGGGCTGCATATCACGAGCAAATTTTCTTTTAAGATAGTATTATGTGGGTTGTTACCCTCTGGGGTTTAAAAAAAAATTTTTTTTTTGTTTTACAACTTTAACACTTTTCCCTCCTGTGACCATCAAGTCTACATATGCAAAGTGAAATGCACAACTAAAGCAATTATCGCTTTGGCCCCAAATCCATTTGACTGAAATATCCAGGCAATTGAAGAAAAAGTGTTTGAGGGGTCTGTATGATCTTGGTAATTACCTCAAATTTCTACAAATTCCATTTACATATGCAGATAACAGTGACAGCTGGGATGAAACTTGTGAATGCCGTAAAATGTCACCCCTGTGAGGTAAATGGCTTCCTGGAGGACAAGAGAGTAAATCACTCCTCAGGGTACCAGGTGCCCTAAAGGAGGTCATTCCCTCCCACGCATCAGATCACTTTATTCCCAGGGAGTCTGACGCTCATTGACCTCACAGCCAGGATGAGTTAGGCACCTCTTAATAGATTATGGGTAATTTCCTTATTATGTTTGCTAAATGGTGGTGCAGCTAATCGTTTTTTATTACGTAGGGAAATTTCATGAGGTCTCTCTGGTCTAGCCAAATCCCAGAACAAGATTCCATGTTTATTCCCTTATGCCGTAACTGAGGGTTAGCTGAACCAATTAAAGAGTACGTAATTAGCCAATTAGCTGTTCCTTACTTTTCTTAATGAGTGTAAAATGTGTGCCTGCTCAAATTACAGCTCATTTGATAATAATCCTTTGCTGTGCTACCCCTAGTACAATTGGGCATGACTTCATTTCTCTCGGTATCAATGGCATGAGTTGTAGCAGCTGAGAATCTCCCAAGAGCTTCCGTAGGAATTGAGCTTGTCCTTACAAGACCATCATCACTCACTGTTCAAAACTAGCATGATAACCAGCAATCTGAATTGCTGTAACATGGCCTCTCAGCAAAACTTAGTTGAAGCCAAGCCACATCCTGAGACAGAGGTGCTCCTTTGGGGAATCAGGCAACATGTAGAAAACAAGGGAGTTGGGCCCCATATTTCCAAAGCTTCTATCATTATTTTGCTGCCACCAGAGGTTAATCAATATATTCTGTTAGGCTCCTTTTTGCCATGATAGTCTGCTAAGGTCAAGCACGCAAGGAGAGCCTTCCAAAGCTAAGATTCCAGCCATGGATTATGGGGAAAGAGAAACTCTTGCGTTTCTGGAAGACACAGACAGCTGTAGTATTCAAAGGGGGAAACAACAACCAAAACGAAAAACAGAATAGAGTCAGAAAATTTTGTAACTTTGTCAATATTTATTTTCACCAAACAACTCATTAAATCACTATAAAAGTCAACGCATATGGTCGGGTATGACAGTTTAAATTCCAGAAAGAGTTATAAGTCAAGTTAAACTCATAATACATAATGTAGTCTGAGTGTCTCGTCCATGAATTATAACATTTTTATTACATCCCAACTGCAAATTACCAACTTGTTCCCTGTCCTCCCAATCTTTTGATTAAATGGGGGACTATTAGGCATTGTGAAATATGATATAGAATGACTACAGCATTTATCCCAGTTATTTCTATATCCTTATTTAAAGCTTTATCACTACAGCAGCCGCTGCAAACTGAATTGTTGATTTAGCAAAGTGATAGCAGAAGGAATGAAGTGGAAAACAAAATTTTGGCCCAAAAAGGCCCATGTTCCGTAAATCATCATCTCGCTTTGTCTCATCTTATCTTTCTTTAATATCTGTGTGCCTTCAATACCTTTGGTGTCCATTTTGGTCACTTTAGTTTCTTCTCCTCAAAGTTATTCTTGTATAACAAGGGTTTATTCCCGCGGGCCCAACTGAAAGATATTGTATTCTGTTCTTACACTGATAATGGGGCAATAACTTGTACCCATCAAGTTTCCACATAAAACAGTTTAATGTCTTGAAGCTGTGCCAATATGTCAGCCAAGGGAGTGAATTGAGGAGATAACATTTCACATTTACTGAAGACTCACACTGCATTAGATCCTTATAAAGAACTTATGTAAGAATCAGTCTTTTTCAGGAGCTTAAATTCTAAAACTAGAAGCACACCTAAATACAGTCATGTGCCACTTAACGTCCATTCGGGCAACAACCAACTGCATATAGGTCTGTGGTCCCATAAGATTATAATACAGTTCAGAAATCCCCACCAAAGAACTAGACATAACGAATTGCAACAGCTTCCAGCATGCAACACGCGTGTCTTATATCTGTTGCTGCCAAGCGTATAATGTTACAGTATGTATATAACCTATAATATATATGTCTTGATGGTCATAATAAATGCCTATGTTACTGGCTTATTATGTACTTTAATGTACTTTCTATCTAGAAAGTTTACCATATAACAGTGTAGGCTTCGACTCATAGGCAGCAGCATTCAACCTCCTTGAGGGTTGCAGCATTATCTCTCATTTAATTTTCTTTTGAAAATATTACTGTGAAGTACATCATTGCTCCCAAATGCAGCAGAGCCAGCACTGGTGATAGCAGCAGCAAGAGGCAAAGGAGAAGAACCTATCTGGAAGTAAAACAAAAGTTTATTAAATAACATGAAGGTGGAAAGTCAATGAATGCTATTCCTCGAAATTTAGGCGTGTCGCACTCAACAATCGCGATGATCCTCAAAAACAGAAAACACTTTCCAAGCTGTTAAAGGATCAGCTACACTGACAGCTACAAGGCTTACACAAATTTGAGAGGGGATTATATCAGATATGGAGAAATTGCTAATGACGTGGATTGAGGACCAAACACAAAAGCAAATCCATCTCAGCACGTTGAAGATCACTACTAAGGCACGAAGCTTGTTCCAGGTGCTTAAAGAAAAAGCAGCACCAGCCTATGATATGTTGTTCACACAGCATTCAAATCACATAATGTCCTATTTCACAGAACAGATCGTGGATATTAAATGACACATGACTGTATTTCAAAATATAAATTAGTACTTGTATGTTCACCAATTTTAATAATTTCCTTCCATGTGTATTTATTTTTAATTAATGTGTTTTATTTACTTTTTGTGGTTGCAAAGAAATACATGCTTATTACGGAGGATTTTGAAAATCAGAAGTCTTAGAAAAAGAACAATAATCATCCACAATCCCAACACCCAAAGATACAGAATAATAACATTTTGCAGTGTTCATGGCTAATTCTGATTTATGTTCTTCACTTGCAGTAAAAGAAAAAAAAGTATTTCATTCTAGCAAAAGATTTCTCAAAGAGAAAACCATCTTTCTTTAGGAATATACCTAAACGGGTATGTGTGATGAAAAATTTGAAGTCCACTAGGTTTGGGTTGAATCATCTAAAAGAAAGGAATATCTTTCTCAAGGCTCTGCCTTGGAAATAGACAGTAATCATAATCTAGGAGGAGAGAGGAAGAGTTAAAGGAGAGACGGGGCACCCTCAGTGTGGTAGAAGTCTAGTGTTCAAGTCGAAGAGATAACCAGTAACTTTTAAGGCCGGTCTATGTACGGCTGGAGCCCTGTTGGTGCAGTGATTAAGAACTCGGCTGCTAACCAAAAGGTTGGCAGTTGGAATTCACCAGCCACTCCTTGGAAACATTATGTGGCAGTTCTACTCTGTCCTGTAAAGTCACTATGAGTCAGAATTGACTCGGTGGTAACAGGTTTGGTTTGGGTTTTATTTAATGTAAGACTAGAATTTGAAGAATGTACATAATGTCATGTTAAAAGAAAGAAATGAGGGGTGATCACTCCAGGCAGGCTGGATGAGGATTTAGTATGTCATGGGAGATGGGAAGCAGAGATGAGAGGAACCCAATCACACAGAAAGTTCACACTGAGGTTGGAAAGCCCGAGTAGGATCAGATTATGAAGGCTAAAAAGGAAGACTTCAGACTCAATTTATCAGGAAATGGAGAGCTAATGCAGATTCTTGATCAGGGAACTGTGGTGATAAAAAGTGATGTATTAGAAAGATCAGTTTTATCTAGTGAGAAAGACAAAATATAGGCAGTATGGAGAACACGGGTAAGTTCAAGGTGATGAAGAATGTGACTTACTGGGCTCAGTAGTGCCATCTTCATGTGTGAAAAAAGACTGTTTACTAGGTGCCTGAGAGCAATTACATATAGGAACAGGAATTTTAATAAGTGCCTATTTCTATAGACAACAGAATGAAACCGGGCAACATTTTGTTCTGTTATAGTTAAGGCCACCCGGAGTCAAAGCCAACTCAACAGCAACTAACAACAATAAATTTCTATTTCACTTTCTAAAATTACAGTGGATTAGCAGAGTAACGGGCCTGCTGGCACAAAACAGAGGCGAAAAGGGAGATGAGAAAAAGTTTTGTGGAATAAAGAGCTTAAGCAGGAAAACAAGCAAACGTAGTATATTTGTATCCTATTGCCACTGTAATAAATAGCAACAAACTTAGGGGCTTGGAACAACATAAATTTATTATCTTACATTTCTGGAGATGAGAAGTCCAAAATAATTTGTACTATTTTTTTTAGTGTCAGCTGGGCTGTGCTCCTTCTGGAGGCTCTAGGGAAAAATCTATTCCCTTGCCTTTTGGACCTTCTAGAAGACACCTGCATTCTTTGCCTGTGGCCCCTTCCACCATCTTCAAAGCCAGCAGCCTAGCATCTTCCAGTCTCTCTCCTACTCTGACACTCCTGCCTTCCTCTTCTCAAGACCCTCATGATTACATTGTACTCGCATAGATAATCAGGATAATCTTCCCATCTTAAGATCTTTAACCTAATCACAACTGCAAAGTCCCCTTTGCCCTGTAAGGTAACATATTCACAAGTTTAGGGAATTGGGACGTAGACATCTCTGGGGGATCGTTATTTTACCTACCACACCTAGTGTTGCCTTTCCTAGCAGTACCAGGAATAGCTAACGGGCAGGCACTAAGCTCTGAAGTAGATAAATATAAGTCCAATTTCCTAAGTGAATGTCATTAGCTGCTCTTCAACTGACCAATCACTCTATCAATATTCACCACAAACTCTCCCAAATATAGTTGTAATTGCCAAGAGGTTGATAAACCAGACAATGGTGTTTTCAACGCAGGCACTTCCAAAGTCCAAGTGCTCAAACACCAGCCTCTTCTTGCCGGTGATCCCACCTATTTCATAAAGTCAGATTTCATTAGAGAAAGGAGAAGCTATCCATTCTCCAATGCTCCGAAGTTTGACTCTCTCAAAGCAGTTAGTAGGGAGGAGAATTATAAATACATTTTAGACATTGTGCCCTGTTCAGGGCAAATGCAGTTAACATTGATGTACAAAACCAGAGGATGCTGTTTTTTTTTCCAGCCAGTGAAGGAGGAGGACCTTTAATTCCTTTGGAAATGTCTTTTCACTTTCAATCTTTGGATTCCACCGTCTTTAGCATGTAGGACTTTTTCTTCGTGCTTGCCACCTCGTGACTGCCAGATAGCTGCTACTTCTCTAGGCACCTGTTACGGCTTGAATTGTGTCCCCTAAAAAGATATGTTGAAGTCCTAACTCCTGACATCTGAGCATGTGATCTTGTTTGGAAATAGGGCCTTTGAAGTTAACATGAAGTCATACTGAAGTAGGGTGATCCCTAATCCAATATGAGTGGTGTCCTTATAAAAAGAGGAGAAGAGACACAGAGGAAGACGGCCACAGAAAGACAGAGGCAGAAAACCGGAGTCAGGCATCCACAAGCTAAGGAATGCCAAGGACTGCCAAGAACCACCAGAAGCTAGGAAAACACAAGGAAGAATTTTCCCCTAGACTTTTTGGAGAGAGCATGGCCCAGCTGACGCCTTGATTTCAGACATCCAGCCTCCAGAACTGTGAGAAAATAAATTTCTGTTAAGTAACCCAGTTTGTGATATTTTGTTATGGCAGTCCTAGGAAACTAACACAGCCCCACATCCACATTCCAAAGAAAAAGAAGGGTAACAGGGCAAAAGGCCAAAAGGGTAGATGAGTTAAGTCTTCCCTCTTTTTAAGAAGCATTTACCAAAGGCCACACAGTATCCTCTGTTTACATCTCATTGGCCAGAACTGTGTCATGTGGCCACGACTAAATGGGAGATGAAGGTATGTGGATAAGGATGGGTCAGCCAGCCGAGAGTGTCTGTCACATTCCATATACCTATTTCCTTAGTGTCAAGAGAAAGCTTTCAAATAGAAACAAATCATTGTTTCACAATAAGCACCAAAGATGAGGAAGAAGAGAAAGGAGTGAAGAAGGAAAAATATTTCCCACGGAGAGCTTTTTTTTTTTTAAAAAATAATAATTTATTTTATTTTGTTCCTGTTGTTGTTATTGAAAATATACACAGCAAAACATACTCCAATTCAAGAATTTCTACATGTGCAATCAGTGACACTGATTACATTCTTCAAGTTGCACAATGATTCTAACCCTCTCTTTTTCAGTTGTTCCTCCCACATTAACGTAAACTCACCGCCCCCAAGCTTCCTGCTTAACCTTTTGAGTTGCTGTTGTCGATTTGATTCCATATAGATAGTTCTTTGAAAGAGCACAATGCTCAAGGCAGACATTCCTTTCTAGTTAAGCTAAACTATTGTTTAGTTTAAAGAAGACTTCAGCAGATAGTTTTGGATTAAGCTTTAAAGATTATCTCAGGGCAATATTTTTGAGGCGTCACCCAGCCTCCATGGTCCCAGAAAGTCTGGATTCCATGGGAATTTGAAATTCTGTTCCAAATTTTCCCCCATCTTGATCAGGATTATTCTATAGAATTTTGATCAAAATGCTCAGTAATGGTAACCAGGCACCATCCAGTTCTGGTCTCATAGCAAAGGAGACAGTTTATAGAGGCAATTAGCCTCACATTCTATTTTCTCTTGCTATTCCTGACTCTCTTTTTTCCTCTGTTGCTCGAGGTGAATAGAGACCAAATGGAGAACATTTTCTTGATATTTGTTAACATTTATGGGACACCAGAAACTATTTCCTAGTGAGATGGTAGTATATTTTTCCCTAAAGATTTTTAAGGACTGTGAGTTTCAATAAATTTATCTCTACTAAAAAGCAAGGAAATGGGATGCAGAGCCAAGATGGCAGAAAAGACATACGCTTCCATTGAGCCCTCTTTAAAACAAAGACCCGAAAAAACAAGTGAAACGAGTATATTTGTGACAAGCTGGGAGCCCTGAGCATCAAAGGCAAGCTTAGACAACAAACTGAGCGGCAGAGGGAGGAAGAGCCCTTTCAGAAGCAGAGAGGAGTTGCTGGACCTGAATCGCGGGGAGCCCTCAGGCACCATTCCTGGAGTGGCAGTGGCACAGCGGCAGCAGGCTGGTCCTAGTGTTAGGCCACAGTTTCCTCAGGGAGAAGCAGCCAGCCACACAGCCCACTCACACCTCTGAAACCTGAGGAGAACAGCGCTCTCGGCAAAAGCTAAGTACTTTTGTATATTTTACCGTGCCGCCCCCCCCACCACCCTCAAGCCGGCTTCAGTGGCTGAATCCCTGGGCCTGAGATAGACGCTGGTGAACACCTAGAGCCATCCTCCCAGCCTTGGGGAAGGAAAAAATTTGCAACTGGAGGGAAAAGATAATTTGCTAGCTCCATTAACAGGGGGAGCTCAGGACAGAACCGGCTCCTGTCCAGGCATAAACCATCCGTAGACCCTGAGCACCTTTCCCTTCTGCGTGGACATGTGTGAGCCTATTTCAGGAGAATAGGCCCTTGTTGGCAAACTCTAACCATTTCAGCTTTGTGGTGTAAAGGTGGGTGTTTGATGTTTGTCATTGCTTCGCCTATTAAACAAGGTCCTCACCTACCCACATGATGGACCTAAGGACTGGTAGCTCCACTCAGTCCACCCAGCCACCCACGACAGGGGTCCAAAGATAACTGGTACCTCCCAGTCCTTACAACCAAAAATTTTGCAGAACCCGCACACCAGCACGCTCTAGGGAACAGAGACGCATTTTCCTCAGAGACACCTGGGGGTCAGTTCTCAGCCCCCTGCCTTGTTCAAAGCATGACTCCCAGCTCCAATCAGATACTGGTATATACACCAATCACCCCTGCCCCTCTAAGACTGTAGGACAGAGCCTGTACCACACACTTGATATCAGCTACCTAGACACCTGATCTGAATTCATACAAGAAAACTGAATGGACTCCTAGACTGATATACCTGATAACAGCTCTAGCCAGCTGGGGACAGGACACCAGAGCTCCAAAGGTGAAAATAATCAAGCTAGCTCACTCAAGCAACCCATAGGGGTATACCAAAACAAAACAAAGCAAGCAGTTAAGACACAGTAAGCAAGCATAAACTAATACACTAACTTATAGATGGCTCAGAGAGAACAGTCAACATCAAGTCACATAAAGAAACACCTTGATCACCTCAACAGGCTCTCAAAACAAAGAATCCAGGGATCTTCTAGATGAAAGTGCATTCCTTGAACTACCAGATGCAGAATACAAAAGTTTAATATACGGAACCCTTCAAGGCAGCAGGAAAGAAATGAGGCAATATGCAGAACAAGCCAAGGAACACACAGATAAAGCAACTGAAGAAATTAGAAAGATTATTCAGGAACATAATGAAAAGTCTAATAAGCTAGGAAAATCCATAGACAGACAGCAATCAGAAATTCAGAAGATTAACAATAAAATTACAGAATTAGATAACTCAATAGGAAGTCAGAGGACCAGAATTGAGCAAGTAGAAGCAAGAATTTCTGAACTCGAAGATAAATCACTTGGCACTAATATATCTGAAGAAAAATCAGATAAAAGAATTTTAAAAAATGAAGATACCTTAAGAATCATGTGGGACTCTATCAAGAGAAATAACCTACAAGTGATTGGGTTACCAGAACAGGGAGGGATAACAGAAAATACAGAGAAAATTGTTGAAGATTTGTTGGCAGAAAACTTCCCTGATATTGTGAAAGATGAGAAGATATCTATCCAAGATGCTCATCGAGCTCCACATAAGGTAGATGTGAAAGAAGGTTACCAAGACATGTTATAATCAAGCTTGCCAAAACCAAGACAAAGAGAGAATTATAAGAGCAGCGAGGGATAAACGAAAGGTAACTTATAAAAGAGAGCCAATAAGAATAAGCTCGGACTACTCGGCAGACACCACGCAGGCAAGAAGGCAATGGGATGACATATTTAAAAAATTGAAGGAAAAAAAATTTGCCTGCCAAGAATGTATATCCATCAAAGCTGTCTCTTAAATATGAAGGTGAAATTAAGACATTTCCAGATAAACACAAGTTTAGGGAATTCATAAAAACCAAACCAGAACTGCAAGAAATACTAAAGGCAGTTCTTTGGTTAGAAAATCAATAATATCAGGTATCAACCCAAGACTGGAACACTGGGCAGGGCAACCAGAAGTCAACCCAGACAGGGAAATCCAAAAGAACAGAGCAAGATTAAAAAAAAAAAAAAAAGCCCAATACAGGGCAAAGGCGATATTATTATATAAAAGAAAACAACGTTAAAATAATAAAGGGAGACTAAGAAATGTAATCATACACCTTCCATATGGAGAGGAAGATACAGTGATATAAAGAAATAGAAGTCAGTTTTAAATTTAGAAAAACAGGAGTAAAAAATAAGGTAACACAGGAGATAAACTATCCTACTCAGGAAAGTAAAGTAAAAGGGAAAAATAGAGACTCAGCAGACACAAAATCAACAACAACAAATATGAGGAAAGGGTAATATATAAAGAAAATCTACTCAGCACATAAAATCAAGTGGGAAAAAGAAACTGTCAACACACAGAAAAAGACATCAAAATGATAGCACTGAATTCTTACTTATCCATAATTACCCTGAATGTAAATGGACTAAATGCACCAATAAAGAGAAAGAGAGTCGCAGAATGGATTAAAAAGCAAGATCCGTCTATATGCTGCCTACAAGAGACACACTTTAGACTTAGAGACACAAACAAATTAAAACTCAAAGAATGGAAAAAAAATACATCAAGCAAACAACAATCAAAAAAGAGCAGGAGTGGCAATATTAATTTCTGACAAAAAAGATTTTAGAGTTAAATCCATCAGAAAGGATAAGGAAGGACACTATATAATGATTAAAGGGACAATACACCAAGAAGATATAACCATATTAAATATGTATGCACCCAATGACAGGGCTGCAAGATACATAAAACAAACTCTATCAGCACTGAAAAGTGAGATAGACAGCTCCACAATGATAGTAGGAGACTTCAACACACCACTTTCGGTGAAGGACAGGACATCCAGAAAGAAGCTCAATAAAGACACAGAAGATCTAAATGCTACAATCAACCAACTTGACCTCGTAGACATATACAGAACACTCCACCCAACGGCAACCAAGTACACTTTCTTTTCTAGTGCACATGGAACATTCTCTGGAATAGACCACATATTAGGTCATAAAGCAAGCCTTAGCAGAATCCAAAACATCGATATATTACAAAGCACCTTCTCTGACCATAAAGGCCATAAAAGTGGAAATCAATAACAGGAAAAGCAGGGAAAAGAAACCAAATACTTGGAAACTGAACAATACCCTGCTCAAAAAAAGACTGGATTATAGAAGACTTTAAGGATGGAATAAAGAAATTCAGAGAATCCAATGAGGATGAAAACACTCCCTATCAGAACCTTTGGGACACAGCAAAAGTGGTGCTCAGAGGCCAATTTATATCAATAAACACACACATCCAAAAAGAAGAAAGGGCCAAAATCAAAGAATTATCCCTACAAATTGAACAAATAGAAAGAGAGCAACAAAACAAACCCATAGGCACCAGAAGAAAACAAATAATAAAAATTAGAGCTGAACTAAATGAAATAGAAAACAGAAAAACAATTGAAAGAATAAACAAGACCACAAGCTGGTTTTTTTAAAAAATCAAAACAAAATTAATAAACCACTGCCAAACTGACAAAAGAAGAACAGGAGAGGAAGCAAATAACCCAAATAAGAAATGAGATGGGCGATATTACAACAGGCCCAACTGAAATTAAAAGAATCATATCAGAATACTGTGAAAAACTGTACTCAAACAAATTTGAAAACCTAGAAGAAGTGGATGAATTCCTAGAAACACACTACCTACCTAAACTGACACAAACAGAGGTAGAACAACTAAATAGACCCATAACAAAAGAAGAGATTGAAAAGGTAATCAAAAAACTACCAACAAAAAAAAGCCATGGTCCGGTCAGTTTCACCACAGAGCTCTACCAAAGTTTCAGAGAAGAGTTAACACCACTACTACTAAAGGCATTTCAGAGCATAGAAAAGGACGGAATACTACCAAACCCCTTCTATGAAGCCACCATATCCCTGATACCAAAACTAGGTAAAGACAACACAAGAAAAGAAAATTATAGCCTATATCCCTCATGAATGTAGATGCAAAAATCCTCAACAAAATTCTAGCCAATAGAATTCAACAACATATCAAAAAAATAATTCACCATGACCAAGTGGGATTCATACCAAGTATGCAGGGATGGTTCAACATTAGAAAAACAATTAATGTAATCCACCACATAAATAAAACAAAAGACAAGAATCACATGATTTCATCAATTGATGCAGACAAGGCATTTGACAAAATTCAACACTCATTCATGATAAAAAAAACTCTCAGCAAAATAGGAATAGAAGGAAAATTCCTCAACAGAATAAAGGGCATTTATACAAAGCCAACACCCAACATCACCCTGAATGGAGAGAGCGTGAAAACATTCCCACTGAGATTGGGTACCAGACAAGGATGTCCTTTATCACCACTCTTATTCAACATTGTGCTGGAAGTCCTAGCCAGAGCAATTAGGCTAGATAAAGAAATAAAGGACATCAAGATTGGCAAGGAAAAAGTCAAAGTATCTCTATTTGCAGATGACATGATCTTATACACAGAAAATCCTAAGGAACCCTCCAGAAAACTACTGAAACTAATAGAAGAGTTCAGCAGAGTATTGGGATACAAGATAAACATACAAAAATCAGTTGGATTCCTCTACACCAACAAAAAGAACATCGAAGAGGAAATCACCAAATCAATGCCATTTACAGTAGCCCCCAAGAAGATAAAATACTTAGGAATAAATCTTATCAGAGATGTAAAAGACTTATACAAAGAAAACTACAGTACACTTCTACAAGAAAACAAAGGAGACTTACGTAAGTGGAAGAACATACCTTGCTCGTGGATAGGAAGACTTAACATTATAAAAATGTCTATTCTACCAAAATTGATCTATACATTTAATGCAATTCCGATCCAAATCCCAACAACAGTCTTTAATGAGATGGAGAGACAAATCACCAACTTCATATGGAAGGGAAAGAGGCCCCGGATAAATAAGGCATTACTGAAAAAAAAGAACAAAGTGGGAGGCCTTACTCTACCTTATTTGAGAACCTATTATACCACCACAGTAGTCAAAACAGCCTGGTGCTCATACAACAACAGATACATGGACCAATGGAACAGAACGGAGAATCCAGACAGAAATCCATCCGCGTATGAGCAGTTGATACCTGACAAAGGCCCCAAAACAGTTGAATGGGGAAAAGACTGTCTTTTTAACAAATGGTGCTGGCATAACTGGATATCCATGTGCAAAAAAAATGAAACAAGACCCGTACCTCACTCCATGCACAAAAATGAACTCAAAATGGATCAAAGACTTAATATAAAATCTAAAACAATAAAGATCATGGAAGAAAAAATACGGACAACGTTAGAAGCTCTAATACATAGCATAAACAGTATACCAAACACTATCAAGAATGCAGAAGAAAAACTAGATAACTGGGAGCTCCTAAAAATCAAACACCTATGCTCATCCAAAGACTTCACTAAAAAGAGTAAAAAGACTACCTACAGACTGGGAAAAAGTTTTTAGCTATGACATTTCTGATCAGCCCCTGATCTCTAAAATCTACATGATACTGCAAAAACTCAACTGCAAAAAGACAAATAACCCAATTAAAAAATGGGCAAAATATATGAATAGACACTTCACTAAAGAAAACATTCAGGTGGCTAACAGATATATGAAGAAATGTCCACGATCATTAGCCATTAGAGAAATGCAGATCAAAACTACAATGAGATTTCATCTCACCCCAACAAGGCTGGCATTAATCCAAAACACACAAAATAATAAATGTTGGAGAGGCTGTGGAGAGATTGGAAGACTTCTACACTGCTGGTGGGAATGTCAAATGGTCCAGTCACTTTGGAAATCGATTTGGCGCTTCCCTAAAAAGCTGGAAATAGAACTACCATACAATCCAGCAATCCCAGTCCTTGGAATAGATCCTAGAGAAATAAGAGCCTTTACAAGAACAGATATATGCACACCCATATTTATTGCAGCACTGTTTACAATAGCAAAAAGATGGAAGCAACCAAGGTGCCCATCAAAGGATGAATGGGTAAATAAATTATGGTATATTCACACAATGGAATACTACGCATCAATAAAGAACAATGAGGAATCTGTGAAACATTTCATAACATGGAGGAACCTGGAGGGCATTGTGCTGAGTGAAATTGGTGAGTTGCAAATGGACAAATACTGTATAAGACCACTATTATAGGAACTTGAGAAATACTTTAAACTGAGAAGAAAACCATTCTTCTGTGGTTACGAGAGGGGGGAGGGAGGGGGTAGGAGAGGGGCATTCACTAATTAGATAGTAGATAAGAACTACTTTAGGTGAAGGGAAAGACAGCACACAATACAGGGGAGGTCAGCACAACTAGACTAAACCAAAAGCAAAGAAGTTTCCTGAATAAACTGAATGCTTCGAAGGCCAGAGTAGCAGGGGCAGGGGTCTGGGGACCATGGTTTCAGGGGACATCTAAGTCAATTGGCATAATAAAATCTATTAAGAAAACAGTCTGCATCCCACTTTGAAGAGTGGCATCTGGGGTCTTAAACACTAGCAAGCAGCCATCTAAGATGCATCAATTGGTCCCAACCCAAAGGAGATCAAAGGAGAATGAAGAACACAAAGGACACAAGGCGATTACGAGCCCAAGAGACAGAAAGGGCCACATGAACCAGGGACTACATCATCCTGAGACCAGAAGAAGTAGATGGTGCCTGGCTACAACCGATGACCACCCTGACAGGGAATACAACAGAGAATCCCTGAGGGAACAGGAGAGCAGTGGGATGCAGACCCCAAATTCTCATAAGACCAGACTTACTGGTCTGACTGAGACTGGAAGGACCCCGGTGGTCATGGCTCCCAGACCTTCTGTTGGCCCAGGACAGGAACCACTCCTGAAGCCAACTCTTCAGACATGGATTGGACTGGACAATTGGTTGGAGAGGGATGCTGGTGAGGAGTGAGCTTCTTGGGTCAAGTGGACACTTGAGACTATGTTGGCATCTTCTGCCTGGAGGGGATATGAGAGGGTGGAGGGGGTTAGAAGCTGGCGAAAAGGACACGAAAAGAGAGAGTGGAGGGAGAGAGCCGGCTGTCTCATTAGGGGAAGCATAATTGGGAGTGTGTAGCAAGGTGTATATGGGTTTTTGTGTGAGAGATTGACTTGATTTGTAACTTTCACTTAAAGCACAATAAAAATTATTAAAAAAAAAAAGCAAGGAAATGGACAAGATTGTCCCCTTGAGTTTTCGATTAATCCTAATCTGTGCTTCTAGAATTTCATGTTTCCATTGTATCCTTTCACCATACCTATTCAATCTGTATGCTGAGCAAATAGTCCAAGAAGCTGGACTACATGAAGAACGGGCATCAGGATTGGAGGAAGACTCATTAACAACCTGCGTTATGCAGATGATACAACCTTGCTTGCTGAAAGTGAAAAAGACTTGAAGCACTTACTGATGAAGAACAAAGACCACGTGGATTGCACGTCAACATAAAGAAATAAAAAATCCTCACAACTGGACCAATAAGCAACATCATGATAAATGGAGATAAGATTGAAGTTGCCAAGGATTTCATTTTACTTGGATCCACAATCAACACCCCTGGAAGCAGCAGTCAAGAAATCAAACGATGTATTGGATTGGGTAAATCTACTGCAAAAGAGCTCTTTAAAGTATTGAAGAACAAAGATGTCACCTTGAAAACTAAGGTGCACCTGACCCAAGCCGTGGTATTGTCAATCACATCATATGCATGTGAAAGCTGGACAATGAATAAGGAAGACCGAGGAAGAATTGACGCCTTTGAATTGTGGTGTTGGCGAAGAATATTGAATATACCACGGACTGCCAAAAGAACGAACAAATCTGTCTTGGAAGAAGTGCGGCCAGAATGCTACTTAGAAGCAAGGATGGAGAGGCTGCGTCTTACATACTTTGGACACGTTGTCAGGAGGGATCAGTCCCTGGAGAAGGACATCATGCTTGGCAAAGTACAGGGTCAGTGGAAAAAAGGAAGCCCCTCAACCAGGTGGATTGACACGGTGGCTGCAACAATGAGCTCAAGCATGACAACGATTGTAAGGATGGCGCAGGACCGGGCAGTGTTTCGTTCTGTTGTGCATAGGGTCGCTATGAGTCAGAACCAACTCAATGGCACCTAACAACAACAAATTTTATCAGAACTGTTTAGAAATTTTTCTTGGCAATAATGTCAAGATTTCAACCACAAGAATGAGGCCAAGAGAAAAAATACCTAAAACCAAAAAAAAACCTAAACCTGTTGCCATCGAGTCAATTCCGACTCATAGCAACCCTATAGGACAGTGTAGAACTGCCCTACAGGGTTTCCGAGGAGCACTTGGTGGATATGAACTGTAGACCTTTTGGTTAGCAGCCTAGCTCTTTAACCACTACACCAGCAGGGTTTCCAAGAAAAAGAAAAAAAAATGCCCAGACATCAAAAAAAAATAAAGATATGAAAATATTCCCAGGGATACATCAACTGTTATGAATGGTTTGATTTAATGTCATTTTGTGTTTGAACATTAAGTTTGATTCTATCTGGTAGGAGTCAGGTACCTCTCGTGAACTTCCCCCATAGGCCTAAACATGTAAATCCAACGTGGAAGTTAAACACACACACACACACACACACACACACAGTAAAACCTGCGATAGCTGGAACCTGTGTAAGATAGAAACCTGTCAGAGAAGGGAAACTCAAATATTTTCCAGTAAAATGACAATAGAAAGGTGATAAAACTGTACTCTGCCAAAGGTGGAAAACTTGCAAAAAAAACTTGCAAAACCTGAAAAAACAAGGCAGTCCCATTGAGTTCCAGTTCTCACGGGTTTCACTGTAATCACAAAAATCTTTCAAAGAATCTAGAGAGGTTACTATCATCCCAAAAACCAGGGCAGACTAGCAACAGAAAGAGAAAATGTATATATTTGTGAATGTGTGTGTGTGTTTGTGAGAGAGACCGAGAGTTGGGAGAGGGGAACATACAAAAGAAATAGAAGCATTTTTTTAAGTAAAATTTGAAAAATACTGCATTCTCCCTGTGCAGAAATTCAGAGCAACATTATTTTGCTGACCCAGCAAGATATTTGTTTAGCAAAATCTCCTGACTACACAGAAACACCTTGTCAAGTTACTTAGCTTATTAATAACTCTAAAAAATAAAAGTTTTTTGCATGCTCTGCTATGGCGGTATCTCTGGCTTATCAGCTCTCATTCTCTGCTCTCGCTGAAGCTACTATCCCCACTCTTCCTTCATCTGGCAGAGTCTTCCTCTTCCTCCCTTTGTCTGCAAACCCCAGTTTACACACTTCCCTTTGTCCAAGGGCCTGCAACACCGCCTGCAATTCCACTAGGACAAGCCCAGACTGAATATATTCATGTGGTCCCCCCAATATTCCTCTTGTCTAGGCCCCTAAAATTTATGGAAAAAAATTATGTGGAGGTTTAAATGTAGTCCGTGCCACATTCAATTTAATTCAATAAATATTTATTGAGTGCCTGCCTAGAATAGCACTATACTCTGTGTGGAATATAAGAGAAATATACAGGACAGTCCCTCCTGTCAAGGAGTTTACAATGTTCCTGGGAATAAAACTTGGATGCTGAAGTAATTACAGGATACAAGACAGTATAAAGCAGTGCAATAAAATTATGTAACCAAGACCAAAATATAAGGTCCAGATAACATAAGTTTGGTCAGGGCAGGCAGGATGGAGCTATGGGGAATCATTCATAGAGATGGACTATGAGCTTGTCCTTGAGAGATGTATGGATTCAGCTGCGTGCCGTGGCAGAGGAGGGCACTTCAGGCAGTGGAAAAAGCTTGAATAAAATCAGAAAGCAGGAACACTAAGCATGATAAGTAAGAGGGAATGTGAACAGGCCAACCTGACCAGAGAGAAGGGGAAATACAGGTCACGGAGTTGTGGTAGAAAGAGTTGAGTAGAAAGAACATAACTGAACCAGAGAGAGTGGTAGAAAAAGTTGAGTAGAAAGAACATAATTGAACCAGAGAGAGCCTTGAACGGCACAGGAAGGTATTTAAACTTGAACCGTGTGCTCTTAATCTCTCTAGATCCCCTGTTTTATGTTGATCCTGTCATCCATTGTCATTCTAGAATTCACTTGTTGACAGCCAGAAGATGTATCGAGAAGAACATGAGCTACAAAGTGGGAAAGCATTGATTTTGCGTCTTATGAGACCTTAAGAAAGACACTTAACTGCTCAAGCTTCAGTCTCCACAACCGTAAAATGTGAATGTCAATACCTATCATTTAGGATTGTTGTGAACAATAGGGATATTTTGTATTATATACCTAGTGGGAAAAAATGTATAGAGTCCTTTATGGGTTTTATTCATTCAATAACTACTTGTTGAATGTCTAGTATGTACCAAACGGTGTGTTCAGCACTAGGAAAATGAGAATACACAGTGCTGATTCTCAAGACGTGAACAAATACAGTTTAAAACAATGGAAAGAGCAGCAGCTTGGAGGCCCGTACACGTGGATTTGAAGCCTATTTTCACCACTTACAAGACTTTGGAAAAACTATTTAATCACTCTGTGCCTCAGTTTCATCATCTGTAGAATCAGTCTACTAACATCTACGTATATGGTGATTTGGGTTTTAAACACAAATATGCAAGAAAAAAAACTAATATAGTGCCTGATGATTTGAAGCATTCAACCAATGGTATCTGTGTTATGGTGGAAAGGCAGGCATGAAAAAACGAGCTTCTAACAAAAAACAAAGGACTGGCAAGGAGTTAGAGAAAGTTTCACAGATGGCACAGTGCCTGCACCGGGACCTAAATGATGACTAGGATTTGCTGAGCTGGCATGCACCGAGAGTGTACTTCTGGGAGAAGAAATAGCATGTGAAAAGGTTCGGAAATATTAAAGGGACTGGCATATTCTAGGACATCAGATAATTCAGTATTGCTAGAATGTAAAGGCCAAGGCAGAGAGCCCAGGGGATGAAAGTGATCAGACAGGCAGAGGCCAGATTACAAAGAGCCTGGAATGCCATGGAAAGGGGTTTACAGTCTATCTAAAAGGTGAGGGAGAGTCACTGATGACTGCTAAGTAGTAAAGGGACATTATCAGATCTCTATGTTGGAAAACTCTCTGTGGTATGAAGGGAGAGAGGTAGGGGGAGCATTAAAGAAGCCATTGCAAAAATCTAGGTGAGACAAGAAAATGGAGAGGATGGGATGATTACTGGAAATATTTAGGAGTTGGATCCAACAGAATTTACTTCCGTTGGATTTTAGATGAAGATAAAGATGAGCAAAGAATCTAGATGCCTCTCCTTTTCTTGCCAGAAGGTGGTGCCTTTTTTGAAATTGAGAACACAGTCTGGGAAGCAGGTTTCCAGGAAAGATGATATATCCTGTCTGGAACATGATGAACCCAAGGTATCTGAGGAACATCCAAGTAGAGATTTGGACATATTGCACGGAGTGCAGAATGGAGAACCAAGCTGGCTGCTGAGTTAGACCTGGAAATCTTTGACATACATAGATGGAAGTTAGCCATGAAAATACACTCACCTGGGAAAAAGGGTAAGAGAAGAGGTGGCTCTCATGTCTGGCCTATCCTACCTAGCCTTAATAATTGAGTTGCACATGTAAATGAAACTCAAATCCTTTGGGGTAAAAAGATAAACCTCCAACATAGAGCATGCTTAGATACCCCCAAGGTCAAAGAAATTCCTTTTCTGGCATACATTTTCTCTACGTGATGTAAGTTTCATTTGCCTGAAAGAAATGAGAAGGACCATGTGGGAAGCAGATCTTGGTTATTGAGGGACTACATACAGGATGACAATTATAAACACACTGTCCCTTGAAAAGCACTTCATTTACAAAGCGGATTTGACAGCTCAAGTTGCTTCTTGGCGAAGCAATCCTGCCTGGCCCCTGTGTGACCTGGTGAGCTTAGATTACAGCTTTGATGCTAGCTCTACCACAGAGACCCCCTAAAAGGGGAGTGATAAATGAGATCCTGTCAGACTTCATTCCCTGGGTGGCCTTGAATCTCTGCCGTTATCTGTTACCCTGCCAGCACTGACAGTGACAAACACAAGGCAGGCAGCTAAAGACACCCCGATTCATTACCCAAAAAAGAGGGAGAGCAGAAATAAAGGGAAGGTGACTTCTGTGTAGAAGCTTCACTCACGTCAGTCCAGTCTTCCGCCTACATATCTGAATGGTGAAGAAGCGATGGAGCCCATTTGTCTCAACAAGAGCTCTAATGGTGCTCAAAAGAGAGCAAGCACAGGGAAGCGTGCCCAGGAAACTGTACACACTGCTCTTCATGGTCAAGTTCTTCACAAGCCTTACTGTTCGTCACAAGCCTTATAGACATAAGAGAAAATATTTAGAAGCTTGTTTTTTCAGTACTCTAGTACTCTCTTTTTCTTACTCTAGAAAAACATTTTTTAAAAAAAGAGAGAGGGAGAGACATAAAATCAGCCATCTCTATTGCTTGCCCGCACTAAACAGTTATTCATCTCAGGAAAGCACACAGTTTCTTTCTGTAAGACTACATTAAGCCTGTGACGCTACAATAGTAAACATCTTAGGAAGGTCTAACCACTGCTTCCCATAATAGACATTTATACCTTTAAGTGGTATTTGGTTCCTCCCTAAGAAATACTTCACCAAGATTTTTTTTTCAACTGGTTTTTTCTGACCTAATGGGAAATGAAGGCTTTACTTCCTTGTCTTCTTTTATGAATGGGACTTCCTGTGACATCTAAAGACATCATGCATGTTCAATAAATACATCATGAATTTAATCCCCAAAGAAGACAAGATTCTCCATCTTAATCCAATCTCTCTTAATTCAGGGCAGTAAGAGGGAAAATGTGACAGAAAGAGGAAAAAAATTCCATAGACAAATACATCTGACAAATCCAGGGATAGTCAAGTTAATCCAGTTTCATTCCTACAGGACTTCTTCAGAGTCATTCATATGCTAATGTGCATTTTGACTCTCCTAGAGAAATTATAATCTCAATCTCTTTTCTCCTATTTGGAATATGTTTATAGGATACATATGTCTAGTGTTTCACAAAACTGCACTTTGGGAACTGTTGGTCTACATGTGCCTGCAAATCCCATCTTCTCACTCATTTCTCCCATCACAAAATCAAATAATTGCCAAGCTATGTTCTAATTATTTGGCAGAGTGAGACAGTCCAAGGGTGGAATAAATGGTATAGAAGACATGGTTTCTGCCTTCAAAAAGTGTATATATCCTGCCCCTATATTGTGCTCTGGTATGTTCTGCCCTCTACCCCTATTTTCAACTTTCCCTGTCTAAAAAACATGGTGCAAGAGGATGTTGAATCAGAAAGGACAATAATCTTAAATTTGGAGCAATTCCAAAATGATGCAAGTGGTTAATATATAGATTTTATTATTGTTTTTTGCTAAAGATCAAACTCTCTTTCTAAATCAGCAGCATAAGACATCACCGTTCCTTTTGGAGAGCATGCCAAGCTTCTTGTAGAAGTATGAATGGAAGTGGTCAGAGCTTCAGATTACCTAAAAAATGATGAAAAAAAAAAAAAAAACCCCGCTGCCATCAAGTCGATTCCAGCTCATAGGGACCCTATAGGACAGAGTAGAACTGCACCATAGAGTTTCCAAGGAGCACCTGGCGGATTTGAACTGCCAACCTTTTTAGGTTAGCAGCTGTAGAACTTAACCACTATGCCACCAGGGTTTCTATAGCATACTAAAAAAAAGGATAATTCAGCTCAATATTATAAGACATTTAAGTTTTATATGCTTTTTGTCATTTAAGACATATACACAGTAGCAGCATTTCTCATGTCGGTTATTTGGTTCCTTCTATCAAAGAAAGCCACTAGTTATGTTCAAAATAAGTGAGAAGATCTGAGTTCTGGATTTCAACACACACACACCAAAAAAAAAAAAAAAAAAAACTGGAAAAGAGATATGGACTAACCAGCTTTGTTTATGAGTGTTTCTTGTTTAAGCCATGAGGCCAAAAAAAAGTTACGAAAATTTATAATTGAGAACAAACTGGGATTTTTATTATACAACCAATTTTAAACTAGTATCAAAAGCAGTTTGTAAGTTGGAAACTTGAAATGACTAGAATTAGACTATATAGCTTCTTTGATCTTCTTCGTCTTTAAAAAAGCAATCAGGATTCAGGTGGCAAGAACCGATCAACCAAGAACTAAAGTAATACCTGGGAGAGAGGAAACCATCATTATAAATTAGAAGTAGCTGATCATTCATCTTTCTGCTATAGACTCTCTGGAAAAGTTTGCTGCCGTTTCTTCCTCCTGGGCTCCAGAATTCAAAAGCCAGTCATGATGTTTCCTAAATAAAGTGCAAAGAAAGACATTTATTTTTTTTCTCCTGTTCTCAGCAGCAGATTATTTGGACCCAGGCCTCGCTGGTTTATCAAAGATAGGACAAATATAATTCTGTGGTTTTTTAAACAAAACGAAGTTTACCCTTCTGCTATTTCCATGTAAAATATTTTATTTCCAATTTCCCACAACCAACTGTTGTGCCTTCTACTTTTCCTCCAAAGACATTTATTTCTGCTTGGCCAAACCCAATTGTTCCATCATTGCTTTGCCACCCACAAATACACTTCTTCATTTCTAAGTTCTCCAAGACCTGGAGGATTGATGGGTGTGAAGGAAGAACTGGGATCACCAATGCAAGGAAGAAATCCATCTTAGTAGCCTCTGGCTCAAGTTAATCACCAGAGAGATAATATTTTAAACTCCAAAAGACTTCTTTGGAAGTTTCCAGAATTTCTCCAGAGACACAGATCAATAGACCAGAATAATCAAGACAAGGGAACAAGTTTGCCAAATGCCACTCACTTGGTAGGGTGTTTTACTTCAGTAAGCAAAGGGCTTTTAGTGGAGTTATTCCAACCCAGTCAAAGAAGGAGCAAATCAACTCTCCAGGGAAGTGCCTCCACACTGCAAATGAAGATAAAAGAAAGGGTGACATTTTAATTCCAATCTCTAGCCCTCAACACAGGGCTGTGGGTGGCACTTGTTTGTTATGTCGTTGAATTGATGAACAGCTTTCCCATACCACTGAGCAATCAACACCCTGTCCACTCAGAATAATGTATGATTATATGGGGGTCCAGGGCCCCATAATTTTGCAGCCGTCTTCCCTCTTCTCTTTCAACTAAAAGTAACTGAAAATGAAGTCAGCCTGATTAATATGAGGGCTCTTTGGGCTTTGATTTTTAAATATTACTCCCCACCCTGCCCTCAGAGCTCAGAGATTAACTCACATCAGCAAAGCAGTTTCTGCCCTGCTGCCCTGAACCATGCATAAAAATTCAAAATTATTAAAGCAAAGGCCAAGTTTTAAAAAACAACCAGGACAATCACATATGGTGTGCTATGAGTAATGAGTATAACTCCAGCTCCAAGGACATTTTCCAAAATGGCTCCTTTACTTTTGTTAAGTAGTCCCTGGGTGGTACAGCTGGTTAAGCACTGGACTACTAACTGAAATGGTGTGGTTCAAATACACCCATGGGTGCCTGGGAAGTTAGGCCTGGCAATCTGCTTCTGAAAGGTCACAGCCTTGAAACCCCTGTGAGTTTCTACAATTCTACTCTGCACACATGGGGTCCCCTGGGGTCGAATTGCAACTAACAATAACAACTTTTGTTAATAGTAAAACACACAGATCTTCTGTTGAGTGGGGCTTCCTCTTTTTAGATACTCTTCACCTTCAACATAGGGAGCTTTACCTGCTCCTACAGCTCCTTTGGATCTTGGCTTCTTCCCAATCACCGTATCTTCAACTTGACATGCTCATCTCATTTTCTCATCCTCTCTCTCTTCTCTCTGCTCCATGTCTTTCTCTGTTCCTCTTTATCCCTCTCAATCTCCCTCTGGACTGGTTTCTTCTCTGGTTATGGTACCCACTTAAACATTCCTGGGTACTCAAACTTGACTTACCTGGCAGGGGGCCGCTGAGGCTGCCTGAGAGAAACTAGACCCTAAGAAAGTGTAAAAACCTGCGCTTGAACTAAGCATTTCTTTAACTCAAAGTCAGAAGTATTTTCCTTAGCCCAGGCTGCATGTACTGTATTGTTAACTTTTATCAAAGGAGTCCGTATGTCAGGAATCACGGCAAAGTTTCAAACATGATTGATGGCTGCTCAAAAGAACATCCACAGTACGATAAGCCGCAGAGAGGGAATGTGGTGAGCCGGTTCAGGAGTGTCTGGTTGTGCCTTTCAAACTCCTTTCATCACAACCTGTGACTGTAAGCACTGCAGCGTAAGAACAAGCCAGGACTTTGTGGAATATTCTTAACCGCTGGTATGTAATCCATACAGCCCGTGGTAACAGCCTGAGGATAAAAGATTTAAAGAAGTGGAGACACAAGGACTGATTTTTGTTAAAAGGCAACTTAGAAGGAGAAAAAAAGAGTGAGAACAGTAAGATTTATGTTAACCGATTGGGAGTGCTCTGGAAATCTCTTTGACGAAGGATTGAGATTGCTTTGAAGCCGACTTCATTGAAGCAAAAAGTAAGCGCGGTGCGCAGGGACTCGGGTTGACTGGGTCACATATCAGTCTTCCTGACTTTGAGTTTCCCTTTTCTTCCAAATTCTGCATGCTACCAAACACATAAATGCTGCTCTGTAAAAGCGTTCTCCCTCTAAAGAGGAGGCTTTTATGTACTGTTAGTAATTAATTGAAATTTGACTGGTAGGACATACAATAAAAAGACAAGAACCTGGAAAAGAACATACACATTCACACACACACACACACATCAATTTTCTCTGCAGCTAATATTTTGCCTCTGAAGGCATTTCCCAAAAGGAAGTCCCAGGAATGGTTTGAACAATCATACGGCCTTGTTAGTATCACTGGAGTTGGTGTTTAATCTTCCCAGGTCACCCTTACGAAGGACAGTACTCACTTGGGGATACGAGTTCAAGAATGGCTGTACATAAATCAGTAGTTGCTCACAAATGAAGTTATAGCATTGTCAGAGCAAGAGTAACCAGTCCTCTTCACTACCCTTCTACACAGATACTGAGAAATATAGCAATCTAGTTACACTGACCAATGAAGAACCAACACTAGAAAAAGTGACAGCAAATGCAGTGTAGACGCCACCTGCCAAGGCATTGTAGCTCCTGAAGCAAAATGAAGTCACTACACTGCCTTTTTCCTAATAAAGAAACACAAACACAGTATGTTCTCAGGTGTTTAGCATAAAGATATGGTCCATAAACAACCACAAACCTAGCATTAATGGTCAAGATAGTTCCTAGAGAAATCAATACCACTAGCTAGTGAATACTAAAATCCACTGCCTCCCCTTAGATTTTCCACAAGAGAGCAGGAACACTTTAAGAGAACACAAAGGAATTTCAATATCTTAAATCAATATCTTTCCACAAGCAACTCATCCTTTCTTTATATTAGGAGACGGTCGAAGGGCATAGCAGTAAATGACTACATCTCCTTTGCAAGGGGGCGGGGAAGCCAGCAGCACCATCCCACCCAACCTCAAAGGTTGTCAGAATGGCAATCCATGTTGTTCAATATCTGGGCCAGTTTCCCTTATTTTATTACAAGTATCCACGATTTTTGGAGTTCCTTAGTGATAGTCAGGAAACCCTGGTGGTGTAGTGGTTAAGTGCTACAGCTGCTAACCAAAGGGTTGGCAGTTCAAATCCGCCAGGTGCTCCTAGGAAACTCTATGGGGCAGTTCTACTCTGTCCTATAGGGTTGCTATGAGTCAGAATTCACTTGAGGGCACTGGATTTGGTTTGGTTTGGTTTGGTTTTTAGTGATAGTCAACCCCAATGCCTTAGAAATACGGCATTATTATTTGGTCTACAGAAAAATAAATAAACACATAAAAAAAAACATAAGCCCTGTAAAAGGTTTCTTTTCTCCCATTTACCACTTCTATAAAATCTATATGGACTACATGAAGAAGAACGGGGCATCAGAACTGAAGGAAGACTCATTAACAACCTGTGATATGCAGACGACACAATCTTTTTTTTTTTGTAACGAGGTCATAAATGAGCTTATTTTTCATTTCTTTTTTTGTTTTCAAGTTCTTTTTTTCTTTCTTTTTCTTATTGTGCTTTAGATGAAGGTTTATAGAACAAACTAGATTCTCATCAAACAATACACACATTGTTCTATGACAGTGGTTAACAACCCCACGACATGCAGGTGACACAATCTTGCTTGCTGAAAGTGAAAAAGTCTTGAAGCACTTATTGAGGAAGATCAAAGACTAAAGCCTTCACTATGGATTACACATCAACATAACAAAAACAAAAATCTTCGAAACTGGACCAATAAGCAAAATCATGATAAACAGAGAAAAGATTGAAGTTGTCAAGGATTTCATTTACTTGAATCCACAATCAACACCCAAGGAAGCAGCAGTCAAGAAATCAAAAGACACATTACATTGGGTAAATCTTTTGCAAAAGACCTCTCTAAAATGTTAAAAAACAAAAATGCCACTTTAAGGACTAAGGTACACCTGACCCGAGCCATGGAGTTTTCAATCACCTCATATGCATGCAAAAGCTGTACAATGAATAAGGAAGACTGAAGAATTGATGCCTTTGGATGATGGTATTGGTGAATATATCATAAACTGCCAGAAGAATAAACAAATTTGCCTTGGAAGAAGTACAGCCAGAATGCTCCTTAGAAGCAAGGGTGACAAGACTTCATCTTACATACTTTGGACACATTTTCAGAAGGGACCAGTCACTAGAAAAGGACATCGTGCTAGGTAAAGTAGAGGGTCAATGAAAAAGAGGAAGACTCTCAACAAGATGGTTTGATACAGTGGTTGCAACAATGCGCTCAAACATAGCAATGATTCTGAGGATGGTGGAGGACCAGGCAGTGTTTCGTTCTGTTGTACATAGGGTTGCTATGAGTCAAAATCGACTCAACCTCACCTAACAACAACATAAAATCTATTGGTTCCCAGAAGATTTTTCCAAAATACAAAGGAACTGACTCTGTATAAAGTGTTGCAGTCAGAAGAAACCCAGGATCCAATACAAAAAGCCAACATTTTAGTAAATGCGATGAGCTTCAAAGTGTTATGGCTTCTGAGGCACTGAGAGAAGCAGGGTCCAAGTAGGGAAAGTCCTTGAGGTGACTACAAGAGACAGAGTCAGAAAATCATCACATGTGGATTTAGACTTAAGGATGACTCATCAAAGCCTGAAGACAGCATGAAAAACAGCTGGAGGAAGGGATGGGTTTCTCCACTATAACTGGCCAATTTCTTTGATAAACCAAGATAACATTTTCATTCAACCTAAGTTGGTGTGCTAATGCATCAGGATGAAAAAAAGAATAGGATAAAATAACATTTGCTGAGGTTCTACCATGTGCCAGAGATTTTACTTCACAACAATCCAGTGTGGTAAGAATCTTCACCTCCATTTTTATAGATGAATCCATTGTTATTCACAGTCACAGAGCTTGGAAATGGTTAATGCAAGATTCAAAGTCTAATCTCTCTGGTATCTAAACCAAACCAAACCAGTGGCCATCAAGTGGGCTCCAACTCATGGTGACATCATGGGTGCCAGAGTAGAACTGTGCTCCATAGGGTTTACAATGGCTGATTTTTCAGAAGTAAATCACTAGGCATTCTTCCAAGACACCTGTGGGTAGACTCGAACCACCAACATTTTGGTATCCTACCATTGTTTTCTGCTTTCCTGTAATCTATACTATCAAAATCTAATTTTACAAAAGATAGTAATGATTAATAAGGAAGAAACTCTGTTTTACAATTACATTTGTTATTGAATTCTTCTAATAAAGAGCTCATATGGGATATCTTAATAAATTAAAATAATTCATCTACTGAATGACATATGGTATATTTGAATAGGTATGAGGTCATTTTGTTATGATCCTTCAAAGTTTTCCTTCCCACCAACATCACAACCAACAATCCACAATAGAAACCAAGCATTAATCAGATATGTAGCAAGGGCTGATCTTCAGGCAAGCCACAGAACATGGCATTTAAACAGCTGAAAACAACTAAAGAGTATGAAACTGGTAACAATAGGTCAGGGTACATCTTTTCCACTTCATCTCCCCTCTGCACTATTGTTCTGACACACCTTCCCTAGTCTCCCACTAGAAAGCCAGGTAGCATCCATTTTCCAGTGTCAGCCACTCATTATATAAAACATAAACACTGTATTTCATGGGGCCAGGATTGAGCTCCAAACAAAAGTTAACATGAAAAGAGAATTTAAAGGCCCTTCGTCACCATTCTGTTACTCCCATCACCAGCCTTGTCCAGAATCCTCGTAACTCATCCTTTCCACAAGTGACTTGGCTACAAAGATTGTTTAGAGAGCAGATAACAACCTCCCTTGGAAGAAACTAGGGAGGAATTTTTTGAAAATAGGGTCTGTAGCAAATGTGGCCGTAGGAATCACACAGCAACCTCTCAGGACTCATTTCCTTCGGCATCGCCCTAACGATGCTGCTTACAGTCTAAATGATGGAGAACAGTTCTCCCACAAACCCTCAGGTCTATGATGCCCCACTATTTTCTCTGCATCTGATGCAGGGAAAACTGAAAGGATGACAGAACCAAAGAACTTTCTCATAGTTCATAGAGAGAATTTGAGATCACCTGTAGAGATTCCGTCTATTGCAAAGACTCTTTGGGCAGTAATGAGACTTGAGAGATTTACCTGCCTTCAGGCAAGACCTCTCCTAAACTACCCCAGGTGAGACCCTAGCCTGCTTTAAAGACCTCTTAAGAAAGGAGGTTCTTACCTCTTCCCTTCTGCAAAGAATTAGGGAAGGCAATTCATTTACATCTCCAATCAGCACATATGCAAGCCAACACAATTGGCCAAATAAAACTGCATCCTGTGACATCAGGTAAGTTATTCTTAGATTGTTCATAATGGAAGTGCTTTTTTATCTATTGCCTATTTATGAGATCTGAACTAAGGGAAGCCAATCAAATCATTCTCTTAAGTGAAATTTTTCTGTCTCCCCATTATCTAAGTAAATCTCATGTAAAGAAGATTCAAGATACAATCTCTAGTGCATCCACTCAGTGCACCTCCAACCCTCATCCTGCCCAGCAAGGGGCAGAGGCATAGTGACTGTGTGCACATCCTCCCTCCCCCCAAGGCACTTTCCTCCCTCATGGCCAGTGTGAGGCAGAAGCTGCACAGGTGTGCATGCACCTGCCCACTGCACCTTCTTCCCTCTCCATGCCTACTGACAGGTGGATGTGGTATGGCTGAGAGAGCACCTACCTGCTGTTCCTTCCTCCCTCCCCCTATCCAGGAGGAGGTGGAGGTAGTGTGACTGTGCGTACATCTGCCCACCACCCCCACCACCACCCAGACTTCCTCCCCAACTGGCAACAGGTGACAACTATGTTCCCACTCACTCGCCATGCCCACCACACCAGCTACTCTACCTGCACAGAGAGCACCACTCCCTGTTCCTGCTGTACCAAAGCCAAGATAGACAGAGGCCAAAGGCTGACCAACCCACCCTCAGCTGCCCCGCAAGAGCAGTATACATAGACCCAAGCTCCCACACCTATCCACTGCCCCACTTGCCTGGAGACAGGTAGGGAACACTCCAGTACAGCTAGTCCAGTGAGCAGGGCACCACACCAGCCACATCTACCAGGGATCATCAAAACAAGACAAAAAATCAGGACCCAGCAAACAATCATACAATTAAAAAATAAACACAATACCCCCTTAATGTTCTGGAGACAATAGACAAGAGTAAACCACCTAAAGAAGCAGGGCAAGATGGCCCCACCAAGCGACCAAAATAAAGAACTAGAAAACTTCCTTGAGGAATAAAAGGTAATGGAGCTACCTGAGAAGGAATTCAAAAGATTTATGTAAAGAGTCCTCAAAGGAATCAAGGAAAACACAGACAAAACTATGGAAAGAACAGACAAAATCAAGGAACGAACAGACAAAAGGAAAGAAGAATTTGGGAAAACAATACAAGAATAAAATGACAAAATAAATAGACAATTGGAAACAATACAAAAACAACAACTAGAAATCTGGAAGCTTAACAATAAGTTTTCAGAAACAGACAACTCAATGAAAAGTCATAGGAGTAGAACTGTAAAAATTGAAGACAGTATCAGCAGAATAGAAAACTAATCCCTTGAAATTAATCTGTTTGCGGAACAATTAAAAAAAAAAAAAGAATGAAGAAAGCCTAAGAGTTATGTGGGACACTATCAAGAGGAATAACTTACATGTGATTGGAATAAGAAAGAATCCTGAGAACAGCTTGAGAAAAACAAAAAGTCACAAACAGAAGGGAAACAATAAGACTAAACTCTGACTACTAGGTGGAAACCATGCAGGTAAGAAGGCAATGGGATGACATATATAAAACCTTGAAAGAAGAAAATTGCCAACCAAAAATAATATATCCTGCACAACTCTCGATCAAATATGATGATGAAATTAGGACATTTCCAGATAAACAGAAATTAAGAGAATATGTAAAAACCAAACTAAACTTACAGGAATTTTTAAAGGGAGTCCTTCAGTTTGAGAACAAACAACCTCAGACTGCAGCCTGAATCTAGGATGCAAGATCATACCAGCCAGATACCAACCTAGGAAATGAACTCTCAAGGACTATCCAAAACCAAAATAATTACAACAAGCAACCAGAGAGGTTAAGCTGTAAATGACAACAATGTCAGAACAATGAAAAAGGGAATAAACGGTGTAGGAATAGAACTTTCTAATGGAGAGGAAGACAAGGTGATACCAAGTAATAATAGACTGGTTCAAACCTAGGAAGATAAGGGTAACTTTCAAAGCAACCACAAAGAAAGTTAACAAACCTACTCATCAAAATAAAGAAGGGAAACATAGTCTCAGTAAAAACAAAATCTACGAAAACAAAAGACATGAAAAAAAAATCCACAAACAAAAGGAATTCAGCAAAGAAAAGAAAATGTCAGCACCACAAAAAAAAAAGCACTGCAAAATGACAGCAACAAACTCATACTTATCAATAATTGCACCGAACATAAATGCCTAAATGTACCTTTAAAGAGACAGAGAGTGACAGAATGGATTAAAATACAGGCTCGATCAACACACTGTCTACAAGAGACACACCTTAGAAACAAAGACATAAATTTATTAAAAACCAAAGGATGGAAAAAATATACCAAGCAAACAGCTATCAAAAAAGAGCAGGAGTGGCAATACTAATCTCAGATAAAATAGACTTTAAAACAAAATCCATCATAAAAGACAAAGAAGGGCAGTATATAATGATTAAAGGAATGATCCACCATGAAGACATAAACATAAAAAAAATCTACGCACCCAATGACAGGGCTCCAAAATACATAAAGCAAACTCTAACAGCACTGAAAAGAGAAATTGACAGTTCTACAATAATAGTAGGAGACTTCAACACACCACTCTCAGTAAAGGACAGAACATCTAGAAGGAAACTCAACAAAGATACAGAAGAGTTAAAGGGCACAATCAGCCAATTTGACCTCATAGACATATGGAACACTCTACCCAACGGCTGCAAAGTACACGTTCTTTTCCAATGCACATGGAACATTCTCCAGAATAGATCACATCTTAAGCCACAGAGCAACCCTGAACAAAATCGAAAACACGGAGATAATATAAAGTAAATTCTCTGACCACAATGTCATCAAAGTAAAAATTAACAACAGGAGAAGTAAGGGAAAAAAATCAGTTACATGGAAACTGAATAATACCCTGTTTAAAAACTAATGGTTAATAGAAAAAAATCAGAGATGGAATCAAAAAATTCCTAGAATCAAACGAGAATGAAAACACATCATACCAAAACCTTTGGGGCCTAGCAAAGGAAGTCCTCAGAGGTCAATTTACAGCAATAGATGCACACATCAAAAAGGAAGGGATAAAATCAAAACATTAGCTACACAACTCAAACAAATAGAGAACGGAAAAAAAAAAAATCCCACAGTCACCAGAAGAAAGAAAATAACAAGGATCAGAGATGACAAACCACTGGCCAAACTGACAAAAGAAAAACAGGAAAGAACACAAATAACCCAAATAAATGAAATGGAGGACATTACAACAGACCCAACTGAAATAAAAAGGATCATAACAGAGGATTATGAAAAACTATATACTACAACAAATTTGAAAACCTAGAGGAAATTGACAAATTTCTTGAAACACAGTACCCGCCCAAACTAATACCAAATGACGTTGAAAATCCGAAAAGACCTATAACAACAGAAAAGATTGAAAAAGTAAAAAAAAAAAAATCCTCCCCCTGGCCCAGATGAATTCTGTTTTAGTCATTCAGTGCTTCTATAACAGAAATACCACAAGTTGATGGCTTTAACAAAGAGAAATTTATTCTCTCACAGTCTAGTAGTTTAGAAGTCCAAATTCAGGGCATCAGCACCACAGGAAGGCTTTCTCTCTCCTTTGGCTCTGGAGCAAGGTCCTTTTCATCAATCTTCCCCTGGACTAGGAACTTCTCCTCGTGGGAACCCTTGGTGCTTCCTTCTTGGTGGTATGAGGTCCCCCTCTCTGCTTGCTTCCTTTTTCTTTTATCTCTTGTAAGATAAAAGGCGATGTAGGCCACACCCCAGGGAAACTCCCTTTACTTTGAATCAGGAATGTGACCTGAGCAAGGGTGTTACATCCCACCCTAATCCTTTTCAATACAATCCAATCTTGCCCCATCAGCCAGAGGCAGAGACTAGGATTTATAACATATAGTAATATTATACCAATCACAAAATGCAGGACAATCACTTAATACTGGGAATCATGGCTTAACCAAGTTGACACATATTTGGGGGGGCACAATTCAATCCATGACAGCTTCACTGGAGAATTCTACCAAACATTCAGAGATGAGCTTACACCAATTCTACTCAAACTATTTCAGAACATAGAAAAGGAAGTGATACTTTCAGAATTCATTCTATGAAGCCAGCATAACCCTGATACGAAAACCAAGCAAAGACACCACAAAAAAAGAAAATTACAGACTAATATCTCTCATGAATACAGATGCAAAAATTTTTAGCAAAATTCTAGCCAATAGAATTCAGTATCATATCAAAAAAATAATACACCATAACCAAATAGGATTCATACCAGGTGTGCAAGTATGGTTCAACATTAGAAACTCAATCAACATAATCCGTCACACAAATAAAAGGAAAGAAAATCACGTGTTCATCTCAACTGATGCAGAAAAGGCATCCGACAAAGCCCAACACCCATTCCTGACAAAAACTGTGAATAAAATAGATATAGAAGGGAAACTTCTCAACATAAAAAAGGGCATCTATGCAAAACCAACAGCCAACATCACTCTTGATGGAGAGAGGCTGAAAACGTTCCCCTTGAGAACAAGTACAAGACAAGGATGCCTTTTATCACCACTCCTATTTAACATTGTGCTGGAAGGCCTAGCTAGTGCAATAAGGCAAGAAAAAGAAATAAAGGGCATCCAAACTGGTAATGAAGAAGTTAAACAGTCTTGATTTGTGGATGATATGATACTATACATAGAAAACCCAAAAGACTCTACAAGAAAACTATTTGAACCAATAGAAAGATTCAGCACAGTAGCACAATACAAGATAAACATACAAAAATCAGTTGGATTCCTATACACCAATAAAGAGAAGGATAAAAAGAAAATCAGGAAAATAATACCATTTATAATAGCCCCTAAAAAAATAGAATGTGTTAGGAATAAATCTAACCAGGGATGTAAAAGACCTATACAAAGAAAACTACAAAACACTACTGCAAGAAACCAAAAGAGATCTACATAAATGTAAAAACTTACCATGCTTATAGATAGCCTGACTCAACACTGTGAAAATAACAATTCTACTCAAAGCATTTTACAAATACAATGCAATCCCAATCCAAATACCAATGACATTCTTTAAAGAGATGGCAAAACTAATCATTAACTTTATATGGAAAGGGAAGAGGTCCCAGATAAGCAAAACACTGCTGAAGAAGAAAAATAAAGCAGGAGGACAAACACTACCTGACCTCAGAACCTACTACACAGCTATGGTAGTCAAAACAGCCTGGTACTGGTACAATGACAGATACATTGACCAATGGAAAAGAATTGAGAACCCAGATGTAAATCCATCCACCTATGGTCACCTGATCTTCCACAATGGTCTAAAGTCTATCAAATGGGGAAAAGACAGTCTTCTTAACAAACAGTGCTGGCAAAACTGAATGTCCATCTGCAAAAAAATGAAACAGGACCCATACCTCACACCATATATAAAAACTAATTCAAAATGGATCAAAGACGTAAATATAAATATAGAAACTATTTTTTCCTCATAGGAGGAAAAAATGGGATCAATGCTAGAGGCCCTAATACACGGCATTAACAGGATACGAACATAATCAACAACACACACACTGCAGAAGATAAGCTAGATAACTGGGATCTTCTAAAAATTAAACATTTATGCTCATCAAAAGACTTCACCAGAAGAGTAAAAAGAGAAACCCCAGACCGGCAAAAAACTTTGGCTATTACAAATCAGGCAAAGGTCTAATCTCTAAAATCTACAGGAAAATCCAACACCTCTACAACAAAAAAGACAAATAATCCAATTTAAAAATGGGCAAAGGAAATGAACAGACACTTCACCAAAGAAGACATTCAAGCGACTAACAGACACATGAGGAAATGCTTGCAATCACTAGCCATTAGAGAAATGCAAATCAAAACCACAATGAGATACCATCTCACCCCAGCATTACTGGCAAGAATCAAAAAAACAGGAAATAACAAATGTTGGAGAAGATGCAGGGGAGACTGGAATTCGTACACACTGCAGGTGGGAATGCAAAATAATACAACTATTTTGGAAAACAATATGGCTCTTCCTTAGAAATAGAAACACCATATGATCCAGCAATCCCACTCCTAGGAATATATCCTAGAGAAATAAGAGCCATCACACAAATAGACATATGCACACCCATGCTCATTGCAGCATTGTTCACAATAGCAAAAAGATAGAAACAACCTAGATGCCCATCAACAAATGCATGGATAAACAAACTATGGTATATACACACAATGGAGTATTACAAATCGATAAAGAGCAATGATTAATCTTTGAAGCATCTCATAATATGGATTAATTTGGAAGGCATTATGCTGAGTGAAATAAGTCAATCACAAAAGTGCGAATATTGTAAAAGACCAATGCCATAGAAACTCATGAAAAGGTTTACACACAAAAAGAAACAATCTTTGATGGTTACGAGAGAGGGGAGAGGTGGGGATGGGAGAACACTAAATAAACAATAGTTAAGTGGTAACTTTGGTGAAGGGTAAGACAGTACACAATACTGGCGAAGCCAGCACACCTTGTACAAGGCAAGGTCATGGAAGCTCCACAGACACATCCACACTCCCTGAGGGACCAAATTACTGGGCTGAGGGCTGTGGGGACCACGGTCTTGGAAAACATCTAGCTCAGTTGGCATAACAGAGTTTATAAAGAAAATGTTCTACATTCTACTTCGGTGAATAGCTTCTGGGGTCTTAAAAGCCTGTGAGCAGCCATCTGAGATACTCCATTGGTCTCACCCCTTCGGGAGCAAGGGCGAATGAAGAAAACTAAAGATACAAGGGAGAGATTTGTCCAAAGGACTAATGGATCAAAACTACCACGACCTCCACCAGGCTGAGTCCAGTATAGCTACATGGTGCCCGACTACAACCACTGACTGGTTTGACAGGGATCACTATAGAGGGACCCAGACAGAGCTGGAGAAAAATGTAGAACAAAATTCTAACTCACACAAAAAAAAAGACCAGACATACTGGCCTGACAGAGACTGGAGAAACCCCGAGAGTGTGGCCCCCTGACACCCTTTTAGCTCAGTAACGAAGTCACTCCTGAGGTTCACCCTTCAGCCAAAGATTAGACAGGCACATAAAACAAAACAAGAATAAGGGGGCATACCAACCCAGGAGCAAGGACTTGAAGGCCGGAGGGGACAGAAAAGCTGGTAATAGGGAACCCAAGATCGAGAAGGGAGAGTGTTGATGTGTCATGAGGTTGTTAACCAATGTCATAAAACAATATGTGTCCTAACTGTTTAATGAGAAGCTAGTTTGTTCTGTAAAACTTCATCTAAAGTACAATAAATAAATAAATATATGGTACAGTTAAGTTTTTACAGTTAAGTTCATATTCAACCAAGTTCACTGAACAGATAATTATAAGATCCTGGAAAAGTTTGGGAAATCAAAGAAGCCCCTAGGAAGGATGTGAGGGATGGTCTCCTGAAAGAGGGACCTGCTAAGTCTCAAGAATGGCTAGTTTTAGTCAGGTGAAGGAGACTGACCTTCATTTTATACTTTTAAACAAAACTTTTAGGACTCAGTTTCCCCAACTTAAAAATAAGAGACTTGAAGGTTAGAGTACCTCCTAAATGTACCACTATGAATCCAGTTTGCCTCCTTACCCTACAACTAGATAACAGAAATCATTAGTTTCAAGTAATGTTAGCTGAATACGGAATGTTTGGGCCAATTCACCTGAACATTAATAATATATTTGGTACGCCACGATGCTCAGTAAGTCCCAAGGAGAGGTGTTTAAATAAATTGGTGTTTTCTTCCATGTATTAGAGATTTTTTTTTTCCAGATTCGATTTCAATAATTCCATTATAACTATGATACCATATGCAAAGTAATCTGAATACAAGTTATGGAATTACACACTTCTTTGTTCACCATTAGCCTCAAATTTGTTTTTACATTTGAGATATTATTCCACATTTAATATCTTGAACAAGGAAGCGGAGCTCTCTAAGCCCTGGTAAATTTGGAACTAGAAGGATATCACAACATCATACTCCTCCATGCTTTCAAATTATAGTTAACATGTCATCCAGGAATTTGTGTGCTCATCAACTACAGACTATTAAAAGTTAACAGGCTAGCATGATGATAACAAATGGGATTCTGACGTATAGGTGCTTAGAGAATTTCTACATTGGGGCTTTCAAAAAAGTATCTAAAAGTCTTGGCAGGGCTATATAAAGAAGAATTAGAGGAAGACTCATTAACAACCCGCAATATGTAGATGACACAACCTTCCTTGCCAAAAGTGAAGACACCTTGAGGTACTTATTAATGAAGATAAAAAACTACAACCTTCGGTATGTATTACATCTAAACATAAAGAAAACTAAAATCCTCACAACTGAACCAATAAGCAACATCATAATAAATGGAGAAGCAAGTGAAGTTGTCAATGATTTTATTCTTCTTGGATCAACAATCAATGCCCATGGACTCAGTAGTCAAGAAATTCAGTGATGTTTTGCAATGGGCAAATATGCTACAAAAGACCTTTTTAAAGTGTTAAAAAAAAAAAGATGCCACTTTAATGACTAAGATGAACCTGACCTAAGTCATGGTGTTTTCAACTGCCTCATATAGGTGTGAAAGCTGGGCAATGAAAAAGGACAATCAGAAGAGAATTTACGCATTTGAATTGTGGTATTGGTGAAGAATATTGACTATACCGTGGACTAACAAAAGAATGAACAAATCTGTCTTGAGGAAGTATAGCCAATGTGCTTCTTAAAAGCGAGGATGGTAAACCTTTGGCTTGCTTACTTTAGACACATCTTCAGGAAAGACCAATCACTAGAAAAGGACATCATGTTCTGTAAAGTAGAGGGACAACAAAAACAAGGTAAATCCTCCACTAGATAGATTGACACAGTGGCTGCAGCAATGGGCTCAAACATAGCATAGATAGCAAGGACAGTACAGGACCGCCCAATGTTTTCCTCTATTATACATAGGGTCACCAACTCAATGACAACTAACAAGTCTTGTTATGCTGATGGTGCCCAAGATTTTGGTCTCCACCCAGGAGAATTGAAGAAAATGACTTAGCATCAAGTGAATCAGGTTGATAGCAATTTTTCTAAACATACATATTGGTTATCTTTAATTTTAAGAAATGACACTGGGGATCGCAGAAGAAAATTTTGCAAGACCAACAACTTATTCATTGTGAATACCTTTTCTCAAAAACATAAATGGTGACTACACTCATGTGGACCTCACCACTGGAAAACACAGGGATCATATCAACTACATCTGTGGAAAGAGACGATGGAAAAGCTCAATGTCAACAGAAAAAGGCCAGGGGCTGACTGTGGAACAGACCATCAATTGCTCATATGCAAGTTTAAGTTTAAGCTGAAGAAAATTAAAACAAATCCACAAGAACCAAAGTACAACCTTGAGTATATCCCACCTGAATTTGGAAACAACCTCAAGAATAGATTTGATGCATTGAACACTAATGACCAAAGACCAGATGAGTTGTGGAATGACACGGAGAATATCATACATGAAGAAAGGAAAAGGTCACTAAAAAGCCAAGAACAAAAGACCAAAATGGATGTCAGAAGAAACGCTGAAACTTGCTCTTGAACATAGAATAGCTAAGGTGAACAGAAGAAATGATGAAGTAAATGAACTGAACAGGAGATTTCAAAGGGCAGCTCAAGAAGACAAATTAAAGTATTATAATGACATGAATTATAAAGTATTATAAAGACTGGAGTTAGAAAACCAAAAGGGAAGAACACACTCAGCATTTCTCAAGCTGAAAGAACTGAAGAAAAAATCCAAGCCTTGAGTTGCAATTTTGAAGGTTTCTGTGGGCAAAATATTGAAAGACCAAGCAAGTGTCAGAAGAGGATGGAAGGAATGCACAGAGTCACTGTGCCAAAGAGAGTTGGTAGACTTTCAACCATTTCGAGAGGTGGCAGATTATCAAGCAAGAAGGATCCCAAGCTGCACTGCAGGCACTGGTGAAAAACAAGGCTCCAGGAGTTGATGAAATACCAACTGAGATGTTTCAATGAATGGAAGCAGCACTGTCCAAGCCAAAAAATTTGGAAGACAGCTACTTGGCCAACAGACTGGAAGAGATCTATATTTGTGCCCATTCCAAGGAGAGATGATCCAGCAGAACGCAGAAATTATCAAGCAGTATGATTGATATCACACTGTCTTAGGCTGGGTTCTCTAGAGAAGAAAACCAGTGAAGCACATAAATATATAGAGAGATTTATATCAAGGAAATAGCTCACGCAATTGTAGAGGCTGGAATGTCCCAAGACCATGGATCAGGATAGGGGCTTCTCCTGAGTCACGTAGCTGCAGGAGCTGACAAACCCAAGAACAGCAAGTTAGAAAGCAGGGTTCTTGCTCACAGGCTGTGAAAATCAATGAATTCCAAGATCTGCAGATAAGCTGCTAGCTCAAGTCCCAAGGACTGGCGGTCAGATGAACAGGAGGCAGCTACAGGATCCAGAGCAGGCAAAAGACAGAACATTCACTTACATTCAGACGCAGGCCACATGCCCAAGGAAAATTCCTTTCAACTGATTGGCTACTCACAGCAGATCCTATCATGGGGGTGACCAAATATAAACACTGAAAATCATGGCCCAGCCAAGTTGACACACAATCTTAACCATCACAGTCCACCTCTTATCAACTTCGCACCTGTACACATCTTCCCAAACCATACATAATCTCTGAATAAAAACAATTACAAAGTCATACTTGCACCTAACATGATACAAGTAACACACATACGACTGAAAACACACTAGCCCCGTTTAGATCTTATATTTTAAAAGTGAAGAAGATGAAAATCTTTGATGCACACATCAAATCAGAAATACTCATAAAAATTACAGCCCTCGTTTCTACAGCTGGTCACATGGCCTTAACTGGTATTTAGAACTACCTTCTTCCAACTCCTACTCCGTATTCCCTTTGCCCTCAGCAAGCACCTCAGCTAGTCGTGGTTCTTTACCTGGTGGGGTGACACAAACCTTCATTCCAGAAGGATCTGGGCCATTAGTAGCCACGTCAGAATTGGGCTGCTGTAGTTTTCCATGGGTTTTAACCACAGGGAATGGTAGTACTACAAGATGCCCTAAGGGATCTATTGCATTCCAGATATACTCTTCTTTACCTTCGTTATGTAATAGCAATTCAATTTCTTCTTGGTAATTGGGAGCAATCACACCAGCTAGTATGGTAACTCCCTCCTTTGCCTGTCAATCCAGAGGCATAAGTAGCCCAAAGTGGTCAGGTGGCATTCTTAGCTTCCAGTTCAATGGAAATCAGTGTCATGTCTCCAGGGGGCATCATTGCTCCCTTTGGAACTAAGACCTCTAGACCTGCAGAGCATAAGGTCACAGGGACAGAAAGCAAAAAATCTTTCAAGTGGGCTATTAGGGGTAATGGTGAGTTGTGCCACTCCCATTTCCATGCCTTGATCCTTGAACCCATGAATCCTGGCTATGAGAGAAACAGCACCAAATATTGGATGCTGCTTTAGAGCATATACAGCCTCCCGGAGAACATTGCTCCAACCCTGCAGGGTATTGCCAGCTAGCTGGCACAGTAACTGTGTCTTTAGGAGGCTATTCTATCATTCTATCAAGTTAGCTGCTTCAGGATGATGAGGAACATGGTAATACCAGTGAATTCCATGAGCATGGGCCCACTGTCACACTTCATTTGCTACAAAGTGAGTCCCTTGATCAGAGGAAATGCTGTGTGAGATACCATGACAGTAGATAAAGCATTCTGTAAGTCCACAGATGGTAGTTTTGGCAGAAGCATTGTGTACAGGGAAGGCAAACCCATATTCAGAGTAAGTGTCTATTTCAGTAAGGACAAAACGCTGCCCTTTCCATGATGGAAGTGTCCAATGTGATCAGTTTGCCACCAGGCTGCTGGCTGATCACCTCAAGAGATGGTGCCATATCGGGGACTCAGTGTTGGTCTCTGCTGCTGGCAGATTGGGCACTCAGCAGTGGCTGTAGCCAAGTCAGCTTTGGTGAGTGGAAGTCACGTTGCTGGGCCCATGCATAACCTTTATCCCTGCCACCATGGCCATTTTGTTCATGAGCCCATTGAACAATGACAAAAGTAGCTGGGGAAAAAGGATGCCTAGTTTCCACAGAACGCATCATCCTATGCACTTGATTGTTAAAATCATCCTCTGCTGAGGTCACCCTTTGGTGAGCACTCACGTGACACACAAATACCTTCATTTCTTTGGCTCATTCAGAGATGTCTATCCTCAAACCTCTTCCCCATAAATCCTTGTCTCCAATTTTCTAATCATGTTCCCTTCAAGTCCCTGGCTATCCAGCCAAACCATAGCTCACAGCCCATGAATCAGTATACAATCACACATCTGGTCATTTCTCTTTCCAAATGAAGTGAACAACCAGGTGAACTGCTCAAAGTTCTGCCCATCGGGAGGATTTCCTTTCATCACTGTCCCTCAGGGAGGTCCCAGAAAGGGGCTGTAGTGCTTCCGCTGTCCACTTTTCAGTGGACATATCGCACAGGACCATCTGTAAACCAGGCATAAGCTTTCTCTTCTTCAATCAACTGATCATAAGGAACTCCCCATGAGGCCATAGGTGCGCACTGGGAGATGGAAGGTAATGTGACAGGGGTGGAGGCAAGGGCATTTGGGCCACTTCCTCATGCAACTTACTTGTGCCTTCAGGTCCTGCTGAGGCCCAATCTCACATGTACCACTCTCATTTAATGATTGAGTGCTGCTGTGCATGTTCAACTTTATGACTCTGTGGGTCAGACAACACCCAGTTCACAATAGGCAGCTCAGGCCACATGGTGATTTGGTGTCCCATAGCTAAGTGTTCAGTCTATACTAAGGCCCAGTAACAAGCCAAAAGCTGTTTCTCAAGAGGAGAGTTGTTATCTGCAGATGACGGCAGGGCTTTGCTTCAAAATCCTAAGGGTCTGCACTGTGATTCACCAATGGAGTCCTGCCAAAGACTCCAAACAGCATCTCTTATCTGCCACAGACGCTTCAAGTACCGTTGAATCAGCTGGATCATATACGCCCCAAGTTGCAGAGCAGCTTGCACAGCAGCCTGAACCTGTTGCGGAGCCTTCCCTTGTTCTGGGCCCCACACAAAACTAGCAGCTTTTTGAGTCACTTGATAAATATGCTGAAGTGGCACACCCCAATGAGGAATATGTTGCCTCCAAAATCCGAAGAAGTCCACTAGGCATTGTATCTCCTTTTTAGTTGTGGGTGCAACCAGATGCATTAGCTTATCCTTCACTTTAGAAGGAATATCTCAACATGCCCCACACCACTGGCCCTGGAAATTTCACTGAGGTGGAAGACGCCTGAATTTTTGTGGGATTGATTTGCCCTCTAGCACTCAAATGGAAACCCTGGTGGCATAGTGGTTAAGTGCTATGGCTGCTAACCAAAGGGTCAGCAGTTCAAATCCACCAGGCGCTCCTTGGAAACTCTATGGGGCAGTTCTACTCTGTCCTATAGGGTCGCTACAAGTCAGAATCGACTCGACGGCACTGGGTTTGGTTTTTGGTTTAGCATGCAAATGTTTTACCAGTAAGTCCAGAGTCATTGACACTTGTTTCTTACTAGATCCAATCAGTATAATATCATCAATGTAATGGACCAGTGTAACATCTTGTGGAAGGGAAAGGTGATCAATATCCCTGCAAACTAAATCATGACTTAGGGCTGCAGAGTTGATGTAGCTCTGAGGCAGGCAAGTGAAGGTGTATTGCTGGCCTTGCCAGCTGCAGTCAAAGTGCTTCTGATGGCCTTTTGAAACAGGTATGGAGAAAAAGGCATTAGCCAGATCAATAGCTGCATACCAGGTACCAGGAAATATATTAATTTTCTCAAGCAATGAAACTACATCTGAAACAGCGGCTGCAACTGGAGTCACCACCTGGTTAAGTTTTCAATAATCTACTGTCATTCTCCAAGATCCATTTGTTTTTTTGCACAGGCCAAATAGGCAAATTGAGTGGGATGTGATGGGAATCACCACCCCTGCATCTTTCAAGTCCTTGATGGTGGCAGTAATCTCTGCAATCCCTCCAGGAATATGGTATTGCTTTTAGTTTGCTATTTTCCTAGGTAGGGGCAGTTCTAATGGCTTCCACTTGGATTGTCCTACCATAATTGCCCTTAATCCATTTGTCAGAGATCCAATGGGCAGGGGCTGATTCTGCCAGTTGCTGAGTATATCTATTCCAATTATGCATTCTGGAACTGGGGAAATCACTACAGGATGGGTTCAGGGACCCACTGGACCTACTGTGAGATGGACATGAGCCAAGATTCCATTAATAATCTGACCTCCACATGCCCCCACTCTGACTGGTTGGCCACACTGATGTTTTGGGTCTCTTGGAATTAGTGTTAGTTTAGAACCAGTATCTAGTAATCCCTGAAAAGTCTAATTATTTCCTTTTCCTTAATGAACAGTCACTCTCGTAAAAGGGTGTAGATCCCTTTGGGGAAGGCTGTATAAATTTTTGGCAGTGTATTGGAGTCCTTCCTCATAGGGACCTCCCCTTCATTCAAGGAGTTGTAGCTCTTTAAACTCACTTAAGTCTGGGAATTGATTAAGGGACCTTGACTCTCTATCCTGGTAATTAGAGTTAGACTGCTGTTCACCTGATCTAGAATTCATCTGTTTGTACAGATCAAGTAAATATTTAGTAGATTTCCTATCTATTTCATTCCTAGGGACACAATAACTAAGTAGCCAATGCCATAAGTCCGTATGAGTCAGACTATTTTGATTACTGTTTTGACTTTGATTCCAATTACTGTAACCATGCCCACTTTGTCGATTGAGTGCCGCCACTTCGCCCTTACTACCATGGGGTCCAATCAACCCCATTGTAGCTAGGTGTCTTAATGCAGTTAGGGCAGTTCCCACTGTCAAATCTGATTTAATAAAATAGCAATCACAGCAGTCTTCAAGGATGCTGGAGTTCCCTTCACACACTTGTTCCCCACAGTTGTGGTAAAGGGTGTGTCCTCTGGGCATTCCATATGTGGGTCTGTGGATCAAACCTGATAAATCCACTCTAGCCTGCCAATTTCCCTAAGTTTGGATATCTTCTATACTATACCAAAGCAGGTCTGGTACTTCAACTTGATTTAGTGTAGGCCACTGTGTAATCCATGCTTCAACAACCCAACCAAATAAACTATTAGATTCTCTCCAAACTTCTCAAGCTGAAACATTGAGTGAAGACTCTGTGCTTAGTGGGCTCATACCAATAAACTCAGACTGATCCATCTTTATGTTCCTTGTACCATTATCCCATACCCTTAATAGCCATTCCCACACATATTCCCCAGGTTTCTGTTTGTACATATTAGAAAAGTCAAGCAGTTCTTTTGGAGTGTAGTGTACCTCCTCCTGGGTCACACTTTGTACTTCACCTTTTGGGGCTCGCTGGGACTTAAGTGGAGTTATATGTCTAGAAGCCAGAATCAACAGTGTGGAATTGTTTTGAGAACAACCAGCATTGTCTTGTAAAGCATCTGCCTCAGGCAATGCCCCAGGCAATGACTCAGGCAAAGGCTCTTTAGAGGCAGCTGAGCTAGGGCTAATCTCATTAGTTGGGAGTGGAGGGGCTAATGGTTTTTCTGGGCAGGGTAGTAAAGCAGACAAACACGAAGTAATCTCTTCAGATGAGAGTGGTTCTGCTGGTAGGAGTGATTCAAGGGAATTTAGGGGCTCGGTGTCTCAAGCTTCCTGATTATCCACCCATATGTCCCTATCCCAAGTTTTAGGATCCCATTTCTTCCTTCAGTGCCCTCACTTTAAGTTCAGACACCTCTCAAGGTCGCAATTGAGCTAGCATTGTAATTCAGCCACTCTTACAGTAAGACACTGGGTTTGGTTTCAGCAATATCAGCATTGTTACTACAAGAAATAAGGCTTTCTTTCAAAGCACAAGAACACACTTTGCGCTCATTTATGTGGCACTTGAGTTTTGACTCTAAACCCTGAACATATCTCTTTTTTTCTCCAGATTATCTAGCAAAAGTAGGACCAACCAACCAGCTTCCTCATATTTCTTATTCTGACAAAACTTTAAAAAGATATCACACATGTGTTCACCCAGAGTCTTGCCTTTCACCAATGCCTGATCTATTGGTGGTGATATTGTGCATATTTGTATCACCACCTCATGCCATGGATTAGCAGTGCCCTCTTTACAGCTGGAAGCAGAGTCATCAACATCATTAAGACTAACCAGACTTGAAAACCAATTTAGAAAACTCATCATTACAATTTTGTTTCTCTAGAACCACCGTCGGTACCAAATGTCTTCGGCTGGGCTCTCTACAGAAGCAAAGCCAGTGAAACATATAAATAGAAAGAAAGAGAGATTTACATCAAGGAAATGGCTCACACAATTGTAGAGGCTAGAATGTCCCAAGTCCATGGATCAGAATAGAGGCTTCTCCTGATTCATGCAGCTGCAGGGTCTGACAAACCCAAGATCAACAGGTTGGAGAGCAGAGCTCTTGCTCACAGGCTGTGAGAATTGATGAATTCCAAGATCAGCAGATAAGCTGTTAGCTCAAGTCCCAAGAACCGGAGGTCAGATGAACAGGAGGCAGCTGCAGGATCCAGAACAGGCAAAAGACAGAACATCCACTTATATTCAGATGCAGGCCACACACCCAAGGAAATTCCCTTTCAACTGATTGATCACAGCAGATCCCACCATGTGGGTGATCACATATAAACTCTGAGAATCATGGCCCAGCCAAGCTGACACACAATCTTAACCATCACACACACATACACACACACACACAAGTAAAATTTTGCTAAGGTTGTTTCAAAAATAGTTGCAGTGGTGCATCAAAAGGGAAATGCCAGAGATTCAAGCCAGATTCAGAAGAGGATGTGGAACAAGGGATATCATTGCTGATGTTAGATGGATCTTGGCTGAAAGCAGGGAATACCAGAAAGATGTTTACCTGTGTTTTCTTGACTATGCAGAGGCTTTCGACTGTGTGGATCATAATAAATTATGGATAATGATTCGAAGAATAGGAATTCCAGAACACTTCATCGTGCTCATTTGGAACCTGTACTGAGATCAAGAGGCAGTCATTTGAACAGAACAAGGGGATACTTTGTGGTTTAAAGTCAGGAAAAGTGTGTATCAGCATTATATTCTTTCACCACACTTATTCAATCTGTATGCTGAGCAAATAATCCGAGAAACTGGACTATATGAAGAAGAATGTGGCATCAAGATTGATGGAAGACTCATTAACAGCCTGCAATATGCAGATGATACAGCCTTGCTTGCTGCAAGTGAAGAGGACTTGAAGCACTTACTAATGAAGATCAAAGACTACAACCTTCAGTGTGGATTACACCTCAACATAATAGAAAACAAAAATCCTCACAACTGGACCAATAAGCAACATCATGATAAATGAAGAAAAGATTAAAGTTGTCAAGGATTTCATTTTACTTGGATCCACAATCAACACCCATGGAAGCAGAGGTCAGGAAATCAAATGACATGTTGCCTTGGGCAAATCTGCTGCAAAAGACCTCCTTAAAATATTAAAAAGCAAAGATGCCACTTTGAAGACTAAAGTGCACCCGAGCCACACCAGGGTATTTTCAATCACCTCATATGCATTTGAAAGCTGGACAATGAATAAGGAAGACTGAGGAAGAATTGATGCCTTTGAATTATAGTATTGGTGAAGAATATTGAATATACCATGACAGCCAGAAGAACAAAAAACCTGTCTTGGAAGAGGTACAGCCAGAGTGCTGCTTGGAAGCGAAGATGGTGAGACTTCATCTCGCGTACCTCAACATGTTTTTTTAGTTCCTTGGAGAAGGACGTCATGCTTGGTAAAGTAGAAGGTCAGGGAAAAAGAAGACCCTCTGTGAGATGGATCCACACAGTGGCCGCAACAATGTGCTCAAACATAGAGAGGATTGTGAAGATGGCACAGGACCGGGCAGTGTTTAGTTCTGTTGTACACAGGATTGCTATGAGTCAAGCCAACTCGACAGCACCTAATAACAACAACAACAATTTTACGAGGAAGCAAGTGGAAAGTGAAAAAATATGAAAAAAGATATTCTCAAATTGCGAAATGTGCACCGGGTGTCTGTAGTTCTGCACTGTTTCTTCACTTATTAAATGAGTTCCTTCAGTCAGAATGGAAACAACACAAATGTCCATCAATTGATGAATGAGTAAATAAAACGTAGTATATTCATACAATGGAATATTACATGGCAATAATAAAGAATTAAATGAAATACTAATATATGCTACAGTATGAATGAACATTGAAAACATTATGCAAACTGAAAGAAGTCAATCACAAAAGACCAACACTGTATGATTCCCTTTATATGAAATTTCCAGAAAAGGCAAATACACAGAAATAGAAAGTAGCTTAACGGGGGCCTGGGGATGGGTGAAGAGGAAGGTATCGACTGCTAATGTGTATGAGGTATTTTGAGGGAATGATAAAAATGTTCTAAAATTGATTGTGGTGATAATTACACAACTCCATTAATATACTAAAAAAACCACTAACCTGTACACTTAAAGTAGATGAACTGTATGATATGTTAATTATATCTCAATAAAACAGTTATTTAAAAAAATAATACCTGTCAGTTTGTTGTGAGGATAAGGCATACAAAATATATATAAGGCATAAGTGAAAATATCAGGCATACAAAAGCTCGTCATAAATTAAGGACAGCCTATATTATATTACCCATACAATTATATTTACATCTTCAATGCCACCCTATCAATAAAATGATAACTAAAATAAGCCAAAAACTATTGGAGTAGGAGATTGTCACCACTCGATACATGTTCTTACAAGAATTTACATTGGCATGTGTAGCAGATCTGGAGGCCGCCCCCATGGCACAGAATCACACCAGGAGTCTATCTCACTAGGTTTCTGTACTCTATCTCCATTGCTGGAAACTTGGGCAGCAAGTAGTCTAGACCTTGCCAACCTTTTAATTGTCCTACTACTTGATATTTTACTCTGATATCTTACTCCCAATAAAGCAGAAAAGAATAAACCTACTGGAAGATATTCTTGGACCTAAGAATTCTACTGTAAAAACGCAGGAGGCCAGGTGTACATAATGCAAGAAAGTAGAAGACAGATTTTTCTCATTTAATGTAACCATGTTGATTCTGATTCAGAAACACATTTTCCCTTGCATTCAGAGTACATCTTGGTGATCACAGCTTTCTCTTGTTTCACTAACAACTGCTGTTAAATTGCTAGTGGTAGAAGGAGAAAGGCATTCAGTGGCGATTGCCAAATATGTAATTAGGTAATGCTGAAAATCAAAGGAGGGGAACCCAACTGCTAAATATAATAAGCTGAGACATAAAATCATTGATGAAAAAGAAAACGGCACTTTCACTTTGTTAAAATGGGGTACACATATTAGGTATTTTCTGTGATTCTCCATTGATTAAGTCCATTAGAATTATCTATTGACTGAGTTTCAACTTGACACTGATTTCACATCTGGCAAAGTTAAGATCCAGAATTACTGAGATTTCGCTGTAACAAGAGGGGAGAAAAAGCAACTAAATTTGTCTTACAAAAAATTTTTTTAAAGAAAATATAGAGAAATTTGATTACCTTACATTTTTAACTACTTTTAAATAAAGGACACCTAAACAAAGTTCAAAGACAAAAAACAGGTTGTGAAAATATTTGAAGAAAATATGAGACAAAATATTTATATCCAGAATATATGAAGAACCCCTACTAGTCAACAAGAAAGAGACAATCCAGTAGAAAAATAAGCAAAAGACTCATTGAAGAAGAAATCCAAATGGCCAAAAAACAGATGAAAATAAACTTACCCTCACTAATTACCAGGGAGATGCAAATTAAATCACTAATGATATTTTGCATCAAACAGACAGAGAAAAACATTAACGTCTGAATATACCATGCAGTGGTAAGGTTTCGGAGAAATGGGTATTTATTCAGCAGTGGTGGGTGCATAAATTAGAACATTAACTTTGCACCGCCTCTTACAATAAAAAACATGCGACCCCTATGACTCAGCTTTTACACTTCTACATATCTACCCAGGAAAAACCTTAGCATAAACAAAGATGTTCATTGCAATACTGTGTGCAACAGTAAATAGTGAAATAGAATGTTTAATACCATATAGTAGATAAGCGGAATTAGCTAGTGTGTATCAACATAAAAAATGGTTTTAAAAGTTAGTTACAATAAAAATACATGTAAGTATAATATAATGCTTTTCATGTTACAAAACAATAGTTCACATTTCATAAGGATACACATACATGTATGTTAGTACAAAATTAAAAAGCCCAAATGTCTTGAAGCATATAAACCAAACTCATGATTATGAATACCAACAAAAGGAGGGAAAGATTTAGATGGTGCTCAAAGAGGATTTCATTTCTATCTGAAATATTCTAATTAAAAAAGAGGAAAATATAGTCATATGTTACTTGTTTTTTTTTTTTTTTTTTACCTGTGTAGTTTTTAAAGTATATGCTTAGCAAAAAGCCTGAAAGCAACTCTATCAAAATGTGTAAGTGATTTATTCTGTGTGGTGAATATATTGGGGATTATTATTTTCTTCTGTGTATTATATGTCTATGTTTTCCAAATTCTCCAAGTTAAAAAAGGAAATTGTGAAATGTGGGTTCTACAGTCTGATATCTAGGCATATGGAATGAGAAGCCCAACTTTACAAGTGCCCTGATTTCAAGCTGGTAAAAGCATCCTGTACATGGGCGTGTGTTGTCTGGGAGGGATAATCCATTAACTAATTCACTGTCATCCATTAGATTAAACATCAGATTAATATCTTTATTAAGCTTTGGGTTTTCACCTTGGAAATCAAAGAGCAGACCTTTTAAAAAAATGAACAGAGCTCTTCCAGCCAACATGGTGCCATAGAGAGAAGCACCACACCGCCCCTGTAGAGCAAAGACCTAAAAAACTAAGTAAAACAGGGACAAACGTCATTCCTGGAACCTGACGTGTCAAATGAAGAGATAAAGAACTCAGCCAAGCACAGAATGGAATAAGAAACTGACAGGACAGAGTGCAAGGAGACATAGGTGCTGAGGGCCCCATCAGCTAAAGCAACACGGATCCGCCATCTTGGACTCCTGTTGGGATTGACAGACAGGGAGCACAGGAAAGCAGCTTCACACAACTCCCAGAAGGAGCCAGAGCACCCAGTAACCAGCAATATATGCTTTCCCACCCCCCATTCTCTCCCTGCTGCTCTACCTCCAAGTTCCTGACTAGCTGCGGTGTTTTGTCCAGCCGGGAACTGCAGCGTCAGCGCTGCTTGGATTTGCCCCACTGACGTCAGAGATCAGAGGACAAGGAGTACAGGAAAGCAGCTTCATGAAGTTCCCAGCAGGAGACAGAGCACCCGGTAACTAGCTATATATATGCTCTCCTAATCCTCCCCCTTCATCTCCCGCCTTCAGCCTCCTCTGCTTCCTACCAGCCACCATCTCTTGGCCAGAAGGCAACTGCTTTGGCCTCAGGCTGCTTGGGGTCGCCTTGCCTACACTGGCCGGGCACCTGAACTGGAGTTGGTTCTTTCCATCGCTTTTGGTTTCTTCTGTGCCTCCTACCACCTCCCCGTCCTTTCTCTGGAACACATGGTTCCATGTGCCATCTTTGCTTCTTCCTGAAAGGCTGTGAAGCCGCACTGGACTGGGGATCCACTCCCCCGGCCCTTGACACCACGCTGGTGAGATCCCTGGAGCTTTTTTTTTTTTTTCTTTTGCCTTACTTTGCTTTGTTCTGTTTTGTTTGTTTTCTTTTTCTTTCCACAGCTTGGGAGCCCCTTTTAACCAGGCTGCCCTGCACAGCTTAGGAGCCACTCCCCCAATCTGGGCAGCCAATACGTGCAATCCCTGGGGGCATTTCTCTTTTTTTTTCTTTCTTTCTTGTCTCTCTCTTTTTCCCTTTCTTTCATTTCTCAGTTCTCCTGTCTACACTTATCTTCTTTTCCTGTCTCATGAATACCTGGTGTTGTGTGACAGCTATATGCCCTCTAGCCATATGCCTCTACTGTGCAGCCCGGGAGCCACTTCCCCAGTCTTAGCAGCCCCACTGGTGGGACTCCAGGACTCCTGCGGCTTTTCTTTTATTTTTTTCTTTTCCAAATTTTTATCTAGTTGTTTTTTTTCTTTCTTTTTTTCCTTTTAGCTTCTCTCCATTTCTCAGTTTCTCATCTGTCCACTCCAATGGTAAGCTCCCTTAGCACTCTTTTTTTTTCTTTGCTTATTTGATTTTGGCTCCTGTTTCTCTCTCCTCTTTCCCATACCCATATTAGCTCCACACATCACAACCTCCTCCCTCTTTCCTGCCTATCTTCACCATGCACTGAACATCACACCCCCGAGCAGCACATGTGTGGCCTACTGGAACCTGCCCAGCACTGATTCCTGGCCCACCCTGTCAGCCCTAGTACATGCCACAAACAACCCATCCCAGCCCATCCCCTACAGCTGGACCTGCCCTGCTCCACCATAGCTGATTGACTGGCCCTGCCCATTGGACAAGGAGGTGAAAAGTATCATGACTATAGACGAGCAAACAACAAAGAACGCACAGCCTGCCTGCTCAGACATAACCAAATAAAACAAAAAAGCAGGACAAAATACATTTACAATCAAGAAACAAAGAAAATAACTACCGAATGTCCCAAAAACAGCAGACAATATCAAAACATATTTTAAAAATAGGACAGGATGGTTCCAGTAGACATCCAAAATAAAACACCAGATGACTTTCCAGTAGAAGAAAAGGCACTAGATCTACCTGACAGGGAATTCAAATCTCTAACATTCAGAGCAATCCAAAAGTTGAAGCAAAAAGCAGGCAAATTCATGGAAAATACAGACAAAAAAAAAAAAATGGAACAATTCAGGAAAGTAATACAGGAACAAAATGCCAAAATAAATTCACAACTAGAAATCATACAAAAACAACAATTAGAAATCCAAAAGATAAGCAACAAGATTTCAGAAATGGACAGTGTTATAGAAGGGCTGAGAAGGGCCGAGGAGCAGGTTTGAAGAGATGGAAGACAGAATCAGCGAAATTGAAGACAAACACTTGCATACAACTCTGAGGAAAAAATCAGAAAAAAAGAGCAAAGAAAAATGAAGAAACCCAGAGAATTGTGTGGGTTACAATCAAAAGCAAATATTTACAAGTGATCGGAGTTCCAGAACAGGGAGAGAAAAAGGAAAACACAGAGAGGATCATTGAGGAATTGCTGACAGAAAACTTCCCTAGTATCATGAATGATGAAAAGGTGACCATCCAAGAAGCTCCACAAACCCCGTATAGGATAGACCCCAAAAGAAAAACACCAAAGCATATCATAATCCCACTCACTGAAACCAAAGACAAAGAAAAAAATCCTGCGAGCAGCTCGAGAAAAACAAAAAGTCACATACAAAGGAGAAACAATAAGACTAAGCTCTGATTATTCGGCAGAAACCATGCAGACAAGAAGGCAATGGGAAGACATATATAAAATCTTGAAAGAAAAAAATTGTCAACCAAGAATAATATATCCTGCAAAACTTTGATTCAAATATGATGGTGAAATTAGGACATTTCCAGATAAACAGAACTTAAAGGGATATGTAAAAACCAAAGCAAACTTACAAGAATTATTAATGGGAGTCCTTTGGTTTGAGAACAATCAACATCAGACCACAGCCTGACTCTAAGATGCAGGATTGTACCAGCCAGATTCCAACCCAGGAAATGAACTCTGAAGGACTGTCCAAAACCAAACAATTGCAACAGGGAACCAGAGAGGTTAATCTGTAAATGACAATGAACTCAAAACAATAAAAGAGGACATAAACGGTATAGGTATAGAACTTTCTGATGGAGAGGAAGGCAAGGCAATGCCAAGTAATAATAAAATAATAATAATAATAGACTGGTTCAAACCTAAAAAAAGAAACTAGGAAGGGTAAATTTCAAGGCAACCACAAAGAAAGTTAACAAACCTACTCATTGAAATAAAGGAGAAAAACATAAAGTCTCAATAAAAAACAAAATCTACAAAAACAAAAGAAATGAAAATGAAATCCACAAACAAAAGGAACTCAGTACAGGAGAGTAAGAGCAGTATTATGCAATGCTAAAGAACAATGATGAATCTGTGAAGCATCTCATAACATGGATGCATCTGGAGGACATTATGCTGAGTGAAATAAGTCAATCACAAAAGGACAAACATTGTGAGACCACTACTGTAAAAACTCATGAAAATGTTTACATACAAAAAGGAACAATCTTTGATGGTTAAAAGGGAGTGGATGGAAAAACACTAGACAATAGATAAGTGGTAACTTTGGTGAAGGGTAAGACAGTGCAAAATACTGGGGAAGCCAGCACAGCCTGTACAAGGCAGGGCCATGGTAGCTCCATAGACACATCCAAACTCCCTGAGGGACCGAAATGCTTGGCTGAGGGCTGTGGGGACCATGGTCTCAGAGAACATCCAGCTCAATTGGCATAACAGAGTTTATAAAGGAAATGTTCTACGCTCTACTTTGGTGAGTAGCATCTGGGGTATTAAAAGCCTGTGAGTGGCCATCTAAGATACTCCACTGGTCTCACCCCTTTGGGAGCAAGGAAGAATAAAGAAAACTAAAGACACAAGGGAAAGATTAGGCTGAAGAACTAATGGACCACATCTACCATGGCCTCCACCAGACTGAGTCCAGTAAAACTAGGTGGTGCCTGGTTACCACCACTGACTGCTCTGACAAGGATCACAGTAGAGGGTCCCCGACATAGCTGGAGAAAAATGTAGAACAAAATTGTAACGAAAAAAGAAAGACCAGACTTGCTAGCCTAACAGAGACTGGAGAAACGCTGAGAGTGTGGCCCCCAGACACTCCTTCAGTTGAGGAATGAAGCCACTCCTGAGGCTCACCCTCCAGCCCAAGATTAAACAGGCCCATGGAACAAAACAAGACTAAAGGGGCACACCAGCTCTGGGGTGGGGACTGGAAGATAGGAGGGAACAGGAAAGCTGGTAATAGGGAACCCAGGTTTGAGAAGGGAGAGTGTCGACATGTTGTGGGGTTGCTAACCAATGTCATAGAACAATGTGTGTAGTAACTGTTTGATGAGAAACTAGTTTGTTCTGTAAATTTTCATCTAAAGTTCAATTTTAAAAAAATGAACAGAACAAGTAAATTTTTGTGGTTCAATATTGCTACATGATTTGCCTTAAATACTTTTCCTTTTTAAAATGTCACCTTAATAAGCCCTAGAAGTTCAGGTTTTAATTATAGAAAGTTAGGAAATGTGAGCTTCTCGCCCTCACATCATTTAACTCTGGCTTTGCAGGTTCCGCCAGAATACTTCATTACCTGGTCACGCTAGTGGACAATATGACATTTTGCTTGGAAGTGATATAGGATAATATGATGGAAAATAACTGCACTTTTTCTATTGTGTTTCTCCTGTAAGGCTATAAATAAGTTGAATTGTGCTTCCTTGATTTATGTTTATGACTATTATTATGATGATTTATTTTGAGTTCAGCGCTGACAGTGTGCTGAGTGCTGTACCAGGCTCATAAGAAGAAATGGTTATGCCTCAGAGCCTTACATACCAAGACAAACAATTCAGCCATAAAATACACCAGCTAAGAGATGCTTAATCTCAGCAGTGCAATGCTTCTTGGAGTTTATATGTAGGTGGAGAAAATTTTCTCCTCCTTGGGGGAAGAAGGTTAACACTATTTGAAAGACCTTGAGGGCCAGTTTTCGTTAGAGATTTCATACAAGGGTATAGAAACACTGAAGTGCACGCTGTTAGAGCAAAGTAAAGGGGATGGTCAACTCGAAGGTTCCCCAGCAAGCAAACAGTTTAAGGGTCTGTGTTAGGGGTTGTGGATATAAGATTGCCCTTCAAGGGCTTCAGTCTAGAGGGCGCAGTTGAGTATATGATTCCAGGTAGATTCAGAGTGCTTCCCTTAACACTACAACCATCTTAACTTTGTTCTGGAATAACATTGGTTATAAACATTGAACTACCCAGTATGTATGTTTTAAAGAACATTAGGTTTGGTGGGGAAACCCTGGTGGTGTAGTGGTTAAGTGCTACGGCTGCTAACCAAAGGGTTGGCAGTTCGAATCTGCCAGGCGCTCCTTGGAAACTCTATGGTGCAGTTCTACTCTGTCCTATAGGGTCGCTATGAGTCGGAATCATCTCGAGGGCACTGGGTTTGGTTTTTTGGATAGGTTTGGTGGATGTTATTAGATATGACAGAATAAAAAAAAAATCTGGACAAATAAGGTTGAGAAATTCTGGATTAAACAAAGGTACTTCTACTGCAAGTACTCTCAGAGCCATTAATCAGGCAATAACAATTGTGAAAAATCTCCCCCAAAACTATGGCCCCAGACACTCTGTTAACCCAGAACTGAAACTATTCCAAAAGCCCACTTTTCAGACAAATATTAGGCAGGCCTATAAAACAAAAAATAATACACATGAGGAATGTGCTTCTTAGTTCAGATATATGAGGCCAAATGGGCAGCTCCTATCCAAAAGCAGGATGAGAAGCAGGAAAGGACAGGAAATAGAAGAATGGGCACGGGGAACCCATGGGAGCCTAATGTCACATTATGGGGATTGCAACCAATGTCACAAAACAATACGTGTTTTTGAATGAACTTGACCTGTAAACTTTCACCTAAATACAACTAAAAAAAAAAAATTGTGAATCTCTGAACTCGACTACAGAATCATTTTTGGTAGAGCACTTCACAGGACTAGTGGTCTGGGAAATTCATTTGGGAAGCACCACGGTGGGGGGAAAAGAGGGAATAAATTAATCTTTCAGTTTGTTTTAATCATGGTTGTTGGGAGTCTTTTGTTTGCTGATTCGAGTGCAAATATGACATAATGTGCTCTGTGCCGCCTCCAGCTGAACTGAGCAAGGCACGATCCTCCCCCACCACCTCCCAAGCATGGCTGGAAGGATAACAGGCTGAGGTGATGCATTCGCAAATGAATCTATACATCTGTGGTCGCCAGCCTCCATGATGGTCCCCAGAGATCCCACCTCCTGGTATTCCTGCCTTTGGTCAGTCCTCTAGCACAATGAACAGGGCTGACTTGTGTAACCAATAGGATATTGGAGAAATGATTAAATGTGACTTCCGAGATGCTATTGATTAAATTGCGTCCCCCCAAAATTACTCAGTATAAATCCTCACCCTTACACCTGTGGGTATAATCTCACTTGGCAATGGGAATGTCTTTGTTATGTTAATGAGCCGTATCAGTGTAGGGTGTGTCTTGAGCCAATTATTTCTTGAGATATAAAATGACACAGAAGAAAGCAAACACTGATGGGGAAGATTGATGCCACGCCACATGAAAATAGTCAAGGAGCCAAAGAACAGAAGCTGAAAAGAGACAAGGACCTTCCCCCAGCACCAAAAGAGAAAGAAAACCTTCCTCCAGAGCCAATGCCCTATAAGAAAATAGATTTCTATTAATTAAAGCAACCCAATTGTGGTATTTCCGTTATACCAGCACTAAGAAACTAAGACACAAGGCCAGGTCATAAAAGACATTGCCGCTTCTACCTTGCTGCGTTGGATTGCTTGCTCTGGGGGAACCCAGCTGCCATGTTGTGAGAAGACTCAAGCAGCCTACAGAGAGCTCCACATGGTGAGAAACTAAAGCCTTCCTCCAGCGGCCATGTCAGTGAGCCCTCTTGAAAGCACCAAGTCAAGCCTTCCTATAACTGCAGGAAAAGACCCTGCTCCCAAATCCCTGACCCACAAAAACTAAATAATAGATGTTTGTTGTTTTATATCATTAAGTTTTGGGGTTATTTGCTCTGCAGTACTAATAAAAAAAAAATCTTAAATTTTTCAAGGTTTCAAATATTCTGTCCTGTTGTTTATCCATGTGCCCTAATTTGAAAGTTCAAAACATTTGATCACCAGAGGAACTGCTCACCTTTTACACACGGTTAGAGTCAGTGCATCTCAATCAATACCAGGACAGAAAGAGCTCTCAAGGAAATGTCTGTACGTCACACTTTAAGAATATACTGCCACCACCCGGTTCACAGGAAATCTCTATTTCCTGAATGAGTCAAGGCAACTTCCCAATGAGTTGATAAAATCACAGCGATTACTATCAAGACCTATTTGGAAAATATGCTCACTGACAAAACCATTAAGAGTCAGAAAATGGCCTCTACTATGGGGTTGACACTGATATTATCTGAACTCCACCATGAGGGAAGCAGAGTGATCAAGGCTCTTATACTAACTGAGCTGAGGGAGTGGAATTAGGTCCAGGTCTTCTCTATAAAACCTCAGAAAAGAGGAAATCAAAGAGTGTCCAAGGTTGAGGACAATACTGGGAATAAGAGAGACAAAGGGTCTGAAAAGAGCTGTGAAAACGTAGTAAGAGGCAAGAGGGCTTTGAAGCAAGGTAACAAGAACAGAGCAAGTGGGTAAAGGAGGGCATGCCTTGTAGAAGGAATTATAAAGGGTGCTGGGCAACTTTGGAAAAAGGGCGTTTCAACCCAGAATATACGCAAAATCCCCAAATCACACAGGAGAAGTACCAGGCTACTAAAAGCACTCTGGCCTGGGAGGGTTAGGGTAGTTAGGCAAGAGAAGTGCCAAGTAATGGTTCATAGAGCCACAAAAGAACACGCTCAAGAGGTGAGCTATGTGGCAGGACACGGGTCAGTGGGAAATGGAGCATTAAGAGAGGGTCCTAGGTGAGCTATGACCTGGAGAAACCCAAAATCAGGTGAGAGGGTAAAGAGATAAGGGAGAAGGAAAGGAGAGAGAGGGAGAAACAGAGGAATGTATGTGGACTTCTTTTTTCACGGTAGCCATTGTTGACATTACAGAGGTTTAGGAAACGCTTACCGGGCTGTCTAGCTGAGCATGGATTATTGGGTGAATACTTAAACCATAAGAAAATAACCCAGAGTCATTTGGGACCACAGGTGCCTCAGACACAAGACTGAAGGGTACTTGAGTGTGTATCAGTCTAGTTTGGTGACATTGGCAACCTTCTAAGGAATACTGCACAGATAAGTTGGAATTATTTTCTCCCATTTTGCACCAAGTCCAGAAATAGCCCATGACCAATGATCCATTACAGCTGCCAGTAGAAATAAATGTACTTGAAACTTTGCAACAAGCTCAATGCACAGCTTTGCCCATGGAAACGCAGGTAGTGGTAATCAGTATTCCTCTCTGGCCCCAGACCTGGTGGATAATTACAATTAAGTTTCAATGGATTAGCTGCTAGCGGGACAGTAGATAGAGCGGTATTTTACATCTCTACTTTTTCAGCAAATTAGGGTGTGTGGGGTTTTTTTGTTTTTGTTTTGTTTTGTTTTTTGTTTTTGCTTCTCCATAAAAAAAGAAAACAAAAAAGCTATTTCCAATTAATTCAGAAGACCATCAAAATTACTAAAAATTGTACTCTTCCCCATGGCAGGATGAATGAGGTACAGAGTGACTCTTCACTGTGTTAGAAATGCAAGGGTCACTCGCATTACTTACAGAGCCCCTAGTTTACATTTTTCAATTAGGAGATAATCAGTGTGCCATTATGAGTAAAAATTGTTGGAATGACCTTTTGGCTGTGTATTTTAACCAGCAAATCTTTCAGGAAAGTTTGATGGCAAGCATGACAGGAGAACAAGGCAAGTTATACCGATGATAAATACGAACAATTATCACACTTATTATCTGATAAATAATTTATTGTTATTTGCCATTAATCCATTTCAAGTCATCTTCTGGGTAAAAAAACACCCTAGAGGCTGTCTTCTTCAGCATTTCCCACGTCATGTCAGAAATCCGTGTCTGAGAAGCACAAAGGAAGCATTTACCTGGAGTATAAAGAGCTGTCACTGCATACTTGATCATTTTAATCAGCACAGATAAATTATGCCCCTTTTTTGTTTTGGTTTTTTATAGAATGGTAAACCAGTACTTCTGGCTCAGCTTTAAAAAAAAAAAAAATCTGTGAGAAGCTGTTTTGAGGAGAAGCCATAGCTCAAAACTTAGGAGTCTGTTTTGTTTTTAAATCTCGTATTCCATCCCAGCTAAAAGCCAACAGCCTATGCATTTTCAGTCCACGCCTGCAGCATATTCCTAATTTCAGAGAAAGCATACAATTATAGAAGGATAATTGAATTCCTTACAATACTCCATGAATTCAACTGGTAAGGATAAGGTGAATCTGTAAAAATGATACTGAACTTTGGAGACCAGTGACAAATGTTTATTTTATTGCACTCAACTTGTTGGTAATTCCAACAGGCACTTTTATATTATTTTTAGCACCGGTACCAGATAACCGTGAGGCATTGGTGATTCAGTGGTAGAATTCTCGCCGTCCATGCAGGACCCGGGCTTGATTCGGCCAACGCACCCCATGTGCAATCACCACCCATTGTCAGTGGAGACTTCGCGGTGCTATGATGCCGAACGGCTTTCAGCAGAGCCTCCGGGTTAAGATGGACCGGGCAGAAAGGTCTGGCGATCTACTTCCAAACATCAGCCAGTGGAAACCCTATCGCTCACAATGATCCCACTGGAAACCCTGGTGGCGTAGTGGTGAAGAGTGTGGCCGCTAACCAAAAGGTCGGCAGTTAGAATCTTCCAGGCGCTTCTTGGAAACTCTATGGGGCAGTCTACTCTGTCCTATAGGGTTGCTATGAGTCAGAATCGACTTGACAGCAGTGGGTTTGGTTTGGTTTTTTGGGCAAATGATCATAGAGATGGTGAAGGACAGGGCAGTGTTGTACATGGTGTCACCATGAGTTGGGGACCAGCTAACTCCATGGCAGCTAACAATAACAACAACCAGATAAATAATGAACACCTTTTAAACATACAGATCCTATTTCCCTAGTGATTTTATCTATTAATGTCTTAGAAAAAAATTATATGGATACTATTTTTCCCTTTGTTCCCTCAAATCTAGCCCCATGGGACTTTCATTCAAAGACAATGTTTTAATTATATTGTTTCTTTTTTATTGTTTTTGTTTTCAAACATGTATTTCAAAAAAATTAATTTGATTTTTTTATTACCTATCTCTGATGTTAAACATATATTCCATGGTTAGTTTTGTTTGTTTCATTCTTTTTTCTCTTGACATTTTTGGCTACTGCTTTACTATTTATTATTTATTCAGTCATCCCAGCTATACGCATGGTCTCATTTCACAGGATTCCGGGGTGTTTTTAATCAATACAACATTAATGTCGGGCAGAAATCCATGTATCATTATTAGAAATGACTAACAGGTATTACCTGTTGTGGGCTTTCCTGATACGGAACTAAGTTATGGACCTGAGAAGTCAAAAGATTCTTCCCTCTGCCTTCAGGTATCGGAAAGAGATTAAAATGTCGTTTTCTTAAAGGTCTGTTGAAAATGTAGTTATACAGCCTCTCAAGTCATTTGATAGCCTCAGAGTCAGGAAATTCTTCCTCACATCTAACCCAAATCTCTCCAGCTGCAGTAGAAGCCCATTTTAAATCTGATTTTAGGACTAGAAGAGACTCCTCAAACGCCTCCGTCTTACAGGTAAGGGAGTGGTGGTAAAGCAGAGGACACCTCGGTGTCAGTGTCTTCAGTGTGTCCCCAGCCATGAAGGAGGGAGAGAAACAGCTTCGTGACAGGCATTCCTTACCCACAGTGAAAAAGTCTTTTATCCACCATCACGAGGCAGGAGCGGGAATGGAACCAATTTCATAGCCCCAACTAGAACAGCCCAGAAAGACTCCAGCCCAACATGCTTTACAGAGTAAAACTGCAGAATGGAGAATTATGAGTGCCCTTCATGGCATTCTAATTTTAAATAACGAGTAAGTTCCTAAATTATTCTCAATTTAAGGGCCAGGCAAGGCAGCAACTTTTACTAACATCGCCAATTTCTAATATATCCTACATGTGCCACAAAAACCTCTCTCCAAGCGGACTCACAGGAACTGTTTAAACAAAGCTAAAAGGGCTAAAAAAAAAAAAAAAAAAAAAACCTGCACAGCTTTCTCTTGTCTGACATGAGAAATAGATGTCACTAACGCAAATCAGGACAACTGAAGGTCTCGTGATAATGCAGTGTTCAATGTTTTAGTGCTAACATCATGAAAATTGGGAAAGAAAAAGATTTTTCTCTTTCTCCCTCCTACGTCTCTCTATCATACACACACACATGTCTGCCAGTGTATGTATGCGTGGTTCAGACTGCAGGACCATAGTACTGAGGGAAGGTAAATGGCACAAAAAAAGAAGTAATCAACCCCTTTTCAACCAAAATTAATATGAGTTTCTTAGGGGTGTGTTCTTCTTTTTAAAAGATAATCCACTTTGATAGTGGTGCTCCACCTCACCCCATCTAGAAGCTCTTGGGGAAATTAGGTAGATGGCATTCTATTTACAAAGCCATGCGACTTTCAAAGTCTACCAGAATGCTTCTGGGCAGGTTCTTCTGTTTAAAGCATGGCCCTTCTGTGATGATGCTTGAGATAGAACATTCTAGCACCCCCTATCAGGCAGCATGAAGTTCGCATTTCACACAATTCCAGATATTCTCAGGCCTCCCAAGTTACCATCTGTGGTTTGGATCTAAGCAAACAGAAAACCAAAAGAGGAGACAAATCAACAGTAAATCTCTTAGGTGCCAGTCCACAAATACTGGGAGCCAAGGGAAATAACCAGGAAGGTCTTGAAGTGATGCTACAGGAAAGGGAATTGTGATCTGGCTGGCATTGGGGTACCTGTTGGGATAAATCAAATGACTGAAATGTCAATACTGAGGTATGCAATCTGTGAAGAGAGGACAAAGAGGTGGGAAAAGGATGGCTTGTGCTATATATCAAAAAGAGTTGGGCTTGCAATGAAATACAGATGGATGATAAAGGAAAGAGCAATGCTGAAGCTTTATGAGTTAAGGAAAAAGAAATATATGAAATAAAGGGAAATTAGCAGTGGGCGTCCTCTGTGCACTTCTAAATCAGGATGAACTTACTGATAAATTGCTGTAGAGGGAGCAAAACAGATACCCACATCCCCATCAATAAATAAAATGTAGCGTGCAGTATAAATCTCGGCATACATCGTTCGTCTCTCCCTGCTGCTTCCTACTAAAATGTCCCAGTGTTTTTTGCCTCCTTTTCCTCCCGCTGACTCTTAAATAAATGTGGACACTAATATACCTGTTTAACTTCTCACCTTTGACTTAATGATGATATTCTTGGTTTTAGTCCCTTAGGTCTCTCAGGCAGGCTTTGATTACTCTGGGGTTTAAAGACACAGAATAAATAAACCAAACATAAGTAAAATGCTAAATGACAAGATCACAAAACTCTGCTACTCTACATTTCAATTACTAAGATGTTTCTTGAGGGATAATAAAAAGAGCAAAATGCAGGTCATCCGGGAATTTTTAGAACCCTGCTGATGTTAGTTGCTTGTTTCATAAAGTGGAAAGGGCAGCTAGAGGTGAGGCAATTTGGGCCTCCTCACAACAAATAATTAGGAAGAAACAATCAGGGATCTCGAGGTGAAGGGCACTTGGGAGCATGACCTGATTCCATTTGCTATGCTGAGAGAAGTTTTATTTGTGCAACTTCTCACAGATACACAGAATAGGAAAAAGGTGAAGCCCTAGCAAAGAATTCTACCCTGAAAGTTAAAACTCCCAAGGGAAAAATCTGTGAAGCAAAATTACACTGTGAAATGTCATTCTCTAGAGGGCTTCAACAAGAAGTGTGATAAATGTTATTACTCTACAGTGCCATAAGGGTGCTGAGGCCTGAGTCACGGATCTGATTGTGCCCAAAAAGTGCAAGGAGGCAGTTATAGGAAAATGGACCATGTTCCAAAGTGCTTCAGGCCAAAGGTTTCTGGGAGATAGGCAAAATGGAAAAATCACTAACACAGCCATCAAGCTAATAAATAACTTGGGATCATCACTGCCTAGCTGCTCTCTTGGGTTTGAAGGCCCCATAAGGTCAAGGTAAGCAAAGAGTGAATAAGTAAAGGTCAGAAATGTCCGGAGAAAATCCAGTGAAGAGCCAAAGAACCATCAGCCTAAGCCAATCTTTAGGACTGATTTTCTTTAAAGATTTCAGCAGAACAGTTGCAAGAAACCCCCTAAAGTCACTTCAAGATCAGGCAAGTGTGTCTAAGACTGGAGAAGAACAGCTGCACTTCTAATCTGGGATACAGATAAAAGAGTATCTAAACAGTTAGAAATTAACACCCATGGCAATGGTTCCCAGACACGTGATCACAGGAACTTTACAGACAGTGTGTGTGTGTGATGAATATATATATAGAACCCTGGTGGTGTAGTGGTTAAGACCTCGGTTGCTAACCAAAAGGTTGGCAGTTCAAATCCATCAGCTGTACCTTGGAAACCCTATGGGGTAGCTCTACTCTGTCCTTTAGGGTCACTATGAGTCAGAACCAAATTGACAGCACCTAACAACAACAAATATATATATATATATATATATCACCACCAGTTGTGTCATCATGGACTCTAGTTGCAAAAGGAAGAGATTTTAATGAATTATGAGTGTTACTTTAAACATTTTTTAATACTTCATTTTGACCTTTGAAATGGGTCAACGTTATGGCTGTGTTAGGGCTAAAATGGAAAATTATTCAAGTTGTGATCAAGACTTCCCCAGCTGCAGCCACCCTAATGGTCTTTGATGAAGGATACATAAATTAAGGGAAGGATTTGAGGGCATCATAAAAGAGAAGGACAGAAAGGGGCAAGAGTCCAAAGAGGGAGTTTGCTCCCCAAACTCTTATTGAACAATTATCTGTGAATAAGGAGTGTTCTCTCCCATAAAACAAAGCCACTTCCAAGCTTATTAACAAATCTAAGCTGGCACCAAAGGCAAGATGGAAGACTTTGAGCTCAGATTTGGGCTTCCCCAAGAGAAGTATCAAAAAATCCACTCTCATATACCTGCATAAGTTGACAGGGAAAGATGTCAAATTATATACCTAAAAAAGAAACCACTGCCGTCAAGTCAATTCCAACTCATAGCAACCCAATAGGACAGAGTAGAACTGCCCCACGTGGCTTCCAAGGAGCGACTGGTAGATTTGAACTCCCAACGTTTTGGTTAGCAGCCACAACTCTTAACCACTGGGCCACCAGGGGTCATTTGTTTAAAAGGAAGTTATAGAACGATATGTATAGCATGATCCCACTTTTGTTAAAAACAAAGTTAGAAATTTATATACTTTATGAGCACAGAAAAAATCTGAAAAATCTTTAACAGTATGTACTCATGAGGAGTACAAGTGGGATTAGAAGGTGGACTTTTATTTTGATTTGATTTATTTACATATTGTTTTGATTTTGTAATAATTGCATTTTTATTTTTATAACCTTTAAAAACAACTTTAAATTTTTTTCAAAATTCAACCTCAGGACTTTCTAGCTGCCTTCTATTGTTACTTATTAAAATAAAGTAACATTTGTCCAACCAATTTCAGTGAAATCTCATTAGGTCAAGAATTCACCTTTTCTGTGAAAGACAGAGACTGAAAAGGTATGCCAGGTTAAGGAGACAAACGAAATAGAACAACTGTTTACAACACACGAGCCTGGCCTGGACCCTGGATCAGAAAAAGAAAACTATTTTTTTCTTTTGCTATAAAGGATAGTATTAGGACAATTGAATAAGGTCCTTGGATTTAATAATGCTGTCGATTGAATTTTCTGATTTTGACGACTGTACTATGATTATGTAAGAGACTGCTCTTGGCATTAGAAGACATTCACTGAACTATATGAGTGTAAAGTGGACTCTTGCCTTCTAATTATTCTCAATTGGGTTAAAACACATAAACATATACGTTTGTGTTGTTGTTGTTAGGTGCGGTTGAGTGGATTCCGACTCATAGTGACCCCAAGCACAACAGAACGAAACACTGCCCTGTCCTGCGCCATCCTTGCAATCGTTGCTATGTTTGAGCTCATTGTTGCAGCTACTGTGTCAATCATCTCATTGAGGGTCTTCCTCTTTTTTGCTGACCCTCTGCCTTACCAAACGCTATGTCCTCCAAGGACTGGTCCTTCCTGATAACACGTCCAAACTATGTAAGACGAAATCTAGCCATCCTTGCTTCCAAGGAGCTCTCTGCCTGTACTTCTTCCAAGACATTTTGTTCATTCTTCTAGCAGTTCCTGGTATATTCAATATTCTTTGCCAACACCATAATTCAAAGGCATCAAATCTTGGGTCTTCCTTATTCATTGTTCAGCTTTCGCATGCATATGAGGTTATTGAAAATACCATGGCTCGGGTCAGGTGCACCTTAGTCCTCAAAGTGATATCTTTTCTTTTTAACACTTATGTTTGTGTATACATATATATTTGTATGTATATATACATATACACATCTATACAAAGAGAGAGAAAGTAAATGTGGTAAAATGTTAACATTTGGGCAATCTGGGTAGAGGTTATACAGAAATTTCTTTGTACTGTTCCCAAGTTGCTTTTACAACTTTTCTGTAAGTCTGAAGTTATTTCAAAATAAAGTTTTAAAACATCAAGAATAAAAAGAAAAGGTGGGGGGAAGAGAGGAGAGGAAGGAAATTTGCCTCCTTTTCTACTCCTGTCTTACAGAAAACACTCTGGCCGTCTTCTCTGTTTTGTGCATTTAGTTGGTTTTATTCATTTACATAGTTTGATCTTGACAGTGAGATCTGACTTATCTTCAGGAAGAAAAGTGAGTTTTCACAAATATTTGAGACTGATTTAGCTAATAAACATATCTCAAGACACTTCACAAATGGGAATTAACCTGGCTTACTGGTAGGTCGGAAGATTTAAGGACTTTGGCCAAAATCATAAAATAAGTTAGTGGTAGAAATAGAAACGAAGTTTCCTAGTAACTCATTCCGGATGATTTTCCAAGCCAGAATTTTGTGATGCAGCAGCTATCCTCGGGTGGAAAATTGCCCCTGGGAAGCTACAAGAGTTCTTCAAAGACAGAGGGTCAGAGTCCTCTGTTTGTTACGGTGAAACCCCGGTCATATTGCTATGCACCCCATAAATCACAAATAATAATATCCTGAGGCATTCTCCTCTATATTAAAAGATAAGGACTCTGTTTTTGTTTCCCGAACCATTGCTCTCTTTCCGTGCTTCCCATGGCTCATGTAATTCAGAAGATGGACTTCATTCAAGGAATGAAAAATAGGTGAGTCTGAATCCCAGCGCCTCTCTCCATCAATTCCACAAGGTGCAGAACGTTAGCTGCCTTGTAAGTAGCTCGGCTCCCTCCAAAAAGATGAATTTCTTTCCTAAAACAGGTTTGTCCTTAGGGTTTTACCACCAGCGGTGTCAGCAACCCCCTGAGAAAAGTATGCATTGATAGAAGAAGCCCAAATTTGGGCTTTATAGCGTGCAGGTGGACCTCATCTGTAGGGAAAAAGATATGTACGATACTTGTAAACTATAGTCCTTGGCAAAAAAATAATAATAATAATAATATGGAAACATCCTCCCTGAATCCTGGCAGAAACTGAAAGGCAGACAGAATGCCAACATCATCGCCAAACTAGAATTGGCTCCAGAGGCCTTATGGAGGCAGTGTTCTTCTGGACTAAAACCTTGCTGCTCGAAGTGTAGTCCGCAGACCAGTGGCCTCAGCATTAGAGGGAGCTTGTTACAAATCCAGAATCTCAGGCTTCACAGATTTACCAAATCAGAATCTGCATTTTAGCAGGATCCCCAGGAGATTCATGTGCACACTGGAGTTTGGAAAACTCTGGACCAGAGAAAACAGTGCAATAAACAGCTTGAACCTAGGAGAAGCAAGAGGAAAACATACACGTTGGTGAAAGGCAGACAGAAACAGAAAAGAGGCTTCCTGTTCTAGCTTGGAGTCCCTGGGTGGTGCAAATGGTTAAGGCGTTCCACCGCTGATCAAAAAGTTGGAGGTCCGAGTCTGCCCAGAAGTGCCCCAGCAGAAAGGCCTGGTGATCTACTTCTGAAAAGCCAGCCGCTGAGAACCCTGTGGAGCACGGTCCTGTGGTGACACACACGGGCTCGCCATGAGTCGGAGCCAACTCGACCGCAGCTGGCTCTAGTCTGACCACCTGCACACTGGCAACCAGTGTTCTGCCACCCCGTCCCTGCATGCCCGCCTCTGACCCCGGGCACGCATCCCTTCCGTGAGTGTTGGACCCAGGACCTGCATCACCCTAAGTGAAAGGCAGAGCCTAAGCAACCTCATGGCCTGCTAGCTTAAAAAGACGTTAAGGTGTGGAAGAATTCCTTGCAAGTTTCTGAAATCTAAACGTGAGCTTGTCTGCATACCCTGTGATATATAACATCTTAATCTACAAATCTCACTGGAGTGTGGAATAAGATGATGTCAAAAGCACCCAACTTTACTTCTGTTTTGCTGCCATCTGCTCATACATGGGAAGCCCTGGTGGCGTAGTGGTTAAGAGCTATGGCTGCTAACCAAAAGGCCGGCAGTTTGAATCCGCCAGGCGCTCCTTGGAAACTATGGGGCAGTTCTACTCTGTCCTACAGGGCTGCTAGGAGTCGGAATCGACTCGATGGTATCGGCTTTGGGCTCATACATGGCTCCAGCCCCTGGAGAGCTTCACAAACCATCGATTCACCATTGTCTGGCCTTGTGTTGTCATTGCCTGACGCGTGGTGGGTGCTCAGTAAATCTTTGCTAAATGGAGGTTGGAATTTCCCCTAGGTAAAATTTCACACAATTCTTCATAAATGTTTGGTCAGCTACCCAGTGGTATTTGCTGGGCACCACTGCTGTTTCTGTAGCAAACTGCTGTCCCCACCTGGTGCTGTCCCAACCCTGCTGCAGTTTCCGCTGGCTAGCGCCACATCTGACAAAGTGCCTCCATCTCCCAGTGAAGAGTGAGGAATCCACTGGGCACTGCCAGCCAGTGGTCCACCTGTGGGGCCAGAGCTAAGCTAAGGTCTACCGCAAAGTGAATCCCCCATTTTCTATTATTCTCTGGCCAAGAGATATAAAAACTGCATTTATTGTGCTACAGTATCCAACAGAGTGGCGGTAAAACCATTCTTTCAGCTTTAATTTCCAGATCACTTTCTCTCTAAGACCAAGGAATGGGCCACAGACCGATTTGAGAATGAGACACTATGCAGAGGTCAGAATCCTGCCCCTGCCCTGACGTCTTAGGGCCGGGCTTACCTTGCTTGTCTCCCACTTCCTGTTGGCGTGAGCTCTCTCCTAGCAAGCCCCTCAGTCCTTTATGCAAACAAACCTGTCAGAAGCCCTCCTCCACCCACACCACCACCCCAGTTTGGCAGCCTTGTCCAAATTTGTCTGAACTTCAGCGATGGGCACACCTTAGGCTCAAAGTGGCACCACCAACTCCATTTACAGCTGAGTTCAAAGCTGTGTTGTATCCTGTATTTGTGGAGAACCAGGGACTGCATTGCCAAAGCAGCCTTTTGGGGTGGTCAGCTAGGAACAATAGAAACCACAGCTGAGAAAATTGATTGTCATTTCCATTTTTGTTCCAAGCAAACGAGTAGCAGAACCACATCATCACCCCCTTTCCTCATCTGAATCCAACAGTAGAGATTTTTTTTATGTCTAGCTTGATCTAAATGGGCAGATGAGGGAAAGTATAGAGGAGACAGCCAGAAAAGGGAGAAGGTCAAGTGCAAATGTGAAGCGGAAATCTCACCAAGAACAGGCCAAAGTCATACCTTGTACCAGTCTAAGTACCAGCCTTTCTATTTCACCGTGACCCCCCCACCCCACCCTCAGACAGGGTAGGGAGCCTATTACGTAGGGAGCTTATGGAGAGCACTTATGCCACTAGGTTCCCTTCACAGAAGACATCTGTGTCCATGAGCAAAACTTGTCCCTAAATTGCTTCATGACTTGATTATTCTATTTTTAATTGTCTGGGAGACTAAAGGGAATTAATTTCCATTCACTGAGTGCCTACTGCATGCCAGGCCCAGACCTTGTCTCAGGCATTGTACACATAATCATCTCATTTAATGCTTATAAACAACCCTGTAAAGGAGAGATCGTTAGTCCCATTTTATAAATTAAAAAAACCGAGGCACTGCCCAAGATCACACAGCAAGTAAATATTTGAGCTAGGATTCAACTCTAGAGTCCAAAGTCTGTGTTCGTTCTCCTATAGCACAACTACACAGAAACTAATATTTTTAATCCTCTTATTTCTGAAAGGGGGGAAAAGGCCATTCTATTATCGATCCACTTCCAGAGGAAACTAGATTCTGTCCAGGGTGGGCTATCTAGTTCCAGCAAGGCCAGATATTGGCCATGAGTTGTTATCAGAGATGGGAGGGAATTTATGAAATGTCATGGAACCTGTCTGACAGCCTGCTAAGGGCCTCTAGAGGTCGTCCAGGCCAACTGCATCCTGGACCACGCATCTCCTAAAAGCATTATCTCCAGTTATGGCATGAGGAGATCTTTGCTCCCACAAGAAGCTGCTCATTCTATTTTAAACAGTTTGCCCTCAAATGGAGCCCAGAAAGGCCCCTGTTCTTCCTTAGAAGCCACACAAAATAAACCCAAACTCTTTCCCAGCAACAGCCTTTCTAGAATTGAAGGCAATAAACAAGATACACACAAAAGTAGAGTTTTCTTATTTGCTATTAAATAGGGTCAGTCTTTGATTTCTCCTCTGTGTAACATGGTTTCTGGTCCTGGTTCCTCCTTCAGACACACAGCAATTAGTCCGTGCTCCATTTAAAGTGAGGCACCAACGACCCGTCTCACAATTATGGCTGTGGTGTGGCTGACACAGAGTCATTTTTTCCTATAGTTTCACTCCATCTCTGTCTTTCCATCTGGATTTTTTACACATAAGCTGATCTAAAGTGTAATCCATCTACCGAAGGGCTGCTGATCACTACACAAATGCATTAACGCTCCCAAGTTTTTCACCAGCCCACTCACCCACCTGCCTCCGAAGCCTCCCGTTTTGAAGTGGCAACGTGATCCGTCAAGTCAGTTTCATGTTCCACAGCCCACACTGTGAGGAAAAAAATAATGACACTGACTGTTCTCCTTGGAGAAGCAACTCAACTAGACAGCAGCCATCACAGGAACAGGAAGGGAACACTTCACTTTTAGACATCCTGTATTGGGGAAAAAAAAAAAAAAGTGTGTGTGTGTGTGTGTGTACAGAGAGAGAAAAAGAGTAAAAAAGCCATTTGCCTAAAGGCCATGGTGGGGCTTAGGCTCTACTGACTTAAGTAAAAATCAGGATTCCGCTTTTCACTCGGTTCTTAAGGGCAGTGAAGATAGAAATGCTTGATTTAGAGTCTAAGCCCAGCCCCTGTGGTTTGTAGATGGGGACTTCCAAACCCACCCCAGTGTGAATGGATGTACTGCAAGGACAGGAGAAAACCCTTCGCACCATCCATCACAGGCTTCCGGCAGCTCTGCTTCATTTCCTGCCCACTGGACCCAGAGAGTAAAGGCTGGCTACTTCCATCTCTCTCTCTCTTTCTCTTTCTCTCTCTCTCTCTCTCTGCCCACCCCTCATTCTTGTTTTAAGGCAAGCCCAGGGCCAGCCTCTCCATTACAAAAATTAAATCCACCACCCATCACTTGCATAGGAAGAACCATAAGGTGTTAAACAACCAGCCTGGTTAAGTTTGCCCACAGTTCTAGGCCATACCTCTTCCCCTTACCATGCTCAGAAGGAAACTACCTCTCTGTACTCCTGATTTTTCATTTGCCTGGACCTACTCAGAGTTATAAAAAAAAATAAATTTTTTTTTCATATATACCCTTAAATAATTAACTTCGCAAATTAGATCTCCCAGCATTATTTACATAGAAACTGCTTAGTGATTTGAAATTTGGACCTCAGAGAACTTACTTCAGAGCAATGGTTTTTCACCTGATTCCAAAGAGACCAAAGATATTTCTGGAACCACTGCAGAGGGCAAAGCTGAGGCCCCAAGAATGGGTTTCAGACTCCGTCATACTCTCTCTTTCATATACAGGGATTCTACATACAGTTGTTTGTTTGTTGTTGTTGTTGTTTTTTTATGTATATATAATTTTTATTGTGCTTTAACTGAAAGTTTACAAATCAAGTCAGTCTCTCACACAAAAACCCATATACACCTTGCTACACACTCCCAATTACTCTCTCCCTCCACTCTCTCTTTTCATGTGCTTTTCGCCAGCTTCTAACCCCCTCCACCTTCTCATCTCCCCTCCAGGCAGGAGATGCCAACATAGTCTCAAGTGGGCACCTGATCCAAGGTCACTCCTCACCAGCACCCCTCTCCAACCCATTGTCCACTCCAATCCATGTTTGAAGAGTTGGCTTTGGGAATGGTTCCTGTCCCGGGCCAACAGAAGGTCTGAGGCCATGACCACCGGGGTACTTCCAGTCTCAGTCAGACCATTAAGTCTGGTCTTTTGAGAATTTGGGGTCTGCATCCCACTGCTCTCCTGCTCCCTCAGGGGTTCTCTGTTGTGTTCCCTGTCAGGGCAGTCATCGGTTGTAGCTGGGCACCATCTACTTCTTCTGGTCTCAGGATGATGTAGTCCCTGGTTCATGTGGCCTTTTCTGTCTCTTGGGTTCATAATGGCCTTGTGTCCTTTGTGTTCTTCATCCTCCTTTGATCCAGGTGGGTTGAGACCAATTGATGCATCTTAGATGGCTGCTCGCTAGCGTTTAAGACCCCAGACATCACTCTTCAAAGTGGGATGCAGAATGATTTCTTAATAGATTTTGTTATGCCAATTGACTTAGATGTCCCCTGAAACCATGGTCCCCAGCCCCCCGCCCCTGCTACTCTGGCCTTCGAAACATTCAGTTTATTCAGGAAATTTCTTTGCTTTTTGTTTAGTCCAATTGTACTGACCTCCCCTGTATTGTGTGCTGTCTTTACCTTCACCTAAAGTGGTTCTTGTCTACTATCTAATTAGTGAATGCCCCTCTCCCACCCTCCCTCCCTTCCCCGTCTCGTAACCACAAAAGAATGTTTTCTTCTCAGTTTAAACTATTTCTCAAATTCCTATAATAGTGGTCTTATACAGTATTTTTCCATTTGCAACTCACCAATTTCACTCAGCACAATGCCCTCCAGGTTCCTCCATGTTATGAAATGTTTCACAGATTCCTCACTGTTCTTTATCGATGCATAGTATTCCATTGTGTGAATATACCATAATTTATTTACCCATTCATCCTTTGATGGGCACCTTGGTTGCTTCCATCTTTTTGCTATTGTAAACAGTGCTGCAATAAACATGGGTGTGCATATATCTGTTCAAGTAAAGGCTCTTATTTCTCTAGGATCTATTCCAAGGACTGGGATTGCTGGATTGTATGGTAGTTCTATTTCTAGCTTTTTAAGGAAGCGCCAAATCAATTTCCAGAGTGGTTGTATCGTTTGACATTCCCACTAGCAGTGTAGAAGTCTTCCAATCTCTCCACAGCCTCTCCAACATTTATTATTTTGTGTGTTTTGGATTAATGCCAGCCTTGTTGGGGTGAGATGAAATCTCATTGTAGTTTTGATCTGCATTTCTCTAATGGCTAATGATCGTGAACATTTCCTCATATATCTGTTAGCCACCTGAATGTCTTCTTTAGTGAAGTGTCTATTCATATCTTTTGCCCATTTTTTAATTGGGTTATTTGTCTTTTTGCAGTTGAGTTTTTGGAGTATCATGTAGATTTTACAGATCAGGGGCTGATCAGAAATGCCATAGCTAAAAACTTTTTCCCAGTCTTTCTAGGTAGTCTTTTTACTCTTTTGGTGAAGTCTTTGGATGAGCATAGGTGTTTGATTTTTAGGAGCTCCCAGTTATCTAGTTTTTTTTCTGCATTCTTAATAGTGTTTGGTATACTGTTTATGCCGTGTATTAGAGCTTCTAACGTTGTCCCTATTTTTTCTTCCATGATCTTTATCATTTTAGATTTTATATTTAGGTCTTTGACCCATTTTGAGTTAGGTTTTGTGCATGGAATGAGGTATGAGTCTTGTTTCATTTTTTTTTGAAGATGGATATCCAGTTCTGCCAGCACCATTTCTTAAAAAGACTGTCTTTTTGAAAGGGCCACATGAACAGCAACTACCTCATCCCGAGACCAGAAAAAGTAGATGATGCCCAGCTACAACCGATGACTGCCTTGACAGGGAACACAACAGAGAACCCCTGAGGGAGCAGGAGAGCAGTGGGATGCAGACCCCAAATTCTCATAAGACCAGACTTAATGGTCTGACTGAGACTGGAAGGACCCTGGTGGTCATGGCCCCAGACCTTCTGTTGGCCCAGGACAGGAAACATTCCTGAAGCCAACTCTTCAGACATGGATTGGACTGGACAATGGGTTGGAGAGGGATGCTAGTGAGAGTGAACTTCTTGGATCAGGTGGACACTTGAGACTATGTTGGCATCTCCTGCCTGGAGGGGAAATGAGAGGGTGGAGGGGGTTAGAAGCTGCTGAAAAGGACACGAAAAGAGAGTGTAGGGAGAGAGCAGGCTGTCTCATTAGTGGGAGAGTAATTGGGAGTGTGTAGCAAGGTGTATATGGTGTATATGGGTTTTTGTGTGAGAGACTGACTTGATTTGTAAACTTTCACTTAAACCACAATAAAAATTATTTAAAAAAAAAAAAAAGACTGTCTTTTCACCATTTAAGTGTTTTGGGGCCTTTGTCAAATATCAACTGCTCATATGTGGATGGGTTTATGTCCAGATTCTCGATTCTGTTCCATTGGTCCATGTATCTGTTGTCGTACCAGTACCAGGCTGTTTTGACTACTGTGGCGGTATAATAGGTTCTAAAATCAGGTAAAGTAAGGCATCCCACTTTGTTCTTTTTCAGTAATGCCTTATTTATCCGGGGCCTCTTTCCCTTCCATATGAAGCTGGTGATTTGTTTCTCCAACTCATTAAAGAGTGTTGTTGGGATCTGGATCAGAATTGCATTAAATGTATGGATCGCTTTTGGTAGAACAGACATTTTTATAATGTTAAGTCTTCCTGTCCACGACCAAGGTATGTTGTTCCACTTACGTAAGTCTCCTTTGTTTTCTTGTAGAAGTGTACTGTAGTTTTCTTTGTATAAGTCTTTTACATCTCTGATAAGATTTATTCCTAAGTATTTTATCTTCTTGGGGGCTACTGTAAATGGCATTGATTTGGTGATTTCCTCTTCGATGTTCTTTTTATTGGTGTAGAGGAATCCAACTGATTTTTGTATGTTTTTCTTGTATCCCAATACTCTGCTGAACTCTTCTATTAGTTTCAGTAGTTTTCTGGAGGATTCCTTAGGGTTTTCTGTGTATAAGATCATGTCATCTGCAAATAGAGATACTTTGACTTCTTCCTGCCAATGTGGATGCCTCTTATTTCTTTATCTAGCCTAGCTGCTCTGGCTAGGACTTCCAGCACAATGTTGAATAAGAGTGGTGATAAAGGACATCCTTGTCTGGTACCCAATCTCAATGGGAATGTTTTCAGGCTCTCTCCATTCAGGGTGATGTTGGCTGTTGGCTTTGTATAAATGCCCTTTATTCTGTTGAGGAATTTTCCTTCTATTCCTATTTTGCTGAGAGTTTTTATCATGAATGAGCGTTGAACTTTGTCAAATGCCTTTTCTGCATCAACTCATAAAATCATATGATTCTTGTCTTTTGTTTTATTTATGTGGTGGATTAAATTAATTGTTTTCCTAATATTGAACCATCCCTGCATACTTGGTATGAATCCCACTTTGTCATGGTGAATTATTTTTTTGATATGTTGTTGAATTCTATTGGCTACAATTTTGTTGAGGATTTTTGTATCTACATTCATGAGGGATATAGGCTATAATTTTCTTTTCTCGTGGTGTCTTTACCTGGTTTTGGTATCAGGGATATGGTGGCTTCATAGAATGAGTTTGGTAGTATTCCATCCTTTTCTATGCTCTGAAATGCCTTTAGTAGTAGTGGTGTTAACTCTTCCCTGAAACTTTGGTAGAGCTCTGCAGTGAAGCCATCTGGACCAGGGCTTTTTTTTGTTGTTGGGAGTTTTTTGATTACCTTTTCAATTTCTTCTTTTCTTATGGGTCTATTTAGTTGTTCTACCTCTGTTTGTGTCAGTTTAGGTAGGTAGTGTGTTTCTAGGAATTCATCCACTTCTTCTAGGTTTTCAAATTTGTTTGAGTACAGTTTTTCATACTAATCTGATATGATTCTTTCATTTCAGTTGGGTCTGTTGTAATATCACCCCTCTCATTTCTTATTCAGGTTATTTGCTTCCTCTCCTGTTTTTCTTTTGTCAGTTTGGCCAGTGGTTTATCAATTTTGTTGATTTTTTTCAAAAAACCAGCTTGTGGTCTTGTTAATTCTTTCAGTTGTTTTTCTGTTTTCTATTTCATTTAGTTCAGCTCTAATTTTTATTATTTGTTTTCTTCTGGTGCCTATGGGTTTCTTTTGTTGCTCTCTTTCTATTTGTTCAAGTTGTAGGGATAATTCTTTGATTTTGGCCCTTTCTTCTTTTTGGATGTGTGTGTTTATTGATATAAATTGGCCTCTGAGCACCACTTTTGCTGTGTCCCAAAGGTTCTGATAGAAAGTGTTTTCATCCTCATTGGATTCTCTGAATTTCTTTATTCCATCCTTAATGTCTTCTATAATCCAGTCTTTTTTGAGCAGGGTATTGTTCAGTTTCCAAGTATTTGATTTCTTTTCTCTGCTTTTCCTGTTATTGATTTCCACTTTTATGGCCTTTATGGTCAGAGAAGGTGCTTTGTAATATTTCAATGTTTTGGATTCTGCTAAGGCTTGCTTTATGACCTAATATGTGGTCTATTCTAGAGAATGTTCCATGTGCACTAGAAAAGAAAGTATACTTGGTTGCTGTTGGGTGGAGTGTTCTGTATATGTCTACGAGGTCAAGTTGGTTGATTGCAGCATTTAGATCTTCCGTGTCTTTATTCAGCTTCTTTCTGGATGTCCTGTCCTTCACCGAAAGTGGTGTGTTGAAGTCTCCTACTATCATTGTGGAGCTGCCTATCTCACTTTTCAATGCTAATAGAGTTTGTTTTATGTATCTTGCAGCCCTGTCATTGGGTGCATAAGTATTTAATATGGTTATATCTTCTTGGTGTATTGTCCCTTTAATCATTATATAGTGTCCTTCCTTATCCTTTCTGATGGATTTAACTCTGAAGTCTCTTTTGTCAGAAATTAATATTGCCACTCCTGCTCTTTTTCGATTGTTGTTTGCTTGATATATTTTTTTCCATCCTTTGAGTTTTAGTTTGTTTATGTCTCTAAGTCTAAGGTGTGTCTCTTGTAGGCAGCATATAGACGGATCTTGCTTTTTAATCCATCCTGCGACTCTCTGTCTCTTTATTGGTGCATTTAGTCCATTTACATTCAGGGTGATTATGGATAGGTATGAATTTAGTGCTTTCAGTTTGATGTCTTTTTCTGTGTGTTGACAGTTTCTTTTTCCCACTTGATTTTATGTGCTGAGTAGATTTTCTTTATATATTATCCTTTCCTCGTATTTGTTGTTGTTGATTTTGTTTCTGCTGAGTCTGTATTTTTCCCTTGTATTTTATTTTGATGAGTAGGATAGTTTGTCTCCTTTGTAGTTACCTTATTATTTACCCCTATTTTTCTAAATTTAAAACTAACTTTTATTTCTTTGTATTGCTGTATCTTCCTCTCCATATGGAAGGTGTATGATTACATTTCTTAGTCCCTCTTTATTATTTTAATGTTGTCTTCTTTTACATAATAACATCGCTGTTACCCTGTTTTGGGCTTTTTTTTTTTTTTTTTAATAATCTTGCTTTGTTTTTTATTTCCCTGTCTGGGTTAACTTCTGGTTGCCCTGCCCAGTGTTCTAGTCTTGGGTTGATACCTGATATTATTGATCTTCTAACCAAAGAACTCCCTTTAGTATTTCTTATAGTTTTGGTTCGGTTTTTACGAATTCCCTCAACTTGTGTTTATCTGGAAATGACCTAATTCCACCTTCATATTTAAGAGACAGTTTTGAGAGATATATGATTCTTGGCAGGCAATTTTCTTCCTTCAATTTTTTAAATATGTCATTGCATTGCCTTCTTGCCTGCGTGGTTTCCGCCGAGTAGTCCAAGCTTTTTCTTATTGGCTCTTCTTTGTAGGTGACTTTCCGTTTATCCCTCTCTGCTCTTATAATTCTCTCTTTATCTTTGGTTTTGGCAACCTTGATTATATGTCTTGGTGACTTTCTTTCACATCTACCTTATGTGGAGCTTGATGAGCATCTTGGATAGATATCTTCTCATCTTTCACAATATCAGGGAAGTTTTCTGCCAACAAATCTTCAACAATTTTCTCTGTATTTTCTGTTATCCTTCCCTGTTCTGGTAACCCAATCACTTGTAGGTTATTTCTCTTGATAGAGTCCCACATGATTCTTAAGGTTTCTTCATTTTTTTTAATTCTTTTATCCTATTTTCTTCAAATATATTTTTTCATCCTATTTTCTTCAAATATATTAGTGCCAAGTGATTTATCTTCAAGTTCAGAAATTTTACCTTCTACTTGCTCAATTCTGCTCCTCTGACTTTCAATTGAGTTATCTAATTCTGTAATTTTATTGTTAATCTTCTGAATTTCTGATTGCTATCTGTCTATGGATTTTCCCAACTTATTAGACTTTTCATTATGTTCCTGAATAATCTTTCTAATTTCTTCAGTTGCTTTATCTGTGTGTTCCTTGGCTTGTTCTGCGTATTGCCTCATTTCTTTCCTGCTGCCTTGAAGGGTTCCGTATATTAAACTTTTGTATTCTGCATCTGGTAATTCGAGGAATGCACTTTCATCTAGAAGATCCCTGGGTTCTTTGTTTTGAGAGCCTGTTGAGGTGGTCATGGTCTGTTTCTTTATGTGACTTGATATTGACTGTTGTCTCCAAGCCATCTAGAAGTTATTGTATTTAGTTTATGCCTGCTTTCTGTGTCGTAGCTGCTTGCTTTGTTTTGTTTTGGTATACCCCTATGGGTTGTTTGAGTGAGCTAGCTTGATTATTTTCACCTTTGGAGCTCTGGTGTCCTGTCCCCAGCTGGCTAGAGCTATTATCAGGTATATCAGTCTAGGAGTCCATTCAGTTTTCTTGTATGAATTCAGCTCAGGTGTCCAGGTAGCTGATATCAAGTGTGTGGTACAGGCTATGTCCTACAGTCTTAGAGGGGCAGGGGTGATTGGCGTATATACCGGTATCTGACTGCAGCAGGGGGTCACGCTTTGAACAAGGCAGGGGGCTGAGAACCGACCCCCAAGTGTCTCTGAGGAAAATGCATCTCTGTTCCCTAGAGTGTGCTGGTGGGTGGGTTCTGCAGAGGGACCGTGGGGACCCAAAGTTTTTGGTTGTACGGACTGGGAGGTACCAGTTATCCTTGGACCCCTGTCATGGGTGGCTGGGTGACCTGAGTGGAGCTACCAGTCCTTAGGTCCGTGATGTGGGTAGGTGAGGACCTTGTTTAATAGGCAAAGCGATGTCAAACATCAAACACCCACCTTTACACCACACAGCTGAAATGGTTAGAGTTTGCAAACAAGGGCCTATTCTCCCAAAATAGGCCCACACAGGTCCATGCAGAAGGGAAAAGTGCTCACAGTCCACGGACAGTTTATGCCTGGACAAGAGCCGCTTCTGTCCTGAGCTCCCCTGGTTAATGGAGCTAGCAAATTATCTTTTCCCCCCAGTTGCAAATTTTTTCCTTCCCCACGGCTGGGAGGGTGGCTCTAGGTGCTCACCAGGGTCTATTTCAGGCGCAGGGATAAAGCCACTGAAACCGGCTTGGGAGTGGGGTGGCACGGTAAAATATACGCAAGTACTTAGCTTTTGCTGAGAGCGCCGTTCTCCTCAGGGTCTGGAGCTGTGAGTGGGCTGTGTGGCTGGCTGCTTCTCCCCGAGGAAACTGCGGCCGGATGCTAGTACCAGCCCACCGCCGCCGCTGCCGCTGCCGCCGGTCCAGGGATGGTGCCTGAGGGCTCCCCGTGATTCAGGTCCGGTAACTCCTCTCCACTTCTGAATGGCCTCTTCCTCCCCCTGCCCCTCAGTTCATTGTCTGAGCTTGCCTTTGATGCTCAGGGTTCCCAGCTTGTCACAAATATACTGGTTTCGCTTGTTTTTTCGGGTCTTTGTTGTAAAGAGGGCTCGCCGGAAGCATCTGTCTATTCCGCTATCTTGGCTCCCCTAGCATTGTTTTTTGATAGGAGTTCTTTTCCACTCAAAAAAAAAAAAAAAAGCTACATTACTGTCATGACACATCTTCCTTTCCTCACATATCCCTCTATAACTATGAAACACACACAGCTAGATGCCCACCTTCTGTATCTTGCCATGAAAGAGAAAAAGCTAAGAAGTGCTTTCATGTTGGACAGTCAGACAACCACTAACAGGCAGAATGTGCACGGATTCAGTTTTGCCCAGTTTGTAGAACGACACAATACCAGAGAACTTGAGATTATACAGTCCAGCCCTTCACTATTCCGATAAGAGGGAGACCTACGGAGGTTAACAGTTTGTTTTATTAGCTTAGTTGTTGCCACTTTTTTTATACATAGTATGATGGTTAAGATTGTGTGTCAAGTTGGCTGGGTCATGGTTCTCAGTGGTTTGGCAGTCATATGATGTTGTGACCACTTCCATGATGAAATCTGATATAATATGATCACCCCCATGATGGTATCTACTGCGAGTAATCAATCAGTTGAAAGGGAGTTTCCTTGAGTGCATAGCCTGCAGCGAATTTAAGTGGACATTCTGGCAAGATTTGTGGGTTTTTGCTCATTCTAGATCCTACAGCTGGCTTCTATTTGTCTGACCTCTGGTTCTTGGAACTTGAGCTAGCAGCTTACCTACAGTCTTGCCTGCCGATATGGGGATTCGTTGATCTTTGAAGCCTTGAGCAAGAGCCCTGCTTTCTGATTTGCCAATCTTGGGTTCACCAGCCACTGCGGCTACATGAATCAGGAGAAGCCTCTATCCTGACCCATAGACTTGGGATCTTCCAGCCTCTACAACTGTGTGAGCCATTTCCTTGATGCAAATCTCTATGTATATACTTATACACTTTGCTGGTTTTGCTTTTCTGGAGAACCTAGCCTAAGATACATAGTATGTACTCAGTATGGAAAAAATTAATTTTTATGCAATTAATTTATTAATATATACCCAGTTCATCTGAGAAAGAATTTCAGGTTGTTTTTTAAGAGACATAAAACCAAAAATCATGGCATTAAATAGGAGTGGGAGGGGGGATGAATGGATATGATCAGAGCTTTCCTCAAACTCCAAAAGTTTACTCTTTCCTGCCTCAAGTATTCAAGACTCTGAAAATCTACATTCTTTGCACTTTTATGGGCTGTTCTAAATTTTGAGTGATGAACAATTTTCTACTTAGAACTTTGAATCACTAGTGAGAACACCATGAGGACTTGCAGGCAATGGATGTTGCCTTGATTTCATTAAAATTTGTTCACTCTTCTCTTAAGACCAGAGCTCTTCTACTTGCATTTACTATAAGAAAATAGAACTGGGTTATGACTAACAGCAGGCCAAGTAGAGAGCCTGAAGGGGCTACCTAGTTTGGCATAACAGAAGAAATATTGATGCAAATTGTGATGTTCATGAAGAATATTGAATATATGGTAGACTGCCAAAAGAATGAAAAAATAAGTCTTAGAAGAAATACAATCAGAATGCTCCTGAGAAGTAAGGATGGTGAGACTTTGTCTTGAGTACTTTGGGCCCATGATCAAGAAAGACCAATCTCTAGAAAAGGATATCATAGTTGCAAAATTAGAGGGTCAGCAAAAATGAAGAAAACACTCCATGAGATGGATTGACACAATAGACTCAAAGATACCAATGATCATGAAGATGGTGAAGGACTGGGTGATGTTTCCTTCTGTTATACATAAAGTCACCATGAGTTGGAGCCAATTTGAAGGCAACTAACAACGACAACAAAGGTTGGCATGAGATTGACTTGATCGCTGGGATTACAGGAAAAGGCTACAGTCTCACAACCACACGTGTGCCGTGGACCAGCAGCACCAGTATCACCTGGGAGCTGATTAGAAACACAATCTCAGGCTACATCCCAGACCCACTGAATCAGAATCTGCATTTTAACAAGATCCCCAAGTGATTTTCATGCCCATTTAAGTCTGAGAAGCATGGTCTACAGCATCATTAAACTCACTGATGTGGGTGTTCAAAATGCCACCATGGAATAACTGAATAAAACCTGAACTGTACAGTTGGAATGGGGTAAATAGCTGAGAGGTTTTCTAAGGAGAAGGTGAGAAAGGAGGTGTTTTGTTTTGTTTTTTGATTTGTTTGTTTGTTGTCCTTGTTGCTCTTTGGAGAAAATATCAAATGAAAGTCAAAGTGGAAAGGTAGTTTTCAAGCCAATTTGTTTTTAGTCCTACTTTTGGCACACCTCGACAAAGATATTCACCCTCAGGGGGCATAACTGTTCTTGAGAAGTGACTTTGTTGTAGAGAAAACTTGTTTCCAGAGGCACAGGCTACACAGCACGAAGTGGAATAGAAATATGGCGATTATCCAGTTCATTTACTTGCTGTACACAGCCAGACAAACCAATCCAGGTAGTGCAGGCCATAAAAAACATTCTGAGGTACCGGAATTATCCAGGTTCACAGCTAACCTTGTTCAAATGAACTGGCTTACAGCCAGAATTACACTTCATTTTGAGCTTTTAAATATAATGCAAGTGGAGCTGCACCTGTGGACTTTAGAAGAGGAGGGGTGGGTGTGGGTAACCCTGGGGCCCAGACAGCATCTGACGAGTAGTGACTTTAGACCTTGGCAGAGCATCGGCCATACTGTCGGTAAAGCAGCTAGCACGTGGAAGGCAGAGCAGCCTGCCAAAATACAGACACGGGGACCAACCAAAGGATAATTGGTATAAATTCCATACAGGAAGCGAAGACAGAGTTGTCAGCAAGACCCAATGCCTGGCTGGGTAGCAGCATACACAGGACTGTAGGGTAAAGTCCAACAAGGAAGGGAAGATTTTTGAAAAGGCCAAATTTGTTCAAACAAGGTATGGCAGACCAGCTGGATGACATGCCAGTCAAGGACTAGACTCTCTGCTCAGAGGTATTTCTGTCATTTGTACACAACAGCTTCTCAAAGTGAAATATAAGGGGAAATTATAGCTGGATGTCCTCCAGGTATGTGATATGCTCTGAGTGCAATCTAGGAAAAGTGAGATTAACTAGCATTTCTTCAGCCCCTCCTAAGTGTCAGGTCCCTTTTCAAGGGCTTTGCATATATCATCTATGCATATGTCCCCTATCTATTGGGGACTTTAACCTACGGGTTCCTGTTTGCACTACAGGGATCCCTGAGGTTCCTGAAATTATATGAAATTTTTTACATGTATTTACATATAGATATACATTTTGGGGGGAAGAGAAACCATAGGTATCATCAGATTCTCAAACAGATTCATGACCCCCAAAAGGTTAAGAATTGCAGTTAACTGAATAAGCTGTGAAAGATGAAGGGACAGTTATGGAGTATTCTCTGCCAGACCCCGTGCTTGGTGACATCATTTAATCTTCCCAAAAAAAAACACCCCTAAGATAAGTTGTATTACCCCATTTTACAATGGAAGAAAAGTAAGGCTAGGAGAGGTCAAGTAGGCTTGACACCTAGTCACTGTAAGATCTAAAATGTAAATGCAGACCTATCTAGTCCAAAAATCCACCCTTTTTTTTTTACAATATTATGTTTCCTGGGTTTGTCTGAGTTTTTTGTTTCTTTGCAGTAGTGGACAGAATTAGTGAAGGAAAGCATCAAGATCAGCATGATGTTTTAGCTGGCTCTTAAAGAATCGGCTTTTGGACATCTATTAGTAGAACACATGGGAGAAAGATGTGGCAGTCTGCTTCTGTAAAGATTACAAGCCTTGGAAACCCTATGGGGCAGTCCTAGTCTGTCCTAAAGGGTCACTATGAGACTAATTGGTTTGGGGGTATAAGCAGAATGATGGGCATTCTAGGTGAAGGGGACAGGTAAGAAGAGCTAGAGCAGTGAGAACAGTTAAAACATTATCAGGGGATATCTCCTTCCTTTCCAACTGAGTAAGGAGCCACTTACATAAAGACTTAAGAGAGAGGTGGGGCCAAGACGGCAGAGCACTCAGACGCTTCCAGTGGTCCCTCTTACAACGAGGACCTGAAAAAACAAGTGAATCAATTATGTATGACAATCTAGGAGCCCTGAACATCAAAAGCAAAGTTGAGGAATTGGACTGAATGGCAGAGGGAGGGGGAGACGGTTCAGAAGCAGCAAGGAGTTGCCAGACCTGACTCAGCTGGAACCAGCACCCTGTAGGCTGGATCGGCTTGGGTTGCACAGTGAGACAAGCAATGGTGTTCAGGACACATTTTCCACACTGGGAGAGATCAAGTGGTGGGGTCTGCTCAACACTCCAGAACCAGTGAGAAGCAGCCCTCAATCAGCAAAAGATAAGTACACACATCTAACCTACCATGTGGATCAAAAAACACCCCATTTGCAAAGAACCTCTCTCCCTGCTTTGCACCAGGTCTCAAGCTGGTTTCAGCAATTGTCAACTGCTGCTTCCCCTGGGCTGGAAGTAGGGCCCATCACGTTTCCTGAGCCATTCTCCTGAGAGAGAGAACAAACTAACAAACAGGGAAAAATAATCTGCAAGATCCTCAAAGCCAGGAACCTGGGGCACATACAGCTGTTTTGTCTAGGCACAGGCATAAAGGGTCCACAAACTTTGAATGCCTTTCACCTCTAGACCTGTGTTTTGGTACATTTCAGTAGTGTAGGCCCTCATTAGCACAGTACAACAGGGTATATACTTGAAGCTTAATTTCACTGTATCGGCTATATGGTAGAGTGGCAGGTTCATAACATTTGACACCGCTCTGCCCATTAAGAAGGGTCCTCACCTACCTCAGGGACCTGAAGACTGGTGGCTCCCCCCACACCACCTAGCCACCTGCAACAGGGGTCCAAGAATAAGTGGTGCCTCCCAGTCCTTACAGCCAACAGCACTGGGTGCCCATAGTCTGGCTGCAAAACCCACCCACCTATGAACTGTAAGGAGCAGGTATATGCTTTCCTCCCAGATACTCAGGGGCTGCCATCAGCCCCCTGCCTTCTTCAGCACATGATCCTCTACTCAGCCAGGTACCTGTGCCTATGCCAATCACCCCTGCCCATCTAGGACTGTAGTTAAGAGCCTGCACCTCACACTTGGTGACCAACTATCTGGACACTTGAGCTGAATTCTCCTAGCCTCACATACCTAGTAACAAATCTAACCACCTGGTGACAGGATGTTGGAGCTTCAAAGGCACCAGTAATCAAACTAGCTCACACAAGCAGCCTATTTGGGCATATCAAATAAAACAAGAAGCTAGGATACAGTAAGCAAACATAAAGTAAATAAATACAACAAGTTATTGAGACAACAGTCAATATCAAATCACATAAAGAGGTAGGCCATGATGGCTTCAGCAAGCTCCCAAAGCAAAGAATCAAGAAATCCCCAGAGGCAGATAATTTCCTGGAATTACCAGAGGTATAATACAAAAGATTAATACACAGAACTCTTCAAGAGATCAGGAAGGAGGTCAAACAAAACGCAGAACAAGCCAAGGAACACACAGGCAAAGCAATAGAGGAACTTAAGAAGATTATAGAAGAGCACAATGACAAATTCAACAGGCTGCAAGAATCCGTAGAGAGACAGCAAGCAGGAATCCAGAGGATTAACACTAAAATTGCAGAATTAGACAACTCAGTAGAAAGTCATAGGAGCCGAATTGAGGCATTGGAAGTCAGAATTAGTGAGACTGAAGATACAGCACTTGACATCAACTTATTTGATGAAAATCAGAAGAAAGAGTTTTAAAAAATGAAGAAACCCTAAGAATTATGTGAGACTCTATCAAGAGTAATAACCTACAAGTGATTGGAGTATCAGAACAGGGGTACAGAGAGCATTGTTGAAGATTTGTTGGCAGGAAACTTCCCTGATATCGTGAAAGATGAGAAGATATCTATGCAAGATGCTCATCGAATCCTACACAAGGTAGACCCCAAAAGAAAGTCACCAAGACATATTATAATCAAACTTGCCAAAATCAAAGATAAGGAGAGAATTTTAAGAACAGCTATGGATAGACAAAAAGTCATCTACACAGGAGACTCAATAAGAGTAAGTTTGGACTACTCAGCAGAACTATGCAGGCAAGAAAGCATTGGGATGACATATATAAATCCTTGAAGGAAACAAAATTCCAGCCAAGAATTACATATCCAGCAAAACTGTCTCTCAGATATGATGGTGAAATGATGGCATTTTCAGATAGACAGAAATTTAGGCGATTTGTAAAAAATCAAACAAAAATTACAAGAAATACTGAAGGGAGTCCTCCAGTTAGAAAATCAATAACATCAGGTAACAACCCAAGACTAGAACACAGGACAGAACAACCAGATATCAACCCAGAGAGGGAAGTCACAAAAATAAATCAAAGCTAAAACACTAAAAATAGGGAGACAGAGACATCAATATGTAAAAGATGACAACATTAAAAGAAAAAGGAGAGATTAAAAAATGTAGTCATAGATCTTTCATATGGAGAGAAAGTCAAGGAGATATAAAGAAATACAAGTTAGGTTTAAACTTAGAAAAATAGGGGTAAATATTAGGGTAACAACAAAGGAAACTAACAATCCTACACATTAAAATAAAAAAGAAGAAAAACATAAAGGCTCAGTAAATACAAAATCAACAACAATGAAAAAAATACATAAAGAAAAATGACTCAGTACAGAAAATTAAGTTGGAAAAAAGAAACTATCAACAACACAAAAAAAAAGACATCAAAATGACAGCACTAGACTCATACCTATCCATAATCACAGTGAATGTAAATGAACTAAGTGCACCAATAAAGAGACAGAGTGGCAGAATGGATAAAAAAACATGAACCATCTATTTGCTGCCAACAAGAGACACACCTTAGACTTAAAGACAAAAACAGACTAAAAGTCAAAGGATGGGAAAAAATATATCAAGCAAATAGCAATCAAAAAAGAGCAGGAGAGGCAATATTAATCTCTGACCAAACAGACTTTAAAGTAAAATCCACCACAAAGGATAAGAAGGACACTATATAATGATTAAAGGGTCAATACACCAGCAGGACATAACCACAATAAATATTTACACACCCAATGACAGGGCTCCAAAATATATAAAACACATGCTTAACAGCATTGAAAAGACAGACAGCTCCACAATAATAGTAGGAGACTTCAACACACCACTTTCAGTGAAGGACAGGACATCCAGAAAGAAGCTCAATAAAGACACGGAAGACATAAATGCCACAATCAACAAACTCGATCTCATAGGCATATGCAGAACACTCCACCCAACAGCAGCCAAGTATACTTTCTTTTCCAACACATATGGAACATTCTCCAGAATAGACAACACATTAGGTCAAAGCAAGCCTTAAAAGAATCAAAAGCATCAAAATATTACAAAGCATCTTTTCTGATCTTAAAGCCATAAAAGTAGAAATCAAGCAAGGAAAAAAAATCAAACACATGGAAACCAACCAACACCTTGCTCAAAAACTACTGAGTTATAGAATAAATTAAGGACAGAATAAAGAAATTCACAGAATCAAATGAGAATGAAAACACATCCCACCAGAAACTTTGGGACACAGCAAAAGCAGTGTCAATTTATAGAAATAAATGCTCATATCCAAAAAGAAGAAAGGGCCAAAATCAAAACATTAATCCTACAACTCAAGCAAGTAGAAAGAGAGCAGCAAAAGCAGCCCTTGGGCACCAGAAGAAAGCAAATAATAAAAATTAGAACAGAATTAAATGAAATAGAAAAGCAATTTAAAAAGTTAACAAGACCAAAAGCTGGTTCTTTGAAAAGATCAACGAAATCAATAAACCACTGGCCAAACTGACAAAAGAGAAAAAGGAAAGGAAGCAAATGACCCAGATAAGAAATGAGATGGGTGATATTATAACAGACCCAACTGAAATTAAAAGAATCACAATAGAATATTACAAAAAATTGTACTCTAACAAATTTGAAAACCTAGAGGAAATGGACAAATTTCCAGAAACACACTACCTCCCTACACTAACACATACAGAGGTAGAACAACTAAATAAACCTATTACAAAAGAAGAGATTGAAAAGGTAATTAAAAAACTCCCAACAAAAAAAGAGCCCAGGCCCTGATGGCCTCACTGGAGAATTCTACCAAACATGGAGAGAAGAGTTAACACCACCACTACTAAAGGTATTTCAGAGCACAGAAAAGGATGAAATACTCCCAAACTCATTTATGAGGCCAGCATAATCCTGACACCAAAACCAGGTAAAGACACCACAAAAAAAGAAAATTACAGACCAATATCCCTCATGAACATAGACACAAAAATCCTCAACAAAATTCTAGCCAATAGAATTCAACAACATATCAAAAAAATTATTCACCATGACCAAGTGGGATTCATACCAGGTATGCAGGGATGGTTCCACATTAGAAAACAATCAATGTAATCCATCACATAAATAAAACAAAAGACAAGAATCACATGATCTTATCAATTGACATAGAAAAAAAGGCATTTGACAAAGTTCAACACAAATTCACGATAAAAACTGTCAGCAAAATAGGAATAGAAGGAAAATTCCTCAACATAATAAATGGTATTTATACAAAGCCAGCGCCAACACTATGCTAAATGGAGAGAGGCTGAAAGCATTCCCTGAGAATAAGAACCAGACAAGGATGCCCTTTATCACCACTCTTATTCAACATCATGCTGTAGGTCCTGGCCAGAGCAATTAGGCTAGAAAAAGAAACAAAGGGCAACCAAATTGATAAGGAAGAAGTAAAAGTATCTCCGTTTGCAGATGATATGATCTTATACGCAGAGAACCTAAAAAAATTCACAAGAAAACTACTGGAACTAATAGAAGATCTCAGCAAATTATCAGGATACAAGGTAAACATACAAAAATCAGTTGGATTCCTCTACACCAACAAAAAGAACTTTGAAGAGGAAATTACCAAATCAATACCATTTACAATAGCCCCCAAGAAGATAAAATACTTAGGAATAAATCTAACCAGAGATGTAAAAGACCTATACAAAGAAAACTACAATACGCTACTGCAAGAAACCAAAAGAGACCTATGTAAGTGGAAAAACATACCTTGCTCATGGATAGAAGACTTAATATTTTGAAAATGTCTATTCTACCCAAAGCATGCTAAGTTACAACGCAATCCCGGTCCAAATCCAAATGTCATTTTTTAGTCAAATGGAGAAACAAATCACCAACATCATATGGAAAGGGAAGAGGCCCCAGATAAGTAAAGCATTACTGAAGAAGAACCAAGTGGAAGGCCTCACACTACCTGATTTTAGAACTTATTGTACAGCCACAGTAGTCAAAACAGCTCGGTACTGGTACAAGATACATAGACCAATGGTTCAGAATTGAGAATCGAGACATAAATTCATCTACCTATGAGCAGCTGATACTTGACAAAGGCCAAAATTCTGTTAATTGAGAAAAAGACAGTCTCTTTAACAAATGGTGCTGCCATAACTGTATATCCATCTGCAAAAAAATGAAACAAGACCCATACCTCACACCACACACAAAAACTAACTCAAAGTGGATCGAAGACCTAAATATAAAATCTAAAATAATAAAGATCATGGAAGAAAAACTAGGGACAATGCTAGGAGCCCTAATATATGGCATAAACAGAATACAAAATATTACTAACAACGCACAAACACCAGAAGAGAAAGTACACAACTGGGAGCTCCTAAAAATCAAACGCTTATGCTCATCAAAAGATTTCACCAAAAAAGTAAAAAGACAACCTACCAACCGGGAAAAAAAATTTGGCTACAACAAATCTGATCGATGTCTAATCTCTAAAATCTACAAGATACTGCAAAACCTCAACAAAAAAAAAGGATAAATAACCCAATTAAAAAATGGGCAAAGGGTCTGAACAGGCAGTTCACCAAAGAAGGCGGCTAAAAGATACATGAGGAAATGCTCACGATCATTAGCAATTAGAGAAATGCAAATCAAAACTACAATGAGATACCATCTCACTGCAACAAGGCTAGCATTAATCCAAAAAGCTCAAAATAATAAATGTTGGAGAGGTTGTGGAGAGGCTGGAACACTCATACACTGCTGGTGGGAATATAAAATGGTACAACCACTTTGGCGCTTCCTTAAAAAGCTAGAGATAGAAGTACCACACGATCCAGCAATCCCACTCCTTGGAATATATCCTAGAGAAATAAGAGCCATCACACAAATAGCTAGATGCACACCCATGTTCATTGCAGCACTGTTCATAATAGCAAAAAGATGAAAACAACCTAGGTGCCCATCAATGTACAAATGGATAAACCAATTATGGTATATTCACACAATGAAATACTGCACAATGATAAAGAACAACTATGAATCCATGAAACACGGAGGAATCTGGAAGGCATTATGCTGAGTGAAATTAGTCAGTTGCAAAAGGACAAACACTGCATGAGAACACTATTATAAGAACTGAGGAAATGGTTTAAAGGCAAAAGAAAACATTCTTTGATGATGATGGGGGTGGCGAGGTAGGGAAAGGGGTATTTACTAACTAGATAGTAGATACGAATTATCTTAGGTTAAGGGAAGGACAACACACAATACAAGGGAAGTCAGCACGACTGGACTAAACGAAAAGCTAAGGCGTTTCCTGCATACAACCAAACACTTTGAGGGGCAGGGGCAGGGGTTTCAGGGGACATCTACGTCAACTGGCATAACAAAGTTTAAGAAAATGTTCTGCATCCCACTTTGGTGAGTGGAGTCTGCACCCTTAAAAGCTATCGAGCAGCCCTCTAAGATACATCAAAGGAACAAAGGAGAATGAAGAACACCAGAGACACAAGGAAAATAGGAGCCCAAGAGACAGAAAAGGCCACATAAGCCAGGTACTCTATCAGCCTGAGACCAGAGGAAACAGACGGTGCCCAGCTACCACCAACGACCACTCTGACAGGGAACACAACAGAGTCCCTGACAGAGCAGGAGAAAAATGGGGTACAGAACTCACATTCTAGTAAAAAGACCAGACTGAATGGACTGAGACGGGGGGGCGGGGGGGGCAGAAGACATGGCACCCGAACTCTCTGTTAGCTCAGAATTGAAACCGTTTTCGAAGCCAACTCTTCAAAGATTAGACCAAACTATAAGACATAAAATGATACTTGCAAAGACAGTGCTTCTTAGCTCAAGGAGATACATGAGACTAAATGGGCAGCTCCCGTCCAGAGGCGAGGAGAGAAGGCAAAAGGGACAGGAACTGGTTGAATGGGCATGGGAAATACAGGGTGGAAAGGAAGAGCGTGCTGTCCTATTATAGGGAGAGCAACTCGGGTCACACAACAACATGTGTATAAATTTTTATATGAGAAAATAACTTGAACTGTAAACTTTCACTTAAACTACAATTTAAAAAAAAAAAAACTTAGGAGCCAAGTGACATTCACAAGACTAACTGCATCCAAGGGTTAAAATTTCAACCCATTTAGTCTTAAATTTACTGTCACCCAAACCCCAGTGCAACCAGAGGATAACCACGGCTATCAAAGACCCTGACATAAAGCCTAGGAGCCGCTTAATGCCTGGTATCGATTCAAACAAGAGCATTTTGTTTATTTCTAATGCATCTCGAGCCTGGAAAGCAGGTTTATTGCAGGTCAGGAAGAAGCCAAGAGCTTATTCAGGGCCACTGGAGCCCAAACAGCAACATTCAGCCTCTCTGGAAGCAAAAGATAATCAGTTAAGTGTGGGAGGTTTAATGCATCTCCAGCCTCCCAAGACTGCTCCTGTCTCAACGTAAATAATAACCCAGAGACTAAAATATTCCATACGCACCACAATACATTTAATCAGGCTTTTAGACCCACATCAACTATGCGGCGAGATCCTGCTGCCTTCTGAAAATGAAAAGCCAGTTGAAGGGGAGTATTAGCATGGAATCCCCTGTGACTGAATTGTGGCTTTAACTCCTGTGATTAACAGATGGTGAAGACTTGTCCCAGCATACTCTTTCCCCTTTCCTTACCCTCAGGAGACCCCCTGCACACCCATTTGATCCTTCAGCAGCAACTTCAAACACTTCAGCTGTTATTTTTAGCAGTTAACTCTTTTTTATAAGGGAGCCATTTCACAAGAATGATCATTGCTCAAGTAATAACTTCAAGGGAATCTGCTCATTGGCTTACAAATGAATTTAAGTGTATAAGAGCAGGAACCTTTTCAGACTCCCTGGAAGGGAATTCTGAAGATTTTATTCCCCAAAAATAGAGGGCAAAAGAATATTAAAAAGGTAAAGGTAAGTGATATTCATCTCGTTTCATTAGATAATAAGTTCCTCGAGAGCAAGGAGAGGTTATATTGATGATTGGTTTAATATTTATTGAGTCCTAACTATCTTCAGTCGGAATCGACTCGACAGCAGTGGGTTGTTTTTCAGTGGGAACTATCTCCATGAGCCATAGAAATAAACCTATCAATATACTTTATTACAAGAAAAATGTACTCCTCTCTTTAGAATGGACCAAAAAGTACTCTCTTTGATGCCTTCTTTTCTTTATTCTGATTAACAACTTGAAAGAGCAGTTCTTGTTCATTTATGCGATTTGCACGTTGTGCGAACACCATATTACAGGCAGTCCCCAGATTACAAACGTCCAATTTACAGACAACTCCTACTTGAGAGCAGACTACCATATTAAAAATTTGAGTTAAATACACTTGGCAACTCAATCACTTTGTATACAAGAGACTTAAGATACATGTGTCCCCTGCTGGAAGTTGTTTGGTTCTCTTAGGTCCCGTTACATCTGCTACATCCTGTTCCCGATCGGGATTTCTGAACTCTATTATCGCCTTATGGGACCAAAAATGTATAGGCAGTCAGATATTGCCCGAACGGATGTTATGCAGTGCATGGCTATGTACATATATGAATAGGATATTTCTGTATACATATGAATAGAAAATTCTGCACTCTGTTCCCTAAACCTGGAATAAAAGATTCTCCCTCTCTGAAATAACGAATTTTTTTTTTTTTTTTTTTTTTTAAGACATGGAGGAGTTGCTTGACTGGAATGGATGTGCAGCATAAAGAAACCTAAACAAAAAATGCAGACAAATTTCTAACAGAGTTACTATCAAAGCCAGCCAATATGTGCCTAATAAATATATTATTCATGCCCACCAGCATATCACCCAAAAACGCTATCCTTAGGTGGGGCAGGGCGGAGGTAGGGGTTTGGGAATGGCACAGGTGACTGCGGTTCTACCCAAGGAAACAAACCCTAGGATCCTCCACCAGAGTAAACATCACAGAAATCCCTGGAATAATTGTGAGTCCAACTTTGGCAGCTCGTTATCAATTCAATGTGGGTGCTGTTTTGTAAACAAATCTAATTTGGTTTTAAATTTTAATCCATAAAGTCATTACTAAAGGGCTACGGGCTGCTGAAATGATGAACCAACTGCTTCTAAGGCACACAGGAAGGCACCAGAATGAAAGTTAGGGTTTTTTCTGTCCTCGGCTCTCTTCTTTGCCTCCCTTATCCCTCTCTTATCTCTGATTTTCTTCTCAACAATGTGCTTTCTCAAGCACTCTCTCCCACTCACACCAAAGATCTCCTGTCACTGCCAGGCTCTTCTCGCTGCCTCTCTCGCTTTTTGTCTCTCCCTCTCTCTCTGTCTCTGTTTCTCTCTCTGTGTCTCTGCCTCTCTCTCTTACACACATACACACACACACACGCACACACACGGGCATACACTGAACTTCTTTGCCTCCTTCTGACCCAGTGTTCCAATCACTGCCTCTTCTAACCTTTCAACTTAGTTCACTTTTCTGCATAAATATTGCTATGTAACAAAAAGATCAGACTTTAGGTGAGTTTAGGAGAAAGAAATTGTCTTAAAGATCTGATGGCAGGGAACATAGCTGACTGACTGAGACAGACCAACTGACTGGCTTGCAACATCTCATCTATTGCCCTCCTTGGAATATTGGTTATCATAACTAATTCACCATATTGGGTTTTTGTTGGTTTTTTTTTTTTAAGGAGAGACAAAAAGGTAAATCGTTCAAAACAAGATGTATTATAAAATTTAACTATATACTAAACTCAATTCTAAGATCTTTATAAATAACCCATTTAATCCTCACAGCATCCTTGTAAGGAACCCTGGTGGCACAGTAGTTAAGTGCTCATCTATTAACCAAAAGGTCAGTAGTTCAAACCCACCAGCTAGCTGCTCTGCAGGAGAAAGATGTGGTAGTCTGCTTCCGTAAAGATTTATAGCCTTGAAAACCCTATGGGGGCAGTTCTGCTCTGACCTATAGGGCTGCTATGAGAGGGAATCGACTCGACAGCACTGAGTCTTTTTAGCATCCCTGTGAAGGTGGCATTATTAATCTCTCCTATCTCACAAGAAACTGAAGCTCAAAAAGGCCAAGTAACTTGCCCAAAGTCACACGACTAAAAAATGACAATCAGGATTTCATCCCAGATCGTCTGGCTCCAGAGTCCATGCTTTTAACCATTACACTCTGCTGCTTCTTGTTTGATTGACTGCATTTTTTGGTCTAAAAGAGAAGAAAATTTGCGTTCATTTTTTTACTGACTATCAAAGCCAAGTTTTCTCTCTCAGGGAAAACAGATGACTGACTGATTTACCCTCTTGGGTGTTAGACTGCTCAAAAACCATGGTTATCACCCTACTATTACCATGAACTACATGCATGTTGACTGGAAATAGACCATTCTAGACCAACCTCTCATGCTTCCTTCACCCCATTGCCTTTGCTAGTCCATATACATGATCATATGCCATTCCCTTCCCAAAAAGCAGCTTCTTAAAGAACCATTCTCAAGTACTTTGCCCTACCAGTCAGTGAGGTTTTAATGTCACTTTCCAGAGCAGCCAAGCAGATGCAGCCCTGGAACTTCCCTAGAGAAGAATCAAGATTGATCTAGAAACTTCCATGTTCTGTCTGAGCTGTTCTGAGGTAATCTGCCTAATGTCCTTCGATTCAAAACCAAAGTGCAAAATAAAGCCCAAACAAATTGAGATTCCATTCTTTTCCTGTCATAACAGAAATAACACTTTCTGTTTTTTTGTTTTTTTTTTTTTTTTGTAGTGCAGGGCTGGTATTTTCAGGGAAGTTTCTTCCAAAGTATGCTTGGCTTTAGGATTTTAAAGACCAAAGGCCCCCAGGATTTTTCCTCTTTCAGAAATGGATGGTTCTGCTTTTCATTTAAGGTGCAGTTTAGAAAGAAGCAGCCTGTGAAGCCAATTAACTAATTGGAAATCACTTAATGACTGCAGCAGCATTTTGGATTTCTGGCGTTGGTTCACAGCAGTGAAGAGAAATTGCTTTCCAATATTATGATAAGGTAAGCTGCGGAGGTCTCACAGGGGGCGGTTGAAGGCTGGTGAGAGAAACAATCAGCTCTAATATGCCCACCAAAATAATGGAGACATTATAACATTCAGTGATTGTAAAGTAAGTACGACATAAAAATCCAAAGATGGGGGAGAGATCTGTTGAGAGTCAATGTGCAGCAGTAGTTCCTTGAGAGCTTAAAATCCTAGCATACACATGATGCTGTTGGAATTGCTGTCACAGAGAGACGCAGGGATGTATGGAAAGGGAGGTGAGGCACAAGAAAAAGGAAAATGTAAGAGAATAAATGCTCACCCTAGAACAATTGTCCAATTAATGTAGTGTGAATACAGTCATTGTTCACATTAGGGAAATAATCTCGTTAATTGCTCAAGACTTAACATAGCCAAAGAACATAGGTTACCCCCAACACAATCTTTTATTTATTTGCCATTTGTTTGTTTCCAAGTAGTGAAATGTGAATTCTCTTAGCATATTTCTAAATAGCATAACTCATTGGAGCCAACATCACCATTGTAGACCACAATATCAGCAATCTATAATGGTATATCTTTTCATTTTCTTTTAAAAGAGGGGCATAGAGATGGTGGGACCAATTGAGATTTAAAATTGCTTCAAGTGGACAATTAGTTCTTATTTCTCTTGGCCCCCAGGATTTTTTCATGAGTAAGACAGTTCTCTTAGTTTCAAAACAAAAAAACCAAACCCGTTGCCATCAAGTCAATTCCTATGGGACAGAGTAGAACTTCCCCCGCCCCAGTAAGGGTTTCCAAGGAACAGATGGTGGATTTGAACTGCCGACCTTTTGGTTAGCAGCTGTAGCGCATAACCACTACAGCACCAGGGCTCCTCTCTTAATTTTCTCAGCCATAAAATGGTCTGATACCTGTTAGAAGAAATAGTATTCAATTGATGGTGGAATTTTGCAGACATGAAGCCAGGGTACTATACATTCTTCCAGCACTGACAAACTTTCACTTTTTCTTCCTCTTTGGTACAGTAAGTTTGGGCAGCTAAGACTCTCTCCTGCAGGTATTTACTGTTGTTTTCCAACATGAGGGAAATCCTATACACACACTTGTCATCCCACTGCCTGCATCGGGCCTTACCTAGTCCCCAGCTTTATTAATTCAGGAATGCTGAGCAATGTGGATGCCTCCGCTGGGTATTGCCTTAGATGCTTACTTTGTACCCGCCCATTACCCAAAGGATGGAAAGTCTTCTCTCTTCAGGCAGCAGTGTAGATAAAGACGAGTGATACACAAATCCCTAGGACAAATGTTAGCCCACCAGACCATGGGCCTACCTTAGCCCTGGTTTCTCGCCTGCTTTAGAGATTTTAGAGATTAGGTGCTCATTCAAAGCAGGCTTCCCTTTGTAGAGTCACATCCCTGGAAGTCCTTCACACACAAAAGCACCCAGAGCAAGGAGGACAACATTAAAACTACAATAAATTAATGATTCTTCCTTTAAAACAATGTTTTACCCAGAGTTGAGGGGAAAAAATAAGCTTAAATTATTACTTTTCTTGGGGTTTAATCTCTAATCTGCATTCCAGAAAGTAAACCCCCCCACCAAAAAAAAAAAAGCCATTGCCGTCGAATCTATTAGGGCTCATAGCAACCCTACAGAACACAGTAGAACTGCCTCATAGGGTTTCCAAAGCTGTAATCTTTACAGAAGCAGACTGCCACATCTTTCTCCCGCAGAGCAGCTAGTGGGTTCAAACCACCAACCTTTCAATTAGCAGCCAAGTGCTTTAACCACTTCATCACTAAGGGCTCCTTAATACTTAATATTGAGATACACCAATTTTAATTATCAATAAAGATAATAAGTAAAACTGAACATTAAATTCAATGTACAGTTTGACTTACTGATTATCTTCATTGGTAGTTAAAAACGAGGCTACCAGTTGAATCAGCTGTTTTTGCTCTAGCTGTGAATGAGACTACCTCATGAAATAAAAGACAGCATTTGTCCTCTTAGTAAAAGAAACACCTCCAACATATTGAAGGAGAAAAATCCTGCAATTTAACCTTTCAGATGGAGTCAGAAAATTTTCCAGGATGACCCCCCTGGAGGAAAAAACCTGTTAGTATTCTGAAGCTTATCTGTCCCACAGAAAACACTGTGCACACTGATCCAAAGGTGAGGCTATACCTTCAAAGACAGGCTGAATGCCAACTTGCACAGCCTCATTTCCAAAGCTCTGCACTCTGGTGCTTAAATGTCCCTGCTTAACAAAAAGTGAGCAATTTAGTCCATCACGCAAAGACAAGACTAAGGCCAAAGTCTAACAATAGCTTCCTTCTCTCTGAGTCCTTGAATTAGTGGATGTTTTTACAAAAAGAAAATATACTTTTATGTAGGTTCTTACTTTTTCCCTCTGCTGTCTTCCGTGGCTTTGCCTAAAAGCTCACGGTTTGGAGTCGAATTGGACAATTACTGAGAGAGAAATGCATAATTAATGAACAGTCACCAGATAGGTTTGGGAAACTGTGACCCAATCATTGAACAGCTAGCTGAACCACTAAAATAAATGACTTGTTCCACTCATTACCTGATCAGCATTTGTTTAGAGGTTCCTTGGTGCCCTATCAAAATTCTAATCAGCTCTATTTAAATTACATTTTTTGCACTGCATTGTTATAAATGCTAATTTATGCCTAGAAGGCAACAGCTTTATTTCTTACCTCTTGAAGAAACGGATGAATAAAAACACACTTCTACAGGGCATAAAAGATTATCAAGGGTTCAATGACTATTGGATTTTGCACTTGCCAAAACACATGCTGACAGTCTGAGCTGAAGCTTTAGGAGACAAGGAGGATATTCAAATCCTAACACAACAAAGCCATCCCCAGAGAGGGCAGACGACTATCACAGCAGCATCTGTGCACCAGCTACCCAGGGCTTTCCAGGGGTGGGGAAGGGAAAGAAGGCAAGAGTCTTACTGCCTAAGAATAACAACCCAAAGGGTCTTAAAGATGGATGCTTATTTCCGAATCTCTGGGCAACTTTCCTGCATTAAGGGAAATGCTTCCAAGCCTCGTACCCCATGTCCACCTCCACCAGCTTATAGGAGATGATGAAATATCAAATAGCCACTCAGCATCTTTTGTCACAATTGGCTTGTTCTCCGGTCTTAGTACCAAAGTGGCACTCTAAGCAACTAGACTGAAGCACAGCTTTGCTCTCTATGATGTACAACATCAGATCACTTGTAGCAGAGGAGTGGCCCAGACTGGTCCCAGATCATTTGGGACCTAGAAGACCTCAGAAACCAAAACCAACCCCATTGCCATCCAGTTGATTCCAACCCCATGTGTTTTAAAGCAGAATTGCTTCACAGGGTTTTCTTGGCTGTAATCGTTACAGAAGCAGATTACTAGGACTTTCTTCTGTGGTGCCACTGGGTGAGTTCAGAGGACCTCAGAAGAGAGGGAATTAAGGGTGATGTTTCTAGAAATAGCTAGAAACCCCCTAATGAGCCCACAAAGGACCCGCTTTTAAAAGTGCTTTGCACAGTAAGATGTCCTATATCCCAGGCTCGGTGTCTGTGGAAGTCAATGAGATTGCCATTCACCGGCTTGGAGAGGGCTGCATCAAATTCAGAAGTCATTGCTGAGAAGTTTTTTATAAGCTGAGGAATTATCTTGAGAGGATTGAATTTCCTAGTGCAAGTCAGCAGCTGCTGGGGAGGCTGGGGCCATTTCAATCATCCTGCACCGCATGGCTCTTGCAGAGAGGGGCAGAGCAATGCCGGCTCAGCCTGGCTTAGGGCTGCATGGCCGCGGGGGCGGCGGGGGCAGGGGACGTAGGTTCACATAGGCATTTAACCTCGTTTAAGCAGTGCAGTGTGGCTGAGGCTTAAAACAAGGCTAGAACATTTTCTTGCTTATTATCACCTTGATAATCTGTTCTTGTAGCTAAGGAAGAAGTGTCACAAAGCGGGGCCAAGGCGAGATATTGGGAGAGGCGGGCAGGTCATAGCGCTGAACAAGAGGAGAAGGAGCTGCTTTTTCTTGTTTTCTGAGTATAGCTGGTAAGAGATGAAGGAAGTTTGCTCTCTAAATATTTCTCCTTTTAAATAGAAACAGTGTTTTCCAAACTGCATGGCTAGTCACATAATGGGAAAGGGAAGAAAAAACAGCTTTCATTCATTTTCTTTGAAACCTGTTCATTACAATTTGAAAGCAAAATTTCTCTATGAGATTCTTAAGTGGTGTTGGCATTTCCACAAGATCTAAGGATGGGGAAGGGGGAGTGGAGGTGGGAGGAGTAAAACAGAGCCCAGGAATAACTGTGCTCAGGTGCTCATGGGAGAGAAGATGACCAGCTGTGTCAGGGGTTGAACTGTTTCCTCCAAAAAGATATGTTGAAGTCATAACCCCAGGTACCTGTGAATGTGTCCTTATTTGGAAATATGGCCTTTGAAAATATAATCTCTGAAGTTAACCTGACGTTATATTGCAGTAGGGTGAGTCCTTACACAAACTGAGTAATGTCTTTATAAAAGTCAGAGAGACAGACAGAAGAAGGATGGTCACATGAAGATGCATCTACATGCCAAGGAGCTACTGAGACTGCTGGAAGCTGAGAGAGACAAGAAAGGATACTCCTCTACAGGCTTCAGAGAGAAAATGGTCAAGCCAACTTGCTGATTTGGACTACTAGCCTCTGGAACTATGAAGCAATGAATTTCTGATCTTATAAGCCACCCAGTTTGTGGTATGTTCTTATGGCAGCTCTAGGAAGCTAATATACCAACAATCATGAAGATGGCACAGAACCGGGCAATGTTTCGTTCTGCTATACATAAGGTCGCCACCAGTCAGAATCAACTCAACAGAATCTAACAACAACAAGGAAATTAATACAACCTTCAACAGAAAACTAGTAGCTTCAAAGGTTTTCATCAGCAGGGAGTGGTCTCAGAGAGAAACCAACACCAGCACCCTCCCCACGGCATCCCAAAACCAAAAAAACCAAACCCATTGCCATCAAGTGGATTCCGACTCATAGCGACCCTATAAGACAGAGTAGAACTGCCCCATAGGGTTTCCAAGGAGAGGCTGGTGAATTCGAACTGCTGACCTTTTGGTTAGCAGTCCAAGCTCTTAATCACTGTACCACCAGGGCTCCATGGCATCCCAAAGAGAATCTAAAGAAGAGCGCCTCCCTTCTCATGGCTGAAATCAATCCTAAAAGGAGTCTTTTTCAAGAAATTAAGTTCTGCAGTGCTGTTTCTCAGTCTTGTTTCAACTACGCCATCCTCTAATAATGACAAAAATCTCTCACCCTCCTTTGCAGTTATTTCAACTAAACCCAAATCAAAGCTCTATGATGGGAGCATCTTTGTTTACCAGCCTCACTGCCATTCCTCCCATCCAGTGACTCAAATACAGCCCCACCACCCTCCTCCCTGAGAATCTTTAAGAAAAGACTTAAAACCCAAAGTCCTAGCTAATATTGCTGGCCAAATCCTTGTACCGGTTACATTTGAGTTACAGAATTTTTTTTTAACCTAAAAAATAAAGTCACTAAAAGAATATGTGTCGTCTACTCTATTAACAATTCTTGAAAGAGCATGATGCTTGGTCCCCATTGTGACTACCTTGTTCTTTTCATTACAGACATTTAACATTCCCAATTTTCCTGACTCTATCCAGGATGAGTGATGAGGGAGTTTCACAAAATGATAGTTACCATTCACTGCTGGTCAGTAATATGGCTCTCCCTTTCAAAAGGTGATGTTTTCAGTCAAAATGTTTCTCACTAGAAACATGAGACGAGGGGTCAAATGAGAAGACACAGTCCATCTGTGAAGTGGTTCACACTTTTAATACATCAGTTTAGCCTGTACACAAATCAGTTATAAAAAGTTGAACAAAGGCAAAGAAAGAGCCCTGTGACATATCACTTGAGACTTCATTCCAGCTTAATATCAATAATCAATCACTATTATGTATACCTGACTTCAATCTTTTTTAGCAATTACTTAGAAGAAGATAAAAAGGGCATGTTTGTTAAACTTGAATATGACACAAAGCTGGGAGAGGTTTTTGGATTACACATGATTGGAAAAGTTCTTACCAAAACCAAAGATTCCACAAGAAAACTACTGGAACTAATAGATTCAGCAGAGTAGCAGCATACAAGATCATCATAAAAAATCAGTTGTATTCCTATACAACAACAAAGAGAACTTCAAAAAGGACATCAAGAAAACAATACCATTTATAATAGCCCCTAAAGGAAAATAAACCACCACTCGTCTGTCAGTTTGTTGTACTGTGCTGACTTGGGTGTCACTGTGATGCTGGAAGCTATTTCACCAGTCATTAAAAAACCAACAGTTTCACCCATGGTAGACACATTTCAGTGGAGCTTCCAGACTAAGACAAACGACGAAGAATGCCCTGGCAGTCTACTTCTGAAAAAACTGGCCAGAGAAAAGTTTATGAATAGCAGTGGAACATTGTTTGATATAGCACTGGAAGGTCAGCCCCTCAGTCTGGAAGGCACTCAAATTACGACTGTGGAAGAGCTACATCCTCAAAGGAGAGTCAACTTCAATGACATGGATGGAGCAAAGCTTTTGGGACCTTTATTTGCTGTTATGGCACCACTCAAAATGAGAACATCTGCAACATCCATTAATAATCGGGATGTGAAATGTATTAAGTATGAATCTAGGAAAACTGGGAGTTGTCAAAAATGAAATGGGACACATGAAGATCAATATCCTAGGCATTAGGGAGCTGAAAGGGATTGATATTGCCCATTTTGAATCAGACAATCATATGGTCTACTATGCTGGGAACGAAAATTGAAAAGGAATGACATTACATTCATCATCAAAAAGAATATTTCAAGATCTATCCTCAAGTACAACACTGTCAGTGATAGGATAATATTCATATGCCTACAAGGAAGACCGGCTAATACAACTATTATTCTAAGTTACCCACCAACCACTAAGGCCAAAGATGATGAAATTGAAGATTTTTACCTACTTCTGCAGCCCGAAATTGACCAAACATGCAATCAGAATGCATTGATAACTACTGGTGATTGGAATGTGAAAGTTGGAAACAAAGAATAAGGATTAGTAGTTGGAAAATAGGACCTTGGTGGTAAAAACTATGCCAGAGATTCCATTATAGAATTTTGCAAGAACAATGACTGACTTCTTCACGGCAAACACCTTTTTTCAACAACATAAACGGCATCCACACATGCGGACCTCACCAGATGGAATATGCGGGAATCAAATCAATTATATCTGTGGAAAGAGAGGATGGAAAAGCTCAATATAATCAGTCAGAATAAGGTTAGGGGCTGACTACGAAACAGACCATCAATTGTTCACATGCAGGTTCAAGCTGAAGCTGAAGAAAATTAGAGCAAGTCCACCAAAGCCAAAGTATGACTTTGAGTACATACCACCTGAATGTAGAGACCATCTCAAGAATAGATTTGACCCATTGAACACTAATGATTGAAGACCAGGTGGCTTATGGAATTACATCAAGGACTTCATACACGAAGAAAGCAAAAGGTCATTAAAAAGACGAAAATGAAAGACCAAAATTGATGTCAGAAGAGACTCTGAAACTTGCTCTTGAACATAGAGCAGCTAAAGTGAAAGAAATGATGAAATAAAAGAGCTGAACAGAAGATTTCAAAGGGCAGCTCAAGAAGGCAAAGTAAAGTACTATAATGAAATGTGCAAAGACCTAGAGTTAGAAAATGAAAAGGGAAGAACACAGTCAGCATTTCTCAAGCTGAAGGAAGTGAAGAAAAAATTCGACACTCGGGATGTATTATTGAAGGATTCTATGGGGAAAATATTAAAAAACGCAGGAAGCATCAAAAGAAGATGGAAGGAATACGCAGAGTCACAGTACCAAAAAGAATTGGTCGATGTTTAACCATTTCAGGAGGTTGCATATGAAAGACACTGGCAAAAAATAACAAAAACAAAAAATAAGTCTCCAACTGAATACCAACTGAGATGTTTCAAAAGAAGACTGCAGTGCTGGAAATGCTTACTCCTCTATGCCAAGAAATTTGGAAGACAGCTACCTGGCCAATTGACTGGAAGAGATTCATATTTGCACCCATTCCAAAGAAAGGTGATCCAACAGAATGTGGAAATTAACAAACAGTATCATTAATATCACACACAAGTAAAGTTTTGCTAAAGATCATTCAAAAGCAGTTGCAGCAGTACATCAAAAGGGAACTGCTGGAAATTCAAGCTGGATTCAGAAAAGAATGTGAAGCAAGGAATATCATTACGATGTCATATGGATCTTGGGTGAAAGCAGAGAATACCAGAAAAATGTTTACTTGTGTTTTATTGACCATGCAAAGGCATTCAACCGTGTACCCAGTAACCCAGTGCCGTCGAGTCAATTCTGACTCATAGCGACCCTATAGGACAGAACTCAACTGAGTGTAGATCATAAAAAATCATGGATAACATTGTGAAGAACGGGAATTACAGAACACTTAATTGTGCTCATTAGGAACCTGTACCTAGACCAAGAGGAAGTGGTTCCAAAAGAGCAAGGGGATACTGAGTGGTTTAAAGTCAGGAAAGGGGTGTGTCAGGGTTGTATCCTTTTACCATACTTATTCAGTCTATATGCTGAGCAAATAATCCAAGAAACTGGACTATATGAAGAAGAATGCGGCATCAGGCTTGGAGAAAAGACTTGTTAATAACCTGCAGTATGCAAATGACACAACCTTGCTTGCAGAAAGTGAAGAGGACTTGAAGCACTTACTGATGAAGATCAGACTACAGCCTTTGGTATGGATTGCACCTCAACATAAAGAAAACAAAAATCCTCACAATTGGGCTGTTATTGATTGAACTGTGTGCCCCCAAAATGTGTGTCAACTTGGCTAGGCCATCATTTCCAGTATTGTGTGATAGTCTATCATTTTATCACCTGATGTGATCTTCCTATGTGTAGTAAATCCTACCTCTATGATGTTACTGAGGCAGGATTAGAGGCAGTTATGTTAATGAGGCAGGACTCAACCTACAAAGTTAGGTTGTATCCTGAGTCAATCTTTTTTGAGATAAAAAAGAGAGAATCGAGCAGGAAGACAGGAGGGCCTCATGCCACCCAGAATGAAGAGCCAGTAGGGAAGCACATCCTTTGGACCCAAGGTCCCTGTGCTGAGAATTTCCTAGACCAGGGGAAAATTGATGAAAAGGATCTTCCCCCAGAGCCCACAGAGAGAGAAAGCTTTCCTCTGGAGCTGGATACCTGAATTCAGACTTCTAGTCTCCTAGACTGTGAGAGAATAAATTTCTCTTTGTTAAGGCCATACAACTGTGGTACTTCTGTTACAGCAACACTAAATAACTAAGACATGAAACAATAAGCAACATCATGATAAAGAGGAAAATATTGAAGTTGTCAAGGGTTTCATTTTACTTGGATCCACAATCAGCACTCATGGAAGCAGCAGTCAAGAAATCAAAAGATGTATTGCATTAGACAAATCTGCTGCAAAAGACCTCTTGAAAGGGTTAAAAAGCAAAGACGTCACCTGGAGGACTAAGGTGCACCTGTCCCAAGCCATGGTATTTTCAATCTCCTTGTAGGCATGCAAAAGCTGGACAATGAATAAGGAAGGCCAAAGAATACTGATGCCTTTGAATTACGGTGTTGGCAAAAAATATTTTTATACCATGGACTACCAGAAGAATGAACAAATTTACCTTGGAAGAAGTACAACCAGAACGCACCTTAGAATCGAGAATAGAGAGACTTTGTCTGATGTACGTTGAACATGTTGTCAGGAGGGATCCATCCCCAGAAAAGGACAACATGCTTGGTAAAGTAAAGGGTCAGAGGAAAAGAGGAAGATCCTCAACCAGATGAATTGACACAGTGGCCGCAACAACGGGCTCAAGCATAACAATGATTATGAGGATGGCACGGGACTGGCAGTGTTCTTTCTGTTGTACATAGGGTCGCTATGAGTTGCAACCAACTGGATGGTACCTAACGACAACAGCAACAAAAAGATAAAATACTTAGCAATAACTCTAAGCAGAGATATAAAAGGCCATACAAAGAAAACTACAAAATCCTATTGCAAAAGAGGCCTATGTAAATGGAAAACATACCATTCTCATGAACAGAAGGCTCAACATTGTGAAAGTGTCGATTCTACCCAAAGCAATCTACAGATATAGTGCAATCCCAATCCAAATACCAACAGCATTCTTTAACAAGATGGAAAAACTAATCACCAACTTTATATGTAAAGGAAAGCAGCCCCAGGTAAGCAAAGCATTACTGAAGAAAAAGAATAAAGTAGGAGGCCTCACACTATCTTACTCTACAGCCACAGTAGTCAAAACAGCCTGGTACTGGTACAATGACAGACATATAGACCAATGGAACAGAACCAAGAACCAAGGTATAAGATCTTTGACAAAACCGAAGTCCATTAAATGAGGAAAAGACAGTCTTTTTAACAAATGGTACTGGCAAAACTGGATGTTCATCTGTAAAAAAATGAAACAGGACTCTTAACTCACACCATACACAAAAACTAACTCAAAATGGATCAAAGAACTAAATACAAAACCTAAAACAACAAGGATCATGGGAGAAAAATTAGGAACAACAGTAGGGACCCTAATAGATGGCATGAATTCAATACAAACCATAACTAACAATGCACAAACACTAGAAGATAAGCTAGATAACCGGGAGTGCCTGAAAATTAAACACTTATGCTCATCAAAAAACTTCACCAAAAGAGTAAAAAGAGAACCTACAGACTGAGAAAAAAAAATTGGCTATGACATATCCGACAAGGGAGTAATCCCTAAAATCTATAGAATACTTCAACACCTCAATAATAAAAAGACAAATAATCCAATTAAAAAATGGACAAAGGATATGAACAGACATTGCACCAAAGAAGACATTCAGGCAGCTCAGAGACACAAGAGGAAATTCTTATGATCATTAGTCTTTCAAAGAAAAAAAAAAAAAAAAACCCACTGCCATTGAGTCGATTCCGAGTCATAACGACCCTATAGGACAGAGTAGAACTGCCCCATAGAGTTTCCAAGGGGCACCTGGCGGATTTGAACTGCCGACCTCTTGGTTATCAGCTGTAGCACTTAACCACTACGCCACCAGGGTTTCCTTATTAGCCATTAGAGAAATTCAAATCAAAATACTACAATGAGCTACCATCTCACCCCAACATTACTGGCACAAATCAAAAAACTGAAAATAACAAATGTTGGAGAGGTTGCGGGTAGATTGGAACTTTTTTTTTTCTATTGGGAATGTAAAACCACTATGGAAAAGGATATGGTGCAGCCTTAAAAAGCTAGAAATAGAAATATCATACAATCTAGCAATCCCACTCCTAGGAATATATTCTAGAGAAATAAGAGCTATCACATGAATAGACACACCGATGTTCACTGCAGCATTGTTCACAATAGCAAAAAGATAGAAACAGCCTTAGTGTCCATCAACAGATGAATGGTTAAACAAATTATGGTGCATACACACAACGGAATACTACGAAATGATAAAGAACAATGATGAATGCACAAAACATCTCACAACATGGATGAATCTGGAGGGCATAATGTTGACTGAAATACATGTATTGTATGAAACCACTATTATAAAAACCCAAGAAAAGGTTTACACACAGAACAAAACAATCTTTGATAGTTATGAGGGAGGGGAGGGGTGGGGAGGTGAAATCAATGGCTAGATAGTGGATAAATGTTAACTTTGGTGAAGGGAAACACAACATAAAATATAGGGGAAGTCACCACAACTTGACCAAGGCAAAATCACAGAAGCTCCCTAGACAGATCCGAACAGCTTGAGGGACTAAGTTACTGGGGCTGAAGACCTGGGATCATGGTATCAGGGGAGGTCAACTGGCATAACATAGTTCATAAAGGAAATGTTCTACATCTACTTTGGTGATTAGAATCTAGGGTCTTAAAAGCTTGTGAGTGGCCATCTAAGTTACATCTATTGGTCCCCTTCTATACGGAACAAAGGAGAAAGAAGAAAACCAAAGACACAAGGAAAATATCAGCCCAAATGGCTAATGGACCACATGATCCAGAGCTTCCACCAGCCTGAGCCCAGAAGAACTAGATGGTGCCCAACTACCACCACCAAGCTGTCTGACAGGGATCACAATAGAGGATCCTGGACTGAGCAGGAGAAAAATGTAGAACAAAATTCTAATTCACAAAAAAAGACCAGACTTACTGGTCTGACAGAGACTGGAGAAACCCCTGAGACTATGGCCCCCGGATACCCTGCTAACTCAGAACTGAAGCCACTCCAGAAGTCCATCTTTCAGCCAAAGATTAGTCAGGTTTATAAAACAAACAATAACACAGGTGAGGAACATGCTTCTTAGTTCAATAAAGTATATGACACCAAATGAGAAACACCTGCCCAAAACGAAAGACAAGATGGCAAGAAGGGACAAGAAAACTGGATGAACGGACACGGGGAACCTGTGATGTAAAGGGGAAGGGGGAGAGTCCTGACGCAATGCAGAGATTGCAACCAATGTCACAAAACAATTTGTGTATAAATTTTTTAAAGAGAAACTAATTTGCACTGTAAACTTTCACCTAAAGCACAATAAAACTTTTTTAAAAAGTACTAGAGCAATGGGATAAATTTAACATAATGAGATAACACAGGAAATAAATGTAGTCCTGAACTTAAGTTCCAAAGGCCATTTTAGGTACATTTTTTACCAGCAGTCGTGTGAAAAATCAGTGGGACTCTTCCTTTGCTATAAAATCAGTACAAGACATGGTGTAAATTGGCTGCCCAAAATGCTCACTCAATTTTAGATGCCATCAGTAGACATCTAGCACAAAACAGGAGAAACAGTTCTGTTGTAAAGTGGTCAGACATCGTATCACCCAGAGAGAAAGAAAAAATGCCCTCTCTTTCACCAACTTTGTGAATTTGTACAAGTTACCTCATTTGAGCCTTAGTGCTCTCATCTGAAGTAAATAATAATAGCTAACAGATATATTTCCATTAAATTGTTATAAAATCAAATGAGGCAGTTTCCATAAAAGTGTTCTGAAAATTATGAAGTATCATTGTATTGCACGTCCGCTGTTAGTACGCAGCCACAGTCCACCTCTTTGTGGTAAATGTCGTCCAGACTTCCTTTGGGGGCCTCCCCTTCACCACCCTAACCCACATAAAACCAGCTGCTGTCGAGTCAACCTGGACTCACGGCGACCCCACGCACATCAGAGTAGAACTGTGTTCCATAGGGTTTTCAGTGGCTGATTTTTCTAAAGTGCCTCTGGGTGGACTCAGATCTTCAGTCTTTTGGTTAGCAGCCAAGCACGTTAACCATTTGCATTCCCCGGGCACTCCCTTAGCCATGTAAAATCCTAACCAAACCCATTGCCGCCAAATCTATTCCCACTCATAGCAACCACATAGGACAGATTAGCACTGCCCCATAGGGCTTCCAAGGAGTGACTAGTGGATTCGAACTGCTGACCTTTTAGTTAGAAGCTGAGCTCTAACCAATGCGCCACCAGGGCATATGGTGGACCCTAACTGACTATATAGAGGCAAAGAGATTGTTTAGGAATGGTAGCCAGTCGGAGCCAACGAGACATGAGAAGACTATACTAGGGCTTTTGGAAAAAAGAAGCTCCTGCTCCTTACCTGTATTTGGTCACATAAGAAAGTGAGTCTTGAGATGACATCCCGCTACCCAGGGAGGAGTCAGTTTGAAGATGAAACTGATACACAAAAGAAGGAAAAAACAAAAGAGACAAAGAAACCAAGCACCAATGGGCTTGTTTCACGTCTGAATTGAACTCCCACCTCCCTCAGCTAAAGCCAGCATTCCCCTGGACTGCTCTGTAGTCCAAGCTCATGAATTTCCTTTTTAAGTCTGTTTAAATATGGTTTTTCTGTCCCTTGCAGGAAAGGTCCTAAGATTGTGCACTTGTTCTAATGCCTTAGAAAATCCAGTCATTCAAATATATGAAAATAATATATGGGGGAGTTTCAAATTGATACGTGTCTATTTAATTCTCCAAAAACCAAATCTATGGAATGTGCTTGTTGATACAAACAAAATTTCATTATTGACTATGCCTTGGATTCTAGAACTTATAATAAAGAATTTTTAGCATTCTGCCTCTGGGAAATTCCATCTTTCTAGCCTACCCCAACTTGTCTTCCTTGTCTTCCTGCTGAGCTAATAGCCAGATCTCCAACTAAATACAGCAGCGCCCATCTCTAATTAATGGGACATTTCTCCCACCCCCCCACCCACCCACCCTTTTTTAATAGCTTCCTCCCATTGCGTTTTCAATCAGAACATTGCTGGGATCCCTCCTGGTGTCTCTCCAGGATCGTTTCTATTGCCAAGAAGAGAAAAACTCGACAAATGCGTCCATGTGCCAAAGCTGAAGTCAATGGAGAACGTGGAGACATTACAGCATTGTCTAGTCAGAAACGACCCATAGTCGTCATCTAGTCCAGGGATCAGCAAACTACAGCCCTTGGGCCAAATCAGGCCCACCTGATTCCTATATAGAAATGTTTTTGTAGATAAAGTTTTATTGGAACACAGCCATGCCCATTTGTTACATATATCTCGACTGCTTTCACGGTACAATGGCCAAGTTGAGTGGTTAGTAGTAGTAGTAGTAACAGTAGTAGAAGCAGTAGTAGTATAGTTGAGGAGTAGGAGGAGGAATATACTGGATGACCCACAAGCCCTAAAATATTTACTGCCTGGCCCTTTACAAAAATGAGTTTGCTGATATCTGATCTAGTCCAGTCACCTAGTTTTAAAAAAGAACTTTAGCACCAGAAAAGCTAGCTAATGGAAGACAAGAAGCCAAATTCAAATGTATTCCACGTGATGGTGTTTTGTGTTTTCTTATCCCCATACTGGATTACAGGTACCTCACAGGCAAGGGATTGTGCCTCTTACTTCTCGTGGTATCCCGAACAATGGAAGTGAATACTGCAATCTCCATTAAAACTTGTTCCAGGAAAACAGAAGGACTGAAGAAATACAGGATTCAGTCAGACACATCTCTTCTATGTAAACCGTCTCCTCCCCTGTCTCCACAGTCTCTGAACATTTGTAGCCACAAACCAGTGCTTCTTGCAGGGACTTCAAGCCACTATCTGTGGTATCATCTATAAAAGAGCAATAATAGTAGCCATTCACAGAGTTGTGAGGCTCAAATGAGATCCTGTGTAAAGCATGTAGTCCAGCGACTGGCACTTGGCAAACACTCAAAAAGCAGTAGTTTATTATTATTATTATTATTATTATCATAAAAATGTAGGCATCCTCAGATAGAGCTAAGTATTAGAAGACATGTAATTACTGGGGATTTCTCTTAAATCTCTGTACAGGCAGTGGGGAGAAATACAAGAAGCTGGGGTCCCAACACTCAATTTCTGCAAACAATTTAATTCACATTTAATTGCCATCACCCTGGCAAGTCAAAGCACAAATGGGGGAAACATTCTCTCCAATCTCAATAGAACTTGTGGTACTGGAAGGAGAAAGAAGACTCTTTGCTGGGAGCTAAGGCATTACAAACGTCAGTACATAATAAACTATGGAAGGAACAGCTTAGCATATGACGAAGCATATGTAGTGTAAATCCAGCTGTAGTCAAGTACATCTATTCTAATTCTTCCCAAAATAGGGATGGTCCCACCTGATATCAACAGTTCCCTCAGGCCACCCAGGCCACACCTTTCATTCTTCAGCTCTCATAGCCATAACTTTCTCAGTCAATAGGAATTTATCGTCCTTGCTAAACAGCAAACCGTGTACATTGCATGAGAAAACTTTTAGATACGGGCAAAATATTTTTTGCCATCCAGCCTGTCCTTTTGCCAACGAATTATGCTTAGAGTGTTATTTTGTATTTTGATCGTGCCTAATAGGGAAATCAGAAGGAAAAAATAAGTCTTACAATCCCATGCAAAGACAAATGGCCAAGCGCTCTTCCACCCACTTCTCTTTCTGGTCTCAAATGGCAGATGGCAACCCCCCTTTATATAAATGTCCTTTTAGGACCTAACAGGGACATGTAGAGCAATCTTGTCTCCCCTCTCCCCTACCCAATTCTTTTTTTTTTTTTTTTGCTGCTAATCACAGAAAGTAAAAAATTTTTCTAGGGTTGCTTAGCCCATAGGGGAAATCAAACCCTATATGTGGTCCTCTGTCATGTGCTAAACTCATCTGCTTACGCCTTGGCAGCCAGAAGAGACTACCAGGGGCTAATAACCAGTAAACACCCACATTGGGAATGCCTTTCCCACCCTGGGCCCCTACTCCTACTGCCACCATCTGTGTTTGTTCTTTTGCTCCATAAGAACTCAAACTGGGTGGGGGGGTGGGGAACTGTTATTTGTAAAAATCTTTTAGTGGCATCTATCCCCAGAGCTGCCTCATCACAATTACCCTCACCCAACCAGGAAATCTCACATGGAGAATGAATATGGTTCTCAGCCAGCACCAAATGTCTCTCCTTCTGCCTTCTTTGTCTTTCCGATCAATCAGAACCTGCGAAACTCCCAAACGAAGAGTAAACACACAGCCCAGGTTCCTCTCATCTCCTAAAATATATCATGAAGGGGGGAAGAAAAAAACTTTATTCCCAGCTTCAATTGGCCATGTGTTTTCTGCGACTTGAAGCTGCCGCTGAAAGGGCTGTTGTGGAGGTGTGTTGAATGTGGGCCGACTCCCTGGAAGATAACAGGTATTCGCCGCATACCTGAGTCTTGGAGTCATTATCTCCCCTGCGAGCACTTCTGTATTTATGTACAATGAGATCATTACCAGGCAGCTATTCCAATTTTATTCAGACTTTAATATTTCTTGAAGAAAAAAAAAAGCATACAAAAGGGTTTGTGATGCCAACTCAATCAGATGTTGCTGTTGGTGGAAAATTATTCAAGTGCAAACCAGAACAGGAAAAAAATAATTTCAGAGACGTTTCTGTCAAAGCCGAGTTCTCCTGTGACGATGTTTCAGGTGAATATGCCGGAGTGTCCAGAGGTGAAGGAGGAAAATAACAACAGGAGAGAGAGCTGGATGGGATTAAAACCAAGGTGCCTTCCAGCCTAACTATTCAGGCAAGTAGGACAAGAGCCTCCTGCCAAGACTTGACTCCCATCCTGGCTTGGCTTTCCTGGGTAATTACACCAGGGAAGCAGCTTTGCTGGCTGTCAGCTTCACAAGGAGCAGTCAGTTTTAGAAATTAACCCCTTGGTGGAAGCTTCTTCCTTTTGTGATTGAACTCAGGTAGTTAGGCGAGGTAGGAAAGGCAATTCCTTTCTCCTTTCACAACAATGAGTTTTGCTTTAAAGAGGGACTTCCTGTCTCACCATCCGCATTGCTTCTGCAGGAACAAGAACAAGGTAGGATTTCCTTTTCCTGCCTATGCCCAGTAAACCCCCATTCATGCAAAATGGCTGAGAAGTCACAACCCCTGCTAAGCAAATATTCCATTCAGGCTTAATAAACCACAGTGTCTCAGTTTTCAGCAAATTAGAAAATCAAATGAAAGAAACGGAATCCTAAAACTGAACAAAAATGGATCCAGATGGCACCTCAGGATTACTCCACGGTTTGGGTGACAGTTATGAAAGGTGTTCAGCACTTTCAGAAATAAAACCCAGTTGTCATTGAGTTGATTCTGACTTATGTGTCAGAGGTCAGAAGTAAAATTGTGCTCCATAGGGCTTCCGATGGTTAGTGTTTCAGAAGTAGATAGCCAGGCCTCTCTTCCAAGACACATCTGGGTGGACTCGAACCTCTGACCTTTCAGTTAGTAACTGAGTACATTAACCGTTTCCACCTCCCAAGGATTCCCTTTTAGAAATAAATACATTCTGCTGATGTGAGCTCTTTGGTTGTTTGAACTTGGGATAAACATGAACTTATTGATTCATTAGATACCCTAGTGGCATAGTGGTTAAGTGCTACGCCTGCTAACCAAGAGGTCAGCAGTTCGAATCCACCAGGTGCTCCTTGGAAACTCTATCGGGCAGTTCTACTCTGTCCTATAGGGTTGCTATGAGTCAGAATCAACTTGACGGCAGCGGGTTTGGTTTTTTACTGATTCATTACTAGAATTTACCATTCATCCTGGGATGACAAATCCAAGAAGAATATTTTCTTAGCGCTTAGCCCTCTGTCCTGAAATTGCGGATGGGCAGAAGCAGACGGAGCAGGAATGCAGACTTTCCATCACAATAAAGGATTCCAAGGTCTTTTATTATGCTGATGGTAAAGCACCCATTATTTTTACTTTAGCACTTCCTAACAGGTTAACCCAAAATAACGTCTTTGTTGTTGTTGTCATTGTTGTTTTTAGCTGCCATCAAGTGGTCCCCGAGACATGGCGACCCCATGCCCAATGTAACTGGACCATTGTAATCCATAGGGTTTTCATTAGCTGGTCTTTTTGGAGCCGATCACCAGGCATTTCTTCCTAGTCTGTCATAGTCTGGAAGCGCCTCTGAAACCTGTTCAGCAACAGAGCAACACGCAAATCTCCACTGACGGATGGGTGGTGACTGCAGATGAGGTGCACTGGCTGGGAATCCAACCTGGGTCTCCTTCACGGAAGAGGAGATTTCTGTCACTGAACCACCCTGCCCTCTAAGCCAAAATAATAGTGGAGCAAAATTTACAGAACGGGCATGCTGTCCACTGAGCCCCTAAACATTACTCACAAATAGAGTTGGTAGATTTTTTACTATATATCCTACTTAACAAGATACTTTCTCACAAAAAAAAGAAATTATCCTACTTAACAAGATACTTTCTCACAAGTGGGAGAAAAATTCTACCATATAATTGTTAGTTCCAGTAAAATTATTAAGTTTGTTTTATAGATCCTTAGTCTTGGTATGGAAACCCTGGTGAAGTAGTGGTTAAAAGCTACGGCTGCTAACCAAAAGGTAGGCAGTTCAAATCCACCAGGCGCTCCTTGGAAACCCCATGGGGTAGTTCTACTCTGTCTTTTAGGTTTGCTATGAGTCGGAATCGACTCAATGGCAATGGGTTTGGTTTCGGTTTAGTCTTAGCATGTCTCCGGTGCTTAGAAACCAGTTTGTAAAAGAAAAAAGGGGGGAGGAGGAAGAGATGTTGTTTCTGTGAATTGTACCTAGCTTTTTTTTTTTTACCATAATGTATACTTATAGGCAAAGAATTACATCAAATTAATCCTAAAAACTCTTGAACTTAAAAGAGATTTAAACACGAAAATGGGAACAATTTTCTTTCCCTACCTGACATAGCTATTCATGGTAATCATCTTAAGATTAATTCCTTGAAACGGGGAGGGATCAGTCCAAGTAAGAAATATGGATCCATCACTCAGTAATGTCTTTTAGAGTGTGTGTGTGTGTGTGTGTGTGCGCGTGTGTGAATTGAGAGAGAGAAATTTTATTTAGCATTAACAGGAATTCTCCAGAGGAGCAGGATAACCCAACATTGTTACTCCATCTGCCTTATCTTTCTACCTTTTATTCTTCCCTCATAGTCTCAAAATAAGAGAGGTCTTTTTCTCAAAAACCAACTTCTTCTCCAGCGTCGTCAACCTAGTCTCCACTGGTCCTTTCCTTCTGTCATCAAATATACCCATGTTCCTCTTCCTTAGCTAATACTCCTAAGACTGGATAGCAGGAGATATGAAATCCAGTCCCGGCTCTTGCATTTATTTGCCATGAGACCAGCAGAGTTCACTTGATGGCCAGGGTCACTATGAGTCAGAATCGACTTGACGGCAATAGGTTTGGTTTCGGTTTAGTCTTGGCATGTACTCAATGCTTAGAAATCAGCTTGTTAAAAAAAAAAAAAAAAGAATCATTAAAGAATCATTTCTTCTTATGTTGTTGCTTTCCTGACTCAACTTTGCTATTGTCTCCAGTTACTGCTTTATTTTTTTACATTCTTTAAGAACTAAATTTCCTTAACCTCACCAGACACTCTCTCCTTAAACATTTGAAATACGGCTTTCACGCGCACTACATCACTGAAATTACTCTTCAAGATCATCAAATTCAACTTGTTTGCCAAATCAAGTTGATTCTAAATTAACGTTAATACTTTGAGCTTTTTGGCTGTGTCAGTCATGACTAAAGAAACTCTTCTTACAACCCTTTTCTCTGAGATCCCACGGCTGAACCCCACTCATTGTCTGTCCCAATCCACCTAGCCTTTGTCTGGTCCTACCTGTTCGCCATGCAGCACTTGGCTTTTTTCATAGCTGGGCAGGCAGCTACATGTGTGGGGACTTGAGGCATGATAAGATACTGCTCCCCAGTCCTACCATCTCAACAAACACTACACACAAAACACTGCACCACACCAAGTATTTCAGTGGAGATTCGTTTGGGTTAAAGTACAATGTCTCACAGAATCTTCGGTAATAAGTAAATAAATAAATACCTCTAAAAAGCTTTTACATTAAGCCATCACCCATTAAGACGAAATTAATTTAATAAATAATTGCATGTTACCTCAGAAATCAGAAATTAGCACCTTGAAAAAATGGAATATAAAATAAGTAAGTTTTGAAGGCATATCTGTGCTGTGGTCTGGATAGAATGAAATAAAATCATGTTCAAGAAAAGAAATATTGTTTAATAACTATAGAAAAAGTGTTCATGTAATTAAAACGATATAACAAAGTTCCATATTTGACAGCTAGCAAGGTAATTCCTTAATGAACTCTTCAGGACTCTGATTAAAGACAACAAATTTGATGTCTCCTCAGAGAGTCAAAGATCTGTGGTAAGGAAGATTTGGGGCAATTTAATTATCAATGTCTGTCTATGAAGATTCTAAAATAATACAATGATCATTGGGCAACTAGGAGTACATAGCAAGTTGTATATAAATTTTTGTATGAGATACTTGATTTGTAAACTGTCACTTAAAGCACAATAAAAATTAAAAAATAAAATAATACAATGATTTACTGTCAGAAAATGAGAAATAATTTTTCTATTCTACTGGACATTGTGGTGCTTTTTAACCACCCCTCCACTTGAACCAGAGAAAATTGGTCACAGATTCCTTTTTCCCATAAATAGCTTTCTCTGCACGTGTGCCCTGTGGGGAACACTTAACACTGTATCATTGCTATTGATAAAGCCTTGGAGCCTCATCCTAATGATTAGCTCACTACCGTTAAGATTATTGTTGGTGGTCACCATGCTTGGTATTAAACAACGGAGTATTTACTTACCAATGTTCACTCCCTAATTTCGGGGGCTGCCTAAGACACTTCTTTTCTACAGCCCTGAAACCAAGATCAGTGGGTAGGAAATAAATTGTCTCAATATCCTGTGTGAAAGTAGCCAAGATTAAATTTTTCTTTTCTCTGCCTGCAACATGCACCGTGGAACGAGATGAACAAGATTACACCTCTACTCTGGAGCAAAATGCCACCTTTAATCGTTTCCAGAAGTGGCCCACCCAACCTTCCGCTCCTTAGGTTCATGAACAACAGAAGAAGACCACCAGGTAGAGTCAAAGGCTGAAAACACCTTGTCTCTGAAGACCTTCTTCTCATGACGGGTCTTATGAATCAAAGCAAGGGTATACCCACCTGATACTCCACAAACCGGGTAAAGAAAGCTTGTAAACCCCTGGTGTTTGTAATCAGGAAAACTGGGCAAATTGTGTTACTATCAGAACCCCAACAGCATTTGCAAGTAATATCTTTTTTGTTGCATGTTAGCATCATGAAATCAAATTCGAGGACAGCATAGAAACTGGCCGTGAGTCTGACTGTAAGGTGATTCTTAGGTCCTTTGCCTCTTTGAGAATCTGTTTGATGCTGTCTTTGTGGCAGAAAGCAAGCTGTGGTCAGATGGCAGAGACTCTTTCATCCTGCTCTATTCTGCCATGAACAGGTCTGAAGGTAGGGTAACATGTGCCTAAAGGTAACTTAATTATTCTTTATGTGAAAGAAAATATCCATCTTCTTTACCTGTATCAACAGGATACCTTGTTCCAGAAGCTATAAGGCAGAAGTTCTTAGCTGCCCTACATCAGGGGTCGTCAAGCTACAACCCAAAGGCCAAGTTCAGCCCACCACCTATTTTTGTACTCTCTTACATTTGTACTTCCCAAAGATCAGGAAACAGAGGCTCAGATTGGCTAAGTAACCTGCTCAAGATCATACAGGGAAGAACGGAAGATCATGTGTTCAAATCCTGACTCATAGGTCTTTCATTACATAACGCTGCCTCACAGCAGAAAGACAGCAATTCAGAGACAATATAGCAATCATTACAAATTAGAAATTATTTTTCTGATTTCCCATTCTTTCTAGAAAGACTATGGGCCACCACACTTAAGTTCTAGCCCTTGCTTAGCCATGAACTATCTGTGTGATGCTAGGCATGCCATTTAACTCCTTTAGATATCAGTCTCCTCACTGGCAAAAGGAGGGAGGCCATGCTGGACACTCTAAAATCTTCCAGCTCAAATGCTCTCTAAACTTTCCCACACCCAGTTATGTGGTCATTTTTGCTCTGTGTGTAAGTGTGTGTGGTGTGTGTGTGTGTGTGTGTTTTCCTCTAACTCCAAACAACAATCTGTAAAGACTAATCAAGTTTCTGATTTAAAACTCCTCTCATGGGATAATCTCTCCTTACGAATCCTAATTGCCTTACATTCAAGACAGAGGCTTTCCAAGCAAAGGCTGAGCTACTAGACACTCAACTCTAGACAAAAGGTTGGCTGTTCAAACTCACCCAAAGGCACTTCAGAAGAAAGGTCTGGCAATCTGCCTCCAAAATGTCACAGCCTCGAATACTCTATGGAGCAGTTCTACTGTGCACGCTTGGGGACCCCATGAGTGAAAATCGACTCCATGGCGACTAACAACAACAACAGAGTTTATCAAACGGCGGCTGTTCTCCGCCTGAATCCCTTCACCCTGACGACGGGCAAAACTGATGGACGGAAATAACTTCTATTGAGTTTACTTCTTTAAGTGACTTGGTTTAAAAAAAAAAAAAAAAAGCCATCTTTCCAGTGATCTCTTTAAGCCTTTTTAATTGCAAAATTCTTTTTTATGGTGTCACTGACCTACCCAGCCTTAGCAGCGCTCATTTCAGAAATGTGCTGAAGTGGGTAACAGCACTGACAACTAAGGCTGAGAAATGTTTTCAGTATCACGACTCTGTATTTTTCTTCTGTCTGTGAGGTTCAGGGATTCATCGTGTCTGAATCATGCCTGCCCTTTGTTTATGCATGAATAAGATATTCTAGACACTGAGGACACAGCTCAGACACCAGCCCTTCCTGGACAGATAAGACCTAGACCTCAAATCAGAGTGAGTACACGGTCTGCCTCCAGGGCCAGCTAATTTCTAAATGCGAATAAAGAGACATTGTCTAGCAAGCTTTCTTCAGTTCTCCTATTGGCCCCTAAACACAAAGGTCACATATAATGGATCCTAAAATTAACGGCCCATTTTGCTTTTCAGTTGATCTGATCAGCTGAGAATGAGGTCAGTCTCCTACCTCCCCGAGATAAGAGGTTGTCATTGTTTGAGTACATTCTAATGGGACAAAAGACATCAGGCCCCAGAAAATATCCGATAACTTAGAAGCTCAGAATGTGGATGTAGAATACACCTGTAAGAAATCATTTAGTGTCACCCTCTAACTTCTGATAGGGACACACCCTAACTATCCTATTCCTATATCCCTTAGGAAAAGTCTCTTCCTTGCCAGCTTTGCCTATTCATTCACTAGACAGCCGTTTATTGGGTATCTACTCTGCACGAGTTCCTGGGTGATGCAAATGGCTAACTTGCTCAGCTGTTAACTGGTGAGGTGCCTCAGAAGAAAGTCCTGACCATCTACTCAAAAATCAGTCATCGAATACCCTGTGGAGCACAGTTCCGTTGTTGCTCAGTGCCGTGGACTCAGTTCCAACTCACAGCTACCCTGTGCACAACAGAACGAAACACTGCCCAGCCCCGCGCCGTCCTCACAACCATTGCTATATTTAAACCCATCGTTGCAGCCACTGTGTCAAGTCATCTCATTGTGGGTCTTCTGCTTTTTCGCTGCACTTTACCAAACATTATGTCCTTCTTCAGGGACTGAGCCCTCCTGATAACACGTCCAAAGTACGTGAGATGAAGTCTCCCAATCCTTGCTTCCAACAAGCATCCCGGCTGTACTTCTTTCAAGACGGATTTGTTCGTTCTTCTGGCAATCCATGATATATTCAATATTCTTTGCCAACACCGTAACTCAAAGGGTAGAGAGCTTTGTTTTAGCCTAATTATTATGGGGAGTTACTAGAAGATTTTAATAAGAAGAACTTTGTGGTCAAATTGGTTTTTAAAAAGAGGATCCTAGCTGCTGTGAGGAGAAAGGATGGTAGGAAGTCAAAAATCGAAGCAGGGAGACTCTGTAGGAGGCAACGGCATCAGTCCAGGTGGGAGAAGATGGGACTTGCACCAAGGTGTAATCATTGGAGATAGTGCTTAATGGACAATTTGGAGAAATGTTTTGGAAATAAAATAGCAGGACTTGCTGGTGGATTTGACAAGGGGGTGAGAGACAGAGAGGAGGCAAGAATGACTCCCAGGTTTTTGGCTGGCTCATAACACATTGGACCTGCTCAGTACTTTGGCATCTCAGATTGTGATGTTTCAGCCAAATGGCACCAAATGTGTTACCAATTGGACTGTAAATGTTAAATGCACTGAAGGAAGCTGAAACATTTTATGAACTATCATCAGAGAAATCATCGCTGTTCTGACTTCCCCCCCACAGTGATTTAGTTACTTGAGCACGCCTGCGTCTAAGAGCAGTATCCTTAACTTAAGCAGAAAGCAGTGCATTTCCTCATTATGCTCCTGTAGCCTGGAGGTGCCCAAAATGGAGAATGGGCCAGGGATTCTGTGCTTTGTTAAAGTGAAAGGACAGTCTGCATCAGGAACATAAGCTGTGGCAGTACATGGGATTGCTCAACGGTGTATGAAAAGAAAACCAGTCAGCTGAATTGAATTTTCAGCTAGAGCCTAAGAGGCCAAATTTAATCATCCACCTAAAATTATCACACAAGTCAATATTTCCCCCCTTCTCCTTGCAAAGAGAAGTGGCTTCTTTTTCAGTCAAGCAGGTGGCCTTGAGGCAGCTAACCAGCTGGCGGAAATCTAAATACCTTCACCAGGACAAAAGCCAGTAACATGATTGATTATCTTCTCATTGTATGAGAAGAGAACCTCCCCCAGCCAATCAGCGTGTGGGAACTGCTATCAGATCATCACTGAACAAAACTAGACTTAGAGCTGATAAACGAAGGTGCCCAAAGCCCAGGTCCCGACTGGCTGGAGCTTCATCTGCCAGCTCAATTCCACTTAATATGCTGACTTCTAACAAGTTGCCGTTAGTTTCTTAGCTGTTAAGCCCTGGCTTTCCTTTTCAGACCTTGAATAGGTAGTCACACACCCAGACAATCATTCGCAACATTTCTCACATTTGGACTTGGTCTGCCTCTAGAGAGAAGGCTCTTTCTCCAAACCTTCTTGGAAGCTCACAGGTTCCTCCCAAAGTCCTTTCTCTTTCTTCTACCCGTTGCTGTAGAGTCGATTCCAGTTCACGGTAACCCCGTGTGTTCCAGAGTAGAACTGCTCCATAGCGTTTTATTGGCTGTAATCTTTACAGAAGCAGATTGCCAGGCCCTTCTTCTGCAGCACTGTGGGTGGGTTCAAACCACTGACCTTTAGGTCAGTAGTCATGTACAGACCGTTGCAACATCTAGGGACTTTTCTTTTTCTTCTAGAGGTGAAAAAACTCCTTCAGTGAGTCCCACTTAATTGGAGCCCACAGTTAAGACCTATCTGACCATGATTTGTGGTCCTGCATCCCAAGCACTTTAAGAGCACTAAGGAAGATGGGTCCACCTAGAACTTCGAACCTGAGTTTTTTCCCAGGGAACTACCAGGTAGAGCAGGGCCACCCGAACTGCTTCTGTGAGGTGGCCTCTCACATCTCTGTGGGTTCCTGCCTCGATTCTGTAATTCTCACGGGCATTTACAATACCCTCAGGTCTAGGATCTAAGAGGAATATGAAAGTGGAGATTTACGGAGACTCTCTCTTAATAAGCAGGTGAACAAAGATTTAAAATTCTACTTACCAAGTCTATCAGTACCTCAAATTCCTCACTAGAAAAATAGAAGGGAAGAATCCCAAAATCAAACACCAGCCAGGAAAAAATGCAAAGCAGGTGAAATAACCTTCTCCTGAAGGGAAACCCCGTTCAAGCGCTTCTACCAGAACAGCTGCTTCAGAAACACTGTAACACAACGGTGTCTCTTTTTTTTTTTTTTTTTTTTCTTAAGGAAATAAAAAGACATTGTTCACTATCTGGGAATCTTCTTTTTTCTTCTTGGTTATTGCTGGTGTCATGGTTTGGCATGTTTGTTAGTACCCTTGGTATTTGAGCTTAAGGCTGACCTGGAAGAAAAAAGTCTCTAGGAGACAGAAATTGTTGCAGAGGCAAAAAGAGCCATCCACCCATTATCCTGAAAATCTCCTTTCACAAAGCTCAGAGTGAAAGCCAATAAATAAATAAATCTTGCCTCTCCCAGCTTAAGGGTTTTTTTTTTTTTTTCTTCTAAAAAATGAACATCAGACTTGTCAAACAATTTCCCTTATTGATCAGACAGGGGCAGAGTATTGAAGTTAGAGAGGAATTTGCTGAACTATCTCCCTTTGTTTCAGGGAAACACTGAAATTCTAACAGTGATAGTGACCATGATGATTATAACAGGTGTTGTGTGAGAATGGAGGCAGTGCTGATTGAAAGACACTACCTCCATCCTGGAAATATAAGCCTGATTATGAAGGGCAAGAATACAAGCAATTGCAGAGCAGGTAAATGGGGGAGAAGCCAGATGGCAGCTCGGCTCCTGTGCCCACCAATTGGGTTAGTGACGAAAGTGTAGGAGTCTGGAGGCTGCTCTGCTTCTATTGGCAATCTCTCCTGCTATGCTCTTGAACAGAAGCACAAATACATCTTGTGAAAAAACCTAGTATCAGTGAAAGAAGAGGAATGATATTTTCAAAGGAATTGGAGGAGTTTCAGCTCGGTCCTGAGGCTCCGTGTGGAGCCTGCCTCCCAGGTACCCATCTCTACCCAGGCTTTTCTCCGGCGGAGGTGTCCCTCCCACTTTCTGCAGACTGCAGGGCTTTGCCTTCCTCGCTGGGCATTTTAAGTGTGTCTCCTTCCTCAGGGTGATCAACGTGCACTTCTGTTCTAGCTATAGGAATGGAGAAGTACAGAAAAGCCTTTCTATGCTATCCCCCGATCCTCAGTGGTTTTTGAAATGGCAAAAAAGAACAGAAGGAAAATATATAAATGTAAGAGGACACTGTTTTACAATCAAGAAAGTGACAAAGAGCATGTTGATCTAGCATTCAGGCATAGCGCCTATGGGCATGCACACACTGGGGTGAGGGTATTGACCACAGAGGGTTCACACAGCATCAACGCGTGAGTGGGGTGAGGATTAGCTCTCAGGATTGCCCAAGTGGCTTCCCAAAATACTGTTCTCCTACTAGCCCTAGAGATTCTAAGGCTCATCTAGAGCCAGCAATGTGGGAAGATGTCCAAAATGGGTTAGGTGAAAAGTGCAAGATGTAGAACAGGACATTTAGTAAGATCCCATTTCTGTAAATAATATAGCCATAATAATACAAAATATTTGCACGTCTTTAAACGTCTGGAGCCCTGGTGGCACAGTGGCTAAAAGTTCAGCTGCTAACCAAAAGGTGGGCAATTCGAATCCACCAGCCGCTCCTTGGAAACTCTACAGGGCAGTTCTAATCCATCCTTTAGGGTCGCTATGAGTCAAAACCAACTTAATGGCACTAGGTTTCTGGTTTATATATCTAGGATGACACGGAAGAAAGGAAGAATAGACAGCAGATGTAAACAGTGGTTTTCTTTAAGGGATGGCATTATGAAGGGCTTCCACTTTAAATTATACATACAGGATACTTCAAATTTTATCTCCCTAGGAGCCCTGGTGGTGCAGCAGTTAAAGCGCTTGGCTGCCAACCAAAAGGTCAATGGTCCAAACCCACCAGATGTAGCAGTCTGCTTCCATAAAGATTTACAGCCTTCGAAACTTTATTGGTCTATCTTATAGGGTCACTATGAGTCGGAATCAACTTGGTGGCAGTTGGTTTTGGCTTATGTTTCTCTCCCTAACTGCACTCACCATACCCTTTATGGCACCTTGGCATGAGTCACACACAACAGAATAAGAAAAAATGTTGCAAATACTCAACTTTCAAGAAAAAACTAAAAAAAAAACAAATCTAGGGCAGAGAGATTCTGCAATAGACCAACAGAGCATTAGCAGAAAGACCTCATGGGCTAGAGAGAAAACATGGAGGAAGCACCACGGGGACAGGAGCAGGTGACAAGGAGAAGTCATAAACCTTCACAAAAGAAAATCTGGCCAGTTCCAGGCAGCTGCGGGAAGCTGGGAATGTCTGAGCTATCCTTCTCTTCGACAGATGGTGAGGACCAACCATTGCCAAGGGTAGTTTGCCACCCAGTGATGGTCCATCCTGGAGTCACACTGATTTGCCCCCACCCCAAGACACCGCAGCACTGTCCCATCCCTCCCTCCCAGCCCAAGTCCAGTAGAAATCTCCCACAACAAGACTAGACACTCATAAGCTGTGACAGAGAGAGATGTGAGCAATGGAGAGTGACTGGGGGGCAAAGACGAAGCCTTGCTCCTGACCAAGATGGGGCTAGATTGGACAAGTTTTCAATCACTAAGCCAGGGTGGCAGTGGGACACATCATCCCTGTTGCATGCACATTTCCACACTGTTTTCATTTTCCACTTTTATGATGAGAAACATTTTCAAAGAACCCAATAACTGAGCATTTATTATTTATCAAATCTAAACTTAACTTTGGCTATTAGGATCTTTCTTCTGGCATATAGCAAGGAGTATATAAATTTTTATATGAGAGACTGACTTGATTTGTAAGCTTTCACTTAAAGCACAATAAATTTTTTTTTTTAAGATCTTTCCTCTGTCAACTTTCTGCTAGGCGAATTCATGATCTAATTAATGCCCTGACGACACCTTTCCCTACCTACAGACACACACACACAAACCATATCACACATACCCACACACACACACACACCACACACACATCACACATATACCACGCATACATCACACACACTACACACCACACATACTAAACACACTACACACCAAACACACACCCCACATCTCACACACTACACACCACACACACATACACCACACACTACACACTACACACACCACATCACACACACTACACACACACCACACACACACCCTACGTCACACACCCTGTGCACACAGCACACATACTACACACACACTACCACTAAACACACACCACACACACCCCCATCTCACACCCCACATTCCACACACACACCACATCACACATACTACACACCACACAGAGTACACACACACATTACACACCATACATACTATACACCACTAACACACCACATCACACTCTACACACCACACACACTACACATCAAAAACACACACCCCACATTGCACACATGACACACACCACATCACATACTATACACCAAATATACACCACACACACGCCTCACGTCACACACAACACACCCTACACACACACTATACACCAAACACACACACCACATCACACACACTACACACATCACACATGCTATACACCAAACACACACACACCAGATCACACACTACACACCACATATACACTACACACACACTACACATCACACACATAAACACACTACTCACCACACACACATCATATCACATCATACATACTACAGACCACATACACACTACACACCAAACACAACACACACATTACACACCACACACACTATACACCAAACACACACACACTGCACACCAAACACACACACCACACACATACCATGCACACTACACACCAAACACATACACACCACATCACATACACCACACACCATATACACACTACACACACACTACACACCGTACACTTGCACACACCACACACACCTGCACATGCCACACACACACAGACCATACACAGAAACACACACAGAAACACACACACCACACACACTTTATGTAATCCCTTCTACTGGAATGCCTTCTCTCCATCCCTCTTACTTCTTCAGTTATTAAACACTGAATTTTTCTCTGGTTTGGAAACAATAACATTGTTTCACAGTTTCTTATCTGTCATCATTTGCCCTCACACAGCTTGACGCTGATGTCTCCTCTTTTATTACATAATCACCAACACACAATTTACGACTGACCACTGCCTCTGATACTGGATTAAAAATTAATTGCTCCCACCACCAAAGATGATCTCTCATGAATAATCTTTGAATCTAAAGCATTGTTTCCAGAAAGTACATTTTCACACTGGAAAGTGCTATTTAATATTTCTTGGTAATAGTTGCAGTAAGACTCCATTATCAGGTTAGCGGAGAATAGTGATGCTAATCAGTGACATTTGCACAGAATTTTCTAGTTTACAGAGATCTCTTTACATTTAAGTTTCACTTACAGAATCTCGTTCAATCCTCAAGGAATGGGACATTAGAGTGAGACTCTTTTTGCCTCTATTTCAACTGAGATGTAAAAAAATATATACATATATGTAGTATCTAAAATCAAGATGGTCAGAATAGATTTCCCTCATGCAGATTTATAAGGAACCAATCCCAGAAACCCTTCCACAACTCTTGGTTGCTTTATTCTCAGAAAGATATGAAAAGAGGGTGGAGAGGAGAGAGAATTTTGGTGAGAGGTTTTGGTGACAATATCTATAAAGAAATCTCTGTGGGGAGAGCTAAGCTGCTATGATTTCAGTGAGTGCCCAACAAACGTCTTACGGAATGGCGAAATGGGGTGCTACCTCTAACCCCAAGATCAGTAAGGGGACTTTGTTGAAAAGTGTTCCCTGAAGCTCTATACTTACATTCTGACCAGAAGTAAGTAGCTCTCATAAGAAAGAGTGGCTGAAATGTGAAAACCCAGATAACCTGCACCGTGTGTTGGGTTTGCCTCACGAGTCTGACAGTCAACAGAAGGTCTAGGGAAGAGAGTTTGGCTGGGAAAGAGCTGGAAGACCGTTTGGCTCTCTCCCTGTTGGGTCAGCGGCCTCAGCAGCTGGGGAGGAGGTAGGGCCTTATGATTCTGCTGTGTCACCTTCCAGCTTCTGTGGCCCAAGAGTTGGGAGGCATATGGCACATCCCTTAGCCTTGAACTTCACATCACTGAATGGAGATGTAGCTCAGGGACACAGAACTGCCCCCACCCCCATTTTGAAGCCAAGACACCATAATTTACCTCATCTTAAAGGAAAGAAAGAGGCCTGTCTCCTTGAAGAAGAAGACTGAAAAGGGGAGGGGAGGGGAGGGGAGGGGAGGGGAGGGGAGGGGAGGGGAGGGGAGGGGAGGGGAGGGGAGGGGAGGGGAGGGGAGGGGAGGGGAGGGGAGGGGAGGGGAGGGGAGGGGAGGGGAGGGGAGGGGAGGGGAGGGGAGGGGAAGGGAGAGACATTGCTGGTAAGAAGTCTTTTTGGAAGTACTGAAGACAAACTTGTGTCCTGGAATACATCCATCTGCTTCCCATGTTATTCTATTTCTGGAAACAAAGTTTGACAAAGTGTGTTAACAAGAGACGAAACACTCTCTCACCTGATTAAGAGTTATTGCTTTGTTTATCTTACAGTCTAAATATGAATCTGTGCCCTACTGTACACTGACATCTTTTTGCAAGTGGCCACATGGGCCTGAGCTAAATATGGAATGACTCTCTAGCATTATGGAAATCAGTAAAAACACCATCAAACTCTTGAACCCATGACAGGGTAAATACCTCCTATTCGTGGAAACCCTGGTGGTGCAATAGTTAAGCGCTACAGCTGCTAACCAAAAGGTTGGCGGCTCGAATCCACCAGGCGCTCCTTGGAAACCTTATGGGGCAGTTCTACTTTGTCCTATAGGGTCACTATGAGTCGGAATTGACTTTATGACAATGAGTTTGGTTTTCTTTGTTTTTGTTTTTCATGCTAAACAGAATGATAAAAACAACAAACCTAGTAGAAATAACTGGGCCACATTCTACTTGAGAATCTTGGTTTTATTTCTTTGAACAACAGAGGGATTAGTCCCCATTTTGGAATGGCGGTGTGGTGATTTTTATCCTAGTTTGTCAAGTCATAAGTTTTCAAGGACTGTATGTAAATCTCTGCTTCTGGAAGGGTCAATCTGAAATAGGCAGGTTTCAGAAGATAGCACCTGCAAAATTTGGAAATTAACATTTTTCCTCCACACAGAGCCCACATCCAGCCCTTCACACCATTCACTCATCCACCAAGTGGCTTGAGAGCCCACTGTGTGCCAGATATGATGTCAGGTGTTAAGCACACAAGAGTGAAAAACACACACAAGACACCTGCCCTCCTCAGTACAGTTCCAAAAATCAGTTTGGAAAAATTGGCTTTGAACCTAGGACAAGTAAAGTTCTAAGGAGCTGTGACTCAACATCAAATTAATCTTTAGTGGTTGTTTTGTTTTGTACCTAATCTGCCATTTTGCAAATCATAAGCCATCACCGTGTAAAGGGTTCACCAATAAGGCACCAAGAAGTCCATCACAGTCAGGAAGGTCTAGCTCTTGTGTCCCATGGCACTGCTGAGAAAAGGACTGATGTGAAGAAGAAATTAAATGCGGGTGAATGCATTGTACTGTATGTTTTCATCTAGATTCTGCCGTGAATTCTCCCATTTGGCAATGTTTTCTATGTTCTGTGATTCCTATTTCCCAGGTAATGTGAAAACCTGTGAGAAGGGAAGAGTCAGGGACTACAAAGTAATGTATTCCTGTAGCACAAATATTTTATTCTTAAGCTCACTCTCCAGTGGGTAAATGCTTTTTAAATGGAGGAAATTAGTCTCTGCTATTCCTTCCAAAATGGAGCAGATTTTCCGTAAACTTGTCTCTCTAACCTGCAGCTTTTGTCTCAGTGGATCAATGAGAAAACGTTTTTGACATGTCAAATGTTCATTTTTTAGGGGAAAAATAACCCTCTCTATCCAGGCTGCCAGGGCTGTGGCTTATGTGTTCTCAATCCCTCAAGCTATCAATCCCGGCATTTCAGTGCAGACATGGCCCAGATGTCTTGGTCAGTGCACATTAAAGGCTCAGCTGGCCGGCTTCTTAGGAAAGAGATTTAACGTTAGCACATGTTCGATGTAAAGGAACATCCTACTCCATTGAAAGTGAAATTTTATTTCTCAGGGAGAAAAAAAATACAATATGTAGTCACTGGGATGCATTATGAACCTGTTATTGCCTGTGGGATTTATGATCAAGGTCTCTCTAGGCTACAAGGATTCTTCAGCTAAGGGCCGAATTGTAGTTGTAGGCGCCCACCAAATGTTTCGCGGACCTTTGGTCCCATCTAGTGGCGAGGTCCTGTCACATCTCCCCAGTGTTTTAGAATTTGGAGAGAATGAACAGCTCTGGCAGTGAAGGCTCAAGACCTCAGATTCTGAACAGGCAGAAGGCAGAGCTGGTCAGCACAGGGGCTGCTGGGCCTCAGAAAACCGTACTGGTGACACGACATTTCCTCCTAGGTTCCCAGAGAGCTGCGACTGGATCTCAAGGCATTCTGAACGGAGTCATTTTCAAACAAATCTGTAAAGTCCTTTTGCTGTCTCTGCTTAGTCATCTTCCTGAAGCTCACTGCTCTGGAGCTCACGGGGTGTGTGTGTGTGTGTGTGTGTGTGTGTGTGTGTGTGTGTGTGTGTGCGTGCGCGCACGTGCGTATGGGGAGGGGAAGGGGCAGCATAAAAATGCTCAGGGCGTGTGCTGAGCTCTGCAGTGGCAACTGGCACCAGCAAGGGACATACACAAAATCACGCTCCACATGGCCTCTAGATTTAGGTAAGCTGTCAATACCTTGCACTAGATGGGCCTTCTTTCTCCGTGCTCTGGTTTAAAGGCTTAAAAAACTGAAGCCAAGTTTAGCCCATTTGAAAGCACAGGCAGTCAATGGTGCTGTCCAGAAGGATGTCAGATAGCAGCTTACGCTATTGACTGAAGGCAATGGAGATCCCACCAGCCTCACAGAAGTAGCGGCTTAGGTTCGGTCCCCTCCCTCTCATCAACCCTGCACCTGCCAACAGAAGCAGAAGCAAAATGAGCAGAGGCATGGAGAATTGATCTCGGAGTTTTATTTTCTTTCTGCCTAGTGCAACCCTCAAGGTCCCTAGGTGGCATAAACAGTTCGCACTCGGCCGATACTTGAAAGGTTGGTGGTTCTAACCTGCCCGGCAGCACCACGGAAGAAAAGGCCTGGTGATCTCCTTCTGTAAAGATTATGGCCAAATGTAATCAGATCAGTGTCCTTGAATTGCAAATGTGAAGCTGTTGTGTTGGTGAATGGTTTGGTGTGTATATTTTCACCACAATAAAGAAAATATGTGTGAAAATTTAAAAATAATAATAAACTACTAACAAGATTATGGCCAAGAAAACCCTATGGAGCAGTTCTACTCTGTAACACACGAGGTGTTACATATGCCATGAGTCGAAATAGACTTGACAGAACAAGACAACAACAGTCCAACCCTCAGGAGCCAGCACTTGGCCAACGCATTGCATAATCTTTTACGATTAAAGATGAACACAAGTTGGGCATAGGTGGGGAGCCTTGATGACACAGTGGCTAAGAGCTTGGCTGCTAACCAAAAGGTCGGCAGTTCAAATGCACCAGCACTCCTTGGAAACCCTGTGAGGGCTGTTCTACTCTATCCTATAGGGTCACTATGAGTCAGAATCGACTTAATGGCAGCTGGTTTGGTTTTGGGTGGATTTGGGCATAGATGGAAACCCAGATTCCATTTAATCCAGCAAATCTGTATTCGTAGCAGGAGAGGATAGCTGGAGATGAAGAGGAGTTGTCAGCACTGTAAGACTGAGAACAGTTATGACAAAAAGCTTGAGCAACCTGTCTGTCTCAGAGATGTCCTCAAGAGTAGGCCAGTGGACAAGGATGGTTATAAGATGACGCTGAGAACCTCAACTCACTTCAACCCTGACAGATCATTAAGTCGGTAATCGTTGCTCTATTTTTTCCCTGCCCTATTTATTCTTATTGCCCTATTTTTTTAATTATTTTTGCCCATCAGTAGGGAATTTAAAAGTAAAATATGGAAAAAAGAAATTCACTTTTCAGATTCCCATGTCTATTTAATCCCCAAGCAGAAGGTTTGTCTTACCACCCAAAAGATATATTTGTTCATTAACCCCCTTCCTGTAAAATAGGGCTAATAATAGTATCTATCCCACTGGGTTAATGTGAGAATTAAGTTTGTTAATATATGTAAAATGCTCAGAACCTTATCTAAGCTTGTCATAAATGTCAGTTATTGGTACTTAAACAATTTTAGCAAGTTAAAGGAGCAGGGCCGGAAGCTATTTCTCCTCAAAAATTCTTTTTGTAGGTTGCGTAACTATTTCGTTTTTAGGAAATGCAGGTCTCTTTTCCCAAGACATCAAGCTCCTTAACCAGAGGTGAGGTTAAAAGATCCTCTGCACCCACCCAATTCCATCCACAGCACAACAAAGAGAATTGGAATGGGATATTGGAACTCTGTTATTGCCGGCTGGTGTCTGGGGACGCATCCTTGAGGATCACACTGAAAGGCTTCTGGGACCCTTCAGAGAAGAGGGTCTCACTGCCAGCAGCGTAATCACCTGTCTTGGAATTTCTGAAAACCCTTAGGAAGCATCAGAGATGTATGCTTCAACTTTCAGGGCAGACTCAGAATTTTAATTCCACGCAACTATCTGAATAGTCCACTCAGGAGAAAGATTGACATACCACGGGTGGAAAAACTGCTTCATTATTCATCCTTACTGGGAAGACAAGTAATTTCAGCCTAAGGAGACAAAAATGAAAAAAGGCAGAGAGAGCAAGCAAATGAGATAAAGAGAGAAAGGTTGATAGATGAATGGATGAGTGGGTGGATGGATAGAGAGATGATAGACACACAGATAGATAGATAGACATATAGACAGATGCACAGATAGACACGAGATACATACATGCATATATTCAAACTAGATAGAGATAGGTGGATAGACACAGACTGACAGATAAATATATGCATACTTATGTACATAATAGGTACATAGAGATAAACACATAAATACATACATACATGAGAGAGAGATAAACACATAGACAAATACATAGAGAGAGATAAACACATAGACAGATAGACAAATACATAATTCTTATGTACATAATAGAGATAAACAATAAACAGACTGATAAATACATACATATGTACATAATAGATATAGATAGACACACACGGATACATACATACATACATGATAGATAGATAAATAGATACATGCATACATACATCTACAGGCTACTGAGGAGAAAGGTAGAACAAGTAATAAAAAATTTTTGAGAGACACACTAAAACAGCCTTTTTGTTCTTCACCCAAGAAACATAACGGCATCCTGAATTCCAGCCGGTACATCATCCCTTAAAAAGCTCATTGAGAAGTTTGGTCATGATCCTGTCCTTATTCCAGAGCTCTTGGGAAACCTTGCCATTAACTCTTACAATTGCTGCACCTGCTCGTTCACTCCTGGGAAAATGTCAAGATCTTTTTCCTTTTGTGGAACAGAGGCTACAGTGAAGGCACTTTTCTTTTTCTGAGACTTTTTCGGAAGGCTTTTTTTTCCTCCTACGATTCCAAAGATTTTATTTCAGACCACAATGGAAAGCACAAAGAGGCATTCAGCTCAGTCTGCAGATTGCTAGAAAACCCTTCACATCGCACAGAAATTAGAGAGGCAGCCGCACTCATCAGCAATAGTGTATAAATTTGGAAGGAGTGATTTTATAGAATCAGACCGTTTTAGAATGAGAAGAAACATCCGTCCATCCTCTTCATCTTAAAGATGGGGAACTCAGTACCTCGTTTTCCTCATCCGCCAAACAGAATGATAGCACAGTGACCAAATGAATAACAGGTTGATGTTTAGGGACTGTGCTCTTAAAGAGTAAGTGTTGTATCTCTCCTGACCCCGGACTGCCTCCTCCACGTCGCTGAGCAGAAGCAAACCTATCCCCGAGCACCCCCAGTCCCAGGCCTCCTTCACCCTGGTTTCCCAAGAAGTAAATCCAGATAGATGGCCTGGCTGGTCCCAAGCCACCCCATGATTACAATTCTGAGTGTTATTTACTCAACAACCGCATAAAACACACACGTGTGGTGGGGAATATTCAATGCAGATGTTTGGGAAGCGGCTTTGCCAAAATTGTCAGAAAATGCATCTGAGGAAAGTATCCTTCAGGTCCCCTAGTGGATATTACGTCTTTTATCATTTCTGTATTTTCAAGTTTTTTTTTTTTTTAAAGACGCGATTTTAAAAGACTACTCCTTTGAGGGCATGGGGAAGGGGGAAGCAGGGAGAAAAGAAAATGGAGAAGGAAATGAAGCAAGAACCGGTCTCCACACACAATAACCTGGGCTGGGAGGCGCTCAGTCATCCCGCCGCTGCCCCACAATGAGTGTGAACTAGCGGTGCCTTTGCAGACAACAGGAGCTTCGCCTGAGGAGAAACGTTGCACAGCGTCTGCTGCCTGGGAGCTGCGGAGGGAGAAGATGTAAGGATGCAGGCTGCCTAACAGAAACGTGGCGTCTCCTCTTGGGGCCATTGTCTTGAGAGGGTAGGCCCATCAGCTTAAAGTGGTAGGAAAGATGCTAAAAGTCAACCAACAGGATCAGCATTAATGACTGGCCAGTGAGAAGGCACCCAGCAAACCACACAGAGCAGAAAAATGAGGCCAGGAAAGACAGTAGGAGTTCCAGGGGCTAGAGTTTTCCTAAAAGGCTGAAGTAGGAAATCTTAAAGGAGCTTCAGTTGCCATTTTAGGAGTTGTCAAACTTTTCCACCAGAGAAAGGAGCATGATAGTTATCTGGACAGGAGCCTGAGAGATCACCACAGGATGAAAGGTAGCTGGGAAAACAGTACAGAAAGATTGTGTCCCCGCAACCAAAAAAAAAGATATGCTGAATCCTAACCCTCCAGTACCTATGAACATGACCTTGTTTGGAAATAGACTCGTTGAAGATGTTACTATTTAAGTTAGCATAAGTTTATACTTAAGTAGGGTGGGCCTTAATTCAACATGACCGATGTTCTTATAAAAAGAGAAGAGATAGAGAGAGACACACAGGAAAAATGGCCACATGAAGAAGGAGGCAGAAATTTAAGTGATATATGTAGAGCCTATCCACTGTGGGTGACCCTGCTGGTATTTGAAATACCAGTGACGTGGCTTACAGCATCATAGCAACACGCATAGCAACAAACTGACAGACAGGCTCCAATGGAGCTCCCAGTCTAAGACAGACTAGGAAGAAAGACCTGTGATTTACTTCCAAACGTTAGTCATTGAAAACCCTATGGATCGCAATAGGGTATCATCCAATGTAGTGCTGGAAGATGAGCCCCCTAGGTTGGAAGGCACTCAAAATACACAGTGGCTATGATAATGAACTTGAGCATACCAACAATCATGAAGATGCCACAGGACCGTGCAACACTTCATTCTGGTGTACATGTGCTCACTATGAGTTGGAGTGGACTTGATGGCAACTAACAGCAACATCTACAAGCCAAAGAATGTCAAGGATCACCAGGAACCCAGAAGCTAGGACGCGGAAAGGAAGGACTCTCCTTTAGAGCCTTCAGAGGTAGTACCACCCTCCCAACACCTTAATTGCAGACTTCCAGCCTCCAAAATTGTGACATAATCCATTTCTATTGTTTTTAAACCACCCAGTTTGTGGTACTTTGTTATGGAAGCCATAGGAAGTAAATACAGATGGCTTTCATGGGTGTCTATGACTCCTCTCTGCCCTTCCCAAAGAGGAGGCCCACATGGATGAATCCATTTTTAAAGTATTAATTGGACCATGGGCGCTATAACAGGGTTTTCAGTTAGGCAGTAAATATGGATAGGTTCTCTTTGGATTCACTCACATGCTGGAGGTTAGACAGCCAGGGATGGTTTTCCCTGAGAGCTGGTCCCACACTGAGAAAGGTCTGGGAAAAGGAGAGGAAAGTATGCAGAGCTAAGGGCAAAAGAGCCAAGAATAACACCTGGCCTTCTTTTAGTGTTGAAGGTCACAGAGGGCTGTCTTTAGCCTAGAAAAGAGAATGATGAAGTTTCTAGCTGCACTTGCCAGCAACTACATTGGGGTTTGGGGCAAAATCCAAATAATAATGAAGAGTGGCCTCTACCTGGCTTTGTGCTCTGTCATATGCTTTCAGGGGTGTCATGTGGGAGTGGGCATAGCAAGAGAGGAACACACAACCTGCACAAAGCAATTGGAAGTCCCCAGGTGGTTGTTCGGGGAACTTGAGGTCCAACATAGGAGTCCCATGCCAAGAAAGATTAGGAAGGAAGGCTGGAAGGATCTCAGGGTCCCACCAATCAAAGCAGTTTGTGCCAGCATCAAAGCTAATCAGACCTGGATAGATAAAACTGGATAGCTAAAACAAGGACATTCAGGAACATCTCTGAGGGATTCCACACAATTTAAGAGAGGGAAGACAGGACTATGGGTCATGACTCACTTTCATAAGAGTATTGTAAGATGCCTGGAACTTTTGCCACACCCCTGTGGCTGTTTCTTTCCCCTGGTGATAAGCACTACATCCCTTGAACCAGACGTTCCACATGCTTCGGGAAATGAGAAAGCTAAAGAAAGAACCTCCTACCCTAGAACTAGACTTAGATTGAGAAAGAGAAAGGAAAAAACTGCGAAGATGACAGCTCAGAAGGAGACTGTGAGAGTTAAGCTGAACCTCTGGAGCCTTCACATCTTGGTCAGTGGGGAGCAGTCATAGGACGTGAGGAGGGACACAGTGGCAGGAACTCACCCAGGGCTGTGAGTGAGAAGTCATGGGGGTGCTGGTCTCAAGTTTATACCTACCTTTGACTGTGGGCAAGTTGTCTCGCCTCTCTGGGTCTATATTGTGATCCATAAAGTAGGAATTTACAAATAAAGTTGTGTAAAGTGATATACTAGCCAAGTGATTTACCAAGATGGGGGGATATGGGACTAGTCAGCCCTGGGTGCAAGAAACAAGGGATGCATTGTCTGTAGAGAATTTTAAAACAATAATAACACTGATCTGGTTGTTCTTCTTTTTATTATCACTATTCATGCATGATTCTATGCAATATCTGTGCTAAAGTGTTCCCCCATGCTGGTAGTATTTTATCCCACTGCTCCCACTCTTGACATGTGATGGGGCTAGAGAGCCTTTCATTGGCAGGAAGTCCACGAGAGCGTTTTCCAATGCCACAGAGTAGTTACCGTTAGAACTATAACCAAAAAAAAAAAAAAAACCCAAACCCATTGCCATTGAGTCAATTATGACTCCTAGCAATCCTATAGGACAGAGTAGAACTGCCCCACAGGGCTTTCAAGGAGCACTGGATGGATTCGAACTGCTGACCTTTGGTTAGCAGCCAAATGCTTAACCACTGTGTCACTAGGGCCCCAGACTGAAACACAGTTGTGTTGGCTTCCTGGGGCTGCCATAACAAACAACCACAAACTGGGTGGATTAAAACAACAGAAATTTATTCTCTTGAAGTTCTGGAGGCTAGAAGTCGAAAGCAAGGTGTTGGCAGGGTTGGTTCCTTCTTGAGACTTTGAGGAAGAATCCATTCCATGCCTCTCTACTAGCTTCTGGTGGTTTTGCTGGCAATTCTTGGGTTCCTTGGCTTGGGGACATATCACTCCAATCTCTGCTTTAGTCTTCACATGCAGCTCTCCCTGTCTGTCTCCTCCGTATCTCTATATACCCTCTCCTCTTCTGAGAAGAACACCAGTCATAAAGGACTAATATTGTATGATCTCACATAAAAAGATAAGAGAAGTCAAATGTATGGAGATCAAAGTTTATTGGCAGTTACCAGGTGCAAGAGAAAGGGGGAAAATGAGGGTTAACGGTGATGGGAAAATCTCATTGATTAAGGGTAGGGTTGCACAGCCGATTATTGTAAGTGCTGTCAATAAGTTGTATACACTTAAAAAGTTGAATTGGCAAAAATTGTGTGCTAGACATATTTACAACAACAAAAAAAAGGGTAGTTGCTGAGGCTACTTATGTACAACAAAATACCACATAGGATTTGATGCCTTGGTTTGGAGGTTTCATGGGACATCCCAGTTAATTGGCCTAATAATGTGTTAAGTGCTTCTGTTCTACCTCCTAGTTTGTTGTGTAGTGCCTGGGGTTTTAAAATCTTGCAAGCAGCCACCCAAGGCACAACAATTGGTCTCTATACACCTGGAGCAAAAAAGGAAGAAGAAGAGTCAGGAATAGGAGGAGAAAATGGAATTTCTGTCTAATTGACTCCATGAACCACTGCCTCCTTCACCATGAGATGAGAAGAACTGGACGGTGCCCATCTGAACATTTTGGCCAAAGATTCCATAGAAGAATCCTCATCAAAAGGAGGAAAATGCAGAACAGAATTCATATTCTCATGGACTCTAGACTTTCTGGAGCCATGGAAGACGAATGAACCCCTGAAACTATTGCCCTGAGATAATCTTTAAACCTTAAGCCAAAAATATTCCCTGAAGTCATCTTAAAACCAATAATATTTTAGCTTAACTAGTAAAAGAAGTCTGCCTTGAGCATTGTGCACTTTTAAGAACTATCTCTTTGGTATCGAATTGACAACAGCAACTCAAAAGATGAGATAGAAACTTTAGGGGGCAGGGAGTTTATGTTAAAGAGGAAGGAACAACTCAGAAAAGGAGGGTGAGAATCGTTGCACAATGCCACTAAATTGCACATGTAGAAATGGTTGAATTGGTGTATGTTTTGCTGTGTATATTCTCAACAATAAAATTTAGAAAAAAATGTAGAAAGGATGAGTTCAACAGAAGCAGGCCCCAAAGTTGTTGAAAATCCTTTTAAAAAATAAAGGCTTAGAACTGATAGGCAAATAGATTATTTTGTCCCTACTATTTATTTCTTGGAAAAGGAAGTATTAAAGTTAGGCTTTTATTGACCAAAAAAAAAAAACACCAGTCATTGTATTTAAGGGTCAGCCTAAATCCAGGATGATCTCATCTTATCTCAAGATCTTTAACTACATCTGCAAAGACTTTATTTTCACATATGGTCACATTTTGAGGTTCTGGGTAAACATGAGTTTTGGGGGGGCACTAATTCACTGTAACAGTATTGTCAGAAATTAAGAGAGATAGTGTAGTAAGCTGAACAATGGTCCCCAAAGATATCAGGTCCCAATCCCTGGGACGTGTGAACGTTACTTTATATGGCAAAGACTGCAGGTGTGATTAAGAATCTTAAAGTGGGGAAATCATCCTGGATTATCTGGATCTGCCCTTGTCTTAGTTATCTAGTGCTGCTCGGACAGAAATACCACGAACGGGTGGTTTTAACAAACAGGAATTTATTTCTCACAGTTTAGGAGGCCAGAAGTCTGAATTTAGGGTGCTGGCTGTAGGGAAGCCTCTGCTCCTAGGCAATGTTCGTGTGGCTGGGCATCTCTCTTGCCCCATCTTGGCTTTTTAGCTTCTTGTTTAATCTCTTTTTGTATCTCAAAAAAGATAGACTCAAGAGACACTCTACACTGATCCTGTCATATTAACATAACAAAGAACCTGTTCCCAAATGGGATTATAACCACAGGCATAGGGGATAGGATTTACAACACACTTTTGGAGGGGGACACAATTCAATCATAACAGTCCTAAATACAATACAAACTTCCTTATAAGAGAACAGCAGAAAGAGAGTTGACACAGACAGAAGAGAAGGCAGTGGGACCCTGGAGACAGAGACTAGAGTGATCCAGCCTCACGAATGCCAGGGAACCTCAGCAGCCAACAGAAGCCAGAAGAGATAAGGAATGGATTCTCCCCTAAGACTCCTGACACTTTGATTTTGGCTCAGTGAAACTGATTTTGAACTTCTGGCCACCAGAACTTCAAAAATATATATTTCTGTTGCTCTAAACCACCAAGTCTGTGGTAATTTGTAACAGCATCAATAAAAGACAGTTACAGCCAGTGAGAGAGAAAGGAGGTTGCAATGAATAGAGATCACCTTCTTCGTGGGGAATCACGGACTCTGTAGAAAAGACCTCCTGCAGTTCCATGGCTCACTTTCAACCTGGGTCTTCTCCCTGGAGCCTAATATTCCAGAATTTCAGTGGGTAGCAGGAGATATTAGAGATGGATCCTCGTGAGCACGAAGTTGGAAAAACAGCTCCAGCAGCTTCAATCCCACCAGTTAGCCTCTGGCAAACTCTACCCCTAATAAGGTGGTATTGTCCACCACCATGGAAACCCTGGTGGCATACTGGTTAAGTGCTATGGCTGCTAACCAAAAGGTCAATAGTTCGACTCCACCAGGCGTTCCTTGGAAACTCTATGGGGCAGTTCTACTCTGTCCTGTAGGGTCGCTATGAGTTGGAATTGACTCAACGGCAACCGGTTTAGTTTGGTTTTGGTCCACCACCATAGCTGGCGCCCTTGGGACAATAAGAATGAATTCGCCTCCAGACCCGAGTTCCTGCAGTTCAGAGACCCAGCCTGGGCCAACATTTGCATTGCCAGAGGGACATCCTGGATAATTCTTAGAAAGCCTTCCCCAGGTAGCCTTGCCTCTTGCTTTTTAGGTCTGGCTGTCCTTTTGATAAACATCCTTAGCATGCTGTCAGACAACAGATCATTTATCCATTGCATGAAGTATTTCATTAGCAACCTACTTTCTCACTGCACATATCACAGAAACCAAAATCCCTGCTTAAAGTAAAACTGTAATGGAGCCAACAGCCCAAGTAAACAGGTTGTGTTTTAAGCCCAAGTGGGAAGAAGTAAACAACTAGCTCAACTGGGCTTGACTTCCTCCTTAAAAGAAGGGAACTTAAAAAAGCAATAAAATGCCATGTGAAATAAGGATTAATACTGGTTAATAAACTTACTGAAAATGTGAGCTGTCTCTGTAGCTTACCCCAGCTGTGCCTCATGTCTTCAGCTAATGTGCTGCTAGGAAAAAAAACTGTATTGATAATGAATTTATGTGAATCAAAACATGGTTTAAATACATTGAGGAAGAGTCGCACTAAGGAAATCTCCCTGTGTGTTCTTTCATGACGTGAAGGCTACATTTTTAATTTATTTTTGATGAAAATCTGGAGTCTTCTCATCACATTTGCTTAAGGAGTGGTGCAGATTTACAAGTACAAATTCAAGTGAGTTCTGCTCCACTGCCAAGGTTAATTGCTGTCCTTCTTTCAAGGAAACTAGGATTCTAAGCCTCTACTGAGCTACATTTGCAAGCATCAACTTGCCTGGCCCTTGAAGAGTTCCCATACCAATTTCCACATCTTATACCAAGGGCAAAGAACATTAAGGTTACTGAGTCGGAAAAATCATTGAGGGTCCTACAAAAGTAAAATGCATCTAATTTCAGGAGAAGGGGACATTTTCAGTAAGCAAATAATAAAAGATGATATTGACATTATTTAACAAGAGAACAAACTCAAAATACTCTAATCCTATAACTAGTTGTGAAAATAAGAGACAGGGGAACAGAAGAGAGAGGAGGAAAAAAAAACAGGGAGGAAAGAAGACCAAAAATAAAGGGAATAAAAGAATTAAAGAAAGAAAATTGAATATTAAGGAAAAAGCAAAGAAGAAAGAGGTACAGTGGTTTTATGGATTGAATTGTGTCATCCAAAAATAAGTGTCAACTTGGCTAGGGCATAGTTCCCAGTATTGTGTGATTGTCCATCATTTTGTAATCTGATATGATTATCCCTTGTGTTATAAATCCTAACTTCTATAATGTTAATGAGGCAGAACTCAATCTACAGGATTAGGTCGTATCTTGAGAAGCAAGCAGAGAGGACAAGGACCTCCTACCACCAAGCAAGAAGAACCAGGAGCAGCGCGTCCTATGGACCCAGGGTCCCTGTGCTGAGAAGCTTCTAGAGCCGGGGAAGATAGGTGACAAGGACCTTCCACCAGAACCAATAGAAAAAGCCTACCCCTGAAGCTAGTCCCCTGAATTCGGACTTCTAGCCTCCTAGACTGTGTGAGGGAATAAATTTCTGTTGGTTAAAACCATCCACTTGTGGAGATGAAGATCTCAAATTCTCATAAAAAGACCAGACTTAATGGTCTGAATGAGACTAGAGGGACCCTAGAGATCATGGTCCCTGGATGCTTTGTTAGCCCAGGATTGGAACTGTTCCCAAAGCCAACTCTCCAGACAGGGATTGGACTGGATTATAAAATAGAGTGAGCTTATAAAATAGAGTGAGCTTCTTGGCTCAAGTAGACACATGAGACTATGTGAGCAGCTCCTGCCTGGAGGTGAGAGGAGAAGGCAGAGGGGGACAGGAGCTGGCTGAATAAATGGACACAGGGAATGAAGAGGATGGAGTGTGCTGTCTCACTGAGGGTGGACAGCTAGGAGTACATAGCAAGGTGTGTATAACTTTTTGTATAAGAGACCGACTTTATTTGTAAACTTTCACTTAGAGCACAATAAATTAATTAACTAATTTTTTTTTAATTATGAATAAAGCCATCCACTTGTGGTATTTCTGTTATAGCAGCACTAGATGACTAAGACAAGTAGGCCCCAAATATTTAGAAAAGCTCGTTTGTCACTACACCCATGAATTAAAAAGTACTCCCTGAACCACTAACACCCTACACTTGTACAATGTTTTACAATTTAAAAAAAAAAAACCCTCCATTTTGTTAAAGTTGTGTCATGTGATACTTATACCATCATGTCGAGAATGCCAGGTATTATTCTCTTTTTGCATGTGAGTAAACAGAGGCGTGTCTTGTTTCCTGCCCAATGTTCCACACCTAAAACTACAGAGTACACTTTAGGACAGCCCTGTTGCCCATTGCTGCCAAGTAGGTTCCAATTCAAAGTGACCCTGTAGGACAGAGTAGAACTGCCCCATGGGGTTTCCAAGGAGTGGCTGGTGGATTCCAACTGCCGATCCTTTGGTTAGCAACCATAGCTCTTAACCACTTAGCCACCATATTCTCAGGGCAGTGTCTTTCCCATTATCTTCCTGAAACACAAGTAGGCACACACTACAACCCAGAACCCTTGCATCCTTCTTTCATTGTGCATAGGCAAATTTCTTGAAATCACCAACACATTTGTACTAAGATTTTTAATGCTTATAACCTGAGACACAGAGCCCAGGGTCTGTCAGAATTTTTTTCAAGTAGCAAGGTTAACAAAAACAACCTGTTGCCATCGAGTTGGTTGCAACTCATAGTGACCATATAGGACAAAGTAGAACTGCCCCAAATGGTTTCCAAGGAGTGACTGGCGATTCGAATTGCCTACCTTTTGGTAAGCAGCCACAATGATTAACCACTATGCCACCAGGGCTCCATAGTGAGGCTAAGTACTGGTAGAGACCACTGGAAGATGCTAACGTCATGTAGGGCAAGGAGGGGAGAGAGAGCACTGAAGAGAGGCACGTACAGAACTGTAAAGTGTGGAGAGTTTATCCTGTGTCCTCCTACCCTCTCTTGAAAGCCTCCTTCCTTCCATAGCGCTCCCTCACCTACTGAGATCCCCAGCTCCCTGTGACCTGCCCCGCCCCCATCCAACTGAACCCCACCCCACCCACCCCCTAGCATACCCCCACATTGTTATGGCTGTGGTGTCAAACCATCTCATTGAGAGTTTCCCTCATTTTCACTGACCCTCTACCAAACATGATGTCTTTTTCTAGTAATTGGTCTTTTCTGATGACAGGTCCAAAGTAAGACAAAATTTCACCACCCTCACTTCTAAAGAGCATTCTAGTTGTATTTCTTCTGTGACTGATTTGTTCATTCTTCTAGCAGTCCACGGTACAGTCAGTATTCTTTGCCAACACCACAGTTCAAATACGTTAGGTGTTTTCTGTCTTCTTCTTCATTGCCCAGCTTTTGCATGTATATGATGCGATTGAAAAGACCATGGCTTGGGTCAGGCACACCTACCCCACCGTTATGTAGTATTTCCACAGTAAAGATACTATAGGAGTAAGTACCACAGGGCATGTTGTTGCTGTTGTTAGGTGCCGTCGAGTCGGTCCCGACTCATAGCGACCCTATGCACAACAGAACGAAGCACTGCCTGGTTCTGAGCCATCCTCACAATCGTTGTTATGCTTGAGCTCATTGTTCCAGCCTCTGTGCCAATCCACCTCTTTGAGGGTCTTCCTCTTTTCTGCTGACCCTGTACTCTGCCAAGCATGATGTCCTTCTCCGGGGACTCATCCCTCCTGACAACATGTCCAAAGTATGTAAGACACAGTCTCTCCATCCTTGCCTCTAAGGAGCATTCTGGCCGCACTTCTTCCAAGACAGATTTGTTCGTTCTTTTGGCAGTCCATGGTATATTCGATATTCTTCACCAACCCCACAATTCACAGGCGTCAATTCTTCTTCAGTCTTCCTTATTCATTGTCCAGCTTTCACATGCATATGATGTGATTGAAAATACCATGGCTTGGGTCAGACGCACCTTAGTCCTCAGGGTGACATCTTTGCTCTTCAACACTTTGAAGAGATCCTTTGCAGCAGATTTGCCCAATGCAATACGTCTTTTGATTTCTTGACTGCTGCTTCCATGGCTGTTGATTGTGGATCCAAGTAAAATGAAATCCTTGACAACTTCAATCTTTTCTCTGTTTATCATGATGTTGCTCATTGGTCCAGTTGTGAGGATTTTTGTTTTCTTTATGTTGGGGTGCAATCCATACTGAAGGCTGTGGTCTTTGATCTTCATTAGTAAGTGCTTCAAGTCCTCTTCACTTTCAGCAAGGAAGGTTGTGTCATCTGCATAGCACAGGTTGTTAATGAGTCTTCCACCAATCCTGATGCCCCATTCTTCTTCATATAGTACAGCTTCTCGGATTATTTGTTCAGCATACAGATTAAATAGGTATGGTGAAAGGATACAACCCTGACGCACACCTTTCCTGACTTTAAACCAATCAGTATCCCCTTGTTCTGTCCAAACAACTGACTCTTGATCCATGTAAAGGTTCCTCATGAGCACAATTAAGTGTTCTGGAATTCCCATTCTTCGCAGTGTTATCCGTAGTTTGTTATGATCCACACAGTCGAATGCCTTTGCATAGTCAACAAAACACAGGTAAACATCCTTCTGGTATTCTCTGCTTTCAGCCAGGATCCATCTAACATCAGCAATGATATCCCTGGTTCCACATCCTCTTCTGAAACCAGCCTGAATTTCTGGCAGTTCCCTGTCCATATACTGCTGCAGCCATTTTTGAATGATCTTCAGCAAAATTTTGCTTGCGTGTGATATTAATGATATTGTTCTATAATTTCTGCATTCGGTTGGATCACCTTTCTTGGGAATAGGCATAAATATGGGTCTTTTCCAGTCAGCTGGGGAAGCTGTCTTCCATATTTCTTGGCATAGACGAGTGAGCACCTCCAGTGCTGCATCTGTTTGTTGAAACATCTCAATTGATATTCCATCAATTCCTGGAGCCTTGTTTTTTGCCAATGCCTTCAGAGCAGCTTGGACTTCTTCCTTCAGTACCATCAGTTCCTGATCATATGCCACCTCTTGAAATGGTTGAATATCGACTAATTCTTTTTGGTATAATGACTCTGTGTATTCCTTCCATCTTCTTTTGATGCTTCCTGCATCATTTAATATTTTCCCCATGGAATCCTTCACTATTGCAACTCGAGGCTTGAATTTTTCCTTCAGTTCTTTCAGCTTGAGAAACGCCGAGCATGTTCTTCCCTTTTGATTTTCCATCTCCAGCTCTTTGCACATGTCATTATAATACTTTACTTTGTCTTCTCGAGAGGCCCTTTGAAATATTCTGTTCAGTTCTTTTACTTCATCAATTCTTCCTTTTGCTTTAGCTGCTCGACGCTCAAGAGCAAGTTTCAGAGTCTCCTCTGACATCCATCTTGGTCTTTTCTTTCTTTCCTGTCTTTTCAGTGACCTCTTGCTTTCTTCATGGGTGATATCCTTGATGTCACTCCACAACTTGTCTGGTCTGTGGTCACTAGTGTTCAATGCGTCAAATCTATTCTTCAGATGGTCTCTAAATTCAGGTGCGATATACTCAAGGTCATATTTTGGCTCTCATGGACTTGCTCTGATTTTCTTCAGTTTCAGCTTGAACTTGCATAGGAGCAATTGATGGTCTGTTCTACAGTCGGCCCCTGGCCTTGTTCTGACTGATGATATTGAGGTTTGCATAGTCTCTTTCCACAGATGTAGTTAATTTGATTTCTGTGTGTTCCATCTGGTGAGGTCCGTGTGTATAGTCGCCGTTTATGTTGGTGAAAGAAGGTATTTGCAATGAAGAAGTCGTTGGTCTTGCAAAATTCTATCATTCGATCTCCGGCATTGTTTTTATCACCAAGGCCATATTTTCCAACTACTGATCCTTCTTCTTTGTTTCCAACTTTTGCATTCCAATCGCCAGTAATTATCAATGCGTCTTGATTGCATGTTCGATCAATTTCAGACTGTAGCCCCTGATAAAAATCTTCTATTTCTTCATCTTTGGCCCTAGTGGTTGGTGCGTAAATTTGAATAATAGTCATATTAACTGGTCTTCCTTGTAGGCGTATGGATATTATCCTATCACTGACAGCGTTGTACTTCAGGATAGATTTTGAAACGTTCTTTTTGACAATGAATGCAACACCATTCCTCTTCAAGTTTTCATTCCCAGTGTAGCAGACTATATGATTGTCCAATTCAAAATGGCCAATACCAGTCCATTTCAGCTCACTAATGCCTGGGATATAGATGTTTATGCTTTCCATTTCATTTTTGATGATTTCCAATTTTCCTAGATTCACACTTTGTACATTCCAGGTTCCGATTACTAATGGATGTTTGCAGCTGTTTCTTCTCATTTTGAGTCGTGCCAAAATTTGATGAAATGAAGGTCCCAAAAGCTTTACTCCATCCACGTCACTAAGGTCGACTCTACTTTGAGGAGGCAGCTCCTCCCCAGTCATCTTTTGAGTGCCTTCCAACCTGAGGGGCTCATCTTCCAGCACTATATCAGACAGTGTTCCACTGCTATTCATAAGGTTTTCACTGGCTAATGCTTTTCAGAAGTAGACTGCCGGGTCCTTCTTCCTAGTCTGTCTTAGTCTGGAAGCTCAGCTGAAACCTGCCCTCCATGGGTGACCCTGCTGGTATCTGAATACCGGTGGCATAGCTTCCAGCATCACAGCAGCACACAAGCCCCCACAGTAAGACAAACTGACAGACACATTGGGGACCACAGGGCATAGATAATTGCAAAATGTAGTAAAATAATCAGGAAGTGATGAGTTTTGATATCCACTATCTTTGTTTCTAATATAATTTATTCAGTTGCAAGTCTGTATAACTTAATTCTTAATGATGTTTAACAACCACCTCACAGCTTTCCTGGAATTTTAACAATCCGGCTCTGGGCTCTCGAAAGCCTGTAAGGGTGGTTGCAGTAAACAACCGTCCCCATCCTCTCCCCACCAGGCCCTGCTTCTGCTTTGCTAATGTGACTATTAACTGGTGGCATTTTTTTTATGTGGCCCAAATGAGTAAGTGCAGTGCATGAACTTCAGACAACTTTGCAGTTTTATGAAGTAGATGTTTCTCTTGGTCTCCTTTCAAACTAAAAGTGTTTTTCAGTAACAGACTCCCTGTTACCAGATACTGTCCCATTTTGTGGCAGCTGACCCCTGCACTACAGGTCAGCTAGAGCATATACCCACAAAATCTACACAGCCCCCAAACTTCAGGATAGTGAAAATTCCAGCCAACCACTTGTTTTGGCTCTACAATGCCAAAAGACTGGTCTAGCTGTTTCCCTCCTCTGAATTGACCAGGTATTTTGATGTTGATGTTATATAGAAAAAGTCATATTTTACAAAACAGCCACGCATGTACCACCTATCAAATTCCTTCAGAAAAAGGCTCACATAGCCTTGAAAGAAGGAAAGAAGAAAAAAAAGAAAACTCAGGCTGCCTGCTCTGCTCCAGTGCCCTTGACTAGAGGTTTAGCTTCCTCGCTCTTCTTTCCAAGCACACAATATTCGAAAAAAAGGACAGCGAAGCCTGCAAATCCTCTCATCAAAGAGGCATCGACTTTTAATTTTACAAATGTGGCTTTTTTCCATAAGGAATAGAGAGAATTCATTAACAATCGTACTCTGGAGGCTTATTCCACCTGCATGTTTCTTTCTTCTGGCTATCATGTAATTACACTCTAGATTTCTGATTACAGAAACTTCTCCCCTTCACCTCTGTGCAATTTTTCAGTCTCTCCTTTTCCAGTTGGCCTTAAAAAAAGAGGAAAGAAGAAAGTGGCAAAAAATAAGCATGTGAGTAGGTACCAACGTGGGTTAGACCTTCATTCCTAGATTGAGCTTTATCTGTAGATAAAAGCAATGGGTGGGAGCCCATTCCTAGAAAACAGTTCCAATGTGTGCTCCTACCATGATGAGGCAGAGGCAATCTGAACACCACGCTCAAATGAAAGAGGCATTGAAAGGAAGCTCATTTAGAAGGCATGATACTTTACAGATCTGCTCTTTGCTCCACATATCAGCCTACAAATAACTTCACATATGTTACAACCCGCCCACAGCATTGTTCTACCATCCCCTGAAATGCATGAAGAAGGAAATCCCTGGAATCAGCAACCTCTACGATTTGTCCCATGGAAATCCTTTCTCTGCTCTCCTAGCAGCAATGCCGTTTCCAAGGCCACTCTCTGTCTGCAAGGTCCCCCTGTATGCATGCTCTGCCATGCACTTGTACAGTGACAGGCCTGGTGTATAAAACACGCAAAGAGTTGCTAATTCAAGAAGAGGGCGGCATCTGACAGGTGCTGCCATCTGCCTGCAGCAAACGCGTAGCTCTGCTAGTTGGAAGAACAGAAACACCTGAGCAGTGGCAATGTCTCTTCCTTACACCCACACTTACCATTTCTTCTTTTCAAAGAGCAAATTCCCCCTTCGTTTTTTGTTTTTTTTTTTTTTTGCTATTAGTCTCCAGTGATAAACAATAGGTTGGAAATTCTGAGAAAATAAATGGCTGAAATTACTATTCACTCCCTGCTCCAGATTGCTCTGTGAGCTATGGGTTACATGTTCTGCATTCGGTGACTAAGGCCTGTCCCATGTGCTTTCCCAGTTCAATCAACTGTGCTGAGAACTGTCACAATAGCCTTTGATGACAAGAAAATAAAATTAAGGGTAGAATGGAAAGCCTGACTTGCATCTTAATTTTTGCTTGCACCTGTTTTCTCCACTCTTGCTTCATTGTCCCCTCCCACAACTGTTGACAATGTTTGTGAACCTTTTCATTTACCTTAATGACAAAGGAAAAGGAATGAGTTATTTTTCCAGTTTGATAATTTCTTCTGAAATGTTGTCACCATCTTCCAAAGGACTCTATTTCTTTCATGTCAGAACACTGTGATTTCCCTGCCACACAGGTTGCGGTTTTGTTAGGGTTCTGGTCTGTTGAGAGCCTTGGGAGTTTTTGTTTTGTTTTGTTTTGTTTTTTATTTGAAGAAAAAGACAAAGCAAAAACCAAATAAGTCACCATGATAACTTATGACAGAAAAATCACCATCGGAATCGAATGATAATAGCAGGAGCCAGGCTGCAGGCAGGGCAAGGACATGTCTGTGGCCAAGAAAAGAAAGGCAGAGAAAGTTATTTAAAACTGATGGACACCCACGAGGAGTCACAACCCCATCATGGTTTCCCTTTGGAAAAGCAGTTTTCAGAAGCCCCAATTAACCTTAATTGAATTCTGCCTTAGTAATATCTGGAATTTTAATTGACTGGGAAGGTGATCATAAATCTCCGTTCATAATACAGCTTACCATTAGTAAATCCCCAGATGGCACACAGCCTTGTCATGCGGGGGTCTTAGCTGTTCTGCGGCTGAGGCTAGATTTTAGATCGCAAAACAAACATTCACAAGAGAAAGCCCTCCGCTGTCAGAACTGGCCTGGGAGCCGCTTCAGAGGCCACCAGTTCCAAGCAGGAGTAAATGATTCCAAAGAACCAAAGGCCCACGTTTGCACTGCCAGCCTCAGTGCCTCCCTAAAAACTGCACAGAAATGCCACCACCTCAAAAAAGTAATGTCCTTCCAATCATTTAGGATAAGCTCATGTTTTCTCTTTTAGAAAATCAACCGTCAGTTAGCTCTTTTTATTGAAACTGCTGACGCAGGAATGCTATCTTGGGCCTTTCAAATTGCCTGAACGTGATGCTTAACCGGAAGATTCTGGAAGATTCTCAGCTAGGGTTGGGGGCCTATCAGAATGAACCCCAAGGGCATATCCAAAGGTAATGGAAGAGGCCTGAGCATGTGTGTTTGAAGGAAGCAAGGAATTTCTCTGGGAGACTCTGATTTGGAGTTCCCATCTACCCTCAAACCCACCACCTCAAGTTGAAATACCATGGATTTAGTCAAATTGACAGGCCAACTCAGTCAAACAGTCAGATTGGTTGATTTTTGTTTCACTAAATTGAACAGATGTTTGAGTTAACTAAGCTCACCAGTTATTTTGAAATCCTCGAGAAATAATTCTGATGTGATTTGATGTGGTAGGAGAACCCATGGCTCAGATAATGTTCTCTCTTGTTCCTCTCCATTTCCACCCATATATGTGGATCCCTCTTCCATTACCAGAAAAAACCAAACTCCATTGCCTTCAAGTTGATTCCAACTTATAGCAATACTATAGAACAGAGTAGAACGGCCCCTACAGAGTTTCCAAGGAGCGCCTGGTGGATTCGAACTGCCAACCTTTTGGTTAGCAGCTGTAGCACTTCACCACTACACCACCAGGGTCTTTACTTTACTTCACTGCACTTGACTGGTGGCTTGGCTGGTCTGGAAGGTCAAGAAGCCTTCATTTGTATGCCTGGTACTTGAGTAGTCAGAGAAAAATCAGGGTATTTCCCCCATGTAATGTATTCCTTGCTTTCATTTGGTTTTTGTTTTGTTTTGTTTTTTGTTTTCTTAAAGCTGTCAATAAAAACTAAACCCATGGCTGTTGAGTCGATTCCAACTATTAAGAAAAAAAACTCTAAAAATCATCAACGGAAGGAAAGAAAATTCTGTGTCATAGCCAGGTGGGAAAATGAGCAAAAAGGTGAATTAAAACGGTCCTAGTTGGGGCATGCAGGAAAGAAGTTACTCTTCTAAAAATCCCCAACTCTGCCTTTTCTGGCTTCAACTATCACTTTTTTTCAGGGACAACTGCATTGTCAGTGGTGAAAGTGGTCAGAAATGAAGTATGGCAACTGACACTATCCAAACGCAGACAAAAGACAGGATCATTTATTCAAGTTGCATTTCACTTTCAACCCCATGAGAAATTCCAGGAAGTAGTAACCTAGGCTGAAACAGATCATTGGCTCTCTTTACCCTGCACAAATTTTCCTGAAAATTGAAAGAAAATAAAAGTTGTAAGTATTGCCATTTAATAGCTCTCTTTCTCTCTCTCTCTCTGTCTCATTCATCCTCATTCGTTCATTCTCTCTCTCTCTCTCTCTCTCTCTCCAATATACATTTTGAAGCCTTTACATCTAAACCACACTTTTCAGGAATGACACTGAGAAAAAAGGAGACAGAGCTGTTAAGAAAATCTAGACACCAATTAATTTTACCCCCTGCTTGCTACGTAACTTTTCAAGCCTCCTTGGTAAGTGGGAATAAGTACATCAGTGATTGATGAAAGCTAAAGAAGATGCCTGCAGGACAGGACCCAGATGTTAATTATATTAATTCCCTCAATATACCTCATTTAGAATTAAAATATCGGGGAGAAACGAGAGGATTACATGACTAAATCTGGCATCTATGTGGCATAAGTATGGGCATCTGGATGGCGTTAAGTATGGGAGACGGGCATTTTCAGTGTACTGGTATCTATTCACCATTGGCCTGTTCTGGGAAATATCTTCAGTTACTTGTAACTAAGGACAAATCACCAAGCAAGGCCAGAATGGAGAAATAAATAGAGTATTTAAGGATCAATCGTTAATATTTAGGCAATGTTTCCAAATCATAATCAATAGACTACCTGCATCATAACTACTCTTGGTCCTTATTATCAATGTAGATCCCTGAGTCCCATCCAAAACTTACTGAATTACTGATAACGGGGATCAAGAATATGCATTTCAACAAGGTACTCGGGTTATACTTATGCTTGGAAATTGCTGATGTAGGAAATAATAATCATTTATGAGGAATTCTCTTATCAAGGAAAGTCAAGGGGGTCTGGTTTCAAAATTGGACTCGAAAGAAATTTTTTTCCCAGGTTTATCATAGATTTGACAAACTAAGCCAGACTTTTTATTTTGTTCCATGGTAAGATATGAAGAAATGGTCTCAAACTCTCCAGGACTGGAAAGTCAACCGTTTGCAAGGAAGTGATAAAATAACTTGTCAAGTCCTTCAAGTCTGCATAGGACTGAAAAAGCCACAATTGATGATATTGGCCAGGAGTCCAACGAGTGACAATGGTGAATCAGTTGGCTTTTGCTATATAACAAACCACTCCAAAATTTGGTAGCTAGAAATAACAATCATTTATTTACTCGCAATTCTGAAGTTTGGTTGGATGGTGTTTTGGTTTTGACCTGGCTCGGATGGGCTAGATGATCCAGGATGGCCTCACTGACATGTCTAGAGACTCAGCTGCAACTGACTTGTCTCTGCTCTCCATGGTCTCTCATCCTTCAGCAGTCTAGCCTGGGCTTCCTTACGTGGTGGCCGCCCTTCAAGAGAGCAAGCAGAAGCATGCAATACGTCTCAAAGAGCAGGCTTGGAGCTTGCACACCACCACTCTCACCACATTTGTCAAGGACAGGAAGTCAAAGGATGGGGAAATAGACTCACCTCTTGATAGAAGCAGGTGCAAAGAATTTGTGGCCATTTGCAGGTATACTATGTAGGCTGTACAGGCAGCAATATGGGGGGACTCTGGAGCACAGGTGTTTCTGAAGATAGTATCAAAGTGAGTGTCATATTTGTACTCTCCTCTTCCACTCAGCAATGTGGCTCCTTTCTCCTAAAAACTCTCATTCTCTTCACATCCTTTCATTTACCTGTATCTCTCTTCTTTTTGGTTATCTACTCACCTTTTCAAAAAATCTTTGCCTCTTTATGATGCTAAGATTATCAGGACTAGGAAGCATGATAATGACACCACTTTTCCCCAAGTCATCCAAACTGAAAACTTCTGAGGCAACTTTAACTTGTACCTCTTTCTTTCCTCTCACAATTGGCCGTTGTCTGGCCCAATGGATACTATCTCTGCAATACTATTACACCACCATAGCATGTCACCTGCTATGTATTTATACTGCTACCACCTTCGCTCAGGCTCTCATTACTTCTCTACCATTTACTAGTAATGAGACCTTGTGCAACTTCCTTGAGGTTTCTAATCCTCAGTTTTCTTATGTGTAAAATGGGAGCAATAACATACTTATCTATAAGTTACCGTGAGGATTAAATGAGATATTCCACATCAAGTATTTGGCACAGAGTCTACCACATTAGCAAATATTCATTGAACAAATGCCCCATTCTTTTGATGAAAACTCTGACCTTCCGCCTAAGTCACACTCATCCTTCAAGGCATTTACCCAAAAACACTCAGTGAGCACCTGCCCAGCAATTGTTGTTGTTATTATTAGCCACTGTTAAGTCAAATCTAACCTTATGTACAACAGGACAAAATGTTGCCTAGTCCAGCATCATCCTCACAATCGCCAGCATGTTCAAGTCTATTGTTGTGACTATTGTGCCAATCCATCTCACGGAGGGTCTCCCTCACCCTTCCTGGCACTGTACTTCAGTGATTGATTCCTTCTGATGACAAGTCAGTGTTCTGCTGTGATTCATGAGGTCTTCAGTGGCTAATTTTCAAAAGTAAGTTGCCAGGCCTTCCTTTTCTAGTTGGTCTTAGGAATCTACGCTGAAACCTACCCTCCATGGGTGACCCTGTTGGTATTTGAAATACCGGTAGCATTTCCAGCATCACAGCAATATGCAAGCCACCACGGTACAACAAACTGACAGACCGGTGGTGGCACTATATACCACTGTCCTCAAATACACAACCAAGCAGCTCACAGTCCCTGTCCTTGAGAGTTTACAGATACCTCTTCTCAAAAGACCCTCTTCTATAACACACTTTCTTAGTCCTCATTCCACAACCCAGTCTCAGATGATTCCTTCTTCCTTTGAACATCCAAAATTACATATTTGTGCTTGTCTCATGACACTTATTTTGTGCCTTATACTGTAGTCCTGACTATCACGTGCACTGAATTGCAAGGTCTTAGAACCATATCATGTTCATCTAACTTCCCTAACTCTGTTTAGCCCAGTGTCTTGCACATAATAGACAACTAATAAAGAATTGCTGAATCAAGAGATAGGACCATCCTCTGCCTGATCAGCACGTTGGTCCATATCAGACTAACCCACTGCCATTGAGTCGATTCCTACTCATAGTGACCCCAGAGGGTTTCCAAGGCTGTAAACCCCTACAGAAGCAGACTGCCATATCTTTCTCCTGTGGAACTGCTGTTGGTTTCAAACTGCCAAACTTTCAGTTAGCAGTCGATCGCTTTAAAGACTGCACCACCAGGTCTCCACCGTATCAGACTGTAGGGATTATATTTTGACCCGTAATTTAGCTGAGCTGACATAATAATGTACCATAACACAACTTTACAATGTTCTATTGTACTTTTATCAACACACCAATGTGCACCGTGCATCACCTCAACCTCTTCCCCCATATTTTTGAAGACTTTGTGGGAAGAAGAACCTCTCAAAGGCCTCACTCACTCTTGATTTTTTCTTTTTTTTTTTTTTTTTTTGCCTCTTTTCATGGGACCTGTGGGTACATTATCATCTCCACCTGATGGTGTTTTAAATTTACCCAGTGGCATTTAAATTTATCAGAAAGCATTTTAAATTGATCTAATTTATCTAATCTAATTTAATTAAAAATCATTTCTGCCTGATGTTATTTAAACTCACCTGATAGTATTTTAAATTTATCACAGCCCAGAAGTTAATCAGAATCAATAAAATTGGTTTAAGGTAGTCGTACTCAGAGTGTACTCCCTAGACCAGCAAAAGCATCAGGCTCACTGGGGGAACTGATTAGAAATGCAAATTCCCAAATCCCAGCCCAAACGCACTGAATCAGAAACGGGTGGGGACCGGCCGTGTGATTCTGCTGCTAAAAGTCGGGAACCACCGGCCAAAGGACTGAGTGAAATCGTTTCTGGGCAAATAAACTGGTAACACAGATGGAAGATAGGAAACAACTTTTTTTTTAAGAAAATGAACTATTCCTGGGTTATGGTTTGCCTAGATTTGCAGGAGACCAGCAGAGATAGCAGATGAGTGTGGTGGCTGAGACCCAACTCCTGGGATTGGCCAAGGTACAAGATATGCATCTGTTTACTCTGGAACTAAGGGAAGAGGGAATATGTCACAATGTGCCACTGTCAGCACCCAGAGAGTTGTTTTTAGAGCCAGGGTTTTGCTTCACTAGTGGAAAAAAAGGAGTCCAAAAGATTTAGAATACTCTCAGAAGAATGCAGTATATGTTATGTCTTAGAATTTGAGTTTTCACTTCACCATGGGAGATTCAGACACAAGGGAGCAAGTGATTGATTGCACCACGGCTTCACGGCAGTGGAGACAGCCAGCCTCACCTGCAGGTATTCAAGCATGCAAAACGGTGGCCAGGACCTCACCTGGGCTCCCTAAAATACACTGTTGGTGCCCCACACCCACGTATGCGCGCGCGCACACACACACACACACGTGCAAAAGGATTAACATTAACTTGTACAAGGAAGCCAGGCCACATTCGGCTGCATAACTACTTCTCAGCTTCATTAAGCCTGCTGAAAACCTTCCTACCAGTAGGAAAACATTTCTTACCCAATGCTTGACCAACTCATCACTAGGCCAAGTTGGGCAAAATCTTTGGTATTGTGAAGATATATATAGTGTCGGTAGGTTGAAGTTTAAAATCCATTATATACAGATGGCTGTTGGCTAGGTTCCTTAACTGAAGAATTTTCAATGATTTCTTAGAAAACCAAGTTGACTTCTATTTATTTTAGAGATACGTAAGAGAGATTTAGAGAGAAAGAGTAAGCATAACAAAATGCAAGGAACTTCCACGGAGACAAGAATTTTGCACGTAACACCAAAGTTTTTAAAATCAGGATTTCAGTAATAAGGGCTAACAGAAGGTAGAAGTAGAACTAAAATCAGAGGTAGCTACATAAAATTATGAATTATAAAGTATTACAGAAAATTGTTTATGAATGTCAGAAAATAAAATAAAATTAATTACATTTTGCATCCAATGTAGATGCTATCTGGCTATTTGGAAAGTGACTTTAATGGCACCAGACCCTAAGGAAAGTGAAATTCGTTGACAAACAGCTGGGCATAACTTTAAGTCCCAGTAAATTTAGGAGGAATTGATTTTATCATGCCCCTTCTTCCTCTCCTTCCCAATTCTGTCTCCATCAAAATCTAAAACCCAAGAATTAACTAGAAAAGGCATTTTAAGAAGGGGGAAGAATCTCTTGTCCATGACAAAGATACAGAAGAGCTATCAGTATGGTTGAAAACAGTATGAAATCCTTCCTCAGGTTCTCTGCCACCCCTTCTCACCTTTCAGGTTCAAAGTGATGTATTCAGTACACAAATATTCATTGAGCTCTTAATATGTGCCAGATGCTGTGCTATAAACTGGGAATATATTCAAGAAATTTTCAATCAAATGCAGGAGACCAAACTCTACCCAGAAAGTTCTTTTTAATAAACACCAGTTGTTGTTGTTAGGTGCCATCCTGTTGGTTCAACTCACAGTGACCCTATGTACAACAAAACGAAACAGGGCCCAGTCCTACAGCATCCTCACAACTTTTGCTGTGTTTGAGCCCATTGTTGCAGCCACTGTGTCAGTCCAGTTTCTTGAAGGTCTTCCTCTTTTTCACTGACCCTCTAACTTACCAAGCATGGTGTCTTTCTCCAGGGACTGGTCCCTCCTGATAACATGTCCAAAGTACGTGAGACGAAGTCTCACCATCCTCGCTTCCAAGGAGCACTCTGGCTGTACTTTATCCAAGATGGACTTGTCAGTTTTTCTGGCAATCCATAGCGTATTCAATATTCTTTGCCAGCACCATAATTCAGAGGCATCAATTCCTTTGAAGAGATATCTGATAAAAACACGGATTCCTAGGTCCTGCCTCAAACCTTCTTAATCAGAATCTCTGGCGATGGAATGCTAGTATCTGTGGACCTCAGAGACTACACCAAATATTGAAACCCAATGGCCTGTGTTAGAAGACCTAGTGGCACAGTGATTAATAGCTATGGCTGCTGACCAAAAGGTGGCGGTTCGAATCCACCAGCTGCTCCTTGAAAACCCTATGGGGTAGTTCTACTGTGTTTTATATGGTCACTATGAGTTGGAATTGACTTGATGGCAATGGGTTTGGTTGTGGTTTTGGCCTTTGTTAATGGAAAAATCTTCTTCTCCCTCCTGCAGAGTTTGTTGTTGTTAGTTACCCTCAAGTTAGCCTCTAACTCATGGCAACCCTGCGCACAAGAGAATGAAAGTTTGCCTGGTCGTGCGCCATTCCCATGATTGTTTGCAGATCAGACCGTTGTGATCCATAGGGTTTTCACTGGCTGGTTTTCAGAAGTAATTTCCAGCCTTTTCTCCCTAATCTAAGTCTAGAAGTGCCACTGAAACTTGTTCAGCATCAGAGCAACACACAAGCCTCCACTGACAGATGGGTAGTGGCTGGGCATGGGGAGCTTAGGTTGGGAATCAAATCCAGGTCTATTGCATGGAAGGAGAGAATTCTACCACTGAACCACCAACACCTCACTCCTGCAGATTAAGGTGACTTTTTTCTCAGGCAAGTGACTGTTTCTATGAGTCAAAACTACAAGCATGGTCAGCTTCAAGTAAAGGCTACGGCCACTCTGGCCCTACATGAAGACACCCAAATTTTGGGAAAGGCAAGAGATCAACTTAGTGAAGCGTTTAAGCTGTTTGGCCTTTAGCAAAGGCTCTTGGGTCATTAGGGAGGTCTCAGCAGAAGTGGAGCCAGTGCAAGGTGATCTTGATTGTATTTAGAGTGTGTTTGGGGTGGGGTGGAGACTCTGGTGGCTCCGCAGATGCTGGGACTAAGCTAAATAAGAAATTGTAGGCAAAGGTTTTTTTACTTTACCTTAAGAATGTTTAACTGAAGGGCAAAAAATACTTTTTTCTAATGTTACTTACTATGGACTTGAAATTTCAAGGGTATTTAATTACTAAATTTTATATTTTTCCCTGGGAATTGGACAACGGCAGAGACTTTATATGCAAATTTGAGGTATCTAAAAAAAAAAATTCTTTTTTTTATACATTGTTGCTCCCAAGCGTCTGTCAGTTTGTCTTACTGTGGGGGTGTGCTGTGATGCTGGAAGCTATGCCACCAGTATTCAAATACCAGCAAGATCACCCATGGTGGACAGGTTTCAGCTGAGCTTCCAGACTAAGACAGACTAGGAAGAAGGACCTGGGGTCTACTTCTGGAAAGAATTAGCCAATGAAAATCTTATGAATAGCAGCAGAACATTGTCTAATATAGAGCTGAAAGATGAACCTCTCAGGTTGGAAGGCACTCAAAAGACGTTGCTTCTTCAAAGTAGAGTCAACCTTAATGATGTGGATGGAGTCAAGCTTTTGGGACCTTCATTTGCTGGTGTGGCACAACTCAAATGAGAAGAAACAGCTGCAAACATCCATAAATAATTGCAATGTGGAATGTACAAAGTATGAATCTAGGAAAATTGGAAATCATCAAAAATGAAATGAAACACATACACATCAGTATCCTAGGCATTAATGAGCTGAAATGGACTGATGCCGTTTTGCATCAGACAGTCATATGGCCTACTAAGCCAGGAATGAAAGATTGAAGAGGAATACTGTTGCATTCATCGTCAAAAAGAACATTTCAAGATCTATCCTGAAATAGAATGCTGTCAGTGATAGAATAATATACATACGCCTACAAGGAAGACCAGTTAATACAACTAAACTGGTGTCTGGAATGCAAAAGTTGGAGCCAAACAAGAAGGATTGCTAGTTGGAAAAGATGGCCTTGGTGATAGAAATGATGCCAGAGATCACGTGATAGAACTTTGCAAGGCCGATGACTTCTTCACTGCAAATACCTTTTTTCACCAACATAAAGAGCAACTATACTGGAGGACCTCACCAGATGGAATACATAGGAATCAAATTGACTACATTTGTAGAAAGAAACTATGGAAAAGCTCAATATCATAAGTTCAGAACAAGGCCAGGAGCTGACTGCAGAACAGACCATCAATTGCTCATAACGCAAGTTCAAGTTGAAACTGAAGAAAATTATAACAAGTCCACAAGAGCCAAAATACAACCTTGAGCATATCCCACCTGAATTTAAAGACCATCTCAAGAATAGATTTGATGCGTTGAACACTAATGACAAAAAACCAGATATCATGGAATGATATCAAGGACATCATACATGAAGAAAGCAAGAGGTCATTAAAAAGATGGGAAAGAAAGAAAAGACCAAAATGGGTATCAGAAGAAACTCTGAAACTTGCTCTTGAACGTTGAGTAGCTAAAGCAAAAGGATGAAATGATGAATGTTATAGAGCTGAACGGAAGATTTCAAAGGGCAGCTTGAGAAGACCAAGTGAAGTATTATAATGACATGTGCAAAGACCTGGAGAGAGAAATCCAAAAGGGAAGAAAACCACACTCAGCATTTCTCAAGCTGAAAGAACTAAAGAAAAAATCCAAGCTTTGTGTTGCAATATTGAAGGATTCTACAGGGAAAATACTAAATGACACAGGAAGCATCAAAAGAAGATGGAAGGAATATACAGTCATTACACCAAAAAAATTGGTCAACATTCAACCATTTCAAGAGGCAGCATATGATCAGGAACCAATGGTACTGAAGGAAGAAGTCCAAGCTCCACTGAAGGCAATGGCAAAAAACAAGGGTCCAGGAATTGATGGAATACCAGTTGAGATGTTTCAACAAACGGATGCAGCACTGGAAGTGTCCGACTCATCTACGCAAAAAAATTTGGAAGAGAGCTACCTGGCCAACCGAATGGAAGAGATCCATATTTATGCCTATTCCCAAGAAAGGCAATCCAACCAAATGTGAAAATTATCAAACAATATCATTAATATCACATGCAAGTAAAATTTTGCTGAAGATCATTCAAAAGTGACTGCAGCAGTTCATCAACAAGGAACTGCCAGAAATTCAAGCCGGATTCAGAAGAGGACATGGAACCAGGGATATCATTACTGATGTTAGATGGATCCTGACTGAAAGCAGAGAATACCATAAAGATGTTTACCTGTGTTTTGTTGACTATACGAAGGCATTCGACTGTGTGGATCGTAATGAATTATGGATAACATTGCAAAGAATGGGAATTCCAGACGTTTAAATGTGCTCATAAGAAACCTGTACATAAATCAAGAGGCAATCGTTCGAACAGAACAAGGGGATACTATGTGGTTCAAAGTCAGGAAAGGTGTGCGTCAGGGTTGTATCCTTTCACCATGTCTATTCAATCCATATGCTGAGCAAATAATCCAGGAAGCTGGACTATATGAAGAAGAACAGAGTGTCAGGATTGGCAGAAGACTCATTAACAACATGTGATATGCAGATGACACAACCTTGCTTGCTGAAAGTGAAGAGGGCTTGAAACACTGGTGAAGATCAAAGACCACAGCTTTTGATATGGACTATACCTCAACATAAAGAAAACAGAAATCCTCACAACTGGACCAATAAGCAACATCATGATAAACGGAGAAAAGATTGAAGTTGTCAAGGATTTCATTTTACTTGGACCCACAATCAACAGCCATGGAAGCAGCAGTCAAGAAATCAAAAGATGCATTGCATTGGGCAAATCTGCTGCAAAGGACCTCTTCAAAGTGTTGAAAAGCAAAGATGTCACCTTGAGGCCTAAGGTGAGCCTGACTTAAGCCATGGTGCTTTCAATCACTTCACATGCATGTGAAAGCTGAACGATGAATAAGGAAGACGGAAGAAGAATTGATGCCTTTAAATTGTGGTGTTGGTGAAGCATAGTGAATATACCATTGTCTTAGTCATCTAGTGCTGCTATGACAGAAAAACCACAAGTAGATGGCTTTAACAAAGACAAATTTATTTTCTCACAGTCTAGGAGGCTACAAGTCCAAGTTCAGTGCAACAGCTCCAGAGGAAGGCTTTCTCTCTCTTGGCTCTGAAGGAAGGTCCTTGTCATCAATCTTACCCTGGCTGAGGAGCTTCTCAGACGTAGGAACCCAGAGTCCAAAGGACGTGCTCTGCTTCCGGCACTGCTTTCATGGTGGTATGAGGTCCCCATGTCTCTCTGCTGGCTTCTCTCTTTTATATCTCAAAAGAGATTAGCTTAATTTTTAATCTTGTAGAGCTCATCAATATAACTGCCACTAATTCATCTCATTACATCATAGTGATAGGATTTATACCACAGAGAAATCACATCAGATGACAAAATGGTAGACAATCATACAATACTGGAAATCAGGACCTAGCCAAGTTGACAGATATTTTGGGGGGGACACAATTCAAACCATGACGACCATGGACTGCCAAAAGAATGAATAAACTTGTCTTGGAAGAAGTACAACCAGAGTGTTCCTTAGAAGCAGGGATGGCAAGACTACATCTCACATACTTTGGGCATGTTATCAGAAAGGATGAGTCCCTGGAGAGGGCCAGAGAAAAAGAGGAAGACCCTCAACAGTATGGATTGACACAGTGGCTGCAACAATGGGCTCAAGCGTAACCACCATTGTGAGGATGGTGCAGGACTGGTCATTGCTTTGTTCTGTTGTACATAGAGTCGCTATGAATCAGAACCGACTCCACAGCCCCTAACAACAACGACAACAACATATGTTGTTGGCATTTTATTATTAGATCTTGGCATCACTTAAGTTCAAGACCTATTCCAAAGATCTGGCAACACTGAGAATTGATTGATCAATCAGTTAAACAGGCTAAATATAGGAGCTTTCCAGGAGTTTGTCTATCTAAACAATTCACACACACACTCACACATTCACACACACACACATACATATACACACACACACCTGCTAAATTAACAATAAGGAGATGTTGCACAGGTATTGTACGAAAATGCAAGAACTGATGAAAACCAACAGAAGTCTCGTTGGAAGACTTCTGTTAGGAAGTAAGCTATTGAATTACAGCACATTGTACCAGACACCAGAAAACTGTTGTACCAGAAACAGGAATTAAATAGCGTTTCAGCTAAAAGCTGTCTTCTGGGGCCAATGCTAGAAAGTTGCTTTTTGTGTTCTAGTGTTTTCTCTCCTTTTGTTTTTAAGATCCCTGATTGACCTTATGAAGTTTTTCACTTTTTATTTGGAAACATTGCTTTTATAGGCGATACAAGCTATGTTATGGAACAATGTGCCTCTCTTACTGTCCATCTGTCTATCAGATGGCCCTGCACTGGTGTTTCAGCCTATAACACTGTGGCTCTAGGCTTCTTGAACCCACCATGTGGCTTTGGTACTGATGCCACTCTGATGGAAGCTTCATATAGCTATCCCGGCTCTTCACGCTGAGACCAGCCACATTTGTGCAGGTACAGAGATAGGGATGCAGAAAGATACAAACAAGCCATGAGCTTTCTGTCTAAACCTGTCAAGGAAATCATACTCAGGTTAATTCTAGGCATCTGAAAAAGAAAATTTACAAAAGAAGCTATTATGGGTTGATTTGAGTTCCCCAGAAAAAGATGTTCAAGTCCTAATCCCCAGAACCTTTGAATATGACTTTATTTAGAAGTAGGAGCTTTGCAGATATAATCAGTTCAGTTTAACATGAGGTCATACTGAAGTGGGGTGGGTCCTAATCAAGCATGACTGATGTCCTTATAAAAAGAGAAGAGACACCGATGCAGAAGGAAGACAACGATGTAAAGATGAAGGCAGGTTATTAACCACTGGAAACCAAACCCATTTCCTTTGAGTCAATTCTGACTCATAGCACCCCTATAGGACAGAGCAGAATTACCCCATAGGGTTTCCAAGGCTGTAAATCTGTACAGAAGCAGACTGCCATATCTTTCCCCTGCAGAGCAGCTGGTGGGTTTGAACTGCTGACTTTTTGAGTAGCAGCCAACCACTTAACCATTGCACCATCAGGGTTCCATTAGCCATTGTTTTTGTTGTTGGGTGCCATCGAGTTGATTCCAAGTCATAGCAACCCCATGTACAATAGAACGAAACACTGCCCTGTCCTGTGCCATCCTCATAAACATTGCTATGTTTGAGCCCGTTGTTGCAGCCACTCTGTCAATCCATCTCATTGAGGGTCTTCCTCTTTTTTGCTGAGCCTCTACTTTACCAAGCATGATGTCCTCTGCCAGGGACCAGTCCCTCCTAATAACATGTTCAAAGCACGTGAGATGAAGTCTCGCCATTCTCACTTACAAGGAGCATTCTGGCTGCACTTCTTCCAAGACAGATTTGTTTGCTCTTCTGGAAGTCCAATGTATATTCAATATTCTTCCCTAACACCATATTCAAAGGCATCAATTCTTCTGTCTTCCTTATTCATTGTCCAGTTTTCACAGGTATATGAGGCGATTGAAAACACCATGGCTTGAGTCAGCCACATCTTAGTCCTCAGAGTGACATTTTTGCTTTTCAACACTTTAAAGAGGTCTTTTGCCGCAGATTTGCCCAGTGCAATATGGCTTTAGATTTCTTCACTACAGCTTCCATGGACATTGATTGCGGATCCAAGTAAAATGAAATCCTTGACAACTTCAATCTTTTCTCCGTTTATCATGATGTTGCTTATTGGTCCAGTTGTGAGGATTTTTGTTTTCTTTATGTTGAGGCGTAATCCATACTGAAGGCTGTGGTCTTTGATCTTCATCAGTAAGTGCTTCAAGTTCTCTTCATATTCAGCGAGCAAGATTGTGTCATAAACACAGGTTATTAATGAGTCTTCCTCCAATCCTGATGTTCCGCTCTTCTTCATATAGTCCAGTTTCTTGGATTATTTGCTCAGCATACAGATTGAATAAGTCTGATGAAAAAGCGCAACCCTGATGCACACCTTGCCTGATTTTATACCAAACAGTGTCCCCTTGCTCTGTTGGAACAACTGCCTCTTGGCCTATGGACAGGTTCCACATGAGCACATTTATAAGTGTTCTAGAATTCCCATTCTTTGCAATGTTATCCATAATTTTTTAGCCATTAGGGAGATGCAAATTAAAACTGCAATGAGACACCACTTCACTTCACTCCCACCAGGATGGTTAAGATTAAAAAAAAAAAAAAATGTTGGGAAGGTGTATATCCAAGAGACCTGAAAGCAGCAACGCTAGTAGACACGTACATCAATGTTCATTGCAGTACAATTTACAATAGCCAAAATGTGGAAATAACCCAAATGCCCATTACCAGTTGAATGGATAAACAAAATGTGATAAATACACACAATGGAATACTACTCAGCTATAAGAAGAAATGAAGTCCTGATATAGCCACCCATGGGTGAACCTTGAAAACATTATGCTGAGTGAAATAAATCAATCACAAAAAGACAAATATGATCTCATTAATATAAAACATTTAAAACAGCCAAATATATAGAGATCAGAGTTTGACAGTGGTTACCAGGGGTGGCGGGGAAGAGGAAAGAGGGGAATCTTTGTTCAGCTAGCATCTTAGTTATCTAGTGCTGCTATAATAGAAATACCACAAGCAGATGGCTTTACAAACAGAAATTTATTTTATCACCTTTTAGGAGGCTAGAAATCCAAACACAGGGTGCTAGCTCTAGGGGAAGGCTTTCTTTCTCTATCAGCTCTACAAGAAGGTCCTTGTCTCTTCTGAGCTTCTTCCCCAGGGCAATCTTTATGTGGCTTGGCATCTCTCTCCCTCCATCTCTGCTTGCTTCTATCTCCCTAATCAGCTTCGTTTATATCTCTTATAGCTCAAAAGAAATTGAGTCAAGATACACCCTATACTAACATAACAAAGACAGCCCATTCCCAAATGGAATTAATAACCACAGGCATAGAGATTAGGACTTACAATACATTTGGTGGGGGGGGACACAATTCAATCCTTAACAGTTAGCGTTGAGTTTCTGTTGATGGTGATGGAAAATATGGCAATAAATGCAGGTAATGTTTCCACAACATAATTGACATAATCGGGTTTCACTGAATTGTACAAGTGGAAAATGGCAAATGTTGTGTTACCTATATTTTTACAGTAATAAAAAAAAAATCACAAAAAAAAGGGAAGGCAGAGATTGGGGTGATGCTACCATGAGCCAAGGAATGCCTGGGGCTACTAGAAGCTGGAAGAGGCCAAGGAAGGACCTTCATCTAGAGCCTTCAGAAAGAGCATGACCAAACCACACCCTGAATTTTAACTTCTAGCCTCCAGAAGTGTGAAAGCATAGATTTCTGTTGATTTTGAGCCACCCAGTCTACGGTACTTCGGTATGGCAGTCCTAGGAAACTATTATAGTGACCCAGGCAAATCCAAAGTAACAAAGCCCAGACCTGGCCTCTTCTGAAGAACCTTCTTCTCCAATATCACTTCCCCTTCCTTGCCTGGCACCCACTACCTTGCCAACCAGGAGGAAGGCTATCTGATTACATCAAAGTACGTTAAGACATAAGTAAACAGCAATCCACTCATCCCTTCCCCTCCAAAAAATGATGGTCCAAAGATTATGCATGTTGAAAGAGGCCACGAGCTAAACTACGTGAATCATCTCTAAAAGGTGGTGCAAATTGTTAACTGAGAGATTGGTAGTTCAAACCCACCCAGAGGTGCCTCAAAAGAAAGGCCTAGGAATCTGCTTCCAAAAGATCAAGATCGTGAAAACTCAGTGGAGCACCGTTCTACTCTGACACACGTGGGGTTGCCGGGAGTCGGACTCCACTCGACGGCAGCCGGTAAGGCACCGCGCTGCTCCAGTACGATCTCGGACTCCACTCGACGGCAGCCGGTAAGGCAGGGCGCTGCTCCAGTACGATCTCGGACTCCACTCGGCGGCAGCCGGTAAGGCACCGCGCTGCTCCAGTACGATCTCGGACTCCACTCGACGACAGCCGGTAAGGCACCGCGCTGCTCCAGTACGATCTCGGACTCCACTCGGCGGCAGCCGGTAAGGCACCGCGCTGCTCCAGTACGATCTCGGACTCCACTCGACGACAGCCGGTAAGGCACCGCGCTGCTCCAGTACGATCTCGGACTCCACTCGGCGGCAGCCGGTAAGGCACCGCGCTGCTCCAGTACGATCTCGGACTCCACTCGGCGGCAGCCGGTAAGGCACCGCGCTGCTCCAGTACGATCTCGGACTCCACTCGGCGGCAGCCGGTAAGGCACCGCGCTGCTCCAGTACGATCTCGGACTCCACTCGACGACAGCCGGTAAGGCACCGCGCTGCTCCAGTACGATCTCGGACTCCACTCGGCGGCAGCCGGTAAGGCACCGCGCTGCTCCAGTACGATCTCGGACTCCACTCGACGACAGCCGGTAAGGCACCGCGCTGCTCCAGTACGATCTCGGACTCCACTCGGCGGCAGCCGGTAAGGCACCGCGCTGCTCCAGTACGATCTCGGACTCCACTCGGCGGCAGCCGGTAAGGCACGGCGCTGCTCCAGTACGATCTCGGACTCCACTCGGCGGCAGCCGGTAAGGCACCGCGCTGCTCCAGTACGATCTCGGACTCCACTCGACGACAGCCGGTAAGGCACCGCGCTGCTCCAGTACGATATCGGACTCCACTCGGCGGCAGCCGGTAAGGCACCGCGCTGCTCCAGTACGATCTCGGACTCCACTCGGCGACAGCCGGTAAGGCACCGCGCTGCTCCAGTACGATCTCGGACTCCACTCGGTGGCAGCCGGTAAGGCACCGCGCTGCTCCAGTACGATCTCGGACTCCACTCGACGACAGCCGCTAAGGCACCGCGCTGCTCCAGTACGATCTCGGATTCCACTCGACGGCAGCCGGTAAGGCAGGGCGCTGCTCCAGTACGATCTCGGACTCCACTCGACGGCAGCCGGTAAGGCAGGGCGCTGCTCCAGTACGATCTCGGACTCCACTCGACGACAGCCGCTAAGGCACCGCGCTGCTCCAGTACGATCTCGGATTCCACTCGACGGCAGCCGGTAAGGCAGGGCGCTGCTCCAGTACGATCTCGGACTCCACTCGACGGCAGCCGGTAAGGCACCGCGCTGCTCCAGTACGATCTCGGACTCCACTCGACGACAGCCGGTAAGGCACCGCGCTGCTCCAGTACGATCTCGGACTCCACTCGACGACAGCCGGTAAGGCAGGGCGCTGCTCCAGTACGATCTCGGACTCCACTCGACGGCAGCCGGTAAGGCAGGGTGCTGCTCCAGTACGATCTCGGACTCCACTCGACGACAGCCGCTAAGGCACCGCGCTGCTCCAGTACGATCTCGGATTCCACTCGGCGGCAGCCGGTAAGGCAGGGCGCTGCTCCAGTACGATCTCGGACTCCACTCGATGACAGCTGGTAAGGCAGGGCGCTGCTCCAGTACGATCTCGGACTCCACTCGATGACAGCCGGTAAGGCAGGGTGCTGCTCCAGTACGATCTCGGACTCCACTCGATGACAGCCGGTAAGGCAGGGCGCTGCTCCAGTACGATCTCGGACTCCACTCGACGACAGCCGGTAAGGCACGGCGCTGCTCCAGTACGATCTCGTGTTATCCCCAACGGTAACGGCAGCCGGTAAGGCACGGCGCTGCTCCAGTACGATCTCGGACTCCACTCGGCGACAGCCGGTAAGTCAGGGCGCTGCTCCAGTACGATCTCGGACTCCACTCGGTGGCAGCCGGTAAGGCACGGCACTGCTCCATTACGATCTCGGACTCCACTCGACGACAGCCGGTAAGGCACGGCGCTGCTCCAGTACGATCTCGTGTTATCCCCAATGGTAACGGCAGCCGGTAAGGCAGGGCGCTGCTCCAGTACGATCTCGGACTCCACTCGACGGCAGCCGGTAAGGCACGGCACTGCTCCATTACGATCTCGTGTTATCCCCAACGGTAACGGCAGCCGGTAAGGCAGGGCGCTGCTCCAGTACGATCTCGGACTCCACTCGGCGACAGCCGGTAAGGCACGGCGCTGCTCCAGTACGATCTCGTGTTATCCCCAACGGTAACGGCAGCCGGTAAGGCAGGGCGCTGCTCCAGTACGATCTCGGACTCCACTCGACGGCAGCCGGTAAGGCACGGCACTGCTCCATTACGATCTCAGACTCCACTCGACGACAGCCGGTAAGGCACCGCGCTGCTCCAGTACGATCTCGGATTCCACTCGACGGCAGCCGGTAAGGCAGGGCGCTGCTCCAGTACGATCTCGGACTCCACTCGATGACAGCCGGTAAGGCAGGGCGCTGCTCCAGTACGATCTCGGACTCCACTCGACGACAGCCGGTAAGGCACGGCGCTGCTCCAGTACGATCTCGGACTCCACTCGGCGACAGCCGGTAAGTCAGGGCGCTGCTCCAGTACGATCTCGGACTCCACTCGGTGGCAGCCGGTAAGGCACGGGCACTGCTCCATTACGATCTCGGACTCCACTCGGCGACAGCCGGTAAGGCACGGCGCTGCTCCAGTACGATCTCGTGTTATCCCCAACGGTAACGGCAGCCGGTAAGGCAGGGCGCTGCTCCAGTACGATCTCGGACTCCACTCGGCGGCAGCCGGTAAGGCACCGTGCTGCTCCAGTACGATCTCGGACTCCACTCGGCGACAGCCGGTAAGGCACCGCGCTGCTCCAGTACGATCTCGGACTCCACTCGGCGGCAGCCGGTAAGGCACGGCGCTGCTCCAGTACGATCTCGTGTTATCCCCAACGGTAACGGCAGCCGGTAAGGCACGGCGCTGCTCCAGTACGATCTCGGACTCCACTCGGCGACAGCCGGTAAGTCAGGGCGCTGCTCCAGTACGATCTCGGACTCCACTCGGTGGCAGCCGGTAAGGCACGGGCACTGCTCCATTACGATCTCGGACTCCACTCGGCGACAGCCGGTAAGGCACGGCGCTGCTCCAGTACGATCTCGTGTTATCCCCAACGGTAACGGCAGCCGGTAAGGCAGGGCGCTGCTCCAGTACGATCTCGGACTCCACTCGGCGGCAGCCGGTAAGGCACCGTGCTGCTCCAGTACGATCTCGGACTCCACTCGGCGACAGCCGGTAAGGCACCGCGCTGCTCCAGTACGATCTCGGACTCCACTCGGCGGCAGCCGGTAAGGCACGGCGCTGCTCCAGTACGATCTCGTGTTATCCCCAACGGTAACGGCAGCCGGTAAGGCACGGCGCTGCTCCAGTACGATCTCGGACTCCACTCGGCGACAGCCGGTAAGTCAGGGCGCTGCTCCAGTACGATCTCGGACTCCACTCGGTGGCAGCCGGTAAGGCACGGCACTGCTCCATTACGATCTCGGACTCCACTCGGCGACAGCCGGTAAGGCACGGCGCTGCTCCAGTACGATCTCGTGTTATCCCCAATGGTAACGGCAGCCGGTAAGACAGGGCGCTGCTCCAGTACGATCTCGGACTCCACTCGACGGCAGCCGGTAAGGCACGGCACTGCTCCATTACGATCTCGTGTTATCCCCAACGGTAACGGCAGCCGGTAAGGCAGGGCGCTGCTCCAGTACGATCTCGGACTCCACTCGGCGACAGCCGGTAAGGCACGGCGCTGCTCCAGTACGATCTCGTGTTATCCCCAACGGTAACGGCAGCCGGTAAGGCAGGGCGCTGCTCCAGTACGATCTCGGACTCCACTCGACGGCAGCCGGTAAGGCACGGCACTGCTCCATTACGATCTCAGACTCCACTCGACGACAGCCGGTAAGGCACCGCGCTGCTCCAGTACGATCTCGGATTCCACTCGACGGCAGCCGGTAAGGCAGGGCGCTGCTCCAGTACGATCTCGGACTCCACTCGACGGCAGCCGGTAAGGCACGGCACTGCTCCATTACGATCTCGTGTTATCCCCAACGGTAACGGCAGCCGGTAAGGCAGGGCGCTGCTCCAGTACGATCTCGGACTCCACTCGGCGACAGCCGGTAAGGCACGGCGCTGCTCCAGTACGATCTCGTGTTATCCCCAACGGTAACGGCAGCCGGTAAGGCAGGGCGCTGCTCCAGTACGATCTCGGACTCCACTCGACGGCAGCCGGTAAGGCACGGCACTGCTCCATTACGATCTCAGACTCCACTCGACGACAGCCGGTAAGGCACCGCGCTGCTCCAGTACGATCTCGGATTCCACTCGACGGCAGCCGGTAAGGCAGGGCGCTGCTCCAGTACGATCTCGGACTCCACTCGATGACAGCCGGTAAGGCAGGGCGCTGCTCCAGTACGATCTCGGACTCCACTCGACGACAGCCGGTAAGGCACGGCGCTGCTCCAGTACGATCTCGGACTCCACTCGGCGACAGCCGGTAAGTCAGGGCGCTGCTCCAGTACGATCTCGGACTCCACTCGGTGGCAGCCGGTAAGGCACGGGCACTGCTCCATTACGATCTCGGACTCCACTCGGCGACAGCCGGTAAGGCACGGCGCTGCTCCAGTACGATCTCGTGTTATCCCCAACGGTAACGGCAGCCGGTAAGGCAGGGCGCTGCTCCAGTACGATCTCGGACTCCACTCGGCGGCAGCCGGTAAGGCACCGTGCTGCTCCAGTACGATCTCGGACTCCACTCGGCGACAGCCGGTAAGGCACCGCGCTGCTCCAGTACGATCTCGGACTCCACTCGGCGGCAGCCGGTAAGGCACCGCGCTGCTCCAGTACGATCTCGGACTCCACTCGACGACAGCCGGTAAGGCACCGCGCTGCTCCAGTACGATCTCGGACTCCACTCGGCGGCAGCCGGTAAGGCACCGCGCTGCTCCAGTACGATCTCGGACTCCACTCGACGGCAGCCGGTAAGGCAGGGCGCTGCTCCAGTACGATCTCGGACTCCACTCGACGACAGCCGCTAAGGCACCGCGCTGCTCCAGTACGATCTCGGATTCCACTCGACGGCAGCCGGTAAGGCAGGGCGCTGCTCCAGTACGATCTCGGACTCCACTCGACGGCAGCCGGTAAGGCAGGGCGCTGCTCCAGTACGATCTCGGACTCCACTCGACGACAGCCGCTAAGGCACCGCGCTGCTCCAGTACGATCTCGGATTCCACTCGACGGCAGCCAGTAAGGCAGGGCGCTGCTCCAGTACGATCTCGGACTCCACTCGACGGCAGCCGGTAAGGCACCGCGCTGCTCCAGTACGATCTCGGACTCCACTCGACGACAGCCGGTAAGGCACCGCACTGCTCCAGTACGATCTCGGACTCCACTCGACGACAGCCGGTAAGGCAGGGCGCTGCTCCAGTACGATCTCGGACTCCACTCGACGGCAGCCGGTAAGGCAGGGTGCTGCTCCAGTACGATCTCGGACTCCACTCGACGACAGCCGCTAAGGCACTGCGCTGCTCCAGTACGATCTCGGATTCCACTCCACGGCAGCCGGTAAGGCAGGGCGCTGCTCCAGTACGATCTCGGACTCCACTCGACGGCAGCCGGTAAGGCACCGCGCTGCTCCAGTACGATCTCGGATTCCACTCGACGGCAGCCGGTAAGGCAGGGCGCTGCTCCAGTACGATCTCGGACTCCACTCGATGACAGCCGGTAAGGCAGGGCGCTGCTCCAGTACGATCTCGGATTCCACTCGGCGGCAGCCGGTAAGGCAGGGCGCTGCTCCAGTACGATCTCGGACTCCACTCGATGACAGCCGGTAAGGCAGGGCGCTGCTCCAGTACGATCTCGGACTCCACTCGATGACAGCCGGTAAGGCAGGGCGCTGCTCCAGTACGATCTCGGACTCCACTCGGCGACAGCCGGTAAGGCACGGCGCTGCTCCAGTACGATCTCGTGTTATCCCCAACGGTAACGGCAGCCGGTAAGGCAGGGCGCTGCTCCAGTACGATCTCGGACTCCACTCGACAGCAGCCGGTAAGGCACGGCACTGCTCCAGTACGATCTCGTGTTATCCCCAACGGTAACGGCAGCCGGTAAGGCAGGGCGCTGCTCCAGTACGATCTCGGACTCCACTCGGCGGCAGCTGGTAAGGCACGGCACTGCTCCATTACAATCTCGGATTCCACTCGATGGCAGCCGGTAAGGCAGGGCGCTGCTCCAGTACGATCTCGGACTCCACTCGACGGCAGCCGGTAAGGCACCGCGCTGCTCCATTACGATCTCGGACTCCACTCGGCAGCAGCCGGTAAGGCACGGCGCTGCTCCAGTACGATCTCGTGTTATCCCCAACGGTAATGGCAGCCGGTAAGGCAGGGCGCGGCTCCAGTACGATCTCGGACTCCACTCGGCGGCAGCCGGTAAGGCAGGGCGCTGCTCCAGTACGATCTCGTGTTATCGCCAACGGTAACGGCAGCTGGTAAGGCACGGCGCTGCTCCAGTACGATCTCGTGTTATCCCCAACGGTAACGGCAGCTGGTAAGGCAGGGCGCTGCTCCAGTACAATCTCGTGTTATCCCCAACGGTAAGGGCAGCTGGTAAGGCAGGGCGCTGCTCCAGTACAATCTCGTGTTATCCCCAACGGTAAGGGCAGCTGGTAAGGCAGGGCGCTGCTCCAGTACGATCTCGTGTTATCCCCAACGGTAACGGCAGCTAGTAAGGCAGGGCGCTGCTCCAGTACAATCTCGTGTTATCCCCAACGGTAAGGGCAGCTGGTAAGGCACGGCGCTGCTCCAGTACGATCTCGGACTCCACTCGGCGGCAGCCGGTAAGGCACGGCGCTGCTCCAGTACGATCTCGGACTCCACTCGACGACAGCCGGTAAGGCACGGCGCTGCTCCAGTACGATCTCGGACTCCACTCGGCGGCAGCCGGTAAGGCACGGCGCTGCTCCAGTACGATCTCGTGTTATCCCCAACGGTAACGGCAGCTGGTAAGGCAGGGCGCTGCTCCAGTACGATCTCGTGTTATCCCGAACGATAACATCTTCAAAGGGTCTATTTCCAAACAGGGTCACATTCACAAGTACAGGGGTCAGGACTTCAGCGTATGTTTTTGGCAGACAATTCCATCTATAACACAATACGTATTTTTTCTTTTTTATGAGAACTGTGCAAAATAGAATTTATCACAGCTCCTTTATTATAGGGCAAAAACCTACAGTTGTACTAAACGGTGAGTTCATCTGTATACGACGGCCCATGATTTTTGCATTCCCAACTCTCATTTAAAAAAAAAAAAAGTTAATCAGTCATGCCAGAAGAAACTCTCAATTGTTTTTCTAGTCTCACGATAGAAATGGATATTACAAAATCACCGCTATGTCAAGAAGCAATCGAAGAGTATACGGCCTGAAAAAGTAAGGGGAAAATATTATTAGGTACTCTAGAAAGTAAACTAAATGAAAACATTATGTTCTTTTCTGGGTTTTGTGATATTTGTGCTATTTATTCAGGTTTTTAGCTGCCACATGGAGAGATGGGAAAAACAAAAGGGATTAGGGAGTCCGACAGCCCTGGACTGAATCCCAGCCCATCCATTTACTAATTGTGTGGCTTTAAATGAGCCCTGCATTACCTCTTGGTACCTCAGTTTCTTCGTCTATAAAATGGAGAGACTAAGAGTGGCCTATATCATGGGAAGAAAACCCTGGTGGCGTAGTGGTTAAGTGCTGGGGCTGATAATCAAAAGGGTCAGCAGTTCAAACCTACCTGGTGCTCCTTGGAAACTCTATGGAGCAGTTCTGCTGTCTTCTAGGGTCGCTATGAGTCAGAATCGACGTGACAGCATTGGGTTTGGTTTTTGTTTTGGTATATCATAGGGATGTGGTGAAGATGAAATAAGATTATACACATGAAGTACTTAGAAGAGGGCCTGACGCAGAGTAAGTGCTCAATTAGTGTTAACAATTGAGCAGGCAAGTGTCTCAGCCTCTGTGAGCCTCTGTTCACACCCTTACAAAATAAGGAAAATGCTACCTATCTTACAGAGATGCAAAGGTTAGAGGTAACTAAAGTCACTAGCATTGAGCTAGTGCCCCGTAAGTTAGAACTGCTGTTCTAATGAGCCCCTCCTCCCGGCTTCCTCAGTGACGGCTCTGGAGCAGAGTTCTGGGGACTGGTGACCCCGGCCTCCTAAGCTGCCTTCCTGTTACCCATCACCCTCTGGGATTCCCAGTGACTGTAAAAGCAGCCTCATTATAGTCTTTGGCCATCATGCTTACCTTGTCTACATCATTTGGAATAAAAACAGCTACCTAGCCTTAGGGCAACAGGATTTCTGCCTTTTACATTTCGTTTCTTTTATGGTTTTTCTCTTTTCTCTCTCTCTCTCTGTCAAGTTTGCAGTTTTCATATACTCTGTATTGAAAAAAAAAAAAAGTGAGTTGTTAATTGGAATGCCTGGGATCTCCCCATGCCTAGAAATTAAATGATACACTTGGGTCTCAAGAAGAAATGGATATTGATTTCACTTTAACTGTCAGGGATGTTCTCTGACTTCTAACATGCCCTCTGTTCCCTTCCCCAGGAGTGAGAAAACAACATACTTTAGGTAATGCACCAGACTTAGCTAATAGAACGGCTGGAAGCCTTCATTTAAAAAGCAAAACCACTAAACTAACAATCTCCATTGAGGTCATTTCAATGTTGTACTTGGAGGGAACTATGAAAACTGAGTGTTTTCACTGAAAACTTCAACCTCCCGTGTCAGTTTAATCCGTTCATTGGTTCTTAGTCATTTACAACACATTAAGGGTCTGATGGGCACTTTTCTAACACCAAGTTCAGGCAAGAAAATTTCACTACCAAGTTTCTAGATTTAGAGGCTCAGTTGCTGAAAAGGCAAACTACCTAAAAAGGGAAAGAAGGGAGGAAGAGAGAGAGGGAGGGAGGGAGGAAAAAAGGAAGGAAACAGGAAGAAAGATCATCAGCTCTATGTCTCTCTGTCAGCATCCATCTATCTGCCTAAAAAGACTAACACTGCCAGCTCTAAACCATCTTTAGTACTCTTACTCAGGCAAAGTAAACATTCTTTTAATAGAGGCCAGTTCTGATGGAACACCAGCTTCCACAGAAGGAAAATCACCAATATTATCCCAGTTCCAAAGCATCGTCATAGCAAACACTTTGATCTCTAAATCCAAGGGAGAGAGATTCATTGTTCACCACCTAGCTCATTCTGGCACCTTGAAGGGCCAGGCCCACTACAAATACCACACATGAACAGACCTCCGATATCCTCTAGTTGCTTCCACGTTCTAGCTGAGAGCCTCGCCTTACCCCTCACTGTACTTCTCACCCTATGTCTTGTCTTCCTGATGCTGGCCTTTGATCTCAACTCACATCTTGATCCTGACACTCAATATTCCCAACAGCACTAATGTATTCAAGGAGGGCACTCAAAAGTCTGGCACGAAAATAGTATTAGAGTCAAACACCATTATTGTTCTAAATATACATACATACGGCACTGGGTATATGTACACACACATACATACATACATATATAAAACCAAAAAAAAAAAAAAACCAGAACTGTTGCCGTCGAGTTGATTCTGACTCATACCGACTCTGTAGGGCAGGGTGAAACTGTCCTATGGAGTTTTCAAGGAGCACCTGGGGGATTTGGCCTTTTGGTCAGCAGCTACACCACCAGTTTCCATATACATATATATAGTCCTAGGTGGCACAAGTGGTTTGCAATCAGCTGCTGACCTAAAGGTTGGCAGTTCAAACCCACCCAGTGACCCCACAGAAGAGAGTCCTGGAGAACTGCTTCCGTAACGATTACAGCCAAGAAAACCCCATGGAACAGTTCTATTTTGTGACACGTGGGGTCGCCAGGAGTCAGAGTCGACCTCACGATAACGGGTGGAGATAGTTGTTGTTGTTAGGTGCCACTGAGTTGGTGCCGACTCACAGCCAGCCTAGGTGAACAAAACGCTGCCCAGCCCTGCGCCCTCCTCACGGTCGTGCTGTGCTGAACCCCGTGTTGCAGCCACTGTGTCAGTCCGTCTCACTGGGGTCTTCCTCTTTCTCCCTGACCCTCTACTTTACCAAGCGTGACGTCCTCGTCCAGGGACTGCTGTTGTCAGCTGCCGTCCAGTCAGCCCCCAACTTGCGGCAACCTGACGTACGACGGAGCAAAACACTGTCTAGTCCTGCGTCACCCCTTGGTCACTGGCAGATCAGACCGTTTTGAACCACAGGGTTTTTATCGGCTGATTTTCAGAAGTAATTTGCCAGGCCTTTCTTCCTAGTCACTTTAGTCTGGACGCTCCCCTGACTGAAACCTGTTCAGCGTCACAGCACCCTGTGAGCTCCCACTGACAGACGGGCGCTGGCTGCACATGGGGCGCGTTGACTGGGAATTAAACCCAGGTCTCCCTTACACTGAACCACCACTGTGTGGGTGTGGGTGTGCGGGTGTGGGTGTGTGGGTGTGTGTCTGCGCGTGCATGTGTTAATGTGCTTGGCCGCTAACCTAAAGGTCAGAGGTTCAAGTCCATCCAGAGCTGCCTTGGAAGAAAAGCCTGGTGACCTGCTTCTGAAAAACCAGCCGTTGAAAACCCTAGGAAGAGCAGTTCTCCTCTGAATCATGTTGTTTGGGTAATTTATAAGTACATGTGGTGTACATTTTCTTTCTTTCTTTTTTTTTCTTATTTTCATTCTATTTCAGGGCAGAACCTCTGAAACACTACCAGTACTATGAAGGTGTGATGTAAACTCCTGAACAGGCTTAAAATCTGTTCCCATCTAGGCTCTCCCAGAATTCTAGGGCATCAATGCTCAAAAGCACCTCATAAAGCAGGCATTCTGATTTCAACAGCAACCTCAAGAATAACCCCAAACTGCCCTAAAATCCTAGAATATAGTCTACGAACTCAACTAGTCATGGACAGAAGCCCATTTACTGAGGATTCCCTGAAGGGTACTAACTACTAGGGAAAACAACTGATGTCTTTCCTTAATGAACATCACGGGTTGACCCTGTGCTACTAAGGACAGCGTTTATACAGGGCTGGCTTTAGGAACAAACAGACTTGAGTTAGACTCTGCTCTGCTACTCCCCAGGCATTTGACTTTGGGTTAGATACCCTCTCTTAGCCTCCATTTCCTCACCTATAAAATGGGGACATTGCATCTACTTCATCAGGTTGTTGTGAAAATTAACGAGATTAGTTTTGCAAAGTGTTTGGTGCAGTGCTCATTCAATAATACTAATCAATATTAAAGGCTATTGACAAGACCTGGGCTTTGAGCTATTTTTACGGTAAAGTATAACCCAAGCAGTTAGCATCCCCCTTTCAAAGTCCATCTTTCTTTGGGAGGCATTGACTAAGAGGATGCTTGGTTACCTCCCTCCCGAGTTGTCTCCTGGAAAATGCTCCCTGTTCCGGGACAGATCACCACTCACTTCAGGCTGGTCACTGCCTGGGACTCCTGGACCCAGACCCTTCAAATAGGATGCCACTGCTTCGGTAAGAGAGCCAGCAGAAGTGGACAGGAATCATTTCCCATTAATCGACTGTCTTTTTATTCTCTGCATCACCCAACATAAGGGTATCAGATTTTCCTGAAAGGAGGGAAGAATGGAAAAATGAAAGAATTTCAACATAACATGAAGCTGTACTTTAAAGACGACGTGTCCCATGGTCTAGAGGAGAAGGACCTGGATAGATAACCCCTCCTTAAGGGGGGCATATCCCACCTTCTAACTCTGCTCTGTGTCCTCAGATCTGCCTTCTCTCAAAATGATTCTTGTACTTCAACGTCTGCAGCAGTGGTGTGGTGATGCTTTGTGTCCATCAAGTTTGGTTCATTTTCCCCTTCCTGGGCACCAGGAAAGGAGCCCCAGTGCTGCAGTGGTTAAAGCATTCAGTTGTTAGTTGAAACATTGGCAGTTCGAAACCACCAGCCGCTCCGCGGGGGAAAGTTGTGGCAGTCTGCTTCCATAAAGATTACAGCCTTGGAAACTGTATGGGGCAGTTCTACCCTGTCCTATAGACTCATTATGAGTCAGAACTGACTCAACAGCAATGTGTTTGGGGTTTTTTTTTTTGGAAGGGGGGTACACAGGAAGGCTCCATTTCCCTGTCCCCCTTGCAGCTATGTTAGGACCATGTGACTGAGTTCTGGACAATGGAATATAACAGGGAGTGATGTTCGTCACTTCCAGGCCTGGTCATAGACTCCTTGCACGAGAGTATCCACCCCTCACTTCTCCTGTTTGGGGGCCATGTGTTCCAGGTGGCATCACAGCAAGATGGGGGTGGGGAAGACTGTTCAACCTGCTTCAGATAGTATTTGTGTTGTGAGCAAGGAATAAACTCTGACTATGTCAGGCCACTGAGATTTCAGAGTTTGTTTGTTACCACAGCATGGCGTTAATTACCCACAGATAACACCACCTCAGACTAAGGCTCCTCATCTAGCTTTCAAGGAACCCTACCCTCAGCTGTTAGTCCTACTCCAAAATCCATCTCCCTCCTTCCAGCGACACATTTTACCAAGTCTAGATTATCAATCACAAATAATGTCCCAAAGTAAGAAGTGAGATGTTAGCAGAACAAGTCGTCACTAGCTTTGGAACTTTAAGCTCCACAGAAAAGTCGAGCAACACAGAGAAAAATATTGGCGTTCTACATCTAAATTCCTTAAATTTTTCCTCACTGGCGTGGATTGCAGTCACAGATAATTCTCCCAATAGTTCAGCAGGTAAATCACACACACAGACACACACACACACACACACAACCAAGAACTAATGGTCTCAGACCGTTAGGCACAAACACAAATGTCTAGAAAGGTCATACGGGTAACACCAATGAGTGAAGCCAACTGTACAAAACTTTGGTGAACGGGATAGTGTGTGCCTTGTCTAAAGGAAGCAGCTTCTACCCAGTCCCCCACAGTGGGCCAGTGTTACCAGATATTTCACTTGCTTAACAGAAGATAGAAGTCTGGACGAATACGTAAAATCTCTAAATTTTTAAAATTTAACCATTAATTCTAATTAAAAAAAAAAAACACTTTGCAAGCCAAACAAAATTGAGCTACATGCTGTATCTGCCCGTGCTATATCAGACCACCATTTCGCACCCTCTCTTCCAGGAAACTCTGGTGGCTTAGCGGTTAAGAGCTATGACTGCTAACCAAAACGTTGGTAGTTCAAATCTACCAGGTGCTCCTATCTTGTAAACTTCCTCTGCCCTGTGATGCAGGCCAGAGATAAGCAATACAACCAGGGTGCCACTCATCATCCTGATGACAACCTGGGGCTTTAGACTTCCCTGACAATGTCTGTGGTCTCTTCACTCCCAGCTGACCCAGAAGTCTCAAAACAATCCGCTGAGCTCTGAAACTGGCAGCGCCCGACCTATGGGCACACCTTGCATCCTGTTTTTCTTTCTGTATTCAAATCCTAAGAAAGACGCCCTCCTGGAGACAACTGCGACTCGTGTTCTACCCTGTCCTATAGGGTCACTGTGAGTCAGAATTGACTCAGCTGCAACAGGTTTGTTTTTTTCTTTTTTTTCTTCCAACCCTGTGAGATTTATTTAAGCTCACCCCTACAACCTACAAGGCTGCCTCTCTTCTGCAAAGTTAACATTCTACAGTCATGCAGAGCAATTCCTCTCTTCCATCACCAACTCTCCCCCGTTTCCAAATTCAAATTGCACTCCTATGTTCTGCTGCAAATAAGAATCCAACCCATTGGTTAAGTCTTATATATCTTGATGGTGGTTCCCTTAGCTACACCATGACCTGCCTCAAGCTTCTAAGCTACCATATGCAAAAAAAAAAAAAAACCATGTGCAAGGACTCCATTAAATTCTTAGTCAGAGATTGTCCTTGCTCCACTCTCAGGGGAAAGGGAGAGGCGCGCCCTTAGTGGTGACTGACCCACCTCACTCTCGTCCAAATACTCCTGAGAGCTACAGCCTACACGTATGAAATGACAGCCAGGAATTCAAACTATTTTTTGTGCCTGTACTACAATTTTTCTGAGAATAAGACTAGCTAGCTTTTAGAAGGATTAAATAGAATTTGATAATCGCCCTACTTTATGTGGCAAGAGCTTTATGGATATCAAATATTTCTTACCACAGAAAAGCATTTGCAAGCAAATGGGTCAGAAGATTTCTCCCTGATTAGGTCTTGCAGAAAAGAGCAGTTTGAAACCAGAGAATATGGGTGTTGCTGGGGGGGTGGCGGGGAGGGGGCTGCTTTAAGAGGACAAGGAAGCCAATACCTGAAAGAGCTCAGCAATAGAAATGGAATGACTCTCTCCTACCACCCATGTGAGCTCCAAACATAAAATAGGCTGCATTTCAAGCAGAAGGCTCTTCTCAAAGCACAAATATTGGGAAAATAGACCAAGACATCAGCACGTTCTAAACACAGCTGTGTTTGTCCACACCTACTCCCTGCCAGGCTGGGTTTGCTTTAACCTGGCAACCCCAGGGTGAAAGGTGCTGGCATCCAATTATTCAATCTCGGAGCCTTCTCATCTCTCAGCATTATTATTATTAATGCCGGAGGTGATAAATTGACCTCTTATTAAATGTTGCAGCCAACAGAGTGGTTTTAATAATCTTTGACGTTTCCAATGAAATATTTTTAGAGGGTCGTAATTTGTACTCATTCCAGGAAAGAAAATGTCAAGCCACCTGTTCTGAAAGTCGTGGGCTGCCCCCACAAGGATGGCTGTGACTGCTGCTCCAGCCCCAACATAATACGCAAGAGTCACAGCCATCTCCAGGAGGACATCCTTCTTAGGATTTGAAAACAGGATGCAAGATGTGCCGATAGGTTGAGCTCTGCCAGTTACAGAGTTCAGCAGACTACTTTGAGAGTTCTGGGTCAGCTGAGAGTGAAGAGACCACAGACGTTGTCAGAGAAGTCTAATGCCCTGGGTTGTCATCAGGATAACGAACGGCGCCCTGACTGTTTTGCTAATCTCCGGGCCTCATCACGGGGCCAAGGAAGTTTACAAGATAGTGCCTGTGGTGCAGTGTCAGCATGTCCCCAGTTAGGGCCTGAGGGTAAAACCAGCTGAGCATCAGCATCCAATACGTAACAACAAAAGCCATTGTCTTCCTTCTGGCTGGGCTGCCAAGTGCAGCGGCCGGGGTTGCCTGGTGTTCGCAGTTTCCATAGCGACGCTGTTTTGTTCTAGCCGGCCAAGTGCACAGAGAGGACCAGACCAACATTGCAGGCAATGACACGAACAACCCAAGCACTAAGCCTGAGATCCCGTGGCAGGCTCTGCCCTTTGTGAGTCAAGAGATGCCTGGAAACAAGCAGCTTCTCAAGCCCAGGGCCTGATGAAGAGTGGCCATCCATGCCAGACTAGCGTGAGGGCCTCTCCACTCCCTAAGCGCCGTAAGAACAGGTGGGGATCCCAGAATGTTCTTAAAATGCTGACAGCCGGTGTGTGGGCTGTGAGGGATGGGGGCGAGACACTGCTGTCCTCTTACACTCAGAGTTCTTGGAAGTCCTTGGTTCTCTCCCACATCAGTGTCACCTGGTCCCCGGGGGAGGGCTGCAGAGGGAGAATAAATTGTTCGTACCTGTTATTGCAGGACATACAGCTGCTATTTGCTACTAATTAAGAAGACAGACCAGCTGGCCCAAACCTCATACGTCACTCATGTAGAATATTTGTTGTTGTTGTTAGCTGCTATCCAACCCACCAGACTTGCGACCACCCCACGCACAATGGAATCAGGCTATTGTGACTCATAGGGTTTCCACTGGCCAATTTTCAGAAGCAGGCGGCCAGGCCATTCTTCCCAGTCTTAGTCTGGAAGCTCCACTGAAACCTGTTTGGCATTACAGCAGCACACAAGCCTCCGCTGACAGACAGGCAGTGGCTGTGCTTGAGGTACACTGGCTGGAATTGAACCCGGGTCTCCTACACAGAAGGTGAGAATTCTACCACTTAACCACCGCTGCCTCATCATGTGGAATACAATCGGCTCTTATTCACTTTGGAAACCCTGGTGGCGCAGTGGTTAAGTGCTACGACTGCTAACCAAAGGGTTGGCAGTTCGAATCCACCAGGCACTCCTTGGAAACTCTATGGGGCAGTTCTACTGTGTCCTGTAGGGTCGCTATAAGTCGGAATCGACTCGATGGCACCGGGTTTTTTTTTGGTAATTCACTTTAATTTCAGTTTTCATTTATTGGATAGAGACCAAACTAGCAATCTCAGAGAAGGAAGCAGAGCTCTCTCTGGCCCTGAGGAAGGTCAGCAGTTTCTTGGTATTACAGTATCAAAGACCTCAGCAGTGTTTCTAATGTTAAATAAATGAAGTCCTCGTTTAAAGACTCTTAATCATTTGTATGCCTTCCCCTCATTGACATCATCATATCTCAAACTGACACATGGGAAAAGTAAAGGTGCCACTAAGTTTGATGTTTACAAAAGTTCCTAAATATCAGATTATGGATTAGAGGTTATAAACTCTGAATCCTAGTCTCAAACTCAACCCCTTGTTCCCTACCATATACACACACCCATTGAAGTTGAGTCAACTCTGAAATGTGGTGATCCCATGTATGTCAAAGTAGAACTGTGCTCCCTAGGATTTTCATAGCTGATTTTTCAGAAGCAGACTGCCAGGCTGTCTTCCGCAATGCCATTGGCTGGATTCCAACTACCCAATTTTCGGTTAGTAGCCAAGCAAAAAGTTTGTACTACTCAGGGACCTTACCATACACATACAAACACAAAAACAAAACAAAACCTACTGCTGTCAAGTCGATTCTGACTCATAGTGACCCTATAGGACAGAGTAGAACTGTCCCAAAGGGTTGCTGAGGAGTGGCTGATGGGTTTGAGTTGCCAACCTTTTGGTTAGCAGGCAACCTCTTAACCACTGCGCCACCAGTTCTCCATACATATACACTGAGGATTAAATACAAAAAAATAACTGCCTGCATCCTCCCTGTTCTAGGACATGGCTACTACAATGTTACTTCTCTTGTCTGTATATCAAGCCAAAAACAGCCCATGTAACCTAAAATCCTTTCCAATCTGGGCATTTGTATTTCAGGTTGTTGTTGATATTATTGGGTGCCATCAAGTTGACTTTTGACTCATAGTGACCCCATGTGATGGAGTAGAACTGTCCCACAGAATTTTCATGGCTGTAATCTTTATGAAAGCAGTTCCCTGGGTGGTTTCGAACCAACAGCCTTTCAATTAGCATCCGAGAGCTTAACTGTTGCATTTTCATTTAGATGACCCAGAAAATATTATGGTCTCAGCTAAATCCAAAATATATAACTTAAAAAGGATAGGAGGAGGGCGGGGCCAAGATGGCAGACTAGGTGGACGCTACCGCGGATCCCTCTTGCAACAAAGACTCGGAAAAACAAGTGAACCGATCACATACATAACAATCTAGGAACCCTGAATAACAAACACAGATTTAGAGACAGAGAACGAACAAATACGGGGAGGCAGCGATCGTTTTCAGAGCCTGGAGCCAGCGTACCAGTCAGGTGACCTTCGGCGCCCGATTTGGGGCAGAGCCCAGAGGGGCAGACGGCACAAACAAGGGGCCTAGCCCTGGCCCCCGAACTCATTCTGGGAGGGGGCCCAGCCAGTTCGCGCGGGCGGCGTGGCGGCGCAGCTGGTGGGAGAAGTCCCCAGGAGGCAGTGACTGGTCTTGGAGTGGGGAGAGCAGCGTCCCAGCCAGGGAGCCGTCCTGCCGGGATTTCGGTGGGGCGCGGGCGCGGGGAGCTGCTCCACCCCCCTGAACTAACCCCGGGAGGGGGCCCAGCCCGTTCGCGCGGGCGGCGTGGCGACGCAGCCGGTGGGAGAAGTCCCGGGGAGACAGTGATGGATCTTGGAGCGGGGAGAGTGGCGTCCCAGCCGGGACACGCGGTCGCGGCGCAGGCGCGGGGAGCTGCTCCGCTCGCCTGAGCTGACCCCGGGGGGGAGCCCAGCCAGTTCGCGGAGGCAGCGCGGCGAAGCGGCAGGGGGGACGGGGAGTCCCTGGGAGGCAGCGACTGATTTTGGAGTCGGGAGTGCACCGTCCCAGGCTGGCAGCGGAGGATCTGACCATGACTCCAGCGGGCCAGAACCCCCGGGGGCAATCTCCACAAAGACAGCACACATAGGCGACGCGCCCCGTGGAAATCTCAGATATAATAGTCATTCCAAGCAAGACAAGCAACTCTGGCTATATTCTGAGGTGCTACTCTCCTATCTCTCTGATCCCTCCCCCACCCTCCCCAGGCGGCTTCATTAACATCCGAATAGCCTGAGCCAGAGGGAGAACTCTGATAGGGATCTGACTGCATTTTTTTTTTTAGCGGATTTTCTGGAAAAACTAGTTTCCCAGTGATGGCTCGGAGACAGCAGTCCATATCAAACCACATAAAGAAGCAGACCATGACAGCTTCTCCAACCCCCCAAACAAAAGAATCAAAATCTTTCCCAAATGAAGATACAATCCTGGAATTATCAGATACAGAATATAAAAAAACCAATTTACAGAATGCTTCAAGACATCACAAACGAAATAAGGCAAACTGCAGAAAAAGCCAAGGAACACACTGATAAAACAGTTGAAGAACTCAAAAAGATTATTCAAGAACATAGTGGAAAAATTAATAAGTTGCAAGAATCCGTAGAGAGACCGCATGTAGAAATCCAAAAGATTAACAATTAAATTACAGAATTAGACAACGCACTAGGAAGTCAGAGGAGCAGACTCGAGCAATTAGAATGCAGACTGGGACATCTGGAGGACCAGGGAATCAACACCAACATAGCTGAAAAAAAATCAGATAAAAGAATTTCAATAAATGAAGAAACCCTAAGAATCATGTGGGACTCTATCAAGAAGGATAACTTGCGGGTGATTGGAGTCCCAGAACAGGGAGGGGGGACAGAAAACACAGAGAAAATAGCTGAAGAACTCCTGACACAAAACTTCCCTGACATCATGAAAGACGAAAGGATATCTATCCAAGATGCTCATTGAACCCCATTTAAGATTGATACAAAAAGAAAAACACCAAGACATATTATCATCAAACTCGCCAAAACCAAAGATAAACGAAAATTTTAAAAGCAGCCAGGGAGAAAAGAAAGGTTTCCTTCAAGGGAGAATCAATAAGAATAAGTTCAGACTACTCAGCAGAAACCATGCAGGCAAGAAGGGAATGGGACGACATATACAGAGCACTGAAGGAGAAAAACTGCCAGCCAAGGATCATATATCCAGCAAAACTCTCTCTGAAATATGAAGGCGAAATTAAGATATTTACAGATAAACACAAGTTTAGAGAATTTGCAAAAACCAAACCAAAGCTACAAGAAATACTAAAGGATATTGTTTGGTCATAAAACCAATAATATCAGATACCAGCACAATACAAGGTCACAAAACAGAATGTCCTGATATCAACTCAAATAGGGAAATCACAAAAACAAACAAAGTAAGATTAATTAAAAAATAATAATAATAATAATACACATAACAGGGAATCATGGAAGTCAATAGGTAAAAGATCACAATAATCAAAAAGAGGGACTAAATACAGGAGGCATTGAACTGCCAGATGGAGAGTGATACAAGGCGATATAGAACAATACAAGTTAGGTTTTTACTTAGAAAACTAGGGGTAAATAATAAGGTAACCACAAAAAGGTATAACAACTCCATAACTCAAGATAAAAGCCAAGAAAAACGTAATGACTCAACTAACATAAAGTCAAACACTATGAAAATGAGGACCTCACAATTTACTAAGAAAAACGTCTCAGCACAAAAAAGTATGTGGAAAAATGAAATTGCCAACAACACACATGAAAAGGCATCAAAATGACAACACTAAAAACTTATTTATCTATAATTACGCTGAATGTAAATGGACTAAATGCACCAATAAAAAGACAGAGAGTCACGGACTGGATAAAGAAACACGATCCATCTATATGCTGCCTACAAGAGACACACCTTAGACTTAGAGACACAAACAAACTAAAACTCAAAGGATGGAAAAAAATATATCAAGCAAACAATAAGCAAAAAAGAAGAGTAGTAGTAATATTAATTTCTGACAAAATAGACTTTAGACTTAAATCCACCACAAAGGATAAAGAAGGACACTATATAATGATAAAAGGGACAATTGATCAGGAAGACATAGCCATATTAAATATTTATGCACCCAATGACAGGGCTGCAAGATACATAAATCAAATTTTAACAGAACTGAAAAGTGAGATAGACACCTCCACAATTATAGTAGGAGACGTCAACACACCACTTTCGGAGAAGGACTGGACATCCAGTAAGAAGCTCAATAGAGACACGGAAGACCTACTTAAAACAATCAACCAACTTGACCTCATTGACTTATACAGAACTCTCCACCCAACTGCCGCAAAGTATACTTTTTTTCCTAGCGCACATGGAACATTCTCTAGAATAGACCACATATTAGGTCATAAAACAAACCTTTGCAGAGTCCAAAACATCGAAATATTACAAAGCATCTTCTCAGACCACAAGGCAATAAAACTAGAAATCAATAACAGAAAAACTAGGGAAAAGAAATCAAATACTTGGAAAATGAACAATACCCTCCTGAAAAAAGACTGGGTTATAGAAGACATCAAGGAGGGAATAAGGAAATTCATAGAATGCAACAAGAATGAAAATACTTCCTATCAAAACCTCTGGGACAAAGCAAAAGCAGTGCTCAGAGGCCAATTTTTATCGATAAATGCACACATACAAAAAGAAGAAAGAGCCAAAAGCAGAGAACTGTCCCTACAACTTGAACAAATAGAAAGTGAGCAACAAAAGAACCCATCAGGCACCAGAAGAAAACAAATAATAAAAATTAGAGCTGAACTAAATGAATTAGAGAACAGAAAAACAATTGAAAGAATTAACAAAGCCAAAAGCTGGTTCTTTGAAAAAATTAACAAAATTGATAAACCATTGGCTAGACTGACTAAAGAAATACAGGAAAGGAAACAAATAACCCGAATAAGAAACGAGAAGGACCACATCACAACAGAACCAAATGAAATTAAAAGAATCATTTCAGATTACTATGAAAAATTGTACTCTAACAAATTTGCAAACCTAGAAGAAATGGATGAATTCTTGGAAAAACACTACCTACCTAAACTAACACATTCAGAAGTAGAACAACTAAATAGACCCATAACAAAAAAAGAGATTGAAACGGTAATCAAAAAACTTCCAACAAAAAAAAGCCCTGGCCCAGACAGCTTCACTGCAGAGTTCTACCAAACTTTCAGAGAAGAGTTAACACCACTACTACTGAAGGTATTTCAAAGCATAGAAAATGATGGAATACTACCCAACTCATTCTATGAAGCCACAATCTCCCTGATACCAAAACCAGGTAAAGACATTACAAAAAAAGAAAATTATAGACCTATATCCCTCATGAACATAGATGCAAAAATCCTCAACAAAATTCTAGCCAATAGAATCCAACAACACATCAAAAAAATAATTCACCATGATCAAGTGGGATTTATACCAGGTATGCAAGGCTAGTTTAATATCAGAAAAACCATTAATGTAATCCATCACATAAATAAAACAAAAGATAAAAACCACATGATCTTATCAACTGATGCAGAAAAGGCATTTGACAAAGTCCAACACCCATTTATGATAAAAAAACTCTTACCAAAATAGGAATTGAAGGAAAATTCCTCAACATAATAAAGGCCATCTATGCAAAGCCAACAGCCAATATCACTCTAAATGGAGAGAATCTGAAAGCATTTCCCTTGAAAACGGGAACCAGACAAGGATGCCCTTTATCACCGCTCTTATTCAACATCGTACTCGAAGTCCTAGCCAGGGCAATTAGGCTAGACAAAGAAATAAAGGGTATCCGGATTGGCAAGGAGGAAGTAAAGTTATCACTATTTGCAGATGACATGATCTTATACACAGAGAACCCTAAGGAATCCTCCAGAAAACTACTGAAACTAATAGAAGAGTTTGGCAGAGTCTCAGGTTGTAAAATAAACATACAAAAATCACTTGGATTCCTCTACATCAACAAAAAGAACACCGAAGAGGAAATAACCAAATCAATACCATTCACAGTAGCCCCCAAGAAGATAAGATACTTAGGAATAAATCTTACCTAGGATGTAAAAGACCTATACAAAGAAAACTACAAAGCTCTACTACAAGAAATTCAAAAGGACATACTTAAGTGGAAAAACATACCCTGCTCATGGATAGGAAGACTTAACATAGTAAAAATGTCTATTCTACCAAAAGCCATCTATACATATAACGCACTTCCAATCCAAATTCCAATGTCATATTTTAAGGGGATAGAGAAACAAATCACCAATTTCATATGGAAGGGAAAGAAGCCCCAGATAAGCAAAGCATTACTGAAAAAGAAGAAGAAAGTGGGAGGCCTCGCTCTACCTGATTTCAGAAGCTATTATACAGCCACAGTAGTCAAAACAGCCTGGTACTGGTACAACAACAGGCACATAGACCAATGGAACAGAATTGAGAACCCAGATATAAATCCATCCACGTATGAGCAGCTGATATTTGACAAAGGCCCAGTGTCAGTTAATTGGGGAAAAGATAGTCTTTTTAACAAATGGTGCTGGCATAACTGGATGTTCATTTGCAAAAGAATGAAACAGGACCCATACCTCACACCATGCACAAAAACTAACTCCAAGTGGATCAAAGACCTAAACATAAAGACTAAAACGATAAAGATCATGGAAGAAAAAATAGGGACAACATTAGGAGCCCTAATACAAGGCATAAACAGAATACAAAACATTACCAAAAACGATGAAGAGAAACCCGATAACTGGGAGCTCCTAAAAATCAAACATCTATGCTCATCTAAAGACTTCACCAAAAGAGTAAAAAGACCACCTACAGACTGGGAAAGAATTTTCAGCTATGACATCTCAGACCAGCATCTGATCTCTAAAATCTACATGATTCTGTCAAAACTCAACCACAAAAAGACAAACAACCCAATCAAGAAGTCGGCAAAGGATATGAACACACATCTCACTAAAGAAGATATTCAGGCAGCTAACAGATACATGAGAAAATGCTCTCGATCATTAGCCATTAGAGAAATGCAAATTAAAACTACGATGAGATTCCATCTCACACCAACAAGGCTGGCATTAATCCAAAAAACACAAAATAATAAATGTTGGAGAGGCTGCGGAGAGATTGGAACTCTTATACACTGCTGGTGGGAATGTAAAATGGTACAACCACTTTGGAAATCTATATGGCGTTATCTTAAACAGTTAGAAATAGAACTACCATACAACCCAGAAATCCCACTCCTCGGAATATACCCTAGAGATACAAGAGCCTTCACACAAACAGATATATGCACACCCATGTTTATTGCAGCTCTGTTTACAATAGCAAAAAGCTGGAAGCAACCAAGGTGTCCATCAACGGATGAATGGGTAAATAAATTGTGGTATATTCACACAATGGAATACTACGCATCGATAAAGAACAGTGAGGAATCTGTGAAACATTTCATAACATGGAGGAACCTGGAAGGCATTATGCTGAGCGAAATTAGTCAGAGGCAAAAGGACAAATATTGTATAAGACCACTATTATAAGATCTTGAGAAATAGTAAAAACTGAGAAGAACACATACTTTTGTGGTTACGAAGGGGGGAGGGAGGGAGGGAGGGAGGGAGAGGGTTTTTTATTGATTAATCAGTAGATAAGAAGTGCTTTGGGTGAAAGGAAAGACAACATTCAATACATGGAAGGTCAACTCAATTGGACTGGACCAAAAGCAAAGAAGTTTCCGGGATAAAATGAATGCTTCAAAGGTCAGCGGACCAAGGGCGGGGGTCTGGGGAACATGGTTTGAGGGGACTTCTAAGTCAATTGGCAAAATAATTCTATTATGAAAACATTCTGCATCCCACTTTGAAATGTGGCGTCTGGGGTCTTAAATGCTAACAAGCGGCCATCTGAGATGCATCAATTGGTCTCAACCCACCTGGAGCAAAGGAAAATGAAAAACACCAAGGTCACACGACAACTAGGAGCCCAAGAGACAGAAAAGGCCACATGAACCAGAGACCTACACCATCCTGCGACCAGAAGAACTAGTTGGTGCCCGGCCACAATCGATGACTGCCCTGACAGGGAGCACAGCAGAGAACCCCTGAGGGAGCAGGAGATCAGTGGGATGCAGACCCCAAATTCTCATAAAATGACCATAGTTAATGGTCTAACTGAGACTAGAGGAATCCTGGCAACCATGCTCCCCAGACCTTCTGTCGGCACAGGACAGGAACCATCCCCGAAGAAGACTCATCAGACATGAAAGGGACTGGTCAGCGGGGGGGAGATGCTGATGAAGAGTGAGCTAATTATATCAGGTGGACACTTGAGAGTATGTTGGCAGCTCTTGTCTGGAGGGGGGATAGGAGGATAGAGAGAGAGGGAAGCTGGCAAAATTGTCACGAAAGGAGAGACTGAAAGGGCTGACTCAATAGGGGAAGAGCAGGTGGGAGTACGGAGTAAGATGTATGTAAACTTATATGTGACAGACTGATTGGATTTGTAAACATTCACTTGAAGCTTAATAAAAGTTAATTAAAAAAAAAAAAAGGATAGGATGATAGATACGGAATAGAAGGCGTTGAGGGAAATCCATGTACGTAAACCTGCACAGTAAACAAAGAACAAATATACTAAGAATTTTTTTCCCTATAATTGAAAGCCATTTTTCATTTGTCTTTGTCCAGGACCAGGGCCAGGTGCTGGGCACAAAGTAAAAACCAAAAAACCAAAACCCATTGCCATTGAGTGGATTCCGACTCATAGTGACCCTATACAACAGAGTAAAACTGCCCCATACAGTTTCCAAGGAGCACCTGGTGGATTCGAACTGCCGACCTTTTGGTTAGCAGCCATAGCTCTTAACTACTACCCTACCAGGGTTTCCTGGCATGCACTAGGTGCTCATAATTATTTGTTGAGCTAAGGATATTTCCCAGGGTTCAGCATCAGGGTGATAAGAGTAGCTACAAGCCCCTGAGATTCACGCTGCTCATGTTCTGACCTGCTCCACCCAGTCCTTGAGAGAAGCCCAGCCTCAGGAGAATCCCTGCTTCACGGGTCACTGTCTCGTTGCTCCCAACTGATCCTGGAAACCAAGGTAGATTGTGCTTTGTGGAGGAAACATGGCAACAACTTCTGCCCTTATTCCAGGGCTGGGTTAGGATTTATTTTTCCTAATGATGGATTAGAGACGGGAATATTCCTCTCCCTGCATTCTCTCAAGAAACAACAAGGCATTCAATACAGGGGAGGCCAGCACAACTGGACTAAACCAAAAGCAAAGAAGTTTCCTGAATAAACTGAATGCTTCGAAGGTCAGCAAAGCAGGGGCAGGGGTTTTGGGACCATGGTTTCAGGGGACATCTAAGTCAATTGGCATAATAAAATCTATTAAGAAAACATTCTGCATCCCACTATAAAGAGTTGTGTCAGGCATCTTAAATGCTAGCAAGCGGCCATCTAAGATGCATCAATGAGTCTCAACCCACCTGGATCAAAGAAGAATGAAGAACGCCAAGGTCACAAGGTAATTATGAGCCCAAGAGACAGAAAGGGCTACATGAACTAGAGACTACATCATCCTGAGACCGGAAGAACTAGATGGTGCCTGGCCACAACTGATGACTGCCCTGACAGGGAACGCAACAGAGAACCCCTGAGGGAGCAGGAGAGCAGTGAGATGCAGACCCCAAATTCTCATAAAAAGACCAGACTTAATGGTCTGACTAAGACTAGAAGAATCCCGGCAGTCATGGTCCCCAAACCTTCTATTGGCCCAGGACAGGAACCATTCCCAAAGCCAACTCTTGAGACATGGATTGGACTGGACAATGGGTTGGAGAGGGATGCTGGTGAGGAGTGAGCTTCTTGGATCAGGTGGACACTTGAGACTATGTTGGCATCTCCTGCCTGGAGGGGAGATGAGAGGGTAGAGGGGGTTAGAAGCTGATGAAATGGACATGAAAAGAGAGAGTGGAGGGAGAGAGTGGGCTGTCTCATTAGGGGGAGAGTAATTGGGAGTGTGTAGCAAGGTGTATATGGGTTTTTGTGTGAGAGACTGACTTGATTTGTAAACTTTCACTTAAAGCACAATAAAAATTATAAAAAAAAAAGTGTCAGCAGTTCACGCTGCCTCATGGCGTTCTGTCTGAGCTTGCACAACCCACTCTGAAGACTGACACAGTAGGAGAAAACAAAACACAAGCCCCTGACATCTAGAGCTTGTGGTCAAATATTAGAAATACTAGCTTATAATAGTATTTGTCATTCAAAGAGTATTTAGTAACCACCATGCACAGTGGGAAGATCCCTGGGTAGTACCAATGGTGGGCCCTCAACTACTAACCACAAGGTTGATGGTTCAAATCCACCCAGCGGCACCTCAGAAGAAAGGCCTGGTGATCTCCTTTCCTAAAGATTACAGCCAAGAAAACCTTTCGGAGCTCAGTTCTCTTCTGTAACACATGGGGTCGCCATGAGTCAGAACGGACAGGACAGCAACAAGTTTATTTGTCTGTTTTGTGTGCAGTGTTCTAAGCATGTTACAAACATCTGATTTATTGTTCACAGTAATCCTGTGAGGGAGGCATTACCCCCACTTTACAAGTGAACAAAGAGAGCTCAGAGAGGTGAAGTAGCCTCCCTGGATCACACAGCCGTAAGTGAAGGAGCTAAAGTTAAACCCGGCTTTGACCAATCCCAAATTCCAGCTGCTCTTTACCGTTATGTTAGGCTGTCCCTCCGGTCAAAGGCAAGAGGCAGTACCCTGCTACACAGATGATAAACAAGGCTACAGAAGTGGTTCCCAGCAGGCCAGGGAAAAGCATTTGAAGTGCTTAGAATTTTTTTTAAACACTTTTTGAATAGGTAAAACATTTACAGGTCTCAAAAACCAAACAATCTCCAGGGGTGCAGAGTGAAATATCTTATTCCTACCCGGTCCCTCATCAGCTCTCTACGCAGGGGGACATTTTTTTTGGATGTTTAAGCTATCTTTTGGAGCCCTGGTGGCACAGTGGTGAAGAGCTCGGCTGCTAACCAAAAGGTCAGCAGTTCGAATCCGCCAGCCACTCCTTGGAAATCCTGTGGGGCAGTTCTACTCTGTCTTATAGCATCACTGTGAGTCAGAATCGACTCTATAGCAATGGGTTTTGGTTTAAGCTATCCTTCAGAGTTCCTTTACACAAATACAAGCACATACATGTAGTTGTTTTTCTCTTCGTTCTTCACAAAACATAATGTACTCTACATACAGCGTTCTGCACCTTGGCTTTGCGCCCCCCCGCCCCCCATTTAAGCAAAGACTTGTCAGTCTGTCCGTATACCAATACATAGAGGCCTTCTTCCTTTACACCGCAGTGCAGTATGGTAAGGAGCTCTGGTGGTACGATGTTTAGGCGCCTGGCTGCTAACCAGAAGAGCAACGGTTTCGAACCCACCAGCCCCTCCGTGGGAGAAAAGCCCTGGCCATCTGCTCCCGTAAAGCTCACAGCATAGACAACCTTACGGGGCAGCTCAGCTCTGTCCTACAGAGTAGCTGTGAGTTGGAATCGACACAAGAGCTTTAGTGTTGGTTTTGTTCAGAAAGGGTACAAACCTGAGATTTCAGTTGTCTTTTAACGCGTTTTAGTAAGTTTGATATAAAAGATCAAAGACAATGTTCAAGCTCCACCAGATTTATTTTGATGATGAAAATAAAGAAGCAGTTGTGGAGCCAAACACTCGATTAGTGTGACTAGTACAGAAGGTCTGCCTGAGCACTGTGCTCTGTTAGCTCTAGCTCCCCGGGGTCAAATTGGCAACAGCAACTTGAAAGATGAGATGGGAAACGTAGGGGGTGGTGAGTTTATGCTAAAGGGGAAGGAACAAGCCAGAAAAGGAGGGTGAGGATGGTCGCACAGCTCAAAGACTGTAACATACCAGTGAATGACAGATACAGAAACTGTTGAATTGGTGTGTGTTTTGCTATGTACATTCTCAACAACAAAAAATAAATAAATATTTTTTAAAAGTAATGGTGGAAATAACTGGTAGAAATTTGTGATGCTGATCTGAAAGGCCTAAGTTCAACTAGTCTGCACCCACTCGTAATGGTATTTTAGGGAGCATACACACGGAGCTGAAGTCCCTAGGTGGTGCGAACAGTTAGTGGGATCAGCTGCTAACCCAAAGCTGGCAATTCAGAGCCACCCAGGGGCTCTTCAGAAGAAAGTCCTGGCAATCTACTTGCCAAAAATCAGCCATTAAAACCCTGTGGGGCACGTTTCTACACTGACACACATGGGTCCCCAAAGTCAGAATCATCTAGATGGCAACTGGGTTGGCTTGGCTTGGTGTGGCTTGGCTTGGCTTGGCGTGGCTTGGCGTGGCGTGGCTTGGCGTGGCGTGGCTTGGCGTGGCTTGGCGTGGCGTGGCTTGGCTTGGCTTGGCGTGGCGTGGTGTGGCTTGGCGTGGCTTGGTGTAGCTTGGCTTGGTTTGGTTTTATACAAGGACTATGTATAGTCCATGCTTTCAAAAGGCATATACTCTGATTAGGAAAAGCTTGAAATCCACACAAGAAATGTGGAACGATCTAAATTGGAAACTAACTTTGCTAAGGAATTGGCTAAAATTGAAACAATACTAACCTGCCCAAACTATTCATTCATCGTTCATTCATTCAGCACAGTCGTTAAACTTGTACTGCACAGGTAGAAAAGCAATGAACTAGAGTTACTAAGGCTTGAGTGGACACTGGTTTCTGTTTGGGAACTCGTGTGGTTCCAGGGGAACTGATTGGATCCCAGGGGTGGGACCTCTAGGGATAGTCTACACCAACCAGCATTTTCCAGCCCCCGGGCCAAAGTGGAAGTAGCATTTTAAGCTAAGCAGGTCCAACATGGTGATTCTCAAGACTTTCCTTGGAACTCCCTGGGTGGTGCCAACGATTAATACACTCGGCTGCTCACCGGAAGATTGGAGGTTCGAGTCTACCAGACGTGCCTTGGAAGGAAGGCCTACTGATCGACATCCGAAAAATCAGCCATTGAAAAGCTGTGGAGCAGTTCTACTCGGATGCAGGTGGGGTCACTACGAGTCAGAATCTACTGAGTGGCAACCGGTAGCGGTGAAAGATAAAGGAATATTCTCTTTCTCTGGAAAGTGTAGAACAAAGTCAGTTTTGTTACCCTGAGGAAAGCCAGAAGGAAATAAAACTTTAAAAATTAAAGAAAAACGAAACTGGAGTCCTAATGATTTTGTGTGCCTTTTGAATTAACCTCATCCAAAGCCCAGCTTACCTATAGACAATCCAGTAACATGAACTTTGTTTTGTCTAGTATACGTTCCTTTATTATGCGGGAGAATTTGAGGAAATTTCTGAGCCTTGAAATCCAGAACTGATAGGGAAGGTTTCACGAGGCCGTTAGGGTTTGAGCTGGACCTAAAGGACAAATAGAAATCGGCAGGTAGCGCAGGGAGGTGAGAACATTCCAGCAAAGAGTGGCCTGCAGTGCTTCACCCCCATGATGGGGGGCTCTCCTTCAAGTTGTGCTGGCGCTCTGAGAGCCATTTTGCGCCATTCCTGTGGACGAGGCTGCGCTGGTCACCCCTTTCCATGTTTCCTTGGTTGGTTGGGGCCTCTTACCGTTTTCCTCTTTTCTGTCCTCCATCATTAGGGATTCTTCTCATTGCTATTCTCTCTCCAGCAAATGGTGCGCTATTTCATTTCCCTGAGGCATTGATCAAGACTCTCAAAATCAAAACCTATCAATCCCTTACCATGAAGCAGACCCTCAGAAAGGGCTCAGTGCGTCCGTCCTGCATATTCCCACCTCAGCCTGCTCAGGGGGAGCCCCTTCCTTGTCTACCTGAATATCTAACCGAATAATCACGGTTCGATTCATGACTAGGCCCAGTCCTGACACTGCGCATAATTGATTACGTACATTTCATTTCATTGCAGTTTATTCTCTCTTTGTACCTAACTTTTGAATTTATCATAACCAGGAAGCAAGTCCTATTCCAGAAAGCCTGGCAAATCTGCCTTTAAGACTCAGGCTGATATTGATCAAATAGGAAAATTTGTTCAGTTCACTTTAGAAGCAGTTTAGCTTCTGACAAGATAAGAAATGGATGGAAGAAAAAGGGAGTAGGGTTTAGAGGTATTTATTATTTACAGGTATTTATTAGTTATCCGTGGAGCCCTGGTGGCACAATGGTTACATGCTACAGCTGTTAGCCAAAAGATTGGCAGTTCGAATCCGCCATCCGCTCCTCGAAAATCCTATGGGGCAGTTCCACTCTGTCTTATAGGGTCACTATGAGTCGGAATCGACTCACTGGCAATGGTTATTAGTTATCTAAGGAGACCTGGTGGTACAGTGGTTAATGCTCTCAGCTGCTAACCAAGAGGTCAGCAGTTCGAACCCAACAGCTGCTCCATGGGAGAAAGATGTGGCAGTCTGCTCCCATAAAGATCATAGCCTTGGAGACCCTATGGGGCAGTTCTGTGAGTTAGAATCAACTCAATGGCAACTAGTTTGGTTTAGTTTTGGTATTAGTTATCTATTACCATGTAGCAACATAACCACAAACTAAGTGAATTAAAACAACACACATTTATTATCTCACAGTTCCTGTTGGTCAGGATTGGACACAACTGGGCCAGGTCCTCTCTTGAGGGTCTCACAAGCTACAATCAAGGTTGAGGCCAAGGCTACAGTCTCATCTGAGCCTCAACTCAGGAAAGATCTGGTCAAGCTGCTGGAAGAATTCAGCTCCTTGTGGTTGTAAGACTGTGGGCTTCAGTTTTTACTGGATGTCAGGCAGATGCTGCCCTCTGCTCCCAGAGGCCACCTACAGTCCTTGTCATATGAGGCTTCCCAGTGTGGCTGCCTGCTTCTTCAAAGCCAGGGAGAGAGACTCCAGCAAGACGGGAGCTACCGTCTCATGTAACAGCATCATGCAGTCACACACACACGGTCTCATACATCCTGTCACCTTTGTCATATTCCATGGATCACAAGCAAATCACGAGTCCAGTCCACACTCGGGAGGGGCCCACACGAAGGAGCAAACACCGGGGAGTGGAAGCTATGGGGGGACCTTAACAGTCTGTCTGCCACAGGGGACAGAGGACTTCACCTACAACTTAAAACCAGAAAAAGTCCCTTTTTAAGTATTCTAGCTTGTTTAGTCTTATGGAGTGAGACTTCCATTCTCTCGTCAAGCTGCTAGTTCAAATCAATCTAGTATACCAATATTAGATCAATAATTACCCACTTTTACCAGATTCATCAATGTTACCTCACCACTTTGCCTACTTCTTTCAACATATTAATTCTCATCATTGGTAGTAGTAGAATTCCCAGTTTATAGGTATATGGAGGGAAAAAAAATTCCAAAACGATTGTCTTCAAGTTGATTCTGATTCATGGTGTCCACATGTGCATCAGAGTAGAACTACGTTCCACAGGGTTTTCGATGGCTGGTTTTTCAGAAGCAGATCACCAGGCCTTTCTTCCGAGGCACCTCTGAGTGGACGGAAACCACCAAATTTCCAATCAGCAGCTGAGTGCATTAAGCACATGGAAGGGAGCGGCTTTCGCTCACCACCCCCCACAAGCACATTCACAGGGCGTGCTTTTCTACGTGTCTGTGTGCAGTACTAAGCTCCAAGGTCTTGTAACGGAGACACCACATGCTCACTGAAGAAAAATGACAGATTAAAAAGACGAAACCAATTTGTCACTTAAGGTAAAGGCTGTGCGGCAACAACAGCCTCACACCGGGATTGATTACAAACAAGAGGGCACTTGCCTGTGGGCTGCCTCACAGGTTATTATAAATAAATATCGCCCGTTTCACCATCTGCATTACCGCAGAGGCGAGATTATACCTCAGCGCCTTAGGTATGCAGTAAATATCCCCAGGCGTACAATGGCCCTTCTCAGCCTACAGTAGGGCTGTTACCTCATGTGACAGTTTCACAAATAAGACTGTGCACAGTGCTATGAGGACAGAAAATGAACACAGAATTTGACTGATATTAGGGAATCATTTCCATGAAAGGTATGCCTTAAAGTATGGTCAGTTTTTGTTCCAAACCCCCTGGGGCTGCTCAGCATCAGTAAGCATTTTTGATTGTTCACTGGCAGTGAGGCCCCAGAGAAACCCTCGGTTTCTGAGAGCGTTTCCTGAAAATCAGAGATCAGTTTTCGAGATGGAAATAAATCTGTTAAATTTTTCACACATCTTCTTGCCCTGGCCCTGATGGCTCCAAATCTGTCATCCTAGGGTTTTGAAATAAAGTTATTTTAACCAAGGAAGATAGGACGACTGTTTTCTATTTATTTCCTTATGCCTTGCTTCGATACAGGATTAGATGTGATCTGCCTGTGAAAAATATCTTTTTTCATTTCCGTGCCTATCCACTCTTTTTCTGTCATCCTCTCTACCACTTCTCAACATTTTTCTCTCTTGGAGCTTTCCTTCACAAACACCGAGAGGCACTGGGCTGGTTCAGCTGCTCCCTTTTTTTTATAATGTAACACGAGCGCTCTCTGGTGGCCAGAATGGCGAACAATTCGGCGTCCACGCCGGTGCAAACCAAACGAGCATATTGGAGGAAAATACACAGACGTTCTCCCATCTCCGAGCAAACATGGGAAGTATTGTTAACATGAATAATTTATTAAACCACAATTGTTTATTGACTGCCCTTTCATTATTTACTTTTCAGTTATTCAGCACACTCGGCGGAGTGCCTGAGTGCCAGCCCTTAGCCGGCTTGCCGCTTCTTTCTGAGCCAGTGATGAACCCAGACCCCAAGCTTCTTTCCACACGAGACATTTTCGATCTCTTTTGTCAGGTCAGGGTCAAACTACAGTTGTTCTGTGATGACTTTATCAATTCTCAGTTGATAGACTCTAAATGAAAAAATGCCTACTGCTGCCTCGTCGCTACTTAAGAAGGAGGGTTATTTGTGTAACGTTCTGTCAGCCAGGCAGTCTGTGACAGACGCGAAGAGCTGAGTGAAATAAGGAAAAAGATGGTTTTAATGCCTTTTCTTAGCTCCCGTCCTTCCATCAAGGAACGGATGACATCCACTCTAGGGCTGTCCTTCCAAACCGACACAAGCAAGGGAGAAAGTGGTCCCCGCCCTATTCAGAAGGTAATAAGCAAGACCTGTTTTAAGTAATTATGGTAACTGTCGCCCTTCACCTTGAAGTGGATCCAATGTCAAAAAGCACAGCGGCGCCGACGGGAGAGGACTCCTTGCCCAAGAAGGAAATTTCTGACTCCAGATTTGCAAGGGAAGCCCTGCTCCAGTGCCCCCTGCAAACATTTCCACCGTCCGGAATTTCAGAAATAGGTGCATTAGCCCAAAAATAAAAACAAATCGGACTCAAGGAAAAGAAGGAAGCAGACATTTCCAAAATGAAAGGGACATTTTCTTTACAAACCCAAAATTTTAAAAAATAAAAACAGAACAAATATTATTGATGGTGTGTCTACATTCGAACACAAGAAAGCTTTCCCCTCTCCCTCCCCCTTCTGTCTTTCCTAAAATAGGGTAGTAGTTTTCATTTCCAAATAACCCACTAGGGATTTATGTTTGTATGCAAAGGGAGCCATTACCAGAAGTTGCAAAACCCCTCCCCATAGTAAATAAAATTAGAAATTTCATCAAATTATTCCTTTCCTTTCCTCAAACTAGACATAACTTTCAAGGAAGACTCAAACCTCTATATTTTCTCTCAGGAAACTAATACTCTGAGGCTCAGCATCCAGAAGGCACAGGGAGGCACGAGGTGGCAGGGGACGGGGGAGAGACGGACCCTACCAGCAGGTCTACCCAGGCAAAGCATTGAGCAATTTGTCTGTAGAGTACCGCACATTTTCATGGTCAAGAGCACTAAATGACCTGACCTTCTGACCTGGGTTCTAGCTCTGCATTGTCAGGCGATCAGTTGTGTGACTTGAACATGTCACTTAAACCTACTAAGCTTCATTTTTCTTGGTTGTTAAATGAAACTGATGCTTCCTTCTTCGTGGGATTAAATACAAGAATGCACACACATCATGTACTTAGCATAAAATAACAAGGAGCAAAATATACATGGAATATATGTATGAGACCCTTCACTTTCTATTTTCATTTCCCTCTTTTATCCCAAACGCCATAATCAAGAAAGGAGTTGACCCATTTTTAAACTTCCTAAACTCTGCCTGCCTTCATTTATTTATTCAACAAACATTTATTAAATCCTTACTACGTGCCGGGTATTATGCTAGGCCCTAACAACTCAAATATGATCAACAGAGTCCTGGCCCTCTAGGAATAAATCACATAAATTAATTATATAATAAAATTAAGGAGCACTGTTGGCGCAAATGGTTAAGCTTTCAGCTGCTAACCAAAACGTTGGCAGTTCAAATCCACCCAGTGGCTCTGCGAAGGAGGACCTGGCGATCTGCTTCCATAGAGATTACAGCCAAGAAAGCCCTACGGGGCAGTTCTGCTCTATCACACGGGGTCTCTGTGAGTCAGAATTGACTCGATGGCAACAACAACAATAATAAAGTTAAGGCATCATCGATTTGTTACTTTACTGTGGACGCCAAAATAGCCGGTGCCACATATGGCCAGCTGGCATACAGGAAACGCTCGTTGGGGAAGGGGGCATAGGAGTACTGAAGGGGGCATAGGAGTACTGAAGAACTACAGTTATTTGTCTTTTCATGGAAAATGATTTAATGCATCATTTCGTTCAGAGTAACACAGTACACTGAAAGCTTAAATTTATAAATCTATATATTGTGAATGCAGCTATAATTTTATGAATGATAAAACAGGCTCAAAAGGTTCATAAATTTTTTTGCAGTTGCTCATTTTAATTTTCTTTTCTTTCCCCCTGGGTATTCATATAAGAATTCCTGCTAGGAAAAAAAATGCCATCTTGAAGATGAATTAATTTTAGTTCCTCATCAGAACCAAAACCAAACCCATTGCTAGTGAGTCAGTTCCGACTCGCAGAGACCCCATGTGTTGCAGAGTAGAACTGCTCCGTAGGGTGCTCTGGGCTGTAATCTTTATGGAAGCAGATAGCCCGGCCTTTCTTCCGAGGCACTTCTGCATAGTTTCCAACTGCCAACCTTTTGATTAGTAGTCGAGGGCAAACCACTTGCGCCATCCAGGGAGGGAACTTCCTCATCAGAAGAGCTATAAAAATTTGAGAATTTTGAGAGGCCAAAATCTGAGTGAATCTATTTCTCTGATGTGTCCCCAATTCCTACTGTAAGATCTAAACTAAGAGCTCAATGGATCTGATTTGACAAAGTGAGATAACAGCATGACGGCTGATCAGAAGAGACAGGCTCTTCTGGGCCGTATACCCCTTGGGGCAGGCAGGGGGCGTTTAGAAGAGGCATAAGACCCAGGTGCATGTCAGAGCAGCAAAGATGGGTGGCCTCCACCCAGATGTTGATCCTGGTGCAAGGAGCCGCCCAGGGATGAAAACAAGAGATACATCAGGAGGCCCCTGAAAAGTCATGCCAACCATGCTGAGGGGAGATAAAAGGACTTTAAATGAGCACCCAGTTAGTTATTCTGACTTTACTATCTGTTCAAGTACAGAAATTTATCCCAATCATCAAGCCCTAAAAAGGAAAGTCTAAAGGATAGACCATTTAAATAAGGTTAGGACCAATTCTGATCTTATCATCCAGAATCCAAACATTTTTAAAAAATAGCAATAGGGCCTCACATAGCACATTTTAAAAGGGTACACCCCAGAAAAATCCATAACTACCCCCTGGACCCAGTGATACCCTCAAATTACCCTCAAATGTCTGCAGCAAGCAAGCATTCTCCCCAAGTGACCAAGGCAGGCTCTCAGATTTGCACTCACTGATTTTTTTTCTCAAATTGCATCCACAAGGGTGCCACTTTCTCCCACCCCCAATATTGATTCCTATATGCTCCAGCTAATAGAATGAAAAATGTAGACTATAAAGAAGCTTTATTACTAAGTTGGAAATTATTGCAACTTCTCTTGGATTATTATAATTCTAGAAAGTGACTACAATGGAACAATTATTTATTTTTAGTTGTTCCATTAAACTGTATTTGACAATGATTAATAATTGCCCTGGCAATGCTGGGGAATACAGTTAGTCACAAAAAAAAAAGAGGTGGTAAGCACAATGGTTGAAGTATGTGCAAGGTGTTATGGAAGCTATAAAAAGGACCCTAGCCCAGGTGGAGGAGCCCTAGACCAGGTGGAGGGCCCCTAGCCCAGGTGGAGGGGCCCTAGACCAGGTGGAGGGGCCCTAGCCCAGGTGGAGGGGCCCTAGACCAGGTGGAGGGGCTCTAGCCCAGGTAGAGGAGTGGAGCGGGAGGAAAGGGAGAGAGGCCACTTCCAAGAGATTCAGTTGAACCTTAAAGCTTTCCCTCACTCCACTGCTGCTCTCCCTCCTTTCTGCTGTATCTGGATGCAAACATGTATTACTATTTGAAAGGAGTGATTAAGTTTGGGTATTGCATAGGCCCAAACCTAAGGGAAGGGGGAGAGTTGCAAGTTGAGACCTTTCAAGCTCTTCAAAAACCACTCTGCTGTCACTCAGTCTATGATCAGAAGTCATGTGGAAGCAAATTGAATGGTCAAATAGTCAATTTTCAAAAGATTATGACTTTTTCAAAGCAAAACAAGAAAAAAGGAGAAGGAGGAAGAAGAGGTGGAAGAGTAAGAAAGAGGAGACTGGACAAGTCCCCTAGCAGGAGGGAACTGGAAATGCTCCTTATACAGAGAAGCTGCCCTCCAGGTAAACGCATTTGTCCACCCTGATGAGAAGTTAGAGAGCCTATCATCATAAACCCAAGCACTTTTCATTCTTTTTATTAGAGAAGGAGAGGATGCTTACACTGGTAAGTGCTTTGAAATATCCTAAGCAATGATGCTAAGTGCAAGAAGGTGTTATTACGCCCCTTCCTCCGTCCCCTGGTCCCTAAGGCACTCTCAGGAGAACTGTGAATGTTGGGAATGGATGAGAATGCTGTGAGGGCAAGGAAAATGGCAGCCGAGGGTTGGTAAAGATACTTAAAAATGACACCCATGCCATCTTTTCAAAAATACATTTCCCTGGCACAGCAGCAAAAGGACTTTTGATGAGCTTGGAGAGAGTGAAGTAATACGATTGCCTGACAATAGCCTAGGCTTTCTTCTCCACCCTCTGTGGGGATCTATTAAACAAACAGGAAATGGAAAGAGAAGCTCAGCGTATGATGATTGTCAGTTACTATTCCTTTTTATGAAACTCTTCCCGAAAGGCCTTGGGTATAGAGCGGTCTGTAACAAGGTAAATGCATAAATGAACAATCACCTGCATTCCAGGGCTATTTGCCTCAGCCCTTTTTGTGAACTCGTTGAGACTTGGTGAGGTTGCAAAAGAGATTCTAGATAGAGCGTAATAGGAACTTGTCACTGTGCCAATATGCTGAACAAAACAAAAAGATTTGTGGCTTCTGTCTGGGAGATCTGATGGATTAGGGTGTTAGATTCTTCACTTGCTGGTGGAGAAAAAATAATACACATCCTCTTCGCCTCAGTGTTTGCTTCTTAGCTTTTATGGGCAGTTTTGTCCTGATCTGGGGATTCAGTAAGACTACGACCCTCTACAGGCAAGTGATGGGAATACGAAGAGACACACACAAGCTTGCTCATAATAAAATATGCTGATCAATGTGTCACTGGGGGAGAACGTTTGGTAACAAAACACAGACTTCTAAACAAGTGATAACAGTACTTTATGTTTTCATGGTGTCTTTTTTTCTAAAAGCTTCTTCAAACATTTTACAAACTTGTGTAAAGGGTCCCTCACCAGTCGTTGAGATACAGTTGTATCTAGGGCAGAATGAAGGCAGCCACTCTGCCAGAAAGAGAATATGTTTTGAGGAAGAAAAGTTATTCTCTAATTTTTCCCTTTCGGGGAATTTCCGTGTGAGAAGGGAGTTGGGCTAACGGGTACAGGGCTTAGGACTATTCTCATGGAGAGCGAGCCAGGGCTTTGTTATGTTGCCCACACTCTCATCCTCCCTACCAACATGGTGCAAGCGAGTGAAAACGGGTTGCGTTACATGTGCCAAACCAGTCAGAGGCATGTGGATTGGGAGAAGTTAGAAGCAAAGGGGACAATATTCTTTGGAGATATGAGACTGTGTCATGGGTTAATTAAAGGTCTCGTGTCTTTTGTAACAGCAGCTGGCAGTCCCCCGGGGGGGGGGGGGTGCAGACAGTTAACACGCTCAGCTGCTAACTGAAAGTTTGGAGATTTAACCCCACCCAGAAATGCCTGGGAAGAAAGTCCTCGTGATCTACTTCCAAAAAATCAACGTTGAAAACCCCGTGGAGCGCAGTTCTGCCCTGACGCACGTGCAGGTGCCGTGAGTGGAGTGGACCAGGGCAACTGGCTTTCATTTGACAGAATCAGAGTTCATTTCTTCTCCCCAGTAGTCTGGATCTCTAAACCATGACCCAAATCCAACCACCAGAAGGAATTAGTATGGGTCCAAGCAGGGCCAGCCTCATAGGCTGCAACCTGTACCGCTGTACAGAAAAAGTCCCCTATAAAAAGGGCCTCCCACTTGGTTTAATGCTCCACTGCTGCCATCTTAAAATTCCTAATAATTTTGTCTTTGAACTTGTGTTTTCTAAGTGAAGTCCAATGGAACAGTAGAGCAGTGTGAGCAGAGGAGATACAACGGATGAAAGTTCGTGTCCAACACCTGTTGCAACCCCATCAACAGGTAGTGACTGTGACGGCCGATGCGCAGAGCCCGGTGGACCGCATGCACGGGACCTCAGTGTGACTCCGTGCTATTTCTCCAACTAAGTGCCGCCACGGGAGCCCCGAGAGTCCATGCTTTCCCTTCAAACTAGTGTTTTTTCAGAGATGGCAATGGTGCTCTAAGCAGCAAGAATGGCCATGGAACCCTTTTTTATTCATGTTACTTCCCAGGGTATTAGCCAACCACACTGAAAATGATGACATAGAATGATAGAAAAAGATGGGGCAAACCATAGCTCTCTTTCGGCTGCTAACCAAAGGTCAGCAGTTCAACTCCATCAGCCGCTCCTTGGAAACCCTATGGAGAAGTTCTACTCTGTCCTATAGGGTCACTAGGAGTCTGAATGGACTTGATGGCAATGGGTTTGGTTTCTGGTTTTGGTTTACTCTTCAGCAGCGGGAAGGTAGAGAATGTTGGTAGAATGTGTGCACATCAAGAAGTGAACTATAAACAGTCGAGCTAGTTTTCGGCAGTGTTTACACTATTCTGGTAAGTGTAGGATACAAAATAGAAATTATGACATTTCGGTGATTCCACATACTAGTTTAAAGCTTATATTTGCACTTAAAACTGGTATTGTTTAATATAAATATGAATGGTAAAATTTATGTTTAAATTTAAATTTTTAACTTAGAACATCACCAAATAGCAAATTAAAAAAAAAAAAAACTGAGCAAGCAAGCAAGCGAGAAAGAGAGAGGTACCACAGAAGAAAGGTGAGTACTTTTGATGGTGTACATTTTCCTGTCTTTCAGGTACAGTTTAAATCAATTATGGTACATCCATACTACATGTGTAGATGCTTTTTTTAAAAGATAAATTTAAATGTACTGACCTGGAAAATGTTCACAATATATTGTTAAGTAAAAACAAGACAGCAAATTGTAGAATATAATATGACCTTACTTGTGGCGGGGCAAATGTATGTATATAAGTTTATACATTCTTTAAAAATTTTTCTGGAAGGAATTGTGCCTCTAAGGTTTCCTGTGGAGAGTGGAATTAATTGTTCTGGAAGAAAGGGAATATGAGACTCACTTTTAACTTTATGTACTTCTGCAATGGTTAGAAGAAAAAAAATACGTTGTAGAAGCATATCTCTTTTTATTTTAAAAAATTCAAATATTAAGGTAAAATTAAAATCGTGCTGCACATATCTGTAATGGAATATTAAGTAGCCAATAAGTATGTAGATCTATACATATTGACCTCAGAAGATGGTCACAACATTTATTTCTGCAAAATGAAAGAAAGATGGGTTATTGAACAATGTTGTGTTAGCTACCTAGTGCTGCTATAACTGAAATACCACAAGTGGATGGCTTTAACAAAAAGAAATTTATTGTCCAAATTCAGGGTTCCAGCTCCAAGGGAAAGCTTTCTGTCAGCTCTGGAAGAAGTTACTTGTCATCAATCTTCTCCTGATCTAGGAGCTTCTTAGCTCAGGGACCCCACGTCCAAAGGATATGCTCAGCTCCCGGCTCTTCTTTCTTGGTGGTAATAAGGTCCCTCTGTCTCTCTGCTCACTTTTCTTTTGTATCTCAAAAGAGATTGACTCAAAATACAGCCTAATTCTGTCAATTGTGTCCTTCCTCATTAGCACAACTGCCTCTAACCCTGCCTCATTAACCACGTAGAGGTTAGGATTTATAACACATCAGATCACAAATTGGAGGACAACCACACAATACTGGGAATCATAGTCTAGCCAAGTTGACTCACATTTTTTGAGGGACACAATTCAATCCATAACATTATATATAGCATAATCACATTTGTGTAAAATTTTTAATCTGTTGATAAAAGATAATTAAAGGGCTGGAAAGGTATTCATCAAATATTAACAGTGGTTATCTCTGGATACTGGTGCCTTTAGTGATTTTTGCATTCTTCTTTATGCTTTTTCTATGTTGTGTAATTTTTTTACAAGTATGTATCATTTTTGTAATCAGGAAAATATGAAAACTATTTCCTTTTTTTTTATATGAGCTAGTAGAAAGAAAAGAATATGAAAGTGCCACAAAATGAATAAAAAATGAATTTCTTGCTGATTCCCAGTAGCATCCCTAAAGTTATCACTAATAAGGATGTTAGCATAGAACCTGTGTATTTTCTGATTTGCTTTTTTTGTCCTGATTTTGCCGACTCTACTAAGAACATTACATCAAAGTTGCCCAAAATGCAAGTTCATCTCTATTTAGCAGTAAATTTTCAAATGTAACCATGTACGAAAATGGTTTTTTTCTAAAGTAACTTATTCTTAACTTTTTAATTTATCTCTTAGGTCCTATGTTGAATGTTAAAAATAATAATAATCCACTGACCTGACCAAATATCAGTGCTATGATAATGCGCGGGTTTGTTTTCCCAATTTGTCCTGATGGCAGTAGATATTTCAGAACCTTGCTAAGTCTCACTCCCTTATCAGTCTTTCCACCAGTGGAAAAAAAAGGTTTTATTCTTATTTTCAACAGAGATTTAGAGGCCAAGAAATATAGTGATTTTTCACCTAAGAGTTTATTGCATTTTACAAGACAAACTGCAGAACTTTATTAGTAGACCGCGAAGTATCATTACCAGGAATTAAAACTGACTCTTCCTGTCGTGATAAATGCACAGACTCAGAGATGCAATACTATTACTTTCTATTGTTTGTCTGCTCTTCCTTTAGTGTAGAATTCCCTTTACTAATGGGCTGGGCATTTGTTTTAAGGCTAACGCCTATTTATCTATTTCTGAGAAGACGAGGCATAAAACATCAGAAGTAAGTGTAGGATTTCTAAAGCATCAGTGCAGAGACCCAGGAATGTTTATGTACTGCTGGTAGAAATGGGAGTTGACTTTAAAAAGTCAGAAGGTAATATGGAGCACCTTTAAAAAATATTCATAGCCCTGAACCTAAAAATTCTACTTAGAGTTTTTATCCTAAAGAACTGATCATGAATGTTCATGAAGTGATAGCTACATAGCTGTCCAACCATGGGGGACTAATTTTTTTAAGACTGTCCCAAATAACAAAACATTTAGCAGTCATGAAAAATTATGTTGTAGAAGAATATTTAATTACATGGAAAAATGAGAGTGAAGCAGTTAACAAAATAGTGTGCGCACAGCGATCCCGTTTTATAGAGATAGAAAGCAAGAGGTAAAAGCTGAAAACATATCGGCCACACACTAATAAATCACCAAAATATGGATGCTGGCGTCTCTGGATGTTAGAATTGTGGAGGAGGCGCGTATCCTTCTGTGTGCCTGTTTGCATTTTTCAAACTGCTACAATGTACGTATACTACATTTATAATGAGAAAACCTTATTTGTTAAGAGACAGTAAGTGTTCTCTAAATATTTGTTGAATGGATGAATTCAATTTCTTTTCTTATACATTTCTCATGCTGTGAGGATTCTCCATATGTGTAAAGTTGTACTTTGGGAAGGAAAACTTTAAGTGTATTTCAAAACCCAGTCTCATTGAGACCTGAACAAGCAGACCAAGAATTATCTCAAAATTTTATCCCACGCTCACGTACACACAAACACTTGAAAATCAGGCATGTCACATTCTAATGCCAGACAAATGAGATCAAGTTATGGTTTAGGAATAATGGCTTGGGGACAGCCACATGTAACTCAGTCTCACCAAAGACTGACATATTTGCATCTTCTTTCTCCTCAATTTAATGCACATTATGATCTAAAATTTAATAGGCATGATTTCTTGCACAACTTCACAATTTGTGTTTGTACGTGTGTACACACATGTATGTTTGTGACAGCTGACCTCAAGGTTCTGGCAAAATGACAGCATATCACTCACACGTGTGGCAAATCACTGCTAGATGAACTCTTGTTATAAGAATCATGGGCTCACAGGTTTCTAGGAAGCAAAGAGCAAATTCAGTTCACACCTGAAATTTCAGGTCAAAGCCCTGGTGGCCAGTGGTTAAGCACTTGGTTCAAACCACCCAGTAGCTCCATGGGAAAAAGACCCCATGATCTGCTCCAGTAAAGGTTACAGCCTAGAAAACTCTATGAGGCTGTCCTACTCAGTCACAACGGGCCACTATGAGTTGGAATCAACTCGACGGCACTTAGCAACAACAACTTTAAATGGTCACTTTTATTTTTACCATTTTAGGGATACTGTTGTTTTGGGAAAGCTGGGGATGAAAGTGTTTTACATTAATATCTAAAAAGTTTAAATTACTTAAAATTAAAAAGCAGTTCTGGGTGTAAGAGAGCACACCCACTGGCAAATACAGGTTTGGTGGTGGATATTTCCACACACATGACTGCAGTTGATCCTCATATTTATTACTATAGACAATAGATATACAAGAGGCATAGTCAGGGAAACCTCTAGACATAACTAGACACCTCATGGGATGAAGTTTCTAGGCTCAGAGGCAAAGGACCATAAACTCGGGGGACATCTACATCGACTGGCATAACATAGCTCATAAAGACAACGTTCTGCTTCTTATTTTGGTGAGTATTATCTGGGATCTTGAAAAGCTTTCGAGGGGCCATCTAAGATACAACTATTGGTCTCTTCCCATTTTGAAGAAAACCAAAGACTCAAGGGAGCAATTAGCCCAAAGGACTAATAGCCCACATGAACCACAGCCTACACAACCCCAAGACCAGAAGAACTAGATGGTGCCCAGCTACCACTACCAACCACTCTGACTAGGATCAGAACAGAGGGTCCTAGACAGAGTGGGAGAAAAATGTAAAACAAAAAATCAAATTCACGAAAAGACCAGACTTACTGGTTTGGCAGAAACTGGAGGAACCCCTGAGGCTATGGCCCTAAAACACCCTTCTGACCTGAAACCGAAGCCATTCCCAGAGACTACCTTCACGCCAAACAATAGACAGGCCCACAAAATAATAACACCCGAGAGGAAAGTGCTCCTTAGAACGATCAATTATACAAAATCAAAAGGACAATACTTGCCCTAAAGCAAAGACAAGAAGGCAGGAAGGGGTAGAAAATCAGGACAAAAGGAAATGCGGAACCCAGTGTGGAAACAAGGAGAGTGCTAACACGTTGTGGGGAACGAAACCAAGGCCATGAAATGCTTTATGTACAAACTATTCAAATGGGAATCTAATTTGCTCTGTAAATTTTCACCTAAGGTACAATTTTTAAAAAAGGAGGCTGAAAATCGTTGCACAACTCGGAGAATGTAATCAGTGTCACTAGACTTGGAACATTTAGAAACTGTTGAATTGGTGTATGGTTTGTTGTGTATATTCTTAAAAATAATAAAATAAGTACAATTATATCAAATTATATCTGGGGTTCCTGGCCATTTTTCATGCCCCAGGGTTTACCTAAGCCATACAGAGAACTATCACCAGGGAAGCCCACAATGCTCCCTATTTGCCTTTAAAGCTTTGAAACTGGAAAATTTTATAATATAAGGGACGTCTGTGGGGCAAAAATAATGCCAGAAAGTAAACAAAGCAATATTAACACACATACTTGCTCTGTTCTTCAGCTCTGAGTGAACTGCTCCGTACGTCTGTGTGGCTGGAATAAAGGGGATACAACATTCATCCTTGAAATATTGCTTATTATATCAGTTTAAACCACCTGAAAATAAAGGACTTCCTTTATGCATTGTTAATTCTTTTCATTTCTTTCACCTTTGCATTCTAATTAAAAGGTTCGCACATACCTTTCATGACAGAAAATCCAAGTTAAATCAAGAAAATGAAGATTATGCCAACATGCCAACGAGGCTTTCTTCGTGCTCAAAGGATCTTGTTTCAGGTGATGTTGGTCAGGGGCAATGGGAATTCCCTTCATCTCTGAGAATAGATTCAAATGCCAACACCCCCTGCAGCTCTGTCCTTTGCTGATGAAGTAATTTCGGAGGCAAGCCATGTTTCAGTATCAGTAGGCACCTGTTGGTGGCGTAGTGGTGAAGTGCTACAGCTACTAACCAGAGGGTCAGCAGTTTGAACCCGTCAGGCGCTCCTTGGAAACTGTGGGGCAGTTCTACTCTGTCCTGTAGGGTCGCTATGAGTTGGAACCGACTCGACGGCACTGGGTTTGGTTTTTTATTGTTTTGTTTGTTTGTTTGTGTTTTTGGACGCACCTGTTTAACCCCCTTTACTCCTCTTTCTTTTAATGAGTTTTGAAGTGTTTCTTTTGACCAAAGAAACAATGAATGCCTCTTGCAAACTGTAGGGGAAAATGTCCTATTTGGAAGTAATTGAAAGTATGTTTTGCAGCCGCTTACAAACCCTTTTCCAAATAAATAGCTTTCCTTTCTGATTAACTCACTGCAAAGCTCTGTGCCGAAGTTCACTGGGTAGAGAGTGACATCTAGTGAGAAGAAGAAAGAACTTAAGATGCATAGAGTCAGGCAAGAGCCTAAGATCTCTCTCAAAAGAAATGTTTCCCAAAATTTTATCCCACACACACACATATACACACTTGAGAATCGAGCATGTTATATTCTAATATCCGCCAAATGAAGTCAAATGATTGTTTAGGGATAATGGTTTGGGAACAAACAAAAAAATTCAGCTTCACCATAGACTGGGACATATTTGCACATTTTCTCAAGGGACAAAGACCTGTTAATCCATTCTAATACAATAATTGCTAGATAGAAATTGAAGGTCGATATCATGGAAGCATCCAAGAAGATTTGAAATTTCAAGAAAGATGGTTTTCATGTTTAGACGTTTAGAACATGAGATGTTTTAAGGCTCGTTTTGTCTGAAGAAACATACGGTCCCTAAAAGCAATTTGTGTGGGGACAAGGTAGGGTCATAACACCTTAGAGATGAAATATGGCTTTTCCCTGAGGTCAGAAAAGTAATTTTCACTTCAAAGTTAAAGTGGCAGTGATCGGTGATGATTGGTTGACCCTGAACTCCGGTAGCTTGCCATCAGGGCAGTTTTTCTAGGCTATGCAGGTAGACAGTTCAAACCTAATGTAGGAGGAAAAGAGTCACTGCCAATGTCACTAACATCTGCAGATGCCTAACGTGTGCAATGCCTGCGCTGCAGTGACTTGGGGTGGAGTGAGGCAAGGCAAGGGCCTTAATCGAAATATAAAGTAATAATAAAAAGTTATTATTATAGGGGGACTCAAAAGAAAGATCAGAAACCATTTGCTTAAGATGGATCAAATTTTTAGGTAATATATATTTTTTTACAACCTGGTGTTTATTGCTTTATTTTTTATGGATTTTTTTTTTTTTGTAGTTTTTTTTTTTATTAATTCAAACATAATTCCTTTGTGTGTGTGTGTGTGTGCTTTAGGTGAAAGTTTACAGAGCAAATTAGTTTCTCATTAAACAATATGCATATTGTTGTGTGACACTAGCTGCCAACCCTACAGCGCATCAACACTTTCCCCTTCTTGGTCAGCCTTGGGTTCCCCGTTTCCATTCATCCAGCTTTTCTGTTCCCTCCTGCCTTCTCCTCCTTGCTCCTTGCTCCTCTTGCTCGTGTACCCATTTAGTCTTGTACACCTGGTTGAGCCACATGTATTATTGTTTGTTTTATACTCCTGTCTAATCTTTGGTTGAAGGGTGAACCTCAGGGGTGAATTCAGTACTGAGTTAAAAGGATATCCAGGGGCCATACTCTTGGGGTTGGATAAAATTTCTGACATGGGGACAAAGGGTATTCTAGGTAAAGGAAATACTATGAGCAAAATCACAGATCATGAAAAGTCTGGGGTGTTTTTATTAAGCAGCAAGTAGTACATTCTGATTCAAATGCAGAGTAAACACAGAGGGGAAACGTAAGATGAACTTGATTGGTAGAGTCTTCCACAGATCTTCAAATGCCAGTTGAAGGATCTCTTATTTTGACAAATGGCAGGGTCCTTGGAGTTCCTGGCTGTTGCAAACAGTTAACACACTTAGCTGCTAACCAAAAGGTTGGAGGTTTGAGTCCACCTAGAGGTGCGTCTTAAGAAAAGCCTGGCAATCTACTTCTGAAAAATCAGCCATTGAAAACCCTATGGAGCACAGTTCTACTCTCACGCACATAAGGTCACCATTAGCTGGAAGTGATTCAACGACAATTGGTTTTATACAGGGTCCTTGGTCCCTCTTCCGTCCCTAGGTGGGACAAATGGAACTTGTTCAATATGATCATAATCAGAACTTTGGGAATCTCAAAAGTCCTTAAATGTATCCTGGAGAAGGTCAAGAGTAGACTTACCATTCAAGGAACAAAGAATTAACATCTTATAGACCAATCATGTCATTAAATGCAATAAACTGTATCGGTCATATTCCACCAGGGAAACAGAACCAGTAGGAGCTATATATATAACTTAGGGGAAGGAACTGGCTTACACAATTATGTGACTGGCTAGGGAAGTCTGAAATCTGTAGGGCAGGCTGGAAGGCTAGAAACTCTTGGGCAGTTGCTGAGGCTGCAGTCCACGGGCAAAATGGCTTCTTCCTCAGGGAAACCTCTTAAGGACGTTCAACTGATTGGTTAAGGTTCACCTAAATTTAACAAGGCTAATCTCTTTACCTAAAGTCAACTGATTGTAGATGTTAACCACACATCTACAAAACAGCTTCACAAAAACACCGAATGTTGGGTCAGATAACTGAGTACCATACTCTCGCCAGTGGGTTATACTCTAGCCAAAAGATGATGCAAAGGCTAGACACTCAGCTGCTAACCAAAAGGCTGGCTCTGCGAGGAGACCTGCCGATGTGCCCCGTAGAGATTACAGCCCAGAAAACCCTGTGGGGCAGTTCTACTCTTTCATATAGGGTTGCTAAACCAAAAAACCAAACCCAGTGCCCTCAAGTCGATTCCAACTCATAGCGACCCTATAGGACTGAGTAGAACTGCCCCATAGAGTTTCCACAGAGCTAGGAATTGAACATTGACTCAACAGCACCTAACAAAAAACAACAAAAAGTGATTCAACAGAATGAAGAAATTATCGAACAATATCACTAGTATCGCATGCAAGTAAAATTTTGCTGAAGATCAATCACAAATGGTTGCAGCACTACATTGACAGAAAACTGCCAGAAAGTCAAGCCAGATTCAGAAGAGGATGTGGAACAAGGGATATCATTACCAATGTCAGATGGATGTTGGCTGAAAGCAGAGAATGCCAGAAAGCTGTTTACTTGTGAAAGGCATTCAACTGTGTGGATCCTATCAAGTTATGGATAACACTGACAAGAAGGGGAATTTCAGAACACTGAAATGTGGTCATGCAGAACCTGTACATGGACCAAGCAGCAGCTGTTCAAACAGAACAAGGGGTACTGCATGGTTTAAAATCAGGAAGTGTATGCATCAGGGTTGTATCCTTTCATCATACTTATTCAATCTGTAGGCTGAGCAAATACTGAAGAGGCCAGAGTATATGAGGAAGAACGTGGCATCAGGATTGGAAGAAGGCTCATTAACAATCTATGATATACACAACCTTGCTTTCTGAAAACGAAGGGAACTTGAAGCACTTACTGATGAAGATCAAAGACCACAGCCTTCAGTATGGATTACACCTCAACATAAAGAAAGCAAACATCTTCACATCTGGACCAATAAGCAACATCATGATAAATGGAGAAAATATTAAAGTTGTCCAAGGATTTCATTTTACTTGGATCCATAATCAACACTCACGGAAGCAGAAGTCAAGAAATAAAATGACATATTACATTGGGCGAATCTGCTGCAAAAGACCTCTTTCAAGTGTTGAAAAGCAAAGATATCACTTTGGGGACTAAGGTGAGCCTGACCCAAGCCACAGTATTTTCAATCTCTTTTCATATGCATCCAAAAGCTAGACCATGAGTAAGGAAGACTGGAGAAGAATTGATGCCTTGGATCATGGTCTTGACAAAGAATATTGAATATACTACAGACAACAAAAAAAAAAAAAAAAAATTTTTTTTTTTTTTTTTTACCAGAAGAAAGAACCAGTCTTTCTTGAAAGAAGTTCAGCCCATCTGCTCCTTGGAAGCAAGGATGGTAAGACTTTGTCTCACATACTTTGGACATGTTATCAGGAGAGACCAGTCCTTGGAGAAAGACATCATGCTTGGTAAGGTAGAGGGTCAGTGGAAACAAGGAAGATCCTCAATGAGATGGATTGACACAGTGGCTGCAACCATGGGCTCAAGCATACAGGACCAGGCCGTGTTTCACTCTGTTGTACATAAGGTCACTATGAGTCAGAACTGACTCAACTGCACCTAACAACAACTAAATGTTAGAGAATGTACTAACAAGTACACTACAAAGATGGAAAACAACTGCCTTGCACAGTTGTGGTGAGTGGAACTACATAAAAGGAGGTTAATCCTGCTGCAGGGGTGAGGGGCAAGAGTTGAACTCTAGACTTAACCACCTGGGTTCAAACTCTGTCTCTGACATTTACTTGCTAAGTGACCTTGAGCAAAGTCCTTAATCTCCTTTGTGTCCTTGTTTCTTCACTGTTAAAATGGGTATAATAATAGAATCTCATATCTACGGTAAAATTTAAGAGATAAACCGGGTAAAGTGCTTGGAACAGTGCCTGGCATGTAACAAGTGCTTAAATATTAGCTGTCATCATCATTATTGCTTAATAAGCACCTTGATGGATAAGTAGTATCATCCAGGATAGGAAGGGCATTCCAGGCATAAGAGACAGTAAGAACGAAGGCACAGAGCCATGAAGATACCTGTCATGCCTGGGGAGAAGCAATTCACACAGCGTGAAGGGTGATAAGGAAATATTAGATCTGGAGGATGGGCTACAGTCAGTCAGGAGGAGCCTTGAACCTATGTAAAAGTGTTTGCACTTTATCCTAGTAGTGAGAAGAGGTGAAGTTTTCTTATGCAAAAAAATAATATAATAATAACGTAATCAAGTCTACAAATACTTAGAATGCCCGGGCTTCATCAATCTATGAGTATAAACGAGGCCACATTTGAATAATTACCCTAAGTCTCAATACTCTTGAGTGTTTACTGCTTAACAATAAATACGGACTTTTTCCAAGGGTTCCTCTTCCTGAATATCTCCAAGACTTTCCATGAGTGTTTACATGAGTTTTTCAATCAGTCCTGGTAACAATTCACTGCTATCACTGTCGGCGGTGCAGGATCCCACACGTATCCCTCAAGGCAGAACTCAACTACTAATGAGAGAGACCTGCTGTAAACCCTACCACCTCAGTCTTCCTTGCTGGAACAAGGAGGTCCCCTTTGAAGAGAGAGAAAGGTCAATGCAGGGTTGCCCCATGGCAAAATCGTCTATCCCCACACATTATAATCCTAGGTATTGACATACAGTCATAGTATTAAAGCTAGTTGTCTCCCAAAATCTGCTCTCTCCATCTACCATAATAATAGAGTTATAGACGGGCACGTGGCCACCTAGCTAGGGATACATTTCTCAGCCCTTCCTACAGTTAGATGAGGCCACGTGACTTCTCACCAATGTAACATGAGCACAAGTGATTTATGGCACTTCTAGGCCTGAGCCTTACAGATTGCACATGCACTCCTCCAGCCTCTTTCCTTTCCCTGAAACTAAAATACAGACTGATTGTGTCTCAGTTCCAACCATGTAATTAGGACCAGGATTTAGGGAGTGGTTGAGAAAACTGGGTACTTGGATACCTGAATGACTTCATGGAGTAGAGCTCACTTTAGGCTGTAGTTGACAAAGAAATAAGCTATCTCCCTTAAACCACTGGATTAGTGTCTCTATTACAATGGCCTAGTCTTACCCTGACTAATATACTCAGCTCTTTTCCCCAAGTTTCATACATGTAGCCAGGTAAAGCTTGCAGGTAGAGCCATCACCTTCACCCTGATTGTTGTGAGTCAATTCCAACTCATAGTGACCCTATAGGACAGAGGAGAACTGCCCCATAGGGTTTCCAAGGAGCAGTTGGTGGATTTGAACTGCCAACCTTTGGCTAGCACACTTAACCACTGTGCCACCAGGGCTCCCAGATATGCTATGATGAGTTCTAATTCAGAACGTTTGCACACGCACACCACTACCACCATTACTACCATTGTCCCCCCTACAATTTGGTTTATGTCAGAACTTCTTGACAAGTCCACCCAACATGTCTGTACATATATCCCAGGGCTGGATTCTTGTTCTCATGGGGATTTTCCCAGCCTTTGTGTAAGTCAATGAATACAAATAAATACCTGGGGAGAGACAATGTCTAATACTTCTGCGTTCATTTCCTAGGGCTGTTGTACCACAATCTGACTGGCTTAAAACAACAAAAATTTATTCTTTCACAGTCTGGAGGCTAGAAGTCTGAAATCAAGGCATCGGCAGGGTTGTATTCTCTCTGAAGGCTCTAGGCAAGGAACCCTACCTTGCTTTTTCTAGCTTCTGGTGGTCCAAGGCGTGCCTTGGCTTGTGGCTGCAGAACTCCACTTTGCCATCTTCTCTCTCTGTCTGTCTGTGTTTCTTCTCTCTATAAAAACGCCAAGCATATTAGATTAGGGTCCACCCTACTCCAGTATGACCTCATGTTAACTTACATAATTACATCTGCAAAGATCTTATTTCCAAAGAAAGTCACATTCACAGGTACCGGAGGTTAGGACTTCAACATATCCTTTGGGCACACAATTCGACCCATAATAACAACCTCTAATCCAGAGGCACCAATGATCCTGATCCTGCTAAACCACAACTTGAAAGACCCAAGGCCCCTAAAACGCCTGTAACACCTCTGATCATTGTAGGGAGCATAGGTTGAAAAGGGGAGGATGAGGCTAGAGTGTCACAATTGTCCAGATGAGAGATGGTGACATTCTAGCCAGGACAGCACCAGTGAGAATGGAAAAAATCATATTCGATCGACATGTCAGAAATAAGAACGGTAAGACTTGATGACAGCTTTTTCTGTGGCACATTTCTCACAGTAATTACGTACGGATTTACATACTTTTGATGATGATGATGATAGTGACATAGCAGAAGGAATTACTGGATTTACATAAACCTGCCTGTTCTTGGATCACATTGTGGGAAAAGAGGTTAAAAAAAATAAAAAACAATGCTGCATAGAAATTATATCTTGTAAAATTTTATTTTATGATTTAAAAAGAGAAAAGGGGAAGAACTTCAGAGACGATAAAGAAATGGAAGATGAAAAACTAAAAAACTAAGGCCACTCTGGACGTGAACAAGTAATAACGGGTTTTTCTGAGAGTGCCAGGAATTGCAAAATATCCCATATTCTCTGCCAGAAAGCCCTGATTTACACAACATCTTTTCTAGAGGACCAGGTAAAATTAATAAAAAAAAAAAAAAAAAGTGAGCTAGGACACAGTTACTTTAATTCCACCCATCTTAAATTCTCTTTTTGTTTACATCCTACATGGGTCAGAGTGCACACTTGCGAACAATATCATCTACTTTACCTGATTACCACTAAGGTATTTATTACTGTTTTCATGGAAGCTAAGATGCCATAATTTGTAAGACATTATTATTTTATAAACCACTAAGAATGATAGAACACTGCTATTAAATTATGATATGGCATTGACTGTAAAAAGCCTCCCAATTTCTGAGATTTAAAAAAAGAAAAAAGGCAGGAAAATGTACCTCTCAGAATTGATGGCATATGGTAAAATACACTAGGCAGCTTACAGACTTCCCAACAGGACCAGGGAAAAGGGTTTAGATGCCACAGAGCCGGGAGCAAAGTACCTATCCCAGACACGCCCACATCTGCTCCTTGGGGCCTAGAAGGCTTTAGAAACATTCGGGAAGGTGTTATAGGGTAAAAACATCAGAAAGTTTAGTAAAATGGAAAGAAAGTTTTATTTGGCATATATTCAAAAAGGCAAAAGTCTCACAGCGGACAGGCATGCTGCTGGAGCTAATGCCTGCTGTAGTCTGAGGAAAGTGTATATTAACATCACAAATGGGTAAAATAATTGAAAGCTTCACCTTTTCACTGATTGGCTAAAAACTGCTAGATCAACATGAGTCTACATTTCGAATCATTTTTCTTAATAGTCATTGGTACAGGTTTCAATAATGACAGTCAAGAAGGTCTTCACTGGTCCAACAAATTTTCTGTTCACTAAAGGCTAGTAGAAAAAATAAGAGTGGAAAGTCTTTTGTGTTCTGTTCGATTGGTTTGTGGGAAAGTTTCCCTAAAAGATCTTTTCCAAGATTGTCCTAACTATTTCTTTATATCGCAGGGCCCAGTTGATGTGTCCTTGTGAGTCCTCGTGAGTTCAGCTCCACCTGGATCACATATTTTATGCTCAAGGACAGGGAATCATGGATCCAATAATATCTCCTAAATCAAGGGGAAAAAGTGCCAGAGGGCAGGGGCCTCTGCCCTGCTCCCTTAAATCTTTCAAATGAGAAGTTTCAGCCACTGGGAATGGTGTACATGGGAACAGGAGTACCCACCAAGCTAGGTACCCACAGGCTTACTTGGGTTTACTCACTAATCTGTAGTCCACAATTTCCCCTATTTTTCAGCACATCAGTACCTTGCTTACTGGTTAATCCGCCCCTGGCACTGGGGAGGGTTTCCATGATGACAGAGTCACTTCCTTTCTCTTCCCTGGAGCTCTCTGCAGAGTGTTGTAAAAACCCAACTCCTTGGGTTGGGCCCTTTTTCCTCCACCCCCAGACACCTGAGCCCATCTGCCCTGGAGATTACAGAACCCAGCAGAGAGTCATCGGGCAGAATCATTCAAACCCATTGATGGGAAGACTATCTCCAGCTGCTACTCTAGCTGTTGGTCGGTGTCTCATGGTTTAGACAAGCTCTCTTCAAGGAAAACCTGGAACAGAAATTCTCAAACTTTTTAGTCTCAGGACCCCTTTATACTCTTAACAATTATTGAGGACCCCAAAAAGCTTTTTTTTTTTTTTCTGTGAGTTCTATCTATCAAGTTTTGCCACATTTAGAAGAGTAAACCGAGAAATTTTATTAATTCATGGTCAAGTAACAGTAATATGCTTATGACTGTTATTTGACCATGAATTAACAAAATTATTACATGTAAGCATAGCACATTTTTATGAAAAAAAACCTATATTTTATCCAAAACCAAAAATAAATTGTAAGAAGAATGATATTGTATATATTTTTGCACTTTCTCTAATGCCTGAGTTGATAAGCTAGATTCTCACATTTGCACCTCTATTCAGCCAGCTTCCCTACCACACATCATGTGGCACTGGGAAAACCCCTCTGTTCACATAAGAGAATGAAAGTGGAAAAGATAAGTAATGTGTTAGTATATATTATGAAAATAACTTTGACCTCATGGACTCTCTGAGAGGGTCTCAGAGATCCTAGGGGTCCCCAGATACACTTTGAGAAGAGCAAGCCTACAATAAACCCTCCTGTAGACGCCTTGACCCTCTGGCTGTTATTGATTGCTACTTGTCCCTGGCCAGGACCAGTCTTTGCTGTGAAGCTAAAGGAGCTTCTTAACCCCAAACCACCCCAGAGACAGAGAGTAGGGCTTTTTTTTTTTTTTAATAATTTTTATTATGCTTTAAGTGAAAGTTTACAAATCAAGTCAGTCTCTCACACAAAAATCCATATACACCTTTCTACACACTCCCAATTACTCTTCCCCTAATGAGGCAGCCTGCTCTCTCCCTCCAGAGTAGGGTTTTTAAGAGATGTGCTTACAGATGAGTATGGAACCCGGGTCCTGGGAGATAGCACATGGCAAGAATAGGCATGAATAGACTATTAAAACAAAACCAGGATGCCTCCGGGCTCTATCCTCCACAGTGAGATCACTTCATCTGCCTTTCTCCACAGGTGAGTCAACAACTCCCCATATTAGGTAAACTGTAACAGAGAGCAAGCCTGTTACGGTTAACCTGTTAGGATTAAGTTTAGCTGAATACTAGCACATTTTGTTTGTTTATTGTGGCTTAAACAAGATAGAACTTTATTTCTCTTTCACATAGACAGCTCAGGACTGGTATAGTGGCTCCACGAAATGACAGCAGTCCAGCATCCTTCCAGCACACTGCCTGTCCTCCCCACATTGTGGTGTTCATCTTCAAGGACCAAAGTGGCTGCTGAGCTCCAGCCACAGCAATCATATTCCACCAAGGAGGATGGAGAAAGGGAAAAAGAATACAGGAGCTGTATATGCTTTTGCTTACAGCTCATATTTACCTACAAAGGAAACCAGGAATGTATTCTTTTGGTTGGGCAACAATATGTCTAGATAATGAAGAAGAGAATAGTGGTTAAGAGCTAAGGCTGCTAACAAAAAGGTCAGCAGTTTGAATCCACCAGCCACTCCGTGGAAATCCTGTGGGGCAGTCCTACTCTGTCCTATAGGATCAATATGAGTCAGAATCAACTCAACAGCAAAGGGCTTGGTTTGGTTTTGGTTAAGGAGGCTTGGCCACAAACCGTCAATGAGGTGCTCTTCCCCCAGTGAGAACAGCAAAGCCAAATTGAGATATAGACATATGATTTAAAAAATAATATTGGAATCATTATTCCCTGTCCTTGAGCATAGACAGTGTGACCCAGCTGGAGCTGCGCTCACAAAGACTTGCAAGGACTTACAAGGACACATCAACTGGGTCCTGAGGTATAAAGACAATAGCTAAGATAATCTTAGAAAATATCTTTTAGGGAAACTTTCACATAAGTCAATCAAACAGAACATGAAAGACTTTCCACCCTTATCTTTTCCTATTAGCATTAAAAAAAAAAAAAACCAAACCAAACCCGCTAGGACAGAGTAGAACTGCCCCAGAGGGTTTCCAAGGAGTGCCTGGTGGATCTGAACAGTGACCTTTTGGTTAGCAGCTGTGGCCCTTAACCATTATGCCACCAGGGTGTCCCCAGAGGGTTTCCAAGGAGTGCCTGGTGGATCTGAACAGTGACGTTTTGGTTAGCAGCTATAGCTCTTAACCATTATGCCACCAGGGTGTCCCCCTCTCAACATTTAGTGAATGGAAAATTTGTTGGACCAATGATGACCCTCCTGACTCTCCTTACTGAAATCTGTACTAATGATTGTTGAGAAAGACAATTCAAAATGTAGGAGCACAGTTTCTAGCCAATCTGTGAAAACATGAAGCTTTCAATGGCTCTGCCCATTTGTAATGTTAATACATACTGATGATTCACGGCTGTGGCAGCGTGCTTGTCCGTTTTCCCATTCTTGCCTGTTCTGTAATGTTTCCTTGGACTCGAACAGACATGGCTCTTAGCAGCGTGCTTATCCATTTCTCAACTTTTGCCTTTTTGAATATATGCCAAATAAAACTCTTTTTGCTTTACTGAACTTTGTGATTTCTTTCACCTACAACACATATGGCAGCTGCTCTGTGATTCACCAGTCAGGTCAGGTGACTCCCTTCTGCCCACCAGCTTCTCAGCAAAATTATGTTTCTACATGTCATGGACCTTCCAGGTTGCTAGCATTATTTACAACCCTGAATGTTAAAGCCTTGAACGCAAACACTCAACCATTCTACACAATCTCTACAATTTCAAATTATATATTTTACATTAAAAGTAATATCTCTCTCAAACACTGAAGGTAAATACGCTTAAACATTAACCTCAAAGTTACAGGGCCTATCTGCATGGCATTTGCAGACAGGCTGTGCCTCAAACTTCTAGGCAGGCAGAAGACTGGTAGGAATGAGGCATGAACACCCACTGGCATCAACCATTCCATAGGTGCTACGTTCATCCGTGATCAAGCCGGACACACGAGTCACTTACACAGTGCTGGCAAGTGACAGCCATTATTATTATTTATAGAAAAATAATAACAGATCCTCCAATGGGAACCACTTACCTTTCCCCAAATTACCCACGTCCATTCTTCTGTAGCTAGGTAGGCATGCTGTGGTTCAGGTCAGATGCTATCTTCACGTCACCTCTGCCTCTAGCTAGTCAGTGCTAGTCATCTAGTGCTGCTATGACAGAAATACCACAATAAACAGAAATTTATTTTCTCACAGTCCAGGAAGCTAGAGGTCCAAATTCAGAGCGTCAGCTCCAGTGGAACACTTTCTCTCTGTGTCGACTCTGGAGGAAGGTCCTTGTCATCAATCTTCTCCAGTCGAGGAGCTTCTCAGCAAAGGTTCCCCAAGTCCAAAGGATGCACTCTGCTCCCCTGTTCCCAGTGCTGTTTCTTGGTGGTATGAGGACTCCTGTCTCTCTGCTCACCTCTCTCTTTTATATCTCAAAAGAGATTGGCTTAGGACACGATCCAGTCTTGCAGATATCATCAACATAACTGTAGCTAATTCATCTCATTAAAAACATAGTGATAGAATGTACAACACACAGGAAAATGACAAAATGGTGGACAGTCACACAATACAGGGAACCATGGCCTAGCCAAGTTGACAGATATTTTGGGGGAACACAATTCTTTAATCCACGACAGGAGGCCTGCATGGTTCCTAAGGTTTCTGCTCTGCCGCTGGGCCTCGCTGGGCCTTGCCTGGCTGGCAGAAGACCCCTGCACAGAATCTCCCATGCCTCTGCCACTGGGCCCTTCTAGGTTTCTACTGCTAGCTCCCAGGCCTGCGTAGTCCCTCTCTTGACACCACGCTACCCCGGCTGGTGCTGCTCAAAGGCCTGTGTGGCTCCTGCCACAGTGCCCAGGGGGTACACTCAGGCCTCTCCCCCTCACAGGCAAGTGCTACAGGTCTTTAGCAGCAAGCAAACCTCCTGCACGAAGGCACCCAGCTGTCTCCATGAGCTGGCAAGCAGAGACAGATAGGGTTAACTGTGCTGGCAGAATAAAAGGGCTATTAAAAGATTGCCATCTAGAGGTTAGGTAAACAGGAACCACACCTGGTCAACGTGAGATAAGGCTGAAACAACCCATGAATTACTGTCTCCTTCTTAGTGTTTTTCTAGTCCCTTCCCCCTTTTCAGGCTCTGCATGTGTGGAAGAACAAAGTGTGACCGCTGTTTAACCTTCCTTAGCCCTCCGAAGATGGCGATGTAGTGCCAGAGTTCAGTGCGCTTGCACTATGTGCTGTAATAATGATGCCAAGGGTTGCCAGGAGGACGCCATCTTGAATAACAGCTGGTTCCACCTTAAATTGCAGATGCCCATGCAACCTAATTAACAGGCACCACTATTCTGAGACGTACCCACCCCTTGAAAGAAGCCCACTAAATAGTCATTACTCTATTGTCTCCACCAAACCCACATAAGCCCTAGACTTGCTTCCCTTTTCAAGTGAGGTTTTTGAAGAGGCTTGGTCTTCCGCTGACTCCTTTTGCTCGACTCAAGCAAAATAAAGGTTGCCGAAGATAAAGTTTGTCTTTCGCATGTATTCTTACTTGGGAAAATATAAGGACCCTTCAAGTCAAATTGGTGATTGGTAACAAAGCCACCAGTGCTCTCTCTCTCCTTGGCCAGCCATCCCACCATCTCTCCATCTTCAGTGTTACGGCTCTCTCTCTGGGTCTAGGAGGTTCTCAGCGCAGGCACCCCAGGTCCAAAGACACGCTCCCCTCCAGACTCTTCTTGATGGTAGTGAGGTCCCCCCAACCTCTATGGGACTGGCCCTTACATAAGCCTAGCAGGAGGGCAAAACTAACAAATTCCCTAACTGGACCAACTACGAGGGGCTCAATCTTATGGGGTGGATTTTCCAAGCCGTATTTGTATAGTAAATTGACCAATCCCTTGCAAGATTGTGCCCCAGCCAATTATATTGTGGGAATTACAAGGCCATGACTAGAAAGACCATATAAAAGTAATTCACTGCACCACACAGAATTACAGGGCATTTTTCTTCAGTTTTTTTTCTGTAAGTAAAAATGTTCCTATAATATATACACACTAATTCTATAATTAGATGAAACAGTAATTTATTTTCAAGAGCCCAGCCTACCAGCTCTATCACTCATTAACTAAGGGGTTTATTCATCCATAATGCAAGTAACTGAGACCAGAAGATAATTTAGGAAATCCGATTCTTGAAACAGCACATTACCCCACGATTCATTCTACTTCCTTTCACGCCACGTTTCTTGAGTTAAATATAAAAATTACAGCATGACCTTTCTTATTATCTCAAAATTACATTTTGTGGTTTAAACAAAACCTAAAAATAAATGTGACCCTGTGAATGACATTTCTGAAGAACAGCCATCAAGGGATCATGTGTCTGACCTGCCACTACCATTAAAAGTGAGCCAGTGGAAGAAGAAAGCTGTAAAGTTTAGACTTGTAAGGAAATAAAGGAACACTCCCCAGGAGGAGTTCTCCTTCTGTGTTTTTGACTTTGTCATTTTAGAGTGTATTAGTTTCCTAGAGCTACTGTAACAAAGTACTCCAAGCAAAGTGCCTTAAAACCACAGCAGTTTATCTCACAGTTCTGAAGCCTAGTTCAGATCTAGGGTGCAACCAGGGCCATGCTCTTTCCAAAGGCTCTGGGGAAAGGTCTTTTGTTATCTGTCCCAGCTTCTGAAAGCCCCAGGCATTCCTTGGTTGTGACAGCATCTTTCCAGTCTCTGCCTTCGATCTTCACAGGGCTGTCTTCCCTCTGGGTGTGTCTCTGTATCTCTTCTTTTCTACAAAGACACCACTCATCCACCCTTCTCCAGTAAGATCTCATATTACCTTAACTGACCCAAGACCCAAAGACCCAAGCAGTACGCTCAAAGGTACTGGGGGTTAGGACTTCATCATATCTTTTAAGGGGATACAATTTAATCCATAACACAGAGGAAATTCTTTGCAACTGAATCTGGCAAATTCAAATGAAGACGACTTTAGAAACAACTGCCTTCCAAGATGTTTATCTGCACTGTGTTCACCATCCAGCCCTCAGCCTGGGGTGCAGCTGGCTCCAGGTGGGAAGGATGGGCAGCGCTGATTGAGGTGGCTGCAGATTCTGCTATGCAGAGGACACCTCCTTGGTTTCCAGAGGGTCCTGTTAATTACCACACCCCCACCCAGTGCTGCTTTCCCTCTAGAAAAAACATTCCCTGAAAATCTGGCAGTTGTTCTTATTTTTACAGTTATGCTTGTTGTTCTTACCCTAGAGTCTAAAGGCTGACAACCAACCAATTTAAACACGCCAGATGTGCTGGAGAAACACCCAAAGGCATGTGTATAAAAGCACTAACTTCACATTCAAGGAATAGCCCACCTGTATTTCTGGAAGCCTTCTATAGACCATCATGATACAGAGGTGAAATGAGTCTAGATGGGACACAAGGCTCAATTACTTGTCTCAGGAAAATAAAGAGGAAGCTGAGTATTGCACTGACTTGATCTAATCCATATCTAGCCACTAATTAGCACCAGAAAAGTAGTGGATCCTAACACACACATCATGGATACACAATAGCAGCCTTGCCCAGTGCAGCCTTAGCTGTCATAAATGTGCAATGCGCACAGGAGGCTCACGATACAGTGTAAAAGTTTGACGATAAACAGCAGTAGGTTCTCCATAGAGCTAAGGAAGCTTAAGCTTCAGGGCCCCGTCACTTACACAATCCCTTCCTGTTTTCCTTCTAAATAAATATTTGCTCTCTTATCTGATTTTCTATTTGTATTTTTTTTACTGAAAGAGGCCCCCAAATACTATAAGCTTCAGATCCCACAAAATCTGGATCCTCCTTTGTAACATTAGACCAATGAGTCATGTACTCTTACTTTTTTTTTTAAGATAAATGCATGTAGCCATTTGAAAAGCTATGTTCTTACTTTAGAGTTAGTTGGTTCTGTAAACACACAGTACCTGGCCTTTGTCAGTCACGTCTGTGTGAGGATTCAGTGACTTTCTTCTTCTGAGTTCTACGAGAAGTCATGAAGGGACAGTTATCTTTTCCTTGCCAGCTTTTGAACCACTTCCCCTAGCAAATAACACAGGCTTCATTTCCTCACCTGGGCATCCCATGCTTCTTTCTGTGTCTCTTACCTGTGTTGATATTATTTAAGTAACAATCATATGTTTTGAGAGATATTTGTTGTTGTTCTTACGTGCCGTCAAGTCAGCCCCGACTCATGGCAACCCCATGCACAACAGAATGAAACGCTGCCCAGTCCTGCATCATCCCCGTGATTGGTTGCAGATCAGACCGTTGTGATCCACAGGGTTTTTCATCAGCTGATTTTCAGATGTTGGTAGCCAGGCCTTTCTTCCTAGTCTGTCTTAGTCTGGAAGCTCCATTGAAACTTGCTTAACATCATAGTAACCAACACACAGGCCTACGCTGACAGACAAGTGGTGGTGCTTTTGCCCTGCAGGACAGAGTACAGCTGCCGCATAGGATTTCCAAGGCTGTAAATCTTTACAGAACAGACTGCCGCACCCTTCTTCTTTGGAGCCCCTGGGCAGGTTCAAGCCACTGACCTTTTGGCTAGCAGCCAAGCACTTAACTACAGCACCACCAGGGCTCCTTTCAGTAAGGTTAAAAAAAAAGAAAGCCCAGTTAAATTCACACTCCAGACTGAGAGAACACAAGCATGAGTTTTACCTACCTCAGAAACAGGGGTGGTTCAAGGAGCTAAAGGAACATTAAGGGAAGTATTATTTCCTTATAAATGAGTCAAGGAAGACTACCCAGAGGAGATGGCATTTAAACTAGGTGCTGAAAAAGGTATTTGTCTGGTGAAAAAAGTTGCAAAGGGTGTTCATGCACCATGAGCAGCATGAGCAAAACACTTGAAAGCCTTTGTTATGTTCAGGAAAAAGCAAACCCTCTGGGGCTAGAAGGCAGAATGCATTAGTAAAGGTAGGGGTGCTGGGGAGACTGGAACTAGACTGTGAAAGTCTTATGAGCCTCGCTAAGGAATTCAGATCTTTTCCCATGGGCAGTAGGGAGCCCCTGAAGGTCTTTAAGCTGGGGCAGGGACAGGACGCATCAAGACGAAACCTATGTTTTGGAAAGATCACCCTTGCACCAGTCTATCAACAGTGTACAGGGTAGGTTAGCATGAGGAGAAACCAGGAGGAAGGAAGCAAAAGCAGAAGAAAAGGATGGGGAAATCCCTAAATTTCAGTGAGTATTTAACCAAAAAGGTAATGCTTTTCCTCTGTCAGCAGAAAAGGGAAGTGATGAGCAAGTTGAATTCCACTATGAAAAAAAGAAAAAAAACTCACTTTCTGTGCATCTGAGTTCTAAAACTGCTACGTGTGTGTGTATGCAATGTTATACAAGAAAATGTTAATGTTGGCCATCTTTGGGGGGGGAGATTAAAGGCAGTTTTCATTTTCTTCTCTACCCCCTCCTCTATTTTCCAAATGTTCAATACTCAAATGTATTTCTTTTAGCAACAGGAAAAAAATATTTTTAAAAGACCATTTAGTTTCTAATTAACCTAAATTAGCTCTCTGGTGTGTTGGAAGTTTGTGTTATACTTTGGTTTTGGGTCAAGCTGGGGAGGGGAGCAGGAATGTCAAGGATGCTTCAAAACTCAGTTCCACTCTTCCCTGACAAAGCCCCCAAGGTAAGCTCCCAGGATAACGGATGTTTTCAAATCTCATTGCAAAATAAATGCATGTGGGCAATGGTGAGGGTGGTGGGTGGATATACCTATGAAAAAATGTGTGACTCTTGTATAGTCACATAAAAACAAAAAAACCAAACCCATTGCTGTTGAGTCAATTCCAACTCACAGCGACCCTATAGGACAGAGTAGAACTGCCCCATAGAGTTTCCAAGGAGCACCTGGTGGATTCAAACTGCCGACCTTTTGGTTAGCAGCCATGGCATTTAACCACTAGGCCACCAGGGTTTCCAAAATATTCACTTAGGCATCATATATATTATAAAAAGTCGCTCAAACAGATAATGAGGAGGATGGTTGTCTTGGTCATCTAGTGATGCTCCAGGAGAAGACTTTCTCTTTCTGTTGGCTCTGGAGGAAGGTCCTTGTCCCTGGTGGAGGAGCTTCTCAGGCACAGGGACCCCAGGTCCAAAGGATGCACTCTGCTCCTGGTGCTGCTTTCTTGATGGTAGGAGGTCCCCAACTCTCTGCTTGCTTCCCATGCCTTTTATCTCTTGAGAGATAAAAGGTGATACAGGCCATAACCCATGGAAGGTCCCTTTACACTGGATCAGGGGGGTGACCTGAGTAAGGGTGGTGTTACAGTCCCACCCTAATCCTCTTAACATATAATTACAATCACAAAATGGGGGACAATCACACAATACTGGGAATCATGGCCTAACCAAGCTGATATACACATTTTTGGGGGAACATAATTCAATCTATGCCAATGGGCATCAGAGAAAAGCACCCTCTGGGTGAGGTATTCAGAAATGGTGAGACTGGAACTAGTTTATCTTCGAAGGCTAGAAAAAGAAAGGATACAAGGATAATACTGCCAGCTGGCATAATGATGGGAGCAAACAGGAATGCATGGGAGTGTCTGGCAGAAGGTGAGGAGACCAGGTAACATGGAGGAAAGGAGTCATGCAGGAAACCAGGTTGGAAAGGTGGGCTTGAGGCCAAGAATCCCTTAGACAGTGGAGAATCACTGAGAGTTCTGAGTAATAGTTCTGACGTGAGAAACAGAGGACTTTAGGAAGACCAGTTTGAGGGTGGTGGGTAGAAGTGCCAGGAAGGAAACTGGGTGGCAGTGGGGCTTCCTGATTGCCACACAGGGAGATCTAACTGTATGTTGCCAAGGCTGTATTTTCACTGGTTCCTTCTAAACCCACTACTTCCTTCTGGACTTGATGTTCCTTCCTCTTAAAAACAAAAAACAAAAAAAACACAGCTTTATTAACATATAATTCACATAGTATATAATTTACCCATTTGAAGTACAGAATTCAACGTTTTTTGAATTGCATTGACTTGAAATCACAGTGTTGTACCCACAATCTAATTTTAGAACATTTTTGTAAAAGAAACACGCACATATTAGCAGCTCTGCTAACCATTCTTCTGTAACTATTGCCCCAGACCTGAGCAACCCCTGATCTGCTTTCTCTCTCTGTCTCTGGATTTACCTGTTCTGGACATTTCATATAAATGGAATCATACAGTAAGTGGCCTTTAGTGTCTGGCTTCTTTCACTTAGAGTATTTTCAATCCCCATTCATGTCATAGTCCTTTGTCTTTTTACCGCTGAATATTTCATTGTATTGATATACCACATTTTATTTGTTCATTAATCAGTGGATAGATGTTTGGGTTATTTCCACTTTGGGGCTATTGTGAATAATAATAATAACATAAACATTCATATGCAAGTTTTTGTGGGACATAGATTTTCATTTCTCTTGGGTGTGTACCTAGAGGTGAAATTGCTGAGTTACGTGGCTTCTTTTTCTGTTTTGACCTACTCCTTTGCACATTCTCTAATGAGCCTTACTGTCTGTTTTTGAAACTGGCTTATTTCTTACCCAGTAAAACTCTAAATTCCACCCAAACATTGAAGTGTCCACCCTAACTTAACCTCACCTGTGATCTGCAAAGCCAAGAAGGGAATAGGTAGTGTGTGTCCCAGTCATCTGCTCTGCTCAGGAAAGCAGATCTGATCACCGAGCAAGTCCCAGCCACCCGCATACAGGCTGCCCTTGTGCCTTCAACACTTTCATGGTAAATGAAACCAAATGTCGGTCTATCTTCAAAGTCTGGGCAAATCAGAAGCATCCTTTACGGAAGCAGATTTCAGCCCAAACAAGGCTCGTCCGCTAGGACTCTGTCCCGCTGTCTCCTGAGACGAGGATTCCTTAAGGGAGAATCTCAGGGTGTCAGAACCGGTGCCTGCCGGAGCAAAGGTGGGAGCCCGATCCTGTAGAAATGCACGTAAATTGGAAAGTGTTTTCTGTTCTAAGCAATAACATTTGAAAAACAAATGACAACCAGTGGAAAAGAAAAAAAGCAACACTTTGGAGTCCTAGGTCAAGGAGATGTCATTTGAAACGAACCAATTTTTTTTTTTAATGCAGCCACAGCTGAGGTAAAAGAGAGTTATGAGTAAATACCTTCTATCTCCAGATTCCAGAACACTTTCTGCCCTAGAAGCTAACAGACAGTCACGCTGTGTGTGATGGTAACCTAAGATACAGACAGTACTAAAAAGGTCAGGTTGGCCCAAACCAGCTAATTGACCTACGGTCGATACCAAAAGCTGTCAGCGTGTAGTTAAGCAATAGCAAATGACTAACCTGTACTGAAGACTTGACAATGGAAGGAGCAAGATTTATACCTCAATATTGTTCCAACAATATTTCAACATCCCTGCCAGCCCTGTGCGACTATAGATAGATTCTGCTAAGAGTAATAACCTTACTCCCAGAATCCTGTATGTATGGGAGATAGGGTGCTAGGGGAGCAGACATGCTCAGACAGGTGTTATAAAGCTTGAGTTTGGCAAGAGATGAATGTTCCAGTGTTATAGGACAAAGCATTCCGGGGAACACGAGATGATGGCCTGTCGTCCTGTTATTGGGAGCCTGTAACCTACAAAGAAACATGAGAGGTAGCAAGTAACTTGATGTTAGAAATAGCGAACCACCTGCCTTAAGAAAGTAAGGATTTAACTCTCCTGGCACCAAAAAAAAAAAAAGTATTGTTTAAACAGCCTTGCTAGTAATAATCAAGAATGTGTACTGTTCGATAGGAAGAGACAGATATCTACTTTCTCTTGTTTCCAAACTCTCTAATTTTGATTAACCAAAATATCTTCCAGAGAAATAATTCAAAATGTCTATTTTGAAAATTTCTCAGAAAAGGATCTTTCTGAGGAAATGGACACAGGTGTGGAGTTTCTCTTTTTTCAGTATTTTATTTTTGATGGCAATATACACAACCAAGCATACATCCATGTGTAATTTCTACATGGAAAGTCTAACATTGGCCGCATACCTCACGTTCTCACTGTCTCTACTCATACTGCTTCATCACCATTAATTTAGGCTCTCTGTGCCTTAAAGTTCTCATTTGGGCTTTAACTGTTGTCAGTTTAAATTCATACAGATAATTCTTTATAAGAGCACTATTCTTGAGGCAAACATTCTTTAATCACTGGACCAAACTATTTAGTTTAATGATGGCTTCATGGCGCAGTTTCGGTTCAAGGATTAAAGATTTTTTCTGGGCATTAGATTTGGGGGATCCCCCAGTCTCAGTGGATCCAGTAAGCCTGGTTTCCATTTGAGTTTGAAGTTCTGTTTCACACTTTTCCTCCTTCTGATCAGGATCCACCTGTTGACTCCTTGATCAAGTTGTTCAGTAATGGTAGCTGGGCACCATCCATTTCTTCTGGTCTCATGGTAATGGAGGTAGTAGTTTATGGAGACAATTAAGCCTGCAGTCCATTTCCTTCTCTGATTCCTAGGTCTCCTTCTTTCTCTGCTATTCCAGGCAAATAGAGACCAATTGTTGTATCTTGTGTGATTGCTATTCACCGAACTAGGTGGTAGAACAAAAACTCTAGAAACAATGTTAGGACAATTGCCTGGTTAGACTGAAGGTGTGGGGTTTCTGACAACAAAATATGTTCAGTCTCTGCCTTGGGGAACACCCTAGGCAATAGGTTTGCCTCTCCTAGCCCTTCTCAGCCACCACCCTGGTCCCTTCCAAAATTAAGGTATGCCTTCCTGTCCAAAGCAGGCTGCATGTATATAGGCTCAGGCCAGTGCTGGTGAGTGGGAATTCATTTTTGCTGCCTAGTTTCTGGTATGCTCAAGAAAAGTCCTGATCATTCATGCATCTGATTCAATCTCACCCAGTTCCTGCTCTGCTTATCCAGATGGGGCCCCGCCTCAGTTTTCCCGTATGAATTCCAGTTCCCTTGTCCTAAAACCAAATCTATCAGTCGAGGCTCTAATCCTCTGCCAAACCCTAATGGTCCTCCCTTCCCTGGCTTCCCTATATTTAGCCACATAATGATGCCTTTATCATAACCCTGCAGGTTCTTTGATGCCAGACACCAGCTCCACTTGACTGCCCCACCCTGAACCTTATAATTTGAACAGTTGTACTCCCCTTGTGGGCTCTTCTTTAGCCAGACACTTTCCCTGTTCCAAGTCCCAGATGCTCCCCTTTACCTCCTGGCTGATTGCCTCGTGATTGATTGAGGTTAGTACAGCAGAAATTCAAGGATATCCAGTACACCGTGAGGCTGGCCTCTGGCCTCTTGCATGTGGGTTTCAGTTACAACACTTCAATTTCCCTGTCCCCTCCCTCCCCCCTTTCCTGGCTTGCCCAAGAGCAAACATATTAAAAAAGAAAAAGGGAGGAGGGAAGGAAACAAGGAAGTGAGGAAAGGAAGAAGAAAACTCTAGGGCTTTAAATTTCACAGTAAGCCCCCAAACCCAGTAACAGACTTCAACCAAATAGCAATGCCTTAGAAAATCTTTCTTTTAATACTAAATTCCCAACAAGGAAACTTTGCATTTAGGTGAGTTCTTATACTCAATTTCTTACTTTTCAGCACCCAGAGGTGAAGGCCCAGCAGGCAGTTTTCCCAAGGTGAGAAGTAGAAATTGTGTTAACTGACATTTAATGAAAATAAATATTTTATCAATGAGAAAGCAATTCCCTCTACTTATGGTAAAAAAAAAAAACACCAAACCCCCTACCATGGAGTTGATTCTGATTCACAGCGACCCCACGAGGTTTCCGAGGCCGGCCATCTCTACGAAAGCACCCTTCTCCTGAGCAGCCACTGACGGTTTCCACCTGCCGGACTCTGTTTAGCAGCGGCTCACCTTAACCACTGCTAACGAACTTCATGGAATTTGGTCACAACCTCATATCTGCTAATGAAAAACAACACAGCAACCTGCACATTATATGAATTACGTTTCTCTCTCTTTTTTAAATCAATTTGAACACTACAAATATGCATATGTTGTTGTTTTATAAGAAAAACAATTGAACAATACAGAGGTATGTAGAGTAGAAAAGTCAAAATCTCTATCCACCTGTCCTCAGGCCCCAGGGGGAGAGACTCACCACATCACACTTCCCAGGGCAGCGACTGTGAACCGTCTGCAGGATGTCTTCCAGGCCTGTTTCTGTGTCTGTGAATTTACTTACATGTATAGGGTGTTGCAGTTTATTTCTAGCTTTTTTACATATGTTAGATTGTGCTGTACATATCATTCTGAAACTCGATTCATATTAACGTAAAAGCATTTTCAATGTCAAGACATCCACCAGTACCAGTGGCCACTGAGGCGACCGTGACTCATGGCAGCTCCACGTGTGTCACAGAGAGCTGTGCTCCTTAGGGCTTCCACCGGCTCTGTGATGGTTAGGTTATGTATCACCTTGGCTAGGCCATGATTCTAAGTACCTCACTTATCCCACCCCTTGCTTGTCAACATGGTTAGTTTCCAAAGACCAGGTCGTTGTGCGAAAATTGGCATTATGCAAAGATGGAGGATTTTCTTTTCCTGTTTTCAGATCATCCTTTTGTCTGATTTATATTTAGAAAATATGATCATAGCAATAATAACAGTTAAGACTTACTGATGTGGTCATCACTGTGATGAGTCCAAAACCAAAACCAAACCCATTGCCTTGAGTCAATTCCAACTCATAGCAACCCCGTAGGGCAAGGTAGAACTGCCTCATACAGTTTCCAAGGAGTGGCAGATGGATTTGAACCGCCAACTTTTTGGTTAACAGCCAAGCTCTTAACCTCTGTGCCCCTAGTCCAGTTGTGGGTTATTCCTCTGTGGAGAAGGGGGCTTGGAGAAGATAAAGCCAGGCTGTGAGGCTGGAGGGCCCATAGCTTAGCTACTTCACCTTCCACCTGTACTGGGTCAGAGCTTCCCTCTTGGAGCCACTTCCAGGACTGCACTCCCATCCCTGCAAGCCCTGCGTTCACAATCCCTGAGTGGGAGTCACTGAGGCACAGGGCTTCTAGCAAACGGCACTGGGAGCCAGGTGCATACCCAGCCCCACAGAATTCGAGGCTTCGGGCCCAGCACGGCTCACTTTGGGATATCATTAAACTCACACGTATTCTTTCCAAACACCCTCTCCAGTGCCTCTTTCCTCCCTTCCCACCCCACAGCAATTTTGAGCTGCAGGGCTTCAGGCCACATAGGAGCTGAGAACCCAGAACAGGTGTCTGCTGGCTTGGGGCTGCCTGTGCGTCATGCCTGCGCCATCGCCACAGCCTATAGTGAACAATTTCACATTTTTTCACCACCTCAAAGATTCTGCTTCTATGTATGGCTGGCATCTGTCTCTCTCTCAACCGCACAGCACCTTCCTACAGAGTCAAAGCCTTTTTTCAAATTTGCAGTCCCTGACAGGAGCAGATGACCCAATAAGCAAGGTAAGCAAGAGTTAACTTGTGCTAATTTACTAATATGTAGTGAACAATTTCCCATCTTTGATGTGGTGAAACCCATGTGAAGTCATTCACTACAGATGATCTGGTATGCAAGATAAGCACCACTGGATAATCCAACTCTGGGTACAGGGCAGCCAGCTTCCTGGAGGCCACCTGGAGACCCTCCTCGAGGGAGGGGATGTCCCACAGCTCTTGCCACCACACCTGCTACCTTGTTAATGCACAAAATAGTTGGATGATAGATTTTTTTGCTATTGTTGTAAATGCCAAATGCCAGCTAACAAAATAATGGATAAAGGAGGAGTAGGTGTATTATGTAATTATCCTGCATTTTGTGATCTGATGTAAAGGGAGTTTCCTTAAGTGTGTGGCCTGCAGCCAATATATATGGATGTTCTGGCAAAGATATCTCTCTCTCTCTCTCTTTCCATCCTGCTTCCAACTTGTCATCATCTGACATCTGGTTCTCGAGACTTGAGCCAGCAGCCTGTCACCTGATCTGCAGATTTGGAGATTTACCAGCTCCTGCTGCCCTGTGAGCAAGCAGCCTGCCATCTCACCTGCCGATTTTGGGTTCATCAGCCCCTGCAACCAAATGAGTCAGTAGAGGCCTCCCATGGATTTGGGACTTACCAGCCTCCATAACTTTGTGGGCCATTTCCTTGAAATAAATCTCTCTAAATATATTTATATCCATATGCTTCACTGGTTTTGCTCCTCTAGAGAATCCAGCCTAAGAGAGGGTGATTTTTCAGAAGTAGATGGCCAGGCCTTTCAGTTAGCTGACTTCCAGTTAAACAGATCTGCCAATCATTTCTTTATGGCTTTTGAGGTTTGTGACTCATTTGAAAGACCATCTTCACTCCCTAGATTGTTAAAAAACTACTACTATGTTTGCAGCCATCTAACATACTCCACTGGTCTCACCCGTTCGGGAGCAAGGGATGAGGAAGAAACCAAAGACACAAGGGGAAGATTAGCCCAGAGGACTAATGGGCCACAACTACCACAGCCTCCACCAGACTGAGCCAGCACAGCTAGGTGGTGCCCGGCTACCAACACCGACTGCTCTGACAGGGATCACAACAGAAGGTCCTGGACAGAGCTGGAGAAAAATGTAGAACAAAATTCTAACTGGCACACACACACAAATAAAAAGAAACCAGACTTACCCGTCTTACAGAGACTGGAGAAACCCTGAGAGTATGATCCCTGGACAACCTTTTAGCTCAGTGATGAAGTCACTCCTGAGGTTTACCCTTCAGCCAAAGATTAGAACGCCCATAAAACAGAGTGAGACTTAAGGGGCACATCAGCCCACGGGCAAGGAGGAGAAGACAGGAGAGGACAGTAAAGCTGGTAATGGGGAACCCAAGGTCAAGAAGGGGAGAGTGTTGACATGTTGTGGGGTTGGCAACCAATGTCACAGAACAATGTGTATTAATATTTTGAGGAGAAACTAGTTTGCTCTGTAAACCTTCATCTAAAGTACAATTAAACACACACACAGACAAAAAGCAAGGCTAAGCAAATTAGCCTCTCATTCTTGCAAAATTGCCAACCCTTATTTATGTATATAGTACTGTAGGGAAAAAAAATATAGCACTGTGTACTAAGCACACAATAAAATAAATTGGAATGAATCAAAAAAACGGCTCCTATACTTTCTTTCAGTGCTTTTATAGGAATGTTATAAACATTAGGATTTTTAGTTCATTTGGAATATGCTTCTGAGTATGGTATGTAACCAAGATCCAACTTTTTTTTTTTCAAAATGGGTAGTCTGTTGTCCCAACACCATTTATTGAGCAGTAAACGAACTGGTCTTGAAATGATTACCTTGAACCCTCCCATTATACCAGCTTTGTTTATTTTTTATTCTTTTTTGGGTGATAATTCTCAACTTTCTAAGTAGACTATAATAATATCATCTGCAAATAGTGAATTTTGTCTCTCATTTTCCAAAATCTGTACTTTTTCTTGTTTTATTATATTGGCTAGGACCTCCAGGACAATATTGCATAGTATGGTGATGGAATTCTTGTCCTGTTCCCATCTTTAAAGGAAATCTTCTAATATCTCATCATTAACTATGATATTTATTGTGTCTTCTGTGGTTTCTAACTTTATCAGAGCTTATTAATGTTTCTTTTTTAATAAGGAACACATGTTGAATCTATTAACTGCCTTTTCAGCCTCTAATGAGATGATCATTTGATTATTCTCCTTTAATTTACTAATACACTGAATTGCATTATTGGATTTCCTAATGTTGAAATTGAAGCCCTGGTGGCATAACAGTTAAGAGCTACGGCTCCTAACCAAAAGATCGGCAGTTCGAATCTATCAGGCGTTCCTTGGAAACTCTATGGGGCAGTTCTACTCTGTCCTATAGGGTTGCTATGAGTCGGAATTGACTCAATGGCAACAGGTAATGTTGAAATTTCCTTATTTTCCTGGGAGTTATATTTCTCAATTTTTCAGTATGTCTTCATTTTCTGATACAGAACGTAAAGATTTTTTATTCCACGTTATTTAAGAAGATTTGGAAATGAAAAGCAAATTATTCTGCTTTTTCAGTACCCAAAGCCCTGTTAAAAACCCAAGCCCATTCCGTCAAGCCGATTCCAGCTCACAGCGAGCCTACTGGACAGAGTAGAACTGCCTCATGGGGCCTCCTAGGAGCAGCTGGTGGATTCGAATTGCTGACCTTTTGGTTATCAGTTGAGTTCTTAACCACTGTGCCACCAGGGCTCCTAAAGCCATGTTAGTTGTACATAAAATGTTTTATTTTATTTCCTTCTTAAAAATTAGTCCTCAGGTTGATAGTGTAGCATGTGGCCCCCAGCATTAAATTTCCTTTCCTGAGACATCTGTCTCCTCGCTGCTTTCCTAAGTGCTCAGTGATGGGTTACAGGTAAGACAGGGAGCAAAGGCCCTGAGATTAGAGGGTGCCTGTTTGAGAAATAGCGAAAAGACTGGCATGTTTAGAGGAGAAGCAAGTAAAAGAGAAACAGACTATACAATCAGGGAGGTAATAGGGGGTTGAGCTTGGAACCTAGAAACTTAGTAAGACAGAGAATAGAGGGGCCCCAAAATCGGCTAACAAAGTAACAAGAAATGGGCCAGGGCACAGAAAGGAAGCCATTACCTAGAACAATGGGGCAGGGTATCTAAAAATAGCCCACAAATTGCTTTAGAGTTGCCTTTCAGAAGCAGTTGGAGAAGGCCAGGCCCAGGGACATGCGCAGAACATCCACCTGTGACCACTGTGTGTGACCTTCCACCAGGGGCAGTGCGGGACTACAGCCCCAGCCGGGGACTCGAACCTGGCGAGCGGAAGACTGCGCAGGCGCATCACCCCATAATAAGTCCTGCTACGAACCCCAGAGGCCTCAGGGGCAGGAGCCATCTTGGAAAGCTGCTGCCTGCTCACCTTAGTTAACATATCCGCGCCTGTGCCTATGAATAGACATGCATCTTTTCCCACCCAAGAACTTTTAAAAACTCGGGCCTGTCTTTTGTTCTGTGAGATGAGAGTGAGCATTGCTCCAGTCCCTCCTCATCTCCGCTTGCAAGCCTCTTCAATAAAGCTTTGCTCGTCTGGAAAACTACGTGCCTTACCTGCTCATTCCTGACCAGTGAGAGGCAAGAACCTCGTTCCGGTAACACAGGGATCCTGCGAAGCAATGAACGTTAATTAAGCAGTTTCCATGTGCCAGGTTGTGGGCTGGCTGTTGTGAGGTTTTCAAAATTAGTAAAAGCCAGTCAGTCCTCAGTCCACTGAAGCAAAACAGATTCATGAGAGCCTCATCTTTTGAATCTAAAAATTCAGCGAGGACCTGTGATTGTTACCCAGTTCACTGAAGGCACAATGTAAAATGTCTTAACGGCAGCCGCGACTTTGTTTTTATGCAGATAGAATTCTCTTCATATCTTCCACACATGGTATCGTGTATGGTTAAATAATTAATAATTATTTTAAATACTGTAGGTGGTGTTGAGAACAGGCAACCACAAGAAGCATTACACGTACACAAGGTCATTTAAACCATTAAATCAACGTACACCAGGTAATTTAAACCATCTTTGTATTCTTACTGGTGACGTTTGAATTGTTTTGAAATAGTCTTGGTGACCTCTCAACCTGAACTTAGTTCTTGTTTTCACTCATTAGAATCACGTCAGTTTTTTTGGTTTTTCCTCCTCTCTCAAGTATTCAAATAATATTAACTGGTACATTTCTACTTGCCAATAACTGATGATGAAATTTCCTGTCATATTTACTGGAAACATATTCTAGTAATTTGTATGAATGCATAATTTATGAATCAAATGTCATTTTCTCTGGCTCAATTATTTGTGAACACTTGCAGTAACATTTCAATAGACATAAATGGAAAAAAATAACCTCTTACAAAAACTTTTTCTATAAGACAAGTAGAAATGATATGAATAATAACATTAGAATAGTATTGAAGAAAACAAAATGAGGAAGTAACATTTTTAAAAGGTTGTTTCATTTCCTAGCTGTATCGCTAACTTCTTAGTTTTTTTTATTAGTTGTTAGAATAACGAGAAGAGTCAAGTGGGCGAAACTGCACCTTTTAAAACCACTACACACTGCTTTTTCAAAAACAAAATTTAAAACTAACATGATATGTGATGCTGAGTTATGCATTTTGAGAAAACAGAATTCGGGGAGAGATTTTGAAATAATGTTAAGAGAATGGAAAAAAATAATTGAAAAATCATTACTATGGTATCTAGGAGATGGGCAATCATTTTGAAATTTTTACTGAAAATGTCCTTTCCAGAAGTTTTTAAACTAAAGGCAGCTTTGCCTAGAAAAGTAAGAAGAATATTTGCTTACAATGGAAAATCAGGTTTCAGCTGAAAAAGAAAGCATATTAAAAACAACAAAAGCAAAAATTCCAACCACACTTAAGGCAATTCCAAAAGAACGTTTGTGGGTTTTTTTTTTTAATTTATTTCTAGTGTTTTCTTTCCCCAAAATTGCAAAGAGACTGAGAGAGCTAAATGACCTACTAGTGAGTTACGAAGAAATTATAGTCACAGACAATAGTAAAACAAATAAAGAATTTCTCTTTTCTATTTCTTTTCCAAATTATCTTTTCTTCGTAATTATCTTTTCCAATGCTAAATGATAGAGATGAATTACTACCGGTAAATTCAAGAGGCCAGATTCCTGTGGTTTCCGAACTTTTAAAATAAGGGCTTTTTTTGTTTTAAATTGGTTCTTTAAAAATTAGGAAAAGCACATCCTTGTTGAAAAATTATTTTAACACAAATATACACATAGGAAAACATGAGCATCCTCCACTCCACCTCACTCATTTCCACTTCCACTTCTGAGTAGACACGTAGTTTTACATGTGAATATAAACATATACTTATTTTACATGTTGTTCTACAACTTCTTTTTTTTATATTTAATATGCCCAAGTTCACACAGTTGGAAAGACCTAGGTCTGAGACATGACATCCAGCCTGTCTGTCTCTAGAACCTACTTTGTTTCCAATGTACAGTTGGAAGGACATGGCACCAATTTGGGAATACTGGTTTGGTGGTATTTGTATAGTTACATGACATCAGTTAAGTATAAAATATATCACTAAACCCTTTGTCGTCAAGCCAATTCCACATAGTGACTCTATAGGACAGAGTAGAACTGCCCCATAGAGTTTCCAAGGAGGCTGGTGGATTCAAACTGCTGACCTTTTTGGCTAGCAGTGGAGCTCTTAACCACTGCATCACCAGGGCTCCTAGGCAACTGTTCATTATTATTTTCCTACAAATGAGAGATGCTCTTAAAATATTTTTTTAGAATGGGGTTGGAGAGAACTAACATTTTTCGAGAACCTGTGATGTTCTAGGCTCCATGCTAGGTGCTTTACCTATTTTATTTAGTTCTTTCATTTTATAGATGAGGGATATGAAGCTCAGAAGTTATGTGCCCAAGCTCCCACAGTTGGAAAGGCTGAGGGTAAGGCTCTGCTTCCAAAGCCCACAAGGTTTCAGTCCACCGTTGCCAAGGACACAACATTGAGAAGGCTGAAGTGGCAGAATCGTGTATGGTGATGTTACACATCAGTTAGAACAGAACCTTTGCCCAGCTGACGCAGACCTTCATGGTCTCTCTGAAAGGCGTGTCGACATCTCTTGACTTTCAAAAATGTTTGCTTATAGCACTCAAGCTTCGTAATCTACCAACTAGCAGTCAGTTAAGTGCTGTACTTTTTAATCAAAAGTTAACTATAATGCTGAGATTGTGAATAAATAACACCATCTATTTATCTATGGAGCCCTGGTGGCACAGTAGTTGAGAGTCCAGCTGCTAACTAAAAAGTCGGCAGTTCAAATCCACCAGCTGATCCTTGGAAACCCTATGGGCAGTTGTACTGTGTCCTATAGGATCGCTTTGAGTCGGAATCGACTCGATGGCAGCAGGTTTGGTTTCAGTTCTTTATTTATAGATTTTCATATTGAATAGGAGAAGTAAAACTCAACATGGTATACTGAGGTAAATGATTCTTTCTTCAAAAAAGTACCAACACAGACAATATTTTAATATCTAATAAGCTTCATATTCTACTCTTCAAGAACTGCTAGCTGATAAATGATCAAGCTTGTTTCTAGGATATGAAAGCCCATTAAACCGTTAGTTTATAAAGTTATTAGGGTGTATACTTAAGAATGCAGACTCTGGAGCCAGACTGCCTGAGTTCTAACGTACACAAAGACACATGCTAGATAGGTAAACAGTGGGCTGCGTTTCAGCCCCCACTCAACTGCTTCAGTTGGACATTCTTGTGCAGGACACAACCTGCACAACCGCACATGGCAACTCTGCAAGCTGATGTCCAGCTCCTTGGACTATGGATGCTAGTGTTCTCCATGTCATGCCAATTTATGAAAACATCACACTTGTGAAAAAAGGAGGCAAAACAATCTACAAGTTCAAAACCACTTAGTATATTTGCGATATTGTAATTGAACACCTCTTGGGTTCTTGTCCTGGCCTATTAGCAGATCAAAATAAGACAGACACCAGTTGCAAGGGAAACAGAAAGTGGCAAACTTATTGTCTGTGCAGACAAGGAGCAACATAGAGCCTAGTGGCCAAAAGACCACGTGCTCCCTGCCCCAGTGGATCAGGGATCTTTTATGTCCTCAGGTGGGGGGGGGCCGGGGGAGAAGGACAGGGATTGACACCTGAAATCCTACACCCAGCCCTCCCATACCCAAATTTGGAGATGTGGATGCTGAGTCATTCTTCATAGGAAGCTCGAGTTATGGCACTTCTCACTTTCCAAGGGGGCTCAGGTAGAACTGTGGACTGGAGAATATCCTCCCTTCCAGTGATGCTGGGTGGTGGGGGGTGGGGGGTCGGAGGTCAGGTAAAGACAAGATTCCTTTGCTTTGTGCCTGTGCCTAGATCTCAGTTCGAGTGTGCTCAAAGATCTACCACACAGAACAAACCGTGATTTGAAGCTGAGATTTGCAAGAATGGCAAAGCGGGCTTTCAACATTGATAATGAAATCATCCACCCCTTCCCCCACGTATGAATATAGAAACTGTAGTATTACTCAATCACCATAGTTTTCCTCAAGTGGAGCCACTTTTGGAGGAAATGAAAGGACTACAACTGTGTGGTATTGGGATTTAACTAGTGTGGGGGTTGTTATTTGCCATTGAGTCCGTTCCAACTCGTGGCCACCCCATGTGTGCAGAGTAGAACTGCTCCATTGGGTTTTTGAGGCTGTGACCCTTCGGAAGCAAATCACCAGGCCCTATTTCTAAGATGAATCAGGATGGGTCCGAGCCACCAAACTTTCAGTTAATAGTCCAGTTCTTAATGGTTTGCACCACCCAGAGACTCCGTAGCCCTTGCAGGCTCATCTGATCAGATCAGCATGCAGTAATCAGGAACATGAGACCCTGGATGTGGTTCAAGATATGTGTCTCCAGGAGGACTAATTAGCAGCTCGTAGAGATGAAGCAGTTCTCTGGTGCCCCATTAATTACAGTGCTGCTGGCAAGTCACATGAACGCCTCCTGCACAAAAAGTTCACACCCCTGGTGTTGCTAGTCAGATCTGTGCAAGATCTTATTGCTGTTCATGGTTATTTCCCTGATAATTGCTCCCCAGAGGTTGGCCTGGCTACAGCCTAGAATATTTGAGCACAGTAATTTGCAAGATTTATGGAAAACAATTTTTCAGAAAAGTGCTCTCAATTTTTATTGGGCAAATTCCTCTTTCTCTGGTAAGTGCTGGAGCACTGGAGAAGGCAAATGTTTTAACGGACAGCATAAAAGTAACATTTTTCTTCTGAAGTTGATGGTGTGCGCTTAGGGCTTCTAATCCCATTTTTTATTATGGCAGGTGTTGAACACAAATTAAAGGGAGAGGAAAAACTCCGAGACTTCAGCCTTGTGATCTGCACAGCTCAGTAATGGCTGCATCATTTTACAGACTTGAATCACCCACCTCTAGTTCTTCCATCCTCAGGGAGGACACTTTTACTGAATTTCTCTCCCCCAGGTTCTAGCCACCTACTTGTCTCTTGTTTTACACACACTGAACTCATTACTTTCTAAGATTTAACACAGAAAATGAAAATGGCCAAGAGCAGTCTTTCTAGTCTCTGGGAGGAAAGATTAATGGCAGAAACAATCATCTAATGAGAATGTTAGGAAAAAATGTAGTGCAGGTAAACATTACCCATGTGAGTGCATACAGCGCCTGGTTGTTTTTTAGAATCATAGCAGTTGCGACCATTATCAGCTTGTTTTTTCTTCTATGGCAGGAAAGAACAACAATGGGGACTTGGAATGAGCCATCTAGCAATTTGAAGGTATAATGACAGCAATACAATTCATTCATTCATTCAACCATGTGCATTTATGAAGCACTCAGCTCCTAAATGAAAGGTTGGCTGTTCAGATTCACCCAAAGGTGCCTTGGAAGAAAGGCCTGGAGATCTAATTCTGAAAAAATCACAGCCATTGTACTCTGAAACACATGGGGTCATCCTGAGTCAGAACTGACTCAACTTGACATCGACTGTTTTTTGTTGTTTTTTTTTTTGGTACTATGATTTACACAATAATGGACTCAAACATACCAGCAATAATGAACATGGCACAGGACCAGGCAATGTTTCATTCCATTGTACATCAGGTTGCCATGAGTTGGAGGTTGCTCAACAGTAACTTATAACAACAACAATGTTTTACACACCCCTTTTTTTGTATTTCCAAATGTAACCCACTCTCCTACTTTTCTTACATATGGGTAAGGTGGCCCCCTTCTTTTATCTCTTAACACCGTCTGTGCATCTCTATCAATGCATTTATCACTTTGTGTTGTAATTTTGTGATTATATGTCTGTATTCTCTGTTGACAGTGGACTGAGTAGGGAAGGCCTTGATAGAGCCCACTCTCCTTTAGATAATCAGCATCTGGCCCAGGTGTTGAGTTAATGAATGACAGCATGTGTTCAACAAAATAATGAGACCTCATATGGTAGCCAAATAAACTCTTATTATCCTAAAGCCTTCTCTGAGAATCAATGGAAAGTTTGGGCATTTATGAGGAGTTATGAAGTTAAAAGAAAAAGCTTGTTCTCCGAGAGTGAAATAAAATAGGACTTAATGGCACAGTGGTTGAGTTCAGCTGCTAACCAAAAGGTCAACAGTTTGAATCTACCAGCTGCTCCTTGAAAACCCTGTGGGGCAGTTCTGCTCTGTCCTATAAGTCAGAATTGACTTGACGGCAATGAGTTTGGTTTTCTTGTTTTTTTCTTTTGAGTTTTAAAAGCTGTTGTTAGATTAAAAAAAAAAAAAAAAGGAATTGTAGAGATCACGTGGCAGATTCCACTCCTTTCTCTGTCTTCCTCCATTGTCATTGTTAGATGCCAGGATTCTTTGCCCTCCTCTACAAGTAGAAAAATGTAGGTTATGAAACCTACTTAAGGTCATGCAACTTGTCAACGACTGAGGCATAATTAAGCCAAAACCAAACCCCCTACTGTCGAGTCGATTCAAACTGCGGTAACCCCATGTGTTAGAGTGTAGCACTGAGCTAGCTCCATAAGGGTTTTCTTGGCTGTAATCTTTACGGAAGCAGATCACCAGGCCTTGCTTCTGTGGTGGTGCTGTGTGGGATCAAACTTCCAACCTTCTGTTTAGTAGTTGAGTGTAAACCATTTGCGCCACCCAGGGACCTACGGTATAATTAGGATCCAGGTTATCGGACTTCCCCAGTTCACATGCCTTGAAAGGCAGAGCTGACCAACTCTGCAAGGCAGACCCACACACAGGTACTGAAAATACTAGCCAAGGGCATTTCCTGATTTACAACTCTTGGCAGAAGTTACCAGGAGTATGCCCACGTGACTCCTGAAATAGGCAGGGATAGGGTGGAAGGCATCAGCTTAGAAGTCCAACACACCTGCTTTGAATCTTGTCTCTGTCACTTACCAGGTGTGTGACCTTGGGCAAGTTTCTTAGCCTCAATGACCCTCAGTTTCCTCATCCATAAAACAGAACAACTCTATCTCTTAGGAATGCTATGAAGATTAAAGAAGACTAGGCTGGTAAATCACTCGGCACAGTGCTTGGGACATGACAAATGTTCAGTGAATGTTAATTCCCTTCCCTGAGACTTTTTACCTATTCTGAGTCGTATGATCATTCCTTCTGCACTTGCTCTGGTCAAAGGTTTTTCCACCGAAATGTTAAATGCAGCAAAACCTGCAAAAGCTTAAACCTATATAACGCAGAAAACTGTCAGAGAAGGAAAATTTAAATATTTTCCACTAATAGAGAGTGACAGAACAGTGGTAAGACTGCACCTGTCAAAGGCAGAAAACTTGCAAGACCCAGAAAAACAAGGCCATCCTGTCAAGTTCCGGCTCTCACAGGTTTCACTGTGAGAGTATAACTGCCCCATAGAGTTTCCAAGGAGCACCTGGTGGGTTTGAGCTGCCAGCCTTTTTGCTGGCAGCCATAACTCTTAACCACTAAGCCACGAGGGTTTCCATATATATGTGTGTGTTTGTGCATGCATACGTAGGTATATGTTTCATTACATACTAGCTAGAACGTCCTACTGTGCTCCTAGAGTTTATTATTGTATTATTAAATGCAAGAAATTATGCTCTTTATTAATTAGCTATATCCTGGATTCATTCTTTCTGATGTGGGAGGACACAGTCTTCTCCCACTTTGAAAACATCTTCCAGTTCCACAGGGATCAATGGTGATTCAGTGGAAGAATTCTCTCCTTCCATGCAGGAGACCTGAGTTCGATTCTGGCCAATATACCTCACATGTAATCACCACCCGCCTGTCAGTGGAGGCCTGAGTGTTGTTATGATGCTGAACAGGCTTCAGCGAAGCTTCCAGACTGAAGCAGAAAGGCCTGGCAATTTACTTCTGAAAATTAGCCAAAGAAAACCCTTTGGATCACAACAGTTTGACCCACAATCCATCATGAGATTGGTGAAAACCGGGCAACTTCACAGCAGCTAACAACAACACCCTGTTCAACAAGCCTACCTGGGTAGAAGGACAGGAAATTAATATTTACTTAGCCCTGTTGGTGCGGTGGTTAAGAGCTTGGCTACTAAGCAAAGGGTCGGCAGTTCAAATCTACCAGCTGCTTCTTAGAAATCCTGTGGGGCAGTTCTACTCTGTCCTATAGGGTCAACTCGAAGGCAACAGGTTAGGTTTTTGGTTTTGGTTTTTATGTGCCAAGGTGGCAGTAAGGCTCTGAGGTTAACTGCATGGGCTCTGGAGCCACAATGCCTAGGTTTAAATCCAGGATCCACCATTTAACTAGATGGGTGGCCTTGGGCAAGTAACATAATTTCTTGATATCTAGAGTTTTATCTATAAAATTGTGGTGATTGTATTTACCTCATAGGATGGTTGTGATAATTAGTTAACTGGAGCAATGCTCACAAAATAAACACTCAATAAATATTAGGTATTCTTACTTTCTTATGTTATATATAGCTTGATACTCCCAGTAACCCTTCAAGGGCTATGCTTTTCTCTCTAATCTCCTCTGAATGAGAAAACTGTTCTGGAAAACCTGCCCCAGAGCACAAGGCTAAGGCTCAAAAGGCTAAGAAAAAGGTTGGTGGCTCGAATCCACCCAGTGGCTCTGCAGGAGAAAGACTTGGTGATCTGCTCCCGTAACGATTACTGTTGCCATCGAGTACGTGTCGACTCATAGCGACCCTACAGGGCAGAGTAGAGCTGCCCCAACGTGTTTCCAAGGCTGTGAATTTCTACAGAAGCAGACTGCCACGTCTTTCTCCTGCAGAGCGGCTGGTGGGTTCAAATCGCCAGCCTTTCAGTCAGCAGCAGAACACTTAACCACTACACTACTAGGACTCCTTCCTGTAAGGATTACAATCTAAAAAAGCCTGTGAGGCAGTTCTACTCTGTCATATGAGGTTGCTATGAGTTGGAATCAGCTCAACTGCACCTAACAACAATAGCAGCGTTTAGCTAGCACACAGCAGCCCTAATGTTCTGGCCCAGGGTCTCATGATTCCGGAGCCCTGAACTTTCCTCTACAGCCTGGTGCCTTCCAGAAAGCAGAGACTTTTGAAATATTAAAACAATAGACAAAACATTAATTATGAGACGGATATCACATATGTTCTAAAGCATGGTTAACATAAAACTTATTCTCCCGCATTTGTATGGCTTTAAATGAGTTTAAGAGCTTTTGTTCCAGGTTAAATAACAGCCAAGGTCATGGTGACATAACCCTGTAGTGACTTGGCAGCCAGAAGACAGCCTTTGAAAGCAAAGGCCACATAGCTGTTTCAGTAAGCAAAAGAGGAAAGGAACTCACATTTAAAGAGCACCAATATGCTATGCTACACACTGTACATTTGTTATTTAATTCCCTCAGCCAAGTGGTATGGATTGAATTGTGTCCCCCCGAAATATGCATTCTAAACCCTACCCCTTGTACCTGTGGAAGAAAGATGTTTACCTATGTTTTATTGACTATACAAAGGCATTCAATTGTGCGGATCATAACAAATTATGGATAACATTGCGAAAAATCAGAATTCCAGAACACTTAGTTGTGCTCATGCAGAACTTGTACATAGACCAACAGGCTGTCGTTCAGGGTTGTATCCTTTCACCATCTTGTTCAATCCATATGCTGAGCAAATAATCCCAGAAGCTGGGCTAAACGAAGAAGAGCAGGCATCAGGATTGGAGGAAGACTTATTAACAATCTTCGATATGCAGATGACACAACCTTGCTTGCTGAAAGTGAAGAGAACTTGAAGCACTTACTGATGAAGATCAAAGACTACAACCTTCAGTATGGACTCTACACCTCAACATAAAGAAAACAAAAATCCTTGCAACTGTACCTATAAGCAACATCCTGATAAACAGAATACTGAAATTGTCAAGGATTTCATTTTACTTGAATCCACAATCACCACCTACGGAAGCAGCAGTCAAAAAATCAAACAGCATATTACACTGGGCAAATCTGCTACAAAAGACCTCTTGAAAGTGTTAAAAAGCAAAGATGTCACTTTGAGGACTAAGGTGTGCCTGACCCAACGCACAGTATTTTTAATCACCTCATACCCGTGCGAAAGCTGGACAACGAATAAGGAAGACAAAAGAAGAATTGATGCCTTTGAATTATGCTGTTGGTAAAGAATATTGAACATACCATAGACTGCCAGAAGAACGGACAAATCTATCTCAGAAGAAGTACAGCCAGAAGACTCCTTGGAAGCAAGGATGGTGAGGCTTTGTCTCACATTCTTTGGACATATTATCAGGAGGGACCGTTCCCTGGAAAAGGACATCATGATAAGTAAAGCAGAAGGTCAATGAAAAAGAGGAAGATCCTCAATGACATGGATTGACAGAGCAGCTGCAACAGTGGGCTAAAACATAGCAACAATTGTGAGGATGGCACAGGACAGGGCAGTGTATAGTTCTGTTGTACATAGGGTCTCTTTGCATCGGAACTGACTAGACAGCACATAAAAACAACAATAATGTACCTGTGGAAGGAGTCCTTATGGCACAGTGGTTAAGTGCTCATTTGCTAACTCAAAGGTCAGTGGTTTGAACCCACCAGCAGCTTCAAGGGAAAAAGACAACCTGCTCCCGTAAAGATTTACAGCCTTGGAAACCCTATGGGACAGTTCTACTCTGTCCTATAGGGTCACTATGAGTTGGAATCGACTCAATGGGAATGGGTTTGCTTTTTTTGGTACCTGTGGATATAATGCCATTTGGGAATAGGCTTTTCTTTGTTATGTTAATGAAGCCATATCAGAGTAGGTTGTGTTTTAAACTAATCACTTTTGAGATATAAAAAAGGCACAGAAGAAGGCAGACACAGGAGGAAGACCAACCCTATCTGAAGAAGACAGTCTACAATCCCAAGAACTCCAGGAATGACCAGCTAGAGAAGCTGAGACAAGGATTTCCTCTGAGGAAACAGAGACAGAGGTTTCCTTCCTGTGAGGCAGTGCCCTGAATTCGGACTTCTAGCCTCCTAACTGAGAAAATAAATTTCTGTTCGTTAAAGCCACACACTATTTTTTTTTTTTTTTGTGCTTTAAGTGAAAGTTTACAAATCAAATGTCTCTCATACAAAAACTTATACATACCTTGCTATGTACTCCTAGCTGCTCTCCTGCTGTTGAGACTGCACACTCCTCCTCTCCACCCTGTATTCCCCATGTCCATTCAACCAGCTTCTGTCCCCCTCTGCCTTCTCATCTCGCCTCCAGACAGAAGCTGCCCACATAGTCTCCTGTGTCTACTTGATCTAAGAAGCTCACTCCTCACCAGCATCATTTTCTGTCTTATAGTCCAGTCCAATGCCGGTCTGAAGAGTTGGCTTCAGGAATGGTTCCAGTCTCGGGCTAACAGATTGTCCAGGGAACATGACCTCTGGGGTTTCTCTAGTCTCAGACTTTAACAGTCTGATCTTTTTATGAGAATTTGAGGCCTGCGTCCCACTGTTCTCCTGCTCCATCAGGGATTCTCTGTTGTGTTCCCTGTCAGGGCAGTCATTGGTGATAGACGGGAACCATCTAGTTCTTCCAGTCTCAGACTGATGTAGTCTCTGGGAGCCCTTTCTGTCTCTTGAAAGCCACAGACTTTTGGTGTTTCTGTTATAGCAGTACTAAGAAACTAAGACACAAAGTAGGTACTATTTCCTCCATTTATAAGATGAGGAAATTAAAGACCAGACAGGTTATGTGACTTCCCTAAAAGCCAGGCAGCTAGTAAGTGTCAGAGGTAGAAAAACAACACAGATCTACTTGGTTCCAGTGCATTAGAAATAAATCATCTCCATAGATATTTGACATATCTTTATGACATCCTCCCAAATCCCTTGCTTAATAAATACTAGCTAAGACTTATCAGAGGGCAGCAGTGGTTCAGTGGTAGGTTTCTCACCTTCCATGGAGGAGACCCAGGTTTGATTCCTGGTCAGCATACCTTAAGCACAGCCACAACCTGTCAGTGGAGGCTTGCGTGTTGCTATAATGCTGAACAGATTTCAGGGGAGCTCCCAGACTTAGAAGAACTAGGAAGAAAGGCCAGGTGATCTACTTCTGAAAATCAGCCCATGAAAAACCTATTGATCACAATCGTCCGAACCTCAGCCAATCATGGGGATGGTGCAGGACTGGGCAGCTTTCGTTCCACTGTGCATGGGATCCCTGTGAGTCGGTGACAACTTGATAGTAGCTAGTAACAACAAGGCTTATTATGTTTACCATGTGGTAGATCCTGTTCTAGACACTTACAGGCAACATTGCAGGGTACTAACGCCAGTCTTAGCAGGCTGTTAACATTATCTTCAGCTTACTAATGGGGGACTAGGGTGTTGGGGAGTGGATAGCTTGTTTCAGGTCACAAATCCTGGAGGTGGAGCCAACTGAGTCCAGAGTGTGTGATCTTAAATGCTAAGCTCTGCTGCCTCCCAATATAAAGAACTATGAGTATGGAAAGCAAACCTAGTAAAGATTCGTTAGCAACATGCTAAATCAGAAAGGGCACTGGACTAGCACCATTGATCTGAATTCTAATCCCGACTTGCTCATGGGGCAATGTTGAAAAAATTCATCCTCCTGGGGCTCAGCTTCCTCATCTGTAAGTTAGAAAAGTTGGGCTTGGATTTATTCTAGTGCTAAAATTCTATGATTTACAGAATATCAGGATAAGTGACATAAGCAAATCAATAAAGAAAATTTTATTTGGCCATAGATATTTTTCCTCATTAAAGAGACCACTTAAGACTCTAAGGCAGTTTGTTAGTATTTCCCTGAGCTAGAAACTTACTTTAAACCTCATATTTTACCACTCTGGGGAATGCACTTAATGTATTAATTTAGAATTCACGTGTTCATGTGAAAGTGATAGATAGGTAGGTAGGTAGGTAGGTAGGTAGATAGGTGGTAGATAGATAGATTAGGTCGGTAGGTAGGTAGGTAGGTAGTAGATAGATTAGGTAGGTAGGTAGGTAGATAGGTGGTAGATAGATTAGGTAGGTAAGTAGGTAGGTAGGTGGTAGATAGATAGATTAGGTAGGTAGGTAGGTGGTAGATAGATTAGGTAGGTAAGTAGGTAGGTAGGTGGTAGATAGATAGATTAGGTCGGTAGGTAGGTAGGTAGGTAGTAGATAGATTAGGTAGGTAGGTAGGTAGATAGGTGGTAGATAGATTAGGTAGGTAGGTAAGTAGGTAGGTGGTAGATAGATAGATTAGGTAGGTAGGTAGGTAAGTAGGTAGGTGGTAGATAGATAGATTAGGTAGGTAGGTAGATGGTAGATAGATAAATTAGGTCGGTAGGTAGGTAGACAGATGTCGCACTATAAGGAGCCCTAGTGGTACAGTGGTGAAGTGCTGGGCTGTTAACTGAAAGGTTGGTGGTTCCAACCCACCAGAGGCTCCTCAAGAGAAAATACCTGGCGATCTGATCCCTTAAAGATTACAACCTAGGAATCCCTATGGGGCAGTTCTACTCTGTCACAGGGGGTCGCTGTAAGTCAAAATCAACGTGACAGTACCTAACAACAACACATCACTATAGTGACCCTTAACTTTAACAATGCGAAGATTGGCAGCAAAAAAAGAGAGAGAGAGAGAGAAGGACGACAGTGAACTGAAAAGGTGGATTTCTTAGGGGTGTCCATCTAAATTCAAATGTATCCTTCAGTGGGGACAGGATTAGACGAGAGGATCAAGTCACAGTGAAATCACAAAATGGTGCAATGAGTGATGTTTACTGACTTCTTCCCCACTCGCTTCCTCCCAAGCTTTGGGGAACGTAACAGAGCTCTAAACTCTAATTTTGCATCTCATGGACACTCCCATGGGAATTCATGTTGTAATTCACTAATGTCCCTGTTGCCAACTTTAACCACTTAAAATCATAGAAATCAGCTGAGGAAATGTTTGTGCTGCTTCCCATAGAGGCTGGCAAGCAGCAGATCCCTTTGACATATTTAAAGAAGCCATGAGAAGCACTTTGTGGTGAACTGCAACAGTTCTGGGGCTCAGGAAGAGAACAAGTACAAAGCCTTCCTAACAGGTCAAGGAAAATGCCAAGAAAGGGAGCCAGAGAACTGACCAAAATAACAAGCAGATTTTACCCACCCTCACCTCCTTTTTTTTTATTGTAAGTTTTCATTGTGAGATAAATATAGGTTTACACACAGTTGTTAAGAAATAATGCAGAGCAATCCCCTGTACCTTTATCCAGTTTCCTTCAAAGGTAACAGTATCACAACTGGATATTGATAGAGATACAGTCAGGATACAGGATACAGAACATTTCTATCAGCACAAAGATCCCCGTGGAGCCTTTTTATAGCAACATCCACTTCCCTCATACAATCACTCTTTCCTTAAACCTTGAAACCATTAATTTCTTCTCCGTTTCTAGAATTTTGAGAGTGTAAGAATATTATAAAAATGGAGCCTTACAGTATGTAACTGTCCCAGATTGAATTGTGTCCCCCAAAAATATGTGTATCAATTTGGCTGGGCCATGATTCCCAGTATTATGTGGTTGTCCTCCATTTTGTGATTAACATAGTTTTCCTATGTGTTGTAAATCCTAATCTCTGCCTGTGGTTAATGAGGCAAGATTAGATTATGTTAAAGAGGATTAGGGTGGGATGTAACACCCTTGCTCAGGTCACATCCCTGATCCAATGTACAAGGATTTTCCCTGGAAAGTGGCCTGCACCATCTTTTATCTTACAAGAGATAAAAGGAAAGGGAAGCGAGCAGAGGGATGGAAACCTCACACCACCAAGACAGCAGCATCAGGAGTAGAGCGCATCCTTTGGACCCAAGGTTCCTGTGGTGAGAAGCTCTTAGTCCAAGGCAAGATTGATGAGAAGGACCTTCCTCCAGAGCCAACAGAGAAAGCCTTCCTCTGAAGCCGAGACCCTGAATTTGGACTTCTAGCCTTTTTTTTAGCCTACTAGACTGTGAGAAAATTAATTTCCCAATGTTAAAGCCATCCACTTGTGGTATTTCTGTTACAGGAGCGCTGCATAACTAAGACAGTAAACTTCTGGGAGTGACTTTTGTTCACTCAGCATAATTCTCTGGTGATTGAGCTAGGTTGTTCCATGTATCAACAGTTTGTACTTTTTACTGCTGAGTAGCAGTCCATCGTCCTGATGTAACAGTTAACCATTCAGCCATTGGATGACATCTGGGTTGTTTCCAGTTTGGGGCTATTGTTAATAAAGCTGCTACAAACATTTATGTTTAGGCTTTTGTGTGAACATTGTCTTCATTTCTCTGAGATAAATGCCCAGAAGAGCAATTGCTGGGTCATATGGTAACTGTATTCGACTCCACGGCAGCAGGTTTAGCAGGTATGGTAACTGTATGTTTGTTTTATAAGAAACTGTCTGTTTTCCAGAAAAAAAAAATTTTTTTTTTGTTTTTTTTCCAGAGCAGCTATAAAATTTTGTATTCCCACCAGCAATATATAAGAGGTGCAGTTTTACCATATCCTTGCCAACATTTAGCGTTTCCCTAGTTGTTATTTTAGCCATTCTGATAGATATGCAGTCATATTTCATTGTGATTTTAATTTGTATTTCCTTAATAACTAAAGTTGTTGAACATTTTTCATGTGTTTATTTACCGTTTCTGTGAAATGTCTCTTCACGTCTTTTGCCCACGTTCTGGCTCGATTATCTGCTTTTTTCCTATTGAGTTCTTTATATCTTCTAGATACTAGTCCTTTTTTATATATGTGGTTTCCAAACATTTTCTCCCACTCTGTAGCTTGTCTTTCTGTCCTTTCAACAGTCTTGTGGAACAAAAGTTTTAATTTTGAGGAAGTCGAATTTATTCAAATTTTCTCCTATGGGCTGTGCTTTTGGTGTCAAGTCTAAGAACTCTTCACTTAGCTATAGATCCCAATGACTTCCTGTTTTTCTCTAAAAGTTTTACAGTTCACATGTAGGTCTATGTCCCATTTCAAGTTGATTTTTATATGAGGTATAATACTCAGGTTGAGGTTCATGTTTTTGCCTGTCAATATCCAATCACTTCAGCACCATTTGTTGAAAAGGTATCTTTCCTCCGTTGAATTGCTTTTGCATCTTTGTCGAAAATCAGTTAGGCATATTTGTGTGGCTCTATTTTTGGATTCTCTATTCTGTTTCATTTACTTTCTATCCCTCTACCAGTACTGCGCAGCCTTGATTACTATAGCTATATAATTTCTAAATAAAGTGATTTTTCTCACTTCATTCTTTTTTTTTTTGAAATTGTTTTAGCTAATCAAAAATAAATTCACTTTACCTAGAATAAATTTTAGAATAATCTTGTTTATATCTAGAAAAAAATCTTGCTGGGATATTTTTATAGTTTATTTTTGTTGCTGTTGAGAATATACACAGCAGAACGTACACCAATTCAACAATTTCTATATGTCCAGTTCAGTGACATTGATTACATTGCTGGAGTTGTGCGGCCATTCTCACCCTCCTTTCTGAGCTGTCCCTCCCTATTAGCATAAGCTCACCACCCCCTAAGTTTCCTATCAAATCTTTCCAGCTACTGTTGTCAATTTGATCCTTATAGCTAGATCTTAAAAGTCTTGCTGGGATTTTGATAGAAATTGCATTAAACCTATAGATCAATTTAAAGAGAATTGTCATCTTTACTATGTTGAATCTTCCAATCCATGAGCATAGTGTAAAAAAATGTGCCTCTCCATTTATTTAGATCTTTGATTTCTTTCATCAGTATTGTGTAGTTTTCAGCATACACCTCCTGTGCATGTCCTGTTAGATTTACATCTAAGTATTTCTTTTTTTTCCCAATAGTTGTAAGTGGTATTGTATTTTTAATTTTGGTGTCCCCATGTTCATTACTAGTATGTAGAAATAGAACTGAGTTTCGTATGTTTATGCTGTAACTGCAACTTTGCTAAACTCACTTATTAGTGCTAGCGGTGATTTTATTGATTCCTTGGGACTTTCTACATAGACAATTACGTTACCTGCAAATAGAAACATTTTTATTTCTCTCTTAGCAATCTGTACTGCCCTGACTAGAACTTCCAGCTCTGTCATTGAAAAGAAGTAGTGAGAATGTGTATCCTAGCCTTATTCCCAATCTTAGGGGGAAAGCATTCAGTCTGTCACTATTAAGTGAGTATAATGTTAGCTACAGGTTCTTTGTAGATGCTTTTCGTCAAGTTGAGGAAGTTCCCTTATATTCCTATTTTTCTGACAGTTTTCATTGTAAGCATTAAATTTTGTGAACTGCTATTCCTGCATCAAATGATATGTTCATGTGGCTTTTCCTGTTAACATGTGGGTTACACTGGTTGACTGTCAAATATTAAGCTAGCCTTGCATCTCTGGAATAACTCCCACCTGGTCATGGTATATAATTCTTTTCATATGTTGCTGAATTCTATTTGCTAATATTTTGTTATATTTTTCCATCTATACTCATGAAGGATACTGGCCTGTAGTTTTCGTCTTAGTTATCTAAACCCATTGCTGTCAAGTCTATTCCAACTCATAGTAACCCTATAGGACATAGCAGAACTGCCCCATAGGGTTTCAAAGCAGCAGCTGGTGGATTCGAACAGCTGACCTTGGATTAGCAGCCAAGTTCTTAACCCCTGTGCCACCGGGCTAGTTATTTAGTGTTGCTGTAACAGAAATACCACAAGTGGGTGACTTTCACAGACAGAAGTTAATTTTCGCACAGTTTAGGAGGCTAGAAGTCTACATTCAGGGCACCGGCTCTAGGGAAGGGCGCCCTTTCTCTGTTGGCTCTGGAGGAATTTCCTTATTTCTTTGGAACTGCTGCTCCTGGGTGATTTTCATGTGGCTTGAGCTCTCTCTTTCCCCATCTCTGCTTCCTAGCTTGCTTGTTTAATCTCTTTTATACCTCAAAAGAGATTGACTCAAAATATGCCCTACAATAATCCTGCCTCATAGCATAAAAAATAATTATTTCCAAATGGCATTATAACCACAAGTATAGAGGTTAGGATTTACAACACATGTTTTGGGGGGGGGGGGGCATAACAGTTTTCATTTTTTGCGCTGCCTTTATCTAGTTTTGGAGGTTTTTAGTTTCATCAAATTAATTGTAAAGTGTTTCCTCCTCTTCTAGTTTCTGGAAGAAATTTTGTAGAATTGGTGTTAATTATTTTTTAAACGTTCGGTAGAATTCTCCAGGGAAAGCACCCGGGCCTGGTGATTTCTTTCTTGGGAGCTTTTAAATTATAAATTCAACTTACTTAATAGTTAGAGAACTGTTCAAAGTATCTATTTCAGATTGAGTGCGTTCTGGAAATAAGATCCTGTTTTAATAACTTTTCCAAGTATCATGGCAGTATAGATAGTTTCATATTTTCTAATTTCATTGAAAGTGATTATCATATACTTGATAGAAAAAATAAGAAACCAGTTCGTTTTGGTAATTTCATTGATATTTTCATTATTCGTCATCATTTTCATTATCATCTACTAGTATTTCCCCAGTTCCTGTTGGAGATTATACGACTTGGTGACACAGATCCTATGACCCAGTCACTGAATCATCACACGTGCAACTAGGACATTCAAAGTGCCCAAGGATCCACACTCACATGTAGTCTCTGCCCACTACCCTCTTCCCCAAATCTAGAAAAGAAGCTGAGAAAAGATCTTACCCAAACTTTGGGGCCTTGAGTCCCAAGTTGTCCTACGGCCCCTCTGTTTTCTTCACACACGCACAGGCTTTTCCTACAGTGTTGGGATCCAGAGAGAAAAAGTCCCCACAGTCAGGGAGAGAGTGATTGAAGGCGGAGAATCTCCAGATCCCATTGTTTCCCAGGAACCCACAGTCTCCAGCTAAGGAGTTGCTGAAGAGTAGCTGAGTCTGATTCTATCCTAACTACACCCTCACAACCCATTCTTCAATGAGCAACCAAATGTTTTACATTTTGTTTTTCAACTTATAATTGGTATTTAAAAACATAAATCAGATGTTGCCGTGCGCTTCACGGCTTACCCTCCAATGGCTTTCCATTTCTCAAACGAAATCTGAATTCCTTATATGACAGTTGTAATCTGGCTCCTGTCACTTTGGCTTCCTTTTTGTTCCTCAGCACCACCCAGTAGTCCCTGGGTGGTGCAAACAGTTAAGCACTTGATAACTAATTGAAAGTTCAGTGGTTCAAATCCACCCTGAAAAACAAAGGACTAACGAACCACATGAACCACAGCTCCACCAGCTTGAGCACAGAAGAACTAGATGGTGCCCCGCTACCACAACCAACTGCTCTGACAGGGGTCATGATAGAAGGTCCCAAACAGAGCAGGAGAAAAGTAAAGGACGAAATTCAAGATCACAAAAAAAGATCAGACTTACCAGTCTGCCAAAAGTCCACCTTTCAGCCAAAGATTAGACAAGCCTATAAAACAAACAATAACACACATGAGGAATCCACTTCTTAGTTCACCCAAGTATGCAAGACCAAATGGGCAACACCTGCCCAAAATCAAAGACAAGAATGCAGAAAGGGACAGGAAAACTGGATGAATGAACACAGGGAACCCAGGATGAAAAGGAAAATGGGAAGAGTGCCGACACATTGCAGGGATTGCAACCAATGTCACAAAACAATTTGTGTATAAATTTTTTAATGAAAAACTAATTTGTGTTGTAAACTTTCACCTAAAACACAATAAAACTAAAAAAAAAAAAAAACCCACCCCGATGCATCTCTGAAGAAAGGCCTGACGGTCTGCTTCGAAAAGGTCACAGCCTCAAAAACCCTATGGAATGCAGTTCTACTCTACACACATAGGGTCACCATGTGTCCAGATCAACTTGATGGCAACAGGTTTGGTTTTTGGTTTAAACACCACCCGTCTGTTAATTTGCTGTACTGGGGTGGCTTGCATGTTGCTATGATGCTGGAAGCTATGCTATCAGTATTTCAAATAACCAGAAGGGTCACCCGTGGTGAGCAGGTTTCATCAGAGATTCCAGATTAAAACAGACTAGTAGGAAAGGCTTGGTGATCTACTTCCAAAAACTAACCAGTCAAAACTTTATGAATCACAACAGAACGTTGTTGATATAGTGCTAGAAGAGGAACTCCCAAGATTGGAAGACACTCAAAATATACAGTGGCTGCAACAATGGACTAGACCACACCAGTGACTGTGAAGATGGTACTGGAGAGGGCAACATTTTGTTCTATTGTACATGGGGTCACCATTAGTTAGAACCAACTTCATGGCAACTAACAACAACAAACACCAAATGCTTCCCTATCTCAAGGCCATTACCCTGACAGTTCCCTTGCCCCAGCTCTTCCCATAGTGGGGCCCATGCTCATCCTTCAGCCTCAGTTCAAATGTTACTCACTCTCGATTGCATGGCCCTATTTACTTCCTCCATAGCACTGACCACACTGTGTAATTACCCTGCTTACTTTGCTGGCTTGTTGTCTGTCTCACTCAACTGGAGTAAAACCTCCATCACTGCTGTATCCCCAGCATCCAGCACTGTGCCTGGCACCTGATGGGTGCTCAGTATAAATCCTTGTAGAATGAATAGATGAAGGAGTACTTAATGATCCCTATTCCCTCTGCCCCAAATAGGAGATAATAGTGACAACTCGTTTTAATTCTCCCGGAATCCAGATTTCTGGGTTCATGGCATTGGGGTGACCCACTCAGACCATCTACCCTTGGTGTCCTTTTGAACCTTGAGGCTTTAAGAAACTGTTTTCCTAAAGTCACCCTCAGGTCGAATAACTGCTTAGTAAACAGCTTAGAGGAGATTGTTTTGCCTTAGGCACTGGGTTCTTTTGGAAAATTATCTATGTGCAGCTAGCTTCGAGAAGCAGTAACTCCAGGGTCTGGTTATAGGTTGTGGTTTTAGAATGTACTGTGGTTTTGCCCTTAGGAAACCCTTGTGGTATAGTGGTGAAGTGCTATGGCTGCTATCCAAGAGGTCGGCAGTTCTAATCCACCAGGCGCTCCTTGGAAACTCAATTATTCAGTTCTGCTCTGTCCTATAGGGTCGCTCGGAGTCGGAATCGACTCGACGGCAATGGGTTTGGTTTTTGGTTTGGGTGTGTCCTTACGGGACAGGGAGCGAAGGCCCTGAGATTAGAGGGTGACTATTAGAAATAGTGAAGAGACTGGTGTGGTTAGAGGAGAAGCAAGTAAAAGAGAAATAGACTATATTATAAGAGAGGTAATAGCGGGTTGAGTGTAGAACCTAGAGACTTAGTAAGACAAGGAACAGACGGGCCCCCAAATCTGCAAACGAAGTAACAGGAAATAGGCCAGGGCGCAGAAACAAAGCCATTCGCCAGACCAATGGGGCCGGGTATCTAAAAATAGCCCACAAACTTCTTTAAAGTTGCCTTTCAGAAGCAGCTGCAGAAAACCAGGCCCAGGGACATGTGCAGAGCATCCACCTGTGACTGCTGTGTGACCTTCCACCAGGGGCAATGAGGGGTTACAGCCCCAGCTGGGGAATCGAACCCAGGAAGCAAGAGACTGTGCAGGCATGACACCCCATAAATCCTGCTACAACCCCCAGAAGCTTCCAGGACAGGAGCCATCTTGGAAAGCTTCTGTGAGCGCACCTTAGTTAACATATCCCCGCCTGTGCCTATGAATAAACATGAGTCTTTTCCTGCCCAAGAACTTCTAAAAACTCGGGCCTGTCCTTTGTTCTGTGAGATGAGGGTAAGCATTGCTCTAGGCCCCCTTTGTCTCTGCTTGCAAGCCTCTTCATAAAGCCTTGCTCGTGTGGAAAACCACATGCCTTACCTGCTCATTGTTGACCAGTGAAAGGCAAGAACCTTATTCCAGTAACACTTAGTGACTCTGTAACAAACTGACCCTGAAACCCTGCTCATACTTTGATGTTATCTCCTGATAGATTAACATAACAATGGCCTATATAACCCGATTTCACCATCCCCTCTCCAGAGCGCCTTTTTGAATAGGTTAAGATGCTGCCCATTCAAATTGTACCTACTTAGAGTAAATATATTCTGTTACACTAACTTTTGGTGTTTCTCTGCACATGTTGTGGAGTAAAAGTGTCCCGTAATTTAGGAATTTATAGTCTGAGGTTGGTTCTTAAATAAAAAGGCAAAAAGTCAATCTGCGAAGAATTACAGTTAAGATGAAGTTGGGATGAAATTACCATTTTGAAAACAAAACACATAACAGCTTATATCCACATCTTCAGGTGTGGTTTGCTAAATCATCCAGAGTGTATCCTCAAGAAGAGATGACAGGAATGCAGAGACTTAAGCCTCTTTTGCTATGAATTGCATGGGGTCTAGAAAAAAATGAGCACCCAAAGCGAGAATTTGCCTGTGCTTATCAAAAAAAAAAAAAAGTTTTTTTATCAAACACTGAGCCCTGGTGGCACAGCGCTTAAGTGCTTGGCTCCTAACCCAAAGGTCGGCAGTTCAAATCCACCAGCGGCTCCATGGATGAAAGATGTGGCAGCTTGCTTCCATAAAGATTACAGCCTTGGAAACCCTATGGGCAGTTCTACTCCATCCTACAGGGCTGCTATGAGTCGGAATCAAATTGACAGCAATGGGTTTTATCAAACACTATACATTTTAGGAGAAAGAGTATCTGTTTCTAAATAAGCAGCCCTTCTTTAAACATAATTACTCCCAAAATGCAGAAAATCGATTCTTTCATAGCTAACAATAAGCCAAGGGGGAATGGTGAGAGAGGCCCTGTTTGCTCTGGTGCTGCTTCCCTCTCAGGCGCCTTCTCTCCCCTCCATTTTTCCCAGCCTACGAGGCCCTAGGCACTACAGCCTTAGATTCTCCTCGGTGCTCCAGGCAAACTCCATCCCAGGAAGCTGCTAATAAGAGTTACCTGGAGGAGGAGACAATTGGAGTGAAGCTGCTCCTTTGTTGTTTGATTTATTGAATGTCTTAAAGTGAGACTGTGTTCGTGTCTGCCTTATGTAAAAATTTAAAACACCGAGTTACTGAGGTCAAGAGCTGGGGACTGTGGTCTTGGGGCACATCTAGGTCAACTGGCATAACATAGTTTATAAAGAAAATGTTGTACATCCTACTTGGGTGAGTAGTGTCTGGGGTCTTAAAAGCTTGTGAGCAGCCATTTAAGATACTCCACTGGTCTCACCCCATCTGGAGCAAGGGAGAACAAAGAAAACCAAAGACACAAGGGCAAGATTAGTCCAAATAACTAATGGACCACAACCTCCACCAGACTGAGTCCAGCACAACTACACGGTGCCCAGCTACCACCACTGACTGCTCTGTCAGGGTTCACAGTAGAGGGTCCTGGACAGAGCTGAAGAAAAATGTAGAACAAAATTCATATTCACCAAAAAAAGAAAAAGGTCAGACGTAATAGTTTGACAGAGACAGAAAGAACCCCAAAACTATGGCCTCTGGACACCCTGCTAACTCAGAATTGAAGCCATTCCCAAAGTCCACCTTTCAATCAAAAATTAGACAGGCCTATAAAACAAATAATAACACACGTGAGGAACATGCGTCTTAGTTCAATCAAGTTTATGAGACCAAATGGGCAACACATGCCCAAAGGCAAAGACGAGAAGGCATGAAGGGACAGGAAAACTGGGAGAATGGACATGGGGAACCTGGGGGGAAAGGGAGAGTACTGACACATTGTGGGGATTGCAACCAATGTCACAAAACAATTCATGTATAAATTTTTCAATGAGAAACTAATTTGCACTGTAAACTTTCACCTAAAGCACAACACAATTTTAAAAATAAAATTTTTTAAAAGAAAAAAATTAAAATTAATAAAAATAGAAAATAATTTTACTTAAAGAACAAACCTCCAGCTCACCTTCACAGAATGAAGATGTCTTCCTGACAATCACTCAAAAACCAGTGTCAAAAACCTAAATTCCTTAGAAAAACACCAAAAATTTGCAATAACATAATATATTTATTGTGAGTAGATACGATTCGAATCGGGCAACATCACCTGAACATGTCAGGAAGGCACTCAGAAGTGAGGACGGTGAAAGCAGTATATAGGTCATTGTTATGTTAATTTCTCAAGTGATAGGAACAGTCAGTCATCAAGGATATGCCATACAGCCAAAAACAACTTCTAACCAGACCCTGGAGTTTCTGCTTCAGTTCCTGCTTCTATGTGCAGCCAGTTCTCGAAGCTGGCTGCACTTAGATAATTTTCCAAAAGAACCCAGTGCTTAAGGCCAAACAGTCTCCATTAAGCTGCTTACTAAGCTATCGTTTGACCTGAAGGTGACTCCAAGGAACCAATTACTTCAAAGTTCAAAAGGATAGCTAAAGGCAGATGGCCTGAGTAGGTCACCCCAGTTCCATAAACCCAGAAATCTGGATTCCAGGAGAATCAAAACATTCTTGTCATTCCCTCCTTCTGATCATGATTCTACCACAGAACCTTGGATCACAAACATTCAATAATGATAGCTGGGCACCATCCAATTCTTCTGGCCTCATGGCATAGGAGACAGCTGTTAATGGAGGTGATCAGACACGGAGTCTAGTTTCTCCTCCACCTGGCTCTCCTTTCTTCTTCTGCTCTGGATGAACAGAGGCCAATTGTTGCAACATGGCTGGCTACTTGCAAACATTTAAGTCCCCAGATGCTATAGGTCTTTGTACCAAGAAAACAAATCCCATGAGGCATTTGTTTTTACATTAAGCAGCATCGGTAGCTGCTTTTCCTGTGCCTCAGCAGCAGCTACATTCTGCAAAACCTCGGATTGCATATTATTAATATAAACACAGCAATGTTCGTCTATTAAGGCTCAAACTCCTCAATGGGAAACTAATGCTAGTCTATTTTCTAAAATCACAGCTCAAACTTCAAATACTTCTCTAGTTATGCTCTTTATAACTTTGCTAAGGTTATCAACAGAAACTCCTAATTTGAGAATTACAATATCTAAACCAATTTAAAGTCTGGTGATTTCCCTTAAGGCAAGAATCAGCTATTTCAGTAACTAAAAACACTATGCTGGCTACAGAATATTCTATGATAAGGGTTTTTCTCATCTCCTGATTCTTCTTTTAATCATCTTAAACTTTCTATTCTGGTCTTACCTTTTCATTACCCTCATACTTCTTATTTTTTCTTCTGGCTAATCGATCATATACACATATAGAAATAGAATAAGAAGATTTGGTATGAATCTGCAGGGAAAAAACAAAACAAAACCCATTAGTTAGATAATTTAGGGGAAGGGAGGAAAATGGTTTCTTATATCCAGAAAATGGAATATTAAAACATCAGCAATATTCCCACATAAAACCCACAGTAATCGTTGAGTCCACTCTGTCCTATGTAGTTAATTTCTGTTCTATGCAATTCTCAATCAGCCACAGTCTGTGAACCTATCTAACACAAAAGTATTAGAAATCTTGATTCTATCTGGTTGTATTCACATTCAAAATATCACAGTCCTTTTCATATGTCCAATAGAGTCCATCTTTTGTTGAAATATTTTGATCAAACACTTTCAGCAAGCCAGCAAAGTAAAACTTATCTACAGATGACAAAACTTAATATAGCCATGATCAACTTATAATAATTCTTAAAAGTGAAAGCTGTGAAGGAAATTAATTACAAAAGTAAAGCAAAGCAAAAAAAAAAAAAGCCAATTAAAAAAAAATCTTTATACAAAGATATCTCTGAACATAATGATAAACCTTATTGCCAAAGAGTTTCACATGTAACACATAATAACTTTGAGATGTAATACCATATAGTCAGGATACACCAAGAATATATCAAGATTATCAAGTCTCTAAACATCTGAATAGCAGAAAAAACTCCACAGCTAAATGATGTGAACTCTGCAGATAAAACCACTGGTTTTGATGATGCTAGACTCAAAATAAATAAAATTGTGACCAAGTTATCAGGTAAAAAATAATAATAAAATTATGACATAATATTATGCATTTATTGTCTAATATCAGGCAAACATCACTGACACATAAATTTTTAACCCAAAGAAAATTTGGCACTCTGATTTCACAACATGCTTTGTGTAACTCATAAAACATTAAATAACCCGCCCCCCCTTTTTTTTTCTTTTAGCACTTTTTCCATTATAAAGCAGGAACAAATCTTTTGTGGCTTTCCAAAAAGTTTGAAAGTTGTCAGCAATTTATCACAGGTCACAGAGAAGCAATACTTGTGGCTGGTTTTGAGCATGAACCCAGTAATTTATTCTAATATGATGCTAAACCCTTGCCTTCAAGGCAGATTACTCAAAGAATAAAATTAACTCTTCAACCCAATAATATTTTTAAAAATATATTAACACCAAGAAACCGTTTTTTTTTTTTTTTGGTCTATATGCTATTTGACACTAAAAACACTTAAAAATCTCATAAATTAATCCATCAAATTTTAGCTATGACAAATTAAATACTTAGACCATATTAAATAAATTTCCAATTAATAAACCTTTTAAACTTTCTGTCTTTGTTACATATCTCTTATGGCACAATGCTTTAAGTGGCAAAAATGAACATTCTCATTAGCAGACCTAAATACACATATATTCTTTCTCTGTGGCATGAAAAGCAAAAGTATATAAACTTAAATTGTAACAAATATTCATCAACTTAATCTAATATCAGTAAGTTACCCGAAGATCTGGGAAATTATTTTAAGCCTATATATTACAAAATACAGTTACTGTTGAAACAGAGTACAGGTGCTGTTGGGTGGATTCTGACTTATAGCCACCCAATGCACAACAGAACGAAACACTGCCTGGTCCTACACAATCCTCACAATCATTGCTTTATTTGAGCCCATTGTTGCAGCCACCATGACAGTCCATCTCCTTGAAGGTCCTTCTCTTTTTCACTGACCCTCTACTTTAGTCACCAGCGTTCAATGCATCAAATCTATTATTGAGATGGTCTCTAAATTCAGGTGGATATACTAAAGGTTGTACTTTGGCTCTCATGAGCTTGTTTTCATATTCTTCAGATTCAACTTGAACGTGCATGGGAGCAATTGATGGTCTGTTCCACACCTGGCCCTTGACCTTTTTCTGACTGATGATATTGAGCTTCTACATTCTTTCCACAGATATAGTCAATTTGATTCCTGTGTATTTCATCTAGTGATGTCCACGTGGATTCTGTTGTTGTTGTTAGGTGGCGTTGACTCAGTTCCTTACAACAGAATGAAACACTGCCTGCCCCTGCGTTATCCTCACAATTGTTGATATGATTGAGCCCATTGTTGAAGCCACTGTGTCAATCCATCTCATTGAAGGTCTTCCTCTTTTTCCCTGACTCTCTACTTTACCAAGCACGATGTCCTTCTCCAGGGATTGGTCTCACCGGGTAACATGTTCAAAGTACTTGAGACGAAGTCTCACCATATTTGCTTCTAAAGAGCATTCTGGCTGTGCTCTTTCCAAGACAGATTTGTTCGTTCTTCTGGCAGTCTATGGTATAATCAATATTCTTCACCAACACAGTAATTCAAAGGCATCGATTCTTCTTTGGTCTTCTTTATTCATTGTCCAGCTTTCACATGCATATGAGGCAATTGAAAACACCATGGCTTGGGTTAGGCACCCCTTTTCCTTAAAGTGACATCTTTTTTTTTTTAAACATTTTCAAGAGGTCTTTTGCAACAGATTTGCCCAATGCAATGGGTCATTTGACTTCTTGATTGCTGCTTCCATAGGCATTGATTGTGGATCCAAGTAAAATGAAATCCTTGACAACTTCAATGTTTTCTCTGTTTACCATAATGTTGTATATAGTCACCGTTTATGTTGTTGAAAAAAGGTATTTGCAATGAATAAGTCGTTGGTCTTGCAAAATTCTATCATGTGATCTCTGATGTTGTTTCTATCACCAAGGCCATGTTTTCCAACTACCAGTCCTTCTTTGTTTCCAACTTTCACATTCCAATCACCAATAGTTATCAATGCCTTTTTATTGCATGTTTGATCAATTTCAGACTGCAGAAGTTGGTAAAAATCTTCAGTTTCTTCATCTTGGGCCCTAGTGGTCGGTGCATAAATTTGAATAAGAATCAAATTAACTGGTCTTCCTTGTAAGCATATGTATATTATCCTATCACTGACAGTGTTGTACTTCAGGGTAGATCTTGAAATGTTCTTTTTGAGGATGAATGCCATGCCATTTCTTTTCGTCATTGCCGGCATAATAGACCATATGATTCTCTGATTCAGAATGGCCAACACCAGTCAATTTCAGCTAAGGCCTAGGATATTGATCTTTATGCATTCCATTTCATTTCTGACAACTTTCAATTTTCCTAGATTCATACTTCGTATATTCCATGTTCCAATTATTAATGGATGTTTCTTCTGATTTTTGTCGTGCCACATCAGCAAATGAATATCCCGAAAGCTTGACTCTGTCCACATCATTAAGGTCAACTCTACTTTGAGGAGGCAGCTCTTCCCCAGTCGTATTTTGAGTGCCTTCCAGCCTGAGGGGCTCATCTTCCAGCACTATATCAGACAATGTTCCACTGCTGTTGATAAGGTTTTCACTGGTCAATTTTTTCAGAAGTAGATCACCAGATCCTTCTTCCTAGTCTTTCTTAGTCTGGAAGCTCAGCTGAAACCTGTCCAACATGGGTGACCCTGGTGGTATTTGAAATACCAGTGGCATAGCTTCCAGCATCACAGCAACACACAAGCCATCACAGTACGACAAACTGACAGACGAGTGGTGGAAAGTTTGTTTCAGTAGTCTGTATTTTCATTCAATCTTTTACCGTTTCCCATATTATTCTCAATCTAACCTTAGATTTTATTTACTGGATTTTTAAATAAAAAATGCCTCTATTCCACCGTATCATGTCATTTCAGGTGTTTCTCACTATGATTTCCATCTCTGTGTCTCTTAAAATTCCTCTATAATAGAGAGAACTTGGTTATGGTTCCTTTATGATAGGGATCCACCCAATTTCTGATAACCGTATGAAAACAGTGTTTTTCTTATTTTAAACCTGGTCAACGTCCACAGTATTTATCTTCCTTTCCTTTGACTTAAAAGGTCTTCACGTGGCTAGGGGGCCCTAGGTCTTCAAAAATATCCTAGGAGCAACATTGGCCTCAGAGGAGGCCAAGGAGGCCTGATCCTGCCCCTCCCTGCCTCTCTAAAGCTCACTGTCAAAGAAAAGAATGAGTCAATCTCAATTCATTTGCATATATTTAAGATGGCCTAGGTATTTTGAAAGAGGTAAGATAACCAAGTTCTTTCCCTTTTACTACTGTCTTGGTAAATAGTTTTGCCTTCTCTTTATCTTAATCTTTTACCTATCCAGTAAATCCCAAAGCTTTTCAGCAATTTTGTAAATGAACCCATCAATTCTTGGCTAGCCAATTCTTTTTCCACCTAGGTTTGTCCTATGCCTTCCTTTTTCCCATTCTGGGAAAAGGCAAAATTACCCCCTTTCCCTTAAATAAAACACATTTCACATAATATCTACCTTAAGTTACTTAAATTTTGCTTTTGAGGTTGACATAGTACAGAACATAAAAATAGTTGTCAGAATGAATTCACTTTCATTAATTCCTGGAAATATTCAGACTATTAAATTTATATAAACATTTATCACTAAACTGATCAGAATTACATTTTTTGTTGGAATATTATAATCTAATTCAGTGATACCATCCAGACATAGGGAAATATTCCCTTTTCATAACCTTATCTTCTATATGGATATTTTCCTATCACTGTGGTTAAAAGCTTGGCTGCTAACCAAAAGGTCGGCAGGTTGAATCCACCAGCCACTCCTTGTCCTATAGGGTCACTATGAGTTGGAATGGACTCAATGGCAAGGGGTTTGGTTTTTGGATCTTCTGTGTTCTTTAAAGAGCAATTTAGAAGAATTTGTTCTTTTTTAAGGCCTTGTTATACCAATCAAAATAAACAATCCATCCTTTTTCAGTGCATTTTTCAAATAGACTAATTTATATCAAAACTTCTCAAACTAGCTACTAAAAACCCAGATCATAAGACAGCCACAAGAAGCAGTTTTACTTGGAACAAAAAATTTAAAAAACCAGGACCAAAGAAGGCCTTATGAAAAATCAGCAACTGCCAACCACAGCCTTCTGAGGCAAGACAGAAACACAATGATCTTTCTAGATCAGAGTCAAGCTCTCAGAATAAAACAAGACAGGAAAATCACAAAAACTCACTGAACTGTGAGGCCAGCTCAAAAAAAAAAAAAAAAACAGGCTTATACTCTTAATATAACAGAAAACAAAGCAAACGGGAAACCCAGTTTCTTAAAATATAGATGGTAATTGTTTGCTAAGATCAACTCAATTCAATAGAAAAACAAGTTCTAGAAAAAACTTACTAACTTTCCAGATCCTCAGGTGGAGGGATCTCAGGCCCTCTGACAAAATCTGAGCACCAAACAAAAGTTCCCCAAAGAGGCAAGAAAAGACAATGCAAATGAGAACTCATTTTCCCAAAATGAAAAGAAAAAGACAGAAGATGGGAACTCATTTTCCTCAAGCGATTACTGAAATTCCAGATTACTTCTAGTATCTTACTGGGTTTCTAGTATCTTCAGCTGATAGTGTAACCCAACGCCACTCGGGTTCTTGTCCTGTCTCATTAGCCGATTGAAATAAGACAGACACTGACTGCAATGGAAACAGAAAGTGGCAAGTTTATTGTCTGCGCATACAAGGAGCGCGTGGGGTCTAGTGACCTAAAGGCCACGTGCTCGCTGACTAAGGGGGCCGGGGAGCTTTTTGTTTCCAATGGCGTCAGGGGGTTGGGTTTGGTACCGGAGACTTCTGCCTTTAGCCCTCCCATGCCTATATTTGTGGGGGGGGCGGTCAGTTGAAGGATGTGATTTCAAGCTGTGCTTGCTTCAAGGTGTAACTAGGGCTAGTCAGTGGACAGAGCCACTACCTGCTGTGACTTCCTGCTCAAAACAAGCTTGTGGTTAGCAAGACAAAGAGGGGGGGAAGGGGTGTTGATTGGGGTTTTCAATATGACCAAGAGGTCTGTTTCAATAGTGTTTTGGATCATGGACCCCAAACCAGCATTGTGGTGTGGGGGAAGCTCCAGGTTCACTTCTCTTAGATGTCAAAGATTCTATTCTCTTAGGTTGAAACTTAGGTTTCCCAGAATCAAATAAAATTTCTAGCAGGGATTCTGCTGTGGGGTTTGGTCAGTTTTTTTCTTTCACAGTGTATGTAACTCCAGTGCATAAGAGTTTTCTTGTGGCTGGTGGGCAGCCTAATGCTCTGCCCTATTGAGACAGATAGGGTTAACCGTGCCAGTGGCTGAACAAAAGAGCTTTTAAAAGATTATCATCTAGATAGTTGGGTAAAGAGGAACCACACCCTCTGCTGAGACAGATAGGGTTAATTGTGCTGGTGGAACAAAGGAGGTTTTAGAAAGATTACCATCTAGAAGTTGGGTAAACAGGAACATGAGCTAAGATTGGGGTAGCCCAATTACTACCTCCTTCTATAGGGTCGCTATGACTTGGAATGGCATTGGTTTTGGTTTGGTTTTTGGTCTTAGTGTCTTTCTAGTCCCCTCCTCCTTTGCAGGCTCCGCATGCTCAGAGGAGCAGAATGTGACTGCTGTTTGACCTTCCTTAGCCCTTAGAAGATGGTGATGTGCCGAAGATCAAGTGCGCTTGCACTATATCCCATAATAAGTGATGACAAGGGCTGCTGAGAGGACTCCATGTTGAATATCAGTGGGTTCCATCATAGATTCCAGATGTGCATGCAACCTAATTAACATACACCGCCATTCTGAGAAGTACCTGCCCCTTGAAAGAAGCCCACTAAATACTCATTGCTGTATTGTCTCCACTGAACCCATATAAGCCCTAGCCTTGCTTCCCTTTTCCAGTCAGTCTTTTGGAAAAGCTTAGATCCCTGCTGACTCCTTTTGCTTGACTCAAGCAAAATTAAGCTTGCTGAAGATAAAGCTTGTCTTTCGCATGTATTCTTACTCGGGAAAAGACAAGGACCCTTTGTGTCAGACTGGCAATTGGTAACGCCATCTCCTGTCCCAGCTTATCCTACACAAGTGTCTTTCTGTTGGTGGTGAGCACCCTAGAGGCCCTTACAGTGCTCAAACTTGTGCACATATATTTTTGTGGCATAAGAAACTTTGGGTTCCTTTTGTAATAACTATATGGAACTTAGTTTCATTCTTTCTAAACCTAGTTCATTCTGCCAGGTAGAAACCCAGTCTCTTACAATTTAGAATAGATGTCTTTTTTAAAACAATGTCTTTCAGAGAGGCTATTTTAGAATTGTGAATATGTTTGGAAGCCTGAAAAATACCAACAAAATAAACATCCCACTGTTCTTGTCTGGTTTTGACACCATGGTTTTCTAATTTAGACCTTAAATATACTAGTCTCTCCAATTGAAAAGTTCCCCAAAGTGGCCACTGATTTGACAAACTGTTGTTAGGGAGCTCAAACAAAAATACAAACAAGGCCTAGACCCATAGTTCTTGGCCATGCAGTGAGCTGGGTTCCACTAAGAAAGTCCACTGCTTTATTGGATTGGGTATATCCCATTTTGGGACAACCCTAAGTGCTACGAAACAACAAATTCACTAAACTCAAAATAAATGTTGAATATAAGCTCAAAATGCAGGAGTGGAGCTCAAGAATCTGTGAGGGCTTGTGGAGACAGTAAGCAGAAGGGACTTCTGCAGATGTCACACCTGTGTCTAGACAGGGCTCTGGGGGATGTCCATCAGCTACTACAGGTCCCACTTCTAATGTTAGAAATTGTCAAAAACCTAAATTGCTTGAAGAAACACCAAAAATCAGTGTAACAGAATATATTTATTGTGAATAGATATGATTCAAATTGGGCAGTGTCACCTGAACATGTTGGGAGGGTACTTTAAAGGGGGAACAGTGAAAGCAGGTTATATAGGTCATTGTTAGTTTCTCAAGAGATAGCATTAAAAAGCACAGAGCAGGTTACAGAAACAATCACCAAAGACATGCCATATGTCTTAGTTATGTAGTACTGCTATAATAGTAATACCAGAAATAGGTCCAACAGAAATTTATTTCCTCACAGTTTAGGAAGGTATAAGTCTGAATTCAGTGTGCCAGCTCTAGCAGAAGGCTCTCTCTGTCAGCACAGGAGGAAGGTCCTTGTCTCTTTTGAGTTTCTGTTCCTGGGCAATCTTCATGTGGCTTGGCATCCCTTTTCCCCCATCTCTGCTTCTTTCCCTTGCTTAATTTCCTTTATATCTCAAAAGAGATTAACTCAAGACACATCATACGCTAATCCTACCTCATCAACATAAGAAAGACAACCCATTCCCAAATGGGATTATAACCACAAACATAGAGGTTGGGCTTTAAAACACATATTTTGGGGGTCACAATTCAACCCATGGCACCGTATATCCTATAACAGTGTCTAGTCAGATCTTAGAGTTCCTCTTTCTCGAAACTGACAGCCTATGGATAATTTTCCAAAAGAACTCAATGCCTAAGGTCAAATGGTCTCCACTAAGCTGTTTACTAAGCTATTGCTTGACCTAAGGGTGACTCCAGGAAGCCAGTTCCTTCAAGGCTCAAAAGGACACCTAAGGGTAAATGGCCTGGGTGGGTCTGGATTCCAGGAGAATCAAATGATTTTGTTACCAGTTTGGTAGTTTTTTTTAAGTGCATTTGCCATACAATCTAGCAATTTCTTTCCTAGGCATTTACCCAAGGGAAATGAAAACATATGTCCACATAAAGACTGGTACATAAATGTTTATAGCATTTTCTTCTTAAAAGCAAAAAACTGGAATCAATCCAAATGTCAAACAACAGGAGAATGAATAAATAAAATTGTAATATATATGGAATACTACTCTGATACAAAGAAATCAATTTGTCCTTTGTCTTAGGTTCCTGAAAGATAGCCCTTGGAATTCCCCAGCAATAGAGGTGTACTTGTCTTCTAAAAATAGCCAGAAAACACTTAAATATGTGCAAAGGAGTGGGAGCTACACAGATCCCACTCAGTCAGCTAAGCTTAGGAAACGAGGAGGGCATGATTAAATTAGTCTAGAGTATTTGGTGATTCAATCAGTCGTGACCATGTTGAGGCCCTAACCATGACTACACAATGAAGCCAATAAAAAGACTTTGATCATGGAAGTTCGGAGGCTTCCTGGATTGGTGAGCGCATGTACACTTGGGTGGATGGTGTAGTGTCCCTGGGGACAATGGAATTCTCATGCTGGGACCCCTCACAGACCTTGTTCTGTGTATCTCTTCATTTGTATCCTTCTGGTTATAATAAATGGGTAACTGAAAGTATAGTACTCTCCACGGATTCTGTGAGTAGTTTCAAGGACTTACTGAACTCAGTTGGTGGACAGTAAGAGTCAGCAAGATCTGGCATCTGCCTATTTGGCAGTCCGAAAGATTGTGTCCTTTTAACTTGTGTGCTCTGACTTAGTTCGGCTAGGATCAGGGAAAGAGTTGACAGGTCTGAAGTGGAGGAAATACGTGGATTTCTGAACATGCAGCTGATGCCTGCTGACCTGCCCCTGGGTGGTCAGGGATGAGAGAAAAAGCAACAGCCGGTCTTTTTTTGGCGTGGGGGGGAGGGGAGATCTGAAGTCTAGGGAGTTGTGTGGACCCCTTTTCTTGTGGCTGGTACCCTTTGACCTGGCCCCAGACAGCTGGGGATGATAGTGCCACTTTGAGTGGCGACAAGGAAAGAGATACAGGAAGGTGAGGAATGGATCCACTTCCAGGTGGGGATTAGATGTCTTCGTCATCTAGTGCTCCTATAACAGACATACCACAAGTGGATGGCTTCAACTACAGAAATTTACTCTCTAACCGTCTAGTAGGCTAGAAGTCTAAATTCAGTGCACCAGGTCCAGGGAAAGGTTTTCTCTCTGCCAGCTCTGGAGAAAGGTCCTTGCCATCAACTGTCCCCTGCTCTAGAAGCTTCTCAGGCACAGAGACCCCAGGTCCAAAGGACATGCTCTGCTCCTGGCACTGCTTTCTTGATGGTATGAGGTCCCCCACATCTCTGTGCTCCCTTCTTTCTTTTATATCCCAAAAGAGATTGGCTTAAAAAGTAATCTAATCTTGTACATCTCGTCAATATAACTGCCACTAATCTATCTCATTAACACCACAGTGAGAGGATTTACAACACATAGGAAAATCACATCAGATGACAAAATGGTGGACAATCCCACAATACTGAGAATCATGGCCCAGTCAAATTGATACACATATTTTTGGAGGGCACAATTCAACCCATGGCGATGCTGATCCTTAGCATGCAGTTAGCAGTAGAGGTGTGATTTGGCCATTTTGCCCCTTGCTTAGTTTTTTTTTTTAGTGCAGTTTAGTGCAGTTCGGGCAACTACCCAGCTGCTGGATGCACAGGTGTGCTATATTATAATTGCTCGGTCACCATCTCCCTAGCTACTAACGGACGTAATAGCTGCTAATGGACATAAAGTAAAGCATGCACTTAGAGGGAAACGATCGCCCTCTGAAGAAACTCAGAACTCTATCTTAGTGGCGTAAAGGGGGAAGGAATGTTCCTAAAGCCAGCAAAATAGCCCACTCTGAACAGGGGCAGTGACGTCTATTGCCTTCAGAGGGCTTTCCACCTTTATTGCCACCTTTTACCTTTTGTTACTGCCTTTCATTGCCCCTTCCCCTACCTATTCTCTGTACCTGCTATTTGGCATGTAGACATGGCTGTCCAATTAGTATTTAATCCCAGGAGAGAGGAATTTAGGAGCTCTCCTCCCAGGACGTGAACTGGGGCACGCTCGGAAGCCATCTAACCCCGTGGGTGGAAGCCTAACTCTGGGGAACCTAGGCTGATGATGATGTGTGCTGTTTTACTCATCCCTGTCCTGTTTATTCTGTAAATAATAAATGCCTATTGGTCACACCATTAGAAGTGTCTGGTCTGTGCTCTGCTCCAAACGTTCTTTCACTAAGAACTTGTGAATGTGGTGACGTTGCACTCTGCTTCACCAGCCATAAAGTATGATCTTCACTCTCATATTTCAAACTGGAACTCCAGAGTTGTGGTCAGCACATCCACATTCACGGAAACACGGAGAATTAGAAAGAAAGGTATATACCTTTTTTTAAAGAATTCTTAGAAATACCAAGTAATACTTCCTCTTGCACTTCTTCACCAGAATTTAGTCGTATTACTGTTATTTAGTCATATCACTGTTAACTCAGAACTGAAACCATTCCTGAAGCCCACTCTTCAGACAAAGATTAGACAGGACTACTAAACAAAAAATAATACATGTGAGGAATGTGCTTCTTAGTTCAATCAGACATACGAGACCAAATGAGCAGCTCCTGTCCAAAAGCAGGATAAAAAGGCAGGAAGGGACAGGAAGTGGTCAAATGGACACAGGGAACCTGAGGTGGATGGGGCGGGGGGAATGTGCTGGCACATTGTAGGAATTGCAACTAACGTCACAAAGCAATAGGTGTATAAATTTTTGTACGAGAAATTAACTTGAGCTGTAAACTTTCACCGAAAGCATAATTTAAAAAAATTTTTTTTTTTTTTAGTCATATCAACTCACCTTCCTGCAAAGAAAACTATAAAGTATAGACTTTTAACTGGCTGGTTCTGTGCCCAGCTAAAACTCAGAAGCTGTTACTCAAGAAGGGGGAAATGCATAATGCCACTGTAAGACAGGCATTGTTATCTCCAGTTTATAGTTGAGGAAACTGAAACTCAGACTGGCTAAGTAACTTGGCCAAATTCCTCCAGCTTATTACATGTTATAGCTGGAATTCAGCTTAGATCTATCTCATTCCAAACCCCTGCACTTTCCAGGACCCAGCACTAACCCGGCCTCTCCTACCACAAGGGTTTGGTTCTGAGCAACATGCCAGAAGATTCTTTGAAGCTACACAATAAACATAGCACATCTTCTAGTCATACACATTTTATTCCCAAGATTTAGGATAAAACAGTTTCATTTAAAACAAACATAATTGTCTTATGGTACAGAAGACCAAATTTGCAATCATTTTTATGATGGAACAGGAAACTAAAGAAATTTTACAATTGTGTTGGGCCCTGTGGGCTAACCAAGTTTAAGAAGTCCCTCCCTGCCCCGTCTCTGCTATACCTCATGGTTGTATGTTGACACTGGTCATTTCTGGTTTCTGTCTTTATCATCATTTGCAGGGTATTCCTTCTTTGGTACCTATAGCCTTCTAGGCCCCAACTACACTTACTTAATATCAGCTTTCCAAGCTGCCAATTGATAAAAACTCTGATTTTCAATTGAAATGGTCTGTTGGCAGTGTTGAACCTTAGGGTTCCATTTGTATAGAATTCCTGTGTAATAATGTTATTACTGTTACAAAATATAATTATCCAGTCAGTTCAACCAGGTTTGGAAATACCTACTGATTTGCAAAAAGTGTTCTCAATTTCAATGTAAATAGTTCTATGTATCCCTGTGGACACACAGTCTTCATTCAGGGTTGTTACATCACAGCCTAGCTGTTCCTTTGATTCCCACGCAGAGGAATTCTGCCCATCGATTTTTCATGGGTGGAATTTTTTAATTGTGGAGCTTCATGTGGCTGATGAGATCCTATTATGGTATCTGCTTGAAGGTTGTGGTTCACTTTTAAATAAAGCTTTGGCAGAATTATTACCAGTTTTAGTGTTTGCCCTCTACAATTATTGTACAAGCTGATGGAGAGTTTAAGAATACAGTTTGGAAGACTGTCAGATTGGCTCCAGACATCTGATAGATGGACATGAAAATGAGTAGGAGATTTAGATACACATGAAAAAATTATTTCCTATTTTTTTAGTCTATAGATACACAAGGCCTTCTTCAAGGGGTACCAAAGTTTGATTACAACGAGATAAATTGGTTGTTATTTGTATGCACAAGTATCTCAGAGACTTACTCTCTGATGTCGACAAAAACCAGAGTGGTTAGTTTGTCCTAGCCCTGACACACAGCTTGCTGGTTACTGGATGGGAAAAAAGGAAGCAGGGGAGAGAGGGCGTATCTGAAATATTAGAAGTGGGGAATTTCATTTTCTAATAGCTTGGACTCATGAACAGATGATGTTCAAGCCAGACCAAAAGTAAGATTGTGGTCACTGCATTTGCCACACTGGGGCACAGGATATTTAGATATTGAAAAAAATGAGAACACCCTGAGAGTCAAAGAACTAGTGTCCTTTGGAACCCAGGACTCTGGTTCTATGATGACCCTGTTATTAACACAGCTTGGGCTGGCTGGGCCTAACTCATCCCAGCCAGGATTTAACTTAATTAGTAAAGAATGTCTGCCTTGAGCATTGTGCTCTTTTAAAGCACTATCCATATGGGATCAAATTGACAATAGCGACTCAAAAGGCTAGAGAAGAAATGTAGGGGGCAGTGAGTTCAAGTTAATGGTGTAGGAGTAACTCAGAAAAGGAGGGTGAGAGTGGTGGCACAACTTGAAGAATGTAATCAGTGTCACTGAATTATACATGTACAAACTGCTGAATTGGCATATGTTTTGCTTTTACATTTTCGGCAACAAAAATAAATAAAATAACCTTTTTAAAGGGTTGGGAAAATATCAGTTATAATTTACATCTCTAGTGAGTGTAATTATTGTATTTCATTGAATTTAAAAGGCAGTTACAATTTCCGAGGTGTTAAAATGTAAAAAAATAAAATAAAATACCAAAAACCCTCATGTATCTTAGAATTGAGGACATATGGTAGATGAGGGTTGGACTGGGAAACACATTACCAAAATTGGGAAAGAAACCAAAAGAAATGCGTGTACAAACATAATGATGTTTATTTTAAGCTGGCAAGAATATTGTCTCAAAGGCCATATTTGGGACAAGATTCAGAATGAGTATGTCAGGGCAAACTATATGTCAGGGCAAACTGTAGACCATGTTAATTAGAAGCCCTGAGTCGGATGACTATTATTTGGCAAGAGTCCATTAAAAAGAGGATCTGTGTCAAGATCCAAAACAAAACCAGCTGTCCTCAAGTCTATTCTGACTCACGGCAACCCCACGTGTGTCAAAGCAGGACTGTGCTCAGTAAGGTTTTCACAGCTATGAACTTTCAGAAGCAGCTTACCAGGCCTTTCTTCCAAGGTACCTCTAGGTGGATTTGAACATCTGTCCTTTTGGTTAGTAGCCTAGCACTTAACTGTTTGTACCACCCCCGGACTCCTATTCGTTAGTTTGTACTGAAGCACTTACACCTACCTAAGCCCACTGCATTACCTGTAAAGAGCTATCTAAGGAGAATCTTTTCAAACGGCTTCTCATTCCCAGGAAATACTTTCGAGGAAGACTGGAACTTAGTACGCTCACTTAAACTGATCGGTGTATTTTAAGTTTTTTGGTCGTGGGTTTAAAGGTTCAAATAAATTTTAGTTGCCATGTAGGCTTGGGATTCTGTCAGCTAGAGACTGATGATAACTCTAGTCAAAAATGATGCTATTCCATCATGTTTATATTTATAATTACAGTACGATATTTTCTCTGCTATTTACTTACATTTTGAATGATTAGCTCTGGGCCATTGGTCTTAATATCCTACATTTCTAATCTTGTCAATTGTCTGTAAAACCAAGATAATTTATATTTTGCTGCTTCGCTATCAATAAAGAGTTGTTGATATTAATTGCTATCTAGTTGATTCCAATTTCATGGTGATCCCATGTGTACAACGTAGAACTGCTAGGGTGGAGTTTTCAACACTGTGACCTTTTGGAAACAGATCGCCAGGCCTCTGGGTGGGTTCAAACTGCCAAGCTTTTTGCTAGCGGTGGAGCTCTTAACAATTTGCACCACCCAGGGACTCCATCAATAAAGAGGGGCTCTGCTTAATAACAGTGCATTGTCTGTTTTCTAATCCTACTCTTCAACCTGAAGCCTGGGAGATAGAATGTTCAGCTCCCTACATTGTACCCACTCAGCTACACCATAGAATCCTTGGTCCAATTTCTATAATGAGGAGACTGCCCTAAATAGAATGCTGAGTAGGTAGGGAGGGATTGAAAAGTTAGAGAAGTTTGGACTTAATAGAGTAAGTAATAGGATGAAATTATTTGGCAGAAGTATAATATAATTGGAAGTGGTATTTTCGGTAATTGGGCTGGCCACCACAATGGGGAAAATGGATGAGAGAAGGTAGGGAGTTTACAGTCTGAAAGCAGGTCCACACAAAAATAAAACAGTGACATAGATTAATCGAACAATGTAACATGAGATGATGTAACAGTATGTCATAGATTGAATTATGGCCCCCCAAAATATGTGTCAATATGGCCACCCCATGATTCCCAGCATTGTGTGGTTGTCCTCCATTTTGTAATCTGATATGATTATCTTCCATTTTGTAATGTGTTATAAATCCTAACCTCTAAATGTTAATGAGGCAGGATCGGAGTTGGGTGTATCTTGAGTTAAAGCCCTATGAGTCACACACTTACTCAAATCACACCCTTGTTTGAGTCACAGCTTTTATCTTACAAGAGATAAAGGGAGAGAAAAGGGAGTAGACAGGAGGGGGACCTCACTGCCACCAAGAAAGGAGAGCCGGGAGCGGAGCATGCACTTTGGATCTGGGGTGCCTGCTCTGAGAACCTCCTAGACCCAGTGGAAGATTGATGGACACATGAGGATTTCCAAGGAACACCAGGCCCACAGATGTTGAAAGGAGACAAGGACCTTCCCACAGAGCTGACAGAGAGAAAAAGCATTCCAAATTCAGATTTCTAGACTTCTAAACGAGGATGGAATAAATATCTGTTTGTTAAAGCCATCCACTTATAGTATTTTTTTATAGCAGTACTAGATAACTAGGACATAGTATGAGAAATTTTCCAAGAGGGATTAATATTTATTGAACACCTCTTTTACTATGTGGTAGGCTTTATTGCTAGGAGTATTTCTATGATCTCATCTATCTAACTAACTATCTAACTGCATGAGATAGGTGTGGTCATTCCCATATAATGGGAATACAGATTTAAAAAAGTAGTTTGGTGAAATGATGGACCTTGGCCATCACTCAGCTTCTCGTAATAAAATTGATTAGAATCCAGGCCTCACTGACTCCAAAGCCATTGCTCTTTCTGCAAAATCAGGTAGTCCTTCCTTATACTCTGAAAACTACAAAATACTGTTCAAAGAAATTAAAGATTTAAATGTGTGGAAAGATATTCCATGTTCTTGGATCAGAAGACAATATTGTTAGGATGGCAATATACCCCAAAGTCATTTACGGATTCAATACAAGCCCTATCAAAATCCAAGATAGTTTGTGGTTGTTTGTTTTGTTTTGTTTTGCAGAAACTGACAAACTGATCCCAAAATCTATATGAAAATTTAAGAAGCCCAGAATAGCCAAAGCAATCTTGAAAAAGAACAAAGCTGGAAGACTCATCCTTCCTGATTTCAAAACTTACTACAAAGCTACAGTAATTGAGGCAGTGTGGGACTGGCATAAGGATGAACATATAGAGGGTAAACATATAGATCAGTGGAATAAAATTGAGAGTATAGAAAAAACCCTCACATTTATGGTCAATTGATTTTGACAAGGGTACCAAGACGATTCAATGGGGGAAAGAACATTTTTTTCAATAAATGGTGCTAGGAAAACTGAATCTCCACATGTAAAGAATAAAGTTGAACCCCTTTCTCATGCCATATAAAAAATTAACTCAAAATGGTTCATAGATTTAAATGTAAGAGATAAAACTCTTAGAAGAAATACAGGAAGTAAATCTTTGTGACCTTAGGTTAGGCAATGGTTTCTTAGATATGACATTAAAAGCACAACTGACAAAAGAAAAAATAGATACATTGAACTTCGTCAAAATTAAAAATGCTCCAGGTATGCAAGGATGGTTCAACGTTGAAAATCAATCAACGTAATCTACCACATAAATAAAGCAAAAGAAAAGAATCACATGATCATCTCAATCAATGCAGAAAAGGCATTTGACAAAGTCCAACACTCATTCCTGAGAAAAAATTTTCAATGAAATAGAAGTAGAACAGAAATTCCCCAGCATAATAAAGGGCACCTGTACAAAACCAACAACCAACATCATTCCCAATAGACAGAGGCTGAAAACATTCCCCCAACAACAGGAACAAGACAAGGATGCCCTTTATCACCACCCCTATTTAACATTCTGCTAGAAGTCCTAGCTAGAGCTATAAGGCAAGAAAAAAAAAATAAAGGAAGGAAGGAGTAAGGAAGAAGTAAAACTATCCCTATTTGCTGATTATATAATACTATACATAGAAAGCCCAAAGGACTCCACAAGAAAACTACTAGCACTAATAGATTCAGCAGAGTAGCATAATACAAGATAAACATACAAAAATCAGTTGGATCCCTATATACAAATAAAGAGAACTACAAAAAGGAAATCAGAAAAGCAATACCATTTATAATAGCTCCTAAAAAAAAAAAAAAACTTAGGAATAAATCTAGTCAGGGATGTAAAAGATCTATACAAAGAAAACTACAAAACAGTACCGCAAGAAACCAAATGAGACCTACATAAAATGGAAAAACATACCATGTTCATGGATTGGTAGACTCAACATTGTGAAAATGTCAATTCTACGAATACAATACAGTCCTGATCCAAATACCAACAGCCATTCTTTAATGAAATGGAGAAACTTTATATGGAAGGGAAAGAGCCTCAGATAAATAAAGCACTATTGAAGAAAAATAATGAAGTAGGAAGACCCATACTACCTGACCTCAGAAACTACTATAGTCAAAACAGCTTGGTACTTGTACAACGTCAGACACATTGACCAGTGGAGCAGAACTGAGAACCCAGCTGTAAATTCATCCACCTACGGTCACCTGATCTTCGGCAAAAGCCCAAAGTCCATTAAAAGGGGAAAAGACAGTCTTTTTAGCAAATGGTGCTGGCAGAGCTGGATGTTCATCTGTAAAAAAATGAAATAGGACCCATACCTCACATCATACACAAAAACTAATTCAAAATGGATCAAAGGCATATATATATAACCAAAAAATATAAAAATCCTAGAAAAAAATAGGGTCAATGCTAAAGGCCCTAATACGCAGCATAAATAGCATACAAATCACAACTAACAATATGCAAACTCCAAAAGATAAGCTAGATAACTGGGATCTTCTAAAAATTAAACACTTATGCTCATCAAAAGACTTCCTAAAATAGTAAAAAGAGAACCTACAGACTAGGAAAAAAAAATTGGCTATGACAAATCTGACAAAGATCTTATCTCTAAAATCTACAGGAAAATCTAATACCCTACAATAAAAAGACAAATCACCCAATTAAAAAATGGGCAAAAGATATGAAGAGAGACTTCACCAAAGAAGACATTCAGGCAGCTAACAGACATGTGAGGAAATGCTTGAGATCACTAACCATTAGAGAAATGCAAATCAAAGCCACAATGAGATACCATCTCACCACAACATTACCAGCAGGAACCAAAAACACAGAAAATAAGAAATGTTGAATAGGTTGCAGGGAGCTTAGAACTCTTATGCACTGCTGGTGGGAATGTCAAATGGTACAACTGTTTTTGGAAAACGGTATGGTGCTTCCTTAAAAAGCTAGAAATAGAAATACCATACAATCCAGCAATCCCACTTCTAGAAATATACCCTAGAGAAAAAAGAACCCTCACACAAATAGATATATGCACACCCATGTTCATTGCAGCATTATTCTCACAATAGCAAAAAGAAGGAAACAACCTAAGTGTTCATCAACAGATGAATGGATAAACAAACTATGGTACATACACACAATGAAATACTATGCAACAATAAAGAACAATGATGAATCTGTGAAACATCACACTACATTGATGAATCTGGAGGGCATTAAGCCGAGTGAAATAAGTCATCACAAAAGGACAAACGATATATGAGACCACTAGTGTAAAAACTCATGAAAAGGTTTAGACACAGAAAGAAACAATCTTTAATGATTTCTAAGGAGGCGGTAATTTAAGCCAAGAGTAAGACAGTACACAATACTGAGGAAATCAGCACGACTTGACTAAGGCAAGGTCATGGGCCCTTCATAGACACATCCAAACTCTCCAAGGGACCAAATTACTGGGCTGAGGACTGAAGACCATGGTCTCAGGAGATATCTAGCTCATTTGGTATAACACAGTTTATAAAGAAAACTTTGGTGAGTAGCATCTGGGGTTTTATGAGCGGCCTCTAAGATACTCCACTGGTCCCAGCCCATCTGGAGCAAGGGAAAAGTGAAGAAAACCAAAGTCACCAGGGAAAGATTAGGACCACAACTACCAGAACCTCCACTAGGCTGAGTCCAGCACAACTACATGGTGCCTGGCTACCACCACCGACTGACTGGACAGGGATCACAACAGAGGGTCCCGGACAGAGCTGGAAAAAAATGTAGAACAAAATTCTAACTCAAAAAAAGACGAGACTTTCTGGTCTGATAGAGACTGGAGAAACCCCAAGAACATGGCCCCAGGACACATTTTAACTCAGTACTGCAGTCAGTCCTGAGGTTCACCCTTCAGCCAAAGATTAGGCAGGCCCATAAAACAAAATGAGACTAAATGGGCATACCAGCTCAGGGGCAGGATGAGACGGCAGGTGGGGACAGGAAAGCTGGTAATAGGGAACTCAAGGTCCAGAAGGGGAGAGTGTTGACATGTCGTGGAGTTGGCAACCAATGTCACAAAACAAAATGTGTATTAATTGTCTAATGAGGAATTAATTTGCTCTGCAGTCCTTCATCTAAAGTACAATTAAAACACACACACACATGCACACACACAAACGAGATACCATTTCACTCCCACAAGGGTGGTTAAGATAAAAAACAAAATATAAATGTTGGTGAAGATGTGTGGAAATTGGAACACTTATCTATTGTTGATGGGAATGCAAAATGGTATAACCACTGTGAAAAACAGTGTGGAAGTACCTCAAAACACTAAAAACAACTACTTTATAACCCTGCAAGTCCATTCCTAGGTATATACCCAAAACACTTAAAAGCAGAGACTCAAAAAGAGACTTGTATACCAATGTCCATTGCAGCGCTATTCACAATGGCCAAAAGGTTGAAACAACCTAAACACCCCTCAGCAGATGAACAGATAAACAAAAGTGGTACATACACGCAATGGAATACTCTCAGCCAGTAGGAGAAAAGAAGCCTTGATAGATGCTACAATATGGATGGAGGTGGAAGACATTACGCCTAGTGAAATAAGTCAATCACGAAAGAACAAATATTGTATAACCTCACCTATATTAGCGGTTACTAGGGCTGGGTGTGAGGGGGGAAGAGGGAGGGTTAAGGGTGATGGAAGTATCACATTGATTAAGGGTAAGGTTGCACAGCTGATTATTGTCATCACTATCAATAAGTTGCAATAAAAAATTGAATTGGCAAAAAAATTAAATAAAAACCCTTGTGTTTTAAAAGTCACCATCAAGAAACTGTACTTTTTAAGTCATACCTTTATCACGAAATATTCACTCACTTATTTTTTATTGTCTATATGTTCCTGCTGGAATGTAAGCTACACAAGGGCAGGAAATGGTACTTAACTTACTCAAGTATCCTAAGCGCCTAGAACAGCACCTGGCATATAAAACCCAAAACCCGTTGCCATGGAATTGATTCCAACTCATAGCGACCCTAGAGGACAGGGTAGAGCTGCCCCTCCATAGAGTTTCCAAGGAGTGCCTGGTGGATTCAAACTGCCTACCTGTTGGTTAGCAGCCATGGGTCTTAACCACTACGGCACCAGGGTTTCTGCCTGGCATACAGGAAACATTCAAATATTTGTTACAGGGCTTGGAACCAGTTCGGAATATTCAGTAATTGCAGAGGTAAAGGCGGGCAGCGTAACACATTGCACAGCAACCAAATATGTTGCCCCCTAGTCGGAAACAAACAGCGGCGCCCTGCTCAGTGATGGCGGCCCATCATGCCTCTTTGAATGTGCGTCACTCTCACAGTCCTGCCAATAATCCAATCTCCCGGATCAGGCTCCTGAAACTTTGGGAATCCATGCAGGAAACTGGATTATTGGCAGGACTGTGCAGAGTGACACACTTTCAAAGTGGAGCGGACAGGGCACCTGCTGTTTGTTTCCTACTGTGGTCAAAATCCAACAGGCAACAGATTTGGTTGCTATGCTCTTGTTTATGTTGGCGATTACTGCCTGAGCCCTTCAAAACCAGTTCAGAGCCCTGAATTTTTATAAGAATAAATGAAATAGGGAAAGGTTTGTTTTTTAATCATTATCATTGGCTCCAACATTGAAATGGCAGGATTAGATAGCAGGTTGCAACAGAACTGAAAGGTGAATGTGTTCCTGTATTCCATACTTTGGTATTATTTATCAGGCACAACTTAATCTTGAATCATTTATGATATGCTTAACTCAAATATAAAAGTTGCATTCCTTAGGTCTTCTATATAACAAAAACTGCTAGCTGCCGATGTAATTTCAGGCTGTTTTGTTTTCTTGTAGGCAATGTGCTCATCATCTAGAATGCCACATTTCCCCATCGCCCTTGCAGACAGGTGTGGCTGGATGACTAATGAGATATATGTGGAAATTGTTGGAGGTCCTCCTAGGATAGCTCTTTGAAATGGGAACACATAGCTGGTGTAATCCTTTTTTTCCCTTCATGGGAGTCAGAATCTCTGATGATGCAGAGACAACCACCACCCGCCCTGTACTGCCTGCCTCCACACTACTTTAGACAAGAAAGAAAACAAGCTCTATCCTGCTTAAGCCACCACCATGTCAGGCCTCTTTCCAGCTAAACACAAATCCTAACTGATAACACTATACTGTCATCTTCCTTGAAGCTGTGAGGATTTCAATAACAAATGTTCTATAAAAAATAATGACAAATCTTTTGCTTTATGCATTTATCTTTTAAAGAATAAGATGTGCACTTTGTATTCTGAGCAAATCACCAATCTTTTTTTTTTTTTTAATATTAATCATTCAAAAGAATGTTTGGTTCTTAGATAGGAAGTAGGGAATAATAATCATTTCATTTGACATCATTGTGTTACAAGATTAGGGTCCATGCCCTGGAGCAGTTGAGCCAATGAAACATACTCCAAGTCACAAAGAGTGTGCAAGTTTATTAAGGAGATGTATATACATCGCTGAGGACTCAGAAGCAACACCAGCTGCCTCTATGGAGTCCCAAAGAGCAATTTTACCTTAGAGCTTATAAAGAATCTTCCAAGGGTTAGAAGTGTCTTTGTAGTTACCTGTCCCGAGGTATGCACAAGAGGAGTTATTCATTACAGGAAAGCGACAAAAGACATCTGCCAGACATCTCTTTATTAGGCTAAAGATATACATATCAGATACCTGGGCTCTGATTTTCCTGTGGCGGTTGTAAGCCACCGGTGGTCGGACAGAACAAAAGGTTATTTGCATCAGTTTAAAATAATGTACAAAGTCATTAACATTAGGTCAAAACAAAGTCATTAACAAAGATATGGGAAGGAGAAGGCAAGCAGAGGAAGAACAACTTACAGGTTCATCATGACCAAGCTCTCAATTGCCCACTTTAAAAAAGGAGAAAACATGCTGGGGAGGATTGGGGTCACAATTGGGCCTGAACTTCTATGAGTAAGATCATGAAATACTTGGGCTTTGATGTTATGACTGTTAAAAATCATTAAAACTCACTGGAATTTGAACATAACGTTTATTCTGAGCAGTTACTCCATATGCGTATAGAAAGCCCATTTTGATCCCAGTAAGAGCAAATGCCTCAAAGAAGCTAGGTACCGTGGACCTCATAAAGAGAAGAGGAGGAAAGAGATATAGAAGATCAACTGTTCGCTAATCTTAACAAGATTGATTGAACCCTGCCTTCCGCCTTTACTGAAATCAACTGGTATCAGTTTACTTTTGGTCTGGCTGCTAATAATCTGGCCCCCCACCCACCTGTAGCCTTTAGGTTTTTTAATATTTAAATTAGGAGGCAATGGTTTGACAACTAGCCTTATCTAGCAGGCTAGGACAAATTTACATTGCTATAGGGCAGCTTCTGGGAGGCTTTTGCAGTTTGGGTTAGGCTTTTTGTGGTTCAGATTTGGCTTCCTGGATTAGAAAATCTTAAAATCAAAGAAAGATATGTTATTAATTTTCCTAGTCAACAGGACTCAGGAATAAAGAGAAAGTCTGATGGTTCCTTTAATCCCACGTGTAAATAAGCCTAAAAAAGAGATTAAAATTTAACTTCTCTTGGTCATGGACTTCTCGACAGTTTGAGTGTCTATTACTGCTTCACAGAAAAGAAGCAAAGGTTTTTTATTAATTTGCTCTTTTTATTTGTGTCTGTGTAAGTCTGTGTCCTCTGATTTAGGAAATAATATTCCCTGTCCTTGACGATACAGAATGTGTCCCAGCTGGAGCTGGACTCACAAGGACACATCAACTGGGCCCTGAGGTATAAAGACGATAGCTAGGATAATCTTGGAAAATATCTTTTAGGGAAGCTTTCACTTTTCACATAAGCCAATCAAAAAGAACACTAAAGACTTTCCACTCTTTTACTGTTAGCACTCAGTGAATGGAAAATTTGTTGGACCGATGAAAACCCTCGTGTCATTACTGAAACCTGTACCAGTGATTGTTAAGAAACACAACTCAAAATGTAGGATCAGTTTCTAGGCAATCTGTGAAAAGGTGAAGCTTTCAATGATTTTGCCCATTTTCAATGTTAATATATACTGAGTCTGCAACATTCGGGCAGACATGACTCTAGCAGCATGCTTGTCTGTTTTCCCATTCTTGCCTATTCTGCAATATTCCTCCGACTCGGGCAGACATGGCTGTGGCAGCACGCTTGTCTGTTTTCCCACTTTTGTCTATTCTGTAATATTGCCTTGGATTTGGGCAGACATTTGCTCTGGCAACATGCGTGTCCAAGTCAAAATACGCCAAATAAAACTTTCTTATTGCTTTACTAAACTTTTTGATTTTTTTTCCCTACAACACCTCCAGGAAATAGTAAACACCAAGAAGTACTCAGCTGTGAAAACAGAAACCACCTACCTTACTGTCTCCATTAACATGAGTTTATGATTCCATTATTTTCATTAACATAGCTGGACTATTCCTGGAAACACTTATTTAGGCAAATGCTTTATTGTTCATTACAAGAACTCCGAAAGACTCATCAGCTCTTTAACAGAAAGCATCAACAGTATACCTATCAAGACTCTTTGGACCTCTGGCCTAACAATCTTCACCTTGCTGTTTCTATCATTTCTAAATTATTATGTTCCATTGAAAGGCCTGCCTTAAACCAAACTACAAAATCTCAATAAAATCAATCCTTCCTTCTTTGAGACACTCCCCTCAACCCCCTACAGTACTCTTTCTCTGCTGGGTTTGCTAATTCACTGTAACAGCTCACAGAGCTCACAGGCTATAATTACGGTTGTATGGTTTATTTGGGTAAAAGAATACAACTCAGGATCAAAATTAAGAAAAGGTACACGGGCAAGATCTGGACCTCCCCAAAGCAGAGAGCATGTTCTTCCCTTCATCAACCAGGGCACCCTCAGCCAGGACAGCTCTCAGAGCAGAAAAGCTCCCTGAGACCCCAGATTCCAGGGCTTTTATCAGCCAATCCATGTGCTCCTTGTCCATTACCGAGTGGCCTCCCTAGATAGGTCAAAAAAAAACACCCAACCAAAGGCACTGCCATTAAGTAGATTATGACTCATAGTAGAACTGCCCCATAGTGTTTCCAAGGAGCAGCTGGTGGACTTCAACTCCCGACGTTTTGACTAGCGGCAGCTGTTAACTCCTGCGCCACCAAGGCTCCTAGTTAGGCCTAACAAATCCTCAAGGGTTAAAGGCCAAATAAGGGACTTCATTTCACCACAGGAAACATTCATAACTGTATCGAAGAGCAAACTGGAGTCTCTATTAAAATTAAAGAGCTTTACTGGAGAAATAGAGCGACCCAGATTGGGCAGCACTTGATGAGGCTTCACAAAAGTACTCCTGGGAAAGGAATTTTTCATAGAGTTTAAGTACAGAAAATTCAGGAACTTTGAAGGAAAAATTTCTGATTGGTTGACTTTTTTTAAAAAAAAATCATGCTTTAAAAGACAAAAGACAATTACAAGATCCCTTAAGCACTGTTTTGTTAATCATAAAGTTTGAGTCAATTAACATCTATGGATATTTTGGAGGACAGCCTGAGTAAGTGTTCTTCCTGGGACCAAGCTGTGAGAGGAAGGGAGGGGAGGGGAGCCTCAGGCTTTCTAAGGTATTCTGGCTTTCTGACTTTAGAGTGGTAAATACTAAAAATGGAGTTCAGCCTACGTCTTTGAAGGAAGACTCTCCTTATGCAAAGCATCTAGATTTTGGGATTTCCTTTATAACTGTTACATTCAAAGCTTTCTGTTCCTTTACTTCTAAGTTCCTGGCTCTCCTTCTCTGACCAAGTCTCAAGTTTCTTCCTCTTCTGTAAACTCCTTAAACGTAGGTGTTTCACAGGGTTTTCATTCTTAATATTTTTCCTATCTTACTCAAAAAACATTTGTGTGTGATCCCATTATCTACGGCTTCAACTATAGAACTCCCAAGTCTTTGGCCCTGACCCTGCTATGAACTCCAGGTCCCTAGGTTCAGTTGCCTACAAAGTGTCTCCACCTGGATTTTCCAAGGGCCTATCGCACTGATATGTTCAAAACTGAATTCAGTATCTTCCCTGAGAGTGGCATCTTCACCTGTTTCCCATATTTGGTACTATTATCCACCAGTCACCCAAGTTATCCCTAGACTCTATCCTCTCCCCTCTTGTCCCCTGTCTTAGTTACCTAATGCTTCCGTAACAAAAGAGGACACACGTGGGAGGGTTTAAAGAACAGAAATTTGTCTTCTCATGGTTTAGGAGGCTAAAGTTGGAATTCAGGTTGTGGCTCTAGGGGAGGTCCTTCTTTGTCTATTTCCATTCTAGTAGCTGCCAGCAGTCCTTAGCACTCCTGGGCTTATAAATACCATCTGCTGTGTACCTGTCTGTCTTCTTATGGCATCTTCCCCCTGTGTGTATCTCTGTATTTATTTTGTTCTTTTTATAACTCAGAAATGATTAGGTTTAGGACGCACCATTCTCTGATATGGCCTAAATAACATAATGAAAGAAAACCTTTATTTCCAAACAGGGTCATATTTACAGGCAAAGGGGCTAGGATTTCAACACATATTTTGGGGGGACACATCCCTAGATTCAATCTCACAATCCTATGGCCTCCTTCATAACTCTTAAATGTGTGTCCTGCCCACTGGTTAATAAACCGCATCCAATTTATTTGTCTGGGTGGTGGCATTGAGGAAGATGAGGGTGTGCGTCAGAATCACCTGATTAGTATTCTTTTTGAATAGGTATATATGCCCTGTCCCTACTCCGGAGATTCTGACCCAGTAAGTGTTCTTCCTCACCTGCACTGCTCTTAATTCTATCCCCAGTCTCCAATCTATCTTCCACATTGCTGACAGAATGATCTTTCAAAAAATGCAAGCCTGCTACAGCAACCTATCTATTTAGTCTTCAGAATCATCAGGATAAAGCTCAAACTCCTTTTAAAACCCTTAGGCTTTGGTCCTTGCCCACAGCTTCCACCTCATCTCTTGTCACTACCTTATGGGCACCCTACACTTATGCCTTATCAAAGTATGGTACCTGATGTTCCTGGAACATGCATCCTTTCCTCACTTTGCTGTTCTTTTCTCTGTGAATGTCCTCTCTGATCCCTTTGCTTGATCTTCTTCAAAAACCTCTTCTGACTTCTTCAGGAAATTAGGTATTTCCTCTTCTGTGTTTCCATGATGCCTTGTTCATATCATGATTCTGTATTTATTATCAGATAATTATTTGTGTTTATACAATGTCTCACACACTAAACTCTAAACAGACTTTGTTCAATTCATCTTTGTATGTCCTAACATAGACCCTGGCACATGATGTGTATTCAATAAAAGTCTACCAAATGATTTTTTTTTTTAATGTACTTTAGTTGAAGGTTTACAGAGCAATCTAGTTTCTCATTAAACAGTTAGTACACATATTGTTTTATGACATTGGTTAACAACCCCACGACATGTCAACACTCTCCCTTCTCAACCTTGGGTTCCCTATTACCAGCTTTCCTGTTCCCTCCTGCTTTCTAGTCCTTGCACCTGGGCTGGTGTGCCCTTTTAGTGTCGTTTTGTTTTATGGGCCTGTCCAATCTTTGGCTGAAGGGTGAACCACAGGAGTGACTTCGTTACTGAACGGAAAGGGTGTCCAGGGGTCATACTTTCAGGGTTTCTCCAGTCTCTGTCAAGCCAGCAAGTCTGGTCTTTCTTTTTGAGCTGGAATTTTGTTCTACATTTTTCTCCAGCTCTGTCTGGGACCCTCTATTGTGATCCCTGTCAGAGTAGTCAGTGGTGGTAGCCAGGCACCATCTAGTTGTACTGGACTCAGTCTGGTGGAGGTCATGGTAGATGTGGTCCATTAGTCCTTTGGACTAATCCTTCCCTTGTATCTTTAGTTGTCTTCATTCTTTCTTAGTCCCGAAGGAGTGAGACCAGTGTAGTATCCTAGATGGCCATTCACAGGCTTTTAAGACCCCAGATGCTACTTACCAAAGTAGAACGTAGAACATTTTCCTTATAAACTGTTATGCCAATTGAGCTAGATGTTCTCTGAGACCATGGTCTCCACAGCCCTCAGCCCAGTAATTCTGTCCCTTAGGGAGTTTGGATGTATTTATGGAGCTTCCATGACTTTGTCTTGTACAAGTTGTGCTGGCTTCTCTAGTATTGTTTACTGTCTTGCCCTTTGCCAAAGTTATCGCCTAACTATTGTCTATTCGGTGTTTCTCCATCTCCACCCCCCCGCCCCCTTAACCATCAAAGATTGTTTCTTTTTTGTGTGTAAACCTTTTCATGAGTTTTTACAGTAGTGGTCTCATATAATATTTGTCCTTTTGTGATTGACTTATTTCACTCAGCATAATGTCCTCCAGATCCATACATGTTATGTTTCATAGATTCATCTTTGTTCTTTATTGTTGCGTAATATTCCATTGTGTGCATGTACCACAATCTGATTATCCATTTATCTGTTGATGGGCATCTAGGTTGTTTCCATCTTTTTGCTATTGTGAACAATGCTGCAATGAACATGGGTCTGCATATGCCTTATTTGTGTGTTGGCTCTTATTTTTCTAGGATATATGCCTACAAGTGGGATTGCTGGATCATACGGTATTTCTATTTCTACCTTTCTAAGGAAATGCCATATCGTTTTCCAAAATGGTTGTATCATTTTGCGTTCTCACCAGCAGTGTATAAGAATTGCGATCTCCCCGCAGCCTCTCCAACATTTGGTACTTCCTGTTTTTTTGATTTGTGCTCCAACATTTGTTATTTCCTGTTGTTTTTATTAGTACCAGTGATGCTGGGGTGAAATGGTATCTCATTGTGATTTGGATTTGCATTTCTCTAATGGCTAGTGATCGCATTTTCTCATGTGTCTGTTGGCCTCTTGAATGCCTTCTTTGGTCAAACGTCTGTTCCCAAATGAATATTTGAAGCAAGTTTTAATTTATATTTTTCTAACGGCTTAAAGTATACAGTGTGTCATGGATTGAATTATGTCTCCCAAAAATGTGAATCATCTTGGCTGGGCCATAGTTCCCAGTATTGTGTGGTTGTCTGTCATTTTTCATCTCATGTAATTATCCCATGTGTTGTAAATTCTAACCTCTATGATGTTAATGAGGCAGGATTAGAGGCAGTTATGGTAATGAGGCAGGATTAGAGGCAGTTATGGTAATGAGGCAGGACTCAATCCACAGGATTAGGTTATATCTTGAGTCAATCCCTTTTGAGATATAAAAGAGAGAATTGAGCAGAAAGAGAGGGACCTCATACCACTCAAAAGCATGGGAATGCAGCTTATCCTTTGGACCTGGGGTGCCAGTGCTGAGAAGCTCCTCGACCAGGGGAAGAGTGACGACAAGGTCCTTTCTCCAGGACCAATAGAGAGATAAAGCCTTCCTCTGGAGCTGGCATCTTGAATTCCACCTTCTAGCTTCCTAGACTGTGAGAGAATAAATTTCTCTTTGTTAAAGCCATCCACTTGCAGTATTTATATTATAGCAGCTCTAGAAAACTAAGACACAGTGTTTAATACATAACAAAAACAACACTACTGACCAATTTTCAGGATAGCATGTTCTCTGAATTCCTTTTTATAATGACAGTTTTTATTTGAACAGTACCTTTACTTTTTCAAAGAATTTTCCCCCCATCATTTTATTATAAATGTTTCCAAACACACAGAAAAGAAAAAGAATTGTAAATGAACACTCATATACCCACCACCTAGCTTCTACAATCAACAATTTGCTATGTTTGCAAAGCACTTTTTATGGACTAATTTTATTATCAGTTTTTATTTCACCTAATGACTCAGGTATGATTCTATTTGTTTTATAGATAAGGAAACTGAAATTAAGATGGTTTGATGACTTGCCAATGAGATGTCTCACATGAGTTGAGATCAGCATGTGCCAGCTGACTCATCCACACCCTCTGGGTGTTAGATATATAACTTAGGTCTGAAAAACATTTTGAATATCCTTGGTGATAAATAGCTTCCAATTTCACAAGGCAGAGAATCAAGGAAATCACGGGAAAACCAACAAAAAACATTTCTAAGTCAAAGAGCTATTCTTTCTGTGAACTCAAGCACTCTGTGGATTCTGTGACTAACTCACACATCATTCAGAGAGGAATTCAGTCTTAGGTTTCACTCCGCCTCACCCCACTTCCATTCCTAGTTGGTCATCATTTCCTGCCCTATCTATCTGAGGTTTCTCTTTTAGACATTTTTTTCCCCAGTAGCATCAACTTGATGTAGGTCCAGAATCTCACCTCACCTGGTCTCCTGTCTGCTACCTTTTCATGTGCCAGAGGAATATGGCATCCAATTAAACCCAGACCAAACCCACTGCCATGGAATGGATTCCAACTCTTAGCAACCCTATAGGACACCGTAGAACTGCCCCATAGAGTTGGCAAGGATCACCTGGTGGATTCCAACTGCCAACCTTTTTGGTTAGCGGCCATAGCACTTAACCACTACACTACCAGGATTTCCTAATTAAAGCACCAAAAAAAAAAAAAAAAAAACCCAGTGCCATTGAGTCGATTCGGATTCATAGCAACCCTATAGGACTAGCGTTTCCAAGGAGCGCCTGGCAGATTCAAACTGCCGACCCTTTGGTTAGCAGCCGTAGCACTTAACCACTATGCCACCAGTTTCCAATTAAAGCACAGTCCTTACCATATCCCTTCCTGTCTCACAGATCATCAAGAGTCCACCAGTGCCTGCCACAGTAAGTCCGATATATATTAAGTGCCTACCTTCCACAATATAACCTATCGAAGCATCTCTCACTCCCTGGCTTCCATCCTACCTAACAAACGGGAGTCGTTTTCACAAACACACCAAGCGTTTTTCTGCTTATTTCCTTTTTTTCATGTATAACCCCCCTCGCCACCCGCATTCCACATGCGTGAATTCTAGACCTGAATCAACATACTGATCACCGCCCAACTTCGCCCAGAAAACCTTTCTCCATCCCCTCCCCTTCACCACAGTAACCTTTATCACCAACTTGATGGCACCTTGTTTTTTTTTTTTTTGTTACACAGATTTTACTCTGCCTTGTGGCGCTTTATGGTTTGATTTGTCTTGCACCTCTGTCCCCTTTGCCTGAGTGTTAGTCCTTTGTGTTAGTCACCGTTGCCCTCGCACACAGCCGGTGTTTTAACGTATTTACTTTCGTTTAATACAATCACACCCCGGCAGAACGGTCGGCGGCGAACGCCCTTTGCTGCAGCCACACGCACACGCACACACGCCCTATCCCACTCGGACACACACTTGTCCCCCGGGCCACAGCTGTGCAGCGGCCTCGGACTCCCAGTCTGTGGGCGCTTCCATTTCAGCCGGCGGAGGGGAGGCCTATTTCTTAAAACCACTCCAGCAAACACTAGTTACTTTAAATGTCCGACAGACGCCATCCTACGTAGTAGTTCAGACCCTTTCTTTGCGAACAGTATTGCCCCACGTCTACAACCCCAATCTGGTGGGCCGGGTCCGGCCCCACCATCACCGCTTCCCCTCCCTCTTGGCAGCGCCCGCTCTGTCGGCGCGGCGCCGGCTGCTTACCCTCCCGGTCCCGCTCGCCGGCGGCAAGTTGTGTCGCCGCGGCTGCCGCTGCCCCTGCGTCTCCTCACGGGACTTCCTCCACAGGCCTGGGCCGAGCGAGAGGGAGCCCGGCGAGGGGGAGCCCGGCGAGGGGGAGCCCGGCGAGGCGGCGCCCGGCGAGGCGGAGCGCCCACCCCGCTGCACGGCCTGAGGGTCAGCTCGCCCTCCGGCCTCGGCCGGGCTCCGCTCCTCCGGCGCGCGACGAGCCGCGGCTGTGGGGGCTGCGGTGCCCGGCATGTATCGGAGCCCGCGGCGGCTCGGCTCGGCTCTGCTGCGGAGGGACGCGCCCGGCCTGCGCCGCCTGCCCGCCCCCGGCCCGCGCCGCCCGTCGCCCCCGCCGGCGGCCGTCCCCCGGCCCGAGTCCCCCCGGCTCCTGGCGGCGGCCGCGGCGGCCTCCGGCGCCGCGAGCTCGTCTTTCCGAGCAGGTGAGTGCGCGGCGGGTCCGGGCGGAGAAGGCCGCGGGAGCGGAGGCCGCGGGAGCGGGAGCGGGGCCGCCGCCGGAGACGGCGCGGAATGAATGGCGAGCCCGGGGCCTGGGCGGGGGAGGGCGCACTGGCCGGGAAGCGGGGCCTGCCTTCCCGAGCAGTGCTCACGTCGTCTCCCTTTTCCTCTTCGCGTCTCCCTTTTCCTCTTCGCGTCTCCCTTTTCCTCTTCGCGTCTCCCTTTTCCTCTTCGCGTCTCCCTTTTCCTCTTCGCGTCTCCCTTTTCCTCTTCGCGTCTCCCTTTTCCTCTTCGCGTCTCCCTTTTCCTCTTCGCGTCTCCCTTTTCCTCTTCGCGTCTCCCTTTTCCTCTTCGCGTCTCCCTTTTCCTCTTCGCGTCTCCCTTTTCCTCTTCGCGTCTCCCTTTTCCTCTTCGCGTCTCCCTTTTCCTCTTCGCGTCTCCCTTTTCCTCTTCGCGTCTCCCTTTTCCTCTTCGCGTCTCCCTTTTCCTCGTGCCCTCCCTTGCCTGGGGCTCGCATCACGCAAGGTAAGAACCGGGACACTGTGTTTAGGTTCCCGTTTGATTCTTGGATGCCGAACTTTCAGCAGCTCTCGCTCCTACAACAACGTTAAATACCCCTTTTCCAAGGCCGCAAATTGTATGTGTTGGCTATATTTTTTATTATGCTATTTGTGGAGAATTTTATGCAAAAAATGGCACTTAGTTGATGCTGTGGCTTGCATGGCCTAGATGGTCTTTCTTAAGTCGTGTTAACAAGGTATTTGAACGTATTGATTGGTTTTCCGTTTATTTGGAGCCTTCTACTCTTAATACTTCTGTCATTCTTTGTCCTGTATGCCTGGGTCAAGATTTTGTGAAGGTGGATGCTTTCTGTTTGCCAAGAGCCAGTTTTATACATCATGAAACCCTGGACTTGGCCTCTTTGGCACCTTAGTTTCTGCCTGAGGACACATTACAGTGGCCACAAATTAAATAGAAATTAATCATGCTTTTTTTAAAATTGAGAAAGGGGGTTTTGCTTTCAAAGCTGACAGTTACAACAGTAAGAAAGCAAATTTTGCTTGCGTTCAAATTGATGTTTCTGTTGAAGACATCTGTATAACCGTACAGATTATAACGACATTTTCAGCAGAAAGTTCTTAATTCATTTAAGAACACCAAATTGAGCAGTAGGAAGAATATATAAAGATGCATTGTGGCTCGCTTTAATTGACAAAAGTGATCATCCAAAATCTGATTGAAGCCAAAACTAAATTCTATTCAGATTATTGGTCGATGTTTAGGCCAGGATATACTTTCAAAATTAGGGTGTTAATCTGGTTACTGGAGACTCTGAACTCTTAAATTCTTATTAAAAACCCATTGCCGTCGAGTCGATTTGGACTCAGCCACCTTACAGGACAGAGTAGGACTGCCCCACAGGGTTCCAGGGAGCACCTGGTGCGTTTGAACGGCCGGCCGACCTTTCGTTTAGCAGTCAGAGCTCTTCACCACCACACCAGCAGGGCTTCCATTGTTCTTATTAGGAGTGACTCTGACAGTCATAGATTTTTTTTCCCTCAGCTCTGTAGGAATTTGGCACATTTGTGAAATAACTGTTAGAATGAGTCCCACCTAATAACTGTTAGTGTGGATTTTATTTATTTTTTGCTGGAAATTTTCAAGTGAAATGTGATTTTTAAGGTGAGAGAAAAGTAAAACCAGTTGGTATCTTCTCCTGTATTGGCTCACATCATAAATCCCTTCAAAGCCCCTCAAAGATGGGGTTAATCAGCAGGTAAGTCTTGGGAAAACAGATAGCTTAGTCTCCGTGACACAGATACAGACAGCTGTGCTGTTAACTGAGCAGTAAATGCTCAAGTCAGAACATCTGGAATGTTAAGCTTTTGACATAGGGAAGTTCTGATAAAGTTTTTTAAAAGTTCTCTGAAATCCTCTAGTTTTACAGATAAAGAAAGTGAACGATTTTGTGGTGCTTAAACTACTGTAGACAATTACAATGAAGTCTGGGCAGTTTTCCTGTTTGCTGCACTTTAGCTTCAGCAACTGTTGGAAGAAACATATGTGAAGGCATCCCCCCCCAAAAAACCAACCCACTGCCGTCGAGTCGATTCTGACTCATAGCAACCCTATAGGACAGAGTAGAACTGCCCCATAGAGTTTCCAAGGAGTACCTGGCGGACTTGAACTGGCGACCTCTTGGTTAGCAGCTGTAGCCCTTAACCACTACACCCCCAGGGTTCATGCATTCATTGCTTAATCACTCATACATTCAAGGTGTTTAGACAGAGTGTCTCACACACTGTGGGCGCTTTACTTTAGAGGAAGTAAATGGACATGAGCTCTACTCTGCCCTTAAGGAGCTTACTGCCCAGTAGAGAAAGAGATTTGCACAAAGAAATGACTGTTCAATGAAATGGAAACACCTTTTATTCTTTTGTAGTTAACGGTTTGCAAATGGCACCAGACACAGGAGTGCAGAAAGTCCCTTTCGGCAATGTTAATCCTCTTAGGCTTAAAGAGTAGTTGGCAGCTGAGCTGGGCCTTGAAACATGGTTAGGACTGACAGATTAATATAGAGCGTTTTGTTTGAGAAAAAGCACAAGTGGAAGGGGGAAGGCAGAGGTGTGGATGAGCAAGGGTGAGAGGAGAGGTAGGATCAGCATTGGGGGCTTTTTAAAAACGCAAGTTCTTGGATCCTGCCTTACTCATTGCCATCAAGTCCGATCCAACTCATAGCGACCCTACAGGACAGAGTAGAGCTGCCCCATGGGGTTTCCAAGGAGCGGCTGGTGGATTCAAATTGCTGACCTTTTGGTTAGCAGCCATAGCTCTTAACTACTGCACCACTAGGGCTCCAGCGTCCTACCATAGACCTTATTGAATCTGAACCCCCTGATGGTGGGCCCCACATTCCCAAGCAAAATAACAACAAAACTCTCCAGATTTTCCTATGCCACAGAGTTTGGACATCTGGCCCCCACATGTGAGAGGGGCCTTGAAGAAGCTAAAAGCTACTCTTCCCTCCAGAGTCTTTTTTGGGGATGGGGAGAAGTAATGAACCCCAACACCTTGCCTCCTTTGATAATCACTTAAGAGTTCCTAACTTATGTCTCCTTGGCAACAGAGGTTACCGGGAAGACGAGTATAGCTCCTTAAGAGCCATCAAATCAATGGTTGTTAGAATTTGAGGGGGACCTTGGAGATGATCTCATTGACTGTTTTGGTACCTTTCCTCAAGCAAGGATAAAACCCCCAAAAAAAAAAAAAACAACCCAGTGCCATCGAGTCGATTCCAACTCATAGCGACTCTATAGGACAGAGTAGAACTGCCCCCATAGAGTTTCCAGGGAGCACCTGACGGATTCGTACTGCCGACCCTTTGGTTAGCAGCCATAGCACTTAACCACTACGCCACCATAAAGAGGCAGCAGTTGCCACGCTCCTGGATGAAATGGTAGCTGGAGGTCATCCGTGGGCTTATAAATGCCGTCCTCCGGATCCCTCCTCAGATAATGAAGAGCTGGCTGAACTACTGTTCTCCACTCTTGGAACATGCTGCTTTTTTTCCTTGGTACAGTATTAAAGGCAAATACCAGCTCATTTGAGGAGGCGGCTTTATTTCGGATGTCTCTGTTTTCTTAGCTATGTGAGTAAGCTGCTTATGAGAAGGAAGAAATGGTAAAGCTTGTAATTACCAGGCTTCTACAGAATAAATTGCTTTGCTTGTGAGAAAACTAAGGTGTCGTCTGCCTGTAGCATTCAGTGGTAAGCACAGTGAACTAACTGGGAGCTTTTGAGTTAATAACCAGGTCTCCAGAACCACATTCAACACACTTATATATGAACATTTGCAAACCATTGGACCTTGCCTAATGTCTCTCAGCAACACTGAACTTTACCTAGGAAGAAAGCATAAATAAGATCAATTGATATCCGTTGATCTATGAGCTTTACTAAAGCCTTTAAATGTCAAATATTACATTGTGCCACACGGGAATTGTGGCAGGAATTCAGAAGAAAGGGACATTCTTGTGGTTGGATTTGTTTGGAAAAGATGACTTTGAGTAGATGAAAGGAAGGCAGTTTGATGGGAGGGAACAGGGTGGGTGGGGCAGGGAGAGAAGACCACACAATGCCTGGAAGAAGATGGGGGTGTGGCACAGAGATAACACCTTCGGAAAAGGGCATTATGGCTCTTTGTGTGCTTCTGATGCCTCCCAGGAAACCCTGGTGGCTTAGTGGTTAAGTGCTGTGGCTGCTAACCAAAAGCCTGGCAGTTCAAATCTGCCAGGCTCTTCTTAGAAACCCTGTGGGCCATTTCTACTCTGTCCTGTAGGGTCACTATGAGTCAGAATTGACTCTATGGCAATGAGTTTTTTTGTTTGTTCAGTGCTCCCCAGAGTCATTAAAATGCAGATTTCTGGACTTTTAAAATACAGACCTACCTGAATCATTTCCTGAGGCGAAGCCTGCATAATTGTGTGATTAACAAGTGCCCCAGGTGATTCTTTCTGGAAAGCATTTTACAAGCCCCATTCTTTCCTTTCCAAAAGTACTTATCCCTGGCAAGTTTGAGAAACCCTGAAAAGACTCTGGAAGAGTGTTAAGTCCTCTAGGCTTGGGGCCTCAGGCAGTTCTAGAGATCCTTGAGCTAGACCATTTACCTCAGTGAAACCAGCCCTTAGGAGTGGAAAGGAATTAGAGTTAAGTATTTATGCCATTATGGAAACCCTGTAGTGGTTAAGTGGCACAGCTGCTGACCAAAGGGTCAGCCATTCGAATCCTCCAGGTGCTCCTTGGAAACTCTATGGGGCAGTTCTCTTCTGTCCTATAGGGTCGCTATGCGTCAGAATTGACTCGACAACACTGGGTTTTGTTTTGTTTTTTATTTATGCCATTATTATGCCCTGGGTAGTGCAAACAGTTAAATGCTGGGCTCAAACTCCCCAGAGGTGCCTCAGAAGAAAGGCCTGATCATCTACTTCTGGAAGGTCACAGCCATGAAAACCTACAGAGCACAGTTCTACTCTGAAACACATAGAAGGAAAAAAACACCTTGTTGCCGTCAGTTGATTCTGACTCATATTGACCCTACAGGACAGAGTAGAACTGCCCCATAGAGTTTCCAGGGAGCACCTGGTGGATTAGATCTGCCTACCTTTTGGTTAGCAGCAGCTGTAGCTTTTAACCACTATGCCACCAGGGTTTCCATAGGGTCACCATATATATGTGTGTGTGTATATATATATATATAAGACATAGGTTTCTTTGATGTTTTTTAAGAGAAGTGAGATGTCTTGGAAGGAGACAGGAAAGTAGCCTCACAGCATCTGCGTTTGCTGTTAGGAGTCACTCCTGACTAATCAGCATTTGTAAGGCCTTGATGGCCACTTAAAATGGTTATCATTCTTGAATAAATACTTAGAGATCTGCAGGATGATATTCATGGGTGTCTGGCCTCATGGTAGACCCACTTGAACTTTCGTGGACAGCAGCGAAGATATTTTGGATTTGTCCTCATCTTTAAAATGGGGGAACATCAGCCTTCCCACAGGAAGGACTTAAAAACATCAGTTGTCCCCTTGTTTCTACCTGGTTTCAAAGCAACACGCAAACATACAGTTCCCCTGACATGTAGTGTCAGGGATGTGGGCAGGGTGCCCAGGAGAAAAAGGGCGAAAGAAAGTTATTACCATCTGTTTTGGATGTTAATATAAAGTACCTTTTTCTCCTTACGGTGTCCAAAAAAACACTTGGGCGCCACTTGTATCTTCTGAATTACAAGCTTTGTGAGTGAGGTCTGGGCATCTAGTGATTTTGGCATATAGCCAGGGTTGACACAACTTACTGACAACGCAAGTGGACAGCCAGTGGGGAAACTTGTTTTACTAAATGCTTGGAATCCTGTAATAAGTTTGTTACTAACGTGTTGATTCTCATGCCTCCAAAAATTAGAGACTGGTGTTGGGCTATGGGAGCCCTGGTGGCGAAGTGGTTATCAGCTGCTAACCAAAAGGTCGGCAGTTCGAATCCACCAGCGCTCCTTGGAAACGGAATGGGCAGTTCTCTTCTGTCCCATAGGATCACTATGAGTCAGAATCAACTCGATGGCAGTGGGTTTGGGTTTAGGATTGGATTATAGGGCGCCCTGGTGGTGGAGTGGTTAAAGTGCTCAGCTGCCAACCAAAAGGTCGGCAGTTTAAACCCACCAGCAGCTCTGTAGGAGAAAGATGTGGTAGTTTGCTTCCGTAAAGATTACAGCCTTGGAAACCCCATGGGGCAGTTCTACTCTATCCTATAGGGTCACTATGAGTTGGAATCAACTCAATGGCAGCGGATTTTTTTTTTTTTTTTTTAATTGCATTACACATGGTTTCTGGGTGGCACAAATGGTTTGTGCTTGGCTATTAACCTAAAGGTGAGTGGTTCAAAGCCATCCAGCAGTGCCACGAAAGAAAGGCCTGGCTATCTGCTTCCATAAAGATTACAGCCAAGAAAACCCTATGGAGCAGTTCTACTCTGTAACACATGGCATTACCCTGAGTCAGAGTCAACCCGACAGCAACAGATATTGGATTATGGGGGGTTGTGCAGAAAGAAAAATACTAAAACCACTTTTATTCAATCTTCAGAATTGGAGTAGTATGAGAAGTTCATCAAAATAAACACTTAAAAATTACAGCGCAACCAAAATTACATTATTTCTTGCTGTCTTCCTTTCCTACCCTTCTTTTCTATCCTCATCTCTTTGAGCTTCCGGTACTTGGGCAGGTTCATTTGCCAGTCTGCAAATACGCTCTCTCAATATCTTGTCCAATACAACCCCCCACCCCCCAAAAAACTAAACCCGTTGCCATTGAGTCAATTCTGACTCACAAGGTACAGTAAATTACATTGTAGGTTCTAATAATACCTTGAATATAACACTTTTCATTTCCTTTTTGTGTTTTGTTTTCATGGGTGTTAACCATGATTGAGAGTTTGCTGAAGGAAGACGTTTGCCTTTCAAATCTTGTAGGTCAAATACATGTGCTGAGATGTAGTTCTAGAATTTTTCTTTCAGGTGGTTCATTCTTCTGAATTTTATTTGAAAATAATTTCATGGCTTGATATTTTTAAACTACATAAGTAACACATACCCAGTAATAAAATTTTTTTTTCCTCAGAATGTTAAATATCTTTGTGAGTACTAATTATCTCTAGAATCTTAGAGGGTTTCCTTACTGTTGGTATTCCAAAGTGTCAGCAGGAGAAATGCCTCAGCATCGCATGATCCCTTTCCTTGTAAAGATAGCGCAGGAAATTTTTCCATCATTTCTTGCATTATTTTATGTACTGGATTATCTCTTATTCTCATGTTCTTGAGTTCCTGTTAGATTGTTGCCCATACGGATTCATCCTCCATGTCTCTTCTCTCATGTTTTAATACCTTTATCTCTTCTGTAGTTCAGGAGATTGCCTGAACATTTATATTTTGCAGTCATTTTAAGTTTCTGAACATTTTCTAGTTCTCTAATTGTTCCATTCCTCATAGAAGCCTATTCTTCTTTTGTGTCTACAATATTCTCTTGTATCCTGAGATACACAGAGGGTATGTATGCCTGTTTCTTCCTCAGGCCTCTTTGCGAAAGAGGAGAGCTGTTTCCATGGGAAGGTTGTGTGGCGAGTGGGCAGCCAGGATGCACTGTAGAATGTGTGAGAGGGGGCACAGGCTGGGGACCTCCACCTTTGCCAGTGTAAGGAAGGTTTCATTCTGTTCCTTAGTCTGCTTAGCCCCTCAACATGTCCTCCCCGCTCCCTTTTTCTTTTTTTTTAATATTGCTGACTCATTTAGAGGTTCAGAGTTAGCTCCTGATCTGGTCTGCTTCTCTTTCGGGTTCATTACCCTCAGGAGCCTTTCCAAGGCATGTCATCCACTTTTCTTTGACGCAATTCCCTGGTTCTATCTAGAAGGCAAAACCACCTGTGCCAGCATTTTTCTGTGTTGGAGGCGGGGCAGGGTATAACTAGTACAGCAGTTTCATATTCCAGTCTTCAATCAATTACCCTGGCAATTGCTCCTCAGCCTCTCCTGCTGTTTGTATTTGCTGACTCTGGGCCTGGAGTTTCTTCAAGGCACCCTTGGGAAGAACCATGTTTACTGTTGGTGGTCCTACATTTTCTTCCACTCTGATTTCCCTGGTAATTCAAACCTGTCTGTTTCTGTCTTCTTGGAGTTCCTCCAAATTTTTGGCCTTTTCTTGTTTCCAATGTTATTGTTTCATTCTTTTGACATTTTTTTGAATTTATGTACTTTATTTCTAAAAGATCTTAGGAAGGAGACACAGTAAATGTATGTCTGACTTCACTGTCTTGATCTAGAACCAACATGCTCAGTGACCTATTGATTGCATGCAGTAGATCAATTCCCCTTTAAAAATGAGTTGTTGGATAATAAAGGGCATTTGTACAAAGCCAACAGCCAACATCACCCTAAATGGAGAGAGCCTGAAAACTTTCCCATTGAGATTGGGAACCAGACAAGGATGCCCTGTATCACACTCTTATTCAACATTGTGCTGGAAGTCCTAGCCAGAGAAATTAGGCTAGGTAGAGAAATAAAGGGCATCCAGATTGGCAAGGAAGAAGTCAAAGTATCTCTATTTGCAGATGACATGATCTTAAACACAGAAAACCCTAAGGAATCCTCCAGAAAACTACTGAAACTAATAGAAGAGTTCAGTAGAGCATTGGGATACAAGATAAACATACAAAAATCATTTGGATTCCTCTTCGCCAACAAAAAGAACATCGAAGGAGGAAATCACCAAATCAATGCCATTTACAGTAGCCCCCAAGAAGATAAAATACTTAGGAATAAATCTTACCAGAGATGTAAAAGCCTTATACAAAGAAAACTCCAGTACACTTCTGCAAGAAACCAAAAGAGACTTACATAAGTGGAAGGACATACCTTGCTCATGGATAGGAAGACTTAACATTATAAAAATGTCTATTCTGCCAAAAAGTGATCTATACATTTAATGCAATTCCGATGCAAATCGCAAGGACATTCTTTAATGAGATGCAGAAACAAATCACCTATTTCATATGGAAGGGAAAGAGGCCCCGGATAAATAGGGCATTACTGAAAAAGGAGAACAAGGTGAAAGGCCTTACTTTACCTGATTTCAGAACGTATTATACCACCACAGTAGTCAAAACAGCCAGTACTGGTACAACAACAGATACATGGACCGATGGAACAGAATTGAGAATCCAGACATAAATCCATCCACATATGAGCAGTTGATATTTGACAAAGGCCCCAAAACAGTTAAATGGGGGAAAGACAGTCTTTTTAACAAATGGTGCTGACATAACTGGATATCCATTTGCAAAAAAATGAAACAAGACCGATACCTCACTCCATGGCCAAAAACGAACTCAAAATGGATCAAAGACCTAAGTATAAAATCTAAAATGTTAAAGATCATGGAAGAAAAAATAGGGACAATGTTAGGAGCCCTAATACATGGCATAAACAGTATAGAAAACATTATAAAGAACGTAGAAGACAAACTAGATAACTGGGAGCTCCTAAAAATCAAACACTTATGCTCATCCGAAGACTTCTCCAAAAGAGTAAAAAGACTACCTACAGACTGGGAAAAAGTTTTTAGCTATGACATTTCTGATCAGCGCCTGATCTCTAAAATCTACATGATACTGCAAAAACTCAATTGCAAAAAGACAAATAACCCAACTAAAAAATGGGCAAAAGATATGAATAGATGCTTCACTAAATAAGACATTCAGGTAGCTAACAGATACATGAGGAAATGTGCACGATCATTAGCCATTAGAGAAATGCAGATCAAAACTACAATGAGATTTCATCTCACTCCAACAAGGCTGGCATTAATCCAAAAAACACAAAAGAATAAATGTTGGAGAGGCTGTGGAGAGATTGGAACACTTCTGTACTGCTGGTGGGAATGTCAAATGGTACAACCACTTTGGAAATCGATTTGGTGCTTTCTTGAAAAGTTAGAAATAGAACTACCATACGATCCAGCAATCCCGCTCCTTGGAATATATCCCAGAGAAGTAAGAGCCTTTACTTGAACAGATATATGCACACCCATGTTTATTGCAGCACTGTTTACAATAGCAAAAAGATGGAAGCAACCAAGGTGCCCATCAACGGATGAATGGATAAATAAATTATGGTATATTCACACAATGGAGTATTAAAAACCCTACGCATAGATAAAGAACAGTAAGGAATCTGTGAAACATTTCATAACATGGAGGAACCTGGAAGACATTAGCTGAGTGAAATTAGTTACAAAAGGGCAAATATTGTAGAGACCACTATTATAAGAACTTGAGAAATAGTTTAAACTGAGAAGAAAACATTCTTTTGTGGTTATGAGAGGGCGGGGAGGGAGAGGGGTATTCACTAATTAGATAGTAGATAAGAACCACTTTAGGTAAAGGAAAGAGCACACAATACAGGGGAGGTCAGCACAACTGGACTAAACCAAAAGCAAAGAAGTTTCGTGAATAAACTGAATGCTTCGAAGGCCAGCGTAGCAGGGGCAGGTGCCTGGGGACCATGGTTTCAGGGGACATCTAAGTCAATTGGCATAATAAGATCTATTAAAACATTCTGCATCCCACTTTGTAAAGTGGTGTCTGGGGTCTTAAACGCTAGCAAGCAGCCATCTAAGATGCATCAATTGGTCTCAACCCACCTAGATCAAAGGAGAATGAAGAACACCAAGGACACGAGGCAATTACGAGCCCAAGAGACAGAAAGGGCCATATGAACCAGCAACTACCTCATCATGAGACCAAAAGAACTAGATGGTGCCCAGCTACAACCGATGACTGCCCTGACAGGGAACACAACAGAGAACCCCTGAGGGAGCAGGAGAGCAGTGGGATGCAGACCCCAAATTCTCATAAGACCAGACTTTTAATGGTCTGACTGAGACTGGAAGGACCCCGGTGGTCATGGCTCCCAGACCTTCTTTTGCCCCAGGACAGGAACCATTCCCAAAGCCAACTCTTCAGACAGGGATTGGACTGGACAGTGGGTTGGAGAGGGATGCTGGTGAGGAGTGAGCTTCTTGGATCAGGTGGACACTTGAGACTGTGTTGGCATCTCCTGCCTGGGGGGGAGATGAGAGGGTGGAGGGGGTTAGAAGCTGGCGAAAAGGACACGAAAATAGAGAGTGGAGGGAAAGAGCGGGCTGTCTCATTAGGGGGAGAGTAATTGGGAATATGTACCAAGGTGTATACGGGTTTTTGTGTGAGAGACTGACTTGATTTGTAAACTTTCACTTAAAGTACAGTAAGAACTGTTTAAAAATATATATATCGTTCATGGGTAGCAGAAACCGTTTGCACTGAACTGCTAAAGACTGGTATTTTGAACATACCAGCAGTGCTATAGGAAGAAGGGCTGGTGATCTACTTCTGTAAAGATTACAACTAAGAAAACCCTGTGGAACAGTTCTACTGTATAACAAAAAGGGTTGCCATCAATTAGAATTGACTCAATGGCAACAGTTTTGGTTTCTTTTTTTTTTCTCCCCATAAAATATTATTGCTCTTTAGATTTTCTTCCCCCCAGCCATTTAAAAACGTAAAAGCCATTCTCAGTTCACAGGCGTCACAAACACAGGCAGCAAGCCAGATTTGACTCACAGGCCATAGTTTGCAGACTCCTGATGTGGAGAGAAGAACCTAGTAGTGTCAGTGAAATACTTCCTTTAGCTTCTACCATTCCATTCATTACTGCAAAAATGGGCCTTTTTTTTTTTATTGTGCTTTAAGTGAAAGTTTACAGTTCAAGTTAGTTTCTCATACAAAAATTTATATACACATTGTTATGTGACCCTAGTTGCTTTCCCTCTAATGTGACAGCACACTCCTCCTCTCCACCCTGTATTTCCTGTGTCCACTCATCCAGCTCCTGCCCCCTTCTGCCTTCTCATCTTGCCTCCGGACATGAGCTGCTCACTTAGTCTCATGTGTCTACTTGAGCTAAGAAGCACACTCCTCACCAGTATTATTTTATGTCTTATAGTCCAGTCTAAACTTTGTCTGAAGACTTGGCTTTGGGAATGGTTTTAGTTTTGGGCTAACAGAGTCCGGGGGCCCTGTCCTCTGGGGTCCCTCCAGTCTCAGTCAGACCATTAAGTCTTGTCTTTTTACTAGAATTTGAGTTCTGCATCCCACTTTTCTCCTGCTCCATCAGAGACTCTCTACTCTGTTCCATGTCAGGGCAGGCATTGGTGATAGCTGGGTACCACCATCTAGTTCTTCCAGTCTCAGGCTGATGGAGGAGTCTCTGGTTTATGTGGCCCTTTCTGTCTCTTGGGCTAATATTTTCCTTATGTCTTTGGTGTTCTTCATTCTCCTTTGCTCCAGGCGGGTTGAGACCAATTGATGTATCTTAGATTGCCACTTGCTAGCTTTTAAGACGCCAGATGCCACTCACTAAAGTGGGATGCAGAACATTTTCTTAATAAACTTTGTTATGCCAGTTGACCTAGATGTTCCCTGAAACCATGGTCCCCCAGACCCCTGCCCCTGCTACTCAGTCCCTCGAAGTGTTTGGTTATATTCAGGAAACTTCTTAGCTTTTGGTTTAGTCCAGTTGTGCTGACCTCCCCTACATTGTGTGTTGTCCTTCCCTTCACCTAAGACGGGCCATTTTCTTGAGTAACCCAGAAATGCTAGTGATGGGTACGTGAAGTGACATAGACCCGTGTGTGTGCATAGAGTATCCTCCAGTTTTTTTTAATTGTGTTTTAGGCGACAATTTATAGCGCAAATTAATTTTTCATTCAAAAATAGTATCCACAGATAGCTTTGTGACATTGTTGCAATTTCCGCAATGTGTCAGTGCTCTGCCGCTTTCCTCTTCCACCCTGGGTTCTCCATGTTCATTGGTCCAGTTTTCCTGTCCCTCCCTGCCTTCTCAACTTTGCTTTTGGGCAGGCGTTGCCCGTTTGGTCTGTTATACTTGATTGAACTAAGAAAGAAGCACGTTCCTCACATGTGTTACTGTTTGTTTTATCTTTGGCTAAAAGGCAGACTTCTGGAGTGGCTTCAGTTCTGAGTTAGCAGGGTGCTGGGAGGACATAGTCTCGGGGGTGAAGTATCCTCCAGTTTGGTTGACCTTTGTGCAGGTGACGTTTGGCACACATTTTATTAATGTCTTAGTGGGAAGCAAATTTAGTTTCTGCTTTTTCACAGTTCACTTCAGAGCATTGTACTAAAAAAGCCTGACTTGTAGAAATGACTGGCCCACCAGCTAACAATTGAGCTTATATTGTGGAGAGATTTCTTTTTCCATAGAAATATTTTCTAGATGAATTCGGCATGACTAAAGGTACGACTCAGCCTTGCCTGGAAAACCCTTTGGCATTCTTGTCGAGTCTGCAACTGCTGCATCATAAAGAAAGGTCATTGGATTGTCAGGCTGTGTCTAGGTGCTTGTATTTTTAGACACGTTAGTTCGAGAGTCCTTCCCTTCACTTAATATCTCTGTTAATGTCATGCGGATCATGACACTGCTTTGTACACTTTGTTCTTTGCCAGCGTGTGTGCCTTGATGGTGGTGACGTTGACAAATGGAGGGAGGTGGAACTTGACCTCTGTTTATTCCTGGCACTAAGAATGAGCTGCTGTGTGTGCCTTTGGCAGGCTCCATCCCAGCTGTGGTGACTCGGTTGCAGCACTGTGGGAAATGCTGATGAGCAGGAGTCCAAGGTTCAGGTAACCCTGCAGAACCAAATCGTCTTACTTAGTAGTTGTGCGATCCTGAGAAAACTATTTAATCTCTTAACCTCAGTACCAGAGTCGGCAGAAATGGTGAATACAGTACCTTCTTCAGCAAATTGTTGGAAAGAGTAAATGAAAATACCCGGAAGTAGCATGACATATGGTAGGCTGTCTGTTAATAGCCCTCTCCTTAAACCCAACAAGTGAATTTCATGAGGTTTAACAGAATAGCTGACATTTAACTGATCGCTTTTAAATAAATCCTCACAGCAACCCAGTGACACAGTTATCACCAAATGAAAAAAGCTGAGGCACGGAAAGGTTAAATTGTCCAGGATCATTTTAGTAAAAGGTGGAGTCACGATTTGAAATCAGCCAGCCTGACTCCAGAGTTCATGTGTTTTAACTCAACTGAACTGTCGCCTGCTCGCACAGAGCAAAGCTGAGGCTTCAGCCACGAAGCATTCATATACTAACGTACTCTGTTGCTAAGTACTCCAGGCCTGCCTGTGGCATTTAGTCAGAAGAGCTCCTTAAACAGGTTTGAAGACTGGTCACTGACTGAAGTATGGACCCTCACCAGAAAGTAGTATCTTCCTAAATTGGCACTTAAAACCCAATTTCTAGGACCCAGGAGTGAATGTATTATTATTCCAGATTCATACTAATGCGCAGAATTTGAAGGTGTCCACATGCGTTTACCAGGTGGACCTTCAGTGGACTTGTAGCACTGTTTGAGTTTTGGTGTTCTAGCTAGCAGGGTGCATACTCACAGAGAGGACCCTGATCACAGCCTGACGAAATTCCAAAAAGACAGAGTTGCATTTAATAGTGACTCTGGACATTTAAACTTCTGAACCTCTGTCCTCATCATTGGTGTTAATAATAGCTGACTCACCTGCTTCGAGGGGTTCTTGCGAGGATAACAGGAAGTACTCTACCGGTGCAAGGCAGTTCCTTCGTCTGTGTGACAGGATTCCTTGGCACATCGCTGTCACTTGCCACCTCTTATTAACATTTTTAAAACATTGGGCTGGATACCAGGAAAGTGGTGGACAAGGTAGAAGCAAACCCCGCCCTCATGGAGCTTCCAGTCTAATGGGTAAAGGATAGGAATTGTAGTTCAGATATCCAAGGGCAACCTAAGTAAGAGAAGCCGACCAAAAAAAAAAACAAAACCCAAACCCCTTGCTGTTGCGTCAATGTCAGCTCATAGTGAGCCTATAGGACAGAATAGAACTGCCCCATAGGGTTTCCAAGGAGTGCCTGGTGAATTTGAACTGCCGACCTTTTGGTTAGCAGCCATAACTCTTAACCACTTCGCCACCAGGGTTTCCATGTAAGAGAAGCAGACCAGGTGTAAGGAAAAGAGAGCAGTTGGCTTGATGAAAGAAGAGGAGGCTACAGCTGTATGTGACACCCTGTAGGCTCGGGGGCTAAGAATCTTTGCTGGTTCCTTCAGTAAGTCTTAAACATGTACCCCGTATCCTCCGTCCTGGGCTACCAAGCAGTTTTACCTTGATGGGTATCTTATGGGCGTTTTCACTCACTTATCTTGAAGGTGGGCACACTTATGCAGGAACTTCTCTAAGAAACCTTATGAAAATTAGCTGTTTTGTCTTGTCTAAACTTTGAGGTGATTCAATTCATGGCCAGTAGATGGCAGCATTGGACAGATGTTTCAGTGAAGCGTTCCTGTGACGTTGTTTGTCGTTTTTTGTGTACTTTTTTCCCTTAAGGTTTTCTTGGGCTCAAGGTTGATGAGCTCCCCCAGTTTCCCAGGTGTGTATCCAAGACAATTGTGGCTTTTGTTCATTCTTTGGTTTTTAATTGTTGTTTTTGCTGAGCCACCGTTTGAAGAGACTAAGGTCTAATTGTGAGAGAAATTACTCAGACTCTGAATGGTTTGGACAAAGCCCAGGACAAGCAGTTGCTGGGTAACTAGAGAAACACTATGTGAAGAGAGGTGTCTTTTGTGACTTCTGAGTGATATTAGGACTGTTGGGAATGTGAGGCACAGTCAGTTTGGGTCTCACTGTTGAGGTTCTCATCGAATGTTGTAATTATTGATGGCAAGGTGTTTCATTAAACCCTGGTCATTTTCTTCTAATGGTCAGCACACTTAGGAGCTTGTATCTGCCTGTCGATCTATTTTTAAGAAGTATGTATTAATGGAAAGTGTTAGGGGGCAGCATGTGTTCTAATATTTTAGTGATTGGCCCACTTCTCTCTTGCTTTGTTTTTTAGGAAAGGAAAAAACAAAACAAACAGAAAAACCCATTGTCATCTAGTTGATTCTGAATCATAGCGACCGTATAAGACAGAGTAGAACTGCTCCATAGGGTTTCCAAGGAGCAGCTGGTGGATTCAAACTGCCGACCTTTTAGTTAGGAGCCTAGTTCTTAACCACTGTGTCACCAGGGCTCCAAGGGGTGAAGGGAAACGAAATTCCAGGAGAATGTGCACGCCTGCTGAGATTTTTATACTACAGTATTTCAGGAATTTAAATAATCTGAATTCTCGAGCCAATCCTTACAGGCGGTTATAAGAGTAAGATGAATCATTACTCCTCTAAAGTAAAATAAGGTTCAAGGAATGAAGACTTCCTGTTCTGAATGTGTATGGAAGTATGTGGATGGAATTAATAAATGGCCGGAAATGGGGGTGCTGCTGCTAAATGAATAGCCATGCATAAGAAATAAAGCTATAAATTATATATCATGTATATCGCATTTAGAATGAGGGCTGATACTTTTTTCTAGTGAAATGGCTGAAGAAAATGAATTCAGGGTAAAAAAAAAAAAAAGAGTACATACAGAGTCAAATAAAAAATGCTCACCTCCAAACAAATATAAAACTGGACCTAGAATCCAGTATGAGTGCCAAATAAAGTTCAACAGAGGTTTTGCCAAGATTTAGTTCTTTTCAGTTTCTTTCCACAGGGATGAATTGTTTGTGCTGTCTAGCCTCAGGAAATAGGCTTTGAATATTGAGTTATTCTACTTGAAGATCTTTTTGAAGTTCGTTATAGCAACCCTTATTAAGGTATATAACTAAGGTATATAACCTCTATAGAAAGAATTGAAAGCTTGGGATCCGACATATATTTATGTGTGGAAGCAATTGTTTTGAAATAAAGTTATTTTTAAAAATGAGTGGGAAACAATGAGAATTGTTACCAAGTTATTCCCTCATGTTTAAAATGGGGATAATAAATAGTTACCTCCCAGAATTGTGATGAAATTTAATTGAGAATGCAATTAAAGCGAGCAGATTTTGTGATTGGTGAATATTAAGTACATAATAGTCATTAGCTATCATTGTTATCCTTCAGGTGGGAGGGAGAGAAACGTGCCCTGTAATATAATCTTCAACCTTATTTTGTTGTCAAATTTAAATAAATACACTTTCTACGTTGCAGTCTTTAGCAAGTCTAAGCCATGTATCACCAGAAAGTTTTGGAAAACATACCCTTCAGAATGACGCACATGTAAGTGCATATGTTCTTGGGACTAGAAGTAGAAAAGAAAAACCGAAGATGGGAGAAGTGAGTTGGGGACTTTTCCAAATCCCTTAGGACTTGATTCAGTGACAGGACTTTATGAGAAGAGTATTTTTGAAGTATAGAAAATCCAGTTTGGATGTTAGGAAGATAAGCACAGAGGTAACAGATTACCCGTGACTTTGGAGGTAGTTTTAGTCCCTGGAGCAGCGTGGAGACAGCCTTACTGTCTAGAAAAGAGCATCGGTCTCCAAGCTTTTTTGGTCGTATATTCTATCACTTAAAAAAAGAAAAAAAATTAGATATATGCTGTGTATGTGTATGAACTGTATACATGTCTACTTTCAATGTCTATATTAAACATTTCATTTCAGCGTTTGCAGATAAAAGATAGAAGTTCTCGTTTTCTTTCCAGGGGATCGATTGGTGTCTGCTGGGATGGAACCACCCGCACTGAGAAGATGATTGCTGCAGAGTAGAAGTTCTCAGACTCTTTATTCTCAGAATCCCTTTTGTTGTTGTTTTTAATTGCCATCGATTCGATTCTGACTCACGCATTCTTTAAAAATATTGAAGGCCCCAGAGAACTTTTGTTTATATGGATGATATCAGAAAATAAAACTTGAGAAAAATTTTAAATGGTTATCAATTTATTTCATAATAATGAACTCATTAATGTTAATAAGTAACATTTTTAAGGAAAAATAACTATATTTTCCAAAACAAGAAGAATTTAGTGAAAAGAGTTGCATTGTTTTATATTTTTGGAAATCTCTTAAAACCCTGCTTAGTAGGAGGAGATAACTGCATTCTCATTTCCGCTTCTGTGCTGAGCCCGTTGTGATAGGTGGTTTGGGTTGAAGTATATGAAGAAAATTCAGTCTGTGTTATTGAAAAAGAATATATTAGTACCCTTTTTGGATATTGTAGTATTTGTGGTAGCTTCTTAAAGGTTGATGGTTGGCAGCCACGTGGACTCTGAAGCCGTATCTACGAACTTTTGCTATCCTCTTGCATTAAAATGCGTTGATGTGTCTGGTACTTTGAGTGCAGCTTTCACCCACGTGTGATTTTGTAATACCAGCATTGGTCATTTGGAAAATAGCGGTTCACCGGGTTACCCAGGTCTTCCAAATGTTATACGGTATCAGAAAATAACAGTTGATATGAGCACCATGTTCGTCAGACAAGTCATTAAGTATTGAGAACCTGTCACGCTCACCATGGCAAATACAAGTTTTCACTTGAAAATTTTTGTCATTGACTCAAATACTCTCAATAGTTTTCCTTTTAGGTGACAGGCTCACTTCAGACATTTTAGATAAAATGTCTGCCTAATATCTATATATAGTCAACCAGAAGGTAAAAACGATGTCCATGAAAAGAGGGGCCGGATCACCTTGTAGTGCAGGCAGTCGCACAAGTGCTTTTCTTCAAGACATCGTATTTTGGTCTGCAGCAGCGGTGCTTTATGTGTACTTTCCATTTGTCACACTGAAGATTGAAAAGACACGGATTCAAGCCTCCAGATTTAACAACCGGCGTTTTAACTCGAGTACGTGGTGGCGAAGAATACAGTGGCTGCTAGTACCGTTTGATACTGTTGTCTTCATTCATGCTAAGACACCAGGAGTTTTAGCTACTGTAAACAAGGATCCGCAGCACAGTGAAAAAGGCAAATGATGTGTGGCAGTCTGCTTCCATAAAGATTTACAGCCTTGGAAACCCTACGGGGCAGTTCTACTCTGTTCTACAAGGTTGCTATGAGTTGGAATCGCCTCAACAGCAGTGGGGTTTTTTTTTTTTATTATTATGAAAATAGTTTTGATTTTGTATACCTCCTAACTATTGCCAAGGCCATCTTTTCCAACTATTAACCCTTCTTCTTTGTTTCCAATTTTTGCATTCCAATCACCAGTAATTATCAATGCATGTTTGATAAATTTCAGACTGGAGAAGTTGGTAAAAATCTTCATCTTTGGCCCTAGTGGTTAGTGCATAAATCTGAATAATAGTCAGATTAACTGGTCTTCCTTATAAGTGTTGTACTTCAGGATAGATCTTAAAATGTTCTTTTTGACAATGAATGTGGTGCCATTTTACTTCAATTTGTCATTCCCAGTATAGTAGACGTTAAGTATATCCAACCTGAATTTAGAGACCGTCTCAAGAATAGATTTGATGCATTGAACACTAATGATTGAAAACCCGACGAGTTGTGGGATGACATTAATACATGACAATCATACATGAGGAAACCAAAAGTCACTAAAGGGGAAAGAAAAAAAAGATCAAATTGGATGTCAGAAGGGACTCTGAAACTTGCTCTTAAACGTAGAAATGGAATGGAAGAAATGATGAAGTAAAAGCTGAACAGAAGATTTCAAAGGGCGATTCAAAAAGAAAAAGTAAAGTATTATGACAAAATATACAAAGACCTGGAGTTAGAAAACTAAAAGGGAAGAATACACTCAGCATTTCTCAAGAAAGAACTGAAGAAAAATTTCGAGCTTTGAGTTGCAATACTGAAGGATTCTATGGGGAAAATATTGAACGACGATGCAGGAGGCATCTAAAGAAGATGGATGGACTATGCAGTCACTCTACGAAAAATAATTGGTTGACGTTCAACCAATGGTCCTGAAGGAAGAATTCCAAGCTACACTGAAGGCATTGGTGAAAAACAAGGCTCCAGGAATTGATGGAATACCAATTGAGATGTCTCAGCAAATAGATGCAACGCAGGAAGCGTTTACTTGTCTATGCCAAGAAATTTGGAAGATAGCTACCTGGCCAACCAACTGGAAAAGATCCATATACGTGCCTATTCCAAAGAAAGGTGATCCAGCAGAATGTGGAAATTATCGAACAATATCATTAATATCACTTGCAAGTAAAATTATGCTGAAGATAATTCAAAAATGGTTGCAGCAGTACATTGACAAGCAACTGCCAGAAATTCAAGCTGGATTCAGAAAAAAATGTAGAATGAGGGGTATCATTGCCAATATCAAATAGATCTTAGTTGAAAGCAGAATGCCAAAGAGATGTTTACTTATTTTTATTTATTGACTATGCGGTCATTCGACTGTGGACCATAACAAATTATGGTTAACAAATTGCGAAGAATGAGAATTCCGGAACACTTAATTGTGCTCATGAGGAACATGTAAATAGATCAAGCGGCAGTTGTTCAAATAGAACTAGGGGATACTGTGTGGTTTAAAGTCAGGAAATGTGTGCTTCAGGGTTGTATCCTTTCACCATGCTTATTCAGTGTGTTCGCTGAGCAAATAATACAAGAAGCTGGGCTACCTGAAGAGGAAAGTGGGATCGGGATTGGAGGGAGACTCATTAACAACCTGTGCTATGCAGATGACACAGCGGTTCTTGCTGAAAGAGAAGAGGACTTGAAGCACTTACTGATGAAGGTCAAAACTAAAGACTTAAGTATGGATTATATCTCAACATAAAGAAAACAAAAATCCTCACAACTGGGCCAATAAGCAGCATCATGATAAATGGGATAACATTGAAGTTGTCAATGATTTCATTTTACTTGAATCCACAGTCAATGCCCGTGGAAGCAGCAGTCAAGAAATCAAAAGACACATTGCATTGGGCAAATCTGCTGCAAAAGACATCTTCAAAGTGTTAAAAAGTACCCTGAGGACTAAGATGCACCTGACCCAAGCCATGGTATTTTCAATCACCTCATACTCATGGAAAGCTGGGCAATGAATAAGGAAGACCAAAGAAGAATTGATGTATTTCAATTATGGTGCTGGCAAAGAATATTGAATATACCATGGCCTGCCAGAAGAACGAACAAAATGTCTTCAAAGAAGCACAGCCAGCGTGCTCCTTAGAAGGGAGGATGGCAGGACTTCATCTCACTTTGGACATGTTATCAGGGAAGACCAGTCCCTGGAGAAGGACATCATGCTTGGTAAAGTAAAGGTTTAGCAAAAAAAAAGAGGACCCTTAACGGAATGGATAGACATAGTAGGTGCAACAGTGGGTTCAGACATAGCAATGATTGTGAGGATGGCACAGGATCGGGCAGGGTTCTGTTTTGTTCTACACGGGATTGCTATAAGCCGGAACCGACTCAGTGACACCTAACAACATACCTCCTAAAGGGTTTCAAACATTCCAAAAGGTCTGTGGTCTTATCTAGAGTAGTGTTTCCTACTGAGGATTCAAAAAACCAAACCCCTTGCCATTAAGTCGATTCTGATTCATAAGTAACCCTGTAGGACGGAGTAGAACTACCTCATAGGGTTTCCAAAGCTGTAAATCTTTATGGGAGCAGATTGCTAGGTCTTTCTCCTTTGGAGCTGCTGATGGTTTGAACTACCGACCTTTTGGTTAGCAGCCAAGTACTTCACCACTGTGCCACAAGGGCTCCTTTACTGAGAATTAGTGGTATGGAAAATAAGTTGTGTTAAGACAACCATTTCAAAAAAGTGAGATGGAATAGAATAGAAAATATCAACATGCATTTCATGTAGCAAAGGTAATTGTTTCATGAAGTTTGTTTTAGATATTTATATATGCCAAGCATGTACTGGGTTGTGAATGTAACTTAATAAGGTAAAAATAAGGCTTTCCTTTCCTGGTAAGGGGACTTGAGAGCCGAGGTGATTGTTAATGTAAAACTTCCCCGTCTTTGACTTCTGACTCCAAATGATTTAATTCCAGGAACACAAGCTGCTAGAGTATTGACTTGTTTGCAATCCAAAGGAGGACTTGCCCAATATGCTTTTTAATTAGGACGAAAATTAATAAATTCAGTGCTGCCTGCAGTGGTTTCAGGGGCCTTTTAAAGAACTTGTAAACGTTAACAGTCTGTTTTTTATATAGCATAATTAAGGTGTGGTATTCGGATGTTGATTCATCCTACCTGGAATTGATAGGTATTCCTACCCTGTTTCTGCATGATAGTAAGAAGAACATTTCTGCTAAACACCAGCAGGTAGATAATATTGGAATGAGCCCCCTTGAAAAGTCAGACAAATTATTCAAGGATGTTAATCTAGGAATCACCCTTCTTCTCTCTTTATCAGGCTTTGTTGTTGTTGTTTTTTCCCTAGCTTTAAGTATAATTTACACTCCATAAAATTCACCAATTGCACGTATACATCTCAGTAGTTTTTAGTGAATTTATAGAGTTGTGCAAATATCACCACCACCCAGTTTGATAAAATGTCTCCGTGCCCTCAAAATTCCCTCAAGGCCCTTTTCAGTGAAGCCTCACTTCCATCCTCAAACGTAGGCAACCACTGATCTGCTTTCAGTCTTTATAGATGTACCTTTTCTGGACAAAACCTCAAAACCCAAACCCATTGCCGTCGGGTCGATTCCAACTCACATTGGCTGCAGAGTAGAACTGCCCCACAGGGTTTCCAGGACTGTAATCTTTGCAGGAGCGGATTGCCGTGTCTTTTCTGCCATGGAGCTGCTGGTGAATTCAAACCTCCAGCCTTTTGGTTCGTAGCCACGTGCTTAACTACTGAGCCACCAGGGCTCTTATTTGAGTGGGTATGTAGTGGCTATCTCCTTGTAGTTTTAATTTGCATTTCCTTAATGACAGATAATATTAAACATCTTTGCATGTGCTTATTTGCTGTTCTGTGTCTTCTTTGGTAAAACGCCTGTTCAAGTTTTTTTTTGCCTGTTTTTTAATTGATGAATTCTTTTATATACATATTTTGGATAAAAGTCATTTATAAGATACATGATTTGCAAATGCTTTGTCTCAGTCTAGTGGCTTGTCTTTTCATTTTTTTTAATGGTGCCTTTTTAAGAGCAAAATATTTTAATTTTAATGAAATTCAGTTTATTAATACTTTTTTCTTTTAGGCTTAGCATAATGCTTTTTCAGGTTCATCCACGTTGCATGAATCAGCAACTTGTCCTTTTTCATCTCCAAACAGCATTTCATTGTATGGATGTACCACAGCTGCTTAGCCATTCACCTGTTGAAGGGCATCTTGGCTGCTTCTGGGTTTTGGCAATTGTGAATACAACTGCTAGAAACATTTGTGTGCATATTTTCTGTGAACGTAATTTTCACACACCTGGGAGCGTGATTTCTGAGTCAGAACTGACTGTACAGCACATAACGACAATATGCTAAATCAATGCTTAATTTATTAAACTGCCAAATGGTCTTCCAGAGTGGCCTAACATGGGAAGCAATAATGAATGGCAAAGGAATAATATATTATTAAATATTTGATGGAATTCACTAGGGAAGCCATCAGGGTCTGGACTTTTTAAACTAGCAATTCATTTTCTTTGCTGTCATGATTAAAGGACATCCATAGAGCCAAGGGGGAAGCGGGGGGTGGGATCGGGAGTACCCCTGGGCAAGAATTTCACAGACTAGCACTCTTCTCACATAAAGTTCAATAGTTGTTTTTTGTTTTTTTTTTTTAACTTTTATTAAGCTTCAAGTGAACGTTTACAAATCCAATCAGTCTGTCACATATAAGTTTACATACATCTCACTCCCTACTCCCACTTGCTCTCCCCCTATTGAGTCAGCCCTTTCAGTCTCTCCTTTCGTGACAATTTTGCCGGCTTCTCTCTCTCTCTCTCCTCCCATCCCCCCTCCAGACAAGAGTTGCCAACACAATCTCAAGTGTCCACCTGATATAATTAGCTCACTCTTCATCAGCATCTCTCTCCCACCCGCTGACCAGTCCCTTTCATGTCTGATGAGTTGCCTTCGGGGATGGTTCCTGTCCTGTGCCAACAGAAGGTCTGGGGACCATGGCCGCCGGGATTCCTCTAGTCTCAGTCAGACCATTAAGTATGGTCTTTTATGAGAATTTGGGGTCTGTATCCCACTGATCTCCACTGATCTCCTGCTCCCTCAGGGGTCCTCTGCTGTGCTCCCTGTCAGGGCAGTCATCAATTGTGGCCGGGCACCAACTAGTCCTTCTGGTCACAGGATGATGTAGGTCTCTGGTTCATGTGGCCCTTTCTGTCTCTTGGGCTCTTAGTTGTCGTGTGGCCTTGGTGTTCTTCATTTTCCTTTGCTCCAGGTGGGTTGAGACCAATTGATGCATCTTAGATGGCCCCTTGTTAGCATTTAAGACCCCAGACGCCACATTTCAAAGTGGGATGCAGAATGTTTTCATAATAGAATTATTTTGCCAATTGACTTAGAAGTCCCCACAAACCATGTTCCCCAGACCCCCGCCCTTGCTCCGCTGACCTTTGAAGCATTCATTTTATCCCGGAAATTTCTTTGCTTTTGGTCCAGTCCAATTGAGCTGACCTTCCATGTATTGAGTGTTGTCTTTCCCGTCACCTAAAGCAGTTCTTATCTACTGATTAATCAATAAAAAACCCTCTCCCACCCTCCCTCCCTCCCCCCCTCGTAACCACAAAAGTATGTGTTCTTCTCAGGTTTACTATTACTCAAGATCTTATAATAGTGGTCTTATGCAATATTTGTCCTTTTGCCTCTGACTAATTTTGCTCAGCATAATGCCTTCCAGGTTCCTCCATGTTATGAAATGTTTCACAGATTCGTCACTGTTCTTTATCGATGCGTAGTATTCCATTGTGTGAATATACCACAATTTATTTACCCATTCATCCGTTGACGGACACCTTGGTTGCTTCCAACTTTTTGCTATTGTAAACAGAGCTGCAATAAACATGGGTGTGCATATATCTGTTTTTATGAAGGCTCTTGTATCTCTAGGGTATATTACCAGGAGTGGGATTTCTGGGTTGTATGGTAGTTCTATTTCTAACTGTTTAAGATAACGCCCGATAGATTTCCAAAGTGATTGTACCATTTTACATTCCCACCAGCAGTGTATAAGAGTTCCAATCTCTCCGCAGCCTCTCCAACATTTATTATTTTGTGTTTTTTGGATTAACGCCAGCCTTGTTGGTGTGAGATGGAATCTCATCGTAGTTTTAATTTGCATTTCTCTAATGGCTAATGATCGTGAGCATTTTCTCATGTATCTGTTGGCTGCCTGAATATCTTCTTTAGTGAAATGTGTGTTCATATCCTTTGCCCACTTTTTGATTGGGTTGTTTGTCTTTTTGTGGTTGAGTTTTGACAGAATCATGTAGATTTTAGAGATCAGGCGCTGGTCGGAGATGTCACAGCTGAAAATTCTTTCCCAGTCTGTAGGTGGTCTTTTTACTCTTTTGGTGAAGTCTTTAGATGAGCATAGGTGTTTGATTTTTAGGAGCTCCCAGTTATCGGGTTTCTCTTCATCATTTTTGGTAATGTTTTGTATTCTGTTTATGCCTTGTATTAGGGCTCCTAGGGTTGTCCCTATTTTTTCTTCCATGATCTTTATCGTTTTAGTCTTTATGTTTAGGTCTTTGATCCACTTGGAGTTAGTTTTTGTGCATGGTGTGAGGTATGGGTCCTGTTTCATTCTTTTGCAAATGAATATCCAGTTATGCCAGCACCATTTGTTAAAAAGGCTTTCTTTTCCCCAATTAATTGACACTGGTCCTTTGTCAAATATCAGCTGCTCATATGTGGATGGATCTATGTCTGGGTTCTCAATTCTGTTCGATTGGTCTATGTGCCTGTTGTACCAGTACCAGGCTGTTTTGACTACTGTGGCTGTATAATAGCTTCTGAAATCAGGTAAAGTGAGGCCTCCCACTTTCTTCTTCTTTTTCAGTAATGCTTTGCTTATCCGGGGCTTCTTTCCCTTCCATATGAAATTGGTGATTTGTTTCTCTATCCCCTTAAAATATGACATTGGAATTTGGATCGGAAGTGCGTTAAATGTATAGATGGCTTTTGGTAGAATAGACATTTTTACTATGTTAAGTCTTCCTGTCCATGAGCAAGGTATGTTTTTCCAGTTAAGTATGTCCTTTTGAATTTCTTGTAGTAGAGCTTTGTAGTTTTCTTTGTGTAGGTCTTTTACATCCTTGGTAAGATTTATTCCTAAGTATCTTATCTTCTTGGGGGCTACTGTGAATGGTATTGATTTGGTGATTTCCTCTTCGATGTTCTTTTTGTTGATGTAGAGGAATCCAAGTGATTTTTGTATGTTTATTTTATAACCTGAGACTCTGCCAAACTCTTCTATTAGTTTCAGTAGTTTTCTGGAGGATTCCTTAGGGTTTTCTGTGTATATAATCATGTCATCTGCAAATAGTGATAACTTTACTCCTTCCTTGCCAATCCGGATACCTTTGATTTCTTTGTCTAGCCTAATTGCCCTGGCTAGGACTTCCAGCACGATGTTGAATAAGAGCGGTGATAAAGGGCATCCTTGTCTGGTTCCCGTTTTCAAGGGAAATGCTTTCAGGTTCTCTCCATTTAGAGTGATATTGGCTGTTGGCTTTGCATAGATGCCCTTTATTATGTTGAGGAATTTTCCTTCAATTCCTATTTTAGTAAGAGTTTTTTTATCATAAATGGGTGTTGGACTTTGTCAAATGCCTTTTCTGCATCAATTGATAAGATCATGTGGTTTTTGTCTTTTGTTTTATTTATGTGATGGATTACATTAATGGTTTTTCTGATATTAAACCAGCCTTGCATACCTGGTATAAATCCCACTTGATCATGGTGAATTATTTTTTTGATGTGTTGTTGGATTCTATTGGCTAGAATTTTGTTGAGGATTTTTGCATCTATGTTCATGAGGGATATAGGTCTATACTTTTCTTTTTTTGTAATGTCTTTACCTGGTTTTGGTATCAGGGAGATGGTGGCTTCATAGAATGAGTTGGGTAGTATTCCGTCATTTTCTATGCTTTGAAATACCTTCAGTAGTAGTGGTGTTAACTCTTCTCTGAAAGTTTGGTAGAACTCTGCAGTGAAGCCGTCCGGGCCAGGGCTTTTTTTTGTTGGGAGTTTTTTGATTACCGTTTCAATCTCTTTTTTTGTTATGGGTCTATTTAGTTGTTCTACTTCTGAATGTGTTAGTTTAGGTAGGTAGTGTTTTTCCAGGAATTCATCCATTTCTTCTAGGTTTGCAAATTTGTTAGAGTACAAATTTTCATAATAATCTGAAATGATTCTTTTAATTTCATTTGGTTCTGTTGTGATGTGGTCCTTCTCGTTTCTTATTCGGGTTATATGTTTCCTTTCCTGTATTTCTTTAGTCAGTCTAGCCAATGGTTTATCAATTTTGTTAATTTTTTCAAAGAACCAGCTTTTGGCTTTGTTAATTCTTTCAATTGTTTTTCTGTTCTCTAATTCATTTAGTTCAGCTCTAATTTTTATTATTTGTTTTCTTCTGGTGCCTGATGGATTCTTTTGTTGCTCAGTTTCTATTTGTTCAAGTTGTCGGGACAGTTCTCTGCTTTTGGCTCTTTCTTCTTTTTGTATGTGTGCATTTATCGATAGAAATTGGCCTCTGAGCACTGCTTTTGCTGTGTCCCAGAGGTTTTGATAGGAAGTATTTTCATTCTCGTTGCTTTCTAAGAATTTCCTTATTCCCTCCTTGATGTCTTCTATAACCCAGTCTTTTTTCAGGAGGGTATTGTTCATTTTCCCAGTATTTGATTTCTTCTCCCTAGTTTTTCTGTTATTGATCTCTAGTTTTATTGCCTTGTGGTCTGAGAAGATGCTTTGTAATATTTCGATGTTTTGGACTCTGCAAAGGTTTGTTTTATGACCTAATATGTGGTCTATTCTAGAGAATGTTCCATGTGCGCTAGAAAAAAAAGTATATTTTGCAGCAGTTGGATGGAGAGTTCTGTATAAGTCAATGAGGTCAAGTTGGTTGATTGTTGTAATTAGATCTTCCGTGTCTCTATTGAGCTTCTTACTGGATGTCCTGTCCTTCTCCGAAAGTGGTGTGTTGAAGTCTCCTACTATAATTCTGAAGGTATCTATCTCACTTTTCAATTCTGTTAAAATTTGGTTTATGTATCTTGCAGCCCTGTCATTGGGTGCATAAATATTTAATATGGTTATGTCTTCCTGATCAATTGTCCCTTTTATCATTATATAGTGTCCTTCTTTATCCTTTGTGGTGGATTTAAGTCTAAAGTCTATTTTGTCAGAAATTAATATTGCTACTCTTCTTTTTTGCTTATTGTTTGCTTGGTATATTTTTTTCCATCCTTTGAGTTTTAGTTTGTTTGTGTCTCTAAGTCTAAGGTGTGTCTCTTGTAGGCAGCATATAGATGGATCGTGTTTCTTTATCCAGTCTGTGACTCTCTGTGTCTTTATTGGTGCATTTAGTCCATTTACATTCAGTGTAATTATAGATAAATAAGTTTTTAGTGCTGTCATTTTGATGCCTTTTTATGTGTGTTGTTGACAATTTCATTTTTCCACATACTTTTTTGTGCTGAGGCGTTTTTCTTAGTAAATTGTGAGATCCTCATTTTCATAGTGTTTGACATTATGTTAGTTGAGTCGTTACGTTTTTCTTGGCTATTATCTTGAGTTATGGAGTTGTTATACCTTTTTGTGGTTACCTTATTATTTACCCCTATTTTTCTAAGTAAAAACCTAACTTGTATTGTTCTATATCACCTTGTATCACTCTCCATCTGGCAGTTCAATGCCTCCTGTATTTAGTCCCTCTTTTTGATTATTTTGATCTTTTACCTATTGACTTCCATGATTCCCTGTTATGTGTTTTTTTTTTTTAATTAATCTTATTTGTTTGTTTTTGTGATTTCCCTATTTGAGTTGATATCAGGACGTTCTGTTTTGTGACCTTGTGTTGTGCTGATATTTGATATTATTGGTTCTCTGACCAAACAATATCCTTTAGTATTTCTTGTAGCTTTGGTTTGGTTTTTGCAAATTCTCTAAACTTGTGTTTATCTGTAAATATCTTAATTTCGCCTTCATATTTCAGAGAGAGTTTTGCTGGATATATGATCCTTGGCTGGCAGTTTTTCTCCTTCAGTGTTCTGTATATGTCGTCCCATTCCCTTCTTGCCTGCATGGTTTTTGCTGAGTAGTCTGAACTTACTGATTCTCCCTTGAAGGAAACCTTTCTTTTCTCCCTGGCTGCTTTTAAAATTTTCTGTTTATCTTTGGTTTTGGCGAGTTTGATGATAATATGTCTTGGTGTTTTTCTTTTTGGATCAATCTTAAATGGGGTTCGATGAGCATCTTGGATAGATATCCTTTTCGTCTTTCATGATGTCAGGGAAGTTTTGTGTCAGGAGTTCTTCAGCTATTTTCTCTGTGTTTTCTGTCCCCCCTCCCTGTTCTGGGACTCCAATCACCCGCAGGTTATCCTTCTTGATAGAGTCCCACATGATTCTTCGGGTTTCTTCATTTTTTTTAATTCTTTTATCTGATTTGTTTTCAGCTATGTTGGTGTTGATTCCCTGGTCCTCCAGATGTCCCAGTCTGTATTCTAATTGTTCGAGTCTGCTCCTCTGACTTCCTATTGCGTTGTCTAATTCTGTAATTTTATTGTTAATCTTTTGGATTTCTACATGCTGTCTCTCTATGGATTCTTGCAACTTATTAATTTTTCCACTATGTTCTTGAATAATCTTTTTGAGTTCTTCAGCAGTTTTATCAGTGTGTTCCTTGGCTTTTTCTGCAGTTTGCCTTATTTCATTTGTGATGTCTTGAAGCATTCTGTAAATTAGTTTTTTACATTCTGTATCTGATAATTCCAGGATTGTATCTTCATTTGGGAAAGATTTTGATTCTTTTGTTTGGGGGGTTGGAGAAGCTGTCATGGTCTGCTTCTTTAAGTGGTTTGATATGGATTGTTGTCTCTGAGCCATCACTGGGAAACTAGTTTTTCCAGAAAATCCGCTAAAAAAAAAATGCAGTCAGATCCCTATCAGAGTTCTCCCTCTGGCTCAGGCTATTCGGATGTTAATGAAGCCGCCTGGGGAGGGTGGGGGAGGGAACAGAGAGATAGGAGAGTAGCACCTCAGAATATAGCCAGAGTTGCTTGTCTTGCTTGGAATGACTATTATATCTGAGACTCCCGCGGGGCGTGTCGCCTATGTGTGCTGGGTGTGTGGAGATTGCCCCCGGGGGGTCTGGCCCGCTGGAGTCAAGGTCAGATCCTCCGCTTCCAGCCCCACGCCCAGCGTCAAGGCTCCCCTACTGGGACAGTGCACTCTCTACTCCAAAATCAGTCGCTGCCTCCTGGGGACTTCATGTCCCTCCAGCCGCGTTGTCGTGCCACTCATGCGAACCAGTTGGGCCGCCTCCCGGGGTTATTTCAGGTGGGTGGAGCAGCTCCCCGTGCTTGTGCCGTGACCGAGTGTCCCGGCTGGGATGCTGTTCTCCCCGCTCCAATACCAGTCGCTGCCTCCCAGGGACTTCTCCTACCGGCTGCATCCCACGCCGCTCACGCGACCCGGCTGAGCCCCCTCCTGGGGTTAGTTCAGGGGGGTGGAGCAGCTTTCCGTGTTTATGCCGTACCTGCGTCCAGTCCAAATCCCGGCGGGATGGTTCCCCGGCTGGGACGCTGCTCTCCCCGTTCCAAGACCAGTCACTGCCTCCCGGGGACTTCTTCTACCGGCTGCTTCCCACGCCGCCTGCGGAACCGGCTGGTCCCCCTCCTGGGGTTAGTTTAGGGGGGTGGAGCAGCTGTTTGTGCTTGTGCCGTACCTGACTGGTACGCTGGCTCCAGGCTCTGAAAACAATCGCTGCTTCCCCGTATTAGTTCGTTCTCCGTCTCTAAATCTGTTTGTTGTTCAGGGTTCATAGATTGTTGTGTATGTGATCGATTCACTTGTTTTTCCGTGTCTTTGTTGTAAGAGGGATCCGAGGTAGCGTCTGCCTAGTCCGCCATCTTGGCTCCGCCTCTCCTCAGATTCAGTTCAATAGTTTTTATGAGTAAAAGCTGCTTAGCTTATTGTACACCTTTGGCTGATATCCAGAGCACTACAATATGATTGTTTTTGACGGTTCTTTATTTCCCTACAGTGTATTTTTAATACATCAACCAGTGAGGTATTTTTAAAATATAAATCTGATTCTCATACCTGCATAGTACTCTCCAATGGCTTCCTTTCTCAGAGAAAGGCCAAAGCCCTTAGAATGGCCTGTAAGATCCTACATGATATATTCCCTTGTCTCTCATTATCTCACTGACCTCATCTCCTTCCGTTCATTCTGTTCTGGTCACACCAATCTTTGTGTTCATCCTACTTGCCAAGCATAGTCCTTCCTCAGGGCCTTTGCACTTGCTATTCCCTCTGTTTGGAATTTTTTCCCCGTTGGATCATTACAAGGCTTATTTCCTTACCACCTTCGCATTTCTGCAGAAACCTTGGTGGCGTAGTGGTTAAGTGCTACAGCTGCTAACCAAAAGACCGTAGTTTGAATCCACCAGGTGCTCCTTGGAAACTATGGGGCAGTTCTACTCTGTCCTATTGGGTTGCTATGAGTTGGAATCGACTCAGTGGCAACGGGTTTGGTTGTTGGTTTCATGTTTCTGCTCAAATCCCATCCTTTAGTGGAGGCCTTCTTGAGCATTCCATATAAAATAGTAACTCCCTGTGTTAGTGGTTAAGTGCTACAGAGGTCGGCAGTTCGAATCCGCCAGGCGCTTCTTGGAAACTCTGGGGCAGTTCTACACTGTTCTGTAGGGTTGCTATGAGTCGGAATTGATTCAACTGCAGTGGGTTTGTTTTTTTTGTTGTTGTTTGTTTGGCCATCTAGCATTTCCTGTCCCCTTTTTCACATTTATTTTTCTCCCTAACACTTTTCACCATATGACAAACTCTGTTTTCATTTGTCTCTCCCCAATAGAAGGTAAGCTCCATGAGGACAAGGATCTTAGTCTATTTTGTTCACTGTGCATCTCAAGTAGGCTAGAGTAGTGGCTGGCACATAGTAGGCACTGTGAGGGACCATTTGTGTGTGTGAGAGAGTGAGGCAGAGGATGGTATTGGCTACCAAGTGGTGTATGGAGAATTAGAGCTCCATATCTAAGTCCTGTTTGAATTTTAAGTCTTTTTCTGGTTACTCTTATCCATTCTGATTGTTTTAATCCTTATTGTACCCTAGGCCATTGCATATAGTTAGCACTTAGTTTTTCTCTTGTAATTCATGTGTATTAATCTTTCCCCAAACACTAATCTTTTTGAAGGAAAAGGTTAGCAAATTATTTCATTGGCATGAGGCACCCTTCCCGAAACTCAGAGAATAGGGAAATAAGAATGTACAGTTAGCCAACAGATTATCCCTTAGGCCTGTGGGATTAGATTAGATCAAGAGATTAGCTGGTGATGGTCCCACAGCCTGAGAGTGAACTGCAGAAGGTGATCAGCAGAGAGCACAATGAGGACAGAGCCCGGCACATTGGAGGCCCTCAGTAAGAGGTATGAAGGAAGGCGGACTACTGGAAATCCCTCTCAGGGCCGTCCGTGTCTTTCTGTCCTAATTTTGTGCTCACTATGCAACAGGCTGATTCATTAATCAGCTTCCCAGGTACCTTCGTATCAGAGGGGCATGTCCTGTCACCGTCCCTTTGTCACCAAATAATCGGGCATCCAGGTTTGCGTTAGTCTATCCTGGGGACCGTCTTTGGATTTTCCGCAAGATCTAAGGGCCAGACACAGGACTGTAGTAAATGCCCCCTGACACTTCCCCTGTATCTCGTCTCTTACTCAAATTTTTGCCTTGTGACAGCTTTCTGAGGTGAATGAACCTATAGTGAGACAGCAGCGAAAGGTCTATGCCAGTAAAGCTTCCTTTAAAAGCAAGTTTGATACATTATTCCAAACCTGAGTAGTTATCACATCTCACAGAAATTGTCCATTCTGGATCTCAGATGTGAGGAAACGAAAAGCCTTTCTGAATACAACATCCAGGTTTTCTTAACAGAAACGATATAGTTTAATAGAGAAAAATGTGTCTGTCTCTAGTGAAAATAACAGAGACATTCTATGAAGAGCACATGACCCTGCGTTTGAAAGCTTTCCACCGGTTCTAACCAACATGCATTTTCCAAATAATCTTGAAGAAATTGTGATCATTTAACAAGTCCTCATCATAAAGTTACATAAGCAGAACTGGAGAGTTGTGACCCAGATGAGTAATCATAGACCTGGGACTAGAATCAGCGCTGTTGATGGCCCATCTCAGGTGAGGCTCAGTATTGGGCCATGCCACAGTGTGTCCTGTAAAGCTTTGTTTTTTGGCAGTAGGTTTAGTTTTGGGAAACCATCAGAAGTCTTTCAGAGCCAAGTCACAAATAAGGTAGATGATCAGATTTAATAGTCTGCTATTGGTCCAAAATGCGTTGACTCTAAAAAGAATGTTTTCCTTGAGTATTGTAGCTAATAGCCTATGAAGGCATTTCAAAAACTAGAATTCCAAAAAATATTTTGAATGGTGGTAGCAACAACACTGGACTCAGTAGCCATCTAGGTAACTTTTGAACGACAGCGCATTGGGATGAGTATATCGTATAGTAGCAACCTAACGTCTATTGAGTACCGCTTACTTTTTATTTGGATTCTTGCATTTAACCCAAAAACCCAGTGCTGTCGAGTCGTTCCAACTCATAGCAACCCTATAGGACAGAGTAGAACTGCCCCATAGAGTTTCCAAGGAGCACCTGGCGAATTTTAGTCTGCACAGTAATCTTATAAAGAATGTAAAAGGTACTTAACATGCATAATTTCATTTATTATTCTTTTAAATTTATTTTTAACAATAATGTGTCTTAAGGATTAAGGACCCTGGTCTTGGACTCAGAATGCCTGGGTTCAAGTCCCAGCTCCTCCACCTGATGGCTCCTTCACTTCTGTGACCTTGGGCACAATATCTAACTTCTGTACAATTGCCTAATCTGTAAAATGGGCATAAATGTATTTCGTTGTGATTAAATGAGTTAGTGCATGTTAAATACTTAAACCAGTGTCTGGCATATAAAGGTGCAAATATTAGTACTAGTAGTAGGTTTGATGCAAATTATAAGGAAATACATACAATAAAATAAAACATCAGCCCTGTCCCCATCTCCCAATTTTACTCCCCAGAGGCAGCCACCTCATTCCTTTCCCCTGGTGTTTGCCTCCAAATAATAGGATTTTACTGCTACTTTTTGATTTTCTTAGTTGCAGGCATTATCTGTTGACCTGAGTCCTGTTTTCCTAACCTCCTTCTCTCCAGTTATCTATTGAAGTTCTTTCTCCTCTCATCGATATTCGCCTTTTTTTTTAATCCTTGGCTTACTCTCCCATTTTGCTGAAGTGCATTCTGTAGAAACTTACTGACAAAAGGGTACACAAGAATAAATTTTTGGATTTTGTTCTCTGGAAATGCCCTTACTCAGCCATTGTACTTGAGTGATAGTTTAGTTAGGAATAAAGATGGAAATTGAAAATCACTTTGTCAGAATTTTATTGCTCGATTGTCTTGTGGCTTCTTAGGAAGCCAATATGTTTCTTCGTCTTTGTATGGCACTTCCTTTTTTCCCCCTTCTCAAAGCTTTTAGAATCTCCTGCCATCCTCTTGGTTAGCGGCCGAGCGCTTAACCATTGTGCAACCAGGGCTCCTCCTCTATCCTGGTGTTGAGAAACTTCTCAGTAAAGTGCCTTATTGTAGGCCTGCATTTATTGTGGGCTCTTTCAGTCTGAAAATTCATCCTTCGGTTCTGGGAAACACCCCCCCCCGCCCCTTTCTTTTTTAAATATTCCCTTTGTGTTTTTTTTTTGTTTGTTTTTGAAGCTCTTGGACTGATCTTCAATTTTTTATCTTTTTGTTCTATGTTCTGATAATCTTTTTAGGCTTTATTGTCTAATCACATCCAGTTTTTATCTTTGAATCTTTATATTTGATTTCTAAGAGTTCTTTTTTCCTGATCATTTCACTCAGTGTTTTTATTATAAAATAATATACAAATACAGAAAACTACACAAAACAAATGTATAGCTGAGTGGATTATTTATAAGGTCTGGAAAGGACTTTGCCAGCTACTTGGGGACACCATCTCATTCCCAACTTCTTCCCTCTTTCCAAAACTAACCACTGTCCTTCTGTAGTCATCATTTCATCACTTCCTTACATTTCTGTATGGTTTTGTCAATCAACTGTACATCCTAAGGCATTATAATTTAGTTTTGAGCCCGTTTTTTAAAAATATGATACCTTAAGTTTTTAATCTATGGGTTAAAAACGTAAGGAAAACTCCATCCTTTTCCTCACAATTGATCTTTTGAAGAACTAGGATACTTGGTTTGTAGAGTGGCCTACAGTCTGGATTTTGCCAGCTGTGTAACTGTGGTGCAGTTCAACATAGTACTCTGTCCTGGGTGTTTTATGCAAATTGGCATCTGGACCCAGATGCTTAATCAACCTTTTATCACTTTGGCAAGACTATATAGTGTTGTGTTTTTTCATCAGGAAGCATGTAATGTTTGGTTGTGTCTACTTTTGTGATGTTAGCTGCTATTGATGTTCATTATCTAAATGCATTAGTTCACTGGGAATTGCAAAATGATGTTATTCCAATTCTATCGTTCCATTTTTATGTATTAGCTGCAATATTTTTATACCACTACACTGGTAGCGTAGTGGTTAGGAGCTACAGCTGCTAACCAAAAGGTCAGCAGTTCAAATCCACCAGATGTGCTCCTTGGAAACCCTATGGGGTAGTTCTACTCTGTCCTGTAGGGTTGCTAGGAGTTGGAATCGACTTGACGTCAACGGGTTTGTTTGTTTTGGTTATTTGGCTATCAAGTTGTACAGTTCATAAAGGAAAGGCAGGACAGAGTCTTGGTTTTTTCTCTTTGTTTTCTAATTTTCAAAATAATATGTTGGTTCCCTGCTATCTTTGGAAGGTGACTATTTGATCTTTTTATTAAAATGTGGTAAATATATATATATATTATGTACAATTCTGTGACATTAATTATATTCATGGCATTGTGCACCACTATCCACTTCCAAAATTTTCCGTTGCTGTCCATAGAAAACTCACTGCCCCCCGACCGATAACTCCCTTTTTCCTCCTCCCTCGGGTCACCACTAATAAAATTTGTTCTCTATACACTTGCCTGTTCTAGATGTTTCATGTAGGTGGGATCATACAATATGTGTCCTCTTGTGACTTATTTCACGCAGCACAATGTTCTCAGGGTTCATCCTTGTTGTAGCGTGTATTAGGACTTCATTGTTCTTTATGGCTGAGTAATATTCAATTGTGTTGTGTATATACCACATTTTGTTTATCCATGCATGTGTTGATGGTCACTTGTGTTGTTCCTGCCTCTTGGCTGTTGTGTCCAGAGTTCTTTTGACATGAGTCTTGTAGTCTTTCCTAGCTTCCCTGCTATCTGCAATGACAGAATATTTCAGAGTCATATACTTCCTTACCCAGACCTAGAATCAGCCATTTCTGCAAGAAGCCCTCATTTCCTTTAGTGGAAATTGCCTTCCAACTCTGCATTTGAACTCCCTGTGGGCACCAGCGATGCTCATTGCTATTTGGTCATCGTTTTTAGGCCTTTTCTGTGGACATAGAATACTTCATAAGCTCATACTGATACTTCCAATTAAGAACTATAGGGTTTTTACTGAACCCTCTTTTCTTTAAAGGAATGATAGAATTGGAATATCTCATAATTATTCATATGTTCATTTTTGGATCATATAGCTATTACATATTATACTTTCCCTTTTAACCTTATTTAAACTTGATTTTCTCTAAGTAGCTATATGTTTAATGCTCACCACCAGTTCTTAAACCAGTGTCCCTGGTTATTTTGGTTTGAAGCTTGTTCTCTAGTTCCAGAGGTAGCAAAACTTTTCTGAAGAGGCCAGGATAGTAAATATTTTAGGCTTTGTGTGCCGGAAGTGGGCTTATTCTGTGTGTTTGTATATTTAACAGCCCTTTAAAAATGTAAAAACCATTCTTAGCTCAAGGACCCTGTACAAGACCAGGCCTGTCCATGAGGCAGTATTCCAGGGGTTCTTGTATATTGATAAAACCCTTAGCTCACATTTTCTTTCCTTGTGTGTTTTAAATACGTTACTTCATTTTCTTCTGGCATGAAGCGCTGTAGTTGAAATCTGATAATCTAATTTTATTTTTCCTGCAAGCCACTTGTTGTTCTTGCCTAGATGCCCAAAGGATATGTATATTTTTTTGTACAGTCCGGTTGGTGTTGGTCATTTTTTGGTTGATATCGTTAGGTATGCAATGTGTTTTTTCAATATATAGTTTCAAGGTTTTTTTTTTTTTTAGGGAAATTTTCTTGATTTATAGTTTTTAGTTCTTGTTTTGCACCTTTGCATTTATTTTCAGCTATAAAAACTATTATCCGTATGTTGGATCTTTAATATTTGCCCCTTTCTCTTAAATCATTTATCATTTCTTTTTTATTTTTGTTGCTAATTTTTTTCCTGTTGCCTCATTTCTAAGTTTTCTAATTCTGATTGATGCTATTCTTTCTTGTCATAGGGTACAGTTTTGATTTGTTTTATGGGCATGTCCTTCTGTCATGTTTTCATTATCTGAACGACTGTTATTCTGTTCCTTATCCTCTTTATGTGAAATTGGTTTTTCTAAATTTTTAGAAGGAAGTGTGATTCAGGATGGTTCTTATGACATCAGATAACTCCTCAAACCTTGGAAGTACTATACCCCCATCTTTTTCCCTTTAATTTTCATATGGTACTTACTTTTTATCACAATAAGAATCCCAAGGCCCAGCTTGGGAAAGATATGTTGCCATCAAAAGGAATGTAGAGTGATTCTATTGGAACTGAACTACATCGAGCTAGTAGTTCACCTGGAGCCTGATGGAGGCCAAATATCAGTTTATTTCAAATCTAAAATAATTCCACAGTGCGCTTGTGAGTTTTCTGTGGTGTCCTGGGTGGGACACCTTGGCACACGGTTTGGTGGGGGGTCACAATTCCAGGTGAGGCTGCTGCACCTGATCTTGCAGCCACACTTTGAGAACCACTAGGACATTTAATGGCTTTTTTTTTTTTTTTTAAACTAGAAGTGTAAGAAGAAAGACATCAAAGTTGTATTGTCAGCCAAGAATAAAATTTCTTTCTCTGGACCCGTGTAGTCAGATAGGCAGGCAGATCAGTTAGACTGAATTAAATACATTGAAGTCAAACCGTTTGGAAGCATGTGTGTTTCTGTTTGTGTGTGAACTTATACATGTACATTTAAATGTATGTTGGGAAAATTGGTATGTGTTACATTGTCTTAGGCTAGTTTCCTTACTGAAAAAGTTAAAAAAAAAAAAAAAAACTATACTGAATTGAGGAAAAGGCACAATACAGAGCACACTTACATGTTTGTTGATCTTGATGTTCAAGGACTTTTGCTGGTGAATTTGCTTTTGTGACCTGCACAGTGAATTTGATTGCCTGCCAGTTTCCGATACAGTCAGTCAGCCTGTCATCTTATTTTATAAAGGAAACCTTGTGTCTTTCAAGAGATGGCAAGGATATGACATGGTAGGGAAATCCAAATTGCTTGGTACCAGGATTCATCATATGCAGATCTTGCCAGAGTTAGAGGTTGCTCCAAGTAAAACTTGCCCCTAATTTATATGGTAATGACGAGAAAGCACAGTTGACCTCTAAAAGAGCAGTCAGCTGCTTACAAGTGAACTGACAGGTACACCTCCCCTCACGCTACTTAGTTGAAGATTGTGCTCTATTCTCCTAAATGAATTATAGTCTGCTGGGATAAAAATGCTCTTGAAGACAATGTGACTGGTGCTTCTTGCACCTTTCCTCGCTCCTTTTTCCAGGAGCCCAGGATACACAGGCTACTCATGAGAATTTGGTGTCCTGAGTGCAAACTTGGTAGGCAAGCAAAATCAACTGTGTTGTGCCCTCTTCCCATTCTGGGTTTTTAAAAGAATGTATCAGTTGATCTTAGATTATAGACTGTATTGCTCATTGTTCAGAGTTCTACAGAAAGTCAGAGCCCTGATTTACAGTTACGATCTAAGGGAAATGGAGTGTGGATCCACTCCAGCCGTTACTTTTCCTAACAGAAGGGTCCCTGTGGATGGTGTGGCCAGAGCAGCCGCCTGCTGAAACTTGGCCTTGGCGGCAGGATTCACATGGGCTTCGTAACATCTGGCTCGTTATGAACTGTTCACGTTCTTACTGAGATACGTAGAAAAGGAGGGCATATTCTGTTTAGTCATGCTTTTGTAAGACTAGTTCTACAAAATATAAAGACAAACCCTAGAAGAGGACATAAAGATCAAAGTATTTCTCAAAGAGTTAGTTATCTTAATTCATCAGAGACAGTTTTAATAGTAGTATTTAAATTGCCTGCCCTAGTAGGAAGTCGAATCTGCAGACTCCTTTAATCCATCTCTGTAGACCTGGCTTTGTACGTGAACGTGGCGACATTGCCCCAAATTGAGCTCCTGGCTTCTACGGACACCAAATGCTTTATCGTACAGTTGAGCTAGGTGAGAGTGGAAGGGCGGGCAGGAAAAGGAGCTGAGTGTGTAACTGTGCTTTCCTTTCCTGTAGTGTGTTCCATGGGAAACGGTCCGAGCAGACTTTATAGTGTTCTCGCCAAGACGCTGAACAGCAGCGCTGCCTCCCAGCACCCAGAGTATTTGGTACCTCCTGACTCAGAACATCTGGAACCCATTGATCCTAAAGAGCTCCTTGAGGAATGCAGGGCTGTCCTGCACACTCGACCTCCCCGGTTCCAGAGGGACTTTGTGGATCTGAGGACAGATTGCCCCAGTAGCCACCCACCTATTAGGGTCATGCAATGGAATATCCTCGCCCAAGGTATGCCTCATGCTTTGTGCCTGAGCAGTGCACTGATGTCTTAGGTGGAGGGAAGAAGTGTGGGCAGATGGAGGTGTAGGAGGATGGGGTGATGAGGGGAGCATGAGAAACTCTCGGGGAGGGGGGTGGTGGTGGTGGTTAGGAAAGCCAGTCATCTGGTTTTCATCAATAAAACTGGAAACTCAAGATTTATTCATTACCTTCCATGTTTGTGGGCAGTCTTAAGTACCATGAAGGTCTGTTATGTTACTTCCCAACAGATAGAAATTTAAACAACCTCAAATTTAATCAGTCAGTTAAATGGAACAGCCTCAAACTTTCTGTTGACCCCAGCTTTCAGTCCGTAGCACTGACATAGCATTCTTGCAGGGGAGAAACCGAGTCTACTGAACTGGCAACACGTAGAACTTTCTGCAGGGAGTGGGGTCTGTGGTTGGGTGGTGGTGAGTCTGAGAACTCGCGAGCAACCAGATTCTTATCCACATACACCTGTATAGCTTGAGGCCAGTGTTCTGTAAAGTAGGAGAATGTGTGAAAACTTTCTGCCTTCCTTTACAAAATAGCTAAAGAGATGTTTTCAGTTCTCTATTCATTAAGATATTTATTACGGTTAAAAGGATTCCATTTCTGAGCCTGCTGGATTAAAAACCAGATGTGTCAGTCAACTCTGTAGCATTGCCTTTCGTGTAGCAGTTTAAATTTTGCTAGACTTGCCAATATGATTCTTTTATTCGTCTAGCTGTTAATGTATAAGTAAGAGAAGCTTTCTATTTAAAGTAGATTCCATTCATCCTGAGTGGTGTCCATTTTCACCCTGTATTTGAATGGCTCTATTTTTTTTATTATTATAGTCAGTGTTAAAATCATATAGAGTTAAACATATTTGCCTCACTTGACATAGTTTACGCCCCTGGGACTGCAAAGAACACTGCTTCTTCAATTAAGGCAAAAACCAAAGATCTTATGTCTGGAATATAGTTAAATGAAATAGTTTTATTACAAAAGAAAATCAATGTCTTGCATCATCCAGATGGTAAGAGGCGCTTTAGTTCGAGTGGGCTGATGCAGTTTAGACAAAGAGCCACTGAAAGCATCTGAAGGAGAGGAAGCCTTGTGAACGTGTTGAATAGTGTCAAACCTAAGGAGACTCCCGGGTACTTTGAAGTTTTTCTTCTGTAGTAGCTGACAACTGACTGGCTTTTTTATTTCAGCTCTAGGAGAAGGCAAAGACAACTTTGTACAGTGCCCTGTTGAAGCACTCAAGTGGGAAGAAAGGAAATGTCTCATCTTAGAAGAAATCCTAGCCTACCAGCCTGATATACTGTGCCTCCAAGAGGTGGACCACTATTTTGACACCTTCCAACCACTCCTCAGTAGACTGGGCTATCAGGGCACTTTTTTCCCCAAGCCCTGGTCGCCCTGTCTAGATGTAGAACACAACAATGGGCCAGATGGCTGTGCCTTGTTTTTTCTCCAAAACCGGTTCAAGCTAGTCAACAGTGCCAATATTAGGCTGACAGCCATGACGCTGAAAACCAATCAGGTGGCCATTGCACAGACCCTAGAGTGCAAGGAGTCAGGTCGACAGTTCTGCATCGCTGTCACCCACCTAAAAGCACGCACTGGCTGGGAGCGGTTTCGATCTGCCCAAGGCTGTGACCTTCTCCAGAACCTGCAGAACATCACTCAAGGAGCCAAGATTCCCCTTATTGTTTGTGGGGACTTCAATGCAGAACCCACAGAGGAGGTCTACAAACACTTTGCTTCTTCCAGCCTCAACCTGAACAGCGCCTACAAGCTGCTGAGTGCCGATGGGCAGTCAGAGCCTCCCTATACTACCTGGAAGATCCGGACCTCGGGGGAGTGCCGGCACACCCTGGATTATATCTGGTATTCTAAACGAGCTCTGAGTGTGAGGTCAGCTCTCGATTTGCTCACTGAAGAACAGATTGGACCCAACCGACTACCGTCCTTCAATTACCCTTCAGACCACCTGTCTCTAGTGTGTGACTTCAGCTTTAATGAGGACCCTGAAGGACTTTTATAAATACTTGTCTGTGTCTTTTTAATCACAAGAGTCTTAACCAGGGATGTTTCAGGAAACTGAAATAGGACAAGAAGTTGCCTGAGGAAGGCTTCTTGGCTTCTCTCTCTCTTCATGTTTCCAGCATGCCCTTGGGAAGGAATCCCATTAGTTCACTAACTTTTTTCAATTAAAACCTACAGCAAAAAAGGTGTTTGCACTCCAGTTTGGCTTGTATTGTTTTCTTTCCCTTAGTATTAACGTTTTGATAATTTAAGGGCATTATAAAATCTCAGACTTGCTTGAGTCTCCCACAATTAACAATAGGTATGCAGGAGCAGTTTATCTAGACAGCATTTCAAGGTATTTATTTGTGGGTTTTTAAATATCATCAAAAGTTATGCATGGTAATATTTATTTTTTAAATATCTTCATGTAAAATTAATAAATTATGGCAGTATGAGCATTTTGTAACTGTACAAAACACAAGTTATAGTGACTATCTTAAAGCTTTAAAATGTTTGCATTTGGGGTCTAACAAAATAGTTGTGCACAAGGGAACTGTTTCCTCGAGGGGTTTTGTGTGTTTGTTATTCAAGTGGAAGAAATCAAGTCTCCCAGATAGGTTGTTCATACATAATCCTTGCTATAGCTCCATGTGCCCCATTGTTGTGTTTCTTGAAGAGATTCCATGGTCAGTCTGTCTTCATTATTTAATCACATTAGGCATTTATACTTTTCCATTAGAATGCTACTGGTATACATTTGAGGTCACTCCAAGTCGTCATTTGTACTGCAATCTGCTTTTCACAGTAGATGATTTAGGGGCTGTTATGTGGCAATAGCTAAGAATGTCAGTGGGACCTTCTTTTCACAGATGGGAAACTAGAAAGCCTGTTAGTAGGGGTGTCATTGAAATTTCCCCAGACAGCTAGATGACTGTGGTTTAGACAGCAAGAAAGGAGAGAGTTAGGCGGAAAGATAACCTGGAATTCTCTTGTATCAGAAAAGAAAGCGGTAAAAAGATAACAGGTGAAATCCCTTTCCCAAAAAATCCCCAACAAAGTAACTTATTCGTAATTCATAAATATTTTAATTTGTGAGTTGTAAATATCAAAGATTAATAAATGATCTTTTAAAGCTAGTGCTTGTAGTATTTTTGTCTTTTTAGCCCCCCAAAGAATCTGGGTATAGACTTGGTCTTTTGATACTATTATGTGGTGGCCTACACTACCCATTTATACAGACCCTTCATTTTAAAAGTGGGCGAAGGTGGGTCTACAGCAGCACATCGAAGGCATCAATCCTGTGGTTATAGGGATCTCTCAGCGTCAAAGCTGGAGTTCTCTAAAATGGGCTCACTCAAACATTCTGCATTGGAACTAGTTTTGAAAACAAATGAAGTCGTGAGTATATTGCATACACAAAATTTGGGGGCTACGTGGAAGGAATGGCAAGGAGGAAGAATATCTATACCAACTGCAGTACTGACTCAAATTTTAGCACGATTAATAGTACTCATGTGTCAACTGAGAAAAAGAACACTGATGAGAATTCTAATTAGGCAGGCGTTAAATATTGTGTGCCTACCCCCAAAGTCCACCAGCCTGATATTATCATGAGAGCCTTAAGCAAGTAAATCCAGGTGAGAACTGAAAGCCAAAATTATGTTTGAATTTTGTATGTTGTCCACCGTATATGAATGGGGTATGAGTTGAAGGTGGGGTCGGGGTGGTTGGGAATGCCATTGAGTAAATCAAAGACTTCTGGAGATAACGTGATTGAGATGTGATTGTAAATTGTCTTAGCATTAAGAAAAAAAATTCCCAGTGGAACTCTGTGAGTTATCCTTCAGAGTTACTATGTTGTTGTGGAAGCTGCCATCGAGTTGGCTCTGAAATCATGAGGACCCCACGCACAACAATGGGGTTGGGCTATTGTGATCCATAGGGTTTTCAATGGCTGACTTTTCAAGTAGATCTTCAGGCCTTTCTTCCTAGACCGTCTTAGTCTGAAAGCTCTGCTGAAACCTATTCAACGTCATAACCCACATGGCAGCATGCAAATCTCCACTGACGAGATGGGCGGTGGCTGCGCTTGAGGTGCACTGGCTGGGAACCGAACCCAGATTTCCCTCATGAAAGGCAAGAATTCTACCGCTGAACTGCCACATGCCCCAGAGTTATCATAGGGGGGGGAAAAACCCCGTTGCTATGGAGTCAGTGCCCACTCATAGCGACCCTGTAGGTCAGAGTAGAACTGTCTCCACCGGGGTTTCCTGTCCTGTCATATGCTGTCGTTTCATAGCAAGAGACCACTTATTTCAACGATGCTCTTGCATTTATCTTTGTTTGAAATGTAATTGTGTGAACACTTTGTGTGAAGAATAAGCATTTTTTAGCTAGTAGTATGTAAATCTTGTTAGGTCTCACTTCTTATTTGTGCTTTACCTTAGGTCCTTCTTTATAGACAGCTTCGCCTTTTGAACTATCAGAGGAACCTGAAGGCATGAGGGTAGATAACACATCTCTGCTACTCAGGGCCAAGCAGTTCAGGATTGTTAAGTATGTTCCACGCATGAATTTCTCGTATTCCTTCCCTGTGTAACTTTTGGTTCGGCCTTTCCTTTCATATCCCGTATTTTGATTGTCGTTTTAAGAGTTCTGCAGATTTGAAGAGGGGGTGACAGTGGCCATGGATTTGTTCTTCCTTTATGCCAGCTTTCAGTAGACTCCATTCTACATGGTGATGGGAATGACTGCCTAACTTATGTAAACAAAGCATTATGGTGTACACATGGGGAGAAACTAACATTTGAGTTCCTTATCTTTGAGAGCTTTACATGTGATGTTAAAGCTACTCAATTTATAGGTTGGGGCTCAAAAAATCAAGCAATTTGACCAAAGTGACAGCTAATAGTAACATAATCAGAATTCAAACCCAGGTCAGCCTTGATTCCAATGTGTTTGCCTCTTCTCCACCACGTTCCCTTGGTCTTGAGCACAAACGGGAAAAAAAGTGATGTGGGAAGAGATTTGCTCATTTATAAGTGATGAGTTATCACTTATAAATATGACATCACATCAAATATGACAAATGGCAAATACAATATTGGAATAGAATCAAGAGTGGCTGGATGAAAAAATTTTAATTATCCTAATACAGGAAAATTTCAGTTTTGCCAAAAGTAATACATCTGATACCGTGGGTACTTTGAAGGTGGCTTTTTAAAGAAGCGATAAGGAGAGCAGCTACTCTACTACTGTTTCAAACTAAAAGATGAAACTGATGCAAATACTCCCCATCTGAACCATTTTTTAAGACATGCAAGATTTGATAATAATGAAGGGAATGCTGCATAGAATTAGTGTGTCTTGGACTTGAAAAAGGATTTCCAAGATTTTTTTCTTTTAAGTCTAGAGAGAAAAACACATGCTCATAATCATAGTTGGTTTCAGTTTTAGAAAAGGAAAGGCATCCCAAGCAGGACTGTGCTTGCAGAAGGAACTCCGACGGACGTTTTTTTTTAATGGGTTGTGTAAAAATATTGCAGAAGCAGGCTTTTTATCCAGAGTGGGTGGAAACCAGAATGGCAAAGGTCTGGAAAGGATTGGGCTTATAAAATAAGAAGAAAAAAACCCAACCCACATTATGCAGAAGGGCACAGCTTTGTCAGAGAAAAGACTTAGACGGGACTGGTGTGATCTTGAACAAGCCACTGCATCTCTAGGGCTGCAGTTTTCTCATCTGCAGAGCATATCGTTATACCTGCCCTTGTTGACCACATATATTTTAAGGTGTTAACAATATCTGTAAATGGTAACAAGATATATATATATGTAAGCTACTGAATAATAATGCTTAAGGTTCACAGCAAGGTAAGGAAGGGAAGGACACTACTTAGTATCTTAAAATATTCGTGGATGTCGTAACACCCCACCTGTAATTGTTTTTAGCCAAACAGAATAATCCTCCAATCTGAAAGGGTGGAACTAATAGTGTTAATAGGAAATTATGCCCAGAATAGGTGAGGGCCTGACAAAATGGCAAGAAATTTTTTTCCCCCTAGTTCCTCTTCCAGGCAGATTTGAGTTTGTGGGAGAAGACTCCTTATTTCTTGAGGATGTCAGTCCTACTGTGGTTTGTATAAATGTATGCCTTTGAGTGACAAAACGGAATACCTGCCCAAGTTTTTGTGGAAAGCTCACTTCTAAGAAGATTCATTTAAAATTAGACGTGCAGACACAGCCATTCCTTTTGACAGAATACTAGGAAAAGCTTTGCTGCTTCTAGGCCGCTGGTCAACTTGACTGGATGACTCTCATAACTGACCAATTATTATTATTATTTTGCTTTGGCTGTGAAGACATTCGAAACCAAATATTGTAGCTAAATTTTAGTTGTGTAAAATTTTATAGCATGTATTTTATATATTTTTCTTCTTGCCATCCTTTTTTTCTTTGCCTGATTTTCTCCCACCTGTTTAGTGTTAACTTTATTTGCATAATATTATAAACTATCTGAAGTTCTTTTGAGAATAAAATCAAAATCAAACCCATTGCCATCAAGTTGATTCTGACTCTCAGCAACCCTACACGACAGGGTAGAACTGCCCCGGAGGGTTTCCAAGGAGCGGCTGGTGGATTCGAACTGCTGACTTTTTGCCACATTAGACTCAGGCCTCTAGACGTAGACAACTTATATATAAGAATGTGGAAATACAATTACAGTGTCCTGTGGAAACCCTGGTGGCTTAGTGGTTAAGTGCTATAGCTGCTAACCAAAGGGTCAGCAGTTCAAATCCACTAGGCATTCCTTGGAAACTCTACCGTGTCCTATACGGTCACTATGAGTCAGAATCAACTAGACGGCAATGGGTTTTTTGGGTTTTGGTGTGTATAATGTTGAGAAACACCGGTAAAGAAACAGGATGGAAGAATGGACACGGAATATGCCTGGCTCCTAACTCTGGTTTCCAGAAATAAGTTAACTTGGAGAGAACACAGCGAAATTCTGCAGCATTTTAAAATTTAAGTAAGGATTACTGTATACAGGCTCATTCATATAGGGGCTTTATTGTCTGTCCCTCCCCTACCCTTTTTTTTCAGATGGGTGGGAGTGGGGATTGAGACTAAAGTTTTAAACTGGGTGCCAGAAGATCTATTTCTAGGTCTTCCACTGGCTAGCTGAGGTGAGACTGGGAAGTCAGACATTTTTCTGAACCTTAGTTTCTTCCTTATCAGACCAAATAATTTCTAAAGCTTTAAAACTCTGATTTGAACTTAAAAACAGTTTCAGTACTGCTGTCACTGTTCAAAAATATTTTTGGAACTGTCTCCAGAGCTAGTTTTACGAAGCACTCAAGAAAACCAGTGTGAACTTTATAGTCGTGTTTCATTTTTGGACCAAATATGGCATCACCTAGAGCTTGACTCAAATCAATTTGTTAACCTCAAATGACTTAGCTGTTTCTAAAACTAAACTCTCCTTCATCAGGAAATTTACCTCTATTAAGTATGTTTAAGACTCAGATTCTGTTCCAAGAAGCTGTTCCGAAGTACTTTGAACAATGTAGCATTGTTGGCATTAGTATATAGCTTTCCAAAGTAATTTCTTTAAAGGGTCAGTGCACATGAATACAGTAAGTATACTGTTTAAGACTGCTCATCCTCGGATGTTAAAACCAAGAAAAAGGCATTAGAACTGATGAAATACATACAATGTGGAGGGTTTTTCTTTTTAAGGTAGTTGTTGTAATACTTAATATACTTTTACACAAATAACATGCGCCCCTCCCCCACAAAGACCACCTTGCCAATTGTCTTCCACATGTTGCTGTGGAAAAAATTAGTATGGGGAGGAGGGCGTGGCACTTGCATAAAAATACGTTGACATATCTTCAACTAGCTTCCTTTTCCTGTTAGACATTCTAGAAAAGCATAGGTTAGGACATAGATCCCTACTGCCAAAGCTTGCCTTATTGAAGCTATAAAGTCAGTGGTCCAAACTCTGGAACCACCTAGAGATATCTGGACAGTACTGATAAAAAGCCTGCCTCCTCACCCCGAACACTGTAATTTAGTTGGGATGGAGCGAGATTTGGGCAACAGGATTTTTAAAAGCTTCCCAGGTGATTCTAATCTGCAGCCAAGTTTGGGAACACTGTTAAATTGCATCAATGTCCTACAACCCAAATAATCGGCAGATTATGTAAAATTGAGATTTCTCCTTTTACGACTGATAGTATCACTTCACTAAAGAAAAACGTAAGATTTTTCTCAAAGTGAAACAACATAATACAATGGGATGGGAGGAAACAGTATCTTGGAAGAAGGCAACTCTTCTGTTAAATTTATGGCCTTACAGTTTTTTTTTAGCAGAACGTTCTGCATTAAACAGTTTTATGTTTTCACTTTGCAAATTGTGATAATGTTAAGTCCTGAACCCACAGGAAGTGTTACTACTGAGTCAGGGTTCAAAAGCACAGTTAACGCTGCCCAAAAGCTGAAGTAGGTACATGTCGACCAAGGCTTCCTGCTGCACTTGAGTTTTTCAAAGGTCTTGAGGCTACGAAGCCAGGAGGAGGCCAATCAGCGCCTTTGCAAAGGGTTCACAGTATCTGCTCATTCTCCCATGAGAACTGGAATCACTATGCACTGAGTTGCTAAAGAATACCACTAGGTTTTGACTACTGGGGACAATGATAAGGGGGTTGAAGTACAAATGAATCACAGCTCCGTGGGCTTGTAGCACTATGAATGGCTGAAGGCTGTAATAAAGGGCAAAGTCACACTGATACCAGGGGGATTGGAGTAGGGCTAGTTACTCTTGGCTCCTCACAATCATGTGCTCTGGAGTGCCCTCAGAGCAGATCAGGATCACAGGAGACTTTGCAAATAACCCTAAGCCCAAAATTTCATCTTTGGGAAGTTTGTCTGATTACTAGTAATGAAGTAGTTTGTATACAGTGGTCAGAAATGTACATTCCTGACTGAAGTACGCTGTGCCAGAGGCCTCATCCCCAGTCCCTTTCTAGAGCTGCGCTCATTGTCACTGTCTTTATCAACAGTCTCAGTGGCCTTTTCTTTGGCCTAATTTGCTTTGCCCTCCCTGCTGCCCTTGACAGTGTTGCCCACCACTATACTACCTCATCCGTCCTGTTTTATTTCCTATGAATACTCCTCTCCCCATCCCTTGTCTTTATATACTTTGTATTTTACCTAAGAGTTTACTCAGAGTAAACTACTCCCCATCCTGAATTCTTTCCAAACCTATTTCAGAATTTTTTTTTGATGTCTATAGCCTTCAACTCAGGAGATAAAACTGAACTCAAATCTAGGTGAAGGAGGAAAAGAAGAGTGGTCTGGAGCGAAGTCATCAGTGGAACAGCTCAACGAAGGATAAAAAACCAAAACCAGACCCATTGCCATTGAGTTGATTTCAACTCATAGTGACCCTATAGGACAGAGTAGAACTGCCCCATAGGTTTCCAAGGAGTGGATTTAACTGCCAAACTTTTGGTTAGCAGCCGTAGCTCTTAACCACACGCCACCAGGGTTTCCCAATATAGGATGGGTTCTTGAAATATTTGAGAAAATGAAACAGTATGTTTGTAGCCCAGAGAGGCCTATTAAAACAGGAGTGGCAAGAGAACGAGATTGGCCAGACCGAAGGACTCTAAAAGCTATGCTTTCAATTTTTGTCTTTTCAGCAAGACACAATTGAAGAATTTAAAGAAAAAAGTAAATGAGATTTGTTTTAGAAACCTCTCAGCTGGTAGCATGGAGAATGAGTTAGGAAATAGTTGTAAGGGAATAAGGGTAGGGATGATGGGAAAGAAGGTTTTTAGAAAGTACTTTAATCAATCAGACGTGGTGCATGACTGGATGTATAGGTAAGATGTCTAGAATGACCCTCAGGTTTCTTCTGGCCCAAGTCATGGGTTGCTGGTAACGTCATTTACTGAGCTAAGGAAGTATGAGAGAACAGATTTTAGAGGGAAGAGAGTTCAGCTGGATATTCGCGAGGAGTTGGCCAGTAGGCAACCCATCTAAACTCAGGGAAAAGGTTTAGGCTGGAACAACAGATGTGGTAGCCAGCAATAACCACATTCAAGTGAAATCGTAGTAGTAAACGTTTTATATACTACTTGCTATATGCCAGGCACTGGTTCTAAATTCTTAGTAACCCATTTAATCCTTACAACAACCCTATGAGGGAAAAAATCCCACAGACAGAGCCTTGGTGAGTACGAACATTAAAGGAATGCTAAGGGAAGCAAAGTAGATTGAGTCAGTCAGGCAGGAAGCAAGAAGAGGGGTGTCATGGAAAACTAAAAAAGTTTTAAGAAGTAGGTGAGATGTGAAACCTCATTATAAAACAAAGTGTCTGCCTGATCTGACAACTGGGCTACTGGAGACCTCAGTGAGGTCTTCTGAGCCAGAAATCAGAACTGCAGGTTATTAGCTGAAGCGATGGTTTGTAAGGTGTGGAAGGGGAGGAGACAATGAGTACAGGAGGACACCTCCTTCCTGAGACAGGTGGTCAGGATGGATGCTAGAGTAAGTAGAGGCTCTACAGCAAGAGGTCCAGAAATTAAGCAGTGTGCAACTCAGGACCCCGGCGTTCTCTGTAAAGAGGAGTGTGTACCGGTCATTTGTCGAGAGGGTAGCATGGCCTCTAAGAAGGATGGTGAAGGCTGGAATTGTTCCTGGAAAATGGCCTAAGGCATATGTAGACAGATTGTTAATCATTGTTTAAAGGTCTGGTGGGGCTGGAAAATGTCATGGCATCAACCCATGGTTGTGTGTTTTTTCCTTCAACATGCTGGACATAAGCAAATATATGGTTATCCTGATTTCCAGTACAGTTTGGAGAACTTGAGATAAAAATCCAAACCATTACATAATTTCAGTTAGCAGGAACACTGATCAGTATGTACCGTCAACATATATATGTCCAAATCTAGACTTCGGTGTACTTATTCTGAAAGAGAGGTTGAGCATTTTTCAGGTAAAGTAGTGGCGGGGGACGGGGGTTAAGTTAGGTAGGCCTGGCTTAACCTAATGAGAACCAATTAAGAATGTAGCATAAGAGGCAAGATTTACTTTAAATAAAATTTAAATATCCATTAGCATGTGAGTTAGATTCTTAGCAAATATGTTATCAAAATCAATAAATGAGTGTCTAATATACTCAGAACTTGGGGAGGAAGGTAGGTATGCTTTAAAATATAATCTTTGCCCCGGGATCGACTCGATGGCACTGGGTTTTTGGGTTAAAGGAGTATTATAGAAGACACGACAAAACAAATAAAACCACAGTACAAAAAATAACATAATACAATTAAATGCCAAAGCATATAGTGCAGATTTTGAAATCTTCACCCAAATGGGGTAAGAATCAACTGAGTTTTTCTTTAAGCTTTATTTAAAAAGTACTATCAGATATGTTTATGTAAAAGGTAGAAGATTATAAAAGTGCTGTTATAAAAATCTTAGCTAACCTAACTGGACTGAAGCAGTACCCGATCAAGAAGTCCCTGGGTGGCTCAAACGGCTAACTGCTCCTCTGCTACCCTGTGGAGCAGTTCTACTCTCCACACACACCACACACGGGTCGCCATCAACTGCAATCAACTGGGTGGATCAAATGCGCAATTAAAGGCAAGAAGATGTTAAATACCAGTTTATCTAAATTTCTAAAACATGTGAAAAATAGACTTTTCTTTGTAGGAGAAACAGCATTAAAACTTGGGGCCTTAGGACCTAGTTTTGTGTGAAATTAGGAAATTCCTTTAATCCCTGGTACCTCAATTTCCTATTCTGTAAAAAGGGTAGAGTATTACAGTCATGCGTAGCTTAATGTCCCTGACACAGTCTATGAAACAGACACCGTGATTGGCACGTTGTGTGAACACCCTATCATAGACAGGCAGCCCCTAGACTACCACTCGGCTCCGTTCCTAAATCTGTCTTTAAGGTGAAACTGTACTTAATTTGGAAGAGTTAGGTACAGTTTGTATCTAACATCAGTCAGTCAAATGTTTGTCTTAGTATGTAGTATGTAGTCTACCTTTCTCTGCATAAAAAACATTAAACACTTCCAGACAGACTAAAACATGTTTAACATAATCATCCAGCAACAGTAATAATGTTTTGGTGCCTGTTTGTTATTATGAACCACCGTACGTGCGGTGAACTTTTTCTTTCCACAGATTGAGTTTTTAATATAATAGGCTTTACCAGGGTTGGGACCACAGACGTATATGCGGTAGGATGTTAGATGGCACACGACTGTACTTGTTCTTTCTCACCTTCAGAAGATGGCTTGAGAAACAAATGATCTGATTTGAAAGTGTTTTATAAGTTCTTTTAAGTGTGGCCGACTAAATTACTAAATTAATTATAGTAAGTAGAATGTTATTTAGTTCAAGACAATAATCAGGAAGTGGCAACATACAGATTATTTGCCAAATATTAATGTAAAGGAACAAAATCAGGAATAGAATTTCTTCACACAGGAGTTGGGAAGGAGAAATAGGACGTCCGTGACTTTAACTAAAACAGCATCTCCATACTGGCTTTTGATTATTATTACTATAAATACCACCAGAGACCAAAACACACAAGATAAATTTCATTTCTATATTTCAGAAAACCTACTTGAATACACTTTGAAACAAGAGTACAACAAAATAGAATATACTTCAAATGTTGAATATACAAACTATTATAGTTCAAATCTGAACACTGGTACTTGCCCTCTTAAACTTCAACTAAAAAAAAAAAAGAACGAACAAAAGAACGAACTCCAGGTTTGAGAGCTACCTGACAAAAATTCATGCTAAGCCTGAACTTCCACGTGACCGCAGAACTGACTGACGTGTCCGCACAGATGCCAGGGCTAAGTGAGTGACACGGGCATGTTACAGCGAAAGGCCGGAGCCAACTGTTAATTTGTCCACAATTAAGAAACTGACAGACTTAAACTACCATATAAAAATGTTACATGTAAATTCTATAACAATACTGTGCTAGGTACAAGATTTTTAAAATTTTTCTTTTAATAAAAAAGCTTTACACAAACAAGCCGTTAGCTTATTTCAAGAAAGAAAACCAAAAATGTCTAAGGCCTTTGTTTTAAATCAGCTTAAGCTATATGATAAAAAAAAAAATTCGCACTAGATCTTTTCTGCTATCCTCTTTCTGAAGCTTTTGGATCCATCCTTCAATTCACATTCTAAAATACCTATATTAGCAGTCTTCACATAGCACCAGTTAAGTGAGTACTGTGCGAACACAGTAGTAATTGCTGGTATGCATATAAAATGCATCAAAAATTGCTATATGTAACAATGAGATCGCCCATCCTAACCCCTCCCCACTGAAAACTATGTAACCTCTTACAGCATTTTAGTGTTCCAAGTCTTAGTGTAACTTGAGATTGTAGTGAGCTGCTTGGTCCCTTTCCATCCTTTTTCTAGTTGACGGATTCAGTTGTTTCCTACAGTAAGAGGCAGTTTTCTGTCAGCATCTCAGTACGTAGTTCATTTCCCACTGAAACATGGGATAGGTAATTTATTTCCAGTAAGTTTGATTGTTTTTTATATGCATTAAAAATGTTTTAAAGTCTTCTTTTGACTTTTCTTGATGACTCCCTTCCAAGTATTTATGTCAGCACTGTTCAACCAATCACTACCAGTCTGCAGCAGAGCTGCTGTTTTATTTCTCACATGTCACCAGTCCTTCTGTTTTCATAGTTACAGGAAGGGCAATAGCTGAGGGTGCACTGACAACCACTACATGGGTTACTGTCTTATTTCCATCTGCTGGCTTTTCGTCTTGTACCAGCTGCAACGTTTTTACATCATGTTCCTGTTTTTTTGCCACTGCTTCCGATTTAACCTCTGGCCCTTTTATGACAGCACTGATAACTCGTGGAGGAGTCTGGCCAGATGCCTGCTGAGCAGGCACTGATAGTCTCATCACAGGTGTGCCGTGGGCTAAGGACACAGGGGTAAGTGCTCTCACAGCCAGCGGGGTTCCGACAATGTTAATGCCCCCTGACCCAGTCAGACTGGACTTTGTCTGCAGTTGACACTGTGCAAGCTGGGCAGCTGGGATGGTGATAATTTTAGCAGGCTGCATGGTGATTTTGTCTCCGTTTTCAGTAGAGGCTGGCATCACAGTAGGGATTGTCTGAATGACCACCTTTGGAGAGGCTGCTGTTGTGGGACTAGTGCTGGTTATTAATGGCGCACCGGCGTTCACTGACTGAACGGCCACAGTTGAAATCTTCTGACCCAATGACGTCATTACTACAGGTACTTGCATTGCCACACGAACTGTCCTAATAGGGGGAAAAAAAAAGAAAAGTTGATTATATTTAATGCCGGATTAGAAAAGGAGTCTCTTAAAGCAAAAAGATGAATGCAAATCCAAAATGTGCAAAACAAGTGCTCCCAAATTTTAGACGTACTGACAATCCTTGAAGTTTACACTAAGAGATATGACAAAATAAATATACAAAAACTAAAGCATACATTAAACTCTTTCTAAAAAACCAGTTCAGATCAGCTATCTACTTTAACAGCATCAAAACATACATTTAAAACACCAAGCACTTTTCAAAACCTTGACGATAGTGAGTTCTTAGAATGCTAATATATCTTAAGAAGAGACATTTCATTTTCACCAAGGAGCCTTCTAAAAGGTGAAGACAGTATTACAGCAATGGTTTACCTCACCTTGGAGCTGCTGTTGCTGGCACAGATGCTGTGGTGGTAGGAGACCTGGATGAAGCCTCGTGACCCGGGGAGGTGATATTCACAACCCGAGCCACACTCTTCTCTGCTCTGGAGCAGTTTAGAGGAGATGAATTTTTTCCACCACGAACAGAGGTTGCTGCTTTCAGGAGACTTTCTGCAGACAGTGACACTCGCTCTAATGATTTTTCATCAGGGGCTGCTGTTAAATCTTCGTTACAGGTTTCACTTTTGTCATCATCTATGACCACTATGTTCTTGGGCATATCCTTGAACTGATACACCAGCCGCTGTCCTTCTACCTTGGCAAGAATCCCCCTTTGGTAGTAGTATCTGCAGAGGGAACAATTACTCAATGAGCCATTTTATAGTTTTGTTTTTAATACAAGTGTATTAGTTTATTTTTCTCATTTTTATCTGGTTTTATACAAATTCTAATATGGATACAAGAGCCAAAAATAGTGTCCTCTTAAATCCCATTCTTTAAGATATAAATGTGTTCTATACAGAAGAGACCCAAAGCCAATATAGTAACTGGTCTTAAAACTTTAATATCCTTATACTCCACTGAAATCAGCCCTTTTAGTTCAGTCATATATTTCTATTTTCTGTACATCCTAGAAAGACGAAAGCTAGGCAAGGACAAGAAAAAAGGTTTCCTTTCCTCAAATTAAATGGGAAAATTGAATTGTGGACTTATTTTTAGAATAATAAATTATACTTATTACTCTGCCCATTCTTAAAAGTAATTTTCATAAATTATGCAATAGGAAAACTGATATTACATCACCCTGTCAAATAACTATAGTTAACTACATACCTAAGACAACATTACCGTAACTTAAATGTGATACAAAGCAATACTAATGCCATTTTCAGAGGACTAAAAAGGACTCAAGATGGTCTGTTTGCGGACTTGTTTTCATCTAGTGGTTAGTGAGTATGGTTCCTGTACTGCCTAAACTAAAAAAAAAAAAAAAACGCCACATAGAGCACACACTACCATTTTACTTATTCCTGTAAAAGCTGAGAAAGCAGCTCGTGCTGCAGTGATCGCTCAAAAGGCCAAGGGTTTAGAACAGGAAAGAAAATTAAACCCAGCGCCTTGGTCCTGTGAACTTCAGATCTATGGAGCAGCTACAGGGTCATTCTCTTTGTTAAAGGGAATAATTTAATCCAACTATAGGATATTTCACTCTATCTTACTGACACTGGTAGAAACTTAATTCCAATTTACACAGGCTATAAAAACAATCTAATGTTATGTGGAAAAAATTACCTGAACTACGCTCTCTGGGATATGTGAATGCTATCACATAAACTGTGTGGTCATTTACAAACGTCCTTCGCAAGTAATACACATTACGATCAAAGAGTTTTGTACATTTTTTAAGCTGACAAAACTTGAGAGAAACTTTCATGTCAAAATATATTTCATATAAACTTACAAGAACTATAAAGCAAATTAACAATCTGCAAACTCTATTCCATTCGGTTTTTGTTTTTAAGGCGTGTAACTTTTTTTTTTTTTTTTATAACTTGGTTTTCTTTTAAGAAACAGTCCTAAATACAAAAGCACATTTTCTGGGGAAAACAAAAGGATTTTCAATGATGTTGAAATTGTAGACATCTAGACCGAACTCCTCTCTACCTATCTCCAAATCCAAGAAGCATTCTAGAATATCACTAAAAGTTAAAAAATTACATGGGGTTTTTAGACCTTCTCTTTAATTAGCTAATAGATAACAAAGATATTTAAGTTTGGTTTGACTACTAACTCATTTGTATTCTTACCTCAAAGCTCGTCCCATGGTTTCATAGTTCATGTCTGGTTTGTTCTTATGCTTTCCCCAAAGCTTAGAGACAGCCTTTGAATCCACAAGCTTGAATATGCCTTTCTCTCTCTGAGTCCACTTAATATACCGAGGACAAGTATTTTTATCTTGAAGTAGATCTAAAAGAAACTCCCATAAATAGGTTGTGTTTCCTTTAAAAACAAAGAGAAAACAATGGTAGAAATTGATTATAAATTCATTAACATAATTAAAAGCAAATATTTAATTACGCTGGGAAAAACCATCCATTTCCGACTGGTAAAACACACATATCATAAGAATTTCGTTAAGTACTTGACCGTATCATAATCATCTGTACAGTCTGTCTACTTATGTTGTCTGTTAGATGACATATAAAGTGTCTTTTAACATAAAAATCCTGAGTATACTTATCTGCTGTTTTTTTAAAACAGTATCCTATGTAGCTGAATTCCAAGTTGTGTGATAAGATATATTTACAACAAAAGAAAAAAAAAAACAAGTAGCTGCTGAGGCTGCTTATGTACAACCAAACGCCTCCCGGGATTTGGCTCCTTGGTTTGGCGGTTAGAGTTGTGGTTTTATGGGAAATCCCAGTTAACTGGCTTCCTGACGAGTTCAGAACTTCTGTTCTACCTGCTGGCTGGCTGGCTGAGTAGCCTAAGGTCTTAAACGCCTGCCATCTGCCACCCAAGGCAGGACAATCGGTCTCAACCTGCCTGGAGCAACAGAAGAAGAAATCAGGAACAGGAGGAGGAAATGGCAAGTGTGGCCAACTGCCTCCATGAACAACTGCTTCCTTCCTCATGAGAACAGAGGAACCGAATGCTGCCCAGCTACCGTTACTAAACATTTTGATCAAATAATCTGTAGAAGAATCTTGATTAGGGCGGGGGAGGGGAATGCAGAGCAGAATTTCAAATTCTCATGGAATCTAGATCTTCTGGAGCCATGGAGGCTGGAGGAACCCCTGAAACTACTGCTCTGAGATAATCTTTAAACCTTAAACCAAAAATACCCCCTACAGTCTTCTTAAAACCAAACAATAGTTTAGCTTAGCTAGCTAAGGATGTCTGCCTTGAGCACCGTCCTCTTTTAAGAACTATCTATAGGGGAATCAAACTAACAGCAGCTCGAAACATTAGACAGGAGTCTTAGAGAGTAAGTTTACGTTAATGAGAAAGGAACAACTTGAAAAAGGAGTGTGAAAATGGTTGCGCAACTCAAGTAATGTAATCAACGTTGAAGAATTATACTCACAGAAATTGTTGAGTTGGTATATGTTCTGCTGTGTATATTAACAACAAAAGACCCCTCCACCCAATAGTATCCTATTTATGTTTCACGTTGTGATCATGAAACGATTAAAAGGTCCTGGATTTTGTACTGTCACGTATCATCAGTAAAGGCAAAGGTGTAATGCCTAGCACGAAGTTAACGTGAATTAAATAGAACCTAATTTATTAACTAAAGGACCCCAGGCAGCACAGTGGTTAAATGCATAGTTGCGAACCAAAAGGTTGGCAGTTTAAACCCACCCAGTTGCTCTGCAGAGAAAGATGTGGTAATCTACTTCTGTAAAGGTTACAGTCTTGGAAACCCTAGGGAACAGTTCTACTCTGTCCTATAAGGTCGCTATGAGTCAGAATTGACTTCATGGCAACAGATTTTTAATTTATTAACTTAAACATAAATTTAAATTCTGAATATCATGAATATAAAAAATGAATGTATTTTATTACATGGTAAGCCCAAATTCCATGATTAAAATTCCTTGAAATGCATATTAATTTTATTGAAAAGGCAGGCAATATGCAATGACGTTTGCAAAAATTTTAGGCATCAGTCCTAGGATCCTTTTGTAAAAAACATACTTTTGATTCACCTATGATGAACTCTGAGGTACATGTCTTACGTAGTACAAATGACCCATAACCATTTAAAAATTCTCTTACCACTACCCACTGGACTACTGGTCAGTTTAGACTCTTTCTATTGATCACATCCAGAGGAGTGAAGATAATCTATTAAAAGGATTCATTACATGTGACCAACTCAGTTATTACAGACATTTGAGCTTCAGTCTTAAAATGAGCTCTTAAAAACAGAAAGTAATATGAGGAGTCCCTAAACTAGTCAAGCATTCATCAAATGTTAATGATATATAACACTAGCTCTGGATCATTCTACTGGCAAAATCCGAAAGTGAAGAAACATTAAAATATTTCTGTAGGATAAAATACTCCCACTCCTCACTTACTGACACAGTTATTAGGTTCCCAAGACCAGGTTGTTCTATGAAAATGGAGAATGAGCACATCATATCACAAAATGGAGAATGGCTACATCATTACATAACTGCCAAACCGCTGAGAATCATGGCCCAGCCAAAATGACACATAACCTTAACCATCACAGCCAGTGTTACTCTCACCTCGGTGTCTGTTGCTGCCAGACTGTTAATATACAAAATAGCTGGACAGTAGATTTTTTACTATTGCCATATGTGAAATGTCAGATAACGAGATAGTCAACGAGTGCACAGTAGGTGAACAAGTGTAGTAGAGGATAGAAACACATTAAAAATCTGGTCTTTGCCCTCAAGGAATTTACAATTTAGTTGGAAAGAAAACAAGAAATAAGTAGATGACAAGTTAAACAATATAAAAGATATGTAACAGTTTGAAATAATATATTGCAAGGCAATGCATAATTATTTTCCAAACGAATGCTAGAAAGTAGTATCTCAGATCTGAAGAGTTAAAGTAAAATGGATTGGTTAAAAAGCATCACAAAAGTCTTGAAAAATGGCTAAGATTTGCACAGAAGGGATGGGAGGAATTTGGGTAGATAAAATAAGGAACTGAATCCCAAAAGGAAGAAAACATCACTTTTTTTTTCCATTTGAAATGAGGAAAGAGTAATGGGCAGTGGGCATCAGAAAACCAGGCTTTCAGGCTGCTGGGATTTTTGTACTTCCTCCGTAGCCTCCAGGAGCAGAGACTCTTAAATTGATGAAAAACAGAAAAGAATCCTGAGGAGATAAGAATATATTTGCCTTACGTAGCATGGCGTCTGTTCTATTACCAGTTGCCAATAAATGGCATATAACAATAAACAATGTATGTGCCACCACTGAGTCACCAGGTCATCTCTGAGCTCCCGCTATCTATCCCTCTATCCCTCTTGTATCCTCAAATGCAGATTCAAGTTACACGCTATGTGAGCACCTCCAGGTGGGAAGCTCTCAAACCAAGCCCCCAATGTGAGCACTGACACTCCTCCTCTGGCACTTCCTTTAAATTCTGGATTTCCTTTAAAAATCAAAAAAACTCACAAATAACCCACAGTTGAGCCCAATGTGCATCTCTTGACCTAAAAGACCATCAGTATCTTCAACTTCACAGTGTTACGTTCGTATCTCTGAAGCACTATTTAGAAGATCACCAGCACTACCTACAACTCTTACACAACCTTCAACTCCCTCAAGATGTGTAGCTGGGGGCCTTTTTATTTTGTTCACAACCAGGATATTATTAGGAGTCCCTGGGCGGCCAATGATTAAGCATTTGACTACCAGTTGAAAGGCTGTCAGTTCGAACCCACCCAGAGGACGCTCGGAAGACAGGCTTGGCGATCTGCATCTGAGAGGTCACAGCCTTGAAAACCCTACGGAGCAGTTCTACTCTGCACCGTGGCATCACCCTGAGTCAGAATGGACTCCACAGCAACCAGTATCGATGGTAACGAGCGGACACAGGGAGGGTGAGCAGAGAACCTCGTCTAGAGGACACTTCTGTGTGCCTTAAGACAATGCCTTGCACATAGCAGGGATATGAATGCTTCTCTTTGTTCAGTTAGATTCATTAACATTCCTCAATTAATTAGACTCATCAGCATTCCTCAGACTATCTTTAACAAACTCCGTATTTAAAGATAAATATGGAGTATTATTTTAAAAAATTAGTCTTTAAATACTAGTTCCCATTCCCAAATTAAAATTAACAATTCTATTTCTGCTTTTTAAGGAAAACTGGATTCAGAAAGGGAAGCCTTCATCAGGCACAGTAGTTCGTTAAGCCTATGACAGACGTTGTCGTGATTTTACAGAAGTAGAAAGGAAACAAGCTGATTCTGAATCCAGTTTTGACTGTATTAAGTTTACTCTTCCCGTTACAACAAGCTGCCTCCAGTTTAATAACAAAAGGTGATTTTAACTGGTAAAAACAGGTCATCGCATTTCCCCGGTGTTAGGCGTAAGTACAAGAGATACCACTAGTGATGGAAATTCTTAAACAAAACCAAAAACGGTAATGGTTTTGCTTCCTAATATTTATCACTACTATGTAACTTCTGAAGTTTTCAATATAAATTAAAACATAAAATCTAAGACCTAAAAAATATGAAATGACCAAAAGGAAATAAGCATCCTAAACGTGCCCCAAACTGAATCATCCGCTACCAAATAAATAAGAATCCAACGTAACCGAAGTTTCTAACTCGACACCAGAGGCGTGACTTCCACTAGCGACTTAATTTCTGCTTTTATTAATGATACAACAAACTTGTGTCTATTAATCAAAAATTTACCCAACTATTGAATACTGGTCTCAAGACACAGCAGTGGCAGATTTTTTTATTACCCGATTCTGAGAAAGAACACAGCTAAAACCACTACTGAAATGTTACTTGGCACCAGCTCACTCAACAAACAAGAGGGGAGGCTTGCTGTGGTTTTTGTTTTCAATTAGAACATACAAATTCTAAAGCAAAAGTATGGTGAGTTTTGTTCTGACTTTTGACTGAACTTGTTGACTGGGGAATTCAGCTTTCCATGAATCCTCGCACTGCTTCTGTCAATGAAGAAATGAAGTCTCAGAAACAAGTCTCAGCTGCAAACCTCCTTTAATTCTAAGTGACTGTGGGGATGAACGCTATACACACAGCCCCGCAAACTGGCTCTTCAGAAGGGTGTGTGTCAGACTTCCCTTGGGACCTTTTCCAAAGACGAATGCCCGTCCCCGTTTCTATGACCATGGAATCTCTGTGGGGTAGGGACTGGGCATGGAGATTTTGAAAACGCTGCCCCATGTGATGCTGAGACCTACCCTGGTTAAGCACCACTACCAGAGAAAGCACTACCATATGTGCATGTACCAGAAATAATTTTCTTACAAATGCTAAAATGTCACCTGACTGAAAAAGAAATCTCAGCTACAAAACAGCCCTCCCCAAATTACCTTTTCCTTCTCTGGGTTTCTTCTTTATACCTAACTCAGGAGACCCATTGGAAATTGGTGATTGCTGGGTCTTTGGTTTACGGCCAACTGAAAAAAATAAGATATTGAAACCATACGTTGAAAACAGGAAAACAAGTAGAAGCATGATTAGCAAACTCTGATAACACATTACAGGCAGCCCCCGGTTATGAATGAGATCAGTTCCCCAATCTGCCTTAAGGCCAGTCTGTAGGTAAGCCGGGACAGGTGTGCACAGTTCTCACTGAGCCAGGCCAGTCTGTAGGTAAGCCGGGACAGGTGTGCACAGTTCTCACTGAGCCAGGCCAGTCTGTAGGTAAGCCGGGACAGGTGTGCACAGTTCTCACTGAGCCAGGCCAGTCTGTAGGTAAGCCGGGACAGGTGTGCACAGTTCTCACTGAGCCAGGCCAGTCTGTAGGTAAGCCGGGACAGGTGTGCACAGTTCTCACTGAGCCAGGCCAGTCTGTAGGTAAGCCGGGACAGGTGTGCACAGTTCTCACTGAGCCTTACTTTAGTGCAAGAAAGGCTTGAAAACTTATCGACAAGTTAAAAGTTGCACGTGCGGCAAGCGAAGGTGACTGATGAGAATCTGTTGCCAGTAGGGGTTAATTCGGTGGGAAGTGAGGGCAAGTTTACATAACACTGAAGGGCAAGGTGAGCTGTCAGTATTCATGAAATCCGGCACTAATCTGTGGAGTAGCATACTCAGTGTAAGTGGGAATTCCTTCTAAAAGGAGCGTCAAGAACTTACGCAATTTTAGATTAAGGAAGTTAATCAGATACTACTAATCTATCATTTACATGGTCAGAGCCTCAATGTAGCAATGGAAGCTCCCAATATCAAGTTATTTTCTGTCCTACAGGGTTATTACAAACAGCTTTACCTACCTATTGCAAAAGATCTGATAATTTGCAAGGCACTTTGAACTCAAATGAGGAAAAGTAAAAACTATTATTTTAAACATGTTCTAACTCTCTGAGCCAATCAATTTACCAGAATTTAAATATACGTGTTCAAATTTCCCCATCTCAATGTGCAGGTACATAAGAAGGGTTAAAAAAAGAAAAACTTCCAGTAATTTCTTTGTATGTTTAATAAATGTGTGTGCCGTTTCCCCTTGTAAGGCTCCTTCAAACAGACTTTGAACAGAAAAGCCAGGGCTACACTCCTCTCTCTGCTGAAGAAGCCTCAGACCAGAAACCAATCGTACCTGATCCTCAGCACTACTGGATGAACACAGACGGGGAAGGGACGGACGCCTCAGGAAAGAGGATGATAATATTCACATACATTATATTTGCAGATTAAATATCTTACTACTGTTATAATTGTTGTACATCTGGGATTTCTATTATCCCTCTACTCATTGGCAAGGGTTATCAAGATTAACGAAAGAACTAACTAAAGTGTCTTAATTTATATTTCAAAATACATAGCTATTACTTTCTAGGATTTCATTCTGGTAATCCTAATCAATAAGAAGCCTGGTTTGGCAAAAATTAAAACACAAAGTTTGCTGGCCTCCTTGTTTGAAAATAGAGCTTCAGTTCTCAATTTAAATATTTGTATGTATAAATCAGCACCAAGACTAGCATCTTCACCAGCTCCTAAATTCAGCACAGAAGTCCAGCTTCCTTAATGGAAATATTAGCCCAATAGGGGATTTCCCAAATCATGTTCCTTGAGACATTAAGAAATTAATCTTCAATAGGAAAAAAGGTTCTATAGTCAAGTAACTTTAAGAACAGTGCATGCTATCCTTTCTTGGGGATTCATAATGTATATAGTAAATCAAAAGAGGTCAGAATAAAAAGAAGGCTCTGCTATTTAAACATAATCTATCTAACTTTGTATGTTCCAAATGTATTTAGCCAGAAAAGCTTTTTTAATATAAATAAGGGTGTTATAGGTAATTTTAAAATGATCATTAAGAATTCTCAAAAAGATAAAAATAGTACTAAACTGGCAAATCATTTTTCCTGGTTTATATCATACCGTATGGGCTGATCAATCTACTTATCTTCAGTTCTGATTCCCTAAATGACCTTTGCTTTTCACAGTTTTTCCATCTTCTTCTTTTTCTTTCAGTTTTTTTCTTTCAATGGTGAAGCCTACTATTTACAGGCAAAACAGAAGAACCAATTTCCGTCTTATTTTAAATGTAAAAATCTCTGAAGTATTTTGTAAGAGCTCCCAGTGGATGCAACCCCTGGAGGGAGGGCTACAGCGGGCAGTGGGTAAACAAGGCTGTAGGGGGGAGGCGGGGGGGGGGGGCGGTGGTGAACAAGCCTATTGGTATGTAAGCCTTTTCTTTAAACATTTATAGCAGGAACTGACGTTTCCTTCTGAATTCTCTCCTTCCTACCTCTCTCAAGATACAATCTACATATACTAGATGGGGAAAAGGACTCTGTCTTAATCTTCACTGTATCCCCCCCCCCCCCCCCGACAACGAGCACCCAGCTGTGCACACTGCAGCAATTCAAAACACATCTGTCTAATGAAGGAAAGAAAATACGATTATTTCTCACACACATTTCCACTTATTTTTGCCTTTGATGTTTTTCACTCTAAAATGTGAACAAAGCTAATGGGAAGAACGTGGAATCAGATGAGTACCCAGTTACTCAGGATTCCATTTCTCTGAAGCTTTACTTCTGATTCGTCAGGGACAAGGACCTGCTTACGGCCCACCTTCTGGTGGCCTCAGAGATGTGGGGGAGCCTGGGCCTTGCCCACTAAGGCCAGGGGAGCAGGAGCCAATCAAGTGCTAAGTGGAACCGCCCCTTACTTCTCCCACCGGTGAGCTGCAAAATGCTTTCATGTAACTCTCTCTCCTGGACAGGAAAAAGTTTATTCCACTTAGAAGTCTCCCGGCAATCTTGGTGTCTCAGAGCAGAAGGTACGGGAAGCAAGTAATATTGGTTTTGTTTCTTTGTTTTTAATGTCCACAAAAGAGGGAGAAGGTAAGACTATGAAAATAGAGAAAATAAAAAATAAAATGGTTTTGCAAAAGGTCCAGAAAGTAGAAGAACAGCTAAGACAAATGTACAGGGCATCTCTATCTCCCTTCTGTCAAGTCCAACACCTGTTAAAATCTCATCCTCAGGCAAGCACTTTGACTACTCAAATACTGAATTCTTGAAACAGTATAAACATGTTAGAACAAAACTAAAGCCTTGTCAATTCTTTGAAAATATCTAGTTAACATCAACCTTAAACCTATATTATAAATTATTTCTGTATCCGTTGATGGGGACAAACATCAGAAAAGAATTTCACTTGCTTTCTCAGAAATTTAGGAGACTCTACCTTTTTTCTTTTTCATTGGTTCATGGCTATCCGGGGACGTAGGAATAGGAGAGGTGTCCATGGGTTCAGACCCTTCAGTTGACACCTCCACCACAGTCTCTGTAATGACATCTGGCCTCATAGCAGCGTGGATAAATTCTGGAGTTGATACACAAGGAGGGACAAACACTTCCACTATAAAAAAAAGTTGAGAAATTAAAATTTCCACCCCCATTAATGTTTCTTATGTGGACAGTTCAAGTGGTGAGGCTTATTAAGAATTACTCAAAGCACGATAAGCACTTAATACTCAAAAAGTTAATTTGCTGAATATGATCTAAAGTACATAAGGAAATAAATGCAAACAAAATCAACCTGAAAGAAATATTATCTGCATAAGGCCAGGATCACAAGTCGTGACCCCCACACCCCACCTTTCTTCACACTTTTAGATGCTTCCAAGCTCACTGAAGAAAACTCTGGATTATTCTGACAATTGGGAAATTATTTGAAAATAAAGTCATAGTGTAATAGTGAGTTCTTTACCAATTACTTTCTTCCCACGTGCCCACCATTTTTCTTTAACTAGGTAATACAGGCACATGGTACGAAATTAAAAACATTTATAATGGGTATTCAGTAAAAAGTAAGCGCCTACAGTTCATTTTAGAATATAAAGAAAAGGAAAACCTGGACATTACAGAATATCATCTTTCAATAGTTAAAAATTTTACTTAACAGAACAAGGGTCTGTTCTGGGTCACTAAAATACATACAGATGGCTATTTGGTATTCTACTACATGGGGGCAAGAGTAATTCAGTTGTAGAATTCTTGCCTCTCACGAGGTAGATCTGTGTTCAGTCCCCGGGCAACGCACCTCATGCGCAGCCACCACTTCTCTGTCAAAGGAGGCCTGCGTGTTACTAGGAGGCTCAACAGGTTTCAGCGGGACTTCCACAAAGTAAAATGGGCTAGGAAAAACGGCCTGGTGATCTACTTCCAAAAATCAGCCAATGAAAACCCTATGGATCACAATGGTCCAATCTGCAATTGATCATGCAGACGGTCCCAGGCAGCATTTCCTTCTGCTGTGCATGGGGACGCCATGAGTCAGGGGCTGACTTGATGGCAGCTAACAACATTCCACCACATACAATAATGTTGCTCCAACCACCTTCCCATACGCTGAATAATCAGGATATGGGACTCTTTAAGAGATGCAGTTAATACATACTACCGTGGATTAATATATTGACCAATAATGTCCTAATTTTCTTCTCATATAATACATGAGATTCCAAATAAAAAATATGGTTGCTCTTAGCACTTGTTGTAAATCCCTATGAGAAGAGGGCCATAACTGTAACAAGTCAAAGTAACATTTTAAATTAGTACAAATTAAAATTAGGACAATATGACTATCAAGGGAAGTCTCAAAGAAAAAAAGGATCAAGGAAAAAAAAAACTCACAGACTGAAGGGAATATGAAGCTATCTCCTCTCTCCTTCATGGACGGTTCCCTGAGTTACTACCTATTCATCACCGAATAAACATGTGAAGGTGGTCAGGGGAGGCAGCTGCCTAGTCTGCCACGCTCCGAGGGATTACAAAGGCTACGGACGTGGTACTGGAAGTGGCAGCACACGTTTGGCTATGATGACATTTTATGTATCATTTATTATGAAAATTAAGTTATTTAAAGTACTTAAGATTTGGGAACTTTGACAAGTAAAGATCAGTTGTTGCTTTCAATTCATGATAATAGACTTTTGAGAATTCTGACAATCCCCTTGCATTAAAAACAAGAAAACCTTTGTTCTTGAAATATGAAGTGATGTTACATGTTTAATATAAAAATGAACAATTCACATACCAGGACTTCTTGAATCCCTCAAGCAGGTAGGAGATTCCATGTGAAGCAGGGCTTCAGCAGCTTCAATGGTCTTATCCGTACAGTGTGCATTACTGCTATGAACTGACGCTTCCACTGGGGAAAAAAAGTTCTACTCAATTAAAAAAGCACTTTAAGTACATTCACATTTGTTACTAAACACATTACTAAAGGAAAACACATTACTGAAAAATAAATATAAATTCACACCTATGTAAGTAACTCTAAATAAGCCACTGATATGTCTACATAATTTACAGAAATAATTTAAAAATCAAAGCAAGCCAGTATCTACACTTTGTAAAATGAATGTCGATTACAGAGCAACCAATGAGACTGATAAGAAATTACTGAGATGTTCCTACATTTTATCTAAAAGAAAACAATGAAAAATCCTTGAAATTTTAACACTGCAACAACTTTAGGCCAAAACTAACTGGGGTGGGGAGGGTGGGGAGAAGGACAGCTGTAGATGAACAATCCCACGAAATCAATGATATATTCTGATGTGCTCCAACTAAAGCCAAGGGATAGTACCTAGCAGAATCAGTCAGAAACACATCATATTTCTAATTTAATGATTCTGTTCAATTCTTACAGACTTTCCTAGGTAAACAAAAACTCTCTAGTCAGGGCTGCCTGGAGATGGATAACCACAGGCATTATTAGCTTTAGCTCCCGAGCACGTGGGAACTTTCTTCACAGTAACTTTGCTCTATTCTTTCTTCAGGACCTCACTGGACTTTGGTAGGCTTTTCCTAAGACATTTTAGAAAAAGAGTTTCCATGCTTCTGTGAACCTTTTCTAATTCTACCACCCTCTGTATCTCTTCTAGCACTTATTTTATGCTCTGCTTGATTAAGTTACTCATGAAACAGTAATGCTTCGCACCACAGCAGCTTGGTTTTCAGGTCCAAAACTGGAGTTCCAGCTTAACTTAACAGAGCTTAAGCCCCTATTTCCTTTTTTACAAAACAGGACTACGTATTACCTGTGAGAACTAAAAGTACAATGATTCCCACAAAACTTTGGGCAGTGCCTAACATATAGCTTAATAAACGGTGGTAACTGCTTATTTTAACACTCCTACATTATAAACTGTTTCAGGTCCAGGGGGCTATTTTAACTCATCTTTGTGTTTGCTGTAGTTCCTAACGTAAGATTCCCAAATAGTAGGCACACAAGTATTTCTTTTATGTATTGAATTTAAGGAAAACCCACCGACCTTTGAGGACAAACTTAAGAACTTATTATCCTAATAATAGATTGATCTCACGTCCTGACTTAAAATACTGAATAGTCTACTACAGAAATATGTAGTAGTTACCAATTTGATTGTCTCAAGATATCCCCCCCGCAAAGGAGCTAAAAGGAAACATTTACACAAATTTCATCAAACCATACTACAAACCCACAAGTTCTACATACTAAAAACATGCATCCTTTTAAATTGTTTCCAGGAAACTTTTAATTAAAAAATAAAAAGTCCACTTAGTCTCAGAACGCTCAAATGCTGGCGCCTCAGTCCTAAGCCCCAGCCGTGTGGACGGCATTTAGGAACACCCAGAGCTGGTTTTACCACCTGTCGCACATCACCCACACTCTCACCAAGGTGCCGGTTCTCTCCAGTTGCTCTTTCCATTTATGGAAATCTGCTCAAAGCTAAATGGTTCCAGAGAGGCAGCCAAACCTCTACGTGAATCTATCTTTAGGTGACCCTGCTTACTCTCATCTGCAGCTTCACTGAAGCAAAGGATGCGATCAGTCCTTCTAGCTCAACTTTAAGAAACTTAGTAAGTATAAAATATATTACCACTTGCAACTATTTTTTTCTAAGTCCCTCCCTACAATACTCACACTAAGGAATCTTTGAAAGCAACTTCTCAGGTTTTTGAAATTTATCCTAGGAACCTCATTCTCTTTAAAGTCGGCTTGTGTTGCAATTTAGCTGTTTTCTTAGGTGCTATTAATAAACCATCCTGGATAAATTAATTCCTTACATAATTGTATTAAGACACACCCTACAAACTCTACCATATTAAAACCAAGAGCTTCAAATATACAGCAACAGAATTTTATGAGATTTTCAAATGTTTTAAGATATAAACAAAATGAAATTTGCCTAAGGGTCACATATTATGCTACCCTGAATTCTTAAGTAAGGTGCATTTCCAAAACCATCGTTTTATGGTTTCTTATGTCAGTGGAAGTTATTTCTTAAAAAATGTACTTTCTTGTTCGTACCTCCAATCCCAGCCTTCCCCACCCCTCAAAATTCAACATATTATCCCAGATATACTCTACAGATTAAAACAAGTTCATATAAACTTAAGAAAATTTACTTATTCATACTTTAAATGTAAAAGGATATGAATGTAAGATTATGCATAAATCTCTGAATTACCAACTAGAAGATCTATTACTCTTGGTAAACTCAGCACATGACATAAGGATTTACCATGTGTCAGCCCTGTGCTATGAACCAGGTATACAAGCGTGAATAAATCTCTAGCCTCATGAAGCATATACTAATAGTTCAGAGAGCATTAAAAACATAGCTGGAAGTAAAAAATTTCAAAGCTAAATAAAGGTGTAAGATAATTTAAAGGCACTCTGTAAACAAATTGTTAAGAAAGCACTGATTTCTCTTATTTTTGATGCTCACTCATTTTACCTGTTATCTTTATATACTTACACAAAACAAAAACGCTAAACACATTCAAACAAAAATCTGAGAGCCAAATCTCAGATCAATTTTTAAAATAATGTAGTGTCCACGAATACTTCACGTTTTTATGTAAGCACTCTTTACATAAGTCAACGAGTAACTTTTGATAACAGAAATTTATTCGAGTCTGTGTAAATTTTTGAAAACTTTTCAATACTAATTTGCTCAGATAAATAGTTCAAATAAAATTTTAAATTCCATACAATTCTTGAGAATAAACATGAATTTATTGGTATCGTTTAGCAGTATTATGCACGCTATAACCAAAAAACCAAACCCACGGCCGTCGAGTCGATTCCAACTCATAGCGACCCTACAGGACAGAGTACAACTGCCTGATAGAGTTTCCAAGGAGCGCCTGGCAGATCCGAACTGCTGACCTCTTGGTTGGCAGCTGTCGCACTTAACCACTACACCACCAGGGTTTCCATGCATGCTATAAGCAAAGATTAAAAAATAAATTTCCTTATTTCTTGCTTAATGCTTGATTGACTGTTATCTTTCTAGCCCTGCAGAGAAAAAAAAACAAGCAACTCACTTAAAAAACAAACAATGAAACTAAAGGTAATCTGACAGATGTCATTTTCTAGTCACCACTAGCTGGTGTTGCTGGTCAATATTACTTCGAGAAATAAATGCCTCAAATAAAATTTGAAAACAATTATAATTTTATTCATAGTGCAAAAAAAAAAAATTGCTTATCCTTGCCTTTACTATAGATAAAAGTCTTCTTGTTTCATTTCTATCTTTCTAATCAAACTGTGTTTGTATGGTAGACTACTCCAGCCTCACTCAGCAGCTGTTAGCGAATACCAAACTTGGTAAGTAAGTCTGACAAGAAGCATACCTCTCCGCTTTGCAGAAGAGAATGCTGGCAATGCCTTCAGTTCATAACAATGTTCTCAGGTCAAAAATAAAACTTAGTTTGCAAGTAACAGAAAAAAAAAGAGTGGGAAACAATTAGGTGGTGGTGGTATCCCCCAACAAGCAAGACCATGAACTACCACTACAAGGCCACCACTCAACTCCTGCACCTGACTGACCACAGCTCTCTGCTAATGCCCCAAGGCTCCAACAGTTACAGGTGAGAGAAGAACACAAATGAAAGTAAGAAGGAAGGACAAGAGGTAAAGGTCTGGGACTAGTGTAATTTTAAATCTTCCAGTAGCCACATTAAGCAAAATGGTGAAACTAATACCTTTTATTTAATCCAGTATTTCCAAAATATTGTCTTTTCCATATGTAACCAATATAAAAAAATTTTCCGTTGCTTTGGAATTTAAAAATTCAGTTTCTCAGCCACATTTCAGGTACTCAGTAGCCACATGTGGTTAGTGGCTACCATGGGGACCTGAACAAAGCTGTAAATCAGCTACCCTCAAACTTTTTTTGGTCAAAGGACCCTTTTACACTCAAATTATTTAGGAATACAGAGTTTTGTTTTGTTTTTTAATAGATCCTTCTTATAATTATATTTGAAATTACAACAGAAAATTTGAAATATTTATTAATTCATTTTAAAATCAATAAGCCCACTACTTATAAACAGTACTTTTATGAAAAGTTACTTTTCTAAAAGAAAAATAAAGGAGTAGCTTTGTTACAACGTTTGCAAAACTCTAACGTTTAATCTAATGGAAGACAGTGCATTCTCATTTTGCATTTTCATGCAATCTATTGTAATATCACGCCATGTAGCCTCTAGAAAATTCCTCCGTACACTTATGACAGTGAAAAGACCAGTAATAATGTCTTAGTATTATTTTGAAAACAGTTCTGACTTCATGAAATGAGTAGCCATCAACACTGATTCCAACTCAAGGCGACACCCCACGTGTCACAGCGTCAGCGTGTGTCACAGCAGAGCTGCACCCACAGGGTTTTTAACGACTGCTTTTCTGGAAGTAGGTCACCAGGCCTTTCTTCCATGTCACCTCTGGGTGGACTTGAAACTCCAACCTTTCAGTTAGCAGCTGAGTTCACCAATCGTTTGCACCACCCAGGGGTTCCTCTGACTGCCTAGACCCCTCTGAGTCCCCAGGCCATGTTTTAAGAACCACAGCTGTAATTTGTTATGAAATGTAACTAATAACAACCAAATTCTACGCTCACCTATATATAAACTTGAGCTTTTAAACATAAACATCTGTGTAGATGAAAATCTGTGATTCCATTTCCACAGTAAAACAGTATTTTGTCCACTTACCTACACAAAAGATTTTTTTAAAGTTTTTATAAGTATTTCTTTGCATCGTTTTGAAGATTTAAGATATAGATACATAAGAAGTTTAAACAGTTATCAAGAACACTCTCCTGACAGCCTTTTCCCACCAATCAATGTTTCTAAAAGATACCGTTTCACGTTGAATTATCCTCATTGACTCTGCTCACACTGACATTCTTTAACTCAGTTTTTACATAAAATGTAACACCAATGCTGCCATTAATTCTGAAGGGTAATTTCTTATAACACATTTTTAAAATAATTTTTAAAGCGAAATTAATGCCATTCCTCCAGTTTTATTTCAACACATGCTTCATCTTTTCACATACTGCTAAATTTAATTTTTTCAAGTTGATGACCTTTACAAGACTGACACTACCTCTTTCAACTTACAGTGAATGAGAAAATGTGATTTTCAGGTTCAAATTTCATGATGAACTTTGATAGACTAAACACATTTGTGTTGTCAGTAAAAACATTTAGGCTAAATTTCCCCTTTCCATTGAATAGCAGCCTTAAAGTAGAGCAAAACTTCTGGGGATGCTATTTCTCCAATTAAAAAAAAAAGAAAAAGAAAGTCAAGGTGAGTATACTTGAAAATAACGCAGAATATTTTAAATTGAAAATTTTCCAGAAAACCCAGACCATATATGTACACAACATTTTCACATAACCAGTAGGAAAGTTAACAGTGCTAGACATTCATTTTTGCCCCCCCAAAAACCCCAAAAAACAAAAGCCTGGCTAAACCCACTGACATCAAGTCGATTCTGACCCGCAGTGTAGTAGAGCTGTCATCTTTTCAGAAGCAGACTGCCACATCTTTCTCCTGCAGAGCAGCTGGTCAGTTATAACCTCCAACCTTTCCGTTAGCAGCAGAGCGCTTTAACCGCTGTGCCACCAGGACTCTGTATAATAGGCTACATACACTAGAAATCAGCCTAAATTATTAAAAAAAAAACCCGTACATAGACTTATTCAACATACAAACAGGACCTCAAACTCTAACATGGCACGCATTTGTATTTTCAAAGATTGGCTAAAAAAAAATTAACCTCCCAGTCATGCATCAAGCAACCTTATAAAACCACAAGAACGTGTTGCCACTGAGTGGATTCGGACTCACGCGGCAACCCTATAGGTCAGAGTACAACTGCAGCATAGGGTTTCAAAGGAGCAGCTGGCAGAGTCCAACTACCCACCTTTTGGTTAGCAGTTGACCGCTTACTCATAGAGCCACCCGGGCTCCAGCAACCTCAGAGATACAGTCAAATCAAATGATGTAAAAAAATCCAATAAAGAGAAGCCTTCACTTTCCATTAAATATTTCTGAGCCACTTACAATTTTGGAACGTTGAAAGTTATCAGAGTCATCTAGTCAACCCTGTTCTCTTATGGAAAATGAAGCACCAAAGGATATAGTCACTAACATACAGCTAGTTTAGTGACAGCTAGATGTAGCTCGTCTCCTGACTTCAGAGCCTCATACATCATGTTGCCATTAGAAGTTTTATGAAATATCTCAGATTTTACCACAAAAATATTATGTACGTCAAAATGACAGTGATTTTAATAAGCAAGCTTATACAGCAATAAATAGGCACTATTTACTTTATCCTTTACTCCAACTTCTATGGCCGCAGAACTGTTTATCTGGTAGTGAAACAGCGCCCGTACGTAGTATCTAAGCCTCTAAAATGAGGGAGGACACCTTTTGTAGCAATAGTAGTGGTAATGCCTACGTTCCTTGTACTTGTTTAGAAATAACACTTACACTAACAATATTCAACTCAAAGCTTATCTCCTCTAGAAGTTTTCTTTAATATTAATCATCCAATACTAATCAACATATTACAGCAATCACTGTAGCTATATTAACATTCACATATTATACAGATTTTGATCTGTCTCACTTAACACTGTAAAATTTTTGTGAGAAAGAATTATGTCTAACACTTGCTTATCTTCCCCCTCCCCAAAAGCAAGATAAAAAGGTATCATTCTGTCCATTTTACAAAATAAAAATTTTACACCCAACATCACTGGAAATTAAAAAAAAATTAGCAGTAACAAAAACTATAAACGTGATTCTCCATTTGCTGGGCCACTTTTTCTCCCCAACGTTTGACTCATTAAATTAACCTTAGGTAAATTAGCAAACCTCTCTCGATTTCTCTTCTAAAATAGTGCTTGTAAAGGAGCTTCGAATTACAGGAACATGATTGAGAAAATACCTTTGAAACAACCATATGTAAAACACATTATTTACAAAACATTATTATCATCAAAGGGAACTTCATTTTTTAAGGTTTGCATATACTAAAGAAATGTAATAGGACTAGTAAACTGTATTTAACCTTTTTGTAAACCCTTTTCAAAGAGAGAGAAAACATTTGTACTTTCAAACTGAGAACTGTCTCTATCCACTCAGAGCAAAGTACTCACAGGTTACATATAGTTTCACTGGTAATTCCGAAAGCTTGTGAAACATCTTCCATTGGCAAAATTAAGCCTTCTAACCTTTTACAATTATCTTTTAAAAACTCTTACTGCAGGGGCTATTCTAAGGTTCTCTAGGCTTTCACAACCACTGAGACAGTATCTCTTTAAATGTACATGCTTAATACCCATGGAAATACCATCACCCCCAAAATTTATCAGTATCATTAATACCAATAACATAAAGTCAAAAGTTCTATCCCTTGATTCATATTATGATACCAATGGCCTAAAGATACACAAACCAAATTCTCATTGTGCTCTGCCTCTTATTCACTAAAACTTAAGTTCTTGATCTAAGCAGAAAATAACCGTCAGACAAATGGGTTTTAATGACAACTCAGTGATTTTTCCTTCGGGATCTTTGAGCCGTGTAGTATAACATTTTGCAAAAAAAAAAAAAAAAAAAAAGGTTAATCGCTTGGTGTATTATACAATACATTCGGTTGTATCACTCCAGAGTGAATTTAAAGCTCTGCTAAAATTAAAGAAACGTATCTTGTTTCTGCGATTTCCCCCTATCGAAGTGAATCACGCAGTTTCACCAAACAATTACAAGCCCCCTACCTAAAAACAATGGGTGGAAAACAGAAGGTAAAATCTTTTACACATTACGATTCGCTGGACGTTTCTCGTCCTCCTATTTCCAATAATGGCGATACAAAACGGGACCCGGGGAAAACTACATGTACGTTCATTAATAACGTAAATTGCACTTAATCACTGCCACACCAATTCAGGGCCCTCACTGCGCAGACTATTAAGTAAAGCTGCTTTTTCCATGTAACCCAAGCCCGTGCCCTTCCGCTGCAGCAGCGGCGCTGCACATCCCCCACCCCTGCGGCCACTTCCGTGTTTACACTCCTCTTCCCTCCAATTCCATGCGTACATTGTCAGCTTCACTCCCGCCCAATCTCCATTGGCCCAGCGCAAACCCCTAGTCCCGCCCCCAGAAATCAACGTTCTTATTTGGACCGTCTCAGAGAGCAGATTGGAACCAGAGGCCTGTCAATCCCGTCTCTTCTGTCCTCTCCGCTGCGCTTCCGCTATGGTGGGAGGTTGGGGGGGAGGGGAAAGGGGGCAATTCCGTGCTGAGACTTCCCCAGGGCCGAGACTCCTTCCCGCCCGCCCCACTTCTTTACATTCACCCACTGTTTACAAAAACAAATGTTCTTCCCTGACGCCCCAGCGCTCCAGGTCAGGGCTACAAAAAATATTCCGTGTCCTGCCCACTACCCCCCCAGAGAAAGAAAAAAAAAAAAAAACAGGAGGGAAGGGGCATAAACCTAGTTTCTCCGTAAGCACCCCATTATATGAGGAAAGGCGGGCCCCTGAGACGAACACCATCCCGGTTACCTAACATTATTAAAATGACCCTTTCCAGAACCGTTACTCCTGAGGCTGCACAAGGTGGGGATGTGAGCGGGATCAGAGCATTTTTTTTTTTTTTGGTGGGTGCTGGTCTGACCTATTCCGGGGCTGCCCGTCCATGCGGAAGTCATGATCTGCGGCCGAAGTCCGAAAGGCGAACGCGGCGGGGGCGGCCAGCGTTCACGGGAGAAGCCCGCCGCCCCCGACCGCCGGCAGCAGCGGCCTCTCCGGCCAGACAGCGTGGCAGGCGCAGCCGAAAGACAACAGCCTCACTCACTTCCTGGTTCCTCAGCAACTGGGGTGAAGCGCACAACTCGTCCGCCCCCGAGTCCCAACTTACCCGTGGCTGGGTTCTGCAGCACCCACCGCCAGCGCTCTGCTCGGCGGCTGCCTCCCCGCTCGCCAAACCCACCCAGAAGCGACAGCGCCAATTTCGAGGCAGGTTACACACCAAGGTGATCACTTCCTGATTCGTCGCCTCCATTACTTCATTCACTACCCCCCTTTCCCCCGGCCGCCCCAGTGACTGAGATAGACACTGTACCCCCTTGCACTGACCGCTGAAAAGGAGTCACCCCGCTTTCTGTGCACCCCTTCTCCTGCTGCACCGATGCACAGGACCAAAGTTCCCCGATCCTTACCGGCCCGGATGAGCAAATCCAGCTGGTTCGTGGGTCCCTCATGCAGAGACGTCGCCATGTTTATCCCGGGGCTGGAGCTGCTGCTTCACATTGACTTCCACCGTGAGCAGCGGCGGCGGGGAGGAGGCGGAACCGCGGCCGGAGACACACGCCGCGCGCCGACCGACACACTCACGCACTCGCAGACACTCGGACGCCCGGATCCCTGCGCGTCCTCCGACAGGAAGCCGAGGCCGCCGCGCCTCCCGCCGCGGGGCCGAGAAACCCCACCACCTAACGGCAGCAGCGGGGGCGGCGGCAACAGCAGCAGAGGCGGCGGCGGCGGCGGCGGCGGCCGGGACTGGCAACGCGATCCTTCCGCCCCGCGCTCAGACAGGAAGTCCGGGCGGCCGCTCTGGAGAGCGCACACGACCGGCGGCGGGCAGACACCTGAGGCGGGGAGGTCGCTCCGGGAGCCGCAGCTGGGACTCTGCCCCTCCGCAGGAAGACGCGCGTTTACGCTCTGGGGAGGGAAGGTCTGCGATTGTGCCCCTCTGGAAAAGAGCCACTAATCAAATTTTCTTCCAGGAAGAGATGTAATAGCTAATCCCACAGCTGTAAATAAAGGTGGCTATTTAACCTGTTCTGGCCTTTTCAAAGCTTATGCTACGTGTAAAACGTTTATTTTAAAGAGCAGCATTTTAAAACAGGAACAACAAAAACTCATACCTAGAAAACATTTAAAAGCTTTACTTGGAAGGTAAGGAGCTTCCAACTACTTTGAGACCGACTTTCTTTTCCCTTTACAGAAGCCTCAGGAGAGTACACTGAACAAGTATTTAGTAAACAAGAGAACACGCCAACCTCTGGAAAATTAGCTTGTTGTCAGGGTGCCCTCCCAATCGGTTCTGACTCATAGCGACCCTACAGAGCGAAAACACTGCCCGGTCCTGTGCCGTCCTGATAATCATCGCTATGTTTGAGCCCATTAGATTAAACCAAAACCAAACCAAACCCAGTGCCGTTAAGTCGATTCCGACTCACAGCGACCCATTAGATTAGACTTCCCCAATTAGCTAGTCGTGAAATCCACGTACCCTTCCATTTCTATTTGGTTCATCTGAAAACCAGGGAACGTATTAATTTTATATCATCATCTACTTAAAGAAAAACCTTTTTGACAGAAACTAATCTTACTACAAGTACATATTAAAATATAATACCCAAAAAATGGCAGTAAGTTGCCATTTAGTGACTATTTATAGAAACTAATCTTACTACAAGTACATATTAAAATATAATACCCCCCAAAAAAAGAGGGCAATAAGTTGCCATTTAGTGACTATTTATAGAAATACATACAGGAAATCAGCGATGATGAAGATGAGGCTTCACTGAAACAAGAAAACTGTATCCTGGTTTCAGAATTCCGTGATATTAAAAAAAAGTATGAAACAAAATGTTGCCCTCAAGTTGCTTCTACACAAAATTTATGTGAAACAGTGCCTCCTACAGAATAAGTGCTGGGTATTTGCTGAATAAACACAAAAAAGAGATTTGGCAATTATAAATTTAAAATAACTGACAATTTTATGATCTGAATTAACTGAACCTTGCTAATAGTCTAGAGAAAGAAAATGTTCCCCAGTGGTAATATTAATACAATATCCTTTTATAAAAAATTTGCTAGAAGTCAGTAGAGAGAACAGATTTACACAGCCCATGACCTTTCTTATTTCTTCTAATATTTATTTTCCCCTAGCCCTACCACCAACCCCTTTTCCCCCAAAAAAGAACCTACATGGCTTTTCCAAAGTACAATTTCCCTTTAACCAAATAAGAGTAAAATTTCCTGAAGTGGGTAAACTTTCCATGAATAGGAGAAAGGAACTATGTAACTGTTAGCCCTTACTTTTTATTTCTAATCGTTTTAAAATTAGGATCATCCACTGATAGGCATCATCTTACACTGAGACAGTAGCCATGTGCGGGATGCTAAGGAACCCTAAGGGGTGATTTCTGGCTTTAGGCCAGATAACAAATCTCAATTTCCACTCCTATCAGTCATTAGTTTTTCATGTATTCCGTTTAGAAGGGAAAAGAGTAACGTAAGCTAAGGTGTTTTTTTTTTTTTTTTTTTTCTGGAGGTGACAGATCAACTGGGCTTAAGAAGAATGAGTACTCTCTTCAATGTAAGAAAGAACTTTTACCTGTTTATTTGCTCCTTGAGATACATCTTAAGTAGTGAATAGTTTATGGATGTGTATTTTACTTTATTCTCTGTACATAAATATCCAAGACAGCCCTATAGTTTAAGCTCTAAGAGACCAGAAGCTGTATCTACTCCTGAAGAGAACCTGAAGTACTTACTGATGAAAATCATAGACTACAACCCTCAATATGGATTACACCTTAACATCAATCAAAAATCCTCACAACTAGACCAATAAGCAACATCATGATAAATGGAGAAAAGACTGAAGTTGTCAAGGATTTCATTTTACTTGGATTCACAATCAACATCCACGGAAGCAGCAGTCAAGAAATCAAATGACGTATTGCACTCAGCAAATCTGCCACAGAAGACCTCTTTAAAGTGTTAAAAAGCAAGTATGTCACTTTGAGGACTAAGATGCGCCTGACCCAAGCATGGTATTTTCAGTGGTCTCATATGCATATGAAAAACTGGATAACGAGTAAGGAGAACGTAAGAAGAACTGATGGCTTAGAATTTTGGTGTTGGCAAAGAATACTGAATATACCATGGACTAATGAAAAAACCTGTCGTGGAGGAAGTACAGCCAGAACGCTCCTTAGAAGGGTGGCCTCCTGTACATACTTTGGACATGTTGTCAGAAGGGATCATTCCCTGGAGAAGGACATCATGCTTGGTAAAGTAGAGAGTCGGTGAAAAAGAGGAAGAACCTCAAGGAAATGGATTGACACAGTGGCTACAACAGTGGACTCAAGCATAACAATGATTGTGAGGATGGTGCACAACAGGGAAGTGTTTTGTTCTTTTGTACACAGGGTCACTCTGAGTCATAAGGAACTCAATGGAACCTAACAACAACACCCGTAACTAGGCTTTCAAAAGCCACCAATGCTTTTTAGAAACCAATAATACTGTACTGAGAATATCAAAAACAGGTAGGATGCTACTGGAAATATAAACTGGTATAAACTTTTAGGAAAGCAATCTGGCATTATATATCACAAGTCTTAAGAAAGGTTCATATTTCAGAAATATTTCAGGAATTTCATTTCTGAGACTTAGGCCTGAGAAAATAATCAAGACATTCAATGGATTTTTCTTTTTAAAATAATGTTTGATGAATTTTTAACATGAGAAAATACAGTGTAAATGTGGCAAGATTTAAATATATTTTCCCTACTCTATGTGACTCAAACCATGTACATGTGAGAGAGAAAGAGAGTGTGTATGTATGTGTTTATTCATCCATCCATCCGCGGGTGGTACAGATGCTCGGCTGCTAACCAAAAGGTTGGAGGTTGCAGTCCACGCAGTGGCACCTCAGAAGAAAGGCCTGGCGATATACTTCCAAAAAATCAGCCATTGAAAACCCTATGGGGCACAGTTCTACTCTGATACGTATGGGGCCGCCAGGAGTCGAAGTTGATGTGGAGGCAACTGGTGATATATGTTCTTCTTGTTCAGTGCTATTGAGTTGGTTCCAACTCATATGGACCCTATGTACAACATAACACTGCCCGGTCCTGTGCCATCCTCACAATCTTTGCTACGCTTGAGCCCACTGTTGTAGCCACTGTATCAATCCACGCTCAGCATTTTGATGGTATATATATGTCACGCAGTGGTTAAGTGCTTGGCGGCTAACTGAAAGGTTGGCGGTTCAACCCCACCAGCCACTCCACGGAAGAAAAACATGGCAGTCTGCTTCCACAAAGATTACATACAGCCTTGGAAATCCTATGAGGAGGTTCTACTGTCCTACATGGTCACTATAAGCCAGAATCAACTGGACAGCAATGGGTTTGACTTTGTATGTACATACTTATCTGCATTTTCAAGTCTTCAACACTAAGCAGGTATTTATAAGCAGAATTTTAAAAAACAGAATAGGAATATTTAGGCTAATATGGTAGATATTTCAGAGCAAATTCATATTCTGCTAATAACATTATAGAAAGGTGTCCTCTATATCAAAGTTATTGCTGTGTCCCACCAGCGGGAAGAAAAAAAAAGCTAACTCTTATTTAATGCTTACCAAATAGAAGTCACTATGCTCAACGCTTTGCCTTGTATTTTCCACTTATTCCTCCCTATGTTCCTCTGAAACAGATATTACTATTATGCTCATTTTATAGATGAGGAATCTAAAATTCCTTGCCTGAGGTCAGATAGTTAATGAGGGGCAGGATGGGATTTGAAACCAAGCACTCTGACTTCAGAGCCCTTAAACACTCCCAAGTACCAAAGTAACATTGCTTGTTTATCTGTTATGATGATTTAGTACCTATGGATTTCCTTGCCATAAATTTTTATATTCTTCCCTTCAAAAGGCAGAACCTAATCCCTCCCCTTTGAGTGTATGCTAGACTTCATAAAGCTCAGTAAAGCTGAAGTGATGGTGTGGAACTTCAGAAACCCTGTAGTAATAGGCACAGTGGCATTCTGCTTACTCTGTTCCTCTTGGGTCACAGCCACTTGCTCTTGGAGAAGTCAACTGCCATATTACGAATATACTCAACAGCTCTGTGGAGAGGTTCACGTGGCAAGGAACTCTGGCATCCTGCCAAGAGCCATGTGTCTCAGCTCTCTTGGAGACAGGCCCCTCCTCTCTTGCCCTAACCAAGCCTTCAGATAACTCCAGCCTTGGCTAACAGATTGCAACCTCATCAAAGACCCTAAACCAGAACAATCCAGCTAAGCCACTCCCTAGATCTTTAACCACAAAAACTGTGACATAATGCTTGTTGTTCTAAAGTACTGCTAAATCTATCTAGCAATAGATAATTAATACAGGGAAACCAATTAAATAAACCCAAACCAGCTGCTATGGAGTTGATTCCAACTCATGGCGAACCCATGTGTACACCGTAGAACTGCTCCACAGGGTTTTTGAGGCAGTGACCTTTCCAGAGTAGAGGTATCTTCAGGTGTACCTCTTGGGTGAGTTCAAACCGCCAATCTTTCAGTTAGTAGTTGAACACTTAATCATTTGTGCAGGAGGAATGGACAATTTAAACTCCCAACCTGGCGTATCTTATTCACAGCTTGGAGGAAAAAAGGCTGAAGTTTATAAATGCCCTGTAACTTTCAGCTACAGAGTCCTGTGCAGCTCTTTTCATTAAGTCTTTATAGTCTGGGCATCAACTCTTTCATCTTCCAATCTCTGCATTTTGTAAACAATTCTTTATTAATATAAATCTTTATAATTAAAGTCTGTGAGGGTCAACAAGCTGGAATCAGGTGATTCAGGATCATTAAGGAAAGCTTAGGGGCCCTAGTGGTGCAGAGGTTAAGTGCTTGGCTGCTAACTGAAAGGTGGGCAGTTCAAACCTACCCGCCATCTCGAGGGAGAGATATGTGGCGATCTGCTTCCATAAAGATTACAGCCTTGGAAACCCTATGAGGCAGTTCTACTCGGGTCCTATAGGGTCACTGCATGAGCTGGAATCGACAGCAACAGGTTTTGTGTGTGTGTGTGTGTGTGTGGTTTAAGTAAAGCTTGGTTCATTAACATTAGATAATAGATAACAGACAAAGGAGTGCAGTCCACAGACTGGAAAAAAGAGGAATTATTTCATGTTTTCTACTAATATTTAATTCTGTGTGTGAAGTTTCTTATAATGCTGATCTGTTTTACTTAATAGGTTTATAAAACATTAAGATGAAAATGTCTGAAACTATAGTTACATAGTCATCCATTTATCCAACAAATCATTACCCAAGACCCACTCTGTGTGACTTCCTGTCCTAGAAGGCAGTTACTATCAGTGACTTCCTGTCCTAGAAGGCAGTTACTATCAGTGACTTCCTGTCCTAGAAGGCAGTTACTATCAGTGACTTCCTGTCCTAGAAGGCAGTTACTATCAGTGACTTCCTGTCCTAGAAGGCAGTTACTATCAGTGACTTCCTGTCCTAGAAGGCAGTTACTATCAGTGACTTCCTGTCCTAGAAGGCAGTTACTATCAGTGACTTCCTGTCCTAGAAGGCAGTTACTATCAGTGACTTCCTGTCCTAGAAGGCAGTTACTATCAGTGACTTCCTGTCCTAGAAGGCAGTTACTATCAGTGACTTCCTGTTCTAGAAGGCAGTTACTATCAGTGACTTCCTGTCCTAGAAGGCAGTTACTATCACTATCCAGTATTAGTGAATTAGGTGACCAGAGGAAAAATTAAACCCTCTCAATCTGCAGAGAACCAGCATCAGGGGTGAAATTCTTAAAGACAGTATGATAAGTGTCATGGCTACTTTTAGATTCTCAAAGAAGTCCAGAGCTCCCAAAAGTTATTTTATTCTGTTATCTTATTATATGCTAACAACATTTCAGGGCATGGATCATGAAAAGCCTATTAGTGCAGGTCCAGTATGCACCATTTTTGAAGACTGATGACTTGCCTTAGATTCTTGTTTTTTTGCACTCTACTTAAGTTCTTTCTGGGCCAGACTCTCCTGAGCTTGTTGATTCTTCACTTTCTGATTGATACTAGACAAAACACTGCTTCCAATTCTTAGCGCATGTCACCTAAATATTGCAGCTAGTCTTTTTTAATGGATGTTACACAAACAACTGTTTTCCAATAGCATTAAGCACTCATATGTGCATGACACTCTATAAGGTGAGTTAAAATAGTTAACGATCTCTATTTTAAATAACATTTATGACAACCGATTTCAAGGGCTTGGGCCCTTTAGCAATTATCATTAGAGAATATATAGTATCTTTAATACACTGGAAAAATTTCTTTAAATTCCTGTGAAACTTTATAAGGACTAATACATTATTATTTAGCATGTGTATGAAAAAATTACAATGGCATTTTTAACTAAAATGTATTATAACTATGTCAAATTCCATTTTGATTAATTCCAAATGGAATATTTTTAAGAGAGGGGAATATTCAAATTAACTCATTTATTACCCTCTTTTTATAGCATAGCTCCTACACTACACCCATTGAAAAGTTCTTCAGAAGCTGACACTGTGCTTTTAATTACCAAACCTAGTGACCACTTCATCTGACTCTGCGTCTCCAAACAAATGACATTACTGACCACTCCTTATTAAAGCCCCATGATAAACTGTCTGGCTTTGTGTTTTTCCTATTTCGTTTCGGTTGCCTTTACCCACTTCTAGGCCAGATGCTGTGGACTAGAATCTCCAACCTTTTGGTTAGTACCACCCAGGTATTCCTAAACCTACTTCTATAAAAAAAATGTGACTGTTCTCCCCAAAGTGTTATCCTTAGCTGCCTTCTCTTTTCATTCTCCACTCTCTCCTAAATGCTACTGTCCATTCACCCCCAGGGTTTTTAATATTATCTCTACACTGATTCTAAAATCAGCAGCTACAGTCTTGACTTATTTTTTTTAATGCTCTAGATACTAATTTCCAGTTGTACGGTAAACATCTCTATTTGGAGGGCCACTGGTACTTTAAGGTCTTTTATCTACAAATTCCTCCCTTTGTTTCCTCTATCAATAACATCACCATCTTTCCAGGCTAGAAATCTTGAGTCCTCTAAGTTCCTACTTTAAAGAGTCATCTCTTACGATTTTTGAGGGAGATTTAGAACATACAGGAAACTAAAGAAAATAATATAACAAATACCCGTGTTCCCATCACCAAGAATCAACAACTATTAACATTTTGCTATTTGTGCTTTAAGGGTTTTTTTTTTCCTTTTAAAAAAAGAATACAGATAAAGGTAACATCTTTATGTATACATCTATGTATCTATGTATGTTTGCATATATCCCTGAAAGATATACAGTATTATTTTACATGCTTTGCTTACATAAATGCCATTATACTCTACATACCGTTCTAAAATCTACTTTTTTCATTCAAGATTTGCAATCTATCTATGTTGGTATATGTAAATGTTAGCTTACACTTTTTTTTTTAATTAACTTTTATTGAGCTTCAAGTGAACGTTTACAAATCAAGTCAGTCTGTCACATATAAATTAATATACATCTTACTCCTTACTCCAACTTACTCTCCCCCTGACGAGTCAGCCCTTACAGTCTCTCCTTTCGTGAAAACTTTCCCAGCCTCCAACTCTCTCTATCCTCCCATCCCCGCTGTAGACAGGCGATGCCAACACAGCCTCAAGCGTCCACCTGATATAATTAGCTCACTCTTCATCAGCATCTCTCTCCCACCCACTGTCCAGTCCCTTTCATGTCTGATGAATTGTCTTCGGGGTTGGTTCCCGTCCTGTGCCAACAGAAAGTTTGGGGACCATGACCGCCGGGATTCCTCTAGTCACAGCCAGACCATTAAGTATGGTCTTTTTATGAGAATTTGGAGTCTGCATCCCACTGATCTCCTGCTCCCTCAGGGGTTCTCTATTGTGCTCCCTGTCAGGGCAGTCATCGATTGTGGCCGGGCACCAACTAGTTCTTCTACTCTCAGGATAATGTAGGTCTCTGGTTCATGTGGCCCTTTCTGTCTCTTGGGCTCTTAGTTGTCGTGTGACCTTGGTGTTCTTCATTTTCCTTTACTCCAGGTGGATTGAGACCAATTGATGCATCTTAGATGGCCGCTTGTTAGCATTTAAGACCCCAGACGCCACATTTCAAAGTGGGATGCAGAATTATTTCATCATAGAATTATTTTCCCAATTGACTTAGAAGTCCCCTTAAACCATGGTTCCCATACCCCTGCCCTTGCTCCGCTGACCTTTGAAGTATTCCGTTTATCCCGGAAACTTCTTTGCTTTTGGTCCAGTCCAGTCCAGTTGAGCTGACCTTCCATGTATTGAGTGTTGTCTTTCCCTTCACCTAAAGCAGTTCTTATCTGCTAATCAATCAGTAAAACACCCTCTCCCTCCCTCCCTCCCTCGTAACCACAAAAGTATGTGTTCTTCTCAGTTTATACTATTTCTCAAGATCTTATAATAGTGGTCTTATACAATATTTGTCCTTTTGCCTCTGACTCATTTCGCTCAGCATAATGCCTTCCAGGTTCCTCCATGTTATGAAATGTTTCACAGATTCGTCACTGTTCTTTATCGATGCATAGTATTCCATTGTGTGAATATAGCACAATTTATTTACCCATTCTTCCGTTGATGGACACCTTGGTTGCTTCCAGCTTTTTGCTATTGTAAACAGAGCTGCAATAAACATGGGTGTGCATATATCTGTTTGTGTGAAGGCTCTTGTTTCTCTAGGGTATATTCCGAGGAGTGGGATTTCTGGGTTGTATGGTAGTTCTATTTCTAACTGTTTAAGATAACGCCAGATAGATTTCCAAAATGGTTGTACCATTTTACATTCCCACCAGCAGTGTATAAGAGTTCCAATCTCTCCGCAGCCTCTCCAACATTTATTATTTTGTGTTTTTTGGATTAATGCCAGCCTTGCTGGAGTGAGATGGAATCTCATCATAGTTTTAATCTGCATTTCTCTAATGGCTAATGATCGTGAGCATTTTCTCATGTATCTGTTAGCTGCCTGAATATCTTCTTTAGTGAAGTGTGTGTTCATATCCTTTGCCCACTTCTTGATTGGGTTCTTTTTTTTTTTTTTTAATTAACTTTTATTAAGCTTCAAGTGAACATCTACAAATCCAATCAGTCTGTCACATATAAGTTTACATACATCTTACTCCGTACTCCCACTTGCTCTCCCCCTATTGAGTCAGCCCTTTCGGTCTCTCCTTTCGTGACAATTTTGCCAGCTTCCCTCTCTCTCTATCTTCCCATCCCCCCTGCAGGCAAGAGATGCCAACACAATCTCAAGTGTCCACCTGATATAATTAGCTCACTCTTCCTCAGCATCTCTCTCCCACCCACTGACCAGTCCCTTTCATGTCTGATGAGTTGTCTTCGGGGATAGTTCCTGTCCTGTGCCAACAGAAGGTCTGGGGACCATGGCCGCCGAGATTCCTCCAGTCTCAGTCAGATCATTAAGTATGGTCTTTTTATGAGAATTTGGGGTCTGCATCCCACAGATCTCCTGCTCCCTCAGGAGCTCTCTGTTGTGCTCCCTGTCAGGGCAGTCATCGATTGTGGCCGGGCACCAACTAGTTCTTCTGGTCGCAGGATGATGTAGGTCTCTGGTTCATGTGGCCCTTTCTGTCTCTTGGGCTCTTAGTTGTCGTGTGACCTTGCTGTTCTTCATTTTCCTTTGCTCCAGGTGGATTGAGACCAATTGATGCATCTCAGATGGCCGCTTGTTAGCATTTAAGACCCCAGACGCCACATTTCAAAGTGGGATGCAGAATGTTTTCATAATAGAATTATTTTGCCAATTGACTTAGAAGTCCCCTCAAACCATGTTCCCCAGACCCCCGCCCTTGCTCCGCTGACCTTTGAAGCATTCATTTTATCCCGGAAACTTCTTTGCTTTTGGTCCAGTCCAATTGAGCTGACCTTCCATGTATTGAGTGTTGTCTTTCCCTTCACCTAAAGCAGTTCTTATCTACTGATTAATCAATAAAAAACCCTCTCCCTCCCTCCCTCCCTCCCCACTTCGTAACCACAAAAGTATGTGTTCTTCTCAGTTTTTACTATTTCTCAAGATCTTATAATAGTGGTCTTATACAATATTTGTCCTTTTGCCTCTGACTAATTTCGCTCAGCATAATGCCTTCCAGGTTCCTCCATGTTATGAAATGTTTCACAGATTCGTCACTGTTCTTTATCGATGCGTAGTATTCCATTGTGTGAATATACCACAATTTATTTACCCATTCATCCGTTGATGGACACCTTAGTTGCTTCCAGCTTTTTGCTATTGTAAACAGAGCTGCAATAAACATGGGTGTGCATATATCTGTTTGTGTGAAGGCTCTTGTTTCTCTAGGGTATATTCCCAGGAGTGGGATTTCTGGGTTGTATGGTAGTTCTATTTCTAACTGTTCAAGATAACGCCCGATAGATTTCCAAAGTGGTTGTACCATTTTACATTCCCACCAGCAGTGTATAAGAGTTCCAATCTCTCCGCAGCCTCTCCAACATTTATTATTTTGTGTTTTTTGGATTAATGCCAGCCTTGTTGGTGTGAGATGGAATCTCATCGTAGTTTTAATTTGCATTTCTCTAATGGCTAATGATCGAGAGCATTTTCTCATGTATCTGTTGGCTGCCTGAATATCTTCTTTAGTGAAATGTGTGTTCATATCCTTTGCCCACTTCTTGATTGGGTTGTTTGTCTTTTTGTGGTTGAGTTTTGACAGAATCATGTAGATTTTAGAGATCAGGCGCTGGTCGGAGATGTCACAGCTGAAAATTCTTTCCCAGTCTGTAGGTGGTCTTTTTACTCTTTTGATGAAGTCTTTAGATGAGCATAGGTGTTTGATTTTTAGGAGCTCCCAGTTATCGGGTTTCTCTTCGTCATTTTTGGTAATGTTTTGTATTCTGTTTATGCCTTGTATTAGGGCTCCTAATGTTGTCCCTATTTTTTCTTCCATGATCTTTATCGTTTTAGTCTTTATGTTTAGGTCTTTGATCCACTTGGAGTTAGTTTTTGTGCATGGTGTGAGATATGGGTCCTGTTTCATTCTTTTGCAAATGAATATCCACTTATGCCAGCACCATTTGTTAAAAAGGCTTTCTTTTCCCCAATTAACTGACACTGGTCCTTTGTCAAATATCAGCTGCTCATGCGTGGATGGATTTATATCTGGGTTCTCAATTCTGTTCCATTGGTCTATGTGCCTGTTGTTGTACCAGTTCCAGGCTGTTTTGACTACCATGGCTGTATAATACCTTCTGAAATCAGGTAGAGTGAGGCCTCCCACTTTCTTCTTCTTTTTCAGTAGTGCTTTGCTTATCCGGGGCTTCTTTCCCTTCCATATGAAATTGGTGATTTGTTTCTCTATCCCCTTAAAATATGACATTGGAATTTGGATTGGAAATGCGTTATATGTATAAATGGCTTTTGGTAGAATAGACATTTTTACTATGTTAAGTCTTCCTATCCGTGAGCAAGGTATGTTTTTCCACTTAAGTATGTCCTTTTGAATTTCTTGTAGTAGAGCTTTGTAGTTTTCTTTGTATAGGTCTTTTACATCCTTGGTAAGATTTATTCCTAAGTATTTTATCTTCTTGGGGGCTACCGTGAATGGTATTGATTTGGTTATTTCCTCTTCGATGTTCTTCTTGTTGATGTAGAGGAATCCAAGTGATTTTTGTATGTTTATCTTCTAAACCTGAGACTCTGCCAAACTCTTCTATTAGTTTCAATAGTTTTCTGGAGGATTCCTTAGGGTTTTCTGTGTATAAGATCATGTCATCTGCAAATAGAGATAATTTTACTTCCTCCTTGCCAATCCGGATGCCCTTTATTTCTTTGTCTAGCCTAATTGCCCTGGCTAGGACTTCTAGCACGATGTTGAATAAGAGCAGTGATAAAGGGCATCCTTGTCTGGTTCCTGTTCTCAAGGAAAATGCTTTCAGGCTCTCTCCATTTAGAGTAATGTTGGCTGTTGGCTTTGCATAGATGCCCTTTATTATGTTGAGGAATTTTCCTTCAATTCCTATTTTGGTGAGAGTTTTTATCATAAATGGGTGTTGGACTTTGTCAAATGCCTTTTCTGCATCTATTGATAAGATCATGTGGTTTTTGTCTTTTGTTTTATCTATGTGGTGGATTACATTAATGGTTTTTCCGATATTAAACCAGCCTTGCATACCTGGTATAAATCCCACTTGGTTGTGGTGAATTATTTTTTTGATATGTTGTTGAATTCTATTGGCTAGAATTTTGTTGAGGATTTTTGCATCTATGTTCATGAGGGATATAGGTCTGTAATTTTCTTTTTTTGTAATGTCTTTACCTGGTTTTGGTATCAGGGAGATGGTGGCTTCATAGAATGAGTTGGGTAGTATTCCGTCATTTTCTATGCTTTGAAATACCTTCAGTAGTAGTGGTGTTAACTCTTCTCTGAAAGTTTGGTAGAACTCTGCAGTGAAGCCGTCCAGGCCAGGGCTTTTTTTTTGTTGGGAGTTTTTTGATTACCGTTTCAATCTCTTTTTTTGTTATGCATCTATTTAGTTGTTCTACTTCTGAATGTGTTAGTTTAGGTAGGTAGTGTTTTTCCAGGAATTCATCCATTTCTTCTAGGTTTGCAAATTTGTTAGAGTACAAATTTTCATAATAATCTCATATGATTCTTTTAATTTCAGTTGGGTCTGTTGTGATGTGGCCCTTCTCGTTTCTTATTCGGGTTATTTGTTTCCTTTCCTGTATTTCTTTAGTCAGTCTAGCCAATGGTTTATCAATTTTGTTAATTTTTTCAAAGAACCAGCTTTTGGCTTTGTTAATTCTTTCAATTGTTTTTCTGTTCTCTAATTTTTTTTAATTCATTTAGTTCAGCTCTAATTTTTATTATTTCTTTTCTTCTGGTGCCTGATGGATTCTTTTGTTGCTCTGTTTCTATTTGTTCAAGTTGTAGGGACAGTTCTCTGCTTTTGGCTCTTTCTTCTTTTTGTACGTGTGCATTTATCGATAGAAATTGGCCTCTGAGCACTGCTTTTGCTGTCTCCCAGAGGTTTTGATAGGAAGTATTTTCATTCTCGTTGCATTCTATGAATTTCCTTATTCTCTCCTTGATGTCTTCTATAACCCAGTCTTTTTTCAGGAGGGTATTGTTCAGTTTCCAAGTATTTGATTTCTTCTCCCTAGTTTTTCTGTTATTGATTTCTAGTTTTATTGCCTTGTGGTCTGAGAAGATGCTTTGTAATATTTCGATGTTTTGGATTCTGCAAAGGTTTGTTTTATGACGTAGTATATGGTCTATTCTAGAGAATGTTCCATGTGCGCTAGAAAAAAAAGTATACGTTGCAGCAGTTGAGTGGAGAGTTCTATGTATAAGTCAATGAGGTCAAGTTGGTTGATTGTTGTAAGTAGGTCTTCCGTGTCTCTATTGAGCTTCTTACTGGATGTCCTGTCCTTCTCCGAAAGTCGTGTGTTGAAGTCTCCTACTATAATTGTGGAGGTGTCTATCTCACTTTTCAGTTCTGTGAAAATTTGATTTATGTATCTTGCAGCCCTGTCATTGGGTGCATAAATATTTAATATGGTTATGTCTTCCTGATCAATTGTCCCTTTTATCATTATGTAGTGTCCTTCTTTATCCTTTGTGGTGGATTTAAGTCTAAAGTCTATTTTGTCAGAAATTAATATTGCTACTCCTCTTCTTTTTTGCTTATTGTTTGCTTGATATATTTTTTTCCATCCTTTGAGTTTTAGTTTGTTTGTGTCTCTAAGTCTAAGGTGTGTCTCTCGTAGGCAGCATATAGACGGATCGTGTTGCTTTATCCAGTCCGAGACTCTCTGTCTCTTTATTGGTGCATTTAGTCCATTTACATTCAGCGTAATTATAGATAAATAAGTGTTTAATGTTGTCATTTTGATGCCTTTTTATGTGTGTTGTTGACAATTTCATTTTTCCACATACTTTTTTGTGCTGAGACTTTTTCTTAGTAAATTGTAAGATCCTCATTTTCGTAGTGTTTGACTTTATGTTTGTTGAGTCGTTACGTTTTTCTTGGCTTTTATCTTGAGTTATGGAGTTGTTATACCTCTTTGTGGTTACCTTATTATTTACCCCTATTTTTCTAAGTAAAAACCTAACTTGTATTGTTGTATATCGCCTTGTATCATTCTCCATATGGCAGTTCTATGCCACCTGTATTTAGTCCCTCTTTTTGATTATTGTGATCTTTTACATATTGACTTTAGTGATTCCCTGTTATGAGCAATTTTTTTTTTTTAATTAATCTTAATTTGTTTTTGTGATTTCCCTATTTGAGTTGATATCAGGATGTTCTGTTTTGTGACCTTGTGTTGTGCTGGTATCTGATATTATTGGTTTTCTGACCAAACAATATCCTTTAGTATTTCTTGTAGCTTTGGTTTGGTTTTTGCAAATTCTCTAAACTTGTGTTTATCTGTAAATATCTTAATTTCGCCTTCATATTTCAGAGAGAGTTTTGCTGGATATATGATCCTTGGCTGGCAGTTTTTCTCCTTCAGTGTTCTGTATATGTCGTCCCATTCCCTTCTTGCCTGCATGGTTTCTGCTGAGTAGTCTGAACTTACTCTTATTGATTCTCCCTTGAAGGAAACCTTTCTTTTCTCCCTGGCTGCTTTTAGAATTTTCTCTTTATCTTTGGTTTTGGCAAGTTTGATGATAAATATGTCTTGGTGTTTTTCTTTTTGGATCAATCTTAAATGGGGTTCGATGAGCATCTTGGATAGATATCCTTTTCGTCTTTCATGATGTCAGGGAAGTTTTGTGTCAGGAGATCTTCAGCTATTTTCTCTGTGTTTTCTGTCCTCCCTCCCTGTTCTGGGACTCCAATCACACGCAAGTTATCCTTCTTGATAGAGTCCCACGTGATTCTTCGGGTTTCTTCATTTTTTTTAATTCTTTTATCTGATTTTTTTTCAGCTATGTTGGTGTTAATTCCCTGGTCCTCCAGATTTCCCAGTCTGCATTCTAATTGCTCGAGTCTGCTCCTCTGACTTCCTATTGCGTTGTCTAATTCTGTAATTTTATTGTTAATCTTTTGGATTTCTACATGCTGTCTCTCTATGGATTCTTGCAACTTATTAATTTTTCCACTATGTTTTTGAATAATCTTTTTGAGTTCTTCAACTGTTTTATCAGTGTGTTCCTTGGCTTTTCTGCAGTTTGCCTTATTTTGTTTCTGATGTCTTGAAGCATTCTGTAAATTAGTTTTTTACATTCTGTATCTGATAATTCCAGGATTGTATCTTCATTTGGGAAAGATTTTGATTCTTTTGTTTGGGGCGTTGGAGAAGCTGTCATGGTCTGCTTCTTTATGTGGTTTGATATGGACTGCTGTCTCGGAGCCATCACTGGGAAACTAGTTTTTCCAGAAAATCCGATGATTGGGATGCTGGCTCCAGGCTCCGAAAACAGTCGCTGTTTCCCCGTATTTGTTCGTTTTCCGTCTCTAAATCTGTGTCTGTTGTTCAGGGTTCGTAGATTGTTATGTATGGGATTGATTCCCTTGTTTTTCCGAGTCTTTGTTTCAAGAGGGATCCGAGGTAGTGTCTACCCAGTCCACCATCTTGGCCCCTCCTCCCCCAGCTTACACTTTTTAAATGCTACAAAGTATTCCAGTGAATAAATTTTATTTATCAAACTATCTGCTGGTAGGCAAATAAAGTTGTTTCTATTTTTCAACAATGCTAAAAAAAAAAAAAATCTTATCTATTTTTCTTAACCGCGTCTACTAAGTCTCTCCCCAGTATATACCTATAAATTGAATTTCTAGGTCATAGAATAAGCACACTTTTAGTTTTATATGTCACTCTCCAAAGTGGCTGTACAAATTTAAAATTCCACCAGTGTGTAAGCGTTCCCATTTCCCCCATAGTTTTGTCAATACAAGGTATAATCAAACTTTAAAATTTTTCGCCATCTGTTGAGTGATATTTTTCATTGCTGGATTAATTTGCATATACTTGAGAAGTACTGAGAATAAGCATTTTAAATATATTTATTAGCCATTAAGGTTTCTCCTTCTATGAACTGCTTGTTAATATCCTTTGCCATTTTTCTATGGCACTTTTTGTCTTATTGATCTGTAAAAGTTGTTAATGTATTATAGTTCAGATACATATTCAGATCTAGTATGTAGGTAATATTTTGTGCCAGCCTGCTGCCTGACTTTTAACTTGGTTGGTCCACAATATCTTTTTTCTACAAAAATTTTAAGAGTTGATACAGTTTTCCTTTATAGCGTATGTTAAATAACCCTTGGAATAAAAAAGAAATCATAAAATCAAGAAATATTTAGAAATGAATGACAATTAAAATATATATCAAACTATGTGTAACCCAACTAACACAGTACTTAGAAGTCAAGAAATGAAAAGGTTTAAAAATATTCAATTCACTGAAGAACACCAAAGAAACAAGGAAAATATGAGCCCAAGAGATAGAAAGGGCCACATAAACCAGACACTCCGTCAGCCTGGGACCAGAACTAGATGGTACCTGGCTACCACCAGTGACTGCCCTGACAGTGAACAGAACAGAGAGTCCCTGATCGAGCAGGAGAAAAGTGGGGTGGAGAACTCAAACTCTAGTAAAAAGACCGCACTTTATGGTCTGACTGAGACTGGAGGGACCCCAGAGGACATGCCCCCTGGGCACTCTGTTAGCCCAAAACTAAAACCATTCCCGAAACCAATCCTTCAGACAAAAATTAGACTGGACTATAAGACATAAAATGATACTGGTGAGGAGTGTGCTTCTTAGCTAAGTAGACACATGAGACTAACTGGGCAGCTTGTTTGGAGGACAGATGAGAAGGCAGAGGGGGACAAGAGCTGGTTGAGTGGACGTGGGGAATACAGGGTGGAGAGGAGAAGTGCAACGTCACATTATAGGGAGAGCAACTAGGGTCACATAACAATGCGTGTATAAGTTTCTGTATGAGAAAGTGACTTGAATTATAAACTTTCACTTAAAGCACAATAAAAAAAACATTCAATTCCCTAAGGAAAAAACGGCAAACTCAAAGAAACAAGAAGTGAGGAAATATAATAAAGGGGCACAGAAAAAATGAAATAGATAACAGTAATTTAAAAAAAGTCAAAAGATAACTTTAAAGAGATTAATATGATAAATAGACCTTGCCAAGAGTCACGAAGAAAAAAAGCTGCAAATAAAGTACAGAGCAAAAGGGAGAAATAACCACAAATACAACAGATATAAAAAACAATAAATTAGTATTATGAACAATTACATGCTAATGATGGCAATGGGTTTTTTTTTTTTTAAGAGATGAAATCTAGATGAACTTATAAATTCCTAGAAATATATAAAATTCTCAATAGGTACAAGAAGAAAAAAAAAAATTGAATAGTAACAAAGAAATTGAAATGTTACCCAAAAACCTTTCCCTTCACCAAAAAATATCGACTATCTTTTTAGGCAAATTTCGCCAAATTTTAAAATTAATTCTCATATAACTTGTTCCAGAAAATAGAAAAGAAAAATAAGCAAAAACCTGGATTACTTTACGAGCCTAGTATAATCTTCATTCTAAAACCAGATAAGGATACACGAGAAAAGAAAATTATAATTCCATTTATGAATATAGATGCAAAGGTCCTTAAAGCAAAACAAACAAAATATATCCTCAAACTGCAAGGAAGTTCAAGGTCTAAGAATCTGACCCCAGTAACAGACTGCCGTTGTTGTTAGCTGCCATGGGGTCAGCCCCCAACTCATGGTGTGATGAAGAAAAACTAAAGGCTTTATCAAAGAATGCCAACAAAAGCATTTGATAGGAATCCATATGGATGGCGCCAAGACAGGGCAGCATTTTGTTCTGTTGTACACAGGGTTGCTATGAGTAGCAGTGGACTCAATGGCATGTAACACCACCACAAAAAACAGAACCAAAAGAGTAAGAAGGAACTTCCTTAACTTGGTCCATATTTTATACCACCACCTACAGCAAAAGTGTTAAACTTCACTTAAACTGAAACTTCAAATATACCTTTCAAGATTAGGAATGAAACAGGGATCCCCGATAGTATTGCTACTCTTTAACAAAATATTGGAGTTCTTGACCAACATCATAAGAAGTGAAAAAGAAGATGACAGGAAACAAAAGAAGAGGGCTAAACTGTCCCAAGAGAGGCCCTCCTAGACCATTCAGCTCCCAGCTGATCCACCACCAGGCGACCTGGAGATAAGAGGATTCACTCAATCCCAATTAGCAGAACCACACAGCTAACCCACGAACATAAGAGAAATAACTGTTGTTGTTTTAAGCCATTAAATTATGGGATGGTTTTTTATGCCGCAATAGCTAATCTAAGTAGGGAGTCATGGGTATCTATGCCTGGGCAAGTTGAAAAGTAAAATGTGGTAGATCTATAGTATGCAGTGTTGTGCAGCAGTTAGGAGAAACAGATTAAATATATACAAAGCAACATGCATGGATGTTAAGAATAGGGCTTACTGAAAAAACTAAGAACAGTAAAATACATAATCCCATTTATATAAACTTTACATACAACACAATATACATTTTGCTAAAATACTCAATAAACACGCATACGTTAATCAAATTAAATTTAATGCTTATGAGGAAGGGAGGAAGATGAGATGGTGATAAAGAGGAATAAATCAATTCAAAAATAAATAAAACAAGAAAGGGCATAAAATAGAGATATAATTTTACTTTTGTTCCACATACAAGGCCAATTATCCTAATGTATTTTTTTGAATAGTACATCCTTCCCACTGATTTATAAATCCATGTTTATTATGTATCAAATAAAATTTTTTACATATATTTGTTTCTGGGCTCTCTATTCTATACTACTAAACCACATGGCTGTAGGTCAATAACGCACTTTTAAAATTTCTATAGCTTTAGAGGAATTCTTTATTATCTAGTAGGGCAAGTACCACATACTTTATTCTTCCGCAGAATTGTTTAGACTATATTAATGGCTCTTTATAGTGCCATGCACACTAAGAAAGTTTGTCAGATTCTACCAAAACAAGTCTGTTGGGATTCTGACTGGAATTGTACTCAATTTACGGATAATTAGGGAATAGTTTTGACATATTGAGTTTTCGAACGCATTAGTGGGTTAAAGATTAAAGGAACCAAATAGTTTTGGCCTGCTTCGGTTTTCCATTTCCTCTGGAGTAAGCTATGTTTTCTTTTATTTTTGTCCATTGATAAAGTTAAATAATTATCTTCATAAAGGTATTGTACATTACTGTTAGATTTATTCGTAGACACTTAAGTTTTTGTTGCTAGTTTGAATGGGATCTTTTTTGGTTCGTTTTCTTAATGACTACTGTCTTATATACACTATTCCGATTAATCTTCCTGGCAGTTTTAATAATTACTAATATTAGTTAAGGGTATTAATAATTAAAATTATCTGTACAGTCTCTTAGATTTTGTTAATTAAGCTGTCCGCAAACAACAATTTTGTTTCTTCTCTTCTACTCTCCATAGCTATTTTTTTGTCTTATTGCATTAACTATAATCCCCGGTAATGCTCATTAATAAGGATGTTTTTATTCCTGAAGTTTCCCCATCAACTATGATATTTGCTATAGATTTTTTAATATATACCCCTTATTATAGGTTGAATTATGTCCCCCCAAAATATGTGTTATAATCCAAACCCCTACACATGTGGATGTAATCCCATCTGGGAATAAGGATTTCTTTGCTATGTTAATGAGGCTGGATCAGTATAGGGTATGTCTTAAACTTTTAAGTATAAAAGGAGTAGATGAGGCACAGAAGTAAGCAAGCATGAATAGGGAAAAGCAAGATTTCATGTGAGATCTCCAAGGAATGCCAAGAGGAATTCTAGGAAAGCTGAGACAAAGGTTTTCCCCCAGAGGGAACAAAGAGAGCCTTACCCTTGAGCTGGGGCCATGAATTCTGACTTTTACCCTCTTAAGCTGGGAGAAAATAAATTTCTGTTCATTAAAGCCACCCACTTATATTTCTGTTACAGCAGTACCAAGAAACTAAGGACACCCCTTATCAGGTTCCAGTACAGATTAAGTCTTTATTCCCAGTAGGTGTGGAATTTCAGCAAATGCTTTTTTTGATGATTATGTTTCTCTTTTTATCTATTAATGTGATTAATTATATTAATAAATTTTCTAATACTTAGCCATCCTTGCCTTCCTAGAATGCATTTAATCATTATGTATTTTTTAAACAAAGTGAGGCTTGCTATTCTTTATTTAGAATATTTATAGCTTATGATCATAGAAGAGATGAGTTTGGCAAGAAATTTTCTATCCTTATACTGTATCAGTTTGGGAGTTAAGATTATACTAGCTTCATAAAATGTGTTGGAAAGCTTTCTCTCTTGCATTGTTTCCTATGACAGTTTGTGTATGACAGGGATTATGTATTCCTTGAAATTTTAGCAACAGACCTGCGTCTGACGGATTTTATTTGACTATGTACTTGAGGGGGCTGAATGTTTAGAATGGTTATTGATTTGTTTAGGTTTTCTATTTATCCTTGAGTCAAATGTAATCTGTATATTTTCAAAACTGTCCATTTCATATGTTTTCAAATTTCTTGGCTATAGGTTGTTCAAGTATTGTTATGACTTTTCAACTCTATTCTGTTGGTCATATTTTTGCTCTTCACAGTGCTCATTTTTCTTTATTTGTCCTTACAGAGCATCATCCATTTTATTAACTTTTGAGTTTTATTAACAATCTATTATTCGGTTTTGTTTTCTATTTCATTAATAGTGGCTTTTATCTTTATTACTGCCTTTCTTATACTTTATTTGGATTTATCCTGTTGGTTCTTAATTAACTTCTTGAGTTGAACATATGTTCATTTGTATTTGATCTTTTTTATTTTCCATTAAATACCTTCTAAGCTGTTAAATTTCCCAGTGAGTTCTACTTAAGCCACATCTCAGATTTGGTTATGCAGTGCTTTCAATGTTATTTACCTGAAAATATTTTAGAATTTTAATTTCCTTTTTGACCCATTAATTAACTAAAGTGAGTTTTTAGTTTCCTGTATTATGAAGTATTTTGATTGTCTTTTCATGGTCGGTTTCTAATTTTACTGCATCATGATCAAATAATATATTTGGTATGATACTGATCTTCTAGACATTTAAATTCTTTTATGGTCAGGTACATGATTTAATTATACATATACAAACATATACAAATGAAAAAAATGTACAAGACTGTATTTTATTGGGTTAGGTACAATGTCCTATATATCTGAAGTTTATAACTTCACTAATTCTATGGTTCAATTCCTTGATGCTATTTTAAATTTTGTGCCTGCTTGATTTTTCAATTTTGACATAAGTGTGTTAAAGCCCCACTATTGTTGCAGACATATCCATTTCTTCTCACAATTATGACTGTATTTCCTTTAAATGTTATTTCAAGGGTATGTTATTAGATGCATGTAAGTTTAAGACGTTTATACTTTCTGAATGGATTGTTCCTTTTAGTAGTTTGAAAGGTCTCTCTTTGTCCAACTAGAGATTATCAACCTAAATTCTATTTTGTTACACTAGTTAGTACTTTCCTGATGAATGTATTTCTCCATCCTTTCTATTTAATTTTGTCTTAGATACGTATCTGTTATAAAAAAAAAAAAAGCAACCTATTGTGATCTTAACATAATTTCTGATATGTTTTAAACTAACTTCTACTGTTTTAATTTATGATTTCTATTTCGAAACTCCGCCTCCCCTCCCCCTTCCCGCACCATTGCCGTTTGTTAAATTGGTCAACTTTAGTCCCCAATCTACATCCAACTTAATATTTTGGAAGCTATACTTTCTATCATTTCAGTATGCTCTAAATGTTTAAAAAAATGTCCCTTTTTCCACTTCTCCAGATCATGTTTCACCTAAAACCCACTGCTGCTGAGTTGATTCCGACTCATATTACTCTACAGGACTAGGACAGAACAGGACTACCCCAAGGGGTTTCCAAGGCTATAATCTTTTTTTTTTTTTTAATTTATTTTTTGTGCTTTAGGTGAAAGTTTACAAATCAAGTCAGTCTGTCATACAAAAAGCCATACACACCCCGCCGTGCACTCCCAGCTGCTCTCCCCTTAATGAGACAGCTCATTTCTCCGCTCCACCCTGTATTCCCCATGTCCATTCAACCAGCATCTATCCCCTTCTTCCTTCTCATCTCGCCACCAGACAGGAGGTGCCAACATAGTCTCATGTGTCTACTCGAGCCATGAAGTTCACTCCTTGCCAGCATCATTATCTACAGTCCAGGCCAATCTTTGTCTGTAGAGTTGGTTTCAGGAATGGTTCCAATCTTGGGCTAACAAAGGATCTGGGGACCATGATCATCACTGTCCCTTCGGTCTCAGTCAGACCATTAAGCCTGGTCTTTTTACAAGAATTTGAGATCTGCATCCCACTATTCTCCTGCTCCATCGGGGACTCTCTATTGTGTTCCCTGTCAGGGCAGTGATCAGTAATGTCCGGGCACCATCTAGTTCTTCTGGTCTCAGGATGATGGAGTCTCTGGTTTATGCAGCCCTTTCTGTCTCTTGGGCTCATATCTACCTTGTGTCTTTCGTGTTCTTCATTGCCCTTTGTTCTAGGTGGGTTGAGACCAATTTATGCATCTTAGATGGCCACTTGCTAGCGTATAAGACCCCAGACAGAAGGCTGTAATCTTTACAGAAACAAACTGCTACATCTTTCTCCCAGCGAGCAGTTAGTGAGTTCAAACTGCTCGCCTTTTGGTTAGCAATGTAGCACTTAACCATTGTGCCACTGGGGCTTTTTATGTTTCGCATAGGTCCTCACCAGTTTATTCAAGGGCCACCACAATCTGGCCCAAATGTACTTTCTGGTCTTATCTCTCAACCATACCCTGCTACAAAGCTTAAACTACAAAACTTGACTATTCGTCAGTCTCTAAATAAAATACAAACTTCCTGGCACTCTGGTTCATGACTGTCTCCTCATTCACTCAATTCATACTCTATTGAAAGCCTTCTTTGTGCTTGGCTCTGAGCAACACCAGTAAACACAACAGATTTGGTCTCTGACTTTACGGAGCATAGTATGGAAACATTAAACAAATAAACACAAATATAAATGTAGCAAAACTTCATGAATAAATAAATCCAGGTAAGTCATCCCCTATCCTGAAACAGCAGTAACACAAGTATACAACTACCACCAGGTGGCACCAAACCATAGACGGGAACATACACTGATCTGGAACCCCCTCCACACACATGCACCCTCCTCCATGCAGACTGACCCAGGTAATTTCATTAAGTGCACAATAATGCCACATTTTATATGATTTGAATTTCTTGGAATACATTTACCACCTTAGGTGGGAGTTTACTATATCATAAATTAAAAACCCTGATGGTGTAGTGGTTAAATGCTATGGCTGCTAACCAAGAGGTCAGCAGTTCAAATCCACCAGGTGCTCCTTGGAAACTCCTTGGAATTGACTTGAGGGCTGTGGGTTTGGTTTTTTTTTTTTTTTTTTTAAGGTAAAAAAGGGACCCTGGTGGCACAGTGGTTAAGAGCTTGGCTGCTAACCAAAAGGTCAGCAATTCAAATCCACCAGTCATTCTTTGGAAGCCCTATGGGGCAGCTCTATTCTGTCCTATAGGGTTGCTGTGAGTCAGAATTAACTCAACAGAAGTTGGTTTTTGGCTTAAGGAAAAAAAAAAGAATGAGGTTGGGGGAAACTATGATAGAAAATAACAGGGCAGTCCCAATTAAGATTGCAGAGTATCAGCTAAGGCCTCTCTCACTCTGAGAAAGTGACATTCAAACTGAAATCTAAAGGCTAACCAGAAATTAGAAATTGAAAAATGGCAAGTAATCTGTTCCAGAAAGAAAACTGCACAGTGAAGGCCCTGTGGAGGTACACTTTGGATTAAGGAAATGACAAAAAAGGCAATGTGACTACAACAGTGTGTGTGGGGGGCGGGGGGGAGGCTATGACAAAATTCATTGGAAGATCATGATATAATTCATTAGGAAGACTATGATATAATTCAGTCCTTAAGAGCTCGGGCTCTGGTGCCTTACTTACTGTCTGAATTTAAATCCTTGCTCCACCACTTAAACAGTTGTCTAACCTTGAGAAGCTTACTCAGTCTAGGGATGTTGAGATTATTAAATATGTTAATATATAACACCCTAGGAACTATTCCTGGCAACACAGAAAAATTAAATTTAGGTTTCCTGGGGTAGCTATTATTGTTACTGATTTTAGATGGATGAAAGGAGCCAAATTATTCAGTATCTTGAAGGCCGTGTTAAACACGCAGAATATTATCCTAAACGCAATTAACCAGCTGCTGTCCAGTCAATTCAGACTCTGCAACCCCCTATGTGTTACAGTAGTACTATGTTCCATAGGGTTTTCAATCGCTGCTTTTTCAGAAGTAGATCTCCAGGCTTTTTTTCTGAAGTGCCTCTGAGTGGACTCGAACCTCCAATCTTTCACTAGTAGCCGATGGCATTAATCGTTTGCACCATCACCCCCCAAAAAGGAGACCAAGCCCACTGCCATTGAGTGGATTCTGACTCATAGCCACCCTGTAGGATAGAGTAGAACTGCCCTCTAAGGTTTTCCAAGGCTGTAAACACTTTTTTTTTATTATTTTTATTGTATTTTAGATGAAGGTTTACAGAACAACAAGTTGGTACACATATTGTTTTATGACATTGGATAACAACCCCACGACATGTCAACACTCTCCCTTCTCGACCTTGGGTTCCCTTTTAAAAGTTTTCCTGGTCCCTCCAGCCTTCTAGTCCTTGCCCCTAGGCTGGTGTGCCCCTTTAGTCTCATTTAGTTTTATGCGCCTGTCTAATCTTTGGCTGAAGGGTGAACCTCAGGAGTGACTTCATTACTGAGCTAAAAGGATGTCTGGGGGCCACATTTTCACGATTTCTCCAGTCTCTGTCAGACCAGTAAGTCTGTTTTTTTTTTGTAAGTTAGAATTTTGTTCTACATTTTTCTCCAGCTCTGTCTGAGACCCTCTATTGTGATCTCTGTCAGAGCAGTCAGTGGTGGTAGCCTGGCACCATCTAGTTGTGCTGGACTCAGTCTGATGGAGGCCGTGGTAGATGTGGGTCTATTAGTCCTCTGGACTAATCTTTGCCATGTGTCTTTAGTTTTCTTCATTCTCCCTTGCTCCCGAAGGGGTGAAACCAGTATTGTATCTTAGATGGCTGCTCACAGGAATTTAAGACCCCAGACACTACTCACCAAAGTAGAATGTAGAACATTTTCTTTATGAACTATGTTATGCCAACTGAGCTAGATGTTTCCCAAGACCATGGTCCCCAGAGCCCTCAGCCCACCAAGGCTATAAATCTTCATGGAAGTAGACTGCCACATCTTTCTCCCACACAGCAGCTGGTAGATTCGAACTGCTGACCTTTTGGTTAGCAGCCAAATGCTTAACCCCTGTGCCACTTACGGACTCCCAAATGCAGTCAGAACCCATTGAAAGGTGCTTTGTAAAGACATACCATGATTCGATTTACAAATAAATATTTTAAATCACCTTGGCTATTATGTGAAGAACAGATTGCTGGGTAACAAGAGTGAAAACTGGAAGACCGGCTGGAAGGCCGAAGGCTACTGCAGTAAAAACAAAAAAACCAAACCCAGTGCTGTCCAGTCGATTTCAACTCATAGCAACCCTCATGTAAAAAAAAAACTATAAATTAGAGTAGGCTAGTAACATTAGCAATGAAGATGGGAAAAAACTGGGTAGATTCAAGATATATTCTGGAGGCAGAAATGGCAGGATTTGGTAATGGACAGAGAAGTAAGGAAGCTGAAGGTGTAAATGACGCCTTCTCAATCAGAAAAACCTTTGCTTCCCAACTGAATGTCGCAGTGCTTGAGAGCTATGGCTGCTAACGAAAGCATCAGCAACTCGAATCCACTAGTCGCTCCCTGGGAACCCTATAAGGCAGTTCTACCTTGTCCTATAGGGTAGCTATGAGTTGGAATCGACTCGACCTCAATGGGTTTTTGGGTTACCAGGCATAGTTGAAACATGAACTCCTCGTCAGAATGGCAAAATAGCTCTCTTACTCTCACAACACTGATTTTATTAAACCTTAGGTTATAAAGAGTTGTTTTCCTATGTATTTTCCCCACTAGAGATCAAGCTCCTTTACAGCAGGCACTGTGTCTAATTACTTGTTCTAGTCCTCATTAAAAAAAAACCACATAGTGCTATGAGTACAACAAGCAGTCTCAGGTAACCCTACAAATGATCTCAGAGCCACAGCAACTTCCCTTGCTCTTATCTTCTGTTGGAAAGCACAGGAGTTCAACCTGCTTACTCCTTTCAGCTATCTTTTGTAGTTTTGTTTAAGACTAGTTGCAGAATCAACTAGAGTCTCCCATTAGCCCCCCTATTTCTTGCCGCCTCCAAAAACAACTATATACGACTTCTTTTTGTTAAACAGTTTGCTACTACTATAAAAAAACAGAGGGTAACAAAACTAAGCATAGGGTTATATGACCATACAGTTTAGTCTCTGATCTATAGTTCCTGACTCCCTTTGTGAAACAGTAAACTGAATGGACTGGCTTCTGCCCCTTACTTTTATTCCTACGGCTAAAGTTCATCAAAAATTCTTCCTTTTTGCCTGGAGGCCTCTTCCCGGAACACAAGCTTGCACATGAAGCCTAGACAGAATAATTATTGTCTTCTTGTCTCAAGTACATGACTGGCACCTCTGCAGGCCTCCTAACTAGGCAAGTAATGTTAGCAATGGAATTAAAAACAAGTGCAATTCTGCCAACCTTGCTTTTTCCAAACCAGATGGCTGAAGCTTAATGTTGTAAACCCAAATAGATGCTAACTATAGACCAATGGGAAACCCTGGTGCATAGCAATTAAGAGGTACAGCTGCTAACCAAAAGGTCAGCCGTACAAATCTACCAGTGCTCCTTGGGAACCCTCTGGGGCAGTTCTCCTCTGTCCTATAGGGTCACTATGAGTTGGAATCGACTCCACGACCCCATAGGGTTTCCAAGGAGTGCCTGGTGGATTCAAACTACCAACTTTTTGGTTAGCAGCCGAACTCTTGACCACGACGCCACCAGGATTTCCTCTTTTTGGTATAACTTGTTGCCTTCGAGGCAATTCTGACTCATAGCAACCCTATAGGACAGAGTAGATCTGCCCCCGTAGAGTTTCCAGGAAGCAGCTGATGAATTCGAATTGCTGACCTTTTGATTAGAAGCCAAGCTCTTAACCATTGTGCTACCAGGAGTCCTCTTTTTGGTACAGTGACTGTGTATTCCTTCCATCTTTTTTTGATTCTTCCTGCCTCATTCAATATTTTTCTCATAGAATCCTTCAGTATTGCAATTCAAGGTTTCAATTTTTTCTTTAGTTTTTTCAGCTTGAGAAATGCCGAGCATATTCTTCCCTTTCGGTTTTCCAACTCTAGGTCTTTGCACATTTCATTATAATATTTTAATTCGTCTTCTTGAATCACCCTCTGAAATCTTCTATTTAGCTCTTTTACTTCATCATTTCTTTTGTTTGTTTTAGCTACTCAAAGTTCAAGACCAAGTTTTAGAGTTTCTGCTGACATCTGTTTTCATCTTTTCTTTCTTTCTTGTCTTTTTAAAGACTGTTTTCTTCATGTATAATGTTCTTGATGTCATCCCACAACTCATCTGGTCTTTGGTCACTAGTTTCCAATGAGTATAGTTTCTAAATTCAGGTGGGATATACTCAAGGTCATACTTTCGCTCTCATGGACTTGTTTATTTCTTCAGCTTCAAATTAAATTTGCATATGAGCAATTCATGCAAAAAGAAATGACCAACTTTTAAATTTTTTTTCTCCTCTTGAGCCAAATCCTTAGTTTCCTTTTCAAAAGACTTATTTTTCATTTTAAATAATTATCCTAAATCTGGCTTTATTTGCTGAGAATTAATTTGCAGAAAAAAAGTAATATGGTAAAAAAGGAGTCAGATTTTCCTAAGTGTTGTCCAACACCATTCACAGGAAGTACCTTTTTGCTAATTAGAGACATTAACCTTCTATTTTTGATGTGAGGCTTACTAGAGTGATCTTTTGCAAGCTCATCTAGTAATAAAATCTTTCTCAAGTTGTGGCTAGCAAAGAATTCGTTTTGTTCAAATATATTCTTAAATAAGTCCTGAAGCATAACTACATTCTATCACCATCCAGTCTAATAGAAAACATATGAAAAGCATTTCTAGTTAAATAAAACAAATTTAACTGCTCATTCCTTTTAAGAGAGTACATATATTTTGGCTGATTTACAAAGTGCAACGAAGTCAGGCACACGGTTATGACTAAACGCTGACTTATACTTGGAAAATATGAGTTCTATTTCAAAAACTGTTATTCTATCTTAATAACGCTAATGGGAGGAGAGAATATGGGCTATATTTTTACTTCCTTTCATGTGCTCAGTGAAAAAAAGTGCAACGACGTAAAAAAATTAAAAGTCAAAGTTAGTCCTACCTTACCTCCTAACTCCACTCCCAAGGGGTAACTAACCACTGTTATTAATAGGCTGAGTTCTTAGCACTGTTCCCTGATTTTGCCATGAATGGAAAAAAAACGTCACTAAGGTTTCTGACGGTATTGTTTTCACACACAGAAAAAGTTACAAAGGATGAGACGGAGGAATGCTTAATTCCATTTGACTTGCTCCTATGCTCCTAAACCTGGAGACCTTAATCTAGGTTAGTTACGAGGCAATTCTTTATCTCCCCTCAGCTTTCCCCAAGCCTGTACATTCCATAATATTATTTGCTTGAATGTCTGCTTTTCTCAACTTAATTTTAAGCTTCTTTGAAGCTGGGAACTATGTCTTATTCAACTATGAATACCTTACTCCCTGGGAGCTATGACAGTACTTCAAATACCATAGGTCGCTATGAGTCAGTACAGACTCAACAGCAATGAGTTTTTGTACATGATAAATGTTAAGTTTACCAGTAACTCAACTGTACTTAATAACTATTATATTTCAAAGGGGGCAATGGAGACATTATCTACTACTTTAATTGCTTAAAAATAAACAATTCATGAGTTTTATTATTTTAGCATAATTCCAAATATTATCTCTAAAGAACAATTTCAGGAGCTGTTAATTTATATAATCTGTTATATAATCTGATTTGTGACAAAGCAGTTTTACAGTATGAAAGACTTGTCTCTTTTCTCCACCAGATTCTAAGCATCATAAATGCAGAGACTGTCTATTTTGCTATCACCGTCATCCCAGGCTACCCAAATAGTGTGTGGTAGTTAGTAGGTGCTGAATGTTGACTGATGACTTAATTAGTAGTAGAAATGCTTTATATCATCTCCTGTTTTTATATGGAACAGCCATGATCTGCTTTTGTATAACTAAATGTATATATGAGTAAAGGGCTTTATAATGAAATTTTTCTTAATTAAAAAAAAAAAATTATTATACAATATTCAAAACATGCCCAAAAAACTATGAAGAATTCAACCAACAGACAAGTACCTACCACCTAACTTAATATAACATTGGCAGCAATGTTAAATCCCTTTTCTGTACCCCATCTAATATATTCCCTTTTCCTTCTTCCTTAAAATAATCCCTATCCCTACCTCAAGACATATTCCAGTTAAAAACTCGTTCCAGTCAAAATATAACACAGCATTGTACCAAAGCACTCAGCTTCTTAATCTCAAAAAGAAAGGCTGGTTGTGCAACTACCTTAATCTCTTTTGCTTAGTATGGGCAGTGAGCACACCTGAGCACCTACACCTAAAAAAATTAGAGAGATACAATTCAATGTAAAGTGAATAGGAACAGTTAACTAGAGGGCTTGTAAATTAGGGGCTCCGGAGGTCAGGCTTTATTTTAGGTAATGCTCTGTCTTATTTCACTTCTCATTTACAGTACTCAGTATTTTGGAAACAACTACATTTGTATAAAAAATACTTTGCTTAGAACTCTTAAAAGGCTTCCCGTTGCCCTTTAGAGAAGGCCTTACACATACAGGGTTTAGAAAGCCCTCAACTCTTTAACCTCATCTGAAGGAGTCCTGGTGGTGCAATGGGTTAAGTGCTCAGCTGCTAGCCAAATGGTCAGGGGTTTGAACCCACCAGTGGGGCTCTGTGGGAGAAAAGACCTGGTGACCTGCTTCCATAAAGATTACAGCCTTGGAAGCCCTATGGGGCAGTTCTACTCTGTCCTGTAGGGTCACTATGAGTTGCAATCAACTAGAAGGCACCACTGCCAACAACAAGCCTCATTTTAATCCCCTTTTCTTCTCATAATTCATATTGTAGCCATACCAAATTCCTTTCGGCAAGTCAAACAGGCCATGTTCTTCTTATTCCAGACTTTCAACTCTATAGTTCTCCCTTCTTGGCATACTTTCTGCCTGGCTAATTACTTCAAACCCTTCAAGTCTGTTTACATGTCCTTCCTAGGGGAGGGATTTCTCTGACCTCCTAGGCATTCCCCTTCCGTTTACTTGCACAGAATCTTTCATTAATCCTATCATAGCACTCATCACATTTTATTGTAATAACATGTTTAACTGTTCATCTTCTCCTCAAAGCTGAAACCCCCCAGTGAGGGCAGTGACAGGGTCTTGTTTACTACAAGACATTGCACCTCTGAGCCAGGCACACTATACAGGTCCTCCGGAAGTGTCTGCTGGATAGATGGCGTAAAAGAATGTATGAATTCACCCAGACAGACATTTTAGAGTATTTCTATTTGTATATCAAAGAAGTACCTTGAGCTATCCCTACTTAGCAATGTTTGCTTGTTTGCTACGATTTTAAATTACTATATAATCCAGATTTAGCCCTCTCCTCAGTCTGAATTAACAAAATCACAGTATTTTGACACACTGTTGCCAAAACAGCTGGAACTAAATTAGTGTTTAAAGAAAAAAGTCCTCCTGAGTACAAACAAATGAATCCTGGCGGCTTTCAAAGCCAAACAAACATCTTTTAATAATCAATTTTCTAGATATACTTCTCTTTCCTTTTATGTAAGATAGATCTGTCTTGAAAAGTATATGAATACCACTGAAAATTATTCCTTTTCATTTCTGCTTTATTAATTGACAGAGTAGTTCTTTGCTTTTGGCCACTATCTTCTTCTTTGCATAACTAGTAACCTGCAAAGTAATACTTAACTGCCAGAAAAATCACTGGTTATTTTAAAGAGCCCTTAAAGGATCCTGTGTTAAAACAACAGTTTTAGAAGCAGAAGCTTCATTTCTTTTCCTTTTTAGATCACAAAATCCAACTAAAAAGTGACACTCAATTAAGCTAAAACTCCATTATTTATTAAGAAAATATGTCATATTGAAATACTTTTTTCATCTTCTATACTCTCTATAATCTAACACCTATGGTTACTTTGTGTACATTTCAACACTGCAGTTAAATGATTTTTTAAAGACAGCCAAAAATTTAGAGATGTTACTCAACGCAAACAGGGACTTCCACAACTGCAATTCACCTCAATTTTTCATAAGCCTGATATTTTAATGTCTAATTCCCAGTATATGGGGATTTCAGAGTCATTCATAATTGCATAGTACTATATTTCATTGATTCTAAGATGTACGTTTCTGCTATATCTGAAATTTGGATGCATGTTGTAACTCATGGTCCCTTAAAATTTATAATTGGCAGCCTTTTTTTACCTTTAGTGGTATAAAAATAATATTTCTTATAATTGATGCCATCTCAGGCTAAGTGAAATATAGTTATTAAAATATTAAACTTTTTTCTAATAATGCTTTCTAACTTATCTATGGGGGAAATCACAGTACAGTTATACAAGTCAAACAATCCTAGAATCAGAACTAAATGAATTTGAGATTCACATTTTACTTTTTTAGAAAACTTGTGACTAGGCTAAACTCGAGAAAATGAGATAATTGTGCAGAAAATACTCTTAAAGCAACATTTAGGAAAAGGCCCAGACAGAAGCAGAAATAACAGAAAAGGCACAAAAGACTTGAAGATGTTCAGTCAGTGGTAGCTTCCAAGAAAGCAGAGGCATGAAATAGCCCTACAGCTTCATCTATAACAAGAAACAAGTATTAGGAGCATGGTGGGGGGATAGTTCAGCAAATTGTTTAGGAAGAAAAACACTATTTTAGTATATCTCCCTCCTTAAGGAGGAACCAATGTCACCTTTTAAACAAAAATACGGTATAGTTTAGTTGCTATCATTTTAATTACATGTAAAACTGTAAGCATTCTTAAGAAATTAAAAACCAACCTACCAGCATAGTCTTCCTTCTGGCTCAATCTGTTTCACCTTCAGGTAATCCTAGGATAGGGGCTCCTTTTCAGATCCCCAGTATTTCATGCCGATCTTCTACCCCGCTGTGGCAACAATATTTTCTAATTAAAAGAGTCCTTTTGTGCCACAGGGAGGATTTCTGATGGTACAACAAATACAAAAGTTATCCCAGCTCATCATGAAGTCAGATTAGTCCTGAGATACTTCAAGGAAGAAATCTGGCTCCTTATCTTATTTTTCAAGAGCGAAATCTGGTTTTTTTTAAACTGCACTTTTAAAAATCTAACCTTTCATTTAGTTAAAAAAAAAAAAAAGCACTGCTTTCTTGTTGAATTCTATAAAAATTCTTATCATTTATCCATCTTTTCAACTAATCTTTAAACACAATTTTTTCTGATGACTAAAAAAAGTTTTCCAAGTTCTCCTGATAATAAACTAATAAGAGCAACTTTTTATATTTTGATACCTGGTTAAGAAGACCCGCCCCCAATGATCAGAAGAAAACAGTAAGAAGCAACTGAACATTTTTGCAGCCAATGTTTATTAGTAAAGATTAATAAGCCTACTTGTATTATATAACATGATATTAATTATGCTTAAAATGTACGTTTTAGAAAAATGGAATGAAATGTAAAAAAGCAGAAGTTATTGCCGGTAAGATTTTTACTGTTTATTTTTTGCAATACCTCCTAATTTTTCCAATGAGCATGTATTGCTTTTATTATAAGGAAAAAAAATACAATTTTAAGCATAAGCGAGAATGATTAAAACCTACTGTGATTTTAAGACAAAGTTAATCTAAGTATAACAACATTATGGCTTTGATATATTTTGGATGATTATGTTTTTGGATGACTACCTTTTTACATTCTAAAAAACTCTAACATACTGAGTATATAGATAACATGTAATCAAAACAAGAAAATATATTTTAAGATTTTACGTATGTGGTTCTTTGTGATTTAAAAAAATAATTTACTGTATTTTTTGTTGTGGCAAATATAAATGGTTCTTGATTATACTGAAATACTAAGTCAGTTTGTTTCAGTCTGTATTTCCTAACCAGCTACGATGTGTTCCACTACACAGAACAAAACAAAACACAGTGTTCCCTCACTGGGAAAACAAAAGGAGCATACACACAAGAATGCTGTAAGAGGTTACATGCTCAGGTGCCTGAACCCAGATGGAATAACAAGATCAGAGACGGGAGTTTTCAATGTAGGCCCAATCACTGTGTGAAGTTTCCTGGAGTTGGGCCTTAAAGAATGGATAATACCTGAACCCATTCCAGACAGAGGGAACTGTATTTGAGCAATAGCTCAGAAGCATAAACAGCACAGTCCGTCCAAGGGGCAGAAACAAAACAGCAAGGGGAATAGAGTATTTCAGCAAATAAGAAAGCCAGGTTATGGGGCATCTACTTCTGGACGACTCTGCGAGTCACTGAACTTGACAGAGGAGTAGCCTTGAAACCTGATAAACAGCTTCAAGAGAGTAAGTGTAGATGCCAGAGCACCGTAAATTAAGGGAAAAAGTGATGAAGAAAAAGTATAGACTAAAAGTATAAAGCACTGGTTCAAAAGAGTTGGAAAAAATACAATAGAGAAAAGAACTTACATTTTCTGTTTTGATGTATGAAACACCTGTCCATATTAGAAGGCACAAGGGAATATATGCTAATGAAGTTAAGGGAACAGTTATGGAACACCTGTTGTGTCCCAAGCATTGTGCTAGGGTCTTTATATATTTATTTACGCGATCCTTACAACCCTGAATTCCTATTTTAGGACAGTAAAACTGAGACTCTCAAAGATTAAATGCTACCCAAGTAACAGGTAAAGGGGAAATTTGAAACTAAGACTAATCCAAGTCAGTATTCTTTCCTTTTCTATTAAAGAGAACCACTTAAAAGCCTAAAAAATACATATATATTAAGCTCAGGAATAGGCACCCAGGATTTTCTATCCTATTTGGCTACACTTTGGCTCTTCTTCCTGTTCCTCAAAACATAAGCATTCCCTCAGATTAATTACCGCACCCTTTGTTCTGTATCGTGTAAATATTTCACCCTTGGAAATTTCATTTATTTCCATGCTGGCTTCACATAAGCATCATTCCCAAATAGGTATTTCCCTGACCTTTTTTTTAACTAAGCTTCAGCTGTACTAGATGTCTTCCATTTGCCACCACCCCCCACCCCCACCCCTCCCCTCCACCTATTCTCCACTCTTCATCCAGCTCTCTACCAGGAGGCTAACTTCATCAGCTGGGCTACCAAGGCTTCAGACTGGGTTTGACAAAGAGCACTGTGGCAGGAGATTAGCGGGAAGGAGGAGAACGAGATTGAGGTATTTATTACCTGGCCCCCTCCCTGTGGCACTCCCCTCCAGTCAGCTGTGTCCTTTGAGCCATGGTCTCAGATTCTCCCAAGGTGACACTCTCTCCTGGCCTCTCTCCTTCTGGGTTCTAGTAACCACTCACTCCCCTTGGCCCTTGGCCCTTCGGCCAAACGGCAGAAACAGCTCTGCTCTTGCTATACCCTGTTCACATGTTTGTAACTAGCCCTTTATTAAAATATGTCTTAAATCATGCCATCTCTTTTGTGGTGAGACGTCGACCACACATCTACGCATCGTTAAATGCCTAAACATTCCCCCTTAGATGCTCTGCCTCAACTCAAAATTGACTTGCTTACTACCAAATTTATCTGTTTTCAGAAACAGTCTTGCTTCCCTCAAATAACTACATGATACTATATTCATCACTTGTTGCCGGTGTTAGTCGCTATCGAGTCAATTCTAACTCATGACAACCCTATGTGTGCAAAATGTGTGCAAGGGTTTTCAAAGCCGTGGCCTTGCAGAAGCAAATTGCCAGGCCTGTCTTCCGAGGTATCTCTGGATGAGTTCAAACCACCTACCTTTCAGCTAGTAGTCAAGCACTTAACCATCTGCACCACCCAGGGACAAAACTGAGTAATTTTACCTAACTATGCAGTTCTACTCTGACTTACAGGGTCACTATGAGTTGGAATCAACTCAACAGCAATGGGTTTGGTTTATTTTTTTTATGGCTCCCCCCTTATCCGTCACATCAAGTCCTATTGGATTTTATATAATGGTATTGCTTATATGAGCCCCTTCTGTTCCTGCTGCTACTACCTGTTTGAATATTTCTCAAGTAATGCCTCAATTCATACAGCAAGACCTAGTCTTCCTGCCTCATCTTTTCCCCTATAATTCAACCTAAATCTACTGAAATACTATCTTCATAACACCCCCTACTCAAAACCTTCCAAGTCTTCCTGTTTCCCAAATGTCTAATTACTAAATCTGGAGATTCAATTCACAAGCTAGTCACAACTCTTAATGGCATCTCCTGTCAATGTCTTGTTTACTCAGTATTTTCTAAACATGCTTTGAATTCCAACACTCCACCCACCTATTCATGATATTTCCCTCAGTCTGCAGTGCCTTTCACCTAACTCCTATCTGCTTATCCAAATCTACCATCTGTCCTCCTTCTGTATCCTTTCTCTAAATATTCCCTGATCCTGTACACTGGACTGACTTCTGAAAATTTCTTTGAATTTGTAAATAGTGCTCATTTGGCCTTTTACTATTTTGTATTTTGAATATAATATATATTTTTGTCTCCATATTCAAACTGTTAACTCCTTGAGGGAAAGAAACGTTAAAAACAAAGACTTGCAAAGTATTTACTGATATATTCTTGAAAACTCAAGTACAGGATTAAAAAGATATAGTAAAAACTGTCTATTAAGGTCAAAGATGAAGAAGCGTATCCAAGACAGCTTAATCTCAGTCAAGTTAAAGACTTCTATCAAAGCTTATCTATTACTGAATGCATGAATATAAACTTGTTAATTTTAAAAAATTAATTAACAAACTTTTCATAGTTATGTAATTTTTAAAAGTAAAAAACTGCATTTTCAAGATTTTAGTATCTTTCTTGGTAAGGAATACAAGTGACTACCTCCCCATCCCCAACTCACCCCATCAGCTTATAAACCAGGCCACCTGGACAGGTGGAGTATGAAGTCACCGGGGAAACTATGGAAACCCTGGTGCCATACTGGTTAAGAACTACGCCTGCCGACCAAAAGGTCGACAGTCTGAATTCACCAGGCTTTCCTTGAAAACCCTATAGGGCAGTTCTACACTGTCCTATAGGATCACTAGGAGTCGGAATTCACTTGACAGCAACAGGTTTGATTTTTGGTGGGGAAAGTATTTCAGGCCTGCCAGAGTCGAGACCACCCTTTATCAACGCTTCATTACTATTTCTCAAAACAAAAAAAAAAAAAATTTTTTTTTTTTTTTTAAACATTACTAACCTGGGAGGCGGAACCAAGATAGTGGAACAGACAGACACTTCCTGCGAGCCCTCTACAACAAAGACCCGAAAAAACAAGGGAAACGAGTATATTTGTGACAAGCTGGGAGCCCTGAGCATCAAAGGCAAGCTTAGACAACCAACTGAGGGGCAGGGGGAGGAAGAGACCATTCAGAAGTGGAGAGGAGTTACGACCTGAATCGTGGGGAGCCCTCAGGCAGGATTCCTGGAGCCCCGGCGGTGGGCTCCTACTAGGGTTTGGCCACAGTTTCCTCTGGGAGAAGCAGCCAGCCACACAGCCCACTCACACCTCCGGAATCGAGGAGAACGGCACTCTCAGAAAAAGCTAAGTACTTGCGTACATTTTACCATGCCCTGCCTCCACCCCCGCCCCCAAGCCGGCTTCAGTGGCTGAATCCCTGGGCCTGAGAGAGACCCTACTAAGCACCTAGAGCCATCCTCCCGGCCTAGAAGAAGGAAAAAATTTGTAACTGGGGGGAAAAGATAATTTGCTAGCTCCATTAACCGGAGGAGCTCAGGACAGGCGCAGCTCCTGTCCAGGCATACACCGTCCATGGCCTTGAGCACTCTTCCCTTCTGTATGGACCTGTGTGGGCCTATTTCAGCAGAATAGGCCCTTGTTGGCAAACTCCAACCATTTCAGCTGTGTGGTAGAGATGTGGGTGTTTCACCTCTGAGTTGCTTTGACTATTAAACAAGGTCCTCACCTACCCACATCAGGGACGTAAGGACTGGAAGCTTCACTCAGGTCAACCAGCCACCTGAGACGGGTCCAGAGATAACTGGTACCTCCCAGTCCTTACAACCAAAAACGTTGGGTGCCCATGGTCCCTCTGCAGAACCCATCCACCAGCACGCTCTAGGGAACAGAGATGCGTTTTCCTCAGAGACACTTGGGGGTCGGTTCTTAGCCGCCTGCCTTGTTCAGAGCATGACCCCCTGCTGAGATCAGATACGGGTATATAAGCCAATCACCCCTGCCCCTCTAAGACTGTAGGACAGAGCCCGTACCACACTATGATCAGTTACCTGGAAACCTGAGCTGAATTCATACAAGAAAATTTAATGGACTCCTAGACTGATATGCCTGATAACAGGTCTAGCCAGCTGGGGGCAGGACACCAGAGCTCCAAAGAAGAAAATAAGCTAGCTCACTCAAGCAACCCATACGGGTATACCAAAACAAAACAAAGCAAGAAACTACGACACATTAAGGAAGCATAAACTAATACAATAACTTACAGATGGCTCAGAGACAACAGTCAATATCAAGTCACATAAAGAAATAGACCATGTCCACCTCAACAGGCACTCAAAACAAAGAACCCAGAGATCTTCTAGGTGAAAGTGCATTCCTGGAATTACCAGATGCAGAATACAAAAGTTTAATATACAGAACCCTTCAAGACGTCAGGAAGGAAATGAGGCAATACGCAGAACAAGCCAAGGAACACAGAGATAAAGCAACTGAAGAAATTAGAAAGATTATTCAGGAACATAATGAAAACTTTAATAAGCTGGAAAAATCCATATACAGACAACAATCAGAAATTCAGAAGATTAACAATACAATTACAGATTAGACAACTCAACAGAAAGTCAGAGGAGCAGAACTGAGCAAGTAAAAGCCAGAATTTATGAACTCGAAGATAAATATTTGGCACTAATATATTTGAAGAAAAATCAGATAAAAGAATTAAAAAAAAATGAACAAACCTTAAGAATCATGTGGGACTCTATCAAGAGAAATACCCTACAAGTTACTGGAGTACCAGAACAGGGAGGGATAACAGAAAATACAGAGAAAATTGCTGAAGATTTGATAGCAGAAAACTCCCCTGATATTCTGAAAGATGAGAAGATATCTATCCAAGATGCTCATCGAACTACACATAAAGTAGATCTCTAAAGAAAGTCACCAGGACATATTATAATCAAACTTGCCAAAACCAAAGATAAAGAGAGAATTCTAAGAGCAGTGAGGGATAAATGAAAAGTCACCTACAAAGGAGAGCCAATAAGAATAAGCTCGGACTACTCGGCAGAAACTAAGCAGGAAAGAAGACAATGGGATGACATATTTAAAAAATTGAAGGAAAAAAATTCCTACCAAGAAACATATATCCAGCAAAACTGTCTCTTAAATATGAAGGTGAAATTATGACATTTCCAGATAAACATAAGTTTAGGGAATTTTTAAAAACCAACCCAAAACTACAAGAAATACTAAAGGGAGTTCTTTGGAAGAAAATCAATAATATCAGGTATCAACCCAGAACTAGGACACTGGGCAGAGCAACCACAAGTCAACCCAGACAGGGAAATCCAAAAAAACAAAGCAAGCTTATAAAAAAAAAAAGCCCCAAACAGGGTAACAGCGATGTTATTATATAAGAGAAGACAACATTAAAAAAATAAAGAGGGACTAAGAAATGTAATCTTACACCTTCCATATGGAGAGGAAGATACGGCAATACAAAGAAATAAAAGTTAGTTTTAAATTTAGAAAAATAGGGGTAAAAAATAAGGTAACCACAAAGGAGACAAACCATCCTACTCATCAAAATAAAATACGAGGGAAAAATAGAGACTCAGCAGAAACAAAATCAATAACAACAAACATGAGGAAAGGACAATATATAAAGAAAATCTACTCAGCACATAAAAGCAAGTGGGAAAAAGAAACTGTCAACACACAAAAAAGACATCAAAATGACAGCACTAAATTCATACCTATCCATGATTACCCTGAATGTAAACGGACTAAATGCACCAATAAAGAGACAGAGAGTGGCAGAATGGATTAAAAAACACGATCCGTCTATATGCTGCCTACAAGAGACACACCCTAGACTTAGAGACACAAATAAACTAAAACTCAAAGGATGGAAAAAATGTACCAAGCAAACAACAATCAAAAAACAGCAGCAGTAGCAATATTAATTTCTGACAAAATAGATTTTAAAGTTAAGTCTATCAGAAAGGATAAAGAAGAACACTATATAACGATTAAAGGGACGATACACCAAGAATATATAACCATGTTAAATATTTATGCACCCAGTGACAGGGCTGCAAGATACATAAAACAAACTCTATCAGCATTGAAAAGTGAGATAGACGGCTCTACAATAATAGTAGGAGACTTCAACACACCACTTTCAGTGAAGGACAGGACATCCAGAAAGAAGCTCAATAAAGACACTTAAGATCTAAATGCCACAATCAACCAACTTGACCTCGTAGACATATACAGAACACTCCACCCAACAGCAACCAAGTATACTTTCTTTTCTAGTGCACATGGAACATTCTCTAGAATAGACCACGTATTGAAGCAAGCCTTAGCAGAATCCAAAACACTGAAATATTACAAAGCATCTTCTCTGACCATAAGGCCATAAAAGTGGAAATCAATCACAGGAAAGGCAGGGAAAAGAAATCAAACACTTGGAAACTGAACAATACCCTCCTCAAAAAAGATTGGGTTACAGAAGACATTAAGGATGGAAGAAAGAAATTCAGAGAATCCAATGAGAATGAAAACACTTCCTATCAGAACCTTTGGGACACAGCAAAAGCGGTGCTCAGAGGCCAATTTATATCAATAAATGCACACATCCAAAAAGAAGAAGGGGCCAAAATCAAAGAATTATCCCTACAATTTGAACAAATAGAAAGAGAGCAACAAAAGAAACCCACAGGCACCAGAAGAAAACAAATAATAAAACTTAACTAAATGAAATAGAAAACAGAAAAACAATTGAAATAATTAACAAGACCCCAAGCTGGTTTTTTGGGGGGAAAAAAAAAAATCAACAAAATTGATAAACCACTGGCCAAACTGACAAAATAAAAACAAGAGAGGAAGCAAATAACCCAAATAAGAAATGAGATGGGCGATATTATAACAGACCCAACTGAAATTAAAAGAATCATACCAGATCACTATGAAAAACTATACTGAAACAATATTGAAAACCTAGAAGAAATGGATGAATTCCTAGAAACACACTACCTACCTAAACTAACACAGAGGTAGAACAACTAAATAGACCCATAACAAAAGAAGAGATTGAAAACGTAATCAAAAAACTCCCAACAACAAAAAAAAGCCCTGGTCCGGATGGCTTCACTGCAGAGTTCTACCAAAGTTTCAGGGAAGAGTTAACACCACTACTACTAAAGGTATTTCAGAGCATAGAAAAGGATGGAATACTACCAAACTCATTCTGTGAAGCCACCATGTCCCTGATACCAAAACCAGGTAAAGACACCACAAGAGAAGAAAATTATAGACCTATATCCCTCATGAGTGTAGATGCAAAAATCCTCAACAAAGTTCTAGTCAATAGAATTCAACAACATCAAAAAAATAATTCACCATGACCAAGTGGGATTCATACCAGGTATGCAGGGATGGTTCAACGTTAGAAAGACAATTAATGTAATTCACCACATAAATAAAACAAAAGACAAGAATCACATGATTTTATCAATTGATGCAGAAAAAGCATCTGACAAAGTTCAACACTTGTTCATGATAAAAACTCTCAGCAAAATAGGAATAGAACGAAAATTCCTCCACATAATAAACGGCATTTATACAAAGCCAACAGCCAACATCACCCTAAACGGAGAGAGCCTGAGAACATTCCCACTGAGATCGGGAGCCAGACAAGGATGCCCTTTATCACTACTCTTATTCAACACTGTGCTGGAAGTCCTAGCCAGAGCCATTAGGCTAGATAAAGAAATAAAGGGCATCCAGATTGGCAAGGAAGAGGTCAAAGTATCTCTATTTGCAGATGACATGATCTTATACACAGAAAACCCTAAGGAATTCTCCAGAAAACTACTGAAACTAATAGAAGAGTTCAGCAGAGCATCGGGATACAAGATAAACATACAAAAATCACTTGGACTCCTCTATGTGAACAAAAAGAATATCGAAGAGGAAAAAACCAAATCAATACCATTTACAGTAGCCCCCAAGAAGATAAAATACTTAGGAATAAATCTTACCAGAGATGTAAAAGACTTATACAAAGAAAACTACAGTACACTTCTGCAAGAAACCAAAAGAGACATACTAAGTGGAAGAACATACCTTGCTCATGGATAGGAAGACTTAACATTATAAAAATGTCTACTCTGCCAAAAGTGATCTATGCATTTAATGCACTTCTGACCCAAATCCCAACGACAGTCTTTAATGAGATGGAGAAACAAATCACCAACTTCCTATGGAAGGGAAAGAGGCCCCGGATAAATAAGGCATTACTGAAAAAGAAGAACAAAGTGGGAGGCTGTACTTTACCTGATTTTAGAGCCTATTATACCGCCACAGTAGTCAAAACAGCCTGGTACTGGTACAACAACAGATACACGGACCAATGGAACAGAATTGAGAACCCAGACATAAATCCATCCACATATGAGCAGTTGATATTTGATAAAGGCCCCAAAACTGTTTAATTGGGAAAAGACAGTCTTTTTAACAAATGGTGCTGGCATAACTGGCTATCCATCTGCAAAAATATGAAACAAGACCCAGACCTCACTCCACGCACAAAAACTAACTCAAAATGGATCAAAGACCTAAATATAAAATCTAAAACGATAAAGATCATGGAAGAAAAAATACGGACAACATTAGGAGCCCTAATACGTGGCATAAACTGTATACAAAACATTATAAAGAATGTAGAAGAAAAACTACATAACTGGGAGCTCCTAAAAATCAAACACCTATCCTCATCCAAAGACTTCACCAAAAGGGTAAAAAGACTACATACAGACTGAGAAAAAGTTTTTAGCTATGACATTTCTGATCAGCGCCTGATTTCTAAAATCTACATGATAAAAAATGGGCAAAAGATATGAAAAGACACTTCACTAAAGAAGACATTCAGGTAGCTAACAGATATACGAGGAACTGTTCACGATCATTAGCAATTAGAGAAATGCAGATCAAAACTACAATGAACCCCAACAAGGCTGGCATTATTCCAAAAAACACAAAATAATAAATGTTGGAGAGGCTGTGGAGAGACTGGAACACTTCTACACTGCTGGTGGGAACGTCAAATGGTACAACCACTTTGGAAATCGATTTGGCGCCTCCTTAAAAAGTTAGAAATAGAACTACCATACGATCCAGCAATCCCACTCCTTGGAATATATCCTAGAGAAATAGGAGCCTTTACACGAACAGATATATGCACACCCATGTTTATTGCAGCACTGTTTACAATAGCAAAAAGATGGAAGCAACCAGGGCGCCCATCAACGGATGAATGGATAAATAAATTATGGTATATTCACACAATGGAATACTACACATCAATAAAGAACAGTAAGGAATCTGTGAAACATTTCATAACATGGAGGAACCTGGAAGACATTAGCTGAGTGAAATTAGTCAGTTGCAAAGGACAAATATTGTATAAGACCACTATTATAAGAACTTGAGAAATAGTTTAAACTGAGAAGAAAACATTCTTTTGTGGTTACAAGAAGGGGGAGGGAGGGAGGGTGGGAGAGGGGTATTCACTAATTAGACAGTAGGTAAGAGCTATTTTACGTGAAGGGAAAGACAACACACAATACAGGGAAAGTCAGCACAATTGGCCTAAACCAAAAACAAACAAGTTTCCTGAATAAACTGAATGCTTCAAAGGCCAGCGTAGCAGGAGCAGGGGTCTGGGGACTATGGTTTCAGGGGACATCTAAGTCAATTGGCATAAATAAAATCTATTAAGAAAACATTCTGCATCTCACTTTAAAGAGTGGGTTCTGGGGTCTCAAACGCTAGCAAGCAGCCATCTAAGATGCATCAACTGGTCTCAACCCACGTGGAGCAAAGGAGAGTGAAGAACACCAAGGACACAAGGTGATTGATTACGAACCCAAGCGACAAAAAGGGCCACATGAACCAGAGACTACATCATCCTGAGACCAGAAGAACTAGATGGTGCCCGACTACAACCAATGATTGCCCCGACAGGGAACACAACAGAGAACCCCTGAGGGAGCAGGAGAGCAGTGGGATGCAGACCCCAAATTCTCGTAAGACCAGACTTAATGGTCTGACTGAGACTAGAAGGACCCCGGTGGTCATGGCCCCCAGACCTTCTGTTGGCCCAGGACAGGAACCATTCCCAAAGCCAACTCTTCAGACATGGATTGGACTGGACAATGGGTTGGAGAGGGATGCTGGTGAGGAGTGAGCTTCTTGGATCAGGTGGACACTTGAGACTGTGTTGGCACCTCCTGCCTGGAGGGGAGATAAGAGTGTGGAGGGAGTTAGAAGCTGGCGAAATGGACACGGAAAGAGAGAGTGGAGGGAGAAAGCAGACTGTCTCATTAGGGTGGATGTAATTGGGAGTGTGTAGCAAGGTGTATATGGGCTTTTGTGTGACAGACTGACTTGATTTGCAAACTCTCAGTTAAAGCACAATAAAAATTATGAAAAAAAGGTCAAAAAAAGATTACTAATCTGTAGTTATCATCACAAAGCAAATTTATACGTTTAAATAAACATGTCCATTGAAAACATTTCAAAACATATTTGGTTTTTCCTATATAATTTAAAAGAACATTACTATTACACATAAACTCTATGAGGGAAGTGTAGACTATTATTTTATTCTATAAAAAGGTGAATAAAATATCCCACAATAAATACAATAAAATAGCGATCGTCTTATACAGAAAATGAGATGTCTAGATGTAAATCATTTTATGATTTTAGTACTCCCACCTAGATAACATCATGAACATTGTTTCTAGTATAGACATATAGATAGGGGTATATAGGAATAAAAGAAGAAAAACTTCAATGTGAACATGCAGAGAACTGACGTAACAAGTCAATAAATATAATTGTGAACATTTTGTAGATTGCTATAATCTAAATGATAACACAGGAGCATTCCAGGAAGTGTCTCCTAGATGTCCAAAAGGAAATCTTATTCTATACGGATCTCATTTTCTGCAATTCAGAAAATAAAAACTGCTATAGTCACCCTGTGAATGTTCTTTTCCTTCTCCTCCCGGTCAGCTTCTTTTCCAAAACCTACACCTATCTGGAACTTAAGTTACAAATTTGTATCATCACAAGAAATGAACCTGATCCTAATCCACTATCTAAAAGGAAACATGTAGTAGGGTAATTCATAATAATCTTTGTTTATCTGTATATTGACTAGATGTCAGAAGAATGAAAATTTATTCAGATGTTAACTTATTTAAAATATGCATTTGATTCTATAATGAGAAAGAAATTTTAGCTCAGACTAGCTGATTCTAAAACTAATCCATGAATACTAACAACCCTTACAAAGTTATATTAGAATACATGAATTCACATGGAATTAAATATTGAGAGGAATTTCTGAGGTACTTTTATACTATTTTAGAATAAGGTAAATTATTTACTAATAGCATTTTCTTTCAGTCTTGAGAAAATATAAATCAAAAAAATACTACCAAAAACTTTTTTAGAAATCATGTAAGTAAACTGTTCTTTTACCCAACTTTTGCATATCCTCCTTTTCAAGGTCATAATTATTCAAGTCTGTGCCCTGCAAATGACATCATCACCCTCAGAATTCAAGGAGATGAGTTAAATTCTTTAAGTGTTACATTCATTTCCTATTTAGAGTTACATTCTTACCTGAGTTACTTTAAATTAATGAAATTTTTATAATCAGCTGTACAACCAATAAGATTTGACTGACCTGCTCTGGTATTTTAACGTGATAAACATCCTTATCTATTTCTGGAAATTTGACACTAGTTTTAAATTGGTCAAAGGTTCCAATTTGCTACCAAAAGCATAATTCTTTTTTTTTTTTTTTAATTAAAATATCTTCCAGAAATTTCAAACAGGTTCTACTTTTTTTGCATTCAACTTAAGCTAGCACAATAGCCCTGGCGGCACAATGGTTAAGTGCTCAGCTGCTCACTGAAAGGTCAGAGGTTCAAACCCACCAGCCACTCCAAGGGAGAAAGATGTGGCAGTCTGCTTCCGTAAAGATTACGGCCTTGGAAGCCCTGTGGGGCAGTTCTACTCTGTCCTTGAGGGTCGCTATGAATCATAACGGACTTGACAGCAGCGGGATTTGTGTTTGGTTTAAGCTAGCACACTTTTGTCTGTGTGTGTGTTATTGGTGAGTGCTCTGTTTAATTATGCTCCTATAATAAAATCAGTTACAGTGTCTACAAAATACCATCATACATATTACATTTAACTGTTCTACCTTTTTTCTTAAGAAGAAAATTCATCTATGCCACTATGCTTCTAGCTTCAGACAAGAAAACTCTCAAAAAAAAAAAAAACGTATCTTCCTGTCACCTGCATCTTCTACTGTAAATCCGGTACCACCCCAGACTATAGTCATGAAGCTTATATGAATGTTTGCCTACCTATTTTGATTACCACCTCACCTAGGGTTTGCTGGCACTGCTGTCATCATTGCTCTCAACAGCAAGGTATCTTTCAATCCCTTGGGCTCAACAAAACATAAAATTAGGTAAAGAACAGCTTTAAACTGGAAACAGCTAGTAGTTCTAGGGAGTGCTAACGGGCCTCAACGAGCAAAAAGACATCACATATTCAAGATTTTTCAGCATGAGAGTTTACTACATTGATAGAAATACAGCTACATATTTAAGAATTTTTACTAGAGTTGAGACCAAGTATATGGGTTCTTTTTCTCCATTAATACTAAAAACGTTTTAATACTTACTATAAAATAGTGACTACAATCCTCTGGTAAAACACTCTGTTTTCGTTATTATCAATGGCAAAAGTGGAAAGATTTCTCCAAGAAGTATAGTTATTAATCCCCAATTAAACATACAACTATCTCACCAGAGGCAGACTGAAATACCAAGATTTCTAAGACACAAGGGGAATAGGCTAGTTGAAGATGTTTCTTCCCTAAGAAAAGAGGGGAATCATACTGCTCCATCAACACTGATTTAAAGAAGCTCCTAAACTGCTATAGGATAAAAATACACTATTTTTTTTAATGAAAAGAAAATGTTACCCTCATATGACTGGCCTACTGACCTCTAAAATAACAATTAGCGAGTATGTGCACTCTCAGAAAAAAACACTAAAAAATAATTGTATTTACGGAGCTGTAATTCTGTCCTTAGGGCCTATGACATGAGACTCTGTTATACCTCAAAGAATCAGAATGTGCAACTCTTATATCTACATAAATTACCTTCAGCAAGAGATGTGTCACTGGTTTCCAAGCTATACTAAATAGTATTAAAAAGAAGTTCTTCAGGGTATTATTCAGCTGGCAATAGTAATGCTGAAACTTACAAAACGAGGAGGTTATAAATAATGAACATGTTTAAGACGTCTACCTGTTTCCACATTCTCGGTCTCAACTTCTTGTTCTTCCGCCACATCTTGCATCATGTAAGTCTCCTCACCATAAACCAGAACCTGGGCTGCATAGCCCTGCTCTAATCTGGCACTTGGAACTGGCTCCACAATCACTGCTGGGTATTCAGAAACCTTGCCACTTTCCTACAAGAGCAAATTTGAGAAACAATCAACCTTTTTATTCACACATTCTAAATTCATTTACAAACCCTTGAGCTCATACAGTCTCAGGCAGTCCGCACAATCGGTTTCATGTATTACAAATGTAAAAACCAAAACAAGAAACAAAGGGCTAATGTTAATAATCTTTTCAAGTCTCAAGAGGTGGGACATAGATTTACAATTTTCAGTAATCAGGGCTTTAGGATTAAGACGGCCGATTAAAAACATGTATACAATGTCAAGCCCACTAAAATGACAGTAAACAACTTTTTTTTTAGACATAAGCCCACGAGGACAAAGAATACAGGACAAGAGATAAGAGCAACAAAACCTTGGAAGTTTGAAAGCAAACAGATGAGTATTAAGTGGGTTAGCCAAATCACAGCCTGGGGGCAGAAAAAGGAAAGAAACAAGAGACTTTACATTGGAGAATCCATAGAAGGTAAGAACAACAATTACTTATGGAAACAGAGGAACAACAAAGGGTGGACAAAGAGGAGGAGGTTAAACAAGAAAGATTAAATGAAAGCTGCTTGAAAAACCATTTAACTCCTAGCCCTCTTCTTCCGTCATTATGTCCTCCACCACCTCAACAGAAGACGAAGGAGTTACTTTCTGAAGAGGGAAAAACAACAGGGGCTTTGAGGTGTAACAGGCAGATTTGCTATTATCAGCCCTGTATCAAACAGTTTGCACTCAGTTTTTCAGTCCTCTGCTATTAAAAATGAACAGACTGCCAAGTATCACCAGGCAACTGAGGAAAAGCCTCTAACACAATACATCCATATATAAACACACACACACATCCATATTTCTCAGAGAGCTAAGACGTTACATCCATAAAAGAAGAACAGAACACAGTTTAATAAACAAAACAAACCCACTGCCATGAGGATGATTCTAACTCATAGTGATCCTATAGGACTGAATAGAACTGCCCCATAGAGTTTCCAAGTAGCGCCTGGAGGATTTGAACTGCCAGCCTCTTGGTCAGCAGCCATGGTACTTAACCACTACACCACCAGGGTTTCCACAGAGTTCTTAGAAATTAAAAACACAGTAGCTGAAATGAAAAAAAAAAGTAGAGCTTGGGAGATAAAATTGAGGCAATCTCCCAAGAAGCCGAGGGGGGGAAAAAAAAAAAAACCAAAGCAATGAAAAATAGGAGGGAAAAGATAAGATTATTAGGACACCAGTCTAAAAACTCCAGTACCTAAATAATAGAAGTGGGGGGGAGACGGGGAGGTTGGAAAGAAATCTAAGAGTAATTCAAGAAAATTTCCTAGGGATGAAGGATATGAGTTGCCTGTTTCAAAGAACTCAAGAACTCACTAGGTGCCTAGTACAAAAAATTAAGGGAGACCTACAATGAGACACACTATTGTGAAACATCACAATACTACAAACAAAAAGAAGATTCTAAAGCTTCTGGAAAGAAAACAGAGGTCACATAAGAGGATCAAGGCTCAGAACGACTTAAGTTTTCAAACTAGTCACACAGGAAGCGAGATGACAATGAAGCAATTTCTTCAAAATTATTTAGAAAAATTATTTCCAACCTAGAATTCTTTACCCAGTCAACCATCTTATGAAAATAGAAGATTTTCTCAGACATGAAAGATTTCAAAACATTTACCACCCGTGTATCCCTTATTAAGAAGCAAGTGGGAGTACCACTACTGAACATTTTGATCAAAGATTCTATAGAAGAATCCTGATCAAAAGGGGGGAAATGCAGACCAAAATTCTGAATGTTAATGAACTCCAGACTTCCCAGAGCCATGAAGGTTGAATGAGCCACTGAAACTACTGACCTGAGATATCTTTTTTATGTGTGCTTTAGGTGAAAGTTTACAGCTCAGGTCAATCTCTCATATACAAATTTATACACACATTGTTATGTGATACTACCTGCAATCCCTACAACATAACAGCACACTCTCCCTTTCCATCCCAAGTTTCTTGTGTCCATTCAACCAGTTCCTCTCCCTTCCTGCCGTCTCACCCTGCCTCCAGGCAGGTGCCACCCATTTTGACCTGAGATAATCTTTAAACCTAGCTGAAAATATCCCCTGAGGTCTTCTTAACACCAAACAATAGTTTAACTAGTTAAAAATGTCTGCCTTGAGCATTATGCTCCTTTAAAAACTATCTATATGGGATCAAACTGATAACAGCAGATAGGAATCTTAGGGAACAGTGAATTAATGAGGAAGGAACAACTCAGAAAGGGAGCGTGACAAAAGGCTGCACAAATGTAATCAATGTCACTAAATGGTACATGTAGAACCTACTGAATTGGTTATGTTTTGCTGTGCATATTCTCAACAACAGCAAATTAAAGAAAAAAAAAAGCAGCAGCAGCAAGTGGAGAATGTATTCTATCAAAACAAGAGAGTAAATTTTTTAAAGAAGATGATTTTGGATACCAGATATGGGAAACATAACAACAGGAGAGACAACAGCAGTCTTCACGAGAATGGTGAAGGAAGGCTTCCGGATACCAATTATACACCAGATATAAAGGGCAACCAGTCCAGATTGTAGCAAGGTGACTCCTGAAACAGCAGGATGAGCTGCCATCACCAAGACAGCCATTGCCCATACTCCTAAGGACAGAATGTCCAGATAAGCCTGGACATTTACTCATATTTGGCTTTCTTTGATGCAGCTACTCCTTCCTCCTTGCCCTGATTGATGCTAGATCAGTTGAGAACACTTATTTCACCTCCCAGATGACTTATGCTTTGACTTACTCCTAAGTGTTGGATGAAGACTACAATGACCTAACAAACAAAAAAACAGAACAGCACTGTAATAAGCAAGGGTCATGGTGGGCAAATTCCACCCTCATGGCTAACTGCGAGTTAAAGATCAGCATAAATTCAATTCCCAACTGGAAATGCATCGAGGACTCACTTCTCTATCCTCATTGTCAGCAATTCCAAGCAACACTCTCTCATCCTCAGCCACCTAGGGCTAGGACAGGTGGTACTGGCTATAAGCTTGGTGGTCCCCAGCCTCCTAACTTATGAACTGTCAGCCCCTTCTCGCTCTCATACCAAGCCACCTGGAGCTAGATGAGAGCACACAAGTTAAAAGGACACAGTCTTTCAGATTGCCGAACTGTTGTTGTTGTTGTTAGGTGCCGTTGAGTCGGCTCCGACTCATAGCGACTCTATGCACAAAAGAACGAAACACTGCCCGGTCCTGCACCATCCTCACAAGCGTTGTTATGCTTGAGACCATTGTTGCAGTCACTGTATCAATCCACCTCGTAGAGGGTCTTCCTCTTTTCGGCTGACCCTGTACTTTGCCAAGTATGATGTCCTTCTCCAGAGACTGATCCCTCCTGACAACATGTCCAAAGTATGTAAGACACAGTCTCGCCATCCTTGCCTCTAAGGAGCATCCTGGTTGTACTTCTTCCAAGACAGATTTATTCGTCCTTCCAGCAGTCCACAGTATATGCGATATTCTTTGCCAACACCACAATTCGAAGGCATCAATAATTCTTTGGTCTTCCTAATTCACTGTCCAGCTTTCACATCCATATGATGCAACTGAAAATACTATGGCTTGGGTCAGCCGCACCTTAGTTTTCAAGTTGACATCTTTGCTCTGCAACACTTTCAAGAGGTCCTTTGTGGCAGATTTACCCAATACAACGCATCTTTTGAGATTTCTTGACTGCTGTTTCCATGGCTGTGTATTGTGGATCCAAGTAAAATGAAATCCTTGACAACTTCAATCTTTTCTCCGTTTATCACGATGTTACTCATTGGTCCAGTTGTGAAGATTTTTTTTTTCTTTATGTTGAGATGCAATCCATACTGAAGGCTGTGGTCTTTGATCTTCATTAGTAAGTGCTTCAAGCCCTTTTCACTTTCAGCAAGCAGGGCTGTGTCATCTGCATAACGCAGGCTGTTAATGAGTCTTCCTCCAATGCTGATGCCCCGTTCTTCTTCATATAGTCCATCTTCTCGGATTATTTGCTCTGCTATACAGATTGAATAGATACGGTGAAAGAATACAACCCTGGCGCACACCTTTCCTGACTTTAAACCAATCAGTATCCCCTTTTCTTGATCTATGTAAAGGTTCCTCATGAGCACAATTAAGCGTTCTGGAATTCCCATTCTTTGCAACGTTATCCATAATTTGTTGTGATCCACACAGTCCAAAGCCTTTGCGCAGTCAATAAAACACAGGTAAACATCCTTCTGGTATTCTCTGCTTTCAGCTAGGATTCACCTGACATTAGCAATGATATCCCTGGTTCCACGTCCTCTTCTGAAACCAGCCTGAATTTCTGGCAGTTCCCTGTAGATATACTACTACAGCCGTTTTTGAATGATCTTCAGCAACATTTTGCTTGCGTGTAATATTGATATTGTTCTATAATTTCCACATTTGGTTGGATCACCTTTCTTGGGAATAGGCATAAATATAGATCTCTTCAAGTCAGTTGGCCGAGAAGCTGTCTTCCATATTTATTGACATAGGTGAGTGAGCACCTCCAGCGCTGCATCCGTTTGTTGAAACATCTCAACTGATATTCCATCAAATCCTGGAACCCTGTTTTTCGTCAATGCCTTCAGAGCAGCTTAGACTTCTTCCTTCAGTAACATCAGTTCCTGATTATATGCTACCTCTTGAAATGGTTGAACAGCAACTAATTCTTTTTGGAATAATGACTCTGTGTATTCCTTCCATCTTCTTTTGACGCTTCCTGCGTCATTTAATATATTCCCCATGGAATCCTTCACTATTGCAACTTGAGGCTTAAATTTTTTCTTCAGTTCTTTCAGCTTGAGAAATGCCCAGCATGTTCTTCCCTTTTGGTTTTCCATTTCCAGCTCTTTGCACATGTCATTATAATACTTTGTCTTCTCGAGCCACCCTTTCAAATCTTCTGTTCAGCTCTTTTACTTCATCATTTCTTCCTTTTGCTTTAGCTGCTCGATGTTTCAGAGCAAGCTTCAGATTCTCCTCTGACATCCATCTTGGTCTTTTCTTTCTTTCCTGTCTTTTCGGTGACCTCTTACTTTCTTCATGGATGATGTCCTTGATGTCATGCCACAACTCGTCCAGTCTTTGGTCACTGGTGTTCAATGCATCAAATCTATTCTTGAGATGGTCTCTAAATTCAGGTGGGATATACTCAAGGTCATATTTTGGCTCTTGTGGACTTGCTCTGATTTTCTTCAGTTTCAGTTTGAACTTGCAGAGGAGCAATTGATGGTCTGTTCCACAGTCGGCCCCTGGCCTTGTTCTAACTGATGATATTGAGCTTTTCCATCGTCTCTTTCCACAGATGTAGTCAGTTTGATTTCTATGTGCTCCGTCTGGCGAGGTCCATGTGTATAGTCACTGTTTATGTTGGTGAAAGAAGGTATTTGCAATGAAGAAGTCGTTGGTCTTGAAAAATTCTAACATTCGATCTCCAGCACTGTTTCTATCAGCAAGGCCATATTTTCCAACTACTGATCCTTCTTCTTTGTTTCCAACTTCCGAATTAAAATCACCAGTAATTATCAATGCATCTTGATTACATGTTCGATCAATTTCAGACTGCAGCGGCTGATAAAAATCTTCTATTTCTTCATCTTTGGCCCTAGTGGTTGGTGCGTATATTTGACTAATAGTTGTATTAACTGGTCTTCCTTGTAGGCGTATGGATATTATCCTATAACTGACACCATTGTACTTCAGGATAGAACTTGCATTTTTTTTGACGATGAATGCAACACCATTCCTCTTCAAGCTGTCATTCCCAGCATAGTAGACTATATGATTGTCTGATTCAAAACGGCCAATACCAGTCCACTTCAGTTAACTAATGCCTAGGATATCAATGTTTATGCATTCTATTTCATTTTGGACGACTTCTAATTTTCCTAGATTCTTACTTCGTACATTCCAGGTTCCGATTATTAATGGATGTTTGCAGCTGTTTCTTCTCATTTTGAGTCGTGCCACATCAGCAAATGAAGGTCCCGAAAGCTTCACTCCATCCACATCATTAAGGTCGACTCTACTTGGAGGAGGCAGCTCTTCCCCAGTCATCTTTTGAGTGCCTTCCAACCTGGGGGGGCTTATCTTCCAGCACTATATCGGACAATGTTCCACTGCTATTCATAAGGTTTTCACTGGCTAATACTTTTCAGAAGTAGACTGCTGGGTCCTTCTTCCTGGTCTATCTTAGTCTGCAAGCTCAGCTGAAACCTGTCCTCCGTGGGTGACCCTGCTGGTATCTGAATACTGGTGGCATATCTTCCAGTATCACAGCAACGTGCACGCCCCCACAGTACGACAAACTGACAGACACATGAGGAGATTGCCAGATAGGCAGACAAAAGTCCCTGCTGGCTCTCTCTGCCCCTGTGGGTTTCCATAATTTCCTGGAATGAATCACAGAATTTACAGTGGTTAAGAGCTCAGGCTGCTAACCAAAAGGTCGCCAGTCCAAATCCACCAGCCAGTCTTTGGAAGCCCTACAGGGCAGTTCAGCTCTGTCCTATGGAGTTGCTATGTATGAGTTGGAATCAACTCTACAGCAGCAGGTTTGGTTTAGTTTTGGCTAACTATAAGGCCTGGTCCCTCCTGATAATGTGTCCCAAGCACATCAGATGAAGATTCATATCGTTACTTCTAAGGAGCATTCTGGCTGTATTTCTTCCAAAACAGATTTGTTTGTTCATCTGGCAATTTATGGTATATTCAATATTCTTCACCAACACCACAATTAAAAGGCATCAATTCTTATCTGGTCTTCCTTATTCATCATCTAGCTACTGCATGCATATGAGGCAACTGAAAATACTACGGCTTGGGTGAAACCTTGGTGGCGTAGTGGCTAAGAGCTATGTCTGCTAACAAAAAGGTCAGGACTTCGAATCTACCAGGCACTCCCTGGACACTCTATGGGGCAGTTCCACCCTGTCCTACAGGGTTGCTATGAGTCGCAATCAACTCAACAGCAACAGGTTTTTTTTTTTTTTTTTTTAATGGCTTGGGTCAGGCACACCTTAGTCCTCAAAGCGGTATCTTTGCTTTTCAACACTTTAAAGAGGTCTTTTGCAGCATATTTGCCCAATGTAATACGTCATATGTTTCTTAACTGCTGCTTCCATGTGCACTGATTGTGGATCAGAGTAAAATGAAATCCTTGACAACTTCAATATTTTCTCCATTTATCATGATGTTGCTTACTGGTCCAGTTGTGAGAATTTTTGTTTTCTTTATGCAGAGGTGTCATTCATATTGAAAGCTGTAATCTTTGATTTGTAAGTGCTTAAGTCTTCACTTTCAGCAAGCAAGACTGTGTCGTCTGTGTGTCGTAGGTTGTTGATGAGTCCTCCTCCAATCCTGATGCCGTATTCTTCTTCATACAGTCCAGCTCCTCAGATTTGCTCGGCATACATAATGAATAAGTATGGTAAAAGGATACAACCCTGAAGCATACCTTACCTGATTTTAAACTATATAATATCCCCTTGTTCTGTCTGAATGACTGCCTCTTGGTCTATGTACAGGTTCTACATGAGCACAATTAAGTGTTCTGAAATTTCCATTCTTTGCAATATTATCCATAACTTGTTATGATCCACACAGTCAAATGCCTTTGCATAGTCAATAAAAATAGGTAAACATCTTTCTGGTATTCCCTGCTTTCAGCCAAGATCCACCTGACATCAGCAGCGATATTCCTTGTTCCACTTCTTCTTCTCAAACTGGTTTAAACTTCTGGCAGTTCCCTATTGAGGTACTGCTGCAACCGTTTTTTAATTATCTTCATCAAAATTTTACTTGCATGTGATATTAACGATATTGTTCGATAATTTCTGCGTACTGTTGGATCACCTTTCTTTGGAATGGACACAAATATGGATCTTTTTCAGTCAGCTGGCCATAGCTATTTTCCGAATTTCTTGACATACAGACAAGTGGGCACTTTAGCACTGCATCTGTTTGTTGAAACATCTCAGTTGTTATTCCATCAGTTCCTGGAGGCTTGTTTTTCACCAATGCCTTCAGTGCAGCTTGGATTTCTTCCTTCAATACCATCGGTTCTTGATCACACATATGCTACCTCCTAAAATGGCTGAACACCTGTTTATACGTATCTTTTATAAATATAATTACCAATTTATTATAACCAGAAAGGATGTAAAAGAAAAGGCTTAGGGCGAGCTTCAGGAGGGGTCCCAGGGCTGAGCTCCCATTTCCCCAGGGGACATGCTTACCCAGGCTTACCCTCCTGGGAGCAGATGTTCACTCTCTCCAACCCGGAAGTGTCCCCCCTCACTCCATGCCTCCCAAAGCTTTTACTGGCCTTACCATTTTGGGGGGTGGAGGCGAGGTAAGCCTCTGTTCTTGTTGTCTCAGGAACCCAGGACAGAAAGCCAAATTGCTTTCTGCATCTCACAAGCACTGTCTTCATGTGCCCATAAACCTGCTAAACGAACATGCAATACCTGATCCATACTACAGCACTGCCAAGTAACTGACCAGGATGCCCCTGTGTATGTAAGTCGGAACAGGTACAGCTCTTATCTAATGTCAGTTAATCAAATGTTTGTCGTAGTATATAGTGTACCTTTTTACGCATAAAAGCATTAAAGAAACACTTCCAGATACACTAAAACATCTTTAACATAATAATACAATTAGTAATAATGTTTTGAGGCACGCCTCAAAGTAGCACCCGTTTGTTATTACCAGCCATTTTTACTAATAGGCTTTAGGGGGTTGGTCTGTAATTGCTGGTTGCAGTAAGTCAAATGTTAAGTCTGATGTTCCTAACCGAGGATGTTCCTGCCTTGCCTGTAGGGTGTTTTCAACCAATCGCTTTTGAGATATTACAAGCAGATTTGATGTGGAAAGAAGGAAACACAAACGGAGAAAGACTGATGCCATGTGGAGATAAACAAGAAAGAGAAAAGGATTTTCCCCCAGAGACAACAGAGAAAGGCTTTCCTCAGGGCCACTTCCCTGAATTTGGACTTCTAGCCTCCTAAACTGTGACAAAATTTCTGTTAAATTAGCCACCCACTTACAGTATTTGTTATAGCAGCACTAGGAAACTAAAACAGTAATGTATATTCTTTTTTGTTATTCTTAAACAGTATGTATTTTATACGCTCTTCATTTTGTTTGAAACATGCCACAAATAAGTTTTAAATAAATTACAAAAAGATGAACTGAATTAAAAAAAATAAAAAGGACACGCTGAATGGTACACTGAATTTCTACTCTCTGTAATGCAAAAACAGTGAGTCTAATTTTTTTTAATAATTTTTATTGTGCTTTAAGTGAAAGTTTACAAATCAAGTCAGTCTCTCACACAAAAACCCATATACACCTTGCTACACACTCCCAATTACTCTCCCCCTAATAAGACAGCCCACTCTCTCCCTCCACTCTCTCTTTCCGTGTCCATTTCGCCAGCTTCTAACCCCCTCCACCCTCTCATCTCCCCTCCAGGCAGGAGATGCCAACACAGTCTCAAGTGTCCACCTGATCCAAGAAGCTCACTCCTCACCAGCATCCCTCTCCAACCCATTGTCCAGTCCAATCCATGTCTGAAGAGTTAGCTTCGGGAATGGTTCCTGTCCTGGGCCAACAGAAGGTCTGGGGGGCCATGACCACCAGGGTCCTTCCAGTCTCTGTCAGACCATTAAGTCTGGTCTTTTGAGAATTTGGGGTCTGCATCCCACTGCTCTCCTGCTCCCTCAGGGGTTCTCTGTTGTGGTCCCTGTCAGGGCAGTCATCAGTTGTAGCTGGGCACCATCTAGTTCTTCTGGTCTCAGGATGATGTAGTCTCTGGTTCATGTGGCCCTTTCAGTGAGTCTAACTTTTTAATACTAAAAAAAAAAAAATTATGTCCTGCAGATTGGATACACTAACAATTGAATACTCTGTTTCTTGGCTCAGCTCTACAACTACGACCTACAGGTAGTAAGTACCACCTGGCTATAAAATAGTTGCTTCACGGGATAGGTGAAGACTGATGAGTTACTCAAGAGAGCAACATGACGACTGGCACTGGGACTAGTGTTGATCCAAAGAATGAATACTTCATTTATGTATCTAGTCAATTCACTAAGGTTCTGTCCTCAGCATCTCCTTTCTTTTCACTCCATACTACCTTCGCAAGCAAGCCCACCCATTCTTAATGGTTTCAAATAGCACCTCTATGCTGATGATTACTAAATATTTATCCTCTGCCCTGATCCATCTCCTGAACCCTAGGACCAAATAGGAATATCTAGCCAACACTGTAAGCTTAATGTGCCTAAATGGAACAAATTATCATATCAACATCTCTTTCTGTCCTTCTCCTCTGTGTTCTTCTCTAAACCTCAGTTTTGTATTTTAAAAAAGTGATTACAATAATATTCATACCTCTCAAAGTCCCTTGAAAATTAAAAGAGATAAAATGCACTAAGTACTTAGCACAGTGTCCAGCACAGAGTAAGTACTCAATTTTTATTACTATATTCTAACAATCATAACGGTATTCAAACCTGCTACTTGCCCTGAACTTTAGAGGGCATCTTTTCACATTACAGTCAGACCTGCTCACGTTACTTCTCTGCACAAAAAGCGTTAATGACTCCCCATTTGTCTAAAAGTTTAACATACCAACCACTGGCTTCACTGCTCTTGGAAATATTAACCCCAACCCATTTTTATAGCCTTATTTCCTACTGTTTGACTACCGGCTTTGCCCCTAATTCCCAAATATGCAAGCCTCCAAGACTTTTGTTAATGTTAGTTTGTAGCCTGGAATTAGTTCCACATCTGTCTAAATCATTTCCATACACTGAAGGCCCAGTTCTAGGGAGTCTTCTATAATTTCTCAATCTGAATCAATTTTTCCTTCCCAAATACTTCTAGAACAAGTTGTTTGCCTAATATTAACACTTTTCATTGTCCCATATTTGTAATTATCTGTTTACATACCCAACTCTCGTCTAGATAGTAAGACGTTTGATAGCAAGAGTCCATATCTTAGTCGATTTTTATGTCCTCCTCAACAACATGCACTTCATATAAACCAAAGTACTACCTAAGTAATTGTAACTTGGTTCAAAGTAAGACAAAACTCAACAAACTTTAGCAGGTATTTATAGGCTCAACATAGAGTCCCTGGGTAGCACAAATAGTTAAGTGCTAGCCTACTAGCCAAAATGTTGGCAGTTCAAGCCCACCCAGATGTGCCTCAAAAGACAGGCCTAGAGATCTGCTTACAAAAGACCACAGCCTTGAAAACTCTATGCACCAGTTCTACTCTGTACATCTGGGGTCACCATGAATCCAAACTGGCTTGACGGCAACTACCGTATTTTTACACAACTTCTACATTTGTTTGCCAACCATGCCTTCCCCTCAACAAGGTATTTTCGTAAGCGCCACTATACCAATTTTTTTTCATACGTTGCTGTAAAAAAAAATTAGCATAGCATGCTTATGAAAATACCTCACAGGGGGAGGGCATGGTTGGCACACATCATTTGGGTAAAAATATGGTTAACAATAAGACAGACTCAATATTTGCTAATTTATGATAGTAACTTCGTGAGCGGTTTCTTTGCTAAATGATACAGAACAGACACCATTAAGTGCAGATATGTAGTTAAGTATTTTTTTGTATTGCGAAAAGGAGTTAGTTATTTTTACTGGAGGGAGGGGTAGAAGAGAAAGGAATCAAGAGTCTTTGTTTTATAATAAAATAGCAAACAACATGTCCACTAGGTTATTTTACCTAGGATTACTATCACCTTGTTCAAGTCACCAAAATATGTAATAGTAAAAAACACGAAATCCAGATTCACTGGGTCTTGTTTAGCACTACCTACCTAGCTCCCTATAAGCTAGGACTGCCAGACTTAGCAAATAAAAATACAGGACATCCAGTTAAATTTAAATTTCAGATAAACAATAGTTACTATTTCCCATGTGACACTTGGGACACACTCATAGTAAAAAATTATTTGTTATTTATGTGAAATTTAAGTTTAACTAGGCATCCTGTATTTTATCTGGCAACTTCACCATAAGCACTAACAGTGATCTCAAAACCTTCCATTTAAGGACAGATTCTTAGTTTAAAGAGGCAAGACAAGGCCAATTCTTTCGGTTAGCAGCTGAGCATTTCTCTTTAACGCTGAGCAGAATTCCTTTGTATGGCTGTACCAACTCTATATCCATTCACCTGTCTTCATATGGCTATTATGTTCTTATGAGCATTCCTTTCATTCCCTTCCATTCTATACTTACCTAGGAGTCAAATTACCAGATCTTTTACTACGTGTGTATTTAATCCTAAAAGAACTGTTAAATTATTTTCCAGAGTGGTTATATCATTTTACATTGCCACTAGGAATGTACAAGAGTTTTGGCTGCTCTACATCCTTTCCAAAACACACAATCATATTCACCATTCTATGTGTATCGCAGCATCTCTTTGTGGTTTTAATTTGTATTTCCCTGATGGCTATACTATTGATCATTTTTATAAGTGCTTATTGGCCACTCATGTAAGTGTGTTAAATCTTTTGGCCATTTTAATGGGTAGTCTCCAACTTACTCAGTTGTATGAGGTCTTTATATATTCTTAAATACATGTTCCTTGCCAGAATATGTATTGTAACTATTTTCTTCCAATTTTTGGTTTGGCAAGAAACGAAATTATCATTTTCTTAATGGAGTTTTTTAAAAGAGCAGATGTTTTTCATTTAAATGATGCCTAATTCATCATTTTTTTCTTTTAAAGTCATGCTTTTTGCGCTCAAGCTAGGAAATCGTTGCCTATTTAAAGACAGAGAAAATTTCTCCTGTGCTTTCTTCCAGAAATTTTTATATCTTTAAATCTAAATTTATGATCAATTTTGAGTTATTGTGTATTATATGAGAAAAGACTGTGGTTAATTTATTTGAATGTGGATATCAAGTGTTCCAACATCATTTGTTGAAGACTATTTTTCCTCCATAGAATTACCTCTGCACCATTATTGAAAACCAATCAGCCATACATGTGTATATTATGTTCTATTGATCTACATGTTTATTGGTATGCTAATACCACACTGTCACAATTACTGGAGCTTTATACTATGCATTTAAATACGGTGTATAAACTCTCCAGCTTTGTTCTTAACTATAATAAATGCTGTATCTCTCCATTTATTTAGGTCTTTTTTAATTTCTCTCGAAAATGTTTTATAGTTTTCTACGAGTATACAGGTCTTTCACATATTTTATTAAACTTATCCCTACATTTTTTGATGTCCTATTAAATACCGTTGTTTTTAAATCTCATTTTTCAATTGTTTATAGCTAAAAAAAACAACGGTATTTAATAGGACATTTTTTGATGTCCTATTAAATACCGTTGTTTTTAAATCTCATTTTTCAATTGTTTATAGCTAGTATATATAAATACAATTGATTTTTACATATTGATCTTGTATCCTCTGGCTTCCCTATATTTATTAGTACTAGCAGCTGTTGCAGAGACACGGTAAGATTTTCTATGTACGTGATCATATAATTAGAAATAAAGACAGTTTTCCTTTCCAGTCTGTGGGTTTTTTATTTATTTGTCTTGGTATGCCAATGCAATGCTGTAATAGAAATGGTCAGAGAGGACATCCTTACCTTAAATGCCTTAAAATGAAAATATTCAGTCTTTCATCATTAAATATAATGTTGGTAATGGGTATTTTACAATTGACTTTATCAGGCTGAAGAAGGTGTCTTTCATTATTACTTTAGGGAGTTAGTATAATGAATAAGTGTTCAATTTTGCAAATGGGTTTTTAGTAGCCACAGATATGATTACACTTTTTTCTTTTTTATTCAGTTCATATGTTTGCCCATAAGCTGGTCTGGAAGACTGAAAAGATTCCAAGCAAACAAGAAAAAGAATCCAGAGTACAGAATATGCAGACTGATAACTCAGTCATGCTAACAGACCACTGTATTAGTACTAAGAATCAATAACAGCAGCATCTTTCATAGAAAATAGAGAAAACACATTTTTTTAATGCCATAAATGCTCCATTTTCCAATCTCATCTCTGGATCAATATTTGTCCTTTATTGTGACAATATTGTTATAATTTAGATCCCTTCTAATATTCAGTCTTTATTGAGTGATACTAGAAGTTCACTTATTTCTGTTACTGTTACTATCTACTCCCATCTCTTAGTCATCAATGTTATCAATAACAGAAAAATAACAATATGTGCTAATGGTTCAAAAGTCTACATGTATAATGATTTATTAATTATACAAATTAATAAGTATATGTAATAGATTAAAATGATGGATCCCCACACTGAATTAGATATATCGCCAAGAACCAGAGATGACAAGTAAAGTGAATGCAAAATTCTATTTCAGATTAGTCTAATGTAGGTTTTTAGGTACAGTATATATCTACACAACTCTATAATCCACAACAATACATCTTATTAGGGATTTAAGTCTCTTTCAGCTAGTATTATGGCGTTATTTCTTTCAATTTTTTTCTTCAAGTTTCATTCTAATATATACACATTCTAATCAACTCTTTTTTTTTTTTAATCAACTCAGGTGAGCCCTACAGTAATTTCTTCCACCTTCTATTACCCAAATTATAAGAAGATACATGACAGGCACATATACAATTTCATGCACTGTACATTTCTACTCTCAAATAGTTTGCCATTAATTTCAAAATTAGTTCATGCATTGATTTCTATGAACAAAACAGAAATGTAATAAATTCAATGTCTAACCTCATGATTTTCTACTCCGTTGCTGGAAAGCTCCAACACAGAACCTCCACTGTCAACCACTGCTGATGTCATTGTTTATTCCCTGAGGAAGCTCCAAGCGTTATTAATCAATGTAATTAAAAGTTCATGGACACTTGCCAGTGTTACAGGTTTGCATTGTTTTTAAAGTCAATAGTGATGGACTGGAATATTTATCCAAAAATCCAGTCTTCTAAAGATGATGAACCAGAGAGCCTAAAAAGAGGAAGAATTTGAAAAGTTATAAAAAATACATACAGAAAGATATACAGTGCAATCCAACTTTTAACATTTTTTTTAAACTAAGAAAAAAATATGCTTATATAGCTCTGGGTCAAAAGAGGGCAGTAATGAACATTCTATGTCTCAGAGTTAATAATATTCAGGCTCGTGAACATACTGTAATAAATTCTTACCAAGCTATGGCACTGCAATGATAGTATGATGATATTTACATGCTAAAAAATAAAATATTACAACATTCTCCCTTTATGAAGATGTAATTCTATTCCCAAAATACTTTGGTAGAAATTTCAAAAGTCTTTCATGTATTAAAAACATAAAAAGTGCTAAATTAAGACAACTTCTAAAACTGTCTAACAAATTAAAAGATTTATTGGTTTGTAAATATTTCATTCTTCTTTGGCTCATTTGATTTGCTTGTTTGAACAATATAACTAGAACTGTCTTTTGCTTATGGCAGCAATCTCATTTTGTATTCACACTTTGAATACAGATTATAAAACAGATTAATTTGAGTTGCTTATAATTTCAAATAGAGTAGGTTGAAAACAAAGTAACAAAACCACCTGGAACGCCTCTGATATTACTTTACCATTGTTTTTACAATAATTATTTTGCTATTGGTCCAAAATGCAATATATCAAATGGTTTCAAGTAAGCATAATTCAAGCTGTTTTTCCCCTTGAAGAGATGAATGTCAATATATACATCTGGATGCTTATATTAAATTACTCTTGAAAGACTGTATTTTATTCGATTTTCTTGTACAAAGAAATTAGAGTTTTTTTCTAACAGGAATTTTTTCATACGGAAGTTTTAAATGCAGAAAAATTAAGTATATTTAAAGAAAAAGAGAATTATTTCTCTACTAAATGATTCCATATAACACTATGTCCTTACATTAAGTTTGACTAATGGCATCACACAAATGTAGACATAAAGTAATAAAGAATTTTCATAAACATAAAAAGAAAAACCTGAGGGGGAAAAAAGGCAGAAATTTCACCTCCCTACCTAAGATCCACTCAGTACTATGAGTCTGATATCATCAGAAAATGAGATAAGACGTATTTGTACCTTCAGAAGAAAAATTAAGAGAAATCCATGGTCCCGTTTTAGCATATAAAGTAACAACTATTTCCAATTTGTTTTCAAAAAACACAGATAATAATAGCAGAAATAGATTTTACTCACAATTTGGATGTTAAGTAGTTTAAGCATCCTCCACTACTTTCACAACTCGGCAAGAGCTAAAATCGGAACCAGCAGTTCTTTGGAACTACTAGTGGAAGAGGAAAAAGAGAATATTAATATAATTCTATTCAAAAATATTCTGTCCAGAGTAAGTATGATTCAGATAATATGTACTTATTATAATAAATTATACACATAATGATACACATTTACATAGCGAACACAATAAATATTTCTAGGTTATTGAGGAATCAGAAGTTTTTTTTCTACTTTTAATAATAATTTTATTAGAAGTTTTTAATAAAACTTAAAATGTCAAGTCAGCGCTAAATAAGGACAAACCCAACATTAATTGCCTATGCCCTGTATTATGAGCTACATTTCAATCAACCCACAGATGTTTTAACAAATGGTTTCAAATATAATCTCTCTTCTCCAGGAATATAAAATCAAGTTTAAAAAAGACCACTAACGAAAAGAACAGACTTAATGGTCTGACTGAGACTGGCGGGACCCCAGAGATCATGGCCCCCGGACTCTCTGTTAGCCCAAAGCTAAAACCATCCCTGAAGCCAACTCTTCAAACAAAGGTTAGACTGGACTATAAGACATATGATGATACTGGTGAGGAGTGTGCTTCTTGGCTCAAGTAGACACATGAGACTGGGTGGGCCGCTCCTGTCCAAAGGCGAGATGAGAAGGCAGAAAGGGACAGGAGCTGGATGAGTGAGTGGACACAGGAAATACAGGGTGGAGAGGAGGAGTGTGCTGTCACGTTATAGGGAGAGCAACTAGGGTCATGTAACAATGTGTATGGGTTTTTGTATGAGAAGCTGACTTGAATTGTAAACTTCTATTTAAAGCACAATAAAGACTAAATAAAAAAGACTACTAACCCAATAATTACTATAAAAAACAATGTTAATGATATTATTGCCTATTAAGTCACCTTTTTGCTCCCTCATCCCAAACTTAGCATTCATACACATCCAAACATCTCAAACCCTATTTCTACTTCCAACCCATGGCCCGATTCTGACAAGCTTCCTCAAATACCCTTTCCTCTTTCAAAGGCTAATTTACTGGATCTTGGATCCCTAGTGGAGCAGTGGTTAAGAGCTACCGCTGCTAAACAAAACACTGGCAGTTCGAATCCACCAGCCACTCCCTTAGAAACCTTACAGGGCAGCTCTACCCTGTTCTATCAGGTCGCTGTGAGTCAGAACCAACTCAGTGGCAACAAGTTTGGTTTTTGGTTGGGTACTAGATCTTAAGCCTTGCTTCACCAATTATTCCCTCTTTATCCTTAACCTCCTCTCCCTTAACACTGGCTCCTTTCCCTCAGTATATATTTTTAAGATTCCTTCATCTTAAAAATGAGAAAGTCTTCCATTAACCAGCACACCTCTCCAGCCAGAAAAAAAATCTTCTGTACTCTGTATCCACATCCTAATTTCCCAGGTACTTCTTTTACGGAAGCCTGGCATCCATCCATTCAACTGACATTTTTACTAAATTCTGGTTATCGATTCCCTCCTTGAAATATACTCTGTTTCATTGATCACTGAATGTTGATCACTCCCTCCTTGAAACTCTCTGCCAGATTAAACCCTGGTGGCATAGTGGTTAAGTGCCACGGCTGCTAACCAAAGGGTCAGCAGTTTGAATCCGCCAGGCGCTCCTTGGAAACTCTATGGGGCAGTTCTACTCTGTCCTATAGGGTCGCTATGAGCCGTAATAGACTCGAAGGCAATGCGTTTGGGTTTTTTCTTTTTTTGGTGTCTCTCTAGCTTAAAAAAAAAAAAAAAACCCACTGCCCTGGAGTCAATTCCAACTCATAGCAACCCACAGAACAGAGTAGAACTGCCTTATAGGGTTTTCAAAGCTGTAAAAACCTTTACAGAAGCAGACTGCCACTCTTCCTCCATGGACCAGCTGGTGGGTTCAAACCGCCAACCTTTTTCTGGTTACCAGCCCAGCACTTTAACCACTGCACCACCAGGCCACTCCTTTTCCATCACCTCTTGCAGACCCGCCCCTAACTTTCATGGCGCTTGAACGCAAGAGCACAAATGGAAGTCTATATACCTTATGTCTAGGTACTTCAAAGCTATATATCAAACAGACAAGCTATTAAATACTATCCTATCCTCCTAGACTGACAAATAATACTTTCTTAATAACCCGAAAGGCCATATCCTGATTACAAATTCTAGGGCTCTTTCATGTTCTGTAGGATATGCGAAGGCAAGCCCTCTCCCCTTGCCTGTGGCCTGCCTCCCTACTCTTCAACCTTTGGATCCACCCCATATCATGAGGGACCTCATATATATAAACGTGGACATCCCGGCCCCCATGTCCAACTCTGGCCACATGCTTGCAAACAGCTGCCTCCTGGCCAACTCTCAGGCCCAGGGGAGCACATACACGTAGTTATAGTCAAAGAGAGGGGAGATTAGAGAAGAGGCCTGTGAAGGGTCACGTGGGTCTAAATACTCAGAGCCTGATCTAGAAATACAGGCCAGGTGGACTAGTCCCATTAGCCCCCCAAAATCCTCATCCTATAAGGAGGGGTGTAACTATAGACCAGATGAGGCTAAGGATAGTGCTACTTTCTGTTCAACATGTAGATATTTCCAAGGTTTCATCCCTGGTCTTTTTCTCTTCTGATTCTTCATACTCTCTCCAAGCTATCTCAGTTACTCCCAGAGATTCACTCAAATCATTCTCTAAACCATTCTCACAGGCTCCAATTTGTCTAGCAGACATTCTCTTGCCTCTGCTTCTTTCTAGAATTAGATAGGGTATAAATAAATCACAGGCATCTATTGGAGGGTGTCCCAAGTACTCCATTAATTCAGTCACTCAACAAATATTAACTGAGCATTTATTTATTTTTTTTAGCACACCAGGGGCACCAAACTAAAAACCCACTGCCGTCGAGTCAATTCTAACTCATAGCTACCCTAGAGGACAGAGCAGAACTGCCCCCATCGGGTTTCCAAGCCTGTAAATCCAGACTGCTACATCTTTTCTCCCACGGAGCAGCTGGTGAGTTCAAACCACTGACCTTTTGGTTAGCAGCTGAGTGCTTTAACCACTGTGCCTCCAGGGCTCCTGCTAGGAGTATAGTATTGACTAAGACAAAAGTCCCTGTCCTTATGCATCTTGCATAGTCATGGGGAGAGAGAGAGAGAGAGAAAAAAAAAAAAAAAGAATGTCTAACATACAGTATGTAAAAAAAAAAAAAAAAAGTATGTAGACGGGGATAAAGGCTAAAGAGAAAAACCAGTAAACAGAGGGAATATTTAGCAGGGAGGTGGATTTCAGTTTCAAATTCAGTGGTCAGAGAAGAATTCTTTAAAAAAGTGATAAATGAGTAAAGACCTGAAAGAAGTAGAGAGTCATCTGTGCTAATGCCTGGGGGGAAGGGCCTTATAGTCAAAAGGAACAAAATTTAAAACCTCAAGATTTTTTTTTTTTTTCAAGAGGGAGAGTGCCTGACTAGTTCAAGGATCAGCAAGGAGGCCAGTGTGGCTGGAGTGACGCAAGCAAGGGGAAGAAGTAAAAGATGAGGACAGGAAGGTAGGAGAGGGTGGCCATGTAGACCCTTTATGAAAACTTTTGACTTTTACTCCAAGAGAGAAGAAAGGTTTTACGCAGAGGGATGACCTCATTATTAAAAAGATCCTTCAGACAGACGCTGGGTTGAGAACAGACAAGAGGACAAGAGCAGAAGCAGGGAAATCAGTTAAGAGGCTACTGCGACAAATGAGAGCAGATAGTGGCTAGGACCATAATAGTAGCTCTGGAGGTAAATGGACAAAATTTGCTAGCAGGCTGGATGTGGAGTATGAGAAAAACAAGAGTCGGGATGAAACCAAACACAGTGATCTAAGGGAGTAACCATTAAACGAAGTGAGAAAAACTTGGAGAAGTCCAACATGTCCCAAAATAAACTCATCATTTTTCCTGCTACCTCCCCAAACATACTACCTCTCCTACAGTGCCTAGTGCAGTAAGTTACCCCAATATCCACACCAGTTATCTAAAAACAAGTATCGGAAGTCAGCTAGGACTCCTTCTGCCTCGACATCATCATATTCTCTCACTCACAATTCCTTTTCATTAACCCCATATCCTCTGTCCTAGTTCAGGCCCTTATTATAATTTGTCCATACTGTTATAATAGTCTCAGAATTTGCCTCCTTGCCTCTAATCTTCCCTTGCTTCTAGTCCATCTACTACAATACCAAGAGCAGTATAAAATGGAATATAATGTCAGTTTCCTTTTAAAAATATTCAATAGTTCCTTATCATCTGCGAGATGAAATCTCGATCTCTTTACAAGCATTCTAATTTAGTAGGAAGGGGTTGGGGATGTACGTTTATTTTTCAAAAGCTCTGAAATGTTCATTCTGACATGTTCAGGTTTAAAAATCACAAACTCAACCTATGCTTCCTTGTCCAGCCGCTTCTCCCATTAATCTCTCCCCCTAACTTCATGCTCAAATTGTTTGGAGCTCTCTATACTCTTCTCTCTCTTGTCTTGAACATTCTTTTCCAGTTTCTCCGTTTAGCCAATAGCCTAGCTGTCTTACAGGTCTCAGTTTTAATACAACCTCATCCCTTCAAGGCTTAATCATTATAATTTCCTAGAATTCTCTTCCGCAATCCATATTATACACCTCCCTCCAAAAATATCATGGAAATACAACTTCCAACAGATGATTCACTTGCCACCTCCTATTAACATTATCAAACCCCACACCTATACCTGCCTTTCAGCACTTTCTAAAATACTGCTCCTCTTTATTTTTCTAGTCTTACTTCCTACTATTCTTCCAAAGGACCAGGTTTTAGAAATCTGTGTATCCACTTTTATCTTTTAAACCAGTGCTTTCATATGGTAGATACACAGTAAATATGTAATTAATGCAAAAGTAAACAAGCACGTTCCACTTAGTCAAGTATCTCCACTTGTCCCAAGTATCACACATACCGTACTCATTCCCATCTCTATCCCTTTGCTCGTCCTCTGCTCTCAACAGGGATGTTCTCTTCTTTGTTTATTCAAATCCCAACTATCCCTCAAGGACAACTTTTTTCCATACGATAGCAACGCCTCTTTCCTATCTCTTACGATACCAGTTTTTTTAATAATACTTATTAAGCACTTAGTACATGACAAACACAGCTCTAGCTAAGAAGACAAACATGAAGTCAGGACCAAGTCTTCAAACACCTTAAAGTCTAGTGAGGAGGAACACATAGAAGCAATTACAATAATGTCATAATGGAAACTGGACAAAGTAGAGTGGAAACATTAAAAAAGGAACATTCAAGTCATCCTCTGGGAGTCGACAGAGACTTCAGAGAGGCACCAATAATTCGTCTGAAATGAGAAGATGGGGTAGAAATTGGCATGGCAATGAGGGAAACAACTTTAAATAATGAAAACAAAGTGAATTCTTGGGGCAGTAGAAAACTCTGGGGCAAATGATAGCAAACCTAAGTAATACCTAGTAAAGTCTCTCCTCAGACTATAATTTAGTTACCTAGAGCACAGATCACACTCTCACCACAAACAGTATAGATCTATAATTTCACTTACATAAAATACAGAAACAGAAAAACAAAATCTATGGATGTTAGAAATCACGACACTATATTCTTGATACTATTAGCCAGGGGACCAATACCACTAATACACAAAAAATATTCAAAAATAGATGTATAAAGGTATCTTAGTTATCTAGTACTATTATAATAGAAATACCACAAGTGGATGGCTTTAATAAACACAAATTTATTCTCTCACAGTCTAAAACACTAGAAGTCCAAATTCAGGGCACTAACTGCAGGGAAAGGCTTTCACTGTTGTCTCTGGGGGAAGGTCCTCATCATTAATCTTCCCCTGGTCTAGGAGTTTCTCAGCAAGGACCCCAGGTCCAAAGGACGTGCTCTGCACCCAGCCCAGTGCTTTTTTCTTGGTGGTAAGAGGTCCCTTTCTCTCTGCTGACTGCCTTTTTCCTTTACATTTCAAAAGGGACTGACTCAAGATACAACCTGATCCTGTATATTGAGTCCTGCCTCATTAACATAACTGTCTCTAATCCTGCCTCATTAGCATCACAGAGGTTAAGATTTACAACACATAGGATAATTTCATCAGATCACAAAATGGAAGACAACCACACAATACTGGAAATCATGGTCTAACCTAGTTGACACACATTTTGGGGGAACACAATTCAATCCGTAACATTCTACCCTTTGGCCCCGCAAAATTCATTTTCTTGCCACATGTAAAACACATTCACCCCATCATATCATTCCAAAAGTCTTAAATCAACTCCAAATTCAAAATTATCTGCTACAAAATTTCTATTCATCTGTGGAACCTACAAGTTATCTGCTTCCAAAGTACAATGGTGGTACAGGCACAAGACAGACATCTTCATTACAAATGAGAGAAACTGGAGGGGAAGAGATAACAGGCACCAACCAAGTCCAAGACCCAGCAAAACAAATTACATTTGCTTTCAAGTCTTGAAAACAATCCTCTGCTCTCTGAGACCATCTAAGCAATGGCCCTGCCCTCCAGACTCTGGGTACTGGCCATGCTCTCTGGACTCTGGGTGAAGGCCCCTCGGCCTGAACTTCAGTTCCACCTTCCAGGCCCACTGTAACAGCAACTCTGCTTCCTTCCATTTGGGTGGCCCCATTGTCCCAGTCTGTCTGAATGGGGACACTATCCCCTCGGCCCCTGCAGGCCCCGTTCTTCTGACCCATGAGCATGGCAGCCCCACCCCTCAGCTCTGGGCAGCGGATTCAGCCCCATACCACCAACAATTGTGAACGGAAGTGCCACTGTGGAACTGGGTTGGTGAAGATCTGACTCTTTGAAACACAGGAGGCTGCAGTTCCACTCTTTGAGACCCAGCAGGCTGTGGTTCCACACTCTGAGACCGAGGCAACTCTGCTTCCTGTGCTCCTTGGCTCCTCAGCTTCTGCTTCCTGGTTCCTTGGCCTCTCAGCCTATCAGCCCCTTGGGCTTCCTGGGCCGGCTGGCCTCTGCCCTGCTCTGGCAAGTGTTACAAAGCTCTTTAGTCCTAGTGTTAAGTCCTGGAGGCAACCCATTCCACCAGTAAACCCTGACCAGAGGCACTCAGCTCTCTCGTTTCATGGGTTGGCAAGCCTAGCTCCTCTGATAAGTGTCCATAGGTACCCCACTCCACCAGGAAGCTTCCTGTCTGAAGGCACTCAAAATTCTTGCTCTGGGGGTTGGCTTCTGTGATGTCTCACACGGTCTCCTGGTTCTGCTGCTGCTGCAGTTTCTTTAACAAACAGAAATTGATTCTCTCACAGGGGAAGTCTTTCTCTGCCAGATCTGGGTGAAGATGCTTGTCATCAATCTTCCACTGGTCCAGGAGAGTCTCAGCACAGGGACCCGGATCCAAAGGACACACTCCACTCCTGGCTCCTCTTGCCTGGTAGTAATGAGACCCCTCTCCTCTCTGCTCCATTCTCCCTTTTGAGATATTTTAAAAAAAAAAAAAAAAAACAGCAAAGCCTAGGAAAGGATGAGAATCTGATTTCCAAAGTCACCACATTATAATAATCTGAAGCCCCCATTTTCAACAAAAAATTATAAGGCATAAAGAGAAACAGAAAAAGGATGGCCCTTTCAAAAGAACAAAATTAAGTGACAGAAGCTGTTCTCATGCAAGGCCAGATAATGGACTTCCTAGACAAAGACTTTAAAACAGTATGTCTTAGTCATCTAGTGCTGCTATAACAGAAATACCACAAGTGAGTGGCTTGAAATAAGAAAAATTTATTCTCTCACAGTCTAGTAGGCTACCAGTCCAAATTCAGGTCGTCAGCTCCAGGGGAAGGATTTCTCTGTTAGCTCTGGAGAAGGGTCCTTGTTGTCAATCTTCCCCTGGACTAGAAGCCTTTCTGCGCAGAAACCCTGGGTCCAAAGGATGATGTGCTCTGCTCTAGACACTGCTTTCCTGGTGGTGTGAGGTCCTCCTGTGTCTCTGCTCCCTTTTATCTCTTTTATATCTCAAAAGAGACTGGCTTAAGACACTAATCTTGTAGATCTCATCAATATAACAACTGCTAATCCATCTCATTAACATCATAGTGATAGGATTTACAACACATAGGAAAATCACATCAGATGACAAAATGGTAGACAATCATACAATACCGGAAAGCGTAACCTGGCCAAGTTGACAGATATTTTGGGGGGACACAATTCAATCTATGACACAGTATTAAATATGCTCAAAGAGCTAAAGGAAAACCCAGACAAAGAACTAAAGAAAATCAGAAAAAAAATACATGAACGAAATTAGAATATCAGTAAAGAGACTGAAATTATAAAAAGGAACCAAACAGAAATACTGGAGCTGAAAATAACTGAAATAAAAAATTCATCGGAAGTTATAACAGATTTGAGTAGGCAGAAGAATCAGTAAACTTGATGACAGGACAACTAAAATTATTGAGTCTGAAGAATAAAAAGAAAAAAGAGTGAAGAAAAATAAACAGAACCTAAGGAACTTGTGGGACACCATCAAAGGGACCAACACACACATTATGGGATTATGGGAGTCCCAGAAAAAGAAGAAAGGAGCAGAAAGAATATTTGAGGAAACAATGGCTGAAAACTTCCCAAAACTGACTGAAGACACGAATTTACACATCAAAGAAGCTCAAGGAAATCACAAAATCCAGTGAACTCAAAGAGATCCACATCAAAATACATTATAACTCTCAAAAACAAACAAAAAAAAGGAGTCTTGAAAACAGCGAGAGAGAAGTAAATCATCACATATAAGGGACCCCTCAGTAAGACTAAACTCCAATTTCTTCTCGGGAACCATGGAAGCCAGATGCAATGGAATGACGTATTTAACGTGTTGAAAGAAAAGAACTATCAATCAAGAATTCTATATCCAGCAGAACTGCCCTGTAAAAATGAGGGTGAAATTAAGACATTCCCCCCAGTTAAACAAAAGCTGAGTTTGTTATCACTAAATCCACAGTACAAGAAATGATACAGGAGACCTTCAGGTTGAAATGAAATGCTCCTAGATACTCAAAGCTGTATAAAGAAAGACCTTTGGTAAAGGTAAGTTCATGGGCAAATACAGAGGCCAGTTTTATTTCTGGTTTGTAACTCAGCTTATTATATACCACATGGTTTAAAGAATGGGAATCCCAGAAAACTTAACTGTGTTCATGCAGAATCTGTTCATAAACCAAGAGGTAGTGGTTAGAACAGAACGAGGGGACACTACGTGGTTTAAAGTCAGGAAAGGTGTATGTCAGCGTTGTATCCTTTCACCATACTTATTCAATCTGTATGCTGAGCAAATAATCCGAGAAGGTGCACTATATGAAGAAGAATTTGGCATCAGGATTGGGGGAAGACTCATTAACAACCTACAATATGCAGATGACACAACCCTGCTTGCTGAAACTGAAGAGAACTTGAGGCACTTACTGACGAAGATCAAAGACCACAGCCTACAGTATGGAGTGCATCTCAACATAAACAGAACAAAAATCCTCAAAACTGGACCAATAAGCCACGTCATCATAAATGGAGAAAATACTGAAGTTGTTAAGGACTTCATTTAACTTGGATCCTCAATCAGTGTCCATGGAAGTAGCCGTCAAGAAATCAGATGACGTAACGCACTGGGCAAATCTACTGCAAAAGACCTCTTCAAAGTGTTGAAAAGCAAAGATGTTACTTTGATGACTAAGGTGCACCTGACCCAAGCCATGGTATTTTCAATCACATCAAATGCATGTGAAAGCTGGTCAGTGAATGAGGAAGACCGAAGAGGAACTGACGCCTTTGAATTATGGTGCTGGTGAAGAATACTGAATATACCACGTACTGCCAGAAGAACGAACACATCTGTCTTGGAAGAAGTACAGCCAGAATGCTCTTTGGAGGCATGAATGGCAAGACTTCATCTCATGTACTTTAGACATGTTATTAAGAGGGACCAGTCCTTGGAGAGAAACATCATGCTTGGTAAATCAGAAGGTCAGTGAAAAAGAGGAAGACCCTCAATGAGATGGACTGACACAACGGCTGCAATGGTGGGCTCAAGCATAACAATTGTGAGGATGGCACACAACCGGGCCGTGTTTCGTTCTGTTGTATGCAGGGTCACTACAAGTCAGAACCAACTCGATGGCACCTAACAACAACACATGATTTAAAATACAAATGCATAAAAAATAAATTATACATTTATTTTATTGGACACACTATGTATAAAGATCTAAGTTGTGACGACAACAACAACAAAAGGAGGGGAGACAAGGAGATATAGGAACAGAATTTTATTGTTATTGAAGTTATGATGGAATCCATTTAAAATAGTATATTACAAATTTAGGATGTTAAATGCAATCTCCATGGTAACTACAAATATCTAAAATACATACACAAAAGGAAATGAGAAGGGAATCGAAATGGTCTACTACAAAAAGTCAGTTAAACACAAAACGTTTAAATATTGGATGAAATAAGAGACAAAAATATACTTAATGCTATTGAACTGTACACTCAAAAATAGAGGGAGAGAAAGGAGTATTCACTAACTATATAATAGACAAGAATTATCTTAGGTGAAGGGAAGGACAACACACAATACAGGGGAAGTCAGCACAAATGGACTAAACCAAAAGCTAAGGAACTTCCTGGACACAAGCAAACACTTCGAGGGACTGAGTGGCAGGGGCAGAGATCTGGAGACCACGGTTTCAGGGGACATCTAGGTAAACTGCCATAACAAAGTTTATTAAGAAAACGTTCTGCATCCCACTTTGGTGAATGGCGTCTGGGGTCTTAAAAGCTAGCAAGTGGTCATCTAAGATGCATCAACTGGTCCCAACCCATGTGGAGCAAAGGAGAATGAAGAACACCAAGGACACAAGGAAAATATGAGCCCAAGGGATAGAAAGGGCCACATAAACCAGAGATTCCATCAGCCTGAGACCAGAACTAGACTGTGCCCAGCTACCACCAATGACTGCCCTGACAGGGAACGCAACAGAGAATCCCTTTAGGAGCAGGAGAACATGGGGATGCAAACCTCAAATTCTGTAAAAAGACCAGACTTAATGCTCTGCTGAGACTGGAGGGACCCCAGAAGGCATGGTCCCCAGACTCTCTGTTAGCCCAAAACTAAAACCATTCCCGAAGCCAAGTTTTCAGACAAAGATTAGACTGGACTATAAGACACTAAATGATACTTGTGAAGAGTGTGCTTCTTAGCTCAAGTAGATACATGAGACTAAAGGGACCACTCCTGTCCGGAGGCGAGATGAGAAGGCCGAAAGGGACAGGAGCTGACTGAATGGACACAGGAAATACAGGGGGGAAAGGGGCGTGCTGTCACGTTATAGCGAGACCAGCTAGGGTCACATATCAATGTGTGTACAAATTTTTGTATGAGAAACTAACTTGAACTGTAAACTTTTACTTAAAGCACAATAAAAATAAAAAAACAAAATGTTTAAACGGTAAATTTTATGTTATATATATTTTACAACAATTTTTATAAGATTACCAATAGTAGGCTACCTATTCATGTAATGAAGTAAGGGGTCTGAGAAAATATACATGTAACTGCTTATTTGAACAAAAAGAAATACAGTAAAAATAACCCAGAAACTAATGAGAATTGTTATCTACAGGATATAGTGGGAACAGAGGGGAAAGGAGTAAATTAGAAAGGTAGAAACGATGAGGTTAGAGTAACAATTCTCTGAGAATGCCTTCTCGTATTGCTGACTTTTAGAACCACGTTACCATTTCACACTCTCAAAAAAATAAATAATAAAACCAGATGTGAGGGAAACCCTTAGTATTGCTAACAGGAACAAATGAATCTGTTTTACAAATGAATAATAGAACCACACTAAAGGGAATAGAGAAAAACAATTTAACCTAAATAACTTTGGAAAAAAGTATTTTGACTATATATTCTAAAGATGAAGACAAAAATACCAAAAACTAAACCAGTCACCATGGAGTCAATTCCCACTCATGGCTACCCTACGTGTTTCAAAGTAGAACTGCACTCCGTAGGACTGTCAGGGGCTGTAATCTTACCAAAGTAATCATCAGGACTTTCTTCCACAGTACTGCTGGGTAGACTCGAACTACCAACCTTTCAGTTAGTAAATAACCATACACAAATATTGTGCTCTAAGTAGTTTGTATTTCACAGCGATATGAATTAGCAATGAGGGTAGTGGTGGTTCAGTGCTAGAATTCTCATCCAGGAGGCCCAGGTTTGATTCCCAAGCCAATGTATCTCAAGCACAGCCAGCCACCAACCGTTTGTCAATGGAGGCTTGCATATTGCTCTGATGATGACTCAACAGAGCTTCCAGGCTATGATGGACTAGGAGGAAACGCCTGGTGGATCTGCTTCCAAAAATCAGCCAACGGAAGTCCTATGGATCCAGTAGTCTCATCCGAAATCCATCTTGGGGATGATGCAGGACTAACCGGCATTTCGTTCACTTGTGCATAGGGCTGTCATCAGTCAGGGGGCAACTCTTGACAGCTAACAACAACGTGAATTAGCAATTCAATTCTGAAACTATTTTTATCCTAGGATTAAGCAAATATACTGTAGAACAAGACAGCTAGACTTTTCACTGTCAGACTGAAGCGTTATAAATAAGGAAAGGATGAAGGCTAGAATGAACCTTGCAGCAATGGACTGGACTTGATGGTGTCAGTATGAACTCACTGTTTCTGCTATACATACAGATAGACGGACATAGATGTGTATATTTCCTAGTTAATCCCACAGAGGGCCTAGAAGCAACGACAACCAGGAGCAATGAGGGCAGCTGCCCAGTTCTCCGTTTCTATATCCCTTCTTCAACAAAAGAAACTATGATTCCTTGAATAAATGGCTAATTCTAGGGTTGAGGCAGGAAATATCTTAGGAGATGAACCTGGAATATTACTTTCCAGATAGTAGAGAAGTCTCAAAAACTGATGGAGATATGCCAAAAGGAAAGAGAAGCTAATTTGAAGGGCTCCCAATAACCAAAGTCAAGGACAATTTGACTAACGAAACTAACAATAGTAATGGACTGTAACTCATAGAATGAAATAAAAATCCATGGGCTCATAATGATATAAATACACAATTTAATAAATTAAAAAGAAAGAAGGTACAGTTCTTCCTAAAAGTGCAATTCAAATTAATTAATGTAAAAAGAATAATGGAATAGAAAAATATCATTTGGCAAACACCACAATAATACTGCAGGAAGGAATCATAAATGGATGAAAGTATGATGGGAAATGGTATTTTCATGGCCTCATAATATCACTCTTCAAGATACCCATTAAATGCAAAGGGAACAATAGTTGACTTTATAGAGGAGAAATCTGGCACACAGATCCTTAATCAAGTGGTACCATCACTAGTAATGGGACAAGTGGACATAATGGGTCTCCTGAAATGGTGTACTAGGAAGAGCACAACAATACTTCTGCGGTTTTCTGGCCAACAATGCATAACCTGAATTTAACCATGAGGAAACATCAGAAAAATTTACGGATAGTCTACAAACCAATGGCCAATACTGTTCAAAAATGTCAAGGTTACAAAAGCCAAAGAAAGGCTGAAAAATTGTCCCAGATTGGAGGAGACTAGGAAAATATGAAAACTAAATACAATGTGGGATCCTGCAAGAGGATCCAGGAGACAACTGGTGACATCTGAATAAAATCTGCACAGAGCGATGATTACACTATGGTACCATCTCTACCAATATATGTTGATTTTAAAATTTTTGGAAATACAAAGGGAAGTAACCAAAATAAAAATAAACTTGATGTGAGAACTTAAAGGATATCAAAGGTTATTACAACCTTCCGTTGGCCTAGGACAGGAACCATTCCCGAAGCCAGCTCTTCAGACAGGGATTGGACTGGACAATGGGCTGGAGAGGGATGCTGGTGAGGAGTGAGCTTCTTGGAACAGGTGGACACTTGAGACTATGTTGGCATCTCCTGCATGGCGGGGGGGAGATGAGAGGGTGGAGGGGGTTAGAAGCTGGAGAAATGGACACGAAAAGATAGAGTGGAGGGAGAGAGCAGGCTGTCTCATTAGGGGGAGAGTAACTGGGAGTGTGTAGCAAGGTGTATACGGGTTTTTGTGTGAGAGACTGACTTGATTTGTAAACTTTAAAAAGCACAATAAAAGCCTTAAAGCACAATAAATTTTTTTTTAAGTTTATTACAAGCCTACAGTATTTTAGGGAGTGATATTTGTGAAAAAATAAACATATAAATAAATGAAATAATCTATAAACAGACGTACACATATGAACATCTGATTGATGACAAAGGCTTTTACTGTAGAGCAATGGAAAAATGAGTTTTTCCATTGTTGAGTCAACTGGATATATATGTGTGGAAAAAAATGAATTTGACTGTACTCTATATTAAAAAAAAAATCATTTCCAGGCAGATAAGAATCTAAATACAAATGGTAAAACACGAATGGCCCCCAGGAGTTAATATAAGAGAACACTTTCAAGACTTTGGGGAGAGAATGATTTCTTAAACACAAACAAAAAGAAGCAACCAAAAGAACAAAATTGATAAAATGGACTGAATTTAAATTAAGAGCTTCTATCATTTTTTTTTTTTATCATTAAGACAATGAAAAGCAAGACATCAAATTGGAAGATATCTACAACGCACATAACTGACAAAGAGCTCATACACAGAATATTAAAAAAAAAACAAAAAACTACAAATCAATAAGCCAAAGACAGACAACGCCTTTCCCCCTCAAAAGGGCAGGAGATTGACCAGGCACTCTGTGAAAGAGATATCCAAAATAACTACTAAAACAGGAAGCATGGGAACCCAAGTGTTACTGAAGAAATGAAAATTAAAACCACAATGGGATACCACTACATGCACTAGAATATCTAAAGTCAAAAAGTTTAATGACAACAAATATTGACACGTATATGGCACAAAATGTGAACCTGTGAACCAGAAATTTCACTCTTATCTGGCACAGGTGCACACACATGTGCACAGAGACCTATACTACAATAGTTGAAGCACATTATTTGTTAGGGCCCCAAGCTGGAAACAACACTGGACAAAGTACAGAATACCTACACGATAAAAAACTACATAACAATGAAAATCATAGTGTATTCATAGAATGAAAAACTACGTAACAAGGAAAAACTACAGCCACACACAACCAAAAATTCTGTAATATTTTGTGAAATAAGCTCAATATTCAAGAATATAGTGTGTTTATATGCATAATTACACGATTCTATTCACTTAAAATTCAAGAACCATCAAAATTAATCGATAGCCTTAGATACTCGATTAGCAGTTACCTTTGGAGAGGAGGGAGGAGCAGTGATTGGGAGGGGACGTGAAGAAAGTTTCTGGGACACTGGTAAGGTTCTATTTCCTGTTGGTGGTAGTTACACAAGTGTATTCACTTTATGATTAATTCACTGAGGTGTACACTATGATTTGTGCATTGTTCTATGTGTGTGTTATCTTTAATAAAATTAAATATTTAATTATAAAATGGAAAAAAAATCTTCCCACCGAGAACACAACAGGCTCAGAGAGTTTCACAGACTGGTTCTAACAAAATTTCAAGGATCATTCCAACTTGAGACAAACTCTTCCAGAGAATAGAAAAAAGGAAATACTACCTAGTTAAGCTAATAAGATCAATACATCCTTGATATCAAAACCACACAAGAACATCCTAAGAACAAAAATTACAGGCCAATTATATGGGATCAAATTGATAACAGCAACTCAAATGATTAGAAAGAAAACTTAGGGGGCAGTGAGTTTATGTTAATGGAGGAGGAACAACTCAGAACACAAGGATGAGGATGGTTGCACAACTCAAAGAATGTAATCAATGTCACTAAATTGTACATGCAGAAACTGATGAATTGGTCTATGTTTTGCTGTGTATATATTTACCATCAACAACAAAATAAATAAAATTTAGAAAAAAAATTATAGGCCAATATTATTCATGAACATAAATGCAAAAATCATCGAAAAAATGCTTAGTAAAACAAGTCCAGTAGTGTACAAAAAAGGCAGTGTATCATGATCAGTTCGGGTTTGCACCAAATACGCAAGGGCAGTTTAGCAGTAGAAAACCTGTATCATTTACCACACTCAGAACAGGAGGCTTAGTGCATCTCAACAGATAGAACAGACACTTGTTAAACTTAAAGAGATTCAGTAAAATATATATATGTCAATTCAAAAACAAATACAACAAAGAACAAGTGACAATGTGTGTGTGTGACTGTGGAAACTAGGTCTTAAAAAAGGCCTGTGGCTTCTGACATGGTCGCTCTCTCTGTCTCTCTCTCTCTCTCTCTTCGCTTGCTTTGGGGGAAGCCAGATGTTGGGCCTACACCTACAGCTGTTAAAGTTTTGGAAGTGGATCCTCCAGCTACCATCAAGTCTTCAGATCACAGCACACCCAGCCTACATTTTAAGAGTGGCCTCATGAGAAAACCGAAACTAGAACCACTCATCTAAGCCATTCCCAAATATCTGATCCTGAGAAACTATATGAGAAAATAAATGTTTGTTGTTTTAAGCTATTAAGTTTGTTACGCAGTAAGAGATAACCGATTCAGATTTTGGTGCTGTAAGTGGGGAAACCTAAAATGTGGGAGTGGCTTGGTATTGGGCGGTAGATGAAGCTAGAAGGGCCTTGAGGTATTTTGAGGACAACAGTACTGAAAGCCTAAAGTGTCTTAAAGGAACTGTAGCAGCATTATGCCCTTTAAGGAGGCTACTGTTCAGGGCTTAAAGGGAAGTGAGAAACGGGTTAGAATTTGGAAGAAGGGGAATTCTCCTTGTGTAGTACCAAGCAAAGTGTTAATGGTGCTGCTTGGTTTCTTTATTGTTTATTAATAAAATGCAAGAAGATAAACTAAAGGAAAGACGGATGTTCAAATATGAAGAAGCTGGAACTTGATGATTCTCAGCCTTTCCACATAGCTAATAATGTTAAAATTAAGTAATGCCTTCTGAAAAGAGATCAAATTCAGGGCATTGCAAGGAAAACATGATCTAATAATGAAGCAAAATGTGACTGTAAAATCCTTTTTGAAAATCTCAAAAAAATGTAACATGGTGCCTCAGAGTATTATTTGGTCAGACAAACCACCAAAAACAAAACCCACTGCCATCAAGTCAATTCTGATTCATAGCAAATCAGAATTTCCAAAGCTGTATATCTTTACAGAAGCAGACTGCCACATCTTTCTCCCTTGAAGCAGAGCAGCTGGTGCATTTGAACCGCCTTTTTGGTTAGCCACAGAGCGCTTTAGCCACTGTGCCACCAAGGCTCCTCGGTCAGACAAAAACCTAACCAAACCCATTGCCATTGAGTTGATTCTGACTCATAGCAACCGTAAAGGACAGAGCAGAAATGCCCCATAGAGATTCAAAGGAACACCTGGTGGATTCAAACTGCTGACCTTTTGGTTAACAGCTGTAGCACTTAGACCACCAGGGCTTCCAGTCAGACAAAAGGCCCTCTAAAAACATTTAGGTTGTAACTCACATTCTTAATCAAATTAATAATGCTTCTAAGAAGCTTAAGGATGTTACCCTTCAGCAGAAAACCAAAGTAGAGGACTTGACAGTAAGGATTTGACAGTAAGGCTTTCAATCTAATGGAAGAGACCTCCATAAGATTCACAGATGACCCACAAAAAAATTTTTAAAAGACCATATCAAAGAAATACTGCCAGCTTGAACAGAGAGAAAACCATATATTCCCCCTTCCCCTCCAAAAATTTATATTTGTAGGAGCAGGCTGAGAAATACACTCAGCCACACACGCAGTATATCTTTCATGAAAAAGAAAAAAGGCTTAGAGGGCAGAATCAAGAGCCTAGAGGACAGGACCAAGAGTATATGGAGAGTAACTCGGGGCAGGAGTAGAACTGAGTCCCAGTCAAGGAACTTCCTGCATTTGTCCAGCTGGATTTCAGAACTGCTGTTGACCAGTGGAGGGCAGTGGTGGTTCAGTAGTGGGATTCTCATCTTCCATGAGGAGGCCCAGGTTCGATACCCCAGCCAGTGCACTTCAAACACAGCCACCACTAACCTGTCAGGGAAGGCTTGCATGTTGCTGTGATGCTGAACAGGTTTAGCAAAGCTTACAAATTCAAGACAAACTAGGAAGAAGACTGCATGATCTACTTCCAAAAACCAGCCAATGAAAACCCTATGGATCAAGCAGTCCAGTCCTGCTGTGTATTGGGTCAACTTGAGTCAGAGGCTGACTTGATGGCAGCTAACAACAACATACACCAATGACTCCTATGTGTGTCCTGTTTTCACCTCCCTTTGAATAAGTGTCTAGATCTGTCGTCTTATGCCATCCCACCACTGGTATGCTGTGCTTGGAGACACAGATAACCTGCCTCTTTAATTCACACATCTACAACTCAGGGCTCCAAACTGGTTATCCCTGGTTCAATCACAGCCAAGAAAGTAACACTAGAACACACCCAAACTTTTAAGATTTGGCTGAACCAGAATCATAACCAGAACGAGAAAAACTACAGGTCAAAGCCCGGCTAGAAACTTAATCTCCCCCTTAGAAACCAAGGGCAGCACACGTGTTGCATAGCAACAAAATCTCCTGCCCACTGGATTTTGCACAAAGTTGGAAATGGTGCTGTCCCACTTAAAGATGGTGGCTGACCATGCCACTTTGAATGTGTGTCACTCCCCTTAGTCCTGGCAATAACCCAATCTCATGCATCAGGCTCCTGGAAGGGCTCACTACACCTCTTCTGAGTCTCCCATTCAGGGCTTCGATCCGTAATTTTTTCCATTCTGGTTATGGTTCGGGATCATCCAAATTATAAAAATTTGGATTTCTTCCAGTGTTGCTTTGCTGGCCACGACTGGACCAGCTGGAGCCAGTCTGAAGCCCCGCTACACATCCAGGGGAACTGGAATCATGGGGCTACCCAAGCAACTACACCTGAGGAATCTCATCAGCACCGAGACCTAATTCAGATCACTGAATTAGACTCTCAACATTCAGCCAATGATTTAATCTTTAATGGAGGGAAACTACTGAGGGCCTCAGAAGAGAGTGAGTATATTCTGCATGGTGAAGTAATGTAGAAAATTTGTGGCCATAGGGTAGACTCTAGCAATTTAAAAAATATGCCCACAAATTATTTGATATTGCCTCCACTCAAGAGGTGGAGCTTAAATCCCGTCCCCTTGTGTATAAGCTAGCTGAGACTCACTTCTAGCGAATAGGAGGGACAGTGTACAACTTCACAGACTAGATTTATTTATTTATTTTTACAGGCTAGGTTTTAAAAAAGCACTATGGCTTCTGTCTTTCTCTCTCTCAGATCACTTGGTTGAGAGAAGCCACCTACCATGTATAAGCAACCCTACACAAGCCCATGTGGAGAGGAAATGAGGTCTCTAGTCAACAGCCCAGAAGTAAATTTGGAAGTGAATCCTCTAGCCTCAAGTTTTTAGATAACCGTAGCCCCAACCTATATCCTGACTGCAACTTCCTAAGAGATCCTAAGCCAGATCCACCCAGCGAAGTCTCTCTAGGATTCCTGAACCTCAAAAACTGTGAAATAATATTTATTGTTTTAAGCTGTTAAGTTTTGATGTAATTTGTTATGCGGCAATAGATAACAAATGCATCCTCTCAGTAGATGCAGTAAATCATCTGATAAAATTCAACATGTTTTAAAAAAAAATTTTTTAATGAAAAAAAATATATCATCAAGACTCAGGGCCAAAATACTTAAAACTTTCCCTCTGCTACTGGGAAAAGAACAAGTATACCTCCGATTGCCACTTACATTCAACACTGCACTGGAATTGTGTAAAAAAGGCATGGAGGAACCATCTGGCCTCCTCTAACCTCACAAAGGGGAGGGAGAATTAAGATCAACAGCCCAACTGCAGGGACCATGGTCTCAGGAAACATCTAGCTCAACTGGCATAACACAGTTTATGAAGAAAGTGTTCCACATTCTACTTTGGTGAGTGGCATCTGGGGTCTTAAAAGCTTGTGAGCAGCCATCCAAGATACTCCACTGGTCTCACCCCTTCAGGAACAAGGGAGAATGAAGAAAATTAAAGATACAAGGGAAAGATTAGTCCAAAGGACTAATGGACCACAACTACCACAGCCTCTACCCGAGTGAGTCCAGTACAACTGAATGGTACCCAGCTATGACCACTTGACTGCTCTGACAGGGATCACAATAGAGGGTCCCAGACAGAGCTGGAGAAAAATGTACAGCAAAATTCTAACTCACAAAAAAAAGAGCAGACTTACTGCCCTGACAGAGACTGGAGAAACCCCGAGAGTACAGCCCCCAGAGTATGGCACTCCTGAGGTTCACCCTTCATCCAAAGATTAGACAGGCCCATAAAACAAAACATACCAGCCCAGTGGCAAGGACTAGAAGGCAGGAGAGAACAGGAAAGCTGGTAATTGGGAACCCAAGGTCAAGAAGGGAGAGTGTTGACATGTCATGGGGTTGTTAACCAATGTCATAAAACAATAGGTGTACTAGTTGTTCAATGAGAAGCTAGTTTGTTCTGTAAACCTTCATCTAAAGTTCAATTTAAAAAAAAAAAAAAAAGATCAACAGCCCAAGGCTGGTTCCTATGAGGCGGAGATCAAACATACCTCTACCCTCCAACCTTTTTGCCAATTCTAACACCATCCATCCCTCTCATGGTACTCTCTCCATTTCTCTGCTGCGTTCAATAATTCGTTGCAATGGCCACACAGAACTCACAGACAATACTCAACGATTATGGGGTTTATTAGTGAAGTAACAGGTTACAATTCAGGATCAGAAACGACTCAGGATACAGTTTTTCAATCCAGACAGCTTCTTCTCAGCCATGCCTGCAGGCTGGCCTCTCCCTGGTCCTCGGGCCAGCCCTCGGCCCCTCGGGTCTCTTGGGCCGGCCCAGCCTCTGCCCTCCTCAGGCAAATGTTACAAAGTTCTTTAGCTCCACTGGTAAGTGCCCAGAGGCACCCCACTCCACCAATAAGCCTCGGCCTTAAAGGCGCTCAGCTCTCTAGCTCTGAAAGTCTACAAACCTAGCTCCACAAAGTGCCTGGAGGCACTCCACTCTGCCAGCAAGACTCCCCCGCCGCGCCCCGCCCCGAAGGCGCTCAGCTTTCTCATTCCATGGGTTGGGAGAACCTCGCTGTGGTATCTCCTGGTTCTGCTGCCTCTGTGGCTGCCATTTCTCTGCTGCTGTTTCTTGCCGTCTCGTGTTACACCTCTGTCTCCTGGGTCTAGGAAGTTCTCAGCAAAGGGATCTCAGGTCCAAACAATGTACTCTACTTCTAGCTCTTCCCTCTTGGTGGTAATGAGGTCCACACTTTCCACCTCTGGGATGGCATATTTTAGGCCTAGTGGGTGGGTAAAACTGACCAATCCACTCGTTAGGGTTCCACACACCTTATTTGCATGGTCCCACCCCAATAAGGTTTCCATGCACCTTATTTGTCCAATCCCCTTGATGGGCCACAGGTACCTTACTTGCACAGCCCCACCCAATCAGTTGGTGGGAGTTACAAGACTATGGTGAGAAAAGCCATATAAAAGCAATCCATTGCACCACAAATTGTAACCAGTAGGGTTAGATAAGGAAAAAAATAAAAGGCGTAAGAATTCGAAAGAAGAAAACGAAACTAATCATCTGGAAATGGTAAGACTGCCTACATAGAAAATCCAAAACAATCTTCAGATATTAAAAATAAGAGGGTTTGCAAGGTGCCTAGATAGAAGGTCAATACATAAAAAAAAACAACAGTTTTTCTATATATCATTAACAAAGAGAAAAACGTAATTTCTGAAAATATAGCCACAAAAACTATAAGATACCAAAGAATAAACCTAAGCAAAGATGTAGGAGACCTATATGGAGAAAAAACATAGAATTTATTGAAAAGATTTAAAGAAGTCTTTATATACAGAGAGATATCATGTTTATGGATAGGAAAGCTCACTATCAAAGATGTCAGTTCTCACCAAATTCATATACAGATTAAATATATTTGCAGTCAAAATCCCAAGAAGGTTTTTTGAAAAAACTTGATAAAAAGTCAAAAACATATGTGAAAGAGTAAAGGGCAAAAGTTAGCTGTCTTAGCTTCTTAGTGTTGCTGTAACAGAAATACCACAGTGAGGGGCTTTAACCAACAGAAATTTATCGTCTCACAGCTTAGAAAGCTAGGAGTCCGAATTCAAGGCACCAGCTCTAGGGGAAGGCTATCATGGAAGATTCCTGACTCTTTTCAGCTTATATTCTTCGGTTCCTTGGCGATCTTCACATGACAATCTTTCACCATCTGTGGTTCCCTGCTTCTATGCCTAATCTGCCCTTCTTTACCTCAAAAGAAATTGGCTTAAGACACACCCTACACAGATATGACCTCATTAACATAACAAAGAAAAACTCTATTCCCAAACGGGATTATATTCTATTACCCAAGACTCTCCTGAAGAACTTTTCTCACAGCTGTCAAGTTGATTCTCACTCATAGCAACCCCATTAGGACAGTGCAGAGCTGGCCCATAGAGTTTCCAAGGCTGTATATCTTTACAGAAGCAGAGCGGCACATCTTTCTCTTGCAGAGCGGATGGTGGGTTCAAACTGCCAACCTTTCGGTTAGCAGCCGAGTGCTTAACCACTGCGCCGCCAGAAATTCTTTTGCCCTACTTAGTCTATAGTAAAAAATAACGCAACTCTTGGTGGCAGATCACTTCAGATCACATCATGGAGGTAATTACATTGTATCACAACAAGGAGGATAACTACATCATTGTATAACTGCCAAATTACATCATTACATAACTGCCAAACCACTGAGGATCATGGCCTGGCCAAGCTGACGCACAGTCTTAATCCTTACAGCGGTTGATTCAGATATTTCAAATTGGATGCTAGAAATTTACAGAATAAGAGAAATTGCAGGAAAACTCTCATAAAATCTGCAAGAGACCTTACTAGCTCATTTTATAGAAAAAGAAAAAGGCTGAAGGGGATGATTGGAAAATCAAGTGAAATGACCTACTAAAGAAAAAAACAATTTTACATTTGAAGACTCTTAGGCCATGGACAATATCTTAAAACCTACATGTATGCGTGACCCTGACACTGAATCATCCAATTATGATTCAGATATATACTCTTAATTATATATATCCAGACCCAATGCCATCAAGTTGATTCTGACTCACAGCCATCCTATGGAACAAAGCTGAACTGCCCCATAGGCTTTCCTAAGCTGTAAATCTTTACGGAAGCAAGAAGAATGTTACGTCTTTCTCCTATGGAGAGCCTGGTGGGTTCAAAATGCCAACCTTTTGGTTGTCAGCCAAGTGCTTTAACCACTGTGCCACCAGAACTCCTTGTATATATGTAGCATAGATAAGAAGTGAACTTAAATAACTGATAACCTCATCTAAAACTCTGTGTAAGATATTTTCATTCTTTCCTTGCCAGGCATGTTTTAGCTTTTTTAGCATTTTCATCAACCAAAGAACTGGACTGGCCAAGTTCCCGAGCATAACCTAATCAACGTTAGCTTGTCAACCTGCGTTATGACGTGGAAAATTTTCTAACAGGGAAGTATGATGTCAGAATACTCTGAATAATCAAACTTTAATTATTTAAGGAGTTGATGAGCATAGAGACACCAAGACAAAATCAACTCAACCTGGCTACCTACGATTACCACTGGGGCTAAAAGTGATAGTGCTGCCTCGCTACACCCCTGTAGTGTCTCTGCCCTCCTCATCTGTCGCCATCTCCCACATGGTCAGATCCCGAGGTAGGTTACCAAGTGTCCCGTCACCAGCTGCTGTGGAGTAGAATCCACCTCACAGCGACTCGGGCAGGGCGGAGCAGAGCTGCCCGAGAGGGTTTCCAAGGCTGTAATCTTCACGGAAGCGAACTGCCACATCTTTCTCCCATGGAGCAGCTGGTGGGTTCAAACCACCCATCTTTTGGTTAGCAGCCGAGTGCTTTAAGAACGGTGCCACCAGGACTCCTGAAATAAGCATATGGAGGAAGCAATGACATTAACAAGACCCGATTATCTTCTGCTTTTAATTTTTTGTTAATACCACATGTTTCAAGTCGTGGAATGCATGCTGAGTCATTGAGTATGTTTAAATTTTTAATTGGTAATATAGACTTTGAGAACTATCATGTGAAAATACATGATTTATAGGAGCCCATCTGGCCAACCAGACTTCAACAGCAGATTTTACTGCGGGCACCCTCCATTTGGGTACAGGGAGCACCTCTCGTTTTGCCTAATACCCCAGCTATTTTGCTTTAACAAACGTTTCTTTCACCTTTTACCGTTACACAAGTCCCACTGGAGGGAAGCAAATATTGTCAGTGAGAAAAGTATACTCCCAAAAGAACTCCAGAGGCATAAGAAATGGGCGGAATATCAAATGTCCCACAAGTCACAAAACGGTTAAGCACATCTTAAAACCCAAACTATCTCCAGGCTAAAGATAAGCGACAGAGATCTGAATATTAATCACTAACCCTAATCTACTGATTAGACTTACATGAATATTCATTCCTAAACTTATTCCATGAACTATTTGAAATGAATATTAAATTGTGGATATAAATATGTTTAGCCTTGTATATTCTGTAAATAAACAAATTTCAAAGTCAAGAAAGATCCAGACAAAAGGACGTGGACTACAGGTTTCAGTTAGGGAAAAAGTAACAACAAGAGTCAAGGCCTATACCCTAACCATAGCCTAGATGTTTGAAAAGTCTCAAGTCTAGTCATAATAGCCTCTTGTTCATCCAAAAACAGATAGAAGACTTTGTTTCAACTGGTTTAAGGTAGTTATGTCACTCCTTTACAGGAAGCTGGAGCTAGAAATAATCAGGATATTTGGCAGATACCTCCAATGAAACCTAGAGTCTCGTTAAGTTCTGTTCGACAAAGCAAATTGGGAGAATTTTTCTTCTGTTAGGAGGGATAAATTGCCAGTCCAGTCACTGCCAACCTAAACCCTCTATGGATAACTCTAACCTTAGCCAACCTTACAGAGAACTGCCTTTTACAAAAATCCTTCTAAAATTCTCGTTTGATGGGATATGAATCCATTAAAGTGAATTTATCCTGGAGAGAAGTCAATAAATAACAATATTCTTCCTTTTTCCAAAGAAGAATATTCTTCTTTCTTCTTCCAAAGTGCTTTATTTATAAAGCACTTAATATTTGCCAGACATTGTTCTAAACTTTTTGTATGTATTAATTCATTTAATCTACACGGTCCTATAAAACAGGCATTATTATCTCCATTTCACACATGAGGAAACTGAGGCAGAGAGAAGCTGTTGTGTTTTAAATAACTTACCCAAGGTCAAACAGGCAAGTTACATGCTGCTCTTAAGCCATTAAGCTCTCTGGTTCACGACTGTTCAAGGTTTTATTTGGTTTTGTTTTGTTTTTTAAGTAAAACTGCAAAAGAATCACATAGAATCTCTCCCACCACACTCTGGAAGATTTTTCTACTTACTTCCTTACTGGCTCATAACATGGGCTGAATAGAAGGCTTAGAATACGCTACATGGAAACAGCATATACCTACGTAAGTACTGGACGCCCTGGTGGCGTAGCCGTTAAGTGCTATGGCTGCTAACCACGAGGTCGGCAGTTCGAATTCACCAGGCGCTCCTCGGAAACCATATGGGGCAGCTCTACTCTGTCCTGTAAGATCGCTACAAGCCAGAATTAACTCAACGGCAATAAAGTATACAATTTCTTCCCTTTCCAAAATAAGAAGAGGAATGCAGTGCACTGGATCACTTCTGCGTGGCCTTTCTCGCCACGGTCTTGTAACTCCTACCCCAGCGGCTGGGTAGGACCGTGCGAACAGGGTAATTATGGACTGCCAAGGGAACCGGTCAGTTTTGCCACCCCACTGGGCTTGAAATGAATCATCCCAGACACAGGAAAAAGATACCACCACTACCAAGGAAGGAGAGCCGAGAGTGGAGCACGTCCTCTGGACCCGGCATCCCTGTGCTGAGAAGCCCATGGAACCAGGAGACAGAAAAATAGAGAGCTGTGACACGGAAGATGGCAAGAAACAGCGGCAGAGAAACAGCTGCAGGAGACAGAATAATAGGCTTCCCAGCCTACGGAGCAAAAAAGCTGAGCACCTTTGGGCAGGAGGCTTACTGGCGGAGTAGGGTGCCTCCAGGTACTCGGTGGAGCTAGGTTTGCCAATCCACAGAGCACCTTGGGCACAGCCTTATTGGCCAAGTAAGGTACCTCGGGGTACTTATCAGCAGAGCTAAAAGAGCTTTGTAACACTTGCCCGAGCAGGGCAGAGGTGAGGATCAGGGAGTGGCGTGCCTGTGAGCACAGCTGAGAAGCTGTCCTGATGGAAGAACTGTATCCTGAGCATTCCTGAACCTGAATTATAACCTGTTACCTCCCTCATAAACCCCATAATGATGAGTACTGTCTGTGAGTTCTGTGTGGCCACTGCAATGAATTATCAAATCCAGCAGAGAATGCCATGGGAGGGATGGTTGGTGTGAGAATTGGTAAAGATGGCAGAGAGAGGAGGCATGTCTGACCTCTGCCTCATAGGAACCAGACTTGAGTTGTTGATCTTGATTCTCCTTCCCCCTTGTGAAATTAGAGGAGGTCAGACGACCATGCCCCAACTTCTTTACAAAGGGTGGGTGGGCGGGTGGGTGTAAATTAGTTTAACTCACGGTATTAACAATTCTCCTTCTCTTTTGCACTCTTCAGGGTTGAACTTAGTAGAAAGAAATGTTGGCCTGAAATTCTGTACCTCAAGAAAAAAGATCCTCAGATGTGGTGCTTTTATCCTAATTCAAGTTTACCCATATTTCAAGTAAAAGATCACTTGGAGCCAAATCATAAACTTCTATGGTGCTAAATAAAAGGCCCCCTACAGAAACAACTAGGAGAAAAGTATACCTGTCTCCCACTCTGAGCCCTAAACTATTTACAGGGTAATCTCCTTTTAACTAATTAAGCCAAGGTTTAAGGCTTGCTCTAGAAGGCCTAGAACACAAACATTTCTGGTCCAATGAATAGATGGATCGATGAACAAATAAACACATACCTATTTTTATTTGAAGGACTAAATAGCATCTTTTCCATTGTACCTAGGACTCTCATCACCAGGCAAAGGAGACCAAACCTCTTCCACAGAGGTTAAAACACAAATCTTTGGCCTCAGCAGGGCAAGATCTCTTTTAGTGAGAAGAGGTGTGTCGGGAGTCTCCAAGACCACACCACATGGGGAGATTTGCTAGAAGAATTTGTCATATATTCATGACTAGGATATATTACAGTAACATAGTAAAAATATACAGCCAGATCATGAAGGAAAAAGATACAGGCAGAGTTGAGGAATCCACCTGCAAGCTTCCTTATGCTTTCTCCCCCCTTCGGGAGGTCACAGAGAGCAAACCTTCCCCCAGCAACAAAAATGCTGCAACACGTGTGCAATGTTTCTGTCCAGAGAGGCCCATTAGAGAGTCAGTGCCAAAGGTTTTTATTGAAGGCTGGTCACACAGGCACCCTTTGCCTAACATGTACCAAAATTCCAGACTCCCAGACGGAAGCAGATGTTCAACATAAACTATATAGTTTGCACAGTCTAGGCACAGTGAATCACCCTTGTCAGTTAACTGCTGACTGGGAACACTCCAACACCAAACTCCCAGATGTCAGCCAAGGGCCAACCGAGTCTCAGGCCTGCTTGCAACTCTTCTGCACAGCAAACCGTTTAACTTCTCCGACCCTCAGACCCCTCATGTGCACAAAGGGAATAATGACAGAAACTACTTCATGGCTACCAATATCATTGTAAGTTACTCTCATGGTACTGTTATCCAGTATTATGGCAAGACTTAGAGGAAACATGGTCTAAGGCTCGACTGATGACACTGATGAGCAAAGTGTATAGAAAGGAACAGATAATGTAAACATTCAACATACACTTCAACTTCAAACTTAAATTTCAACTCAGCAACAACTTTTAGAGGTGGGTAAAATCATAATCCCAAATGAAGGGACAAGGACCCCACCCTCCCCTGCACAAAATATATAAGAGGTTTAAGGTGCTTTATCATTATAGGGCAACGTTCTGTTTGAGTTTAAATGCTTAGATATGGCATAGTGAGAAGGGCATCTCCACTTCCAAAGACAGGCAGATTTGCAATAAACATGTAAATAAACCAGAATATAAGCTCCACGAGAGCAAAGCTATAGCCATCTTGTTCGCTACTCTCAGAACAGTGTCTGGCGCATAATAGGCAACAATTTTAACCTGACTCAACTTTTTCTTGTTCCCGATTTCCTTCTTCTATCTCATTATCTCAAAGCACTTTAGGAAAAAAGTTAGCATCTTTTAAAAACTAGAGATATATCCACATTAAACCAAAAAAACCAGTTGCTGTCGAGTGGATTCTGACTCATGGAGACCCCCTGAGCATCAGAGCAGAACTGCACTCCATAGGGTTTTCAGTGGCTGTGGTCTTGTGGAAGTCAATCACCAGACGCCAGTCCACTGAGGCACCTCTGGGGGGATCTAACCACCAACCTTTCAGGTAGTAGGCGAGCACTAGCCGTGTGTACCACCCATATTCAGGTTAACATGTAGTAACTCAATGTAAGTACTAGACTAATACAGAACTAGAGTAATTTAAAAATAACTTCTAAATTCTGATGTATCTCGGCTAATGTGATGTCTAGTTTATTTGAAACATATCTGGTTTCCTTATAGCTGGGTTTATTTTAAATATTAAATACATATGACATTATAAAGAGAAATATTGGAAGCTACTGTTTACTTTCTAAAACCCACAGATTTTTTTTAATAGCCAATACTAGTACTTTGAAAACATAATTTATCTTCAGAACTTTTATTCACATGTATAGCTTTGAAGGAATATATTCCAAACTGTCTAATCAGAAATGAAACGAGATTATTTTCTTCTTACTAGTTATACCATACAATCACTGTAGCTTTTTTTTTTTTTTTTACTAGTGAGGCAATGAATCAAAAAATTACCTAGAAAGTCAATCATATACAACTACAAGAAAAGTTATCTGTATATTTTAGCCCATATTAACTAATTGAAAGTATAATTTTAAAATACTAACATTAAATTGGATAAAGTTGTTACGACAATAATCTTTGCCATTACTATAACTGTACTATGAACTTGAAGTTTTACAGATGTTGGCATTTTATTTTTAGATAATTTCAAATAGAAACATCAGGAAAAAGTTATGTGCCTTGGTTTCTTTATAAAGCTAAAATCATTAATAGAATAACATTACATATAACATTTATCCACACCCAGAAACTGTTAAAGGGAAAAAAAACTGATGTTAATGAGCTGTAAATTAGCTCATTAGTCAAAAACGAAGGTCACTGCAGTATTTTCCCAATGGTTTCCCACAGTACTTAGGAAAAAAAAAAACTCTGTAACATGCTCTGTATAAAAATCCCTGGTGGCACAGTGGTTAAAGCACTTAGCTGCTAACCGAAAGGTCAGCAGTTCAAACCTGCCACTCTGCAGGGAGAAAGATGTGGCAGTCTGCTTCCATGAAGATTTAAAGCCTTGGAAACCCTATCAGGCAGTTCTACTCTGTCCTGTAGGGTAGCTGTGAATGTGAACTGGAATCGACTTGATGGCATTGAGTTTATTTTAATACAAAGATCAGCCTGGGGCTAGCCCAGCCCACCTCTCTGACTTCATTCCTCACCCTTCCTTCACTGTCTTGCTAGCTAAGCTGCAGCCACACTGGCCCTATTCCTACATCTTTCTTCCGCAGAGTGCCTGGTGGATTCCAACTGCCGACTTCTCAGTTGGCAGCCGAGTGCTTAACCACTGCGCCGCCAGGGCCTCTACTATGTCAAAGGTGAGATTAGTTCCTCTTATTTTAAATAAGAGTTAAAATGAGAGAAAAATAACTGATTTGCCCATATATTTCTCGGGGTTATACTCATTTATACTTACTAAATACATTCTTGTTGCTGGAGAGTATTTTGATTCTTGTAGTGTTTACCGTGCACTAACAAAACCTTGGAAACTCTATGGGGCAGTTCTACTCTGTCCTACAGGGTTGCTATGAGTCAGAATCGACTAGACAGCACTGGGTTTTAACAAAACCAAAAAACTCTTTGCTGTCGAGCTGATTCCAACTTAAAGTGACCCTACAGATAGGAAAGAGTAGTATTGTCCCATACAGTTTCCAAGGCTATAAATCTTTACGGAAGCAGACTTCCAAATCTTTCTCCCAGAGGTTCGAACCACCAACCTTGCAGACAGCATCTGAGTGCTTTAACCGCTATACCACTTTAAAGAGCACCATAAAAGGTCAATAAATACATAAATATAAAGGATTGTTTAAGTATGTTTTTTCTTGTTTTGAAAGACATAATATTGCAGGAAAATAATTACAAAACTGTATTGCTGGGCTTACAGCACATTAAGACGTAATATATATGACAATAGTAGCAGAGAGGAGGGAAGAGAAAATGGAGGTTTACCAGAACAAAGCTTCTATATTTTACCAAATTAAATTAGTCTTAATGTGAACTAGAACGTGATAAATTAAAATGCATATTGTAATCCCTATAGTACCTAATAACTCAAAAAATGTAGTTAAAAAAAACTAACGAAGGAATTAAAATGATAAACTAGATAATATCTACTACAAAAAATGCAGGAACATAGAAATGAAAAAGATATGAGACATACAGAAAATAACTAGCAAAACTGCAGACAAAAATCTATCAATGATAACACTGAATGTGAACAGATTAAACCCGCCAATCAAAAGGCAGAAACAGTTAACTATGTTTTTAAAGGACTTAATTATATGCTGTCTATACGACACACTTTCACTTCAAAAAAACAAATAGGTTGAAGGTAAAAGGATGGAAAAAGATATGCCATATAAATAGGAAGCATAAGAGAGCTGGAGTGACTAACCAGTATCAGACAAAGAGGAGTATTTTAATGAGAAAAGGGTCAATTCATCAGGAAGATATGACAATTATGTATGTATACCAAAACCCAAAAACATGAAGTAAAAACTGACAGATTTGAAAGGAAAAATAAACAACTCAATAATAATAGCTAGAGAGATCATTACCTCACTGTCAATAATTGATAGAACAATTAGTCAGCAAGGATATTGTTGTTAGCTGCTGTTAAATTGTCCCTAGACTCATGGTGACCCCATGCACAACAAAACAAAATGCTGCCATGTCCTATACTATCCCCATAATTGGATGCAGATCAAACCACTGTGATCCATAGAGTTTTCACTGGCTGACATTTTGGAAGTAGATCGCCAGGCCTTTCTTCCTGGTCTTAGTCTGCAAGTGCCACCGAAACCTGTTCAGCATCATAGCAACATACAACCTACCACTGACAGTCAAGTGGTGACTGCACATGACGTCTGAACACTATTAACCAACATAACTGACATCTATAGACCATTCTGCCCAACAAAACTCACACCCACTGCTATCAAGTCAATTCTGACTCATAGCGACCCTATAGGACAAAGTAGAAGTGCTACACAGGGTTTCCAAGGCTGTAAATCTTTACAGAATCAGACTGCCACACCTTTCTCCTGCAGAGCAGCTGGTAGGTTCAAAGCAACCTTACAGGTTAGCAGCCAAGTGCTTAATCACTGTACCATCAGAGCTCCTTCCCACTCAGGAGTACAATATACATTACTCTCAAGCACACATGGAATATTCCTCAGGATACGCTATATGCTAGGCCATAAGAATGTCTCAATTAAGTTTAAAAAGAGAGAACTCAAAGTGTGCATTCTCACTACAAGAGAATTGGAAATCAACAACAGAATGAAATTTGGGGAATCCTCAAACATTTGGAAATTAAATAACACACATCTAAATAACCCATGGATCAAAGAAGAAAGGAAGGACATTAGAAAATATTTTGAAAACAATGAAAGTAAAAAAAAACATATGGAAAATTATAGAATGCAGCCAAAGCAGTGTTTTGAGGGAAAGTGATAGCTTTAAGTATCTATATCAGAAAGGAAGATCTCAAATCAGTGACCTAAGCTTCCACCTTAAAAAAAAAAAAAAAAAAAAAAAAACACACAAGCTAAACCTAAAGCAAGCATAAAGAAGGATTTTTAAAGATTAAAACTGAAATCAGTGAAAGAGAAAACTAGAGTATCAATTAAACCAAAAGTTGTTTCTTTGAAAATATCAACAAAATTGACAAACCTTTAGCTAAAATGACCACATAAAAAAGATGTAAAAAAATGTAATTCCTTACCAAAATTAGGAATAAAACAGGGGACATCACTACTAACAATGGTGAAATTAAAAGTTTATAAGGGAATATTATTAACAACTGTATGCCAAAAAAATTAGGTACTTAAATAAAATGGACAAAACCCCTAGAAAGACAATTATCAAAACTGTCTCAAAAAAAGGAAGAAAATCTGAATAGGTCTGTAACAGGTAAGGAAACGGAATTAGTAGTTTAAAAACTTCCCTCAGAGAAAAACTTAGGTCCAGAAGTAAATTGAATATGTTTTTAAAAATAATATCAATCCTTCACAAACTCTCACAGAAAATAGGAGCAGGAACATTTCTCAATTCATTTTATAAGGCTAGTATATATTACCTTGATATCAAATCTAGGCAAACTTCACCAAAAAAAAATAAAAAAACTACAACCAGTATCTGTCATGAATACAGACACAAAATCCTCAACAATATATCAGTAAATCAAATCCACCAAAATATGGTAAGAATGATATACCATAACCACGTGGGATTCATCTAAGAAAACAAGGCTCATTTAACACCCGAAAATCTATCAATGTAATACACCATCTTAGTGGAATGAAGGGCAAAAACCACATGACCATCTCAATAGACACTAAGGGACCAATCATACAGGTTTGTCCAGGACTGAGGGGTTCTCAAGACACATACTTTTCAGTGCTAAAACTGGGACAGTCCTGGGCAAACTGGGACAGCTGATCAAGCTAACATGCAGAAAAAGCATTTGACAAAATCCAATACCCGCTCATGATAAAGACTATGAACAAATCAGAAATAGATGGGAACTCACTCTACAAATATACAGCATCTATGAACAACCTAAGGAGCCCTGGTGGTGCTACAGTTAAGCATTCGGCTACTATCCCAAAGGGCGGGAGTTTGAACCTATCCAGAGGCTCCGCAGAAGGAGATGCTTCCATAAAGATTACAGCCAAAAACCCCTACAGGCAGTTCTATTCTGAGACATCCGTTATGAACTAGAATCAACTCCCCAAAAACAATAATGAAAAACCTACAGCTAGCATTATACTTCCACCACTCGTCCGTCAGCTTGCTGTACTGTGGCGGCTTGCGTGTTGCTAGGACGCTGGAAGCTATGCCACCAGTATTCAAATACCAGCAGAGTTACCCATGGTGGACAGGTTTCAGCGGAGCTTCCAGATTAAGATAAACTAGGGAAAAAGGCCTGGGAAGCTACTTTAAAAATTAGCCAATGAAAACCTTACAGATCACAACAGAATATTATCTGACTCACTTGCTTTGGACATGTCATCGGGAGGGATCAACTGCTGGAGGGGGACATCGTGATTGGTGAAGTAGAAAACCAGCAAGTGCCAAGCAGACCCTTTGAGAGACAGACTGGCACAAGAGCCACAACAATGGATTCAACATGCCAGCAATCATGAGGATGACACAGGATAGGACATTTGCTCTGTTGTATAAAAAGGTCACCTTGAGTTGAAGTCAACTCAATTGAAGCTAGCTAGTTATCTAGCATTATACTTAACGGTGAAAGACTGAGTTCTTTCCTCCCAACGATGCAAAGATGTCTGTTCTCACCATTTCTATTCAACATTGTACTAGAAGGTCTAGCCATGAGAAGAATGGAAGGAGGGAGTGAGAAGGGGAAAGGGGGGAATTAAATGCATTCAGATTAGAAAGGCAGAAGTAACACTGCCTTTATTCACAGATGACGTAACAGTCTATGTAGAAAATCCAGAATACACAAAAAACTAACAAATGAGTTCAGCAAAGTCACAGGATACAAAATCAACAAACAAAAATCAATTCTATTTCTATACACTAGCAACAAAAATTAGAAATAGAATTAAAAAAAAAAAAATTCCACTCACAATAGCACCAAAAACGCTTTGGAACTAACTGAACAAAAGAAGTATAAAACTTGTACACTGAAACTTACAAAACATGGCTAAGAAAAATTAAAGAAGATGTAATTACTGGAGAGAAATTTTCATGTTCATGCACTGGAGGGCTCAATATTATCAAGATGGTGATTCTCCCCAAATTGATTTACAGATTCAATGCAATCCCTATCAAAATTCCAGCAGACTTTTTTTTTTTTTTTTATAGAAATGAACAAGCTGGTCCTATACACCCAGCTTATCAAAATAGCCAGATATTTTACTCAGGACCCAAAATAGCCAAAGCAATTTTTAAAAACAAGCAAAACTGGAGGGTTCTCATTCCCCAGTTTCAAAATTTACCATGAATTACAGTGATCAAGAAAGGGATGTACCAACATAAGGCTAGACATAAAGATCAGTGCAACAGAACGACGAGTCAAGGAAGAAATCCTTACATTTATGATCAGGTGATTTCTGACAAAAGTATCAAGGCGATTCAACAGGGAATTAAGTCTTTTTAACGAATGGTGCTAGTACAATCCATATATATGCAAAAGATGAATTCAGATCCTTATTTCACATCATACACAAAAATTAACTAAAAATTCATCAAAAATCTACAAGAGCTAAAGTTATAAAACTTCTAGAAGAAAATGAGAGAAAATCCTTGGATTAAACAGAGTTCTTACAACAACAAAAGCATGATCTATAAAAGAAAAAACTGAAAGACTGGACTTAATCAAAATTAAAAACTTTTGTTCTTCAATAAGACCCATTAAGAAAATGAAAAAAACAACCACAGACTGGGAAAAAATATCTGCAAATCATGTATCTGAACAATAATTTATATCCAGAATAAATGAAGAACTCATATCTCAATAATGAGAAAACAAACCACCCAGTTTAAAAAAGGGGGCAAAAGATTTGAATAGATATTTCACCAAAGAAGATAAATGAATGGTTAATAATCATATGAAAAGATACTCAACAGCATGAATCATTAGGAAAATGCAAATTAAAATCAAAATGAGTTCACCACTTCATCCCCATGCGGTAAAACCGTACTGCTATCATAAAAAAGACGGACAATAACAAGTACTGGCAAGGCTATGAATAAATTGGAATCCTCTCACATTGCCGGTAAACCCCTTGCTATCGAGTCAGTTCCGACTCATAGTGACCCTATAGAACAGAGCAGAGCTGCCCCTTAGGGTTTCTAAGGAGCAGCTGGTGGATTCTACCTGCTGACCTTTTTGTTGGCAGCCAAGCTCTTAATCACTGCACCACCACAGTTCCTACATTGCTAGTAGGAATGTAAAATGCTATAGCCACTTTGAAAAACAGTTTGGCAGTTTCTTAAAAAGTTAAACACAGGGAAAATGCAGAACAGAATCTCAAATTCTCACGGACTCCAGACTTTCTGGAGCCATGGAAGCTGGATAAACCAGAAAACCAAACCAAAACCAAAACCGTTGCTGTCAAGTCAATTCCAACTCACAGCAACCGTACAGGACAGAGCAGAACTGTCCCAGAGTTTCCAAGGGGCACCTGGTGGATTCGACTGCCAACCTTTTGGTTAGCAGCCGTAGCTTTTAACCAGTACACCACCAATGGAGGCTGGATAAACCCCTGAAACTAATGCCCTGAGATAATCTTTACACTTGAAAACAAAAATATCCCCTGAAGTCTTCTTAAAACAATGATTTAATAGTGAAAAATATCCTCCTTGAGCATTATGTTATTTTAAGAGCTATCTATATGGGATCAAATTGACAACAGCAACTCAAAAGGTTAGCTAGGGCCAGTGAGTTTGTTAATAGGGAACGATTCGGAAAAGAAGGCTGAGATGGTTGCACAACTCAAAGAATGTAATCAAAGTCACTGAACTGTACGTGTAGAAACTGTTGAACTGGTATGTTTTGCTGTGTAAATTCTCAACAACAAAATAAAATTTTTAAAAAAGTTAAACATATGCCTACTAGAAACCCATTGTAATGGAGTCAATTTTGACTCATAATGACCCTACAGGACAGAGTAGAACTACCCTATAGGGTTTCCAAAGAGCAGTTGGTGGATTCAAACCACTGACCTTTTGGTTGGCAGTTGAACTCTTAACCACTGCACTACCCAACCCCATTGCCGTCGAGTCGATTCTGACTCATAGCGAGCCCACAGGACAGAGTAGAACCGCCCCATAGAGTTTCCAAGGAGCGCCTGGTGGCTTTGAACCGCTGACGTTTTGGTTAGCAGCTGTAGCACTTAACCACTAGGCCACCAGGGTTTCCCACTGGGCTCCACGTGACCCAGCAATTCCATTTTTTACACAGGAGATAAGTAGCCCTGGTGTTGTAGTGGTGGCGGTGGTGAAGCTTTTGGCTGCTCACTGAGAGGTGGATGGTTCGCACTCACCAGCCATTCCATGGAAGAACGATGTGGCAGAGTCTGCTGCCATAAAAATTACAGTCTTGGCAACCCTGTGGGGCAGTTCTACTCTGTCCTATGGTGTCGCTATGAGTCAGAACCAACTCGATGGCAATGGGTTTTCTGTATCCAAGAGAAATGAAAACATATGTCCACATAAAGACTTGTATACAAATGTTCATACAGTATTATTCAGAATAATCAAAAACTAGGAGCAATCCAACTGCCCATCGACTGGCGAACAAATAAAATGTTATACATCCATACGACTGAGTTAAAAAAAAAAAAACCCACTGCCATCAAGTCCTATTCTGACTCATAGCGACCCTAAAGGACAGAACAGGACTGCCCCATAGGATTTCCAAGGAGCGCCTGGTGGACTGAACTGCTGACCTTTTGGTTAACAGCTCTTAACTACTACGCCACCAGAGTTTCCAAACAACCGAATACTATTCAGTACTAATAAAAGGAACAGACTACTGATACATGCTGTAATATGGACAAACCCCAAAAGCATCACGCTAAATTAAAGAAACCAGATGCAAAGGACTACACAGTGTACAACTCCATTTATATGAAACATGGAGAAAAGGCAAATCTCTAGGGACAGAAAGCATATCAAGCAGTTGCCTGGGACTGGAGGTGGGAATGAGGATTAACATTAAATCAACTAGAGGGAATTTTTGGAGGTGATGGAAATGTTTTAAAACTGGTTTGTGGTGATAGTTTCACAAATCTAAATAATTATTAAAAATAATCATGTAATCAAAATGGATTAATATTCTGGTATGTAAATTATAACTAAAAAACTTGTTTTTTTAAAAAGATGTACCTACCCAAGAGAAATGACGATGTATGTCTTAAATGAGAGGCAATGACTAATCACAATAGTTAAGTCACTAAGCTTAAAAAACAGGCTGACATTAAATATTCCAGTTTCAAATGCTCAAGATACTTCAATATTCTACTTCATATGTTTACTAGATGCTTCAAGTACGTTAATGTGAATACACGCTGTAAACTGTACTGCCCTATTTAAACTTCAAATATTCCTAAATTCCTTTAAATGTAATTCCAGTCTTACATAAGGAAACCCTGGTGGTGTAGTGCTTAAGAGCTGTGGCTGCTAACCACAAGGTCGGCAGTTCGAATCCACCAGGCACTCCTTGGAAACTCTGGGGCAGTTCTACACTGTCCTACAGAGTCGTTGTGAGTCGACATCGAGTCGACGGCACTGGGTTTTTTTTTTTCTTTAGGTCTTATATAAAAATTCTTATATAAAAATTCTATCTTTTGAAGAAATTCCGAAACACAAATATCCAATCCTGTCTTAGAAAAGCATACATTCGCCCATGATTCTGGCACTAGAAAAAATGCTTAATATACCTCTTGATAGAGACAGATAAAAAGAAAAGCAAATCTGATTACCAAACACACGATTACTGTTCTCTCATTATCGGATTAAAATTTTAAACCATACAGCTGAAGTAATGTTCTCGACCACAAGAAAGGGAGAAAATTTTACAGTTCTTCAATGAAGTGTCTTCCTCCTAATCACTCAGTGAAGTACTAAGAACTTAAAGAAAGGCTGCTCTGCCTTTAAACTTAAAGAATCTAGCTGCTAGATTTAAAACTTAAAGAATCTAGCTCCTAGAAAAAGAGCCCAGGAGAGCTGGCACATGAAAAACATGACGGAAACTGTGCAATCTAGATTACTCCTGGCGTTACGGGCTGTTTTTTCTGGTCTTCACTGACACGAAATAAAAATGCCCAGCTGGAGCAGGGAGGGGGCTCGGCTGCCCTCCTCGCAGAGCTGCCCCGGCAGTCACTGGCCCGGCCGTGCCAGACCCTCACCGTCCTCCTCCCGCGCGCGCCCCCGGAACATCCAGTAGCGCCGTCCCTGAGGGCCAGCTTCGCAAGGAGAGGATCCAGACGGCGGTCGCTGGATGTGCGTGCCACTGAGCCCGTTTTTGTTTCGTTTAAAGAACAGATTCCGATCAGAGCCAACCCTCCCCACCCCTCGGGAATTGGGGGAGGCGGCAGCAGGAGGCCGGCGTGGAGAGCCAGGATAAAAGACCGACCGAGAACAACCTGCCGCGCACGCTGGCAGCGGGGGGCGCGGGGGCGGCGGCGGTAAGGCCGACCCCGGGGGAAACCGGTCTCCAGCCTTCCGAGCCGCGCCGAGCGGCCGGAGCCTCCCAGGTCCCGCCCCGAGCTCGCCGCCCAGCCCCGGCGCCGGCCGCAGCCTCTCGCCCTACACAGATCCTCCCAGGACGCGCTTCCTCCGGAGCCGGACCCCCGCCCTGGCCTCTCGGCGGGACGAGGCGGGTCAGCACAGTCCGCTTCTCGGCAGGGGTGACTCGCGCAGAGATGTAAACACGGCGAGACCAGCTGCGCTCGGCCCATCCCCCCGCCGGGGTCCGTAACCTCTCCCCTCAGCCTTGCCCCGCGCCCCGCGGGCCCCGTGGGTCGGCGCGCAGAGCGCCTGCCCCTTCTCCGAGTCCTCGGCCACGACCGTTGCCCCGGGACACTCGACCCCTTCCCCAGCCCCGGCCGGTGTCACCACCACAGCCTCCGGGAAACCCCTCCGCAAAGCGGGGAGCAAACAACACAGGCGCGGGGCGCAGAGGGAGGCGGCGGCACTCGGGACTGCGAGGCAGAGCGCCGCGCCCTCCGCGCTCCCTCCCACCGCCCTCGGCTGCCCGCGCTCTTACCTGCTCTCCGCGTCGCCTGGGAAGACCGCGGCGTCGCTTTCCCTCCCAGCAGGGCCGCGGACTAGCCGCCGCCGTCGGCCAGGCGTCGGGACGGGGCCAGGGCCTCCCCGGCAGCCCGAGCCGCTCCACAGGGAGAGGAGGAGACAAAACAGCGCCGCGCCGCCCCGCGCAGCGCCCCCCGCCCGCGCCGCCCCACCGACCCCCAACCGCCGAGGCGACGACGGCGACAAGAGCCGGGCGCGGGGAGCTATGGTGGCCCCCGCCCTCGCCCCACTCCCAGCCCCCTCCCTCCACCCCCCGCCTCGGCTCCTCCCCCTCGGCCTCCTGCCGCCGCCGCCAGGACACTCGAGTCCGCCTCCCCCAGCCGCCCGCCCGCCCGCCCGCCCGCCCCGAGCGCTCCTCCCCTCCCCACGCGGCGAGGGGGAGCGGCACCGCCAGTCACCGCAGCGCCTGTCAAACCAGCCGGCTATTTATACCCGCGGGGCCCGCCGCCCTCGGCTCCCACCCGCCCGCCCAACCTGCCTCGGCTTCCCTCCCGAATCCGGCCGCCCCCCTTCTCGCCAACTTCTCCCAAACCCTTCTTCTCAGGTGAAGACGCTCGCCCCGACCCCGCTACTTGTCTGGGGCTGCCCAGTGCCGCGCCCGGCTCCAGCCCGGTGCGGGGCTCTGCCGCGCGGGGCAGGCGCGTGGGGGCGGCGGGGCCGCACTTGCACCTGCAGCGCCCGCTCACCCCTCTCAGCCGACCGGGACCGCACGCACACACCCTCGCCACTATCTCCGGCCCCCCTCGACCCCCAGCTCTCCGCCGCATTTCCAGCCCGGGACCCCCGCCCCAATCCCCCCAAGAGATGGCTCCGCACTTGGGCGGCCTGACGGATACTGGGGACCCGGGGTTGGAAAAACTCCTCTCCCAGGTCCTTGCAGTCTCCACTCCCCAGCCGCGACTGAGTAAGCGGTGGGGGCCGCCGGCAGGCGGGAGCGCGACGCAGGCCCCGCCCCGGCCCCGCCCCGGCCCCGCCCCTGCCGGTGACGCCAGAGGCGCACGCCCTGCCTGCCCAGCGCCGGTCGGCCCCGCCCGCTCCTCCTCCACACTCGCAAACGCCGGGCCTTGTGCACCCGCGGACCCCGCCCCATTCCCAGAAATTACCACCCGCCCAACGGCCCGGCCGCGAGGCGGTTGGTGCCCGCGTTTGCTGGCAGCGGGGCGGCGGGGCCCAGCGCGCAGCTGCGGAGCGCGCTGGGTGACCCCCTCGACGCCACCCGGGAGCTGCTGGCGCCAGCACCGAGCCATTGTCGCCCCTCGCTCGGTCGGTGACGGAGAAGTCACTCAAGTCCGACTATTGTTGGTGCGAAAATGCGGGAGTGTTTTGATGCGGGAGTAGTTTGAGCCCACTGCCTACGAAATCGAAAATGAAAACAGCAATAGCTGAACGCTTCTGGCTTCCACACTTTCACACAAAGGGGAATCTCTGAGCAAGGCGCTCTCACGCGCGTTTAAGGGCACAAAAGCCAATGACACGGTGCCCTGGGTGTCCTGCGTTTGGAGCTTCCTATTAACGGTCTTTCTTACGCACAGTTATGCATGCAAACGCCCCGGTCTATCCCCCTACCTCTTCCCGCCGCCGCCGCGTTTTCTTGGATTTGTTTCTTTAACAAAGAGCATGACTGTCCCAGTGCGCGCAGCGGCTGATTCTACCCCGGTGCCTGGCACTCCCCACTCTGATGTACTTGGCACCTGGCACAGGATTTATCAGGTTCATTTCTGGGCCCCAGCCTTAATCTTTTTGCTGCACCACAACCAATCCTAAGCGAAGAAGAAACGGTGAGGAATATAAGTGGAGCAGTTCTGGAACTGAACGTGGGAACCATACAAATAACCCTAGGAGCAGGGCTCAGATGTTCAGGGAACCACGGGAGTCTTCACTGATTTAAGTCCCTGAAGATTCTAAGAATTTAGTGATCTCTATTTTAAAGCTGTTACTGCCTCTCAGTTTACTGGGGATGATTTTTCCTTTCCTATCTTAAAAAAGCAACTCTGGGGGCTCCTTATTTAAGGGATTCTTTTCTCTTAAATATAGGAGAAACTGGATAACAAAAAAGGATTACTCGAAAGATCCTTTTAACGTGTACAAGGTTTTGTGGATTCCTGTGCTTTAAACACGGTGATTATTGGTACCTTTTTGAACTAAAGAACATGTAAAGCCTGGATAACATTCAAACTTTTAATAGACAGTAAACAAGATACTATCTATAAACATAACACCCTTTCTAGGGCAGTATTTTTATCCTCCATTCTTGTAAGGAAACTGGTGGCATAGCGGTTATGAGCTACGGATGCTAACCAAAAGGTCGGCAGTTTGAATCAACCAGGCACTCCTTGGAAATACTATGGAGCAGTTCTACTCTGTCCTGTAGGGTCGCTGTGAGTCGGTATTGATGGCAATGGGTTGAGTTTTGGGGTTTTTCATTTCTTATAAAACAACCTATCACAGAAACCATTGTTTGCTTTCATGTTTGTAAGGGGTTAATTGATTAATAATGCTACCCCATCTCCATAACATTGCAGAAGATATGATTCAGTTAAGGGACATGCAGGAACAAAGCCCCATTCCTATGGTTAGATACAGGCTTCACCTACAGGGTCAAATCATTTCTGTTGTCAGCCACTTTGAGAAGAAATATCTCTTCCACCACCAATTGGAAGTTAGCTGGAAATTCCCAAATAGATAGCAGTGGTAGATAACATAATTGTTCCCGTTTCTTCATTTCTCCATGCATGCATGTCCTCTGAAATGTTGCTTTACAGTTCCTCTCCTCAGAGGCAGAATGAATGTTTCCCCACCCCATAATGTTGGGTTTGCATCATCCTGAGACTTTCTTTGGTCAAAGGAAGTTGAGCAGAAGTGGCGATGTGACAGTTCTCAGCTTGGCCTCAGGAAATAATTGTGTTTTTCTGCTTGCTTCTGTCTCACTTCTGCCCTTCACAATGAGGAGAACGTGCTTGAGGTAGTCAGCTGGCCCAAGGAGCAGGAGAGACACTTGGAGTGGACCTGAAACCACCCCCAGTTTGGAGACATTGACCTGCAGAATAAGGAATTATTGTTTTTAGCACTGTGTTTTGGGGTGGGTTGCTAGACAGAACTGGTGTTGCAATATAGCTGGCTAATAAAGTAGCAGATGGAGCAATCTACTGCCTTGGTATTGGCCTTGAAGATAGCAAACTTGATGTCTTTGAGACAGCTCTTTAGCAGTGGGTCTTAGGAAGACATATCTCTATGGAGGCAGGCCGAGTAAGAAACCCAGAAAGTTTGCACCAAAGCATCCCAAAGGCCTCAGGGTTAGTAGAAAAGGGCTGAGGAGGCCAGGAGACCTAGAAACAAGTTAATGATTATATAATTACAAGACCTCTGTGTTGTTGTAAACTGGATTGTTTTTGTTGGTTTGGTTTTGTCAACAATTTTTTAATTCCACAAGTGATTCATTAATATAATCTTATCAATTTTCAAATAATAGAGAATAGATTTTTAAAAATGCAATTCCTCCTTCCCTCTCTATATCCCTTTCTACTCCTCACTTACCCTCCACATATACTCAGCCATCCCATTCCTCTACGCTTCCACACATAAGTGACAGCTTAGCCTGTAAGCTTCCAGACTTTCTTCTGTGCATTTATATGCATATATATGTATTTCTATAGATTAAATATAGATGGGATTATATATGTTACTAGATAGAATGCTTTTACATTTCTTTTCTCTGTGTTTATTTCCTCTATGTTCTCCCTAATTATATAGAAAGCCTTTTTAAATTTCAGCCTGTCTGCAGTATGATAGGGTAACCAAGGGAAGAGGTTTTTCCACTCTTACATCAGAATGTTAAATGTGAGGAGCACCCTTTTAGTCCCAGTATGAAGGTAATGGAAACCCTGGTGGCATAGTGAGTAAGAGCCACAGCTGCTAACCAAAAGGTCAGCTGTTTGAATCCACCAGGCACTTCTTGGAAACCCTATGAGGCAGTTCTTACCTGTTCTATAGGGTTGCTATGAGTTGGAATCAGTTCAACAGCAACGGGCCTTTTTTTTTTTTTTTAATGGGGGTGGCAGTAATAATCAAAATGAGGACCTCAAGGGAAGGCTAAACTCTTAGAGGGGCGGCAGGTAAATCAGTTGCCCCTCCCAACCCAGAAATTCACTTTCTTGAGCTAATCTTTGGAAGCTTAAAGTTACATTTGCTTAACTGAGGCCATACCCCCTTATAACATTTCAAAGCAAACAGTCCAAGAGAGCAAGGCAGAAGCTGCAATACCTTTTATGTCTTAGCTTTGGAAGTCACATACCATCATTTCTGCCGTATACTCACACAGATCAGCCCTATTTAGTGCTGGAGGGGTCTTCCCAAGGGCTTGAACACCAGGAGGTGAGGATCTTTGTGTTGGAGGCTGGCCACATAAGGGGATTCCACAATACTGAATTTTGAGTGACTGACACAATCTTTAAACTCACTGGATTCCCTCATTGTATGTGGGCAATTCCCAGGTTGCCAAAGACTGTGTAGCCTTTAAAAGAATAGCCAGAAAAAAAACTCTTCTTTTGCCTCTCGAAGAAGTAGGTCTGAGCAACTAGCCCCTTGTATTCTGGTGTTAAGGGAACTTACTGGCGAACCACTGCATCTGTCCCTCCCACCAGCCCTTCCTGGGTTTCTACAGAGGAAGTTCATTGTATGTCTCCCATGCTCTGGGACTGCAAAGGAACCCAGTCCCCAACACACGACTTGTTTTAGGTATTACCTTGCCTTTCATGAATCCAAATCTTTTAAATATTGTATGTTAAACAAATTCTAAGAGGCCCGCCTTAGAGACTGACCAAAAGCAAAATAATTTGGGGGGACAGGCGGAGGGGGGGACAGATGGAGGATGTTAAATTTCCAGAATGCAATTTGTGCCTTCGAATGCAATCAGGTAAAATAAGCAGAAAGTATAAAGTTGTGAATATGATAGGGAAGTTAAATTCTCACGAGTTGCATGAGTAATCTTACCACGTAAGGTTTTCTAGTAAAAGAAGTACTTAAGTCATTTCATAATTGAGTTGTTAGTTTACTTTAAAGCAGTCTTCCCTTTCAAATAGTGCTTTGGTTGGAAGCATTTTATTAATTCCATCCACAAATAATTTTTAAGAGAATATTTCATTGCTTCATTAACATATTTGAAGTGTTTTTAGATGGAGTACATTTTATTCTAATTAGAATTTCTAATATTTTCAATATTAAAACTACTTTTATAAGCAGATTTTGCCTCATCTGTATTATAAAATTAAAAGTCCAAAGAAATGAATACAAAGACACTATTAGCGATTTGAAATCATGTTAATCTTTAAAGTTTCTGAATAAAAATTAGTTTCTTAATAAAATTCAGGACAAATGCTGCAGTAGTTAATTAAAACACAAAGATAAATATCTTCCATAGGGAAAGATCGGAAATAAATTTCCATGTTTGCGAGCTGCATAGTTATCAAGGGCAACTTAACCGCATTTCTTCCTGCTACTACGATAAAATGAGTTAATAGAAATTTTTCTTTCCACTCACTTCTTGGATCACCCTAAAGACTGAAAAAGCAAACCATAAGTCTTGATTTTTGCATTACTGAATTTATTTGCTTTCTTCTCTGGGAGTTTTTCCTGTTGGCCAGCTAATTAGAGTGAGTGGCATTATTTTGGTGATGGTAGTAGTAAATAATAACAGCAATAACAATAATTGTAGCCACTATTAGCATACTGCTAGGTGCTTTGAGTTCATTAAACTTATGAGTTCAGCATTATCTTCTTCATCTTACAGTTGAAGCCGAAGCTAAGAGAGGTTAAGCCGTTTGTTCAAGGTTACACAGTAGGCAGTAGAGTTGGATACTGAACCGTTTTCCAGGTTCTGTGCTCTTCACACTTGTACATTACACTACTGAAACACTTCCTAGACACACGTATGGCAGTCTTATTTCAACTGTTTGGGTCCAGACATCAAGGATGAAAATTGCTCTCTATTCAGCCTTAACTCCAGCCCCGTGGTCTAGTCCCGCAAATTGGTAGATCACTGCTGCCACCTTGCAACCCTGCTTACTCTGCTTGGCATCACTATTCTGCCTAACATATCAGGCCCTACTGTAGATGGCCAAGTGTTTCTTGCCATGTTCTCTATCTCCCACTCCCCATACACCCCTTCGCCATTGGTTGCCAACAAATTGCCTCTACTGCAGCGTGTGGCTCCTGTCTCCTGCTCTTCCCACCCCCCTTCATGTCTGTTGCATTATGTCTAAGTTGACTTTCCACATCTGCTGGCGAGGCTGACTCCTAAGCAAAAGAGAAAGAGAAAAATAAAGGCCGGGACAAGAAGCCAATCAATATAGAGCATAAAAGGGTCAGAGGAGGACTGTCTTAGTCATCTAGTGCTGCTATAACAGAAATACCACAAGTGGGTGGCTTTAACAAACTGAAGTTTATTCTCTCACAGTCTAGTAGGCTAAAAGTCCAAATTCAGGGTGTCAGCTCCAGAGGAAGCCTTTCTCTGTCAGCTCTGGGGGAAAGTACTTGTCATCAGTCTTCCCCTGGACTAGGCGCTTCTCTGCGCAGGAACCCCGGGTCCAAAGGACACGCTCTGCTCCCAGCAGTGCTCTGCTCCCAAGAGATGGTATGAGGTCTCCCGTCTCTCTGCTTGCTTCTCTCTTTTATATCTCAGAAGAGATCCAGCCCAAGACACAATCCAATCCTGCAGATTGAGCCCTGCCTCATTAATACAACTGCTGCCTATGCCACCTCATTACCGTCATAGAAGCAGGATTTACAACACATAGGAAAATCACATCAGATGACGAAATGGTAGACAATACTGGGAATCATGGCCTAGCCAAATTGATAAACCTGTTTTTGGAGGACACAATTAAATCCATGACAAAGGTCATTATTAAAATGTGAATATCAGAGAGAAATGGAAAGAATGGAATACATGGGAAGAGGAGTTTTAAAATACTGTGAAATCTGCATGAGAGACTTGGAAACTCCAATACTGTAAGGGAAAAGAAATAAAAAGTTCCATGGTTAAAATTAATATTCAAGAGCACATAAATAGATACAATTATTGATAGTATCTGTACTTATATGTAACCCTGGTGGCATAGTGGTTAAGAGCTACGGCTGCTAACCAAAAGGTCGGCAGTTCGAATCCAACAAGTGCTCCTTGGAAACTCTCTTAGGCAGTTCTACTTTGTCCCATAGGGTCGCTATGAGCTGGAATAGACTCGACAGCAACAGGTTTGGTTTGGTTTTTTTGGTATATGTGTTCAGAGTCCTAAATAGCAACAAAATGCTTTAGAATTTTAGCATCATCTTTCTTTTTTCTTAATAGTTAATGTTTATTAAATGCTTACTTTCTTTTAATCCCCACCACAACCCAACAAGGTAGGTATTAATTATTATTATTTTGCCAATTATGAAACCGAGGTGACTGAAGGAGGGTAATAGCTTCTCCAGGACTACCAGCTAGTGAGTTGTGGAACCAGGCAGGAAGCCTAAATAGCCTGGCCCCAGACACCATGTTCTTAACCACTCTGCTCAGCTTTCTCTTCCTCTTCATTGCCATCTCCAGGGATAGTGTGGCCAGGCCAGCCTCTCCCTACAGCACGCTCCTCTGTGGATAGGCCAGTACCTTTGATGTTATGATTCAAGGGAGGTTAGAGAATTCAATTCACAATCCAACAAGCCTAATAGTGGCTCATGTTCCACTACTAGAGAATACCAGAGCCCACTTGCAAGATCTGTATTTTTATTTGGTTACCTAGGTAGGATAAGAAAATTAATTAATGTGTTAACAAAGATTAATTATGATACTACCTAGTATGACTGAGGAGAAAGTAGGTCCTTTCTGTGATCATGATAAATCAAAGAAGTAAGCTTTGACAGATGGAAGAGACAGAGAAAAGTTAAGAACGGGAGTCCCCAACCTCTAGATTTTAGTCTCTTAGATCTCTCAAGAATATTATATATTTACTCTAATTCAGTCGTTCTATACTTGAAGAAATCGAGGCCTGAACAATTAGCTGACTTGCTTTTGCTAATACAGCTAGGCAGAGTTGGAATTTGAGTCCAGGTTTTCTTATTCCAAGTCTAGTGCACTTTTCACAATGCTTCCTTTATGAGGTCAAAGAGGTAGGACATGGGGAAGGGGAGGGTCTTTGAAAATGTTCATGACCTTGAACCTAAAGGAAGGAATTTATCAATAACCAGAACCACTTGTGGTGGAGTCAGTTCCAACTCACAGCAACTCCGTATGCGTTAGAGGAGAATTGTACTCCAGAGGGTTTTTAATGGCTGATTTTTGGAAGTGTATCACCAGGCCTTTCTTCTGAGGTGTCTCTAGATGGACTTGAACCTCCAACCTTTCAATTACCAGCCCAGCACAAACTGCGCCACCCAGGGACCTTATAACATTCTCCCTTTATTCAGTAGGATGGACAGTGGAGTGGGTAGGTAGAGGTTTGGGGGGAGTGTGGGGAGGAAGCCAGGTATCTGATGACAAAGACAAGCTTGGCCCTAGTGAAACAGGGAGTGAGTAAGGAAATTAAGGAGCTACAGCAAATCTCAGGAAAGAACCAAAACTGGTTAGGCAAACTGTAGACTCAAATATAGACAATTATCTACTTTACAATTTTGTCTTTAGCAGTATCCATATGTTCAAAATGATTTTTCTTTTCAGTTTTTCCTCAAGATGCCCTGTACGTTTTTTATAAGGTGGTTTACATTAATTATAAGCTAATTTTAGTATTTTTTCAAATACTTACATGATGGAAAAATTAAAATTTTTTATGTTATTCTATTGAAATTTTCAGTCTTTAATATTTTCTATCTGCCGTTTGGAGCCCTGGTGGCACAGTGGTTAAGAACTCAGGCAGCTTACCAAAAGGTCGGCAGTTTGAATCCACCAGCCGCTCTTTAGAAACCCTGTGGGGCAGTTCTACTCTGTCCTATAGGGTTTCTATGACTTGGAATTGACTCAACAGCAATGGGTTTTTTTTTTCTAATTTACCATTAGCCCAAAAAGCCCTTCAGTCATTAATGTAATACTTGTTAAATTAGGCAGAAACTAAATATTACAGCAAAGGCAGAAAATTCTGCCTCTCAGGCTCTACAGTACTGAACTTCCAAATGACAGCATGCTGAGAGGCGCAAGGAGCAAATCTCTACCGGTCAGGTGAACACCTGGTAATCAGCACCAAGTGGGTAGCACTGAACATTCTGAGTGCCAGGTTTTCAGATAGCAACCAGAACATTGTCTTTAAATGATCTAGATGTCTTGGAAGGAGATTAAACAAGTTCACAGGAGTGTAGCTCATGTGACTCACCTGGTAGAACTCTCTCCCCACTGAAAGTCAGTACCCTGCTTTCCAGAAGCAAGTTTTTGGTGTGAGGTAAAGGAATGAAAAGGTTCTGATAAGCAAAGCAAGAGACTTTGGTGTACTTTGGGTATTCTAGCTGTTTCTATTCTTGTGGGAAAAACGTTTCAAAGATTTGGTTAGAGAAAAGAGAGTTGATCAAAAACAAATATGTATACACATATATTTAAATTATCAGGGCCTAGAGAGCTCTGGTTGTGCAAGATTAAACACTCAGCTGCTAACCAAAATGTTGGCTGTTTGAACAGACCCAGCAGCTCTGCAAGAGAAAGACCTGGAGATATACTCCCGTAAAGATCATAGCATCGAAAACCCTGTAGCGCAGTTGTACTGTGTCACATGGGATTGCTAGAAGTTGAAATTGACTCAAAGGCACCTAATAATAGCAAAGGCCATTTAGTATGCTAGGTAACAAACACTTCTTAATTTTTTTTTTTTAATTTCAGAACTGCAAAGTTAACTTTAGTCTCAAATGACATTATCACTCGATATCTTGGAAAGTTTTCTTGATGAGCTATGAAGAGATAAACTATTTCTTAAACAAAATATTCTTGCAGATAACAGATGAGATTTGAAGTGTTATAAGGGACTATTAAAAAAACCTGTTGCCATCAAGTCAATTCAGACTCATAGTGACCTATAGGACAGAGCAGAAGTGCCCCATAGGGTTTCCAACCAATGGCGGGTGGATTCGAACTGCCGACCTTTTCATTAGCAGCTGTAGCTCTTAACCATTGCACCACCAGAGCTCACAGGGGCTATGGCCTCACTTAATCAAATATAACTCAAATCCTCCAAGGATTAGCCAACTATCTTAGTTATCTAGCGCTGCTATAACAGAAATAGCACAAGTGGACGACTTTAACACAGAGAAGTTTATTCTCTGACCGTTTAGGAAGCTAGAAGTCCGGATTCAGGGTACCAGCTCTAGGGGAAGACATTCTTTTTCTTTTGGTTCTGGGGGAAGGTCCTTGTCATCAATATTCCCCTGGTCTAGGGCATTTCTGCTGTGTCCTGTAGGGTCACTATGAGTCGGAATTGACTCAACAGCAATGGGTTTTTTTGTTTGTTTGTTTGGTTGGTTTAGGAACTTCTCAGCGCCGGGACCCCGAGTCCAAAAGACGCACTCCACTCCCAGCACTTCTTTCTTGGTGGCAGGAGGTCCCTCTCCTCTCTGCTGGATTCTTTTTTTTGTATGTCAAAAGAGATTGACTCCAACTACAATCTAACCCTGTAGACTGAGTCCTCCCTCATTAACATAAGTGCCTCTAATCCTGTCTCTTTAACATCATAGACGTTAGGATTTACAACACATGGGATAATCACATCAGATCGCAAAATGGTCAACAACCATACAATACTGGGAATCATGGCCTACCCAAGTTGACACACATTTTGGGGGGGCACAATCTAACCTGTAACACCCAGGAAAGCAAATTTCCAGATCTTAAGAGGCAACTGATTTACCTGTTATCTGTCAGAGAACTTAATTCTCCCTTGCAGCCCTCACTTGGGTTATCACTCCCACCCCTATACTGGGCCCTACAGGGCACTCTTCTCATTTGTTGTTGTTATTAAGTGTCAACGAGTCCGTTACAATTCACAGTGACCCTGTATACAACAGAACGAAACACTGCCCGGTTCTGCACCACCCTGACAATTGTTGCTGTGTTTGAGCCCACTGTTGCAGCCACTGTGTCAATCCATCTCACTGAGGGTCTTCCTCATTTTTGCTGACCGTTTACCAAGCATGATGTCCTTCTCCAGGGACTGTTCCCTCCTGATAATATGTCCAAACTAGGTGAGACGAAGTCTTCCCCTTTAACATACTTATATTACTCCCCATTCTAATCCCATCGGTTTCAAAGCTCTCTACCTTCTGCATTCATTCTCACATACTTTCATTCCTACTCTGGCTCCTTTAGTCCAAGCAGTGGTAAATGTGTTTGGAGTTTGGCCAGCTCAGGAGTCAGCCCTATTCTCTGATAACCAGGACCTGGTCCTGTTCCCAGCAGCTATGCTTGTACCATGACTTTGCTCTCTAGCCATTGAACTGGCTGAGGCACCTCATCTAAGCTAGACCTTCCAAATTTATTCTTTCAAGAATTTGGAATAGGGACCAAGAGGCCAACTACAGTCTCTCCATGTGTCTGGAACCTTGTAGACACATGTTAGTAGCTTAATGAGAACCATTGTTGGCCATATGGAAGCTGAGAAGCAGGAAAAGTCCTTCCACTGTGGCTCTGTCAGAGGTAGAAGCAGACAACAGAGAACAAGAGAGTGTCTGAATTCCTGATAGTTTTCTGGATTCAGCCCATATCACTGGCTGGGAGTAAATCCAGCTTTTGAAGGCCCTGATGCTTATTCAATTTGGGGGGCCCTCTTTAAGAAAGGAAACCCTGGTAGCATAGTGGTTAAGAGCTACAGCTGCTAACCAAAATCTCTGACTTTTGAATCCACCAGGCGCTCCTTGGAAACCCAATGGGGCAATTCTACACTGCCCTATAGGGTTGCTATGAGCCAGAATTGACTTGGCAACAACAGGTTTGGGTTTTTTGTTTGTTTAAGAAAAACATAGGAAGTTGTTTTATAATACAAAATTAGGTATCAATATGAATATTTATTTAGAATGAGAAAGAAATCACAAACATGACAGATTTTCGAAAGCTGATAAATATGTCAAACATAAAAATCCAGGAAAACAAAATATTATTTTTTATTAACTGTCTACCATACCTCAAAAATAATTTTCCTGCGTTCATTGGTTGCATATCCCCTCACTGACTCTGCATGTGACAATTTTGCAATATTATTTTCTATGGAGAGAATAGAAAGATAATTCTATTTTTCCTGTAGCATGGAAGATTAAAATTTGCTTTTTATTATTTGTAATGTAGGGAGGAAAAGTTTCTTTTAGCTGCACAGCTTGTTATTGATAATGTCATATAAATTTTTAGAACTTTTTTTTCAATTTGAGGGAAATTCTATGTTTTTTTCATATAAAAGTAAGATTTCAGGACATTCCAGTTTGTTTTTTTTTTTTTTTATGTAGTGGCTAATCTTAAATATTGTTTGAATTAAAAGCACTCATTAATTAGCTTGTTATTTGACTGTCAATGAATACTGGTACTAGTTATAGGCTCCTGTGAGTCGGAATCGACTCGACAGCAACACGTTTGGTTTGGTTATAGTTTTATGTTATCTTTATCAATGTCAATACTTAAGGTAAAATCAGCAAGATATTTATATATTTTGCCAGTGTGTTCCTTTAATCCACTCCTCTTTGTCAGTTATGCTATGATATATTCCAAAGCTTATTCATTATTTATTTTATTCTGTATTATTGCTTTTGGTATGATCCGAAATTATGAACTTGAATTACTGCTTTTGGTATGATTGCTCATGTTTATCAATTTTTTTTTACTCCTTTGCTTTTTATCTGCATATTATACTTCAGTAAATAAATATTAAAATGATCAAAGAAGATACCCTTTATCTTAATTTCCTAGAACCACCGTAACAAAATACCACAAAGTGGGTGGCTTTAAAGGAGAGAAATTTATTATTTCACGGTACTAGAAATCTAAATTCAGGGCATGAGCGAGACCGAATGTTCTCTCTGTTGGTCCTGGGGGATGAACCCTCCTTGTCTCCTCTAGCTTCTGGTGGCTCCATGCGTATCTTGGCTTTCCTTGGCTTATAGATGTATCTTCATATGGCATCTTCCTCCAATATGTAACTCTCCCTGTTTCTTCTCCCCCCTTGTATGGCACAATTTAGAAGAGATTAGGATCTACCCTACACTGGTATGGCCTTGTAAACTTAATTGATAACAAAAGAAAATCCCTATCTCCAAACAAGTTCACATTCACAGGTACAGAGGTTAGGATTTTAAAATATCTTTTTGGCAGACATAATTCAATGCATAACGCCCTTCCTATCCTACCAGGACTCTGTAGTTCTTATCTTCTTGCAATGTTCTAAAATGTCTTTCAGATGACAGTTAAAATGCACATTCAAGCTTTATCAACTTTTTGAATAAATATTTTGCATCTTGTTTGTATATGAGTTTCTCTTCTGAATCTTCAAAAAATATACTGTAGAATCCTTAAATTGTTATCGTACCCATGTTACAAGGCTTTTACAGTTTTATAATGGACAGACAAGAACATAATGTTTGGTAAAGTAGAAGGCCAACAAAAATGAGGGAACACTCAATAAGATGGATCGATACAATAGCAGCATCAATGATCATGAAGATGGTGTAGGACTGGGAACATTTCTGTCTTAGTCATCAAGTGCTGCTATACCAAATACCACAAGTGGATGTCTTTAACAAAGATAAATTTATTTTCTCACAATCTAGTAGGCTAGAAGTCCAAATTTAGAGCGTCAGCTCCAAGGGAAGGCTGTCTCTCTGTGGGCCCTGGAGAAAGGCCTTTCTCATCAATCTTGCCTGGGACTAGGAGCTTCTCCATGCAGGAACCCCTGTTCCAAAGGACATGCTCTGCTCCTGGCACTGCTTTCTTGGTTTTTTGAGGTCTCCCGCTCTCTGCTTGTTTCCCTTTCCTTTTATTTTTTATAAGATAGAAGGTGGTACAGGCCATACCCCAGGGAAACTGCCTTTACATTGGATCAGGGATGTGACCTTAGTAAGGACATTACAATCCCACCCTAATCATCTAATAATCTAATCTTGCCTCATTAACCACGGGCAGAGATTAGGATTTACAACACATAGGAAAATTACAATCACAAAATAGAGGACAAACATACAATACTGGGAATCATGGCCTAACTAAGTTGACTAGTATTTTAGGGGGACACAATTTAAACCATGACAATTTACTTCTTTTATACATAAGGTCACAATAGTTAAGAGCTGATTAGATGGGAACTAACAACAACATCAACATCGCATTATATGTATACTATAGAGAAAAATCCAGGTTGGCATTTGTGTTCAAAAATTCTTCCAAGCATTAGAAATGGTTCATCAATGACATGAACCAAAAAAAGAAACATAAAACTGTTGCAAAATACTGATCCTCAGGTATTGTAGAAGCAGCTTTCCCCACAACCAGCCCCCTGTAAAAAGAAAAAAAATACCAGTAATGGATGGTAGAGATACCAGGAATGAGGGAATGGAAGGAGACAGTGATCTTAACCAATTGTGGTTAAAATGTCCTTCTTTTACAAATTTTATGAAAACACTTGACCCTGTGAGCATATTGATAGGGTTCATTCCAAGTCCTCCAAAGTACTCAGTTTAAGCAGATAGCCCTAAGTTTAAGTTAATTAACCTAGGCCCAACTGCTCATCTGCCCCAGTGTTCTCTGATTCACCTCAATTTCCTTATAACATATTCTCCTTTCTAGCTTGTTGTTGTTGTTAGGTGCCATCAAGTCAGTTCCAGCTGATAGTGACCCTATGTATAAAAGAATGAAATACCTCCTGGTCCTGTGCCATCCTCACAATCATTGCTGTGTTTGAGCCCATTGTTACAGCCACTATGTCAATCCATCTCGTTGAAGATGCTCCTCTTTTTCACTGACCCTCTACTTTACCAAGCATGATGTCCCGCTCCAGGGACTGGTCCCTTCTGATAACATGTCCAAAGTATGTAAGATGAAGTCTTGCCATCCTTGCTCCCAAGGATCATTCTAGCTGTACTTCTTCCAGGACAGATTTATTTGTTCTTCTGGCAGTCCACAATATATTCCATATTCTTCCCAGCACCATAATTCAAAGGCATCAATTCTTCTTTGGTCTTCCTTATTCATTGTCCAGCTTTCACATGCATATGAGGCAATTGAAAATACCTTGGCTTGGTCAGGTGCACCTCAGTCCTCAAAGTGGCATCTTTGCTTTTTAACACTTTAAAGAGGTCTTTTGCAGCAGATTTGCCCAATGCAATATCATTTGATTTCTTGACTGCTGCTTCCATGGGTGTTGATTGTTGATCTAAGTAAAATGAAATCCTTGACAACACCAATCTTTTCTCCATTTATCGTGATGTTGCCTATTAGTCCACTTGTGAGGATTTTTGTTTTCTTTACACTGAGGTGTAATCCATATGGAAGGCTATAGCCTTCGATCTTCATTGTTAAGCACTTCAAGTCCTCTTCAATTTCAACAAGCCAGTTTGTGTCATCTGCATATTGCAAGTTGTTAATGAGTCTTTCTCCAATCCTGATGCCATGTTCTTCTTCATATAGTCCAGCCTCTTGGATTATTTGCTCAGTATACAGACTGAATAAGTATGGTGAAAAGGAGACAACCCTGATGCATACCTTTCTTGATTTTAAACCTCACAGTAGCCCCTTGTTCTGTTCCGATGACTTCCTCTTGGTTTATATACAGGTTCCTCATGAGCACAATTAAGTGTTCTGGAATTTCCATTCTTTGCAATATTATCCATAGTTTGTTATGATCCACTCAGTCAAATGCTTTTGCATAGTCAATAAAACACAGGTAAACATCTTTCTGGTATTCTCTGCTTTCAGCCAGGATCCATCTGACATCAGCAATGATACCCTCATTCCACATCCTCTTCTGGATCTGGCATGAATTTCTGGCAGTTCCTTGTCAATGTACTACTGCAACCATTTTTTAAATTATCTTTAGCAAAATTTTACTTGCGTGTGATATTAATGATATTGTTCAATAATTTCTGCATTTTGTTGGAGCACCTTTCTTTTGAATGGGCACAAATATGGATCTCTTCCAGTCAGTTGGCCAGGTAGCTGTCTTCCAACTTTCTTGGCATGGACAAGTGAGCACCTCTGGCTCTGCATCCATTTGTTGAAACATCTCAGTTGGTATTCCATCTATCCTGGAGCCTTTTCGCCAATGCCTTCAGTGCAGCTTGGACCTCTTCCTTCAGTACCATCAGTTCTTGATCATATGCTACCTCCTGAAATGGTTAAACGTTGACCAATTCTTTTCAATACAGTCATTCTTTGCATTCCCTTCCATCTGCTTTTGATGCTTCCTGCGCCATTCAATATTTTGCCAATAGAATCTTTAAATATTGCCACTCAAAGCTTGAATTTTTTCTTCAGTTCTTTCAGCTTGAGAAATGCCAAACATGTTCTTCCCTTTCGGTTTTGCACATTTCATTACAATACTTTACTTTGTCTTCTCGAGCTGCCCTTTGAAATCTTCTGTTCAGCTATTTTATGTGATCGTTTCTTCTGTTTGCTTTAGCGACTCTACGCTCAAGAGCAAGTTTCAGAGTCTCTTCCGAGATCCATTTTGGTCTTTTCTTTCTTTCCTGTTTTTTCAATGATGTTTTGCTTTCTTCATGTATGACGTCATTCCACAACTCATCTGGTTTTCAGTCACTAGCATTCAATGTGTCAAATCTATTCTTAAGATGGTCTCTAAATTCAGGTGGGATATACTCAAGGTTGCACTTTGGATCTCGTGGACTTCTTTTAATTTTCTTCAGCTTCAACTTGAACTTACATATGAGCAATCGATGGTCTGTTCCACAGTCAGCCCCTGGCCTTGTTCTCACTGATGATATTGGGCTTCTCCATTATCTCTTTCCACAGTTGTAGATGATTTGATTCCTGTGTATTCCACCTGGTGAGGTCCACATGGTCCACATGTATAGTGCCGTTTATGTTGCTGAAAAAAGGTATTTGCAATGAAGAAGTCATTGGTCTTTTAAGAGTATGTCATGCAACTCCCAGCATCGCTTCTATCACCAAGGCCTTATTTTCCAACTACTGATCCTTCTTCTTTTTTTCCAACTTTCACATTCCAATTACAAGTAATTATCAATGCACCTTGATTGCATGTTTGATGAATTCCAGATTGCAGAAGTTGGTAAAAATCTTCCAGTTCTTCATCTTTGGCACTGGCAATTGGTGCGTAAATTTGAATAATAGTCGTATTAACTGGTTATCCTTGTAGGTGTATGGATATTATCCTATCACTGACACTGGTTGTACTCGAGGATAGATCTTGAAATGTTCTTTTTGACGATGAATGCAACATCATTCCTCTTCAATTTGCCATCCCTGACACAACAGACAATATGATTTTTCAATTCAAAATGGCCAGTATCAGTCCATTTCAGCTCACTAATGCCAAGGATATTGATTGTTACACATTCCATTTCATTTTTTATGACTTCCTATTTTCCTAGATTCTTACTCTGTACATTCCATGTTCCAATTATTAATGGATGTTTGCAGCTTTTTCTTGTCATTTTGAGTGGTGCCACATCAGTAAGTGAAGGTCCCGAAAGCTTGACTCCAAACATGTCATTAAGGTCGACTCTACTTTGAGGAGGCAACTCTTCCCCAGTTGTATTTTGAGTGTCTTCCAACCTCAGGCGCTCATCTTCTGGCACTGTATCAGACAATGTTCCATCGCTATTTATAACATTTTCACTGGCCAAGTTTTTCAAAAGTAGACTGCCATCTCTAGTCTTCTGTCTTAGTCTAGAAGCTCAACTAAAACTGGTCTACCCTGAGTGGCCCTGCTGGTATTTGAATACTAGTGGCATAGCTTCCAGCATCACAGCAACACGCAAGCCACTACAGTATGACAAACTGACAGACAAGTGGTGGCCTTTTTAGCTTAGACTACCTCAAGTGGGTTCCCACTTTTTTGCAACGCACAGTGTCTCATACAAGGCTTTACTGTATTTTTCCCAAATTAATGCATTAGACCTGTAAATGGTATACTTAATGTGTACTTTTACCTATTGGAATTGGTTTTCGACATCCTTGCCAGATTAATCTTCCTAAAGCATACCTCTGATGATGTCATTACTAAAACCTCTGAGTACAAACTTCTTATCCTGGCGATGAAGGCCTCCATAAAATGGCCCACCGCCTATCTTTTCAGGCTTATTCCCCACGACTTTCCTTTATAAAGTCTTGGCACCAGCCATAACTGGCTACTCACTAATTGTGCCCTGAGCTTTTATATCCATATGCCTCTGCTCAGACTCTTCCTCCATATAAATTTCTCCCTTCCTCTGTCACAGCTACATATTCTTCAGAGACTATCTCAAATATCGTCTCCAAAAAGGGTTTCTTGATTTCCCAAGCCACCCCTCGCCCTCAAGATAAGCGAGATTTTTGCTCTCCTTTTGGTTCTTACTTCGCTGATGACACTATATTTTTCCTTACTTTATAGTCACTGAATACAGTGGTGAAATAGGAGAACTTTCTTGGACACCAGCTGAAGGAAAGCTGAGCATAAGGATCAGCGCAAAGGTGGTTCTTATGCGGCAGAGGTCAAATATACCCCCTTTCTCCAACTTATCCAGCATTTCTAACACCAGCCATTCTCCTCATGACACTCTTTCTCTATTAAGGGCGCCACGTCCAACTCTTAAGTTCTATAATTTATTGCAACAATCACAGAGAACTCAAGGAAACACCATAACTGCAATAACAATTTTAACATAAGAGGAGGCTATAATAAAAAAACAGGATATGCATAGGGCAAGGTTTGGGAGGGGTCCCAACACAGGACCTCAACCTCTCAAGGAGATCTGCTTATGTCCCAAAGAATAAACCGATGTTTATTCTCACCCATCAGGAAACATTCAGACAGGAAATGTTCCGTGATGTCACTTGGCAGAGTTCACTGTTAGCTGCTCCTTTCAGTTGGCTCCCTGGCTCCTTCCAGCCAGTTCTTGGATGGTCCCTGCTCTTTGGGCAGCCTCCTGCTCAGGGCAACCCGTGCTTTCAGAGTGTTATGGCTCTTGGCTGGGGTTTGGCCTTTACACTTTGCTACCACTGTCCAGGTCCACTTATTGTCTCTGCCTTTTCTGGTACCATTGCAGCTGTTGCCTCCGTTGCCACTAGAGGTTTACCTGGTGTGGCATGTTCTCAGCACAGGGCACCGATTCCAAAGTATCAGCTCCCCTCCAGGCTCTCCTAGATCAGGAGACCCCCATGTGTGCCTCTGGTGTTCTTGGGTTTTTTATCCATCACCAGGCAGGCCCCCTGGCCAACCTAGATAAAGATCAACTACTGGGCACTGCCCGCAGCCAATCCATGTAAAGGCCAACTACAGGGTGGAGCCCCCAGCCAATTCCGGTAAAGGTTGGGAGTGGGGATGTGGGGGAGGGGGCAGCCAATCCCAATAAAAGTCAACTACTGAGGGGGACAGCCAATCCAGGTAAAGACTGGTTACCAGGAAGGGCTTCCCACCCAATCTGCATAAAGGTTAGCTCAGACAAGTCTCTCCAGCCAATTTGGATAAAGATCAGCCTGGGCAGGGCTCAGGGATCAGGACCAAAAGGCCAAATTGCTTTTTGGCAATGTGATTCCACATTGCCCATGTGGCCTTACATCTCACACAAAGGTAAAGATTCAAAGTCAGCAAACAAAGTAAGAAAAAAGAAAAAAATGTTATCATCAAAAAAAAATTCCTAGACAGAAGATAAGTGTTATTGAGATTATGGAGAAACTGGAACTCTCATCCATTGCTGCTGGGAATGTAAAATGCTACAGCCATTGTGGAAAACAGTTTGAAATTTCCTCTGAAAGTTGAGCATAGAATTACAATATGACTCAGCAATCCCAATCCCAGAAGAAGTGAAGGCAGGAACACGAGCAGAAACCTGTACACCGATGTTCATTACAGCACTTTGACAATAGCCAAAAGGTGGAAACAACTGAAATGTCCATCAACAGATGAATGGATAAACATAATGTGGTACATACATACAGTGGAATATTATCCAACCATAAAGAGAAGCAAAGTTCTGATGCACGCCACAACATGGATGAACATTGAAAACGTTATGCTGAGTGAAATAAGTCAGTCACAAAAGGATAAATACTGTTATGATCTCACTTGCATAAAAACAAATATATAGAAAACGAAGATTATGAATGGTTACCAGGTGTAGCAGGAAGGGGAAAAGCAAGGTTTTTTGTTTGGGAAGCATCGAGTTTGTGTTAATAATGGTAGAGTATTTTGGAAAAGGATAGAGATAATGGTGGCACAACATAAAAAATATAATCAGTGTCATTGAATTATAAATGTGGAAATCTGCTGACAAATGTTTTGGTGTGTATTTTTTCACCACAATAAAAAAGAAAAGGACACACACAAAATTCCTGGAAATTTCTTAAGAAGGTATCGAGTTAGAGAGCAACTTAGAGATCTCTGTAGGTCAACTATAGGGTCGCTATGAGTCAGAATCGACTCGACGGCACTGGGTTTGGTTTTTTTTTTTTGCTAGGTCAACTGAAAGAGATCATCATTGTATCCCAGAGAAAATGAGTTGACCTACATGGAGGGACCATGTACTGGAATGAATAGTGTCGCCTCAAAATTTATGTCCACATAGAACCTCAAAATGTGACCTTATTTGGAAATAGGGTCTTTGCAGATGTAATTAGTTCAAATGATGACAAACTGAAATTATGAGTCATAACTAGAGTCCTTGTAAGAAGACACACACAGGGAGAACACCGTGTGAAGACAGAGGCAGAGGTTAGAGTGATGCAGCCGCAAGCCAAGGAATGCCAAGGGTTGCTGGCAACCACTAGAAGCAAGGAGAGCAGCATGCAGCAGATTTTCTCCAAGAGCCTCAGAAAGAACCAACCTTGCTGACAACTTTTTTTTGAACTTCTGGTCTCCAGAACCATGAGAGAATAAATTTCTGTTATTTTAAGCCATTTTGTTATGACCACACCCCTTGGTAATTAATACAGACCCTATTTTGAGAACTACAAAATCTTCAAAGTTAAAATCATTCTCAGCTTGGCGAAATGGCCACACTGGGACAGTCATACAGAAACCAAGCAGGGTGATTCCTCACCTCCCATAACACACTACCTCTGAGGCATGTGCCAACTGAGTGAAAAGAAAGGAACTGCCCCACCCTTTTAAATTCTTCTTTCTCTCTCAGTGCAAATGCTTCAATTCATATAAATCAAATGTACATGTAATAAGGTTTTATAATAGATAAATACATTTAAGAGTAGTTAAGATGTACATTCTGGTATTACACTGTCCAGGTTTGTTCAGTTCCTAGCTTCTTTCCTTACTAGATACGTAACTTTAACCAAGTTATTTAACCACCGTGTTTTCTCTGCATCTCAGTTAATATCTATAAAGAGAAACAATAATAAGGCCTAATTAATGTCATTGTACAAATTAAATTAGTTAATCTGTAAAATAGGCATGATAATATTACTAACCTTTTAGGTTTTTTTTTTTTTTTTTTTTAGGAGCCCTGGTGGCACGGTGGTTAAGCACTTAGCTGTAAACCAGAAGGTTGGTAGTTTGGATTCACCAGCCTCTCTGCAGGAGAAAGGTGTAGCAGCCTGCTTCCATAAAGATTTACAGCCTTGGAAACCCTATGGGGCACTCTACTCTGTCCTGTAGGGTCACTATGAGTTGGAATCGACTCGACAGCAGCAGGTTTAGGTTTTTAATGAAAATTAAAAGAGTTAATATATGTACTTATGTATAATATATATGGATGTGTATGTGTGCCTGATATATATGTGTGCTCAATAAATATTAGCTGTTCTTATTACTTGTTATCCTATGTCTCGCTTTGCTCATCTGTACAATGGGGATAATAATAGTACCTCTCGCATGGACTTCTAAATATTAAATGAGAAGCGCTTAAAACAGTTCCTAGCACACAGTAAGCCTTCCATAAGGGCTGACCATTATTATTTTGCCACTATTATGCCTGCCCCCTATTGCAAGTTTCTTGGGGACAGTGACATTATTTTACACAACTTTATATTCAGCAGTGATTCAAATAGTGCCTTGTACATAGGAATCACTCAATAAATAGATGTGAAATCAGATCATGTTTTTTCCCCCAAAAAATATTGAATTGCATTGACTTTAATTTTTGCTAGTTCAGTAAAGAAATAAAAGACATGTATTTTCATAAATCCCTGAATGAATTCCCTACCTTCTTAACCTTTTTCCCACGTTCTACAAAATTCTTCATTTCAAGAACTCCTCCTCCAGATGGTGCTGAATAACTTCCTGAATAAGAAGTTATAGGAGTGCCAGAGTTGAACTGTCAGTCACCTGGGGATAAGTGACTGTTGCTTCCCTGAGTTTTACCAGGGACACTTTGGCCATAGAAATTGATTTTTAAAGCTAGTAAGTAATGATCTGTGGTTTTAAAGCACCTTGGAAACGATTCCAGGACTCCAAGAAAGCTAAAATATAATCTTGGATTTGTAACTGACTGCACATCTTTCTGTATCGTTGGTCTTCTATCCTTTAAATAAAGATAATAATACCAACTGGCCTCAACACTTTGTTGATGAATGATTAACCCAATGTTTAGCAAGTTAATGTGACTATATTGTGTTAGTTAAAAGACTCCATTGTCAGAGACAACATTGTTTTCTAAGCAGGTGCTTATTAGAAAGATCTTCCTCTTCCACAGTTCACATCTTTCAAAGGGGCCACATGGAGAAAGGGAGATTTTCAGAGAGCACCGTCATTGAAATAACCTTTCCGATCAGTGGGATAATAGATGTGTCAGCTAGATAGAGCTCTGGTAACCCCGGTAAGTGTCAAATACTCCTCTTTCTAGGTTTAACAAATAGGTAATACGCTATTTTCCTAGTATCTAGTGTGATAATTTCTCTTAGGAAAGAGACCCACGTTTGTTGGGAAAATTTCTTCATTAGCCTACTTGGAAGCTGAGAGGCTAAGTGTGGAGAACTGTTGTTGTCAGGTGCTGTTGAGTCGGTTCCTACTCACAGCGACCCGATGTACAACAAAGCGCAGCACTGCCCAGTCCAGAGCCATCCTTACAGTTGTTGATATGCTTGAGCCCATTGTTGCAGCCGCTGTGTCAATTCATCTCATTGAGGGTCTTCCTCTTTTTTGCTTACCCTCTACCTAACCAAGCATGATGTCCTTCTCCAGGGACTGGTCCCCCCTGACAAGATGTCCAAAGTGCATGAGACAAAGTCTCACTATCCTTGCTTCCAGGGAGCACTCTGACTGTACTTCTTCCAAGACAGACTGATTGGTTCTACTGGCAGTCCACGGTATATTCAATATTCTTCACCAACACCATAATTCAAATAAAAATAAAAATTCAAAGGCATCAGTTATTTGATCTTCCTCATTCATTGTCCATCTTTCACACACATATGAGGTGGTCGAAAATACCAGGGCTTGGGTTAGGCGCACTTTAGTCCTCAAAGTGACTTCTCTGGTTTTCAACACTTTAAAGAGGTCTTTTGCAGCAGATTTCCAAAGAACGGCCCTGCCTAAAATAAGGGAAGGAATTTGCTGATTCCTGTGAGAGGGAGAAGGTAGAGGTGAAGCCATTGAGATAATAGAAAGCTAGCTGGGTCCTGTGAGGTACAACCCATCCTGCAACTCTACAAATCTTTGGTAAATTATTAACCTCACAAAGGGTTTGGTTGTGGAATTCTAACGGATATCAGGGAAGAGGGAGGTCCTCATGACCTCTAAGGGAGAAAGTTGAGGGGGATTCATAGAAACCTTAAAGCAGGATCTGGACTCTCACAGTCCATAAAATTGGTGCTGGCACGAAGTTTACCTAAATCTCTGAGGGGTAGGGAGACCCCAGTGCCATCTGGTTTACATAAGTACCCACCAGCCAGTGCTGTCGAGTCGATTCCGGCTCCTAGCGACCCTATAGGACAGAGTAGAACTGCCCCACAGGGTTTCCAAGGAGCGGCTGGTGGATTCGAGCTGCCGACCTTTTGGTTAGCAGCCAAGCTCTTAACCACTTGTGCCACCAAGTAGTAGTAGGATACAGGTAGCTTATTTTCAAAATGATAAATACTTAAACAAAATGAAGACCAAAAAAATTTTTTTAAACACTATTAACTACAACAGTAGAGCATTTTGTCTGACAAAACCAGATAAACCACTTTCACTCTTAGAGCAGAAATAAACTATAACAAGCAAAAGTATTTGGTATGTTAACAATTTATAGCAAAACGTGGGAAAGTACTTTAAACCAGAGATTGCTTGACTGTACTGTAGCATCTACCATTGCACCACCAGGGCTCCTTAATTAATCTCTAAAGCTCATTAAATCCATTGCTGTTGAGTTGATTCCGACTCATAGCGACCCTATAGGACAGAGTAGAACTACCCCATAGGGTATCCAAGGAGCAGCTGGTAGATTCAAACTGCCTACCTTTTGGTTAACAGCCAAACTCTTTACCACTCTGCCACCAGGGCTCCAAAGCATCTCTGAAATGCAGAGATTATTCACAGTATTCCCAGTACAAATCTCAAACGCGAAGAATGAATTAATGGTGAAAGTTATAGAACTGTGATTGTACCACCGGAAAAAATTAAAAAAGGAAGAATTTTGCACTTTTTACATTAAATTACCAGGACTCTTGATTGCTTGTCACAAAACTGACTTGAACTTGCTTAGCTAAAGGTGAAAATTTATTGGCTCACATAAGCAAACCAAGGGACAGGCAAGGATAACTGTAACAAAACCTCTCATTTTCAGGATGCTCTCTCTCTCCATCTTTCTTCTCTGCTTCTCTTGGTGGTTTGGCTTTTTTCCCTCAAACCAGCTCTCTCTATGACAGACACTGCAGCCTTCAGGCCCCATCCTCACAGTGTCATAAACACCTGTGTTAGTTTCTTAGTATGTGGTTTTAAAGGACAGAAATTTTTTTCTCACAGTTCTGGAGGCTTGTAGCATGTGCAGATGAAACCATGTGATTTGAAGCATCATTGTAATTGGGTAATAATGACAGCTCTGAGCCAAGCACATTAGAAGGTACAAAAAGTAAATTAGTATAGAGATTTAGCCTTGTAGGTGTATTGATATATGGAAACTGGGCTTACCAAAAATTTTTTGTTGTTATAACTAACCACAGGCATATTTTTATAAAAAATAATAAATTTCTGCTGAAACATTGCCCCCCAATTTTATAGACAGTTGTTTTCGTGTCATCCGTTTGACAGTGTCACCTGGTACAGTCCACACACTCTGCACACCACTGGTCACATGAAACAATACCAGTTTCTATATGGACCTCATGGCTAGAGTGAGGAAGGGCCACTTCTCACCGAAAACAGTAATGCTATTTATCGAAAAATGGAAGAATGTTGGAAGAAAAATAGAGTTCAATGTAGCTCATTCCTTGGCTACTCCCTTCCCCCCTCCCCCACACACTCATACAGGAACCCTGCTTCCCATATATGTTGCTGTCGTTAGGTGCCCTTGAGTTGATTGGACTCAGACGGACCGATGTGACAGAGTAGAACTGCCCCATAGGGTTTGCTAAGCTGTAATCTTTATGGGAACACATCACCAGGTCTTTCTCCTCTGGAGCTGCTAGGTGGATACAAACTGCGAAAAACAATTCCGAAAATGCCCTTGCCTAATGTCATGGATTGAAATATGTCCCCCCAAAAATGTGTGTATCAATTGGGCTGGGCCATGATTCCCGGTGCTGTGTGACTTTCCTCTATGTTATAAATCCTGCCTCTGTGGTGTTAGTGAGGAAGGATGGGCAGCAATTATGCTATTGAGACAGGACTCAATCTAAAAGATTGGATTGTGTATTGAAGCAATCAACTGAGATATAAAAGAAAGAAGCTAACAGAGAGACAGGGAACCACATACCACCAAGAAAGAGTCACCGGGAGTAGAGGGTGTCCTTTGGACCCATGGTCCTTGCATAGAGAAGCTCCTAGTCCAGGGAAAGATTGATGAGAAGGCCAACAGAGAAAGCCTCCCCCTGGAGCTGACATCCTGAATTTGGACTTTTAGACTATTTTACTGTGAAAAAGTAAATTTCTCTTTGTTAAAGCCATCCATTCGTGGTATTCCTGTTATAAACCACACATTCCTGTTATAGCAGCACTAAATGACTAAGACACCTAATATCATCCACCCAGTGGCTCTGTGGGAGAAAGACCTACCGATCTGCTGGAAAGCCCTATGGGGCTGTTCTACTCTGACATATGGGGTCACTATGAGTCACTCAATGGCACCTAACAACAACAACAATATTACTGTGCCAGGAGCCACTACACTGCCACTCAACCCCCTCTCCCAGCATTGGGTCCTTACGTGATGTCAGTTCAGGATCAGGATGAATAGGCTTCTCATTTCCTTATAGTCTACACATAAACAATGCATCTGAAATATCCTCAAAAAAAAATTTTTTTAAGTGCATCTAAATACACAAAGATGGAGAAAAAATAAGATAAAGAACATTCCTGTTTATATAAGGGGAAAAAATGGAAAACACACTCAGAACATGGGCTGTATCTTCCTGGAGAGGGATAGATGTCTCTTTGTAGACTCAGAGTACTCAACCATAGAGAGAGCTTGTAGAGGGTACTACTAATGCCCTGTACGTCAACAAATATGCTAATTAGATGGGCAGAATTATGAATTTATAGATAGGGCACAGCTGCTGCAATTTCCATAAGGTGACTTTTTAAATCCAAAATTTTGCAGAAGCTGCTTGGACATTACTGAGGACGGTCAGTGGCATTCAAATTAAATGAAGATTATAAAAGGATGGTAAGTAAAGGAAGAGAGATAGAGACAGAGATACAGAAGACAGATGGGGGTGGGGGGGGGGGAAGGAAGCCAGAACTTGTTATCTTTTAAAATAGGTATGTTAATTCGATTCCCTTTTTTATTTTTTATAAGAACACCTTACTGCATGCAGAATTTCAGGCAGATTTGAGTACAGGGTAAAGAAACTTCTAAAGGAAGACTAGGTACCCTTTTCTTTGTTAAGAAAAATCTTTAGCTAGTGTTATTCCTTTATTTTTTATGAAGTAATTAATATTAAACAATTGTTGTGAAGTATGAATTTTGACATAGAATGCAAATCCATGAATTGGCCAGTATCTAAAGACCATCTTGAAAAAAAAATAAAGACAGACATGGTAGCAAAGACAAGCAGATGAATAATGAATGATTGGGTTCTAGACCAACCCCTTTAGCTCTACTTGTAGGTTCAGTAAGTCCATTTCAAGCCAGAGCCACCAGTAGATATAGTGCTAGAAGGCATTTAACCTGTAAATCCCTGATCTTGTTAACTACGGGCTAAGCACCTGATGCTGACCCTGGCTTTGGCTTTTAGATGTGCGCAAACTAAAGGAGTAGGGGAGGGGGGCTGGGAAGAAAGAAATTATCAAAGGGTCATTAGGGAAGAAACATGCTGAATAATTTATTATCTTTTTTTTTTTTTTTTTTAACCTGTAACAGGTCCTTTGCTTATTTAGTTTTTAAAATCGTGATTTAGGGGCAAGAATAATTTGTTATTTTTCTTCAGAGTTCTAGATTCAGTGGTGTTATGGATTGAATGGAAACCCCGGTGGCGTAGTGGTTAAAAGCTACGGCTGCTAACCAAAAGGTTGGCAGTGAGGTTCCACCAGGCGCTCCTTGGAAACTCTATGGGGCCATTCTACCCTGTCCTATGGGGTCTCTGTGAGTCGGAATCACCTCCACAGCAATATATAACCTGTGGTTATAATCCCATTTGGGAATGGGTTTTCTTTGTTATGTTAAGAGACCATATCAGTGTATGGTGAGTTTTAAGCCAGTCACTATTGAGATATAATAAGAACAGATCAGGCGTGAAGAAGCAGCAGAGAGGGGAAAAGCTAGATGCCACACCACATGAAGATCACCAGGGAACCAAGGAACAACGACCTTCCCCCAGAGCAAACAGAGAGAGAAAGCCATCCCCTAGAGCTGGCACCGGAAATTTGGACTTCTAGCCTCCTAAACTGTGAGATAATAAATTTCTGTTTGTTAAAGCCACCCACTTGTGGTATTTCTCTTATAGCCGCACTAGATAACTAAGACAAATGGATTCATAAACACTTAGCTATTGTCACAGACCCTCACGAGTCTGTCAGTTTGTCATACCGTGGGGGCTTGCATGTTGCTGTGATGCTGGAAGCTATGCCATCGTTATTCAAATACCAGCAGGAAACCCATTGTGGACAGGTTTCAGCTGAGCTTCCAGACTAAGGCTAGGAAGAAGGACATGGCAGTCTTCTTCTGAAAAGAATTATCCAGTGAAAACCTTATGAACAGCAGCAGAATATTGTCTGATACAGTGCCGGAAGATGAGCCCCTCAGGTTGGAAGGCAGTCAAAAGATGACTGGGGAAGAGCTGCCTTCTCAAAGTAGAGTCAACCTTAATGACGTGGATGGAATCAGGCCTTTGGGACCTTCATTTGCTGATGTGGCATGACTCAAAATGAGAAGAAACAGCTGTAAACATCTGTTAATACTCAGAACATAGAATGTATGAAGTATGAACCTAGGAAAATTGGAAATCATCAAAAATGAAATGGAATGCATAAACATCCATATGGACTGGTATTGGCCATTCTGAATCAGACAATCATATGGTCTACTATGCTGGGAATGACAACCTGAAGAGGAACGGCGTTGCATTCATTGTCCAAAAGAACATTTCAAGATCTATCCAGAAGTACAACTCTGAAGTGATAGGATAAATATCCATACACCTACAAGGAAGAACAGTTGATAGGACTATTATTCAAATTTACACACCAACCATTAAGGCCAAAGATGAAGAAAATGAAGATTTTTACCAACTTCTGCAGTCTGAAATTGATTGAACATGCAATCAGGGTGAAGTGATAATTCCTGATGATTGGAATGCAAAATTTGGAAACGAGAAGGATTGATAGTTGGAAAACATGGCCATATTGATAGAAAGTATGCCAAAGATCACGACAGAATTTTGCAAGACCAATGACTTCTTCATAGCAAATACCTTTTTTTCAACAACATAAATGGCGACTATACACATGGACCTCACCAGATGGAATACACAGGAATTAAATCAACTGTATCTGTGGAAAGGGGATAGAAAAGCTCAATATCATCAGTCAGAACAAGGTCGGGGCTGACTGCAGAACAGACCAACAATTGCTAATATGCAAGTTTAAGCTGAAGCTGAAGAAAATTAAAAGAAGTCCATGACAGCCAAAGTACGACCTTGCGTATATCCCACCTGAATTTAGAGACCATCTCAAGAATAGATTTGACGCATTGAACACTAATGACTGAAGACCAGACGAACTGTAGAATGACAACAAGGACATCACACATGAAGAAAGCAAGAGGTCATTAAAAAGACAGGAGAGAAATAAAAGACCAGAATGGATGTCAGAAGAGAACTTGCTCTTGAACATCGAGTGGCTAAAGCAAAAGGGAAAAATGATGAAGAGAGCTGAAAAGAAGATTTCAAAGATCGGCTCAAAAAGACAAAATAAAGTATTATGATGACATGTGCAAAGGCCTGGAGATAGAAAACCAAAAGGGAAGAACACACTCAGCATTTCTCAAGCTCAAAGAACTGAAGGAAAAATTCAAGCCTCGAGTTGCAATATTGAAGGATTCTAGGGGGAAAATACTAAATGACGCAGGAAGCATCAAAAGAAGATAGAAGAAATACATAGAGTCACTGTACCAAAAAGAATTTCAGGAGGTAGGATATGATCAAGAACCGATGGTACTGAAGGAAGAAGTCCAAGGCGCACAGAAGGCACTGGCGAAAAACAACGTTCCAGGGATCTGTAGAATACCAGCTGAGATGTTTCAACAGATGCAGTGCTGAAGTGCTCGCTTATCTATGCCAAGAAATTCGGAAGACAGCTACCTGGTCAACTGACTGAAAGAGATCCATATTTATGCTATTCCCAAGAAAGGTGATCCAATCAAATGTGGAAATTATCGAACAGTGTAATTATTATCACACACAAGTAAAATTCTTCTGAAGATCACTCAAAAGCAGCTGCAGCGGTACACAGACAGGGAGCGGCCAGGAATTCACAGCAGACTCAGATGTGGATGTGGAAGCAGGGATATCATCGCTGATGTCCAGACTCAGATGTGGACGTGGAAGCAGGGATATCATCGCTGATGTCCAGACTCAGATGTGGACGTGGAAGCAGGGATATCATCGCTGATGTCCAGACTCAGATGTGGACGTGGAAGCAGGGATATCATCGCTGATGTCCAGACTCAGATGTGGACGTGGAAGCAGGGATATCATCGCTGATGTCCAGACTCAGATGTGGACGTGGAAGCAGGGATATCATCGCTGATGTCAGATGGATCCTGGCTGAAAGCAGAGACTACCAAAAAGATGATTACCTGTGTTTTATTGACTATACTAAGGCATTTGACTGAGTGTATCATAACAAATTATGGATAACACTGCAAAAAATGGAAATTCCAGAACACTTAATTGTGCTCTTGAGGAACCTGTACATAGATCAAGAGGCAGTCGTTCAAACAGAACAAGGCGATACTGCATAGTTTAAAGTCAGGAAAAGTGTGCATCAGAGTTGTATCCTTTCACCATATTTATTTAATCTTTATGCTAAGTAAATAACCTGAGAAGCTGAACTATATGAAGAATGGAGCATCAGGATTGGAGGAAGACTCATTAACTACCTCTGTTATGCAGATGACACAACCTTGCTTGCTGAAGGTGAAGAGGACTTGAAGCACTTACTGATGAAGATCAAAGACTACAGCCTTCAGTATGAATTGCATCTGAACATAAAGAAAACAAAAATCCTTACAACTGGGCCAATAGGCAACATCGTGATAAACGGGGAAAAGATCGAAGTTGTCAAGGATTTCATTTTACTTGGATCCACAATAAACACCCATAGGAGCAGCAGTCAAGAAATCAAAAGACGCACTGCATTAGGCAAATCTGCTGCAAAAGATTTCTTTAAAGCGTTCAAAACCAAAGATGTCACCTTGAAGACTAAGGTGCGGCTGATTCAAGCCATGGTGTTTTCAATCGCCTCATATGCATGTGAAAGCTGGACAATGAATAAGGAAGACCGAAGAAGAATTGATGCCTTTAAATTATGGTGTTGGCAAAGAATATTGCATATACCCTGGACTGCCAAAAGAACGAACAAATCCGTCTTGGAAGAAGTACTGCCAGAATGCTCCTTAGAAGCAAGGATGACAAGACTATGTCTCACATACTTTGGACATATTATCAGGAGGGATCAGTCCCTGGAGAAAGCCTTCATCTTGGTAAAGTAGAGCGTCAGTGAAAAATAGGAAGGCCGTCAACGAGATGGATTGACACAGTAGGTATAAAAACAGGCTCAAGCGTAACAACGATTGTGAGGATGGCGCAGGACTGGTCAGAGCAGTGTTTCATTCTGTTGAACATAGAGTCAGTATTAGAACAGACGCTATGGCACCTAAGGACAACAGCAACATCATCACAGAGGGTCATGAGGTGACAAAGCTTACATATAATTTAAAAATATCATTCAGAACATAGAAAATTAAGTATCTCAAGTAAGGGTTAATACCATATCAATCACATACAATTCACTTAATTCTAAACATAAAATTGTAATTGAAATGAATTGGAAAAAAAAAGAGCATTGAAATCACAAAAAAATTGTCTACTGGATTACTTTGTTAATTTTTTTAGTCCAGAATAGTCTAGTTTCATTTGTATTTATTTACTTAGGAAGAAAAGAATAAACAATGGCAGGTAAAAGAAATTTTACAGCATTACATGTAAACGGAGAAATGTATGGAAATGTAAAATCCATAACAGCATTGTCAATATTAACTAATATACTAAGCCCAGCACTTACAGAATTAATGTAAATTACTTGCAATTTTTTTCTCTAACTTCTTTTTTAGGCTATAAAGAAGCCACTGTTCCTCAAATGCAACCACTCACACTTATAACCTTAGTTTTTAGAGGTTTTTGTCTATGAAATTCTTCGAGATCATGGGCAAAGGACTCTCTTGATCCCCAAATATATACTTCAAAAGTAGTTTAATATTTTTACTGAAAAAAAACATTTAACTTTGAAAGTTTTCTGTCTTGTTATACACAAATGAAGAAAATATACAAACTTACACAAAATATACAAAAGGATATTCAATGATTTTAATACCTGTTCAATAAATTATTTTACGTATTAAGGCAGTGTATCTTAGGTACATCATTAAATTTATCGTTCAATTGATTGCACATTACTTCATGTCCAAACAATACATGTCTGAGCTTTTGCTGTCCAGTATGGCAGCCATTAGCCACATGCAGCTTTTGAGCCCTGGAAATGTAGCTGGTCCAAATTGAGATGTGCTGTAAGTACGAAATACACTAGATTTAGAAGATTTATTGCTAAAAAAACAGAATGTAAAATAGCTCATTAGTACTTTCTTTTTGATGACTTGTTGATACTATTTTATAGGATATATTAAGTTAAATAAAATGTATTAATAAAATTGACCTCACCTTTTTTTTGTTTGTTTTTGTTTTTTAAATGTGGTTACTAAAACACTGAAAATCATATACGTAGCTGAACTATATTTCTGCTGGGTAGTGCTGTTCAGGACAAACATATCCCGGGAAGAGAGCGGTGGGGCCACTGTGGATAAGGAAAACATCAAATCTAAATCAAGAAACTATTCTTACAAATGGGATACTGAAATATTTGTTTTGAACTATATGACCCTAAAGTGTATTCCACACCATCATTTTATAAAGGTTTACTTTTAGGTTTAGCCAGAAAGGTTAAATTTCTCTGGCCCTCTTCCTAATAATTTACCCAAAATATTTAAAAAGGACTTTTCCAGTGTGGAAAAAAAGAGTAGTGCATACTACTTTTCTTTCTGGAATAGAATTTTACTACTGAAATACTCTTACATGTGCAAAAAAATTAAAGTGGATAATTTGAAGTGAAAATGGACATTAAAGCGGCAGTAAAATCAGAACTATTTTTTCATAATAACACAGTAATCTGGCCTGTGTCCTTTTATTTAGAAAATGAACATGCATAAAGAACTCTTTCCATTTCTTGTTTACTTTGTTGACTCAGCATTTACACTTGGCATGAAGTTTACCTCTTCCAGCATTCTCAGGTCAGCCTCTTTGCAGCATCAATCACAAATTCTCAAACTCAACGCCTTCCATCAAATCCTAATTGCTTTCTAGCACTAAACAGCAGTCGCAGGACTATTCACTTCTTTCCTGACTTGCTGTTGGAATTGGGTTTAATTTTTAATCCCCGTCAGTCAATTGTCCCTCTACTGCTTCAGTTTTCTTCCTATTTCTCTCTCCCTTTTTTCCCTCCTTCCCTCTCTTCTCTGCCTCTCTTTCTCTCTGGCTAAACCTCTGAAATTTTGGTGTTTGCAGCTAACTTAGTGCCCTCTTCTGTTTAGAAGTTTCAGTGCACGTTCAGTTTCCTTGTTCTCCAGCAGCCTGAAAGAGCTTCAGACCTCCTAGGTTTGCCTGCAAGTTGAAAATTGTATAAACGGAAGCTTCTGACAAATGTGAGGAAAACAAAGGAATTCAAAAAGGATTTAATATTCATTATCCAGATAAAAACAAAAAACAACCAAACCTAGTGCCGTGGAGTCGATTCCGACTCATAGCAACCCTGTAGGACAGAGTAGAACTGCTCCACAGAGTTTCCACGGAGCACATGGAGGAGTCGAACTGCCGACCCTTTGGTTAGTAGCTGTAGCACTTAACCACTACGCCACCAGGGTTTCCACATAGATAATAATACATCTAAAAATCAGATGTTTCATTTTCCTTTTCCATAATTATGCCTTAGTACCTTTTAAATTCCCAATATTTCTGGTTTACGAAATGCCAACGCTCTTTTATAGGCCAACAAAAGCAAGCTTGCTTTCTCATTAAGCAGATCTATTACGTCTCTTGTTATAAGATGTTGAATTTTTTAAATATTCTTCTGCCAAGAGAATGCTTGTTTATATTTGTACCATGTCCTTGACAAGAGCCTCATTGCCTTCTCCTTTCACCAGCTTGGGGTGGGGGCTGGGGAATAGATAGAGGAGAACATTCTCCCTTCTAATCAGGTTACAACTGGGTGGGAAATGAAAAAATGTCCGTTCAGGAGCCTTTGGGAAGAGGCGTTCACAGAATAGAGAAGGGGAGCACCTTGGAGACCACACTCTGACCGGCACTCAAGATTCCTTCCCCCGCACGCCCCTAGACGTCACTCCTCTCCTTCTTGACCGAAACTCAAACGGACAAAGCAGAGTCCCAGGCTCCCAGAACGGATTCTCTGCACTGTGAGAAGTGAGAAGTGAGAAGTGAGGGTTAATTAGCCACCACGTTACATGTCTGAGTTCATAGAAGTTCGTCTTGACACTTGGACCACAATTAAACCATGTCACCACCAGTGGAGCTGGGTGCCTTGCTTGCATCCCATGGTCCCAAAAGTGATATTTCCCATAGATAAGATTCTCCTGGGTAAGAGATAAGTTCATTTCCTCATGAAATTATGATTTTTTTACCAAAATATAATCTTTAAAATTGCTAAAATGAATATTAATCAATATGTACTATATTTGTTACTTTCATAGTGGCCAAGTTCTCTTCTGGGAGTTAGGAGATCAAGGATTTAATACCCAGATTTGCTGCAAACTGGCTGTGTGACTTGTGAAAAGTCATATACACTCTCTAAGCCTTAGTTTTCTCATCTGGGAAATGAAAATAACTCTGTCTGCCCTAGCTTCCTTGAAGTTTGTTTTTGGCAGGCTCAAATGTGAGAACATGTGAAAGTGCTTTTTAAACTCTAATACCAGGGATGTTACTAACCAAATATAAAACTAAACAATCCCTTTCAGATTTGTAAGTGAAACCATCTGGGAACCAAATTTGATGTTTTGCCTAGTAAAAGGGCTCTGTTTGTTATAAAACTTTAGCAGTGACGTAACCAACATGATTATCCTCAAGAGCTTAGAGAGACCTTATAAATCACCATGATAAAGGAAGTATAAGAAGGAAAGTTTCAGCTATACTGAATCAAATAATATATGGATCTGAATGATCTATATAAGATTTTTGATACATTGTTTTGTTATATTCTCAATTATTTAGCTCGTTTAATATCAAGGATACACATACAGAGCTCACCTTCAATCATAGGGTATGTTGCAAGGATATGTGGGAACTTGAGGTTGCCAGAAGGTCAGGGTAGCTCTGACAGTGCCTCATGTAGTTTCTCCATACTTCAGGAGATGTGTAAACAGTACTACAGAAACCAGGACTTTTATTCACAGCAGCAGACTTGGCTAAAATGACTTGCCTTCTTTTTGGCTTATCTATTATATTTCCTAAAAGAGATATTTTATTTGAGTCCACTTGTCACCATTTACTGTAGAGTATCGTTCTTAGGCAGAGTGCTAGCCAGACCTTCTCAGAGGCAGCTGCACTGGCACTCTCTGTGCCTTATATTATTGCCTTCAGTTTGTGCTCCAGTCCTCAATACAGTCTGCTGTGACTAGGAGAGCAGGGTTAGTGTTACTAAAGTGAATACCATGAGCCAGAGTAGTTCAGATAGGAAACAAACATTCACCTCCTTTAGGATGGAGCTGACAGCAAGGAAGAAGTCACAGTATCTCTATTTGCAGATGACATGATCTCACACACAGAAAACCCTAAGGAATCCTCCAGAAAACTACTGAAACTAATAGAAGAGTTCAGCAGAGTATCAGGATACAAGATAAACATACAAAAATCAGTTGGATTCCTCTACACCAACAAAAAGAACATCTAAGAGGAAATCACCAAATCAATGCCATTTACAGTAGCCATCAAGAAGATAAAATACTTAGGAATAAATCTTACCAGAGATGTAAAAGACTTATACAGAGACAACTACAGTACACTTCTGCAAGAAACCAAAAGAGACTTATATAAGTGGAAGAACATGCCTTGCTCATGGAAAGGATGGAGCTGAATGTATAACCCTATGCCTTATAGAAATTGAAAAAATATATATAACTGTTGTTTTTGTGTGCTGTTAAATTCATGCTGACTCATAGCACCTATATATATATATATATATATACACACACACACATAAATATAAATAACCCATTGTCATTGAGTCAGTTCCAACTCATAGCAATCCTATAGGACAGAGTAGAACTGCCCGGTAGGGTTTCCAAAGAGAAGCTAGTGGAGTCAAACTGCTGACCTTTTGGTTAGTAGCTGAGCTCTTAACCACTGCGCCACCTGGGCTCTCTCTCTCTATATATATATGTATTTGTTTATTTATTTAACCAAGCTTGAGTTACTTGTCTCCTCCATACTTTCTCTTGGCACCTTTCATTTATTTATTCATTCAGTCACTTACTCATTTATTTGTACTGCCATTCAACAAAGATACATCAAGGGCTTAGCCAAGTCCCCTGGTGCCTAGTGCCTTCATTTCTCTCTACCCTACCCACTCTCTCTCTGTCTCTCTGTCTCTGTCTGTCTCTCTGTCTCTGTCTTGCTCCATCTCTCTGTCTCTGTGTCTCTGTCTGTCTCTGTCTCTCTCTCTGTCTCTCTGTCTCTGTCTTGCTCTGTCTCTCTCTGTCTCTCTGTCTCTGTCTCTCTGTCACTGTCTCTGTGTCTTTCTCTGTCTCTCTCTGTCTCTGTCTGTCTCTCTGTCTCTGTCTCTCTCTGTTTCTGTCTCTCTCTGTCTCTGTCTCTCCCTCTCTCTTCCTCTCTCTCTCTTCCTAGGTCATGGAGATGTCTTTGTTATCTAAACAGGAGACAACACTTGAGAATTTATGCAAATGAGTGGGGGGCTGGCCAGGTTACAAAGAACACCTGATCAGCTAACCTCAGGAAGGGAGGGGGGGTGTGACTTAATCAATCATGTGTTCAATGAAGCTTTATTCATGACTATGCAATGAGGCCAATAAAAGGCTCTGAACACAGCAGTTACTTGGGGTTCCTGGTTGGTGAAAAACATCCATGCACGAAAGAGGGTTGTGCGTCTCTCGGGACATGGAAGCACTGTGCTGGGACTCCTCCTGGACTCCATCCTTAAGTGTTTCTTAATTTGTATTCTCTCTTTTTATAAAAATCAGGTAACTACGATCTGTGAATTCTGTGAGTCTTTCAGGTGAATTAGCCAACCCAAAGGGGGCAGTAAGAGCCAGCAGGTCAGAAGGATGGGGTGTTGAATGGACTTCTGAGCTCCCAACTGGCATCCTGAAGAAGTAGTGGGAAATCAGCCCTGAACGTGTGGCCAGAAAGGCAGACAGTTGGAGTACTGGGTGGACTCACCAAGCTTGTAGCTGGCATCTGCCTGTTTGGCAGTCAGAAGGATGGTGTCTTTTTAACTAGTATGCTCTGACCTGGCTCTGGGTGGCTAGGGTCAGAAGAGGCCTGCCAAGGCAGCTGGAGAGAGCAGAGAAGTGGGAAGATGATGATTGGATCCATTTCCAGCTGGGGATTGGATTCATGCTGATCTTTACCACACAGTTAGCAATGAAAGTGGGATTTACCCAATGTGCCCTGGTTTACCTCAGCCCCTTAAAAAAAAAAAAAAAGCCCCTTGTGCAGGCTATATTCACATTCTGGACTTTTCTAGGCTGCTTCGCATAAAATATTACAGATCCTATGCTTCAATTCTTCTGAGTTCAGCTATCCTGACAAATTATTAATTAGTGTGACAAAATGCTACATGTTAACTGGTGTTAACACAGTATATTTTTCAGATAAGTTATTGCCTCTGAAAATAAAGCCCTTCTGAGGACAAAAGAACTCACAAATCTGTCTTAGAAGGAGTACAACCAGAATGCTCCTTAGAGGCAAGGATGGCGAGACTGCGTCTTATATACTTTGAACATGTTGTCAGGAGGGATCAGTCCCTGGAGAAGGACATCATGCTTGGCAAAGTACAGGGTCAGCGGAAAAGAGGAAGACCCTTGTGAGGTGGATTGACACAGTGGCTGCAACAATGAGCTCAAGCATAACAATGATTGTAAGAACGGTGCAGGACCAGGCAGTGTTTCATTCTGTTGTGCATAGCGTCACTAAATGAGTCGGAACTGACTTGACCACACCTAACAACAACGAGGACAATGACTTCACCCAAAGAAGGAGATTTGGCTATATAATTGTTGGAGTCCAGTGCAAAATGAAAATACAGGGCTCTTTGTTTAAAAATTATCACAAGAATTTCAAGATAGCAACAGCAAAACATTAAGCCAGGTGCGGGGGCCCTTCTTTGTGTGGAGACCTGTGAAACTTCTCAGGTTGCACACCATGAAGCCAGCCCTGCAAAGGAGTGACATCAAGGTGGAACAGCCGTCGGGGTACAAGATGGTTTAGGTGCATAGTCCTTCTGCCATCCTTCATATTATTTCACCCAGGCAGGTCTCTTTTCAAACCACTTTTAAAACTTTGTATTTTTAGCCTCTGTGCAGGGATAGAGGAAGGAGTAAAGCTGTCTAGAGAGCACTTGTTGTTGTTGTTGTTAGATGCCGTCTAGTTGGTTCCGACTCATGGTGACCCTATGCACAACAGAACGAAACACTTGCCTGATCCTGCGCCATCATTACAATCGTTGTTATGCTTGAGCTCATTGTTGCAGCCACTGTGTCAATCCACCTCGTTGAGGGTCTTCCTCTTTTCCGCTGACCCTGTACTCTGCCAAGCATGATGTCCTTCTCCAGGGACTGAAACCTCCTGACAACATGTCCAAAATATGTAAGATGCAGTCTCACCATCCTTGCCTGTAAGGAGCATTCTGGCCGCACTTCTTCCAAGACAGATTTGTTCGTTCTTTTGGCAGTCCGTGGTATATTCAATATTCTTCGCCAACACCACAATTCAAAGGCGTCAACCCTTCTTCATTCTTCCTTGTTCATTGGCCAGCTTTCACATGCATATGATGCGATTGAAAATACCATGGCTTGGATCAGGCGCACCTTAGTCTTCAGGGTGACATCTTTGCTCTTCAACACTTTGAAGAGGACCTTTGCAGCAGATTTGCCCAAAGCAATGCGTCTTTTGATTTCTTGACTGCTGCTTCCATGGCTGTTGATTGTGGATCCAAGTAAAATGAAATCCTTGACAACTTCAATCTTTTCTCCATTTATCATGATGTTGCTCATTGGTCCAGTTGTGAGGATTTTTATTTTCTTTATGTTGAGGTGTGATCCATACTGAAGGCTGTGGTCTTTGATCTTCATTAGTGAGTGCTTCAGGTCCTCTTCACTTTCAGCAAGCAAGGTGGTGTCATCTGCATATCACAGGTTGTTAATGAGTCTTCCTCCAATCCTGATGCCCCATTCTTCATATAGTCCAGCTTCTCGTATTATTTGCTCAGCATACAGATTAAATAGGTATGGTGAAAGGATACAACCCTGATGCACACCTTTCCTGACTTTAAACCAATCAGAATCCTCTTGTTCTGTCTGAACAACTGCCTTCTGATCTATGTAAAGGTTCCTCATGAGCACAATTAAGTGTTCTGGAATTCCCATTCTTCACAATGCTATCCATAGTTTGTTATGATCCACAGAGTCAAATGCCTTTGCATAGTCAATAAAACACAGGTAAACATCTTTCTGGTATTCTCTGCTTTCATCCAGGATCCATCTGACATCAGCAATGATATCCCTGGTTTCACATCCTCTTCTGAAACCGGCCTGAATGTCTGACAGTTCTCTGTTGATATACTGCTACAGCTGTTTTTGAGTGATCTTCAACAAAATTTTGCTTGCATTTGTCTTACTGTGGGGGCTTGCATGTTGCTATGATGCTGGAAGCTTGCTACCGGTATTCAGATACCTGTCCACGGAGGACAGGTTTCAACTGAGCTTCCAGACTAAGACTAGGAAGAAGGACCCAGCAGGCTACTTCTGAAAAGCATTAGCCAGTGAAAACCTTATGAATGGCAGCGCAACATTGTCTGATACAGTGCTGGAAGATGAGCCCCCCGGGTCGGAAGGCACTCCAAAGATGACTGGGGAAGAGCTGCCTCCTCCAAGTAGAGAAGAGAGCACTAGGATGTAGTAAAAAAGAAGAGTCAGACAATAGTAGAACTCAGAGAGGTTAAATAACTTGCTCAATGGCACATAGCCAGCAAGTATTTGAGCCAAGACTACACAGTCCCTGCTCATTCCTCTTTACCCCTCTGTCTGCCTCTAGAACTACACTGTCCACAGGGCTTAGAAACACAGAAAATCACCTACTTATTTTATCCTATTCAGATTGGCATTTAGGCCCATTTTTTAAAAGAGAGATCCTTCACCTGAAAAGATGTCAGGAGTTTGAAATCAATTTATTGAGCATATTATTTGAAAATGTAACTAACATACCACTTAAAAATAAATTTACCGGATCTAATTTTCCACCAGATATACAACTTTCTATGTCTACTTTGTTTCAGTCCTTACTTGACTGCTTCCCATCTGCAGTGCAACCAGTTCCTCTTATATATGGCCTTTCTAGCCTTGAGTTTATAATTCTGCCAAAAATAATTGGTTGGGCTGCAGTCTGCCCTGTGATTGGCCTGTTATTACAGGAATTGGTCAGTATACTACACAAATAGGGTGCATAAAACTACCCAATAAGGATTAAGCAACCTGGCAAGGATTGGTCTGTTTGCGGCCTGGATGGGAGGGCCATGCCTTAAAGTTGAATATAAGGACCAATCCCAGACAGGTTGATCAAGAAGAGTCTTTTGGACCTGGGATCCCTGTGCTCAGAACTTCCTCCTAGACTCAGAAGAGAGAACTGTAACACTGAAAATGAAGGGAAGTGGTGGCAAGCACAGCAGAGCCCAGCAGCAGAGAAACAGCAGCAGCAGTATGAGCAGTGGGAACCAGAAGACTGGCAAGAGCAGCCCACGAAGAGAGAGAGCTGAGTGAAAAACAAACCCTTTGCCCTCGAGTTGATTCCGATTCCCAGTGACCTGGTGGGACAGGTAGAATGGCCCCAGAGGATTTCCAAGGCTGTAAACTTTTTGGAAGCAAACTGCTACATCTTTCTTCTGAGGAGCTACTGGGTGGGTTCTAACTGCTGACCTTTCACCTAGCAACCAAGTGCTTAACCACTGCACCATCAGGGCTGACTAATAATTGTTAGAAAGTTTGTTCTTACGTTTAATATGATATTTGCCTCCTTATAGCCAATAATTATTCCAGTTCTGCTCTTCAAAAAATAACAGAAAAAAAAAAATACCATCTTCTATTTGCCAACCCTTTGATTTGCCACCTGTCATGTCTACCCTTAGTCTTCTCTTTTCCAAGCCCAAAAAATATCCTCAGCCAATCTCCATGTGATTCTACACTAGTTATTTGCTTTCTTTTGGACTTGGTTTCTCTGTCTTTAATATGACACTCTTCAGAATAATACTTTAGTTGTAGTCTGAACAAAGTAAAGTGTACTTCTACTATGCAACGTAAGATTTTATTAGCTTCTTTTAGCAGTGTTGTAGGGGAAAAAAAAATCACAAAGTTTAGTAAAGCAAAAAGAAAGCTTTTGCAGCATACATTCAAAAAGGCAAAAGTGAGAAGCAGACAAGCATGGTACCATAGCCATGTCTGTCCAAGTCCAGAGAATATTACAGAATAAACAAGAATGGAAAAATAGACAAGCATGCTGCTACAGTCATGTCTGCCCGAGTGCAGTGAACGTTACAGAATAAACAAGAATGGGGAAACGGACAAGCATGCTGCCAAGCCCTGTCTGCCCAGTCCAAGGGAGGTTACAGAGTCATCAGTATATATTAACATTACAAATGGGCAAAACCATTGAAACCTTCACCTTTTTACAGATTGGCTAGAAATTGTGATCTTACATTTTGAACTGTCTTTCTTAATGATCACTGGTGCAGGTTTCAGTGACCGACAGTCAGGAGGGTCTTCACTGGTCCAACAAGTTTTCTGTTCACTAAATGCTGATAGAAAATGATAAGAGTGGAAAGTCTTCTGTGCTCTGGCTTATGTGAAAGTTTCCGTAAAAGATATTTTCCAAGATTAGTCTATCGTTTTTATCTCAGGGCCCAGTTGATGTGTCATTGTGAGTCCTTGGGAGCCCAGCTCCTGCTGGTTCACATTCTCTACGCTCAAGGACAGGTAATAATGACTCCAATATTATTTCCTAAATCAGCAGCCACACCATACTCTGGGCTCTACTTGAGTTTATAATTACCTGAGAGTCATGGAGTTTGTTTGCTTTCTGATCAAATTAAGTTTTTGAGCCTAAATGCAAGCCTTATCTATTTTTTTCACCCAAATATTTCAGTCTATCAAGCTCAGATTTTTAAGAATACCGCAAACTTTGTAGATCTCTTTCCTATTCTAAAAATTGTCAGTGCATGTACACCAGGAAAAATTTTTGAAAACATAGGTATATAAGCAATACTAAGAAAATAAACATTGTCAGTTAGTCCACTACCCTGATGTTATTACTATTAATATTTTGGTATAATAAATAAATAAATCCATCCCTTCTTTCTTCTATGCTTAACCATATTTTTTCTGAATAATTGTATCATAGTATATACAGTGTTTTTTAACCTTGTTTTCTCACTTAAAGATACAACTCCTTTTTCATGTTTTAATTATTCTCCCCTCCGTGTTAGAAGATTATCAGATACCATCATGTACCTTTATCTTTATTTATTCAGCCACATGTTCCTGGATATATGTTTCTATTTTCTCCATATTATAATTAGGACTGCAAAGAACATTCTTGTGTTTACATTTATGTGCATATTCATGATTATTTCAAAAGAAATTGCACAAAAAGGTAAGAATTTTTTAAAACTTGGTATATTTTATCAAATTGCCCTTCAGAAAGATTGTACAAACTTACATTCCCACTATCAACGTTTGAGAGTGCCTGCCCTGCACCCTCACGGGGATTTTAACATTTTAAAATCTAGGTCATTTTGAAAACGGTTTTTGAGTACCTTCAGAGTCGGACAAATGTTCATAACTGGACAAACAGGAGGCTTGATGAAGGAACTTGGGTCAGGGCACACATTTCAATATTAAATGCTGTATAGACTCTGATTCATTTCCTTCTTTGTGGGTTACATAACACCTAAAAAAAAACCTCTCTGCATCTTTGAGCCTGGGAGGCACACATACCCTCATACCTCTGAAAAAGCTTACATGTGCACTTACCAAAAAAAACCCAAACCCATTGCCGCGGAGTCCATTCCGACTCATTGCAACCCTATAGGACAGAGTAGAACTGCCCCATAGAGTTTCTAAGGAGTGCTTGGTGGATTTGAACTGCCAACCTTTTGTTTAGCAGCCTTAGTACTTAACCACTATGCCACCAAAGTTGCCATCATACTTTCCCAAAACCTGATGGAAGCAGTGCCTTAGTGCAAAGTTTAGAAAAGATGGAAATGAATTGCTGAGAAGGGACTAGAAAGTATTAAAAGGAATATTGAAACAATGTGAAGGAGGGGTCATCCTGAGTCCTAGAATTGAGAAGAATTCTTTGGTACTGAGTTCCATGGCCTTAGGGTACTTCTTTGATCACAGCTGCTTTTCTATCCCTAAAAGAATCCTTTTTTTCACTCAAATTGAACAGGGAAATGATGACCCTTTTTTCTTTGTGGAGCTCCCTGCCAGAAAGGAATAGGCCGTGTATTCCTAACTTCTAGACAAAAAGAATACTACAGACTTTCTGTGTGTTGTTGTTAGCTGCAGTAAAGTTGGCCTTCGACTCCTGGCAACCCCACACACAACAGACTGGAACGCTGCTCAGTCCTGCACCAACCCAATGATCGGTTATAGAGGGACCTCTGTGAACCACAGGGTTTGCATAGGCTGCTTTTCAGAAATACATCTCCAGGCCTTTCTTCCTAGTTTGTCTTAGGCTGGAAGCTCCACTGAAATATTTTTGTGTATACTAGTGTCCTGTTACAGACTGCAGAGTCTCAACTGCTTACAAGAAAGGAAAAAGTGCCATGGTGCTCTAGCCTTTGCTCATTTTCTCTTCACTTCTAGGTACAGTGATTTCACAGACGTCTTTGCAAATTGACAGGACCAGGTATAAACACAAGAGCAAAAAATACTTGGAATTTGCTTTAGCATTTACATTTAAGAACAGCTTTACTGTTTTTATTTTTTTTTTAATGATTCATGCCTATTGTAACATTCAAATGCAGAAAAGTATAAAGGACAAAGTAAAAATCATCTAGAATGTTACTACCCAGAGACAACCATTGTTATAAGCATAGATACATATGTGAACCAAACCCGTTGATTCCAACCCATAGCAACTCTATAGGACAGAGTAGAACTGCCCCGTGAGATGAAGCTGAAGAGGTAGATAGGGGTCACTCTGCAGAACCTAGAACTTGATATTAAGGATTTAGGTGTTTATCTTAAAGATAACTGAGCTATTAAACCAGCCAAACTCGCTGCCATTGAGTCAACTCTGACTCAAGGTGACACAATGTGCTATAGAGTAGAATTGCTCCATAGTGTTTTCTTGGCTGTGATCTTTATGGGAGCAGATCACCAGGTCTACCTATGGGGCAGTTCTGCTCTGTCACGTGGGGTGGCTATGAGTTGAGATCCACTTGACAGCATCCAACAACAACAACATCCTAACTCTGTCTCATTAGCTGCTTTCCACAGGACTCTACTGACACACCTGCTAACTAATGGAAAGCACATAATGTTAGGGATATCTGATCAAGGATCTCTGATCAACTATGACATTGCCTCTGCAAAGCCCATGACTGTTAGGCCATCATTCACTAATTGGCTGCTAAGTTATCTCAGAATATCAGACAACCAGAGTCTCCTACGCTTCTGATGAGTCCTGCTTCTTGCTTTGGAGTAGCTGTTTGTAGGAGATGCAGATTTCTGAGGGCCAAAAGAGCAGAAGATATGCAAGCCTGATATTCACGCCAAGGGCCGTGGCGGCTTAATGGTTAAGCTCTCGGCTGCTAACCTAAAGGTTGGTGATTTGAACCCACCCAGTGGCTCTGTGGGAGAAAGACCTGGTTACCTGTTCCTGTAAGATTACAGCCTAGAAACCCCTAGAAAGCCCTGTGGGCCAGTTCTACTCTGTCACATGGCGTCACTTTAAATCCACTTGACAGCACCCAACAACATTAACAGTCTTCGCTTCAGGCAGAAGAAAAGGCCATGAGAGGGCTGAACTAGGCTTGATAGAGTTCACTGTGGGGTATGTGATCTATTTTGGTTTCCTGACCATGATGTTATTTAACACTATATAACCCAGACTTTGGAAAATGTACTTTTGAACTGCTTCAAAGAACCATAGTGCCAGAATTCACACCTATATGTGGGGATGAATTTTCCTCTGAAAGGAAACTATGTTCCTATTGTCACTCAACTTGGGAAGATGTCAGTTCTGCAACAGGATCTGAGAATTTGGAGAGGTAGGCTGTGGCCAAGAGAAGAGAAGGTATTCCTCCTCTCTCTGGAGCTTAACAGGTGCAATGCGGGTGTGGGGCTGAGGGTGGTCTGTTGGGTCTGGATTCTGAGGTGGAGGAGTTGGAGATTATGGTGGTAAAGCAAGTTTAGGGGACAGAGTGAGCCTCCCCAGATCAATTATGAGAATGTTGGATCCAGTTAGGGAACCAGCATGGCCAGAGACCCCAGGGCAGATCTGGGCTTGAGCTGTAGGTGTAAGTTATTTTTTGTGTTGCTCTCCTCCCCTGAGCCTCCAATAAAATCATGACTTAACTGTGTTATGGGGAATTAATTCAAAGTAGTGCTCATGCTTGAGCAAGCCTATGAAGGAAGCATAATGTCCAAACTATACGCCCCGTGAGCCTCCTCATTCATGCTAGAATTTGAGGGCCCAATGAATGACATCCCTGTTTCCTGCTCATATGAAACAATTTTAATTTAAAATTTTGGTATTTATTAATTATAATTTGTATTGTGCTTTTCAATTTTAATAGATAACTTTAAGTACCTTACAAAAAATAACTTTTGGGAAAAATTATTTTTTATTTTTTATATTTACTTTTATTTATAATTTTTTATTAAAATATATTCAAATTTTATATACTTTGAATTACAATTATATTTTACTTTATTATCCTTTAGATCATGGTTGTCATTAGAACACAATCAAATTCTTGATTATAACAACATAATTGGTGATTTGCTGAATAAAGGCCAGAAAAATAAACATATAATTTATGAATTATGATTGTCTTTATTTTATTACTCATCAACACAATACCACACATGTGCAATAATAATTAAATTCAGTTATCTTTGGTATTCTGCTAATCTCTAGTCATATTAGCCCTGGTGATGTATTGGTTAAGAGCTACGGCTACTAACCAAATGGTCGGCAGTTGGAATCTACCAGCCGCTTCTTGGAAACCCTATGTGACAGTACTACTCTGTACTATAGGGTCACTATGAGTTGGAAATGACTCGACGGCAAAGGTTTTTTTTTTTTTTAACTGGTGGTCATTTTAAAAACCATAGCTTTATATATATTTCAATTTTATCACTCTGAAGGTATATTTGTCAAGGTAGGAGAATAGGATAGATTTTATTAACAGTTCATCAGTTTGATCTATAACTTATACATATATAGACATAGGCTATGTGGACCTCCATTTGAATTTTTTATATAGGGAACCCAGCAAATGGTGGTGGGAAGGGGGTGCTGACTTAGCCTAACTTAGCCTTGGACTAGGGTAAGCAACGGAGGGATGGATTCTACCCTGGTCAGTTTACCATGTGGGAATGCTTGTTGTTAGACAGGGCTAAGAGAGGAACAGACTTATTCCCTAATTTTGTGGCAAAATAAACAAAATCTGCTACATGGACCTTGACCCACAGCATATGTCTGAATTGAGGGGGTCATAAGCATCCCTACTTCCCCAACACACATACACCAAAAAAAAAAAATCAAACCCTTTGTCGTCGAGTCAAATCCAACTAATAGCGACCCTATAGCACAGAGTAGAACTGCCCCATAGAGTTTCCAAGAGTGGCTGGTGGATTTGAACTTCCAACTTTTTGATTAGCAGCTGTAGCTCTTAACCACTACACCACGCACACACAAAATCCTTGGGAGTTCTTATCTGACTGCAGGCATGTCTGCAGGAGTCTCCTAGAGGGGTGATGTTATTCAGAGTTAGGTGAATGTCGGAAACAGAGGGGCATGTAGCTTCCAGCGGGATCTCAGATAAACCTGTGAAGGATAGATGCCCAGTCCAACTCTTTGGAAAGAAAAGTGGCAAAACTTAAGCCTGTTATGAGTATCCAAACCCAATAAGCCAGTAGTCAGGAAAAGATTCCACTTTCTGCCGAGGATCCCAGCGTTATATCAGGCCGAAGTTCAGGCACACACCCCTGGCCAAGCATAGTGGGTGGTTGGAACGGGGCAGGTTAAAAATATGTGATGGTTAATTTTATGTGATTTCTAGTGGTTTGGCCAAATACTAGACTAGTTGCTGTTCTGTAATGTAATGACTTTCTATACTGAAATCTAATGTAATAAATCAATTGAAAGGGGAGTTTCCTTAGGGCGTAGTCTGCCTTCAGACTATAAAAAGATATTTTGATAGAACTTGCTCTCTCTTGACTCTGTGCTCTTTTTGTCACCTGACCTACAGGTCTTGGGACATAAAGCTGCAGAATTCACCAGCCTGCCACCTGACCTACAGATTTTAGACTTGCCAGATCCCCACAATCCTGTGAGCTAGCAGGTGTCTCCAGTCTGTCACCTGACCTATAGATTTTGGACTTTCCAGCTCCCACACTTGCATAAGCCAACCCTTTGAAGTACATCAATCTCTCTATCACTCCCCCAACCCCCCGCATATATCACTGGCTCTGTTTCTCTAGAGAACCCTGACTAAGAATTAAGACAAGGGACTAGGGCCCTGGAGCTCAACCCAGGGAAGTATGGAAAATGAATAGGGCTAACGACAGTGAACTTAAACACCAGGCATCACCTGTGGTCGGAAATAGGCTCTTGATATATTTTCTACCCTGGTCAGGGCTGTCTCAGAAATTGGGGGTTTGTCCTTACAGGGCTGGACCTGAAAAAGCAAGGACTGTGAGGCATCAGCACTTGGCTATAGGGGAGCTATTTTAGAGTAGAAAATGTATCAGCATCCATCACATACAGCATTCAAACTACCCATTCCCTCAAAACATCAGTTTTGAGTAGGAAACAAACATTCCAAATTGTATTTTTACAAGTTTACTTAGGTTGCTGAGTGACAGTAGTCTACAGGGGTAGAAGCAGGGTGACTGGTCAGAAGACTGAAGCAATAGTCCCAGTTATGTCCAGTGCACTATAATGTCTTGAACTAGAGGGCAGTAGTGGAGATGGAAGGAAGTGGGATGACCCAGTAGAATAAAGAGAAAATTACAAAAGAAGAAAGATGAGAAAATTACCAAAGCAAAGGGCTTGGGAGAAGGGCAGGGATAACGGCAAAGCACGGGAAAGGGCTGCCTGAGCTGCTTATTGTCACGAGAGGGAAGAAACAGGACTTGCGGACAGAGGATCCACCACCACCAGCTGCCATCGAGTTGACACCAACTCATGGTGACCCCGTGTGTCAGAGTAGAACTGTGCTTTATAGGATTTTAATGGCTGGTGTTTTAGAAGTAGAATACCAGGCTTTTCTTCCAAGGCACCTCTGGGTGGACTCGAATCTCCAGCCTTTCAGTTAGCAGGCAAGCACATTAAATGTTCGTACCACCCAGGGACTCCTGGGGGCAGAGGATACTCTTATCTGTGCCAGGGCTGTTCTGAGTTCCATGTGTCATAATTTATTTAATCCTCACACAACCCCATGAGACAGGTATTATTATCCTACCCATTTTACAAAAGAGGAAGAAACCCAGGCACTGAGCAGGTAACTTGCCCAACGTCCCTTAAGTACCAAGCAGCAGAGTGAAGATTTGAACTTGAACCGTTTGGTATCACATCTTGAGCTCTTAAACCCTACGTTAAATCCCTCCACACTCATAGGCTGGTAGATTTGGTGGTGGGGAGAATTGCAGAAAGTTGTAAATTGTGCCACCCAGGAAGTTTGCTTCACAAAAGGCCTCAGATAAACAAAAAGGAAATATCTCTCACATGAAAGCCTCAAATGAATGCCTCTTGTTTAGGAGCACTGGAAGAATCTAGTATGTTTTCCAACTAAGAAACACAACATACTTCTGTGTCCTGGCCACTAGGGGGAAGAGTGGAATGTCAAAAAATTTAGATGTCCTCCAGGAATTCTCAATAGACTGACAATTGGTGTTAGTTCTTCCCCCAACATCAGCATTAGTCGAAAGTTCTTTTGTATTTACTTGTGAGAGATCATTTTCAAATAAAACTCAGTTAAGCATCCATAAACATTTTTCTACATTTTCTTTCTAAAAATAAATAATAATAAATGCAAAGAGAAGGAAGCTAGACAGGAAAGACCACAGATTTTATGATTCCACTTATAGGAAGTATCCAGAAAAGGCAAAGCTATAAAGACAGAAAGTAGGTTAGTACTCACCCAGGGTGGGGAGCAGGGCAACAGGGAGAAATAATAATAAGTGTATATAAAAGAATGTTCTACATCCTACTTTGGTGAGTAGGGTCTGGGGTTTAAAAGCTTGTCAGTGGCTATCTAATTTTTTATTCATCTGGAACAAAAGAGATGAAGGAAACAAAGACTCAAAGAAAAAACTAGTCCACCAGGGCTAACAGCCCGCATAAACCACAGTTTCATCTAGCCCGAGTCCTGAAGAACTAGATGGTGCCCAGCAACGACCACCGACTGTCCTGAGCAGACACAATAGAAGGTCTGGGATAGGAAGGGAGAAAAATGTAGAACAAACCTCAAATTCCTGAAAAAGGCCAGACTTACCGGACTGATAAAGGCTAGAGGAACCCTTGAGGCTATCACCCTAAGACACCCTTTGAACTTGGAACTGAAGCCACTACCAGTGGTCACCTTTCATCCGAATAATGGATTAGTTATAAAATAAACAATACCACCCGTGAATACTGTGCTCCCTTAAGTAATCAACTATATGAGACCAAGTGGTCAACATTTACCTTAAAACAAAGGTGAGAAGCTAAGGAGGGGCAGGGAAGCTAGATTAATGGTAGCAGAACAAAAAGAATGGAAATAATGAGGATATTAACACATTATGAAAAATTAACCAATGTCATGGAACAAGTTCATATAGAAATGGAAGAGAGGAAAAAGTAAAAACGTCTTGAGATTAGAAATTAGGATCTAGATCCTTCCTTTTGAAGTCCAATTTTATTAGCTCGTGTCTGACCACATAGGTGGCTGTAGAAATCCCAGTAGAAACCAGGTAGCTAAAATGACAATGGGATAGGGGATCTTTGAGAAAGAATTTACCATAAGGAAGGAACACTTCAAACTAATGATGCAGTCCTTTCTGCAGGATCTGAATCATTGGAGGCAGATGTTGACTTGGGACACAGTGTGCAGTTGAGGCAGGAATTTCTCCTTACCCAGATACCGTGCAATGCGTTGAAGAAAAATGTCTTCATGTGATGAATTGGAAAAGCTGTGCTGAAAAGGCCACTTCTAAGTGTGACATTGGAGAAAGCTGCCTGGAAGAAAGACTGAACTCCAGTCACGCTGGCAGAGACCTGTATCAGTAGCCATGGAAATGGAGAGCAGGACACCAGAACTAACAGAAATGTGCCTTAGAATATAAGCTCCTTGAAGGCTAGTATTTTTTTTCTATTATGGTGTCTACTGTATTCTTGATCCTTAGAACATTGCCTGATATGCGGGAAACCAAACCAAAACCAAGCCCATTTCCCTCAAGTCCATTCCGACTCACAGTAATAGCGACTCTGTAAGACAGAGTAGAACTGCCCCATAGGGTTTCCAAGGAGCGGCTGGTGAAGTCAACCTGCCAACCTTTTGGTTAGTGTCTTAGTTATCCAGTGCTGCTATAACAGAAATAACACAAGTGAATGGCTTTAACAAAGAGAAATTTATATTCTCACAGTCTAGGAGGCTAGAAGTCCGAATTCAGGGCACCAGGTCCAGTGGAAGTCTTTCTTTCTCTCTTAGCTCTGGAGGAAGGTTTTTGTCATCAATCTTCCCTTGGTCTCGGAGCTTCTCACCACAGGAACCTCAAGTCCAAAGCACTTGCTCTGCTCCCGGCACTGGTTTCTTGCTGGTATGAGGTCCCCACGTTTCTCTGCTCAATTCTCTCTTTCATATCTCAAAAGAGACCATCTTAAAATACAAGCTAATCTTGTAGATTGAGTCCTGCCCCATTAACATAACTGCCGATAATCTCATCTCCTTAACATCATAGAGACAGGATTTATAACACATAGGAAAATCATATCACATGACAAAATGGCGGACTATCACCCAATACTGGGAATCATGGCCTAGCCAAGTTGACACATATTTTGGGGCACACAATTCAATCCATGACAGTTAGCAACCGTGTTCTTAACCTCTGCACCACAAACTCAAAACAAAACCCATTGCCATCAAGTTGATTCCAATTCATAGTGACCATATAGGACACAGTAGAGCTGCCTGATAGCGTTTCCAAGGAGCGCCTGGTGGATACAAAGTGCCAACCTTTTGGTTAGCAGCTGTACCTCTTCACCACTATGCCACCAATGTTTCCGCTGTACCACCAGGGCTCCTGGTATGTGTAAAGCCAAAAACCAAGCCTGTTGCCATCGAGTTGATTCCGACTCATAGCGACCCTACAGGACAGAGTAGAACTGCCCCATACATTTTCCAAGGAGCGCCTGGTGCATTCGAACTGCCAACCTTTTGGTTAGCAGCCATAGCTCTCAACTACTATGCTACCAGGGTTTCCCCTGGTATGTGTAGGCACCCAGTAAATATTTGTGGAATGATGGACAAATAGAAGAATGAAATGTATGAGTGAGAGCCCAGCCAGGCCTGTGGTCCTGTCTGGGTTTCAATACCACACCAGCTCCCTGGCAGGAAGGCAGAAGTTCTGGGCACCACAGGGAAGGACACGTGATACCTGGAAGTCAGTGATCAATGAGTCGAATGCTATTTATAGGAAAGAGAAAACTTCTCTCTAAATCATTCTAGAAAGTTAAATGTGAGGGTGCTCTGTCATCCCACTGATGACCAGGAGTGAGTTAACTAACTCAGCTGGCTCACATGAGACCCTTCCTCCCTGCTATATATGTGCCCTCCTGAAGCTGTGTCTCTTGTCCAAGAAAGTGACCTTTCAACATGGAGGGGGTTCTGGACAGGCAATATGCCCAATTTCAGAAACAATCACTTTGTATAGTCTAGAAATACACTTGTAATCTTGCTTAGATTTTTGTGTTTTTCGAGGGGAGGGAAGGGAAACGGGGGTATGTCAGGAATGTTCTTTAAAATAATTGTGTCATATTAATTGGCTCATATTTAGAATCTAATTGTTAGGCTGTAGGTGAGTATGTTATTTTTCTTGAAAAATGATTCAAATACAAAAAGTCTAATAAAATCCATTTATTACATATTTCCCTTTTCTGAACCAAATACATGTCCAAGAATGTCGTTATAAAATAATGTGTTATTGCCTGAAAAAAAGGGAAACTTCATGATTGAAAAGGAGTACAATGCAATCCAGATGGAGCAGCTGAAACAAGTAGTCAATAAAATACTTTATTAATGACAAAAAGAGTTGCCTCCAGCTACTGGTGTTCTGGTTACATAATACCTAAAGAAATTTTTAAGAAATCTAGTTCATGCGAAATACTCAAGCATGAAATGCCCTATGTGTGAAGACAGCAGTAACCATGTAATAGGACCAGAAGAGCAGTGGTCCTGTCCAAATATGCCCATACTCTGATTATTAGGATTATTTATATTCCTAGATGCTAGAGCTCCAGATAGCACTGAAACTCAGCCAGTAGAAACTTTCCAGTTACCTGTGTCATACACTCTAATCAAAACAGTGGTAGTGTCTACAGAAATCACTTGCGGACCCCAAACACCTCAGACTCTGGCTGCTCCCTTTATATGGAATGCCCACCAAATCAGGACCCCACTTCTTCATCTGGCTAACCCTACTCATCCTTCAAGACTCAGGTGAGACTATCTTCCCCAAGAAGCCCTCTGTGACTACCAACCACTTCCCCACTCCTTCTAACAGCTCCCATAGCACCTTTTGCATTTCTGTGGATAACACAGACTACATTGCACTTTTTGTTTGTCTTTCTCCCTGACTAGAATGTAAGCTTCTTAGCCTATCCAGGCACCCAGTACGATGCCAATACCACGGTAGTCAGTTCAGCAAATGTTCATTAATAAAAGTTATCTAGAATCTTGAAAAGTAGGAGCTTAGAGAGGTCTATTAAGGACAATCCTTAATGCTGCAAAGTGTTCCAGTGGTCATTAAAAGAAGCAAAAATTGAGAAGCACTCTTGAGTTTTCTTCTCTCCAGGAGGAGCCCAGGGCTTTGAACTGGTTCCAACTGGTTCAGTAATGGCCCACAAAGCGAAACCGGGAAAGGCCCCAATTTTTACAATTTGTGTGATAGAGTGATAACTGGAATGGGAAAAATTATGGATCCAAGCCTTTTAATGGGAGACTCTGAAGAAGCATAGTGAGCCCTTTCAGGAGCCTGATGCATGAGATTGGATATTTGCAGGCCTATGGAGAACAACACACATTCAAAACTGTCAGTAGGCCGCCATCTTTGAACAGCACAAAATTTGGCAGGCAAGAGATTTGGTTGCTATGCAACATGTGTGCTGCCCTTGTTTTCTAAGAGGGAAATTAGGTTTTTAGCAGGGCTTCAACTCCTAGTTTTTCCCATTCCCGTTCACCGAAATTTTAAAAACTATAGTCTGTTCCGGTTTTTATTCCTCAGCCATGACTGAACCAGGAAGAATAGTTTGAAGCCCTGGAGGAAACTGAGAATTCACTTCTTATCCTCAGAAAAATCTTAATGAGGATAATCACCTTTCTTTCCATTTTCAATAATGGTTCTTGCTGTGTGGCAAGGAAAATGACTAGCAAGAAATTATAACCAGGTAGTGCTCTGGAAAGGAGTCCCTGGTGGCGTAAACAGTTAAGCTTTTTACTACTAGCCAAAAGGTTGGCGGTTTTAACTCACCCAGAGGCGCTGCAGAAGACAGACCTAGTGATTTCTTTTCAAAAGGTCACAGCCTTGAAAACAGATGAAGAGCAGCATGACAACTGGTCTTTAATCACCCAGCAAATCACAGAACCTGGAATAAAGCTCAGAGAGAATCATAGGAACGTGCTTGGCCCTATAATGCAATCTCGAAATGTAGCTAGAACTGTTTACCATACTAATTGTATGGGGAGTTGTAGGTTAGTAAGCAATCATAAAGGAAGGCAAGCATGTATTTTTCTTGAGATACTTTAGATAGGACTTATATAAATATTATTTGTCCTAAACTGAGGTAGATCTTTCTTTATCCTCATCCCATATTTTACATTTCTCAAACTAAAACAGGAAATTACTTCAAGAAAACGCCTGGAAGAAAAGAAAATATTTTCACTCATCAGAGGAAGGGAATTTTTTTTTTTAATTAAAATTTGCCAAAGGGGAAAAAAACAAGATGTCTAATTTTTAAGATCATAAAGCGGGGGGTGGGGGGGGAGCTATTATTCTGCTATTTTTGCCATCATATCTAGACACCGTTTTCATTGCCTTATTTGTCATTCATATCTGGGAACACACCAGGACACTCAATAGCCTCCTATGCCCAGCAATCTAAAGAAATGAGAAAAAGTCAGCGTCTTCTCCCTGTCTGCACTCTCTGGCCATGGAGAATGTTTTGGCTGTGACTTTCAACTCTGCTTCCAAGTCTGTAGTAACTGGAAAAGTACCTAGATAGTTTTATCTTTTCTGGGTGTGGAGGATGTAATAGGAAACCCGCAATGCCTCCCTGGAAATGCCATTTGTGTGTGTTTTCTGATTTCCCTATAGAGTTCTCTGGGACTCATACAGGGAGACAGAAAAGGTTCTCTTTATGGCTTTTACAAAATGTAAGTTCTAAGATTTCGAGATGTAGTAACCAGGACTCATTCTTATCTTACTTGAAAGAATCTCATTACTGTATTTCTTTCCCATGTTAATAAGACATTCATGTCCCTCTAAAAATAAAATTGCAACTGAAGTCAGTGTACTGGAGGACTTTGAATGGAGGGTTTAAAGTACTAGAAGAGCGTATACTTAATAAAAGTATTTAAGAATGTATAATTATTTCTCCCTCCTACTTGGTTTTACCTTTTTCCTATAGCTATTTTCACAGAGTATGAATACAATTTATTGTAAGTTATTACAAATACATTGGGTAATGTATTTACCAGATGGGTAAATAAATATAAAACTACATTTTCTTCCTCCTTAGAAGCAAGGATGGCAAGACTTTATTTCACATACATTAGATGTGTTATCAGGAGGGACCAGTCCCTGGAGAAAGACATCATGTTTGGTAAAGTAGTGGGTCAGAGAAAAAGAGGAAGACCTTTAACAAAATGGACTGACACAGTGGCTGCAACAATGGCCTCAAGCATAACGATTGTGAAGATGGCCCAGCACCTGGCAGTGTTTGGTTCTGTTGTACATAGATAGGGTCACTATGAGTCAGAACTGACTTGATGGCACCTAACAAGAACAATTCCTTAACTATGAGAGCTTATGTGTCCGGACATTGTGCTATATGCTCAGGAGGAAGACTATTAAATTAAGACATTTTGTGACTTTATGGAGCTCATAAGTCTAAGACTTAGATAAAAAGTAAGAGCAATATCTAATGTATACTATTTATCTACCATAAATCAGGCATGACCTTTGAGAAGTTTTAGCCAATTGTACTAATGGGTTTATGCTGCATCAGTCACCTTCTCCCTGGTGGCTCTTTCTTTGACTAATGGCAAACATTCTTTGAAGTTTTACAGTTGGGAGTGTGGGTTTTATTCTTGAAACAGAGCAGAAACTACTAGAATACATGGAGTTTTAATTCACAAGGCTGGCTTGATTTTCAGCATCCTCTAACCTGCTAATCACATCTACACAAACACGTAGAAGGGAGCCAGGTGCAGCAAGGAACATGTTTCCCATTTTTAATCGGCATGATTAAATATATGTGATTAACACCATGCTCTAATGAACTGACGAATACCAAATTAAATCAACAAATAAAAAAAAAACCAAACCTGTTGCTATCGAGTCGATTCTGACTCATAGCGACCCCTATAGGACAGAGTAGAACTGCCCCATAGAGTTTCCAAGGAGCACCTGGTGTATTCAAACTGCTGACCTTTTGGTTAGCAGTTGTAGCACTTAACCACTACGCTACCAAGGTTTCCAAAATATGTAATGCAATATATAGTGATATGTGATAAATATATAATACAAGTTTATTTTATTTATTTTGAGGATAATGTTGAAAGGAAGAGTAGAAATAGGTTAAAGGGAGAAAATAATTTATTATTTTCAAAACTGTATCAGAGAATGTCTTCTGAAAAGGCCAAGAAACAGAAAGGGATTGGAGACTGTGCAAAGGAATTTTTGAAATAAGAAAACAAAAGTACCCAGTGGAATCATGGATTGTGAATCAGCAAAGAGAAGAGAAATAATGAAGGATGATAGAACAGTCTTCTTGGTGGAAAGCGCTAGAGCCTGCAGTCAGCAAGCTGAACTTTATTTAGAAGGGTATTTCAGAATTTCTGAGGCCTAAGTAGACATCTGAGGTGGCATTTGAGAAGAGTTTTCATATCAGTAAGAAGATAAAGGGAACCCTGGTGGCGTAGTGGTTAAGTGCTATGGCTGCTAACCAAGAGGTCGGCAGTTCAAATCCTCCAGGCGCTCCTTGGAAACTCTATGGGGCAGTTCTACCCTGTCCTACAGGGTCGTTCTAAGTCGGAATCGACTCGACGGCAGTGAGTTTGGCTTTTTTGAAGAAGATAAACCAGCTGGAATCAACCAGATTGATGAAGAAGGGTAACACAGCTTATGCAAGAAGAGCTATGACAAGTTCAGAGAAAGAAAGAATATAATTCAGTTATTAACTAAGGAGCAATGGGCAGAAAACAAGGGTCAGAAAAAAAAAAAAAAAGGGTCAGAGTCCTCAAAAAATGATGTTCGTAGTGCTCCTTACTCTTCATAGGACTTATGGGCGTTACAGCATTAAAGAGATTTTAGATTGGATAGTGTCTGTCTTCAAAACCAACATGGGTTTTCTGTCTCCTGGCTTCCATTTAGCCTCAGAATAGGTCCCTTATGACAGCAAGGGCTCTTTCATCCATCCATTTCCACAGGTACAGTGATAATGCCATCATTTTAGAGTCAGAAAGGAACTTAGATGACATTCTAGTTCAACCTTCTCATTTAACAGGTAAGGAAACTGAGGTCTGAAGAGGATATACGATTTGTTCAAGATTATACAATTAGTTTAGTGGCTGAAGACAAGTAAAACCCAGGCATCCGAGTTCACAACAGTACTATAAACCAGATATATTCTTTTTTCTATTTCAAAAGGGCCAGTTGGCTAACAGTCTTTTAGCTCTTGAAAAGAGACAGCACAATGATAAACATAAAACACTGACATTTTCTCACTTTTATTTAATGGTTTTGTTTCAAAATACTTCAAACATACAAGAAAGGATAAAATATAATGAATACACATGTACGCACCACCTTGCCTCAAAATATCATATTTTGCCATTTTTGCTTCATGTCTTTTTAAAGAAATAAACATTAAAAATACAACTAAAGTACCCCTTCCGATTTCATTTCTTTCTTTCCTCAGAAGTAACCAATGTCCTGAAATTGTATGTATCATCTCCATGCACATTTTATACTTTTATAATGTATATTAAAAAACCCACCATATGGTCGATTCGGACTCAGAGCGACACTATAGGACAGAATAGAACTGCCCCACAGGGTTTGCAAGGCTGTAATCCTTATGGAAGCATACTACCACATCTTTCTCCCACAGAGCATCTGGTGGGTTCAAACCACCAACCTTTCAGTTAGCAGCCGAGCACTTAACCACTGTGCCACCAGGGTGCCTTGTAATATACATAGATATACAAACAACAGATATTTTTCTTATTTGTAGCTACTGTATATGGCATCATACTCTACCTATTCTTTTACAACTTGCTTTTTGCATTCAACATTACTTTTTTTTAGATTTGTCTACGTTGATTCATGTATTCTTTCATTTCACTGCTATATAGTATTCCTGTTGTTTTTTTCACTACTTTTCTGTTTGTAAGGAGAAAATGCATAAGCCTCCAATTTTTTTTATTACTGATTACAAGCAAAGCTGAAATTATAAATTCTAAATTTCAATGGCATTTAATGAAAGCCATTAAGAAACCACTGAATGAAGAGAATCTGGCCAAGGACCAGATTAACAATTATTTTTTGTTTAGAAAGAAAGATAAGAATGGATATTATGTGTACACCAGTTACCACAAACTTGAAGCTAACCTATATATTTATCTTACCTTATCAACAAAAAATTGCTTTTCTAAGCTTTTTTTTTCTTTTTGTAAAAATGGCTTAAAAAGCCCTTTCCTATAATATTGAAAGGCTTATTTTAATAGCTCCATGAGTGTGATTTTTTAAAATTATAGGTTATTGTATTTGTTAAAATGTTTACTGTAGAAAACTATTAAGAGCTATGGCTGCTAACCAAAAGGCCAGCAGTTTGAATCCACCAGGCAGTCTTTGGAAACTCTCTGGGGTAGTTCTACCCTGTCCTATAGGGTAACTATGAGTCAGAATCGACTTGATGGCAACAGGTATAGAGTACAGAACACTAACTTTGTTTATTTTAAATTAGAAATTACATTTGTCATAGGAGATTGGTTTTGCTCAGTAATTTAACCACTGACTATCACCTCAATGATAACGTAAAACACAACTTTTTTTAAGTTAATGTGAATATATAATGCATATGTAATATCTCAGGGCATTCTATACAAATAAAGTTGTTTTTCTAGGAAAATCAATAAGGGATTCAAACAGATTAACTTTAAAATCCATTCAAAACTCAGCTTTCCAGGACATAGTTGTATCAACAAACCACAAACTATTTCTCTGTTCTTCTGTTGGGTGCCTCAAATGGTTTGCTCTCGACTACTAACCTAAAGGTTGTTGTTTCTAATCCACCTAGCGACACTGTGGAAGAAAAGTCTGGCAATCTGACTCCATAAAGATCACAGCCAAAAACACCCCATGGAGTAATTCTACTAGGTACCTAGGCGGTACCAATGGTTTGAGCTTAACTACTAACCTAAAGGTTGGTCATTTGAACTCACCCGGTGGTGCTGTGGAAGAAAGTCTTGTTGATCTGTTTCTATAAAGATCACAGTCAAGAAAACCCTGCGGAACAGTTCTACTCTGTAACAGCTGAGGTCACCAGGATTCAGACTCTACTAGACGGCAATGACTTTAAAAATATACATATATATATATATATTTTTTTTTTTTCTTAGTCATATTCATTTAGGTTCTTTCCAATTTGTCACTATTACAAATAATTTCCTGTGACCTTTCTGGTACATATAATCTTGAGCACATGTGAGAGTTCCTGTAGGTATATGCCTAAAAATAGAATTGTGGGGTCACAGGGTATGAGTATCTTCAACTTTATTAGATATTGTCAAAATTCTTTCCAAATTGGATTTATCAATAAGCATAGGATATACCAATGCATCATGGAGATTCCGCGTGTTACAGAGTAGAATGCTCCATAGGGTTTCCATGGCTGTAATCTTCAAAGAAGTGGTTTGCCAGGCCTCTCTCTTCCATGGAGCCACTGGGTGAGTTTGAACTGCCAAACTTACGTTATCAGCTAATTGCAAACTGCTTGGATCACCCAGGTAACTATGAGGCGGAATCAACTTGACGGCAATGTGTTTGGTTTGTTCTTTCACAACAATGCATCACTTAGTATTGTTAGAATTTTGAAATTTTTGTAAATCTGATGGGTATGACATTTTTGCTTATTACTGTTTTTGTTTGCATTTCCCTGATTCCCGGTGATGTTGAAGCTCTTTTCACATAAAAAGTAACTATTAGGCTTTCTTCTTCTTCCATGAATTCTTATCCTTTGTGAATTTCTACTTGGGGTATTTCTCTTTTTCTTATTCATTGATAAAATTGTTCCAATATTCTGGATCCTAATCCAATGCATTGTATTGGGCAAATCTGCTGCAAAAGACCTCTTTGAAGTGTTCAAAAGCAAAGATGCCACCTTGAAGACTAAGGTGTACCTGACCCAAGCCATGGTGTTTTCGATCACCTCACATGGATTAGAAAGCTAGGAAATCAGTAAGGAAGACCAAAGAAGAATTGTTGTTGTTGTAAGGTGCCGCCGAGTCGGTTCCGACTCATAGTGACCCTATGCACAACAGAACAAACACTTGCCTGATCCTGCGCCATCCTTACACTCATTGCTATGCTTCAGCTCATTGTTGCAGCCACCGTGTCAATCCACCTCGTTGAGGGTCTTCCTCTTTTCCGCTGACCCTGTACTCTGCCAAGCATGATGTCCTTCTCCAGGGACTGATCCCTCCTGACAACATGTCCAAAATATGTAAGATGCAGTCTCACCATCCTTGCCTGTAAGGAGCATTCTGGCCGCACTTCTTCCAAGACAGATTTGTTCATTCTTTTGGCAGTCCATAGTATATTCAATATTCATTTCTAACACCACAATTCAAAGGCTTCAACTCTTCTTCATTCTTCCTTATTCACTGGCCAGCTTTCACACGCATATGGTGCGATGGAAAATACCACGGCTTGGGTCAGGCACACCTTAGTCTTCAGGGTGACATCTTTGCTCTTCAACACTTTGAAGAGGACCTTTGCAGCAGATTTGCCCAATGCAATACGTCTTTTGATTTCTTGACTGCTGCTTCCATGGCTGTTGATTGTGGATCCAAGTAAAATGAAATCCTCGACAACTTCAATCTTTTCTCCACTTATCACGATGTTGCTCATTGGTCCAGTCGTGAGGATTTTTGTTTTCTTTATGTTGAGGTGTGATCCATACTGAAGGCTGTGGTCTTTGATCTTCATTAGTAAGTGCTTCAAGTCCTCTTCACTTTCAGCAAGCAAGGTGGTGTCATCTGCATATCACAGGTTGTTCATGAGTCTTCCTCCAAACCTGATGCCCCGTTCTTCTTCATATAGTCCAGCTTCTCATATTATTTGTTCAGCATACAGATTAAATAGGCATGGTGAAAGGGTACAACCCTGATGCACACCTTTCCTAACTTTAAACCAATCAGTATCCCCTTGTTCTGTCCAAACAACTGCCTCTTGATCTATGTAAAGGTTCCTCATGAGCACAATTAAGTGTTCTGGAATTCCCATTCTTCACAATGTTATCCATAGTTTGTTATGATCCACACAGTCGAATGCCTTTGCATAGTCAATAAAACACAGGTAAACATCCTTCTGGTATTCTCTGCTTTCATCCAGGATCCATCTGACAACAGCAATGATATCCCTGGTTCCACGTCCTCTTCTGAATCCGGCCTGAATTTCTGGCAGTTCGCTGTCGATATACTGCTGCAGCCGTTTTTGAATGATGTGCAGCAAAATATTGCTTGCATATGATATTAATGATATTGTTCTATAATTTCCACATTCAGTTGGATCACCTTTCTTGGGAATAGGCATAAATATGGATCTCTTCCAGTCAGTTGGCCAGGAAGCTGTCTTCCATATTTCTTGGCATAGACGAGTGAGCACCTCCAGTGCTGCATCTGTTTGTTGAAACATCTCAATTGGCATTCCATCAATTCCTGGAGCCTTGTTTTTCACCAGTGCCTTCAGAGCAGCTTGGACTTCTTCCTTCAGTACCATCGGTTCCTGATCATATCCCACCTCTTGAAATGGTTGAATATCGACTAATTCTTTTTGGTATAATGACTCTGTGTATTCCTTCCATCTTCTTTTGATGCTTCCTGCGTTGTTTAATATTTTCCCCATGGAGTCCTTCACTATTGCAACTCGAGGCTTGAATTTTTTCTTCAGTTCTTTCAGCTTGAGAAACACCGAGCGTGTTCTTCCCTTTTGATATTCCATCTCCAGCTCTTTGCACATGTCATTATAATACTTTGTCTTCTGGAGAGGCCCTTTGAAATATTCTGTTCAGTTCTTTTACTTCATCAATTCTTCCTTTTGCTTTAGCTGCTCGACGCTCATGAGCAAGTTTCAGAGTCTCCTCTGACATCCATCTTGGTCTTTTCTTTCTTTCCTGTCTTTTCAGTGACCTCTTGCTTTCTTCATGGATGATATCCTTGATGTCATTCCACAACTCGTCTGGTCTGTGGTCACTAGTGTTCAATGCGTCAAATCTATTCTTCAGATGGTCTCTAAATTTAGGTGTGATATACTCAAGGTCATATTTTGGCTCTCATGGACTTGCTCTGATTTTCTTCAGTTTCAGCTTGAACTTGCATAGGAGCAATTGATGGTCTGTTCCACAGTCGGCCCCTGGCCTTGTTCTGACTGATGATATTGAGCTTTTCCATCGTCTCTTTCCACAGATGTAGTTAATTTGATTTCTGTGTGTTCCATCTGGCGAGGTCCGTGTGTATAGTTGCCTTTTATGTTGGTGAAAGAAGGTATTTGCAATGAAGAAATCGTTGGTCTTGCAAAATTCTATCATTCGATCTCCGGCATTGTTTCTATCACCAAGGCCATATTTTCCAACCTCTGATCCTTCTTCTTTGTTTCCAACTTTTGCATTCCAATCGCCAGTAATTATCAATGCGTCTTGATTGCATGTTCGATCAATTTCAGACTGTAGCCCCTGATAAAAATCTTCTATTTCTTCATCTTTGGCCCTAGTGGTTGGTGCGTAAATTTGAATAATAGTCATATTAACTGGTCTTCCTTGTAGGCGTATGGATATTATCCTATCACTGACAGCGTTGTACTTCAGGATAGATTTTGAAACGTTCTTTTTGACAATGAATGCAATACCATTCCTCTTCAAGTTTTCATTCCCAGTGTAGTAGACTATATGATTGTCCAATTCAAAATGGCCAATACCAGTCCATTTCAGCTCACTAATGCCTAGGATATCGATGTTTATGTGTTCCATTTCATTTTTGATGATTTCCAATTTTCCTAGATTCATACTTTGTACATTCCAGGTTCTGATTATTAATGGATGTTTGCAGCTGTTTCTTCTCATTTTGAGTCGTGTCACATCAGCAAATGAAGGTCCTGAAAGCTTGACTCCATCCACGTCATTAAGGTTGACTCAACTTTGAGGAGGCAGCTCTTCCCCAGTCATCTTTTGAGTGCCTTCCAACCTGGGGGGCTCATTTTCTGGCACTATATCAGACAATGTTCCGCTGCTATTCATAAGGTTTTCACTGGCTAATGCTTGTCAGAAGCAGACTGCTGGGTCCTTCTTCCTAGTCTGTCTTAGTCTGGAAGCTCAGCTGAAACCTGTCCTCCATGGGTGACCCTGCTAGTATCTGAATACTGGTGACATAGCTTCCAGCATCACAGCAACACACAAGCCCCCACAGTATGACAAACTGACAGACACGTGGGGTAAGAAGAATTAATGCCTTTGAATTACAGTGTTGGTGAAGAATAGTGAATATACTATGGGCTACCAAAAGAACAAACAAATCTGTTTTGGAAGAAATACAGCCAGAATACTCCTTAGAAGCAAGGATGGAGAGATTACTTTGGACGCGTTATCAGGAGGGATCGGTCCCTGGAGAAGGACATCATACTTGGTAAAGTAGAGAGTCAGTGAAAAAGAGGAAGACCCTCAATGAGATGGATTGACACAGTGGCTGCAAAGATGAGCTCGAGCATAACAATGATTGTGAGGATGGCTCAGGACTGGGCAGTGTTTCTTTCTGTTGTACATAGGGTTGCTATGAGTAGAAACCAACTCGAAGGCCCCTAACAACAACAATTCTTTGTTGGTTTTTATCCTGCAAATATCTTCTGCTGTGGCTTATATTTTCACTTCTATTACAGTCAGTTTTGTTAGAGAAGTTTTTGTATTGATGTAATCAAATTTATCTATCTTTTCCTGCTGTTTCATCATTTTGTGTCTTGAGATATCCTTCCTTATTCTGAAGTTATAGTAATATTTTCTTCAAAAAATGTTTAGAATTTTTCTTCTCACTTTTAAATTGCCAAAAATTTTGGATCTTTTTGTGAGTTTATTGTGAGGTGAGGAACTAATTTTATTTTATTTTTCTATATGGATACCAAGTAGTCCAAGCATCACTGACTGAAAAGTCCATCGTTTACTCATGGATTTGTAATCAGTCATCTACTCAATTCCATATATGTGTGGTGTCTTAGTTACCTAGAGCTGCTATAACAGCAATACCACAAGTGGATGGCTTTAACAAAGAAATTTATTCTCTCACAGTTTAGGAGGCGAGAAGTCCAAATTCAGCGTGCCAGCTCCAGGGAACGCTTTCGCCCTCTGTCGGCTTTGAGGGAAGATCCTTGTCATCAATCTTCCCCTGGTCTAGGAGCTTTTCAGAGCAGGGACCTCAGGTCCAAAAGACTGCTCCCCTTCTGGTTCTGCGTTCTTGGTGGTAGGCTATCTCTCTGTCTCTCTACTCACTTCTCTGTTTTTATATCTCAAAAGAGATTGACTTAAAATACTACCTAATCTTGTAGATTGAGTCCTACCTTATTAACATAACTGCCTCTAATCCTACCTCATTAACATCATAGAGGCAGGATTTACAACACATGGGAAAATCACATCAGATGACAAAATGGTGGCCAATCACACAACACTGGGAAACATGGCCTAGTCAAGTTGACACACATTTTGTGGAGACACAATTTAACCCATAACATGTAGGTTTCTCTCACCATTTCTTTTCTGTTAACAAATTGTCAAACTATCCACCTATACTAACCATTTTAATTACTATAGCTTTAAGCATTATTATTTAGTAGGATAAGTGCCTTGCACGGTGTTTTGTTTTTTAACCGTATACTTTACCCATAAATTTATTTTAGACTGCAAGCCACGGGGACTTGAGTAGACAAAATTCATTCATGTAACGAAATTCCAGACAGTCCAGATGGTGGCCAACTGTGTGCGCTGAGAGAAATGTGAAAAATTCTGCTTCCAATTAATCCTGAGTTATGAGGAAACAGGAAATTGAGTTTTAGAAAGAAGCAGGAAATATGATTGTAACCAAAATAGGCACTAGGTAAAAAAGAGATACAGAACTGGGAGTCCAGCTGTTTTCCTGAACAAATATTTTGAAGTGTAATATCACTGGACAAGAAATGCTTTTACAAGAACTTATGTAAGCACTCATATAAATTTTACTATGTGACTTGATTCTTGAATGAGAACTATTTTAAGGAATAATATGAGGATATTGGGTGTTTCCGTTCAACTTTTAGCTTAGGAGAAAGCCACTTACTGTGATATGAAGAGTCATGTTCAAATACTTGGGAAACAGTCTCTTCAGGAACAGCGACGCTGAAATAATGAGAAGTGGCACCTGTGATTGCACTGGAATCTGCCCGCAGCTGTGTTTCTCCTGTAAACTGATCATTTTGGTGATGCTTGCTTTAAAGCTGAAAAAGCTGCCCAGAGCACTCTTGAATCAAAATCCTATTTGCGCTCTCTAGATTAACAAAGATTTGAAGGGCGACAGTCTTGATAGAGACCTGAGCCAAGTATCAATAAACGTAATGCTTCCATAAAAAAATTTGAAATGTCCAAACGAATGTACATCCTATTCAGAATAACAAGCGTGCTTTGTATTTTGAGAAAAAATATACAAGTGAAACGTGGGCTAATTTCTTTATGGAAAAAACAAACTTATATTTGGGAATTTCTTTAGTTAGGTTTCTATGTGATTTGAGAAAATTCTGTTTATATTTAAAAGTTAGAATATTTTAGTTAAGTTAGTCAATCTTAACTTTTGTCAATATTTAACTCTTAGAATGTATTTAGGCTGAACATCAAGAAATTGCTGTTTTTTAGTAGGTCAAAATGGCAGAATATCAGTTTCACAGGGTTCAATTCTACAAAACAGGCCATAGCTCCCTAAGCCTCAGAATTTCATTCAACAAACATTTACTGAGGGCCTTTATACAGCTCTTGTTCCCAGGCAACTCCTATTCAAGTGGGGGGATCTAAAATATAAACAAATAATTGTAAACTAGGATGATAATGCAATAATAGAATAAGGTACAGAATGGCACCAAGGACGGGGTGATAGGTTCAGTTCAGTCAGGTTAGGACAGGCTTGGTAAAACAGATGGTGCTTGAGCTAAGTAAAAAGGAGTTGAACTCGGTTGAGGGGTTGGGAGTGTCTTTCCAGGTGGAGTGAACTACACGTACAAGATCGTTGAGGCATAAACCAAGATGACAAGTTCAAGGAATGATGCCGTTAAACCATTTAGGATGTCTGGATCATGAGCAAGGAGCAGCCTTGGAGGCTGCAGGAGAATAGGAGTAAGGACGGAAAATAGACAACGAACTAGACAAGTATGGATTATGGAGGGCCTTGAATGTCATAATACAGAGTAAAGATTTTGACTGTAAAATTATATTGATTTAAATTCCCTCAAATAATAGTGGGCTAGTGAGGAGTTTTAAGCTTGGAGGCAACATCATCAAATCACCATTTTAGAAACATAACTCTGTGAACTGAACAGCAGGGAAACTTGCTTGGAGGCTAGAGGTGTGAAGAATTGAACTACGAGAATAGTTTTGGGAATGGGGGGAACAGAAAGGAGTGAGATGTGATGGAGGTAAATTCAACAGGGTCTAGTTCCAGAATACTTTTGCTACTAGTTGAGTTCTTTTTAAAACTGTAATGTATTTTCTTTCTTTTTTTCTTATATGTGTATGAAATTATATTCCTATATACATCCATTCTTTTTATATATATATATTTTATTGTGTTTTTGGTGAAAGTTTACACAGTAAATTAGGTTCTCATTTAACAATTTCTATGCATATCGCTCAGTGATATTGGTTACATTTTTCACAATGTGTCAGCCTTCTCATTATTTCCATTCTGCTTCCATTAATCTATCTTTCCAGTCCCCTCTTACTTTCTCACCTTTGGTCCAAGGTAAATGTTTACCATTTGGTTTCATTTAGATGATTATTTACAGAAGCACAGTACTTGTGGGTGATATTTATTTTATGAGCCAATCTGCCATTTGACGGAAAGGTGACCTCTGAGAGTCATTTAAGTTCCAAGTTTAAAGGGTATCCCAGGTCAATAGTCTCAGGGGTTCTTCTAGTCTCTACTGGTCCAGTAAGTCTGGCCTTTTTTTAGGAATTTGGTTTTTGTTCTGTATTAAAAATGCAATGTATTTTCTCTATTGAAAGCTTCATATCAGTAAAATAACTGGATTGTGGCTTTGTAAAACCTGTTATTTTAAACATCTTGTTTGTTGTTAATTGCTGTCCAGTCAATTCCAACTCATGAGTAGAACTTTTCCATAGCGTTTTCAAGGTTTGGAAGTTGATTACCAGGACTGTCTTCCAAGGTGCCTCTGGGTGAGTTCGAACTGCCAACCTTTTGGCTAGTAGTCAAAAGCTTAACCGTTTTCGTCACCCAGGGATTCCTAAACATCTTTGTGTGTGTATGTGTCTTTTTTTGTGTTAGATCCTTTTTTTTTTTAATTGTACTTTAGGTGAAGGTATACAGAGCAAATTAGTTTCTCATTAAGCAATTAAAACACATATTGTTTTGTGATATTGGTTGCCAACCCCAGGACATATCAACACTCTCCCCTTCTTGACCTTGGGTTCCCCAATACCAGCTTTCCTGTACCTTCTGCCTTCTTGTCCTTGCCCCTGAGCCAGCGTTGGACTCCTAAACATCTTAATAATAAAGTAAAATCACTGCATGATTAATTCAATCAGTTTACCATCTATTCAGAAGATGAGTTTTAAAAAAGTAGGTTAATTGAGACATAATAGACTTAACCACAGTCTTCATAGCACATTCCATTTCAAAAGAAGATTTCTTTTCTTCGTTTTGAATGAAAGCATTTCTGGTATAAGCAGAAATTTTTATTCTTAAAGGAGGAGTAATAAAGCCACAATCTTTTTATCTTCAAGTCACTTGAGAAAGAAAAAAATTAATTTTCTCTTCATTCTTCCCCCATCCCCGAAACCACTATTCATAAAGATAATCTCAGAAAATAAAATTAAGATTTTATATTACTTTAATTCCTCATTTGGGCAAGGATTATTTGGGACTTCATATCCATGTGACGTTTTTAAGTAATTCTTATCTTTCAAAATTTCTCCAGTTTTTTCATTAGAATCTTATCCCAAGGTTCAAATAAAATAAATCTTTTTCTAAAAATTTCTTCAGTGATTTTTTTTTAATGGAGGAAAAACATTATATGATGCGCTTTATTATAATGGATAGTGTTGCTTCTAGTCTATGGATGCTATTTGACAGGACGAATACTTGGCACAGAAATAACTAACCTATGCACAAGCTAATGTGTCCTGAGTCCAGCTTGAACTCTCTAGCATTGGCTGTAAAATAAAGTGTCATGGATTGAATTATAAAAAAAAAAAATTTTTTTTTTTTTTGGATTGAATTATATCCCCCCCAAAACCTGTGTATCAGTTGGGCTGGGCCATGATTCCCAGTATTGTGTGATTTTCCCATATGTTGTAAAGCCTGCCTCTGTGATGTTAATGAGGGAGGGTGGGGAGCAGTTGTGTTAGTGAGGCAGGAGTCAATCTACAAGATTGTATTTTGTCTTGAGGCAATCTCTTGAGATATAAAGGAGAGAAGCCATCGGAAAGACAGGGGAACCTCATACCACCAAGAAAGCTGGAATGAAGCCTCCGCAGAGACATCCCCAGGCCTCTGCCGCAGCTTCTAACCTCTGCTCGACCACACTGTGGCCCTAACTGAAGTTTGAATTTGGTGCCAGAATCCGAAGCATGTGCAGGACCTGAAGAGCTGACCCCAATACCCCCCAGCATGTTTTCTCCTTTTTCAAAATGACCAACTGAGAGCTTAACATAACTAAGGCCATGATAGACCTATAAGTTGTTCTTCTTCTGCCTGCCTCCTTCACACACCTGTGTTAATGACTTTGTTTTCACCAGATGTTAATTACTTTGTTTTTTTTGTTGTTGTTTTGTTTTAAACTGATGCAAATAATCTTTTGTTCTGGCGTGACTATCTGTGGCATACAACCCCCATAGGAAAGTTGGAGCCCAGGTATCAGATATGCATGTCTTTAGCCCAATAAAGAAATGTCTGGCAGGGGACTACAAAGACACTTGTAACCCTTGTAAAATTCTGTATAAGCTCTAATGTAAAACTGCTCTTTGGGACTCCATAGAGACAGCCTGTGTTGCTGCCGGGTCCCCGGTGATATATGCATCTCCTTTATAAACTTTCTCACTCTTTCTGACTTGGAGTATGTTTCATTCACTCGACTGCTCCAGGGCACAGACCCTAATCAGGTAACATCCTCAATCTGTCCTCTGACATGAACATCACCAACATGAGGCAGCATCCAGACCTCCAAATGCGGACACGGGAGGTCTAAGGGTGGAGAGTTCCAGGCACCAAACCCAAAGCCCAGACACTGTTGGAAATAAAAAGCTCCTAAACCCCTCAGACAGTGAGCACGTGGTCTTTAGCTGCTAAGCCCCATGTTGCTCATTGCGCAAACAATAAATCTCCACCATTTCCTTTGCAGCTGGTGGTGTGGCGTTCGTCTTATTTCGACCAGCTAATAGGACAGGACAAGAACCCTCATTTGGTTATAGGTGCAGAGCGTGTCCTTTGGACACGGGGCCCCTGTGCCTGAGAAGCTCTTTGCCCAGGGGAAGACTGAGGACAAGGACCTTTCTCCAGAGCCAACAGAGACAGAAAACCTTCCCCTGGAGTTGACACCCTGAATTTGGACTTTTAGCCTACTTCACCGTGAGAAAATGAACTTCTCTTTGTTAAAGCCATCCACTGTGATATTTCTGTTATAGCTAAGACATAAAGTATACTTTGTAATATTAAAATATACATTTTTGAAAATAGACAGGGATAGTTATCTCAGATCCATTGTTCAAGACTGCTCAATACAGTCCTTTCAATGATTAAAGTAATATTTAAATTTTATGGGTGTGTCATTGGATTGGAAAGTGTGTTTCATTTGTCTAAACTAAGTCCCTTGTCTCCATCAAAGATAAACCACCTGGTTGTCTGATTCTGGTGCCAATGTTTATCTTTTGCAATATATTTCACCTTCAAGGCCCCATACTCTGTTTATGCACCCTGACTTTTCTAATGCAAATATTTTATTTAACTAAAATCAGTTAATGGTCTGACAATTAAAATGCTGCTTACTGAATACTACTGTTCAATGCTCATTACTCTGGTTTTTAAATTAGAAAAAGTGAATAAAACATAAATGGCTTTTGGATTTGTTTTAAAAAGGCAGTTCCAAGTAAATACTGAATTTTAAAAGAAAAATCCTTCTGTATGCAGTCACATTTTGGCATTTGGTGGTTCTGAAAAGAATTTCAGAAAAGGCAACAATTGGCCAGGAGGCTAAGCCAGACAAACTCTTAATTCTTCATCTCTTTTGAGTAATGTGAAAAGCGAGAGCACTACAGCTGTTGTTGTTAGTTGCCTTCAAGTCAATTCCAACTCATGGCAAACCCATGTGTGCAGAATAGAACTGCTCTATAGGGTTTTCTTGTGGAAGTAGATCAGCAGGCTTTATTTCTGAGGCATCTCTGGGTAGGTCTGAACTGCCAACCCTTTGGTTAATCATCCAGCGCTTAACCATTTGCACTATCCAGGGACTCCCACATTAAAACTAGTATGCACCCAAATTCAAAGTTAAATTGTATTTCCTAACTACCTTAATTATCTATTGCTGCTTGACAAACTACTCCAAAATTATACAACCCTCTTATTTGCTCACAGTTTTGTGGGTCAGCAATCTGGGCTGGATTCAGCAGGGTGGTTCTTTTGCTGGTTTCGTCTGGGGTCACTCACACAGTTGCAGTTTTCTGGTAAGGCAGGTGGAGCTGAATGGTCTAGGATGGCCTCACTCACTTATCTGGGGTTAGTACTAATGGTGGGTTGGGGCTCTTTCTGTATATGGTGTCTCATTCTCAAGGAGGCTAGTCCAGGCTTCTTCACATGGCAGCCTCAGGATTCTAAGAGGGTGAAAACTCTCACAAAGTCACTTCTACAACATTTTATTGGTCAAAGCAAAGTACAAAAAAAAAAAAAAAAAAAAAAAACTAGTGCCATAGTTTTTTTTTGTTTTTAGCTAGCCTAAATTCAAGGGGATGAAGAAATAGATTTCAGCTCTATAGTAGAGCTATAAAGAAATACTTGACAGTAGCATGCATGCAGGGGTGGGAAGAATTTGTGGCTGTTTTTTCCAGTCTACTGTACTATAAAAATAACTCAAAATCCAGAACCAATAAGAAAAATGTTAATCAATTTGATTATACACACACACACAAAAAAAAAATTTCTTGTACTACAAAAAACACCATAAGTAAAAAGACAAATGAAAAATTGGAAAAAAAAACTGTGAATTTTATATCACAGACAAAATTTTAATATTTCTAACATGTAAAGAGCTTCTAAAAAACAGAAAAGGAAGAAACAAAACACTATAAAAAATGGGCTAGAGATATAAACATACAGGTGACAGGAAAAGAAATCTAAATGGTCTTTAACCATGAAAAATGCAAAAAAATGCATATTAAAACTACATGAGATGTCATTTCCCTCCATCACCTGAAAAAAAATCCAAACTTTTGATAATGTAGTCTTATAGGAAACAGACACTGTCATACACTGCTGTATGCATACAAAATTGTATTATTCCTATGGAAGAAATTTTGCAATAGTTAGCAAAATTACATGTGAGTTTGACCTAGCAATCCCTCTTTGAGGAGTTTACCTCAACAATATACTGGCAAAAATGGGAAAACACATAGGCATGAAGTTATTCATTGCAGCACTATTTATAATAACAAATAATGGGAAAGATCCAAACGTCCATCAATAGGAGGCTGGTTGAATAAATTATGGTACCCACACAATGGAGTTCTATGCAACTGTGAAAAGGAATGAAGAATATCTCTATGTACTACCACTATAGAGTGATCTCTAGGTATATTGTTAAACGAAGTGGAAAAATGCATGTATAGCATGCTATAAATATCTAAGAAGGGAAGATAACAATTTTATATACATATAAAATCTCATAGCAAAAAATGTAAGGAAAGATAAGCTATAAAGTTTTCTTCCTTTTTTTTTAATGGTTACTTCTAGGGGGATGGAAGAATAGGATGAGAGGAACAATGCCAGAAGTTAGACTTCTCTGCATATATTTTGTTTCATAGATTTGACTTTGGAATCAAGTAAATAGTTTAAAAAAAAAAATCATTACAAAATAAAATTAAAACAGTTTAAAAAGGCAATTCCCCCCAAAAAGCAAAAGGAAACTATGGTCTGAGTTGTGGCACAGACAGGAGCAATTACAAGTGATTTTAAATCATAGTAATTTGAGAATATATGTACTATATACGCTAAGGATACGGAGCACTCCAAAGGAATCTTAAAGTGTTTTTAGTAATTATACTATTAATAGTAGTTGTCTTAGGCTGGGTTCTCTAGAAAAGCAAAACCAGTAAAGTGTATAAATACATAGAGAGATTTATATCAAGGAAACGGCTCATGAGGTTGTCAAGGATGGAATGTCCCAAGTCCATTGATCAGGATAGACTTCTCCTGACTCATGTAGCACTAGGGGCTGGTGAAACCAAGATTGTCAGGTTAGAGAACAGGACTCTTGCTCACTGGCTCTGAAGATCTATGAGTCCCGAGATCGGCAGGCAAGACCGCGAGGGTTCTCCTGATTCTTGTAAACACGGGCTGGTGAACCCAAGATTGGCAAGTTGGAAAGCAGGGCTTTTGCTCACAGGCTGTGAAGATCAACAAATTCCAAGATTGGCAGGCAAGACTGTAGGTAAGTTGCTAGCTCAAGACTCAAGAACTGGAGGTCACAGAAACAGGAGCCAGCTGCAGGATCCAGAGCAGGGAAAAGCCAGAACTTCCACTTATATTCAGATGCTGGCTGCAAGGCCGGGAAACTCCCTTTCAACTGATTGGCTATTCACAGCAGATCCCATCATAGCAGTAATCACATATGGAATCTCATCGGGGAAGTGATCATGACATCACACGACTGCCAAAACACTGAGAAGCATGGCCCAGCCAAGGTGACACACAATCTTAACCACCACAGTAGTATTTGTTATTTGTGACACTATTGTATGTGCATTGCGGGATTGGAAACCCTGGTGGTACAGCGGTTAAGTGCCAAGGCTGCTAACCAAAAGGTCGGCAGTTCAAGTCTACCAGGCGCTACTCAGAAACTCTATCGCGCAGTTCTACTCTGTCCTATAGGGTCTCTATGAATCGGAATTGACTCGATGGCAATGGGTTTGGGTTTTCTTTTTTTTAATTGTGAGATAAGTCACATGAGTAAATATGTTACTATCCTGGTGTCTTTGAGATTCAGATTTTTGGAATTGGAGAAAGGAGATAGAGATAGAAGATGAATGAGGTTACATAAAAACTGTATGCTCTATGGTCCTAACTTTGAACTGGAAGCAACAGTATGAATTCACAATTAATTTTATCTTAAATAGAAAAAAAAAAAGGAAACAATACTTCTTGGCTGTGTTTACTAGAGGTCTAGATACAATGACCAGCCCAGCAGCAATGGACACTCTATACACTCAAATTGTAGTCTTTAAATACCATTTCCGATTAAAAATACTCCTTAAAGAAGTAGGTGGTTCCAGGTGTAGGGTAGGAAATTTGCATCTTATTATACCAGAAAGCAAAGACGCTATCTAAGACTACTACGGTTGTATCAAAAGGACCCAGAAGTCAACTTGAAGAATGTCCCATTTGTTAAAGTTAGGACAATTTGAACTTTAATAAGGATAAGTACAACTGATTGAAACATATAAACCATATTTAAATCCCTGATTGCATATGATGATACTAAAAAATAATTTATTAGTTACCTATGGAAGATGCTAGGGAGCTATTTTATTATTTTAAAACCCAAAAATAAGAACAGGCATTTATGCTGTCTTTCCTGTATAAACTGTGGCTTACTATAACCAAATAGTTGGTGAAGGGAAATTTCTCTTTGTAAGAGTAGTTCACCTAATAAATAAAGAGGAATGATAGAATTAGAGTATCACCATTTTACAACTCCTAATGAATTAATGCTCTTGCGGAACCTGTACACAGACCAGGAGGCAGCAATCAGAGCAAAACAAGGGAATACTACATGGTTTAAAATCAGGAAAGATGTACACCGGGGTTGTATCCTTTCACCATCATTTCCTTATTCAATCGTATGCTGAACAAATAATCTGAGAAGCTGGACTATATGAAGAAGAACATGGCATCAGGATTGGAAAGAGGCTCATTAACAACCTGCAATATGCAAATGACACAACCTTGCTTGTTGAAAGTGAAGAGGACTTGAAGCACTTACTGATGAAGATCAAAGACCACAGCCTTCAGTATGGATTACACTTCAACATAAAGAAAACAAAAATCCTCAAAACTGGACCAATAAGCAACATTATGATAAAAGGAAAAAATATTGAAGTTGTCAAGGATTTCATTTTACTTGGATCCAAAATCAACACCCATGGAAGCAAGAAATCAAACAATGTATTGAATTGGGCAAATCTACTGCAAAAGATCTCTTTAAAGTGTTAAAAAGCAAAGATGCCACTTTGAGGACTAATGTGCGCCTGGTTCAATCCATGGTATTTTTAATCACCTCGTACACATGTGAAAGCTGGACAATGAACAAGGAAGACTGAACAAGAATTGATACCTTTGAATTATGCTGTTGGTGAAGAATATTGAATATACCATGGACTGCCAGAAGAATGAACGAAATCTGTCTTGGAAGAAGTACATCCAGAACGCTCCTCTGAAGCAAGGATGGGGAGACTTTGTCTCAGGTACTTTGGACATGTTATCAGGCCTGGAGAAAGACATCATGCTTGTTAAATTAGAGGGTCAGTGAAAAAGAGGAAAACCCTCAACGAGATGGATTGACACAGTGGCTGTAACAATGAGCTCAAATATAGCAATGATTGTGAGGATGGAGCAGGACAAGTCAGTGTTTTGTTCTGTTGCACATGGGGCCACTATGAGTTGGAACAAACTTGACAGCACCTAACAACAACAACAATGAATGAATAGGTATTCCTGGGTGGCAAAAACAGTTAAGTGCTCAGCTGCTAACCAAAAGGTTCAAGTCCACTGAGAGGTGCTTCTGAAGAAAGGCCTGGAAATCTACTTCTGAAAAATCATTTATTGAAAACCCTGACACACATGGGATCTCCATGAGTTGGCATCAACTCAATAGCAAGTGGATTTTTTTTTTTTTTTGGTTAATGAATTAATGGATCCAGGCAATGACTTAACATCACAAAGATAAAGACAATGAGATACTGTACACCTCCTGATGGAAGTGGAAACACCACCTATGAAGTGTTCTTGTGAAAAAAATAGCAAAACCCTGAATCTGATCAAGCCTCTAGATCTAAATACCAATTTCCAGGCAGTACAAAGGAGAACATGTTAAAAACACAACAAAACGAACCAGTTAAATCCAAACTGTGCAAAACTCAACAGAGCAATTTACCTGTTTGTTAATAAATAAATAAATCACAAAGAAAAATTAAAAAGAGATGGAGGAGGAACCTATAGAAAAATATGATGTAAAGACATATTGACCAATTGCAATATATGGGCTTTAATCGGATCCTGATTAAAAAGTCAAACAAAAGTGTGTGGGGGGGAGGACCTTTTATGAGACAATTGGGGAATACAACCTCTGACTAGATAGTAATACTAATTATATTATTATTTTATATGGGGGGGTTGTGGTAGAACATAAGTGGATGGGAGTATGGATCCAAGATTTGTCATGAGAGAACAGTTGGTGATAATAACTGTAAGGCACATGAAGGTTTGTTATACTGATCTTGCTACTTTTGTTTAAATTTTCTACATTAAAAAGTTAAAAAGAATATTCTGTATTCTACTTTGGTGAATAGTGCCTGGGGTCTTAAAAGCCTGTGAGTGGCCATCTAAGATACTCCACTGGTCTCACGCCTTCGCAAGCAAAGGACAATGAAGAAAACTAAAGACACAAAGGAAAGATTAATCCAAAGGACTAATGGACCACATCTACCACGCCTTGACCAGACTGAGTCCGGTACAACTAGATGGTTCCTGGCTACCACCACTGACTGCTCTGTTCGGGATCACAATAGAGGGTCCTGAACAGAGCTGGAGAAAAATGTAGAACAAAATTCTAACTCACAAAAAAAAGATCAAACTTACTGGCCTGAGAGAGGCTGGAGAAACCCTGGAAGTATGGATCCTGGAAACCCTTTTAGCTTAGTAATGAAGTCACTCCTGAGGTTCACCCTTCAGCCAAAGATTAAGCAGTCCCATAAAACAAAATGAGACTAAAGGGGCACACCAGCCCAGGGGCAAGGACTGGAAGGCAGGAGGGGACAGGAAAGCTGGTCATAGGGAACCCAAGGTCGAGAACGGACGGTGTTGACATGTCGTGGGGTTCTTAACCAAACAATACATGTACTGTTTAATGAGAAGCTAGTTTGTTCTGTAAACCTTCGTCTAAAGTACAATAAAAAAAGTTAAAAAGAAAAAATGTATTTAAATTATTATTATTTTTTTAATGAGGAAACTCTTCCTTCTGAAAGACTCCTGGTGTCCATTCTTGTGGCTGAATAAGATGCATCGAATTGTGGTGATCCATCCTGTAATTGTGAGGAAAGCCTGTGAAGGATGAATCCAAAACGTTCTTGATAGTAAAAAAATAGAGCAGAATAATAGAAACAACCTGATTCTTAACAACAGAGACACAGAATAAACCAACGCCGGAGCTATCTGACTTCTGGATATCTAGGTGGGCAGTAACTATTATAAAATAAAAAGGAAGATCCATTTTAAGCTGGTTTCTGTTATTTGCAGTAGAAACCTTTCTAACCAAAACAATGGGGATGAATACATTTTGTGTGCATATGAAGATCTGTAAGAAGGGTGATGTTTCTGCTGTAACTTACAGTGTTCAGTAAAACAGCATCCCCCCTTATTGTTTGTTGTTGTTGTTGAGAATATTCACAGTAAAACATACACCAGCTCAACAGTTTCTCCATGTAAAATCCTGGGATGTTGATTACATTCTTTGAGTTGTGCAATCATTCTCACCCTCCTTTTCTGAGTTATTCCTCCGCCATTAACATAAACTCACTGCCCCCAAGGTTCCTACCATGTCTTTCAAGTTGCTAAAACAGCATCCCTTTAATTGCACCATAGATCTTAGTCTTGAACAGAGAGCTGATATTGAGATAAATCAAAGACAAATCCAAGGTACCATCCCATACCTCCGAGTAACCCCTGCTCTATAATGAGTGAGTCTTTACTAAGGATCAAGCTTGTCATGCCAGGTCTCCTCTTCCCATAGAACACACTTTCTCTCAGGAATACCTTTAATCCCTCATGTGGGCAAACTTCGGGTTGGTCAGCTTTTCCACTGTGCCAGCCCAGCCCAGACATGTCTGATTCCCAGAGAATGTTCAAGCTGGCACACCTGTTAAATACATATATAAATTTTATCCTGGAGTATACCATTGGTTCTTTAAGTGCAGACACTAGAAGATTTCACTTATTTTGTATTCTCTCACAATGCCTAACACATACCTAGTACATAGCTGTTGTTGTTAGTTGCCATTGAGTTAATTCCAACTCATGGTGACCCCATGTGTGCAGAGTATAACTGCTCCATAAGGTTATCAAGGCTGTGACTTTTCAGAAACAGATTGCCAAGCCTTTCTTCCAAGGTGCCTCTGGATGGGTTCAAACTGTCAACATTTCAGCTATCATCGAGCATGTAACCATTTGTGCCACAGAGGGTACGTATAAAATCAAAAAAACCAAACTCGTTGAGACGATTCCGACTCATAGCAACAGGATAGAGTAAAACTGCCCCTTAGGGTTCCCAAGGAACTACTGGTGGATTTGAACTGCCAGGCTTTTGGTTAGCAACCGAGCTCTTAACCACTGAGCCACCAGGGCTCCCCCATAGAGTTAGGCAAGTTAAGTTTGTTGAGTAATCAAAGAGATACTTATTACAAAAAAAAAAGTGGACACAGGGATAAAAGAATAATAGGAACAGAGTCCTAAAACTCTTGAAAGCTAAGCTGAAGTAAGGCAATCACAAGCAGCAAGGGCAGGGGGCGTGCCTTAAGAAATCCTGAAGCATAGCCTTAAAAAAAAAAAAATGGAAATCCTGTGCCCAAACCAGGTTGCCTGTGAAAGCTAAATCAGGATCTGCAAAGATTACCTGCCACTGTCCAGCCGATCAAAATCAGTCTTGGTCGGTCCTAGGTCCTAATGTGGTGATGTCTACCGGCCTGTAAACAGAGGGATGACAATCATAGCATGGGTTCTAAGCAATTCAAGAATCAATAGGTCTCTCTTCTCATGTGATCTTAATGTTTCTTCCACAACAAATCTCGGTGCACAGTTCCATGAAATGTGAAAATAAACAAGTCACCCTCATGGCCCAGAACTCTGTAATTGGTGGTTTCTGCACATCAACAAAAACCAGATGTGTTTTTTTCTTTACATCATGGCAACATGCTTTAACAGTTTTATGTTAGATCAAATCACTAATGTTTTGGGGAAAAAAAGAGCTTTCTGTGATTCATTTTTAATAGGGACTTAAAACACTTCTTTGTGAATTTAAATAAAAATTTTTAAGGTGCTTAAGATATGAATCCTTAAAACTTAAGAATAATTAAAAATTTCAGTCTTTCAGCAGGGTTGGAAATAGTGTGGTTGGATATGTGAATTGTATGATGATATCTTGTGGGGCTTCATTGTATCAAATGAGACTGAGCCAGATGTATACTATGTAAAAAAGCACAGAACTTACTTTTTGTACAGCTTTATTGAGATCTTATTCACTTAGCCTACTGCTTACCTACTTGCATTGTTCAGTTTAATGGTTTTCAGTATATTCAGAGCTGTGCAACCATCACCATGATCAATTTAAAGCATTTTCATAACCCCCACAAAAGAAACCCCATACCCGTTAGTTGTCACACTCCATTTTCTTCCAACCTTTCCAGCCCTAGGCAACCTCTAATCTACTTTCTGTCTCCATAGATTACAGCAGCTTGATTTAAATAATATAATTCAAACACTTGTCTTGTTTAAAAGTCATAATGTGCTATTTCTTTAAATCAATGTTTTTCTTCTATAAAGACATGCCAAAGCTATTTCATTGTTACAGAAGTTAGGAGAATATGTTTTCAGGATTAAAAAAAAATTTTTTTAATTGTAATTTTATCTTGTATATATTTACATAGATCTTCAAGGCTAATGTCTTCATGAATATTTAAAATTAAATCTTTTCTTGGAGTCCTCTTTGGGGCTCCCTGACCACAGGCAGGGTCACCTGCCAATGAAGAACCCTAGCTAATTTTTCCCCTATGTGTATTTTTCTTTTCAGAGACATCTACACACACAGATAAGCTTTACTATCAAGCTCAAATATTAAGACTAGCAGTAAAGTATAAGGACATTAGTTCTAGAAACCATACATGAAAATCAACTCCATCATCTTAAAACCTGTTTCATCAATAAGTATAAATTCATGATATCTATAAATAGACCTTAAAAATAATGTTTGTTTGATTAAAATGTAGATAAGATAGGTCCATTAATGGTTTTAAGTTACTTCTATTTCAAAATAAGAAATGCTTTTCATACTGATATCCAAATTACATTGAAGATTTTCCCCTGTAATGCTGTAGTAATAGTGTTAGAATCTGTCTAACTTCAGGGGGGAAAATGAAAATGAAGATCAGCCCAAAGCTGATCCCTATGAGGTGGAGGTCAGGCATGCCTCCACTCTCAACTTTTTACCAATTCTGACACCAGCCTTCCCTCCCACGGCACTCTCTACTTCTCCTCTGGGTTTGATAATTCATTGCAATGGCCACAGAACCCACATACCGTACTTACAGTTGAGTGGTTTATTAAGGAAGTAATAGGGTACTACTCAGGATCATGATCAACACGCTACAACTCAAGATCAGGATCAGAAAGCATGTAGGCAAAGTCTGGAACGTTCTGCTGAAGTGGAGAGCACATCCCACCCTTCTTCAGTGTACAAAAGTTCTCTCAGCTCCTCTCGGCTATGCAAGGAAGCTGGCTTTTCTCTCTGCTGTGCACGCCCCCTCTCAGCCACGCAGGCCTTCTGTCAGCCCCCTGACGACACACCTTCTGTCAGCCCCCTGACGACAGGCCTTCTCTCAGCCCCCTGCCCTTGGCCTCTCCACTGCTAACTGACCCAGGTGATAGCTGCGACTGTTTTATTCAGCTCTCTTAGCTACATTCCCAGCAGCAGGTTTCTGCCATCACAGCTGACTCTGCCACAGGGTCCCTTCCTAGCTTCTCACTGTCTTCAGCCCTTGACCCATGTTACAGCTTTTTTAAGGAGGTTCCTTGCCTCCTCTCTTTCTGCTTCGTCTCTCTTCTTGCCTCTCTTGGTGTTTCCCCTTGCTCCTTTTTTCTTCTTTTGTCTGCCAACTCTCCGTGGGGTTAACTGCATATATAAGCAAACTCCTGGTCAATTTCAAGGCATGGCCCAGCTGGCAAGCCAACAAACTGACCAATCCTTTGTCAACCATAGTCACTTAATTTCATCGTCTATAGTATATTGGGAAACCCTGGCAGTGTAGTGGTTAAGTGCTACGCTGCTAACCAAAAGGTCGGCAGTTCAAATCCGCCAGGCGCTCCTTGGAAACTCTATCGAGCAGTTCTGCTCTGTCCTATAAAGTCGCTATAAGTCAGAATGGACTTGACGGCAGTGGGTTTTTTTTTTTTAGGTGGGTTATAGTATATCGACCAATCCCAGCCAGGTACATAAAACAGACCAATCACAGGCAAGCTACAGCTCAGGGACAGACAAAAAGTATCAAACTATCAAGCTGTTTACAGCTTACCCAGAAAATGTCAATCAACCTGGACAAAAGTATCAAACCCTCTGGCGTAGAAAACTAGGGCAAAGGTAACTCCTCAGGGGGTAGGGGAAAAATCTTTTAAGCCGTTTTTCCAAAGAACCAAGGTAAAAGGCCATATAAAGCAACTCATTTTACCACATCCCCATTTATCATTTCCTAGGATATATATATAAAGCCTCATTGATAATTACTGGCCATTGGAATATGAAAGCTGGAAACAAAGAAGAAGAATTGGTAGTTGGAAAATAAGGCGTTGGTAATAGAAAGGATGCCGAAGATGGCATGATAGAATTTTCCAAGACCAATGTCTTCTTCATCACAAATAATTTTTTTCAACGATGTAAATGGCAACCATACACTTGAACCTCGCCAGAGGGAATACACAGGAATCAAATTGACTACATCTGTGGAAAGAGATGATGGAAAAGCTCAATATCATCAGCCAGAACAAGGCCAGGGACTGACTGTGGAACAGGCCACCACTTGCTCATATGCAAGTTTGAGTTAAAGTTGAAGAAAATTAGAACAAGTTCACATGAGCCACAGGACAACCCTGAGTATATGCCACCTGAATTTAGAGACCGTGTCAAGAATAGATTTGATGCATTGAACACTAATGACTGAAGACCAGACGAGCTGTGGAACTACATCAAGGTCATAGTACATGAAGAAAGCAAGAGGACATTGAAAAGATTGGAAAGAAAGAAAAGACCAAATTGGATGTCAGAAGAGACTCTGAAACTTACTCTTGAATGTGCAGTAGCTAAAGTGAAAGGAAGAAATGATGAAGTAAAAGAGCTGAACAGAAGATTTCAAAGGGTGACTCAAGACGACAAAGAAAAGTATTATACTAACATGTGCAAAGAACTGTAGATAGAAAATCAAAAGCATTTCTCAAGCTAAAAGAACTGAAGAAAAAATTCAAGCCTCGAGTTGCAATATTGAAAGATTTTACGGGGAAAATAAAAGATGCAGGAAGCATCAAAAGAAGACGGTAGGAATACACAGAGTCACTGTACTAATAAGAATTGGTCGACATTCAAAAATTTCAGTAGATAGCATACGATCAAGAACAGATGGTACTGAAGGAAGAGGGCCAAGCTGCACTGAAGGCATTGGCAAAAAACAAGGCTCCAGGAATTGATGGAATACTAAATGAGATGTTTCAACAAACAGATGCAGTGCTGGAAGTGCTCACTCATCTATGCCAAGAAATTTGAAAGACAGCTACCTAGCCAACCAACTGGAAGAGAATCATATTTGTACCCATTCCACAGAATGGTGATCCAACAGAATGCAGAAATTATTGAATAATATGATTAATATCACACGCAGGTAAAATTTTGTTGAAGATCATTCGAAAGGAGTTGCAGCAGTACATCAACATGGACTACCAGAAATTCAAGCCGGATTCGGAAGAGGACGTGCAACAGGGATATCATTGCTGATGTCAGATGAATCATGGCTGAAAGGAGAAAATACCAGAAAAAATGTTTACCTGTGTTTTATTGACTATACGAAGGCATCCGGCTGTGTGGATCATAACAAATTATGGATAACATTGCAAAGAATAGAAACTCCAGAACATTTAACTGTACTCATGAGGTACCTGTACTTAGAACGAGGGGATACTGTGTGGCTTAAAATCAGGAAAAGTGTGCATCAGGGTTACATCTTTCACCGAACTTATTCAATCTGTATGCCAACCAAATAATCCTAGAAGTTGGACTATATGAAGAAGAACAAGGCATCAGAATCGAAGGAAGACTCATTAACGACCTTCGATATGCAGATGACACAGCCTTGCTTGCTGAAAGTGAAGAGGATTTGAAGCACTTACTGATGAAGATCAAAGACCACAGCCTTCGGATATGGACTGCACCTCAACATAAAGAAAATAAAAATCCTCACAACTGGACCAATAAGCAACATCATGATAAAGAGAGAAAAGTATCGTCAAGGATTTCATTTTATTTGGATGCACAATCAATGCCCACGGAAGCAGGAGTCAAGAAATCAAACAATGTATTGCACTGGGTAAATCTGCTGCAAAAGACCTCTTTAAAGTGTTCAAAACATGTCACTTTGAGGACTAAGGTGCACTTAACCCAAGCCATGATATTTCAATCACCTCATACTCATGTGAAAGCTGGACAATGAATAAGGAAGACTGAAGAAAAATCAATGCCTTTGAATTATGGTGTTCTCATAGAGTATTGACTATACCATAGACTGCAAGAAGAACCAATAAATCTACCTTGCAAGAGGTACAGCCAGACCTATGCTCATCCAAAGACTTCACCAAAAAAGTAAAAAGATTACCTACAGACTGGGAAAAAGTTTTTAGCTATGACATTTCTGATCAGCACCTGATCTATAAAATCTACACGATACTGCAAAAACTCAACTGCAAAAAGACAAATAGCCCAATTAAAAAATGGGCAAAAGATATGAACAGGCACTTCACTAAAGAAGACATTCAGGTAGCTAACAGATACATGAGGAAATGCTCACAATCATTAGCCTTTAGAGAAATGCAAATCAAAATTACAATGAGATTTCATCTCACTCCAACACGGCTGGCATTATTCCAAAAAACACAAAATAATAAATGTTGGAGAGGTTGTGGACAGACTGGAACACTTCTACACTGCTGGTGAGAATGTAAAATGGTACAACCACTTTGGAAATCGATTTGGCGCTTCCTTAAAAAGCTATAAATAGAACTACCATGTGATCCAGCAATCCCACTCCTTGGAACATATCCTAGACACGTAAGAGCTTTTACACGAATAGATATGTGCACACCCATGTTCATTGGATGGAAGCAACTAAGGTGCCCATCAATGGATGAATGGATAAATTGCGGCATATTCACACAATGGAATACTACGCATCGATAAAGAACAGTGATGAATCTGTGAAACATTTCATAACATGGAGGAACCTGGAAGGGATTATGCTGAGTGAAATTAGTCGGTTGCAAAAGGACAAATACTGTAGAAGACCACTATTATAAGAACTTGAGAAACAGTTTAAACAGAGAAGAAAATATTCTTTGATGGTTATAAGAGGGGGGAGGGAAGAAGGTGGTATTCACTAATTAGATAGTAGTTAAGAGCTACTTTAGGTGAAGGGAAAGACAACACACAATACAGGAGAGTCAGCACAACTGGAATAAACCAAAAGCAAAGAAGTTGCCTGAATAAACTGAATGCTTTGAAGGCCAGCGTAGCAGGGGCAGGAGTTTGGGGACCATGGTTTCAGGGGACATCTAAGTCAATTGGCATAAAATCTATTAAGAAAACATTCTGCATCCCACTTTAGAGAGTGGAGTCTGGGGTCTTAAACACTAGCAATCAGCCATCTAAGATGCATCAATTGGTCTCAACCCACCTGGAGCAAAGGAGAATGAAGAACACCAAGGATACAAGGTAATTACAAGCCCAAGAGACAGAAAGGGCCACATAAAACAGACTACATCAGCCTGAGACCAGAAGAACTAGATGGTGCCTGGCTACAACCGATGGCTGTCCTGACAGGGAACACAACAGAGAACTCCTGAGGGAGCAGGAGAGCAGTGGGATGAAGACCCCAAATTCTTGTAAAAAGACCAGACTTAATGGTCTGACTGAGACTAGAAGGACTCAGTGGTCATGGCCCCCAGACCTTCTGTTAGCCTAAGATAGGAACTATTCCAAAAGCCAACTCTTCAGGCAGGGATTGGACTGGAAAATGGGACAGAAAAAGGTGCTGGTGAAGAATGAGCTTCTTGGATCAAGTAGACACTTGAGACTACGTAGGCATCTCCTATCTGGAGTGGAGATGAGAGGGCAGAGGGGGTCAGAAGCTGGCGGAATGGGCACAAAAAGAGAGTGGAAGGAAGGAGTGGGCTGTCTCATTGGGGGAGAGCAGTTAGCAGTTTATAGCAAGGTGTATACAAATTTTTGTATGCGAGACTGACTTGATTTGTAAACTTTCACTTAAAGCACAATAAAAATTAAAAAAAAAAAAAAAAAAAAGAAGAAGTACAGCCAGAATGCTCCTTAGAAGCAAGGATGGCGAGAATTCTTTGGACATGTTATCAGGAGGGACCAGTCCCTGGGGAAGGACATCATGCTTGGTAGAGTAGAGTGTCAGCGAAAAAGAGGAAGACTCTTAACGAGATGGATCGACTCAGTGGCTGCAACAATGGGATCAAGTGTAACAAGGATTGTGAGGATTGTGCAGGACTAGTCTGTATTTGTTTCTGTTGTACAGAGGGTCACTAAGAGTTGGAACCAACTCAACAGCACCTAACAACAACAAAATATGTATCTTTAATATATTTCCATTACACAGCAATAAAAAACGAATACACCTGGAATTCATGTCAATCATGGCAGGATGAAACACTGTCGCTTACAGAATGGAAGTGATCTGATTTAATCAACTTGTCATCAAGTGGCTGATTGGTCTCCTTAAGGGATGATATCATGTCAGAGATTCAGTATTGGTCTCTGTTGCTGGCAAGCTGCACATTCAGCAGCAACAGTGCTTTGATCAGCTTCAGTGAGAGGGAGCTCATGCTGTTGGTCCCATGGAGAGGCTCCATGTCCACCACCATGGCTACTCCACTCACCATCCTTTTGCTCATGCACTGGGGTGGCAGAGGGCAGAGTCTTGCTGATACTTGCTGGCTGAGTCATCTGGTCCGGTTGGTTGTTTAGTGCCCCTTCTATAGTGGATATTTTTCTAGTGGATTAACATGAGATACAAAGATCCTCAGGCTTCCTGCCTGTTCTCATAGGTCCATCCACATTTCTCTTCCTTAGTTCTCCTTATACCTGATCTTCCAATATTGCTTATCCAGATCCCTGATCCCCCAGCTAAGCCATTTTCTAGTGCCCTTAAGTCTACTGATACCCTTATCTCAGACCACTTCTGCCTCACCACAAAGTGGATTAAAAAGTGCACTGCCTGAAGCTCTACTACTGCAAAAAACAACAAACAAACAAAAGGGCTCCATAGCAGGTACAGGCTGTCATAAAGCAACACTTCCACTTGGCCGGATGCGATTTGGAAGATTCCATGGTACTAGTATCTGTGGCAGAGAAATGTGCTGGCAAGCCTCAATAGGAATAGAGTATTGAATAGAAGCTCACTTGGGTCTCTACACTTGCTCAAACCCATCCCAGGTATAGCACTTCCGTTTTATTCCACTATTGTTCCTGATAACCTATCTGATCTTATGATTTGATGAGTTAGACAGTACCTAGCACATGATAGGATGTTCTTGCTGTACAATTCATTTGTCGTTTCTTGATCAGACGCTCAGTAGTGTATCAGGAGCTGCTTTTCAAACAGTGTATAGTTGCCAGTGGCAGATGGTCTTGTCTTGCTCCAGAACTCTAGGGGCCTGCACTCCAGCAATCCTATCAAAGCTTGCCAGAGGCACCGCCCAGTATTTTCTCTGCCAGACACCTCTAGTACCATGGCAGCTGCCACTTTGCATGGTCAAGTGGGAGGGCTGCTTTACCACATCCTGGACCTGCTACAGAGCCCTTTTATTGCTTTGAGGCCCACTCAAAACTAGCATTGTTCAGGAAATCAGTGGGATACAGACCCCAAATTCTCGTAAAAAGACCAAACTTAATGGTTTGACTGAGACTAGAGGAATCCCGGCGGCCATGGTCCCCAGACCTTCTGTTGGCACAGGACAGGAACCATCCCCGAAGACAACTCATCAGACATGAAAAGGACTGGTCAGCGGGTGGGAGAGAGACGCTGATGAAGAGTGAGCTAATTATATCAGGTGGACACTTGAGATTGTGTTGGCAACTCTTGTCTGGAGGGGGGATGGGAGGAGAGAGAGAGAGAAAAGCCGGCAAAATTGTCACCAAAGGAGAGACTGAAAGGGCTGACTCAAGAAGGGGAGAGCAAATGGGAGTAGGGAGTGAAATGTATGTAAACTTATATGTGACAGACTGATTGGATTTGTAAACGTTCACTAGAAGCCTAATAAAAGTTAATAAAAAAAAAAAAAAAAAAACTAGCATTGTTTCATGTCACTCAATCAGCTGAAACAGTATTCCCAATTGCAAAATAGGTTTTTCAAGCTTCCAAGAATCATTCCATCAGGGTATTAGAACTGGCCTCCACAGCCCTTGTCAAGGCATTAAATCCCATATGAAAGCAAAGTGCCTCCATGTTGACAAACTCTCTCTTACCTAGATCTAGGTAGATTTAACACATGCCTACTAGTCCTAGTCCCCCAACTTGCTCTAACACTCTCAGGATTCACTCCCAGATGTACTCTTCCAGTTCCTATCAGCTCATGTTAGCCAGGTCCTGTAGCTCCTTGGGTGTAAATCTCTCTTCTCCCTAAATAGGTGCGGTACTGTCCTGGACAGATTATGCTGAGATTTGACCCTAATTATGAGTCTAGAGATGAGGGGAGGAAGAGGCAGATCCTGACGCAGCCAAGTATTATTTTGTGTGGCATCTGCTCATTGGAAGTCACTTTAGAGTCTTCATACAAGGGGGGCTTCCATTCCCAATGGGGGGAGTGGGCTCTTCTGTAGGACAAGAGGGTTTAGGAAAACCTAGGAAATCGAGGCTTTTTAACTATCAAGTGATCCCCATCTCAAATCTTAGGGTCTCATTCCTTACCTATAAGGGCCCTGATTTGGCACAGGAAGCTTACCTAGGTTGACAATTCAGTTTTCACTTACATTCTGCCATGCTTATAATGAAGTCCTATTCCTGCCTGGTCTTCTCTGTCTTCCCTCTTACTACAGGAAGTTGAGGGTCTTTGACACTTTGCTTTACATAACTAATTGATAAGCTTGTCATTTTCTGCCTTCACTAGTACTCAAACAAGAGCCACCTAACTCCACAGCCCTTGTAGTTAATTTTTCTGTGTACCTCTCAAATGCCAGAAACACTGAGCCAGCCCATGCACTACCTTCTACCTATATTGTGCCAGTTTACCATGGGTGAAAATCACGCTGTTACAGAATACCAAGGATTGGCCATCCCCCACCTACTCCCTGTGATGGGGTCCTCATTGCCATTTACCTTACCTGGAGAGCAATACAAACCCAGAATCTTATTCTCGGAGTTTGTTTCCTAGGACCCCATCCACTACCAATTACCCAGAGGCAGAGCTTGATACAGGGATTCTTGAGTATTTTATTGAGGGAGTGTCTTCAGGAAAACGGGAAAGAAGAAAGCAGACTACAGCAGAGGGGTAGAAAGCTAAGCAAGGATTTAACCTCAGCTGTAAACTGGCTTCAACCTGAGTGTTTGGGGAGCTCTGGAGCAAGATTTGCACCGCAGCGTTGACCCCATCTTTTATATACTACAGCAGTCAGTCCCTGGCTGTGAGCTGCCTGGCGTGGGGGTAGGGGTTGGGGGTGTAACAGTCATGGCAGCTGGGGGTAAATGTACTTGGCCAGTAAGGGGAATCTAGGCAGTGCATCAAGTGTCCACTAGTTTCCCAACTTACTCCAAGTGAAAGCTAACTTCCTACATGACCCTACATGAGCTAGCCATCCTTCCGTACTCAGTCCCTTTCCTCTCTGAGACCATCTTAAGCTACTCTCCCTCTGTCTTATTCCATTTCAGCCACACTGGCCACTTTGCAATTCCTCAAACTCTCCACATTCTCCTGCTTCAGACCCTTTGCACTGGTACATTTGCTCCACCTGGAATAGTCCTCTCCCAGATACCCTCTTGACTAGGTCTCTTCTACATCCTCAGGTCTTTACTCAGAAAATACCTTCTTAGTAAGGCTCCTCTGGCCACCCTATCTAAATTTACAATTTGCACCCCTTATAATCTACCCCCTAGAATTCCCTTACTTTCATTACTTTTCTCCTTAACATTTAACAGTTTTCTTATCTTGTTTATTATTTGACCCCCATCTAAAATATAAACTGGACAGAGTAGAAATTTTTATCTTTTCTTTTTTAATTCCCAGCACTTAAAACAGTGTTTGATACGTAGTAGATGTTCAATGAATACTTGTTGAATATATGAACGAATTTTTCCTGGCAGAAAGTGTTAAGTCTTCAATAAACATTGCTTAAACTGAAATTGAAAATATCTGCATAGTGCCCCATGTAATATAAATAGCATAAATACTGTTATATATAGAGTTCTCCTCAGAATATATGCTCTTTCTTCAATAATATTGCAAATACTTAATTTCTTCATGTCATTTATATATGCCTCGTGGCATAGTGGTTAAGTGCTACAGCTGCTAACCAAAGGGTCGGCGGTTCGAATCCACCAGGCGCTCCTTGGAAACTCTATGGGGCAGTCCTATAGGGTCGCTATGAGTCGGAATCGACTCAACGGCACTGGGTTTGGTTTTTGTTTTTGGTTATGTTAATATGCAATGTATTTTGTATAAATATAAGTATTAGTGAATAAAAGTAGAAGCACTGAAGATTTTTCAATTTTATTTAAATGAGTTCGAATCAAAATCCAATAATCCAGATCTACATAATAAAGGTAAAGATATAGCAAAAGTAAAGTGAATAGGAGTTACGTGGATAGTTCAGTTCCTACAAGATTTAAATTAAAAAGTGAAACCATTTAAGCTCATTACTGTAATTTTATATTCTTATTTCGGAGAGTATAAAACTCTTAAAACATGTAAAATCTCAAATCTCTCAATCCTAAAATCTATCAGTAGATACCAAAAATCTTGAAGGTATGTTAAGGTTTTCAAGAAAAGAAGCCCCGTTAAAAACTAAGATTTCCAAAAATACGAAAGCACCTCTCCGACACTCTGTGGCACGTCTGCTGAAACGTCTACAGCGTGAGATCAGCCCTGAGCTTAGACGGCCTCGGAACCAGCACTGGCTTCTTGCTGTGAAACACCCCCAGCAGGGGGTTCTGATTCGGCTGCGGAAGTCCCTTCTTCTCGTTCGGCGTGTCCGCCAGAGCTTTCCTTCGCCGTTACATCTTCGTCATGACTGTGGGCAGCAGCCTCACGCGGAGCTGCCTCCGTAAGCCCTCGGGTCGTTTCTGCACCGACTTCTGTGGTTTCACCTGGGGGTGCATCTGCACCTTCTAGCCCTGTTTCAGCACCAACTGCTGCCTTCCCCACCAGAGCAGCGACCACACCTTCCGGACAGGCTGAACCCTCTTCTGTGACTGCGGCCGCAGCACTGGGAACTTCTTCAGTACCAACCACCTCGGCTTCCACTACAGACACCTCAGGCGCTTCCGCGCTGGCTCTCTCTGCTTCCACTACATTCTCTTCTTCACCTGTAGGATTTTGTCCACCAAGCAAAGTATTAATTTAAAGAGCATGGAGTACAATGGAATACTGTACAGTCATTTAAAAAAATGAGACAGCCTACATGTACTGATATGCAGTGGTCTTTAAGGGAGAGTGTTAAGTGAAAACAAGGAAAAGAACAATGCAGAGCATATGGTACTATTTGTGTTAGGACAAAAGGGGGATAAACTATATAACTAGATAGTTAAGTATTGTCAAAGACTCTCGCCAGGAGAATTCAAAGATACTTGTAACACTGGTTGTCTCTGGAGAGGGGAAGTAGGGGTCTCCTTTTCTATAAACCCTTTTGACCCTGTTAAACTTTTTTTAAAAAGTCATTTGCACATATTACTTGTGCAAATACAAGGAACATGAAAATGAACAGCTAACCTGTCATGTGAGATAGCCAACTTACTAGCTGTGTGACTCTGAGGAACCACTTATCGTCTCTCAACCTAAGTTCTGTCATCTGTAAAAACAGGGATGTTGGTTGATAATACATATTTCCCAGGCCTGTTGTGAGAATTAATCAATACAATGTATATGAAAAGGAGCTTAAAACCAAAAAACTGCTAATAATAAAATGCATTGTTTTATTATTATAACTGGGGTATTCAATAATATTTGTTGAAGATATTCTGTTGTTCATTGGTATGACTAAAAGGTTAAAACTGTTCCATAAGCAACTAATATCTCTGCACCTGAATAGGGATTATAGTAATTAATAATAACAGGATTATATTGAGGGTTGTATCCTTTCGCCATACTTATTCAATCTGTAGGCTGAGCAAGTAATTCGAGAAGCTGGACTATACGAAGAAGAACACGGCATCGCGATTGGAGGAAGACTCATTAAAGACCTGAGATATGCAGATAACACAGCCTTGCTTCCTGAAAGTGAAGAGGACTTGAAGCACTTACTGATGAAAATCAAAGACCACAGCCTTCAGTATGGATTACACCTCAACATAAAGAAAACAAAAATTCTCAGAACTGGAACAATAAGCAACATCATGATAAATGGAGAAAAGATTGAAGTGGTCAAGGATTTCATATTGCTTGGATCCATAATCAACGCCCATAGAAGCAGCAGTCAAGAAATAAATGATGTATTGCATTGGAAAAATCGTGCTGCAAAAGATCCCTTTAAAGTGTCAAAAAGGAAAGATGTAACATTTAGGACTAAGGTGTGCCTTGCCCAAGCCATGGTATTTTCAGTTGCCTCATATGCATGTGAAAGCTGGAACAATGAATAAGAATACCCATGAAGAATTGATGCCTTTGAATTACAGTTTTGGCAAAGAAGATGGAATATACCATGGACTGCCAGAGGAACAAACAAATCTGTCTTGTAAGAAGCAAAGCCAGAATGTTCCTTAGAAGCAAAGATGGCGAGACTTCATCTCATGTACTTCGGACACGTTATCAGGAGGGATCAGTCCCTAAAGAAGGACATTATGCTTGGTAAAATAGAGAGTCAGTGACGGGGAACACAACAGAGAACCCTTGAGGGAGCAGGAGAACAGTAGGATGCAGACCTCAAATTCTCATAAAAAGACCAGACTTAATGGTCTGACTGAGATTAGAAGGACCCCAGAGGTCATGGTCCCCCAAACCTTCTGTTAGCCCAACACAGGAACCATTCCTAAAGCCAACCCAACCCTTCAGACAGGGATTGGACTGGACTGTGGAATAGAAAATGATACTGGTGAAGAGTGAGCTTCTCGGATCAAGTAGACACAGGGGACTACGTGGGCAGCTCCTGTCTGGAGGGGAGACGGCAGGGCAGAGGGGGTCAGAAGCTGGCAGAATGGACATGAAAATATAGAGTGGAGAGAAGGAGTGTGCTGTCTCATTGCGGGGGAGCAACTAGGAGTATATAGCAAGGCATATATAAATTTTTCTATGAGAGACTGACTTCATTTGTAAACATTCACTTAAAGCACAATGAAAATTAAAAAAAAAAAAAAGAGAGAGTCAGTGAAAGAGAAGAAGACCCTCAACGAAACTGACACAGTGGCTGCAACGATGGGCTCAAGCATGGCAACAATTGTGAGCATGGTAGGACCGGGCAGTGTTTCGTTTTGTTGTACACAGGGTTGCTATGAGTTGGAACTGACTCGATGGCACCTAATGACAGTATTGAGATGGAAAAAAGTATAGTTTAAAGCAAGCAGTTCAAGGCAAGGACTATATATTAGGGTGAAAATATAAATTTTCTATCCCTGTGGTCATCATTTTATTATCAACCAGACCAACTGAGGGACTCAATATACATGACTGATTGTACTGTTAAGTGTACTCTGAAAAATGACATATGGGTGATCTTAGCCACAACTGAAACAAAAATTAGTTTTCTGATTTAAAAAAAATGAATGAAATAAAAGGAAACCTGTTATCTCAAGCTGCTGAGAGAGACAGATGCTAGTATTTTGCCAACATAAATGGAACTACGTAGGGGAAAAGTAATATTATCACACAAAGAAGTCAAAGCTACTGGTCAACAGTATAATGTACAACTTTTTCATTCATCAAATGCCCTCATTCCAAAATAAAAAAATACATAGCAATATTAATTTGATTTTGGTTGCGCTTTGCCTTTCTGAATGAACTAACCACAACTATTCTGGAGTAAGTTAGTAAAGAAGCCAAAAGCAAATAAGTGTTCATTGCTGGACTAAGATGATGGGAATTATTACCTCAAGAAATAATAATAAAGAAATTCATTTTACCTTGAAGTGAATATAACTCTGCTTTGTTGTTTTCTTTCAGATTTGTCATATGTTCCGTGTGTCTGGCTTGCTCTGATCTGACTGCCTTGTAAGTCTGAAAGTAAACATATCTTTAGTTCATTTCTTGAGCGCTTAGATTTATCGTGAAAAGTTCAAAGGTATATGCAATTCTCCGTGTAATCATCATTAGAAGCCTAAACCATAATCACGACATAGTAAAGGAGAGAAACCATATCTCCCACCCACTCTTGCACTTTCCCTTTGAAATCTTTGTCCTTAGGTAGAACACTTAGAATAGGAAAGAAACAAGTGCTCTAAAAGGGGTCAAAGATAACCGAAAGCAGGCTCACTAGATAACCAGATAAAGACAAAGGAATAAATTACGCTAGGACCAAAATATCACGTCAGGCATTTAAAAATACCCTCTAGCATTTATCCCAGAGAAGTGGAAATTTATGTTCACACAAAAGCCTGTATAAAAATGTTCATCACAGCTTTATTTGTAAGAGCCAGAAACTACAACCAGCCTAGGTGTTCTACAGTGGGTTATACCACGGAATGCTACTCTGCAATAAAAAGGAATTGATACACACAATTTGGGTGAACCTCCAGAGATTTATAATGAGTGAAAAAAACCAATCTCAAAAGGTTACATACCTTATGATTCCATTTATATAACATTCTTAAAGTGAAAAAATCACACTAACCTGGAGAACAGGTTAGTGGTCGCCAGAGGTTGGGAGGTGGGGATGGGAGGGCAGGAGGGAAGTGAGTGGAATTATAAAAGGGCAAAACGAGGGATCCTTGTGGTGATGAACTGTCCTGTATCTTGACTGTGGTGATGAATACATGTATCTACATGGGTGATAAAATTAAACAGAATACATACATACAAACACATACAAATGAGTGCATGTAAAACTGGTGAAATCTGAATAGGGTTAATGGATTGTGATATTGTAGTACAGTTACGCAAAATGTTACCATTGGAGGAAACGAGGTAAAGGGTATTCAGGGTCTCTCTGTATTACTTCTTATAACTGTACGTGAATCTCAACTATCTCAAAATAAAAAGATTTAAAAAAAACTTCCAAAATGTCATATTTGTCTATACTAATGAAGATTCCTCTGGGGAGCTAAGGTTAGTCGTCGTTGTGTACTGACAAGTCGATTCCGTAAAGCAGCAATATGACCTGATTATAGGTTACTCGAGAGCCCTGGTGGTGTAGTGGCTAAGAGCTCAGCAGCTAACTAAAACGTCAGCAGTTGAATTCACCAGCCACTCCTTAGAAATCCAATGGGGCAGTTTTACTCTGTCCTATAGGGTGGCTATGAGTCAAAATTGGCTGGTCGGCAATGGGTTTTGGTAGGTTACTTGAAAACAGTATTGAGAATAAACCTATCGACAATGCACAGGCTTCCTTTCATTTTATAGTCAAATGGTCTTCTTTGGGCTGTATTCATATTAAAAACCAAACCCTTTGCCATCAAGTTGATTCCGACTCATAGCGACCCTATAGGACGGAGTAGAGCTGCCCCATAGGGTTTCTAAGGAGCAGCTGGTGGATTCGAACTGCCAATCTTTTGGTTAGCAGCCATACTTCTTAACCACTGTGTCACCAGGGCTCCGTATTCACATTAAACAACAATATTTAAAAAATGAAAATGTCACTATTCAGATAATATAGTTATCTCAGCTTTGTTAAAAATGTTAGTAGTTGTTTGTCTCTTAGTGATAGGAGTGTAGATTTTTAAAATTTAAATATTTATACATAGTATTTTCTAAATTTCTTAGAATCAGAAACAAAGCTTATTAAAATTATTTGCAAATTACAAACCATTTTATAGTATGGTAAGATTAGACTTTAAGATGGAAAATCTGTGATCTAAAGGGGGGAATGATTCAAAACTGGCCCTTTAACAAACTCCCCAAAGTCTGGTGAATTCAGATTTGAATCAGCTGGCTTGGAAACCTGCAGAGCAAACAGATCAGCAGAAATGACAATGGCCATTTTTGTTTAACAGCAGGGAGTATTTTCCTAGTAGAGTGGGATCTCCTGACATCTACAGGACCAACATGCTGAGTCAGTCTCCTCAGTTCTTGGTCCACTAACGCTGAACCAGGACAAAAGTTCATGACCTGGAAATGACCATCCCAGCAGCATCTCAAGGTACATTAGTCTTATGGCTCCAGGGGCTAAAACAGGAAGGTGAGGAAAAAGACTAACATTAGGCAGAACTGAAGAGATGACAATATTAGAATAATTCACACTCCAGTCTGGCCCAGAGAATCCAGCACAGCCAGCACAGAGTAGAAGTAAGGACTATTAGAAGACAGGATCTCAAATTTAGACTTTGGAAGTCATTTCCAAATTAAATTATTCCTTTATTAAATGTTAGCATTTAAAATATGCCACGAGTTTTATAAACTGGTCTGGCATTTCTTTTTTTTTTTTTAACACACCCAGGTTATTGGCTTATATTGACTTAATCTGGGCCTCTCTGCTTCCAAGGGGCCCTAATAGTAGATTTTACTTGGAAATGAAAAGCTACTCTTGGGTACTGAGCAACCCTGGGGTCAACTGATCAAAATAGAATATAGACTTTATTTTAGCATGGGACATGGAAAGGGGTAAGGGGGTACGAAACACAGGTTTTCAAGTTTCTCACATTCTGTATTTCCTCCTAAAATTAGCCTAAGAGTCCTGGGAAGTTAGGCTTCCAACGTTCAAAATTAAAACGACATAATCTTAGAGATGGAAGGGGATTTAGAGATCATCACCTTGTTCAACTTCCACCCCCACTGTGCTGAGAGAACAAGGGCAGGAAGGGTTTTTATGAATAGTAACGTTATAACTTTTCAGTTTAAGATTCCGCTTCGCAAAGAAAGAATTTCCAAATGGAAAGATTCATGTCTGGTGCTGGTAAACATACTTAGGGGGCATATGGAGGTCCAGGTGAAATTCAGTCTCCCAGCTTCCCAGACTGTTGCATGGCCTAGTCCCAATCTGTTTTCCAGCAGCCTGTATCCAACTAGAATGGCCCTGGGCTGTCGATTCAACATTAAGCAGTAGAAAGACAGTAGGAGCAAAGAAGTCTGGGTGTGGGTGAAATCTGGTGGATTGGCGGCAGACAACAATATAAGGAACAGGTTTGAAGTCTGCTATCTTTTTGAGGTTCTCAAAATTCTGAAGGTTAGAACATGTATTCTGGTTTGGCCATACGGAGTCCCATGGAACGGCTCCTAGTGATGACTGCTTGTTGTGTTTAATGGCCACGTAGCCACACCCGAATCGCGGCGGCTTTACGTGTAACAGAACAAAACGTTGCCCGATCCTGCGCCATCTTCGTGATCTTTGATATGTGGGAGCCCACTGTTGCGGCTATTGTGTCAGCTCATCTCACTGAAGGTTTCCCTCGTATCACTGACCCTCTACTTTACGCTTTTATGCATATTTCTGTAGGATTATAGCAAAGTGTAGTAATTGTATATCCTCACAGTGTTCGAATAACTTATACTTGTTTTACTTTTATCCATAATGAAGATTAGATTTTGATTTAGAAAATTTATGACAAAATGGTGACTGATTCAATAGGCTTATTTTACTTATTTAACTCACAACTGCTCCATTATTTCAGCTCCAAAGTCATGCTATTAAAAGCTTTGTCTTACAGATTTAACAGAGGCTACCTTGGGGGAGGAGCCCTGGTGGCCCAGTAGTTAAGAGTTCAGCTGTTAACCAAAAGGTCAGCAGTTCGAATTCACCAGCCGCTTCTTGAAAACTCTATGAGGCGGTTCTACTGTGTCCTATAGGGTCACTATGAGTCAGAATCAATTTGATGGCACACAACAACAATCTTGGGGGAGTGACAGAGCAGTTGGGGAGAAATGCACATTTTTTATTTTATATATGTCTATACTTTTTGAATTAAAAAATTTTTTTGAATATTAATATTTTAAACAATAAAAAGCTAATCTTTCAACAATAAAAAAAAAACTTGCTGTTAAATATTAATAAAAGTACCTACTTTAAAGAACTGTTGTAATTACTTAATGAGCCATGAGTCTGGCATACGATACGCACTTAATAATTGTCAGCTATAATAAAAAAAAAAAAATTTTTTTTTTATTATTACTAGTATTTGTAATAGCACCAGTTTTAATGAAAGTCATGCATATTTAAATAGTATTAAGAAATGTTATCTTATGCTTCAAAAAAATCTTTGTAATAGTTTAGTTGGTATATCTTATGAAAACTTTATACTTCTAATAACTGTGAAATATTTTTCAAATGTATACGCTTAATGACATTTAAACAATTGGTTATGTTGAAAACTTAATTAATTTCATGGCCTGATCTTGACATTGCTTTGAGTTTTACCACAGGCTGTAAAACATCTGAATTCCTCAACACTGCAGTTACCTAAACACTTACATAATATCCACCAGCACTGACTGTGACACCTACAACCAGATAATACATCAGATTTGAGCCAGATGATCCAGGAAGTTTGTTAGATGACAGCCGGTGAAGAGATGCTAGGAAAACAAGTGTAAACACAGTTAGCACTGCCACTGAAGTAAAACTATTTTAAATAATTACATCTTTAAAAAAAAACTTCCCCTTGGTGAACCCAGAATCTATTAACATCAAGCGGCTTTAGCTTAAGGGAGTACAGCGTAACAAGGCAAGTGATAATTCTACTTGACATTCTCCCAGGCTGATCTGAGAAGTGCCTATGAAACCTGTCGTCGTGATGCTTTAACATCGAAACCTGTCATCCTGATGCTTTAACATCGTGCTCTTCTTGGAAAAGGTGCAGGTGTGGGTAAAAGGAAATGGCAAAAGCATTAATCATTGTCAAGCGAAATTCGTATTAGCAAACAAAATCCATTTATTGCATGTACTCCACTATAGGATTCAATGGAAACTATTATATTTTTAAAAAACTGAATTAAATATATGTATAATTAAAATGGAAACCCTGGTGGCATAGTGGTTAAGTGCTACAGCTGCTAACCAAAAGCTTAGCAGTTCAAATCCACCAGGAGCTCCTTGGTAACTCTATGGGGGCAGTTCTACTCTGACTTGTAGGGTCGCTATGAGTCAGAATCAACGCGACGGCAATGGGTTTGGTTTTTTTGGTTTTATAATTAAAATATGATAAAAATTTCTATTTATTATATTAAAGAAAACATTTATGTTGGAATCCAACACGTCTATAAATCAATAATACTAATGTAGAGAGCGGAAGAAACCTAAGTTTTTTTAACATACAACAAAAATGGACAGACTTGTTTATTTAAGGCAAATGTTGCAACAAGATCATATTTGAAACAGAAGTACAATTCTATACAAACTAGATAAAAGTGCTGCATTATTATATTTAAATATATTTATTCTGTAGTGCTACAATTTGTGCATACCATAATACCCCGGAATTAAAAAATTTACAATAGACTCTTAAAGCTGGAAGGAGCTTAAAGTTCGTATTTTAAGCTCTTTATTTTAAGGATAAAGAGACATGTATTTACTCATTCAACAAATACAGCTGAACACCCACTATGTGTTTGACATTGATAGAAGCATTGAGAATACAACTGTGAACAAAACAGATAAGGGCCCTAGCCTCAAACAGCTCACAGTCTAGAAGGAAGAGACAGATGTACAGACAAATCACTGTAGATTAAAAATTGTGATACAGTATAGCAAGTGCTACATATAACAGTTGTAAGTAAAAGGTACACAATAGCATGAAAGTACGGCGAAAAAAGTCAGATAGTTGGGTCAGCTGTCATAATTGAAGAGACACTTGACCTGAGTTTTGAAGGAAAGTAGGAGTTTGTGAGAAAGTGGGAAATGGCACTTGAGGCAGAAGGCACAACATGTGCAAAACCATTGAGAACCATTACCAGGAAAGTGCAAAATAGTTTGATGTGGCCTCACAGATGGGGTATGGGTGTGGGGAGTAGTCAGAAATTATAATTTGCAGAGGGGAAATCTATTTACACTAGTTACAAACTTTGTTAGTAGCAAAATTGCAATGATTTCACAGTTATGCTCTTTGTTTGGATATAACAAATGGTTGTGTTGGAGAAATATTTTTTTTCCCTACAAAAGTGCGTTAAAGATTTCATAACATGGAGGAACCTGGAAGGCATTATGCTGAGCGAAATTAGTCAGAGGCAAAAGGACAAATATTGTATAAGACCACTATTATAAAATCTTGAGAAATAGTAAACCTGAGAAGAACACATACTTTTGTGGTTACGAGGGGGGGCGGGAGGGAGGGTGGGAGAGGGTTTTTATTGATTAATCAGTAGATAAGAACTGCTTTAGGTGAAGGGAAAGACAACACTCAATACATGGAAGGTCAGCTCAATTGGACTGGACCAAAAGCAAAGAAGTTTCCGGGATAAAATGAATGCTTCAAAGGTCAGCGGAGCAAGCGCGGGGGTCTGGGGAACATGGTTTGCGGGGACTTCTAAGTCAATTGGCAAAATAATTCTATTATGAAATCATTCTGCATCCCACTTTGAAATGTGGCGTCTGGGGTCTTAAATGCTAACAAGCGGCCATCTAAGATGCATCAATTGGTCTCAACCCACCTGGAGCAAAGGAAAATGAAGAACACCAAGGCCACACGACAACTAAGAGCCCAAGAGACAGAAAGGGCCACATGAACCAGAGACCTACATCATCCTGAGACCAGAAGAACTAGTGGGTGCCCGGCCACAATCAATGACTGCCCTGACAGGGAGCACAGCAGAGGACCCCTGAGGGAGCAGGAGATCAGTGGGATACAGACCCCAAATTCTCATGAAAAGACCAAACTTAATGGTCTGACTGAGACTAGAGGAATCCCAGCGGCCATGGTCCCCAGACCTTCTGTTGGCACAGGACAGGAACCATCCCCGAAGACAACTCATCAGACATGAAAGGGACTGGTCAGCGGGAGGGAGAGAGACACTGATGAAGAGTGAGCTAATTATATCAGGTGGACGCTTGAGATTGTGTTGGCAACTCTTGTCTGGAGGGGGGATGGGAGGATAGAGAGAGAGGGAAGCTGGCAAAATTGTCAAGAAAGGAGAGACTGAAAGGGCTGACTCAAGAGGCGGAGAGCAAGTGGGAGTTGGGAGTGAGATGTATGTAAACTTATATGTGACAGACTGATTGGATTTGTAAACGTTCACTTGAAGCTTAATAAAAGTTATAAAAAAAAAAGTGCGTTAAAGAACCTATGATACGAGGTTCAGGCTTTGATTTGGGGCAGAGCTTTTGTATTTTTACAAATTTTAAAATACACTTTTTTATCAGATAAGGAACATAGTGTTTTTATTTCTCAACCAGACAGAAACATCAAAAAGATTTTTTAAATTGGAAGAAATAAAGTTATCAGAGATTTAAGACTTAAATACAAACACAATTATAACAAAGTCATTTAAAAAGAGCAATGACATGGGAAAAGACTATCCAGTAAGGATTAATTAAATGTTAGACAAATTTTAGTACAATCATGCAATGTGAAACGAACAGACACTATAAACCTCAGAGAAGAATATTTACTTACATGAGAAAATATTTACAATATATCAAGTGAAAAGTCATAGCAAAATAATCTGTAAAGGACTATTCCAGATTTGTGAAAGACATGTGAATAAGGAAAAAAGAATAAAAGGCATAAGAGGGAAAAAAAATCTGTAACACTACACCAAAATGTAGACAGTGGTCTTTTCTGAGTGGTAGGATTACAGACAACTTCTATTTTCTATCTTCCTCTCTGTGTTTTTTCCAATGATCTAATATAGACCTTGTACCCCGGTGGCGAAGTGGTTAAAAGCCCGGCTGCTAACCAACAGGTAAGCAGTTCGAATCTACCAGCCGCTCCTTGGAAACCCTATGGTACAGTCTGGGTTTTGGTATTATAGATTTATTTATTCATTAAAGAGTTGCATTTTTAAATGCAAAAGGGGAGAACAAAATTTGTTGTTTTTATATAAAACTGAAACAATTTTAATTTTTCATCGAAGTAAAAAGTACCAATGAAAGTTACTGTCCATGACTGAAGACAAATTTGTTTCCAGTCAATAACAGTTCCTAAAATACATAAACAAAGCAGTGCCGCAAAAATAGCAATTAGGTAAAAATTAAAGAAAGACAACCAGTATTGCTAACTATGTATTTAGAAGTTATAATTACTTTTACTTTGCCCTAAGTTGAGGAGGAAAATATTTGAGACACGAGCGGCTGCAAAAAAGGGTGTATATGTTTGTGGGTCGTGACGGTGGGCGCTGCGGACAAACAACACAACAAAGGGCCGTCATGAGGCTCATTTCTCCCCCTTCCCCCAACACCAGCAGCCTCGCTATCTTTAGAAGCTTAAACTAAATAAATGGCTTCTCTCTAATTTGATCGGTGAAAAAATTGCTCAATCTTACTCGGTGTAAAGATTTACGAAAACGCCTTACTTCTGTTATTTGGGGGGCAACTTCTTCCCACTAGCATTCTACAATAAAAATAAAGCTAGCTGGACCGACCTTCTTCCTCCCCCACCACCAAAGACCTAATCAAAGGTTAAAGAAAAAAAAAAAAAAAATGGCCCATGGAAATTCCCGCAGGAGTCATTCTCACTCTCCAGCTCGAATCCACGTTCTGGGCTGAAGCGACTTCACCAGCCTCAGGAATAAAGGGAGACTAGGAACTTTCCATGACTTTGTCTAAGGACCCCCTCCCACCAGTCGGCAGGGGAGTGGGATGGAAAAGGGTAGGGTGACCGGTAAGGACTAGGAAGGAGCCGGCTGAATCAAGGCTGCACTTGAGCGCAAAGCTGGACCCAAGGCCGCGAGCTGCTGGGATGAAACACAACCTCTCTGGTTCACAGTTACTAAGCACCTACTATGTTGCAGGCAGTATACTAAACGCTTTCGTATATAAATTTTTATTTAATCGGCTTCCAGCTCGCACTGCAACCTCTCCTTTAGGAAATTTCTGAGTACGCTCCTCTTTCCCCGCTTCTCCAAATCTCAATAAAGGTGATACCTGGACGACAGAGCCAAACTGCTCAATAGCTCCATGTCTACATTCAGCCCCAAAGGACAGTGACCCGAAGGCCGCTTCCTGGCCGGGCGTGTGCCCAGAGCCCAAGCGCTCACTGGGTTCAGGCTGCTGAGCCCTGGACAAGTCATGCGTTTATTTATTCAACATTTACTGAACGTCTACCGGGCCGGACACTCGCTCCCCACGCCCAGCCAGGCTCCCTGATCAGTGCTTATCTTCCCACTCATTCCTCTGATTCCCCAAGTTAGAGTGCGAATTGGTGCCCATAATAACAACAGTGGTAAGCCACACGTTTGTTAGTCAGGCACTCTTCTAGGCACTTTTAGTTATTAACCCAATTTTACAGATGAGGAAACTGAGGTTAGAGAGCTTCTCCGAGATAAGGATTCGAATCCAAGAAAAGTCTAGTCTGGATTCAGAAGACGCACTGGAAAAACTCCCTACTTCCAAAGACTCCAAGGTTTTCGGAGCGCTTTTTCCGTGACCCACCTCCCCCATTCCTGTCCCCACTCCCAATCCCAAGCTTCTGCTGCCTTGGGTCAGGTTTGGGCGACTGGAGGGAGTCCTCACGCCTGGGTGCAGGTGCGCCCGCGGAATCCGTGCTCGAGGCGCCGGTCTTCCTCACGCCTGGACTGCAGGAGAGGCGCCCTGCTCCGTACGCGGCACTCACCGTCCTTCCGGAAGGGCGTGGAGCCGGGGGGCGCCCGCAGAGGCAGCGCCAGGGTCTTGGAGACCACCCTGCGTAGATACATCGCGCCCGCCGCTCGCCGCGCTGCAGTGGCGAGTGCCCGGCGCCGGCTACCCGGGCGCGGCGAGTCGGGGCGCGCCCCGCCCCGGGGAGGGGCGCCGACCACCGCCCAGCACCGCCCGGGCGGCCCTGGGAGACCGGCAGGGGTTGCTCTCCAGGCACTCTTGCTGTCCTGGAAAGTTCATGGAGGCATTTCAGAAAAGGGACCGGAACCGAGAATCCGCCATCACCTGCCTGACCCCTTCGTTTCCTTCGAATGTTATCGCCTCAGAGCAGCCTGGAGATGTTTCGGGATTCTCACCGGGATTAAGACATGGATTTGATTTATCATGCCGGATCTGCTCTGAAGGCATTTTATCTCACGCACAAGGTTCGCTTTCCTAGAGGAGGAAAAAGTAGCGGTAAGTTTTCTGGAGACATGGAGTGATCCAGTGGTAGCTTCAGCCTTCCAGTAGTCCAGTGGACGATGTTCAGAATCACAAGAAAATCCCCAGGCAACCGCTGAATCTCTAGGCAATCCGTTGTTAAAATGCCTTTAAGTCCCAACGGTGCTGTAAAACACACCCTTCACTGATACGGCCTCTTAACAGAGAAAACTCATTCCCAAATCGGATTATAACTACAGGTATACCAAAAAACCCGTTGTCATTGAGTGGATTCCGACTCATAGCGACCCTGCAGGACAGAGCAGAACTGCCCCATAGGGTTTCCAAGGAGTGGCTGGTGGATTTAAACTGCCGATCTTTTGGTTAGCAGCTGAGCTCTTAACCATTGCGTCCAGGGCTCCAACCACAGGCATAGGGGTTAGAATTTTCAACACATATTTTTAGAGGACACAATTCAATCCATAACTGGCACTTGACAGTTTATATAGCACTTTCACCTGTAGTATCTCCTTTCATCCTCTCTCTAACCCTGTAAAAGAGATAAGTTATTCCCTTTAGCAAATGACAACAGTGGGTGGCATGGAGGAGGTCTTGGGACTTATTGATGGTTATGAAAAATAATAATAATAAAGGGCATGAACATAGTTTTTCCAGCTCCAAGTTCTCTTGCATGTACCTGGCACAATATTTGCTTCTTTGCTATGTGAATGATTTAAATATTTCCCAGATGTTCTATTCCTGAACCCAATTCTAATATTTAACATATTTCACACGCAGAGTACAAGCCAATGATCAGAATGGTTTTTTAGATACCTAGGAAGAGTAGATTTTTGGTGATTAAGCACTTAACAAGGGCAATTAGGTAACTATAGTTGATGAGGGGTCAGGTTTAGACTCCCAAGCAACACAAAGAGGGGCTAGACCCGGACTCTTCACGAAGAAGTTGGTAGTCCTGAAAATAGCAACATGCAGAGTACAGGTTATATTTGACCAGCATCAAGTACACACCCTCTGGTATCTGGCTATTAGCTATCTCACTGGTGTAGAATGTTTAATGAGCTGCCAGCAACTAGGATAAACTGACAAACCAAGCCAAATCTCCTACTGCGGCTCATTCCTTGTTGGACTTAGAGCTGAAGTTTGACTAGGTTGCCCGGGAAAGAAAACAGCCAAAGGCAGCAAATCCATTGAAATGAATTCATGCATGCATTATATTGGTATTTAATATGATATAACCATTAAACCCCAAACATCCCTAAGAAAAAGGATTCTTTCTGAGTAAACATTTGTAAGTGATGATGGCCCCCAGGATCCCATTTTTAGCTCCCTTTTGGAATTCAGTTATAGACTCAGGGTCTGGTGTGGCCTGAGGTCTTCTGGATCAGCCCCCGTTTCCACAGCAGTCACCCAGTCTGTCAGTTGAACTATCTATATGTCGAAATGCCTACAATATGTTAGGGGCAGTGCTAGATGCTGGGGCTTCATTACCATTTATTTCACGAGTATTTATCAAACATCTATTAAGCGCTCGGCACAGTTCCAGGACACTTTCCCATGAACAAGACCGAATTTCTGCTGTGACTCACAGAGGTTATAGTTTAAGGTTACAGAGACATAGAATCAACATTTTTTCTCAAAGTTAGCTGCAAAGGCCAACATCAATGAGATCAGAAATATCTGACCACATATCAATAATAAAGCAATCTAAAGACTTTGGCAAAGGCCAATGTAGTGTAAACAATGCAAAAATAACACACATTCATACAGGGCTTTGCAAACTTTTCCCAAAGTATTGTCACATCTATTTTGTACTTCACTCTCTTAACAATCCCAAGGAGTAGGTGGGGCAATGTTGATTATTCCTGTGTTGCATATAAAAAAAATCAAGATAATATAAGACTAGTCAAAAGCATGGGTTTCAGAGCCAAACACCTGTTCTGACTTTGTGCTCTGAGCCTGTAAAATATAGATGTGGATTTTAAAGCACATTAGGTATGAAATGTGCTCAGGCAGTTGGAGGAGGCAGTACTAGATTTTGACTTCCAGCCTGAACCGAAGCTTAAGGCTCCTTACAACCCTCTTCGTAGTGCAGCACATGATGGGATTCATTGTATTCCATCATCGCTTATCAGTAGGCAAGATCCAATGGGGAGCTTATCATGTCCTCTAGGATGAAGGTGGCCATTCTAGCTGGGAGATGCAAGGTGTGAAAATAATTTCTCCCATTCCACAATCAATATACCTGGTCCACACTCTTTGACACTTACTGAAAAAGTAAAACGGACAAAGAGATCATGATTATATCAGAAGTTTCTAAGTTTTCTTCACCTACTTTCCTTTTAAGCAGCCTTTCCACTCCAAAACTTACTTGCTTCTGTTATTTTTCTCTTCACTTTATCCTCCTCCTAAAATCCCATATGATAAAGTTCCAATTTCTCTTTACTGTTTTTTCTCTGAAAAGTAGGGGTATCATATTTGGCAAAGTAGATAATGCTGAGTGTTAGTATTAAAAATGCAGTTTGTTTAAAAAAAACTCATCAGTCTGAAAGAAAAAGTTTGTCAAACATGAATTATTTTAAGATTTGAGACATATGTTAAATAATCACTAAATGTGGAGAATCATCATGGTTGTTGTGTATAAAAATGTACAGTATGAACAAAGAGAAGCCTGGGTGGCACCAGTGGTTTGCAGTCAGCTGCTAACGTGAAGGCTGGTGGTTTGAATGCACCCAGCAGTTTGAACCCACCCAGTGGCACCACAGAAGAAAGGCCTGGTGACCTGCTTCTCTAAAATTGGTGTTGCTATGTGCCATTGGGCTGCTGTGAGTTGGAATCAACTTGACAGCAATGGGTTCGGTTCAGTTTGTATGTGGATTCCAACTCATAGCAATCGTCAAGGACAGAGTAGAACTGCCCCGTAGGGTTTCCTAGGCTAAAATCTTTACCAGAGCATATTGCCAAGTCTTTTCTTCCACGGAGCAGCTGCTGGGTTTGAACTGCTGACCCTTTGGTTAGCAGCCAAGCACTTAACCATTGTACTGCAAGGGCTCCTCTCTGTAAAGATTAGAGCCAAGAAAACCCTATGGCACAGTTCTACCCTGTAATACATGGGGTTGCCATGTGTGATGCGATGGATTGCTTTTATATGGACTTTCTCACCATGGCCTTGTAACTCCCACCAAATGACTGGGTGGGAATATGCAAATGAAGTGCTTGTGGCCCACCAGGGGGATTGGATAGCTTTCTAATAATGCAAATAAGGCGTATGGCACCTTTGTGAGGGTTGGATCATGCAAACAAGGTATATGGAACTCTAATGAGGGGACTGGTCATTTTTACCATCCTGTTAGACTTAAAATGAGCCATCTTAAAGGTGGACAGGGGGACCTCACTACCACTAAGAAAGAAGAGCTGGGAGCAGAATGCATCCTTAGGACCTGGGGCCCCTGTGCTGAGAACCTTCTAGACCCAGGTAACAGAGAGCTCTAACACCAGAGATGGCTCAAGACAGGAAGAAGCAGTGGCAGAGAAACAGCGGCAGCAAAAGCAGCAGACCCATGAGACTGGCACAAGATGGCAAAGTGTGCTTTCCAGCCCACATGGGACGTGCCAACCCATGTAGCTAGCGAGCTGAGTGGCTTCAGGGAAGAGGCCTTGTGGCAGAGTGAGGTGCTCCCGGGCACTTACTGGCAGAGGTAAAGAGCTTTGTAACACTTACCCAAGCAGGGCAGAGGCTGGGTCAGCCCAAGAGGCCCTAGGGGCCAAGGGCCAGGGAGAGGCCTGCCAGTGGGCATAGCCGAGAAGCTGTCCTGGCCAAAGAACTGTATCCTGACTCGTTCCTGATCCTGAATTGTAACGTGTTACTTCCCTAATAAACCTCATAACTGTGAGTATTGTCTGTAAGTTCTGTGTGGCCATTGCAATGAAGTATGGAACTCAGCAGAGAAGTACAGAATGCCATGGGAGGGATGGCTGGTGTTAGAATTGCTAAAAAAGGTTGGAGAGAGGAGGTACGCCTGACCTCCGCCTCAAAGGAATCAGCCTCGGGCTGTTAACCTTGATTCTCCTCCTGCCTGGTGAAGTTAGAGGAGGTCAGATGCCCCTACCACAACAGTGTTACACCATGAGTCAGGTGCCAACTTCACAGTAGCTAACAACAACAGGGACAAAGCAGCTTTCAAGTTGCTCACGTTCTGGGAGAATTTTTTTTTTTTTTTTAATATTAGCATTCGAGAACTTAAAAAATCTAAACATAAAATAGAACTGTGAGATAAATAGTGCCACTTCTCTAGATTCTTTATCTTAGTTAAAAGCTCATGCTTTTCAGATCAAGGCAATTTTCTACCAACTCTACTGCTCCCATAGGATATGTGGCTTTCCATATTGATGGCAAATTTCATTTCACAGTTTGTCAAATTCACTCGATGGCAAGCGGTTTCTCTCAAACCCGAGAGAATTTACCTTAGGTTTTTGCTACGGAAGAGTGTGAGGCTTGGACAGTGGTTTCCTAGCCATTACTCACATTGTTTATAATGCTGCCCTTGAGTGCATCCTTGACATTTTTCTTACTCTGCTTAGGAAAACAAGACTCTATGGGCAGGGATAACTTGTCCTACTTCAGATGACCTCCACTTAATTGTGATCATTGACGACGATCTATTAGTCTGGAAACATACTGTGCAGGTCCATTATTGGCAATGTTAATTATATGTATTTGAGGCTTAGGTGCTATATAATTAAAAGCAATTCTCAAAGACTGAGTGATTTCCTAGATTCCATAGAAAATTAGAAACTGCTTTGTTTTTCTTTACACTTAATTTTTAGGCTATAATCTGTACTTTTCAACAGATCAATATGGGTATAAAGTGAAACAATTTAGAAGTATATCTGCGAAGACAAATTGGCAGGAAATTAAAAGTCCTGATAAGCACTCTTGATGGCCTAAGATATTTAGGTAAAATGAAGGGGAATGGGTAATCGAGTTGTTAAATATTCTTAGTGTATTCTTGGAGGTCACTCAGTACTCTAAAATCTATTCACTTCCTCTTCTGTAGTAAAATAAACATGAGATTCCCTAACACTTCTTATACCAGGACCTTAGTTCATTCAGTTTTTCTATGGCAACTTAGTAATTTACGTGACCACCTCGTTGATACTGTGCTGTAGTAATGTCAGACCTCAGACCTCATCTAACATTAAGACGAGGGATGAGAGTCAGAGTCATCCAAAGCTGACTCCTGTGAGGTTGAGGTCAGACACACCTCAAATTTTTTCACCATATCTGACACCCATTGTCTTCCCCTGGCAGTCTCTACTTCTCTGCTGGCTTCAGTAATTTGTTGCATTGGCCCAGGACTTCAAATCCGTTCTTTCTTGCTCGAAACCCTACTGAGAATTTGTATTTCCACTCCATGTATGCTGAGCCAGAATCTACATTTTAACAAGGTCCCCAGGTGATTCTTGTGTGTAATAAACTTTGAGAACCACTGCTCTACTAGGCTTCTCAATATTGGTCCCTAACCAGCATCATTAGCATCGCTTGGAACTTGTTAGAAATGCAGATTATTAGCAGGGGTTTGAACCGCAATGAACCAGTTGGAAGCCCTGCACTGGCCACACAGAACTCGTAGACCATACTCACAGTTATGAGGTTTTTAGGGAAATAACAGGCTACAACTCAGGATCAGGATCAATGTGGAGGTAACAGGATACAATTCAGAAGACAGGAACAGTCAATCAGGACAGCTTCCAACCAAGACAGCTTTCAGCTTCTGTGGCCGTGCCCACTGCTGGGCCTTCTTTTGGCCTTTGCGCTACTTGGGCAAATGTTACACCTCTTTAGCTCTGCCAACAAGTGCTTGGAGGTACCCCACTCTGCCAGCCACTATGCCTCCCGCCCAGAGGTGCTCAGGTTGCTCTCAGTGGTCAGTAAGCCCACTACAGCTGCCTTGCACCTTGTGCTGCTGCTGCTGCTGGTCCTGCTGTGCAGTCTTGTGCCATCTCTTGCCATCTTCAGTGTTACAGCTCTCTTCTGGATCTAGGAGGTTATCAGCACAGGGACCCAGGTCCAAAGGACATGCTGTGCTCCAGGCTCCTTTTGATGGTAGTGAGGTCCCTCTCAACCTCTGTGTAACTGCCTCTTGTGTAAGCCTATTTCTTGTCAATTGCGAATCGTGGTCCTTCCACCAGACCAGCATCCACCGATCCCCTTCGCTGTGTGATTATATTTGTGTGTGGCCTTCCTAGCCATGGTCTTGTGACTTCTACCCAGGTGATTGGGTAGGGCTGTGCAAATTGCAGCCTATCGAGGGAATTGGTCAGTTTTGCCTTAAGAGCCGATTTGAGAGGAGAGCCCACCACCACCAAAGCAGAGACCTGCAGCAGACACCCACAGGAGATGGTGCAGTGGGCTTCCTGGCCCACAGAGTGAGAAAGCTGAGTGCCTTTGGGCAGAGACTGAGGGCCAGGAAGAAGTCTATGCCTGACCCACGAATTTGGGACTTGCCAGCCTCTACAGCCACATGAGCCATTTCCTTTAATGGTTTATGAGTTTTGTGAAACGTTGCAGCCAATTAGGGAACCCCAAAACAGGTGAGTGAGAGAGTACTGAAGTGAGAGGGAAGTAGTTTATGTTACAGGTGATGGAGTGGTACAGCAGTTTGGAAAAGTAAGGCATTTGGGACATCTTTAACCTTCACCTATAGGAACCAGCTTTGTGCTGATTCTTATAAAAAAAAAAAAAATTATTTGTTTACCCTTGATAGGTCACAGCCATTTAACGTGCATAGTAATTGACCAATTCCCGAAAGGTCACTTTATCCTATTGGGTGGCTTTATGCACCCTATTTGCATTGTTGAATGATCCCCGCAAGGTGCATAAAATAGACCAATTGCAGGGGAAGCCAAGTACAACGAAAGAAAATGAACAGATACACAGAGCAGGAGTCTTATTTGAGTTCCAGGCTCGTTATTCCTGGGCCCTGGTGCATTTCTGTTCTTGGGATCTGAGTCACTCTGTATCTTTATAATAATGATTTTTCTTTTTTAGGTTAGCACAGCTTGAGTTAAAAACTCGTTGCCACTGATTTTGATGCATAGTGACTCTATAGGACAGAGCAGAGCTGCCCCATAGGGTTTCCAAGAAGCAGCTGGTGGATTGGAACTGCTGAACGTTGGTCAGCAGCCATGCTCTTAACCACTGCACCACCATAGCTTAAATTAGGTTTCAATTATTGAGTTTAGGATGCACTTCACTGTACCTGGGCCTTCTGATTTCCCTGATCCATATTGTAAAGAAAAGGCCACAGCCTTAGTTGCTGCATTTACTTCTCAGTTCAAGAGTAGCTGGACTGAGCAAGAATCATTTTCCAGAGGACTTAGAATTATCTCTGGTCAAAGGATGGTGCAGGATGGTTCCTTTGGTAATAATGTAAAAAGAGAGTTTCCATAAAAAAAAGAGGGTACAGATAGAATATGTGTTAATCACAGGCAAGTTTATTAAATCAAAATCAGGTAGACCTTTTTTTCCACTTAGTGTCTGAAATGCAACAGGCTTCTCTTTATATATGGCCTTTCTGGTCTTGGGTTTATAATGCTGCCAAAAATAATCAGTCTGGTTATAGGACTTGCCTTTACTCTATGACCTACCAAAGGGCTCCTCTAGAAGAAAACAATATTTGGGCTCTTTTGTATTTCCGGTAATAATTTCTATCTCCCCAACATAATAAAGAATAAGTGTTTTGATTAGAAATTTAAAGTTGTTATAAAGAGTGTTATGGATTGAACTGTGTCCCCCCAAGATGGGTGTCACTTGGCTAGGCCATGATTCCCACTGTGGTGTGGTTGTCCACCACTTTATGATCTGATGTGAATATCCTATGTGTTGTAAATCCTAACCTCTATGATGTTAATGAAGGACTCAATCTACAGGATTAGGTTGTATCTTCGGGCAATTTGAGATATGAGAGAATTGAGCAGAGAGGAAAGGGACCTTATGCCACCAAGAAAGAAGCACCGGGAGTGGAATGCGACCTTTGGACCTGGGGTCCCTGTGCTGAGAAGCTTCTAGCCCAGGGGAAGATTGATGACAAGGACCTTCCCCCAAAACCAACAGAGAGAAACCCTTCCCCAGGAGCTGGCGCCCTGAATTCAGACTTCTAGCCTCCTAGACTGTGAAAGAATTTGTTAATGCCATCCACTTGTGGTATTTGTTATGGCAGCACTAGATAACTAAGACAAACAGTAAATCACTTCAGTAGTGATTCCTGAATCCATTTCCATACGAAGTTTTCTTGCCAATGTGTCCTCAATTACTGCTGACTCTATTATCAGATGATGAAAGTAACAAAAATCACTCCAAGTATTCAACATTAGGTAGCAGACTGAATTTACACTGAAATTGTTTAATGATTAAATTTTTCAACTTGCACATTTAACACAATGTACCTTTCATATGGAAATACTTTCAATACTATACCTTAGAATGAACATTTTCTGCTAGTTATCACAATATGCATTTTCTGAAGAATACAGATGTATTTTTATTTTATCACTTAATGATGCAACACACAAATGCTGACAATATACATTCACAAAAACTTTTTCTCTCTCATTTACAATCAAAAGATTGGTGAATCCAGAGGTATTGCTGTAATCACTATACGGAGCATACCTATAACGAAGAAAAACAAAAAAACAAACACTATAGCATTAGCCAGCAGAAATATTAAAATTAGACCACTCTAAATAATTCAACTTACAGCATCAAGGAACTTTTAGAAAACAAATCCACAGAATATCAACCCTTCATTTTCCTTAAATTTCAACAAGAAATATTTTATTGTACTATTCTTTAGTAAAAGCATCTGGTTTCTACTTAAAACTGTATTAATTTTTATCTCTTGATTCACTGATTGAAATAGTGAAATGGGCAAGGTGATAATCAGTGGAACGGAAAAAACAAAAGTCAGTCAAACCCCCAAGACCTGAGTTTGAGAGTTGTTAAATATGAAAAAAAAAAAAAAAGTGAATGTTAGTGATAACTATGTTTATTATCCAGCAGATAAAAGTTACCTACTTTCGTCAACCTAATCCATGAAAATTGAGATTTTTTAAGAGTGATTTTTTACTTTACAAAAGGACAGTTATAGGATTTGTTTTCAAGCATTTTCAGAAATACACCTAGAACATATATAAAATAAGCTCTCTGTTTTATATCACAGACTAGGCAGAGTATGCAATCTTGTTTGCAGCTAGGTTTTACCAGGAATTCTCCAACTGGGTGTCATTCATGAAAAAAAGAAAACAGAACTATTGCCCTTATACATTCAACAAATATTAAGGTCTTAGATGGGCCAGGCATTGGGGAAGATGCCGATATGATGATTAATGAAATATACATGGTTCCCGCCCTCACGGAATTTACAGTCAAGTATGGAATTTGTCAAACAGATATTACAACATATACACACAATAACTGTAACTTAAAATAAGTGCCTGAAGGAAATGTGTAAGTACTGCTTAAGAAAATAATGATTTTGTTCTCATTCTTAAACACAACTTCTTTTGAACAAAAAGCCAAAGAGTAATGATTATGTTAAAAGATGCTAAGAGTCAAGGTGTTAAGTATTCATAAATTTGTCACAAACAGAAATATGGATGCTGAAAAGCAAAAACCTAATAAAAAGACAATCAATCAAAATCCATGATCTAAAAGGAAGTCACGTTAACTTGCATAATCCATTCATTCTATAAAACTGAACACTTACTATGTTGGTATTTCAGTAGTTTATTCCAACCCATTTCTTCTTTTATACTCTAAAACATCTTCATTATGTTGTTTGATGAGCTAGAAGTAGGTAAAAATTAAAATTAGAAATGAAATCTTTCTGGCAACTTAAAGACGAGGCTACTGACGCTACTTGTGTATCCTGTGATATTTTGCAAGAGATAATAATAGATTAACAGGGGAAGTCAGCACAACTGGACCAAAGCAAAAGCAAAGAAGTTTCCTGAACACTTCCAAACACTTTGAGGTACAGAGTAGCTGGGGCTGGAGCCCAGGAATCATAGTTTTGAGGGACATTTAGGTCAACTGGCATAACAAAGTTTATTAAGAAAATGCTCCACATCCCACTTTGGTGAGTGGTGTCTGGGGTCTTAAAAGCTTGCCAATGGCCATCTAAGATACATCAATTGGTCCCAGCCCACCTGGAGCAAAGCAGCAAAGGAGAATGAAGAACATCAAAGACACAAGGAAAATATTAGCCCAAGAGGTTAAAGCCAAAAACCAAAACTCATTACCATCAAGTCGATTCTGACTCATAGCGGCCTTATGGGACAGAGTAGAACCGCCCCATAGAGTTTCCAAGGAGCACCTGGTAGATTCGAACGGCCAACCTTTTGTTTAGCAGCCATAGCTCTTAACCACTATGCCACCAGGGTTTCCCAAGAGACTAAAGGTCCACATAAACCAGAGGCTCCTCCAGCCTGAGACCAGAAGAACTAGACAGTGCCTGGCTACCGCCAATGACTGCCCTAACAGGGAACCCAACAAAGCCCTGGACAGAGGGAGAGAAAAGCACAGAGCAGAATCAAATTCACGTAAAAAGATCAGACTTAATGGTCTGACAGAGACTGGAAGAACCCCCAAAACTATGGCTTCCAGGCGCTCTGTTAACCCAGAGCTAAACCATTCCCAAAGCCCATTTTCAGACAAAGCTTATACAGGACTATAAAACAAAAAATACACATGAGGAGTGTGCTTCTTAGTTCAATCAGATACACGAGACCAAATGGGCAGCTCCCATCCAGAGGCAGAATGAGACAGGAACCTGGGATGGAAAGGGGGAGCGTGCTGTCACATTGTGGGAATTGCAACTTAATATCACAAAACTATGTGTATAAGTTTATGTATGAGAAGTTAACGTCTGCTGTAAACTTTCACCTAAACTACAACTGAAAAAAAAAAAAGATAATAAAACAATTACAACTATTCTAGTTAGAAATAAAAGGCTAAGAAATTGAAAAGTCCAAAAACGATGAACGCTGTAGACGTGTTCAGCACAATTTGGCATACTAAGTTTGAGAAGGCAACCCTTAAGGTTTGGATTCAACTTTTGCTGTATTACTTTATTCAGTGAGTAATAAATATAATGGAATGCCCTAGCACAGAGGGGCTAAATCAACATATGACACAGCAAACTTGGTTATTAAATAGGATCCAGGCTGGTTGGTGGGTGTGTGTTATACTTCTAACTTTAGAAGTCTGATGCTGTGAGTGAATGACCAACCCCACCCCCAAACTATAGGTGTACTAATTAGATTTTGTGGAGGACAACCACTTTCTTAGACAACTACTGTCTGAGAGAATATGCAGCTGGAACGATGGCTAATACTGGATGATGGTCACTGCAACTGAAGATCCAATTTTAATCATTAGTGCCCTCAGCAGCAATCAAGATTCTTCTATTAAAAAACCCTAACTCAAATTAATAATGTATAAAATTTCATTATAACAAACACTGAAAAGGATTGGTTACTCTTATCAAGCGGTAAGTGATTTTCAACATCTCTTACCCCTTCCCATGCCAGAGATCTGAACTACTTTAATGAGAAAATCAAAGATAAGAGATCCAAGAGCTGAGGTGGAAGGCAATGGAGAAAGCACTGAATACATTAGATACAAAACAAAAACTTTAAATGCTGTTACTTTGAGTCAACTTAAAAAATTTATTAGTAGAGAGGCAGTATTTCACACAGGTCTATACTGTGGCCTCTGAAGTCAGCAAGAACTAGGTTCAGCAAAGGAATTTCTCTAAACTTGTTTCTTCATCTGTAAAAGGGCAACAATAATAGTACCTACCACACATTGTTATTGAAAAGGTTAAGTTATTAATGTAAAGCACTTAGAATACAGAAAGACTCAAAAAAAAAAAAAAGGCTGCTACACACTAAGTACGATTTCCAACAATGCATTTATTACACACATTGATTAAAGCCCAATGTTTTGGAAGTTTAAAAGTCTTTAAAAAAAAAAAAAAAAGGGGGCAAACTAGTTGCCCTCAAGTTGATTCCGACTCATAGCCATGCTACAGGACAGCACAGAACTGCCCCACAGGGTTTCTAAGGAGCGGCTGGTGGATTCGAACTGCTGACCTTTTAGTTAGCAGCCGATCTCTTAACCACTGCACCACCTGGGCTCCTTCGGAAGTCTAACGGTATTGAATTTGCATAGCTTGTTCATTATTGGTTTGTCCCTGTGGCAGCTGAAAAAAATGCTTTCATAAAATCCTCAATCCTCATTAAAAACTAAAACTATAATTAATACTTAATAAAGTCGCCATTCTTTACAAAACCATGCTTTTAACAATGAATGACAAATATTTCAGCCCCATCATACTTTCTCTAGGCCAGTGAAATTTTAATATTTCTTTTTAGGCCTTCCTGGGATTTTCTTTGTGTTATTAGCAATTACCTAAATCTGCAACTTTATGAGAATCTGTCACATTGATCTTCTTTCCGCCTACTCTACTGGGGTTTCAGGACAGTGAGGTACTCACATAGGCCCACAGGAAGGCTGTGGTGCCCAAGGTCAGGCCCACTTTCAGCCAGTTCGGCTTGCTGTTCGGCGGCTCTCGAACGTAGAACTTTGACCGAGCTGAAACTGAAAGGGGACAGTGAGAGACAGAACGTAAATCTGTAACTTACTGCCTGGCAGAAAAATCCGAACATTTTCGCCTGTCTTATCGCATTTCATTCTCCCTTCAGCCCCCACTTCAACAGCCCAGGAAGCAGATCCGAGGGGAGCCCGGCCCCAGGGCGTCTCCCCAGCCTCGTCTAGGGGCGCGGCGCGCGGACGGAGGAGCTGGGAGCGGCGCCTCCAGGAGGGGCTGCCCTCCCCGCCCCTTCAGGAGCGAACCAGCAGGAGGGCCGGTGGGGAGCCAGCAGGGGTCCCGGAGCGCTCGGAGGTGGGCCGGCGGGGGGTGACCGGCAGGGGCCGGGAGCGCTCGGAGGTGGGCCGGCGGGGGGTGACCGGCAGGGTCCCGGAGCGGTCGGAGGTGGGCCGGCGACGGGTGACCGGCAGGGGCCGGGAGCGCTCGGAGGTGGGCCGGCGGGGGGTGACCGGCAGGGGCCGGGAGCGCTCGGAGGTGGGCCGGCGGGGGGTGACCGGCAGGGGCCGGGGCGCGCGGGGGCGGCAGGCGGGGGTGACCGGCAGGGGCCGGGGCGCGCGGGGGCGGCAGGCGGGGGTGACCGGCAAGGGCCGGGGCGCGCGGGGGCGGCAGGCGGGGGTGACCGGCAGGGGCCGGGGCGCGCGGGGGCGGCAGGCGGGGGTGACCGGCAGGGGCCGGGGCGCGCGGGGGCGGCAGGCGGGGGTGACCGGCAGGGGCCGGGGCGCGCGGGGGCGGCAGCCGGGGGTGACCGGCAAGGGCCGGGGCGCGCGGGGGCGGCAGGCGGGGGCTCCGGGCCCAGAGCCGGCGAAGGTCACGGCAGGGCTAAGCCGAGCCGAAGCCGCCCCCGCCCTCGCCAGCAGGGCTAGCCCTAGGGGCGAGTCGGGTCTGCCGTGCAAGGAAGGACACTCACGGCCGCTGGGGAGCCAGGCCGGGGCCAGCAGCCGGGAAAAGCGGCGTAGCAACGTGGACGGCGCCATCTTGCCGGCCGGGCTCCGCCTCCCCCGGCTTGAGCGCCCCCTGGCGGGCGGAAGCGCAGGGCTCGCCGGCGCCTCGGCCGCGATCCCCGTGCCGGTGTTACAAGAGAATCCTAGGTAAGGATGGTAACCCAGCTCCCCTGGCGGCAGTTTTCTCCCTGTAAATTGGGGTTGGGAAGGAAATGATTAAAAGGTAGTTCATCCACTTCTCTGTCTTCTGCAATTTTATTTCACACCCCCTTCCTGGGGGTCCTCATCAGGAGGTTTATTACGATCTTCCTGCATGAACCAGAAAACTGAAAACGAAGTGTATCGAATGACTACCATTTTTACTGGGTTCTGTGTTCCAGGCATTGCGCATTGATGCACTACATGCATGGTCTCATTTCCTCTTCAAAATAACCACATGACATGCCGTGATTATTATCTTCAATTTACAGATGATTCCAAGGAAGTCAAACATTTTGTATGTGAAAAAAAGTTACAGTTCCCAAAATCCGTTTAAACGCACAATTGTGTCATAAAGCCTCACAACTCTGTGAGAAAGAGAAAATCCTCGTACGAGTCTGAAATCGACGGCAATGGGTTATAAGTGGAAATCCCAGGACCTGCCCAGGATCACACAGCCGGAGGAGGTGATTCAGACTGAGGTTTTCGGTAGCCCACCCAACAGAAGTCATGCAGTGTACAGCAGCACTCAAATTGCGAAGTTCAAAGGACTGCTCCTGCTCACCACTTTCGAGCTGTATATTTAGGCAAATTATTTGGCCTCCCTAAAGTGTCTGAGCAGTAAACAACTTGTTTTTGTCTATCAAAGACTTACTAATAGGTTTTATCTTTGCACAGTTGAGCCAGATTTTTGTGCATTCAAATTTTAATTCAATCTAATGTCTAAAAACCATGTAAAATGTTAGCAAATATATGTGTTTTTCCCTCTATATTTTCCTTGGAAACCCTGGTGGCGTAGTAGTTAAGGGCTGGCTGCTAACCAAAAGGTCAGCAGTTCAAATCCACCTGGAAACCATATGGGGCAGTTCTACTCTGTCCTATAGGGTCACTGAGTCAGAATCAACCCAATGGCAATAGTTTTTTTTTTTCTTTAGAAATGTTATGAAAAAATTTTTTCACCAAAAATTACCCGGCAAAGAGTAAAATAATTGTATTTTCTGGATCAATTTTACATGCAACTGTTGGCCACCTGGATTGCTAACTTGTGACTCACCTTACAGTTTTGTAATCTAGTTTGAGCCTCTAGGACTCATGCTCAAATAAGCAAACAACCCAACTAATGCGCTGAGTCAGTGGTTGCTTCTCAACTTCTTGGCTTCTTGTCCACTCAGCAACCTATCAGCTGTATATCCTTTTTACACCATCCTTCATGAGCTTGTCCTAACAAAGCTTTCGCTATTATCCAACAAGTTGAAACAAAAGCCGTGGTTACTCAGAGTACACAGAACGAGAAAGCAAATTACTAATTTCAGTACTGCTGTTGGTAAAGACTGTTTTGTTCTTTTTTAGAGCTTTGGTCCCTATATCCTTTTACTAGTGTATATTTTTGGAAAGTGATGAAGTATGACTGCCTTTCTCTCAGCATGTTAGAGCTGATGGAACCCTACACTTGGAGCAGGCAGCTGTACATGACACTCCATCTTGAAAAGAGTCCTAATGAAGCAATTCCAGTCAGGAACTAATAGCTGTATTTTGGCAGAAGTTGCTTCATGACATTTGTTTAAACATCTCTAGGATTTGAATGTTATAACCTTATTTATGACCTAGGCAAAGGCAGAGAGCATTGAGTTAAAAAAAATTTTTTTTGTTTTTTTTTTTGCAGCTAGAAAACCCAAGTTTAGTCCCTATTTTTCTGCTGGGAAACATCCTACTCGGCTCACACTTCCCAGGGAGAGTTTTAAAGGGCAAGAATTGAAAACAGTACCACATGCAGAGTTAAAAAAAAAAAAAGTACAAAACCACTATATACATTGTTTATTGATTTATGATTCATGAAACTAATACAGATCAAAATCAGGCTCTGAGAAGTATGGAGCTCCCAATGTATATACAACTAAAAAAAAGATGAAGTAATAGCGAAATGTTAATATTTGTTAAATCCTACTGGCAAATACATTTCTTTGACATTGTTTTTCTCTAAAATTTAAATAATTAGGCCGTAAAAGTGTCAACTGAGAGCATCTTACATATATGAAGGTTTTTCTTCAGTGGAAAAGTTATACACTGTGTATTAATTTTGTAGAATTAAAGCTTGCAAGGTAAATGATTTTTTTATTTGGAAGAGGCATTTTGACCATAAAACCTGCTGCCATCAAGTCAATTCCGACTCATAGTCATAGTGACCCTAAAGGATAGAGGAGAACTGCCCTGTAGGGTTTCCAAGGAGTAGCTAGTGGATACAACTGCCAACCTTTTGGTTAACTGCTGAGCTCTTAACCACTGTGCCACCAGGGCTCTGGGATTTTGACAAGAGTGATATGCAAATACACGGGGTGGGATGAAAGAACTAATCATTTGGCCTTGGATATGTTAACTTCCTACATAATATCATTCACAGCATAACTCAAGTTAAATGGGATTTCCATTTGTCAAACAGTGGTGATCAGAGTAGATATTTATTGTTGATTGCAGGCTATCAAGTCACTAGACTGTGTGGTCAGGCTGAGATTATCTGTGGGCGCATTTTAACTAGAATATGAATCAGATAAATGTTGAACCAGATTAGCATTCTAATCTGGTCCTAAAAATTGCTATTATCATCCAAAAAGAATAACATTTGCCAAACTGTATTACTGACTCATCTATTCAGGTACTCAACTTCTGGTAGAAACTACAGTTTGTTTCAAAGGCCAGGAATTCTCTCCCTACAAAGGGGAAAATATTATACAGGAGAAATTTCAAAAAACATAGCAAGTAATATTGGTGTAAGAATTTTTGGATATGAAGCCAGAGATTTGGAAACCCAAATTAGTAGCTAAGCTAAAATTATCACCTGTAGTTGAAACATTTTTCTAACTTATAATAATTCAGATACATTTGACTGAAAGTTCTCTTGGGGGCAGTGAAGTTTGCAGCTTATCACTAAATTGGTGTTGTGTGTCATCTATTCAATTCAATAGCGGCCCTATATAACAAGAGTACAACTGACCCGCAGGGTTTCCTATGCTGTTACCTTTATGGGAGCAGATCGCCAGGTCTTTTCTCCCACCAGAGTGAACCGCTGACCTTTCAGTTTACAGCCAAGTGCTTAACCATTGAGCGACCAGGGCTCTTTATCACTTAATAAATGCCAGGACAAGATGGGACATGGGAGGGAGAGGAGCCAAGAAAAGGAAACAGGGAAAGAGGGGCTTCCAAGGAGCTGCCAGAGCAGTTGTTGTTCGTTGCCAGCTAGTTGATTCTAACTCATGGCAATCCCATGTGTGCAGAGTGGAATGGCTCCATAGGGTTTTCAAGGCTGTGACTTTTGGGAGCACATCACCAGGTTTGTCTTCCAAGGCACCTCTGGGTGGGTTTAAACTGCCAATCTTTTGGTTAGCAGTTGAGCATTTAACTGTATGTGCCACACTCAGGCTCCTACAGACCAGTTAGTGACTACTTCGTTCCCCCATAAGAGCCCCCAGCATAATGCAACCCCTTCCTCAACCCCATCAAAGTGAACTGGAGCTCACAACTCAAGAGCCCAGAACAAAAAATAAAAAAAGTTGAGGGTAAATATGTATAGTATGATTCCATTTATGTAAAAAAAAAAAAAATCCTCAGAACAAAACACAAACTGGCCATATTCTAAAACTCAAACATGGTTTGTGTAGATTTAATCTTCTTAATGAAACTTTTGAAGAGAAATGACAAAATTCAGAGAAATCCCACGATTTGAATGTTAAAATCCTATGACCCAGGCAAAGGGAGAGGGCATTTGAGATAGCAGCTAGAAAACCCAAGTTTTAGTCCCATATTCTTACTCAACTCACACCTTCAAGGGAAGATTAGAGCAAATTGAAAATCCAAACCAAACCCGTTGCAGACGAGTGGATTCCAACTCAGCGACCCTAGAGGACAGAGCAGAACTGCCTAATAGGGTTTCCAAGGAACGGCTGGTGGATTCGAACCACCAAACTGATCACCATTTAGTTAGCAGCTCAGCTCTTAATCACTGCGCCACCAGGACTCCAAGGTTAAAACCCAAAACACCAAACCCGTTGCCGTCAAGTTGATTCGGACTCATAGCGACCCTATGGGGCAAAGTAGAACTGCCCCATAAAGTTCCTAAAGAGCACCTGGTGGATTCAAACTACCCACCTTTTGGCTAGCAGCCATACCACATAACCACTATACCACCAGGGTTCCCAAGTTGAAAACAGGTCTATGTAAATAAATAAAAGGCAAAACCACTACATGTATTTTTCATTGTCTTGATGCAAAGAAAGCTATAGATCAAATTCAGGATTTGGAAAAAGATAATCAAAAGCCAAGGGTAAAAATGATGTGAAAAAAATGGAAATAACCAAAGAAATGCCACTTTGATCAATATTTTACTGCCAGTTGTTCATGAAATGGCATCTACACATTGCTTATATAGAATCAATAAAAGGGATCCTATTCAGTATCTAATCTGACCTCGTTAATACTGGTGGCGTAGTGGTTAAGACTTAAGGCTGCTAACCAAAAAGTTAGCAGGTCAAATCCACCAGGTAGGTGCTCCTTGTAAACCTTATGGGAGCAGTTTTTTTCAGTATCTAATCTGACCTCGTTAATACTGGTGGCGTAGTGGTTAAGACTTAAGGCTGCTAACCAAAAAGTTAGCAGGTCAAATCCACCAGGTAGGTGCTCCTTGTAAACCTTATGGGAGCAGTTCCACTCTATGCTGTTTGAATTGACTCCATGGCAAGGGGGTTGTTTTTTTGTTTGTTTGCTTTAGTCTGACCTTGCCCCTGCAGTTCTGCTCTCTAGTATCCTTGCCAGATACTCATCAGGATTCTGGTGGTGAGGAGTTCAACTCGGCACTAGCTTGAGGCCAGCCAGTTCCAGAGGAGTCAATGTCGCTGAGCTCTCTACTACCCAAAGTACCGCATACAGTCCGCCAACACTGCACTGTATGGCCTCAACGTGCAATAAAAACACCTGCTATCAACTTCAAGATCGCTGAGTCGGAGTCGACTCGAGGGCAACGGGTTTGATTTTTTTGGTTTTTAACGTTCAGAAGCTCCTTTGAAAGAGCAAATATGGCACGTAGGATCTGGCTAACTACCTCTCTAGGCTCATCTTAAGCAATATTCGCCAAATCAACCATACTCATTTAATCAGTCAAGCTCTTTCACACCCTTCAGACTCTACTTAAGCCCCTTTCCCTTGACATCTGTTCACAAGTCCCACTGCGTTGACGCCTTCTCCATTTCCCCTCCGTCCGTGCTCCTTAAATATGCACTTTCACGTCCACAGCTCTTCTTAAACACCTGCGTTTTAGCTAGCACTTACGGCTCACATTCGGATCCCACAGTCTGGGAGAGTCTACCTAACGAATGAGAGGCCAACCTAGTGCAGAATGGCTATTTTTCATGTGAAGGCGGTCGCAACCGGAGTTAGCCCCTGCCCTTCTCTCCCCCGGCTCGTCCGGACATTCGGCACCAACAGGACGTGCTGAGCCCGCGGCGACCCTCGGGCCCCCCGCCCTCAGGCCGGCGTCCAGGTTTCCCGGCAAGCTCCAGGGCAGAAGAGGTGGGGCAAGGAGGTCATCGCGCCTGCGTGCTAGGAGGCGTGACCCGGGTGGGAAAGCCCTCTGCGTCCGCCATTTTGGCTGCCTCTGTCGGTCTGTTCAGTTACCACGTGAACCGCCGACAGAGACCCGTGGGGCGGGGGGAGGCGGCAGCAGCGTTAAGTGAGAAAAGGAAAAAGACAGCGACGGGAAAGGGGTGTCCGGTTAGGGCGACGTGGCGATACCCAAGGCTTAGGGGCGGCGGCGGATCGTGGTATTCTAGGCTGAAGCAACCAAGGAACGGCGGCGGCGGCGGCGGTCGGACAAACAGCCTGACCGAGCCGGGTGGTGGCGGGAGCAGCGGGAGGAGCCGGAACGATGCCGGCCGTGAGCCTCCCGCCCAAGGAGAACGCGCTCTTCAAGCGGATCTTGGTAAGTGCGAGGCTCCGGACAAGCAGTGGGTAGGGTTTAGCTCGAACCCGGCCCTGTCACTCCTAACATCGGCCCGGCGGGCACCGAGCCACCCCGTCGGGACTCCGCCTTCGGACTCCTAGTCCGACCGAAGGCACTCCCTCGTTGCCTCCCTCTGGATCCCACTTGGGCCCCCGCGCTGGCACCACAGGCTACCCTGTCGTCCCTTCGCTTCGGGGGCCCTGGTTCTAGACTAGGCCCGACCTACCGGCTTCTAGAGTGCCGGCTTTCCTCGGCTGCGGGCGCAGATCGGCGCCGCCCGGCCTGGAGCTGGGCAGCGGGCGGCACGGACAGGAGCCGCGGCCCGGGTGGTGCGGGAGCCCTGCCACCAGGCCGGGGCATCCGTGGAAGGAACAGGTGGCGCCGACGCAGCGCGGCTCATTCATTGCCTAAGCGCGGCGCTCCCTGGGTCGTCCCTCCCTCCCTCTTCCCTTCTCTTGGGATTCACCTGTCCCCGCCCGGCCGGGTCACTGAACGAGGTGTGAGGGGAGGAAGGAGTCCAGCGGAGGAGGGGAAGACTCGCGAATGACTGCCTCCAGCAGTTGGTTGCACACTTCAGACTGCTGCTCCTTGGCCTGTCTTGTTCCCTCCTTTCTGGAGTAAGGGAAGAGCATTTATTTCTTAGTTTCCGAGCGGGAAACAGCCGCACCCCATCACCCCTCGGGAGGTGGGGCCCATCGCGAGGGGGCGGTCCGGTAGGAAGTAAAAAGTTATCAGTCTTTAGTACTAGACACAGACTTTTCAAGTGTGTAACGCTGGGGAGAAAACTTAGCATCAGAGAAAAGAGAATGTGAGAACTTTTGCGATGGAGCTTGTTTAGTTAGGCTAGCTCAAACATATTTCCTACCTTTCTAACATGTTCAGTTTGCCTTTTTAAAAAAACCTTTAACGCAATGATGTTTGGAGGACTGTTAACATTGTCGTGTGGCCTGTAGCCTTGGCGCTATAATTAATACATTGTAGCATGTTTTTTGGCATTTTAGCGTGTGGGTTGCCCTTTTCATGCAAACATTTTTTTAATGAAAGAATTAACTGTATTTGCGCAGCTTAAGACTTAAAATTTGGGGCGTGTGTTATAGAAGTGTTAGTTTTCTCTCCTATAATTAGAATTTATTTTATTTGTTTGAAAAAAATGGAAGTACTTTGGGGATTCAGTTTTCCTACAAATAAAAAAGTGATCTATGTCGAACTTTGTTATTACAAAAATATCCATGTGCCCAATATATCTAGTTAATTCATGTTGAAAAACATGAGCAAGTCATGTCTAAAACTGTGTAACTCTTGATTAACTTGAAATCCTTATTTTTTCTTTTAGGACTAAGTGGAGTGTAGGTGGAACTGTTGCATAGTTTTACAACATCAGTTTATTTACTTTTAAACATTTTAAAAGACTAATTGACTAATTGGTGTGTAGGACTATTTAGGATAGCTTTAGGAATTTTTAGGATAGCAATTTATCTTTAATCTCCTCCAACTCTTTATATTGAAAAAATTCAAACTGAAAAAGGAAGAGTGCAAGGAACACTCATAAGTCTTTTACCTAAGTTTAATAAACATTTTGCCATATATGCTTTCTTTCCTTATATATGTAAAACATATAAGGTGCAGACATAATACTTCATCCCATAATATTTTAGCAAACTTCTCCTAAGAAGGACATTTTCCTGTTTAACTGTAGTACCATTAACAATTATTCCCTGTATTGCCTAATATCCAGTTGGTATTCAGATTTTCACATTTGTTTGGGTAGCACTTTTTTAAAATAAAACTATTGCAATAGTTGTACATTCATACATAGTCATAAGAAATAATATCTTTTAATCTTTACCCAATTCCCCCCAATACTGATGCCTTCCAAAACCGTAGTTCAATGTCACAACATTGATACAATCTACCAAATCTTATTCAGATTTCCCCAATTTTACTTGTGCTCATTTGTGTGTATTTAGTTTTGTGCAGTGTTATCACATGTAGATTCTATACCCACCACTGCCACAATCAAGATACATATAACAGTTCATTCGGCTCAAGAATCCCTGTGTTGCCTTTTTAGAACCACAACCACCTCCCTCCCACTCCCTTTGCCCCTCAACCTCTGGCATCCACTAATCTGTTCTCTATTTCTATAATTTTGTCATTTTAAGAATGTTTAATAAAAGGAATCATACAGTATATAACTTTTTGGAATTAGCCTTTTTTTATTCAACACAATTGCCTTGCACTTCACCCAGGTCGTTGTCAGTATTGATAGTTTATTCCTTTTTATTGCTGATTAGTAGTCTCTGATATGGATGTACCACAGTTTGTTTAACCAGTCATAGGGTAGCAAGTTTTGATTAAGCATCTAAAGCAATAATTTTAGTTGTGAAGGAGGGTAAAAGCTTTAAATTCCTTGCTAAAATCAAAGTGCTAAAAAATTTATTGTGATAAAAAAAATTTATTGTGATAAGGCATATGCAAAAGATAAAGAAGTTCTGAGAAATTTGAAAATCAGTAAATGAAGAAAGGGGAATATAATGTCCTTATTGATCTCTTACATTAGAAATGAAGAAAATGTTACTAACCGAAAGGATAGTTAGCATTTGCTTTTCTGAAAGCTTCTGCTTCGTCAGCTTTTATAGTAATTTGTTATGTTTTTAAGCTCCCCCCCGCCCAATAATCAGAAAAACTGGACATACCCTGTTGTTTGTTGTTGTTAGGTGCCATCAAGTCGGTTCCGACTCATAGCGACCAGAGCTCTGTACGACAGAACAAAACACTGCCCGGTCCTGTGCCATCTTCTCAATCGTTCCTGTGTTTGAGCCCATTGTTGCAGCCACTGTGTCAATCCATCTCATTGAGGGTCTTCCTCTTTTTTGCTGACCCTGTATTTACCTAGCATGATGTCCTCTATGGACTGATCCCGCCTGATAACATGTCAAAAGTACATAAAACACTAAGTCCTGCCGTCCTCTCTTCCAAGTAGCACTCTGGCTGTACTTCTACCAAGACAGACTTGTTTGTTCTTCTGACCATTAAAAACCAAACCCGTTGCTGTTGAGTAGATTCTGACTCGTAGTGACCCTATAGGACAGAGTAGAGTACCCCTTAGGGCTTCCAAGGAGTGGCTGGTGGAGTCCAACTGCTGATCTTTTGCTTTGCAGCTGAGCTTTTAATCACTGGGCCACCAGGGCTCTGTTCTGTCAGTCCATGGTATATTCAGTAGTCTCCGACACAATATTCTCTGAGACACAATATTCTCTGTCGATACTGTAATTCAAAGACATCAGTTCTTCCGTTTTCCTTATTCATTGCCCAGCTTTCACATGCATATGAGGCGGTTAAAAATACCATGGCTTGGGTCAGGGGCACCTTAGTGCTCAAAGTGACATCTTTGCTTTTTAACACTTGAAAAGAGGTCTTTTGTAGCACATTAATCCTAATACCTTTAATCAAGTGTTGCTTGGTCAGTGTTTTGAAATCATTACAGCGGCATTCAAGTTTTAAGCTGTTTATTTCTTAGTGGTACCATACTTGTTTTTAGTAAACTTAAGTAGGAGATGAAATTATTTGTAATTTTTTTTTTAATTGAGACCTCAGTTTCAAATTAATGAAGAATGTTTTTACCTTAATTTTTCGATAGCAATTAGGGTTAGACATTAGCTTGCAAAAAATTCATAGTTATTACAGTGAATTTATCTGACTTGATGTAGTCTAATATCTGAAATTCAATTTTGTTACATATTTGTCTCATCTTTTTTTTCCAAATTACTCTAAGTGCACTTTTTAGAGTCCTTAATTCTCACTCTTTTCAAGGTAGGGGATATTTTTATTAAGGAGACAGACTAAGATTAAGGTTAAGCAACTTGCTCAAGCTAAGCAGCTAGTGTTAGAGTCAGGAAACAAACTTTGTTTTTCCAGTGACGGTTACACCATAGCTGTCTAGTGCTAACCTGCTTTTGAGGTGGCGGGGTTGCCGGGGGGAGATGTGAAGGGAAGAGAGTTCTTTGTTAGGTAGAAGAGTTGTAATAATTATTAGGTTGAACGTATTATAGGTAAAGAACTTCATTAGATTTATTGCCTTGGAGAAAGTGGTGTTTACAGTAAAGGATAGGTTAGATTTAGTTGCAAATGAAAGTAAAATTGAGAATTTTTAACAGGTAGGTTTCCTTATGCACATGGAAGGTCAGTTGATTTAAACTAAATTTCTTTGTGACACAATTCTAGTTTTGCAACTAAACGTGCACAGTAGCTTGAAATTAGTTTTAATAGACTTTGCCTGTACTGCATGTGTTTAAAATATGACAAAGAACAAAAAATGGAAATACGGCATTAGTTTGTGAAATCACTTCTTTTGTACATAGTAGGTAAGCATATATTTCACCTAGAATACATTTCTGTTTTAAGGTATACTAGAAAATGAAATGCAGTTTTGCTGTAATGCAAATATAAAAACCACAATGCATTTTTCAAAAGGCCTGTAAAATTCTAGTAAGTAAAAAGCCATTTGATCAAAGTGTGTGTGTGTTTGTTTACTTTTTAATTTCTGCCCTAAATTCTTTCTGGCTTGAGGTGTAGTATGAATGAGCAAATTATATTTTTGTTTTGAATTGACAAAGCATATTTTTAAATATTGTGTCAGAGACCTGAAATGTTTTCAAAAAAGGATTCTTATGGGTCAGGTGAGTAGGTTAAAAATACTTGCTTGAGCAGATTATTTGGGGGAATAACATATTCTGGTTAAAAAAAAAAGAATACAGTTGTAGTTTTCAATCGCAAACCAGAGCTGTTGCGTTTGAATTGATTCCAACTCATAGCGACCCTGTGGGACAGAGTAGAACTGCCCCATAAGGTTTCCAGGGAGCAACTGGTGGATTTGAACTGTCAGCCTTTTAGTTGGCACCCAAGTTGCTAACCACTGCACCACCAGGACTATAGAAGTAGACAAAACTACATTTTTAGAAAAGTAGACAAAAGCTTAAAGCTCTGAATTTAATGTTTGATTCTGTAGGTATTTCAAAGTCTTGCATCCTCCAGGGTCATTATTGGTACTCACACGAATTATTTGATGATAATAGACTTGCCATCCCAACTATGGCTTTGAGCCACAGGTTAAAGGACAGTCCCCAGACATGATGCACTGCGTGTCTGGAGCACTGGAGAGCTACTGGGTGACCTGTCTCAAATGAAGTGTATCTTTTTCCTTAGTGTGCATTCTTATTTCCTGTAGTATTTCTGTTCCTGATGGCATTGATTCAAATATATCATTCTTGTTCATAAAAGCATTTTTGGACATAGAAATTTAGGTTATATAAAAGATCATATACAAAAAAAGATCATATACAAAGGGCCCCCACGTGTCTGTCACTTTGTTGTACTCTGGGGGCTTGTGTGTTGCTGTGATGCTGGAAGCTATGCCACTGGTATTCAGATACCAGCAGGGTCACCCATGAAGGACAGGTTTCAGCTGAGCTTCCAGACTAAGACAGACTAGGAAGAAGGACCCGGCAGTCTACTTCTGAAAAGCATTAGCCAGTGAAAACCTTATGAATAGCAGCGGAACATTGTCTGATATAGTGCCGGAAGATGGGCCCCCCAGGTTGGAAGGCACTCAAAAGATGACTGGGGAAGAGCTGCCTCCTCAAAGTAGAGTCGACCTTAGTGACGTGGATGGAGTCAAGCTTTCAGGACCTTCATTTGCTGATGTGGCACGACTCAGAATAAGAAGAAACAGCTGCAAACATCCATTAATAATCAGAACCTGGAATGTACGAAGTATGACTCTAGGAAAATTGGAAACGGTCAAAAATGAAATGGAATGCATAAACATCGATATCCTAGGCATTAGTGAGCTGAAATGGACTGGTACTGGCCCTTTTGAATTGGACAATCATAAAGTCTGCTGTGCTGGGAATGGCAACTCAAAGAGGAATGGTGTTGCATTCATCGTCAAAAGAACGTTTCAAGATCTATTCTGAAGTACAATGCTGTCAGTGATAGGATAATATCCGTACGCCTACAAGGAAGACCAGTTAATACGACTATTATTCAAATTTACGCACCAACCACTAGGGCCAAAGATAAGAAATAGAAGATTTTTATCAGCTGCTGCAGTCTGAAATTGATCGAACATGCAATCAAGACGCATTGATAATTACTGGTGATTTTAATTCGAAAGTTGGAAACAAAGAAGAAGGATCAGAGGTTGGAAAATATCGCCTTGGTGATAGAAACAATGCCGGAGACCGAATGATAGAATGAATGAATTTTCTTCATTGCAGATACCTTCTTTCACCAACATAAAGAGCGACTATACACATGGACCTCGCCAGATGGAGCACACAAATCAAACTGACTACATCTGTGGAAAGAGACGATGGAAAAGCTCAATATCATCAGTCAGAACAAGGCCAGGGGCCGACTGTGGAACAGACCATCAGTTGCTCCTATGCAAGTTCAAGCTGAAACTGAAGAAAACCAGAGCAAGTCCAGGAGAGCCGAAATATGACCTTGAGTATATCGCACCTGAATTTAGAGACCATCTGAAGAATAGATTTGATGCATTGAACAGTGGTGACCGCAGACCAGACGAGTTGTGGAATGCCATCAAGGACATCATCCATAAAGAAAGCAAGAGGTCACTGAAAAGACAGGAAAGAAAGAAAAGACCAAGATGGATGTCAGAGGAGACTCTGAAACTTGCTCTTGAGTGCCGAGCAGCTAAAGCAAAAGGAAGAATTGATGAAATAAAAGAACTGAAAAGAATATTTCAAAGGGCCTCTCCAGAAGACAAAGTAAAGTATTGTAACGACATGTGCAGAGAGCTGGAGATGGAAAACCAAAAGGGAAGAACGCGCTCGGCGTTTCTCAAGCTGAAAGAACTGAAGAAAAGATTCAAGCCTCGAGTTGCAATAGTGAAGAATTCCATGGGGAAAATATTAAACGACGCAGGAAGCATCAAAAGACGATGGGAGGAATACACAGAGTCATTATACCAAGAGGAATTAGTCGATATTCAACCATTTCAAGAGGTGGCATATGATCAGGAACCGATGGTACTGAAGGAAGAAGTCCAAGCTGCTCTGAAGGCATTGGCGAAAAACAAGGCTCCAGGAATTGATGGAATATCAATTGAGATGTTTCAACAAACAGATGCAGCGCTGGAGGTGCTCAGTCTTCTATGGCAAGAAATATGGAAGACAGCTTCCTGGCCAACTGACTGGAAAAGATCTGTATTTATGCCTATTCCCAAGAAAGGTGATCCAACTGAATGTGGAAATTATAGAACAATATCGTTAATATCACACAGAAGCAAAATTTTGCTGAAGATCATTCAAAAATGGCTGCAGCAGTATATCAACAGGGAACTTGCAGAAATTCAGGCCAGTTTCAGAAGAGGCCGTGGAACCAGGGATATCATTGCTGATGTCAGATGGATCCTGGATGAAAGCAGAGAATACCAGAAAGATGTTTACCTGTGTTTTATTGACTATGCAAAGGCATTTGACTCTGTGGATCATAACAAACTATGGATAACGTTGTGAAGAATGGGAATTCCAGAACACTTAATTGTGCTCATGAGGAACCTTTACATAGATCAAGAGGCAGTTGTTTGGACAGAACAAGGGAATACTGATTGGTTTGAAGTCAGGAAAGGTGTGCTTCAGGGTTGTATTCTTTCACCATACCTATTTAATCTGTATGCTGAACAAATAATCCGAGAAGCTGGACTATATGAAGAAGTACCGGGCGTTAGGATTGGAGGAAGACTCATTAACAACCTGCGTCATGCAGATGACACAGCCTTGCTTGCTGAAAGTGAAGAGGGCTTGAAACACTTACTAATGAAGATCAAAGACGACAGCCTTCAGTATGGACTGCACCTCAACATAAAACAAAAATCCTCACAACTGGACCAATGAGTAACATAATGATAAACGGAGAAAAGATTGAAGTTGTTCAGGATTTCATTTTACTTGGATCCACAATCAACAGCCACAGAAGCAGCAGTCAAGAAATCAAAAGACGCATTGCATTGGGTAAATCTGCTGCAAAGGACCTCTTGAAAGTGTTGAAGAGCAAAGATGTCACCCTGAAGACTAAGGTGTACCTGACCCACGCCGTGGTATTGTCAATCACATCATATGCATGTGAAAGCTGGACAATGAATAAGGAAGACTGAAGAAGAATTGACGCCTTTGAATTGTGGTGTTGGCGAAGAATATTGAATATACCATGGACTGCCAAAAGAACAAACAGATCTGTCTTGGAAGAAGTGCGGCCAGAATGCTCCTTAGAGGCAAGGATGGCAAGACTGTGTCTTACATACTTTGGACGTGTTGTCAGGAGGGATCAGTCCCTGGAGAAGGACATCATGCTTGGCAGAGTACAGGGTCAGCAGAAAGAGAAAGACTTTCAATGAGGTGGATTGACACAGTGGCTGCAACAGTGAGCTCAAGCATAACAAGGGTTGTAAGGATGGTGCAGGAGAGGGAAATGTTTTGTTCTGTTGTGCATAGGGTCACTATGAGTTGGAACTGACTCGACGGCACCTAACAACAACAGCATACAAAGGGTTATATACTGAAAAATTTCTTCCCCAAATACGTGCGTGGCTCACTTCCTCTCATTTCTTTTAGGACTCTGTTCAAATGTCCTGTAAATATTGTAGAGACTTTAATTGACCATATGCTCCCCAGTCTTATTTTTCTCCCCTGCTTTATTTTTCTTTGTATTACTTATCGCCATCTGAGATTTATTTGTATGTTTATATGTCTTATGCAATTAAAGTGTAATTTTCATGAAGATAGGAGCTTTTTGAACTGTGAACTACTTGTGTCTGCATGTTAGAATGATGTACATATAGATGTTTTATAAATATTTGTTGTATGAAATGACCATTAAAACAGTGATTACAGGGCAGGAGAAGAAAATCTTTGGATTATGTGCTAGCATAAAGATATTTGAGAAGAGAGGTAAACTGGGCTGTGGCGTTGTAGAGCACATTATTACGAAAGGTAATTGTAGGATATTGGGCAGAACCTGTATTATCAGGTAAGACCTTGGAAGTTTCATTTGTGAATGAATCATAATATTTCTTTACATGGCTTTCTTCTCGTCACAAAAGCCTAGTAAGAGGGAGGTCTTATTTTTGGACTCGACGGCACTGGGTTGCTGGGTGTTTGCTTGTTTTAGCATTGGAGGAAAACGGCACCCAAAGGAAATGAGTTTGTTGCGAGGCCCCTGCTGAATCACAGTCTCAGTAGGGCTTCGTCGTCTGTAGTTTTATAAAGCCGTACAACTGATTTGACACAGTCAAGGTTGAGGACCACTGTATATGACCACGTGAAACAGGAATATAAAATGGAAAAAAAAATCATAGTTTCAAGTTGTTTTATGAGTGTAGTTTCTGGGAAAAAAAATTTTAATCAAGTTGAGTTCGTGGAGTTTGGAAAGGTATGCTGGGATGTTGGTGTGGGAGTGCAAGCCACTTAGCTAATCAGTAAGCTTAATCAGCCATTAGCATTCACATCTAAAAACAGCTTTACTCTCTATAGGCAATAACTCTATCGAAGCGAGAAAAACTTAGTTTCTTAGTATAAAATGGTTCTGAAAGAATGTCGGTTGCCAGTGCTGATGGTGAGACAAGAAAGTGAAGAGCTTTACGAGAGTGGTGATTCTTAGTATAAATATTGTGTATTGTGGTGTTGGAGGGATTTTATGCTGTGTTTGTAGTCTTAATTCAGGGGGATTTCCCTGCAATGTTAGCTGTACGCTTATATCTAAGTCATTTTGTGCTGCGTGTTGTGCAAAATTACATTGTATTGAAGTTGTAACTTAAAAAAATGAGCTTAACTTGTTGTATTTAGTCCCCCCTCCATAAGCTATGAATTATAATACTACTTAATGTGGAATTAAAATAATTTCTTAAATTTTTCATTTAATAAAAATGATCTTTGTTTTTTGCCATTTGAAAGTAAAATAAAAATTACAGTGTAGAAATAAATGATATGGACGTTAATAGTTTTCTTACCTGGTATATGTTACTCAACTGAGATTTTTTTATTTGTATAATGTGAACAAATCTTCAGTTGCAGTAATTTGAAATTTCTATTAAGGCCTACTGGGAAACCTATAATCTTGTTTGAAGTCAGTAATATTTGTAACCTTGTAGATTCCATTTGATTTTGTTACAGAGGAGATTATTTAACTTTCCTCTATAGCATCTGTGAAGAGTTGTTTTATCTGAGTGTATGTAAAAGGAGAAATGAAAGTTTGCTTTAAAAAATGCAGACCTAAAAAAGCCTTAGAGTTGGCCATCTACTTGCACACGTGGCTGGCGTTCCAATATAACAAAATATTATTTTTTTTACATGATAACGTCTTACAGTTTATATGCTACTCTTTGTTTTTCAGGGAGAGCTCACTAAAGATTGCAAGATCTCCTTTGGTTATCAGTACTTGAGGCTGAGTCAGAGTCTTTAAGAAGGGAGAAATGAAGTAAACTGACATATATTGAACGTCTGTTTTGAGCCAGATTTTATGCCAGGCTTTTTACATGTTAACTGATAGAATCCTTGCAACACTCTTTTGAGGGAATTATAAGTGCAGCTAGTATTCGTGATTACATTGTTCAAAATTTACTTCTGTTTGCTTTTTATACAGTCAGTCCTGATATATCAGGACATGTGGGTTCCTGAAAGCTACTGTGCTAGGCAGAATTACTCATTAAAAACCATAGGATTTATGGGGAAAATGGGTTCGGACACAGCACTCAAAACCTTCATTAGTGACAGATTAAGAACAAAGATAGAATCTAATAAAAATGGCAGCACAGTTTTGTATATGTCAGATGGTTAACAAATACATAAATACTACAATAAATACAGCATTTGTACCTTGAAAAAGACCTGCAGTTTGCTTGTGAAAGTGGGCATTGAAAGAATTGCAGCTTGTGAGTTATTGTGAAGTGGTTGAAGGAGGTTATCTGACACCTGACAGAAAGTTAAAACACCAGATGTAGATGGGTGTGGCTCATAACACAAGGTGAACTGAAGTGGTAGATGTTTGAGGTGTGTGCATATGTGCTATGTTTTCCTCTTTGGCTGGTTTCAGCTCAGTGCAGTTTTCTACGTTCACCTAGTTTCTGAAGCAAACATGAAATTTGACATACATTGTGCTCAGACTGTTTGGTAATATCTCAATCGTGTTGTAGCAAATGGGTGTTTTCAAAACAAGTGTTATAGTAAGAACTAACTACATTATCTTACATAGTGATGTAGAGATCACATAATCAGTGTTTGGTTAGCTCTTACTTTACTCTGGAGCCCTGGTGGCGGCGTGGCTAAGAGCTCGGTTGCTAACCAAAACACCGGCGGCTTGAATCCACCAGCTGCCCTTTAGAAACTGTATGGGGTACCTCTACTGTGTCCTGTAGGGTCGCTCTGAGTCGGAATTGACTCGATGGCAGTGGGTTTGGTTTGAGTTTTCCTTTACTCTGGACTCCCTGGATAGTTCATTCATTTTACATGCTCGGCTGCAAACTGAAAGGTTGGTGGCTCGAGTTTACCCATAGGTGCCTCAGAAGAAAAGTGTAGCGATCTTTTTCTGAAAATTAGCCATTGAAAACTCTATGGGGCACAGTTCTACTTTGACACACAGGGTCCCTTGAGTCGGAGCGGACTCGATGGCAACTGATTTTCTTTTTCCTTACTCTGAAGTATGGCCTTTTACTAAGCCAGGGCCCTATTCTTGTATCTAGTACCTGAGACCGTGTCACATTTTTTGCCATCCTCATTGCTGCTACCACTGAATGATAATGAAGGAGACTTAAGCCTCTTCCAACTATTTTTTCTTTGTTAGAAACTTTATACCTAGAGTATCAAAAGTTTCACTCTAATTCATTCTAAAGATTTTTGTGGAGAGGCTAAGAAATGTTTTAAAACCAAAGAAATAAAATATTATGCATTTGCTCAATTTGTGTTTTTTTTCCTAATTATTGTACTTTAGATGAAGGTTTACAGAACAAACTAGCTTCTCATTAAACAATTAGTATACATATTGTTTTGTGACTTTGGTTACGAGCCCCATGACACGTCAACACCTTCTCAACCTTGAGTTCCCTATTACCAGCTTTCCTGTCCCCTCCTGCCTTCTCGAACTTGCCCATGGTCTGGTGTGCCCCTTAAGTCTTCTCCTGTTTTATGGGCCTGTCTAATCTTTGGCTGAAAGGTGAACCTCAGAAGTGACTTCATTACTGAGCTAAAATGGTGTCCAGAGGCCATACTCTCGGATTTCTCCAATCTCTGTCAGGGCAGTAAGCCTGGTCTTTTTTTGTGAGTTAGAATTTTGTTCTACATTTTTCTCCAGCTCTGTCCAGGACCCTCTTTTAATGATCCCTGTCAGGGCAGTTGGTCGTGGTAGCTGGGCACCATCTAGTCGTGCTGGACTTGCTCTGGTGGAGGCTGTGGTAGTGGTGGTCCATTAGTCCTTTGGACTAGCCTTTCCCTTGTGTCTTTGGTTTTCTTCATTCTCCCTCGTTCCACATGGGGTGAGACCAGTGGAATAGCTTAGACGGCCACTCACAGGCTTTTAAGGCTAAAGTAGAATGTAGAAAATCAGTTTGTGTTTTGAAACAATTTTGATGCTAAAAGGAAGAGAAGCCAGGTGTGAAAAGAACTATAGATTCAGAGCTGGAAAGTCTGGGTTTGAATCCTTGCTCTCTGTTTGTTTGTTTTGATTTTTTGGGATCACTTAGCTTCTTTAGGAACTCTGGTGGCACGGTGGTTAAGAGCTTGGCTGCTAACCAAAAGGTCGGCAGTTCAGATCCACCAGCCGCTCCTTGGAAACCCTATGGGGGCAGTTCTACTCTGTCCTCTAGAGTTGCTATGAGTCAGAATCAACTTGATGGTAACAGGTTTGGTTTTTGGTTTTTAGCCTCTCTAAGAGTCAGTTTACAAATCTGAGTACAAAGAAAAATATAATACTTCTTTGACTTAGCTCACAGGGCATGTAATGAGATACGTGTGAAAGTGCCTGGCAAATGGTAAAGCGCATGAATTAGTACGTGCTGTGTTGTAGGTATAGTCTATTATGAACTTCGGCTTTTTTTTTTAATAACTTGACCTCATCTTTGTTTTATGTTATCCTTACTGTGTATTTTGTTTGATGGTGTTTTGCTTTATTTTTTGTATGTTTTTCTCTTTTTAGGAAGGTTTGTGTTTTTTCCTAGCCTGTTACTTTTATATTAATACTGTTTCAAAATTCCCTTAGACATCTTTTTTTCTTATTTAGGTGTCTACTATTTGGGTTGTCGTCTTTATTTTTTCTTATTTAGGTACCTACTATTTGGATTGTTGTCTTTAAATTAAATCCACTTAATCTTACCTCTTCTGTGTGACACAGTGAATGAGCTTAATCTACTTTCTTCTTTCCTGTTTTTTTTTTTAAGTTATTTTTAATTTGTAGGAGCATATTATTTTACAGATGATTCTTGCGCAGCCATCAACACCTTTTTTTAGATTTACTTCTGTAATTAAATATAGTTAATACTCACTGGCTGACCTTTTGCTGATTTTTTTTCCTCCAATCATCTCTAATTTGGATGAAGCGCATCATCCCGTAGATTCTTCAGGAATGCTTGTGGAAGTAATTCTTGAGTTCTTACAAATTTGAACTGTTTCCCTATACCCTTGATATTCGAAGAAAAGTTTGGCTGGACATAAAATCTTTGGCTCACACCTTAAGTTTCTTGACAATATTGCCTTGCTGTTGTCTTGCTTGTATGTTGCCAATATCAACCTGATTTTCTTTTCTTTGTAGATGACTTGGTTTTTCTGCTTGGACATTGGAGGGTTTTTTCTTTATTTTTAAAATTAAATTGTTTTATAGGTTTATAGGTATGTTTCTCTGTGTTGACTATTTTGAGTAAATTTTCCACAGGTATGTGGTTTCAGCATGTAGACTGATGTTTTCTTTTAATTCAAGAAATTTTCCTGAATTACGGTTTGACTAATAGCTTTGTTCTATTTTAACATTCCCTATTGTATTTTCTCTGCCTTTTTTTCTATATCACTTTTTCTTAGATTCTTTTCACTTCTGTTTCATTTGTTTGAGAACCATTCCTATTTTTATGTCTCTTCACAGCATATCTATTCTTTCTAGGGCATCTTCTAATTTAGTCTTCATTTTTGAGATGATTTTCTAGTATTTTTTTGTTTCTTTTCTGAGTCCAGTCTGTTCCCATTTTATATCTTCCTGTATTGTCCAATCTATTCTAAATTTTTGTATTTCTGATTTGGTGTGTTCTTTCATGTCTGCACAGTGATAAAGAGCTTTGGCAAGGTACAGCTGGTTGGCAGTCCGAATAATCTACCAGCTTCTCCTTAGAAACCCTATGGGGGCAGTTCTCTATCCTGGGGTCACTGAGTCGAAATCGATTCTATGATAAATTTTTTTTTTTAATGTCTGCATTCGTTACTTAATTATTTTTAATTTGCACAGTGTTGTATTGCATCTGTACTGTTTAGATAGCGTAGTTTTTGCTATGTTCTTTATCTACCAAAAAGTTTTTTTTACTTCTTGTAAGTAACTTGGTACGGATGCTAGTTTGTGCTAGATTTTATTTGTGCTAGATTTTCCTGGACTAGCAATATAGGCAATTTTATTTTTGGAACAGAGTTTGGATGGTTTACGCAGTGTCTTAGTTCAAGACTACTGTCTTTTGTTGCCACAGTGAAATACTGTTTTTTAAATAAATGGCCTTCCCCACTTATAGTTCTGTCTTGTTTTAGTACGGTCCTTATATTCATTTGTTTTCTTCTTTCCCTTCACCTTCTTTAAGTGACACCTTCTCCTAAAATGCCACCCTCTCTCCCAAAAGTCTCTGCTAGGACTGACACCTTTAGTCCTCACTTTCTAAACCTTTTTTTTTTTTTTTGATTCCTCAGTGGCCATTGGCTCTCATCATTTATATTTCAGATCTGCTGTCAGTACTTGCTCTCAGTATGGGACCCTCTCCTGAGGGAGAATCCTAGTTAATATTACATGTATTCACCCACCAGTAGGACCTTGATACATTCTTTTCTCTTTTGGACAGTTCCCATTGGAGCTTCGGTTTTGGATGTTTATACACTTACACGTAAGTTGGAGTTTGTAGTTGCTTCGTCTCTTCATAATACTGTGGGGGTGGCCTATGAGCGTTTTATATGCTCTTTTTCTTGGCCTGTATGGTTTTATGGGGATTCATGGAGTTTTTAGAAATTAAGAGGTAACCATTATCCTATAAGATTTCATGTTTATTTTTATGTGCTATGCTTGAAAATAATAGTGGTTGCTTTAAAATCATCTATACTTTAGTTTTTGTGTAATTAAATAATTGATTATACTTGTTTCTCTGCCCTCATAGCTCCTTTGTTGCCTGCGAACTTGAGTGTTTCTCATTAAAATTGTCAGATTCTATTATATACCTGGCTCTCAATCATAGGTACATATCTTGAGTTTTGTTTAGTTTTTATTCTGTCCCTAGCATCAGGGTTCATAGTTTTTAGCATTCGTTTAGCAGAATTCTACTCATGGTAGTTAGTCGTCCTCCTTCGATTTTCTCTTCTCAAGTGACATAATTTAATGCTGAAAAAGAAAGGAAGAAAGATAAGATAAAATTAATCTGGCAGATTTCACACTTTATTAACAGGGATATGGCAGTATCCAGAAAGCAGGTAGTGATTATCACACTCAGTTTTGCTGATAGTAAGACCATACTTATAATTTTAACTTCTAGGCCCAAAACCTCCAGAGACTCCCTAATACTGATACACCACAAAAATATAGTATAAAATTCTCACAGACCTTTCTTATCTGTTTTGAAATTCATTCCTTGTTACTTTAAAAATATTACGATACATTTTGTTTTGTGAAATACTGATAGATTTTTTTTAAATATCTTATTATTTGGAAAAATTAAAACTTAGCAACCCTGCTTCAATTCTCAATTTTTTTTTTGAAATTTTACTGGTTTTTTAAAATCCAGGAGTATGGGAACAATACCTGTTTCAACCTCAGAGCGTCAGAATGTCAAACGGACTTAAAGCATTCGTATAAGGAAGCTGGAGGAACAAAGATGTTCAGCGTGAGTAAGAGAAGACCGAACTCTTACAGAGCTGGGATCAGTAAGCAGAAGTTAGGCTTGGCTTAGCATTTCAAAGAGTGTTTAATGGTTAGGGAGCCCTGGTGCTACAGTGGTTAAAGCACTTGTCTGCCACCTGGAAGGCCAGTGGTTCAAACCCAGGAGCCACTCTGCAGGACAAAGATGTGGCAGTCTGCTTCCATAAAAATTTACAGCCGTGGAATCTCTAAGGAGCAGTTCTAGTCTGTCCTGTAGGGCCACTATAAGTTGGAATCAGCTTGACGGCAGTGAGTTTTTTGGTTTTAATAGTTACTCAGTGAAAAAAAAGGATTGTGGTACCAATAGAGCAAGAGAGTGAACTGGCACCAGACAGTTGTTGCTGTGTTCGAGTCCATTGTTGCAGCCACTATGTCAGTCCATCTCATTGAGGGTCTTCCTTTTTTTTGCTGTCTCTTTGTTCTACCTAGCATGATGTCCTTCTCCAGGGCCTGGTCCCTCCTGATAACATGTCCAGAGTACATGAGACCAAGTCTCGCCATCCTCCCTTCTAAGGAGCATTCTGGCTGTACATCTTCCAAGACAGATTTGTTCATTCTTTTGGCAGTTTTAGTCTTCACAAACACTGTAATTCAAAAGCATCAATTATTCAGTCTTTATTATTCGTCGTCCAGCTTTTGCATGCCTATGAGGCGATTGAAAATACCATGGCTTGGGTTAGGTGCACCTTAGTCCTCAATGATACATCTTTACTTTTTAACATTTTGAAGAGGTCTTTTGCTGCAAATTTTTCTATGCAAAATGTCATTTGATTTCTTGACTGCTGCTTCCAAGTGGGTGTTCATTGTGGGTCCAAGTGAAATGAAATCCTTGACAACTTCAGTCTTTTCTGTTTATCATGATGTTGCTTACTGACCCAGCTATGAGGATTTTTCTTTTCTTTATGTTGAGGTGTAATCCATATACACATGTAGTTCCCGATTTATGACGGGTTCCATTCCAACTAATTTGTTGTAAGCCAGCTCTGATAGAAATCGAATACCTCTTTTTTTTTCAAGTTTTTATTATTACTGCCTTTTTTTTATTTTAATCAGTATCTTTATCAGTCCTTTATAAATCCGATCTTTATTTGTCTTTGGGGATTGGAAACATTACATGGAAACTTGTAATTATGTTTTAACAATGTACATATATACAGTCGTACATACATAAAACACAAATCATGAAAATTTACTCTGACAAAGAAGAGTTGAACAATGTTGACATTTTGTCAGTTGTGGTAATAACTCCACTTGTAGAAGGTTCTGGATCATCTGCCTATCGACTTTAGCAAAGTGATCAGTGTTTAGACCCATGTTTTCAATCCACCAAAGCCTCTGATTTAGTTCAGAAAACTGTATATGGTAGTGTTTTGAATAGTAAATCATAAAATTAAACATTTGTGAGTGAATATCTGAGGATAATATCAGCAAATTACATGCTGCAACGTTGTATGTAGTACATATTACTAATGATAAGATGTACCAAAAAAAAAAAAAAAATGATCATAAGTGCGGTTTGTCAGAATTCGAATACATTGTAAGTCGGGGGCCACCTGTAATGAACTTTCTTTTTTGTAATAGATCACTTTACATAGTTTTTATGGGTTTTTCACAGCTTGTCCAACTGTTCTATTTATGTAAGTAGCCAGCTGTCTTGGAGATTTCTTAACCTTTTTCATGTTCTTATTTGTGAAATTAGAAATCCTTTTTCTAGGAACATCGGTGGAATGATCCTCAATATTACTATGAAAGTTCTGTTTCTTTGTGGGTTTTGGATGCCGTGATTTATTAAATACTGATGCCTCATGGGTCCCTGGAGCCCTGGTGGTGAAGTGGTTAAGAGCTCCAGCTGCTAACTAAAAGGTCAGCAGTTCGAATCCACCAGCCACTCCTTGGAAGCCCTGTGGGGCAGTTCTCCTCTGACCTGTAGGGTCATTATGAGTCAAAATCGACTCCACCTTGACTCCACTGCATGCAACAACAACATGGTTCTGTAGTGCCTCAACTCAGTCCCAGCGTTGATGAGCGGTGCTTGGACACCACAAGTACCCCCTTCTGCAATTCCTGTGACACAAATGTTAGACCTTTTGTTATTATTCTACAGGAGCCTGAGGCTTTGATCATTTTTTAAAAATACCTGTTTCCTCTCTTGTTCAGAGTGGGTACATTTTATTGATTCCATCTTCAGGTACACAGATTCTCTCTTCTGTTATCTCCATTCTGCTTTTGAGCCTTTACAGCGGTGTTTTTTTTGTTCGTTTGTTTGAGTGTTTCAAATTGTTTAGTATTTCTTGCACCAGCATTTTTATAATAGCTAATTTAAAGTCTTAAAATATCTGTGTCATCTCCGTGTTGGCATTTGTTGGTTGTCTTTTTCCATGAAAGTTGAGTTTTTCCTGTTTCTTCACATGCCTTATAATTTTGAATTTTATCCTAGATACTTTGAATATTATGTCATCAGACTCTCGGTCTTGTTTAAATCCTGTGAAGGAAGTTACTATTTCTGTTTTAGCAGCCAACCAGTCTGGTTAAATTCAGGCTGCAAGTTCCAGCTTTTCTTTGTGCTATGGTTCTAATGTCAGTTTCCAGTTTCTTGGCAGCCTTACTTGGGTCTGTCCTGCATACGTCCCACTCTGTAGCTGATTTGGGGTTTGGCCAGTGTACCTATTCATTGAGTTCTCAAAGTTTTTGGCATTGTAAATAGTATAAGATCCTTGAGTGCACAGTTCGGAGGTGAACCCAAGAACCCAAGAGTTCATAAATTACTTTGCAGGGTAGCTTTCCTGAGTTTCTCCTTCCCTGTGATGTTCCTGCTACTTCCTATTTCCTTAAGGCTTGTCTTTTCATTCTCTGGCTGAAATCTGAGGCTTTAGTTGCTCTTCTGTGCTGTATACTTCAGTGATGGTGCCCAATTCTGACTAGATCTTTTTAAAAAACCAGATTTTGGTCTCACTTTTTTCCTCTGATTTTCTATTTCGTTGATTCTACTCTTTATTATTTCTTCTGGTTGCTTTGGGTTTAATTTTCTCTTATTTTTCTTATTTCTTGAGGTGAGACCTTCTTTTATGATACAAGTTTTTTCCTCCCGACAGCGTTTACATTTTCCTCTTGTATCATTGTTGCTGTTGGGTGCTGTTGAGTCAATTTTGACTCATAGCGTCAGAGCCTATCTGACAGAGCAGAATTGTCTCATAGGGTTTTCTAGGCTGTGATCTTTATGGGAGCAGATTGCCAGGTCTTTCTTCCACAGAGCAGCTGTGTGGGTTCGAACGGCCAACCTTTCAGTTAGCAGCCGAGGGCTTAACCATTGCACCACCCGGGCTCCTCCCTTTATCATTACTTCTCAGCAGTTGGATTGTGGTGTGCCTTTTACATTCATTGCAGTGGCTCCAAATTCACTGTAGTATCAAATATTTTAAGCCTATATGGTTGACTTTTTATTTTAGGTATTTTACATTTTTGTGTTCTCGAATTTCCATTTTTTAATATTTTCATTATTTCTTTTGAGATTTCCTATCTGTTTTCTGATTATGTTCATGTTTTCCTTTGCTTCTTTTGGTATTACATCATGATAACTTTTTTAATTAATTTTTATTAAGCTTCAAGTGAACATTTACTATTCCAATCAGTCTGTCACATGTAAGTTTACATACATCTTACTCCCTTCTCCCACTTGCTCTCCCCCATTGAGTCAGCCCTTTCAGTCTCTCGTTTCGTGCCAATTTTGCCATCTTCCCTCTCTCTCTATCTTCCTATCCCCCCTCCAGTCAAGAGCTGCCAACACTCTCTCCAGTGTCCACCTGATTTAATTAGCTCACTCTTCATCAGCATCTCTCTCCCCCCCGCTGACCAGTCCCTTTCATGTCTGATGAGTTGTCTTCGGGGATGGTTCCTGTCCTGTGCCATCAGAGGGTTGGGGAGCATTGTCTCTGGGATTCCTCTAGTCGCAGTCATACCATTAAGTCTGGTCATTTTATGAGAATTTGGGGTCTGCATCCCACTGATCTCCTGCTCCCTCAGGGGTTGTCTGTTGTGCTCTCTGTCAGGGCAGACATCGATTGTGGCCGGGCACCCACTAGTTCTTCTGGTCTCAGGATGATGTAGGTCTCTGGTTCATGTGGCCCTTTCTGTCTGTTGGGCTCTTAGTTGTCGTGTGACCTTGGTGTTCTTCCTTTGCCTTTGCTCCAGGTGGGTTGAGACCAATTGTAATCATGATAACTTTTAAAGCATTTGCCTGCTGCTTCCATTATTGTCATTTCTGGGTGTGATTTTTTTTTTTCTCCCCGAGGGGGCATAGATCACAATTTTTTGCCTCTTCGCATTTCTAGTAATTTTTAGTTTTTCATAATTTTGGATATTATGGACACTAAGATACTGAGCATCTGAATCCTATTGTATTTCTTAATATAGTTTTGTTTTGGCAGGCAATTAATTTATTTGCAGATCAGCTTGTGCTTTTCATGGCTTGTTTTTAAGCTTTGATCACTGTGAGTCTGGATTAGCTTTACTCTTAAGGTGTGGCCTTTCTGGTTCTCTCCTGAATCCTGTATCATTTAATGAAGTCTCTTAACTGGATGTTTGGAACTAGAACATCTCCCAGCCTAGTATGAGCACCAGTGTTGCTCAGTGCACATCTACCTGGTAGTTCTTTACCCAGCTTCAGTGGAATCTTGCTTCGTACCATAGCTTGAAGTTCCTAAGTGGTGCAGATGGTTAATCGCTGACTACTAGCTGAAATTTTGGCAATTAGAACCTACCCAGAGGCACTTTGGAAGACAGGCCTGACAATCTGCTTGTGAAAGGTCATAGCCTTGAGAACCCTGTGGAGTAGTTCTACTCCTGACATATGAGGTTGCCATGATTTTGACTCAATGGCAACAGCAACAACACAGATTAATGTTTGATTAAAGATTTCTATGCAGATTTCTGAAGCTTCTACTTACAGTTTTCTCTGGTACCCTGCCCCATAAATTCCAGGTTTCCCAGAAGTTTTTTTTTTAACTCTGATATCTGCTTTGGGTTCACCCTCTCTATTCTGTGGTCTGGGAAATGCCTCCAGCCAGAAACAAGGATGTTTTTGGGGTTTAACCTCATTTGTTTTCCTTATCTGACATCACAGTCCTGCCTTGGTTGTTGTCCAACAATTGAAAATAATTATTTCATATATCCTTTCCAGTTCAGTACTTGGCAAGAGCACTATCTGGTATCAGTTATTCCTATATAATTAGAAGCATTTAGTGCTGGGAATTTTATTATCTATTAGAATAATTCAGTCTCTTTTAATTGTATCCTATTTTGCTTCATTGTTTCCATAACCAAACCAAACCCACTGCCGTTGAGTCGATTCCGACTCATAGCGACCCTATAGCACAGTGTTAATATTTAAAATTTTTAATTGCTGGTGAAAGATAATATTCTACTGTATGTTTGATTTGGAATTAACAATTAAGAGTATTACAGCAGTCATTCCATATCAAGGGAAACTCTTACTCGCTATTCTGACATTTCCGAAACTCCCCAAACTCAAGAGTTTCAGATAAGGGATTGTAGAATAGTATTTTTATTTAATGCAGTGATTGTACTTTGGAGAACTTAATATGTCTGTCCAACATGCCATTTTACAAAACCCATTTTATAATGAATTGAATAGGAAACAAAATATACCATACGTAATATTTTGCATCTGTTTTCCTAAATAAAAGAGTAAGTTGTCTAAAGACTTACTTTAAGCCTACTGGTTTTGTTAAAAAAGACAACATTAAGAATCTTGTCATACCTTTTCTCTCATATGGTCCTGTAGAATGAACTTTAGTAGTAGTGTTACAGGTGAGTCCTTGAACAAGCAGATAAACCTGTATTTTTCATTTCGTATGTGCCTTCAAAAAAGGATTCTTTACAATTGTCTTCTACTTTAAGACTCCTTTTATGAGATTCCATTTTAATTAGACAAAACCTGTATTAAGGCTGTGTTATACATAGATCTGACCTTCTCTAATATACCTCTGTAGGGGGAATGGAAACCGTTAAATATGATGCACCATTTCCTATTTTTCTTATTCTTTGCTACTAGACTTTCTCAGCGGGCAAGAGCAGAAGTTTTAATGGACATGAATGTGATTAAACTAAATTGAATATATGCAGTCAGTTTACGTTTTACTTTAAGCCGTGAGAAGACTACTCATTTGTAATGAGTGACCTGTTTGTTGTAGAAGCAGGGCTTTTAGTGAAAAAAGAGATCCATTTCCTTAAAAACATACTGATTCTTGTTGTGGGGAGAGATGAATCCTTAGCAATTATTTGGAGAGTTATGCCATTCTAAATTATTTTTGCTAGTCAAATTGACAGGAGATAACTGGTTAATGGCACTGAGTGTAATTTCAGTATGGAGGACCACCAGTTTTATTAATTGGGGGTGGAATAATCGTTAGGAACTAACACTTAATTACTATTCTGAAGTGTGATAAAATAAAAAGCCAGGTACTATGGTATAATCATATCTCGTTCAGAGAAAGGGGCAGGGCTTGAGTTTTAATTTTCATGTGGTAAGCTCAATTATATGGAATAATCCATTTGGTTATTCCGTGTTTGTGTATATGTGTGTTTTCCTTACCTTATTTTTGGTGTTTTTATTGCCCATTTGGTTATAAACCTGAGTAAGCAATGAAAAAAAAAGGTGTAATAACAGTTGAATTTGTTTATTAAAAGATCGGTTAAAGGATTTAAATTTGTGGCTTTGATAACATTTATATTAATAAAATTTCCGTATGTGGTGGAAAGAGCTCTAAACCAAGTCAGAGGGCCTAATTTGCAGTCTGATCTTTGCCACTAACTAGGTATGTAAACTTGCACGTGTTGCTTCTTTTCTAAATCTTACCTGTACAATGAGGACTGAGACTGAATCTTTTGTGCTTAGTTTACAGGATTCTCATGAAGATCAAATGAGATGTTAGTGTGAAATCTCTTTGAAAAATGTGGCACTATAAACAAATACAAGTTATTTCCAGTAAGACCAAGAAAAAACAATTGGAATCCTGAATATTTTAAATTCAGCTGTACAAAGTAAAGTCACTTTGTGCATGTCAAGTAAGAATATCGTGTATATAGCTTTCATATGCTTGTGTGAGTTATATTTTATAGGCTTACATTTACACTGTAGGATAATAAAATGTTCTGCAAGTTTTGGATTAAAACTTTCCTGTTAAAAAAACATTAGAATGTTAAAATCAATTCTCTCTAATGAGGTTTTTTTTTTTTTTTTCTGCAATGGCTATATATTGCGTTAATAGCTTTACATTTTTTTAAAGACAACATTTTCTTTTCTTTTAATGGACTACCAGGCACTGTCATAGAGAGGTAGTTACAGTATAATGGTTAAGTGTAATGGCTCTGGAGCCAGTTTGTTTGGGTTCAAATCTTGTTACCATCATCAATTAATAGATGTGTGACTTTGGCCAAGTGAAATAACTTTCCTGGACTTTAGTCATCTCATCTGTAAAATGAGGAAAATGAGAGTACCTACCATTGTTAGGATTGAATGACTTGTTGCTTTAAAGCACTTAGCACGGTGCTTGGCACACAGCAAAGTTGAAGTATTAACCATTATTATTACTAAGTGTTTTGAATGTCATTTTCTGATGATTCATCTCCATGAGTTAGGGATTATTATTCTCTTTGATACTCAGCAAAGTACTTAAGGTTACATAGCTAGTTGTGTTGTTTAAAGTCAAGGTTTGAAAACAGAGCTATTTGATTCCAGATGGAGCTGTTTTTATTACTTCACTAACTACTTAGCTATTTGAAGTAAGTTTTTTTTTTTTAATTTTTCACTACCTTCTTTGTTATGACTATAAAATTATAGTTTGTATGTATACATATGTATGTAACACTGAAAATTATACTCAGTATGACACCAGTGAAATGCTGTTGTTCTGTAGTTTTTTCTACTTTGACCTCCTTTAAAGAGGTGACAACAATCTGGAAAATGCTTTATTGTATCATGCCAGTTTACTACAAAGAGTATTTCAAAATAATACTGAAATAATCTATAGACTTGATTAAGTAAAGATCAAATGGTCCAAACATTTTTTCTTCCTAAGTTTTCATAGCAATTGTTAAAAGTCTTTAAGCTAATTTTTCCAAGAAAGAATATTTTAATAACTTTGACTATTCAATCTGTGCTGTGGTCTGGTGTCTATGTTACTTAATGCTGCCATAATAGAACTAACACAAATGAATGGCTTTAAAGAACAGAAGTTTTATTTTCTCACAATTCTGGAGGCTAAGAGGCCAAATTAGAGTCTCAACTGTGTCGATTCTTTCTGTGAGCTGCGCTCCTAGTTCTGGTTTCTCTGAGAGATCCTTGGCATTCCTTTGCTTAAAGAACATCTGTCTTCCCCGTGTATGTGTGTGTCTACCTATTCTGGTCTTTTTGTAAGTCAGAATTAATTAGGTTTAGGATCCACCCTGTAATGGTATGACTTCAAGTAATTGATTACATTACATTAGATTGCATTGTGGAAGGTGATTACATTACATTACATGGTGGAGGATGATTGCGTTATATTACCTTACATGGTGAGGTACCCTGCAGGGGATACTGAGGGGTTCAGAATTGGAAAAGGTGTGCAGCAGGATTGTATCCTAAGAAGCTGGACTATATTAAGAAGAATGTGGCAAAAGGATTGGAGGAAGACTTAGTAACAACCTTGCTTGCCAAAAATGAAGGCAATTTGAACCACTTATTAATGAAGGTCAAAGACTACACCCTTCAGTATGGATTACTAAAGAAAATGAAAATACAACTGGACCAGTAAACAAAATTATGATAAATGAAGAAGAAACCCAAGTTGTCAGTGATTTCGCTCTGCTTGGATCAACAATCAATATCCATGGAAATCTAGCAACGTATTGCATTGAGAAGATATGCTGCAAATGACCTTTTAAAGTTCAAAAAGCAAATATGTGGCTTTGATGACTAAGATGCACCTTTCCATCAGGGAAGACCAGTTGCTGGAAAAGAACATCCTGTTTGGTATAGAGTCAGTAAAAATGAGGGAGACCTTCGATTAGATGGATTGACACAATAGTCCCAAAAATGGACTCAAGCATACCAATGACCATAAAGATGGCACAGGACTGGGTAACTTTTCATTCTGTTATACATAAGGTCTCTGTGAGTTGGAGCCGACTTGACAGCAATGAACAACACAGTTACAGTACATTACAGTACCTGGGCAGTGCAGATGAGTTAAGTGCTTGACTACTAACTGAAAAGTTGGTGGTTCGAACCCACCCAGAAATCCCTTGGCAGACAGGCCTGGTGATCTGCTTCTAGAAAGTCAGCCTTGAAAACCCAATGGAACAGCTCTACTCTGCAACAAATGGGGTTGCCATGTTTCAAAATAAACTCGTCGGAAACGAATAACAACAACACGTTCCGTTACATTAACCCATTGCCGTTGAGTCAATTTTGACTCATTGCAACCCTGTAGGACAGAGTAGAACTGCCAGGGTTTCTAAGGCTATGAGTCTTTATGGAAGCAGACTGCCACATTTTTCTCTCCCAGAGCAGCTGGTGGGTTTGAACTGCTGACCTTTTGGCTTGTAGCCAGCACTTAAGTGAAAGTAATCTGCCCTACCTAAGGACATCCGATTTAATCACATGTAACTACTTCATTACAGCAAATAGACTAGAGTTTGGCCAAACAACCGGGAACCATAGCCTAGCCAAGCTGATACGTAAAATTAATCATCACATCTAATTAGGCTTCTTGGGTAAAATCCCTCTGAAATTCATAGTTTCACAAAGAATTTTTTTAGTTTTTTCATTCTGAATCCCCCAATTTAAACAGGAATATATTGACTCCATTTGAAGTTTCACTGGGGATGTTGGGATGGGTTAGATACCAAAAGCATTTGGCAGCCTAGTAAATGGAGATGTCTCCTGTTGATGTGTATACAGTTACATCTGTGTTGACTAGCACAGGCATTTTTGTGGTTGTCAGGCAGTGAAGTAACCTTTTATTTCAATACATGTAGCGCCTCTTTGGCTGTAAGTTCTTCCAGTAGTCAAATTTACACGGTTACAGCAATTTAGATACAGGAGTAAAAGCCTGCTTTGCTCCCTCTCTCTGATCCTGAACTTATGGTCAAAATAAGCCCAGGCAAGGAAGGCATAAATTCGAGTTGAACCTAGTTGGGGAGGGTGCCGAGGATTCTGAGCAGGCAGTGCCCTGGCCAGCTCAGCCACGTACGGAGGAAATTGGGCTGCTCCTCAGCTAAGGCAGTAGCAGAAGTAGCAAAGCATGGCGAAGGGAGGCCTCGCCTCAGCCTCGTCGGAGAGTGCAGAGTCGGATGGCCTCCCTGGACAGCGGCCAGGAGCACAGCAACCAGGGCAGTTGGCTAGTGGCTGGTGCCATTTTTATGGCCTTTCCTATAAGTTTTATAAAATTAAATTCATTCTGCCAAATGGTTTTCCAGAGTGGTTGAACCAATTTTCACTTCTACCAGCAGTATGTGAGAGTTTGTTCCAGTTGCTCTAGAACCTCAATAATAGTTGGTATTGTCTTTAATTCAGTGGCATTACATTGTGTTTTCAATGTAATTGAGCACTTTTTTTTCTTTTTACACGTGTTTATTGGCCATCAAGGTAACCTCTTTTGCCATATGTTTGTTTAGGATTCTTGCCAATTTTTTATTGGACTGCCTGTCTATTGTTGTTTGTAGGAGTTGTGTATATATTTTGGGTATAAGATTTTTGTTGAATATATTTATTGCAGATGTCTTTTCTCTGACTTGCCTGTTTTTACACTCTTTGTTGAATGTTTAAAATTTCCTCTGTAAGGAATCTTGCCTACCCCAAAGTAGTGAAGACATTTTTTTTTTTTTCTGGATGATTTCTGTTTCTACCTTTCACATTTAGATCTGCAGTGCTTTTGCAGTTTATTTTTCTGTTGTAAACAAGGGTCATTGTGGCTCCGCTAGTTTATTTTTTCTATTTATATTTCAGTTTGGGTAGTTTCTATTGCTATTCATTCATCTTTTCTTCTGCAGTGCCATAATCGTCTTTTAATCTTATCTGGTCAGGTTTTCATTTTAGATAATGTACTTGTCATCTCTGGAATTTCCTCTTTTTTCCATTTATCTTGTCATATGCTTATACTTTAAATTCTTGAGCATATTTATAATAGTTGTTTTGACATCCTTATCTCATAATTCTGTTATTTCTTTTTCATTTCTCCTGCTTATGGGTCATGTTTTTCTGCTTCTCAGTTTGTCTAGTAATTTTTTATTTGATGCTGGGCATTGTAAATTTTATTAGATTTTACTGTCTTGAAAGAGTATTGGACTTTGTTGTGGCAGCAGTGAAGGCATTCGTATATCAACCTGGTTCTTCTTAGGCTTTGTTAGGGTGGGTGTAGAGTAGCTCTTACTCTAAAACCAGACTCGCTGTTGTCAAGTAGATTCTGACTCATAGCAACTCTATAGGACAGAGTAGAGCTGGCCCATAGGGTTTACAAGGAGCAGCTGGTAGATTCGAACTGCCAACCTTTTGTTTAGCAGCCTTACACTTAACCACTGGGCCACTAGGGCTCCCAGCTCTTACTCTTGGGCTGGTTTATGTCTACTAAGTAAGTGTGACCGTTCTGCAGTCTTTACTGAATTCTGACTAATTGGAATTCCCAGCCCTATGTGAGCCCCGAGAATTTTTCACCTTATTGCTTCATGATCATTCTTTGTCTAGCCTCATGAAATTTCACCCGATGTATTCATGGCTTAGTGTTCAACAAACTCAGCAACAGATGCATGGGAACCCCAGGCAGATTTTTGAATCTCTTTCTCTGTATAACGCCATCATTTTCAGCATTCTGCCTTGCAGGGAGTATTTCAGCCACTTTGAACTTCAGTCTCTTGTCTCTTCAGCTCTGTGGCCTGCTGTACTCTACTTGGGATCCCTTTCCCTGTTCTGTAATCCAGAAAGTGCCTCCAAGTGTAAAGCAGTGACATTCCTAGAGATCATCTTGCTTTCCTCCCCCTCTCATGGTTTGGAACCCTGGTGGTACAGTGATCAAGAACTATGGCTGTTAGTTAACCAAAAGGTCAGCAATTTGAATCCAGCAGCCGCTCCTTTGAAACCCTGTAGGGCAGTTCTACTCTGTCCTATGTCGTTAATGAGTTAGAGTCAACTCGACAGCGACCGGGTTTTTGTTTTTGTTTTTTTGTCTCATAGTTTATAGTCCTGCACAGCCTGTTTTATAATGGTTATTTCATATATTCGTCCAGTTTTATTGTTTATAGTGGAAGGGCAAGTTCAGCCTTACTTACTCTATCATAGCCAAAAGTGGAAGTCTCCTAACTATATTTTTATAGAAATATTTTCAGAAAACTAATGGAGATTTTAAGAACAATGATAATTAAACTCTTCTTTGTATATAGTTCCAGAAAACAATAACAAGTCAAGAGTAATTCTTTTAATTGGTTTAGTCTTTACATCACAACTTCCTTTACTTCTTTTTACTAAGTAAATAAGAACACTGAATTTAGTTGCTCAATCTGGTTAGGCTTTTTTAGCTACATGCGGATAACGAAATGTCTCAAGTTCCTGCTTCTGTCGTTTTTTCCGCCTTGTCCCTGAAATCACTCTGCAGAGTTGATTGGTGGGAGCAGAGACAATATTTGCACATCAGTTTGGAAGTTATTACAGAGAAGGTGGAACTGACAGAACCTACCTGAGGATCGGAGGATAAGGAAAGGAGAAATACTAAGGATGATTAGGTTTTTGCTTTGATCATTGGTTAAATGGATTGAGGGGAGGGTATTTATTGAGGTGGCAGAGACTTGGCAAGGAATAGGTTTTGGGAAATTATCAGTTCGTTTTGGGTATACTGTGTTAAGTTTGAAATGTGAAACAAATTGAGATGGTGAGTACATAGCTGGCTATATAGAATGGCTTTGTAGTTGGCTGGGATGTGGTGTTAAGCAATTATTTCTTGATCTTAAATATAAGATTTTACATTTGTTATTGTTTCGTTTCTATAAAAAACCCAAACCAAATCCGTTGCCGTTGAATCGATTCCAACTCATGAATTTGTTTCTTTACATTTTCCTATTATGATTTTATCATCACTTGCATTAATTATCCCTCCCAGGTTTCAAATATATTATTTTAAATATTGTAAATAAAAATTGAAAAAATTATGGCAGTGAATTCTAGCATAGATTATCGTGCCTTTTGGATACAGGTTTTTTCCTGTGACAAATACAGTGCTTTAAAAAATAATTCTATTATGAGAAGAACACATGTTAATACTTAAGTCAAATAACAGTAAAAGGTTTATGATGAAAAAATATACCCCTAACCTGCCCCCCGCTTAGCTTTCCCCTCCAGATCAGACTCTTAGTCCTCGTAGCTGTTTTCTCTGGTAACGTTTCTTTTAGGCATTTGTTGACTTCTGGTTATGGAAGGTGAGGACTTAGAACTTCCTCATTCACATCTACCTGCTTTTCTTTTCCCCATTCTCCCAACTTACTTATATCACAGGTTTTTTGTTGTTGTTGTTAATGAACTGGTACTTTATATCTTTATAACTATGCATGTGTAGTTCACTGTTAAGCCAAATATTATACAAAGGCCACATAAATAATATTTTTCATATTGTCAGTTCCATTTTTGTCTTTGCTGGAAGCCTATTCTTTGATAGCCTTTGACTTTGTACTCTATTGTAAACTGGTTGTCTCTAGTCATTTTTTCTGTATTAGATTCCTTTTTCACTGAATCCCACATTTTCTTTTTTTTTTCAATTCCCTTTTAGCAGTTTCACAAGGAAGAGTGCATTGAGATAAAATTTTAGCTTTCTCAGAAGCCTTAAAATGTCATTTGCCTGTGTAATTGATTGATAGTTTGGCTGTATTTAGAATTCTAGGTTGAAACTTAACTTTCACTCTGAATTTTGAAGGCTGTGTATAGTTGTTTGCTGGCTTTCAGCAACATTCCATTATTTGGAATAAAAGTCTAGTGCTGTTCCGACTGTACGCATTCCTCACTTATGGACATGGTTAGGTTTCAAAGACCAGGTCATTACGCGGAAATGCCCAGCAGCCTGGCGCATGCAGTTTTTTTACTATTGTCGTTAATGCAAAATGTATGATAGGTGATAAGTGAGGAGTAGTTGTACGCTCAAACCCAAACCAAACCCAGCGTCATCCAGCCCATTCTGACACATAGCGACCCTATGGGACTGAGTAAAATTGTCTCATAGGGTTTCCAAGACTAAATCTTTAGGAAGTGGGCTGCCACATCTTTCTCCAGCAGAGTGGCAGATAGTGGGTTCAAACCACCGATCCTTGGGATAGGAGCCAAGTGCTGTAACCACTGCTCCACCAGGGCTCCTTATCTGAATACAAATCTTTTAAAAAAATTTTAGGGTGATAACGTACACCAAACCAAACCCAGTGCCGTCAAGTCAATTCCGACTCAGCAACCCCATAGGACAGAGTAGAACTGCCCCATAGAGTTTCCAGGGAGCGCCTGGCGGATTCAAACTGCCGACCCTTTGGTTATAGCAGCCATAGCACTTAACCACTATGCCACCAGGGTTCCCGATAATGTACACAACACACACCAATTCAGCAATATTTGTCCTTTTGTAATTGACTTATTTCAATCACTGTAATGTTTTCAAGGTTAATCCATGTTGTCGTATGTATCGGTTCTCCATTCTTTATGGCTGAGTAGTACTCTACTGTGTGTATGTATGACATTTTGTTAATCCATTCATCTGTCGATGAACATTTAGATTGTTTGCACCTTTTGGCTGCAGTGAACATTAGTATACACATCTCTGTGTCACTGCCTTTAAGTCCCTTGGGTGTATACCTAGGAGTGGGATTGCTAGGTCATATGGTAATCCTATTTTTAATTTTTGAGGAACTGTCACGCTGCTTCCCATAACAGCTGTACCATTTTACATTCCTACCAGCAGGGGATAAGGATTCCAGTTTTCCCGCTTCCTTGCCAACATTTGTTATTTTTCACCTTTCTAAAATATTTTTTCTTAGCTATCCTAGGGGAGTGAAGTAGTATCTCATTGTGGCTTTGATTTGCGTCTCTGAAGACAATTGAGTATCTTTTCATTAAATATAGATCCTTTTTTATGTGACTTCTTTTTTTTCTCTCTGGAGGTTTTTAAGGACCTTTTCTTTATTCCCAGGCTTTGAAAGTTTACTGTGATGTGCTACGGTGTGGGTCTTTTTTTCCCATTCATTTAGTAGGTACTTGTTTGGCCCTTTTTGCTTAAGAGACTTCTGCCATTCAGTTCTAGAAAAGAAAATATTATTTTAAAACAATTTCCTTGCCTATATTATTCTCATTTTTCACTTTCTACAATACTTGATTGTTGGATGTTTTGGAGTGAGCTTATGGCTTTCTTATTTTCCGAATCTATGTTTATTCTGTTCTTTTGACTTTGTGGATTTATACCTTTGTATTTTTTTTTACTGATGTTTTAGTGGTAGTTAGAAGAACATGGAAATAAAATTAGGTCATTCTGTTATACTTAACAGAACAAAAAAATTTAGAATTGAATTTAAAGTTGCATTTCTCGCTAAAGTTTGCATTTGTTTTAACAGAGATGTTATGAACATAAACAGTATAGAAATGGACTGAAGTTTTGTAAACAAATCCTCTCTAACCCCAAATTTGCAGAGCATGGAGGTAAGTGTGAATACCTTGTACCTGTAAGTGTAAGTAAATGTTACTTGACTTGTCTGATTTCTCTTATTTGGGTTGTATTATTTCTAGTTGCCTTAAGTAAGACCCATTACCTTCTTATCTGTGACTCCTGTAAGAAGATAAATTTGAATTTGGATGCCATATTTTGAATGTAATGCCAAGAAAATGGTAACACATTCTACTTGTTCTGGTTATTTTCTTATTTTGAATGTTAGCTGTGAAAAAGGCAAGAGAACGTAGTAGGGCAATATTCTTTATTCAAGTAAAATTCTGTTAAAAAAATTTTACTTTAGAACTTTGGTTTAGCTTATTGAGAAACTGTCCATTTGGTCCCTTGCTCACGAACCAGCATCTCTTTAACGTTGTACCTTAATTGTATTTTAAGATTAAGTCATCTTTAAGACATGATTTGTATATTGTCAAGTTCTGGAAGTTTGCTTACTTTTACCTATGGGAGAGTAGACGACTGGATGGTGAGATGCTTTAGAGCGAGGGGAAAAGGTGATGTGCCTAGTGAGGAGGCAAAGGAAAAACAAGTTTTCACAGATCTGATTTGCCGCAGGAACAGGAAATATGATTTTTCGGATATTAATTTGATAGTGTGAAAAGTATCTAAATTTATCTGCTTTTCTTTGTTTAAAAAAAAGTATTTCTTTTAACTGGCCTGCTGGGTATTAGGTTGTTTTTTATTAATTTCTACCATGTGAATACTGGTAATATGACTTCTAGTAATGTAGTCATAATAGAGTTTTAGTACAGAAGAGTACCAAATTTCATTGATCTATAAAATGCTGTTTTCCTGCATGTTTTAACATATCCAAAATCAAGTTGCATATGGAGTATCATAATGACAGTATTTTTTAATGGTATTTAAAAAGGTAGTGTGTCTTACGCTTGTAATGACAATCCTAGATTTGATAAAATATATAGTACTTTAAGATATTTGGTAAGATTTGTTAAAATGGATTTTACCTGTTTGACAAAAAGGGTTACTTTGAAAGGTTCCTTGCTGGTGTGGTTCTTTGCCATATGTATTTGTTTGACTTGTATTTGCTTCCTTGTCATTAATATGTGATTTCTCTCCCTCTATTTTGCTTGCATTTCTTTATCTGTACTTTGCACAAGTGTTGATGCTTCCCCAGTATGTTACCGTTAAAAGAGAAAATTGAGGAAAACGTTAAGTCCTCAAATAAAAAAGATTTCTAATTTTATAGTGTGTACCTTGTGATGTATAAAAGAATGCAAAAAAATTGTTAAGGTTTATACTTGCCTAACATTTATGACCAAAAATCTAGAATTTATTGAAAAAATAATTAAGAATAAAAGGTAAGGATTAAAGGTAACATACTGGGGATTGCAAATGATAGGCCTCTGACTTATTTTTTTTACTTACATATTTAATCCCAAAGAGTCATTTTAAAATAAATTTATGAAAATCAAGAATATAGGTAAGCTGTGTGTGTTTTAATCATTGGACAGTGAATTTAACCTTTATGTAACTTGGGTTCACAAGAAATAGTCTGTTTTCAAGGTAAAATTTATCATACTTTAAAGGAGTATAAATATAAGGTCATCCCTTGGCATTGCCATGAAGAACAGCGATAGAATCACTGTATCTTGACAGAATATGAATTACTAAATATATCTTTCTAATTAGATGTACATGCATTTTTGTATCTTTTTCACTAATAAAATTTAAGAGGGTTTAGTTCCAAGAAGGTAGTCTAGAAATCTGTGTTTTCTTCTTTGTCAGTTTTTTAAATGTTTTAATTCTGCATATACCTGGAAAATTTCCCAGTAATCTCTTTGAAGTTCTTCTTAGGCTAATGTAACATTTGTTTTTTTTTTCTTCATTTTTTAAAATAGAAACTCTGGCTATGAAAGGATTAACATTGAACTGTTTGGGGAAGAAGGAAGAAGCTTATGAATTGGTTCGTAGAGGTTTGCGAAATGACTTGAAGAGTCATGTGTGTATCCTTTTTGAGATATTTATAAGGATTGAGTGGGGGTGTCTTGAGGAAAGGGTGCAATGTGGGAGTCAGGACTTGTAGATCCCTCTTACCATGTAACTCTGGAGGAAATTATTCTTAAATTGAATAACAGCAACCACCTTCATTCAGGGAACGTTTGTTGTCTACCTACATGTTCTGGTATTGTTTCTGTCTCACAAATAAATGGGATTTGCCTTAAAAAATAATCTATGGAAGTTCTTCCCAGTCTTAAAAATGGGCATTATGTAGCTTTTATCATGATCATAAATTTAAGAGAATGATATACCATAAGAGGAATATTCCAAACAAAAAAAACCAGACCCATTGCTGTCGAGTCAATTCCCACTCACAGGATTTCCAAGGAGCACCTGGTGGACTCAAACTGCCGACCTTTTGGTTAGCAGCTGAGCTGTTAACCACTACACCACCAGGGTTTCCAGAGGAATATTAGAAAGGCAATATAATCTACTAGTTAAGAGCACAACTTTGGAGTGTACTTCATCTAGGTTTGAATCCTGGTTCAGATAATATGCTTAACAAAACCGCCAATAACAATAAGCAGTATAAAACCAAAAAGAAAAAAAACCCAAACCTGTTGCTGTTGAGTTGATTCCGACTCACAGTGACCCTACAGGACAGAGTAGAACTCCCCCACAGAGTTTCCAAGAAGTGCCGAGCGCCAGGTGGATTCAAAGTGCCGACCTTTTGGTTAGTAGCTGTAGCACTTAACCATTATGCCACTAGGGTTTCCCCTAAGCGCTATACCAGATAAATATTATTTTATTAAGAGGAGGACTCATAGAGTCACTATGAGTCAAAATTGACTCAATGGCAATGGGTTAAGGGGGTGGGTGAGAGCAAGTAGAAATGCCTGAGGGAAAGTACAGAAAAATTATGGTTTCCTCTTCATTTGTCTTTTAACAAATATTTCTGTACCTAGTTTGTGGGCTAACACAATTTTAAGTGGTGAAACATTTAGCAAGGTTTCAAGTGTTTACCAGGCCCCTGGCACAGTACAGATGAAGAAAAGATGTGGATTTTGCTCTCAGGGAACTTAAATTTTAGTGAAGGAAGATTTACTTATTGGAACTATATACAGAACACTTTTAAAATTTTATGGTTTGTTCAGAGAATTGTCACTAACCCAGTAAAACAGAACTATGTGAATTGGAAGTGGATATCTTTTCATCATTTTAAATGACTGTATAGTATTCTGCTGGTATTTACCATGATTTACTTAATTGGATGCTCTTGGTGGATGTAAGCTGTTTTAAATTTTTTGCATTGTTAAATTCCTGGAGCATGCATTTTTAGGAGATGAAGGTTAAAGCAGTTTACAAGGTTGTTGAAATGTTCAAGAGAAGTGATCAGATCCTGAAATATAGGGTATTGGTGATAGAAATTGGGAGGAATGGGAAAATGGGTAATAGAGGGCCGAATTATGAAGGGTAATGATTCTTAGACTTTTAAAATCCATGTTCCAACCAACTCAGAAGATTTCGCCAGGCTTTGACTTATCATTTATATTATAAAAACAAAATTTATTTTCAAAAAAAAAAAAAAAATTATCATGTTAAATGTATGATTTTTCTCACACAATACGGGAGAGGTCAGCACAACTGGACTAAACCAAAAGCAGAGAAGTTTCATGAACAAACCAAATGCTTTGAAGGCCAGTGTAGTAGGGGGCGGGGGTTTGGGGACCATGGTTTCAGGGGACATCTAGGTCAATTGGCATAATGAAATCTATTTTAGAAAACAGTCTGCATCCCAATTTGGAGAGTGGCATCTGGGGTCTTAAATGCTAACAAGCAGCCATCTAAGATGCATCAATTGGTTTCAACCCACTTGGAGCAAAGGAGAATGAAGAACACCAAAGACAAAAGATAATTATGAGCCCAAGAGACCGAAAGGACCACAAAAACCAGAGACTACATCAGCTTGAGACCAGAAGAACTAGATGGTGCCTGGCTACAACCAACGACTGCCCTGGCAGGGAACACAACAGCAGGAGAGCATTGAGATGCAGACCTCAAATTCTTGTAAAAAGGCCAGACTTAATGGTCTGAATGAGACTAGAAGGACCCCAGAGGTCATGGTCCTCAGATCTTCTGTTAGCCCCAGACAGGAACCATTCCTAAAGCCAACTCTTCAGACAGGGATTGGACTGGACTGTAAGATAGAAAATGATACTGGTGAGGAGTGAGCTTCTTGGTTTAAGTAGACACGTGAGGCTATGTGGGCAGCTCCTTTCTGGAGGGGAGATGAGAAGGCAGAGGGGGACAGAAGCTGGCTGAATGGACACAGAAATACAGGGTGGAGAGAAGGAGTGTACTGTGTTATTAGGGGAGAGCAACTAGGAGTATATAGCAAGGTATATGTAAATTTTTGTGTGAGAGTGACTTGATTTGTAAACTTTGACTTAAAGCACAATAAAAATTAAAAAATATGTATATATGTATAGTTTTAGTTATATATTACCCTAGACATTCTGCGTTTTACTGACTCTTGAGAATCACTGAGAGAAAAACATTGTAAGAGTTTAGAAAGGAAAGTGGATTGACTTTTTTTTTCTGATTATGTGTGTTTAGAGAGATTGCTTGGCAGGATTGAATAAAAGGAAAGAGACCAAAGGTAGGATGGTTGGGTAACCGTTGCAGAAACCTGGGCCTAAAGTAAAAGGACCTCTGTTAGATTTTTCCCTTTCTAGCATTGTTTTTTTTTTTTAACAGCTTACTATGTTTTGCTTACTTATATGTGCCCCTCACTGGATTTTTAACTTCTTGGAATGTGGGAGCCTGTCTCTATTTTTGTCACATACACCCTGACTAAGAATTCTTAATAACTACTTGTTAAATAAATGAATGTTTTTATTTTATATGTGGTTGATTTTTAGGAACTTTACATCACACTAAGGGCTGCTACAAGGCCTTGTTAAAGAAAGAAAATTCACATTGAGTTTATGTAATTATATGTCAGGGAGTCCTATTTCCTTTTAACAATAAAGATAATTACTAGCATTCATTGGGCATTTACTTTCTGCCAGCCATTAAGCACTTTATATATGTTATCCTGTTTAGTTCTCACTACTGTTACGCTTTGCCGTATAGGTACAATTTCTGTTTCCATTTTACAAATGAGAAAACTTGTCCAAGGTCATAGAACTAATAAGACAGGCGAGGCGTAATTCTCCTCGGCTCCAAAAGTTGTGCTCTTTTCAAATGTATTAAACTGACTTCTATCTTTACATCCCCCCCCCCTTTTTTTTTTAAAGCTTGTAATGTTATAAATAGCTATAGTTCTCAGAGTTTTATGGGAGATTGTTTGGAATGTTTTTTGACTCGTGGGTTGTAGCCTTAACTAAATCCTTTAGGTTGGCATGTTTATGGCCTTCTCCAAAGGTCAGACAAGAAGTATGATGAAGCCATTAAGTGTTATAGAAATGCGCTAAAATGGGATAAAGACAATCTTCAAATCTTAAGGGACCTTTCTTTACTACAGATTCAAATGCGAGATCTTGAGGGTTACAGGGTAAGTAGAGAATTTTTTTTTAAAGGGAAAATACTAAATTATAATATTTTGAAGCTTTTAAGTACTTCATGTTAAATAAATTTTGTATTTTTCAAAGGAATGTAATTGAATACCCCCCCCACCAGTGATTCTGTTTATGATGGGAATAACGAGATATTAAAAATAAATTATTTTACTATGTGGGAAGGATCCGTATCAGTGTACTGGGCTGATTTAATCAATTCAGTGACAATTAGCATTTATACTCCTCAAATAGCCAATGCCTATAAATAAACCTTTACTTTGTACATTTTTTCTGGAAAGCAAACTTTTTTTTTTTCCTACGTCTTTGTAGCTTTATTTTTAACCGTTAAATCAGTGTTGAATCTACTTAGTCCCTTTTTCACATTCTTTTTTTTCATGCTGAGTTTTTTTCTCTGTTATGTTAACTCAGTAATTGGGTACTTTTTGGGAGAAGTTTTGAATAATTTTTTTCCTTGGTGCTGTGTTTTCCATCCTGTCTCTTTTTGGAGTAAATATATCAGGAAATAAAGGTATCTTAAAGTTTTTAAAAACATAAGATTAACTTGGAGGCTTCATTGTGCTTCTTAACAGAGATTTCTTTGGCTATACGTATAAAAGTTGTACAATACAGGTATTTTGAAACTATTTTCTCTTATTCTCAGCATTGTGTTACAAAGTATTCATTGTTGTGGGATCAATTAATTCAGTCTTTTTGAGGAGTATTTGCTTTATCTCTAAGCCTAAGGAAAAGTCTTTTTCCTTAAAGGAAACGAGATATCAATTACTTCAGCTTCGACCTGCGCAGAGGGCATCATGGATTGGCTATGCTATTGCTTACCATTTATTAGAAGATTATGAAATGGCAGCAAAGATTTTAGAAGAATTTAGGAAAACACAACAGGTAATACCCAGAAGCCATTTTAATGGGTCTGATTCTAAGTATAACTAATCAGAAGAGGTATGTACAAAGCCTTGCTAATTTTTTATTTTGAAATAGTTTCGAACTTGCAGAAAAGTACAAAGAATTCCATACAGGAGTTCACCAAATTAACCAATTGTTAATAATTGACCCATTTTCTTTATAATTTATCTAGCTGAATTTTCTTCCTGATATATTTGAGAGTAATTGCATACATCGTGCTCTTTTATCCCTAAATGCTTCAATGCCTATTTCCTAAGAATAATTTTATGGTTGTCAACTCTATAGAGAGTATGATTATCAAAAGTCAAGAAATTCAACTTTGATAGACTGTTATCAAGCCCATATTCAAAATTTACTAATAGTTCTAATTACATCCATTTTAGCAATTTTCTTTCCCATTTCAGGATCCAGTTTAGAGTCATACCTTATGTTTACTTATCACTTCTCTTTAATCTCTTTTAATCTAAAACAATTTTTGAGAGTTTCTTTGCGTTTCATGACATTGATACCTTTGAAGAGTATAGGGTGGTGCTTTTGTAGTATGGCCCTCAGTTTGGATTTGTATGATGATTTCTCCTTAGATACAGTTTTACATTGTTGGCAGGAAACCACAGAAGTGATATTGGGTCCTTCTTAGTTCATCATATCAAGAGGCACATAATGTACGTCTGTTGTGTTTGGTCACTCGGCTAAGGTAGTGTCTGCCAGGTTTCTGTACTGTCAACTTGTTGATTTTCCTCTTTGTATTTAATAAGCAATTGTAGGGAAATAACTTTGAGACTTTATGAATAGCCATCTCATTCCTTATCACATTTTCACCACTAGTTCTAGCGTTTATTGATTATGATTCTTGCCTGAATTAGTTATTACCGATAGTTATAAAATGATGATTTTCCAGCTCCGTCATTTTTCTAGATTTATTATTTGGCATTCTACTGTTAAGTAAAAGTTTCCCTTATTCTCCGTTTATTTATTTAATATATGTAAGGACTTAGGGAGTCTTACTTTATTCACCAGGTTTATAAGCTAATATTGTCATTATTTACTTAGTTGCTCCATAGACAGATATTTAGAAATTGAAAAAAAAAAAAAAAAGCCAGTTTTATCAATCAAATGATATCCTTTAACTTCTTAAATATTTTTGAGAGTGTAAACAATTTCCTAATATGAAAATAAAATTCTTACTCTTAGTATTCTTTATATCCACATACAGACATCCCCTGATAAAGTGGATTATGAGTATAGTGAACTCCTTTTATATCAGAATCAAGTTCTTCGGGAAGCAGGTCTGTATAGAGAAGCCCTGGAACACCTCTGTACCTATGAAAAGCAGATTTGTGATAAACTTGCTGTAGAAGAAACCAAAGGTAAATGAATAAGAATGTCATTTATTCTAGAATTGAATTATGGCAAAGAGAAGGGCTGAAAAGTCGTCTTGTTGCTCCTGACAGTTTCATATAACAGAGCTTTTTGATGATAAAAATTTATTTCCTAATCATACACTTTGAGTAATTCATAATGTGGAAAAATACATGTTTAAAAAGTGGATATTGTTGTTAGTTGCTGACAAGTCAATTCTGACTCGTTGATATAGGGGAAAATAATTGTGAATAATAAAAAAATTGTCGAATGACTCAATCAGACATCCTTCCTTTAAATGAAGTATCTTTGTCTTTGATCTGAAAAGACAGTATTTGATGAAACAAAGGAACCAACTGTTTAATTTTATAAGGCAAAAGATTAAATATTTCAGAAATGGCTTATTAACACTTTATAAGCAAGATTTTCTTGTCAGTAAAATATGTTGATAATCTAATCTTTACTAAAATACAGTATAGGGCATTCCTAGGGTGTTTGTCGCAGTTTTATTTGAATGTCTTCGTAGACAGAGAAAGAAAATGAATTCTGAAAGGAACGTAAACCGGAGCTTTGGGTTTATGTGTGTGGATTGAGATAAGAGGGGTAGATTCCTAAATAAATGGATCCAATGCTACCATTTATCAGAAGCGTGATAAAAAGGAGCCCTATAGGCTTAAATGCTAACAAGCGGCCATCTAAGATGCATCAATTGGTCTCAACCCACTTGGAGCAAAGGAGAATGAAGAACACCAAGGTCACACGACAACTAAGAGCCCAAGAGACAGAAAGGGCCACATGAACCAGAGACCTACATCATCCTGAGACCAGAAGAAGTAGTTGTTGCCCGGCCACAGTCGATGACTGCCCTGACAGGGAGCACAACAGAGAACCCCTGAGGGAGCAGGAGATCAGTGGGATGCAGACCCCAAATTCTCATAAAAAGACCATACTTAATGGTCTGACTGAGACTAGAGGAATCCCGGCGGTCATGGTCCCCAAACCTTCTGTTGGCACAGGACAGGAACCATCCCCGAAGACAACTCATCAGACATGGAAGGGACTGGACAGTGGGTAGGAGAGAGATGCTGATGAAGAGTGAGCTAATTATATCAGGTGGACACTTGAGACTGTGTTGGCATCTCCTGTCTGGAGGGGGGATGGGAGGATAGAGAGAGTTGGAAGCTGGCAAAATTGTCACGAAAGGAGAGACTGGAAGGGCTGACTCATTAGGGGGAGAGCAAGTGGGAGTACAGAGTAACATGTATATAAACTTATATGTGACAGACTGACTTGATTTGTAAACGTTCACTTGAAGCTCAATAAAAGTTAAAAAAAAAAAAAAAAAAAAAGGAGCCCTATAGTTTTCTACCCCTCATCTGTTAGTTTGTCAGACTGTGGTGGTTTGTACATTGCTGTGATGCTAGAAGCTCTACCACTGGTATTTCAAATACCAGCAGGGTGGACAGGTTTCAGCAGGGCTTCCAACTGAGACAAATTAGGAAGATCTGGTGGTCTACCTCTAAAAAAAATAACTGGCCAGTGAAAACCTTATGGTTAGCAGCAGAATGTTGTCTGATATAGTGTCAGAAGATGAGCCCCTCAGGTTGGGAGGCACTCAAGAGCCGCCTCCTCAAAGTAGAGTTGACTTTAACGACATGGATGGAGTCAAGCTTTTGGGACCTACATTTACTGATGTTGTATGACTCAAAATGAGAAGAAACAGCAGTAAACATCTATTCTTAATTGGAACGTGAAATGTGTAAAGTATGAATCTATTTGAAATCATCAGAAATGGAATGGAATGCATAAACATTGATATCATAGGCATTAGTGATCTGAAATGGACTGGTATTGGCCATCTTGAATTGGATAATCCTGTGGTCTACTGTGCCAAGAATGACAAATTGAAGAGGAATGGTGGCACATTCATCATCAAAAAGGACATTTCAAGATCTATCCTGAAGTACAGGGGTGTCAGTGATAGGATAACATCCATATGCCAATAAGGAAGACCAGTTAATATGAATAATATTCAAAATTTCACGCGGACCACTAATACCAAAGATGAAGAAACTGAAGATTTTTACCAACTCCTGCAGTCTGAAATTGTTCAAACATGTAGTAATAAAGGAATCGTAGGTTAGGGTTGAGACATTAATTTGGATGTTAAAGTTGTCCATATGATGTCAGGAATAATCGAGGACTAGATGATGCTTAATAAGGAGCCCTGTTGGCGCAGTGGCTAAGTGCTTGACTGCTAACCAAAAAGTTGGCAGTTCAGACCACCCAGCAGCTCCCCAGGAGAGAATATCTGGCAATCTGCTTCCTTAAAGATTTACAACCTAGGAAACCCTGTGGAGCAGTTCTGCTCTGTCCTATAAGGTCACTATAAAAAAAAAAAAAAACCCATAGTCGGTAACAAATCGAGGGCGAACAACACCAACAGATGATGCTTGGTGACAGTGTGCTCAGTGAATGTGGGAAGGTGGTCTGGAGTTGGACAGATAGGTGAATAAATAAGAAGATGGCGTTTCTAAATAATGTGAACTTAACAGAGGAGGGGATAATAAAAGTATGTGGTAAACATTCTTCTTGAATAAGATGGGGAGTTCAGGAGGATACCAAATCCATTTACTTCCCAACCTTGATTTATAATGAGATTATAAGAGAAAATTTGAGGAAAAATTGAAATTACAAAGATTTTTTGGTCAGATATTTTGTTAATTTTTTTTTTTTCATCAGGGGAACTTCTGTTGCAATTATGTCGTTTGGAAGATGCTGCTGATGTTTATAGAGGATTACAAGAGAGAAATCCTGAGAACTGGGCCTATTACAAAGGCTTGGAAAAGGCACTCAAGCCAGGTAGTGTTGTTTAAGACTTAAGATTTAATTGCTTCTTTTGTTAATGTGTGTGTGTCTGTGTATTTTAAAATTTGTAATTAAAATATGTAACAGAATTTGCCATTTTAACCATTTAAAAACGTACAACTCAGAGGCATTAATTACATTCACGGTATTGTGCAGTCATCGCCCCATTTCCAAAACTTTCTCATCGCCCCAAACAGAAGCTCTGTACCCAGTAGGCTGTAACTCCCCATTGTCCTCTCCACTCAGTCTCTGCAACCCTCTAGTCTACTTTCTGTCTCTAAGGATTTGCCTGTTCATACGATTACAAGTACTTTAAAGAGAATCATACAATGTTTGCCTTTTTGTGTCTGGTTGATAACATTTAACATAATGATCGTAAGGTTCATTCATGTTGTAGTGTATACTAGAGCTCTGTTTCCCTTTATGGCTCTATCTGTATCTCTCTGTGTGTGTGTATATATATCACTTTTTTTTTAATCCATCTCCTGATGGACACTTGGGTTGTTTCCACCTTTTGGCTGTTGTGAATAATGTTGCTGTGAAGCGAACATTGGTGTACAGGTATCTGTTTGAGTCCCTGTTTTCAATTCTTTTGATTATATACCTAGGAGTGGAATTGTTGGCTCATAAAATAATTTTACATTTAACTTTTTGAGGACCACTAAACTGTTTTCCATAGTGGCTGCATCATTTTATATTCCCGCCAGCAATGTATGAGGGTTCTGATTTCTCCACATACTCACCAACACTTGTTATTTTCCATTTTCTTTGTCATAGCTGTCCTAGGGAGTGTAAAGTAGTGTCTCATTGTGGTTGTTAATATATATTTTATTAACTCATTGAAAAGCACAACCAAAAAAATAGTAGTTAAGAATTGGTTCAAAATCTGAATACAGAAGTACATTTGTAAACTTCCATGTTAATACAGTAGACCAAGCACATTCTGAAACCTCTCCTATTACAAGATCGTAGAAATGGATGAGAAAAGAATTTTAAAAAACAACTTTAAGGAAAACAAATGCATAGTAACTTAAGAACATGACAGGGAAGTTTCTACTGACCAAATGAAGGTGTCTCCCAGGAAGAAAGATGCAAGCATAATTTATGTGGTAAGCTGTGTCTGTAGTGGCCTGGCCCGCCAGGGGCCTACAAATGTAGCCAGGCACAGCCCTGTTTCCTGCGTGGGAAGAGGAGCTAAATTTGCATCATTCAGGTAAACTTGGGTTCAGAGATTCTCCCTGTCTCTCCTTCTTCCCCGCCAAATGTGGTCTACTTTTGTGGACAGGCCCAGAAATAGGTAGGTTCCTGAGCCAAATGATCTGGTTGAAAGGTGTTTCCCTTCGGGCTGGTACTGAGCCACTCCTGGTACCATTGATAGATACAAGGGAAATCTCTTCTTGAAGATTGTTACAAAGAACCACAAACTACCCCAGGGACACCAACACAGTGAATAGTAATTAATCTTCAGTGCCAGCAAAAGGGAAAGGGAGGATGGGAGAGTTTAAGGTTAAGAGAAGGAAGTGCAGCCATGAAACATGAAATTGCAGCCTTGAAACAAAGTATCAATTAGCAATCTGGAAAATGGAAAGGAAAATCTTAATAGAGTGAATAGAAGAGAGGCTACAACTGAGGAAGATTTAGTGAAGTGGAAGACTGAGGAAAGCTTCTGCACAGAGTGTAAGAGAAATAATGGAAAAATGGAAGATAAAGGCTAGATGGAGAATCTCCAAAATAAGTCAAAGTAGAGAAGTTAAAGAAGGAGAGGCTCAAGAGAGTAGTGGAGAGACAATATATGGAAACACAGCAACATGATTTTATCAAAACTCGAAGAAAGAAAGGAATTCTCAGATTTTGAAAAGATACCCAAAGCAGAAGAGGATAAAGGAAATAATTTGTTCTATATGATTAAACCTGTTGCCGTTGAGTCAATTCTGACACATACCAACCCTAAAGGACAGAGTAGAACTGCCCCCGTACAGCTTCCAAGGAGCGCCTGGTGGATTTAAATTGCTGACCTTTTCGTTAGCAGCCATAGCTCTTAACCACTGTGCCACCAGGGTTGCTTTTATATGATTAAACCCACTACCACTGATTAGAAGTGTTTATATATAAAAATATTGGAAGGAAATATTATAAAATAATGATTTTTTGATATGGTTGGGGTGTAAGATTAAAATATTTTTTTCCCATCTTCAAATTTTCTGTTGAATAGACTAAATTTTAATGTACTTTTAGAAATTTAGTTTGCTAGGAAAATATGGTTTGTAATTTGTGTATAAAACCTTTTTCTTTGTCTGCAGCTAACATGTTAGAAAGGCTAAAAATTTATGAGGAGGCCTGGACTAAATATCCTAGGGGACTAGTGCCAAGAAGACTGCCATTAAACTTTTTATCTGGTGAGTGAGAATAATTGCAAAGGAATGAAAATGTTGTTAGGACTTGAAGCTTCTTTTCTTGGTTTTAAATATATGAGTATGTGTATTAATATCAAGGTCAAAGTGTGCCTTGTTAAGAGTTGTCTGGAGAAATGTAAGCTAACAGGATTTTTTTCTTCCAAGGTGAGAAGTTTAAGGAATGTTTGGATAAATTCCTAAGGATGAATTTCAGCAAGGGTTGTCCACCAGTCTTCAATACTTTGAGATCATTATACAAAGATAAAGAAAAGGTAAAGCAAAAGTCAGTGGAGTTTTTTTTTTTTAACTTTCATTTCTTTGCTCAACGTTTAAGATAGTTGACGCTTGATTTTCTGTGCACAATAGTACATGCTTTGTGAACCTGGCATCAGTCTTTCCAGCTTGCCATTTAAATGCCTCTGTGCCTCTTTTGGAAACCCTGGTGGCTTAGTGGTTAAGTGCTACGGCTGCTAACCAAAGTGTCGGCAGTTCAAATCCACCAGGCGTTCTTTGGAAACTCTGTGGAGCAGTTCTACTCTATCCTATAGGGTCGCTATGAGTCGGAATCGACTCGACGGCACTGGGTTTGGTTTTTGGTTTGGTGCCTCCCTTTTCATTCCCCTTTCTCTGTAGCTCAATAACTTACTGCTTATTTGTTTTCTCTGTCCTTTGTTTCTGCTCTGTATTTCAGTGAGTCAGCATAGGTATGAAAAGTTGGAAGGCAGTGATTTCTCCAGCATTTTCCCTAATCCCTGCTCATGGTGAAAGTCAGAAGTGATTTTTTTTTTTTTTTTTAAGCCAAGTTTTAGTTTCATAATCTTTTTCCTTTTTTATTTGGTAGAAAAAAAATTCTGTCAGAAGAGTTTGTTTGTTGTCCCAGTCGGTCAGGGTCCCCTTTCAGCTCTGTGTTATTACACTGCAGATGCTTGTGTAGACGGTAGTGTACTCTTTTCTTAGGTGAGTTTGCTTGCAACTACAGTGGCATCAAGATACATTGTTTAGATTTTTTTTTTTTTTTAATAATGAGTTACGGTGAAGAATCCTCAAGATGGAACAAATTAAATGTGCTAAACATTTTTACCTAAAGCACACAGCGTGCATTTATTTGCCAGTCTTGATTAAAGACCCTATATAGGAGCTTTATTGATTGGTACTTCACATTTTTTTTTCTTTGCATAAATTACATTTATAAAATGTAGTTGGTTATTTCTGGTTTTGGTAGAGTGAGAACTAAGATTCTTTTGAAGCAGCTTTGGTGTATAGAATCGTACATTTTTATGATTTCCCCCTCTTTTATTTATGGTTGTCTTATTTATTCCTGAAATTGGTTAAGTATCTAATTTGTCTTTGAGTCTTTTCACAGTATTCAACCTGTGCAAACATTTCTTTCCTTTTGTTCTCATTTCTTAAGTTGACATAATATTGAATTAAATTATGCAATTATGATAATAAATGCAACTGATTCAAACAGGTTTGAGAAAACAAAAGTGACTCTTAGTAAGCATATAGTTCAACTTGTGGGAGCAGAAGAACATGGGCGTACCAGAGTAACCTAGCTGCCACTTTTCAGTCCTCACAGTTTACTGAGGTAATCAAGAGAGCTGGTGTTAACCTCTTGAGTCAGTTAAATTAAAGTTATTTAAGAGAGCTTGTATAGTAACACTCATCCATTAAGGCCGGATTAAGCAAGGAACGGAAAACATAAAAAATACAGATCTTTCATGAAGCTAGGTGCAAGTAGTGTAGACAGGACTGAGGAGCAAAAATGGACAGCTGTCCATTTTCCTGGATTTCATAAACCCACCCACTGTTCTGTGTTGCAGTTTCACTAATATTTTTCCCTGAATTATGAAATTAAGAGTTGATTCTTATCATCTCCTTGTGGAATTTGTCTTTGAACATAGCATTTAATTTTGAATCTTTGAAAACAAATGGTAACTCCAGGTGTTGTTTATGTGAATTGAGATAAAAAGGAAGCAGGATATAACTCATTCACAACATTGCCTCCCTTTTTCTAACCCTTTCCTGATTCTTGGTTAAGCTTGGTGCTTTATTCTCCCTTTCCCAAAAGAGAAAAGGAGTTTACAAGAAGTTCTTAGAAAATTGTCCTTGTACATACCTACACGAACGTGTGATCCATTTGATTACTTTTAAATTTTTATCCAGAGGTTAAGAGATTTATAAAAGGGTATGTGTGTGTATGTAACTGGCTGCTAGAATATTTATTTAGGCCTTCAGTAATAAGTAACACATTTTGCACAAGAATAGCAACTGTTCTTTTATTTTTTTAAATCAAAGTGTGCTTGTGTGTTTGTACTCTAGGTGGCAATCATAGAAGAATTAGTAGTAGGTTATGAAACGTCTCTAAAAAGCTGCCGGTTATTTAATCCCAATGGTAAGTGCTCAAGTTTTATGTTTTTAAAACATCTTGAGAAAATTTTAATATAAAATTCTTAACCAGCCAGTCAGTATTCTTAATTCTCAAGGGTGAGCATAGAGCGTTAAAAACTTTTTTTTCCCCTTAAGGTGGAGATATATTAATTTGCATGTTATGTTTAGCTATTTGGTTACAAGAGTCACATGAGTTTCTTAGAAAAAAAATTATGTACAATTGAAAACATTTATAAAACTAGATGGCAATAGTATAATGATCCCCCATTTACTTAGTGCCTAGCTTCCATAATTTTTAATTCATTGCCAAACTCACTTCATCTTTATCCTCATCTGCTTCCTCTAGTCCCATATTATCCTGAAGCAAATCCCAAACATCCCATTATTTCAACCATGAATATTTCCTTATGTCTAAAAGTTAAGGACTTAAAACATAACCATAGTACCATCACACCTGAAATTTAATACGTTGTTAATATCAAATATCTAGTCCATATTTAAGGAACTACAGTGGAGCAGTGGTTAAACACTCAGCTGTTTCCCAAAATGTTGAAGGTTTAAACTCACCCAGCGGCTCTGTGGGAGAGAGACCTGGTGATCTGCTCTCATAAAGATCACAGCCAAGAAAACACCAAGGGGCACTTCTGCTCTGTCACATGGAGTCGCTGTGAGTCGGAGTCAACAGTCTGTATTCACGTTTCCAGTTGTCTTATAAATGTCAAGATTTTTTTTTCCCAGTCTTTGTTTTCGAAGTTGTTTGTTTGAATCAGGATCTAGATAAGATCTATGCTTTGATATTGGTTGATACGTCTCTTAATTCACAGGTTTCTCCTCCATCTCTTTCTTTCTGCAATTTACTTGTTTAAGAAATTATTTTTTTTTCCTTGAGTTTTACCACAGTCTGGACTTTGCTGGATGCATCCCATGGTGTTTAACATATTACTCCTGTGCTCTCTGAATTTCCGGTATAGATTGGTAGCTGGATCTAGAGCTGTGTTGTCCATTATGATAGCTATTACATGTGGCTGTTAGAATTAATTCAAATTAAATAAAATTAAAAATTCAGTTGCATTAGCCACATTTTAATTGCTGCTCAATAGCCACATCTGGCTAATGCCTGTGTGTTGGGCAGGGTGGATGTGGAACATTTCCATCACTGCAGAAACTTCTTTTGGACAGATTGGATTAAGTTTTATTTGTTTTGCTTTTGCTACATAAGAGATGAGAGCAAGAGTATTTCACAGGTGGTAGTGTGTTCTATATCAGGAGGCATATAGTCTTTGTTTCTTCTCTTGTAACTGTTAGGAATTATAAACTAATGATACCCTATTACTCATTTCTTATTTTGAAGGAGAAACTTCCCTTCACCTACTGTTTGCCTACGCAGTATTTCAGTTTGTATAGGTGAAGCACGGCTGATATTTTTTTTCCTCCACCCCTCCTTTGTTTTCCTTACCAATTTTCAAAATAATGAATTGGTTCAGTAGTATCCTTCAGCAATGATGAGAAATATATTTTTTGAAGTATTATTATGAATTCATGTGTTTAAACATAGTCGATGTTTTAAACCTTCGTAATTTCAGATGGTACATACACATCCTTTACACACCACGGTAGTAGTTGATAGCTTCCTTGGTGTTTGACATGACAAGATACTCTAGTTCACATAGCAGAGTGCTCACCACAGACCTGAAATCTGTTATTTTTACAAGGAGCCTTGGTTCTTCTAGTGGAAAAGCCCAGCATGGAACCTGGAATGCTTATTGCTGTTGGATTGTTTATTGTTTCTAGGTCTCAGATTAATAGTATTTTTTAAAAGACTTTGCCATGGTTTCACTGGTTAATCATAACGATGTTCCTTTGACTGTCAGCATTTTTCTACACATTATACAAATGTGGAAGAGGTTCAGTGACATGCCCCAGAATATGCAGCACTTTTGTTGCAGATCTATCTGGTCGGGAGTTGGTGAGTTCCACTCCTGTTTTTTGTCGACTGAGCCATCGTGCTTTTAAAAAAAAAAAACTAGGCTAAAAATAAGCAATCCATTGCTTTATTTTAAAGGGAAATGATTTTTGCCAGATTTCAGAAATTTGTATTAAAACACTATTTTTTTTAATGTGTGAGTTACAGATTTAACTTACACATTTTTTTGTGAGTATATTAAAATTAAATCATGAACTAAAATAGAGAATAAGCCTCTTTACTTTCATCTCATTTTTTGGTATAGTTTTTATACCAAAATTAAGCATCTATGCATGTTCCAGCATAACACTAAAATCTATTAAGGATATTATAATTACCAAAATTCAAAATAACCACATCACAAGTACATTTATATATGGTTTCGTACATAAGCTAGAAACCCAATTAAGTAGTCAGAGCTTTTTTTTTTTTTTAACCTCATTAATGGTAAAAAAATTCTTTAAATTTTTCTTTCCTTTTCCCCCTTTCTTCTCGTAAGTAACATCTTGATTGAATACATTCCTAGTTCTAGTACAGCTTGTCTCCCCCTCCCCTTTTTCTTTTTAGGTAATTAATTTTAGTTTACCTTACTTATCTGCCGTATTTTTCAAGCCCATACTATATGCAAGGCATTGTGCTAGGGGCTGTTAAGATACAGAACTGAAAACATACTCCTTTCCAAAGATCTCGTAGACTTAGGTGCAGTTTTATAGCTAGATACATAAATGACATGGTTCAAACTATTTTACCTTATTAATAAAGATAAGACCATTTTGAGGTGGGGAACTCTCTTAACATACGTAATGATCTTGTCTCCTTCTATCCTTCTGCCCCTTTTTAAGATGATGGAAAGGAGGAACCACCAACCACATTACTTTGGGTCCAGTACTACTTGGCGCAACATTATGACAGAATCGGTCAGCCACCTATTGCTCTGGAATACATAAATACTGCTATTGAAAGTACACCTACGTTGATAGAACTGTTTCTTGTGAAAGCTAAAATCTATAAGGTAAAACGTCCCTCCCCTTTTTAATGAAGTATTAAAACATGTTATAAAATAGTTTTGTATTTTATAAATTCTAAATAAAAAAAAAAGTGACATATTTGACAGTTTGGAAAACATGGGATAACAAGTATAGTACATGCATCCTCAGTCTGATTCCTTTTAGACTTTGAACTTATGGCTATTTGATCCTTCACTTATACACACGTGTACGTGTGTGTGTGTTGTGTGTGTATCTCGCTATTCATATATATATGTTCACACACACATCTGGTTATTCTCTTGGTTGTTGATAGAGATAAGTAATCCCAAGTTAATTATATTTGCTATGAAGTGTGTGTTTATTTTAACATTTGAATATGATCACATACCAGTATACAATAATGTTAATAAAATGACACTGTGAAGATTCTAAGATGAATTTTACATATTACCCCTTTTGCCTCCTTAATTCCTGCCCCTGCTTGAGAATCTCCAAAGTTACTATGGGGAGAAGTTGTAAACCAATGATTTATATAGTTAACAAAATAGTGAAATTAAGTTATATTTTAATTCCTTTTTTTAAAACCAGATTTTGCTTATCAGTTTGGCTTTACCAAATGGACTAGTTAGGTAAATTAGAATGAGGAGCATAGGGGAGTATCCAGTAGTAGTCCCACCTAATCAGTAAAGTTTCCAAGCTTCCTCTGGAATAGAAATTTGACCACCCAATTGCTTTTTTTTTTCTTTTTTTTCTTGTGTTTTAAGTGAAAATTTACAATTCAAGTCAGTTTCTCATGTGAAAACTTATACCCACATTGTTATGTGACCCTAGTTGCTCTCCCTATAATGTGACAGCACACTCCGCCCTGTATTTCCAGTGTCCATTCAACCAGCTCCTGTACCCCTCTGCCTTCTCATCTCACCTCTGGAGAGGAGCTGCCCATTTATTCTCACGGGTCTACTTGAGCTAAGAAGCACACTCCTTACCAGTATCATTTTCCAGTTGCATTTATCTTTAATACTGAACTGTATTCTGACTAATTTGAAGATTTTGGCTATTATTTACTCTTTGATTAACAATTATTTTTTAGTATTTACTATGTGCCAGTCACTGTTCTAGGCAGTGGGGATATAGTAGTAGATAAAACAGTTCAAACAAGTCTTTATTCTCAGAGGGCCTACATTCTAGTTGGACAGCTAACAGAACTTATGGTGGAATGCATGCATTTACAATGATTAGCATTTTAAGAGTTAAAAGAATACTTTTCTTCTATTTGCTTTGTTAATAATTTATCAGCAGATAACTTAATTTCTGATAATACAATTAGAATACTTACCAATTTGTTTAACTTCTGTACCCTGTAAGCATGCTGGGAATATTAAAGAAGCTGCAAGGTGGATGGATGAGGCTCAGGCCTTGGACACGGCAGACCGATTTATCAACTCCAAGTGTGCGAAATACATGCTAAAAGCCAATCTAATTAAAGAGGCTGAAGAAATGTGCTCAAAGTTTACAAGGGTTTGTACAGCTAGTGTTCTTACGTATGAATAAACAGGACATGAGCCAACTCATACTTGTTTATACTGTTTTTAACATTAGAGTAGTCAGGACTTTATATGACCATATTGAAACAAACAAATCGATGTTAGTATAAAACAGTATTTCTTTTTAGATGATTGTACCAATCAGTTTTTAAACTCTGGTTGATTTTGTTATATGTTTAGAGGACTTTTTTTTTAGGGGTAAGAAAACTGTTTATTGAGCACCTGCAGTGTGCTAATGTTTTTTTCATATGTTGATCCCTACCTCCTACTATGTTGACCTTCTATTTAATCTTTTGCAAAAGTGCATATTTTTCTCAGTGGTTAGAAATACGATGTGAATTTCTTTCCCATATTCCTTCTTACTCTCAGAATGTTAAAAAGTTTCTTACTCTCAGAATGTTAAAAAAAATACAAAATGATTTTGAAAGAACTGTTTCAAAATCAGTTGGCCGTCTTTTCTTTCTTAAATTCTGTGGGGGAACAGTATACGTGGAAGAAGTGGCCTTGAACACGTGTGATTTCCATGCAGGAAGGAACGTCGGCGGTAGAGAATTTGAATGAAATGCAGTGCATGTGGTTCCAGACAGAGTGTGCCCAGGCTTACAGGGCGATGAATAAGTTTGGTGAAGCACTGAAGAAATGTCACGAGATTGAGAGAGTGAGTACCTGATACGTTCTCGTTTTATTCTGTTGTCATGTGAAGGTTTTGGGCAAATCCGATAGCTTGTTTTCTCCTCCCTCTTTTAATTCAGAGTCGTCGTGTTGTTAGTTGCTGCTGAGTCTGTTCTGACTCAGTGGCGACTTCACGTGCGCAGAGTAGAACCTGTACTTCATAGGGTTCTGAGGCACTTCTGGGTGGATTTGAACCACCAACATTTCCAGTGCTTAACTGTTTGCATCACTCAAAACCAAAACCAAACCCAGTGCCATCGAGTCGATCCCAGCTCATAGCGACCCTATAGGACAGACTAGAACTGCCCCATAGAGTTTCCAAGGAGCGCCTGGCGGATTCGAACTGCCGACCCTTTGGTTAGCAGCCGTAGCACTTAACCACTACGCCACCAGGGTTTCCTTTGCATCACTCAGGGACTCCTAATTCAGAGTAGGTTATTTTAAAAATCAATAATCACTTTTTTCAGTTTTTATAATGGAAATATTATAGACTATATTTTGTCTGTTCTGCCTATAAGAGTTTATTTTTTAAACTGTATGGAAATTTTGCATCTGGTTATGTTTTTATTGATTTTTGAACCTTTCTTTCAAATTGGTGCTGTGTTTTCCGTACAAAGCTCATTAAGTAATCCTAGGAGCCTATTTGCTGATTGGTAATGCCATATACACTTGAGGTAAACACAGACACACACACACACAGACATACAGACACACGCACACACACGCCCTGAGCCCTGGTGGCACAGTGGTTAAGAGCTATGGCTACTAACCTAAGGTTCACGGTTTGAATCCACCAGGCGCTCCTTGCAAACCCTATGCGGCAGTTCTACTCTGTCCTATAGGGTTGTTATGAATCAGAATCGACTCGACGGCATTAGGTTTTTTTGGTTTTTATATGTATATATATGTGTATATATATGTATATAAATGGTATAATCTTTGAAGCCTTTTGACAATATTTCTGTAGCATATGTAATTTCTCATTTTATGATTAAATCATTGTTTTCTTAGTTCTCTTCTTTTTTTTTTTTTTTTTTGCATTTTTCACAAATAAACATAGTTTATGTAATTTCATATTTGTAGTAGTATCAAGTAGAGAACACCAGAGCTTAGTGGAAATGTGAAAGTTGCTAGTTGCTTGACTTACTAATTGATTTCTCTCCCTCATGTCAACTTTACATTGCATAGGGTTTATATGTGTAGCTCAGAAAAATTGCCAGAGATGGCATGTTATAATCCTTTGGGAATGGTTCTAAATATAACAACTGAATGCTTCGTGTGTGAATCTACTGCACGGCATCATTATGTGTACGAATAAATTGTTTGTTATGATAGCTTTATGTAAGTATGATTAAGGAAGGAATAAAATATAACCAAAAGCCAAACCAAACCAGTTACTGTCGAGTCAATTCTGACTCACAGCAACCGTATAGGACAGAATAGAACTGCCCCGTAGGGTTTCCAAGGAGTGGCTGGTAGATTCGAACTGCCCACCTTTTGGTTAGCCAAGCTTTTAACTACTGTGCTACCAGGGCTCCGGAATAAAATATATGTGTATATATATTTTTAATTATGCTATCTTTCTTTTCAACAAATAATTCAGTGCCTATTTTGTGCCATATCCTGTGCTAGGTGATGGCCAACTGTGTTTGCTTATTTGGTATGTAAAGTGTTTATATTGAATGATGAAATTTTTAATATTTTTTTATTTTACCCAATTTTTTCACACTAAGAAAATGGGTAATTCCAAGGCTTTGATTTTTGTAATGTTCTTTTACATTGCTGTAATTCAAATTACTATAATTCAATTGCTGTAATAAAAAAAGATAATTTTGTTAGCATTTTATAGAAATCACTGATGACCAGTTTGACTTTCATACATACTGTATGAGGAAGATTACCCTTAGATCTTATGTGGACTTATTAAAACTAGAAGATGTACTTCGACAGCATCCATTTTACTTCAAGGCAGCAAGAATTGCTATAGAGATCTATTTGAAGCTTCATGACAACCCCCTTACAGATGAGAATAAAGAACATGAAGCTGATACAGGTATAATATTTAGATTTGTTATTGTTTGCTCTGGTGCACATATGTGCGTTTTTGTTTTGGTGTAATATAGCTTTTTCCTCAGCTTTTTATTGGGAAGGTGTTATGCACGGATAGAAGATGATGGTCGTGAATTTCTCTAAGGAACAAAAGAAAAATATTGGTTACTTTTACATTTTCAAAATAAGAGTTTTCTTTATACTGATTATTACATTTAAAAAGTTTGAATTTCATGAGTTTTACACTTAATATCAGGTTTATCCACTACTGTAGGTTGCTTCCTACTCTAATAGGATGTATTCTGCTTCAAGTCCATAATTAGGGTTGAAACTCTACATTATTACTGGCTGTTAATATATCTAGTTCTCCCTTTTTATAGTAATTTATTATTAAGCTACTGAAAGGTGACTACATGAACATTAAAACCTTTGGCCAATTTTTTTTTCTTATTGTGACAGAATTTGTGTGATAAAACTTTGTAATTTTAACCATTTTTATGTGTATAATTCAGCGACATTAATTACATTCACAGTGTTGGGCAGCCATCATCACTGTCCATTTCCAAACTTTTTTTATCACCCTTAACAGAGACTTGTTACCCCTTAAGCAGTAACTCCCCATTTTCTCCTTTTATCTGTCCCTGGTAACCATTAATAAATGTTGATCTCTATGCATTAGTGTATTCTAGATATTTTATATAAAGGGGATCATAACAATATTTTTCCTTTTGTGTTTTGAAATTTCCTCCATGTCATAGCATGTATCAGAACTTCTTTTCTGTTGCTGAAGGCTTGACTAGGACTGAAGGAGCCGTTTCCCACATGGCTTACTCACATGGCTGTTAGCAAGAGGCCTTCGTTCCTTGTAACTTGAGTCGTTCCATAGGATTGTACATTAGAGAGAGCAGGGAGGAAGTCTTAATGCCTTTAATGTTCTGTTCTCGTTATTACATCTTCTGCATTTTAATTGGTTAGAAGTGAGTCACCAAGTATAGCCTTGATGGTAGAAGAATCAAAGAATTATTTCCACATTGAAAATACACTCAACCCCCCCGAGGCCTCCAAAAGTCTCATCTCGTTACAACTTTAGCTCTAAGTCTAGACTCTTACCAGGATTCTGATACAGGTGCTGATAAGCTTCTTTAGCGTAGTTCCTTATGTACAGCTCCTCAAGTGTAGTTCTTCTTCCTGTGAAGTCTTGTAAACTAAAGAGACAAGTTTTCTACCAACCACACAACCAGCATAGGACAAGCACAGCACAACCACTGTAGGTATTGTTCAGAAAGGGAGGGAGGGAGAACAGGAGACACAAGTCCAGCTGGGTACCAGTTAACAGTTTTTTGATTAGGACTGTGAAGACCTAATCGTAATTAGGGAATAATTCCCTGGGGCTCTTAGCTCTGCCCTTTTGGGTTCTTGGTTCTGCCTTCTGAGTCATCTTTTTTTTTCCCTTGTAAGTTAGCATTTGCTTGCAATGGAGTAGTTTTTCAGCCTGCTTCCTGCCAGTAAAATTTTGAGGGGTTCCGGAGGCCTATTTTCATTTTATACTGTTTCTTTAAGTCCAAATTGGCAGTGTTTCTGTCCATATAATTATCTTCAAGACATTCTGGATCTTTTGTGAATATTATTAGAACCCACAAAGCCAACCCCTCTGCTTTACCTCCTGGCATGTTTTCCTGGTAGTGCCCTGGTTTTGATATTTGCTCAGTAGCCATGCCTGGAGAGATTGAGAATTTTCAAAATCATCAAGTCCCTGCCCCTTCCTTTAGTTTGTCTTTCTCCTCTAGCATTTTACAATAAGCAGCAAGAACAATCAGGTGGCACCTTCCATACTTTGCCTGGAACTTTTCATCTCTGTATCACTGAGTTCATTTGATAAATTTTATAAGTGTTGCTAGACTTTCTGCCACTACATGAAAATACCATGTACCTTACCTGTAGCCTCCTCAGAGTCCAGACTTGTACTAACAGTCTAAGCTCTTTAAGCATTGACTAAAGCTTTCTTGAGAGTCTATCTACCTTTTGCCACTCCCTGTTTGCAAAGTAACTCCCACATTTTAGGCTTTTGTTTCAGCAGTACCCCGACTTCCAGGTACCAAAATCTATTGCTGCATAACAAATTACTAAAACACTTAGAAGCTTTAAATAACAAATGTATGTTATCTCTCAGTTCTGTGGGCTAGGAATTCAGAAGTGGCTTAGCCAGTAGTTCTGAAGGCTTATTGTCTCTCATGAGGTTGCAGCCAAGGGCATCTGAAGGATTGACTTGGGCTGGAAGATCTGTTTCCAAGGTGGTTCACTGTCATTGCAAGAGGCCTCACTCAGTTCTTTGCCATATGAGTCTTTCCATAAGGTTGCTTGGGTTTTCTCACAACATGGCAGCTAGCTTCCTCCAGAGAAAGTGAGGAGGAGTTTATACTGCTTTTATGTCCTGATCTTGGATGTCACACGCTTTTACTTTTATCACTTCTGTTCATTAGAAGTGAGTCATGAAGTATAGCCTACAGTTAAGGGGAGAGGAAATAGACTGTACATTTTGAAGAGTGGAATTTGTGAGCATATTTTTTAAATCAACAGTGAATACACAGTGATGTATTTGGGAATGACTTTTTTACATTTCTCAATAGTAACATGTATTATCCTAATACTGATTGAACATGTAACTTTGAAATGTATTGCCTGAAGTCTAAAGAATATAGATTTTTCACTTTATTAACAATGATTTCCAGTCTTTTGAGACATTTCAGTTTGTGCCTCAAGGGATATTGTTAAATTAAGGAATATAAAGTTTTAATTTATCATATAGTTATTTACTCTTCTTTAAGTATTTGAGTGTTTTCTGTATGTTTCAGCATGGTGTTAGGCCCTGTGGATAGAACGATAAGTAAGACAAGGTCCCTTCCAACAACAAGCTCACAGTTAAAACAGAGACAGGCATATAAGCAGAGTGTCTGTGACAAGCAAAATATATAAGGCATAGTGGCAGTACAGAGAGGAGAATGGATAACTGTTTGGTCAGGTTAGAGAAAGCATAGCTAAGGAGAACATAGTCCAAAGCCATAGAGAGAAGAAACAGCTTATTAAATGCATGGAATTGCAAGCAGTTTAATATTGCTGGAAGAACATGTATGCTTTGCCATGGATGCATTTTACACATAGCCAACCCGGTTCAAAAAATATTTTCAGAAGGTTACTTTGTTCTCTAATGTGGAACCATTGAAAGGCTAGGTACACATAGTCACATGTATATGCATACCGTGCATTATTTTTTATGGGAATTTGTGTGGCAGTATTATATAATAGTAGTAACTGATGGTGACTAATCTCATTAATCCATTTATAATTTCATTAACACTTATTGCCTACAGCAAACATGTCTGACAAAGAGCTAAAGAAGCTACGTAATAAACAGAGAAGAGCTCAAAAGAAGGCCCAGATAGAAGAAGAGAAAAAAAATGCAGAAAAAGAAAAGCAACAAAGAAACCAGAAAAAGAAGAAGGATGATGATGACGAGGAAATTGGAGGTCCGAAAGAAGAACTCATCCCCGAGAAACTGGCCAAGGTACTTAACAATAGCCTTTAGCACAACTGAGTAAGACAGTCACTTTTATACTATCTTATTTGACCAATTTAATTATAGACGTTAGAACCAAAAATCATTTTAATTTTCATCTTCTTTTTTCCTCTTTCTGTTCATATTTGAAGTTTAAAACTTGAAATAATGATTCTGGTCCAGAGTAATCTCCAGTGGCGTCATATACAAGGTAGTTCCCAACTTAAGACAGGGCTCCGTTCTGATGATTTCTTTGTAAGTCGATTCTGATATAAGTTGAATACCTCTTTTTTTTTTGTTAAATCAGTATCTTTATAAATTTGATCTTTGAACGTCTGCGAGTAAACATTTGAGAACGGTAACATCACCAGATTATGGACTGCAACATTGTATGTAGTACATATTACTAACTATAAAGTGTAACCCCCCCCCCCCACCCCCCAAAAAAGGCAGATGGTCCTATGTGCTGTTCATCGTAACTTAAATACATCGTAAGTCAGGGACTACTACCGTAGTAGAAAAAGGTCTGGTTTTCAAGACGTTCTGATCTGGGTCTAGATCTCAGCTCTGGCACTTTAGCTGCGTGACCTTGGACACTTTAACCTCTCTGATGGTTTCCTCATCTATAAAATGGGACTAACAACTAGGCAGAAATGTGAGGATTAGAGAGAATAAACATGTAAAGCATCTAGTGTCTGTTAAAGCGTAACATCCAAGTTCTTTTTATCTAGGCTAAATTGAGCTTGTTATAAACTAAGGATTATATGCACACCTCTCACTAAGTCATGTTTTCAGTTTGCAGTACATCTTTACTGGACTTTCCCATTTGAACTTAATTTTTGAAAGTTCCTAAATATTTTCCCCAAGCCAAAATCTGATCTGCCATTTTTAACCATTAAACTGAAACCAGGATGTTCGTTGTTATTTTGAGTAATAACTTACCTATGTGCTTTCTTCTGATCCTTCACACCCTCTTAGTCCCTCCGCAGATACTTGCAGCATTTATTATGTTAAAGCAATATAGTGAACACATGGCCCTAAAGATCAATTTTGTCCTTGTTAGTAACTAAAAATTGAGAATTATTTGATCAGCTGCTTTATAACTAAGAGAAATTATGATACTAGTGAAATAGAGCTGGAAATGTTTTTAAAACTAGAGCAGGTAACATCACATAGATACAGCAGTATTGCCATAAGAAACAGATTTTCAGAGGGGGTTTTTTTTTTTTATACTAATACTCTTTCACAAATAATTTCATACCTTCTAGGAACAGGGATGCTAACTTTTTAGTGTTTAGAGTGTACTGGAATAATACGCAGGGAGTGACAAAGCCCAGAAAATTGACCGTTTAGGTCTCAGGAAGAATTGCAGAGTCATTCAGAGCACGACAGCTTTTGGGGCCTTCCATCTTCATGTCTTACCTTTCTTTATTACTGCTACCATCACCGTCACTGACTGCCTACCACGTCACTCTTTCTGCCTGCTTTCCCTCTATCCCATGACTTTGTTAATGACTTTTTTTTTTTGTAACTCTTCTTGTCTTACATTATAACTCTTAAAGAAATGATATCTTTGGATTGTTTAGTCACTGTCTAATAAAGAGTACCACTACAGAGCAAAATTCTTCCATTAGGGAGCTTGCAGACTTTGGCGTTCTTTGTGTCCAGCCTGTAATGATAGCTTATGGGCCAGATGTTAGCTGTGGACTAGTTATTTGTAGCTAGGCTTGTGGAGTTTCAGAACAAAATAATGACTACAGAAAGTACTTCTGACTGCTTTGTTTGTGAGGAGCCTAGTAGAAGGCATTCTGATTTATTCTGCATATACGATTCTTACCCTTGTCTTTGGTCAGCTGACTCCAGTGTGCCCCCATCTAATAGCATCCATGCTTTCTAGTATGGTGGCAATGCCAAATTACACTAAGCATAACCAGGGGTGGAATTGAAGACTTTTAAAAATCTTCCAGCCGAGTCTGAGCCTACAATCTCTAATTGCTTTTTCTGATATCAGTATTCTTCCATGTATTAAGGGCAAATTTAATGTCACCAGTTCAGGATAATATATAAAAAATACTGAGCAAAATTAAAGCGTTATTAAGCTAGCGGTAATTCCAGTTAATGAGAATAGGAAAATGGGAAAGAGTTTAGTTAGTAGTTTAATATGCGGTCTTGGTGGAAGCTGAACCACCTGTTTCTGCAATTTACCATGAGGCAGTAGTTGGTATTTATGACTTCACGCACCACCCATTTCATGTTCCTCTTGGCCTCCAGCCAGCAAGCATCTCAGCTGGTTTGTGTTTTGTTTTTCTTTTTCTTGTGTACATACATCTTCCTTATCAAGAGCTGTGAGTCGTCGTAGTTCTGCCTGTATAATAGTTTTAAACTTTTGTTGCTATGCTGGGAGTGTAGGGATTATTTTATTCCTACCTGAATATGGGGATTAGATTTCAGGCCAGTTTATGAATTAAAAAATGACATGATCAAAACTGCCCTTGCAGGTATTTTATTTATTTATTTTAAATAATTGATTATATTTTATTTTTGTTGTTGAGAATACACATAGCAAAACATATCCCAGTTTCAGAATTTCTGCATGTACAAAATTCAGTGACATTGATTTACCTTCTTCGAGTTGTGTAACCATTCTCACCCTCCTTTTCTGAGTTGTTTCTCCCCCGTTAACATAAACTCACTGCATGCTAAGTTTCTCATCTAATCTATCAGTTTAATCCTATATAAATAGTTCTTAAAGGAGCACAATGCTCAAGGCAGACATTTTTAAAAGTGTTTTAAATTGTCCATCAAGCACAGTGCAGATTCCAGTATACATGCATTTAACTTAAAAGAGATGAAACTCTTCATAACTGAGTGTAATTTTTAATTTTTTTGAAGAGAGACAAAGAAGAGTATTCATAATGCTGGCAATTCCATCCGATATTCTACTCAGTAAACATATGACGCCATGTTAGTATGAGATGAGAGGTATGACTGTCATTTGCTTAGTCCATCTCAGTTCTTGTGCACCTCTCATAGTAGGAACATACTGCTACACTGATTGTGATTTTAGTACTTAAAGATGGTTTTCATAAACGTATTGCAAACTAGTAACTTTATATATTCATAGGTATATATACATATGTACATACACACACAATTTAAGGACTTTTCAAGGGTAGTTTGACAATATTTTTGTTTTAAGCTTTGATTTTAGAGCCTCATTCCTGAGTAAGATGTATGTGCTTCTGTATATACAACCCTATACTGTATTATATGTGTGTAACTGTAGACCATAGTTACGTTGTATTGTGGGTCATATGTGTATATTAAAATACTTGGATTTAGCCTGACAAAATCTAATCTATGCGAGGGTCACAGAAACTGAGACAACGTGTGGGAACAATAGACCCAGATTATCCTTTAGGGACATATGTTATCATATTGTCTGCTATGTCAGGAATGACAGATTAAAGAGGAATGGCATTGCATTCATCAGTAAGAACGTTTCAAAATCTATCCTGAATTACAACGCTGTCAGTGATAGGATAATATCGCTGTGCATACAAGGAAGACTGGTTAATATGACTATTATTCAAATTTATACACAGACCACTAATACCAAAAAAAAAAAAAAAAAAAAAAGATGAAGAAATTAAAGATTTTTACCAACTCTGCAGTCTGCACTTACTCGAATGTTGCAATCAAGATGCATTGATAATTACTGGTGGTTAGAATAGGAAAGATGAAAACAAAAAAGATCAGTAGTTAGAAAATATGGCCTTGGTGATGAAAATTATGCAGGAGATCACGTGATAGAATTTTGTGAGACTAACAACTTATTTATTGCAAATACCTTTTCTCAACAACATAAACAACAACTATACATGTAGACCTTGTCAGATGGAGTACACAGGAATCAAGTCAACTACATCTGTGGAAAGAGACGATGGAAAAGCTCAATATCATCAATCAGAACAAGGCCAGGGGCCACCCAAGGAACAGACCATCAATTGTTCATGTGCAAGTTCAAGTTGAAACTGAAGAAAATTAGAACAAGTCCACAAGAGCCAAAGCACGACCTTGAGTATATCCCACTTGAATTTAGAGACCACCTCAGGAGTAGGTTTGACACATTGAACATTAATGACCGAAAACTAGACGAGTTGTGGCATGACATCAAGGACATCATACGTTAAAAAAGCAAAAGGTCACAAAAAGATGGGAAAGAAAGCAAAATGGATGTCAGAAGAGACTCTGAAACTTGGCTTTTGAAGGTAGAGTAGCTAAAGCAAACAGGAAATTATGAAGTAAAAGAGCTTAGAAGATTTCAAAGGGCAGCTCGAATAAACAAAGTATTATAATGAATGTGCAAAGACCTTGTGTTAGAAAACCAAAAGAGAAGAAAACACTCTGCATTTCTCAAGCTGAAGGGACTGAAGAAAAATTCAAGCCTCAGGTTGGAATATTGAAGGATTCTATGGGCAAAACATTGAACCATGCAGAAAACATCAAAAGAAGATGGAATACACAGAGTCACTGTACTAAAAAGAAATGGGTGTCATTTGACCATTTTAGGAGGTAACATATGATCAAGTACCAATGTTACCAAAGGAAGAAGTCCAAGTTGCCCCGAAGGCATTGGTGAAAACAAGTCTCCTGGAATTGACAGGATACCAACTGAGGTGTTTCAACACACGGATGCAGTGCTGGAGGTGCTCACTTATCTATGCCAGGAAATTTGGAAGACAGCTATCTGGCCAAGACTGGAAGTGATCCATATTTGTGCCCATTCCAAGGAAAGATGATGCAACGGAATGCAGAAATTATCGAACAGTATCTTTAATATCACACACAAGTAAAATTTTGTTGAAGATAATTAAAAAATGGTTACAGCAGTACATTGACAGGGAAATGCTAGAAATTCAAGCCTAATTCAGAAAAGGATGTGGAATGAGGGATATTATTGCTGATGTTAGATGGATCCTGGCTCAAAGCAGAGAATACCAGAAAGATGTTTACCTGAGTTTTATTGACTATGCAAAGGTACTTGCATAGGTATTACAACAAGTTATGTATTGTGAAGAATGGAAATTCCAGAATACTTGATTGTGCTCCTGCAGAACCTGTACAAAGACCAAGAGGCAGTTGTTCAGAGAGAACAAGGGAATACTGTGTGGTTTAAAATCAGGAAAGGTGTGCATCAAGGTTAATACTTATTTAATCTGTATGCCAAACAAATAATCCAGAGAAGCTGGACTGTATGTAGAAGAACGTGGCATCAGGGTTGGAGGAAGACTTGTTAATAAAATGTGATATTCAGATGACACAATCTTACTTGCTGAAAGCAAAGAGGACTGAAAGCACTTACTGATAAAGGTCAAAGACTACAGTCTTCAGTATGGATTACACCTCAACATAAAGAAAACAGAAATCCTCACAACTGGACCAATAAGCAGCATCATGATAAAAGGAGAAGGTATTGTAGTTGTGAATGATTTCATTTTACTTGGATCTACAGTCAAAGCCTTTGGACGCAGTAGTCAAGAAATTAAACGATGTATTGCATTGGTCAAATCTGTTGCAAAAGACCTCTCTAAAGTCCTAAAAAGCAAAGATGTCACTTTGAAGACTAAGGTGCACCTGACCCAAGCCATGGTATTTTTCAGTTGCCTCATATGCATGAGAAAGCTGGACAATGAATAAGGAAGACCAAAGAAGAATTGATTCCTTTGACTTAATGGTCTTGGTGAAGAATATTGAATATACTGTGGACTGCCAGAAGAATGAACAAATCTGCCTTGGAAGAAGTACAGCCAGAATGCTCCTTAGAAGCAAGGATGACAAGAATTTGTTCCCAGTACTTTGGACATGTCAGGAGGGACCAGTCCCTGGAGAAGGACATCATGCTTGGTAAAGTAGAGGATCAGTGCAAAAGAGGAAGACCCTCAGTGAGATGATTGATAATACAGTGGTTGCAACAATGTATTCAAACAAAGCAATGACTGAGGGTGGCATGGGAACAGGTTATTTTTCTTTCTGTTGTACATAGGGTTGCCATGAGTCAGAACCAACTCGAAGACACCTAAGGACAACAAAAGTTTTCCCCTTTTTTTCCCTTCAAGTTTAAGTACTTGATTTTAGCAAGTATGATGTTTGTATTGATTCTTCTTCACTATATTCCTCTTTGTCTCCATTTTGACATAGCAGTCGTATTTCCCTGATAGTAAATTACCCTCTTTGACAGAGTGACCCTCAGTTCAGTCTCTCATTTCAGTAATACCCTGGAGACCTGAAAAGCTTGATACAGCTGGGTGGTAATTTCAGTTTCCAGTTCTCTACTTGTTCCTGGTAGAAATGACTCTCCCATGTATACCACAAATTCCAATCCAGTAGAACATAAAGCTATGGGGACAGGAAGTAAAACATTTATGAATGTGTGAAAAAAGCATATTTACGAGGGAGGCCCTATCTTCCCTATTTCTTGGTTCCTCATTCTGTGATTCTTCGAGGGATGGTGTCATATGTTGGATTCTGATACAGAGCGTGTATTCTTCAAAAAAGCACCATCTGGAACTGTAACTGGATGTTTAATTGATTTTATTGTTCTGTACAGCCATCTGCTGACACTCTGGGGCAAGGTGAATCCCAGAGACAGTTCATTGCTTAACTTTCTTTTTTTAATGCTATGAAGTAATTTCCTTTGCCAGAACTGTATTGGTAGAATCCTAATGACTGTACTAGCAGAAGCATGTTGGGCAGGTATGGCAAATCCAAATTCCATTGAGTACAAATTGTTATTGCCTTGGTGATGATAGAAGACATTTAACACAGAACTCAGGTATTTAATGACCTTCACATCACTACAGTGTTTGTTCCCCTCCTTCCAGTCTACAATGCCCCGTGCAGGAGTATAACAGTTATGAGGTAAACATAATATCTGCCTGTAATGATTACAAGTATAGTTAATATGACATTCATATAATTAATAAAGGGTTAGTAGGAACAAAGTTTTGTAAATTTATATCTTTTCAAATGCCATATCACCTTTAGTATGGCATTTAATGTGCATTTCTGTGGATTTTGTACTAGAACAAAGGGAGACAGAATTGATATTATACTATTTTGAACACCTTGATTACACTCTCCTTTGTTTGAATTTATAAAGATTGTTCACTTATTTGGTAATGTTCTCTACCGTTTCCTTCTTACCCCATCTTCGACCTATTTCACGTCCCTCTTCTTTTCTTTTTTCTTTGCTATCTTACCTGTTTTTCTTGTCTTTTTTCCCCTGGTTTGGTTTTGGTTCTTTTTTCATCGGACAGCTTCTGCCCAGAGATACTATGTGATCTCTGTGGTTAAAAAGCTAGCAAAGAATTATAGAGTTCCAAGTCCCCCTCTTTTAGATTATGAGAAGTTAAAATATGGCAGTATTATTTCTAGGTGACTGGTAAATGATTCTTTGGGAAAAAAAAAATGTTTTTAATAGAGAGAATAAAATCACACTCCCCAAAAATCTTGCTTCCATTTGTATAATATCTTTTATTTTTGTTAGGTTGAAACTCCATTGGAAGAAGCTATTAAATTTTTAACACCGTTGAAGAACTTGGTGAAGAACAAGATAGAAACTCATCTTTTTGCCTTTGAGATTTACTTTAGGAAAGGTAGGCAATTAGGGTGTAGTGGCTTTTATAAAACTGATCACCCAACTCTGATAGCCCCACAACTGTGGAATTTTTTTGGCAAATGCCATGCAGCTTCTTCACAGAAATACCTGTTGTCGACAGAATGTTGTGGGGAGGTACAAAGACACAATTACTTCTTCAGGATATTAAAATCAACTGTGGATTTGTGCACATAACTAGGATTTAAGGTTGAAAAGGTAGTTAACATGTAAGTTGTTCAGTCAAGGCTTTAGGAACTGGTGATTGGGTGGATAAAATTAGTTAATACATGTAGAGCTCCGAACAGTTCCTGACACATAGTAAGCATTAAATAAATGTTAACTATTATTAGCTATTGTTATAAATAGAAGACGTGATCTTTGAGCTGTATCCTGAAGGGTCAGATTTGTGAAGTTGCGTAGAAGGGGAGAATATCAGTTAAGAAAACACAAGTGTATAGAAATAATGTTGAGGTTGTCCATATCGCCTGGAGCCGTGGAAAAGATAAATGAAGGGTCTCGTTTGCTGAGCTTAGAATGCGTGAACTGTGTACGTAGAAAGTAGCAAGGCACTAATCACGGGGATGGCACAGGTCTGGGCAGCACTTCGTTCTGTTCTGTACAAGCTCACCGTGCGTTGGAGCCGCCTCAGTGGCAACTGACCACACCAACAAGGAAGGTCTTACCATGTTGAGCTGATACAATCCAAGCAGTTTGTTGGGGAAAAAAAATCAAGGCGATGCAGATTGGTGGGGAAACCAGCTAGTGAGGTCAGTGGGAGATGGCTGCATAAAGCAGTATAATATACTACTGAAGAAATCTGAACCCTTTGCCGTTGAGTCGATTCTGACTCACAGTGACCCTGTAGAACAGAATACAGCTGCTCCATAGGGTTTTCAAGGAGCAACAAGTAGATTCGAACTGCTGACCTTTTGGTTAGCTTCCTAGCTCTTAACCCCTGTGCCACCAGGGCTCCGTATTACTAAAGGAAGATTGAATAAAATGATAACCTCTGTATACAGAGTATCCATTAAAAGTGATGATTTTCAAAAGTAATTAATAATGTTGGGAAAAGGTTACTATATAATGTTTCAAAATAAGGTCCCAAACTACCTGTGGCATTATTTTAACTTTTGTTATTATACTTAACATGTATAAATAGAAAAATGGCTGGAAAGAAATAGATCAAAAAGGTAACAGGTTGCCTCTTGGTGAAATTCTGAGTGATTAAAGTATTTTCTACTGTCATTCTGTTTTCTATAATGATTATGTTCTAATTTGAAAAATGAAGTTTATTCAGTAGTCCAGTAATTTTCAAACTTCCCTTTTAACAGTTACTACAACTCCTCTTTTAAAAAATATTCATGGGACTTTGAAGTACAGTGACTGTTAAGTGCAGATTTCCCTTCATCAAGTGGAAGCACTACTAAAGCTTGGGAAAGATGGGAGGTGAATGTGGTGGGTAGCATAGAGAGATTAAAACATGACCAAGAACATAACCTTGGTGAATACCTCACCTTTGGGAGAGGAAGAAATTGACAGGAGAGGAACAGTCAAGTAGGAGGAAAACGATTTCACATGTCACAAAATACAAGAATGGTGATGTTTTGAGCACACACCCCGGGGTTTTCTAAGTAGTGGAAAAGTGGGGGAAATCTCCTTATTTTTATTAAAAAGGGTTAGGAAATGAAATGGCTTCAAATTTTGTTTCTTCGTTTATATGGTATTAGTTAAAATATTGCTGAATGCTATCTAAATTTTTTATATTTTATAAAAAATATTAATGTTGCTAATTGGAAGAAATAGTTTGCTTCAACCATATGTTGCAGTTCAGATGAGACTGACTCTAAATTTAGTTTTTCTATTTGTAAGTTCCTTCCAAAGGAGGGCATCTTATTTTATCAAGTGATCAAAATATATCTTACTTTTTCTTTTTGTAGAAAAGTTTCTTTTGATGCTACAATCAGTAAAGAGGGCATTTGCTATTGATTCTAGTCATCCCTGGCTTCATGAGTGTATGATTCGCCTCTTTAGTACTGGTATGTTTTTGTTTTCCATTACTTAAGTATTTGATTGTAGTAGTTGTGACTGTATAACTGATCTGTACACATTTATCATAAATTGAATCCTTTTAAAGCTGTTGAAAAGTTAGCTGAGGAGACAGCAGGGCTCTTTTCATTGTGATCAAGGTCATATTTTAAGGCTAGTAGTGTTACCTGATTTTGACATGGAATTGTTCAGTCCAGATATTTGAGAATCAACTTTGTTTCTAAAAAATGACATGTAATTGAGGTTTTGAATTATATTTCATTATGTTTAAAGCTTCTTAGTAAATAGTTTTAAAATTGAAGAATCTCTTCGTATTGACTGCCTCGTTCCTGATCTGTTTTGTAGAGTCATCTCCTTATTTATCTGTCTTACAGGTCTGAATTTACATGAATTAGGTTTACTTAGCACAATTCTTTGAGTCATAAATTTTTTTTGTTGCTAAAGATAGGTTAAAGAAGCTTGATAACAATTATCTGTGCTTTTTTAATATTTTGATAATCAGATCCATATATGAATTTTAATGTGAAGTAGAACCACAGAATTTTAAAGCATGAAGGTGAAACTTTATTCTAATTATTGTATTTTATAATTGATGAATCTGGGACCCTAAAAGGTTAAATTACTTGTTCAAGGAAACATAACTATTTAGTAAGTGCTCTTTCCACTATAAGAGTTTTAAATTTAGAATAAAGTACCTCTGTAGTCAAGTAGTGTTGGTAGGTTTTTAATTTTTAAGTGACTGGAGAAAGAGAAATTGAATTCTCTTCTGCATTCTACGGAATTTGGAAATATTAAATTACATATCTTATTGCCAAATCTAAACCCCATATGAAGCCATACATTATATAAAATGACTAAATTAAACCAGGCACCCCAATTATTCTTTTGAAAAATGCTAAATTGCCCCAATTAAGAAAATTGCTTTAACTTTTAAGAAAAAATAAAGCTTTATTTAAATTACATCTATGCTTGTCAAAAAAAGATTTCTTATGAGGCCAAATCAGTTTTTTAAAATTCTGCAAGTATTAAATAATATAATTATGTTATAGAAAAGAGAAGAATTACTGTATTTAGAGAAAATAAGTTTTTTTTCTTTTTTGCTTTTCTTTTTTAAACTTTGAAATCATGAATCATAGAAAATTAAGTCTAGAACAGATCGTTTTAATTCATTCTCTGTTAGAATGGAACGCACTTAAACTGTTCCCAGAGCGAACATACACACTTTTCTGAAAGGTAATAAACTTGTAAGCCCTATGGAGTTAGAGATTTCCCTTTGAAATGTAAATTAAAAGTGGCGTATTTAAATTTATTTGATTGTAATGAATGTATGGACTGTAATGAGTATGTGAATTGTGTAATGAGTGTATGTTGTTGAAAATTAAAAGGCCTGAGGACTTCGGAGGGTCAAAGACAGATGGGTCTTGATGTAAAAGTTGGAGTTACTGACGTCCACCCTGGCTGTGCCCATCGCTCCAGGTGTTCGGCTGAAATCATTTTCAGGAAAAGACTTTACAAACCGATTACTTTATGGAGTGATTTTAGGCAGTGAAAGCAGTGATTGTTTGCAGTGGTAAGGATGTCCTGTCCCTTGGAAAAGCTTTTAAGAAATTGGTTCTTATAATTCTTTAACAGACAGGTACATTGTAAAGGCATATGTGAAACTATAGATACGTAATAGTAGAAGTTTGTTCTGCTCTACAGGGTTCCTCTAGTTAACATATCAGGTGCTTTAAAACATAATTTTAAAGTATTTTTTCAGGAACATATTTGTCGTGTTAAGTTATATTATTGTATACAATCAATTATTCAATTGATAATTATGTGTAGAATATTTTACTTGGATGTGCACTACTCAGAGTTCAGTATTTTAAAAACTGAGTGATGACCCATTAGTGGGGTGAGATGAGTTTAGTGGGTCATTACCAACATTTGAAAACCGAAAAAAGAAATAGAGTAGCAAACATCAGAGTGCGTTGAGCGTAGTAAGAGTAAATATTGTCTGTGAAACTTTTGTTTCATATAAGTAATATAAACAAGGAGTCCTGGTGACACAGTGGTTAAGTGCTCAGCTGCTAACTGAAAAGTCAGCAGTTTAAACCCACCAGCTGCTCTGTAGGAGGAAGATGGGGCAGTCCGATTCCGTAAAGATTACAGCCTTGGAAACCCCGTGGGGCAGTTCTGCTCTGTCCTCCAGGGTCGCTATGAGTCAGAATCAACTCGTATGCAACAGGTTTGGTTTTGTTTTGGTATATTTTATGTGTTTACTGGTCACAGTGTAAAAATATTTCTCATGGTACAAATACTTGATTGCAGTCAGAGTTTGAAAGCTACCACCATAGTTTCTAACCATATGGAAAATCTATTCATGTTTTCACACTATAACACAAATAGTAACTACAATTTAATGAATACCTGGCATATAATTAGCACTTTTATACGGTGGCTTTTCTCACTGCAGTCCTGCTAGGGTGGATATCACTCTGATTTTATAGATCAAGAAACAGGTTCAGAGAGGTTATGACTTGTCCAAGGTAATGGAGCCCAGATCTATACCCAGGTCTGTCCGGTTCCAAAGCTCTAGGCTTTCTCTCTATACAAAATACCTATACAGTGAAATAAGACATAACTTGAATTTAATCTAGAGAGATTGGGGTCCACTATTTCATTTCCAAATCCCAAGGACTGGGAATATGATGACTACAACAAGAAAATGCTTTGGTGGTCTTCTGGAATTTACTATATAGTAATACGGTGATAGCTCAATTCACGAGCGTCTGAAAATAAAAGTCAGTGAAGTCAACCATTTTTTTTTTAATCATGTTTTTGTGGTGCCTTACTTGGGTATAGAAGGAAATGGGCAGAGTGAAGGAAACTTGTCTTTAGCACTCCATTTTTGCTGTGACATACATGTCGGTCGGTACCATCAAACCCCTGCTTTGCAGACCCTCTTTAGAGTTGAGGGGGAGCTGCCCTAGGGGCTTAGAAGGATATGGAACTACATCTCTGTGTTTTGTTTCCTGTTCCTTTCTGGAAGTGAATTATCTGTCAATGAAATGTCTTTGAATGCCTTTAAAACAAGCATTGTTTTACTGACACATGCTTTAAATTTATATAGGTAAGCTCTTCTTTAAATGTTGATTTATCAGTTGGTCTTATCTAGTCTTTGTACATAATAGCTGTTTCACTAGCTTCAAGTATGTAGTTTTTGAGCTCCTCCAACTGTATTATTATAGTGTTAACCACTAAGAGAGTTTGTTTTTGATTTATTCAGCGGTATGTGAAAGTAAAGACTTGCCTGATACGGTTCGAACAGTATTAAAACAAGAAATGAATCGTCTTTTTGGAGCAACAAATCCAAAGAATTTTAACGAAACTTTTCTGAAAAGGAATTCTGATTCATTGCCACACAGATTATCAGGTAATCACTGTCCTTCTCTTAGTCTTTAACATAAGTTCAGGATTTATCTTAATGAATCAATGACAAGGTCACACATTTTTAGCATGGAAAGGCAGTATGTGTATATTACATTTTAATCTCATAAAAACAGGCAGCTTAAATATGCTTCTTACAAATTTTTTAATTTCTTAGAATTATTACTGTGAAAAAGGGTCAGTAGTTTTCCCTGGTTCAGCATTACAAAGAAGCAAGTATGACTGAATTTAGCTGTATGTTTATTACATATAATGAAGATGAAGCTTTTTCCCATCAACATGCTCTTAAAATTCACTTGGGTGGGCCAGTCATCCTTCATTTCTCATGTTAGTGTAAGGTATCATATTTGATAATGCTAAACACCTGAAACCATCTCACAGTCAATAAGAAGTCTAAGGCACAAGGGTCTATGCCATTGAGCCAAAATCTGGACTTTGTGGGACCATGTGGGTAATGCTTTGGTAGCGTGCTTTTAAAACAACTTGCTAAGAAGCCTAGCGGCTATTACACCTAAGTGGAATTCTAAATTCAATTTTTTAGCTCATACCATCAAGATTGGGTATCCCCCCCTCACATTTAATGAAGTATTCTCTCACCCCAAATTCTTACGCTCATTCTATAGAGAAAATTATCCATGGCTCCACCATACAAAAACAGGTATTAGTGGGAATATTTGGTGTATTTTTTCTTAGTCTCTTTCATTGTGTATGTTTCCCTTACACATTTTATATAACAGGAGAGAGATGTACAGTGTGCTTGACCATTCTCCTTGCTTGAACAGTTAGGTTATTTCTGGTCTACCTCCCTCAGGATTTTTTTAAATAACAGTTTTTCAAATGGCTATTCCCATTTTTCTAATAAAGTGTCATACCCAGTGTGCATATACACCTAGGATAAGATGTTGATTATACTTTGATATAAAATAAATCTTTTTTTCCTCATTTAGCTGCCAAAATGGTATATTATTTAGATCCTTCTAGTCAGAAGCGAGCTGTAGAGTTGGCGACAACACTCGATGAGTCCCTCAATAACAGAAACCTCCAGGTAAGTTTTTTCATAATCTCTCTAAAGAGAGTACCTGCCTACTCTTTGTTTTTTCTCTTTTCAATAAGAGAATAATTTTCAGCAAGAAATACTTTTTTTGTTATTGATGTATATACTACTCTCCAAACCTTTATGAATCTGAGTCAGAAACTTATTTAAATTTATTTAGGATTGTGTGTGTGTGTGTGTGTGTGTGTGTGTGTGTGGCATTTGTTAACTAGTTTCACAGCTGTTACTCAGAATAATTTTTTTAAAAACTGTTTTAGTAAAATCACATATACATTCCATAGTTATTTTTTAATTCCTATCTGTGTGTTTCTGAGAAGTGGTTCAATGAAGATTCTGACATATTTTAGGTATGTCATTTACAGCAGGTTAAAATACTCATTTTATAGCTTACAATGAAATACGAGATTAAGTACGATAAAAGATAATATGGGTGTCTTGCAAAATGTGAGTTCTAGTTTAGACTAAAAATAAAGGACAGACACCTTATGTGAGATAATTGGCCAGATTAAAAACAAAAAACTACTTGTTGAAAGACAGTTAAACATATCCCTTTAAAAGCAAGTCAAGGAAGCATCTTTAAAAAAAAAAAAATTGACTTGCTGGTTGCTAATTAATACATCATTTAGATTAGAACCTGGATTTAAGGTCCTTTCTAGACTGGCCAAGTTGGCAAGGTACTGGAGACTAAGTTGTGTTTTCTAAGTGAAAAGAATGAAAAAACATGAGAAGTACAAGTCAACATGAATCATTTAAAAATATGAGAAGCAGACTTATTTGGGGAGTTGACTGAAAGAATTGCCACTTTTCAGGAGCCAGTTTGATTTTTCTTGCATCTGTGCACTTTATATTTGAGACACTCTTTTCTGCTTAGTTACAGGATGTGTCTTAAGATTCTCTTTAATTCGAATAAAAGGTTGAAAACAGTGTCTGATTTTGCAGACTAGCTTTGGGCGTCCAGAAAATATTAAAAGGCGTAAGTGCAGTAACGACTTTGTAAAGTTTGAGGTTTCTATCCAGGGGCCAGGCTAGGCTGGGGCAAAGGTGGAAAATTTAAGGAGGCGCCCAGTCTCAGGGTCACGTCCTCGGTGAGGGTGAGTGCCTCCCGAAGTACAGCGTGGCGGGCAGCTCACTGGCTTCACCTAGTCCGGGCCCTGTTTATACAGTCATCATTTTGTATAAGCCCTGCACTTCTGAAGAAACAGTTAAATTCGGCTTTGAAGCACATTCTGATGGAATGTGTACGTGGGAGTAAATGCTTTCGTAAATGCTTGTGGGAGTAAATGCCTTTGTAACTATGTGTGTTTATCCCTCATTTTGGAAATCTGTTGATCTTAATGAACTGTCTAATAAATTCACAGTAGAAACTTTTTTTTAAAACAAGGTATAACGTGACCTTTTTTCTCTCTTTAGACATGCATGGAGGTATTAGAAGCCTTGCGCGATGGGAGCCTAGGAGACTGTAAGGAAGCTGCTGACGTTTACAGAGCACACTGTCATAAGCTTTTCCCTTACGCTCTGGCTTTCATGCCCCCTGGATATGAAGAGGATATGAAGATCACAGTTAACGGAGATAGTTCTGCAGAAACGGAAGAACTGGCCAACGAGATCTGAACATCATTAACCAAGCAAATGGAATGACTTTGGTCCATATCTAAGTGTATAATATTTTTGTCACGCACCTGCTGCATTGCTCTAACTTACACAGAATGAGAGGAGTAAATGTTCTTGCCTTCAAATAGTGTTTTACTTTTCTTATCCTGCTGAAAAAGTATATATAAAATATCTAACATATTACAGGATATAGATTCAGTTTCTTAAAAAATTAAAAGCTGCTAAAATTGAGGGGTTAAAAAAAAAAGATACCTTATCCTATTCCTACCTACCCATCCATGTTTTTAAATTAATTTATATAAAATCTGGAGGCTGTTACAGCTAACAAAGCAGGTGTGTGGCAGAAATATTACTTTAAATTTGTCTTGTGAGATTTTACTATATCTCAGACAGCATAAACGCTGTTTTAGCACTGGATTCTTTCACTGAGCACAAAGAGTTGTTGGGGCTTTAGCATCTGACTGATTTTGTTACGGGATTGATTCTGACAATAGGAAGTATGCAATGTGAATTACTATTTACAGAGAAACCTACAACAGATGCTTGATGTTGTAGAAACTGGGACATAGAGATAACAAGCAGAATTACTAAGAAACCTAGAGGGTGTTCAATATGCTTGTTGTGTTTTCAAAATTCACTGTACATGATCAGTTTGTGTTCTTGTACCACAGTTTTTAACTGAAGGAACCAGTTGGAACAATCTCAATTTTAATTAAAACTTGAAGAAATAAAAAGTAACAACGCAAACCTTTCAGCATTGTTTTGGCCAAACTTGTTAAAACTGTAATGCAAGAACCAAATGCACTGTGATGTGGCACCAACTAATTAGCAAGCATGAATTTTCACCCCAGAGTGAAAAAAGAAAATCTACCACGGCTTGAAGTTACAGAGCAGAACTCCTGACTACCATTCTATGACTGATCAAGAGACTAATAGTTAAAAACCTCAGCAGGCCTTGTTCACGATTTGCAGAAAAAAAAAGTGCTGCAGTTTAGATACCTCTGGAATTTTTCCACAGTGTCACAGGTTTGTAATACTTGAAGCCCTACATTTCTAAGAATATATTTCTTGCTCAGTTGTTTCAGGCAAGCCCAAGACTTTGTAATTTTTAAAGGGCCCAAGATTTTTTTTTTTTCCAAGTAACAGACCAGCTTCTTTTTCCTGCAGTTACAGATGTAATTTCCTTTTTGTTGTCAAATATAAGGTACCAAATATGATGCAATAAATTGTTTTGAAAAACAGTTGTGTGAATTTTAACTAATCTGTGTTGGGCTTCTGTGAAAATACACAGGTGGAAATAGAGGTGTAAGCCAGAGGCCATGTAACTTGCTGTTGAGTTAACCTGTTGATGCAGTATGGCTAGTAGCACAGGTGGAGCTTTTCAGGATGGGCTGAATGCTGGTGTCAGGGCAATTCCAGGATGCAAGTGCAGCGCTGCTCCTGCAGTGAGATTTCATTGAGGGCTAGGATGGTGGCAGGTACTATGAATGTAATTCATTATTTGAAAGGAAAGCTAAAAACTGCTATTTTGATTGAGAAAACGAGCCTTAACATTTTTAAACCTGTACGCTGAGAACTCGTCTCAGGCTCACTATTCTCATTGCATTTGCAGGATCTGAGCAAGTAAGACGATTTAAGTAAAAAAGAATCAACTGTATATGTAACTGACCTTTTTGTGGTACTTTTAGGTATAGAAAGTATAAAGAGGGAATTTTCAGGAGACTTGATCTTTTTACTGACTGAACAGTTGTGCTAAAAGCCAACCTTTTCATAGCACATGACTGTATCCCACATCCCAGTCTAACGATTTAGTGATGTAAGCAGAAGTACTAAACTGAACTCCAGTGCTTTGTTATATTTTATTTACTGGCCCTGTCTCAGGAACATCTTTATGGATGGCAAAAAAACAAACAAAAAAAAAACAACTCTTTTTCAACTTCTCCTGTGAGTGGCAGCTGAAGTTCTCATTGTTGGGAAAGAACACCAGTGCTACCTCTGCCACTAATGAGGTGTTTGGAGGAGGCACCAGCCATATAATGGGGGGTGTGTGTGTGAATTCTGTTTAAACTCTACTGTATATTGAAATTCATATATTTGTCTTGACAATGTTCAAATGATATAGATTGTCTTAGAATGAATATTCACAAGTAGTCAGAACTCTTGATGCAGATGCCATCCTAAGGAGCTAAATTCCTAACATGTATATTGTATTTCAACCCAATTTTACTGGAACTATTGAATAAATCTTTTATTTTCTTTCAGGTTTACTTGATAGTGGATACATTGTCTGGTGTCAGAGGACCTTGGCTGGGTTCATTTTATGTCCAGACATCACCCCTCTAAAACATTGTACTGTACTCTCTTGCTCGGAGTAGAATTAACTGGATCATCTCACATTTGTCTCATTCATTATATTAATTTCACATGCTTCTGGGGGAAAAACAGGGTTAGAAAAACACATGGAAAAAATGGAGTGATGTTGTAATCTAAACAAGTGCCTTATGTTTATTGCTAAGAACTGGTGTTACAAGCCCTTTTGAGAAAGGGTCCCTTGACCTGTATTAATATAGGAAAGTAAAGTTCTTTTTGTTTTTCTTTATAGTCAACTACTCTTGTCATTTCTCATCTAAAAACAAATCTGACTAGGTTGGTTTACTCAAATTTAATTAGATAGTTGAGTCATAAAATTTTAACATTTTTCTGTATTATGCACAAGAATAAAGTGTGTTCTATATTAGCATGACTAAAAGTAGTCCCAGTATTAGCAAATAGCTTTCTCTGGGCTTTATCAGGCCCTTGTTTTTCACAGTGTTGTTTGTGTTCCATGGTGTGTTGCTGTTAGAGCTGTGACATGAAAGCTGTGAATTTATGAAGAGGCCAAGAAAGTGTGGTCTAGATTCAGGTAGGTTGTGATAAATTCAGGGAAGTCTCTCTTCTGTACAATTTCTAGGATTATTTCAGTTGCCATGTGTAGCATCTCTTTGGTAAAAGGTAAAAAGTGAAGTGTTGGGCTTCTTTACATGTCTTTGATAATTATTAGCCCAAAATTTTGAAGTTAATTTTAGTAAGAGAATTCAGAGTAAGACTTTTTATCTTTGATCGAGGCTGTCTTCTTCCAGTTCTAGCTCATGCTCAACTTTAAGTTACAGACAATGTTTCTTGATACCATTGTGCTATCATTTAAACTATGCCAAATCTGCTGTCAAATCTAGATTGAAAACCACATTCCTTGAAATGGCTATATTGCACTCTTGGAAGCAGAAACCTTAAGTTTTGTTCCAGTTTTAATGGTTGAAAATCTCACAACTTGTAGCAATAAAACATTTTTGGAAAAGGTTATTCTTTATTGAATTACACTATTACCTTTCAGTGTGCAACCTATAAGATGTTAAATAAAAGTTTTAGTAATGTGCAAGAAGTTCTGGAGAAAAAATGCTCTTTTGATATAGCAGAAGAGTATCTATTACACTGTTCAAAACCGCCACCTCCGTCAAGACATACCCCTTCTTGTGATAACACAAATAGGCAGAGGGAAAGGGAATGGTATGTTGTAAAAGTCTCTAGCCTGTCAGTTTATCCAGTTGCCTTTGAAGAGATGCCATCTTGGCATTGTAGCCAGAAGAAAGAAAAAAGTTGGTACTACTGAAATGAAAACTTCTACTTGTCAACTACAGACAAACTTGAAAACTTAAAAATCTTCAGTGCTCTTTATAGAGTTCTGTGTGCCAAAAACAATATGGACTTTGTTTCAAGCCTGCTTGTAGCAAAAGTAAAGTTGATACTTTGCAATCTAACAAGATTATACTGTGGTTCTTAAAATTTTAAATCAGGCCTTTCTGTGTCTTGAGTTTGAGGGTCTGTGTTATTCCATACAAGTAAATTCTTCCTGAGAAAATTGATGATGAATATATGATAGAGAATTTTCTCTTATAAAAATTTCTGCTGTTGCTCGGTCTTCAACTTGGCCTCAATAGTACAGAGAAACAGCATAGGAAGTGAAGAGATTTTTGGAACATTTTCTGGATCCCATGGCTTGACTTCAGCTAATAATTACAGTTACTTTGGATATTTAATTACATGTGTGCTGTCTAACAAAAAGCCCTGGTGCCGCGGTGGTTAAGTGCTTAGCTGGCTAACCAAAAGGTCAGCAGTTTGGACCTATCAGCCACTCCGCAGGAGAAAGATGTGGCTACCGTACAGCATCGCTACGAGTCAGAATTGACTCAATTGCTTTTTTTTTTTAATCTAACAAGACGCTTCTGTCTGTACCATTCTATGGTTATCTTCCCAGTCTATCATAGTTTCCTAACGTTGGGCTTTTATAAACTTGCTACTTGTTTGCCTTGACCTGCAGATCTATTGGGTCCATTGTCTAGTGTTCGATGCCTTTACACAGATGGGATAGGAACTGGGTTTTCTGAAGTATTCTTCCAAAACCATCTTTTTTTTTTTTTTTTATTGAACTTTAGGTGAAGGTTTACAGAACAAACTAGTTTCTCATCAAAGAGTTAGTACACATGTTGTACGACATTGGTTAATAACCCCACGACAAGTCAACACCCTCCCTTCTCAACCCTGGGTTTCCTATTACCAGCTTTCCTGTTCCCTCCTACATTCCAGTCCCTGTCCCAGGGTTGGTGTGCCCTTTTAGTCTTGGTTTGTTCCATGGGCCTGTTCAATCTTTGGCTGAAGGGTGAACCTCTGGAGTGGCCTCATTGCTGAGCTGGAAGGGTGTCTGGGGGCCATGCTCTCAGGGTTTCTCCAGTCTCTGTCAGGCCAGCAAGTCTTTTTTTTTTTTTTTAATATAATTTTTATTGTGCTTTAAGTGAAAGTTTACAAATCAAGTCAGTCTCTCGCACAAAAACCCATATACCCCTTGCTACACACTCCCAATTACTCTCTGCCTAATGAGACAGCCCGCTCTCTCCCTCCACTCTCTTTTCGTGTCCATTTCACCAGCTTCTAACCCTCTCCACCCTCTCATCTCCCTTCCAGGCAGGAGATGCCAACATAGTCTCAAGCGTCCACCTGATCCAGGAAGCTCACGCCTCACTAGCCTCCCTCTACAACTCATTGTCCAGTCCAATTCGTGTCTAAAGAGTTGGCTTCAGGAATGGTTCCTGTCCTGGGCCAACAGAAGGTCTGGGGGCCATGACCACCAGGGTCCTTCTAGTCTCAGGCCATCAAAACCATCTGTTTCTTAATTACAGAAAAATTAGCAACCATAGCTCATTTTTTTGAACTATTTATTTGCCTTCAAGTACTCATACCACTGCTTGATATCTTAAAAATGAAAAGGGTCATTAAAGAAGTAGATAACAAACCTGTCTCCCAGATCCTTCCCTCCCTTACGTTCTGAATTCTGGAATACTTAACAGTAAAAAAAATTGCTATGCATTAATAACGAATAGAAGTATTCATAAATGTGTTTAATATTGTTCTGTTAACATGTTCCACAGTTCATTTAAAATGATCTGAGAACAAGTCAAAATCAGTCCAACTGTCTCGTAATTTTTTTTAACTTAAAAATTTTATTTCAAGAGCTTAAACTTGTTCTTTGAAGTATTCCGTTTCACACGCCATTCTCCATTCACCTGCAAGGATCCTTTATATTTGAGAGAAATGTCTAATTACAATAAAAAGTTAAATAATGCTTTGGTGTAGACTCAAGTAAATCCATTTCTAATGTGATGTATGAAATCTTAAGGATTTACACTGTATAAAGATACAGTGACTACAACAGTACATAGTAGATATTAAAATTCTTGTTGAATTTGCTGTGAATATTGCCCTATATAGGTTGTAGAAAATAGCAATAAATTTTCAGGTCACCTGCAAAGGTTCACAAATTTTTATCCTTATGTGTTAAATGTTGAATATTCTCCATCTTCCCCTCTTTCTCTGCTGGTGTCATGATTTTACTCAAAATACCACAGATCCATTATACTGTACTTAATGTTAAGAGTGGATTTCTCACATCTAATTTTTATGTTTTTTTTTTTTTCCCCTATAGTTTGTCAGAGGAATGTTGTGACTGACCTTATAAGAAGCAGATACCTGGAGGACCATTCTCTTGTTTTCTCAATTGTCTGTTCCTTGTGGCTTTGGTTGGCAGTGAATCTACTCATCCTTCATGTCGTAAGCAACCAGCCACCCAGGTAACCTCATGCCCAGCAGAATTAAATTCCTACAAGGATTGTCACACAGTAGGTTTTCATCTTTTAAACAGGACTGGCAACACCGTCTACGTGGAAAGTGTCCCCTGTTCTAATTTCCACAATTAGGGGGACACTAGGTGGGGATCTGCTTTAGGTTTATCTGAACCCTTAACCCCCAGCCATTGCCTGTCACAGCCAGTATCTGTGATCCACAGCCGATCTTCTGTACTTACCATGGGCATGGGGTCCATTAAGCTGCATACTTAACCCTAGCTGTGTATTAAATCCCGAGGAACTATTTTAAAAAAAAAAAATTCTGGTGCACAGGCCCACCTGCAAGGATTCTGGTTTAAATGGCATGGAATCAGGCTCAGGAGTTAATCTTTTTCTAAGACTACATCAGTGATTCTAAGGTACATTCAGGGTTGAGAACCACTGTCTTTGATAATGAGGTAAAAAAATTTAAATGTGATATAATACTGGGTTTTTTTCCTCAAGGAGATAAAAGAGTCAAACTATGTAAGTTTAAAGAGATTTTCTGTCTTACATTAAGTGGAAGAACCTGGATTTGAACCCCTGTCTGGTTAATTTCAAAGTCCATGCTTTCCCCTGTTTAAATCATGCTGTTACTACACTGCCTGAGACAGTAGGGAAAAAAAGTCAACTCTTCACATTTTTGTTAAATGTCATAGTGACTTGCTTCCATTGAAACTACCCTTTAAACATATTTGCCATAGGTAGATGTTTAAGTTTTAAGGACGGGTGGTAGATACTACTCTGGGAAAATATACACCTAGCCCCCAGTCAAGTAGACGTCCCTTTGTAATCCCTAAAGGACTGTAATTTTCCCTAACTAATAAGTCACTATTAAAAATGTCAGATATCAAAGGAACCATGCAGAGGAAGATTCTAGGACAAACCGTTCAAAACTCAGTGTTGGCCTATTAGTGTAGAAACTGGAAAGGAAATTTACATGCTACAGAGTCACAGCTCAAACTAAAACCCACTTTATGAGATCTATTGATAATACCAACTAGTCATTCTGGGTAGAACTCCCAAATCTATCCAATCGAGTATTTTTCTTCAATAAACTAGTATAAGGATCATGTTAAGAGACCAGTCCTCAACTCTATGTAGTTCTTGATTGGTTAAAGAATATTTGGTAATTGAGTCTGGCTGTAGTCATACTGTTTTTCACTAGTCTTGAGTTTAGAAATCAAAAGATGCATTGCATTGGGTAAATCTGCTGCAAAGGACCTCTTTAAAGTGTTGAAGAGCAAAGATGTCACCTTGAAGACTAGGGTGCGCCTGACCCAATCCGTGGTATTTTCAGTCACATCATATGCGTGTGAAAGCTGAACAATGAATAAGGAAGACCGAAGAAGAATTGACGCCTGTGAATTGTGGTGTTGGTGAAGAATATTGAATATACCATGGACTGCCAAAAGAACGAACAAATCTGTCTTGGAAGAAGTACAGCCAGAATGCTCCTTAGAGGCAGCAAGGATGGCGAAACTACGTCTTACATACTTCGGACATGTTGTCAGAAGGGATCAGTCCCTGGAGAAGGACATCATGCTTGGCAGAGTACAGGATCAGCGGAAAAGTGGAAGACCCTCAATGAGGTGGATTGACACAGTGGCTGCAACAATGAGCTCAAGCATAGCAACAATTGTAATGATGGCTCAGGACCGGGCAGTGTTTCATTCTGTTGTGCATAGGGTCGCTGTGAGTCGGAACCGGCTCAACACCTAACAACAACAACAATCTTCACACAGAAGCTTTGTCTTATGCTTTACTCTTCTCCAATCCTTGTGACTCTGAATGCCAAATTTTGTGTATAAGCATTTTGTGGTTTGGTACAACAGTAGTATAATGTAGTTAACATAAGCTTTTGGGTCAGACAGAACTAGGCCCATGTTCTGGCTCAGGTTCCTTAGACAAGATACTTAGAATTTCCAAGCCTCTGTTTATAAAATGGAGATGATACACCTAGCTCAGAGCTTTTGGAAGGATTAAGAAAGGTATGTAAAGTGATTACCACAGGCCTGACATAGTAAATATTCATTATAAATATTAGTATTTACCGAAGGGTGTTATCTCCATTTGTTAATATTCTATTTTATTATCCTCATCTGTCTACCATAGTACATTGGGCCAGTGTATTAGTTTTTTACTTTATATACTTGCTATTACTTTACACTATTTTGCCTTTTTACACAGTAGAGAAAATTACTTGTTAATATCCCCATCAGTGTTAGCAAACTTGGCAGATTTCATGATACTGTTTAAAATTATTTAGATGAGAAATAAAGCCAGTCCCAGTCTCCTTTCCATTCATCCTGTAACTGTTGAGTGCCTACTACCTCCAGGCGCTATACTTTATACTGGGGATACACGAAATAGTCCTTGCTCTCATTTTCTTCACAAGATGGTAAGGGAGAAAGACAATTCAAGAAATGATTGTAATAGCAATATATAAACCCCAAGAAGTCAGTACTCATTTCTGTTTGGATGGACTTCGTGGTACATCAAAGCTTCACAGAGAAGGTTGAGCTGAGTTTGGAAAGATAAAGATGAGTTTTCCAGACATACAAAGGATGGTAATGCCTAAACTTAGGTAGAGATACATGAAACAGGATAGTGTACTTGGGGACTTTATGTCGCCTTGTGTGAGCAGGACTTGGGGAATGAGACTGGGACTTAGATTAAAAAGAGACATGTGATTTACTAAGAAGGCTGAATGTGGCCTGTGTATGCAAAAACAGTTGTGGAAGAATTAGGGAAGAATGATAAACGCTTGAGAGGATTTGGTAACATGCAGTGGAGGGGCTGGGAAGCAAGATTGCGGGCACCTAGACTCGTCAGGAGATTCAATAGTGAAGCTAATATTAACTATAACTCACCGAGCTCTTAAGTACGTTCCAGGCAGTGTGGTATTTTACATCCATTTGCTCATTAGATGTTTGTAAAAACCATATGAGATAGGTATTATTCCCATTTAACAGAATACTGAGGCTCAAAGAAGTTAAGCTGTAACTTGACCGCAGTCACACAGCTCGTAAGTGATAAAATCTGGATTCAAGCCCATTTGTGTTTAACTCCAAAGTGCTGGCTTCTAACCACAGGACAATGGAGCCTCAGGCAAAAAGTGGTGAGAACAGCAGCAGGAAGTGTGGAGAGGATACAGGAGACGTTAAGGAGGTAGAACTTGTTCAGTTGGCTGTGCATTGAGGGCAAGGGATGGTGAATGGAGAAGGAAGAGTTAACGATGATGTCAGGGCTTTGGCTTAGCTTAAAACACTGAGCCTTCAATGATATCATTACAGAGAATGAGAACTGGGAATGGGGGTTGGGGGGGAGTGGAGAAAAGACAGCTCCATCTTACATGAATTCTCCAGAGCCCTGGTGGTACAATGAATGGTTAAGCACTCAGCTGCTAACTGAAAGATTAGCCATTTGAACCCACCCATTGGCTCAGTGGGAGAAAAGACCTGATGATCAGCTGTCTAGGGAGTCCTGTGGGGCAGCTCTACCCTGTCGTACAGGCTTAAGGTGAGTTGGAGTTGACTCAGCAGCACACAGCAACAACATGAGACATTTAAGTGGAGATGTCTAGCAGGCAGTTAGGTATATAGCTCTGAAACTTGGAAGAGAGGTGACTATAAGAGTGAGTTGTGAGTGGTGTAGCCTGCACAAGACTACCCAGAGAGTAAACAAAGACGATGACTCTGGCAAATACCAACAAGTAAGCAGGGAAGAGAAGCTGGCAAGAGACCAAGAAGTGGTAGACACAAAGCTAGAAGTAGATGATGGTGCTGAGCAATCAACGTGTTCAAAGATTGGTCAGCAGGGTCAGAATCAAGGTACTATGATTCACACCTCTCCATTCGGTAAAAACATGAAGTCTGAATATCAAATGTTGACAAGGATGTTGAAAAACAACATAAGGACTCTCAGACACTGTCTTTGGGACAATTGGCAATATCCATTTAGCAAAATTAAGCATCTGCATCTCCTATGAACCAGCAATTCCAATCCTGAGTATATGCCTTTTAGACATTCCCACACATTGGTAGGGAGATGTGTACAATAACGTTCACTGCAGCATTGTTTAAAAAGCAAAAAATTGGAAATATTTGTCAACACAGGAATAGAAAAATTGTGCTACAGTCATGCAGCGGAAGGCTTTGCCATTGAATAAGCCAGCATTAAGTGAGGCAATAAAGCAGCAGAAGTTTAAAAACAGGTTTTGGAGTTGTAAACACAAAATTCATGACAGTATCTCTCTTAGAGGAGGGAGGGGCACATAAGTGGCCTTACCTCTATCTATAAACTTTATTTTTTTAAATGTGGCAAAATGTTAAGTTTTTGTCTCTTTGTTAAACTGCAATATTTGGAATACCTCTTAAGTTAAAAAGGTAAAATACTTTTTTTTTTCTTTAAAAGTGGGGGTGGACAAAAATAGTGACAAATACTATTTCACTGAGAATTATCTATAACTGAAACAAATGCCGCTTTGGTTCCTGTAATCTCCCAAAATTTGAGAGTACTTTTACTGATTTATCAAGAATAAACAGAAACTGAAAAGCAGGAAGTTTACCTGCATGTGTAACACAATTTGCCATGAGGAAAAGAGGCTTGATAAATATCTAAAGTATTATTACCCTTTGTAATTTCCCAAGTGCTTTACATATACAGTATCTCATGTGTAGGTATTATTATCCCTTCTTTACAGGTGAAGATAATAGGGCTGAGAGCTGTGAAATTCCTTGCTCGAGAGCACTCAGCTCGTGGCAGAACTGCGCCGAGGAACCCCTGTGTACTGACCTGTCCCCTGTGTTGCCCCTTCCATTATCAGCTGGTTGTTCAAGGACACAGAGCAACAGATGTTAGACCAGGAACTTGGATCCAGGTTTCTAGTTTCAAGGAAACTACACTTTTTTCCTGGATCCCACTATTTTATTCATTGGTCCATTCATTTTTTGGTGAAAATAGATTCAACAAAACATACACCAGTTCAGCAGTTTCTGCATGTACAATTCAGTGACGTTGATTACATTCTTTAAGTTGGGCCACTTTTCTTGATATCCTTTTCCTAATTACTTCACCACTATTAACATAAACTCGCTGCCTGTAATCTTCTCATTTAAACTTTTGAGTTGTCCTTGTCAGTTTCATCACAGATAATTCTTTAAAAGCGCAATAGTCAAGGCAAACATTGTTCACTAATTAAGCTAAACTACTGTTTGGTTTAAGGATGACTTCAAGGGATAGTTTTGGTTGATGGTTTTAAGATTTCATCAGGGCAATAGTTTTGGAGGGGGTGGTCATCCCACTTCTATGGCTCCAGAAAATTTGGATTCCATGAGAGTTTGAAATTCTGTTCCACACATTCCTCCCCTTGGGATCAGGATTCATCTTTAGAAGCTTTGATCAAAACGTTCATTAACGGTAGTTCCAATCTGCCAGGTGCTCCTTGGAAACTCTATGGGGCAGTTCTACTCTGTCCTATAGGGTCGCTATGAGTCAGAATTGTCTCTTCAGCACTGGGTTTTGGGGGGCACCATCTAATTCTGATCTCATAGCAAAGGAGGCAGTTGTTTATTCTAGATCCTGTTGTTTTGCCTCAGGGAGCTACTCCTGGAGTTAAATGCTTTGTACTATTTTCCTTTGTGCGTCCTAAAAATTTTCTTTTTGCTACCTAAGAAGAATTGTTGAAATTAAAAAAAGGGTATTTTCTTAACTATGTTTTTTTACATAGTATTTGCATATCCCTTTTGGTATATACAGGAGCCGTGGTGGCCCAGAGTTTAAGTGCTATGGCTGCTAACCAAAAGGTCGACAGTTTGCATCTACCAGCCACTCCTTGGAAACCCTATGGACCAGTTCTACTGTGTCCTTTAGAGTTGCTATGAATTGGAATCGACTCAATGGCAACGGGTTTTTGGTATACGCAGCATACTTTAGCTTACACCACTTTATGTTTCAGACTTGTCTCTCTTTCTGTTCCCCACACCCCCTTGTTATGCTGGCATTTGGATTTCCTTTTACAGTGGGAGGTAGAGCTTTAAGGTGGTGAAGATAAGTGTCTTCAGATCATTCACCAAATCCACGAATTAGGAACTGCCATCTCTGTTTCCCTTACAATGAAGCACAATATCCTGCAAAATAAACCACTCTAGTGGATAATATGCCAGTAGTAAAATGGTTGAGAGCTGTATGCTACAGATGTATTAGTTATCAGAGATTACCAGGTTGACAAACTGTTTTGGTATTGTAATTAGAAACCAGGAAATTAGGTCTGCCTGCACTTAACTTTCATGAAGATATGAAGAGCAAAGTTATATTTCAGGCAAAAAAAAAAAAAAAAAACTAGAATCCTCCTTAATCAAATGAGGAAAAGCATTACTGCAAACTATTCTAAATGGACAAATTCAATGTTTATTAGATTTTGCAATTAGGAAGCCCTTTATCAACTTAGCAAAAGCAGTTTCCACACAGTAGTGGGAAGAGAAGCCAGGGAAATGAGTTGAACAGTGATTGGGAAGTGAAGATATAGAGACATCAAGAGGAATAACACTTTTTTGAAAAGCTTTGAATGAGATGGAAAGGAGAGATGGAGGGCAGAAACCAATAAAAAGATATAGGATAAATGGGGAGAGGTCATGATATTTGAGAGATCTGAGCATGACTGTAATGTGAACGAAAGGAACTTAAAAGAGATGGAGGGGGAAATTAATGGAGCCAGGTCCCAGAGAAGCTAGGAAGGTAAGTCTTGAAAAAGACATCTTTTCACAGAAACTCAAAGGAAGTAAGGAGTGGTTATAAGTGAATTTTTAGAAGTGAGAGAGGGGAGGTTTACACTCCTAGATGGTCTCAATGTTTTTTGTGAAGTAGGAGGTGGTCTTACTTGCTTAAAGGGAGTAAGAGGTTAGCTTGTGGGGCTTGAAGAGAATGGATGGTTTAGAATAGCCAGCTGACTAAAGACAAAAGCATTAATGAACAGTGCTAACCACCAAATTGAGTTTTGAAATCATGAAAGTATAGTGGTTTGTTTATTGTTTCTAGCAACCCAGCTGAATGTCTTACAGAGCCAGACAGATTATAGGACCAATCCAGAATTGTGGGTTATAGGACAAATGAAAGAATGGAAGGGAGCTGGGGATATTTGTCCCAGGCAGAATATAGAACTGATCTAGAATGGTGAATTGGAGGCAAGATAAAAGGGAAGAAAAAGTATTGAAAGCACCCATGAGAGAAAAAAAAAGTGAGACCAGGAATAAACAGGAATCAAAGGTAACACTATGGGGTTGGAGGTTCTTGATGAGGCTGAGGATCAGACATAGTGAAGGTAATGTGAGTGGAAACATAAGGATATTGAAATCACTCAGAACTGTTCCATACAAAGAGGAGAGTGGCCAAGGAAATGAGGTTAAAGTGGCCTCGGAACTGTGATGCTTGGGTGTTCCACAGACAACCACATCAATGTTGAAATCTCCCAGGAAACGATGAAATGAATTAGGGTTTAAAGGAATAACATGATCCAGATAAAATGCTATTATCCTAGCATTCCTCCATCCCAACAATACCACCACTATTTTCAGTTTTGGTATTGGACCCTTTTGTAACTTCAGACATTATAGACGTACCTTTATTTTTTCTTTGTCAATTATGGACAATATTTGTGGGCTCCCTACTTTGCAAGATGAAGATCTCAGTGCTCCTTATTCTTCCCATCTTCTCTCTTCCTCCCTTACCACCACCCAAGTTTGGCATCTGCACGTTCACTTTTTTTTTTTTAATAATTTTTATTGTGCTTTAAGTGAAAGTTTACAAATCAAGTCAGTCTCTCACACAAAAAGCCATGTACACCTTGCTACACACTCCCAATTACTCTCTCCCTAATAAGACAGCTTGCTCTCTCCCTCCACTCTCTCTTTTCATGTCTTTTCGCCACCTTCTAACCCCCTCCACCCTCTCATCTTCCCTCCAGGCAGGAGATGCCAACATAGTCTCAAGTGTCCACCTGATCCAAGAAGCTCACTCCTCATCAGTATCCCTTTCCAACCCATTGCCCAGTCCAGTGCATGTCTGAACAGTTGGCTTCGGAAATGGTTCCTGTCCTGGGCCAACAGAAGGTCTGGGGGCCATGATCACTGGGGTCCTTCCAGTCTCAGTCAGACCATTAAGTCTAATCTTATGAGAATTTGGGGTCTGCATCCCACTGCTCTCCTGCTCCCTCAGGGGTTCTCTGTTGTGTTCCCTGTCAGGGCCTTCATCAGTTGTAGTCGGGCACCATCTAGTTCTTCTGGTCTCAGGATGATGTAATCGCTGGTTCATGTGGCCGTTTCTGTCTCTTGGGCTCACAATCAGCTTGTGTCCTTGGTGTTCTTCATTCTCCTTTGATCCAGGTGGGTTGAGACCAATTGATGCATCCTAGAGGCTGCTTTTTTTTTTTTTGTAGAGGCTGCTTTTAGTGTTTAAGACCCCAGACGCCACTCTTCAAAGTGGGATGCAGAATGTTTTGTTAATAGATATTATTATGCCAATTGACTTAGATGTCCCCTGAAACCATGGTCCCCAGACCCCTGCCCCTGCTACGCTGGCCTTCGAAGCATTCAGTTTATTCAGGAAACTTCTTTGCTTTTGGTTTAGTCCAATTGTGCTGACCTCCCCTGTACTGTGTGCTGTCTTTCCCTTCACCTAAAGTAGTTCTTATCTACTTCTCAGTTTAAACTGTTTCTCAAGTTCTTATAATAGTGGTCTTACACAATATTTGTCCTTTTGCAACTGACTAATTTCACTCAGCATAATGCCTTCCAGGTTCCTCCATGTTATGAAATGTTTCACAGATTCCTCACTGTTCTTTATCGATGTGTAGTATTCCATCGTGTGAATATACCATAATTTATTTATCCATTCATCCATTGATGGGCACCTTGGTTGCTTCCGTGTTTTTGCTATTGTAAACAGTGCTGCAATAAACATGGGTGTGCATATATCTGTTCATGTAAAGGCTCGTATTTCTCTAGGTTATATTCCAAGTAGTGGGATTGCTGGATCGTATGGTAGTTCTATTTCTAGCTTTTTCAGGAAGGGCCAAATTGATTTCCAAAGTGGTTGTACCATTTGACATTCCCACCAGCAGTGTAGAAGTGTTCCAGTCTCTCCACAGCCTCTCCAACATTTATTCTTTTGTGTTTTTTGGAATAATGCCAGCCTTGTTGGAGTGAGATGAAATCTCATTGTAGTTTTGATCTGCATTTCTCTAATGGCTAATGATCGTGCACATTTCCTCATGTATCTGTTAGCTACCTGAATGTCTTCTTTAGTGAAGTGTCTATTCCTATCTTTTGCCAATTTTTTAACTGGGTTGTTTTGCACGTTCACTTTTACACTGTCAAAGTTGATAACGTTTGCATTCTACCTATAATCATAATGAAGTCTTCCATGGTTTGGCCACAGGTCAACTCTAAAAGCTGAAAATTAAAAAAATAATGTTTTTACTATGAATATAGAACTATTCCATATAGAGTCAACTGGCTTATTGCCTTCCTAAGTTTCCATTTGTCAAAGATAACATTCCTATTTCTTGACTCTCCTTTTTACCTCCTCCTAGGAGACTTTTTTACTTCCCTTCTAGAAGACTTCACCTCCTACTCCGGTCTGGACTGTCATCTAGGTCTTCGTAATTTCCTTGAACTGAATCTATGTTTTCTACATCCCATGTCTCTGAAATTAACTTGGTGTGACTATCACCTCAGTAAGATTTTTTTTTTTTTAATTAAAACAAGGAATTTTTAAAAGCTCAAAATCATTTACACCTGAATAATTATTTAGAATTTCTGTGACCAGACGCTCCTTGGAAACCCTATGGGGCAGTTCTCCTCTGTCCTGTAGGTTTGCTATGAGTTGGAATTGATTTGACAACAGTAGGTTTATTATCTCCAAATGATTTTAACATGGAAAATTTTCATTGTGATCATTTTTTTTTTAAAGCTGTTTAAATATTAACACATCAATGTTAAGCACACCATTGCTTGCTAACTGTCTTAATCAGTTTTAGGATAGAAAAGAAAATCAAGGGAATAATAAACTCGAATTTCAGGACAGTAATTTACTCTGAGAATAAATGTGGATGGTGGTGTGGGAGACTGAGTGAGGGTGCGAGGGCAGTGAAGAGGGGATAGGTGGTCCCAACAGTATTGGTAATGTTCTCAAATTGGGTGATGGCTTTATTGTTATGTACGTACTATTGTGTATATAAAAATATCACAAAATAAAAATGAAAAATAATTTTAAAAAGAAACCAGAGCCAAACAAAAAATAAATCTAAGAGTTTAGGAATGAGGAGGAAGCCGTGGTGTGAAATACCTGGTAGTATTTATAGAATCCATTCATATATAGAACTAAACTGCCTTGGGAATGTCAGTTATGGAAAATACAGCCACTTCTTACGTGGTTATGTGAAAATCAGCATTATATGAACATGGAGGATGACCACATCAGATCATAAAGTATTATGTGGGACACATGCCCCTCTGGACCCAAGAGGCAGAAAAGGTAGGTGTGTACTGTATGTCCCACTGATCATGAAAGTGTTACTGCCAGATATATGTTGTGTGCAAAATAGTCAGATAGTAGATTTTTTTTGCTATTATAAATGTGAACTGTTGGACAACGAGATAGTAAGAGTGGGTATAATGTAAAGTTTAGAAATTTTTTAAACAAAAGCTAAAACATGGAATAATAATATAGCAATATTGAACTGGGAAAACTCCTTCAGAGCTTAGCAACAAAACCAGAAGTTGGGGGGCAGGTGTGGGGTTTGGGTGGCAGAACAATAAAAGTATATGTAAATTTTTTTTTCATTATTCATAGCAGTCAATAGAAAATGCTTCATTTAAAAAGTTGTTAAAATCAAGAAACTTGAGCTATATTATTAAAATCATAAAGTAGAAAACCTTAAAAGTGATGATAAATATTCCAAATTACTGAAGAAAAGGAAAAAAAGTTAAAGCTGAAAATCAACGTTAACAGCAAGGAATCATTAAAAACAACTACAAAAAAAAAAAAAACTGAACAAAATAAAGTTAAGATAAAAATTCTGAAATTATTCCTTTTAGTCTGTGAAGCCTAGTCTTGAATCAGATATCTGTTTCCTTCAAGACAGGTTTGATGCAAGAAATGGGTTAGAAGGTGAGGTGGGGCCCTGCACATGCCATAAACTCTAGTTTGTCTTTGTTGTGTGTTAAAATATTCTGTAAATTCATCTACATTACAAAAAGGAGACAATGGGCAGAAAAATAGAGATGGTGAGTACAGACAAGTCTTTGAAGAAGTCTTGCTATGAAAGGGAACAATAGCTCGAGAATGACATGAAGCTAACGGAAGGTTTTGTTTTGTAAAGATAGGTGATATTAGAGCATGTTTTTTTATGATGGGAGTAATCCAGAAAGAGGGAGAAATTGATGATGTAGTAGAAAGGAGGAATCACTAAGGAGTGTGCTTGATGAGGTGTGGGGATGGATCCAACATGTAAGTTGAGGGCTTGGTCTTAGAAAGGAACAAAGTGAAACAGGCTGCTCGGTCATATTGAAAACCCCAATCAACACCCCTTCCCCCCCTCTTTGTCTTGCTAACCACAAGCTTGTTTTGAGCAGGAAGTCACAGCAGGTAGTGGCTCTGTCCACTGACTAGCCCTAGTTACACCTTGAAGCAAGCACAGATTGAAATCACATCCTTCAACTGACCCCCCCCCCCCACAAATATAGGCATGGGAGGGCTAAAGGCAGAAGTCTCCGGTACCAAACCCAACCCCCTGACGCCATTGGAAACAAAAAGCTCCCCGTCCCCCTTAGTCAGCGAGCACGTGGCCTTTAGGTCCCTAGACCCCACGCGCTCCTTGTATGCGCAGACAATAAACTTGCCACTTTCTGTTGCCATTGCAGTCAGTGTCTGTCTTATTTCAATCGGCTAATGAGACAGGACAAGAACCCGAGTGGCGTTGGGTTACGAAAGTTCAGTCTTTTAACAGAAGGAAAGAAGAGTAAGTAGGATCAGATGGTGGTAGATAGTAGCTTTTATGGGGAGACCGTGTATATATTTTCCTCGGACTGCTTCTTAGGCAAATAAGAGATCACGACCTGCGGAGAGATTGGGCAGAAGCCTCTGCAGATGAGGGCTGTATTTCCTGGGGTTGTGGGGTGCAATGGGGAGAGGCAAGTATTGGAGATGTGATGAAAGAAGAAAGTGTGAAAATAACTGCAGAGTGATCTGACAAGATGTAGGAAGTTTTCCAGGCAGCACCAAGGGCCCACTTGAAGTTGGTGGTCATAAATTTAAAGTGAGATCAATCAGCTTACATGTTTTTCTCCAGTTGTGTTCAGCTGCTTAGAATATCATGAAGTTACTAAAAATGGACATGAAGACTGTTTAAGTACATGATAATTGATATATAAAAATTGAAAGAAGTAGGATACAAAATTTGGATGTACTATTTAACAAACATTCGTATTGTATTGTGTACCAAATACTGTTTAAGCACTTTTAAATAAAAACTCACTGTATGTTCACACAAATAACATGTGCCTTCTACGTTTGTTTGCCAACTGCATCCTCCCCCCACGAGGTATTTTACTGAGCACCACCACTATGCCAATCTTTTTTACATGCTGCTGTGAGAAAAAAAAAAAAAAATTAGCCTAGTGCTCTTACAAAAATACTTAGCATGGGGAGGGCAAGGCTGGCAAACAAACATAGAAGGCATTCATCATTTACATAAAAATACAGTACTTAATTCTCAAAAACCCTATGAAAAACCCAACCCAGTGCAGGTAGGTATTATTACCATTTTACAAACGAAAAAATGGAGGCACAGAGAAGTAACTTATTAAAGTTACACAATAATGGCAGCATATTCACACTTAAGCAGTCTGACTTCACCAGACTGCACCAGACTACCTCGCTTATGATTCCCATGATATAAATAAAAACATTTACCTATGTAAAGAGTTAGTCGGTTTTTAGTCATAAATATTTGCAAATAATTGTTCTAGTATAAAAGTAAAAATACTGTAGGTGTATCTTTGGTAAAATTGTTGAGCTAAATAATTTTTATCTCCACTACTAGTTAATTATATATTAGCACTATGTTGATTGTGTATTTCTTAGCACGTTTGCCTCAATACTTCAATCATCAGTATCAGCAGTAGCACCAGGAAGACTTTTGCAAAGAACCTGAATCAATACTTTAGCATTTAAGAACACAGAGTTTAAGAACAAAGTTGGGGTAAGCAATTTAGACTGTTTACCCCAACTGTGTTCTTAAACTCCATCAACTTACTCAGTTAGGAGCCCTGGTGGTGCAGTGGTTAAGAGCTCGGCTGCTAACCAAAAGGTCAGCAGTTCGAATCCACCAGCCACTCCTTGGAAACTGTATGGGGCAGCTCTACTCTGTCCTGGTGTCAGAATCAACTCAACAGCAACGTAATTTGTGTGGTAATTTGAAGCTCTTTCAATTCTGAAACAAGGGGTTTTGCCATCAGTGATCATAAAGATGCCTGGTAACTGCAAGAGCTAGACGTATCAGTAACCTCAACGCTTTGGCTGAGTTAATGAGTACAGAGAAGAGCACTGGCCATCATCCCCTGCAATTTTTGTACCCCCCACGTAGGAACTTCCTGGGCATCGTGCTTGGCCCTGCCTCCTACACCTACAGGTAATCACGGAGACCACGATGGCATAATGGACTGTGCTGGGTGATGACTAATTAGGAAAACGTGCTAAAGACAGGATCTTACTGGCCATAGAGAACCCTGAAATGACCCAGTGGTTGCCCAAGTGCAATATATTCCCCCTGAAGAAAAACACCATTGAATTTTTATGGTATTTTCGATTTAACACTTGCTCTTCTATACGTGGGTATGAAACCTGGAAAAAGATTCTATGCAACCATACTCTATTGACAAATCTTTGTAATTACTACAATGGGAATGTCTCTGAATTTATGCCTGTTTTTCCCCTAAAAGAGAAAAACAAAGCACAGGTAAAATTGTAATTTACCTTTTTCTTGATCTAAATAAATATCTGCTGTCTTGATAAGTTTCAATCTATTGGAACAAAACACTGTGTGTTATTTTACGTTATGCAAGGTACTTAGTCATTTAACATAATAGTTTATAGCTAATCATATAAGATTACTTTTGTCTTTTTATCTCCATGACTATCTTATGTGGTCCAGAAATTAAAACACATACACACACACTGATCTTTACATGACTCTTTTACTCAGATTTTACATAAAACAGTATAAAAAACAAAGTTGAGGTCCCCAAAGAGTATAGTAGGTACAAGTCGAATGACTGAAAGTTTTTTGTTGGGGTTTTACTTGTAAGCTGAATGAGCAGGTACTCTTGATAAAATATTAATGTACACACAGCAGTGAAAGGAACTGGAGCTTGGTTCACTGTATAGGTGAAGTTCTTGTTATTAACTCAGTTGGGTTTCATCTAGTATTATATACTGTTTGTAAAGATCTGTGAATATCTGGGACGGTCTCTATGGGATCTCGGAGTTATAAGGTATGTTTTGGATTTAGTGTAGCACTTCCCTAGAATGTTGTAGGAAAACCCGTTTTGAGCTTTCTCCTGTTAGTGAAAGAAATTATTATTATGAAACATTGGGACTTCTGTCTCTTAAACATGTGAATGAACCTTTCTGACCAAAATCAGCTGATGTTAACCTATATTAATATTGTGCCTTGTGTGCTCTTGCAGTGTTGCTAATGGAAATTTCAAGGTTAATCTTACTAATTGTGTGGTCAAGAGGACCACACTGGCTGTTTGTGGAAAGTACTACCTTTAAAGATAAAGGGCCACTTTCATTGTGATACAGTGCCCTTTCCAAGCAAAACATCAGCAAGTCATAATTGAAAATCTAGAAATCTGCTTTCCATTTAATCTGTGAACAGATAAGAACTGGATTATTCAAAGTTCTGCAGACATTCTCCATGCTTCCCCATGTCAACCCTTTTCTCATACTTTTCACTCTTCCTGAAATATCCTTTTCTCTATTTGCAGTGGAGCAAATCCTGCTTGCTTTAAGGATTTTATGAGCTGGGCCATAATTTATTCCTTCTCTGATCTTGCATAGCACATTGCATCTCTCTTTTAATCATCTTTACCTATAGCGTTATGTTAAACTTTTTTAGTATTTATCTTATCTTTATACTACCTGTTATATGCTCTTTAAGGGCAGATATCATGTATATTCATCTTTCAATCTCCCAACATATACACAAATGCCTTGTATATAGTAGGTACTCAAAAATATTTGTTGGATGAGTCAATGAATCTAACCATAATAAGCAGGAAAGTGACAGGTGGCTCTACTGTTACCCCACTTGGAGGATAGTGCTAAGATTTCAAAAGGAGTATCCCTTGAACACATGAGCTTTACACAAAGCCCCTGACCGCCATTAAAAATATGAGCATTGTTATCATAGCACTCTATCACATCCCAGGCTTGTGGTTTAAGTATTAGAATGAGTACTTCTGATATGGGCATCTAAGATGAGAAAAGAGTAAAATGAATCTTCATTTTACTTCCAACATAAAATGAATCTTTGTAGTTGCACACATCTGACATTGGCAACAAATACAGTCTAGCACCAGCTTACATTTGCAATTTGATTTTCCCCAATTCCCCTAAACAAAACTTCTAAAATCCGAACTCCCGCTCATGGTATTCCTTTAGCGTGGGATTCACTATTCCCATTCCTTTGCAAGGCTGAGCACATTCCTGACCATTTTAACCCACAGGAATGCTCTCTTCCTAAAAATTCAGCATCTATTGCCTGTACTACTCACATAGCTTCAGAACATCTGGGTTTGTGATAGCTCTTATGTTGTTCTTTACTTCCTGATTCCTTAACATTTTATGTATAATCTTTTCTCCCCAACTGGACTGGGACCAGGGATTGTGTATTTTATTTATTTATTTTTATCCTTCATTGCCCCTACCATAAAGCCTTGCACAAAGGAAATGCTCACTATTTATTAAACGATGTGTTGTTTCTCACCTGGAAATATATTGTGAAGACATTATATATGCCCTTAATTTGATTAGCAAAAGTTGGACAATTTCCATCATCAAAATCAACCCGTATAAGTATAAACAAAAAAGCTGTGTCTCTTTATGACATATAATGCTTATGATTTTGCAATATAACCAGTGGGTTGTTTCAAGCAATAGTATCTTAATAATACACAACAGAGTCAGGACCTGATACTCAGCACAGGTTCAAGAACTCTTTAAACATCTATCCACTGGTGATAAAGCTCTGCGAGATCAGTTCACACAAACCACTGAATAAATTAGAGGATCAGCTTAAATGTCTTACCTTACCATGGGAAAGATCGTCGTACAAGGGTGACCAACTCAATTGGAAACAAGTCATCAGTCAAAAGATGACCTGGTAAGCCAGAATCAGAAACCAAAAAATGCTCAGAAAGGATCATGGCACTAGAAAGTGCTCAAAAAGGGTCATTGCTCATTTCAATTTCTATTTTGGACTACAGGAATCAACATGGGAACTAAGAGTTGGAAAGTCTTAAGAAAAAGCTAATGGCGAAAAGTTCATCTTTGCTCATGACCCATTAGAAACTAAATCAGTGAGAAGTACTGCTCTAGGCCAAGCATTTTATTGATAAGAAGCCTGAATGCCTTGGACCATGGATCCTGAAGTCTAGAGTAAACTCTGTGTTTGCTAGGACGCAGCATTATCAAAGTGCACGTGGTGCTTCTTTAGTTTCCTAGGTACAGGTGCTACACTCCAGGTTTCGTTGTTTTGAATGTGGGAGTTTTAAGGAGAGAAATTCAGTCTGTTGTTCAGGTTCAATGCAACGAAAATTTTCAAGTGATTCATTGTCATAGGATCTCTGGGAAATAAACACCTTTACTACTGTTTTTAATCCTTCTAGACAACCTTGGTTCTTTTGTTATATAGTAGCCAATTCTTAGAAATGATCAAATTTGACAGCAGAATTCATAACTCAAGGGTTAGATGAATTATATCATAGGGTTCTGAAAGGATAATCCAGTATTACAGAACCACTCAAAAAATTCTATTTTGAGGAATTGGAAGAAAAGGGAGATTCCACAAAGTAATTATGGACAGGTAGAATTTCCAGGCAGTTCTGAGGGTCCTTCTGAAGTTGGATATTATACATTTGTAGTGGCATCATTAATATTTCTCTGGCAGTCCTGAGGTAGCTATCTGTGATTCTGTCTTCCCAGGATTCTCTCCTTGTGGGAGAACTGTTCTTTCCCGGACCCTACCATGTAGTTCTAATGGAGGATACCAACTGTAGCACCTTGTCCCCTGATCATAAGTGATTGGCCTGTGAGTGAACACCTGACCCAAGTTAGGCCAGAGTCCTCCCCCGGGATTTTCTGGGCTAGGATAAGAGAAAAAGGGATGGAAGCTGTCATGATTGAATTGTGTCCCCCAAAAATATCTTGTCAACTTGGCTATGCCATGATTCCAGTACTGTGTGATTGTCCACCATTTTGCCATTGGATGTAATTTTCCTATGTGTTGTAAATCCTATCTCTATGATGTTAATGAGCTGGAATTAGCAGATGTTAATGAGGCAGGAGTCAATTTATAAGATTGCATCGTGTCTTAAGCCAATCTCTTCTGAGATATAAAAGAGAGAAGCAAGCAGAGAGACATGGGGACCTTATGCCACTAAGAAAGTAGTACCAGGAGAAGAGTGTGCCCTTCGGACCTGGGGTTCCTGTGCAGAGAAGCTTCTTGACCAGAGGAAGACTGATGACAAGGACCTTCCCCAAGAGCCGACAGAGAAAGCCTTCCCCGGAGCTGGCACCCTGAATTTGGACTTCTAACCTCCTAGACTGTGAGAGAATAAATTTCTCTTTGTTAAAGCCATCTGCTTGTGGTATTTCTTTTATAGCAGCACTAGATGGCTAAGACAGGAGCGATGGGATGTGATGCTTGAGACTATTTCCTGCCATGTTGGGAAAACCAGTGCAGTGGAAAAGTGTGAGAGAAGCAGAAAAGACAGTGAGGAGGTTCCTAGAAGCATCTCAGTCCCTATTTCTAGCTGTCCCTGAGACCCAGCTGTACTCTTGCCCTCCTTATTGTTTGATTACATGAGCTTACCCACGTACTGTTCCATTAAACAATCCTCTAGCCTATTTTAAATTGGTTTTTGTCACAATCCATCAAAAAACTCAACAAAACAAGTACTCAGAAGTACAGGGATGGAAAGTAAATGCTTATATTTTTCTGGAGCTGGATTTGAGTCAGGTGAACAGGAGGACAAGGGAAGAAGGGTATTTGTGAAACACTGAAAATCCTGAGAAACTGGATCATGCACCACACCTGAGTAAGAACAGAAGTGGCAGAAAGGATTTCTTAGTTAGCAAGACAACAGAAGAGTCAGGGAAGTGGAAGATGTTAAAATTCAGGATTTAAGAGATAGATCAACTCCTGGTGGTAACAAAGTTAAATATGGACATAGAATAGACCTTGCGGAATGTTTTAAGGGTCAATTAAAGTTGAGAGGGTTTAACGAAATAGAAGATAGGGCTGTCCACATGGCAATGAAGATGTTTCAGATGATGGTCGGACCCACGATGTAGATGAAGACCATAAACCAGAGAGAAGAATAACTAGGGATTTAGTAGATGAAAGCAGGAGTAGAGAGGTAGATGGTTGAAAAATATAAGCCTCCAAGGATAGGTTTTTCATAGAGTGAGACAAATTAGGTGTCTCTACCCAAGGTAGCAGTAGAAAGAGTGTTTTCTAAAGGAAAACTAGGTTTCAGTTTAAGGCCGGGAAGTGGGAATAATATTCTGTTAAAAGGATGAGGGCACGGAGGAGCCTGTTTTGAATAGGTGAGAGTGCCAGAAAGCAAAGGGAAAAGGAGCAGTAAAAGGAAAGGTTTGGGAGAGAATAGCTGCCTGGAGAGGCTATATTTGAGGAAGTGCAGAGTATGATAGAGAGGTGAGGATTAATTGGCATTACGGGTCTCGGAAATCTGTTGCTGTTGAGTCGATTCTGATTCATAGTGACCATACAGGACAGAGTAGAACTGCCCTATAGGGTTTACAAGGAATGCTTAGGGGATTCGAACTGCTGACCTTTTGGTTAGCAGCCATACCTCTTAACTGACTCGACGGCAGTGGGCTTGGTTTTTTTGGTTAGGGGTCTCAGAAAACTTCTCATGATGAGATGTTTCAGAATTGGCCCAGGAAGAGGTATCAGAACTCTGAGGCAGGGGACAGCTGGCAACTAGGTCTAGGTGTACCTAATACTACTAACAAAAAAAACAAAAACAGTTGCTGTTAAGTCAATTCTGACTCATAGAAACCCTACAGGACAGATTGGAACTGCTCCGTAGGGTTTCCAAGGCTGTAGTCTTTACACAAGCAGACTGTCACATCTTTCTCCCACTGAGCGGCTGGTAGGTTTGAATTGCTGACCTTCTGGTTAGCAGCTGAGCACTTAACCACTGCGCCACCAGGGCTCCTTCTGTAATACTACTAGGAACCTTTATTCAAGCTTCTCTCATTTATTCAACATATATTGATAGAGCATTTCTTATGTGCCAGGCTGGATTCTGGGGATAGGGCTACAACGGTAAGAGATAGGCACAGCTTCTGTCCACAGGAAACATAAAATACAGTGTGGGATACAGGCCAGTAAACAGACATTTATAATATTTTGTATTATGACAGAGGAAGTACAGGGTGTAGTGGGAATATGGACAGTGGCTGGACATACAACCCAGGTTTAGGAATATCGGAATGCTTCATGCAGGAAGTGATGGACAGACTGAGACCTGAAGCGTATGCATAAATCAGCCAAACGGGGAAAACAAACGAAGAGCAATAGAAGAGAAAGCATTTCAGGCAGAGACAACATGTGCAAAGTCTCACTGAGAGAAAGAAATGTTGGGACACTGAAAGAAAAAAGCCTGTTTCCTATTTTATAGGGTTTCTGTGAGACTTAGCTCTTAGAACAATGCCTGGCACAGAGTGAAAAAAAAAAAAAGGTACCATAAATACCAAATATTATTATAATTCTATGCCTGGAGCATAGAATTAGGGGTGGAAGAAGAAAAAGGGGTGAGAAATGAGGCTAGACAGGTAGACAGGGGCCCAATTTTAAAGTCCTCTTTGCCATGGTAAGATGTCGAGGCTTAATCTAGAAGTCCTCGGCAAACCACTTACAGATTTTAAATGGTGCAGTGGATTTTAATGCATTTTAGAAAGATGGGCAACAGACTAGCAGCAAGGAGACTAGGCGGGGAGATTGTTGTAATCATGGTCAGGACTAGATGGGGCAGCGGTGATGAAGAAACATGGATGGATTTCAGAGATATTTAGAAGGTGGAATTAATGGAATTTGAAGATTTGGCTGGATTGGAGGGGGGAATTGAAGGACAAAAAAAAAAAAATCAAGGATAACATCCATGCTTCTGGCTTGAACACTTGGGTGGATGATGGTACCACTCACTGAAATAAGTAACACTAGAGGAGATGCACCCCCAGTTTGTCTTACTGTGGGGGCTTGTGTGTTGCTGTGATGCTGGAAGCTATGCCAAACGGTATTTCGAATACCAGCAGAGTCAACTGTGGCAGACAGATTTCAGCTGAACTTCCAGACTAAGGCAAACTAGGAAGAAGGACCTGGTGGTCTACTTCTGAAAAGAATTAGCCAGTGAAAGCCTTATGAGTAGCAGCAGAACACTGCCTGATACAGTGCTTAAGATGAGCCCCCCAGGCAGGAAGGCGCTTAAAGGACAACTGGGCAAGTGCTGCCTCCTCAAAGTAGGGTCGACCTTAACGACATGGATGGAGTCAAGCTTTCGGGACCTTCCTTTGTGACTCCAAATGAGAAGAAACAGCTGCAAATAACCATTAATAAGCAAAACGTGGACTGTACAACGTGGAATGTCAACTCACTGAATATTCTTTACCACTTTGAAGCCACATATTGTTATCCTTAATTTTATAGATAAGGAAAATAAGGCTTATGAAAATTATTTACTCAAGTCACAGCTAATATGTGACTGAGATGAATTTCAACTCAGGATTGCCTAACTCTGAAGACTAAGCTCTTTTCAGCTCACACTGTCCTCCAAAACAATATAATTGAAAAAAAAATAATAATGTTTTACAATTCTAATAACAAATAAAATTATTTTGCACCAAACCTCAGAGAAAGCAGTACTTAAGAGAAAGCAGTTTTAATTAAATGATGATTCAAAGGTATGCAGTATTTTCATTTGGGGGACAGTTTGAAAGAGACTTTTGGGGTTTTCAAGGGCTTCAAAGGCTAATGACACTAGTTTCAGATTTCTAATTTCACTTTAAAGAGACAGACTTATCTTTGTACAACTTTCACACTCATTAGCACTTATTCCATTTGTTTTTGACACACCGAGAGATCCAGAGCTGGGGACTATTTTCCCTGGGGAATTTGGTCAAGAGCTAGAAGAGAAAAAAGTAAATGAATGCTTATATAAAAAAAGAAAAATTTTTTTTTTTTTTTTTTTTTTTTAATGGTGATATTAACTCTAAGCTCTGGTAAACCAAACTTGAGTTAAGGGGTGGGGGGCTAGTATGAAAAAGAACATTTCAAAATCTACCCTGAAATACAATGTTGTCAGTGATAGGATAATATCCATAGTCTACAAGGCAGACCAGTTAATATGACTATTATTCAAATTTATGCACCAACCACTAATGCCAAAGATGAAGAAATTGAATATTTTACCAAATTCTGTGATCTGAAATTAACCAAATATGCAATCAAGATACATTGATTTAGTTACTGGTGATTGGAATGCGAAATTTGGAAACAAAGGATTGGTAGTTGGAAAATGTGGCCTTGGTGATGGAAATGACGCCGGAGGATCCCATGATAGTTTTTTTTTTTTTTTTTTAATTGTGCTTTAAGTGAAAGTTTACAAACCAAGTCAGTCTCTCACACAAAAACTTACATACACCTCGCTACATACTCCCAATTGCCCCATGATAGATTTTTGTAAGACCAACGACTTATTCATTGCAAATACCTTTTTTCAACAACATAAACAGCAACTATACACACGGACCTCATCGGATGGAATACACAGGAACCAAATCGACTACATTTGTGGAAAGAGACGATGGAGAAGCTCAATATCAGTCAGAACAAGGCTGGTGGCCAACTGTGGAATAGACCACCAACTGCTCATATGTAAATTCAGGTTGAAGCTACAGAAAATTAAAACAAGTCCACAAGAGCCAAAGTGTGACCTTGAGTGTATCCCACCTGAATTTAGAGACCATCTCAAGAATAGATTTGATGCATTGAACACTAATGACCAAAGACCAGCAGAGTTGTGAGATGACATCAAGGACATCATACATGAAGAAAGCAAAAGGCCATTAAAAAAAGACAGAAAAGACCAAATAATGGCTATCAGAAGAAACTCTGAAACTTACTCTTGAAAGTACAGCAGCAAAAGCGAAAGAAAAAATGACGAAGTAAAAGACCTGAACAGATTTCAAAGGGTGCCTGGAGAAAACAAAGTACTAATGACATGTGCAAAGACATGGAGTTAGAAAACCAAAAGGGAAGAACACACTCAGCACTTCTGAAGCTGAAAAACCTGAAAAAAAATTCAAGTCTACAGTTGCAAATTGAAGGATTCTATGGGCAAAAGAAGCCCTGGTGGCGCAGTTAAGAACATAGCTGTTAACTAAAAGGTCAGCAGTTCGAATCCACCAGCCACTCCTTGGAAACCCTATGGGGCAGTTGTACTCTGTCCTGTAAGTTTGCTATGAGTCAGATATCAGCTCAATGGCAATGGGTTTAACAGGTTTATGGGCAAAAAATTGAATGGCGTGGGAAGTAACAAAAGAAGATAAAAGGAGTACACAGAGCCAAAAAGAACTGGTCGATGTTCAACCATTTCAGGGGGTAGCATATGATCAAGTACCGATGGTAGTAAAGGAAGAAGTCCAAGCTGCACTGAAGGCACTGGTGAAAAACAAGGCTCCAGGAATTGATGGAATGCTAATCGAGATGTTTCAACAAATGGATGCAATGCTGGAAGTGCTCACTCATCTATGCAAAGAAATTAGGAAGACAGATACCTGGCCAACCACTTGGAAGAAATCCATATTCATGCCCATACCAAAGAAAGGTGATCCAACAGAATGTGGAAGTTATTGAACAATATCATGAATATCACACGCAAGTAAAATTTTGCTTAAGATAATTCAAAAACAATTGCAGCAGTACATACAGGAAACTGCCAGAAATTCCAGCCAGATTCAGAAGAGGATGTGGAATGAGGGATACCATTGCTGATGTCAGATGGATCTTGGCTGAAAGCAGGGAATACCAGAAAGATGCTTGCCTGTATTTTATTGACTATGCACAGGCATTCAACTGTGTGGATCATAACAAGTTACAGATAACATTGTGAAGAGTGGGAATTCCAGAACAATTAATCATGGTCATGGGAACCTGCACATAGACCGAGAGGCAGCTTTCAAACAGAACAATGGGGTACTGTGTGGTTTAAAAGCAGGAAAGATGCGTGTCAGTGTTGTATCCTTTCACCATACTTATTCAATCTGTATGCTGAGCGAATAATCCAAGAAGCTGGACTTCATGAAGAAGAATGGGGCATCAGGATTGGAGGAAGACTTTAACAACCTGTGATATGTAGATGACACAACCTTACTTGCTGAAAGTGAAGAGGACTTGAATCACTTACTAATGAAAATCAGAGACTACAGCCTTCAGTATGGATTATACCTTAACATGAAGAAAACAAAATCCTCACAACTGGACCAATAAGCAACATCATGATAAACAAAGAAAAAGAGTGAAGCTGTCAAGGATTTCATTTTACTTGGATTCACAATCAACACCCATGAAAGCAGTAGTCAAGAAATCAAACAATGCGTTGCACTGGGCAAATCTGCTGCAAAAAGCCTCTTTAAAGTATTGAAAAGCAAAGACGTCACTTTGAGGACTAAGGTGCCCCTGACCCAAGCCATGTTATTTTCAGTCATCTCAAATTCAAGCAAAAGCTAGACAACGAATAAGGAAGACAGAAGAAGAATTGATGTCTCTGAATTATAGTGTTGGTGAAGAATATGGAATACATCATGGACTACCAGAAGGATGAACAAATCTGTCTTGGAAGAAGTACAGCCAGAATGGTCCTTAGAAGCGAGGATGGTGAGACTTCACCTCACCTACTCTGGACGTGTTATCAGGAAGGACCAGTCCCTGGAGAAGGACATCATGCTTGGTAAAGTAGAAAACCAAAAACCAAACCCGTTCCCGTAGAGTCAATTTCGACTCATAGCGATCCTATAGGACAGAGTAGAACAGCCCCATAGGGTTTCCAAGAAGCAGCTGGTGGATTCAAACTGCCGACCTTTTGGTTAGCAGCCGTAGCTCTTAACTACTGTGCCACCAGGGCTCCTGGTAAAGTAGAGGGTCAGCGAAATAGAAGAAGACCCTCATTGAGATAGATTGACAGTGGCTACAACAGTGGGCTCAAACCTACCAATGACTGTGAGGATGGTGCAGGACTGGGCAGTGCTTCATTCTGTTGTACATAGGGTCAACAGCACCTAACAACAACAAAGCATGTGTGAAGGAGTCCTGGTGACACAGTGCTTAAATGCTCAACTGCTAACAGAAAGGTCAGTGGTTTGAACCCATCAGCCACTCCACTGGAGAAAGATGTGGCGGTCTGCTTCCAAAAAGATTTAAGCTTTGGAACCCCTCTAGGGCAATTCTACTCCATCCTATAGGGTCCCTTGACGGCAACGGGTTTGGTTTTTTGGGTTTAGCAGGTGTGAAATTGGAGCAGGGGAACCCAAGGAAGTCTGCCCAGAGTCCCAAGTTTCTGACATAAAACTCTACTATCAGGGTGCAAGAATAATTTAATGCAACTCTAGGGTAGCTTTCTGACAAGGGTCTCATAAGAAGGTGGGGGTAAATTTATTTAGTTTCCTTACACTTCTCTGAGTAAATGTTTATACTCTCTGAGGAACAAAGCACAAAGGCTGGACATATGCTAAGAGTTGTCACCAAAAACGCTGAAGGAGGAGGCAGTGGGAAGTGATGTAAAGGGCAAGGACAATTCAGAGACTAACATGGTACATGTCTTAGTTACCTTGTACTGCCATAACAAAAACCGCCACAAGTGGGTGGCTTTTAAGAATAGGAATTCATTGTCTCACAATTTTGGAGACTAGAAGTCTAAATCAGGGCATCAGCTCTAGGGGAGGGTCCTTTCTTGCTGATAGCGCTGGGAGTTTCTAGAAGTTCCTGTGAATTCCTTGGCATTTCTTGATGTCTGGTCATCCCCTTGTGTGTTTGCTTCTCTGTTCTGCTGTTGTTATAAAACACCTCTCAGAGGTGATAAGGTTTACCATTACCAAACACCTCTCAGGACTGAAGCACTGGACTTGAGGGCTAAGGACATCTAGGTCAACTGGCATAACATAATCCACAAAGTTCTACATACTATCTTGGTGTGTAGCAACCGGGCTCTTAAAAGCTTGGGAGCAGCCATCTAAGATACAACTCTTGGTCTCTTCCCCTCTGGACCAAAGAAGAATGAAGAAAGCCAAATACTCAAGGAAACAATTAGTCCAAAGGCCTAACACACCACATGAACCACAGCCTCCACTAGCCTGAGACCAGAAGAATTAGATGGTACCTGGCTACCACTGGAAACCCTGGTGGCACAATGGTTAAGGGCTACAGCTGCTAACCAAAAGGTCAGCAGTTTGAATCCACCAGGCGCTCCTTGGAAACCCTATGGGGCAGTTCTACTCTGTCCTTTAGGGCCACTATGAATCAGAATCAATTTGACGGCAACGTGTTTGGTAGTTTTTTTGGCTACCGCTACCCATCACTCTGACAGGGATCACAGAGTGGGAGAAAAACATAGAACAGAACTCAAATTTATTAAAAAAAAAGAATAGATTTACTCATCTGATAGAGACTGGTGGAACCCCTGCAATTATGGCCCTTAGATACCCTTCAAACTTGGAACTGAACCCACTCCCGGAGATCACTTCTCAGCCAAACAATAGACAGGCCTATAAAAGGAACAAAAACATCCAGGAGGAAGGTGCACCTCAGAAAAATCAACCACACAACACCAAAAGGGCAGCATTTGCCCAAAAGCAAAGCTCAGAAGGCAGGGAGGAGCAGGAAAGCTGGGTGAATGGAAATGGGAAACCCGGGAAGAAAGGGGGAAAACTGCTGACACACTGAGGGGATTGCAACCAGTGTCACGAAACAAGCTGTGTATAAACTGTTGCATAGAAAACTAATTTGCTCTGTAAACTTTCACTTAAACCATGATAAAGAAAACAAAAAACCCACCCATTGCTGTGAGTTGATTCCAACACACAGGAACCCTGTAGGACAGAACAGAACTGCCTCACACAGGGTTTCCAAGGAGTGGCTGGTGGATTCAAACTGCCTAGCTTTTGATTAGCAGCTGAGCGCTTAACCAATGCAAAAAACCAATAAAATAAACCCCCCCAAAAGAAGTGATTTATGATTCACCTTACTCTGATATGACCTAATTAACATAATAAAGAAAACCTCTATTCCCAAACAGGGTCACATTCATAGGTACAGGGCTTAGGACTTCCATGGAACTTTTGGACGGACACAATTTAATTTGTAACAGTACAGTACAGTGCTGAGGTTAAGGAGAGGGCGGAACAGCTCAGAATGGTCCAGCCTTGCGTAAGTGGCTTAACTTCTGTGGGCCTCGGGATCCTCACTTGTTAAATGGGGGTAATAGGAATAAAAGTAGGACCTATGTCATAGGTTTCTGTGAGGATAAAACGAGACAATACATGTCAATACTTTGCAAAAGAGCTCAATAAATGCGTGCTATAATAAAAAAAATTTTTTTTATTATGTTTCACTAACAGTTTGGCCTTAGGCAAGTAGTTTAAACTTTTTGCCCTTTATTTCCTCATCTACCAAATGATGGACAGAACTAGGTGACTGAAGATTTCTTTACAACTTTTTAATTATGATGTTATGTGTGGTATCATTTAAGGTGAGAGAAGAAATCAGAAACCTCCCCGTGATAGCCACCAGGTGGCAGTATTTAAGAGCTTAACTGCCATCCCATTTTTGGGGAAAATTTACTATTTTTTCAGGACACAAGTTCACCGTAGAAAAACAGAAAAAAAATTTTTTTTTTTTAAATCATCCATAACCCTCTTACAAGGGAATTACTGTTAACATTTTGATGTATAATCTTCCAGGTTTTTCCTCCACATAATGTAAAAGTTATTTTTATTAAAAGGGGCTATAAGTAGACATGCTGTTTGTAATTGGCTTTTTCTTTTTAATACAATAGACGGTGAGCAGCTTTTATTTCAATTAATGTAGTTCAACAACGTCATTCTTAAAGGCTCCTTGGTGTTCCACGGGTATTTGTTAAACCATCTTCTACTTGTCAGCCATCGATCGTTTCCGTTGTCTTGGCATTACAGACAATGGATGGTTCAATACACATCCCTGGACATTTCCAGAAGAAGGATGTCTGGGCTAAAGGATATACACTTTTTTTTTTTTTTTTAAAGGCTTTTGATAATGTGTGAAACTGTCTTCCAGAAATTTGTAGGGTTTACATTCCCTTGACCATGTTGCGAGTGCCTGTTTCTCTAGACACTCAGCAACCAACCTTGGCAACAATTTGAGAAGAGAAATATGGAATCTCATTGTTGTTTAATCTTTTTTATTCTTAGTGGGAATGCTCTTTCTTGTATGCTTATTATTGATTTCTGCTCATTATCTAGTGAATTCCCTGTGCGTGTTTGTAGCCTATGTCTCTGTTGGAACATTTGTCTTTTTTTTTTTTTTTTTTATAAGATTTATAAGAGATCTTTTTTTACTAAGGGTACCAATTCTTGGGCTTTTTAATACATTTTTATTTTCCCTAGTTTGTTATTTACATTTAACTTTACTGAGTTTCTCGGTGATACAGAAAATTTAAACTTCTATGTGATCAAATAGGTTTTTCTTTTCCTTTATGTCTTCTCTTGCTAAGAAAATGTTTAACATCACGTAAGTGTTTTTTTTTTTTTTTTTTTAAATAACATACATTTTCTCTTAGTCCTTTAGTTTTATCTTTGGCCCTTCTATCTTCAGTAAATTTCAATTTTGCTTTGGTGGTAACTGAGGTAGGGTCCTAACTTAATTTTTTTTTTTAATTAATTTTTATTAAGCTTCAAGTGAACATTTACCATTCCAATCAGTCTGTCACATGTAAGTTTACATACATCTTACTCCCTTCTCCCACTTGCTCTCCCCCTATTGAGTCAACCCTTTCAGTCTCTCGTTTCGTGCCAATTTTGCCATCTTCCCTCTTTCTCTATCTTCCCATCCCCCCTCCAGTCAAGAGTTGCCAACACACTCTCCAGTGTCCACCTGATATAATTAGCTCACTCTTCATCAGCATCTCTCTCCCCCCCGCTGACCAGTCCTTTTCATGCCTGATGAGTTGTCTTCGGGGATGGTTCCTGTCCTGTGCCATCAGAGGGTCTGGGGAGCATTGTCTCTGGGATTCCTCTAGTCGCAGTCATACCATTAAGTATGGTCTTTTTATGAGAATTTGGGGTCTGTATCCCATTGGTCTCCTGCTCCCTCAGGAGTTGTCTGTTGTGCTCCCTGACAGGACAGACATCGATTGTGGCCGGGCACCAACTAGTTCTTCTGGTCTCAGGATAATGTAGGTCTCTGGTTCATGTGGTCCTTTCTGTCTCTTGGGTTCTTAGTTGTCGTGTGACCTTGGTGTTCTTCCTTTGACTTTGCTCCAGGTGGGTTGAGACCAATTGATGTATCTTAGATGGCCGCTTGTTGACATTTAGGACCCCAGATGCCACATTTCAAAGTGGGATGCAGAATGTTTTCATAATAGAATTGTTTTGCCCATTGACTTAGAAGTCCCCTCAAACCATGTTCCTCTGACCCCAGCCCCTGCTCCGCTGACCTTTGAAGCTTTCAGTTTATCCCGGAAACCTCTTTGCTTTTAGTCCAGTCCAATTAGACTGACCTTCCTTGTATTGAGTGTTGTCTTTCCCTTCACCCAAAGCAGTTCTTATCTACTGATTGATCAATAAAAAACCCTCTCCCTCCCTCCCTCCCTCCCCCCTTTGTAACCACAAAAGTATGTGTTCTTCTCCGTTTTTTCTATTTCTCAAGATCTTATAATAGAGGTCTTATACAATATTTGTCCTTTTGCCTCTGAGTAATTTCACTCAGCATAATGCCTTCTGGTTCCTCCATGTTGTGAAATGTTTCAGAGATTCGTCACTGTTCTTTATCGATGCGTAGTATTCCATTGTGTGAATATACCACAATTTATTTACCCATTCATCCGTTGACGGACACCTTGGTTGCTTCCAGCTTTTTGCTATTGTAAACAGTGCTGCAATAAACATGGGTGTGCATATATCTGTTTGTGTGAAGGCTCTTGTATCTCTAGGGTATATTCCGAGGAGTGGGATTTCTGGGTTGTATGGTAATTCTATTTCTAACTGTTTAAGATAACGCCAGATGGATTTCCAAAGTGGTTGTACCATTTTACAATCCCACCAGCAGTGTATGAGAGTTCCAATCTCTCTGCAGCCTCTCCAACATTTATTATTTTGTGTTTTTTGGATTAATGCCAGTCTAGTTGGTGTGAGATGGAATCTCATCGTAGTTTTAATTTGCATTTCTCTAATGGCTAATGATCGGGAGCATTTTCTCATGTATCTCTTGGCTGCCTGAATATCTTCTTTAGTGACTAACTTAATTTTTTAAAAGGCTATTGTCTTAGCTATCTTGTGCTGCTATAGCAGAAATACCACAAATAAGTGGCTTTAACGAACTGAAATTTATTTTCTCACAGTTTAGGAGGCTAGAGGTCCAAATTCAGGGTGTCAGCTCTAGGGGAAGGTTCTCTCTCTCTCCTTCTGCTCTAGAGGAAGGTCCTTGTCTCTTCTGTGCTTCTGCTCCTGGGTGATCTTCATGTGGCTCTTTCCCCATTTCTGCTTTGCTTCCTTGTTTAATCTCTTTTATATCTCAAAAGAGATTGGCTCAAGATATACCCTATACTAGTCCTGCCTAATTAACATAACAATGACAACTCATTTCCAAATGGGATTATAACCACAGGCATATCGGTTAGGATTTACAATACCTATTTTGGGGGGACTTAATTCAATTCTTAACAGCTATCCACTTGTCCCAACACCATTTATTGGGTGTTCCATCATTTTCCACTACTCTGAAAGGTCATCTTTATCAACTCTGAATTCTTGGGTTTATTTCTAGGCTTTATTCTTTATTATCAGTTTGTGTTTTCCTATATTTTTGTGTCTGGTAAAGCAAGATCCCATATCATTACCCTTCTTGTTCAGAATATGACTGGTTATTCTAAAGGATTTATTCTTCCTGATGAAACTTAAAATCATTTTGTCAAATTCCTCCCCCTTCCTAAAAATTCCACTGATATTGTGTGAAACATATAGATTAATGGGGAAGGGGGATTTGCATCATTATAATATTATGACTTTTCATCTAGCAATGTAGAATGCTTTTCCATTCAGTCAGTTCTTTTTTCACTAAAATTTTAAATGTTGTTTAGTTCCTACCTGAATATTTCATATTTTTTGTTGCTATTAGTAAATGTGATCTCTTTTTTTAATTGTGGTGAAAATATACATAACAAAACACATATCCTCTCAACAATTTCCACATGTACAATTCAGTGATCTCCATTTTTTTTAATGGCTTGTTATACAGAAATGCTATTAATTTTAGAATTATTAATTTTTTAAATGGACATTACTAAACCCACTTAATAGCACTAATATTCTTCAGTTAACAAATCCAACCACTCATTCATTATGTAAATATTTATTAAGTGCTTACAATGTACCAAGCACTATTCTGGGTCCTGGGAATAAGCAGTAAAAAAAGTCTGTTCTTAAGGTCTTTGCATTCTAGAGAAAAGAGACACTAAACAAATAAACATAAGACACATGATAACAAGTACTAAGAAGGGGAAGGAGGAAGGATAGTAAGGATGGGAAGTGACTAGGAAAAATACTCTTTCAGATAGTGTGTTCAAAAGAACTCCCTCTGATAAGCTGAAGTCTGAGGAAAGACCTAAAATGGCATTGCTTTTCTTGGATTTTCTAGGTAGACATTTGTATCATTATGCTTTTTCCCACCCATAGTAAGATTTCCATGCTCCTGGAAGGACAACTGTCCAGAGGCAGCAACACCAAAGATGTTAGTCTATAAAGGATGTCTCTAGGGTTCCCAGTGTTCCTGGATTTAAGGAACACCTTCGGAGTTCCCCCTACCACAACCCCTACTGGATTTTAGAGTTCAGTGTGGCCCCGTTAAGTCCATTTCTCCCTCTGACTCCATCCTTGCTTTACCTCTAGAAACTGTTTAAAACAGTCCCAAGAGGCTAGAATTAGACTTTCCCTTTAAAAATAAAAATAGCCTTATTATACCACATATGCCTATTTGTCTGTATTATTAGGTCAAGTCCAACATACAGATTCTTAACCTCATAATACTTTTCTCTAACTAGTGTAATTTCCTACCTTTTAATCTACTTTGACCCTTCCACTGTGCTGCCATCAGCCAAATCCCCTATATTCTCAACCACTTTTCTCAACATTCCCTCATCTTCTTACTCCAACCAAGACCTAGCCACCGTCTGATAATGTTGCTTCCCCTGCAAAACTCTCAAGTTGTGGCTATGTTGTTTTTTTAAATCCCTGACCCACTTAGCAATCACACAGAATACTATATCCAGTGAAAATATTCTTTAGGTTTGAACATGAAACAATGACATTCTCAGATGAAGAAAAACTAAGAAAATTAGCCACCTGCAGACTGGTTCTAAAAGAACTGCTCAAGGAAATTTTTCACACAGAAGGGAAATGATGTCACAAGGAAATTTGGAACCTTAGGAACGAAGGAAGAACGACAGAAGTGGTAAATACCTGTGAACATGTAATAAACTATTCTTCACCTCTTGAATTCTTTAAAAAATGTTCATCAGTTTAAAGTAAAAATTCTAACATCGTCTGATGGGGTTCTCAATGCATATAGGTTTAAAAGATGACAGTTATAAAAGAGAGAGGGTAAAGGGGCTGTCATGGATTGAATTGTGTCCCCCAAAATATGTGTCAACTTGGTTAGGCCATGATTCCCAGGATTGTGTGGTTGTCCTCCATTGTGTGATTTTCCTATGTGTTATAAATCATACTCTCTGCCTGTGGTTCAACAGGATTTGGGTGGAATGTAACACCCTTGCTCAGGTCACGTCCCTGACCCAGTGTCAAAGGAGTTTCCCTGCGGTGTGGCCTGTACCATCTTTTATCTTACAAGAGATAAAGGGAAAGGGAAGAAAACAGAGTAAGGGGACCTCATACCATAAAGAAAGCAGTGCCAGGAGCGGAGCGTCCTTTGGACCCGGGGCTCCTACTCGCAGCAGCTCCTAGTCCAGGGGAATACTGATGACAAGGACCTTCCTCCAGAGCTGACAGAGAGAAGAGAAAGCCTTTCCCCGGAGCTGACACCCTGATTTTGGACTTCTGGCCTACCCCAAATCCAGTGCCTGTACAGTGAGAAAATAAATTTCTCTTTGTTAAAGCCATCCACTTGTGGTATTACTGTGACAGCAGTACTAGATGACTAAGACAGGGACCTAGGTGTTGGTAAGGTTTCTTTACTCCACTTGAAAAGAAGTAGATTCTAAAAATCTAAATATGTATATTAGCATTTTGTGAAAGTCATTTTTGCCTCAAGGTCTTTGTAGCTGCTTTTCCCTTTTCCTGAACACCCATTCCTCCAGATTTATGCATCACTTCCTCCCTCACCTCAACTAGCTCTCCACATAAATGCCACCTCCTCAGTGACGGCTCCCCAACATGAAATAACCACCTCTTGCCATCGTGTTCTAATTCCTTATCCTGATTTATTTTTCTTCTTTTGCTTATCATTACCCAAAGTTTTATTCTATTTTTGTCAATTTCTTTATCTTCCCCACTAGCATGCAGGCTTTCCACAAAGGCAGTACTCAGTTCTTGTTATTCGTTTGTTCGCTTTTGTGTTCCCAGTGCCAAGACCAGCACACTCAGAGCTCTGGCGACAAGAATGGCTAAGCGCTCCGCTGCCATCTGAAAGGCTGGCACGTTGAGCTCACCCAGAGGTTCCCAGGAACAGAGACCTGGTGACCTGCCTCTGTAAAGATTACGACCAAGAAAACTCTATGGGGCACGTCTACTCTGTCTCATGGGGTTGTTATGTGTCGAAAACAACTCAGCAGCACCTCAGACCAGCGCACTAGTTTGTCTGCTTGACCTATTAAGAACTGAGAGAGCTGCACAGAAATGTGTCATCCCCTGTAGATTTCACATTTTTTGCTGCATATGTTTTAAGCTTATTTTATTAGTCTCAAATAGGTTAAGATTGTTCCATTTTCTGGTGAATTGAGCCTTTTATCATTTACATAATGACCCTTTCTATCTCCAATAACGCTTTTTGTCTTAAAATCTATTTTATCTCTGAGATTTCTTTGGATTAGGATTTGCCTGGTATGTTTTGTTATCCTTTATCTTCTACTGTTTTGTGCCCTTATGTTTTGAGTGTATGTCCTGTACACAGCATACAGTTAGGTTTTTCTTTTATTCCAATCCGACAAGCTGTCTTTTAACTTATACATAAATTTAATAATTTATGTATATTGTGATCTTTGATACAGACTTTTTTCTACATCTTACATTTTTGTTTGCCTTGCTTTTTCTAGGCTCCCTTTCTTACCTTTTCAATTTTTTTAATTGAGTTTTTGGTTTGATTTTTTTTTTTCTAGTAGAAATTCTTACGCTACATTTATTCTTTTCTTGGAAGTTTCCCTGCACCTTTAATTTAACGCAATGTAAAAGTAAACAGTATCTTACTCCCTCTTCCAAAAAATACGGTGATCTTAACCACCTATTATTTTGTTGTACTGTACTGTCCATTTGCATGTTGCTGGGATGCTGGAACTGCCCCTACAAGGTTGCTATGAGTCAGAATCGACTCAGCAACAATGGGTTTGATTTATTTATTTATTTGGTTTATGATGCTGGAAGCTATGCCACTAGTATTTCAAATACCAGCAGGGTCACCCATTGTGAACAGGTTTCAGCAGAGCTTCCAGACTAAGACAGACTAAGAAGAAAGGTCTGGTAATCTATGTCTGAAAATTAGTCAATGAAAACCCTATGGATTTGTGTGGTAAGGAATTACCTTACCCAAAATAAATTGACCTTTAGTCCTTGGTTTCAGAGAGATAATCCCTAGAATTTCCTGGGTAACTGAAGTACCTTTGTTATCTAAAACCACCAGGCAACAGTTGAAAATTTGTGCAAATGAGTAGGGACTACACAGACCCCACCTGGTCAGCCAACCTCAGGAAGAGACAGAGGCATAATTTAATTCAATCACTTTGAAAACGGAAGTACTCTGGGCTTCCTGGTTAGCAAGAACATCTGTTCTCAAGAGGGTTAAGTGTTCTTAGGGACACGGAAGCCTCATTCTGGGATCCATTCCAGACGTCACCCCATGTGTTTGTTTTTGTACCCTTACTGGTTATAATAAATCGGTAGCTGTGAGTATAGATACTCTCCAAAAATTCTGTGAATTGTTCCAGTGAATTATAGAACCCAGAGGGGTAATGGGAACCAGTAGATCAGAAGTTAGGGAGTTGGGGGCCCTGAGCCTGCAGGTGGTATCCTGAGGGGGCTGGAGGAAAACTCCAATTTTGGGGCCAACTGATCTGAAGTGGATGGAGTCATGTGGACTACTAAACTTGTGGCCAGTACCTGCTGACCTAGCCCCAGGTGGATGGTGATGACAGAGAGCGCCGCTTGGAGCAGCTGGTGATGGGGTTGAAGTGGGAAGGTAGGACTGGATCCCTTACCAGGTGACAACAGGATTCATGCTGGTTCTTACCACAAAGTTAGCAATTAAGGTAGGATTTGCCCACTGCCCTTTGCTCAAAGCAGAATCACAACACAATATTGTCTGATATAGCGTTTAGGATGAGCCCGAGGCTGGAACGCACTACACAATGGCTGCAGCAATAGATGAAAACAAGCCGATGATCCTGAGGATGGCTCAGGACTAGGCAACATTTCCATATTTTGTACATAGGGTTGCCATGAGTCAGAGCGGACCTAATGGCAATGAACAACAACTATTTGATCATACAAACTACATGACCTTAACAATTTTACCTCCATTGACTACCTCTCCTCCCCATGCTTCCATGTTAATATCATTCAGGGTATTAGTTGTCTTTTTTTTTTAAACTTCAACATCAGACATATTATTTTAGACAATGTTTATTTGGATTTACATGCTTAAACATATTATTTTAGACGTTTGCTTGGATTTACATGCTTATTTACCATTTGATTTACTCGCCATTCTATCTTATTGTGCCTCAGACTGTTATAACTTCCTTTCTTTTTTTTGTTTCGCTTTCACTTACAAATCACTTACTATATGCCAGTCTTTGTTGTAAATGATTTATTTTATATTAGCTCATTTAATCCTTGTAACAATTCCCTGAGGCATATACTATTGTTGTCAACGTTTTACAAATGAGAAAACTGAAGCACAAAGATGTTAACTCACTTGTCTAGTGTCCCACAACTAACAAATGGGAGAACAGGGATTTGCACTCCAGTTGTCTCCAAAGTACATGTAAAAACCTGAAAAACCTGTTGCCATTCAACTCATAGAGACCCTATAGGACAGGGGAGAAGTTTCCATAGAGTTTCCAAGAAGCCCCGGTGGATTCGAACTGCTGACCTTTTGGTTAGCAGCCATAGCACTTAACCACTATGCTACTGGGGTTTCCTTTAGGAGTTCCTATAATACAAAACCCTGAGGTGAACCCTCAGTTAGCGTTTATCTTTAATGTCTCTATTTTTCCCTTGTTCTTTTTGTTTTCACTACTAGAAAAGTTTCAGTTGTAATTTACTTATGGCATTATGTGTCTTGAGGAAATACAATAAAATTCTGTGTTTCAAAATCACTGAATATAGTTCTTTTCAATGTGTGGTTATTATACCAACTAGTTAGGCATGTTTGTTCTAGTTAATTTTCAAAGTTTAGTAATTGCTTATATTTTTTCTTTTTGACTTAATTTTTGAATTTGTAAAATATTTACATGACTATAAAGTCAAAAGTCTATAATGAGCTATTTTTTACTTGATGTCTCCTACAAATCACTTTGTATCAGTACATAAAGGTTTTCATTTTTTTTTTTTTTTAAACAACTGTATAATTCTTCTTTGTGTGGAAGTACCGTATTAGTTTGAAGAAGCCCCCTCTTGGTGGTCTTTGGGTCCGATCTTTGCTCTTAAAACAAATGTCAAAGGGAATAGCTTTGTGTACATGTCTTCTTGTATTTTGTCAATCTCCTTTGTTACTGATAGTTGACAATTCTAGCTAACCATTATTTTCCACCATCACTTGAAAGACATTATTTCTTTAACTTCTGGCTTCCATTGACGTTGATGAGAAAGTCTTTGTCAGCCCTTCGGCGTAGTGGCTGCTTCTTATAGCTGATATTCCTATATAATTCTCTTTACTTCTTACTAGCTAATTCCTTGTTACTGCAATCTTGTTTTTGTTAATAATTCTTTACATTAAACTATGCATGGCCAGATTACTATGTGGTTTCTCTCTCCTGACTAGACCCTGACATAATTTCCAATCATTTAAAATGTATTGAGAATTAAAAAAAAAAAAAATCCTCCCAGCATATGGTCTATCTTGGTAAATGTTCCATGTGTATTTGAAATAAACGTGTATTCTGCCATTGTTTGATGCAGTGTTCTGTAAATACCAGTTAGGCCATTGTTTGATAATATTGTTCAAGTTCTCTATATAACTACTGGTTTTTCAACTCTACTTGTCTATCATATACTGGGAAGAGAATGTTGAAGTATCAACTGTAATTACGGGTTTGTCTCCTGTTTTGTGTTCTGTCAGCTTTTTCCTTCGTATAATTTGAAGCTTTGTTATTAAGTCCATATGCATTTAGTATTGTTATCTCTTCTTGATGAATTGGCCCTTTTATTATTATGGAATTATTATTATGAAATGGGGCGCTGGTGGCACAGTGGTTAAGCATTTGGCGCTAACCAACAAGACGGCAGTTTGAATCTACCAGCCACTCCTTGCAAACCCTATGGGGCAGTTCTGCTCTGTCCTACAGGGTCACTATGAGTTGGAATCAGCTCGATGGCAACAGGTTTTGTGGCCATATATTGAAAATGCATTTCTTTTCAGTTTATAGTTGGGCCTTTTTTATCTGGTGAGGCAATGTCTCCCCCCCGCCTTTTTTTTTTTTAATTTTTATAATGCTTTAAGTGAAAGTTTACAAATCAAGTCGGACTCTCATGCAAAAATTTATAAACACCTTGCTATATACTCCTAATTGCTCTCCCCCAATGAGACAGCACACTCCTTCCCTCCACTCTCTTTTTTCACATCCATTTGATCAGCTTTTGACCCTCTCTACCCTCTCATCTTTTCTTCAGACAGGAGATGCCAACATAGTTTCATGTGTCTACTTGATCCAAGAAGCTCATTGTTCACCAGTATCATTGTCTATCCCGTAGTCCAGTCCAATCCCTGTCTGAAGAGTTAGCTTTAGGAATGGTTCCTGTTTTGGGCTAACAGAAGGTCTGGGGACCATGACCTCCGGGGCATTCTAGTCTCGGTCAGAGCTGGTCTATTTACAAGAATTAGGGGTCTGCATCCCACTGCTCTCCTGCTCCCTCAGGGGTTCTTTGTTGTGTTCCCTGTCAGGGCAGTAATTGGTTGTAGGTGGGCACCATCTAGTTCTTCTGGTCTCAGGATGATGTAGTCTCTGGTTTAAGTGGTCCTTTCTGTCTCTTGGGCTCATAATTACCCTGCGTCTTTGGTGGTCTTCATTTTCCTTTGCTCCAGGTGGGTTGAGACCAACTGATGCATCTTAGATGGCTGCTTGCTAGTGTTTAAGACCCCAGAAGCCACTCTCCAAAGTGGGATGCAGAATGTTTTCTTGATAGGTTTTATTATGCCAGTTGACTTAGGTGTCCCCTGAAACCATGGTCCCCAAACCCCCACCCCTGCTACGCTGGCCTTCAAAGTGTTCAGTTTATTCAGGAAACTTCTTTACTTTTGGTTTAGTTCAATGTCTGCCTTTTAATTGTTGTGTTTAGACCATTTACAGTTAATCCAATTATTTATATGGTTGATATTTGTTTTCCATTTGTCTAATTTGTTATTCATTTTCCTGCCACTTTCTTGGCATCTTTTGGACTCAGTATTTTTAATTCCATTTTGATTACTGCTGACTGCTTAGCTATACTTTTTACAAAATATATCTTTATCAGTCTACCTTCAAATGATATCATACTACCACAGATGTAAGAACACTTCCAGTTTTCTCCCTCCTGTCTTTTGTAACATTCCTGGCATATATTCCCTTTCTATGTTATAAACCCCACGAAGTATTTCTATTATTTTTGTTTTAAACAGTCAACTACCTATGGAAAAAATTTTTAATGTGAAAAAGCGTTTTTTTATTTACCCACGTTTACCATTTCTGGTCTCTGGGTGGCTCAGTTTGTGCTCAACTACCAAAGGTTGGCGGTTCAAACCCACCCAGTGGCACAGCAGAAGAAATACCCAGATATCTGCTTCTATAAAGATTACAGTCAAGGAAGTCCTATTGAACAGTTCTACTCGGTAACACATGGGGTCGCCATGAGTTGAAATTTACCCAACAGCAATGGGTTTGTTTTTTTGGTTTGGCACTCTTCTTAGTGTAGTTCTGAGTTTCCATCTAGTATCGTTTTCCTTCAGCCCCAAGAACTTCCTTTAATATTTCACATAGCACAGATCTTTTGTGTGAAATTCTCTCAGCTTTTATGAAGATGTCCTTTTTATTCATTTTGGAAGGATACATTTGCTTCATAGAAAATTCTAGGTTGACTTTTTTTCTTCTAGCACTTTAAAGATAATTCATTGTCTTATGCTTCTTGTTTCTGATGGAAAGTCAGTCTTATTTTTGTTCCTATGTATTTATTATGTTCCTTTTTCCACTTTTTTTTTTTTTTTTCTGCCTGCTTCTAAGATTTTTTTATCACTAGCTTCCAGCAATTTGATAATGATGTTCCTTGATGTGGTTTTCTCTTTATCCCACTTGGGGCTCATTGAGCTTCTTAGTTTAGGAGTTGTTTTCATCAAATTTGGAAAAATTCTGGCCATTAATTCTTCAACTATCTCTACCCCCAGTGATACTCCCACACACGTATAATAGACCACTTCATACTGATTCATAGGATACTGAAACTCTTTACTTCCCCCCGCCCGTCCCGTTGTGCTGTAGTTTGAATAGCTTCTACTGTGGGCTTCAAGTTCACTGATCTTTTCTTGTATAGTATCTAATTTGTTGTTAAGATCTTACAATGCCTCCCTCATTTCAGATATATTTTTCAGCTCTAGAATTTCCATTTGGTTCTTTTACCTTTCATTTTTCTCATTAGGTTTATATTTTCATGCAATTCTTTGATTGTATCTACAACAGGTGTTTTAATGTCCTTATTGTTAATTCCATCTCTGTCATTTCTGGTTCTAGTGACTAATTTTCTCATGCTATGGATCACATTTTGCTGAATCTTCACGTATCTAGCAATTTTTTTTATTGTATACTGATCATTGTGGATGTTACATTATTGAGTATCTTGGCTTTGTGGTTTTTTTTTTTTTTTTTTAAGAGTGTACTGTTTTGTTTTGGCAGCCAGTTATTTGTGAATCGGACTGATCCTTTCAAGTCTTTTTTTCGAATGTTATTATGGCAGTTCTATAAGCCAAACCAAACCCGTTGCTGCTGAGTCAATTCCAACTTATAAAGACCCAACAGGACAGAAGAGAACTGCCCCATAGTGGTTCCAAGGCTGTAAATCTTTAAAAAAGCAGACTGCCAGATCTTTCTCCCATGGAACAGCCAGTCGGTATAAAGTGCCGACCTTTCAGCTTGCAGCTGAGTGCTTAACCACTGGAGCACCAGGGCTCCTACTCCAGGGCTAGTGTAGCCCTCCTACTAAGGCTTGTCCCTTCTGGTGCCTCTACTGAATGCCTCAGGTGGTCAACAAGTTTCCTTTACTCTTGCCGGTAGCCCTGTGTGAGCTCTGTGGGTTTTTCAACTTACAGCTCCCTCAGAGTCGTTCTTTTTCAGTAGTTGATGTTTGCCTAGCTTTATGGAATCTTAGCCTATACATGCCCAGGTTTTTATCATTGTGAGTTGGCCCCTGACCCCATCTGTTAGTGCTCACCAAATATTCAAGATTTCTGGAAAGTCTTCCCTGAATAGATCTCTCCTCTCTGGTATTCTGTACCACAAAATCTACAAGTTGTTTTTTTTTTTTTTACTCACCATAGTACCCATGTACAGTGCCTGCCTGGCATATGGTAGATGCTCAATGAAGTATTTTAATGAATATGTGGAGAGTTACGCACAGTATTCACTCATATTTAAAATTCCCTTTATATCTATGACTACATCTCCTTTTTCATTCCTAACATCTTTTTGAAAAAGGTGTTGAAAAATCTCTTTGTGATTTTTATTTTGCCATATTTATTTTATTGATCACTTCAAGGAACCCACCTTTTCCTTTATTGATCTATTCTGTGTTCTAATGCATTGCTTTCTAGTTTTACCTTCATTAATTTTTCTCCCTGCCTTTTTTCAAAGTTTCATGTTGTTTTTGTGACTTAAATTGTGAGGCAGTATAGTGTAATGGTTAAAAGATTAGGTTCAAGTCTTGGCTTCACCACTTCTTAGCTCAGTGAACTTCAGCAAGTCACTTAACCTCTGAACTTCAGTTTCCTTATGATAGGATTTTTTGGAGAGTAAGTTAGTTAACTTTTATAAAACATTTACAGCAGGGTTTGATATATATTAAGCACCATATAAGTATTTGCTATTTGGTAGAATATTTAGTTTTTAAGTTCATTCTATACAGGTTAATACTAAAACATCTGTGATTTTTGGGGGGGGGGCTGTGATTTTCCTCTATACACTGCTACTTCGGCTGATTTTTTTTTTTTGCTCTTTTTTGTTGTTAATTTCTAAATAGCTTTAAATTTGTAGCTGTAGTTGTGATTTTCTCCTTGATACAGAATTATTTAAGAGATTTTCTTTTAAGCTTCCAGATAGATTTCCTTTTGTTAACTTTTTACTTAAAGCGTTTATTTTTTATTGTGCTGGTGTTATGGATTTAATTGTGTCTCCCCAAATGTGTGTCAACTTGGCTAGGCCATGATTCCCTGTATTGTTTGGTTGTTCTCTATTTTGTGATCTGATGTAATTTTCCTATGTGTTGTAAATCCTAACCTCTACAATGTTAATGGAGCCCTGGCGGTGCAGTGGTTAAGAATTTGGCTGCTAACCAAAAGGTTGGCAGTTTGAATCCACCAGCCACTCCCTGGAAACCATACGAGGCAGTTCTACTCTGTCCTATAGGGTCACTGAGTCAGAATCTACTCGACGACAATGGGTATAACAGCTATGATGTTAGTGAGGCAGGACTGGAGGCAGTTATGTTAATGACGCAGGACACAACCTAAAGGATTAGGTATCTTGAGTCAATCTCTTGAGATGTAAAAGAGACGTGAGCAAAGTGGTGCAGGACCTCATTACCTCCAAGCAAGAAGCGCCAGGAGCAGAGTGTTCTTTGGGCCCAGTGTCCCTGTGCTGACGAGCTCCTAGACCAGGGGAAGATTGATGACAAGGACCTTCCTCCAGTGCTGACCAAGAAAGCCTTCCCTGGAGCTGATGCTCTGAATTCAGACTTCTAGCTTTCTAGACTGTGAGAGATAACTTTGTTTGTTAAAGCCATCCACTTGTGGTATTTCTGTTATAGCAGCACTAGATAACTAAGACAGAATTTGGTACCAGGAGCGGGGTGCTGCTCTAACAGATACCTACAATGTGGAAGCAGTTTTGAAACTGAATAACGGGTAGAGGCTGGAAGAGTTTTAAAGCGCCTAATAGTGAAAGCCTAGATTGGCTTGAAAAGACTGTTGGTAGACTTATGGGCATCAAAGACAATTCTGGTGAGGGCTTGGAAGGAAAGAGAGCTGTAACACAAGAGATGGTGCAGGTGGCGAGAAGCAGCAGCAGAACCAGGAGACCAGTGTGAGACAGCGCAGCAGCCAACCCACGGACCAAGTGTGCTGAGTGCCTTCAGGAAGGGGGCTTCCTGGCAGAGCAGGGTGCTTCTGGACACTTAACAGTGGAGCTAGGCTTGCCAACTCACAGAGCAAGAGAGCTGTCTTCTGACTGAGGTTTTCTGGCAGAGCAGGGTGCCTCCAGGAACTTGTCAGAAGAGCTAAAAAGCTTTGTAACACTTGCCCAAGCAGCGCAGGGGCCAGGCCGGCCCAAGAGGCCCAAGATGCTGAGAGGCCAAGGAATCAGGAAGCAGAAGCTGAAGAGACAAGGAGCCTGGGAAGCAGAACTGCCCAGTCTCAAAGGGTGGGGCCATGTCCTTTGGGGCTCCAAAGGGTGAAACCATAGCCCGTTGGGTCTCAAAGGGTGGGGCCACAGCCTCCTAGGTTTCAAAGAGCCGCCAACTCGGTTCCACATTGTGAGGCTGCCATTCATAAGTGCCAGGGCGATGGGACCAGATCCACTGCCCAAAGCTGAGGGGGCAGGACTGCCATACCCAACGGGAAGAAGAATGGGGTCTTCAAGGGCCAAAGGGGTGGGGCTGCCACTCAGGTGGACTAGAATAGTGCCACCCAAAACTGAGGATGCAGAGTTGCCATCCCAGTAAACCTGCAAGGCGGAGATGAAGCCCAGGGCTGAGGGGCCTCCACCCACAATCCAGAGAATGTAGTCAAGACCCAGAGCCTGGAGGACATGGTCTGCTTAGTTGGTCTCAGAGAACAGAGGATTATTTTCAAGACTTGAGAGCTAATGTAATGTATTCTAATGAGCTTTTGACTTGCTTAGGGCACATTATTACTTTTTTCACTCTAATTTCTCCTATTTGGAAATGACTGCTTTGTGCCTCTTAAGACAGCAGTGTACCTTAGAAACAGTTAACTTGTATTCTAGATTCCACAGATGAAGAGGAATTTTGCCCCTGGATGGAATTTGGACTTGGAGTTGATTTAAGACTTTTGGGATGCATGAAAGTGTTTTACACGTGGCAAAGACAGGAATTTGGGGGGGGGGCAGTGGTGGAATGTTATGGATTAATTGTGTCCCCCCAAAATTCATGTCAACTTGGCTAGGCCATGATTCCCAATATTGTGTGGCTGTCCTCCATTTTGTGATCTGATGTAATTTTCCTATGTGTTATAAATCCTAACCTCTATGATGTTAATGAGGCAGAATCAGAGGCAGTTATGTTAATGAGGCAACACACAATCTAGAGGATTAGGCTGTATCTTGAGTCAATCTCTTTTGAGATAAAAAAGAGAGAAGTGAGCAGAGAGGAGAGGGACCTCATTACCATCAAGCAAGAAGAGCCAGGAATGGAACATGTCCTTTGGACCCAGTGTCCCTATGCTGAGAAGCTCCTAGACCAGGGGAAGACTGATGACAAGGACCTTCCTCCAGTGCTGACACAGAGAGAAAGGTTTTCTCTAGACTTGATGCCCTGAATTTGGACTTCTAGCCTCCTAAACTGTGAGAATAAACTTCTATTTGTTAAAGCCTTCCACTTGTGGTATCTATGTTACAGCAGCACTAGAGAACTAAGAGCATGTGACTGACAATTGAGATTTTTCTGTGTAGTTTAATTTAAAAAATCAATTTTATAAATGATTCATGGATATTAAAAAAGGGCTTTCTCTATCTGCAGGTTATGAAGTTTAACATCTCTGTTAAATTTCATAGTTATTTAGATCCTCTTTAAAATGATTGTCTGCTGCTTGCCTACTGATCTGTCAAATACTGAGAATGCTACAAAATCAAACATTCTAACGAAGAGAAGAAAGGGAGAATGAGAAAGAGAACAAGATCAAGGAAAAGAAAACAACAGCGGTCACCAGGGCTGAACACTTCACATATATTGAATATGTACAAGTCTTGCTTATTCATAATTTGCATTTATTAACTAGAAGAGTGCCACTATACTCATGTTCAGCTCATTGTCCACTACAAAGAGATCTTCTGTCCTAGCTCCCAGCCTGAGTATAAGGTGGCAGAGCTATTTTTAGCCCTTCTTAATGAGAACATACTTCTACATATCTAGAATTCTTAAAGTCCAGGCCAAAACATTAGCATTCTATTTGATCCTATGTTTTTCACTAATGATTCCATGTTAACTTGTTTCTGTGGTTAAATGGCAAATTCCTTATGGGCTAAAATCATATCCCATTTTGTATCCCCTACTCCCCAACCACTAACACAGTGGTGAGTACATAGTTAAAATTACATAAACCTTCAATGACCCTACTTATGAAGATGTGACCTGAGCAATTCTGTCAGTCTGTCGTACCATGGGGGCCTGTATGTTGCTGTGATGCCAGAAGCTATGCCACCGGTATTCAAATACCAGCAGGATCACCTAAGGTGGACAGGTTTTAGCTAAGCTTCCAGACTAAGAAAGACTAAGAAGAAGGACCTAGTGGTCTACTTCTGAAAAAAAAATCAGCCAGTGAAAACCTTATGAATAGCAGCAGAACACTGTCCGATATAGTGCTGGAAGATGAGCCCCCCAGGTTGGAAGGCACTCAAGACAACTAGGGAAGAGCTGCCTCCTCAAAGTAGAGTCGACCTTAATGACGTGAATGGGGTCAAGCTTTTGGGGACCTTCATTTGCTGAGGTGGCATGACTCAAAATCAGAAGAAGCAGCTGCAAACATCCAATAATAATGGGAGCCTGGAATGTATGATGTATGAACCTAGGAAAAATGGAAGTTGTCAAAAATGAAATGGAACACATAACACTGATATCCTAGGCATTAGTGAGCTGAAATGGACTGGTATTGGCCATTTTGAATCAAACAATAATATGGTCTACTATGCTAGAATGACGAATTGAAGAGGAATGGCATTGCATTCATCGTCAAAAAGAACATTTCAACACCCATCCTGAAGTACAAGGGGGTTGGAGATAGGATGATATCCTTATGCCTACAACGAAGACCGGTTAATACGACTATTATTCAAATTTACACACAGACCACTAATACCAAAGATGAAGAAATTATATATTTTTACCAACTTCTGCAGTCTGAAATTGATCAAACATGCAATCAGGATGCAGTGATAATTACTGGTGATTGGAATGCAATAGTTGGAAACAAAAAATAGGGATTGGTAGTTGGAAAATACGGCCTTGGTGATATAAACGATGCCGGAGATTGCATGATAGGATTTTGTAAGACCAACGACTTCTTCATTGCAAATACCTTTTGTCAACAACATAAATGGTGACTATACATGTGGACCTTGCTAGATGGAATACACAAGAATCAAATTGACTGTATCTGTGGAAAGAAACTATGGAAAAGCTCAATATCATCAGTCAGAGCAGGCCAGGGGCCAACTGTGGAATAGATTGATTGCTCAAAAGCAAGTTCAAGCTGAAGCTGAAGAAAATTTAAAACAAGTCCCAAAGAGCCAAAGTACAACCTTGAATATATCCCACCTGAATTTAGAGACATGTCAAGAATAGATCTGACACACTGAACACTAATGACTGAAGACCAGACAAGTTGTGGAATGACATCAAGGACATCATACATGAGGCAAGAGGTCACTAAAAAGACAAGAAAGAAAGAAAGAAAAGACCAAAATGGATATCAGAAGAGACTCTGAAAGTTGCTCCTGGACTTCAAGTAGCTAAAGAGAATGGAAGAAATGATGAAATAAAAGAGCTTAAAAGATTTTAAAAGGCAGCTGGAGATGACAAAGTAAAACATTATAATTATATGTGCAAAGACCTGGAGTTAGAAAACCAACAGAGAAGAATACGCTTGGTGTTTCTCAAGCTGAAAGAACCCAAGAAAAAATTCAGTAGTGTTGCAACAGTGAAGGAGTCTATGGTTAAAATACTGGAAGCATCAAAAGATGGAAGGAATACACAAAGCTACTATACCAAAAAGAATTGGTTGACACTGAATCATTTCAGGAGGTAGCATATGATCAAGAACCAATGGTCCTGAAGGAAGAAGTTCATGCCGCACTGAAGACACTGGCGAAAAATAAGGCTCCAGGAATTGACGAATACCAACTGAGATGTTTCAGCAAACAGATGCAGCTCTGGAAATACTCACCTAAGCCAAGAAATTTGGAAGACAGCCATGTGGCTAACCAACTGGGAGAGATCCATATTTATGTGTATTTCCAAAGAAAAGTGATCCAACCGAATGCAGAAATTATCAAACAATATCATTAATATCATATGCAAGTAAAATTTTGCTTAAGATCATTCAAAAGTGGCTGCAGCAGTACATTGACAGGGAACTGCCAAAAATTCAAGGATTCAGAAGAGGACGTGGAATGAGGGATATCACTGCTGATATCAGATGGATCTCGGCTGAAAGCAGAAAATACCAGAAAGGTGTTTATTTGTGTTTTATTGATTATACAAATGCATTTGACTGTGTGGATCATAACAAATTATGGATAACATTGCAAAGGATGGAAATTCCAGAACACTTAATTATCCTCATGAGGAATCTGTACATAGATCAAGAGGTAGTCACACAAACAGAACAAGGGGATATTGCATGGTTTAAACTCAGGGAAGGTGTATGTCAGGGTTGTATCCTTTCACCATAGTTATTTAACCTGTATGCTGTGCAAACAATCCAAGAAGGTGGACTATATGACGAATTAGCCACCAGGACTGAAGAAAGACTCATTAACAACCTGCAATATGCAGATGACACAACCTTGCTTCCTGAAAGTGAAGAGGACTTGAGGCACTTAGTGATTACACCTCAACATAAAACAAAAATTCTCACAACTGGACCAATAAGCAACATCATGATAAAGGGAGAAAGTACTGAAGTTATCAAGGATTTCATTTTACTTGGATCCACTATCAACGCCCATGGAAGCAGCAATCAAGAAATGAAATGACACACTGCATTGGGCAAATCTGCTACAAAAGACCTCTTTAAAGCAAAGATGTCCTTTTCTAGACTCAGGTACACCTGACCCAAGCCATGGTGTTTTCAATTGCCTCGTATGGGTGCAAAAGCTGGACAATGAATAAGGAAGACCAAAGAGGATCTGATGCCTTTGAATTATGGTGTTGGTGAAGAACACTGAATATACCATCAACTGCTAGAGAAGAACAAACAAATCTGTCTTGGAAGAAGTGCAGCCACAATGCTCCTTAGAAGCAAAACTTCGTCTCACATACTCTGGACATGTTATCAGGAGGGACCAGTCCCTGGAGAAGGACATCATGCTTGGTAAAGTGGAGCGTCAGCGAAAACGAGGAAGATTCTCAATGAGATGGCCTGACACCGTGGCTGCAACAATGGGCTCAAGCATAACAACAATCATGAGGATGGCTCAGGACCAGGCAGGGTTTTGTTCTGCTGTACATACGATCGCTATGAGTTGGAAGCAATTCGATGGCACCTAAAAACAACAGCAACAACTTATGAAGATGTGACCTGAGCAATTCTGAAACTCAGTAAGCTAACCTATAAAATGATAATAGTAATTTACTGTTTGGTATTGTTGGTTGCTGTCAAGTTGATTCCAAATTCTGGCAACCCCACGTGATGGAGTAGAATTGCCCCACAGGCTTTTCTTGGCTATAATGTTTATGGAAGCAGATGCCAGGTCTTTTTCCCACAGAGCCACTGGGTGGGTTTGAACTTTCAGTTAGCAGCCAAGTGCTTATCCGTTGCACCACCAGGGCTCCTTCATTTACTGTTTAGGTACTAAAATTGAAGCCCTTGTTATTTACAGTATAATGTAATATCTCTTGTACGGTGTTACTATAAAACATAGTACTAGGGTAATTTGGTAGAAGCCAAAAAGACCAAAACCATGCTTCTCTGGGTAATTGGCATTCTGTCTTTAAGGAAGAGGTGACTTCTGTCAACTCGGATGGACAGAAAACCAGAATTGTGTGAAAAGCCAGTGGCTTTCAAGCAGCACGGCAAAGGAGGGCGTGGGGGGTATTTGCGTGTGTGTGTGTGCGCGCATGCGCGCGCGCGTGCCCTTTACCCCCAGGTGATATTGGCAATGTCTGGAGACGTTTCTGGTTGTCATAAGTGGGGGTAGAGTGGGGGTATTGCTACTGCCATCAAGTGGGTAGAGGCTAGGGATACAGCTAAACATGCCACAATGCACAAAACAGCCCCCAACGACAAAGAATTATCTGGTTTAAAATGTCATATTGCAGAGATTGCAAATGCCTTATGCAAGCAATGAAGGGCACTCTCCTTTGTCTCTGTGCCCAGGCTTGAACTTACAGAAGCTGCCCAGGAGCTACTCCTGGTGAGGCCAGGTAAAAAACGGTCTTTGCCACAGGGTAGAAGTATGAAGGCTGAAATGGTGGCATCACTGTATTAAACAAAAACTGAAAATGGGTATTCATATTTTGTACATCAGATTATCTTTATGTTAGTCTATGTTTTTAATATTCCTTCAGTTTTTTTCTGTTAGAAAAGTACCTTTAAATATCCAGCTGACCCTAAACGACTCATAATTTTGTAGTTTAAGTTATACTGATAAAGGAGCCAAACTGGCAGTCTCTCCTAAGCTGCATAAGCAAAAAGTATTAAGGAACGGGTTATACGTTCCTTGGAGACCAAGTGATCATTGCAGCGGTAAGTAGTAAAGGACTCCAAAGACAAAATGAATTCTCAGAAAACAGAGCTGCATAATCCAGCCACTCTTCCCAACAGTAGAATCTCCAAGCATCAATGCTGCAGGTTCTTGGGGTATTCATTAATAAGAGTGGTACATACTTCAGTCACATGAAGAGTCTCTCAAACTGCAAGCTAAAAATACTATAAAACTTCTCATAACAATGTCAAGTATCTACAATGATTTCTCAGTCTAAGTGGTGCTGAACTGTGTATAATTGATTCAAACTGACAGTTCTCGCACAAGAAATTTCTCACTATTCATCACCTGCTGAATAACAATGAACTTCCAGGCAGTCCTCAACAGTTGACAATCTAGTAAGTAAGACACAACACATAATCACGAAAGTTTAAACAGCAAAAGACAATGTTCAAAGACAAGTGAGTGATACCCCCCAAAAGTGTCTTAGAGTTAAAATAAAGCAAAGCACACTCTGAGCTGAAGTAATCAGAAAGAGCTTCACAGAGATGGGTCTTTAGAGCTAGGATGTGAAGGATGGACAGGACCTGGATAAACAGGATAAAGACTTTCTGATGGGAGAACATCAAGAGCTAAACTGAAAAAGCCAGAATACAAAAAGAAAGAGCAAGGGTCTTGGGGGTGTGATGATCTTTACGTTTTTTCCAACATCCCTTGAAATTACCTGACTACCCACCATTTAGAATTCTTCAACTGCTCTTTGCCCTTAAAATCTTCAGATTCTCTCCTCTGAAGGGGATAACTAGAGTAGATTAGAGAAGTACACTGTAAGGCCTTCTAATAATTTCTGTGATGACTTATTTTCATGCAAATAACGTCACATATAAACAACAGAGATTTCCCAGCTCATATCCTAGGCTCTGTAACAGGAAACAATAAATGCAATTGGCGTACACACTAAGCAAGGTTAGTAAACTTTCTTCTTTTTGTGCTGACATATATAACTTTTTTTTTTTTTTGGTATATTAGTGATTGTACAAAGCCTTTAGGCCAAAACAGAAATTAATTTAAGGCTTTTACAAATTTCTGACAACTCTGGGCAGGTCAGGTACTACCACTAAGGTGCTCTGACTACATTTCCTTTACTTCCTTTCCTAGAATTTCTAGTGCTACGTCCTCCTTTCTATAGTCCTTCAGCTTCCAAAACGGTATAACCACCTACTCAAACAGAAAAAAAATGCAGCCTTGTCATTGTAAAACAAAACTTCTAACAAAAAACAATAATTGTGTATCTTGGATCTTTTGTGTGACTCAGTGTTTAGTAGGTTTCCTCTAAGAAGTCATGATAATCTACAGAAGATTCTTTGAGGTTGGGTGGTCTCACCTATTAATATTTTTGTTAGGTAGTTGGCCTAAAACAATTGCGTACCGTAACATTTAACGGTACATCACCGTCACTCAGGCACTGAGACACAACTAGGGCATAACGGGTTTTATTCTCACCATAAAGGCCGTCTGGGAACAACTCCCGGGATCAATGTCCCCAAATGGTCCACGTGTGACCGGCTCTACTTCTTGGGCCCAGGGCACTATCTGAACCAGCCTTGGGTCCCAGGATCCGGTGGATACGCCCACATGGCCTACAGGGCGCTTAGCGAAAATGTCTGCGCGGATGAGGTGGCCGGCCTCGATCCCTCGCCTGCCCACTGGCAACAAAACGCCTGCAAAGGCTGAAGGCTGCAAAGCTCAGCGCCGCCCAGAGCCCACCTCCAAGTGCGCCCCCTGCCGGGAAGGCTCCAGGCGGCGCCTCGTACCCCAGTGCGTCCTGCTCTCGCCGCTGCCCCAACTCCCACGTCCCAGGGAGCCCAAAGAAAGCGGGAAGCGCTGCCGATCCTGCAGCCCTCAGCTGCAAGCCCCCGGAACCCGCCTTCCCCTCCGGGCCCGCGGCCCGGCCGCCGACACGCCCCCACGGAGAGGGCCCCGGCGTCCGCGGCGCCCGCGGGCCTTACCGCCCTTGCCCAGGCACACGCCCCCGTCCGAGGCGGCCTCTCGGCCCTCTCGCGAGAGGGTGTCTGGCCGCCTCCGAACGGCTGCTGTTCTCTCTCCGCCCCTGGAGCGGCTGCGTGGCTTCCTCCGGGAGGCGGGCACCTCGGACGTGGCGGGGCTCGGCCAGCTGGGGGGGGCCTGAGGCGCCTGGCCCCGGCGCCCTTCGCAGCTGTAAGGCTTTCGACGGGCATCGCACCTTGGCAGGTACACCGGCGCCCGCTCCAGTGACGTAGGCGTGGAGCGGCGGGGGGGGAGGGCCGGGGGAGGGCCGGGGCGGGGGGGGCCGGGGGAGGGCCGGGGCGGGGGGAAGGCCGGGCGGGGGCGGCCGGGGGAGGGCCGGGGCGGGGGGGTTGGGGGAGGGCCGGGGCGGGGGGCCGGGGGAGGGCCGGGGCGGGGGGAAGGCCGGGCGGGGGCGGCCGGGGGAGGGCCGGGGCGGGGGGGTTGGGGGAGGGCCGGGGCGGGGGGCCGGGGGAGGGCCGGGGCGGGGGGCCGGGGGAGGGCCGGGGCGGGGGAGGGCGCCACACCTGCGCGGGGGCGGCTTGGGGAAGTGCGCACGCGCGCTGCCCGGGGTGGAGGGCGGCGGCTCCCGGGACGTTGCGCAGCGGAGCGGGCGGGGTGGTGTGATCTTCCAGCTTTTCTGTCACCTTTCCTCCGCCTCAGTTTGGGGCTGGCGGGGAGAATGGCTTCAGAAATGGAGTCGTCGCTGGAAACAAGCTTCTCGTCCAGCGGCGCGGTGTCGGGGACCTTAGGGCTTCTGCCTCCGGCCCGCTCCCGCATCTTCAAGATCATTGTGATCGGCGACTCCAACGTGGGCAAGACGTGCCTGACCTACCGCTTTTGCGCTGGCCGCTTCCCCGACCGCACCGAGGCCACTATCGGGGTGGATTTCCGAGAACGAGCGGTGGAGATTGATGAAGAGCGCATCAAGGTGAGCGGATGGACTGTCAGGGAGGAAGGACGGCCCGGGATGATAAGTATCCCAGCCCCACCGTGGGTTCATCCTTGACCCTGTGCAGGCTGTGCGCTCCGTTTTTTCTGACGCAGATGTGGACTTTGGAATTGGGGATTGGAAAGATTTGTATAGAGCAAACTTGTAAGGCGAGTCGTCTCAAACTTTAATGTGCATGCTGTTTACCTGGGAATCTTGTTTTAAAAAATGCGGATTCTGATTTATCCGGCATATCCATATGCAGCTGGCCCGTGGACCACACTTTGAAGTTGCAATCGGGTAGGGGGTATCCACTGACTCATTGGCTGTCTCATGCGCTGGGAATCAATGAAGTCAGACCAAAGGAAAAACAGTGAGATTTCTCAAACATGAAAAATTTGTTTATTAAATAATATTTGTTAAGAATTTGTTTGTTTGGGCACTGCCTTCAGTACTGGGGAAGTAAAGCCCCTTGTCTTTGAGGAAGTACTTAGGTATTCTTTTGCATGCAGTTTTGCTACAGTAGTTTCTGTATGACTTTGGTTTGTTTAGAAAAATTTCCCTGCAGAAATATTCTATATATGATTCTCCTACTTGGGTTGTCAAGAGCATATCTCTTGGCTCCACCTCAGACTCCTCTCCTAATTCTTCTTCCCTTTAAGTCGTTATTGGTTGCTTCTGAGACTGGGAACGCCAAATAATAGTCTTGAGGGTTAATAGGCTCAAAGGCGAGGGCTGGTGTGGCAGGGTACACATTGGAGAATAAGGATCAACGACAGGGTCACGATGGTGTAAACCTACACACGTAACCATTCCAACCACCAGCCCCTCAGCCACTTGCTAATTCCGCTCCATAAAACATGTCAGCCCTGGGAACTGGCCTGCCTGCCTTGTACTGTCTGACCTTTTGCTTCAAACTAAGGTGTTCGTTTTTAGTTGGCATGCTCCTCTACTCCTACTCTCATGTCCTTGAGGCGAGAGCAGTTTATTTTTTGGTTTTTGACCCCTCTCCCCCCACCGATGAGATCTAGTGCTAACGATGGGAAAGGAGCAGTCACAGCCAGTTGCCGTTGATTCTGACTCGCGGCAGCCCTCCACGTATCTGAGTAGGACTGAGCGCCACGGGGTTTTCAGTAACTAAGTTTCTGGAAGTAGATCACCAGGACCCTCTTCTGAGGGCCTCTGAGCGGACTCCAGCCTCCGAAGTTCTGAGTTAGCAGTTAAGTGCATCAGCCATCCTCACCGCCCAGGCACTGCAAAGGAGAAATCAAATCAACCCTTCTGTAGGGGCTGGCTGTTGACTATTGGAAAATTATTCTATACAAGCTGTCAGTGGTAGTCCTTTGGGTGCATTGTGGTAGGGAGTTAAGAAAAATTCGTATACACTGAAGAGGGAAAAATAGATAAGAAGAGGCTAGACTTTTTTTCCACCAAAATTAGGCTAGGCCAGAAAACCTGTGGGGTAAGAAAAAAAAATGGGAGTTTTGAGATTTAGAGGAAGTTTGGAATGAGAGAAGTAGTTCTGAGAGAAAATGCTGTGGCTTTGGACCCCAACTGACGTTGCTTCAAATGTAAACCTTTGAAAATGTAAGTGCAGGTTACATGTCCTTAGTAGAGTGACCAGCTTTGCAATTGTCCCACTTTTAAAACCGAAGTTTCACATCTTATGAACCCCTTCAGTCGTGGGCAAATCGAGACGGTTGGTCACACTAGTACTTAGGCAGGTCCCCTAATCTTTCAGCCTTCTTTTCCTTCTGAAAAATGAGGATCATGATGCCTTATCAGGCAGTGTGAGGATTGTTGTTAGGTGCCATCGAGTTGGTTCCGACTCATAAGAACTCTGTACAACAGAACGAAACACTGCCTGGTCCTGTGCCATCCTCACAATTATTGTTACGCTTAAGCCCATTGCTGCAGCCACTGTCAAATCTGTCTCATTAAGGGTCTTTCCCTTTTTTGCTGACTCTCTACTTTACCAAGCGTGATGTCCTTCTGTGGGTACTGATCTGTCCTGACAACGTGTCCAAAGTATGTGAGACGTAGTCTCGCCATCCTTGCTTCTAAGCAGCATTTGGGTTGTACTTCTTCCAAGATAGATTTGTTCCTTCTTTTGGCAGTCCATGGTATATTTAATATTCTTCTGTAACATCACAATTCAAAGGCATCAGTTCTTCTTGGATCTTCCTTATTCATCATTCAGCTTTTGCATGCATATGAGCTGATTGAAAACGCCATGGCTTGGGTCAGGCGTACCTTAGTCTTCAGGGTGACGTCTTTGCTTTTCAATACTTAAAAGAGGTCTTTTGCAGCAGATTTGTCCAGTGCAATGCGTCGTTTGAGTTCTTGACTGCTACTTCCAAGGGTTTTGATTGTGGAACCAAGTAAAATGAAATCCTTGACCACTTCAGTCTTTTCTCTGTTTATCATGACGTTGCTCATTGGTCCAGTTGTGAGGATTTTTGTTTTCTTTATGTTGAGGTGTAATCCCTACTGAAGGCTGTAGTCTTTGATCTTCATTAGTAAGTGCCTCAAGTTCTCTTCACTTTCAGCAAGCAAGGTTGTGTCATTTGCATAACGCATGTTGTTAATGAGCGTGAGGATTACATGAGAATGTACCTGCAACACTTGGTTCAGAGTTGGTACCATTGAAAAGTTCTTTGCCCTCCCTAGTGACTAAAACATTGTTGTTCCTCCCATTGGCACCATCAGGTCTGCCACTGCACTTCCAAAAAATTAAGCAGAGATGGAGGAGGACATATGAAGACAGCAAAAGGGGAAAGAAATTCCAAAAGAAATGGGAGCAGGAAATTAAAAAAAAAGGATAGCGGGAAAAGGAGTTGAAATTTACAGGCCCTCTACCTGTTCTCAGGTTGCCATTTATACATAAAAGTCACAGGTGAGTCAGGTACAAATTGGTTGGTGCAGACGGTTAACGTGCTTGGCTGCTAACCGAAGGGCTGGAGTTTCAAGTCCACCCCAGAAGAAAGGCCTGGTGGTCTACTTCCAAAACATCAGCCATTGAAACCCCACAGAACGCTGTTGTACTCCGACACACATGGGTCGCCATTGAAACCCCACAGAACGCTGTTGTACTCCGACACACATGGGTCGCCGTTGAAACCCCACAGAACGCTGTTGTACTCCGACACACATGGGTCGCCGTTGAAACCCCACAGAACGCTGTTGTACTCCGACACACATGGGTCGCCGTTGAAACCCCACAGAACGCTGTTGTTCTCCGACACACATGGGTCGCCGTTGAAACCCCACAGAACGCTGTTGTACTCCAACATACATGGGTCGCCATGAGTCAGAATTGACTCCATGGTAACTGTTTTGTTTTCTTTTTAATATTTGAAGAATATAAAACATGTCGATTGTATGAAATTGAGTACTTAATTACTGGAGTGAGTGCTGGCAGTGAGAAGTAAATCAGAACCGCGAGTGTGATGGATTTGGTAGTACAGAGTTCATCCTTTTGGTTGAGAGGCTTAAGGAGAAAACATTTTTCTGGGATTACTGCATTTTTCTCAAATGATGCTTGGGCTATGCCAGAACTGTTTTTACTTAATCATTTCCATGTGTTATATGTGTGGGCATGCTACTTGGGAAAAAATAAGGTATTCCCCCCTGAGCTTTAGCCTCACATGTTATTTGGCTATGGTTGATAGGGACTTGGCCTCTGAGATTCTTTGTCTTCTTTCTAAGGCCCTAGCCATTGACTTGTGCCTCCAACTTGATGACTTGAGATTTTTTTGTTTGTATTCTTGTTTTTGAAGCTGAGAAGGGATGTGCTCAAATACCAAACCCACTGCCATTGAGTCGATTCCAACTCGTAGCGACCACATAGGGTTTCCAAGGCTGTAAACCTCTGTGGAAGCAGACTACCGCATCTTTCTCCACTGTGCAATATTTTTAGAAGTAGATCTCCAGGTCCTTCTTCCTAGTCTGTCTTGGTCTAGAAGCTCCACTGAAACCTGTTTACCGTAGGTGACACTGCTGGTATTTGAAATACTGACGGCATTGCTTCTAGCAACACACAAGCCACCGCAGTACGACACACTGACAGATGAGTGGTGGCTCATTTGGTATGCATGGTAAAATGTTTGAAGTATCGAAGGATGATAAATGTAGCAGCAGCTGAGGATGAATTGAGAGCAAAACTCAATCTTCCCCTTAACACATTTTTCTCTCTCTCTGTTCTCGTCTTACCAGTCGCTTGACTTCAGCTATCACTTCTATGAAGATAACTTCCAAATTTTGGGCCCATACCTTTCTCCTCAGCTGTCATTTTGTATTTCCTTCTGTCTTCTGGCCCTGGCTATTTGGATAATCCCTCCTTTGTCTCCAGTGTCAGAAGTGAGTTCTTCTCTGGTGAATCTGCCTCCTGCTTTCCTCATCTACAGCACCTACATTGTCATTCTCTTCATCCTTGTGGCCTCCCCCCTTTTCACTGCTCCCTAAATCTAGTCACTTTTCTACCTCCACCATTTTTCTCACTCATCCTTTCTTTAAAATCCTAGTGCAGGTGTTTCTCTAAACCCTCCCTCAAATGACTGGCAGCAGCCCAACTTGTCTCCCACCTCCATTCTTTTTCAGTTAAACCATTTTGTACATAGTTCTAAAATGCCAGATTAATGTTGCATATTAGAGAGTTAATCTCCCCTGCTTCACACACGCTTGTGTGGTTCTCTGTTATATTATGAATTAAAGTTCCAACTTTTTAAATTAAAGGAGGTCTTCATCTGGATCGGAGCTCTGGAGGCACAGTGGTTAAGAGCTTGGCTTCTAACCAAAAGGTCAGGAGTTTGAATCCACCAGGTGCTCCTTGGAAGCCCTATGGGGGCAGCTCTACTCTGTCCTATAGGGTCGCTATGAGTAGGAATTGACTTGATGGTAATGGGTTTTGTTTGGGTTGGGTTCATCTGGATCTAGAGTGCTTTTCTAATTTTATTTCCCATTAATTTCCTTCAGGTCCACTATGTTCCGGCCAACTATTTGCTGATCCTGTTTCCCCTTTGCTTTTCCCACTCTTTGCCTGCAATATTCCCCTTTCTCATATTTCTCCACTCAGTGTATCTCCTTATTCAATTTAGCACATCTCTATCAAGTATTTTCTCCTCCTTCCAAACTTTCCATTCTTCTTCTTCCTTCTATAAGCTCCTTTTAGCACCTTTTAGCCTTTAAATGCTCATTGTATTATGATTTGTCTTACTTCCCATAACCCACTGCTGTCGAGTCAATTCTGACTCATAGTGACCCTATAGGACAGAGTAGAACTGCCCCGTAGAGTTTACAAGGAGTACCTGGTGGATTTGAACTGCCTACCTCTTGGCTAGCAGCTGTAGCGCTTGATAACTATTCCACCAGGATTTCCTTACCTCCCGTAGTAGGTCTTATTTAGTCTTAGGGCAGGATCCCTGTCTGATAATTCCATAGACTTCCTCCAGTGTCTGTCTCAGTTCCTAAACCATGTAATAGGTATTGTTAGCTGCCATCAGGTGGGTCCTTGATTCATGGAGGCCCCCCGGCAAAACAGAATGAAACACTGTCTGGCCCTCAGCCATCCCTCTGACCATTGTGATCCATAGGGTTTTTTTATGCCTTTTTTTTTTAATAATTTTTATTGTGCTTTAAGTGAAAGTTTACAAATCAAGTCAGTCTCTCACACAAAAAGCCATGTACACCTTGCTACACACTGCCAATTACTTTCCCCCTAATGAGACAGCCCACTCTCTCCCTCCATTCTCTCTTTCCGTGTCCATTTTGCCAGCTTCTAACCCCCTCCACCCTCTCGTCTCCCCTCCAGGCAGGAGATGCCAACATAGTCTCAAGTGTCCACCTGATCCAAGAAGCTCAGTCCTCACCAGCATCCCTCTCCAACCCATTGTCCAGTCCAATCCATGTCTGAAGAGTTGGCTTCGGGAATGGTTCCTGTCCTGGGGCAACAGAAGGTCTGGGGGCCATGACCACCAGGGTCCTTCCAGTCTCAGTCAGACCACTAAGTCTGGTCTTATGAGAATTTGGGGTCTGCATTTTTTATCTTATATTCCACTGCTCTCCTGCTCCCTCAGGGGTTCTCTGTTGTGTTCTCTATCAGGGCAGCCATCGATTGTAGCCGGGCACCATCTAGTTCTTCTGGTCTCAGGATGATGTAGTCTTTGGTTCATGTGGCCCTTTCTGTCTCTTGGGCTCGTAATCGCCTTGTGTCCTTGGTGTACTTCATTTTCCTTTGATCCAGGTGGGTTGAGACCAATTGATGCATCTTAGATGGCTGCTTGCTAGCTTTTAAGACCCCAGACGCCACTCTTCAAAGTGGGATGCAGAATGTTTTCTTAAAAGATTTTATTATGCCAATTGACATAGATGTCCCCTGAAATCATGGTCCCCAGACCCCTGCCCCTGCTATGCTGGCCTTCGAAGCATTCAGTTTATTCAGGAAACTTCTTTGCTTTTGGCTTAGTCCAATTGTGCTGACCTCCCCTGTATTGTGTGCTGTCTTTCCCTACACCTAAAGTAGTTCTTATCTACTGTCTAATTAGTGAATACCCCTCTCCCACCCTCCTTCCTCCGCCCACCCCTCTCATAACCACGAAAGAATGTTTTATTCCCAGTTTAAACTGTTTCTCAAGTTGTTATAATAGTGGTCTTATACAATATTTGTCCTTTTGCAACTGACTAATTTCACTCAGCATAATGCCTTCCAGGTTCCTCCATGTTGTGAAATGTTTTACAGATTCCTCACTGTTCTTTATTGATGCATAGTATTCCATTGTGTGAATATACCATAATTTATTTATCCACTCATCCGTTGATGGGCACCTTGGTTGCTTCCATCTTTTTGCTATTGTAAACAGTGCTGCAGTAAACATGGGTGTGCATATATCTGTTCGAGTAAAGGCTCTTATTCTCTAGGATATATTCCAAGGAGTGGGATTGCTGGATCGTACGGTAGTTCTAGCTTTTTCAGGAAGCGCCAAATCAATTTCCAAAGTGGTTGTACCATTTGACATTCCCACCAGCAGTGTAGAAGTGTTCCACAGCCTCTCCAACATTTATTCTTTTGTGTTTTTTGGATTAATGCCAGCCTTGTTGGAGTGAGGTGAAATCTCATTGAAGTTTTGATCTGCATTTCTGTAATAGGTAATTATCGTGAACAGTTCCTCGTATATCTGTTAGCTACCTCAATGTCTTTTTTAGTGAAGTGTCTATTCATATCTTTTGCCCATTTTTTAATTGGGTTGTTTGTCTTTTTGCAGTTGAGTTTTTGCAGTATCCTGTAGATTTTAGAGATCAGGTGCTGATCAGAGATGTCATAGCTAAAAACATTTTCCCAGTCTGTAGGTACTCTTTTTACCCTTTTGGTGAAGTCTTTGGATGAGCACAGGTGTTTGATTTTTAGGAGCTTTCAGTTATCTAGTTTTTCTTTTACATTCTTCATAATGTTTTCTATACTGTTTATGCCATGTATTAGGGCTCCTAACATTGTCCCTATTTTTTCTTCCATGATCTTTATCGTTCTAAATTTTATGTTTAGGTTCTTGATCCATTTTGAGGTCGTTTTTGTGCATGGAGTGAGGTATGGGTCTTATTTCATTTTTTTGCAGATGGATATCCACTTACGCCAGCACCATTTGTTAAAAAGACTGTCTTTTCCCCCATTTAACTGCTTTGGGGCCTTTGTCAAATATCAACTGCTCATATGTGGATGGCTTTATGTCTGGATTCTCCGTTCTGTTCCACTGGTTTATGTATCTGTTGTACCAGTACCAGGCTGTTTTGACTACTGTGGTGGTATAATAGCTTCTAAACTCAGGTAAAGTAAGGCCTCCCACTTTGTTCTTCTTTTTCAGTAATGCCTTATTTATCTGGGGCCTCTTTCCCTTCCATATGAAATAGGTGATTTGTTTCTCCATTTCATTAAAGAATGTCCTTGGGATTTGGATCGGAATTGCATTAAATGTATAGATCGCTATTGGTAGAATAGACATTCTTATAATTTTAAGTCTTCCTATCCACGAGCAAGGTATGTTCTTCCACTTATGTAAGTCTCTTTTGGTTTCTTGCAGAAGTGTACTGTAGTTTTCTTTGTATAGGTCTTCTACATCTCTGGTAAGATCTATTCCTAAGTATTTTATCTTCTTGGGGGCTACTGTAAATAGTATTGATTTGGTGATTTCCTCTTCAATGTTCTTTTTGTTTGTGTAGAGGAATCCAACTGATTTTTGTATGTTTATCTTGTATCCCGATACTCTGCTGAACACTTCTATTAGTTTCAGTAGTTTTCTTGAGGATTCCTTAGGGTTTTCTGTGTATAAGATCATGTCATCTGTAAATAGAGATACTTTTACTTCTTCTTTGCCAATCCGGGTGCCCTTTATTTCTTTATCTAGCCTAACTGCTCTGGCTAGGACTTCCAGCACAGTGTTGAATAAGAGTGGTGATAAAGGACATCCTTGTCTGGTTCCTGATCTCAATGGGAATGTTTTCAGGCTCTCTCCATTTAGGGTGATGCTGGCTGTTGGCTTTGTATAAATGCCCTTTATTATGTGGAGAAATTTTCCTTCTATTCCTATTTTGCTGAGAGTTTTTATCATGAATGGGTGTTGAACTTTCTCAAATGCCTTTTCTGCATCAATTGATAGAATCATGTGATTCTTGTCTTTTGTTTTATTTATGTGGTAGATTACATTAATTGTTTTTCTAATGTTGAACCATCCCTGCATACCTGGTATGAATCCCACTTGGTCATGGTGAATTATTTTTTTGATATGTTGTTGAATTCTATTGGCTAGAATTTTGTTGAGGGTTTTTGCATCTACACTCATGAGGGATATAGGCTATAATTTTCTTTTCTTGTGGCATCTTTACCTGGTTTTGGTATCAGGAATATGGTGGCTTCATAGAATAAGTTTGGTAGTATTCCATCCTTTTCTATGCTCTGAAATACTTTTAGTAGTAGTGGTGTTAACCCTTCTCTGAAAGTTTGGTAGAACTCTGCAGTGAAGCAGTCCGGACCAGGGCTTTTTTTTGTTGGCAGTTTTTTGATTACCTTTTCAATCTCTTCTTTTGTTATGGGTCTATTTAGTTGTTCTACCTCTCTTTGTGTTAGTTTAGGTAGGTAGTGTGTTTCTAGGAATTCATCCATTTCTTCTAGGTTTTCAAATTTGTTTGAGTATAGTTTTTCATAGTGATCTGATACGGTTCTTTTAATTTCAGTTGGGTCTGTTGTAATATCACCCATCTCATTTCTTATTCAGGTTATTTGCTTCCTCTCCTATTTTTCTTTTGTCACTTTGGCCAGTGGTTTATCAGTTTTGTTGATTTTTTTTGAAAAAACCAGCTTGTGGTCTTGTTAATTCCTTCAATTGCTTTTCTGTTTTCTATTTCATTTAGTTCAGCTCTGATTTTTATTATTTGTTTTCTTCTGGTGCCTATGGGTTTCTTTTGTTGCTCTCTTTGTATTTGTTCAAGTTGTAGGGATAATTCATTGATTTTGGCCCTTCTTTTTGGATGTGTGCATTTATTGATATAAATTGGCCTCTGAGCACGGCTTTTGCTGTGTCCCAAAGGTTCTGATAGGAAGTGTTTTCATTCTCATTGGATTCTCTGAATTTCTTTCTTCCATCCTTAATGTCTTCTATAATCCAGTCTTTTTTGAGCAGAGTATTGTTCAGTTTCCAGGTGTTTGATTTCTCTTCCCTGCTTTTTCCTGTTATTGATTTCTACTTTTATGGCCTTATGGTCAGAGAAGATGCTTTGTAATATTTCAGCGTTTTGGATTCTGCTAAGGCTTGCTTTATGACCTAATATGTGGTCTATTCTAGAGAATGTTCCATGTGCACTAGAAAAGAAAGTATACTTGGTTGCTGTTGGGTGGAGTGTTCTGTATATGTCTACGAGGTCAGGTTGATTGACTGTGGCAATTAGATCTTAAGTGTCTTTATTGAGCTTCTTTCTGGATGTCCTGTCCTTCACCAAAAGTGGTGTGTTCAGGTCTCCTACTATTATTGTGGAGCTGTCTATCTCACTTTTCAATGCTGATAGAGTTTGTTTTATGTATCTTGCAGCCCTGTCATTGGGTGTATAAATATTTAATATGGTTATATCTTCTTGGTGTATTGTCCCTTTGATCATTATATAGTGTCCTTCCTTATCCTTTCTGATGGATTTAACTTTAAAGTCTGTTTTGTCAGAAATTAATATTGCCGCTCCTGCTCTTTTTTGATTGTTGTTTGCTTAATATATTTCTTTCCATCCTTTGAGTTTTAGTTTGTTTGTGTCTGTAAGTCTAAGGTTTGTCTCTTGTAGGCAGCATATAGACAGATCTTGTTTTTTAATCCATTCTGCCACTCTCTGTCTCTTTATTGGTGCATTTAGTCCATTTACATTCACGGTAATTATGGATAGGTATGAATTTAGTGCTATCATTTTGATGTCTTTTTTTGTGTGTTGTTGACAGTTTCTTTTTCCCACTTGATTTTATGTGCTGAGTAGATTTTCTTTATATATTGCCCTTTCCTCATATTTGTTGTTGTTGATTTTGTTTCTGCTGATTCGGTATTTTTCCCTTGTATTTTATTTTGATGAGTAGGATAGTTTGTCTCCTTTGTGGTTACCTTATTATTTACCCCTATTTTTCTAAATTTAAAACTAACTTTTATTTCTTCTTATCGCCATATGTTCCTCTCCATATGGAAGGTGTATGATTGCATTTCTTAGTCCCTCTGTATTATTTTAATGTTGTCTTCTTTTATAGGATAACGTTGCCGTTACCCTGTGTTGGGCTTTTTTTTTTTTTAATAATCTTGCTTTGTGTTTTTGGATTTCCCTGTCTGGGTTGACTTCTGATTCCTCTGCCCAGTGTTCTCGTCTTGAGTTGATACCTGATATTATTGATTTTCTAACCAAAGAACTCCCTTTAGTAGTTCTTTTAGTTTTGGTTTGGTTTTTACGAATTCCCTCAACTTGTGTTTTTCTGGAAATGTCTTAATTTCGCCTTCATATTTAAGAGGCAGTTTTGATGGATATATGATTCTTAGCAGGCAATTGTTTTCCTTCAATTTTTTTTTAAAATATGTCATCGTATTGCCTTCTTGTCTGCATGGTTTCTGCCGAGTAGTCCGAGCTTATTCTTACTGGCTCTCCTTTGTAGGTGACTTTTTGTTTATCCCTCGCTGCTCTTAGAATTGTCTCTTTATCTTTGGTTTTGGCAAGTTTGATTATAATATGTCTTGGTGACTTTCTTTAAAGATCTACTTTATGTGGAGTTCGATGAGCATCTTGGATAGATACCTTCTCATCTTTCACAATATCAGGGAAGTTTTCTGCCAGCAAATCTGTAGTTTCTGTTATCCCTGCCTGTTCTGGTACTCCAATCACTCCTAGGTTATTTCTCCTGATAGAGCCTCACATGATTGTTAAGGTTTCTTCATTTTTTTTAATTCTTTTATCTGATTTTTCTTCAAATATATTAGTGCCAAGTGATTTATCTTCGAGTTCAGAAATTCTTGGTTCTGCTTGCTCAGTTCTGCTCCTCTGACTTTGTATTGAGTTATCTAATTATGTAATTTTGTTGTTAATCTTCAGAATTTCTGATTGCTGTCTGTCTATGGATTTTTCCAGCTTGTTAAACTTTTCATTATGTTCCTGAATAATCTTTCTGACGTCTTCAGTTGCTTTATCTGTGTGTTCCTTCGCTTGTTCTGCTTATTGTCTCATTTCCTTCCTGATGTCTTGAGGGGTTCTGTATTTTAAACTTTTGAGTTCTGCTTCTGGTAATTCCTGGAATGCACTTTCATCTAGAAGATCCCTGGATTCTTTGTTTTGAGAGCCTGTTGAGGTGATCACGGTCTGTTTCTTTATGTGACTTGATATTGACTGTTGTCTCTGAGCCATCTATAAGTTATTGTATCAGTTTATGCTTGCTTACTGTGTCGTAGCTGCTTGCTTTGTTTTGTTTTGGTATACCCCTATGGGTTGCTTGAGTGAGCTAGCTTGATTACTTTTGCCTTTGGAGCTCTGGTGTCCTGTCCCCAGGCTGGCTAGAGCTGCTATCCGGTATATCAGTCTAGGAGTCCATTCAGTTTTCTTGTATGAATTCAGCTCAGGTTTCCAGGTAGCTGATCATCAAGTGTGTGGTACAGGCTCTGTCCTACTGTCTTAGAGGGGCAGGGGTGATTGGTGTAGGTTCTGGTATCTGATTGCAGCAGGGGGTCACACTCTGAACAAGGCAGGGGACTGAGAACTGACCCCCAAGTGTCTCTGAGGAAAACGGGTCTCTTTCCTAGAGCGTGCTGGTGGGTGGGTTCTGCAGAGGGACCGTGGGCACCCAAAGTTTTTGGTTGTAAGGACTGGGAGGTACCAGTTATCTTTGGACCCCTGTCATGGGTGGCTGGGTGACCTGAGTGGAGCTACAAGTCCTTAGGTCCCTGTTGCGGGTAGGTGAGGACCTTGTTTAATAGGCAAAGCAATGTCAAACGTCAAACACCCACCTCTCCACCGCACAGCTGAAATGGTCGGAGTTTGCCAACAAGGGCCTGTTCTCCCGAAATAGGCCCACACAGGTCCATGCAGAAGGGAAAGGTGCTCAAGGTCCACGGACGGTTTATGCCTGGACAGGAGCCGCTTCTGTCCTGAGCTCACTCAGTTAATGGAGCTAGCAAATTATCTTTTCCCCCCAGTTGCAAAGTTTTTCCCTCCCCAAGGCCAGGAGGATGGCTCTAGGTGCTCACCAGGGTCTATCTCAGGCCCAGGGATTCAGCTGCTGAAGCCAGCTTGGTGGCAGGGGGCAGGGAGCGGTAAAATATACGCAAGTATTTAGCTTTTGCTGAGGGCGCAGTTCTCAGGCTCCAGAGGCTGTGTAGCTGGCTGCTTGTCCCTGAGGAAACTGCAGCTGAACGCTAGTACCAGTCCACCGCCACCCCACCGCTGGTGGTGGTGCCTGAGGGCTCCCCGCAATTCAGGTCCGGTAACTCCTCTCCACTCCTGAACGACCTCTTCCTCCCCCTGCCCCTCAGTTCATTGTTAAAGCTTGCCTTTGATGCTCAGGGCTCCCAGCTTGTCACAAATGTGCTTGTTTCACTTGTTTTTTCGGGTCTTTGTTGTAAAGAGGGCTCGATGGAAGCGTCTTGACTGTTCCCCATCTTGGCTCCTCCTCTGTGATCCATAGGGTTTTTGCTGCCTGATTTTCGGAAGTAGATCACCAGGCCTCTCTTTCTAGTCCTTCTTAGTCTGGAGGCTCTACTGAGACCTGTTCAGCATCATAGCGTGCGCAAACCTCCACTGACAGACGGGTGGTAGCTGCTCATGAGGTGCCTTGGCAAGGAATCAAACACAAGTCTCCTGTGTGGAAGGTGAGAATTCTACCACTAAACAATCAGTGACCTTATCAGGTTCTAGATACTCAAGATAAATGTTGAATGTGTGGGGGCAAGGAGATCAGTTGGTAGCCTACTCTGAAAATCCCGACTTGTGGCGATAGGTAAGGGAAGCTATTGGAAAGAAAGAAGTGATAAAAGAGACTTTTGAAGATAAAGCCAAAAGGCTTCAGTAACTGACTTTTGGTGAAGAGAAGGAAGAGGACTCATAGATGACTGAGGTTGTGGATCTGGGTCCATAGAGGTAGATGGTACCATTAATAGAGATAAGGAAGTACTTTATGGAACGTTGAATTTTGAAGGACCTCTGTAAAAGGGTTTTAATCATACATTATTGAGGCGATGGTATATTCAAAATCACTGATTGGCAGCTGGCAATGTGGGATTGGAGCACAGGAGAAATTATCACCAATATCAAGATGAGGTTTGGGAGTATAGATGAGAACTAAATGCCCAACGCAGTTAACATGTGGAGAGAAAATTAGAGGTTGTTTTATAGCATGATGAAAATGATATACAATGTATGCTGAAGCCCAAGTGTAAGTTATTTTAGATCATTTACCTTTATCCATTGTTCTGTCTTGATCTTTACAAGTAAGTTTATATTGATAAGTCAAATGATATTTTTATATGATGTCATCCTGTGCCTTACCTTACAAGAATTAAATTGGTAATTTATCTTTTAAAATGTGGGGTTGGGATTAATCCAAAAAAACCCAAACCCATTTCTATCAAGTCGATTCCGACTCCTAGCGACCTATAGGACAGAGTAGAACTGCCTCATACAGTTTCCAAGGAGCCTTCTGGTGGGTTCCAACTGCCGATCTTTTGGTTTTAGCCCCTGTAGCTCTCAACCACTACACCTCTCGGGTTTCCATGGTGTTGGGATTAGTAGTAACAAATTTTTCTTCTTGATTTGATTTGCATTGGAATTCAGTGAATGAGAGTATCAGCACCGAAGATTATCCTAGAAAGAGTGTTTGAGAATCTTAACTTGTGACCCCTTAGCTAGGAAACCCTTTGGGAGTTTGGGGCTGGGGTCTGGCAGAGATACTGCATTACAGTAGTTCCGCCCTGGGACCTGCATGACACAAGCAAGATATGTTTTCATAAACCCAACCCTTCCCACTGTATGAAGGACCCCTGGAACTGGGTCCGATCTCCCCTTGCTCCTCCAGCCTGGCTTCAGAAGCTTGGGGTTCTCACACCACAGCTTAGGAAGGTGGCAACACTGGTGAGTGTACTCAGAGGTGGAGAAGAGGGAATTATTTACTTCCCTAGAATTTTTAAAGTGGTTAAGGTCTCTCGTTTTGTAGTCTGGGCTAGGAGGTTTTTGCTCGAATTAGCTTAAGCAGTATGGGAATTGATTGTTTCACATCACTGAAAAGCCCGGGAGTAATTCTCCTTTCCCCCATTCTGACAACAGCCCTAAAATGGATACTCTGGTGATTCTGATTGAGGATTAGGGCGCCCGCCTGTTCCTGGAGTGTGGCGGTGATGGCGTTGGGGCACAGTGTTCTGATTGAGGATTAGGGCGCCCGCCTGTTCCTGGAGTGTGGCGGTGATGGCGTTGGGGCACAGTGTTCTGATTGGTCAAGCCTGAGTCACATGCCCAGCCCTGGGTTCATCTGAACTGAAAGCAGGAGAGGGGTAGTTCCTCCAGGAAAATAGGGTGCTGTTAACACAAGTGGGAATGGATGCTGGGCTGGGAAAAACAGTTGGTGTCCACTATAGAATCAGGCAGCTCAGGCTTAAATCCTCGCTTTAACATTGGTAGCCTTGGGACCTCAGGTGAGTTACTTAACCTTCTTGGCAGACCTCAGTCTCCTTTTATGCACAGTTGTGTAATTATTATGTAGAGTTGTATATATTAAATAAGAATGTATGTAAAAGACTTAGCATAGTATCCGGAATGTGCTAAGGCCCAAACAAATATTGGTAGTTCAGGAGTAAACATTCATACATTCAGGAGGAAAAACCAAAAAACCAAACCCATTGCCGTTAAGTTGACTCTGAAACTCATAGTGAACCTATAGGACAGAGGAGAACTGCCCCAGAGAGTTTCCAGGGAGCATCTGGCTGATTTGAACTGCTGACCTTTTGGGTAGCAGCCATAGCACTTAACCACTATACCACCAGGGTTTCCACCTTCAGGAGAGATGGTGATAATGAGAAAACAAGCAGAAAAGGGATAGGGAGAGCAGTTAGCTAAGATTATTGTTCCTAAATTGCGAGTATCCTTTGCTCTAAGGTAACAAACTTTTTTTTTTTTAAGATAACTGTAAAGAAGTAAGATTAGCCCATAATGTTAGACAACTTGGCTCAATGCCTGGACCAAGGTCACCTACCACAGGTTGGTGGCAGTGCTGGGATTACAACCCAGGTCTCCCAGCTTTTCGCTCTGTGTCCTTTCACTGCTTGCTGTCTTCCTTATCCCCTTAATTATACTGTAATTGAAGTCTTCATTTTAAAAAAGGTATTCCTTTCAAAATTTGTTACTGCCTCTTGTCAAAAAGCTAAAATTTTATTTAAAAATTTTGCCATTAGGTTCTGTACATTTTTTATGTACACATTTGTACTCCTAATGCTCAAAGTAAAAACAGTTCTCTTGAAATGTCAATAGTGCTGGTTATGATGGTCATGATTTACAAATTGTTAGTAGATGCTCTATGTCATTATAAGATGGTCTTTTATGTAGGCTGCTGATAGGCAAAAATAAAAATGTGTTCTTTGGAAGAACAGGGGAAGAGGAAATTTGATAGCTGATCAAAGAAAGAAAGATCATTTGGGTTAATCCCGTTAACGTTTTTGGTCAGGCAAGAGGTGTGTATTAAATCAATTTAAAGTCGGGTCATTTCTCATTTTGGATAATTAAACTGTAGGGTCACGATGAGTGGGAATTAACTCAAAAGCAGTGGGTTTTTAAACTAGTAAAAGAGCTTTCATGAGCAATGAGAATCTACTCTTAGGATTTAGCAAATAGGTTGCCATTTTTGTTGGAAGTTGATATTGGGACTTAAAAGTAGAGATTCATGAAGTATTATTAAAGGAAGTATGTTTTATGTTGCCTTATATTATTTAAACTTAGTAATAATACCTGTGAGATCACATATTAATCGTTTTTCCTAAGATCTTTACATCCCAAATTGGGAAAAATTGGGCTGAAAGTACTTCCTAATTTAGTGTTTACCAGGCAGAAGCATGTCCCTTCCTTTAGTTTCAAAGTGCCTTTCTCTTTTTTTTTTTTTTAAACATTGTGACTGCATTCCACTCATAGCTAAACCTCAGGATTTTTCTAGGTTATCATGGTGTTGGGTCTCTGTTTCTTTCTCTCTCTCTTTTATCAAAGTTTTCTCTAGCCTTTTAGGACCAACGATTTTTTCAGTTGTCTAACCTTTCTGTGCTGAGTCCCCAGCACCTTGCCCTTATCTCCTCATGGAGCTTCCATGTGTGCAGGCTTCAGAGGCAGCAGGTCTGTGCCCTGTGCCTTCACTTGTTTTAGCAATTCTCTGAGAGAAATTCTGAAGCTTCTTTTTAATATTTTGTAAATGCCTCATTAGCTTTGTAATTAGTTTTATAGCTTTCCAATAACATGTGAAGAGTTATTTCATACTTCTTGTTTCCTGGAAGTCTTGATATGATTAGAATGCAGAGTCTTGAACAGGATTGATGCAAAGAGGTCTTGTTGAGTCAATTCCATTCTCAAGCAAATAAACAAACTAAGGATTTTCTTAGGAAGAAACATACTCCTCATCACCACTTCGCTTTCTTGAGGAAGGTCTAAATTCTATGTAATTTTTTTTTTTTTTAAGTTTAGCTTATTCTTCTAAAAGAAATGCATGCTTGTTATGGGAAACAGAAAAGTAGAAATAAAGGGGGAAATTGCCTTAAAGAAAAGCAGCATAATACATTAGGATATTAACTAATTCACAGAGCATGTGAGCGGCCTTGCAGACCAGAGTTCGTGGCCCCTCAGGGAAGGAACTCCTCACCAGCCGCTAACAGCCGAGACCCTTGTTTTTCAAACCAGGTGGAGCTGCAGTACTGCTTTCTCAACAACTTCTGATCTCTCTGCAGTTGACCTCTGCAGTGGATTAAGTCCCAAACTTCATCTCCTTTCCGCTGAGGTGCATCGCCCAGCCTCACATTAGGCCCTTCGTTTGTCATAATTTTCCCACATGTGTTTGGCAGATGATTAATAAAAGAATTTTAAACTAGGTAGATCACATATGTAAATGGAATTGGTATCACCCAGGTACACAGGACTGTCACTATCAGAGGGTTGAAAGGACCCTAAAGGTCAGTCAGTACAAGCTCCCTGCAGGTAGGATACCCACACCGGCTTGCAGCCCATGCGGAAACAAGTCTGAAATTGCACATCTTGACTGGAAATCATTCAGAAGCACTGCTGGAAATAAAAAGCAAACTCCTTTGGTTAATTAATACTAAAGAAAATAGTGTGCTTTGTGTTTATTTTTTTTAACTTACGAATATATTCCTAAAAACATAGAACATTCTTCATCAATGAAATGATTTTTGAATGCCTGAGCCTAGAGGAAACCCTGATGGCATAGCAGTTAAGAGCTACAGCTACTAACCAAAAGGTCAGCAGTTCGAGTCCACCAGATGCTGCTCTGGAACCCTATGCGGCAGTTCTCCTGTCCAGCAGGGTCCCTGTGAATAGGAATCAGCTCGATGGCAATGGGTTTGGTTTTGGGTTTGAGCTTAGGGGAAGTGTTACTAAAAGAAAAAAAACTGACCCCAATATCTTTGGATAGTTTTTACATGGGATATCCAAATTATTCCCAAAATATTATTGTAAATGCTAAAAATATAGTTGAGAGTTAAAAAAAATTTTTTTTTAATTTGAGATATAATTCACATACAATGAAGTTTACACTTTTAAAGTATACAATTCAGTGGATTTTAATGTATTCATTCACAAGAGTGTGCAACCATCTATCTAATGCCAGAACATTTTGTCATCCTGAAAAGAAACTTCATACTCATTAGCAATCACTCCCCATTTCTCTTCCATCCCAGCCCCTGGCAGCCACTGATCTACTTTCTGTCTCTGTGGATTTGCCTATTCTGTACATTTTTTTAAAGGAATTTTCCATCTGACTTTATTTTCAAATACACCCTAAAAAAAAAAAAACAAAAAACCAGTACACTACCTAAATATAAAACCTAAAATGATAAAGATCACGGAAAAGAAAAAAGGACAACACTAGGGGCCCTAATATCATTGCCGTCGAGTTGATTACAACTCATAGCGATCCTATAGGACAGAGTAGAAATTCCCCATAGGGCTTCCAAGGAGTGGCTGCTGGATTTGAACTGCTGACCTTTTGGTTAGCAGCTGTAGTTTGCTGTAGCACATAATCAGAGTGCCAGCATGGCTCTGGGGCCCTAATACATGGCATAAATACAATAAAAACCATAACTAACAATGCACAAACACCAGAAGATAAACTAGATAACTGGGAGCTCCTAAAAATTAAATACCTATGCTTATCAAAAGACTTCACCAAAGAAGTAAAAGGAGAACCTACAGACTGGGAAAAAATTTGGGGGTATAGCATAACCAACAAGGGTCTAATCTCTAAAACTTATAGAATATTTCAACACCTCAATAACAAAAAGACAAATAATCCAATTAAAAAATGGGCAAAGAATATGAACAGGCACTTCACCAAAAGAAGACATTCAGGCAGCTAGCAGATACATGAGGAAATGCTCACGATCATTAGCCGTTAGAGAAGTAGAAATCAAAACTGCAGTGAGATACCATCATACCCCAACATTACTGGCATGAAATAAAAAAAAACAAAATAATGTTGGAGAGGTTGTGGGAAGATTATAACTCTTATGCACTGCTGATGGGAATGTAAAATGGTATAACCATTATGAAAACTATACACACTGCTTAAAAAGTTAGAAATACCATATGATCCAGCAATCCCGCTTCTAGTAATATATCCTAGAGAAATAAGAGTAGATGAATAGACATATGCACACCCATGTTCACTTCAGCATTGTTCACAATAGCGAAAAGGTTGAAACACTAAGTGCCCAACAACAGATGAATGGATAAACAATGGAATACTAGTAACGATAAAAAATGATGAATCTGCAAAACATCGCACAACATTAATGAATCTGGAGGGCATTATGCTGAGTGAAATAAACATAAAAGAACAAGTACTGTATGAGACCACTATTACAAAAACCCCAAAAAAGGTTTATACACACAAAAAAACAATCTTTTGCGGTTACGAGATAGGAAAGGATGGGGAGGGTAAATCACTAACTAGACAGTAGACAAGTATTAAACTTTGGTGAAGGGAAAGATGTCACACAATATAGGGGAAGTCAGTACAACTTGAACAAGGTAAAGTCAGAATCTTCCTAGACACATCCAAACATCTTGAGCGACCGAGTTGGTGGGTCTGAGGGCTGGGGATCATGGCCTCTGGGGACGTTTAGATCATTTAGCATGACATTCTTTATAAAGAAAATGTTCTACATCCTATTTTGGTAAGTAGCATCTAGGGTTTAAAAGCTTACAAGCAGCCATCTAAGATACATCTATTGATCCCATCAATTTTGGAGCAAGGGTAATGAAGAAAACCAAAGTCACAAGGGAAAGATTAGTCCAGAGGACTAATGGAACACGTGAACCACAGCCTCCACCAGCCTGAGCCCAGAAGAACTAGATGGTGCCTGGCTACTACCGTCCACCACTCTGACAGGGATCACAATAGAGGGTCCTGGACAGAGCTGGAGAAAAATGTAAAACAAAATTCAAATTAAAAAAAAAAAAGACAGACTTACTGGTCTGACAGAGACTGGAGGAACGCCTGAGACTATGACCCATGGACACCCTGCTAACTCAGAACTGAAGCCACTCCTGAAGTCTACCTTTAGCCAAAGATCAGACAGGCCTATAAAACAAACAATAACACATGTGAGAAACGTGCTTCTTAGTTTGACCAAGAGACCAAATGGGCAACTCCTGCCCAAAAGCAAAGATGAGGAGGCAGGAAGGGACAGGAAAACTGGACAAATGGACATGGAGAACCTAGGGTGAAAAGGGAAAGGGGGAGAGTGCTGATACATTGCAGGGGTTGCAACCAATGTCACAAAGCAATTTGTGTATAAATTTTTGAATGAGAAACTAATTTGCTCTGTAAACTTTCACCTAAAACAATAAAAAAACAAAAAAAATACAGTTTCTGCAGAGATGACAAATATCAGTATTATAAAATCCAATTATACAAAAAAAAAACTGCATCTAGTTTGGGGTAGGTACATTTCTTTTTGGTAACATACGTTAAATGACACTAATCACACAGTAATTATAAGGTAACTAACATGAAACCACAGAACTGTAACTTCAGCACAATTACATGGACTTGGGCCTCTCTGAGCACATTTTCAAAAAACTGGATGCCCTCTTTAGAGCTATGCCAGTGAAACCCATGTGGGAGGAAAGTTCGGAAGTGGTGACCCACCATTGTGTCTTGCAACAGACAGAAAATAGACAGGATACGTTAGTTATCAAGTAGTCACAGCCTAATTAACAAAAGTTACCAACTTCTTCTAGGAAAAGCAAGAAGTTAAGAAATTCCTTGAGTTAGCACCTGGTATGTCAGGTGGGAGTACAGAGGAGGCCTATCAGAGCAGTGTCAGACGGACCCTGGTGGGCCAGAGGGGCTGGACATCGTTAATCGTGGTTGGCTTCTAAATACCAGTAGCAAGATGACTTCTGATTTGTAATCTTAGGCGAATTACAGATAAATGATGACTTCTGATTTGTAATCCTAGGTAAATTATAGATAAATGGGAAGGGCCAGTAATCATACACTAAAATTAATAAACAGCACTTCAAAATTAACCGCCTGAGGGCTGAGCCTACGGCAAGATTTATCAAGACAAGGCACCTGGATTTTTTCTTCCCACAGGGGCTTGGCAGAGCTGTTCTTGTGGCCATTTCAAAAACCTCCCTCACTCCATCTTCAGTCTTTGTTGAACGCTCCACGTGTCCAAAAGCACCAGTCCTGTTTGCCATCTCTCTGCCTTCAGATTTTACTGGCTCCTGTTTCATCTTGGCTAGTTCCTGCCTTGTGTGCTCATCAGTCTGAAGATCCTTCTTGTTCCCAGCCAGGGTGATGGGCACATTGGGACAGAAATGCATGACTTCCGGAGTCTGTTTTTCTGGAATGTTTTCAAGCCATGAGGGCTGTTGATGGAGAAATACGTCAGTATAACATCAATGTCCTGGTAGGAGAGGGGCCTTAGGTGATCATCATCTTCCTGCCCAGCTGTGTCCCACAAAGCCAGCTCTACCTACTTTCCACATTGGTATCTGCCACATAGCTCTCAAATCCCACGGGCTCGTACACCTCAAGTTGCTGATACTTGTTGGAGACCTTGAGCAAGCAGGCCTTGCCATGAGCTCCATCGCCTGTGATCATCCGTTTTTTCCTGATGGCAGCCATCACGTACAAATGTGCTGCAGGATGCACGGCCTGTGTGGCGAAGTTCTACAAAGTACTTTGAACTTCTCAGACCAAAAGCACCCTGCCAGCTGCAAAGAAGCCGAGGACTCCACCTCTCCAGTGGAGAGCTTGAAGGCACTGGTGGGTCACTGAGGAGGTGGCCCATTGGCAAAAGAACCAAGGGAGGACAGCGGGTGGGGAGCTCCCATTCTAGATATTTCATACAAGTAGAATCATAAAATATGTGGCCTTCTCTGCTGGATTATTTCTCAAAGCATAATGCTTTCAAGGTTCATCCTTGTCGTAGGGTGTTTCAGTACATCGTATCTTTTTCATGGCTGAGTAATGTTCCATTGTATGGGTAATAACCACATTTTATTTATCCATTCATCAGTTGATTGATATTTGGTTGTTTCACTTTTTAGCTATTATTAGTACTGCTATAAGCATTCATGTACAAGTTTTTGTGTGAACCTATGTTTTCAGTTCTCTTGAGTAAATACCTAAGAGTGGGATTGCTGGGTCATGTGGTAATTACATGTTTTAACTTCTCAAGGAGTCACAAAATTTTTTTTTCAGGTGAATGCAGTATTTTACATTCCCACCAGCAGTGAACGAGGGTTCCACTTTCTTTACATCCTAACCAACACTTGTTCTTGTCCATCTTTTTAAAAAAAGTGTGACTATTCTGGTGGGCATAAAGTGGTATCTTGTGGTTTTGATCTGCATTTCCCTGCAGTCTAATGATGTGTTGAGCATCTTTTCATGCACTTATTGGCCATTTGTACATCTTCTTTGCAGGGATGTCCAAGTCCTTTGCTTATTTTTTAAATTGCTTTTTCTTTTTATTGGAGCCCTGGGGCACAGTGATTAAGAGCTCAGCTGCTAACCAAAAGGTTGGCCTTTCGAATCTACCAGCAGCTCCTTGGAAACCCTATGGGGCAGTTCTACTCTGTGCTATAGGGTCACTGTGAGTTGGAATCAACTCAACAGCAACAGGTTTGGTCTTTTTATTATGGAGCTGTAAGGCTTCTTTATTTATGCTGAGTACTAGACCTTTATTAGAGATTTGATTTGCAAATTGTTTTACATTGCAGGAGTTGTCTTTTCACTTTCTTGATGGTGTACTTTAAAGTATGAATATTTTTAATTTTTAAAATGAAGTACAACTAGTCTTTTTTTCCTTTGGTTACTTTTGCTTCTGGTGTCGTATTTAAGAAACCATTGCCTAATCCAAGATTTATTTCTGTGTTTTCTTCTAAGAGTTTTCTAGTTTTAGCGTACTTTTAGATCTTTGATCCTTTTTGAGTTAATTTTTTATATGGTGTGAGGTAGGGGGTCCAACTTCATTTCTTGCATGTTGTTCCAGTGCCATTTGTTGAAACAACTGTTCTTTCCCTAATTGAATTATCTGGCACTCTTGTCGAAAATGAGTTGATGGATGGGTTTATTTCTGGACTGTCCATTCTATTCCATTCATCTATATGTTAACCCTTACACCAGTACCACACTGTCTTGATCATTGTAGGTTTGTGGTAGATTCTGAAATCTGTAGTTTAAAATGTTTTTAATTGTATGTTCAATGTTTGATATCCTTAACATGTTTATTAGGGTCAAAATACACAAAAGTTATCTTTAAAGAATTGTACATTTACTTTATTGGCTCTTTGTGTAGTCAGTGTAGCTAGCTAGCATATGAGTCCTTATCTTATAGGATCTGGAACTAAATTTTACTTTTACAAGTGAGGAAGCTAAGGCCTAGAGGTTTAATTAATTGGTCCATAGCAAGTGCTGAATATTTGTTGATTTAAATATTCTTAGATGTTAATAGTTGTTTGCTTTGCTGATACTGGTTTGCTTCTATCTCTGATTTATATGACACTGAGCCTTTACGGGACATCTGTCAGTTATGTTGTTTACATGACAGGGTGGGTATTTTATAATGATTTACTTTGTGATGGTCCCTGGGTGGCACAGTTTGCATTTGGCTACTAACTGAAAGGTTGGCGCTTCAAACCCACCCAGCAGTGCTGTGGAAGAAAGGCCTGGTGATGTGCTTCTGTAAAGATTACAGCCAAGAAAACCCTGTGGAGGTTGGGTCTAACACATGGGGTTGCCATGAATCAGAATTGACTTGATGGCAACAGGTTTAGTTTTTGTTGTTTTTTTTTTTAACTTTGTGACATGATCTCTAGGAGTGCATTGAGGTAAAACCTTGTGATTGCCTGTGTAAATATGAACATAAGGAGTATACGGATTCGAACCGCTGACCTTTTGGTTAGCAGCCGTAGCACTTAACCACTACACCACCAGGGTTTCCTATATATATGTATAAGGAGTATAGGTATTGGAATAGTATAATAGTGAATAATTTTAGGATGCATTCAGGTATATGCAAGAAATTCAGAGTCCCTGGGAGTGCTTAATTATGGGAGTGCTTGACTACTAACCATAACGTTGGTGGTTCACGTCCACTCAGAGGCACCTCAGAAGAAAGGCCTGGCTATCTACTTCCGAAAACTCAGCCATTGAAGACTATGTAATGTTGTTCTACTCTGACACACATGGGGTCGCCATGAGTTGGAATTCTCTTGATGGTACTGGTAAGAGAAATTCAACTGAAGGGATTTAACCATGTAAGGTTTATTTTTCTCATGTAAAAAAGGAGTCCAGGGTCAGTTGTCTGTATGGTAGCATCCTGCCAGCAGGAGTCCAGGTCTAGGCTGGACTCAGCTCTGCCAACCTTGTGTGTGGCTCTCTTTTTCATGCTCATAAAATGGTTGCTGTACCTCTAGGTATTATATCCCATTTCAGGCAGAAAGGCATGTGCCAAATGCGCTATATTTTTTAAATCACAAAAACAGTTTTTCTGCAAACCCCCACTGAGAGGATTATTTACATCTTATTGAACAGAAAGATGTCACTTGGCCAGTCCTAGTTCCAAGAGAGCCTGAGAAATCAAGTTGTTTTTTTTTTTTTTTTAATTGTGGTAAAATATATATAACATAAAAATTGCCATTTTGACAATTTTTAAATGTACAATTCAATCACATTAGTGATATTCACAATGTTATGCCATCATCACTACTATTTGTTTCCAAAACGTTTTTATTACTCCATACAGAAACGCTGAATCCATTAAGCATTAACTCCCATTGCTTCCTTCCCTCCAGCCCATGTTAACCACTAATCTACTTTCTGTCTCTGTCTTTGCCTTTTCTAGATATTTCATGTAAGTAGGAACATTCAATATTGGTGTGGCTTATTTCATTTAGCATGTTTTCAATGTCTGTGTGGTAGCATGTATCACAACTTCATTTCTCTTTATGGCTAAATAATACTCCATTGTATGGATATACCACCTTTGCTTCTCCATTTATCTGTTGATGGATACGTGGGTCGTTTTCACCTTTTGGCTATGACGAATAATGCTGCAGTGAATATTGGTGTTCAAGTATCTGTTTGAGTCCCTGCTTTCAGTTCTTTTGGGTACATACACAGGAGTGAAATTGCTGGGTCATATGACAGCCCTGTGTTTAACTTTTTGAGGAACCACTACAGTATTTACCATAGCAGCTGTGCCATTTTTCATTTCCACCAGCAGTGAATGAGTGTTTCAGTCTCTCCACATGCTTACCCACACTGGTTATTTTCTCTCTTTCTTTTTTAATAATAGCCAGTCTAGTGGGTATGAAATGGTATCTCATCATTTTGATACTTATTTACCTAATGGCTAATAATTTGAGTGTCTTTTTACGTGCTTTTTGGCCATTTGTATTTCTTCTTTGGAGAAATGTTTAAGTCCTTTGCCCACTTTTGGCTGGGTCGTTTGTCTTTTTGTTGTTGAGTTGTAGGAGTTCTTTATATGTTTCCACCATTAAGCCCTCATCAGATACGTGATTTCTAAATGTTTTTCATATTCTGTAAATTGTCTTTTTACTTTCTGGATAACATCTTTTGATGCACAAATTTTTTTTTTTTTTTTTAATGAAGTCCAGTTTATCTGCTTTTTTTCCTTTGTTGCCCATGATTTGGGATCACATCTAATAATCCATTGCCAAATACAGAAATCAAATTTTTTATAATATCTTATACATCTGCCTGGAGCAAAATTAAGTTTATGTTAATTAGGAATAAAGGGACGATATTAAGAGGAAGGAGAAATTTGGACTAAAAACAGCTACCAAAAAAAAAAAGGGAAAAAATTAGACTAAAATTAAAGTAGCATGGAAGACAATGATGATCAATATGTCCATCTCTAATCACACTAAAAAATGACTATGTCTTAATTGAGCACTTACTGTGTACCAGCATGTTCCGAGCACTTGGGATGTCTTCGTATTCTCTGTCTTACTTACTTGTTGGGCCTTCTACAGAACCCCACCAATTTCGCTCTACTTCCATATGGCTTTATGAGAAATCACCAGGTCACACTTCTAGTTCATACTCTGAATATCTATTTTAGTACAAGACTTTCAAATCAAATTTATCTAAGCAAATCTGCCTCTAGTCTTTTCTACTGTGGTCAGTACACTCATGAGTTAACCGTTTTTTAGGAAGTAAACAAACAAAAAAAAGTGTTTTTTTTTTTCTTTTTTTTTTATAATTAGTACACTCATGAGTTAACTGTTTTTTAGGAAGTAAACAAAGGGTGTTTTAAAAGAATACACATGACTTATATTTAACTTTAGACGTCGTTTGCCCCAAGTCCCTCATATTTCCACTAGGAGATATGGGAGTAATTTTATTGGGGCAGATGTTTAAGATAGGTAAGTGATTTTTTTTAATTTTAAGAAATTTTCAAAGTAGCCTGAATTTCATAGAATGTACATGGATATGAGTTTGGGGCTGGACCTCATGGCTTTTAACATCTGTCTTAGGTCTAAGATTTTTTAAATTAGACTAGTAAAAGCTAGAGAAGGACATATAGTAACCAAATGCACAGGAATTATAGACATCCAACATGTTTGTTAAATCCTCATATATTTTTCTCTAACATTTTTAAAATCATTTTTTAAAAAATATTTTTATTGATATTTATATAGATATCACACATACATACATATATACACATACACACATATATCTCAAAAAACAGTGTATGCAGTATATATATTTCAAATGACATAACTCAGTTAACAAAGGAAAGGGTTTAAACTCTTTGCTCCTAGACCCTAACTCACTTTGAACAATTCAAATCCCCAAATCCCATAGTATTATATAGGTTTTAAATTCTGCTGGGATTACAGCTGTTACTCTTAATTCTGGGTTAATTCTCCAGCTTGGGTGGGTGAAGTTGGTTCTCCAGACAGAGAAGGCTTCCCCTTCTGTTTGCCTGCAACTCAAGCAGCTGGGAGGGAAAAGCAGAGCTGACTCCTCACCATCCCCTGAACATCCACACTCATGCCTCATCCACATGTTGGCTAGTGGCAGGCAGTGCCCTGAACTTCAAATATCCTCCATATCCTTGCCATCAAATAAATTACTCTTTACTTCCTTCAGTTCCACCCTTCAAGGTATTCCTCCACAAAGTTTCCCCTGACCAACCTTACTGAACAGTGATTCTCTTTTGCTGTGCATTCTTGAGCACTTTTCATAAAGTTTATACTTTGTTCTAGAGAGAACTTAATTAGTGGTTTATATTTTTGTCTTCTTCGCTTGCTGTTTCAAGCTACAGTACAGACTCCCTAAGACAGGCGGTTTGACTTTAACAAGTCGCCATGTAGCTGATTCCTGCTCATGTGGACTCCATGTGTGTCACAGCAGGATTACGCGTCATAGGGTTTTCAGTCAGTGGGCGATGTTTTGGAAGTAGATAGACAGGCCTTTTTTCCAAGGAGCCTCTGTGTGGACTCAAACCTCCAACCCTTTGGCAACAAGCCGAGTGTGTTAACTGTTCGCACCACCCAGAACTCTCTGGTTTGCCTTTTACTTCTTCTTCTTTTTTTTTGCTTATTTATTTATTTATTATAATTTTTATTGTGCTTTAAGTGAAAGTTTACAAATCAAGTCAGTCTCTCACACAAAAACCAATATACACTTTGCTACACACTCCCAATTACTCTCCCCCTAATGAGAGAGCCGGCTCTCTCCCTCCACTCTCTCTTTCCATGTCCATTTCGCCAGCTTCTAACCCCCTCCACCCTCTCATCTTCCCTCCAGGCAGGAGATGCCAACATAGTCTCAAGTGTCCACCTGATCCAAGAAACTCACTCCTCACCAGTATCCCTCTCCAACCCATTGTCCGGTCCAGTCCATGTCTGAAGAGTTGGCCTCGGGAATGGTTCCTGTCCTGGGGCAACAGAAGGTCTGGGGACCATGACCACCAGGGTCCTTCTAGTCTCAGTCAGACCATTAAGTCTGGTCTTAATGAGAATTTGGGGTCTGCATCCCACTGCTCTCCTGTTCCCTCAGGGGTTCTCTGTCGTGTTCCCTATCAGGGCAGTCATCGGTTGTAGCCGGGCACCATCTAGTTCTTCTGGTCTCAGGATGATGTAGTCTCTGGTTCATGTGGCCCTTTCTGTCTTGGGAGATAATTTTATCCCAACAAATTTGATTTACTGAAATTTAGCAAATACTAAGTCGAAGTATTTGTTCCTATACTTCCATTATGACTCCATTATGAGGTAACTAGATTAGTATCAAGGAGCCCTGGTGGCACAATGGTAAGTACTTGGCTGATAACTGAGAGGTAGGTGGTTTGAAGTCACCAGTGGCTCTGCAGAACAAAAGACCAGGCGATACATCATAAAGGTTACAGCTTAGGAAACTCTATGGGGCAGTTCTGTTCTGTCATATAGGGTCACTATGAGTCAGCATCGACTTGACAACTCACAACAACAGCAACAAAAACTAGTGTCATAAAGCCTGGAGTCTACAGATAACACTGAAAAGGCATGATGGAAGGGAGTGATCAAAGTATTTTAAATAAAGAAATACTAAAGATCATGCAGAGGTAATCAAATTTCTCAATATGTGTAGTTGGAATGAATGAAATTTTCTGTTTTTTTCCATTTTCAGATCCAGTTGTGGGACACGGCAGGACAAGAACGATTCAGAAAGAGCATGGTACAGCACTATTACCGAAATGTTCATGCCGTTGTCTTCGTATATGACATGACCAACGTGGCTAGTTTTCATAGTCTGCCGTCTTGGATAGAAGAATGCAAGCAACATTTGTTAGCCAATGATATACCGCGGATTCTCGTTGGAAATAAATGTGACTTGAGAAATGCCATTCAGGTGCCCACAGACTTGGCACAAAAATTTGCTGACACACACAGTATGCCTTTGTTTGAAACCTCCGCTAAAAACCCCAATGATAATGACCACGTGGAAGCTATATTTATGACCTTGGCTCATAAGCTTAAGAGCCACAAACCATTAATGCTTAGCCAACCCCCTGATAGTGGAATTATCCTGAAGGCTGAACCAAAGCCTGCAGTGACATGCTGGTGCTAAATAACAGTCTTTGTGATGCTATCTAATTTTGAGTAAAGAAATATTTTGGAAGTATGACAGTGATAAGCCATAAGATTTGATTGCAGATATATGGGATCATCCTGGCACCTTGCTGTTTATCATTGTCATGCTTACTTTTGTACTTCGTATTAAGTTTGTTGCTGTGACAACACAAGGAAAGAGTTGGTTTTGATGTGAGGTTCAAATGAAGCAAAGGTGGGATGACTCAGCGTATCTTTTCATTGAGAGCCCAGTGAAGGAGCCTTCAGATGAGAGAGAATGTGATGGGATTATAAGACTCAGCAGCTGTTCAGTCCTGTATTCCTGGGATTGAAAAAATATAAAGAATATAGTATATACCTACTGATATGCCTTTTGAATGGAGGGTGTTCTCAGTAGGAAAAAAACTAGTATTTGCCTCTCCCCACAGAGTTCTTTATTTTATATTACTAATGTTTTGTTACATTATTATTAGCACATTTTAGAGCCAAGACTTTAGTACCAGTGAGAGAAGGAACAGAATGTTTTCTGGTTCTCAGTACCGAAAAAATGACTTGTTCAACAGTTCTAGATTCTTGATATTTCTAATCATTATCAATTAGTTCTATAGAAATCATTGTTATTTTAAAAAGAGTAATTTAAATTCTTATTAAATTCTATTAAAATATGCAGAAATAAGTCAGATTTTAAAGTAAATGAAGTGACATAATTAGGTGCTTTATATTTTATTTTGGCATCTTTAAACAATGAAAAACTAATTGAAAGCATTTGAAGAGTTATAACTTGGGGATAATAGGTAAATGTGGTTCCTGGCTACCATAGGAGACATTTTTTTTTTTTTTAGCTTTGAGTCATTTCAGGCTGTATATCTGGAATAGTAGCTCTTGTTCTCTTTCTCTCCTTGCTCCCTACTCCCACCTCAATCAATTTATTTAATGACGAAAAACTGAACTAACAACTCATCAACTTCCATTTGGATTGTAGCTCTGAGGGCGTAGCTCTCATTGCTGTGCGTCTGCCTGTATTTCTCCAGTCGTGTATTGTGTTATAGTACAGTCACGCACCACGTAACATTCATTCAGGCAGTGTCTGACCACATACACACCTGTGGTCCCATAAGGTTATGACAGAGTTCAGAAATCCAGGTCGGAGAACAGGACATAGCAAACGCCACTGGACGCGGCAAACACCACAGCTTCCCGGTAGCTATTTAGTCAATACAGGTGCGCTCCGGTATCCCATACAGCTTTGCTAAGTAAGGCAGTCCCTGGGTTAAAAACATCCAACGTATATACAACCTGTAGTTATGAACAAACCCCCATAAAGCCTATTATATTAAAAATTCAAGGTGCATACAATGGTTCATGATAACAAACAGGTGCTGTTTTAGCCTATCTGGAAGTTTTTCTTTAATGTTTTTATGCATAGAAAGGCACACTATATACTATATACAAAGACAAACATTTGACAGACTGACGTTAGACATGAACCGTCCCTAACGGTTCCAGTGTACGTACAAATTTGATTTAAAGACATACTTAGGGGTGGAACTTGTTTGTAATTCGGGGACTGCCTGTATATAATATGGTGATCACACAACATCCAAATCTCATAATGTCCTATTTCACAGAACATATCATGGATGTTAAGCAATGCATGACTGTACACTGATTTAAAAATTCTTTAAATTGTATGGTCACAGCAAGCTGTTCCTTAGTATGAATAATAAATATTGAAATATCCCTCAATGATGGAAAGAATATTTCAAGAAAAGTTTTACCTTAAGTACTTTTATTTTGAATTTAAAATTTTGCACACACACACAAAAAAAGCTTGTAAAAGCAGCTATTACATAAATGGAATGTGAGCCATGAACTTGAACTGAAGTGTGTACATTCAATAATTCTAACAGATTGCTGTCCTCGATAATTTTAGAGGAAATTAAGTTAAAAGATGATTGTACTTAAACAATATTTTTAGAATGTGAAAAACCAGTTAAATATGTAAACTTGTTTGGGACTTTTGTTTAATCATCATGGTGGTACTTTCAGGATAGTTTAATTATAAAACAAGATAATTCTATTAACTGAACCAATTTAAAGTAATGATTACAGGAAATAATCATTCAGTGTTAAATATTAGAGCTCATGGGAAAACAAATTGGCTTTATTTGAGTTTAGGGAGATTAATCCATTTTTATTAAGCATGCTAGAATTAAAATTGTTGGACTTTCTCTTTTTAAATTAACATTCATTTGTAACTATTTTTATAGCAAAACAATGACAGCTGTGAACATTGTGGTGGGTGTAATGGGTTTTTAAAGAAGGGAATTTTTTTATTGCTTTCCAAAACATTTTCTAAAATGGAGGGAGAAAGTTTACAAATGTTTCAAGCACATTTATGTTTTTCAGTGCTGATATTAATGGTTTGAAAAATAGTAATTTAACTTCAGTTCTTTTTGTGAGAAGTCAGTAGTAAATATACTTCATAGTTCCATGAAAGGACTTATTTTTTCACCTTACTGTATATTTAAAAAGATTTATATCTCATTTGTAACAATGTATTATTTTAATTTTTTTGTATGTATGCTTATATTAAGATAAAAAGAACCTATCAATTGAATGGGGATAAAGCTTTTAGATATTTTCCAAAATATTTATAAAATACTTCATTGACTATTGAGAAATCACTTCCAAAATGGTGGCTATCTAACAACTAACTGTAAACTTCTAAGCACAGACCACACATTTGGCAAACCTGTGTGCATTTATTTTAAATATGCTCATTAACTGACAACATCAGATGTGTTTTAGAAAAGTGTCAACTTGAGAGCACCAAAGGAACCTAATCTAGAATCTAATGTAGTTAGCTATTAATGATAAAAATTTATGGAAAGTATATTGCTAATACATGTTTCCATATGTTTCCTTACGAAATCCAAAGTAAAGTCAAATAATTTTGTTTTGGAATTGTGTCACTGTAACATTTCCTCCATGAAGTTCAGTAAAATAGCTTTGTCACAAAGAAATTGTGTTTTATTTCCTTCATTTGGTCATTGGGTTGAGTATAAAATAATCCCCCCCCCACTCCCCCCGGATTTCAGGTAATAATATGTCATACATCAAAAAACAAAAACTATCCCATTGGGAGTTATTTTCCTTTATACGTTTGGGGTTAAAGAACATGTCAAGAAAAGCAAACAGCCTAAAACAAACGGAATGATTGAAATTAGCTGATAAGGCAGCTTTTGTGTGTGTGTGTTGCTGAATGGTCCAGTTTTGTAAGAACACCTCAGTGCAAATGGCAGATACTACAAGAGTGGTTGACATCTGTTTAGAAGTAAAAGAATTTAGTAGAATAAATGCCATGAAATGTATGAGAAAAGAGAGAAGGAAATATGTCCAGCTTCTTGGATTATTTGCTCAGCGTACAGATTAAGTAAGTATGGTGAAAGGATGCAACCTTGACATCTTTCCTGACTTAAACCACGCAGTAGTATCCCTGTGTTCTGTTTCAACAGTTGCGTCTTGGTCTATGTACAGGTTCATCATGAGCACAAAAAAAATTCCCATTCTTCGAAATGTGATCCATAATTTGTTATGATCCACACAGTTGAATGCCTTTGCATAGTCAGTAAAACACAGGTAAACGTCTTTCTGGTATTCTTTGCTTTTAGCCAAGATCCATCTGACATCAGCAATGATATTCCTTGTTCCACATCTTCTTCTGAATCCGGCTTGAACTTCTGGCAGTTCCCTGTCAGTGTACTGTTGCAACTGCTCTTGAATGGTCTTCAGCAAAATTTTGTCGTGTGTGATATTAAGGATATTGTTTGATAATTTCTGCATTCTGATAGATCACCTTTCTTTGGAATGGGCACAAATATGGATCTGTTCCAGTTGGTTGGCCAGGTAGCTGTCTTCCAGATTTCTTGGCATACATAAGTGAGCCTCTCCAGTGCTGCATCTGTTTGCTGAAACATCTCAAATGGTATTCGGTCAGTTCCTGGAGCCTTGTTTTTCACCGGTGCCTTCAGTGGAGCTTGGACGTCTTCCTTTAATACCATTGGTTCTTGATCATATGCTTCCTGCTGAAATGGTTGGACAACAACCAGTTCTTCATGGTACAGTGACTCTGTGTATTTCTTCCATCTTTTGATGCTTCCTGCGTCATTTAATACTTTCCCCATAGAATCCTTCAATCTTGCTATTTGCGGATTGAATTTTTTCTTCAATTCTTTCAGCTTGAGGAGTGCTGAGTATCTTTTTCCCTTTTGATTTTCTAACTCCAGGTCTTTGCACGTTTCATTTTAATACTTTTGTCTTCTCTGACCACCCTTTGAAATCTTCTGGTCAGCTCTTTTACTTCATCACTTCTTCCGTTCACTTTAGCTACTCTGTGTTCAAGATCAAGTTTCAGAGTCTTCTGACATCCATTTAGGTCTTTTCTTTCTTTCCTGTCTTTTTAATAACCTCTTGCTTTCTTCATGTATAATGTCCTTGATGTCATCCTCTGGTCTTCAGTCATTAGTATTCAATCCATCAAATCTGTTCTGAGATGGTCTCTAAATTTAGGTGGGATATACTCAAGGTTGTATTTTGGTTCTTGTGGGCTTGTTGTAATTTTCTTAAGCGTCAGCTTGAACTCGCATATGAGGAAGGAAATATGGCACAGACATAAAACTGCAATTTCTATGTTTATATTACTGCCTCAGGCCCTTTGCAAGAATGTGAATTGAGGCTTTTGGGCCTACTCAGCTAATACTGCTTCTCATGGTCAATTTATTTCACATATAGTTACTCTTCTGTTCAAACACAAAATTACATTATTCATGAAAGACTGCTTTCTTAATTGGATATTAAGAAAATAAGCTGGTCCAGTCTTGTTGGGGGCAAACTTGCTAGAGCCTGTGTGATAAGGGCTAATTCACTTCATTTGCTGGAATAAATTTATCAAATATTTATCAAGTACCTTCAATGTGTTCTCCAATTTTGTTAGGGGAGCTAACATAGATTAATAAGACTTCTTGAAGAAAAGTGTGAAAACAAATAGGGATTTTACAATATAATGTGGCAAATGTAATCAAAGAGGCATATACAAAGGGCAATAGCACAGAGAATGGAGTAATCTTTGGGCTTGCATACAGGGGAGAGGTGGTTGTTGTTGTTAGGTGCCGTTGAGTTGGTTCCTAGCTCATAGCAACCCTGTGTACAACAGAACAAAATGTTGCCCGGTCCTGCACCATCCTCAAAATCCTTGCTATGTTTGAGCCCATTGTTGCAGCTACTGTGTCAGTCCATCTCATCAAGGGTCTTCCTCTTTTTTTGCTGTCCCTCTACTTTACCAAGCATGTAGTTCTTCTCCAGGGATTATTCCCTCCTGATAACATGACCAAAGTACGTGAGATGAAGTCTCGCCATTCTGATTTCTCAGGAGCATTCTGGCTGTACTGCTTCCAAGGCAGATGTGTTCATTCTTCTGGCAGCCCATGGTATGTTCTTTGCTAACACCATAATTCAAAAGCATCAATTTTTCTTTGGTCTTCCTTATTTATTGTCCAGCTTTCACATGAATATGAGGCAATTGAAAATACCATGGCTTGGGTCAGGTGCACCTTAGTTCTCAAATGACACCTTTGTTTTTTAATACTCTAAAGAGGTCTTTTGCAGCCGATTTGCCCAATGCGGTACGTTGTTTGGTTTCTTGACTGCTGCTTTCATGGGCGTTGATTGTGGATCCAAGTAAAATGAAATCCTTGATGACGTCAGTATTTTCTCTTTTTATCATAATGTTGCTTACTGGTGCAGTTGTGAGGATTTTTGTTTTTTTATGTTGAGGTGTGATCCATACTGAAGACTGTAGTCTATGTTTTTTTAAATCTGTTTTATCTTTTCTTTTTTAATTGTACTTTAGATGAAGGTTTACAGAACAAACTAGCTTCTCATTAAACAATTAGTACACATACTGTTTTGTGACATTGGTTGCCAACCCCACGACATGTCAACACTCTCCCCATTGGACCTTGAGTTCCCCATTACCAGCTTTCCTGTCCCCTCCTGCCGTCTTCTCCTTGCCTCTGGGCTGGTGTGTCCATTTACTCTCGTTTTGTTTTATAGGCCTGTCTGATCTTTGGCTGAAGGGTGAACCTCAGGAGTGACTACATTACTGAGCTAAAAGGGTGTCTGGGGGTCATACTCTCAGGGTTTCTCCAGTCTCTGTCAGACCAGTAAGTCCGGTCTTTTTTTTTTTTGTGAGTTAGAATTTTGTTCAGCGTTTTTCTGCAGCCTCTATTGTGATCCCTGTCAGAGCAGTCAGTGGTGGTAGCCAGGCACCAACTAAAAAGGCTGTAGTCTTTGATCATCAGTAAGCGCTTCAAGTCCTCTTCACTTTCAGTAAGCAAGGTTGTGTCATCTGCATAATGAAGGTTGTTAGTGAGTCTTCCTCCAGTCCTTAAATGTCCTGTTCTTCATATAGTCCAGCTTCTTGGATGATTTGCTCAGCTTAGGGGAAAGGTAGCTATCAGAAAGGTCTCATGATGGAGTAGACGTTTATGCTGTGTCTTAAGGTAGGTGTGTAGGTATCCTTCGTGTCAAAAAGAGAGGGACAGGCATCTCAGGTGAACGCACAGCAAAGGCTCAAAGGTAGAACCGGATTTGGAGGGAATGGTTAATAGACTGGTGTGGGTGTCTGGTGGAGTGGAGGTGTGGTGAGAATACTGGGAAATGCAGCGAGCAAGGTGGCTGTTACACTGCCAAGTCATATGCCGTTGGGTTAGGACTGACTTGGGGGCAGATGTTAGAACTCAGTTTGAACCAGCCTAAAAGGGAGAATTTTTTGTGAGGAGTCTGACTTGTCTCGTGGGACTCCAGGACAAGAATGTCGCTGAACTCAAAGAAGAGCTGAAATTGAACACTCAAAATTCTTAACTGTGGGCTCAGCTCTACATGTCTTAGTCTTTCTCTCTCTTATATCTGGATTCCTTCACTTTTCTAGTTCACTTGGTTGAAAACATGATCATTGCTTCCCAACTTGGATGCTGCAGGCATCCAAAGAAAACTGTCGGTCCCAAGTCCAGATTTCTAGTGTGGACTGTTATTGACCTGGATAGAGTCAGGTTCTGAGTCCAGTTATCAGCTGCTGCCTGTTGATGACCCCACATGTGTGGAGAAGAACTGCTCTGTAGTGTTCCTAAGGCTGTGACCTTTTGGAAAGATCACCAGGCCTTTCTTCCAGTGTGCATCTGGGTGGGTCTGAACCACCAACCTTTCTGTTGTAGTCAAGCGCTTAACCCTTTGCACCACTCAGGGACTCCTGCCCTATCCAAAAAGATAAAGTAGGGTAATTTCCAGATTTGAAGGAGAAGGAATGGGGGGGCAGTATGCAAAAAAGCAGATAGCCACTACAGCCCTATTAAAAAATTTGAACTTTACAGTGTAGACAATGGGTAACTAATGAAAGCATTTAAGCAAGGTAGTGAATGAGACTGTCAGATTTATGCTGGCAATTCTGGTGGCAGTGGGAAGGATATGTGGGAATAGGGTCCTGGTGGCCAGTCAGCTTACTGTAATACCCCAGCAGAAGGAGCTTTAACTGGGCCATTGGCAAGAGAAGAACGATTTTTTTCCCCCCATACACATTATTTATTGAGGCCTGTCCTCTAAATGGAAACCCTGGTGGCATAGTGGTTAAGTGCTCGGCTGCGAACCAAACAGTCGGCAGTTCAAATCTACCAGGTGCTCCTTGGGAACTCTATGGGGCAGTTCTACTCTGTCCTATAGGGTCGCTATGAGTCGGAATCGACTCAACGGCACTGGGTTTCTGGGTTGGGGTCCTCTAAAAGATTTACAGGCTAGGAAACCCTATGGGCAGTTCTGCTCTGTCCTATAGGGTCACTATGAGGTGGAATCTACTCCATGGCAGTGGGTTTGCTTTTGTTTTTTTGGCGGGGAGAGGGGTCCCTTAACACACATGTGTTAAGTTGTGGAGTAGACTATTTTGATCCCTGGGGTTTTCACTGGCTGATTTTTGGAAGTATATTGCCAGAACTTTTCTCATAGTCTTAGTCTGGAAGCACCACTGAAACCTGTTTTTCATACATTTTTAAATCTAATCCTCTCAGGGAAGGATTTTCTCCGTTTATAGATTATTGTATATAATATAGATGAGGTAAACTAAGGCTTATAGAGATTAAGGAATTTTACCAGCATCACACAGCTAATCAGCAGCCAGGGCAGGATCCGAATGACTCCAAAACCTACATCATACAAGGGAGACGTGTATTAACTTCATTTTGGGGGAGAATGATTCATCTGGTGAGAGAACATAGTTTGCACACATACAGCGAATGAGGCCTGCCTTCTTTCTTTTTCTGATGTTGTTGTTGTTAGGTGCTGTCGAGTCAGCTCCCACTCATAGCAACTCTACTTACAACAAAACACAACACTGCCCGGTCGTGCACCATCCACACAATTGTCGCTATGTTTGAGCCCATTGTTGCAGCTACTGTGTCAATCCATCTCATTGACTGTCTTCCTCTTTTTCGCTGACCTTCTATTTTACCAAGCATGATGTCCTTCTCCAGGGACTGTCCCTCCTGATAACATGTCCAAAGCACGTGAGACGAAATCTCACCATCCTCATTTCCAAGGAGAACTCTGGCTGTATTTCTTCCAAGACAGAGTTGTGTGTTCTTCTGGCAGTCCATGGTATATTCAATATTCTTTGCCAACGCCGTAATCAAAGGTGTCAGTTCTTCATTGGTCTTCCTTATTCACCGTCCAACTTTTGCATGCATGCATACGAAGCAATTGAAAATAGCACAGCTTGGGCCAGGCACACCTTAGTCCTCAAAGTGACATCTTTGCTTTTTAACACTTTAAAGAAGTCTTTTGCAGCAGATTTGCCTGATGCAATATCTTTTGATTTGCTGATAGGTTTGGAATTTCCCCTCTGGTCTTGGATCACCGTGGATATCAGTGAGGTAGGTGTCAAGAAGACCAATTTGAGATATTTCAGAGTAAAAATCCCTTGGAGTTGGAGACTGATTAAATGTCAGTTAACAAGGTCAAGGTCAGGAATTTAATTTCATGAAACAGTTGGCATCATTCTTTTCTAGGGCCACATGCTACACTCCAATATGTGACCATATGTTTTTAAAATACATATTTTTGGTTTTATTTTTTGAATTATAGGATTGCTTTAATTTACCTTTATCAAAAGTTTGATTCCTTAAATCTGTCACTTCTGTATTTGTTTTTCAAAGTGTTTGAGTCAGATGAAATTTCTTATTTAAAATTATTTAACTTTTACATTCTAATGATTTTAGATAATATTTTTTCTATTCTTTTATATATTTTGGAAACCCTGGTGGCATAGTGGTTAAGTGCCATGGCTGCTAACCAAAGGGTCGGCAGTTCGACTCCGCCAGGTGCTCCTCGGAAACTGTATGGGGCAGCTCTACTCTGTCCTATAGGGTCGCTATGAGTCAGAATCAACGGCACTGAGTTTGGTTTGGTTTTTTGGTTATATATTCTAATTAAAGAATTTGTATATATATATTTATTTTTGGAGTCCTGGAACACTTTTTAAGTGACTGTAATAATTCAGTTTTGATTTTGGTCATCCATAGAATTAACAGTATATGAAGGTATTTCATTACTTCTTGGCTCATCCTTTAGGTGCTGGAAATTGAGAATCCCATGTAGCAATAAAATGTGACTTGAGTTATAGGAATTCTTCATTTTTAACTGGATTTTTGTAAAGGAAATTCATACACATGATTCAAATGTTGGACCATGTACAAAAAGAATAAACGGTGAAGTCTTCCTACTCTTTCCCCCAGCTCCCCAATTATTCTCACCATAACCACCAGATTTATGAACTTGTTGTATCTCTTCACATAACAATATTTCCTGGGGATGATTTCATATTAAAATGTATGAGCTTCCTCATTTGCAATCTGGATTTCTAACCTCCTTTAAGACTGGGCCTATTAACTTTCTCATTAGTACTTGAAAGAGTGCTTATTTCCTCACATTCTCACTAAGACAGTCTATTATCAAAGCTCTTGATCTTTGCCAATCTTATAGTGAAAAATGGTATCTCAGTGTTGTTTTAATTTGCATTTCCCTGATTATGAGTAGGGCTGAGTATCTTTTTACAGACATACAACCGGAATGCTTCTTAAAAGTGAGGATGAAGAAACTTCAGCTTGCTTACTTTGGACGCGTCATCAGCAAAGACCAAATTGCTAGAAAAGGACACCATGTTTGGTAAAGTAAAGGGTATATGAAAACGAGAGAAAATCTCAATGAGATGGGTTGGTACAGTGGCCACAACAATGGACTCAAACATACCAACAATTGAGAAGATGGCACAGGACCTGGCAACATTTCGTTCTGTTATATATAAGGTCCCCATGAATGAGAGCCAACTGATGACAACTAACAACAACATATGGATAAACCCAGGATAAGCATATTAAATGTAAATGTTGCAAGAACCCTAATTCAAAGGCAGGGATTGTAAAACTGAGTAGCAAAATAAGACCAAACTCTTTGTTGTCTACCAGAAACCTAAAGAATATAAAAACACAGGGTAAAAGTAGAAGGATATCAAGATAGATTGGACAGGCCCATAAAAACGAGACTAAAGGGGCACACTAGCCCAGGGGCAAGGACTAGAAGGCAGGAGGGAACAGGAAAGCTGGTAATAGGGAACCTAAGGTTGAAAAGGTAGAGTGTCGACATGCCGTGGGGTTGTTAACCAATGTCATAAAACAATATGTGTACTAACTGTTTAATGGGAAACTAGTTCTGTAAACCTTCATCTAAATTACAATTAAAAAAAAAAAAAGATACACCTTATAGACACTAAACCAAAGCAGTCTGGAAAGGCTCTATTATATCAGACAATGTAGGTTGTAAAACAAAGACTATTACCAGGTATGAAAAGGGATATTTCAAATGATAAAATGGTCAATTCACCAACAAGACATAACAATCTGAATGTATGTACACCTAGTAACAGAATTTCAAAATACATGAAGCGAAAACTGGTGTCAGCTTTTGAGTGTCATGGGTGCTGAGAAGAGTTAGTGGTGGCAGTGAAAGAAGGAAATAGACAAACCCACAATTATGTTTGGAGATTTTGACACTTCTTTCTTAGTAGTTGATAGAACAAGGAGACAGAAAATAAGTAAAAATCTAGAAGCCTTTCACAACACTCAACCAGCTTGACCTAGTTGACATTTATAGAACACTCCATCTGACAGTTACAGAATGCACACTCTTTTCAAGTATACATGGAACACGCACAAAGATAGACCAATATTCTTGGGCCTATTATATATTAAATTATATGAAAATATATAAATATGCATAATATATATATGATATATAAACCAAAAAATCAAACCAGTTGCCATCAAGCTGATGCCAACTCATGGAGGTTCCACGTGTGTGAGGGCGGAACTGTGCTCTGCAGGGTTTCCAGTGTCTGTAATCATTCCGAAGCGGATCAGCAGCCTGTCTTCCAAGGTGCCTCTGAGTAGACTTGAACTGCCAACCTTTTGGTTGGTAGCTGAGTGCTTAACTCTTTGAGCCACCCAGGGACTCCTACATGATATAATTTTAATATATTTTATAACATAATTTTATTATGTATTTTATACAAATAATTGTGTCAAATTATAAATAAATATGAGAGCACCTAAGTTTTACATAGTATATTCCCTGATCGCAACTAAAGTGAAGTAGAAATCTGTAGCAGAAAAAATACCCCCAATACTTGCAAATTAAACAGCATATTTCGGCCAAAGAAGAAATTACAAGGGAAATTAGAGACATTATTTTAATTGAATGGAAATGAAAACATAACACTAACATTTTGGGAAGCCGCTAGAGCAGTCTTGCAGAGAAATCTATAGTATTAGATACTTACTTTAACAAAAAAGAAAACTCAAATCAATGATCTAAGATTCTGCCTTAAGAAACCACAAAAAGAAGAGAAAATTTACCCAACATAATCAAAAGGAAAGAAAACTATTCTATCCATGTGGTTTGTGGCAGTACCAAAGGAAAAAAGGGAATCATTGAAGAAATTGTGCACAGCAAAAAAAAAAAAATGACATCCAGGGTGGTGGTGATGCGTCATCAAATCAAGGAATTTCAAAAAAGAAGATGATGTTGACGATATCAGATACTGCATCAAGGCCAAAGAGCAGGGCAGAGAAAAATGTTGTTAAATGTGTAAAAGTTAACTCCTGACCTGGGAGAAAGCAATGTCAGTAACATATTACATTTAGGAGGCTTGGGGAAAAATGATAAAGTTTTGCAATGCAAAGTGCAGAGTGATAGCTGGAAGAGGGAAGCAGCGAGATTTGTAAAAGTGGGCTTTTTTCTTTTAGTATAGGGGAAACCCATGCATATTTTCTTCCTAATCTTGCTAAACTTCTCCAGCTACACAGCCTGTATATATCCAAGCATTCATAAAAAATTCAGTCCTGAAATGCCATCAAGATTCTGACAACTCAATTCTCAACTGACACTTCAAATTAAGAACTTTCCTTCTCCTTCCTGAACTATTGCAATAGTTAGGAAACCTGAGGCTACTTTAATGTGACTCTTTATGCTTCTGCCCCTACTTAATTTTCAACATCTTGTACAGAAAGCATCTTCCTTCTTTATGGCAGGTGATGTGGTTTTAAGTTTAAGGAGCACCCTCCCCAGGGTGTGGGCAAAAGTAATTGGTCCTAAGTGAGTGGAGTTTGTTTCTGAGAACAGGGGTGTCTCAGTTTCTTAGTGCTGCTGTAACAAAAATACCACAAGTGGGCTTTGAAAAACAGAAATTTATTTTCTCTCAGTTCGAGAGGCTTAGAAGTTTGAATTCTGGGCGACGACTCTAGGGGAAGATCCTTGTCTCTTTCAGTGTCTATAGCCCCAGACATTCCTGGGTCCTAGATGATACATGGATGGCATCTGCTGTCCCCTATCTGTGCTTGCTTCTGTGCCTAATCTGCTCTCTTTATAACTCAAAAGCAGAATCCAACCCCAGTCCATAACACGTTGTGTATAGCCTCTCAGTACCTTAATTTCCTCATTTTTAAGAGGGCTGACAATGATTCATAGGGTTATTATAAGGAGTAGAGTCCTGGCTGATGCAAATGGTTAAAGAGCCCAGGTTCTAGAATAGAAGGACTTTTCTTCCACACCCATTGAAAAGACCACTCTGATCCTAAGAATCAGCACAAAGCTGGTTCCTCTGAGGCAGAGGTCAAATATATCGCCATTCTCCAACTTCTCTACCATTTCTGACACTAGCCGTTCTCCCCCCAGGCACTCTTTCTGTACTGGGTTCACTAATTCATCGCAGTGATCACAGAGAACTCATGGAAACACCCTATGTACAACAATAACTTTAATATAACAGAGAAGGATATAAACAAATGAAGACATGCATAGGGTGAGGTTCCTGCCAAGTCCCAGCACGGGGTGTCAGCCTCTCAAGGGGACCCACTTATGTCTCAAAGAGGACCAGCTTACACTTCTCCAAAACCAATATCCATTTTCCCCCATCAGGAAATTTTTAAACAGACCTGTTTGGTGAAGTCACTCAGCGGATTCCGCTGTTGGCTGCTCCTCACAGCTCTCGGCTGGGGTTTGGTCTTTACCTTCCATGCCACTGTCTGAGTTGGTTCATTGTCTCCCCCTCTTCTGGCACCTCATTTTCTCTGCCTCTTTTGTCACCGTTGTTGCAGGTTTACCCAGTCTGGGAGCGTCATGCTCCTGTCCTGGCTCTCCTCAATCAGGAGGCCTCATCTGAGCCTCCGTGTTCTAGGGTTTTTATTGTCACCAGATGGGCCCCCAGCCAAACCATGCAAAGGTCAGGTACTGGGCGGCGTCCCCCCAGCCAATCCCTATAAAAGTCAGCTGTAGAGTGGTGCTCACAGCCAATCCCAGTAAAGGTCATGGGGTGGGGTGGGGAGTGGGGGAGGCAGGGCTTTGGAACCAGGACCAAATGCCCAAATCGCTTTTTTTCAGTAAGGTGACTCCATACCAGGGAGCTGCTAAACAAAAGATTGGAAGTTCAAGTCCACCCAGAGGCACCTCAGAAGAAAGGCCTGATGATCTACTTCTGAAAAATAAGCAGTTGCAAGCCTTATGGAGCATAGTTTTACTCTGACACACATGGAGTCACTCAATGGCAACTGGTTATTGTGAGGATTACATGAGTTAATATATGTGTATTATCTATTGTTGCAAAACAAACTTCCCCAAAACTTAGTAGATAAAACAACAATCATTTATTAGCTCTCAGTGTTCTAGTGGAAATCCTGGTGGCATAGTTAAGTGCTACAGCTGCTAACCAAAAGGTTGGCGGTTCAAATCCAACCAGGTGCTCCTTGGAAACCCTATGGGGCAGTTCTACTCTGTCCTATAGTGTTGTGTCCCGGTAGGTTAGGAACTTGAGAGCAGTCTGGCTAGGCTAGACAGGCCCTGGCTTGGGGTCTCGCTTGAGGCTGTGGTTATCTAAAGGCTGGGAAGGAAGACTCAAACAGCTGCGGCTCCTTGGGTATCTTTCTCTCTGTGTGCGGTTTCTCCACATGGTGGCCTCAAGGTTGTCAGACTTTTTATATGGTGGCTGAAGACACACAGAGCAAGTGGCCCAAGATAAACCTGCCACAGCCCCAAGCCCTTTTCCAAGTTAGCTCAGAAGTCACGCTCTATTTAGAGTGGCAGTCACAAAGACCTGCCTGAGTTTAAGGGGAGGAGAGTTAGGCTCCGCCTGTGAATGGAAGGCCCTGGCAAAAATCTGTGGACATATTTTAAAACCACGACAGTGACCATGAAATTGTTTTGTATCACTCTGGTGGTTCACTGGTTTTCTCAATTAAAACACTTATCAGTCTTAAAGGTGTGGTATATATGCTCCTTTTACAGAGACATGATTCAAATTGTTGACCATTTATATAATGTCAAGTATCTGTCAGAAGTATGCTACCTTAGTAGTTGTTTTTAGGAAAAAAAATACACTTAATCTCTCTTTGTTAGATATTTGGAATGTTTCCATCTAATGTGTGGTTTTGTTTTTTATTTTTCAAACTCTGTGTCACCTACAAAAAATTCTCTTATCTGACCATTTTGAAAGTTAAAATTTTCTGTCCTGTTTGAAAATCTTCTAGACTAAGATTTAAACTGTTAAAAATATAAATGCAACACCTAACTAATTTGCAAGAACAATTTACCAAAAACCCATCACCATCGAGTCGATTCCGACTCGTAGGAACCCCATAGGACAGAGAGGAACTGCCCCACAGAGTTTCCAAAGAGCACCTGGTGGATTTGAACTGCCAGACTTTTGATTAGCAACCACAGCACTTAACCACTATCCCACCAGGGTTTCCAAGAACAATTTGGGTAGATGGAAATCTAGCAAATAAATTCCAGGAAACACCTTTGCACGGAGGCTGGTGGGATTGAAAACTCAGGATTAGGGTTTAATAAACCCAGCCGATGATGCAATTCTATTTGGATCTGAGATCTTTGTGAGGTCATGTGATTTAGTAGTGTCAGAACTGGTCTAAACTCCTGAGAGGGTAGGAGAATCAAGATCAGCACAAAGGTGATTCCTACGAGGTGGATGTCAGACATACCTCCGCTCTCCAATTTTTTTTTTACTATTTTTGGCACCAGTCATCCCCCTTCCTCCCCTCCTCCCCCTGCCCAGCCCCCCTGCATGGCACTCTGTACTTCTCCTCTTGGTTTGATAATTCTTGGCAATGGCCACACAGAACTCACAGACCATACTCACGATTACGTGCTTTATTAGGGAAGTAACAGGTTACAACTACGGATCAGGATCAACTTGTAAGTAACAGGATACAACTCAGGAGATAGGATACAGTTTGTCAAGCAAAATAGCTTCCAACCCGGATAGCTCTCCCCTTCTTATCCAACATGCCTGCAGGCAGGCAGCCCTTCTCTCGGTTGTGCCTGCGCCAGGTCTTCTTTCGGCCTCTGCCCCGCTCAGGCAACTGTTACAATGCTTCAGCTCCACCAACAACTGCCACTCCACCAGCAAGCCTCCCGCCCAAAGACGCTCAGCTCTCGCTAGCTCCGTGGGTCAGCAATCCCACTGCAGCTGCCTTGCACAGGTCTCCTGGTTTCTGCTGCTTGTGCTACCGTCACCATTTCTGTGCCGCTTGTACCGCTGTACTGTTCCGTGCCATCTCTTGCCACCTTCAGTGTTACAGCTCTATAGGAGGTTCTCAGCACAGGGACCTCAGGCTCAAAGGCCACCCCCAGCTCCAGGCTCTTCTGAACGGTAGTGAAGTTTTCCATACCCTATTTGCATAGTAGACTAATCCCTTGTAAGATTGTGGCCCAGCCAATCATTTTTGGCAGAATTATAAACCCAAAGCCAAAAAGGCAATGTGTAAAGAGAATCCCATTGCACTGAAGGTCTTTTTTCTTTCTAGCTTTGATAATTATTAAATGCAAGTATCAATATAAGCTGAATTTAGCAACAGACTTTCACCTTGCTTTATCATGAAGTGTTAATCCAAGATTTCCAAAATAATGAAACATGTTTAATCCCAGGACACTCACTGAACAATATTATTAGCAAAATAGGCATGTGTGTGTGTTGTCTGTGTGAATTAAAAAAAAAAAACTGTTAATTTAAAATAAGCAAAATAAAATAATTATTTAAAAAAATTTTATCTTCTCATCCTTTTAATTTTCTATTTTGTGTATGTTTCTTAATCTACTTAATAGTACAGATTGTGATTATAATTTTATTTTATTAATACTTAACATTTATTTATTTACTTACTTTACTTTATACGAAGGTTATGAAGGTTTACAGGACAAACTAGTTTCTCATCAGTCAGTACACGCATTGTTCTATAACATTGGTTAACAACCCCACGACATGTCAACACTCTCCCTTCTCAACCCTGGGTTCCCTATTACCAGCTTTTCTGTTCCCTCCTTCCTTCCAGTTCCTGTCCCAGGGCTGGTGTGCCCCTTTAGTCTGGTTTTGTTCCATGGGTCTGTTCAATCTTTGGCTGAAATGTGAATCTCAGGAGTGATTTCATTACTGAGCTGAAAAGGTATCCAGGAGCCATAATCTCAGGCTTTCTCCAGTCTCTGTCAGGCCAGCAAGTCTGGTCTTTTTTTTTTTTGAGTTAGAATTTTGTTCCACTTTTTTCTCCAGCTCTCCGGGACCCTCTATTGTGATCCCTGTCAGAGCAGTCTGGTGGTAGCCGGGCACGGTCTAGTTTTACTGGACTCAGTCTGGTGGAGGCCGTGGTAGATGTGGTCCATTAGTGATTACAATTTTATATGAATCAGTAAACATATATTGGGAGTGCTTGCTCAGACGATTGTTAGTGATAAAGATGAGTGATCTAAAGACTACTAATGTAAAGGAGTAGTCTGTAAAGCAGCCTTAACAGTTGGCAGGTGTGTCTTCTTTGCTTCCTGACTTTGTGGCTACAAGAAAATAACTACTGAAGTAGTACAGGTAGTCCCTGACTTACAACGGGGTTCTGTTTCTATGACTTCATTGTAAATTGATTCTGACATAAATTGAACACCTCATTTTTTTTTAGTTTTATTATTATTGTATTTATTATCACTATCTTTATAAACTGGATCTTTATTTGTCTTTGGGAGTTGGAAACATTGCCTTTAAACTTACAGGTATATTTTAACATTGTATGTAGTACATATTACTAAGAGTAAAATAAACAAAAACAAACATGATTGTAAGTGTGGCTTGTGGTAACTAATACCTTGTAAGTCGGGAACTACCTGTATATCCTTTGCTTTACAGGAGCCACTGCCCGAGGCTTTGTAAGTACCTTCCCTTTATTCCATTCTTTGCACCAATTATGGTGGAAGAAGGAGGAGCTGTTCTCATTAATTCTGCTTATAGGAGCTTTGATTACGCATAATAGTCTCCATATCTTCTTGGTCAGCATCTCATATCTGAATGCCATTTGTTTTTTGTACAATCATCCTTTTCCCCAGTGTTCACCGTTTGAAAATTACTCATATCCTCAAGTGATTCCTCTTGATTCTTTTAACAATTGAGCTCCTAGAAGAAAAAATTCCAGACGTGATGGCTGAGTCATGCTTTGTGAAAATGGGCAACTTATGCCCAGCACAATCCTATAGCAATATGGCATTAAGACTTGGCTGAGAACATGTGTCTTCCGGGAGTTTTGTCACATTAAAGGAAAAATGAAGTCACTCTACTTTGAACTTCTTTGCTAAGCTTAACGAAGCATTTCTTAGTTTTAAAAAGAGAATGAACATACAATACTGAACTCCCTCCATCTTTTTCTCCTGCATCATAATGGTAAGCAAAGTCCAGTTCTGCCAGCTCAATCTCAGCAAGACCCTATGAGCTGTATTACAAATCTCTATTGTACCATCTGCAAAATGGGACAATAATAGTATCCATCCCCTTTAAGGAAACCCTGGTGGTGTAGTGGTTAAGAGCTATGGCTGCTAACCAAAAGGTCAGCAGTTCAAATCCACGAGGGACTCCTTGGAGACCCTGCAGAGTGGTTCTACTCTGTCCTGTAGGGCTGCTACGAGTCAGAATGGACTTGATGACAGCAGGTTTGGTCCCCTTTAAAATCTTACAACAGTCATGATTAGATTGATTTATACTAATCAAATCCTCTTACAAGCATAAGTAGGACTTCATATTTCTACAATTGACAATGTGGTTTCTAATACAAACTTCTCTGCTTTTTATCTTCCATCATGTCCAAATTTATTATAGCCAGAATCATTCTGGGCCTTACAAATTGAATTCAAATAGCTATCCTCAATTTTAGGTATACTTCTTATCAGAAGCAGAACAAAACAAAATAAAAAGCCACCTAGCTCTTCTGAACCTTGTGCCTTAATCTGGAGCCTCTGGCCAGCACCTAGAGGCTCGCTCAGATCACGTGCTGCTCCAGAAGAGGGGGCCCATTACCGCTGCACAGGCAGGAAGCTAATGTCTCCTAGGAGACCGCTTTGACCTCTCTCCCCCGCAGAGCCTCAGGGCTGCTCACTACAGCCCAGCTTTTGGAACCTGGTCAACGGCAGCTGCTTTAGGAATGAGGTTCTGAACTTAAATTAGTTTTCGTTTTGGAGACCACACACTGAGTCACTCTATCCAATCTGCCCCTACAAGGTCTCTATCCAGGAGGCAGATTCTGCACCACGCCTAAAACCACAGGGGGCCTATGAGAATTACTGAGACCTGGAAAAAAAAAAAAAAAAAACTCAAAATATAGAGATAAAATTGATAAATCAAAATTAACCAAAAACCAAACCCAGTGCCGTCGAGTCGATTCCAACTCATAGTGACCCTATAGGACAGAGGAGAACTGCCCCACAGAGTTTCCAAGGAGCAGCTAGCAGATTCCAACTGCAGACCCTTTGGTTGGCATCAGTAGCACTTAACCACTACGCCACCAGGGTTTCCAATCAAAATTAAGAAGTGTTTGATTAAATGTTTACAGCTAAAATTTATGTTGAAGTCATTAATTGTGAAAATTTTCGTATTCGTGACGGAATAATTACATTTGAAGACAATTAGCAGATTAAATTATTTCACATTTAAAGAACACCCTGTTTACTGAAGAACTATAACTAATCATGAATTAAATGGCTTAATTATGGCTAACTTATTTCAGAGGCAAAATGATTTTTTTTTTTCATAAAAAACCTTACAGTACTGTGGGTGCATTTTAATATATTTGATATGTTGTAGAGTGAGGCCTACAAAAGAAAGGGTGCTTGGAAATCTGAATACAGACGTGTGTTAGATGGTATTAGGAATGATTGTTGGTCTTCTTTGGCGTGATTTTTGGTATTGAAGTTATATAGGAGAATGTCTCCATTCTTAGGAGATGCATGTGGAAGTATTTAGGGACGAAGTGTCCTGATGTCAGCAACCTGCTGTCATGGATTGAATTGTGTCCCCCCAAAATACCTGTCAACTTAGCTTGGCCATGAGTCCCAGTATTGTGTGACTGTCCACCATTTTATGTGATTTCCCTATGTGTTGTAAATCCTATCACTGTGATGAAATGAGATGCATTAGTGGCAGTTATATTGATGAGATATGTAAGATTAGTGTCTTAAGCCAATCTCTTTGAGATATATAAGAGAGAAGCCAGCAGAGAGATAGGGGGACCTCGTACCATCAAGAAAGCAGCGCCAGGAGCAGAGCTCATTCTTTGGACCTGAGGTTCCTGTGCTGAGATGCTCCCAGACTAAGGGAAGACTGATGACAAGACCTTCCTCCAGAACCCACAGAAAGAGGGGGGCTTCCCCTGGAACTGGCACCTGAATTCGGACTTCTAGCCTACTGGACTGTGAGAGAATAAACTTCTCTTTGTTAAAGCCGTCCAACTTCTGGTATTTCTGTTGTTGCAGCACTACATGACCTAGACACCTGCTTTCAAAATGTTCCACAAAGTAATAACAACAGGTCTATGGTGGGAAGGAGGAGGAACTACTCTCATTCACTCCGCTTATACCTGATTATGTATAATAGTCTCTACATCATTATGGTCGATATCTTGTATTTGATTGTCATTTGTTTCCTACATAATCATACTGTTCTCCACAGTGGTCACCATCTGGAAATCACTCAGCATGTCAGCAGCCTACTTTCAAAACATACTGTAAAACAGTAACAACGTATATATATGCATGTCTGTGTGTATACATGTGCAGGTAGCCCCCCACTTATGGAGTCCCATTCTGATTACGCAGACGTAAGTCAATTCTGACGTTAAGTCAAATACCTCTTTTTTTTTTAATTGCCTTTTATTATCAGTATCTTTATAAATCTGGCAGTGTTTTGCACAGTAAATCATAAAATTGAACATCTGCAAGTGAACATCTGAGAATGATAACATCAGCAAATTACACAATGCAATACATTACTAATGATAAAATGTACCAATAAATGGACGGTTGCAAGTAGGGTTTGTGGTAACTCGAATACATCGTAAGTCAGGGACTACCTGCAAACACACACTCAGACACACACACACATATACAGACAGTGAGAATAAAGGTGGCAAAATAGCAACAAGTGCTTTGAAGACATTAATAAAGTAGAGTAAAAGGATAAAGAGTGATGGAGGCGGGAGGGGCATTATTTGGATATTTGGTCGGGAAAAGCCTCTCAGAGGGGTAACATCTGAACCAGCTCTGAAGGAACTCAACAAGCCACAGGAAGGTCTGAAGGAAGAATATTCTAGGCGCCGGGGAGAGAGCACATGCAAAGACTCTGAGACAGGACTTGTCGACACTTGATGCTGTCCAATTTTTTTTTCTTTCTTTTTTTGGTGAATCTTGTGAGAGTAAAATGGTCCCTAATGATTTTGTCTTTTCATCATTTATTTGTTACACGTACTTCATTTTCTGAGAAATTCCTGTCAATGCCTTTTGCCCATTTTTCTATTGGGTTTTGTCTTTTCTTTTTTTTTTTAAAGCAATACTTGAGAGTATCAAAGTGTAACATTTTTAAAATCTGCTGATTGAAAAACGGTATGTTGCTGTGCCTGAAGTTGTCTTTTCTTATTGATTTGCAGGAGTTCTTAACATATTCTGGATACAGCTGTGGATTATATGTGAGGCAGCTATCCTCTCCCTGCTGATGGGTTGTCTTTTCACTCTTTTAAGGCTGTCTTTCAAAGAACAGATGTTCTTAATTTTAACGCAGTTGAATTTATCAATCATTTTATGTATGGTTTGTGCTTTCGTGTCTTAAGAAAATGTTCTTATCCTAAAGTAAAAGACTTGTTCCAGGTGCATGTTCTGCTAAATGTTTTATGGTTGCATTTTTCACAAGTCCTTAGTCTACTTGGAATTGATATTTGTAGTTTGAGGTAAGGATCTGATTTTGTATTTTTTTTCACACGAATATCTGATTGTTCTGACACCGTTCATGAAGTACTCCACCCTTTTCCTACCGACCTATTGTTGTTAGGTGCTGTTGAGTCAGTTCCAGCTCAGGGCGATCCCATGGGTGCAGAGTAGAGCTGCTCTATAGAGTTTTTAAGGCTGTGACCTTCTGGAAGGAGATCACCAAGCCTATCTTCTGAGGCTCTTTGAGTGGGTTGAACTGCCAACTTTTCAGCTAGTAGGTCAGCACTTAACCACTGTAGTAGCCACTTATCATCAACAGAAGCTCCACGTGCACATGGATCTGTTTCTGGGTTGCTTTTTTTCCATTGGTCTGTCTATTCCTGGGCAGTTACTGCACATTCTTAATGTCTATAGCTTTATATCTTGATATTTGGGAGAGCAAGAGCCTCATGTTGCTCTTCTTCCACAGTCTTGGTTATTCCTGGGCCTCTGTTCTTCTACACAAAGTTTAGATTCAGCTATTAAAGTCTATGAAGGGCCTTACTAGAATTGCTTTGAATTTTTCTATCAACTCAGGAGAATTGATATATTAAGTGTCGAGTCTTTCTATCCAAGAATATGGTAAATTATTCCATTTATTTTTCTTTAATTAGGTTTTCTTTCTTTTTCAATAAAGTTTTATTTTTCTTCTTAGAGACTCAAATATCTTTTAACAGATTTAATTCTAGATACTTTAATTTTTGTTGCTTTTTAAAGGCCTCTTTAAATAGTTTCATTTTCTATTTGGTTGGTTTTGGTATATGGAAATGCAATTAATTTTCATATGTTGATTTTTGTATCCAGGAACAAAGTAAAGCATTATTAATTGGATTTTTTTGGTAGTCCACAGAAATAATCATATCATCTGCAAATAAGAACAGCTTTTTTACATTCTTTCCAATTCCTATACACTTTTAACCTTTATCTTATTTTATTACACTGGCCAAGATAGCTAACACAATATTAAATAGGAGAGGCGAGAGCTGACTCCCATGTCTTGTTCCTAATCTTAAAGAGAATGCTCTTGACTTAAATGTGATGTTTGCTGGAGGTTTTTCACAGACACCTTTTCCTTTTTCTCATTAAATTCCTCTCAACTCCACTTTGCTTCCTTTGAAGTTAAAAGCCTTATTACTCTGTTCTATTCTGGGCCAGGCTTTTGCTTTATATATTATCTCATCTAAACTCGTTACTGTTTAGTCGACTGCGACCCATAGCAACACTATAGAACAGAGTAGACTGACCAATAGATTTTCCAAGGAGCGGCTGGTAGATTCGAACTGCTGATGTTTTGGTTAGCAGCCATAGCTCTTAACCACTACGCCACCAGGGTTTCCATTATCTCATTTAGTCTTCACAATAACTCTTACAAGGTAGGTATTAATGCTTCTTTTAGAGAAGTGAGGTAACTTTTCTAAAATGATACTGTTGGAAAGGGATAAAGCCAGGATTTAATGTCAGATTTGTCTGCCTTCAGGGCCCCTGCTCTTTCAGGGAAGTTTGCCGCCTCGTTCTTGGGTTGAAATGTATCCGATATAGAGAACCCTAACGGAGATGAGTCAGAGCAGTTGGTGATAGGATAGAAGAGGTGTGTGAGGAAAGGGCATGAAGAGGAATGGGAATTTAAATAGACATGGAAGGCTGCTTCACCCGGGGAAATGACGTTGAGTTTGCAGGAAGCAGGCATTGTATCTTGAACACCTTCTCCTCCAGCTGTCTTCTCCCAGGACTCCCTGAGTTGTCTATCGCAATGGGAATTCAGATAGTTATTTGGCCATGATGGGGACGCAGTACCTTTTATTACATTCTTTCTCATCCAGTCATAATTGTTCTCCTACTTTATTTTTGTTTGTTTTCTTTTGTTTTTGCCACAAATTTGGCTCCTCTGTCTACCCCTCTGGGAAGTCACCTGAGTACCCTGAATGTCTTGTATTAAGCACTTGTCATTCCTACTACTCACTCTTGCTTGGCCAAGAATTTCATTGATGAAAAAAAGGTAACCAATAGAAGATGGAAATCCACAGGGAAGACTCATTCATTTCTTCAACCAGTATTGAATGTCTCCTATGTTCCAAGCACTGGGGCTGAGAATATAGCAAAAAACAAGACAGGTCCCAACCCCAGAGAAGCTTGTATTCTAGTGGTAGAAGACAGAAAACTAATAAATAAGTACACCAAATAACTGTGGATTTGAATAAGTGCTCAGAATGAGACAAACTGGGTGATGAGGTCAAGGGTAAATGGCGAAGCCTTCTAAGACAGGATGGTCAGGGATGGTTTGAGCTGATTGCTGCTGAAGGTTGAGAGCGAGCTAGCCAGCACAGAGCTAGAGGGAGAACACTAGGCAGAGGAATCAGCAGGTGTAAAGGCTTCAAGCCAGGAAAATGCTTGGCAAGCTCCAGGAACAGAAGGTCTGGCTGGAGTACAGGGAGTGGGGAGAACGGACTGAACGACACTGGAGAGACAGAGGGAGCTAGGCCACTGTAAATAGTTTAGATTTTACTCTAACTGCAATGGAAAGCCATTGAAGCGTTTTCAGCAGGGCAAGCACATGACTGATTTTACTGTTTTTAAAAGTCACTCTCGTTGCTATGGGTTGGATGGTTGAGATGAAGACGGGATGGCAAAGGAGTGTATCTTTTTTATGTAGCTTTTTTTTTTTTTCTTGGAGGCTCCATTTAGTGACCACCTCCTCCCCTCCCCCCACTTAAATCTCATTGGCCAGAGCTGGGTCCAGTGCAAGGAATTTTTGGACGGTAACAATTTTAGGTAGGAGGGCAAGGGAAAAATAGCTAATCCACAGTGTCTGCTACTGGGGTCATCTGGATTATATTTAAAAGAAGTCTGTGAAATAGGCAGGGTAGTTTTTATGAGACTCATTTATAAAGGGGAAACAGCATTAAAGATCACAAAGCTCAGAGGCATAGAGTAAGGACTGGAGTCTAGATCTTTTGCCTTCGGATCAAGCATGCTGTTCTCACTACATTTCATCATTCTGGGCCCTGCAGAAGGCTGATGCTGGGCACATGGGTCTCAGGGCTCGTGCACTGGTGAACAAACCAGTCTTCCGTGTTTGATATCCAGTGTACCTGAGCAGTTATCAGGGCTGAACTGCCACTGTGAGCAATGCTAGGCTATTGAACCAGACTTTGGAATGGAAAGGAGTCTTCAAAAAATGAGAAGATAAAAACATAAATAGCGTCTTCTGGAGTTGCTGGGTGATGCAAATGGTTAACACACTTGGCTGTTAACCGAAAGGTTGGAGGTTCAAGTCCACCCAGAGGCACCTCAGGAGAAAGACCTGCTGATCACCTTTTGAAAAATGAGCCATTAAAAATTCTTTGGAGCACAGTTCTACTCTGACACACACAGGGTCACCATGAATTGAAATTATCTTGATGGCAACTGGAGGAAAGAAAGAGAGAGAGTTAACAAGTATTTTTCTACCAAACAGAATGGTAAAGTACAGCATGTGTACCCCAAGGGATACAGAGGACGATCCACTGGAGTGTGGGAAAGATATTGGAATTTTGTTTTTGTAAGAACATGGAAGTTCAGCCTTACTAATGTTTAATATGCGAATTGACAAAGAATGCCAGACGGGCACATGCCTTACACAGAAAGGATTCAGGTATCCTGAGGGAAGAATAAGAGCTCTATAGTGGCTCCCTCACTGTCCGTTCACTTTCAGTGTCTCAGGACAGTATGGGTTTACAAGTACCTGGTGAAATGGATTTACCAGTAATATTATTGTAAATGGTAAAATCTTTGCATTTCCTTATAATGAAATGGGGATTGTCACTGAAATTTCACTTAGAAAAATAATGTTTAACAATAGCCATATACATATATGTAGGAAACCCTGGTGGCATAGTGGTTAAGTGCTACAGCTACTAACCAAAAGGCTGGCAGTTCAAATCCACCAGGCGCTCCTTGGAAACTCTACAGGGCAAATCTACTCTGTCCTATAGGGTCGCTATGAGTTGGAATTGACTGGACAGCCACGGGTTTGGGGTTGTTTTGCTTTATGTATATATGTGTAAAATCATATGGCATTGCAGCCAGAAGATTTAAAAATATGGCATTATAGATTATACGCAGTAAGTTTTTCCAGATTCATGAACAATCTCTTCCATGTATTTCTTTTATCCTTTTAACTAGTTTGCATGGAAATATTTCCCAGTAGTTACATATCATGATTTTGTTTTTACTGTGAAAATTAAGTGAAATACCAAAAGGAAAGTGCCCAGTACAATGCTGCATAGTAAATATTCAATAAGTCATAGCTATTGTTCCAGAAATTCAAGGAAGGCAACCACAATCTAGATGGGGTGTTTCTTCACCTGGCTGGCTTCTTCCTAGAGGTTCCATGAGGAGACATTCATTCATTACCTTGGGACATTTTCCTTACCTCAGTGGTTTCCCTGGCCTTTATAGGCTCGGAATCTGGATATTTTGTCAGCATGCTAAGAACAGCACCTGACCTTTCAGGACAAACTCATTAACACAACTCATAAAACTAGTGTACAAAACCAGAATCCTAGTTTAGTCACAAACAACGAAGAATATGACCATCACAGGATCGAGACACTGTGCTGGTCTGATCAGAGCATGTTTTCCCTGAAGGTAGATCGATAATCAGAGGCTTGCAGGCTGGGCAGGGAATCAGAACAAGGGGAGTTTCCACTTAGGTAAATGTAATGCTTAGTGATACCTGATATACCCACTTCACAGTAGGGATTCATTTGCCTATGGGAACAGGAAATACAAAGTCAATTGCTTCCACAGTATTAACTGGTTGCCCTCGAGTCAATTCTGACTTGTAGGGGGGACCCTATAGGACAGAGTAGAACTGCCCCAGAGGGTTTCCAAGGAGCGCCTGGTGGATTTGAACTGTCAACCTTTTGGTCAGCAGCTGAGCTCTTAACCGCTACGCCACCAGGGCTCGTCAACAATATGAGGACAAGTAATATTTGCTTCTGTGACACTTCTTTTTTGGTATGCATATAGCCAGCAATTTTCTGGGTTTTTAAAATTTTTTTTCTTTAACTTTTTATTATAATTTAAAACATATGGAAGACACAGAGTATAGGATAATGGACCCCCATGTGCCCCTCAGCCAGCTTCAATCATTATCAATGCTCCCTCAGTCTGGCCTCATCTATATCTATAGCACTATCCACTTCCCACATCACCTGTATTATTTTGAAGAAAATTCTGAACATTCTGATTGTTTTTAAAGATACTTTATCTAGTCAAGTCCTACTGGTTTGAGAGCCACACTTTCTTTTATCCCCACCTCTGATGATTTTAGATATCGCTGCTCTGATTTTAAAATTACTTCCACAGAGTTATTTTCAAGTTCCATTTAGCAGGGTACATTCCACTCACTTTTATCTTTTCTTAATTGCTCAGGAATGTCATTTGAGCCTCATGCACTGAACTGCACCCTGAAGCAGGAAGTCTCGGTGGTCTGTGTGCCTGGGGGCTTATCCAAGTGGCGCCCCGGAACCTGCGTATTTAACAAGTTCCCAGGTGACTCCTAAGACCACTGAAGTTGGAGAACCTCTGACTGAGAATGTTCTAAGACTATTATGGTAGGCAGGTCTCAAGCTGTGGTGCTGAAAAACTGCAACAGAGGCTTCAGAAAACCAGTCACATTTTTCTAGTGTTTCTCCACCCACTCTCTTGTTGGCTCTCACTTCTCATTGTGCTGGAGGCCCTGAAGCTGGAATCTCATGTTCCACGGTGACTGTGTCAGGGTGGTTCTTCTGCAGAGTGAAGGGTTTGAACTTTGAAATAGCTATCGTCTGCTCAGAAGTCTTTCACTTTCAGGTTTCCGGCTGCGTACCACATAGCTGAGCTTGCTGTAAGTCTTACCTAGATAAGTGGTGTCTCTGTAGAAACACACACACACACACACAAATGGGCAGGGTAGAGAAATTTCTCTCATGTCTCCATCCTATTGGGACTGTTGGGATAACTTACTTTCCTTTTAGGGACTAATATAAATGGGTATGGAATGGATACAACTCCCCTGGTTAATCTACCACTCACACAGTAAGTTGGAATATGGCTCCTTTTTTTATTTCAAGCTCCATTTTAAGCTACTTAAGATTTTCCTGTTTTGGAGAAACTATATCCCTCTGCCCCAGATAGAGAGCTAGTTGTAGCATCTAGAAGAAACTCAGGAAGCTGCTAGTAGGTAAGGGTATCTACATACTATCATTTAATTCTGTATAGTTTGTGCATATGATTACCTAGAAGGTACCTTTCCCTGGTGTGATTGTTAAGGTTGTGTGTCAGCTTGGCTGGGCCATGATTCTCAGTGGTTTGGCAGTTATGATGTAGTTTGGCAGTTGTATGATGTTGTGATCACTTCCATGATGAGATCTGCTGTGAGTAGCCAATCAGTTGAAAGGCAGTTTCCTCAATGATGTGGCCCTCATCAAAAAAAAGTGGACTTTCTGGCAAGACTCTCAGGCTTTTGCTCGCTCTGGATCCTGCAGCTGGCTCCTGTTTGTCTGACTTCCAGTTCTTGGTACTTGAGCTAGCAGCTTACCTGCCATCTTACCTGCTGATCTTGGGATTCATGGCTCTTCCCAGCCTGTGAGCAAGAGCCCTGCTCTCTGACCTGCCAATCTTGGGTTCACCAGCCCCTTCAGCTACATGCATCAGGAGAAGCCTCTATCCTGATCCATGGACTTGAGACCTTCTAGGCTCTACAACCTTGTGAGCCATTTCCTTGATATAAATCACTTCCAATATATATGTATATGCTTTACTGGTTCTGCTTCTCTAGAGAACCCAGCCTAAGACACCTGGTGATCCATGATTCTTTCACCACGTCACGGTTGACTCATTTCCAAAAACAAACAAACAAACAAAAATGTAGGTCAGGGAAGTACAATAAATTCATTTAGGACTACTGAGCTCATAACCCATGTTTTGCAGAAAACTGCGTTAGCCACATAGAGATTTTACAGAGCTATTTGACATAAAAATATTTTGTTTGTTTTTAAAGATAAACTAGCTTTGTTTGATTTTGTTTACTGTAGGTTCCAAAAGTGCTATTTGAGATGATTCAAAAAATAGAAACTCTAGAAGAGGCATCCTCCATTTGGCTATTCAAAGTCCAAACTAATAGTATGAAAAAAATCAGCCTTTTCCATCAAGTTTACATTATCCTTTCACAACATTTCTTTCTGTTTTGTATCTACAAGTCAGAAACAGCATGAGAATAAGTCTTCACCACAAGAGGGAGCTGAACAATGAAGACATTAAACCAAGCCAGAAACCAAATCCATTCCATCCAGTGGATTCCAACTCAGGGCGACCCTACAGGACAGAGTAGAACTGCCCCATAGGGTTTCCAAGGCTATAAATCTTTATGGAAGCAGACTGCCACGTCTTTCTTCCATGGAGCAGCAGGTGAGTTTGAACCACCAACATTTCGTTAACAGCCCAGTGCTTAAGCACTGGGTCACCAGGACTCATGAAGACATCAGTGGTTTGTTTTTGGAAAAATTAATAAAAACTGTTAAGAGTCAGCCCCAGAGCACTAATGCCCTGTGGCATGGGTTCAGGTTGTTACGGGGGTTGGGAGGCTTGAGTAACAGGTAGAGTGCATTCCTCCACTTGGGGCTACGAGGGTATAAGTGCTCTTCACATTCAGAGAGAGCTTCACGAATTGAGTCTACCGCAATTTGGAGATTATGTTAATTCAGACTGGAGCTAACAGATTTAGCTTTGTATCAGCTAAAGTGTTTCTTTTTTTCCAAATTAACTGTAAATAAGTTTTTTGGGGGATGGGGTATTTAAATTAATGAAACAATTTTCCTGTGACTGAGAAAACAATTATTTTTAAGGATACTGCATACAAGCCATCTTTCTACTAATTTCAATTATTCTCATTTTCTAATTAGAGTGATCTCTTAAAGAATATTCATAGGCAAAGTTCTTTTGCTGAGTTTGAATTATGTTGTGTGCAGGAAAGCAACAAAATATGTTGCATTTGTACATACAATACAGGGTAAGTCAACACAACTGGACTAAACCAAAAGCTAAGAAGTTTCTGAATACCCCCAAATGCTTTGAGGGACTGAGTAGCAGGGGTCTGGGGACCATGTTTTCAGGGGACATCTAGGTCAACTGGCATAACAAAGTTTATTAGGAAAATGCTCTGCATCCCACTCTGGTGAGTGGCATCTGGTATCTTAAAAGCTAGCAAGTGGCCATCTAAGATGAATCAATTGGTCCCAACCCACCTGGAGCAAAGGAGAATGAAGAGCACCAAGGACACAAGGAAAATATGAGCCCAAGAGACAGAAAAGGCCACATAAACCAGAGACTCCATCAGGCTGAGACCAGAAGAACTAGATGGTAGCCTGGCTACCACCAGTGACTGCCCTGATAGGGAACACAACAGAGTCCCTGACAGAGCAGGAGAAAAGTGGGGTGCAGACCTCAAATTAAAAGAAAAAGAACTGACTTAATGGTTTGACTGAGACTGGAGGGACCCCAGAAGACACGGCCCCCAGACACTCTGTTAGCCCAGAACTGAAATCATTACCGAAGCCAACTCTTCAGACACAGATTAGACTGGACTATAAGACATAAAATGATACTGGTGAGGAGAGCGCTTCTTAGCTCATGTAGATACATGAGACTAAATGGGCAGCTCCTGTTCAGAGGCAAGATGAGAAGGCAGAGATATCAACCCCTGCTTAAATATTGGGTGTAAATAATTCTAGTCTTTCCTGTTCTCCCTACTTTAAAAAAAAATTTTTATTTAAATGTTACGTAAGCTAAATGGGCAGCTTCTGTCTGGAGGTGAGATGAGAAGGCAAAAAGGGGCAGGCGCTGGTTGAACGGACATGGGAAATCCGGGGTGGAAAGGAGGAGTGTGGTGTCACATTATAGGGAGAGCAACTAGGGTCGCATAACAATGTGTGTATAAGTTTTTGTGTGAGAAACTAACTTGAACTGTAAACCTCACTTAAAGCCAAGAAAAAAGAAAATAAAAGAGAAGTTCCACAAGCTAAAAAAAAAGAAAAAATTTTGCATTTCCTTAATGCTACAATTCAGACAGTCCATATTTTTGATAATTCACCATACTGGTAAATGCCCTGCGTTGTTTTTTTATGGCTGCTAAAAAAAAACAAACAAAAAACTACAAACTTAAAAAAATAACAATAACAACAACAACCCCCAAATCCATTGCTGACAAGTGGATTCCAACTCATTGCAACCCTACAGAACAGAGTAGAAGTGCCCCATAGAGTCTCCAAGGCTGTAATCTTTGTGGAAGCTGACTGCCACATCTTTCTCCCATGGAGCTTCTGGTGGATTCGTACCACCAACCTTCTGGCTAGCAGGTGAGCGCTTAACCACTGTGCCACCAGGGCTCCATACTACAAACTTGTTGTTAGGTATGTTAGAGTTGGTTCCAGCACAGGAACTCTATGTACAACAGAATGAAACACTGCCTGGTCCTGCACCATCCTCACAGTTGCTGCAATGTTGAAGCCCACTGTTGCAGTCACTGTGTCAATTCGTCTTGTGAAGGTGTTCCTCTTTTTCACTAACCCTCTACTTTACCAAGCACGATGCCTTTCTTCAGGGACTGTTCCGGCCTGGTAACACATCCAAAGTACATGAGACAAAGTTTTGCCATCTTCCTCTTTAAGGAGCATTCTGGCTGCACTTCTTCCAAGAGAGATTTGTTTGTCCTTCTGGCAGTCCATGGTTATATTCATTATTCTTTGCCAACACCGTAATCCAAAGGCGTCAATTCTTCTTATTCTTTGTCCAGCTTTCGAATGCATAGGAAAAAAAAAATTTTATAGGAAGCCATTGAAAATACCACAGCTTGGGTCAGGCACACCTTAGTCTTCAAAGTGACATCTTTGCTTTTTAAGACTTTACAGAGGTCTTTTGCGGCAGATTTGCCCAATGTAATTCGTCATTTCGTTTTTTGACTACTGCTTTTCCGTGAGCATTGATTGTGGATCCAAGTAAAAGGAGATACTTGACAACATCAGTATTTTCTCCATTTATTATGATGTTGCATATTGGTCTAGTTGTGATGATTTTTGTTTTCTTTATTTTGACGTGTAACCCATACTAAAGGGTATAGTTTTTGATTTTCATCAGTAAGTGCTTCAAGTCCTTTTTGCTTTCAGCAACCAGTGTTGTGTCATCTGCATATTGCCAGTTGTTAACGAGTCTTCCTCCAATCCTGATGCCAATTTCATCTACATATACTCCAGCTTCTTGGATTATTTGCTTAGCATACAGATTGAATGAGTATGGCAAAAGAATATAACCCTGATGTACACCTTTCCTGATTTTAAGCCACACATGTTCTGTTTGAATCACTGCCTCTTGGTTTAAGTATGGGTACCTCATGAGCACAATTAAGTGTTCTGAAATTCCCATTCTTTGTAATGTAACCCGTAATTTGGTATGATTCACACAATCAAATGCCTTTGCATAGTCCATAAACACAAACAAACATCTTTCTGGTATTCTCTGCTTTTAGCCATGATCCATTTGACATCAGCAATGATATCCCTTGTTCCACACCCTCTTCTGAATCCAGCTTGAATTTCTGGCAGTTCTCTGTCAAAGTACTGCTGCAACCATTTTTGATTTATCTTCAGCAAAATTTTACTTGTGCGTGATATCGTGTGATAATTTCTGCATTCGGTTGGATTACCTTTTTTGGAAACAGGCACAAATATGGATCTCTCTTCCAGTCAGTTGGCCAGGTAGCTGTCTTCCAAATTTCTTCACATAAATGAGTGAGCACTTACAACCTTGCATCTGTTTGTTGAAACATCTTAGTTGGTATTTGTCAATTCCTCAAGCCTTGTTTTTTGCCATTGCCTTCAGTGCAGCTTGGACATCTTCAATACATTGGCTCTTGATCATATGCTACCTCCTAAAATGGTTGAACATCAGCCAATTCTTTCTGGTACAGTGACTCTGTGTATTCCTTCCATCTTTTGATGCTTCCTGCATCATTTGATTTTTTGCCCATAGAATCCTTCAATATTGCAACTTGAGGCTTGAATTTTTTCTTCAGTTCTTTTAGCTTGAGAAATATCGAGCACGTTCTTCCCTTTTGGTTTTCTAACTGTATGTCTTTGCACATTTCATTATAATTCTTTATTTTGTCTTTTCTAGACACCCTTTGAAATCTTCCGTTCAGCTCTTTTACTTAGTGGCTTAAAAAATACAAATTTATTGTCTTAATCATTCTGGAGGTCAGAAATCCAAAATGGGTCTGCAGGACGTGAATCCATTTCTTGCCTTTCTACTTTCTGGAGGCTGCTCTCATTCCTTGGCTAATGGCCAGTGGAGAAGCTTCTTTCTGACCCTGCCTCTTCTTCCGCCTTCGTCTTCTACTTCTCAAGACCTTATGATTACAGTGGCCTATCCAGATAACCCAAGATAATCTCCTGGTTTACAGTGAGTTTTTCAGTAGCCTTCACCCCATCTGCTACTTAATTTCCCTTTGCCAGTTTTTAAGGATTATTAGGTCATGGACAACTTTGTGGGGACGCCATTCTGCCTACTACATCCCCTTATTTTTAAAAGTCAATTTAAATGTTTGGAAGATAGACCAACTTGTCTTGCAACAAAAAATAGATTCTTCCCTCAAATGGGATTATGAGGTAATAACTTCAAAACATTTTTAACACAGTAAAAATATAAATATTTCAGGAGAAATAATGATGCATAGATTCCTGGGCTAATCAAGTACCAGGGGGCGTGCAGGAGGTTTAAGATCATCAGTATTAGCAGAGGTGGCAAAAGTTATTTTATTAAGTGACAACTCCATTCTTATAGTTCCTCCGACCAAAAAAAAAAAAAAAAAAGCCATAGTTGTCCTTGGTTTCTTACTCCCTAACCCTGTTTCTCAGCAAATTCTATTGTCTTTGCCTTTCCAAATATCCAGAATTCAGCCACTTTTCACCCTCACAATTGCCACCATTGTCCCACCCATGATGATCTGGAGTCCCCATCCTCCACTCCAGTCTGTTCTCAAGGCAGTAGCTAAAGCGCTCCTGTTACAAACAAAAGGCAGGTCTTGTTACAGTTTCAGAAGGGCTTTGGGAACCTCACCAAACGAAGTTGAACAAAGCTGGATTACTTTTAAAAACAAACAACAGCACTTTTATGTCTACTTTGTTGACTAGTGCCTCTCTAATTGGAATACCAAAAGTGAGTGGCTTTAAAGAACAAAAATTTATTTTCTCACAGTTCTGTAGGCTAAAAGACCAAGTCAGTGTCTCAGCCATGTCCATTCCTTCCGTGTCAGTAGCCCTGGGTGTTTCTTGGTTCTTGATGATCCTCACATGGCATCTGTCTTCCCCTGTATGTGCCTGCCTCTGTCTCTAATCTGCTCTTTTTATAGCTCAGAAGTGCGTCAGTTTAGGACTGACCCTACACTGCCTATACTGGTATGACCTTAACTGATTGATTGGTTAGATTATATTACATTGCATTATGGAAAGTGATTACATTACACTACATTAGATTACATATACAGGCAATAGGATGAAGATTCCAACTCATATTTTGGAGGGACATGATTCAATCGATAACCATGTCATCGGTTGGCTTCCGATTGTACACTGAGTTAAAAATAGTCCTTAAAATGGCTTTCAGGGCCCAATAGAATTTGCTTTTCTGCTATATCTCTGAGCACATCACCTCATCCTCTCTCCCCACCAGCCCCCTAGCCTCGCCTCTCCTCCTTGAACACTCCGCGGGTATACTCCTACCTCAGGGCTGCTCACCTTGCAGCCCTCCTCTGCTGGAAACACCTTTCTACAGTTACATATCCCCACAGCTTTTCTCTCCAGTCTCTCAGGTCTGCTCAGATGTCACCTTCTTGGTGATCCTTCCCTGATCTTCCAAAAAAGATGGCACCCCTTTTGCCCCCGCACCTTCCCCCAATACTCATTATTCCTTTTTGTTTGTTTCATAGCACTTTCCCTGGTCCATATAGTCATTGACTTGTTTATTTATTATCAGTTATTTCCCTACTAAAATGTAAGCTCCACAAGGGCAAGGACTTTGATTTTATTCACTGGTAATTTGGTTAGTATAGTGAGGAGCTCCAATGGTGCAGTGGTTAAAGTGCTTGGCTGCCAATTGAAAGGTTGTCAGTTCAAATCCACCAGCTGCTTTACAGGGAAAAAAGCAGCTGGAAACCTTATGGGGTAGTTCTATTCTGTCCTATAGGGTCGCTCTGAGTTGGAATCAACTCTACAGCAACGGGTTTGTTTTTTTTTTCTTTTTTGTTTAGTATAGTGAATGACAAGTGATAAAGCTTAATAATCATTTGTTGAATGAACAAACAGAACGTGATTTAAAAAAAGATACTCTGGCTCAGTCATTCTCACATCAAATACTTAGATAGATGGCTGCCGTCCAGTCGACTTGGACTCGTGGTGACCTGTGTACAACAGAATGAAACGTCGCCAGGTCCTGCACCCTCCTCACAATCGCTGGCATGTTTGAGTCCATCGTTGCAGCTATTGTGCCAGTCCACCTTAACGAAGGTCACCTTTGCCCTCAATGGCCTTTTACTTTACCCAACATGATGTCTTCCTCCAGTGACTGAGCCCTCCTGATGACATGTCCACAGCAAGTGAGTTGGACAATGTTTTTTTGTGATCCATAAGTTTTCATTGGCTAATTTTCAGATGCAGGTCACCAGGCCTTTCTTCCTATTCTTACTCTGGAAACTCCAGTGAAACCTGTGCACCATAGGTGACCCTGCTGGTATTTGAAATACCAGTGGCACAGTTTCCAGCATTGTAGCAACACACAAGCCACCAAAGTAGGGCAAATTGAAAGAGGAGTGGTGGATCAAATATTTAGAGAATGCTTTTCATGCCTCCAGGAAGATACACGTGTTGGTTCCCAAAAGCTGCTCATCCAAAGGGGGAGGCCAGTTAGGTGTTTTGCTCATTAGACAGCCACAGACACAGTAGTATATAGCCAACGCCTGGTAACGTCTGCCCAGACGAGGGGTACTCAAAGACAGCAGGTCCCAAGAAATCAGGCAGGCCGACTGGGTGAGGGGCTCTAATTGGGGCCTCCCTTAAAGGGAAGCAAGATTTGGATGCACCAGGAGGATGGCTTTCCAGAACAGAAGCAAGGATATAGTTAGTGAGCCCCTTCCATGGGCCAGACATCAGTGTTTTAATCCCTAAAGCAACCCAGCGCAGCAGGTTTTATCCATGCTTGATAGAGAGCTGCTTAAAGGCCAGTACCACATAGATAGTGGCAACGCTGACTGAAACCAGTCTGACTCCAGAGCCCAGGCCCTTCTAACTGCACGGCACTGCCTGGTGCAGAGGCAGGAACAGTGCAATAATTTATCACTGAGGATGCTTCACGTGGCAGAGGCGAGTAATGAGAAACAAAGGTGGGAGGCAGAGGCTGTGGCAGAAATCCAGGCAAAGGACCTGGAAGTTCTGGGGCAGGGCAGAAAATAATGAGAGTAAAATAGGAAGCTAGTCTGTGTATCACATGAACTGGTGTAAGGAGCGACCACAGTCAGGGAGGCCAGTTGGTTGGCTGGCTAAGTGAATGATCAAGGGAAAGGAAGACTAAAGAATTTAATGGATGGCCTTAGCATGTACAGTGTAAGCAACAGCGAAGTGCGAGGAGAAAGAGGAGGTCCCACAGGTGTGGTTAAGAGAGGGGCCTGGAGCACTGCAGTCCAGTTTCATATTCTGCCTCCATCACTTCCTGCTTCTATGACTGTGTTACTTACTTTCAAGTCACTTAACATCTTAATGCCTCCGGTTTTCCCTCTGTAAAATGGGGTGATAACAGTGCTTATATGGCTGTTGAGAAGATTAAATGAATAACCTAAAACACTTCAAACTGCTGTGTAAACTCAAGATAAATGTATCTTTGTAGAATCCCCTACCTCCCACTGGTTAATTCTCTAACTTGATTGGAATTGAAGAATCCACTTATTTAATTTGAAGAGACTAGCCTACATTTTTCCCTGGAGAAAACAAGAAAACAAAACCCACCATATAGGTAAGGAAGATGCTGTGGGTGGTCTGCCCAGTTGTCATTTCCCCTTTCTCCCATGCTAGGAGAACCCCAGCTTTGTCCACGTGATCTGCCCTTCTTCGCACAGTCAAATGCTTCACTTAGGTAATCATGGTGTCCCCACTGCCCTTGCCAGTGACTGTTTCAGGCTTCCTCAGTGATGGAGACCATAGAAGAGACTTCCCTTTAAATCTGCTGGGTGCTGCTAAACCTGGCTATGATGCCTGGAGCTGAGGCAGCCGTATTGTGACTGTGAGGAGAGCTGGCCTCTGAGGACAAACCTGACAAACTGGGATGGCAGGCCAGAAAGACAGAAAGGACCTGACTGAGCTGCTGAATTAACCAATTCTAGGGTCACTTGAGACTTTTTGTTCTGTGAGATAATAAATCTTCTGTACTGTTAAAGCCGTGTTGAGCTGGGTTTGCAAGTTTCTTGAAGCTGAAGGCATTCTGATATTGAAGAAGTAAAAATGTGATAGCAATCTAGATGGATCCGCTTATCTTTTTCTCTGTATACTAAAAGAGGTAAGTTCTAAATTTGAAACCCTGGTTTTAGGCTTTTGCAAAGAAACAAAATTTTTAACATATTTATGGATCATACAGATAAGATGGAGGGCAGTTAGCATCAGCTTTTTATATGAAAGGCAGCAATTTTTCTCTGTAATACTTTTGGAGCAGCACCTTCTATTCACTAGCCCCAAATCAATCTGATGATGGGTTGACACTAAGCGTCTACTACAGCGTGAAGTTTTTCTGAACGACTGTTATTTAATCCTAGAGATGACAGCCTAATAATGAACTAGGAGGTCCAGAACAATAAGACCCTGCAGTACGATGGATCACTTTTGTGTGGCCTTTCTAACCCTGGTCTTGTAATTCCCATCCAATCAGTTGTGCAAATAAGGGAAACCCTGGCGGCATAGTGGTTAAGTCCTACGGCTGCTAACCAAAGGGTTGGCAGTTCAAATCCACCAGGCACTCCTTGGAAACTCTGTGGGGCAGTTCTACTCTGTCCTTTAGGGTCACTATGAGTCGGAATCGACTCGACGGCACTGGGTTTGGTTTTTTTTTTTTTGGACGCAAATAAGGCAATTTTGGCCCGGCAAGTGGATTGGTCAGTTTTGCCTTAAAAGAGAGCCAATTCCAAGGAAGAACTGCCAGGAGCAGAGAGTGCATTCTTTGGGCCCAGGATTCCTGCACTGAGAAGCTCCTGGAACCAGGAGACCAAGAGAGAGTGAGCTGTAATCCTGAAGACGGTGAGAAGAGGTGGCAGGAGAGACTGGCATGAGACCATGCAGTGGGCTTCCCAGTCCACGAAGCAAGAAAGCTGAGCGCCCCTGTGGATTTATTGGTAGTGGCTAAAAGAGCTTTCCAACACTTGCCTGAGCAGAGCAGAGGCCTAGGGCCAGACAGAGGTTTCCCTGTGAGCACAGCTGAAAAGATGCTGGCCTGATGGAAGAACTGTATCCCGAGTGTTCCTGAACCTGAATTGTAACCTGTTACTTCCCTAATAAACCCCATAATTGTTTAGGTATTGTCTGTGAGCTCTGTGTGGCCATTGCAATGAATTATCGAACCCAGCAGAGAAGTAGAGAGTGCTGTGGGAGGGAAGGTTGGTGTCAGAGTTGGTAAAGATGGTGGAGAGAGGAGGCATGTCTGACCTCCGCCTGATAGTAATCAGCCTGGAGCTGTTGATCTTGATTCTCCTCCCTTGTGAAGTTAGAGGTCAGACGCTGCCCCTACACCGTTCTTACAGACCCAACCAAACACCAAACCCACTGCTGTCGAGTCCATTCCAATTCATAGTGACCGTATAAGACAGAGTAGAACTGCCCCATAGTGTTTCCAAGGAACACCTGGTGGATTTGAACTGCTGACCTTTTGGTTAGCAGCCATAGCTCTTAACCACACCACCAACAGGGTTTCCTTACAGATCCAAAAGCAGATACTTAGTGAGAAGTATTTGTGGTGTGACAACTGAGACCGGAACAAGTGGGTCTTGATCTTCCACATATTACCTGATTCTATAAATCCTTGGATCCATCCTAATCTTAACTCACAAAAGTTGCCTGCTCCTTTATTTTCGGGAGTTTAGCTTCCTAGTTTCCTCAGTTTGTATCAAACTTTAAATCCCACTTCCGCCTCCTCCTCCCAAGAAGGAAGATTACTAATCTTGTGGTTCCAGTCCACGTGTTAGTATGTGAAACCACTTTGCCTTAAAGACCCAGCATGCCGTGGTCCAAGTGTTGAAGCTGGTGTAGGGTCAGTTTTGACCTTGTCATCTCACTTCCTGTTTCCTTCCTTCTGTGTAGCTGGCTGGTGTCTGATAAGATTGAGGATCCAGCCCTGAGGGAGGTAAAAAAAGCAAGAGTTCTCATGGCCTGCTTCAGTTTGAGGCCTAACTGTACCTCACTCACGTAGCCTGGCCCAGCTTTCTGAGTCCACTGCTTTAGGGTCAGGGGCAGAAGGGCCAGCTAATAACGAAGTACTATTTCGACTCCCTTGTCATTTGGCTTTCGTGCTTTGCGAATGTTGTAGGGGAGAGTTTGGGAATGCTGGCTGTGGTTTAGGCTGAAATAAGGGATGCCTGGGTTTCTTGGCTCAAAGTCATCCTAAGAGTGCCAAAATCTTACCACAACACCTAATAAAGTCTCTATGGCTTTTTTAGGCCATCAGTTGAAGTTTCCCATTTTCCCTGATTATCTCATTTACATTTAATCCCCTTAGGATGTCTGTATTAAACTCAATTGTATATTTAATTCATCGATCAAACATGTTTGGCTGATGTTACTAATTGTTCTGGCTTCAGTACACTGAGTAACGCCAAACATATAGCAAACTCCTAACCTTTCTTTACCCCTCTTTAGCTCTTATTGTATGCTTTGAAGGAAACGCTGGTGGTGCAGAGGTTAAGAGCTGCGGCTGCTAACCAAAGGCCTGGCAGTTCAAATCCGCCAGGTGCTCCTTGGAAACTCTATGGGGCAGTTCTACTCTGTCGTGTACAGTCGCTGTGAGTCGAAATCAACTCGACGCCAATGGGTTTTGTTTTTTTTTTTTTTTAATATGCTTTGAAGGGGGCAATGTTGGTTCAGTGGCAGAATCCTTGCCTTCCATGTAGGAGACCTAGGTTCAATTCTTGGCCAATGTACCTTGAGCCAGCATCCATCTGACAGTGGAGGCTTGAGTGTTGCTATGATGCTGAACAGGTTTCAGTGGAGCTTCTAGACTAAGATGGACTGGGAAGAAAGGCTTGGTGATCTACTCCCCAAAATTAGCCCCTGAAAACCCTACGGGTCAAAGCTCATGACCCACAGCTGATCACCCGGGTGGTGCAGGAGCAGGCGTGTTTCCTTTCACTGTACGTGTAAGAATGTCAGTAATGCTTTGAAAATGGGCAATGGTTAGTACAGCTGTCCTTTGGTACCCACAGGGGATTGGTTTCCTGCAGATAACAAAACCTGAGGATGCTAAAGTCCCTTAGATAAAATGCACAGTATTTGCACATAACCTAAGGTCATCCTCCTGTATACTGTAAATCACCTCTAGATTACTTACAATGCCTCACACCAAGTAAACGCTATGTACAGAGTTGTTATACTGTATTATCTAGGGAATAATGACAAGAAAGTCTGTTTTCCCATCCCCCTCAAATATTTTTGATCTATGGTTGGCTGAATCCCAGGCTGCGGAAGCTGCAGACACAGAGGGCTGACTAATATTTTTAAACAACTTAAAGTGTAAAGGTTGCTTAGGTAATTTAAATATGCAGGTAGATAAGGAAACATGGCTGCACTTCTGGCCTTGATGACTAAAAAAGGAAAACGAATGACAGATGATTGTATATTTTGTTTAATACTTGCATTGTTTCTATAGCGCAATTATAGCAATCTTTAAATTTACTTTTCATTACAAATATTTGTCAAGTTTTGTTTCAGAAACATTTTTCCTACTCTCTTGCACATGCACCCACAGACACACTACAAAAAACTCATTCATAACACAGTAAGGGCAAACATTATGCATGTAAACATCTTTCATTAATTTCCCATAATTAAAAAAAAATCATAGAATCATAGATGTTGAATAAGGCTCATAGATTTAGTCCAAATCCCATAAAAGACCAATCAAGGATGCTTGCTAACTGTGATGGGGTTAACTTTTTGTTGCAATCAATGCTGAAAGCTGACCCCCGGCTTTCGATCCTTAAACATACCTCACAACCTATTAAATGCGTTTCAGGATAAAAAGAGAACATAAAAAACTCAGGAGAAAAATTTTTGAAGCAAGGAGCTCAGAACCATGGACATAACTTTCTCAGATGATAAGTAGGCATTACATCATCCCTGTAGTTGCCCAAAACATGAATGAAGATTATAGTAACCCAAAATGTAACCAAGTAGATATGTTAAGATATACCGGCATGTGTGTATATATTGCTAGTATACACAGTGAAAATTTGTCATAAAGTTTATCATTTCATTATACCCAGGACCAAAGTGAAGGGAAAAAAAAAAGCCCACTCAAGTTGAAGATCGTTATTAAGGAGTTTTTCAGTAACAGGCGTTAGGGGAGTTGGGAAGTATGTCCCGGGGATGTGATTGGTCTTGATAGTAAAATGATTTCTAACTGTGTGTAAAGTCACAGACAGAGGAAGCAGGGGTTTTCTGTTCCAAGGACGTCTCCCTCTGGTTGGAAATTTGGCGCATAGGTGCATAGTCTTCCAGAGCTGAGACAGGAAGTGTACTGTGCTGAGATGGGCCCCTTGCCAGCTGCCCTTCTCTCCTTCCTCTCTGTGAGGTGGAGGCCAGGAGGCAGGGATTGCTGACAAAACCGTGAAGTCCCACCCTGAGGTCTAACCCCAACTCCACTGACGGTAGCCTCCCTGACGTGTGTGACAAGGCAGTAAGGGTGGCGGTGGACGGCGGCCAGGAAACCCATTTCAGGGGTTCACATGGCCAAGTCTGGCTTCTGATTCTGCTGCCCTGCAAAGAAAATTGTGCTCGGGATAACTGCACCGGTGTCTCTAATGCCTCTGATTCACTCTCGGCCCCTAAGAGGCCATAGTGATATCACTAAAAGGTGAACACACCTCCATTAGCACCTAACTTACCACCAAGAAGCGGCTGAGGCACTGGGGAAGCCTACAGGCTCTTTCCACATCAAATGCAACAACGCAAGGGCAGTTGCCATGAGTCAGAGTTATTTGTAGGCTTTTTGATTTCTAAAAATCAAAACTGATCTGCATGATATCTCAATAAACTCAGATAATTCCCACCAAAGTTTTTGTAATTTGTTTAAATAGCACTGGAATAATTCAACTTCATTTAAATATATTCATTCTACCATGAAAATATTTCATACAAACATCTATTTACATACAAACACATTAAAATTTGTGAAAAGGATTTCCACCCCTGTGGTTGTATGGCTTGAAATAGTTTCATTGCTTTGAATATGTATGCACACATTTGGCAAAATAAAATCACGAAAATTTAGTATTTTTAAAATAATAATAAAAAAAAAGACATTGAGGCTCCAAATTCCTAAAGGGAAAATTCAAAGAAAAAACAATCTATTAAGGTACCCTGGGTAGATGTAAATTTCATATATTTTGTGAACCTTTGATCTGTGGCAAATGAACATTACAGCTATCAGTCTTGCAACACAGTTTTGCTCGTTTTTCTAAAACAAAAAAGCATTCTTTTAAAAGATGTCTTGATCCTAAATCACTAAGAAACTTTAGGCAACTGTTTTAAAACAAAGCAAAATAGAAAACTAGACCTCTACCTTCTTGGAAGATTTTAAATGCATTTTATAGTGAGTGATTTAAAAATTTTATAGACTAAATGCAAGTTACTTAAGTGCCACATACTGCCTCAATGAGAAGACAACCCTTTATTTCACTGTTCACAGTTACGGCAATTTTAATAGTTACAATTAAATGTTGTAAATGGTTACACTTGGCCCTCGCTGTTGGCCTTTTCAGATGGTTGGTGATAAAGAATCAGTTTTTCAAGTGCGAAGAACCCCCAGAGGACAAAGAGGTTTAACTACAGCCTCAGACAGATTCCAAGAGGTCTTGAAAAACTGATTTCCTTCTTAAGTTTCTCAGGCAGACCAGGGATGAAGCAGGTTAAAATAAGAATAGGTACTATAAAACTCAAGTTATCTTCATGTATCTGCTTTTTATGTCATCATTCCTTTGTATCGGAAATTCAATCCTTGCCATTGTTTTTGTTAGTCCATTCAAATGTCCATTTGGGGACACACTGCAACAGATTAGTTCCTATTCCTAACTCTAACACAAGATATTTCATCATAGAAAAGATGCTAGAGAAGGAAAAAGTCACACAAGGGTTGGACTGAGACAGCTCTGAGTGAAGCTCCTGGAGACTCCTGTAGTGTCACGTACACTCACGAGCACCAGCTGCTTCTGGGGAGGGCCTAAAGCTATCTGTTTATACCCCACCACATGGAACCGTCCACATTTCTGTTGTGATAAGGACGCTGACGAAACCACCAGGTTCAGCTGCTTTCCAGGCATGTTTCCTTCCACAGTGGATTTAAAGATTCAGGAGAAAAATACATTCTGAGACTTTCCCCCTCATCCTTTGGTTTAGACAAGGAATAAACTCTACCATTGTTGACTTCCTCCCTGTTAATTCCTTATGGAACCTCAACCTGCTCAACTTTACCTACATACCAAAAACCAAAACCAAACCAGCTGCCGTTGAGTCAATTCTGACTCATGGCGACCCCCACGTGTCAGACTAGAACTGTGCTCCACAGGGTTTTCAATGGCTGGTTTTTCGGAAGTAGATCACCAGGCCTTTCTTCCGAGGTGCCTCTGGGTGGACTCGAACCTCCAACCTTCCAGTTAGCAGCCGAGTGCGTTAACCATTTGCGCCACCCAGGGACTCCTCCCTACATACTTCTGTTAACCTCAAGCTCCCCTCCCATTCCAACCTTACATTTGAGAATGTGTGTATGTGGAGCAGGGTGGGGAGAGCGGGGCAGACAGAGCAGACAGAGACACAGGAAAATGGATAGAGATACACACAGAGAGGAAATCACCCACAGACAGACGCGCAGAGGCAGTAACAAGCGAATAGAGAACTCGGAACGGGGAGCGAGAGAACGGGAGAGATGTGCTGGGATGCTGTTACACACGGACACCCAGGCTTTCTCATACAAAGAAAGAGGAAAGAGATGTGGTAGGAGAAAGAAGAGCCAGAAGAAATCAGGATGTATTAAGAGCAGGGAGAAAGAGAAGGGCTCAATGTGGGTGTATTCTTTCCCTCTGATTTGTCTGACTCAGAATGTTATCACTTAGCTGGCTAATCACTATTTACAGCTCTTCAAACCCATATATATATATATATATATATATATATATATATAAATTAGAGATTCCTTTGCATGGGAGAGTTAGGACAGAAATTATGCTGCACTACAGCTGTGACCGGAGCACTACCGGCCTCAGGAATGAAGTCATTCTGAGCATAGCTGCGTCCAAGGCATAGCCTGCCATACCCTCTCCCTGACCTGGTTTCACACCCAATTGACTGGGATTAATTAAAGCCATCTTTCTCCTGATGACAGTCACTCACTTTGGGAGACATGAATTAAAGCACCTATCAGAACACAAGTCCAGAATTTCTGCCCACTGGTCACCGTTTACAGAACGGTATCCTTCTGCAGAATAGAAGCGATCCTATCCTGGTGTTTTTTAAAGAAAAAAAATTCGATTGCCTTCTCTTCATGGCAGATCTTTCTGGCAGCCCTGATGACTCCTTCCCATGTGTGAACCATCCGTTTAAGCTTTAAGACAGGGATCTAACTGAACCTCCTGAGACTGCTGCCACCTGGCTGCAAAGCATGTGGGTCGTGCGCCTTGGCACTGTTAGTGCTGAGAAGATGGGCACTCTGGGAAGCCCAGCCTTGCTAACGGAAGGGCCACTTCTGTCCTCGTTGGGAGGGCTGAGTCCTACACTCAGGGGCCTCCTAAACGGAAAGTCTTCTGAATGACTCTGGATCAAGCACTTTTGTTAAATTCTTCCTAAGAGCAAAGTGCAACAGACAAGAAAGAAATAGCCACCTTCGTTCTGCCTGTGTCCTCACTCTTTGCCTGCTCCCAAGTCAGCCGTCTCTAATCAACCAGAGCTCATGACCTGCTGCAGTTTGGAAGGCATTAGCTTTGGAGACAAAAGGACTCAGGCCACAGGTGCTGCCATTGACAGTCACAGGTCGGAGCAACGGCTGCCCTATACACCTACCCAGCTACCTCATCAAGGCGTCCAGAGAAGACACAGCTATGGCATGTGGTGAGGGCACTTACTAAAAACCCCCAAATCTCAGCCTTCATCCAGAGCAATCCCAGATTATGTTACAGACCTAATTAACTAAACTAAAAACAGGGTGGTTTTTCTCCTTATTTCTGCAGCTGTGATTACATAAGGCTTGCAAATGGCTGAAACGCTATTGATATTTTTGCTTTTAAACTATGCAGATGTTACTCTTAATTTACAATGCACTGAAGCAGGGAAGTGCTGCGAAATTACAATAGAGAAGATTTTTAGCTTTAGGGTTTGATTTGTAGCTAGTGCTCAGTGTGTCTGCCTTAACAATATTAAGAAAAAACTTTTAAATTCTGTGTTAGAATTCCAAGTTTGCTATTTGACTTCTGGATTCATTGCACTATGGCATAAGCCAGACTGCTCTGTTATGTACATTTAATGTGTACCCAAGGAGAAAAATTACTAGCACTATTGAAGATACCGCAAAACTGCCACAGAGTTACTGCTTAGGAATATTAATTTCCCTCTTCTTTCTGAAAATATATTACAACTCTTCCATGACTTAATGCAAAGTCAAGTCACTTCTCACATCTTAAAGCAAAAATACCTTTGTTTACACGCGAGAATAATTCTATAATACTCCTCCAGCCTTCTAAGCCGGGTTTTTTATATCAGGACATAATAATGAAAGAATGATCTAGAAAGAGCCATAAAAACCTATACACTGACACAAAATCCATGTGGAAGGTTTTCTCTTGTAAAAGATATCCAAGTTAGGGAATAGGATCGAGGGGTGAAATGAGTCAAAAAGTGGGCTTCTGTTCACTAGGAAAAAAACAAAGCCATCCTATTGCAAGATACAGATCAAAGATTAAAAGGCAAATTATACTACATTGACAGAATATAAAAATGTAGTAATTCTCTACCCTCCATATGGCACATATCAAAGTGTAAGAACACAATTTGCATTGGCCATTGGGAAAAAAAAAACATCATGGAAAAACCACTGACTAAAAATGACTGAAAAGCCCCATTTCCCTTTTTCAGTCTTATCATTTGGCATCTCTGAATGTGGTACAGATTTCGACTTGAACCACCCAAGAACATCACGCTGTCTCATGTCAAACGCTCGACACTACCTCTCAGCAGACCGTTGTTGCAAGGCTAGCTAATTTTAAATCTGGTGTGAGTAATATAGTCGGACCTAGTTAGTATGCAAGAAAGTTGTCACTAACGCAGGACGAGCGGATGTGACGTCACAGCACGAGCAGCCCGGTTGTCCCGAGCGGATGTGACGTCACAGCACGAGGCGCCCTGGTTGTCCCGAGCGGATGTGACGTCACAGCACGAGCAGCCCCGGATGTCCCGTTGTCGGATGAACGTAGTGCATAGATCCAGGTTTCTGTTCCAGGTGTCTGAACCCAAGAGCCACCAGGCCTTTCACTTTTGCTGCGTGGCTTGGAAGGCCTGCAGCTCCACTTGGTACCACTCGGGGGCTTCAGGCCCACTCTTCCCCGGGGGGCTGTGGTCGTAGCCATAGGCAACCGTGAGCTCCTCATCGGCCTCCACAGCGCGGAGAGTGCGGATGCACTTGATGGGTCCAAAACGGGGGTGGACAAACCTAAACATCAAGATGCACACAGTCACCCTCAGGCCAGATCGGGAGGTGAGAAGCAAAGGCTAGTCAGGGCACGGGCAGGGTCACCCTCCTCTGCCCTTCCTTCCCTGGACACCAGGTAGGGACCAGGTGTGGTCCACCGAGCAGCAGCTGCTGCAGGGAGCATGGTACATCAGAAGACCATTGCTGCGGAGACAATTCTGACTCAGGGTGACCCCATGTTACGTCAGAGTAGAACTGCGTTCCACAGGGTTTTCAGTGATCTTTTGGAAGTAGATTACCAGGTCTGTCTTCTGAGGTGAGTCTGGGTGGACTCGAATTTCACACCTTTCAGCTAGCAAATGAGCTCTTAACTGGTTTTGTACCGCACACGGACTCCAGGAGGCTTGTTAGAAAGGTAGAATCTCAGCCCTAGCCCAGACCTACTCAATCAGAATTTGTATTTTAACATCCCCAGGTGATCAAGGTCGATTAACCAGCAAGCAAGGTATGCACCAGTGTAACTGTGTTTACTTACTAATCCATAGTGCACAATTGATGTGGTAAAAAAAACAGGTGAAACTGAGCCCTACAGATCTAGTAAGCACAAGTAAGCCCGTGTCTACCTTGCTTATTGGGTAATCTGTCTCTGCAGGTGATTCACATGGACATTAAAGTTTGAAAAACACTGCTCTACCTTCCTTTTGGAATCCCTAGGTGGTGCTCTGCTGCTAACAGAAAGGTTGGCAGTTCGAGTTCATTCAGAGGTGCCTCGAAAGAACCCAAAAACCCAGTGCCGTCAAGTTGCTTCTGACTCATAGCAACCCTACAGGACAGAGCAGAACTGCCCAATAGAGTTTCCAAGGAGCGCCTGGCGGACTCAAACTGCCGACCTCTTGGTTAGCAGCCGTGGCACTTAACCACTTTGCCACCAGGGTTTAAAAGAGCCACTGAAAACCCTATGGAGCCCCATTCCCCTCTGACCCACACGGGCTCACCATGAGTCGGAGTTGACTCGACGGCAACTGGTCATCTCCCTTTTGGAGGGTATTTGGCACCCTGTATTTATAAACCAGTGGATTGTCATCAACAGTAAAAATTTGTCCTTAATGAGAAATCAGATCCTGTGCAGTCTGTCAGCATTTCAACTCATCTGGCCAAGCCCTGTAGCATCAGATTACCTGGCTGTACCTCAGGGGAAAGGCTTTTTTTTTTTTTCACATTTTATTGTTTTTTTTTAATAATTTTTATTGTGCTTTAAGTGAAAGTTTACAAATCAAGTCAGTCTCTCACATATAAGCTTATATACATCTTACTCCATACTCCCACTTACTCTCCCCCTAATGAGTCAGCCCACTCCCTCCTTCCAGTCTCTCCTTTCGTGACCGTTTTGCCAGTTTCTAACCCTCTCTACCCTCCCATCTCCCCTCCAGACAGGAGATGCCAACACAGTCTCAAGTGTCCACCTGATACAAGTAGCTCATTCCTCATTAGCATCTCTCTCCAACCCATTGTCCAGTCCCTTCCATGTCTGATGAGTTGTCTTCGGGAATGGTTCCTGTCCTGGGCCAACAGAAGGTTTGGGGACCATGACCACTGGGATTCTTCTAGTCTCAGTCAGACCATTAAGTCTGGTCTTTTTATGAGAATTTGAGGTCTGCATCCCACTGTTCTCCTGCTCCCTCAGGGGTTCTCTGTTGTGCTCCCTGTCAGGGCAGTCATCAGTTGTGGCCGGGCACCATCTAGTTCTTCTGGTCTCACGATGATGTAAGTCTCTAGTTCATGTGGCCCTTTCTGTCTCTTGGGCTCTTAGTTATCGTGTGACCTTGGTGTTCTTCATTCTCCTTTGATCCAGGTGGGTTGAGACCAATTGATGCATCTTAGATGGCCGCTTGTTAACATTTAAGACCCCAGACGCCACATTTCAAAGTGGGGTGCAGAATGTTTTCATAATAGAGTTTATTATGCCAATTGACTTAGAAGTCCCCTTAAGCCATGGTTCCCCAAACCCCCGCCCTTGTTCCGCTGACCTTTGAAGCATTCAGTTTATCCCGGAAACTTCTTTGCTTTTGCTCCAGTCCAGTTGAGCTGACTTTGCCTCTATTGAGTATTGTCCTTCCCTTCACCTAAAGAAGTTCTTATCTACTAACTAATCAGTAAATAACCCTCTCCCACCCTCCCTCCCTCCCCGCTCTTGTAGGGGAAAGGCTTTTGGATTTGTCAGAAAAAGCTCTGTGGGTTTTCAAGAGCATAAACCCTGTGTTCCACCCCATACATATAGAGGAAGTATTATTTTCTAGAATAAAAGTAGATGAAGGCTTCCTTCCAGGAGGGAAGTCCAGATTCCTCGGCTAGCTGCTTCTTTAATATTTCCCTGTGAAAGGGACAGTACCTCATCACAGTGACAACTCCTCTCAGACCACTGGGGGGCCTATGCTAAGAGTATATTTATCATCTACAGCAGAACCCTGATCAAAAGAAGGGAAAATGTAGAACAGATTTTTAGCTTATCATGGACTCCAGGCTTTCTGGAGCCATGGAGTCTGGATGAGCCCCTGAAACTACTGCCCTGAGATAATCTTTAAACCTTAAATCAAAAATATCCCGAGTCTTCTTAAAACCGAACAATCGTTTAACTTAACTAGTAAAAGAACATCTGCCTTGAGCATTATGCTGTTTTAAAAACTACTTACATGGGATCAAATTGACAGCAGCAATTCGAAAGATTAGACAGGAACCTTAGGGAGCAGTGAGTTTATGTTAACATGGGGGGAACAATTAAGAAAAGGAGCTCGAGGATGGTTGCACAACTTGAAGAATCTAATGTCACTAAACTGAACATGTAGAAACTGTGGAAACTGTTGAATTGGTGTATGTTTTGCTGTGTATATTCTCAACAACAATAAATAAAATTAAAAAACAAAAACAAAAGACCATGTTCTTCTGCCAACGGCTCCCCACAGGACGACAGGCAGATAACAGACTTAGTCACCTTACAGCTGCTGAAACGACCAGAGACAAATTAGCTTTATTTTTATACGCATCTGGTGAAATCAACCTCATTCATTTATAGTCACATTTTGAATCAGGGACAGCTTAGATACGGAATGAGAAGTTTCCAGGCTAAGTTAGATTGGCACATGGGCATGATAGCCCCCCAAGGGGGGCTCAGTGTATCCCCTACTTGGCTATCATGTTTTGTGGCAGGCACACTTGAGTTGGGGTCAGAAAACTTTGGTGTGAACCTTGGCTCCACTCAGTATTAGTGCATCTCCTTGGAAAGGTCACCTGGTATCTCTCAATCTCATAAAATCATGATAGTACTAGTGATACTTATTCCACACAGTCTTTGTGATGAGAAAACAGGATCTGGCATATAAAGCACCTTGCACAGTGCCTGGTGCGGGCAGTGGTGGTTCAGTGATAGAATTCTGGCACTGCATGTGGGAGACCGGGGTTTGATTCCCAGCCAATGCACCTCACGCTCAGCCGCCACCTGTCTGTCAGTGGAGACCTGCGTGCTGCTATGATGCTGAACAGGCTTCAGCAGAGTTTCCAGACTAAGACTAGAAAGAAAGTTCTGGCGATCTACTTCCAAAATTCAGCCAGTGAAAAGCTGTCATGGATTGAATTACGTCCCCCAGAAATATGTGCCAACTTGGTTAGGCCATGATTCCCAGTACCGTGTGGTTTTCCTCCATCTTGTGATTGTAATTTTATGTTAAAGAGGATTAGCGTGGGATTGTAACACCCTTACGAAGGTCACATCCCTGATCCAATGTAAAGGGAGTTCCCCTGGGATGTGGCCTGACAAGACATAAATAGAAAAGGGAAGGAAGCAGAGAGGGGGACCTCATACCATCAAGAAAGCAATGCGGGAGCAGAGCATGTCCATTGACCCGGGGTCCCTGCATGGAGAAGCTCCTAGTCCCAGGGGAACACTGATGAGAAGACCGACAGGGAGACAATGCCTTCCCCTGGAGCTGACGCCCAGCATTTGGACTTTCAGCTTACTTTAGTGTGAGGAAACAAATTTCTCTTTGTTAAAGCCATCTACTTGTGATATTTCTGTTACAGCAGGACTAGATGACTAAGAAAAAACCCTATGGATCACAATGGTCTGATCCACACCTGATCATGGGGATGGCACAGGACCGGGCAGCATTTTGTGAGTCAGGGAAAACTCAAACACAGCCAACAACAACACAGAGCCTGGCGCAAAGTGAGGGCTCAACTAATATTAGTTACTCTGTGTGTGTGTGTGTGTGTGTGTGTGTGAGTGAGTGAGTGAGAGAGAGCAAGCATGTAAGTGCACAGAACTTCTCAGACTCTACTCCATTACAGAGGAGATCCTGGACCAGGGATTCAGGGATTCCTTATTAAAACCACAGCTCTTTGTCTCTAAATTATAATATTTCACTAAAAAATAATACACCTGAAAGGGAGCTCTGGTTATCATTCTGGTGCACCAAAAAAAAAATCATGTCTTGACTTTCTGGACCTGAGGCTTCTCTTAACGATCCTCTTGTATTGTCATTTTCCTGCTTGCGATCGTTATGTTCGGAGAGTAGTTAATGGGCAGGCTGAAAAGAAACAACTCGAATAATTAATTTCAGGTGCTGACTCTTCAAGGCACAAATGGTTACAGGTGCTTACACCTTCCAGACCTGCATTTCCTCATCTGTGATGGGAGATGGTAATAGGACTTGCCTTACTGAATTCCTGGGAGGCAGTATACTCAAGAATAATACTCAAGAAGTATTTAGCACAGCACCTGACATAAAGAAAACCAAAAAAAAACCACTGCCATTGAGTTGATTTCAACTCATAGTGACCCTACAGGACAGAGCAGGACTGCCCCACGGAGTTTCCAAGGAGTACCTGGTGGAATTGAACTGCCGATCCATTGGTTAGCAGCTATAGCACTTGACCACTATACCAGCAGGGTTTCTGAGGTAAAGAAAGTGCTTAGTAAATGTTAGCTGTACTCAGGGGTTCGAACCAGTTAGTTCCAGTTTGAACCCCTGCTGAGAATTTGCATTTCTAACAAGTTTCCAGGCAAAGCTAATACTGTAGCTAATACCGTTCGTTAGGGACGAATTCTGAGAGCCACTAGTAGAGCAGTGGTTCTCAACATTTCCTATACATAAGAATCACCTGGGCATCTTGTTAAACTGTACATTCTGATTCAGAATATCTGGGGCGGAAAAGCAAATTCTCAGCAGGGGTTTGAACCAGAACGAACCAGTCTGAAGCCCTGGCAGTCAAACCAAGCCTCTGCACCAAGTGGTTTGGCCCCCTGTCAACATGTTACTTATATTTACAGCTAGGAAAAGAAGTTTTGTCTATTTGTACCAGACATTTAAAACAGCTTACAGAAGTGTTGTTTTGCTTATGTCAAAATGTGCATAATACCAAAGATTTTAGGGACAAATGAGTATCATGAATTGGTATCTGACTTTTATATTCAGTTGTTATTCAAACAGTCCACCCATTACCAAAATAAGCAAGATTTGGTCACAATGGGCTTGCAAAAGAAACCTGTAGAGCACAGGGACTGGATTTTGCACAAACAGTACCTTCTCTGGTCTTCTTAGCTCTCTTCTCTTTGGTGAGAAAAGTCACATCCTTATAATGAGATCACTGGACCAATTTGTCTTAAAAAGAAGAGTCTGAGTTGCCTTTATTGCCATTAGTTATCACCACTTTAAAGGACTGTGAAGCTGTGTGCAGCTTGGCCCGATGCTGTGGTCTAGTTCACACTGGCCACGAAAGCCTCGGAGCTAACAGCAGTGTCAGTTTCGTTTCACATGACACATGTCCTTCACCATTTCAACCCACCCCTTAAACAGAAGTCGCAGCTTCAGTGCTTGCTATCAACTGTCAAGAAGAGCAAGTCGCTGCCAGAACAATTTTTAAACCATCTCAAGGATGCAGGAAGGGACATTCTTGAGGACTCTCCAAATCCTGTCAATTTTTCTGCACATCGAATGCACACGATCTGAACTTACTTGTGCTGGGAAGCTGCCACAGCCCACTGACTCCCAGGAAGAACTGGCATTCCCAGGGCAAACGAAAGATAGCAACCACGGTGATATACAGACTCACACCTATCTTTTAAGGAACAATCAAAGAAACCAGAGATGCTTGGCTTTGGGAAGAGAACATTCAGGCAGCACATGAAAACTACTAAAATATTTGCAGGGCTTTCATGCAGAAGAGAGGCCAACATACTACTTAGGACAGAAGGGCCGAGGGCTGGATGTTACAGGGAAAAACCATTTGGGCTTGTTATGGATTGAATTATGTTCCCCATAATAAGTGCTGTAAACCTGCTGGAACCCTGGTGGCGTAGTGGTTAAGTGCTATGGCTGCTAACCAAAAGGTGGGCAGTTTGAATCCACCAGGTGCTCCTTGGAAACTCTATGGAGCAGTTCTACCCGGTCCTATAGGGCTGCTATGAGTCAGAATCGACTCAACAGCAATGGGTTTTGGTTTTGCTTATGCCTGTGGTTGGAGCCTCAGTGACACAGTGGTTAAGAGCTCGACTGCTAGCCAAAAGGTCAGCAGTCCGAATCCACCAGCCGCTCCTTGGAAACCCTAGGGGCAGTTCTACTCTGTCCTATAGGGTCGTTATGAGTCGGAACTGACTTGACCGCACCTAACAACAACCACAAAGATAACTAACACAGGGCTCAAAAGAAAGAACTTTCTAACCACCGGAGCCCAAAAGCTAATTTCATAATTTCTACTTCAGTCGGTCTAGCTAGCTGCCTTTGAGGGTAATAGCAAGCCACCCAAATGATGGAGGTTTTCAAGCACAGGTTCAGGGAACAGCTAAAAGGAGAGGCTCAAACCCTGAGAGGCTGGTAGGATTATTTGATTTTGAGATATAACTGACATATCACTAAATTCACCATGTTAAAGTGTACAACTCAGTGGTGTTTAGTGTTCATAAGCTGTGTGACCATTTCATCACCCACAAAGGAAACCCCTCTACTCATTAGCAGTCACTCTTCGTTCCCCAAGCCCCTCAGCACCTGCGACCACTAACACACTTTCTGTCTCTATGGATTTGCCTGTTCTGGACACTTCACATAAATGGAATCATATACTCTCTGGTCCTTTGTGACTGGCATCCATGTCGTAGCACGTATCAGAACTTCATTCCTTTTTATTGCCAATTAATAGAGACTATCTGATTTTATAAGGAACCCTGCTGGCCCAGTGGTTAAGTGCTCGGCTGCTAACCTACAGGTCAGCGATTCGAATCCACCAGCTACTCCACAGGAGAAAGACGTGGCAATCTGCTTCCGTAAAGATTTAGAGCCTTGGAAACCCTATGGGGCAGCTCTACTCTGTCCTTATAGGGTCACTAGGAGTCAGAATCGACTCAATGGCAATGCATTTGGTTTTGTGTCTTATTTGATTATATAGGTCTCTTCCAATACCGAGACCTCGTATCCTAGGCTTAGGATTTTATTTTTCTCCTTCCTTTTGCATCATAAAAGGTTTCCCTAATTTTCTCCATTGTGCAGAGTAATTTCAATTTTTACTATTATTTTCAATAACACTATCTTTCATTTTCCAAATGAGAAAATTGAAGGACAAGAAAAGCAACAATAAAATGGTAACCTCTAAGCATAATATTTCCGCAGCATTTTAACTCTTCCATACACTTTTCCATTTCTTAGCTCGCCACGGCCAGAGAGTGGGGGACTTTAGACTCTGAGTCTCAAGTCGTAACCTGAAGCCTGCGGCACCTCTGTCTTCAGTTATTCTGGTGGCATAGCCTTTGAGGACATCCTCAAATTCAAGGCCATTCTTGACCTGAGGGCGGACAAAGACCTTTTGCATGGCCCCTCCAGACCCACAAGCATGAACCGGAAGCTGACGCCAGGGCTCGGTGTCATACTTACATATCATAAATGCAGTTTGGAGTAAAGGAGTGATTTGCCTTGTGTCCCAAGGAGGCACAGTACTTGGATATGTGGTTGTAGGGCTCAGGCACGTCAATGACCGTCTCTTCATCGAGGGAGAGAGTGTTCCCATTAAAGGCCCAGTCCCTGCTATCAACCTGCCAGAAAATAAGAAATCAAGCATCAGAGAGGACCTTTCTCCCAAGAGCTCAAAGGATGTCAAAGATATTTATTCATTTATCCTTAATGTAAAATTTCTGATTTGATGGCTAAACCAAAAAATCTGTTGCCGTCGAGTCGATTCTGACTCATAGCGATCCTTTAGGACAGAGTAGAAATGCCCCACAGGGTTTCCAAGAAGCGCCTGGTGGATTCAAACTGCTGACCTTATAGTTAGCACCCATAGCTCATAACCACTACGCCATGGCTAGGGATGTGAAAAGAGCCTAGGGTATCCCTCCACTCATTGATGGTGACAACGGCAAATTTGGGCAGCTTCAGGCAGTTTGGCTTAGTATATATTGATTTTTCCCCTTATTTAAAAAGGATTTAAAGTCCCTTACAGAAACACAACCAGGTAACTTGAGTTAAAATAAGTGAGGAAGATGAGGCAAAGGGAAACCAAAAGCAAGAACATCAGTCGGAACCAGAAACCTAAGAAAGCTCTTCAAGGAAGTCACCACCAACCGGACCAGCAGAGCCCGTCACCAGTTAACCAGCTGACTCCGACTCACGGCGACCCACACGCGTCAGAGTAGAACTGTGCTCCGCAGAGCCCGTCACCAGTTAACCAGCTGACTCCGACGCACGGTGACCCACATGCCTCAGGGTAGAACTGTGCTCCGCAGAGCCCGTCACGAGTTAACCAGCTAACTCCGACGCACGGCGACCCACACGCCTCAGGGTAGAACTGTGCTCCGCAGAGCCCGTCACCAGTTAACCAGCTGACTCCGACGCACGGGGACCCACACGCGTCAGAGTAGAACTGTGCTCCGCAGAGCCCGTCGCCAGTTAACCAGCTGACTCCGACGCACGACGACCCACACGCGTCAGAGTAGAACTGTGCTCCGCAGAGCGCGTCGCCAGTTAACCAGCTGACTCCGACGCACGGTGACCCACACGCCTCAGGGTAGAACTGTGCTCCGCAGAGCCCCGACGCACGGCGACCCACACGCCTCAGGGTAGAACTGTGCTCCGCAGAGCCCGTCGCCAGTTAACCAGCTGACTCCGACGCACGGCGACCCACACGCGTCAGAGTAGAACTGTGCTCCGCAGAGCCCGTCGCCAGTTAACCAGCTGACTCCGACGCACGACGACCCACACGCCTCAGGGTAGAACTGAGCTCCGCAGAGCCCGTCACCAGTTAACCAGCTGACTCCGACGCACGGCGACCCACACGCCTCAGGGTAGAACTGTCCTCCGCAGAGCCCGTCGCCAGTTAACCAGCTGACTCCGACTCACGGCGACCCACACGCGTCACGGTAGAACTGTCCTCCGCAGAGCCCGTCGCCAGTTAACCAGCTGACTCCGACTCACGGCGACCCACACGCGTCACGGTAGAACTGTCCTCCGCAGAGCCCGTCGCCAGTTAACCAGCTGACTCCGACTCACGGCGACCCACACGCGTCACGGTAGAACTGTCCTCCGCAGAGCCCGTCGCCAGTTAACGAGCTGACTCCGACTCACGGCGACCCACACGCGTCACGGTAGAACTGTCCTCCGCAGAGCCCGTCGCCAGTTAACCAGCTGACTCCAACTCACGGGGACCCACACCCGTCACGGTAGAACTATGCTCCGCAGAGCCCGTCGCCAGTTAACCAGCTGACTCCGACTCACGGCGACCCACACGCGTCACGGTAGAACTGTCCTCCGCAGAGCCCGTCGCCAGTTAACCAGCTGACTCCGACTCACGGCGACCCACACGCGTCACGGTAGAACTGTCCTCCGCAGAGCCCGTCGCCAGTTAACCAGCTGACTCCGACTCACGGCGACCCACAGGCGTCACGGTAGAACTGTCCTCCGCAGAGCCCGTCGCCAGTTAACCAGCTGACTCCGACTCACGGCGACCCACACGCGTCACGGTAGAACTGTGCTCCGCAGAGCCCGTCGCCAGTTAACCAGCTGACTCCGACTCACGGCGACCCACACGCCTCAGGGTAGCACTGTCCTCCGCAGAGCCCGTCGCCAGTTAACCAGCTGACTCCGACTCACAGCGACCCACACGCGTCACGGTAGAACTGTGCTCCGCAGAGCCCGTCGCCAGTTAACCAGCTGACTCCGACTCACGGCGACCCACACGCGTCACGGTAGAACTGTGCTCCGCAGAGCCCGTCGCCAGTTAACCAGCTGACTCCGACTCACGGCGACCCACACGCGTCACGGTAGAACTGTCCTCCGCAGAGCCCGTCGCCAGTTAACCAGCTGACTCCGACTCACGGCGACCCACACGCGTCACGGTAGAACTGTGCTCCGCAGAGCCCGTCGCCAGTTAACCAGCTGACTCCGACTCACGGCAACCCACACGCGTCACGGTAGAACTGTCCTCCGCAGAGCCCGTCGCCAGTTAACCAGCTGACTCCGACTCACGGCGACCCACAGGCGTCACGGTAGAACTGTCCTCCGCAGAGCCCGTCGCCAGTTAACCAGCTGACTCCGACTCACGGCGACCCACACACGTCACGGTAGAACTGTCCTCCGCAGAGCCCGTCGCCAGTTAACCAGCTGACTCCGACTCACGGCGACCCACACGCGTCACGGTAGAACTGTCCTCCGCAGAGCCCGTCGCCAGTTAACCAGCTGACTCCGACTCACGGCGACCCACACGCGTCACGGTAGAACTGTGCTCCGCAGAGCCCGTCGCCAGTTAACCAGCTGACTCCGACTCACGGCGACCCACACGCGTCACGGTAGAACTGTCCTCCGCAGAGCCCGTCGCCAGTTAACCAGCTGACTCCGACTCACGGCGACCCACACGCGTCACGGTAGAACTGTGCTCCGCAGAGCCCGTCGCCAGTTAACCAGCTGACTCCGACTCACGGCGACCCACACGCGTCACGGTAGAACTGTCCTCCGCAGAGCCCGTCGCCAGTTAACGAGCTGACTCCGACTCACGGCGACCCACACGCGTCACGGTAGAACTGTCCTCCGCAGAGCCCGTCGCCAGTTAACCAGCTGACTCCAACTCACGGGGACCCACACGCGTCACGGTAGAACTATGCTCCGCAGAGCCCGTCGCCAGTTAACCAGCTGACTCCGACTCACGGCGACCCACACGCGTCACGGTAGAACTGTCCTCCGCAGAGCCCGTCGCCAGTTAACCAGCTGACTCCGACTCACGGCGACCCACACGCGTCACGGTAGAACTGTCCTCCGCAGAGCCCGTCGCCAGTTAACCAGCTGACTCCGACTCACGGCGACCCACACGCGTCACGGTAGAACTGTCCTCCCCAGAGCCCGTCGCCAGTTAACCAGCTGACTCCGACTCACGGCGACCCACACGCGTCACGGTAGAACTGTGCTCCGCAGAGCCCGTCGCCAGTTAACCAGCTGACTCCGACTCACGGCGACCCACACAGGTCACGGTAGAACTGTCCTCCGCAGAGCCCGTCGCCAGTTAACCAGCTGACTCCGACTCACGGCGACCCACACGCGTCACGGTAGAACTGTCCTCCGCAGAGCCCGTCGCCAGTTAACCAGCTGACTCCGACTCACGGCGACCCACACGCGTCACGGTAGAACTGTGCTCCGCAGAGCCCGTCGCCACTTAACCAGCTGACTCCCACTCACGGCGACCCACACGCGTCACGGTAGAACTGTCCTCCGCAGAGCCCGTCGCCAGTTAACCAGCTGACTCCGACTCACGGCGACCCACACGCGTCACGGTAGAACTGTCCTCCGCAGAGCCCGTCGCCAGTTAACCAGCTGACTCCGACTCACGGCGACCCACACGCGTCACGGTAGAACTGTCCTCCGCAGAGCCCGTCGCCAGTTAACGAGCTGACTCCGACTCACGGCGACCCACACGCGTCACGGTAGAACTGTCCTCCGCAGAGCCCGTCGCCAGTTAACCAGCTGACTCCAACTCACGGGGACCCACACCCGTCACGGTAGAACTATGCTCCGCAGAGCCCGTCGCCAGTTAACCAGCTGACTCCGACTCACGGCGACCCACACGCGTCACGGTAGAACTGTGCTCCGCAGAGCCCGTCGCCAGTTAACCAGCTGACTCCGACTCACGGCGACCCACACGCGTCACGGTAGAACTGTGCTCCGCAGAGCCCGTCGCCAGTTAACCAGCTGACTCCGACTCACGGCGACCCACACGCGTTACGGTAGAACTGTGCTCCGCAGAGCCCGTCGCCAGTTAACCAGCTGACTCCGACTCACGGCGACCCACACGCGTCACGGTAGAACTGTCCTCCGCAGAGCCCGTCGCCAGTTAACCAGCTGACTCCGACTCACGGCGACCCACAGGCGTCACGGTAGAACTGTCCTCCGCAGAGCCCGTCGCCAGTTAACCAGCTGACTCCGACTCACGGCGACCCACACGCGTCACGGTAGAACTGTGCTCCGCAGAGCCCGTCGCCAGTTAACCAGCTGACTCCGACTCACGGCGACCCACACGCCTCAGGGTAGCACTGTCCTCCGCAGAGCCCGTCGCCAGTTAACCAGCTGACTCCGACTCACAGCGACCCACACGCGTCACGGTAGAACTGTGCTCCGCAGAGCCCGTCGCCAGTTAACCAGCTGACTCCGACTCACGGCGACCCACACGCGTCACGGTAGAACTGTGCTCCGCAGAGCCCGTCGCCAGTTAACCAGCTGACTCTGACTCACGGCGACCCACACGCGTTACGGTAGAACTGTGCTCCGCAGAGCCCGTCGCCAGTTAACCAGCTGACTCCCACTCACGGCGACCCACACGCGTCACGGTAGAACTGTCCTCCGCAGAGCCCGTCGCCAGTTAACCAGCTGACTCTGACTCACGGCGACCCACACGCGTCACGGTAGAACTGTGCTCCGCAGAGCCCGTCGCCAGTTAACCAGCTGACTCCGACTCACGGGGACCCACACGCCTCAGGGTAGCACTGTCCTCCGCAGAGCCCGTCGCCAGTTAACCAGCTGACTCCGACTCACAGCGACCCACACGCGTCACGGTAGAACTGTGCTCCGCAGAGCCCGTCGCCAGTTAACCAGCTGACTCCGACTCACGGCGACCCACACGCGTCACGGTAGAACTGTGCTCCGCAGAGCCCGTCGCCAGTTAACCAGCTGACTCCGACTCACGGCGACCCACACGCGTCACGGTAGAACTGTGCTCCGCAGAGCCCGTCGCCAGTTAACCAGCTGACTCCGACTCACGGCGACCCACACGCGTCACGGTAGAACTGTCCTCCGCAGAGCCCGTCGCCAGTTAACCAGCTGACTCCGACTCACGGCGACCCACACGCGTCACGGTAGAACTGTCCTCCGCAGAGCCCGTCGCCAGTTAACCAGCTGACTCCGACTCACGGCGACCCACACGCGTCACGGTAGAACTGTGCTCCGCAGAGCCTGTCGCCAGTTAACCAGCTGACTCCGACTCACGGCGACCCACACGCCTCAGGGTAGCACTGTCCTCCGCAGAGCCCGTCGCCAGTTAACCAGCTGACTCCGACTCACAGCGACCCACACGCGTCACGGTAGAACTGTGCTCCGCAGAGCCCGTCGCCAGTTAACCAGCTGACTCCGACTCACGGCGACCCACACGCGTCACGGTAGAACTGTCCTCCGCAGAGCCCGTCGCCAGTTAACCAGCTGACTCCGACTCACGGCGACCCACACGCGTCACGGTAGAACTGTCCTCCGCAGAGTCCGTCGCCAGTTAACCAGCTGACTCCGACTCACGGCGACCCACACGCGTCACGGTAGAACTGTCCTCCGCAGAGCCCGTCACCAGTTAACCAGCTGACTCCGACTCACGGCGACCCACACGCGTCACGGTAGAACTGTGCTCCGCAGAGCCCGTCGCCAGTTAACCAGCTGACTCCGACTCACGGCGACCCACACGCGTCACGGTAGAACTGTCCTCCGCAGAGCCCGTCGCCAGTTAACCAGCTGACTCCGACTCACGGCGACCCACACGCGTCACGGTAGAACTGTCCTCCGCAGAGCCCGTCGCCAGTTAACCAGCTGACTCCGACTCACGGCGACCCACACGCGTCACGGTAGAACTGTCCTCCGCAGAGCCCGTCGCCAGTTAACGAGCTGACTCCGACTCACGGCGACCCACACGCGTCACGGTAGAACTGTCCTCCGCAGAGCCCGTCGCCAGTTAACCAGCTGACTCCAACTCACGGGGACCCACACGCGTCACGGTAGAACTATGCTCCGCAGAGCCCGTCGCCAGTTAACCAGCTGACTCCGACTCACGGCGACCCACACGCGTCACGGTAGAACTGTCCTCCGCAGAGCCCGTCGCCAGTTAACCAGCTGACTCCGACTCACGGCGACCCACACGCGTCACGGTAGAACTGTCCTCCGCAGAGCCCGTCGCCAGTTAACCAGCTGACTCCGACTCACGGCGACCCACACGCGTCACGGTAGAACTGTCCTCCCCAGAGCCCGTCGCCAGTTAACCAGCTGACTCCGACTCACGGCGACCCACACGCGTCACGGTAGAACTGTGCTCCGCAGAGCCCGTCGCCAGTTAACCAGCTGACTCCGACTCACGGCGACCCACACGGGTCACGGTAGAACTGTCCTCCGCAGAGCCCGTCGCCAGTTAACCAGCTGACTCCGACTCACGGCGACCCACACGCGTCACGGTAGAACTGTGCTCCGCAGAGCCCGTCGCCAGTTAACCAGCTGACTCCGACTCACGGCGACCCACACGCGTCACGGTAGAACTGTCCTCCGCAGAGCCCGTCGCCAGTTAACCAGCTGACTCCGACTCACGGCGACCCACACGCGTCACGGTAGAACTGTGCTCCGCAGAGCCCGTCGCCAGTTAACCAGCTGACTCCTACTCACGGCAACCCACACGCGTCACGGTAGAACTGTCCTCCGCAGAGCCCGTCGCCAGTTAACCAGCTGACTCCGACTCACGGCGACCCACAGGCGTCACGGTAGAACTGTCCTCCGCAGAGCCCGTCGCCAGTTAACCAGCTGACTCCGACTCACGGCGACCCACACGCGTCACGGTAGAACTGTCCTCCGCAGAGCCCGTCGCCAGTTAACCAGCTGACTCCGACTCACGGCGACCCACACGCGTCACGGTAGAACTGTGCTCCGCAGAGCCCGTCGCCACTTAACCAGCTGACTCCCACTCACGGCGACCCACACGCGTCACGGTAGAACTGTCCTCCGCAGAGCCCGTCGCCAGTTAACCAGCTGACTCCGACTCACGGCGACCCACACGCGTCACGGTAGAACTGTCCTCCGCAGAGCCCGTCGCCAGTTAACCAGCTGACTCCGACTCACGGCGACCCACACGCGTCACGGTAGAACTGTCCTCCGCAGAGCCCGTCGCCAGTTAACGAGCTGACTCCGACTCACGGCGACCCACACGCGTCACGGTAGAACTGTCCTCCGCAGAGCCCGTCGCCAGTTAACCAGCTGACTCCGACTCACGGCGACCCACACGCGTCACGGTAGAACTGTGCTCCGCAGAGCCCGTCGCCAGTTAACCAGCTGACTCCGACTCACGGCGACCCACACGCGTCAGGGTAGAACTGTCCTCCGCAGAGCCCGTCGCCAGTTAACCAGCTGACTCCGACTCACGGCGACCCACACGCGTCACGGTAGAACTGTGCTCCGCAGAGCCGGTCACCAGTTAACCAGCTGACTCCGACTCACGGCGACCCACAAGCAGCAGAGTAGAACTGTGCTCCGCAGAGCCGGTCACCAGTTAACCAGCTGACTCCGACTCACGGCGACCCACACGCGTCAGGGTAGAACTGTGCTCTGCGGAGCCCGTCACCAGTTAACCAGCTGACTCCGACTAACGGCGACCCACACGCGTCAGCCTAGAACTCTGCTCCACAGGGTTTTCAATGGCTGGTTTTTTAGAAGTAGATCACCAGGCCTTTCTTCCAATACACGCTGGGTGGACTTGAACCTACAATCTTTCAGTTAGCAGCCAAGTACCTTAACTGTTTGCACCATCCAGGGACTCTAGTGCCAATTACTGGTGAGCTCTGTCATCCCTAACAGGATTCACTATCCACAATGTATCCATCAGGCTTCCACCTCCAAACCACTCCCCACCAACAAACCCCAGGATCTGTTAATGCCAGCAACAGCCTTTGGAGCAAACAGGATCACATTTTCATACAGAACTATTGACTCTCAGAGTTATATCACCTCTCCTGCCTCTAAATTATAACTACGCTTTTATTTGTAGCTAATATTCATTCAACAGTTTTTGAGTAAAAAACCATGTCCCCGGGCGCCCTGGTGGCACAGTGGTTACATGGTTGGCTGCTAACCGAAAGGTGGGCAGTTCGAATTCACTAGGCACTCCCTGGAAACCCTAAGGGGCAGTTCTACTCTGTCCTATATGGTCACTATGAGTCAGAATTGACTCGACGGTAACAGGTTTGGTTTTGGTTTTACCAAGTCCCAGGCACTGATCTAGGTGCAGACAATATAGCAGGGAGAAAAAGCAAAAAAAAAAAAATTATGCATTTTGATATTCCAGATCTGTTATGTTAGTGATACATGTCACCTGGTATCAGCTACCTTAGGTTCCCACTAATTGTGGTTTTTTAAATTTCCCCAATGGACTCTAAATTGCTTGAGGGCAAGGATAGTGTCTCATTCATTTACACAGTAAAGCAGGGGTGGGTTTCCACACAGAGCCAGATTCTGCTATTTGAAATCCTGCTTGAACTCTGCTACTTACTTTGTGACCTTGGCAATGTTGGTTAACCTCTCTGGGCTTCAGTTTTCTCATCTAAAAAAATGTTTGCTGGATAAATAAGTTATACATCAATATCCTAAAGCTAGGTTTCATATGCTGAATTTCTTGGACTTTCATATATTGCTCACAGAGAGGTCCAGGGCCATCACATGGGGACACACGCCGCCTGCCAGACCACAGCTCAGTTTCCGAGCACTGCCATCTTTTGTCTGTGTAACTTCTTCAAATATGAAATTACTGATCATTTCATAGAAATGAGCGAAAAGCAAAACACCAATGTGGGATATTAGCAATAAACTTGAGTCCCACATATTTATTACAAGTGAGACCAAGATGAAAAGCATTCTTTATGCTAAAAATATCAAACCTTTGCCCTCAATCAGACACTTAGAGAAATTAATTGTGAAATGAAGGAACAAAAGCAAAAAAACCTATGGTAGAATCTTGGATATATATCAAAGACTGTGTCGCAAAGGCAAGAGTTGATTCAACTTTTTAGCTTTTTATTTTTATTTGCAACTGAAAGCCTTCCTGACAAGAGATCAGCTATTGTTTCATTATGATCTAAAAACTGGCCTTTGTCATCGGTTTCCTTAAAGACAGACCTTAGAATTCCCTAGCAATCCAGGTGCTTTTATTACAGAAAATCTCTGGTCAGCATCTGAGAATGTGTGCAAACAAGTGGGGGCTCCACAAGCCCCACCTGGCCCTCAGGAAGAAGGAGGGACATCTTTAGTCATACATATTCAGTGATTCAATCAGTCATGACTATGCTATGAAGCCAAGAAAAGCCCTGAACATGGAAGTTCCATGGGCTTCCTATATTAGCAAGGACATCCATGCATGCAAGAGGGTGGCATGTCCCTGGGGACAATGGAGGCCTCATGCCAGGATCCCTACCAAGCCCTACCTGATGCATCTCTTCATCTGTATCCTTTTTGGTTATAAGAAACGGGTAATAATAAATACAGTAAAGTACAGTAATAGTCTCCATGAATTCTGTGGGCCATTCTGGAGAATTAATGAACCAACAAGGGACAATGAGCCAGCAGGGCTGGTGTCTGCCTACTTGGCAGTTGGAATGACAGAGTCCTTCTAACTTGTGAGAACCAGGTCTGGGTGGCTGGGGGACGAGAAAGGCTGCACGGATGGTTGATTAGAAGGACAGAATCCCTCTAACTTGCAAGGTCTGACCTAACTCTGGGTAGTTAGGGTCAGAGAGACGGTGCCACTGGGTAGCTGGTGATGAGGATGATGGAGATGTGGAAAGGTGAAGGCTGGGTTCATTTCAAGGTGGCAAATGGATTCATGCTGATCCTTACACGTAGTTAGCAATAAAGGTGGGATTTTCCCATCTTCTCCCTTTTCTAGGAAACCCTGGTGGCGTAGTGGTTACGTGCTACGGCTGCTAACCAAAGGGCTGACAGTTTGAATACACCAGGTGCTCCTTGGAAACTCTGTGGGGCAGTTCTACTCTGTCCTATAGGGTCGCTATGAGTCGGAATTGACTTGACGGCACTGGGTTTGGTTTTTGGTTTTGTCCCTTTACTGGAGCCCTGGTGATGCAGTGGTTAAGAGCTCACTTGTTAACCAAAAAGTCAGCAGTTCAAATTCATCAGCTGCTCCTTGGAAAATCTATGGAGCAGTTCTACTCTGTCCTATAGGGTCGCCATGAGTCAGAATTGACTGGATGGCAATGGGTTTGTTTCTTTGGTCCCTTTATTAGCGCAACGATTTTTGCACAAACAGAAGTAGAGGGTCTTCCTACAAAGCACCCTGCCCAAAATCAAATATTATTATTGACTGAGTCCAACCAGATCTCGAATTTTCAGATACTGGGTACAATGCAATTACTCTCTCATTGACAGTGCCATTCTACTTTCTATAAAAATAGTTACAAAACTTAAAAAAAATCATATTAAGGCTCAACATAAAGGAAAATAATTTAACCAATCAATTTTACAAAAAGCCAATATATTTGTTCCTTTATATTTCTCATGAATACTGAAGTAAAGGTCTAATGAGAAAATTAAAGGTGTTTGAAACAAAGCCCTTCCAAGCCCTTTAACCAACCCAGTTGGTGTTCCACTTCTACCCCACTCACCTCCTGGTGTGTAATTCGGACTCCATTATAAAAAGACATAACAGTACTAGATCCCACAGCTACTTTGGAAAACAGTCCTTCTCCAGCACTGGAAATGAGGGATTCAGCAACATACACCCTAAATAGAAAACAAAAACAAACAAAGAATACGATAATGACTTTTTTTTTTTGATATGTTATTCCCTGAATCAACCCCCACCATATTATTATGGCTACTGAATCCAAAATGTTGGTTCAGGAAGGAAGACAGGAGGAAAAATTTTGGTAACACTTGGCAAAGAACAATATTTTTGCGCTGGAAATTGAAGAAAGAGTAGTCATGCCTCTTTTAGCAGTGGTGTTTACCATTTACTCGCTAACAAGAGGATTATTGTCATATACTCATAAAGCTACTTGGTACTTGCTATAGGGTTTTTCTTACGTAGAATTTTATATTTTTAGTCAGAGACAATTTTCAGTCCAGTAAGGACAAATAAAACACTTTCCAAGGATAGTAAGACTGTACCCATGTTGGTCAATGCTAAAAGGAGGGAAAGACTAGTGAAGCCCCAGGACAACTCTTTTACATGAAAGAGTAACAAGCAGAGTTAATAAAATACATCCAATAATAAGTACTTCCCAAGAAAAGAGTTTATAACTGAGGGCAGCTAACTAAGGCCCAAGGGCCAAATCTCCCAGAGCCCATTGTTGTACATAAAGTTTTACTGGAACACAGCCACACCTATTTGTTTAATATTGTCTGTGGCATTTTTCTCACTGCAATGCTGAGTAGTTGCAGCAGAGACCACATGGCTCAAAAAAAAAAAAAAGGCCTTTTAGGAAAAATGTTGCCAACCACTGGTTTGTAGGAAGTGAAAACAGGACTGGTGATCACGGGACTAGATTTAGTAAAAAAAAGTACATACTTCATCAACAATTATTTCAGCTCTTTGGACACATCTGAAACTAGTCATCTGTACTTTTTCTACATGGATCTTACGCTTATTTTGTTGATTGGCAAGCTGAGTTATGGTTTCCAAGTCTGTACTCACTCTGATAGAATTATACATTTTGCCACTTTGCCATGCGACTTTGTAGCTTCCCTCAGAGCAGGTGGAAGGTACATTCTTTCTCTGCTGGCTTTGGGCTTGGCCATATGACCTGCTTTGCTAATGGAATGTGGGCAGAAGTGACTGCATGCCAGGTCTAGGGCGTTAAAAGGCATGGCAAGTTCCTGCCGGCCTTCTCCAGAGTTTCTGTTCATCTCCACGAGAAGAAGAGGCCCCAGAAGCTTTTGTTCCCTTAGCCTGGGTCTTGGGATGAAGACATGTGAAACAGGCCTGAATCCAACTTGAAACCTGGAGTTCAGCCTAGTTCACCTGAGCCTAGCCAAAACCGCCGAGCCTCAGCCAACCTACAGAAACATGAGTGTAAAGTAAAATGCTTGCTTTGGAAAGCCCTGGTATTTTGAGGGTGTTATGCAGCAGCGTCACAAGGACTAAAACATGGTTATGGTGCTGTAGTGTCTGGGGACGAAAGACTAAACCCTCCCTTTTGTAAATGGGCTAGAGCTTCATGTCGAGAAAGAAGCCATTCATTGCGTCGAACACCACAGCCTGGGGAAGAGGCCTATTTCTCAGGTGGGAACAGAAACCGAGTGGTAGGTAAGCCATGCTTACAAAGAGTGAGGGAAATAGAAAACCAACTCAGGATGACACCCTTACTCATAAACAGGCCCAGTTGCTGGGGAGTAAGAATCCCGGTAAGGTACTAAAGAAATCCATACCAAGAATCCAGAACTAGAATTTAGCGATCCTCATAGATTAGAGATGAAATGGGACAGGATTTGACCCTCCGGGAGTAAGGTCATAGAATCAGAAACTGGTAGGTTTTCATGCTTCTTATAATCCCCTTAGTGAATAGAGAAATTATCTTGGGTAAAAGGAGGCATTCTGAGCTTAGGGGATGCCAAGTGTCTTCAGGGTGATGGAAAAATTCAGGAACAGTTAGTGGTGACGGCTGAACAACATGACAAACATATTTAATGTCACTGAACTGTATAAGCGAAGACTGTAGAAATGGCAAATGTTTTATCCATGTATTTACCACAATTAAAAAAAAAAAAGATCTTCTGGTTCATGCTCAGGCCAGAACTTTGAGGAGTATGAAATGCACCCCTCCAAGCCAGCATGTGGCTTCAACACACACTGTGGTACTAGGATCCCAAGAAAAGGGACACTTCAGCAGGTGCAGCTGGCTCCTTGGCCCAACAGCCCTTTGTACAGAGGTTTCCAGTCAGGGATGGACATGCAGGCTGTTGTATGCTCATGGGTGGAGAAGCTCTCTTACAAAGACAGATTCTATATGAGAATAAAACCTTCCTCAGAATATACGAATATTGATTTGGAGGATTCTCAAAGAAAAAGGATATTTTAATGAAGAGCTTGGCCTGACCAGGACTCTGACCTGAGCCAAGAGCCACTTAGGCAGCATTAGGTCCCTCCATCAGGGCTATTTAACCTCAGATAAACAGCGCAATTAAAACCACAGGAAACAAAAATACCTCTCTGATTCGTAAGGATCTGGAAGAAGAGCATTGGCAGAAATGCAGGATGAAGTCGACTTATCAAAATGGTACACGGAACCTAAGAAAAAAACAAAAATATCAGTATAAGTAGAGTCAGGAAAGAGCGTTGAAGACATTTCTTTCTCTACCAGGCAAAACCAAAAAACCCAAACCCACTGCCATTGAGTCAATTCCAACTCATAGCGACCCTATAGGACAGAGTAGAACTTCCCCCATAGAGTTTCCAAGGAGCGCCTGGCGGATTCGAACTGCTGACCTCTTGGTTAGCAGCCGTAGCACTTAACCACTATACCACCAGGGTTATAAGAGGGAGTTAAATAACTGAACAAATTATTCAAGTTATACCAACTAGAATGAAATTCTTCAACATAATGGATAGCTTTTAGATTTGCTCTAAAGTTTTATTTTCAAGTTTTAAGGAACAACCATCAGGTGTATCTCTTAAAATCCCTATGTGTTCTTGAATTTTCTTTATTCAAATGATTTAAAAGATGTTGGCATAATTAAAATTTTTAATCACGAAAATGCTTTGTCATGATATTTTGAGATCTCTCTGGCCAGATTAGGTTGGATTCTTAAATTGCACTGTGGTTTTCTTCAGACCAGATACAGTCTGTAGAATACAACAACCCAGCCCTGGCAATTGCTTCCTTCACTAAAAATAAACTTTCAGGCTCGTGAGGATTAACGAGCATAGAGCTACTTTTGATAAAGCATTAACAAAGTCATCTTATTTCTATTAAGGTGTATCAGGAGCCAATTAGTAATTTATTCCAGAAACTAAGGTATGCACCATCCTAGAACACTGGTTTCTGGAAATGATTAGCCTTCAGGAATACTCACAGACCACAAGAACCCCACAGCCCACAGTACAATGGCCCTGACGGCTTACAGGGTAAAGAAACAGGTTTTAGAACTGAAGGGTAAATTATTTAGGTCCTAGGGTAGGGGATCGGCAAAAAAGAGGAAGACTCTTATTTGAGATGGACTGACACAGTGGCTGCAATGATGAGCTCAAGCGTAGCAACAATTGTGAACATGGTGCAGGTCCGGACAGTGTTTCATTCTGTTGTAGATGTGGTCACTATGAGTTTGAACTGATTCGATGGCACCAAACAACAACAGGGTATCACTAATCATTCCATTAGGAAATTCCTTAATGGTTTCCAATGGATGAGCACTTCTGGTCCTTTCTGGTTCTTTGTCCAACCAAAACCCAATCTAATGCCTCAAACCAAGACTTAAAAAACAATCCGTATCAGTCAGCCTCTAACCAGGATACAAAGCCATTTGAGTATTTCAAAGAGAAGGAATTTAATTCAGGGAATTGGCCACACAGGAGAGGGAAGAGCTGAGAAGCCAAACAAGGGCAAGTGAGGAACCTAGCTAGATATCAACAAGAGCAAGAAGCTGCTGCCCATCCCTCAGCCAGAGGCAGAAAGGAGAGGGTGGTGTCATTGGACCTCAGAGGCTGGGGTAACCCAGGGGAAGCTGGAACCTTGGTGGGCCCTCCTGGTGGGAGATGGAACCTGGAGGACACACGCCCCCGCTGGAGATGCTGCTGGATGCAGACAGGGCTTCTCCCTGATCCCTTCCCTCTCCCCACCTCCTGCCAGCACCTCCCTTGGGCCAAACCCAGCCAGAAGCCAGATGCCAGAGAAATCTGGGAAATTCAGCCTACAAGGGGCAGAAGCTCCCTGCAGTGAAAGCTGAATAGGAAAAGGACAAGGAATATCTCTGAAAGCAAACCAGTTATGGATTTATACCCAATCCATTCAAGGAATTTTGTTAAAAAAAAAAAAAAATTATCAAGTTTTCTGTGGAATACCTGTTCTAGTGTCAGAAAGTTATTCTGCAAACTTCCATTTCCTTCTGTAGACTAAAAGTTTCATCACAAATGTACTAAGTGCCAACAATGTGTAAAGTACTATGTTAGGGGCTGTGCAGGATGCAAATAGGAAAAACATCTGTTGCTGCTTTCAGGGAGCTTCCAGCATCTTCTCCAACACATGCTCTCCTTCCTCCACTCCCTCAGGCAGGGCCTATGCTCCAGGGGTTCTGGGTGGTGCAAACAGCTTATGCGCTTAGCTGCTAATTGAAAGGTGTCTCGGTTATCTAGCGCTGCTGTAACAGAAATACCACACGTGGGAGGTGTTAACAAAAAGAAATTAATTTTCTCACAGCTTAAGAGGCTAGATGTCTGAATTCAGTGTGCTCACTCTGGGGGAAGGCTTTCTCTCTCTGTCAGCTCAGAGGAAGGTCCTTATCTCTTTGAGCTTCTCTGCTCCTGGGTGCCCCTCACGTGGCTTGGCATCTCTCTTCCCCCATCTCTGCTTCTCTTGCTTGGTTACTTAATCTTTTATCTCTCAAAAGAGTTTGACTCAAGATACACCCTAATCCTGCCTCCTTAACATAACAAACACAATCCATTCACAAAGGGCATCATAACCATAGGCAGAGGTTAGGATTTACAACACATATTGTGGGGGGACACAATTCAGCCCATAACCCCCAAAACCCCAAAACAAACCCACTGCCATCGAGTCGATTCCGACTCATAGCGACCCTATAGGACAGAGTAGAACTGCCCCATAGAGTTTCCAAGGAGCGCCTGGCGGATTCGAACTGCCAACCCGTTGGTTAGCAGCCATAGCACTTAACCACTATGGCACCAGTGTTTCCTCAACCCACAAGAGAAGGTTAAAAGTCTGAGGCTACCCAGAGGTGCCTCAGAAGAAAGGCCTGGTAACCTACATCCAAAAAAATCAGCCACTGAAAACCCCATGGGGCACAGTTCTACTCTAACACCCAGGGGGTCTCCAGGAATCGGAGTCGGCCCCACAGACACCGGTTACACTCCAGGCCAGCGGAGCACACCCTGTGACTTTCTTCCCTTCTGGTCTAGCTTAGGCCGTGCCCTTTGTCTAGAATTCACTCATTCAGGCGACAAACATTACTTGTAAGAGATGAGCCAAGCTTAAAGGCAGAGTAGGAATGAGCCAGGGAAATAAGTTTATTTGTGGCAGGGTAAAGAGATGAGGCGAGAAGAAATTCTAGCCGGAGGCATGGATGAGAAAAGCAGCCTGCAGTAAGTGAGGAACTAGAAGCAGTTTGTGCTGTGAAAGCCTAAAGAGAAAGGACTCGTTAGGAGAAGAGGTCTGTGGGGGCAGGGCACGGAGAACGTTCCGTGAGGTATCTGTGTTGTGTTCCTCTCCCTCCCCCAATCAGAAGATGTGCACCATCCTAGAGCTCAGATCCACCAGGCGCCCCTTAGAAACTCTGTGGGGCAGTTCTACTCTGTCCTATATGGTCGCTATGAGTCGGAATCGACTCGACGGCACTGGGTTTTGGGTAGAGCTAAGATGGAGCCCTGGTGGCACACTGCTTAAGAGCTCGGCTGCTAACCAAAAGGTCGCCAGTTTGAATCCACCAGGCGCTCCTTGGAAACCCTATGGGGCAGTTCTACTCTGTCCTATAGGGTCGCAACAAGTCGGAACCTACTCAATGGTTTTTTTGCTTTAGAACTAATATTGTTATTCCATTGTTATACAGATGGTCACATGGCCCTGTGCAGTGGGCTGAATTATGTCCTCCAAACCCTAACGTCCCCCACCTGTGAATGGACCTCATTTGGAAATAGGGACTTTGCGGATGTAATCAAGTTAAGGTGAGTTCATACTGGAGGAACCCTAATCCTACATGACTGGTGTCCTTCTAAGGTGAGGAGAGGACACAAAGAGACATGCACAGGGAAGAAGGCCATGTGAAGACAGAGGCAGAGACTGGAGTAACGTAGCTACAAGCCAAGGAACACCAAAGATAGCCAGGACTTAACAGAAGCTAGAAAAGGCAAGGAAGGATTCTTTACTAGAGCCTCCAGAGGGAGCATGGCCGTGCCAACCCCTTGATTTTTGGACTTCCGGCCTCCAGAACCGTGAGAGAATGAATTTCTGTTGCTTTAAGCCACCCAGATTGTCATACTTTGTTCTGGTAGCCCTAGGAAACTAACACAGTTGGTAAAACCTAGCCTATTGGCTAGCTAGCAGGTCAACAGCTGTAACCGAAAGAGGGAGTGGAGAAGAGACCCAAACATGGCAGAATACCAGAGTAAAGATCTATGTATGGTTCTTCTGAGCTATCCAAAGCAGCCACAGTTCCAACTATCTCGAGGCCCAAATGTTCAACATTTCCTTAAAATGGAGTCCCTGGGTGGTGTAAGGAAACCCTAGTGGCGTGGTGGTTAAGAGCTATGGCTGCTAACCAAAAGGTCGGCAGTTGGAATCCACAGGCGCTCCTTGGAAACTCTATGGGACAGTTCTATTCTGTCCTATAAAGTCACTATGAGCCAGAATCTACTCCATGGCAACGGGTTTGGTTTGGGTGGTATAAAGAGTGAACAGTTAATGCACTCAGCTGTTAAATGAAAGGATGGAGGTTGAAGTCCACCCAGAGGCACCTCAGAAGAAAAGCCTTGTGATCTATTTCTGAAAAATCAGCCACTGAAAACCCTATGGAACACAGTTCTTCTACTCTAACACGCATGGGGTTGCCATGAATCAAAGTCAACTTGATGGCAACTGCCTTGTTTTGCTTTTTCTCTTAAAATACCTGACACCTGCCAGAATCTTATCAATAAATTCCCTTCCTCCTCCTCCTTTTCTTGCCTTAAGTTACTTTGAAGAAGGTGTCTATTATTTGCAACCAGGAATCCTAAGAAAAATTACCATTCTTTGCACTGTAGAATTATCACTCTCACTTCTCAAAATCTATTATTTACACAAGCACAGTGTAATAATAACAGTAACTTTCATGACAGTGTTTTATGGATTGTTGTGTGCTGTCGAGTTGATTTTGACTCATAGCAACTCATATGACAGAGTAGAACTGTGAACATTCCCATTCTACAGACTCTAAAAAGATAACTTGCAAAAACCATAATCCAGTCAAGATTAGCACTGGAACTCAAATTAGGTGACTCTTAGGTTCAGGGCTCTTTGCAGTAAAAATGCTGCCACTTCTCATAACATAGTTTATAAAGAAAATATTCTACATTCTACTTTGGTGAGTAGCGTCTGGGGTCTTAAAAGCTTATGAGCAGCCATCTAGGATACTCCACTGGTTTCACCCCTTCAGGAGCAAGGAAGAATGAAGAAAACTGAAGATACAAGGGAAAGATTAGTCAAAAAGACTAATGGACCACACCTATCACGGCCTCCACCAGACTGAGTCCAGTACAACTAGATGGTGCCCGGCTACCATCACTGACTGCTCTGACAGGGATCACAACTGAAGGTCCTGACAGAGCTAGAGAAAAATGTAGAACAAAATTCTAACTCAAAGAGAAAGACCAGGCTTGCTGGCCTGACAGAAACTGGAAAAACCCTGAGAGTATGGCTCCTGACACTCTTTCAGCTCAGTAATGAGGTCACTCCTGAGGTTCACCCTTCAGCCAAAGATTGGACAGGCCCATAAAACAAAACAAGACTAAAAGGGCACAGCAGCCCAGGGGCAAGGACTAAAAGGCAGGAGGGGACAGGAAAGCTGGTAATAGGGAACCCAAGGTTGAGAAGGGAATGTGTTGACATGTTGTAGGGTTGTTAACCAATGTCATGAAACAATATGTATACTAACTGTTTAATGAGAAATTACTTTGTTCTGTAAATCTACATCTAAAGTACAAAAAAAAAAACTTCTCAAAGTAAAAAACAAACAAAAAAATAAAGGCTTTCTTAAGATAAATTTTAAAAGAAGAAATAAAGATTTCAAAGCTGGAAAAAAAAAATGCTGCCACTTCTGAAGTTTAAAACTTGTATCACCAATTGGCATCCTCCCCTTCGCCCTTCCTCTGGCCCAGTCTCCTCATTTTGAAACACTGTAACACTGGCCTCTTTTAGAACATATGTGAAGAGCACATATATTAGAATTTGAAATTCAAAGATTACTGCTTTGCTTTTTTTTCAAAATAAACACAAGTTCTGGAATAATTTTAAATTTACAGAAAAGTTACAAAGATAGCAGAGAATTTTCAATACCCCTCACCATTTCTCCTAATGCTAACCTTTTACATCACCATGATAAAAACCAAAAACCAAACCCGTTGCCGTAGAGTTGATTCCCACTCATAACAACCCTATACGACAGGGTAGAAATGCCCCATAGGGTTTCCAAGGCTGTAATCTTTATGGAAGCAGACTGCCACATCTTTCTCCCAAGGAGCAGATGGTGGGTTCAACCGTCGACTTTTTGGTTAGCAGCTGAGCACTTAACCACTGCACTACTAGAGCTCCTTAGCCACAGGTATAAGGGTTAGGATTCCAACAGATATTTTGGGGAGGACACGGTTCAATCTCTAACACACATGCCTACAGCTTTCTTACACTCTGCCACTCAAAATGCAAAGTCTTGATATTTCTTTGTATATTTTTCTGTATTTTCCAGATTTTCTACAATAAACAACCCTATACTCAGAATTTGTGTGTGTGCACAGCATACTGCACTTCTGAAAGGAAATAAGATATAATTTTCTCTGATATGGATTCCATCTAGTTCACTCACGTATTAAACGTGTGCTCCAGGCAAGATGCTGGGCTCTGAACAGTGCAGGTGATGCCCATACGCATTTATCTTCCCCAACTGGGGTTCAGACTGAGTCACTTCTACAATCTGTGCCAACGTGGAGGATCTGCTTAATTTGGTTCTTCAGTATCATTAAACGGTGTTTTAGCTTTTCAGGTATAACTGTTTGAAGTAGACTGTATTACTGCTCTTATTTCTCCACCCCTTCCCTGTATGAGAATTATATATCCACGTCCTTTATCATGTGACTTTTCAGTATCTCCTGCTAAAGTGCGTGGCGACTATTTCCTTGCTCCACTGATGCTTGGCTTGGCAACGTGACTTGTTGTGGCAATTAACAGTGAGTGAAGGGAACAGTGTTTCAGTTCCAAGCTGAGGCCTTACGAGGCATCACAGGTTTCTGCTCATGCTCTGGTGGACCTGTGAGCCACCGTGAGAAACTCATGCTCCAGGTACCTACTATCCCTACAGACTGGAATCCAGGTTTAAGACATAAAGAGCAGACTCAACACTCACCAGAAACCTCACGTCCAAGCTGACTGAGCCAAACCCAGCCTAGACCTGCTGAAATACAGCCTATAGCCTAGACCAGCTGAAATATTGCTTATCAGCTGACCTATGTTTGTCGCTGTAAACCACTGGGACGTTGAGGTGTCTGTGGTGTGATAGATCACTTTTGTGTGTGGCATTTTTGGCCATGGTCTTGTAACTCCCACCCAGGTGATTGAGCGGGACTGTGTGATAGGGTAATCGTGGCCCACCAAAAGGATCGGTCAGTTCTGCCGTCCCGCTGGGCTTGAAATGAGCCAACCCAGAGACAGGAAAGAGAAAAGCCCACCACCAGCAAGGAAGGAGTAACCTAAAGGACAGACCAACAGGAGAGGTGCAGTGGGCTTCCTGGCCCGTGGAGCGAGAAAGCTGAGTGCCTTTGGGCAGAGACTGAGGGCCAGGAAGAGGCAGGCCTGCGAGCACAGCTGGGGAGAGCTGCATCCTGAGTAGTCCTCAACCTGAAGTGTAACCTGTTACTTCCCTAATAAACCCTGAACTGTGAGTATAGTCTGTGAGCTCTGTGTGACCATTTCAATAAATTATCAAACCCAGCAGAGAAGTAGAGAGTGCTGTGGGAGGGATGGTTGGTATCAGAGTTGGTAAAGACGGTGGGGAGGAGGCTTGTCTGACCTCTGCCTCCCAGGAGTCAGCCTTGGGCTGTTGATTCTCCTTCCCCCTTGTGAAGTTAGAGGAGATCAGACACAGCTCCCAAGCTGTTTTACATTGTTACACAGCAAAACTCAATTAAAGTAGACTAAGGGGTCTCTAGGTGATGCAAGCAGTTAATGTGCTCAGCTATTACCTGAAAAGTTGGAGGTTTGAGTCTACCCAGAGGTGTCTCAAAAGGAAGTCCTGACAGTCTGCTTCGGGAAAATCAGCCAGCGAAAAGCCTGCGGAGCACGGTCCTACTCTGAAACACACGGGGCTGCCAGGAATCTGAAGGGACTTGACAGTAACTGATTTTTGTCTTGTTTTGTTTAAAGTGGACTAAGTGGAGAAGCAAATAAACTCTCAAATAGCTCTAACGGTCTGCCTTGGAATCAGAGCAACGAATGTGAAACGCATTGAACTTACTTCCAGGCATCAGTTCAAAGTGAGGCCTTCCTTCTTCAGTGGATATAAGGGTGGCGAGTTTTCCTTCTATCATCTCTCCATCGATGAATCTTCCATAGAGGGCGGTCCTCTCATCCGGGTACACATAGGCTATCTTCTCTCCCGTCATCTCCCCATCTTCATTTACTTCTCCTACAAGACTACCTCCATCCTGATAGGAGAAACCAAAAACCAGAAAATATTATATATAGTATTTATCTATATAACATGAGTTCAAAAAATTTCTCTTATATTCCCATTCTCAATAACACTAATACGGATAATAACTGTTCAAGAACCCAGAGCTTTTCCCATGAGTAAGAAAAACATGGCGCATATGTTCTCATCCTCCTTTATACAAAAACGTCTAGAAAGTCATACACGTAGGAAGTATGCAAGCCTGACTTAGAGAGTAAGAGGTTGAGTAGCTCTATTATTGAGTTAGTAAACATTTGCTATGTAATCCTGGACAAGTTACTGATATTCCATCTTGGTTTGTTATCTAAGAAGCAAATATGTTCCATTTAAAGGAAATGTAACCAAATGTTCTATTTGGCCAATATCAGCTGTGATGTAGATCTTAGCAAGACAGTCTTCAAAACAAATCTGTGCTGCCGTCGAGTCGATTCCGACTCATCGCAACCCTGTAGGACAGAATAGAACTGCCCCGTAGGGTTTCCAAGGAGCAGCTGGTGGATTCGAACTATCGACCTTTTGGTCAGCAGCTGAGCTCTTAACCACTGTGTCACCAGGGCTCCAAAGACAGTCCTACCCACTATTTATACAATCCCACTCCTCAATGTTAAATTTTGAATTTCAGTCAATTAAGGAGGTCTTTTTTTAGGTCAAAATGTACTAAAGAAGCAATTTAGTGTATGTTTGTAAAGATACAGTTGTCTGCCCTAAGAGATAAACATCTAAATTCTTTCCACTCATCTTTACTCAGTGCTCCCTCCTGCCTCTTTCCAGGAAAGGAGGCAGCTTAACTTCATGTTTAACTCACATTCACTTCATTTGCTAAGGGTCATTAAGCCAATCAAATAATTCTGCATTCTGCTAAGTGCTGGTGGCACAGTGGTTAGTTAAATGCTTGGCTGCTAACTGAAAGGTCGGTGGTTCCAACCCACCACTGATCCGTGGCAGAAAGATCTGGCACTCTGTCTCCGTAAAGATTACAGCTTTGGAAACCCAATGGGGGCAGCTCTACCCTGTAGAGGGTCATTATGAGTCCAAATCAACTCAACGGCAGTGGGTTTGGTTTTCTGGTTTTGCTTAGTGCTAGGGACACAGTCGGTGATCCACAAATACTTGGTGAATTGACCTGGAATACCAGAAAGTCATAAGTACTCTAATCCAGGGTGCAAGAGAGTGTTTCCTTTTTATTTCCACCCAGAAGTCCTCATGATATAACTTTAGGAACCTGAGACCTTTGTGGGTTTGCTATAACAACAGTAATACCATCATGTCTTCTGACCGCTTGGTTACTTCCCCAACTCAAGGGTTCCTACTCAAAGGCAGTGATGTGGGATAACTTGTGAGTGATTCCAAATGCAGCTCATTGAGAGCCAGCAGGAATAAAGAACACCGGGTACATGATTCCTACAGTTCACAGTAGTCTAATTGTTCTTTGGAGGAAAAGGTTATAAATTACGAACACATCACAGCACTTCCATAGAAAGAGAAATAACTGGAAGCACCCTTCATGGATAGAAAGTGCACAGAAAGTACATTAGGAATACATTTATCACTCTTTTTCCTCCCTGAGTTAGGTCTTTATAACCCAGCACAAATGGGGATGGTTCTTTCTGCATGATCTGCCTTCAGGCTTTCAGTACCGATTACTGAGCTAAAGCGTGTTAGAGCATTTGTGTTTCTTACATGCCATAACTAATATAAGCCATCACCATGCCTATTTATTTATAACCAATAACCAGAGTCTGTCTGTCTTGAGTTTCACACCTTTTCCTTTAAATGCTTTGAACTTCTGATTTGGGGAGAAAGTGAATTTCGTTGTCTAGAATGATAAAGCAGAACTTCTTTTATTTCCAAAGGAAGCCATAAATTTTTAATTAAAAACTTCATATCACTGTTCCAAAGCAAATTTTTGAAAGAAAGAAACTGTTCTCAGAGTGCACTTGTAAAGACAGTAGGGCGAATCATTACCTTTGGTAATGATTTTTCCTCCCCTTCTGTCTGCTTTGGCCCCATGTCACAAAAACTTCCTCATCTGCTCCAGAAGGAAGCATTGGGGAAGAAGCTCCTGCTTCCTCTCTTGGGCTCACTGGCTCCTCCCCATAAAAGAGGGAGGCGTTCATTTGATTGGTAAGAAGGCAGAGTCTGACACCCAGGGACATTCATTCTCTGCTGGGTGGGGTTCACAGGATAAGGCTGCTGCTCCTTCTGGCCTCATTTTTCACTCACCCTCTCCTGGGTCCTGGGAACTAGCAGTGCCCACAGGCTGCACCTGGTCCCCTTGCTATTCCTGCCCCCTCCCTGGAGATGCTCACCCGGGGAACCTGTAGCTTTCTAGCTGCTCTGTCTGCAGCTGGTTCATCTACTGAGTTCAGAGAGGAGGGAGTGGGAAGTCCATTTTGCTGGCTTTGGGTCTGGTCTCAGTTATCCAGTGCTGCTGTAACAGGAATACCAAAAGTGGATGGCTTTAACAAACAGATATTTATTCTCTCACAGTTTAGGAGGCTAGATGCCCAAATTCAGAGTGCCAGCTCCAGGGGAAGGCTTTCTTTCTCTGTCAGCTCTGGGGGAAGGTCCTTTTCATCAATCTTCACCTGGGTCTAGGAGGATTTTCTCAGCACAGGGACCCTGGGTCCAAAGGATGCACTCCACTCCCGGCTCTTCTTTCTTGGACGTAGGAGGTCCCTCTCTCTCTGCTTGCTTCCTCTGCTTTTATCTCTTCCAGGGTGGTGAAGGGTGGCGATTTAAGATACATGTCACCCTAATCCTACCTCATTAACATACCAAACTTAACCTAATCCTCATTAACGTGACCTAATCCTGCCCATTAACCTAACGGCCAACCAAAAACAGAAACCAAATCCATTGCTGTCGACTTGATTCCAACTCATAGTAACCCTACTGGACAGAGTAGAACTGCCCCACAGCTTTTCAAAGAGTGACTGATGGATTCAAACTGCCAACCTTTTTGGTTGGCAGTCAAGTTCTTAATCACTAAGCCACCAGGGCTCAGTTCAATCCCAAATGGGACCATAAGCACAAACATAGAGGCTAGGATTTACAACACATCACAAAATGGAGGATAATGAGATCATAAAATGGAAGACAGCCACAGAATACTGGCAAACATGCCCTAGCCAAGTTGACACATGTTTTCGGAGGACATAATCCAATCCATGACAGGCCTACACAACATCTCCAATCTAACATTGCCGTAATCAAAGGGACATCTTGATTCCTGACACCTATGTCAATTTCTTAATTGATTCAAAACCCAGAGGGCAGAGGGGTGTGATTAGTCCTCTCAACTGCTGACAGATACCATATATAAGGCAAGTGTATCAAGCAAGTAAATTTCAAAAACTTATAACTCCCCAATACTTCCTTCCTAAGACAGTCTTCTCTTGGTATTTAATAATTAATACTAAAGGCTCAACTAGCTGCATGTTCAGGTTTCAAAGGCAACTACATTGAGTGAGGCAGACCCATTCACCAACCGTAGGGCATCTTGGATCTCATCTAGGGACTTGAGAGGATCACAGTCGCAGGTAAAATGACAGGTCGTGGGAGAATCTGGTCATCCGTATTTTGCCCCTTTTTATCCCCACCATCACACATAGACTCCTACTTTTTCTGACTTCAAGATTCGTATCAGCAGCCCCCAGCCACTGGTCAGAAAGATGCTCAATCTGGCCAATCATGAAGCAACAAAAGTTTGTCTCCCTAGACTGGTAAGTACCTCCACCCACTTCCTGTCCTTCTCCTTGCCTTCTTCTAGGCAGTAACTAAGTGACTTTTGATCTATCATAGATCCTACCAAGAGGATATGTAAATGCTTTAGTAATTCTTTAAAATACCTATTTACAAAGTTTTTTTCTTATGCCCTATTTGGTGTACTGGTTAAGAGCTAAGGCTGCTAACCAAAAGGTGGACAGTTCAAATCCACCAGGCACTCCTTGGAAACTCTATGGGGCAGTTCTACCCTGTCCTATAGGGTCGCTATGAGTAGGAATTGACTCAATGGCAACAGGTTTTTTGTTTTTATCCCAAGAGTAAGGAGCCCTGGTGGCATAAGAGTTAAGAGCTCAGCTGCTGCCTGAAAGTTTGGTTTGAACCCAGACAATGGCTCCTCAGGAGAAAAACCTGGCGATCCGCTCCCAATAAAAAAAAAGAAAAAAAAGGCCCATTGCTATCGAGTCGATGACAACTCATAGCAACCTTAAAGGACAGAGCAGTACTGCCCCAATAGGGTTTCTAAGGCTGTACATCTTTACGGAAGCAGGCTGCCTCATCTTCCTCCTGAGGAGCTGCTGGCAGGTTCAAACCACCAACCTTTCAGTTATCAGCCGAACACTTCAACACTGAGCCACCAGGGCTCCTTCTATTAAGATGACAGCCTAGAAAACCCTATGGGGCTAGTCTGTCACATGGGGTCGCTATAAGTTGAAAATCGACTCCACAACACCCAACAACAACAACATATATAGAATATAACTTATTTATTTTGTTGGGAAGTTAGAATCGACTCTATGACAAATAACACTCTTTTTTATCATGTAATAGATACCTTGCTTTTATAAATACTTTTTAACCATAAGAACATAGCACTCAGAGAAAGGAAAAATGTATTTTGACTTAAGCTCTGTACAAAATAAAGTTTTAAATAAAATATTTTCTAACATCTATTTTCTGAAATGTTTTCTGGAAACTCACTAACAACAGATGGGATATTTGAAATGCAAACAAAAATTAGAGCGTTAATTCCCAACCATGGGTTTTGCCTCATTTTTTGCTTTAATAAACTTCAGCTATATTGTGAAATGTTATCATTCAAAGGCAAGCGAATTTTCATTGTCTTCATTTAAGCAATATAAACCCTAAAGCACCTTAAAAAGTAGGGAGTAGAACTGCAAAATCCAGTAATAATAGTGTAATAATTCCAGAACAAAAAAAATTGGAAATTGCTGGATTAGTTCTTACACATGAGAAACAGAATAAACGAGCAAAAGTGAGCAATTCCATCATCCTTTTCTATATGCCAATGGAATTAAAAGCAACGTATTTTTTCCTTTATTAGTGGTACAATAAAATGAATTTGTTCTAATTTTTTTATATACCTGGTTTTTATCCTTTTTAAAAAATTTTTTCATAACCACCACCACAATCAAGATCCAGAACAGTTCTATGGTGAATCATTTGTTTCCAAAACAACACTGAAAAATAATTAAGAGTAGATACAAGGACTCACAGTCTAAGTCAGTAGTTAAGAAAAGCGCTAGGCCATGCCTCATAAGCTGTTGGCTGCAGCTACTGTGACTTTGAAGTGTCCTAGCTCAATTTCTAACTTAGAGAATGCATTCTGCTCTTCGTGGTAAAGCATCAAAGCAATGTCTTAAATGTCTTAACTCCTGTTACTTCCAGCAAAATGAACAGTCATAAGGCTTACTGGGTAATATATCCAGCAAATGCCATGCCGGATGTTATCTTTATATTGCCCCTTGAAGATCAGTCTCCCGTCTGTGTCGTATTCCTGGGCTGGACCATTCAGCTCTCCATCTACGTAGGTGCCTTGGAGAACTCCCCCGTCTTCATAAGTATAAACTCCCTGGCCCTGCAGGGCATCGTCCACGTAATACCCTTCCAGGGTGCTATGAGGGAAGGGAGAACAAAAGGGAACAAAAGTCAGAACATGACTCAATGCTCTTAAAAGAAAGGACCACATACAAGGAACTTTCTGCCCAGCTCTGTTTCAACTTCAACATGTATTCAGTGCAGCCCCTTGAATTCTCAGGTTGCTAGCAAAATAGATCAGAGGTACAGGCAGGATTAGGGACTAAGAGGGAGATTTAATTCCTAATTTCCTGGTTACCCATTCACCATTTTTCTCTGCTGGAGGAAATAGAGAAGAACAAAGCCACTGGTGGAAACTGAGAGCAAGTCTCACCTGAATATGTTTCCAAGGCTAGATGCTGACCAATACCAGGAAATAGAAACTCTGTAGTTAGCCTTGCCACACATAAACCACTCATGCTTAATTTCCCTCACGAGTCCAGAGTCCACTGGTAGTTCTCAGGAGTAAGATGGTTCATATATGGTGGTCTCTAATAATATGAATGTGGTTTAAAATATGTAAATGTCTATATATTTGTTCTAGTCATTAATGTATTATTTATCAGTGAGAGCCAGAATCAGTATCCAGTCAAAAGATCCTCTTCCATCCCTTCGATCCTAATGGGGATTTATTGTGTGTGTGAAAGAGAGACAGAGAGAATTTCATCTTACTAATGTCATTACCAGCCTGTTAAATCTTGAGACCAATGGTCCTAGACCAACCCTCACAAGGGTGCTTGCTCATGGTGACTTTATGAGCACCAGTCTATCTTTCTCTTCTGGAAAACACATTTGGAGGAAGTTCAGATACATCTTTTCAGCGTTGGCCTCTCAATGGCCAATACACAATGAAACTAACTTTATCAAAAATTCCCTTCACGGGGCTGGGGACCATGGTTTCAGGGGACATCTAAGTCAATTGGCATAATAAAATCTATTAAGAAAACATTCTGCATCCCACTGGTGTCTGAGGTCTTAAACGCTAGCAAGCAGCCATCTAAGATGCATCAATTGGTCTCAACCTGCCTGGATCAAAGGAGAATGAAGAACACCAAGGACACAAGGCGATTACAAGCCCAAGAGACAGAAAGGGCCACATGAACCAGAGACTACATCATCCTGAGACCAGAAGAACTAGATGGTGCCCAGCTACAACCAATGACTGCCCTGACAGGGAACACAACAGAGAACCCCTGAGGGGGCAGGAGAGCAGTGGGATGCAGACCCCAAATTCTCATAAGACCAGACTTAGTGGTCTGACTGAGACTAGAAGGACCCCAGTGGTCATGGCCCCAGACCTTCTGTTGCCCCAGGACAGGAACCATTCCCGAAGCCAACTCTTCAGACATGGATTGGACTGGACAATGGGTTGGAGGGGGATGCTGGTGAGGAGTGAGCTTCTTGGATCAGGTGGACCCTTGAGACTATGTTGGCATGTCCTGCCTGGAGGGGAGATGAGAGGGTGGAAGGGGTTAGAAGCTGGCAAAATGGACACAAAAAGAAAGAGTGAAGGGAGAGAAAAATTGGGAGTGTGTAGCAAGGTGTATATGGGTTTTTGTGTGAGAGACTGACTTGATTTGTAAACTTTCACTTAAAGCACAATAAAAATTATAAAATAATAATAATAAAAATTCCCTTCATGTACTTAAATTCGGAATAAGGGAAAGAATTATTCTTAATTCAAAGTGCAAAATATTTAGAAATAGTTTGCTTATTTTAACACATGCAGATAGCATGCATTCATTAATTCAACTAGTAAACACAGTGTGCCTTCTAAGTAGCAAGCAAGTACTGTGTGAGGCTCTAGTGAGAGACTGATGAACAAAACAAATAGCCCTGTCCTTACAGAGCACACAAACAGGAAAGGTGGGAGGCCCACATGTTTACCAAGGGCAGGTGGCACGCAAAGGGGGCTGTGGGGACCAAGGTGGCTGGACCTGGCTCTGCCTGGTAAAGTCTTGTTCTGTTTTAATGAATGACTGAGAATGATCTGTAATTAAGAGTTGAAAAGCTCAGCCTAACTAACGATAGCCTCCGATCGCACGTTTGTAATCACATTATTTCTAGTCTAGTCTCCCAAGGAGATAAATAGTTCTCTTTCTGTTTTGTTTGTCCTATTAATGAGGCTTACTAAATTCACGACGAGAATAAAGTGCACTTTAGCACAGCCCTTGCATAAATAATCAAAATTCTAAACCAGTGAGGTTGGAATTGATGAGATGTAACTGTCATTAGGCTCCCACAATTAAAAAAAAAGAGAAAGAAAGAAAAAGAACCACCTTGCTGAAGGACAGTTACTCAACTTATGTAATTATGCAATATACAGCATAAAAACACTAATCACGGATCTTCATTTCTAGAACTGACAGATAAAATCCAGGATGCCCAGTTAAATTGGAATTTCAGATAAAGAATGAATAATTTTTTTAATACAAGTATGCCCCAAACAGGGAACTCTGGTGGCGTGGTGGCATGGTGGTTAAGAGCTACAGCTGCTAACCAAAAGGTCGGCAATTCAAATCCACTAGGCGTTCACTGGAAACCCTATGGGGCAGTTCTACTCTGTCCTATGGGGTCGCTATGAGTTAGAATCAACTCAACAGCAATTGGTTTGGTTTCGCTTTTGGTTATGCCCCCAAATATTGAATGGAACACGTTGTGGGTCATCGAGTAGATTCTGACCCAGAGCAATCCTGCTCACCTGCAAACTGGAAGGTTGGCTGTTCGAACCCATTCAGCAGCTCCGTGGGAGAAAGACCTGGTGATCTGCTCCTGTAAAGATTACAGCCTGGAAAATCCCATGGGCAATTCTACTCTGTTACATGGGGTCATGATGAAGAGAGAACATACTTATACTAAAAAAAATTTTCCCATGTATAATATCATGCATTTTTCCCACTTTTTGTTGTTGTTTTAATAAAAATAGGATCATATTATACATAATGTTCTCAATTTGTGTCTCTTAAAGTCCCTTTGGCAAATTCTTTAGTGTATTTAGAAACTATAAAAATAGTCTTTCAATTGTTTGATTTTTCTGGCACCAGCATCTGAATTGAACAATTGGAAAATATACAGGAAATTAAAACTCAATTTTAATTAAAATTTTTTCTCTACACAAAACTCATAGCTGTTGCCGTTGAGTCAATTCTGATTTATAGTGACCCTACAGGACAGCGTAAAACTGCCCCATAGAGTTTCCAAGGCTGTAAATCTTCATGGAAGATGACTGCCGTATCTTTCTCCTGAAGAGTGGCTGGTGGGTTTGAACCACCAACCTTTAGGTTAGCAGCTGAGCACTTAACTACTGCACCACCAGGGCTCCTTCTCTGTACACATGCAGACTACATTTACCTATTTTATCAGAGCTCTTGTACTTAGAGTTAAATTTTCAACAATACATTAAATTGGAAAATCTAATTTATAAAGAACTTGAGACTTTTCACAATTCTTTACTTAGACTGGTATATCTGTATTCTATTTAAACCCTACTATATTTTCATTTGGAAACCCCGGTGGCATAGTGGTTAAGAGGTATGTCTGCTAGCCAAAAGGTAGGTAGTTCAAATCTACCAGGCGTTCCTTGGAAACTCTGTGGAACAGTTCTACTCTGACCTGTAGGGTCACTATGAGTCGGAAAAGACTGGATGGCAGTGGGTTTGGTTTTGGATATTTTTATTTAAAAATTCCCTTTAATATCTGAATACCCAAAGTTGTTCTTAAGAGACTTAATAGCTTTGGCTTTTTCTTCATGGTTTGGGGATACAGAAACTTTTGGGGTCTCTACCGTGATGAGGCCTAATTCTGTTCTCTTTTCCTTCCTTTTGTCAGGCATAGCAATAGAAGAACCAAGAGGGAAATTTTAAAGTGAATCATAATTTACTTTACATTACTGTATCTGACCAAATTAAATTATGACTTAGAATTTAAATATTGTTTTAGGAATTACTTTATATGACAATATATATTATCTCTTAATACATTAAAAGTAAGAAGAACAAGAAGACACAAATCACTCAGTAGAGCTAATTCCAGCCAGAAACTTCAGCTTCTTCCACGGTGTGATAACGCTTTCCAGGTAGTACATACCATGTGCTGTTGATCTTCAAAGTTGCTTTTTACACTTTAATAGAAAACCTATGACTTTGTAGGATCTGATGATTGTAAAGCCTCAAGAAAACAGTAAAATATCTGAAGAACAATTAGTGAAGTTTAGTCTTGCTCTCTAAAAACAAACCCTAAGAAAGCTCTCCTTGTCATTAAGCTATCAGCTCATGATAATAGTGACAATAATAATAGTAATAATAAAAGATAATAATAATCTTTTCCCCTTGAATATCTACTAGGTGCTCTATACTGTACCGTATTTTCATAGGTTTTCTCATTCAATCTTCACAACTGAGAAGTAAGTACAATTATCTCCATTTTAGAAACAAGAAACCAGAAGTTCAGAAGAGGCAGACTAGGCGAGAACAGGACTCTTCTAAGTTGATTTCTCAAGAAAACCTTCCATCAACCACTCAAAGCTCCGAAAGAGTTGTTAAAGCTTCTACAGGAAAGTAACTGAATTCACCCCAGGGCTCCTCTGTGCTTTTCACGAGTACAGTACCGCTAATGAGGGTGCCAAAGTAAAATTAAAGCACGCAAGAAAGGCAGTCGGGATCATAGCCATTTCGTTGTTTCCTGTTAAAATGGGGTAGTAGAGATAGTGAAAAGAGGGGTAGCTCCAGACAGGAATGCATCTTCCTAACTATGTGACCTTGAGCAAGTTACTTCACCACTGTGTGCCTTAGTTTCTTCATATGTAAAGTGGGACTGCACAGATTCTTTAAAATGTGACAATGTGTTGAACAAATGGTAGACAGCCCAAGTTACCAATTTCTTTTCCACTCCCTTTCTTGCACATCGTAACTTTTTTTTGCTGTAATCAGAACTGTTAGAATGCAGATGAGTGTATTTGCTGAGCCTGGTTCCAACAAAAGCTGGGTGAGGGTCAGGAACACAGAAGGGACTTTGTCTTGTGTGGGAGGTTGGAATACATGGCTTCAGAAGTCCATTCCAACTCCAATTTCTCTGAAACATGACCAAGTACTTTCTAAAAACCAGGCACAAGAAATCCTACACGGATCTGTCACCTGGAAACCGTCTCTTTTTCAGTGATTCACCAGATGGGCAGTCTCACTTTTTCAGGTTATTCAGCCAGTAATATAGTGCTATAAGGAGGCTTTCTGGCTTGGCATATTCATGTAGCAAACCAACATCAGAAAATAACTTGGGGACTGGGGAATGATGTTGTGAAGTTGTAAACCATATTATGAAATCGAATTGGCATGTCAGAGAAAAGCATCCACAATGTAACAAAATAAAACTGAATTAATTACCTCATCTCTACCTCATAATCAGACTACAAACCTCATGATTGTTTAATATTACGCAGACCAAAGTCAATCTGCATTGAAATTCCCCTTTCTTATCACTATTCTAGGATTTATGAGAAGTCCTACTAAATTGTCTTTAGGTTACTAAGTCCTGGTCACACTGAGGAGAATTAAGGAAAAAAAAATCAAAATATATTTAAAAAATTGGGAATTAGTATAAAAATTAGAGACGTTAAAGTATTTTGAATATTGTGATGGTTAATTTTACGTGTCAACTTCGCTAGGCTATGGTTTGGCCAAACACTAGTCTAGTTGCTGTTTCATAACTTAACGTAAGGTAACATAATATAACATTTTATAATGTAGTCACTTTCTGTAAATGTAATCTCCGGTAATATAATCAATCAGTTGAAAAGGGAGTTTCCTTACAGTATGTTCTGCCTCCAGACTATAAATAGATATTTTGGCAGAACTCCCTTCTCTTTTCATTCTGTACTCTTGCCATCTCCTGATCTAGGGATCTTGGGATACAAGTATGCTGAAGTCTCTAGGCTGCTGCTTGACCTACAGATTTTAGTCTTGCGAGTCCCACACAATCCTGTGAGCCTGAAGGAGACTCCAGCCTGTCACATGACCTATGGATTTTAGACTTGCCAGCTCCCACAGTCACATGACCCAATCCTTTGAAATAAATCTCTCTCTCTCTCTCTATACACATTTATGTGTATATATATATATCACTGGCTCTGTTTCTCTAGAGAACCTTAACTAAGACAAATACTAACCATTTTCATAATACTCCACAGCATCTACTAGTGCCAAATAGACTCCAGGGCACACCAGCCGAATTTCAAAATTCCTTTCTCCTCACTACATAAATGCCTCTATCTCGGGACCAAAGAGTATATGCTAAGAGGTCGCTATTACCAAATCTTAAAACAATTTTCTTCTTTCCTTTAAGAAGTGGGAAAATTTGAAGCAACAGCTGTGTTAACAGACAACTTCAAAAATAAAGTCAAGTCTTCCATTCACTTCTCAGTTGTGGGATAAAGGATGAGTGGTCTGACTTTAAGTTTCCAACTTAACAAGGCAGTTATAATAACTTAGCTTTCTCTGTTCTACACTTTGTCACCTGTCAAGGGAAAGACTAACTCCTGATTATAATCTCAAAACTAGCAAACATTCTGAACCTGAGACAGTGGTACACAGAAAACAATGCAGACCTGGATTCGATTCCTACTATGAGGCTTAACAGGTTTCAGTTGGGCTTCCAGGCTAAGACATGCTAGGAAAAAAGGTCTGGCAATCTACTTCCAAAAAAATAAGCCAGTGAAAACCCTTATGGATCACAACGGTCCAATCTCATTGTGCATGGGGTCGCCATGAGTCAGGGATCAACTGGATGGCAGCTAATAACAGCAACAGAAATAGTCATTTCCTTATTTTACTTAGAATTTATTTAACCAAGATGCTTAAATTCTCTGCCAACAGTGGTTTACCTCTGTGACACGGGCATGGGAGTAAAAACAAAAAGGAACCACTTTCACTTTTTTCTATTCCTTGAAGTTTTTATTCCACCAAGTTTTTATTACATTTGTAATTTTTACAAAATTTAAAATTTTCCTCCCTGCATCTAGGTAAACGGTAGTCGTTAAAAAAAATTAGCAGGGCCATTTCTCCTGGTGATCTGGATATTTAAAATTTCTATTCAGATTTGTCATATTCTATGTCAAGGGAAAAAAATAGATTCTAGAACTTCCCTGATATAAATTCATAATTGTTTAGAATCTTCTCCTAAATTACACATCCAGGTTTGGCTTTTATATAAGATTTGAAGGCCAAATCTTCCATCACTACACTTGGTAATTTCCTTTCTCTCTTGATAAACGTGGGTTCCCACAATTGCAAACGAACCCTTCGGAAGGCACATAAACCACCATTACAGGTTTGAACAACCTCCTTAAGCTCTAACAGAAACTTTTTGTTTCCTCACCTGTTATTTCAAACTCTTAATTTCTGACTTTTGGGAGGAATTTTTCCATAACAAAGACTGGCAGTAAGTGGACAGCATTCCCACTTTATTTTACGTACCACATCAGACCCTAAAAATTGGGGGTAGGGGCTAATGTTGAGAAAAATTAATAGATAATTGTAAATAAAAGTGATGATTCACGTAGAGAAGCCCTGGTGGCACGGTGCTTAAGAGTTTGACTGCTAACCAAAAGGTTGGCAGTTCAAATCCACCAGCCGCCCCTTAGAAGCCTTATGGGGCAGTTCTACTCTGTCCAATAGGGTTGCTATAAGTCAGAATCGACGGCAACGGGTTTGGTTTTCGATTGTCTTCATGTAGAAAGAGCTGACTTCTTCATAACCAAATCCCACACCTCCCTTAGCAAGACCTACTAGATTCCAAGGCCTTTCTTCAGTCAAAAGACCATTTCATTAATTTTTACACCAAATCCTTTTAGCAGATGTCTCATACAGGATCAGCAGAGAGCTTAGGAAAGAAGACACAAGGGCCTTTTGAGATCCTGTCACCACACTATTTCATCGTTTGTAATAAAAGCACTGATACTGACCTTTCTGCCCTCAAAGTTTTTTTCCAGTTGCTGCTGAGTGGACACTGACACATGGCAACCCCACGTACGTCAGAGCAGAACTGTACTCCACAGGGTTTTTAGTGGCTGACTTTTTAGAAGTAGATTGCTAGGCCTTTCTTTCAAGAAAGTTCTGGGTGGACTGGAACCTCCAATCTCTCAGTAGCAAGCACATTAACCACTTACAGTACCCAGGGACTCCCTCCAGGTATTTGCCCCTATCTATCTGAAGAAGACAAAAATAGCCTCTTGAGCTCCTCGCTAATACTATCATTCTTGATTCTACTCTTTGACCTATGTTTCTACAAGTGTTTTAATGGTAGGTATAAAAATTTGTGAATTGGTGGCTCAAAAGGAAAAAAAAAAAGTCAATGAATTTTTTTCTATCCCATAGACAGTTACTGGCCTAGTGCTTCGGTCTGGCCAAATGCTTAGTTTTTCAAGTCATGATACACATGCCAATTACTGTAATTGTACGGCACACTGGGTGAGTGGATGAAGCTGCTTGGAGCCACAAGTGAGTAGCTTGACAGGGGAAGATGGAGTTCTTGGGAACTCTCAGGCCCCACCTGGCTACCGCTCAGTCTAAGGAGATCAGCATCTCAGGCTAAGCTCGTTCTTGGCACACTGGTTCGGGAGCTTGTGCTCACCCTTCAATACTCTGTATTGGGTCTGTGAAGAAGTCAGTGATCAACAACACTACATTAAACCAAACCTTCCCAAAGAGTTGCTCAATGTTGACTATCAGATTTAAAGCAAGACTATATCTTTAAACATCCCTATCTGTCATCACGGAAACTCTGGTGGCATCGTGGGAAAGAGCTACAGCTACCAGATACATGGTCGGCAGCTCAGAATGTTTTCTTAATAGATTTTATTATGCCAATTGACTTAGATATTCCCTGAAATCATGGTCCCCAAACCCCTGCCCCTGCTACGCTGGCCTTTGAAGCATTTGGTTTATTCAGGAAACTTCTTTGCTTTTGGTTTAGTCCATTTGTGCTGACCTCCCCTGTATTGTGTGCTGTCTTTCCCTTCACCTAAAGTAGTTCTTATCTACTATCTAATTAGTGAATACCCTTCTCCGGCCCTCCCTCCCTCCCCCCTCTCGTAACCACAAAAGAATGTTTTCTTCTCAGTTTAAAGTTCTTGTAATAGTGGTCTTATATAATATTTGACCTTTTGCATCTGACTAATTTCACTCAGCATAATGCCTTCCAGATTCCTCCATGTTATGCAGTGTTTCACAGATTCCTCACTGTTCTTTATCGATGCATAGTATTCCATTGTGTGAATATACCATAATTTATCCATTCATCCATTGATGGGCACCTTGGTTGCTTCCATCTTTTTGCTATTGTAAACAGTGCTGCAATAAACATGGGTGTGCATATATCTGTTCAAGTAAAGGCTCTTATTTCTCTAGGATATATTCCAAGGACTGGGATTGCTGGATCATATGGTAGTTCTATTTCTAGCTTTTTAAGGAAGCGCCAAATCGATTTCCAAAGTGGTTGTACCATTTGACATTCCCACCAGCAATGCAGAAGTGTTCCAATCTCTCCACAGCCTCTCCAACAATTATTCTTTTGTGTGTTTTGGATTAATGCCAGCCTTGTTGGGGTGAGATGAAATCTCATTGTAGTTTTGATCTGCATTTCTCTAAAGGCTAACAATTGTGCACATTTCCTCAAGTATCTGTTAAGCTCCCTGAATGTCTTCTTTAGTGAAGTGTCTATTCATATCTTTTGCCCATTTTTTAATGGGGTTATTTGTCTTTTTGTAGTACAGTTTTTGCAGTATCATGTAGATTTTAGAGATCAGACGCTGATCAGAAATGTCATAGCTAAAAACTTTTTCCTGGTCTGTAGGTAGTCTTTTTACTCTTTTGGTGAAGTCTTTGGGTGAGCATAGGTGTATCTAGTTTTTCTTCTGCATTCTTAATAATGTTTTGTATACTGTTTATGCCATGTATTAGGGCTCCTAACGTTGTCCCTATTTTTTCTTCCATGATCTTTATAGTTCTAGATTTTACATTCAGGTCTTTGATCCATTTTGAGTTAGTTTTTGTGCATGGAGTGAGGTATGGGTCTTGCTTCATTTTTTTACAGATGGATATCCAGTTATGCCAGCACCATTTGTTAAAAAGGTTGTCTTTTCCCCATTTAACTGTTTTGGGGACTTTGTCAAATATCAACTGCTCATATGTGGATGGATTTTTGGATGTCTGGATTCTCAATTCTGTTCCATTGGTCTATGTATCTGTTGTTGTACCACCACCAGGCTGTTTTGACTACTGTGGCGGTATAATAGCTTCTACAATCCGGTAACGTAAGGCCTCCCACTTTGTTCTTCTTTTTCAGTAATGCCTTATTTATCCGGCGCCTCTTTCCCTTCCTTATGAAGTTGGTGATTTGTTTCTCCATCTCATTAAAGAATGTCCTTGGAATTTGGATCGGAATTGCATTAAATATACAGATCGCTTTTGGTAGAATAGACATTTTTATGTTACGTCTTCCCATCCATGAGCAAGGTACGTTTTTCCACTTATGTAAGTCTCTTTTGGTTTCTTGCAGAAGTGTACTGTAGTTTTCTTTGTATAAGTCTTTTACATCTCTGGTAAGATTTATTCCTAAGTATTTTATCTTCTTGAGGGCTACTGTAAATGGCATTGATTTGGTGATTTCCTCTTTGATGTTCTTTTTGTTGGTGTAGAGGAATCCAACTGATTTTTGTATGTTTATCTTGTATCCCAATACTCTGCTGAACTCTTCTATTAGTTTCAGTAGTTTCTGGAGGATTCCATAGGGTTTTCTGTGTATAAGATCATGTCATCTGCAAATAGAGATACTCTTACTTCTTCCTTGCCAATCTGGATGCCCTTTATTTCTTTATCTAGCCTAACTGCTCTGGCTAGGACCTCCAACACAATATTGAATAAGAGTGGTGATAAAAGGCATCCTTGTCTGGTTCCCGAACTCAATGGGAATGCTTTCAGACTCTCTCCGTTTAGGGTGATGTTGGCTTTGGCTTTGTATAAATGCCCTTTATTTTGTGGAGGAATTTTCCTTCTATTCATATTTTGCTCAGAGTTTTTATCATGAATGGGTGTTGAACTTTGTCAAATGCCTTTTCTGCATCAATTGATAAAATCATGTGATTCTTGTCTTTTGTTTTATTTATGTAGTGGATTACATTAGTTGTTTTTCTAATGTTGAACCATCCCTGCATACCTGGTATGAATCCCACTTGGTCATGGTGAATTATTTTTTTGATATGTTGTTGAATTCTATTGGCTAGAATTTTGTTGAGGATTTTTGCATCTACGTTCATGGGGGATACAGGCCTATAATTTTCTTTTCTTATGGTGTCTTCACCTGGTTTTGGTATCAGGGAGATGGTGGCTTCATAGAATGAGTTTGGTAGTATTCCGTCCTTTTCTATGCTCTGAAATACTTTTAGTAGTAGTGATGTTAACCCTTCTCTGAAAGTTTGGTAGAACCCTGCAGTGAAGCCGTCCGGACCAGGGTTTTTTTTTTGTTGTGAGTTTTCTGATTACCTTTTCAATCTCTTCTTTTGTTATGGGTCTATTTAGTTGTTCTGCCTCTGTTTGTGTTAGTTTAGGTAGGTAGTGTCTTTCTAGGAATTCATCCATTTCTTCTAGGTTTTCAAATTTGTTTGAGTGTAGTTTTTCATAGTAATCTGATATGATTCTTTTAATTTCAGTTGGGTCTGTTGTAATATCACCCATCTCATTTCTTATTCGGGTTATTTGCTTCCTCTCCTGTTTTTCTTTTGTCAGTTTGGCCAGTGGTTTATCAATTTTGTTGATTTTTTGAAAAAACCAGCTTGTGGTCTTGTTAATTCCTTCAATTGCTTTTCTGTTTTCTATTTCATTTAGTTCAGCTCTGATTTTTATTATTTGTTTTCTTCTGGTGCCTGTGGGTTTCTTTTGTTGCTCTCTTTGTATTTGTTCAAGTTGTAGGGATAATTCTTTGATTTTGGCCCTTTCCTCTTTTTGGATGTGTGCATTTATTGATATAAATTGGTCTCTGAGCACGGCTTTTGCTGTGTCCCAAAGGTTCTGATAGGAAGTGTTTTCATTCTCATTGGATTCTCTGAATTTCTTTCTTCCATCCTTAATGTCTTCTATAATCCAGTCTTTTTTGAGCAGAGTATTGTTCAGTTTCCAGGTGTTTGATTTCTCTTCCCTGCTTTTTCCTGTTATTGATTTCTACTTTTATGGCCTTATGGTCAGAGAAGATGCTTTGTAATATTTCAGTGTTTTGGATTCTGCTAAGGCTTGCTTTATGACCTAATATGTGGTCTATTCTAGAGAATGTTCCATGTGCCCTAGAAAAGAAAGTATACTTGGTTGCTGTTGGGTGGAGTGTTCTGTATATGTCTACGAGGTCAAGTTGGTTGATTGTGGCAATTAGATCTTCCGTGTCTTTATTGAGCTTGTTTCTGGATGTCCTGTCCTTCACTGAAAGTGGTGTGTTCAAGTCTCCTACTAGTATTGTGGAGCTGTCTATCTCACTTTTCAATGCTGATAGAGTTTGTTTTATGTATCTCGCAGCCCTGTCATTGGGTGTATAAATATTTAATATGGTTATATCTTCTTGGTGTATTGTCCCTTTAATCATTATATAGTGTCCTTCCTTATCCTTTCTGATGGATTTAACTTTAAAGTCTATTTTGTCAGAAATTAATATTGCCACTCCTGCTCTTTTTTGATTGTTGTTTGCTTGATATGTTTTTTTCCATCCTTTGAGTTTTAGTTTGTTTGTGTCTCTAAGTCTAAGGTGTGTCTCTTGTAGGCAGCATATAGACGGATCTTGTTTTTTAATCCATTTTGCCACTCTCTGTCTCTTTATTGGTGCATTTAGTCCATTTACATTCAGGGTAATTATGGATAGGTATGAATTCAGTGCTATCATTTTGATGACTTTTTTTGTGTGTTGTTGACAGTTTCTTTTTCCCCACTTAATTTTATGTGCTGAGTAGATTATCTTTATATATTGTCCTTTCCTCATATTTGTTGTTGTTGATTTTGTTTCTGCTGAGTCTCTATTTTTTTCTTGTATTTTATTTTGATGAGTAGGATAGTTTGCCTCCTTTGTGGTGACCTTATTATTTACCCCTATTTTTCTAAGTTTAAAACTAACTTTTATTTCTTTGTATTGCTGTATCTTCCTCTCCATATGGAAGGTGTATGATTACATTTCTTAGTCCCTCTTTATTATTGTAATGTTGTTTTCTTTTATATAATAACATCGCCGTTATCCTGTGTTGGGCTTTTTTTTTTTAATAATCTTGTTTTGTTTTTTTGGATTTCTCTGACTGGGTTGACTTCTAGTTGCTCTGCCCAGTGTTCTAGTCTTGGGTTGATACCTGATGTTATTGATTTTGTAACCAAAGAATTCCCTTTAGTATTTCTTGTAGTTTTGGTTTGGTTTTTATGAATTCCGTAAACTTGTGTTTATCTGGAAATGTCTTAATTTCACCTTCATATTTACGAGACAGTTTTGATGGATATGATTCTTGGCGGGCAATATTTTTTTCCTTCAATTTTTAAAATATGTCATCCCATTGCCTTCTTGCCTGCATGGTTTCTGCCGAGTAGTCCAAGTTTATTGGCTCTCCTTTGTAGGTGACTTTTTGTTTATCCCTTGCTGCTCTTAGAATTGTCTCTTTATCTTTGGTTTTGGCAAGTTTGATTATAATATGTCCTGGCGACTTTCTTTTAACATCTACCTTGTGTGGAGTTCGATGAGCATCTTGGATAGACATCCTCTCATCTTTCACAGTATCAGAGAAGTTTTCTGCCAGCAAATCTTCAACAATTTTCTCTGTATTTTCTGTTATCCCTCCCTGCTCTGGTACTCCAATCACTCCTAGGTTATGTCTCTTGATAGAGTCCCACATGATTCTTAAGATTTCTTTGTTTTTTCAAATTCTTTTATCTGATTTTTCTTCAAATACATTAGTGCCAAGTGATTTATCTTCGAGTTCAGAAATTCTTGCTTCTACTTGCTCAATTCTGCTCCTCTGACTTTCTATTGTGTTGTCTACTTCTGTAATTTTATTGTTAATCTTCTGAATTTCTGATTGCTGCCTGTCTATGGATTTTTCCAGCTTATTAAACTTTTCATTATGTTCCTGAATAATCTTTCTAACTTCTTCAGTTGCTTTATCTGTGTGTTCCTTAGCTTGTTCTGTGTATTGTCTCATTGTCTTCCTGATGTCTTGAAGGGTTCTGTATATTAAACTTTTGTATTCTGCATCTGGTAATTCCAGGAATGCACTTTCATCTAGAAGAAAGTGTTTGAGGGCCTGTTGAGGTGATCATGGTCTGTATCTTTATGTGACTCAATATTGACTGTTGTCTCTGAGCCATCTATAAGTTATTGTATTAGTTTATGCCTGCTTACTGTGTTGTAGCTGCTTGCTTTGTTTTGTTTTGGTATACCCCTATGGGTTGCTTGAGCTAGCTAGCTAGCTTGATTATTTTTGCCTTTGGAGCTCTGATGTCCTGTCCCCAGATGGCTAGAGCTGTTATCAGGTATATCAGTCTAGGAGTCCATTCAGTTTTCTTGTATGAATTCAGCTCAGGTTTCCAGGTAGCTGATCATCAAATGTGTGGTACAGGCTCTGTCCTACAGTCTTAGAGGGGCAGGGGTGATTGGCATATATACTGGTATATGACTGCAGCAGGGGGTCACCCTCTGAACAAGGCAGGGGGCTGAGAACCGACCCAAGTATCTCTGAGGAAAGTGCGTCCCTGCTCCCTAGAGCATGCAGGGGGGCGGGTTCTGCAGATGGACCATGGGCACCCAGAGTTTTTGGTTGTAAGGACTGGGAGGTACCAGTTATCTTTGGACCCCTGTTGCGGGTGGCTGGTTGACCTGAGTGGAGCTACCAGTCCTTAGGTCCCTGATGTGGGTAGGTGAGGCTCTTGTTTAATAGGCAAAGCAATGTCAAACATCAAACACACACCTCTCCACCGCACAGCTGGAATAGTTAGAGTCTGCCAACAAGAGCCTATTCTCCTGAAATAGGCCCACACAGGTCCATGCAGAAGGGAAAGGTGCTCAAAGTCCACGGACAGTTTATGCCTGGACAGGAGCTGCTTCTGTATTGAGCTCCCCCGGTTAGTAGAACTAACAAATTATCTTTTCCCCCAAATGCAAATTTTTTCCTTTCCCAAGGCCGAGAGGATGGCTCTAGGTGCTCAACAGTGTCTATCTCAGGCCCAGGGGATTCAGCCGCTGAAGCCGGTTTGGGGGCGGGGGGTGCATTAAAATATACGCGAGTACTTAGCTTTTGCCGAGAGCGCCATTCCTCAGGTTCCGCAAGTGTGAGTGGGCTGTGTGGCTGGCTGCCTCTCCCTGAGGAAATAGCAGCTGAACGCTAGTACCAGCCCGCTGCCGCTTCGAGAATGGTGCCTAAGGGCTCCCTGTGACTCAGGTCCAATAACTCCTCTCCACTTCTGAATGGGCTCTTCCTCCCCCCTCCCCTCAGTTCATTTTCCAAGCTTGCCTTTGAAGCTCAGGGCTCCCAGCTTGTCACAAATATACTCGTTTCATCTGTTTTTTTGGGTCTTTGTTGTAAAGAGGGGTCGCCTGAAGTGTCTGCCTATTCCGCCATCTTTGCTCTGCCACTGGTCGGCAGTTCAAATCCACCAGGCATTCCTTGGAACTCTATGGTGCAGCCCTACTCTGTCCTGTAGGCTCACTATGAGTTAGAACTGACTCGACGGCAATGGTTTTTTTTGGTTTATATCTTATCATGTAAAACTAAACAATAGTTTAGCTTAACTAGTAAATAATGTCTGCCTTAAGCAATATGCTCTTTTAAGATCTATTTACATGTTTTTTACGTGGGATCAAAGCGACATCAGCAACTTGAAAGATTAGATAGAAACTGTAGGGGGCTATGAGTTTATGTTAATGGGGGAGGAATAACTCAGAGAAGGAGGTGAGACTGGTTGTACAACTTGAAGAATGTAGTCAATGTCACTGAATTGCACGTGTAGGAACTTGAATTGGTGTATTTTCTTTTTGTGTATATTCTCAAGAACAACAACAAAACAAATTGTTTTAAAAAATAAATAGAAGGCAATTTTTAAAAAGTTCTACGGATGGGATTGCATTGCTTTCCCCACCCCTCTCCCATATATACCTGGTGGTATAGTGGTTAAATGCTACAGCTGCTAACCAAAAGGTTGGCAGTTCAAATCCTCCAGGCACTCCTTGGAAACTCTATGGGGCAGTTCTACTTTGACCTGTAGGGTTGCTATGAGTCGGAATCAACTTGACAGCACTGGGTTTGGTTTTTTGGGTCTCCCTTATACCAGATAATTGGGAGCCTGAGGAACCACTAACATCTTCAAAAACAACCCATTCCACTTAGAGAAAAAGGATGCTGGGTCACATGCTAGTCCCTGAAATCACCCTTCCGTTGCCAGCTTAGACATTTCCTTTCCCAAAGGAATTCCAAGGTTTAGGTAGCCCCTGCAGAATCCTGCAGCCTGTATTGGCGAAATACATTTTTGTATTACCTGATACACTGGTCTGAAAACAGCTAGACCTTCCCATGGTTCCGAATTCCTCTAAATGCTTAAAAAATTCACATGGTCACTCTTTTCTTCTAAAGCTGATGTGACTTAAAAGTCACCGTTGGGAAGTTGGGCCAGTGTGACCCTACCTCCTCTTGACAGAGAAAAGTCCACAGTCATTACCACCTATCACTGCGTCCTCACACAGACGGGGAAAACAAAGTAGAAAAAACCCTGTTGTTGCTGTTGTTACCTGCTTACGAGTCAGCCCCTGACCCATGGCAACCCCATGCTCAATAAAATGGAACACTGCCTGGCTTTGCGCCGCGACTGAGATTGGTTTTGCATTGGGTTACTGTGATCCACAGGATTTTCAATGGCTAATCCTTGGACGTAAATCACCAGGCCTTTCTTCCTTGTCCATTTTAGTCTGGTAGCTCCACTGAAACCTGTTCAGTATCCTAGCAACATGGACACCTCCACTGACAGACAGTGGCTGCGCATCAGCTGTGCTGACCAGGAACTGAACCTGAGTCTTCCTCGCGGAAGGCGAAACTTCCGCTGCTAAACCAGCAACGGCCCCGCCACACACAAAAAGGAACCCACTGTGGAAAATACTTCAACTAGAATGTGGGAAACACTAGTTATGACATCAGCGTTAAGGTGTCACACATAAAGACCAGTTACCCCAAAGACAAATATTTTAAAAATTGTTGAGTGCTAACCTGCCACCCAGAGCCCTGGTGGTGCAGTGGTTAAGAGCTTGGCTGCTACCCAAAAGGTCAGCAGTTTGAACCCACCAGCCGCTCCTTGGAAACTCTATGGGGCAGTTCTACTCTGTCCTATAAGGTTGCTATGAGTCGGTGCTGACTCGACAGCAATGGGATTTTGGTTTTACCTGCCATCAAAGAAGAAGAACTTCCCCCGTCCATTCTTTTCTCCGTGAACAAAGTTCCCCTCAAATCTGTCAGTAGAGGAGTAGGTGACGGTGCAGAATCCGTGTGGTAATCCATCATCATCCAGGTGCCCTGAGAGAAAGGAAACCACAAGGCAAACCTTAATATCTTCAACGCTCCCCCACCAACGCATCAGCGGTCAGATGCTGCCTGGCAACCCCTCTGAGCTGCTAAAGAATCCCTTACCTGTGTGGGTACTGAACCCACAGATGTTTCTCAACTCATCTGCATCAGCATGACCAACTGGATTGTTATGTACACTGTGTGAGCCAAGAGGCCCACAACAGACTTAGACACATTTCAGAATATGAACCTAAAATAAGTTTGTATTTTACTGGAGATTGAGAGTAATTATCAATATAATGTTTGCAGTGCATGTTACAATCTACAAAGTACACTCCTACATTGTACTTCTCATATCTGGAATAAAACAAACAAACAAAAAAACCCGAACCCCCACTGCTGTCGAGTCAATTCCGACTCACAGTGACCCTGTATCTGGAATAGATGCTCCCAAATGCTCACGCTTAAAACGCTCATGCTCAACTGAGACAGCACTGGCTTATAATCTACCGCCTGTCATGGACTGAACTGTGTCCCCCAAAAATGTGTCAACTTGGTTAGGTCATGATTCCCAGGATTGTGTGGCTGTCCTCTATTTTGTGATTGTAATTTTATGTTAAAGAGGATTAGGGTGGGATTGTAACACCCTTACTAAGGTCACATCCCTGATCCAATGAATTTTTTTTTTTTTTTTTATGGCCAGTACCAGCTTTTATCTTACAAAAGATAAAAGGAAAGGGAAGCAAGCAGAGAGGGGGGACCTCACACCACCAAGAAAGAAGCACTGGGAGCAGAGTGCATTCCTTGGACCCAGGGTTCCTACACAGAGAAGATCCTAATCCAGGGGGATGATTGATGACAAGGACCTTCCTTCAGAGCCGAAAGAGAAAGCCTTCCCCTGGAGCTAAAGTTGGACTTCTAGCCTATCCGACTGAGAGAATAAACTTCTGTTTGTCGAGGCCATCCAATTGTGGTATTTCTGTTATAGCAGCACTAGATGACTAAGACACTACCAGATACATTGTCTTTGCAATAAATTATCTAATTCTAGAAATAAAGTACGCAATATGATTTTACATATTATTATGTAGTTTTTTTTTTTTTATGTAGTTATTAGCCTTAAAGAAGCCCTGGTTGCGTAGTGGTTAAGCACTTGGCTGCCAACTGAAAGGTTGGTGGTTTGAGCCTAACCAGCCACTTTGTGGGAGAAGGATGGGGCAGTTCTGCTCTGTCCTACAGGGTCACTATGAGTCAGAATCAACTCAACAGCAGTGGGTTTGGTTTGGTTTATTAACCTTAAACTTACTGTTTTACTTCAAAAATCTTTTAGCTTTGAATGCTTAGTAATAAGCTTATTACATGTCCTCTGCCACTTTATTCAGAAGGTTTGTATTTTAAATGTAGCTAGAAGTATCCACATGGCCATTTAAATGGTGATTTAGTTTTGTTTTTTTTTTTTTTTTTAGTATAGGGGCAGTTATTACACTGTGATCTTTAAATTGTTGGTTCTTCCTGGGTCATAGACAGGTACATTATAATATTTGCTTAAAGTCTACGTTTATGTTTTTAATTACCATCTACATATTTCACAAAACACAGGAATCACCTCACTGAGAATAATCCCAGTTATTCTCGTGAGTTGATTTTGTGATGGCAGGTGAAAATGAAGGCAGTAATCTACTGGCCTTTTCCTGGGCTACCCCGAGTCTTGGATAAAAAAGGTATTAAACATTGTGTGCAGTGCAGGGACATTAAACACTTAAATGTGGCTTCCAGGTGGCTCACAGATATAAGACTATAAAGAAAACACACACCATACCACCATAATGAAGGTTTTAATTTCCTAAAATGTTTTCTTCTAAAGTGAAAAAAAAAAAAAAAAAAAGAACATCCCATGGAAGAGATGGTAAGCAAGCACTCTTATAATATATTTTTTAAAAAGTACACCCACTCTTCACTTATTGACATGATTAGGTTCCAAAGACCAGGTCATTATGCAAAAATCACTGTTATGCAAAAATGGAGGATGACCCCATAAGATAACAAAATGGAGGGTGACAAGATCATTACAAAGCTGCCAAATTACATCATTACATAACTACCAAACCACTGAGAATCAGGCCCAGCCAAGTTGATACCTAACCTTAACCATCATAGGCTGCGTTAATCCTGCCTTGCACCTTGGCATTTGTTACTGCCAGGCATACATCGTTAATGCGCAAAATATTTGGATAGTAGATTTTTCACTATTGCCTTAAATGTGAAATGTTGGATGACGAGATAGTCGATAAGGGAGGGGTAGGTGTATTACTGATAATATAAAAATAAAACAACAAGGAACAATACAATGTTTTATGACTACATCTGACTGTATAGATTAGTAGAATATATTACAATAAATCATGCCAACTTAAATAAAATCACAATAGATATAATTCCTTTATACTTAACAAAAACTTTTTTTATCAAGGGCTAGAAAATTAATGGCCTGGAGGGAACTAGGCCACACTTGCTTTCCTCTCTCTCAAAACCCAACTGCATGTGACATAATTGAATGACACTTGAGTCACATAAATAATTTGGACAATTATTTTCTAAATATCTACTTATGTTATTTCTACTTTTTTAAATGTTAAATCTATATTTTTTCCTTTTTTATAAAAAAATCACAGTGTACAGCTAAAAATTTGCTTTTATGAAATGCTGGAATCAAATTAAACACAGCCATTAATATTCCTATAAATTCAGCTTCCTACTTTTGGTTTTGGTATAAATATCAGAATAATCATTTTAGCCTCCCATTAAAGTATTTACTTGTTTGTTGAAAATGTTTTCCTCGTAGAAAACAGTTCACACATTTTCAGATTTTAGAAAAAGTTAATGTTGGATAAAGTTTGTCAGTCCACTTTAGTAAAATAAACATGAACACTAAGGGGAAAAACCCAATGCACATTTATTTCCATCTTCCCTCAGTCACAGTACCCATTGCTGTTGCGTCGGTCCAGACTCAGCAACCCTATAGGACACCGTAGAGCTGCCCCATCGGGTTCCAAGGCTGTAATCTTTAGGGAAGCAGACTATCGGGCTTCCAAGGCTGTAATCTTTAGGGAAGCAGACTATCGGGCTTCCAAGGCTGTAATCTTTAGGGAAGCAGACTATCGGGTTTCCAAGGCTGTAATCTTTAGGGAAGCAGACTGCCACATTTTCTCCTGGGAAGCCAGTTGGCGGTTCGAACTGCTGGCCTTCTGGTTAGCAGCTAAGCACATAATCGCTGTGCCGCCAGGGCACCAGTCACAATAGTTCTGTCCTATTTCTGAATAAAACACTGAAGTTTCACCCTTAGCACGGACTTTAGATATATTAGCAAAAACTTTAAAAGTCCTTAAGGAACAGGACTGATCCCAACTGACATGAGAACAAAATATCAACCCCGCTCCACGAAGGACACTGTCGCAACCACTCTTTCAACAGGCCAGTGAACAAGTCCCATCATCCTCTTACTGCCTTGGGAGAGAGGAACAGAGAAGGGCCACTGAATGATTCCTGCTTCTCTAGTAGCACTGTCTTTAGGAGTTGCCCGCATGTGTGGCCCTTCCCTGCCATGATAAAGGTTTTTAGCTTGCTTATTGGGAGAAAGCTCTGGAATCCCCCCATCAAAACTCCAGTTGACCAGTTGTCGTCCAGTGGACTCCAACACACGGCAACTTTGTGTGTGTCAAAATAGAACTGTGATCCATAGAACTGTCAATAGCCTATTTTTCAGCAGTAGCTTGCCAGGTCTTTCTTCCAAGGCACCTCTGAAGGAACCTGAACGTCTAACCTTAAGCTTAGCAGCTGAGTGTGTTAACCATTTATATACAACCCAGGGACTTCCTATCAGACCTCAGCAGGACCCTTTGTTGGCTCATTTGTTTTATTTTGTTTTCTTCTCATCCTCTGAAAAGGAGGATGAAGTGATCAATTACCGGGAGCTAGAAATGAACAGTTGCGATCATTCAAGATTTCTACCCTGAATATTTAATAGCCTGGCGCATTTTTCCCAGCAGTAGAACTTTATACCTAAAACAACAACAGAGAGACTTTGCAAAGAAAAAAATGTAGAGAAAAGGCTGGGCTGCTGTGTCCTCACATCCCCTTTCAGCCCTGGTGCTACAAGAGCTTCTGGTATGCTATTCAAATACCACGTGGGCAACAGGATCATGCAACATACTGAGATACAGAAAAAGTTTACGCACCTACCATGTATGTAGCACTGGGTTTTGCGCTTTCCTGTTATCTAAGGCAAACCTCACAACAATCCTCCAAATTTCCGTCTTACAGACGAGGATGTTAAAGCAGGGAGGCTCCATGACTTGCCCAAGAATCACATCAGCCACTCTGAACTGGTGATGAACGCTGGAAACTCCTCTCCCAAATCTTTCAATTCCTGTTTCTCTAAATTAGGGCAAATGGCAGAAAGCCCTTTCCTCCTTGCTGGTGGTGGATGGAAAACAACAACAAAACCAGCCTGTTGCCTTTGAGTCGATTCAGACCCGTGGCTACTCCATGTATTACACAGGAGAGCTGCTTGGTCCACAGAGCTGTCTTGGCTGTGATCTTTATGAAAGCCGATCCCCAGGCCTCTCCTCTGCAGCACTGCTGGGTGGGTCCAAACAACTAGCCTTTAGGTTAGCAGTCCACAGTCCAACTGCATCACTCAGGGACTGAGAGTGGAAGAAGGTGCCTCTAAAAAGGTAGGCACCCCCAGGTCCCCGGTAGAGAAGTGGAAGATGTCTTAGTAGTTAATATAATTCTCTTAGAACCCCCAAGACTTTCAACAGCATATCCTGGCTGTAAATTCCTACCCCTTCCAAGTGTTACCTAACTCAAAGGGAAACACCAGCCCTCCCTCTCAGATTGAGGTCAGTTTGTAAAATGCACCATGTCTGCCAAGAGCCACACGGCCAGTTCCCACTAAACAGAGGGCGAGCGTCAGGCCCAAACAACAGGGTAAATTAACTCGAATGATTGCTCTGTGGTTATAACGCTGTCCCAGTTAATGTACCATCTATATAGCCACAGAATGACTTTAAACATTTACAGAAGTTGGAGGAAAAAACTGCAACAGTGTCACAAGTCTACTTTTTCACTTTGTTCTAAAGATCATTAACTATCAAGCAGACAGAAATTTAAATTTCTCCCCTCTGAGCTTTTTCCTTAACCTGGTAACAGTCAGCCCTGTATTCTGCGTGGTGATGGTAACGTCTCAGCAAAGAAAATTCTCTCCAGATCAGGCACCCAGCTGCTTCTGGAAAGAAGCTCTGCCTCAGGCTTACTCACAGGAGATCTGGGAGTAGTGTGTGTGCGTGTCTGTTTCCCTCAGAAGAGGCCCTTACACACACTGTTGGTTTTGTAGAATAGAATACAGCTTTAAAAATAATAATAAAAAAAAAGGTACTATTAATAATAAAAGGTGAGCTTATTCTGTTTGGAGTCCTGGTGGCACAGTGGTAAAGAGCTCGGCTGTTAACCAATACGTTGGCAGTTCGAATCTACCAGCCATTCCTTGGAGACCCTAGAGGGGCAGTTCAGCTCTGTCCTATAGGGTCACTATGAGTTGGAATCAACTCGATGGCAATGGGTTTGGCTTTTGTTTTTTTATTCTGTTTAACGCAAAGAACATACCCTCATGATCATGTATCTATAAACCAAAAAACCAAACCTCATTGCCATCGAGTCGATTCTGATGCATAGAGACCCTACAGGACCGAGAAGGGCCCTCTAGGGTTTCCAAAGCTGTAATCTTTATGAAAGCTGACTGTCACATCTTTCTCCAGCAGAAGGGGTGGTGGGTTTGAACCGCGGACCTTTCGGTTAGCAGCTGAGCACTTCACTATTGTGTACCGGGACTCCTCTTAATGTATTTATACACAACTTGATTTTTAAGATTAATTCTTTGTGAGAGCTCAATTATTCGTTGTTAGGGCCATAATTTGAATGTGTGGCCCACACGGAGAGGGTGCTATCAGTACAGCATGCATTTTTCTTAGATACAAGAGCACTAGCCATCTTATTGGAGGCAAGTAGAACCGTTAATAAAATATATACATATTCTTAATATGCTGAGGGAGTAAGACAGTGAAACCCTGAGATGGTTATTTTCATTCCTGGCACCTTAGTCATGGAATTCTGATATTTCCCCTTTCTGAGCATTCTTCCTCAGTGTCTCGTACATGTTTCTAGGCCTTTCCATTTTCTTCTGCCACGGTCGCTGATCTGGGCCCTCATAACCGCCAATCGAGGAGCCCTGGTGGCATAGTGGTTAAAGTGTTCAGTTGTTAACTGGAAAGTCAGTGATTCGAACGCACCAGCAGCTCTGTGGGGGAAAGATGTGCCACTTTGCTCCTGTAAAGATTACAGCACCCTATGGGGTACTTCTACTCTATCCTATAGAGTCGCTATGACTTAAAATCAACTCAGTGGCAATGGGTTTGGTTTTTGGTTTTGAACTGCCCATTGGGGCTGTTGGAAAGTGCCTTTTAAGTACCCACCTTACCTGCGGTTTCAGCCCCTCTTACTGCCCTGCTTACCATTGCCTGTCAACTTTCCCAGAGCAAAGCTCCGATCCGGTCATTCCCAGCTCTAGAGCCTCCATGGCGTCCTACGGCTTCCAGCAGAGTCCACGTTCTTAGCCTGTGAGCTGGGCCCAGCCTCCTTTCCCTATCTCACCCTGCACTTTTCCTCTTCAAGCCCTATATTATAGGAGAACTGAGTGATTAGTCTGTGAATATGCCTCCATAATTCCATACCTCTACGTCTTTACTTAGGAGGTTCCCCTTCAACTCTGTATCACTTCTGAGAAATCTCTCTCCACTTATTTCCCCAAGCTGGAAGTAAGTTTTCGCTTTCTCTCAACCACCACAATTCATCTGTATAGATATGATGTATTTATCTGAAACTGTATTAGGGGCCATATTGTATTCACCTTTGTATCTATGGGTAGACAAAGAAATAGATACAGTAATAAATATTTCTGCTCCCCAGGGCCTTGAAGAATAACATTGGAAAACCAAACATCACTCTCCATTGAACCACTGAGCCTCAGAGTTTTCAAAAAGCCACAGCAGGAGCTCACGAGGTGTCCTTAGGGCCTCTGAGGCCCAGGGCTTGCCGCCTTCCCAAAGGAGCCCAGCAGACACAGGTACAGAGTGCTCCCTCCTGGCCCACCCTCCCCTTAGGGATTCGTCCACTCTGAGTTTAGAACTTCACCTGAGCTACAATTCCACCCTTAACAGAGAACCAAAAAGTCTATGATGTGACCAAAGACATTGAAATCAGTTTCTTCCCGAGAGTAAATTTCTAAGGAGGAAGAAAAAGAAGACAAAGGATGTCTGTTGCAGGCTTAGTAAGTTACATTTTCTTTCCCTAAATACATTTTCTGAAAGTCACCCTGCATCTTAACTATTTTAGCTAATTTAAGGAATGATGCTTAATAACCCAAAGGAAACGTGCTGAGAAAACAGTTGAAAAAATTAGCAGATTGCGAGTAAATAACAACCAGAGAGAATTAGTTTTCTACAGTAAAGCTAGGGTCTATACACACCTTTCTCCCTGAATTCTACCAGATTCAACCTTTAATGAGTTATACTGATAAAGAATAATAACTGCATAACATTTAACTGTCGCTTCCAAATTCAGTTTGTAAACAACTATTTTATATACTTGACAGGCCCATTAGAAAGAAAAAATGTGGGGAGACAGTATGAGATGGTAGTAGAGTGGGGTTCTGAAGGCTCCGTATCTGTCTCCCCACCTAGCTACGTGACCTTGGATTAGTTAACTTCTCTTGCCTCAGTTCCCTCCTCTGTAAAATCAGGATCATATGAGCACCCACCTCATAAGACTGAATGGAAAATAGATATGAAACACTTAGCACCGAGCCTGCACATCATGAAAACAGTTATAATTTACAAGTAAATTATAACAATAGCTATGACAATGAAACTATTGAGAACAGAGGCTCTGTTTACGGAGGGTAAGGTAGAGGAGATAGAACTTAAAAAACCAAAATATTCAGACTAGCTTCTCTTTGGGAAAGTTTACCACATTGTCTCATGCATGTGTTGGGTGATGAAGTCAAGGGCATTATAGACAGCACTAAGAATGAATGGAGAAAAGCCCGGGGGTGCAGTTTACTGTCCGTGCCTAGACACTGCTCCAGTTTGAGCCTGAGACTCGCCTAAGGACTTGGAAAGGTTCTGAGTTCCTCTGTTTACAGTTAGGTACAATTGAGTCACCATGTGTCCTGGATTGGCCCAGACATTCAAGGTTTATTAATAGTTCCCCCTCTCATCTCAGAAGTGTTCTGATTTGGACAATAATGCATATGGTCACCCTAGAAAACTAGTAAGAACTTGCCCTGATTCTAATCCACCAGACAATCTCAAAAACAACACCCATACATTTCTAAAGCCACTTGTTTACATTCTGCAAATGAGCCTAAGGACCAGGGGACACAGGTCTTCAAAGGGGAAGGTGCTTCAGTCTGGAGAGCACTGCTGTTACCAAGGGTTTACTTTAAATTTTTACAAGTAAACCTAACCTTTGAATAATGAGAGCAAAACCCATCAATCTGAGAACAGCATTTTCATCCTTCTTCTTTTTTTTTTTTTTTTGTAACAAGGAAGCACAAGAAGTCAGTAACTTTTAAATTCTAAGAAGGCTTCCTATGGATCAACTGAATGTCTTTGGACCCCAGTATGCCCCCACATGAGCTTTACTTATTAGATTGATACATAGCTCTGTGAGTTCAAATCATTATGCAAATTTTCTTAACTTAAAAAAAAAATTACATGCTGGCTTTGATGCTGGATGAAGAAATAAGAAATTTTACAAGTTACATTAAAATGGATACCTTTTAGAGAATTCAGAAATACTATTCTACTTTATGTCATCTTAAAACCTCTGGTGTACTTCAAAAGGAATCAATTCTGTTTTATAAAAATATAAAAATGTATTTCGTGCCTCAAAGAAGAAACAACTATGTGCCCTAATACATTGGTACGATGTCACCACTTTTTCTTTACTGTTTGTGAAAAACTTGTTTACACCAATTAGATAGAAACAAGATTCAACCAACGCCTAAAAATTTATTTACTTAGATGCCTGGTTTAAAATGTTCTGGAATAATACCACACAACATTGCAAAACATCACGACGTACCGTCTGGGGGTAAAACCAAATAAATAAATACGCTAAAGAGTATTTTCCAATATTCACTGTACAAAATCATAACACTTCAGGGTACAAACAAGGAGATTGTATAACGTCCCCACCTCGTTTTTTTAGAACTAGCGAGAGGTGGAGAAACTCAGCAAAACAAAGTGGCAACAAAAGTCGGGGGAGGGGCGCTAGAAGAGAAGGGGCGGAGAAACACGACACCAAAGCGGTGATATCACCCACAGCCAACTGCGTGGAATTCAGAAAGTTAAGTATCACCCAGCAATTTCAGTCCCGGCTTGCGGCGCGCCTGCACAGCGTGGCGGCGGCGGCGGCGGCGGCACCGGGACTGGGAAGCAGGCAGGGGGAGGGGGCGGTGTGGCTGAGTTCGCTCGAGGGCAGGAGAGGGAAGGGTCACCCGCCTGCCGGACTGTACGCGTTCAAGCCCCGAGTCGGGACTGTGGTCCCTGGCCCGCAATGATTTCATCTTCTCGTCGGGCCACGGCTGCCACGTGCCAGGTCCGGCCCCGTGCGCTGCGCCAGGGGACTGACCCAGGCCCGGCCTCGGGCGCCGCGGGGCGCAGCACCGAGCGGAAGGAAAGGGCTGGCGACGGAGAGGAGCTCGGGGTGGCCAAAATGGGGTAGGGGGATTACTCACGGAGACCGCTCCTAGGGTCTGCCTTCTTGCGCACCGCTCCTCCATCCCCGAAAAGAGGGAGGCCGGGGTGCCGGGCAGGATTCGCAACTCCGAGGGCGGATGCAGGCTGCGGCTGGGCGGGATGGATCAGCCGTATCCCCCCAGGGGCTCCGGCCCGGCGGAGCCCGGTTCCCGGCCTGCGCCTTGCCGCGCATTGCGTGCCCCCAGTGGCGTAGCCGTGGCTACCCGGCCCCCACCGGAGCCGGGCAGCCGGCCACCCGCGTAGCGGACTGTGGCGGCCGCGGGGCCCGGTGCCGCGCCGGCCGCTGCCGGCCACTCCTCCCGCGCTCCGAGCCCTCCGCGCCTCCTTTCCTGGCCCCGAAGAAATGCTTGTACCTTCCACCGCCTCCTCCACCATCTCATCGTCGCTATCCATGGCGGCTGGGGACCCTGCCCGGCTGTGGGCCGCGCTGCTGCCTCCCGTCCCTCCTGGTGCTCCCGGCGGCTGAGCGAGCGCTGGGGCTCAGCCCTGCGAGTTTGGAGGAGGAGGAGGAAGAGGAGGAGCAGTCGGGGCTGGCTCGCACTGCCTCCCCCTACAGCCCTTCTAATTCCTTGGCCTTCAACTGCTGCGGCAGCAGCCGTCCTTCCTTCGCCCACTTGCCCCTCGCCTCCGAGGCTCCCGGGTGACGCTGCGGTCGCCGCCGCTGCTGCAACTTTCTCCTGTAATACCCCCTCTTTGTTATCGAGCAGCTGATCCGCTGACATCACCCGGCGCCGGTGCGCTCCCTCCCTCGCTGATTGACAGTTCCCTGTCCCTTCCCAGAAGTAAGATTCCTTAAAACGAAAGACGCTCCGGGTCCGCGCAAACTCTGCGTCCCAGCCAACAAGCCCCCGGGCCCATCAGCGTTTATCTTTTGCTTATGCGCGACTTGGCGAGCTCTGAGCGCGCCATGCGGTCCTGGGCGTCTCGGGCTTCTTGCGGACACTTCAGACCACGGAAGCCGCCTGTGGGGGCTTTGCACTCTTGACCTCCAGGTGTGCTAAGGGCAACTTGGAAGTCCGTCGTGCAGTGCCAGTCGTCCCTCGTCGGGTCAGCGTCCGAAGAGCAGAAGAAGCGTTTCTGACGCTCTTGCTCCTCTACTTCCTCTAGTCCCCACTTCACCCAGTTTGCCACCCGGAGCCGCACGAGTGCAGCACGCACGGGAGCGAGGATGTCGCCGCAGCCCCGCATAACCTCCGCAAGCCGGTTTCCCGGACTCGACGGGGTGTCATGTGACTCCGATTCCGCCGGACTGTGGGTCCCACCCCAGCGCGCTTCGTTCACACCCTCCTCTGGACCGCCGAGCGCGTCGGGTGATTCAGAGATTAACCAAACCCAAATGACAGCGGGCTCCTTATCAGGCAGGAAACAAGGCGCGCCGAAGGCCCTGGAAGTTCCTAGTTGCAATGTGGTAATGGTTAAAGGAGCTACGGAGGAAAGACCCTCCTCCGTCTGGAGCGCGTGTGTGTGTGTTCTCCCCCCCGCCCCCCACCCCGCCGCTGTTTCTTCAAGTGCCAACAACTTCACAGAATCGAGCGTCTTCAAGTGGAGAAACCCCTGGGCACCGGGCTCCCGGCCCAGCCTCTTAGGCAGTGTCGTTATGGCGCTCCCTCTTACAGGTGGCGGTAAAGGGCGGCCGTAAATAGCTGGTTAAATGGATGCGAATGTGCGCATGTACCGTGGAATTGCAGGGTGCCGTTCTGGGCGTCTGCCAGGATGCCACTGCACGGTGGACGGGGACGAGGTGGGAGAGGAGAGCGAGAAAAGAAAGTTGTTCTGTTTTGTTTTCCGAACGGTGTATGAGACTTTGGGGATTTTAAAGTACTTCTAGCACCCGGGAGATCACACCTTGCTTTTAGCTCTGTGCTTAAATGCCAGGTTACAGGTTTGGTTTTTTTAACTCAGTTTTTCCTCTGTGAAGAGAGCACTGACAGGGACATTCAGCCCCAAGCACTGCCAAGAATTTCAGCCCCTTTGGACTGTTTTAGAAAGACAGGGAAGGGCCTGAACCAGGGGTTAGGAGATATTGAGTCCTGGTGCAGGCTCACCCTCAGGGGGCCGGGAGGCCACCTCTGCCGGCCTGAATTCCTCCTCTAGGAAATAAGCTTAGGCTACAAAACTATAAGACCCCCTATGACTTAAGCTCTATTACTCAGAGGTCCTACAGTTTAGGCTAGACCACTCTGAAGTCTTTGGGCTTAGGTTCGACTGTTTAAGACCCTCCTCTGACTTAAACTCTATCACTCTGAGGTTCTCCAGCTTAGGCTAGATCACTCTAAGGCCCTCTACCTTGGACTAAAACTCTCTGAAGTTCTCCAGCTAAGGCTTGACCACTCTGAAGTCCTTCAGCTTAGGTTAGACGTCTCCGAAGTCTTCTGGCTTAAAGTAGACTGTTGTAATAACCTCCAGCTTAGGCTTTTTTTTTTTTTTTTTGGGCTAGACCGCTCTGAAGTCTTCTGGCTTAAACCCATTGCCACTGAATTGATTCCGACTCATAGGGACCCTATAGGACAGAGTAGAACTGCCCCATAGGGTTTCCAAGGAGCGGCTGGTGGATCTCAACTGCTGACCTTTTGTTTAGTAGCTAAACTCTTAGCCGCTGCACCACCATTGCTCCAATACAGGTATCTGGGCCCCAAGGCTACTCAGAGCAGGTATTCCTGCAATGGAAGATAACAGAGCTACTTCTTCTGGTTACATCATTTGCAAACAAGAACCACAGAAACAAAATTTTATTTTTGATTTTTTTTTAAATCATTTACTGAGCTTGGTCACTCATTTTTTAGTTATTTGGTATTTTTTTCTTATTTTTCCTTTTTCCATGTCACCTCCTCCCTTACATATTACACTGATATACAAATACACACCAGACACCCATCTTCTTCCCCAGTTTTTGGTGTATTTTCAGGGGCAAAAAAGATGTTGAAAGCTAAAAGAGACAGCAAAAATAATGAATTGCTTTATTCAAAGCGGGCCAAGGTAGGGAGAGAGGAAGGGGAGGCTGGAAGAAATTTCCCCTCAAAGCACATAGTTGGAACCCCAGGGAGGCAGGTTCATGGCTGGTGATTGTGTGTGTGTGCATGTACGTGAGAGAGAGAGATGGCTGGTGATTGTGTGTGTGTGCATGTATGTGAGAGAGAGAGATGGCTGGTGATTGTGTGTGTGTGCATGTAGGTGAGAGAGAGAGAGAGAGAATCATGTCACAAGTGTCTTGTGCCTATCTTTAGGTTTAGAGAAATATGTTCAAAACTCTCCCTGGTGCTGTGAAGTTTTCCCAGCCCAAACTGTCCAGTGCTCCCTTTGCACCTGTTACCTCGGGGACACCTGGAAATGTGCACACAGCCCTCATTGCTGAAGCCGATTTCCTCTGGACCTTTTTTTTTTTTTGTAAGTGGGTAGGGACGGTGGCCAGGGTCTTCCTGGCAGGGTAGGCAGTGATAGGAGTGAAAATGTGACCAGATCTGCACTGGAAACCAGCAGTAGCTGGGGCCACAGCTCCATTTCCCCTCTCCCACCATTCGTGCCTGCTGGCTCTGGGCCCAGAGTTTAGGCAACATGTCTTTATGGCTTCCTTAAGACATATTTGCATTTTTCAAAGTTATTTTATGTATGTTTTCAGTCTCTTTCTCTAGACTGACTGATTCTTATTTATAGCCCCAGGACCCAGCACGGTGCCTGGTATAGAACAGGGACTGTTATGGATTGAATTGTGTTCCCCTAAATATGTGTTATAAATTCTAGCCTCTGTGCCTGTGGTTATAAGTCCATTTTGGGAGTGGGCTGTCTTTGTTATGTTAATGAGACAGGGTAGTGTAGGGCATACCTTGAGTCAGTCTCTTATGAGATATAAAAGATTAAACAAGCAATTAAGTAAGCAGAGATGGGGGGAGATGCCAAGCAGCATGAAGATCGCCCAGGAGCTCAGAAGAGACAAGGACTTTCCTCCAGAGCAGACAGAGAGAGAAAGCCTGGCCTTGGAACCAGCACCCTGAATTTGCACTCCTAGCCTCCTAAACTGTGAGGAAATAAATTTGTTTGTTAAAGCATCCACTGGCGGTATTCCTATTGTAGCAGCACTAGGTAACTAAGACAAGGGCTAAGCGTTGTTGGTGATGGTTTTACCGACAAGATTTTACTGTTTTATATAAACAGTGGTGAAGCTTTCTCACAGACTGGATCCTCTTCCTGTGTTTTGGCAAAGTGCTTCGTTTCAACTCAAGTCTGAAGGCATTTGTGAGTTCTACTTTCCCACATCTACCGGCCCCAAATCTGCCTCCATCACATTCTTTCCCACAGTTTTCTTCATTGAGACCTCATTTCATAAACCCTCTTTCCACTTGGCTTCCCACCATTTCCGTCTGTCGTACTCTGTCCCCAACCAATGTGGTCATAGGCTAGAAAATCAATAGAGCTCTTAATCACAAACACTGTGCAGTAGCAGCAGCAGCAACGGCAGCAGTGTGGCTCACCTCCTAACTCTGGAAAATCCCAATGCACTGGAACGGTCCAAAAGCCAAAACTCGTTGCCGTCGGGTCAATTCCAGTTCATAACAACCCTATGGGACAGAGTCGAACTGTCCCGTAGGGTTCCAAGGAGTGGCTGGTAGATTCAAACTGCCAATCTTTCAGTTAGGAGCTGAGCTCTTAACCACTGCACCACCAGGGCTCCTGAACTGTCCTACCAGGGAGAAAAGGGACCTGCACAGGACATCCGACAGGCCTTAGGAGCGGGGCTTGCCTTCATGACTTCCCCGCGCTGCCCTGGCGTAGCTTCCGTACATCTACAGACGTGTCCTACCTCTGCGTAAATGGGAACAAGAAGCCCCTCTTTCGCACAGCGAGCAGTCAAAATACTGAGTTGATTTTACTCATTTCGCCACCATGTCTTTCCTTGGAGAAGGCTGATATAACTCTTGCAATAAATATGTTTTTGCAGGCTGGATATGTGCCTCCCTACATTCAGGGGAAACAATTCTGGCAACTCACTACTATGTACGCAAAGGAAATCAGGAAAAAAACTAGTGAATGTGGAACTCCTGGGATATTCACTAGTATTAGCTGTTACTGGCTCCTCATCAGGCCGTGCTGGTAGGGGCTGGAGGAGCCTGAGCAGGCTCCTGGGTCTCCATGTTCCTGGGGGGCAAAAGCCTCAGGACCTCAGCATTAAGGAGTCTTAGGGGCCTCTCTATGGGAGCCCTGGTGGCACAGTGGTTAAGCGCTTAACCTCTAACCAAAAGGTCAGTGGTTCGAACCCACCAGCCACTGCAGGAGAAAGATGTGGCAGTCTGCTTCTCTAAAGATTTACAGCCTTGGAAACCCTGTGGGGGCAGCTCTACTCTGTCCTGTAGGGTTGCTATGAGTTGGAATCAACTCAACGACAGTGGGTTTGGTTTGGTTTCTGGAGTCCCTGGATGGTGCAAACTGGTATGCGCTTGGCTGCTAACAGAAAGTTTGGAGGTTTGAGTCCACCAAGAGGCAACTCAAAAGAAAAGTCTGGTGATCTACTTCCAAAAAATCCTATGGAGCACAGCTCTACTCTGACATGCATGAGGTTGCATGAGTCAGAATGGACTTGATGGCAGTTGGCTTAGTTTTGGATTTTTAGGGGCCTCTCCAGGTGTCCCAGGGTTTGATGGCTGGTGTCTGGGCTCCGGCTTGCACTGTTTTCACACACTACTGGCACGGAGACGAGAACTGAATGGATGCAGGAACTCTTAAATAACCGTGAAGTCTTATTTTGGCACTAAGACCCAAAACCCACCCCAAAGCTGTAAATCTCTGTGGAAGCAGACCGCCACGTCTTTCTTCCATGGAGCTGCTGGTTGTTTCAAACCACCAACCTTTTGGTTAGCGGTCAATTGCTTTCAACCACTGCGCTACTAGGGCTCCTTTATTTTGGTACTAAACCAAAAAAACCAAATCCATTGCCCTCGAGTTGATTCCAACTCACAGAGACCCTATAGGACAGAGTAGACCTGCCCCACAGAGTTTCCGAGGAGTGGCTGGTGGATTTGAACTGCCGAGCTTTCTGTTGACAGCCATAGCACTTAACCACTATGCCACCAAGGTTTCCTATTTTGGCACTACTCACTCCTTATCAAGCCTTGTCCTACCAAACTCACCAGTTTGGTTGAGTTTTCATTGATCTGTTTTGGTTCACCAAGAACTAGCTGTGGAACTGGCCGATGGTGCTTTCTGGGCCTTAGTTTTCCACCTGTAAATGAGGAGGAGCTTGGGCTGCATAATTTCTATCTCAAACCTTCTCTGTCTACTTTTCCTGGAGACAAGCTGAATAGAGCACAAACAGCCCCTGCAACACCACAGAAAGAGGAAGGAGAAGAAGCCAGGGCAATCCTGACAAACAATACACAGCCCACATCATCTCAACTTAATGACGTTGAGGTGGAGGGACCTTTATCTTGACTCTGGGAAGAGAGGCATGGGCATTTCAGGAGAACTGAGGTCCCTGGGTTCTGAATCACTAAGTCACTAATCAAGTGGCAAGCTGTGTTAGTGACTACAACTGCAGAAGCCAGAGGGAGGGGCAGGGAGAGGAGCTGCGAGGAGAAGGGCATCGGGGAGGAGAGGTAGATAAAAGAGAAACAGTTACTGCATGTGGAGCACAGAGAGAGCAACGAAGGAACATCAAGGGCACCAAACAAAGGTCCAGGAGCAAAGACAGAGATGGAGAAAATTCTTTCTCTTGGAAATAGACGTGACCACAGTTGGGCAGAGGACTCACACGTTAAGGCTGACCCGATTGCAGCATCAGGAAGTGCAGGAGAGAGAGGGCTGACTGACCTGACCTGAGGAAGTGAATTAAATAATAGGGAAGGCATCACAGTTGCCATGGCATTAAAATGCCTTGCGCCACATTAAGCATCTTTTTTTCTCTTCTGCTTGATTCTTGTTCTTGCAACATGTTAATACCATTGCAATATATCCAGTAAACTAAATTTAGACCTTCCAGGACGTGGGGGAAGGGAAGATGCAGCCTAGCTCTGCCTGTCTGGGCTGACTCTGGGCAAACGTTCTTCCTCCACAGTGTGGTTGGTTCTTTTGCTGTTTGCATTATGGGATATGAAAACCCTTGAGAGGCTTGGATCTGGTAAAGCTGCCTAGTGACATAAATAAGAAAGAAAGACAAAATTTGGGAATGGTTTACAAGGAGGCAACTGATTTAGAAATTAAGAAAAGCCAATAGGATGCAGAAATTAAAATAAATACAACCACCATCAAAACCAAATGTGCTTCCTTAAATATTATTTTATTTTAATGCCTTATTAAAAGAAGTTATTTTACTGGGCTGTAATTAAGATAACTAGGTCCTGCAATTGGAAACCCTGGTGGTGTAGTGGTTAAGTGCTACAGCTGCTAACTAAAAGGTGGGCAGTTTGAATCCACCAGGCGCTCCTTGGAAACTCTATGTGGGCAGTTCTGTTCTGTACTATAGGGTCGCTTATGAGTCAGAATCGACTCGACGGCAACGGGTTTGGTTCTTTGGTTTGGCAACTGGCCGTATGCAAATGTTGACATATGCAAAAGGTGAGTACGTTGTATACTGTTTTGATATTACAGCACACAGGATGAATGGAAGGGTGTTTCCAGCTGATTTATTTACCATAAACATCACACCATGGATAATTCATCGAGGCCCAGATCCTGACCTTCAGCCATATAGGCTCTGAAACTGAAGTGGACTGTTCTCAGCATGGACTCACATTAACCAGGCTCCCAGAGACTGATGTATATACCAAGATTATAACCCACAGACCACAATACTCACTTTGTCATGTGAAGCACAGTCTTTGTAGATAAATGCACTTGAGAAGACAAATTCCAACCAGAATTTCACTTTATTGGTCTGAAAATAAATGCAATTAGTTGTGTGATCCACAAGAGGAGTACTTTTGACAGTGTCTTGAAAGCATGAGGGTGCCCACCATCCCACCCACTCCAGCTTAGATGGCCATGCCAGCTTCTAAGACTTTGGGCCTCTTTTTTTTTTCTATGCTCTAGTCTCTTCAAACCATTTTATGCACATAGCATCCTATATGGCCAACTAGGCAGATTTATGCCCTTAAAGTCATAATCGCATTTCATTTCTACCCTCCCCTTGTTGCTATCAAGTCGCCTTGACTGGAATTTGGGGTATCCCCAAAGTCTTCAGTCACGAATGCAGTCTCTGACTTGGTTTACTCCGACTGAATCCTAATCAAATCCATCGTGTGTGAAGATTTTGCTCGTTGAACGTTCCGAGGGCAACCTGGTTTCCACTTCTTGGGGAAGTCCCTCAGTTTTGCTTCACAAGCCACCAACAGAGGCCTAAGCTTCCTTAGGATGCCATACACATTAGATAAATAAACCAGGCTTATTAAGATCCATGTGCCCTGTCTTGTGACAGAGTTGTCCATGTTTTCCCGGGTACCCAACTCAAGAATATTTTCCTCTTCTATGGAAGAGTGGAGAGGCTGGCCCTTTGCTATAATGACCCAAACCAAAAACCCACTGCAGTCGAGTCGATTCCTACTCATAGCGACCCTACAGGACAGAGTAGAATTGCCCCATAGAGTTTCCAAGGATCGCCTGGTGGATTTGAACTGCCAACCTCTTAGCAGCCGTGGCACTTAACCGTGACGCCACCAGGGTTTCCAAAAACCAAACCCGCTGCCATCGAGTTGATTCTGACTCATAGCGACTCTATAGGACAGAGGAGAACTGCTCCATAGGGTTTATAAGGAGCAGCTGGTGGATTTGAACTGCAGACCTTTATGGTTTGCAGCCGAGCTCTTAACCACTGCGCCACTAGAGGTCCTAATGATAATGACCCAGGCAATACAATTTCACCTTCAGGATGCAGACCCCGCATACTGTAACACAGACGGGTAGCAAAGTGTCTCTTCATTCTCCACATAGCATGCTCTGATTTCAAATTCAATACGCAAAAATAAAAATAGTCGCCTGCCTTGTTAATTGAGTCACAAATAAGGACAAGTCGAGGAAATGTTTCTGGAGCACCTGGCGTTGAAATGACACCTTAAACCCATAGGTAGCCCACACCCAGAGGAGCTTGGTTGGAAGCCACCCCTTCTGGGGGTGCACTTTGCTGGGCACTTGCCTTGTAGTGTCTTTGAATGTAGAATGTCCTTCCAGGTCATTTAAGGTCCTATTGATTCTCCTTGCTGAGTCTGTGGATCAGTTGCTAGGAAAAGATGCTGTGGACAACCATTTGGAATCTCTAAGACAAATTTAAAAAGCCCTGCTCAAATGTACCTGTACTCAGGGTGAAACCAGTAACCAGTTGCCATCGAGTTGACCCTGACTCACGGTGACCCCATATGTGTCAGAGTAGAACTGAGCTCCATAGGGTTTTTTTTTATTATTAACTTTTATTGAGCTTCAAGTGAACGTTTACAAATCAAGTCAAACTGTCACATATAAGTTTATATACACCTTACTCCGTACCAGTCAGCCCTTCCAGTCTCTCCTTTCGTGACAATTTTGCCTGCTTCCAACTCTCTCTATCCTCCCATCCCCCCTCCAGACAGGAGATGCCAACACAGTCTCAAGTGTCCACCTGATACAAATAGCTCACTCTTCATCAGCATCTCTCTCCTACCCACTGTCCAGTCCCTTCCATGTCTGATGAGTTATCTTCGGGAATGGTTCCTGTCCTGGGCCAACAGAAGGTTTGGGGACTATGACCGCCGGGATTCTTCTAGTCTCAGTCAGACCATTAAGTCTGGTCTTTTTGTGAGAATTTGGGGTCTGCATCCCGCTGATCTCCTGCTCCCTCAGGGGTTCTCTGTTGTGTTGCCTGTCAGGGCAGTCATCGGTTGTGGCCGGGCACCATCTAGTTCTTCTGGTCTCAGGATGATGTAGGTCTCTGGTTCCTGTGGCCCTTTCTGTCTCTTGGGCTCTTAGTTATCGTGTGACCTTGGTGTTCTTCATTCTCCTTTGATCCAGGTGGGTTGAGACCAACTGATGCATCTTAGATGGCCGCTTGATAGCATTTAAGACCCCAGACGCCACATTTCAAAGTGGGATACAGAATCTTTCCATAATAGAATTATTTTGCCAATTGACTTAGAAGTCCCCTTAAACCATGGTCCCCAAACTCCCGCCCTTGCTCCACTGACCTTTGAAGCATTCAGTTTATCCCGGAAACTTCTTTGCTTTTGGTCCAGTCCAGTTGAGCTGACCTTCCATGTATTGAGTATTGTCCTTCCCTTCACCTAAAGCAGTTCTTATCTGCTAACTAATCAGTAAAAAAACCTCTCCCACCCTCCCTCCCTCCCCCACTCGTAACCACAAAAGTATGTGTTCTTCTCAGTTTATACAATTTCTCAAGATCTTATAATAGTGGTCTTATACAATATTTGTCCGTTTGCCTCTGACTAATTTTGCTCAGCATAATGCCTTCCGGGTTCCTCCATGTTATGAAATGTTTCAGAGATTCGTCACGGTTCTTTATCGATGCATAGTATTCCATTGTGTGAATATACCACAATTTATTTAACCATTCATCCGTTGATGGACACCTTGGTTGCTTCCAGCTTTTTGCTATTGTAAACAGAGCTGCAATAAACATGGGTGTGCATATATCTGTTTGTGTGAAGGCTCTTATTTCTCTAGGGTATATTCCCAGGAGTGGGATTTCTGGGTTGCATGGTAGTTCTATTTCTAACTGTTTAAGATAACGCCAGATAGATTTCCAAGGTGGTTGTACCATTTTACATTCCCACCAGCAGTGTATAAGAGTTCCAATCTCTCCGCAGCCTCTCCAACATTTATTATTTTGTGTTTTTTGGATTAATGCCAGCCTTGTTGGAGTGAGATGGAATCTCATCGTAGTTTTAATTTGCATTTCTCTAATGGCTAATGATCGAGAGCATTTTCTCATGTATCTGTTAGCTGCCTGAATATCTTCTTTAGTGAAGTGCGTGTTCGTATCTTTTGCCGACTTCTTGATTGGGTTGTTTGTCTTTTTGTGGTTGAGTTTTGACAGAATCATATAGATTTTAGAGATCAGGCGCTGGTCGGAGATGTCATAGCTGAAAATTCTTTCCCAGTCTGTAGGTGGTCTTTTTACTCTTTTGGTGAAGTCTTTAGATGAGCATAGGTGTTTGATTTTTAGGAGCTCCCAGTTATCTGGTTTCTCTTCGTCATTTTTGGTAATGTTTTGTATTCTGTTTATGCCTTGTATTAGGGCTCCTAACGCTGTCCCTATTTTTTCTGCCATGATCTTTATCGTTTTAGACTTTATGTTTAGGTCTTTGATCCACTTGGAGTTAGTTTTTGTGAATGGTGTGAGGTATGGGTCCTGTTTCATTTTTTTGCAAATGGATATCCAGTTATGCCAGCACCATTTGTTAAAAAGACTATGTTTTCCCCAATTAACTGACACTGGGCCTTTGTCAAATATCAGCTGCTCATATATGGATGGATTTATATCTGGGTTCTCAGTTCTGTTCCATTGGTCTATGTGTCTGTTGTTGTACCAGTACCAGGCTGTTTTGACTACTGTGGCTGTATAATAGCTTCTGAAATCAGGTAGAGTGAGGCCTCCCACTTTCTTCTTCTTTTTCAGTAATGCTTTATTTATCCAGGACTTCTTTCCCTTCCATATGAAGTCGGTGATTTGTTTCTCCATCACATTAAAAAATGACATTGGAATTTGGATCAGAAGTGCATTGTATGTATAGATGGCTTTTGGTAGAATAGACATTTTTACTATGTTAAGTCTTCCTATCCATGAGCAAGGTATGTTTTTCCACTTAAGTAGGTCCTTTTTAGTTTCTTGTAGTAGTACTTTGTAGTTTTCTTTGTATAGGTCTTTTACATCTTTGGTAAGATTTATTCCTAAGTATTTTATCTTCTTGGTGGCTACTGTGAATGGTATTGATTTGGTTATTTCCTCTTCGATGTTCCTTTTTGTTGATGTAGAGGAATCCAAGTGATTTTTGTGTTTATCTTATAACCTGAGACTCTGCCAAACTTTTCTATTAGTTTCAGTAGTTTTCTGGAGGATTCCTTCCTTAGGGTTTTCTGTGCATAAGATCATGTCATCTGCAAATAGAGATAATTTTACTTCCTCCTTGCCAATCTGGATGCCCTTTATTTTTTTGTCTAGCCTAATTGCTCTGGCTAGGACTTCTAGCACAATGTTGAATAAGAGTGGTGATAAAGGACATCCTTGTCTGGTTCCCGTTCTCAAGGGAAATGCTTTCAGGTTCTCTCCATTTAGAGTGATGTTGGCTGTTGGCTTTGTATAGATGCCCTTTATTATGTTGAGGGATTTTCCTTCAATTCTTTTTTTGGTGAGAGTTTTTATCATAAATGGGTGTTGGACTTTGTCAAATGCCTTTTCTGCATCAATTGATAAGATCATGTGTTTTTTGTCTTTTGTTTTATTTATATGGTGGATTACATTAATGGTTTTTCTGATATTAAACCAGCCTTGCATACCTGGTATAAATCCCACTTGGTCGTGGTGGATTAATTTTTTGATATGTTGTTGAATTCTATTGGCTAGATTTTTGTTAAGGATTTTTGCATCTATGTTCATGAGGGATATAGGTCTGTAATTTTCTTTTTTTGTGTGATGTCTTTACCTGGTTTTGGTATCAGGGATACGGTGGCTTCATAGAAAGAGTTAGGCAGTATTCCGTCATTTTCTGTGCTTTGAAATACTTTTAGTAGTGATGGTGTTAACTCTTCTCTGAAAGTTTGATAGAACCTGCAGTAAAGCCATCCGGGCCAGGGCTTTTTTTGGTTGGGAGTTTTTTGATTACTGTTTCAATCTCTTTTTTTGTTATGGGTCTATTTAGTTGTTCTACTTCTGATTGTGTTAGTTTAGGTAGGTAGTGTTTTTCCAGGAATTCATCTATTTCTTCTAGGTTTGCAAATTTGTTAGAGTACAATTTTTCATAATAATCTGATATGATTCTTTTAATTTCAGTTCCTTAGGGTTTTTAATCGCTGATTTTTCAGAAGCCAATCACCAGGCCTTTCTTCCAAGGGGCCTCTGGGTGAACTTGAACCACCAACCTTTTGGTTAACAGCTAGGCACGTGAACCATTTGCACCACCCAGAGTCTCCAGTGCTTGAGATAGGGGAACACAGAGAAACTAACTATGGTGGGTCTTGCACTGCGAGCTGTGAGCCTTCTTTAGAGAAAAATGCCAGTTGAGCAACACTGGTGTAAGGACAGGTGTTCTGCAAGCTATAAGTACTTGTTCCCAACCTGATATCCCGGGTGTATCTCAAGCCTGAAGTGAGCAGGCATTCTCCAGCAGAGCCAGCAGCCTGTTTCTTGGCTTGGCTGTTAGGTCTGGGCACCCGCTCCACATTGGCTGTGCTCCATTCTCTGAACTGACCTCCCTGTGATTCTCTACTTATGCAGGTCATTTTGTGGTAAAAGCTTCTGATTTGAAGCAGGCTAGGTGGTGGTTCAATAGGAGGCCTGGCAGTGCAGTGGATAAAGGTCAGCGGTTCAAACCCACCAGCCGCTCTGTGGGAGAAAGATGTGGTGGTCTGCTTCTGTAAAGATTTCAGCATTGGAAACCCTATGGGGCAGTTTTACTCCGTCCTATAGGGTCGCTATGAGTCAAAATTGACTCTGCAGCAACAGATATAGGCAGTGGTTCTGTGGTAGAATATTCCCCTTCCGTGAAGGAGACCTGGGTTTGATTCTTGGCCAATACAACTCACGTACACCCACCACCCAGCTGTCATTGAAGGCCTCTGCGTTACTACGATGCTGAACAGGTTTCAGTGGAGCTTCCAGTCTAAGATGGACTAGGAACAAAGGCCTTGCCATCTCCTTCCAAAAACCCTGTGGATCATAACAACTCATCATGAGGACGGCCCAGGACTGGGCAGCATTTCGTTCAGCTGTGTGTGGGATCACCGTGAGCCAAGGGCCCACTCAGCAGCAGCTGACAGTTCATTCTCAGTTGCAGATGAGGTGGGGGGCGGGGGGCAAGTTAATAATCTTTCCCTTCCCAAACCTGTGTAAGATTTGGAATATTTGTAGCTAACTCTCCTTAATATTTCAAAATAGTCCCTCTGAAAATGCATTTCAAAAATTCTTCAGTTATGTAGTAGATTTGTCTCGTTTGGGGGCAGGTTGTCATGCAATGGACTTGCTGCTGTACACTTTTCTAGTATTTGGGAAGCTTTATCTTGAAACAGAAAGTAATTTGGCATCGTTATCTCATTTGTGCTCACAATAATCATAGAGGTTTAAAGACTTGTCCAGGGTCACACAAAGGAGGCTCAAATCAAGGGCCATTGGGCCTTCAACTATGCCACACACCTCATGCATAGTAAAGAGACCCTTAAGAGGCCTGGCATAGAAAGGCAGGAGAGAAGTGAGAACAGCCTACTGTGTTCTAGAAGCTTGATTCACATAATCTCATTGAATCCTTAAAATGACCTGATAGAAACATACCCTCTCCTCACTTACCAACACGGTTAGGTTTCAAAAATCAGATTGTTATGCGCAACTGGCATTAAGAGGATATGGACGATGACTACATCATTACATAACTGCCAAATTATATCACCACATAACTGCCAAACTGCTGAGAATCACGGCCTGGCCAAGTTGACACGTAACCTTAGCCATTACAGCCACAATGATTGCACCACGGCATTCATTACTGCCAGACGTGTCACCAATGTGCAAAATAGTCAGATAGTAGATTTTTTACTGTTGATATAAATGCGAAATATCAGATAACGAGATAATTCATAAGTGAGAGGAGGTGTATTCCATTTACAGATGAGGAAACCTGAGATTCTGATTAAATAACTTGTTTGAGAGGAATGGAAGTCATATCCGTCCAAATCATGAAGAGGCACTTACAGAGGGAAAGGGAAGTAACAGGGCAGTTAACAATTCCAGGAGTAAAGGAAAAGTTTTTTAGGAAGCTCCACATCAATTTTCATGGTGCCATACAAGGTAGTACTTATGGAGTGTCTTAGTTATCTAGTGCTGCTCTAACAGAAATACCACAAAATTTACCTGACAGATGACTTTTGAGCTTTGGAAGTGGAAGAGGACAGAAAGATGCTTTTTGGGGGAATTTCATTAAATTTTTGTTAAACATCCAATCTTTGTAATTTTAAACCATCATTTACTTCATTATTCTTATAAGAAAAACACCCATCATAGAGGTATTAGAAATATAGCAAAGAAAAAAAGAAGAAAGTAAGAATCGCTCATAGTCCTAACAACCCATAGATAACTGCCATTTGGTCGTGGTGACCTTATGCACAACAGAGTGCAATGTTGCCCGATGCTTCATCTTCCCAACGATTGCTGGCAAGTTCGAGTCCATCACTGCGTCTATTGTGCCAATCCATCTCAACAAGGTCTCCTTCACCAAAAGTGTTCCTTTCATCCAGTGACTGATTCCTCCAAAGCGTGTGAGTTGGACAGTGTTATGTTGTGAGCCACAAGGTTTTCATTGGCTGGTTTTTGGAAGTAGATTGCCAGGTTTTTCTTCCTACTATGTCTAGACTGGAAACTCCACTGAAACCTGTCCACCATGGGTGACCCTGCTGGTTTTTGAAATACTGCTGGCATAGCTTCCAGCATCACAGCAACAGGCAAGGTACCACAGTATGACAAACTGACAGATGGGTGGTGGTAACAACCAATGGTAACCACTGTAAACTTTATGGCATATGTCCTTTCAGACACTGTGTAAAAATATAAAATCATAGATAAAATGCAATCATATTACATAATATTCTTATTTTTTCCAGTTAACATCATCCTTAATTAATACTTCATATGTGTATGTGTGTTTTGCTCATCTTGGTATCAATATGGTAGCAAATCTCTGGATATAGTCTCTTCTTATGGTGATTGTGTTATATTTAAACTTATAACCAGTTTCAGTCAAGTCACTCCTGACTCGTGGGGACCATGTGTCTCAGAGTAGAACTGATTAATTATTAATTATCTATCCAACAGTATACCTAATTCTGTGTACAATACTCAACATTTGTTGTGTTATTCAAGATGGACTTGTGGACAGTATTCTTAAAATTAATAATAAAAATGTGGGAAGCTATAATCTAGGAATTATTTCATGTATAAAAGCAAGCAGCCATGTGCTATAATAACAGTAGATCACATTTTTATGAACATATAAATATAGTTGCAGAGAATAACATCTGAAGAAATATAAACCAAAATGTTTACTGTGGGTGATATAATCTCAAGGGATTATTTATTTCTTTTTACTCATTTTAAAAGGCTTTCTTATAATGAATACATTATTGACATAAAATTATTAAAAAATTTTTTTTTTTTTAACCCAGCAGCTGGAGGCAAGTTTCTTTATTTTTCTAGGCCTCATTTCTTTATATACAATATGGAAATTCTAGTAATTTCTATTTGTAAACTCGTAAATTGATGGTTGTGAGGATTAATTGGTGTGACGTAGGTGATACACTCTGAAGAGTTGTGGGCACATGGGAAGTACACAGTGGCTGCAACCACCCAGACTGTTACCACTGTCATCAGTGCTTCTGCTTCTAGTCCTGCCTGCTCTCCATGGAATAGCCAAGTGGCCTTTCAAGTAAGGTCACGGAAGTCACTGCCCTGCTTAAAGCTTGCCACTGTGGTCCATTGCACTTAGGAACAAATCTAAACAGCTTACCCTGGCCTCAGAGTCCTACAGATCTGACCCCTGATGACCTTTGCAAGCTCCTCTTCCTTTACACTCTCCTCCTTTCTCCATTCCAGCCACATGGATCCCTTCTGTTCCTGGAATAAAATCAAGTCCTATCCCACCTCAGAACCTTTGCACTAGCTATTCCCTTTCCCTGGAATATTCTTTCCCGTATTTCTCTCATAGCTGTTCTTTGGTCTTAGTATAAAAGTCACCTCCTCAGAGAGGTCACCTCCTCAGAGAGGTCTTCCCTGACCACCCAACCAAAAGTAGCTCCCCAGGTACAATTATCACCTCTTCTCTTTTATTTTCATCATAATGTTTGTCATTACCTTACAAGCCCTTGTTTACTTGATTTATTCTATTACTTAGTGTCAGTCACCCCATAAACCTCATCTGTCTTGTCCAAGCTGTTACTGGCACACCTAAAGCAGGGTCCAGCACATCGTAGGTGCTACATAAATGGTTGTGGAGTGATTTGATTAAGTAAGTAAATTATCTTTGTCAAATAATTGAATGGTTTATCCCACCACCTTCTTTTCAGAGGGCTGGTGTTTTCCTAAAGAGAACTAGGGCAATTATATCAATTTATTTCTAGCTGACTCCCCACCTACCCCCCAAATTAAAACCTATTGCCTCTGAGTCGATTCTGCCTCATGGCAACTCCATCTGTTATAGAATAGAACTGAGCTCCAAAGGGTTTTCTTGGTTGTAATCTTTAGGGAAGTAGATCCCCAGGCCTTACTTCCGAGGTGCCTCTGGGTGGGTTTGAACCATCAATGTTTCTGTTAGTAATCCAGTGCTTAGCTATTTGCACAATCCAAAGGCCTTCCAAATTGAAGAGTATAATTAAAAGAAAGAAAGAAAGAAAGAAAAAAATCAAACCACTTGTTTCCCAGGATGCCCCAAATATGGCCAGATTAATTACTTTCCTTCCCAGATGGAGATTTTTGAAAATATAGACTGTCCGGATTTGAAAAGAGAACCCGTGTAGGCTTTAGCTCTGGTATACCAGGTTGGACAGGCAACCCAGACTCCACAAAGAGGTCGTGTTCCTGAAGGTTCTCTGTGTATGTTGTTTGTTTCCAACACAGAATGCATTTTGCATTGGAAACAATGTTCTTCCACTAGCCCACAAAAGCCTATTTAACCCACAATACACAGTAGAAAAAAAAATACATTGAAATTCCAAGAAACAAAAGACAAAATGAATAAGAAATACAACTTAAATGTTTGTTTTGAATACTAGTGTGAGGGAAAGTAGCTCTAACCAAAGGAGGATGAGGCCTAAGAGTAGGGGAGTGGAAGGATCGGAGAGCAGGGTGGAAGCCCAGCTGCCACCGGCCAAGCCTCAATCTTCTGTCTGAAGGACAAAAGCCCTACCGAGCAGCAAGGGTCTGGGCAGGTCTGAGCCCGTTGGAGGCCAACATTCCCGCAGCCCACATGCAGAAGAGGGCGGGAAAGCTGTCACCAGGGTTTCCACCCGTTGAACCCTAAAGGCCAGAATCACCAACACGTGAGAACTCTGCCACAAACCCAGATTTGAGTATGTAACTGGTGGCTCATGAGCTTTCCCAAGGAATTTTCTGCCTCAGCTAAGCATAAACACGATAATACAACTTAAAAAAAAAATTCAATTTTGGTTTTGCCATTGTTCAAAAAAACCCAAACCAGTTGCCATAGAGTAGATTTCTACTTCCCGCAACCCCATTTGTGTCAGAGTAGAACTGTTCTCCATAGGGTTTTTAACCTTTCAGAATTAGATTGCCAAAATTGCCAAGCCTTTCTTCTGCGATGCCTCTGGGTGGACTCGAAACTCTAGCCTTTCAGTTAGAAGCTGAGTGTGTTAACCGTTTGTGCCATCCAGGGACTCCTCGTCATTGTTTCCACAGGGTAAATTTAGGCATGTCACCCTCCCGGTCTTTCCCCTCCCCTTTCCTATTTTTGTGCTGCTATTTTCAGTCAAGGAGCCCCAGTGGTGTAGTAGTTAAGAGTTCAGCAGTTCAAAAGGTCAGCAGTTTGAATCCACCAGCTGCTCCTTGGAAATCCTGTGGGGCAGTTCTACTCTGTCCTATAGGGTCGCTATCAGTCAGAATTAACTCTACTGCAACAGGTTTGATTTTTGGGGTTTTATTTTGAGGCAAATGCTTTTATTTCCTAAAAGCAAGCCCTCAGAAAGCAGAGGGTCTCCTCATATGGAAGTTCTTACAAATTTTCTCACATGATTTTGAAGAAGAAAGTGTTCCATTTGGGAAAGACCCATTAACATGAAACAAATCCAATCTATCCTAAGTTTGGATGCTTGTAGAGAGGATCACCTGGTAGCATTGGTAAAGAAGACAAAGAAATTTAATACTCAGCATTTATTCCTGGAATAGGACCTTGTTAATTGTTCTGTCATGAGCTTCTTAAAGATCACTTACAAGCAATAACAGTAGTTATACTTGTAGCAATGATAAATCTAAATTTAGAGGACAAATTTAAAACATGGGATGACATTTCCAATGACAGTGTCACACATGGAATTTTCAGGGCTTAGGCAGAAGAAAGGGTCTGCTCTGGAAAACTGTGTTAGATGGTTCCAAAAGGGACTCTAATGATGATGGTGGCACGAATGTTGAAGAGGCATATGAAGAGCTTGGATAAAATTGTTCCATGAAATCAGACTAAAATAGCAATATTTAATTAAGGTTTTTTTTAAACCTAATATATGATTTAAATATACATACAACCAAATTAGTATATTAAATATTACTAGACATTTGACTCTTTTATCTCTGTCCCTCATTTGTTGTTATTATTTGCCATGGAATCTGCCCTGACTCATAGCAACCTTCTGTATAACAGAATGAGATGTTGCCCAGTCCTGCCGCATCTTCATGAGAGTTGGTATGTTTGAGGCCATTGCGTCAATCCAATAATAGTTTATACAGTAAAACCTGCGTCTCAGTCATTTAGTGCTGCCATAACAGAAATACCACAAGGGGATGGCTTTAACAATGAGAAATTTATTCTCTCACAGTCTAGTAGGCTAGAAGTCCAAATTCAGGGCGTCAGCTCCAGGGCAAGGCTTTCTCTCTGTTGTCTCCGGAGGAAGGTCCTTGTCATCAATCTTCCCCTGGACTAGGAGCTTCTCAAGGCAGGAACCCCAGGACCAAAGGATGCACTCTGCCCCTTGTGCTGTGTTCTTGGTGGTATGAGGTCCACCACTCTCTGCTCACTTCCTTTTCCTTTTATCTCTTGTAAGATAAAAGGTGGTGCAGGCTACAACCCAGGGAAACTCCTATTACATTGGATCAGGGATGTGATCTGTGTGAAGGTGTTGCATCCCACCCTAATCCTCTTTAACATAATCTAACCTTGCTTCATTAACCACAGTTTTTAGAGACCAGGATTTACAACACGTAGGAAAATTATATCAATCATAAAATGGAGGACAGCCACACAATACTGGGGATCATGGCCTAACCAAGTTGACACAATTCAATCCATGACACCTGAAAAGCCTGAATTTGTGTAAGGCAAAAACCACAAAACAAAGAGCAATAGAAAAGCGGTGACCGTACCCTGTCAAAGGCAGAAAATTGGTGAGACCTATAAAAACAAGGTAGTCCCCTCGAGTTGCAGCTGTAATAGGTTTTACTCCATATTTAATTCGGCTAATACACAGAGAAAACTCATTGGAAAAATAAGGATGACATGATACATGGCATCTCTTTATATTTAGACAACGTGAGTCACATACGTGTTTGCTTATAAAGGAGGCAGAACATGCTGGTTTAAGAGTAAGAAGACAAGAAAATCCAGGCCCCAGTTCTGCATTCACGACTGTAGCTATGTACCCTGGGCAAGTCACTTCTCTCTCTATGTCTCAGCTTTATCAATTGTAAAAAATGAAAAAAAGTCACACTTCTTACCTCACTTTTTTTTCATCATCTTTATTATAACTTTACAGACTCAATTATTGATTAAATTATACTGATACTTGGAAGCGTCTTAAATACTTTGGACATGTTGTCAGGAGGGATCAGTCCCTGGAGAAGGACATCATGCTTGCCAAAGTATAGGGTCAGCGGAAAAGAAGAAGACCCTCAAGGAGGTGGATGGACACAGTGGCTGCAACAATGAGCTCGAGCATACCAGTGATTGTAAGGATGGCGCAGGACCGGGCAGAGTTTCATTCTGTGTGCATTGGGTCGCTATGAGTTGGAACCGACTTGATGGCACCTAACAACAACAATAGTTGGAAGCACTATCTGGACAACTCCAGATAACTATTAATTAAAACCTTTTAACTTTTTACTTAGTAATGTGTTTGGGTATTTACATTTTGTATCTGACCTGTAATTGTACTTTTAAACAAAATAAAGAGACTATGCTATAAATATTGGCCTCAGTGGTTGAGGAGTTGCCTGAGTTTCCCTGTTGTAAACTGTCTGATCCTTTCATGGAGTCTACAGCATCAGCCACAATATCATACAGAAGACTTCAAGGCCACAGAGCCAGGGATCAAATCCAAGTCCCCGTTCCTCCCCCCCTATTTTTTCCAGTTGTTAAATACACTTTATTATTGAGAACAGTTTTAGGTTTACAGAAAAATTGTACAGAAAGTACAGAGAGTTCTTAGGTACCCCTCTCCCCCCTGAGCATAGTTTCTCCTAGTACTAGCATCTTGCATTAGTGCGTACACTTGTTAAAATTCATGAACCAATATTGATACATTTTGATTATCTAAAGTCCATAGTTTATGTCTTAGGTTGGGTTCTCTAGAGGAGCAAAACCAGTGAAGCCTATATATGTACATAAAAAAAAAAATGTAAGTATATATACAGAGAGATTTATTTCAAGGAAATGGGTCACACAGTTGTGGAGGCTGGCTAGTCCCAAATCTATGATTCGGATGTCAGGCCAGAGGCTTCTACTGACTCACATGGTTGCAGGGGTTCACAAACTCAAAATCGATAGGTCAAAAGGCAGGTTACTGGCTCACAGGGCTGTGGGAACTGGCAAATCCCAAAATCTGTACGTCAGAGGGCACATTGCTGGCTCACGTCCCGAGAACTGGAGGTCAGAGAATGACTGGTCAGATGCAGGATCGAGAGAAGGCAAGCTTTGCCAGAACATCCATATATATTGGATGCAGGCCATACCCCCAAGGAAACTCCCCTTTCAGCTGATTGGCTGGTCACAACAGATCATGTCCTGGATAGTGATTACATCATATCTGCCGAACCACTGAGAATCATGGCCTAGCCACATTGATGAACCCACACAGTTTATATTAGGGTTCACTCTTTGTGTTGTGCAGTCCTATAGGTTTTGACAAATGCATAACGTTCATGTGTCCACCATTGTCATATCATACAGAATAGTTTCACGACCCTAGAAATCCTTTGAGCTCCACTTATTCATCCCTCCTCCCCTCTTTGTGTTCCTTTTTAGTCAGCTAATCTTGAGCAAATTTCTTAATCTGATTTAGCCATGCCTGCCTCTTTTTAAAAATAGGGTGATAATAACCACTTCATAGGGTTAATGAGAGGATTAAATGAGATCATACTTATGAAACCTACCAATTAATGATAGATTGCTGTTCCTATTTTAAAATCCTGATTGGTAATAGAAGTACTTCCTTTCAAAAAATTTCCAAAGTGAGAATTTTTACATTTTCTACCTAGGCCTCTTCCCTGTGTGAGCAGTCCAAATGGCTCAAGATGTTATCATCAAAGAGATGTTTCCAGATACAAAAACACAAACTCTTAAATTGGTTCTGCTGTCAGTAAACCGGAGAAATTTGCTTTGTTTAAAGAGGGAGGCATTCTTTCGAGCAGGACTCTATCAAGAACATGTTACAAACTGGCAGTTTCCAGTAAATTTCTCCCTGAAGTCCATGGAGAGAGGCAAGAGCCAACTTCCCATCCCTTCCTGTGGCAGCTGAACCCTTTACTGAGTCTTGATTTCAAATGGTAGTCAGTCCATTCCATGATCCCTGCACAGCAAGAGACCAAATGTCCCTGTTTTACCTGACATTTGGGAAGTGCTTAGCAACAGCTAGAAAGATCTGGCAATCTGTATCTGTAAAGACTACTGCCAAGAAAACCCTATGGGGCAGTTCTACTCTGTCACGTGGGGTCGCTATGAGTCGGAAATGGCTTAAGGGCTTCTAACAACAGCAGAGGTGCCAACAGGCTGTTCTTAACATAAATCATAGAGCAAGAGAAATTTTCATAGTTCCTTTAGAAGCCCTGCGGAGGCTTCCCCGCTTTGCTGCAGTTTCTCTTGCCCCTTGTAGCCCACCAAGGCCAGGTTTCTAACTGGCTTGGCAGGCGGCACTGTGGCCCTAACCGTGGTTTGAATTTGGCACAAGAAACCTGTGCATGCAACCAGGATCTTAACGCTTCCACAGGACCTGAGGAGCCATGGCCCTGAACTTGACCCTGGCCTTGAACATGCAGGAGAGGAAGATATTTTCCAGCACACCACGGTGCCAAGCCTGTTTGCAAAGTGAAAAGTTCATTCCTTTGCAGCATGACTCAGCAGCTGGATCACCTAATTTGGACATGGGAGGGCTCAGGGTTTTGGATTTCCAGTGCCAATCCTGGCCCCTGGGGGACTCAAGGATATAAAAGCTCCCAGCTTCTCTGGGGTGGGGAGCTTGTGATCTTTTGGCTGCTAGGCCTCAGTTGCTCCTTGTTTGTGCAAACAATAAATTCCCACTTTCTGTTGCCTTGCAACTGGTTATGTGACGTTCATCTTACTTCCATTGGCTAATAGACAGGACAAGAGCCCGCGTTCAGTTACATTTAGAGTTGGAAGGTGTCTTAGTTATCCAGTGCTACTACAACAGAAATACCACAAGCTGATGGCTTTAACAAACAGAAATTTATTCTCTCTCATTTTAGGAGGCCAGAAGTCCAATTTCAGTGCACCAGCTCCAGGGGAAGGCTTTCTCTCTTGGTTCTGGGGGAAGGCCCCTGTCATGAATCATCCCCTGGTCTAGGAGCTTCTCAGGACAAGGACCCTGGCTCTGCTTTCTTGGTGGTATGAAGTCCCCATCCCTCTGCTCCCTTCTCTCTTTTATACCTCAAAAGAGATTGACTCAAAACACAGCCTAATCTTGTAGATCAAATCCTGACTCATTGACATAAGTGCCTCTAATCCTGCCTTATTGACATCACAGAGGCAGAATTTATAACACATAGGAAAATCACATCAGATGACAAAATGGTGGACAATTACACAATACTGGGAATCATGGCCTAGCCAAATTGATACACATTTTGAGGTGACATAATTCAATCCATAACAGTCCACCCTTTGGCCCCCCAAAATTCATGTCCCTGCCACGTGTAAAACACATTCACCATAGCATATCATAGTAAAAGCCTTAAATCAACTCCAAGCCTAAAATCCAAAATTTCCTCTTCATCTGTGAAATCTAGAATACTAGTTATCTTCTTCCCAAGTACAATGGTAGAACAGGCACAAGGTAGACTTTTTTAATTACAAATGGGAGAAATTGGAAGGAAAGAAGAGAAAACAGGCACCAAGCAAGTCAGCAGAACACATTACATTAGCTCTAAAACCTTGAAAACAATCCTCTATTCTCTAAGACCATTTAGGCTATGGCCCTGCCTTCCAGACTCTGGGTGTAGGCCACACTCTTCGGATTCTGGATGGAAGCTCCTCAGTTCTGGGCTTCAGCTCCACCTTCCAGGCCCACTGGAATGGCAACTCTGCTCCCTCAGCTTTGGGCGGCACCATTCCCCTAGTCTATCTGAGTGTCAACCCTACTCCCTTAGCCCGGCAAGCCCCTTTCTTCTGACCTTTGGGCATGACAGTGCTGCCCCCTCAACTTTGGGTGGCGAATCTGGCCCCATCCTGCCTGCACTCAGGAACAGCAACCCCACACTCCAGAAATGAGTTGGTAAAGATCTGACTCTTTGAAACCTAGGATGGTATGTGTGGCTCCACCTTTAGAAACTCCAGAGGCCATGTCTCCACCCTTTGAGATCCCAGAGGTCCAGGCCCTATCCTTTGAAACTGAAGCTCTTCTTCCTGTTTCCCTTGTCTCTTCAGCTTCTGCTTCCTGGTTCCTTGGTCTCTCAGCCCCTCAGACCTTGCTGCCCACATCTGCCCTGTTGGCAAAGCTCTGTAGTTCCACCATTGTAGATTGAGTCCTGCCTCATTAACATCATAGTGATAGGATTTACACCACATAGGAAAATCATTTCAGATGACAAAATGGTAGACAATCACACAATACTGGGAATCATGGCTTAGCCAAGTTGACACACTTTTTAGGGGAACGCAATTCAATCCATAACAGGGAAGGAATGCCTGGAGCTACCAGAGAGGCATGGGACAGATTTTTGCTCAAAGCCTCAGAAGGAATCAATATGACTAACACCCTTATCTCGGACTCCCAGCCTCCAGAACAGTGAGACAATAAATTTCTGTTCTTACAAGCTACCTAGAAAACAACCAAACCCGTTGCTGTTGAGTTAATTCCAACTAACAGTGACCCTAAGGACAGAGTAGAACTGCCCCATAGAGTCTCTATGGAGCACCTGGTGGATTTGAACTGCCTACCTTTTGGTTAGCTACCACTATGCCACAAGGGTTTCCATAAGCTACCCAGTTTGTAGTATTTTGCTACTGGAGCCCTAGGAAACCATAACAGAAGCTGTCTTAGATGTTATCTAGTGCAGTGGTTCCCAAATCTGGATGTGTGTAGGAATCACCCAGGGAACTTAAAAAAATATGTATGGATTCCTGGGCTTCATCTGCAAGATATTCAACCAGAATTTCAGAGAGTGGGGACAGAAATATGGACTTTAAAAAACGCTCCAGGTGAACAGTGAAGGCCAACTTGGCACCGGTGTTTGGAAGTCACTGACAGAAGGGTCACTATGAGCCAGAATCGACTTGATGACAACAGGTTTGGTTTGAGTTTTTTTGACAGATGCAGAGCTGAGGCTGCAGAGGTGGACGGAGTGCCCACAGTTGGTTGGTATCAAATCTCTGACTCCTCAATAAGGGCTTGTTCCAACACTCCAAGTGTCTTCTCCGACAGTGCCAGGTCTTTTAATACTGGGTGATGTTTCGGCAAGGGGTGACAAAGACTATCACTGCTTGCAGTAGGTTCCTGAGAGCCTTTCAAGAGGCACAGCAGGTGGAGTTGTTTGTGATGTCCTCAGTGCATCAAATAGATTTCCAACGTGTGATGCAAGTTTGATACGTCTCCTTCCAAGGGGTCTGTCTTTCATGCTTTTTGTTCTGGCATACTTTTTACTTCACTGAATCATGTTTCACACTTTAAAATATAAACTCTGTTCCCATTTTATTTTTGAAAGAACTAAAATGACACTTCTAAAGAGACATCAACTTCTTACTCTACCAGAAACCCACCTCATGAAAGGTCGAGGGGTTGAAGGGAGTGGGGGCAGGCCAGGGAGAAAAGTTGCAGGAAATCTTCTCACAGAGGTGAGAGGAAGCGGCCATCACTGGCGGATTATCTAGCTCTCTACATTAAGACACTGTTGGGCTATCAGGGCAGCTCAGAACAAATTAGCTATCTGTTATGGATTGAATTGTGTCCCCCCCCCCCAAAATTCATGTCAGCTTGGCTAGGCCGTGATTCACAGTATTGTGTCGTTGTCTACCACTTTGTGATCTGATGTGATTATCCTATGAGTTGAAATCCTAGCTTCTATGATGTCAAGCGATAGGATTAGAGGCAGTTAGGTTGGTGAGGAAGGACTGAATTTACAGGATTAGGCTGTATCTTGAAACAATCTCTTTTGAGATATAAAAAGAGAGAATTGAGCAGAGAGGAGAGGGGCCTCATTACCACCAAGCAAGAAGAGCCAGGAACACGTGCTAGCACCCTTTGGACCCAGGGTCCCTGCGCTGAGAAGCTCCTAGACCAGAGGAAGATAGATGACAAGGATCTTCCCCCAGAGCCAACAGAGAGAGAAAGCCTTCCCCTGGAGCTGGCCCCCTGAATTCAGACTTTTAGCCTCCCAGACTGTGGGAGAATAAATTTCTGTTTGTTATAGCCATCCACTTGTGGTATTTCTGTTACAGCAGCACTAAATAACTAAGACACCATCTTAGTGTTAGGCTGAAGCTGAAAGAATGTAGAGGTGAGGGACATAGATTTTGAAGTCAAGCAGACCTGGGTTCAGATTCAAGCTTGATGACAAATAAGCCAGTTAGTAACTGTGATATACTCATGAGTTCTCCCCCTGGTGGTCCCAGAGTCCTAAATAACCAGAAGGCCATTAGGAAGGGGACACCAGTCACTAATAGTGGTCCCTCCATGAATATCACATCTGTCTGATCAGAACCTGAATGCACAAGATGCTGTCAGAGCATTGGCACATGGAAAAGAGCTTTCATTATTACAAAAAGAAGCAGACAGCACAACAGAACAAATGTGGATCTATTTTGGGGCCAGATGCCCTTGACTTGAAAAGGTCGTCCAGGCAGATATGATGGCTCTTCTACATGTACCCCACTTTGTACCTTAGGTGAGGGACACAAAAAGCCTTTCTTAGCTAGGTAGGCTAGTTAGGTGGGAGGGAAAGCTCTGCTGCATGTTCTCCCACCTGGCCACAAAGGAGAGAGACCCCAAAGTCCCTCTCCCAACCATTTTTATGCCTTAAAGCCTATGTGACTTGCTACATGGAGCACAATGTGGATTTTTCTGCCTGACCGCCTGAGTAGGGAAGATGGTTAGACATTTTGGTGCCTAGCCTGGAATTATATTTCTTTAGCCCTCCTGCTTGTTTAGAGAAACAATTAGGCTTCAAAGGGTCAGGACTGTGTACCGTTCTGAGGCCTAATGTTGCTAGCCAGGAGGTAGGAACAGGGACTAACTATAGCCATTTGAACCGTCCAAAGGATTGCCTCATCTCACTAACATCTCTGAGCCTCCATTTTCTTATCTATGGGGTGGAGTGAGATTTGGAGTGCCTGACACATGGTAGACAGTCTACAAATGGTGGTGCCATTATCATGGAACAATTATATTTTGGGGTCTCATGGGGACCTTTCTTGTCAGTTATTTGACATCTTCTGTGCATGTCCTTTCAAGAGAAGAACAGTGGTCCTGCACTCCATTTTAGCATAGTAAAAGAAAATAAAAGTTGTCCAGTTGACTCTGACTCATGGTGACTTCATATGTTTCAGAACAGAACTGTGCTCCATAGAGTTTCAGTGGCTGATTTTTCAGAAGTAGATTGCCAGGACTTTCTTCCAAGTTGCCTCTGGGTGAACTCGAACCTCCAAACTTTTGATTAGCAGCTGAGTGTGGTAACTGCACCACCCAGGGACTCCGTAGCAGAGGAGGTAGTATGATTTGAATGTGGCCCCAAGTCTCTAACAGTCAGAAATGTCCCCTTGCTATCAAAGGAAAGAGGTATCATCTCTGGCCATCTATCCCCCTTTCTGGTCTACCACTGGCAGATCTGAAGTTACATCCCATTACTTTGCCCAAATGAGATCCGTGTAGGAGAAGCAGGTTCCATTTGGGAGGGGAAGTCAAGTGAGAAGACTGGGGTACACAAATGTAGCTGGTTCTTGAGAGGACCCTGGTATCAGACTAGAGAGGGCAGGGCGAACACACTGGAGTGTCAGTAGAGGCAACTTGTGCAAAGGAAGCACAGCAAGTAGGAGCAGAGAAAGAGAAGATGGCCAAGAAAAGATAACCCCCTGTGTCTTAGGATCTTTCTAGGCCCATTCAGCCTAGAAGACTTAATTCCAAGCTTTGAGTTCCTTCCCTACTTATGACTGGTTCACTTGGGCAGGATGCCTCTCTCCAAATCCCAGCATTCTCATCTCTAACATGGTTTAAACCCAAGACCTCCCTCATTAATTGATTGGATCAAGTAAGCAATAGACCAAGATCAACTTTAAAAGTCTTTATAGTGTTCCCCAAGGAACGTATTAAAAGACCGTTGAGGGCATATTCCCTCTCACCTGGAGCTTTGGAAGAGGCATGCTGTAACCCTGGAAAGGACTCAAGAACTGCAAGCAGAACTACTTCAGCCCTGCTTTTAGAAGTTTAATCTATGATTGTGGCTGAATTAGTTAAGTTGCATCAACAGAGAGATAAATTCTGAATTGTGTGTAAGGACTCTCTTCGTCAATGTATTCATTGGAAATACCTTTTTTTCAACAACATAAACGATGACTATACACATTGATTTCGCCGGATGGAATACACAGGAATCAAATCGACCACATCTGTGGAAAAGACAATGGAGAAGCTCAATATCATCAGTCAGAACAAGGCCAGGGGCCAACTGTGGAACAGACCATCAATTGCTCAAATGCAAGTTCAAGTTGAAGCTAAAGAAAATGTCCATGAGAGCCAAAGTACAACCTTGAGTATATCCCACCTGAATTTAGGGACCGTTTCAAGAATAGATTTGACACATTGAGCAGTAATGACTGAACACAGATGAGTTGTTGAGTGACATCATACATGAAGAAAGCAAGAGGTCGTTAAAAAGAGAAGAAACAAAGAAAAGATCAAAATGGGTGTCAGAAGAGACTCTGAAACTTGCTCATGAATCCAGAGTAGCTAAAGGGAATGGAAGAAATGATGAAGTTAAAGAGTTGAACGAAAGATTTCAAACACCAGCTTGAAAAGACAAAGTATTATAATGAAATACACACTGAAGTTAGAACACCAGAAGGGAAGAACACATTCAATATTTCTCAAGCTGAAAAACTGAAGAAAAATTCAAGCATTGAATTGTAATATTCAAGGATTCTATGGGCAAAATATTGAATGATGCAGGAAGCATTAAAAGAAGATGGAAGGGCAGCCCTCCAACGCTCAAAGATTGGTCTCTATTCGCTTGGAGCAATAGAGGAAGAAGGAGTCAAGAATAGGTAGAGGATATGAAATATGTGGCTAGTTGACTCCACGAACAACCGCCTCCTTTGCCATGAGACCAGAAGAACTGAATGGTGCCCAGCTACCATTATTGAACATTTTGATTAAAGATTCCATAGAAGAATCCTAATTGAAAGGGGGAAGATGGAGAGCAAAATTTCAAATTTTCATGGACTCTAGACTTTCTGGAGCCATGGAGAGTGGATGAACCCCTGTAACTATTGCCCTGAGATCATCTTAAACCAAAAAACACCCTCTGAAGTCATCTTAAAACTGAACAATAGTTTAGCTTAACTAGTATAAAAAGGTCTACTTTAAGCATTATGCTCTTTTAAGAACTATCTATATGGGATCAAATTGACAACAACAACTCAAAAGATTAGATAGGAACCTTAGGGGGCAGTGAGATTACATTAACGAGGGAGGAATAACTCAGGAAAGGGGGGTGAGAATGGTTGCACAACTCAAAGAATGTAATCATTGTCGCTGGTGTATGTTTTGCTGTGTTTATTCTCAGCAACAACAACAAGCTAAATAAAATTTAGAAAAATAAAAGAAGATGGAAGGAATACAGAGTCGCTATACCAAAAACAATTGGTTGATGTTTAACCATTTCAGGAGGTAGCATATGACCAAGAACTGATGGTACTGAAGGAAGAAGTCCAAGCTGCTGAAGGCACTGGCGAAAAACAAGGCTCCAGGAACTGACTGAATACCAGCTGAGGTTTATCAGTTAATGGATGCAGCGCTGCAAATGCTCACTCATCTATGCCAAGAAGTTTGGAAGAAAGCAGCTTGGCCACCTGACTGGAAGAGATCTACATTTGTGGTCATTTCAAAGAAAGGTGATCCAACAGAATGTGGAAATTTTCAAACAATATCATTAGTATCACACACAAGTAAAATCATTCCAAAGCAGTTGCAGCAGTATATTGCCAGAGAGCTTCCAGAAGTTCAAGCTGGGTTCAGAAGAGGATGTGGAATGAGGGATATCATTGCTGATGTCAGATGGATCTTGGCTGAAAGCAGAGAATACCAGGAAGATGTTTACCTGTGTTTTATTGACTATGCAAAGGCATTCAACTCTGTGGATCCTAACAAATTATGAATAACATTGCAAAGGATGGAAATCCCAGAACACTTAATTGTGCTCATGTGAAACTTGTCCATAGACCAAGAGCCAGTCATTCGAAGAGAACAAGGGGATACCGTGTGGTTTAAAGGCAGGAAAGGTGTGTGTCAGGGTTGTATCCTTTCACCGTATGTATTCAATCTGTATGCTCAGCAAATAATCCAAGAAACTAGCCTATATGAAGAACTCGGCAGCAGGATTGGAGGAAGACTCATTAACAACCTGTGATATGCAGATAACACAAGCTTGCTTGCTGAACATGAAGAGCACTTACTGATAAAGATCAAAGACTACAACCTTCAGTATGGATTACACCACAACATAAGGAAAACAAAAATCCTCACAACTAGACCAATAAGCAACATCATGATAAACAGAGAAGATATTGAAGTTGTCAAGAATTTCGTTTTACTTGGATCCACAGTCAATGCCCACTAAAGCAGCAGTCAAGAAATGAAACCATGTATTGTAGTGGGCAGATCTGCTGCAAAAGATCTCTCCGAAGTGTGGAAAAGCAAAGATGTCACATCGAGGACTGAGGTGAACCTGACCTAAGTCATGGAACTTTTTTTTTTTAATAGATTTTATTATGCCAATTGACTTAGATGTCCCCTGAAACCATGGTCCTCAAGCCCCCGCCCCTGCTACACTGGCCTTTGAAGCATTCAGTTTATTCAGGAAACTTCTTTGCTTTTGCTTTAGTCCAGTTGTGTTGACCTCTCCTGTATTGCGTATTGTCTTTCCCATCACCTAAAATAAAACTTATCTACAGTCTAATTAGTGAATACCCCTCTTCCTCCCTCCCTCCCTGCCCCCTCTCGTAACCACAAAAGAATGTTTTCTTCTCTGTTCAAACTGTTACTCCAGTTCTTATAATACTGGTCTTATACAATATTTGTCCTTTTGCAACTGTCTAATTTCGCTCAGCATAAATGTCTTTCAGATTTCTCCATGTTATGAAATGTTTCATGGATTCATCATTGTTTTTTATCGATGCTTGGTATTCCATTGTGTGAATATACCATAGTTTATTATCCATTCATCTGTTGATGGCCACCTTGGTTGCTTCCAACTTTTTGTTATTGTAAACAGTGCTGCAATGAACATGGGTGTGTGTACATCTGTAAAGGCTCTTATTTCTCTAGGATATATTCCAAGGAGTGGGATTGCTGGATTGTATAGTTTTTTTAAGGAAGCGCCAAAACGGTTGTACCATTTTACATTCCCACCAGCAGTGTATAAGTGTTTCAGTCTCTCCACAACCTTTCCAACATTATTATCTGTTTTTTGGATTAATACCAGCCTTGTTGGAGTGAGATGGAATCTCATTGTAGTTTTGATTTGCGTTTCTCTAATGGCTAATGATTGTGAGCCTTTCCTCCTGTATCTGTTAGTGGCCTGAATGTCTTCTTTAGTGAAGTGTCTATTCATATCCTTTGTCCATTTTTTAATTAGGTTATTTGTCTTTTTGTGGTTGAGTTTTAGCAGAATCATGTAGATTTCAGAGATCAGGCACTGATCAGAAATGTCATAACTAAAAACTTTTTCACAGTCTGTAGGTAATCTTTTTACTCTTTTGGCGAAGTCTTTGGATGAGCATAGGTGTTTGATTTTTAGGAGCTCCCAGTTATCTGGTTTCTCTTTTGCAATTTTAGTAATGTTTTGTATACTGTTTATGCCGTGTGTTAGGGCTTCTAACATTGTTCCTATTTTTTCTTCCATGATCTTTATCATTTTAGACTTTATGTTTAGGTCTTTGATCCATTTTGAGTTACTTTTTGTGCATGGTGTGAGGTATGGATCTTGTTTCATTTTTTTGCAGGTGGATATCCAGTTATGCCAACACCATTTGTTAAAAAGACTGTCTTTTCCCCAATTAACTGACTTTGGGCCTTTGTCAAATATCAGCTGCTCATATGTGGATGGATTTTTGGATGTCTGCATTGTCAATTCTGTTCCATTGGTCTATGTATCTGTTGTACCAGTACCAGGCTGTTTTGACTACTGTGGCTGTATTTTTTTTTTTTTTTATAATAGGCCCTAAAATCAGGTGGAGTGAGGCCTCCCACTTTCTTCTTCTTTTTCAGTAATGCTTTGCTTATCCGGGGTCTCTTGCCCTTCCATATGAAACTGGTGATTTGTTTCTCCATCTCATTAAAAAACGTCGTTGGAATTTGGATCGGAATTGCATTGTATCTGTAGATGGCTTTTGGTAGAATAGACATTTTTACAATGTTAAACCTTCCTAGCCATGAGCAAGGTATGTTTTTCCACGTATGTAGGTCTCTTTTGGTTTCTTGCAGTAGTGTCTTGTAGTTTTCTTTGTATAGGTCTTTTACGTCTCCTAAGATTTATTCCTAAGTATTTTATTGTCTTTGGGGCTACTGTAAATGGTATTGATTTGGTGATTTCCTCTTTGATGTTCTTTCTGTTGGTGTAGAGGAATCTAACTGATTTTTGTATATTTGTCTTGTATCCTGATACTCTGCTGAACTTTTCTATTAGTTTCAGTAGTTTTCTTGAGGATTCTTTAGGGTTTTCTGTGTATAAGATCATGTCATCTGCAAATAGAGATACTTTTAGTTCTTCCTTACGAATCTGGATGCCTTGATTTCTTTATCCAGCCTAATTGCTTTGGCTAGGACCTCCAGCACAATGTTGAATAAGAGTGATGATAAGGGGCATCCTTGTCTGGTTCCCATTCTCAAGGGGAATGCTTTTAGAATCTTTCCGTTTAGGATGATGTTGGTCGTTGGCTTTGTATAAATGCCCTTTATTACGTTGAGGAATTTTCCTTCTATTCCTGTTTTGCTGAGAGTTTTTATCATGAATGGGTGTTGAACTTTGTCAAAGGCCTTTTCTGCATCAATTGATAAAATCATGTGGTTCTTCTCTTTTGTTTTATTTATGTGGTGTCTTACATTAATTGTTTTTCCAATGTTGAACCATCCCTGCATACCTGGTATAAATTCCACTTGGTCATGGCGAATTATTTTTTTGATATGTTGTTGAATTCTGTTGGCTAGAATTTTTAAAAAATAATTTTTATTGTGCTTTAAATGAAAGTTTACACATCAAGTCAGTCTCTCACATATAAACTTATTTACACCTTACTACATACTCCCATTTACTCTCCCCCTAATGAGTCAGCCCGCTCCCTCCTTCTAGTCTTTCCTTTCGCGACCATTTTGCCAGTTTCTAACCCCTTCTACCCTCCCATCTCCCCTCCATGCAGGAGATGCCAACATAGTCTCAAGTGTCCACCTGATGCAAGTAGCTCATGCCTCATCAGTATCTCTCTCCAACCCATTATCCAGTCCAATCCATGTCTGATGAGTTGGCTTTGGGAATGGTTCCTGTCCTGGGCCAACAGCAGGTTTGGTCCTTCTAGTCTCAGTCAGACCGTTATCTATTGGCTAGAATTTTGTTGAGGATTTTTGCATCTATGTTCATGAGGGGTATAGGTCCGTAATTTTCTCTTTTTTTTGTGGTGTCTTTTACCTGGTTTTGGTATCAGGGGTATGCTGTCTTCGTAGAATGAGTTTGGGAGTATTCCGTCCTTTTCTATGCTCTGAAATACCTTTAGTAATAGTGGTGTTAACCCTTCTCTGAAAGTTTGGTACAACTCTGCAGTGAAGCCATCTTGGCCAGGACTTTTTTTTGTTGGGAGTTTTTTGACAACCTTTCCAATCTCTTTTTTTGTTATGGGTCTATTTAGCTGTTCTACCTCTGTTTATGTTAGTTTAGGTAGGTAGTGTTTTTCTAGGAATTCATCCATTTCTTCTAGGTTTTCAAATTTGTTAGAGTACATTTTTTCATAGTAATCTGATATGATTCTTTTAATTTCATTTGGGTCTGTTGTGATATCGCCCATCTCATTTCTTTTCTGGTTATTTGTTTCCTTTCCTGTTTTTCTTTAGTCATTCTGGCCAATAGTTTATCAATTTTATTAATTTTTCAGACAGCCAGGTTTTGGTTTTGTTAACTCTTTCAATTGTTTTTCTGTTCTCTAATTTAATTCTCCTCTAATTTTTATTTTCTACTTTCTTCTGGTCCCTGAGGGTTTCTTTTGTTGCTCTCTTTCTATTTGTTCAAGTTATAGGGACAGTTATTTGATTTTGGCCTTTTCTTCTTTTTGTAAGTGTGCATTTATTGATATAAATTGGCCTCTGAGCACTGCTTTTGCTGGGTCCCAAAGGTTCAGATAGGAAGTGTTTTCATTCTCATTGGAGTCTATGAATTTCCTTATTCCCTCCTTGATGTCTTCTATAACCCAGTCTTTTTTGAGCAGAGTATTGTTCAGTTTCCAAGTGTTTGATTTCTTTTCCCTGCTTTTTCCTGTTATTGATTTCTACTTTTATGGCCTTATGGTCTGAGAAGATGCTTTGTAATATTTCAATGTTTTGGATTCTGCAAAGGCTTGCTTTATGACCTAATATGTGGTCTATTCTAGAGAATGTTCCATGTGCACTAGAAAAGAAAGTATACTTGGTTGCTGTTGAGTGGAGTGTTCTGTATGTCTATGAGGTCAAGTTGGTTGATTGTGGCATTTAGGTCTTCTGTGTCTTTATTGACCTTCTTTCTGGATGTCCTGTCCTTCGCTGAAAGTGGTGTGTTGAAGTCTCCTACTATTATTGTGGAGCTGTCTATCTCACTTTTCAATGCTGATAAAGTTTGTTTTATGTATCTTGCAGCCTTATCTTTGTGTGCATAAATATTTAATATGGTTATATCTTCTTGGTGTATTGTCCCTTTAATCATTATATAGTGTCCTTCCTTATCCTTTCTGATGGATTTAACTTTAAAGTCTATTTTGTCAGAAATTAATATTGCCACTCCTGCTCTTTTTTGATTGTTGTTTGCATCTCTAAGTCTAAGGTGTGTCTCTTGTAGGCAGCATATAGCTGGATTATGTTTTTTTATCCAACCTGCAACTCTGTCTCTTTATTGATGCATTTAGTCCACTTACATTCAGTGTAATAATAGATAGGTATGAGTTTAGTGCTGTCATTTTGATGCCTTTTTTGTGTTGACAATTTCATTTTTCCACTTAGTTTTTTGTGCTGAGTTTTTCTGTGTAAATTATGCGTTCCTCTTTTTCATTGTAGTTGAATTTGTTTTTGCTGAGCCCTTATATTTATCTTGGTTTTATTTTGAAGCATGGGATTGTTCAGTCCTTTTTGTGGTTACCTTAATATTTTAAGTATAAACCTAACTTGTATCTCCCTATATCGCCTTGATTTCCTCTCCATATGGAAGATCTATGCCATCCTGTATTTAGTCCCTCTTTATTGATTATTGTCATCTTTTAATGACATCAGTGATTCCCTGTTTTGTGATGGTATTTTTAATTGCCCCATATATATGCAAAATCTTCACAATGAATAAGGAAGGCCAAAGAAGAATTGATACCTTTGAATTATGGTGTTGGGGAAGAGACTGTAATACACCATGGACTGCTAGAAAGAACAAATCTGCCTTGGAAGAATACAGCCAGAACACTCCTTAGAAGGGAGGATGATGAAACTTAGTCTCATGTACTTTGGACATGTTATCAGGAAGGAGCAGTGCCGTGGTAAAGTAAAGAAGGTCAGCAAAAGAGAGGAAGACCCTCAATGAGATGGACTGACCCAGTGGCTGTAACAATGAGCTCAAACATAGCAATGATTGTGAGGATGGTGAATGAACGCGCAGTGTCTCATTGTGTTGTACATGTGGTTGCTGTGAGTTGAAAGTGACCTTACGGCACCTAACAATTCAACAACAACCCTCTTCATTCCTCAAAGAGAATGCCCAAGCATTATTTATATTCCAAATTAATATTTGCTTCTAAAGTTTTCTAAATTCTTTGATATAGTGATTGTCACTTAACCACTTAATATAGTAACATGGAAATTTCTAGACAAAATATAGATTCAGGTCATTTCTTCTGTGAGCCTTGATTTACTATGCAAAAGAAGGTCGAATAGCAACAACTATCCCTATTGTGATAAAATCCCAGATCTCAGGAAGTAATAGCCCCATGAAGACCTTAGTAGGGGTTAATTCAGGTGCTCAGTCAACTATAACACATATGAAAGTGGGTGAAAATGGGAAGAATTAGTCCATTCACTTTTCTTTTATCTTTCATTCAGCAAACATACATTGAGCACCCAGAGTTCATGGAGGAATATGAAGAAAAGACACGGTTCTCAAGGAGCCCCCAATGGAAGAGCATGGAGCAGACCATAGACCACTTGAAAGGGTAGGTGCTGCAAGAGAGATTGTCCAGGAGGTGAAGGGATTCAGCCACATACCTTTGACCAACGTAATTTCAAAAACCCAGCCTAGTTTCACCACCACTGTCAGTTTGTCATGCTTTGGTGGCTTGCATGTTGCTATGATACTGAAAGCTACTCTACTGGTATTTCAAATCCCCGCAGGGTCACCCAGGGTGGACAGTTTCAACAGAGTTTCCAGGCTAAAACAAATTAGAAAGAAATGTTTGGCTATCTACTTCTGAAAATTAGCCTATGAAAACTATGAATTTTTCCCTATAGAATATTTTCCGATATAGTGCTCAAAGGTGAGGCACTTGAAATATACACCGGCGCAACAATGGACTCTGGGTTGGAAGACACTTGAAATACACAGTGGCTGCAAAAATGTACTTGAGCATACGATGGTGCAGATAATGCTGGACTAGGCAATGTTTCGTTCTGTTGTACATGCGGTTGCCATGAGTCAGAGTCAACCTTCATTTGTTAGGCTATGTATCCCCATTTGGGGTTCAAAAAATATGATCAGGGTAGCCATGGAATAAGAGAGCATCAGGAAAAGCACCACTGCTCCAAAGCTGGAGGGGTGTGTGCAGAAGGTGGGGACTGGCCAAGGGCTGAAGTCACCCAATTTGCCTCAATGGCATGTTAGTGTTGGATTAATAGCTCATGCTGTGGAAGTGTCTGAGCTAGGCGGTCTTTAAAAATACTAGGTATTAGAGACTTCCCCAAATCTCTCCCTGAGCTTGGGAGAAGGTGGGTAGTGATTGGGCACGACGGTTAAGCACTCGGCTGCTAACCAAAAGGTTGGCGGTTCGAAACCGCAAGTGGCTCTGTGAAAGACTAGGCCTGGCAATCTGCTCCCATAAAGATTACAGCCAAGAAAACCCTATAGAGCAGTTCTACTCTGTCACATAGGGTCACTATGAGTTGGAATCGACTCAAAGGCACAAAACAACTGTAACATAGCTTAAGGAGCCCTGGTGGCGCGGTAGTTAAGTGCTTAACTGCTAACGGAGAGGTCTGGCATTCAAACCAGCCGGCCCACAGGAGAAGGATGCGGCAGCCTGCTTTTGTAAAGATTTACAGCCTTGGAAACCCTGAGAGATAGTTCTACTCTGTCCTGCAGGGCCACTACAGTGTTGGAATCGACTGGACAGCAGTTTTTTGGGTTTTTTTCAAATGACTTTCACAGTTGGTACTTTAGGGTCATCTCTGCCTGTGGCTCTTTTCTTTAAAAGCTACTTTCTTGGTTATGTAATATGAATCCACCCACCAGTCTGTGATGAAGGAAGGAGGGGGTTATTATCTCTCATATTTCACATACAGAGATATTGAAGAATCAAAGCTGAAGTAAGTTTCCCAAGGTCATATGGTGAATTAATAGGAGAGACCTGGAAAGGATTCAGGTTTCTGGTCTTTCCAGTTTTGTTGCCTCAGTATTAGATCTTGCTGTCCCTTTAAATCCCACATTTAGTTAGGATAGAGGGGCTATAGCTGTGAACTGATTGCATCTTAACTTTCTTCAGGCAAAAATAAGTGGGTAACCCTTGTGTCTTAGTTACCTAGTGCTGTTGTAATAGAGGAAACCCTGGTGGCATAGTGGTTAAGAGCTACGGCCGCTAACCAAAAGGTCAACAGTTTGAATCCACCAGGCACTCCTTGGAAACTCTATGGAGCAGCTCTAATCTGTCCTATGGGGTCACTATGAGTTGGAATCGACTCGATGGCAACGGGTTTGGTTTGGTTTTTTTGGTTGTAATAGAAATACCACAAGTGGGCTGCTTTAACAAACAAATTTATTTCTCACAGTTTAGGAAGCTAGAAGTCCAAATTCAGGGCACCGGCTCTAGGGCAAGGCTCTCTCTGATTGCTCTGGGAAAAAAATCCTTGTCTCAGCTTCTGTAACCTTAGCGATTCCATGTGGTTTCTATCTTTCCCCCATTTATGCTTATTTCTTTCTTTGTCTAATCTGTTCTTTTTATATTTCAAGAGTCATTAGGCTTAAGATCCATCCAACATTGATATGACTTCATAAACATAACAAAGAAAAATCTATTCCCAAATGGGATTACATCCACAGATACAGGGGCTAGGATTCCAACACATATTTTGGGGGACAGAATTCAATCCATGACACCTTGCTTTCTTGATCTTCCACTGCAAAACTACTTTATAACTTTATTGAGCAAGGCCTAAATGATTGTTGGCTTTTCTGCTCAGAATGTATGAATATTTTGTGTTCTCTCAGCTATTGGTATTCTGTAACAGCTGCTGGATGGAGCCTGGAGAACTCCAAGGAGGATAGGCCAGAGCTCCAGCTGCTGGTGAGCAAGTGTTCTCTATTTATAGCGGGGAGAGGGGCTGCAAAGGAAGGAAATTTTTTCCTTTTGCGTAGTTTGATGCAACCAACAGGAAGTAGGCTCTGGTAGATACCAAATTAGGCTATGTGAATCAGGTCTATTACAAACCAAACCAAAACCAAGCCCATTGCCATGGAGTCGATTCCGACATTTCTCAAACTTGAGTGTGCATCAGAACCATCTGGATGGCTTGTTAAAACACAGATTGCCCAGCCCCATTCCCAGCTTTTCTGACTTTAGGTCTATGGTGCAGCCTGAGAGTTTGCATTTCTGACAGGTTCTTGGGTGATGCGGAAGCTGCTGGTCAGGGTACCAGACTTTGAAAACTGCTGCTCTATTATAACAAGTGTAGTCACAGGGAAGGGTCATTGTGTACTGCAGTAGATTGAACCAAATGATGCATTGACATGCACCAAAAGACTCTTTCTGATGTTCTTATTGTCATTGTCAAATCAAACTCAGTCACTTTTGAGTCGGCATCTCCAAGACAAAGGTCTTATTTCAGAAATAAAGAAAACAGCATAAAATTTAAAGAGTAAGACTCATAAGATATACATGTACTATTATGATGGTTAAGATTGTGTGTCAACTTGGCCAGGCCATAATTCTCAGTGTTTTGGCAGTCATATAATGTTGTGACCACTTCCATGTTGAGACTGATATGTGATCACACCCATGATGGGAACTGCTATAGTAGCCAATCAGTTCAAGGGGAATTTCCTTGAACCTGTGGCCTGCATCAAATACAAGTGGATATTCTGCAAGACTAGGGGCTTTTTGCTCACTCTGGATCCTGCAGCTGGCTCATGTTCATCTGGCTTCCAGTTCTTGGGACTTGAACTAGCAGCTTACTTGTGGTCTTGCCTGCCGATCTTGGAATTTGTCAGCCTTCGCAGCCTATGAGCAAGAGCCCTGCTCTGTGACCTGCCGATCTTGGGTCCGTGAATCAGGAGACGCCTCCAATCTGACCCACGGACTTGGACGTTCCAGTATCTACAATCACGTGAACCATTTCCTTGATATAAATCTCTCTATATTGTATACTTATATGCATAACTGGTTTTGCTTCTCTAGAGAATGCAGTCTAAGACAACTACATATTTAGTAAAAATTTCCATTCTTCTGTCTCTTTTCTTTCTCCAGTGAAAGATTGAAATTGATCTGGTTATTTTATCACATCATTGTATTTGGAGTCAAGGCTGGCAGATTTGATCATCACTTTCAATCTCAGAGGAGCCTTGGTGGTGCAGTGGTTAAGAGCTTGGCTGCTAAACAAAAGGTCAGCTGTTCAAATCCACCACCTGCTCCTTGGAAACCCTATGGGGCAGTTCTACTCCATGAGTTGGAATTGACTTGATGGCAACGAGTTTGGGTTTGGTTTTCAACCTTAGACAGAGCAAATGCAAATGGTTTGCACTCAACTACAAACGTAAAGGTTGATGATTCAAACCCATCCATCAGTGCCATGGAAGAAGGGCATGGCAATCTGCTTAAAGATTACAGCCAAAAAAAAAAAAACCCTATGGAGCTGTTCTACTCTGTTACTCTATAACACATGGGGTCACCACAAGTGGGAATCAACTTGATGGCAGTGGGTTTTGATCAGCTGTTAAGGCCATTCACCTATGATTGAGAGCAAGGGAGAAGCAAGCCGGAAGGCGTTGAGAGACTGTAGTTTATCTGCTGAGTAGATGAAGACTGGGTTTACCTTGCTTAATTTCTTGCATGAGATCGGCCTATTTAAAGTTTTCTGTTTTCTTTTTGAATAAATTTTGTTATTTTATGTTTTCCTAGAAAATTGTCCATATCACCCAGATTTTCAAAATAATAGTGCATGTTTGTGCAAATGATATTTTTAAGCATTATAGTTTACATAAGTGCTTTAACCCATTTCCTAATTCCTAGTTTTCTTTGTTTGTATTTTTCCTTTTTCTCTTTAGGGTAGCTAATGGATTGTTTATTATTGTTGCTATTATTTTCAATGAACCTGCTCTTGAATTTATCAATATCAAACACTCCGAAGAGTCTGAGATTGTTCCCTACTTGCAAGCTAACATTTTAGGCTGCTACTAGGACACATGCGACTCCTAGGTCTGAGATAGCTAGTATATCAGTATTTGTGCCAGTTCCCAAGCCCCAGTTCCCAAAGGGCAACATGAGGAAGTCCAGGTGATGTCTGCACATGAAGTGGGCTGCATTGCAGGAGAGGAATCCTAAACTAAGGGAACCTGAATCCTTTACAACAGACAGTAAGAATGCCTGCCTAGGCATTACACCTACGCACCCTATGTTCCAAAGCTGTTTACTATCCAAATTTCCGTGAAAAGCTGGTACAGAACAAAGGCAATCAGTGCTTCTGCTCACCAGATTTGCAAAAACGCAAGAGACTTATGGAGAAATGTCGCCCAACAATCAACCCCACTGATTTTCTGTTTTCGAATTCATTATATTCTGCTTCCACTTTTGTCCATTTCTTCCTATTTCCTTTCCATTTTATTATTCTGTTATTCTTTTTCTGTCTTCTCGAGTCGAATAATTACTTCCTTCACAATCATTTTTCTTAAACTCAGAAGTTTTTAAGGTTACTACTTTTCCCCTGAGCACATATTTGGCTGCATCTAATAGGCTTTAGGAAAGCCTGGTGGCCTAGTGGTTGAGTGCTACAGCTGCTAACCACAGGGTCGGCAGTTGGAATCCCCCAGGCGCTCCTTGGAAACTCTACGGGGCGGTTCTCCTCTGTCCTACAGGGTCGCTATGAGCTGTGATCGACGGCACTGGGTTTGGTTTTTTGGAATAGGCTTCGATAAGTAGTGTTTTCTTTATCATTATTTTATTATTTAATTGCAGTTTTTCTTTCTCATTTGCAGAATCCAAAGGGTTTAGTCAAAAGTAATTCATCCTCCTTAGGTCCCTTTGGAATCTTGGTTTACTCTAGAAGTTCCTTCCTTTTCCTCAGATCCTTGTAGATTAAAGCTGTGTTGTTATGTTCTTGTTAGTTGCGTTCAAGTCCATTCTGACGCAGGCAACCCCATGGGTGCAGAGCACGCATGTGATCCGTGCGCTAGGCAAGGCTGAATTGCACTTCATTGCAGTTTAGGAGGAAATGGAATTTGGCAGATGAAGGTTTAAGTCTTGACTCTGCCACTTCTCACTGGTAACCAAATAAATTACTTGCTTGGAGTCTCATTTTTGTCTATAAATGTGGGATTGGATTGCATTATCTCTAAAGTGTTTTTCAATTTACAACTCTAAGAGATTTGGGATTAGTTTCAATTAATATGGTTTAATAATTTCTAGGCTGATTTTTTAGTCGAGGCAACATGGCAGATTGGAAAGGCCCCTGACCTTAGAAACTGGAGAAGCTGAGTTCAACCCTTGCCAATGGCAAGCAAAACCTCAATTTCCTTGCTTATTTATTTCCTGTGTGATGCTCACTGTGGAGAGACAAATCCAAAGGGAACTTGTAATGATTAAGTTTGTGTGTCAACTTGGCTGGGCCATGATTCTCAGTGATTTGATATTTGTAAGATGGTGTGATCACTTCTGTCTTAGTTGTCTAGTGCTGCTATAACAGAAATACCACAAGTGGACGGTTTTAACAAAGAGAAATTTATTCTCTCACAGTCTAGTAGGTTACAAGTCCAAATTCAGGGTGTCAGCTCCAGGGGTTGGCTTTCTCTCTCTGTCAGCTCTGGAGGAAGATTCCTTGTCATCAATCTTCCCCTGGTGGAGGAGCTTCTCAGGCTCAGGGACCCCAGGTCCAAAGGATGTGCTCTGCTCCAGGTGCTGCTTTCTTGGTGGTATGAGGTCCCCTACTCTTTGCTTACTTCCCTTTCCTTTTATCTCTTATAAGATAAAAGGTGGTGTAGGCCACACCCCAGGGAAATACCCTTTACATTGGATCAATGATGTGACCTTAGTAAGGGTGTTACAATCCCACCCTAATCCTCTTTAACATAAAATTACAACCACAAAATAGAGGACAAACACACAATACAGGGAATTATGGCCCAGCCAAATTGATACACACATTTTTGGGGGGACATAATTCAGTCCATGACAACTTCCATGATGAGATTTGATATTATGTGATCACCTCCATGATGGGATCTGCTGTGAGTAGCCAATCAGTTGAAAGGGAGCTTCCTTGGGCATGTGGCCTGCATTGAATATAAGTGGATATTCTGGCAAGGCTTGTGGGCTTTTGCTTGTTCTAGATCCTGCATCTGGCTCCTGTTCCTCTGACCTCCAGTTCTTGGGACTTGAGCTATGAACATACCTGCAATCTTGCCTGAAGATCTTTGGGATTCATTGATCTTCACAGCCTGTGAACAAGAGCCCTGCTCTCCGGCCTGCTCATCTTGGGTTCACCAGCCCCTGTGGCTATGTGAATAAGGAGAAGCCTCTATCCTGACCCACAGACTTGGAACATTCCAGCCTCTACAACCCTGTGAGCCATTTCCTTGATATAAATCTCTCTCTCTCTATGTATATTTATACGCTTACTGGTTTTGCTTCTCTAGAGAAACCAGCCTAAGGCATTTGGTACTGAGAGTGGTTCTAGGGAAACAAAATTGTAAGGATGAGTTTTCTAAATTGGTTCTCTAGTTAGTTTTAAAAGGCATTGTCGACTCTGCTTCCAGTAGCAAAGAGGGCACTCCTAATCCATGGTGTGAGGTGGCAATTCAAATACACAAAATATCACCACCAACAGATCAGTTATTAGTGAAAGGCGAGGCTCTGGGTGATTGCATGTGTGATACTTTTCTACAATTTTGTAAGAATGAGAAGTAAAATGAAGCTGGTTGGTTGGTCCTACTTTCACTAGACAAACTGGTGAGATAAAGTTATGTGCTCAGGGCTTCAGAGTCAAAGCTCAAGTACCACATAAATGACCTCAAAATTTCCACTTATACACTTGAGACTATGTTGGCATCTCCTGCCTGGAGGGGAGATGAGAGGGTGGAGGGGGTTAGAAGCCGGTGAAAAGGACACGAAAAGAGAGAGTGGAGGGAGAGAGCAGGCTGTATCAGTAGGGGGAGAGTAATTGGGAGTGGGTAGCAAGGTGTATATGGGTTTTTGTGGGAGAGACTGACTTGATTTGTAAACTTTCACTTAAAGCACAATAAAAATTATTTAAACAAACAAACAAACAAACAAAAATTTCCACTTATGCTTTGAAAGAAAGCTTCTTTTCTTGTAGTAACATAGCTGATACTGGTAAAAACCAAATCCAGAGTCTTATTGTAACAGTGTCTGAATTACAATGCCAACTTAAGTGCCAACCTCGAGAGGTGTCTGAAGTTAAAGTGAGGGCATTGATTGGGAAGAAATGGGATTCTGAAACTTGGGATGGGGCATATGTGCAGATAATCAGGAAGCTGGAGACACTGAGCCCCTAAATTCTGTAGAATCATTCCCACCAGCAGAACCAGCCCTGTCACTCCCATCTGAAGAGATTACTCCATGTTTGTTTGCTAAGCCACCCTGCCCAGTAAAACCATTAACCCCTCCATTCCCATCTAATGAGATTAGCTCAGCTGCTTCTAAAGAGCCTTGTCTGAGTCATTGCCTGAGGCATCGCCTGAGGCAGATGCTTTACAAGACAATGCTGAATGTTCTCAAAACTCTTCTCCACTGCCAATTTTGGCTTCTAGACCTATAACTAGACAAAAGGTGAAGTAGAAAGTGTGACCCAGGGGGTGGTATGCTACACTCCAAAAAAGCTGCTTGACTTTTCTAATATATACAAACAGAAACCTGGGTAGATATATGTGGGAATGGTTATTAAGGGTGTGGGATAATGGTGCAAGGAACATGAAGATGGATTGGTCTGAGTTTATTGATATGGGTCCACTAAGCACAGATTCTTCATTCAGTGTTTGAGCTTTAGAAGTTAGAAAAGGATCTATTAGTTTATTTGGTTGGGTTACTGAAGCATGGATTACCTGGTAGCCTACACTAAATCAAGTTGAAGTACCAGACCTGCCTTGTTTACTGTAGAAGAAGGTATCCAAAGGCTTAGGGAAATTGGCATGCTAGAGTGGATTTATCAGGTTAGACCCACAGACCCACTCATGGAGGACACACCTTTTACCACAACTGTGAGGAACAAATTCGTGAAGGAAGTCCCAGCATCCTTGATGACTGCTGTGATTGCTATTTTATGTAAGTCAGATTTGACAGTGGAAACTGCCCTAACTGCATTAAGACACTTAAGTACAGTGGGGCTGATTGGACCCCATGGTAGTAGGGGTCAAGTGGCAGCACTCAATTGGCAAAGACAAGGTGGGCATGGTTACAGTAACGGACAGCGGAATCAAAGCAATAATCAGAATAGTCTGACTCGTATGGACTTATGGTGTTGGCCACTTAGTCCTGGTGTCCCTAGGAGTGAAATAGATATGAAATCTACTAAATATTTACTTGATCGGTACAAACAGATGAATTCTAAGTCAGGTGAACAACAGTCTCACTCAAATTGCCAGAATAGAGAATCACAGTCCCTCAACCGATTTCCCAGACTTGAGCGAGTTTAAAGACCCACAACTCCTTGAATGAAGGGGAGGCCGAGTCCCCTTGAGGAAGGATTCCAATACACTAACAAAAACTTACACTGTTAATCTTTCTCCCAGCCTTCCCCAAAGGGATCAAAGGCCTTTTTTTTTTTTTTAGGTTGTATCTTGAGTCAATCTTTTTTTTTATTTTATTTTTATTAACTTTTATTGAGCTTCAAGTGAATGTTTACAAATCAAGTCAGACTGTCACATACAAGTTTATATACACCTCACTCCGTACTCCCACTTGCTCTCCCCCTAATGAGTCAGCCCTTCCAGTCTCTCCTTTCGTGACAATTTTGCCTGCTTCCAACTCTCTCTATCCTCCCATCCCCCCTCCAGACAGGAGATGCCAACACAGTCTCAAGTGTCCATCTGATATAATTAGCTCAGTCTTCATCAGCATCTCTCTCCTACCCACTGTCCAGTCCCTTTCATGTCTGATGAGTTGTCTTCGGGAATGGTTCCTGTCCTGGGCGAACAGAAGGTTTGGGGACCATGACCACCGGGATTCCTCTAGTCTCAGTCAGACCATTAAGTATGGTCTTTTTATGAGAATTTGGGGTCTGCATCCCACTGTTCTCCTGCTCCCTCAGGGGTTCTCTGTTGTGTTCCCTGTCAGGGCAGTCATCGATTGTGGCCGGGCACCAACTAGTTCTTCTGGTCTCAGGATGATGTAGGTCTCTGGTTCCTGTGGCCCTTTCTGTCTCTTGGGCTGTTAGTTATCGTGTGACCTTGGTGTTCTTCATTCTCCTTTGATCCAGGTGGGTTGAGACCAATTGATGCATCTTAGATGGCCGCTTGTTAGCATTTAAGATCCCAGATGCCACATTTCAAAGTGGGATGCAGAATGTTTCCATAATAGAATTATTTTGCCAATTGACTTAGAAGTCCCCTTAAACCATGGCCCCCAAACCCCTGCCATTGCTCCGCTGACCTTTGAAGCATTCAGTTTATCCCGGAAACTTCTTTGCTTTTGGTCTAGTCCAGTTGAGCTGACCTTCCATGTATTGAGTATTGTCCTTCCCTTCACCTAAAGCAGTTCTTATCTACTACTTAATCAGTAAAAAACCCTCTCCCACCCTCCCTCCCTCCCCCCCTCGTAACCACAAAAGTATGTGTTCTTCTCAGTTTATACAATTTCTCAAGATCTTATAATAGTGGTCTTATACAATATTTGTCCGTTTGCCTCTGACTAATTTCGCTCAACATAATGCCTTCCAGGTTCTTCCATGTTATGAAATGTTTCAGAGATTCGTCACGGTTCTTTATCGATGCGTAGTATTCCATTGTGTGAATATACCACAATTTATTTAACCATTCATCCGTTGATGGACACCTTGGTTGCTTCCAGCTTTTTGCTATTGTAAACAGAGCTGCAATAAACATGGGTGTGCATATATCTGTTTGTGTGAAGGCTCTTATTTCTCTAGGGTATATTCCCAGGAGTGGGATTTCTGGGTTGCATGGTAGTTCTATTTCTAACTGTTTAAGATAACGCCAGATAGATTTCCAAGGTGGTTGTACCATTTTACATTCCCACCAGCAGTGTATAAGAGTTCCAATCTCTCCGCAGCCTCTCCAACATTTATTATTTTGTGTTTTTTGGATTAATGCCAGCCTTGTTGGAGTGAGATGGAATCTCATCGTAGTTTTAATTTGCATTTCTCTGATGGCTAATGATCGAGAGCATTTTCTCATGTATCTGTTAGCTGCCTGAATATCTTCTTTAGTGAAGTGCGTGTTCATATCCTTTGCCGACTTCTTGATTGGGTTGTTTGTCTTTTTGTGGTTGAGTTTTGACAGAATCATATAGATTTTAGAGATCAGGCGCTGGTCGGAGATGTCATAGCTGAAAATTCTTTCCCAGTCTGTAGGTGGTCTTTTTACTCTTTTGGTGAAGTCTTTAGATGAGCATAGGTGTTTGATTTTTAGGAGCTCCCAGTTATCTGGTTTCTCTTCAACATTTTTGGTAATGTTTCCTATTCTGTTTATGTCTTGTACTAGGGTCAAAGGCCTTTTATAAGAGTGACTGTTCACTGGGAAAAAGGAAATAAACTTTTTGGAGATTACCGTATACTGGCTCCAAGCTGACATTAATTCCAGGAGACCCAAAATGTCATTGTGGCCTGCCAGTCAGGGTGGGGGCATATGGAGGTCAGGTTACTAAAGGAGCCTTAGCTCATGTCCATCTCATAGTAGGTCTAGTGTGTCCCCACACCCATCCTCAGTTCCAGAATGCATAATTGGAATAGATGTACTCAGCAATTGGCAGAACCCCCACACTGGACCTCTGAGGAATGGAGTAAGGGCTATTATGGTAGGAAAAGCCACGTGGAAGCCTCTAGAACTGCCCCTACCCAGGAAAATAGTAAACCAAAAGCAATACCGCATTCCTGGAGGGATTGCAGAGATTGCTGCCACCATGAAGGACTTGAAGGATGCAGGAGTGGTGATTCTCACCACATCCCCATTCAACTTGTCTATTTGGCCTATATAAAAAACAGGTGGATCCTGGAGAATGACAGTAGATTCTTAAAAACTTAACCAGGTGGTGACTCCAATTGCAGCTGCTGTTCCAGATGTAGTTTCATTGCTTGAACAAATTAATCCATCTCCTGGTACCTGGTGTGCAGCTACTGATCTGGTTAATGCCTTTTTCTCCATACCTGTTTCAAAGGACCATGAGAAGCACTTTGCTTTCAGTTGGCAAGGCCAAAAATACACCTTCAGTTGCTTACCTCAGAGCTACATCAACTCTCTAGCCCTGAGTCATAGGTTAATCCACAGGGAACTTGATCACCTTTCCCTTCCAAAAGACATCACACTTGTCCATTATGCTGATGACGTTATGCAGATTGGACCTGATAAGGAGGAAGTGTCAATGACTCTAGACTTATTGGTAAAACATTTGCCTGCTAAACCCAAAAAACTAAACCCATTGCCGTCGAGTCAATTCCAAATCATAGCGACACTATAGGATAGAATAGAACTGGCCCCATAGAATTTCCAAGGAGTGCCTGGTGGATTCAAACTTCCGACCTTTTGGTTAGCAGCCATAGCACTTAACTAATATGCCACCAGGATTTCCATTTGTTTGCTAGAAGGTGAGAAATTAATCCCACAAAAATTCAGCCACCCCCCACCTCAGTGAAATTTCTAGGGGTCTAGTGGTGTGGGGCATGTCAAGATATTCCTTCTAAAGTGAAGGGTAAGTTATTGCATCTGGCTGCTCCCACAGCTAAAAAGGAGGTACAATGCCTAGTGGGCCTCTTTGGATTTTGGAAGCAACATATTCCTCATTTGGGTGTGCTACTCTGGACTATTTGTCAAGTGACTCGAAAACTGCTAGTTCTGAGTGGGGCCCAGAACAAGAGAAGGCTCTGCAACAGGCTTAGGCTGCTGGGCAAGCTGCTCTGCCACTTGGGTCATATGATCTGGCTGATCCAATGGTGCTTGAAGTATCAGTGGCAGATAGAGATGCTGTTTGGAGTCTTTGGCAGGCCCCTATTGGTGAATCACAGAGCAGACCCTTAGGATTTTGGAGCAAACCCTGCCATAATCTGCAGATAGCTACTCTCCTTTTTTTTTTTAGATAATTTTTATTGTGCTGTAAGTGAAAGTTTACACATCAAGTCAGTCTCTCACATATAAACTTATATACACCTTACTGCATACTCCCATTTACTCTTCCCCTAATGAGTCAGCCCTTTCCCTCCTTCTAGTCTCTCCTTTTGTGACCATTTTGCCAGTTTCTAACCCCCTTTACCCTCCCATCTCCCCTCCAGAGAGGAGATGCCAACACAGTCTCAAGCGTCCACCTGATGCAAGTAGCTCACTGCTCGTCAGCATCTCTCTCCAACCCATTGTCCAGTCCAATCCACGTCTGACGAGTTGGCTTCGGGAATGGTTCCTGTCCTGGGCCAACGGAAGGTTTGGGGACCATGACCGCCGGGATTCTTCTAGTCTCAGTCAGACCATTAAGTCTGGTCTTTTTATGAGAATTTGGGGTCTGCATCCTGCTGATCTCCTGCTCCCTCAGGAGTTCTCTGTTGTGTTGCCTGTCAGGGCAGTCATTGGTCGTGGCTGGGTGCTACTCTCCTTTTGAGAAACTGCTTTTGGCTTGTTACTGGGCCTTAGTAGAGACTGAATGCTTAACCGTGGGACACCAAGTCACCATGTGACCTGAGCTGCCCATCATGAACTGGGTGTCATCTGACCCACAAAGTCATAAAGTTGGACATGCACAGCAGCGCTCCATCATTAAGTGGAAGTGGTATATAAGAGATCATGCCCAGGCAGGACCTGAAGGCACAAGTAAGTTGCATGAGGAAGTGGCCCAAATGCCCATGGTCTCCACTCCTGTCACATTACCTTCTGTCTCCCAGTCTGCACCTATGGCCTCATGAGGAGTTCCTTATGACCAGTCGACTGAAGAAGGGAAAACTTGTGCCTGGTTCACAGATGGTTCTGCACAATATACAGGCACCATACTAAAGTGGACAGCATAGCACTACAGCCCCTTTCTGGGACCTCCCTGAAGGACAGTGGTGAAGGAAAATCCTTCCAATGGGCAGAACTTCGAGCAGTGTACCTGGTTGTTCACTTTTCTTGGAAGGAGAAATGGCCAGATGTGCGATTGTATACTGATTCATGGTCTGTGGCCGATGATTGGATATTCAGGGACTTGGAAGGAACATGATTAGAAAATTGGAGACAAGGATTTATGGGGAAAAGGTATGTGGCTAGACCTTTCAGAATAGGCCAAAAAGTGAAGATATTTGTGTCTCATGTGAATGCTCACTTTAGGATGACCTTAGCAGAGAATAGGATGACGCTTTCTGTGGAAACCACTCATCCTCTTTCCCCAGTGTAATGTATTGAATTGTGTCTCCCGAAAATATGTGTCAACTTGGTTAGGCCATGATTCCCAGTATTGTGTGGTTGTCCTCCATAATTTTCCTATGTGTTATAAGTCATAATCTTTGCCTGTGGTTGAAGAGGATTCGGGTGGGTTGTAACACCTTGCTCAGGTCACATCCCTGATCCAATGTAAAGGGAGTTTCCCTGGAGTATGGCTTACACCACCTTTTATCTTACAAGAGATAAAAGGAAAGGGAAGCAAGCAGAGAGTTGGGGACTTCATACCATCAAGAAAGCAGTGCTGGCAGCAGAGCATGTACTTTGGACCCAGGGTTTCTGCATGGAGAAGCTCCTAGTCCAGAAGAAGATTGATGACAAGGACCTTCCTCCAGAGCTGACAGAGAGAGAAAGCCTTGCCCTGGAGCTGACGCCCTGAATTTGGACTTCTAGCCTACTAGACTGTGAGAAAATTAATTTCTTGTTGTTAAAGGCATCCACTTGTGGTATTTCTGTTATAGCAGCACTAGGTGACTGACACCCAGCTACTCCCATCATTGCTCAATGGGCTCATGAACAAAGTGGCCATGGTGGCAAGGATGGAGGTTATGCACGGGCCCAGCAACATGGACTTCCACTCACCAAGGCTGACTTGGCTACAACCACTGCTGAGTGCCCAATTTGCCAACAGCAGAGAACAACGCTGAGTCCCTGTGATGGCACCATCACTCAAGGTGATCTACCTACCAGCAACCTGGTGGCAAGTTGATTACACTGAACCATTTCCATCACGGAAAGGGCAACATTTTGTCCTTACGAGAATGGACACTTACTCTGGATATGGATTTGCCTTCCCTGCATGCAACGCTTCTGCCAAAACTACCATCTGTGGACTTACAGGATGCCTTGTCCACCATCATGGTATCCCACACAACATTGCCTCAGATCAAGGGACTCACTTCACAGGAAATGAAGTGTGGCAATGGGCCCAAGCTCAGGGAATTCACTGGTCTTACCCTTTCCCCACCATTGTGAAGCAGCTGGCTTGACAGAACAATGGAATGGCCTTCTAAAGACACAATTATGGTGCCAACTAGGTGGCAATACCTTGCAAGGTTGGGGCAATGTTCTCCAGGAGGCTGTATATGCTCTAAACCAGCATCCAATATATGGTGCTGTTTCTCCCATAGCCAGAATTCATGGGTCCAAGATTCAAGGGGTGGAAACAAGAGTGGCAGCACTCACTATTACCCTTAATGACCCACTCACAAGATTTTTGCTTCCTGTCCCAGCAATCTTATGCTCTGCAGGTCTAAAGGTCTTAGTTCCAAAGGTAGGAATACTCCCACCTGGAGACGCATTACTGATTCCATTGAACTGGAAGCTAAGAATGCCACCTGGCCGCTTTGAGCTCCTTAAGCCTCTGGATCAATAGGCAGAGACAGGAGTTACCATACTGGCTGATGAGATTGATTCTGATTACCAACAGAAAATTGGATTGATATTACATAATGGAGGTAAAGAAGAGTCTGTTTGGAATGGAGGAGATCCCTCAGGGTGTTTATTAGTACTACCATGCCCTATGATTAAAGTCAACGGAAAACTACAGCAACCCAATTCTGACATGACTTCTAATGGCCCAGACCCTTCAGGAATGAAGGTTTGGTTCACCCCATCAGGCAAAGAACCACGACTAGCTGAGGTGCTTGCTGATGGCAAAGGAAATATGGAACGGGTGGTTACTGCCATGTGACAAATTGCAGAAACTAGGACTTTAATTGTTATGAGTATTTCTGCTTCGCATGTGTATTTGTTATATCATGTCAGGGGCAAGTATCACTTTATAGTTGCCTTCATTCAGACATTATATATGGTTTGAGGAGATGTGTACAGGTGCCATGTTCACGAGGGGTTGCCTGTAATGGTTAAGGTTGTGTATCAACTTGGCTGGGCCATGATTCTCAGTGATTTGATATTTGCATGATGGTGTGATCACTTCCATGATGAAATTTGATATTATGTGATCACCTCCATGATGGGATTTGCTGTGAGTAACCAATCAGTTGAAAGGGAGCTTCCTTGGGCAAGTGGCCTGCATTGAATATAAATGGATATTCTGGCAAGGCTTGTGGGCCTTTGCTTGCTCTGGATCCTGCAACTGGCTCCTGTTCATCTGATCTCCAGTTCTTGTGACTTGAGCTAGCAGCTAACCTGCAATCTTGTCTGCCAATCTTTGGGATTTGTTAATCTTCACAGCCTGTTAACAAGAGCCCTGCTCTCTGATCAGCCAATCTTGGATTCACCAGCCCCTTTGGCTATGTGAATCAAGAGAAGCCTCTATCCTGACCCACGGACTTGGGATGTTCCAGCCTCTACAACCGTGTGGGCCATTTCTTTGATGTAAATCTCTCTATATATAGATACTTAGAGGCTTTACTGGTTTTCCTTCTGCAGAGAACCCAACCTAAGACAGCTCTGGAGGCTCATTACCTCCCCTTTTGCAGCAAGAAGGTAGCTCGGCTGGTCTGAATTATATTAATGGAGGAAGAGGCTGATGCTTGAAGCCGAGTTCTGGAGCCTCCCTCTTCTAGCTACTTCCTGGTTCAGGCTGGTCCATCACCTTGAGTCCCCTAGATGTATATAGAGCACATATACATATCTATGTCCATGTTTATACAGCATGTATATATATCTCCATGTGTATAGAAACCCTTTCCTAGGATCTTTCATGGTGTGCCTGTCCTCCCTGTGTACCTCCCTGGGTGATATGGGACCTCAGGGCCTCATGAACACTCTACCGCTTATAAATTTTCCCCTAATAAACCCTTTTTTAATTTACACCTTGGGCATTGTTAATATGTTTGTTCCTGTCCTTTCTGCACAGCCCTTATTATTTATGAGCATAACGATAAGTGCTTTACACATATTGTCTCATTTAATCCTGATAACAAGCTTGAGAGTTAGGTACAGTATACCCATTTTACAAATGGGGGGTAACTAGTGCCCAGAAAAGTTAAGCAATTTACCCAAGGTCACACAGTTGGGAGAGGCAGAGCTAGTGTGAATCCAAATTGTTTGGTTTTAGAGTCTGTGATTTTTAACTCTAAAAGGGCACCATTTATATTGCAGACACCACAGATAATTTTACTGCAGATGGCACTAAAGGGTCTTATTAAAACAAAATCAGTACATTATGACAATTTTTCAATTGGTGGAGGTAAACTGTAAGGGATGCCTTTTTCTAACTTTCCAAAGTAGACTAGCAGCAGCCCTGATGTGATCTGTCTCATAAAAAACCCAAACCAAACCTATTACCATGGAGTGGATTCCAACTCATTGCAACCCCATGTGTTACAGAGTTGAACTCTTCTGTAGGGTTTTCTTGGCTGTAATCTTTAATGAGGCAAATCTCCAGGCCTTTCTCTCACACAACACTACTGTGTGGATTCGAACAGCCCTCCTTTAGGTTAATAGATGAGTGTAAACCATTTGTGCCAGCTATGGACCTTGACTGTCTTATAACCGGTTAAACCCCTTGCTGTTGAGTAGATTCCAACTCCTAGTGACCATATAGGATAGAGAAGAACTGCCCCGTAGGGTTTCCAAGGCTGTAATCTTTACAGACGCAGACTGCCAAATTTTTCTTCCAACAAACACATTGACCTTGGCAGGCCTAACAGCAGAGCGGCAAAGGTAGCCACAGCGTCTCCCTCTTTCCTCACAGCTCGGTTCATACCTATCTTCCAGATTTCAAAGGAAAATTTTTGGGACCTAGGGTGTCTGTGGGGGCGCTGGGGGGTGGGGGCAGTGGTTAAGAGCTCGGCTGCTAAGCAAAAGGTTGGCAGTTCGAATCCACCAGCTGCTCCTTGGAAACCCTATGGGGCAGTTATACTCTGTCCTATAGGGTCACTATGAGTCGGAATTGATTGGACGGCAAAGTGTAGGGTGTCTGTGAGAGTTCCTCAATGTAACTGCTATAAGGAAACAATTTGTTGTCCTATCGTAGATATGGAAATCCTGGTGGCGTAGTGGTTAAATGTTACACCTGCTAACCAAAATGTCAGCAGTTCGAATCTCCCAGGCTTTCCTTGGAAATTCTATGGGGCAGTTCTGCAGTGTCCGATAGGCTCGCTATGAGTTGGAATCGACAGGATGGCAACGGGTTTGGTTTTTTTCTTAATTGTAGATATGGGAGTCTATAATTAGGAACATATGTTTTTTTATAGGCAGGTTGGGGGAAAATCGCCTTTTTCAAGAAATTAACTTTATTGTGTTTCATGAGCTAAAAATGGCCCATCGGACCCGGAATACATCAGAACCAGAAGGGAGTGGAGATCCCTTACTTTCCTAAGACCATTTTGTTACAAAATATCTTTAATGCTTTTCCATAAAGCTCAGATGGCCTACTTCCACGTGCTATTTTCAGTTTTTGCGAACAAAATGCTCTTCTGAGATCTGTCAGCTTTCAGATTAACTCATTCCCTTCTTTTCTCCGTGGCTCAGCAAATGGCCCATTCTCCGGAGCCTGTAACCCATTGCCGTTGCATCAATTCCAACTCATAGCGACCGTATAGGACGGAAAAGAATGCATGCAGATGCACAGAGCCACACCGAAACACACACAGGTATCCATACAGAGATAGATACATTATCCAGAGAAAGCAGGTGGACGTATGGAGACTCTTATGGATTGAATTGTGTCTCCCAAAAACATGTGCTGTAAATCCTAACCTCTATGCCTATGGTTATAGTCCCATTTGGAAATGAGTAGTCTTTGTTATGTTAATGAGACAGGATTAGTGTCCTGTTGTTCTTTTGAGTCAATCTCTTTTGACATATAAGAGATTAAACAAGCAAACAAGTAGCAGAGATGGGAAAAGAGATGCCAAGCCACAAGAAAATTGTCCGGGAGCAGAAGCTCAGAAGAGGCAAGGATCTTCCTCCAGAGCCAACAGAGAGAGAAAGCCTTCCCCGAGAGTTTCTAGCTTCCTAAACTGTGAGAAAATAAATTTCTGTTTGCTAAAGCCACCCACTTGTGGTATACCAAAGCCTTCACAGGCTCCTAAGTTAAAATGATGCCAGGAACCAGGGGAAAAACGAAACAGGCACAAGCTCAAGGATATCACTGCTTTGATGAGAATCAGCTCATGGACAGCCAAATCAAAATAATAGAGCCTTGGAATTTCATATAAATATAGTTCCTAGCTTGAAATCTAGGAAAAGGAGTAATTTTAACAATGGGATTTGCTCCCCCCCACTACCAAGAGCGGGGAGAACTTTGATCATTACAGGAATGTCCCTAGTAAGAAAGTGGCTTTATGCAAGTTATATAAATGGCTCATATTTCTGTCCTTTTAATTCTATTGATTTATCTTTTAACTGTTTCCAGGTTCTTCCAATCAGCCTTCTGATAATTAATTTCACTCACTGAGAGGTCTCTAAGTACTGCTCAACTTAACAGAATTTCAGTAATACCAAAGATAGTTCCCCTTGGAGTTTTTTGGGATGCTTCCTAGGGAAATATTAAATCAGGTATATCTCCATTGCAAAATAATAAATGTATCCTGGTGTATAAATTAGTCTCCTGAGAGTTTGGTTAATATAAATTTATTCAGTAGAATTTGAACTAAGAAAATTGAGTTTCTTATTTTTAACACAGTGGCTGCAACAGTGGGGTCAAGCATAACAATGATTGTGAGGATGGCACAGGACAGGGCAGTGTTTTGTTCTGTTGTACGTAGGGGTCGCTATGAGTTGGAACTGACTTGACGGCACCTAACAATAACAGCAACATCTTTCATATCAGGAGCCCTGGTGGCACAGTGGTTAAGAGCTCAGCTGCTAACCAAATGTTTGGATCCACCAGCTGCTCCTTGGAAACCCTATGGGTTGGTTCTTATTCAGCACCTAATATGGGCTAGATGGTAGGGATACCTCGGCAAACAAGTAAATAAAAATCCCTGCCTCTGTGGAGCTTATATTCTAGTGGAGATAGCATCCTGGACTCTTCTTTCATAGAGCTTCTCACGACATGTAGTTATTCATTTGTACAATAATTCGATTTTCAGTTTTTCCTCTAGAATGTAAGATCTATGTAGACTGGGTCAGTTTTGTTAACCATTGTAGATCTGGCACTCACACAATACCAACTTAGAAAAGGCAACTCAATAAATATTTGATGAATGGTTACATTAGTAAATTCTCAAAGCTTCGTAACAGGACTTTGGACCGCAAGCAACTGATTCTAAATCCCTCAAAACCTGTAACAAGTATGCATGCTTGAAATGACTAATGGGCATTGTTCTCTGGGTCACAGATCTCTGTCCCATCCAGTCTTTGACACTGCCATAGGAAAGTAAAGCAGTGTAATCAGTCAGGAAAAGGAAGACCCTCAGTTTCGCTTGCCCAGTCCTGCACCACCTTCATGATCACTGGTATGCTCAAATTCATTGTGATCACTGTGTATTTTGAGTGCCTTCCCACCTAGGGGGCTCATTCTGTTGTACATGGGGTCGCCATGACAGAACCTACTCAGTGGCAGTTAACAATGAGTTTCATTTTCCTGAGCTACCCCTGGCAACCACACGGTGCAGAAGCTGAATTGAGAGCTAGTGGTCTTCTCATGGGGCCCTGTGTAAACACTGGATGAGTGACTTCTCAACAGAGCTTGGGGTAGACTAGCTGGCCAGATGCAGAAAGTGGTGAGAAGCCCAGGGTTCTGCAGTCTGCAAGGACTGAGATGAGATTGGGTTGATACGGGAGACCGTCCCTATGCCTATCCCCCAACTTCCGGCAGTCCCCTCCCCCACCATGTCCCTGCATTGCCTGACCTAGAATTGCTGAACCAGCAGTTGCTAATTTCAGTATTTGAGGTCAGTAACACCAGGGTGAAAAGGAAGATTGTTTAGAGACCAGCAGATTATAGCTAGCAGATACCCAGAGACAAGCACTGAACCAGGGCCACACCGTCCACCATGCACATCAGAAAGATGCCAACCAAGCTCATCAGAAAGATGCCAGACAAGTCTCTGAACTGACTGGTTACCTGCCATGGTGCAGGTAAAATGTTAGTAAGGGAATGAATGACAGCAAATAAAAAACTTTGAGTCATAGATACATTAGGACAGCCATGGGGGTAAGTACCAGATTTTGCTACTTGGGTTACACCAACTAGAAAACCTACCTCTTCTCTTGTAGGGAGGTGTCATGGATAGAATTGTGTCCCCCTAAAATATGGGTATCAATTTGGCTAGGCCATGATTCCTGGTATTGTGTGATTGTCCACCATTTTTTCATCTGATGTGATTTTCCTTTGTGTTGTAAATCCTACCTCTACGATGTTAACGTGGTGGAATAGGCAGCAGTTATGGTAATGAGGCAGGACTCAATCTACAAGATTGGATTGTGTCTTGAGCCAGTTTCTTTTGAGATATAAAAGAGAAGTGAGCAGAGAGACGGGGGGACCTCATACCACCAAGAAAGCATTGCTGGGAGGAGAGCGTATCCATTGGACCCGGGGTTCCTGCACGGAGAAGCTCCTAGCCAAGGGAAGATTGATGACAAGGACCTTCCCCCAGAGCCAACAGATAAAGCCTTCCCCTGTAGCTGACACCCTGAATTTGGACTTTTAGCCTAATAGAATAATCTGTTTGTGAAAGCCATCCACGTGTGGTATTTCTGTTACAGCTACGCTAGATGATTAAAAGGCAAACACAGATCTCATCCGTTCCTTGCCTCATTATATCCTACATTCCTCTTCTGTTGGAGGACGAGAATGCTAACTAGACTTTCCGTTCCAGGACAAGCCAGGGACACAAAGATTCCCCCTCCCTTCTATTCAGGAGCCATTTTAGGAGAGAAGCAAGTTGAGGAAAAGGTACCTGAGTGAGCGTTTTTATCCAAGAAAGATTCAGCCCTAAAATAAACCACATAAATGATCAGATTGAACCAAAGTTGAACATTGTGGGACCTAAGTTAACTTTCTGCTGATACATCCACAGGTAGGAAGGAAGATCAAATTACGTAGAGGCAGGTGGTAGGATGAAAGGCCCAGCTGCTGTCCTCAAGGAAGTTATGCTCTAGTTAGAGAATTTAGACTTGGACATAAATAACTACGGGTCGGAGTTCACAGTTATAAGTGCATCAGTAGAGGCTTAGACAGAACGTTGGGGTGGGGCAACTAGAAAGGGAGATGTTTTTGGTACTGATTCTAGGCCCAGTTTTATAGAAACAACTCATGTAATTCTCTAAACAACCTTGAGATGGGTATTATAGTAAAGGGCACTGAAGTTCACAGTCATTAAGTGATGTTCCCCCCAGATCACAGAGGCAGGAAGTGACAGAGCCAGGGTTCAGATCTAGTCTTTTTAACTCAAAAGCCAGTGTTTTACTCACCATACCAGTGGTCACAAATGGGGAAACCTACCCCAGATGTATTCAGAGGCATTCAAAGGGTATGTGGGCCCAGATCATTTTAAGGGTATGACAAATTTTATTTTTCAAAATTAGGTTAGGCGTTATTTCCCATGCACATGCTCTTCTGGAACCTTAGGAATCTATGTCTCCTCCCCTTGAACTTGAGTGGGCCTTTTCCAATGTCTCAACTGACAGAGTTGGCGAAAGTGATGCCACATGACTTCTGAGGCTGGGTACGGTGAGATGGATTTCCTTTGTGTGGCCTTTCTCGGCATGGTCTTCTAACTCCCACCCAAGTGATTGGGTGACACTATGCAAATGGAATTAATTGTGGCCCACCAAGAGGATTGGTCAGTTCTGCCATCCCACTGGGCTTGAAACGAACCATCCCAGAGGCAGAAGAGGGAGGATCCCACCACCACCAAGGAAGAGCAGCCAGGGTGGCCCTTTGGACCCAGCATTCCTGCACTGGGAGGCTCCTGGATCCAGGAGATGATGGGAGAAAGAGAGGGAGAGCTGTGGTACTGAAGACGGGGAGGGGCAGTAGCAGAGAGATGGTGCAGTAGGCGTCGAGAAAGCTAAGTGCCTTTGGGAGGCAGGCTTCCTGGCTGAGTGAGGTGCCTCTGCGCACTTATCAGCAAAGCTAAAAAAGCTTTGTAACACTTGCCAGAGCAGGGCAGAGGCCAGGGAGAGGCAAGCCTTGAGGCTGTCCTGATGGAAAAACTGTTTGCTGAGCATTCCTGAACTTGAACCATAACCTGTTTCCTCCCTAATAAACCCCTTAATTGTGAGTGTAGTCTGTGAGTTCTGTGTGGCCATTGCAATGAGTTATTTATTGAACCCAGCAGAAAAGTAGACAGTGCCATGGGAAGGATGGTTGGTGTCAGACTTGGTGAAGATTGTAGGGGGTGGGGGACATGTCTGACCTCCACCTCATAGGAATCAGCCTTGGGCTATCGATCTTGATTCTCGTTCCCCCTTGGGAAGTTAGAGGAGGTCAGACACCATCCCTATGCCGTTTTTACACTAGATCATAAAAGGCAACACACCTCCCACCCGGTTCTCTCTTGGGATGCTTGCTGTTGCCCACGTGAAAAGGAACTATGTTGGGGTGTCCCCAAAAACACCCCCAGGTCTGATGATTCACTAGGACTCACAGGACTCAGCATATAGCCATATTTTTGGCTAAAATTTATTACAGTGAAAGAATGCAAAACAACACCAGCAAAGGAAAAGGCACATGGTTCTTAGAGGAAACCAAGCTGAAGATTCTAAAAGTCCTCTCCCAATGGAGTCATGCAGGACACACTTAATTCCTCCAGCAACAAGTTATGATGACATGTATGAAATGTCTCTCAGAGATGCTCATTAGAGACTCAGTACCCAAGGTTTTTACTGGGGGATGGTCATGTAGACACCCTTTGCCTAGCACTTACCAAAATTCCAGACCCCCAGAAGAAAGGTGGGTGTTCATCATAAACCACGGTATTTGTACAAACAGTTTAGGTACAGTAAGTCACTCTTATCAGTTAGGGAATGGAGAGACCCTGTCCAAATCTAAGTTCCAAACACCAGCCAAGGGCCAACCTTGCAAGCAGGCCTTTCTAAGGATAGCAGTCAGGCCAGCCATGTTAACTCTTCTCTGCACAGGAACCAAAGCGTCTGGCCTCTGCCCTGACTGAGCTCCCAGGTGACAGCCAGCAACAACTTGCCATCCATGAGGGAATCATCCTGGAAGCGGGTCGTCCAGGTCTTGGTCAAGCCACTCCAGCTGACACCACGTGGAGCAGAGACAAATTTGCCCTACTAAGCTCCACTCAAATTACAGACTTGAGAGCAAAGCAAATGATTGTTATTGTTTTAAGTCACGTTTTGGGTGGTTCATTATAGACAAGGAGTGTTTTTTTTACATTCTAAACTTCTGTATGTATTCTTCCAAAATTGATCATCTTGAGGACCTGTCATCAAGAATGACCCTTTCACAAAGAATATTCTTTCACTTTACGTGATAAATGTGTGTATCTACCCACCTGACTCGTCCTGTGCTGCTTTGTCCTAGATCAGGGATCTGGGAAACTTTTCCTATAAAGGTCCAGGTAGTAAATATGTTAGGATTTGTGGGTCACAAACTTTTTGCATGTTCTTCTTTATGTTTTTTTTTTTTTTTTGCTATCCTTTAAGAATGTAAAAACTATTCCTAACTTGAGTGCTGTGCAAAAACAGGCTGGGCAGGAATTGACCAGAACAGCTGGCTGTAATTTGCCAGTCCCTGTCCTAGATAGTTAAAAAAAAAAAACAAAACACTACAAATAAAACCTCCAGTACAGCAAACGAAAAGACAACTTGAAATAACTGCATCAGTACTGGAAAGGAAAATGACTCCAAAGTTTGGGAAACAAACCCGTTTGCGAGCCAGGTGTTTTCTAATTCTTTGCTTTTAACTCTATTGAACGAGAAGCTTATTGAGTTTTCAGCTGGTAAACAAAAAACAAACAAACAAAAACTCATTGCCATGGAGTCAATTCTGACATATAGCAATCCAACAGGACAGAGTAGAACTGGCCCACAGGGTTTCCAAGAAGCACTTGGTGGATTTGAACTGCTGACCTTTTGGTTAGCAGCCGAGCTCTTAACCACTGTGCCACCAGGGCTCCTGTCAGATGTAAAAAACAATTTTGGATGATACATCACTACACGGTTGTTGGTCTATAATTTGGAAGGCATTCAGAAAATTAAGTATAATTACAATTATAAAACTCATTCCACACTCACCTACTTTTTATATCAGTAATATTCCTTGGTACTTATGTATATAAAAATTAAAATTAGGAATATAGTTCTAATAATGAGTAAGATTAACTTTAAAAGGCAGGAACTAATTGGCGGAAAAAACTCAGTTTCATCTTATTAAGAGATACATTCCCAATAAAATCTTTTTATCTTTGATAATAATCTGACTATATATATATTTATATGTATACGGCACAGTGGTTAGGAGCTCAGCTGCTAAGTAAAATGTCAGCAGTTCAAATCCATCAGCCGCTCCTTGGAAACCATATGGGGCAGTTCTGCTCTGTCCTACAGGGTGGCTATGAGTCAGAACTGACTCGACAGTAATGGGTTTGGTTATATACAGATAAACCAAAAACCAAAACCAAACCCAGTGCTGTCGAGTCGATTCCGACTCATAGTGACCCTATAGGACAGGGTAGAACTGCCCCATACAGTTTCCAAGGAGCGCCTGACAGATTTGAACTGCTCACCCTTTGGTTAGCAGCTGTAGCACTTAACCACTACACCACCAGGGTTTCCCCATATACATATATATATATATGTATAAAATTTTGTTCAATTGTGTACTACTAATAATTGCAGTGACAATCCAGAATAACATATTTAAACACTCGGAGCCTAGTGGTCACAGAAAATTTAAATCAGTTTCAATTCCTATACATATATTTGTGGCAGAAACATGAGAGAGTGATCAATAAAATACTTTTAAGAATAAAACAATGTTATATTAGCATAAAATTTTACTGGGGAAGTAAAATGGAAATAAAAGTTCATGGAGAAAAAGAAACAATATAAAATTTCTAATTGTCAAGAAGAGCTTATTCTTGTACTTTTTAAAATGGATGATGTCGCTCTCAAATTGCTGTGCTCTTTAGATTTCATGGAAACCCTGGTGGTGTAGTGGTTAAGCGCTACCTCTGCTAATCAAGAGGCTGGCAATTCAAATCCACCAGGTGCTCCTCGGAAACTCTATGGGGCAGTTCTACCCTGTCCTATAGAGTTGCTGTGAGTCAGAATCGACTTGATGGTAAAGGGTTTGGCTTTTTTTTTTTTTTTTTTTTTGGTTTAGATTCCATTGGATACATTTAAAAGAGTGATATGACAGTGTTATTTTAAAATGTCGATATGTGTAATACACCAGAACAGCAGTTCTCAAAGTGTGGTCTCTGAACCAGCAGTATGCCCGTTGCTTAGAATTTGATGTTGTTAGTTGCGGTCCAGTGGGTTATAACTTGCGGTGACTCCACGTGTTGCAGAGCAGACCTACTCCACAGGGTCTTTAAGGGTGTGATTTTTTGGAATCAAATTGCCAGGCCTGGCTTCCTAGAATTCTGGGTGGGTTCCAATCGCCAATCTTCAGGCCAGTGGTTGAGCGCTTCGTTTGGGTCAAGCAGGGACTCTAGAGCTTGACAGAAATGCAGATTCTCAGTCTGCACCCCAGACCACTGAATTCCAAACTCTGAGGGTGGGGCCCGGCAATCTGCGTTTTAACAAATCCCCCAGATGATTCTGATACTGCTGAAGTTTGCCAATCACTGCACCAGAAATCACTTCCTTTGCAGTACTTGAGCTTCTAACGAAAATCTTATGTCAGCTTAAACTGTGAGGCGACACATAGCCTTACAAAAAATAATTTGATCTTGGGGAACATCTAGCTCAACTGGCATAACGTAGATTATAAAGAAAATGTTCTACATTCTACTTTGGGGAGTAGCGTCTGGGGTCTTAAAACCCTGTGAGCCACCATCCAAGATACTCCACTGGTCTCACCCCTTTGGGAGCAAGGGAGAATGTAGAAAACCAAAGATACTAGGGAAAGATTAGTTCAAAGGACTAATGGACCACACCTACCACGGCCTCTACCTGACTGAGTCCAGTACAGCTAGATGGTACCTGGCTACCACCACTGACTGCTCTGACAGGGATCACAATAGAGGTTCCTGGACAGAGCTGGAGAAAAATGTAGAACAAAACTCTAACTTAAAAAAAAGAACGGACTTACTGCCTTGACAGGCTGGAGAAACCCTGACAGTATGGCCCCTGGACACCCTTTTAGCTCAGTAATGAAGTCACTCCTGAGGTTCACCCTTCAGCCAAGATTAGACAGGTCCATAAAACAAAATGAGGCTAAAGGGGCTCACCAGCTAGGGACAAGTTCCAGAAGGTAGGAGAGGGCAGGAAAGCTGGTAATAGGGAACCCAAAAGTTGAGAAGGGAGAACATTCACATGTTGCGGGGTTGTTAACCAATGTCATAAAACAGTATCTGTGCTGTTTAATGAGAAGCTAGTTTGTTCTGTAAACCTTCGTCCTAAGTACAATAATAACAACAAAATATATAAAAATATATATATATATGTATAATTATTTGAGGTTTTTTTTCTTTCTTTCTTTCTGTTGCTGTCTGGTCGATTCTGACTCATAGTGACCCTATAGGACAGAGTGGAACTGCCCCATAGAGTTTCCAAGGCTGTAATCTTTATGGAAGCAAACTCCCGTTTATCTTTCTCCTGAAGACTGGCTGGTGGGTTTGACCCGCTGACCTTTTGGTTAGTAGCCAAGGGCTTAACCACTACACCACCAGGCTCCTTTATTTGAGGTGTACACAAGCAAAAATGTTTGAGGACCACTACACCATACCCTGCACCTCTTTATATCTTTGGGTTAAAGAGAGTTTTGTCCTGAAGAGTGAGTGGAGACAAGCATTAAGGACGATTTCATGTAAAAACTGGATCGGATCTGGACTTATGCGAGAGAGAGGCACATTGCAGGCAGAGAGAACAGCGTGAAAAAGGCTCTGAGGTGGGAAAGGTCAGATGTGAGTGAAGGATAGTTGGCTTAGGCTGAAGAATGGAGTATAGGTACTACTAATAGGTAGAGAGTACAAAAACCAAAAAAAAAACAAAAACCCAGTGCCGTCGAGTTGATTTCGACTCATAGCGACCCTATAGGGCAGAGTAGAACTGCCCCATAGTTTCCAAGGAGCCCCTGGTGGATTCAAACCGCCAACCCTTTGGTTAGCCACCAGAGTTTCCAGGTGGAGAGTAGTTGGAAATAAATTTGGGAAGACGAAATTGCAGTGATGCCAGGACTTTATTTTGAGCAGGAGAGAGATGTGGTCAGAGGTGTGCTTTAGTGGAACTAGCCGGGCTGGATCAGCTGGGGAGAAACTGGAGGCGGTGAGACCAGATGCTAGAGGAGACGGTCCTCACCCGGGAGGCGTGCTGCCCTCCGTTAGCTGGAGAGGTCCCTGCTCAACATCACCGGATCACCGGAATCTGCAGACAAGGCCCACCAAACCCAGGGTAATGCCACACCCCCAGCCGTGGAGACTGGCAAACACTACGGACAGAGAGTCCTGTTGACGCTCTGAGGCAGCTACAGTCCGTCTGTCATTTTGGCCTCTAGCCTGGTGCTGCATTTTAAATCTTTGCCATTCCCTAAGAAGAGATCGTGATCGCCTCCTGAGATCAATGAGATATCTGCAAAATGTCAGGAGTTGCTCAGGCAGAGGAATTCACCAACTCCTGGAGCGCATTATTGTTACCCTTGTTTCTGTTTAACCAAGGACACACCAGGGAGAAAAGGCATTACGTCATCAAAGCACTACCTCATTGGCTGGCCATTCCCCAAGGGGCGGGTTCTCTTTCCAGTTGCTTAGTTCTCCTAAGTGTTGTGTGCAGCACAGAGGCGTGTCCTGTCACTTCAGTTTCCAGATCCAGTGCCTCTGATGTCATTAGGTTACGGCAAGAGAGGGAAATCACAGAGTGACGGTAAATTTCAGTTGACAGAAGTGATGCCCCTTAGAGTAAGCTGCTCCGAGCCTCATGTTTACCCCTTTAAGGCTGCCGTTTCGACTTTGCATTACTACATTAATTCATAATGCAATATGCATGAGGGACAGCGATAATGAAATTGTGACACTAGCTCTTCTATTTAGTGCCCTAGAATATACCATGCAAATGAATTGGTCCTGTTGGTGCCTTTTATCACAAAGCTTCGATTTACAGTTCCTGCAAGGATTCTTGTCTGCCTGCTTATGACTTTTAGGTGCAACTCAGTTTTCATTATCTGTCTCATTTCATGAAGGTTAATAACTAGACTGATTTTTTTTGAAGTCTTATACAATTACGTTGAAAAAAAGGAGGAAATTGTCACAATTTCTTTTCTCTAGACTTGATGTTCTTTTTAGATGAGAAGAGTTAAAATTAATACCTCTTTTTCCTTTTGAGAGTTGAAAAGCAACAGAATTCTAAAATGAAATTTCGCTTAATTCATCAAACAGTCCCAACCATTTGGTGGTGGTGGTGGGGGAGGTAAAGAATAAAATTTAAAGGCATTTTATTTAAAAATAGCCACTGGGCGTGTACTTTAATAAAACAATGGCCATTTTATTTCTCATTTCTGAACTCATTTTTAGTGAAATTAGGTGGCTAGAAGCAGAGCTTAGGGGACTAAACATCTTGGGTTCTGAAATAATAAAAAGCAGCATCCTCCAGCGACACAGAGTTCTCCTCAGGAGGGTCCACCTGAGCGGCTCTGTCCAGTCTCGGGCACGTCCCCTCGGGCTGGCGGTGGGAGCGGCTGTGTCCAGTCTCGGGCACGTCCCCTCGGGGTTGGCGGTGGGAGCGGCTGTGTCCAGTCTCGGGCACGTCCCCTCGGGGTTGGCGGTGGGAGCGGCTGTGTCCAGTCTCGGGCACGTCCCCTCGGGGTTGGCGGTGGGAGCGGCTGTGTCCAGTCTCGGGCACGTCCCCTCGGGGTTGGCGGTGGGAGCGGCTGTGTCCAGTCTCGGGCACGTCCCCTCGGGGTTGGCGGTGGGAGCGGCTGTGTCCAGTCTCGGGCACGTCCCCTCGGGGTTGGCGGTGGGAGCGGCTGTGTCCAGTCTCGGGCACGTCCCCTCGGGGTTGGCGGTGGGAGCGGCTGTGTCCAGTCTCGGGCACGTCCCCTCGGGGTTGGCGGTGGGAGCGGCTGTGTCCAGTCTCGGGCACGTCCCCTCGGGGTTGGCGGTGGGAGCGGCTGTGTCCAGTCTCGGGCACGTCCCCTCGGGGTTGGCGGTGGGAGCGGCTGTGTCCAGTCTCGGGCCCGTCCCCTCGGGGTTGGCGGTGGGAGCGGCTGTGTCCAGTCTCGGGCACGTCCCCTCGGGGTTGGCGGTGGGAGCGGCTGTGTCCAGTCTCGGGCACGTCCCCTCGGGGTTGGCGGTGGGAGCGGCTGTGTCCAGTCTCGGGCACGTCCCCTCGGGGTTGGCGGTGGGAGCGGCTGTGTCCAGTCTCGGGCCCGTCCCCTCGGGGTTGGCGGTGGGAGCGGCTGTGTCCAGTCTCGGGCCCGTCCCCTCGGGGTTGGCGGTGGGAGCGGCTGTGTCCAGTCTCGGGCCCGTCCCCTCGGGGTTGGCGGTGGGAGCGGCTGTGTCCAGTCTCGGGCCCGTCCCCTCGGGGTTGGCGGTGGGAGCGGCTGTGTCCAGTCTCGGGCACGTCCCCTCGGGGTTGGCGGTGGGAGCGGCTGTGTCCAGTCTCGGGCCCGTCCCCTCGGGGTTGGCGGTGGGAGCGGCTGTGTCCAGTCTCGGGCACGTCCCCTCGGGGTTGGCGGTGGGAGCGGCTGTGTCCAGTCTCGGGCACGTCCCCTCGGGGTTGGCGGTGGGAGCGGCTGTGTCCAGTCTCGGGCACGTCCCCTCGGGGTTGGCGGTGGGAGCGGCTGTGTCCAGTCTCGGGCACGTCCCCTCGGGGTTGGCGGTGGGAGCGGCTGTGTCCAGTCTCGGGCCCGTCCCCTCGGGGTTGGCGGTGGGAGCGGCTGTGTCCAGTCTCGGGCACGTCCCCTCGGGGTTGGCGGTGGGAGCGGCTGTGTCCAGTCTCGGGCACGTCCCCTCGGGGTTGGCGGTGGGAGCGGCTGTGTCCAGTCTCGGGCACGTCCCCTCGGGGTTGGCGGTGGGAGCGGCTGTGTCCAGTCTCGGGCCCGTCCCCTCGGGGTTGGCGGTGGGAGCGGCTGTGTCCAGTCTCGGGCCCGTCCCCTCGGGGTTGGCGGTGGGAGCGGCTGTGTCCAGTCTCGGGCCCGTCCCCTCGGGGTTGGCGGTGGGAGCGGCTGTGTCCAGTCTCGGGCCCGTCCCCTCGGGGTTGGCGGTGGGAGCGGCTGTGTCCAGTCTCGGGCCCGTCCCCTCGGGGTTGGCGGTGGGAGCGGCTGTGTCCAGTCTCGGGCCCGTCCCCTCGGGGTTGGCGGTGGGAGCGGCTGTGTCCAGTCTCGGGCCCGTCCCCTCGGGGTTGGCGGTGGGAGCGGCTGTGTCCAGTCTCGGGCCCGTCCCCTCGGGGTTGGCGGTGGGAGCGGCTGTGTCCAGTCTCGGGCCCGTCCCCTCGGGGTTGGCGGTGGGAGCGGCTGTGTCCAGTCTCGGGCCCGTCCCCTCGGGGTTGGCGGTGGGAGCGGCTGTGTCCAGTCTCGGGCCCGTCCCCTCGGGGTTGGCGGTGGGAGCGGCTGTGTCCAGTCTCGGGCCCGTCCCCTCGGGGTTGGCGGTGGGAGCGGCTGTGTCCAGTCTCGGGCCCGTCCCCTCGGGGTTGGCGGTGGGAGCGGCTGTGTCCAGTCTCGGGCCCGTCCCCTCGGGGCTGGCGGTGGGAGCGGCTGTGTCCAGTCTCGGGCCCGTCCCCTCGGGCTGGCGGTGGGAGCGGCTGTGTCCAGTCTCGGGCCCGTCCCCTCGGGGCTGGCGGTGGGAGCGGCTGTGTCCAGTCTCGGGCCCGTCCCCTCGGGGCTGGCGGTGGGAGCGGCTGTGTCCAGTCTCGGGCCCGTCCCCTCGGGGCTGGCGGTGGGAGCGGCTGTGTCCAGTCTCGGGCCCGTCCCCTCGGGGCTGGCGGTGGGAGCGGCTGTGTCCAGTCTCGGGCCCGTCCCCTCGGGGCTGGCGGTGGGAGCGGCTGTGTCCAGTCTCGGGCCCGTCCCCTCGGGGCTGGCGGTGGGAGCGGCTGTGTCCAGTCTCGGGCCCGTCCCCTCGGGGCTGGCGGTGGGAGCGGCTGTGTCCAGTCTCGGGCCCGTCCCCTCGGGGCTGGCGGTGGGAGCGGCTGTGTCCAGTCTCGGGCCCGTCCCCTCGGGGCTGGCGGTGGGAGCGGCTGTGTCCAGTCTCGGGCCCGTCCCCTCGGGGCTGGCGGTGGGAGCGGCTGTGTCCAGTCTCGGGCCCGTCCCCTCGGGGCTGGCGGTGGGAGCGGCTGTGTCCAGTCTCGGGCCCGTCCCCTCGGGGCTGGCGGTGGGAGCGGCTGTGTCCAGTCTCGGGCCCGTCCCCTCGGGCTGGTGGTGGGAGCGTCACCCTGCCTGCCGCCTTCATCCTGGCCGTCTGGATGTGGGGTGAGGAAGCCCTGAGAGGTGCAGTTATTTTCTGAGGACAGCCCCTGAATCAATGAAGCCAAGATCTGCTGACTCCTGGGAAGCAAAAACCAGCTGCTGTGGAGTCGATTCCAACTCAGGGCAACCACATGCGCGTCGGAGTAAAACTGTGTCAGGGTTTTCAACGGCCAGTTTTCAGAAGTGGATCTCCGGACCTTTCTTCTGAGGAGCCTCTGGCTGGGCTTGAACCACCAACCTTTCAGTTAGCAGTTGAGCCTCTTTCACATGGCTCTCCTTAGAGAGTTACACACCAAGCAGCTTCACGTTGCTGGTCATCAGGGATGTGGAGGGTTCACAAAAGCAACATCGCCACTGAACTCACAACATTTTCCCCTAGTAGATGATGACACAGGAGGATCGACCCAAGACGCACTTTTTTCTCGCTCACCATCACTTTAGCCTCTCTGGAACGCAAGCCAAATTCATTGCAGTGACTCTTTGAAGGGACTCTTCAATCAAATTGTTTTGTGGAGAGCTCTCTTGTTTTCAGTCAGGGTTTGGGGTGGCATTTTTACCTCTGAATGTCAAAAGCCAATATGGTAAAAAAAAAAAAAAATTTTTTTCTACAGTTAAAAGCTCAGCTTTAGAGTTATACTGACTTTGGCTTCTGGCTTCAACACTTGCTAGCTATATGACCTGTTGATGAAAATTTTGAGTCTCAATTTACTTTTCTGTCAAATTAGGATAATCCACCTCATAAACGTGTATGACTTGAGTGAGAATAATATATATGCTTAGCACAGTGCCTGGAACATAGTAAATACTAGTGATTTATTAAATTTCTTTTTATTATTAACACTACTACTATTATAAACTTGACTCATTGTCGAAAAGCTCTGGATTGCTGGATCCTTTTCTCTTTGCCAAATAACCCAACAGTGTGTATTTGAGGGAACTGGGATAGAGAGAGAAATACTTATGATCTCCACTTAAGGAGTCCCTCCCTGTACTTGGGTTCTTGGAGGCTGGGTCAAGGCTGCAATAATTCCACTGGTGTCCTGATGAGTAAGGCAAGAATGAGCTGCCAATTTTCTCTCAAGCAGGAGGGTGTCAAGGTCTGCAGGGGAACAGTGATGTCTATCTTCCAGGACTCCCGCAGCTGCTCCTAGTTCCCCCCACAATTTCTGTGTGTTGCTGGAATTGGAAGCAGTGTATTGGACTATCCTTTTAAAGGAGAGAACGTTTCCAGTCCTTAAAAAACTCTGAAGAAGTGTTACAGAGTGTCTCGGCTGGAAACAGAGAGGAGACTCAGATGATTCTGGTAGGTAAAGTTAGGACACAGCCTCTTCTCCCATCAGTCAATTCACAACTACTCAAGTACCTAAGGATGAGGCGCCTCCTGGGAGAAACAGGAAGCCGCTGACAGTGAGGAGGGCTGCAGGAGGGCTGTTTCCAGAACTGCTTCCCACCCAGGATCCATGATGTCATGCCTGGAGCAGAAAAGGGCTTTGTGCCTGAATTGAAAGGACTTGTGACTAAGGCTTGTGACATTCTAAGGCTCCAGAGACCTTGTGTTGTCAACCTCTAATTGTATGTAGCCCCAGAGTGTTCTTACTTCACCAGAGAGACGAGGCGTGTCTCCTCCACAGGGTCTCAGAGCAGTTCCAACTCCAAAGACGGCTGGTGTGAGACTGAACCCCACTGGCACTCCAGCTGGGGCAGTGGCTCAGGGCATGTTGAGAAGCCACCAGCTTTGAGTACCTTCTGTGGGGTTGGGGCTGAGGTCCCAGCTTGGCCAAGCAACACGGCTTTAGGGACACTATAAATACACATGCCAGGGATTCCCACAAATACTTAAAGGAGGGAAATTTTGATGTCAAGCTAGTGGAGGCTGTGAGTCATCAAGATTTGGATATTAATATTGATGAAATCACATTTGTAGTCATAGACTAGTGAAGCCTGAGACATTTTTGGCTATAAAGACAGACACAATTACCACAAAATGTATTCTTCAGGACTTAGCCCTCATTCTCTAACTTATCCATTAATTGTCATTTGCTAAGGAAACCAAAAATTACTCAAGATTTAAGCTGTGCTTCTCGATGCCCACTCAGTGGAAAATCCAATCAGTCATCTCATGCTGCTTTCGCCTACTAAATGACAAACACTTGGTTTGGATGTTCAACTGCATTGATTGATTGATGTGACCAGATGTTTGGCATTGGGTAACAGACTTTCAGTCAAGATGGTGGAATATAGGAAGTTTTTCACTTGTCAAATTGTTGTCTTGGTTCCTGAGATGACTACACTATTCTTTAGCATTTTAAGACAATATCACTGAGTGATTTTCCTCACACAGCCACCAGTGCCATTGAGGACAACAAAGCTTTTCCTCAGGAACTTAAAATTAGGAAAATGCTGCCTCAGGATGGTAGCTCAAGACTCAGCCTTGCTGGTTTCTCCGGACCTTGTGGAGGTGCAACTAAGCCTTTCTTTCTCTCCTGAGTACCAAACACTGAACCGAGGAGACTGCTTTGCCCACGGAAACAATAAGAAAACACTTTGAGAATAGAATCATTATAAGATAACGTAAGGATATTAGTGATGACTTCGAGCAGATGTCACTGGCTTTTCCATCTCCTAAAATAAGAGTTACGTGAAAATCACAAACATCTTGGTTCAGGAAACTGCTGAAAAAATTTTAAATTTTACCCTGAAAATCTAGGTCTAAGATTTTTTTTTAATATATTTTTTTCTTTATAAACTCTGTTATGCCAATTGAGCTAGACGTTCCCGAGACCATAATCCCCACAGCCCTCGGCCCAGTAATTCGATCCCTCAGGGAGTTTAGATGTGTCTATGGAGATTTCATGACCTTGCCTTGTACAAGGTGTGCTGGCTTCCCAGTATTGTGTACTGCCTTACCCTTCACCAAAGTTACCACTTATCCATTGTCTATTTAGTGTTTTTCCATCCCCCCACCTCATAACCACTGAAGATTGTTTCTTTTTGAGTGTAAACCTTTTCATAAGTTTTTATAGTAGCAGTCTCATACAGTATTTGTGCTTTTGTGATTGACTTATTTCACTCAGCATAATGCCCTCCAGATTCATCCATGTTGTGAGATGATTCACAGATTCATCGTTGTTCTTCATCGTTGCGTAATACTCCATTGTGTGTATGTACCACAGTTTGTTTATCCACTCATCTGTTGGTGGGCATCTAGGTTGTTTCCATCTTTTTGCTATTGTGAACAAAGCTGTAAAGAACATGGGTATGCATGTCTATTCACATGATGACTCTTATTTCTCTAGGATATATTCCTAGGAGTAGGATTGCTGGATCATACGATATGTCTATTTCTAGCTTTCTAAGGAAGTGCCCATAGGGTTTTTCAAAATGGTTGTACCATTTTGCATTCCCACCAGCACTGTGTAAGAGTTTCAGTCCCCCGCAGCCTCTCTAATATTTTGTTATTTTCTGGTTTTTTTGATTGTGCCAGTAAGGCTGGGGTAGCAGGTCTAAGAATTTTCAACTATGATGCCGCAGTCAGAATAAGATGTTGATCACCCCTCTGCCCCTGAAACAATTGCTTCACTTGGCTTCCAGGGCCCCACACTCTTCCTGTTTCTCCACCTACCTCCCTGGCTACTCCTTTTCAGTGTCTTAGCAGGTTTCTCTGAAGTTTGGCCTCCCCCAGGGCTCAGTTCCTGACATGTCCCTCTTCTGTCACACTCTTTAAGATCTAGTTAAGGTCACTGATCTTGTGCCTTTAAATGCTGGCCACATCTTGGTGCCTCCCTTATTGATATCTCAAATCATGCTTCTTCCCTGGAGGCTTATTCACCCAACTGCCTGCCTGCTCAGCGAGGGAGCCCTGGTGGCACAGTGGTTTGGCTTGGTCATCTAGTGCTGCTATAACAGAAATACTGCAAATGGATGGCTTTAACAAAGAGTTTATTTTCTCACAATCTAGTAGGCTAGAAGTTCAAATTTAGGGCATCATCTCCAGGTGAAGGCTTTCTCTGTCGGCTCTGGAGGAAAGTCCTTGTCATGAATCTTCCCCTGGTCTAGGAGCTTCTCAGTATAGGAACCTCGCGTCCAAAGATGTGCTCTGCTCCTGGTGCTTCTTTTTGCGGTATGAGGTCCCGATGTCTCTCTGCTCCCTTCTCTCTTTTGTATCTCAAGAGAGATTGACTTAAGACACTATCTAATCTTATAGATCTCATCAATATAACTGCCGCTAATCCATCTCATTACATCATAGTGGTAGGATTTACAACACATAGGGAAATCACATCAGGCGACAAAATGGTAGATAATCATACAATAGTGGGAATCATGACCTAGCCAAGTTGACAGATATTTTGGGGGGACACAATTCAATCCATGACAGTGGTTAAGTGCTCGGCTGCTAACTGAAAGGTCTGCGGTTCGAATCTACCAGGTGCTCCACGGGAGAAAGATGTGGCAGTCTGCTCTCATAAAGATCACAGCCTTGAAAACCCTATGGAGCAGTTCTACTCTGTCTATATGGTCGCTATGAGTCAGAATTAACTCAACAGCAAAGGGTTTGGTTTGGTTTGGTTGGTTTTGCTTGCTCAACATCTCCACTGGGTGTCAAGTAAACATCTCACACCGAACATTCCAACAACGGACTCCTCTCCCAAACCTCTGCAACCCACATTCTTCCCCGTCTCGGTGTATGGCAAGTTCATCTTTGCAGTTTCCGAGGCTAAAATAGCTTAGGGTCGTTGTAATACCCACCCCCTCCCCCCCCCAAATATGCCCATATCCAAACTCCTGGATCCTGTGAATGTGACCTTATTTGGAGAAAGGGTCTTTGCAGATGTAATTAAATTAGGGATCTTGAGATGAGAGCATCCTGGATTATTTGCGAGGGCCGTGAATCCAAAGACAAGTGTCCTTGTAAGAGACAGAAGAGGAGATGACACAAACACGTGAGAGAAGGCCGTGAGAAAACAGAGGCAGAGACTGGAGTTATGCAGCCATAAGCCAAGAAATGCCTGCAGCCACCAGAAGCTGGAAGAGGCAAGGAATAGACCCTTCTCTAGAGACTCTGGAGAGAGGGTGGCCCTGCCGACTGACACCTTGATTTCAGAATTCTGGCCTCTGAGAAAAAAATTTGTTGTTTTAAGCCACTGAGTTTGTGGTAATTTGTTAGAGCAGCCTGGGAAATTATTCTTCAACTTTAGTATATGTGCTGCTGAAGTGAACACAACTTTAGGAAATTAATACCATTATCTTTAACCTTTCTCACCTTTCTCGTTCCTTTGGGCCTTACCTTCAGTCTTTCAGCAAATTCTGTTGGCCCTATTTTCAAATTGTATCCAGAATCTGACCACTTCTTACCATTTCCACTGCTACTTACCTGGCCCACACTCTCAGCATCTCTTGCCTGGGATATTGCAATCTAACTAGTAGTCTCCATGGTTCTGCTTTTGAACCCCATCCCCACCCCCGACCCCAGTCCCTTCAGTGATCTTATTCACACTGAAGTTGGATCATGTCATTCCCCTAGCCACTATCTCAGAGTTAGAGCCAACATCTCACCTACAATGGCCTTCGTGATCTGGACTGGCCCCTGTTATGTCTCTAACCTCATTTCAGACCCTCTCCCCCTTGCTTACACTATAGCCACAATGGCCTTTTTGCTCTTCTTTGAACACATCGGTCATATTTCTGCCTCAGGGTCACCACATTGGCTTTTCCTTTTGTCTGAAACACTCGTCCCCCAGATACCCATGTGGCTAAAAAAAAAAAATGTGGCTAAATCATTATTATTCATTCATCTTCTCAGTGAGGTCTTCCTTGACCACCCTATTTAAAACCTCAATCCTGAGCCACTCTGCTTTATTTTTTTTCCTAGCTCTTATTACCATCTGTAAAAATGGCGTGGCATTGTCATCTGAGCTTCTCTAACTTCACAAGGGGTGTGGAGAGTCAAGATCAACAGCCCAAGGCTGATTCCTATCAGGAGGAGGTCAGACATGCCTCCGCTCTCCACCATCTTCACCAATTCTGACACCAACCGTCCCTCCCACAGCACTCTCTACTTCTCTGCTGGGTTCAATTATTCAATGCAATGGCCACACAGAACTCACAGACCATATTCAACAGGTATGGGGTTTATTAGGGATGCAACAGGTTATAATTCAGGTTCAGGTTCAGTTCTTCGATCAGGACAGCCTCTTCTCAGCCGTGCCCACAGGCAGGTCTCTCTCTGGCTCTTGGGCTGTCAGCCTGGCCTCTGCCACGCTCAGGCAAGTGTTACAAAGCTCTTTTAGCTCTGCCGATAAGTACACAGAGGCGCCCCACTCTGCCAGTAAGCTCTCAGCTCTAGCTCCACGAGTTGGCAAACCTAGCTCTACCAAGAGCCCAGAGGTACCCTACTCTGCCAGCAAGCCTCCTGCCTTAAGGCGCTCAGCTTTCTCATTCTGTGGGCTGGGAAGCCCACTGTGCCATCTCCTGCTGGTCTCCTGCCTTGCCTCTGCTGCCGCCATTTATCTGCCACCACTTCTCACCGTCATTGGTGTAACCACTTTCTCTTGGTCTCCTAGTTCCAGGAACTTCTCAGTGCAAGGATCTCAGGTCCAAAGGATCCAACTTTTCTTTCTTGGTGATGGTGAGATCCTCCCTTTCTGCTTCTGGGATGGCTCATTTTAAGCCTAGCAGAATGGCAAAACTAACCAATCCTCTCGTTAGTGTTTCATACACTTTATTTGCATGGTCGCACCCCCTCCACATGGATGCCATACACTCTATTTGCATTATTAGCAAGCTATTCAATCCCCCTGGGCCACGATTACCTTATTTTTATAGCCCCACCCTATCACTTGGGTGGGAGTTAAAAGACCATGGCGAGAAAGGTCATTTAAAAGTGATCCATCTCAGGATGCCATCTAAATATCATATATTTGATTTGTTCATTTTATTTATTGTTTTTCTCCACCTACTGGTAGGTAAGATTCTTGTGGAAATGGATTTTGGATTTTTTGTTGTTGTTGTTCACTGCTGTAACTCTAGCCTCTAGAATGGTGCCTGGTAAGTGCTCAACACATATTTGTTTAATGAATAACTGAAAATCAGACTGCGTCAACACTGAGAAGTACGCAAGAACAAAGGATGACTATAGTGAATATTATAATAGATACAATTCTGAAACAAAAGTAATAATAACCAAAAATCTGTGAGTGGTTACATAGGTAGATATGTATACTTTTTAAGGGTGGGAGGACGTATGGGAGTCCGTGTGCGCACGTAGATAGGTATAATTGTGAGCATTTGTATATATACACATTGGTATGTGCTGCATATATATTCATGTATAATAGAGCACGTAGGGGGCACAGTTATGGAAACTTTTTCGACATATCCAAACACCTTGTGGGACTGAGTTACTGGCCTTAAAGACTCAGCACCATAGTCTCAGGGGACATCTAGGCCAATTGGCATAACATAGTTCATAAAGATAATGTTCTACGTCCCAGTTTGGTGAGCAGCATTTGGAATCTTAAAAGCTTGTGAGCAGTCATCTATGATATAAATATTGGTCTCTTACCCTCTGGAGCAAAGGACAGTAAAGAAAACCAAAGACTCAAGGAAGCAATTAGTCAATAAGACTAATGGCCCACATGTATCAGAGTCTCCTCTTGCCTGAAATGAAAAGAACTAGATGGTGCCAGGCTACCACTACTGACTGCTCTGACGGGGTACACAATCAGAGGTACTGGTTAGAATGAGAGAAAAGTGTAGAACAAAACTCCAATTCATAGAAAAGACCACACTTACTGGACTGATAAGATAGAGACAAGAGGAACCCTAGAGACTATGGACCTAAGAAACCCTTTTAACCTGGAACTTTAACCACTCCAGGAGGTCACCTTTCAGCCGAATAATAGATTGGCCTATAAAATAAACAATAACACCTGTGAGGAATGTGCTCCTTTAAACAATCAACTATACAAGACCAAATGGACAACATTTGCCCAAAAGCAAAGATAAGAAGGCAAGGAGGGCCAGGGAAACTGGAGGGATGGAAACAAGGAAGCCAGGGTGGAAAGGTGGAGAGTGCTGACACATTGCAGGGATAGCAACCAATGTCATGGAACACTTTGTGTATGAAGCGTTGAATGGGAAACTAATTTGCTATGTAAACTTCTACCTAAAGCACAATAAAATGTTAAAACAAAAAAAGGAGAAAACCAGACAGCTTCAGTGCAGTGGTCTACATGAATAAATGCAATAAGATGGTACACCCTGTCTGCTATCTTAGGTTCCCTCATCTTCCAGAGACTAAGAAGAGGGAGAGAAATCCACACCATCAAAAGCTGTACTTTTGGTAACAGCTATTCTTTCGCTCAGACTCGCCTGGAGTGATCCAGTCCCCGCATCACACCTACTGCCTTGTCCAGCATAATACAAATAACTAAACTTTATTCCAGGGCAATGATGTTGTTGAAAGCCACGTCATGGATTTTCCCACAAGTTCTGTGTCCCCTGGTGTTCATTTAATCAGCTTTACTGGGCTTGACTGGAGTCCCTGGGTGGTGCAAATGGTTAATATGGTTGGCTGCTAACCTAAAAGTTAGAGGTTTGAGTCTACCCAGAGATGACTCAGACGAAAGGCCTGGCAATCTTCTGAAAAATCAGCCACTGGAAACCCTATGGAGCACAGTGCTACTCTGACATGTGGGATCACTATGAGTCAGAACTGACTTCCTGGCAGCTGGCTGACCTGGGCCCTCTGCTGGTGACTGGAGAGGGGACCGTGCAGGTCTCCCAGCTGGAGGCAAGCCCGTCCCTGACACAGCATTCTGTCCAGTGGCCATGTGCACAGGCCTTCTACAACGCTTTGTGTCCATTTTAGTGAGTGCAAATCAATTTACGGTCCCGTGAAAAAAATCTCTACAGATTCTAAGAATTAACTTGGATGCCAGGCAGTCTATCAGACCAGAATTAAGTGCCTCTCCCTAGGAGAAGTGAGCCTTCTGACTGAGGCAGAGGTGGTAAAACTGGCCAAAATAGAGCAGTCCTCAGGTCCAGAGAAGGCTGCTTAATAATAATTGGGAATATATACATATATATAGGGTCACTATGAGGTCTTGTTTTGTTTTATATATATATATATATATATTTTTTTTTTCCTCCCTGTCTTTGGTTGGGTTCTCTAGAGAAGCAAAACCAGTAAAGCATATAAATACATATAGAGATTTATATCAAGGAAACGGCTCACACAGTTGTGGAGGCTGAAACCTCCCAAGTCTGTGTATCAGGATAGAACCGAAAAACGAAAACCAAACCCACTGCCGTCAAGTCGATTCCGACTCATAGCGATCAGGATAAAGGCTTCTCTCAATTCACCTAGCTGCAGGGCCTGGCAAACCCAAGAGCAGCAGGTTGGAAACTGGGATCCCGCTTTCAGGTTGTGAAGATCCAAGAATTCCAAGATTTGCAGAGAAACTGATAGCTCAAGTCTCAAGAGCCGGAGGTCAGAAGAACAGGAGGCAGCGGAAGGATCCAGAGTGAGCCAAAAAGCCAGAACGTCTGCTTATATTTGGATGTAGGCCACGCCCCCAAGGAAAAGCCCTCTCCACTGATGGGCTACTCGCAGCAGATTCAATCATGGGAGTGGTCACACGTAAACGCTGGGAATCACGGCCTGCCCAGGTTGACACACAGTCATGGGAGTGGTCACACGTAAACGCTGGGAATCACGGCCTGCCCAGGTTGACACACAGTCGTGGGAGTGGTCACACGTAAACGCTGGGAATCACGGCCTGCCCAGGTTGACACACAGTCATGGGAGTGGTCACACGTAAACGCTGGGAATCACGGCCTGCCCAGGTTGACACACAGTCGTGGGAGTGGTCACACGTAAACGCTGGGAATCACGGCCTGCCCAGGTTGACACACAGTCGTGGGAGTGGTCACACGTAAACGCTGGGAATCACGGCCTGCCCAGGTTGACACACAGTCATGGGAGTGGTCACACGTAAACGCTGGGAATCACGGCCTGCCCAAGTTGGCACACAGTCGTGGGAGTGGTCACATGTAAACACTGGGAATCACGGCCTGCCCAAGTTGGCACACAGTCGTGGGAGTGGTCACACGTAAACGCTGGGAATCACGGCCTGCCCAGGTTGGCACACAGTCGTGGGAGTGGTCACACGTAAACGCTGGGAATCACGGCCTGCCCAGGTTGACACACAGTCGTGGGAGTGGTCACATGTAAACGCTGGGAATCACGGCCTGCCCAGGTTGACACACAGTCGTGGGAGTGGTCACATGTAAACGCTGGGAATCACGGCCTGCCCAGGTTGACACACAGTCGTGGGAGTGGTCACATGTAAACGCTGGGAATCACGGCCTGCCCAGGTTGACACACAGTCATGGGAGTGGTCACATGTAAACGCTGGGAATCACGGCCTGCCCAAGTTGGCACACAGTCGTGGGAGTGGTCACACGTAAACGCTGGGAATCACGGCCTGCCCAAGTTGGCACACAGTCGTGGGAGTGGTCACACATAAACACTGGGCATCACGGCCTGCCCAGGTTGGCACACAGTCATGGGAGTGGTCACACATAAACGCTGGGCATCACGGCCTGCCCAGGTTGGCACACAGTCATGGGAGTGGTCACACATAAACGCTGGGAATCACGGCCTGCCCAGGTTGGCACACAGTCATGGGAGTGGTCACACATAAACGCTGGGCATCACGGCCTGCCCAGGTTGGCACACAGTCATGGGAGTGGTCACACATAAACGCTGGGAATCACGGCCTGCCCAGGTTGGCACACAGTCATGGGAGTGGTCACACATAAACGCTGGGAATCACGGCCTGCCCAGGTTGGCACACAGTCGTGGGAGTGGTCACATGTAAACGCTGGGAATCACGGCCTGCCCAGGTTGACACACAGTCATGGGAGTGGTCACACATAAACGCTGGGCATCACGGCCTGCCCAGGTTGGCACACAGTCATGGGAGTGGTCACACATAAACGCTGGGAATCACGGCCTGCCCAGGTTGGCACACAGTCATGGGAGTGGTCACACATAAACGCTGGGAATCACGGCCTGCCCAGGTTGGCACACAGTCGTGGGAGTGGTCACATGTAAACGCTGGGAATCACGGCCTGCCCAGGTTGACACACAGTCGTGGGAGTGGTCACACATAAACGCTGGGAATCACGGCCTGCCCAGGTTGGCACACAGTCGTGGGAGTGGTCACACATAAACGCTGGGAATCACGGCCTGCCCAGGTTGGCACACAGTCGTGGGAGTGGTCACATGTAAACGCTGGGAATCACGGCCTGCCCAGGTTGACACACAGTCGTGGGAGTGGTCACACGTAAACGCTGGGAATCACGGCCTGCCCAGGTTGACACACAGTCGTGGGAGTGGTCACACATAAACGCTGGGAATCACGGCCTGCCCAGGTTGGCACACAGTCGTGGGAGTGGTCACACGTAAACACTGGGCATCACGGCCTGCCCAGGTTGGCACACAGTCGTGGGAGTGGTCACATGTAAACGCTGGGAATCACGGCCTGCCCAGGTTGGCACACAGTCGTGGGAGTGGTCACATGTAAACGCTGGGAATCACGGCCTGCCCAAGTTGGCACACAGTCGTAACTATCACACTTCCTATGCTCCAGACACTCTTCTAAGGGCTTCACAAAATTGTTTCGTTTAATTCTTATAACAACTTTAAGAGATAGGTACTATTTTTGTCATCGTTTTACAAATAACGAACATGAGGCACGGGGGGTGAGTGACTTCACTAACGACACAGAACTAGTAAGTGGCAACACTTGGTTTCAAACCCGGCAGTCTGACTCCAGAATCTACACTCAACTAATATGCTAAATTGCCTCCCAAGTTGTTAAAATAGTCAGCTTACCTTCCAGCCCCATTCCAATTGTTTTTTTTTTTTCCTTAGCCCACTTCTCTCTAAAAAAACAACAAATAACCTGTTCTGTTAGTTTCCAAGACTACCTGCTGTCGCGCTGACCCTGACTCGTGGTGACCCCATGTGTGTCAGAGGAGAACGCCATGGGGTTCTCACTGGCTGATTTTTCAGAATTAGATCGCCAGGCCTTTCTTCTGTGGTGCCTCTGGGTGGACTTGAAACTCCAACCTTTCAGTTATCAGCCAAGCGTATTAACTGTTTGCAACACCCAGGGACTTCTATTCATTCCCTAGGGCTGCCATAACAAACTACCATAAATTGGGGAACTTATAGGAAGAAAAATTTATTGTCTCGTGATTCCGAGGCTAGCAGTCCAAATTCAGGGTGTTGGCAGGGACGTGTTCACTCCCAAGGCTCCAGGGGAGGACTGATCCTGTCTTGTCTCTCCCAGCTTCTGGTCACCCCAAGTGGTGCAGAGCCTCTTCACATGGCTGTCTTTTCTCTGTCTCCCTCTGCGACTTTTCTGTTGTAAGCCTACCACTCAGACTGGATCAGGACCCACTCCACGGCTGTATGACCTGGTGTTTACTTAACTGATAACACCTTCAAAGACTTATTTCTAAATGAGGTCACGTTCACAGGTATGGAGGTTAGAACTTCAACAGATTTTGGAGGGACACAGTTTAATCCATAACCCATTGCCGTTGAGTTGATTCTGACTCACAGCGACCATATAGGACAGAGTAGAACTGCCCCATAGGGTTTCCAAAGAGTGGCTGGTGGATTTGAACTGCTGACATTTTGGTCAGGGAAATTAGAAAAAAAAAAAACAACAAACCTGAACGTCATTCCCGATGCTCTTTAGACAAGACCTCATCCAGTTATTTCAGAGGACTGGGAACATCTCCTATAAGGAAATTCCCTCAATACCAGCTCATGCATTAATCCATTGAGCAGAGACTATATACCAAGCTCTGGGGAAGCAGGGTGGACCAGAAAGGCAAAGTTCCTGCCCTCATATAACTTGCTGTCTAGGAAGGAAGCCTGATTTAAATAAATGCTTACGATCGAGTGTGATGTGTTTTATGGAAGGGCAGTACGGGGGCTATGGGAGCTGTGAGCAGGGCACCTAACCTTACCTATGATGTCAACCAAACCAAAATGCTTAACCCTGTGCCACTAGGGCTCCAAAATCCCCATAAAATCTCACCAACTGAAGAATCATCTTGCAAACAGTTGTGTCTTCCAGAAAGCAGTTGCATCATAAGCCCTAGTTCTGGCTATTCTTTGCAAGAAGCAGACTGGGGACATCAGTGCCCTGTGGGTATATACAGATACACAGTGTTTGAGCAAATAGAAAAGTAAAAATCTGAATGTACAAAACAAACAAATCAGAGGATGATTGTTTACGTTATAAAAGGACCCTTCAATTTAGAAAAGAAACCAGTGTTGAGTTCTTTGAAATAGCAGCTCTCTAGTGCAAGAGTGTTTGTTTATTTGATTAATGGTTGGGGTCAGAAAAAAATCTCATACGAAAATGTTAGAAGCCACTGGTCATGGTAAATTCTGGCTAAAATGATTACACAAACAGTGAGAGGAAAGTAATTTCATTCACCCCCACCTCTCGAATCCTCTTAAAATGACACTTTGAAAAACACGTCTTTGGCGTAAAGCTGAGCATACTCATAGTCCAGATGCCATGGGGAACAGCCTGCTTTACAAACTCACATGGAATTAAAATTGGAAGCCAGGGTACCTGTCAGCATGTTCACAAACCCAGGAGGTAAAGCAAGTCTGTTTACAGACACACAGTCAGACCCATAACTTCTCATTTACAAACAGTACACACGTCATCTTTTTATGTGTGTGGGTTGTTGAAAAAAATAACAGCTTGATCCTCCACCACCACAGTAAAGGTTTGAGGTCTTTGGAAAGCCCTTTAAGTCTTCAGGGATTATAAGCAACCACTCACAGTACAGTGTTAGTTTTCTGAATGCTAATTAAATTCAACCACGAAAACCATGGCTATGTGAGGAGAAAAGGTGGTAGTAAACATAGCCTGAAATTCTGCATTTCACCAGAAGATCTGAATATTTAGAACTACACCATTAAAAAGACATCTGTAGTCTTCCGGCGCTGCATGCTTTATGTAAATTTTCGCCGACTTCATGGTTAAGTACACAATTTCAGTAGATTTCTTTTAACTGGAAATTCAATCTATCCATAATGAGAAAATCCCACAGGGCAGCAAGGAACTAGATTGGTGTCGATCTTGACAGGCTTCGAACAAGAGACAATAAATTCCTGTCACCAGAGGGCACCAAAGCTCAAGTTGATAGAAAAGTTGTAAACCACAGGGTCACACCGTTGGGAATTAGGGAAAAAAAAACTCAAAAGGTCATTCCTGTGGTCTTTAGACAAGATCTCACCCAGTTATTTCAGAGGACTGTGAACATCTCCTATAAGGAAGAAATCCGCTAGATTTTTTTTTTCCATAGCCCAGTCTATAATTTAACAACTCTTCCAGCCAAGAAATACTCAATACCAGCTCATGCATTAATTCATTGAGCAGCTACTATGTGCCAAGCCCTGGGGAAGCAGGGTGGGCCAGAAAGGCAAAGTTCCTGCCCTCATGAATTTGCAGTCTAGAGCGGAAGCCTGATTTAAACAAATGCTTACAATCGAGTGTGATGTGTTTTATGAAAGGGCAGTATGGGGGCTTTGGGAACAGTGAGCAGGGCACCTAACCTTACCTATGATGTCAACCAAACCAAAACCTATTGCAGCCTACTCTATTCCAACTCATAGCGACCCTATAGGACAGAGTAGAACTGCCCCATAGGGTTTCCAAGGAGAGGCTGGTGGATTCAAACTGCCAACCTTTTGGTTAGCAGCCAAGCTCTTAGTTTCCTGCGGCTGCTATAACTTAATTACCACAGAGTGGGTGGCTTTAAACAACAGAAGTTTATTCTCTCCAGTTCTGGAGGCCAGAGTTGAAATCAAGGTGTTGGCAGGGCCATGCTCCTTCTGAGGGCTCTAGACAAGGCTTGGCGTGTAGCTGCATAGCTCTAATCACCTCCATGGACACATTGTCTTCTCCTCTTCTTGGTGTGTCCATTTTATAAGGATACATGTGATTGCATTTAGGACCCACCTGGATCATCCAGGATAAATTCCTCCTCTCAAGATCCTTAATGTATTCACAGCATGTTTGTTTCCCAGAGCTGCCACAACAAAACCCCATAAATTGGGTGGTTTGTGGGAACAGTAACGTATTGTCTCACAGTTCTAAAGGTTAGGAGTCCCAAATCAGGGTGTCAGCATTGCCACATTCTCTCCAAAGTCACTAAGGGGAGGCCCTTTTTATCTCCCAGCTTCTGATGGTCCCAGGTGCTTCTTGGCGTACAGATGCAGCATAGTGCCATGGTCACATCCTGTTTTCCCTTTCTCTCTCTGTGTCTCGCCTCCTGTTTGATAGGACACCATTATGGTGGATTAGGGCTCACCCTAATCTGGTATGACCTCATGTTAATTTAACTGATCACATCCTCAATGATCCTATTTCCAAGCAAGGTGACATTCACAGGCACTAGAGGTTACGACTTCAACATGGATTTTTGGGCAACACAGTTCAATCCATAACACAGTCTTTTTTTTTTTTTTTAAATAATTTTTATTGTGCTTTAAGTGAAAGTTTACAAATCAAGTCAGTCTGTCACATATAAGCTTATATACACCTTACTACATACTCCCATTTACTCTCCCCTTAATGAGTCAGCCCGCTCTCTTCTTCCAGTCTCTCCTTTCATGACTGTTTTGCCAGTTTCTAACCCTCTCTACTCTCCCATCTCCCCTCCAGACAGGAGATGTCAATACAGTCTCAAGTGTCCACCTGATACAAGTAGCTCACTCTTCATCAGCATCTCTCTCCAGCCCGTTGTCCAGTCCCTTCCATGTCTGATGAGTTGTCTTCGGGAATGGTTCCTGTCCTGGACCAACAGAAGGTTTGGGGACCATGACCGCCAGGATTCTTCTAGTCTCAGTCAGACCATTAAGTCTGGTCTTTTTATGAGAATTTGGGGTCTGCATCCCACTGATCTCCTGCTCCCTCAGGGGTTCTCTGTTATGCTCCCTGTCAGGGCAGTCATCGGATGTTGCGGGGCACCACCTAGTTCTTCTGGTCTCAGGATGATGTAAGTCTCTAGTTCATGTGGCCCTTTCTGTCTTGGGCTCATAGTTATCGTGTGACCTTGGTGTTCTTCATTATCCTTTGATCCGGATGGGTTGAGACCAATTGATGCGACTTAGATGGCCGCTTGTTAGCATTTAAGACCCCAGACGCCACACTTCAAAGTGGGATGCAGAATGTTTTCATAATAGAGTTTATTATGCCAATTGACTTAGAAGTCCCCTTAAGCCATAGTCCCCAAACCCCCCCGCCTTGCTCCACTGACCTTGGAAGCATTCAGTTTATCCCGGAAACTTCTTTGCTTTTGGTCCAGTCCAGTTGAGCTCACCTTCCATGTATTGAGTATTGTCCTTCCCTTCACCTAAAGTAGTTCTTATCTACTAACCAATCAGTAAAAAACCCTCTCCCACCCTCCCTCCCTCCCCCCTCTCGTAACCACAAAAGAATGTGTTCTTCTCAGTTTATACTATTTCTCAAGATCTTATAATAGTGGTCTTACACAGTATTTGTCCTTTTGCATCTGAGTAATTTCACTCAGCATAATGCCTTCCAGGTTCCTCCATGTTATGAAATGTTTCACAGATTCGTCACTTTTCTTTATCGATGCGTAGTATTCCATTGTGTGAATATAACATAATTTATTTAACCATTCATCTATTGATGGACACCTTACTTGCTTCCAGCTTTTTGCTATTGTAAACAGAGCTGCAATAAACATGGGTGTGCATATATCTGTTCGTGTAAAGGCTCTTATTTCTCTAGGGTACATTCCGAGAAGTGGGATTTCTGGGTTGTATGGTAGTTCTATTTCTAACTTTTTAAGAAAACGCCAGATAGATTTCCAAAGTGGTTGTACAATTTGACATTCCCACCAGCAGTGTATGAGAGTTCCAATCTCTCCACAGCCCCTCCAACATTTATTATTTTGTGTTTTTTGGATTAATGCCAGCCTTTTTTTTGTTGTTGTTGGAGTGAGATGGAATCTCATCGTAGTTTTAATTTGCATTTCTCTAATGGCTAATGATCGAGAGCATTTTCTCCTGTATCTGTTAGTGGCCTGAATATCTTCTTTAGCGAAGTGCGTGTTCATATCCTTTGCCCACTTTTTGATTGGGTTGTTTGTCTTTTTGTGGTTGAGTTTTAACAGAATCATATAGATTTTAGAGATCAGGCGCTGGTCAGAGATGTCATAGCTGAAATTTTTTTCCCAATCTGTAGGTGGTCTTTTTTACTCTTTTGGTGAAGTCTTTAGATGAGCATAGGTGTTTGATTTTTAGGAGCTCCCAGTTATCTGGTTTCTCTTCATCATTTTTAGTAATGTTTTGTATTCTGTTTATGCGTTGTGTTAGGGCTCCTAACGTTGTCCCTATTTTTTCTTCCATGATCTTTATCGTTTTAGCCTTTATGTTTAGGTCTTTGATCCACTTGGAGTTAGTTTTTGTGCATGGTGTGAGGTATGGGTCCTGTTTCATTTTTTTGCAAATGGATATCCAGTTATGCCAGCACCATTTGTTAAAAAGACTATGTTTTCCCCAATCAACTGACACTGGGCCTTTGTCAAATATCAGCTGCTCATATGTGGATGGATTTATACCTGGGTTCTCAATTCTGTTCCATTGGTCTATGTGTCTGTTGTTGTACCAGTACCAGGCTGTTTTGACTACTGTGGCTGTATAATAGGTTCTAAAATGAGGTAGAGTGAGGCCTTCCACTTTCTTCTTCTTTTTCAGTAATGCTTTACTTATCCAGGGCTTCTTTCCCTTCCATATGAAGTTGGTGATTTGTTTCTCCATCACTTTAAAAACGTCACTGGAATTTAGATCGGAAGTGCATTGTATGTATAGATGGCTTTTGGTAGAATAGACATTTTTACTATGTTAAGTCTTCCTATCCATGAGCAAGGTGTGTTTTTCCACTTATATAGGTCCCTTTTAGTTTCTTGCACTAGTACTTCGTAATTTTCTTTGTATAGGTCTTTTACATCTTTGGTAAGGTTTATTCCTAAGTATTTTATCTTCTTGGTGGCTACTGTGAATGGTATTGATTTGGTTATTTCCTCTTCGATGTTCTTTTTGTTGATGTAGAGGAATCCAAGTGATTTTTGTATGTTTATCTTGTAACCTGAGACTCTGCCGAACTCTTCTATTAGTTTCAGTAGTTTTCTGGAGGATTCCTTAGGGTTTTCTGTGTATAAGATCATGTCATCTGCAAATAGAGATAATTTTACTTCTTCCTTGCCAATCCGGATGCCCTTTATTTCTTTGTCTAGCCTAATTGCTCTGGCTAGGACCTCTAGCACAATGTTGAATAAGAGCGGTGATAAAGGACATCCTCGTCTGGTTCCCGTTCTCAAGGGAAATGCTTTCAGGTTCTCTCCATTTAGAATGATGTTGACTGTTGGCTTTGTATAGATGCCCTTTATTATGTTGAGGAATTTTCCTTCTATTCCTATTTTGCTGAGAGTTTTTATCATGAATGAGTGTTGGACTTTGTCAAATGCCTTTTCTGCATCAATTGATAAGATCATGTGGTTTTTGTCTTTTGTTTTATTTATATGGTGGATTACATTAATGGCTTTTCTAATATTAAACCAGCCTTGCATACCTGGTATAAATCTCACTTGGTTGTGGTGGATTATTTTTTTGATGTGTTGTTGAATTCTATTGGCTAGAATTTTGTTGAGGATTTTTGCATCTATGTTCATGAGGGATATAGGTCTGTAATTTTCTTTTTTTGTGGTGTCTTTACCTGGTTTTGGTATCAGGGAGATGGTGGCTTCATAGAGTGAGTTAGGTAGGATTCCATCATTTTCTATGCTTTGAAATACCTTTAGTAGTAGTGGTGTTAACTCTTCTCTGAAAGTTTGGTAGAACTCTGCAGTGAAGCCCGTAACACAGTCTTTTGCCATATAAAGCAATAGTCATGATTTCTGGGGATTAGGACACAGAGTGGGTTTTCGAGGGCCACCATTCAACACACGACCGGAAATTTCCAGAGGAAGTGACATCAAAACTGAGACTTAAAAGATAAGTAAGAGTTAGACAAAAACCCCCAGTGTCAAAATGGTTAAGTACTGGGGAGCTACCTGAAAGGCTGGTAGTTCAAACCCACCCAGAGGCTCCACGGGAGAAAGACCTAGTGATCTGCTTCCTAAAGATCACAACCTAGACAACCCTATGGGGCAGTTCTACTCTGTCGCATGAGGTTGCTATGAGTGGAAATAGACTCAATGGCACCCAATGACAACAACAGGTAAGTTGCTGGGGGTGGAGAAGAGGAGGGAGGAATGCTGGAAGAAGGTCTCTGAGAGAGGAAGGAGCACAGGGAAGGCCAGGAAGTGAGTTTTGGAGTTCAAAGGGCAGCGTGCAGAGGAGTGAGCCTGGGGCTTAGGTCAGTGGGACCAGATCATGCAGAGCTTGTGAGGCCTGTTTGGGGGTCTGTGTTTTATCTTAAGTCTTAAATTGTTTTAGAAGAAAGGGAGGGAGGCAGAACACAGTCAGATTAATATTTTAGCTCATTCAAAGCAGTGTGCACAAGGCAGTTGGGAACCAGGGAGACCAATTAAGAGAATTTTGCTATAATCTAAGCAAGGGCTGGTGGCCAGGACCAAATGGGGCAGTGAGGAAGAGACAGATAGAGTTAACCGTGCCAGTGGCTGAACAAAAGAGCTTTTAAAAGATTATCACCTAGAAGTTGGGTAAACAGGAACCACACCCTATCATGAGACAGATATGATTAATTGTGCTGGTGGAACAAAAGAGCTTTTTAAAAGATTACCATCTAGAAGTTGGGTAAACGGGAACCCACCCTGTCAACAAGAGATAGCACCGGGGCAGCCCGTGAATTACTATGTCCTTTTTAGTGTATTTCTAGTCCCCTCCTCCTTTGCAGGCTCCATATGTGAGGAGGAGCAAAGTCTGAGTGCTGTTTGACCTTCCTTAGCTCTCGGATGTAGTGCAGAAGATCAAGTGCGCTTGCTCCATGTCGCATAATAAGTGATGCCAAGGGCTGCCGAGAGGACTCCATCTTGAATATCAGCGGGTTCCATCTTAGATTCCAGATGGATGCGCAACCTAATTAATGTACACCACCATTCTGAGAAGTACCCATCCCTTAAAAGAAGCCCACTAAATATCGATTACTCTGTTGTCTCCACCGAACCCATATTAGCCCTAGCCTTACTTCCCTTTTCGAGTCAGTCTTTTGGAGAGGCTTAGATCCCCCCTGACTCCTTTTGCTTGACTCAAGCAAAATAAAGCTTGCTGAAGATAAAGTTTGTCTTTTGCATGTATTCTGACTCAGGAATAGACAAGGACTCTTTGTGTCAGGTTGGCAATTGATAAAAAGGAGGGAGAAAAGTAAGTTGATGGACAAATATTTAGAGTGGAAAATTGAAAGACTATGATGGGATATGAGGATTTGGGAGAGGGAAGCTTCAAGAATAACTCCTCAGTTCCTGGCTTGAGCAACAGGGTAAATATTGGGGTCGTTATTATGAGCAGGGGAACCTGGAAAAAGAGTAGGTTTAGGAAGGTAGGAAGGACAAAGGATGTTCCCTTTGGGACATGATTACTGTTAAAAGAAACTGAGAACTTTTCAGAAAGGTAGCTGTTTGACCCCAGGCTCAACACTTCCCAGAAACTTTGATAAAGATTTAACCCTTTGCAGAAACTGAAAACTCCTGATAAACACAGTTCTGGGAAGAGTTTTGGTGGCACAGTGGTTAAGAGCCCAGCGGCTAACCAAAAGGTCAGCAGTTCAAATTCACCAGCTGCTCCTTGGAAACCCTATGGGGCAGTTCTACTCCGACCTGTAGGGTTGCTGTGAGTCGGAATTGGCTTGATGGCAATGGGTTTTGGTTTTGTTTTGGGAAGAGTTCTGCTAAAAAAATTAAAAAAAATTTTTTTTTGTTGTACTTTGACTGAAAGTTTACAGATCAAATCAGTCTCTCATACAAAAATTTATATACACCTTGCTATATACCCCTAATCGCTCTCCCCCTAGTGAGACAGCACACTCCTTCTCTCCACTCTCTTTTTGTATCCACTCCACCAACTTCTGACCCCCTCTGCTCTCTCATCTCCCCTCCAAATAGGGGATGCGAGCATAGTCTCCTGTGTCTACTTGATCTAAGGAGCTCATTCTTCACCAGCATCATTTTCTATTCCATTGTCCAGTCCAATTCCTGTCTGAAGAGTTGGTTTTGGGAATGGTTCTTGTCTTGGGCTAACAGAAGGTCTGGGGACCATGACCACTGGGGTCCTTCTAGTCTCAGTCAGACCACTAAGTCTGGTCTTTTTACGAGAATTTGGGGTCTGCATCCCACTGCTCTCCTGCTCCCTCAGAGGTTCTCTGTTGTGTTCTCTGTCAGGGCGGTCATCGATTGTAGCCAGGCACCATCTAGTTCTTCTGGTCTCAGGCTGATGTAGTCTCTGGTTTATGTGGCCCTTTCTGTCTCTTGGGCTCATAATTACCTTGTGTCTTTGGTGTTCTTTATTCTCCTTTGCTCTAGGTGGGTTGAGACCAGATAATGCATCTTAGATGGCCTCTTGCTTCTGCTAAAAATTTTAAAATAGCAAAGTTAGAAAGTACTCAATTGCAAAAAATTAGATTAGCCATAACTGACCTATGGAATCCAGCTACACAAAATTAATAAACCAATCCACTTTTAGATAGCCCACCTTCTGCTGATTAAGTCAATGACAACGGCAGTGTAATGAGTTACTTAATATGGGCCTTCTAGCCATGGTCTTCAGTACCATGGGTTCCTGCCATGTGGTACCTCCTGAAATGGTTGAATGTTGACCGATTCTTTTTGGTACAGTGACTCTGTGTGTTCCTTTCATCTTTTGATGCTTCCTAAGTTGTTTAATATCTTCCCCATAAAATCCTTCGATGTTGCAACTTGAGGCTTGAATTTTTTCTTCAGTTCTTTCAGCTTGAGAAATACTGAGGGTGTTCTTCCCTTTTGGTTTTCTACCTCCAGGTCTTTGCCCATGTCGTCATAATACTTCACTTTGTCTTCTCGAGATGCCCTTTGAAATCTTCTGTTCAACTCTTCTACTTCATAATTTCTTCATTTCGTTTCAGCTACTTGATGTTCAAGAGCAAGTTTCAGAGTCTCTTCTGACATCTATTTTGGTCTTTTCTTTCTTTCCTGTCTTTTCTGATGACCTCTTGCTTTCCTCATGTATGATGTCATTCCACAACTCATCTGGTCTCCAGTCACTAGTGTTCAATGTATCAAATCTATTCTTGAGATGGTCTCTGATTTCAGGTGGAATATACTCAAGGTTGTATTTTGGCTCTCATCAACTTGTTCTAATTTTCTTCAGTTTCAACTTGAACAGCATATGAGCAATTGATAGTCTGTTCTGCAGTTGGCCCCTGGCCTTGTTCTGACAGATGATTATGAGCTTTTCCATCATCTCTTTCCAAAAATGTAGTTGATTTGATTCCTGTATATTCCATCTGGTGAGGTCCACGTGTATAGTTGTTGTTTATGTTGAAAAAAGGTATTCACAATAAAGAAGTTGTTGGTCTTGAAAAATTCTGTCATGCGATCTCTGGCATCATTTCTATCACCAAGGCCATATTTCCCATATGAAGTACCCTATGAGCAGGAACCAATGCTACTGACAGAAGTCCAAGCTGCACTGAAGATATTGGCAAAAAAAAGGGCTCCGGGAGTTGACAGAATATCAGTTGAGATGTTTCAACAAATGGTTGCAGCTCTGGAAGTACTCGCTGGTCTATGCCAAGAAATTTGGAAGACAGCTACCTTGCCAACCAACTGGAAAACATCTATATTTATGCCTATTCCCAAGAAAGGTGATCCAGTTGCATGTGGAAATTATCAAACAATATCATTAATACCACACAAGTAAAATTTTGCTGAAGATCATTAAAAAATGGCTACAGCCGTATTTAGACAAGGAACTGCCAGAAATTCAATCCAGATTCAGAAGAGGACTCAGAACCAGGGATGTCATTGCTGATATCAGATGGATCCTGGCTTAAAGCAGACAATACCAGAAAGATGTTTGCCTGTGGTTTTTTTTTTTTTTTTTTTTGACTATGCAAAGGCATTCAACTGTGTGGATCATAACAAATTATGGAAAACATTGAGAAGAATGGAAATTCTAGAAACACTTAATTGTGCTCATGAGGAACCTGTATATAGATCAAGGGCAGTCGTTCAAATAGAACAAGGGGATACTGTATGGTTTAAAGTCAGGAAAGGTGTGTGTCAGGGTTGTGTCCTTTCACCATACTTACTCATCCTGAATGCTGAGCAAATAATCCGAGAAGCTGGACTATATGAAGAAGAACAGGGCATCGGGATTGGAGGAAGACTCATTAACAACCTGCATTATGCAGATGACACAACCTTGCTTGCTGAAAGTGAAGAGGACTTGAAGCACTTACTGATGAAGATCAAAGACCACAGCCTTCAGTATGGATTACACCTCAACACAAAGAAAACAAAAATCCTCACATCTGGACCAATAAGCAACATCATGATAAACAGAGAAAAGTTTGAGGTTGTCAAGATTTCATTTTACTTGGATCCACAATCAATGCCCATGGAAGCAGCAGTCAAAAAATCAAAAGACACATTGCATTGGGCAAATCTGCTGCAAAAGACCTCTTTAAAGTGTTGGAAAGCAAAGATGTCACCTCAAGGACTAAGGTGAGCCTGACCCAAGCCATGGTGTTTTCAATCACCTCATATGCATGTACAAGCTGGAAAATGAATAAGGAAGACGGAAAAATTGATGCCTTTGAATTGTGATGTTGATGAATATTGGATATACCATAGACTGCCAAAGGAATGAACAAATCTGTCTTGGAGGAAGTACAACTAGAATACTCCTTCAAAGCAAGGATAGCAAGACTATATCTCACATACTTTGGTCAAGTTGTCAGGAGGGATCAGTCCCTGGAGAAGGACATTATGCTTGGTAAAGCAGAGGGTCGGTGAAATAGAGGAAGGCCTTCAATGAGACGGATTGACACAGTGGCTGAAACAATGGACTTAAGCATAACAACAATTATGAGGATGGTGCAGGACCAAGCAGTGCTTCGTTTTGTTGTACATAGGGTCGCTATGGGTCAGAACTGACTTCACAGCACCTGACAACAACAACAGCCTTGGTCTTTGTGACTCACACACGATGATTGTGTGGGACTATGCAAATAAGGTATATGGAAACTGTGATGGTTGGGGTTATGTGTCAACTTGGCTAGGCCATGATTCCCAATATTGTATGGTTGTTCTCTATTTTACCTGTTGGGAATCCTGACCTCTACATGTTGATGAGGCAGAATTGGTGTGGGGAGTGTATTAGGTCACAGCCTTGTAGGAGGGCTTGACTCGAGTCCCACCCTTACTCAAGATAAGCCCTTCCCTGGGGTGTGGACTGCATCTAAGATAAATGTGTAGATGACCTGGCTCTCTCTCTCTGCATCTGTACCCTGTGTTCTGTTCATAAAAGATTTACCTCCAATTCTTAGGACTTGACCCAGAGGCCTGCTGTCTGATCAGCCGATTCTGGGATTCACCAGCCTCCACAGTTTCATGGGCCTGGGGTCTACTGTCTGACATGATTTGCCAGGTTCCACAGCTTTGTAAGCCAGCAGCTTGTGGTCTGACCTGCCAGTTTGGATTCATCAGTCCCTGCAGCCACGTGGGTCGGGAGAAGCCTATACCTGACCCACAGATTTGGGATTTGCCAGCTTCCACAACCTCCTGAATCATTTCTTTTATATGGTTCGTGAGTTCTGTGAGATGTCGTATCAAGTTAGGGAACCCTTCCCAAGGTTTACCCTCCAGCCAAAGATTAGACACGCCCATAAAACAAGATGAGACTAAAAGGGCACACCAGCCCAGGGGTAAGGACTAGAAGGCAGGAGGGAACAGGAAAGCTGGTAACAGGGAATCCAAGGTTGAGAAGGGAGAGTGTTGACATGTCATGAGGTTGTTAACCACTGTCATAAAACAATATGTATACTGTTTGAGAAACTAGTTTGCTTGTAAACCTTCAACTAAACTCAGTGCCGTCGAGTCAAAATAACATACAATAATTAAAAAAACATGCAATAAAAAATTCAAAAAAAAAAAAGTTAGGGAACCCAAAGACGGGAAGGAGAATTCTGATGGAAGAAGGAGTATTGATGTTAGAGATGATGAAGTGGTACAGCAGTTTGGAAAAGTTGGACATTTGGGACATCTTTAACCTCTGCCTCATAGGAACCAACTTTGTGCTGATCTGGATGAAAGAAATTATTCGTTTAGTAATCATTTTAAATTTTCCTTTTGGGAACTCCTCAACAGTTTGTAGTAAATATAAGCTGATCAAAATTGTAATGTGATGATCTTATCTCTTCAGAGGGGTGCTTCTGGTTGAAGAAAAATTTTCTCCCTCAATAAAACTCTAATTGATCAATTGAGCAGATTTTTCTTTCGACACGCATTTGAGGGGTTTGTAGAAATAGATCCAAAGGGAGGGGCCCAGTGGTCAGTTGGCTATATGGAACTCAGGTAACAGGCCTGAGCATTGTCAGACTTTGTTGGTGTTGGACGCCATCGAGTTGGTTCCAACTCATAGTGACCCCATGTGTAACAGAATGAAACACTGCCCAGTCCTGGGCCATCCTCACAATAGTCGCTATGTTTGCATCCATTGTTGCAGCCATTGGGTCAATCCCCTCATTGAGGGTCTTTCTTTTATTCGATGACCCTCTACTTTACCAAGCATGACGTCCTTCTCCAGGGACTGGTCCCTCCTAATAACATGTCTAAAGTACTTGAGACCAAGTCTCAACATCCTAGCTTCTCAGGAACGTTCTGGCTATACTTCTTTTAAGACAGATTTGCTTGTTCTTCTGGCAGCCCATGGTATATAATTCAATATTATTCACCAACGCCATAATTCAAAGGCACCAAATCTTCAGTCTTCCTTATTCATTGCTCAGCTTTCACATGCATATGAACCTACCAGCTGCTCAGAGGGAGAAAAGACCTGGTGGTGCCTCCATAAAGATTACAGCCCAGGAAACTCTATGGGGCAGTTCTTCTCTCTGTCCTACAGGGTCACTATGAGTCGAAATTAACTCAATGACACACAAGAACAACAATGACCTGGCTACTGCTGTAATGTAGGGCTAGTATGTGTGCGAGACAGAGAGAGAGAAAGGATGGTGGGAGGCTGCTGGGAGAGGAGATAGACATGCATAGGGAGAATAAAGAGGGTGATGAAAGGTTTAGGAAGAAGTGAAGCAGACAACGGCCAAAACTAAGAGGGAAAAAGAAAAGGAGCACAGATACACACTTAATGGCAAACCTACATAGTGAGGTGTGGGAAACCCTTTCCTTCCAAGAATGCACTTTTTCACTTTTTTACTGGATGGCAATCAACAGGGATTTGGGATTTTTGGCTGCTTAGAATCAATTTTGTCTTCTTAACAGTATTCTTTTCTTTTCTTTTTTTTAATATTTAATCGTGTTTAGGTGAAAGTTTACACAACAAATTAGATTCCCAGTTCTACAGTTCATACACAAACGGTTCATGACATTGGTTACATACCTGTCATGTGTCACTCTCACCATTTCCACCTTGCCTGCCTCATCCATCCAGCTTTCCTGCCGCTCCTTGCCTTCTCATCTTTACTTTTGGGTAGATGTTGGCTGTTTGGGCTTGTATAGTTGATTGCTTAAAGGTGCACATTCCTCTCAAGTGTCACTGTTTATTTTATAGGCCAATCTATTATCTGAGTGAAAAGTGACCTGAGAGACTGGCTTAAGTTCTAGGTTAAAAGCTTTTCTTAGGGCAAGAGTCTCCGGGGTTCCTTTAGTCTCTGTCAGTCCAGTAAGTCTGATTTTTTTTTTTTTAATGAATTTGAGTTTTGTTCTACATTTTTCTCCCATTCTAACCAGGACCTTCGATTGTGTCCCTGGTCAGAGCAGTCGGTAGGGATAGCTGGTCACCATCCAGTTCTTCTTGTCTCAGGTTAGAAGAGGCTGTGGTTCGGGTGGGCCATTAGTCCTGTAGACTAATTTCTTCCTTGAGCCTTTGGGTTCCTTCACTCTCCTTTGCTCCAGAGGGAAAGAGAACAATAGTTGTATCTTAGACGGCCGCTCGAAAGCTTTTAAGACCCCAGACATTACTCACCAAATTAGGATGTAGAACGTTGTAAACTATGTTATGCCAATTGACCTAGATGTCCCCTGAGACTTTAGTCCTGAGCCTTCAAACCCAGTAAATCAATCCCATGAGGTGTTTGGATATGTCTAGGGAGTACCCATAACTGTGCCCACTATGTGCTTTATTATGTATATGAATATATATTCACATACAAACATGTATATACATATGCCCACAATTGTACCTATATATGCACATTCGTGTACACCCATACGCCTTTCCACACCCATATAACATACATGTCTACATATGGAACCACTCATACTTTTTTTTGCTTGTTACCATTGTTGCACAATCGTATATGTTATAGCATTTATCATAAAAATAGCTGTCCTTTATTCTTGTGTCACTCTCAGTATCTTCATTTACCTTGGTTACATTGTGCTGACTTCACTTCTATTGTATACTGCCTTTCCCATCACCAGAATTAACATGTTTCTACTATGGAAACCCTGATGGTATAGTGGTTAAGAGCTGCGGCTGCTAACTAAAATGTCGGCAGATTGAATCCACGAGGCGCTCCTTGGAAACCCTGTGGGGTAGTTCTACTCTGTCCTATAGGCGCTATGAGTCAGAATTGACTCGATGGCAACGGATTTTTTTTCCTATCTACTATCGCACAGGATTGGGCTGTGTTTCGTTCTGCTGTACATAAGGCTGCTATGAGTTGGAACCTACTGGATGGCACCTAAGAACAACTATCTAGTAAGTTATTCCTCACCCCATGCCTGGTAACCGTCAAAGAATATTTCTGTCTCAAATCAGCTCCAAGTCCAAAATCCAAAAATTCTTCCTTAACTGTGAAATCTAGAATAGAAGTTATCTGCTTCTGAAGTACAATGGCAGAACAGGCAGAAGCTAGACATTTCCATTACAAATGGGAGAAATTGCAGGGAAAGAAGACAAAACAGGCACCAAGCAAGTCAGCAGAACACATTACATTAGCCCTCAAGGCTTGAAAATAATCCTCTGCTCTCTGAGATCTTTTACACAATGGCCCTGCCCTCCAGACTCCAGGTGTTGGCCATACTCTCCAGATGCTGAGTGGAGAACGCCTGGCCCTGGGCTTCAGCTTCACCCTCCAGGCCCACTGGGACAGCGGCTCTGCTCCCTCAGCTTCAGGTGCGCCATTCTCCTAGTCCCTCTGAGCGGTGATCCCACCTTTAGAAATGCCAGACTTTAGATGCACCGTTCTCCTAGTCCCTCTGAGCGGTGGTTCCACCTTTAGAAATGCCAGACTTTAGATGTGCCGTTCTCCTAGTCCCTCTGAGTGGTGATCCCACCTTTAGAAATGCCAGGCTCCATGGCTCCACCCTTTGAAACCCCAGAGGTTGTGGCCATACTTTTTGAGGCTGAGACTGCTCAGCTTCCAGTGTTCCTTGTCTCTTCAGTTTCTACTTCCTTGGCCTCTTAGACCCTTGGGCCTCATGCCCACATCTGCACTGCTGGGGTAAGTGTTCCAAAGCTCTGTGGCTGTATTGATAAGTGCCTGGAGGCACCCACTCTGCCAGTAAAGTTCGGCTGGAAGGCACTCAGCTTTCCTGCTCTGTGAGCCTGCAAGCCTAGCTTCACCGATAAGTGCCCAGAGGCATTCCGCCCTGCCAGGAAGCCTCCTGCACACGGGCACTCAGCTCTCTTGCTCTGTAGGTGGGCTCCATTATCTTCTCGCACTGGTCTCCTGGTTCTGCTGCTGCCGGTTCTCTGCTGCTGCTTCTCACCATCTGTGCAGTCTCCAGTGTTAACAGTTCTCCTCACTCCCTTCTGAGTCTTCTATCCACATTTTCAAAGCCATTCCACATTTTAGGTATCTATTAGAGCAGCACCCTACTCCTAGTACCAAATTCTGTCTTAGTCATCTAGTGCTGCTATAACAGAAATACCACAAGTGGATAGCTTTAATAAAGAGAAATTTATTCTGTCACAGTCTAGTATGCTACAAGTCCAAATTCAGGGCACGAGCACCAGGGGAAGGCTTTCTCTCTCTGTGGTTCTGGAGGAAAGCCCTTGTCATCAATCTTCCCTTGGTCTAGGAGTTTCTCAACGCAGAACCTCAGGGTCCAAAGGACGCGCTCTACTTCTGGTGCAGCTTTGAGGTTGGTATGAGGTCACCATATCTCTCTGCTCGCTCCTCTGTTTATATCTCAAGAGAGACTGCCTTAAGACACTATCAAATCTTGTAGATCCCATTAATATAAGTGTCAGTAATCCATCTCATTACAGCCTGGTGATAGGATTCACAACGCATAAGGAAATCACATCAGATGACATAACGGTATACAATCATACAGTACCAGGAATCATACCCAGCCAAGTAGACAGATATTTTGGGGGGATACAATTCAATCTATGACAATATTGGTTAAGCTATTAACTGTGTCTGCAGATATTACTGGGGAGAAAATAAGGGTGTTAAAATCAAGAAAAAAGACGCCATTTAGCCAAGAAAGGATCCTGCTTATGTTTCGGAAATCTGGATTTCTAGATTCTATTACTATGTGCATTTTTCAGTTTTTTCATGGTTAATTATGGTTAAATATTTCTAAAGAGGACTGAACCTACAGATTCCTTGCATTAGAACTGGTTTAGAGGGCAGCCATCCTGGATTTATGTGGCAGAGCAGTTCTTCCCACAGGCCATGTGCCACTCACATTGATCCCTCAGTCCTAGAATCTAAAGCAAGGGTTGGCAATTTTTTCTGTAAAGGGCCATGTTATGGGTTGAATTGTGTCCCCCAAATATATGTGTTGAAATTCTAACCCCTGTATCTGTAGATACGAACGTGTTTGGAAATAGTATTTTTCTTTTGTTACGTTGATAATGTCATACCAGAGTAGAGTGGGTCCAAAACCTAATCACCTCTGAGTTATAAAAAGAGCGGAATAGACACAGACACACACACAAGGGGAAAACAGATGCTAAGCAATGTCAAACAAAGCCAAGGAAAGCAGAGGATTGCCAAGGAATGCCAAGGAATGCTGAGGAGCTTCAAGAAACTCCCAGGACTACCAAGGCAGAAGAAACTTTTCCTGGAGCCAAAGCCTTGATTTGGACTTCTAGCCTCTAAAACTGTGAGAAAATAAATTTATGTTCTTTAAAGCCACCCACTTGGGTTATTTTTTCTTACAGCACCACTAGGAAACTAAGACAGCTAAAAAGACAGCTAGATAGTAAATATTCTAGGCTTGGTGGATTATACAGTGTGGTAGGCTGAATTGTCCAAAATGCTCCTTAGGAGCAAGAATTGAGACTTTGTCTTGCTTACTTTGGACACATCAACAGGAAAGACCAATCGCCAGAGAAGGATACCAAGTTTGATAAAGTGAAGCGATAGCAAAAAATGAGGGAAACCCTTCAAGAGATGGATTAACGTGGTGGCTACAAAATGGGCTCAAACATAATAACAGTTGTGAGGACGGCACAGGACTGGGCAGTGTTTCTTTTCCTTATGTATAAGGTTGGCATGAGTCAGAGCCAACTCCATGGCAACTAACAACAAAACAACAAGCTGAGCAAGCCTCGCCTCCCCAAAGATATCTATGCCCTAGTCACCGGGACCCGAGAAAGTGTTACTGCATATGGCAAAAGAGAGTTTTTAAATGTAATTGCGTTAAGGACCTTGAGATGATGCTAGAACAGACAAGGAAATGGATTCTTCCCTAGAGCCTCCAGAAAGAGTGCAGGCCTCTTGATACTATACCTTAATTTTAGGACTTCTGCCCTCCAGAACTGTAAAAGAATATATTTATATTGGTTAAGGCACTAAGTTTGTGATAATTTGTTATAGCAGCAATGGGAAACTAATACATATGGTTTCTGTCACAACTACTAAACTCTGCTGTTGTATCAAAAGCGACTACAATGTATATGTGAAATGACATGACTACGTTCTAATAAAACTTTATTTATAAAAACAGTAGATAGGCTCGATTTGGCTTATGGGTTATAGTTTTTCAGCCCCTAGTCTATTTTTTCTTCTATAGTCTTACATATGGTCCACAATTCTATGTAGTCTTCAATTTTGGGACATGAGTTTATCTCCATTTTTTTCTTAAAATAAGCAATGTTCCAGTGGCCATTCTTGTGTATAATTCATTGAACCTATCTCAGATAATGTGTCTAGAATAAATTTTAGACATAGAATTTCTGGGTCAAAGTGTGTACATCTTTTTTCATACACTGATGTCAGGGTAAATACAAATCAGAAAAGAAAAAATTCCCTGGGGCAAAAGGGGAAAGAAACTCTCTACTCCCTTTTCTTGAGCATTTTCTTTAGAAAACTTGTAATTATAAATTCCGTCTGTGTCCCATTGAGATGTATGTAAATCTTGTATGTAAAAACTTTACAACACAGGGAAGTTTTTCTCAAGGACTTGGGGCCATTTCTTTGAAATGTAATCATCAGGGAAGATAACTCCCCTAACTCCCAGTTATCTTGGGAGGAGGGGGGCTTAGAGGCCTAAGGTCAGCGGGCAGCCAGGCTCCAAGTTGCAAACTCACCTCCTGTCATAAAGATAAGAAAAGTCCTATATATTTATTTTTTAATTTTATTGTGCTTTAGGCAAGAGTTTACAGCACAAATTAGTTTTTCATTCAAAAATTTATACACAAATTGTTTTGTGACATTGGTAAGATACAAAAAGCTTTATTTTTCCTTTGGATAAAGGCAATTAGCAAACACGGATGGTCACCCCAATTACCTGGTAGGTCTAGGATGAACTCCCTCTGTCAGTTTGTCATTCTGTGGTGACTTAGGTGTTGCTCTGATGCTAGAATCTATGCCACCAGTATTTCAAATACGAGCAGGATCACCTGTGGCGGACAGGTTTCAGTGGAGTTTCCAGACTAAAATAGACTAGGAAGGAAGGTCTGGCTATCCACTTTCAAAAATTAACCAATGAAAACCCTGTGGCTCACAACAGAACATTGTCCAATAGAGTGCTGTTGGAAGGTGCTCAAAATACGCAGCGGCCGCAACAATGGACTCTAGCACTCGTGAAGATGGTACAGGACCAGGCAACTTTCTGTCCTGTTGTACATGGGATCACCATACGTAGGAGCTGACTCGACAGCAGCTAACAACGACAGCAACACTGTGGCAAACGGTGCTGCCCAGTCCTCTTACTTGAGGACTAGTTATTGTTTATCTGGAGAGCTTGCTTGTATCTGCTTGGCTATGTAACAGGGTGAGGTTTCTTTCTGTCTTTGCAATCTCGTAGTGAATCAATTGCCTATCTTACACATCACATTCGGATTTAATGCTTATTCGATAACAAAATGTGTTTCCTCTTCTGTTTTTGTGAAGAGGTTTTCTGCATTGGCAGGAGATTTTGTTTTTAATTGTATTTTCCCAGCACTGACCTCTGGAAAACCCACACTAATCCACACTCTCAGGGGAGCACAAGACTGTCTGTCTGCCTGTCCACATGCTCTGCGCGGCCAATGCTCGGTAAACAGACACAGAGGCTGGAGTAAAACACCGGAACAATAGCTCACATTCATATTTTATATGTTAATATTCAAGGATTGGAGCAGGTTATTTATCTGGTAACTCTGAAATTGGGCTGTTTAATGTGCCATTTTAAATCTAGGCAACAGAAAAGAAAATTTCCAACACTTGAAAACATTGGCCAGCAATTACAATCTTTACATTTTACTTAGCCGCTAAAAATGAGCATGCTCTTAGTTGGTGACTGTACTTAGAGTTTGGTCCTCTCGGTGCTGGCCCATCTATAGTGGAAAATGGCTGGGTACATATGATTTCCTCATCCGTTGTCTCAGCAGAGGCTTGAAAGGGCAACGTTCCTGGAATGAGCTCTTAACCAATTTATTTTTATTCTAGAAAAAACTATCTTTGTATTCACAAGGAAACCCTGGTGGAGTAGTGGTTAAGTACTATGGCTGCTAACCAAAAGGTTGGCAGTTCAAATCTCCAGGTGCTCCTTGGAAACTCTATGGGGCAGTTCTACTCTGTCCTATCGGGTCGCTATGAGTCGGAATCCACTTGACGGCAGTGGGTGTATTCACAGTCCTATTTCTGTTGGTCCCTGCAGGAATTTCACCTTGGAACCCCTGTTTTAAGGTTATAGGATATAGGAGAAATGACTGATGAATTAATTTTTTGCAGATTTGGAGAAAAGTCAGTACCTTCTATTTTCCAGTAAAATTCAGTATGTTTCTAAGACAATTCATTGATTATTCCTGTGTTAACAAAGAACCCCAAACTGAGGGTTATGCTCAGATTGGCCAACAGCCCTGGTAAGATGCTTGGGGGGAACTACCTATTACAATGTGAGGATCCTCCATTAAAATAAGATAAGGCGTGTGAAGATGGCAGGCACACACTAATAGTTAACACTGTTGAGGACTTACTATGTGCTGGATTGGAAATATTATCCTGTCTAATTCTTAGAGTATCCTTGGGAGCCAGGTATCATTATTTAATTATTGAGGAAACTGGGGTGCAGGGGCACATGGGGAAACCCTGGTGGCGTAGTGGTTAAGTGCTACGGCTGCTAACCAAAAGGTTGGCAGTTCGAATCCACCAGGCACTCCTTGGAAAGTCTATGGTGCAGTTCAACTCTGTCCTATAGGGTCGCTATGAGTCAGAATCGACTTGACAGCAATGGGTTTGGTTTAGTTTTCATTTGATATCTATACGGTGATGTTGTATTTTCACTAAGCAGAGGACTCAAACTTATATTATTAAGTTATTAATAATATACAGCTAGGCCTCAATTATTTGGATATTAGGTGAAAGCAGAGATTTTTTTTTTCCCCTTAATCCAGCTGATTTATGTACATATGTTGACGCAATGTAAAGGACATTCATAAAACTAAGGGGCAAAATAAACAACCATGGGTGACTGACTTGAAGAACTGGAAGCAAAGCCACTGAAAAATAAAACCAAACGTGTTTTTTCTCTAGCCTTGGTTGTCATGCAAAAATCTTCCAGTGAAAATAGGATAATACATGAGAACTATTTTTGGGGGGATTTTGTCTTTTATTTTCACTTTAGATGGCTGGTATCTTGACATAAAATATTTATTGAACTACTTTTTGAGAAATATTTTGGTATGTTAACTATTACATAAAAAGGAAACACACTGGCATCTACATACAAATGTCTGGGCTGAGCATCCAGTTTGCTTCATTCCTTCTTTGGATTCTAAGCTCCATGAGGGCAGGGGATATGCCTGACTGGCAATGCTCAGTATATACAGGATATTTGTCAAATTAACTAATGAAAGAAAGCCAGGAAGAAGGAAAAACGAATTCCCTTTATTCAGTTGATTTAGATGCCATTGAGTCGACTCCGACTCTTGGTGACCCCACATGTGTCAGAGTAGAACAACTCTCCACAGGGTTTTCAATGGCGGATTTGAGGTGCTTCTGGGTAGACTTGAACCACCAGCCTCTGGGTTAGCAGGGAGCCATTAGCCATATGCACCACCCAGGGATTCTAGAGACCCCAGGTGGCACAGTAGAGCTGCCCCATGGGGATTTTTGGCTGTAATCTTTACAGAAGTAGATTGTCAGTTCTTTCTCCTGCAGAACCGTTGGTTTAAACCAACAATCTTTTGTTGGCAGCTGAGCACTTAACTGTTGCGCCACCAGGGCCTTCATAGAGATGGAATTGAGGACGGTAATGTAAGATCATGTTGCAGGGACAAGACATTTAGCTTCAGTGCCATATATGCACTCATTGCTGGTTGACTATGGCAATTGTGAAAGGCATTTGTGCTTGCAAAGAGTGACACTGAGCCACTCTTTTTGCTGGTGTGCTAGTACCTACCTTTGGGACATAAAAATCAAGGCAGTGGCAATAATTTTCATAAAGAGTTCTTTTATGTCTATCTATGTCAATCAACGTTTGAGCATATACCCACCCAGGCTGAGAAAAGATCCTTTTATTAGTGTTTTTTTTTTTTTTTAATTTCAGACATCCTTTTAATTTTTGTGACTAGCATTTAAAAATTGGTATAGAATAGGAAATACCGAATGCATTATACATTCTGAAGATGAGTATCATATCATGTACGTATGCATCGGATTTAGATAGAAAACGAGTCTCTTACTGTGCAAAGTGTTTTAAAGAAAAGTTTGAATCCAAGCTTTAAATCAAGTAAGTGATTGAGTTGGGGCAAATATGATCTTCAGATCATGAATAAGCCATTTATTTAAATCCCACTGATGCTCAAATCATACTGAGTTTAGTACAGAAACATCGAATGAGCACATATCCTGGTTCGAAACCATCCTCCAACACTTCCTAGCAGTGCTACTCTGTTTCCTTTGTTTCCTTACCAATAAGATGGAATAATAGTATCCACTTCATGGAGCCGTTTTGGGTATTAAATGAGCTAATATATGAAGAATTATTAGAAGAGTGCCTGGCACATGGTAAGGGCTATAAGAATGTTGGCTATTATTATCACTGCTGTTGTTGTTATGTGATGACAACTGTGTGAGAAGGTTCATATGCAATGTCTCATTTAACCCAAGATAAAGCAAGGGTTTTAGCAAAAGCAGCACTTTATACCTCATTTGAAGGACACCAAGGCTAAATAAACACTGGTTGCCGTTCGGTTGATTCTGACACAAGGCGACCCCTTGTGTGCTAAAGAATTGTGCTCCATAGGGTTATCAGTGGCTGGTTTTTCAGAATTAGATCACCAGGCCTCTGGGTGGCCTGAACCACGAACCTTAAACTTAGCAGCTGAGGGCGTTAACTGTACCACCCAGACTTTTAAACAGAAACTTCTAACACCTTAAAAAATAACTATCTTCTTAACTGTTCTTCTGTATTAGATCATGTATAGCAACCAGGGGAAGCCCTGGTGGCTTAGTGGTTAAGTGCTACGGCTACTAACCAAAGGGTCAGCAGTCCAAATCCGCCAGGTGCTCCTTGGAAACTCTATGGGGCAGTTCTACTCAGTCCTATAGGGTCACTACGAGTCAGAATCGACTCGACGGCACTGGGTTTGGTTTGGTTTTGGAGAGCAACCAGAAGACACCTTTTGTTTGGACAGACCATGTTTTTAAAATTTTTTGATTTTGAATGCCCTCAGGCATGGTTTATACTGTCCTACTGACCACAGTCCTCACCTGTCCCCATTGTCTCCCATTAACCACCTGACAATTTATGTTACCTGCCTGACATGAGTTTTAAAATCCTTGCTAAAGACTGAAATGCCAGCTATCAACTCCTCACTCTCTGCATGGAGTTGCTGTCCCCTGTCAGGTTCCTTAAACTGAATTTACCCATTTACTACGTAATGGGGCTTCCCCCTCCGCCATGCCTCCTGGTGTTTTTCCTGAAGGGCAGAAGTTGCTGTGGTGTGGTGTGAGCACCTTATCCAGCTACCTAGTGGAAGTCACTGGGTAATGGAAATGGAAAGAAAGTCTTCTATGAAGTACGTGTTTTACCAGGCCCACACCCACAGACATCTATCTAGGAACAATACCAGACTCATGTTCACAGTTTCAGAGCTCTTACGATGGCCGATAGATGAGGTGTGGGGATACTCTGTGTTCATATTGCAGCCTAGAGTACAATAAAGTATAGGTAAGCTGCTATATATATATTTTTAAGCTGCTATATTATGAGCCTTACCTTGCTATAACAAGGTCCTGTGTTTATACAGCACCATTCTCTTAAAAATTATTGATGGTAAACATTCGGATCTAATTCATCACCACACAAATAGGTGGGTGGCATATGACCTGGGAGAGATACAGCCACCAAGTAACTGCTCACTTAAAAAATATCTAAGGTTGTGTGGATGAAAAGCCGTGCGTTTCCTCTATTCCATGCTTGGGGCACGGAGCTCTGGCTTTTCTGGTTAATCTGATGGATGTAAGCAGTCTAAAGCTATACGAGTTGGCCATCCCCATTGTCTTGATTATCTAGTCCTGCTGCAACAAAAATACCACAAGTGGGTTGCTTAATGGAACAGAAATTTGTTTTTGCACAGTTTAGGAGGCTAGAAGTTTGAATTCAGGGTGCCTGCTCTAGGGGAAGTCTCTCTCTCTTTGTCCACTCTGGGCAAATGTCCTTTTCTTTTCAGGTTCTATTCCTAAGGTTCCTTGGCAGTCATGTGGCAGGGCATCTGTCTTCCCCCATCTCTGCTTGCTTGCTGCTTGCTTAATCTGCTTTTATATTTCAAAAGAGATTGATTTAAAACACACCTAACACTAATATTGTCTCATTAACATAACACAGAAAACCCGTGCCCAAATGGGATTATAGCCGCAGGTGTAGAGGTTAGGGTTTACAGCACGGACTTTGGGGGGACACCCAAATGGGATTATAGCCGCAGGTGTAGAGGTTAGGGTTTACAGCACGGACTTTGGGGGGACACCCAAATGGGATTATAGCCGCAGGTGTAGAGGTTAGGGTTTACAGCACGGACTTTGGGGGGACACCCAAATGGGATTATAGCCGCAGGTATAGAGGTTAGGGTTTACAGCACGGACTTGGGGGACACCCAAATGGGATTATAGCCACAGGTATAGAGGTTAGGGTTTACAGCACGGACTTGGGGGACACCCAAATGGGATTATAGCCGCAGGTGTAGAGGTTAGGGTTTACAGCACGGACTTTGGGGGGACACCCAAATGGGATTATAGCTGCAGGTGTAGAGGTTAGGGTTTACAGCACGGACTTTGGGGGGACACCCAAATGGGATTATAGCCGCAGGTGTAGAGGTTAGGGTTTACAGCACGGACTTGGGGGACACCCAAATGGGATTATAGCCGCAGGTGTAGAGGTTAGGGTTTACAGCACGGACTTTGGGGGGACACCCAAATGGGATTATAGCCGCAGGTGTAGAGGTTAGGGTTTACAGCACGGACTTTGGGGGGACACCCAAATGGGATTATAGCCGCAGGTGTAGAGGTTAGGGTTTACAGCACGGACTTGGGGGACACCCAAATGGGATTATAGCCGCAGGTGTAGAGGTTAGGGTTTACAGCACGGACTTTGGGGGGACACCCAAGTGGGATTATAGCCGCAGGTGTAGAGGTTAGGGTTTACAGCACGGACTTTGGGGGGACACCCAAATGGGATTATAGCCGCAGGTGTAGAGGTTAGGGTTTACAGCACGGACTTGGGGGACACCCAAATGGGATTATAGCCGCAGGTGTAGAGGTTAGGGTTTACAGCACGGACTTTGGGGGGACACCCAAATGGGATTATAGCCACAGGTGTAGAGGTTAGGGTTTACAGCACGGACTTTGGGGGGACACCCAAATGGGATTATAGCCGCAGGTGTAGAGGTTAGGGTTTACAGCACGGACTTTGGGGGGACACCCAAATGGGATTATAGCCACAGGTGTAGAGGTTAGGGTTTACAGCACGGACTTTGGGGGGACACCCAAATGGGATTATAGCCACAGGTGTAGAGGTTAGGGTTTACAGCACGGACTTGGGGGGACACCCAAATGGGATTATAGCCGCAGGTGTAGAGGTTAGGGTTTACAGCACGGACTTGGGGGGACACCCAAATGGGATTATAGCCGCAGGTGTAGAGGTTAGGGTTTACAGCACGGACTTTGGGGGGACACCCAAATGGGATTATAGCCGCAGGTGTAGAGGTTAGGGTTTACAGCACGGACTTGGGGGGACACCCAAATGGGATTATAGCCGCAGGTGTAGAGGTTAGGGTTTACAGCACGGACTTGGGGGGACACCCAAATGGGATTATAGCCGCAGGTGTAGAGGTTAGGGTTTACAGCACGGACTTGGGGGGACACCCAAATGGGATTATAGCCGCAGGTGTAGAGGTTAGGGTTTACAGCACGGACTTTGGGGGGACACCCAAATGGGATTATAGCCGCAGGTGTAGAGGTTAGGGTTTACAGCACGGACTTGGGGGGACACCCAAATGGGATTATAGCCGCAGGTGTAGAGGTTAGGGTTTACAGCACGGACTTTGGGGGGACACCCAAATGGGATTATAGCCACAGGTGTAGAGGTTAGGGTTTACAGCACGGACTTTGGGGGGACACCCAAATGGGATTATAGCCGCAGGTGTAGAGGTTAGGGTTTACAGCACGGACTTTGGGGGGACACCCAAATGGGATTATAGCCACAGGTGTAGAGGTTAGGGTTTACAGCACGGACTTTGGGGGGACACCCAAATGGGATTATAGCCACAGGTGTAGAGGTTAGGGTTTACAGCACGGACTTGGGGGGACACCCAAATGGGATTATAGCCGCAGGTGTAGAGGTTAGGGTTTACAGCACGGACTTGGGGGGACACCCAAATGGGATTATAGCCGCAGGTGTAGAGGTTAGGGTTTACAGCACGGACTTTGGGGGGACACCCAAATGGGATTATAGCCGCAGGTGTAGAGGTTAGGGTTTACAGCACGGACTTGGGGGGACACCCAAATGGGATTATAGCCGCAGGTGTAGAGGTTAGGGTTTACAGCACGGACTTGGGGGGACACCCAAATGGGATTATAGCCGCAGGTGTAGAGGTTAGGGTTTACAGCACGGACTTTGGGGGACACCCAAATGGGATTATAGCCGCAGGTGTAGAGGTTAGGGTTTACAGCACGGACTTTGGGGGGACACCCAAATGGGATTATAGCCGCAGGTGTAGAGGTTAGGGTTTACAGCACGGACTTGGGGGGACACCCAAATGGGATTATAGCCGCAGGTGTAGAGGTTAGGGTTTACAGCACGGACTTGGGGGGACACCCAAATGGGATTATAGCCGCAGGTGTAGAGGTTAGGGTTTACAGCACGGACTTTGGGGGGACACCCAAATGGGATTATAGCCGCAGGTGTAGAGGTTAGGGTTTACAGCACGGACTTGGGGGGACACCCAAATGGGATTATAGCCGCAGGTGTAGAGGTTAGGGTTTACAGCACGGACTTTGGGGGGACACCCAAATGGGATTATAGCCGCAGGTGTAGAGGTTAGGGTTTACAGCACGGACTTTGGGGGGACACCCAAATGGGATTATAGCCGCAGGTGTAGAGGTTAGGGTTTACAGCACGGACTTTGGGGGGACACCCAAATGGGATTATAGCCACAGGTGTAGAGGTTAGGGTTTACAGCACGGACTTTGGGGGGACACCCAAATGGGATTATAGCCACAGGTGTAGAGGTTAGGGTTTACAGCACGGACTTGGGGGGACACCCAAATGGGATTATAGCCGCAGGTGTAGAGGTTAGGGTTTACAGCACGGACTTGGGGGGACACCCAAATGGGATTATAGCCGCAGGTGTAGAGGTTAGGGTTTACAGCACGGACTTTGGGGGGACACCCAAATGGGATTATAGCCGCAGGTGTAGAGGTTAGGGTTTACAGCACGGACTTGGGGGGACACCCAAATGGGATTATAGCCGCAGGTGTAGAGGTTAGGGTTTACAGCACGGACTTGGGGGGACACCCAAATGGGATTATAGCCGCAGGTGTAGAGGTTAGGGTTTACAGCACGGACTTGGGGGGACACCCAAATGGGATTATAGCCGCAGGTGTAGAGGTTAGGGTTTACAGCACGGACTTTGGGGGGACACCCAAATGGGATTATAGCCGCAGGTGTAGAGGTTAGGGTTTACAGCACGGACTTGGGGGGACACCCAAATGGGATTATAGCCGCAGGTGTAGAGGTTAGGGTTTACAGCACGGACTTGGGGGGACACCCAAATGGGATTATAGCCGCAGGTGTAGAGGTTAGGGTTTACAGCACGGACTTTGGGGGGACACCCAAATGGGATTATAGCCGCAGGTGTAGAGGTTAGGGTTTACAGCACGGACTTTGGGGGGACACCCAAATGGGATTATAGCCGCAGGTGTAGAGGTTAGGGTTTACAGCACGGACTTTGGGGGACACCCAAATGGGATTATAGCCGCAGGTGTAGAGGTTAGGGTTTACAGCACGGACTTGGGGGACACCCAAATGGGATTATAGCCGCAGGTGTAGAGGTTAGGGTTTACAGCACGGACTTGGGGGACACCCAAATGGGATTATAGCCGCAGGTGTAGAGGTTAGGGTTTACAGCACGGACTTGGGGGACACCCAAATGGGATTATAGCCGCAGGTGTAGAGGTTAGGGTTTACAGCACGGACTTGGGGGACACCCAAATGGGATTATAGCCGCAGGTGTAGAGGTTAGGGTTTACAGCACGGACTTGGGGGACACCCAAATGGGATTATAGCCGCAGGTGTAGAGGTTAGGGTTTACAGCACGGACTTGGGGGACACCCAAATGGGATTATAGCCGCAGGTGTAGAGGTTAGGGTTTACAGCACGGACTTGGGGGACACCCAAATGGGATTATAGCCGCAGGTGTAGAGGTTAGGGTTTACAGCACGGACTTGGGGGACACCCAAATGGGATTATAGCCGCAGGTGTAGAGGTTAGGGTTTACAGCACGGACTTGGGGGACACCCAAATGGGATTATAGCCGCAGGTGTAGAGGTTAGGGTTTACAGCACGGACTTGGGGGACACCCAAATGGGATTATAGCCGCAGGTGTAGAGGTTAGGGTTTACAGCACGGACTTGGGGGACACCCAAATGGGATTATAGCCGCAGGTGTAGAGGTTAGGGTTTACAGCACGGACTTGGGGGACACCCAAATGGGATTATAGCCACAGGTGTAGAGGTTAGGGTTTACAGCACGGACTTGGGGGACACAATTCAATCCGCCACACTCAGTGATAACATTCACCATTTCACTTAGGGCTGTTTAAACTTTAAAGTGACTCAAGGGCCATTAGAGTCACGGAGGAGAAAAAAATCTTTGGAAAGCACAGTGTGAATAAAAGCAGCAAGAGAAGGAGAAGTTCCTGGTTATAGCCCACTCATATATATATTTTTAAAATATAGGTCAGATCCAGAGGAAGTGCAAGAAACTTCCTGGTGAATTTTCATTTATAGCATGTGTCTGGAAATCTCTGAACGTAATTTCTTGGTGTAAAATAAACTGCAGAAATCTGGGATGTGTCCGTCTGCTTTATGTTTATTGAAGCCATTCTATTTGAAGCTGAAATGTTGTAAAATTGTAGAGTGGAGTGAACAGCTACAATTAGTTTAGCAGACATGACCGTATTCCTCAGTTGAAAAGCTGTCAAGACCTCAACAATCAGATACAAAAAAGATCCTGGAACCCCATAAAATTCCGTCTCTTAGGAAGGGTAACATTGTCCTTTGATTGCTACACATCCCTTTGCATATTTAACTACATTCTCCCCACCTCTTAGTGAATTTAAAAAAAAAAAAAAAAAAGCACTTCCTCAAAATAAACAGCCTCAAATAACATTGTCAGAGATTTGGAACTGGTTGGGACAACCTGGAAGTTTAGATAACCCTAACTAAACCAAAAAAAAAGAACCAAACCCATTTCCGTCAAGTAGATTCCTGCTCGTAAGGACCCTATAGGACAGAGTAGAACTGCCCCATAGGGTTTCCAATCAGCACTTGGTGGATTCGAACTGCTGACCCTTTTGGCTAACAGCCATAGCTCTTAACCACTACGCCACCAGGGTTTCCAACTAGGCTCTCAAAATTAAAAGAGTTTGGGCAAAACTGTAAAAACATGATCACTCCAGTGAGGCAAACATCATCATTTTACCTGCAGGCTGCTTTAATTTTGGATTTTTCTTCCAAATTGAGATGAGGACGCTCTTAGCCGGTAAGGTAATGCTGCTTGATGAACCACCTGTAACAGACACTGCTGATTGCTTTTGCAACCAACAGTGGGAGTCTGGATTTTGTGGTTGGGCCCACCCTCCTTCATGTGACCATATGCTCAGTGAAGGTGACCCTATTTTCCATCCAGGGGTAAATCATGATCTTGCTGAGCCAATCATGGTAATCCCATTTTCCTCTCCAGTAACTGGTGTACGGATGGCCTTCTGATCTAATAAGACATGAGGGAGGGTCTCCTGGGAGGCTTCTGGAGAAGGCGTTCTTTTGGGAACTGTTGTGTCTGCATAGAACTCCTGGAAGAGTGGCAGCCATCTTGTGACCCTCGCACAGAACCGACACATTGAGGAAGGCAAAACAGAGAGATGGAATAAACTCAGTGCTTCATGATGTCATTAAAAACCACCAAATCAACCAACTCTGGAGATTGAGACTTTTTTAAATGGGTGATAGTTAATTTTCTTTAATGTGTAAGCCAAATTGAGTCAGGACTTCCTGTTACTTGCTACCCCAAGCATCCTAACTAGTACTGCAGTAAAGAAAATATCTCTATAATGTCATTGGTGGTAGAGCTTTCTGCTTCATGGGTTGAACTAAGACTTGGCCTCCTAGGAAACTAGGAAGGCAGTATGCTGTTGAGCAAAGAGTCCTGGACTTAAACTCAGAAGAACTAGTTCTAAATCACACCTGTTGTTTATTATCTGTCTGATCTCAACCAGATAAATCAGTCTGCCTGGGCCTCAGATCAGTAATTGTGATGGTTAAGATTGTGTGTCAACTTGGATGGGTCATGATTCTCAGTGTTTATATGTGATAACCCCCATGATGGGATCTGCTGTGAGTAGCCCATCAGATAAAATGGGGTTTCCTTGGGCACATATAAGTGGATGTTCCAAATATAACCATCCAAATATAAGTGGACGTTCTGGTTTTTGCCCTCTCTGGATCCTGCAGCTGTCTCCTACTCGTCTGACCTCCAGGTCTTGGGACTTGAGCTAGCAGCTTACCTGCTGATCTCGGGATTCGTTGATCTTCACAGCCTGTGAGCAAAAGTCCTGCTCTCCAACCTGACAATCTTGGGTTCCCAGCCCCTGCAGCTACGTGAATTGGGAGAAGCCTCTATCATGATCCACAGACTTGGGACGTTCCAGCCTCTACAATCGCGTGAGCCATTTCCTTTGTGTAAATCTCTCTCTATATATGTATATTTATATGCTTTACTCATTTTACTTCTCTAGAGAGCCCAGCCTAAGACAGCAATGCTTACTCATGGGCTGGTTTGGGAGATTAAAGGAAGTACTGTGCATGAAAGGCCATCAGATGAGCAAAGGTTGTGTTGTGTTATCTTTGTATTCCCATCACACATTGCCTAGCATATAGCAGCAGATATTTATATAGTACTTGCTCTGTGCTTGGCACTCTTTTAAGTACTTTTCATGTGTTGACTCATTTAATTCTCACAACACTTTATTATTTCTCCTTTTTGCAGGTGAAGAAAGAGGCTCAGAAGGATTAAGTAATTTGCCCAAGACCACACAGACAGGAAGTGGTAGAGCCAGGATTTGAGCCCCAGCAGTCTTTCAGGGTCTAGGATCTGAATTATCGCTCTGTATTCCATGTTGTAGAGGCTGAGCATTTGTTACATGGTACCTAACAGGAGTTCAATTAGTGTTTATTGGATAAATGGAACACAGTGGTTAAATTACAATTTCTTTTTCTTAAGAAGGACTGTTATACCATGATTCTTTTCTGTCTGAAGAAAAAGAGATTCTTTCAAGTTTTAATAGGCTTCCGTGACTGTGGGTTAACCTGGTAACGAGAGTGGCCCCAAGGTAGACATTACAAGATCAGGCCTGAATACAAGGAGTGCTCTTTTCCCTGAGGTCTAAGAGTTTCTAAAATGAAGAACATGCCTTGCTTCCCTATTTCTTCCTCTCCCAGCTGGCTTCTGAGAGCACATGCTGGGGCTCCACTGGCTGCTAGAACACACCCATGACTAGTCCTCTGCTTGAGGTGGGTTAGGTAGATGAACTGAGTTGAATAATGTCCCCCCAAACTTCACTGCCACCCAGAATGTCTAAACATGACCTTATTTGGGAACAGGGTTTTTGCAGATGTTATCAGGTTAAGATGAGGTCATGCTGGATTAGGGTGAGCCCTAAATCTGGTAGTATGTGGTGTCCTTATAAGAAGACACAGGGGAGAAGGCATGTGAAGACAGAGTGATGTATCTACAAGCCAAGGACTGTCAGCAACCACCAGAAGCCAGAAGAGGCAAGGACGGCTTCTTTCCTAGAGCCCTCTGAGGGAGCGTAGCCCTGCCAGCACCTTGATTTCAGACTTCTAGCCTCGAGACCTGTGAGAGAATAAATTTCTGTTGTTTTAAGCCACCCAATTCATGGTCCCTTGTTACGCAGCCCTAAGAAACGAATATACATGAATGAGTTTGTCTCATTGCTCTGCCATGTCCCTGTTCACTGTGGCTCTTCCTTGCATACGTCCCCTCTTCAGCACCAGTACTGCTCCACTCTCCACGCTTCCACTTCCTTTCCCCCCCATTAAAACCTGTGGTCAACAAACAATCCTAAAGGAAAAAATTCTAACAAAACAAACATAAATAACAAATTTCACACTAAGACATATAATTAACTCATAGTTAATGAAAGTGCCCTTCTCTTAGGACAGTCAGTAGTGGGACATTTCTCAGCTCCAAAAGGTGGAGCTAACAGACCAGCTGTTAAGGTGGCTGTAGAAGGAAGCCTTCTCCAGAGCGACAAGTGACATCTTAGAATGAGACCACCTACTCTTCTTGCCAGGCTATACACTGAGCTGTCTCAATGATCCCATCACCACTGAAGTATGTGGTCTTCCTCCTCCTCGCCCTGCTTTCCTTTCTTCCACACCTCCCAACTCCCCACTCCCTGTTAGTTCTGGGAAATAACTTCCTAGGTGTTACCGATCGAATTGGTCCTGACTCACAGTGACCCTACGTGCAACAGAACAAAGCGTTGCCTGCTCCTCCTCCATCTTCACAGGCGTTGCTGTGTTTGCACCCATTGCTGCACCCACTGTGCCAACGCATCTGATCGAGGGTCTTCCTCTTCTGACTTGCCGCCAGGGGGCAAGTGTCCCCTTCTGCCATCCCTCACTACACCTTTGCCAAAGGACAATATCCTTCTCCAGGGACTGGCCTCTCCTAATAACATGTTCAAAGTCTTGTGACCCTCACTCCTAAGGAGCATTCTGGCTGTACTTCTTCCAAGACAGATTTGTTCATTCTTCTGGCAGCTCATTATATAGTAATATTTTTCGCCAACACCATAATTCAAATACGTCAATTATTCTTCAGTCTTCCGCATTCATTGCCCAGCTTTCCAATGCATGTAAAAGGATTGAAAATATCATGGCTTGTGTCAGGTGCACCACCTCGGTCATCTAGTGCTGCTATAACAGAAATACCACAAGAGAATGGCTATAAACAAAGAGAAGTTTATTCTCTCACAGTCCAGTAGGCTAGAAGCCCGAGTTCAGGGCGCCAGCTCCAGGGGAAGGCTTTCTCTCTCTGTCAGTTCTGGAGGAAGGTCCTTGTGGGACACTGGTCTTCCCTTGGTCTGGGAACACCTCAGCGCAGGAACCTCGGGTCCAATGGTCGCACCCTGCTTCTAGCACTGCGTTCTTCGTGGTATGAGGTTCCCATGTCTCTCTGCTCATTTCTTTTATATGTAGTGGCTTAAGACACCACTTAATCTTGTAGACCTCACCAATATAACTGCCACTAATCCATCTTATTACATCATGGTGACAGGATTTACAAGACATAGGGAAACCACATCAGAAGATAAAATGGTAAACAATCATACAATCATACAAAAGCAGCAGGACCTAGCCAGGTTGACAGATACTTTGGGGACACAATTCAATCCATGACACACGCTTTAGTCCTCAAGGTGACATATTTGCTTTTTAACACTTTAAAGTGGTTTTTTACAGCAAATTTTCCCAGTGCATTGAGCAAATCTGCTGCAAAAGACTATGACTGATGTGGTCATATAAATGGACCTACCATATAAATGGCCTACCCGTTGCTGTCTAGTCGATTCCAACTCACAGTGATCCTATAAGACAGAGCAGAGCTGCCCTTTCCGGTTTCCAAATGCTCCTTGTAAATGGCCTACCATTTATAAAATGGACCTAATAATACTTTGTTGTGTTACTATGTCATGGATTGAATTCTGTCTCCCTAGATACGTGTTGACTTGGCTAGGTCATGATTCCCAGTATTGTCTGGTTGTCTACCATTTTGTGATCTGATATGATTATCCCATGTGCTGTAAGTCCTAACCTCTATGATGGTAATGGAGCCCTGACAGCGCAATGGTCAAGAACTTGGCTGCTAACCAAAAGGTCAGCAGTTCGAATCCACCAGGCGCTCCTTGGAAACCCTATGGGGGCAGTTTTACTCTGTCCTATAGGGTAGCTATGAGTCGGAACTGACTTGACGGCACAAAACAACAACATGATGTTAATGAGGCAAGATTAGAGGCAGTTATGTTAATGAAGCAAGACTCAATTTACAGAATTAGTTTGCATCTTGAGTCAATCTGTTTTGAGATATAAAAAGAGAGAATCGAGCAGAGCAGAGAGGGACCTCCTACCACCAAGAATGAAGAGCCAGAAGGGAAGAGCATCTTGTGGACCCAGGGTCCCTGCACTGAGAAACTCCTAGACCAGGGGAAGGTTGACGACAAGAACCTTCCTGCTACAGCTGACAGAGAAAGAAATCCTTCGCATAGAGCTGGCACCCTGAATTTGGACTTCTAGCTTGTGACAGGCTGTGAGAGAATAACTTTCTTTTTGTTGAAGCCACCCATTTGTGGTATTTCTGTTACAGCAGCACTGATGACTAAGACACTATACCAACTGGTCTGGCCATTCAACTGTTGAACATCTGGGTAATTTGCCATTGTTTTCCATTTATAAGTGTTACTTCTATGAATGCCTTTTTTTTTTTAGAGTAGAATTCATTTTTTTCACCCTCTGTTTCCCCTCCTCCTTTTCCATTCTACTGTCTCTTTCAAGATTAGAGACCTTCAGATTGAGAAATCTTCCCTCCTCAGTCCAGGAAGTGGGTTTGACTATACATCCTTTCCATCATGCAAGTCCTACCCAGGGCATCTAAGGCTTCTATAGTAAAGTCGGTTACCAATCTCGGGCCTAAAGCAGACAACACATGAATGCATAGAGAAGGAACAAAGAATGGCCGTGATGGGGAAGCTTGAAACGTGTAAAGGTCATAAAGGCTTTTGCAGGAGAAAAGAAAGGCAGGCTTCATTTCAAAATCTAAAGGAAAGGATGTAATAACAAAACAGAAAACAGGTGCACAAATATGGATATGGTTCTCCACACAGCCCACTGACTCTGAGAGGACAATGAAAAGACTATTGTGGCTGCTATTACAAAAGCGATGGGCTGGATGTAACTAGGGATTACATCTGAGATTCCCACCCCCCCGCCCCCACATACCTACCAGAGGAGGGGCCTGCAGCTGGCTTACTCAGGGAGGGGGCACCAGGAGGACCTGCCTGTAGAGAGCCAATCATGACAGTGCTAACGAACAGGGAGGCCTTCTAAGGGGGGTGCCTGGAGCGACGTGTCACTTTCCTTTTGTTGTGTGCACATCAGCCGGCATCCCTGCAGGGGCAGCAACTTGTTAGAGAAGGAGACAAGTTGCTAGGTAACCAGGGAGTATGAGGGAAACCCCACCTCCCTTCCCAAGGAGGCGAAGTGCTGAGGAGGCTCCAAGAAAGATTTAGCCCTTAAAAACCAGCAAAAGCAACTACAGCCTCAAAGATGGAGAAGATTAAGTGCTACCCAGAGGAGCAGCAGAGATCATTAGTGGTTCAGCGATAGAATTCTCACCTTCCATGTGGGAGACCTGGGTTCGATTCCCAGCCAATGCACCTCATGTGCAGCCAACACCCATTTGTCAGTGGAGGCTTGCATGTTGCCACAATGCCCAACAGGTTGCAATGGAGCTTCCAGACTAACATAGACTAGGAGGAAAGGCCTGGCGATCTACGTCCAAAAATCAGCCCATGAAAACCCTTAGCATCACAATAAAATCTGAAAACGATCATGGGGATGGCGCTGCACCGGTCAGTGTTTTCTTCCTTTGTGCGTGGGATTGCCATGAGTTGGGAGTTGACTCGAGGGCAGCTAACAACAACAAAGGAGTAGTCAAAACCAAACTCACTGCCGTGGAGCCGATCCTGACTCACAGCAACCCTATACAGGTCAGAGTAGAACTGCCACACTGGGTTTCCAAGGCCGTAATCTTTACGGAAGCAGACTACCACGTCTTTCTCCCATGGAGTGGCTGGTGGGTTCAAACCACGGACCTTTCGTTTAGCAAATCAGCACTTAACCACTGTGCCACCAGGACTCCTTAAAAGAATTGTTGTTAGGTGCCATCGAGTCAGTTCCAACTCATAGCAACTCTATGTACAACAGAGCAAAACACTGCCCAGTCCTGTGCCATCCTCACAATCGTTACGCTTGAGCCCATTGTTACAGCCACTGTGTCAATCCACCTCGTTGAGGGTCTTCCCCTTTTTTGCTGACCCTCTACCTTAAAGGAGTAGCAGGCTCCTTTTTTTTTTTTTTAAAGGGAAAGGCTGATTGGAAGACCTAGGGGTGAAAGGAGAGGGAAGGAAAGGGATGAATAAGGTCAGAGAGTAAAGAAGAAGCAAATAATAAAAAGGAGAGAGAGAGAGGATTGTGGAAGAGAAGGGTTCCCCTTCAGCACTGGAAATGGCCCATTACATGATGGTGCACTAGGGCCTCCAGAACCTCCAGGAGCCTCAGAGGGTTAAGACAGTCAGTGCAAACAATGAGCCAAAGTGGCTCTCCAAGTGTGGTCTGCCAACCAGCAGGGTCTCACCTAGAACCTAATTAGAAATGTAATCCTCAAGCCCCACCCCAGACCTACTGAAGCAGAAACTGTGTTTGACGAGCTCTCTGGGTGCTTCAGAAGCACGTTTGAGGCATTTGAGAGCCATTGCTACAAGGAATGAGACAGTTTGGGGGCGAGGCAGGTGCAGCATGGCGTGGGGGGACCTCCTCATACAGTCAAGTGTGTGTTGTCCCCCATTTGCAAGAATCTTCCTGCTTCTCTTTGTAACCACAACCCAACAAACACCTCCCCATATCCTACAGAACCATATTAGAGGTGGCAGAGATGAAGGACACTGTATTCTAGAAGGTGAGTACTTCAGGGTGGTGGAAGGAGGATGGAGCATGATGGGGTGGAGATAACTGGCTTGTTCAGAACTCCCTCCCTCTCAGCTGCTGAGAGTTTCATCTCCGTCCTGGGAAAATAGACCAGGACAAGCAACGAGGGAGGGCGGCTGGAGCTGATTCTCTTGAACGGTTTTCTGAAAAGCTGATAACATTCTGCTTGGAACAGAAGTGGCTTTGGTTAAGATAAGCGCATGGCGGACCTCTGGCCAGCTTAAGCCAGGTCTTTTCTGACTGCAAACCACCAACAGGGCTACTCCCAAGATACTTGCCCAAGTTGAATTGCCCTCAAAAGACAGGACATGTGAATTTACTCCAAGGCTTGGTCCCTCTGACTGGGGGGTTCCTCCACCCTCTGAGCACTAGGAGTCTTGCCAGAGGGCTGGCTTTCTTCCCATCCCCTTTGTCTGGTGTGGTAGGATTTCTTCCACGGAGTTGGCGACTGAGCAGACCGCACTGGTCAGGGTTGAACTATTCCAAAAGACAAACAGGCATTTGCCTAGTGACCTTTTAGATAACCTGCCCTTTTTTTCCCCCCTTTAGAATGGTAAGGAGGCAGCTGTTCATGGAAACCCAGGCAAGGGGCCTGGCGTGGAGTTTAGCTCCTGGGTGTACAGTCGTGGCCACCACACACCGCTGCTACAGCACCTCTGCTGAGCTGGACCTGCTTCTGCCCAGGACACGGGGTGAGGCTGCCAGGGCCGCAGCTCTGATGCTTAAGATGGGCTGTCTGACTACCAATGTCTGCTACAGCTCGTCAGGTATGTAAGATACTCCTGACCCAGCCAAATGGTGACATTTAGTAAGTAAAAAGCTATGAAAATGTCCATCATTATCACTTTACATTGTAATGATTTGCATATGTGTTTCCCTAGATTGTCCGTCCGACAAATGCCTGCGTCAATGTGTGGGTGAAAGAATGAATGAAATGCCCTAGAATCCCTTTCTTCCACTCTAGTTTGGCCTCTTGCAATCTTTCATTTCGCCCATAAGAAAATATTTCTGAGCTCCAGAGACAAAAAGCTATGCTTCCTTAACCATGCTTTAGGATTTGAGAATTGTTTTCAAAAGAATGTAAGATTGGCCCTCTTGATAATATTTATGAGTATTAATTTAATTAAAAAAAAGCTAAATTAATCAGAGAAGAGTATCATTGAGCACATGGTAACACTTTTTGGCTGAACTGCTAATAATGCAATGAATATGGGGAAAAGGCCCATTTGTGGGGGAAAAAAACCTATAAAATGGCCAAACCCACATTTTAGAGTGTGAATTAGAGTCCAAGAGTCATGCAACCAGACCATAAATAATTTATCAAGGAAATTATTTAGCGAGTGCTTACAGTGTGCTTGGCAACCACCTGGCCAGAGACAGAAGTGCTAAGACCAGGTTTACCCCATGCAGCTCTCTGCAAGCAAGAGGCCTTAGTGATGAGCTTGGAAGCCTAAGAGCCCTGAACTGCACGCATAAAAATAGCATAGCCCAGTGCATACAGTTTTAAGAGACCTATTTAAAAGGCAGAATTTTAAATTAAAAAACAAAACAGAACATTTAATGGGTCTTATTTTAAATTATTCACCCAGTAGATTTTTCTTATGATATAAACTCTGCACAAACCTAAGGATAATATGGAGAAGTTGGTTTTAGCTGTAAGAGGAGAAGGCTGGAAACAAACCAAGCCATTATCTTCCTGCAAGTGTCTTTATTCCACCCAATTCTAAGGAGCAATCTGGGATGCTCTTGTAATCATTTGCAATGCAAAGTAGGCTGGAAATTGGCCTTGTTTAAACGTGTGCTACCTCCAAAGGCCGCCCTCCGTCGCCCACCCTTGGCAGCAGCGACCTGCCAGAGATAAAAGGGGCGGCCACGTGAGCTGCTGCCGCTGAAAAGAAGCCTTTGAGCCGAACTGTTTAACTAATTAATGCAGTTCTCCCTCTAAGGTTAGAAATGAAAGGAGGGGAGAGAATTCGTGAGCGAGACACCACTCTGGGTCTATTATATGCTTGCAACGAGAGACGCCAGGTACTCACGCTTCGAACAATCCTTCAACCCTCCAGCGCAATCTCCCCTAATCCCCGGCCTTCGGCGGGATCACAGCGCGGCGGCGCTGCTCTCAGTGCGTCGATAACAACAGGAAAGACTCTAAAGCTTCTTTTGATCATGGCATAAATCAGAAGGAAAAAAATCCACGACTCCCTCCACGGAACTTTAGTTATCTAAACTGGAATATTTAAAAACTAAGCGAACCTTGGAGAGGACTAAATGACCCAGGATCAAGGTAGCGAGCTTCTGACTCAGGCAATTCCCTTTGTTTGAGGCTGAGCACTTGCCTCCGTCCGGACGGCCAGCCCAGAAGCCCAGGAACGCAGGCCGCAAAGTGGGGCGGGGGAGGGTGGGCTCGGCACGGTGCGAGCCAGCGCCCGTTTGGGCTGCAAAGCTGAGTATGTGGCCTTCTTCCCCTTCCCCCTTTCCCTCTCCAGTTATGCCACTACAGCCGGATCTATGTAAAATTGAGAAGAAAAATGTAGGTTCAGCACACTGGTGTTAGTTGCGCTGGAGTAGAATCTCACCCATGGTGACCACATGTGTGCAGAGTAGAACTGCTCCGTAGGGAACCAGTGCACCACCAGGGGAAGAGATGCAACAATTAGTGATGACAAGATCTCTTTGTCTGCAAGGCTCTAAGTACACACCCTTGGGGAAACTGGGCTGTAGGCTAAATGCAATGCTTAGTTCAATGCATGTTGAAATGAATGAAGTGTGCACAGAACATAACTCAAGATGTTTAGTTGGTAGTTTTTAGCCACCTTAAAGGAAAATGTTTCAGAATTGTGATGGAATCCAGGCTGGTCGGAGAATGAACGGGAGTGAGGAAATGGAAACAAGACGTGCAACTTTCCTTTTCTAGAAACTAGGTGTGAACAGGAGAAAGACCGTGCAGTAGCCTGCACTGGTTAAGAGCTCAAGCTACTAGTCAAAATGTCAGCAGTTCGAATCCACCAGCAGCTCCTTGGAAACCCTATGGGGCAGTTCTACTCTGTCCTGTAGGGTGACTATGAGTTAGAATCAACTCATAGGCAACGGGTTTGTTTTTTTTTTATTTGGTTTGAATCTCCAAATACATTTACATACCTGTGCTGCTCACTCACTGTGGCACCTGTGCTCTAAAAATTATCAACCACTTGTGGGTTTCTAACCCATTGACTTTCCTGGCTTTGCATTGCAATTATCCCTTAACCCAGCCAAGAGTCTTTGGTTCATCCTTAAAATCACCTTCAGCTCTTTTGCCCATCATCAAATGTTCCTGGCAAAATGTCAGCCCTAGTTAAATCCAACTGTCCACCTACTCTGTGCCTGCACCTGGGCAAGAGCTGAATGCCACTGGGAAAAGTCACACACCATCTGATTGGTCTCACTTTACGTTTATGAGCTCAACTCAAGTGAGCTGTCTCAGTCTGGATCCAACTAGGCAAAAAGAAAAGTACTCTAAGTGTCTAAAACAGCAGGAATTTAATACAGGTGGTTGGTTCCGTAAGTAATAGAAGGACTGAGAAATCAAGCAGGGGCTGATGAGGCAACTTAAGAGCTAGCAACAATATGAAGAAGGTGCATCAGAGTCAAAGATGGAGGCAGCATCACCATCGTTCAGGACCCAAATCAATGACTGGCAGCTAAAACCTTGGTGCTTATACGTTGATGACTCCTACATCTGTTCCACAAATCTCGATGGTGGTTCTAAGCCATTCATATATTCAGACAACTACTGATATTTCCACTTGACCGTCAAACAGAGCACAGTCAAAACATTACTCACATTCCTCACTCATAGTCCCATAATCTACTCCCTTCTCATATTCCTGGCCTTGGTGAGTGACACCATCTTCTACTCGGTCATTCTAGCAAAAAATATGAAATCATTTCTAAACCCCTCTATCTCCCCACACATAAAATCTCTCCTTTCCATCCTTACCAAACCTCACTAATACTCTAGCAATATCTCCCATCCTTCAACCTCCGGGCTGCTAAAACACGCTTTCAAAAATGTGTGCCTGAGTATGTCACACGCCTGCTTAAAATCCTTTAACGACTTTCAGGATACTGTTCAAACTGCTTACCTGAGCGTGTAGAGCTCTTCCAGATGTGCCCTTCTCTCCATAGCCTCATCCTACATCAGCCTCACTCACATTTCATTCTCCAGCCTTACCAAAATGCTCGCAGTTCCTGAGATATGTTGTATTGTTTCAGGAAGAGCCTCCGTGGTGCTCTTTCTGGAACTTTCTCTGTCTCATCTTTTCCTTGGTGGTGAACTCTTATCCATCTTCCAAAAACTCTTATTCAGGGGTCACCTGTTCTTTAAAACCCACCTTTGACCTTTCCAAGGAGAATTAACTGAAGGACAGAATTTGACTGCTTCTGTACCTCACACATATTTTTATTATTGCACATTTTACCATATTGAGTTTAGTTTCCTGCAAGCCTATCTCCTCTAGCAGATTATTGTGTTTGTATTTTCAGCATTTAGCACAGTGCCTAATGCAATGTCGGCCTTCAATACATGTATTTTGAATGGTTTAATTGACTCATAGAATTTAACTGACCCATAGAGTCAGTAGAACCTCTTAAGCAGGTCAGATAAATTTCCAGAATTATGGGGACTTTTCAGGGAAGTGGGCCTTCCGACCGCTCTCTCCCTGTCCCCGAAGCAGTGGTAAAAGTACTGCTACTCATAATTGCGTGAGGCTAAAATCACAATCATTGCATGGAAACTGAGCCAGCTGTGGCTCCGGCATCGTACAACTTTATTTGAACGTGATATAGCATTCAAGTACGGAAATCATATTGTTAATGAACGCAATGGGTTCCCCACCGCTTGTGCTCTCATTAAGAATAACCAAGAGTCAAGAGGATTTAAAGCAGTCATAGTTTAATACTCACAGGGAGTAGGAGACAGGGAGATCACTCTCAAAGTACTGTCTCCCAGAACAAAGGGCTGGGAGAACTTTTATACCATGCAGTAAAGGGGGAGTTATACATATTCATTGGGTTTCTGGGAAATAACATGCATATTCAAAAAGGGGTTGGGTCAGGCTTTTGGCAGGAAGTGGCTGGTAGACCTCTCGCTTCTGAAATGGGTCCAAATACTATATATATATAAAAAAATACTATAGATGATGTAAATCTAGTGATTTTAGTTCCTTGGCACTAGTGTTTTGGTTCCTAGACAGGACTCATTTTGGGATGGGGACATCCAGCAGCCAACCAAATCATTTCTGCGCCTGTGTGGGATTCTGGTTTTAGTTAGTTTGCCTGAAAAACAATCCAAGAGGAAACGTTAAGGGCAATCTGGTTGCTTATCATTTAGAATTTAGCCTCAGGTTGAGATACTGGTTTCCTTGTGTCTGGCCTAAGCCATATCTTGTTTGCTTTGAAATTTTTTTACAGCTTCTGTTCACAAAAGGGCTAATTTTACCTCAGAACCCCAGATCTGTCTCAATATATCTTGAAGTAGGCAAGTTTCCTCTGAAAGGGCCAAAATGAAGTAAGCTGAGGATTTTGAGGTCATCAGACTAGTTCTAGTTTGCCCTAGGTACCTGTGGGGATACCAGAGTGAGCTACGAAAAAGCAGGTGCTGGAGATCCATCGGTGTCAAGATGGCCACATATTTGCTCCCCAGTTTAGAGGAGCCTAGAGTCCAAGCCCCTGTCCTATTGGTCATTGTCAAACAGGAGCTGCCTTATTTATTCTCTAACTAGGTACTTCCCTTGTGTTTCCTCTATAATTTCCCCTCTGGGAAGGGGAGAGTACACTTTCAAAACTGTGTATCTGACTGTGTAACTTCTATGTGACTTTTTCCTAAATGAGGCGCCAGATCGTCTGGCCTGGGACATTTCTGGGTTGAACAGACCCTCTGGCCTAAACATTCAACCCTGGTGGCAACTCCGAAACCCCTAGAGTCATCCCAGAGTATGTTGGGAATGACATATGGATAGACCCAGCTAGCCATCTGTAGCAGTTTTCTAGGCTGCTGGAATGAAGGACTACAAAGTGGATGGCTTTAAACAAGAGAAATTTATTGTCTCACACTTCTGAAGGCTAGTAGTTTGAATTCAGGGTGTTGGTAGGGCCGTGTTCTCTCTGAAAGCTTTAGGGAATATCTCTTCTTGTCTCTCTCAGCTTCTGGTAGCCCCAGGGGTTCTTCAACTTCCAGCTGTAGCGTAATTCCATCTCTGCTTGTGTCTTCACGTGGCTGTCTTCCCTCTGTGTCTCTCTGTCTCTTCCACTCTTTTATAGAGTCACCACTCATACTGGGTTAGAACCCACCCTACTCTTGTATGACCTCATGGTAACTTTACTGATAACATCTTCGAAGTTCCAGTTACTGAACAAGGTCATGTTCACGGCCACCACAGGCTAGGACTTGTATGGGATGAAGAACTCAGTTTGGCCTTTGTTTCTGGTTCCTGGAAAATAATAGCCTTTGGAATTTCTCCAGCAGACCTGGTGTGTTTTGTTTTTCTAAAACATCCAGGCAACACTTTAACATGTAAAAATGAGTAGAAAGTCCTCAACTTATCACCTGGTAACTAACCTCAGGAAGGGAGGTGGCAGAATGCAGTCAATCATGCATATGCATTGAGGCCCCAGTAACTATTATAGAGGACCCTGGACCTTGGAGCTTCCCTTTGGTGCTTCCTGGGTTGTCAAGAATATCAATATCCATGCATGTAAGAGGGAGTGGTACATTCTGGGGGGACATGGAGGCCATGTGCTGGGATCTTTCCCAGACCTTGCCTGATGCATGTTTTCACTGGTATCCTTTCTGGTTATGATACATGGGTAGCTGTATGTAAATAGTCTTTGTGAATTTTGTGAGCTGCTAATATAGGGTCACTATGAGTCAGGATCGACTCAATGGCAATGGGTTTGGTTTTTGGTTTTATAGAGAATTAACTAACCCACAGGGGCAATGGGCCAGCAGGGGATGGCAGAACCAAGTCCTAACTTATATCCAGCTCTGAGTGGCTGGTGGTCAGGAAAAGGCTGCACAAACAGTTGATGAAGAAGGATAGAGTCCTTCTAGCTTGTGACCTTCCAGAGGGCTGGGGCGGGGCAGGTCTGAAGTGCAGGGAGTGGTGCAGATTCCTGAGCCTATGGCTGGTACCTGATAACCTGGCCCCAGGTAGCCAGAGATATTTTTACCTAACTCAGGGTGGCTGGAGCTGAAGCCTGACCTAACTCTGGGTGATTAGGGTCAGAGAGAGAAAGTGCCATGGAAGTGACTGATGATGAGACTCATGGAGATGTGGGAAGGTGAAGCCTGGATCTGTTGTTTCCATGTGGGAATTGGATTCATGTTCATCCTGGCCAGGCAGTTAGTGATAAATTTGGGATTTGCTCACCTTGGCACTTGCTTACTGCCTTTGGTGCAGAACTTCAGCATAAATTTTGGGGGGACACAATTCAACCCATAACCCCATCTAAGAGCCATCTCCCATGTATAACAACTCTAGGGGATGAGGGACATCTGTGACCACAAGGTGTGCTCTGCGTTGGAGGACATTCAAAGGAAAAAGATCAAATAATGCTTTTCATAGTGAAGTAATCAACTGGATTGAATTGTGTTTCCATCCAAAATAGGTTGAAGTCCTAATCCCTGTGCCTGTGACTCTGACTGTCCACATATATACAGGTAGTCCCCTATTTACCATGGGGTTTCATTCCAACTGCTACATTGTAAGTTGGTTCTGATGTAAGTTGAATACCTCATTTTTTTTTAGTTTTGTTATTGCCTTTTATTACCATTATTTTTATAAATCCAATCTTTATTTGTCTTTGGGGGTTGGAAACATTACTTACATTAAACTTACAGATATATTTTAATGCGTACAAAACAAAAAAAAAACCAAACCCAGTGCCATCGAATCGATTCCGACTCATAGCGACCCTATAGGACAGGGTAGAACTGCATACATACATAAATACACAAATCATAAACATTTACTCTGACAATAAAGAAGAATTGGAAATTTTGTCAGTTGTGGTAATAATTCCACTTGTGGAAGGTCCTGGATCATCCAGATTATGGCTGGGAATGAGGCTAGCATTTCTAGTCAAAAAATTTGTGAGAGCTGTGTGTATGGTCCTTATCTTTTTTCTTCATATATTTCACAGTAACATCTCATTGCTTCCTGAATCTGCCTATCAACTTTTGCAAAGCTAGCAGCCTTTGGGTCCATGTTTTCAAGCAACTCAAGCCCCCGATTTAGTTTAGAAAACTTAATCTATATGGCAGTGTTTTGAACAATAACTCATAAAATAGAACATCTGAGAGTGAACATATATAAATAGAGAAAGAGATCGAGAGATTTACATCAAGAGATTGATTGGCTTATGCAATTGTGGAGCTGGCAGGTCCAAATCCGTAGGTCAGGCTGCAGGGTGAAGACTTCTACAGGCTTATGTCCCAAGATCTGTAGGTCAGGCGACAGACAAGAAGAGTGCAGGGTTAAAAGAGATAGCTCTGCCACTATATCCATTTATATTCTGGAGGTAGGCCACACTCCCAGTGAAATTCCCCTTTCAACTGACTGGTCGATCACATCAGATCACATCATGGAGGGTGATTACATTACAATATGCTATGGAAGCGCAACCAGTCCAGTATCTGGCCAGACCACTAAGAATCACAATCTAGCCAAGCTGACACATAAAATTAACCATCACAGTGACCTTGTTTGAAAATAGAGTCTTTAAGGATGTTAAGATTAAGTTAACATGATGTCATACCAGAGTAGGTTCAGTCCTAATTCCACCTGCGTGGTGTTCTTATAAAAGAAGAGAAGAGACACAGAGAGACAGATGGAGGAAAGACAACCATGTGAAGATGCATTTACAAGCCAAGGAATGCCTGGGGCTTCCAGAAGCTGAGAGATAAGAAAATATCTTCTAGTCTCAAAGCTTTTGAGTGGCCATCTAAGACACATCTAATGATCTTATCCCACTTGGAGCAAAGGAGAATGAGGAAAACCAAAGACCCAAGGAAAATACTAGCCCAAAGGACTAAAGGACCAAATGAACCAGAGACTCCACCAGCCTGAGACCAGAAGAACTAGATGGTGCCTGGCTACAACCAATAACTGCCCTAACAGGGAACACAACAGGGAGTCCCAGACAGAGCAGGAAAAAAACGTAGAACAGAATTCAAATTCACATAGAAATACCAGACTTAATGGTCTGACGGAGGCTGGAGGAACCCTCAAAACTATAGCCCCCGGACGCTCTGTTAACCCAGAATTGAAACCATTCTTGAAGCCCACTCTTCAGACAAAGATTTGACAGGACTGTAAGACAAGGAATGATACACGTGAGGAATGTGCTTCTTGGTTCAGTAGGATATATGAGACCAAATGGGCGGCTCCTGTCTGGAGGCAGAATGAGAGGGTAGGAAGGGACAGGAACTGGTTGAATGGACACAGGAAACCTGGGGAGGGAAGGAGGAGTGTGCTGTCACATTGTGGGGATTACAACCAATGTGACAAAATAACATGCGTATAACTTTTTGAATGCAGAATTAACTTGAGCTGTGAACTTTCACCTAAAGCACAATTTAAAAAAACAAACGAACCAACAAAAACGTCCTCTATAGCCTTTGGGGAGAACATGGCCCTGCTAACATCTTGAATTCAGACGACTAGCCTCCAGAACTGAGACAATAAATTTCTGTTTATACAAGTCACTTAATTTGTGGTATCTTGTTATGGCAGCACTAGGAAATTAATACACTTGGTGATGTTCTAGTTAGTTCGTCAGTGGAGACCCCAAAACGGTGCCATCAGGGCTCCTACGTGAGGCCTCTGGGACAGGCCATTTGCAGTTACTTGGATTGTTTCAGCCATTGTTGTTATTAGTTGCTATCAAGTTGGCTCCGGCTCATGGGGACCTTACCTATAACAAAACAAAGCGTTGCCTAGTCCTGTGCCATCTTCATGATTGTTGGTATGTTTCAGTCCATTTTGTGGCCCTTGTGTAGTGTCTTCCAACCCACCTGTTGCTATCAAATCAGTTCCAACTCATAGCAACCCTATAAGACAGAGCAAAACTGCCACATAGGGTTCCCAAGGCAGTAATCTTTACAGAAGCAGACAGCAGCTTTCTCTCGCTAAGCAGGTGGTAGGTTCAAACCACCAACCTTTCGGTTAGCAGCTGAGTGCTTAACCATTGTGCCACCAGGGCTCCTTCCTTCCAACCTAGGGGCCTCATTTTCCAGCTGTACATCTGACAGTAAACTGTTGTGATCCACAGGGTTTTCATTGGCCAATTTTTGGAAACAGATCACCAGGCCTTTCTTCCTAGCCTGTCTTAGTCTGGAAGCTCTGCTGAAACCTGTCCAACATGGGTGACTCTGCTGGTATTTGAAATTCTGGTGGCATAGTTTCCAGCAACATAGCAAGACACAAGTCACCACAGTGCGAAAAACTGACAGATAGGTGGTGGTTTCAGCCATATTTACCCTTAACATCACACAGCTGATGCAGTTCATGAGGTAGCGAGCATGTTGTGACCCAGGGCTTTTCCTGTGACTTCTTGGGGTCAAACATCTTTGTTAAGCACAAAACTCTGCCTTCTAAAAAGAGTTTTTAAAAATAAATGTTTGGATCCCTGGATTGGCATGAGTGTGTTGTGGTGTGTGTATATGTATGCACACGTGTGTGTGTGTGTGTGTGTGTGTGTGAGTGTTGACTGAGGGGACAGGAAGGGATGTGTATGCAATGGCCCAAAGGTTGCAATGGAAAAGAATTCCTTTGGAAAAAGGAAAAGGCTTTGATTCTCTCCATCGCCCAGCTTGGCTGCTGCCCTCTCTCTTCAGGACACACTGTTCTCTGCTGTGAGCGGGACTAGTGCCCGCGTGTCAGGGATGGAGAGAAAATAGAATCAGAGATGTGGGTTAGCAGTAGGATGGGAAGGAGCACAGAAGCAAATTCATTTATAGCCTGCCGAGAGCCAGCCAAGGATCCCAGCGGGAGACAAGGGCAGGGAGAAGGCTTCACTTTCCTAAATAGAACTCTGTTTTGACATTCGCCTTGCAGCTGTTCTTCCCCACGCTCTTATGTCTCGCCAAGTGCATTAATGAAAAGACGCAGGATTTTAGCCTCTCACTGCGCCATCTGGTGGCACTCAGGGAAAGCTTCGGTGGTTCTTCCGCACGCGACGCCCAAACCAAAAAACCAAACCCATTGCCATCAAGCCGATTCAGACACAGAGTGACCCGATAGGACAGAGTAGAACTGTCTCGTTGAGTTTCTACGGCTGTAAGCTTTAAGGGAGCAGGCTGTCACGGCTGTAAGCTTTAGGGGAGCAGGCTGTCACATCTTTCTCCCGCGGAATGGGCTGGTCGGTTCAAACTGTAGACCTTTTGGCTAGCAGCCAGGTGCTTAACTACTGCACCACCAGGGTTCCCTTGCACACAGCCCAGTCCTCCCAAACCTTAGAGGAGTGATAGAGAGATGCGTACAAGACTCTTCAGAAGAAAGGCATAGGGCAAAGACCCTAGACTGGAGTTCAGGGTGGACTCTGACTCTGCATCTTATTAGCTGCAAAATCTTGGGCAAGTTTTTAAATTACTTTGCACCTCAGTTTCTTCATGTAAAAAAAAAAAAAAAAAAAACCCAGTTGCGGTGGAGTCGATTCCAACTCATGGTGATCCCATGTGTGTCAGAGTGGAACCATGCCCCATAGGGTTTTCAATGATTGATTTCTCAGTAGATCACTAGACCTTTCTTCCAAGTTGCCTCTGCGGGGATTGGAACCGCCAACATTTTGGTTAGTATCCAAGCACATTAACGATTTGCACCATCCAGGGGCTCCATGTAAAAAAAAAAAAAATTACATATGGGTCACTAATACGAATGAACAGAGTTTTTTGAGGATTCCTTAAAATAAAAGCACCCAAAGCGGTGCAGTAGTTGGAACGCTGCCACAGTCAATGTGCTCCCTCTCCCTCCCTCCTTCATTCCTCCTCCCTTTTCCTTCTCCTTACATGGTTTTGTAGCTAGCAGTCTATGAACTAAAGCAACATTGATGACAGCATGAGTCAAGGTCACCGATTATCTAAATAATGCAAAGCAGACTAACATTATGCACTTGTGGAACATTTACAATTTGGGTTAAAGGTGAGAGGGAGGACAGTTACAGAGCTGTACGTTCAGAAAACTCTCCAACATATTGGAAAATAAACAAAATATTATTTTCCCCTGTTTTTTTTGTTTTTTCAAATAAATCTGAAGATATCTATCCCACCAGCACTGGGGTGCAGGGCATGTGATTGCACATGGCAGTTCTTGCAGACACCATGCTCTTCCTGGGAGCCAACTTTGTCTTAAGATACATAATTGAGTTGGACGAGAATCCCAACCTAGCACAGTGAACATATTCATCACACAGGAAAGAAGACTCAGTGACAGACCAGTATGCCCTCTCGGGGGCTCTACAGTCTTTTTTAAATTTTTTTTTTTAGTGTGCTTTAAGTGAAAGTTTACAAATCAAGTCAGCCCCTCATACAAAAATTTATATACACCTTGCTATCTACTCCTAATCGCTCTCCCCCTAATGAGACAACCCACTCCTTCCCTCCACTCTCTCTTTTCGTGTCCATTCCACCAGCTTCTGGCCACCTCCACCCTCTCATCTCCCCTCCAGATAGGAGATGCCAACATAGTCTCAAGAATCTACTTGATCCAAGAACCTCATTCTTCACCAGCATCATTTACTATCCCCTTGTCCTGTCCAATCCCTGTCTGAACAGTTGGCTTTGGGAATGGTTCCTGTCCTGGGCTAACAGAAGGTCTGGGGGCCATGACCACCGAGGTCTTTCTAGTCTCAGTCAGACCATTAAGTCTGGTCTTTTAACGAGAATTTGGGGTCCGCATCCCACTGCTCTCCTGCTCCCTCAGGGGTTCTCTGTTGTATTCCCTGTCAGGGCAGTCATCGGTTGTAGCCGGGCACCATCTAGTTCTCCTGGTCTCAGGCTGATGTAGTCTCTGGTTTATGTGGCCCTTTCTGTCTCTTGGGCTCATAATCACCTTGTGTCCTTGGTGTTTTTCATTCTCCTTTGCTCCAGGTGGGTTGAGACCATTTGATGCATCTTAGGTGGCCGCTTGCTAGCGTTTAAGACCCCAGACACCACTCTCCAAAGTGGGATACAGAATGTTTCCTTAATAGATTTTAGTATGCCAATTGATTTAGATGTCACCTGAAGCCATGGTCCCCAAACCCCCGCCCCTGCTATGCTGGCCTTCGAAGCACTCAGTTTATTCAGGCAACTTCTTTGCTTTTGATTTATTCCAGTTGTGCTGACCTCTCCTGTATTGTGTGTTGTCTTTCCCTTCACCTAAAATAGTTCTTATCTACTATCTAATTAGTGAATACCCCTCTCTCTTCCTCCCTCCCTCCCCCCATCATAACCATCAGTGGGCCCTACAGACTTAAGACCAATGTCCTTGACCATCTCAAGTGACCAGGGGCTCCTGTTTCTCGCCATATTCCGTTGACTCACTCTTCCAGCTAACTTCCCCCTTTTGTCTAATTCTAACCTCAGTAAATTGCACTATCATGGATCTACCCAATTGCTCAAGTCAGAAACCCAAAACCTGGGAATCTTCAACTCTTCCTTTTCCTTCCACCTCTCCCCTTTATCAGGCACATCTAGTGTACCTTGTCCAATTTTCTTGACCTCATCTGTCTCCTGAATGCTCAGCACATGTTCCACCTTAGTTCCATTGCTGCAGACTGATTCCCTGTGGGGCCTTGGCTATTCTGTCACCTGAGGGCTGCCAGCCACACTCCTGGTATCCCTGACTCCTGTCTGAAGTACCATACTGTGGTGCACAGGGTGACTGCCAAAGGGGCCACATGATGTCATCCAGAAGACTGAGGGGTTAACTAGTAATGAGTTATAAGTGCCTATCGAGATGGAACAAATCACTCCAAAACCTAGTGGCCTAAAACAACCATTTAATTAAGCACGTGGACCATGTGGGCAGTAGGGCTTGGCTCTGCTCCTCAGTGTCCTCAGTTGGCAGTGACTCAGTGGCTGGTGCCACTCTGAAAGCGTCTTCACTCACAGGTCTGACAGCTGGTGCTGGCAGCTGGCTGGGACCTCAGCTGGGGCTGTCAACCACAGCCCCAACTCACGGCCTCTCTCTCTGGCCTGGGCTCCATCCCAGCCTGGTGGCGTTAGGGCAGCCAATTTCTTCCGCAGCAGCTGAGGGCTTCAACCATGAATGTCCCAGTGAACAAGGCGGCAGCCACATTGCCTTTCAGGACCTAGTCTGGCAAGTTATATGGCATCATTTCTGCTGCATTCTACTGGTTATGAGCCAGTTATTAAGGCCAGCCCAGACACAAAAGAGGGGATGTATTCTCCACTTCACCATGAGAAAAATGCCACAGAATTTACAGATATGTTTAAAACTGCCACGGGTGGAAAAATTTTAACCAAAGGGAGACAGGATGTATGAGATAAATTCCCTCCAGGAACTGTTGTGAGGTGCAGTATCTCCATACAGCCTGCCCAAAGACATCTGTGTGGCCAGGTGGGCCACCTGCTGTGTGAGTGGCTGTGTCTCATCACGGCTCGTTGTGAAGCAGTGGCCAGTGTAGAGTGAGCTGCTTCCCATCATTCTCAGACCTGCTTCCTGATATGGACTGAATTGTGTTCCCCCAAATGTGTGTCAGTTTGGCTGGGCCGTGATTTCCACTATCGTGTGATTGTCCACCGTTTTGTCTTCTGACGTGATTACCCTATGCGTTGTAAATCCTGCCTCCATGATGTTTATCTTGTAATCAATTTACAAGATTAGATAGTGTCTTAAGTCAATCTCTTTTGAAATAAAAAGGAGAGAAGCAAGCAGAGAGACATGGGGACCTCATACCACCAAGAAAGCAGTGCCAGGAGTAGAGCGTGTCCTCTGGACCTGGAGTCCTGTATTTAGAAGCTCCTAGACCAGGGGAGGATTGATGACAAGTACCTTCCCTCAGAGCCAATGGAGAGAGCCTTCCCCTGGAGCTGATGCCCTGAATTTGGATTTCTAGCCTGCTAGCTGTGAGAGAATAAATTTTTCTTTGTTAAAGCTATCCACTTGTGGCATTTCTGTTATAGCAGCACTAGATAACTAAGACAGCTCCCTTCTGGCCTGTAGTGGATGGAATCCGGGGATGCTGTTAAGCATCTTGCAATGCACAGGAGCCCCTACCCCCTACCACCACCACACACAACAAAGAATTAATATCCTACCCAATGTGTCCATAGTGCCAAGGCTGAGAAACCCCGCTTTATAATAAGGATGAGGAGTTTTAAAGGGTTTTACTGCCCTGGTATTACACCATTCAGATAAAGTCACAGCATTGGAAACCCTGGTGACATAGTGGTTAAGGTCAGCAGTTCGAATCTACCAGGCATTCCTTGTAAACTCTAAGGGGCAGTTCTACTCTGTCCTATAGGGTCGCTATGAGTTGGAATCGACTTGATGGCAACAGGTTTGGTTTTGGTTTTTGGTTTTATTCAAGCTTTGTCCCTGGCTCCGTTGCTTTAGAGAACCTGGGCTAAGATACTCTTCAACCAACTTGTCACCAAATCCTGCTGATTGTCCTTTTAAATCTCTTTTAGATCCAGTCACTTTTGTCCATCTTAGGCCAGGCCACCAGCTTCTCTCACCTAGGCCACAATATAGTTTCCCAAGGAATCCTTTCATATTTATACTAGTGATAGATCCTTACCAATCTACAGTAAAGCCAGAGTGATCTTTTTGAAACAAAGTTTATCACAAAATCTCCCAATTTAAAACTCTTTAAAGACCCCCTCATTCTTATTATAAAGCCAGGGTTTCTCAGCCTTGGCACTACAGACATTTTGGGCAGGATATTAATTCTTCATGGGGAGGGGAAGGGAAACTGTCCCGTGCACTGTAAGACGTTTAGCAGCATCCCTGGCTTCTATCCACTAGGTGCCAGTAGCACTTCCTCCTCCCACTTGTGACAACAGTAACTTCTCCAGACATTACGAAATGTCTCCTGGGGGCAGAACTGTCCCTGGTTGAGAGCCTGTAGTATAAAGTAAAAGCATTTAACACGGCCCTGTGTGGACTGGCCCTGGCCAGGTACCCCTCTCATCCGGGTCCCCATGCAGCAGCTATACTGGACTTCTTTCAGGATTCCGTGATCACGCCATATTATTTCCCCCTTCAGGCCTTTTCAATGTCTTCCCCTTGGCCTGGAACCTTCCCCTTTCCTCCACCTCTCCGCTCCCCTTCCCACCGTTCACCTAGCTAACACTTTATTATCAGTCCTCAGTTCAAATGCCACTTTTGTGAAGGCTCTTTTCCCAGCCTAGCGTAAGTTCCCATGGCACCCAGAACTTCTCACTTACACTTACCACAAGGATAAGGAATCAATCAACTTTATGATTGCTTGTTGGTGTTGTTTTCCTCGCTCCACTGTAAACAAGAGCAGAGATGTCGTGTGTCCTGCTCATGCTTGTATCCCCAGTGCTCAGCAGAGCTTGGCATATGGTAGGTATGCAAAACATTTGAAAATGGATGAATGAACACTACTAATGTCTACTAATAAGAATAGATATTATTCCTGTCTTTTCTTGCTTTAGATTTTTCTCAGCTGCTGCAAAGTAGGACCCCTCATTCCACGTGGGTGATGGCCTGATTCTCTGATGTTTCCCCAACCAAGCCATCTGCCCGATTCCTGAGAACCTCTCCAGGCTCTGCTCAACTCTCTGACCTGCTCTTTTCCAAAGAATTCATACAAACGACTATAAGAGTACTCTTTTTTTTTTTTTAACCAAACCACTCTAGATTAAGGACTACATCAAAGTCCAGGTTGTGTGTATCTAATCCCCCAAAATATTTATCAAAACATGGGATAGCCTCACTTTTCATGATCTGGCTATTGTGTCCACTAAATGGGGTTGCCTTCACCTTTTTTCACCTGTGACTCTTCACTGCCTCCTTGCCTTCTCCAACAGAGATGCCAACTTGGAAGTGTCCTTTTCTTGACCCTTTCTTAGTGGGATGCAAATCTCTGGGGCAGAGACTGTGTTGGGCTTGTGTCTAGTTTTGAGTAGCAGATCCAGGGTTGAAAGTCTGATATTTTTACATATATGCACGCGTGGGTTTGGTGCTCCTGCATGTCACAGGGCTATTGTTCGAAGTGGTCAACTTGTTGATCTCTGAAAACCTGGATTTTTCATAGGGCATCATTTGGAAATGATTTCAGTAAATCGTTTTTGTGAACTGACTTGTTGTGGTTTGGCTGATGCGTAACGCTAGGGGCCTCTGGAAAGCTAGAAAGAGGGAGCTGTAACTGAGAGCCCAAAGGCTGTCCTGCCTTGTAGCACAGCTTCTTCCCGGTGATGTGGGATCCCCTAAGGTTTGGTAACCGTGGGATTTACTCCCCCTAGTGGTTTGATGAAATATAACTTTTTCTGAAAGAAAGGGCAAAGTTTAAGTCACAGCTGCCATTCTCAAGGTATGGCTGTTCAGGATCCTCTTAGTGTGAATGAGGGAGGACAGTAGATGAGAAGCCAGTGGGTCCCCTAAGAGGAGGGATGGGGGATGGGCTCACAGAGGTGGGATGTTAGGAGGGCAGGTGGACACCCTTTCACTCTGCACATTTTGGAAGCTGCTTTGTCTGGAATTCCTGCTCCAGAAAAGTTTGGCTGGGGACTACCAGACACAAAGCCAGTGATGGAAGTGCAAACGATGTTTTGCTGACAAAGTCCCAGAAACAAAGGCAAGAATCAAGTACAATCTAAGGGATGAACAAAAAGAAAGGAAAACCAGGCATCCAATCTCTAAAGCCCTTTATCATCTTGCTAGAGCCCCGGGGTGGTGCAAATGGCTAAAAGCTCCTCTACTAAGTGAAAGGTTGGGGGGTCAAGTCCACCCAGAGGTACCTCAGAAGAAAGGCCTGGTGATCTCCTTCTGAAAATCTGCCACTGAGCACCCTGCGGAGCACAGCTCTGCTCTGACACACTGGCGACTGATTGGTTATCATCTTGCTCAGGCAGAAGAACAAAACAGGTGAAGGCCTCAACACCCTCTGGCGCTGCGCAGGCTTTCCAAGTTTTCAGCTGCTAGGTTTGTTTTGTTTGTTGTTTCTTTTTCAGCAGGGCATTACTTGGCCTAGGATATGTTTAAATCGGTGTCTTGTGAGTCACGTTATAACAGGCTTGTGTGCATCATGATTACTGTTCTTTGGCGTGTCAGCCCTGACGCAGGTTTAGCACCACACTTCAAAGTGATTCCGAGCTGCTTTTAACTGTTGGCTTGTTCTTAATCTGCCAGTCTTAAGTGTTTTCGCATCAAGAGGAGGATCGTTTGCTCTTTTCCTTTTACCTTAACAAGCTCCAGAGAGACACCGAGGGAAATGACAGTATCTTCTTTCGTCTGAAGTAGCCTAATCATTGGACACCATCCTGTGCTAGATGCTGCCTGCCCGTCTACACAGCCTAATAAGAGCTGGTGCAATGCACAAGAGACAAAGTAACGTTTACACTTAAGGACACACTGAAGAGAAACACTATCTTTCAGGGTCAGACGAGGTAAGCGCTCCTCCTTTGATACATAGAAATCTCAGTAAGTTCTCTGAGGCAGTAGTTGGCCAACCTGGTGTCACAGAACCTAAGAGATTTCTCAGTTAAATTAACTCAGAATCTCTGGGGTGTGGCCTGAGTATCCGTGTTTATTTTAAAAGCAATCTTGGTGACTCTAAGGTGAGAACCACTGGTCTAGAGGCACATGGAAGCCAGTTAGCTGGGAAGCACTGGTGGGCCTGACAGGTAATTAAATGTGCTCATGCCTCAACCAGACTCATAAGTGCTGGGGCCTTGGAAGGCCTCTTTCCTTCCCATCTTGACCTCAGATTTCCCTTCCATGTCTGTCGACTTCTCCTCCTCCACCCAGGCACCCAGAGAATTGCTGCAGTGGGAATCTCCTTAAAGCCTTCAGCATCCTTCTTGGGCTGAGTGTGGCATCCATTCTTCCCTGCCTCACCTCCTCCCTTGCTGACGCTTCCTCTTCCTCCCCAGGAATTACTGTGCTTGCTTTGGCTTCTTCCAGCTTGTTCATTCGCCCTGATCCCTCCATCCAGACCTTCCTTCTTTAGGAGGTAGTGAGAGGGAGGGACTAGACAAGCTACTGAAGCTCTCTGGATCTCAGTTTCCTTATCTGCAAAACGGGAATAATTTACAACCTCATAGGATGCTTGTGCGAGTTATGTGAGACGGTCTATGTTTAGTTAGCATGTCGCAGATGTTCAATAATGGATCTTGATGAAGCCTAGAAATCTGCATGTTTATATCACTTCAGGTAATAGGGGTGGCGAGGACTATGCTGAGAGATACTGGCTAAGATAGTGGCACTCTACCTCGGCTATGCTTTAGAATCACTGGGGTGCTTTTAAAAAGTCCCAGTGCCCAGGGTGACCCTGAGACTGATGAAATTAGAATTTTGGTGTGTGGGGAGAGTCAGGTAGCAGTATGTTAAAGGCCTCCAGGTAATTCCTGTGTGCAGTCAGAGTTAACAGCAATGATCAGCAAGCCTGGGTTTGAGTCCAGCTCTACCATGTACTTAGGTTTGGCAAGTCAGTAACCTCTGAGCCTCAATTCCTTCATCTGAAAACGGGAATAAAATATATACTTTTGTCTTAGTTATCTAGTGCTGCTATAACAAAAATACCACAAGTGGATGGTTTTAACAAAGAGAAATTTATTCTCTCACAGTCTAGGAGGCTAGAAGTCTGGATTCAGGGTGCCAGCTCCATGGGAAGGCTTTCACTCTCGGTTAGCTCTGGGGGAAGGTCCTTGTCATTAATCTTCCCTGGTCGAGGAGCTTCTCAGCTCAGGGACACCGGGTCCAAAGTACGTGCTATTCTCTTGGCTCTTGTTTCTTGGTGATATGAGGTCCCTCTGTCTCTTTGCTCGTAATATGAGGTCCCTCTGTCTCTTTGCTCGTTTCTTTCTTTTATATCTCAAAAGAGATTGATTTAAGACACAACCTAATCTTGTAGAGTAAGTCCTGACTCATTAACATAATTGCTGCCGACCCCACCTCATTAACATCATAGAGATAAGATTTACAACACCTAGGAAAATCATAACAGATGACAAAATGGTGGACAATCACACAATACTGGGAATTGTGGACCAGCCAAGTTGACACACATTTTGTGGGGGAGACAATTTAATCCATAACAACTTCATTGATTACACAGAGTAACTGAGATAACTTTATACAGTGGACAGCACAGCGCAAGCAAAGCGCTTAACTTTCCCTTCACCTGGGAGTGAACGTTAGAGGCCCCAGCCGGACCAAGGCCGTCTCAGCAGGCTTGGCCTCTGGGTTCAGCGTTCCCCTGTCTCTTTCTGCTCTGGATCCAGCAAGTTTATAAATAGGCTCCAAACATGGTCCAAGGGACCACTGGCTTCTCTGTGCCAATCACCCTGTTTTCAAAGTACTTCATTCAAAACGCTATTCAATTCAAAAAAATTAGTAATGATTAAATGAGAGAAGCAAACCATTAGTATTAGTTCTTTTGTTGTTGTTCAATGCCAATATGCAGTATGTCATCTAGCTTACAGGTTAATTTTTTTTTTTTTTAATGTCTAGTAACCTAGAACCATGACCACCATTAATAATATTATGTCTGAGGAACTATGTGTTCTGAGATGTAAACATTCAGCTTCCAAATCCCCATTTGGAACATACATGTGTGTAGAGTATATGAGTGTGTGTGTACATGGATATGTGCGTGTTTGTGAGTGTGGATTTTGTTTGTGAGGCTGTTTATGAGTGTGTGTGCATGCAAAATGTGTGTGAGTACATACATGTGTGTGAGTGTGTGTCACTTGGTCTAGGGAGGCGGTTGGGAAGACTATGTGCTGGGACTTGAAAAGAATGAGGGTTTCTAGCTCTCCTCACCAGTCTCTAGATTCTGTTTTATCTCCTCCGAAGTCTTAATGTAGGAGCGCTGGTGGCACAGTAGTTAAGTGCTTGGCTGCTAACCAAGACGTCAGCAACTTGAATATACCAGGCACTCCTTGGAAACCCTGTGGGGCAGTTCTACTCTGTCCTATAGAGTTGCTGTGAGTCAGAATTAACTCGATGCTAACAGGTTTGGTTTGATTTAAGTCTTACGGACAGAACTCTGGGGGCACAGTGGTAAAGCACTCACCTGCTAACTGAAAGATTGGTGGTTTGAACCCACCAGCCGCTCTGCAGAATAAAGGTGTGGCAATCTGCTTCTGTAAAGATGACAGCCTTGGAAGCCCTATGGGGCATTTCTACTCTGTCCTTTAGGGTTGCTATGAGTTGGAATCGACTTGACAGCAAGGGATTTTTAAGTCTTGTGTAAACTTAAGGCAACGGAAGGTGAGATCTTCTATTATAGTCAAAAGCCATTTTGAGGCAATTCACTCTGTTTCCATTCTTCTGGGAAATCTGTGTCGTCTTGGAAATTACAACAGGATCTAAGGTCGTCTGTTGCTTTCTAACACGGTCTTCTCAATGAAAAGGTCTAATCTCTTCGTGCTAGGGCTGCTAACCAAAGGGTCGGCAGTTCAAATCCACCAGGCACTCCTTGGAAACTCTATGGGGCAGTTCTACTCTGTCCTATATGGTTGCTATGAGTCGGAATCGACTCGACGGCACTGGTTTTTTGGGTTGGGTTAATCTCATCTGTGCCTGCCCAGAGTTGCAGGGTGTGGGGAGAGTGGAGAAAGTGCAAACAGGATAACATTGGGGGCCAGCCTGCCATATGCCAGGTTCTGTGATACTTGCTTCCGTCACGTTGTTTGATTTACTCATCAGAGGAACCCTGTCCGGTGAATATTATCATTTTGCTTTGAGAGAACATGTCCAGGGAAATTTAGCAACTTGCCCAGTGCTACGCTGGGATATAAGCCTAGATTGTTAGCTCAAAACTTGTACTCTTTTACCTCCCTACACTGGGAAATGACCGTTGTTTTCCCTCCCTTTCTGCTCTTCTTTTGCCTCTGTTTTCTTTGAGCCCTGATAGGACATTCCTAGAGCACTTTGGCGGTACAAATGGTTAAGTGCTCAACTACTAACCTAAAGGTTGGCATTTCAGACCCACCCAGAAGTGCTGTGGAGGAAAACCCTGGCAATCTGCTTCTGAAAGCCTTGAAAACCCTGTGGAGCGCAGCTCTTCTCTGATATATGCGGGCCGCCTTGAATCGAAATCTATATGATGTTAACTGGTTTGGTTTTTTTTTGGTAGAACTTTTCTGAAGTTAGGTATAACAGGCAGTTTGGCCTGAGGCTTGGTGGAATCCAGTGTAAGCCTCTACACTGTACCCTGTATGTCCTGGGGGAATGCCTCTTCCGTGTGAATACAAATTGCCTTTCTTTAGCTTGGAATTCCATGCCCAGGGTCACAGAGCAAGATACTCCAGTTTCTCAAAGAGAAGAAAACATTTTGCAGGATCACAGCAATTACTTAAATTTTTGCAAGATGAAAGCTGAGGCATTCTTTAAAATCTGGCTGTGTTAATACAGGGTTTTTCAACTAGTCAGGACTTCCAGCAAGATAATATGATAAACTCTAGGCACACTGAGAACCTTACACGGCCTTTTTTTTCAACTGAGATTATTATGGGTTGTTGATATTGTGATCACCCTGATTATTCCTGGGCATCCCTGGGAAGGGAGCATTTTCTGTCTCTCTCTGCTGCCTGGCCAGCAGAGATCAGCAGAGACCAGGGGTAGGCATAGAATGGGTCCCTGGGTGGCACTAATAGTTTGAGCTTGGCTAGTAGCCGAAAGGTTGGTGGTTTGAATCCACCCAGCGGTGCCGTCAAAGAAAGGTCTGGCTATCTACTTCTGTAAGATTATAGCCATTGAAAACTTTATGAGGCGTAGTTCTGCTATGAAACATGTGGGGTCACCCTGAGTTGTTATGTTAATGAGGTCCTACTGGAGCAGGGTGGGTCCTGAACCTAATTTCTCTTGAGTGGTGATTTATAAAGGGGAGTAGACACAGAAAGACAGACACACAACACAGTACGCTAGGTGACCACGGGGACAGAAGCATCTGTAAACTGAAAAGGAACTCCAAGGATTGCTGGCATTCTCCAGAGACTCACAACACAGTACGCTATGTGACCACGGGGACAGAAGCATCTGTAAACTGAAAAGGAACTCCAAGGATTGCTGGCATTCTCCAGAGACTCGGAAAGAGGCTCACAGAAGGAACAGACTTTTAGCATCAAGAACTGTGAGAAATAAATTTCTGTTCTTTAAAGTCACCCACTTGTGGTCTTTTTTGTTACGGCAGCACTGGGTAGCTAAGACAGATGTATTTATATGCTAAGTACTCTTCCAGATACTTTATTTATGTATTTATTTAACAAACACACAGAACACTTGTTATATGCTGGGTGCTGTTTTAAGTGCTTTATAAATATTAACTCAGTTCTTGAAAAAGCCCTATTTCATTTAAACTTCCTTTCAGCCCCGTGAGTAAGTGTTATTAGCGCCATTTTACAAAGCTGAGGCTCAGAGAGATTCAGAATCTTGTTGAAGGTTGCATCATTATTAAGTGTCAACCCGGGAGCCCAGTCCCCAGCCAGTAGGAAGCTGAGGCACACTTCCCAGCAGCACTGGGGCTTCCCTTTGAGCCTGGGATGGGAGGGGAAAGGGAAGATGGGGGACAGAAGAGAGAAACCCCAGCTTTGTGTTTTGGGAAGCTGAATCTTTAAAAGAGCAAACTGATTGTGTTGACAGAGGGAAGGGAGCTGTGATGAATGAATCCCCCGGAAGCAGGTGGGAGGGGCGGGGAGCTGTGGCAGGACCGGACTCTTTCTGGGTGGGGTGGGAAGGGCACTGTTCTGACAGTGGAGAGGTGGTGGGCAGCGTGGGGACCACGGGCACTGTGTGTCCTCCTACTACCAAACCAGCTGCTGGTGAGCAGACTGGCTCATGGTGACCCCCTGTGTCTTAGAGCAGAACTGTGCTCCACGGGGTTTTCAGTGACTGATTTTTGGGGGAAGTAGGCCATCAGGCGCACCTCTGGGTGGATTCGAGCCTCTAACCTCTCAGTTAGCAGCTGAATGTGTTAACCACTTGTACCACCCAGGGACTCCGTGTGTCCTGCTAGAGGTCTGATTTAAAATATCGGTCCCTTAGTGCTTGATTTGGCAGCACATACACTAAAAACTGGAACAACACAGAGAAGATTAGCATGGCTCCTATGCAAGGATGACACCCAAATTTGCAAAGTGTTCCATATTTTTACCAGAAATAGGCCTATCTTCTCAGAGAAAATTAAAGAATGGGAGTTGTCATAGATTGAATTATGCCCCCCCAACTGTGTATCAACTTGGTTAGGCCATGATTCCCACTATTCTGTGGTTGTCCTCCATTTTGTGGTTGTAATTTTATGTTAAAGAGGCTTTTGGTGGGATTTTAACATCCTTACAAGGTCACATCCCTGATTCAAATGTAAAGGGAGTTTCCCTGGGGTATGGTCTGCACCACCTTTTATCTCTCAGGAGATGAAAGGGAAGCAAAGAGGTGGGTGGGGGGAGGGGCTCACACTATCAAGAAAACAGGACCAGGAACAGAGTGTGTCCTTTCGACTTGAGGTTCCTATGCCCAGATGCTCCCAGGCCAAGGGAAAACTGATGACAAGAACCTTCCTCCAGAGCTGACAGAGAGAGAAAGGCTTCCCCTGGAGATGAAGCCCTGAATTTGGACTCATAGCCTACTAGAAAGTGAGAGAACAAATTTCTCTTTGTTAAAGCCATCTACTTGTGGTATTTCTGTTATAGCAGCACTAGATGACTAAGGAGTTAAAAAAAAAAAAAAAATCGGTTCCTTAAGGTCCCTCTACATTCTTAGAACATGCCTCGTACCTCCTTTTTTTTTTTTTTTTTAATATGGTCACATGGTCATGGGAGAGTCAGGGTGAAAAAGGAAGGCAGCTGGGTACAGGGGCACAGCGCGGGAACCTGCTGGGCTCAAATCCCCTTTACTGGATGAATTAAATTAGAATCACCATTAATTCATATTTAAATCTCAATAGGATTAAATTAAACCTGTGCTTCCTTCTCCCACAGGGAAGGAGAGAAAGGTTTTGGCAAACGTTGGAGGGGAGGCAATTGAGGGGTCCTGAGAGGGTTAGGGAAACCCTGGTGGCGTAGTGGTTAAGTGCTATGGCTGCTAACCAAAAGGTTGGCCATTTGAATCCACCAGGCTCTCCCTGGAAACTGTATGGAGCAGTTCTACTTGTTACTGCAAATCGCGGATTCAAGCCGCCTGCCGCAAAGCCAATACTGAGACAAGAGGAGGTAAGGAGCAAGAAGGCTTTATTGAACACCGGTATTCAAGAGACAGGGGGGTTAAATTTCTCCCACATTCTGTCTAATTCTAAAGAGCTAGTGGGAGGGTTTTATAGGGGGAAGGTTAGGGTTACCTAATGTTTTTAAGCACCTACGTAGCCCACAGATTGTCTTATACATCACAAAACAACTACAAGAAACTATTAAACCAAAGATATGTATGTCAGACATCTGGACTCTAATCAGCATGTTTGTAACAGCCTGAAAAAAAAAAAACTCACACAAGAATCTCTCAAGCTAGTGGAACTGTTCTGCCAAGTCCACTCTGGCTGAGATAGGGAGCAAGAAAGAAAGTTGTAGATAAACATGTTAGGAGCCTTTCTGCCGTTTTGCAGGCTGAAGGCCATTTCTCAAAAGAACAAAAAAGAGAAGAGAGACCAAGGCCACAGGAACTGAGAGAGCTCCTCACCCCTTTAGAAGAGACCGGTACAGCTGGTGCAATAAAAAAAATGTTTAGAGATTACTTAGAGCATCATTATGGCGTTGGTTATGCCACGCTCTCAATCACCCATTGTGAACAGGAGAAACCATGCTTGTTAAGAGTGGAACAGGCTGCTCAGCCATACCTTGAACAGAGCCTGCGCCATTTTCTAAAGACTAGAGATTAATCACCGTTTACACAGCTATACTAAAACAAATGAGAAAATACATTCTCTCTCCTTTAATATTAAAACACTGGAGAAAATGTATTTTCTGTACTTCATACTCTGTCCTATAGAGTCACTATGAGTTGGAATCGACTAGACAACAACAGTTTTGGTTTTTTGCTTTTCTTGAGAGAGCCGGAGGAAGGGAAGTTGTGAATTTGCTGGAAGATTCTTAACTGCAGGCGCTAGGCTGGGGATGAGGGAGACTTAAAAAAGGGAACTCTGGAAGCTGCTCCTGGGCAAATAAAGACCTGTGATTGGCAACCCCAGCCCTACCAGCCTTCCTGATTCCTGTTCCTGAGCAAAGGTCACTGGCTGTTTCAATCATCTTTTTTTTTCCTCCACCAGCTTTGCTTACCGAATAAGGAAAATCAGCATTGCAAAGATTGCAAAGTCAGAAGACGGCCTCTCTAATATTGTTTTCTAAGAATAGTTGAGCCAACCAGAGCTTTGGGTGAAGATGGCTGGGAATTCAATCCTGCTGGCTGCTGTGTCTCTTCTCTCCGCTTTTCAGCAAAGTAAGAGTCACAGGAGTGTGTGTGTGTGAGAGAGAGACTGAGAGAGAGAGAAAGGCCGGCCCTGAGGGAGGGAGCAGGGACACCACACGGTTCATCAGTTTTGGGCTGCTGACTTGCCGGTGGCTCTGGGTGTTCGTCAGAGCACAGTCGCCCTGAGGTCATCAGCTCCTGCCTGCTCGCCTCCTTCCTTGTGGGGAGGTGGAGAGTTGGAACAGTCCAGGGATTAGTTCTCTCAACCCCGGGCATTGCGGGCTCTCAGAGCTCAGCGAATTCTGCATAATCTGTGGTTACAATCCACAGCCCCAGTTCAAGTGAACACCAGAAGTGCGCGAACCTGGGGGAAGTGGGATATAAACAGTTGTTCAAAACGAAATGTGCCTGCTTCTAAACCGTCGTTGTGATTTCTTCCTGTTATTTTAATTCCTGTGTTTTTGTAAATGAATTGCATGTGGCAGGTATGATTATCAGATTAAAAGAAAATCTCCCACAGAAATATAAGATTCAGATTAAATAATTAGTTCTAAATTTTAAAACACCTTTCCGATAGGAATATTTAATATCTCGACTGCCCTGTTAAATAGACCGCTTTTTCTCCCCAGGAGTCACATCTGCTCAGTTCATATTATCTTACCTGCTATGCCAATTTATAACTCATGCTAAGGTGGGAAAAAGGGTCTGAACTTTAGTAAGCAGGATTTCTCCTCCAGTGTTTTCCTTGTTTTTACAAGTGCGCATGTGCCAGGAAGTCGGGCCCTGTTGAACGGCTCAGGTTACAGAAGCCGCTGGAAGTAGGGCCGCTCCACGCCAAGAATAAAGGCCCGGCCTCCATGCACACTAAAGGTCTTGGCTAGCCAGGTTCTTCGGTGTGCTTATGAAAACACTATACCTTCTGACACACATTTTGTGGTTTGGCTCACGATTGTTTCCGGAGTAAAGCAGGATGTTTTTACCAAGTAAGGAAGCGCTTAGTCTGAAGAACCCGTTCCAGCCACCTGACCCACGTAGACGCACATGGACTGGTGATGACGGAGACTTTGTAAATTCTGGAAGCCGCTCCCGGGCTGGATAAAGACGTCTGATTAGAGACCCCAGACCTACCTGCCTTCCTGAGGGACCACCAAAGCTGTGTGTGCTCTCATGGGGGACTGCAGAGACAGGGGGCGGGAGGCCCCGGATGGACGCTGGCAGAGGCTTTACAAAGAGGCTTCTGTTTGCTGGCTGGTGCCTAGGATAGTGTGAGCTGGGGGCCAGAAGGTCAGGGGGCTGAATGAGGTGAGAAGGTGGTGGCGGGAGAAGAGCAGAGGAAATCAGAGAATGGTGGTCGGTGGTGTCTTAGGGTTTTATAAAGAAACAGAACTGATGATTTTATATATATATATACACACACATAATATACAAAACCAAACCCACTGCTGTCGAGTCGATTCGGACTCATAGCGACCTTACCGGACAGAGTAGAACTGCCCCATAGAGTTTCCAAGGAGTGCCTGGTGGATTTGACCTGCCGACCTCTTGGTTAGCAGCGTAGCACTTGGCCACCAGGGTTTCCATATATATATATAGGAGGGCATTGGGTTTTATGTAGATATAACACCTAAACGTGGTTGATTCCAACTCATGGTGACTCCATGTGTGTGACAGTAGAAGGGTGCTCCACAGGGTTTTAAAGAAAAAAAAAAAATTTTTTTTTTTCATGTGTGACAGTAGAAGGGTGCTCCACAGGGTTTTAATGGCTGATTTTTCAGAAGTAGATCACCAGGCCTTTCTTTTGAGGTGCCTCTGGGTGGACTCAAACCTCTAACCTTTTAATTAGCAGCTGAGTGCATTAACTGTACCACCCAGACACACACACACACACACACACACACACACACACACACACGTCTTTAAGAATTGGCTCATGTGATTGTGTGGACTGGCAAGTCCCAAATCTGTATGTCAGGTGACAGGCTGGAGATTGCCGCAGTCTTGTGTCCCCAAATCCGTAGGTCAGCTGATGGAAAGAGAAGAGTGCAGCTCTGGCAAAATGTCTTCTATTTATAGTCGAGAAGCAGAATACACCATAGAGAAAAACTTTCTCTTTGCTATTAAGGCCTTCAACTGAAGTGGATGACACCCACCCAAATTATGCAGGGTAATCAGCTGTACTTAAGGCCAGATGATTAGATCACATGCCACATGTAACTACTTCATAATAACATCTGGACGAGTCTCTGAACAGCTGGGCCCCCTCACCTAGCCAAGCTGACATGTAAAATCAGCTGTCACAGTGGTTGGCAGGGAATGTTTAATGATGAGGTGGAAAAGTGAGAGTGTCTGAGCCGTCTAGTGCTGCTATCACAGAAGTACCACAAGTGGATGGCTTTAACAAACAAATTTATTTTCACACAGCTTAGAAGGCTTGAAGTCCAAATTCAGGGCACCAGCTCTAGAGGAAGTCTTTCTCTCTGTTGGCTCTGGGGGAAGGTGATTATTCCTTGGCTTTTTGGTGATCTTCGTGTAGTATGGCATCTGTTTTTTCCCACCTCTATTTCTCTTGATTAGTTCTTTAATCTCTTTGATATCTCAAAAGAGATTGACTCAAGACATACCCTACATTAATCCTGTCTCATTAACAAAGATGATCCATTCCCAATTGGGATTATAAGCACAGGCATGGAGGTTAGGATTTACAACACATATTTTGGGGGAACATGCTTCAATCCGTAACAGAGAGAAAGAGAGAGGGAAAATGAGTCAAAAGACACAACTGTTTATCTGCAACTGGCATTATGAAATGGGCTGCTTTTGCAAAAGTTCCCTATCTGGTGGTTATGGAGATGGGACAGTGTGCCACGGCAGAAGTAGCTCAGGTTTTGAAAGCCAGACAGACTCCTCTATTTGTCTGGTCCAGCCAATTGTCAGTTGGGTGCCGCTGGCCTGGACACTTTAACCCTTCAATATCCTCAGTAAAGAGGGTTAAGAGGACACTGGGCATGAAGTGCTCAACAGAGTGTGGGTGCTCAGCATGGTTAGTTCCTGTCCTCAGGTCCCTTCCTCATGGAGGAGAACCTTCTGCTGGATTGGAGGCAGCCTTATGGTGAAGGCGACCACTGTGCTGGGTGAGCATTGTGGAGGGTCTCAGTTAACTCTACTGAGAAAGCTAGCAATAGTGTTGCCGAGTGGAAACCCCAGGTTCTGCCTGGTGTAACTTGTTACAACCAATAAACAAGAGGCCAAGGTGGGAGAAGAAAGATACCTTTATTTTGTGGCATAAGGAAAGGAGCACTGGGGCTGCTGCCTCCAAGGCTGCTTGCAGGCAGTTTGGGGAGGTGGGATTTTACAGAGAGCAGGCAAGGAAATGCAAATTCATCATGAATATTCAGGATTGACCTTCAAGCAGGCGCTTAGGGCTTAGGAATGACTAGGCATTTTATTTAGACAAGGGTTGGATTCTCCAGGATGGAAGAAGAGGTAGGTTTTTCTTCATTAGCATGTTAAGCCTCCACCTAGAGGCAGTTTGAGGCCATCTTTTTTTTTTTTTTTATGGCCCTGGTGGTGTAGTGGCTAAAGACCAAAAGGTCAGCAGTCCGAATCCACCAGGTGCTCTTTGAAACCCTTATGGGGCAGTTCTACTCTGTCCTTTAGGGTCACTATGAGTTGGAATCTGCTCGACGGCAATGGGCCCATTCTGAAGTTACCTTGTCCAGGACAACTTCAGAAGAATGTGCGGCTTATTCTGCTCGGTGCCGGAGGATAAGCCAGAGCAGGTGTCTCTCAGAAGGGCTGGGCAGCAAGAGGAGACTGTCTGAGCTATCTAGTGCTGCTGTCACAGAAATAGCACAAAGGGTGGCTTTAAATAACAGAAATTTATTTTCTCACTGTTTAAGAGGCTAGAAGTCTGAATTCAGGGAACCCACTTAGGGGGAAGTCTCTCTCGCTCTCCATTCTAAGGGAAGGTCCTTGTCTCTTTTCAGCTTCTCTTCCTAGGTTCCTAGGTGATTATGTGTATCTTCGCCCCATTTTTGCTTGCTTGCTTGGTTAATCTGTCTTTTATATCTCAAAAGAGACTGATTGAAGACACACCCTCCACTAATACTGCCTCGTTAACAAAGAAAACCACTTCCAAGTGGGATTATAACCACAGGTTAGGATTTACAACACATATTTTTGGGGGGACACAATTCAATCCATAACAGAGACTATTCTCAAGTAGTGTTTAATCGACTTCTAAGAGGGAAATAAACTTGAAGCTCTCCAGAAAGAGAGGTTGAAATAGCCTTTCCATCCTCCTCATGCCATCCCAATGATAGCCACAGTCTCTCTGAGGCTCCTGACCTAAGATAAGAGAACAGAAAGGGACTTCCACTCCTTGGGCCTGGGGATGAGCACCCCAGAATCCTTTTACATGGCACTAGGTGGGGGGGGGGGGAGGAGGGGCTCCAACACTGCTCCTAATAGGTGCGTTTCTTTTACTGAAGCTCATTCCTCACATTTGTTAGTGTCACAGACTGGTGCCCACAGCCTAGAGAAAGAGCACTTTCAATACTTCTACTTCATTTTGAAGCTCTAGGCTCTTGGGCGGTTGCTGAATTACCAATCTATGAGCACACATCTTTCATTGTTTCCATTTTATAAAGGGAAACAAGAAGCCTTGCCAAGTGTTTTCTCCAAGGCTGTGTAGCAGGTTAGACACAGTTAAAAATAGCAGCATTCAGAAAGGCCAAGTCCCAGTTTTCCCTTCCACAGACAGACCCTCTTTTCCTGCCCCAACTGGGCCCATGAGCCCTTGGCCTCTCCAGACTGCATCTGGCCTGAAAGGCTTCGGGCCGGGGTAGGAGACACCAGCCCCTCATCCCACACTGCCCCATCCTCTCAGGCTTCAGGAGCTGCCACTGCAGTTGGAATGAGAAAGACTCCAATCCTAAGGGTTCACACACTTCAGAGGCTCAGCCACAGCTTTTAAATCCTAAACAACAGCTTGTTTGTAGTGGAGGGGGATTAGAGGAGGGCAGCCGCCTGCCCTCACTAAACCAGGTTCAGTATTTACTGGCTTTTTGTCAGAAGGGAGGAATCGTGTTTCAGGAGGAGACATATCACCCCTGAGAGTGTAACACACGGTAAGAGACTGAAGCTACAAACGAGGTGTCGAGTTTTAAAAGGACACTATTTTTAAAGCATTAGCAAGTAAGAAATGCATATTGGGGCACTGAAATAAGTGTGACAGGGCAGTGGTGTTGGAGAGAACTGGTGAGGAGCTGAAACTGGAAGAGATAATCCGAAGGAAAAAGAATAGTTCCTAGAAGTTAAGTAAGGGACTTAAGGGCAGGAGCAAGACCTACTGAATTGTGAAACAGACCCAAGGGGGAAGCGTAGGTCTGAAAGCGAAAGTGGTCCACAGAATGAATCATGAAATTAAAATGATCCAGGGCAATGTTGTTGTGTGTCATTGAGTCCATTCGGCCTCAAAGTGACCCTACAGGACACTGTAGGACTGCCTGCCACATAGGGCTTCCTGGCTGTAATCTTTACTGGAACCCTGGCAGCACAGTGGTTTAAGTGCTTGGCTGTTAACCCACATCACCCAGTGTGGTAACTTGTCACCCCCCCACCTGCCAGACACTACAATTGGTGTCATCCAATGCGGTAACTCCTCACCAACCCCCCTCCCGTTGGGTCAGTTAGGGTGTGGGCAGGCAGGCTGTCATGCTCACAATTGGGTGAAGAGGAGGGTCTCCTTGGCCAATGGGAGTGGAGAGGAGTTGCAGGGAGCTGTGAGGGGGTGGGGTCATGAGGGTGGGGCCAACTCTTGGCTGGGGGGCAGGCTGCTTCGCCCATGGTGGGGATTCACCTGCCAGCTTTATCGATCACATGTAGGTGGGGATGACACCATGAGTTACCGCACTGGGTGACACCAACCCTAGTGATGCCACTGAAATGTGGCAGCCTGCTTCTGTAAAGATTACAGCCTTGGTAACCCCGTGGGGTAGTTCTACGCTGTCTTACAGGGTCGCTATGAGCCCCAGTAGACTCGTGGGCAGCGAGTTTGGTTTGGAATCTTTACAGAAGCAGATTGCCAGGTCTTTTCTTCTCATGGAACAGCTGGTGGGTTTGAACCATTGACCTTTTGGTTAGTTGCCAAGCACTTAACCATTACCACATCAGGGCTCCTTTCCAGGGCAATAGGGGTTGGTAATCTAATTTACCTATGAGTCAGAATCCACTTGACAGCAACTAACCACGACACAGCAAATGAAGAAGCAAGTCATAACTGTCTTATGATAGGGAAACTGAGTCAGGCAGGGAGTCAGTGGCAGACACAAATAGGGCAGAAGTCTGCAGAAGAGAAGGAGCTGTTGCCAGAAGGAGGAAAGAAAGCACCTTGGGCTGTTGTCTTCAGAACTCAGGTGAAAAACGTCCAACTGCTCGTTATTTCTGGACCACACCTTCTTTTTTGAGGAGCAACATTGTTGAGAAATAATTGATATACAATAATGTGCACATATTTAAAGGATACAATATGGTAAGTTTTGTTATGTGTATATGTTTAAAACCAAGAAACCAAACCCACTGCTGTCGAGTTGATTCTGACTCATAGCGACCCTACAGGACAGAGTAGAACTGCACCATAGAGTTTCTAAGCAACGCCTGGTGGATTTGAACTGCTGACCTCTTGGTTAACAGCCACAGCACTTAACCACTACTCCACCAGGGTTTCCGTATATAAGAGTATATATAAGTAGATACACATATGTGTGTATATATTCAACCTGATGACAACAATATGCAAGTATATAAACATATGTTGTTGTTAGTGGTCATCGAGCATATATACGTCTATATCTAAGGAGCCCTGGTGGCACAACGGTTAAGTGCTCAGCTGCTAACTGGAAGGCCGGTGGTTCAAACCCACCAGTGGCACAATCTGCTTCCATAAAGATTACAGCCTTGGAAACCCTATGGGGCAGTTCTACTCTGTCACATGGGGTCACTATGAGTCAAAATCGACTTCACGGCACACAACAACAACACATCTAGACACATGTATAAACACACACATATATCATTATATCATCATTAAGTTAACGAGCACATCCGTTTTTCCTGAAAGTATCGTTTTGCCTCTTGGACCTGTCCTTCTGGGCTTCGCTCTCATCTCCAGGCAGCCCCTGATCTGCTTCATGTCACTGAAGAGTCATTTGCATTTTTGAGAATTTTGAAGGAATGAAATCGTATAGTGGCACTCTTTTTTTTTTTTTTCCTAGTTTGGCTTCTTTCAGTTAGCATGATTATTTTGAGATTCCTCCATGCTGTTCATTATATCACTAGTTCTTTCCTTTTTATTGTTGGATTGTTGTTAGGTGCTGTTCAGTCGATTTTGACTCATAACGATCCCATGTGACAGTAGCACTGCCCCATAGCGTTTTTTGGCCGTGATTTTTATAGGAGCAAATCACCAGATCTTTCTCCATCAGAGTCACTGGGTGGGTTTGAACCCCCAACCTTTCAGTTAGCAACTGAGAACTTAACCCTTGTGTCATGAGGTAGTCTCTCATGATATGGACAGGCCACAATTTGTTTATCTGTTCACTTGTTGATGGGCATTTGAGTTGTTCTCAGTTCCCAGATTCTGTAAATATTTGTGTACAAGTCTTTGTATGGGTGTACGCTTTCATTTCTCTTGGTTAAATACCTAGGAGTAGGATTGCTGGGTTATAGGGTTGATGTATGTTTTACTAAAAAATCTCTTCCAAACTGTTTTCCAAAGGGGTTGTAATATTTTACACCCTCGCCCCCCAGCCGTGGATGCGGGTTCCCTTGGCTCTTACATCCTGGTCCCCACTTGGTATAATCTGTCTTTTGAATTTTAGACTGTAATAGGTACGTAATGATATCTCATAAAAAAAGAGATAGTGTGGTTTAAATGTGCATTTCCCTAATGACTAACAAAAAAATTCCTCTTTATTTGCAGGTTATTTTGCTTTTCAGGTCGGAAAGGCAAGATTAAAATACAAAGTCACACCCCCAGCAGTTACTGGGTCACCAGACTTTGAGAGAGTATTTCGTGCACAGTAAGTTCACGATAGAAGTTTTCATTAAAAATTGGGAAAAGGAATCTGCGATTGCAGAGTTTCCAGGTTTGCATCTGCCCATGAGTCAGATTCAACTCGACAGCAACGGGCTTTTTTAGCTTCCTAGTCGTGCTGTGGAAACCCTGGTGGTGTAGTGGTTAAGTGCTACAGCTGCTAACCAAAAGGTCGGCAGTCCACATCTACCAGGCACTCCTTGGAAACTCTATGGGGGCAGGTCTACTCTGTCCTATAGGGTCGCTATGAGTCGGACTCGACTTGACAGCAACGAGTTTTGGGTTTTGTAGTCCTGCTGTGGGTTATCCTGGTGACATAGTGGTTAAAATGTCCTGGTGGCATATAGTGGTTAAGAGCTATGGCTGCTAGCCAAAAAGTCGGCACTCCTTGGAAACCCTGTGGGGCAGTTACACTCTGTCCTGTAGGGTCACTGTGAGTTGGAATCGATTCGATGGCAGCAGGTTTGGTTTTTTTTTTTAAGTCCTGCCATAACAGAAATGCCACAAAGGGATGGCTTTAAAGAACAGAAATTTATTTCCTCACGGTTCAGGAGGCTAGAAGTCAGAATTCAGAGTATGGATCTAGGGGGAGATTCTTCTTTGTCTATTTCAGCTACTAAACCCAAACCCACTGCCGTGGAGTCAATTCCGACTCAGCGACCCTATAGGACAGAGTAGAACTGCCCCAGAGGGTTTCCAAGGAGTGGCTGGTGGATTCGAACTGCCAAGCTTTTGATTAGCAGCTGGACTCTTAATCACTGGGCCGCCAGGGCTCCATTTCAGTGTCTAGTAGCTGAGGATCCTTAGAGTCCCTGGGCTTGTAGATGCTTCTGCCTTCGTGATCATCAGATACTGTCTGTCTTCCCTGTTTGTGCTCGCTTGTCTCTGTGTCTATGCTGTCCCTTACAACTCAGAAGTGATTAGGTTTAGGACACACCCTATGCTAATAACCTGTTGCCATCGAGTCGATTCCGACTCATAGCGACCCTATAGGACGGATTAGAACTGCCCCAGAGGGTTTCCAAGGAGTGGCTGGTGGATTCGAACTGCCCACCTTTTGGTTAGCAGCTGTAGCTCTTAACCACTACACCAGCAGCCCCATAACTCAATGAAGAAAGCTTTATTTCCAGATAAGCTTCCATCCACATAGATAAGGATGCCAACACATACTCTAGGGGGATACAGTTCAATTTGTACACACCTAAGGATAGGTGTTGATTTTTACAAAGTCTCTCTGGTCAGTTCTTTTGCATCTGGAAGACCTCTCCCACCCTTCGGGGACCTTGGCCTGCCACGTACACATAACTCCTGCTTCCTGCTTACAAAGAAGACATGTGGAGAAGACCCTGGATTCATTTGCAGTTTAATTTAATTTAATTTTGGCGCAAATATACACAACAAAGCATTTGCTAATTCAACAGTCTCTACATACATAATTCAATAACATTGATTACACTTTTTATGTTGTGCAACCCTTATCTCTATCTTTTTCCTAATGATTCTACCACTAATAAGGTAAATTCAATGCTCCTCAAGCAAAAATTTCCCCATTCCCCCTCCCTCCCACCCTTGGTAACTACTAAGAAGCTTTAGTTTGCACATATTTGTTTATTTCACATAAGCGAGGTCATACAGTGTGTGTCCTTTTGTGCTGGCTTCTTTCACTCAGCATTATGTTTTCAAGGTTCAGCCATGTTGTGCATATGTCAGAACTTCATCTCTTTTTGTGGCTGCATACTATTCCCTTGTATGTGTATATCACATTTTGTTTAACCGTTCATCTGCTGATAGACATTTCAGTTGTTTCCACATTGTTGCTATTGTGAATGATGCTGGTGTCCTGGCTGCATTTGCAATATCTAGTTTTAACAGACTGCTCTCCACCACCAGGCTGCTTCTCACCTTTACTATGAATCCAGAAGGGTATATTTACTGAAAGGACTGCAATCCTTGGGAGGGAGCTCTGTGCGTCTCTCAGACATGTGCTCTGGGTCTGGATGGCAAGTTGGTCAAAGAGTCTGTTGCAAACTCCTGAAAGTGTAATAGCCTCAAATTGGATTAGTTACATTACCAATTTTCCATCTTTTATATCTTTATTTTTTCTCTCCACTTCAAAACACAGGTAGGTCAGTATCATCCTTTGCCTGTTTCTCCATAAACCATTTCCTAAAATTAGAAATCTGTAGGAATAAGAAAATGCCCCCTTTTGCATGTATTTTGCAGCGCTTTAGATCTTCGAGTGCTTCTTGCTTTTCAGATCCACACAGAATGTTCCACCATGTTGTTGTTGTTAGGTGCTGTCAAGTTAGTTCCAACTCATAGTGACCCCATGTACAACAGAACAGAACACTGCCCGGTGGTGCGCCGTTCTCACAATCGTTGGTATACTTGAGCCCATTGTTGCAGCCACTGTTTCAATCCATCTCGTTGAGGATCTTCCTCTTTTCCGCTGACCCTCTACTTTACTAAGCATGATGTCCTTCTCCAGGGACTGATCCCTCCTGATAACATGTCCAAAGTATGTGTGAGACAGAGTCTTGCCATCCCTGCTTCTAAGGAGCATTCTGGCTGTACTTCTTCCGGGACGGATTTGTTCGTTCTTCTGGCAGTTCATTGTATATTCAGTATTCTTTGAACACCGTAATTCAAAGGCGTCAACTCTTCTCTGGTCTTCCTTATTCATTGTCCAGCTTTTGAATGCGTATGAGGTGATTGAAGACACCATGGCTTGGGTCAGGCGCACCTTATCCCTCAAGGTGACGTCTTTGCTCTTCCGCACTTTAAAGAGCTCCTCTGCAGCAGACTGCCCAATGCAGTGCATCTTCTGATTTCTTGACTGCAGCTTCCGTGGATGTCGATTGTGGATTCAAGTAAAATGAAATCCTTGACAACTTCAATCTTTTCTCAGTTTATCATGATATTGCTCATTGGTCCAGTTGTGAGGACTTCTGTTTTCTTTGTGTTGAGGTGTAGTGCATACTGAAGGCTGTGGTCTTTGATCTTCATCAGTCAGTGCTCGAACTCTCAGCAAGCAAAGTTGTGTCACCTGCATGTTGGCAGGTTGTTAGTGAGTTTTCTTCCAGTCTTGATGCCCCATACTTCTTCATATAGTCCAGCTTCTTGGATTATTTGCTCAGCATACAGACTGAATAAATATGGTGAAAAGATATAACCCTGATGCACACCTTGCCTGATTTTAAACCAGTCAGTATCCCCTTGTTCTGCTCGAATGACTGCCTCTTGGTCTGTGTACAGATTCCTCCTGAGCACAGTTAAGTGTTCTGGAATTCCCATTCTTTACAATGTTATCCATAATTTGTTATGATCTGCACAGTCGAATACCTTTGCACAGTCAGTAAAACACAGGTAAACATCTTTCCAGTGTTCTCTGCTTTCAGCCAAGATCCGTCTGACATCAGCTGTGATATCCCTGGCTCCATGTCCTCTTCTGAATCCAGCTTGCATTTTTTGCAGTTCCCTGTCGATGTGAGGTACTGCTGCACCCACTTTTCAATGATCTTCAGCAAAATTTTGTTGTGTGTGATATTAATGATACTGTTCGATAATTTCCATATTCTGTTGGATGACTTTTCTTTGGAAAAGGCATAAATATGAATCTCTTCCAGTTGGTTGGCCAGGTCTTCCAATTTTCTTGGCATAGACCATAGACGAGTGAGCACTTCCAGCGCTGCATCCGTTTGTTGAAACACCTCAGTTGATATTCTGTCAATTCCTGGAGCCTTGTTTTTTGCCAATGCCTTCAGTGTAGCTCGGACTTCTTCCTTCAGCGCCATTGGTTCCTGATCATATGCCACCTCCTGAAATGGTTGAACTTTGACCAAATCTTTTTGGTACAGTGATTCTGTGTATTCCTTCCATCTTCTTTTGATGCTTCCTGTGTCGTTTGATATTTTTCCCGTAGAACCCTTCAATATTGCACCTCGAGGCTTGAATTTTTCTTCAGTTCTTTCAGCTTGAGAAATGCTGAGTGGGTTTTTCCGTTCTGGTTTCCTAACTCCATGGTTTTTGCACATGTCATTGTAATACTTTACTTTGTCTTCTCCAGCTGCCCTTTGAAATCTTCTGTTCAGCTCCTTTACTTCATCCTTTCTTCCGTTTGCTTTAGACTTGATGTTCAAGAACAAGTTTCAGAGTCTCTTCTGACATCTGTTTTGGCCTTTTCTTTCTTTGTAATGACCTCTTGCTTTTCTTCATGTATGATGTCCTTTATGTCGTTCCACAACTCATTTGATCTTCAGTCATTAGTGTTCAATGGGTCAAATCTATCCTTGAGATGGTCTCTAAGTTCAGGTGGGATGTATTCATGGCCATACTTTGGCTCTCGTGGACTTGTCCTAATTTTCTTCCGCTTCAACTTGAACTTGCATATGAACAATTGGTGGTCAGTTCTGCAGTTGGCCCCTGGCCTTGTTCTGACTGATGATATTGAGCTTTTCCATTGTCTCTTTGCACAGATGTAGTCAATTTGATTGTTGTGTATCTGGCAAGGTCCATGTGTATCGTCGCCATTTATGTTGTTGAAAAAACATATATTTAATGACGAGGTCATTGGTCTTCTAAAATTCTGTACTGTGATTTTTGGCATCACTTCTATCACCAAGGCCATATTTTCTAACTACTGATCCTTCTTTGTTTCCAACTTTTGCACTCCAATCACCAGTAATTATCAGTGCATCCTGATTGCATGTTTGATCAATTTCAAACTGCAGAAGTTGGTAAAAAATTTCAATTTCTTCATCTTTGGCCTTAGTGGTTGGTGCATATATTTGAATAATAGTTATTTTAACTGGTCTTCCTTGTAGGCATGTGGATATTATCCTATCACTGACAGCGTTATACTTCAGGATAGATCTTGAAATATTCTTTTTGATGAATGCAACACCGTTCTTCTTCAAGTTGTCATTCACAGCATAGTAGACCATATGATTGTCCAATTCAAAATGGCCAACATCAGTCCCTTTCAGCTCATGCCTAGGATATTGATGTTTCATTTTTGACAATTTCTGGTTTTCCTAGATTCATACTTGGTACATTCCACATTCTGATTATTACTGGATATTTGCAGCTGTTTCTTCTCGTTTTGAGTCATGCCACATCAGCAAATGAAGGTCCCGAAAGCTTGACTCCATCCATGTCATTAAGGTTGACTCTACTTTGAGGTGGCAGCTCTTCCCCAGTCATTTTTGAGTGCCTTCCAACCTGGGGGGCTCATCTTCCAGCACTATATCAGACAATGTTCTGCTGCTACTCATAAGGTTTTCACTGACTAATTCTTTTCAGAGGTAGACTGCCAGATCCTTCTGCCTAGTTTGCCTTAATCTGGAAGCTCAACTGAAACCTGTGTACCATGGGCGACCCTGCTGTTATTTGAATACCGGTGGCATAGCTTCCAGCATCATGCAACACGAAAGCCCCGCAGCACAAGAAACTGACAGACGTGGGAGGTTCCACCATAAACACCATGAATTTGCCTGCTGCTATTTTTTTTAGGGCTCCCTTTATATTTCATCCCCAAAACTAAGTGCTTTAAGAAACATTGTGTGTTTCAACATTTATGTATCTTTGGGTTCTTTTGTTAATATTTTGAGATTTCTCATCTATGTTCGTGAGTGAGGTTGGCCTATAATTCTCCTTTCTTGTATGATCCTTGTCTCATTTTGGTATCAAGATTACACTAGTCCCACAGAAGGAGCTGAAGGAATCATTTTGCTCTTTCTATTTTCCCAGAATTTTAATAAGTTTGGAAAAGTGTGTTCCTTCAAAGTTGTGTAAAACTTGCCTGCAAAACAATCTGGGCCTGATGTTTCTTTGTAGAAAAAATTAAAAAGTATGGAGTTTGAGTTCTTTAATGATTATTGAGCTATTTATGCTTTTTATTACATCTTGAGTTATGGTCCTTGAAGCAACATCATCTTACTTAAAATTTTTGTCCACCCAAGGAGAATTTCTCAGACCATTCTTTAGGCTCCAAAGTGTGGGATGAATACCACTATTAGTACCAGCGATAATTTGAAGAGGTATGCAGATGTGATTTTTAAATAACATTGAGCCACCTGGTGAGCAAGTCACTCTCATTTTAATTCTCTTTGAATCCTTATTATTATGTCAAGTATAAAGTATTCTTTGGTGCCGGTATGTCCCCTGCCTCAAAATTAACAGATTTATCAGAGTAATTCATGTACATGCTTTGAAAATAAACTAGATATCTAGAGAAAAATAGGTGCGGAGAAGTAGATCACTAGATCACCAGACCTTTCTTCCTTGTCTCTTCTAGCCTATAAGCTCACTGAAATCTGTCCACCAGTGGTAACCCTGATGGTATGCGAAATATCAGTGGCATAGCTTCCAGCATCATAACAACGCACAAGCTACCACAGAAGGACAAATTGACGGACAGGTGGTGGCTTCCCAGAATTACTTCTTGGATATTCCACACCCCTAGCCCAGTTCTTGCCTTAGGTCTTAAGGCTTAGGATAAATCTGGCCAAAGTGAATTAAATTTGCTGCTAGTAAAACCCTTTAGACTTTGCCTGAGGTTGTTAGTACTGGATCCTCTGTGATAACCAGTTGTTCCAGGACCTGTTCGGTTACCTATTCTCCTCTTCAATGGGCGCTCACTTGAGCTCTGCAAATCCTTGGAAAAGGAATATGCTTTCTTTTCTGGCTCCCTGGCTTTGAGTAGGAATCGACTTGACAGCAGTGGTTTTTTTTTTTTTTTTTTCGCTATCTCTGGACCAAAGCTTTTCAGTCCCTTCAACCTCTCTTGAGTGTCTTCATGGTCTTGGTCATAACAGAAACGCTGCCTCCTTCCTACCCTTGCCCCTGCTGATGTTGCATTAAGCACGGCCAAGAAGCCTGGTGTTAGGACTCATTTTACCTTTAATGGAACTCGAGGTCTCATCAGCAATCACTTCAAAGTCCCTGACTGAACCACCGCTGAAGTACCTGTTTCCTGTCGAGTCACCTCAGGCTGGATATTTATTTGCCAAGCAGAGATGATTGCTATGGAGCCAGCCTGCTTGAGTTCCAGGCCCTGGCCCTTCCTCTAGAGTCCCCATTCAGATTCCTCTCTTCTTCCTAAGTGGGAGAGGTTTTGTAGATGACTTTCTCTAGAGTTCTGCAGTCCTTTGCCAGAATACTTTAAAAAAAAAAAAAAACTGAAAATAGCAGCTATGATTTCACCAGGGGCCATTTCTTCACCTTACTGCTAAACTTAGAAGATTCTATCTTGTCTAATGTGAACACCTGATCCCTTTAGATGAAAGGGTTTTATAAATCAGAAAAAAAAAAAAGATGCAAGTAATAAATTGATCTTGTTGCAATTTAAATAGATTTCCTCTGACTCTAGCCTCACTGGGGAGAATAGCTGCTGACCTCAGCCTTGTCGTATGCGTCAGGCCATTGTTTCCTGTCTTTCATCTTTGATATTTGGAGGCTAGGTAGTACTAGTTCTTTAGCTTTTCGGTTGTTCTTTTTAAATGAAAATTTTTCACATTATTTCTAATTCTGGAGCCTATGAGTTTACCGAGGATCCCAACAATGGTTTCATCAGCTCAGCGCTGGTAAGACAGAAGAATTACCTTTCATGTAGTCCTTGTTAATGGTCCCCTCTTTCCTTAAGGCTGAATTGTTCAGTTCCTGTTCTAAAATTAGCCTGCAGAAACCCACCATCATGAATCTGGATAAAACCTAGTAAGAATCTGGATACTCGTTGGAAATATTAGCTTCTCGTTACTCTACAACAGTTTGTTATTTTTTTTGCCATTTGACTAACTTTTGAATAGTCATTCTGAATTCTAATCCTAAAATTTGGAAATTAAAACTAGTGACCATAATGCATGTCTAGAAACTATGGAGAAAAGAAAAATTCACCAAGTTAATAATTTTTTCAAATGTTCTGTAACACTAACTAGGATTATAGTAATGTGAGTTAAGTACAAAAAGTAGAAAAGAGAGAGAGAGACAGGAAACACATTCCTATGTTTCTCACAAGTGTAAGACATCTCAGACATCTGCTGGAAGCACTACCCAGAACCCAGTGCCGTCGAGTCGATTCCGACTCATAACGACCCTATGGGACACAGTAGAACTGCCCCACAGAGTATCCAAGGAGCGCCTGGCGGATTCGAACTGCCAACCCTTTGGCTAGCAGCCACAGCACTTAACCACTACGCCACCTAGGGTTGCTGGAAACACTAGGTGTACTTATGTACTGAGTTACTATAAAGGGGCTCAGGATCCCTAGGAGGCATTGGTGGTTGAGTGGTAGAATTCTTGCCTTCCATGCGGGAGAGGTGGGTTCGATTCCTGGTACCTCATGCACAGCGACATCTCGTCTCTCAGCAGAAGTTTGCATGTTGCTATGATGGTGAACAGGTTTCAGCTGAGCTTCCAGACTAAGGCAGACTAGAAAGAAAGGCCTGGTGATCTACTTTCAAAAATCAGCCAGTGAAAACCCTATGGACTACAAATGGTCTGATCTGCAGCTGATCGTGGGGATGTCACAGGACCAGGCAGCATTTTGTGCCATTGTGCATGGGGTTGCCAGGGGCCTCCTTGATGGCAGTTAACAGCAACAGGGATCCCCAAGATAAGAGATTGGCTGTCACTGATGAATTCTTCAAACTCCGACGTCCACTGTCACAAACCACCAAACAGCTACTGTCACCCAAGCAGGGAAAATCATAATGACTAATTCTTGTTTTTTTTAGTTTATTTTTTATTGTGGTTTAGGTGCAAGTTTGCAGAACAAATTAGTTTCTCATTAAACAATTAATACACAAATTATTTTGTGACATTTGTTGCCAACCTCACAATGTGTCAACACTCTGCCCTTCTCCACCCTGGGTGTCCAGCTTTCCTGTCTTCTTGTCTTTGCTTTGGACTGGTGTGCCCATTTAGTCTCATATACTTGATTGAACTATGAAGTACGCCCCTCACGTGTGTTATTGTTGGCCGTATAGACCCGCCTAATCTTTGGCTGAAGGGGGAACCTTGGAGTGATTTCGGTACTGAGTTAAAAGGGTGTCTGGGGGCCATACTCTTGGGGTTTCTCCAGTTCCTGTCAGACCAGCAAGCCTGGCCTTTTTTTGTGTGTGTGTGAATTTGAATTTTGTTCTACCTTTTTCTCCTGCTCTGTCAGGGACCCTCTACTGTCAGAGCAGTCTGTGGTGATAGCCCAGCACCATCTAGTTGTGCTGGACTCAGTCTGGTGGAGGCTGTAGTAGTTGTGGTCCATTAGTTTTTTGGACTAACCTTTTCCTTGTGTCTTTGGTTTTCTTCATTCTTCTTTTCTCCAGCCGAGATGGGACCAGTAGAGTATCTTAGATGGTGGCTTTCAGGGTTTTAAGACCCTAGACACTACTCACCACAGTTGTAAGCAGGATATTTTCTTTATAAGCTATGTTATGCCAGTTGAGCTAGATGTCCCTCGAGACCATGGCCTCCAGTGCTCAGCCCAGTAACTCGGTCCCTCAGGGAGTTTGGATGTGTCTGTGAAGCTTCCATGACTTTTCCTTGGTCAAGTTGTGCTGGCTTCCCCAGTATTGTGTACTGTGTGATGACAGTGATTCTCCAGGTAGTCAGGGTACGGACGACAGCCAGCTGGAATCTGGATGAACTGCAAGCCTCCCTCCCTCATCAGCTTATTCTGCTCCTTATCACCACCACCAATGAAGAGTGGTGGTTAGACTCATGCCCTTCTGCCGCCAGCAGCAGCCTCCTGATAGTGTCCCCACACTGGATCTTCATTACTTGAAGAAGTTTCTTGACAAGGAGCAATTTAGATGGCTACAGATCTTCATGAGAAGATTAATGCCAGCAAACTCATCTCCAGGCCTTTTCCAGGCATATTAACCCATTGCTCTGACCCCTCTCTGTGTAATAACCTGGCCAACTTTCCAGGCTCTAACATCAGCCGACGGAGGCTGGGCCATCTTTTAGCGGTGCAAGCAGCTCAGAGCAGTGTACAGCCCACAGCTTCCCAGCAGCAGTCACCAGAACAAAAGCAGAAAGTAGAAGGGGCAAACTAAACAACTGAAAGAGGAAAACCTTGTAAGAAGGTCTTTAAATTGCCTTCTCTGTTTTTTATTTTTAAAAAGATGTCATGCTATAAGTCTGAGGTTTCCTCTTTGGAGAATGTTTCAGATTTTCTATGAACAAGATTGTTGTGAACAAAGCTTCATGTTGTGTGTTCACATCTATTGAATCTGTCTATGAAATAGCAGAAATATTCAGAAATGCTTTAGGCTACAGATCTCTCAAGAGATGTGTACACACACCCCTTATTGTGGGGGAGGCGGGGGCACTAAGTCATCTACTGTGGGGGTATGAAACATTGGAGGTTCTAGTTATATTTATTCTTAGAATCTTATCATTTAATTTTTGTTTTGTGTGTGTTTTATAATGTTACATGACTTTCTTTTGCAGTTGAATGTATTAGCTATATGTCTTAGTCAGTGCTGCTATAACAGAAATACCACAAGTGGACGGCTTTAACAAAAATTAATTTTCTCCAAGGATACCCTTTATCACTGCTCTTATTCAACATTGTGTTGGAGGTCCTTGCCAGAGCAATTAGGCTAGATAAAGAAATAAAGGGCATCCAGATTGGCAAGGAAGAAGTCAAAGTATCTCTATTTGCAGATGACATGATCTTATACACAGAAAATCCTAAGGAATCCTCCAGAAAACTACTGAAACTAATAGAAGAGTTCAGCAGAGTATCGGGATACAAGATAAACATACAAAAATCAGTTGGATTCCTCTACACCAACAAAAAGAACATTGAAGAGGAAGTCACCAAATCAATGCCACTTACAGTAGCCGACAAGAAGATAAAATACTTAGGAATGAATCTTACCAGAGACATAAAAGACCTGTACAAAGAAAACTACAGTACACTTCTGCAAGAAACCAAAAGACACCTACACAAGTGGAAAAACATACCTTGCTCAAAGATAGGAAGACTTAACATTACAAAAATGTCTATTCTACCAAAAGTGATCTATACATTTAATGCAATTCCAATCCAAATCCCAACGACATTCTTTAATGAGATGAAGAAACAAATCACCAACTTCATATGGAAGGGAAAGAGGCCCCGGATAAATAAGGCATTGCTGAAAAAGAAGAACAAAGTGGGAGGCCTTACATTACCTGATTTTAGAACTTATTATACCTCAAAAAAAAATTTTTTTTTTTTTTTTTTCCCGCCACAGTAGTCAGAACAGCCTGGTACTGGTACAACAACAAATACATAGACCAATGGAACAGAATGGAGAATTCAGACATAAATCCATCCACATATGAGCAGTTGATATTTGACAAAGGCCCCAAAACAGTTCAATGGGGAAAAGACAGTCTTTTTAAAAAATGGTGCTGGCATAACTGGATAGCCATCTGCAAAAAAATGAAGCAAGACCCATACCTCACTCCATGCACAAAAATGAGCTCAAAATGGATTAAAGACCTAAATATAAAATCTGAAACGATAAAGATCATGGAAGAAAAAATAGGGACAACGTTAGGAGCCCTAATACATGGCATAAACGGTATACAAAACATTATTAAGAATGCAGAAGAAAAACTAGATAACTGGGAGCTCCTAAAAATCAAACACCTATGCTCATCCAAAGACTTCACCAAAAGGGTAAAAAGACTACCTACAGATTGGGAAAAAGTTTTTAGCTATGACATTTCTGATCAGCGCCTGATCTCTAAAATCTACATGATACTGCAAAAACTCAACTACAAAAAGACAAATAACCCTATTAAAAAATGGGCAAAAGGTGTGAATAGACACTTCACTAAAGAAGACATTCAGGTAGCTAACAGATATATGAGGAAATGTTCACTATCATTAGCCATTAGAGAAATGCAGATCAAAACTACAGTGAGATTTCATCTCACTTCAACAAAAAAGGCTCGCATTAATCCAAAAAACACAAAAGAATAGATGTTGGAGGGGCTATGGAGAGATTGGAAGACTTCTACACTGCTGGTGGGAATGTCAAATGGTACAACCACTTTGGAAATCGATTTGGCGCTTCCTGAAAAAGCTAGAAATAGAACTATCATACGATCCAGCAATCCCACTCCTTGGAATATAACCTAGAGAAATAAGAGCCTTTACACGAACAGATATATGCACACCCATGCTTATTGCAGCACTGTTTACAATAGCAAAAAGGTGGAAGCAACCAAGGTGCACATCAACGGATGAATGGATAAATAAATTATAGTATATTCACACAACGGAATACTATGCATCGGTAAAGAAGAGTGAGGAATCTGTGAAACATTTCATAACTTGGAGGAACCTGGAAGGCATTATGCTGAGTGAAGTTAGTCAGATGCAAAAGGGCAAGTATTGTATAAGACCACTATTATAAGAACTTGAGAAATAGTTTAAACTGAGAAGAAAACGTTCTTTTGTGGTTACGAGAGGAGGGAGGGAGGGAAGGTGGGAGAGGGGTATTCGCTAATTAGATGGTAGATAGGAACTACTTTAAGTGAAGGAAAAGACAACACAGAATATAGGGGAGGTCAGCACAACTGCACTAAACCAAAAGCAAAGAAGTTTCCTGAATAAACTGAATGCTTCGAAGGCCGGCGTAGCAGGGGCAGGGGTTTGGAGACCATGATTTCAGGGGACATCTAAGTCAATTGGCAGAATAAAATCTATTAAGAAAACATTCTGCATCCCACTTTGAAGAGTGGTGTCTGGGGTCTTAAATGCTAGCAAGCAGCCATCTAAGATGCATCAATTGGTCTCAACCCACCTGGATCAAAGGAGAATGAAGAACACCAAGGACACACAAGGTGATTACGAGCCCAAGAGACAGAAAGGGGCACATGAACTAGGGACTACATCATCCTGAGACCAGAAGAAGTACATGGTGCCCGGCTACAACCGATGACTGCCCTGACAGGGAACACAACAGAGAACCCCTGAGGGAGCAGGAGAGCAGTGGGATGCAGACCCCAAATTCTCCTAAGACCAGACTTAATGGTCTGACTGGGACTGGAAGGACCCCGGATGTCATGGCCCCTAGACCTTCTGTTGGCCCAGGACAGGAACCATTCCCGAAGCCAACTCTTCAGACTTGGATTGGACTGGACGATGGGTTGGAGAGGGATGCTGGTGAGGAGTGAGCTGCTTGGATCAGGTGGACACTTGAGACTATGTTGGCATCTCCTGCCTGGAGGGGAAATGAGAGGTTAGAGGGGGTTAGAAGCTGGCGAAATGGACAGGAAAAGAGAGAGTGGAGGGAGAGAGTGGGCTGTCTCATTAGGGGGAGAGTAATTGGGAGTATGTAGCAAGGTGTATATAAGTTTTTATGTGAGAGACTGACTAGATTTGTAAACTTTCACTTAAAGCACAATAAAAACTGTATTAAAAAAATTTTATTTTCTGACAGTAAAGTAGGCTAAAAGTCCAAATTCAGGGCATCAGCTATAGCGGAAGGCTTTCTCTTTCTCTCGGCTCTGGAGGAGTGTCCTTGTCCTCAATCTTCCCCTGGTATAGGAGCTTCTCAGGCACAGGGACTACAGGTTCAAAGGACGTGCTCTGCTCCTGGTGCTGCTGTCTTGGTGTATGAGGTTCCACTGTCTCTCTGCTTGCTTCTCTTTTATGTCTCAAAAGGGATTGGCTTAAGACACTACCTGATCTTGTAGACCTCGTCAATATAATGCTGCTAATCCATCTTATTACATCATAGTGATAGGATTTACAACATATAGGAAAATCACATAAAATGGTGGACAATCACATAAAGTGGTGGACAGTCACACAATGCTGAGAATCATGGCCCAGCCAAGTTGACAGATATTTTTGGGGGACATGATTCAATCCATGACACTATAAAAAAATAAATAAATAAAATAAATCCCAAATTCTCACTGGTTTAACACAATGGAAGCTTATGTCATGCTTACATCCCAGTCCTGTATGACTCTTCCTGGTTGGGTAACCTTCCTTCCATTTAGAGGCCCAGTCTCCTTCCATTGAACGGCTCCTCATCCAGTTGCTCAGAGTTCTCTCCACTTAGTCAGTGGCTGGGCAAAGAGACTTTGGCACACCAGCTACTTAACCGTTTGGCCTATAAGTAACAAGTTTCATTTTCATCCACTTTCCATTGGCAGGAAGTAACCCAACCCAAATCCAAACACAGCAACAACTTTACCCCATCTTTGTTGGTTGCCTCTGGTGTGTTCTCAGTTGGTAACTGAAAGGTTGGCAGTTTGAACCCACCTGGAGGCACCATGGAAGAAAGAAAGGCCTGGCGATGTGCTTCTGTAAAGATTACAGCCAAGGAAACCCTATGGAGCAGTTCTACTCTGTAACACGTGGGATCGCCATGAGTGGAATTGACTCCATGACAATTTTCTTCTTATTTTTTTACTGTTCAGGCTACTTAATGAAAACATTTGAAGAGTAGTGTTTTAGGAACAGCCAGACTTGGAGCTGCCGGGCCATAATTTGATTCTTTTTTTCAAAATGAGATAACTTTTCAGTATACTTAATAACTGAAATTGGTCATTGTTGGCCATTCTTAAACTCAGGGCTCAAATGGTACTTAGGTCAGGACTACCCCCGTGCTCCCAGTCCTGTGGCTCAGATGGGAATCTGCAGAAGTCCAATGTCTGAGCCTCACACCCAGGTTCCCATGGTGTTGGGGACGGACAGCTTTAACTACTCAGTCTCCACAGTTTCCATCAGACTGATCTTAGGGCACTGACCAATTTGCCCAGGTCCTTCCCAATTTTGACACTGAAAGTTCCATGTCCTAGGAACCTCCTCAGTCCCAGGCAAACCAGGACAGTTAGTCACCCTACTGTCCCTCCAGCAAAGACCTTTCTGTTATGATTCCCCATTTATAATTTGAGGCCTGCAGTGACATCTGCTTATAACAAAGGACATGCTTCTCCTTAATCTTTTTATGAGAAGCTTAAATATCAAAAGAGCAAGGACACAGGATTATCGCACAAAGGGGGCTCTAGCCAGGGAACGGGTGGTCATGCAGGTATGTTGCAGGAAACGGGCTGTCCACTGGTGGTTACCATCAATCATATCCCCCGTTCCCACACAAAAGGAAAGTGATAAGTGGCTGTTGCCAGTTGTTTTCTGTCCTGTTGGGGGATTTTCCTGAGGATCGTCTATAATAAGAGAATAGAATATAACTGCCCTCATGTCCAAAAACATGTTTTCATGTCAACATCTGTAATTAGCCACTGATAAGATTGTCAAGAACACGTTTTCAGAGTTCGGTGCCCTTGAGTTAAACAATGTTGGCAGCTTGCTGAGAATGAGTTCTCCTGGGACACAACTAGGTGTGTGACCACTTGACCGTGGTGAGGGGCATTGGAGGGGCTTAGAGGAAGTGTTGATGGCAGAAGGACATGGTCATGTGGTGGAGGAGGGGGAGAAGGTCATGATGCTCAGGTAGGATATAATTCCAGGCATTCCAAGGTCAAGCAAGACCTGGTGTTCTTTCCACTTGGGCAGTCAGTCAACTGAGAAGATGGTCAGCAAATAGGGGGGCCCTGGGACTGGTGGTCAGAGGATTATTTTCAGTCTCTGAAAGATGGTAGCAAGAAATGGGCAAAGCCTCATTTCAGAGGGAGTTGGGTTTGAGGCAGGTTAGTAAAAGAGGAACCCAGAGAGAAGTACAATGTGCAGAATTGGGACATGGGGTTCAGGTGAGACCAGCAGTGAGTATCTGCTTGTAGGGATAAATGGATCCATTTTTGGGGAGAGGAGGGTGCAGACACATGGTGCTAAATTGCCCAATTACTCCAGGTTTTGCAGTTACGTCAACATTCTTGTCAGAATCTCAATGGCTCCTAGCCACCTCTGCTTATCCAGGATCTCAGCATCCCCTTCCCATTGTCCCTGTTACTTCTGGGAGTCCCAGGGGATGTGAACGGGGACACAGCCTCTGCTTGCAAGCAATTTAATAGAGGGCCGTGCCACTGCCCTGCTGCAGTGTCCTCTGTGAGCACAGTGCCCCCTCCCCAGGTTCTGGACCATCTTCCATAACTACTGGGGCTGCTTTAAGGTCTGTGGCGGGGAGGCGAGGGTGTAGTTCTCCCTGACTTTTTGTCACTTTTGTCATTTGAGGCACGGCACAGCTTGTGTCCAGAGTCTTACAAAGTGTTTAATGAAGATGGGCTTTCACCCCGAGAGTATGGCCGTGGACACCCCTTTAGCTCCGTAATGAAGTCACTCATGAGGTTCACCCTTCAGGCGAAGATTAGACAGGCCCATGAAACAAAACGAGCCTAAAGAGGTACACCAGCCCATGGGCAAGGACTACAAAGCAGGAGGGGACAGGAAAGCTGGTGATTGGGAACCCAAGGTTGAGAAAGGAGAGTGTTAACATGTCATGGGATTGGTAACCAATGTCATAAAACAATATGTGTACTAATTGTTTAATGAGAAGATAGTTTGTTTTGTAAACCTTCATCTAAAGTACAATTAAAAAACAGATAAAATCTAGACCCCGGCATGATCTGGGGAAACCTAAGAGAAAAAAAAAAAGATGGGTTTTCAGCTGCCAGGCTGGTCTCCACTAACATTTAAAACCAGTTCCTTGGGTTGGGGAGGGGGATAAGACATGCTCCTCGTTCTCCTCATTTCTTCACTCTTTCTTGCCTAAAACGCCACCGTGTTAGTTGTCTAGTGCAGCTGTAACAGAAATACCACATGTGAGTGACTTTAAATTCAGGACACCGGCTCTAGGGAAGCCTCTCTCTCTGTCAGCTTTGAGGGAAGGTCTCCATCTCAGCTCCTGTAGATCTGGGATTCCTTGGTCTCTTGGTAATCTTCACGGGGTGTCTCCCTCCCCCGTTTGTGCCTGCTTCTGCATCTAATTTGCTCTTTTTATGTCTCAGAAGTGATTTTATTTAGGACACACCCTACACTGACATGGCCCTATTAACATAACAAAGACTACCCTATTTTCAAATAGGATTATATGCACAGGTGTAGGATTAGATCCACAGGTTAGGATTCCAACACATATTTTTTGGTGACACAATTCAATCCATAGCAGTCACTTTCCTTCCTCTCTCAGATTAAAAAAAACAAAACAAAACAAAAAAACAAACCTGTTGCCATTGTTGGCTGATTAGGGTCCGTGCAATGAAACATACTCCAAGTCAGAAAGAGAGAGAAAGTTTATTAGGAGGTGACACCAACAGGAAGTCCAGCAGCAACGCAAGCTGTCTTTACGGAGTCCTGAAGGGCAATTTCTACATCAGAGCTTGTGTATTATTTTTGCAAGGGTTACATAATGTTTCTGAGCACACAGCCCACAGATGGTCTGATGAGCATATATCACAAAACAACTACAAGAACCTGTTTATTAGACTAAAGCTTTGCATGCCAGACATCTGGACTCTAATCTTTAGGTTTGTAACAGGCAAAAACAAAAACAAAAACAAAAAACCAAACTTATAAGTCTCTCGGCTAGTGGAATTGGCCTGCCAAGTTTACCCTGACGGAGATAAGGAGCAAGAAAGAAAGTTGCAGATCAAAAGCGCCAGGCAGCTTTCTTAGCTGCCGCCTTGCAGGCTGAAGGCCACCCCCAAGAGAACAAAGCAGAAGAGGGAGACCAAGGCTGCAAGAGCTGAGGAGGCCCCGAACCATTTTGGAAAGAGACCAGTGCAGCTGGTGTAATAAAAACAGAACATTGAAAGTGAGAGTGTACAAAATGCCAAGCAAAAAAAACTTACAGGTTACTTAGAGTATCATTATGACATTAGGTATGCCAAGCTCTCTATCACCCATTTTGAAAAGGAGAAAACATGCTATGAGGTGTTAGGGTCACACCATCCAGTGGATTCTGACCCATAGCAACCCTCTAGGACAGAGTAGAACTGCCCCATAGGGCTTCCAAGGAGCGCCTGGTGGATTAGCAGCTGTAGCACTTAACCACTGCACCACCAGGGCTTCTCTTTCAGATAAGAGACACAAAAGAACACAGGCATGTCAACTTGTGTAGACAGATACCCAAAAAGGCTGTGGGCCCACCGCCTCTGCCCCTGTGCTGCAGGTTGGCTGTTGGGGCTTGGCTAGGACCCTCTTGGAGCCCTGGTGGTGCAGTAAAGAACTTGGCTGCTAACCAAAAGTTCAGCAGTTCAAATCCACCAGCCACTCCTTGGAAACCCTATGGGGGCAATTTTACTTTGTCTTACAGGGTCACTATGAGTCGGAATCAACTCGATGGCAATGGGTTTGACTATTTTTTTTATTTGTTTGTTTAGGACCCTCTTACACAATATTGGAAACCCTGGTGGTACAGTGGTTAAGACCTATGGCTGCTAAACAAAAGATTGGCAATTCAAATCCACCAGGTGCTCCTTGGAAACCATATGGGGCAGTTCTGCTCTGTCCTATAGGGTCGCTATGAGTCCAAATCGATTCGATGGCAATGGGTTTGGGTTTTGGCTTTTATACAATATTATCCCTCTGCCCTCAAGTGCCAAACCAAGGCCACTACTTTAGTGTAAAGGAAGATCTCTAAATAGTTAGACTTTTATGAAGAATGAAGTGGGCTGCTTTTAAAGGTGCTTTTGAAAAAATTTCATCACAGCTAATTTTTAATTAAAATATATTGTAGCAGAACAATCCTTAATTGTGGAATAAAAGGTGTGTTACAAGACTGAATAAAAGATGGGACAATTGTGTTCTGTTTCTGCAAGGGTCATAAAAAGCCCTGACGAACTGTGGGAAGAGTAGAGCTATTGCTCTCTTTGACTTTGTGGAGAACAGGTCCATGGATTTAGCCAAAGGAAAGGAAATATTGGGAAGCCATTTATTTTTTACATACCTGTAATTATACAAATTTATAAATCTTTTCACTTAACCTGTCATAACAACTTAAAAATTTAAAGACAAATTAGTAAAAAGGCAAATATCAAAAGCAAAATAATGCCAAAGATGGTGTATCAGTTAAGGTTCTCCAGAGAGATAAACTCAGCAGGAGAATATATATATATATATATATATATATCCCTCACACAACTGGCTAATGTGAATGGGGGGCTGGCAAGTCCAAAATGTGTAGGGTATGCTGGCAGGGTGGAAACTCTCAGGCAGGAGTTGATGCTGCTGTTTTGAGGTAGAAGTTCTTCCTTAGAGAAACCTCAGTTTTGCTTTTAAGGCCTTTCAACTGATTGGATGAAGCTACTCAAATTATTGAGGATAATCTCCTTAAAGTCAACTGATTGATAGATTTTAACTGCATCTAAAAAATACCTTCACAGTGTCTAGATTAGTGTTTGATTGAATAATTGGGTAGCACTGGTGGTGTAGTGGTTAAGAGCTACAGCTACTAGCCAAAATGTCGGCAGTTCGAATCTAGCAGGTACTCCTTGGAAACCCTATGGGGCAGTTCTACTCGGTCCATTAGGGTCGCTACGGGTTGGAATCAACTTGATGACACAACGGTTTTTTTTTTTTTTTTTTTTTTAATAGCCTAGCCAAGCTGACACATAAAACTAACCATGACAGCTAGGAAACAGCAGAAAAAATAAACAAACAAAAAAAATCTTGGTTACGTCTCTGAATACTAGAAAGTTGTGCCTGTGGTTTGTGAGGACATCTGTGTCAGGCTCTAGGCAAAGCTTTAAGGACAACAGTAAGAAAATGAAGAGGAGGGCAATTTTGCATTCCCATTAGCCATTTCCGATGTTCTTTTGTGTCTCTTATCCCTCTCATAGCTCTCAGACAGCTGTGTAGGTAACCTCACATTCATCTCTGCTGGAGGGATTAAAGTTTTCCATTTGTGCCTCAGGATTCTTCACCAACCATTGAGTCTGGTGATGATGCAGTTTTCTTATCCAGCTTTAGGAGATAATTGAATTATTAAGGAGGAGCTTTTTCTCATGTAGTGAGGCTTAAGCTAATAAGGTTGAGCTGACCCATCCACAATTCCTTGTGGCATTATGGAGAATGAAGGAAGAATTATGCTTTGTAATAATGCTCTCTCTTTTTTCATTAAGTAACAAAAGATAACCCATGGTGACCTGGACTAGGAGACCTAGGTCTTCATGAACAAGCATCAACTATTTCTGGGTCAACTGCCTCATAGCCTTAAGTCCTTAAGCATTAAGGCTTTAAGGAAGGATGTGGGATCATTTATAATCCTTCAGACTATGATTTTTCCACCAAGGTCTACTCAAGACCTCATTACCAAATCACATTAAAGTTCTTGATGGTTGTAATATTGCCAGCAAAGACCTCTGCTAACCTAACCAAGACTACTTGGGGGTGTAGCACAGGAAGGAGGATGAATATAATTCACCTTTTTTCCCTTTTCTAGGTGCAGATGAATTAATTATAGTTCCCAAAGAATTATTCCCTTTTGCTTAAAATAGTATCACATTTTCCATCCAAGTCTCCTATGAATAGAGGCAATTTGACTTGACATTAGGACAAAGCTTTGAAACCAGATGTTGTCTACGTTTGATTCCTTAGTTTCTTCCTCAGTAAAATGGGAATGAAATATACTCATTAATTTACTTCAGGAGGTTTTAGAAGGATTGTCTACAGACCACTTTTTAATGTTACTGAGTGACCGAAGAGGAAGGCAATGGATATGAGAGAATTTTTTGAATGAAATTCACTTAATATGAATTGAGTTAATTTTCGGGTTCTTTAGATAAGGTATGGAGCCCTGGTAGCATAGTGGTTAAGAGCTTGGCTGCTAACCAAAAGGTCAGCAGTTCGAATCCACCAGCTGCTCCTTGGAAACCCTATGGGGCAATTCTACCCTTTCCTATAGGATCGCTGTGAGTCGGAATTGATGCAATGGCAACGGGTTTGGTTTTTTTGGTACATAAGATATAGAATGTTGTTCAGGGCTCAGAATCAGGACCATCTCACAGACTGTCTTTTGGAAAAGAGCTATGATTCATTTCTACTGCTGGCAACTTACATGTAGGAGAGTGATTCTTTTGCTCTGAGGTTTAAACCATGTCTGAATTCCACCTCGAAAAACTCATTTTAAATGTAATGATTGTTTAAGCTCTTCATGTACATTCTTATATGGTTTTGTAAGAATAGACTGGATGTTTACCTCTAGATGAAAAAAATGATGCTCTAGTCTATGGCTTTCTCATAAAATAACCTGTGACTTTATTTTTTTCCTGCAGACAAAACTGTGTGGAGTTTTATCCCGTATTTATGCTTGCATTCTGGATGGCTGGGTGGTATTTCAACCAAGGTAATTTTAAAATACAGTCAACTCTGTTCTAATGATGACCGTGGTGCTTAGAGCTATCGTGGTACAGATGTGCAGGAGCACATCCGCTGACCCTGGAAATCGTTTTAAACAAAATAAGCAATGTCTGTGTCCATCAAAGAGGACTCTGCTGTAGATATGCTAATTTTAGTTTAATTACAATTTAATCCAGTGTAGATATGTTGTTTTATTTGGAAGAAACTGAGTGCTGAATACTCAAGAATGAAAATGACGTGAGCTTTGTCTTCAAATCTGAGAGTCTAATACTAATTTAACTGCAGGAACGGAACACTGAATTCACCTTAATAATTACAGCTATTGTGAACGGGCATCTAAGATACAACTATTGTTTTTTTTTTTGTTGTTGTGCTTTAAGTGAAAGTTTACAATTCAAGTCAGTTTCTCATACAAAAACTTATACACACAATTGTTATGTGATTAGTTGCTCTCCCTACAATGTGACAGCACACTCCTCCTCTCCACCCCATATTTCCCATGTCCATTCAACCTCTGCCTTTTCATCTGACCTCCAGACAGGGGCTGCCCATATAGTCTCATGTGTCTACTTGAGCTAAGAAGTACACTCCTGACCAGTATCATTTTATGTCTTATCATCCAGTCTAATCTTTGTCTGAAGAGTTGGCATCAAGAATGGTTTTAGTTTTGGACTAACAGAGAGTCTGGGGGCCATGACCTGTGGGGTCCCTCCAGTCTCAGTCAGACCATTAAGTCTGGTCTTTTTACCAGAATGTGAGGTCTGCATTCCACTTTTCTCCTGCTCCATCAGGGATTCTCTGTTATATTCACTGTCAGGGCAATCATTGGTGGTAGCCGGGTACCATCTGGTTCTTCCATTCTCAAGCTGATGGAGTCTCTGGTTTACAACTATTGATCTTTATGCACCCGGAGAAAAAAAGACAGAAGGAAACCAAAGACTCAAAGTCTACAGGACTAATTTTTGAATAGTCTACATGAACCATGAGCATACCTACCTTGAGACAAGAAGAACGAGATGGTGCCTGGCCACCACTACTGACTGTTCTGACCAGAGACACAATATAGTCATATGTCACTTAACATCCACGATAAACCAAAAAAACCAAACCTTTTGCCGTCTAGTCGATTTTGACTCATAGCTACCCTACAGGGCAGAGTAGAACTGCCCCGTAAAGTTTCCAAGGAGTGGCTGATGGATTTGAACTGCTGGCCTTTTGGTTAGTAGCCAAGTTCTTAATCATTGTGCCACCAGGGCCTCAGTGTCCACGGTATGTTTTGTGAAATAGGATGATATGTGATTTGGATGTTTTGTGAACACCATGTCATAGTCTGGTCCTGTGTTTTCTTTAAGCTTTGTGCTTTAGCAGTGATCTTCAACGTGCTGAGAAGGATTCACTTTTGTGTTTGGTCCTCAATCCATGTCATTAGCAATTTCTCCATATCTGACATAGGTCCTTCTCGTATTTTTGTAAGCCATTTAGCTTTCAGTGGAATCGATCCTTTAATACCTTGGAGAATTTTTTCTTTGTTTTTGAGGGTCATCATGATTGTAGAGTGCAACATGCCCAAATCTCCAGCCGTAGCATTCACTGATTTTCCACCTTCATGTTATTTAATAACCTTTTGTTTCATTTCCAAATTGATACTTCTCCTTTGCCTCTTGCTGCTGCTATCACTAGCACTGGTTTTTGCCAAGTCTGGGAGCCCTGATGCATTTCACAGTAATATTTTTGAAAGAAAGTTAAACAGATAATGCTACAACACTCAAGAGATGCGCCTAACATAAGATTGGATTCTGCTGCCTATAAGTCGAAGCATACATTGTTATACAGTAAACTTTTTAGATAGAAAGTACAGTACATACATAAGCCAGTAACATATGTGTTTGATTATCAAGACATATGTATTATAGATTATATATGTACTGTACCACTGGCTTCATATATAGGAGCTGTGAGATTCACATGTTGCGTGTGGAAAGCTCTTGCATTCACTACATCCCATTCTCCAATCAGGACTTTTTTTTTTTAATAATTTTTATTGTGCTCTTTAAGTGAAAGTTTACCAATCAAGTCAGTCTGTCACATATAAACTTATATACACCTTACTACATACTCCCATTTATTCTCCCCCAATGAATCAGCCCACTCCCTCCTTCCAGTCTCTCCTTTCGTGACGGTTTTGCCAGTTTCTAGCCCTCTCTACCCTCCCATCTCCCCTCCAGACAGGAGTTGCCAACACAGTCTCAAGTGTCCCCCTGATATAAGCAGCTCACTCCTCATCAGCATCTCTCTCCAACCCCATTGTCCAGTCCATTCCCTGTCTGATGAGTTGTCTTCGGGAATGGTTTCTGTCCTGGGCCAACAGAAGGTTTGGGGACCATAACCGCCGGGATTCTTCTAGTCTCAGTCAGACCATTAAGTCTGGTCTTTTTATGAGAATTTGGGGTCTGCATCCCACTGTTCTCCTGCTCCCTCAGGGGTTCTCTGTTGTGTTCCCTGTCAGGGCAGTCATCTTCTGGTCTCAGGATGATGTAAGTCTCTAGTTCATGTGGCCCTTTCTGTCTCTTGGGTTCATAATTATCTTGTGACCTTGGTGTTCTTCATTCTCCTTTGATCCAGGTGGATTGAGACCAATTGATGCATCTTAGATGGCCGCTTGTTAGCATTTAAGACCCCAGACGCCACACTTCAAAGTGGGATGCAAAATGTTTTCTTAATAGAATTTATTTTGCCAATTGACTTAGATGTCCCCTGAAGCCATAGTCCCTAAACCCCTGCCCTTGCTCCGCTGACCTTCAAAGCATTCAGTTTATCCAGGAAACTTCTTTGCTTTTGGTCCAGTCCAGTTGAGCTGACCTTCCCTGTATTGAGTATTGTCCTTCCTTTCACCTAAAGTAGTTCTTATCTACTACCTAATCAGTAAATCCAATCAGGATTTTTGAACTCTATTGTAACCTTAGGAGCCCTGGTGGTGCAGTGGTTAACAGCTCGGCTGCTAACCAAAAGGTCAGCAGTTCGAATCCACCAGCTGCTCCTTGGAAACCCTAGGGGGGAGTTCTACCCTGTCCTATAGAGTGGCTATGAGTTGGAACTGACTCAATGGCAATGGGTTTGGTTTTGTTTTTTTATTTTAACATCACAGGACCACAGACGTATATGTGCCCAGACATTGCCTGAACGGATGTTATGCGGTGCAGGACTGTGGATGGTCTCGGATAGAATGGAAGAAAAACATAGAAGAGAACTCAAATATCTAAAAAAGTCCAGACTTACTGGACCAGTAGAGACTAGAGGAACTGCTGAGACTATTGCCCTGGAATATCCTTTAAACTTGGGACTCAAACCAGTCCCGGTGGTCATCTATAAGCCAGAAGACAGAGTGGCTCATAAAATAAATAACATCACCTGTGCTCCTCCAAATAATCTAAATGAGACCTAATGGCCAACATTTACCCTAGACCAGAGATGAGAAGTAAGGGAGGATAGGGAAGCAAGATTAATGGGAGGAAAACAACCAGAATGGAAATAATGAGAAGGCTGACACATTGCGAAAGTGTAACCAGTATGAATAATATGTCTAGAAATTGTTAAATGAGAACCTAGTTTGCCATGTAAATTTTCTCCAAAATCACAATAAAACATTAAAAAACATTATAGCTAATACGTCTTGTGCCCTTACTATGTGACAAGTACCGTTTTAAGTTTTACACTTACATTATGTTGTGTGTATAATTATAGAATTTAAAATCTTCCTATGGGGTAGGTTCTGTCATTAATTCCTACTTTACAGATGAGGAAACTAAGATACAGAGAATTTGTCCAACTTGTCCTTAACCAATACAGGGAAAAATTAGCTTTCAGATAGAGAGCAGAGCCTATAGGTATTTGTTCCAACAACCCATGTCCTTTTCGTAAACGTTCGAAGGATATAGTGCTAATGTTTATATGTAGCAGCTCTACAAACATCCACTTTCTATTTGACTGGGGCATCCTTGGCAAGCTGAGGGCTTTACCCAAACCCTGTCTGTCACTTTAACAGGGACTCAGACATAGCACCTGTTACCTCAGTCGGAGAAATCCCATCCCCTTTGCTTTCTGGTAAATTTCATTGCCTTATTTGGGTCTGACACTTGATTGCTACGATTTAAATAAAAGCAAAATCCAGTGGCTTCCAAAGGCACTGCCATTATTCTCTTTCTTATAATTTTTACCATCAACTGAGGAATTTCAGATAAAATGTTCTTTAGAAGAAGGCTTCTTAACCTTATTTCAAGTCACCCTTTGTCCCTAAGGGCGTGAATGAGAGTAATTGTTCCTTGTTAGGTAAGACCACATTAACAACTAATAAGAAAAGTGCTTTTCGATAATGGGACTCAGGCTCTGCCATCTGACCCGCTGGATTTCAATTATGAAGGGCTGAATTAGGCCAACTGCCTGTCAGGAAAGGATTTCTTGGGCATCTTCTTGCTATTATTTTCTTTTCCAAAGTAAGTTGCTTTAACTTTTAACTGCCCCTGGACAGTTCTCATTGACTTTATTAGAGTAATTAGAATAGGGAGTTTCAAAACCACCAGCGTGCTCAGAATCCTTGGACTTCCTGAGATGCCAGCGGCTCTAACCCAACTTCTCCAGCTCTTGACTTGGCCCCTTCCTTCAGGCTGTAAGCTGACTGTCATCCCCTCAGGGAGACCTTCTCTGACCCTTTCTAAAGGCAGCCTCCTCCAATTTCCATTTCTCTTCATTTCCTTCATGGCACTTTCAAGTCTGTAATTTTCTTCTAATTATTTTGTTTGTTGTCTGTCTGCTGATAAAATGAAAACTCCATAAAGGCAGGTAGCTTCTCTATCTTTTCAGTGCTTAGAATAACATACCTGGTATAGCAGAAATAAAAGGAGTTTGTGACCAAATAAAATAATGAATGTAATTTTACCCAGCAATATCAGAGTCCCACAGATAGACTCCAATGTTTACAAGAGAGCTCTGGCAATTTGCATCTGTGAGGTGCCGTGGAAGAAAAAGGGTCTCTAAGGTAGGAAGGACATTGATGTTTTACACTGGACAAAACGACAGAACATCGTACCACATTTTACATTTATTTTTTAAATAAAATTTCCATATAGTAAAATTCACAAAGTTTTAGTGTACCATTTGTTGAGTTTTGACAAGTGTATACACCTGTGTGACCAAATCCCTATCAAGATACAGAACATGATCACCACCCAGAAAGTTCCCTCATGCCCTCCCAGTTAGTCCCCATCCTCACTTCCTTCAAGACAAGAGACAGTCGACCATTCTGAGCATGATCACAGTAGAAGGTCCTGGACAGAATGGGAGAAAAATGTGGAACACAATTCAAATTCCTAAAAAAAGACCAGACTTACTGGTCTAATACAAACTGGTGGAATCCCCAAGACTAAGGCCCTTAGGCATCCTTCAGACCTGGAACTGAACCCAGTCCCTTTCAGTCAAACAATATACAGACCTGTAAAATGAACAATAACACTTGTGAGGAACGTGCTCCTCAGAACAATCAACCGTATGAGACCAAAAGGCAACATTTGCCCAAAAGCAAAGTTCAGAAGGAGGAAGGGGCAGGAAAGATGGACAAATGGAAGGAATCAGGAAACTCAGGGAGGAAGTGGGTAGAGTGCTGTCACATTGAGGGAATTGCAACTAATGTCATGAAGCAAAATGTGTATAAATTGTTGAATGGGAAACTAATTTGCTGTGTAAACTTTCACCCAAGCCACATGTTTTTAATTACCTCATACACATGTGCGAGCTGGACGATGAATAAAGAAGATGGAAGAATTGACACCTTTGAGTTGTGGTGTTGGTGAAGAATATTGAATATATCGTGGACTGCCAAAATGTTAAAAAAAAAAAAAAAAAAGACAAGAGACAAACATTGTTCTGCTTTTTTCATTGTCTTTTAGTTTTTTCCATTATAGAAATTCACATAATTGGAATCATAAAGTATGTACTCTTGTGTAATGCTTCATTCACTCAGCAAACTGTTTTTGAGGTTTGCCATGTTGTTGCACACATCAGTAGTTTCTTTTCATTGCCGAGTGTTATTCTGTTGTATGACTGTCCCACCGTTTGGTTATTTACTTGTCTGTGGATAGGCCTCTGGGCTGTTTCCAGTTCTTGGTTGTTATGAATAAAGCTGCAATGAGCATTCTTATACAAGTCTTTTTAGGGACATATGCTTTCATTTCTCTTGGGCAAATACATAGAAATGAAATTTCTGGGTCAAAAGGTAAGAGTATGTTTAGTTTTAATAGAAAGTACCAGACTTTTTCTCAAAGCCATTGCACCATATTGCATTCCCACCAATAATGTATTAGCATTCCAGTTGTTCTATAGTCTCACCAACATTTTGTGTTGTCAATCTTTTTTCATTTTAGCCAATCTGGTGGGTCTGTAGTGCTGTCAAATTTTAAGTGCAGTTTGCTGATGACTAGTAATGTTGAATACCAGAGAACACCAGAAAGATATTTGCCTGTGTTTTATTGACTATGCAAAGGCATTCAACTGTGTGGATCATAACATATTATGGATAACATGGCAGAGAATGGGAATTCCAGCACATTTAATTGTGCTCATGAGGAATCTGTACATGGATCAAGCAAGAGGCAGTTGTTCAAACAGAGCAAGGGGATACTGCATGGCTTAAAGTCAGGAAAGGTGTGCTTCAGGGTTGCATCCTTTCACCATATGTATTCAATCTGTATGCTGAGCAAATAATCCAATAAACTGGACTATACGAAGAAGAACAGGGCATTAGGATTGGAGGAAGACTCATTAACAACCTGCATTACACAGATGACAAAACCTTCCTTGCTGAAAGTGAAGAGGACTTGAAGCACTGACTGATGAAGATCAAAGACCACAGCCTTCAGTACGGATGACACCTCAACATAAAAAAACAAAAATCCTCACCACTGGACCAATAAGCAACATCATGATAAACAGAGAAAAGATTGAAGTTGCCAAGGATTTCATTTTACTTGGATCCACAATCAACACCCATGGAAGCAGTAGTCAAGAAATCATAAGATGCATTACATTGGGCTCATCTGCTGCAAAGGACCTCTTTAAAGTGTTGAAAAGCAAAGCTGTCACCTTGAGGACTAAGGTACACCTGAGCCAAGCCATGGTGTTTTTAATTACCTCATACACATGTGCGAGCTGGACAATGAATAAAGAAGATGGAAGAATTGACACCTTTGAATTGTGGTGTTGGTGAAGAATATTGAATATATCGTGGACTGCCAGAAGAACGAACAAATCTGTCTTGGAAGAAGTACAACCAGAATGCTCATTAGAAGCAAGGATGGCGAGACTGCGTCTTACATACTTTGGACGTTATCAGGAGGGATCAGTCTCTGGAGAAGGACATCATCCTTGGTAAAGTAGAAGGTCAGTGAAAAAGAGGAAGACCCTCAATGAGATGGATTGACACAGTGGCTACAACAGTGGGCTCAAGCATTGCAATAATTGTGAGGGTGGCGCAGGACCAGGCAGTGTTTTGTTCTGTTGTGCATAGGGTTGCTATGAGTCAGAATTGACTTGACGGCACCTAACAACAACAATGATGTTGAGATTTTGTTCATGTGCCTGTTTTCCTATATAAAGTGTCTGTTCAAATCTTTTGACCATTTTAAAAAAATGAGTTGTTTTTATTATTGAGTTGTGAGCATTCTCTGTATACTCAGGATACACGTCTTCTATCGGATATATGTTTTGTGAATATTTTCTCAGTCTTTACACCACATTTTGAGAGACTGCCATCGTAGTCTGTACCTTCTTCTTTTTTTTTCTTCTACAGCTTTGGCAAGTTTTCTGGGTCTGGTGTACATGTATGCCCGTCACCAGTACTTTTTTGGATATTCAGAAGCTGTTAAAAAAAGGTAAGAACTCAATAACGCAGTTAGGCAAAAAGTAGCAGGATAGAAAAAGTCTGGATTAATTTCCCATTTGGTGTCTGGGTTAGTGGGAAGTATTCTCATTACTGATGGTTATAGATGCAAAAGCGATCCATGTTGCCTGAGGCCATACACAATTAGGAGTGAGATGGAAAAATACAAGTATAAAATTGTGCGCTGGATGTGCGCTCCTTGACCACTATACTTTAAATCCTTGTAAAAATTTTGCACTGCTTCCAAAAAGCTGCCAAGGAAATGATCCTGCCCAGTCTTGATAATCTTCTGAATGTTCAAAGAAGCCAATTAGCCACTCTGGCTAGACAACCCCTTTAAGTGGTGAATCAAACTTTTGAAATGGCAGAAACACACAAGTTCAGGGCAGTGTCAACGATGAGCAGCCTAGCTAGGACTCGCCTTCTTTGCCATTACTCTCCAGTTTGTCATCTCTCTCCCTCATGATCGCAGGGTCACAGGTTTCCGGTTGAGCCTGGTGGTTTTGGCCCTGCTGACCTTCTTAGGCACCCTGGGCATCGCAAGCAGCTTTCTGGATGAATACCTGGACCTCAATATTGCCAAGAAACTGAGGTGGCACCTCTAACCTTTTCCCCTCCCTTCCCCTTAATGCTTGTAGATGCTCTTTTCACCCTACAGGCAATATGGTGTCAGCTAGTTAAATTTAAAAAATAAAAGTCTTGCTTTGTTTTTCTTGAGATGACCTTGTTAAAACGCCTGCTGCGGAGAATGCATTTCCGGTGTGTTTATGAACGGAGGCTTGTTTTGGGGGAGACGTGTCCATGTCGCCAGTTGTGTGCTGACTCTGGCTTTAAAGGTGCGTGCTGGGGTTGTGACTGCTCGCATCTGGACAAAGCAGCTTGACTGTGGAACATATTTCTCCGGACCCCACCGGAGCCTGCCTTTGAGAACCACTTCTCTCTTGAAGGAAAGTTCCAGACAGATGCTGATAAGCAGCCAAGCCCTCTTCATTCCTTGTAGGAAAGCAACAGATGGCTGGCACTGGGGGAGTCAGGCAAAGACATAGAGTAGCCGAAGAGAGTCATCAACGAATAGTACAAAACAAGCCTGGCTGTGGAATGTACTTCATAAAGAAAAAAAAAAAAAAAAAGACATATTATTTTCAAGGAACTACCCAGAGACTAGGGCTAAATGAATAGTCTTGCCCCTGGGGAAGGGAAGGACGGTCAGGCTATGCAATCTGGACTGGGCTCCACTGCCCATTCGGTGTCACTGGGGTCTGGGGGACTGTTCTGGCACAATGGAGATTATTTTTCTTTGCTTTATTCATCTGTAAAATGGGAACGATTCCACCTCCCAGTGTTCAAGGACCTTAGGGAAATGGGATTGTGAATTTATATAACACATTTTAACTTCAGGCGAAGAGCCCTCTGTCAATTTTTCTGAAAAATATTGGACAACCTTGAATCTGGTATGGCCATCTTCAAGAATGTATTAGGCCTTCTCTTTTTTGTGGGTCCAAAGGAAGTTACAAAGGCTATGAAAACAAAAAGAAAGGCATTTAGGCACCGGCGTTTCCGGAATAGTAGCGGAGAAGATAAAACAACCTCTTGCATTCCGAATAGCAGTGCTAAATATCTCAAAGTACTATTGAGGACCTCTTGGCCTGGGCCTGGGGATATCGGGATACTAGTTCAGGTCCCCCCACTCACTGGTTGTTGGGCTTGGGACAAGGCACCTGGCCAGTAAGAGGCAGTACTGTAGCAAAGTAGTTAAGACTCTAAAACCAACCTATGCCAAGCCTGCTCTACCACCTGCTGGCAGTGCAACACTTGCTTTAGCTCTGTGCCTCGGCTTTCTCTTAGGTGAAATGGAGCTAATACTTTAAAGTGGTCTATGGCCCTATGCCCTTTTTCCTTTGTATTCTGATCAGTTGCAGTGACTTGTATTGTGATATTTTAATTGTTTTATCCACTGAAAACAAGGAAGGAAGAGAGAGGCGAATTAGTGACCCTAAAGCTCAATTACTGTGTAGGCACATTCTTTGGAAGGGAAACAAACGAACGAACGAAAACCCACACGACTTTTCAAATCTTACGCTTGAGGATTTTTAAACAATTTCTGATTTATACCAAAATTGGATCTAAATAAAATATATAAACACACACACACAATTTGGTTAAACAAAATGTGGGAAAAGGAGTTTTCAAAAGAGGTTCTTGGAAAGAAAAAAAAAAAAAAGATGAGTTGCAAAAGAAGATATTGGCAGGGCTCACCCAAAAAGGGCTCTGGGAGAGGGTGCCCTTTTAGGCTGATTTGAGTATTTTGTCCACCTGGAATATCCTTCTCTATTGTGGCAGTGGGTACGTGAAGCTGTCAGAGCTCTGTGTCTTTAAGCATTTGAAGCATAGACTTTATTTCCTTTATTCTAAATTCCACTGTCACCAGGCAACATCTTGATTATTTTAATTCCCATTAGGTTTGGCTAACAGGAGTAAATGTGCTGGCTATAGAGATATGAGTCTCAGGAGTTTCTGACCTGTTAGACAGTTACACATTTTTTTTTGTTAGTGAATTGACTTATTTCACTTTTAGAAGTCAGATTCATTGCCTCAAAAAGTCAATGTCATGAAAAAGGAGTGGAGAAGAACATTTCGCTGCTAAAAGAGTTTTGTTGGTATTGTATTCCGACTCTTGGCAACCCCACGTGTGCAGAGTAGAACTGTGCTCCATAGGGTTTTCAAGGCTGTGACTTTTCAGAAACAGATCGCCAGGCTTCTTTTACAAGGAGCCTCTGGGTGAGTTTGAACCACCAACCTCCCAGGTAGTAGTTGAGTGCTTAACCATTCATACCACCCAAAAAACCAGGGACTCCTAAAAGCCAAATGGCTATATGGGATTGTCTTAGTTATCTAGTGCTGCTGTAACAGAAATACCACAAGTGGGTGGTTTTAACAAACAAATTTATTTTCTCATGATTTTGGAGGCTAGAAGTCTGAATTCAGGGCACTGGCTCTAGGGGAAGGCTTTCTCTCTCTGTCAGCTCTGGGGGAAGGTCCTAGTCTCTTCAGCTTCTCTTTTCTGGTTCCTTGGAGATCTCCATGTGGCTTGGCATCAATCTTCCCCCATGTCTGCTTGCTAGCTTGCTTGTTTAATCTGTTTTCTATCTCAAAAGAGATTGACTCCAGATACACCCTACACTAAGCCTGTTTCATTAGCATAACAAAGACAACCCATTCCCAAATGGGATTATAACCACAGGCAGAGAGGCTAGAATTTACTACAACACATATTTGGGGGAGACACAATTCAATCCATAACATGGGTCTTTGATCAAATCCTGGTTCGGGGGGGAAAAAAAGCTATGAAAGACATTTAGAAGATAACTGGGACAATCTGCATATGAAATGAGAACTAGGTGATTTTAGGGAATTCATTTTAATTATGTCAGGTGCGATAATGATATGGTGGCAAGGTAAGGGAATGCCCTTAATACTTTGGAGCTGTGCACTGAGGCATTCAGGGGTGAAGTGGCAGGACGTGTATTACTTACGTATATATGGTTCTTCAAAATACATATATGAAGTACAGATGGCAAATGTTCATTGTTAAATCTAGTTGGTAGTTTATGTATTCATTGTACTATCCTTTTTCCTCTTCTGATCATTTGAAAATGTTCATAATAAAATGTTTAAAAAACCAAAGGGAAGCTAAATCTTAAGTCACGCTCTTGGTAGTATTTTTTTAAGTTTTGCTTTGTATGCTCGATTTGCGATCCAGTGATATTGATAGAGCCACAGCATTTGTGCTGGTCTGGCAGCTGTCCTGAATGTGGGCAGCGACACTTGAGCCCAAGTGTGCGGAAGCTGCAAGTACTTACCTTCACCTACTGCACGAAAAGGAATCCCTGGGTGGTGAAAATCTTTAAGCCCTTGACTACTAGCTGGAAGGCTGGCAGTTCAAACCCACCCAGAGGCTCCTTGTAAAACAGGCTTGGTGATCTGCTTCTGAAAACCCTGTGGAGCAGTTCTATTCTGCACAGTCGAGTCACCATGATTTGGAATCGAATTGACGGCAACTAATGGCAACAACAATTGTGAAAAAGGAGGGCAGTGGTGGTTTGATTCCCAGCGAACTTTCCTCAAGTGCAGCCGACACCTCAGTGGAGGCTTGCATGTTGCTATGACGCTGAGCAGGTTCCAGCAAAGTTTCCAGATTAGGACAGACTAGGAAGAAAGGCCTGGTGATCTGGATTACAGCAGTTCAATCCTGTTGTGCATGACATTGCCATGACTCAGAGGCTGAGTCAGTGACAGCTAACAACAACGCTGAATGAAATCCACCACTCGTCTGCCAGTTTGTTGTACTGTGGTGGCTTGCGTGCTGTTACGATGCTGGAAACTGTGCCACCGACATTTGAGATACCAGCAGCACCACCCACGGTGGACAGGTTTCAGTGGAGCTTCCAGATTAAGACAGACTAGGAAGAAAGGCCTGGGAGTCTACTTCCACATAGCAGCCAATGAAAACCCTATCGATCACAATAGAATGTCATCCAATATGGTGTTGGAAGATCAGCACCCTAGGTTGGAAAGCACTACACAACAGCCACGACAATGGACTCAAACATACCAACCAGCTGGCGCCAAAATTAAAAAAATCAAACCTGACTTATAGCAGCCTTCTAGGACAGAGTAGAGCTACCCCATAGGGTTTCCAAGGAGCGCCTGGTGAAAATGAGACAGGTATTTGAGGCAATTCATCCAGGGGACTTGAGCATGGGAACCTAACACTCTTAGAACTTAACAAAAAAGAAAGAAGAGAATAGAAAACTGAAGAGTAAAGAGGAGGGGACAAAAAAAAAAAATCCAAAAGGTAAGGACTGGTTATAAAAATAAGAGAAGCCTTGTTGGCATGATGATGAACCACCCAGTGGCTCCTCGGAAGAAAGACTTGGCAGTCTGCCCCAGTAAAGGTTAAGGCCTAGAAAACCCTGCGGGTGCGGTTCTGCTCTGCCAAGGGGGTCGCGGTAATTCGAAGCTGACTCGATGGCAACCCTATAGGACAGAGCAGAACTGCCCCGTAGGGTTTCCAAGGCTGTCATCTTTACTTAAGCAGACTGCCACATCCTTCTCCTGCTGGGCAACTGTTGGGTTTGAACTGCTGACCTTTCGGTTAGTGGCCAAATGCTTTAGCCACTGCGCCACCAGGGCTCCAACAGCAACACGTAAATAGGTAGTTAAGCAGGGCCCGTTCCCACCACAGATAATTTTCCTCGCCCGTTTTCCTTTTTGTAGGGGAGTTGGGAGTTAAGTCATTAATAAGGAAGAAATCAGGTAACTTGTTTTATATCCTTTTTCTCCAGTCTTCCTCTTCCTTGAAGAGCAGTCAAAGGCAGAAACAGGTCATCAAATGCTTTTGAATGTTCATTAATCTATCAGCAGGAGTCCCTGGGTGGTGCAGATGGTTAATGTGCTCAGCTGCTAACCACAGGTCAGAGGTTTGAGTCCACCCACAGGTGCTGCAGAAGAAAGGCCTGGCAATCGACTTCCGAAATATCAGCTATTGAAAACCACATGGAGCACAGTGCTATCTGACATATGTGGGGTCGCCATGAGTCTGAATCAACTCAATGGCAACTGTTTTCTTCAATCTAGCAATAATAAAATGCTTCGTTTGCACTGGGGCAGATGCCCTGTGGAAACTCCAATAGTGAGTTCCCACACAGATGTTTATCCTCTCCCTCCCTCTTGACCTCCACACACTAATCACATAGATTTTATGAGATCAATAAGATTACATGTAAGACCCAGAAACACGTAATAAGTGGTTTTAAATGAGAAAGGTGTTCCATTCATCCAGTGGACAGATTTTAGTATAAATTAAAAAAAATCTGTGATTTTAATTAATTGGAACTAGGAGTATCCAATACTTCTCAGAGTTCCATGTTTTTACTTGTATTGTCAGCCTTTTTTCCTCCCTCTGAACCAGTTCATTCTTCTACCCCGCCTTATCTGCTAGAGACTATTAAGCCCACATAGGGGCCAAAGTCTGGTGTAACCTTGTTTTCTCCATGGTATCTGCCAGCAGTCTGGAACCACAGTCCATGGGTAGGGCTGACCTCTTCTTCCACAGTCAAATTCATTCTCTCTCCTTGGTTTGCATTTCTTAAAACTCACCTTTGTTTTGGTTCTATTTTTGCTGATGATTCTGTTCTGTTCTTGTGGCCTATGTTTCTGCTAAACCCAGACATTTTAAAACTTACTGTTTTACTATACTTTTTTTTAAAAATAATTTTTATTGTGCTTTAAGTGAAAGTTTACAGATCAAGTCAGTCTCTCACATAAAAACCCTATATGTACACCTTGCTACACACTCCCAATTACTCTCCCCCTAATGAGACAGCCCACTCTCTCCCTCCACTCTCTCTTTTCGTGTTCTTTTCGCCAGCTTCTAACTCCCTCTAACCTCTCGTCTCCTCTCCAGGCAGGAGATGCCAACATAGTCTCAAGTGTCCACCTGATCCAAGCAGCTCACTCCTCACCAGCATCCCTCTCTAACCCATTGTCCAGTCCAATCCAAGTCTGAAGAGTTGGCTTCGGGAATGGTTCCTGTCCTGGGCCAACAGAAGGTCTGGGGGCCATGACCACCGGGGCCCCTCCAGTCTCAGTCAGACCATTAAGTCTGGTCTTATGAGAATTTGGGGTCTGCATCCCACTGCTCTCCTGCTCCCTCAGGGATTCTCTGTTGTGTTCCCTGTCAGGGCGGTCATCGGTTGTAGCCAGGCACCATCTAGTTCTTCTGGTCTCAGGATGATGTAGTCTCTGGTTTATGTGCCCCTTTCTGTCTCTTGGGCTCGTAATCACCTTGTCTCCTTGGTGTTCTTCATTCTCCTTTGATCCAGGTGGGTTGAGACCAATTGATGCATCTTAGATGGCTGCTTGCTAGTGTTTAAGACTCCAGACGCCACTCTTCAAAGTGGGATGCAGAATGTTTTCTTAATAGATTTTATTCTGCCAATTGACTTAGATGTCCCCTGAAATCATGGTCTCCAAACCCCTGCCCCTGCTACGCCGGCCTTCGAAGCATTCAGTTTATTCAGGAAACTTCTTTGCTTTTGGTTTAGTCCAATTGTGCTGTCCTCCCCTGTATTGTGTGCTGTCTTTCCCTTCACCTAAAGTAGTTCTTATCTACTATCTAATTATTTACTATACTTTTTAAAGTTTGGTGCAGAATCTTAGGATGCATCTCGTAGATGGAGACCTTGAAAGGTAGATTCATATGTATGCAAGTTATCAAAGGAGGAGCCCTAAGAGGAGAAAATGGAAAGGCAGAGGGGGGAACAGGACAGAGAAAGGTAAGCAGCCAAAAGCAAGGGGGCAACTTCGGGCAGAGCCCCAGCCTCTGCCTGATCCTGCAGTGGAGCTCTGAGTTTGTCCAGGCAAGTTACCCGAGCTTCCGCAGTCGTCACCCGTGAGTCACTGGCTGAAGATCAGTCTGGAGGGATGTAAACTTCTAAGTTCTTTCAACTCTCTGTGGGTGGTGCAGACAAAAGTGGCCAGTGGCCCAGGGCAGCCCTCCAAAGAGAGCTGCAGGGTGGGCTGCCGAAGTAAAGTGCCCACGAAGGGGAGATGGGTTTACTGACAGTGTCCACTACAGTGGGGCCAGGCCCTTTCATGACTTTCCCCAGTATATTGCTTGATTTCCCTCCCTCCACCCCCATTTTTACATAAAAACTCTACTGTCAAATTTCCAAGTCCTGTGAATGAACTGGAAACCCTGGTGGAGCAGTGGTTAAGCGCTACGGCTACCCACCAAAAGGTCGGCAGTTGGAATCCACCAGGCATTCCTAGGAAACCCTATGGGGCAGTTCTACTCTGTTCTCTAAGGTCACTATGAGTCAAAATTGACTCAACAGCAATGGGTTTTTGGTTGGTTGGTGAATGAACCAGTTAGAAATTAAAATGTCATTGTACTGAATCTGCAAATGCACTTAAGAATGTTCCTTTCAAAGCCAAAAGACCCCCGATGGCACAGATGCTTTGTGCTAGGCTACTAATAAAAAAGTTGGCGGTTTGTACCCACCCAGTGGGGCCGAGGAAGAAAGGCCTCGTGATCTGCTTCCATAAAGATCACAGCCCAGAAAACCCTATGGCACTCAGCTCTAATCCGTAGCACGTGGGTCGTCATGAGTTGCAGTCAGCTTGAAGGCAATGGGTTTGGTTTTTTGGTTTTTCAAACTTGATTTTCCTCCCTTCCCTTTGCCACAGCCCTTGGAGTGCTGTGGCCAATTTAGAGAGTTTTAGTTGTGTGGCTGAATTAAAAAGGCTGGGGATGATTGATGCCTACTGTTAAATAAATGTTTTAAAAAGGATATCAAAACCTCGAGAAAAGAACCGGAGTTCCTCGGCTAAAACCCAGGAGTAACGTATCTGCTTAATTACAGGTGGTAGGTAGATCCAGGGACGACCCTATACTTTGGACTGATTCCAATAATCACCTTTTATTTGCTTTTTTTTTTTTCCTTTAAAAGTGGTATTTCAACATCACTTCATTTCTACATTTCAGAGCTCTGTACATTTCTTAAAAGGAAATAAGCAATGCTCAATGTACAAAGTAAAAACAGAAAACTAGAAAAATCTGAATAAAATGGAGCAAGCTGGCATCAGGTCATACAGTACAAATTAGTAATAGGATGTCATCTGAAGTGCCATACCACTGCTGTGATGATGAGTTAAGGAGTGAAATAAAAATACTCTATTTTAAACAAACAGTATATATATATTTATATGTATATATATATATATATTTTACAGATAGTAGACCCAGCGATATCTGCAGTATTGTAAAAACTTATTTACAAATAACCTTTTTTTTTTTTTTAAGACATTACATATACATCAGCACCGTAGTAAAAACAAAAAACAAAACGACCTTATGAAAATTGACCTCTCTATTTGTTGGTCCCAGGCCTGAGCTTTTGGAGGAAGCTTTTCAAAGGTCACGGGAGCCTCCGTTTCCGCTTCAGCCCCCTCCAGCGTCTCATCATTGCTTATATATTTATTTCCCATACCTTTCAGAAAAAGGTAATTATGTATTCTGGGTCCTCTCATTTATTTATGTTTAAATTTTTCATTTATTTATTTATTTTTGGTCTTCATCTGTTTCCACTCAGTTTCCCTGGTGGTGTTCCTCATCACTCAGGGAGTTCACGGTCACCCTGCTCGGGCTCTCGCCAGCCCGGCCACCTCTGGCCTCACATCCTGCCCCTTGCTGAGCACATGTATGAACCCTGGTATACGGACAGCAAGTCAAGGGCAAGGTCGGCCTGCCTGCCTCCTCTCTGCATCCCCTCTGTCCCAGTCTTTAGCCTTGACTTCTTTGCAGTTTCCCCCAGGACAAGCCAATCCAGGCCAGAGGCTCTGACTGTGGTATGGTGGGTGGAATGGAAGTGTACAGAAGGGAACCAGCATTTGGGACATTGAGGGAGGGTGACAGGGTCAAGTACATGCCACTCTTGCTTGCGAAAATAATTACGCCACATGGCCTCCAAAATGGGGCAGCGGGCAGGGCAAGAACTGAAGAAACAAGCCTAGGGTGGGGGGCATTGTGGATTCCTCCTGACAGATTTCACCTAGGGCCGATCTGAATGAATTACAGAGAACAGCTGTACAGAACTTTGAAGTGGCTTACTTTGCCCAAGTGACAGGAACAGTATCCTTCCCTTTTATAATCCAAATCTGTAAAGTGTAGCAATGGATTTTTTTTTTCACTCAATCTCTCAGGGTTCTGTATGTGTCTTTTTGGTGAGTAGAGATTATGGTAAGCAAAAGGCCGATTTCAGAGGCTCACCCTGGGATTTTCCCAAAGGGAGTCAGACCGGCCATTCCTCTCTAGGTGTGTGTGAAGTATTAGGTGTGGCTCACCTAAATCTACCCCCAGACCTCTGAGCAGCCCTCTAAGTTTCAGGCAGAGGATATTCATTCAAGTCTACATGTTTTAGAGAAAGAAAACTCCAGTGTCTCCTTTGCGGTTCAGGTATTGTCTAAGTTCTTCTTTCATTTATTTGGACTCAGTCCAGGCTCCCTAAAGACAAAAAACTCCATTTCTTCTTGGATAGTCTGTAAGGAGGAGCAAGGGTAGGGCTGGGGTGAGCAGTGCTGGGTGGCCCAGACACGGAGTCCTACAGTGCTCTCTCCACCCTGCGGCTGCTAGAAGGTGCAAACAGCCTAGATGTGTGCGTGTTATTGTACCAGACGCAGGAGGCTCCAGCCCATCTACCCGGAGTGACAGCCACAACTTGTTACCATCAGAGGGCTCCCTCATCAGGACTGTGGACAGACACTCCCCCAAGCTCGGTTGGCTATCCTCATGAGGCAGCTGGCAGAGATGCCTCTAACATTCCTGAGGGTCATCGTGGGGCAGAAGCCAGAGGCGGACAGAATCCGCTGTCATCTCCCTGTGACGATAGCACTGTTCTTGCCTCCTCTCCAGATACAGTAGCCTGTCTTGAAGCCTCTCTTTTCACCAAGTCCAGCGTTTTTCTGATCTGTGCACTTGGCCTGTGCAATCACCGAGCAGCTTTTGTGGGTATCTCCCTGGGGCGAGGCTCTGTCTTTTTTGTGTCTCCAAAGCTGCAGCCTCTGGACCTGGTGCAGGAGGGGCTGATGGATGCCTCATCTTGGGCAACAGACCTTCTTGGCTTGAGCAGCTTTTGCGAGGCCAGGTGATCCCAGGGAGGGCCAAGCCTCAGTCTCCCCACCTGCCCCTCAGTGTGCCTCCCCGTCTCACAGCAGAAATCTGCATGATGTCTTGACTGTGGTGTGAAAATCCAGCCCACTGGGGCTGTAAATTGCCACCTGGATCTTCCCATCAGCCACTTGCAGTTTTGCTCAGTTTACGTGGGTTAAAAAAACAAAAAACAAGGATGGGTCAACATCCTGTTTCTTTTTCACTTTTCAAAACTTTATAACCACTGGAGTCGTGGCTCATGACTCCGCCTCCCCCCTGACTAGGGGTTTCCAAACAATTCATCAAGCTCCTGCATCCACTCATCCCCTGGCCCACCCTTGATGATGGCGTCCACAAGGTCTGCACTGTCCGGTAGGCCAGGGAAGGAGGCCCCTGCTCCTTCACCACTGTAACCGTATGACATGTCCTGAGGGGGGTTCCGGTCATAGGCTTGGCTCTGGCTGCTTGGAGCAAAGCTGCCACCGGGCATCTGCTGCTGGGCTGGGGGCTGGCTGAACCCTGGCATGCCAGGGACGCCCTGGCTTAGGCCAGACATGACCATTGGCCTGGCCTGGCCGTTGCCTTGCTGCCCTGGGAGTGACGGCATCATCTGCCGACCCATGGCAGCTGGGTTGAGAGTTCTCACTGTGCCGCTGTTGGTGTCCACAACCGACTGGCTCAGTCCTTGTGGGAAGTGTTGCTTGGTCAGTCTTGGCTGCCCAGCTTGTAGTGGGTAGCTGGCGCCATTGTTGAATGGTCCCAATTCTCCACTAGTCCTCCCGGGCATCGTCTGTAAGCTCCTCTGCTGCCAGGTTTGTGCTCCTTGCTGGACCGTTCCCATAATGCTCTGAAGCCTTGGAGGGGCTTGGGGCCTTGTCAAGGCCTGGCCCACAGGCCCTTTCATCTGCTGGTGCTGCTGGGTAATGCTCGAGTTCACCAGCATGCTCTGACTAAAACCACTCACCACTCCGACCCCTTGCCCAGAGGCAGGCTGCCTCGGCCCCTGGGCTTGGCTATGTGCGATGCCCATGCCACTTTGGTTTGGGTGCTGCAACATTTGGGTCATTCCTGTGCTCATAGGGTACATGCCTGGTTGGCTGGTAGGCGTGCTGCTGTAAGGGGCCAGCCCCATCTCTGACTGGGCTGCCGCTGTGGCCATCGTTCCTGGGTTCTGGGAGGGTCCCATTCCCATCATGCCTGCATTCTGTGCCATCAACCGTGATGTTCGCATGCTCTGGAGGGCTGCCTGGCTTCTCACGGCTGCTATGTCCTGGGGAGAACCTGCAGCGAGAAAGGACACACACCACTCAGTCTACTCGATAAGTAACAGTGTAACAAGTCGTTAATGACAAAATTCCTTTATAAGAAAAGATCTCCTCTAATAATAAATCTTTAATAAAAACTAGTATTAAAAGGAGCGCTGGTGATGCAGTGTTTAAATGCTCGGGTGCTAACCACAGGGTCAGCATTTTGAATCCACCAGCTGCTCTGAGGGAGAAAGATGTGGCAGCCTGCTTCCGTAAAGATTTACAGCATTGGAAACCCTATGGGGCCGTTCTACTCTGTCCCATGGGGCCACTATGAGTCAAAACTTTTTTTTTTTTTAAAAGATTATAATATATGCTGACTGTGGAAAAAATTGGAAAATATTGACAAGCTCAAAGATGAAAATTAAAATCACCTGAGTTCCTATCATCCAGAGGTGATCATTGCTAACCTTTTATTTATATATAAATAAATACACACAAAAATTGGGATCATACTGTACACATTTTTGTAGTTTATTTTTCCGCTTAATATACTCTAACAATATTTTAGTTAGTTACGATTTCAAAAGCAATTTCTCTCTTACTCTTCTGGATAGGAAGCCATCCTCGACCAATACCATTTTCCTCAGAGGTGAGAGGTAATTCACCTTCTGGGCTAATTTAGGAAGAAACGGCTGATCACTTTGCATATTCTATTTGTGAAATGGAACATGGTTCAGTAGAGAATACTACCAATAAAAGCCATTAGATTAATTTCCCTTAAGAGCTGAGTAGGACTTGAGAGGTTAAAGGCCATTGCTTCTGCTAAGAAGCTATTTCGACAGACGGGAAATTTTTTGGATCCACTCTGTTGACTCCCACATGCTCCAGGTTCTTGGCTTCTTAACATGTCAGTGCCAACTGGCCACCTTCCGGAGTGAGAAAAAGAAATCCTCCCGCTATTTGCTGCTTGGCAATGAACTTCATGCATCTCTCCAAAAAAGTCCACAACTAAATCGGCAACGATGACTTCTCTGGACAGATTGCTAACGCGATTTTAACAATGCTGTTGAAGAGGTGGCCACAGTATCAATGCCAAGTCACTTGACCCTAATTAGGCATTTGAGTGAGTCCCTCTTCACATGTTTTTGGGAAATTTCCAAACTGACCAGGAGACTGGAAATGTCACCTTTAGAAGACTAGTCGATGTTGTAACGGCCTGGGAGGTGCACAGGAATGGATTTTTCTGTGTCCCTGCTAATGATTAAGTCTGTGAGAAAAAGAAAAATAGTTTTTCCTGGACATTTAGAGAAGATGTATCAGAGCCAATCGATACTATAAGCAAATTTTATCCCACCTTGGACCTGTGATGAGAAACCAGATGAGAAGAGTCTAACCTTGTTAACCCTGGCACCATGGCAGATAACTGAAGCGTGTTTTTGTCTTCCTGATGGGGTTATTGATTTCTGAGCAGCAAATATGTCTCCATATTTTCTTTCTTTCTTTAAGAAAGAAAATTACAGGAATTTTGATTATGAGTTAAGTTTTTGTAGCTTGAGATCAATATCATGCTGCTTTGGAAAATGAAATGGTTACTGCGGGAAAACCAGAAAGGTGTGGGGAAGAGTGTCCTTAGAAATGTTTCAATGGTTTGTTTTAAGCTTAATTATGCCTAAATGAGTTAAAAAAAAAAATAAACGCAAAAGTCCCTGGTAAACAACAGATGGTAGTTTATACTGCCACTTGCAATCTTGTTATAAGGTTTTGAGACCTTAGTGACTAAATCTGTATTGACCGCGTGGCCAATCTGATCAACTGTGGTGAAATGGGTTATTGAGTTGTTTATAAAAAAAGGCTAGGGGAAAAATATTGCTGACTCAGAGATTGATGGGATGGATCCAAATTATATAAACAGACTACTGGGCTGCTGGAAATAGACGATAGAACTTTCATAATTTGTACACTTTTGTTGCGTGTTTATAATGGACATATTGAAGCAGAGGGACCGGATATCGTCTGGACTAATTTTGCGAATGAGAAATAGGGATCTTTTTTCAGAGGACAGAGATGCTGCAATGCCCTCTAACAGGTATTGCAACATTAATCCAAGCCAACCTTCATTTTCACTCAGTGTAAATGACTGTACTATCTAGATGTAATTTTATTTAAAAAAGCCATTTAAAAAATCAGCAATCAGCAATTATATTTTAAACTTGAGAAACAAAAGCCTTTCATTAATCTAGCTTTTTACGTCTTCAGTAATTTTAAATATACAAAGGAAAAAAACTCAAATGCACCCCAAGAACTGCCTTCAGTCTTTATCTGATTACTACACATATGTTAAACACCAGGCTATTACTACTTCTTCCTTTTTTCTGGCTATAACAGATATTTTCGTAAGACACTGTAGTCAGATTAATTTTCTTGTCTGCTGGTTAATACCACAATGTCAAAGAAAATCTTCCATTTTCAAAATGAAATGATAATATGCAATTTTTGTCCTAGAAGGCCTATGTTCTATTTTCACTCACAAGAAGCTTATATTTTTGAAAAATAAGCATTTCCCCACAGGCATGTAACATCGCCCAGAGGCACAAAACTCAAGGAGAGATAGTTACTAAGAACTTTGAAATGTATACTGGTGAGGGGATGGTATAGGAGCGGCATGCAAGTTACTCCTGACAGTACTGCTCTCCAAGGGCAATATTTTTATCTATCAATTTGCTGTTTTCCCAGATGTATACCACCATGAGATTGAGGGTGTCAGTAAACTATATAAGAATATTGAAGGTAGAAAAAAATGATCATATTTCAAATCAATCAGCTGAGGGATCCTAAATGTCACTAGTCATAGGCTAATGCTTACTTACGTGCAGCTGGGTTTTTTACGTTGATTACCTGTGATGTGGGGTTTTATAAAAGTTCAAGAAATAAAGCTTTTAAATTGGACCCAACCAGGCCCATAAAACAAAATGAGACTAAAGGGGCACACCAGCCCAGGGGCAAGGACTAGAAGGCAGGAGGGAACAGGAAAGCTGGTAATAGGGAACCCAAGGTTGAGAAGGGAGAGTGTTGACATGTCATGGGGTTATTAACCAATATCACAATGTGTACTGTTTAATGAGAAACTAGTTTGTTCTGTAAACCTTTGTCTAAAGTACAATTAAAAAAAAAAAAGAAATTGGACCCAAAGCACTCAGAATAGCATATTCAAAAATATGTCTATGTTCCATAATGCAGAGGAATGATTAAATTTTGTTTGATCCCTTTATTCAAAATAATAATAATAAATGAGTTATGAACCTAGAAAACTGAAAGGACGCTATGCCAGGTTAATCAGATTTTTATGTTTCTAAAGCACTGTCCCTTGACCAGCAACATCAGCAGCACCTGGGAACTTGTTAGAGAAGCAAATTCTCAGGACCCCTGGCAGACCCAGTCAATCAGAAAACCCCTGGGGTGGGGCCCAGCCGCCTGTGTGTTAACAAGCTCCGCGGTGAATGTGACGCAGGCCGAAGTGAGAGAACTACAGGTGGAAGTGAAGGAACTACAGGCGGAAGTGAGAGAACTACAGGCGTACAGGGAGGGCATCTGTAACAGAAACTGCATGTGTAAGAACAGCTATTCCATTCTCTTCCCCACCATGACAAAATAAGGAACAGAATTCTTCAAAGAATGCCAGCACAGATTTAGTGCACAGAATACCCGAGGATAGTTCAATCCCTTTTGTCCTTCCGATGTCAAATCCGAAGACATCTAGAGTGATATAAAATGAACAGAGTCCCACGGTGGAAGGGAATGGTAGTGCTCAGCTCTAGGAGCCTCACAAGCACTGTTTGGTGAGAGCCAGCAGTAGACATCAGTGGTGTTCAGACTTTTAAACCACAATCCACAGTATGAAACATATTTTACATTATAATCCAGTATATGCACCCGGGTTTATACCAGAATTAAAAGATTCCCTTACTGTGATATGCTTTGATAATTTCTTTTCTATTGTGTTTCATTAAAAAAAAATGTTGATTGTGACCTATTAAATTGTTTTTACAACCTACTAATGTGTTGCAAACCAAAGGTGAATAAATGCTACCCTATATAAAAAAAAAAAAAAATTTTTTTTTTTTTTTTTTTAGTATCAGAGGAGCTCTGGTGGTGCTGTGGTTAAGAGCTTGGCTGCTAACCCAAAGGTGGGCAGTTCAAATCTACCAGCTGCTCCTTGGGAACCCTATGGCACAGTTCTATTCTGTCCTACAGGGTCACTATAGAATCGACGCAGTGGCAACGAGCTTTTGGGTTACCCTATATCAGGAATTTTTTATCCAGTGGTGTCACTAGGGGTAATGGTGTCACCCCCCGCCCCGCGGACCTCCTCTGTTACCAGACCATACCGAATCCTTAGTAATGCTTTTTGTACTGATGTAACCTAAATCATAATTCCTGTATATCACTCTTTCTTTTCCTTTAATTACTACTTCATTCTCAAAAAAGTTATTGATAAAGGTTCACAGATACTAATTACCACAATATTGTAGCTAAAACACCAGAAAATTTTTACAAAATCAGTGACTATAAAAACAGCAGCAGCAACGAAAACAACAGCGGGTGCTTGTAGCACGTACAAATACAACTGTCATTCAAAGCATCCTTGTAATTGGGTAACAATGACAGCTCTGATCAGAGGGCATTAAAACCTGCTGTCACCACGTCGATTCCGACTCATAGCAACCCTATAGGACACAGTAGAACTGCTCCATGGGGTTTCCAAAGAGCGGCTAGTGGATTCAAACTGCCGACCTTTAGTTAGCAGCTAAGCTCTTAACCGCTTCGCCACCAGGGCTCCAAACGTTCAAATAGTAAATTAGCATAGAGTTTTAGCCTTGTAGGTATATGGATACATGTGAGATGGGGCTTACAAAAATGTTTTTGTTGTTAAAACTAACTACAGGGATGTTTTATAAAAATTATAAATTTCTGCTGAAACACTGCACAAAAATTTTATGGTCATTTTGGTGTCACCCCCTCTAACAGTGTCACCCGGTGTGGTCCACACCCCCTGCACCCTCCTAGTGACGCTGTTTTTACCCAGTTTATTAATAAGGCTTAGGAAGGTCTGTCACCCTTGTGATATGATACACAAAGTTTGTATATATTTACATGTATGCATATTTCTGCAGAAGGGGCTTCATAGCTTCTGGTAGATTCTTTTATTTTTGTTGTTGCTGCCAGTGTTTTTTTTTTTTTTTTTTAAATCTTATTGTGCCTTAGGTGAAAGTTTACGGCGCAAATTAGTTTCTCATTCAAAAATTTATACACAAATTGTTCTGTGACATTGGTTGCAATCCCCACATTGTGTCACCACTCTCCCCCTTTGCCTTTCCACCCTGGGTTCCGTGTCCATTTGTCCAGGTTTCCTGTCCCTTCCTGCCTTCTCATCCTTCGCTTTTGGGTAGGTGTCAACCACTTAGTCTCGTATACTTGACTGAACTAAGAAGCATGTTTCTCACGTGTGTTATTTTTTGTTTTATAAGGCTGTCTAATCTTTGGCTGAAAGGAGGACTTCGGGAGTGGATTCAGTTCTGAGTTAGCAAGGTGTTCTGGTGGATTTTTTAATTTTTATTGTACTTTAGGTGAAGGTATTCAGAACAAACTAGCTTCTCATTAAACAGTACACATACTATTTTATGACACTGGTTGCCAACCCCACGACATGTCAACACTCCCCCTTTTCAACCTTGGGTTCCCTATTACCAGCTTTCCTGTTCCCTCCTGCCTTCTAGCCTTTGCCCCTGGGCTAGTGTGCCCCTTTAGTCTTGTTTTGTTTTATGGGCCTGTCCAATCTTTCGCTGAAGGGTGAACCTCCTGAGTGAGTTCATTACTGAGCTGAAAGGGTGTCCGGGGGCGATACTCTCAGGGTTTCTCCAGTCTCCATCAGGCTGTTCTGGAAGATTCTTAAAGGCATCAGTAACACTCAAGGAATTAGGACACATTGCTCTAGGTCCAACAAGAAAGGTAGAGGATGGGAATTAGGATTTCTGTTGTCTGTTGTTGTGTGCTGTTGAGCCGAGAGCGGCCTCATGTGACCGAGTAGGACTGCCCCATAGAGTTTCCTAGGTGGGAGAAAAATGTGGCAGTCTCTTCTGTAAAGATTTACAGCCTTGGAAATCCTATGGGGCAGTTCTGCTCTGTCCTGTAGGGTCGCTATGAGTTGGAATTGATGCCAATGGCTTTGGTGTTTTTTATAAATCTTTACGGGAGGAGATTACCACGTCATTTCTCCCGTGGAGTGGCTGGTGGGTTTGAACCACCAAGCTTTTGGTTAGCAGGAGAGCACCTAACCACTGCACCACCAGGGCTGAAAACTCCTGTGGATGAGATTGGGAAGGGTCCTCAGGTCATGTCATATAAGACCCTCAAGGGCTCTTTCCACTGCAGATGGGAGGGTCTGAGATTTGAGTGGCTCTTCTATATTTACAAAGGAAGGACAGCACTGGGCCCACAGCACACCCACTGCTACTAGGGTCATGAGTCAGGAATTCCCCAAAAGGCAACAGGATCAAGAGAGGGCAATTGGCCTCAAGGCCCTCTTTGTCTTCTATATTCAGAAGAAGATCAGTGGTTGCTGCAAGCCAGATTCTTCCACTTGGGCTGTTAGAAGTGAGGGCTTTGGCCAGCTGACCTGATGAGATTAGCAAGAGAGAAGCCACACAGGATTTCCCCCCTGTAGTCATTAAAATGACGATCTAGCCATCAACAAGGCTGATATTGGGCCAAGAGTATGTTCTTAAGACCAGACCAGATCAATTGCCATCAAGTCAATTCTGACTCATAGTGACCCTATAGGACAGAGTAAAATTGCCTCAGAGAGTTTCCAAGGAGCGGCTCATGAATTCAAACTGCTGACCTTTTGGTCGGCAACCAAGCTCTTAACCACTGCACCACCAGGGCTCCAGTATGTCCTTACTGGTTGCTAAACTATCAAAATATTTCTGTACCACAAATGAAGTGTGGAAGCCCTAGTGGTGTAGTGGTTAAGAGCTATGGCTGCTAACTAAAAGGTCAGCAGTTTCAATCTACCAGGCGCTCCTTGGAAACCCTATGGGGCAGTTCTACTCTGTCCTGTAGGGTTGCTATGAGTCAGAATCAACTTGGTGGCAATGGGTTTGATTTTCTGGTACAGTTAAAGAGCAATGCCCTAGTCCCTGAGAGTCCCCCTCCTCACAGCCACCCAGACTCCTCCCCTGAGCCCCTCAAGGGCATCTCCAGGGTCCAGAAACCAAAAGTTTAATGCCTGGCACAGGTGGAGGCCTCAGGAATCCATCCCATTGGTTGTTAAATACTTTGATTATTACTTGGGCATAAAAACGGCATTATAAGGCAGTGTCACTGGCTACACATTGACTTACACATTCCGAGTGGAAGGTATAAAACGGAAGATGTGTGCTCTGGCCTCACCTTGAAATTGATTGACCTGCTGCACTGGGTACGGGTTCCGCTGTTGTTGGAGGTGCTGCCGGGGTAAGTGGGACTGCTGCAGCTGCTGGAACAACAGAGGAAATGGGGGTGAGATGGGGAAAGAGCGTGCAGTTAAATAGCCTGGCAGTTCTAGGTGGGCAGGTTTTGCTTTTTTTTTTTTTAAAGAGAATATTTTATTGAAGAATGTCAAGCATACAGATTAGTGCATAAATCCCAAATGTACAGTTTGATCCATTTTCACAAAATGAACACACTCCAGCACCCAGCACCCAGATCGAGAAAAAGAACATTGCCTGAAACCCCTCATGTCCATTTCTAGCCAGTACCCTCCCTCAGACCCAGGGCAAACCACTATCCTAACTTTTAACAACACAGATTAGTTATAAGGAGCCCTGGTGATGAAATGGTTAAGGGCTTGGCTGCTGACCAAAAGTCTGGCAGTTCAAACCCACCCAGTGGCTCCATGCAGGAAAACCTGGTGATCTGCTTCCATAAAGACCACAGCCTAGGAAACCGTATGGGGCAGTTCTCCTTTGTCACATGGGGTCTCTATGAGTTGAAAATCGACTCAACTGGCATCTAACTTCAATAACAGGTTAGTTATATGGAAATAAATCTTTGGTGTCTGGCTTTTTGCATTCATCACTGTATTTGTGAGATTCATCCGTGTTAAGTATGTGTGTTGTTCATTCTCACTGTTGAATAATATTCCATCACATGAATATACCATAACGTATTTAGCCATTTCACTGGTGATGGTCATTTAGGGTGCTTCCGGTTTGGGGCTGTCATGACTACAGCTGCTCTGACCCTCCCTGTACATGCCTTTGGTGAACATACATACTCACTCTGATGCATCATAAGGAATGCTGACGGAGGGAGGTCCTCACTCAAAGGGAAAAGCAACTAATTGTTAATGACCTAAGTAGATGCTTCGGGCAGAGGAAGACTGGATTTTCTGGGGCGGTAAAAAAGGATCTTACTCCTGTGAGGCCACACTGCCTGTAAAATATATTTCTACAAGCAAGACATACAGCATTTGGTAACTGGGGGAAAACGTGTGGGACTCCCCAGATACCAGGAGCCAGGGGCCATGCATTTCAGTCTTCTCCCACTCATGGAAATTCTGCACTGCTATCGTGGTAACCAGTATACTGGAGAAGCTATTACGATCATTATCATGCTGCTTGTGAAAAGGGAGAGAAAACAGGAGTGAGGTGGAAAGAGCAGAGAAAGGGGCTTTCAGTTCTAGGTCTGCCATCAAGTAGCAGCGTGACCTTCAGCCTGTCATTTAACCTCCTTTCTGCAGCTGGTGAATATTCATTAAGCACCTTTCATCTGCAGGGGCTACAGAGAACATACAACAAGGTCGCTGCTCTTCAGAGTGTTCATTATAAAAATAACACACACTGACCATTTCTTAATGCATGTGATTATTTCTATTTCTTCCTTTTGTTTTTGTTCCCAGGCAGCCCTGTGATTTTCTTTCTTTCCTCCCCACTCCCCACAAGGCACAAAACTGTTGAAACTGATTAATTAATTACATTAAAGTGTAGACAAACCACGCTAATCTTTTAGGCAGCAATAAAGGCATTACTGAGAGTAAGTTGAATATTTAAAAGCCTCTCCTCAGCCAAACTTCCCATATTAAATAAGAAAATTAATTGTCCCCCTTACAGTGAGGACTAATCCTGAGGTAGCCTGTGGTGGGTTGCGGTGCAGCCAGCCCTGAACCAGGAGCCAGCAGACCCGGATTCCAGTCCCGGGCCTGCCTCTCTAGCTCTGTGATCCGGATAAATCATACATATGACCTCAGTTTCCTCATATATGACATGATGGGACTTCATGATATCTAATGTTCCTTCAGATCTAAAATTCTAAGTTCTGTCGAACCTTTGTGAATGGATGAGAGGTGACATATTCTGAACTCTGGCAGACCAAGGCATTAAATGTTAATTCAGTCCTACTTTCAACCTACCGTGCTCTGATTTCCAAGTCCATTGAGAATCCTTTTAAAGTTCCCAAAGATATGCAGGATCCCCCATCCTCCTGTTTTTCCTTGGGAAACCTGAGGGGTTTAAATCCACTGTTGCCAATATGCGTTAATTAGGGCACTTTTCAATCCTGTAGAGACCAAGACAAATCAGCTTGGGATAGATGTGGCAACGTTCATTCTCAAAGCAAAGAGTTGAGAGCCTACCACGGGTAGACCCCTAGGATAACTAGCTGCTGTGGACTCGATTCGGACTCATGGTGACACGTGTGTCAGAGTAGAACTGTGCTCCATAGGGTTTTCACTGGCTGATTTTTCAGAATTAGATCAGCAGGTCTTTCTTCTGAGGTGTCGCTGGGTGGACTCAAACCTCCAGCCTTTTGGTCAGTAGCCAAGTGCATTAACCATGTGTAACAGCCAGGGACTCCAGACCCCCAGATAGTCTGCATACATGAGCACTGTCTCTCCAGATGCAGGGAAGATGCATGTAATACACTGACTAGAGCTTTTTAAACGCAGTATCTGTTTCACTTCTGATGGCTGGCACATGTGGCCGCAGCTCTTACATCATATTCCTGGGCACCAGTGGCCTGTGACAGGTCGCCACACACATCTGCGTGCGGAATATAGCTGCCAAAGAATTTCGCACACATCTTTCCTCAGCCCCTCATTATCTCCTGATGCACCCAGTTGTTAAGGAATTCTACTCAGGTCATACCTTCCCATTCCCTCATCTTTTCTAAGGATGCGGTGCTCTATCTTCCTGTTTACTGGATTCTGAGGGTCCTCCTATCTCTTGCTTTCTAGTTTACATTATTTTATTATTTGGCTACATCTCTCTTTATCACACTCCTCCACCTCTCTCCTCATGCCCCGGGTCTGGTTTGAGTCCTGGGTCTGGCTGATCTCACTGAATGGGAACAGCCCTGCGCTCACATAACTGAGTTCTACCTGGTTGCCCTTGGTCCCCTCTGTGCCTCGGCCACAGCACACATATTGAAAGTCATCACTCAAAACTTTGGGCACACCTGAAATTCCCTGGGATTGGTTGAGGAGAGGATTTAGGAAACCCAGCTTCCCCTCAGTAGCTCCATTTATCACTGCCTGAGAGATTAGCATGGTTCCTTGCCACATGACTCATGCGGGGTGAGAGGGATAGAGCTTTGTTTGTACAATAGCTCCCAGGAGGCTGACTGACCTTGGTAAAAAAGGGAGATAATTACACAGCTGTACAGGAACACAAAAGCAAAAAAAAAAAAAAAGGAACGTAAGTGAATTGTGTTCAATGGTCCAATTTTTCTGTTTGGGGAATGACTGGCATTGCTTTGAAATGAAGCTTTTGGTTAGTAGGGACCTCGACATGCCTGTGCTCTACAGAGTATCTCGTATATATGTGGATGCTAGATAAATGTCCACAATTTTGATCCCATAAGGAACAGTCTAGAAGGGTAATTGTGGGACAGAGATTTGTTGGGCCTTGAGCCTTATATGACAACATCTCACCTCCTATAAGAGCCTGATGTGGTAGGTGCTTTGTGCGGGCCCCCACAGAAGCCACCACCTAGGGATAGCTCATAGAAGGTCTGGAGGCTTTCCCTGGGATAATACTAAATCAAGTGCTGATGTCTCTAAAAACAAAACAAATGGAAACCTACAGGAACAGCCCACAGGGAAGGCTTGCTCTCAAAGCTGGAGGGATAAGATGGCAAGGGTGGACAAAGATGCCTAAGGTAAAGCTTTATTTGCGTTAGGTCTTCCTTTAACTCAAAGATTTCCTGAGCTGTTTTTAAAAACTCTTGGGAATTTTCTTTAAGTTCATACCCTTTCTGTGACCGTAGTTCAGGTTTCTAGGTAGTTCTGCTGGCCCTGTTGTTCTGCTATTGTTCACCTTCCATTGTTCATGATCAATTTGACAGCATTCTCCTCAATCCCTCCTCCCACTACTTCTTTCCAAGAAACAACGTTCTCTGAATTATTTCTTTTTTCTTCATGCTAGAGATATGAGGGCTTATGAAGAATGTCAGTCAGCACCCGCCCCCCCCCGCCCCCGCCGCCAGCCCCTGCCACCCACTGTGTGCTGGTTACACAGAGCCCTGTATCAGAAACTAGAAGCAGTCAGGCTTCAATCAAAAAAATGTCTCTGGTAAATGGGCCTTCAAATGGATGGCTGAAGCCTCTTTTTTAAGAACCAATTCATTATAGGAAAACAGGGCTTAGAACCTGGTTTGTCTGGTTCGAACCCCTGGTGAGAACTTGCATTTCTAACAAGTTCCCAGGTGATGGTAGTGCTGCTGGTTAGGGACCAGTTCTGAGAACCATGAGTGGTCCTCAGTATTTACCATACCTAAGAATCACCAGCGGATCTTGTCAAAATGCAGATTGTGATTCAGTACATCCGGGGTGGAAATGCAAATTCTCAGCAGGGATTGGAGCTGGAATGAACAGACTTCAAGCCCTGTAGGAAAAAGCCTAACTGAAAGGGCTAAATTCTACAGGTTCTTCTGTGATCCTGGGTAATGCTAGACTGTTAGCATCTTGATGAAGGACATGAACTGTGACCTTCCGCAACAGCTGGTGCTGAGTAAATGCTCGCTGAATGGATGCATCACTCCACGGGTGCGTGTTACCTGCTCGGCCAGAATCTGCTGCTGCTGCTGTTGCTGCCTCTGCTCTCGCAGGAACTGTTGCTTCTGCTGCTCCATCAGCTGGGCCCGCTGATCCATGAGCATCTGCTTCATGATGGCTGCCTGCGGCTGGCTCCCCAGGAAGCCAGGACCCGCAGGGCTGGCTCCGGAGACCATGCCACCTGAGCCTGGGGGCACCGAGGACTGCAGGGGGCCTGTGGTCCTGGCAAGCCCGACCGGGTGCTGCTCCTGGGAGGGCAGGAAGAGAGAGATGCAAGGCGTCCACACAGAGTCTCGTTGTCATGTGAAGAGGAAGCAAAGGAGGAGGGAAACACAGGTCCTGAGCGGCACACATTGTATTTCCTTAAGAACATTCCAGTTAGTCCTCACACCCAGCCATTCTGCAGTGGAACTAAAGAGGCTACAGGAAGACAGTAACAGAGCATAGCTCTGGGAAATCTGGGGCCAAGTCCAGGGTGGTTCAGATGGGAGTTGGGACTGAGTAATGGCTAAGGACAGGGTTCCCCCAAAGGAAAGAGAAGAAGTCCTCAGGCTGGGCTCACCTTAAGTCTGGAATGTAGACATCCTGACCTTACCTGTTAGTTCTTACTGTCTACCCAGTCAGAATGGACTTCTTATCAGCAAGTAGGAGAAACATTTACAGAAGACTGCTGGAATTTATTAATCAACACATGTGATATTTGATGGATTCTAATTAATTGCAACATTTGACAGCTTTGGTACATACACACACACACACACACACACACACATATATAGATACAGATATAAAAGAAGTTGTTGATGGTGAGAGTTGGGAATAGTTTACACTGGCCAAAGCTATGCAATCTCCCAACATCTTTAAAAATAGGATTGTGTCTCATACGTCTGGGGTAATTTTAATGTGGGTGGGTGGGCTAAGTCTCTTGCTTCTATAATTATGTGTCAATCAGTTGAATGACAACAACTTCTAAGGACTGGTCCTTAGGGAACGCGAGGTGAAGTGGTTAAGGACTTAATCACCCATGGCCCAAGTCACTACTTAGAGAATGTGCTCAGAGGGAAGTCTGTGACAGCCAGACGGTGTAGACTGTTAGGGAAAAATGCCTGAAGAGAAGGATAAGAGTGCCTTAAGATTCAGTTTCTAGGAGTGGAGAGACACTTCCTTTTCCTGTTCCTTCTGCCAAGCACAGCTGGCAATGGCAAACACTGTCTGAACATCCCACAGCAATGTTCCTCCTAATTCATTGAAGTTTCAATCACCAGGGCTCCTTATGAGTGGCTCAGTACTGGGCAACAGAGGAAAGGGAGGGCAGCAAGCCTAAGCTGTGGGGAGTCGAATTCAGGACTGTTTGCCTCTTGGCTTGGCTGCTAACCAAAAGACCTGGTGATCTGCTCCCGTAAAGAATAAAACAAACCCTACCCAGTGCCATCGAGTTGAGTTTGACTCATAGCGACCCTATAGGACAGAGTAGAACTGGCCCATAGAGTTTCCAAGGAGTGCCTGGTGGATTTGAACTGCTGACCCTTTGGTTAGCAGCCTAGAAACCCCTATGGGGCAGTTCTACTCTGTCACATGGGGACCCTATGAGTCAGAATTGACAACACACAACAACAAGCCATTCATGCTTTTCTTTCCATCTATGAGATGCCTGAATGGCATGTTCTGTTGTTCTTCTTCCCTCCCTTCCCTCCATCCACCCAAACAAAACGAGCAAGCAAACAAATGGAAAATGTTAAATAAAACAAAACCCACAGCTCCTCTCACCTGGGAAACAATAGCAGAAGGTTAGTCAGTCCAGTAGCCCAGGTCACACAGCTAGTAAATGGAGAACCAGAAATAGAACACTGAACTTGATTCTAAATTCAGCGATCCTTCCACTTGTTGTTGTTGTTAGGTGCCATTGAGTTGGCTCCGACTCATAGCAACCCTATGCACAACAGAACGAAACACTGCCTGGTCCTAAGCCATCCTCACAATCGTTGTTATGCTTAAGCCCATTGTTGCGGCCACTGTGTCAGTCGTTGAGGGTCTTCCTCTTTTCTGCTGACCCTGTACTTTGCCAAACATGATGTCCTTCTCCAGAGGCTGATCCCTCCTGACAGTGACAACACGTCTGAAGTATGTAAGACGCAGTCTCGCCATCCTTGCTTCTAAGGAGCATTCTGGTTGTACTTCTTCCAGGACAGATTTATTCGTTCTTCTGGCAGTCCACGGCATACTCAACATTCTTCACCAACATCACAATTCAAAGGCATCAACTCTTCTTCGGTCTTCCTTATTCATTGTCCAGCTTTCACATGCATATGATGTGATTGAAAATACCATGGCTTGGGTCAGGCACACCTTAGTCTTCAAGGTGACATCTTTGCTCTTCAACACTTTGAAGAGGTCCTTTGCAGCAGATTTACCCAATGCAATGCGTCTTTTGATTTCTTGACTGCTGCTTCCATGGGTGTTGATTGTGGATCCAAGTAAAATGAAATCCTTGACAACTTCAATCTTTTCTCCATTTATTGTGATGTTGCTCATTGGTCCAGTTGTGAGGATTTTTGTTTTCTTTATGTTGAGGTGTAATCCATACTGAAGGCTGTGGTCTTTGATCTTCATTAGTAAGTGCTTCAAGTCCTCTTCACTTTCAGCAAGCAAGGTTGTGTCATCTGCATAATGCAGGTTGTTAATGAGTCTTCCTCCAATTTTGATGCCCCGTTCTTTTTCATATAGTCCAGCTTCTCGAATTATTTGCTCAGCATACAGATTGAATAGGTATGGTGAAAGTATACAACCCTGATGCATACCTTTCCTGACTTTAAACCAATCAGTATCCCCTTGTCCTGTCCGAACAACTGCCTCTCGATCTATGTAAAGGTTCCTCATGAGCACAATTAAGTGTTCTGGAATTCTCATTCTTTGCAACGTTATCCATAATTTGTTATGATCCACACAGTCGAATGCCTTTGCATAGTCAATAAAACACAGATAAACATCGTTCTGGTATTCTCTGCTTTCAGCCAGGATCCATTTGACCATCAGCAATGACATCCCTGGTTCCAAGTCCTCTTCTGAAACCAGCCTGAATTTCTGGCAGTTCCCTGTCAATATACTGCTGCAGCCGTTTTTGAATGATCTTCAGCGAAATTTTGCTTGCGTGTGATATTAATGATATTGTTCTATAATTTCCACATTCAGTTGGATCGCCTTTCTTGGGAATAGCCATAATGGACTCTTCCAGTCAGTTGGCCAGGAAGCTGTCTTCCATATTTCTTGGCATAGACGAGTAAGCACCTCCATCACTGCATCCGTTTGTTGAAACATCTCAATTGATATTCCATCAATTCCTGGAGCCTTGTTTTTCACCAATGCCTTCAGAGCAGCTTGGACTTCTTCCTTCAGTACCATCGGTTCCTGATCATATGCTACTTCTTGAAATGGTTGAACGTTGACTAATTCTTTTTGGTATAATGACTCTGTGTATTCTTTCCATCTTCTTTTGATGCTTCCTGCATCATTTAATATTTTCCCCATAGAATCCTTCACTATTGCAACTCGAGGCTTGAATTTTTTCTTCGATTCTTTCAGCTTGAGAAACACTGAGTGTGTTCTTCCTTTTTGGTTTTCCATTTCCAGCTCTTTGCACATGTCATTATAATACTTTACTTTGTCTTCTCGAGACGCCCTTTGAAATCTTCTGTTCAGTTCTTTTACTTCATGAATTCTTCCTTTTGCTTTAGCTGCTCGATGTTCGAGAGCAAGTTTCAGAGTCTCCTTTGACATCCATCTTGGTCTTTTCTTTCCTTCCTGTCTTTTCAATGACCTCTTCCGTTCTTCATGTATGATGTCCTTGATGTTGTTCCACAACTCGTCCGGTCTTCGGTCACCAGCGTTCAATGCGTCAAATCTATTCTTCAGATGATCTCTAAATTCAGGTGGGATACACTCAAGGTCATATTTTGGCTCTCGTGGACTTGCTCTGATTTTCTTCAGTTTCAGCTTGAACTTGCACATGAGCAATTGATGGTCTTTTCCACAGTCGGCCCCTGGCCTCGTTCTGACTATTGATATTGAGTTTTTACATCATCTCTTTCCACAGATGTAGTCAATTTGATTTCTGTGTGTTCCATCTGGTGAGGTCCATGTGTATAGTCACCATTCATGTTGGTGAAGAAAGGTATTTGCAATGAAGAAGTCATTGGTCTTGGAAAATTCTATAATTCGATCTCCAGCATTGTTTCTATCAGCAAGGCCATATTTTCCAACTACTGGTCCTTCTTTGTTTCCAACTTTCGCATTAAAATCACCAGTAATTATCGGTGCATCTTGATTGCATGTTCAATCAATTTCAGACTGCAGCAGCTAATAAAAATCTTCTATTTCTTCATCTTTGGCCCTACTGGTTGGTGCGTATATTTGAATAATAGTCATATTAACTGGTCTTCCTTGTAGGCATATCCTATCACTGACAGCGCTGTACTTCAGGATAGATCTTGAAACGTTCTTTTTGATGATGAATGCAACACCATTCCTCTTCAAGTTGTCATTCCCAGCATAGTAGACTATATGATTGTCCCATTCAAAATGGCCAGTACCAATCCATTTCAGTTCACTAATGCTTAGGATATCCATGTTTATGCATTCCATTTCATTTTTGACGATTTCCAATTTCCCTAGCTTCATACTTCGTACATTCCAGGTTCCAATTATTAATGGATGTTTGCTGCTGTTTCTTCTCATTTTGAGTCGTGCCACATCAGGAAATGAAGGTCCCGAAAGCTCGACTCCATCCACATCATTAAGGTTGACTCTACTTGGAGGAGGCTTTTCAGAAGTAGGCTGCCGGGTCCTTCTTCCTAGTCTGTCTTAGTCTGGAAGCTCACTGAAACCTGTCCTCCATGGGTGATCCTGCTGGTATCTGAATACTGGTGGCATACCTTCCAGCATCACAGCATCACAGCAACACGCAAGCCCCCACAGTATGACAAACTGACAGACACATGCGGGATCCTTCCATTAACACAGGCCATCCCCAGGCTATGGGTCACGATGCCAAATGTGCATCTCAGGATTGCCTGAAGATGCAATACAGTGTGTCTCCCATAAATCCACTTTGTTCTATTTTTCAAATGTATGTAAGCGCTGTTGCTGAAGTTAAGAAAAGTTAATGTAACCGTTTTTGTCTGTCTGCTTTTCTCAGTAAATGGACATTTATTAGGTAGAGAGCTAAGAAATATTTTCGATGTTAATAAAAAGACCTTAGGCTAAAAAACGCCAGGAACCTTTACGCTACCAGAAAGCTTACTTTCTGATGGACTCAGGCAGGGGTCTTGATATTTCAGGGTATTCCCTACCCTCTATTCTGATACTTGTCTGTTTTCTAACCCCTTCTTTCCAACGAGAAGAAGCTGTTTCTTGCCACCTTTTAGAGACAAATGGCTTATTGACTTAACACTTTAATTCACACGGAAATGTAGTTAACCAATCAGCAAAAATACAGATATATTTTCTGTATATACCAGTATATTTGATATATCAGTATATTTCATACCAAATACTTGCCAGTTTTGATAAAGAGGAGACAGCTGGAAAGTAAAAGACCCAAGGAAAGATAAGGTTTTGGTCAGCTTGATTTTATCAGAGGGCTGGTATGTGTTGGCCCTGTTTATCTTTACGTACTTCGAGAGATTCTTGTCCTTTGTGACCACCCAGCACAGAAGAACTGGTAAGCAGAGAAGTGTTGCTTTCCTAGCCCCCTCTTCGCCAAGGGAAAGAAAGGGAGAGGCAAGTGGGGTCAAAGTGTTGATACTTTTTACCACTTTTTGCCCCTGTCTTCCTGGAGCAAAAGGAATACTTCAAAAACTCAGTGGTGGTGGTGGTGGGGGGAGGGGGGAACTTTCCCCAAGGGATAGTCAGGTTATTACTTCTCAGATTATATATTTCTCCAGATGACTCCCTCCCAAAGGTTTTGCCTTCAGGTTTCTCACTGAAGAACTAATGACCCGGAGGCAGGAGGGGTTATGTGTGTTCTTAAACGGTTGCCCTCCCTATTAAAAACTAAAAAAAACCAAATCTGTTTCCGTGGAGTTGGTTCCAGCTCATGGCAACCTCATAGGTTACAGGGTAGAACTGCCCCATAGGGTTTTCCTGGCTATAATCTTTATAGAAGCAGATCGCTGGGCCTTTCTTCCATGGTGCTATAGGTGGGTTTAAACTGCCAACCTTTAGGTTGGTAGTTGAGTGCAAACCATCGGTGCCACCCAGGGACCTTGCCAGCCATATTAAACACCTGCAAATCTAGGTTGATAAACCTTTAAGGCTTTCCCAAAGAGCTCTGCTGCATTTGAGAGAGGGTGATAGGGCTGCCCCCATCTCCTCAGCCCCAGCCTTAGGTGTGTATTCCGAAGTGTGAAGATGCACCAAGTGACTTGCCTTACAAATTAAGCTGGCTGAGGCTATTAACTGTTTCACATGAGAGGCTCCTTTTAACCTCCAGTCTAAGAGGGCTTAATGAGAAATAGTCTGTCAAATCTCAGCATTTGAAGCCACCGCTCTTGTTTCTAAGGAGGACACACACTGCCTTATGCAATTAGAGAAAACCAGGCTGAGCTTTCCTCACTAAATGTAATGCCTTGAAGCCAAATGATGCAGTATTTTTAGTTTTAATTGCTGGCTTGTTCTCCACTCCACCCCCTGCCCAACGACCTCTCATGCCTTCCACCAAGAATCTTAAAACAGTCTCTTCCCCCCAGAAATCCAATTGGCCCCATATAGATCGTTACTCCCGGTACGCTCTCACTCTTTGGTAAGTTAAAGGGAGGGGGAAAAATATCAAAACCAATGAACCTGTTTTACATATCTTCCCCTCTAGAGAAAAGATCTCAGCAATTTTCTAAATTTCTAGAGAGAAAGGTGGGAGGTGTAAACAACATCCTACCTCCCCGCAAAAGGCAGTTTTTGACTTCAAAAAACAGCTGTGGTAAAAATATCTCCCAAGAGCAGCCAGCTGTTTATTTATAAATCTGTGCGCAGGGAAGCTTTATTTCTCTGAAGCGTTTTCAAGAAAAAGCATAGTGTTTGGGTGAGAGGGACCGGGGTTGCTGGCGGCGAACCAAAGACTGCAGGCTCCTTGGAGAGGGGACCACAAAAGGCTGCCTGCAGGGAGGAGACAGGGGTGACAGGACGTTGGGGATAACTGGCTGGAGGATGCCCAGGGCCTCAGCCTTTTCCAGGCTCTCCAAGCCAGGGAAACAAGGAGCAGCTGCCGTTCTTCCTCTGGCCCAGCAGATGGTGGTGTCAGCCCGGCTCTCCGCCGCGCAGCCCGTCGGCTCCGCCCCTCCTCACGTCCCCCCTCACTTGCAGATGGCTTAATCATGACTCCCGTTCCTCCTCCTCCCCGGCCCCCGCCCCGCGCGTCTGGGCCAGCGCGGCGAACGTGGAGCCAGGCAGTCAAGTGTTACTGCGTACAGCAGGTAGCCTGGCAACTGAGAGCATAATACCGAGCAGATGGTGTTCGCACGGCGTGATGGACATCACACACGACAGCCTGAGACAATCCAGGAATTCCCTGGTGACTCCAGGCCCTCTTTGCACAAAATGAGTTCTCTCTCCATTGCCATGTGTCTCTAGGGTTATCTCCCCCTCTCTCCGACTGACACTGAAAGAAAAAACTGGTTTCTTATTACCGACTTTTCTTCCTCCAGCCCGAAGGGAGGGCGATTTCAGATGGGGGAGGGCGCGGGAAGAGGACGAGGAAGGAAACTGGAAGGGCTGGGGGGCGGGAGGAGAAGATGGACAGCAGTGGCTACCGGAAAGGGGAAAGGGAGTGGCGGAAAGCCGACCCCAGGACAGACAGTCTGAGAAGGGCAGGGTACCTGTCACCCGGGCTTCACAAAGCCAGCGCGAGGAGGGGTTGGTGAGGAGCGTGCCTCGGCTCAGAGTCTTTGCAATCGCGTTGCCTACGAACATCCTAAATGAAATTTAGGATTTTATTAAAAAAGTCCCGTGGGGCATAATTTAGCCTCTCGACTCAAGCCTATATCCTTACAAGTCTTTAGGGGATTCCGACTAAGTCAAGAGTGGAGCCTGTGTGCTCCCGCAGGCCCGAAAATGCCTCTCTGCGCTGGCTTTCCTAACAAAGAAACCGCCCAGGCGGCCCTGGGCGCGGACAGGGACGGCAGGGGGCCTCCTATGAACAGCGAGGGGCCCTGGAGGGCCTTCTGCGCACGCCACTCGCCGGCCAGGGCCCCGGAGGCTGCGCCCGGGCGCGCGCGCGCGCGTGCCGGCTGGCGCGCTTCCCAGGCCCAGCAACACCGTGGGTGCCAGTGGCCGGAGAGGAAACCGGAGGAGAGAACGTGGGGACGGAGAGGAGGATTGTTATAGTCGGAAAAAGTACAAATAAAAACGTAAAGAAGTATGTTCTAGAAAACAAATCTGTTTTTCACACACTGAACTAAAAAAAAAAAAATCTTCAGCCCAAACGGAATTTTGACAATACTATAAATCAAGAGACTTCTATGTCCAACCTCTCACCAGTATCTAAAGGCTTTCTCCTGCATAGACATGGTACTATTCATGTTTCAAATTCCAGGAAAAAGTCTTTTTCAAAGGTGACAGCGAACGTTTCACAATGAACATCACACGTGCCGGGGAAGAGTTCTTCGGTCTCTTGAATCCAACACCCACAGTGGAGGCTACAGTGGAGGCTGGTTGGAGGCCCCTGGCTCTGACTTCGAAGGCTCAAGGGTGGTGAGGCCTGGGGAAGCCATCTGATCTCCTGTCTCAGTCCTCACTGCCTCAAATGAAAACCATATTCTTAAGACACCTCTTTGACAAGGGAGGAGCCCTAGTGGCGCAGTGATTAAGAGATGGGCTACTAACCTGCCGCTCCTTGGAAACCCTATGGGGCAGTTCTATTCTGTGCTATAGGGTGGCTTATGAGTCGGAATCGACCTGGGCAGCAGTGAATTTTGGTTTTGACAATGGAAACGTTGGAGATGAAATGGGAAATAAGGCATGTTAGAAAGGAAATGGTTAAGAAGTTACTAAAGGTTCCCCTACTTCCAGCAGGGGCCATTTGGAAAACTAATGAGCTGACACAGTGGTTCTCTAAAGTGTGGTTCCAGGATTTAGCATCATTAGCATTACCTGGGAGCTTGTTAGAAATAGGAATTCTCCGGCTCCACCCCTGGTCCACTGAATTAGAACCTCTGGGAGTATTTTACCTAGCCCTGGTAGCCAAGCGGTTAAAGGGATAGACCGCTAACTGAGAGGCCAGAGGTTCAAAACCGCTAGCAGCTCCGAGGGAGGAAGATGTGGCAGTCTGCCTCGGTAGAGATTTACAGTCTTGGAAACGCTTTGGGGGTTGCTATGAGTCAGAATTGACTTGACAGCAGTGGGTTTTGGGGGGGGGGGTGTTTTAAGAAGCCCTCCAGGTGATTATGTTGTGTGCAGTTAGAGTCACTGGGGCAAATAATTCTGGATTATGGGCACTGACTAATCCAGTGCTTCGGAACACATTCTTTCTGGTCCCAAACCTGTGCTGAGAATTTGCATTTCTAACAGGTTCCTTGGTGGCGCAGTGGTTAAGAGCTCTGCTGGTAACGAAAAGACAGGCAGTTCAAATCCACCAGCTGCTCCTTGGAAACCCTATGGGGCAGTTCCTCTCTGTCCTATAGGGTCCATATGAGTTGGTACCGACTGGATGGCACCTAACAACAAGTGCCCCGTCAATGCTAATGCTGCTGGTTAGGGACCAATTCTGTGAACCACTAGTAGGGCAGTGGTTCTCAAAATTTATCATGCATAAGAATCACCTGGGATCCTGCTAAAATGTAGATTGTGATTCAGTATATCTAGGGTGGAAATGTGAACGAACCGGTTTGAAGCCCTGCTGTAATCCACACTCTTTGCCCTGGTTAGATTGTAAACCCTGCACTTTTCAAAAGTACGTCAGTGTGCAGAGCTGCTTAGGTTTCTATTGCAAATTCTTCTGCATTTGCAGACGGGCTGATCAGGTCGGTGATGTCTGCAATGCAAGCCCAAGAACTCTGAAAGGAGCCCATTACCATGATTCCTCTGGGAAAGTTAAGATGCAACTCTATGGTGCAGACTGAGGAGCAGCCAAGACCAAGGAAGGGGTGAGTCCAGTGTAACTTGCTGGCTACGGAAGGACCAAACATCACTAGATGTCGCCCCCTGGTCTGACACAAGGTAGAACTACGGATAGTTATGATTTGAGGAAAGTCCCCTCTGGTTGGAAAGGATTTTTCTAATAGGGAGAAGACCGGAAGCCAACGATGGAAGAAGTCAGGTAACACTTATGGGACACCTACTATATTCAAAGCACTCTGTTAGATGCTTTAACTTGTGTAATTAAACTCATTTTGTTGATTTAAAAAAACCTGATGCTCTCAGAGGTTAAGTAACTTGCCTAAGGTCCCACAGCTGGTGGTGGAGTCTTTGGGATTCTGACTTTTCCACCAACCCTAACATGCATCTGGTCTAAACTGAGCAGACCACCCAGGAGGACTCTGGAGTAAAAAGAAACGGGACTGGGGGGAGGGGAGATGGACACAGAATATTAAGGTAGGAACTACTGGAATCAAAGGATGACACTGAAAGAGCACCAAAATAGACATCCTTTTTTTAATATTTTGCCTAATACCCAAAATTGGGATTATCTGTGGTATCAATTTCGACATTTAAAGAAAGGGTGTAAGATTAGACCATTCAGCTATAAGTGGAAGGAAGAAACAAAATGAAGTAAAACCTTACAATTCTCTTTGAAGCTAATCAAGAGTCAGAGCAGAAATTTGGTTTCAGGTGGGTGGCTTCTTTTAGAGACTTTCTTTTTCCAGTACAAATTCTCACTGTGCACTTGGACAGTTGCTTATAATAAATTCATAGCAGAGCTCCAACAGGGCCTACCCTGTATAAACACCCCTCTCTCAGCAGATTATTGAAGCTTAGATAAAAAGATTTCCTTTATGAAGTATGGTGGTTGTGTCCCCAAGACAACTGAGATTTGAGGCAGAGTTTATCAGTTTAGGAAGTTTATCACTGAAACGGCAGTCATTTGGGGCCCAATGTAAGGTTGCTAGATGGGTTCAGCCAAGTTCTTTGTTCAACCTGTAAGAAGAAGCAGTATACATGGGGGGCCCAAGGGGCCTGGAGAGAAACTTAGCTCTACCACGAGCCCGCTGTTAATATTTTGGCATGTTTCTGTATTTCCTCCTAGCCTCTCCCTGCCCCCATACAGTAGCATATATTTTCCATGCTCATGGTATTTAAGTCATTACGAACCCCACTATCTCTTACTAAGTAACATGGTAGAGGTAGAAAGTTTCAACTTTTCAAATGCTTACAAGTTATAATTTTCTGGCAGGATGATATCCTTATGACATCATTCTTGCAAGGTCTTTAGGTTCCTTGGGGACAGGGACTATTCCTCTTCCCAGCATCCACCACAGAGCTAGGTCCACAACTGCAGTGGAATAAATGGTTGTTAAGCTGAAATGACTAATTGGCTATGATGAACTTCAGCCTAGACTAATACAGGCATACCTCACTTTATTGTGCTTCACTTTATTGCACCTCGTAGATACTGTATTTTTTTCTTTAAAGATACTGCATTTTTTACAAATTGTGGTAACCCTGAGTTGAACAAGTCTATTGGTGCCATTTTTCCAACAGCATGTGCTCATTTCGTGACCCTGTGTTACATTTTACTAATTCTCACAATATTTCAAACTTTATTATTATTAATGTATCTGTGATCAGTGATCTGTGATGTTACTATTGTAATTGTTTTGGGACACCATGAACTGTGCCCATGTAAGACGAAAAAATTAATTGGTAAACGTTGTGTGTGTTCTCACTGCTCCGCTGACCAGACATTCCCCATCTCTGTCCCTCTCCTCGGGCCTCTCTATTCTCTGAGATGTGACAATACCGAAATTAGGCCAATTAATAACCCTACAATGGCCTCTAAATGTTCAAGTGAAAGGAAGAGTTGGCATGTCTCTCACTTTAAATCAAAAGCTAGAAATTATTAAGCTGAGTGAGGAAGGCATGTCAAAAACCAAGACAGGCCGAAAGCTAGGCCTTTTGTGTGTTAGCCAAGCTGTGAATGCAATGAAAAGTTCTGGAAGGAAATTAAAAGTGCTACTCCAGTGAACACACGAACAATAAGAAAGTGAAACAGCCTCATTGCTGACATGGACAAAGTTTTAGTGGTCTGGATAGAAGATCAAACAGCCTCAACTCTCCCTTAAGCCAAAGTCTAATCCAGAGCAAGGCCCTAACTCTCTTCAATTCTATGAAGGCTAAGAGAGGTGAGAAAGCTGCAGAAGAAAAGTGTGAAGCCAGCAGCGGTTGGTTCATGAGCTTTAAGGAGAGAAGCCGTCTCCATAACATAGAAGTGCCAGGTGGAGCAGCAAGTGCCGCCGTAGAAGCTGCAGCAGGATATAGGGGATCCAGCTGAATTAACTGACGAAGGTGGCCACACTAAACAAGAGATTTTCAGTGCAGATGACACAGCCTTATACTGGAAGAAGACGCCATCTAGGGCTTTCACAGCTAGAGAGGAGAAGTCAGTGCCTGGCTTCAAGGCTTCAGAGCTTCAGAGGACAGGCAGACTCTCTTGTTAGGAGCTAATGTAGATGCTGACTTTAAGTTGAAGCCAGTGCTGCTTCTGAAAATTCTGGGACCCTTCAGAATTATGCTGTATCTACTCTGTCTGTGCTCTGTAAGTGGAACAACGAGATTTGGATGATAGAACATCTGTTTAGAACGTAGTTTACTGAATATTTTAAGCCCACTGTTGAGACCTACTACTCAGAAAAGAAGATTCCTTTCAAAACATTACTGCTCATTGACAAAGCACTTGGTTACCCAAGAACTCTGTGATTGCAGCAATTCAGTCACATCTTTGAGCTCCACTTATAATTCTGGTTCTCTTGCTATTCCGACCACATCTAAAGTTACTTCCTCCCCTGAAGTCTTGAAGCTCTGATGGAGATGTACAAGGAGATTAATGTTGTTTCCATGCCTGTTAAAACAACATCCATTCTGTGGCCCACGGATCAAGGAGTAATTTTGATTTTCAAGTCTTACTATTTAAGAAATACATTTCATAAGGCTATAGCTGCCATGATGGTGATTCCCCTGATGGATCTGTGCAAAGTAAATTGAAAACCTTTGGGAAAGGATTCACCATTCCAGATGCCATTACGAACATTTGTGATTCATGGGAGGAGGTCAACATATCCACATTACCAGGAGTTTAGAAGAAGTTGATTCCAACCCTCATGGATGACTTTGAGGGGTTCAAGACTTCAGTGGAGGAAGTAACTTTAGATGTGGTGGAAACAGCAGAGAACTAGAATTATAAGTGGAGCTTGAAGACATGACTGAATTGCTGCAATCTCATGACAAAACTTCAGCGGATGAGGAGTTGCTTCTTATGGATGAGGGAAGAAAGTGGTTTCTTGAGATGGAATGTACTCCTGGTGAAGTTGCTCTGAACATTGTGACAACAAGGGATTTAGAATATTATATAAACTTAGTCGATAAAGCAACGTGAGAGGATTGAATTTTGAAAGAAGTTCTACTGTGGGTAAAATGCTATGAAATAGCATCACATGCTATAGAGAGATCTTTTGTGAAAGGAAGAGTCAATTGATGCAGCAAACTTCATTGTTGTCTTATTTTAAGAAATTGCCACAGCCACTTCAACCTTCGGCAACCACCGCCCTGATCAGTCTGCAGCCATCAACATTGAGGCAAGACCTTCCACCAGCAAAAAGATTCCGACTTGCTGAAGGTTCAGATGATGGTTAGCATTTTTTAGCAATAAAATATTTTTAAATTAAGGTATGTATTTTTTTGACATAATGCTATTGCACACTTAATAAACTACGGTATACGGTATACTGTAAATATAACTTTTATATGCACTGGGAAGCAAAAGTTCACATGACTCTATTTCGATATTTGCTTTATTGTGGTGATCTGGAACAGAATCCACAATGTCTCTGAGGTATGCCTATATCATGTATTTATGACTGGCGAGGAGAAAAAATGATGGCCCTAGAATGGGCTGCTTCTTCAAGCTACTGACCGGATTCTCCTCTGAAGATTAAAGAAAGGGTTAAAGTTGGCAGTCTGGTGCAAGATGTGAGAGTACCACTGGCCATAGGAAGGTCAGGCTCTCAAGGACTTTCTTGGGGTAAAAACAACAAAAACACCGTTTGTCCTTATCAGCACTCTGAACAAAGTTACCGTAAGTCCCTCCAGCGGAAACACAGCTTGCAGAGTTATGCTTTTCTTCTGTCTTTGATGTAAATTATAGAGCCCTTTTGATCCCTTTGTTGTGATTAATTCCATCACCAAAGCAACTCTAAATTGGTTAAAAGTTCATTAGTGTGCAACAACAGCAGCTGGAGTAAATAAATTATGGTACGTCCATACCACAAACACTAGGCAGCCAATAAAAATCATGCCTTCTCGGACTATCTAATCACACAGAGAAAAGCTTACAATATAGAGTTGTGATAGAGAGGAAAAAAAAGCAGTTTTAAAACCCTAGCTACAGAACAATATTGTTAGCTAAGGATTACAAGTGATTTTAATAGTTTTTTCAAATTTTCTATTATGAACCTGTGTTACTTTTTAATAAATACTACTAAAAAAACAAATTAAGAATAAATCTAAACTGACATAGGATGGAATATAATGAGTTCCAGAAGGGCCCAGGTTAGGTCTGGGACCAAAGCTATTTCTACTGGAGCCCAGCTTGTGATCTGGAGTGTGCAAAAGACACACCTAAGTTGAAATTTCCTTCTCAAGACCTGAACATGGCACATACAAACTGGGTTTGGCGAGAGGTTCACCAACTAGGCCAGTTTTTCATTGCTTAAACAACGAGGTCCCAGCTCCAGAAAAGGCTCTGAAGGGTACTGACCATCGTCCAAGATTCTTTGACCCACCGGGATCAGCTGGCCCTTTGTAGCACCACCCTGCTCTTGGTGGTTTCTCTCCATTGAAACCACAGAGCATGACCAGAACCAGCCCAACATTTAGAGTTGAATAACACCGGAGATGGGTGAAAATCATCATTTGCCTCTATAGATTGTATTCTCCATGGGGCTGTAAGAAAACCCTGAGCTACAGGGACTGTGAAACCTGCCTCCCCGAGCTAGCTGTCTGCTGGCATCTAAGTGGCTGCTGTCAGGAAACGTGGACGACAAGTGGTTTGTCAGCTGCTCCACGAATTAGGATTTTTACCCATATGTTTGCTACTTATTTTCCTTGATTTAAAAATGGCTGGGATGGCGGGGGGGTGGGGGGCGGGGGGTGGGAAGGGAGGGAATCTCAGCTGTCCTCAGCCGAGCTGCTGGCAAGATTTTTTCCTCCTGAGCTACGGTTTTCCCACCCGTACCTTTCTTATTGCTCCTTCCCTTTCTAATCAAGCCATCAAACCAAAGATTACATAACTGATGCATAGGCCTATCTTGTGTTATACTGGGAGATGGGCCAATGTTGCCACTTATAGACCAGAGCACCACCACGCTGCCAAATGGAGCTCTCTGCTGCAATCACTACAAGACAGGAAGAAGGAAAGGAAGCTCCAAGGTGGAGCACATACTTTGAAGCGCAGGCGGGGTGCTTTCTCCACCATCTCCATCCCCACAGAAGCCTTTGGAGGGTGGCAGGGAGAGGAGACCAGCTCTGCTGGCCTAGGAAGAGCCACTTCTGCCAAAGCGGCTTGTTCTGTGGCCCCCTCCTCTTCTCTCCCTCTACACGCTGCTAGAGGGAGGGCTTATGTCAGCCTGCTCTGCTGGTTTTCTGACTGCTGAACCCATGTGTAGTAGGCAAACCAAGTGTGATCATGTGATGTGAGGCTGCAGCTGCCCAAGCTCCTAAGAGCAGAAGCCTGCCCAGCAGTTGTGGTAGGGTTTGAGGAGGCTACAACTCAGGGCAGGACGTGACACTGGCAGAAAAAGCACAGAAATGTTTAGAAATCTGGGGTGGTGCTTTACACATGTAGAGATTTTGGCTAAAAGCCAGCTTGTTAGAGGAAGTAAGTCTAGGAGACAGGCTCACACAGGGTCTGGGAGGGCTTGTGGGTGGGGATGTGGGGTATAAAGGCCATCTGGCCACGTACAGACCTTACATCCATAAAGATCCTTGAGTTTAGATTTTTACATATATTCTTCAGTGAAGGTTTTACATAGAGTCACAGAGATACCCTGATAGGATTGAAAGATACCATCTATTTTTACAGCTTTAAACTGTGCCCTGTTATTAGATCAGATGGCTCTCAGTCCATTATGAATTAATACTCTTTAATGTATCTTCTGAATGGCATAATTTACACTGCTTTGTATTATCAAAAAAGATAAACACATTAGTTTTTTAAAAACCCTATTGGCATTTCTTCGTTTTTAAATTATACCTGGTGACTCCAAAACATGGAAGTGGCTCAGGTATTTTCTTAACCTTGAGAAGTCCTGGGGACAAACTGGGATAAAAATAGTCTTAGAAGAAATATGGACCTCAAAGAGAGTTCTCTAAATTCCACTTGTGTTGCAGTATAAACACAGCTCCTGATTCCACACCCAACCAGGGCTTTGAACCAGTTTGAACCTTTGTAGTCATGGCTGACGAAGCAAAATCGAAACAGACTCAAATTTTTACAATTTGGGGTAATTGGAATGATAACTGGAATGGGAAAAATTATGGGTCAAAGCCCTGGAACGGGAGACTTGGAAGAGGTATTGTGAGGCTTTTCAGGTGCCTGATGTGGGAGGCTGGGTTACTGGAAGGACTGTGGAGAGTAACACATATTCAAGGCAGCGTGGTTGGCTGCCATCTTTGAGCAGGGCAGTGCTGTTTCTGACCATGTGCAAAATCTGAAGGACAAGAGATTTGGTTGCTATGCAACACCTACAGTGCCCTTGATTTCTAAGATGGAGGTTAAGCTTCTAGCAGGGCTTCGACCCGTGATTTTTTTCGTTCCAGATCACCAACATTTTAAAAATCTGGGTCTGTTCTGGTTTTGCTTCCTCAGCCATGGCTAAACCAGGCAGAACTGGTTTGAAGCCCTGCACCAAACACACAATAGCCTGGATAAAGGACTCTGGAAACAACAGGTAATCATCTTTTTCACAAATCTTAAACTTTTCACTCATTTCATCAGAAATTCTTTCAGAGCACTGGTTTGATAAACCCATTGCTGTCAAGTCGATTCAGACTCATAGCGACCCTATAGGACAGAGCAGAACTGCCCCATGGGGTTTCCAAGGAGCAGCTGGTAGATTCGAACTGCCAACCTTCAGGTTAACAGCTGAGCTCTTAACCACTACACCACCAGGGGTCCATTGGTTTGACAGGGAAGGGCAATTTAAACATTGGCTATCTAAAGAAGGGGCAGATAAAGGCATGAAGTAGCTGGCTTACACACTTTCATGAGTGTGCTTACATTAAATGAGGGGGACAAGGGAGAATCCCCACTGAATAGATTCCACTTTTACTGATAGGTCTAGGGAAGACAGGGTAGGAGAAGATGTTGATAGGATTACATGATTCAGCTGTGAATGCTAAGTGTTAAGAAGGTTAATTGTGATTGTAAAAACTGTAATTGTAGAAGCTGTAAGTATAGAAGAGTGGACTAAGGGGGAGGCACTGCTGGGTTAGAGTACAGTGGCCGAACCTACAGGTCTTTAAAGGTTTTGCTATGCTGATACCTCATGAAGTTGGAGGAGGTCAGATACTGCCCTCAAGCTGTTTTTACAGTTGGTTGGTGTCATGGATTGAATTGTGTCCCTCCCAAATATCTGTCAACTTGGCTAGGTCATCATTCCCAGTATTGTATGACTGTCTACCATTTTGTCATCTGATGTGATTTCCCTATGTGTGGTAAATCCTACCACTATGATGTAATGAGATGGATGAGTGGCAGTTATGTTGATGAGATCTACAAGATTAGATACTGTCTTAAACCAATCTCTTTTGCGATATAAAAGAGAGAAGGAAGTGGAGAGACAGGGGGACCTCATACCACCAAGAAAGTGGCACCGGGAGCAAAGCACATCCTTTGGACCCAGGGTCCTTGCCCTGAGAAGTTCCTAGTCCAGGGACAACTGATGACAAGGACCTTCCTCCAGAGCTGAGAGGGAGAGAAAGCCTTCCTCTGGAGCAGACGTCTGAATTTGGACTTGTAGCCTACTAGGCTGTGAGGAAATAAATTTCTCTTTGTTAAAGCCATCCACTTGTGTTATTTCTGTTATAGCAGCACTAGATGACCAATTGCATATAGCAGGAGGTCATAAATATTTGCTCTCATTATCATCACTATTAATAATAATGAGGAAATTAGAAACTTTAGGAGGGGCCTATGTTTTCAACTCATATTTTGTTCTTTCTTAATGGTCAGATCAGTTCCTCAGCCTTATGAAGGAAAGGATCTCTGTTGTTCACCAAAGGCCACCTTTTGCTTATAATCAAAATTAAGTTTATTGCTAAATATGGACCTAGACCCTAGAATGAAAGGTGAAATGTGTCAAACTTTCATCTTATTGAGGAATAAATCTACCTGTGTTGACAATAACAATATAGGGCTTATAAGTTTGGGGTTAAAAAAAAACCCTGTCATTGACTTGATTCCGACTCACGGCCACCCTACAGGACAGAGGAGAACTGCCGAATAGTGTTTCCAAGGAGAGCCTGGTGGATTCGAACTGCCGACCTTTTGGTTAGCAGCCAAACGCTTAACCACTGCGCTGCCAGGGCCCCCTTATCCCCTTAAAAGCATAAAGAATTTTTTTTAAGCATATGGGATTTATCACCAGTTTTCTATTCTTTTCTACCAGGAGCCATATTTGACCTCCTTACCATAATATCACCTCAAATACCCCTTTTCTCCCTAGTTTCCCTAAAAGTTTCTTGTGCTCATTCTTTCTCTGGCTAGCTTTTTTAGTACTCCCTTTCTGCTATGCTTCCTAGATTTAGGTGGGCTCCTTAGGATATGCACCTAAAACCACACGGCTCCTTGAAGAGCTTTTACAAGGACTTTCAAAGGTGACTGCTGTCAGGAAGTTAAAATCAGAACAAGAGGGTTGGGCTGATTAATGCTGGAGTGGGACAGGGAGAGCGAGCCTGCTGTTCAGGGTATTTATGAACCTGAGAAAGCATTCCCCACAACTCAGGATCACGTTTCTGGTCTTCTCCACTTTGTGACCATCTAATAGACACATCTGGGTCTTTTACTTCTGTCCAATGATTACTGTCTCCCTTGTGTTTCTTCTTCGCTTCATCCTCCCTCCCATCTGAAGAACAGACAATTTCTCAATCAGCAATTATTAAATCCTTGCCAAATCAACCAAACTTTTTCTGGAAGCTGAGATTAAACATAAATAGCTGGAAACTTGCTGAGGAGGGGTGGAGTGGGGGATGACAGACCTCTAAACTGAACTTCAAATCTGTCTCAGGTCCCCCTTATGCAACCCACAGGAAAAGGCAGTGAGAGTGAGGCTGCCTTCTTTGTTTATCGTAGGTTCTCAGGGCTCAATTTTTACCGAAGATTACTTTCTATATAAGGCTCAGTGAACACTACCTCTTAATTCATATTTAGGAGCATGTACAGAAAGCTGACAAGGCAAATCTTTCACTCCCTCTTTGACATAGTTGTAGAGAATTTCCAAGGAAAGAAAGGGTCACTGAATCCCCACCAGTAAGTAAACATAAGCCCTCAGGGAGTGAATGTCCATGCAGAAGGTATAGAAGGAGCCGAGACAAGTCTCACAATGTGGAGGGGCCATCCTCGTGGCCACAGAGTCCACGCACTGTCTGGGGCTGTTGGTTGCTAACTGAAAGTTTGGTGGTTTGAACCCACCCAGCAGGCTCTGTAGGAGGAGAAAGACTTGGTGATCAGTTTCTGCAAAGATTACAGCCAAGAAAACCCTACAGGGCGGTTCTACTCTGTCACATGGGGTTTCCATGAGTTGGAATCGACTCGATGGCACCTAACAACAACATCAAGGTCCTAGTCATTTTCAGGACCTTCCAGAGGTTTCCTGGGGAAAGAGCCCAAAAATATCCTGCAGTAGGAATCTAGAGAGGTTTTGGAATATTGTGATCATTTTCTGCTTAAGGGGCTCAGATAAAGAAGGGTGACTAGGTCAGTAAAATATACTGCCCAGGCTGTTAACCCAATATAAGTTCAGGGATCTGGTTCAAGAACTAGAGCCATATGCTTTTCGCTGGAAGGTGTACAGTACCGCACCTCTGTTGATCACATTTTTTTACTTTCGGTTTCCAGATCTTAGGGTTGGTTTTCCTTAGAGAATACTTAGGAACAGCTGAAACAAACAAACAAAACAAATAAGCCAACAACTGACTTGCTTAATGGAACACAAAAATCCATGGTTATGGGTTGTGTATACAACTAAGCTTTGAATTATATGTGGAGTAAGCAACCGAATAATAATAATAACTAAATAATAATAATAATCTAAGAAGCTGAACTACATGAAGAACGGGGCATCAGGATCGGAGGAAGACTCATTAACAACCTGCATTATACAGATGACACAACCTTGCTTACTGGAAGTGAAAAGGACTTGAAGCACTTATTAATGAAGATCAAAGACCACAGCCTTCAGTATGGATTGCACCTCAACATAAAGAAAAGAAAAATCCTCACAACTGGACCAATAAGCCACATCATAATAAATGGAGAAAAGACTGAAGTTGTCAAAGATTTCATTTTACTTGGATCCACAATCAACACCCATGGAAGCAGCAGTCAAGAAACAAAAGATGCACTGCACTGGGCAAATCAGCTGCAAAAGATCTCTGTAAAGTGCTGAAGAGCAACGCTGTCACGTTTAGGACTAAGGTGCTCCTGACTCAGGCCATGGTGTTTTCAACTGCCTCATATGTATGCAAAAGCTGGACAATGAATAAGGAAGACCGAACAATTGATGCCTTTGAATTGTGGTGTTGGAGAAGAATAGTGAATATACATACCACGGACTGCCAGAAGAATGAACAAATCTGTCTTGGAAGCAGTACAGCCAAAATGCTCCTTAGAAGCAAGGGTGGCGAGACTACAGCTCACATACTTTGGTCATATTATCAGGGGGATCAATCCCTGGAGAAGGACACCATGCCTGGTAAAGTAGAGAGTCAGCAAAGAAGAGGAAGACCCTCAGTGAGATAGATTGACACAGTGGCTGCAACAATGGGCTCAAGCACAGCCACAATTGTGAGGATGGCGCAGGACTGGGCAGTGTTTCATTCTGTTGTACACAGGGTCGCTATGAGTCGGAACCGACTCGATGGCACCTAACAACAAAGAACTACAAGCAACTGTAATTTATGGACAAAATGCATAAAACAAGCATGCAACAACACCGGTAAAACAAGCACACACCACAAAACCTCAACCTGAAATCAGATCTCAAGAACTTCATGTGTGGGATGTATATTTTGCCATTAATGTTTTCTTTCAATTCTGATACATGTATCCTGCTTTTTACAAAACTTTGTTGCTCAAGGAGTCACTCAGGGCCTCCACCACACCCAGCACAGTGGCAGTGCTGCGGTGGGAATGTAAGTGAAGTTCAGGCTTGGCCTCCGTCCTGTAGAGATAATAAATTCTAAGTGGAGAGACAAGGTTTACTTTGCTTGAAAAGCTTGAGGAAGGTACGAGCTGGTCAAGGTTGGGACTGTGTGGTTTGTGCTCTGGTTCAAGGTCAGCAGTGCAGCATGGCATTGTAGAAAGGGGGTCGAATAGTGGGGAAGGGGTACGTGGGTTCTAGGGATTGTTTGACCTGCGGCAAGTCCACTGAACTTCTCTGAGCTTAGAATCGTCCTTTATAAAATGAGCGAGACAGCCCAGGCTATTGCTAAGGCTCCTGAAACTCCAGTCACTGTTGAGTCAACAACTATCTTAGTTATCTAGTGCTGCTATAACAGAAATACCACAAGTGGATGGCTTTAACAAACTGAAATTGATTCTCTCACAGTCTAGGAGGCTGTAAGTTCGAATTCAGGGCACCAACTCCGGGGGAAGGCTTTCTGTCTCTGTCAGTTTTGGGGGAAGGTCCTTGTCATCAATCTTCCCCTGGTCTAGGAGCTTCTCAGCTCAGGGACCCTGGGTCCAAAGGATGCGCTCTGCTCCCGGCACTTCTTTCTTGGTGGTACGAGTTCCCTCTCCTCTCTGCTTGCTTCTCTTTTTCATATCTCAAAATAGATTCACTCAATATACAACCTAGTCTTGTAAACTGAGTCCTGCCTCATTAACCTAACTGCCTCTAATCCTGCCTCATTAACATCATACCAGTTGCTGTTGAGTGGATTCTGACTCATAGCGACCCTACAGGACAGAGAAAAACTGCCCCACAAGGTTTCTTTCCAAGGAGCGGCTGGTGGATTCAAACTGCCAACCTTTTGGTTAGCAGCCGAGATCTTAACCACTGCACCACCAGGGCTCCATTAATCTCATAGAGGTTAGGACTTACAGCATAGGATAATCATATCAGATCACAAACTGGTGGACAGCCACCCAATACTGGGAATCACGCATGGCCTAGCCAAGTTGACACATAATTTTGGGGGGACATAATTCAACCCTTAACACCGACTCAGGGTGACCCTATGTGTGTCAGAATATAACTGTGCTCTATAGGTTTTTCAGTGGCTGCTTTTTCAGAAGTAGATAGCCAGGACTTTGTACCGAGGCGCCTCTGGGTGGGCTCCAACCTCTAACCTTGCAGTTAGCAGCAGAGCATATTAACCATTTTTGCTACCCAGGGAATTTGCACCAGCCCTAATGTTCTTTGGTTCTGCTTGGAGAAGACCTTCATGGATCATAGGCTTGACTGGGATTCCTGACATGAGTGTCGATTTGGATTTCAGAGGGTAGAGAAGGAGCAGTCACCTGCAAGGAGGGAGATGTCTGTCCGGAGCTAAGGCCTATGCTGAGGTGTGGAGGAGGAGAGCTGTGGGGCAGGTCTGACCATACACAGGTCTGAGTGGAGGCAGAGACAAAGGACTTAAACAACAGGCAGCCAGGAGCCATGCTAGGCCCTTAAAGGGAATAAAATGATAAAAGTATTATTTTAAGAAGATTAAGCAGGTGTCAGGTAAAGCAGAGATTAGAATGGGGCTGAATCAGAAGGAGAAAAGTAGGGAGGAAGGGTCAAAAGGCAGCCATTGTGGTAACCCTGTCAGGAGGTGAAAAGACACTGCCCAGACATGGTTACTGACTGTGGGAACCCAACCGTAAAGAGTCCAATTTAACTGCAAGTTGTATTTAGACAAGAATAAGAATTCTAGCACCTCATTGCCATATGCAAATGTCTGGGGTTACTCTTTGGTCCACGCATTCCCAAATCCTCCTACTCGTTTTTAGACTCTGTTAGTCTCACTCTGCCCAGCCCATGACACTATCTTGAATCTGGCAGAGATATCCATCTCCGCTTAAAAAAAAAAAAAAAAAAAATGCGTGTTAATAATTCCAGTCTTTCCTGTTCTCCTTACTTAAAAAACAAAAACAGAATTTATTTAAATGTTAAGTTAGCTAAATGGGCAACTCCTGTCCGGAGCTGAGATGAGAAGGCAAAAAGGGACAGGAGCTGGTTGAATGGACACAGGAGATCTGGGGTGGAAAGGAGGAGTGTGCTGTCACATTATAGGGAGAGCAACTAGGGTCACATAACAATGTGTGTATAAATTTTTGTATGAGAAACTAACTTGAACTGTAAACTGTCACTTAAAGCACACACACACAGAGAAACGAAGTTAGCATACAGTATTTTAAACATACCGCCTGGCTTTTAACGGGGTATAGAATATTAGGTGTACACCTTGAATATTTTCAAAGCCCTAAAAATATATCCTGGGGATGAAGGGAAGATGTCAAACAATAATAGGAAATCTGACCAAAATGACTTCTAGAAGAAGAAAGCTTTTAATTTTTATGCTTCTTAGCTTGCTTTTCCAACCTTGTACTTTCTGCTAAGTGTTTTACTTAATATTTTTCAAGAAAGCCTAACAAGTAATAATGAAAGTTATCTGGTGACCCAATAAAGGGGTTTCAGTGGTAAGCAGGAAGGGCCGTTGGGGGTTCGTGGTAGAATTCTTGCCTTCCGTGCGGAGACCGGGTTTAATTCCTGGCCAACGCACCGCGTGTGCAGCCACCACCGTCTGTCAGCGGAGGCCTGCGTGTTGCTCTGATGTTGAACAGGTTTCAGCGGAGCTTCTGGACTAAGATGGACTGTGAAGAAAAGCCTGGCCATCTACTTCGGAAAATCAGCCAGTGAAAACCCTAGGGATCACCATGGTTTAATCCTGCTGCGCGTGGGGTTGCCGTGAGTCAGGGGCCAACTCAGTGGCAGCTAACAACAACAGTGACAAGTAGAATTCATAAACTGTTCCTACCCTAATTCTAGGAGTCCCTGGGCGGTATAACTGGTTGACGTGTTCAGCTGCTAATAGAAAGGCTGGGGGTTCAAGTCCACCCAGAGGTGCCTTGGAAGAAAGGCCTGGCAATCTACTTCTGAAAAACCAGCCATTGAAAACCCTGTGGAACACAATGGGTTCCATATATATTCCATGAGTCGGAATAGACTCAACAGCAACTGTTAGGATTCATAACAAATACGATAACCAAACATTTCCTAGGCTTAGTTAGGTCTAAGCTCTGTATTGGGCAAAAATTTTAAGTCAGAAAACCTTTGGCCTTTTGCTGCAACTTGTTTGTAATGGAAATGGTGTAAAATATTTCTATAAGCTAGTTAATGTTGCATTTATTCCAGAAATCTTTTAAATCTAAACAAGATAAAAATAAAAATAATGTCTAAGAAAATTTTTACTAATGACAAAACTAGTCAGGCAGCTAAAAATTTCTGATGGAAGTCAAGAATACATTGGTGGTTCCAGCTGATATGAAAACATGCTTTATGTCAGCAATTTGGAGGCTTGGTGTTTTCCTTGAACAAACGAAAAACCTTCCCTTTTAAAATCTTCCTATTCCTCATTGAGGAAAAGCAGATATTCTGGTCTCCAACACTCTGAAATTACCACCAGGCTTTGGAAAATGGATTGCTTCACCTATTTGTTCTGTCTTCTAATCTAAGGGAGGGGCCGCAAATCTCCCCATCTGTCTCTCTCTCGCTCTATGGGCCCCTCGTTGCCATGGACTTTCCCCCAGTGTCTGAAGGAACAAGATTCCTCTGACGCTTGACACTGGACCTCCGCAGGCAGCCAATTTGTTTTCCTTTCACCTCCCCCCTTCCTCTCTTCTCTCCCTTTTTCATATAGGATATTCTTTCTGTGCACCCACCAAAAGTAATGTGTCAAAGGATGATTATGTTTTCTTTTATTAAACAAGTATAAGACAGACCAATTGCTTTCTTCCCAGGGAAAGCAGGGGTGGGCGGGGATTGCTGGCGTCTGCTGTCCAGGGCTAGGCTAGCTCTCTTGTTGCCAGTTCATCTGAAGATATTCTGGGCCACAGGCTCCCCATTTACCCTAGGGTCTTCAGAGTCAAAGGCCAGCCCCAGTAGCTCCTCAGTGTTTCTATGTTCTGAGCCACCTGAGCCCACGCCGCCCTCAGTGCCTTCAAGTCTCTGCTCTAGGGAAAGCAGGCGCTGAGATGGAGGGAGGCCCTACCTTCAAAATGTGCGAGGGAAGAGGTAGAACGGACGACTTTTCAAGATTCTAGACAATCTGAAGGAATTAGTGGGCGGGAAAAAATAATCTATTTAAACCCTTAAAACTCACTACCAAACACACTATCTGTTCCCCTGAGAAAGGAGCTATAACTCGGGCATCTGCGGGGAGGCGGAGGGAGGTACAGAACACGGTGATTTTTCCCCTTATGGACAGGAACTTTTCCTTCAAGTGTCCGTATCCGTTTAGCCAGGGGATGAATTTTTTGAGGAAGAACTTTTTAAAACTTTGTATGATATTTATTCCTTGCATGTGTGGTTTTATTACTGGTGCCTATAAAGAGCAATAGGAAAGCACATACAGAGGGCGGGCTTTTGAAGTGGAGATGGGCACAGAGACCCTCAGCCACACTGGCCTGCAGCACATTAAGCCTCCATCTACTTGCAGAGTCTCCATCACAGCGTATGCATCCCTTTAAATTGTCCAGGAGCTAATAAAGAAGGCGGCTGGTGTTGTTAGTTCCTGCCAAGTCAGTTCTGACTCATGGTGACCCCATATGTGCAGAGTAGAACTGCTCCATAGGGTTCTCATGGCTGTGACCTCTCGGTAGCAGACTGCAGGCCTTTCTTCCGAGGCACCTCTGGGTGGGTTCAAATAGCCAACCTTTCAGCTAGTAGTCGAGCACTTAACCATCTGTACCACCCAGGGACTCCTAAGGACACTGGCTACCAGGAAGAAGTCTAGAATCTGCGAGGACTGGGGCTCAGGCCAAGGACAACTAGAGAAGAGTTTATCTGCTAGGGAACATCAAAGAAAGACACCAAGGGGGAGAGAAGAGGACAAAATGTAAAAATGGAAATGACCAAAATTGAGAGCAAGATGCTGCTGGTGAAGAATAATCCAGCTGAGAAGAGACCAAGAACAGATCCCGGCCAGCAGCCCACTTCCATCCCAGTCCCAAAAAGCAGGACGAGGCTTGGCCTGAGACAGTCTTATCAAAGCTGTGCTTTCTATCGTCTGCATGTTTCTGGGTGCAAAGAACAAAGGAGCAATTAGGATAAAAATTCTTATTTTTCTGTCAGTCGAAATGCAGCTCGCTTTGGAATGTTGAGCAGTTTTGACTGACCTCAAGGTTTGGGACTGTAGAAAGGCAGGGGAGAAGGAAGGAGGGTCTTAACTTGACCAGGTATGTTGTCAGGAGCCAATTTCAAAGTCTGCAGACTCAACCCGGCTTTGATTAGCTGACCCCAGAAGACAGCCTCTCTTGGCGGCTTCCCTTTTGCACCCATTGTCCCTGGGCCTGCGTCATGGGTGATCAGAGTGTGGGCATGATTTGTGGCTGCTCGGGCCCTGAGGTGCTGGGGGAAACCTCCTCCTTCCCACCCAGGCCCCCTAAACTGCCAACAAAAAACAAGCGAACAGTTAGTTGTAAATGGAACTCATGCAGAACAAAGTATTTTCTTCCTTAGGAAGAGTTAAGAATTTCTCTAAATTGGGGAAAAGCAAATGTTGGTTTATAAATTTATTGTTTCTATATTCACAAAGATATATAAAATAATGGCAAATTTCATATTTGATCTAACACTTTTGCTTTTCAGGTTTTTTTTTTTTTATCAATGCAGATTTTTTAAACACGAAATACACACAAATACAAAAATGTTAAGTTTTCACTATGTGAAATGGATACTGAAGCACCTTGGGGCCAAGGGATAGGTTTGGTTGCGTTAACACAGGCTTTTGTGTACATTCCCTTCCTAGTCTGTTTTCTCACAGATCCAAGTGAAGATCTGATTGTTTTTGAAGGCAAAAAGCCAGCCCCTGGAACTAGCTCTTAAACCTCACCATGGGCACTGCGCTCGTGGCAACAGGAGCTATTTCCTTTGGCTTCTTGAGCTCTGGTAACTGTCAAGGGGTGGGGACCGTCGATCAGAGAAATCCGGAAAGACAGGAGTATGTCAGAGCATGTGAGAGGACTTGACGTGGAGGCCGCATTTGTGTTGCACAATTTGCATGAGCACTTCTGGACAAATTCCATATTCACATGCAATTCAGAGACCCGCGGCAGCAGTGCTAATTGGTGACGTTGCCACTCAAGGGTGGGACTGAACAGGGGCTCCCACTACACGGGTGAATAAATAGAGTCAGGAGCAATGTGGTAATTATTTTACAGTTATTTTGTATGACCATCATGCCATTATCTCTGTCCTGAGCCCTTCCCACCCTCAAAAGTGGAATTCACGTTATTTAGAACCAGCTTAAAAATAAGGAAAGAGATGATAAGGAAGAGCTATCATTTCATTAATATGGATGGATAAGTCACGTCATAAGAGTGACAGTGAATTTGACTGTACCCTGAAGTGCCAATAGGATGCCAGACACAGCCATGAACAACATCAGAGACTGAATGACAGGAGGCTTTGGAATTCATCTGTAAGAATTCCAATTCCCCAAGATAAGGCAGCTCCTTGCCCTCACGATAGTTAAATGCTAAGCAAAGGGGAAGGGAGGAGGTTAAGATTCCCTGGGCACCTCGCATTGCTATATGAGGGGAGAGGGAGGTGACAATTCCCTAGCCCCTTCCTTGGTGGTGTTGGAAGCTTTAGAAATTGTCAATAAAATAATTTGATTTGGAGGGATGGAGATGCCTTCTAGGTGGTGGGTCACTAATGCCCCTTCTGAAGACTCCAGCATTTGCTGCCTCTGCACTAAATGGGAACTGGGCGGACTCTAGAAAAGGCCCTTGGTGCAGTTGTGGGTTTTCTCCCCGCTTTGTTCCTTGGAGATGTGAAGCCTTAAATCCTCTTTGAATCTGAGAGTTACCCATTGAGCTGTATCTACACCATTTCGTGTCATGTGATGAAATCTGACCACTGAAATCCACTCCTCCACTGCCCACTTGGCCTGAACCACCCCCCGGCCCCCGGCGCGTGCAGAAGTCTGTCCTGTGTACCGACAAAAGACAGATTCAGAGAGGTAGCTGGGCCCTCACTTGGCTCAGTGAACTTCCTTTTATATTTCACCTAAACACAGTCTCCCAAAAACCACCATATTTCAAATTTCAAGTTAGTGATACATTTTCATCCTGGCATTTCCCATCCACAAGTCTCATCACTGCTACACTTTCCTAAAAATGACGACAGCGGGGAGGGTTTGGAGGAAGGGTTTTTGTTTTGCTTTATGTTTCTGGTTTTTGGCCTTAGTTGAAAATGATTACTCTTTTATGGGTAATAGGGATGGAAATGTCTACTCCTGTTTGGGACAATTGGCAAGCTGTCTTCAGTGATCCAGTCCCTTCCTTCCCCAAGTTACAGACCTTCAGACCTAAAAATGAGTCCCAGGGTGCAAGCTGTAGCTACTGATCTGGCATGAAAGGGAAGCAAAGGATGAGCCTTAAGTGGGCGTGGGATTGGTAGCTGCCCATCGGTACGATTTGCCAGATAATGAAATGCCTCTTACAGATACCTCTCCCATATCCCTGTCTCGTTATGACATATTCGCCTGTAGGTTCAGGTTATCTAGGAGATCACTATGATGTTCAATATACTACTTGAAATGCGCATACATTAACCCACAATGCTGACTAACTGCTATCAAGCTGATTCCGACTCATGGTGACCCCATGTGTGTCAGAGTAGAACTGCACTCCATAAGATTTCCGACGGCTGATTTTTCAGAAATAGACCATCGGGGCTTTTTTCTGAGGTGCCTCTGGATGGCCTGGAATTGCCAACCTTTCTGCTAGCAGCCAAGTGCATTAGCAGCCAAGCCAGGGATCCTGCAATAGCTCCTAACATTAAAGAGTGTTTAGGTCCTTCGGGGTCGCATACAAGACGGGTAGGGTTTAAGGGACCCCAGGTAACCAGAGGATAGGACTGTGTGCCTGGGAGGGAGGGAGGGAGTGGACACTGAGACAAACCCAACCCTGGTAACAATTGTGCCAGCTGCCAGCCACAGAGTTACAATGACATCTTTGACTTCTAATCCACAATGGATCCCTTCTCATTTCCTGTAGGGTCTGCATGCAAGGTTACAATAGAGCTCCTTTTCATAAAGACCAGTACACACTCAAAGCAGAGACCTCCAAGGAGCCCCCATGTAAAAGGAAGCCTGTATTGCATTTATTACCACTGTGGTCTGAGCACAGCAGCAGAAACCTGAAGCTCATAAATACCTGCCTGACTCTGAAATAGACTTGTCTTTTTCCTGGCCTGTGACTCAGGGATTCAAATTCTAACTTTCCATGCAGGTAGATATTTCCATGATTCTGCAAAATGTTACAGATGGCAACTTTTAGGTTCTCCCTAATATATTGTTTTTCATTAAATCTAAGACTCATACATTTTAAGGCACACATTATGCACTACTAAGAAAGACCATGGAAACCCTGGTGGCGTAGTGGTTACGTGCTATGGCTGCTAACCCAAGGGTTGGCAGTTTGAATCCGCCAAGTGCTCCTTGGAAACTCTGTGGGGCAGTTCTACTCTGTCCTACAGGGTCGCTATGAGTCGGAATCCACTCGACGGCACTGGGTTGGGTTTGATTTGTTTTAAGAAAGACCATCACCCGTTTTCTGTCAGTTTGTCATACTGTGGAGGCTTGCATGTTACTGTGATGCTGGAAACCATGCCAGTGTGTAATGGATTGAATTGTGCCCCCCCAAAACGTGTCAACTTGGTTAGGCCGTGTGTAGTTGTCCTCTGCTTTGTGATTTTCCTATGGGTTATAAATCATAATCTCTGCCTGTGGTTACAAGGATTGCTCAGGGCACCTCCTGATCCAAAAGGGAGTTTCCCTGGGGCGTGGCCTGCACCACCTTTTATCTCTCAAGAGATAAAAGGAAACGGAAGCAAGCAGAGAGTTGGGGACCTCATACCACCAAGAAAGCAGCACCAGGAGAAGACTGCGTCCTTTAGACACGGGGTCCCTGCACCTGAGAAGCTCCTCGACCAGAGGAATTTTGATGACAAGGAATCTTCCTCCAGAGCCGACACAGAGAGAAAGCCTTCCCCTGGAACCGATGCCCTGAATTTGGACTTATAACCTACTAGACCTTGAGAAAATAAATTTCTCTTTGTTAAAGCCATCCACTTGTGATATTTCTGTTATGGTGGCACTAGATGACTAAGACACAGCGGTATTTCAAATACCAGTAGGGTCACCCCTGGTGGACAGGTGTCAGTGGAATTTCCAAATTAAGGCAGACTAGGAAGAAGAAAGGACTGGCAACCTACATCCAAAAATTAGCCAGTCAAAACCCTACAGATCACAAGAGATCCATATGGTGGTGGAAGAAGAGACCTCTACGTTGGAAGGCACGCAAAATACATAGTGGCTGGAACAATGAACCAGAGCATACCAACGATAGTGAAATGGTGCAAGGACTGGCAAGGTTTCGTTCTGTTGTACATGGGCTCGCCAACTTGATGGCAACTAACAACAAGAAAAGAGAGGAAGAAAAGCTGCCTAATAAACGATGGCATGCTGTCAATTTTAAGATGTATCTTGTGTTTTGGAATTAATGAAATATGGTATTTAGGCCTGCTGATTAGGGGGGCTTACACCTGGACCACCATGTCCAGAGGTGGACAGTCTTTCTTCTGTGGGTGGTGCTAACCCTGGACCCAGTGACAGCCTCTCTGTGCTCACAGCATCACCTCTGAAAAGGCGGAGTGATGACGCTCGCGCCTCACCTCTTCTGGGGATGAGGACAGAATAGTGGGCCAGTGGCTCTGGGTCCTGGGAAGCCTCGGAAGCCAGAGCTTCCCTCTCACAGCTTCGCTCATTCAGTGTAAGGCTTGGCACAAACGCCTTCTGCATTTTTCTAGCTGATAGTTTAAAAAAAAAAACAAACCTTACCACACATAGCGTTGTACATATTTCTTCCCCAAGAGCATGTATAGATAAGAAATACCATGACCACCCAAATAAACACAGGACTAGCACCTAAATGATTTTACTTTGATTGTAGAAGAAAAAAAGATATGGGCAGGCAATACTTTTAAGGGGGGAAAAATGACCCTCTACATTTAAAACCATACTTCTTCAGGCTGCTAATGCTTAGGGTCATCAGACACTTCCTTGTGGTGACACCGGGAAGACTTAAAAGGGGGAAGTAAAATGGCATGGCAAAGTTTTTGCAGGCTGGGATGATTTTTTTGGACCTATCTGCTAGGTCAAGATAATAGGATACAATGCAGACCTGAGCAATTTATTTTTCCCGTCTTCAGAAAGTCTTGCTGCAGTCCTGAATCTTGTTCAGGAGAGGGCTCAACTAGCAAAAAGCAGATTTACAGAAAGAGCTGGCTCTATGCTATCCAATTTCTATTTAACTTCTTTCCTTCCTTCTTTCCTTTTGTTTTTCCTTCCTCTCTCCCCCCCCCACTATCTTCCTTCCCTCTCTCCTTCTCTTCCCTCCCTCCTTCCTTTTTTCCTTCCTTCCTTCTCTCCTTCTTTCCTTTGTTCTTTTATTATTGATTGATTGATTTCTAGGAGCATTTAAACTGCTCTTATGGATACTGATACAAATTTGGGAAAGAACATGACAAATACATAATAGGAAAAATCCTGACTGAAAGGTTAAAGTTGAGTTTCAGATGCTGTTAAGAGAGCTACTATAAACAGACCTTTATAATCCAGATTCTAAGACTTATCACAAAAATAAAATATAATTTTACGAACTGACTAGAAGGGAAAAAAAATGTATTAGGGCAATTGTAGACCTGTTATGTTCCTTACCTAGGTAGGTACCTCCCTGAAGCTGAGGTCAGAATTAAAAAGTTTGTAAGGCTTCTCAAGACAAGTAGATATTGAGCCATCAAAATCTAGCCCTGTTCACTCTTCCGTCTGTCCATTGGTTCATCTCTCTTTCCTTTTTATTCATCCACCATTATTACTGAGCAAGTGTGATGCACGTGCCAGGCACAGTGCTAGGCTCATGGCTACAAAGATACACAAGGCATTGGCCTGCCCTCAAGTAACACCTAAGTCAGTGAGGGAGGCAAGTATGGAAACAAATAATTATATAATAAGCAAATCACAGATGAGGGGATAATTAATTCTGTCTGGGGACTGTGTTGGGGGGTGGGGGGGGGAAGTAATGAAAACCCTTCTCCACCCCAAGACAGAATTAATATTATTCACTCTGTGACTGTACATTAATTGTTGTAGTGTTATAAAGTTATAAAAATGACTACAGACTACATATAATATGGAGAAACCATAATGTCAGTTGAAAAGCAGAACAAAAAGTGGCATACACCCTGTGATTGCAACTGTATAAAACGTAGGTGCATAATGTGAGAAATAGAAGTATGTACAACAAAGTTGTGTTAGGATGGTGAATTAAGGGTGATTTTTTAAAACTAAAACAAACATGCACTCATATTTCAGTGATTTCCATAGTCTTGATCGTAACCTTATCTGAATAACACTGAAAAACACAACAGGAAAGTAAAATCACTGGTAATCATGACCATAAAACAGAAATAACTTGGTCAATGTCCTCCCAGTACTCATTCAAGTAAAATAAGGACGATAGCTGCGTATTACTGCATTGTATGGAGGTGTTATCATTCATTCAACCAATTGTTCGTTGTTGGACGTTTAAATTGTTTTCAATTTTTCACCATTTTAACTAGTGCTGTGATGAACATCCTCGTACATAAACCTTTGTACATCTCTCTGATTATTTTATTCGAAAAACTTCCTTGAAGTAGAAGTTCTGTGTCAAAGAGCATGAATATTTTTAAGGCTCCTGTTTTGATATATATTGCCAAATTGCCTTCCAGAAAGGTTTTGCCTATTTACATTCCCATGAGGAATACATGAGGGTTTCTGTATTACACTTCAGATTCAATTTTTAAAAATGGCCAGTAGCCCCAGTGCAATTATCAGACTTCCTAATGAACAGAAGACACCACAAGAAGATGAATTTATAGCGTGTAGTCATCTAAGTTTTCTCTTCCTGTCCCCCAAAGCCTGGGGAGCAGGCACAGTCAGCCTTGGCCCTCCTCAGTCAGCACACTGACATCAGATGTGTCTGCTCTCCATCTCTGGGGTGCTGAGTGCCTGAACGCCACCAACACTACTCCCCCGCTCTGTCACCTGAGATTCTTCAGCTGTCTACACAAGGCCCCTGTGTATCAGAGTGAAAAGGCATGTCTTTATTCCTGTAGTTGGCTTGGCCAGCTGGCTAGTGCCAATTTTTATGAATGACAGCTGGTTTGCTGTTCCCTATTTCAACACCCTTAAGCCAGGATAACACCTGTAGGCTCTGGGAATGAAAAGTGCCTGGAATGACATTGGAGAAAGCGTGCTCTTGTTATTTGGCTTGGACCTCACATTACCTCAGCATTTTTGGATCAGAGATAACTCTGCCAACAACGGGGGCAACTAATAAAGTTAGAATCTACTGCCCTGTGATGGCTGCAATTGATTCAGGAAGGGGTGGGTGGTATAAAGATCAGGATTTCAAATTGGGTTTTCAGTCCCCATATATGGTTTACTGTAATAGTGAAAAAGGGAGGTGAGAGCGTGAGTGAGGTTCTGCATGTTAGTATTAGCTGAATACTGACTCACATTGTGAGGGGACGCTGGGTAGTTTTGCTGGTGGAACTCCAGGAGGGAGGGAATTCTACTAAAATTGGTGTTCATCTAAATGTTAGGCAATGGATTAGGATATGACAATCTTTAAAATAGAAAACAAAACTGTAACTCTGTGTTTCTAATTCAGTTTATTTAATGGATACTGTGGTGTCTAATGGAGTCCTTGGGTGTTGCAAACAGTTAAATGTTCGGCTACTAACCAAATGGTTGGCAGTCTGAATTCACCCAGAGGTGCCTTGGAAGAAGGGCCTGGAGATCTGCTTCTGAAAGATCACAGCCATTGAAAACCCCATGGAGCAAAGTTCTACTCTGACACATCTAGGGGGTTACCATGAGTTGGAAACAACTTGACGGCAATTGGTTTGGTTCATTTTTCTGGTGGGTTCAAAACTGGTTGAAAAAAGGTTTTTACAAGTTTGAACTCAAATTTCTAGCTCTGCAGAGCTTATGTCAGAACATCCACAGTGTTCTTGGGGCAAGAGTGGGAATTGGAAGGTTTACTCAAAAGTTATTTTATAGTTCATTAGAAAAGCTGCACGCGGCAGAAGAAAAACGCAACTTTCTCCAGGGTATTCACAAACATAAGAATAGCAAAGCATGTAGGTTGCCTGGAGAAGAACGCTACTTTAAACTTTCTAGCCCCAATGTATTAGTTATTTAGCTTATCTGAAAAGGAACACCCCCTTGCTTTCATGAAAGGAGTTGATTTTGATAAATGCGATGTGCACTGATAAATGATTATTCACTTTTAAAATCTATCGTCGTATTGAATGAAATGGATCTTTAATTTTGAGAATTTTTAACATTACGCCTCTCAAGACATAGATGCTAAAGCCAGAAGTATGCAGGTCTATAGAACAACATCACATATGGCTGAAATGAGAAAGATGGTCTTTAAAAAGTCCCTTGACATTCTCACAGAATATCCCAAAATGGCACTCTAAGACTTTAATCTTATATGAACCCAGATGCACCTGCTGACTTCTTCTACCTCACAGGGAAGCTGTGTTGGAGAAGCCGGTGTGCAAATTCAAGCTAGTAATAAAATACTTCTGGAAAGGACTTGGATGTGGTTGTGCAAAACTGGTTTAAGGTCCTGCCAGCTTAGACCGCTCTTCATTCACTCCCCACCCCTGCAACTTTTTGCGCTGTACTAGGTTAATGTCTGACAGCTTGGCGCCTGTAAAAACAGTTGATACTTTGAATATTAGCACATAGTATTCTTGAGAACAAAAAGGAAGAATAATTCCCGAAGGAAACACATTCAGGTTTCGCAGAGCCAAAGTCCCTGGCCCTCCTTCTCCCCAAAGTTTTTTTTAGGGGTAGGCTCTAGCTTTGCAAGACCTGATATGAATGCATGACATCGTCTCACACCAATCCAGCTGCAACCATCAGCAGCTTGGAAGCAAATCCGCACACCAAACAGTGGACTCAGAGTAGAATCAGCTACTCTGTGCCCTTCCCACCCCAGCCTCAAACTCACGCCTCTGTTTGTGTTCACTGCCTGTAAAAATGATATTGCCATCTTCTACCCTACTGGAAACCCTGGTGGCATAGTGGTTGAGTGCTATGGCTGCTAACTAAAAGGTTGGCAGCTCAAATCCACCAGGTGCTCCTTGGAAACTCTATGGGGGCAGTTCTACTCTGTCCTATAGGGTCACTATGAGTTGGAATCGGCTTGACAGCAATGGGTTTTTGGTTTGGGCTACCCTACTGTAAGAGCCCTGGTGACACAATGGTTAAGCACTTGGCTGCTAACAGGTCGGCTGTATGAACCCACCACCTGCTCTGTGGCAGAGAGATATGGCAGTCTGCTTCCATAAAGATTACAGCCTTAGAAACCCTATGGGGCAGTTCTACTCTGCCCTACAGGGTCGCTGTGTTTTGGAATCAACTCAACGGCAGTGGGTTTGGTTTGGTTTTTCACCTGCTGTCTGAGTCAGGGAATCATTTTAGACTCTTCCTTTCCCCCTTTGTTCTTCATGACCAATCCATTAGAAAAACTGGTAGATATTTATGTCCTTAGTATCATCCTACCTGGCATTTCATTGGTTCAGGGCATTAACACTCCCTTGGATCGCTGCTAGTCTCCTCACTGATTTTCCATTGTCTTCTCTTGTTTCCCTCTAGTTTTCCTCCAATAGACCCTCCAGCCATCCAGCCATGAGACTGAGCTTTCTGATCAGTCTGATCTGATCCTGCTTGTACCCTTCAGTGGCTCCCCTCACTGCATGCAGGATAAAATTCATATCCCTTAGCAAGCCACACAAGGCCCTTCATGATCCAGCTCTCCAGCCTCATCTGCTGACTGCCACCATCCTAGCCCCCATGCTAAATGGCCCAACGAAATTACTTTTATTTAGCTGAATGTATCTTGCTCTCTCCTATCTATTTTCTCTGGCTCCAATCTCCCCAGCCCTGTTGTCTACCTGGCTCATTCCTTATACTTATCCTTTAACACTGAACTCTAACATCACATCCAGGAAGACTTCTGTCTTCAGCTCAGTGGTCACTTCCTCTCTGAGCTTCCAAAGCATCCTCTGCCTCTTCTCCACTGGCATCCTTATTGCCTGTATTACAACTACATGCTCAACAGTCTATCTCTCCTGTTAGGCTGTAAGCGCCTTGCCAGCTTTGTACTCATTTGCCTCTTGCAATACCTATAGATATAGGAGGGACTCAATGAATGACCAAAAATAGGTCTGTGAAGCTGCTTGATACAATCTTCCTTAATTCCTACCTGACCCCACCAAAGGTCAACTCAGGACCTGGGAGAGCAGATGTGCCTTCCTATCCTCACATGTAGCCATGTATACATTGCTGAATAAAAAAAAAGACCTGGGGAGTCACTGTAGAATCTAAGCACATCTTTAAAGTTCTTTGTTAATATTTTAAGATGTGGATACTACAGCTGATTGTTAACCATCTGTGTGTGCAGAGGTGGCCACAAGGGCTGATGTGTACCCAACTGTTCATTTGATTAAAACAAAACAAAACCCATTGCTGTCGAGTTGATTCTGACTCACAGAGACCCTACAGGACAGAGCAGAACTGCCCCATAGGGTTTCTTAGGCAGTAATTTTTTAAAATTGTGCTTTAGGTGAAGGTTTATAGAACAAATTAGTTTCTCATTAAACAATTAATACACATATTGTTTTGTGACATTGGTTGCCAACCCCGCTATGTTTCAACATTGTCCGCTTCTTGAACTTGGGTTCCCCATTTCCATTTGTTCAGCCCTTCTGTCCTCTTATCTTCTCATCCTTGCCCCTGGGCTGATGCGCCCATTTAGTTTTATATATGATCAAACTACATATATTGTTGTTTGTTTTATGGGCCTGTGTAATCTTTGGCTGAAGGATGAACCTCAGGAGTGACTTCAATACTGAGTTAAAAAGGCCATACTTGTGGGGTTTCTCCAGTCTCAATCAGACCAGTAAGTCTGGTCTTTTTTTGTGTGAGCTTAAATTTTGTTCTACATTTTTCTCCAGCTCTGTCCAGGACCCTTGATTGTGATCCCTGTCAAGGCAGTCAGTGGTGGTAGCCAGGAACCATCTAATAGTGCTGGACTCAGTCTGGTGGAGGCTGTGGTAGTTGTGTTCCATTAGTTCTTTGGACTAATTTTTCCCTTATGTCTTTGATTTTCTTTTCTCTCTCTTGCCCCAGATGGGGTGGAACCAGTAGATGTATCTAGACAGCCACTCACAAGCTTTTAAGACCTTAGATGCTACTCACCAAAGCAGGACATAGAACACTTTCCTTATAAATTATGTTATGCCAGTTGAGCTAGATGCCCCCAGAGACTATGGTCCCCAGCCCTCAGCCCAGTAACTTGGTCCCTGTGGGAGTCTGGATGTGTCTGTGAAGCTTCTAGGACTTTGTCAGGCAGTAATTTTTACTGAAGCAGACTACCGTATCTTTCTCCCATGGAGTGGCTGGTAGCTATGTGTTTAACCACAGCACCGTCAGGACTCCTTGTTTGTCTGATACTAGACACATGATTTGATCTGTATCCGAAACCTCTATTTATATGACCTATTGTTGCCTTTTGGGGTCATGTTCCCGACGTGATAGTTACTACAGTTTTCCTCATTCTTTCTTGCAGTGTTCAACTCCAGGATTATGTTTTTGAATGTTATCAAACACTTCTCCTGACCCTGTCATGGTCCTCCCCTATTTTCCACCTACAACCTTCCAAGATCAGGCTTTTCCACATTCTTACCTCTGCCATTTGACAACTATCTTGTCTCTTCCCCAAATTCCTCTACACAAGTCACATCTTCCCCAAGGTTTTCTTGTACCATACTAAAGTTCATGAAAAGTCCCAACCATTGAGAAATATGCTAAGTGATACCCCTGTTTCCAAAATATCCATCACACATTCAAAGAACCACTGAGCTAGAAGGGACCTCTGGGCAGCACTGCACCTGAACTTCTCTTGACGAGAATCTACAAGACATTTTGTTAGATGTTTGTCCATCCATCCATCTGTGAAAAATCACAGTGATTGGTTGAGAGCCTGGTTTTAAACAGAACATAATGTATTTGGAGACAGATGTCCAACAAATCACAGTCACCCAGGGAGAACCTTCTAGCCCATATGATCCCTCTTCTAAATCCTGATATTCAAACTGACATTTGAGGGTAAGAGAGAAATGTGTCCAGATAAAACTCTAAAACTGGATATTACAGGACACAACAGTTATAACAGAAAGAGCAAAAACCACAGCAGGAGAGCAGCCCTGTAATTCCCCTGAGGAAACAACATCAACAGTGTTGGGGCACTACTCTGTACTGCCTTGGACCTCAACATATTAAGGTACACAGCCTAAAGGGAGCAAACCTGCCTGAAGACGGAGGTGTTCTTGGGGTTCACACGGCAGAGAGACCTATGCTTCCCGCCATTCCACCATCCATCCCACTCCTGCCCCAGGGACCTAACGTTTCTCCCCACCTTAACTTGGCTCCCATTCCTCATAGATTTTTTACTAGGCTGTTTTTTTTTTTTTTTTTTTTTTACTAGGCTGTAGTCCCTGCTTCCAGTGTGGGAAACCTAGGTCTTAACATGAATAATTTTAGTGCCTAGGCAAATTGCCTTCTAGATTATAAAAAGAATTAGCAAATATCACAAGCTACTTCCAGGATTATTGGACATTTTTGTTTTATGCTTTCTGTACCTACTTTTAGAAGCCCTGGTGGTACAGTGGTTAAGAGCTCAGCTGGTAACCAACAGGTTGTCAGTTCGAATCTACCGACTGCTCCTTGGAAGCCCTATGGGACAGTTCTACTCTGTCCTATAGGGTTGTATGAGTTGGAGTTGACTTGACAGCCACGGGTACCTGTTTTTGTGTTTCCCATACTTCCTATAAGAAGTATGCACTGTTTTGATATTTGGGGAAAGGGCAAATGATTGGAGGTAAAAGGATTTTTGCAGCTTTGGTTCTGGAAACACTGTTGATGTTGTGAATGAATGAATAATAGAAGAGGGGCCAGAAGACTAAAGACAAGTCAATGGCCTGTTTTCACACGAGGGGAAGGCTGAACATGATATTGATTTCTGGAAAAATTTTAGAACAGAAGCTTAAACACAGACTTTGTGAAAATCTGTAAGTGAAAGAGGCCAACTTACACACTATCCCCTAGTGTTGTTAAGTCTGCTTGGTGAGGGAAATGCCACACATATCTTGTATCTTGAACCAACATGGTATTTGACAAAGTCTCTCCTGATGAGTTTTGGACAAGATGGAAAAAGCTGCACTGAATTCAAAGGTAGGTTGCTTGGAAACTGGCTGAAAGTCTGAACCTTACAGGTGCCCAGATTGGTGTCAACTGGGAGACGGTTTTCTAATGGGGAGCTGTAAGGCGCTGTCCTTGGTCTGGATGAAGGCAGCAGATACAATGATAAAAAAAAAAAAAAACAAGAAACCAGAAAAGGTGAGTTAAAACTCTACCTATGGTGTTTTTAAGATCCTGGGAAGTTTGAGCAAAACATAGGTAAAACTTAGCAGAGGCACGTTTAGAATTCAGGTTAAAAAATAAGCTGCCCAAGTTCAGGATAAAAGGCAGTGGGTTAGATAGAACTTGGGCTTTGGAATCAGTCTGGTGGGCTCAAATCTCAGTGCTTTGGGCAAATTACTTAACCTCACTCAGCCTCAGTGTAGGCCAAAGAATTAAGTAAAGTACTGATTATACAATGTTTATCTCGTACAGCGCCTGGCTCATGGGCGCAGGCTGTGCTCAATAACTGGCAGCTGCTCTTGTTGCAATGGTTAAATGTGGGTTGACAAAGGTTTGCTGTATGCAGAATACTGAGGAGTTTCCTTGACCATAAGAGTAGTATGAATTGACAAAGTGACTCCACTATAGAACAAGTGAATTCAAACTTAAGCTACAGGTTCAGGATGGAAACAGTACCATTTTATTCTATAACAATCAGAAGCCATCTGGAATATTGTTCAGTTCGAGATACCATGTTTTAAAAGAGACACAAAGAGGTTGGAGAGTACCCAGAGGGGTGTGTTTTCACCCCTGAATGAACTAGCATTATTTGGTAAGGAAAAATGAGACTAACATGGGCCTTGGTCATTCTCTTCAGATATGTGAAGGGTTATTTATTATATAGAAGAATCAAATTATCCTGTGCTATCTTCAAGGAAGAACCTCTAAAAGTCTTTAGCTGAGTTTGCTCAACAGACTCAACAATGGAATAGACTGTTTGATGAAACAGTGTGTTCTCTGTCACTCTAAGTGTGCAAAGAGAAAATGGGTGAGGATCCCTTAGTGGTGTTGGAAAGGTCTCACCACAATTGCTCCCCTTCTTCCCTTCCCTCCTCCAGCAGCAACACCCTCTCTACTGCTCCATCTGCCAGGAGCGTTAGTTACTGTTGGGCAAAAGGATGAGGCTCCCGATTCCTAACCTTCTCAGCTTAAGGCAGAGAAGGCACATTCTCAAGCACAGATGCACATTCATCCAACAAACACTCCCTGATAGCAGCCTACGTGTCAGGAACTGTGCTACTTGACGGGGGCTACAAAGATGAACAGCGCATGCCCTCAGTGAGCACCAGGCTGGTGAAAAACATCCCTGAACAGATACCTGCAAAATGGTGAGGCATGTAGGGTGTTAGAGATTAGCACAAGGGGCCCTGGAAGCATAAAGGAAGTTCAACTAACTCAGCCTTCCTGGGGCAACAAAGGTCAGGGAGGGTTTTCTGGGGAGTAGGTACCAGAAGCTGAGTAGGGGTTGGTTAAGTAAAGTATCAGAGGCAGCAGAGACAACACCAGCAAAGGAAGGAGGCGAGAAACAGCCCTATGGACAAACAGTTATGTGTTGTTGAGCTGTGAAGTATAAGGCATAGGATGGCAGGAGATGGGGCTGAAGAAATGGGAGGGCGTGAGAGCCCAGACAGCCCAATGTGCATGCCACGTGCACAGACTCACATGCATGTAGGATTCCTGCTCAAGCTGCAGAATTCCAACTGGCCCCAGGCCTTTAGAAATTATTTGTGCAATTGTTCGTTTCATCACTGTGTGTCTGCTCTGTTCCATCAGGGCAGGAACCTTGTCAATCTAGTTTATTGCTAGAGATTTCCAGTGTCTAGCACAGTGCCTAAAAACCCAAACCAAACCCACTGCCATCGAGTCAATTCTGACTCGTAGCCACACTATAGGAGACAGTAGAACTGCCCCACAGGGTTTCCAAGGATTTTGATTGGCAGCCATAGCGTAGTAGTTAAGAGTTTGGCTGCTAACCAAAAGTTTAGCAGTTTGAATTCATCAGCCACTCCTTGGAAACCCTATGGGGCAGTTCTACGCTGTCCTATAGGGTCATTATGAGTTGGAATCAACTCGATGGCAACGAGTTTCAGCACAGTGACTAGCACATATAAAACCAAAATCAAACCCACTGCAGTTGAGTCGATTCCAACTTACAGCAAACCTATAACCAAAAAAACCCAAACCCACTGCCATCAAGTCAATTCCGACTCATAGCGACCCTATAGGACAGAGCAGAACTGCCCCATAGAGTTTCCAAGGAGCACCTGGCAGATTCAAACTGCCGACCTTTTGGTTAGCAGCCGCAGCACTTAGCCACTATGCCACCAGGGTTTCCTATAGGACAGGGTAAAACTGCTCAGTAGGGTTTCCAAAGCTATGATCTTTATGGAAATGGGCTGCTACACCTTTGTCCTACAGAGCGGCTGGTGGCTTCGAACTGCCAACCCTTCAGTTATCAGCTAAGCGCTTAACCACTGCAACACCAGGGCTCCTTTAGCATGTATACCTGTTGCAATTGAGTTGATTCCAACTCATAGTGACACTATAGGACAAGTAGATCTGCCCCAAAGGGTTTCTAAGGAGCAGCTGATGGATTCGGACTGCCCACCTTGGGTTAGCAGCCAAGCTCTTAACCAGTAAATTCTGTATGTTTTCACTGAAAGAAAGAGTGGGAATAGAAAGGATGCAGGGTCACAGAGCTGTTGTGAGGTTTCAGTAAGTTACTGTATATATTGTGCTTAGAGCAGGACCTAGCCCTAAAAAAAAAAAAAAAAGCCCTAGTAAGCACTAAACAGGGAGAGCTATTATTATTACGATCTGTTTGTATTTCTTGTTTTCACATCTTGTTGTTTTGTAAGCGCACTGCTTAGTACCTTTGCTTTTGTGTCTGCCTCTGTTTAATAAGCCTCAATAAGTGTTTGCCAAACACTAACAGCCAAAAAAGAAGCCCCCAAAGCACAGAGAGTTACAGAAATAGTCACCATCATAAGCCACAAAATTATATGTGAAGGAGAGAGTCAAGGAATTGATTTCCTCAATGGAAATCCCAAAGCTCATCCTTGTAGGTCTCCTCAAGACAGTGTACAAGAATCAGACAAGACTCTGTTGTCAGACTGAACACAGAAACTTCTGCTCCTCCCAAAGTGGACCATGGATAAGAGGCAGGTGGAAAACAGGTGGAAAGCAATAGTTACCTTAGACCCCCTCCAATCCTAACAACCATCTGAGGGGCAATTAATATGATGGGGTGAGGTCAGACACAATCCCATGGCCTCCCTAAGGAAGGCAGGAGTGGAGGTATGTATTGGTTGTCCAAGGGCCAAAGTCAGGCTTCCTCATGTTGCCTTCTCCGGCTTCTCTTCGCATAGTGCCTCCCTGGCCTGCAGGTGGCCTGGGATTGACTAATCTTGATCATAGGGAAACTGACCATTGGCCACTAGTCAACAAATTATGTCAAAGGCAAGTTTAGTTGTATACTATATGTATTGAAGAGTCAGGATGAACAGAACTTTCTCTGAGGACCCAAGGATTTATAGAGGGGAAACAATTTAACTTTTTAGGGTCTGGGAAAAAGTTCATCCACTACTGTCTGTCAGTTTGTCTTACCCTGATGGCTTGCATGTTGCTATGGTGCTGGAAGCTATGCCACCAGTATTTCAAATACCAGCAAGGTCACCCCTGGTGAATAGGTTTCAATAGAACTTCCAGATTAAGACAGACTAGGAAGAAAGGCTTAGTGATCTATTTCCAAAAACTAGCCAATGAAAACCCTATGGATTACAACAGAACAACACAACAGTGGCCACAACAATGGACTCGGGCATGCCAACGATCTTGAAGATGGTGTAGGACCGGGCAATATTTTGTTCTACTGTACACAGGGTCACCATGAGTTGGAGCAAACTCAGGATCAGCTAACAACTACAGAGAGGATTGGTAACTACAGAGAAGAGAGGATTTTTCCTACCACAGGAGTAGGCTGGGAAAGAATTGAACAATGCTCTCCTTATTCAAGTCCCAAAAGGATATATTTCTTAAAAAAAATTCTGGCATCTCCCTTCTCCACGAAATGACTACAGCCCTAGACCAAGCTGAAGAGTGTGGGTTCTATGAGAATGTATAAGGTGGCTACTCTGAGTTGCCTGCTGTGGGGCCATCTGTTTAATTGAGTTGAAATATAGGGATAAGAAGCATGCAGTGTTAAAACATGGCAGGTCCCTGTTGCAGGGTTTCTGGTTGGATCTTGAAATCAAGACAGTAAATGAAGCCTTAGGTGTTAAAACCTCAGGGGAAGCTAAAATGACTTCAATTGCCAAAATAAACAAAATTGCTTAATTAATCTAACTAAAAAAAACCTGTTCAGCACTAGGAAAAAAATCATGTTGACGCTGCCCTTGTTTATTTGGCTGAGTGCTGGACTGACAGTATATTTAGCCTCAGTGTGCTTGTAGGATTGCATCTTGCAGCTCAACAGGAAATATCTGGAGTCACAGCTAAAGATATCTCTGCATGTTGGGAAATTTATGAGCAGCTGTAAAAAGTGGGGCTATGGTGGTCAGAGGGCTGGAACAGTCTCCCTTTCAAGTGAGCGAGGCAGCTAAATTAAACCAGGGCTTCTAACCGGTTCCTTCTGGTATGAACCCCTGCTGAGAATCTGCATTTCCACCCCAGATATACTGAATCACAATCTACAGTACAACAAGATCCCCAGGTGATTCTTATGTATAACAGATTTTTGACAACCACTGTTCTACTAGTGGTTCTCAGAACTGGTCCCGAACCAGCAGCATTAGCATCACCTGAGAACCTGCTGGAAATGCAAATTCTCAGCAGGGGCTCCAACCGGAACGAACCGGTTTGAAGCCCTGAATTAAACATTTGAATTATCAAGTTCACAGCAGGCACCTTGCACCTGACATGCTAAAAATAGCAAATGCGGAAGCTCTTCTGTTGTTATTACTGAACTGATAACATTCCTTTTTTTTAACCTACAAAAAAATGGTTAAGGGGGTAGAGGGTGGTCCCTGAGATTTAAAAAAGTGTATTAGAAACCATGCTAAAGCAAAGGAAGTTAATTTCCAACATTAGCCACTTTGAAGAATAAATAGCTTCCCTAAGCCGAGTAAATTGAAGTAGAAGTAATAAGTAAATTATTTTTTAATACCATGAGACAGAAATGGTAGCACCAAAAAGACACTGCATACCTGGGTCTGTAGGCCTGCTGACATGCAATCCTGCTGACTAGTAAACCTTTTCAATCTTGGTCAGGAACCATTTACTTTCAAACATCATTTTGCCAGATTCCCTTATCAGCAACCCTACACCCTGCTCACTAGTGCCCAGCTGGAAAGGTCCCCATTTACTCATGTGTACATGCCTGGCAAAAGCTGCTTGCTTCAGAGTGTGGAAAGGTGTGTGTGTGACTGCACGGTGCTCGGCAGAGTAGGCTACTACCCCTTCTGGAACAGCTAGTAGACCCCCAAACAACTGAACTTTCATTACCTTGTCTTTCCAAGTCTCACCTTCTCTTTCATGTAATGTGGAAAGAATAAAGAGCGCCCTCATGACTCCTAAGGTTGTGGAGATTCAATGACCTAACGCATATGAATCTGTAACGTCTGAAGAGTACATAGAATGCCCAGTAACACCTTGCTGTTACTGGGCATTCTACCAGAAAGGCAAGGAAAGAACAGTGACATCTCCATGTAATTAGAGGCTGCTGTGCATACAGACAGCCACAATGTGTTTGCTTCTGTAGGATCCCGCCATCTTAAGCAGGTAAAAGCACTGTCCACATCCCACTCCAGAGAAGCAGCAGCTATAGAAAATCTGCTTACTTTCAATCTCAGTTTTGCCCATTTATGTCATTGCTGGCTATATTTCTGCTCCAGGGCCCACTTCTCCTCTGGGCAGCTCACAAAGCAGGGTTAGGCTTGGAGTTATTGGGAAGCACAGGCCCAGGCTTCATATGAATGGCTGTTAGGTGATACCCACCGCCTATCCTGGGACTGGCCCCCCCAGTTAGCTCTCCTAGCTGGGAGGATAAGCAACCCCACTCACAGCTACTATTTGGGATACCACTTAAATGACGTGCATAATATTTATTTTCTCCCAAGTGTAGAAGCTCTTCTCTTTTCCCTGTTTTCTATCTTACATGTTCCATCTAAATCTGATAAAAATTATAGGTTGCTCATGATGGTAACTGTGATGCATATGGACAACAATCAGTATGTGTATGGTTTAAAGCTGAAAGGAATATTCAAAAAAGAAAATATTGTGTTAAGATGGTGGGATTACAAATGCTTCCCTCCCCTCTTTTCCCCACTGTCTATAATGTTGTTAAATAGTCTTCAAAATAAAAAGAGAAAGGATCTGCAATTGGAGTTTCAACATTTTATCAAATGGCATTCAGTACCCTGATGTTGGCTTTTCTGGTCTTGAAAGTACAAAGTTACAGAAATACCACATAGGCTAAGGTATTTCAACGTAATAATTATATTTTCAGCCTCTGAAATATTTTAAGGGTGCCTCCTTCATTTCACAGTATGTTATTTATTTTTATTATTGTAGTTTAGATGAAAGTTAACAGAACAAATTAGCTTCTCATTAAACAATTAGTACACATATTGTTTTGTGACGTTGGTTACCAATCCCATGATATGTCAACACTCTCCCTTTCTTGAGTTTGGGTTCCCTATTACCAGCTTTCCTGTCCCCTCCTGCCTTCTAGTCCTTGTCGCTGGGCTGGTGTGCCCCTTTAGTCTCATTTTGTTTTATGGGCCTGTCTAATCTTTGACTGAAGGGTGAACTTCAGGAGTGACTTCAGTACTGAGCTAAAAGTGTATCCAGGGACCATACTCTCAAGGATTCTCCAGTCTCTGTCAGGCCAGTAAGCCCAGTATTTTTTTATGAGTTAGAATTTTTTCCTATATTTTTCTCCATCTCTGTCCAGGACCCTCTACTGTGATCCCTGTCAGAGCAGTCAGTGGTGGTAGCCAGGCACCATCTAGTTGTACTGGACTCAGTCTGGTGGAGGCTGTGGCAGCTATGGTCCATTAGTCCTTTGTACTAATCTTTCCCTTGTGTCTTCAGTTTTCTTCATTCTCCCGTTCCAGACGGGGTGAGACCAGTGAAGTATCTTAGATGGCCACTCACAAGCTTTTAAGACCCCAGACACTATTCACAAATGTAGAACATTTTCTTTATAAACGATATGCTAATTGAGCTAGATGTTCCCTGAAATCATGGTCCCCAGCCCTCAGCCCAGTAATCAGTCTCTCAACGAGTTTGGATGTGACTATGGAGATTCCAAGACCTTGCCTTGGACAAGTTGTGCTGGCTTCCCCAGTGCTGTGCACTGTTCAAGGTATTTTTTGGAATATGTAGTAAATGGCAAAGAAAGTATGATATTTAAAGATTGGAAATCAAATCTTAGCTTTTTTATTTGGAAAATTCTTAATCTTGGCTTTATTTGGAAAAGCCTGTAATCTTTTTAATTAATAAAGAATGAAATATTAATTGAGCACCTAGGTGCTGAAAATTGGGCAAGGTATCATGGCAACCCCATATGTGTCAGAGTAGAACTGTGCTCCATAGGGCTCTTGATGGCTGATTTTTTGGAAGTAGATCACCAGACCTTCTGTGGCACTCCAGGGTAAACTTGAACCTCCAACCTTCTGTTAGCAGCTGAGTGTGTTAAACTGTTTGCACCACCCACGGTATCCGTACATCCCCTTAGTTCACCTTTTTCCCCCCTATTTCTCCTCCAACAAAGTGAACATCACTGGTTGCTTTGTAAGGCACTTGCCAGTCAAATTGTTTCATGTATAATTTTTTTAAGCCCCAGGTACCAAGATAGTGGCAGTGAAGGGATCTTCTGAGAAAGTATGATTCCTCAAATAAACAACTATAAGGAAACGCAAAGTAGCGTTTGGAGCTGCCGTGGACCTATGGCAAGAGGCCACCCTAGGGGTGCAACAATGGGATGGACAGCTGCTTGGGTCCTCTTGCTTTTCTTCAGACTCCATTTCTTTAAGTTTGGTTTCAACAATTATTTGCTCTATTTGACAAAGGTAAATGAAGACATGAAGAGGTGAAGGCTCTGGCTTCAGGGCACCCAGGAAATAAAGAGTAGAACTGTGAAAAGGACCAAGGCGTATTATTGCATTGCCTCCCTATACATGGTTGTTGGGAATCAGGGAATTTCATGTGACTTTAAATGTGAGGTTCAGCTAGTTACTTATGCATCGTATTTTAGAATCCACATACGAAAAATTTGGGGTAATGGTACATGCTCATCCCTACCTCACAAAAATAATCTGTTTAAAAATAACAAGTATACACATCACCATTATTGTCCAACTCATAATCATACCAGTTTGGTTACCTCCATAGATCATATGGTGGTGCAAGTAGTTTTCACTTGAGTACTAACCCTGACAAAAAGCATTCTAAAATTCAAGGCACTTGGCTTGGCAGAGGCTTCTGGCTAAAATATAGGCCTAACTCCATTTTATCAGATGACTATATCTCAGAAGTTATTTCTGCTTTGCAATTCTCAGAAAGTTAGCTAACTAGGTCAAGGGTTGTTGACTACGTAAGATTGCAATTAAGATCACTTTCCTCGTACAGGTGTTCCAGGAAACATATGAGCTTAATGGTTAAGCTGATTCTCAGAAGATGCCCCCTAGCCCACCTCGAAAAATGCTTTTCTAACCTACTTTGTACTTTTCCATGCCTAGTTCTAACTAACTCGAGTGTCAACAAATCAGAAGTGTTTTAGCTGTGCCTCTCTACTTTTGTTTTTTGCCTTTTTAAACCCCTGTAACTGGACTGCTCTGGGAAGCACCCAGTGAATTGCTTTCACTTTGTGTTTCTCCCAGTTTAAACTGTCCTCTTATTCCCACAATACACTTGTTGCTTTGTTTGAACAGAATTTTAGTTGATCTTTACTCTTTGACATTTTTAGTGCCAGCAATGGGATCTAAAGGTGCACTGCTTGCCATGACCCCAAGGTTCTGGGGATCTGGGCTCCAGTGCCAGCAGAGTTGATTGGGCTGTTTGTCTCTCGGGACACCTCTAAGTGAGCGACCTCTCAGATTTCAGCCTCTACATCCTTGTGTTGAAGCTCTCTGGGATTATCGTGGGATCTTTCTTCCTCAAGAATTTTGTTTCATTTTGGTTGATTCATTTGTGAGTTCAGTTCCATTTGTGAATCTTGAGTTCCCTCTACCAGGATACCACTGGAGGTTACTATCTTAAAGATTTTATCAGATTTCTTTATGAGTGTGGGAAACGCCAGTACCAACAGCTGACCAGAGCCTCCCTCCTGGACCCCTGCCCATTATGTGAAAAAGCATTTCGGTCCTTTGGCCTGTGCCTTTCAGTCTGGTTGGCATTCCCTTACTGAGAAGAGTCTGGAGAATCAACAGCCATTATGGGGATCTTTTGATCTTTCTAAATCAAATTTTCTGCACAGTAAATTAGAAAATAAAGGGTCTCAAATTGCAATGGGATGCCTTTTTTGATTGGTACCTTGAGGCCTCTAAGAAACATCAAGATAGTAAACTTGCTTCTTTGCAAGACACTGTTTCCAATTTGGCCAAAACAAACAAACAAACAAAAAAAACCTCCTTTCTTTTCTGATAAGTCTAATCAAGCTGAAATTTCTTCTGAAACCCCCAATTTTCAATTGTTCTTTAAAATTACGATTCCTGAGGTACCCAGAGGCCCTCTCCAGGTTACTTTTACCCCTTGGTCAAAAGCTGAATTTCATGTTATACTAAAAGAATTTCCTAACCCTCAAAAAGATCCTTACAAATTTACTGATGATTCAGAATTTTAAGTGCAACCTATCAACCAAGAATGCTTGAACTATGCCAATTAATAAACATTTTGATGGGACCTAGGAAACCTCAATTGTTGATGGAGCAGCCAGGCTGGTATTATGCAGAATGATCTTTGACTAAACAAACTACTGCCATTGCCACCCAGCTTTTAAAGGAGGCCAGAGAAAGGTCGAGAAGACTTTTAAAAGCCTTTCCTCAAAAATTGATTGGACAAAGGTTCAAAACTGTAAATAAGAAAAGGGTGAAAATATTTACAATTATTGAGATAGACTGGCTACAAAATTTGTAGAATATTCTCATCTATCCCTAACAGGAACTGGAGAATAAATCACGTTCAATGCTGTTTATTAATGGCCTTCATCCAGCTTTCAAGGGTATGTTTCTTAATGGCTATCTTAGTCATCTAGTGCTGCTATAACAGAAATACCACATGTGGATGGCTTTAACAAAGTGAAATTTACTTCTTTACAGTTAAGTAGGCTAAAAGTCCAAATTCAGGGTGTCAGCTCCAGGGGAAGGCTTTCTCTCTCTGTTGGTCTTCTCATTAAGAAGCTTCTCTGCATAGGGACCCTGGGTCCAAAGGATGCACTCTGCTCCTGGCACTGCTTTCTTGGTGGTATGAGGCCCCCCTCTCTGCTCTCTTCCCTTTCCTTTTTATCTCTTTAGAGATAAAAAGTGGTGCAGGCCACACCCCAGAGAAACTCCCCTTACATTGGGTCAGGGATGTGACCTGGGTAAGGGTGTTACAATTCTAACCTAAACCTCTTTAACATAAAATTACAATCACAAAATGGAGGACAACCACACATACTGGGAATCATGGCCTAACCAAGTTGACATATTTTGGGGTGATGCAATTCAGTCCATGATAATGGCTTTCACCTAGAAATCTCTGCATTGATTAAGTGCCACAGACGGACTTGGGAAACTGTACCCATTACTGAACTTACCAATCTGGCGTATAAACTGGCCCAGACTTTAGAACAAGAAAACAAAGAAATCAGAATAAATCAATGGCCCTACAGCTGCAGCAACTGCAATACACTGAGAAAGATAATAAGCCAAAACCCTCATATAAACAAAAACCTGACATTTGTAATTACTGCAAAAAATCTGCCAGTGGATAAATGAATGCTATAAGTGGGAAAACAATGAAGGGGGATCTAAACATGAGAAACTCCGATTTAATATAGAATGAAGAGGCTCCAGGGACCAAACAGGGACTCTTCCAATGGTGGCATTAAATGCCCAAAGTAGAACTACTTTGCATATAAACGGGGAACTCTGTAAATACTTAATTGATACTGGAGCCACCCTATCTTCAATAAACCCCAGGAATTTACGAAAGCCCCTGCCCTGGAGTGCAAAAATTGTGGGGGTAACAAATCAAGAGCAAACCTTAATACATTCACAACCCATCCTTATATTCATTGGTCCCATAGAAAACCTACATCCTGTTTTACTTAGCCCTAATACAGCAGTTAATTTGTTACGGAGAGATCTTTTGTCTAAATGAAAGTACCATTTACAGTTCAATGAAAAGGAGAAATACTGTTAAACCTGCCTTATGCTCATAAACAACTATACCCTCAGGAAAAAGAAGAAATTATTTGCAATCTGCAGGCACTTGTTCTGCTCTTCAAGACTCAGTCAAACCTAGTCCCTTTTTCCCTAGAAGCCTTTTCTTTGATCCTCGAATTATTATGGGCTGCTACATCTACAGATGTAGGATGAGTCTTATCTGCAGAACCAATTAAAATTCAAGTAGAGGAGGCAGAGCCAATGTGGCCCTACAGACAGAAGCACCAGGCCACCAGCTATAGCAAAGACCCAAAAAACTAAGTAAAACAGATACAAAGGTCAATCCTGGAACCCTAAGTGTCAAATGAGGGGATAAAGAACTCTATCAAGTATGTGATGGAATAAGAAACTGACAGAGAGCAGAAAACGAAGAGAGCTATGGAGTGGGGGCCCTATTAGCAAATGCAGCATAGATCTGCCATCGGGAGTACAGGAAGGCAAATTCACTGAACTCCCAACAGGAGACAGAGCACCCAGTAACCAGGGATAAATGCATTCCCATCCCCGTACTCTTTTTCCCTCTATGTAGTCTCTGCCACTTTCCAACAGGCCATGGTCACATGGCTGGAGAGACACCAGTTCACTGCTGCCCAGGTCTGTGCTGCCCCCACTGGCCGACGCCTTCAGCGCCATTTTTTTTTTTTTTTTGGCTTTGTTTTTGGTTCTTTTCTTTCTCTTTCTTTCTTCCTCCTTCCTTTCCTTTCTTCCACCCAACTAGCCCCATATGTTGTGCCTGCCCCTTCTTGATGGGCTGTGCTACACTGCTCGGCTAGAGAGCCACTGGCACATGGCTTCTCTGTGTCTGTGCCGTCTGACTCACAGGCTTCCTCAGCATCATTTTTTTCTTTCTTTTTCTTTTGGTTTCTTTCTCTCTCTCTCTTCCGTCATTTTCTTTCTCCTACCCATCTAACCCCATGTGCCATGCCTGCTCTTCTTGATGAGCTGTGCTGCACCACTTGGCTAGAGAGCCACTGGCACAAAGCCTTCCTGGGTCTGTACCATTACCACTGGTAAGCTCCTTTAGCACTTTTTTTTTTTTGTTTTTCTTGTTTGTTTTTTCTTTTGTTGTTGTTTCTTCTCTCTACTTTCCTTTCCTTTCTTCCACCTGCCCAGCCCCGTGCGCCAACCCCCCCTTCTTGAGATGCTGTGCTGTAATGCTTGGCTAGAAAGACTCTGGCACACAGCCTCCCTGGGTCTGTGCCACCCCCACAGGCTGGCTCCCTGAGAGCCATATTTTTTAAGTTTTTCTTTAACGTTTCAATTTCTCTTTTCCTTCTCCTTTCCATCTAGGCCTTGTGCTGCCTCTGCCCCTTCCTCATGGGCTGTGCCATGCAAACCCACAAGAGAGACATCAGCTTGCCACCACCCCAATTATGCCCCACCCCCAATGGCTGGCTTGGCCAGCACCATATTTATTTATTGTTGTTATTTGTTTCTTCTCTCTCTTTCTCTTCTTTCCTTTCCCTTCTTCTGCCCAGCTAGCCCTCTGTGCTACCCACCCTTCTCAACAAGCCAAGATGCAACACTTGGCTAGAGAGCGACCAGCACATGTCCTTGCCAGGTCTGCCCTGCCCCCACCTGCCAAATCCTACTACGCCACCGTTTTATTCACTTTTTCTTTTCTCGTTCATTTTTTTTTGCTTCTGTTTGTCTTTCTCTTCTTTCCCTCATACATTTAGCTCTATTAATCACACTCTCTCACTTCCCTCCTGCCTATCTGCATCGCACACCAAGTGTCATGCCCTCAAGCAGCATAGGAATGGACCACAGGACCGTGCCCTGCATGCCCCGTCTGCCCTAGTAGATGCAAACGACCTGTTCTCACTCTTAGCTCCTACTGGACCTGCTGTGGTGCACCATAGCTGAGTGACTGGCTCTGCCCACTTGGACAAGGTAGTGAGGAGTATTGTGCCCATAGATCAGCAAGCACAAAGTACGCCCAGCCCGCCTGCCCAGACAAAACAAACAAATCTACGATCAATGAATGAAGAAAATAATTCCTGAATGTCCCAAAGACAGCAGACAATATCAAAACATATTAAAAAAAAGGATAGGATGGCTCCAGAAAGTGTCCAAAATAAAACAGCAGAGGACCTTCTCGTATAAGAAAAGGCACTGAAATTATCTGATATGGAATTCAAAGCTATAATATTTAGGTCTGTCCAAGAGATGAAGGAAAACAGGCAAAAATGAGGAAAAAAATTGATGAAATCATGGTAAATACAGACAAAATCAGGTAAAAGTAAGACAGGACCCATACACAAAAACTAATTCAAAATGGATCAAAGACCTAAATATAAACCCCCAAATTATAAAGATCTTAGAAGAAAAAATAGGGTCAATGCTAGAGACCCTAATACTAGGCACAAATAGTATACAAACCATAACTAACAATACACAAACACCAGAAGATAAGCTTGATAACTGGGATCTTCTAAAAAATCAAACACTTGTGCTTATCAAAAGACTTCACCAAAAGAATAAAAACAGAACTTACAGAGTGGGAAGAAAATTTTGGCTATGACAAATCCAATAAAGGTCTAATCTCTAAAATCTGTACGAAAATCCAACACTTCTACAACAAAAAGACAAATAATCCAATTAAAAAATGGGCAAAGGATATGAACAGACACTTCACCAAAGAAGACATTCAGGTGGTGAACAGACACATGAGGAAATGCTCGAGATCACTAGCCATTAGAGAAATGCAAATCAAAACTATAATGAGATACTGGCATGAATTTTAATAAATAAATAAATAAATAACAAATTTTGGGGAGGCTGTGGGGAGACTGGAACTCTTATGCACTGCTGGTGGGAATGCAAAATGGTACAACCATTTTGGAAAATGATATGGCGCTTCCTTAAAAAAGCTGGAAATAGAAATACCATACAATTCAACAATCCCATTTTAAAAGCTATTCATAGTTCTAGTCTTATTACATCTTGAGTTAATGAAATTCCATAAGCTTATGAAACCAGCCATGTAAATCACTGCTACTTTTTATCTTCCCCTTGAATTTGCCTCTTTCAAACTTCAGGGGGTCCTCCTATTTCTCTTACTGTACCATGATTTGGTGAACAAGTCCGTGTTTGCCCTATTCATACCCTTAGTGATTTTAAAGAATTCAATTATAGTCCCTCCCAGTCTCTATGTATCCATACAGAAGAATCCAAATCTTTAAAATTTATTCTTATAGTATTTTTTAAACCAAAGGTTCTTAACTTTGGTCTATGGGCCCCAAGTTATCCATGGATGAGCAGAACATAAAACTGCATACGAAACTATACGTGCGCATACATGCGTTTTCCTGGGGGAAGAGACTTCACTGAATTCTCAAAGGAGTCATGATCTCAAAAAGGTTAAGAACCACTTCCCTTGATCACTCAGTTCCTCCTTTAATCTTCTTTAGTTCTGGTTAGTTATTTCTTCATATGCATTGGCCAGAATGGCATATAATATTCTACATGAGGATATGTTAAAATCTGAACAAAATTATTTATTTGTACTCCTTCACCAGATGATTTTTGCTATTTTGGTGGATTTTTTTTTTTGGCTGTACCAGCCACACCTGAATCTATGTCTTAAGGGAATGGTGTATAATAATTCCTATGTTCATTGTCTGAGTGGAATTAGATCGCCAGGTCTTTCTTCTAAGACACCTCTGAGTGGACTCAAACCTCCAACCTTTCATTTAGCAGCCCAGTATATTAACAATTTACACCACCCAGCGACTCCATAGGGACATATAACTATTTCTCATCAGTGGGGCGTAAACAGTGAAGGGTGTTCATTCGGTTTGAGTTTGTAAAGAAGTGAAGGTGCCTTCTCCATTTCCTTCCCCCTATCTGCTAACCAGATACAGAGGACTCTGAGAACTTGCCTACAGCAGAGGCCCAAGAGGGAACAAGGCTGTGTTCCTGAATCACTATGTGAAGAAAAGATGCCTAATCACCAGGAACACTCACATCAGACTCAGTTGAAAGAGAAATAAACATCTGTTGCTCCACTGAAGTGTAAAGCTTTATTTATTATAGCAGATAACATTCACATAGGCCATTTCTTGGATTATTTCTGTCCATAGAAAGCTCCATTTCTTCTTATCCTTAATTTAGTGTATCCATGCCATTTCCCCATCTACAAGAAAAAGGTCCCCTTGTGAAATCTTGGCATATAAAGTATTTTAATAGGTATTGTCATAGACCTTTTTAAAGTGTTTTTGACGTTTTTATGTCACAGGTTTAGGCTAAATACCAGGTTCTAGCAAAAGATAAATATTTTGAGTCTTAGAAAACAAGTTGCCTTATAATTTCCAGGTATTAGTATTTATTATTGCTCAGATTAATTTGTCTTTAACAATATAACAGTAAGGGCTCTACCAGTCAAGTATAAACACCTATTTTGGTTTATATGTGTAAGTACCTCCTTATGAACTGACCCCACTGTAGGTAAGTAACACCAGGTTCTTAAACTGACCTACCAATATTTATGAAATAAAGCAGTATCAGTGTAAATTCCCGGTGTGGCCCTTAGTACCATAGCAATGTGGACAAGGTGGCCTTGATGGGTCAAGGTGGAAACCAGTTCTATTGCAGTGGGACAAGGTCCTGGCTGATGTATGGGGCCTGGGTAGACAGAAATCGGGACCCACAAGCTATCATGGCTCTCTTGGATCAACAGCTGAATATCAACTCTTCAGCACCCTGTTTCCTCTCCAGTCAACAGTTCATTCCCCCCTTTCCTCCCAGGTAGAAATGTAGGACAAGACTGTTCAAACTCACTTGGCCTCGGTCAGCACAGACACAAAGTATGCATGACCTTTCAGGAATGGGGAAATGGCATGCCAGAATTGTGGCTGAGCGTCCATCCTATCGTAGCTGCTTTGGTAAGAGCTTGGTGTTAACGAGGGATGGGTTCCAATCTCTTTCCAAAGCTTACATTCTGCTGAATTTGCTAAAGGAATCCCAAGTCTCAGCAGGAGCCCTACCATTAGCAAGGCTCAGAGGACATCCCAGGTTGGTAAAGAACTCTTGGGCTTTGAGGACTCACCCAGGAGTTGGTAGCAGGCAGGCAGGGTTCCAGACCTGCCTGGTGGGTGCTCTTCTCCCATCTAAGGGCAGATACCTCCCTTACACCTGGAGAGAATCTGAGGTCCCCTGAATCCTGATGTAAGAGCAGGTGAGGTAAGACAAACACACCCTCCTAAGGACACATCTCAGGGACACAGAATACAAAATATGCTGTATGATTAAACATGTGTTCTCTTGTCCATGATGTGCTGCAACCCTGGGGAATTGACACTGACACTCCTTAGTTTTACTATAACAAGTCTTTCCTAAGGAGAAGGAAGATCTGCATGTAGATATGATGCTTATCAAACAGCAATAAAATATGAGTGATACTGATGACTCTGCATGTCAAGTCTCCTTTTCTCAGTCAAGAGGATTCAGAGGTATCCTGAGAAATATTTTCATTGCCTGTGCATAGGGAAAAAGTAAAAAAAAAAAAATATCTGGACACTCCTGGCTAAAATGACCTTACAATGGAAGCTCTCTAGGGTCCAATGTTATTCTCATGGATGAGGAAAAGATGGAGGAGAGAAAAGAGAAGCTCCTACTTTAGTATTAACTTACATACACTTTCTATTTCTTCTTTATATATGTATGCATGTGTGTGTATACATACATATACATACATACGTATATATATACATATATATATATATATATATCACCCACCACTTGTCTGTCACTTTGTTGTACTGTGGTGGCTTGCATGTTGTTGTGATGCTAGAAGGTATGCCATCAGTATTTCAAGTACCAGCAGGGTCACCCATGGTGGACAGGTCTCAGCAGAGCTTCCAGACTAAGACGGACTAAGAAGAAGGATCTGGTGATCTACTTCTGAAAAAAGTTGGCCAGTGAAAACCTTAAGAATAGCAGTGGAACATTATCTGATATAGTACCAAAAGATGAGCCCCTTAGGTTGGCACGCACTCAAAATACGACTGGGTAAGAGCTGCCTCCTCAAAGTAGAGTTGACTTTAATGACGTGGATGGAGTCAAGGTCTTGGGACCTTCATTTGCTGATCTGGCATGGCTCAAAATGAGAAGAAACAGCTGCAAACATCCATTAATAATCGAATGTGTAATGTACAAACTATGAATCTAGGAAAACTGGAAGGTGTCAAAAATGAAATAGCATGTTTGAAGACAGATATCTTAAGCATTAGTGAGCTGAAATGGACTGGTATTGGCCATTTTGAATCGGACAATCATATGTTCTACTATGTTGGGAATGACAAATTGAAGTGGCATGGCATCACATTAATTATCAATGAGAACATTTCAGTATTCTGAAGTACAACGCTATCAGTGATAGGATAATATCCATATGCCTATGAGGAATATCAGTTAATATGACTATTATTCAAATTTACACACCAACCACTAATGCTAATAATGAAGAAATTAGAGATTTTTACCAACTTTTGCAGTCTAAAATTGATCAAACATGCAATCAAGATGCATTGATAATTACTGGTGATTGGAATGCAAAAGTTGGAAACAAAAAAGGCTCTTCAGTTAGAAAATATGTCCTTGTTGACAGAAATGACGCCGGAGGTTGCATGACAGAATTTTGCAATACCAATGATCTATTCGTTGGAAATACCTTTTTTTTTCAACGAAGTAAGTGGTGACTATACTTATTTGGACCTTGCCAGATGGAATACACAGGAATCAAATCAACTACATCTGTGGAAAGAGAAGATGGAGAAGCTCAATATCATCAGTCAACAAGGCTGGGGCTGACTGCAGAACGGACCATCAATTGCTCATATGCAAGTTCAAGGTGAAGCTGAAGAAAACTAAAACAAGTACACGAGAGCCAAAGTATGACCTTGAGTATATCCCACCTGAATTTAGAGACCATCTCAAGAATAGATTTAACACAATGAACACTAATGATCGAAGATGAGATGAGATGAGTTGTGGGATGACACCAAGCACATCATATATGCAGAAAGTAAAAGGTCATTAAAAAGACAGACAGAAAGAAAAAAACCAAAATGGACGTCAGAAGAGACTCTGAAACTTGCTCTTGAATGTACAGCAGCTAAAGTGAATGGAAGAAATAATGAAGTAAAAGAGCCAAACAGAAGATTTCGAAGGGTGACTTGAGATGACAAAGTAGGATAATGAAATGTGCAAAGACTTAGAGTTAGAAAACCAAAAGGGAAGAACAAGCTCAGCATTTCTCTAGCTGAAAGAACTGAAGAAAAAATTCAAGTTGCAATATTGAAGGATTCTATGGGCGAAAAACCTGAAGGAACCAGGAAGCATCAAAAGAAGATGGAAGGAATATACAGAGTCACTGTATCAAAAAGAATTGGTTGATGTTCAACCATTTCAGCAGGTACCATATGATCAAGAACCGAAAGTACTGAAGGAAGACGTTCAAGCTGCAATGAGGGCACTGGTGAAAAACAAGGCTCCAGGAATTGATAGAATACAAATTGAGATGTTTCAACAAACAGATGCAGCACTGATGGTGCTTAATCTTCTATGCCAACAAATTTGGAAGACAGCTACCTGGCCCACTGATGGGAAGAGGTCCATATTTGTGCTCATTCCAAAGAAAGGTGTTTTAAATTGCCTCGTATGCATGTAAAAGCTGGACAATTAGTAAGGAAGACCAAAGAAGAATTGGTGCATTTAAATTATGGTGCTGGTGAAGAATACTGAATATACCATGGACTACTAGAAGAATGAACAAGTCTGTCTTGGAAGAAGTACAGCCAACATGCTGCTTAGAAGTGATGATGGTGAGTTTTGTCTCACATATTTTGGACATGTTATCAGGGGGGATCAGTCCCTGGAGAAGGACATCATGCTTGGTAAAGTAGAGGTATCTTAGTTATCTACTGCTGCTATAACAGAAATACTACAAGTGGATGGCTTTAACAAAGAGAAATTTATTTTCTCAGAGTCTACTAGGCTAGAAGTCCAAATTCAGGGTGTCGAGTCCAGGGGAAGGCTTTCTCTCTCTGTTGGCTCTGGAGGAAGGTCCCCTGGACTAGGAGTTTCTTGCACAGGACCCCCGGGTCCAAAGGATGCACTCTGCTTCTGGCGCTGCTTTCTTGGTGGTATGGGCACCCCCCACAATTGCTCCTCTTTCCTTTTTATCTCTTGTAAAAGGTGGTACAGGCCAGACTCCAGGAAAATTCCCTTTACATCGGATCAGGGATGTCACCTTAGTAAGGGTGTTATAATCCCACCCTAATCCTCTTTGACATAAAATTACAATCACAAAATGGAGGACAACCACACAATACTGGGAATCATGGTCTAACCAAACGGACACATATTTTTTGGGGAAACAATTCAATCCACAGCAAGAGGGTCAGTGAAGAAGAGGAAGACCGTCAATGAGATGGATTGACACAGTGGCTGCAACAATGGGCTCAAACATAGCAACAATTGTTACGATGGTGCAGGACTGGGCAGTGTTTCATTCTGTTGCACCTAGGGTTGCAATCCCAGTTTGTGGCCTTCCCAGTCTCCTAAGGCAGCTAGTAGATAAGGAGAGAACAGAGACTGGTGGTGGATGGCCTAAGCAGGACAGAAGAGGGCACTGACGTCAGAGGGCGAGGCTGGCACTCAGTTGGAAAGTTGTTCTTTGTTCCTAAAAATAAAATGTCTGACCCTGCTTTTTTGGAATCTTCCCTGGAATGAAGCCAGCCCACTGCTGGCCTCCTTTTAGGATTAGCTCATTATGCCTGAGCCCAAAGGTGACCTCCAAAGACCCTTCAGTTCTTCTGATCCCTGATAAAATGTTACACAATAAAGTAAATGACATAAGGGGAAGCTTCTTTGAAAAGATATGGAAGCAGTGTATATTTGGAAAGCAAAATAGGTCCAGCAGAAAGGTTGAGTGGCTAGGCCTGGGGAGGGGGGATACTGATGACAGGGAGAGAAAGCCAGGGATGAAAGGCTGCCCAGAGTTTGTGAAAGAAGGATTAATAGCGGGTGTTGCAGAATGCTTTAGAAAATGCACTAGGCTGGGGTCTTAAACGCTAGCAAGCAGCCATATAAGATGCATCAATTGGTCTCAACCCACCTGCATCAAAGAAGAATGAAGAACACCAAGGACACAAGGTGATTACGAGCCCAAGAGACAGAAAGGGCCACATGAACCAGAGGCTACATCATCCTGAGACCAGAAGAACTAGATAGTGCCCGGCTATGACCGATGACGGCCCTGACAGGGAACACAACAGAGAACCCCTCCGGGAGCAGGAGAACAGTGGGATGCAGACCCCAAATTCTCATAAGACCAGACTTAATGGTCTGACTGAGATTAGAGGGACCCCAGTGGTCATGGCCCCAGACCTTCTGTAGGCCCAGGACAGGAACCATTCCCGAAGCCAACTCTTCAGACATGGATTGGACTGGACAATTGGTTGGAGAGGGATGCTGGTGAGGAGTGAGCTTCTTGGATCAGGTGGACACTTGAAACTATGTAGACATCTACTGCCTGGAGGGGAGATGAAAGGGTGGAGGGGGTTAGAAGCTGGCGAAATGGACACGAAAAGAGAGAGTGGAGGGAGAGAGTGGGCTGTCTCATTAGGGGAAGAGTAACTGGGAGTGTGTAGCAAGGTGTATATGGGTTTTTGTGTGAGAGACTGACTTGATTTGTAAACTTTCACTTAAAGCACAATAAAAATTATTAAAAAAAAAAAAAAGAAAATGCACTAGGAGTTTAAGCATGACGATGCTTCATATACGGACTCTCCCTGAAGTATCTACACCACACCTTCCTTCTAGGGAACTATCACACCAACTTTTTCTCCATTCATGAAGTCTTCACCCAAAATCGTGGCTTTAGTTTATAAAATCACAGAGATGTACTATGCTGTATATGTCTAACAAATATAGGCATTGTAGTCTTTCTCCTTTAAGACCCTCTGTTTTGGGGAGAGTTTTGGGCAGACACTGTGTAGACTGAGTGTATGCTGATGTTGATCCAAGGACTGAAACTGTTTTTCACGGGTCTTCTAAGACTGAACCTTATGCAGTGGGCCAATGGCCCTGTATATAATGAGCTCTTTAAAGAGTCCTTCCTAACTATCCCAGTGAGCAGCGACTTTAAATGCATAAATAAAATGCCAGGTGGCAAAGAAGACCTTGCGTTCCCTGAAAAGGTGAATGATTCTGGGGGCATCAGCACTGATGCACCAAGACGTTTGCCCATCAGCAAAGACTGGAAAGAAAATTCACTAAAACCTCAAGCATTGCTTTCCATACAAGTAGTTAGGACTATCGGATGTAAAATAATGGGCAGAAATTCACTAGTTAATCTCCAGAGTTTAGCTGTTGGAAATAAAAAATTTCTCAGGGAAACCTTAATTTATCTAATTTGCAAATTTTCCAGCCTACGCCAGAGTTTCTTCATAAGGTGGTCCAGAGAGACCACTTACCCCAGATTCAGCTGTGGGTACACTGAAGATATGTATATTCCAGGGGCTTGTCCCAGACTTTTGGATCTCTGGGGTGGGGGTTGAGAATCTGAATTTTGAACAAGCTCGCCAGGTGGTTCTCTTACACAGTGTCTACGTCTTGAAAGTCACCCTTCCCCTTTTTTTAAAGCAAAAAAATTAATGTTACAGTTCTTCAGGTGTAGTTCTTGTTTACCTAGTTCATAGAAACTTTTAAGAAGTTATCTTAACATTATTGACTCTCCATTAACTTTTATATAGCAAGACCTAAAAGGATAAGCTGTCCCAAATAGGATGGGTTGGTGAGTTTTCTACCACTGGAGGTGTTCAGGCAGAGGCTGGAAAATCACTTATCAGGGATATAATAGAAAGGATTCAGTAAGAGTATCAGTACAGGGTCCAAACCCTGAAATTACACATCACATTTTCTCCAGCTCTATGATTGTATACTGATATCACAACAAAATGAGCTTTAATATATCAAGCACAACATTTTTAAAAGTCTAAGACTATACTCAGAAATTTTATTAGTAGCTTATAATAAAAGCAAGAAAACCAGTCTATAAAATAGAAGTCCAGAAGCTAAGGACAGAGCAGCCAACAATGACCTTGGGACTTCTGAGTTCTAATTCCAGCTCTGAAACTTACTGGCTGACCCCGTGGTTGTGCTGACAGAGAAAGGAGAAACTATTAGTTGTCTTCATGTTGGTCTTTTCACTCTTCATCTTTGGGTTCTTCAGACCATAAACCCTAAATCTTTTCCAGTGCTTCAGGCTCTTCAACAGCAAGAGGGCTACCATTAAGTGACCAGGGAGGTATAATTCTCTGTGCTGGTTGGTACAGCTGGTTTTCACTGCCCCAGGGCTTATTCTTCACTGGTCAAGTGTGTAAGTGTGCATTGGTCAGCCTTACTACTTCCACCTGTCTGTCACTTTGTCCTACTGTGGCGGCTCGTGTGTTGCTATGATGCTGGAAGCGATCCCACCAGTATTTCAAATACCAGCAGGGTCATCTGTGGTGGACAGGTTTCAGCGGAGCTTCCAGACTAAGACAGGCTAGAAGAAAGGTCTGGCGATCTACTTCCAAAAGTTAGCCAAAGGAAATTCTGTCCATCAAAACAGAATATTGTCCAGGTCAGTGCTGGAAGATCAGCGCCAGGCTGGACGGCACTCAAAATACACAGCAGCTGCAACAACAGACACAAGCACACCAAAGATGGTGAAGATGGCGCCGGACTGGGAATGTTTCATGCTGTCGTACGACATGGGGTCATCATGAGTCAGAACCAACTGATGGCAACTAACAACAACAATTACAAAAAAAAAAATTCCAAACATACACGGAAGTGAGGATGGGGTAACACGGATGGGGTAGGAACTAGCATATTAACAAGAAGCTCAGTGTTAATGGGAACAGAAGATGAGCCTCTGCAAAACAAAATGAAAAGGAGATTCTGAAGTTCCCCAACTAACTATGCCACAAGAAGGTTGGCCAATTAAGATGGGGTGGGGGGACAGTGAATTTGTAGAGCCTGAGTTATCTGGTAAAACTATTTACATTTATCATGTTGATAGAATGATTACCAAATCACACACACTTCAATTCATGTTGGGTGGACTGAACGTAAGCACCTTGACACCTTCGGTCCTTGGACTTGAAATAAGGAAGGATCTGAGGAGATGAACAAGAAGAGATATGTTCCATTTAATGAGAAACCACAAACAAACAGGACCACCGTGCAAAGTCACGTTTATGAATTGCTTCTAATTGTGCACTTCTGAAACAGTTTTTGAGTTTTGGAATAAAAAACAAATGGTTAGGAGTGTTGGTTAGGATGGTCACATCTAGCATCCTTTGAGGCAGGCCACGTGACCTTCATTTTTATAAACTGAGGACACAATCTCAGAGAAGTTCCTGAGTCATAGAACAGCAGAGTGCCAGGACTTTGCAGAGGTCTGAGTCTGGGGTGCTGATCTCTGGAGTTAAGCTTTGGTTTGTGGCTCATCTGATCTCGGAAGCAGAAAGAGAGGCCAGAAAGCTCCCCATCTTTACTATCTGATCTGTACAAATCCTCCTCAACAACTACCACACTTGGTAATTATTTGCTTAATTGGGTGATTATTTGTTACTGTCTGTTCCCCCTACATGGAGCCCTAGTGGCGCAGTGGTTAAGAGCTTGGCTGCTAACCAAAAGGTCAGCAGTTCAAATCCACCAGCTGCTCCTTAGAAACCTTATGGCACAGTTCTATTCTGTCCTATAGGGTCGCTATGAGGTCAGAATCAACTCCATGGCAACAGGTTGGTTTGTCGGGTCCCTGGGTAGCACAACGGTTTGCATTCGACTACTAACCTAAAAGTTGATGATCTGAACTCACTCAGTGGCACTGCGGAAGAAAGACTTGGCGATCTGCTTCCGTAAAGATTATAGCCAAGAATACCTTGTGAAGCAGGTCTACTCTGTAACACATGTGGTTGCCATGAGTCACAACCGACTTGACTGGCAATGAGTTTGGTTTTTCTGGTTCCCCTATCAGCCTGTCAACAACATGAGGTCGGGGACTACATCTATGTTGTTCACTGTCTTACCTCAGCTGCCCAGCACTGTGCCTGGTACACAGCAGGAGCTCAACCCATAGTTGTTAAAAGGATGACTGAAGGAATGAACAAGAGACTGGAGAAGTAATTAGGTTTAAATCAGGTAGCCTACTTCTAAGAATAATAGCATTTTAGGGGACCTTGCTATTTTAGATTCAGAGATTGCCAAGCGTAATTTTGTTTGATAAGAAAAGGATTTAAATTCTGTGCTGCTCTATTCGTGATTAAGACAGGAAGTCTCCTAAGAAAGGCAAAAAGTGAGGGAAGGAAGGCCAGCAGGAGGAAAATCATGTTTATTAAGAACTAATTCAAGGTTTATGGTAGTACTTGTTTAACCTTAGGCATGAATTATTCTAAACCACGATAACCGAATTCAGCACAAATGGCAGCTGCGGGACAGCCTGAACTGTTGTATTTTATTTAATCTTCACACCGCAAAATCGAAGGAAATTAAGCTGTTTGTAACTTACTTTGGAGGACAGAGAAATAAGTGTGTGTATAAGTGTTAACCGGGTCAACGAACTGTCTTTTGGTGCAACTTGACAGCTACACCTGGGATAGACACCAAACTCTCTTTTGGGGAAGACTTCCTTTTAGAATGCCAGCAATCCCCAAATCCATAACGGTGAATTACACGGGTCTGAGCAGCAGAGGAAAAGTCACCATGACTGGTGACGAAAGGATAACGCCGGGGTCCTCGGGCTCCTCTTGGCGGCATGGTATGTGATTCTCTGGGTTTTATACTGCCCCTTCCTCAGCCCTCAGGACTCTTAATCCTATTTTCATTGCCCTAGGTAAACTGGGAAATATTTTCTCCTCCTAGACTGCAGTTACTCACACAATAAACAGGTAATAAACATTTTACTGCCCTAAGCAACGTCCTGCTAGGCAGAGAGTTGGAGGAGAAAAGGCTGTGCATAAAGTAACCCCCCACAGGATAAACTGCAGGGGACAACCGGTGTGAGCAACCCTTTAATACAGCGCACCCTCTCTGGCTCCGGAGAGTGACTCGGCTCTGCCGGGGTGCATCAGCTGGCCCAGGTGGTCCAGGGTCCTCTCTGCTTGAGGTTAGTAAGGAAGATTTGATTTCACCAAAAGGTAATTTAGTGGCCATTTCAAAGCTCTGTCTAGCTAAATTAAGGATGAGGAATGAAACTGGAGTTTACAATCTCCCAATTAAACCATCAGCTGGGAGCCTCCAAACCAAAAGAAGGAGCAGCCAGCAAGCGGCAGAGTGAAGGGGTTCTGGGCACAGAACGATTCTGTCTGATTTCAGGTTTGCATTTTATTTTCCAGCAAATGCTTGTTTCATTGCTATTGTTAGCATCTTCTCCAAATGGTCAAATCAAAGAGTATTGTCTGTAGACTGTGTGAAAGGCACAGTGGACATTGTTTGGCATCCTGTTTTGCCATCAGACTCAGGGTTCCCTCAAAAGCCTGTTACCTTCAGCTTAAAGCAATTTATGGTTTAAACTGCTAAAGAAATATTTCAGTTTTCTTTCACGCTGGAGGTAGAACTTGCAACTGTTAGAAGATTCTGCACCTTCCCCCATCTCAGGGAAATCAGGGCAGAGTCAAATATAAGACAGGCAGATCTGCTTCTACCGCTGACATTAACTCACTTATGGGAAGGAAATAAAAATCTTACTTACATGAATATTTTCCACAAATAGCATGCCATATCTGAGTATTAAAGCAAGGCAAATGATAAATATATTTGCACAATTTTCCAATTCATTTAAGTTGAGAAAAATGAATATTTTATAAATTAACAGTTCTTTGATGCCAAATGCAGAGAATTGATGGGATTTTGCTCTAATTTTATTCTGAAATATTAATTTTTGCTGTGCTTTGTGGCAGAAGTGTTGTGATTGTCTAGCAAGAACTGTAACATGGTCACACGTTTAAAGAGATATAGTTGAGGTCTGATTGTGCCAAAATGGCTGCTGTCTTGATGCCAAAACCAGACCAGACCAGTTGCTGATGAGTCTCACGGCGACCCCATGTGTATCAGAGTAGAACTGTGCTCCAGAGTTTTCAGTGGCTGTGATCATTTGGAAGCAGATCACCAGGCCTTTCTCCTGAGGTGCCTCTGGATGGACTTAAACCACCAACCTTCCGGTTAGTAGCTGAGCACTTAACCATTTTGCTACTCTGGGACTCTTTGGCTTGATACAGGGATGTAGAAAACCCACACACTCCTTTCTGCTTTGGTTTCTCTTTTGAACCTTTCTTGAGAGGGTTAAGGAAGTGACTCTGCAGATTAGGAGATAACTGATTAGAAAGTACTTCGAAGATGCACACTGAGAGATAAAAGTGAAAAATAACAAAGCTACTGGTCGCTGTAGGAAAAAGTTCAGGGATGAAGCAGGGCTAGCCGCCATTTTGGCAGAAGCACTCAAGCAGGGTACGTCTTTCCCTGAACTGTCTTTGGATGAGTCCTGCAAAAATAGGATGGAAGCATATTCAAGGCAGAAACTTGCAAAGTAGAGCACTGAAACCCAAGGACAAAAGGAACAAATACCGGATGGCAAAGCACAGGTATAGAGAGAAATAAAGGGGTAGAACTCACAGGTGGACCATGGTCAGTGAGGCAGAGCTTTCATGGGAAAAAGGACTTAATTCTAGAATGGCTGAAAAAGAACGAGACATACAAAGGGCAGGACATAATCTTTCTGTTTTATCAGTATTAGACTGATACTAGACTTCTGTGTCCTGCTTTGGCTCTGGCATTTAAAAAAATGACATGTAGAACACTAGAAAGGATCTAGAGGCCAGTAACATCCATGATTAAAGGGAGAGAAAAAAGGTCCTCCTAAGTAAGATGAAAGGAATTGGGTTGTTTATCCTGGAGAAACAAAGGTTAAGGGGTGACAGTGATTGTATTCAAATATAGGAAGGGTCTTGGAGGGCACTGATCAGCACTTCTTCATGTGCACTGAGGAATGACAAAACATAAAGGGCTTAAATAGAAAGTTGAAAAGCATTCAGTAGACAGAAGGAAGAACTTACAGAAAGGCACGATAATCAAAACTATAGACAGGCTGATAAATATTTCAAACATAACATGCCCCAAACTGAATTTGATTCCCTTTCCCCAGAAAACCAACATCAGGGAAAAAACAAAACAAAACAAAAAACAGCATCAGAAAATAAAACCAACATCTCTCTTGCTCAAGCAAAAAATCTTCAGAATTGTCCACAATTCCTTCCTTTCCCTGCCCACCCTTAATCCAGTCCTTCAGCAGACCTTGCCAGGTCACCTGCAGAAGAGTCTGAATTTGACCATTTTCAACCTCCTCTGCTACTTCCCAGTCCAAGATCCGGCCAGACAAGGAGATCTTTACCCTTCTTCAGTCTGTCTTCCATACACCTGCATTTTAAAGTGTGACTCAGACCATGTTGTTGTTATTGTTGTTAGCTGCTGTCAAGTCGCTCCCAACTCACGGTGACCCCTGACTTGTGATGGCCCTGTGCAAAATGGAACAAAATGCTGCCCTGTCCTGTACTATCTCCACGGTCAGTTACATTTTGGGCCATGTGATCCACAGGGTGTTCATTGGCTGATTTTTGGAAGTAGATGGCCAGGCCTTTCTTCCTAGTCTGCCTTAGTCTGGAAGCTCTGCTGAAACCTGTTTAGCCTCATAGCAAAATGGAAGTCTCCAGTGACAGAAGGTTGGTGGATGCGCATGAGGCGCACTGGCCGGAAACTGAATCTGGATCTCTCCCACTCTCCTGCTTAAAACAATCCACAGACTCCCCATCATGCTTAGACTAAAACCCACACTCTTTACCATGGCCTTCAAGACCTGCATGATCCACCTCCTGCTCACCCCTGAGCCCTCATCTCATGCATCCCTCTCTCCCTCTTGCTTACTTTAGCCACACTGACTTCCCTGGTCCCATCTTTGCACCAGCTGCTCCCTCAGCCTGCAACACTTTTCGCTTGGGTGGCTCCTTTTTGCCATTTTTGTCCTAGTTCAAGTGTCACCTCTCCAGGCCTTCTCTGGTCACTAGAAATGTATACTCCAAGTGGCAGGATACAAGATCAACACACAAAAATCAGCTGCATCCTTCTACACCAACAAGGAGGACTCCAAAAAGGAAATCAAGAAAACAATACCATTTACAATAGCCTCCAAAAGAGTAAAATACCTAGGAATAAACATAACCAGGAACATAAAAGACTTATACAAGGAAAACTACAAAGCACTATTGTAAGAAACTAAAAGAGATCTACATAACTGGAATAACCTTCCATGCTCATGGATTAGAAAATTTAGCATTGTAAAAATGTCAACACTACCAAAAGCAATCTATGGATATAATACAATCCTGATCCAAATCTCAACATTACTTAATGAAATGGAAAAACTGATCTCCAACTTTATATATGTAAAGGAAGGAGGCCTTGAGGAGTTAAAGCAATTTTGAAGAAGAAGAACAAAGTAGGAGGCTTCACACTTCCTGATTTCAAAGCTTATTATACAGCCATGGTAATCAAAACAACCTGGTACTGGTTGACAAAACAGACAAATAGGCCAGTGGAATAGAACTGAGAACCCAGAAGTAAATTCATCTATCTACAGGCAGCTGATCCTTGATAAAGCCCATCCAATGGGGTAAGAAACAGTCTCTAACAAATGGTGCTGGCAAAACTGGGTATCCATAAGCAGAAAAATTAATCAGGATCCATACCTTACACCATGCACAAAAACCAACTCAAAATGGATCAAAGACCTAAATGTTAAAGCTAAAACTATAAAGTTCATGGAAAATAACATAGGGTCAAAACTAGGGGACCTAATTATTGGCATAAATAGCCTATAAACACAACTAAAAATGCACAAACAACAGAAGATAAATTAGATAACTAAAATAGACCTCCTAAAAATTAAATACTTATGCTCATCAAAAGACTACCAAACAAGTAAAAAGAGAACCTACAGTTTGGGAAAAAGTATCTTTAGCAGTGACATATATGATAAGGGTCTAATCTCTAAAATACATAGAAAACTTTGAAAACTCAACAACAAAAAGGCAAACAATCCAGTCAAAAAGTGGGCAAAGAACATGAGCACATACTTTACCAAGGAGGACATTCCGGTGGCCAACAAATATGTGAAAAGACGCTCTCGATCATTAGTAACTGGAGAGATGCAAATCAAAACTACAATGAGGTACCATCTCACCCTTGCAAAAATGGCAACGATCAAAAGAAAAGAAAACAACTAATGCTGGCAAAGTTGTGGGGGGCCTGGAACTTTAAAAAAAAAAATTTATTGTGCTTTATGTGAAAGTTTAAAAATCAAGTCAGTCGCTCATACAAAAATTTATTCACACCTTGCTATATACTCCTAATTGCTCTCCCCCTAATGCGACAGTACACTCCTTCCCTCCACTCTCTCTTTTCTAGTCCATTTGGCCAGCTTCTGACCCCCTCCGCCCTCCCATCTCCCCTCCAGACAGGAGCTGCCCACATAGTCTCATGTGTCTACTTGATCCAAGAAGCTCACTCTTCACCAGGATCATTTTCTATCCCACTGTCCAGTCCAGGGATTGGAACTCTTATACATTGCTTTTGGGACTGTAAAATGGTACAACCACTACGGAAAACAGTATGGCACTTTCTCAAAAAGCTAGAAACAGAAATATCTTCTGATCCAGCAATCCCACTTGTAGGTATATATTCCAGCGATGTAAGAGCAGTAGCACAAATAGACATACGCACACCCATGTTCGTTGCAGCATTACTCACAATAGCAAAAAAGTTGGAAACAACCGAAGGGCTCATCAACGGGCGAATGGATAAACAAATTCCATACATACAATGGAATCTACGGAACTATAAAGAATAATGAGGAGTCCAAGAAACATCTTATCACATGGATGAATCTTCAGGACATTATATTGACTGAAATACGTCAATCACAAAAAGAAAACTATTGTACGGTCTTACTATTCTCAAAAAGTCAGGAATAGATCGACATACAGAAAACAAAGTTCTTTGACGGTTACTGGGGATGAGACGGAGAAGGAGGGGGAATCACTTTCTAGATAGTAGATACTTGTTACTTTTGCTAATGGGAAAGGCAGTCCCAAATGTGGGTGAAGTCAGCACAACTTGGTCAAGATAAATGAACTAAGAAGTACATGAGAAAAAGGAACAATTTCAGTAAATGCTATAACATACAATTTTGTAATAACTGTTAAAACAACCAAAAAACATGTGTGTGGTTACGTAGGTAGATATGGATGCACATATGTGTATAGGAAGACATATGCAAGTAAACGCACATGCACGTGTACCTGCAGGTATACGTGCATACACGTGTGTGTGCACCGCACATATATCCAGCACAGACAAACCACATAGGGCGCACAGTTAGGGAGGCTTCGGAGACATATTCAGACAACTCTTGGGATTGGTCTACAGGGTTAAAAGGCCTGGGACCATAGTCTCAGGGGAGAACTTAGTCAATTGGCATAACATAGTTCACAAAGATAAGGCTCTACGTCCTAGTTTGGTGAGCAGCATCTGGGGTCTTAAAAGCTCATGAGCAGCATCTAAGATACAACTATTGGTCTCTACTCGTATGGAGCAAAAGAGAATGAAGGAAATCAAAGGCTCAGAGAAGAAACGAGTCCCCGGAACTAACGGCCCACATGAACGACAACCTCTTCTAACCTGAGACCAGAACCGGAGGGTGCCTGGCTACCACTACTAGACGTTTAAACAGAGACACAAGAGGAGGTCCCAGATAAAATGGAAGAAAAATGTAGAACAAAACTCAAATACCTAAAAAAGGCCAGACCTGCTAGACTGACAGAGACTAGGGTAACCCCCGAGACTATTGGCACTTCAGCCAAATAACAGATTGGCTTATAAAATAAACAACTATCACCTAAGAGTAATAGGCTCCCTTAAACAATTAACTGTATGAGGCCAAACAGTCAAAATTTACCCAAAAGCAAAGATGAGAAGGCAAGGAGGGGGGAGGGAAGCTAGATCAATGGAAACAGAACAAACAGAATGGAAATAATGAGAATGCTGATACACTAAAAATTGTACCCAATGGCACAGAACAATTTGTATACAAATTGTTAAAAACCAAACCAAACCAAACCCACTGCTGTCCAGTCCCTTCTGACTCATAACGACCCTACAGGACAGAGCAGAACTGCCCCAAAGGGTTTCCAAGGAATGTCTGGTAGATTCGAACTGCTGACCTTTTTGGTTAGCAGCCGTAGCTCTTAACCACTGTACCACCAGGGCTCCAAAAATGTTAAAGGGGAAACTAATGTGCTATGTAAACTTTCACCTAAAACACAATAAAATATTATTAAAAAAAAAAATTACTCTGAGAGCTGGAACCTTTTCTTGTTCACAATAGTATCCTCAAGCCTAGAACAGGTATCTCACACATTGCGGTAACTCAATAAATATTAGTTGAATGAAAAATAAATCAATTATAAAGGCAGGTTATTACTTGCTATCCCAGGAAAGCTGAAGGTGAGAAAAAGCAATTGTTGTGGATGGTTTATATTTACTATGGACTAGATGATCCTTCAAGGAGCCCTGGTGGTACAATGGATAAGTGCTCAGCTGCTAACCAAAAGGTTGGTGGTTTGAACCCACCCAGTGGCTCTGTGGAAGAAAAGACCTGGCAATCTGCTTCCATAAAGATTACAGCCTAGGGAACCCTATGGGGCAGCTCTCCTCCGTCCCATAGGGTTGCTATGAGTTGGAATCAACTTGAGGGCAAATGACAACAACAGATGATCTTTTGGGTTTAGACAGAGGTTTATAGAGCTGTGCACATTTTGAAGTGGGGCTTTACTCCACTAAAGTCTCAGAGAAGAGGCAGCTCAAGTCTGTGGGACATCATCCTTACTAGGGTCAGGGAATTATAGGGGAGTGTCCCTGAGCACAGAGAACTGATCATGGGTCTCTGAGAGCAGTCACAGTGGAGGGAAAAGAGGATGGGCATGTAAGACGCCCACCCCACTCACAAACCATTGGGTTGGATCAGGATGACTTGAAGTTTCTATTTTCCTCCTCCTTCATAAAGAGTGAGGAGAAGCTGAGCTATTCTCTTACTCTTCCCGAAAGCTAATCCTTAGCTCCACCTCTGTTTATAATCGATTCTGACTCATAAGGCCCTTGTGGTTCTAAGTTCCCATAAGAAATGCTGTGAGCCATCCTAAATCTGCCTTCACATAGCCTAGCTTGATTTAGAACCGGACTAAGGAGGATTGGGAAGGACCAGTGGAAGATATGACTACAGGATTTCTGTAAGCATTGCATGCAATGGCTTGCAATATCCCCAACTAGTTTGCCTGGGCCTTAAGAGCAAGGTCAATGTCTTCTATTTTATTTTGGTTCTTAATTTCCCCAAAGTGATGAGGAAAGTCTTTGATGGAAGTTTCCCTAAAGGTAAATGATTGAATGACCCACAGACCCGACAGAATGCACAACTCTAGTAGGTTTATAGTAAGCGTTGCTGCCTTTCAGTTCAAAATCCCAAAGCGTTACCATCAGGTGGCTGATGGAAATTGAAGATAATTGAAACAAATTTACAAACTTAATTTTAAAAATTACTTATGGTACCCCCCCCTGCAAAAAAAGACTTAGGTGGTAACAACTTTGTGATTTTTAAGGCTTATGCTCTGCCCCTCATCCCAATTTTTTACATTTAAAATTGTTTCTAAAAGGTATGAGAAAGGCCAGTCAACTCTCCTCAAATTTAGAGGTACGAGTATCTGCTGTTTATTTCAAGAAGTATTTCTCAGCCTAAATCTGTATTGTAGCATTTGCTAGAGATACATATGACCATAGGATCTGATGACAGACTGGGGACTTGGCTGGATTCTTTATAAATTAATAATCGGAGGAGGAGTGAGAGAGTGTACGCTTTGGTGATTTCATTTTCAGCCACAGCTGGCCAGATTGCTTAGTGGAAAATAAAAGTCATGGCAAATTGAGCTTGACAATAACCAGGCTTGACTATGTATGCCCCTGCTCCATTCTCTGCAATTAGAATGAATGGAGGAGGGGAGGCCGACAGGGAAGGACTTTCCCCCTACTCGGTCACAGATCAGTCTTGGTTTATTTTGCAGGGCACAAGCCATATGTTGCTCGTGTAAGTGCCGCCCTCTTGTCAACCTGTAGTCTCTGCTCTGTTGGTGCACCTGACGGCCAGCTAAGTCACTGCTGTTTCTGACTCCCAGGCTCCTCAAGAAGAGGATGAGGGTCTACAGTTGGGTTGTCCCATGCAGTAGCCAGTATTTAAATTAATTCAGATTAAATAAAATTAAGAATTCAGTTCCTCGGATGCACCAATCACATTTCATGGGCTCAGTAACCTTGGGTGGCTGGGAGCTACTGTGTTGGACAGCACAGAAACAGAACACTTCCCACATCCCAGAAAGTTCTACTGGACACGCCTGACCCAGAAAACTCATTTGGTGCCAAGAGGTCCTTCCTTGTTTGTTCAGAGATTCTGAGGTCATGGCTACTTTTGAAGTGAGGAAGAAAACTGGGTCTGTCAGAAGTTGAGAATTCTCTGGGTGCCCCGCATCTATCTGGAAAGCAGGTGCCACAAAAATTGTGAGTCAGTACACAGTTCAGGCAACCTCAAGCCAAGGACCATGAACTAAGCTCAGTTTTCTCAGTAGAAACATTAACTGTGTACGTGTTTATTCTGCCAAAGTGCACCTTAGGGATATCTGCAAAAGTCACAGGGAATACCTTACTCGTATTTGGCCCTTTTCATTGCTACTCATGAGTGGTCCTTGACAAAACTGCTTCTTATTCCCTATGTGTGCCTATGTGTGTGTCACCATTTCAGATGACAAAGATTGATAGAGGCTCTGCTAATTCACCTTTGCTTATAGAACAGTCTTGAAAACATAATTTTAGCCTTGTAGGATGCTCAACATGCCTTTCCCTCATACCCAGTCACTACAACTGGTCTCACTAACTTCTTACCCAGAATGCACTGCTCTCTGGTCATTGCATGCACTGTATATTATGAACTCTTAAAGCCTTAATTTAATCATCACCCTCAAAGGTGTTACACACGATCACTGAAAAATAAAACTTTTGCAGAGGAAAACTCCAAAACATGAAGCAATCTAACCCACCTTTTCCTACTTGGAAGGCCTGGTGCTGCGGTGGTTAAGAGCTTGGCTGCTAACTGAAAGGCTGGCAGTTGGAATCCACCAGCCGCTCCTTGGAAACCCTGTGGGGCAGTTCTACGCTGTCCTACAGGGTCGCTATGAGTCAGAATCGACTTGACGGCAATGGATTTTTTTTCGTTGTTGTCGTCGTTTCCTACTTGGATCAGAATTTATACAGTACAGCTCAGTTGTTGCACTTTGGGGCATGAATCAATGAAGAGAAAGTCTTTTACATTGTACATGCAAATAGAGAAAAACTGGGGAGTCCTATAATTTGAAAAGTGGGGGCAAGGGGTTTAAATTTGATAAACTCCATGGTGTATAAATTTGGTAAACCACAAAATCCCAGTTCTACTACCAGATTAAATTTATGGAAAGAGCTTTTGTCTCATGATCTCAGAGCATTTTCATACATATAATCTACACTGCACACCCAGTACAGCTATTTTCTCTGCAGTAGCCTCATTTGTTCTCCTGCATTAGGCAGGATTGGCTCTTATTATCCTAATTTCATAGGTGGGCAAACAGAGGCAGATAGCGGTAAAAGACTCGGGCTTTACACAGGCAGTGAAGTGTGGTTTTACTTTCAGGAGACTGAACATACCAAAGCTTACATCATGGCTATGGTACGTGGGCACTGGTTTGGAGCTGCTACTCCATTCACGGTGATGCTGCTTCTCAAAAACTTGAGAAAATATCTAACACCACATGGCGAAGATGGCTGAGCAAAATGAATAGCGTAAAACGTTAAGAATAATAAAGTCCCTGCATAATACATGTGTAACCATGCCATCAATGTTATTGATTAGATAATAACATGATGATCAGTTGGGTCCAAAAGAAGCTGAATCTGACTGCATGGAGGAGGATGCTGGGCATCACAGGGGACTGTGCCATGGAACACTAACCATTGTCATTGAGTCAATTCTGAACTGCCCCACAGGGTTTCCAAGGAGCGCCTGGTGGATTCAAACTACTGACCCTTTGGTTAGCAGCCATAGCTCTTAATCACTACGCTACCAGGGTTTCCTAGCTCTGAGGTATCTTGGTGGGAAGTGGATGGAGCTTGAGAATTAAAGCTGTATCTATATGCCCAACCCATAAATTATTACAGTCAAATCAGTTTTAAAAGTCAGTCAGAACATTTTTTGGACAATTTTAACTAGCTTTTTGGCCAGCCTGACATAGTGAAACTTAAGTCATTCTGGACACATAGAGGAAAAGTGTTCGTTCACATGTGGAAAAGACTTCCTTGGATGGTTCTTGCCACTCTACCAGGGATCTTAAAAAAAACATTTGCCCTAAGTCGGAATTGACTTGTGTGTTAAAGCAGAACAGTGCTTTATAGGGTTTTCTCATTCCTATTGCCATGGAGTTGATTCCGACTCATAGCGACCCTAGAAGACAGAGTAGAACTGCCCCATAGGGCTTCCAAGGAGTGGCTGGTGGTTTTGAACTGCTGACCTTTTGGTTAGCAGCTGAGCTCTTAACCATTGTGCCACAGGGCCCCAAAATGTTTTCAATGGCTGTTTTTTTTTTGTAAGCAGATTGCCAGGCCTTTCTTCTGAGAGGCCTCTGGGTAGACTCCAATCTCCAACCTTTAGGTCAGCAGCTAAGTGCATTAACTGTTTGCTGTACTCTTCCTAGAGTTCAGGGAATGTAGGAAGGGCAATAAATACACCAGTAGGAGTGGGCCTTCCTTGTACCTCTTTTAGTAGGCCTATAAAGTATGGCAAAGTCAGGCCAAGGAGCATCTGCAGCACAGCGGTTGAGCCCTTTTACCATGGAGGAGCTGGCGGGAGCAAATCGGTGCCTGTGCCTGGAGCCTGCATGTGTGTGGGGTGAGGCTTTGCCTTAAACAGGTGGCCTCTGCTGTCAACCCTGCAGCACTGGACTGCTGGACCATGTTCAGGACTTAATGTGGGAATCACCCCTCACCTAAAAACATTTTCTCCCTCCATCTTTTGAATGGAAATTTGAAATGTTCATTGTAGGGTCATACAGTTTTACTTGGTGATCTTTCCTGTGCTCCATGTTTGGCTTTAGGCTGCCTATTTTTAGTAGCTGGAAACTTCAAGAAGTGAGCAATGCATAAAACCTCCTGCTAATATGTGTCCTTCCCCAGAGCTTGGCATTTAGCTGCAGCTCCATCAGACATTAAAAAAAAAAAAAAAAAAAAAGGCACATGAAACCTCTCTAAGTCCTTTAGTCTTAAAGGAAATGTGGTCCTAAGGAGTCCTTTTGTCCTCTGCTGGTTGTAGCACAGGACAATGAAAAGGGATACATGCTGCCTGTTCTTCTATGTCAATGCTACCTCGAGGATATGGTCTTCACCAGGCAGATGGCTAATTTCTCTGCTCTAACCTCATTTCTCCAGTGTTCCTGTGGTAGTGTGATGTCCTGCCCCTGGAGTCAGGGCCCAATTGCTGTCAAACGTTCGGAGACAAAGTGGTGTCTACACATCATTCATGCGAAGGCCGTTACAGGATGTGAACTGCGGTGGCAGCGGCGGCGACTGCAGCGGCTGCAGCACACACCGCGTGGCAGGTAGTACCTGCCCCTGCAAGCTGTGCTGCTCAGACTGTCTCTTCTGCTTCCAGGAGTCAAGCTGAACACTTCCCTTCGTTATCGCTTCCCACCCCCAGTCTCTAACGTGCGGAAGGAAAGCCCGGTGACGGGGGGGGGGGGGGGGGGGGGGGGTCAATACTCACTTCCTGAACTGCTTTTCTCTAGTTCTGACCCTCGGTTGGCACCCATCTGACCATGAAAATCTGGGCAGAGCCAAGAGGGTGCCCATTTGTCTCGTCACAGATTTGGGGGCTGGTTTTTTTTTTTAACTTGTAGGCCCTCGGAAGCCCTGCCGCCCCGCAGCATACAGGTACTCTTAAACAGCCAGGACCCTGCCAGTCAGCGATCGGCCGTCTGATTGGATGCACATTCATCTTCAAATTATGTTGTGTGACAGCCCGGGCTGCTGAACACCATTTTAACATGCAGATTGAGTCCTCAGAGGCTCTTCATTATGCATTTAGCGGTCTGTTTTCAGACTAACCAGCATGTCAGAGAGGCCTGTTAGCCTTTTTCCACGTGGGTGGAGGAAACAGCTCCCTGACTATGGGGGTGGGAGTAGGGGGAGTGCCGATATTAAAATGCATATGTTTACGTTTCTGAGCACCCGCACACAACAGCTTTCCCTGCTTTCAGAGAAGACGACGGAAAGAAGAAAAGACCTTGGTTCTGACATTCAAGGAAAACGGCTCTGCAGTACAAAGTGTGCCTTTGTTGAAGGGAGGCGTCCACAGGCCAGCCCGCTGCCTGCAAGCCAGCCTGGGTGCGTCCATACAAGCGCTCCTCTTAGGGACACACAGACCCTCTCTTTCTCTCTCACACACAGAGCCTGAAGTATTTTAGGCAGAACACCTCCAATTTCCTGTTTCTAAAACTGTCTTGCATCTCCAATGGCATTCCAAGCAATCCTGGCAAGTCACAGGACAAGCCGGGTGGGAGCAAGCAGCACAGTGTCTGTTTAGGTGCCTTCCACATCAGGGCTCTCGGATTACCTCGGAGGCTCCAGGGCCTCTTCTCTTCTCCTGTGATTTACTTCCACTGGCTAAGAATATTTCTCTGTGGCCTTAGGCCACCATTGCAGGCGCACTGATGTTTCTCTGTGTATGCGTGTGCACGTGTGTATATCTCTTTTCTCAAGGATCTTGTTTTCCACCTTAAAAAAGAATCATATTTGCATTGCTTTTTAAAATTCTCATCTCTTCCCAGTTTCTCCATTCTGAAGGACCAACAAGGCTTGAAGGGTGCCCAATTTCTGGGGTCTTCATTTTGGGCTATGCATTGATCAAGGCAGCAGTCCCTTTCTGTACCCTTTGATCAGTGGGGGCTTCTTAATTTGGGGGAGGGAGGCACTCCTGCATCATTTCTTTCTTGCTACAGAGGGAAAGTGCCTGGACAGGTTTAGAAAGCTAGCTTGGAAACAAAAGCTAATGATGCCAAGGCTGACACCTAGATTCCCACCTAATAGCTACCAGGTCACGTGCCTCCTGGGGTGTCTATTGTCTGAATAACAGGCTATACCTCAGCTTGTGGGTCCTCCCAGATGTTGCTGGATCCTGATATCAAAGGCATGGACAGGGTTTTTCTCTTTGCAAGTTTAAAATATTAAACAGCAGAGTAGATTTTAGTAGGGCTCTGTGCAGAAAATAAAACTGACAGCAGAGCTGTATTCCTAATTCCCTTGAAAGGGCTGTGAGGGAGGAATGACATGGCTACCGATCCTTGCTCTGGGAGCAGAGTGTTTCTGATGAGTGAATTGGGCAGTAAGTGCAGCCTTTTATTTTTGTATGGAGTATGGTGATCTCCACTCACAAGAACAGGTTGCATGGGGTTGCTGGGCTGTTGCACGGCTGGCGTCACCCTGCTTAGTACTGTCTGGAAAGATATCGCCCAGCAAGAATAATATGGCTTCCCGGCACCAGAGGAGATGTGTGGAGAGATCCATTTCATCATTCCCATATCTCCTCACTAATTTCAACACCCCCATGGTAAAACAAATGGGTTTCCTGAATTTAAATAGCTACTGAGGATTTTTGGTCCTTGAAATACTGTGTGTTTTAAGAAAGATCCTTGATTAGCAAATGAGCACGAGGTGACTTGTGTTTTATAAGCTTCTCATACACTATAGAAGGTGGCTGTGAATTCCAACTCCCAGCTCCGATAGTGACTTGCCATATGGGCCAGGGAAAGTCACTAAATCTTGAGTTTTAAGTTCATGGTAACATGGGGGTATGAGTGCTAATGTGCTTCAGCGTGAGGTAAGAAACAATGGCGGGGAAAAAGGAGTTTCATGGTATTTGGTGGATTTCAAGCATCGTATTAGCTGGTATGTCTTAGGAAAGGTGGCCAGTAATCTCAGCCCAGATGCTAATTTCACAGGGACTAGGTAAAAATCAAGGAGACCTGATGGTGCAGTGGTTAAGTGCTCAGCTGCTAACCTAAAAGTCGGTGAGTTGAACCTATCAGCAGCTCCGTGGGAGAAGGATGTAGCAATCTGCTCCCATAAAGATTACGGCCTTGGAAGCCCTATGGGGCACTTCTACTCTGTGCCTAGGGTCACTATTAGTCAGAATCAACTTGACAGCAATGGGTTTTAAGTGGAAATGAAACAGCCTGGGTGGCACAAGTGGTTTGTGATCCGCTGCTAACCTAAAGGTTGGTGGTTCGAACCCACCCAGTGGCTCTGCCGAAGAAAGGTCTGACAATCTGCTTTTGTAAAGATTACAGCCAAGAAAACTCCACGGAGCAGTTCTACTCTGTAACACGCGGGATCGCCATGGGTCAGGGACTGACTTGATGGCAGCTAACAACAACAGGTGGAAATTGGGTTGCTTCTGTTGGCAAAACACCTGCAAAACTGCAGTTGTTCTCAGCTTCCTGTTCTTAAGGCAAAACTGCCATCCTGAACTTAGAAAATGCTGTGAAGGACCCTTCAAATAAATCTCTAGATTTTCGTTTGAGCCAATCAATTGGTTTTCCAAGGTGTCAGCTGGTAAGAGACACATCTGTCAATACAACACTGGACGGGTTGTGTTCACAGCAGGAAGAACGGCTCGGCAGTTACTTATATCTGGAAAATGGATAACCTGAGATTACGTGTTTCAGGAGGTGAGGTTAAAGTGGGGTCAGGGCCAAGTGAATGCTAACATGGTTTACACTGGAGAAAGGGAGCATAATATATTGACTTCAGGGAAACGATGTGTGTTTCTAGCTTTATCAATCCTGCTTCTCATCTGCCAGGGAACGTCCTTTGGTAGAGCCTAAGCACCCTCTGCCTCATGGACCCACCCCTGCCAATTGTTGCCATAGGAAATGTTGAATCATGAGAATCATAGCTGTAGGAAAAATAAATATCACGTATGTAACAGAGACATGTAAATAACTCAATTGGATTCGGCCACAGAGTCTTTTAGTTCAGTTTTATCTCACCAGCTGTGAGCGGTACTCTGCCAAACATTCCCCATATTGTACCACCACTTGGTCTAGTATCCCACAGGGAATTTCCTTACACTTCACTTACTCATTCTCAGCTGAACAGACACAAATGTTAATGTAATTCAGTGCTCCTTAATCAAATATAGGTCCCCTCCTGGAACAGGGAAATCTATAACCTGAAGGCACAGTGGTTTAAAACCATCTCATACCTTTGTTTAATATATATGTTTTTTGTTGCCTCAATAAGTGTTGCCTTTTTATATTATAGAACACCAGGACCAAGGAGGAAGTCCCTTGCTAAATTATTATTCCTGTTCTGTGTATTACATCTCCTCTCCTTCCTTCTAAAATGCCATTTTCCAAGTCAGTAAGTTTCTATGAATCCCAAGTCTCACTACTTTTCTAAACTATTTTCAAGTCCCTTTTCTGGGATTTAATATCTCCATTGACAACCAAAACTGGACACAGAATAGCACTAATGTTTTATGTGTTACCTTAAATTTTCTATATTATTTTTTCTTTTAACACCCCCCACCCCCAAGCATCCTACTGGCTTTTTAAATTGCTGCTACATGCCAGAGAGATATTTTCCCCAAGTTATCAGCCATGACTCTTAAATTATTTTACTATAAGTTCAGAGTCTACCAGAGATGATGAGTTTAGATTATTTTTCCCAAAATACATTATTTCACACTTAACCAAATTAAATTTCATCTGTTTCCATACTACCCAATCCCATTGTTTGTTTAGCTTTGCCTGAAGTGTCTCATAGCAATCCTTAATTTTTTATTAACTGTGCCAATTCAAACCTTCGTACTTAACTCTCTACTTTAGAGGTTTTGCCCTCTACTCTCTTCACGGTTTGGAAATCAATGGGTTTTAAAAGGTGAGGAATGAAGCTTTATTTGGTAAGATTCTTTGTTATGTGAAATATAAGAGATCTCAACAGGTCGATGACAACACTCCTGAGGGTAAGTACCGGAGTCCAATTGAACTTTAGAATTTAACCTTCATTCTTGTGCCAAGAACAAATGACTCAAAAATGTTGCCCACTTCGTTTGGATATTACATAAAAAGCTCAGATAGGAATCCTAGCAGACTGATAATTTTCCTGAAGAACCATCCTCTATTCTGGCTTCCTCTGCAGCGTGTGGGGACAGCAGGAGGTTTGCCAAATGGAGCCTCCTGTACCCCATCCCTCCTTCTTACTCTGCATGGTGGCCTTTCTTTTCATTGAATAGGAACTAGGATCAGCTAGTTCACTCGATTCTTTTCCATAGTTATTTCCTGGTTTCTTTTCTCAGATACCAAGAGCAAGACAAATATGTTGCATCTTGTCTTCAGTTCTTTGCTCCTAGCTGTCTTCAATCCTCCCCCCTACACAGCTGGAGGAAAAGCTATAGGTAGAAGGAATCTCAGGCCTGACAGAATGGAATTCTCCCAATTTTAAAAATCGCCATTAAGAATGTGGCTGACACTGCTAGTTGCCCACCAAGGACCTATTTTCCCCATTTTTAGCTGGACCCATTGCCACTCAGCCAAAAGACTGTAATCCCCAGCTTCCGCTGCAGTTGGGGGTGGCCAAGAAACTAAGTTTTGGCCTCTTAGATGTAAGTGAAATCTTGGGTAAGTCTTCTAGAAAACTTCTTTCAAAGAGGGCATGCCTCCTTCTTCCTCTATTCTGCTGCCTGGAACTTGCATGTGATGGCTGGAGCTATAGGACCCATTATAGACCATGAGGGTCCAACATAAGGATGGAAGAGTAGAAAGCTGGAAGAAGCCTGAGTCCTTGATGACTCTGTGGGGCTGCCATATTAGCTCTGAACTATTTACTTTTAGTCTTCCTTTATGAAAGAGAAAAATAAACTGTGCTCCCACTATTTGGGAAACTTTTCTTATTCAAGACTTTGAACCGGTTTGAACCAGTTCAGTCATCGTTGATGAAGCAAAATCACAATAGACCTGAATTTTTACAGTTTGGGTGATCTGGAACGAAAACTGGAACAGGAAGAATTACAGGTCAAAGTCCTAGAATGGGATACTCGGAAGAGGCACAGAGAGCCCTTTCAGGCACCTTAAGTGTGAGATTGGACTATTAGCAGGACTGTGGAGAACAACACACGTTCAAGCCAGCACGGTTGGGTGCCATCTTTGAGTGGGGCGCCACAGTTCCAGAGTCTCTTCAAAATCCTACAGGCAAGAGATTTGGTTGCTATGCAATGCATACATGGCCCCTGTTTTCTAAGAGGGAGACTAGGTTTCTAGCAGGGCTTCGACCTGTAATTTTTCCAGTTCTGGTTCATCCAAACTTTAAAAATTTGGGTCTGTTCTGGTTTTGTTTCCTCAGCTGTGACTGAACTAGGAAGAACTGGTTCAAAGTCCTGCTGTTGTTCGCAGCTGCCCTTCATTTTGACTGACACAGAAAGACTTGGCTTTGGCTTATTGCATATAATCACAGCCTTTTAATGCTAGAGAGTAGGCTTAGAGATCATCATGTACAGTCCTTTAAAATCCAGTCCAATTTACTTCACTTATTAAATGTCCATGTTGTGAAAGGCAATAGGCTAGATGCCATAGGGAAGATAAAATGCTGTGAAATATGACTTTTCTTTTAAAGGAGTTTTAATCACACAACTGACAATAACACAAGGCAGAATATGTCAAACATCATAAGAATGGAACTCACGATGTCCAACAGAAACACTGGGAAAATTACAAGTGATTGAGAATTGGGGAGTGTTATGGATTGAATTGTGTCCCACAGAAATGCATCAACTTGGCTGGGCGATGACTGCCAGTATTGTGTGGCTGTCTACCATTTTGTCATCTGATGTGATTTTCCTATGTGTTGTAAATCGTACCTCCATGATGTTAATGAGGCAGGATTATAGGCAGTTATGTTATTGACTCAATCTACAAGATTAGGTTGTATCTTGAGTCAATCTCTTTTGAGATATAAAAGACAGAAGCGAGCAGAGAGACAGAGGGACCTTATATCATCAAGAAAGTAGCGCTGGGAACAGAGTAGACCTGGGTTTCTTGTGCTGAGAAGCTCCTAGACCAGGGAAAGATTGATGACAAGAACTTTCCCCCCAGAACTGAAAGGGAGAGAAAGCCTTCCTGTCTTGGTTATATAGTGCTGCTATAACAAAAATACCAGAAGTGGATGACATTAACAAAGAGAAATTTATTCTCTCACAGTCTAATAGGCTTCATGTCCAAATTTAGGGCATTAGCTCCAGGGGAAGGCTTTCTGTCTCTATTGGCGCTGGAGGAAGGTCCTTCTCATCAATCTTCCCCTGAACTAGAAGCTTCTCCATGCAGGAATCCCAGGTCCAAAGGACCCACTCTGCTTCCAGAACTGCTTTCTTGGTAGTATGAGGTCCCTCCATCTCTCTGCTTGCTTCTCTCTTTTATATCTCAAAAGAGATTGGCTTAAGACACTATCTAATCTTGTAGATCTCATCAATATAACTGCCTCTTTTTTTTTTTTAATCCATTTTATTAACATCATAGTGATGGGATTTACAACACATATGAAAATCTCATCAAATGACAAAATGGTGGACAACCACACAATACTGGGAATCATGGCCTAACCAAGTTGACACATATTTTGGGGGGACACAATTCAATCTATGACACTTCCCCTAGAGCTGGCACCCTGAGTTTGGACTTATAGACTCCTAAACTGTGAGAGAATAAATGTCTTTGTTAAAGCCACTGACTTGTGGTATTTCTGTTATAGCATCATTAGATAACTAAGACAGGGAGTAAGGTGGTCTAGACCGGGAAAGGCTACACAAAAGGTGTTAGAACCAAGCTTTGAAGCGGGGTGGGATTTCACAGGAAGGGGTGGCCAGAAGGGAAGTGCAATCTAGACAGAGGGAGCCTCATGACGTAAGAGAACCACAGAGAAGATAAGTAAGAGTCGGTATCTGAGGAATGGCTGGTGGTCCACGTGACCAGGTGTAGGTAGATGTGCAGGTGTGGCAGGGGTAAGGCCTGGATGGGAACTTGGAATATGAGTCTGCAGGGTTTTGAATGCCATATAAGAACTTTTTAGTTTAGTTTGTAAGTATGGAGGAACCATCAAAATTTTCTGACCAAAGAAGTGATCTAATCAGTTTTTAAGGAAATCTTGGAACAGAGAAAATCTGAGATGAGAGAGAACAATTAGGAGGTTAATACAAAAGTATTTTTAGAATTTCAACAAGGGCAATGTTTAGGGAGTTTGGAAAGGAGCAGGTGATGCAAAAGGCATGGAAGGATCTGGATGTGGGGGTTGAAGAATTAGAAGGTGCCTTAATTTGGGTGGCTGAAAAGCTTATGAAGCTACTAACTAGATTTTGAATACGCTGAGTGTGAGGCGCCAGGGTAACATTCTTAGAAGTCTAGCCGACAGGGGGAATGTAAGCTTGGAGTATGAGACAGTCAGACCTTGTTTGTCTTTTTTTTTTTCAATTTTATTGTGTTTTTTAGATGAAAGTTTACAGCACAAATTGTTCTTCATTCAAAAATTTATACACAAATTGTTTTGTGACATTGGTTGCAATTCTCGCAATGTGTCAGTGCTCTCCCCCTTTCCCTTTCCACCCCGAGTTCCCTATGTCCATTCGTTCAGTTTTCCTGTCCCTTCCTGCCTTCTTGTCTTTGGTTTTGGGCAGGTGTTGCCCATTTGGTCTCGTATATTTGATTTAACTAAGAAGCACGTTCCTCACGTGTGTCATTGTTTGTTTTATAGCCTGTCTAATCTTTTTTTTTTTTTTAATCTTTGGCTGAAGGGTGGACTTCAGGAGTGGCTTCAGTTCTGAGTTAGTGTACGGGGTGGGGTGGGGTATAGTCTCAGGGCTCCTCTAATCTCCTTCAGACCTTGTTTGGATACTCAAGTGGAAACTGCAATTATTTAGGCATTGTTAACTAACAACTCCCTAAGGATGCTGGTCAAACAAATCTCTCAGAGGAGGCTGGTGTCTACTCTAGGGCAGACGGCTTGGGAGAAGCAGGCAGAGAGCAGTGAGGGATAAAGGGTTATCCATCTAGCCTGTGAGATTAGTTGACTCAACCCTACTGACCAATAGAGAAACATAGCTTTCAAAGAGATAATGTCCACATCTGGAACAAAGTAGAGGGGCTGGCGAATAGAGATAAACCTAGAAGTTATTGGTTCTGAGGTGAAAATTGAACATGCATGGCAAGCAGGTAAGGGAGAAAGTTAAGTGTGGGAAGACAAGGAAAAAACAAGTAGACCTTTGGTGAACTCACCATTTTATTTAAGGTTTATTAGGAAGAGAGGTTAGTGATGAAGACCAAGAACTAATGTCTGAAGCAGCCAGAAGAGAATGAGGGATGCCAAGGATGGCTAGAGACAGAGTTTCAAAAAGGAAAAGGAAGTAACTTCCTTATGGAAACAGCATGGGGTATTAGAAAGAGCCTGGGGCTTGAACTCAATAGACCTTGGTGTGGATCGTGGCTCCACCATTTAGTGCTTTGCCTTCATGAGCTCTCTAAATTTTAGTTTCTTCATATGTAAAACCAGGGCAACAAAAATACTAACTACTCTGGGTTGGGATCAAAATTATAAAAAACTTAGTAGTAGGAGACCTGCCATACACTAAGTACTCAATGAATACTAATCAAACAAACCAACGATAATAAAGAAAATCCCAAAGACACATCACTCTCCATTTTTTTTCTTCTTTTATCTGAATAATCTTACATTAACATTTTCTTAACTAATGAGCTCTCGACTAAGTTTTTCCACAACAACACACAGAAATTTGAAAATTTTTAACAGTGCCTCTCTTTTTTGCTCCAAGGGCTTTGCAGAGGAGGTTATACCTTTTTAAAAAGATCATATTAACAAAAATGAAACAGAGTTTTTAAATGGAAAATTAAGTAGATGTCATGACATTAAATTAGAATTAAAGATATTAAAGATGCTTTAGATAGAAATTTTGTTTAAATATCTTTGTAAACTATCAATATGCACTGAATTTCTAGAGTTGTATAATAGAAACCTACTCTTCTATAAACATTTATAGTTTAGGAAGCATATTTTCATTCACTATCTTTGAAGAAAACAAGGCACCGTTATTCAAACAGACTGTATCACTGACTTACAAAAGTCATAAATAAATTTCTTCTGATATATAATAAAAAGAAGTTTTATAATATATGTAAGTGTTCTCTTCAGTGCATTTGTTGACCTTTTATAACTCTTAGTTTCAAGATGATAATGGAAGCAGCTTTACTCATAACACTACAGGGAAATGCCCCTCCAAGAAGTTAACTGTTGAGGTGTATGGTCACAGGGCACATTATTCCAAAACTAATATTATTCCAGAAGCCTGAGTATATTTTACAGCATTTCTAACCCATTGTGTTCTTGCCACATGTTCTGTATTGCTTCCTTAGCAACATAAACTACCGTTAATAGCCAGATCCTTGGCATTGTTACTGTAGATGAAAGTGTTCCTTCCCAGAGCAGCTGGCTGGAGACAGATGGACATGGCAAGTAGGAGGCTCTGTCTGCTGGAGGGTGCAGCATATACTGAAATCTCTAAATTTAAAACTTTTCAATATTTGGGGAGATGTATGTTGTAGGCTAGAGAAATGTTGATGTGGACAGTGCTAGGTAAATTTTTGTTGCTTTAAACGCAATGATTAAATTCAACCAACATCTATTTAGGACCTACAAAGTCTCAGGACTTCACTGTATGCCAAGTGTGCAATTCCAATGGTGGAAATGTGGAGAGAGCAGAATGAACACCATGATTCTCAAATGCAAAGAGATGAGACTCAAGCTCATAGTATGTTAAATCTAAAAAAGCCCTGAAAGTCATCTATTCAATTTCTCACTTAGCAATGAGCAAACTCTATCCTTTTCAAAAACTAGTTGTTGACCAAATTACTGGGCTGAGGGATGTGGGGACCATGGTCTCTGGGAATATCTAGCTCAACTGGCATAACACAGTTGATAAAGAAAATGTGCTACATTCTACTTTGGTGAGTAGTGTCTGGGGTCTTAAAAGCCTGTGAGTGGCCATCTAAGACACTGCACTGGTCTCACCCCTTTGTGAGCAAGGGAGAATGAAGAAAACTAAAGACACAGGGAAAGATTAGTCAAAGGACTAAAGGACCAAACTACCATGGTATACACCAGACTGAGTCCAGTACAGCTAGATGGTGCCCGGCTACCACCACTGACTGCTCTGACAGGAATCACAACAGAGGGTCCCGGGCAGAGCTGGAGAAAAATGCAGAACAAAATTCTAACTCACAAAAAAAGACTTACTGGCCTGACAGAGACTGGAGAAACCCCGAGAGTATGGCCCCTGGGCACCCTTTTAGCTCAGTAATGAAGTCATTCCAGAGGTTCACCCTTCATCCAAATATTAGGCAGGCCTGTAAAATGAAATGAGACTAAACGGGCACAGCAGCCCAGGGACAAGGACTAGAAGGCAGGATGGGATAGGAAAGCTGCTAATAGGGAACCCAAGGTTGAGAAGGGAGACTGTTGACATGTTGTGGGTTGTTAACCAATGTCATAAAACAATATGTTCTGTAAACCTTCATCTAAAGTACAATTGCTCCTATGCAAGTTCAAGCTGAAACTGAAGAACATCAGAGCAAGTCCACGAGAGCCAAAATATGACCTTGAGCATATCCCACCTGAATTTAGAGACCATCTCAAGAATAGATTTGATGCACTGAACACTAGTGACTGAAGACCAGATGAGTTGTGGAATGACATCAAAGACATCATACATGAGGAAAGCAAGAGGTCATTGAAAAGAAAGAAAAGACCAAGATGGATGTCAGGGGAGACTCTGAAACTTGCTCTTGAGGGTCGAGCAGCTAAAGCAAAAGGAAGAATTGATGAAGTAAAAGAACTGAACAGAAGATTTCAAAAGGCCTCTCGAAAAGACAAAGTATTATAATGACATGTGCAAAGAGCTGGAGATGGAAAACCAAAAGGGAAGAATACACTCGTCATTCCTGAAACTGAAAGAACTGAAGAAAAAATTCAAGCCTCGAGTTGCAATAGTGAAGGATTCTATGGGGAAAATATTAAACAATGCAGGAAGCATCAAAAGAAGAGGGAAGGAATACACAGAGTCATTGTACCAAAAAGAATTAGTTGACGTTCAACCATTTCGAGAGGTGGCATATGATCAGGAACCGATGGTACTGAAGGAAGAAGTCCAAGCTGCTCTGAAGGCACTGGTGAAAAACAAGGCTCCAGGAACTGATGGAATATCGACTGAGATGTTTCGACAAACAGATGCAGCGCTGGAGGTGCTCACTTGTCTATGCCAAGAAATATGGAAGACAGCTTCCTGATCAACTGATTGGAAGAGATCCATATTTATGCCTATTCCCAAGAAGGGTGATCCAACCGAATGTGGAAATTATAGAACAATATTATTAATATCACACACAAGCAAAATTTTGCTGAAGATCATTCAAAAGTAGCTGCAGCAGTGTATAGACAGGGAACTGCCAGAAATTCAGGCTGGTTTCAGGAGAGGACGTGGAACCAGGGATATCATTGCTGATGTCAGATGGGTCCTGGCTGAAAGCAGAGAATACCAGGAGGATGTTTACCTGTGTTTTATTGACTATGCAAAGGCATTCGACTGTGTGGATCATAACAAACTATGGACAACATTGCAAAGAATGGGAATTCCAGAACACTTAATTGTGCTCATGAGGAACCTTTACATAGATCGAGAGGCAGTTGTTTGGACAGAACAAGGGGATACTGATTGGATTAAAGTCAGGAAAGCTGTGCGTCAGGGTTGTATTCTTTCACCATACCTATTCAATCTGTTTGCTGAGCAAATAATCTGAGAAGCTGGACTATATGAAGAAGAACGGGGCATCAGGATTGGAGGAAGACTCATTAACAACCTGCGTTATGCAGATGACACAACCTTGCTTGCTGGAAATGAAGAGGGCTTGAAGCACTTACTAATGAAGATCAAAGACCACAGCCTTCAGTATGGATTACACCTCAACATAAAGAAAACAAAAATCCTCACAACTGGACCAATGAGCAACATCATGATAAACGGAGAAAAGATTGAAGTTGTCAAGGATTTCATTTTACTTGGATCCATAATCAACACCCATGGAAGCAGCAGTCAAGAAATCAAAAGACGCATTGCACTGGGTAAATCTGCTGCAAAGGACCTCTTCAAAGTGTTGAAGAGCAAAGATGTCACTCTGAAGACTAAGGTGCGCCTGACCCAGGCCATGGTATTTTCAATCGTATCATATGCATGTGAAAGCTGGACAATGAATACGAAGACCAAAGAGGAGCTGACACCTTTGAATTGTTGTGTTGGCGAAGAATATTGAATATACCATGGACTGCCAAAAGAACGAACAAATCTGTCTTAGAAGAAGTGCGGCCAGAATGCTCCTTAGAGGCAAGGATGGCGAGACTGCATCTTACGTACTTTGGACATGTTGTCAGGAGGGATCAGTCCCTGGAGAAGGACATCATGCTGGGCAGGGTAGAGGGTCAGCAGAAAAGAGGAAGACCTTCAACGAGATGGATTGACACAGTGGCTGCAACAATGAGCTCAAGCCTAACAACAATTGTAAGGACGGCTCAGGACCGGACAGTGTTCTTTTATGCATGGGATCACTATGAGTCGGAGCCGACTCGATGGCACCTAACAACAAGAACAACAAAGTACAATTAAAAAAAAAGGTTGTTGTAGAGTTGTTTCCAACTCTGGTGACACCATATGTGTCAGGGTAGAACTAAGTGGCCGGTTTTTCCGAAGTAGATCATCTAGTCTTTCTACTGAGGGGCCTCTGAGTGGATTGGAAACTCCACCTTTTGGTTAGCAGTTGAGCGTGTTAACCATTTGCACCTTTACAAAGAGAGTATTTCAAACATTATAGATGGTTTGGGAACAGGAATTTAAGCTGATGTCACAACACCAATTCAGGTTTAAAATATTTATGATAGAAATTTCTTATGATTCTGACTTACTTATGTTTCTCATAAATTAATATACTCTAAATTACAAAAATTCTGTAATACCATCTAACAATTATACAGAGGCAAAAAAAAATTTTTTTTTAAGTGCACTAACAAAGATTACACAGTTTTTTTCTGTTCCAGTCTGTATTTTTAGATACATAGCACTGAACGTGTCATATATTTTGTGTTTATAAGCCACTCAGATAACAAGGAGATTAAGGGAATGCACTAAGTGCCAGGGTATGCCAAAAGCCCTTTTTTTTTTTTTTGGTTTGTTACATAACTTTAACATTGCATTAACGGTAACTCTGGTAAAACTGGTTGTCTTCACAAACGCTAAAAAGGCTGGATTGTGCATTACCTCACTGATAGAATCCATTCTTGCTTATCCAAAGAAAGGCTATATATTTATCCATATGCTGTTGTTGTTAGTTGCCATCAAGTTGATTCCACCTCACGGCGGACCCCATGTGTGCAGAGTAGAACTGCTCCGTAGGGTTTTCAAGGCAGTAGCCTTTCCGAAGCAGATCTCCAGGTTTTTCAGAGGCACGTCTGGGTGGGTATGAACCACCAGCCTTGGCTAGCAGACCAGTGCTTAACCATTTGCGTCACCCAGGGATCTTATTTATCCATGTTAAGAGCTGCTTATTACATTGTAAGCTCTTGAGTCACCCCTCTCAACAGCCCATCCATCCTAAATTTAAGAGTTACAGATTCACGGAAAAGAGCACCAATTCAACCTGTTCAATCCAAAGATGTGAACACAAGGACTTAGAGTGGCCGTGGTACCTCCTTGCAGAGGACATTCATTGCCTTTAGTTTGCCCTCACACCCTCCCGCCCCACCTTGGTAATAGCACTCCGGTTTCCTCTGGGGGGAGCTACCTCCCCTGTCACTGTAGAACTGCCAGTTAAGTTGCCCATTTCTCCCCTCACCAAAGTGAGTACATGTGATCCATTGGCCAAACGGACCCAGAGCTTTGAGTCTTAAGCAGATGGATACAAAAAAATGAAAAACATTTGGAGTTGATTCCTTCTGGTGGTGGCACCCTAAAAGCCTGAATACCACTTCCTGCTAAAACATTTTCAGAGTTGCCCATACTTCCATGTTTTCCCAAGTCTGGTTCTCCAGTGTTCTACATTAGGGTCACCTGAGTTGACTTCTGTTGCTTTCAACCAAAGAACCCAATTAATACACTATATGAGTCCAGAAATAAGATCTTCTTCAGTGATAACTGGAAGCTCCCGGGGGTATTATACATATTTTTCTATAATTCGTGTGTTATTAGCAAATATCTCCGATGTTTGAATATTTCACCTGTAATATCCACTGGGTGGGGTACAACCTTAGAAGAATTATTATTATATTTGTGCACTAAAAATATATTACTCTCCTAATTTAAAGGAAAAACAAACAGCACCCCACATTCTTGGCTATTCACCTTTTAACATTAGCCAATAATCATTGTCCGGAGGTACCCACGCACCCTAAAAGAATGGTCCTAAGTGGCTAACTGAGGTTCATGCCTAATGACACTGTTAAGGTCATAGAGTAACTTTTAAATCATTATCAAAGAAAGATTATATTGTACTCACCTCATTTTACTATATTTTATTTGGAAATTTATAATATTCATACTCCAAGTATTCTAGTTACTCTGATAAGATTAACCAGAATACCACATCACCTTAGAATGCCAGATAATAAACAAAGTCATGCCATACCCTTGGCCAAAGAATGATGCTTTACCTGGGAAGGCTGTACTTCTCTGACTTAGAGTGCAGCACCAGGAAGGATACATGTGGAATGGTGAGAGGGAGACCAGTCACCCTACTTCTGGCCGTGCCTACACGTCAAGGCTTCAATTAAAAAAAAAAAAAAAAAAGCATACTGTTATTTCTGACCACTTCCATCTATACCTGGAGCCCTTGTGTCATAGTGGTTTAGAGTTTGGTTGTTAACCAAAAGGTCAGCAGTTCGAATCCACCAGCTGCTCCCTGGAAACCCTATGGGGCAGTTCCACTCTGTTCTCTAGGGTCACTATGAGTAGGAATCGACTCGACAGCAATGGGTTTTTGGTTTCCCATCTACGTCTTAGCAGTTCCTTTGCTCTTTTACGTGGCTTTACCCAGATGACCTCCATGACTGGACCTCCACTTGGTCTGAGGGCTCTCCTGTGGCTTTCAAAATGACTTCCTATTGAGAAAATGCTGCCTCTCTGCTCCCAGTTTCATGGCTAAAATGTAGCTTGACGGAGGCACATCTGTATTCCTCACTGGAGGAGTACATCTGTATTCTATTCTCCCTGCTGGCACTACCAACCATCTTTGCTTCTCTGCAGAACTGGCCAAGACTATTCCTGTCTTCACACTGTTTAATAGGCTGGGGTCAGGTGCCAAGAGGTTGCCTGCCCTGAAGGCTTCTTTTCTGAAAGAAGGTAAGAATTGGTGGTGATGACACCTAGAAACTCCCAAATAGCTGAGGTTTTCAAGGAAAAAAAAAATTATTCTGTCTTACCAATATAGTTGTATCTGCATAGAATGATGGAGACGGTAGTTTCACTGCTTCTTCCCCAGGGCTCAGAAAGGACAGCCACACAAAGCTGGGTGAGAAGGCACCCTTGAAGCAACAGAAGCATCTGCATCTACCTGTCAGGTATGTCAATAATCCATCCTGAGATTCAGGAAAGCCTGAAAAGCTGCCTGACTTGAAATTTCATTAACAATAGTAATAAAAATAGGCTCGCCTAACAACAACCCTAATGTAATGTTGAATTTCAGAGACATTTTATTGAAGAGCAAAACAAATGAGTAAACTTGGAAGCCCCTTAAAACGTAGACTTCTGGCTATTGTTTTTTCAAAAAAAACAAAAGTGTAAGAAGTCAACTAAATATGAATTCAGCTGAACGGGTCATGCTTTATGTGGCCGGCATATGATACATGAAATGTTTTTGAATGCATTTTTAGTGAGTGTTAAGGGTGAAATTAGAATGGTTTAAAAATCTTTGGCAATTTCCTGTTAAATTGTCAAAGCTATTTTGTTCTAGGAGCTTCTGGGGAATTTTTAAGGCACCACAGTTCTTGTATTATCTTTTACAAGAAACCGAAAAAAGTGGAAGAAATACTCAAAGTCACATTTTTTTCCAGTGAGGAATGGACTCCATTCTTTTCTCTACCACACAGATGGACATTTTTGGCATTGGGTTGACAAAGCCACCACAGAGTCTTGAAAACTGCAAGCAGGAATTGAGCGTCTGTCTTTTTAGCTGACGCTGCTGAATCCAGTTTCAAATTGACCCCACTTACAACGTGCTGTAGTGTTGCTCTGGGGACATAAGACATTTCTGGGTGGATCCTACATTACTCTAGGAGAGTATGGTCTGTATGTGTGTTCCCGTGCATGTACAGGCACACAAAAAATGCACACACATATACACACATTCTAGCTGTCACAGACAGCCCCATTGCATGCACCGACCCACCTACCCCCTCCGTAAGTACAGTTGTGTCTTTTTCCGCACAGGTGTATCACAACCCAAAGGCATTTTTACGTAGTACATGGGAACCTTTCTCTGTGGTGGAAAAGCTAGATTCACTTGGGCAGGCAACAAAGGTGAAGTGAGATTTCACTAGACGTGGAAGCTTGGGCATCTTATTTTGCCTTTTCTGTAATTTTTTTTTTTTAAACAAAGGATAAAATCCATCTCTGACACTGAATCAGATTCGTGATACACTTATAATCCTTGGTTTACGGACGTGATGGACTCTTCTGAGGCGTTAGGAACTGCTGATATCTACTAGGGCTTTAGAGAGAGGAAAAAACTTTGTGAAAAAAGAAGATATTTTATCCTTCACATGTCTGACGAGGGTGTGTGGGGCCAATTTACAGCAGGGGCTTAATATATTTTTGATGAAAATTGCTGCAATGTGGCACACAGATTAAAGAGAAAACAGCTATTTTGTAATAACAGCAGTAGATTCTGAAATGAAGCCCAGCAGATACAAAGATCCTACATGGATTTCCAGAGACGCTACCCTCTACTCAAGCTTTTCAGCAGCAGATAAAAGCCCTCTAGTCTGGAAATACCTTATGCGAGTTTTCTATGGGTATTAACGCTGTGGCTCCAACCTCTAAAGGAACTGGTCCATTATAATTGAAAATCTAGTTAGATGAACGTGTTGAAAAACAACATGGATCTGGACAAGCCATGGTTTAGCAAACCCTACCTGAACCTATAATAAACCAAAACCCGTTGCTATTGAATCAATTCAGACTCATTGCAACCCTATGGGGGAGAGTAGAACTGCCTCACAGGATTTCCAAGGAGTGGCTGGTGGAACACCTAATATTATGTGATGAGCCATTGGTAGAGGCTAGTTCAATCCTACATTAGCAATTTCAACACCAGATTACAATATATACACTTAAAAATACCACAAATCAAAACAGAAAGGATAGTCACCAAAGCCAAGCACAGTACCTGGGACACAACAACCATGAAAGAATGGTGAAAAGAATAAGGATCCAGCACTTAGGTTTTCTAGGTCTTCGTTTTTATTTGAGCGCCAGACATGGATCCATACAGCCTTAGCTTATTTAATTCCCCTTAAGCTCAGTTTCCTCAACTGTAAAACGGAGCTGATAGTTCACACAATTGTTATGATTGAAAGAGACCATGTCAAAGTGCCTGGCCTGGTGTCTGGCACAATGCAGGCTCTTTATACAATGAGACTGCTTACTTAGGCTGCAGGCTCAATGTACTCTTATAATTAAAGAAAATATATATCCCATCTAAAGCTTCCATGGTTTTATTGTTTATCTTAACCCAGGTAGCCTATCTTAACCAAGTTAGCCTTATTTTAAAGTAATAAAAACGTGATAGATACATACACACACGCATGCATATATTTAACTAAGTAGAGTCCAGTTAAGGTGTGGTCGTGGCCACCTGATGTTGTGACGGACACGTCAGCTGGTTCACGCTGCTTGAGGTGGTGTAGGGCACGAGCCTGCTGGGGTCAGGGGAGCGGGGTGAGAGGCCACAGTTCAGGTCATTTACCCTCTTCACAGTGGGCCAAGGTAACACCACCATGTGGCACTGAACAGATAAATCTAGAATGTGACACCGGACAACGGCCTAGTGTCTTCAACAAGTTGATGGCATGTAATAAAGACGAAGGCAGAGAGGTTCTTCTCCAGATTAAAGTCGCTTTAAAGATGTAACATCCAAACAGGTGGACTTTGTTTGGATACTAATATGAACACACCAACCATAAAAACATTTTTGAGCAATGTTAATATGGACCAAGGGGTGACTGTTAATTTATTAGGTGTGATAATGGCATTATGGTTACATAAGAAAATACCCGTATTTTAGAGTTGTGTGCTAAGTATATAGGGGTGAAGTGACGTGATGTCTAGGGCTTGCTTTAAAATATTACTTCAGCCAAAATGTGGGGAGTGATCCATTAAGGAGCTGTGGTTGTGGCAATATCTTGATAATTGAATTTGGGTAGTATGTACATGGTTGTTCATGATAGTATTCCCTCAGATCTGGTTTAAAAGTTTTTTTTTAATAAAATAAGAAAAACAAAGATCACTTGTTCTTAATATTTCCAAATATTTAAAATGAGTGGTATGTATCAGGTTGAAGCACATGAACCTCCTGTATCTGTAGATAAAAAACGGTTAAATATCAGCAACTTTATATGGTTCAATGCAATACCATGAATGCTATAGCGCGTTCTTCTCTGACATTCTATCTATATCCTAGACAGAGCTAAACTCTGCACATAGTTCAATATCCAAAGCTTTTCAGTGGGCTATGAGTCCAAAATCAACTTAAAGGCACCTAATAACAACAAAAACTTTATGGGGCTGAGCATAAAAAGTTAGATCCTTGGCTAGCCATCTTCAGTGACTGCCTCTGGTATAACTATATTGGTATTGTTTGTTTTGTGTGGAAAGGCAATGGCCAAAAGTAGGCTTGGGATAAAGCTTTAGAATTTTCCTTGTCTCTGCCACATGGAGAGTACCCATCTCCAGGAGCTTCAGCACTATCTTTAAAACGGGGATAACTATACTACCTTTCTCACAGATGATTTTGAGTGGTAACAGATTTTTAAAGAAGGTCAGTTTTAAGCTTTTCTTTTAAATATCTCTAGAACATTAAATGCAGGGTGTGACACACAAGTTAAAAAAACCCAAAAAACCCAAAATCTTTATGCTCACCGGCTGTTGTAACCCAAATATTATTGATCGTAAAGTGCAATTGCAAAGATAAAGTCAACACAAAGGCTGCAGCTGTTACTGCCTTGGCTTTCTATCTATGGAGCCCACCAATCACGGGTCACGATATGCTTGCCCAATGTTATTTATATTGGGAACCTCCCTTACGCACATATCACATCACTCATAGTCTATGAGATAAAACAGGTTAGAGCCAAGCCCGTAAAAACACTGGTTCCTCCAACGGAGAAGAACAGAAGCCCTCAGAGACAAGACATTCTGCCAATTTCTAAATGTAGTCTTACCCTCACCTCTAAAATTAAACAAAATGACAAAGCCAGTTTTGGTATTTTACTTGAAATAGGGCAAGTTGTCCAATTTAATAGGGATGTATAAGCAATTCCTTTTTATTCTGGAAACCCTGGAAGTGTAGTAGTTAAGAGCTATGGCTGCTAACCAAAAGTTCGGCAGTTCAAATCTACCAGGTGCTCCTTGGAAACCGTATGGGGCAGTTCTACTCTATCCTATAGGGTCACCTTTTTATTTTAGCCAGGCCCATTTGTGGCCATTACCCATTAAATTTTGTAATTTTAGATGTCTTATTTTTTTTTACCTAAGAAGTTGTGATAGGCTGCTAACCTAAAGCTTGGAGCTTTGAACCTGCCCAATGGAGCCATGGAAGGAAGTCCTGGCGACCTGCTTCTGTAAAGATTACAGGCAAGAAACCCTACAGAGCAGTTCTGCTCCGTACCACACGGGGTTGCCACGAGTCAGAATCAACTTGACGGCAGTGAGTCTGGTTTTTATCTATTTATCTGAACTGGGCAGATTAAAACGCGGCTGAATCTCTTTGTGTATATGTCATTAGTTTGGGCAGTTAAAACACCCTCAATTTATGGGTAAGATTTTTAGTTCCATTCCCAAGTGATCTTGGACTTGCAAGCTTTCTTTTCTGTCCATGGTTAATAAGGGCATTTCAACTCCAGCCAGCCTTACTGAATCCCTGGCTCTCCTAGGATCAAAGACTGGGAAAGAACACTCAAAAACATGACCTTTACTAATTGTAGGTGAGTAATACCATTTTTGTATGTGAGGTACTACACAAAATTAAATGGCCAACTTCTTCTAAAATGAATCGCTTCCATGAGTTACAACCATCTCTGTTTGTTTGGGGTCAGTAGTTCTTTTGATTCTTGCAAGGAAAAACACCCTGACACCATATATCAAATTAATGTTACAAGGTGTCTAATGAGAAAGGTATCCATCCTACTTTTCAGATTGAAACAACTGAACTCAGAAAATTTAACTAGACAAATGTTTGTAGATAAAGCGTGCATGTGTGTGTGTGTTTAGGAAAAAAAAAAAAAAAGACATTTAATTTTAAGACGTGGGCAGTGGAAAGGAAACTAGAAAATCCAAGGAAGGCAGTTAACTCAATTCTCTTTCTGTTCTCCTAGCACACCATCAAGTTCATATAAGGAAAACGGAAAATGAAGCTCATAAAATAGAAGTAGGTAAGAGTGGGGGAGGGGAAGGGAAGGATAATAGGGACGAGCTTGATACTCATCTTTTCCTCCAGAATAACGTGATCCTTGTCTTCTGTGCTGGAGAAGCTAAAGAGCGGGCTTCTGAATCCACCAGTGCCCCCCTACATGAAGCCAGCACAAAGCACAGCTACAGCTGATTTCGATTGCAGTACTTAATTTTTCCAGAAGGAGGGCCCCTAGTAAGTCTAGTGATTCACATTTAAACAGAAGCAAATACACTTTAATATTTACTCTCTCTTAGTTTCAGGAGAAGTTAGGGAAATAGAAGAAAAAGGGGGAATATGTGACCAAATATTTATAATGTCAGGAAAAAAGCATACATCTTTGTATAAAACATAACTGTCCTGCAAAGGATTGTATTTACTCTTGCATATCACACTAAAGAATGTACTATATGTACACTATTATATATAGTCTCTATTATAATACATGTATACTGCTAAATCTATGACACACATTATCTTCATTGCAGAAAAGAGTAGAATCAGGCTATTTTGTAAATCAGACTTTAATACTTTTTTTTTTGGGTAAACATTACATGCACCTTGCAAAGTGAATTGTTTTAAATGTTCCCCGGAGAATGTTGATGAGTACAAAGACTCAGGAGCAGTTAGAGGTGCAAGAAGGCCATCTGTAGGTCTAGATTTGCTTACTGATCTCCTGCCCCATCTTCCTTTGCTGACGCAGAGAGAGCAGCACAGAAGCCCACCTGTGTGGTCCTGGCGAAGGCAAGATGATAAGGATTCCGCCTCTCCATGACATAAAGTCCTATATATTAGGTGTCATGAATACCTGTGTGCTTAGTATTTGATTTGATGCTGAAGATAAAGATGAAACAGAGAGAGAAACACGTAACTTGCTGAAAGTTATAAAGTTCTATTTTAAAAGTTTTATGGACCAGAGAGAGATTTTAAAAAGGGAAGGGGAAAAAGAGAGAGAGCTGCACCTCTCCAGTTACCACCTGAACCTTAGCAAGGGAAGGAGGCCTCCACCACGGGAAGACTTCATACACCCAAGACCACAAACATAATCAGAAGGGTCTCTGATTTGTTTTCATATGAAAACTCAAAGTCAGCTTTAATTTTTGAAAGAAAAGGGAGATAATGACTAAAAATATGGCAGACTAGTTTTACAAACAGCCATTTGCCCAAAATGAAACATAACTGTGCATGATGAGTTGTAAACAGCAGTGATTTCATTTGTTTTGCAACCAGTCATCCTGTTGGGGAGATAGAGGGCTGGCAAATTGTTTCAGTTATCTGCAATGTTTTTGGCCCTTATTTGCAAAGCTGGAGGAAATCTTGGCAGAGAGAGAAACGTAATGACATTTCAATGGCTGTAATGAGCTGCATCCAGGTAGGGAGCCCACCCACTGGTGTCCAGTTGATTCTGACTCACGGCGACCCTACAGGACAGAGTAGAACTGCCCGCACAGAGTTTCTGGGGCTGTAAATCTTCACAGGAGCAGGCTGCCTCACCTTTCTTCTGCAGAGAGGCTGGTGGCTTTGAACCACCATTGTTTTGGTTCGCAGTGGAGTGCTTTAACCACTGCATCACCAGGGCTCCCTCAGGTAGGGAGAATTTTCAGAAATCTGATCTGGTGCTTGTTGGGCTTCAGATGCCTGGGCTTGACTGACACACCAAGTTGTCTATTTAATTCTAAGAAATAACCAGGCCTCTAAGGGTACCTAGGAGTCCACTAGGAGAAAGGCCCGTTTCAACAGCAAAGACCACCTTAGGCACCAGGGCTCTCCTCAAGAGGTCACAGACTTGTCAGGCATGGCTCCCAAGGAAGGTTGCCAGAGAACATGAAGGACACCAAGTTAAATCTGAATTTACGGTAAAGAACAAATAATTTTTTTTAGCATAAGTGTGTTAGTGTAAGCTGTTTATTGGAAATTCAAATTTAACTGGGCGTCGAGGGTTTTTTGTTGTTGTTTTTGCTATCTGTGGCAACCCTACTCCCTAGGCAAGGTCAACTCACCATAGGGTAGAGTTCAGGGTGCTGGTAGCTGGGAGCGATGAAGCTGGAGGTGGGAGGAGAGGGAGGAGCATAAAACATGAGCTCAAAAACAGCGAATGTTTTCCACCAAAAAGAGGCGACAACAAATATGTCCTAGTCAAGAAGGTAAGACTGAGGATGGATTTCAGATGTGGGTCAGCATCTAAGTGAGTCCAAATTTAAGAAGGCACAATAGAGGAGGCCAGGAGCAGGGCTGTGTGTATACACACGTGGGCACCCACATCTCTTCCTGTGTGCACCTCTGGACATTCCAGAAAGCAATGATGTTTGGTATCAGATGCAGACCAAGAAACTAAACAGCAAAGTTGTTCAATGTGAAGAGAAGACGAGCACCGGGGGTTCAGTCTTGTCAAGAGTTGACTCAATTCCCAAGTATAGGGCAGGTACCAGCAAGTCTAGGCTTCCCACAGGTGCCTGAGCTACCCAGATGCCCAAGGCACCTGGGCAGAAGACTGCCCCCTTCAGGATGGGACTGGATTATGTGGTTCAGGATGTTACTGTCTAATTATTTCCAAACAGCAAGTCTTCCATTAGCTACAGGGTTTCAGCCCTAGGGCTCAGATCAGCACTGCATTGTTGCCAAATCCCAGTTAACAGTGAGGAGAGAGCTCTAACCCTCCAGCCCTGCTGGGATCCAGCTGGCTCCAGGATGGGGTAGGTGGAACATAGGTTGGACAGCCTGAAGCTGTCCTATATTCTGGGACATTTGGGATGGGGGTAGAGCTGGTTAGTTCTTAAGGTGGCCAGAATCTCCTATGGGAAGATAGTATACATCTTCTCACATGTACCTCTCTCCAGAGTGGCCGGCTGTAGCTGGGCATGTGTCTGTCACCGTGAGGCTTTCTTGCTCTCCCTGGTTCCCTGTGGTCCACATTCCGAGGTTGCTCTGGCTTTTGTTCACTGTTAGTTTTCCCATGAACAACTCACACTGCTTTGCCTTCTCCTCCTGCCTGTCTTCCTTTCTTTACCTTAGCTTTGCTTACTGTTTCTCCCTCTTGCTCAATCATTTTCTGAACATTGTTATTAGTGTTGGGTACTGTTAAGTCAGACTTCGACTCGTAGTGACCTCACCCAGTGTGGCAGAGTCCAACCGCCCTGTAGGGTTTTCTAGGCTAAAATCTTCACGGGAGTAGATTGTCAGGTCTTTCTCCCACAGAGCCACTGGGTGGGTCCGAACCGCCAACCTTTTGATTAGCAGCTGAGTGCTTAACCACTGTGCCACTAGGTTTCCTTCATTTTCTGAATATGCCTCTATATTTTTTCTCTATCCAGAATATTGGAAAAATAAAAATTACAAGAGAAAAGAATGATCATTCTTTTCTTTTTCAAAACCAAACTGAGTAAAACTGTTTTTCATAGGACAAAGTTTTTGCAGTTTCCTGCAACGGCACAGTGTTTAGGAATCTCTGAGAGATGGATGGACTTGGGGCCCACGGGGTCAAGTCCTGGCTGTGCTGATGGTCAACCGTGAGCCTCCAGGGAGTCAACCTCATTTCTTCATTTTAAAAATTAGGATAACAATTCCTTCTTAACAAGACTCTTGAGAGGATTAAATAAAAAGTATATTTATATATTAAATATAATGTAAAAGTGCTTTGGAAACTGAGCAGCACTTTTCAAATGTAAGGTATTATTACGTAAATGACACAAATGCCTTATACCTAACTGTACTCTATAGCAAAAAGTGTTAAATAAACATATATTATGATGCTTGGAGCTCTGTTGGCACAATAGTTAAGAGCTACAATTGCTAACAAAAAGGTCGGCAGTTCGAATCTACCAGCTGCTCCTTGGAATCCCTATGGGGCAGTTCTACTCTGTCCTACGAGTCGGAATTGACTCTATGGGAACGGGTTTTTAGGGTGCTTAGAAATTATATAACTGTTCTTCTTCATAAAGGTTCCCCTCACAAATACCCAGATTTGTAGCTCTTTCTAAGGTGCTTGATAACATGAACTGGTGAACTCTTCATGAAGCTTTTGGACCAATTTAAAAATGAACTGCTACCAGATATAAAAGCAGCCCTGTTGGCACAACAGAAAAGCACTTGGCTGCTAACCAAAAGGCTGGCACTTTGAACCCAACCAGAAGCTCTACAGGAGAAAGGCCTGATGATCTGCTTCTGTAGAGATTACAGCCACGGAGAACCTACGCGGCAGTTCTACTCCGTCACACGGGGGTCGGAGTCCACCCAGCGGTGCCCGACAGCCACGGAGAACCTACGCGGCAGTTCTACTGCGTCACACGGGGGTCGGAGTCCACCCAGCGGTGCCCGACACCCACGGAGAACCTACGCGGCAGTTCTACTGCGTCACACGGGGGTCGGAGTCCACCCAGCGGTGCCCGACAGCCAAGGAGAACCTACGCGGCAGTTCTACTCCATCACACGGGAGTCGGAGTCCACCCAGCGGTGCCCTACAGCCACGGAGAACCTACGCGGCAGTTCTACTCCGTCACACGGGGGTCGGAGTCCACCCAGCGGTGCCCGACACCCACGGAGAACCTACGCGGCAGTTCTACTCCGTCACACGGGGGTCGGAGTCCACCCAGCGGTGCCCGACAGCCAAGGAGAACCTACGCGGCAGTTCTACTCCGTCACACGGGAGTCGGAGTCCACCCAGCGGTGCCCGACACCCACGGAGAACCTACGCGGCAGTTCTACTCCGTCACACGGGAGTCGGAGTCCACCCAGCGGTGCCCTACAGCCACGGAGAACCTACGCGGCAGTTCTACTCCGTCACACGGGGGTCGGAGTCCACCCAGCGGTGCCCTACAGCCACGGAGAACCTACGCGGCAGTTCTACTCCGTCACACGGGGGTCGGAGTCCACCCAGCGGTGCCCGACAGCCAAGGAGAACCTACGCGGCAGTTCTACTCCGTCACACGGGGGTCGGAGTCCACCCAGCGGTGCCCTACAGCCACGGAGAACCTACGCGGCAGTTCTACTCCGTCACACGGGGGTCGGAGTCCACCCAGCGGTGCCCTACAGCCACGGAGAACCTACGCGGCAGTTCTACTCCGTCACACGGGGGTCGGAGTCCACCCAGCGGTGCCCGACACCCACGGAGAACCTACGCGGCAGTTCTACTCCGTCACACGGGGGTCGGAGTCCACCCAGCGGTGCCCGACACCCACGGAGAACCTACGCGGCAGTTCTACTCCATCACACGGGAGTCGGAGTCCACCCAGCGGTGCCCTACAGCCACGGAGAACCTACGCGGCAGTTCTACTCCGTCACACGGGGGTCGGAGTCCACCCAGCGGTGCCCGACAGCCAAGGAGAACCTACGCGGCAGTTCTACTCCGTCACACGGGAGTCGGAGTCCACCCAGCGGTGCCCGACACCCACGGAGAACCTACGCGGCAGTTCTACTCCGTCACACGGGAGTCGGAGTCCACCCAGCGGTGCCCTACAGCCACGGAGAACCTACGCGGCAGTTCTACTCCGTCACACGGGGGTCGGAGTCCACCCAGCGGTGCCCTACAGCCACGGAGAACCTACGCGGCAGTTCTACTCCGTCACACGGGGGTCGGAGTCCACCCAGCGGTGCCCGACAGCCAAGGAGAACCTACGCGGCAGTTCTACTCCGTCACACGGGGGTCGGAGTCCACCCAGCGGTGCCCGACACCCACGGAGAACCTACGCGGCAGTTCTACTCCGTCACACGGGGGTCGGAGTCCACCCAGCGGTGCCCTACAGCCACGGAGAACCTACGCGGCAGTTCTACTCCGTCACACGGGGGTCGGAGTCCACCCAGCGGTGCCCTACAGCCACGGAGAACCTACGCGGCAGTTCTACTCCGTCACACGGGGGTCGGAGTCCACCCAGCGGTGCCCTACAGCCAAGGAGAACCTACGCGGCAGTTCTACTCCGTCACACGGGGGTCGGAGTCCACCCAGCGGTGCCCTACAGCCACGGAGAACCTACGCGGCAGTTCTACTCCGTCACACGGGGGTCGGAGTCCACCCAGCGGTGCCCGACACCCACGGAGAACCTACGCGGCAGTTCTACTCCGTCACACGGGGGTCGGAGTCCACCCAGCGGTGCCCGACACCCACGGAGAACCTACGCGGCAGTTCTACTCCATCACACGGGAGTCGGAGTCCACCCAGCGGTGCCCTACAGCCACGGAGAACCTACGCGGCAGTTCTACTCCGTCACACGGGGGTCGGAGTCCACCCAGCGGTGCCCGACAGCCAAGGAGAACCTACGCGGCAGTTCTACTCCGTCACACGGGAGTCGGAGTCCACCCAGCGGTGCCCGACACCCACGGAGAACCTACGCGGCAGTTCTACTCCGTCACACGGGAGTCGGAGTCCACCCAGCGGTGCCCTACAGCCACGGAGAACCTACGCGGCAGTTCTACTCCGTCACACGGGGGTCGGAGTCCACCCAGCGGTGCCCTACAGCCACGGAGAACCTACGCGGCAGTTCTACTCCGTCACACGGGGGTCGGAGTCCACCCAGCGGTGCCCGACAAGCAAGGAGAACCTACGCGGCAGTTCTACTCCGTCACACGGGGGTCGGAGTCCACCCAGCGGTGCCCGACAGCCACGGAGAACCTACGCGGCAGTTCTACTCCGTCACACGGGGGTCGGAGTCCACCCAGCGGTGCCCGACAGCCAAGGAGAACCTACGCGGCAGTTCTACTCCGTCACACGGGGGTCGGAGTCCACCCAGCGGTGCCCGACACCCACGGAGAACCTACGCGGCAGTTCTACCCCGTCACACGGGAGTCGGAGTCCACCCAGCGGTGCCCGACAGCCACGGAGAATCTACGCGGCAGTTCTACTCCGTCACACGGGGGTCGGAGTCCACCCAGCGGTGCCCGACACCCACGGAGAACCTACGCGGCAGTTCTACTCCGTCACACGGGAGTCGGAGTCCACCCAGCGGTGCCCGACAGCCACGGAGAACCTACGCGGCAGTTCTACTCCGTCACACGGGAGTCGGAGTCCACCCAGCGGTGCCCGACAGCCACGGAGAACCTACGCGGCAGTTCTACTCCGTCACACGGGGGTCGGAGTCCACCCAGCGGTGCCCGACAGCCACGGAGAACCTACGCGGCAGTTCTACTCCGTCACACGGGGGTCGGAGTCCACCCAGCGGTGCCCGACAGCCACGGAGAACCTACGCGGCAGTTCTACTCCGTCACACGGGGGTCGGAGTCCACCCAGCGGTGCCCGACACCCAGGGAGAACCTACGCGGCAGTTCTACTCCGTCACACGGGGGTCGGAGTCCACCCAGCGGTGCCCGACACCCACGGAGAACCTACGCGGCAGTTCTACTCCGTCACACGGGAGTCGGAGTCCACCCAGCGGTGCCCGACAGCCACGGAGAACCTACGCGGCAGTTCTACTCCGTCACACGGGGGTCGGAGTCCACCCAGCGGTGCCCGACAGCCACGGAGAACCTACGCGGCAGTTCTACTCCGTCACACGGGGGTCGGAGTCCACCCAGCGGTGCCCGACAGCCACGGAGAACCTACGCGGCAGTTCTACTCCGTCACACGGGGGTCGGAGTCCACCCAGCGGTGCCCGACAGCCACGGAGAACCTACGCGGCAGTTCTACTCCGTCACACGGGGGTCGGAGTCCACCCAGCGGTGCCCGACACCCACGGAGAACCTACGCGGCAGTTCTACTCCGTCACACGGGGGTCGGAGTCCACCCAGCGGTGCCCGAGAGTAACGGAGAACCTACGCGGCAGTTCTACTCCGTCACACGGGAGTCGGAGTCCACCCAGCGGTGCCCGAGAGCCAAGGAGAACCTACGCGGCAGTTCTACTCCGTCACACGGGAGTCGGAGTCCACCCAGCGGTGCCCGAGAGTAACGGAGAACCTACGCGGCAGTTCTACTCCGTCACACGGGGGTCGGAGTCCACCCAGCGGTGCCCGAGAGTAACGGAGAACCTACGCGGCAGTTCTACTCCGTCACACGGGAGTCGGAGTCCACCCAGCGGTGCCCGAGAGTAACGGAGAACCTACGGGGCAGTTCTACTCCGTCACACGGGGGTCGGAGTCCACCCAGCGGTGCCCGAGAGTAACGGAGAACCTACGCGGCAGTTCTACTCCGTCACACGGGAGTCGGAGTCCACCCAGCGGTGCCCGAGAGTAACGGAGAACCTACGGGGCAGTTCTACTCCGTCACACGGGAGTCGGAGTCCACCCAGCGGTGCCCGAGAGTAACGGAGAACCTACGCGGCAGTTCTACTCCGTCACACGGGGGTCGGAGTCCACCCAGCGGTGCCCGAGAGTAACGGAGAACCTACGCGGCAGTTCTACTCCGTCACACGGGAGTCGGAGTCCACCCAGCGGTGCCCGAGAGTAACGGAGAACCTACGGGGCAGTTCTACTCCGTCACACGGGAGTCGGAGTCCACCCAGCGGTGCCCGAGAGTAACGGAGAACCTACGCGGCAGTTCTACTCCGTCACACGGGGGTCGGAGTCCACCCAGCGGTGCCCGAGAGTAACGGAGAACCTACGCGGCAGTTCTACTCCGTCACACGGGAGTCGGAGTCCACCCAGCGGTGCCCGAGAGTAACGGAGAACCTACGCGGCAGTTCTACTCCGTCACACGGGGGTCGGAGTCCACCCAGCGGTGCCCGACACCCACGGAGAACCTACGCGGCAGTTCTACTCCGTCACACGGGGGTCGGAGTCCACCCAGCGGTGCCCGAGAGTAACGGAGAACCTACGCGGCAGTTCTACTCCGTCACACGGGAGTCGGAGTCCACCCAGCGGTGCCCGAGAGTAACGGAGAACCTACGGGGCAGTTCTACTCCGTCACACGGGAGTCGGAGTCCACCCAGCGGTGCCCGACAGCCAAGGAGAACCTACGCGGCAGTTCTACTCCGTCACACGGGGGTCGGAGTCCACCCAGCGGTGCCCGACACCCACGGAGAACCTACGCGGCAGTTCTACCCCGTCACACAGGGGTCGGAGTCCACCCAGCGGTGCCCGACAGCCACGGAGAATCTACGCGGCAGTTCTACTCCGTCACACGGGGGTCGGAGTCCACCCAGCGGTGCCCGACACCCACGGAGAACCTACGCGGCAGTTCTACTCCGTCACACGGGAGTCGGAGTCCACCCAGCGGTGCCCGACAGCCACGGAGAACCTACGCGGCAGTTCTACTCCGTCACACGGGGGTCGGAGTCCACCCAGCGGTGCCCGACAGCCACGGAGAACCTACGCGGCAGTTCTACTCCGTCACACGGGGGTCGGAGTCCACCCAGCGGTGCCCGACACCCACGGAGAACCTACGCGGCAGTTCTACTCCGTCACACGGGGGTCGGAGTCCACCCAGCGGTGCCCGAGAGTAACGGAGAACCTACGCGGCAGTTCTACTCCGTCACACGGGAGTCGGAGTCCACCCAGCGGTGCCCGAGAGTAACGGAGAACCTACGGGGCAGTTCTACTCCGTCACACGGGAGTCGGAGTCCACCCAGCGGTGCCCGAGAGTAACGGAGAACCTACGGGGCAGTTCTACTCCGTCACACGGGAGTCGGAGTCCACCCAGCGGTGCCCGACAGCCACGGAGAACCTACGCGGCAGTTCTACTCCGTCACACGGGAGTCGGAGTCCACCCAGCGGTGCCCGACAGCCACGGAGAACCTACACGGCAGTTCTACTCCGTCACACGGGGGTCGGAGTCCACCCAGCGGTGCCCGACAGCCACGGAGAACCTACGCGGCAGTTCTACTCCGTCACACGGGAGTCGGAGTCCACCCAGCGGTGCCCGACAGCCACGGAGAACCTACGGGGCAGTTCTACTCCGTCACACGGGAGTCGGAGTCCACCCAGCGGTGCCCGACAGCCAAGGAGAACCTACGCGGCAGTTCTACTCCATCACACGGGAGTCGGAGTCCACCCAGCGGTGCCCGAGAGCCACGGAGAACCTACGCGGCAGTTCTACTCCGTCACACGGGAGTCGGAGTCCACCCAGCGGTGCCCGACAGCCAAGGAGAACCTACGCGGCAGTTCTACTCCATCACACGGGAGTCGGAGTCCACCCAGCGGTGCCCGACAGCCAAGGAGAACCTACGCGGCAGTTCTACTCCATCACACGGGAGTCGGAGTCCACCCAGCGGTGCCCGACAGCCAAGGAGAACCTACGCGGCAGTTCTACTCCATCACACGGGAGTCGGAGTCCACCCAGCGGTGCCCGACAGCCACGGAGAACCTACGCGGCAGTTCTACTCCGTCACACGGGAGTCGGAGTCCACCCAGCGGAGCCCGACACCCACGGAGAACCTACGGGGCAGTTCTACTCCGTCACACGGGAGTCGGAGTCCACCCAGCGGTGCCCGACAGCCAAGGAGAACCTACGCGGCAGTTCTACTCCATCACACGGGAGTCGGAGTCCACCCAGCGGTGCCCGACAGCCAAGGAGAACCTACGCGGCAGTTCTACTCCATCACACGGGAGTCGGAGTCCACCCAGCGGTGCCCGACAGCCACGGAGAACCTACGCGGCAGTTCTACTCCGTCACACGGGAGTCGGAGTCCACCCAGCGGTGCCCGACAGCCACGGAGAACCTACACGGCAGTTCTACTCCGTCACACGGGGGTCGGAGTCCACCCAGCGGTGCCCGACAGCCACGGAGAACCTACGCGGCAGTTCTACTCCGTCACACGGGAGTCGGAGTCCACCCAGCGGTGCCCGACAGCCACGGAGAACCTACGGGGCAGTTCTACTCCGTCACACGGGAGTCGGAGTCCACCCAGCGGTGCCCGACAGCCAAGGAGAACCTACGCGGCAGTTCTACTCCATCACACGGGAGTCGGAGTCCACCCAGCGGTGCCCGACAGCCACGGAGAACCTACGCGGCAGTTCTACTCCGTCACACGGGAGTCGGAGTCCACCCAGCGGTGCCCGACAGCCAAGGAGAACCTACGCGGCAGTTCTACTCCATCACACGGGAGTCGGAGTCCACCCAGCGGTGCCCGAGAGCCACGGAGAACCTACGGGGCAGTTCTACTCCGTCACACGGGAGTCGGAGTCCACCCAGCGGTGCCCGACAGCCACGGAGAACCTACGCGGCAGTTCTACTCCGTCACACGGGGGTCGGAGTCCACCCAGCGGTGCCCGACAGCCACGGAGAATCTACGCGGCAGTTCTACTCCGTCACACGGGGGTCGGAGTCCACCCAGCGGTGCCCGACACCCACGGAGAACCTACGCGGCAGTTCTACTCCGTCACACGGGGGTCGGAGTCCACCCAGCGGTGCCCGAGAGTAACGGAGAACCTACGGGGCAGTTCTACTCCGTCACACGGGAGTCGGAGTCCACCCAGCGGTGCCCGACAGCCACGGAGAACCTACGCGGCAGTTCTACTCCGTCACACGGGAGTCGGAGTCCACCCAGCGGTGCCCGACACCCACGGAGAACCTACGCGGCAGTTCTACTCCGTCACACGGGGGTCGGAGTCCACCCAGCGGTGCCCGACAGCCACGGAGAACCTACGCGGCAGTTCTACTCCATCACACGGGAGTCGGAGTCCACCCAGCGGTGCCCGAGAGCCACGGAGAACCTACGGGGCAGTTCTACTCCGTCACACGGGAGTCGGAGTCCACCCAGCGGTGCCCGAGAGCCACGGAGAACTTACGCGGCAGTTCTACTCCGTCACACGGGAGTCGGAGTCCACCCAGCGGTGCCCGACACCCACGGAGAACCTACGCGGCAGTTCTACTCCGTCACACGGGGGTCGGAGTCCACCCAGCGGTGCCCGACAGCCAAGGAGAACCTACGCGGCAGTTCTACTCCGTCACACGGGAGTCGGAGTCCACCCAGCGGTGCCCGACAGCCAAGGAGAACCTACGCGGCAGTTCTACTCCGTCACACGGGAGTCGGAGTCCACCCAGCGGAGCCCGACAGCCACGGAGAACCTACGCGGCAGTTCTACTCCGTCACACGGGGGTCGGAGTCCACCCAGCGGAGCCCGACAGCCACGGAGAACCTACGCGGCAGTTGTACTCCGTCACACGGGAGTCGGAGTCCACCCAGCGGTGCCCGACAGCCAAGGAGAACCTACGCGGCAGTTCTACTCCGTCACACGGGAGTCGTAGTCCACCCAGCGGAGCCCGACAGCCACGGAGAACCTACGCGGCAGTTCTACTCCGTCACACGGGGGTCGGAGTCCACCCAGCGGAGCCCGACACCCACGGAGAACCTACGCGGCAGTTCTACTCCGTCACACGGGAGTCGGAGTCCACCCAGCGGTGCCCGACAGCCACGGAGAACCTACGCGGCAGTTCTACTCCGTCACACGGGAGTCGGAGTCCACCCAGCCGTGCCCCACAGCCAAGGAGAACCTACGCGGCACTTCTACTCCGTCACACGGGGGTCGGAGTCCACCCAGCGGAGCCCGACAGCCACGGAGAACCTACGCGGCACTTCTACTCCGTCACACGGGAGTCGGAGTCCACCCAGCCGTGCCCCACAGCCAAGGAGAACCTACGCGGCACTTCTACTCCGTCACACGGGAGTCGGAGTCCACCCAGCCGTGCCCCACAGCCAAGGAGAACCTACGCGGCACTTCTACTCCGTCACACGGGGGTCGGAGTCCACCCAGCGGAGCCCGACAGCCACGGAGAACCTACGCGGCACTTCTACTCCGTCACACGGGAGTCGGAGTCCACCCAGCCGTGCCCCACAGCCAAGGAGAACCTACGCGGCACTTCTACTCCGTCACACGGGGGTCGGAGTCCACCCAGCGGAGCCCGACAGCCACGGAGAACCTACGCGGCACTTCTACTCCGTCACACGGGAGTCGGAGTCCACCCAGCCGTGCCCCACAGCCAAGGAGAACCTACGCGGCACTTCTACTCCGTCACACGGGGGTCGGAGTCCACCCAGCGGAGCCCGACAGCCACGGAGAACCTACGCGGCAGTTCTACTCCGTCACACGGGAGTCGGAGTCCACCCAGCGGTGCCCGAGAGCCACGGAGAACTTACGCGGCAGTTCTACTCCGTCACACGGGGTCGGAGTCCACCCAGCGGTGCCCGACAGCCACGGAGAACCTACGCGGCAGTTCTACTCCGTCACACGGGAGTCGGAGTCCACCCAGCCGTGCCCCACAGCCAAGGAGAACCTACGCGGCACTTCTACTCCGTCACACGGGGGTCGGAGTCCACCCAGCGGTGCCCGACAGCCACGGAGAACCTACGGGGCAGTTCTACTCCGTCACACGGGGGTCGGAGTCCACCCAGCGGTGTCCGACACCCACGGAGAACCTACGCGGCAGTTCTACTCCGTCACACGGGGGTCGGAGTCCACCCAGCGGTGCCCGACAGCCAAGGAGAACCTACGGGGCAGTTCTACTCCGTCACACGGGGGTCGGAGTCCACCCAGCGGTGCCCGACAGCCAAGGAGAACCTACGCGGCAGTTCTACTCCGTCACACGGGGGTCGGAGTCCACCCAGCGGTGCCCGACAGCCAAGGAGAACCTACGGGGCAGTTCTACTCCGTCACACGGGGGTCGGAGTCCACCCAGCGGTGCCCGACAGCCAAGGAGAACCTACGCGGCAGTTCTACTCCGTCACACGGGGGTCGGAGTCCACCCAGCGGTGCCCGACACCCAGGGAGAACCTACGCGGCAGTTCTACTCCGTCACACGGGGGTCGGAGTCCACCCAGCGGTGCCCGACACCCAGGGAGAACCTACGCCGCAGTTCTACTCCGTCACACGGGAGTCGGAGTCCACCCAGCGGTGCCCACAGCCACGGAGAACCTACGCCGCAGTTCTACTCCGTCACACGGGGGTCGGAGTCCACCCAGCGGTGCCCACAGCCACGGAGAACCTACGCGGCAGTTCTACTCCGTCACACGGGGGTCGGAGTCCACCCAGCGGTGCCCGACAGCCAAGGAGAACCTACGCGGCAGTTCTACTCCGTCACACGGGAGTCGGAGTCCACCCAGCGGTGCCCGACAGCCAAGGAGAACCTACGCGGCAGTTCTACTCCGTCACACGGGAGTCGGAGTCCACCCAGCGGTGCCCGACAGCCAAGGAGAACCTACGCGGCAGTTCTACTCCGTCACACGGGGGTCGGAGTCCACCCAGCGGTGCCCGACAGCCAAGGAGAACCTACGCGGCAGTTCTACTCCGTCACACGGGAGTCGGAGTCCACCCAGCGGTGCCCGACAGCCAAGGAGAACCTACGCGGCAGTTCTACTCCGTCACACGGGAGTCGGAGTCCACCCAGCGGTGCCCGACAGCCAAGGAGAACCTACGCGGCAGTTCTACTCCGTCACACGGGAGTCGGAGTCCACCCAGCGGTGCCCGACAGCCAAGGAGAACCTACGCGGCAGTTCTACTCCGTCACACGGGAGTCGGAGTCCACCCAGCGGTGCCCGACAGCCAAGGAGAACCTACGCGGCAGTTCTACTCCGTCACACGGGGGTCGGAGTCCACCTAGCGGTGCCCGACAGCCAAGGAGAACCTACGCGGCAGTTCTACTCCGTCACACGGGAGTCGGAGTCCACCCAGCGGTGCCCGACAGCCAAGGAGAACCTACGCGGCAGTTCTACTCCGTCACACGGGAGTCGGAGTCCACCCAGCGGTGCCCGACAGCCAAGGAGAACCTACGCGGCAGTTCTACTCCGTCACACGGGGGTCGGAGTCCACCCAGCGGTGCCCGACAGCCAAGGAGAACCTACGCGGCAGTTCTACTCCGTCACACGGGGGTCGGAGTCCACCCAGCGGTGCCCGACACCCACGGAGAACCTACGCGGCAGTTCTACTCCGTCACACGGGAGTCGGAGTCCACCCAGCGGTGCCCGACAGCCAAGGAGAACCTACGCGGCAGTTCTACTCCGTCACACGGGAGTCGGAGTCCACCCAGCGGTGCCCGACAGCCAAGGAGAACCTACGCGGCAGTTCTACTCCGTCACACGGGGGTCGGAGTCCACCCAGCGGTGCCCGACAGCCACGGAGAACCTACGCGGCAGTTCTACTCCGTCACACGGGGGTCGGAGTCCACCCAGCGGTGCCCGACAGCCACGGAGAACCTACGCGGCAGTTCTACTCCGTCACACGGGGGTCGGAGTCCACCCAGCGGTGCCCACAGCCACGGAGAACCTACGCCGCAGTTCTACTCCGTCACACGGGAGTCGGAGTCCACCCAGCGGTGCCCGACAGCCAAGGAGAACCTACGCGGCAGTTCTACTCCGTCACACGGGGGTCGGAGTCCACCCAGCGGTGCCCGACAGCCACGGAGAACCTACGCGGCAGTTCTACTCCGTCACACGGGAGTCGGAGTCCACCCAGCGGTGCCCGACACCCACGGAGAACCTACGCGGCAGTTCTACTCCGTCACACGGGAGTCGGAGTCCACCCAGCGGTGCCCGACAGCCACGGAGAACCTACGGGGCAGTTCTACTCCGTCACACGGGGGTCGGAGTCCACCCAGCGGTGTCCGACACCCACGGAGAACCTACGCGGCAGTTCTACTCCGTCACACGGGAGTCGGAGTCCACCCAGCGGTGCCCGACAGCCAAGGAGAACCTACGCGGCAGTTCTACTCCGTCACACGGGGGTCGGAGTCCACCCAGCGGTGCCGACAGCCAAGGAGAACCTACGCGGCAGTTCTACTCCGTCACACGGGGGTCGGAGTCCACCCAGCGGTGCCCGACACCCAGGGAGAACCTACGCCGCAGTTCTACTCCGTCACACGGGAGTCGGAGTCCACCCAGCGGTGCCCGACAGCCAAGGAGAACCTACGCCGCAGTTCTACTCCGTCACACGGGGGTCGGAGTCCACCCAGCGGTGCCCGACACCCACGGAGAACCTACGCGGCACTTCTACTCCGTCACACGGGGGTCGGAGTCCACCCAGCGGTGCCCGACACCCACGGAGAACCTACGCGGCAGTTCTACTCCGTCACACGGGGGTCGGAGTCCACCCAGCGGTGCCCGACAGCCAAGGAGAACCTACGCGGCAGTTCTACTCCGTCACACGGGGGTCGGAGTCCACCCAGCGGTGCCCGACAGCCAAGGAGAACCTACGCGGCAGTTCTACTCCGTCACACGGGAGTCGGAGTCCACCCAGCGGTGCCCGACAGCCAAGGAGAACCTACGCGGCAGTTCTACTCCGTCACACGGGGGTCGGAGTCCACCCAGCGGTGCCCGACAGCCAAGGAGAACCTACGCGGCAGTTCTACTCCGTCACACGGGAGTCGGAGTCCACCCAGCGGTGCCCGACAGCCAAGGAGAACCTACGCGGCAGTTCTACTCCGTCACACGGGGGTCGGAGTCCACCCAGCGGTGCCCGACAGCCAAGGAGAACCTACGCGGCAGTTCTACTCCGTCACACGGGAGTCGGAGTCCACCCAGCGGTGCCCGACAGCCAAGGAGAACCTACGCGGCAGTTCTACTCCGTCACACGGGGGTCGGAGTCCACCCAGCGGTGCCCGACAGCCAAGGAGAACCTACGGGGCAGTTCTACTCCGTCACACGGGAGTCGGAGTCCACCCAGCGGTGCCCGACAGCCAAGGAGAACCTACGCGGCAGTTCTACTCCGTCACACGGGGGTCGGAGTCCACCCAGCGGTGCCCGACACCCACGGAGAACCTACGCGGCAGTTCTACTCCGTCACACGGGGGTCGGAGTCCACCCAGCGGTGCCCGACAGCCACGGAGAACCTACGCGGCACTTCTACTCCGTCACACGGGGGTCGGAGTCCACCCAGCGGTGCCCGACACCCACGGAGAACCTACGGGGCAGTTCTACTCCGTCACACGGGGGTTGGAGTCCACCCAGCGGTGCCCGACACCCACGGAGAACCTACGGGGCAGTTCTACTCCGTCACACGGGAGTCGGAGTCCACCCAGCGGTGCCCGACACCCACGGAGAACCTACGGGGCAGTTCTACTCCGTCACACGGGGTCGGAGTCCACCCAGCGGTGCCCGACACCCACGGAGAACCTACGGGGCAGTTCTACTCCGTCACACGGGGTCGGAGTCCACCCAGCGGTGCCCGACACGCACGGAGAACCTACGCGGCAGTTCTACTCCGTCACACGGGGGTCGGAGTCCACCCAGCGGTGCCCGACACCCACGGAGAACCTACGCGGCAGTTCTACTCCGTCACACGGGGGTCGGAGTCCACCCAGCGGTGCCCGACACCCACGGAGAACCTACGGGGTAGTTCTACTCCGTCACACGGGAGTCGGAGTCCACCCAGCGGTGCCCGACAGCCACGGAGAACCTACGCGGCAGTTCTACTCCGTCACACGGGGGTCGGAGTCCACCCAGCGGTGCCCGACAGCCACGGAGAACCTACGCGGCAGTTCTACTCCGTCACACGGGGGTCGGAGTCCACCCAGCGGTGCCCGACACCCACGGAGAACCTACGCGGCAGTTCTACTCCGTCACACGGGGGTCGGAGTCCACCCAGCGGTGCCCGACACCCACGGAGAACCTACGCGGCAGTTCTACTCCGTAACACGGGAGTCGGAGTCCACCCAGCGGTGCGCGACAGCCAAGGAGAATCTACGCGGCAGTTCTACTCCGTCACACGGGAGTCGGAGTCCACCCAGTGGTGCCCGACACCCACGGAGAACCTACGCGGCAGTTCTACTCCGTCACACGGGGGTCGGAGTCCACCCAGCGGTGCCCGACACCCACGGAGAACCTACGCGGCAGTTCTACTCCGTCACACGGGGGTCGGAGTCCACCCAGCGGTGCCCGACAGCCACGGAGAACCTACGCGGCAGTTCTACTCCGTCACACGGGAGTCGGAGTCCACCCAGCGGTGCCCGACACCCACGGAGAACCTACGCGGCAGTTCTACTCCGTCACACGGGGGTCGGAGTCCACCCAGCGGTGCCCGACACCCACGGAGAACCTTCGCGGCAGTTCTACTCCGTCACACGGGAGTCGGAGTCCACCCAGCGGTGCCCGACAGCCACGGAGAACCTACGCGGCAGTTCTACTCCATCACACGGGAGTCGGAGTCCACCCAGCGGTGCCCGACAGCCAAGGAGAACCTACGCGGCAGTTCTACTCCGTCACACGGGGGTCGGAGTCCACCCAGCGGTGCCCGACAGCCAAGGAGAACCTACGCGGCAGTTCTACTCCGTCACACGGGGGTCGGAGTCCACCCATTGGTGCCCGACACCCACGGAGAACCTACGCGGCAGTTCTACTCCGTCACACGGGGGTCGGAGTCCACCCAGCGGTGCCCGACAGCCAAGGAGAACCTACGCGGCAGTTCTACCCCGTCACACGGGAGTCGGAGTCCACCCAGCGGTGCCCGACAGCCACGGAGAACCTACGCGGCAGTTCTACTCCGTCACACGGGAGTCGGAGTCCACCCAGCGGTGCCCGACAGCCAAGGAGAACCTACGCGGCAGTTCTACTCCGTCACACGGGGGTCGGAGTCCACCCATTGGTGCCCGACACCCACGGAGAACCTACGCGGCAGTTCTACTCCGTCACACGGGGGTCGGAGTCCACCCAGCGGTGCCCGACAGCCAAGGAGAACCTACGCGGCAGTTCTACCCCGTCACACGGGGGTCGGAGTCCACCCAGCGGTGCCCGACAGCCAAGGAGAACCTACGCGGCAGTTCTACTCCGTCACACGGGAGTCGGAGTCCACCCAGCGGTGCCCGACAGCCACGGAGAACCTACGGGGCAGTTCTACTCCGTCACACGGGGGTCGGAGTCCACCCAGCGGTGCCCGACACCCACGGAGAACCTACGCGGCAGTTCTACTCCGTCACACGGGAGTCGGAGTCCACCCAGCGGTGCCCGACACCCACGGAGAACCTACGCGGCAGTTCTACTCCGTCACACGGGGGTCGGAGTCCACCCAGCGGTGCCCGACACCCACGGAGAACCTACGCGGCAGTTCTACTCCGTCACACGGGGGTCGGAGTCCACCCAGCGGTGCCCGACACCCACGGAGAACCTACGCGGCAGTTGTACTCCGTCACACGGGAGTCGGAGTCCACCCAGCGGTGCCCGACACCCACGGAGAACCTACGCGGCAGTTCTACTCCGTCACACGGGAGTCGGAGTCCACCCAGCGGTGCCCGACACCCACGGAGAACCTACGCGGCAGTTCTACTCCGTCACACGGGGGTCGGAGTCCACCCAGCGGTGCCCGACACCCACGGAGAACCTACGCGGCAGTTCTACTCCGTCACACGGGAGTCGGAGTCCACCCAGCCGTGCCCCACAGCCAAGGAGAACCTATGCGGCAGTTCTACTCCGTCACACGGGAGTCGGAGTCCACCCAGCCGTGCCCCACAGCCAAGGAGAACCTACGCGGCAGTTCTACTCCGTCACACGGGGGTCGGAGTCCACCCAGCGGTGCCCGACAGCCACGGAGAACCTACGCGGCAGTTCTACTCCGTCACACGGGGGTCGGAGTCCACCCAGCCGTGCCCCACAGCCAAGGAGAACCTATGCGGCAGTTCTACTCCGTCACACGGGAGTCGGAGTCCACCCAGCCGTGCCCCACAGCCAAGGAGAACCTATGCGGCAGTTCTACTCTGTGACACGTGAGTTGGAGTCCACCCAGCGGTTCCCGACAACAGGAATAACCAAATAGCAGTGAAAAAAGCTCCGAGGCAGTTTTGCTCTGTGACACGTGAGTTGGAGTCCACCCAGTGGTGCCCGACAACAGCAACAACGAAATACCAGTGAAAAAACCTCCGTGGCAGTTGTACTCTGTGACACCTGAGTCGGATTCCACCCAGTGGTGCCCAACCACAGCAACAACCAAAAGAATTAAAAAAACGGAGGGGGGAAGGTTACTGTCATGGACTGAATTCTTTTTCCCCCAAAATATTCAACTTGGCTAGGCCATGATTCCCAGTATTGTGTAATCGTCCATCATTTTGTCATCTGATGTGATTTTCCCATGTATTGTAAATCCTATCTCTATGATGTTAATGAGACAGGACTAGAAGCAGCTCTGTTCATGACGCAGGACTCAATCTACAAGATTAGGCAGTGTCTTGAGTTAGTCTCTTTTGAGATACAAAACAGAAGCATGCAGAGAGACAGGGGAACCTCATACCACAAAGAAAGATGCACCAGGGGCACAGCACGTCCTTTGGACCCAAGGTTCCCATGCTGAGAAACTCCTCAACCAGGGGAAGACTGATGACAAGGACCTTCCCCCAGAACCGACAGAGAGAAAGCCTTCCCTTGGAGCTGGCACCCTGAATTTAGGCTTCTAACCTCCTAGACTGTGAGAGAACACATTCTGTTTGTTAGAGCCATCCGCTTGTGGTATTTCTGTTATCGCAACACGAGATAACCAAGACAGTTACCATAATCTTTCAAATGTTACAAGTTACCATTTTTGGAAAATTTAAAATTTTATGGCACCACCCATCCGTGAGTGCGTCGTCCTGAGGTGGCTGGCATGTTGCTGTGATGCTGGAAGCTATGCCACTGGTGTTTCAAATTCCGGCAGGGTTGCCCGTGGTGGACAGGTTTTAGCAGAACTTCCAGACTAAGACAGACTAGGAAGGAAGGCCTGGTGATCTGCTTCTGAAAATTAGCCAGTGAAAACCTTATGAATCACAGCAGAACACTGACTCACTTGCTTTGGACATGTCCTCAGCAGGGATCAATAACTGGAGGAGAACATCATGTTTGATGAGGTACAGGGTCAGCGCGGGCAAGGGAGGCCCTCAGTGAGATGAGCTGGCATCATAGCCGCAATGATGGGCTTGCACGTGATGGTGATCGTGAGGACGCCGAAGGACCAGGCGACGTTTCCTTCTGTGGTACATGAGGCTGCCATGAGTCGGAGTCAACCTGAGAGCAGCCATCTATCTACTGCTATCTAGCTGTCCAGCAAGTGTTTGGGAGACATGTGTAAGTTAACGATCACGTTTGCTATCAAAGGCGTGCAGAGGGCTAATTAGTGCAGCAAGGCCAGCTCTGGTGGAGGGTGAAAGGCTTGCTGTGGAAAAGGTGGCAGCTGAACACACCAACGCTGCCACATGCCTCCAATGTGCTCATGTCACCTCAGTTTCCCCACAGCCAGGATGAAAATAATACTAACACCCTAGCACTTTACAGTTTATAAAGTACCTGGGCGTATGTGTACGTACATCTCATTATAAAAACCAAAAAAACACAAAAAAACTCAGTGCCGTCCATTCTGACTCATAGCGACCCTACAGGACAGAGTAGAACTGCCCCGCAGAGTTTCCAAGGAGTGCATAGTCTCTTAAAATCCCTACTTCTTAAGGGCTTTTGATAGGTCACATTCATAGAAGAGGAAATTGAGGCCAGAGTTGAGTAACTTGCCCAGAGTCACAAAACTGGTGAGTCCAGATCCACATCTACATTTCCTACTAGTGCCACCACACCCCACTCACACGATGAAGGTCCCTGGGTGTGCGGGGACATGACAGAACACTCACATCTGGTGTGCAGGAGGGTGGGGCAGGGCAGGAGGGTGGGGCAGGAAAAGCTGGGCAGCAGGAGCCCTGACTCCCTGCGCTGGCTCTGCCCCGAGGAGCTGTGGCCCCAGGTCCTCGACAGTTTGGGCTTTCGTTTCTTCATTGGATGAACAAAAGAGTTGGAGTAGCTCAGTCCTTCTCAACTGTGTTTAGAATCACAGATGGTTGGCAATCACGGGAGATTCGGCCACGGACTCTCCCTTGGAGACATGCACACACAGAGCATCATCTCACCAGCAGTGACCGGGAGCTTGTGAATCCCAGCTCAGACTAGAGGCTCGGGCTGGTCGATTTTCAACCTGGTTATGCTCTAAAATTCTGTAATCCGCCCTGTGCACATCCTTGTCGTTATTAGTTGCTGTGGAGTTGATTAGGACTCGCGGCGACCCCGTGTGTTACAGAGTAGAAGTGTTCCACAGGGTTTTCTTGGTTGTGGTCTTTATGGAGGCAGATTGCCAGGCCTTTTCTTCCATGGTACCACTGGGTGGGTTCGAACCACCAACTTTTTAGGTTAGCAATAGAGCATAAACCTTTTGAGCCACCTAGGAATCCTTCTGTTTACATACACACATATACTCTTGTCTGTGTGTGTAAATTTAAATACTATTTATTACACTAAAATATTCATTTTCGCATTAGAAAAAGGTGTGTTTTGAGAAATCATAAGAAAAATTATACTGGGCTAAGGCCTGAGACTTGGCTTCTGCTAGAAGTGTGACTTTAGCACTGGTGAGTAATGTATCAAGAACGTTACAATTTAGTAATGGCAAATAGCAATTGTTTAAAAATTCATTTATTATGGGCATGAAGCTCATTTATTTCTCACTCACTGACTAGGAGTGGTATATTATTAGGGACAGTCACTGACGGCAACTCAAGAACAACAGCTGGACATTTCTTGTCTGAGGAATAATACCTTAAAATAGGTTAATTTAATCCAATTATTTTTTAGATGTAAATTATTTAATTACTAATGACTTCTAGCTTGTCAGGTTCTGTTGGGTTTTCTCATAGTTTTTTTAACCGCAATTTAGCTAATCAGTACCCTCCTTTTTAAAATGCCACTCTGCAATGATTTCAGAAACAGAAGTAATTAAACACTTGAGTTACCCCAGAATAACCTTAATAAGGAATGAATAGGAACTATATGAAGAAAATTAGAGAATCATAAAAGAAGACTTGAGTGAAGGGAGATAAATTTCTTATTTCTGAATGGAAAGACTGTATACTGTAAAGAAGTAATTTCTCAAATTATTCTATAGATTTAATGTAATTCAAGTCAACATTCCAGAAGGATTCATTTAGGAACTTAATGAAATGTTTTTGTAGTTATTTTGGGAAAATAAGCTGGGAGGAGGAGCTAAAGAAGAATGTGAAGTATTGAAACCTACTATAAAGCTATTGGGAACCCTGGTGGCATAGCAGTTAAGAGTTAAGAGGTTGGCTGTTAACCAAAAGGTCACCAGTTCAAATCCACCAGGTGCTCCTTGGAAATCCTATGGGGCCATTCTACTCTGTCCTATAGGGTCGCTGTAAGTCGGAATCGACTAGATGGCAATGGGTTTGGTTTTGGATAAAGCTCTTAGTGTAAGAATTGCTAGATCAATGGAAGGTAGGTCAATGATAGTCCAGAAAGAGACCTTAAGAATTCATTATATGTTAAAAGTATGGAGAAAGGAAGAATTATTAAAAAGGCAAAAGTTGGGGAAAAATATAAAGTTAGAATTGCACCTCACAACAACACCAAAATATATTCCAGAAAAGTATACGGTTAAATGTAAAAAACATTAAAAAGTCAATATGTAATGATGGCATTATAGAACAAGTCTTCCTAAGTACAAAACGAATAAAAGTTACAAAGGAAGTGGTTATAATTACATAAAAATTTAAAAACTAGACATAAAAAAACCCTTAGAAGCTGAGGCAGAATAAAATCTGGGATAAAATATTTGTAACAAAAATGGAAATTTATAATATGTAATATTTTAAAAAGAGGAAATACATATCTTAATCTAAAAATGGACAGCAGGCATGATTAAAAGGCAGTTTATAAAAGAAAGGTACAATTTAGCCAATAATTCTCAACAAAGGTGTTTAATCTCACTAATGATCACACACATGCAGATTAAAACATAAAAATGCATTTTTTCACTACGATATTACAAAAAAATGTTTGAGAAGTCATAATTCTCAAAACTGGAAAGGACATGCTAGGAGTGCTCACTCAGATGGGTATATAAATTGATGAAGTCTTTTTAGAAACCAATTACATAATACATGTCAAGATCCTAAAAAATTGTTGATAACCTTCAACCCAGCAGTTCCTCTTCTCTGAATGCTTACTACAGAAACAATCAGCAACTCCACTGGTTTGCTTACAAGGATGTTCATAAACAATAAAAAGGTAAACAGCAAAAACGTTTGACAATAGGAGATAGACTGAATTTTAAATAATTTATGGCAAAGCCATACCATAGGAAATTATGCAGGCATTAAAAATCACGTTTTACAAGTAATGTTTAATGACAAAGCAGAAAACTCTCAATAAAAAAGGTGAAAAAAGTCAGAGACAAAACCAAATGCTGTATGACTTAATATTGTATAAATCAAAGCCTTAACAGACTGATGAGCATAAAAAATGACTGGAATCAATCGATTCCAAGTGATATCAGATTATCTTGGATGACAGGATCATACATGATTTAAAAAAAACTCTATGGGGCAGTTCTACTCTGTCCTACAGGGTTGCTATGAGTCAGAATTGACTCCACGGCACTGTTTTTTTTATTATTATTTTTTAAATTTCTAAAATGTACAGATTTTTAAATGATTAAAATATTACGTAAAAGTAATTTGTTAAAAGTCACCACGATAATTTAGAGACGATATATACTCTGTGACAAACGAGGTTAGCTGTCCCGCCACCTTGCTTCCAGTCCTGTTGCTGTCACTCACTTGCTGTGTGACCCTGGCCAAATCACTGAACTCTGTCTAGGTTTTGGTTTCTTCAGTTTAAAAACAGCAACAGACAAGAAAGCTGCTTTGCAAACTGTAAAGCCCTACACAAATATAAACCATTATTACTAGTTTTTTTGCACGTGTGATGGAGTTTATTACTTCCAACCTAAACTGACCTTGTAGATTAAAGCAAAAATTTACTGACCTGTATGTGAGAAGCCCTGAACCTGAAACCCTTAAAATACATGTACGTGTTTGATCGTGCACAGACATCAGCTTTGGTTCAGTGTAAATACTTATGCTGCTCTGTAATAACTGACTTGACAGCCAAGAGAGGAATCACAGATTATGGAGGGGCGGGTAAGAGAGAGATCCAAGCAAGGATGGGTGAGCTCGGACTCCATGGGACACCTCCAGTGGGTACACGTGTATCCTCAAATGCTCAGCTGCTCAGTGGCAGAAATGAGTTGTGCAGGAACACACCTAGTTTTACGTCTGGGGTAAAAACCAGGTGAAATATAAATTTTTTGCCAATACTAGCTTTCTCTCCTTTCAAAGTTAGATACCAAACACCCTCTCCCCCAAACTCACTGCTGTCGAGTCGATTCCAACTCATAGCAACGCTACAGGACCGAGGAAGGCTGTGCCCTAGGGTTTCCAAGGCTGTAAATCTTCACAGCAGCAGACTGCCACGTCACTCTCCCACAGGGTGGCTGGTGGGTTCGAACCGCCAACCTTTCAGTCAGCAGCTGAACACTTTAATCACTGGCCGTCAGAGCTCCTTTTTCAAAGTTGGAGACTTGGTATCAAATAGACTGGGAAATACAAAATATCAGGCTGATTTCATTCTCAGTTTGACACAGGTGAAATGGGCTCTGGGCACACGGGTGTAGAACACCTAACAGATGCACTTCGAGTTTGATATTTTTTTCTTATCAAACAAAATAAATATCATGGATTTTGGTTTAGTAGGTCCCATGTTCATGGTGGGGGGTAGGGGGTAGGACTGATTTACAGCCAGGGCTAAAGGACGGAGCAGGGAAACATACACTCCTCCATTCATACCTAGCTCTGCCCTTTCCTCACTTTCTCTTCTCTATCCTCGGGCATAATGCTGAGGACAACTCTCGTGTGTGGAGAGGGATCAGGAGTTTATCTCTCAGAGAGGCTCTGCAGTTTTCCTGGCTTTTCAAGCTCTGTTCAATAACACAATACTCATCCTTCATTCATTCATCCATCTATCCATTCATGTATTCATTCTTATAGCCATCTATTCTTTCTTCAAGCAGCTGTGTGTGCCTGAGAAAGCCCCCCGCCAATGTCTCTGCTGGCCTCAATATATTCAATGAACATACATCAGCGTACAAGGGAGGGTGTACATCACCAGGCTGTGGCCAACTGCTGCAGGCACCATACCACTTCTAAGCCCTGTTATTTGATTATCACTATCTTTATTGGCCACAGAGGGGAAGGGATATTATAGCTTTGTGGCTTTTGAGAGTTGGGTCCTTAGTAGAGTGCCAAGCCCCAGCAGCAGCGGCAGCAGCGGCAGCAGCTCCCAGGTCACGTGCATGGGAATTTTTACAACCACATCTCAGTACTCACCAGAAAAGGCAAAGAGGAGGCAGGTGACACATTACAGAACACACTGCAATGGATAAGCCAAACGAAGCCAAATCATAAGCATTCCCACTCTTACCTTTGTGTTCTCTCCCTCCTACTTTTTCTGTCAACACTCCCAGTCTCCCCTCCCAAACTCCACTGCAGAGGAATTTAAGTTGGCTCAACCTCAGAGAGAGGGAAACATAAAACTGATTATTATATTCTGTGCCATGTTTTTTTTTTAATATGGCTCACTGAGCCCACCCTAGTGTGGGTAACTCCCCTTAGTGAACCCTGAGGGGCATGCATGTGGGTGGGTGTGTGTATGTGGGACAAACTAGTGAGGATGGCACAGTGCTCGGGTGAGAGAGAGACGGAGAGAGAGGGAGGGAGAGGGAGGGGGAGGGAGGGGGAGGGAGGGGGAGGGAGGGGGAGGGAGAATGAGAGCTCCGGTGTATGGTTTCCCCCCTTTCTCTGAGGAGCCTGAGAGGCTCTCCTCTCAGAGCAATTACTACAAATGATTTATGTGGCCAGTCAAGAGGGCCTGCCAGGGTTCTTATTTCATCTCCAGAAAAAGGAACTCTGCTGGAATGTTATCAGGGAGCTTGGGATGAAAGTGACAGCTGCCTTTTGTTTTCCCTGTGAAAGAGCTTCTCCCCTGGACTGTGGCATCTGATTTCTACAGAGAGAGCCAGAACTAAACGCAGGCAAGGGCCAGAGAGAAAAGGGCCGCACGTGAAGGCAAGCGTTTTTAAATGGAGAGGCTTCTTTCTTCCCCTTCTGTATTTATCTTGAGAGGTTGTGTTCTTAGCTGTTGATTTTAGGGAGGCAGCCTGGCTCAGGACAGATTGAAATATTGTTTCTTTTTTCACTGTACAGAAACAACTACAGCACCAAGCCTTTACCCTGTTACCAATGCTCCTTTAGCTAAAGGGAGGAAAACAAAGGTCCCCTCCAACTTAGACTGATAAATTGTGACCCTCGTCCCTGTCCGCTGCTACAGTGTGTGCTGGCACTCGTTAGGTCGCAGGGCACAGGGGGTGAAACAAAACACTCCACCGTGTATACAGGCAGGAAACTCAATGGACGTAAAAACACAGAAACCATGTGTATTCTCGCCCTCTGACACCCAAACTCTAATAGGCCATTGCACTTTTCATAAATCCTCAGTTGTCGGCTTGGCTGGCCACAACCCTCTCCTCACATCAGCCTCCCCAACTCCAGACCCAAACTGGTCTGAAAGGTCTTCAAGCAGCTTTGCGAAGGAGCACAGGGACAGTCAGTCACTGGATCTGACTAAAGTAACACACACACACACACAAACAAATCACACAAAGATGCTCCAATGACCGCCTAATAAAGCTTTGTAGATAAAAAATAAAAAAATCAGTTGCTATCTAGTAAATACAAATTAAGGAAACTCTCAAGGGATCAAGAGAAGAGTGTGGTAAAAAGAGGTTGGTGGGTGGCATAGTTATAAGGGAAGGGATATAAAGGAAGATTAAGGATTACAATAAAAGACCCGTACTGTAAAATCATCTTTATAGTTTTATATTCTCTGCATGTTATATTCAGTCATCCTATGCTAAAAACATATTTTCCGACTAGTGATTTCCAAATTTTATTTTTACTAATGTTTTGTCAATGGTTGTTATATAATGCTCAAAAACAAAATTAATTTTTATGACATAATATATGTCTATATAGGTCTTTGCAGCACATGCTGCTAGCTGGCGTGTTCAGAAATCAAACCAATATTAAGGATTAAGGAGAGGGGAACTACCATTTATAAAGGGCTTTTTTTTAATTATGTGTCAGGGATGATGCTATGTATCTTATACTTTCTCCTTTATTCCTCACTGCAACTCTGTGAGATAGGTATTTTTATTCTCACTTTAAAGATCAGGTTATGGATGCCCACTGAGGTTCAATAACTTGCCCAACAATGCACACCTAGTGTGGCAGACAGGGTCCTGGGTGATGCAAGTGGCTCACATGCTTGGCTGCAAACCGAAAGGTTGGAGGTTGGAGTTCATCTACTTCTAAAAAATCAGCCGTGGAAAACCCTATGGAGCACAGTTCTATTCTGAAACACATGGAAAACCCTATGGAGCACAGTTCTATTCTGAAACACATGGGAAACCCTATGGAGCACAGTTCTATTCTGAAACACATGGAAAACCCTATGGAGCACAGTTCTATTCTGAAACACATGGGGTTGCCATGAGTCAGAACTAAATCAATGGCAACTGGTAGTGTGGCTAGGGGTGGCTACGTGACACAGTTCTGGCCAATGAGATGTATGCAGGGAATTTGGAGATTTCTGACTGGCTCCGCCACTTTCCCCTTGTTGCTTCTTTTTTTCTCAGGCCTGGAGTACAGATGTATGTAAGGCTGGTGGTGAAGACATCATCCTGTCACCTTTAGATAACACACGTGAAGATAAAAGCCACATAGTGGGTATAAAGATAGAAGGAGATGGAAAAATTCTGACAACACAGAACAGTTGCACTTCTTTCATCTGCCTATCTCTTGCTTATTATTACAAGAGGAAAAGAAAACACTTTTTATTGAGCTTCTGTAATCTAGTGCTTCTTATATATAGCTAATCGCAAACCAAACTGATACTCTACTAAGGGGTACAGCTAGAATTTGAACCCAAATCTAATCTAAGGGTCTCAGTCTTACTATAATACCATCCTGTGTTTTCAGAGGGCCAACAGTCTGCAAAAGCCTCAGACCAGATGATCGGCATGGTGTGATCTCTTTACCTCATACTGAGGAACACTGGCAATTAGTTTATATCTCCTAGATGGAAGATCAGCAGACTTCTTTCTAGAGAAATTCATCAGGCTATGGAAAATGACTACTAGAACTTTGATTCTTTCTTATGGCTGGGTTCCAGGTCCAGCATCATCATCTGAGAGTCCTCATGTATAATCACAGGGCTTCCAGTCAGAGTTTTATACCTTACTCCAAAGAATGAGTGGATAAGCAAGGATCACCACACATTTGAGGAAAGCCTCTCATAAAACTCAGAGTCCAAATAAATGAAAAAAGAAAACAGAGAAAACAAAGGAAGCAAAATGACTCTTTAAAATAAAAACGTAAAAAATCGTTAATATATCCTCAAAGAATTAAAAAAAAAATTTTAACCCATGAAATAAGAACCTCTTTTACCAGTTGCTGTCCAGTCGATTCCAATTTATAGAGACCCTTTTTATAGTACAGAGTAGAACTGTCCCAAAGGGTTTCCAAGGCTGTAAATCTTCCTCCCACAGAGTATTTGGTAGGTTTGAACTGCCCATCTTTCGGTTGGTAGTCAAGCGCTTAACCACTGCACCACCAGGGCTCTTGAAATAAGAACAGGGTCGTATAAAAATATACGTTTAGAAAATTAAAACTTTATGAATTAAAAATGTGGTAGCAGAAATAATATTAAACTGAAGGGTGAGAAGATGAGGTTAAAGAAATCTTTCAAAAAGAAGAACAAAACTCAAAGAGATGGAAAATAAGGAATTTTGGGCATCAGTCCAAAAGGTACAACATCAAAATAATAGGAATTCCAGAAAGAAAGAAAACATAGTAGATAAAATTTGCCAAAGAAATCACACAAGAAAAAAAAATCCCCAAACTGAAGGACATTAGCTTCTAGATTCAAAGGGCCCAGAAAATTTCCCAAACAATGAAGGCAAAAAACAAACAAACCAACAAAAAAACCAGCCACACGCAAGTACATTACTGTGAAATTTTAGAAAGCCACAAGTAAAGAAAGTATCCTAATAGCTTCTGTTGTTGTTGTTGTCAGGTGCAGTGGAGTCGTTCGGACTCATAGCAACGCTGTGCACAACAGAACGAAATAGCTTCTAAAAGGCGGGAATTAGAATGACAATAGACTTCTCCACAGCAATACTGGAAACCAGAGCCTACGGGGGAAATGCTGTAAGATTCTTCCTGAAAGTGCTTTACAGCCTTGAGTTCTACATATTTTATATTTGGTCAGATGTGAGAGAAGAATAAAGCTATTTTCATACTGGTAACATCTCAAAAATTTACCTCTTGTACCTTTCCTCAGGCAGTTATTAGAGAATTAAAAAAAAAAACACCACACACACACACACACACACACACACACACTGCTGTCAAGTAGATTCCGACTTATGGTGACCCTGTGTGTTACAGGGTAGAACTGACTTCTATAGAATTTTCTTGGATGTCATCTTTATGGAAGCAGATTGCCAGGCCTTTCTTCTGTGGTGCTGCTGAGTGGGTTCGAAGTGCCAACTGTTAAGGTTACTAGCCGAGTGCAAACTGATTGTGCCACCCAGGGAACTCAATGTAGTAGAGGGAGGACACATTCCACTAAAATGGGGAAAGAAATCAAGCCAGAGAAGACTCAGGATCCACAAATAGGGAATGAGACAGAGGAGGAGGCTCAGGAAGGCTCAGGATGCCTGCTCTGCCGCAGCCTTAGAGAGCAAGCACTAAGTTAGGTTGGAGTGGAAGGATGCAGGGCTCCAGGAGGACTAATTCCATGAAGAAAAAGAAAGAGATTAATTACCTAATGTGTTGAGAGGAGATTTACACTTCTGATGAAGATTCTGTGAATGATTTAATGACAGGTACACAGAAAACTAAGCGAGCAGACAAATATACCCAATTATGGACTGCAGGAAAAACAAAAGTGGTACAAGATAGTAATGTAATCAAAATCCACCATTGGGCTCACCTGTGAATAGCATTTATGTAGCCATCTCTCTCTCTCTCTTTCTTACACACACACACACACACACACAAACCGATCTAACCAAAAATTGTGATATAGTAATAATTGGGAAGATGGGGAAGAGGGAGTGTGTTTTGAGAGGTGGAGGGAGAAATATAAGTGAGCTAATCCATATTTCCCATGGTAGGAAGTCAATAGGTAATATCTAAAACACAGTAATTAAGTAATAGCTGTATATACACATTACTTAAAATGTGGAGGCTCATACCAGAAGACACAGCTACAGTATTTCCGGGAGCAGGTATCAGGTTGGGAAAAGGAGTGGGGCAGGATTGTTGTTTTTCATCAATTAGCCTTACGGACCTACGTGACTTCTCAAATTATGTGACTGTATTACTGGAATGTGGACATTAATTAAAAAACAAAGAGCCGACTTGTTACTACTGAACAGCTAGTAAGATGAAGGTGACCAGGTGTGTCTAATTCCCTCAGGCTCTGGGAGACACATCGAGGACATTTCCTCTCACAGGGGAAAATCTCAATGCTGTTACCATTGCTATCCATGGACTTTACAAATCTGCGCCTAAAGCCCTCTGAGTCTTGGTTTATGATTCTTGTGTAGATATAACCAAACTGCAAGAAATTGTGGCTCAGATAATTTTTGGTATAGCTCTTACAGCTGAAAGGTGGGTACAGCCTCCCTAGATTTGAGAAACCATGCTGATCGATGTAGTTTCTGGGGTTCACAAAGTTGCTGGGATTTTTCTGACAACTTTCTAGATCCTACCTGTCTGAGTTCTATGACCCTCCCTTTGGACTACTGCCAGAATAGTCCAGCAACAGGCCTTCCTTCCCACAGCCAATAAAGGGGCCAGGGTTGGAAGCGATGGAGAGACCCAGGTGCTGCAAGACAAAAGGGAAAACTTCTACGGCAAGTTTTATATGCACCTTAGAAGTGAAAGAGTATCATTAGGATTTAGAGGCTAATGAGGCAATATTTGGTAAGTCAAGCAGAGTCACTGTATATAAAATTATTTGGAGAAGTGCACTTCGATTTAGACCATGTGAGGGCCAATGCCTAATTTTGATGAAATGAGACCAAAATTCTGGCTATATGAAAGGCAGAATGCATATCTAGAATGCTCTACTTTTGAATTAAAGACAAATGGGTCTGTCTGTAACTTAGTGTTCACACTCATAAGATTACTTGTAAATTCAAAGATATGGGAAGGTAAAATTCCAAGATGTATTCTTGCTTGTTGAAAGAAAACTCTTTGGAGGACTCAATGAATCATTTCTCCTAAAACAGGAAAATACAGGCTGTTGAATAATAATAGCCAAGATTTATTGAGAGCTCGAGCACCGAACGCTGTTTTAAGCACTATATAAATATTTACTTATTTAATTCTCACAACAACTCTGAGTTATATGACATGTGTATGAAAGGCAAAGTCTATTTTATACAAGAGAAAATTAAGACACAGAAAAATTAACTAAATAGCCCAAGATTAAAGGTAACAAGTGACGGAGTGGAATTCAAATTTAGGCTCCAAAAAACCATGCCCTTAACTTTTATCTCTGTTTATGCCGCTGTCGCCAGCTGCCGTGGAGTTGATGCCAACTCACGGTGACCCACGTGTCGCAGAGCAGAACTGTTCCGTAGGGTTCTCTTGGCTGTAATCTTAATGGAAGCTGATCATCAGGTCTTTTCTTCCACAGTACTGCTAGGTGGGTTTGAACCACCAACCTTTAGGTTACAAGTCGAGCACAAACCGTTTGTGCCACCTGGGGACTTTATCAATATCTATAAATTATAAAATTAATATAATTATCAGCATGCAAAGATCTAGGCAGGAAAAAAATTTTGCATACTGGTTCATTTTTTAAAAAAATATTTTGCATACTGGTGCTATATTGTGCTTGGTATATGCTTTATACCAGCTCAAGTTTCCAGAAGTGAAAGTTAAAAGTTTCAGCTCAAAACTGAAGTTTTTATCTGAAGATGAGTTTCAGAAATCAGATCAGGGCTCCCTCCCTTGCCTACAATTCATCTTAGACCTCAGGAGATAAACAACAGCTTGAGCGGTAACACAGCAACAATAAGGATGACGAACAGCATAATAAATAATACTTCTAACGCTTGAACCCTCGTGCCACTAGAGCAAAAAGGGAACATTCACTGTATTGGATGGTAGGACATCACATCTGTGCATATATTCGCCTAGACCCAATGTAATTCTTATGAGGCTGCAGAGCTCTGAGACCTAGAAACCGTGAGTCAGTCAGGAGGGGAGGAAATGGGGGTGGGAGAGCAAAGATTAAAAATAGAGATGTTGATTGCATTGTTACTAATTTAGTTTAGCTCAAACAGCCCCAGCCTGGTGAGTCAACTACAATGACAAGAAGCACAAAAAAAAAAAAAGAGGCTCTGTGGGATTGAGCAGAGGGGATGCTGGCTGCCACATCAGTAACTTCACACCAGAACCAGACCAACAGCACTGCGTCTGTGGTGTGAGTTCAAAAACAACCAAATGGAAAGTGTCGAGGGATAAAATGGCCTCAAATCGATGAGCAGCAGTGCCGCTGACCCTCTGGTAAACAGCTGCCTTTTGTCAGGGGGATGGGGCTTGCTGACCCTCCGCGTTAGAGCATTAGAGGCCAACTCACACTGTTCAAACAGAGTATTGTTTTCTCTGGGGCATAAGGCTTACTGTGATTCCAGACCTGTCGCCATGGCAGCAGTGGGGGGAGGGAGTGAGGAAGGAGGAACAGATGGGGGCAAGGTCCTAATTCTCATGCAAGGGCCCCCATCATTCTCCCCTTTCTCCTTTAGGAGTCTAGGAGTGTGCTGCGTCTTCTTTCACTACTCCACGGATGTCAATCCAATTCATTTAATAGGTCTTTATGGTTGTTTTTTTTTTTTTTTTAATGGGTGCCTACTATGTGTGTAGGTCCTAGTTAACACGAGCTTCTGTTAAAATACTCAACCTCTGCTTGGTGATGGAAAGCTGAAAAAAGCAAAAAGACCTAGTTTCCATGCTCTCAAGTCTATCATTTTCTGTTCACAAATTAGAAGTCAGGTTTATGGAATATATATATATATATATGTGCATGTGTGTGTGTGTATGCTTATGGAATATATTGAATGAATGTATATAAATTTGATAACTGTCCCCAAATGCTAACTTTATATTACAATTAGAAAGAACAAGGTAGTCCTTTAGCATCCTTAGAGCTATTGCGATGGTCTTCCTCCTTGATTCTTGTCTGAGCATGACACTGCTAGGTCAATGTTCCCTAGGCATACTTCTGCCATGATGTTACCCTGATCAACTATGTTCAATGGTGATCCAACTTCATTACCTTGGAGTTCAAGATCTGGCATAGCTGGTCCTCATCCCACCCTAATATTCCTGTCTTACTCTTCAAAGTCTTCCATGTTGTTGGGAAAAGGTAATAGGTAGTAAAAATCAATTGATCAATCAATCATACAGACAAACATCAAAGCATTCATTTTCATCTCCACTTTTGCTCATTTGGTTACCCTATCTCCCCCTCAAGAATAATTCTTTTCCTGGCTTTCATCCATCTAATTTCTGCTAAGGAAAGGTACCTTAAATTCAGCATGATCAAAATGAAACATCCTGTGCCTCTCAGTGACTGGAACTACCAAGATCAATCCAGTTTCACAAACCAGAAACTAGGCTCCATCCTGTTACATTCCCCTCCCTCAATGTCCATTTGAAAATGTTGCCAAAGCCCTTTCACCGTCACCCCTCAATTTATCTCAACTCTATTTACTTCCTCCTGTCTCATATCCTATCACTCTATTCCATCAGTTTTCAACTAGAGGACTGAGGTTACTTCCAAATAGGCTTCTCCATGTCTACTCCGGCTCCCCCTCATCAGTTGTCCATGGTGTGGTCAGATGGATGTTTCAAATCTGATCATATCACACTCCTGCTTAAAATTCTTCAGTGACTTTCCACTGCTCTTCAGACAGTATACAGGATCCTTACCATGGGTCCTGAAGCAATCTGACTCCAGCACACTTTCCAGTCTCTCCCCACCCCACAATCCTCTGGCTTTCTGTACAGGCCTCCCAGCAGCTCCATTTATGCGCCATGTTCTTTCCAGCCTTGGGGTCTCCCTATACTATTTCTTCTAACTGGTACTCTGCCCTCATCCCCACCCCACCTTGTCTGCTTGGTGTGGTGGTTCTCAGACTTCAGGGTCCATCACCATCACCTGGAAAGCTTGTTAAAACACATACTGCTGGGCGCCACTCCCAAAGTTTCTGAGTCAGTAGATCTAGGGAGGGACCTGATCATTTACATTTCTAAGACCCCAGGTGTTGTGTTATGGATTGAATTGTGTCTCCCAAAAATATGTGTTGAAATCCTAACCCCTATACCTTTGGATGTAATTCTGTCTGGAAATAAGGTTCTCTTTGTTATATCAACGAGACATATCAGTGTAGGTATGTCCTAAAAAAAAAAAATCAATTCTCAGTTATAAGGAGCAGTGAAGACACAGAGACAAGCATGCACAAACAGGTGAATATAGAAGCGATGCGAAGATCGCCAATGAACCGAGGAATGCTGAGACACAAGGATCGTCCCCCAGAGCCAACAGAGAGCCTTCCCCTAGAGTTGGTGCCCTGACTTCGGATTTTCCTCCTCCTCAACTGGGAGGAAATTAATGTCTGCTCTTTAAAATCACCCACTTGTGGTATTTCAGTTACAGTAACACTAGGAAACTAAGATTCCAGGTGATGCTGAGGCTGCGGGTCCTAAAACTACACTTAGAGAACCATTGCCTTAGTTACATTCTACAGGCAGTCCCCTGGTTACTCGAACATCTGACTTTTGGACAACTCATATTAAGAACGGACTGCCGTAAAGCCTATTACATTAAAAATTTGAGTTATATACAATGGTTCGTAATAACGAACATACATACTATTTTTGTGGTGCTCCTGAAAACATTGCATGGTTTGGGTTTCTTAAGTGTTTTGTATGCATAAAAAATACCCAAACCCATTGCCATCGAGTTGATATCAATTCATAGTGACAGAGTAAAACTGCTCCATAGGTTTTCCAAGGAGCGCCTGGCGGATTTGAACTGCTGACCTTTTGGTTAGCAGTGGTAGCACTTAACTACTAGGCAAACAGGGTTTCCTTTGTATGCATAACCCCCAAAAAAACCACTGCCCTCGAGTTGATTCCGACTCAGAGTGACCCTATAGGACAGAGTAGAACTGCCTGATAGAGTTTCCAAGGAGTGCCTGGCGAATTCCAACTGCCGACCTCTTGGTTAGCGGCCATAGCACTTAACCACTGCGCCACCAGGGTTTCCTTTGTATGCGTAGCATAGAAAGGTAAAATATATACTATATACTAAGACAAACATTTGACTGACACTATAAATTCAACGTAAAGACAGATTTACGAATGGATCTTGCTTGTAACCCCGGGACCGCCTCTACTGGATTTTCTGATCTCTAAGGAGCCTTTGGAAACCCTGGCGGCCTAGTGGTTAAGTGCTACGGCTGCTAGCCAAAAGGTCGGCAGTTCAAATCCGCCAGGCTCTCCTTGGAAACTCTACAGGGCAGTTCTACTCTGTCCTATAGGGCTGCTTAGAGTTGGAATCGACTCGACGGTAGTGGGTTTGGTTTTCTTTTTTTAAGGAGCCTTCGCTTCCTCTGTGAAGCCCCCTCCCTTCCTGGGTTATATTTTTCCTTAACAGCACTTGCCCTCATCACAAGCTGTAATGATGTATCTGTGTGATTATTTCACTAACGTCTGTCTCTGCCTGTAGACTCTTGCCCCATAAGGTTAAAGACCATCTCTGTTTTGTTCAGCATTACCTCCCCATTGTCTACCAGGTACCTGGCACGTGGTGTGCACACAATAGATACCTAAGACAAATCTATTCCATGAAGTCTTTCCCAGCTGTGGGCATATCAATGTTTCTTCTTATGAATGACTGCTTATAAGGAGCCCATCCCCCTCAGCGTTGGTACACCCTACAGTTTGGAAATAGGAATAAGAAAATCATCAAATACTAAAGAACTTATTGTAGTACCTGCAATGTAGCAAACCCTCAAAAATGTTAGCTAATACTATGGGTTGGTGATACAGTAGCTTTTGCAATCTGGGTCTTCTAGGACGAGCCTAATTTCAAATGTTCTGTCCCATGCTTATGTTTCTTGACTTTTTTTTGGTCTGGAAAATGTAGTTGCACATATGATTTATCATACACCTTATTATTGTATTTGACAAAATTCTGCCAACATTTATTAAGTACCTGGTATATGAGGTTAAGGATCCCCGATGGCACAAACGGTTAAGTGCTTGGCTGTTACCTGAAAGGTTGGCAGTTTGAATCCACCAGAGGCTCTACAGGAGAAAGGCCTGCATGCGATCTCCTTCTGTAAAGATTAAAAAGCCATGAAAACCCTACGGGGCAGTTCTATTCTGTCACATGGGGTTGCGAAGAGTCAAAGTTGACTTGACGGCACCCAACAACAACATATGAGGTCACTCGCATCACTGGCGTCAGAGGAGAAACAATCTGCTGGGGAAGTGAAACAGATGAAGAACTGGGTAAAATGCAAGGCAGGATGAACTAAACATTAAACGGAGGTACCTACAAAAACCGACTGGCATGGAAGGACAGGTAATTTCTGACTGAGGTGGTTTCTGATTGAACCTAGAAGGTAGACAGTGATCTTGGTGGGCAAAGAAAGGAAGCAGAACATTCCAGGCTCTCTGAAGTGCATGGCTCACTCAGGGAAAAGAGAAGAAAGCAGGGTGCCTGCATTGATGAGACATGGAGTGAGATGGAGAGGAAGCTGCAAAGGTAATTCGGAGTCAGATTATACATAATCTTGACTGTAACACTGAGAAGTTAGTATGTTATTCTGTAGGTAACATGGCTCCAATTGTGCCCACTTTATGAAGCTGCCTCAATATCTTGGAATTTTTTTCCCTGAGGTTTGGCTTAGGGAAGACAGCCGTGATGTCTACAATCATCTGATTGGCTAAATTTGAAAGGCTCGCTTTTGACTTGCTTTTTACTTCTTTTGGGAGCATTTTCTTCAAATTGGGCTATACTGCCACCAGATAAATGGTCACAGACGGTTATGGGTTTATTTTCAAACACCTAAGTTTTCTCAGAAATATGATTAATCACGAAAGCAAGATTAGCACAAACGCCTATGTATACTTGAGGAGCTTTTTTTTTTAAATCGAACTCTTGACTCATATTTCTCTCCAATCTAATCTTTCCCAGTTTTGAAGACTTTCTTCAATTCACTCTGAGTGTTTTTACTTTTGTATGTTAGAGGTCCTTCTGGGGCAAACGAAAACAAACTAAAAAAACCCCACTGCCATCAAGTCAATTCTGACTCACAGTGACCCTAAAGGACAGAGTAGAACTGCCTCACAGAGTCCCCAAGGAGCGCCTGGTGAATTTGAACTGCTGACCTTTTGGTTAGTGGCCGTAGCACTTAATCACTGCACCACCAGGGTTTCCTGGGACAAACACAGTCCTGGGTTTATAGCTGCTTTTCACATGTTGAGGAACCTGCTCATTTCTTCTGCTTTGCCTTCTCTGGTGAGATAGTATTTGATGACTACGGACTTTCTCAGTCAGTGGCGCTGTGGGCAGCTCTCCAATCCCCTAAGTCTCTCCTGCTCTGTCTCCCATGGTGTAGAGAAGAAACTACCTCCTTTATCCATATGACTGCAACAAGAGAGGGTGGTAGGTGCACTCCACGTTGGCAGTGCCCTCCTTTATCCATATGACTGCAACAAGAGAGGGTGGTAGGTGCACTCCACGGTGGCAGTGCTCTCCTTTATCCATATGACTGCAACAAGAGAGGGTGGAAGATGCACTCCACGTTGGCAGTGCCCTCCTTTATCCATATGACTGCAACAAGAGAGGGTGGTAGGTGCACTCCACGTTGGCAGTGCCCTCTTTATCCATATGAGTGCAACAAGAGAGGGTGGTAGGTGCACTCCACGTTGGCAGTGCCCTCCTTTATCCATATGACTGCAACAAGAGAGGGTGGTAGGTGCACTCCACGTTGGCAGTGCCCTCTTTATCCATATGAGTGCAACAAGAGAGGGTGGTAGGTGCACTCCACGTTGGCAGTGCCCTCTTTATCCATATGAGTGCAACAAGAGAGGGTGGTAGATGCACTCCACGTTGGCAGTGCAAATCTCTGACGCTATTTTATTGATAACGAAAAGGATTTTTCAGCCACTTGACCAACTTGTTTCAAGATCTTAGGAATGGAGCAACTGCTATACAACATAGATAACAGCTTTTCTTTGAAAGCTAGTGCTTTTGAGGGAACATCAAACTACAAAAATAACAGCTTATATCAAAATATAACTTCAGTATAAATGTCTTAACTAAAGAGAAACATGAAGTAGTTTCAAACCGATGTTGATCTACCCTACTGCTCATTTCACTGGGAATTTAGCTGATGAGAGAAAGTTTTAAATGAATAAATGGACCAAATACAGAGGAAGCTTGGAGAGTTTGTAGCTTTGTCTTTTCAAAGCCATTGGGTGTTAAGGAACTCATAACACTGGTTTAGTCTTTCTGACAGCAGCATTAAATGATTCCTCCAAGTCAGCCGAATTTTAATATGTGGACACTGTGGTTCTATGGAGGGGTCCTGGTGGTGCAGTGGTCGGCTGCTAACCAAAAGGTCGGCAGCTCAAAACCCCCGGTCACTCAGTGAGACAATGACGTGGTAGTCTGCTTCCATAAGATCACAGCCTTGGAGACCCTATAGGGCAGTTCTACTCTGTCCTACAGGGTCGCTATGAATCTGAATCAACGGGACAGCAACGGTTTTGGTGGTTCTATGAATGTGACCTTTGTCAGGAAAAGATGCTTCTTTGTTGCTTAAGGTTATCTGAAGAAGCACTGGCACGGGCAGAAAAGGAACCCAGAGAACTCTAGCTGGGAATCCTGCACTGAACCGGGACTGCAGAGGCCATCCCTCCACCTCAGAGGCAGGGCCATCAACCACCCCTCTCCCACCCTCGAAACTTGCATTCTCCCCTACAAACACACACACACACACAGTGGCACTGGCTGTCGCAGCAAGGGCTGGTGCAACAAGACTAATGAGCTGGCTGCTGTCTGTGTCACACCCCTCGTGGACGCGCAGCTTCTGTGTGTCTGCGTGTCAGTACGGCCTTCCCTGTCCTTGGTGTTTGTGTGGGGCCTCTGCTCTGGGTGGAAGGCGGTACAGGGGTGGTACTTAAAGGCCCTGGATCCTCACTCCATGCTCCTCACCCTGTTCTACTTTTACTTTTTCCCACAGCACTCGTTAGCTGCCGTTGAGTCAGCCCTCGAATTCTTGGTGACTCTGTGCACAAAGGGATCAGGCCCTCGTGATCCTTGGTGTTTTCCTTGGCTGGTTTTTGAAAGTAGATCACTAGGCCTTTCTTCCTAGTCTGCCTTAGTCTGGAAGGGCCACTGAAACCTGTTCAGCATCACAACAACAGGCAAGCCTCCACTGACAGAGGGGTGGTGGCTGTGCATGAGGTGCACTGGCTGGGAACTGAACCCAGGTCTCCAGCATGGAGGTTGAGAATTCTACCAGGGCATCACCACCGCCCCCTTCCACAGCACTTAGAACTGTCTATATAATTTACACCTATTTATTATGTCTATTGTCTGCTGGAATATAAACTCCACAAGTGCAGAGATCTTTGGTTTTTGTCCATTGATATATTTTAAGCACCAAGAACAGTGGCTGCCACACAATAGGTTGTTGTTGTTAGGTGCCCTGGAGTGAATGTTTAGCAACCATTCTAAATTTAGGTTCTAGTTAAGCAATTTGTAAGTCCACAGGCCAAGACCTGTTTATCTATTTGAAATATTTACCCCTGACCCCTTCAGGCTCAAAGGTGCCTCTGATGCCCACACAAAGCAGTTGGCTCCAACAATGCTAAACAGTCCCTGTCACTTGACAGAATTGAGGAGGAAGTAAAATATTTACCAAAGCAGGGACCGTGTGTGTGGATGGCGGGGGGGTGGGGGGGGGGGGGTGGGGGGGGCCCTGGGTTGTTTTCACTTAACTAATGATACTGACATCCTCACCCCACCTCATATTTATTTCAGAAGCAAAACAAGCCAGTGTATAATTTTGATCTGTGATTCAAACATTTTTTTTTTAATTTGCAAATCGCTTATATTGCCATGGACTAAAATCAGAAGTGATCCTAGTTTAAATGCCTTTCTATCCTCAGAGTGCTTTGGACATTTGTTTTCAGTAAATGTTTGAGAATGAATGATCTGGAAAGTATGAAAGAGAACAGAGAATAAAAATAAGATCACACTGAAGCTGGGAATCTTTCAGCTTCTCCGAGTTGCTGAGATGTGTAATTAGGGTGACGATATCATTTTTCCGCCCAGACCAGGACAAATGGTATAAACCGGGACTGTCTTGGGGAGATTACACATATGGTTGCCTTACGTATAATCAGCTTCCATCATATTAGAGGACGGGAAAGGACTAGCAAAGATTAGTGCATCTGAAATGTCAAAAGCCCTGTGGTTTGCATCCTGCTCCGTTTGAATGCAAGGGTCACAGATGTTGATCAAAATATTCATATTGCCAATTTGCGCTAATTTCACTAGTTTGTACGTATCACTCAAGACAGTTCAATAAATGACCTAGCAAATTAATCTATTTCCCCCCATTAGTTTCTGACTCTTTAGCATGACAATATCAGACACCCTGTTAAAGAAAAAGCTGGCTCAGGCTGTGTAACTGACAGTATTCTTACTCTTCCTTAGAGACACCTCTGTCTACTTACCAGCACCCACCCCTACAGCTCGCATACCCCCTTCATTCCAAACAGAACCCTGTTTTTCAGTTCTCACAGTACACAGAGTAAGTGAAAAAGGACCCTGATTTTCCGGAGGGACCAGGCAGTCTGAAAAGGTATGCCTTCAACATCATTAGCGGTTCATCTTCTAAAACCTCAGGGCAGCCCCTAGGCAGCCCCTCCTGGCACCCCCCCTCCTCCTCCCAGTGCTACCCCTTTCTATTGGTGTCGGCTTATCAAATTAATGAAGCCGATCTAGACAGGAAGAAGTTGGGGTAGAAGACAGTGGTTTAAGGGCAATTCAACACAAGCCCCTCCCTCCCTTAAAAAAAAAAGAGATTGGGAATAAAATCAGAATTTCTTTCTCTTAAAAATGGGAAGAAGAGGGGAAATGGTGTTGGGGTGGGGGCTGAGAGGTGCTCTGATTGCCTCATAACTCCCTGAAGGAGGAGAGAGGTCTGTTTACTGTCTCTGACTGAACTTTTGCATGTTGGAAAGGCGCAGTTCCTTTGTGAGCAGAATTCACCAGGGCCACGTTTTCTACCTGAGAGAACAGAGTGCAGGGTACGGACTTCAGGTAGAGGATAAAACAACTTCCTGCAGCCTTCTCACTTGTCTTTTATAAGGCAGTCCCCTCCCTCTACCACACAGAGGCTCAGGGAGGCCAGGGTGAATTTCTGTGACACAGTGTGTTTGTACAGGGTGTTGGTGGGGGACAGAGGGCAGGTCTCCCGGGCTGGGTGGCTGCTGCCTGCTACAAGACACCAGAGCACAGGGTGGTTCCATTAGACCCTCCCCACTCCCCCACACATGGAGAGGCAATCTTCAGTGTGTGGTACGAAACACATCGACATCTCTCTTCACGTCACTGACCTAAATATAGACAGTGACTTCAAGGAAGAAGAGAGAGAGAAAAAGAAAAAAAAATGTTGCACATTCTTTTATACCTGCAAATGCTGCTGAGCTCTTCAAACAAGCACTGGCAATGAGGAACAATAGATAACCAGTCAGATGTGAAGGGAGAAGAGAGGAGAGATGGGTGTTCTAGAATGATTGCCCTGATAAGGCCATTACAGTCTCTCAGCTTAACATCAATCCTCATTTGTAATCCGGGGTCGGGCTATCACTTGGGGAGTGGTTTTGTGTCCCCTTGCCAGCTTTTCCACAGGGAGCCCGACAGGAGGAAAGGGGCATCTGCCAGAGATCTTCACAGCTAAGTCAGGCTGTTCTCTCCACTGAGTAGGGCAGCTTGGTATTCAGAGAGGGACCACTTGATTGAGAAACCATTCCGTCCCATCTGAGAAGAGAATGCTGCTGGCTTCTTTGTTACTGAACAGCTTTTCCCAGCAGCCACCTTGGCTATCCCCAACCGCCAGCCTTCTACTTCAGCAATCTGAGCCAATGCCTTCCTCCGTAGCATTTTAGGAAAAACCTTATAAGGACTCTGGGAAGCTGGCATAAACTAGCTTATTTGTTTATGCCATGAGGCGTGTCTGTAAAGGTTACTTTCTCTTCACAATATGAACTCAGAGTGGGGTTGAGTCTTCTACTGCTTTGTTCATAAGAGTGCTTACCTTTTTATTAGCTTGGGAATTATTCATCTGCTGGGTGAATGGAAGGGCCATATTAGAAGCTTTTAGGAACACGGATCCCATAACTAGGGACTTGGAGGAGGATAACTGAACAAAACACTAAGTAGAGACAGACCAGTGGCGTCAGCAATTGAGATACCACTGTGGGCAGTCAATCGCTGAGGGAAAGTCACGTCTCTTACATATTTCTAATGCTCTTCCTGGTCACTCCAACAACTATCTGCATAAACACAGCCTGTATAGGGCTCTCCACTGTTACGGAAGCAGCAAGCCACTTCATGTTTACACTGTCCAGAACTCTGTCACTTGGGTTGAAGCACGAACCCATATTCATTTGCGTTAGCAAAGCACCCACAAACGCAGCCAATGGTTTGTTTCTTCAGAGAACACATGAGCAACCCTTGCAGAAACATAGTACACCATCAAAAAAAGAGCCTATCCCTTGGCAACCAGACAACCAAAAACAAACCAAAAGGAACGTTCATAGAAAACAATGGAAGAACACCTAACTCACAGGAGATAATATACGGAAGCAAAAGACCTCATTAAAAGTGAAATAAAATAAAAACAATGGAGGAGTCCCAACAGGAGTTGAGGATAAAAAGAAAGTAAAACAGAAACGTTAATTAAAAAAAAAACCAAACCATTGAAGAAAAGGTTTTGGCTAAAGCAGTGCCCAAGGTTAGTATCAGCTCCGAACGTGATTTTCTACGCCACGAACATCTCAGCAGCTTCCCTGGCACAGTGAGCCCTATAAGTGGTGCCCACTGCTCTTCTAACAAATGAGGCTAACTTAGAGCATGGGAAACATAAGTAAAGAAACATGAAAGGTGACTGAAAAACAGCTCTGGATTTCAAATATGTACGAGTTTCAAGTTACCACAATCAGAACAGGAGTCTAGTTGCTCCCTAATTTGTAAAAGGAAGGATTCCCAGCAACACCTTTCACCAACTGACTGCTGACAGTTTCTGAAAAGGAGCTGGGGGATGGCTTCAGGTGACCGTCTAAGTGAATCTGCCACAGTTAACAAGGAAGTCTTTTCAGGAAGTTTGCTTATATTAGGTTTTGGCTTCCTATACAGACCCTTGGAAATACACTCTGTGGGACTGGTGAATACAGTTAAAAATTACCAAAGACTAGAGAACAAAACAGAAAATAATTTGGTAAGAAAAAATATGCTCAGAGTCACTTTTTTCCAATCCAACATCTTTGTTAATTAAGCATTTTCCAACCTATGATGAGAATACTTACAGTAATCTAATATTATACTACTCATTACTAATAAAACATATTTATGAAATGGAAATATAATGTGCCTACTTTTAAATGTGGTTATAAATGACTTACGCTAAGCCACAATTTAAAATGGTTTGAGAAATGAGTCTTTAATAAAGAATTGATGAGGATGATGACTGCTGATAATAAGTCTATTTGGTAAGATTATGTGGTTTGCTATGGCAATTTGAGCTGTGGTGATGATTGCCTCAAAAATCACTGCAAGTAACTAATACAGGGAAATTTAATCGATGATAAATACAGTGGTGGTATGTCAACTCTTGAAAAGTGAACTCGTAATTGAAGAATACAGCATCGTTGTCATTACAGTGCTGTCGAGATGTTATTTGAAACATTTGCACATAGTAGGGATTTAAAAGGTGAATGAATAAGCACCTATAATTAGTCCTCAGTGTGGATTCCTATGTAAATTTATAGTTAATCACAAACCCATTAACGTTTAGAAAAACGGTTATCATACAGCTTCGGATAGAGCTGTACTGGGATTTGTAATAGTGGAGTGGATCTTCAGTGTGGTCGGAAGCCCTCAACACTGGCACACCAGGGTCTAGCCTTGGCTTTCTAAGAGACAGAAAAAAAAGGAAAAGGAAGACACCAAAGCTCACTTCCCTTTTTAATGGTACCCATTGCCCTTGAGTTGATTCTGACTCGCAGTGACCCTGTAGGACAGAGTAGAAATGCTCCATAGAGTTTCCAAGGAGCCCTGGTGGATTCAAACTGCTGACCTTTTGGTGAGCAGCTGTAGCACTTAAGCACCACGCTACCAGGGTCTCCTTTTTGATGGTATTACTATACAAACAGGTATTACTATACAAATAGGTCAGGGTATCTTGACTGAGCAAAGCATGTGACAAAACTCCTTTCACTATCCCTTTGAACAAAGTGTACTAGTAGATCTATAGAGACATCATGTATACTACATTTAACCTTTCTAAATACTAGGCATTGACCTAGACAATGGAACTCCACAGAGCAAACAAAACTCTGGCCATCAAGGAGTTGACAGTCTAGTAGGGAGGCCAAACAAATGAACCAGCAGTTAAATACAACAAAAATGAATGATAAATGTTCCAACAGTGTAGTGTAGGTGCTTCAAGGAGATGAAGACTGAAAGTGGGCCAGAGGAAGCTTTGCAGAAGAAGTGACTCTTGAATTAGACCTTAAAGGATTAATAGAATTCTACGAGTCCAAGTGTGGGCAGAGCCTTCTATGAGTCCAAGTGTGGTCAAAGAAAGAGTCTGCGTGAAGACAGGAAGAACGTGTGTTTGAGGAACCGCTGTGGCTAGTTCCCAGAGGATGTATGAGGGAGGGGAGGAAGATGAGGCTGTGAAGGTTGACAGGGGGCAGATGATGAAGTTGTATGACATACCACAGGGTCTGGAGTCTATTGTGCAGTGACTGACAGCCCTTAAAGAAATTTGGTTCACCATTGGTATCAGTGATTTGTATAACGGCACAGCAAGCAGGAAGAATGACAATTAAAAGGAAAAAATCTTACCAGGCCAGGAAAAGGTAAGTATTAATACCGCAATACTTGGGTTCACAAGAACTAACTGCTCGTGTGCTGCAGTAGGAAAATCTTGTCTAAATGTACTTTATGTTGAAAGACTTGAGGTTTTTAATTGATGCAAGCACCTTTAGGCTGGAGGCAAGTTGTGATATTTTTATTGTACTCTGCATTGGTCAAATCACATTTGGATTATTATGTACACATCTGGGAGTCGCATTAAAAAAACATATCAGTTATTACGAACCTGTCAGAAAGAGGGCAACCTTTGTGGGAAAGGGTCAGATAATCATGCTAATATAAGGAACAATGGAGGGAGCTGGGAATGTTCAAGTTGGGAAAAAGAAGAGGGAGAAATAGGAAAGCCTTAGTAAGTTCTCTAAAGGTTGCTCGTGGAAAAAGGAGTAGGTACTTGGTGTCATGACATAAAAACATGGTGGAGGTTATATGGAACTCTAATCCTATAAGTTGAATGTAAGGAAGGACTTTCAAGCAATTCCATATCGAAAAAATGAAAATGGATGACAAGAAAGGACTCGACAATCATCCCTGACGAGGAGGGTTTGGAGGAGATTCCTGGGTTTGGCAAGAGGTTGAGCTAGATGAACTTGAAAGTCTTTCTACCCAAAGATTCTATAAAAATGCCTGGGCAGCCTAGCTACACCAGATATCTGTAACTTCAAAATAATAAATGATCCCGTACACTTTACATCTTTGGAAATCTACTTCATGTTAAGCAATCACCAAATATTCTTGAGCACTGTGCTAGTTTCTGAAGAGGATAAAGAAACATAAAACATGAGACACGATCTGATCGTTCCTTCTTTCCTCTAGGAGGCATGCGAGGTGATCCCAATAGATAATCACTGACCTCTTATGAAACTGGAACTGATCACCACTGGCATTAATTAGGTGACAGAAATCACTCAGAAATAGTTAATACTAACAATGATGCATTGTAACGTTCTTTGAGGATACAAAGGATTCCTTTGAGTTATAAAACCAAAACAACAAAAGCAATATTGATAGAGTTCTCAGAGCGTATAGGGTATGCCACATCCTGGCTGCTAGGCCTGTAAGGAGATGGGCAATGAGAGGAGAAGTTTTCTTTTCCAAATGTGTACCAATGACACAATCGTGATCACAAAAATCCCTCAGAGAATAGTAGGGGAGGTTTCAGCTTTCATAAGCAAGGGACATCAATGAGGTTATGGTGAGGCAGTTTCCAATTACTTCTTGCTAAACCAGTATAAGTATCAATTTCATACACTAGAGATCTATTTCCCCCTATTATTTATTATAAAATCCTCAGAGTAAAAATTAATGTTACACAGTTGTTTTTAATTTTTTAACGATTTTTAAAAGCTCACATGAAATTCTTTAGTCCTTGGGAAAAACAATCAACATCTGAAGTCTTAGAATAAAAAATGTGATTTAACCAACCATTTTAGGATTCATTGACAACAAGTCCGAGACCCAAACTCAAGATCTGGATTAGAGTCTTCAGAATTAGATGTTCCTATCTCATTGCTGTCAGTTCTCCCAGATGACAAATACACAATTCCTTATCTATTGATAAAGGCATGTCATGTAGTAATGTTTTCTATCCCTGACCAAGAGGGTGTGACCTTGCTGATTCCAGTGACCAAGGTGAGAACTGAAAGAGTATTTCTCACCTGACAAAGGTACCAAATAAATACACGCACAGGAGCTTTAACCTTTGACCTTAGAAGGCATCGGGTTGCCTTTCCTTGCCTGTGGCCAAAACCAAGATTCTGAGCATGTGGCCAGGAGACAAAAAAATTAATCACACTGAACACGATCTTCTCAGGCACACAGGCCGGGACCATCCGAGGTGCTGATTCCTCACATATTTTAATAAAGATTGTATTCCTCAAAATGTACAGGAACTTGAGGGAGGAGCTGGATTTTTTGCTGTCTGTACTTCTCATCCTTCTAGAGTGGGAAAGGAAACTACCAAAGTGAGGAATACCCCAAAACGCCCAAACCCACTGCCGTCAAGTCGATTCCGACTCATAGTGGCCCTACAGGACAGAGTAGAACTGCCCCATAGAGCTTCCAAGGAGTGCCTGGTGGATTCCAACTGCCAACCTTTTGGTTAGCAGCCGTAGCGCTTAACCACTACGCCACCAGGGTTTCCAACTGAGGAATAGTCAACCTTATTCACTTTATTTCATACCACTTTCATTCTTTCCCAGCAGAAGGACCTTGCGTTTTCCACCCTTTCCTCTGGTAGTAATTTACCAGCAGGAATTTTCCCTATTATCTTTTTAAAATGCTCTCAGCCTCAAAATTAAGAATGTACAAAAGTTACTACTTAAAAAAATTTTTTTATAAGGGATGCTCTTCATAGTAAAGTGAAACACATAGCAAAGCAGAGGTCCACATGATTATGCAAAAGAACTATCTTTAAAGGTCATTTGGCGCCAAGTTTAAGTATCTGATATTTTTGTGGCTATCCTTCTGTGGCCAGCATTGGCTCTTCCTCTTAAAATGTAACTAATAACCTCGGAAGAAGGGAGCCGCATCTCCTTTATTTCTAGTTAAGAAAAACAACAGAAGGCCAGAGAGAGCATAACAGTAATTTATAATTTTGCTGGTGTATTATCATCCGGTAATAAGCGCAACTTGAAACTGCCAATTACCTCATAAGAGGGGTATCACCTTTTCTGTTGTGAATGACTACATCAATAAGTGTAGGTTCAGCTCACTCACTCTTTGTCATGTCACCAGCAGCCTTTCATCAGCAGAAATGAGCCGGGGAAACACAGAGGAAAAACAACAACAGTCAACACACAAACACACAAGTGAGCCCAGCCTCTGGCTCAGGAACTGGCAGAGTGGCAAGAGGAAGACGGAGACAGAAAGGGGGAAGGGAGCCTGTGGAATAGCCTGGAGCAGTCGGTAGGTCACACACACACAGTGCTCAGCAGCAAACTCAGTTTACAAAGGGACATCTGTTCCATTACTCCAATGCACTGTGGCTAATTACATCCTGGCCCGTCTGTGAAATGACAGCCACTTATTCTCCAGTGAACCGTAAAATCTGTACATGTTCGATCTGGGGAGTGGGAGAACAGAGGCGTGGAGGCTGGAGCCGGAGGAAAAGAAGAGCAGTCGAGGGGAAAGAGAATGGACAGGACAAAAACAAAGAAGTAAGGCTTTCTGGCAAGACCATCATGGTCCTCACGGAAGCAATATGATGAGTAATAGTGTCTTGACTCTGCGTGTAAAGGCCCTAAGTTTAAGATGTAAGAATTTGTTTTCACAGCTGTTGCTTTTCCTTCCTATTTAAAGACTGCAGTGCCAAAGGCTGGTTGCTTGAGCTTCTCCATCATCATTACCCTGGGTTGTGGCTTGGGGACAAACTGCCTGGACTTGCCCATTTGCTTCCGTCTCCAGGGGCTTGTAAAAAAGAGGCAGCTGGTCAGAACCAGGGTGTGGTTACTGGTGTGTGTGTGTGGTGTTTCTCCCATAAGCTCTTTAGAAGAGTAAATAGCTGTATCCATTCTCATATGGTGACCCTGTATTAGAGTGAAGCATTTTTGATAGATTATAGGTGGGGGTGGGCTTCCAGAAGAAACCTGTGCCGAGGATTTTTATGAAGAGAAAAATCGGTAAAGGAAGTTTTTTTTTTTTTTAAAAAAGATGCTCCTTCTGCTTTGGGTTGACATTAAAACTTTATTCTAACACAAATTCAAAATCACTTATGTAACTTGGTGACAGATAGAAGGGAAATAGAAATGGAAAACGCAGAACACTGCCATTTTGACATTAGACTTCAATCTACTGTAGGTTTTAATAGGAAATATATTTACATTCTTACACAAAAGCTTTCTTTCAGAAGGTTTATGCACTTCTATCTGAGTCTATGTTAAACACAACTGATGGTATTACGGGTTTCTAATGTGGTTAAACACCGATCATTCTTCCTCTTGGAACAATACTATATTTTGTGGGTCACATTTGCCAGCTTGAAATATCTGGCAATTTTCCAGAGAAAAAGGTTACCTTGTATCTTCTACTTACTACTACCACTAAACCAAAAACCAAACCTGTTGCTGTTGAGTCAATTCCAACTCACAGTGACCCTACAGGACAGAGAAGAACTGCCCCTAGGGAGTTTCTAAAGAGTGGCTGGTGGATTGGAACTGCTGACCTTTTGGTTAGCAGCTGAGCTCTTAACCACTGTGCCACCAGGGCTCCACCACTAGAAAACACCTATCCCCACTCTTGGAAACTCGAGTTGTTACTGCCGTTAGCTGCTGTGGGGTCAGCCTACGACTCATGGAAACCCCATGTACAATGGAACGAAATGCTGCCTGGTCCTGTGCCATGATCAGTTGGCGATCAGACTGTTGTGATCCATAGGGTTTTCACTGGCTGATTTTCATATGTAGATCACCAGGCCTTTCTTCCTAGTCCCTCTTAGTCTGGAAGCTTTGCTGAAACCTGTTCGGCATCATAGTAACACCGAAACCACCGCTGACAGTGAATGGGTGCACATGAGGTGCACTGGCTGGGAACTGAACCTGGGTCTTCCACATGGAAGGCAAGAATTCTGCCACTGAACTACCATGTCCCTTGGAAACTCAAGTTGCCATCCCTCTGTGTGGCAAGGGATCCCCTGAATCAGCCAGTGCCCTCTCTAACAGTGTTTATTAAGCTTCAATATGCATAGGAGTCACTGGGCTTATGTTAAACCATAGATTCTGATTTAGTATGTCTGGGGTGGGGCCTGAGTTTATGGCTTTCTAACAAGCTCCTAAGTGATTTTGATGTTGCTGGCTCCCCCCCTTCCCAGCTCAGCAGCAAGGCTCTAAAATACCCTCCCTCACAGACTCTTGCCCAATACTCTTCAAGTTGGACAACATGGGGGAGGAACACAATAAGTAGTTAGTTAAGCACGAAGCACAGCATATAATCACTCCAGGAATTTAACTAATTTTGAGTCAAAGTAATTTTAACAACTCTGTATTGACTATGGTTTTGGGGGGTATTGACTATGAAGATATAATAACATTTATCAGCAAAAAGTAACCATCTCTTTCGGGGTGGGGATTTTGAATACAGTCACAAAGAGGGTGTAAAGCGGCCCTGATTCTATTTTCACCCAGAGAAGGTAACTGTGTTCAGCTCACAGGAAAAAATTATTTTAAAGGAGTCCTGGGCTTTTACTCATGTCCTACCGACAACATTTCTGGTTGGCTGAGGAAGCAAAGAGCTCTGGCAAAAATCCCAGTTACAGAGAGAAGGGAATAAGACAAGCGGATGTCCTCTCTTCTGGTGAGTGTTTTTGCACAGTATGACGTGGCTACTTTGGGTACTAACTAAACGTTTTCACTAAGAGCAGAGGCTCAGGGAGAGAGTTGACTCTTTCAGCCTGGCTCAGAGATGGCCTGATGTGCCAGCAATGTGCATGAGTACACTTGGTTGTTTAGATGTTTATATTTCTGTCCTTGTGTTGGTATGAATGAGTTTTCCCTTACAGCTCAGGGCACCTGATGTTACTAAGTGTTTAATAAATGCTGCTGACAGACTAAAACAAACAAACAAAGAAAAAAGACCAAACCCATTGCTGTCCAGTAGATTCAGGCTCATAGCAACCCTATAGGACAGAGTAGAACTGCTCCACAGGGTTTCCAAGGACCCACTAGTAGATTCAAACTGCTGACCTTTGGGTTAGCAGCCAAGCTTTTAACCACTGTGCAACGAGGGCTCCTAAAGACATATAAATGCAGCTTTTGTTTATAATTTGAAGCATCCTAAGGTTGATTTGGAGCCCTGGTGGTGCAGTGGTTAAGAGCTCAGCTGCTAACTAAAAGGTTGGAAGTTTGAATCCACCAGCAGCTCCTTGGAAACCCTATGGAGCAGGTCTACTCTGTCCTGTAGGGTTGCTATGACTAGCAATCGACTCAAGGGCAACAGGTTTGGTAAGACTGATATTTTATTTCATACTTCTTCAAGACTCTGAACCTATGAGTTGCTGTGAACCAGAAAACTGTGACTAGCCTGTGACAGAGTTTAAAAGTCCATCCAGTAGTGAACAGTACCACACAGATATCCATGGTAACGTTACATATTCCAGACTGGAATAATAATTTTAAGGCTGAAAGGGGTCTCCCCACTTTACCAGGAAGGACCCTGAGGTATTGAGAGTGACTAATTGTCGAGTGCCAATAACTCGACTTGAACCCAACCTTCCTTACTCTCATTAGTGAGTTTTTTCTATCACATTCTGCTGCCTCTCACCAAAATTTAATATAACTTTTCCAAACAGGCTCTTCCATTTCCTCCAGACTTTGACAGAAGAGTCAAATATTATTTTGATGAAGGGATTTATTGTTGCTCAAAAGAAGCAAATCTAAATGCAAAGATTACAAGAAAAATTCCATATATATAATGAAAAAGAGAATAACCTTACAGCTCAGGGAGCTGATTATTCAGGAACATGGTTTTGATGCTTTCTGCTTTTGAAGGTAAAGGCGCCTGGGGAAGGGGACCTTGTGTGCCAGGACAGTGCTAATAGGGTTCCTCAGGGGAGAACAGATTACAGTCGGCCCCCTGTATCTGTGGGTTCTGCATCAGTGGATCTGATCAACTGTGAATCGAAAATATTCAGAAAAAAAAAAGTTCCAAAAAGCAAAACCTGAATCTGCCATATGCCGAGTACTACGCTGAATCCACGCGAATGAAGTGATGTGTCGGCATCCCCTGCTGTAGCCTCCCGCCATTTCACAGATCCTCAGTCCCTCTTCAGAACTTGTTGTTTGAGGGTTGTTCACCTCAAGCCCTGTCATTATTCCCTAAACAATATAGTACTGTATTGTATCGTTACATAGCATTTACATTGTATTAGGTATTAGAAGTAATCTAGAGATGATGGGAGGATGTGTGTAGGTTATATGCAAATACTACACCATTTTATATAAGGAACTTGAGCGTACACAGATTTTGGTATCTGCAAGGGTGCTGGAACTAATCCCCCGTGGATACCGAGGGACGGCTGTACGCAGAACCTTATGAGGGAAGCCATTGAAGGTGGGGGATAATTTTGATCCAGACTCTTTGGGGCTGAAATACCAGTGGGAAAGACAATACCAGTAGGAAGACATCACATCTCACCATTTTTGTCTCTTCCATAGCAGTTTTTCTAGATAAACCACATTACAAAATGTGCCAAAATAATAAATACATACATAAATAGATAAATAGGAGCAGAAAGGTGTTACAGAGTCTAGACAAACATCATCTATTTCAGCCCCTCAATCAATTTGTCTGCTTCACCATCCTATCGCCTGCCAACTCATCAGTAAATGAAAAACGCTAGCAAGGGCAGTTGAGAGAAATGTACCAGTACAATAAAAATCAGACCTATGCAGTATATAAGGTTACGTGAGCAAGAGTTAGGATGGTGATAGGAAATACCCTCAGAGAGTTGTTATGAGAACTATTTCTAATTCGAAACAGCAATGATGATCATCTTTATTCAATTATCAACTTCTGTTGTCTTAATGCCATGTTTGGGGGTGGTCAGATTACCAATTAAAAATGGAATATCACAGTTCTGGCAAGCAATCCCCAAGAGTTTAGCAGAGCAGTGAGGCTCCTTTGATATGATGATGAGGGGCCTTTCCCAGCTTCTCAGCATCTGTGCATGTCTCCAAAGGCCAAGGAATTCTGGAGAGCATGGACTAACTCTACTCCTGGTGGAATACACCATTACTCTCACTTACAAAACAATACTGTTGTTATTACTATTTCTCCAAGAAAGTCTAAATTGCTTACAGAACTTTCATTTGTTAAAGAGTTACTAACCCCAACACCATCTTTATCACAATCCCTTTTCCCACAAGGGCACAGTTCCGCTTTCTTAGGTAAGCAAGAGAAGGCACTTTCACAAGGAATGATTGTCTACGCTGTCTGCATCAGACGAAAAGGATGAGGGTGATCATCCGACGGACCTGTCCATGTTGGATTATACTGCAGTAAGGGCACGGTCTGGGTTGGCAAAAACTGGGTTTGTGATATGTTTTCCTGTTGTTAGTGAGTTGCTGCCGAGTCAATTCCAACTCAGTGACCCCATGTGCGCAGAGTAGATTTGCTCCGTGGGGTTTGCAAGGCTGTGACCTTTAGGAAGCAGATCACCAGGGCCGTCTTGGAGGCGCCTCTGGGTAGCGGGCTTGAACCACCAAACTTTCAGTCAATGGTCCAATGCTTAAAACATTAGCACCACTCAGGGACTCCCATACATTTTCCTTGAGCCTCATTACTAGGATAATGCAAAGTAACTGGAGGCCGCCTGTAAGTGCCCCCTAACAAGTTTCCCTCTATTAATAAAGGATCTCTTCATTTGGTCCCAAGGCTACTCTTAATAGTGATATTAGCATGCATGGGAACCTACTATTAATTTTCAACCAGGCAGTAGATTTTTAACTTTCTTTTTTGGGATTATTTCTAAGAAAATACTGCATCTCACCAGTATTTCCCTAACTTACAAATATCGCCCTACTCTGTAGATATTTCCTCCTCCTAGTATCATTTGGGAGTCTAATTTTGGGGAGGATATTACCCACTAGATATTGCTCAATTCATCTTTTTCTTCACTTCTGACAACCCTGCTTGGTCCACTGAATTAGTTTGGGGAAAGCAAGGGGTCTTTCTTAGCAAAAGGAACGCTAAGATTAGTAAAATACATTTCTGAGAAAAGGAATTTCTGGAAGTGTCACCATTCAGGTCCCTGAATCAAAAATTTTTATTCCTGGTTCTTCTGCTCATCTGCTTTGTAACCCTTTCTCTTGGAAAACGGGTGCACTGTCTAAATTCTCCATAGGAAAAATGGTGTTATGTTCAGACCAAGGTACTATTCTGCACACTCTAGTTTCTTTCACCCTAGAACAAGAAGCCCTTTATTATCATCATTATCATTATTATTGAGCATTAATTGCCACTTTGAAAGCATCCCCATAAAATCAAGATGTGATGTGCATCTCTCTCCCTCTGTCTGTAATAGGCAGGTTAACAACGGTGAAGTGGCCTGCCTGGAGGTTGCCACACAGTGTCAGTAACATAGCTTTAAACAGATTTTCGAGGTCTTCTCTTCTGACCCTTGGCTGAAGTCACTTGAAAACCTTCAGGTGGGCTACGTGCTTAGCCCTATTAGACAAAATCTCCATAAAGCTGGAACATCTTTTGAAAGAGCAGATTTCTGGAAGCCAGGTGGCTTGTACATCTCCAAGTCTGACTACTGGACACCATTTGCCATCCAGAACCTCTGGCAGGCTTCCTTGTCCGAGCAGCCTGCGGTCCCCACACAGCCCTCCCTGCTCATCACAGGGAACAACGTCTGCTTGAAGAGAAGTAGGCCGAGGCACCTGATTACCCGTTGGCACAGAAAGCTCATCGCTGTCCACTGTCACATAAATCAGATCCTTCAGAGCAGGGGGGCCAAGGGGTGAAAGCACTCTTGAGGCACCATCTTTGCCAGAATGGAGAGCTAAGAATCAATCGTTGCTGTTGGCACGTGACCCACACTTTTTTCAAATACAAATAGTCAGGAACTAGCTCATCTTTCTCCACACAGGACCCTGTCCTAGCCGAAAGGATCTATTTTTTCAAATGGAAGGTTCTTTTGTTGGCATTCCTTCTGCACCTCCCTCAAGAGGAATCCAGTTTGGGAGCAGATCTGCAACGTGTGTGTACACCCAGCATGTGTTTTCTGGTGCCCACCCTACAATGTTTGTTGAAATAAATATGGAAATAAGACTGAGCAAGACAGCCAAGCTAGCCAAACTGAAATAAATTCATCACTCATGGGCTCTCAAGGGAAGGAAACCATGCATTTTTTCTAAATGATTATTTCTGAAGCACTGAAGGAATGGCTATATCACTAATGAGGCCTATACACCATGACTGCTGATTATAAATGACCTACAAAGAGACAAGGAGATGGGAGATAGGCAGGGGCAAGGGCGGGGAGAGGACAAGGGGCAGGAGCTGTGGATGGAGGCTGCTGCCCATGGTGGTGGCCAGGAATGGAGATAGATGAGTGACCAGAATCTACTTGCCCTGCTTTTCTGATCCAGCAGCAAACCCCTGGACAAGAGTGTGACTTATTCTGTGTGAACTCAGGCAAATGGAAAGGTGTCAAAAGCTTCCCGAAGACACAGAAGCATCTTGTGTAAAAGGCCTTATGCCACCACAAACACCTCTCTTCCCCTGTGCCTGGAATTCTAGGCAGCACACCAGGACCCAGAAAAGACCTGAACGGAGATGGCTATGACCTGTAAGCACATGGCACCTCTAAACGAAGCCATGGCTTCTAGTTCCTGGGATCTTGCCTTTATGACTACATATTAGGCATGCAGGAGAAGAAGGTGCAGATACAAACCCAGTTCATGGGATGGGAGCTCTTCTTGGAGCAGCTGGTGAATTCTGAGCCAGGTTGACAATATCGGACTTGCGAACTAGGTGTCCTAGTGCTTGCACTGGGCAAGTCATGATGGATCTTGATAAATCTTCTTGGAGCTTTGTGATTCAGCAGCACTGTTATCTCATATGCTTTGGGAAAATGCCCAATATCTCCTAGCTTCAACTCATAAGAATCATTCAGACAAGAGAACCCACTGTGCAATGCTAACAGCAGCTAGAAGCAAAGGCCTGGCAAGGGGTATTCTTGACAAATCAAGTGACCTGTTTCCCAAGGGCAAGGGCAGAATGACTTGGTAGTTGCTTTTTCAGAGGGGTATATATTTAACTCAGGGAAATGCACTAACTATCCTCACATCCTTAAAGAGAGGTGGAGGTGGGAGGAGCTTTTGCAGCCTGTCATCTAAGGGGCTGTGACAGGGCATGAGGTATGTTCCACGGGCAGTGATGCCAGAGGTCCCTGTTCTTATGGGAGATGGTGGCTCTGTTTGCTCTTGGCAGCCAGTGCACCCTCACACGACATTCAGATAGGGCTCTTGAGGCAGCTTCTCGTCTGTCACACTCATTCTATTGCACACAGATTCTTGGATGTAGAGTCTTATGTGGCGAGAGTGAAGGCCTGGGCTCTAGCTCTTGATGCAACATGCGCTCTAGCTGTTCTAGGGTAACGGCAACTCCTCTGGTCACAGTGAGCACAAAACGAGCCAGGGATTCTGGAATGTCATCCCCCATCCTACACACCGTCCACGCTCTTACACCAGGAATTGCTTATCACCATTTCCTAAGTGTCCAAAGGGATAACAAAACTGGAACCAAAACCTATGCGGCTTTAAGCATTACCAAGGAGGTCCGGTCGCCAAACATGTCAAGGCAATACTCATAAAACTGAGGAGGGTGGGGAAATAAAGGGCTAAGTATAAAGTTCCACTCAGTTTACTTATGCTTTTCAGCATTGTTGGCTGAAGCAAGAAAGAAAGGTACTTGCATTTAACTCCTTGTCTGCAGCCTCCTGAGCAACAAAGAGCCACACATTAGCAAAGAGAAAACCAGCACATAAGGGCCCCGACATTCTTACTTTTCATCACTGAGGTAAGCTCTATGCGCAGACCTTCTTCCTCTCTCATCTTCTCTACACATGCTCAAAGAATAAACAGCAGTTCTCAAACAATCATCACGAGGAAAAAAAAATGAAAAGCCACTCATTGCAGGATGCAAGCTCCTCGCCTTGCTGCTTCCAACAGAGGAGCACAGAGAACCCACCCGATGCTGCCTCCCTCGCGTTGCTGACGCTCTCTAATGAATCTGACCCCCGGGTGCAGCTCTAAAAGGGTGCAGCAGCGTGTCAGTGTAAACAGCTGAACCCAGTGTCATGTCAAGTGGTAACAAGGCCACTGCTGGTTTTTAACAAGCACTGTGCACTAAGCAGATAAAAATGAGCATTCTATCATTGGCCTCCACCAGTCACGCTTCTCAACAGTGAGGAGAAACAATGCTTTGTTTGATAGGTGTTGCTTGGTGCTAGTGATAGGAAGTTAAATTTCTTACAGGCTGCCCATTAGCATGATGAAAAGCCAAATAACAGCTGCATTAACACCATCTTTTTGCCTGTGTCCACTGGTAAGCAGGGCAGAGCTTTCTGGCGTCCCTTCCAATAAGGAGAACTAATTACCCTTCATAATGCCACCTGGGCTGGAGACAACCAATGTCAGGAAAGCGCTCTGGCAAACACATTTATTTGTCCAGGGCTAAGTCCAGGGCCAGCAACCTCCATTTTTCCTGGTATCGCAGTGATGCCAGATGTACAGAAGATCAATAAAAGGCCCTGAGTTTACTCCAGGCTGGGGTAGTACCTGCAGACAAGGTGTCCCCTGGTAGGATGAAGGCTTCCAGCCATGGCAGTGGTGACACGTTCACAACCCGCACAGAGCGTAGCCCTGCCCTGCACCACAACTGGGCACTGGGCTGAAGTTCTCGTTTGAAGGAAGCTGAGGGGGTTGAAGGATGTCAAACGAGGAAGGGGTGCTCAAGAGGGGGTAGAGGGTTTGCTTTATTGATACTAAAATACCTTCTTTTTAATAGAGGAGTTTTAAGCAGGTAAACATTTCTTGACGTTATTATTCCTCCTTTTATGTATTTTTTTTTTTTATGTATAAGGAAACTAAAGTGCAGAATAGATAAGTGGCTGCATCACAAATCTAAAAAAAGGAAGAGAACTCACATTTCCTGAGCACCTACACACACATTGTTCAGTTTAATCACTGCCACCGTCCTCTCTAGACACACACGTGCACACACACACACACACACACACACACACGCAGAGGCTGAGGAAACTGGGGCTTATGGAGATTAATGAACTTGCTCAAAGTCACCCCATTAGGGCTGGATTTACACCTTGATCCACTTAACTTCCAAGTCTTTGCTCATTCCATTCCAAGCTGCTCAAAGCCACAGCAAGAAGCCATATGACTCTGATTGTTGGAGAACTGTTCTCAACCGTATGGGACCTTCAGGAAGCTTTCAGGCTGTCTGTGGGCTTGCTCCATGAGTGAGGCTTGAATAAGGCAAACAAGTGCTGCTCCTTTTGTTAGTTGCAGATGCTGTCTTCAACTTCTTCTCCCTCTGCAGAGAAGGTAGGACTAAACCTGTAACTAATGACATCTGTTCCTCCCTAAAGCTCTCTGTGTACCCATTTGATAAGTGGGCTCAGGTAATTACCTTATTTTCCCCTGACCCAACTGCTCAACCTACTTTAGAACTCAGCACGCAACAGACAGCACACATGGTCTATCTTTTGTCCAATGGTGAGTACATTAGTAAGACGTTTCTCCTCTCTGGGTACGTGGGCTCACATGAAAAAAAATGCCAGACGATAACTTGATATACTGTACCATGATTTTAGATATATTACCCATTCCAGTACAGGGCAGTAGAGTGTTTCACAAATTGTGAACGAAAATGCCAGTTTATTGTACTGTCAGTTCTTAAGTACCCATGCAAAAAAAAAAAAAAAAAAAAACCTGACTACTTAACATTCATGCTCATTTAATTTAGCCTTTATTTTTACCTTCTCACCTCGCCAAATCTTTTGTCAGAAAGAGGTTTATAGACTAGCTATTAGTTGATGTAGGTAATTAAACTATATACAGGCGGGGGTCTCTCTAAAAATCACTCCTAAACTAAGAAACAAAGAAACAAACTCCAGCTGCCATCTAGTCAGCAGCTCTGACTCATGGCGACCCCATAGGTGTCTGAGTAGAACTGTGCTCCATAGGGTTTTCAATGGCCGATTTTTCAGAAGTAGATCATCAGGCTGTTCTTCCAGCTGCCTCTGGGTAGATTTGAACCTCTCACCTTTTGGTTGGCAGCTGAGTGTGTTAACCATCTGGACTACTCCTAAACTAATTCTTTAGAGTCTTCTAATGAAACTGCTACTATCCCCAGCTTAGTAGCCAAAACTACCTTGCTTGGTCTCGATCCTGCCCTAGTCCCTGAACCCCAGCTCCCTTTCACAGTAGGAGCTCCCCTCATTTCCTGAGGCCTGTGGGCTCCATTATGGTCATGGAGAAAAACCCTACCCACCAAAGGAAAAAGCTTTGCCCACAGGGCCCCTGGGAGGTGCCATTTTCGTCTTCTATTGCGCTGCACTGACATTTTTAAATTATAATGACTCCGTATCCCAAATGAGTCCTAAGAACATTCTGAATCTGCTAATTAATAAATCAATTGCTCTTCACGATGGCATTTATCAAATTCACAACTAATATGTGAGGTGAGGTTAGAGTAAACGGCTGCAGCTGCTACACCACTGGCTCCAGGGGGCTCTACTTTTGTCAGATCCAGCTTGTCCCAACACCTCTGCCATGCTCTGGCTGTACCTCAAGCACCTTCAAGTATCTCTGCGTACTCTTTGAGCCTGTTCGGGCACAATGTCATCAACAGACGCAACAACTTACAGAATAATGAGTAGCTGCTTGAAAGAATGGAAAACAGGAACATCCCTACTAATCAGACACTCAGTGTCCCATATGGTGGTGGTAACTGAAACATCCTTCTGGTCGCACTGTTGAACTAAGATTAAAATCAATTACGTGCCACTGTTTAGATGTTGGTGGCATTCTGGTGTCTTTGTCTTGTTCATTAGGTACAGGTATGATGTGGGCATTGATAATACCAAGCTGGGCATACTCCTTTGCTAAGACTAGGCCACTGGTGAAATTTTTAATCCCTTAAGACCTGATACTTTTACTACTGGCTTCAGAATCACTGCCAACACATTCTGAAGTCAGTCGTGACAACTGGGCTGTCAGACCAGCATGTACTGCTCTTAACTGTCTCCTTAGCCTCTTGTAAAATCCCTGTTCCTCAGTCACAGGCTACTCTCCTCACCATCACAACCACATTTCTCTTCTTCACATGCTGTCGAGGGCCTGGCTTTGACAGTGTGGATGAGATAGGGGAACTGTGGGAAAGCAGCCGGAATGTGTGGGTCATCAATAGTGGAATGACATGAAGTTGGACAAAAAGATAAGAAAGCAGAGAGATCGGTGACTTGGTGAGCAGAGAGGCGGGACCCACTGCCCAGAGGCCAGAGGGCTGGGCTGTTGCTGGCTTAGTCCTGTTCTGGATCACACTAGTTACCTGCCTTTCCTTCTTTAACTGTGTGGTCAATATTGCTTTTCTCCTGAAAAAGGCTTTTCGTTTGTTTGTTTTAGGAAGAGGTGGTGCAAAGGGTTAATACGTCTGGCTGGTAACCCAGAGCCTGGAGGTTCAAGCCCACCCCAAGATACCTCAGAAGAAAGCTCTGGAGATCTACCTCTGGGAAACCAGCCGCTGGAAGTCCTGTGAGCACGGTTCTGCCCGAACACACGGGGTCCCCAGGAGTTGGACTGGACTCAACAGCGGCTTTTTTTTAAATGGGTGTTGATTTTGCAGTCCAACAGTCACTCAAACCTAAAGGCTCCACCAATCACTTAGGATCTAATCCTGATGATAGGGATCAGAAGACTGTGTACGCAGGGGATAAGAAACAAAGCCTATCCTACGAAGTGGGGAAGGAATAAGACACACGGTGGTCCTACACAGAGTATACCGGGTGTACAATGGGAAAAGGCATATACATCAGGAATGAAAATAGAGAATTTTTTCAAGGTCAGGATTCTGAATCCAGAGATACCCAGGTAGGAACTGAAGTTACAAAAATTAAACAAGTGCAAGGAAACCATATTTTGCTGCATAGCAAGTCCATTTCTGAACGGTACAGATGTCAGAGAGTTTCAATTAGCGTCCATGTTCTTTTCATGACTGTGCCAAACTCTCACACAGTAATGATACAGGAGTTAGACTGGCTCGAGATCACGACAAAGCAGGAACCTACTTTGAATAATTTTACTCATCTCAGTATCTTTGGATTTGAAACAGCTGCTTGCTTTAAACTAAAGAGCATTTCAGATGATAAGTGACTTCTTATCCATTTCGTAGACCTATTTATAAATCTGTGGTGATGGTACACAATAGTTTCATTGGTACCACCGTCTCCCTATGCCCCATGTTATGATAATTCTGAAATACAAACTGAATAAATCCATAGGTAGGTCATTTTGAAAATGATTTCTATTTGCTGAAGAGATTGAATCTGTGCAGTTGTAAAATTAGTTAGTTAAGTAAATTTTGAGTCAGAGTAAGGTTTTTTGGGATAATGTTGATCTTTAACCTCTTAGTCTAGAAAATATTTTTGAGAGTAGGGGAAAAATCCCAAAATCCATATGAACAGAGAATGCACAGGGTTTGAAATGCTCCAAGCAGATTTTCTTATACTTATTTGTGACAGCTTCACAGTGACAAAAAAAAATTAGGAGCTAGCGGCTTTGCCCCGAACTTCACAACTGATCCATGCAAGCCTTGATAGATCATTTTGTGCCTTAATTTCCCTTCCTGCAGATTGTTGGGAACCTTGTCAACTGAGTTACAAATTATAATAAACTAGCACTGTATCTTATTTTTATTTTACTAGCCAGACTAGTTTCCCCAAACTAGGCATTTTTATCTGTAAGGAGAAGAGTTTAAGAAATGATCTATTACTAAGAGTTTTTAAATATTATTTTATATTTAAAGAGGTATGAAAAATGGCCATTAGCCTATATGACTTTTTGTTTCTAGATAGAGCTTCTTCTCTACAGTTAGCCTTTAAAACAACTTCATTTAAATGTTTTTTGGTTCTAGTCTAGTCCTTCAGACTTAAAAATACTGATTGCATTCCTGTCTCAGGATATCCTGTAATTCAGAAAATCAAGGTGATTAATTTTGATATTTTGGAGGAAAATGGTATGGGTTTCCCTGTGAAACTACTAATCCATGTCACAGTTCTTTGATAGCACAAAGGTGGAGACAGGAGGGGGCCCACCACAGTGTAATGAGACTGGAGGATCTGCTTTTTCTCACATCATTCAATAAGATTTTCACAGTTCACACTCAGGATTTTCTGCATCTATGAAAAGGCAGGCCAGAGATGAGGGAATGGAACTGAGCTCTAACTGACTTACAAATCGGTATAAATTTCACTACTTAACAAATCCCTCCCTCTTTCTTCCTCCCTCTCTCCCTCCTTTTCCTTTCCCTTTCTCCCTCCTTCCTTCCTCCATTTTCAGATTGTGTAAAATTAGAACACTATATATGGTGTTTTTTTTTTTTTTTCTTCAAGGTTAATATAGATCGCTGTTGATCCAGGTGAGTGGTTGTGTGGACGGCTGCGTGCCGAGGGCAGGGTGGAAAGAACAAGCTCACTCACTGCTTCAGTGTGGTGAGCAAATCATAAAAACATTTTTAAAAATGAGTTCTGCAAGAGTCACAGGATTTAGCTAATGCTTGTTTTAAAGATGTTTCCAGGCACACCTGAGGCTGTAATTCTCTCTCAGAGACTTCTGACAGCTCAGTCATGGGGCAGTGGGGGGGGGGGTGCGAGCAAGAGCACATTTTCTAGACCTCTCTGTACATTGTTGTTGTGTGCTGTGGAGTCGATTTCGACTTATAGTGACCCTATATGACAGAGCAGAACTGCCCCAAAGGGTTTTCTAGGCTGTAATCTTTATGGGTCTTTTCTTCCGTGGAGCCGCTGGTGGGCTTGAACCACCGACCCTTCAGTCAGCAGTGGGGTGCTTAATCATCGCACCACCAGGGCTCCTTAGGCCTCTCTACAAACCCTTTAAATATGATTTAGAGACATGGTAATTGATTAAGAAACAAAATGCTGTGGCTAGCACTACCCGTTGCCTTCGAGTCGATTCGGACTCATAGTGACCCTACTGGACAGAGTAGAACTACCTCATAGCATTATGGCTAGCGCTAAAAAAAGCGCTAGGACTGTTCGAATTAAGCACAGGAGAGAAAATCATCAAAAATGCTTTCTAGCCATGGCCCTCTGCTGATCACCAAACCCATGATCACGGAGACAATATATGTCACCTGATTCTGCTGACAGGCAACTACACAGCTGCTTGTCCTGTGAAAGGCTGAGTCGAGGAGGAGAGCTCACCTGGTGAAGGAACGGGGTAACTGGAGCTCCAAGTGCAGGCCACAAAGCGCCGGGTGCTCTTCACCAGAAGCCTCCGTCTACGTGGGTCTCCCCAAGAAACAGAGTTTGATGTGTTTGTCTGTCTGTTTGCTTATTGATTTGGTGGATTGTTTCATCTGGGTGGGAAACTATTTCAGGGCTCTCCAGTCTCATCCATTTGATCTGTTTTTCTCCAAAGCATGTGTGCTTAGTAAGTTGTATATTGTAAGTGACCCTGGGGTGTGCAATCCCATAGCTTTTAATACACTTTTCCATTCTGACAGGGAGCTTCAGTGGCTTGGAATAATCCTCTTCCATTGACAAAGCAGCCCTCAATTTCTAAGTTTTTAAACCATTAGTGGCTGATCAGTTGCAACAAATACACTGCCAGCGTGGCTGCAGCACCTAATGACTGAATTTTAAATATTCATGATGGATGGATGTCTGTGTGTGTGCACAGAATGACAGCCTCGAAGGCTGCTTCTCACCAGGGCAGCGTTAAAGCCGAGGCACAAGCTGCATATGTTAGATATTTTCTGGCTAAATATTGCAGTCGTTAAAAAAATCATTCTATCATATAGATCCAGCAGTGCTAATGCGTGAAATACATGCATCTACAAATACAACGATGTTCAAATGAGCAGAATCCGCCCCTCAAAACTTAGCCCCTTCAACATTAAAAAAAAAAAAAAATTGACCATACCAGCAATTTTGACAGTGGTTATTTTTAGGTGCTTCAATTTTGAGTGTCTGCATTATATTTTCCACAATAAACATACATTGTTTTTGTAATAAGACAAAAATTAATTAAAAAAAATCCTGAACAAAGCAAAGCGATGATGTCATGATAAAATTTTGACTAATTAAAAAATGGATTCTTTGAGATATAGGCATAACCCAACCCAAACACAAAAGAAAAGAACAGAATAAGTTTTGTCCAAATTGTAGAAGTAGGAAGTAAGACCTGCCTTTTCCTCTAAGACTAGAAAAAAGGTAAGTCAATTTTTAAAGAAAATCCAATAGAAAGGGTATGGTGATCAGAAAAGGGACACACTTTACGCTGGGAAATTACACTGAAAGTATTCTTTGGCCAGTAATTGTGGCTGAGATTATAAACAGCTGAACTGAAAAATGCCCGCAGTTTCAACCTGCTAGGATGTACCCGTTTCTTTCTTGTTTCTCTTTTTTCTTTCCTGCTCAGCAATATCTATGCTCTCTTTTTCTCTGCTCTCCTTTTCTGGTAATGCCCTTCCTGACACATCTATTTAAAAGCTACGAAATTGTACTGTTTCTTTTATTATGCATTCATACCGTCTTTTTTCAAACGGATACATATTTAATAGTATATATGACTATCCTGGAAACCCTGCTGGTGTAGTGGTTAAAAGCTATGGCTGCTAACCAAAAGATCAGCAGTTCAAATCCACCAGGCGCTCCTTAGAAACCCTATAGGCCAGTTCTACTCTGTCCTACAGGGTTGCTATGAGTCCGAATCAACTCGACAGTAACGGGTTTTGTTTTGTTTTATGACTATCCTGATTACAGGAAAGGTAAAAACAAGGAACAAACACATGTAGTATGGAGAGCAAACCCAGATACACTTGAACTTCCTTGTGTAATTCAAACGTGTGTGTGTGGGAACAAAAACTTAGATTTGTTATTTTATAATAGGATTCTATTTGTTCTCCAGACCAGTGATTAAGTGGTTAAAAGGAAATGATATTAACCGCTTGACTATTAGTCCCTAGAAACTTCCTGTAGAAGAAGATTATAGCAAATACACTGAAAGGAGCGTCCGGATTCTGAGGCTAGAAGAAACAGGGAGAAAATAAGGAAAGGTCTGACCTCATGGCTGATAAACTGGTTAAACTGTGCATCTGGGTTTGGCTCTCTGTAGTTAAAGGCTTATATCATGGGTTTGTTCAGAGGAAGGACAAACAGCAGGGATGAACACTGATGAAGGCAAAAGGAGCTTTATTAGGAAAGAATAGTTTTAAATTTTGAACCTGAAAATGACTGGAATCATAACAATACTATACCTGATGGCAACAAAACCCTGAAGTACAGGCTATTTTTAACCCAAATGAGACCCTCTGTAACTTAACTATTCAGCTTCTAATTTGTCCTGTTTCCTCTATCCTATCAAAATACTCCTTTATGGTTCACTTGTGCTTCCATGTGTTACCTTACAATTTTACATACAATTCTGAACAGCTATTTTTCTGTCATTGTTAACATTTTTAATAACATTTGACACATGTATAGACATTACAGAAAAAAACTACCTTGTAAGAAGACATGGCTCAGTATGCTTACTAGAAACAAACTATACATACAGTCATTTGCACTATATGTAAAGCACGTATGTTACGTGACTTATGTGAGATTTACACATGGAGATAACTACTGGTATTGTACACCATGTCTTCAGTTTGCTTAAATTCTTAAAACCCAATTTTATTTAGATTCAGCTCCCCTTTCTTTTTCCCTCTAAACGCTGTACAGCTAGTTTAATAGCTGGTTATCAGGACCAGAAAAATTAAATAAAACAGTGAGCAGTATTTTATGAAATTTAAGTTTCTATATGATTCTGTGTAAAAGAAGATGTAAACATTTAAGCAATGGCAAAACAAAATCCTAGAAGATAGTTTCAAGCCATTATTGCTGTCTTCGCATTCTCCATTCATCCAGCTCAGGTCACTGTACATAATTAGGGTGGCCAAACATCCTTATTTGCCCAGGACTGTTCTGGCTTGTGGAAACCCAGGTGGTGTAGTGCTTAAGTGCTATGGCTGCTAACCAAAAGGTCAGCAGTTTGAATCCTCTAGGTGCTCCTTGGAAACCACATGGGGCAGTTCTACTGTCTTACAGGGCCACTACTGAGTGGGTTGGAAACCATATGGGGCAGTTCTACCGTCCTATAGGGCCACTATGAGTGGGAATCGACACGACGGCAATGGGTTTGGTTTTTTTGGGTTTGCTCTGGTTTATAATGGTTGTCCTGGAGATCCCTTTCGTTAGTGTCCTTTTCACTCTCACAAGTGTCCTGGTTTGGATGATCGATTAAATGGTCTTGTCCAAACCTTTCTATGAGCCCACGAGATAAGCTAGGTTGTACTTTCAATGGCGAGCACTGGTGCAAACCTCCACCATATGTATTTTCTTTGCTTCCCACATGATTGTTGAGAGTAAAGCCTGGGGGCCACTTTTGATGTACACATATACCTGTGTTCAGAAGACTTATTTGAGAGATGGAGAGAAAGAAAAGAGAGAATTACACCTATGTTAAGAGTCTCTTTCTAGAAAACTGGGACATTATGGTAATTTTTGATGAAATTTCTTTGGACTCTTAAGAATCACTTTGACAACTTGAGTTCTAGGACCTTCTTAATTACATTCTTTTTTCAGGCACTGTCCCTTCAACTGCTTTCTTTCTGAAGGTACCAAGGAAGATCTTTAATCCTGTAAACTTGCCCCTGGGGCATCTAGAATTGACCAGGGCCAGCAACTGAAGGCCAACCTCTTTTCAGATACAGAACATTGTAGTTATTACACTCTGACTTCCTTTGGGGGACTGTGTATCTGTGGTCTAGGTCAGCTATCACAACGGACTCCAACACACCAATAATCACGAAGGTGGTGCAGGACCAGGCAACGTTTTGATCTGTTATACATACGATCGCCATGAGGCACAGCCGATGCAACAGCAACAACAGGGCTGACACGGGCTCGCACGCTTAATGCGATGGACTTAAAATGCCGCTACACACACGGACCTCGCCAGATGGGACACACAGAAATCAAATCGACTACATCTGTGGAAAGAGACGATGGAAAAGCTCAATATCATCAGTCAGAACAAGGCCAGGGGCCGACTGTGGAGCAGACCATCAATTGCTCATGTGCAAGTTCAAGCTGAAACTGAAGAACATCAGAGCAAGTCCACGAGAGCCAAAATATGACCTTGAGTATATCCCACCTGAATTTAGAGACCATCTCAAGAATAGATTTGACACATTGAACACTAGTGACCGAAGACCAGACGAGTCGTGGAATGACATCAAGGACATCATCCATGAAGAAAGCAAGAGGTCACTGAAAAGACAGGAAAGAAAGAAAAGACCAAGGTGGGTGTCAGAGGAGACTCTGAAACTTGCTCTTGAGCGTCGAGCAGCTAAAGCAAAAGGAAGAATTGATGAAGTAAAAGAACTGAACAGAAGATTTCAAAGGGCTTCTCGAGAAGACAAAATAAAGTATTATAATGACATGTGCAGAGAGCTGGAAATGGAAAACCAAAAGGGAAGAACACGTTTGGCGTTTCTCGAGCTGAAAGAACTGAAGAAAAGATTCAAGCCTCGAGTTGCAATAGTGAAGGATTCCATGGGGGAAAATATTAAATGATGCAGGCAGCATCAAAAGAAGATGGAATATACAGAGTCTTTATACCAAAAAGAATTAGTTGATGTTCAACCATTTCAAGAGGTGGCATATGATCAGGAACCGATGGTACTGAAGGAAGAAGTCCAAGCTGCTCTGAAGGCATTGGCGAAAAACAAGGCTCCAGGAATTAATGGAATATCAACTGAGATGTTTCAACAAACAGATGCAGTGATGGAGGTGCTCACTCGTCTATGCCAAGAAATATGGAAGACAGCTTTCTGGCCAACTGACTGGAACAGATCCATATTTATGCCTATTCCCAAGAAAGGTGATCCAACCGAATGTGGAAATTACAGAACAATATCATTAATATCACACGCAAGCAAAATTCTGCTGAAGAGCATTCAAAAGCAGCTGCAGCAGTATATTGACAGGGAACTGCCAGAAATTCAGGCCGGTTTCAGAAGAGGACGTGGAACCAGGGGTATCATTGCTGGTGTCAGATGGATCCTGGCCGAAAGCAGAGAATACCAGAAGGATGTTTACCTGTGTTTTATTGATTATGCAAAGGCATTTGGCTGTGTGGATCATAACAAACTATGGATAACACTGCGAAGCGTGGGAATTCCAGAACACTTAATTGTGCTCATGAGGAACCTTTACATAGATCAAGAGGCAGTTGTTCGGACAGAACAAGGGGATACTGATTGGTTTAAAGTCAGGGAAGGTGTGCGTCAGGGTTGTATTCTTTCGCCATACCTATTTAATCTGTATGCTGAACAAATAATCCGAGAAGCTGGACTATATGAAGAAGTACCGGGCGTTAGGATTGGAGGAAGACTCATTAACAACCTGCGTCATGCAGATGACACAACCTTGCTTGCTGAAAGTGAAGAGGGCTTGAAGCACTTAACTAATGAAGATCAAAGACCACAGCCTTCAGTATGGATTACACCTCAACATAAAGAAAACAAAAATCCTCACAACTGGACCAGTGAGCAACATCATGATAAACGGAGAAAAGATTGAAGTTGTCGAGGATTTCATTTCCCTTGGATCCACATCAACAGCCATGGAAGCAGCAGTCAAGAAATCAAAAGACACATTGCATTGGGCAAATCTGCTGCAAAGGACCTCTTCAAAGTGTTGAAGAGCAAAGATGTCACCGTGAAGACTAAGGTGCACCTGACCCAAGCCATGGTATTTTCAATCACATCATATGCATGTGAAAGCTGGACAATGAATAAGGAAGACCGAAAAAGAGTTGACACCTTTGAATTGTGGTGTTGGCAAAGAATATTGAATATACCATGGACTGCCAAAAGAACGAACAAATCTGTCTTGGAAGAAGTGTGGCCAGAATGCTCCTTAGAGGCAAGGGTGGCGAGACTGCGTCTTACATACTTTGGACATGTTGTCAGGAAGGAAGAGTCCCTGGAGAAGGACATCATGCTTGGCAGAGTACAGGGTCAGCGGAAAAGAGGAAGACCCTCAACGAGGTGGACTGACACAGTGGCTGCAACAATGAGCTCAAGCATAACGACGACTGTAAGGATGGCGCAAGACCAGGCAGTGTTTCATTCTGTTGTGCATGGGGTCGCTATGAGTTGGAACTGACTCGACGGCACCTAACAACAACAACAACAACAAAATGCCACTTGGACTATTTTCTTGCTCTCCTGGGCTTTTTTGAGGCTCCTCAAAGGAAAGTCTGCTCCCTTTAGCTCTGAAGATTCACTTTATGTTGCTAATACTGAATGCCGTAAACACTGGAGCTTGGAAAGAAACATGGGATAAAAAGGAAGAGGAAGAAAAAGAAACTAAATGTCTTAATATAGAACGTCTTCAGCTCTTTCTCTTGCTAAACATGGAGAACCAACATATAAAAGTTCAGCTCATTACTTCCATTTTTCAAACAGAGGATCCATGTTCACAGTTGGCAATGTGGGACTAATGTAAAGAATAACTGAGATAGGCTGTGTGGGTACACTGGCTCAGGCTCTGGAGCAGAAAGTGGATGTTGTGTACATGGCTTTAGGGTTCCTCTTGAGATTAACAGGAAAACGTGGTTATGCTTGCGGACTGTGATCATTTCAAACAATGGGCACTTGTGAACAGCTATTTATTCAAGGAGGGTGAAGGGCTGTTCCTGCATAAAACTGACCTTAGAGAGACCTCTTGAGTGCACAACTCACGGGTCACTGATGGGAAATGGAGAAGTGACACTTGTCCTTCTAAGTTTATACATGGTCTCTCCCTGAACCACAGAAAGCAGTTCTAAGATCCTGATTACCTAGGGGCTTGCTGTCATTTGATATTTGAGTTGGACCGGCAACATATCAACCTTCACCCTGGTTCTATCAGCTACATCACAGGCTATATTAACCATACAGACAGACACAGATTTATAATTTCCTCAGTTCCCAGTGAGAAAACTGAGAGCCAGAGAAGTATAGTAGCTTGCTCAAATCTACAAGGCTCTAATTAATGGCCAAATATGGACTATAACCCTAATCTTTTTGCCACTATTACACATTGCCCCTCCTCCACTTTCTATGCTAACTCTGGTGCCTCATGTGGCCTAAGGATGGTCATCTGTTGAGTGGACTGGATGAGCTCTAAGGTCCCTTCTAGGTTGACAGAACTCAATGATGTTAACTGACAGAGCAGTGTAGTGCATACAACCATTTCTCAATCTGCTAAATTAATGGTGAGGAATATTTTCATGGATAACCCCAAGCTGCATATGACTCACTCAATACTGGTTTGGGTTTGGTGGCGATAGCAGAGAGCAAAACCATGGTTTCCAGTCCAAGAGATCTTTGTCCAGAGGGTAGTCCCACTCAGTGCTCAAGATTACTTCTCAGAGCTGAATGCTGTTTAGGGAACAAGGCCTGCTCTGTGTCGTAGAGTACAATACTTGGTACTTTGTCACCTAAGAGGTCTCTCCAGCAGCATGTAGCTATCAGACCAATTTCACTGGAAGACTGTCCTGTGCTTCTAGGGTCCTACCCTCAAGGTGGAATCTGAGCCTTAACAGTATTACTGTGATCTTCCTCAACACCTCCTCACAGTCTCCCTCTGTTTCCTAAACCATCTATGTACTGTCACCCAGGAAAAAGGGACTCAAGCCTGTTTAATCACTAACCTGGATCCACTTTCAATTCTAAATAAATGGATTTGGGCCTGAGGGTGGCTCTGTGTCGTAGACTCTTCCTCTGACCAGTAGAGCTGGGCATGCTGAGATGTCTGAGGTTTCTAGAAGACTCACCAGAGAATGCATGGGGTGTAGCTGAAGTGGGTGTCACATGTTAAGCAATTCTGTCCTCGCTCTATTTGCATATGAACTTCATTCTGTGCTACATGCTGGTGGATAATAAATCTTGGGGTCTGACACTTTAGGAAGTCTGAAAGGAACGAAGCTGTGGTGAGATCCAAAGTATTTCATGTAAAAAGATGAAACAATGTCAGAATAAAAAGTTTATTATTAGGAAAAAAAAAAACGCCCAAACAAAATGGCTTCAGGCATGTTTTACAGCTAAAGCCATTTTTGAAAGGCCTCTCTCTATTTTCCTCCTGTTTTTCAACACGTAGACTAGATTTATCATCTTATTCCATGTCTACAGGCATTGCTGAGAGTTCTTTGCTTCACATTTCCAAAGCATTTCAGTTCTTCAGGTTTAAAATGACCAGAGAATTTGTAAGGAGTGGAAAAATATTCCAAAAAGGATGTCTGCTAGTCCTAAATCCTTACATTTGTATGGCTCTCTTTAGGAAGTGCTTTTGTATATATTATCTCATCTTTATCAGAGGCATCAAAGGTGTGATATCCTTTGGAGAGCAGGAGACTAGTTCTGGCTTGTGGAGACTATACTGCAAACCCCTTCTTTCTAAGCTGTTGTTTTCATATGGCAGTACAAAAATTTTATAAGACCACAGGAAAACAAAATAAACTCATTATGGGGAAACCGTTATATGCTTCCTAATAAAAATTCCTTATGAAAAATGTTTTATTTCAAACGAATGGTAAAATAGAGGGTCAGCGAAAAAGAGGAAGAGCCTCAAGGAGATGGACTGACACAGTGGCTGCAACAATGGGCTCAAACATAGCAACGATTCCGAGGGTGGCACAGGACCGGGCAGTGTTTCGCTCTGTTGTAAACAGGGTCGCTATGAGTCACAGCCAACTTGATGGCACTTAACACATACATTTCAAGTGAAAGTTCTGGAAAACTCCTACTTATCCTTCGGGACAGTTTGGATCTCCCTTCTTCCAGGAGGTCTACTATATATTGACTCCATTCCCATCACTGCCTTCGGGACTCCAGGTGCCCCTGGGTGTACCAGTATCTCAGCTCATTTCACACTGCATTGCAACTGTGTATCTATCTCCCTACTAGACTACAAAAGCCTAGAGGGCAATGTCAATATCTTTATCTCCCTCATTCCTACCTAGCACAGTGGGAGGCACTTGGTAGGTATTCAGTACGTGGAATGAACGGACAGAAAATCCCACAAGGAATAGGTATCTTATGGAAAATGTGTAGATTGACCTGGGTGCCTGTAAGGGTAGTCAAAGAATATTCTAAAGCAAGAAGATGCCACATAACTTTGACCATTTGTGAACTTCAAATTCAAATGAAATACAGAAGAGGAGTCAGAGAAGGAGTCTCTGTTGGAAAAGGTTGATTAGAAGGACCTGCAATGTAGGGAACTCAGACGGGCATGAGCAGCGACTGACCTTAACTCTCTCTTCCAGTTTAAGATACCACAAAGAAAGCGGCTTTCAGACAGATACCAGGAAATCAGAATGAGCAGGTAGTGTTCAAAGAGTCAATTGCCAGTGACCAGAAAGTAAATGAAGGCGTTCTTCCTGATATGTTATAGGCAGGAAGTTAAAGGTTGAAGTAAAGCCTCTTGTCCAAGTTCCGTGAAGCCATGAAGTGCTGGAGTTGGAGCTAAAGCTGCCCGTAAGCTGTGAAATGCTTGTGCCTCAGAGAAAAGTATCTATCTTTCAACTCTAAACTTTGTGGCTCTGGGAAAAGTACTGGAGAATTCTGGTGCCCCATTCACCCACCAGAAGAATGTAAGTCAACAATTACAGTCATTTGCTTTTATTGAAGAATATAATTTTTAATTTTTAGGAGACTGTAACTAGTAAACCCTATCTGTGTGCTATTTTGTAATATTGGCAAATGCTCAAGGCAGCAATAAATAAAAATACACAAAGGGGCGGCAGAACTCTGAGAGTGTCTATGTGGTTTCAAATCCTAAATCCTAATAGTAAAAGAATGAAGGAAAATCCAAATAACAAAAAGTCATGAAAACACAGCATCTAAGAAGATAAATAATTAGCATAAGCATAATGAGGTTTTATAATTTTAAACAACAAACAGAACCCAAAGCCAACAGGAAACACAAATATCGGTGACATTCAGTACCAAAAGAGAGAAGAGTGGGGAGCCAACTTAACCTCTGCAACTGGTTTACTGCTGGCTGAGGCAGCAAGAGGTTTAAAAGAGATTAATAAAGATAAGCAATAAACGATCTGTTGAGCCACTCCATATTTGGTGCATACATCTAGCCAAAAGGAAGGTCTGTTTTTAAGCTAGAGGGCCCACACACACCCAACGAAGCCAGGAGACTGGCAATGGGAGTGCCAGCTCTGAAAGACAGTGGAGGCCCCCAGCCTTCTACACCCATCCCCCAGCGAACCTGACAGGAAAGCTGCCATCATCAGATTCTGAGCTGGTGTTCATGGATCTTCTTCTTTGGTATATGATAAACCAATATATTGAGAATAGGTTTTCTTGCCTATTGTCTAGATGAAAATAGCCCCATTTATTCTCAGAATCAGAGAATTCCAGAGATTGATGGGCACTAAAGATCATCTGGTCTACCTAACAATTCATCAAGTGGCTGTTTGGCCTATGATCACTTTCAGTGACAAGGACCTCCTTTCCTCCCGAGGCAGGTGTTACCACCCCTGAGCAGCTCTGACTATTAGAGAATTCTTTCTCATATTGAGCCAAAATTTGTCTTTCTTCAATGGCCACCTTTGGCCCCTGGGTAGGGAATAAATCTAAACTGTCTACAATATGAGAACCTTTCAAATATTAGAAAATGCTATTATGTACTACCTGAGTCTTCTCTTCAGGGTAAATATACTCAGTTCTTTTAACCTTTCAACATATAATATGATTTTAGTTTTCTCACCATCATGGCTACTCTTTCCCCTGAACTCAATCCAGTTTCTCTATCTCTCTCTCTTAAAGTGTGGCATTCACTGGACACATCATGCGTAATGTGATCTGACAAGTGCGAATAACTGTGGACCGTTCCTTCCCTTGTTTGGATTACCATATATTTCCATCAAGGTAACTGCAAACAGATAGGAGTACTAGCTACAATTCCTTAGCACCTACCACGTGCCAGGCATGGTAAACACTTTACATGCACTGATTTTAATACTGACACCAACCCTACGGTGCTGCCACTGTTGCTATTTTATACCTGATGGAACAAAGACATACGTTAAGTAACCTGTCTAAAGTAACACAGTAACTGGAAAAGCCTTTCATTTGTTCTTGATACACTTTATTTGGGTAGGTTCTGCCCAGTACTCCAAACTATGAAGATCTTCATTCCTTCCTTGAATGTACTGTATTCATTGTTTCTCCAAGCTTCATGTCATGTCCAGTTTGATAAATCTGCCCTTTATAACTTTAAGTCATTCATAAAAATGTGGGTCAGGGAAGAAGAACTATGACTGCGCTGCCAGATGACTCGTGGCTCCTTTATTTGCAGGGCCAGTGGAAATTATTCCATTCGGTCAAATTATGAGACTTCATTTAAAAATGAATTTATTGCACGTTTCTCGAATGCTAAGACCATGTCACATGTTTCTTTGCATCCCACACAGCTAGCTTATACTCAATAAAAATCACTGAAAGGAAAGCTGTGTTCTGAAATATGAAACCCTAGGGAAGGTTTGAGAAGGTGACACACGTATTGCCTGCCGTTTTAGGGTAATATTCAAACAGTCTCTCTATTACTGACTATTCTGTCAAAATCCCAGCTTTTCTCTGTTGGTATGTGCTACTCCATGCCTTCTAGGTGACAGTAACACTGGTGCACATATGCCAGCTAAAATGTCCTGGACACTGGGGACCAACCAGACACTGAGGATTTTAGAAAATGAACACATGTAAGACTGAATTCACCATTATTGGATCGGAAGACATATAATCTGTAATGAAGGGTTCCATGATGAGAAATATCCCTCCACCAAGAACAAAACTGAAGCCTAGAAACCAGAGTGAAACTAAAGAGAAGCTTGAGGTGTATCCCTAACCTCTGAAGATACCTTCATGGATTACTGCTACGCCGTCTCTTAAAACACTGTAATACCACAATATCCAAGGGCAGCCCAAGTCCTTCGAACTACCTTAAAAAGCATTTCAAGGTGCCATATATTTGTTAATAAGGTAGGTCATGTATTATGTCCCCAGGTATGCACTTACAGGAAAAACATCTTTGATTTTAACTTGAAAAGTCTTGTCTTCTGACACCAATATTACCAGAGGTTCTACTCTATTTTAAATAGAACATCTTGAAGAATGCTGAAAATAATGTTAACGTCAAAAACATAACAAATCATTATCTCATTTAATAGCCAAAGCAATTTTATGAGAAATATACTAGAATTATTTCCAAATAGAAAGGTTAATTACCTTGCTTTTAGTTAGCTGAAAGCTAAAGCTTGAATCCAGCATTGTGCAACACCAAAATTCTCACTCTAATCTTCTTAAATGTAGTGTGTGTTAGTTCAGGTCTTCCGAGAAGCAGACACCAAGAGAGTATTAAACATGAAAGGATGTTTTAACGGAAAGTGGAGAGAGAGCCAGATAGGCTGGGAGAGCCTTCAGGGGCCAATGCAAGTCTGACCTGAGGGAAGGAGAGAGGGGAGGTCAGTTTGAAGGTCTTTACGATCCAGGGAAGGCTCCACACAGGACTGGGGAGTCTGGAGGAGTCCCAGGCCCCCCAGAAACGAGTCTGTTTGAGTCAGTCATGTGTGGGGAGCAGCTGTGGGGAGCGTGGCTTCAGTAGAGAAGCAGCGATGGAGTGGAGAGGGCAGCAGGGGGTCTGTGGTCAGGGTCCACCAGGCACATTCTCAGGCTGCTGCACACTGCCTCTCATGAAGTCCCAGAAAAGAGGCATTTGTTATTTAAGGTGTAAAACGTATGTTTTATCCAAAGGATTTTCATTTATCAACGAAGATACTTCAGAAGCCCCAGCCCAAGTTGCTGGAACCACTAACTAATTCTTGGAGCTGCAGACGCGGAGGGATGCAATCCCATGGGACTCAAGGTCCATACAGAAGCTGTTCCCACACAGAAGCTGAAGGTAACCCCAGAGCGTCAGAAGGAAGATAGGATAGTTTCCTACCAGCATCTGGAATAAAACCACTTCAGCAATATCATTAAACTTTCAAAAACGCTCTGCAGATAGTTTGCTAGATTCTCTGGAGGGAATTTAGGAGAAGGTTTCCATGGCCATTTTCCAGAAAGTTCCTGTACGAATAACTTCAAAAATAAGAATCAGTACAAAGCCAATTCCTATGAGGCAGAGGTTAAATATATCCCAAATTTCCACGTTCTCCAAGCTGCTGTACCACTCCATCTCTGACACTGGCCACTCTCTCACTGCTCAGCACTCTCCCTCCCCTGTTTGGGTTCAATAATTTGCTGTAACGTCTCACGGAACTCATGAACTGTACTTAAAATTAAGTGGTTTATTAATGAAGTAACACGGTACAACTCGGGATCAGGATCAACAGGCTACAATTTGGGATTAGGATCAGGAAGCATTTAGGCCAAGTCTGGAAGGCTCCCCCTAAGAGGAGAGCACATCGCTCCCTTCTTCAGTGCAGGACAGCTCTCTCAGCATCTCTCAGCCGTGCAAGCAGGCAGGGCCTTCTCTCTGCCACACAGTCCTCCTCTCCTTTTCCCTGGCTGATCTAAGGACTACATGCAATGCATATATCGTTTCTCAACCCTTGACCACTTGACCTCTCTGTGGTGTTTGGTGGCCACTCTCAGACCTTAGGGCATCACTCCTGACTGGTTCTCCCCAGCCCTCTTAGATACTTTTCTTATCTTCCTCCTCCCTTTCCTTCCTCCCTACCGGACTATCCTTTAAGTGTTGGCACCCGCAAAGGCTCTATCCTTGGTTTATTCTCTTTTCCTGTATAATTTTACCAATCCCATAGTTGCAACGGAAACCCTGGTAGCGTAGTGGTTAAGTGCTATGGATGCTAATCAGAAGGTCAGCAGTTCGAATCTGCCAGGCACTCCTTGGAAACCCTGTGAGGCAGTTCTACCCTGTCCTATAGGGTAGCTATGAGTCAGAATTGACTAGATGGCAGTGGGTTTGGTTTCTTTTTTTATGGTTGCAACTACCAACTATCCTGATGATTCCTAAAACTATATTCTCCTGAGCTCCAGGCCCACATCCAACACCTGCTGCACATTCTACCCTGCCTTGTGAGTACCTCAAACTAGACGAGTGCAAAACTAAAACTGCCATCTTCTTCCTCAAGTCTCAGAAGCCCTGGTGGTGCAGTGGTTAAACACTTGTCTGCTAACTGAAAGGTCAGTGGTTCAAACCCACCCGCCACTGTGGGAGAGAAAGATGTGGCAGTCTGCTTCTGTAAAGATTACAGCCTTGGGAACCCTATGGGGCAGTTCTATTCTGTCCCATAGGGTTGCTAGGAGTTGATCGATTCAATGGCAACAGGTTTGGTTTGTTTTGGTTTTCCTCAAGTCTGCCCTCTCCCCTATACTTTTTATGCTGGATCACTGTGACACCAACTATCCAATTTCCCAAGCTAGAAATCTAGATAATCCCTGGCTCTTCCTTCTTACTCTCCTCTCTGTATTCTAACCCTATCCCAACTCCTGTAGCCAACCAGACTATACAAAATGTTCTCTCCATTACTATTCCACCATTTTACGGGTACTCGTATGTGTGAGGATACCTTGGTGGCGTAGTGGTTAAGTGCTACAGCTGGTAACCAAAAGGTCGGCAGTTCAAATCCGCCAGGAGCTCCTTGGAAACTCTATGGGGCAGTTCTACCCTGTCCTATAGGGTCTCTATGAGTCGGAATCGACTCGACGGCACTGGGTTTGGTTTTTGGTTTAATATGTGTGAAAGCAGCCCTGGTGGTAAAAAGAATCAAACCCATTGCTGTGGAGTCAATTCTGACTCACAACGACCCATAAAGATTACAGCCAAGAAAACTCCAGAAGGCAGTTCTACTCTGTCACATTGGGCCATTACGAATCAAAAACTGACTCGACAGCACCTAACAACAGTTATGTGTGAAAGTCCCTGGGTGGTGTAAATAATTTGTGCTTGGTTACTAATCAAAAGGTTGGTGGTTCAAATCTACCGTGCAACATCATGGAAGAAAGGTCTGACAATCTACTTCTGTAAGATTAAAGCCACCGAAAACCCTATACTCTGAAACAGGTGGAGTCACCTTGAGTCAGAATCGACTGGATGGGAATGGATTTGTTTTTTTATTTTAATACGCGTGAATGTCCGCTCAATGCCAAGAATTCTGCCAGGTGTTGGACATCTCATAAGTCTTGTAACAATCAAGCAAAATAGGCATTATTAATTCCACATTACAGACAGAGAAACTAAACCTATAGTGATGTAGTTAATAGCCTGAGATTAAAGTTGGCAAAGGTGGATTTTTTATATACATATATATAAAGCCCAAATATATATGTGTAAACCAAAAACCAAACCCAGTGCCGTCGAGTCGATTTCAACTTATAGTGACCCTATAGGACAGAATTGAACTGCCCCACAGAGCTTCCAAGGAGCGCCTGGTGGATTCCAACTGCCGACCCTTTGGTTAGCAGCCGTAGCACCTAACCTATATATATATATATATGTATTTATACACACACATATTTATGCTTAATCATAGTGGATTATCATTATTATTTTTAGTTTTATTTATTTTGTTATCATCGTTGAGACAGACACAGTAAAACATACACTAATTCAAGTTTGTACATGTACTATTTAGTGACACTGATTACATTCTTCAAGTTGTGCAACTATTTTCAACCTCATTTTCTGAGCTGTTCCCCCCATTAACGTAAATTCACTGCCCCCTCAGGTTCCCATCTAATCTTTCAAGTTGCTTGATCCCATACAAATAGCTCTTAAAAGAGGTTAATGATTGAGGTAGACTTTTTTTTACTAGTTAAGCTAAACTGTTGTTCAGTTTTAAGAAGACTATACGGGATATTTTTGGTTTAAGGTTTAAAGATTATTTCAGGGCAATAGTTTCAGGGGCTCATCCAACCTTCATGGCTCCAGGGAGTCTGGGGTCCATGAGAATTTGAAATTCTGCTCTGCATTTTCTCCCTTTTGATCAGGATTCTTCTATAGCATCTTTGATCAAAATGTTCAGTAATTGTAGCCGGGCACCATTCAGTTCTTCTGGTCTCATGACAAAGAAGGCAGCTGTTCGTGGAGGCAACTTGCCCCACATTCCATTTCCCCTTTCCATTACTAATGCTCCTTCTCCCTCTTTTGCTGCAGGCACAGAGAGACTAATTGTTGAGTGCTGAATGGCCGCTTGTAAGCTTTTAAGCCCCTAGGCAGTACCCAACAAAGTAGGAGGTAGACAGAAGCCCTAAAAATTTTATTAGGCCAGTTAACTGGGATGTCCTAGGTAACCATGACCCTAAACATCAAAAACAAGAAACCAAATCCTATGAGGTATCTGTACATAAGCAACCTCAGCAGCTACTCTTTATTTTTTTATTTTTTGACATTGTTATGAATATATCTATCTCACAACTTTTGCCAATTCAACTTCACAGGTGTAAAACTTATTGATAGCAATTACAATAATTGGCAGTGTGATCCTACCCTTAATCAATGTGATATTTGCATCACCATTAACCCCTGCTTCCCCTTCCCTCACCCCACAAAGGTGGATCTTGATTTGAATCAAGGTCTGTTGAACTCCAAAGGGCAGGCTCCCCCTGCAGACCTCAGTCCGGCTGGTGGTCTCCAGATACTTACTCCCTGTGTGAGTGCAACCTCAGTGTGGTCAGAGCTACTTTTTCCAAGAATACATGTGATCATGCTTCTCCTCTTCTAGGAGCTCCTGTTGGTTACACTCCAGGATTAAGTCCTTACTATCTGGTTTTAGGCTGGAGCCCTAGTGGCATAGTAGTTAAGAGCTCAGCTGCTAACCAAAAAATGGGCAGTACAAATCCACCAGCCACTCCTTGGAAACACTATGGGACAGTTCTACTCTGCCCATAGGGTCTCTATGAGTTGGAATCGTCTCAACAGCTGGTGGTCGTCCAGTGGTTAGGCCCGTCACCTTCTGACTCTTTCCTGTCTCTCAGCAACTGCCTCCCCACTTCAAACCCTGCTGTGCCTCTGGCCACCCAGTTCCCAGTACTGGAATCCCTTCTCTCTCCTCTCTTTGCCAAATTCCTACATTCTTTGATATGGAGCTCAAACGTCACTGTTCTCTGCCCTGACCACCCATGCTGCCCTGTGGTCTTGCCACTGGCCACTCATGTTACACTCACCTAGCTGTTTACCATCCCCAGACACGTGCTGAGTAAGAGTGGACATGCCTCTTCACTATCTCTCTATCTCTCTATCTGCCACGCAGATCACAATGGCGGGCAAAAGGAGGTGCACTTTTAATATTGGTGGAATGAATGAATTAAATACCTATATAAAAAGTGAAAAGCACACTGCACTAGGACCCTGGAGATCTCAGCCTAGGTAGCAATGCTGAGTGGAAAGGCATGGGATCTGCATCAGGGCAAACCTGAATTTGGAGCCTGGCTCCAGCTATAAGCTATGTGATCCTTCTTAGGCCACAGCAGCCCTCTGAGATTTGGCTTCCTCTTCTACCAAATGGGAATAATAATAATAATAGTCCATTACAGCATTGCTATGAAGGTAGGAGTTGATGTCTGTGAAATGCTTAGCACAAAGTCTGACACACAGGCTTTAAAAAATATATATGGTAGCTTATCCTTACTATCATCAGCCCTGGTTTGGATACTCATTTGTTGCAAGATTTTTGGCAAGTCATCTATTCTCTGGAAACCCTGGTGGCACAGTGGTTAAGTGCTACAGCTGCTAACCAAAGGGTTGGCAGTTCAAATCCACCAGGCGCTCCTTGGAAACTTGATGGGGCAGTTCTACTCTGTCCTATAGGGTCGCTATGAGTTGGAATTGACTCGATGGCACTGCGTTTGGTTTTGGTATCTATTCTTTGTGTCTTTTTTCTCATCTATAAAATGTGTACACAGTAATATTGCTTCTTCCTCAAAAGGATGGGGAATGTTGTGATTGTATTAACACTCTGAAAGAATATCAAATGCTCTACAAATGCACAACTTATAGTTAGTGTACCAGGTACTCGTGTTTACCTCCTAATCTCTGGGCTTTCTTTCACCTTCTGTGATAATATCAGAGCATGCATTTTTCTGGTACCGGAAACCCTTGACATTTGAGGAGAATGTATCTAGAAACATTCTTGAATCCAAATTTGCAAACACTACAAAAGCAGGTAATCTCCCCCCTAAAAATACAACAAGTTATAACTGAGTATTTCACTTAGGTCACACCTTTAGATCCTGATTTGATAAATACAGGACCACAGAAATTTATAAATCTTCTAAAGCAACATCTGTCACAAAAATAATTTTCCTCCATAGGTGTCAATGACATCACTTGTGTGATAATGTAAGACATGGAATTAACAAAATTTGCAAAATCTAAACAGTAATAATGAATAATAACAAACCGACATTGCATAAGAGCTAATCTGAGGGAGATGACAGGAAGGGAAGCAGAGGCTGAAGGAAGATACAGACTCTGGGCCATTGTGTGGCTCACTCACAAACTGTCTGAATTGTTCCTCGTAACCAAACCAAAACCAAACCCTCTGCTGTCAAGTCTGATTCCAACTCATAGCGAGTCTATAGGACAGAGTTGAACTGACCCATAGGGTTTCCAAGGCTGTAAATCTTTACGGAAGTAGACTGCCACATCTTTCTCCTGTAGAGCGGTGAGTTGGTTCGAACTGCCAACCTTTTGGTTAGTAGCCAAGCATTTTAAACCACGGCACCACCAGGGCTCCATTTGTTCCTCATACTGGTCTCAAATTCACACTCCAGTAAAATTATAAATTACTCATACCATGACTCTTTGGCTTTACTTTGTGATGAATAAGGATCTTGAATGACAATTCCTGAAACCCAAATTCAACTAACTTCATTTACTCTCTTCCTACAGTTGACATCAACGTGTTTGGGAGCAAAAGGGGCAACATTAGATAGGGTTAAAGAGATCTCAGGGAATCTCGAATTCTCTGCCTACTAACCTGATTAAGCATAAGGCTAAATATGGACAAAAACACTTCTGGGACAATAATAACCCAGAGTTGTATCTTGGTTTTTTGCCATCACATTTTACTTGTTGCCCATTTTCTTCCCTCTTAAAACATTCAAATGTTTTATTTATAAAATGAAAGAAGAATTTGTGAAATGGAGAAAAACCAAAATATCACTGGAGTTTTCTTCAGTTCTACATTTGTATAAAATTTAAAATATCTTTTCCTCTTTAATTCCAAAAATAATGTAATTTCAAATACAGCAACCTTCCTTTCTTTTCTTAAACTAAGCATTCAACAAAACTGTTCAGTCTTGCCTTTCTAAAAAATTGTTTTTTTCTCATTGGAAAACCAAAGTTAGCCTTCAATCTTGTCCTCTTGTGGCGGATAAAGTAAGGTGGACTGTTTCCTTCTGGATGGGTCAAGGGGCCAGTATCCAGCAGGGAGGGAGGAAAAGGTGTAGAAACGAGATGGAGGCAAGTGACTTAGGGGGATGAATCATTCCCAGTCACTACTTTTAGCTCCCATGCCATCACTCTTTTGCCTTTTGTATCCCTTGTCACCGAATTATAAGGCCCTTTGCTTCTGTAAAAGCTGCTTTTTTTTTTTCATTCTCCAACTAAATACAATAATACATGAAGAGTCACTATCTGTGCAGGGAAACTCTGGTGGTGTAGTGGTTAAGTGCTATGGCTGCTAGCCAAAAAGTTGGCAGTTAGAATCCACCAGGCGCTCCTTGGAAACTCTACCGGGCAATTTGACCCTGTCCTATAGGGTCACTATGAGTCAGAGTCTACTTGACGGCACCGGGTTTGGTTTTTCTGTTTCCCAAATCTTTGTAGAGGAGGGATTGGTGGCTCAGTGATATAATCCTCTCCTTCCACGCAGGAGACCCAGGTTTGACTCCTGGCCGATGCATCACACGTGCAGCCACCACCCGTCCATCAGTGGAGGCTGATGCGTTGCTATGATGCTCAACGGGTTTTAGCAGAGCTTCCAGACTAGGAGGGTCACTAGGCCTGGGGATCTACTTCTGAACCTCAGCCAATGAAAACCCTATGGGTCACAACGGTCCACTGTGTTGTGCATGGAGCTGCCATGAATCGGGGGCTGACTTAGCAGCTAACAACAATATCTTTGTAGAAGTGGTCCAGGTTCTGGCCTTGTTCCTTCTTTTCAGAAACCTCTCTTCCATCCTATTCGACTCCCCCAAACTTTCGCCTTCCCCAAGAAAAACAAGGAACTGAGCAGTTTTTATGACTTTATCCTCCCAAGGCTTCCTTATTCTCTTCAGCTATGCCCTTAGACACAGGCAATGAGAAGCCCCTGCCCTGGCCTCCAGCTTTAGAGAGTTTGATCTGGTCCTCCTCTGGCCACCTCCCCAAGGAGTCTGCAGGGCCAAGGCAATGCGCCTACCCACAGGTCATGTCCCCTCTTCTAGGCTAGGCTCTGGATACTCGGAACCCCAAATTACCTTTATCACATTCACTTCCAGAATCTGGGGGGCATCTTTTCCAGGTCCATCCTCCTGAAGGTGGACACACAGCTGTGCATACCTTTAGGCCCAAAGGATGGTCAAAGCGGGTGTGGATGGGTCTTGGAAGTGTGAGTTGGAGTGTCCCACAAGTGTGTGTGAGACCCCAGTGGTACAGCGCAGAGTGGAGGATGGAAAAGAAATTGGTCCAGGACACAGACTGCAGAACCCCCTTGGAGGCAAAGATTCTACATTTAAACCTGGTCTCCTCCGTTGCTGTTTAACAGGTAGGTTAGACAGATAGCCTGTCAAGGTTGGAAGACAGAACATATTTTACTCAATAGTTTGTTAGCTTTTAAATATGAGGAATATGCTATGTAGGCCTACGTTAGTGCTCTTACAATTCAAGGTCCCACAAATGTTAGGGCTTACCTGTCTTTTGTCACCCAGTAATCTTCCTGCAGAACTTCTCCTGTGCTAAATTCACATGCCATTTTGACAGTGAATATTTAACCCAGTATAGACCTTCAATGTGGCTGATTTCTCTTTCCTACTAGCCAGGCTGTCTTCTTTGCATCATCTCTCTCCCTCTTCAGACTCAGTTGTAGACAAAGGCCCGCTGGTTAGTATGCAAACAGGAAAGAGAAGCTGCTGCGTGTTCCAGCAAGAGGGTTTCATGAAGCCTGGGTTCTCCTGAGTCGGGCCCTGCCAGTATGGAATCTGACTGGAGCAGTAACCACAGACAGACTTCACCAGTCGCTGTGGAGTTGATTCCAACTCATGGCGGCCATGTACGTGTTAGAGTAGTACTGTGCTCCATAGGGTTTTTCTTAAATTGTGGTAAATATATACTTAAGAAAACATCTGACATTTCACCAGTCTTCACATGTACAGTTTAGTGACATTAATTTCGTTCCTCTTGTTGTTCAACCATTGTCCTTACCTATTCCTAAGTTAGATCATCACCCTTAACAGAAGCACAGTAGGGTTTTCAATGGCTGATATAGATCCCCAGGCCTTTTTTCCGAGGAGCCTCTGGGTGGACTCAAGCCTCCAGCTTTTTGGTTAACAGCCAAGCTTGCTAGCAATTTGCACCATCCGGGGACCTACAGAAGATAGGTGACGTCTTACTGATTTTTCTGTCTTCCTCACTGTGCTATTTCACTCCCTCTTTTCTAGAGTGTATTTCAGACACAGAGGTAGAGGCTGTGATGGAAGTCTGCCAAGCAAAGACGAGGGGTGGGGGAGCAATCAGCAATTCCAGTTTGACGCTAATGATTTGTGTACAATTCAAGGTCATGGAATGATATGTGAGGCTTGCGTGCCCACCCACACAAGCATACACAATTTAGTACTTGACTGTACGAGCATATAAGGCTAATACATCTAATGCTGCCTTGTTCACTTGCCTCTCCAATTAAAACGCAAACGCTGAGGGCAGGGACCACATGTTAAGCTTCTTTTGTTCCCCATAACACCCACCACCTTATTAGGTACATAATGGGCATTTGATAAATATATTTGTTAAGAGTGGCTTGCCTCTGTTAATGAAATAAGTGTGTTCCTGGAATGTTCTGAAGAAAAGGATTTTTTATAAATAGAATCCTATTTTAATGATACTGGGAAAGTTGCGATGGGTATACTACAATAGGCCCTTTTACAAAGTGGATAATCCCTCCATTTGGATTGTTATATATCTGTTACACTCTTGGGCCTAAAACAGAGAAACTTGACTTGGGGGGAGGGGGACAGTCTATGAACCTCCTGCAATTTTATCCAAGTTTATTTGAGAAATGTGTATTTTTCTGCTGCTTTTATTGCCACAGATTTCAGTGTACTCTTAAAGGGATGTACTGCTTAAAAAAAGTTAAAACCCATGGGGCCTAAAGGGTACCAGGGAAGTGGGTCTAAGGCTTTAGGAAAATAATTTACCAGCTTTGGTAAGTAGAAAATAATAACCAGAACATTTGCTGAGCATCTGCTTCTACCAAGCACTTTACATTCATTCTACGTAATCTTCCTTGTGAGGTAGACATTATCATCTCCTGTTGCGGATGAAGAAACTGAAGTTTCGATGGTTAAAAGGCTTGTCCCTGGCACATGTGAGAACTGAACGGGATCTGTTTGACACAAAGTTTGGAAGTTTTTCAAATAAAACTGTCATTGTCTTTCTCTGATATCCTACCTGAAATATTTAAAAATGGTAATAAATTAACTTTGATATATTATTATCCCCATTTCACAGACGGGAACACAGACGGGAAGTTACGCAATATCTGTAAAACTCAAGTATAGTTGGTAACTTGCTGAAGATCCCACAGCAAGTAAGTGAACGGACCAGTATTTAAACTAAGGTCCTCTAACTCTTGAGCCCACAAATCAGTGAACTGGTTCCTGATTTCAGTACGCCATAATTACTCTTCTGGAATTCAACTGATTTCCCTCACATTTTTCTGTATATGAGTCCAATCCTTCAAGTATTTTTAAAGCACTCCTTCTGTATCTAGGACTGTGTTAGCTACTGTGGGGAAAAAATATATATATATACATGTTCTGTGGTACATAGTGTTGTTATAAGTCAGAAATGACTCAACGGCACCGAACAACAAATATATAAAAAAATATATATATATATATAAACCCTAGTGGCATAGTGGTTAAGAGTTTGGCTGCTAACCAAAATGTCAGAAGTTCGAATCTACCAGGTACTCCTTGGAAACCCTATGGGGCAGTTCTACTCTGTCGTATAGGGTTGCTATGAGTCAGCATCGACTTGACGGCAACGGGTTTGGTTTTTTGGTTTATAGCAAGCAGACATTTTACCCAAAATTCTGGATATAGTTTGTGACTTATATGATTACACTTAGGGGCTATTTAGGAAAACAGCGACTGTGTAAGTACCTCTCTTTAATCCTCAAGGGGTACTAGCTACAAATTTAGCAGGAATTTCGAAACAACACTTGATATTGGACATATACGGAAGGTTGGGCACAGCATTATTCAAGATTCATTTGATATTATGAATTAATTCCATTTAGCTACTCAGCTTGATTCTATGAGAGTAAATTAATATGGAGAAGTTAGCTCTTTGACATTTGAGAGAAAATAATACTGAAATTCAGGTATAATATACATCCTGGGAGGCAGTTTTGCATAGAAGTTAAGCAAATTCTGGGCCCTGAATTTAGGCAGCTCTGAGTTCAAATCTCCACTCTGCCATTTGCTAGCTATGTGCCCTTGACAAAAACACTTGACCTTTCTAAGCCTCTGTCTTCTCACATATAAAATGGAGGTAACAATGCCTTTACGACAAGCTTTGTGAAGTTCAAATGAGGAAATGTACACAGAGTGTATAGAACAATGCTTGAAACAATTCTAGCAATTTATTTTTATAACTTCATGTCCAAAGAAATAAGATGTGTAGAAATAATGAATTGATAAAATTCTCTAAAAAGTGAAAACAGGATAAAGGATACAAATGAATTTTCCTTCTCCATAAGTGACAGCACTGATATTGAAAAGAAACATTCAATCTCAATAATAAAAGCTCACAGGAAAAGAATTCTGAAATAAGTCTTTTCCTGTGCATAGGTTTTTCCACATTTTCTTCCCAATTTTATTTATTACTGTTAACATTTTATTGCTTGAAATAATCTTGTGTGATCCAGAAAATACCACTGAAGTGAGCGGGGCAATGAGCACTGTACAAAGGCATTTCTGTACACGTTAACATTAGAATTATTTCAATCTCACATTTGTGTGGAAAGCATGGCAAAGGGACTGATAGGCTGAAGAGCCTAATTAGTGCTTTCAATTCTTGTCTCCATAGTAATTTAGTATATGGAGGAGAAAATTCTTTAAAATCCAAATTTTTAATTAAAAAAAGGGGGTATACAAGAGATGGCTCCTGATCAAAAGGGGGAAAAGAATGGAACAGAACTTCAAACTCATATGGAAACCAGACTTACCAGATCCATTGAGATTGGAGGAACCCCCAAATCTAATGCCCAGAAAAAAATCTTGAAACCTTGAACTGAAATGATCCCATGAAGCCATCATTAAACTAAACAACAGCTTATCCCAATTAATAAAGTACATTTGCCTTGAGCATAGCACTCTTATAAAGAATTATCTCTATGAGCTTAATCTGACAACAGTTAATCTAAAGCACAGATGAGAATTTTAAGGGGCAGAGAACCTAAATTAATGGTGATGAAACAATATGGGTAGAGACAGTGAGAATGGTGACACAACGTGAAGTGCATAACCAATGTCATTGAACTGTTCGTGTAGAAATTGTGAACGGATGTATGTATGGTTGTATATACTGCCACCAAAAATAAATAAAATACTAAAAAAAAAAAAGAAGGGGTGTATGCTGGCAGCAGACTGGAGATGTAAGGATGGGGAACACTGCTCTTCCCTCTCAGCTGACAAGCAGGCCAATTAGATCCACCTAGTTGTTGATCTATGTTTTCAAGGACCCAAGGAAGCCAGCTTTCTAAAAGCAATAAAATTTTTGTTTTAATAAGCAGCGTTCTTCAGTGAAAATGACAAGGAGGTTGAGATTACTTTAGAATGCTGGAGATAAGCATTTCTCCAGAGATAAAGGTGAAAAGACCCAGGAAGCTGGATAAGAACAACATAATGAAAATGTATGCCAACATTCTCGCCAGTGTGCCAAAATGATGCCTTAAGGAATTAATTCTCACACACTTTCAGATTGCTTCTCCATGCCCCCAAAACGTGCAGACCAGAAAATATCGGCTCCTGTTTGCACAGCCAACCCAATCCCAACTCCTACCCCAACAAATAGTACATAAACAAATATACATCTAGCTGGAATATGGGGAAGGGGGTGGAGAAAAGAAAGAGATACAGAAAAGTGGTAAAATGGGTCTTAGCAACTCTTATACGCTAGAAGAATAAAAGTGGTTCTGAAGCTAAGAGGCCAAAGCCTTGGCAAATATCAGGTGTGTTTCACGGGTGGTTCTCTTGTTCCCCATTCACTCTGTGAGTGCTGACAGGAAGGCAGTTGCATACTGCTTAAGAGCTGACATTTGGATTCAAATCCACTTTGTTTTAGGTCTTAGTTCCAGTGATTACTATGTGACATTGAGCAGGTTACTTAGCTTTACATGCCTGAGTTTCAAGATTATTTGAAGATGGAATTAAATGATTCGCATTAAGTGCTTGGCACAGATCTTGGCACATAAAACATTCCATGGATAGCAGCTATTTATATGTACCTTTTTCGATCAGGGTTTCTCAACCTCAGCCCTATCGATCTTTTGGATGGAGAATTCTTTGTTGTGGGTGCTGTTTTGTGCATTGTGGGATGCTTAGCATCATCCTACTAGAGACTAGAAGCACTCCCTTCCCCAGTTGTGACAACCCAAAATATCTCCAGGCTTTATGTCAAGTGTTCCCTGAGGGCTGGGGTGCCAAAGTCACCCCTGGTTGAAAGTAACTGCTCTGGATCAATCCAAGTTCTAGAAAATGAAGATAAAGCCACTGTTCTCAAAAACAAACTATATGGAACCATTATTTCAAGGTTTCCTCTTGTCCTAAATTCTGACTCTAAAAACTCTATTCCTATATCATTCATTCTCCACCAAGGATCTAAAAAATGATTTTTCCTAATTAAGAAACATATACAAGTAACACATAGCCAACTGGAGAAATTGGGAAATTCAAATAAGCAAAAAAGAAAGGAAAACAAATATTTATAATTCCAGAAGTTAGAACTAACTAGGGTTAACATTGTTATGAGTTTTCAGATATTTTTCAAATACATACACATGTGTATATCCACAGATACACATGCATATACATACACAAGTATTTCTCGTGTGCTTACACATACATACACATGTAGTTCTTGTGTTCTCACCAATTCTCTCAGTTATTAACTCTAGCTATCTCCAGACCTGGTGCTGGGGTGTATTATGTTTTCTCGTGTGCAACGTAACTCATGAAGTGGTTCATCAACTCACATGTTTTAAACTGTCACCTGGATGTGGATTAACCTGAAACCCACATCTTTAGTCCCTTATTTCTTCACTGAAGGGAATCTTTAACTGAACATCCAACTGACAATTAAACTGAATACTGCTGGAACTATCCCCTTTGGCCAAACTTCCCTCTACCAGTAACTGATGGCTATCCTCAGTTTAAGTTTGAGCTTTGACTCCTCTCTTCCTTTCCCGTCCCAGCTGCTGCCCTTGGTCACTTCCACACATCTCTGCCTCCTTAATTTTTCTCTGGGTCTGCTTCCAGGGTCACACTCTGTCAGCTCCTAATTATTTTGTTCCAGGTGTGCTATTTCCCGGCATCTCTCCTGCCAATCATTTTGATCAAGATAGTGCTCTCCTCTTCTCAGACACCTACAATGACTACCCATTGCTTCTTGCATCAAAAGTTAGATCTTAATAATGAACTCCGAGGGCTTCTCACCCTCCCTGTCCTCCTTCCAGGGCCTTGTCTTTTGCTACTCCTCGGCTTGCACTGCTTATTCTTTATCACCCCTTCACAGCCCACCATTCCCTTACTCCCCCTTCGGGACAAGAGTCCATTAAAAGAAAAGTAAATCAAAGCATGGGGTGGATGTCTTGAAAAAGCAAGAAAAACTAAACATTCGTAAATTATCCTTTTCCTTACACATCAGTTACCGGTGTAGCTAATTATTTCTTACATTAATAGGGTGTATCTTTTTTTTTTTTCAAATTATTCATAAATGCTTTATTTATTTATTTTGATTTCAAAAACACGTTTGCATTTTCACCAAACTGGGTGAAACGTGTTTATAAGATAAGGAAGTCAAGCTCAGGCAAGGATTTTCTTGTAGTAATATTTCTCATCAAGGCATATGGATCTGCTTAATCCAAAAGACAGCTAGTGCTCTCAGTGAAAAGGTATACAAAGGAATAACCCTTGAGTTTGATCACCGCAACCTGGACAACATGTCAATCTATGGCATATAAACAGGAATCAGGATGCTGTTATTATTTTAAAAAACCTTTTTTTTTTTTTTTAATATCCAGTTTTACTAGAGGACAACCTTTGTAAGGGCAGGGACCATGCCTTTGACTCCTTTATGATGCTCACAGTGACAGGAATATGGCTTTGCGTGCAATTGGTCCTCAATAAATGTTGCTGGGTGATTCATACTTGAACGGGAAATGGAAAGAAAAGCCTGAAGGACTTAAAGGATTTGCGTGCAGGCATCTTGCTGTGAATAATACAAATGTGGAGAAAGATGACTAAGTGGGCTGCATGGACTTTTCCTATTACTGAAATACTCCGTAATAGGAAGTTATAATGTGACCAACGGCGGCACTCAGGCTGCAGAATAGAAAACCGAGGAACTAGATGGAGATGGTACGGGAAGAACCTGAGGTGCACACAGAAGAGAAGCACAGCATCACACTTGTCACGTTCTTTCAGGGCAAATACTTCAGTAGGAAAGACAGGACAGAGGAGAAGGGAAGACATAGAAACAGTAGGGTTAGCAATGTCTTAAAATGAGAAGACGAGGGAAAGAATTCTCAAACCGGAAGTGAAAAACCACAAACGCCAAGGCTGGGCTTAGAGTGAACAAGATAATGGCTCAGATGCTAAGCTGCTCTAAAATTTTATTTCTTATTTTAAATAAAGGCAAAGGCTTCACATCTGACCACAGAATTCTACATTACTCTCTCTGCCATGAGGCATAGCTTTCATTATCAGGTCCAGGCTTGCTAAGTAGAAAGAAACAAAATTTCTAGTGTAGCTGGAGCCTATGACTTTACCTCCCACCCCCTGCACCATCCCGATCCACACATCCCTACAGACTGGTCTGCTCACCTTTGCCAGCTCAGTTCTTCCCACCCTAAGCTTCCCTGTGCCACTACCACTTAAGCACTTTATAAAAACGTCAACAGCCATTCTTGCTGATTACGGTGGTTTAGAATATGTCCACAAATTCTTTACACTCCCTTCTGAAAGTAGGACCTCATTCAACTCTCCCCTTGAGTATGACTGGACTTAATGATTTGCTTCTAATGAATGGATTAAGGCAGAAGGCAAGGTATGTGACTTTGAGACTAGGTCATAAAAGGCACTGTAGCTTCCTCCTTGTTCTCCCTTAAATCACTCAATCTGAGGATGCCATCTGCCATGACACGAGAACACTCAAGCAGCGCTGTGGAGAGGTCCATGTAGTGAGGAACTGAAGCCTCCAGTCAACAGCCATGTGAGTGAGCCGTTTGGGAAGCAGATCCCTCAGCTCCAATCAAGCCTTCAGATGACTGCAGTCCCAAGGTGATAGCTTGACTGTAGCCTTTTAAGAGACGCTGAGCCACGACCACTCACCTAAGATGCCCTCAGAAACTCTGTGAGATAATAAATGTTTGCTGTTTTAAGCTGCTAAGTTTTGGGGATATGTTACACAGCAAGAGATAACTACTACAGCAATTCCTCCAGTTGAGCTCTTCTTTATTTGCAGTTACACAATGGTTAACACACTCTGTTGGCAACTGAAAGGGTGGGGGTTTGACTGCATCCAGAGGTGCCTTGAAAGAAAGGCCTGGCAATCTCCTTAGGAAAAATCAGCCATCGAACATCCATGGAGCGCAGTTCTACTCTGACACACAGAGGGTTACCTTGACTTGGAATTGACTTGATAGCAGCTGGTTACTGGTTTGATTTGTAGTTTTTACAAGTTTTACTAAAATAAAATCATGATTAAAAAAACCATTTGAAACTAATAATAGCTTTCATTATTTTCTGCTCCTAATACATAAAACCGTTAGATGTCATAAATCTTCAGTTGAATTAAACCCCACCTTCCTTTTTGGTTTCCAATTTTAACAAAAACAAATGACTTTTTTCATATTAGGTTCCAGAAACAATCAGGGCATTGTGAGACCTCTAAGTTGGGAGAGGAGGACAGGAGGATTATCTCTTGAGGAGTTTTCTCACTTAAGATCATTAAAACAAACAAACAAAAAAAAGGTGGCATTTTTATATTGTACATTAAAACACGGCAAATAAGCGATTTTTATTTTAAACAGAGGTAAAGGCAGGAACAACATTCTTGTCATGGCCAGGATGAATGAAAGCGCTTTTGATCAGCAGTGAAAACTTTCTAATAGTTCGCTTTTAAAAGAACATTAACGTACTTTTCCCATTTTGCCCACGGTCCCTGTCCATATAATTTGCACATATATATGATAATGTGTTTCTCCCAGAATCTTTCCATCTCTGTATGCCCAGTACTGAGACACTGCAGGCATATAATTAATATCTGCTGAATATTCTTTATGAAAGAATAAAGTTGGCTTAGAGAAAAACTGAAACATAGTTATACTTTCCTAGAGGATTTAAAAAGTGTGAAGAGCATATGAAGCCATTAATGTTTAAAAATTTAATAAACACATATACTACATACTATGGGTCTGACACTATTCTGAATATGTATATAAACCCACTCCACTTTTTTTTCTTATATATAACCCCTATTTTGTAGATGAAGGATCCCTGAATGTTGCTCAACTGCTAACCTAAATGTTGTTGGTTCAAACCCACCCAGTGGCACCATGGAAGAAAGGCCTGGCAATCTGCTTCTGCAGAGATTACAGCCGAAACCCTATGATGCATTTCTGCTGTGTAACACATGGGGTGGCCATGAGTCAGAATTGATGTGAAGGCAAAGGGTTATTTTCCAGACGCAGAAAGTAAACCTCAGAAAAGTTAGATAACCTGCCCGAGGTACTGGAAGGAATGAAGTGGTGAAGCCAGGATTTGAACATCTGTCCCAGCTTCAGAGTAGACTCCTGACCTCTTCGAACTCCTGAAGAAGACTTAATATATCTCACACTAGGTCACAACCAGGCATTTCTCCCGTCAAGAGGACACAGAAGTGGGGGAATCCTGCAAAGGCCGAGGCGACTGTGCCTGCTTCGTGGTGTTTTGGAGAACTGTGTTTCCGTACAAGTTTCTCTCACGACGACAATTTAACACTCTGCCTACTGTCCAATTGTTCACGTTCACATGGAGCTAAATGGGTTCTTCTCCAGCTGCACACCTTTCTTTTTCAACATAATTAATGAAGCTCATCAAAACTCTAGCAAACGAGCCCATAGCACCAGCCCACAGCACTATTAACATGTCTCACTGACATGTTAATAGGGGGTCAGATGCTCCTGACTTCTCCATAAACCAAAATCCCATTGCCATCGAGTCAATTCTGACTCATAGCAACCCTAAAGGACAGAGGAGAACTGCCCTATAGAGTTTCCAAGGAGCACCTGGTGGATTTGAACTGCTGACCTTTTGGTTAGCAGCTGTAGCTCTTAACCACTACACCACCAGGGTTTCTGACCTCTCCATAGGCTGTCTACACGGCCCCAAGGCTGCTCACAAATGTTAAATAATCTATGATAGGGTATGGATGGATGAATAAAACTCTCATCCTTTCTCTCCATAAGCAGCCATCTTACTTATACACAAATGCCATACAACTATTTGAAAGCAGTGGATCACACAGATCAGGTGAACTCCAATGACAAGAGCTCAAAACCTGCTGTGGCAGGTGGTCAAGAGGAGCAGGCTCTCCCCAAAAAAGCTCCCTGGCCAGGTGGGGGCAATGAGAAGCCCTGGGGTGGGAGGGAGAATGCCTTACTGTTTCATAATACAATTCATCACAGGCTTGGGTTAACCCCCAGAAGACAGCTCAAAGGACAGGTGTAAAGCAATAAAGTTTTTTTTTTTTTTTTTTTTTGCAATATTGTTGTCATTAGGATCCTATGTACAACAGAATGAAACACAGCGCATTCCTGCGCTGTCCTCACAATCGTTGGTATGTTTGAGCCCATTGTTGCAGCCACTGTGTCAATCCATCTCCTTGAGGGTCTTCCTCTTTTTTGGAGACCCTCTACCTTACTAAGCATAATGTCCTTCTCCAAAGACGGTCCCTCCTGATAACATGTCCAAAGTGTGCAAGACGAAGTCTCGCTATCCTTGCTTCTGGGGAGCATTCTGCCTGTACTTCTTCTAAGGCTGTTCATTCCTCTGGCAGTATATTCAATGTTCTTTGCCAACATTTTAATTCAAATGCATCAAATCTTCTTTGATCTTCCTTATTCATTGTCCAGCTTTCACATGCATACGAGGCAACTGAAATAAAAAAAAATAAAATAAAATAAATTTTTTTTGGGGGGGGCAGGTGCGCCTTAATCCTCAAGGTGACACCTTTGCCTTTTCACACTTTAAAGAGGCCCTTTGTAGCAGATTTGCTCAATGTAATACGTTGTTTGATTTCTTGACCACAGCTTCCATGGGCGTTGATTATGAATCCAAGTAAACTAAAATCCTCAACAACTTCAATACTTTCTCCACTTATCATGACGTGGCTCATTGGTCCAGTTGTGAGGATTTTTGTTTTCTTTATGTTGAGGGTTAATCCACACAGAAGGCTGTGGTCTTTGATCTTCATCACTAAGTGCTTCAAGTCCTCTTCACTTTCAGCAAACAAGTTTGTGTCATCTTCCAACATGAGTTAATGAGTCTTCCTCCAATCCTGATGCCGCATTCTTCTTCATATAGTCCAGCTTCTCAGATTATGTTATCAGCATACAAATTGAATAAGTATGGTGAAAGGATACAACCCTGATGCACACCTTTCCTGATCCTACACCATGGAGTATCCCCTTGTTCTGTTCGAACAACTGCCTCTTGGTCTATGTTCAGGTTCCACATGAGCATAACTAAGTGTTCTGGAATTTCCATTCTTTGCAATGTTATCCATAATTTGTTACGATCCACAATCGAATGGCTTTGCATTATCAATAAAACACAGACAAACATCTTTCTGGTATTCTCTGCTTTCAGCTAAGACCCACCTGACTTTAGCAATGATATCCCTCGTTACATGTCCTCTTCTGAATCCAGCTTGAATTTACAACTGTTCTCTTTAGATGTGCTGCTGCAACCGTTTTTGAATTATCTTCAACGTAATTTTACTTCACTGTGGTATTAATGATATTGACTGATAAATTCTGCCTTCCATTGGATCACCTTTCTTTGGAATAGGCACATGGATCTCTTCCAGTTGGTTGGCTAGGTAGCTGTCTTCCAAATTTCTTGGCAAAGGCCAGTGAACACCTCCAGCGTTGCATCTGTTGTTGAAACATCTCAATTGATACTCCATCAATTCCTGGAGCCTTGTTTTTCGCCAACGCCTTCAGTGCCATCGGTTCTTGATCATATGCAGCCTCCTGAAATGGTTGAAGACTGATCAATTCTTTTTGGTACAGTGACTCTGTATGTTCCTTCTTTTGATGCTTCCTGGGTCGTTCGATACTGGGCCCATAGGATTCTTCAGTATTGCCACTTGAGGCTTGAATTTTTTCTTTGGTTCTTTTAGCTTGAGAAATGCTGAATGTGTTCTTCCCTTTTGGCTTTCTATCTCTAGGTCTCTGCACATTTCATCATAATACTTTGTCTTCTCGAGCCGCCCTTTGAAATCTTCCGTTCAGCTTTTACCCCATCATTTCTTCCATTCGTTTTAGCTACTCTGTGTTCAAGAGGAAGTTTCAGAGTCTCTTCTGAAGTCCATTTAGGTCTTTTCTTTCTCTCTTGTCTTTTTAATGACCTCTTGCTTTCTTCATGTATGATGTCCTTGATGTCATCCCACAGCTCATCTGGTCTTCAGTCATCGGTGTTCAATGCATCAAATTTATTCTTGAGATGGTCTCTAAATTCAGGTGGGATATCCTCAAGGTTGTACTTTGTTCCCATGGGCTTGTTTTAAATTTTCTTCAGCTTCAACTTGAGCTTGCATATGAGCAATGGATGGTCTGTTGCTCAACTGGTCCCTGGTGTTATTCTGACTGATTATACTGAGCTTCTCCATTGTTTCTTTCCACAGATGTAGTTGATATGATGCCTGTGTATTCCATCTGGCAAGGTCCGTGTGTATACTTGCCATTTATGTTGTTTTTTGGCAATAATCTGCACTGACTCATTCTGTCCAGTTTAAGGTTGCATACTTTTAGAAGGCACTATAAAGGGTCAGGGGCTCAGAAACAGCAAAAACAAATTCTATCATTTTCATTTTGCTTCACCTCTGGTCCTGCCTATTGCCTTTCTGGCCACCAAGTAAGTTTTTTTGTTGTTGTTCTAGAATTTCCCCGTCCAACACAAGAGTCAATAGACTCTGTGGCTACTGAGAACTTGAAATTTGGCCAGTCCAAATTGCAATATGCTCTAAGTGTTAATAAACTAAAACCAAACCCACTGCCGTCAAGTCAATTCCAACTCATATCGACCCTATAGGACAGAGCAGAATTGCCCCATAGGGCTTCCAAGGCCGTGAATCTTTACGGGACCAGACTGCCATATCTTTCTCCTGCAGAGCGGCTGGTGGGTTTGAACCACCAACTTTTTGGTTATCAGCCAAGTACTTTAACCACTGAGCCACGGGGCTCCTCTAAGTGTAAAAGACACATTACATAAAAAATTTAATATTAAAATTAATTTTACCGTTTCTTTTTACTTTTGTGGCCACTAGACAATTTTAAATTACGTGATTTGCATTTGTGGCTCGTATTGCATTTTTATTGCACAGTGCTGCTCCATCTAGAGTTTGGAGTGTCTGAAACTGTCATTACAGTGAGAAGAACACAAAGCCCAAACCACTTCCCAAGTCTTTTCTCCTGGCTTTTCCGCCACACTAATTCTTACTTCTTGGTGATATTGAAATTCTTACTTCTTGGAGATACTGAAAGTAGCGTTAACCATTAAGAAGCCTGCTCTACAGTCAGAAGTGAATTGCCTTGCCTTTTTTTTCTAGGGCCTTCAGTCACTTTTCAACCTGACAGCTTCACGCCATAGGCTCTGAATCATTATGCAAGAGAACACACTTATCTCATATCCATACCACAAGGATCTGAGAAGCTTCGACTCCCTGCTCTGCGCTGAGTAGTTTTCAGAGAATGGTGATGAAGGCCCAGGGTCACTACCCAAGGTTGTGCAGTTGGTGTATACCACAATGCTGTCTGCTGGAGGATGCAAGGGGGGCTGCATCATACCAGGGGTGTCTTGGTGTAGGACTAAGGCATCAGTACATCTGCTCAGGGAAAGAACAAACAAAAAATGTCGCCATCAAGTCTATTCAACTCATAGTGACCCCATGTGTTATAGAGCGGAACTGTTCCATGGGGTTTTTTTTAGCCACAATTTTTATAGGAGCAGGTCACCAGGCCTTTCTTCTGTGGAGGTGCTGGGTGGTTTTGAACCACCAGCTGTCAGGTTAGGAGCCAGTTGCAAACTGCTTGCACCACCCAGGCTCCTTATTTGCTCAAAGGGGGTGCCTATTTTCGAATTCTCACAAAGGCACTGGAAAGCCTAGCAGGGGCCTGAGGTGACCCGTTTTCTGCACTTAGGAATAATCTTTCTCCTTTTACCACTGGCTGGCCAGCCAGGCACTGAAAGTGCTCCTGGCCTAACAAGCATTAAAATGTTCTTTGTATAAACTGGCTAGAGCTTGGTGCAGAAAAGAAGCCCAAATAAATCCCCAAACATCTCAGATCTAAAAGCAATTAGAAATTACAAGTATCTTTATAAAGCCTATTCCAGGAAATCATAATATTGATAAATGGGAGTTATCAGTTTGGATGTTATTTGAGGTCACTATTTACAGCTTAGTAAATACAAATGTATAGGTAAAACGTGCAATTTCTTGTATCACATTAACTTATCATGACAACGTACTGGAAATGTAACCAACATGAAATGCATTTTGATTCCTTACACAGTGGATCAGATGCAAACCATTCAGCCTCATAAAGGAGATTAATTCTATAGAAACTGGCTCAGGAACCAAGATATAATAGGATATCTTCGTATATGAAATAGCAGTTTTTTAAAGAGTTTTGTAACCTATAGAAAAGCTAGAGTTGGTATAAATAGTTAATGCATGATGACATAACATGTTTTAAACCTGGATGCCCTCATTTACTTGCAAAACGGCTGTCTTCAGAGAGGGCTCTCTTCAAATAATAGATAAGATGTGGCCAAGTAAATGCCTCTCATAGAAACAGTAAGCAAAGGGACCGTATGAGAGTCTGTTACTACTCTAAATAATAAAAATCTGAATTTATCAAAAAATAAACACTTATAAAAACAAAAAGCCTAACTACAGAGCACAAGAGATGAGCTATTTGTGGCCCAATTTAGCACAATTTTTTAAAAAATTGCCATGAGTTTGCTTCACACATTTTTCTTGAGTGTGGAACAAGTACCTTAGCAAATGGGAAATATAAATCAGAAGAATAGTAACAAGATAAATAACAAGTGTATCAAATTGCTTTTAAACACAAATGATTTGGTATTTATATTTCTGTATAACATAATCATATCATCATCTTTCAGAAAGTATTGCCCACCCTAATATTTAATCATCATAAACATTTAATTCATTGCCATTCCATTTTGTCATATATTCAAACACCAAGTTCTGTTGCTTCTTTTTTCTAAATGCTGCTTGTACCTGTTTTTCCTTAAATTTTAGTTGCCATATCCAAATAACAGATTCTTACTGTCTCACACTTAAATATGAGAAAGTCCTGTAACTGTTTTCCCATACAAACTTCATCTCAGTATTCCCCAACATGAGCCCTTCCATCTATTCTGCTATAATCCACACTCTCCATTTAAGGAACAACTCTTTGGCTCCACCAAAGTGCCTTTCCACCCACTCTCCATCCATCTAACTCCTACTTACTCCTGTTTCACCTCAAAGCTCACCTCCCCCCGGAGGCCACGCTTGGTCTACTCCTGGCCACTCTTGTCCATGACCCTTAATGTAGAATTTAGTAAGATAGCACTTCCTGCCTTGTATTGACTTAACACTTGTTCTTCCTTACTTCCCCGACTAGGCTGTACATTCCTGGGCACTGTTGTTGTTGTTGTCAGGTGCTGTCGAGTTGGTTCAGTTCTGACTCACAGCGACCCTGTGTACAACAGAATGAAACACTGCCCGGTCCTGCGTCATCGTCACAATCGTTATGCTTGAACCCATCGTTGCAGCGACTGTGTCAATCCATCTCCTTGAGGGTCTTCCGCTTTTTTGCTGACACTCTACTTTACCAAGCGTGATATCCTTCTCCAGAGACTGGTCCCTCCTGACAACATGTCCAAAGTATGTAAGATGCAGTCTCGCCATCCTTGCTTCTACGGAGCATTCTGGCTGTACTGCTTTCAAAATAGATTTGTTCATTCTTTTGGCAGTCCATGATATATTCAATATTCTTCGCCAACACCATAATTCAAAGGCGTCAATTCTTCTTCAGTCTTCCTTATCCATTGTCCAGCTTTCGCATGCATCTGAAGCAAATGAAAACACCATGACTTGGGTCAGGTGCACCTTAGTCTTCAAGGTGACATCTTTGCCTTTTAACACTTTCAAGAGGTCCTTTGCCACAGATTTGTCCAATGCAGTGCATCATTTGATTTCTTGACTGATGCTTCTTGGTCCACAATGTTTGGAATTTAGGAACGAATATACAGAGGGGAGGTATGATTGATCAAGTTTCACCATTTTCCATACTTGTGTGAGACTCTTAGGCTTGCAGGCTCCTGTTGGTAAAAAACTGAAGTCTCACTCTTTTCACTTGCGAGAGTAGTAAATGTCTATTGAGGAGCGTGAGCACATGCGAAAGGTGCCAGGATGCGACCCTTGATATAATGGAGTGTCAGAACCTGGAGCTCCAGGTTGTGGTCCTACTGATGTGCCTCACAGCAGTCGTGTGCCTCCTTTAATTCTGTTCTCTCCATCCCACTGCACTTTCTCTTCCCATAGATCTTGAGGATGGCAACTTGGCACATGACATGGCCACACTTTGTAGGTACTTAAATGGAGGAATGAGTAGCCAACCACCTCTCAGAGAGGTGAAGGGAAGTTTCACCTTTACCATGGGGCAGGGGGTACGGTGGGTGAGAGAGGCAGACTGCTTTGTCCTATTAAGAAAATCAACAGAAGTGATTCTATGATTTACTAAATATACGCAGGATCCACAAGACTTGATCTCTTAGAAAAAATTCCCTCTCTCCAAAAAAGGAAAAAGAAATCCATTAAGTACAGAGTAGGCTAATTTTTCCATCTTATTTAAAATGATACAAGTTTTAGACCTGACAAAATCTATAGTTTTGTAGACAATACCTACCCTATTTAAGTATAGGTAAACATTGAGCAATGAAACAAACACAGGCTGCTTTAACAGCAGTTCCGTTGTTATCTTTTAGAAAGAAGTGGTGGTGCCAGCAGGGTTTGCTTATTAAAATGCACATTCCCAGGCCTCATCCCAGACCTACTGATTTGGAGATTTTGCAAGTGGAATCTGATTATCTGCATCTTGAACAATTTCCCCAGGTGATTTTTAGGCAGATAAACATTTCAGAACCACTGCTTGATGGGTTCCAAGCACTCTCAGTGAACAAGAATATTCTCGTCCCACTGAACCTTTAAAGAGTATTCTCAGAGGGAGCCAGTTAAAACATTTCTTCTGAAAGACTATTATAAAACTAATTCCTTTCCTAAAACTTTTCCTTTTCTGCTGTTTACTCTTAGCCTCATATTTCTAAGACTCTGACAGGGTATCAATCAGGATTTTCAAAATATGCCAGATGTGTATGGAGATGATTTATTCTACCAATCAACAGGTGCATTTCATTTATTATCTGGATTTTTGTAGCAATTCCACCACTGCTTTCCCTCAGCTGGGTGGCCCTGGACTTGGCCAGTGACGAGTGTTCTGTCAATATTTTACCTTGCTGCTGAGTTGCCAGATACTATTTTTTTTTTTTTATTGGCTTAGTCAGGGTCATGGAGCCTCAATTGTTTTTATAGTCCTTGAAGTAAGTCAATATTTTCAAGATTTTAAAAACTACTCAATGGCTAGAATCCCAAGATCTTATTCTAAAATAGCAGGGTGATTATATGGACTTGCTGCCCTTTCGAAAACATGTATTTGACATATATAAATTTTATGTTAGGTTTTATGTAAGTCGTTCTACTAGAGGCCAAACATTAGAAACAATGATGTGAAATTTCCTGTAAAATATACATTCCACTATTGGACAATACACAATATTCAAAAAGAAAGGTGTAGAAAGCCAGTGAGGGAGCCTCCGGTAGACTGAACATCCACAGTTATCTCTGTTTCCTCCAAGGCCCCAGTACAATGACCATCAGGGAATGAAATGATGGAAACATTCCAGAGCAAAGGGAAAAGGCTGGCAGTTCGAGTCCACCTAGCAGTGCCACAAAAGGAAGACCCGGTGATTTACGTCTGTGAAGATCCCAGCCAAGACAGCCCTGTGAGGCTCAGTTCCGCTCTGTAACACACGCGGCTGCCATGGGGCAGAATCAACTCAACGGCAAAAGGTTTGGGTTTTCAAGTCAAAGGATGGCGTACAGTCTCAGGAACCAGGTGACTCCTTAATGCCAGATTGGGAAGTAGGGGTGCAAAAAGGAAAACTGGTTGAAACCCCATGTAATTAAGAGGTCATCCGGCACCCTTCTCCAGACAAGGAAAAGGAAGGTACCTTACTCTCTGGAGAGAGATTAAACCACAAGACTGAAATCCTGAATCCCAGGCCTAGATGAGGGTGGGTTGAGGACCCATATGAAAACTGGGAGATTAAGTGAATCTCACAATTAGTCACTACCACCTACCAGCTCCCCTCTCCCACTCAGCTCCAGAGAGCCACCATCCAGATTTACAACCCTCAGTAATGAGACTGAAGGAGACTTTCCTGACTGGCCCAAGGGAAAAAATCCACAGACACTGACACAAGTGAAATGTCAGGGTTCTAGCTCAGTTACCCCCATAGGAAAGCCCCACATTTGACAAGCCCTATCTAATCATGAATCATCAGCTTTATTGTGCCTCACTCCTAAACAGATATTTGAGAAAAGCTTCTAACATGAAAGAGTAACAAAGTATCAAACCAAAACCAAACCCGTTGCCGTCGAGTCAATTTTGACCCGATAGGACAGAGTAGAACTGCCCCATAGAGTTTCCAAGGAGCGCCTGCTGGATTTCAACTGCTGACCTTTTAGTTAGCAGCGATAGCACTTAACCACTATGCCACCAGGGTTTCCATATACAAAATAAGCATATGGAAAAAAGAGCACTTAGGAGAATCTGAGACAAAGCAAGGAACACGAGAAAACAATTTTAAAACAAAAATTAATATCCTTATTGAAAAGGATAAGTCAGAAAATAAGAGTTTATGGAAATTAAATATGTGGTAAATAAAATGAAATATTCAATATTAGGTTTCAAGGATTAAGTTAAGGAAATAAGACAGAACTTACAGTAAAAAGACAACATGGGAAATAGAAAAGATATAAAAACTAGAGAACAATGTAGGAGGCCCAATGCATGAAAAGCAGAAGTTCCAGAAAATAAAAAAAGAGAAATGAGAAGGCGGAAATAGTCAAAGAAATAATACAAGAACATACCCTGGGGATGTTAAGGACACAAGTTTCCAATTAAAAAAAAAAAAAGCACACGGTAGTGAGCCACATTAAGGCATATTATCATGAAATTTCAAGGATAAAGAGAAGATTTGAAAAGTTCTCAGAGTGAAAAAAAAACAGGTCACATATATAGGGTGGAGGATCCAAATAGCACGGGAGTTCTCAACAATATAAAAGCCAGAGAACTGTGAAGAAATGTTTTTAAAATCTGACTGAGTACGTTCTGCAACCTAAATTTTACATCTGGCCAAACTATCAATCCAACATGAAAAAAAGACATTCTCAAAAACAGTTTCCAAAAAACAATCTCCCATGTGCCCTTTGTTGGGAAGCTATGAGGATGTGCTCTATAAACTTGAGGGAATAAACCAAGATAGAAGAGGAAGGATCAAGAAAACAGATAATGCAACACAGAAAGGAGATGAAGGAAATTCTAAGAATGACAATGAAGGGCAGCCTCTTGACTTCAGTTAAGTAGCAGGCCAAGAAAACTGTAGGACAGACACAGATTGGGTAGGATTGGGTAGGAGGGTAGGAGCCTTCAGGAAAGGAAGGAAGGGAGAGAGGGAAGGAGGGAAGGTGAGAAGGAAGGAAGGGGGGAAGGAGGGAGATAAGGAAAGAAAGAATGAGGGAAGGAAAGAAGGAAGTAGGGCAGAAAGAAGGAAGGAAGGAGGGAGGGAAAGAAGGAAGGAAGGAAAGAAGTAGGGAGGGAAGGAAGGAAGCAAGGAAGGAAGGAAAAATAGAAAACGAAAGGAAAGGTAAGAAAAATAGATTATTTGATGTGTTTGATTATATTGAGAGTTGAAAGATGGATTGAAGGCAGGTGCGAAGACAACAATAAAAAATTGAGACAATTATTAATTCTAAGAAGAATAAAAAGTTGTACAAGAAGGAAATATAATCAATATGCTACATGGCTAAACTGTGAGGAATATTTATTAGTCATTGAAGATGGAATACCTTTAAATCATAATCTGTGATATATCTAGTGATGCTGAGAGTTTGGGGAAGAGAAAAAGAGATGATGGGGTGAAAGGAGGAATTTTGTCTGTCTGTGAGGAGGTGGTGCAAGGAAGCTAAATCTTCACCTATAGAATCAAATAATTGAAAACCTGAGAACGAGCAGTTTATGGGGATAAGAGAAAACAACTTAATGAACTGCAGTGGCTGCCTTTGGGAAGCAGAAATTAAAGAAGGAAGGGGGTGAAGCTGTTTCTCATCATAAACCTTATAGTACTGAATTAGGTACATGTATTATTTTTTTTTTTGGATAAAATAAACAGTATATATTTTTAGGGGCTCCAGGTTTTTAAAGTTAAGGAAAATGTGTCTTCAAAGAAATTTTCATGATGTCTGTGAGTATTGGAGCCCTGTTCTTTCTGTTCAGATGTTATGGCTAAAAAGCTTATAATAATATACCTGAACCAACTCAATGGTACCTAACTATAACAACAACAATATACCTGAAAGGGCACCCAAGAAATTTTGGTAAAATAAAATTGAAAGAGGAAAACGTTGTGTATAACATGAGCATATATATACTCACTCAATACACAAGGCCACATGCAGAAAACAAATATGCAAAGAATAAAGTAGCAGAGTCTTATGATTCATCTAGTCTTATGACTGCAACTACTAAAAATTAGCACCACATTTTTGAAATGATTCATTTTACACTATTCCACATAGGAATTATCCTTGGGCTCTGGGTAGCCCTGTGACCTTTCTTGACCAGCAAGAAGTCATTTGCCTTTGGTTTATTTCTTTCATAGTCGCTCCATTGTTTTTTGTTTGTCAGACGGGAGATTGAGTTTGCAGCCCCAGTAATCTCATTGTTGTTCCACTGGTTCAAGATAACCACCTCCCATCAAAGGGTTCCTTTTAGACTTGCCTTCCCAGTTCTTCTATTTGATCTCAAAAGCAGCTCTGTGTTATTTGTGCTAACTTTCTCTCCATTGGAGCTGATAACCAATTGTAAACATATTTTTGATCTCAACTTTTATAATCATCATCAAATGAGTTGTTACACCTCCTTATGTTTAAGACACAGTGTCAGGCACTGCAAAAATTAACTGAGAGACAGAAACTGTGTGTGTTTGAGAGAATGTATGTGTACATGTGTACATGCATGTGGGTGATGTGTGTGAGAGAATGTATGTGTACATGTGTACATGCATGCGGGTGATGTGTGTGAGAGAACGTATGTGTACATGTGTACATGCATGCAGTTGATGTGTGAGAGAATGTATGTGTACATGCATGCGGGTGATGTGTGAGAGAATGTATGTGTACATGCATGCGGGTGATGTGCGTGAGAATGTATGTGTGCATGTGTACATGCCTGCGGGTGATGTGTTGTGAGAATGTGTGCATGTGTACATGTCTGTGGGTGATGTGTATGTGAGAGAGTGTATGTGAGAGAATATATGTGTGCATATGTACATGCCTGCGGGTGATGTGTGAGAGAGAATGTATGTGTACATGTGTACATGCCTGCGGGTGATGTGTGTTTGTGTGAGAATGTATGTGTGCATGTATACATGCATACATGTGATGTGTGTTTGTGTGAGAATGTATGTGTCATGTGTACATGCCTGCGGGTGATGTGTGTGAGAGAATGTATGTGTACATGTGTACATGCTTGTGGGTGATGTGTGTGTGTGGATGAGAGCAAGACTTTCTGCTCTGGAGCAGTTCAAGATTAGAAAAGGTAACGGATGGTCATGACCAAAGTAAGTTTTGGTTATTTCATCAGAGAAACACAAACTTAAAAAGTAAAGAAAAAAATTTTTCTAATGATGGAGATTTTAGTGATATTTTTGTTGTTACTATTTTAGCTGAAATTTTATAAGAATTAAGGGAAGAGTGTAAGGGGAATGTAGAGGGAGAAAGGAAAAGAGAGTGAGTGTTGGAAGAAAGGCCTGGCAATCTACTTTTGAAAATCAGCGGATGAAGACCCCATGGCCTAGCAATTCTACCCAAACGAAGCGAGAGAGAGTTTGGGGAGAGGATTTCAGAACTGTCTCCTACAGCAGGGACTCATGACTAACACACATAACTCAGTAGAACGTAACCTCAATCCAACCAGCGAATTGGGTCAATCAAGGATTTATTTTTAAGAATTAGCAAAGTGGAAACTTTTTTTAAGTGGGCAGTTTCCCTTCCTTAAAAAAATATTTTTCCTGATTGTAAAATTCATCCACATGTATGATAGGAAATTTAGAAAATCCAGTAAAGGATACAGAGAAAAACAATCATCGTTCATAATTTTACCAACTAGAAATACCATTACTAACATTTGGGTTATTTAGTATTTTTCGACATGAATTAAAATGCACAAATTGTATTATAACATACAAACTCTTTTAAGATCTGCTTATTTTACTCGTGTCATGAATTTCCATGTGACTAATAATTCTTTTATGTAACGATTTTCAGGCATATTATTTTACAAAATTCTGACTTTGGTTCCAACTTTTCATTATCATAAGCACACCATGAGCATAGTCTTTGTACATAAATCTATGTTCATTTTTATGATTATAAAACCCACTGCCGTCGAGTCGATTCCGACTCATAGCGACCCTATAGGACAGAGTAGAACTGCCCCATAGAGTTTCCAAGGAGCGCCTGGCGGACTTGAACTGCCGACCTCTTGGTTAGCAGCTGTAGCACTTCACCACCGCGCCACCAGGGTTTCCTTTTATGATTATAACCTATAAGGAATAATAAATAAATTCTGAGAAGTAGAATTACTAGACAAAACATATAAATTTTTGTTTGTTTTTCTCTATTTTTGGCTCCCTCTTTTTTGAAATATCCAGGAATTGAGTGCATTTCTATTCATTTCTGACAGAAAAGGCATTTTCTACAAACGTCCAAAAATAAGTAAACATCTGTAAAAAATAATTATCTTGAAATAAATGTGTCTAGTGTTAATGTGCTCTGGTGCTTAAGTGCTTGACTGCTAACTGGAAAGGCTGGCTATTCGAAATCACCCAGTGGCTCCGTGGGAGAAGAGACCTGGCGATCTGCTCTTGTAAAGATCACAGCCTAGGAAACCCTATGGGGCTACTTTGTCCTAGAGTTGCTGTGAGCTGGAATCGACTCAACGTCACGCAACAACAACAGTATTCTTCTAAGGAGTCCTGGCGGTTCAATGGGTTAAGCTCTAGGTTGCTAACCAAAAGGTTGGTGGTTTGAGCCCAGCGGCTCTGCAGGAGAAAGATCTGGCAATCTGTGGCCAGATTACGGCCTAGGAAACCCTATGGGACAGTTCTGCTTTGTCACACGGGGTCACTGAGTCAAAAACAACAACAGTGTTCTACTACTGTCTTTGGTGCTCAAGTCATTCATTAAAACTAAGTGTTCATCATGGACGTTGCGGCCAGCTAAGAACAAAGTGAACTCTCACCAGCGACAGCAGCACGCAAATCTGAACTGCACCTATCTATAATTACATTTTATATCTCGCCTGTAATTTGTGCTAGTATTTGTGCAATGCACCTGCATATAGTGTAACTAGCTACTGTGAGAGCTAAGTAGCCACTGCTCCACAATCAGAGAAAAGCATGAAATAAATGGTATGTTTGCAGAAAGATATTCCCATGTTTATATATCTATTTTGAAGCTTCTTTCAAACAGTGGTGAGTTAGTATTTCATTTAAAAGTGTGCTTTTGGTGATGGTTCTTTATGGGATTAAGCACTGTTTATTCAAAGGAGACCTCACAAAGAAGATGCTGCCCACCCTGAAAGCACCTTGTGAGATGGGCTGTTAAGCCAGAAAACCATCACTTCTGCTTCTTCACCTGACTGAGCCCTTTCAAAACACCTTTCCAGCTAAAGGCTTTGGTTACTCAGAGTTAGGCAACGCAAGCACAAGGACCTGAAATAAGTACCTTCAAATTCATGTTCCAGCAAAGACAGGAACTTCATCCCAAGTTAGCAAATTCAAAAGCCATTTAGTGAGGGTGGGGAGTAAGACTGGGTGCACCATTGCACCCACTGTCTGCAGAGCCTGTGGGGTGGAATGAATCATCTCCGGTCTGGCTCTGAGGAAATCCTTTACTGTAGCTGGCATGAAACGATGACTGTAGAAGCACCACTTGTATTAAGATTAACAACAGTCCATTCTACAGCTTGCAGTCTCACAAACCTGCTGACCATTTGGCCTATAACCAACAGCCCAGTGTATTGCCTATATTTTTGCCTGCTTCTGATCTTAATATTGAAGTGTATAAGATGTCGCATTTTCCAATGGTATATTTTTTAATTAAATCATGATCAAACATAAAGTTCACATTGCAATGATTTTTTTTTTCCCTACCAGCTACTGATTACGGTTGACGTATAAACCAAGTTATATTTTTATTTATCCAGAGAGAATTTCGTTAGAGCTGGCCAGCATGTGCAGACAAGAAACCACAGTGAGATTTGGGGGTTGGAAGGCCGTGAAGGACAAGAACCAAGCCACAGAGCTCAGACCTGTCTCTGCAGGCCAGCACTCCGTCTGGCCACGCAGCCTCCATCAAGCTTGGGTCTGGGTGTGTGTAAGTGAAGGGGGGCGATGAGACACACCAGAAGACAGAAAATGCAAACAACCACCCAGTGATGCAAGATCTGCCCACATCACTTCCCAGTGCTTCTAATTCATCCAACTGTGGACACACATCCAAGCGCTAGTTAGAACCTGTTTGGACATGATGGTCTCTAAAGCAAAGACTTTTCTGCAAAATCTCCAATGAGCATGCCAACATCTGCTTCCCAAGAGGAATGAGACACAGGCTAGAACTTGGCAGGAAAGCCATCCCTCGTGAATTCATCCACGTAGGGGAAAGGTCAGTCAACATTTCTCCACTCTCCCTTTCCTCTAGGGTAGATCAAGTGTTAACTTAGAGGAGCACTGCCTATTTGCTACTGGTCAGGGTGAGGTGAGCAGAATGTTCGACAGTGAGTATTCCCTCCCAAACGGATGCCACTCATTTACGCCACGCATCACTGACAGCCCTGCACCCCTAAAGCAAGGTGTCATGAAGGAAGACGGTGGGAAAGAGCAGCGTTTAATTTAATATAGCACTAAGATATAATCACCATCAAGTTTTCCTGCAACAAAGCTGACTGAATGAGAGAGATTTTAGTTCACCCCCAGTCACTAAGTCCAAACGGCTTTTAACTGCTCTAGATCAGCAACACACGGTTAAACATTGGACTGCTCTACAAAAAAAAAACAAACTATCCTCCACTTAAGTTTGAAAATACAGAAAACTCTCCCACATTTGAACATCCAGTACTGATACTCCGAATTATTCATAATTCAGTAAGATAGTGGAAGGGTTTTCAGGGCCCTGGTAAAATGGCTGCAGATATCGCTAAATGCTCTTGTCTTCCCACCACCCCGGGTCTAGGATTGTACCCAGCTACAGAGGGGGTGCCATGCTTTGCCATGTGACCTCTTGCAGGCGCCTCCCTCAGAGTGATAATTTCATGTAACTTTTGGTTTCTCAACTCTTGCCGGGAATCAAGGAAATTTGATTCCTAGGCGTTCAAATACAGGGGAGTTTACTGTAAGTGCCACCCGTTTCCATCTCTAAAAGAAAGGAAGAAATCAAACAGGGAACGGCATGACGACGTACAAGGTGGACTTCTGCAGGTAACTAAACCCCGCTACAGCTGAAGCAGATGCCCTGGTGGTGCAGTGGTTAAAGCTCTTGGATGCGAACCCAAAGATTGGTGGTTTGCACCCACCAGCCACTTGACGGGAGAAAGATGTGGTAGTCTGCTCCCGTAAAGATGATGGCCTTGGAAAACCTAGAAGGAAGTACTACTCTGTTCTATAGGGTTGCTACGAGGCAGAACTGACTCAATGGCGAAGGGTAACGTACAGCTGAAGCTTGGTGAGCATCACACGTTGGCGGTCTGAAACGCACCACAGGAACTGCACAGAGCGTGTCTCACTTTTGCACTTACCTGAACATGGGATGGCAGCGCAGCGTAAGGCATGGGCTGATTCATCACTCCTTTCTGCTTCATGAGAAGCATGCGTTTCTGGTCCTCACTCAGGTGTGCCCTGGGAGCCTGCAGGTGTGGTGGAGGCAGCGGCTGCTGCTGCTGCTGCTGGAGATACGGCATCAAGGGGTTTTTGTTGGGGTTGGCCATTGGAGGTGTCATTCTCTGACTCAAGTCTGCATTAAAATGTGTCAGAGGTTTAGTGTTGCCATAAGTAAGGATATTGTGCTGTTTGTTTAAAGAGTTTGTACCCAAGCTATTTGGCTGCTGATTGATCATATTCATGTGATTCTGAGGGAGGTAGTTATTCACTGTCGTCTTCTGCAGGTTGTTTGCCATTGGAGGCACAATGGGGTTTTGGTTGTTAAAGGCTTGGGGGTACATCATTGGGCTATTTGGCTTTTCTGCAGTGAAGGCTGCTCCATAGGGACTGGATGGAGGCCCTAAGGGAGACCAGCTTGAAGTCTGGTTTGAGTGCGGCTGCGGCCGCGGCGGCTGCAGGAGTTTGGCCCTTTGCTGTTGCTGTGCAGCCAACTGCTTGAGCTGCTCGGCTGGCGACACGTCAGAGCTGGGCACAGCCACGGGGCCGGACCCTGAGCCCGCCACCGTCCCTGCCGCTGGGTTAAGGAGATAACCGTTTCCAGGCCGTGGTGGAGCTTGGCCTGGAGTGTGGGCTTGGTTTGGAGTTTGAGGGGACTGGACAGCACAATTTGCTGGTGAGCTGGTGGGGTTTGGAGCTGCGGGAGTGCTGGCAACAGAAGGTAAACTATTGGCTGTGGCAACAGTAGAAAAGGGAGGACCAGAAGAAGAAGGCCTGGTTTGGGGAGATCCCAAGGAGACATGTGCAAAAGGAGAGTGAGACGGGTCACTCTTCACACTCACACTCTCCTGGGAGAGGGGGGTCTCAGTTGCTGGCCGGGAGAATTCCGGCTCCTTCTTCTCTTCAAAGTCTTCGTTGAACAGGTCCTGTATGTCATCTTCAGGAACTGTGTTGGCCAATTCATCTATTAATTCTTGCCACTCCTGATCATTCAGGTTAATGTCTGAGAACAGCTTGTTCTGATTTGAAAGTGATGTTTCTGATGTGTCTATGCCAGTAGGGTCTTCTAGAGACTCTTGTTTGAGGTCCTTGCTCTGCAAGATGGTGAAGCTATCTTCCAAGTCACTGCAACCATTTACAGGAAGTTTAATCTCTGGGAGCCTGCCATTCTTACCCAGATCTTCTAGAAGCCCAGGAGGATGAGTTCCACTATTCTGCAAGGGCAAAGAAGGCTTCAGGTCAAGTTGGTGGAGAGGAGAAGCTGAAGGCAGTGGCATGTTGTTGGGCAAACTGTTGATGGCTTCCATCCCAGCAGGAATGTCCTTTCGGATTCGCTTACTAGTTGGAGAAAAACTCCCATCACAAGCACCATTCTGCTGGTCTCCATTAAGTGGTGATCGGGCTCCTTCCAACTTCCTTTTTACGGTCTCTTGTAGCTGCAAAAGAAAAAGGAAAGAAGATAACTAAATCTTTAAGTCGTATTTTACTCTTTAAGCAACCTAATGTACATTGTTATGGACTAGCTTTCTAGATGCATTAGAACACATGGGAAAGAAATTACATTGCTAATTTCAAAATCAGCCAAGACTTCAATTCAGATTCTATGGGAAAGGTTTTAGCTAAAGTCAGATCTCACAGGGCTAAGAGACAGAAAACAAACCAAAAATTGGAGGATGGGGAATAAAAGAAAAAAGACAGTTAAAGGCAGTATTCCTCTCATAAAGGAGAATCATCTGTTATTTTTTTCCAAATGAATGCTAGACATGAGACTTAGACCCAAAAGTATCATATTCAAGAGAGATGTTAATACCTGTCTTAAACTGTTTTCACATCTCAATTGAGAATGCCAAGGAATTAAATAAATAATATTTTAAAGAACATAATTTTAAAAATAGGGAATTTAAAAAATGTGGAACTTAACACATTTACTTTTTTTTTTTTTTACTGAATAGCATAGGAACGAAGATTACAGTAATGTTTACTGTCACCCAAAACCTGGTTTCAGTTGTTTTAGCAAAACTGTTTCGCTTACTTGACCTCTCAACATCTTTTGATACAGCACAAAAAAAAAAAAAAATTACTATGCTTTAGACAAAGGTTTACAGAACAAATTAGTTTCTCATTAAACAACTAATACATATATTGTTTTGTGACATTGGTTGTCAACCCGTGACGTATCAACACTTGCCCCTTCTCGACCTTGGGTTTCCCATTTACATCATTCAGCTTTCCTGTCCCCTTCTGCCTCCTCATCCTTGCCCCTGGGCTGGTGCACCCCTTTAGCCTCGTTTTGTTTTATGGGCCTGTCTAATCTTTGGATGAAGGGTGAACATCAGGAGTGACTTCAATACTGAGTTAAAATGGTGTCCAGGGGCCATGCTCTCGGGTTTCTCTAGTCTGTGTCAGATCAGTAAATCTGGTCTTTTTTTTGTGACTTTGAATTTTGTTCTACATTTTTCTCCAGCTCTGTCTGGGACCCTCTATTGTGATCCGTGTCAGAGCAGTTGGTCATAGTAGCCGGGCACCACCTAGTTATGCTGGACACAGTCTGGTGGAGGCTGTGGTAGTTATGGTCCATTAGTCCTTTGGACTAATCTTTCCCCTGTGTCTTTGGTCTTCTTCATTCTCCCTTGCTCCCAATGGGGTGAAACCAGTGGAGTATCTTAGATGGCCACTCACAAGCTTTTAAGGCCCCAGACACTACTCACCAAAGTAGGATGTAGAACATATCCTTCATAAACTATGTTATGCCAATTGAGCCAGATGTTTCCGGCAACCATGGTCCCCACAGACCTCAGCCCAGCAATCCAGTCCCTCAGGGAGTTTGGATGTGTCTATGAAGCTTCTACGACTTTGCCTTGGTCAAATTGTGCTGGCTTCCCCAGTATTGTGTACTGTCTTACCCTTCGCCAAAGTTATCACTTATCTATTGTCTAGTTAGTGTTTTTCCCTCCCTACCCACCCCTCATAATGATCAAAGATCGTTTCTTTCTGCCACACTTTCTTCTAAAAGCACTCTTCTACTGGCTTCCATGGTATCACACTGTCCTGGATTTCCTCCCTTCTCCCTTTTTCAGTGTCTTATGCATTCCTTTTTCTTTCTCCTACATGACAGGATTCCTCCATGTTTATTCTTCAGATTTTTTGTTTCTTCTCACTCTACATGCTAGCCTAGACAATTTCATCCATCACAAGAGCTTCAAATATCTTCTCTAGGCTGAAGACCCCAATGTATCAAGCTCAATCTTCTCTACTGACCTTACTAACTCCAGGGTTCTCCTCTTGAATATTTCACAGACATCTAGAGCACTTCCTGTCCCAACACCGAACTTACTATCTTTTGCTACTCAAACATGATTGTCACCAATATTCCCCATTTCAATATTTACCCAGTTATCCAAGCCAGAAACCTGAGCACTTTTCTTGAAAAATTCCACATCACCAATCCCCAAGTACTATGGATTGTACCTCTAAAATATCACTTAAATACACCCACCATCTCTATCTGCACTGCCACTATCCTAGGCCAGGATACTATTATCTTTTGCTAAATTATTGAAACAGTCTCCTAACTGGTCTTTTTGCCTTACCTCCATTCATCCATCCAGTCACTCTTTCATCTTTTCTTTTATCCATTATTTTGCTATCTATCAACTATTCTCTACACTGTTACCTCTTTATAAAAATATACTGCCCTTCCTGGTTATAGGAGCCCTGGTGGCAAAGTGCTTAAGAGCTCTGCTGCTAACCAAAAGGTCAGCAGTTCGAATCCACCAGCCGCTCCTCGGAAACCCTATGGGGCAATTCTACTCTGTCCTATAGGGTTGCTATGAATCGATTCTACGGCAATGGGTTTGGTTTGGTTCCTGTTTATAACCCTGCAACGATTTCCACTCTCTTTAGATTAAAAATCAGCCTTCTTTACCTGGCTCCTGCTTATCTTCCTAGCCTCCTCCTTATGCCTGTACTCAGCAACACCTTCCCACCCCCCATTCATGTTCTATGAATTCTCCTGAAACTCAGTTCCTTAAATGTGTCAATATTCTTCCTGCCGCCAGGGTTTTGAACATGTTGTTTTCTTTTCTTGGAACATACTCTTTCCCCTTCCCTCTCTTCTTCCCCTGGTTAACAGCTACTCACCTTTCAGGTCAGAGCTTAGATTTCACTTCCTCTAGGAAGTCTTCTCTTACATGTCTTCCGCCCTCTGCATGATGCCTCTCTTGACCTACCTGTACTGGGTTGGATATCCCAGAATATGTATTTCCAAGCAACCCATACTTCCCCATCATAGCTTTCATCATACTTTTGGGGCAATTGCTTAAGCGTCTGTTTAGCAAGCTCCAAGAAGGTAGAGACCATGGCTGACTTGCATACCGTGTTTCTGCAGGGCCGCACCCAGTGTCCTGGTTCATAGCAGCAGTCAATAAATAACTGCAAATTGAATGAATGAATTTATTGTTTAATTCATAAGGGCTGAAAGAGATGAGTTTAAATCAGAGCAGGAGGCAGCCTCATTGACCATAGGAATTCCTGACTTTGACATTCTATGTTCTCAGTAATGGGAATGATGGGGTCTCATTCTCTGGAGAGTGTTATGTCGACTATATGAGACTCATTTAAGAAGTCCAGTTAAGAAAGGCCTTGCTAATCCATGGATCTATTAAACACAAACTCAATTCATCTATCTGTCTCCTTCCTCTCTACCAAAAAAGGCCAGTGCACAGGGCCTCAGTGGAAGAGCTTGGCATAGAGTAGGTGGTGGGGAAAATGGTACTGAATGACAAAGAAGATTAGGTTGGATTAGAAAGGATTTCAGTAACTTTACATAGTTGAAGGCAGAAGGCAGAATGATGCAAGGAGGGGTGAAGGCAGAACACAGCCCTGGCCCTACAGTCCTTCCACCTGGGCGCTCTTCTATCCTCAAAAGAAAAAAAAAAAAAAAAAACTGTTGCCATCAAGTCAACTTTGACTCATAGTGACCCTACAGGACAGAGTAGAACTGCCCCACAGGGTTTCCAAAGAGCGGCTGGTGGATACAAACTGCTGACCTTTTGGTTAGCAGCGGATATCTTAATCACTGCACCACCAGGGCTCCTTAGCAAAGGTGCTGCATATTACAGAACCAAGGGAAAAGATGAGCAGAGTTCTCTCTGACCCCTCAGCACTCATGAATAGAACTGCCAAGCCTCTAGAGAAGCCCATGTATAATGAAACCAATTTGAGGGTGAGGTCCTGAATTTCAAGAAGTGCCACTTTATTGCTAGGTGCTTTCTCATATGTAGAGAATTTCATTTTAAAAGTAAAACAGAGTAGAAAGGATCCTTGAGTAAAAATCCAATCTAACCCCTGCTCCTAAATCTTCTATTTTTAATCACAACAGCAAACCGGATATTGGAGTCACTAGCTAGAGGCTCTTGAATTGCTAAAGAGACTATAACCTGTTGCCATCAAGTCAATTCTGACTCATAGCAACCCTATAGGACAGACTAGAATTGTCCATTTGGGTCTCCAAGGAGCAGCCGGTGGATTTGAACCGCCAACCTCTTGGTTAGCAGCTGAGGTCTTAACCACTATGCCACCAGGGCTGTGAAGACAGTATAGTACAGTAATATAGAAAATAGGAGCATAGGGCCTGGAGTTAGAAGGCCTGGATTCAAACCCAATATCCCCTACTTAAGAGTTATTTTGTTGTTATTAGGTCCTGTCAAGTTGGTTCTGACGCACAGTGACCCCATGTACAACAGAAGAAAACACTGGTCCTGTGCCATCCTCATAGTTATCGCTATGTTTGAGCCCATTATTGTAGCCACTATATCAATCCATCTCATTGAGGGTCTTTCTCTTTTTCACTGACCCTCTATCAAGCGTGATGTCCTTCTCCAGGGACTGGTCCCTCCTGGTAACATGTCCAAAGTACGTGAGAGGAGGTCTCGTCATCCTCCCTTCTAAGGAGCATTCTGCTGTACTTCTTCCAAGACAGATTTGTTTGTTCTTCTGGCAGTTCATGGTATATTCAATATTGTTCACCAACACCATTATTCAAAGGCATCAATTCTTCTCTGGTCTTCCTTACTCATTGTCCAGTTTTTACATGCATATGAGACAATTCAAAATACCATGGCTTGGATCAGGCATACGTTAGTTCTTGAGGTGACATCTTTTCTTTTTAACACTTTCAAGAGGTTTTGCAGCAAATTTGCTCAATGCAATACGTTGTTTGATTTCTTGACTACTGCTTCCATGGGTGTTGATTGTGGATCCAAGTGAAATGAAATCCTTGACAATTTCAATATTTTTTCTCTTTATCAAAATGTTGCCTACTGGTCTAGTTGTGAGGATTTTTTTTTTTTTTAATGTTGACATGTAAACTATACTGAAGGCTGTAGTCTTTGATCTTCATCGAATTCTCTTCACTTTCAGCAAGCAAATCTATGTCATCTGCTTACCACAGGTTGTTAATGATTCAATCCTGATGCCTTGTTCTTCTTCCTCTAGTCCAGCTTCTGAGCATCCGCTCAGCATACAGATGGAATAGGTGTGGTGAAAGGATACACCCCTGATGCACCTTTCCTGATTTAAAAGCAGGATCCTCTTGTTCTGTTTGAACAACTGCCTCTTGGTCTATGTACAGGTTTCTTATGAGCACAATTAAGTGTTCTGGAATTCCCATTCTTTGTAATATTACCCACAGTTTGTTATGATCCACACAGGTGAATTCCTTTGCATAGTCAATAAAACATAAGTAACCATCTTTCTGAAATCCTTTGTTTTCAGCCAAGATCCATCTGATATCAGAGTTACTACATATAAATATATAATGTTAGCTCTGTTACTTGGTGTTATGGATTGAATTATGTCCCCCCAGAATCTGTATTGGAATCCTAACCTCTATACCTGTGGATGTAATCCCATTCTGGAATAGGGTTTTCTTTATTATGCTAATGAGTCCATATCAGCGTAAGGTATGTCACTTTTGAGATATAAAAAAAGCAGATTAGGCACAGAGATAGGGGAGTACAAACTGGGGAAGATATAAACCCATGTAAGGATCTCCAAGGAATTGAGGAATGATAGAAGCTGAAAAAGTCAAAAAAGAACTTTCCCCAGAGCCACACTCTGAATTTGGACCTCTAGCTTCCTCAACTGTGCAAAAATACATTTTTGTTCTTTAAAGCCACCCACTTGTGGTATTTCTGGTATAAAAAAAAACCAAAGCCATTGCTTTCAAGTCGATTCTGACTCTTAGCGACCCTACAGAACTGAGTAGAACTGCCCCTTAGGGTTTTCAAGGAGCAGCTGGTGGAGTTGAACTTTTGGTTTACAGCCAAGCTCTTAACCACTGCGCCAAGACAGCCGCCATTAGAAAGTGACATGAAGACAAGGTCCCCAGTGGTCACAGCAGACACGCACTATTACTTGTCGAATGAATGAATCCTGGCTACTTATCTGACCTCTCCTAAGGCCTGGCTTCTTTATCTGTAAAATGGGTTAATAATACCTAGCTCAAAGAGTTACTGTGAGGATAGGTTTAAGTAAAATAATACAGAAAACATTTAGTTTCAGGCCTATACCCAGTAAGCTCTTGCTAAGCCTTAACTATTATTATTTTTAAAGATTAGTGATACAGTCACCGCTGCAACTGAGGTAGAATGCTCCTAGATCTTCAACATACACATAGGTAGAATGGTGACGTTTCCACCCGCTAAGTGACAAAACCATAATGTTTTCCAAGCATCTGGCGTAGCTTTTTTAATATGAACACAAAAATCAAATTTGCAATTCAAGCCCAAGTCCAAGTGTTAATGCATTCATGTCCTAGATTGTAGAACAGCAGGGGCCGGAGAGCTGAGGTTCAAATCAAATACATTTTCAGCACACCACCTGAATGAAGCTGCTGAGCATTTCCTTTTCCTGAAGGGTCTGAAGTTCTCTACCACTGATCCTTTTAACCCAAATCTTGACATATATTTCATGTATCCGCATTTTAGAATATAAGAAATACATCATTGAAGATGCTATGCTATGGTTTTTATGTTTTGTTTCGCTGTTTCCAAAATAGCAGAGCAAGCTTAGCATCCCTTCTGTCTGCCTCATCATCCTTTACTATATGGAAGGGTGGCCTGAGAGTCTAATTCTCTGCTATGTCTCTCCTGGGAGAAAGGAAAGTAGGGGGAAGATACAGAACCTTCATGTTTGAGAAGGCTGAGTAGCTTGCAAGCACACTGCTTAGCGAGCCTGAGATGGCTGACCACACACAGGGACATCTCCTTGTGAGTCCTCCAAAGGACTCAGGCGACCCCATTCAAGGAGTCCCACCCCAGATAACCTTATCCTAGGAAGTTCCTGGCCCTTCTGCCTTCTAAAGCTTGAAATCTCTTAGTATGATCTGTGCCCTCATGGAAGAAATACAGAAACTCTTTATTGAGCATGAGTCTCCTTGCTCCTGTATGGCTCTTATTACCTATAAATGTTTCCTCCTATTAAGGTAAGCTGTGGTGCCAGGAGCTGAAGCACACTGTTCATCCACTTGGCTACGCCGATATGTGCCGTTATCCTGTGTCAATTACTCAGAAGGAAACAATTCTTCCTCCATAATGGCTCCAGCGCGAGCTCTCATCTGCAGCATGTCTTGTGTTTCTGCTAAGCTGTGTGTGTGTGAGAGACAGAGAGATACAGAGAGAGAGAGGCAGAAAGACAGAAGCAGAGAAAGGCTAGTCGCAGGAGGACATTACACCCAGACCGATAGAAATAAGGAAAGTTTGTGTTTTGGGGGGTTACAAAGCATTTTCAAGCTTAGAATCATTTTTTATCCACACAGCAAACCTCTGAGGCAGGTCATGTGCCAGACTAATACTTCCACAGCAAAGAGAGCAGGTAGTATTTTGGAGGAGGTGGACTGAGGAGGGGTAGATGACATTTTTAACAAAGAGGAACATGGCTAAGATTACCAGGGCTCTGCTGACATACAGGAGCCCCATTCCCAGCAAAGTCTTGAGGTATCTCCTGGGTCAGAATGCCCATGACCAAGAGATCTTCCTTCTTTTAGACTTTTAGCAGCACTAGCAAGGAGCCCAGGTGGCCTGGTGGCTAAGCACTTGGCTGCTAATCGATAGGTCAGGGGTTGAAACTCACGAGCCACTTCTCTGGGGAAAAGACCTAGCGATCTGCTCCCGCCTGTGGGGCGGTTCTGCCCAGTCTTACAGGGTCACTATGAGTTGGAATCCAGTCGGCAGCACAAAATAAACAAACCGCAAGTTCAAGTGAGGCAGTGGGGGTTCAGTGGTAGAATTCTTGCGCTCCATGTGGGAGACCCAGGTTTGAGTCCCCGTCAAAGCACCTTACGTGCAGCCACCACCCCTCTGTCAGTGGAGGCCTGCATGTTGCTATGATGCTGAACAGGTTTCAGTGGAGCTTCCAGACTAAGACTAGGAAGAAAGGACTGGTGACCTACTTCTAAAAATCAACCCTATAGATCACCAGGGTCCAATCCACAACTAATCATAGGGATGGCACAGGACTGGGTGGCATTTCGTTACTTTGTCGGGGTGCTGACTCAATGGCAGCTAATAACAAGCAAGTTCAAAGAAACGCTTTTTGTCCGGTCCCAAATTTGCATGAAATTGGGTAGAACCACGGAGCTTGGGAATAAAAGTGATGATACTACTACAAATGATGAAGACTTGAAGATGGAAGATATTGGGATAAACCATCATATTCATTATTTCCTACTCCTGATTTATCTGTAAGTTAGGTTTTATGATAACCATCTCACAGAGGACAAACTGGAGGCAAAGTGAAATTAAGTACTGTGTCCAAGATTACAGAGCTGGAGCAGGGGTGGGGCAAATTCTAGTTGTTCTTCATGGTTCAGTTTGGACATTGTCTTCTAAACAGTCTCTCTGACAGCCCCTCCTCGCTCCTAATCTCAATAAGGAGACTGACCATATGTTCCCAGGGCATCTAAGTACATAACACACTGTAACTGTTCTTTTCCTTCAAGGATCGTATGAACCAATGACTGCTCAAAAGAGCGCTCAACCACACTGAGTTTATGTAACGGATCCCCAAAGCAGACACTTGAAATTGTTGCCTGTACAGGGTTCTCATGAGTAAATGTAAATATTTTTGAGTACCTTAAAATACTGGAAATAGCTTGTGGGCCATCCACCCCTTACTATTTTGAGGATTCCAAAGTTCCAGGGAATCCATGTGGAGAACCATTAAAGAAGATACGAAGAGAATCATGGCGCTAAAATGTACATTAAAGCTAAAGCCTCCAAGTCCAAGTTCTTATTTTACAAAACAGAAAACTCAAACTGGAACCCACAGACTCTGAGTGACCAAGGTCACATATTTTGACATGTCTGTGAACCCTAAATGAATATTTTCATAGCTGAATTTTTAAATTTCCAAAGACTTCCAATGGCTATATTCCATTAAAGTACTCCCTCCAACTAAAAGTGTGAACAAGCCCCTTTGCCAACCACTAGAGAAGCAGCTATTTCCCCAGGCTTGAAGATGAGTTGGAATCTTAGCTAAAGCTAATTTAGAAGCTCAAAGAGAATGCTCTGATCATTTTGATCTGCTCTGGCCAAACCGGAAGATGATTCACTGGAATCAATTTTTACTTGGTTATTCTCTTTCCATTCTACCACCAGATAATAAGTAAATGAACACATGGATGAATCTAACTTGCTCATTTAATGTATTTGATGAGTGACCCAGAATACTGATATGTTAGATATTTCAATTAGTAGAATATGAATAGTGTGCAAAATACTTCCAGAGCTGTCTTCTGGATTTAAGGGCCTTTATTAACAGTCTTTTGAGGTCTATTTAGAGGTTTGATTTTCTAGACCAGTGATTTTCCAGCTGTAATGTGACTAGTTACCTGGGGAGCTGTTAAAAATACAGATTTCTTGGTACCTCCTCTACAATTTCTGACTTACTGGTAGTAGTCCAAGGTGGGACCCAGAGTGGGAGATTTTATATACACACACACATCAAGAGTTTAAAGCCTCTGTTAGTGACCAACCCAGAATATAGTTTTGCTGGGCCTAGTCAGGAGCCCTGGAGGCCCAGTGGTTAAAGTGCTCAGCTGCTAATCAATAGGTCAGAGGTTAGAAACCACCAGCAGCTCCACAGGAGAAAGATGTGGCAGTCTGCTTCCCTAATGATTTATAGCCTTGGAAACCCTATGGGGCAGTTCTAATCTGACCTACAGAGTCGCTATGAGTTGGAATCAACTCAACAGCAGTGGGTTTGGATTTGGACCTGGTTAGTGGGTAACATTGAATCTCTGGAGAGAATGTCAGACATGAGCAGTTAAAAGTCATCATTGTGAAATGCTCATGGAAGAAAAGGATCATTTTAGAAATGGTCTCAGCCTCCAAGGGAATGCAGGGCCCTTCTGAGCTCTAGTCCAGGGTAACAGGACTATTTGCAACATTTTGGGGGACTTCAAGGTTATTTTTAGAAATGACCATGATTTTTTTTCTTCCTGGTATGAACCAGGTTTTAAAATTCTATTCCTAAGTAGTTGTAGGGTGATCTTACCTTTTTTCAATGTTTGGAACATGGATGTTCACCCAGCTTCATCTGTGTGGTGACAGAATAAGGTCGTTGTTCAGCTGCTCTTTAAAAACATTTTAAAGCTTTTTTTATGTGTATGGCTAAATTTTTAGGTATATTTTTATTTTTAGCTACTCTGAAACACGTAATAAGTGCCAGCTGAATGCACCACAACATATTGGGAGCGGATCATAAAAAACAAAAAACAAGTGCAGTGGTAGACAAGGCCCTTGACATTTAAAAAGGCTAAGTCCCAAGATCGCCTCAACTCTCCAAATTTTCAAATACATAGTCTCATACAGACACTTGGCTTTCTCCCGACTGAGTGAATAAATCATATTTTCATCACAAGCCACCCTGATCCTGTGCACTCTATATATCTGAGGTTTAAAGTTTTTCGCAAGCTGCATACACGCAATTCAAATTGGTGCTTCGACAAAGTCATTAACTACTCATTAAAACTGGGACTGTTATCTGTGCAAATGCCAACGGTATATGACTTTTAAATCTCTTTACATCAGTTTCAGTAGAAAGTGCTACACTTCTAAGTTTTCATTAGGTAATTTAATTCATGACTTACTAAATATTTCAAGATATTATTATCATGTAATACTCTAATTGGCTGAGGGTTTATCATGTGCCAGGCATCAAGCTAAATGCTTTGCACGTATTATTTCAACTCATCCTCACAATAACCCTGCGATGGATGAGGAATGGGTTCAGAGAGGTGAGGTAACTTATCCCACCACACACAGCAGAGCCCTCCTCGTTTCTGCCTGCCTCTCAAATCTGTACTCACCCCCACTCTGCAGTTCTGCCTCTGATGACTCCTGTCCTGACCAAACACTGGCAAACCTTGCTTGGAAATTCTGGGGAAGCATTTTAGACACCTGTGTCCTGACAGTCAAAGGAGGATGTGTTCATGTCTTTGAATCAGCTCTGCCTGATTCACAAAAAAGCGTTGTGCTCCTCTACAAGGGAAGATGTTACTCTGCAGATTTAGCACGTGTCTGAGAAGTGATGATAGCTGCAGCCCTGGAAGCTTCGGGTGGGAGCAGATATGTGCATCCCAGCGGCCCGGGTAGCTTTCTGCAGGAAAAATTCTGCCAAGAGCTGTAGCTGCCATCAGAACTCCACAGCCTGAACCCTGAACCGCTCTGTCTTTTCATCTACACACACGCACACATTACATTTATTTTTAAGGACAAGAAACAATTTCCTTAGGAATACCTCCTGATTTCTCTCACCAGAGGTCATGCATACATCTTCCATTCAAGCACGCCTGTATGCATGACCTTGTATTAGAATCTGAAATTCCTAATGAGATTTTATTTAGAGCTTTTAAGCAATGATGATGAAGCAGGTTGGCAGGGAAGAAGGGAAAACCATAAGGGAGGAGGAGGGCAAATGAGAAGATCAGATCTTATCTGCATCACTCTCAGCTGGAGACTTACACCAATAACACAGACCACAGTATAGACATGTTGCAACTAAACAGGAGGTTTCCATTTGTTTATTCGCTGGGAGGAGGGAGGCGGGAAGGAGGAATGCTTCAGGGAGGCTGAGTACTTTTCTCTCCCTTGGGTAGGAACCAAGAATATTTTTATTTCACTGTTTACTCAAAATGTCCCTTCTTTTCAATGAGAAAGTCTCATTTTTGTTTTTAGCCCCTACCAGGAGACGGTTTTCCTTAATGGCACTGAAGATGTACACCAGCTTTGGGGATGCCAATAACCCAGAGTGCCCAGACCTGACATTGCTTTGGAATAAAATCCCAGCGTGTGTTTATCTCCCTTTGGAAAACAAAAGTATTGAAATAAGATCTCCTCATCTACAAAAAGCCTCTCATTTTCCCTCAAAGCCGTCAGACATTGCTCTACCTCTTGTGAGCTGTATTTTGCATAAAGCAGCACTCCCAGGCAGCTGAGAGCTACCTCCTGGAAATCTCTCTCTCATACATACACACCATCTCAGTGAGTGAGTGAACAGGCCATTATTCTTATTTCTAGACAGCATCTGACTCTCAGCCCACCATTTCATAGCAGGTTTTTACTCCCAAGCCCAAGGCTAAGAGAACTGCCTTCATTTCCCAACCAGGGCGTTGCCTTCATTTACGTGTTTCTAGAGCAACTTTGCTTACCAACAAGAGAAAAGGTAGAAAGAAAGGAATTTTCTTTCCAGGATAAATCACAACTGGGGGAAGACATCCACATGTAGACGGGTACATTCTCACAATACGGGTACAACCTGCACGTAATTTAATCATCTCTGAAAATTTCCAGCCGGGCAGGGGCATGCACAGCACCTCACATTCAATCCATAAACAGCCAAGCTCTGGAGGCTGTTGGCAGATCTTTCATCTGTGGGGAGACGCTGCTTGGCTTCATCCCATCAGCTGAAATTCATTTTTCAAAAGAAATTAGACCAAGGTACTGTTGTTATAGCAACAGTCAGAGTCACTTACACGGCCTCCTCCCCACCACCTCGCTCTGATTTCTGTGGGCAGAGATTTCAATTATGTATCGGGAGTGACCACGGCTGAGCCTGGGTAGACCCTTTATTAGCCCTTTAAAAAGTGGAAGCCTAAATCCTCTATTCCCCATCTGAAGCTTTACAACAACACTTCATCGTGTTCAACAGAGTTGTCACCAGTCCTGAAAGTCAGATGAGCAGTGAAGAGGGAGAACGAACTCTGGACCCAATGCTGTCGTCTCTTGGGGAGGAATTGGACATGCTACCGCTGAAATTTCCTGGGGTTCACCAAGTACCCTTCATTTCAGAAGAGGAATTCACAGTGAAGATGGTAATGTCTGCAAGCACTCTTCATATTCTGAAGTGCTTTCATTACTTTAGTCCTCCAGGGCTTTATTCTAGGGGTGTGAAATTCCCAATATAAGAGCCCACTCCAATCCCTGAAAACAACAGGCAACTCTAAAATACTCCTTTCTTGACTAAAACGTATACTTAACTGTTACTGAACCTTTATGGCAAATAACTTTCCAGAGAAGTACAGCAATATAACAATACATTCACTCAGAAAAGCCCAAACAGCTGTAGAGTCAATTCTGACTCATGGCCACTCCATGGGTTACAAAGTAGAACTGAACTCCTTAGGTTTTCTTGGCTATAATCTTTAAGGAAGCAGATCTCCATGCCTTTCTTACACAGCACTGCTGAGTGGGTTTGAACTGCCAGGCTTCTGGTTAATAGTTGAGTACCAAACATTTGCGCCACCCAGGAACATATAAAGGTGGTAAAAATCCACGAAACCAGTGTTCTTGACTGATCATCTGGTTTAAACACATATCTGTTCCCTCAGTGTCTCACACAGTTTAGGAGCCAAATAACTGTATTTTAAAGGAGTATCTTGCAAAAATTTGTTCATGCTTTTATTCAACTGCGAGGAGCCCTGGTGGAGCAGTGGTTAAGCATTCAGATCCACCAGCCACTCCTTGGAAACCCTATGGGGCAGCTCTACTCTGTCCTATAGGGTCAATATGAGTTGGAATCAACTTGATGGCAATGAGATTTTATTCAACTAGTTGAACACCTACTGTGTCAGGTTCTATCTCAGGCATTAGGTACACACTAACAAGAAGGATGGGCATGCCACCCCTTCCAGGTGAGGTAAGACTTCATGAAGGAACCGGTATCTCAGCTGAGGCTTGAAGACTTCAAAGAGGGGGGAGAGACATTCCAGGCAGAGGCTTCAAAGTGAACCTTCAAGTAGCTGTGATTGGCTTGAGTCAGGGTGCAAGGCAGAAGCACTAAGACACCAGGCTGAAGCAGAGCTGTATAGATCATGAGGGGCTTGTTAAGGGCATGTTAGGAAGTCTGCACTTTATCCAGAAGATTTTAGAAGTCACTGAAGGAAAAACAGTCACTTGTAATGCTAACTTCTTATTTTGTAATGATAAAAATTGGTTATAACTGGTTGCAAAAGATAAAATATTTGAAGTGATCCAAATCATTTCTGCATGGCTGATGAAGCAAATGGATAAAGCCATGCTTAACTGATATATCGATCCGACACAAACTTGGTCCTGAGGCAAGTAGCTCAACAACTGTACTTGGTCCAGAACTTAACAATTTTTTTAGTGTTTGTCTCCCAACTCTAATCCCAAATTCAAAATAAACACCATATTCCCTCCTTAACTATTAGCAAAGAAGTGTGGCCAGAGATGACTTGAAACCTAAATTAAAAAAACTTCACATTTACTCTTTAACCATTAGCAAAGAAGTATAGCTAGAGATGATTCTAAGCAAAACCTCAGAGTAGGCAGATTTTAAACCGAGAAACCAAACCCACTGCCATCGAGTTGATTCTGATTCATAGTGACCCTATTGGACAGAGTCGTACAACTGGCCCATAGAGTTTCCCAACGCTGTAATCTTTATGGAGGCAGACTGCCACATCTTTCTCCCCAGGAGCCCAGTGGGTTTGAACCACAGCTTTCAGTGAGCAGCCAAGTGCTTACCCACTGTGCCACCAGGGCTCCTTCTGTTCCCCACTGCCGTCAAGTCAATTCTGACTCACAGTGACCCTACAGGACAGAGTAGAACTGCCCCATAGAGTTTCCAAGGACTGCCTGGTGGATTCAAACTGCTGACCTTTTGGCTAGCAGCCGTAACACTTAACCACTACGCCACCAGGGCTTAGTAAATGTCACTTACCATGATAATCTATTTGACCTCAGAGAGACGCACAGAAGGAAAACCGAGGCACGGGAAGACTGGGGCCACAACCCAATTCAGAGGCAGAACAAGGGTGATAATCGGGATTCCCAGCCTGGCCCAACACCCCGTGCAATAAATCACTCTGCTCTTAGCGGGTACAGAGTTTGTCAACTTTCTGTTCAAATTGTACTGTGTCGCGAAGGTACTGTAAAACTCCAGAGTCAAGAGTATATATTTCGATGGTTTCAGTTTTCTTACCTAGCCATCCAAATATTATTTATGCACTTCCCATTATATATGCTACAGCGAAGTTTGCATAATATCTTCTGTAACTGCCTGCTTTTGCATGGTTACGGCTCTCTAAAACTCCCCTGGGACAGAATTTTTTTCACCTTGGTCTCAGTTCAGAAGAATTTTTTTTTTTTTTTTGGTAACAATAAATGATGACTTTAGAGACAGTTTTGAAGTGATGGGGGGATGTGACAGAAAGGCGGATTTTTTTTATTGCAATGACTATTTTGTTACCTTTTGTCTAATCAAACACCACAAATCAAAAAGAGCTGAACATAAAGGCATCAAGCAAGGCAATGTTAAGGGATTTCACTGAAGACTGCCCACATTGCCAGCTTTAACTAAATGAGGTTTGCATTCACCTGCTTATCAGTATTTAAAAATACCCTGAGTATACACAACAGAAAATGTCAGGCACTTGAAAAGCAAAAATATGCATGTGGTGTTTTCCAGATCTCACTAAAGCACAGCACCTAAACAAACTTAATAATGTGATCGGGCAGCAGTTACTTAACCTCTGTTTTCTCAATTATAAAATGAGCGGGTCGGACTACAGGATCTCCAAGGCTCTTTCCAGAGCTAAGAAAGTCTCAGTTTGGACTCTGGACTCAAATCTTCAAACCAATGACTTACTTTCAAAATCGACAAGCAAGCAGCCTGGAAGGCACTGTCAACTCAGATGAGCTGGTGGCTACTGAATAACCTAGGAGCCTCATTTTAAGTCAGAAAGCGAGAATTCATTACAGTCTTTTGCAAAAGTTCCTTGGCCTAGGTGAATTTGAAAGGAAAATTACACTTGAATCCTAATCACGACCCATCTTTAAAAGACAGAAAAATAAGTGTATACATTAGATGATTCATTTAAAATAATTTTTTTTTTAGTGGTCTTCTCTGTCAGGTGCTGAGCTGGGTGCAGGGGATGTGAAAGATACACAAGACCTCTGCTTTCAAAAGAATTTACAGCCTGCTCCACTTTTCATCTTGCTCCTCAGTGTAGGAGCGCCTCCCTCGGTGGTACAAACAGTTAACACTCTTAGCCGATAACCTAAAGGTTGGAAATTTGAGTCCACCCAGAGGCACCTCGGAAGAAAGCCCTGGCAATCTATTTCCAAAACACCAGCCATTGAAAACCCTATGGAGCATGGTTCTATTCTGACACACATGGGGTTGCCATGAGTCAGAGTCAACGGCAACTGGTTTTTTTGCTTGTTCGTTTATTGGAAAATGTTCCTGTTGTACATAACAGTTGTCAGAGATAGAGAGCGATGTTGTATTCTATTCTGGTGACCACAACTTGGCTACAAAAAGAATCCAGAGAGGAGCTAAAGGAGAAATCTGTAAGTAACAGTTCTTACTTATAGAAAGGCGCATGACTCTTGTACATCTCCACCATGAATGATTTTGAGTAAATCGTCTTAAATTACATGAAGAGTCTGAATATGTCAGTCTGGGTAGTTAGATACTGGACTACGTTACAAGTGGGGGCTGTCCGCCTCCTCTGGGTGTTCACTACTGCATCTATTACCTACAAGCGGCAGATGGGCAGTGGGACTAATCACAGGCTTGGAGTCAGGGGCCCTGGCTAACGGAGTCACTTCTCTCATGATCAAACTGTGTGTTTTCATACCAAAATCAAAAAATAAACCAGTTGCTGTCGAGTCAATTCCAACTCATGGCAACTTCACGTGTGTCAGACTAGGCCTGTGCTCCACAGAGTTTTCAGTGGCTGATTTTTTGGAAGTTGACTGCCAGACTTTTCTTCGAAGGGGCCTCTGGGTGGACACAAACTGCTGAGTGGGTCATTGTTTGTGCCAGCAAAGGACTCTGTGTTTTCAGACAGAAGTCAGTTCATTATTCTCTGTCTCCATTTTTGCCCTCAACAGAATAATTTTTAAAATCCCTTACAGATATAACAGCCTAGAATTTTACGATCCCTCTAGGTTGATATGGGGATAACTGAAAGATGAGCCCACTGACATTTCAGGTTTCCTCTTAACCTTGTGACTTTTTTTTCCAAGATATGTACCTACTTCCTGAATTTGAAAGAATGAAGAACCTTTTGTCTCTTGCCGTTTCTATGCATTGTGCAATAAAGCCTGATTAATTCAATTTCTGCTAATTTTGTCTTTAGCTGCAACTTGGCTAAGGGCCAACCTGATATTTATCAGTATGTACAAAAAAAAAACCTTACTACGTAAAAGAGTAGGTGTAATAAAGGTTACAAAGGAAATGCTTAACCTACTTAGGACAGAAATGGGTCTCAAGGACTATAGGGACTCAAATCTGAATAAACAATTGATACACACATTATGAATTCTTCTCATATATTAATTAAAGTAGTTCTCCAAGGATGTTTATTTACTAACAGTTTGATAGTCTAATTTGAACTGCAGTTGTTACTTTTAAATACATCACATATAGTACATCTTTACCACTACAGTTCAGATTCTCCTCAATTCAGGCAGCTGTTTGCCCAAATTTGTTTAAATTAGGGAGAGTCTATTGTATTCATAAACGCTTCGTCTAAACGGCAGAAATGATGACGATAAAATTTGTCTTAGGTTTGTTGGAACTCTGCAGCTTCACTTCTGGTCTGAGATTCGTAAAGAATGAACATGGAATGATTAATGGCCATTACTGATTCCTTACAGCTGTAACTTATCAGAATATGTATACTCTAATCCTGTACTCACGGTAATTATCTCATTACTATGAAGGGTCACAGAAACGCATTACGTGAAGTGCGCGTCGAATTACATTTAGCAATTTCTTTTTATGTTTTTAAAAACCAGAAGCTTAGTGTTCTCTAATAGTTGGAGCTTTGCATGGAGCCAGGGGTTTTGCATAGGAGCTGGGGGCCTTCAGTGGGAGCTGGGTGCTTTGACTGGGGGTTGGGGGCTTTGCATGGCAGCTGGGGGCTTTTCATGGGAGTTGGGGGCTTTGCATGTCAGCTGGGAGCTTGTCATGGGAGTTGGGGGCTTTGCATGGGACCTGGGGGCTTTGCATGGGAATTGGGGGCTTTGATCAGGGGGTTAGGGGCTTTGCATGGGAGTTGGGTGCTGTGGGGGGTTGAGGACTTTGCATGGGAGTTGGAGGGTTGGGGGCTCTGCATGGGAGCTGGGGGCTCTGCATGGGAATTGGTGGCTATGCATGAAGAGTCAAGGGCTTTGCATGGGAGACAGCACTTGAACTGGAGTTCCTTGGCTGAAGTAGAACCAGCTTGTGACTCTGGTGGCTCTATTAAATTTTTCTGCACCTCAATTCCTAATTTGAAAATGGGCATATTCATGTCTGATCCCTACTATACCTTATGGAAAGGATTAGGCAGATTAAGTCTATAAAGCAGTTGGTCACCATGAGGAAAAGCACTAAGGCCATTACCGAGCACGCTGCAGTGGTGACTTGTCTACCTGCGTGAATACTAAATGAACACATACACATAATATTGGACATTTCTATGGAGCTTTTCATGAAAGCACCTCAACACCACTAAAAGAAACGTGAGGCAACAATGATCAGAGATCTGGGAGGCATCAGTTCACTGGACAGAGAGGGCAGAGACACTGCAGTGTAGTTTTAACATAATCGTGTTCAAGAGAAGTGTTAGATCCAGATAGAGTTATCCCATAGACCTGAAGGTAGGGCGTTGGAAAGAAGGTGATGACTATTTGGGAGTTATCCATCCATACGTATGAGGTGGCATAAATAATGTAAGTGCAAAAGTTCCTTAAGAATGGAACATAGTTGGAGATGCATCTTGTTAACTGGATGAGAGGAGTCAGTCAAGAGACAGGAAATAGTATCAGTGAGAGATCAAAAGCAAATATCAAGAAAAAAGGACAAAATAAGAAAGAATAATATGCAGTCAGATACGTAGTGTCAGTCGCAGCTTTGAAATGAGAACTAACAGACTACTAGATTAGTATCAGAGTCATTCACTGGGAGTCTAAAAGAAGGTTGCTCTAGTATACCCAGTAGCTTCGGCATCACCTGGGAATTGTTGGGAATGTAAATTCTCAGGCCCCTCCACAGACCTCCTGATTCAGAAACTCTGAGGGTGGGGGCCAGCAATCTGTGACATAACAAGCCCTCCAGGGGATGGTGACGAACGCTGACATTTGAGAATCCTTGCTCTAGAACAGTGCTGTTCAATATAACTTATTGAGGTGGTGGAAAAGTTCTATATTTGCATTGTCTAATACAGTAGTCACTAGCCTCATGTGAATACTGAGTACTTGAAATGTGGCTAGTGCTACTGGGGCATTTACTTCTAAACTGTACTAATTTTAATTAATTTAAATAGCCACATAGGGGTCTCTGGGTGGTACAAATGGTTAACTAACTTGGCTGCTAACCCAGAGGTTGGTAGTTTGAGTCTACCCAGGGCACCTTGAAAGAAAGGCCTGGTGATTTACTTCTGAAAAAAACCCAGCCACCGAGAACCCTGTGGCGCACAGTTCTACTCTGACACAGATGGGGTTGCCATGAGTCGGAATCAACTCAGTGGCAACTGGTTTTTGCTTTTAGCTAATGGATACCGTTCTAGAATAATGCTCTAAATGAATCCCAGGTTTTTGGTCAGTGAAATGAAGCAAACAGACAAGAATGGAGATGCTAGGTGTGATCCTTCTACATAAGAAATCTTGTTTAGAAAAGCACGAAAAGGCATCATAGTTTGTATGTCATGGGGTAAATAAACATTTCTTCAAGAAAAGGATGACCCGAGTGGGTTTACAGGAGATGGGGAGTCAGACTGCAGGAAAGACTGACACTAAGGAAGGAAGGGCAAGTGTAAAACTGAGTTAGGAAACTCTAGCGCGTATAACATGGATAGAGATATTTGGTTTTGATACAACAAAAAGTGGTGCACCAGGGCCATCACTAGAATGATTAAAAGATAAATGTGGGAGTGAGGTATGTTGAGATGGAAAGAGAGGAGGGTCAAAGTAGCTATTGACTCTACTGGTTTCGGTTTTCTCACTGACGTGTGACACAAAGCCACATCATCTATAAGGAAGACATTGTTCGGGGCGGGGGGAAACAGGGCTTGAGGAGAGAAGTGAATGAAGTTTTGGTAGAGTTAGTCCATTATAAGAGAAGAACAGAGACACTTTCTGAGGGCTCCAGAAGAGGTATAGCCACAGAGCGTGAATCTGAAGTAGGTCAAGGTCATCTGGTGCCAAGGCCAAAATGAGTATTTCCATTGACTGTGGGTCCCACCTATGAGCAATATGCTTCCTGACACACTTTGATAATATGGGTAGTAAGTCAATGTATTTACTTTTTTAATCGCAGTCCTTACTAAAACGTTTTCTTTCTGTCTTTCCCAGGTACAAATGGGGCATGCAAGTAAACACATTAAATTGATGCTTCTACGAACCAAGAGGGGGGAAAATCTCAGTATCCCAGGGGCAGAAGTATGTGGAGTAGGGTTGTATAAGCAATGGCTTAGTATTATTATTACCTGGAAGTCCTTTTGGATTTTATTTCACATACATTTGGCCCCTAAGTTTTTTTTCTGGGTTATAACCCCGATTACAGCTCTTGCTTCACCTTGTAAAAGTTAAAGCCTGTTCTAATCTTTAAAATGACTGAATTTGTCTGCCTTTGCTTACTTTGGTCTTTCTCCTAAGTACCAGTGATTTCAGGAAAATAGTAATACAATAATCTCCTACTTTTACACTTGGTTTTGTGGGGAACGTCAGTGTTAAGGCGACAAGTGCTAACAGTCTAAGCCATTTAAGAAAAGCTGTGTGGTGATGAACTCCCTGATGACCCTCTCCCAGAGGCAGACGCGGGATGCCCCAGCTGTGAGAGCTGTGAGGCCGTATGAGGTCAGCGGCACCACTGACTTCAGTGGAAGACAAAGGTTGAAATCCTTCATAGTGTCTCCAAAGAAGAGTCTGGCTGGCGTACCTTGGAAGAGTAGCTCCACTCTTGCTGACGTGGAAGCAACATGGATTATTAAGCAGAACAAGCGGGAGCATTTGTCCAGTCAAAACACAAGTTAAAAAAACAAACACAAAGCTTTTCCTTTGTTACTTCCTTTTTCTTTTCTCTTTAAAACATACCTCTTAATTCCGCTAAAATTTACCTACATCCTAGTCAAAGAGGCGGAAAACAGCTGTGACTGGCTGTTTTGTAAAGAAAACAAATCCAAAGATAACAGATTTTTAAAAAATCTCTTTACAAGAGAAGCAACCAGTTAACAAATGTCCCTCACCGTTCCAAAATTCCAAAGCAATTTCACAATAATAATGAAAGGAGGGAGGAAATGGTTTTTGTTAGGCCTTGAAAACAATCACCCCATGTTGCTATGTGGAGTATCTTTATAAATTATAGACAGCTTTGCAAATATTAGTTCATTCATTCGACACACGCTCACTGAGCATCATTTCTGCACTAGGCCCTATGTGAGAAGCTAACGACAAAAAGATAAATAAGACACAGTCTGCCTGGAAGAGCTCACAACAGAGGGAGGCAGTTATTATTATTATTCATTATAATGTGGCTAGGCTTCTTGTGCCCTATTTCTACCTCCAGCCCCAGGAACCTTGATTTTAATTCACCAAGAGCCATATTGTGGGGAGGAAAAAAAGAGAAAACGACCACAGTAAATCCTGTAAAGGTGGCAGGTCTCTCCAGAAATATAGCTACACCGTGAGACTTGGACCTCCTCTAAACTAAGGGCAAGGAAAGAAAAGAACACAGCAGAATGCCTAATCGAACTGTACCAAACCACAGCCAACATCTGGAACTAAATTAGGGAAATTAAAAAATAATTGGGAGGGAAAGTGACATAGAGGATTAAAGTCAATTCAGAAAAACAATGGAACAAATTGGGATAGAGTCAAAAGCATCGTTGTCTCCTTAGCGTTTCCCTCAGAACTGCCCCAGAGTATCACCGGAAGAAAGGTATCACCTTCAGCTCCACTGGAGACTGAGGTCTCATAGACGAGGAGATCCAGTTCTGGAACTGATAACCCAATTTCCACATATCTTGGTTTTAACTCAGATGAGCCAACTCTAACATCAAAACTCAGGTTTCCTGGTGTGATTTCTGTGTCTGCTTAAAGCCAGTAGCTGAGGAGAAAACACATACACAATAAATCTAAAATCACTCAATTACCTTAAGTCAACGGGGACACTTATATTTACTGAGAATAGGCCTTTGACTCCCATGTTACGAAGACATGCAAATGGCTCCCACATTGCAAAATCATTCTGGATAGTTTATTACTCGATTCTCAGTTGTTTAGGAGCAGAAGAAAGACTCGGGTTTGATCAAGGAAACACTGCATTTGTCAGCTGGCAATCACAGCATGTTAACATAGCCTCTTGAATTAACTGCTGTATGAACGTCAGTTCACAGGGAGGGAAAAATCCAACAACTCTTTGGAAACAGATTCATGCTGCAAAATTATCCAAGTTAATTTCCTTCAGTTAATTAAGCCAGTTTCCTTATTAGCAAAGGGAGATGACCAAGTCTAGTCCACATCTAATGACTCACAGAATGATGAGGTTAGCTGGCTCCATCTCTATTTTTAAATATAACTTCCAGATGATAGCCTCACAGAATCTGTATAGGCAGAACTAAGCCCTACCCAGTATTTGTTGTTGTTGTTGTGTGCCGTCAAGTCAATTCCAGCTCATAGCGACCCTACAGGGCAGAGTAGAACTGCCCCATAGGGTCTCCAAGGCTGTAATCTTTACAGGAGCAGATCACCAGATCTTTTGTCCCATGGAGCAACAGGTGGGTTCCAAAATGCCTACATTTTGGTTAACAGGCAAGCATTTAACCATTGTGCCATCCAGTATTTAGTTCTGCTTTTTCTACTGTTTAACCAAAGATTCTCTCAGAAATGTCCATATAAACTATCATAAAGGTCTACAAACTGCTAAATTCACACACCGTTTCATTTCAGAGACTTCTTTGTGTATGAGCCCTAAAGTACATAACATTAGGACTGCCCCCTCCCCATTACACACCTCTGCATGGAGGATTGGCTCACAGTGGACACACTCTGACCTACTTCTTACCTTACACAAAACTTGGGTGGTGATGAGCACTGGGGATGGGGACAAGGGATTCCTCTGGGATCTTTCAGGGATCCAGGTCTAAACCAGGGTAAACCTGATAGTACGGCTGAACTAAATCCACTCTTTACCAGACTGGCCCCCCAAATTTAGGCTCTCCTCAAAGCTACTGACAAACAGCGGCCATTTGTTGTACATCCATTACATGCCTGGCAAATCCAGTATCTTTTCTCTTAATTCCCAAATCAGTAGGTTAATAAACATCATTTATACAAATGAGGAAACTGGGGCTCAGGGAGATTAAATAAATTGCCCAAGGCCACACAGCTAGTGTGAGGGAGCTGAGATTTGAATTCCAAAGTCCATGCTTTTCCCATTACATGCCTCTCCATTTTTGAATGCAATGTGTTTCTCATTTTCCAACTACTCCATAGCCTGGCTCCAAACCGAAACAGGAAAAGGGTTAAGGCATCTTCAGGACCATCCTCTCTCCCCGGGGGTCAATTAGCACATAAGAAAGTACTATCTGAAAGTGGATTTCTTATGTGGGCTGTGGCTCTTTCAGACTTTCTCAGAACAGTTCTGGAGCTGTCTGAGTTGCTCAGGCACAGACATACATTGTCCACTAACCCCTCCTGAAAAGAATGGTGTTGGCGATGGTGTGCCCCCCATGCAGGCCATGGTAATGATTAATCACACTGATGGTCACTTTCCAGGGATACCATTACAATCTCCATGTAATTTCAGCTTCAATTTGAATTTGGTATTATGGATTGAATTGTGTCTCTAAAAATGTGTGTCAATTTTGCTAGGCCATGATTCCCAGTATTGCGTGGTTGTCCTCCATTGTGTGATCTGATCTGATTTTCCTATATGTGTTGTAAACCCTAACCTCTATAATGTTAATGAGACAAGATTAGAGGTAGTTATGCTAATGAGGCAGGATTCAATCTACAGGATTAGGTCGTATTTGAATTAATCCCTTTTGAGATATAAAAGAGAGAACTGAGCAGAGAGGAAAGGGATCTCACTACCGCCAAGAAAGAAAAGCCTGGAGTGGAGCACGTCCTTTGGGCTTGGGGTCCCAGTGCTGAGAAGCTCCTAGACCCAGGGGAAGATTGATGACAAGGACTTCCCCCAGAGCTGACAGAGACAGAAATCCTTCCCCTGGAGCTGATGCCCTGAATTTGGACTTCTAGCCTCCTAAACTGTGAAAGAGTAAAATTCTGTCTGTTAAAGCCACCTACTTGTGGTATTTCTGTTATAGCAGCACTAGATGACTAAGACAGCCAACCACTGTTGTCCAGTGCTGGAACTGGCACTACGGTAGTGCTTCCTACACCTGGGTCTTTCTAATTCTCCCTATTTTTCCTCATCAATGTCTCCAAATTTCATTTTCCTTGTAAGTAACATAGGGCTAATATTGCCTAGCTCAGAAGATGGTTGTACGAACCAAATGAGACAACACGAGCAAATGTGGCAATGATAGTTACAGACCTTTTATAACTTTATTCTTCTATCAATAATTTCAGAGTAATCTGTAGGGATTTTCAAAAGGGTGCACTTCATCCCTCTGTAGAATACTTATCAAATATAGAGATGATGCAAATGTATAGTTTTAGATGATGGAACCAGGATTCCATGATATCAATACTGTTTTCCGTTTACACTTCAGGTTTACATACAAATGGATCTTAAGAACTCTGAGAACCCCACGAAATTGTATGCCAAATTTTGTAGGCATGTGTCATTTTCAGGTGAGACTGTCCAAAGCTTTGATCAGATTTTCAGTGTAATCCATAATGCGCCACAAGGTTAAGAACTGCCCTCCTATAGGTTGGCAGTGACAACGATGATTTGGCGGGTCTAACTGTAAAGGCTTGCATTTAAGACAGGAAAGCCTGTCTTATAAGCAGGTTTGGTTTCCCTGAAGTTCAAAGCCATATGCTCTTGCAATCTTAGGTTATATCAATGAATATATGTTCTCCAAAACCAGGCAGACATACAGTCACCCTCCGTATCTGCAGTTCCGCATCCAAGGATTCAACCAACCTCCAATCAAAAATATTTGTAAAAAAAAAAAAAAAAAGTCTTTTTCTTGTCATTATTCCCTAAACAATAAAGTATAACAACTATTCACATGGCATTTATACTGTATTAGGTATCATAAGGAATCTAGAAATGATTAAAGTATATGGGAGGATGTACGTAGGTTATATGCAAATGCTACGCCATTTTATAGAAGGGACTTGAGCATCCTTGGATTTTGGTATCTGCAGGTGATTGGGTCCAAGGATGACTGTATGTATATTCTACACTGATGGCATCTGGAACGTTATGCTTGATTCTGGAGTCCTCATTCAGTCGGGTGGCAGTGCAGTGGAGGGCATGACCAGGGCGAAGGCCTCAGAAAAAAACCATGTCATGTGAGAAACAGGAGCTGAGGATTTTTAGCTGGAGAAAGAGAAGAGTTGGGGGGTAGGGATGTCACAGCTATCTTGCTATCTTTAAATATTTGATTACTGCCATGTAGGAAAGAGACCTTGGGGCTGCTAGCCGAAAGTTTGGAGGCTCCCAGAGGTGCCTTGGAAGAAAGATCCAGTAATCTACTTCCAAAAAATCAGCCATTGAAAACCCCACAAAGCACAGCTCTACTCTCACACATATGGGGTCGCCATGAGTCAGAACTGACTGAACGGCAACTACATATGGATATAGGAAAAGGAATAAATTTAATCTATGTAGCTCCAGAATATGGAACTAAGATCAACGGTTGGAGGTTATGTGGAGAAATGCAGCCTCTATATAAGGAGGAACTTTTAAAAACTATTAGAGATATTCAAAATAGAAAGGGCTGCCTCGTGACACTAATGAGCTTCCTGTCCCTTGAAGTTTTTATACCAAAGCTGGCTGTTCATCTGTCAGGGATTAGTAAAGGGGATTCTTTATTTGGTGGAAGGTTGAAGAAAATGACCTCTATGATTCCTTCTAATTCCATGATCCACCTATTAAGGTTTTATATCTCTTATTAAAATTTATAGTCAAAGACCTGTACATGTGTGCCTTTACTTTATACATTAGATGCTTGTGGTGAATCTTTTTATAAAGTTAACACTCTTTTTTTTTTTTTAAGTTTTGATTTTTACGCTGTTGTTTGTTTTTCTTAAAATGGGGAGCACCTAGGTAGGAAGTGCCATGCTCATTTCCAGCACACACTCTTCCATCTAACCCCCCCTTTCCATGTCTCTGCTACTCCCACCAGAGTTCATGCAACTCTCCCTTCGGCCCTGGATTCTGTTGTTGTTGTTAGCTGCCTTCACGCCGGCCCCTGACTCCTGGTGACCCATGCACAATGGAACGAAATGCTGCCCAGTCCTGCACCGTCCACATGATTGGTTGCAAATCAGACTGTTGTGACCCATAGGATTTTTGTTGATGGATTTTTCAGAAGTAGACTCCAGGCCTTTCCTCTTGGTCTGTCTTAGTCTGGAAGCTCCACGGGAACCTGTTCAGCATCATAGCAACACACAAGTCTACAGCGACACACGGGTGGTGGCTGCATAGAAGGAGCATTGGTCAGGAATCGGACCCAGGGGTCCTTCTCGGAAGGCAAGAATTCTACCACTCCATCATTGCCCCACCTCCTATCTCACCCCTCTCCAATCTATTCTTCACGAGCATGCAGAATAATCGTCTAAAAACATTCAGCAGGCCATATTTTTCTGCCTAAAGCCTTTCCATAGATTCCCACTTCTCTTAGAGTCAAACTCATAACTGTGGCTTACAACAAGGCACCAGACAACCTGGTTCCTTCTGGTGCCTCCAAGTTCAGTTCGTAGCCCTCTCCCCTCCACTGCTAGCTCCAATGGCCTCTTCTCCTGCTCCCTTCCTCTCCTGTGTCTGCACCTGCGGTTCTCTGTGTGCAATGCACTTCTCCCAGCTTCTTGATGGGCTGCTCATTCCCCTCCTTCAGGTCTCAGCTCAAGTATCTCCTCAGAAAGGCTGGCCTAGCCAAAGGGTCTCAGCTGCACCTCTCCAGCTATACCCTACCACATCACCCTGCCTTACTTTCTGTGTGCCACTTGCCGCAATTTATAATCATCTTGCTTCTTATTTTTCACTTGGAATTTTCTTTCCCCCCATTGACTGTAGGTTCTGTGAGGACAAGGGCCTGTCTGTGTTGTTCACTAATGTGTCTGTCTCCTGTGTCTGGCACACGGGTTAGCACATGGCTGGTAGTCAGTAGGTATTTTTGTAATGAAAGAATGAATGAATGAGTGCTTGCATGAACAAGTCTGCCCACATCTATGGTCTGCTTTAGGGTTGTGTGTGAACTTGTTCTTTTCTTAGATCATAAGCATGGATATGTTTACGTGATGCCGCGTCATCTTAGCTAGGAGAGATCTGTGCACACAGCAGGCTCTGAAGAGAATTTTGGATTGACCTCCAAGAAGCTCACGAACCTAATTTAAAACCAAAGATTAGAGAAAGTAATCTTTTTCATTGAAAAGAGAAAGATGTTACCCATGCTTCTCGGTGTCTTTAGATGTACGATGGGGTGAAATCATAAAGATTATTAGTAAAAAAAAATAGTAGAGGATGCTAAATCTAGGATAGTGTGTCCTTTTTTTTTTCTCTGAGGGCTCTCAGAAAAAAAATATTCTGGCAGTGAGGAAAAGGAGATGTTGGAATGGGTTACTGAGGAGGTGGTAGTATCTCCTTTTCTGGAGACCTTTAAAAATAGAACAGCCATCTGGGATGATTTAGATATGGTCTTCAATGAAGAAGGGGGATGGAAGTGGAAATGAAGGATTTCTCTAAGTTCCAATTCACCCTTGATTTTCTGATCTTTGCCTTTAAGGTCTTATTCACGGCAAATACCTGAAAAGAGCTGGGGATTCACTTTTTCCTTTTCACCGAAAGTTAAAGCCCACTTTATTTTGAACTGCAATTTTGCTGTAATACTATCCTTCTCTCCTCAAACGAGCAATTTGGATGTTGTAACATTTTTGTGATGTCAAAAGCTTGGATGAAACTCAACTTCCATTCTCTCTTTTCTAGAAAGGAAAGCAGAAGAGTTTAAGGTGGAAGACACTTTAGGTTTTGGGAGAGGACAGCCTGAAGAGAAGGAATCTATGTATGGGTCCTGCTCCTGTCACTGGAAGAGGCTGAGGGGAGGGAAACATGGAAAAACAGGCCAGGGTCTTTCCTTGGTATCCTACAGTGGAGACATGTTGTAGTGGAATAAGGAATTAAGCCCTAGAGGTCTAGAACACTGTTTATTACTGTTGATTCTTCATTTTTTTGATGAGATAAAGCTTGGGAAAATCACAATGTAAACAACATGAGGTACATTTTTCTTATATTTGGTTGTGAAATTACCACAACCGAGCTGTTTCCTAGCTTTGTTCTCAGGCTCTTGCTTGATTTGTCAAAGTTGCATCATCAAAAGAATAATGGATTTTAACACACTTAAGGCTGAATTTTTAACCCCAGAGGCCACAGTACAAAGTGCTGTTAAATTTGTTTCTCAGCAGTATTTGTATGCTGTAACTGTTTTTCAAACCTAAATAAACTTGGTCGTGGTTATCAAATACATGTATTTTTAAATGTTCATTACAAACTAACAGCCAATATGACTAGGTTTTTTTTTGTTTTGTTTTCCTCAAAAGGAACAGAAACAGCTTTCAGTGATGTCATTAGCTTTTTTGGCCTTCCGTAGGTTAATGAACAATCCATATTTTTATGTAATATTCTGTTAAATCAGGATGAAGTCTGACCATAAAGGTCTTCACAAACCATACTTGAAAACTGCCCTTGTCAGTTTATGATATTAACCAAGTACACATGGCTCCGTCACTTGCTCACCAATCCTGGAACACTGGTGGAATGTCCACGTGTGGAACACCTCTGTGGATCTGTGTGCTTTTGTTTGTGTGCACTTATGCGACAGAGAACCTCAATGCCACAAAGTTCTCAGAAAGAATTCCCTAAAGTAGAAATGAGAACTCCTGAAAACAAGGAGGAGAAATGGGATATTCTCAAAGAGCTTTAACACCAATAACTTCGGGAGGCCTTGATAACACAAAACTCACACACTGCTGTGTTTAGGTACATCCTGTTAGGTAACTGTCTACGAAGCGGCCACACCTCACCTTTCATTGATAGATGGAGGATATGTATTTGTCCAGGGTGGAAGCAGCTGATCCTCCAACAAAGCAGAATCAATGCAATTTCTGCAGAACAACTTTTTGTCCCACGAAGCTACAGTCCCAGCACGGGAGTCCCTGGGATTACAGGCAGTCCCTGAGTTATGAACGAGATCCATTCCTAAAGTGTGTCTTCAAGTCAAATTCGTAGGTAAATCAGAGCAGTGCATATGGTTCTCATTTAGCCTTACTTCAGTGCAAGGGAGCCCTGGTGGCGCAGTGGCTAAGAGCTTGGCTGCTAACCAAAAAGGTCACAGTTTGAATCCACCAGCCGCTCCTTGTAAACTCTATATGGCAGGTCTACTCTGTCCTATAGGGTCGCTATGAGTCCGAATCAACTCGAGGGCGATGGATTTTAGTGCAAGAAAAGGGTGGAAGACCTTTCAATGATTTAAAAGCAGCACGTGCAGCAAATGAAGGTGATTGTGATGAAGAATTTGTTGCAGGTAAGGGGTTGGTTCAATCGTTTGAGAGAGAGGACAAATTTACGTAACATTAAAGGGCCAGTACTGGGTTGTTCATAAGTTGGATGTTCCTAACCCGGGGATTTACTGTACTGCCTGTGGTGTGTGAGGTACAGGGGCCAAGCTCTGTGCCGGCGCTACAGAGCTGAGACGAAGGCTGGCTGGTTTAGGCCAAGACTAGGTCAGATCTCAAGAGAGTGAGGCCCCTGGACACAACTTTCTAACTGCTTTATAATTTTTTTTTTTGACACCAACATGGGCAGGTGGAAACAACAAAGAATGACACCCTCTCAAATTTCTCTGATTTAGTCCTCCCTCCACCCTGTCCCCTTTTCTTCTCTATTCTCCTCATTTGCTCACTCTAGGAGTCCTGGCCAAATTCAGCAGGCCAGGGACACATTCTCTGGGAGCTAGTCTATCTACCAGTACCATCCCACCACTGCCTGGGTTCTAGGCTCCTGTCTGACTTGTATGAAGTCCCATAATTTCCTTCCCCCTCTTGTGGTCAAGTCTCTTCCCTCTCCACTGCTTGCTGGCACATTTGAAATCTGGTCCCCTGGTTATTTACAAACTACACTTTTCAGTCTCACTCTCCTGCGCTCACTATTGTTCCTTTGGGGTTTTCTCACAGTCTTCCCTCAGAAATTCAACACCACTCCCTCAGTGCAAAACAAGCATTGGGTACTTGCTGGGGCTTGCAGAAAAGAAAAAAGAAGGCCCTGCTGCTTTCTCCAAGCCCTCCCTACTCCGGCACTGCAAATGTTAACGCGATCTGTAGGGAGATTGCAATTCTAACGTAATGAGACATTAATGAGCTTTGCACATGTCCCCAGCCACAACACTTCCCTCCCCTCCCCCTTTTCTCCTTCTTGCACACATCTAAAGAGGATCTGCTCCTTTGGACGGCTACAATTCCTCCACTTCCCCTCTCGCCTGCCCTCTCCCACGCGGGTGCCCTGCTCACCTGCCGATGCCAGCACTACAGAGCACCAAATGGGCTGGCACCGCCTTGTTTCCTGGCCTAATGGATGCTTGTTTAAACACTGGAGCTGTCTGCATTGCTGCGGCTCACTGCATGTTAGACACAGTCCTCTGAAACCCTGTGCAGATCCAATAAAGGTATCAGCAGTTCCGCGTGGGGAGGCAGTTCCTATATGGCCCCAAGTGTGCCTTCTAAGCTTTAGGAAGGGAGATTTGATCGAACAACTAAAAGGAAAATCTGATTCGGCTCAGCATCACGTGGAGGACACAAGGCTTAACTGCAGCCAGGCCTGTGGAGGGCAGAGGGAAATCAATCCACGAGCAAGGGAGAGCAACCACACATTGTTAAGAGGGCTTTAAGCCAGCCTGTTAGTAGTACTGTCTCCTGCGTCTGCCGAGAGACAGCCGCCTGTCCTCCCATTTCTGCCCCCTGTTCCTTTTTTTTTTTAATTCCAAGGGGTATGCTTATTTATTTTTTAATGACAAACTGCCATCCCTCTTAGCACCCTCCACCTTCTCGTTCACCTTTAATTCCTTAAGTGCTCATATGAAAAAAAAAATTCCTTTTCTTCTGCAAGATCATTACCATATCAAAGGCAATAGGGAGAGTGAGCAAAAATGATAGCGGGATAAAATACAGGCAGAGTAAAGACGGAAGGCCTCCTTCAGAGAGAATGCTGAGTCCCTAACCTCCAGCTAATGATACCAGTCGATAACGCATTGGATTGGTTTTCTACCTTCGCTAAGTCTGAAAAATCAGAGGAATTAGACACAAGATTTAAATGTATTTCTCATCCAAGAAGAAAAAGTTTTGGGTAAGTGAATCCTGTCCGCTGTTTTTCAGTTCTAGGCATTAAGAAATATGGTGCTTAGGTTAGGGGAGGTAGGTTTTCTTTTACTTTTCCCTCTTTTTCGATTAAAAATCTGCTCCAAACTGGCGCTTCTTTCCTGAGGAAGGGTGAGAAAGCAGCAAGGTATGTATCTGGCAAAACTGAGAAATGCTATACACAACGTTCGTGAGGGTGCTATCCATTTATCAGGAATTTTGCCAAACCCCTGTCTATTCCCAGAGCTTCCTGGCATAGGCAACACAGCCAAGATGGAGCCAGAGGTCTGCTGTCAGCATCAGCCAGCAGTAGATGTAAGGATACAGCTGTCCCTTCAAAGAGTTTAGAGCCCTGGTGGCACCGTGGTTAAGGCTACGGCCGCTAACCAAAAGGTCAGCAGTTCAAATCCGCCAGCTGCTCCTTGGATACCCTATGAAGCAGTTCTACTCTGTCCTATAGTATTACTATGAGTCAGGATCAACTCGATGGCAATGAGTTTGGTTTGGCTGGTTCAAAGGGTTTGCAGCCAGAGTGCTAGGGATCTGAAACCTCACGTGATCCTCTGCACCCCAGTGCTGAGAGAAGGCGTGAACTCTGCCCATGCAAGGGTTCCAGAGGGATCATTAACTGGCTGAAAAGTATTAAAACTTATATGTTTAGAGGGCCTCTAGACCAGCGCCCACTAAGTCACTGGAGCAATGAACAGCCTGGCCTTGTACCCTGGAATTATCTTTTTATTACTGACTGCACTAGCTTCCAAGCCGCAGGTGGTAGGGGCACCAGGCGATGAAGCTCTACCAGGTAAGGGGCATGGCTCTGTCAGCCCCTCCCTTCCAGGAGGCACCCTGCTGCTCCACCTCCCTTTGTCACTAATGCGGAAGTCATGAGAACACACCGTGGATGGCAATCTTCAACACCTATAGCTGCAGATGTCAGGTAAGGTATTGCCGACTGCACACAGGCCACAAATAGGACATTTGGCTCTTGTGTCATCCTTGGTTTCCTGAGTTAACATTCACGGAAGAGCCTCATTAACTCAGGCCTGGAAGTGTGGGAGCGTGCACTATGGTAAAACTCCTTCAGAAAGTTGTAACACTGCCTTGCTTCTCCCGCATCACTGGGTAATGAGGTATTCCACTTAAGAGAAATGTCCCATAGGGTTTCCAAGAAGCAGCTAGTAGGTTCCAACTGCTGACCTTCTGGTTAACAGCCAAACTCTTAACCACTATGCCACCAGGGCTCCATATGGTACATACACACAGATATATAAGTATATATGTATGTGTGTGTGTTTATGTATATATCTCCAAAGCTACTCCTTTCAAGTACTGAAACAATTTTTAAAAAAATTTTAAACCTCTGTGATGAATCAGTTTCTAAAAATATTTGGATACCTCTTCCCTGGTTTATGAAAAGGTAGATACTTAGCTTTTTCTCTGCGGAATCACCATGGGGGCTGGGACCCTGTACACATATCCTGAAAATTGGAGGGCCTTCAAGGCCCTCATTGCTGCTCAGTACAGCGGGGCTCAGGTCCTCGTGCTCTCCGCACCACCCCACTTCCACTTTGGCCAAACTAACCGCACCCCTGAATTTCTCCGCAAATTTCCTGCTGGCAAGGTTCCAGCATTTGAGGGTAATGACGGATTCTGTGTTTGAGAGCAATGCCATTGCCTACTATGTGAGCAATGAGGAACTGTGGGGAAGTACTCCAGAAGCAGCAGGTCAGGTGGTGCAGTAGGTGAGCTTTGCTGACACCGACACAGTCCCTCCAGCCAGTACCTGGGTGTTCCCCACCTTGGGCACCATGCACCACAACAAGCAGGCCACAGAGAATGCCAAGGAGGAGGTGAGGCAAATTCTGGGGCTGCTGGATGCTCACTTGAAAACGAGGACTTTCCTGGTGGGAGAACGTGTCACCCTGGCTGACATCACAGTTGTCTGCACCCTGTTGTGGCTCTACAAACAGGCCTTAGAGCCTTCTTTCTGCCAGGCCTTCCCCAATACCAACCGCTGGTTCCTCACATGCATTAACCAGCCCCAGTTCCAGGCTGTCTTGGGGGAGGTGAAACTCTGTGAGAAGATGGCACAGTTTGATGCTAAAAAGTTTGCAGAGCCAGCCTAAGAAGGACACCCCACGGAAGGAGAAAGCACCATGGGAGGAGAAGCAGAAGCCCCAGGCTGAGCAGAAAGAAGAGAAAAAGGCAGCAGCTCCTGCTCCTGAGGAAGAGATGGACGAATATGAGCAGGCGCTGGCCGCCGAGCCAAAGGCCAAGGACCCCTTTGCTCACCTGCCCAAGAGTACTTTTGTGTTGGACAAGTTTAAGCGTAAGTACTCCAACGAGGACACGCTCTCTGTGGCGCTGCCATATTTCTGGGAGCACTTCGATAAGGATGGCTGGTCCTTGTGGTTTTCCGAGTACCGCTTCCCTGAAGAGCTCACCCAGACCTTCATGAGCTGCAACCTCATCACTGGAATGTTTCAGCAATTGGACAAGCTGAGGAAGAATGCCTTTGCCAGTGTCATCCTCTTTGGAACCAACAACAGCAGCTCCATTTCTGGAGTCTGGGTCTTCAGAGGCCAAGAGCTTGCCTTCCCGCTGAGTCCAGACTGGCAGGTGGACTACGAGTCATATACATGGTGGAAACTGGATCCTGGCAGTGAGGAGACCCAGACCCTGGTGCAAGAGTACTTTTCCTGGGAGGGGGCCTTCCAGCATGTGGGCAAAGCCTTCAACCAGGGCAAGATCTTCAAGTGAACATCTTGTAGTCACCTAGCTGCCTGCACCTGCCCTTCAGGGAGATGGAAGTCATTAAAGAAACGGAACATTGGAAAAAAAAAAAAAAAAAGGTAGATACTTAATTTTTTTTTTTTTTTTTAAATAATGCTTAGGGTCATAAGTTATTGACTCTGTTACTGGTTATAGGTTTGCTGTTTAAGTTTGTCTGGGGGGGAAAAAAAAGTCTAGTTATTTGAGACCAGCTATCTCTATCTGGAAGAAAGAGACCCTTGAAAAAGAAGACAGACCAATCCATTTATGAGACTCATTTATAACCCTGTTTTGAGATACTACCTTGCTATGTGTCCAGTCTAAAGTCTGGAGGAAAGCTAGATCTGTTCTCTACAAGATATGAACTCTTTCTAATCTCCACTCAGCAAAAACTGCCCATTTTAATTTCGTTTTTCTCCTTAGTGTTTGAGGTATCACCCAAAATGATACTGACTCCAAACTTCCTCAAATTACTCTTATTTCTCTCCCCAGACACAAAAACTCATAAAACCCCTGCGCTCCTAAAATGTTATTCTAAGCATAGAGATAGTGGCTGAATTGTAATGAGACCACAGGAAGAAATTATATTCCAATGATGGAAAAGTGTGGTAAAAGAAAATATTTGGTTAATAGTAATTTTGAGTTGATCAAAGAAGAGGCAATCATAGATGGCTATCAGGATATTCCTCTTCTTTTAGTTGCTTTTTTGTGTATACATTAAGAGGCCTTTGTAACTTAAAAGATAGAACCATTTCTGTGAAATCTTTACCTTTCATATCATTTACCTAAATACTTTTTCTCCTTTTTCTAATTCGTAACACGTGAAATTGTCTCTCCATGTGAAGACTTTGAATTCTGTTCAACTGAATCAAGAAACTGCAGTCTATCCTTCTTGCCACCACAAAACAAAAATCATATCCTCTTGTAAAGCTGTTAGATGATTATTAACATCATTGAAGTCAGGTATACTAAGGTGTACTTTCATCATCTGGCAAGTTATATTGAAGAAGAAGCTAAATGCTCCACGGCTTCACTCCCAACTACCACTTCTCTCAGAGATGTGTGGCTTCACACTTGGATATCCTGCTCGGAAACAGGTGTAAAAACCTCTTTCTTCCCCCTAGGAAACTAGCTTCTTTCTTATTCATCTACTACCTCGTCTGTGAAGAGTTACTGTGATCTCATTTCAGCGTCCATTTAGATCACCACTTCCTGAGGACCAACATTGCTGGAAGGCTTTGTTAGGAATAAAACCTGAGATTCCTAAGCCTGAGTTACTGATGATGGAAAAACAACCGGAAGAACTCTGATTCAGCAAACTTTCATTAACCTTTTTCCTTTAGTGGTTAGTGCCACAGAGGCCTGATCAGTGATACATGATTCTAGTTTTCCTTAGAAGAAGTAGATCTTTAGAGCAAAAAATGATCTTGAGATCATAGTAAAAGCATAAATTAGATTTTGGGCACATGAGCAAAATGTTGAAAGAGGGCCTTCTTTCATTAGTTATGCCTAGAAATGACCTCAATCTGCACTTTGCAAAGGGATGGCAGAGAGGAACTTCTGTGGGTGCCTGCGCTGAAGCAGTTGCTCCTCTTAATGAGATGTGATGGACAAGAAACAAGGTGTTGTTTAAAACCTAAGAGTATAAAAATAAGTATGAAAGAAGTATAGGATCTGGGAACCAGCTCTGTCATCTTTGCCCTTACATTGAAAAAAGAGTAGGGACCACTGATGACGTCTAATTTTAGGGATTCACAACTGCCTTTCCTTGGTAAGGGTAACTGTCTGGTTAAGAACAAGTTGACAAGGGGTTGATTATAGTCTCTTTACTTTCCTGTCTACTGCCTGTCAGTTTTCCATACTGCACTGGTTGCATGTTGCTGTGATGCTGAGAGCTATGCCAGTGGTATTTCAAACAGCAGCAGGGTTGTCCATGGTAGATAGGTTTCAGCAGAGCTTCCAGACTAAAGCAGACTAGGAAGCAAGGCCTGTTGATCTATTTCTGAAAATTAGACAATGAAAACCTTATGGAACACAATAGAACACTGTCTGACTCTCTTGCTTTGGACACGTCATCAGAAGGGATCAATCACTGGAGGAGGACATCATGTCTGATGAAGTAGAGGGCCAACAAGGGTGATGGAGACCCTTGGCAAGATGGATTGGCACAACAACTGTCACAATGGACTTGAAGATGCCATCTATCGTGAAGACAATGCAGGACCAGGCAACATTTCATTCTGTTATATATAAGGTTGCCATGAGTTGGAGCCTACTCAACCAAAGCTATCTCTGTCTATTTTTTCTATATGTATGCACATTTCCAAAATAAAAAGTTAAACAAAAAAAAGAACGTTGATTAGTTCAGTATAAAAGACTACAGAGAGGGCAAAGGAGTGAATATTATAACAACTGAATCACCTTGGGACTGGAAATCCTGACCTCTCTGCCAAGTCACAATGTAAGAAGAAACAGGAGGATGGAGAACACACAGGATGGAGAACAAAGGCTGCCTCGGGACTTGCTCAAAGAACTACCAGGACAGGGCTGATGGGAAGGCCCCGTAAAGGGAGAGAATGCTGCAGCCTGCTTTTTGTACTCAGGTGAGGATTCAGAGAAAGGTTTCCTCAGCTTGGAAATCCAAACATCCATGTACAGAGAGGGCGTATGGTCTGCATTTTCTGACCCAACGAAACGGCTTTATGCAAGGCTGTTAGACCCAAATATCTGGAAACAAGTGGAAAGATGAGATGAAAGATGTGGAAAGGAGTAGCGAGCAGAGAGAATAAAAAGGATATTTGACTACTTGCCTTCCTTTTAAAGGCAGTTTGGACTCTCTTTGGTTAAGGAAATGTCTACATTATTAATTACCAAGAGCCTCTTATTTTGAACCATTTCTTGACTTATAGGAAAGTTACAAAAATAATACAAAGCCCTTCTTAGCTTTTACCCTGCTTCTCTTAATGCCAGTATCTTATATAACCGGAGTACAATTATCAAGAACAGGAAATCGACATTCATACAATATTATTAATTAAACTACACATCTTGTTAGAATGTCACCATTTTCTCTACTAATGACCTCTCTGTTCCTGGATCCTGTCCAGGATCCCTCATTGCATTTAGCTGTTATTTCTCCTTAGTCTCCTCCAGTCTGCAACAATTCCTCAGTCTTTCCTTACTTTTCTTGGCCTTGACACTTTGGGAAGTACTGATTGGTTCTTTTGCAGAACGTCTCTCAATTTGGGTTTGCCTAATGGTTTTTTGTAACTGGAATAAGGTCATGTATTTTTAACAAGACCACCACAAAAACGATGTTGTGTCCTTCTCAACATATCGCATCAAGGCGTTCGTAACGTCAACGTATCTTGTTATTGGTGACGTTTCCCTTGATCACTTGTTTAGGCTGTGTCAACTGGTTTCTCCACTGTAAAGTCATTATCTTTCCCTTTGTAGTAAATAACTATCTTGGGGAGAGATGTGGAGACTATGGAAATTCTGTTTCTCCTCAGACTTGTGCCCACTAATTTTGGCATCCATGCGGGGATCTTGTCGGCAACAATTACCTCCGTGGTTTGCGTAATGGTGGTTTTGTTTCCCACTTTCCTTCTATATTTATTAACTGAAATTCTACTTATGGAAGAGCCATCCCTTCTCCCCTACTTATTTATTTTTTATTATTTATTTACATAAGTATAGACTCCTGGGTATTTATTTTATTCTATGGGTTAATATTCAATACTATCATTCTTTATATTGTTGCTCAAATTGCTCCAGCTTCAGCCATTGGCAACGCCTTTAGAGTGGCTCTTGTGTTCTTTTGACAAGCCCTAGCCCTTTTTTTTTTTTTTTTTTTTGAGCATTTCCTTATTTTCTGGCACTATAAGATGCTGTGGAATCGTTCTGTATCTTCCTTGCCCTAGTCCTGGAATCAACTGCCTCTCCAAGGAGAGCTGGTTTCTTGCATTGGATAACGGTGTTTAGAAACAAGATTATGGGTGCTGAACAAGCTTACTGTTACTGGACTATCATTACTTCTAGGCCCTCTCAGAAGACAGAGCTAGAGAATATATGCATGTATACTTACTCATATACATAGACCCTACATTTTTGTACCTACCTGTGTTGTTATTATTTTAGCTGCCGTGGAGTTGACCCCTGACTCAATTTGACCTCATGCACAATGGGATGTGATGGTTGTTTTCGGTAGGGTTTTCACTGGTTGATTTTCTTTTTTAAATTGAACTTTAGATGAAGGTTTACAGAACAAACTAGTTTCTCATCAAACAGTTAGTACACACATTGTTCTATGACGTTGGTTAACAACCCCACAGCATGTCAACACTCTCCCTTCTCAACCCTGGGTTCCCTATTACCAGCCTTCCTGTTCCCACCTACCTTCCAGTCCCTGCCCAGGGCTGGTGTGCCCTTTAGTCTTGTTTTATGGCAGGGGTGTCCAATCTTTGGCTGAAGGGTGAACCTCAAGAGTGGCCTCATTACTGAGCTGAAAGGGTGTCCAGGGGTCATACTTTCAGGGTTTCTCCAGTCTCTGTCAGCCCAGCAAGTCTAATCTTTCTTTTTGAGTTAGAATTTCATTCTACATTTTTCTCCAGCTCTCACTGGTTGATTTTTGGAAATAGACCACCAAGCCTTTCTTCCTAGTCCACCTTAGTCTGGAAGTTGCCCTGAAACCTGTCAGCATCGCAGCAACATGCGAGCTTTCAGTGACAGATGGGTGACGGCTGCGCATGAGGTGCACCGTCCAGTAGTCAAACCGGGATCTCCTGCGTGGAAGGTGAGCATTCTACCACTCAACCACCACTGCCCCTGTATCTGTCTATATATATTTAATCTAACACCACAGGGTTCATCTTAGCCTTCCTCTTCCCTTGTTGATAACTTTTTCCTCCATCAGTGAGAAATCCATCATAGCCTCTTTTTTTAACATTTAATAATCAGCTCTGGAGCCATTCATTGACTAGGCCGAACATTGGATTTATTAATTTAGCAAATATTAATCTGTCCTGTACTATATTTAAGGTCCTACACAGAGCACACTGAGTGTAACAAGAATGAATCTTACGCCCTGCCCTCAGGTAGTTCACTGGCGACCAGAGAACACATAAAAACAATGCCGAGAGTAAGGAGCGTCAGGAGAATCCTGTAAATTGCTATGGGAATACACAGGAAAGAGAAATGCGCTCCATCGAAGGAATAAGGAAAGGCTTCGTGCAGAAGCCGACAATCTTTAAAGGAGGGCGGGATTTGGATCTGCAAAGTATAAAGGAAAGCACCAGAGGAAACGAGGACAACCTGAACAAGAGCTTGGAAGACAGGAAGTGCAAGGCAAGACTTGGAAAGGAAATGAGAGAGAGCTGTGTCTATGTGGAAAATAGGACACACGAAGGGAGCATGGGGGCTGGAGTTGGATCCCAGAGCTCCATGAACATCCGTGGAGAGTCCTCAAGAATATGTGAGCAGGGAAGTGACCTGACAGGAGTTACATAATGGGATGCAAAATGTAGGACAGACTTGAGGGGCAGTGGAGATCTTTGGGGGAGAGAAATTAATTTGCAATCTACTGAAATCATTTAGAGGTACAGAAATGGTCTGAATTGGAGCAGGAATGGAGAGCAGGGGATATACATGAGGAGCTAGCATGAACAAAAGGTCCCTTGGTGGCACAAACAGCTTGCACTTGACTACTAACCTAAAGGTTCGTGGTTCGAGCCCACCCAGCAGCTCTGAGAAAGAAAAGCCTGGCAATCTACTTCTGTAAAGATTATAGCCAAGAAAATCTGATGCAGCCATTCTACTCTAAGACATGGGGTCACCACGAATTGGAATTGACTAAACGGCAATGGGTTTTTGGTTTGGTATCATGAGGAAAATCAACAATGTTTGGCAATAGATTAGATATAGAGTGCAAGGCAAGAGCCCAAAGTAACTTCAGGTGCAGTTAACATACTTGGCTGCTAACCAAAAGGCTGGAGGTTCAAGTTCACCCAGAGGCACCTCAGAATAAAGGCCTGGTGAGCTATTTCTGAAAAATTAGCCATCAAAACCCTAAGGAGCACAGCTCTACTCTGACACTCATGGGGTCGACATGAGTCGGAATCAACTCAATGGCAACTGGTTGGTTTATATTAAAAATTACCGGAGTTAGAAACTAGGATATCAGCAACACAGCCCCCAAAATGCAGAGTTGAGACTGATCACTTCTCTTGTGGCTATTTTAATGCTTTATTATTAGTGGACAGAAAAAGAGAGAAGATCAAACTTTATACCAAGCAACGTTGTTACTTTTTAGCAGCAATGCTAAATCTTTGATAGGGTAGAAAACTGCAATAAAAAGCAAAATGAAATTTCTGGCTATAATGAAATTTAATTTACTTGGGGTGCTGGTTAGCCATTGGCATTGATAATCAACACATGGCTGTATTTGAAGTTAGATAGTTAGCACTCTCTAAATTAGGAATGGCCCACATTTTATCCATTATGACTCAGAGGCTATTAAAACAGAGTCATATAACTTGAGTCACCAGGGAGTTTTAGAACACTAAAGTTAGAATGAAAGCATCACAGCTACTCTATCACTATTCAGATGTGATAGTTTATCTCAGGGAACAGTTTAAACTCAAATTTACTAGCATCTATACACTCATGACAACACTTATTAGTACGTAATGTACAGGCACAGGTTGTGCTTGCTGGGAGAATAGTTGTCTCTCAGGCTCGAAAAGCAACAATGAGTCAACTGTTTCTGTGCTACAGTCTCTGTTTATTATGCTCTTCTTTAAAGATGAAAGAAAAGAGCTAAACTTGTTCATTTGTTTTGCAAGAAGCTAGACAAGTGAACCATGCCATAGGGCAACAGGAAGGACAGAGATTGTACGGGGAAAAACAAAAGCAACTTTTCTTCTGCTAGGTTTCAAACAAGTTTGAACTGTAGACCCATCAGGCTGTAAGGAAGTCCAATGGGGATGCCGAGCCTTGTCTTAGACAAGTGACCAACATGTTCTCTCAGTCAACATCCACTATCACCTTATCCTCTCCCCCTTCTGATTATATGCATGAGCAAACTTTAACTCTTGCCTTAGATAACGTGTCCCTCCTACCCCAAAGGCTCTCATAGAATAAAGCTGTTAAACAGTTCCTAGAACAGACATTCTTCCTATAGAAATTTAGGTAATTTTAGACTGAAGAAAAATTAAAAAAAATTAATTTTCCTCTTCAAGTACACGAAAATGACCATGTGGAAGACGAAGGCCAACTATTTTTCCTCTTCAGGGGAATCGAAATAGTCACACTGAAGGTGAGTTTTACGATATAAATGAAGAAAAGCTTGTGACCATAAGAGTTGTTGATCAACACAGTACGTCTCTAGAAGAGTCTGTGGACACTAACTCATGCACTGATTTCAAAAAATTGTTGAGGACGACTGTGCACTGGAACCTGCATGTCTTAGTTATCTAGTGCTGCTATAACAGAAATATCACAAGTGGATGGCTTTAACAAAGAGAAATTTATTCTCTCATAAATTAGGAGACTTGAAGTCCCAATTCAGGATGCCAGCTCCAGGGGAAGGTTTCCCTTCTCTGTCAGTTTTGGGGTAAGGTTCTTGTCATCAATATTCTCCTGGTCCAAGTGCTTCTCAGTGTAGGGACGCCAGGTCCAAAGGACACACACTCCTGGATCTTCTTGCTTGGTGGTGATGAGGTGCCCATGTCTCTGCTCACTTCTCTCTTTTATATGTCAAAAGAGATTGATTTAAAACACAACCTAATCTTGTAGTTTGAGCCCTGCCTCATTAATATAACTGCCTCTAATCCGGCCTCATTAACATCATAGAGGTAGGATTTACAACACACAGGAAAATCACATCAGATGACAAAATGGCGGACAGTCACACAATACTGGGAATCATGGCCTAGCCAAGCTGACACACATTTTGGGGGGACACAATTCAATCCATGACACTGCACTAGTGCAAAGATGGTCCTGGGGCACAAAGATGATGAGGCACAGCCTCTGCCATTAAGAAGCTCAGCAGCTCAGAAGATAGTAAACAGCAATTTCTGTAAGAATCAAGCACCATCATTGTGAAATTGCCATGTTAAAAAACGTCTTTATAAACTAAGAGAAGTAGGACTGAAAGGTCAATTATAAGCACTCAAACACAGTAGCAAGGACCAGTTAAAAGCAAAAACAGTGACACAGTTAAGATACATCTTCATCATGCGTGGTCTCCCGTTTCTCCCCCACAATACACTCCTCCCCTTAATGGCTGCTTTCTCTCTTCTCTTTCAGGTACATTCTTTTAAGTTCCTTCTTTTCTCTCTTTTTTAATGTTTAAATGGAGAGTAATCTAATGCTAAGAAGCCCTGGTGGTGCAATTGTTAAGCGCTCAGCTGATAACCAAAACGTCAGCAGTTCAAACCCACTAGCAGTTGTGTACGAGAAAAGACCTGGTGATCTGCTCCCATAAAGATTACAGCCTAAGGAAGAAGTAAAAGTATCCCCATTCACCGATGACGTGATCTGATACACAGAAAACCCCAAGAAATCCACAAGAAAACTACTGGAACTAACAGACGATTTCAGCAAAGTATCAGGATACAAGATAAACATACAAAAATCAGCTGGATTCCTTTACACCAATAAAGACAACTTCTAAAAGGAAATCACCAAATCAATGCCATTTACAGTAGTCCCCAAGAAGATAAAGTACTTAGGAATAAATTAACCAGAGGTATTATTTTAAGTAATATTAATTATGATTTCAGATGTTCTAGAATGTGTTTCCATGGCTCTCTAACTTTTTTTTCTACTACACTGAAGTTCCTGATATTAGCGTAGATCAATGCAATGCATTCTCTTCACCATGAGGTATTATTATATTTTCCAGTAGGATCAGTAAGTCTTTATCTTTCTCCTGCCAAAGCCTCTTCACGATGCACAACAACCCTCCCATGCAGTCTCCTTCAGTGATTCCTAATTTCTGGCATCACTTTCTAGAAAGTGAAAAGTACTTAAAAAGTTAGAAATAGTTTCCTGATTTGCATAATACTTTGAATAGTGTTTCTGCCTGCATTTCTTAGCCAAACTTTATGTAAGAAAAATGCCATGTAAATAAAAGTTATTCAGTTTTTTTGTTCCCTCACATCAGGACAGTAACTTTCACCTATGCTCAGATTTTCATTGCTTAATTTGCACACTGGCTTCTCACTTGTTTGGAAGTTTATATCTTGATATTTTTAGATATCTTGAAACTGTTTGCTGTTTCCATTTGGGCTAACTGGAAATGGCAAGATGTCATCATGTTGTTGTTAGGTGCTGTCGAGTCGGTTCCGACTCATAGCCGCCCTATGCACAACGGAAGGAAACACTGCCCAGTCCTGTGCCATCCTTACAATCATTATTATGCTTGAGCCCATTGTTGCAGCTACTGTTGTCAATCCACCTCGTCGAGGGTCTTCCTCTTTTCCACTGACCCTGTACGTTACCAAGCATGATGTCCTTCTCCAGGGACTGATCCCTCCTGACAACATGTCCATCGTGTAGAAAGAATAAATTATAAAATACTTTAAAAGGAATTAAGTCTATTGATCTCAAGATTATGTAGTACCTCCAGCTAAGGTTAAGAAAGTGTTGCTTAGTTAACAGGGACTTAGAGTCAGTTAAGTGTTTTAATAAAAATAGACAAGGCTTATTTGTAGTTAGCATATTGATTGTTTACATATAAATGAGTGCTTCTAAAGTGCTCGAAGGCAGTTGAAAAACAGCTTAAGAGTTTTAAATACCACCCCCAGAAAATAATTTATTTCAACACTAATAGACACTATCTTCAAACAAAGTCTTTTGCTAGGCCAAGAAAACATCAACCAGAAAGCAAAACCACCATAATTTCAAATAAGTTTGGTCTGAACTAATATAATTACTAGCCGAAAGTTTGGCGGTTCAAACCCAGCTAGAGGCGCCTTGGAAGACTGGCCTGGAGATCTGCTTCTAAGAAATCACAGACCTGAAAGCCTTACGGAGCAGTTCTACTCTGCACACACAGGTCACCACGAGTCAGAACCAACTCAATGGCAGCTAACAACAAGTTATCTTTAGGTCTAGAAAAATGTTACCAAAAGTTCCTTTAAAGTGGATTGGCATGCTCAACAAGCAATTGAAAAGTTAAAAGGTACTCACAGAATGAATCTAATTTTTGAGCTCTTTTACCAGCAGTGCTGATCTCTTATATCTCCATTTTCAGGGAAATGACCAAATTATACAAGTTTTGTACATGAGCTCTCTTCCCTTTTGGTCACAGCTAATTGAACAAGGGCTGAGCGCCTGATCCAGCGGTCTCTTGTACCACATATGGTGGTCTGAAAGATAGGCTCGGTCAGTCAGACTTGTACTCTCCAAAATTTATTTGGGAACAGAGAGCACCCAGAGCAGTGGGAGCAGAACCTAAAAGACAATGACATAGAAGAGAGCCCAAGGGGTAGACTGAGCCATATGTGAGAGCCAAGTTATAAAGAAATTACTATGAAGAAACAAACATGTTGAGAAAGAAACAGAGTGAGAGAAAGAGAAGGAGACACACAGACAAGACAGATGACAGAGGTACCACATGGCCCTGAGAGGGAGTGATGTGAGTCTCTAGAGATTACCTGGTTGGCCTTTTCCCACTCAGGCCTGGCCCGGAGCATCCTTATAGTGAACCTCCTTGTCCTTTGAGGAAAATCCAGTGTGTTGCTGTTCCTCACTACATAGCCTGCTGCTAAATGAGACAAACTAAAACATCCAAAAATATCTTCCCAATAGGAACCAGGGAAAGAATCCCTGGGGTGTATGTATGGCAAGAGGCAGGACAGGGAAACGCCCAACACTAAACACACATTTACACCTTATAAATGTGAATTTGCTTAAGTGTGTCTGTATTTTCACACAAAAGGAATTTTTTTTTTCTGGGCCCCTCCATGCCTAGGTCATGCTAGTGAAAGCTGCTGTTGGCTGTGGCACTGTTTGGGCTCGATGCCAGCAGCTGGTGGTGGTGTCTGTCAGATCTCCTTTGATGTTCACAGTCAGGACAGCTTCTGCCTGCTAAATATTTATCTAATCCAATTTGGCCAATCAAACTTCAAGTCTAATAAATGATTACAGTAACAGGCAGCTCTTAACTCAGAGTACCCTTCTACTTCCTGAGGTCAGCCTGAGGCTTTGTTTGGAAACAAGGAACCAGCACAGCAGGAGGATGGAACTCAGCGAAGGAAAGTGTGAGAATGTGAACGTGTGTGGGGGGGGGAGGGTGTGTGTGTAGGTAAGAGTGTGTGTTTGTGCGTAAGTGTGTTTTAAGAGTGTGTATGAGCGTATAAGAGTATGTTTGTGAGACTGTGAGTGTATGAGTATGTGTGTGTAAGACTGTGCACGTAACTAAGAGTGTGTAAAAGTGTGTAAGAGTGTATTTGTGAGAGTATGTAAGTGTAAGACTGTATATAAGAGTGTGTGTATATACATGCGAGAGTATGTGTGTGTGAAAGTGTATAAGAACATTTGTGAGTGTAAGACTGTGAGAGTGTATATTAGAGTGGTATAAGTGTGTTTTTATGGGTATGTGGATGTTTGTGTGAGTGTGCATATTTGTGTGAAAGTGTAACTGTGAACATTTGTGTGTGAATGTGTGTTGAGGGGGAGAGGGAGAAGAAGGGGAGGAAATGGAGAAAAATAACGTGGGAAGTGGGAGGCTGTGGAAATTCTCTTCTCACAACTGGAAATTCAGATTAACATGTTAAAAAACAAAAAACAAAAACATGAATTGAGTTTTCAGCTTTCCACACAGCAGTGATGTCATTCTCCATTAATCATAAAGCGGCTGCCCCTCACCTTCTCGCCATCATTCGCTCAGAAAAGGAATGAGGAAGTCGACTGAGGCCCTTCAGCTCTCCCATTTCTACCTCTACCAAAAGACAAACTATGGACCACACGGCTCTCCCTAGCCCTGAATGAAAAGCATGTGTGGCTAAGAGACCTCAGCTTCCACAAGGGTGTTCCTCAACGGGGTAGGGGAGAAAACCAAACTCGCTTCTTAAAGCATTCTTCCCTAAACATCAAGGAAAGCCGGTGGGCTGCTGGTAGTGTTTCTCTAAAACCTCTTTGTCCTAACAACACTTTGTAACATAAGTGGAGTGCAAGATTCTTCATCTGCTGAGAGAAAATAAACCCTAAGGCACATAGCAATTTTCTGCTTGTTGAATCTTGTGCCTGGTTTGTTTCAACAAAGCCAGGTTTCCTTAGCATTACCTGGCCCAGTCTACAGAACGGCACTTTCATGTGAGTATAACCAGGTTTAGCAAAGGATCTCTACCTTGCCAGCTACTTAGTGTCCTGGGCAACGTACTGCTGCCAATATCCACTCAATTAGAAAGTATTAATCATCCATTTTACTGCTCTCCCCTACTGCCCATCGTCCTCCTTCCTCAGCAAGACTCGGAGCACAGCTGCGTTCTCATGTAATGCAGTCTTCCAGGCACATGCTGTTACAAGGCAACCATAAAGATCTCTCTCTTTTTTTTTTTTCTGGTCCAAAATTCTATTAATTCTTAAAATTTTATTAGTTCTGACTCATAACAATCTATCAGTCTTGAGTGCAATAAATGATCCTTGGAAATTAACACCCACATTTCAGCAGAGGAGGTTTTACATATTAAATTACCTTTAAAGTTATAAATAAATAACATACATGAAATAGATTTAAGCAATAAACATATATTCAGCAAACAATACTCAGTAAGCTTCATATTCAGCAAGCTAAAGATATTTCAGCAAGATCTTGTTAATAGACCTTCTGCTTCCTGCCCTCCTCTTCCCTGGTAAAATCATAAATCCATCACATCAAATACCAGCGTCACTCCTTTCTTGGGTTATCTAACACCATTCTCGGTGCGTCAGTTTGCCTAGGTATTGGAATTGTTTGCTGGTCTAAAAGAATAATGCAGACACTTTCTGAGGTATCTTTACCTGCCCCCACCTCCTCCTCTTATTGGCGGCTGGTGGTGCAGTGGTTAAGAGCTGGACTGCTAACCAAAATGTCAGCAGTTCGAATCCACCAGCCGCTCTTTGGAAGCCCTTTGGGGCAGTCCTACTCTGTCCTATAAGGGCACTATGAGTCGGAATCGGCAACAGGGGGTTGGTTTTTCCCCCTCCTCTTATTGTCCTTGCCCCCACCCCTGCAACAATGCCACTTAAATAAAACCAAAACCTGTTGCCGTCGAGTTGACTCTGACTCATAGCGACCCTAAAGGACAGAGCAGAACTGGCCCATAGGGTTTCCAAAGAGCGCCTGGTGGATTCGAACTGCTAACCTTTTGATTAGCAGTCATAGCTCTTAACCACTTACTTCACCAGGGTTTCTGCCACTTGAATAGCTTTTTAAAAGTGACCTCCTTAAAAGTGAATCTTATTTAAATCATTTCTTCAGTATAAGTCTTCAAGGACCAAATCCATAGGAAGTCATCTTGCTCCTGGGAGCCAAAGGCAGAATTCAGAAGCCAGGAGTTTATTCTGTTATATTATGAACGTTTAGAGCAAGGGAGGGTCTAGTTTCTGCCAAATGTCAAACAACTACCACATAATCATCCAAAAATAAGACAGTAAACACTCATTCCATTTTATTATTATTTTTTTAAGCAAAGAGAACAAGAAAGAGAATCCACTGGTGCTATCTGACAAACGTGTATGTCTTGCTAGCTAAATCCTCTAAAACAGATATGCTCAAAGTAAAAAAATTTCTAGAGATACTTTTTTTTCCCAGTACGGAATTAAATCTGCATAATTTCATCAAATTTTGCTTATGGAAATGTAATTATTACATTCTTGTGTCCTATATTTTATTCTTAAGCTCATTCATAGATTTAACACACAATATTATTTTTTTTTTAAACAAAACACCACAGGCTGCATGTCAGTGACAATTTAAGGTGAATTAAGGTTTAATGTCAAAAGTCTGGACTAGATAATAATATAGCAAGGAGCATTTTTTTTTTTTTTTTTACTTAACCTCGAAGGCAACGAAGGGAGAACTCAACTTTATGGTAGCTACTCCCCTAGGCTTCTTCACTCTATTTCTAACATGTCTCTTCTTGTGCTTCTCTGCACACAGATGTGCTTTGTCCTTATGAATTTTGGAGAACTGGTTCAATATATTATATGACACTTTTCCTGCCTCCATATAATTTCCCCAGACTTCAAAATTTCACATACCAGACAGACCAAGATGTACAGAATTCAAGATGATGTCCCTGCTGGGTTCTCAGGCTAGAGAGACAAATACTGACTTAGTGGTTGTCTGCTGGGTAAAAGCATTTCTCCGATACTACACACACAGTGCTCTCTCTGTTTTTCTCTGTGTCCTGTGCCAGTGTGTACACACTTACATCCCTACAGAGTCTGGTCGCCATGGGCTACGTGTGGTTCCCCAAGGCTGAGGGATTTTAAAATACGGGCAATGACACATTCTGAAACTCTACTAGCAAACATTTTGAATTGCCCTTAGTCCTTGGGTTTAATGCCAAAAGTCTGGCCTAGACAATAATATATCAAGGGGCTTATTTTTATTACTTAACCTTGAAGGCAACAAAGGGAGAACTCAACTCAATACTAGAGAGGGTAAGAGAGGGGACAGGAGCGCTAAGTCCCGGGCATCAAGAGCACAGAGCATCTTACAGGTGGAGGTAAACGCAGCGAGCACTTAGTTCAATCCCATGAGTTTACAGAAAAGAAAACCAAGATCCAGGGTCATGAAATGATTTCTCCAAGGTCACAAAGGCAAGTCAAGGTCGAAGCCCGGGCCTACTATTAGTAAGGCTTCTTACACTTATTCAAGCCAGCTCTAGATCTGAGCATCAGAAAAATACAATGATGTTCTAATATACACACTTTTTTTTATTATATTAGCACATTACATATTATAATAGTGCCTGGGTGATGAGACAGGTTATGGTTGTGGGAGTGGAGTGGTGGTGATGATGGTTATGAAAGGCGATGAAATATTTGAATAGCCTACTGCACTCTGAAATAATGCCACTGTTTCATTTTGCACCCAGGGTTCCACAACGGAGCAAGATCAAACTATAAATTAAAACAAAAATGGATAATTCAAGTCAACTGAGGTCACTTTTTCCTTGATAAAAGTACATTAAAGACATATTGCACATTACAATTATAAATTATAAATTATAATAATGGAACTAATTTTAATGTCTGATCTATGGCATTCACAGTGCCTATCCTATACACAAACACAGTGCCTATCCAGTACACAAACATCTTTGGATATACACAAACCCAATTAATATAACATGTGGTACACATGGGGTTCCCATGAGTTGGAATTGACTTGATGGCAACTGGTATATACATCTATTGTCTTTCCCAGACACAGTTCCACTAATAAGCTTTTATAGCTCTTGATGTATACATGACCAGTAATCCTTTCCCGCTCTGCATACTGGGGAGGTTGGCTTCTAATTTACGTGTGTTCTGTGAACAGCTTTACTTCCTCCTCTTCCTGGAACACACGATACCTTTAGACATGGAGATCTGTCGCTGCACCACTGACTCCTTGCAGCTCTGTACTCTCCACGCTTCTTCAATGACTGCCTCTTGCATGTGTGTTCCTTTTTCGCAACCACAGACTTGGTTGAGGTTCCCTTATGTTCATATAAACTATTACTCCAAAAGCCTCAGAACTGTTCTCATTTGTCTTGATTCTTCACAGAAGCATAAGAATTATCATCCTAAAAAGCCCAAATCCAGACTTCCTTAAGTTGTTCAAAAATCTTTCATGGCTCCTCATGGCTAATTGAATAAAGTCCAAATGTCTTGGCACGGTGTTCCAGGTCCTCCAAAAGATGGCCCAGTCTGATTTACTGACTGTAATGTCAAAGCTTTCACCCAGTCCTTTAGGTGCCACTTGGCCTTCTCACCATGTGTCTTTGTTTCTGCTGACCTCAGTGCCTGGAATGCTCTTTCAACCATTCTCCTGCCCCCATCACCACTGGTCAAAACTGTCTATCCTTCAAGATCCAACTCCAAAGCCCACCCTCAACAAATCCTTCCCTAAGCCCCTCAGTTATAATTGAATCTCTCCTGTTCTACGTTTCCATAGCACTTTGTTAATATCTCTAATGATACTTTAAACATATTTTGCTTAAGAATATGGCTCATTGTTCGATGTGTTTTCTTCATTCAACTAAAAATTCCTTGGGGAAAAGGATACCTCCTGTACCTCCGAACAAGGCACCAGTATAGTACTGTATGCACAGTGTTGTCGCGTGCTGTCGAGTCAATTCCCCATAGGGTTTCCTAGGCTGTAATCTTTACAGGAGCAGATCACCAGGTCTTTTTTCCCACGGAGCTGCTAGTGGGTTCAAACCGTCAACCTGTCAGTTAGCAGCTGAATGTTTAACCACTGTGCCATTGGGGCTCCCTTTATGCATATTCGGCTCCCAAAAAATAATAGTTGTTGCAATGAATTTAAACGTACCTCTTTTTTTCTATGTGACAATTTATTTGTTAGTACACTAATTTCCCAACCTGCCACAGCTCTTCTACGTTGTCCTCTGGGTGAAGCCTTGGAACCTTCCCTTCTTTCTCCCTCCATGCTGCCCCATCACTAATACTGCTCATGGATGCTTCATTTAACTTGCCAAAAAAACCTTCACCTCTAAAACAGGCTTGTTTTCTCCACATTTATCTCACCCTATCTATGTCTATCTATGTCATATCTGCATAGCATCTAAAGATTTCCCTAGGGTACTTAAAGTAAAGAATGATTGGAATCTCTACTACCTTTCTCGCTATACGACTTTGAGCAAGGTATTTAACTGCTGTGAACCTCAATTTCCTCATCTGTAGAAAGGGATAATAATGCCTCGACAGGGAGGATTCCCGCCGTGGTAATAAAGGTAATCACCTAGCACAGAGAAGGCATTCAATAATTATAGCACAGAGTATATTACTGACCCTGCCAAAGACAGTTGAGAAAGGAAGTAAACTGTTTCCCAAAATCTTTGGGAACTGTCTCATGAATGACCCCTTGTACTCATCTTGAAACCGTGGCTCCATCCTTGGGGACTCACTTGGCTTCTCCGAGCACACTGGATTTGTGAATTCCCTCACATGGATGCCATTACTGATCCCCCTTCATGTGTACAACATGATACCACGCTTGGCACATACTGTCCCTCACTTAACCAGCCCAGTACAGCCCCGATTCCATTTCCCAGCAGACAGACGTAACACCAAGGAGTTGCTGCTGTTCATTAAGATTTGCTTGTATAACTCAGGAGTTGGCTCGATTCTCCTAGGACTTTGTAATTAATGATATTGTCCTGTAATCTATGTTAAATATAGATCATGAGTGATGCTGACGAATGGGTTCCATGTCGTGTTCGTGTTAGTTCAATTTACAATCATAAATTAAAGTGTTCTCCGTCCCTCCTATGTAGATTTGGTGCAGGGTTTATTATAATGACATAATACCCTCTTAGTTTTCATAAAAACATGTTGGCTTTTGAATTTTGTTTTCTATTTCTAGACTTAGCTATATGTTATTGGTGAGTGTATGCCCAGATTACAGAATTTGGCTATAAATTATATTCATACTATCTTTGAAAATTCTTCTCAGGGAGGAAGATTTTCTAGCCTAAATCATTACATGTATTTAATCTTCTTTGGTTTTCTACAGAACATGCAGATTTTGCAAAATGATCCAGGGACTCATGACTATATCATTGTGAATAAGTTTCTGAGGCAAAGTGATCAAACACACAAAGGTAGGTCAATGATTTAGATATAAAGCTTTCAACGGTACTTGTATGATGTTTGTTAGAAAGCTTTCCTCCCAAAGGTCAGGATGTAGCGTAATCCCAGTGTACAGAATTAGGATGCCAAGTTGATAACCCTAATTTCTTGCCATTGGTAGTGGTGGTTATATTGGAGTCTTTTGGTGGGGGGAAGGGGGGAGAAGGATTCTGAGAACAGAAGGAATGATAGTGATGACCAGATATCAACTCAGGTATGTGGGTATGTGTGTGCATGTGTACAAGCATGTGTTGTGTGCATGTGTATGTGTTTAGGGGGTTGGCTACATGCTAAACCTCCCTAGGGGCAAGGCATACAGTGATGATCTCAGCCTTTTCTCTAACATGCTCTTCTATTTCAGTCTGACTACATACAGCTGAATGAACTACACAATCTTCTCTTACTTCACAGTAAACAAAAGAGCCACAACATTACGGAGAACACATCCCACGTGATTTATTACTTTCTTTGGATAGCCAAGCTAAGAGATTCAGGAGTCCACTCTTAAGGTATCATATTGTTAGGGCTGATAACAAGGGTCAAAATCTTGCTATTTCCCATCCTTGCAAATGGTTAAGTGCTCAACTACTCACCAAAAGGTTGGTGGTCCAAACCCACCCAGTGACACCTCTGAAGAAAGGCCTGGCCAAGTGTTCCCAAAAGTCACAGCTTTGAAAACCCTAGGGAGTACGGCTCTAGTCTGCACACATGGGGTCAGTATTAGTCAGAACTGACTTGACGGCAACTGGCTTGGTTTTTGGCCCTACTACTGGAACCTCTTTATGATTGCTGAAGTAAGTTCTCTGTGATTACATTACATGACACTGTCCAGAAGAGCCAGACCAGACATCTCATCTGAGAGCCACGATCCTAGGCCCATGGCATGTGGTAGCTGCGCCCTCTTTGTCTTAACCAAAAAAAAAAAAAAAACCAAAATCCAATGCCACTGAGTTGGTTCCAACTCATAGTGACCCTATAGGACAGAGTAGAACTGCGCCATAGGGTTTTCAAGGAGTGGCTGGTGGATTCAAATTGCCAACCTTTTGATTAGCAGTGGATCTCTTAACCACTGCACCACCAGGGCTCCTATCTTTGTCTTAGGTGATATCATATTTAAGTCATTCATCAGAAAGATGATTTAAACCAACCTTCAAGAAGATATAATTTCATTACTTTTTATTTATCGTGCTTTAGGTGAAAGTTTACAAATCGAGTCAGTCTTTAATACAGAAAGTTATACACACCTTGCCGTGTACTCCTAGCTGCTCTCCTCCTGAGACAGTACGTTCCTCCTCTCCACCCTGTATTCCCCATGTCCTTTCAATCTCATTACTTTTTTTCTTGTTAAAGTATACCTTTGCTGTTTATATCCTTAATATTAATTGTAAACAACTCAGGTTTATAAGTTTTCCATGTAAAGAAGGTATATATCATATGTGTAAAGCATATAGAAATACATGTTAGAGCTGATACATAAGAAAACTGAGTTGTGATTTGGTTATTCTATTCCCCAAAGCTAAATAAGCAAATATCTGTGAAGTCACAGGGAGACAAACATTTTCAGTTTGACAGGTTAACTTGGGCAACGTTTTTGCTCTGCTGTTAGAACAACCATCATAACTCAAAACAACTGATTTTAAATTTTTGACAAGAGAAAATGTTGATATAAATGTATTATATTTTGAATCTTTTTCAACAAAACACGTATAACTATTTTAACAAACCATATCAACCAAAATCAAAATTTTATTTATTGCAATGCAGTGGAATTAATGTGGCCCTTCTAGCCACAGTCATTGTAACTCCCACTAAATGACTGGGTGGGACTATGCAGACAAGATACTTATGGCCCACCAAGGGAAATGGATACCTTGTTAATATGTAAATAAGGTGCATCGCACTCTGTGCGGTGAGACCATACAAGTAAGGTGTATAGAACTCTAATAAGGCAATTGGTCCATTTTGCCATCCCACCAGGCTTAAAATGAGCCATCCAAGAGCTGGGAAAAGAGGATTTCACCATGACCAAGAAAGAAGAGCCAGGAATGGAGTGCATTCTCCCTGTGCTGAAAACTCCTAGATCCAGAAGACAGAGAGAGAGAGAGAGCTGTAACATCAAAGACGGCGGGAGACAGCGAGAAGCAGTGGCAAAGAAATGGCAGTAGCAGAGGCGGCAGAACCAGGAGACCAGCAGGAGATGGTGTGGTGGGATTCCAAGCCCTCGGAGCAAGAAAACTGAGAACCTTCAGACTGAGGCTTACTGGTAGAGTGAGATGCCGCTGGGCACTTATCAGCAGAGCTAAAAGAGCTTTGTGACACTTGCGCAAGCAGGGCAGAGGCTGCGGGCCAGAGAGAGGTGTGCCCACAGGCACTTCAGGATACTGAAGAACCGTATCCTGGGCCGTTTCTGATTCTTAATTGTAATCTGTTACTTCCCTAATAACCCCATAATTGTGGGTATTGTCTGTGAGTTCTGTGTGGCCACTGCAACAAATCATCGAACCCAGCAGAGAAACAGAGTGAGGTGGGAGGGACAGCTGGTGTCAGAATTGGTATAAAGGTTGGAGGGTAGATATATAGCCGACCTCCACCTCACAGGAATCAGCCTTGAGCTGTTGATCTTGATTCTCCTTCCCTCTTGTGAAGTTAGAGGAAGTCAGATGCCCTTGCCAAGCCTAAATGAAAAAATTCTTCTAAAATGAAACACTTAAAACACAGGGCTGTTTAGAAGACTCCCTCCCCACTCCAATCATATATAACTTTAAAGAGTAGAAAGTTTCTTCTCTGAATAGAAAAAAACAAGTTTATAATCTTTAGAGCACAGGAACATAAAAGAAGATTCAGAAGAACCCAGACATGAATGACAAGAAAAGAACAAAGATCTAGACACAGGCTTCAGAGAGGCCACAAATTGCCAGGGGTTGGAAAAGTACAACGTTCAGGCTTTGAAAAATAGGGAAAAGAAGCAGAGAAGAAACAAACTGAGTACAATTCAGACACGAAGAATAGAAAGCCCCTGTAATTTGAGCCTGAAAATGTGTGTGTGTGTGTTGTGTGTGCGCGCGCGCACGTGCTATAGGAGGAAAGCACAAAGGAGGATGTTTTAGGTCTTAAGGAGGTAAACTTAAAAACAGTATTTCTGGAATTTTAGGGAACGGCCAGCTCTGGATTCCAGCGGTTAGGTAGAGTATCATGTTGGCTAAAACCCAACTAGAAAGAAACAGGACAGTTAAGTTTCTTGACCTGGGTATATCTCAAGTTGGATTCCATACCTACACTCAATGTGTGTGATTTAATATTTAAAACATGTACAGTGGCAATCCTTTTGCTATATATAGCAAATGTTATACGCTAACTCCTAAATAGCTCTTAACACATGTCTGTTGATTAGCCACTAAAAAAGGCTGGGTAAACTGTAGGCCCAAAGACAGAATTTAAACACGGAGGAAGCCCTTTTTCCCCAACTCTTGGAGAAGATCGAGGCAATTTCCAGGGAATTCTGATTTGAGGTCTACTCTAGGAAGTTTCACCCTCCCAGGCTTCCCTTTATCCTTCTTATTTACTTGAACTATTAATGAGAAATGAGCTTCCCTGCTTTTTAAATTCTTGCTTTTCAATTAAGCCTGAATTATTCCAAAGCAAACAACTCTTCCTATTCTTGCAGATTACTTGAATTATCATTTTATTGCCTCTGGTGAACTCAGATGTTTAAATGACTTCCATCAATACATGGATGTGCCTTTGTCTAAACGCTCAGTAAGAAACATTTTTTAAAAAGATTTGTCCTTAAACCCTGAAGTTTCGTGTTTGGTATTCCAGATTGATTGTTGCTGGATACCAATTCCTCTTTTTTAATCATCAAACATTCAGCCTTCATACCACAGACACAGGGCTGTAGGGTCCTCAGCACTCTGTATTCTTTCAGATATAATTTAAAATCAAATTTTTAATTCCGTGAAAAACAAAATGTTCATGAATTGTCACATCAAGTTTAAACGAGATTTACAAACCCTGTTTCACTGAGATTTTATACAGCATGATTACTAGTGCCATACAGGAGAGATATTTAATAAATGTTTGTCCAGTGCATATTCCCCCCCCAACACAATTAACAAAACTAAATCAGATTTTTATGTCAATTGTTGAAATGTTGTAATTGCTTCCGATCATGATTTTACCAGCACGACTGCATTGACTTTATCCCCGTATAAAAAAAAAAAAAAAATCATAGCCCCTGGTAAAGCATTTATTCAGTCAGTGGGTTCTTAATAAACCGCTGAAGGAAACAAACCAACCAACCAGAAGGAGCTGCCTGGGAACTAATAGCCAGTGGATTGCTCCTTCGTAGACATACGGAATGCATACCTCTTCAGTCCTCATTACCTGCATTATATTGTAGCATTAGACATCTTCTAATGGGGAAATGTTAAGTTTCCCCAAATGGTGTCATGGTAGAAACAGAATGGAAAGTGCCAATAAACCATGTAAACACTAACCCCCGCAAAAAAAAAAAAAAATGTGGGCTTGTAAATGGTTTCATCTTTCTGAGTTCCATGGTTTCTTCTGAATGAATCATTCACTATACATATACATTCACTATTCATAATATTGAAAACCAACTACGTGCAACATGCTATAAAACCTTATATCCAGAAGCTAAAGATAATATGTGCACCAGATCCCTCCCAGAAGGTGATTTTAAAAGGTGAGGTGGTGTTTGTCAATTAGCAAGGCAAACCACCCAGGCTGATTCTTTCAGACACAGGAAATGTGGGCTTGAGCAAAATTTCCTAGATGGTATGAAGAGAACTTCTAGCTAGAGCCAAGTACTTTTTGATCTGTGCCATGAGCCTGACAATGTGAATAATCTCAATGCAATATTTTTTTTAGATGCTAAACACATAGGTATGTACAAACACGTAAAGGTAACCCATAAATAGCCAAGAAATTGTTATGCCAAACACATAACTGCTAATTCTGGTGGTGATATAATGAACAATTACAGATTTTTTTAAGTATAAATTTCCATGCTGGAAAAAAAATATCTCCAATAGAATAATTAGTACATACTTAAGTAAAATTCAAGATGAAGGCCTTCTAAACAGCCCAGTTGATGTCCCTGGTTTTATTCAAGGAAATAAATATTATGAAGTAGTGGCGAGGATGGTGAGACTTTGTCTCACATACTTTGGACATGTTATGAGGAAGGAACAGTCCCTGGAGAAGGACATCATGCTTGGCAAACTAGAGGGTCAGCTGAAAAAGAGGAGGACCCTCAAGGAGATGGACTGACGCAGTGGCTGCAACAATGGGCTCAAACATACCAGTGACTGTGAGGACCACACAGGATGGACAGCATTTCATTCTGTTGTACATAGGGTCGCTACGAGTCAGAATCGACTGGAGGGCACCGAACAAAAGTGTGGTAAGAGTTAAAAAAAAAAAAAAATGTATAAAACATACTTCTTGCCCTCAGAGAGCTTATTAGTTCACTGAGGGTCAAGATATACTACTGAAACCTCCTTGTATCAACTCCTACTGATGCTACAAAAGAAAAACAAAAATAGCACCCAAACTCCTCTAGGCAGACTACGACACGCCACACACACACACACACACACACACGCACACACATAGTTTCCAAAAGCAAAGTTTGCAACATGCTATAATTAAGCTCACACCCTGACAGTAAAGACACAAAGTTTTATTCTAAACATAGAGAGTCTCCACATTGTGCAAGCCCTCTGATTGTTTTTTTAACATCAGTCCTTGATATGTCGGTGACCTCCTTTACATAAAACAAAATCTCTCTTTCTGAAAATACACAGATATCAGATATAGAAATTGTATTGCTTTAATTTTTTTGTTTGGAGTGGAGGTTTTCTTAAAATCTCTGGGAAATTTTATCTGTGTTGTTAAGGGCTCGGCTGGTAACCAAAAGCTTGGCTGTTCCAATTCACCAGCCTCTCCTTGGAAACCCTATGGGGCAGTCCTACTCTGTCATATAGGGTCGCCATGAGTCAGAATTGACTTGATGGCAACGGGTTTGGTTTTGGTTTTTTGGGTCCTTCCTCTAGCTCTCAATCACTATATGTAAGTGCCATTTTCCTTCATGCCCTCAAGGCAGTGAGTGTTGTTTGCTAAATGGACATGAATAGCTATTCACAGCCCAGTCCATAAGCCCCAGTGTTACACGAGGGCTGCCTCTCAGATCTCCACCAGAGATGAAGCTCATCCATGGCAGAAATTCTCACTCATGGGTCAGCCTTTAGGAAGGAACCTGGGCAAATCCTGCTCAGTGTAACACTAACAATACTAGCATGACGAGTGTAACTTTGAAACAAGCAAGACTGGACTCAGTATCATTTAATACAAGAATTAGATTCCTAAGAGAAGCTCAGCCCACATCTTGCAAAGAACCTCCACGTCCCTAGCAGAAGGTAGGGGTGATTTTAATGTATGGGATTTACATTTTGTATTCCTGCTACCTGGATTCCTGATTTTGGCTACCTGCTGTGAACCTGGAGAAAGTTAACCCCTCTAGGCTTGTTTCCTCAAATGGAAAATGGTGATAATAATGGTACCTACTTCTTCCGGTTGCTTGGAAAATTACGTGTGAGGATACATGTAATATGGTGTCTGAAACATGATAAGATCTCAATAAAAGGTAATTAGCATTATTTTTAAGTTAGGATTTTTAGAACAATAAAAGCTACCACCCTATACCAAAAAGTCAAGCACGGAAATACAGAAAACAAAAACCTATATAGAAAATAGATGTGAATGAAGCATACACACTCCTAAACACCCCTTCTTCTCTCTTCCTCCACTTCATTGGGCTGTTAAGAACAATTGACAGGTCTTTAGGGAAAATATTTCGGCTTTCAAATAACTGCTTAGAAAAGGACTAAAAACTATATTTAACTGCCTCTCAGGCAATTAGACCAAGGCCATTGCCACATCTGCTATTTGCTCATCAGGAAACTGCTTCCAAGACATTTAACATTCATAGGTATATTAGCTCATTATTAATACCCTGGAAATTCTCCATGACACTTAACTACACTGCAGAATTTGATATAAGGAGACTCCATCTTGGTTTCAATTCAACTTAGAGGATTATGAAGGAATTCCCTAAAGGACAACACTCTGAAGTGGTCTCAAATTGGGACTGAATTATAGCAAAGTTCTAATATAGAGCATATTTCTAAAAATTTTTCTTCAATCATCTCAACACTCTACTCCAAACTTATCTCTTCATAGTCTCAGGAAATAATCACATGGGGTCACCATGAGTTGGAATTGGAGTGAGGGCAACTAACAACAACAACAACAATCATCTTAATGGGGCCACTGGTGGTCCAGTGGAAGAATTCTTGCCTTCCCTGGGGAAGACCAGGGTTCAACTCCCAGGACATGCATCTGGGGACTGGTGGTTTGTGTGTTGCTACGATACTGAACAGGTTTCAGCAGAGCTTCCAGACTAAGATTAGGAAGAAAGGCCTGACAATCTATTTCTAAATATCAGCCAATGAAAATCCTACAGATCACAACAATAACTGATCATAGGGATGGCACAGGACTGGGCAACATTTCGTCCCATTGTGCACAGAGTCATCATGAGTCAAGTGCCAACTCGACATCTGCTAACAATAACCATCATCATAGCAAATACTAACATGGCACAACTCCAAGCACTTGTATATGTCAGTACATCTAATCCTCACAAGACCCCTATGAGGTAGAACTATTACTAGCATCCCCATTTTACATATGAGGAAACTGAGGCACAGATAGGTTACAGAACTCCTGTTAATAGTGCCAGAGCTGGGATTTGAACCCAGGAAGTCTTGTCCCAGGGTTCAGCTCTTACTACGGCTATACATCCTCTATGTATTACCGACACGCATCTAAAAGTTCATAAGTGGTGATGGAAATATATTCCTGAGAATTAATTACTCTCAGGCTCTTAACGTAAGACGGAGGCAGTATCAGAAACTGAACTCAGTTCACCAGCTCTTTCAGTGCTCTGGGCCAGCCCGTGTGCTATTCTTTTGAAGATGAGGTAAAAAGACTATTTCCAGTGAATGCACAATTAATCAGAGATTATGCACCATACAATTAGTCACAAGAAAACCAGCAAGGTCACTGAGACAGCCTGGCCTATACATAACTTTTATTCTACAGAAATCTCCAGTATTTGACCTAAGGAAATCTCAATGTAATGCTCCATTTTCAATTTATATGCAACCTGTCAAAATATGGGGTCTAAAAATATAAATGTGATCTTATAATCATTCTGACTAGACTGCTCAGGGAACCTTACGTTACGTCTCGCGGGATCTTTAATGTTCCTGAATTCCCCAGAATCCCACTCCCGTGACCTTTCAAATAGGAGGCTCTCAGTAGAGAGGCATAAATTGTTGACTGGTTAAGCCCCCACCCGGATTTCCCTGTAGTTTTAATCAGACAAAGAGTTGGCCATTTTACATTAACAGCACACAAAACAGCAACCTTTTCTGGGATTGACTAACACACTCTCCCTGGTTCCATCGTAGTAAATTCAAATCCATGTGCCCTCTGTGAAGGTTGTGGTTTGGCGGGCTACAAAGACAGGCACTATGGTCTGTGGAAGTCCCCCAGTGGGGTCCCAGAGACCCATGGTCGCCCTGCTCGGAGTCACCTAGCCAAGCCCTACCCCACTGGAATGGCACCATTGTGGTTTTCTATGCCATCCCGTGCTAGCCTAAAAGACTTAAAGAGGCAATTCGGTTTACGGATGGTATTTTGGTAACCTCTTTTCTCTCTCGATCCTGGAGAACTACCTCATTGCCTTGTTGTTGTTAGGTGCTGTCAAATCGATTTTGACTCATAGTGACCTCATGTGCCAGAGTAGAACTGCCCCATAGAGTTTTCCAAGCTGTAATCTCTATGAGGAAATCCTGGTGGCATAGTGGTTAAGTGCTACGGCTGCTAACCAAGAGGTCAGCATTTCGAATCCGCCAGGTGCTCCTTGGAAGCTCTATGGGGCACTTCTACTCTGTCCTATTGTGTTACTTTTGAGTGGAAATCGACTCAATGGCAGTGGATTTTTGTTGTTGTTGTTTTTTTTTAATTTTGGTTTAATCTCTACGAGCAGATTGCCAGGTCTTCCTCCTATGGAGCCACGTGCTGGGTTAGAATTGCTGACTTTTTGGTTGGCAACCAAACACTTAATCATCGGACCACCAGGGGTCCTTTGTTTTTTTTCATTACTTTAAAAACCAAAAACGAAATCTGTTGCCATCAAGTCGATTCTGACTTATAGCGACCCTACAAGAGGAAGTAGAACTGCCCCACAGGTTTTCCAAGGAGCAGCTGGTGGAATCAAACTGCTGGCCTTTTGGCTAAGAGCCCGATAGCTCTTAACCACTGTGCCACCAGGTCTCCTTCATGACCTTAATGGCTCCCCAGTTTTATCTGTACACGGGTTTGGTTATAACCTTATCTTACTGCTGGCAATGTTTCCATTTCAGCTGTTTAGGTAGAAGAGTTTCCAATTCCTCTTCTGTTCTAGCTTCCCAATAAAGGACCCAGTAGAAAAACAGTATTTATATCCTTAAGAAGAGATCTCAGCAAGCCAAGCCTCCTTCTCTTCCTCCCTCCTCCTTTCTGCCCATCCCACCCAAAACCACAAAGCCCTGCACTTTGTAAAGGGCCTGTGCCGACAGCTAGGACTATGTCACACTGAGAAAACCCACCGTTGCCCAAAGCTGTTTTCCTTGTGGCTTCTTCAGTAGCAGGCATGCCGCCTGCAGTGTTTACAGTCAGCAATTTTGAATGTGCTGACATGGAGAACAGTGACCACAGAGTCAATGCAAACCAACAAGGAAGAGAAAACAGATGCGGAATGTTGGGGGATGCTGGGCTCTCTCCTCCCAGGCTTTCCCGAGGCCCACCAGTGAGGCCAGGCCTGGACGAGAGGAAGTGAGGCAGCCTCACCTCCTCCAGCTTTTCCCTTGCCATCACAGGTTCATCCCAATGTTTCTATTTTGGGGGCTGACGCATGCAGAGCTGTGGAGGAGGGAGCTGGTCCCCTCCAATGTTAGGTCCCCTGCCCCCACTGGCTCATACAGAGGGGAGGGAGAAGAGGGTCAGACTGCTGCATTCCCAGCTGCTTGAGGCACCTCTCCTCTCCAACATGTCACTTAACAAAAGTTCTTTATATTGCTGATTTGTTTTTTGTTCATTTTTTCCTCCAGTAGCAAAGGAAAGTTTTGTAAGCAAAAAGGGTGCCAGAAAATTGCTGGGTAGCAAGTCTAGCACAAAGAAAGCTAGAGAGAGAGAGAGAGATGCCACCAAATTAAGCTTGAGAAGGACTATTAGAATATTGCTAGAATGTTTTCTAGGCAGACTGGGACTTGAGGAGTCTGGAATCCCTCCATTCTTGGCTCGACCCGGGTTAGATAATAGGAGGATTATCAGGAGGCAGTGGGCCTCCCTACCCACAGGCACATGCAATGGGGCAGTTCTGGGAGCTGCAGCTTACAACTAAGAAAAAAAAAAACAAACCCACTGCCATCAGGTCGATTTTGAACTCATAGTGACTCTATAGGACAGAGTAGAACTGCCTCCAAGGGTTTCCAAGGAGAGGCTGGTGAATTTGAACTGCTGACCTTTTGGTTAGCAGCCCTAGAGCTTAACCATTATGCCACTTGGACTCCTCACAACTAGCAGCGGCAAAAGCTGAACTTAATCTTTGGCCTCTTGTATAAAACATTAGTTCTCAAATCCCACTCACTTTAATTTAAAGAAAACCAGGTACATTTGGCAGAAATGGCTAGCTACGCACCAAGACTTACTTGCACGTCCCTTCAACTAAGTGAATTTGAGCTGCCCAAGGAGCCCTGGTGGCGCATTCAGCTGTTAACTGCAAGGTTGGTGGTTTGAACCCACCTAGCAACTCCAGGGGAGAAAGACCTGGCGATCTGCTTCCACAAAGATTACAACCAAGAAAACTCTACGGGGCAGTTCTACTCTGTCACATGGGGTTGCTATGAGTCAAAATTGACTGGACGGCACCTAACAAGAACAACAAGAGGCTACGGAACCAAGAACTACATTTTTTTAGCCCCCCTTGCATTCAAAGAGAATATTGTATATGACCTAGTTCTTGCCAAAAGAATGTGGGTAGAATGATGTGTACCACTTCTAGGCTTGGCCCATAGAAACCTCCAGCAAAATTCCCACGGTCCTCCAGGTTCTCTCTTTTCCCACCTACTAGCTGAAAGCAAAAGACTCTGAGATCCCTTGGAAGAGCTATAAGATGGAAGGAGCTGGTTGCCTGCACAGTCAATCCCCACACTGGGTTGTTACAGGAGAGAGAAATAAGCTTATATTGATAAGCTGCTGGGATTTCAGAATTTATCCATTACAAAATCTACTTTAACACAAAATCAATAAGTGATAAACCAAAAAACCAAACCCAGTGCCGTCGAGTCGATTCCGACTCATAGCGACCCTATAGGACAGAGTAGAACTGCCCCATAGAGTTTCCAAGGAGCGCCTGGCGGATTCGAACTGCCAACCTCTTGGTTAGCAGCCGTAGCGCTTAACCACTACGCCACCAGGGTTTCCTCAATAAGTGATACCAAGGGAAAATTATCAATTGAATTAGATACAATGACATAGATATTAAAAAGAAATATACATTATATACTAACATTTGCATTTAAAAAAAAGGATACGTCCACATATGATTGGGATATCACTGAAAGAAAACAGAAGAAAAATTTAACAGTGGTTTCCTTTGGGGAAGGAATCTGGAAGACTGGAAGAAAAGGATGAGAAAGAGATTTATCTTTCACTGTATTCTGTTTTTAATCTTTTGAATTTTGTACTATGTGCATGTATTACCTACAAAAAAAAAAAAATACAAATCCTAAAAAGATCCAGTTCTCAGATCACCTAGAGAATGCTTATAGCCACTACTAGTAGTCTCTAGGGCCTTTTTGAAAGCCAATGGTACAAAGTGTTGACATTTAAAAACACAAAAAGCTGCAGTACATCTGAGTTCTTTGGGGAAACCTTCTCATCCTTTTAGAGACTTTCCATTCTTTCCAATCGTAATGGGAGGCTGGTAACAGATAGGAGTTGTCCCTTCTGCTAAAAAAACAGGTTATTCCTAAATGTGCTTACCACAAGTCACCATAGTGCTGAGGACAGAGAAGGATTCCTGTTCTCTTTCCTGAAAATTCACATTCAGTGCTTCTGAAGTGAAGCCCAGGAAACTATACTGTTAACAAGTGTCAGCTGATTCTTATGCCTGGGCATAAGAGCTCTTGGCTGTCCATGTAGCCTACCTGCCACCTTCTTGTCTGTCCACGTCCTATCTGCCACCTTCTCATCTGTCCATGTGTCAAACAAATGAAATGCCCAGGTTACAGTACTGATTATGAAGCAAGCTCAATGCCAAGGAGATCCCATGTATTGCATGGCGTCTTTCAATGGGCCGTTTAAAAGCCTACAATAAGAGATTTCTGGTCTATGGCCAAAGACGAAGTCTCCTTTCTGGGCATAGAGAAAGACTTCCTAGGATCCTATGCAGTTAACTGGGGACCCTGTAACTAGTTCTGGTCAATGGGCTGTGAGCAGAGGAAGAGCAAGTGTGAGTTCTCCACTCTCTCTTCCCCTGTTATAGCAAACCCTGAAGCCACATGTTGACATGGCAGTATCATAAATGGCTGAGCCTCTGACAGCCTGGGCACCTGAGTGATTAAATGGAGCAGAGCCTCCCCACTCTTCCCCCGCCAACCTGTGTTGGAAATGTAGCAGAAGCAATATGGCTTATGTTACACCAGTGGAATTGGGAGTAAATTTGTGACTGAACATAATTGTGCCTACTCTGATTAATACACTTTTTACCATTCAAAATCTCTTTTACTGTTTAAAAGTTCCAGTCAAGACACAGTACATATTACCTGTATAATACTAGACAAGTCACCTAACCTTTCTGAGCCTCAGTTTTGTTTTGACTTTAAATGGAAATAATAATTTCTGGCCATGTCTACAATTCAGAGATATGTGAGAACCAAAAGAATTTTTCTGAAAGTATTTTAGTATCTGTAAATCACAACCTAGATCTAAATAAAGTATTAGCACTGTTGCTGTGGACATACCTAGAGAATGTAAGGGGCCAAATGTGACTCCTTATTTAGGGTCAGTTATTGAATTCAGTGCTTCATTAAAAAAACCAAGCAATGCATTCCACTGATAGATCAGTGTCATGAGAAGTCATACTCTGACACCACTTGGAGAATAATACATTATCTTAAAAATGTCAGGGCTAGCTGAATGGTTTCAGAAGCCTGACTTCCAGCAAGCAAACTCAACTATTTGCCTCTGGCATAAAAAGAAAGGAAAAATAGAGGCCCCAAATGAAAGGCTTGGCACAAAGCCCTTTATTCCTCCCACAGCCTGTCAGAGTGGGAGAGAAAGGGAGAGCACAAGGCGAAACACAGAGATTGGGCATTCCAGACTCCACCCCTACACAAAGAAACAGGGAGAGCTACATACATTAGGGAGGGCTAGTACATATCTGTTCCTGTGTTACTCCTTACAGAGAAAACAGACTTCTCCATAGAGGAAAGGAGGAAGGGAAGACATGGCCTCCACATGGAGATTTAGAAGTAGGGCTGGGACCTGTGTCCCCTGCTGTCCCTGACAAAGGACCAAGGCACCTTGCTTCTAACCCAGGAGAAGGGCTTCCTGACTCTTGTAACAGATGATACCAGTCCACAGACTGATTTGCCAGAGGCTATTTTCACCCAGCAACTTAAGTTGAGCATATAATAAGAGCTGACTTTGTTTTTTCTCATCACTTACTAAATGCCACCCAACCCAGTGCCATCAAGTCGATTCCAACTCATAGTGACCCAACCCAGTGCCATCGAGTCGATTCCAACTCATAGCGACCCTATAGAACAGAGTAGGACTGCCTCGCATTGACATTTTATATGTCAAAGAACTGAGGTACAGCAAGGCTAAGTAGCTTGCCTGAGAACACACAGCTGGAATGTGGCAAAACCAGGAGCTACACCCAGACAGTCTCACTCTAGATGCTGTGATCTTAACCACTACATTTATAAGAGAGGAATAGAAAAAGTAAAACCGCTGCCATTCATTCTGACTCACAGGGACCCTATGGGACCGAGCAGAACTGCCCCATAGGATCTCCAAGGTGTGGTTGGTAGATACCAACTTCTGACCTTTTGATTAGCAGCCTGAGCCACTGCACCACTACTGCTCCAGAAAAAGTACACCCAAACCCAAAAACCAAACCCACTGCTCTAGAGTCGATTCCAACTCATAGATCCTACAGGACAGAGGAGAATTGCCCCATAGGATTTCCAAGAAGTGGCTGGTGGATTCGAACTGCTGACCTTTTCGTCAGCAGCCAACCGCTTAACTACTGCGCCACCAAGGCCCCAGAAAAAGTCAAGTCAGAGGCAATCCCATTGCCTGCTACATGCCTTGCAACAGATTTCAGACACATTAGTTCAGTTACTACTCATGTCTATTCTAACACATCTGGTATCCTTGCCCCACGTTACAGGTGAAGAAATGGAGGCTCAGAGAGGTTAATTTGCCCAAAGTCCCACAGCCAAATCCACCTTGACTCTGGCAGACCAAAAGGGGAAGCTTCTGACTGAAAAAATATTTAAGAGTTTGGAGAAGAAATCAAAATTCATTAAGAAAGTAGAGGAAGGAACGACATGGAAGGTAGTCAGAAGCTGGTACTTCTGGCACTTCCTGAGAAACAGAACAGATCTAAATAGAGGATATAATGCCTATTGACAGAGGTCCCTTATGACAAAGACTTTTTTTCTATAAAGTAAGAAAGACGGTGAATCCAGTGTCTGAACCAAAGACAGTCCCACACATCAGCAAACCTTTTAACACACAGCAAATGGAGAGTTTCTATGAAAGTGGCCAATTGCTTTCTCTTTGGCTGTCTTTATAGTTTCTTGCACTAAATTGTTATGATCATATACTTCCGCATTTCCCAAACTTATGAATCACTGAATAATTGTTAGTTGTTTTGTTGTTGTTATTTTGCATCATTTGCTAATCCATAGCTAAAATGTTCCCCCAACCTTAACCTAAATGAGGGCAAGGCAATTATGACATAGGAGCAAAAGAAGCTCATTAGCATATCCATGACTGACACGGAAGATCATTAATTAGGCATTCTGAGCATAAGTATATATGTATAAATTAGCATCTATTCACCATTTAAAAGGTAAGAGAATTTTCATATCTGAATATTAACTATGTTGGAAAATTACTAAGTTTTCCTCAGTGAATTCCCAACAAACAATACCCATCCCTGATAACAAAACAAAATGAAGAGAAAAGATTTAAAGACTTCTATGAGGAGAATCAGACACAAGAGAAGGGATCACGTGATGTTACTACTCTTCACCTATCCGTGTCTTCATCTGTCTGTTTCTTCTTTTCTGTATTCCTGACTACCCCACCTGCTGGGGGCTTTAAGTGCAGTTCTCTGTCAAGAAGGCTCAAACTCAGTACTACCACTGACATGCTAAAGATAACATGCCTATGTCTATATTCTGCCATTGTTCATTCATTTATTCTTTCAATAAGTATTTCTTGGGTGTGATCTATGTGCAAAAGACAATGTGGAGAATACATACATGAATATGGCAGAGTTTTAATCTCAAGGACTGTTATGGATTAAACTATGTCCCCCCAAAATATCTGTCAACTTGGCTAGGTCATGAGTCCCCTGTATGATTGTATGATTGTCTACCATTTTACCTTCTGATGTGATTTCCCTATGTGTTGTAAATCCTATCACTGTGATGTAATAAGATGGATTAGTGGCAGTTATACTGATGAGGTCTACAAGATTAGATAGTGTCTTAAGCCAATTTCTCCTGAGATATAAAAGAAAGAAGTGAGCAGAGAGACATGGGGACCTCATATCACCAAGAAAGTGGTGCTGGGAGCAGAGTGTGTCCTTTGGACCTGAGGTTCCTGTGCTGAGATGCTCCCAGACCAAGGGAAGACTGATGACAAGGACCTTCCTCCAGGGCCGACAGAGAGAGAAGGCCTTCCCCTGGAGCCAACACCCTGATTTTGGACTTCTAGGCTACTAGACTGTGAAAGGATAAACTTCTCTTTGTTAAAGCCATCCATTTGAGGTATTTCTCTTATAGCAGCACTAAATGAGTAAGACAAGGACTTTCCAGTCTAGCAAGAAAAACGAGCCAGAAAGTATACACGTAAAGCTATAATGTAAGGTAGAAAACCAAAACTGACCAAGAGCACAAACCCTGCTCAGGGCAAGAACAGACTTCTTCTGGTGGGGGGCGGTGGGGAGGATTGGGGATGAGTCATGGAACAGTCAGCTTTTAAGAAGAACATAAAGGATGAGTAGGAGGAGCAGAGGAGTTCCTAGGTAGCATAAATGGTTAAACGCTCAGCTAATAACCAAAAGGCTGGCAGTTCGAACCCACCCAGAGGTGCCAAGGAAGAAAGGCCTGGTGATCAGCTTCTGAAAGGTCACGGCCTTGAACACCCTATAGAGCAGTTCTACTCTGCACGCATGGGGCTGCCATGAGGCAGAACTGACTCACATTAACCGGTTAGAAGGAACAGATCTGGCAAAGTTTGGGGTGTGTCAAGGGATTCATCTACTTGAGACCCCAGAGCCTGACCACAGCCAAACTGATGTCTATGGTCACACCAGGTCTTGATTTGTGCTACTTCTGCGGCCAGCAGAGTTCCTCCTCCATTTTTCAATGTATCTGAAATTCGTATCCCTTCAAGCCTCTGGAAAACTACTGGTATCAGGACTACGCTGATGATAATACACTTTTGTTCTTCACATACATGACAATTATGCTAATTACTCTGTAGAGCTTGTGCCTGCATTGTTTTTCTAGCAGTCATGTTGAATCTATGCCAGCACATCCATTGTTCCCTCCTGATTTCCCTTGTGACCAGGGGCACACTTTCCTAGGATGACTCTCCTGGAAGAGGGCTCCAACTTGCAACTTTTGGACCAGTTGTCCCAGATACAGCTAACTAGTCTGTGTGGAGACTGGTCAAGGAGCTTGGTCTGTTGGCGCCAGACTATAACCACCTGAGTTCAGCAGCCTCATAAATTTCACTGGTACATCTTTTCCAGCAGAAGAATTAAGGTATTTTCAATAAAATCTCCTACACAGAGAAAGGCAGGCTAACTCGCTAGCTTGTAAGTAGGGTAAAATCACAGGGCCTTCACAGTTCTAAACATCTGCCTGTACAAACCAGCTAGCCCATTGATCAGGAAGAGGCCTAGACCATAGGCCTTTCCTAACTGTCTTCATTCTGCTCCCACGAGGATTCGGGCAGCAGGGCTGTGTTCAGGCTGAAATCCTTATGGTAAGGCCCTTGTAACACCACAGTTCCTGAAATGCCTTTGACAGGATTTAAGACGGATCTGTTTCATACTGGGTACTGCTCTTTAGGAGAAAGGAATGTTGTTATCAAGGTCAGATTTCATGTGAGCGCAAGAAATAAAAATCTAAGTGGCCAGTAGTGGTTTCTGTGAATGTGTAAACCTTTTCTCCTCAGCTATTGGCAGATATTGAAGTTTCAGAGGCATTCTGGGTCTTGAAGGGAACAAACAAGTACCCTGTAATAGGTTAATCTGGAAAAGCATCAACTGTTATTGAAAAAAGAACTGTCTAGTATCACGAGTGCTGATTTCCTCCACGCTCTTAGCTAAACTTACATCTATCATCTATTCGTGGGCCATATTCATGTAGAACAAGTATAAATATTCCATATTTCTAATGAAAGTAGGACTTTTAAAGGCCTTTAGTACCCATGATAAAAATAGTGACAAAGTTCTTGACTTTCAGATGATTACAGTGGATAAAAGGAGCCCTGGTCGTGCAATGGTTAAGTACTCAGCTGCTAATCTCAAGGTTGGCAGTTCCAACCCACCAGCAGCTCCACAGGAGAAAAGACCTGGTGATCTGCTCCTGTGAAGATTAAAAAAAAGAAAAAAACACAGCCTAGGAAACCCTGGGGCAGCTCGACTCTGTCCTATATGGTCACTATCAGTCAGAATCAATTTGATGGCACACAACAACATCATGGATAATAGTTAATTAATTGAAAAATCATTAGTTACGATTCTGTTATATGTCCTGCCTCATACCTGGCACGAGGAAAACACAGATGAAATTGAAGATAGAGAGTACCACTGAGATGGACAGAATAACAGGAGTCCAAGTACATGCTTGTCTTTGAACTTTGGAGGAAAGGAAAGTTCATGTTGGGCTGCGGTCATTTCAAGAAGTCTACATGGGGAAGGAAGACGTGGAGTTGGGTCTAATGGAAAATGAGGGGTTACATGATCTTCATGGAAAGACACGACGAACCTTTGAAGTATCAAAGCAGAGAAAAAGAATCTGAGTTAGAGGATCTCAATGAAAAATTCACAAATTAATTGTATCAAAGAAGGAATATAAACTTTTTGTCCTGTGTGGTCTGCAGCACCGTGTCAGCTTTAATGGATGAGTGGTGTCAATGGATGGCTTCATTTGTCCCTTCCCCACGCCACCCCCCTTCTAAAATTGGGCAAAGTTCTTCCCATGGTGGCCTTCTTGCAAGAATGGAACACCAGATTTTGATACTGAAGCTCTTGTGCTAATACAAAGTGAAGTTTGGTAAAGCTTCACAGAAAGGGATGTTCTGAGCCCAACCTACAGAGACATGTTCCAATTTAGGCTGTGGAATGAAAATTACAGGGCAGCCACAGAGGCAAGTTTAAAATTAGGACAAACTTCACTTTGGGCCTCTTAAGCCTTAAACAGTTAGCAGATGAGGCAAAGGGAAAAAAAAAAATTAACAATAGGAATTTGAAAAGCAAAATCCCTAGACTTCTGTTCTTTCCTATTGTTCTCCTGATATGGTAAGCTTTTTACGTATCTGAAAATCAGCAGCTAAGAGTCTTCTTAGTCTCTCAGCAGCATCATAGAAGCCACTGCCTAAGTCCATGCCTGTGAGGAGCAATCCTGAAGGAAACAGGCCAGGATGAACCTGACTGGGAAAGAAGGAAGAGGGAAAGAAATGGGGAGAACCCTTCCTGGCCCAAGCCCCTTTACTCAGGTCCCTATCACTCAGCCCATGAAAAACCAAGGTGACTTGGTTTCGGAAGGAGCCGCAGGTGTCTGTCAACTTCAAGACAGACCCAGGAGATAGCCCTGTTGGGGGCATGGAGCCTTCTTAGGGTACACTTAGGTAACTAAGTTCAGGCCAGCAACACTCTTGAGGTTTCAGTGTGGCTGACAGAAAATATCTGCTTTCTCAATTGCCCTGCCAGCTAATGAACGAAGGCCACTCATTACTCTAGGGGCGTGACATGGGGCATTAAGCTGTGTTTTCTTCTTGCCTCTGGAATTTCACCTCTCAGCTTCCAAAAGCTAGGAAAATGCCACCTACATTTACGTTCTTTCAAGATTCTTTTTGACTGGGTGCCATTTTTGTAAAGAGTTTGAATTCATCTGAGGAATCCAGTGAGTATTAAACGGAGAATGGGTTATTCTTATTATTCCACGCATACAAAAAAAGGTTATTTTCACCTGAACACTGTATGTTTTCAGAAGAGTCAAGGGTATACAAACTCAGTTATCAACAGACAACCCACCTCCCCTTAGATGATCCCAAAGCAGGTACCAGCTATCTGAATGGGGGATGGAAGCAGTCAGATACCAAAAGGGCTTCGACAGGTTAGTTCCAGCTCAAACCCCTGCTGAAAATTTGCATTTCTAACAAGTTCCCAGGCAATGCTAATACTGCTGGTTAGGGACCAATTCTGAGAATGACTAGTAGTGGAATCTTTAAACTGTAGATTCTGATTCAGTGTATCTGGGATGGAAAGGCAAATTCTCAGCAGGGGTTCGAATCAGAATGAGCTGGTTGGAAGCCCTAGATAACTAGATTCCTTGCACAGTTCCACAATAGGCCCAGCCCTGGCTCCCCTTTTTCAAAATAATTTATTAGTCAGATTCACTTCCACAGTAGCTTGGTTTCCTGAGGGTAGACTGTCTTAGATGTGCCTTAATTTTTAGCTCCACATTTCTAAGAGCCAGAAAGAAGAAGGCAATAAAATGTGGAAGAATGTGTTCATGTCTGACTTCTCTGCTGATGGTTTGAAGTGTACTAATGAAGTCTGCTGAAGGGAATGCCCACACTGTCTTCTGTCAGTCTTTGTGGAAGTAGAGTCTGGAGTTCCTGGGTGGTGCAAATAGTTAATGTGCTCAGTTGCTAAAGAGGCACCTCAAAAGAAAGGCCTGGTGATCTACTTCTGAGAAATCAGCCACGGAAACCCCTGTGGAGCACCCTTCTACTATCACACACACGGAGTCACCATGAATCGGAATTGACTCAACGGTAACTGGTTTTTCTGAATGAGTCTCTCAGTGAAGTGTAAATACATTCCTAAATGAATTCACCATGTAAACTATGAAGTCAGGCATATTCGAGGGTTATCTCTCATCTAAGCTAGTTATGTTAAACCTGCAACTTTCTTAGTCTGGAGAGTGTTTAATAAATCAAACCCTCATATTGTAGGTCTCTCCCAGCAGGTGTTCCCTTTCAGGCTACGACAAAGTTTGCTTTGTCAGAGCTATTTCAGCTCTAGTTAGAACACAACTAGTTACTCAACTTGATCTCACTGAAATATTTGGTGCCTGCTGATATGTTCAAACAAATTCACCAGATCTTGATTGTGTTCTGGCAATTAAAGCTATTAAGTCAGCAGATAGACAGCAGGTTATTTCACTGCTGGTTGAAAAAGCCAGCTTTCTCTTCTCCCCTTTTTATGTGACAGCACTGTAATTAGCCTTAATCAAATACTATTTGTGTTAGGTGCTGTAAGTTTGCTTCCTTAGCCAGGGAGCTCTGCCAATCTAGGAAAAGTAGAAATACAACTCTCTTCAAAAAGCTAAAAAAAGCCAGTGCGCAGTACTTGGGAATTCTCTGTACTATCTTCACAACTTTTCTGTAAATCTAAAAAAAAAAAGAAAAAAGTTTATTTTTAAAGCAATAAAGAGGGAAAAAGAGAGGAATGAGAAAGTGAATTGCTATTTAATGTGAGACTTTGACTTTAGCAGCTTTAAAAGTAAGCTTTGTTGTTGTTGCCATTACTTGCCATGGAGTCAATCTGAACTCACGGCAACCCCATGTATGGCAGAGTAGAACTGTGCTCCATAGGGTTTTCAAGGCTGTGAACTTTTGGAAGGAGAGCGCCAGGCCTGTCTTCCGAGGCGCACATGGGTAGGTTCGAACCACCAACTTTTCGGCTAGTAGCTGAGCACATGATCATTTGCGCCACCCGCACACTCCAAAAGTAAGCTTTAGGAACAGCCAAATAGTTCAGAAAATATGGTTCCCTTTGTTAATTTCAGGTAAGCCCTCTCTGGCTACACTGGGGATATCTGAGTGCTTCCCTTTTTACCTCGGCAAATAAGATTATAATAAAGAGTAGAGCCAGGTGAAAGAAAAGACAATAACCATATATAAACTTGATTCTTCCACCATCTATACAAAATTCTGCCTTCTTTCTCTATGTGTCTTAAACACACTGTCTTTTTCAATATCCCTGGGAGAAAGAGCTCTTCATACAATTTGGGATTAAAGTTAGTGCATAGGTGAGGCAGTGTTTCTCAAACTTTAATGTGCACACAAATTACTCAGGGAATCTTATGAAAATACACATTCTGATCAGCAGGTCTCGATGGCCCCAAGATTCTATGCTTATAGCAAAGTCCTAGTTGATGTCAAAGCTGCTGGTCCAAAGACCAGATTTTGAGTAGCAACGGTGTAAAGAGTAGTAAGGTGAGTGATCCCAACTGGCCAGAAGCAGATGTGCCTTAATTTTTAGCTCCACATTTATCTTGCCTATAAGACTGACAATGAGAAGTCTGCATCAAGCGGTTGCCAATGAAAAAGATATACATCTTTTATTTTCCTTAGCCAATAATCCCTATTTGTATTTCAAATATTTAAAATACATTGAGAGAATGGCACTATACCACGGGCCACGCTGCTCATTAGCTCAGAGAATCTCAATAATAGAAGTAACTATTCTTCAAAGTGTCCCAGCTATGATGGGGAGGTATCAGGGACAACTTTAAAATGCACTGATGAAGTAGACAAGTTAACTTTGGTGAAAGGAAGGATAGCACACAATATAGGAGAAGTCAGCACAACTTGACTAAGACAAAGACACAGAAGCTTCACAGACACATCCAAACAACTTGAAGGACCAAGTTACTGGGGCAGAGGGCTGGGGACCAGGGTCTTGGGGGACATCTAGATCAACTGGCTTAACATAGTTCATAAACAAAATGTTCTACGTCCTACTTTGGTGAATAGAGTCTAGAGTCTTAAAAGCTTGCAAGTGACCATCTAACATACATCTATTGGTCCCATCACGGTCGGAACAAAGGAGAATGAAGAAAACCAAAGAAGCAAGGGAAGTATCAGTCCAAAAGACTAAGGGACCACATGAGCCATAGCCCCCACCAGCCTGAGCCCAGAAGAACTAGATGGTGCCCAACTACCACCACCTACCACTGACAGGGTCCACAATAGAGGGTTCTAGACAGAGTGGCAGAAAAATGTAGAACAAAACTCAAATTCACAAAAAAAGACCAGATTTACTGGTCTGACAGAGACTGGAAGAACCTCTGAGACTATGGCCCCCAGACACCCTGCTACCTCAGAACTGAAGCCACTCCCAAAGTCCACCTTTCAGCCAAAGACTAGACAGGCCTATAAAGCAAACAGTGACCCATGTGAGGAACTTGCTGCTTAGTTCAATCACGCATAGCAGACCAAACAGGCAACACCTGCCCCAAAGCAAAGACGAGAAGGCAGCAAGGGACAGGAAGTCTGGACAAACGGACATGGGGAACCTGGGGTGTAAAAGGAGAGGGGGAGAGTGCTGACACATTGAGGGGATTGCAGCCACTGTCGTAAGACAATTTGTGTATAAATTTTTGAGTGAGAAACTAATTTGTGCTGTAAATTTTCATCTAACACACACAAACCACTAGTGAGATTCTTTACAGTTTTGACTATACCTCATACCTCAAATTCCATATCTGTATAATATTAGCTATTAGAACTAGTCATATTTTGAGGTTAAGGAAGATGTGTCATTATGCCATTTTAAGAGACGATCTTAGCTATGTTCCACAAGAGCCAATGTTGCAAGATGGAGGAGCATTCTGTCACATGGCTGATATTCACCTGACAAAGATATGATTCATTTTACTCCATCCAAAATGGTAAGAGCAGGCCATTACTTACTTTGAACAACTGAAAAACATATTTCTTACAACTTTTAGAAAGTATTGTGGCAACTGCCACAAATGCCACATGTCTAGTTCTCTTTTCCTGTTGTTTTGTTTTTTACCCCGTAATACAATTTTTTAATCTCAATGATTCTTCTACTTATTTTAGATTCCCTCCATCTCTTGATTAATACAACTCAATTGGGCTTTATATTCAATGGTGTGCTGGTAAATATTAAACAACCAGCTCTCCAGGAAAAAAAAAAAAGTATGTAGCATTTGCCAATTTTTATGGTGTAAGTACTCCCACCATGCCAATTTCAAGCACCAACCTGGCTTCACTGAACACAGAGTTGGGAAGAAATGTCCATAATCACAAACCTGTACATACCTGCTCCGGTATACAATAGGAAGTGACCCCAAAGTTAACTATTGTTTTAATAATTAAATTATAATAACCTAGGAGGGGTAAAGGAGCCCTGGTGGAGCAGTGGTTAAGAGCTCAGCTGCTAACCAAAAAGGTCAGTAGTTCGAATTCACCAGCCGCTCCTTGGAAACCCTATGGGGCAGTTCTACTCTGTCCTACATGGTCGCTATGAGTCAGAATTGACCGGACCGAAACAGGTTTGGTTTTTGGTTTAGGAGGGGTAAAAGTATTCCATGATGCCAAGATAGATTGTCTCTTAAAATGTTTTTACGTTGTTACTAAAGAAAAGTCCATAAACCCCTGTGTTTTGATTAACCAAAAATAACTCACTGCTAGTAGTATTTTTTTTTAATGGCAATCTCACAATGTGTATAATTACCATGAAATCTTATAAAGTAAGCCATTCAGCATTTAATGACACAAACATGCTGAAAGTTCAGAATTCTTCTACATGAACTTGAGAGCTGAACTCTTCCATTTTTGGTTTTTGCTCATTACAAGCCATTCCTTCCATGAACTAAGGCATGAACTAAGCTCAGTGAGCCTGTGTGGCTGTGAGAATCTGCAGAAAATTACTGCTCTCTGCAACTATCTCTAAGAATTACAGTCATGTAGTCTTTATTTTCTTTCTATACCTAAAATGGAGCCCTGGTGGCACAGTGGTTAAGAGCTCAGCAGTTCGAATCCACCAGCCACTCCTTGAAAACCCTATGGGGCAGTTCTACACTGTCCTACAGGGTCGCTGTGAGTCGGAATTGACTCGACGGCAATGGGTTTGGCTTTTTTGTTTTCATACCTAAAATATGAAAAACGAAGTTTTAAAAAGGGTTTCAGATTTAAAGTAGTTATATGTTATATGTTAACAGGTTTGTTACATATGCAAAAAATGTACTTATGTTAGAACTTTTTTGTTAAGAATACAATTTTCTCATTCTACCCACAAGTACACCTGCTTTTTAAACCAGTGAGGTTCTTACAGGAATGCAAAAGCAAAAAAGGTTTCAGCTCACAGGATGAGGGGGAAGGGGGCCATGGGTGAAAAAAATATCTGGCCAAGTAATGTAATTAACTTGAAGGAAAACATTTGTACCGTGACAACACTCATGTCTTTTTCCACCAGCAAAAGCCAAAACTCAGCAAACAAAAAGCCAGCACCATTATCTGCCCACCAACCCTGAACATAAACGATTGTGGCAGAGCAGTCAACATGAAAAAATACTGCTTGTAAAAAATCAGGAGGGGAAATAAAAAAAAAAAAAAAAAAAAAAAACTGCTTCAAAGCAACTCTTTCTGCTTGCTTTCATGGCATTCACCTTTGTATCTTTTGAATTGTGTATCACGGGCATCTATTAACTATTCAAAAATAAATGTGTCTTTAAAAAATCCCTGTTTCTGAACTTTTACAATTCATTTTTCCTGAGTACCCCGTTTATGACAGCCACATTAGGTTATAATACATGCAGAACAGCAATGTGCCCCCTACCATTCACCAGATGTTAGGAACTAGAAACATGCAAGGATTTTTCATGTTAGAAAAATGGGGGAAGTCAGCTCATTAAAGGTAAAACAGGCAGAGTATGCCTTGCCTTTGCCTTTCCTAAGATGCATTTAAATTCTCTAGGTTCGTCTCTAGTTTGACAAGACTATTAACGGACAGGCTTCCCACTCATGTGGGTGAATCTGTTAGCCACAGGAAAGCCTTTCGCTCTCCTGGATGTGTCTTACCCAAGCTCCATGTCGATGACTGTCCGCTAATCTTCATCTTAACCAGAGATTCTGGCTGGTGATCGGTTTCTACCAGGGTACAGCTGATAACGTTATTCTCACTAAATTGGACTCCAGCTTTTTTTTTTTTAACATAAGATTTTCCTAGAAGACTTTGGCTAAGGGGCTTTAACAGCGTGTGACAAAATGCCCATTATGAAAGATGAACTATTCACAATATGGGATCTTCTTGAACGATTGCAACAGAGACCTCCTGACTTTCCACTAATCAAGCACACTGGCCCTGCTAGACTTAAATTGAAGGTACATTGAGATATTTAAAAGGGGAGGTGCAGAATAAAGATCTATTTGAGACAGGGCTTCAAACCAGTTCATTTCTGGTTCCACCCTCTGGTGAGAATTTGCATTTCCATCCCAGATATACTGCATCAGAACCTACATTTTAACAAGATCCCCCTGGTGATTCTTATGCATACATCTACATTTTAACAAGATCCCCAGGTTATTCTTTAGTGTGTGTGTGTATATATATATATATATATATATATATATATATAAAATCCCTGGGTAATTCTTATGTATACACAGGTGTCATGGATTGAATTATGACCCCCACCAAAATGTGTGTATCAACTTGGTTAGGCCATGATTCCCAGTAGTCTGCGGTGGTTCTCCATTTTGTGATTGTAATTCTATGGTAAAAGGATTAGGGTGGGATTGTAACACCCTTACCCGGTAACATCCCTGATCCAATGTAAAAGGAGTCTTCCTGGAGTGTGGCCTGCACCAGCTTTTATCTCTGAAGAGATTAAAAGGGAAGCAAGCAGAGAGTTGGGAACTTCATATCACCAAGAAAGCAGCACTGGGAGCAAAGCGCATCCTTTGGACCTGAGGCTCCTGTGCTGAGATGCTCCCAGGCCACAGGAAGACTGATGACAAGGACCTTCCTCCAGAGCTGACAGAAAGAGAAGGGCTTCCTCTGGAGCTGACACCCTGAATTCAGACTTTTAGCCTACTGTACTGTGAGAGAATAAACTTCTCTTTGTTAAAGCCATCCACTTGTGGTATTTCTGTTATAGCTGTACAAGATAACTACACCTACACTTTATGTATACATCTACATTTTAACAAGATCCCTGGGCGATTCTAATGTATCCATAGTATACACCTACACTTTATGTATACATTTACATTTTAACAAGATCCTTGGGTGATTCTTAAGTATACATAAGAGATCTTGTTAAAATGTAGATTCTGATTCAGTATATCTCGGGGGTGGAAATGTAAATTCTCAGCAGAGTGTCAAACTGAAACGAACCGATTTGAAGCTCTGATTTGAGGGATTCACAGATACAGATATAAACATGGATACAGACATAGAAATATCCTGGTAAACAAGTATTTATGCTGTTTTTTAAACAATCAAGAATATATTTAATTATACTTAAATTAAGGGCAAAACAAACAAACAAAAAATCCTCATATTCTGTATCTGAAGAAACAAACAAAAATATACACGCATGATGGAAAAACTCTTTTAGGGGCTCTTCACAGGTTTGGGAATTCCTTACTGCTTTTTTTTTAAGTCTGCCAGGCGCTCCTTGGAAACTCTACGGGGCAGTTCTACTCTGTCCTGTAGGGCCGCTATGAGTTGGAATCGACTCGACAGCACTGTTTTTTTTTTTTTTTTAAGTAAGAAGTGCAGGAGAAGGTGATGAAGAGAAGGAGGAAACAGTTATAGGCATTCAATGAAGCAGTCACCCCCACAACATTCACAGTTCTTTCCCCGGGGCCACCCTCTGCCTCTTCTTCATTTGTGCCCTTCATGTTGGTAGCATTTGGGAAACTCAAGGATGAAGAGGGATTGAGAAACAAGCTGGCCTTAAAATGCAATCTTACTCTATTTCCCTGCAGCGTGGTGTACATTCCTTTTTAAAAATAACATGACAAAATATCAAGTTGGTTTTCTTTTTAAGAGAAACACACATACACATACGCTCTATTCTTCATCCCCCGGCAGTTTCCCAAATGAGATTTGCCATCATGAGGCAGCATACAGAAGGCAGGGAGAGGGAGAACCTCCCAGCCCGGCCTGAAGAGTTCTTGAGGCATCTAAAACCGAAAGCTTTTAGCAAAATACAGATGCAAGCAAATTGCAAAATCACTGTGTCTGCAGGACCAGATTCTGGCTGGCGCAGTTTGGAGTTGGTTTTTCAAACACCTGGGCAAAGGGGCAAAGGGGCAAAAGGAGCCTCCCTGCCTCTTTGGCCGGCCCTGGGCTGTATTCTGATATTACTCCACATCGTCTTTGCTATACTTTTGTCTAAATTTAATCTCTCTTTCCCAACAGACACCCAGCACACACATATGCCAAGCTCCTCTGACGTCATAGTTACATTATTAGGGCGCCTACTCTTCTTGCTCAAGGCTCTGTGGAATGGGGACAGAAGCCCTTACTGGGCTCATGTGCATTTTAAGTCAAGCAACACTACGGACTCAATTTGACTCTATTAGCCAACTGTTTTATCTCAGTTACCACTAGTCCTCTTTGGCAAATCCATTCCACATACCATAAACTGAATCCTTAAGCAACAGGCAAAACCATTTATATGGTGCTCATCACAGCCACGCAATCTTCTAAGTGCTGTGTTTATATTAACTTACTTAATCCTTAAAAAATATCTATTTTTTATTAATCCCATTTTACAAATGAGGACACTGAGGCACACAGAGGTCAAGTACTCTGTGATCAGTGAGAGGTAAAGAGGGGCTTGAAATCCATGCAATGACACTCCAGAGACAGGCTCTTAACTTTTACTACTCAGAAAGAATTTTTCAAGGAAAGGTGACTTTTTAAACACCTTCATTTACAAGTACTTTAGTGCTTGTGGGGAGAGTGAAAGCAAATCCCCCCTTTGAAGACACCCCGTCAGCATTTTCCCTTCAAGGAAGCAAGCGGGCCAGCATGCTGCCCCAAAACCTGCCTGGAAGCGTTTAGACAAGTGACTAGAAGCCTGAGCAGACAACAAGCAGGAGGAAGCTAAAGAGAGGTAGGGGGTGTTGAGGACTGCCTGGAGCCAGGCGGGGGAGGGCTGTGGATGGAGCAGGGCCAGGGAATTGAGAAAATGAGAGGCTGCAGGCAAGTGCTCCTGTGAGCTCCCAGCACTGATCCCCAAAACAATGGGGCTCTGACTGGGCAGAGGAAAGAGCTTGCTGAGTGACTAAGGGAGGGATGGTTTGCAACATCTACCTCTTCCCATCCCTCCACTACATGCTGGAGAATGCTGGGTGAGCAGAGACTTGTACACTCTCCCCCTCCGTCATGGTTTAGAGACGGATAGATCGGCTTAGAATACCAAAGACTGAACCAATCGCTCCTCAATTTACCCTGGCCCCTCTTCCTTCCCTATGTTTTTGCATCAAAAATTACACTTGGAAAAATGAAGAAACACATACACACTATATCTCCTTTCAGCACATTCTTTTGTCAAGGGCCTTTATAAGCATGAAAAATTTCCACATTTCGTAATTTACAACAAACTTTTCATCTGGGTGTTAAAATGGAGACATTTGAAAAGTTCTCTGACACCACTTCTCCCTACAATGGTAACATTTATGTAAAGGCATCAGCAATACAGATTTTATGTTAATATTCCTTAATCTTTACTTCTTGCATTTCAACTTAACCACCCTCATAAGAAATCGCTTCCAGACTCCCCTTCAAATATTCATAGGGCCTACTGTAAATGGGGAAAACACACACAGAGTAAACACATCCATCCCCTGACTAGTGCCTGGACCTGGCTGCCGTCATGAGTGTCGGAACCATGACAACCAGTGACTCACAAAGAGGGGTTTGCAAGGTTAAGCAGCTGATGGACTGGATTTGCCAGGTAGTATCTTAGAATTCCTAAAATCTTGATATAGCTAAGAAATCAGGTTTCTAGACCTGGATCTGCCACCAGATTTGACTTGGGGTAATATTTCAACAGCATTTGAAGAGAGTTTATATATTAACTACAGTCAATGTACTATGAGGGATATAATTCCTGCCTTCCAGTAATTTACAGTTTAGTGAGAGACAGATCTATGCACACCAACCATAATCAAAGTGGAAGTGACCATTGCCATAAAAGTTCTCTGGACCTTGGAATTAGCTTTGCAATCTCTTCATATCCCAGTTTTTTTTTTTTTAATGCAAAGAATCAATAGGTAATTAAATCTCACTGAGAGAATCAGAGCAGGCTTCATGGAATTTGGGGAATTAACTGGGTTTTGATAGCTGGAGAAGGTAAGCAAGAAGAGAAGCATGAGCAAAAGCCAAAAGTAGAAAAATGCTCGCAGCATGCTGAGGCAGGAGAGCAGCCAGAAGGCACTGACGCACAGTTTGTAAAAGACTGTGGAGGAAGGTATGGCGGCTCTGAGAACCACGGTAGGAACTCTGGGCTTGCTGTGGAGGCAATCAAGATCTACTCTGGGTTCTAAGAGGAAAATGAAGCAGTAGTTTCAAGTACAGACCACAGAATCAAAAAGATTAGGAAGCAGAAAGGAGGTTAGGAGGGTGCCCAAGCAGTCAAGTAGCTTAGATGAGAGATGATGAGGAAAATCATTTAACTTCTTAGAGCTTCAGCATTATTTCTTTTCTCCAAATGAGGGAACAAGGTCAATCATAGAGTCGATGAGTGTGTCCTGAAGCCGATTTATGGGCTCATTCTCCAAGGTTCTAACTGTGCCTGGTGCATATCTTCATCTCAGCAGCTTTCGCTGAGTTCTCATTTTCACGTCTGTCTTCTCACTATCAGAAGCACCTTCTGAGGAGGGCCTATACCTTCTCGTTGTTATATTTCTAGACACCCAGACAAGCACCAAGCACATAGATGCTAGTGAAATATCCAAAGTATTCTACTGTTTTCAATTTCCAGAACAGGACAAAGAATTTCCTGTGATCAAAGATGAAAAAACACGAACCTAGCTTTTGGGTTTGGACTACTAACTAGAAACATTATAGTATGATATGTACCTATCGTTTAAGGACCTTGGAATTAGTTTTGCAATCTCTTCATATCCCAGTTTTCTTCTCTAATTCACCCCCTTTGAATTACTGCCTCTAGTCACTACCATGTCCCATTGCCACCTCTGAGCTACCTAAACGGTACTACAGCCCGTGGCTCACCACCAGCCTCTGGGCCTCTCTCAATCAACTACCATTCCAACATCTGTAAATGAAACCAAAGGACTCTTTTCATCTCTAGCTCCACAGTTCCTATTCCAAATGTCAGCTTCCCCCATATTTTTGGATATGCTCCAGGTATAACTATATTTAATGATGCTGTAGTTAAGGGCTCGGTTGCTAACCGAAAGGTCAGCAGTTCGAATCCACCAGCCACTCCTTGGGAATGCTATGTGGCAGTTCTACTCTGTCCTACAGGGTTGCTGTGAGTCGGCATCGACTCGATGGCAATGGGTTTGGCTTGGTTTTTGGCTGGTATCTAAACTAACACAATGAAACTGACAGAGTAAACCCTTCATATTCACGAGTCCCCAAGTTCAGAAATACAATAATATATAATTTGCTTTGTGCTTCATGGTAATATAAATGGGACTGATAACATAAGGGACCTTTGCAACCCCTAGTGACTTATTTCTGTCTTAAAGACTGATTTTTGCATTAGATGGAATATTCTCTGAAACTGTTTCAAAAGCTGTTTTTTTTTCTATTTCTATATGGTAAATTCATTTATGACCATCCATGTCCCACGCTTTAATGTGCTCAATAATTCCATTTTTCTGGTTAAGAACAATTACTTCTTACCCTCTTCACCTTCATCTTGATTTTCTTTGGGGAGCCATTCCTCACAGTGATGCCACATTTTTATCACTCTATGAAATCACCTCATTCAGTTTTGGAATAAACCTCTATGGTACCCCTTTGAAACTGGGATGACTGGCAGCTAGTTAGGTTCACTTACTAGTAAACCCACTCACTCTTAAACTCCAGTCTGTAATATTCAAGGTTCAAATTTATGCCTTGGCAAAACTACAAATTTCTTTTTATCTCAGACCTTTGGGGCTCTCTTAAATATACAAAATGCTAAATCTGCAAATGCCCGGGGTCTATTAAAAAAAAAAAAAATGCTTTTTTTTTTTTTTTAGTCACCAAATAATTGTTATCCTTCACATGGCCACACTGGGAAACCATACAAAGTTTATTACAAAAATATGTCCAATCTATCACTCAAAATGTTTCTGGAGCTCAACTTTGAAATGGCCTTCAGGAAACTGATGCCATGATTTTTTAGTCACATTTTGTTTTTAACCCAGAGTCATATCACTCCATGTAGTCACCAACCACCTTAGCCACTGGACTTGGCTCCTTATGCTTTTTCACCTCCCTTGGAAACCCTGTAGGGCAGTTCTACTCTGTCCTATAGGGTCACCATGAGTCAGAATCAACTCGACACCAACAGGTTTTTTTTTTTTTTTTTTTGGTTTATACAAGTCAAATCCACTAACATAGTTATCACCAAAGAGTAGTCAAAATAATAAAAAACTTACTATAACAAGGGACCTTTTGGAAGGATGAAAATGTTCTACGTCGTAACTGTGATGATAGTTACACAAATGTATGGCTCTAAACTCATGAAGTGTACACTGAAAATTAGTGAATTTATTGTGTGTAAATGGTACCTCAATTTAAAAAAAATGAAAAAAGTATAAACTCCAGAGAAAATTTCCAAAGAGGAACTGGGAATGTCTTAAGTATAAAAATAAGTGTATGTAGTTTTGACAATTCTAAAGGCACAACACTCATTTATTTAGAGAATGCCTATTATATAAACACAGAACAAAATAGAACAGAGAAAACTCTATCTAGAATATGCACAAAAATACCAGACATTTCATTTTTTCTTTCATATGAGGAAAATATCTAGATTCTCTTTCAGTAAGACTGCATTTCTGATGAGTTCATTGTCATCTACACTTTATCTTGGATTTGCGTCCACTTACATTCATCTGTTAGATGACTAGTTAGGGCAAGAGTCCAATGTGTAGCCATAAATCAAGCTATTTGGCTCATTCAGGTGTTTCATTGTCCATCTTATCATTACTGAGCTCATGCTATGGTCAACTACGTTAACTGACTAGTCATAAGGCGGGACCATGGGTCACTAATGTTGGACTTTAAAGAGCTCTCAAAACTACCAGGATTTTTCCAACAAGTCACTTCAAACTTCAGGAGCTTGGCTTTGGCTTCAGTGTATAAATAACAATGACAGGCTGAATTCACTTTCCATATTTTATCAGTTGTTTTGACCATATACAGGCCAAATTTAAACTGTGCTGAATTTATTTGCAAAGGTTAAAACTCCAGAAAATCATTGTTTGTTTGTTTTGGGTGGGTCTGCATTTTAAAGGCTAAGTATGACTAGTCTGTTCTGGACCACAGACCCTTCGAAGCCATCTTGCTTAGCTGACCACTCGTTACCAGAAAAGGGGACCCACATGGAGCTATATTTTCAAGTTAGACCCCATGTTCCATGGGGCATTTCTGGGTCAAAGATGAATCAGGCCTACTGAAATCGTCCTGATAGGCCATCAACCTCTGTGGATGGCACAAGTTCATACCTGCAATCAAAACCACTAATTATTCGGTGAAACAGCTCAGAGGATGGGGCTCAGCCATGACTGTCTTTCTCTTGTGGATAAAGAATGGTAAAAACCATGTTGTTTTCAATCCAAACTCTTTGATAAATCTTGCTGAAGCAACAAAGCTAGCTGTCTCATGAAGAAATTGATAGAATTACATTTTACCATTTCATCAAAACGAAAACCTCCATGAATGGCAAAATTTTTAATCCCCCCATTTAACCACATTCACAGCAATTCTTTCCCCATCCAAATCCAAAACTAGGTTACATACAAGTATTTCTACATCGAGAATCTGTGAATTCAAGGGGTAGTTGATTAATTAAGGGGTTATAATGCTCCTTTGGAGCCCTGGTGGCATAGTGGTTAAGAACTCAGCTGCTAAACAAAAGGTTGGTCCTTCAAATCCACCAGCCACTCCTTAGAAACCCTATGGGGCAGTTCTACTCTGTCTTATAGCTATGAGTTGGAATGAGAATTCCAGAACACTTAATTGTGCTCATGAGGAACCTGTACACAGATCAAGAGGCAGTTGTAGAGACAGAACAACAGGATACTGAGTGGTTCAAAGTCAGGAAAGGTGTGCCTCAGGGTTCTAGCCTTCCACTATACCTATTCAATCTGTAGAAACCCTGGTGGTGTAGTGGTTAAGAGCTACGGCTGCTAATCAAAAGACTGGCAGTGAGAATCCACCAGGTGCTCCTTGGTAACTCTATGGGGCAGTTCTACTCTGTCCTATAAGGTCACTATGAGTCAGAATTGACTCGATGGCAGTGGGGTGGGGGATTCAATCTGTATGCTGAGCAAATAATCTGAGAAGCTGGACTATATGAAGAAAACGGGGTATCAGGATTGGAGGAAGACTCATTAACAACCTGCCTTACGCATATGACACAACCTGGCTTGCTGAAAGTGAAGAAGACTTGAACCACTTACTAATGATCAATGACCACAGCCTTCAGTATGGATTACACCTCAGCTTAGAGAAAACAGAAATCCTCACAACTGGACCAATAAGCAACATCATGATAAATGGAGAAAAGATTGAAGTTGTCAAGGGTTTCATTTTACTTGGATCCACAATCAACACCCATGGAAGCAGCAGTCAAGAAATCAAAAGATGCGTGGCATTGGGCAAATCTGCTGCAAAGGACCTCTTTAAAGTGCTGAAAAGCGAAGATGTCACCTTGAAGACTAAGGTGCGCCTGACCCAATCCATGGTATTTTTAATTGCATCATATGCATGTGAAAGCTGGACAATGAATAAGGAAGATCAAAGAAGAACTGACACCTTTGAATGTTGTATTGGCAAAGAATACTGAATATACCACGGACTGCCAAAAGAACAAACAAATCTGTCTTGGAAGAAGTACAACCAGAATGCTCCTTGGAAGCAAGGATGGCGAGACTGTGTCTTACATGCTTTGGACATGTTGTCAGGAGGGATCAGTCCCTGGAGAAGGACACCATGCTTGGCAGAGTACAGGGTCAGCGGAAAAGAGGAAGACCCTCAACGAGGTGGATTGACACAGTGGCTGCAACAATGGGCTCAAGCATAACAAGGATTGTAAGGATGGAGCAGGACCAGGCCGTGCTTCGTTCTGTGGAACATAATAGGGTCACTATGAGTTGGGACCTACTCGACGGCGCCTAACAACAACAACAACAAATCAGAATCGCCTCAGCAGCAACAGGTTTGGGTTTTTAATGCCACTTTAAAAACAAACCAACAGGGGGCCAAGATGGCGGACTAGGTGGACGCTACCGCGGATCCCTCTTGCAACAAAGACTCGGAAAAACAAGGGAATCGATCACATACATAACAACCTACGAACTCTGGACAACAAACACAGACTTAGAGACGGAAAACGAACAAATACGGGCAGACAGCGACTGTTTTCAGAACCAGAAGCCAGCGCACCAGCCGACTACTTGGAAAATCTAGTTTCCCAGTGATGGCTCGGAGACAGGAGTCCATATCAAACCACATAAAGAAACAGACCATGACAGCTTCTCCAACCCCCCAAACAAAAGAATCAAAATCTTTCCCAAATGAAGATACAATCCTGGAATTATCAGATACAGAATATAAAAAACTAATTTACAGAATGCTTAAAGATATCACAAATGAAATTAGGATAAATGCAGAAAAAGCCAAGGAACACACTGATAAAACTGTTGAAGAACTCAAAAATATTATTCAAGAACATAGTGGAAAAATTAACAAGTTGCAAGAATCCATAGAGAGACAGCATGTAGAAATCCAAAAGATTAACAATAAAACTACAGAATTTGACAACGCAATAGAAAGTCAGAGGAGCAGACTTGAGCAATCAGAATGTAGACTGGGACTTCTGGAGGACCAGGGAAACAACACCAACATAGCTGAAAAAAAATCAGATAAAAGAATTAAAAAAAATGAAGAAACCCTAAGAATCATGTGGGACTCTATCAAGAAGGATAACTTGCGAGTGATTGGAGTCCCAGAACAGGGAGGGGGGACAGAAAACACAGAGAAAATAGTTGAAGAACTCCTGACACAAAACTTCCCTGACATCATGAAAGACGAAAGGATATCTATCCAAGATGCTCATCGAACCCCATTTAAGATTGATCCAAAAAGAAAAACACCAAGACGTATTATCATCAAACTTGCCAAAACCAAAGACAAACAGAAAATTTTAAAAGCAGCCAGGGAGAAAAGAAAGGTTTCCTTCAAGGGAGAATCAATAAGAATAAGTTCTGACTACTCAGCAGAAACCATGCAGGCAAGAAGGGAATGGGACGACATATACAGAGCACTGAAAGAGATAAACTACCAACCAAGGATCATATATCCAGCAAAACTCTCTCTGAAATATGAAGGAGAAATTAAGATATTTACAGATAAACACAAGTTCAGAGAATTTGCAAAAACTAAACCAAGACTGCAAGAAATGCTAAAGGAGATTGTTTGGCCGGATGACCAATAATATCAGGTACCAGCACAATACAAGGTCACAAAACAGAACGTCCTGATATCAACGCAACTCAAACAGGGAAAGCACAAAAACAAACAAATTAAGACTAATTCTAAAAAATAAATAAATAAACAAAATAATACACACAACAGGAAATCATGGAAATCAATAGATAAATGATCAAAATAATCAAAAAGAGGGACTAAATATAGGAGGCATTGAACTGCCAGATGGAGAGTGATACAAGGCGAAACAGAAGGATACAAGTTAGGTTTTTACTTAGAAAAATAGGGGTAAATAAAAAGGTAACCACAAAAAGGAATATCAATCCCATAACTCAAGAAAAAAGCCAAGGAAAACGTAACGACTCAATAAACACAAAGTTAAACATTATGAAAATGAGGATCTCACAAGCTACTAAGAAAAACGTCTCAGCACAAAAAAGCATGTGGAAAAATGAAATGGCCAACAACACACATGAAAAGGCATCAAAATGACAGCACTAAAAACTTACTTATCTATAATTACGCTGAATGTAAATGGACTAAATGCACCAATAAAGAGACAGAGAGTCACGGACTGGATAAAAAAACACGATCCATCTATATGCTGCCTACAAGAGACACACCTTAGACTTAGAGACACAAACAAACTAAAACTCAAAGGATGGAAAAAAATATATCAAGCAAACAATAAGCAAAAAAGAAGAGGAGTAGCAATATTAATTTCTGACAAAATAGACTTTAGACTTAAATCCGCCACAAAGGATAAAGAAGGACACTATATAATGATAAAAGGGACAATTGATCAGAAAGACATAACCATATTAAATATTTACGCACCTAATGACAGGGCTGCAAGATACATAAATCAAATTTTAACAGAATTGAAAAGTGAGATAGGCACCTCCACATATATAGTAGGAGACTTCAACACACCACTTTCGGAGAAGGACAGGACATCCAGTAAGAAGCTCAATAGAGACACGGAAGACCTACTTACAACAATCAACCAAGTTGACCTCATTGACTTATACTCTCCACCCAACTGCTGCAAAATATACTTTTTTTTCTAGCGCACATGGAACATTCTCTAGAATAGACCACATATTAGGTCATAAAACAAATCTTTCCAGAATCCAAAACATTGAAATATTACAAAGCATCTTCTCAGACCACAAGGCAATGAAGCTAGAAATCAATAACAGAAAAACTAGGAAAAAGAAATCAAATACTTGGAAACTGAACAATACCCTCCTGAAAAAAGACTGGGTTATAGAAGACATCAAGGAGGGAATAAGGAAATTCTTAGAAAGCAACGAGAATGAAAATACTTCCTATCAAAACCTCTGGGACACAGCAAAGGCAGTGCTCAGAGGCCAATTTATATCGATAAATGCACACATACAAAAAGAAGAAAGAGCCAAAATCAGAGAACTGTCCCTACAACTTGAACAAATAGAAAGTGAGCAACAAAAGAATCCATCAGGCACCCGAAGAAAACAAATAATAAAAATTAGAGCTGAACTAAATTAGAGAACAGAAAAACAATTGAAAGAATTAACAAAGCCAAAAGCTGGTTCTTTGAAAAAATTAACAAAATTGATAAACCATTGGCTAGACTGACTAAAGAAAAACAGGAAAGGAAACAAATAACCCGAATAAGAAACGAGAAGGACCACATCACAACAGAACCAAATGAAATCAAAAGAATCATATCAGATTACTACATAAAATTGTACTCTAACAAATTTGAAAACCTAGAAGAAATGGATAAATTCTTGGAACAATACTACTTACCTAAACTAACACATTCAGAAGTAGAACAACTAAATAGACCCATAACAAAAAAAGAGATTGAAACGGTAATCAAAAAACTCCCAACAAAAAAAAGTCCTGGCCCAGATGGCTTCACTGCAGAGTTCTACCAAACCTTCAGAGAAGACTTAACACCATTACTATTGAAGGTATTTCAAAGTATAGAAAAAGACGGAATACTACCCAACTCATTCTATGAAGCTACCATCTCCCTGATACCAAAACCAGGTAAAGACATTACAAAAAAAGAAAATTTTAGACCTATATCCCTCATGAACATAGATGCAAAAATCCTCAACAAAATTCTAGCCGATAGAATCCAACAACACATCAAAAAAATAATACACCCTGATCAAGTGGGATTTATACCAGGTATGCAAGGCTGGTTTAATATCAGAAAAACCATTAATGTAATCCATCACATAAATAAAACAAAAGATAAAAACCACATGATCTTATCAATAGATGCAGAAAAGGTATTTGACAAAGTTCAACACCCATTTATGATAAAAACTCTAACCAAAATAGGAATTGAAGGAAAATTCCTCAACATAATAAAGGGCATCTATGCAAAGCCAACGGCCAATATCACTCTAAATGGAGAGAACCTGAAAGCATTTCCCTTGAGAACGGGAACCAGACAAGGATGCCCTTTATCACCGCTCTTATTCAACATCGTACTTGAAGTCCTAGCCAGGGCAATTAGGCTAGACAAAGAAATAAAGGGTATCCAGATTGGTAAGGAGGAAGTAAAGCTATCACTATTTGCAAATGACATGATCGTATACATGGAAAACCTTAAGAAATCCTCCAGAAAACTACTGAAACTAATAGAAGAGTTTGGAAGAGTCTCAGGATATAAAATAAACATACAAAAATCACTTGGATTCCTCTACATCAACAAAAAGAACACCGAAGAGGAAATAACCAAATCAATACCATTCACAGTAGCCCCCAAGAAGATAAAATACTTAGGAATAAATCTTACCTAGGATGTAAAAGACCTATACAAAGAAAATTATAAAACTCTGCTACAAGAAATTCAAAAGGACACACTTAAGTGGAAAAACATACCCTGCTCATGGATAGGAAGACTTAACATAGTAAAAATGTCTATTCTACCAAAAGCCATTTATACATATAACGCACTTCCAATCCAAATACCAATGTCATACTTTAAGGGAATAGAGAAACAAATCACTAATTTCATATGGAAAGGAAAGAACCCCCGGATAAGCAAAACATTACTGAAAAAGAAGAAGAAAGTGGGAGGCCTCACCCTACCTGATTTCAGAACCTATTATATAGCTACAGTAGTCAAAACAGCCTGGTACTGGTACAACAACAGGCACATAGACCAATGGAACAGAATTGAGAACCCAGATATAAATCCATCCATGTATGAGCAGCTGATATTTGACAAAGGACCAGTGTCAGTCAATTGGGGAAATAATAGTCTTTTTAACAAATGGTGCTGGCATACCTGGATATCCATTTGCAAAAGAATGAAACAGGACCCATACCTCACACCATGCACAAAAACTAACTCCAAGTGGATCAAAGACCTAAACATAAAGACTAAAATGATAAAGATCATCGAAGAAAAAATAGGATCTACCCTAGGAGCCCTAATACAGGGCATAAACAGAATACAAAACATTACCAAAAATGATGAAGAGAAACCAGATAACTGGGAGCTCCTAAAAATCAAACACCTATGCTCATCTAAAGACTTCACCAAAAGAGTAAAAAGACCACCTACAGACTGGGAAAGAATATTCAGCTATGACATCTCAGACCAGCGCCTGATCTCTAAAATCTACATGACTCTGTCAAAACTCAACCACAAAAAGACAAACAACCCAATCAAGAAGTGGGCAAAGGATATGAACACACATTTCACTAAGGAAGATATTCAGGCAGCCAACAGATACATGAGAAAATGCTCTCGATCATTAGCCATTAGAGAAATGCAAATTAAAACTACGATGAGATTCCATCTGACACCAACTAGACTGGCATTAATTCAAAAAACACAAAATAATAAATGTTGGAGAGGCTGCGGAGAGATTGGAACTCTCATACACTGCTGGTGGGATTGTAAAATGGTACAACCACTTTGGAAATCCATCTGGCATTATCTTAAACAGTTAGAAATAGAACTACCATACAACCCAGAAATCCCACTCCTCGGAATATACCCTAGAGATACAAGAGCCTTCACACAAACAGATATATGCACACCCATGTTTATTGCAGCTCTGTTTACAATAGCAAAAAGCTGGAAGCAACCAAGATGTCCATCAACGGACGAATGGGTAAATAAATTGTGGTATATTCATACAATGGAATACTACGCATCGATAAAGAACAGTGACGAATCTCTGAAACATTTCATAACATGGAGGAATCTGGAAGGCATTATGCTGAGCGAAATGAGTCAGTTGCAAAAGGACAAATATTGTATAAGACCACTACTATAAGATCTTGAGAAATAGAAAAAACGGAGAAGAACACATACTTATGTGGTTACAAAGGGGGGAGGGAGGTAGGGAGGGAGAGGGCTTTTTATTGATCAATCTGTAGATGGGAACTGCTTTGGGTGAAGGGAAAGACAACACTCAAAACAAGGAAGGTCAGCCTAATTGGACTCAATTAAAAGTAAAGAGGTTTCCGAGATAAAATGAAAGCTTCAAAGGTCAGCGAAGCAGGGGCTGGGGTCTGGGGAACTTGGTTTGAGGGGACTTCTAAGTCAATGGGCAAAACAATTTTATTATGAAAACACTCTGCATCCCACTTTGAATTGTGGCGCCTGGGGTCCTAAATGCCAACAAGCGGCCATCTAAAATACATTAATTGGTCTCAACCCACCAGGAGCAAAGGCAAAGGAAGAACACCAAGGTCACACGACAACTAAGAACCCAAGAGACAGAAAGGGCCACTTGAACCAGAGACCTACATTATCCTGAGACCAGAAGAACTAGTTGGTGCCCGGCCACAATCGATGTCTGCCCTGTCAGGGAACACAACAGACAACTCCTGAGGGAGCAGGAGACCAATGGGATACAGACCCCAAATTCTCATTAAAAGACCACACCTAATGGTATGATTGCGACTAGAGGAATCCCAGAGACAATGCTCCCCAGAACTTCTGATGGCACAGGACAGGAACCATCCCCAAAGACAAATCATCAGGCATGAAAAGGACTGGTCAGTGGCGGGGAGAGAGATACTGATGAAGAGTGAGCTAATTAAATCAGGTGGACACGGGAGAGTGTGTTGGCAACTCTTGACTGGAGGGGGGATGGGAAGATAGAGAGAGAGGGAAGATGGTAAAATTGGCACGAAACGAGAGACTGTAAGGGCTGACTCAATAGGGGGAGAGCAAGTGGGAGAAGGGAGTAAGATGTATGTAAACCTACATGTGACAGACTGATTGGAATGGTAAATGTTCACTTGAAGCTTAATAAAAATTAAAAAAAAAAAACAAAAAAAAAACCAACAAACAAAAATCAATGTATTCCTAGAGTTAATTGAACTTAATAAGCATTTGTTATTTACAAAGACTTTTAGTAAGAACTATGTTAACTACTATGATAGCGGATATTGGAGAAGTATAAGAAGTGGTATCATTTCACTTATAATTTCATCAAGAAAGGCTATTTACACATTAAACAACTAGCTGAGTAAGCCTGAGCCAGGTCCTAAACTTTGTTGGGCCTCAGTTTTCTCATTTATAAAATGAAGGCATCAGAATAGATGATCCCTGAGGTGCTTCTGGAGCCCTGGTGGCACAGTGATTAACCAAAAGTTCGGCAGTTTGAATCCACCAGCCATTCCTTGGAAATCCATGTGGCAGTTCTACTCTGTCCTTTAGGGTCGCTATGAGTGGAATCTACTTGAGGGCAATGGGTCTGAGGCCCTTCTAGGTCACCAATTCTATAGACCTTTTCATACAATACCTATGAGACCTGCTTAGAAAAGAACGCAAGACCTGTACGATCAAGTCCAAATGCACACCATAAATAATGAATGCAATAGGAGGTCAGAGCGGAGAGAAAGCAATTTTTGGCTAGCCAAGGTTTTGTAGAAGGGCAAAAACGTTAGCTTGGATTTGGAGGATGGTTAAAAATTTAAAGGCGGCGGGGGGGGGGGATCATTCTTTACTGAGAGTATGGAGAACATTTGGAAAAGTTCTCAAGTAGGAGCAGGAAGAATGAGAAGTTTGTAAGGGATTGTATGTTGTCAAGAGTGGGTTTGAAATAGAAGAAATTATATGATGATTTAGGAGCTCTGGTGGCTTAGTGGTTAAGAGCTCAGCTGCTAACCAAAAGGTCGGCAGTTCAAATCCACCAGGCACTCCTTGGAAACCCTATGGGGCAGTTCTACTCTGTCCTATAGGGTCGCTGTGAATCGGAACCAACTCGATGACACCTAACAACAACAACATATGATGATTTGATGACATGATCCTCTGAACTTATAGGTCAGATCATGCCAACTTACAGGTCAGATCATGCCATTCCTTTTCTTAGAACCATGCAGCAGCATCCTGTCTCTCAGATAAAAGCCAAAGTCCTTGTAATAGCCTGCAAGGCCCTGCATCACCTGCTTCCCTCCACCCAACCCCCCAACTAACTCTCATTTTACCTCCTACTTTTCTCCCACACTGGCCTGCTCAAACTGTTTCTCAAACACTAGACACATTTCCCTCTGCCTGATCTGTTCTTCCCCACAGCTATCTACATGTCTGCTTACCCCTTCATGTATTTTCTCAAATGTCACTTTCCCAATGAAGCCTTCCCTATCACCATATTGAAAATTTTAGCCCACCCTTTCCATACACATAGATGCACAGACTCAAATTCTCTCTCTCTCTCACACACATATTCATACATGCACACACCCACACGCACCCAAACTCCCTATCTCCCTTTCTTGCTTTATTTTCTCCATTACACCTTTCCACAATATTCTGTCATGCTATATAGCTTGTTTATTTTGCAAAATGTCTGTCTCTACAGCCCCGTCCTGCAAGTGGAATGTAAATCCATGGGAGGGCAAGGATTTTTGTCTGTTTTACTCACTGTTATATTTCCAGAGCCTAGAATGGTGTCTGGCCCAAAATAGGGGCCCAAGGACTAATCGTCAAATGAGTGAACTAATGTAGGACTATAATAAAGGAAAGTGAGCAGTGATTAATCCCATAGGTTGGACTGTATGCGGGCAGGTCTAGAAGTTATTATAAGAATCCCAGTGTGAGGTTATGAAAGCTTGGGCTAAAGGGAAGGCAATGGGAGGAGAGAAAGGGCTGACTTCCAGAGACCACATCAAGAAGTAACAACCAAACTGGACTATTAACTAATTCAATATCCAGGCATGGTTTAAAGGAAAGATACCCACCATGGGAGTTAGGAGAGTGTTCAAGGACAAAATAGGAACTGAAAATGGATTGAAACTAAAACGATGCATAATTTTATAAACAAATACCAGTCTGATTTAACTTCAGTTGTTTCTAAACATAATTGCAATTTTCTTCTCACTTACATATTTGAGAATGGCTGAAAGGAAACTATGAAAGAAAAAAAAAAGGAAGTGGAAAATGTACAGTATGCCGTGTTTTCCTTTTATGGCAACTTCAGTCTGAATGGCAAGGCAAAGCTTCACACATTTCACGATTTGTTCTGTATCAGCTCTCAGGAACACAGAATACAGGAAATACAGATCCTGTTTGTCTGTTTTTTTTTTTTTTTTTTTTCCTCATCATGTTTTCTCCTCCCCCAAAACAGTCATCAATGCAGATGACAATAAATCTTTCTAACATCAGCCTTTGTATAATTAAACATATTGGAACTGGAAAAATAAAGGGTTTGCAATGCAGTCTTTACCAATCTATGCAGACGTTAAGGCTTGACTATAGTTACAGCACGAAAATACTATACGTGGACATCATATCTTGTTCCTGAGTTTCTTAAGAAATTATTAAAACATGGTACATTAACATTCAGTCATTCAGTGTTGTTCGGAACCATATGTGTTACCTTCAGGGAAAAAACGATGGGATGGATCCCTTTCTTGAGTGTTTTAAAGAAATCTAGAGTGTGGTTGAGAAGTAGATGGTGTGTCTGTAGAACACAAGCTATACTATATTATTACTTCTTCAAACACTTGGTATTTTTTTAGAGGCATTTGATTAATTAAATTTAGTTCTGTATTTATTTTTATGCCTTTAGAATACATCCCTAAATTAGCTCCAAATCAGTAGTTTTCAACTGGGAGTGATTTTGTCCTCCAGGGCACATTTTGGAGCCCTGGTGGCACAGTGGTTAAGAGCTCGGCTGCTAGCCAAAAGGTCAGCAGTTCGAATCTACCAGCTACTCCTTGGAAACCCTATGCAGCAGTTCTACTCTGTCCTACAGGGTTGCAGTGAGTTGGAATCGGCTCGATGGCGATGGTTTATTTATTCTTTTTTTTTGGTTTTGGAAATATTTTTGGTTGCCGAAACTTGGGGAGGTGTGCTAGTTAGGGTAAGAGTCCAGGGGGTAGCCATAAATCTAGTACAGAATCTAGTGTGTAGTGGCCAGAGATGCTGCTAAACAGTCTATAGTACACAGGACAGCCCCTACAATTAAGTATTATCCAGCCCCAAATGTCGATAGTGTTCAGGTAGATAAACCCTGTCTTAAATGATCTCTAAGAAATATCCCCAAATTATGATAAAGAAACAAGCTTTTTAGTCCAAGTGCGTCCTTCACATAAGACTAAGGAGTAGAAGAGTAGAACCTTGTAACACGCATTGTTTAAAAACACAGTTAGACCCTGCTTTGGAACATTCTGGCCTTATTTGTAATACTAATTAAGAATATTTGGGTTAAATCTCTAGATAAGTATTAAAAGAATGTCCTATGTTCTCTTCTGTTCACAGAAATTCGGGGAAATTGATAATCTCAGAATCATGGAAGGCTAGAGCTGAAAGGGCCCTTAGAGATTGTCAGGACTCACCCCTTCACTTTACCTATGGGGAGAAGTGACGCAGAGTGAGGTCTGGCACTTACTTATGGCCCTCAGCCAGTCAGTTTCTGAGCTGGGACTAGAATTCATGTCCCATCCCTCAGGCTTGTTCTCTTTTTACTTGAATCAGAAGCAGATGTGAAAAATGGAGCCCAAGGAAGTCATGAAGGAGTCGTCGGACTAAAGTCTACCTCTTGGTTTCAGCCCCAAAGGAAATGAGCAGACAGACACATGCCATACCTGACTCCCTACCCTAGACAGTGGTGAGCCACACGCAGAGGATTTAGCACCAGCTTCTGTTGCTGACCTACTCCAGGCCCAGCTAACATTAGCCAAGACCTCTCAGGGAGGCCTGCAAAACAAGCAGAAAACAGCCTCAACAGGTGGGAAATATGTCTCAAAGGCTATAGGACTTTCTCTCTGAAAGTCCTACAGAAAATGAAGATCTAGAAAAGCTCTAAAACAAGTGGCACTGGATGGCCTCTATGCTCTTTCTCCTTCTGGATAAGGGGCAGTCACACCCTCCCCACACCCCATTCCCATGACTTCCCAACAGGAACCCCATCTTAGAGAAAGTGCCCCACCACTGCACATGGTATTTGCGACAATTCTCCCCCACCAGGGGGCTCCCATCTAGGCCCTGGTGGGCTGTCAAAGAACTCTAGGTTTCCTTCTGGCCTTCCATCTCACTCTGCTCTCCCTGCCCCATCCCCCACCCCATGGATGGCAACCCCCCCCCCCCCCCCGCCATGGATGCTGACCAGCACCCTCCCCCTTTCCAGCTGCCACCACCTGGCCTCTCTCCACAGAACTGGCTGTAGAGAAGGAAGCCGATGCTCCCACTTCTCCATTTCCAGATGGCTCTGAAACAAGTACACTTTCCCCCTTTCACTTTCAAAGAGCTTTATGGAGAGTCACTTATAGAGAAACCACCGACAGAGAACAAAGGCAGTAAACATTCCCATGCGGTACTAGCAAACCATACCATCAGCCATTGTTTATTAAGCACCTGGTGTGTGTCCAGACTCCACCACTCATCTGTCAGTCTGTCGTACTGTGATGGCTTGCAGGTTTGTTCTGTTGTACACAGGGTAGCTATGAGTTGGAACTGACTCAACGGTACCTAACAAACAACAATAACATGTATCTGGCCTTGTACTGGGTATTATTCCTACGTTATCTCTAAGCTTTTCAATAAGCCTAAGGTCCCTGGGTGGCTTAAATGGTTTGCACTCAACTACCCTAGAGGTTGGCGGCTGGAATCCACCCAGCAGCACCCTGAAAGAAGGCCTGGCGACCTGCATCCATAAAGATTACAGCCAAGAAAACCCTATGGAACACAGTTCTACTCTGTAACATGTGGGGTCACCATGAGTGAGAACCAACTCGACGGCAATGGGTATTTTTTGTCAACAACTCTGCAAGTAGGTATTTTTATTCCCAATTCAAAGGTGAGGGAACTAAGGATTAGACTGGTTTAAGACCACAGAGCCAGTAAATGAAATTTTTAAAACATTTTAGTCTGAGTTGCCCATTTTCTTTAATATGATGTAAATTAGTCTAGACTTGACTGGCTCATAGCTCCTTCCTTAAGTCTTTTATCATCATGTTCACTTAAACATGCCTTCTCACATTTTTGTGCTGAGGTAGAGCTCATCAGCTCTCCCCTACGAGAAGACCACCACCTCCCTCCCTCTCTGTTGAGTCCATTCCATGTTGCCTACCATTCCAGGTGTTCTCCATCTGCCACCTGAGATCTATCCAGGCCCATCCAGTTACAGCTGGGTTGGTGGTTCACTGGAGCAACCACCACGTCAGTGAACAGGGTCTGGGAATATTCCACTGCCCCATACCCAAGGTCTAGGTGGGTATGGACAGAGTCTCCAGGCCTGAGTGAGCATTAAGCTATAGTCTCCCTAGACCATATGTACTATCTGCTTGGCTGGCCTGCCATACAGCCCCTGGCACATGCCCCTAACACATCCCCAGTGTCCTACAGAGGCTAAGCCTAGCTAGTTGTCTTAGGATCCTAGTTCATACCAGCCTCTTCATCCTAGGGTTGGAAGGTAGCTTCTGGAATCCCCCACATCATCCTGAAGGGCCCTCTTGGCTTTGCAATCTTGATATCCACAACACCAAGGGTCATGCCTACCCTTAGAATTAGATGTCACACTCCATTCTGCTCCCCTAGAGACTCCTCCTTCATTGGCATCCTCACCTCCTTTGGCCATTACTGTAGCCTTATTTTGACCTGATTTTGTCCAAGTCTCTGAAGCTTGGTCTTCTGAAGTCTTCTGGCCAAGTCAGCATCCCTCAGCCTCTATCTCTGTTTAGACCTAGTCTGCTTCATTCTCCTCACAGGGAGTTGCCAGCATATAAAAAATCAAATACCTTGAGCCATATGGTTTACAGTCTTCCCATGCTCTAGATCACAGCAACTTAAAAAGACTTACAGAAGTGCTTTTAATTTAATAACAGAAGTGAATAAATAGTTCAAATCAAGAGTTCCCAGACTCCACGGGGATTCATTCATTCATTCAACAAATATTAACTGAGTGTCTGCTATATGATGTGGAGTCCTGGTGGTGCGATGGTTAAAAGCTTAGCTGCTAACCAAAAGGTTGGCAGTTTGACTCCACCAGTTGCTCCTTGGAAACCCTGTGGGGCAGTTCTACTCTGTTCTATAGAGTCACTATGAGCTAGAATCAACTCAATGGCAATGGGTTTGATTTGGTGTTTTTTTTCTGCTATATGGCAAGCACTGATCGTGTATTGGTGCTGGGGTGCTGCAGTGAACAAGACAACCAAGGTTCCTGCTTTTAAGGAACTCATATTCTAGGAAGACAGGCGATAAATGAAAACATGAATAAATAAATGAGAAAAATAACCATTGGCAGTAAGCCCTATGCGGAGAAGTAAAACAGGGTAACGTGGTAATGACAGAATCACATTGCCAGAGAATGCCCCTCTGGGTGATTTTGAGCTGAGTTCTGAATGATAAGAAGAGTCCCAAGCAAAGGCTCTGAGGTGGGAACAGACAGAAAGCCAGTGTGTTCCTTGTTTGTTTAAGTAACTTTTTATTTTAGAATCCTTTTAGATTTACAAGAAAGTTGCAAAGATAGTACAGACAGCTCCCCTATACTACACACTGTTTCCCCTATTAATACATCTTCTATTAGGGTCAGAATCTTATATATGAGTCAGAATCGACTTGACGGCAACGGGTTTGGTTTTGGTATAGGTACATTTGCTACAATTAATGAAGCAATATTGACATTGATACATTATTATTAACCAAAGCCCATACTTTATTCAGATTGCCTTAGTTTTACCTAATGTCCTTTTTCTATTCTAACATCCTATTTAGGTTGCCACATTACATTTCATCATCATGTGTCAAGGAGAAGAAAGTGTGCAATATCATTTGGAAAGTGAAAAAGCAAACTCACTAGGGAAGGTTTGCTGGGCAGTGGAGTACCACTTGAAAACCTGTGGTCATGAACTTCAAGAGGGAATAGTCAGCACCACAGTGTGTTTTTCTCCAGCAATTTTCAGCTGTTTAGATGCAGTCACCCAATATTTGGAAAGGTATATTTAATCAAGACTTGGACTTTGCCAGGCAAGTCTAATGGAGGAAGAGAAGGGAGAGAAAGTAAGGGGTAGATACAAGGATGCAATTACAATAATGGACCATAGGACCTAAGTTGGTTTGAGAAGGACATAAAGGCAGAGAAGTAATGTATCAGGAAAACACGGTAGGATCAGCAGATGCAGTGATTTTGAAGAACTTGAGAAGTGGGAGCCAGAAAAACAGGAGGTGGTTGTTGGAGAGTATGACGTTTGACAGTTAGATTTGGAGGCGGTACAGTTATCGCTGATGACAAAGTCATGGGTGTGGCCTGTAGAAAAGATGGTTGATATGAGGTGGAGGAATATATATCACAAGTGAGGATATCAAAGAGCCATGATATCATGAAAATAGGTGAATGGTGATGTCATCAAATACAGAGACAGATGTAGGGATGGACAGAAAAAGATAGTGAACTAGGTACTACAACCGTCAACAAGGAGGCATAACCAGGAGATTCATTCACATCTTAGAAAGCTTGGATACCAATCTCAGTGTTTCTATTGCTTTGCACAAGAAAGTCAACATATCAAATTTCCTCAATCTTGGCCCAGGACAAGATTCAATAATTCACTCTTGCTCTTTCAAACAGACCACGTAGAATGAATACATGGAACAGCAAACACAGAAGATGACAGCTGTTGCAGCGTTCTGCAGTTCACTACAGAAAACAGGGATTCTGGGCAATTCTTGAATAGAGGTCATTCATTATGAAACGGAAACACCATGAGATTATACTTTTCTATACACCGATAGTCAGTTTTTTCTTTAGCACAGTAAGACATCCCAAAGACTGTCTCAAAAAGCTTTTAAAACAGGCCAAATTGACAGAGTTTCCAAAATTTCTTAACAAGTGACAGGCATTAGCATAGTACAGGCTGGATCTAGAAGTTTCCAGCATTAGAGCTGAACTTACACACTGGTTGCTATTTTAGTTCTCAATGTCAGTGACTCAGGTGTGGGCAGGGAGAGGGCTGTAACACCAGACTCCAGAGAAGGGAAACCTTACCATGAAGCAGAGCTCTGCAGGAGGAAAGACCAAAGCTTAAAGACCCTCAAATCATAAAGACCATCACACATTAGATAATAAGCAGAATGAGCCAATACTCTATGCATAAATTTAAGTCTCATAGTACACAAATGAAAGGTCAATGCTTTTAGATGTGCTTAACCTATTTATCTGAGCTAAAATGGGTCACAATCTTTAGTGAAACATGCCCAAGTAACTTGGGGATCACTTAAACCAGCTGTCTAATTACTTAGCCAAGAGGCCTCAAATGAGGGATACATATGTACATACATGGACTAAGGCTCTGTGCTCTCTAGAAGTTGCCATGAGCAGGTAGGTGGCCACTAAAAGCCTCATCTAGAGGCACAGCACACACAGCCATATTTGCCCTGGTCTACAGAGAGAATTAGCTAGAATTTCACTGTGTGCTACAGACACCAAAGCCCAAGCCCACTGCCATTCAGTCCACTCCGACTCATGGCGACCCTATAGGACATAGTAGAACTGCCTCATAGGGTTTCCAAAGAGTGGATGGTGGATCCAAACTGCTGACCTTTTGGTTAGCAGCCGAGCTTTTAACCACTTTGCTGCTAGGGTTCCATAGACACCAGGGGGTGACTAAAAACAAGCAAACAAGAACAAAAGCACCAAGAGGCAACAAAGATCTCCACTGAAACCTTCATAGCACCTTCTTGCTATCAATTTTGGAACACATGCTCTTAACAGTTCTAAACTTAAAAAAAAAAGGCGAATATGGAAATAGACCAGATCTCTTTGCTGTCTAAGAGGTGAAGCCTCTTCATGCTCTCCTCAATCTCTTTCATTCCTGCTGGCTTCCCGAATTCTCTGCTGGACCTGGTAGCACCCCTTTCTCAAGTACATATCTACCATGTTGTTCCTCCAGCTCTACTGAAATCAGACAAGCAGAGAAACAGGCCAATGTGTGCATTCTACCACCCATGGCTCTCATTTGTTTCTATAGATTGCTGAGTACAAACTACTTCTTCTGATTTTGGTCATGGACAGTCTTATCAGCTGTTGTCAGAATGCTGTCATACGTAACAGTCACTTGTTTATTCTCTGCCTTCCGCCTGACCTCCTTCTCCACCTTCTATTATGTTTTCTTTTGGATTGTGTATCGAAGTTCCTTGGTGTCCATTGGGGACAGATATATTAGCCAAAATCCAAGGATAAAACATTTTGGAAGGAAGCAAAAAAAAAAAAAAAAAATGGTGTAGCCACTGAATTTCTATTTCTTTTTTTAACTACTTTTAGTCATTATCACTGGATTAAACACACACGCACACACACACAAAACTGATTAGTTCTGGTTGTTATTCATTATTCTTCCACTTCTTGTTTCTAAAAAATCTGCATTACAAACAGCCTTCCAGAATCTTATTCCAATCAACCCATCTCAAGTCTTACAATTAATATTCCTAATACGACCACGGCGCCATTCTACTTTTTTTTTTTTTTTTAAAGCAACAAAAACCAGCGCCAGTGAATCATAAATCTCCATGAAAAAGAGGCTAAGGAGGTTAACCAGAGTGATCTTAACACTGCAGAACAAGAACCTCCCCTGTGTTCCCCTGTTCACTAAAGCTAGTAGCTTTGGTTAACACAGGAAACACAGTAAATACACAGTAAATTGTACACACAAAGCAGCCATTGGCAATTTGCCTGCTGGGGTCGGATAGCATGTGGCTGATAGGTCTCAGGAGATGAGGAACAAACAGCCATGATGGATTAAGTGATTGCTATTGGCTGTGTGCTTGCCCTGAATATTTCACCATGCACAGTAATCAATTACTAGAGACCAGTAATGATACCAATCAAATGCACTTAGCACTTCTGTACTACCAACCTGAGGGCTGCCGACCTGCCAGTCTGAAAAGGTGTGTAAGACTGTGTGAGAAGTAATACATGAGGGAGCTACCATGAAGCCTTTAGATCGGGGGAAAGCAGGTTTCTTTTCCTTCAAGTTAAAAAGATAAATGGATAAATTAGCCACTCACCTGCCCTACACTCAGGTTTATTTTAAAACAAACAATGTTTTCCCTCCCTCTCACTCCCAGAGGGACGACAGTTTATAAATATTCTGGCATAATACGAGGTATCCTGGTCAGCAGTTTCATGCGAACGAACAGCCTTGAAGAGAATGATTGAACAGGGGGCTGTGATAAAGGAGAAAAACAGCTATGCTACTGCTTCCAAATGCCCCCAATGACCATAGAGTTGGGTTGTCATGATGTCACTTCCTGTCTTTTTGGAAACGCCATGGATCACCACTGGATGTCGAACATGCCTCACTTTAGAATGCAGTTTTTACAGTGACCAATTCTCAAGTTGGAGTCCTGGTAGCACAGTGGTTAAGAGCTTGGCTACTAACCAAAAGATCAGCAGTTCAGACCTACCAGCTGCTCCTTGGAAACACTGTGGGGCAGTTCTACTCTGTCCTATAGGGTTGCTGTGAGTCAGGATTAACTCGATGGCAATGGGTTTGCTTTTTTTTATTTTCAAGTTGGAGGAGAAATCAGCCTCTCTCTGTTTCTACTGTGTCAAAAAATGCATCAGTTTCATCTCTTCATGGAGTTTGGCTTTTATTTTTTTTCCTTTATGGTTACCTTCATTTATGATACAGCCTGGGAGTTCTCAGGTGAAATAGAGTTGTAAGTTTGTGGGGTCTTTTCCAGTCCTCACCAGGCTTTTCTCTCCTCAGTTGCCTCTCTGTTCCGTCCTGGTCTTTTATGAAAGAGTAAACTGTGCAACAATGTGTACCTTGATGGGCCTTTGGCTAAATAAACGGTAACTAATTTTTTTTTAATCAAAAGGGGGAAAAATCCTCAGAATAGTTGTCCTACACTTAGTTTTCGAGGTTTATTTTTGCTGTGTTTTAACAGCTTTTCCAGACAAGTATAAATTCCCTTTTCATGAGCTGGAGAGAACAGAAAAGGTCTAAGTCAATTAAAGGCTTCCATTAAACGGCCCTTTATGAATCATTTCAGTTCTCAGTTGATCTGGCTTAAGCTTACACAAAATAGTGACGAGAAGGGGCAAAAGAGAGCATTTTAGGATGTTAGAAATATTATGTATCTTGAATAGGGTCATAGTTTCTCAGGTATATACATCTGTCAAAACTCAAACTTATTGTATGCAAATTTTACCTTAATTGAGGTTAAAAAAAAAATGATGGTAGATATACTTGCTACCAACTCCTGACTAACAAGCAAGATCCTGGATATGGAGGTGAGACAGATGTGTGTCTTATCTATCCCTGTGAGGCAGGGGGCAATCATTTTCAAATGCCACACTATTCCTTGGAGAATCACCCTGCTCCCCGCACTGAACACAGTTTAGAATCTCAGTGAGTGCTCGCTGTTTGAACCTGCGCCTCCTCTGGCTGCCGCTTCAAGGTTGTTACTGGGTACACACTGACTAAATGGCAAGTTGCCTCAGTCGGCAGAACTGCCCCTTCCCAGCCATTTATGAACTCTGTTCATCCAAGAACACAACTCTGACACAGCTCTGGACAAGAAAGAAGCAGGAACCTTGAACAAAGATACAAATGTCCCAGAGCCGCCAAAATCTCTGTCTTCTAATACATTCTGAATGGATTCATTCACGCCTCCTTATCAAGATGGTTCCTAATAACACACGCTGCCTTGCCTATGCTACAGAAACCCTGCTGGCGTAGTGGTTAAGAGCTACAGGTGCTAACCAAAAGGTCGGCAGTTCGAATCCACGAGGCACTCCTTGGAAACTCTATGGGGCAGTTCTATTCTGCCCTATAGGGTCGCTATGAGTCGGAATCAACTCGATGGCAATGGGTTTGGTTTTTTGGTTTTTTACCTATGCCACAAGGGCATCGTGAAAATTAATGAAACAGCAAGGTCTCTGGAGTGTTTTCCCATAGAGGCTACCAGAAGAATCAGAACCCTCTGCTTCTGCAGAGCCAGCTTTTAAAGACGAAACACCTCTGTTTTCACTTCTTTTGGGAACAGCCCTAGAAGCGGGACTGCTGAATCACACCGCAAGCTTATGTTTAACACGTAAAGAAAAACTACCACTCTTTTTCTCCCCCCAAAAATGGCTGTGCCATTTTACATTCCCCCCAAAATGTATGAGGATTGTAGATTCTATATTCTCACAATACTTGTTACTGTATGTCTTTTTGAATATGACCATTCTCCCAGTAAAAAACCACCCATTCTAGTGGGTATGAAATAGTTATCTCATTGTGGTTTTAATTTGCATTTCCCTAATGACTAATGATGTTAATCACTTTTTCACATGTATCTTTTTGGTGAAATGTCTATTCAAATCTATTGCTCATTTTTAATTCAATTGTGTATCTCATTCTTTTTTAAAAATTCTACTGTGTTTTAAGTGAAAGTTTACAGCTTAAGGTAATTTCTCATTCAAAAATTTATACACATACTGTTTTGTGACATTGGTTGCAATCCCCACAATATGCAGTATGCTCCCCTTGCCACCCTGGATTCCCTATGTCCATTCATCCAATTCCTGGCCCTTCCTGCCTTCTCATCTTGCTTTTGGGCATGAGCTACCTATTTGGTCTTGTATGTTTGATTAAACTAAGAAGCACGTTCCTCACAAGTTATTTGTTGTTTTATAGGCCTGTCTAATCTTTGTCTAAAATGTGGGCTTCGGGAATGGTTCCATTCTGGGTTAGCAGAATGTGTACCTCATTATTGAGTTTTGTGTATCTTATGTAAGCTTTTTTTTTTTTTTAACATATTACTGTGTATCTGATGTAAGAGTTTTTGTTTGTTTTTGCCTTACTGTATTGATTAGAGCTTCCAGTATAATGCTGAATAGAAGTGGTGAGAGTGAACATTCTTGTCTTGTGCCCTGTATTGGTGGGAAACCATTTAATCTTTCACCATTATGTATGATGTTAGCTGTGGGTTTTTTGTAGATAGCCTTTATCAGGTTGAAGAAGTTCCTTTTTCCTTTTTATTCCTAATTTTTTAAGAATTTTTGTTACAGATGGGTGTTGGGTTTTGTCAAATGCTTTCTCTAAGTATTGAGATGATCATGTGGTTCTTGTCCTTTATTAACATGGTATATTAGATTAATTGATTTTCAAATGTTAAAACAACCTGTTGTTAATGGGATAAATCGACATGGTCATGGTGCATAATCCCTTTCACATGTTTGTGCGTGTGTGTTTGTTCTAGTGTTTTATTTTTTTGAGAACTTTTTAAAATTGTACTTTAGATGAAGGTTTATAGAACAAACTACCTTCTCATTAAACAGTCAGTACACATATTGTTTTGTGACATTGGTTGCCAACCCCACGACATGTCAACACTCCCCCTTTTCAACCTTGGGTTCCCTATTACCAGCTTTCCTGTCCCCTCCTGCCTTCTCGTCCTTACCCCTGGGCTGGTGTGCCCATTCAGTCTCATTTTGTTTTATGGGCCTTCTAATCTTTTCTTTTTTTTTAATCTTTGGCTGAAGGATGAACCTCAGGAGTGACTTCATTACTGAGCTAAAAGGGTATCTGGGGTTCATATTCTCTGGGTTTCTCCAGTCTCTGTAAGACCAGTAAGTCTGGTCTTTTGTGTGTGTGTGTGTGTGTGTGTGTGTGTGTGTGTGTTAGAATTTTGTTCTACATTTTTCTCCAGCTCTGTCCAGGACCCTCTATTGTGATTCCCATCAGAGCAGTCGGTGGTGGTAGTTGGGTACCATCTAGTTGCGCTGGGATTGAATTTGCTGATGTTTTGTTAAGGATTTTTGTATTTCTATTCACGGGAGTTAGCGGTCTTTCTTGTGTCTTTGTCTGACTTTGGTATCATACTTAGGAAGCCATGCTTGCTTCCTAAAATATTTTCAGAAATATTTTGTGAAGGATTGGTATTATTTTTTTCTTAATATTTGATATAATTCACAAGTGAAGTCATCTGTGTCTGTGCTTTGCTGTGTGGGAAGATTTTGAAATAAGAAATTAATTTCTTTACTTATTATAGATCTATTCAGATCTTCCTATTTTTTCTGGTGTCAGTTTTGAAGATATGTTTCTTTTTTTTAGGAATATGTCCATTTCTTGTAAGGCGTCTAATTTGTTGACGTGAAACTGTTCACAATATCTCTGTGTAATTATTTTAAATTCTGTTGGGTTGGTAGTGATAAGCCATTTTTGTCCCTGATCTTGTCAATTTGTGCCTTCTCTCTTTTTTGTCTTGGTCAGTCTAGGAAAAGTTTGTAATATTCTTGCTCTTTGTTTCATTGATTTTCTCTCTTGTTTTTCTGTTTTCTGTTCGAATCTTTATAATTCCCTTTCTTCTGCTTGCTTTGGGTTTAACTTTTCTTTTTTCTAGCTGCTTAAGATAGAAGCATGGAAGTCCTGGTGGTGTAGTGGTTAAGAGCTACAGCTGCTAACCAAAAGGTCAGCAGTTCAAATCCGCCAGGCGCTCCTTGAAAACCCTATAGGGCAGTTCTACTCTTTTCTTTAGGGTCACCATGAGTCGGAATCGACTCGACGGCAACAGGTTTGGTTCTTTGGTTTTTAAGGTAGAAGCTTAGGTTATTTGAGACTTTCTGTCTTTTCTGATACAGGTGATCAAAGCTATAAATTTCCATCTAAATACTGCTCTCTAGCTGCATACCGAAATTTTTAATACATTGTGTTTTCATTTTCATTCAGTTCAAATTATTTTCTAATTTTCCTTGTGATTTCTTTTTTGATCCATGGATTACTAAGAAGTGTGTTGCTTAATTTCAAAATATTTCTATTATTGCTTTCTAATTTAATTCTGTTGTTGCTGGAGAACATATTTCACATGCTTTCAATATTTTTAAATTTACTGAGATTTATTTTATGGCCTAGTATATAGTATTCTGGAGAATGTTCTATGTGTACTTGAAAAGAATATGCATTCTGCAGCTATTGAGTAGACTGTACTATATATACCCGTTAGGTTAAGTTGGTTGATAGTATTGTTCAGTTGTCTATAGCCTTCCTGATTTTCTTTTCAGTTATTCTAGCAATTATTGAGAGGGGGTGTTGAAATCTTTAACTATTATTGTTGAATTGCCTATTTCTCCTTTTACTTCTGTCAGTTTTTGCTTCATATGTTTTATGCCTCTATGGTTAGGTGACTATGCATATATAATTGTTATATTCTCCTGCTGTATTGATCCTTTAATTATTGTAAAATGTACCTGTCTGTAGTAATAGTTCTGTATATTTTATATATAAAGTATATTCTGTCTGATGTTAATGGTTAGTATTTGTAGAGTATATAAATTTTCATCCTATTTGTGTTTTTAGTCTAAAGTGTGTCTCTTGTGTACAGCATATAGTTGGATATTGCTTTTAAAAAAAAAAAATTCAGTCTAACAATCTCTGCCTTCTGGTTGGGGGGGTTAAACCACTGACATTTAAGACACTAATGATATAGCTGGATTTACAAAGGCCGTTTTGGTATTTGTTTTCTATATCTCCTGTCTTTTCTTTTTTTGTGTTCCTCTGTCCTTCCCTTTGCTGACTTATTTTGTATTAAATACATCCTTTCTAGTGTACCCTTTTAATTCCTTTGTTGATTTTTTAACTACATATTTTTAATTATTTTCTTAGTGGTTATTCTAGGGATTGTAACATACATGTTAATTTATTACAGATTAATACTACTTGATCCCAGTAAAATATAGAAACTTTGCTCCATTATGGCTCTATTCCCTCCCATCTCCTTTTTACAATTTTTGTCATATATATGACATTCTATATATGTAGTGGTTAAGAGCTACAGCTGCTAACCAAAAGGTCGGCAGTTCGAATCCACCAGGCACTCCCTGGAAACTCTATGGGGCAATTCTACTCTGTCCTACAGGGTTGCTATGAATCAGAATCGACTCAACGGCAACGGGTTTTTTGGTTTTTATGTGTTATAAACCCTACAGTATATTGTTTTATACGATTTTATTTCTTTTACAAAAGGCATAAAAATAAAGAATATATACTTACAGAGTAACTTATGTTAACCCACATATTTACAATTTCCACTTCCTGGGGATTTGAGTTATCTGGAGTCACATTCTTACAGACTGAAGAATTTCTTAGAGTATTTCTTATAAGGCAGACCTGGTATCAACAAATTCTCTTTTTTTAACCTGGGGATGTCTTCAGTTCACCTGTGTTTTTACAGGACAGTTTTGCTGGGTACAGAACTCTCGGCTGACATCCTTTTCTTTTTCTTTCTATACTTTATATGTTATTTTATTGCCTTCTAGCCTCTAATTTTTCAGAAGAGAAGTCACCCATTCATCATATTGATCCTCTCTGTATGTGATGAGTTGTTTTTTCCTTGCTGTTTTCAAGATTTCCTCCTTGTTTTTCAGCAATTTGACTATGATGTGTCTAGATATTTATCCTACTTAAGGTTAGTTGTGTTTCTTGGATGTGTATAATAAAGGTTTTTCATCAAATTTAGGAAGTACTTGGCCATTATTTCTTCAAATATTTTTTCTGTCCCCTTCTCTCCTCTTCTTCTAGAACTCCCATTACATATATATCGGTATGCTTAATATTATCCCACTGGTCTTTGAGGCTCTGTTCATATTTCCTCTATTTTTTATTTGTTTTTCAAATTGTATCATTTCTATTGATACGTCAAGTTCCCTGGTTCTTTCTTCTGTCATTTTCTATCTGCTGTTGTGTTCCTCTAGTGAATTTTTCACTGTAATTATTATGCTTTTTAACTCCAGTATTTTTCTTCAATTTTTGTTTTAACAATTTCTGTCTTCTATTGAGATTCTCTATATGTTGATTCATTATTGTCATACTTTCCTTTAATGTTTAAAAAATGGCTTCTTTCATTTCTTGTCCTTAGTTGGCTTTCCTTCTTCTCTCCACCCTTCTTATGCTTGCTTTATTCATAATGTCGAACATATTTTCAAGAGCTGCTTTGAAGTCTTTGCCTGCGAATCCAACATCTGGGGATACTGACAGTTTCTATTTACTGCTTTTATTCCTGAGTACAGGTACACTCTCTCTTTCTTTGTATTTCTCATGATTTTGTTATTGCTGTTGCTGTTGTTGTTTTTGAAAACTGACATTACAGATAATATATTGTTACAATTATGAATTCTAGTATTTTTCCCTTGAAGGTTGTTGTTATTGCTGTTCTTTTTATAATTTGTTTAGTAATTTGCTAGGCTAAATTTGTGAAATATGTCTCCCCTGTGATGTGCGATCACTGATATCTCCACTTAAATTTTATATTTTAATTCTTGTTTTTATTTTTAAGCCTGGCTTCCTAGATATCACCCCTCACCCATGTATCTGTATAGTTTATTGGCCAATGATTAGACAGGGATTGTGATCAAGCACCTCAAGCCGTCAGGCTTTCATCCTCTACCAATGGATCTGCTTGTTGGTAAAGAAATGCCCTTAAAGTTCAGGCCATTTTCAAGTGGGTCCCAACTGTTGCTTACCTCTGTTTCATGTTTCCTACGTGCATAGCTCAGCCTCAGGGTTGGACAGGAATATGTGGATAGCTTGGGCCCTTTTTATTCTCTTCCCTCATGTGGGTGGCCTCAGCCAGGAATACGCTTACCCCAACCATGACAGCAACCTCAAGATAATAGAGCCACTGGCTCTACCCACACCTGCCACCCAGAGCTTTACAACAACTGACGATGCCAACCACTCCAAACAGAGTGAGCCCTGTTTGACTATGACAGCATGCTGTCAGTCCTTATGGACTACCCATCGTCCCAGCAGAACCTCCACGCCAACTGAGTTGGGGGCAGAATGGGTGCAGCTTCAGACATGAATGCCACAGACTCTCAATATTCTGAACAAAAGTTCAGCAATTTCTCTAGCAGAAACACTCTCAGACTGTTATATGACTTTAATCAATTTCCAGAGCACTGGAATGGTTGTTCTTCTCTGTTTTGTCCATTTGCTTTATATTTGTTTTTTTGAGAACAGATTTACAGACCTCATTTGGTCATAGCTGAACGTCCAGCCCAGGATTTGTTTTTAAATGCTGGGGACACTACACAAAAACTTGGCACTCTAGGTTATTTCTATCCCATTCAATATGATTTCTGTAGTGTCAAGTGTTATGCAGTTCATTGTAGGTCTGATAGGACATTTCTGTTTGAGTGAATAAGGCCCAACCTACAACTGTAGATTGCTTTCTTACAAGGGGATAAAAACACAATTGGTAAGTTAAAGATTTAAGTCACGCCACTTGGGGGCCTAGTTCCTGGTATAAAGCAGAAACTCAGTAAATGTTCCTTGATTCAGAGATGTGGATTATCACATATATTATGAAGAGAAAGGTGCTTATTTTCCCTCCTCCTCCATTTCTATGATATTTCTGCCCACTATGTTTAACAAATTTCTATACCAAATGCCATATGAAGGATGTAATTAAGGACCATTAAAAAAAACTCCACTAAAAACATCCAATCATGGCTACATTTTACTTTTTGGCATGCTCTTCCTCTTGAAAGTCACAGTGAGTTTTCCAGTTAATCTCAAGCAAGCATCTGATTGAGATGTTGCTAATGTTAAACAGCAATACCATTTGATTAATGTATTGAAACTGTCATGGTCATCCTCATTTACCTCAATAAAGACTGCTCATTACTTTCAATGGCTCTTTATTGCTATATGACTGAAATTATGAGATAAAAAGAGCCAGCGAAGCAGTAGGCGATCCATAACCTCTAGTCCCCTATCCCTGAAGATAAAAAACAACACGGCACTTCGTATGGCACGACTCAACCTGGGAATGAAAAGAGCTTTGCCAACATCATCTAAAACTGACCACAGCTGGTGAAATTAAAATCAATAAAATAAAAAGACCCTTAAAGGAATATAAATGTATTTGCCTTAAATCATATAGCAAATTGCTACAACAACCAGAATGGTCCAGAATGCCTATCCTTTAATCACCATCCCAACCTCCCTCTACTTACAGCAAACTCAAACTATAGGGCCAGTTACCCAAATCTTCATCCCAGCCTCACTTGTGCTTGGGAGTTCCCTCCCTAAAAGAAAAGAATAAACCAAATGAAACCCTTTGCAGTCAAGTCGATTCCGACTCATGGTAGCCCTATAGGACAGAGTAGAACTGCCCCATAGGGTTTCCAAGGAGCGGCCAATGGATTCAAACTGCCGACATTTTGGTGAGCAGCTGAGCTCTTAACCACTGCGCCACCAGAGCTCCAAAATGGCGGTGCAGAAAAGGACTAAGATTGGTTCAGTGATCAGTTGTGTTAATAGCACCCCCAATGGAAAAAAGAGCAAAGTATTAAGAAATATTCGGCGCTCTTTTCCATGAAATGCAATGTAAGTATGACTACAAAACCAAATCTCAAATAAACTAAAAAAACACAGATCGACTTTGCTGTTTCAGGCCAGAGTGGAGTAGACGTGTGTTAAATTCACAGCGCAGTTCTCCAGTTTTCTCCATAAGCAGTCGCAGGTTTAGCCACGATCAGTTCTTACCATTTTAAAAGACATTTCCAGAGCTTCTTCTCTATAATGAAACCCCTCTAAAGGTATCAAATTGCTTCCTCATGGGGGATGTTATCCCATATATCCTGATAACTGTTATAATATTCATTTAAGGTAGGGAGTAGGTATCATAACTCCAGTGAAAGAAAAGCTAAGGGCTTAAAAGATTCCTCCAAGAGGTCTCAGAGTAACTGGCAAAGTAAGAACAAGTCAAAGTTGCTGGAGTCTGCATAAATTGAGTTGACCCACTCCTGGATCATCACTTTATATAAGAAATGGGTCAAAATTACAGGTGAGAAAAGGAGAGAATACTCTGGCTTGTCTGCACATGTGTACACACACACAACAGGATCATTGAAGATTTTACTTTTTATGTATTTTATTAATAACCCAACACTGTTTCCCAATGTATCTAGAAGATTCTATGAAAACTACACCGAGTCTTTTTCCTTGTACTGTGACTTATTTGGATAATGAAATCTATGTGTGCCTCACAAAAGTTTATCACTATTTAATTTGTCCTTTAAAAAAAAAATCAAAACCAGAGGCGCACCTGGACTACCATACCTTTTTCGCAACAACATGGCAATATTAAAATCATTCAAATGAGCACTCTTATTTTCCATCTACATATATCTGAAACTCTGAAGATGTGCTGTTTAACTTATAATTACACTTGGAATAAATTTAAAATCTGAAAAATTATTTCAGTTGAGGTCTGAAGTGGGAAAACTTAAAGAGAAGCATAAGCAGAAAACACAAATCATGATTTTTAATAAGTCACAATGGGCAAAAGTAAGACCGGTCAACTTTCTATGAAATTTATTTCATCATACATTCCGGTTCTAAATACTGGATGTAGAACCAGAAGATACAGGATTTGTTATTATATTTATTGGATAGCAACCCACTGCCCAACACTGTCATTTACATTTCTGCTCTTAAAGCACTTAGCTCTGGAGTGTGCACAACACAGAGGATAGTCACACAACGCAGAAAACCAAAATAGCATTAACCGGGCTACAGGCATCCCTTGGTTTGTTTACTAGATACACCCAGCCAATCTGGCAGAAAAGAAAATTGTGTGTATTAAAATTCATTTTCCAGTTATGCAGCATTCCTTGTACTGCAGAATAATACCCGGTGGTCCTACTCTACCAGCAGGTGCCAGGCCCATACCCAGTGGTCCTACTCTACCAGCAGGTGCCAGGCCCATACCCGGTGGTCCTACTCTACCAGCAGGTGCCAGGCCCATACCCGGTGGTCCTACTCTACCAGCAGGTGCCAGGCCCATACCCGGTGGTCCTACTCTACCAGCAGGTGCCAGGCCCATACCCGGTGGTCCTACTCTACCAGCAGGTGCCAGGCCCATACCCGGTGGTCCTACTCTACCAGCAGGTGCCAGGCCCATACCCGGTGGTCCTACTCTACCAGCAGGTGCCAGGCCCACGAGCCAGCTAAAGCAGAGTCGGGCTGGAGCAGCTCCCACCATGGCTGCAAGGCAGGGACAGGTCCCAGCTCCAAAGGTGAACTAAAGATTTAAGTTTCCAAGAAGTCTGAGCCTTTTAAAACAACTGGTTGATACTTCGGAAACCCTGGTGCCGTAGTGGTTAAGTGCTACAACTGCTAACCAAAGGGTTGGCGGTTCAAATCCACCAGGAGCTCCTTGGAAACTCTATGGGGCAGTTCTACTCTGTCCTATGGGGTCGCTCTGAGTTGGAATCGACTTAACGGCACTGGTTTTGGTTTGGTTGATACTTCAATTCACTGATTCTTTCTTAAAGTTCCTCTCTGCAAATTTTACGAAGAATTAACATTCTAGAGTTGGAAGGAACTCTGCCTAAGAGCACAGACTTAATGTTTGCTAGAAAGTGACTGCAGCAGGACTTGATCTCCTGCCCCAGACCAGTTTGGCTTTTACTACACCAAACCAGGCTGGGGAATATTTGGAAATGACACCAGCATTGGTACTTTAGGAACATGGGTTAGGTCTGGGTTGCCTAAGGGGAAACTCCAGGAGATCTTGAACAGAGTTCCAGGTACACTGGGAGAGAAAAACCTAGCAAAAGAGAAATACAGGACACAACTTGGGTAAATAAGGAGACGAAAAACTAAATGGTGGGAAGGAGCAGGGGAAAAGAAGCAGAAACAAGAACCTGGGATGACTGGGGTCAAGGGACTGGATACCCTCAGGCTGGTATGATACATCTCAAATAGTTTAGGAGGGCTGGGAGAAACATACTGTCCTATCTAACTGGCTTTGCCCCAGGAGGCTAACATTGGGAAATTCTTTCTCTGTGCTTTGGCCTTCCCCACTTTAAAGTAGGGATAATAATGTTTTGCCTTGACATTTTTCAAAGAGGACCCAGAGAGTAACGCATCCTCCTGGAGCAACACAGAAAGAGTCTTGAAAGAGCACCAGATCAGAATCCTAGCTTTGTAACACACTGGCTCTGTGTCCTAGGACACATCCCTTAATGTCCCTTAAGCTCGTTTTGAATCTCTATAAAAATAAGAGATTGGGGTCCCTGAACTAAGGTCTGTTCCGCCTCTATGGTTTCCATATGTGAAGGGCTTTAACCCTCCTAAAGGGAAGTTTCTGTACAAATTACAAATGGCTTTAAGAGCCTCCTCATCCCGACCTTTCTTCCCTGGCTGCTGTCCTCAGCCCAAGCAAGAAAGCATTCTAAACTGCAGGTAATGGGAAGACGAGAAGGGAGGGCTCTTTAGAGCAAAGCCACACCAAGCCACTAATGCTCTACTTTACACAGGACAGAATGCGGATCGGGGTGTTTATTTCGGAAGACTTTCTGAACACCCTACCTTGCTCACAAGGCATTTGTTGTCACGTCTCTTCTCTTATTAACAATGGCACAGAAGCCAAGGTACACTGACAGTTCTCTCCATATCTCAGGAATTTGGGGGAGAGGGTATTGCTCACAATTTCCTTACTTATAATTGATGTGCTACTTAAAGACCAGTACTATCTTCCCCCCTTCTCCAGTATTTTCAACTAGAAACTGTTACATCAAGAACGTATAACTCCCAAATCCACACAGGCTCGCGGTGAGTTTTAAAGGCATCATATCTTGTTTCCTCATTTCTTTGAAGCTCATTAGACACCCTCGCTTTTGAGCGTCTACTAAGCACTCTCAAATTCCTTGAATCACAAAACCAGTAGAGAGGAAGGGGTGTGTGGGAGGGGGCTGAGGGGGTGGCTGGAAGGAGAGAAAGAAAGAAAATGGGACGAGCGGAAACTGACTGCAGAGTGTGTGACACAGCTACCCACCGCAGACAAAGAACACCGGGAGACTAGAAGGAGACAATGAAGGCTCAGAGAAAAATGCAGAGCTGGGGGTGGGGAGGAGTGCTGCCAGGGAAGCCGAGGTGCAGCCCCCTCCCCAAAACCACACTCACTTCTGCCAGCTGCCATCACAGCAGCTGCTTCCCTATGCAGAATCACACAGAGTCATTTTCTGGTAAAAAAGGATTTCTACCATTTTAATTAGTTGGTTTCTTGAAGACAAGAAATGACACCACACATAACCTACTGCCACGCTGCCACAACCCCCAGATACGGCCGTATTTTCAAATACCTAAACAACAAACAGAAGGACTTCGGTTTCTCTAAGACTTTAGAATTTCTTGAGAATAATTAAGAGGAAAACAGAAGTTCAGCAAAGTAACACAAAGCTCTCCTTGTTGGAAAAACACTGGTAGAAAGATGCTTGCTGGTCTATAAGTATGATGGGGGTGAACATGGAGGCCAGGGGCTTTTAACAACACCCATGAATTAACTTGATGGTATTTCTTACAACCCTTTGTCTTGCTGAGGTTAAATGGTAAATGGTAAGACAATGCGAGGGGTAGAGTTTTTAATATTTCACGTCTTCTCTTTCCCAAAAAGGATGTAGAACAGGGCAATTCATTAGTGAGCCCTAGTCATCCCTGACAGGAAATGAATTGGGGGTTTGACAAATAATGTCTAAAATCTTCCTTAACCTAGAAAACATTAGAGGGGGAAAATCAACTCAGAAGAACTAAGATCAAAAACTAAAACATGAAAAAGGAAAAACGAACAGTGCAGCTGCTAACCAGCCACACTAGGATGTTGGAAACATGATCACAACAGGGCTAGGTCTTTTTTTTTTTTTTTTTTAGGAGCCCTGGTGGCGCAGTGGTTAAGAACTCGGCTGCTAACCAAAAGGTCAGCAGTTCGAATCCACCAGCCGCTCCTTGGCAATAATATGGGGTAGTTCTACTCTGCCCTACAGGGTCGCTATGAGCTGGTCTTGATGGCAGTGCGTTTAAGTCTTTTTAAAACCACCATCCATTCACAAACAATGCACTTACTAAATAACACCCCAGGTAACAGATGATGACAGGAATAGGGTTTGCTCTTTTAAATAAGAACAGAGTGGGAAAAAAAAAAATTTCAATACCATCAGACAACAAATTAAAAGGAAACATCTTCTCTAACTGCAACAATACAGATCTAACTGGGAAAATTGATTTCTACCCACCCTCCACTCTCCCAGAAGGAGATTAGAAAGAGAAAACTGAAAAACAGACATCGTGTAGATGAACTTTGGTAAGGAGCACCATAAACATTCATAGGGAGATGCATGGGTCTTTGAAAAAATATTTTAGTATGCACGTGTGAGTCAAACACTCTGCAGTAAAATACCCTTAATGTTTAATTGTTTCTATGCACTGAGAGGGAGTCAAGTCTTGTCACTCACCTGATGAAATCTGATCTTTCTCAAATCATCCCACCCAACCCTGTTAAAGACATTACTGCTGTAACATAATTCAACGTCAAGACATGTTATGGCCAACCAAGGTCAGTCTTCAAGTACCAGGTGGATAAAGAGACATTATTTAGTCTCCTGACCTTGCATGTTAGGGGCCATATACTCATCTTTTGCAAATCTCAAGTCAGATTTGCATTCTTAGAGGCTCCCACTTAAGAGCATGTGCTATTCAAGGCTTTTCTAAGTTTAAGTGGACTTTCTGGAATAACGTGCCTCTTCTTTATCAAAACAAGTGATGTGCCAAAAAATACTCTTCTGTCTCATCCCAAATTCTAACAGGCTGAGAGGGAAAGAGGATCTGTAGTCCCTCTATTCTTCTGGTTGGTATTAGAGTGAGCAAGAGGTAAATTAGGGAACATTTCAAGAGCCCTAGGCAAAGCAGAGAAAAGATAACTGATATGTTTTCTCTTTCAACTGAACTAGTTCTGTAAACCTCTAATAATCAAACTATTGCAGGACCAACCTTGCATCCACCATAGCTGGGGCTATGAGTCGGGATCGACTCGAAGCCAGTGGGTTTGGTTTTTTGGTTTTATAGCTGGGAATGAATTGAAATAGACCTTCTGTATTCTTTTATCAAATTAAAATAATGAGACAGGTAATAATAATAGCAAAAACAAAGAGCTTATCTTGTGTACTATTCTAAATGCTTTGCACATATTAACTCATTAAATCCTCCCAATAATACCTGGAGGTAACTACTATTATTATGCAAATGAATATATACTTAGTTATACCTGAGAAATAAAAAGTTTCCTAAGGTTGGCAGTAAAATGAGGTAGGGGTGGGTGATACTTTTAAAAAGGAATCGTTGAAGCTACATACCGCATAATATAGGATGTTGCCCTGAATGTTGCTGGAGTAAATATTATACTAAGAAAACATATAAGGACCACTTATCTGTATTATGTTAAATAGCCTTGTTCATAAATTTCCACTGAAGGGAATACTAATCTCTACAGTGAGAAACTGGAGCCCTGGTGGTACTGTGGTTAAGAGCTCAGCTGCTAACCAAAAGGTTGGCAGCTCGAATCCACCAGCTGCTCTTTGGAAACCCTATGGGGCAGTTCTACTCTGTCCTATAGGGTCACTATGAGTCACAATCGACTTGACGGGCAAAAGGTTTTATAGAGAGAAAAGTAAGATATAAAAGAGATTAGATAAAAAAGGAATTCTAGTAGTGCAATGGTTAAGCATTTGCCTATTAACTGAAAGGTCAGAAGTTCGAACCCACCAATGGCTCCGTGGGAGAAAAGACCTGACAATCTGCACCTGTAAAGATTTCAGCCTAGGAAACCCTTCAGGGTTACTCTGTCCTACAGGGTAGCTACAAGTTGGAAGAGACTCAACAGCACACCACAGCAACAACAACAAATGTGATAAAGGGTAAAAAGGCCTCATAGTGGCTAAAAATTTGTCACCACCTTCAGGAAAATTGCTTACACTAATTACGCTAATTTAAGGAGTAGAAATCAGTCTAATCATCACAGCTCTCACTTCCTGGGATTCTTCCTAACACCAGTTCCTAGGAGCTAAAATAATGATATGGACATGGAAAATGAGGCAAAGGGAGATGTTTCTACATTTCATTACATTTGGGGAAGAAGCCTCAGGGATCTAGACAGAAAGACAAGAAGAAATGACAATTATAAAAGGGTTCCTGTATCTGTTACTTTTGCCTTCTCACCCTTTTAAATTCAGTTGTTTGGAACAAAAGGGAAAAGAGAGGAAGAAGAGTTATACTCCAAAGTAGTCAATCCAAAGACAGCCTGCTTGCAAGACCAGGCTGATCATACTCTTCCATCAATGCCTAAATGAGAGAGCCAGGCAAACTACTAGTCTTGCCAGGCTCCATTTCTTGGCCCTGTGTCTTCTATACCATTCTGGAGAAGCCACCGGCTTTCATCCACCAGAGATGCTTCCCTGCTCTTTCACTAAAACCTCTGCAGAAGCCTGCCTTTTTAAGGACTGTCTTCCTCCTGGAGCTGTTGTTGTCCTTAGGTGCCATCGAGCGGTTTCTGACTCAGAGACCCTGTGTACAACAGAACGAAACACTGCCTGGTCCTTTGCCACACTCTCAATCTTTGCTATGTTTGCGTCCCTTGTTGCATCCACTGTGTCAATCCATCTCATTGAGGGTCTTTCTCTTTTTCCCTCACCCTTTACTAAGGAGTCTGATGGGCAGTGGTTAAGTGCAAAGCTGCTAACCAAAAGGTTGGCAGTTCTAACCCACCAGCCGTTCCATGGGAGAAAGATGTGGCAGTCAGCTTCCGTAAAGATTATAGCCTTGGAAACCCTATGGAACAGTTCTACTCTGTCTTGTAGAGTCACCATGAGTCGAAATAAAGTAGAAAGCCCGTTGCAATAGACTCTATCAAGCGTGATGTCTTTTTCTAGGAACTGGTCCCTCCTGATAAGATGTCCAAAGTATGTGAGACAAAGTCTCACCATCCTCACTCCTAAGTAGCATTCTGGCTGTACTTCTTCCAAGACAGATTTGTTCATTCTTCTGGCAGTCCATGGTATATTCGCCAATATCATAACTCAAAGGCATCAATTCTTCTTTGGTCTTCCTTACTCATTGTCCAGCTTCCACATATATAAAGGCAACTGAAAATGGCTTAGGTCAAGCACACCTTAGTCCCCAAAGTGACATCTTTGCTTTTTAACACTTTAAAGAAGTCTTTTGCAGCTGATTTGCCCAATGCAATACGTCCTTTAATTTCTTGACTGTTGCTTCCATGGGCATTGATTGCGGATCCAAGTAAAATGAAATCCTTGATAACATCAATCTTTTCCCCATTTATCATGATGCTGCCTATTGGTCCAGTTGTGAGGATTTTTGTTTTCTTCATGCTGTAATCCATACTGAAAGCTGTAGTTTTTAATATTCATCACTAAGTGCTTCAAATTCTCTTCACTTTCAGCAAGCAAGGTAGTATCATCTGCATAACGCAAGTTGTTAATGAGTCTTCCATCAATCCTGGTGCAGTATTCTTCTTCTTGTAGTCCAGCTTCTCGGATTCTTTGCTCAGCATACAGATACAATAAGTATGTTGAAAGGATACAATCCTGTCGCGCTCCTTTCCCGATTTTAAACCACACAGTATCTGTGTTAGTCATCTAGTGCTGCCATAACAGAAATACCACAAGTGGATGGCTTTAACAAAGAGAAATTTATTTCCTCACAGTAAAGTAGGCTAAAAGTCCAAATTAAAGGGGTCAGCTCCAGGTGAAGGCTTTCTCTCTCTGTTAGCTCTGGAAAAAGGTCCTTGTCCTCAATCTTCCCATGGTCGAGAAGCTTCTCAGGTGCAGGGACCCCAGTCCAAAGGACGTGCTCTGTTCCTAGTGCTGCTTTCTTGGTGGTATGAGGTCCCTAACTCTCTGCTTGCTTCTCTTCCCTTTTCTCTCTTAAGATAAAAGGTGGTGCAGGCCACACACCAGGGAAACTCCCTTTACATTGGATCAGGGAGGTGAGCTGAGTAAGGATGGTGTTACAATCCCACCTAATCCTCTCAACATAAAATTACAATCACAAAATGCAGGACAACCACACAAAACTGGGAATCATGGCCTAGCCAAGTTAATACACATATTTTGGGGGGTACATAATTCAATCCATGACACCTTTATTCTCTGACTGACTGCCTCTTTTCTCCATAAGCACAATTAATTGTTCTGGAATACCATTCTTCACAATGTTATCCATAATTTGTTATGATCCATACAGTCGAATGCCTTTGCATAGTCAAAGATATGCAGATAAACATCTTTTTGGTATTCTCTGCTTTCAGCCAGGATCCACCTGATACCAGCAATGATATCCCTCATTCCACAGCCTCTTCTGAATCTAGCTGGAGTTTCTGGAAGTTCCCCCATTGACTGATGCAACTGCTTTTGAATGATCTTCAGCAGAAGTTTACTTGTATGTGATATAAATGATATTGTTCGATAATTTCTGCATTCTGCATTCTGTTGGATCACCTTTCCTTGGAATGGGCACAAATACGGATCTCTTCCAGTTGGTTGACCTGGTACTATCTTCCAAGTTTCTCGGCATAGACAAGTGAGAGTGCTTCCAGCACTGCATCCTTTTGTTGAAACATCTCAATTGGTATTCCGTCAGTTCCTGAAGCCTTGTTTTTCACCAATGCCTTCAGTGTAGCTTGGACTTCTTCCTTCAATACCATTGATTCTTGATCATTTACTACCTCCTGAAACGGTTGAACGTCGACCAATTCTTTTTGGTACAGTGACTCTGTGTATTTCTTCCATTTTCTTTTAATGCTTCCTGCATCGTTCAATTTTTTTGCCCATAAAATCCTTCAATATTGAAACTCAAGGCTTGAATTTTTCCTTTACTTCTTTCATCTTGAGAAAGGCCGAGTGTGTTCTTCCCTTTTGGTTTTCTAACTCTGGGTCTTTGCACGTTTCGTTGTAATACTTTGTCTTCTGAAGCCACCCTTTGAAATCTTCTGTTAAAGCTCTTTTACCTCATCATTTCTTCCATTTGCTTTAGCTACTCCTCATTCAAGAGAGTTGGAGCTCCTGGAGCTAGGTCACATTAATCCAGTAACTGTCAGTCATTTATTTGGTCCTACTGTGAAAGAGATTTTTTTCATCAGTAAGAAATGCATTGTTGGGTGATGTTAAGTCAATTTGGACTGCTGAGGAAAGAGATTCCAAATGTCCACGATTAATATTTGTGATATCTACCCTGCGCTAGTCCCAGAGTTAGAATATTTTTAAAAATGTTTTTGCATGGTGTTTACAGGCTGCTGGCCTTTTACAATCATATCAGAAGACGAAGACCATTTTCTGACTAAACTTTTTTTTTTTTTTCTCAAATAAAGTAGGTTTATTAGGAACACGGTTTACTGGCTATCATTTCCTTATGACACTAGTCCCTGGTGGAACTATGAAGAGAAACTATGAACACAGAAGAAAAACTGAAAATGGAAATGACAAATCTTATTCTTTTTTTTCCCTCACAAGTTGAAAGCCTGCCTTTATATTGATTTTCAGATACTGAATATACATCATTCATCTTCCAGATAATCTAATGTATCTTACTCTAATAAACAAATAAAATTTATGAGCAAGGAAGAAATAGATGAATCCACATTTGTAAATTACCTTTATACACACACATAAACATTAACCTGATGCTCAATTGACTCCTTGCAGTAAAACAGACATGTCTGGTCAGCCCCCAACCTGTCAGCCTACATAGATATGTATATCCACCTGTATATTTCCCACAGCAAAAACTCTCTACCAATTGATTTGACCAGAAAAGGGCAGTGAAATTGTTCACAAATTATAATTTACAAACTCAGTTTAATCTTGAGTTCTTTGAATATGTAAGGGGTTGTCTTTCCCTAAAATTCTAATATCTTTCAAACTATGACTTGATGTTACAAGTATTATAGTAAGTTTGAATTCTTACTATAACACTCTATTAGATACCCAAGATAGAGTATGTATTTGTATCACACTGCAGACATAGGCACCTATATGCTCAAGCCTGACGACAGATAATGCTGAGGTCCAGCACCAGCCCATGCCTACTGGTTAACATTTAATGTGCATCTCAGTCACTAGAATTGTGGTTTCCTAAATGGGAATTGCCAGGAAGATACAGAGAAGGTTCAAAGTTAGGATACAACAATCCCCAGGCTCCCACCAGTCGTGTGCTACAGTCTGAGGTGTCACTTTTTTCTAGAGAACACTTGCCCTGGCTCTTCCCATCACGTGTGTTACTGGCTGACCCACTTTCCCTAGTCTACGTCACAGTTCAGTATAGAATGCATTCTTTCAGCCTTTGTCCTTGGCCTCTTACTCTGGTTATCAAGAGATCTTTTCCTATAACCATTTTTTTTTTTTTGAAGTTCTCCCTAAGTCAAGGAATCTATTCTCAGTAATCCAGGCACAAGCGTTCACTTAATTAAACAAATATTTATTGAGTGCTTGGTACGTGTTAAGAAATGTTCTATGAGCTAAAGATAGAGAAGTGAATAATGACAAAACTCCCTGCCTATAAGGAGCTGACATTCAAGGTATATTCTAGATTCAGAAGAATCTAGAAAGATATCTAGAATCACAGGAATTTTATCAGTTTAAGCTAAACTCATTTCAGATTGTATGCATCTTAGCACGATATTTTTTTTTTTAGTATATAGCTGGGCTTACCAGTAGTTGAGCAAAAGGCTAGACAGTATATAAAATTAACGAACTTTGATTATCCAGAGAAATTGTTTTCAACTAAGATAGTATGGAAACAGACACTGCTTTTGTTGGGTGCTTCCATACTTAAGATTCTTCTAGAACAGAAGGTAACATCACCCTCACATGTATGACAGTGGCATAAAAAAAAAAAAATTATATACTAAATACAGTGAAGGTATACCCGATAGCCTCCATTCTTTATTCTCCACCATGCTTCACTTTTAAAAAATCATTAATGTTAGCTTCAAACGTGAGGGTCCTTTTTAGAAGTTAGTTTTGTTGTTGTTAGCTGCTGTCAAGTCAGCCCCCAGCTCATTATGACCCCACACACAACGGGATTGGGCCACTGTGACCCACAGGGTTTTCACTGGCTGGTTTTTTCAGAAGCAGATCACCAGGCTTTTGTCAGTCTGGAAGCTCCGTTTTTATTAACTATTTTTACTCCACCTGAAACCTGTTCAGCATCACAGCAACACACAAGACAAGTGTTGGCTGTGCTTGAGGTGCGCTGGCCGGAATTGAATCCGCTTCTCCCACAGGGAAAGTGAGAATTCTGCCATCAAACCACTGCTTCCCTCAAAGTTAGTTCTAGACCTCTCTAAAAGAGGCTTGTTTCATTTAATTCTAAACTGTGTAGCTGGCCTTCAGCGGAAGGAACAAATTTAAAATCAGATGTTTTGACTGAGGTGACTGGAAATTTGTACCACTGACAGATACACACACACACACACCCAAATCTATGTGCCATATGGTAGAAATGTTTTAATGTTTTCATTCATTCAAAGTGAATGTGAAAATATATACATATTTGCTAATATAGTCGTATTTGTTCTTAATTCATTTTCTTTGTGGGCAAGATCAGTCTGAACCAGTTAAAAATTAGAACTAAGAATTTTTATTTAAAGAAATGCAGCTCGTTTTTAAGCACGTTTCTAATTTGAACTAGGTCAGTAAAGTAAGTGTTGCCAAGCAGAAGTCTTTTAAAGTATCTACTTGAATATATTGTGTTGAGTCAGTTCACATATCTACAACAGTTTTCTAAGATCTGCTCATATTAGGAAAAATCCTTTAGAATCAGTCAAAACAAATTAAGCGTCAAAATATTTTGAAAGGGTGGTGCACTTGATAAAAATAAATTATTTCTAATTTGAACTAAAGGAAAAAAATGAAATAATGACTCTTCAAGAATATATACGGTACTAAAGACTTTACTTTGATGACTTTAAAAAGCAAAGATATTAATTAGTTCTACTCCAAGGAGATTTTTCTCTTTCCTTGGCTTAAGTAAACTAATGGTCCTAGTGAATTTTTTTAATACTTAAGGGCTGGTTTCATCTCCATCCGTCTAACCTCTCTATCTATTTGCAGATAGGCAAGCTTCACTATTTGTGGGGGACAGATGCTTTAATTAGCATCCTGAAGACTTGTATATACATTTCCAACGTATGGGCACAGTGGATAAGAGCTTAGGCTGCTAACCAAAAGGTCAGCAGTTCAAATCCACCAGCAGCTCCTTGGAAACCCTATGGGGCAATTCTACGCTGTTCTGTAGGGTTGCTATGAGTCGGAACTGACTCGACAGCAACGAGCTTGGGTTATAAACAATTTATTCTCTTAATCAATCCACTTAAACGTTCCACCTCTGAAAAAAAGGGGGGATGAGGAGGAAAGGAAGAAAACCTCTTTCATGGAGCATCATAATGGAAATTTCTTCCTGCCTAAATTATCAAAAGTTCTGATTTATAAGTCTAAATTAATTTTTACCATATATTAGAGAAGTAACCTAAATCTCAAAAAAAAGTGCAAATTTTTTAGGCAGTTACCTATTATTGCATACTTCCTCAATCAGACAAATGTTCTTGTTTCTAGGAAAGGGGCTTCAAATAGAATGTTTTGAAAAACAGGGAGTTCTCCCAAGTTTCACAACCACAGAAATTTTACACTGGAGATAATACAATGAAGAAAGAAAGATAAAGGAATGAGGGCTGTTTAGATTTGAAAGCAAGTTTTACTTCTGAAATCTATGCTTTGGTTCCCATAATAAGGGCTACAACAGTATGTATACAATATAAATTGTATGTGTCATAGGCTGTGGATGACACATTTCTGGAAGGTCAATGTGGCTGAATATCTCTTCCCAGTTTACCGTATGTTGCTGTTGGTTGGCTGTTAGCTGCTGTCCAGTCAGTCCCTGACTCAGGATGACCCCACGCCCAAAGGAATAAAATGCAGCCCTGTCCTTTGCCATCCTCATCATCAGTTGCAGATCAAACTGTTGTGACCCATAGGGTTTTCACTGGCTGATTTTCGGAGACAGATTGTCAGGCCTTTCTTCATAGTCAGTCTTAGTCTGGAAGCTCTGCTGAAACCTGATCATCATAGCAACACACAAACCTCTACTGACAGATAGGTGGTGCCTGGGCACGAGGTGCACTGGTCGGGGATCAAACCCAAGTCTCCCACATGGAAGACGAGAATTCTACCACGGAACCGCCACAGTCAGCATTCTAGTCCAGTCAGTTCTTTCTTCGTGTTGCCTGCACCTCTCAGGTTTCCTTCCACTCTCTTTGTTGTTGTTAGTTGCTGTCAAGTTGATTTGGACTCATGGTGACCCCATGTGTGTGGAGTAGAACTGCTCCACATGGTTTTCAAGGTTTGTAACCTTTCAGAAGCAGATCTCAGCCTATCTTCTGAGGCACATGAGTGGATTCAAACCACAAGCCTTTCGGCAAGTAGTTGAGCACTTAACCATTTGCGCCACACAAGGACTCCTTCACTCCCTTTACTCCCATCCAAAGCCAGCACTGAAGATCTCACACCTCCATTTCTTCAGTTACTTCAAGTGAGCTTCCTGCCTCTGTTCTCTCCTAGACTTTGCCACCAAACAAATGTTCCTAAAGTCCATCTGGGGCACTTGTTTAACAACCTTCCAAGAGACCTCTTATTCACCACATAAAATCCATACTTTTTTAACCACGGAGTCAAGTTTCCCAGGATCTGGCCCTGCTTTCTTTTGACTTTTGAGTTCTACTCCTCTCCTTCACACTTGAAGTCCAACTACATAGACACCCAGTGAGACAGATGTCCTGGTACCACTCTATAGGGGACACTGAACCACCACTAATAAATCAGAAATACAGTGCCAGTCAACTCAGGTTTCTCCCCTCAAACTTGTTACTCACTGGTGAAATATAAAACAAACCCACTCCTATCCAAGTGCCCTGAGCAAAGAGAACATGTGACTATATCCCACATAATTAACCTCTATCCATAGTGAGTATGACTAACCATATCCAATTATGAATGGTAGAAAAACTGTAAAATGAACGACAAGTCCAAATAAGTTAAAATGTCATGTTATATGCAGAACATATAACAGATACAGTAAAACCTGCCAAAGCTGGAACCCATGTACCATTCCAAAGAAAGGTGATCCAACAGAATGAGGAAACTATTGAACAATATCATTAATATCACCTGCAAATAAAATTTTTCTGAAGATAATTCAAAAACAGTTGCAGCAGTACATTGACAGAGAACTGCCAGAAATCCAATCTGGATTCAGAAGAGGACATGGAACAAGGGGTATCATTGCTGATGTCAGATGAATCTTGGCAGAAAGCAGAGTATACCAGGAAGATGTTTTTCTGTTTTATTGACTATGTAAAGGCATTTGACTGTGTGGATCATAATTATGGATAACATTTTGAAGAATGGGAATTCCAGAACACTTAAGTGTGCTCATGCAGAACCTGTACACAGACCAAGTAGCAGTCATTCGAACAGACCAAGGGGACACTGTATGGTTTAAGATCAAGAAAAGTGTGTGTCAGGGATGCATCCTTTCACACATTACTTATTCAGTCTGTATGCTGAGCAAATAATCTGAGAAGCTGGACTGTAAGAGAAGATCACAGCATCAGGATTGGAGGAAGACTCATTAACAACCTGCAATATGCACATGACACAGCCTTGCTTGCTGTAAGTGAAGAGGACTTCAAGCGCTTACTGATGAAGATCAAAAACTACAGCCTTCAGTATGGATTACACCTCAACATAAAGAAAACAAAAATCCTCACAACTGGACCAATAAGCAACATGATGATAAACTGAGAAGATTGAAGTTGTCAAGGATTTCATTTTACTTAGATCCACAATCAATGCCCAAGGAAGCTGCAATCAAGAAGTTAAAGGACATATCATGTGGGGCAAATCTGGTGCAAAAGACCTCTTGAAAGTATTAAAAAGCAAAGATGTTACTTTGAGGATTAAGGTGCACTTGGCCGAAGCCATGGTATTTTCAGTTGCCTTATATGCATTTTTTTTTTTATATATGCATGTGAAAGCAGGACAATGAATAAGACCAAAGAAGAATTGATGCTTTGGAACTATGGTGTTGGAGAAGAATACTGAATATACCACGGACTGCTAGAAGAATGAACAAATCTGTCTTGGAAGAAATACAGCCAAAATGCTTCTTAGAAGGGAGAATAGTGAGACTTCATCTCACATACTTTGGACATGGTATCAGGAGCGACCAGTCCCTGGAGAAGGACATCGTGCTTGGCAAAGCAGAGGATAAGTGAAAAAGAGGAGGACCTTCAAAGAGATAGACTGACACAGTGGCTCCAACAATGGGCTCAAATGTAGCAATGACTGTGAGGATGATAAAGGACTGAGGAACATTTCATTCTGTCGTACACAGAGTCACTATGAGTCTGAACCAACTCATCGGCACCTAACAACAACAACTCACTAGACCAATGCTGAACAAATTCGTAAGGAGCCACATACTTAGTGTGCTTAGGACACCCATGTGTCTCAATCTGTCCCTACATACATCCCCTTCACCTTTGCCATCTGGTCTACCTACAGCACCATGAACACACCTTGCCTATGCACATGCCTTTCCTCCAGCTAACGTACCCTCTTTATTTTTTCTCAGTCCTGCAATTCGATCTGTCCTTTAAGACTCAGGTAATATTCTACCTTTTTTCTGTAACATCTGTCTCACTCTCACCAGCCATAGGTAATCTCTCTGTCCTCTGAAATCCTGAATTATCTCTGACACAAAAGCATACTGTCTTATGTGCCCAGTTTTCTTTTTGTTTAGGAAAAAAAATTACAGCTATCTCACTCCTAGCCCTGTTCTAAGAGTCTGTTACATATACATTTCCCACTTATTCCTCAGAATAATCTTAGATATTATTTTTATTTTATTTACAGACGAATAAACTGAGGTTTACTGACATAAGATAACTTGCTGAAGGTCATCCAACCTGGAAAGGACATGGTTCAATCCCAAGTACCTCCAGTTCAGGAGCCTGAGTTCTTTCCACAAAGCCACAGGGCTTCAGTCTAACCTCCCCAACCTAGGGTAAGTTACTTGAGGGCAAGCACCATATTTTGGAACCCTGGTGGCATACTGGTTAAGTGCTATGGCTACTAACCCAAACGTAAGCAGTTCGAATCCACCAGGCACTCCTTGGAAACTATACAGGGCAGTTCTACTCTGCCCTATAGGGTCACTATGAGTCGGAATTGACTTGATGGCAACAGGTTTGGCTTTTTTTATATGCCTCTCCAGAAACCCTGGTGGCATAGGAGTTTAGTGCTATGGCTGCTAACCAAAAAGTCGGCAGTTCGAATCTAGCAGGTGCTCCTTGGAAATTCTATGGGGCAGTTCTACTCTTTCCTGTAGGGTTGCTATGAGATGAGCCGGAATCAACTCGACAGCAACAGGTTTGGTTTGCTTTTGGTTTATATGCCTCTCCACAATTCCCACAAATACTCTTTCTTGACCGTAACAGACACTCATTAAATGTATGCTAATAACGAGAACAGGACAAAGCTTCCTTCAGTTGTATGGGCAAACCAAGTCTCTGTAGGTGCAGCATTGCAGAAGCTACTCAATTTCCTTTCCATGATCTTCTGCTAAATTGGTCTTACATGTTTTAGTCATAATTTTTACATGCTTGCTGGCCAACTTCTTTCTAAGTTCTTCTTAAGGGCTCACCATCTAACACTGCTCTGACTTCTCAGCACTAGTAGAGCATTAAGGCAATGCCATATGCTCATTTGTTAAGCAGCTTGACATAAATATCCAACCAAACAACCAGAGAGTGGAGTAATTAAAATGAAAAGGCACTATAATAGCAATTAAAAAACGATGGATGTCCAAAAGCCTAAGGCAGATATAATTTAAATTAAAATGAGATAACTCATCAAAGCAGGAGGGGGTACAAAGTTTAGCTACATATACAGTTTATCACAATAAAAACTGGAAACAGTCTAAACGTCCAACAGTAAGGGACTGTTTAAGTAAATGATGGTGTATCCAAACAATGGAATACTACACAGCCAACATAAAGTCATCCAGCAAATACCTACCGAGTGCCTTATCTGTATCAGGTAAATAAGAAAGATACCTCCCCTCATGGTGCTTAAAGTCCAGATGATGATATAGTAGAAAACTATGTAATGACAATTGTTTTTCTTTTATGTTGTTGAGTGACAAGGTGAGTTGCAATAGAGTATAATCTGTATGGATACAGTTTTGTTGTTGCTGTTTTTCATAACCCGAAGACCTATTTGTTCTGTGTTCATAGTCTCTCTTGAAGATGTTTAAGTTCAGCATTGATGTCTTATACGAAGTGTTAAAATCCCATCAAACACTCCCATCCTAACTATTTCTGTAACACCAGGGTATCCAAAGATTAAAATACTAAGGATCTAATTATGTATGTACAGGAAGAATGGAAAAGCTAGCTTATTTTATAAAAAGCGAGATGTAAAAGTAATAAGTAGGTCTGTCAATATTAAATTTTATAGAAGAAAGTAAAGCTACACATTCTAAAAGTTCTAAGTGAAAAGCAGACAAGTATGTATCAAGTAAAAATTAGTTTGGAAACCCAGTTGAAGCTAATTTTCAGATAGCTCTTTGAAATATTTTTATATACTCATTGTAAGCATATATTGTTTTAAAGTGTGAATTAAAATTTTTCTATTGATCAAAGTTATTGTCAATACAAAGTTATTATCTACTGATGCATTTTATAAGAAAGAAAGAAATCAAAGTCAAGTACAGCAATACAAAGGATATCTACTATTCTGGGTTGCTGTGTTTTGCCTAGGTCCTGAAGATATATCTAACTAGCAAGAGTATAAGCTTTATAATAACTTAGTAAGCTAAATAATAAAAACTTATAAGATTCATACCTCTCTACTCTTCCAAATTCTTAATTCTTAGGAATAGAGGGGAGCATCTTCAAATTGATAAAGGACATCTAAAAACACCTATAACTAACATTACTTAATGGTGAAAGACTCAATACTTTCTCCCTAAGATTGGGAACAAGGCAAGGCAAGGATGTCCACTCTCACCACTGCTACTCAACATAGTACTAGAAGTGCTAGGCAGGGCAATAAGGCGGGAAAAGGAACTAAAAGTTATAAAGATGAGAAAGGATCTATTCCTATTTGCAGATGGTATGACTGTCTACATAGAAAATCCCAAGGAATCTCCAATAAATTTCCTAGAACTAGTGAGTCCAGCAAGGTAGAGGATATAAGATTAACATATAAAAATCAATTATATTTTTACATGCTAGTAATAAACAGGAAACCCTGGTGCCGCAGTGGTTAAGTGCTACAGCTGCTAACCAAAGGGTCAGCAGTTCAAATCTGCCAGGCGCTCCTTGGAAACTCTATGGGGCAGTTCTACTCTGTCCTATAGGGTCACTATGAATCAGAATCGACTCGATGGCACTGGGTTTGGTTTTGGTTTTGGTTTTTGGTAATAAACATGTGAACACCAAAATTAAATCTGTAACACTATTTAAAATCACCTAAAAAATGAAAGAGAGTGTACATCTAACAAACATATAGAGGACTTAGATGCTAAAATCTAAAACAGGATGATTAAAGAAATCAAAGATCTAAATAAACAGAAAGACATAATGTGTTCATGGATTGAAAGACTCAACACAGTAAAGATGTCACTTCTCCCCAAATTGACATTCCAATTTAATGCAATTTCTTATCACAATCCCAGCAAGATTTTTTGTAAAGTCAAGATTATTCTAAAATTTATATGAAAAGGCAAAGGAATTAGAATAACTAAAACAATTTTGAAAAAGAAGAAGAGGGTGGAAGGAATCAGTCTACCTGGTTTCAAGACTTATTATATAACTACAGCAATCAAGACTGTGTGATACTGGCAGAGAGATAGAGATACAGATTAATGGAACAGAATAGAGAACCCAGAAATAGATCCACATAACACAAATATACTCAACTGTTTTTGAAAGAGGTACGAAAGCAATTCAATGGAGGAAGAATCATTTTTTCATCAAATGGGAAGGAGTAATTAAACATTCATAGGCAAAAAAAAAAAAAAGAACTTTGATCTAAACTTCACACCTTACACAAAAATAATGGATCACAGATTTAAAGGTAAAACTATAAAATTTTAAGAAAAACACATAGGAGAAAATTTGGGGGATCTAGAGTTAGCAAAGAGTTCTTAAACTTCATACCAACAGCATGATAAAAGCAAAAGTTGATAAATTGGACTTCATCAAAACTAAAACCTTTTGCTCTGCAAAAGACACATTTAAGAGGATGAAAAGACAAATTACTGATTGGAAGAAAATATTTGTAAACCACGTATCTGAAAAAAGGACCTGTATCTAGAATACATTAAAAAAAAAAAAAAAAACTTGTAAAATGCAATAATAAATAAGAAAACAAACAATAAAAAACCGTCAAAGTACTTGAACAGACATTTTACCAAACAGGATATAAAACCAAAAACCAAACCCGCTGCAGCCAAGTTGATTCTGACTCGTAGCGACCCTACAGTACAGATGGCACATAAGTATAGGTGGTCCCCAGGTTACAAACGAGATCCGTTCCTAGCTGTGTGTTTAAGTTGAATTGGTAGGTAAGTCAGAACAAATGCATATGGTTCTCATCTAGCCTTACTTTAGTGCAAGAAGGAGCCCTGGTGGCACACTGGTTAAGAGCTGAGGCTGCTAACCATGGAGGTCAGCAGTTCAAGTCCACTAGCTGCTCCTTGGAAATGCTATAAGGCAGTTCTACTTTGTCATACAGGGTCGCCATGATTTGGAATCAACTCAAAGACACCTAACAACAACATGCTGATTTTAAACATTCTGTGATTATATTAATACAGAGCAGTAGTAGCTCACCAGCAACAAAAAAGAAAAAAAAATTGAAAAACCAGAAATGAAAAAACTACTTAAAGTTGGATAAAATCTTACCAAACTCAACTCAAATTGTTAATATGTGAAAAACTAGTCATTGGAGAATGATCTTTCTCGTTCCAATAGCTGTTTAAACATCAACTTCTTGACCATCTTGCGTTTAAATGGCTTTCTATTTACTCTTCAGTCAGTTACCCTTGAACTCTACCCTTCAACAAAAACTACTGAGCTACTTTTAGTTCCTCTAATCGGTCATGATCTATTCCAGGGATTTAGTAAATTGCCTGGGTGTTGAAACTTCCCAACACTTTGACTGACTATATCCCACTAAATCTTTAGGCTCAGAAGACACTCTTCTGTAAAGGCTTCTCAGAACACACAGCAGGCTGGGTGAAGCATACCTTACATGCTTGTAATTATTTCACAATCTGGTAATTACCCCTTTACTTGTCTGTCTTCCCCACTGGACTCAACGCTCTTGGTGGCAGGAACCATGTTTTGGTCATTATCTTACCCTAGCACTCAGAAGAGGGCCTGACCCATAGCAGATGCTCAATAAATATCTAATGAATGATGAAAGAATGAGTCATGCATGAATTAACAAATAGATCCTTAAACCTCTGGGCAACTCCTTCTTCTCCCAGACAATTGGTTCCTGCTCCCTGAAGATGGTCAGCAACATGAGAAGGCTCCCTGGAGACAGCCCAGGTCCATTTTAGAGCCTCATTTTTCCACTGTTCTACAATCTAGGAACTTAAGTGCCTTTCCAGAAAACAATACCTAATCTAAGAGGTATCTCCTGAGAGCTGCTCCTGGAAGTAGCGAAGTCCTTTCTGGCAAACACTGCAAGGTCCTTGAAAGGATGCATCACGTAACAGCTGTGTACAAGTCTGCTGGGAGTGTTCTGTGAAGCTTGCACAAAGGACCTCCTAAAATACAATACTTATGTAGGTTAATTCAACTGCTTAATTTACTTGGAGAAATATTAAGGGCCTGTGTCCTTTAAACTGAGGATCTGCTGGTATTGAAGTCGGTCACTATGTTACACCCTTTCTCAGTACTGAAGCTACAAATCCTTAAATGCCAGTTGCGAGGGAGCACGGCAGTACTCGCAAGGGACAAAGAACTGAAGACACAGGATGTGGACCTGTCCCTTATTTCTCAAGCCTCGTTTCAGAAGGTTCTTCCCACTGCAAACAGAAATGCTTTTTTTTCCCTCCTGACCTTTGTCAACTGTGTTGCTGCGCTGCATTTGAAAGTATTAATGGTCATTACCTGCCTTGTTTATTCAGTGTTAAGTATTAACAAGGCCTGTGCTATCTCAGCTGCTGCTGTATTTCTCCAGGAAAAAAGTCTCTATGTAAATGCCCTACTGCAAACAGAAGCCTCTTTTTCAAGATGGTGGTGGGGAGACCACTTGGACGCAATTGAAAGGATAGAAGAAAACAGCAGACATTTTAAAAAATACCATTTTCAGAAACACATAATTATACCATGAAATCCACCTCAAAGCTGATTTTTGTCTGCGTGTTCTGTCAGTTCAGGCATTTACTGACATGGGGCTGTAAAGCACGTATTTCCACTTTTGTAGTGCCTTTAAACAGTTGGATATTGGGTAAACAGTATATAATAAATATTTTACAGAATAATGGGGGGAAAAACACCCTTGGCATTGAACATTCTTTGTTTAGGGTTTGTACATTTGGCTTCCTGTGTGGAACAGCTATGTCAGAGTGGGTAGGAGCCTGTTTCTCAGGGAATGGAAGAAAGTCAGCAATTTTACTTGAGCACAAAGAAGGGTGAAAACTTTTATTAAAACTCCGATCAGATACTGCTTGCTGGAAAGTGAAACTGCAAAACTTGCAAAGAGAAGGGCCAAACGTCATGCAGAATATATCAAACACAAATAAAAAATTGACTTGGGAAAAAAATCTTTTACTAGAGTCAGCTTTTCTGTAAAAAAAAATTGGCTCACTCACATAAATTTACCTGTTTACGCTTGGGTCAGGGGAAGAGGCCCAATTCCATTCTCAGATAGTTGCAGGTAAGTATCTGAAACAAACCTGAAGCCAAATACACACATCCCAGGGTGAGATCTGACCCACACACAGGCATGCGTCACCTTTGCATTTAAGTACCCAGTCACATAAAAAATGTACACAGTGGGTGTAAGTACAGATGACCATTTCTTTTCTGTATGTAAAGCCTTAAGAAATAAAACAACGCTAATTCCTCTGAGATTCACAGATGCGTGTGTTGTTTAAGAGCCTGGGCTTTGAAGTTAGATTTCCAAACTTTCAATCCCAATTTAACCATTTAATAGCTGTGTGACCTTGGACCAGTTACTTAACTATTTTCAATTTTTGAAAAGTGAGCATGGATTACTTAATGGTGATTTGCTGAAAGTGCATTAGCAACATAAACCTTTCCGCAAGAAAAAAATGCTGCCATTTATTGAGGGCTTAATATGTGCCCGTGCCAGGAGTTTCAGACACGTTACTCCAATCTTTACACAGGCCTGCAATGTTAATACTATTATTCCTGGCTTCTAAGATGAGGAAACTGATGTTCAAATTAGCGAAGTAATTTGCCCTAGGTCTAAAAGCTGCTAAGAGACAAAAACATTTACCTGCCTTCCTCTTTTTTTAAAAATGATTCTAAAATTTTCCTTCCCTCTCTCCAATCTCTTTTCACAATCCTATTCATAACTGCATTGGGAGTTTCCTTTCTTCTCTCTTTCTCTTCTTTTGGCCAATTTAACTTTCCTAAATCCCTCCTTACTTCTGGTGCCACTGACCCCAATACTTCTACCGAATTCGATTTGGCTTGAGCCCTGTCCTCCATGCCCTTCTCTTACCAGATCCACCTCCACCATCAGCTCCATCAGATGGCAAACATTTGGTCAGCACTTTTCTGTGTGCTGGGTACCTTATGCGGCAACAGGTTTTGAGGTTTTTGGGTACCTTATGAGGTAAAAAAAAAAAAAAATTTTTTTTTTTTTTTTTTTTTAATGGGTAGGTACCATTATTATCTCATTTTTCACCTGTTTCAGAGGTGTGGAAGCTGGGTCACTGAAAGATTAAGTAACCTACCAGGGGCCCAGGGGAAGTGGCAGAGCTGGGGTGCAAGCCTCTGGCTCCAAAGTTCTTAATCTAACCCTATACAATACTCCCTAGTGGCGCAGTGGTTAAAAGCTACAGCTGCCAACAAAAAGGTCAGCAGTTTGAATCCACGAGGTGCTCCCTGGAAACCCTATGCAGCAGTTCTACTTTGTCCTACAGGGTCACTATGTGTTGGAATAGACTGGATGGCAATGGATTTGGGTTTTTTTTTTTTTTTTTAATACTCTCTGTCATTATCTCAGAGTGACCCAAAGTAAGTTCCTCGTTCTACCAGATGACTCTGAGCAGGAGAGAGGAATATCTGTTTGAAAAATTGGTAAATATATTTTATGATGCTTGAAACAAAATTACTTCCTTTTTATTATTGCAAATACACAGTTTTTCAGGCGGTATGGATTAAAAAAAAAAAAAAACCTGTTGCCGTCGAGTCAATTCCGACTCATAGTGACCCTACATGGATAAAAGGAGTACAGAAAAAAGGAGCCCTGGTGGCGTAGTGATTAAGAGCTACAGCTGCTTACCAAAAGGATGGCAGTTCGCATCCACCAGGTACTCCTTGAAAACCCTATGGGGCATTTCTATTCTGTCCTATAGGGTTGCCATGAGTTGGAATCGATCAACAGCAATGGGTTTATGGACAAAAAAATTTTTTTTTTTAGTGGGCTAGCCAAGGACCATTGCTTTTATGGAAACATAAATTTTGAGTTCCCCAAAAAACTATTGGAACACCGTGTTCATAAATTGGGGACCTCTTTTCTTTCCATTCTGGGTAAAGTTAAAGTGGGGGAAGAAAAAAAAGGGGGGGAAAGAAAAGACTTTTCATTCGGTGTAGATACAATTCCTGCCCAGCAGACTGCAATCTGGATAATACATCCCAACTTTCTAAGTGTGCTAAAAATAAATGTAAATGGTTCACTAGAGCTAATCTGGCAGCCAAAAGTGAATATTAATAACACAGAAGATCAATAAGGTGCCTCGCAAAGAACAATGGATTAACTCGGGTCTAGAAACAGCAAACTTGTGTAGGCCAGGGAAGAAGCAGTGGGACCAGAGGAGGAGTCAGAAGAGAAATTCATCTTCCCTTTATAAGAGTCAAGGAATTAAAAATAGGTAATAAAATATGCCTATCTCACTTTGACTCTGCCCACTAAATAAGCAGTTTCATCAATTTCTACCTTTCTCTCCCTGTCTACATCTGCCACTACTAACTCAATAGAAGAATGTGTGACCCTAGTTCAAAGACTGGTCAAGGTGGCTATTACAAATATCATTAGCTCATGCTACTACTTTCTCCCTGTTCTTGTCTTATGCACTTGATTTAAGTAAAGGACAGCACAGGGTAGTTGTCACCCAAAGAGTATTCAATGAAAAACAAGGTTCCATGGTCGAATAAATCTGAGAACTGCTGCATGGTAATTCCCCTTTTTAAATGGTGAAGGCGCTGAGAAGTCTTACAGGAATGACGCCTGTTTAATATACATAATCCAGTGTTTCCCAAACTTTTTGACAGTATAATCCATTTTCCTTAAACTCTATTGACATCTTTATGCAGAATGACGATAAGAACCCTGGACCAGGAAGAAAGCAAAAGGAGTTGCCGTCTTAGCCTCCTGCATGATTTCAGGAAGGTGTCACTTAACTTCCCTGGGCTTCAGCTTCCCAAGGCAGCTGGATTACATACTTGATGGCTGGAGGCCATCAACTCTGCTTAAGTGGCCACCATCAGTAGTGTAGAACCCAGGAACTATGGAGATGCTCTAGATGAACTAGCTCCCCACTGCTAAGCCCACACCTCTGAAGCTTCTAGTATCACCCAGAGCAGCCCAGACAATGGCCTCTTTTACAGCCCCTTCACATTTTTTTCACATTTAGTCCTTTTGTCCAGTCTGAGCACTAAAATTGCAAAGGCTGTTTTGGGGAGATAAGTGGAGGGAGGGAATTTTTAAACTGTTAAAACAGGCTTACATTTGTTCTTTGAAACATTTGCTAGCATTCAGACACGGCTTTTTAAATAGTTTCTTGTGCTTTTTCATTTAAATATGCAAGTTTAATAAACATTATTCATGAAAATCAGAGAAATGAAGCAAACTCATACAGCTGATTCTTTAGGTTCCCATTCTAAGGCCACATTCCCAGATGATTTCACTAGATATGTTGTAAATCATCACATCTCAAACTTTTTTTTTTAATTATCACTATCCAGAATTGTTTTAATTTAAAAATAAGACTTTTTATACAATTGTACAAAGTTACCCACTCTTTACTTTTACTTACATATTATCATACTTCAAAATAATTTAGAGAAGATTAAGGATTACCTGTCTACCAGTTGAGATTGATACTTTTACTCTCTTGTTTTTATAAGGACATATTAACGACGTAACAATATCTAGTATTTATATAAGTGCTTCATATTATAGACATTATTCTATGTAATATGTGTGTGCGTTAATTCTAACAAAAACCCTTAAATAGGTACTATTATTATCCCTGATTTTACAGATGCAGAAACTGAGGGACAGAGAAGATGAGGGACTTGCCCAAAGTCACACCACTAGTAAGTAGAGAAGTTGAGATTTGAAGCCAGCAGTCTATGTTCTTAATCACTATGCTATACTACTTCTTACTTAAATTTGTAAAACAATAGAGCCAACACCATAATAAATATAAAAATAATTAAGGGTCATAATATAGAGTTCATGACATAACTAAAGAAAAAAGGAATTTCTGACCTCCTGGTTCTACCAAAGTCAGGTCAAGGGGATTTTCCTGACTTATGTCATGAAGAATATAGGTTTGATACAAGAAAACATTTTGTCAGTTCAGTGCTGTGAGACTGGCTTATTTAAGGAGGTTGTGGAGTCTCCTTTCCAAATGCTTAATAACAAGATTCAGAGAACCATCTGAAATATTCTTGAAAAAATTTTTACAGAAGATAAAATAAGCTAAATCAACTGTCCTCAACCGTGTTATTCCGATTCCTTCCTGAGAGTGTTCCATGACTATTTTTCTAAGTCATTAAAAAATATGTTCTTCAATATGTCAATGGGGGTTGGGGGAGGAGCTGAGGAAGCAGAGACTGAGATTAAAAGAAATTTAAGAGCCATAATAACTAATGTAATGTGTGGACTTTGAATATTGATTGACAAAAGCCAACTGAGAAGAGGCTTTTTTTTTTGATAATCAAGGAAATTCCATTATGCATTGGACATTAGATAATACCAAGGAGTTATTGTTAATTTTGATAGGTGTGAGAATAGCACTGTGGTTATGAGAAATCTCCGTATTTTTTAGAGACGCATCCTGAAGTAAGTAAGGGTGAAATGACATGATGTTTGGGGTTGTTACTTAGACAAAAAAAGGTGGGGGGATGGATGAAGGAAGGGTGGCAAAATCGTGATAATCACTGACTCTGAGTTTTGGTATATGGGGAATCACTATAGCACTCTTTGTTTTTTTTTTTTTTGCATATGTTTGACAATTTTCATGATAAAATATTTTGACAAAGAATATGGAAGGATTCCTATCCTGATGAAGAGAGATGTATGATTGCTAAAATAATTTAGAAACAAACTATTCTAGAAATGGCCAGATATACATCTGGGTATACAGCTCAGTTTTCCTAAGACTGTGGCCAGGAAAAGGAAGTGAGAATTAAAGGGAAGAGCCCAGGGCAACCATGGGACAGAGACAAGAAGAAAAAAGAACCACAGCGATGGTGCCAACATTGTTCCAGGGAGATGTTATAGGGCTGGCCTGTGGGCTCTAACTGTGCTACTCCTGCTTTCAACTTCCTTTCCTTTTTGAGTGTCTTTCTCAACTAGTACTCTCAACTCCTTTGAAAAATATTAAATAAAATGAATCTGGCCTCCCTGTCTATCTTATATATTTCACATTTATTATCTAATCCATTTAGTGGTCTCAAAACTTTTTTTTAATTTTTGAGGTATGTGTGTATAAGTGTCAGCTTCTCCTTTATCATGGTGTCTGTAACGCATATCCTGTCTTTTGCCTACTGGGTTACTGCTTTGGAAGACCAAGAGCCCAATTTCTACTTGGTATTCCAGGTGTGCTTAATGTGCCCCTATCCTTAGGATGACTAATATCCTTCAGTAATTAGGAAATTACATTTTTTTCAAAGAAAATCACCACATAGTTAAATTATTATACTTTACCTAAGTACATTTATTAGAGAAGCCCTGGTGGTGCAATTGTTAAGAGCTTGGCTGCTAACCAAAACACTGGCAGTTCAAACCCACTAGCCGCTCCTTGGAAACCCTATGGGACAGTTCTGCTCTATCCTATAGGATGGCTATGAGTCAGAATCCACACCATGGCAACAGCTGGAAACCCTGGTGGCTTTGTGGTTAAGAGCTATGTCTGCTGACCAAAAGTTGGCAGTTTGAATCCACCAGGGGCTCCTTGGAAACTCTATGGAACAGTTCTACCATGTCCTATAGACTCGCTAGTCTTTCGCTTGCTTTTTTTTTTTTTACTACAGGCTTATCAAAATGTATATTAAAATGCAGATAAAAACCTTTAGAGACACAGGAGTAAACACTTGGAACAAACTACTTGGTCCTGCTCAACAAATACTACATTTTCTAGCACCCTCTTCCCCCTAAGCAAAGACCACCACCAACACATTTTGTTTTTAAAAATACACCAGCTTTTTGCTTTTAATCACACTCTATAGTCAATTTTGCATCCTAGTTTTTATTTTTTCATCTAATATTAAAATATGGATATTTTTCTGTTCCACTTCTTCAAAAAACACCCATTAATAGCTTGCAAATAACCTGTCAAGTGGAGACAGCAAGCGGTATTTAAATTTCCCCCTCCTATTTTTTTTTTATTTTTTTATTGGACATCAGGAAACCCTGGTGGTGTAGTGGTTAAGAGCTCTGGCTCCTAACCAAAAGGTCAGCAGTTCAAATCCACCAGGTGCTCCTTGGAAACCATATGGGGCAGTTCTCCTCTGTCCTGTAGGGTCACTATGAGTTGGAATTGACTCAATGGCAATGGGTTTCAGTTTGGTTTTTGGTATTAGACATCAGGTTGCTGCCATGTGTTCAATATTATAAGTAATATTCTAATGAACATCTTTATATGTAATACTTTCTTATACAATTATGTTTGTTTTCATAGGATTGATCCTCAGAGTAAAAGAGAACATAAGTTAAGAACAGTACCTAGCAGTTTACCTTAACACAAGGAAAAAAAAAAAGATCCACTGAGAGGTGTGTTTGTGCTAGGTGGGCCCAATGTCCTAAATCCATTATCTGTGGCTCACACTGCATACCTGAAGAAAAATCCCACCCTGTCTTGTTGCTTCCCAGCAGTACTTGGTACTACTCTTGATCTAACCCTAGTCTCTTCCACTAAGTGTTTCTTGCTCTAATTGTTTTTCTTACAGTGTAACAACATGAATGTGCATCCCGACTGTTCTATTTAGAACGTATTCGCTCCTCCTTTGCTCCCACAGCAGTTTGCCTGTACCTCTAATACAGCACTTCCTTTATCCTCCCTCATGGAATGGCTTGTTGTTTGCAGTATCTGTATGCTGAGACTGTTTACCTCATCTTTTAATCCCTACAGTGCCTGGTATTGTGCTCTGCACAAAGTATGCGCTGCCATAACCTTAGCTGATTTTAATAAAATCATTGTCATCATTCCGTTCTAGACCAGTTTTTTTCCCTTTGTGTTGTCCTCTGTCCCATCCAGTGCTTAAAAACACCTCTCTATTTAGCTTCATCTACAAATTTAATGCCTGTGCTGCTTACACCCTTTTCCAAATAATTAAGAAGCTGTTGAGTAAGACCAGGATGAACACAGATTCCCACCCTCCTCTAGACTCAATACTTTGCCATTTATCATTACACTTTCACTCCTTCAGGCAGTTTTCAATCAATTTGACATCTCCAAGTCAATTTGAATTCATTCTCTTAACTAGATTTCATGAGACCTGGTATCAATTCTTTCATAAACATATGCATGTATTTAGAAATAATCATATATCTAGTGCATTCTTTTTGTCCACTTTTCAAAAAAAAAATCAATTAAGTTGGTCTAAAATGATAAGCTTTATAAATCTATGCTGTTTGTTGCTTATAGCCTAATATCCCCTGGATGTTCACATATTCAGCCCCTCACACGTTCTATTATTTGGTAGCAATGTAGTTTTCCTAATTCATTTATTCATTCAACAAATGCCTATTAAATACTTAACAACGGGCACGTCCTGTGCCTGGAACAGGGTTAAGACTGATGCTATCCAGAAATTAATTATTCAGGGGCTCTTGTTCTGTGAAATATACAAGATCATTTACTTCAATCTCTCCTAAATTGTTATTTTGCTACACATTGGTATAGTAAATGTGGAACACAGGCGGGGCAGGAAGAAGAAAGATCAGTTTGGCTTCTTGTTGGTAGTTATGACAAACAGGATTCTGAAACGATTCGCTAATATAAGATGTTAGAACGAATCTTTTGATTCCATTTGATTATCTGTGATATCTCTGCCAACAATGCTGTGGACAATTCAGAATTGAATATGCATGCTTTACTCCAGTGTCTGTCTGTCTGTCTGCTGTCTCTCCTTCTCTCAGTAGTCTCCATGATTTCCAAAAGAAGGCTGCCAGGTTGCGATGAATTCATGGCTAACACATCATCTAAGACCTTGCCTATTTGTTTTCTTCTTTTTTTTTTTTTATAATGAAATGGGTCTTCATTACTGTTTAATTATCCTTATTTATCTTCTTAAAGGCCACTTTTAAAAAGCAGTTCAGAAGCTCAGCCATTTTGCCATTAATAGCTCAGTCATTTGAGCATAATCATTAAGCTTATCTCCCTATTTATTTAATGCTAGGCCTCCTTTATCTCTGGTCGCCCTTCCTTTCTCTTCTTTATTATGTTTGTATTATTACCCTCTGCACCACTGATCGCCATAAATACTTCTTGGTTGTAACTCTGGAACCTCTTTGATGATTCATGCTCTCCTGTGAGAGTCCTACAGGTAGACTTCATTTACTCTCAGTTCTCGCTCTTTTTTTTTTTCCTCCTATTTTTACACAGTTGGCATTGTCACTTGGATGTTGCCTCTGGTTATTCCAATGATGTCTGGCCTTCACGGTGAAACCGCTGACTCTGATTGAAGCTCCTGCCTCAACTTTATCAGGTGAAAAGAGCTGCAGAACCCAGCTAAATGGGCACAGACTACTTGAATACACCTGCGCCTGCCCCAGGGCAACAGGTACCATCTTCTCAGTAAAACCAAACTGGGTTCAGCACAGCACAGCAGCAATATTGATTCAACTGGGGAAAAGGGGAGACCATCATCACTACTTGTGAGTTTTTCACCTCAGAATAGTACATGTACCTATTTCCAGCAGTGGTTCCTCCCTTTAGTACTGGTATTTACAATTAGAATGACCATTCTCCCAGTTATCAGTGATGCCTGAAAGACCACAAACTGAGAGAAACACTAAATCGTCTTTCTTTAATAGGCAATATTCATGCTTATATTTGGATTTAGATACATTCACTCTTTCTCTTTTTATCCCTTTCTTATTTGGGTGGCATTAGCATTTATGGTTGTTAACTGTTAGGCTGGATTAATTACCAAGTAATTTTTACTCTGTAATGTGGCAAAGAAAAAAATTTTTTAAAAAAATTTTAAGATTCATTTTATAGAGTCCAACTAGGAAGAAATCACAAACTAAAGAAAAAGAGGGCTCATTACTATATGCACATCTATAATACTATTTAAGGAGCCCTAGTGGTGCAGTGGTTAAAGCAATCAACTGCTAACTGAAAGGTCGGTGGTTTGAAACCACCAGCAGCTCCATGGGAAAAGATGTAGCCATCTGCTTCTGTAGAGATTTAAGGCCTTGGAAACCCTATGGGGTCGCTATGAGTTGGAATCAACTCAAGCACAGTGAGGAGGATAATATTATTTACAAATAGTACATCTATCTATTACTTCAATTATATGCTTTTTTAAAAAGACTGAAACAACATCCATGATTATTACATAAATGTCATTCTTATATCAGTTTAGCAAATGCGTGTGTTTTTCTTTGCAATATGGAAAGGTGCCAATTTATTACATTCTTTAAAATTCAGACCAAATAAATCAATTTAAATTTTTGGTCCCAAAACTACACTTTTAACTGAAGTTATTGTGGATAGTTAGAGAACTCTTTGCTTGGTTTGACAATGTAAGTTGATTTTTTTCACTTTCCTATCTGACTGAAGGAAACCCTGGTGGCATAGTGGTTAAGTGCTATGGCTGCAAACCAAAAGGTGGGCAGTTTGAATCCACCAGGCCCTCCTTGGAAACTCTTTGGGGCAGTTCTACTCTGTCGTATAGGGTTGCTCTGAGTTGGAATCGACTCGACAGCAATGAGTTTGATCTGAGTGAAAGCTACTCACACATGCACACCTTTTTTCATTTGAGATTGGATATAGCATTTCTATGAGTGGGAAGAAATTACTAAAGTGGAGTACGGATCATTTTTTCCCACCAAATCTTTCTCTTTGCCCATCCTGGTTTCTCTGTGTCTATATGTTCCTCTACTTATTTCCCCCACAATTCTTTTCTTCTATGCTCTGGTACTGATCCCGTCCATGGTTCATCCTACCCCTCTCCATCCATTTTTAGGATAATGGCATTCTTCATCTTTAAATGCCACACCAACCACACACTGGTAACGTCACGGCAGCTTCTTTGGAAATAGGGAATTATTTTAAAATTACAACCATTTATTGATTTTTTTTTTTTTTTATAACCTAGGGGGCAGTAGTGATTCAATGGCAGAATTCTCAGCTTCCATGTTTGATTCCTGGTCAACACACCATGCGTGCAGCCACCACCCTTCTGTCAGTGGAGTTTCCAGAATAAGATGGACTAGGAAGAGAGGCTTGGTGATCTACTTCTGAAAAATCAGCCCCTGAGAACCCTGTGGATCACAGCAATGCAATCCTATTGTGCATAGGGTAGCCATGAATCAGGGGCCAATTCAACAGCACTAACAACAAGCGATAACCACAACTTTGGCCAGAGGCCTGCTCTAAAATGTTCAAACACCTACCAGGGAAAGGGAGAAAGTTGTCTTCTTGGGATGGAGAGAAATGGCCACACAAAGACAAAACCAGCTTTTACTAATTGGTTAAAAAAACAAGAGCCAGGCTCCAAACAGCTCGTTCCCAGGTGTGGTGAAATGAGTTCCTTTCATACGTCCTTTTGCCTTGGTTCTTTGGGAAAACAGCTCCAGAGATTTTTCCCCTGAGCCCTCAGGAGTTACCTTTGCCCTAGTTTTCTACCCCAGAGGGGTACTTTTGTCCAGGTTGATTGACACTTCCTGGGTAAACCGTAAACAACTTGGTTTGATACTTTCTGCCTGGCCCTGGGCTGCGGCCTGCCCTGTGATTGGCATGCACCTTGCAGGGATGGGTCACATTGACTATGCAAATGAAGTGAATTGTAGCCCAGCCATGCCTACTATGCAAATGAAGTGTCTGTGGCCTACTGAGAAGGGGTTGGTCAGTTCATGGCCTTGATGTGAGGGCCATGCCTTGAAATCAATGAGTTTATAGATATAAGCAGTCAGAGGTTAAGCAGGCAGAAAGAAGCAAGAAGAGAAGCAGAAGGAAGAAAGAAGAAACAGAGAAAGAGAGGAGGCAAGGAACCTCCTAAAAGAGCTGTAACACTGGTCAAGGGTTGTAATAACACCAAAGACAGTAAGAGGCCCAGAAGGGGCCCAGCGGCAGAGCTGGTGGCAACAGGCAGCAGAACCAAGAAGAGCGTGTCCTGGAGAAGGGGGGCGGGCTGAAACGAGCCTGTCCTCAGGGGGCCAAGAGGAGGCCTGCATAGCCAAGAAGAGCTGAAAGAGCTGTCCTCCACTGAAGAAGGGAGACTTTGCCTACGTGCTTCCTGATTCTGATTACGGAGTTGTGGCCTGTTCATCCTGATCCCAAATTGTATCCTGTTCCTTAATAAACCACTTAACTGTAAGTATGGTCCACGAGTTCTGCATGGCCATTGCAATGGATTATCAAACCCAGAAGAGAAGTAGAGAGTGCCATTGGAAGGAGGGCTAATGCTAAAAAAAAAAAAAAAATGCTAGAATTGGTAAAAAAGTTGGAGAGTGAGGTATGTCTGACCTCTACCTCATGGAATCAGCCCTGGGCTGACTCAGGTCATTATCCCCCAGCAGTTAGACAGGTTCAGGCAATTCTTCCACTACTACTCCTCCTGCCGTCATTCTACACCAGGCTTGTCATCCCCGCCCTGTCCACATTCTCCCATCCCTCCCTTTTCTCCCCCCCGTTTTTTTTTTTTTTTTACCATTTTTGCTTCCTTATTTCCTGCAAACTACAGATTCATTTACCTCATCACATTGTCAGCTCCTTTCCCTTCAATTCTCTAGGCACTTTACCTTCTCCCTCCCCTTTTTGGTTCTCCTTCCCTGTCTCCAAACTTGATGAGATACAACTACATGCTTCCAGCTGCTGCCATCTAAGTGCTTCAGGGGGAGGGAGTTCTGAGGTTACCCCACACCAGTGGCAAGCCTCATGACAGAAGAGACATTTTAAACCCCAGGGATGGTAAAAATCATCATCGTTATTACCTCTCTCAGAAGTGTGGTGTTAGGCAGAGATTGAGGCTCCCACCTTTGACAATGAGAAACTAAGAAATTACATAGATTGGTAACACAGCATAAGCGTATAACAAACACCATCCGAAAAAAATACCTAAGCTCCAGTTATCTAACGACAGGCAGTGACAGCAAAGATTAAAATCCAACCAGAAAACATCTGCAGACTCTACTGATCCTGTGTTTCTGAATTAATGACCCGTCTTCAACCCTTTTCTGTCAATACTGCCACTAGTTAGGACAACCCCAGCTAGCAGTATTAGAAAAAAGAAAAAATGGGGTATTTAAAACAAATTCAAGCACAAACAGATTAATGACAAAGGAAACTTCTCCATTATTCTCCCAGTGCTTACTCACTCTATGATTTAAATATTTATTCCTCAAATATAGCCAGCCTATGTCCATAAGAAACCATCAGAACACTGGACCTTCAGCTGTCCTCCGGGGGTCAAAGCTGAGATTTCTGTGTATATAATATTATTATAGAAAGAATATATATTTAAAAATTAACTAAGTAATTTTCTCTTATAGGCTACCAGAGAGAATGAAACATTTCACACTGCTTCAAACTCTGAGGAAGTGTGTGACTGTATGTGCGGAGACTGTGAAGTTATTTGAAGGCAGACAACAAACCTTGAGTCTGTTACAATTCTTTCACCCAAATTTTATTATGTTAAAATTTGATTTAAATAAGTAACCCATCGACAAAGGCCGACAAATATTGGTTATACAAAGACTTTCAATAATGACATTTGTTGAAATGGGATTTAACTTAAATTTTATAATACCCCTGTAGTGGTGTGGAAACTTACCCATACATTTTGAATTTCATCAGGTCAGTCTTTGTATTTTGGGAATGGCCAAGATTCAGATCAAGTTACCTTAGCCAGAAACTCCCTTCCATCATCTCCATCTGCTGAGGTGTGTCTGAAAAGTCACCTGCTTCACAAAGATTTTCCTTCTCTCCCAAATGAGTGTGACCCCTTGCTCCTCTGAACTATGCTCATGTTCTCCTACGTTCCACTTCCAGCTGCCATGTGCACTGCCTCACTCTCAAACCTTACGGGAAGCAACTCTACCAGCAACTGAAATTAACTCTGCAGCAGAGGCATAGGGAAGGCAATGAACCCTCAGGGGCAATCTCTAAGTTGTGGCCCCCCCAATTTCAAGGTTAATAGTCGTTGACAGCAGCAGACCAAGAGCAGAATCGTCTTCCCCTTCTTGCCGGGCTGCCTCAGTCAGGAGCCTGTCATATTTGTGGTGCCTCAGAATGTCATTCTGTACCGCATCTGGACTTCTGCCTAGGGGCGACTGCCCCCTCTGCCTCCCTCTCGCTATGCCTCTGTTTTGCAGCTTCTGCCCTGGTTGACAGGCCAAGTGCCTTGCACACCAAAAAAAAAACCCAAACTAGTTGCCATCTAGTGGATTCTGACTCATGGCAATGCCATGTGTGCAGAGTTAAAACTGCTCCACAGGGTTTTCCATGGCTGTAACTTTTTTTTTTTTTTTAACCTTTCTGAAGCATATCACCAAGTCTTTCTTCCAAGGCACCTCTGGGTGAGTTTGAACCACCAACCTTGCAGTTAGTGGTTGAGTGCTTAACCATCTATGCCACCCAGGACTCCTGCCTTATACACAGTCAGAGCTAAGTAAATAAAAATTGTCCAAAGAAAATGTGAAACTTTGGATCCTAACTCTAGTCAGCCTCAAACTTACCAAAGCCTTTAACTAGACATGTTTCACTTTTCAATCCACTATACAGTATTCCTATCACCCCAGTTGTATCCTACCAGTCTGGATTGATGGCTTGAGGACCATAGAATTGGAAATGCTTTTCGATATAATTTAGTTCAACCCACTCATTTAAAAAAAAACAACGCAAGGGAAGCACAAAGGTGATAACTGCTCTTTCATCACCAAGCCAAACCCGTTGCCGTTGAGTTGATTCCAACTCATAGCAACCCTACTGGGCACAGTAGAACTGTCCTATAGGGTTTCCAAGGAGCAGCTGGTGGATTTGAACTACCGATCTTTTGATTAGCAGCCATAGCTCTTCAAAGTGGCCGCTCAGGCCTATCATTGTGGCAGTCTTGGCATCTGTTGAACCTCGAGCATTGAATGTAGAGATTTTAACCTGAAAGAAAACTTCAGACTTTAAATTATTCTGTTAGCAAGGAGACATAAAGAGTTCATTACAGATAGTTAAGCCAGATGTTTAAAATCATCTCACTTCCTTTCAGCTCCCCACCAAGCCTGAGCAGGTTCAAAGTTCTTTGACTACCAAAACTATTAGTTAGCTGAAAATAATTTCAATTACACATTTTAAAAGTAGTAGACTCACACATGTTGCTAGTACAAGTGAGCAAACTGGGACAGGCTTACTGAGGGCACCTGGCACTATATTATGAAGGAATTTTAAAACGTAAACCCTCTTCAACCAGTCACTGTCACTCCTAACAGTTTATTACTAAAGATCTAAAAAATGGTCAATTTTCTCTTCTTTCTTCGTGCTCATCAATAAATTTTAAATTTTCTTACAATGAATTTGTATCGTATCTACCATGGGGCGGGGGGACTCTCATTTTTTGTTAAATTTGTCAAGAATGAGGGAATGGAACTGTCTGGCTAACCTCCAAGATCCGTTTTAGCACTCACGCTCCGGTCAGTTTTCTTTCTGGTCAAAGGGTTACATAAAGGCAGGAATTGTGTTTTCAGAAAAAGGCCACCAGCTTCTAACTGTGAACAGGTATTCAGAAGATTAATTCATGTTTGAGTTTTCATAAAGCTATAGAAGAATAAGGATCTAACTGAACCATCTCTCCTCATGCAATCAATAATCAGTAGATCTAGAAATACTTATTGAATTCATCCTACAACAAGCACTGCACTAAGAGCTATGTAGAAACAACACTCAGGACCTCTCTTCCCTCCCCTTTATGACTATGCCGGGTAGCAATGACATAAACACATGAGAAGATGACCAGGAATGAGAGGCAGCAATTAATCCCCAAGTACAAAACGTAGAAGTTTAGAAAAGCAAGAAGCTTGAGAGGACTGGAATGGTGAGGAAAGGCTTTGCAGAGAGGAAGGATTCAAAAGCCTTGAAAAAGAGATGAACATGAAGAGGCCAAGGGTAGAACAGGGCCTACCAGGGAGGTGCAGCAGTGCAAACAAAGGTATAAAGGCCCTCACAGTCAGGAGACGTTTCAAACATTTCACCAACAGGGGATAAAGCTGAAACCAGTGGCGCAAAGAGCCCTTCACATCTCACCCAGGCTGACCTCCCCAGCCTCAGTCCTCACAGCCACACTGAATTTCTTTCCATTTCCTGATTCCTTGACTTTGCATATGCTGTTCCCTCTGCCCTTCCCTTCTCTGTCCACCTGTAAAGTCCCACACATTTTCAAGTCCAGTCCAAATGTGACTGCCCCATGAAGCCTTCCCCTTCTTGTCCACACAGTTAAACTCTGTTCTATTCACACTTCCATTTTAGCTTTTTTCTATAAAAGATCACAATTACACCTACTCCTCACTTACTATCTCATTATCCAACATTCTGCATTTATAGCTATAGTAAAAAATCTACCATCCAACTGTTTTGTGCGTTGACAACGTACGTCTGGCAGTAAAGAACACTGAGGTGTGAGGTAAGAGTAATGCTGGCTGTGATGGTTAAAGTAGCCTGTCAGTTTGGCTGGTCCATGTTTCTCAGTGGTTTAGCAGTTATGTAATGATGTAATTTGGAGGTTGTGTAATGATGTAGTCATCTGCCATCTTGTGTTCTGATATGGTCATCCTCCATTTTCATGTAATGCCAATTTTCGCATAACAACCTTGTCTTTGGAACCTAACCATGCCGTTAAGTGAGGAGGGGGTGTACTCTATTTATGATTCTGTCTTCCCCATTTGACTGTGAACTCCCCAGGCACAGGAGCCAAGTAATTTGTTTTGTTTTTGAAACCTTGTATTGTTAGTTTTGACCGTAATGGCAAAAGAAGTGTTGTCAAAAGATAAACAAATATAAGTAAAGGCAAAAACTGGAAGTCGGGGTAGAGAATGATTTAACTGGGTTTGAGTGGTGGGATACTGAGAAACAAGAGTCAAAGGAACAGGCTAGGTGGGGCCAGCGTGACGAGTATCTTGACTCTGTAATGACACTTGACCATCAGCCACCAAATACTCATTAGTGTCTATTTTGTGCCAGATATACACGAGGCAGTGCTGTACAGTGGTTAAGGGCACTGAGTCTGGAAGCAGAGTGGGTGCATTCAAACCAACTCTGCTGCTCACAGGCTCTGTAATCCTGGACAAGTGACCTAGCCTCTCTGGGTTTCAGTTTCGGGCACAGGGAAAACGTACCCACCACAAGGGTTGTCAGGGTGGTTAAATAACTTCTATATACGGACTGTGCAAATGTTTACTGTTGGCGAGCCATGGGCAAAAAAAAACAGAATGATATCTGATTGCATAAAACACTGGTATGAGAAGTTTTTTAAGTTTTCAATTCTTAATTTAATATCTTTTTAAGAGAGATTAAAAATTTATCTGCCATTGGATATACAACAGCCTGAACATAAACAAATTCTTTTTGATGACTAACCATCTTGCAGTGAGTCTCAGAGTCATCATTATACACAGCTTTTCTTACAGTATGTAATAATAATAACAATAGTAACAGCTTCATACAGCAACCAAGTGTATACAAAAGGCTTCTTGGCCCTTCATAACAACCCTGTGAGGCAAGCCAAGGATCAGGACAGAGGTGAGACTAGGACCTACGGTTTCTGTGTCCTTGGCCAGGGCTCTTCAGAGCTTACCAAGGGACAAGGCTGATTACAAACTGATCCCTACGCTCAACCTGGAATTCTTTTTTTTGGTGTTAGAGAGAGAGGTGGCATTTTTTTTTATCGTGAAGAAAATATACACAACTAAACACATCCCAATTCAATAATTTCTAAGGTACAATTCGGTGACACTGATTACGTCCTTCATGTGCTACCACTCTCCTATCCTTTTCCAAATGATTCCACCATTACCATAAACATAACGTTAACATAAACTTACTGCCCCCTAAGCAAAAACTACCCCATCTCCCTCCCTCACACTCCTGGGAACCACTAATAATTTTTGGTTTCTATATATTTTCTTTGGAGCCCTGGTGGTGCAGTGGTTAAGAGCTCAGCTGCTAACCAAAAGGTTGGCAGTTTGAATCCACCAGCCACTCCTTGGAAACCCTATGGGGCAGTTCTACCCTGTCCTATAAGGTAGCTATGAGTCAGAATTGACTCAACAGCAATGTTTTTTCTTTTTTTTTTCTTTTATGGTACTGTAGATAAAAATTTACAGAACAAACTAGCTTCTCATTAAACAGCCAGTATACATATTGTTTTATGACATTAGTTAACAACCCACGACATGTTAACACTCACCCTTCTCGACCTTGGGTTCCCTATTACCAATTTTCCTGTCCCCTCCTGCCTTCTAGTCATTGCCCCTGGGCTGGTGTGCCCCTTTAGTCTCATTTTGTTTTACAGGCCTGTCTAATCTTTGGCTAAATGGTGAACCTTAGGGGTAACTTTATTACTGAGCTAAAACGGTGTCGGGGGGGCCATACTCTCAGGGTTTCTCCAGTCTCTGTCAGACCAGTAAGTCTGGTGTTTTTTTGTGAGATTGAATTTTGTTCTACATTTTTCTCCAGCTCTGTCCAGGACCCTCTATCGTGACCCCTGTCAGAGCAGTCAGTGGTGGTAGCTGGGCACCATCTAGTTGTACTGGACTCAGTCTAGTGGAGGCCGTGGTAGCTGTGGTCCATTAGAGAAGTTAATTCTTTATAAATGAACATCTAATGTGAGACAGCTTAGTAGTGATTTGGCTTTGACAGGCTGGAATAGATTATTTAAAATTTTGAACCCTAATAGTTTATTGAGGTTTTATTGTCCATTGTTCCCACAGCTATAAATTCAACTATTCAGTAACTGAATAAATTTTTGTTTTATTTTAGATTTGGGAGGGAGATAATAAAAAAGGAATTACTGTTGTTCTATTGTATTTTGGGAAACCCTGGCAGCGTAGCAGTTAAGAGCTACAGCTGTTAACCAAAAGGTCAGCAGTTCAAATCCACCAGGCGCTCCTTGGAAACTCTACAGGGCAGTTCTACTCTGTCCTATAGGGTCACTAAGAGTCGGAATCGACTCAACGGCAACAGGTTTTGGTTTTTGTATTTTGACTCCCTACTTGCCTAGTTCTGGGAAATTCCAGTTAACGATATAACAAAATCAAATACCACACTGATGGGGCTTATACAAGGGTAGGGACAGGCCAAGTAACATCCACAAATCCCACTGAAAAACCGTTACCAGACACACATCACAAATATACTTAGTTGTCCAACAATATAAGCCAATGAAGTTCTGAGAGTAAGTCCTCTAAGATAGGGTGTTTATCCTCCAAATGAGTGAAATCAACACAGTGCTTTTCACATGTGATGTTTGAACTCAGGACCCAGGCTTTCCTCCTTGTTCTACCCAATTGTATAATTACCGGAATCATTGCTTAATAAAATACAGCTCTTCAGAGACAAACCATATCTTGATGTCCAGAGGATACATGGAAAGCGTGTTCATTAAAACACTAATAGAACAATATAAAGTAATAAAGTTTAGCACCAAATTTCTCCATCTGAGTTTGAGGGGTAAAGCTGTAGTTTAATTCCTTTCAGAACACAATGTCTATTGTGTAAGTTTTATCCTGCTGTATTTCTTATTGAGAAGCCCAGAGAAGAACTAACGGCATAATCGAGAATGGGTTGAGCCTGAAACAAAGTATATGTATGAAAAGGAATGGACTGTACAGGAAATTAAGGATTGGGACATATTTCTTTTCTGAATGGTTTGCCACTGTACTTATTCTGTTGTTAACAATATTTCTGCTTAGTTTACATACCCTGTTGATCAAGGTTTTTATTAAATAACAAGCCTGTGTGTTTTTCTAATGCCTCTGAGGCTCATTCTGACACAGCACGTGCTAATGTGAGGCAGAGGGGTGATCTAACAATCGCCCCTGTCACGGCCTGCGCCACTGTTTTCCTGTATTCATTTGCCTTGGTAGACACAGCAGTCAGGGAGAGGGATACAGAGAGACCTCAGTCACCCAACACGCAAGAACATAAGTATTTACCGGCTCCATCTTCATTGTTGGGGAATACTACATGGAGGATGAAAGAGTGACAGTGATTTAAAACCTGCCCCTCATGAACACAGCCCTGCCACTGCTGTGACACACAATGACCCTTTTCAAGTCCAGTGCTGAGCTGGAGCGGCACCTCTGCCTCGACCCCTTTGATGGCTTGATGCAGACTATATGGGGCACTGGCAACTCCAGACACAACTGCACAGGAATCTTCCTGAGCAGAAGGCTAGGGAGATGATGAGAAACAACAGCCTCTCGTTTTCTACCTCAGGTGCAGCTGGCGCACTCCAGTCTTTGTTCGACCACTCCAAGAGAAAGGTCCTGTCTCCTTATTCCTCTCTATACAGCCACACAAGAATAATTTACCGGAAGGGTGTTAGATGACGAAAATAACCCTGCTTTCTTTAATTTCTTCTTCTGACAGTTTGTCTCCTAAAGCTGATCTCTAGAATCATACTGTTGATTTATAGAAGGCACTTCGAAGATGACAACACTCAAGAGTATGATACGGTACACACAGTGATTTCAACCATTCCTGTGCTCCCTAACCCCACTTTTCAATATGGACTGAAACTTGCTTCAACAATGAGAATTTATATCCCGTTCATGGGCAGATTAACCATAAGCAAGGTACACACAAGCTTTCCGTAAGCAAGGTATACACAGGCTAATTGTGTTTACTTACTAATCTGTAGTACACAATTTCACATGAGTTTCACCTCCTCAAAGACATCAAAACAGGTAAAAATGGGCACTACTGATTAGTAAGTAAGCACAAGTAAGCCCATGGGTACCTTGCTTACATGGTAATCCATACCTACGCTGATACGGTTTCACGTTCCAAGGGTACCAAGCATAATCTGACACCACTGTGGCCTGGCTTGGGGGCAGAGGAAGAAGAAGATACCATATTTTTTCACTGGTATTTCTCAGTCTGCTGCTATTGCTTGCATAACACAATTCAGTATATGACTGGGGAAAGGAGGTGCGAAGAACCCTGATTCTGTTTCCCAGAAAATCTCAAAAATCAAGGCTGTTTATAGTGAAGCACTATAAATGACTTCTGACCTCTGCTTTAGGAAAAAAAAGACTAAGAAGTGATAGAGAAGTTCCTTGAATCCGAAACACATTATTTTTCTGCTCTAAAGCTGGAGTTTGCACTTTAAACAGATTTCAATAAATTAATACATTAGCTACAAATAAATGAACTCAATTCAAATGACTAAGCAAGTGACCTGAATATTATTTCCTCTGAACAGCCTGAGCAGCAATAAAAGAAAATGAATACAAAAAGGAGTCTGAGTAATGCCCAATGTCTACAAGATTCCACCTAAGTACAGTGTGTTTCAGTGTGACGTGACTCACAGGAGCCACGAGGCTTCAGTTCTGAGCAAACGGATGTTTCACTTTTTCCTTCAACACAAAGTGAACTAGTGCTAGTTCCGCAGCTAACTAGCTACCCAGCCTATACATGTTTGAAACATGGCCAGAAACATGCCCTTCTTCAGTAAGACAAGGCCCAGGGAGCTTAAGGGTGACCTAAGGTACGTGTATTTCAAGACCCGTCAAACTGTACTTTTCAGAAAATCATTCAGTTTAACAAACTCTCAGCAGGCCTCCTGACTAGACATAATCTATAAGGGTCTTTTGTCTCAGACTGCGCTTCTCTGCTATATGGAGCTCTCTTTGTGGTGATAATTGGTTTGGCTGTCCATTCCACCCACCAGGTGATAGAAAACTATCAATCAGGCTAAATGCAATGTGAGAGAAGTCTCTTTAGCCAATTAGTCAGTAATGAGAACATTAGCCACGATATCTTCTGCAGAGGGCACCTTAGCCATTCCCGTAGAGTCTGAGAAGATGACAGTCCCTGTGTGATTAATAAAGATCACAGGATACTTCAGAAATTCTACATGGGTGAAGAAAAGAGTCAGAGAGAAAAGCATTTGGAAGCACTAAGTGTTTTTTCTATCACTGAGTGCTCCATGCAAAAACACTCCATAGACACAGAACCATACAACTTCAGAGCTAGAGGGGACCTCAAAGATAATCTGACCCATTCCCCCCATTTTACAGATACAACAGGGAACATGATCACTTGTCCAAGATCACACAGCTGACTCACAGAAGTGCCCTTGTAATTGCCTCGTAAATAAAATTTTCAGGGCTGTTGACAACAAAAATGCCAACTCACCAATATGGAAAGACTCAGGAAGAAGGCAGGGAGGTTGCCTGACTTCTGACTCTTGTCCTTTATATGGTATGTCTATCTGGTCTCGTATGAGAATAAGAGGCAGAAAGAGGAGTGAAAAAAAGGGAAAGAGGTTTTATAAGATCCTTGAAAGTAGGAATGCTTTTTTTATTTTTATTGCTCTTCCATCATAGTGTTGAGACCATCCCTAATCATCTGAATGAGTGAATGGATTGGACACTGGGTGAGAGAAAAAAGAAGGAAAATACGTATCTAGAGCTTAGGAAATACACCTCAAAATCTGCCTAAATTCCTGACAGCAAGGCACCCATCATGTGTGGTATTCAACCACTATGTGGAATTCACAAATGGTGCTCCTCTCTAGGTAAGGCACAAGAGTCCTTCCCACACTGAATGTCCGCAAGTCATGTAACTACTTCCCTCCCATATGTGGTTAATATACATCCCCCTTCCTCCAGCCCCTGTGTGACACATTATACTATGTTCCCTAGAAATTAGAAACTTCAAAGCACACGCCCTTCAGAAAATGAACAGTAAACTGGATAAAGTACTTAATAAAAGAACATCATGTTGTTGTTAGCTGTAGAGTTGGTTCTGACTCATAGCGACCCTACAGGACAGGGTAGAACTGCCCCATAGGGTTTCCAAGGAGGAGATGGCGGATTCGAACTGCTGTGCTTTTGGTTAGCCGCTGCGCTCTTAACCACTACACCACCAGGGCTCCACAATGGATAAATTACTTAACAAAAGAGTATCATTTTGTGAAAAATGCAAACGTTAAGTTACACGTGGTGTAACTGCCATATTTATGTCTTTCGTACTGACCTTATCCTGCTGGAGTATGGGAATCAGTATCAGGAATGAACCCTTTACTGATCTGAATAGGATTCAAATATATATATTATGCATAATCACCGTCTTCTTACACTATTACATAAACATAAAATATTACCCTCCTTCTATTCTTGAGACATTATGACAAGATGAGCTAATACATTTAATTCTACTCTAGTCCCTGAGAGAAGAGAACTACAATTACTATTTAGCAATTATCTGACCCATTCTGCTTGTCTCTAAAATGTGTTCTGTGAAACTTTCATGGAGTTGTGTGACACAGTGAGAATACCTTTTAAATTTTTATATTCCTCGCATTTAAAGTAAGGCTTTCTTTTCTTTTATATAGTCAGGAGTTTATTTAATGTCCAATAATATGCAAGCAGTTCTGTATGAATGCATACCAAGACATCCTAATTTTTAGAGAGGTAAATTACTGTCATGGATTGAATTGTGTCCCCCAAAAATATCTGTCAACTTACCTGGGCCATGAGTCCCAGTATTGTGTGATTTTCCACCATTTTATGTGATTTCCCTATGTGTTGTAAATCCTACCACTATGATGTAATGAGATGAATTAATGGCAGTTATATTGATGAAATATACAAGGTTAGATAGGGTCTTAAGCCAATCTCTTCTGAGATATAAAAGAGAGAAGCGAGTGGGAAAGACATGGGGACCTCATACCACCAAGAAAACAGTGCCCGAAGAAAAGCTCATCCTTTGGACCTGAGGTTCCTGTGCTGAGATACTCCCAGACCAAGGGAAGACTGATGACAAGGATCTTCCTCCAGAGCTGACAGAGAGAGAAAGCCTTCCCTTGGAGCCAGCATCCTGAATTCAGACTTGTAGCCTGCTGGACTGTGAGAGAATAAAATTCTCTTTGTTAAAGCCATCCAACTTGTGCTATCTCTGTTACAGCAGCACTAGGTGACTGAGACAATTACACTGCTTGATGAGTAGGTTTTGAGGCAACAACTATGAATGACACACATAGACATAGACATATAGACATAGACATACAGACATAGACATAGACATGCCACTGAGATATTACTTACACCTTTGTTAGCTAGGGCTCCATGGGGTAGGCCAGAGGTAGGAAGATAAGGACAACCAGCAAGAAAAGGAAGAGAAGAGATGGGAGCAATGGGAGGAGTGGGCAAGGCAGGAGGGTCAATTATTCAAATTGAGCAACTGAAATGAAAATCCATCCCCCTCTCTCAAACAATCAGAAAAGTGACTTTACCTCTAGTACTGTTTAAGACAGGGAGAACATTGTTTTTAAATGATTCAGACAAAGCAAAACATACCTCTGAAAGAGAGCCTGACTATTTCTTGAGGGAGCTTTAACTAGAGGAGGTCTTAGTAAAACTGTATGGGAAGCCATCTCTGGTTCACTAGATAAATGAATAAAACAGCTAACCTTTACTGAGGTCTTGTTGTGTATAAGGTGCTATTCTAAGCATATATTAACTCAATGAATCCTCACAAAAATCCAGTGAGATAGGAACTATTATTATCCACATTTTATTAATAAGTAAGTAATATGCCCAAATCACACAGACAAGAAATGGCAGAGCTGGGATTCATACCCAGGCTGTCCAACTTCAGACCTTTAGGAGTGACTGAGTGAGTGAGTGAATTAACGAATGCAAAAGGTATGCTGGCTGTTTCTAATCTGTGGCCACTGGCAGAACTTGCCTGTACCATAAAAAAAAAAAAAAAAATTTTTTTTTTTTTTAAAGAACTGCCTTATTAACAAATCATGGCTCAAATTAAACAAACAAAAACTTATACCTCAAACACACATCCCTCCCTCCACTCCACCCCTAACTGATTTAGTATCTCCCTTTTGAAAAGGGTGAAGTCAAAAGTAAGTTGGATGTATCATTTACCTGCTCCAGTCACACAAGGTCACAGGGGACAAGGCAATGTTGTGGGGATCTGGCTATGAAATGAAAATGTGTAAGGGTCTGTGGAGCTTCCTGTAGGCCCCATGGTGTTTCCTGCTGGAGGAGAGAGATCTGTCCTGGTGCCCTGGCAACATCTCAAGCTGGGCACAAACTTGACATGGCCTCCAAAGTTTCCGTTAGTGGCAGAGTCTTCATTTCCTGTTCTCAGCTGTTGAGTAACAGTCTTCACTTCACATCCCTGAGGTATCTGGTCTTGGACAGTACGGCACCCTGAAAGGCATAGTGACCGTGTTTTCTAAACCAGAAACAGGGACTCAGGTCTAGTAGAGAGGGATACCAATGCGGACAAACTATTCAAAATCTGGACTGTTTCAACATACACAATAGCACTAAGAATATGACAAATTGAACATGAAATGCGTATTTTGCGAATATATTCCTCCCTGCCCGTCTTCTAACCCCTCTTCTCTCTGTGTTTCCCAAGTCCTCATATATGGATGAAGAGTAGGAGACACTTCTGTCTGTTAAATCTGTACTCATTTACCTAAGGCTCTGTTCAAATCTTAGACCCCAGACAGAATTATTTTCCTCACCCAGTCTTAATTTTGTTTTCATATGTTTGAGAAAGGCTTCCTGGGTGTCGCTAATGGTTTGAGTTCAATTATTAACCTGATTGTTTACTTAATTGTACTCATGAGGAACCTATATATAGATGAAGAGGCAGTTGTTCAGACAGAACGAGGGGATACTGTGTGGTTTAAAGTCAGGAAAGGTGTGCCTCAGGGTTGTATCCTTTCACCATGTTTTTCCAGTCAGCATGCTGAGCAGATAATCCGAGAAGCTGGGCTATATGAGGACGAATGGGGTATCAGCGTTGGAGGAAGACTCAGGAACAACCTGAGTTATGCAGATGACACAACCTTGCTTGCTGAAAGTGAAGCGGACTTGAAGCACTTACTGAGGAAGATCAAAGACCACAGCCTTCAGTATGGATTACACCTCAACATAAAGAAAACAAAAATTCTCACAGCTGAACCAATAAGCAACATCATGATAAACAGAGAAAAGACTGAAGTTGTCAAGGATTTCATTTTCCTTGGATCCACAATCAACACCCATGAAAGCAGCAGTCAAGAAATCAAAAGACGCATTCCATTGGGCAAATATGCTGCAAAGAACCTCTTTGAAGTGTTGAAGAGCAAAGATGTCACCTTGAAGACTAAGGTGCGCCTGACCCAAGCTATGGTATTTTCAATCGCATCATATGCATGTGAAAGCTGGACAATGAATAAGGAAGACTGAAGAAGAACTGACACCTTTGAATTGTGGTGCTGTTGAAGAATACTGAATATACCATGGACTGCCAAAAGAACCAACAAATCTGTCTTGGAAAAGTACAACCAGAATGCTCCTTAGAAGCAAGGATGGCGAGACTGCATCTTACATACTTTGGACATGTTGTCAGGAGGGATCAGTCCCTAAAGAGGAACGTCATGCTTGGCAGAGTACAGGGTCAGCAGAAAAGAGGAAGACCCTCAATGAGATGGATTGACACAGCGGCTGCAACAATGGGCTCGAGCATAGTAACGACTGTGAGCATGGCACAGGACCGGGCAGTGTTTCGTTCTGTGGTACAAACGGTCGCCATGAGTTGGAACTGACTTGACAGCACCTAACAACAACAACATGAGCCTAAATGTTGTCATTTTGAACCCACCCAGCAGCACCACAGAAGAAAGTCCTGGCAATCTGCTTCCATAAAGATTTCAGCCAAGCAACCCTACGGGACAGTTCTACCCTGTAACACACGAGATCGTCCTGAGTCCGAATCAACTTGACAGCAATGGATTTGGGTTGTTGTTTTGTTGTCTGTTTTCTGTTTTTTAATTTGAGAAATGTGTTGTTTCAAATGACCTGATTTTTATTTTACAAGAATGCTGAGGAAGAGAGGCCCCAGGCCAGCAATGCTATAATGAAGCTTTCTCCAAGCAGTCATCTGCAAGGTTATGACTTTATACATATTTCTTGTGGTTCCTGACACCCAACTTTCTCCGCTTCCTGAACTCTCTCCATCTCCCCATATTTGGCCATATAGTGAAAGGAGAAATTAAAAAGTGAGAAAGGTGAGAACATCCTATAGCCACAATAAAAAAAAATTTTTTTTAACTGCAGCATTGTACATGGAAGAGCTTATACAAGTATGCACAATATATTTTAATCATATCAACTGTGCTTACCTAGATTTAGCTCTTGGCAAAATTCTAACAAAGACAACGCTCTCAATCACTTTAAAATAGTCATTTTCACAGGAAAGTCCCTTGAAAACTGGTGAAGACTCATACAAAGAACCAATTTCCCCTCTAGGGAAACCTTGCCATAGAGTCAGTTCCGGCTCATAGCAACCATATAGGACAGAGTAGAACTGCCCATAGAATTTCTAAGGAGCAGCTGGTGGATTCGAACTGCCGACCTTTTGGTTAGCAGCCGTAGCGCTTAACCACTATGCCACCAAGGTTTCCATAAATTCATTAGGGTAATTAATTCCTCCCACGTAAACGGCTACTGACATCACTGTTAATACTAGAAAAAAATAAGCAATGTCTTTCAGCAAACAGATTATAGAACCTAAAGTGAAGAGAGTTGAGTTCTAATTGTGCTTCTTGTAAAAAGGGAATAACTCATGTTCCTTTTTCACGGGATGTTTTAAGAATAAATAAGACAAGTAGGTACGCATACTTTTAGTTCTTCCAGGTAATCCACTACCTAATTCTAAGATGTTTCTATAAGAAAGAAAAAAAAATAGATTGGTGTGTTGGCTGCCATTTCAATGAAGGTTATGGGCCCAAAATGTTTTAAAAGCAGAAAACTGCTAAAACTGGAGATACTGTCAAAATACATCTCCCTTTTTTCTGGTTAAGAAAGGGAGTAGGGGAGGGCTAAAAGGGTGGAGCAGAAAGGAATCGTCATCAAAGCATTGTTAATATGAACTGAATTATATTACAATGGCGATGCTTCAACATGGGGAATGAAAATTGTTCTGTATTATTGTGGATTGACAATATGACAATCTCTCATTGAAAGTGGATGACAGCTGTAGCATTATAGCTCAGTGCACAACACAAGATGAATGGGCGTTACGAGTTCTTCCAGAACGGGCCCCTATTTCACAAGAGTCCCAAAATAAATACATGCCAGTTTTTCACTATCTCAGCAAATTTAGCATCTCTTTGCAAACCCATGTGTTACCGGCGGCCTCAGAGTGCCAATGTCATATCCCTGCTTAGTGGATTTGCAGCAGCTGTGAAATGTCAAGTCAAAATGCCATGGAAGATCTATACAGTGCCTCGGCTGAAGAAAGGGCAAGAAATGGTAAAAAGCCTGTATCTAGACATGTGTGAACTGACATCAGACTGTCTCCTGATCCACAGGAGTGCTGTTTCTGAACCTGTCTTGGCATCAGGCTCACCCCACCCTGTAAGGGAGTCATCTGTGTGCAAGCTGCTCGCCTAAAGGAAACAGCACTGGAAATTAACACCATGCGCCCTACCAGCATCAGAATCGCCTCGATGGCACCAAAGCAACATTCACAACATGCTACTGGACATTTACATATCTCCATGTGTTGATCTCATACAACAAAAGTCATTAGTGCTTACTAAATTTTTTAAAAACAGGGAAAATCAAATACAAAAATCATTCATAATATCATCACAAAGAGATAAGCCCTGTTAACATTCACATCAGTATTACATTTTTCTTTCTAGTTTTAATGTATTTTAAAAAAGCAGTCTACTATATATTCTGTTTCATTGCCTTTTTTTTTTTCAAGCGAGCAATCGATACATTGTGAACATTTACCAAATCATTAAACATTCTTCTAAAATATAATTTTTAATGGCTATTTGCATTCCATTTTCTAGATATACCCTAACTTACATAGCTAATCCCCTATTGTTGGACATTTAAGCTGTGTCTGGATGTTCACTATGAAAAATAATGCAGCTATTATGTAATAGTCTACACTAATTTCTTAGAAGTTCATAAAACTTTGTGCTGATTTTCTATGATCCTGACTCTGACAAAGTGAACCTGGGGACAGTCCTTGGATAGGGGGCTAGGGCATAATTTACCCATCGTAAGGCCCTCTGAAGTACTGGGAAGCGCAGTTAAAGAGGTATAAACGATGGGCAATTTCTCTGTTTTATACTGAGAGAAAACAGGACCTTTCATCCCTCAGTTGCTGCGGCCAAGTCTTCTACAGGTAGGCGAAGGAAGCTATTTTGGTGGATGATGGAAAGAATAGTATATGCAAAGGGCGAAGAATTTGGTGAATTATTTTCCATGTTTCTAAGCTCAATATTGAATATAAACTTCCTCTAAAAAGACCTTTGCGTGAATAATATAATGTGGGAGTCAGTTAAGTTCTCCTCCAAATATTTCTAGTTCTCTGTCTTCCAGGCACATGGTAGACCTGGCTCTTATGCGGTTAGATGGGCTCACGTGACTAGTTCTGACCAATACATGGTGAGCAGAGTGACAGGAACATTAAATTGCTGACGTGAGATCCTCTGCGCTCTCTTTCCTGTGGCAGGGCCACTAGTTTGAGATAGTTCCTGAGTGACAATGACAAGCACAGGCCCTCCCTTTCCATGCCAACCCACAATAAACACAAACAAGAAGTAATTTTTTTATTGTTTTAAACCACTAAGATTTAGGGGATGTTTGTTATTATATCATCACCTACCCTCTCCTGACTAATAATTACAATACTTTCTTAATCTTTTGTGATTACGATCTTAAAATTTTACAATCTTGATTTGAAATAGTCACATAAAATTCCATTCTTCTCTACACGTATAGTTTGGGAACCTGCAGAACTGCAGCATTACCCTTAAAGTTCCAGGGAGTCATTCATTATGTGACAATCCAACAGGTATTACTTCAGTGCCCGCTAGGTGTAAAACAGTTGTATTAGGTACTTTGGGAAATCGGAAGATGAAGAAGACACATCCCTGGCCGTGAGTAGCTTACAGTTAAATGGAAAGGATATGAAGTGGTAGTTTCAGAATTTCTATAAAGGAGGGATTTGGTGGTACAAATGGTCAACACATTTGTCTCCTAAGCAAAAGTTTGCAGGTTTGAGTCCACCCAGAGGTGCCTCGGAAGAAACACCCCAGCAATCTACTCCTGAAAAATCCACCACTGAAAATCCTATGAAGCACAGTTCTACTCTGACACACATGGGGTTGCCATGGGTTGGAGTCGACTACGACAACTGTTTTTGGTTTGTTAGGTTGCACAGGGCAACAGGTACAACCTAATAAACTGTCTTGAAGCTGTGTTTGCACGGCAAATGTGATTTGTATTTAATTATGTATTATTTGGGGTGGCTCTGCAGGAAAGCTAATGGGGGATATAAGAAAGTGGCTAAAGACCTCCTCTGTACTGCTTGTTGGCAGGCACTGCAGAAATACAGCAAATACAAGTCAAAGCAGAAGATGGAAAGTTCTCAAACAGAGGTAAGGAGAAAAAGACCACGGCGCTTCAGAGGACTGGAAGACGAAGTGGGAGTGGGAAAGGCTCAGGGAAAAGTTTCATTTGAGGAAACTATATTTGAGACAGGCTTTTGAGGCTAAAATTTCCACAGGGGAGCAGTCTGGAAAGGAGGCATAGTTTAAGCAAAGGCATAGAGGGGAGAAAGTATAAGACGTATCAAGCATATGGGGCAATCTGGCAGAGAAGCCATAACTAGTGCCTAGAAAGGTTAGACAAGTGCAAATTTGCGGGGGGTGGGGGGGGGCATGTGAGGGACTTAGAGGGATTTGTGCTTAGATGGCTGAGTTAGGAAATTCACAACAACAAAGGTGGCTGTGAAGCAGGGATGTGAAGGAAGAGAATTACAAACCAGGGAGGAGAGAAGCAGGAGGAGCTGGTCCTGGCAGGTTTACCTGGCTGAATAATGAAGCTGGTAAAACTAAGAGGGCTACAACTCAGAGATGGCGGTACAAAGCTGAGGCCGTTTACACTGCGTTTCCAGTTCAAAACTCTCAGCACAGGGCTGAACATGCAATAGACGAACAGTGAACAACGGTTAATAATACTGACTGACTGATGGACAGACAAGTCAATTTAACAAGACTTGTTTTTTTATATTTCTTTTTCCCCTTCACCTCCTCATTAATACCGCTAGAAAATGGCACAGCAGGAGATGAAAGTATTGCTCAGATCCGAGTATTTAGCTACCTGCAAATAGGTCTAGTTTAACCTGGAGGAGACTGAAAGTAAGTAAAATGAAGTTTGGAGATTATCTATGAATTTTAGTTTTAAATGTTATTAAGTTAAAGCTAGTAGCATGGACTGTCTTTTTCTTTACAGTAATAAGAAAAAGACAGGCTCACAAAACAAAAAGAAAAACATTCCATTTACCCAGAATGTGGTAAGAGTTTTCACTGGTAGTTTCCTTTTGGTTAATCTGATTCCACACACTTCCCTTTATGAAAATATTTTACTTTTGGTTAAAAAAAAAAAAAAGACAAAAGTTAGTAAAAAGGCTGGAAAAAACAGGTGGAGTGAGAGACTAACAATCACTCTTCTTCGTGGTACTAAGTGAGCTGGGTTCTAGCCCAAGAGTGAGATGGTATTTCAAATAGGAAGGGAAAATTTCTTGAGGGAAATGGACAGTTTAACCATGAATAGCATCCTTTTGATATCCCATCAAAACACAAACTTAAAAAAAAAAAAAAATTCCAGGAATACATTACAGGAAACCTCAACATCCTTGACTCCGAAATAAACAGAATTCCCCCCCCCCCCAAAAAGGCACCCAGTGACCAAATAATAAAGCCATCTCCAAAAGGCCAGGAGAAATTTATTGGGAATTTACTGGGCATAGAACTGAAAAAGGTCTTCTGAAAACTGGGCTTCAAGTGATCACGAGAGCAGTGATGTCTTCACTCTTTCATCACCAAAGGCAGCCAACATTTTTCACGAAAAACTTAACTGGGTTCTGTTTTGTCCTAAGGTCAGATCTGCACAGCCATAATTATCCAGGTAACTCGGGTCTGACGTTGCCCAAAATATCCAGGTAATTATAGGAGAAAGGTCATTTCCTCTGTATAATCCCAACTATACCAGCTGCTTGTCTACACTGGCAGTTACTCAGTTAAGAACAGCCTTTCGTTTCACTATGCGCTGCACAGATCTTAAGAAAAAAATGAAGAATTCTGTGAAATTCTTCACGGGAATTAGAAATTTCTGACCTTCATGAGACATTCCTCCTCTCTTGCCCCCTTCACTAGGATGACCTTATGACTTCCTCCCAGGACGGTATCTAGCACACAGCTGGCTAATTTTTGCATTCAAAGGAAATTCAGTCTGGAATAAGAGAAGAGTACCGCGAGGCAGGAGAGATGAAGAGGGAGAATGAAGAGGGGTACGGGGTGCCAAAGTCTGCAAAACTGTGAGGGTTGAAAAATTCACAGCCGCAGCGCGACAGAGAAACGCAGAGCAGATATGCGCGTCAACAGACGCCTTATCTATTCAGAGTCTGAGCTTTGACAACACAATCGGTTTGGGGGCAGAAAGAAGCGCATCTGCTGGTCTGGGATTCCACAAGAGAGGCGACCATTTCTTTTCTTCACAAAGAAAAAGTGGCATTTATCTCACGTTTTTACGGCAAGGCATATTAGGATTCACCGCCCCCATTCTTTCTTCCCTCTTCCTCCTACCGCCTCCGTCACCTCCTCCCCTTCCTGTCGGAAAAGAAAAGGTGAGGGGGGAGGGAGGGGAGGGGGACCACTGGCCACCGACAGCACTGTGGGGTTCTCGCTCTTAGCGTTTACCAGCCTGTGGGGGTCAGGATGCTACTGGCTCAGCTTGGGGTGCGATACGGTGCCTCTCACTCAGCAACGGCGAGCAGGAGAGGCAGGAAGCAACGCCACCTGGCTCGGAGAGGGTGCGGATGCTTTAAACCCAGCCACGCGGAGACACAAGGGAGGAGCGGGAGAGAAGGGGCAGTCTGAGCTGCACATACAGAGGGAGAGAGGGGGCAGTCTGAGCTGCACATACAGAGGGAGAGAGGGGGCAGTCTGAGCTGCACATACAGAGGGAGAGAGGGGGCAGTCTGAGCTGCACATACAGAGGGAGAGAGGGGGCAGTCTGAGCTGCACATACAGAGGGAGAGAGGGGGCAGTCTGAGCTGCACATACAGAGGGAGAGAGGGGGCAGTCTGAGCTGCACATACAGAGGGGGAGAGGGGGCAGTCTGAGCTGCACATACAGAGGGGGAGAGGGGGCAGTCTGAGCTGCACATACAGAGGGGGAGAGGGGGCAGTCTGAGCTGCACATACAGAGGGGGAGAGGGGGCAGTCTGAGCTGCACATACAGAGGGGGAGAGGGAGCAGTCTGAGCTGCACATACAGAGGGGGAGAGGGAGCAGTCTGAGCTGCACATACAGAGGGGGAGAGGGAGCAGTCTGAGCTGCACATACAGAGGGGGAGAGGGAGCAGTCTGAGCTGCACATACAGAGGGGGAGAGGGGGCAGTCTGAGCTGCACATACAGAGGGGGAGAGGGGGCAGTCTGAGCTGCACATACAGAGGGGGAGAGGGAGCAGTCTGAGCTGCACATACAGAGGGGGAGAGGGGGCAGTCTGAGCTGCACATACAGAGGGGGAGAGGGGGCAGTCTGAGCTGCACATACAGAGGGAGAGAGGGAGCAGTCTGAGCTGCACATACAGAGGGGGAGAGGGGGCAGTCTGAGCTGCACATACAGAGGGGGAGAGGGGGCAGTCTGAGCTGCACATACAGAGGGGGAGAGGGGGCAGTCTGAGCTGCACATACAGAGGGGGAGAGGGGGCAGTCTGAGCTGCACATACAGAGGGGGAGAGGGAGCAGTCTGAGCTGCACATACAGAGGGGGAGAGGGAGCAGTCTGAGCTGCACATACAGAGGGGGAGAGGGAGCAGTCTGAGCTGCACATACAGAGGGGGAGAGGGAGCAGTCTGAGCTGCACATACAGAGGGGGAGAGGGAGCAGTCTGAGCTGCACATACAGAGGGGGAGAGGGAGCAGTCTGAGCTGCACATACAGAGGGGGAGAGGGAGCAGTCTGAGCTGCACATACTGAGGGGGAGAGGGAGCAGTCTGAGCTGCACATACAGAGGGGGAGAGGGAGCAGTCTGAGCTGCACATACAGAGGGGGAGAGGGAGCAGTCTGAGCTGCACATACAGAGGGGGAGAGGGAGCAGTCTGAGCTGCACATACAGAGGGGGAGAGGGAGCAGTCTGAGCTGCACATACAGAGGGGGAGAGGGAGCAGTCTGAGCTGCACATACAGAGGGGGAGAGGGAGCAGTCTGAGCTGCACATACAGAGGGGGAGAGGGAGCAGTCTGAGCTGCACATACAGAGGGGGAGAGGGAGCAGTCTGAGCTGCACATACAGAGGGGGAGAGGGAGCAGTCTGAGCTGCACATACAGAGGGGGAGAGGGAGCAGTCTGAGCTGCACATACAGAGGGGGAGAGGGAGCAGTCTGAGCTGCACATACAGAGGGGGAGAGGGAGCAGTCTGAGCTGCACATACAGAGGGGGAGAGGGAGCAGTCTGAGCTGCACATACAGAGGGGGAGAGGGAGCAGTCTGAGCTGCACATACAGAGGGGGAGAGGGAGCAGTCTGAGCTGCACATACAGAGGGGGAGAGGGAGCAGTCTGAGCTGCACATACAGAGGGGGAGAGGGAGCAGTCTGAGCTGCACATACAGAGGGGGAGAGGGAGCAGTCTGAGCTGCACATACAGAGGGGGAGAGGGAGCAGTCTGAGCTGCACATACAGAGGGGGAGAGGGGGCAGTCTGAGCTGCACATACAGAGGGGGAGAGGGGGCAGTCTGAGCTGCACATACAGAGGGGGAGAGGGGGCAGTCTGAGCTGCACATACAGAGGGGGAGAGGGGGCAGTCTGAGCTGCACATACAGAGGGGGAGAGGGGGCAGTCTGAGCTGCACATACAGAGGGGGAGAGGGGGCAGTCTGAGCTGCACATACAGAGGGGGAGAGGGGGCAGTCTGAGCTGCACATACAGAGGGGGAGAGGGGGCAGTCTGAGCTGCACATACAGAGGGGGAGAGGGGGCAGTCTGAGCTGCACATACAGAGGGGGAGAGGGGGCAGTCTGAGCTGCACATACAGAGGGGGAGAGGGGGCAGTCTGAGCTGCACATACAGAGGGGGAGAGGGGGCAGTCTGAGCTGCACATACAGAGGGGGAGAGGGGGCAGTCTGAGCTGCACATACAGAGGGGGAGAGGGGGCAGTCTGAGCTGCACATACAGAGGGGGAGAGGGGGCAGTCTGAGCTGCACATACAGAGGGGGAGAGGGGGCAGTCTGAGCTGCACATACAGAGGGGGAGAGGGGGCAGTCTGAGCTGCACATACAGAGGGGGAGAGGGGGCAGTCTGAGCTGCACATACAGAGGGGGAGAGGGGGCAGTCTGAGCTGCACATACAGAGGGGGAGAGGGGGCAGTCTGAGCTGCACATACAGAGGGGGAGAGGGGGCAGTCTGAGCTGCACATACAGAGGGGGAGAGGGGGCAGTCTGAGCTGCACATACAGAGGGGGAGAGGGGGCAGTCTGAGCTGCACATACAGAGGGGGAGAGGGGGCAGTCTGAGCTGCACATACAGAGGGAGAGAGGGGGCAGTCTGAGCTGCACATACAGAGGGGGAGAGGGGGCAGTCTGAGCTGCACATACAGAGGGGGAGAGGGGGCAGTCTGAGCTGCACATACAGAGGGAGAGAGGGGGCAGTCTGAGCTGCACATACAGAGGGGGAGAGGGGGCAGTCTGAGCTGCACATACAGAGGGGGAGAGGGGGCAGTCTGAGCTGCACATACAGAGGGGGAGAGGGGGCAGTCTGAGCTGCACATACAGAGGGGGAGAGGGGGCAGTCTGAGCTGCACATACAGAGGGGGAGAGGGGGCAGTCTGAGCTGCACATACAGAGGGAGAGAGGGGGCAGTCTGAGCTGCACATACAGAGGGAGAGAGGGGGCAGTCTGAGCTGCACATACAGAGGGAGAGAGGGGGCAGTCTGAGCTGCACATACAGAGGGAGAGAGGGGGCAGTCTGAGCTGCACATACAGAGGGAGAGAGGGGGCAGTCTGAGCGGCACATACAGAGGGAGAGAAGGGGCAGTCTGAGCGGCACATACAGAGGGAGAGAGGGAGCAGTCTGAGCTGCACATACAGAGGGAGAGAGGGAGCAGTCTGAGCTGCACATACAGAGGGAGAGAGGGAGCAGTCTGAGCTGCACATACAGAGGGAGAGAAGGAGCAGTCCGAGCTGCAGATACAGAGGGAGAGAAAGGGCAGTCTGAGCTGCACATACAGAGGGAGAGAAGGAGCAGTCTGAGCTGCACATATTGTCCCACTAGGAACAAGGCTTCGTCAGGGCGTTAACGACAACCAGCAGGCAGGGGGGAGGGGGGAGGCGCAAAGGCTGGACGAGAGTTCTTTTTAATAAGTATCTATGAATAAGTTAGATAGATATATATACTGCCTTCATGTATTTTTTTTAAAGACGAATCATACTCTGTTACTTGGTGGTGGGTGGAGAGAGCTGGCTATTCTGGCAAAAAAAAAAAGAGATAAGATGAATGTAAAACTTTACAGTGAGTTTACTAGGCTTTATTTCGTTTTCACACCACGGTGTTGCTAGACAAGAAAAAGTAAAATTGGAAGTACTTGAAAAAGCAATTGGCTATGTAATCACAGAATTTTTTTCTTTTAATTAGTCAACACAGTATAACAGTAAAAAAAAAAAACAGTAGCTATTTCTAAATCCTAAATTCTATTTTAGCGTTTGAAAAAATCAACTTTCTGGAGTGATAAGTGGTGAAAGAGAAGTACATCTCTGCTAGAAAGATTTTTTTTGCTTCCTTGGTGGTAAAAAGGGAAATTTCTAAGAAGGATGCTGATAGACACTCTGAAAGTTCACACTGCCTGAATATAACAGAAATGTATTCTGTTATTCCATATTCTTCCATTTCTTTAATAGAATTTTTCCTCCCCTTCTGTCCTAGGTCCCCCACCAAACTTTAGAAGGGTTATGTCACCCCAGTCCACCCCCCTCCCTAATATCAACCCTTACAACCCTTACGCTCTACAATATACATGGGAAAGTATCTTCCTTCCCTTCTTAGAGAAAAATAACGTCTTCAGGTATTGACTTGGGCCTTTCGTTGGAGTCAACTGGTGTCCTAGAGACAAAGACAAAGACTTTGGAGGCACAGATGGACCTCTGTCTGCCCTTCTGAACCAGACCCAATTAACCCCTTTGGCTCTGAGTAGTAAAAGCCACTGACGACAGTGACACCTACTGCTCGGGCACAGCTCTACAACCTCCTATCACCTACCAGGTTCGCAAAAACAGCCACTGGCTTCACTGACTGGCCTCCTTTGAAAACATGTCTCACTACTCTGGCCTGACACCTGAATGAGGAAACTTTCTGCCTCTTCAGTCTCAGGCTGGCCTTAGAAGCTGTAACTCAGGACACGCTAAAAGCCCAGGGGTACTCACCCTGGGGATCCGGTACAGTCACGGCTGTAAAGTGACCTGCTCCATCAGTGATTTTACCCACACAAAAACCAAGCCCGTTGCCATCAAGTTGGTTCCGACTCATGGCAACTCTGGGTGTGTCAGAGTAGAACTCCATAGGGTTTTCTTGGCTGTAATTGTTGCAGAAGCAGATTGCCAGGCCTTTTTTCGTGTCACCCACCACTAGGTGGGTTCAAACTGCCAACCTTTCAGTTAGTAGTTAAGCGCTGTTTCTAGCTCCCAGGAAGGAAGGGAAAACATAGTTTGATAAGGCCCCACACGTTCAGAATCAGTCCTAAGGTGAAATCAGTTTATTAACAATCCTCTTTCATACCTGATTCAATTGTCCTGGCAAAAGTTAAAGTTTTATCTGGTATCCACTGAATTCTGGGGTACAGAGAAAACTAGGATAATGACGGCTAGTGCAGTAGAGGAATTCAGAAACTCTACTTCCACAGTTTAAATAAAAATAACAGCCTGTTAATTAATCCAAAATCTTTTTATTCCAAGTGTCCAGTAGTCAGATACCAGAAATTCCTTCACATTGAGAAAAAATTTCATTTAATTACAAAAGTCAAAGTTACTGAAAGTACAGCAAAATGCCTACACATCGATAACAAACGACAAGAGCATCCATAAGTCTGACTTTTTTTTAAAATATTTTATTGTGTTTCAGGTGAAAGTTTACACAGCATATTAGGTTCTCATTTAACAACTTTTATAAAATTGTTCCATGACATTGGTTACAGTTTTCACAATGTGTCAGCATTCTTTCATTATTACCATTTTGTTTGTTCTTTTTCCATTTATCTAGCTTCCCTGCCCATCTTGGCCTTCTCATCTTTGCTCCTGGGTAAATGTTGAAAGTCTATGACTCTCTTCCCCAGTAGTGTCAAGGGTCAATGTCACTTACAGAATCCATGACTTCCTCAAAAATAGGCACTAAGGTTCAAAACGTATTAAAGATGTCAGGAGCAGTAAGTCAGGATGATTATAAAATTAATGGGTCAGGAAGTACAACTTGTTTCATTTTCGACAAAGAGTATCTAATGGGCCTTCACCAAGATAGTACACATCGAATAGAATACTAGTAATGCTTAAAATTCAAATATCACCCTTCTCTTGGGATGCTCAAAATGCTGTGCAAATATTTTGTTTTTTATTCTCAAATATTCCACTTGGAATAATTGGATGATAAATGGTGATATTCCCATTCGCCAGCTTACTCAAGGTCGCAGAGCAAGCCAATGTAGGTGCTGTAATAAGAACTAGGATTCCTGATTTCAAGCCCACAGCTTAGCCACTAGGCCACCAGTGCCAGGCAGTTCCCTCAGAATCACGGTGAGGTCCGTATCATACCTCACACTGATGGCTCATCCCTGGGTGTTAAGTCGTGCTGCTGTCTCAGAGTTGGGATGCCCCTGTTTACATTATCCTTGCAGTTTCTTATTTTGTGATCACATTTACCAGTTCCTTTGGTGAAACTGTTTAAGAAAAAAAAATCAATGTGTTGGAGGCTTGCGTACAACCTATGAAAAACCTAGAAATGGTTCAAACATAAGCTAAATAAAAGGCTAAATATTCCCACCCATACCCACCTATCTCTGTAACATGTTAGCACCAAAAGGAGTATTAAGTGAAAGGATACTTAGAAACGTAGCCACACTGGCTCACCACTAAGACAGGAATCCACAAGGTGGAGCTACTATGGGGTATCCAGCTATGTAGTGTAATTAATAGCAGAACAGTGAAACTTTCCTTCTCTTCCACAGAATTTCACACTGGCAGAACACGCCTGAGCACAAACCTACGTTGTGCCTGCAAAGTACAGCTCTGGGACTATGCCAGGGATCACAAAGGCCACATGTAGAAATCTGTTCCATGGGTAAGGATGGTATAAATGGCATCCTCAAATGTCCCTCAAAAACTTCACAGGTATCTATCTACTGAGAGGCTCTTTTCCTTCAAAATCTTCTAAAATCTAAAACAGTTTTCCCCTAATAGTGAAGGTAAATGGTGATACACTTATCCCGAGGATTCATTTCTTTTTCAGACATGGTATTTTAACAGAAAGCCCAAATATCCACCATTAATCTATTGGTAATCAGTTATTACAATGTATATAGCTCAAGACAGGCACATACAAACCCCTTGTTCAAAATGTGGAAGTGGTATTTATTAAAATCAATCATGAATGATACAAATGAACTGTGAGGGATTATACATTCTTCGCATGGGTAATATAAACTGCAGGCACCGTCAACTGGTGCTGTAGGTTAGTGCTAGATAACCATAACTAACCCATTGCTATCAAGTCTATTCCAGCTCATAACAACCCTATAGGATAGAGTAGGACTGCCCCATAGGACTTACAAGGCTGTAATCTTTACGGAAACAGACCACCACATCTTTCCCTCATTGACCCACTTGTGGGTTCGAACTGCTGACCATTCAGTAAGCAGCTGAGTGCTTAACCACTGTGCTGCCAGGGATCCTTTGGTGCTAGATAAACAAGCAAAAAAAAAAAAAAAAAACCAAACTCAGTCCTTCGAGTCGATTCCAACTCATACCGACCCTATAGGACAGAGTAGAACTGCCCCATAGAGTTTCCAAGGAGCACCTGGCGGATTCAAACTGCCGACCCTTTGGTTAGCAGCCGTAGCACTTAACAACTACGCCACTAGGGTTCCGTAGTGTTAGACAGACTGCTTCAAATTCATTAGCTTCAGAACTTGCCTTTCCACATACAGGGGAAGTCAGCTGAACTTGACCAAGGCAAAGTCATAGAAGCTTCATAGACATCCAAACACCCTGAGAGACTGAGTTACTGGGGCCGAGGGCTGGGGATGATTGTCGCAAGGGTCATCTAGGTCAGCTGTCGTAACAAAGTTCATAACAAAATGTTCTACATCCAACTTTGGTGAGTAGCGTCTGTGGTCTTCAAAGCTTGTGAGTGGCCATCTAAGACACATCTACTAGTTCCATCCCATTCAGAGCGAAGGAAAATGAAAAAAGCCAAAGATGCAAAGTAAATATTAGTCCAAATGACTAATGGACCACAGTTACTACAGCTTCCACCAGCCTACGCCCAGAAGAACTAGATGGTGCTCAGCTACTACCACCAACTGCTCTGACAGGGATCACAATAGAGGGTTCCGGACAGAGCAGGAAAAAAATATAGAACAAAATTCAAATTCCCCCCCCTCAAAAAAGACCAGACTTACTGGTCTGACAGACATTAGAAAAAACCCCAAGACTATGCCCCCCAGATAACCTTTTAACTCCGAACTGAAGCCACTCCTGAAGTTCACCGTTCAGCCTAAGATTAGACAGGTCTATATAAATCAAGCAATAACACACATGAGGAGCGTGCTTCTTAGTTCAATCATGTACATGAGACTAACCGGCACACCAGCCCAAAGCAAAGATGAGAAAGGCAGGAAGGGGAAGAAAAACCGGAGGAATGGAATCAAGGAACCCAGAGTGGAAAAGGGGAGAGTGTTGACACATCGCAGGGATTGCAGCCAATGTCATAAAACAATTTGTGTATAAATTGTTGGATGAGAAACTAATTTGCTCTGTAAAGTTTCACCTAATGCACAATTAAAAAAAAAAAAACTCACCTTTGCAAAAACAAACAGTCCCTTCCAATACTCTTAACGTCTTCAGCATCGACATTCTCCCACTACCAACGTGAAAACTGGGAGGCAAATTTTACTTGCTCCTTGCTTTGTCTCCTTCCTGACTCAGCATGCCCCTTGGACTACTCCTTTGGAATGTCTCACTTGTGGCTCTCCCACTTCTGTCTCTATTCAAGTAGTCCCCTTTGAGACCACATCACTTTGTATCTGTATTCTTGCAGTGGCTATACTCCTTGATCCTTGGTTTTCCCTTATGGGCCATCCAACTCCAAGACACTGTTTACCATCAAAACTGACAGTGACTCTTACTTATTTAATCTTTTCAGATCTAAAGACCTTTGCCACAATATGGTTCATACAGTCCCACTTTAGAAGCAAACCACAACACCATAAACCTGTACATGTGTACATTCATAGAAAAAAATTTGAGTGAATATACTAGAGGTCAGCAAACTTTTTCTGTAAGGGACAGGTAGTAAATATTTTAGGCTTTGCAAGCCAAAAGGTAAAATCATGGCTATTATATAGATATTTACCAAAACAGAAAACAAAATTTTTTTAAACAAAGTTCAAAACTTTTATTCATAGGCACTGAAAGGTGAATTTTATGCAATTTTCATGTGTCATAAAATATTATTCTTCTGATTTGTTTCAACCACGTAGATATGTAAAAATCATTCTTAACATGCAGGCTGTACAAAGGCAAGTGGTGGACCAATTTTGGCTCATAGGCCATAGTTTGGTGATTCCTAGAATATTTATCAAGTGGCTAAAACGGTGGTTTTCACTTTTTAATTAAGATATTTGTTTTTTAATTACTTTTATGATTTTGTACTACGTTTAAGATTTGAAAAAACAATAGAAGAATTGATTAATTACTCCGCGGAGCTTTCAAGTTCCTCCGTATTTCTGACCCCATCCTTCCTGTTTAACTGAACTTCCCGTTGTTGTCAGCTGCCACTGAATAGGCCTCAACTCATGGCAACTCTGTGCACAACTGAACAAAATGCCATCCCCATGATCAGTTTCAGATCATACATTGTGATCTATGGTGTTTTCATTGGCTAATTTTTGGAAGTAGATTGGTCAGGCCTTTCTTCCTAATCTCAGTCCGGAAGCTCTGCTGAAACCTGTTCGGCATCATAGCAATATGTAAGTGTCCACTGACAGACGGGTGGTCCCAGTGCATGAGGTGCACTGGCTGGAAACGGAACCCAGGTCTCCAGCAAGGAAGGCGAGAATTCCACCACCGAACCACCACTGCCCTTTAATTTCCTGTTGTTGTTGTGTGCCACTGAGTCTATTCTGACTCATAGTGACCCTATAGGATGGAGTAGAACTGTCCCGTAAAGTTTCCTAGGCTGTAATCTTTACGGGAGCAGATCACCAGATTTTTTCTCCACGGAGCCAATGATGGGTTCTAACCACTGACCTTTCGGTTAGCAACTGATACTATTAGGAAGGCCTTCTCATTATTTGCCTAAACTTCTTATTTTACATCTTTGCTGCCTGGCAAAATCATACCATTATTTTAGGCTCATGTCCTATTTCCTAACTTCCTCCATCAAGCCTTCCATAACTACGGTAGTCGGGAAAAATCTTCAGTCCTCTGATAACATTTTGTCAATTTTGTGTGTGTTCAGTCTTGTCTTCCAATTAGCCTATATGCTCCTCACAGGCAGGGACCATATCAGAACCTTCCGTGCCCTCTGCAGAGCCCAGTGCACAATGAATTTCCACTTAGGCGTTCAACAAATACTTGACAGCCATTTGATCACTCAATGCCTAAAAACAACTGTAGGCTATTCGGCCAACATTAGAACATCAGTGAATCAGAATTCCACTGACAGAAATTAGAAGGATAGAGATTTTTATCTCAGTGTATCAAAATATTTTTTTAATTTTTAGAACTGCCCAACAATAAAATATGCTGCCTCTTTAACAAATTTCCTGACACCGAAAAGTATTCAAAACACAAGTGTACGACCATCTGGCAGGGATTCTATAGAAGGAATTCCTGGATTATTTAGGTCAGACTAGATGGCTTCTAAAGTCTCTTCCCACTCAAGAATTTGTTACTCTGATTGACTCTACCCCAAATATCTCATTTATTTGTTAAAATTAAATGTTTTAAAGTAACAAGGGAAACAAGTTCACAATCCAGATCATCAAAATCCCTACTTCTTTGACATTGTTTGAAAATCTTTGGGTACATTAAAGTTTTATTAATTAATCTGTTTTAAGCAGACGGTATATATATATATTTTTTATAAATCACTAATACCGTGTAATCTAAACAAAAAGATCCCAGAGCAGTGAGAATTTTTTGCCCCTTGTTTACACAGCTCCCTGGGGATGTTTTTTTTTTTTAAATTATTTTTGTTGGTTTATTCTTTTAAAGAGGTTGTTGGATTGCTGGCACGAGGCTGTCTGAATGACCACATGTAAATCACAGCTACATTTATAGTTTGCTTATCCTAAATCTAGTTTCTAGAGCCTTCAGAATTTCTGGAAAAAAAAAAAAAAAAAAAAACCTGGATCCAAAAGAAGTTTAGAAACACTTATCCTACCACCTCTTCAGGGATAAAAAATATAACACCTGAACACTCAGCCACATGTAAAACACAGCTACAAAAAGCCAAAGGTTCAAGAATTACATGTCACTAGTTTTTCATCAAGCACTTACTAAATACCCACCAAGGGCAGACAGTGCTCTGAGTACCAGGACCAGACAGTAAGCAAAAGACCCAGGACCCTGACCTCGAGGACTTAGACTGGTCACCCTATGACGGGTAAGTTGTACAAAAGGAAAGAAACACAATGACTGGCTAGTAGTGTCTACTAAAGACCGGAGCTTTTTTTTTTTATTCAAAGGCATAGAAATGGAAAACTAATAATAGGAGAGATAACAGACAAGAATGAAAAGCATAAGAGGAAAAGGAGAAAAAAGAGAAGAGTGAGAATCAGCTGTGGCAACAAGGGCATGTGGTGTTGAGTAGACACTCTGACAGAGAAGAAAGGGTGACAGAGACACCACCTGGGGGTTAATTAATGAACCTTCTGGAAAGCGATGGAGCACCTATTACATGTGCACCCATAACCTCCCATGCTACATGTAATATCCTCTGCAACCTCATCATGTCACATGGATGGCCTAATTGAAGTGTTAGGTTGGTGGTTTGCTCATGAAGATGCTACATTACACTGAGGGCCAAAGTATATCACATTCGCTTATTCACGCAACTATCAGGTGCTGTCGACTCCCACTCGTGGCAAACCCATACGTGTCAGAGGAAAACTGTGCTCCACTGAGTTTCAATGGCTGACTTTTTAGAAGCAGATCACCTGGCTTTTCTCCCGAGGCACCTCTGAGTGGACTTGAACCTCCAGCCTTTCAGTTAGCAGCCAAGAGTGTTAACCATTTGCACCACCCAGGGACTTATTCATGCAACTAATACAGTAAAGCCTGCGAAAGCCAGAACCTGTGTAAGGTGGGAACCTGTCAGAGAAGGAAAACTCAAATATTTTCCTCTAATAGAGGGCGACAGAACAGTGGTAAGACTGCAACCTGTCAAAGGTGGAAAACTTGGGAGACCTAGAAAAACAAGGCAGTCCCATCGAGTTCCAACTCTCAGAGGCTTCCCTGCAGTTACTACCTATGTATCATGTGCAGGTACTGTGCTACACAATGGGGATATAAAGAGACATGTTTTCTAACCCCATGGTGCCTTCACTTTAGCAAATTAACCGGCGTTCATAAAAATGAACAAGCGCTCTGTACTTCGATTTCCCAAACGCTTTATAAGGGTGTCATGACGTAAGTTCTAAGAAGCACACAGTATGCCCTCAGCTAATGTCACATTCCTTTTTATGCTCTCCTTGAGTCATTAAGAAAAGGCTCAGTCACATCCTAAGTCTTTCCGTCATAAAGACAAGTCAGCAATAGCATACAAGTATTGAGGGCTTACTCTGTACAGGCACTGAGCTAAGCACTTCAAATAGATTATTTCATTTAACCTTCCCAATGGCCTTATAAGATAGGGCCCATTTACTGGATATGGAAACTGAGGATTAGAGAGAAACTTGATCAGCATCCTAAGGCTAGTAAATAACAGAGCCAGAATTTGAACCTAAGCAGTCTAACTCCAAATGCAGAGCTCTTGACCACCAACTTTTGTTGTTGCTGGGTGCCCGTGATTCAGTTCCAACTCATTGCGACCCTACGTACAACAAAAGAAACGCTGCTTGGTCCTACAGCATCCTCATGATTGTTGTTACGCTTAAGCCCATTGTTGCAGCCACCGTGTCAATCCATCTTGTTCAGGGTCTTCCTCTTTTTCGCTGACCCTCCACCAACTTATCAGACAGTAAAATACTTACTTCTCTGCCTCCTTATTTTCAGAGGCTATCTTTATACCATGCAGAAACTGTTCAGTTTTTGCACATCAGAGAATGAGATGTTAAAACTTTGTTAATTAAAATTTTATTAACTTAAAAGGTCTTCTCTTCTAAAAAATTCAGTAAAAGCCATGTGCTAGGAATCCAAAACTATATTTGCCCAAGAAGACTGATATGAACTACAGGGGATATTTGCCAAAAGCATTTTTTTTTTCCTGAAATTATAGCAAGAGAACAAAATCAGTCAACTTACTGGCATTAACACAGATAAAATCTAAGGAATAGTCCTTTGGTCAGCAAAAGAACATTCTATGGTGATGACTAAGAAAATGCTTTATATCTGGCTCTAAGAGACATATATATAAATAAAAAGTCCATTGCCCTCGAGTCAATTCTGGCTCATAGTGACCCTATAGGACAGAGCAGAACTGGCCCATAGGGCTTCCAAGGAGTGGCTGGTGCATTTGAACTGTCAACCTTTCTGGTTAACAGCATAGCTCTTAACCACTACGCCACCAGGGTTTTAGTAGTCTGCATTATTGAATTATCCAGATAACTGATGTTTAGTCATTAAAGTAAAAGTTACTTTTACCGAAGTCTTTCTAAAAAATTACATATTTATATTCTTGTCTTCTTAAACAGAAAATATCATCTTCTTAAAGGTTTACAATAGGATTATGATCATATACGTCAGTAGTTGGAGCCCGGTGGTGCGCTGGTTAAGAGCTCAGCTGCTAACCAGAAGATCAGCAGTTTGAATTCACCAGCCAGTCCTCGGAAACCCGATGGAGCAGTTCTACTCTGTCCTATAGGGTCGCTATGAGTCAAACGGAGTCGACAGCAACAGGTTTGGTTTTTTTAACAATAGGCTGCAATTCCATTATCTTTGGATCAGGCAGGGAGGGTGTTACACTAAGTAGAGCTCTTTGTACCTACATTAAATGACCTCAAACTGCCAAGCCTTCCAGGTTTCCACGTCTGCTTTTTATATTTCTTTTTTTCCTATTCTAGGCTGTCTTCAGTTCTCATTGCTCTTTCTCTACTTCTAGTCTGCTGCCTTATTTTATACATGGTTGGCTTGCTGAGGATCTCAGGGTGGCTCTATGCCTCGCCAGGGCTAAATGTGAAGGGTTTCCACCACCCCAACTTCACTCAGAGTTGTTTTTGTTCATACTTTTTTTTTTTTTTTAAGCTCACTTCCAGGTTCCAGGTAGTTGAGGTTGATGGAAGCCTACCTACCCTCCAATGAAATATATAATTATCCTAAACTGACTTTATTAAAATCTAGAATGTGGATTTCTGAAGCAGTTCTATTTTATGTATCTAAGCAAATTAGGTACCATACTCTTTTAAAATTAAATATCAGTATATAATGGACCAGGAAGGAAAAAAAAAATACAAGTCTATTTTACTTTAAACAGTAAAATAGACTTGTATTCTCCCTTGAACACTTCCATCTACCTTTGGGGGAAGCCCTTCAAGTTTAGAATATTTTTTTAAATTACAAATTTAAGATCCACTGCTAAAGAAAAAGAACCTGACATTTGATGTAGTTTTCTCCTTATTCCTGCTGATTTTGGTCAATGAATAATTTATATATACATCCATATGTATATATATATATATATATATACACATATGGATGTATATGTATGTGTATGTGTGTGTGTGTATGTGTATAAGCAATACTAAAAAAAACCCAAACCCATTGCCATCGAGTCAATTCCGACTCATAGTGACCCTATAGGACAGAGCAGAACTGCCCCATAGGGTTTCCAAGGACCGGCTGGTGGATTCGAACCACTGACCCCTCAGTTAGCAGCTGAACTCTTAACCATTTCACCACCAGGGCTCCATATAAGCAATAGTGGCATATAATATACGATATTATTGTTAATCCATATATTCACAGTGTTTGTAACCTGCCTGTCTCACTTATATTATGTTCCCGTTTCAATACGGTGCCCAACTCACCATGTTCTAGCTTTCTGACATTCCATTATTTTAAACTATCATCTTTTTATATTGTTCTTCCCCTACTGTTGAGCACTTACGTTGTTTTACTATTTTAAAAAGCACTACAATGAATATTCTCATATACATCACTCATTCTTCTGAATTAATCCTTTAGATCTTCATGTTATTATCCAATAATAATAAATAAACAAACAATCTAAGCGCAGTTAGGAAAGAGAAATAAAGAAAGAAAGGGAAAAAGAGAATAAGTTTAAGAGAAATGAGAGAAGAGTCTAGGACTATGTTTTCTCCTGAGAAGACTGTGTCTTGTATATAAAAAGTTGGTGATACTGAGATGCTCTCAGACCAAGGGAAGACTGGTTACAAGGACCTTCCTCCAGAGCCAACAAAGACAGAAAGCCTTCCCTTGGAGCTGACACCCTGAATTTGGACTTGCAGCCTACTGGACTGTGAGAGAATAAACTTCTCTTCATTAAAGCTAAAAAAAAAAAAAAAAAAAGTTGGTGATATCTGTTTTTCTGCATGTGGTGAGCAACACTATGACTCAGGCGAAGATGGGTCTTTTTTTTTCAATGTGATTTCACTTATTGCCTAGATATTCCAAATGTAGAGCAGAATCGGAGTTCAATGCTTTTTAGAACAACTCCCATTATTTCAAGTTGAGATCTTCATTTTTTAGACTTGTTTAAATGTGGTTGGATACTACAAAGAAATAGATTTATTAGCAAAAGCCTAGGGAAACTTTAAGCTTGGTGAAGGAAAAAAAAAAATCTTTCTTGTTCACTGTAATATCCCTAGTACCTAGCAGAGTCACAGGAACATAGAGGGTGTTCAATAAACATTTCCTGAAGGAAAAATGATATTATAGTATTAATACAACGATCAACATGCTCACCCATAAATAGAAATCTAACTATACATGCCCCTGGATTTCAGCCAGAGGGTCCAAGTTCTATCTGAAATTCATTGATAGAGAAGATACTCCTTTCCCTGAAGAAATCACTCTCCCCTACTGTATAGTTTGGAAACCCTGGTGGCGTAGTGGTTAAGTGCTATGGCTGCTAACCAAAAGGTCAGCAGTTTAAATCCACCACGTACTCCTTGGAAACCATATGGGGCAGTTCTACTTCATCCTATAGGGTCGCCTGTGAGTAGGAATCAACTCAACGGCAATGGGTTTGGTTTTTGTTTTTTTTTTTTTTACCGTATAGCTTATTTACAGACGGAAAACTTTCAAAAGGTAACAGCGTGTAGTTCCTAAGGACTGTGCTTCAGAGCATTTGCTGGCTGGGCATTTAGGTCAAGGGGGAAAATAAAGGCTCTGACATTCTCTGATTATAGAGGAAATATAATAAATCCTTCTTATAAAAGAAAACATAAGATAAATGCATGAAGAAACAGCTGAATGTTTAAGAGAGGGATTATAATGTCTGAACCAAAAATTAGTTTGATATAGGTCAAAATTCATAAATGTGGACTAGTTTTTTATATTCCTCACTGAAAGAAGTCAGCCCTTAGAAAGGTAGTGGGGGTGAAAAAATGACCTGGGTGAATTTAAGTTTGTCTGTAAGAGCTACGTTCAGCTGCTAATCAAAAGGTCGGCAGTTCAAATCTACCAGCAGCTCCTTGGAAACCCTATGAGACAGTTCTACTCTGTCCGACAGGGTCGCTATGAGTCAGAATTGACTCGACAGCAACAGGTTTGAGTTTGGTTTGTGTTTTTGGTATAAGAGCTAAAGGAATCCCCGGATGGTGCAAATAGTTAAGCACTAAACTAACACCCAAAAAGTTGGCGGTTCAAGCCCACCCAGAGCCTCTTCAGAAGACAGTCCTGGCCATCTACTTCTGAAAGGTCACAGCCTTGAAAACCCTGTGCAGCAGGTCTACTCTGCACACGTGGAGTCGCCATGAGTTGGAATAGACTGAGGGCAGCTAACAACAACAACCAACAGAAAAGCTAAAGGCCAGGATAAGTGATAAGAAAAAATAAAAAGTTCCATAATTTTTGCAATTGCCAGAGCCTCTGTTATGGGTTAAATTGTATCCCTCAAAAATACGTGTTGAGAAGAGGTTTTCTTTGTTACACTAATGAGGCCATATCAGTGCAGGGTGTACCTTAACCCTAATGACTTTTTGGATATAAAAAGAGCAGATTAGACGCAGAAAGAAGCAAGCAAGCAAAAAAGGGAAAGATAGACGTCATGTGGAGATTGCCAAGCAACCGAGGAACAGACGCTCAGAGACAAGGATTTTCCTCCAGGGCAGACAGAAAGAGAGCCTACCTCTAAAGCCAGTGCCCTGAATTTTAAAATCTAGCCCCTGGTGGCACAGTGGTTAAGAGCTATGGCTGCTAACCAAAAGGCTGGCAGTTCGAATCCACCATCCTCTCCTTGGAAACCCTGTAGGACAGTTCTACTCTGTCCTCTAGGGTTGCTACGAGTCAGAATCGATTCGACGGCAATGAGTTTGGTTTTTTTAGCCTCCTAAAAAAATTTGTGCTCGTTTAAGCCACCCACTTGGGGTATTTTTGTTACAGCAGCACTAGGAAACTAAGACAGCCTCTATGACATTGCGACACAAAACCAAATATGCATTTTTTCAAATAGAAATGTAAGAAACATCTAGAACACAGGCAAAAATGTCTTTTCCCAACAAAATTATTCTCGTATTTGGAACTCTAGAGATCTCTAATTTTTATACGTCATATATGTGACAGATGAAGCAATATGGATTCTTATTTAAAATAATGAAGGTCTGGAAGAGTCTAAGCTGGGATTTGCAAGGGCATTAAAGAAAGGGACAGGAAAGCCATTAGAAGTCAGGCATCACTGGCACAAGACTGTAATGGAAGTCAAAACTGTGAACCAAGATGGGCTAACTTCTCTTAATTTAATCCAGTACCGTGCCCCTGATATAGCTCAGTAACACAGATACTAAGAAACATTATAAAGATTTCTCTGAAGGGGGCATTAGATCAGAGCTAACACGACCAGACACAGTAAACGCAGAGAAAACCATTTCAAACCCAAACATGAAACTAAACGAAAGTTAAGAGTCTTGCTTATTTTATGGATTTCTCCTACAGAAAATGTCAGACACAACATTAATGTTATAAAGCAGTGTTTGACTTACCACTGCCTACCTAAAATATCTAAATGGCGATGCTCTTCAATATTCTGGAACTATTTAAATACAAGTACTGAACCTTTTGTATTGTTCTTATAGAAGTAAAAGGTTGGACCTATTCCTAATTGCAGTATTAACGCAACAATCAGCATGATAGCACATAAACAGAAATCTCACTACACATGCCACTGGATTTCAGCCTGAGGGTCCAAGTTCTAGCTGAAATTCAGTAATAACGGCAGAGAATAATCTGCACAGCTAAATACGTAGGGGGAAGCAGCAACTGTGGGCCCAGAAATCTTTCCCTATACTCCAGGTCGTCATCAAGGAATATAATGGCTCAGATTTCATAATGTTGGGAGTGACAAAAAGGCATGGACATCCCATATGGGTTTCTAAGTGGCACCCGCAAACAAAGATGGATTTTCAAAGCTCTATTCATCTCCTCATTTCCTTCTCTCCCCTCAGCCATGAGCACCAAACCCTAGAGCCACATTTCATTTTCAGTGAACACCCTGGGAACAGTCACCACTTTTTGCCAGAATTGGGCTCAAAAGAAAACACCATTCCCAAGTTAAACAGTTCAGTGCCCCAAGGAGATTTATCATAGAGATTTGTTTAATGAAAGTACTCCACTAATTATGATATAGAAAACTGCATTCTCTCTCTAGTTAAAAAAGAATACTACCTCTGATAGAGGAAGAAGGCAGCAATCTAGAATATCTACTATTAGTGAGAAATTAAAACGCTGTTCTTAGGAGGTTTGGTAATGAGAGAATTCTAAAGGATTTCCGTAATTAAACCAATGATCAAACTTCACCATGATGCAAAGGTTCTAGTATCTGAACTCAAGGCAAGAAACAGACCAAGTTTATAACCAGTTACTAAAATACAACCCTGACCAGTAATAATTTTACCAACCTAGATATATCTTCCTTTCATTTAATGAAAAATAAGAAAATGCAACGTTCAGAATGGAAATGGTTCTCACAAAGAAGGCTCTTGCCTCTTTTGCAAATGGTCACCTTAGTCCGTGACTTGTTACTTAGATTTTACTTGGTGTTGGCAGAGATTACCACTAACTGGCAAAAGGAATAGAGAAGACGATGACAATATGGTGCCTGTATATGCAACCACTACAGAGCCCAGTGTTTTGACATTGTTACCGAAACAAACTCAACTATTTACGAGAGCTAAGTTGAATCAAACAGTTGGCGTGGCAGAAAAACATCTGTTTCCGATGTCTTTTTGTCTAGAAAGTCACTAAAAAAAGGAGAAGGAAGTACAGCAATCACAAAAACACAAATACCTTCAAAAATCATAAATAGCACTGTCAAGTGGGATCAGATACCTACCACCTCCAACGTAACAACACCCAGTAGATTTGGCAAGCCAGGAGTCTCAGGCAACACATCACCGTGGACAGCTATCTCTTCTGTATAGGTTAATGCGTCCCTCTTAACACTCCCCCCCAAAATGCTTTAGTTCATTATTTTGAATAAAAAATCTTTCTAGAACAAAGTACAAACTCTTTTGCCTTCTTAAATACAGTGGACAAAATTGAACTTCTTTCTCAATATCTAAAAAAAAAAGCAAACATCTGGATATCTAAAAAAAAAAACAACTACCAGCAGGTTGATTAAGACTCATAGTGACCACATGTGTTGCAGAGTAGAACTGTGCTCCACATGGTTTTTCAATGGCTGTGATCTTTCAGAACCAGATTGCCAGGGCTTTCTTTTGAGGTGCCTCTGGGTAGATTCGAACCACCCACCTTTTGGTTACTAGCCAAGCGCTTAACCTTTAAGCCACCCAGGCTACTCTTGATAACCAGATCATGAAAATTAGGCAGAGTATCATGTGGTCGTGTCTGCCAGTTTGTCGTACTTTGGGGGCTTGTGTGTTGCTGTGGTGCTGGAAGTTATGCCACCAGTATTCAGATACCAGCAGGGTCACCCATGGAGGACAGGTTTCAGCTGAGCTTCCAGACTAAGACAGACTAGGAAGAAGGACCCGGCAGTCTACTTCTGAAAAGCATTAGCCGGTGAAAACCTTATGAATAGCAGCGGGACATTATCTGATATAGTGCTGGAAGATGGGCCCCCAGGTTGGAAGGCACTCAAAAGATGACTGGGGAAGAGCTGCCTCCTCAAAGCAGAGTTGACCTTAGTGATGTGGATGGAGTAAGGCTTTCGGGACCTTCATTTGCTGATGTGGCACGACTCAAAATGAGAAGAAACAGCTGCAAACATCCATTAATAATCGGAACCTGGAATGTACAAAGTATGAATCTAGGAAAATTGGAAATCGTCAAAAATGAAATGGAACACATAAACATCGATATCCTAGGCATTAGTGAGCTGAAATGGACTGGTATTGGCCATTTTGAATCAGACAATCATACAGTCTACTATGCTGGGAATGACAACTCGAAGAGGAATGGTGTTGCATTCATCATCAAAAAGAACGTTTCAAGATCTATCCTGAACTACGACGCTGTCAGTGATAGGATTATATCCATACGCCTACAAGGAAGACCAGTTAATACGACTATTATTCAAATTTATGCACCAAACACTAGGGCCAAAGATGAAGAAATAGAAGATTTTTATCAGCTGCTGCAGTCTGAAATTGATTGAACATGCAATCAAGATGCATTGATAATTACTGGCAATTGGAATGCAAAAGTTGGAAACAAAGAAGGACCAGTAGTTGGAAAATATGGCCTTGGTGATAGAAACAATGCCGGAGATCGAATGATAGAATTTTGCAAGACCAACGACTTCTTCATTGAAAATACCTTCTTTCACCAACATAAATGGCGACTATACACATGGACCTCGCCAGATGGAACACACAGAAACCAAATTGACTACATCTGTGGAAAGAGACAATGAAAAAGCTCAACATCATTAGTCAGAACAAGGCCAGGGGCCGACTGTGGAACAGATCATCAATTGCTCATATGCAAGTTCAAGCTGAAACTGAAGAAAATCAGAGCAAGTCCACGAGAGCCAAAATATGACCTTGAGTATATCCTACCTGAATTTAGAAACCATCTGAAGAACAGATTTGACACTTTGAACACTAGTGACCGAAGACCAGACGAGTTGTGGAATGACATCAAGGACATCATCCATGAAGAAAGCAAGAGGTCACTGAAAAGACGGGAAAGAAAGAAAAGACCAAGGTGGATGTCAGAGGAGACTCTGAAACTTGCTCTTGAGCGCCGAGCAGCTAAAGCAAAAGGAAGAATTGATGAAGTAAAAGAACTGAACAGAAGATTTCAAAGGGCCTCTCGAGAAGACAAAGTAAAGTATTATAATGACATGTGCAAAGAGCTGGAGATGGAAAACCAAAAGGGAAGAACACGCTCGGTATTTCTCAAGCTGAAAGAACTGAAGAAAAAAATCAAGCCTCGAGTTGTAATAGTGAAGGATTCCATGGGGAAAATATTAAATGACACAGGAAGCATCAAAAGAAGATGGAAGGAATACACAGAGTCATTATACCAAAAAGAATTAGTCGATATTAACCATTTCAAGAGGTGGCATATGATCAGGAACCGATGGTACTGAAGGAAGAAGTCCAAGCTGCTCTGAAGGCATTGGCAAAAAACAAGGCTCCAGGAATTGATGGAATATCAATTGAGATGTTTCAACAAACAGATGCAGTGATGGAGGTGCTCACTCGTGTATGCCAAGAAATATGGAAGACAGCTTCCTGGCCAACTGACTGGAAGAGATCCATATTTATTCCTATTTCCAAGAAAGGTGATCCAACCAAATGTGGAAATTATAGAACAATATCATTAATATCACACGCAACCAAAATTTTGCCAAAGATCATTCAAAAACAGGTGCAGCAGTATATCAACAGGGAACTGCCAGAAATTCAGGCTGGATTCAGAAGAGGACGTGGAACCAGGGATATCATTGTTGATGTCAGATGGATGCTGGCTGAAAGCAGAGAATACCAGAAGGATGTTTACCTCTGTTTTCTTGACTGTGCAAAGGCATTCGACTGTGTGGATCATAACAAACTATGGATAACATTGCAAAGAACAGGAATTCAGAACACTTAATTGTGCTCATGAGGAACCTTTACATAGATCAAGAAGCAGTTGTTCGGACAGGACAAGGGGACACTGATTGGTTTAAAGTCAGGAAAGGTGTGCGTCAGGGTTATACTCTTTCACCATACCTATTTAATCTGTATGATGAACAAATAATCCGAAAAGCTGGACTATATGAAGAGGAACGGGGCATCAGGATTGGAAGAAGACTCATTAACAACCTGCGTTATTCAGATGACACAACCTTGCTTGCTGAAAGTGAAGAGGACTTGAAGTACTTAACTAATGAAGATCAAAGACCACAGCTTTCAGTATGGACTACGCCTCAACATAAAACAAAAATCCTTACAACTGGACCAATGGGCAACATCGTGATAAACAGAGAAAAGACTGAATGAAGTTGCCCAGGATTTCATTTTCCTTGGATCCACAATCAACAGCCATGGAAGCAGCAGTCAAGAAATCAAAAGACGCATTGCATTGGGTAAATCTGCTGCAAAGGACCTCTTCAACGTGTTGAAGAGCAAAGACATCACCCTGAAGACTAAGGTGCGCCTGACCCAAGCCGTGGTATTTTCAATCACATCATATGCATATGAAAGCTGGACAGTGAATAAGGAAGACCGAAGAAGAGTTGACGCCTTTGAATTGTAGTGTCGGCGAAGAATATTGAATATACCACAGACTGCCAAAAGAATGAACAAATCTGTCTTGGAAGAAGTGTGGCCAGAATGCTCCTTGGAGGCAAGGATGGCGAGACTGCATCTTACATACTTTGGACATGTTGTTAGGAGGGATCAGTCCCTGGAGAAGGACATCATGCTTGGCAGAGCACAGGGTCAGCGGAAAAGAGGAAGACCCTCAACAAGGTGGACTGACACAGTGGCTGCAACAGTGAGTTCAAGCATAACAACAGTTGTAAGGATGGCGCATGACAGGGCAGTGTTTCATTCTGTTGTATATAGGGTCGCTATGAGTTGGAACCAACTCGACGGCACCTAACAACAACAACAATCATGTGGTGGTCTACTGTCTCCCACCCCAGTTTATTCCAGGGACCAGCAGCATCAGTAACACCGAGGAACCTGTTAGAAATGCAAGTTCTGGGAGGATCCCCAAACTATTGAATCAGATAATCTTTGGGTAAAAAAAAAAAAAAAATCTTTGGGTAGGACCAAACAATTTGTGGTTTAACAAGCCCTCCAAGTGATTTTAACGCAGGTTACAGTTTAAGAACCAGTGTCACTAAACGGTTCTGAACTTCTGCGTTCTTAGAGCTTTCTCCCTGCTTTCTATGGGTTTTCCTTCTACTTGCTATTGTGTTACTATTTATTTCTTTCCACCAAGTAGCTGCCTCTATCAGTCTTTCCGCCTTCTAATTTGCTGTATATTATCTGCTAAAAACTCAGAAACCAGTTGATGCAGTTGTTAAAATCATGTGTAAAACAAAATACACAGGATCAAATGAGTAAAGAACTGCATAAAAAATGGAAAAGCACCCCCATGAAGAAAATGCATAATTCTAGGACCTATATTTTGGATATCTATTTTGGCTATTTAGAAGTCTTTTCTGCTTACTTCCTTACTTGTAGAACACTTGTTTTTTAATTCCTGGTCAGGGGAGGTGGTTACTGAATAACTGAGTTCCAGCAGGTGAAACGTTTCTGTGGTTTACAAATGAGTCCCTGCAACATTCTTTACCATAACAATAATAACTATCATTTGTTAAATATTTTCTCTGTGCCAGGTACTATGCTAAGCATTTTATATATATTATTAAATTAGATCCTCACAACATGAAGGTGTTACTATCCCCATTCTAGATAAGGTAACTGGGGCACAGAGCTATTGAATAATCTGTAACACTACATTTTAGGGGGAAAATACATCCTATAAAGTAACCACACCTAGGATGACTGAAACCAAAATCAAACCAAGCCCACTGCTGTCAAGGCGATTCCGATTCATAGCCACCCTGTATGACAGGATAGTACTCCCCATACGGTTTTCCAAGGCTATAAATCTTTACAGAAGCAGATTGCCACATCTTTCTCCCGAGGAGCAGCTGGCGGGTTTGAACTGCCAACCTTTTGGTTAGCAGCCTAGCATTTAACCACAGCGCCATGAGGGCTTCTAGCAATGTGTTAACTAGGAGGAAAATATCCAGTTGCTTCACAGGGCACACTAGTGCCAGGGGAAGTGGAAGAAGCGTATGGTGAGCCTTTTGTGGTTTGATGGGGGAAGCCATATAAGATGAAAAGTAAGGGGAACACAATCATATCCAAAGTTTACCAAATTGGCGGCATAGAAAAGTGCTTTATAATGGGTTTTTGCTGAACTCTAAATCTTTCCATTGTTTATATAGCTGGGCTAGAGGTGGCTTTTCCCCTTCCCACATTTCAAGTGCTAGTTTGTTTGGCGGATTCCTCAGTGAACGGTAAGGGGTAGCCAAGGAGCTTGGGCCCGCTGGTTCTTCGCAGATCAGTGAGGAACAAAACTTGAGCCCTTTGACTGCTGTGGGCCTGGCCTTCTATGGAAGCTATTATTTGACAGTAGTGTGTCCTAATCAACTCAGATGTTTCATCAAGAGGCATACAACTTCCCTCCCTTTCTCCATATCAGGAAAACAATCACTTTCTCTCATTAACCTCATCCCTTTTCACCTTACCAAAAACTAAATTAAAGTAACCCTTTTTAGGTTTTGTTTCCCAAAGCTCTTTTCTAACTACTTCTGGAAGATTTTCTCAAGGTTCTTTTCAACTTGTTGGTATGACTCCACACTTCCAGTTTATGGAAACTGAAAATTCTTTCACCCAAAGCACCAAACAGAGCCCCTGAAACCCAAGGAACAAAAGAAAACAAAACCAGTGGCCATCAAGCTGACTTCGACTCCTGGCCACCCCATGTGCGTCAGAGCAGAGCTGTGTCCCACAGGGTTCTCACTGGCTGATGTTTCAGAAGTAAACCATCGGGGCTTTCTCTTTAGGTCTCTCCGCCTTGAACCTCCAACCTTTCAGTTAGCAGCTAAATGCATTAATATTAACCATTTGCACTATCCAGAGGCTCTGGAATCACAGAGATCACGTTTCCACCCACCACATCTGTCTGGACTGAGGTTGTCTTTCCGTTTCACTGACATGTAAAGGCACGCACAGGGTAGAACGCTCATCCGTGAATGTATCACCAGAGAGGTAAGGACTTCCTTTTTTATGGAGTTTGCCAGCAAAATTCAAAAGGCATTTTGTCAAGGGTACATATACGGAGGAGCCCTGGTGACACACTGGGTAAGAGCTATGGCTTCTAACCAAAAGGTTCGCAGTTCAAATCCACCCACTGCTCCTTGGAAACCCTATGGGGCAAGTTCCACTCTGTCCTATAGGGATGCTATGAGTTGAAATCAACTCAACGGCAATGGGGTAACAGATTACATATACGAAGGTGAAGTATGAATTAAGTTGATGTTAAACACTGAGTTGTGTTTGGGCTTATGGTTTGCTTTTCCTTTCCCTTGTAAAATTCTATCAAGGGAAAATTTCCATCGGTCTTAAGTTTCTTTCCAACACATACTGGTAGTATTTACTTTATTGGGGTGGAACGAAAGGAAATATAATTATTACACACATCAGCTGGCTCTACTGATGATGTTATTTCGCATATAAAATGCAGCCAATTCCTCTGCCTTTGGAAATCAGAAGCAGACTTTCACCTACGGAGCTGTAACTTTTCAAACTCAATGTCTCTCGGCTTTACCATCATTAGGACCTTCTGAACTAAATTCAGTCCAGACAGTCTCTACTGATCTTCACAATTGGACTTGGAAAGCTAACGGAGTTCCTGTGAGAGTTTGGGCACTGGCTCATCAGTATTAAAATTTTTGAAACTGCTGACAAGCCCTGCCAGAAGTCTCTCCTAGCCCATACTGCAGACATAGATTTTACTCTCTCTTTAAAAAGTAATTGTCATGGGTTGAATTGTGTCCCCGCAAAATATCTGTCAAATTGGCTAGGCCATGATTCCCAGTATTCTGTGACTGTCCACCATTTTGTCTTCTGAACTTATTTTCCTGTGTTGTAAATCCTATCTATGATGTTGATGCGGTGGGATTAGTGGGATTTATGGTAATGAGGCAGGACTCAATCGACAAGATCAGGTTGTGTCTTAAATGAATCTCTTTTGAAATATAAAACAGAGAAGCGAGCAGAGAGACATGCGTGGACCTCGTACCACCAAGAAACAAGAGTCAAGAGAATAGTATGTTCTTTGGACCTGGGGTCTCTGCACTGAGAAGCTCATGGACCAAGTGCAGATTGAGAACAATGACCTTCCTCCAGAGCCAACAGGGAAGAGAAATCCTTTCCCTGGAGCTGATACCCTGAATCTGGACTTGTAGCATACTAGACTGTGAGAGAATAAACGTCTGTTTGTTGAAGCCATGCACTTGTGGCATTTCTGTTATAGCAGCGCTAGACGACTAAGGCAGTAATCTAACACGATATAGGTAGATATGAAGACAATGGTGACACAATGTGAAGTATATAACCTGCCACTGAACTGCACATGTAAAAACTGTTGAACAGGTATATGTTGTGTTGTATACATCCACCAAAAAGAAAACCCTATGGAGTACAGTTCTACTCTGACACATGGGGTCCCAAGGCGACGCTGAGTCTGCCCCAGAAACCAACAGCCACAGCTTAAAAGACTTAAAAAAACATAGCAACTAATTGCGATACATGGACCTTTACTTGGATCCTAATTGAAAGGAACAAACTGCAAAATGTTTATGGCATTTATGAGATAATTAGAAATTTAAAGACTGATCAGATATTGATAATACTAAAGAATTAGTATTTTAAACGTAGTGTATATAATTTTTAAGAGTCCTTATCTTTTTGGAGATATATTCTGAAATGTTTACAGATAAAATGATATATCTGGGGTTCGTATGAAAATAATGCAGAAGGGGAAGAACAACAACAAAAAAAAAACCCCACTGCCAGGAGATACAAATTAAACAAGATTGGCCAAAGTTTATAATGATAGAAAATGGTGTGTGTGTAAATATACACACATATACATTTATGTATACATATCTACACATAAAACCCCTTGCCATCGAGTCAACCCTGACTCATAGCAACCCTATAGGACAGAGTTGAACTGCCCCATAGGGTTTCCAAGGAGCGCCTGGTGGACTAGAACTGCCAACCTTTTGGTTAACAGCTGTAGCTCTTAACCACTATACCACCAGGGTTCCTTATCTACACATATACGTTCATATACACATAACACCAAAACCCAGTGCTGTCGAGTCGATTCCGACTCATAGTGACCCCACGGGACAGAGTAGAACTGCCCCATAGAGTTTCCAAGGGGCGCCTGGCGGATTCGAACTGCCAGCCCTTTGGTTAGCAGCCGTAGCACTTAACCACTACACCACCAGGGTTCCCCATATATACTTAGTTATTCATATTCATACACACACACACAGTAAAATCAACAAAAGCTGGAACCTGAGCAAGATGGAAACCCGTCAGGGAAGGAAAACTCAAATATCTGCCACTAAAATGAGCAATAGAAAAGTGGTAAGCTGCACACTGTCAAAAGCAGAAAACTTCTGAGACCCAGAAAAATAAGGCAGTCCCATCGCGTTCCAGCTCTCACAGGTTTCACTATATAACCCCGGAGGCCAGCCCAGAAGCTGCCGCGGAAAGTCACGGACTGATGCGGTCTAGAAGTGCAGACACTTGGCGGACAGTGCCAGAACCGCCCCAGGTTCACCCGTGCTGCCAGCTTCCTCCTCCTTTCAGACGTGTTCAGGCCTTCTGAATTTCTAGCAGCCTACAAGGCTGAGCTTTAAGGAAAAGTATAAAGTATGAATTCCAAAGAAGCAGTTAGGCAAATAAATGTATGATTTTAATTGAATTCTAACTGCCTTTAACTTAGGCAAGGATCACCACGTAAGAGAACTGTGAGAAGTGTTCCCACTAAAACATCACCTTCCCCGCTAAAGAAAAAAACATTTTTTTTTTTCTTTTCTGAGATATCCCATTCAACTTAAGTCTTGATTAGTATCGCTTTGAGCCCAATATTTTTAGATCAGTGCCAAGAGAGGAACCACAAATCTTTTCATTCAATCATTCAGACACAGAATGAAGGGGAATTTATACAACAGAGGCTATTTTTAGTGCCAAGGATTTCCAGCTGGGACACTACAGAAATCCTGTATATAAACTTACATGAGCAACCTCAACAACCATATTCACAAATGAATCCCTGCATGATACATTTTGGCATGTAATTTTCCTCCATTATCAAGACTTTCTGAAATATTTTCCCTAGTTTGGAAACCCAGGAAAGTAATCAGCTAAACAGGATACGGGGAGGCCCAGGTGGAAGCCCTGGTGGTAGAGTGGTTAAGAGCTATTGGCTGCTAACCAAAAGGTCAGCAGTTTGAATCCACCAGGCGCTCCTTGGAAACTCTATGGGGCAGTTCTACTCTGTCCTATAGGGTCCCTGTGAGTCGGAATCGACTCGACAGGAGTGGGTTGGGTGGTTAAGAGCTACTGCTGTTAACCATAAGGTCGGCAATTCAAATCCACCAGCTGCTCCTTGGAAACCCTATGGAGCAGTTCTACTCTGTCCTACAGAGTCACTGTGAGTTGGAATCGTCTCGACGACAATAAGTGGGTTGGTTGGTTGGTTGGTAAACAGGATATCATTAAATGTTACAACCCCATGGGACCACTCAGGACAGGATTTTAGAAGTGTGGTGGGTGGGGGGAGAGGGAGAGAATGAGAATATAAATAAGAAAGATAAAAAAAAGGAGAGATGAAAAAGAGATCCAAGGCTCACAGGAAAAGTTTAATTTTCTTTACTGCTCAGGGACATGGCTCGAGCCCAGTTATCAAAATGGCCAAGAGTAAGCCCACAGCAAGCACGTTCTTACCAATTTCACAGTCTGACCAGTCCAACTTTCAGAACTTCTCATCCCCCTTGTTTATATTCTAAAAAGAATTCTGAAAGAACAATGGGAAACCAAAAGAAGGGTAACTTTGAGAAAAATCCGCCTTTGTAAGTAGCTTAAATAACCATATAATCAATACGTGATTTTATCAGCTTCAATTTGACAGAAGAAAAAGATTCCTCACCTTGATTATGGCAACTTCGAAATGCTTCCACCCTCTGGAAGGCAGGCAAAACGTGAAGACCTTTTCTCGTGACAAGGCTTTACTACAGAGTGTCTGACTCTTCAGCAGTGGAAATCAGACTTCTGAAAATCAGGGTACAGAGGAAATCTGCGTGGCAAATCTAGAGGTGTGAGACTAAGAAGGAGCAGGGATGGCATTCTGTAGCAGAGGACTGACGGAGGAGAACACATAGAAAAAGCATCCTACGGACAAAGATCAAACTGAAGTTGTTTTAAAAAACCCAAACTGAAAATGTTAGGTGCCATCGAGTCAATTCTGGACTTTCAAAAGGGCAAAACATTCTAATGAGAGAAAAGCAGGATTCATATAGGTTAAAATAAGATTATCTGTAGGTTAAAATTTACTTAGGTTTTTTTTTTACTTAGGTTTTAATATTTACAGGATTCCTTTCCTAGGCATTTATTTTAACATTAATTTATGCAATTCATACAACACATATTTCTGACTCATAGCAATCCCATGTGACACGGTAGAACTGGCCCACAGGGTTTTCTAGGCTGTAATCTTTACAGGAGCAGATCACCAAGTCTTTCTCTCATGGAGAGGCTGGGTGGGTTCAAACCGCCAACTTTCTGGCTAGTAGATGAACGCCACCAGGGCTCCTTAAACTAAAAATGAGTTACTCTAAATTCTGTGAGGACAGGAACAATGTCTGCCTTGCTCACCAATGCATTTCTGATAGCCAGTACTGGATTCAGCATTTTTTTTAACCCTGGTGGCATAGCGGCTAAGCGCTACGGCTCCTAACCAAAGGGTCGGCAATTCGAATTCCACCAGGTGCTCCTTGGAAACTCTATGGGGCAGTTTTAATCTGTCCTACAGGGTCGCTATGAGTTGGAATCAACTTGACGGCACTGGGTTTGGTGTTTTTTGGGGTTCAGAAATATGTGTTGTACGAATTGTGTCAATTAATGTTAAAATAAATGCCTGGGAAAGGAACCAAGTAAATTTTAACCTACTCACAATCTTATTTTAAGCTGTATTTAATCCTGTTTTTCCATTATAAAAATGTTTCACCCTTTTGAAAGTAAACTCATTTTTTTAGTTCACTGATGAAGATCATCAGAATAAATTAGAACACACTCTAGAGAAACAAACAAAAAAAAAGCCAAGCTTCAAAACTGAAGGCAGAAGCCACAAAAACAAGCAAACAAACTAGTACAGCTTCTTCACAACTGGCACCCAAGAATCAAAGTGAAATTGCCCTTTGCTTAGCAAAGCCCAAATTAGAATCATGAAAATAAATCCCGGAAATAAAAATGGCTCCTATGTGACAAGGAACAACTTTGAAAGCCTCAACCAAGAGTATGCAAATGTCTTCAAATAAGCCACTGGACAGGGAAGGATACCACCTAAAGCAACTTCTTCATACTTTAGCTTATTGTTATCTTTAATCAACCTTGACTGAACCTTGCACACACACAAATGGGTTTTTCCCCTCTTCTTATGATCAAGGCAGCGGTCACTTAAAAATCATTAGGAAGTGCCTCCTTCCCTCTCCAAGCAGAAGAGGAACAACCTCCTTCACGCCAATAACCCCACAGGAGTGGCCTTGCCAGCAAGATGGGCACCCGGCTGCTGCGTCTTTATGGAAATTGCCAAACTTCTGACAACAGGTAACAACAGCCTGCCAGGGTTCAAACAGGAAGGCAGCATTTTTCGACTCCAAACTCCAGCGTCAGAAATCACTTGCCCAGCTCTCGTCTTCTGTAGCCCCCTTTGTCTGGCAGCTCCTATGGGTTCATACTGTGCCCTGTCATTGCTGGTGAGGACAAGACCAACTGGCAGTTTCTCAACAGCTGTCTAAAAGCTGCCACAAAGGATACACTTGTGCACGGACTCTGAAACGCCGGCAAGCAAGCTGCAAGGCTGCCCTGAGCTGGTTCCAGCCAGTGGACTCCCATAGCCTTTTCCTCGAGATACGTTCCTGAGGCTCGATGGAACCGTGCAGGAGAAAACACTTGCTCAGCTTCCTAATTTTACAGCTTTTACCCTGAGATGTAGATCGGCCCTTCCTCTCCCCTTCCCCTTGCCTCTGTTTACAAGAACTACTTTAATAAATTGACTCTACAAGTAAAAACAGCGAGGTAAAAATGCCTACTTTTTTAAAGTTGAGAAATCCAAAATGGCATGAGAATAAAAAAAGACCTTCATTTCTTAGACTCATAGCCTCACAGTAACCATACTAGAAAACACACACACAAGCACACACATAATGTATAAGCACACACCCTCTTTTAGATTCAATAAACAGAAAATCTTTATAATTTTACAAGGACTGGGATTAAAAAAAAAAGAGCATCTATCTGCCTTATGTTCTCAGTGACCAGCCGGACAGATGGTCAAGAATATCATTAGTTAAGAAAGCCCTCATTCATTATCAGAAAGTCCCTAGGGGCAGGCTGGTGTGGGGTGCAAGAATGTCCCAGAATGTGATATTTGAAGAATGTGTTCATGTGGTAGATACAAGACCATGCGGTAGATGTGGGGGAGGAAGGGAAAGAACAGGCAGCCTGTTGTAATCCAAACAGCAACCACGAGTACCTCAGCACTGGTTTGTCACCCAGACACTTCCGGCTTCCATTTCATCCGTTCCCTCTGCAGTATTTGTAGTGAAGGAAACCATTTATAGGTCATGGTAGCTGCCATAATCCTTCCTTCTCTAGACATAAAAAAGTACCTCATAAATGGAAAAATATAAAGGGAGATGGAAGAAAATACCCTGGCTGAGATTGTCACTCCTCTGGTAGCTTTTCTGGGTTCACGCAAAAGATGTAAAAAGAAATAGGGGGTCTGATGTGTTCACCTCAATTTCAGTGTTTCCAGTGTAAAAATTCTCTCAATCTAAGTCATGACTGCACCTGTACAGTAGACTGTGTGTGTGTGTGCGTGCATGTGCGTGCATGCCTGTGCACCCACATGTATTTGGGTGGGAAAGGGGGAGGGCTGAAGGGATGACACAAAGAGATAGTGAACCTGATGGGAAGACCAGAAATGAACAATCGCCAGTTGTCTGGTTTTCTATGCCAATTTATATCCACCTTTTCAACATGGCAATCTCTTATGAACCTCCAGCAAAGGGATTCTGGTACTGACAGGTGAGTTCCTTGGCCCTTTCGTCTTGCTTCCCATCCAGCATTGAGCACCCATTGGATGTGAGGTGCTGTGCCAGGAACCACAGGAATACCAAAGAACCAAAGGTACAGGGATCCCAGGCCTGCCATTTGGGAGGAGGTGTGAGTGAGCATCCATCAACATTCACAGCTTCTGAAGCTAGAATAAAACCATCTTCCTTCCTGATATGTGTTTTGCTATTTTAAAAAGACGAAATAATCCATATGTTGCTTTTTTGCCAACAACTCACTCTAGTTGTTTTGACTGGAGAGTTCTGAGACGGAAATCAGTGAAATATTCTAAGTGTTAAGTAGGAACGAGGGTCACCAAAGTCAAATAGGAGGCTATCTCTGGAGTGAGGAGCCAAGAAATATGAAAAAGTGGAAGGACATATAATACCGTAAGTCCCTGGTTAATAATGGACAATGTGGAAACCCTGGTGGTGTAGTGGTTAAGTGCTAAGGCTGCTAACCAAAAGGTCAGCAGTTCAAATCCACCAGGTGCTCCTTGGAAACTCTACAGGGCAGTTCTAGTCTGTCCTATAGGGTCACTATGAGTCGGAATCAACTTGACGGCAACAAGTTTGGATTTTTTTTTTTTTAAACCCATTATCCCTTCTGAGCAAAGCAGAGTTAAAAAAAAAAAGTCGGGTCCTTCTGTCCCCAAATACTGCTGGAAATAAATTAGTTGCAATCAACAGTCTTTCCCCGAAGTTAGATGTCTCCCTCTCTCTTCCCAAGATGATATGGAACTACAGAGACAAAGCTTATAGGCCAAGGACAAGAAGGTACCACAGCAGTCAACTCCAACACCAAGTAATCAGATGTTTTTGGTTTTTAGAGTAATTTACTCACTCTCACACCAATCATTTCCAACTTTATCACACTATGAAACATGAACCTTATAAACCCTACATTAGCTTAGGGATGTGAGAGGGACCCTAGAGAAAAATAAAACAAAAAAGCCAAACCCATTGCCGTCAAGTCAATTCCGACTCATAGCGACCCTATATAGGACTCTTTTAATCATTACCATTTTTATTACACTTTTATGCTTCCCACACAGTGCTTTGAGGAAAGCTACAAGAGTTCAGGGTTGCTAACGTGACATCAGTCATTCCATGATGATCAGAGGTGGCCACTCAGAATAGCCTCCGCACAAAATGTCGCTTTTGGAGGCCTCACCTGCCCAGAGGATAGAGGAGGGAGGGGTTGGAGAAGGAAGCCAGAGCAGAAGACCCTTGATGCCCCGGTCCTAAAAGCTTCCTGGACCTGATGAGCAGTATGTGCTCTCAGAAGAAAACTGAAAAGATGAAAAACTAAAGATTTGAAGCAAAAAGAGATTAGAGTGAGAACAGGCAAGAAAGGTATACAAATGAAAAGAAGTTATCAAGTCAAATAAACTAAGCTTTGTTTCCTGCTCCCACTGGCCAGGATGAAACAAACTCCTTCGTGCTAGGCTCAAAGGGAAGCGAACCTCTCCAAGTCTGCACAAGCTCACCAGCGCCCATTCTGAGAAATGGAAGGGAAAGGAGACAGGTGATTTCTATCAGCCTTAGGTCCTAGAGACCATGGTCACAAAGGGAAAACAGGCAGGCGAGGGAGAGAGAGGAAGGTTTGCGTGGACTCTAAGTTACTAAACTATGTCCACAATAGCATATGAAAAAACTCAGGGGACTCTTACTCAGATTTGGGGAATTCTGTCTTCTGGGTCCCATGTTAGGGTCACTAAGAAGGTAAGCGAAACCAGGAATCAAGAGCTCAGTGCTCTTTTTTTTTTCTGGGGTCCTCTAGGAAAAATGCCGCTATCTCATTCTGCAAAAAGAAAGGCAAACTCTTCAGCCACCATCAACTGTTCTTTAAAAAAGAAGGAAACTGGGGAAAATTAGACTCATGAATAAATATCCTTCTGAAAATTGGAAATTTAAGAAGCAAACAGTAGTTCTACTTATAATATTACTCTTTTTTTTTCCCAATGGAAAACTAAAAAGTAGACAATTCCCCTTAAAAAAAGTGTTCTCCATATCCTGAAAAATATTTAGTCAAGGTTTATCCATACGTGAGAAAGGAGTTGGTATTTCCCAGGTGATCCCAGACCAAGGAGCAAATTCTGCAATACTAATCCGTGACCTTCTTATCTACTGCCCTGATTACAGGCATTCAAAGCCAAGGACAGGAAGCTACAGTCTATTCATTTTCTTAATTGTTATGTAAATGTATTAGACTGACCTGTAAAACTTATGGAATGATGGGAGATGCAATTCACTCCAAAATGCATGTTTACAAAATGCAAAACAGGTGTCTGGATTTATTTCCAATGTATTTAAGAAAGAAAATACAGTACTCCCATCAGCAAAGAATTCCACAGTGTGTGATAGTTAATTTGGGGAAAAAGAAGTGCATGTAATCACTTCCATTTTTGAAGTGAAGTTTAATTTGCAGGAAAGAGGAAGTTAAGACATATGTAATTAACCCAAAGGTATGCTATATAAAGAATGAAAGGCAAAGACTAATGAAGGAGCTAGAAGGAACCAGCACAGAAATACTTGCGCAAATGACAAACGGTTGAAATATCTCTTCTTTAGCTCTTTTCCACCCCTCAACCATCACAGACAGAAGCTCTAGTGGCTGGTCAGAATGGGCCTGAGGAGAGTGTTACTCAAAGTATGGTTCATGGATCTGGTGCTCAGCGCCTAATTGCTAATGTCCCACACCCACAGGATAAGCACAGAAACTGAGAGCGCATGGTCAGAAACCTTTATAGCAATTTGTGATTGACGGTACATCCAAACACGTGCTCACTACTCTAGTAATTCGTTTTTATTGTATTTCCTAAATGTCAGCCTGAAATAGACAGGAAGAAGAAAAAGGAGAAGAAACTGGCCTTTTCACCACAAGTACTTTGCCAGGAATGGCTAAAAAACTTAAAATCTAAAATTGCAGTTAGCAAGCCCCTGATGTGGAGTTCAGACAATACGTGAAGAATTTCAGTGTTTCAGTTTCTTCCCTGTGATGTGCGTTTCCCCAGTCCAACAGAAGCGGGTCAGAGAAGCTGCATCAGCGTTAAACACTGACTCCACGAAGACTGACACCCGCCTTTACGCTGTCATTACTCCATATGAGGCAGAATCTAGATGGTCTTGTTGTGTGTATGTAAAAAGGATTTTGAACTGAGCAGTCGTCTATAGAGTAAAAAGTAATTAATAGTTTCCATTACTTATATCTCATTAAACACAAAATACATGAGCTGCAGGGTGGGTTCTTTTATCACCACGCCTAATATAAAGAAATATGTTACAATAAAAGGATCACATTACACTTTCTTACCTCTTCTTTATTTTTTGTTTTAATATCTGTGGTTATAGCAATATCACTTTGTATCTTCTAAAATTAATTTAGGTTTCCTCTGATGATTTTTTCCCTGGAATTCTGTTTATGAAGTGGGTATAAAGCTGAAAATAATATGTCTTTGTCATAAGATTATAGACAACAAGAAAAACAAAATACATATACACATTTATACATGAGCACACATGTAAACGCACATCTACAACCCACTCTAGAAATCCCACCACCAGCAAAATCCTCATTGACTCCCTGTCTTTTATCATTGGGTAGACAAATGACATCTCCAAGGACCACAAGAAGCAGGCTCCTTGTTTACCAACACTGTATGTTTACTAAAAGAACAAAGCTTTTTAGCTACTGTGTTAGTTATATTACGTAAGTTGGTTTGAAGGTCAACATACAACTGCAAATTTCACTAAATATGCGAGCATTGGTTGGCTAAAAAGAGAAGGGCATTGGCTGGCCCTGGATAAACTGAAGGAGAAATGAAGAAAAGAGTGAAGAGGTGGAAACAAGTCAGCAGTGGCTTTATTTGAAAAATCCTAGTAGCAAACACAAGGTGCCCCTGAGTGGCACAAACAGTTGGTATTGCTTGGTATAAAAAAAATCCGTTGTTGCCCAGTCAATTCCAACCGATAGCAATCCTATACAGGACAGAGTAGAACTGCCCCATAGAGTTTCCAAGGAGCGCCTGGCGGATTTGAACTGCTGACCTCTTGGTTAGCAGCTGTAGGACTTAACCACTACGCCACCAGGGTTTCCTTTATATGCACAGAAAGGTAAAATATATAGTACATACTAAGGCAAACATTTCACTAACCGATGCTATACAAGAACTGTACCTGTTCCAACTTAACTACAAATTTGACTGAAAAGCAGACATTGGAATGGATCTCATTTGTAACCCGGGGACTGCCTGTCCAACTAAAAAACTCGTTGTCCTCGAGTTGATTCCAACCAATAGCAACCCTATAGGACAGAGTAGAACTGCCCCGTAGGGTTTCCAAGGAGAAGGTGGTGGATTCGAACTGCCAACCTTTTGGTTAGCAGCCGAGCTCTTAATTACTGCACCACCAAGTCCCACTAGCGTGATTTACCCAGTGTCTTCAACAAACAGCTGCTGCTACAAATGCTGGAATCATCCAGTAAGAAGGGTAAGAAACAGACCTCATGCTCTCCAACACTGGAGGATGTGAAAAGTGTACGCTTGCCCCTGCATCTTCATAAACAGGGCCTTTTCCCATCAAGAGAGCCCTGGTGGCGCAGTGGTTAAGCTGCTAGCCAAAAGGTTGGCGATTCAAACCCACCAGCCGCTCCACAGGAGAACAAGGTTGCAGTCTGCTTCCATTAAGATTTGGAGCCTTGGACACCCTAAGGGGCAGTTCTATTCTATCCTATAGGGCCACTATGAGTCGGAATCGACTCGACAGCAGTGGGTTCGCTTTGGGTTTGGGTTCCCATGAAAGGCCTTTGTGGAATGGAGCTGGAGTTGGTTTATACTGCTTTCTTTTTCTATTAGGTTTACTTTCCTGATGTTAAACCCTGTCAACTTTACTGCCCAGAAGCCTATTCTTCAGAATAGGCCTTGTGCTTTTAAGACTCCTTTTAAGAAATGTCAAGGGGCAGTAAAAATAAAATAGGATCCATGGCACCACCAATGACAACAAAAACAGAGCCAAAGCTAATCAACCTCCTCCATAAAACGCAAGCTCTGTCTCTCTCTCTCTTTCTCTCTCACGCACAGTAGCAGCCCAATAAGATCTGTTGAGTGAATGTAAGCAACAGAGTAGGAAGCAGCTGAAAAGAAAGAATTCCTGCTGTGTTCTCGACTTGTGCCTCCTCCACACTCAAAAGAGTTCAAGGAAAGAATGTTGCAATGTACACCGCTGTTCACCACTAGCAGGGCAAGTTTGTCCTGCCTGGGGGCCCAAGTGGGACCACTTTGGTCATCTCCGTATGTTCTCAAACTGAAATTCTTCCCTTTCATTTTCAGGCCTGGCCTAACTTAAAACAAGACACACATAAACACAACATAACACGTATGGCAAAGCAGCATGTACGAACAAATCTGTCTTGGGAAGAAGTACAGCCAGCATACCCCTTAGAAACAAGGACAGCAAGGCTCCATCTTGCATACTTTAGACATGTTATCAGGAAAGATCAGTCCTTGGAGAAGGACATCATGCTTGATAAAGTAGAAGTTCAGCAACAAAGAGGGAGACCCTCAATGAGATGGATTCACACAGTGGCTGCAACAATGGGCTCAAACCTAACAACGACCACGAGCATGGCGCAGGACAGGGCAGTGTTTCGTTCTGTTGCACATGGGCTTGCTAACCAAGCAGCATACTCTGAGAATCGCCTTAGCTGAAGCTGAGGAATCTACCACATTTGCATCACAGTGTCTGTCCTTCCCCCTTATCTGGCAGCCTCTTGGGCCTAACAAGGAGCTCTGCCCAGAGCAGGTGCTGTTACTGTGACCACAGGCCTGCATTAACCCCACAGGCCAAGTCGGCTCGGTCAACATCAGAAGGCGGAGGTTCAGACAGGGCAGGCGCAAAGTCCCGTTGATCACCAAGTCACCAAAGCACCCACCAGGCTTTCCCTAGGACAGAACAAAACTCCTCAGGGATTTAAAAAGAGAAACTATACCTGGGACTTGTCAGCACTGTTTCAAGTAGGCCCTAAAGCTGTGAGAGCCCTGGGCCCCACTGGGACTGCGCTCACACCAACAGCCCTAAAGTCAAGCAGAACCAGGGAACGTTCTGTGTACAAGTCTGCTGGACTCCTAAGGCTCAGTCTAGCAGGCAATCTCTGAAAACAGGTAAGGCTGGCCAACCTGTCTGTCTGGGTGGACTCCCGCCTCCTCTGTGTATGTTATTATTATTATTATTATTTTAGTAACAATCATTTTACATGTGTATGGAGTACTTGGGAACCCCAGTGGTAGTGGTTAAGTGCTACGGCTTCTAACCAAAAGGTTAGCAGTTCGAATCTGCCAGGCGCTCCTTGGAAACTCTATGGGGCAGTTCTACTCTGCCCTATAGGGTCCCTATGAGTTGGAATTGACTTGACGGCAGCAGGTTCATATAGTACTTAACAGTTTACTCTTCATTCTTTCTATGAATGATTTCATCTTACCTCTCCGGCAACTCCAGTTACTCTTTAAATTTACCTCTTTCAGTTTTACCAGACAGTTTTCCCTAAGTCTTTCCTGTTTTACCAGAAGGTTTCCCTAAGTTTTACCAGAAGGTTTCCCTAAGTTTTACCAGAAGGTTCAACAGGCAACAACCCTCTGTGGGAGAAAAGTGGAAATTATTATCTCCATTTTATAGAAGAAGAGACTAAGGCTCAGAATTGCTAAGTGATTCATCCAAACGATCCCGCTAGTAAGTACCAGCTGCCGTCAAGTCAATTCCGACACATGGCAACCCCATGTGGGTCAGACTAGAACTGTGCTCCACAGAGTCTTCAATGGCTGATTTTTCAGCAGTAGATCACCAGGCCTTTCTTCCGAGGCACTCTGGGTGGACTTGAACCTCTAACCTTTCAGTCAGCTGCCAACCACATTGTTTACATCACCCAAAGACTCTCAGCTACTAACTAGAGAACTTGGGAAAAAAGTTCATTAGCCCCACCTGTCTCTTTCCACTACATTCCAGTTCACCTTCTGAAAGAAGCCTTTTTTTTTTTTAATTTTTTTATTGTGCTTTAAGTGAAACTTTACAAATCAAGTCAGTCTCTCATACAAAAATTTATATACACCTTGCTATATACTCCTAGTTGCTCCCCCCCACCCCATGAGGCAGCACACTCCTTCCTCCACTCTCTATTTTCATGTCCATTTGGCCAGCTTCTGACCCCCTCTGCCCTCTCATCTCCTCTCCAGACAGGAGCTGCCCACATAGTCTCACGTGTTTACTTGATCCAAGAAGCTCACTCCTCACCAGTATCATTTTCTGTCCCATAAAAAAAAAAAAAAAAAAGTCCAGCCCAATCCCTGTCTGAAGAGTTAGAAGCCTTTCTTTTTAGCATCAGTGAAGTATTTTATTTCTCCCTTTTTCCTCATATTGCCCATTCTTCTTAGGTGTAGGGAAGAAAATGCCCACTTTATGCACATAACTGATGCATGGTTGACACTCAGCAAATGATGTCTGAATAAATGAATACTCTTACCGCCTGCCATTCCAATACACCTTCATCCTTCTTGCCCTGGGCCAGATTTAGGAGGGTTCACCCACTTACGTGTGTCTAATATGCAAGCGTAAGTAGTCAAAAAAAAAAACCAGAAAGGAATACAGATGGATTTACTCTGTCTTTGCATATAAATGCCGTGTGGGCTCCTCAGACCTAACACTTGAGGTTTTCCTGAACCTGTGCTCTTTGTAACATGGAGGTCTGTCTGTTAAAGCTCTGCCAATAGGCTGCCATCACTTCTCTGGCAACTCCAGTTACTCTTTAATTTTACCTCTCTTGGTTTTACCAGGTTTCCCTAAGTCTTTCCTGTTTTAACTAGGCCAAATGATGTTTTGTCAGCGTCAGGGTGTGGGGTTTTTATTTTGTTTTAAAATCAGCTTACTAAGTTCCCTGCTTCATGCAGGCTGTTCTATAGGCATTTGGCCCCCCTCCTTTTCCCCTCCAGACCTATGTTCTCTCCCACACTGACTCCTGCAGGCTTCAAAGAAAACTTGTGGCAAAAGACACACCCTAGATTAAAACAAAACAAAGCCAAAACCCTGCTCCAGGGCCGGTACCAGGTGCCACTTACTATTAACCTTGCTGCTGGTAGAGAACGGCCAAGCCCATCTCCCTACCTCTGGTTATTGGTTATTCCTAGAAGTTTTAAAATCTATGATTGGCACCACCACTCTGCATTCAATAAATACTTATTGAATGAATGAGAAACAAAAAACAAACCCATTGCCATAGAGTCGATTCCTGCTTAAAAAAAAAACCTACCTATAAAATCCATTTGAGAGAAATTTTATCAAAATCTTACTGAAAACTTAAATTATTGGGCAAGCAAATGGTCAGTGACGATCCAGATATTTACCCTTTAGTGGCACATACGCTTTAAAGCTGTGATTATTTGTCTTGTTACAATCCTTTAAATGTTTTATTTGCGTATGAAATTTTTCTCAACTATTTTTTATGGTTTGCTGCCGTATAAGTAATGTAACACGCATGCAGTGTTCCAAAAACAAAGAAAGGATATAATGCTGGCACTCCATCGTTCCACAGATCAGACTCCTTAAAGACCATCACAATGTTGTTTACTTCATCATATATTTTTACTAGTTGATCAGCCACTTCTACATTATTTCTTCCTAAGGTCTTCAACTTTCTGCATCAAAGTATTTACGAATTGAGTATTTATGTCTCAGATTTCCCTCATCACCTCCTTTCCCATCGGTTTATTCCAAATATTTCACTTTTCAACTCAAGTTACTAATGACAAAATTTATTTCCTGACCTCCAAAATGAAAAGGACTCATCAAAAAAAGGAAGAAGTTTTAGCAACTATTTTTGAACTCCGTAAGCAAGACTTATTTTTCTGTAGAGACTCTTTTAATCTACTTTGAGGACTAAAAAATGGCTTAAAAACGTTGTGTTCTATCATAAGATGGAAAAAAAACAAAGGTCTAAGGTTCTCGTCCCTACAAGTAGCCACACTACAGTAATACAAACTTCTGAAAGCTCCCAAAGAAATGGATATTGTGTGATTTGATGTTTGGTTATTGCTACTGTTGTTGACACTGTTGCGGCTCCCCTTTAATGTTGGACTCTGTCCTATATGGTCGCTATGAGTGGGAAGACTTAGTTAAAACAGGAAGACTTAGACAAATCTTCTGGTAAAACTAAGAGAGGTAAAATTAAAGAATAACTGGAGTTGCCACAACACAACAACAAGGATGTTCCCTCTAACACTTTTTGCATCTCAGTGTCTGCCCCCAGACCACAATGAAGCTGTAAGCAGGCTATGAACGGAATTGCCCTGGCTGGCAAAAAAAGAATTTGTTTACAGACCAGCCACAGCATGGCAAAACAAAAAGGTATAAACCACTGTGGTCTAACCTGTTTTTGTGTTTTCTTGGCTTATGCCTTCACAAGCTCTTAACAAACAGGTAATGGGCAGTTAAACATCTGGGAGCAGTTACTCATCTTCCTTTACATCTTCCTTTGCCATCACAGGGCTGGTCCGAGTGGAGCAGCCAGTGGCTTCAAAGGACACCCTAAGTTTGGATCCGTTTCACAGGGGTCAGAGTCCAGGCCCAAGAGCTGCTTTATAAAGCTGGTGGAGACAATTACTTCATCCCCTGCCCCTGGTTACCTGTGCACGTGTGCAATCACTCCTCACTCATAAGCTGAAAAAGTTCTCTACTTGGCCCCCATTTGACGCCCTCAAGAAAACTAAAACAGGAGAGAGGTCACTGCACGGGCCCCTCCCACTTATCACTAGCTCCTGCTCTCTCTGCCCTTACAGAAGCTACTTAGAAAGGTCAGGTTTCTAGAGCCACTTGGCCAAAGGAGGAAACTGGAGTGAAACTGAGAATTCTGAAAAAATACTTTCCATTTCTCTTCTTGCCTGACACAAGGGCACACCTAACCCACAGGTACCTTGCAATTTTAATGTACAGTAATACAGTTTTGAAATATAAGCCACCCATGCTGTTTAGAAACACCTGAAATCCTACCTTTTAGATATAAACCCGTTGCCGTCAAGCCGATTCTGACTAATGGCAACCCTATGGGACCGAGCAGAGCTGTCCTATAGGGTTTGCAAAGTAGCAGCTGGTGAGTTTGGGGAGGTTTTTTTTTTTTGTGTGTGTGTGTGTGTGTGTGTGTGTGTGTGTGCTTTAAATGAAAGTTTACAAATCAATTCAGTCTGTCACATATAAACTTATATACACCTTACTGCATACTCCCACTTACTCCCCCCCACAATGAGTCAGCCCGCTGCCTCCTTCCAGTCTCTCCTTTCGTGACCATTTTGCCAGTTTCTAACCCCCTCTAGCCTCCAGTCAGGAGATGCCAACATAGTCTCAAGTGTCCACCTGATGCAAGTAGCTCACTCCTCATCAGCATCTCTCTCCAACCCATTGTCCAGTCCAATCTACGTCCGATGAGTTGACTTCGGGAATGGTTCCTGTCCTGGGCCAAGAGAAGGTTTGGGGACCATGACCACCTGGGTCCTTCTAGTCTCAGACCATTAAGTCTGGTCTTTCTATGAGAATTTGGGGTCTGCATCCCACTGTTCTCCTGTTCCCTCAGGGGTTCTCTGTTGTGTTCCGTCAGGGCAGTTGTCAGTTGTGGCTGGGCACCATCTAGTTCTTCTGGTCTCAGGATGATTGATGTAGTCTCTAGTTCATGTGGCCCTTTCTGTCTCTTGGGCTTATTATCGCCTTGTGTCCTTGCTGTTCTTCATTCTCCTTTGATCCAGGTGGGTTGAGACCAATTGATGCCTCTTAGATGGCCACTTGTTAGTATTTAAGACCCTAGATGCCACACTTCCAACTGGGATGCAGAATGTTTTCTTAATAGAATTTATTTTGCCAGTTGACTTAGATGTCCCCTGAAGCTGAGAATGGGGAGTTGTGAACAAAAAGGAGATACAACTACACACTGCAGTTCATGAACTTAACCCCTTGCCTCAAGTGGAGACTTGAGAGATTCCAAACCTATTACTTGCAAGGGTGTGCCTAATATCAGGAGGTCAGACAGGCCCTCCTAAATATTTAGGGCCCTTTTGGCAGTAACACATTGCACTGTAGGAACCATGAATCTAAATGATCCTCTGTTCTCCTGGTCCTTTTATCTAGCAGCTGGTGAGTTTGAACTGCTAACCTCTTGAGTTAGCAGCCAAGTGCTTAAACCACGGCGCCGCCAGGTCCCCCCTGCTCCCTTTTTGATATAGCTGCTGCCTTCATTAGAGTCACTTTTCCTGGGATTGCAGCTGAAAACCATCATTTTTTATTTCTTTATGTCTTTGGTCATTCATCCTACACAGATTGCTTCTTAGTCCTCTATCATTTTTGCCAGTCAGAATGTATGCTTTCTTTTTAACTATCACTGGTCTAAATTTACTCTACTAAAGGAAATTTTAGAGCTAACTAAACTCAGGTGAACTTTCCATTTCACCCTGATGCTTTCTTTTCTTGGATTCAGTACAACTCTTCTCAGAGTCTCAGGATGGCTCTTAAAGATCCTCCATCACGCATGTCTTCCAGTTTCAGAACCTCTCTCTACACATGAGTAAAACATTCAAGGGTTCATTAACGTGTCCAAAGTTGCTCAGAGCTGAGAATGGCTACGCAGAGAGCTTGTACCCTGTAGCCACCTCCACCATTCCTGCACTTGCTCCACCTCACCAGCGTGACCATCTACGGCTCTTGCCCCTCAGGGCCCACGGCAACTTTTCTTCCTTTTTTTTTTTTTTTATTTTAAGTTTAGGGGTAGGACTAGGTTTAGAGTTAATGTTAGGACCAGGATAGGGTTAAGGTTAGTGTTAGGGTAAGAGTTAGATGATGGCCAGGATAAAACACTTAATTGTACTCATGAGGAACCTGTACATAGATCAAGAGGCGGCCATTTGAACAGAACAAGGAGATACTACGTGGTTTAAAGTCAGGAAATGTGTGCGTCAGGGTTGTATCCTTTCACCATACTTATTCTATCTGTACCCTGAGCAAATAATCAGAGAAACTGGACTATATGAAGAAGAACATGACATCAGGACTGACAATCTGCGTTACGCACATGACAGATAACACAACCTTGCTTGCTGAAAGTGAAGAGGACTTGAAGCACTTACTGATGAATATCAAAGACCACAGCCTTCAGCATGGATTACACCTCAATATGAAGAAACAAAATCCTCACAACTGGACCAATGAGCGACACCACGATAAACGGAGACAAGATTGAAGTTGTCAGGGATTTCATTTCACTTAGATCTACAATCAATGAGCATGGAACCAGCAGTCAAGAAATCAAAAGATGCATTACACTGGGCAAATCTGATGCAAAAGATTTCTTTAAAGTGTTAAAAAGCAAAGATGTCACCTTGAAGACTAAGGTGCGCCTTACCTAAAGACGTGGTATTTTCAATCGCCTCATACGCATGCCAAAGCTGGACAATGAATAAGGAAGATCGAAGAAGAATTGATGCTTTGAGTTATGGTGTTGGCAAAGAATACCGAATACACCATGGACGGCCAAAAGAACGAACAAATCTGTCTTGGAAGAAGTACAGCCAGAATGCTCCTTAGAAGCAAGGCTGGCAAGACTTTGTCTCACATACTTTAGACATGTTATCAGGAGGGACCATGCCTGGAGAAAAACATCATGCTTGGTAAAGTAGAAGGTCAGCGAAAAAGAAGGAGATTGTCAATGAGATGGACTGAGACAGTGGCTACAACAATGGGCTCAAGCATAACGACGATCATGAGGATGGCGCAGGACCAGGCAGTGTTTCTTTCTGTCGTACGTAGGGTCTCTGTGAGTCAGAAATGACTCAAGGGCACCTAACAACAACTAAGAGAGTTAGACTTAGGGTTTCAGTAAGGGTTCAGATTAGGGCTAGGATAGAGCTTTTGTTATCAGGTGCTGTCAAATAGACTTCGACTCATAGCAACCCCACATGACAGAGTAAAACTGCCCCCACAGGTTTTCTTGGCTGTAATCTTTACGGAAACAGATCGCCAGGTCTTTCACCCGTGGAGCTACTGGGTGGATTTAAACCACCAATCCTTCCGTTAGCAGCCCAGATCTTAACCCTTGAGCTACCAAGTTTCCTTACTTTTCCTCCATTAATTCCACTTTGGTAAGCACACGTTTTCAGACTCAAACTTTTTATCAATTCAGCTCTGGCCTCCATTTCTTTTATTTTCCTTTGACTTGCATGAGAGTTGGAAAAACAACTGTCTACCTGTCAAAATGCTTAAAGTGCTTTTACATGTTTTATTTCAATGATCTTTTCAGCACGAATGTAAGAACAGAGAGGACCAGAAAATTTCAACCATTCTTTATGAAAAAAGATGTTTAAAATATCATTAAGGATGTGATTGGCTCAGGATCTTAAAGGTATGGCAGGATGAGAACTAAAGTACCAGTTTTCAGATTCTCTTAAATATGGTTACTGTATCATACTGCTCTGCCCTGAAAATATATAGTAAACACATATGGAGCTTGACTCACTTTACAAGAGAGGGAAGAAGGGAAGGAGGAAGAAAGAGGGGAGAGAGAGAGACTAATAAACAGTAAACTATTTCATGAGAAATGGTCTTCTTGTGTTTCAGTACGCCCTCATTTGACTCGTTTAGGAAAAAAAAACAAGACATACGCTGCTACACATCCCTGCCTCACACTACACCTATCATTTTTTTTGCATGACTCTAAGCTATTTTAGGAGCCCTTGAGTGGTGCAAATGGTTGACGCATTCAGCTGCTAAATGAAAGGTTGGAAGTTAGAAACCACCCAGAGGCACCTTGGAAGAAAGGCTTGGCAAACTCCATCTGGAAAATCAGTCATTGAGAGCCCTGTAGAGCACAGTTCTACTCTGACATCCATGGGGTCATGAGTAGGGGTTGATTCAACAGCAGCTGGTTTAAGCTATTTTAGTGACTCATCTTCTCTCACAAATCAGAGCATCCATGCTGCCTGGTACATCCTGCCACTGAATGTTACTTATCTCTGTCATGGTAGCCCATTCTGATCCAATAAAACGTCCTATTTAAGCAACGTCTGCCTTGTCATTCTGTTATTTGGTGATTTATACTGGTTTTACTTTTTCACTGTTGTAAATGATGCTGCTACAAAAAACATTATTCTCTACATTTATTTAGATTTTTTCATGGTTTCATGGCTATGAAAAGGTTTTAGCTCTTTTCAATTATTGCAAGACTGTTCTCTGGATATAAAGTACCCATTCACAGAGACATCAGCAACGTTTATAAGTGAAGATGTTTTGCCACATTTTGATGATTCAGGTGTAAAACGTTCATTTGCCTTTTTTTTTTTTTTTTTTCTTTTAGGCACCCGACTTCACCTTAAAGTTGTCTTCATGTATGTTCCTTTAGCTGCTAACCAGGGTATGTGCTTTTCAGAGTGGCAATTTATGGTCTGTATTTGATCCTGTGTAAACAGTCTGTGTCCTTCACTCCTCATGCTGTCTCTTTTTAAGTACTGAATCATGTCACAGGTGGGAGAACAGGTCAAGAACGGTTGTGTAATCATAACAAACAATACAACCAAAAAACGAATTCTGTACTCAAAGAAAGAGCTATAAATACCTTTTTGAAGTGAGTAACAATCAAAAATACTTATTAAAACACACACACACGGAAGGTCAGCTCAATTGGACTGGACCAAAAGCAAAGAAGTTTCCGGGATAAAATGAATGCTTCAAAGGTCAGCGGAGCAGGGGCGGGGGTCTGGGGAACATGGTTTGAGGGGACTTCTAAGTCAATTGGCAAAATAATTCTATTATGAAAACATTCTGCATCCCACTTTGAAATGTGGCGTCTGGGGTCTTAAATGCTAACAAGCGGCCATCTAAGATGCATCAATTGGTCTCAACCCACCTAGAGCAAAGGAAAATGAAGAACACCAAGGTCACACGATAACTAAGAGCCCAAGAGACAGAAAGGGCCACATGAACCAGAGACCTACATCATCCTGAGACCAGAAGAACTAGTTGGTGCCCGGCCACAATCGATGACTGCCCTGACAGGGAGCACAGCAGAGGACCCCTGAGGGAGCAGGAGATCAGTGGGATACAGACCCCAAATTCTCATAAAAAGACCAAACTTAATGGTCTGACCGAGACTAGAGGAATCCCGGCGGCCGTGCTCCCCAGACCTTCTGTTGGCACAGGACAGGAACCATCCCCGAAGACAACTCATCAGACATGAAAGGGACTGGTCAGCGGGTGGGAGAGAGACGCTGATGAAGAGTGAGCTAATTATATCAGGTGGACACTTGAGATTGTGTTGGCAACTCTTGTCTGGAGGGGGGATGGGAGGATAGAGAGAGAGGGAAGCTGGCAAAATTGTCACGAAAGGAGAGACTGAAAGGGCTGACTCAATAGGGGGAGAGCAAGTGGGAGTACGGAGTAAGATGTATGTAAACTTATATGTGACAGACTGATTGGATTTGTAAATGTTCACTTGAAGCTTAATAAAAGTTAATAAAAAAAAAAACACACACACACACACACCTTTATAACTTCACAGTGCTTAGCAAGATTCTAAGTGTACTAAAAAAAAAACTAATTTGAACCAGATATTCCTGTACATATTTCATAGTACCTATTCAAATTTAAGCTTTTTAAAAGTAGTGTCTTATGCTTTCTTAATTATGTCTCACAAAGTTCAGTGCTTTCTTCCTGGTGGACTTCCCACAAATAATTACTTAACAAAACAAACTGAAGAATCCACAGCTCTTAAGTCCAAGCTGAACCCACTGGCTGTGTACTCTGGAAAACCCAAAAACCAAACCCACTGCCATCGAGGCAATTCCAGCTCACAGTGACCCTCTGAGACAGAGCCCCATGGAGTTTCCAAGGCTGTAGATCTTTACGGGAGCAAACTGCCACCTCTGTCTCCTGGGAAGTGGCTGGTGGGTTCCAACAGCCGACGTTTTGGTTAGCTGCCTAGCGCTTTAACCACTGCACTACCAGGGCTCCAATTTTGGGGAAAAAACCAAACCCACTGCCGTCAAGTTGATTCCGACTCATAGCAACCCTCTAGGACAGAGTAGAACTGCCCCATAGAGCTTCCAAGGAGCGCCTCACGGATTTGAACTGTCGACCCTTTGGTTAGCAGCTGTAGCACTTAACCACTATGCAAAAGCCACCTAAAAATCTATCGGTACATAAAACATCAACGAAAACAAGGGATAATAATATTCAGCATACTCCCATAAATTAGTTGTCAAAAGGAAATTATTGTAAACACAAAGCTCTATTATCAAATCACACCTATGACTGATAGCATCAAAGAAACAGATGTCCCTCAGAAAGAAATACGTTGCCAACAGACAAATCTGTATACTTCTGAAAGAAATCGCATCTCTTATAAATCTACTCCTTCCAAGATTTTTATCATAAGGCTCATTTTACTTGATCAGACTTTGGCCAATAATAATAATAATAATAATAAATGGAATTCCCCTTTGAAAACCAGCTACACATTCTTCTTAATCACAGCATGATTTAACAGATGCTGCCTGGGCTAACTGCAGGGAATTCCAGGTTCATGCTCTTTCTTTAATTAGCTTCATGACCTTGGGCAACTCACTTCACCCTTGGGGTCTCTGTTTCTTCACCTGGGAAATGAGAGTGTTTGGCTCTGATCTTTAAGATTCTATCCAGCTCTAGATACAATGATTTACGAGAATTAAAAATAAACCTCTTACTGATACATGAAACAGCATCAATGAATCTCAAATGTATTATACTAAGTGAAAGAAGCCAGACTCAAACGGCTACATACTCTATGATTATACTCTCACGTGACATTCCGGAAAAGGCAAAACTAGAGACAGGGCAGATTGTGGTTGCCAGAGTTTAAAGGTAGGGGAAGCGCTTGACTACAAAGGGGTTGTTGTCATTGTTGTTGTGAGGTACTATTCAGTCCAGTCACTATTCAACTCACAGCGACCCTATAGGACAGAGTAGAACTGCCCTATAGGGTTTTCTAGGCTGTAATCTTCACCAAAGCAGATTGCCAGGAGCCACTGGGTGGATTCGAACTGCCAACCTTTTGGTTTGCAGCTGAGTGCTTAACTACTGCACCACCAGGGCTCCTACAAAGGGTTAAAAAAAAAAAAAAGGGCACCAGAGCTCCTACGAAGGGTAGTAAGAGGAAATTTTCTTTTGGGAGAAGAGTGATGAAACTGTGGTGGTTACATGGATCTACGCATTTGCCACAATTCATACAACTATACACTAAGAAAGAAACCCTAGTGGCATAGTGGTTAAGAGCTATGGCTGCTAACCAAAAGGCTGGTGGTTCAAATCTACCAGGCTCTCCTTGGGGCAGTTCTACTCTGTCCTAAAGGGCTGCAATGAGTCTGAATCCATACGAGGGCCAATAGGTTTGTTTGTTTGTTTTAAATATACACTAAAATGTATAAATTTTACTGTGTGTAAAAGAAGTTATTTTCTTTTCCATGTGCTTTTTTCAAAGCCTTGAAATTATTTAAGGCATTAGAAAATGGATTTGTCCAAATCTAAAGCAATTTTTGACTGGTTTTCCCCCAAAATTAATACTGATCTGTATTTGCTATCATGGTTTTGTTCCAAGACTGATGAACCAGGTTTGTATCCAAATAATTAGCTGCCTGTTTTTGTGGTGTTATCGTTGTTTTAAATCTTTAGGCAGACATTCTACAGAATCCTTTCTGTGTAGCTCTACCTTCCAGCATGGCACATCTAACAACAAAAAAGTGAAATAAACCCAAGTGGGACATGAGTGTTGGGCTGCCCAGGCTCTTCATGGCTTTCAGGGAACGTTAGAATGTTGTTATTACTTTTGTGATTCATACTAAAAATATAAGGTACAGAGACTGAATAATAATAACATAGCAACAACAACAGCTAACATTTAATTAGTGCTTACTGTATCTACTGGAGCCCCAGTGGCACAGTGGTTAAGAGCTCGGCTGCTAACCAAAAGGCCAGCAGTTCAAATCCACCAGCCACGCCTTGGAAACCCTATGTATGGGGCAGTTCTACTCTGTCCCCTGTCTCTGCGAGTTTGGAATTGACTTGACCAGTTTGGAATTGACTTGACCACAACGTGTTTGGTTTTTTGGCTTTATGTTCCAGACCTTGTTTTAAGTTCTCACATACATCCTTTCTAAGTGTTATGGTAACTCACTTAGTTTTCACAACAATCCTGAAAGGCTTCTGTTGTTATCCCCCATTTGACTGAGATCAAACAAATTTCTCAAGGTCAAATGGCTAACAGGCAGCAGAGTCAGAATTCAAACCTAGACAGTCTGAGTCTTTACCATAAAGATAAGATCCTGTCTAGAAGAGCTTTATTTAAAGAACAATTTACTCATTTTCCTGGAGAATCTGTAGCTACTACTATGTGGTTCCACAAATTCGTATCTAGGGGGAAAAAAAAATCTTATTTAGGCTTTTTTCAGAAATTGGACTGAAGGCTTTTTCTAGCTAGCACAAGCCAGCATCTCCTTCTCTGCCTGGTGATTTCATGAACAAGCCTGCAAAGCAAAAAGTCCTACAAAGACTACTCCTCACAACCAGGCACAGTTACATTTTTCTAATCCAACCTCATCACCTACAGGGAACCTGGTGTTACGTGAGAGGCCAGCTTTTGCTAAGGTCTTCCAAGACTACATAAAAGAAGAGCCGAGCTTCTAACTGTCTTTTCCTTTAATTCTTTTACTGTTTTATATAGGTTTAGGCTTCTGGTTAGAAACACGTCAGCAGACAAGTGCCTGTTCCTGAAACGACCAGTTCTTTGTATAAGGAGTAAGAAGCTGGTTAGAACAATTTAAACCATAGGGAATGGTTAGTAAAAAAAAAAAAAAAAAAAAATGACTAAGCTGCTAGGCTGAACAAAACTGAGCAAACAAAACAATGAGCCCATTAGACAGTACTTGTAAGGCATTTAGACCCTGATAACTTTGCTAGAATGTAGTAGAAAGGCAGATTACGTTAGATAAAGAGCTCTCAACTAGTTCATGGGTTTGTTTAGTCTGCTTATCTCAAGCCCAAGCTGATCATCTTAATGGCTGTTTATGACCAGAACAGGGTTCGAATGGCTCTTCAAATAAAGCAGGGCAGGCCTAGCCCAGCCTATGCTAGGTTGCAAGGTTCCTCCCCTTATGCAGGACCCCAAGCTTCTCTTTATTAAGGACCACCACTCCAAGCAAGTAAAACCGTAGACCATAATTTTATTTATTTCTTATGTGTCTTCAAACCAGGCCATCAGCTCCAAAGAGGGCAAGTGGGGTGTCACCTCTGTTGTTCACTGTTACATCCTGAGAACCTGGCTAAACATATATTTTTTTAAATAAAGGCTTAAAAAAAAAAAGAACAAACAAACCAGGGTTAAAGGACTGCCAAGGGAGAAAGATGGCTACTTAGGCTGAGTCTGTTGTTAGTTGCTCTGAGTCAACTCCGACCCATGGCGACACCAGGGAGAACAGCTCCACAGGCTTTTCAAGGCTGTGACTTTTGGAAGGACATTGCCAGGCCTCTCTTCCAAGGTACCTCTGGGTGGGTTTGAACAGCCAGCCTTTCACTTAATAGTCAAACACTTAACCATCTGCACCACCCAGGAACTCCTAGACTGAGTTTAAGGCCTACTTTTCCCACATGTAGACACTAAACCCCAAAACCCACTGCCATGAAGTCGATTCCGACTTATAGCAATCCTATTAGGACAGAGCAGAACTGCTCCACAGGGTTTCCAAGGAGCGGCTGGTGGATTCAAACTGCCAACCTTTCGGATAGTAGCCGAGCTCTTACCCACTGTGCCACCAGGGCTTGATGTAGACATGAGAACCTTCTTATGCAGAGTTAATGAAACAGGCTTCTAAAAAATCTTCAAACTAAAACAATTATCAGTCTACCAGAATTAAGGATACAAATTTCCAAAACTCGAACCCATCGAGGGTGTGCGGGGAAGCAGTCAACAAACCAATCCTGTGCCAGGCCACCCACCCCCACTCCACAAAGCAGAATCATAGGAGAAACAGAGGGAGGCATGTTAACCGAGAAGCCCTCCTCCAATTAATGTGTGTTACTGCTCCTCCAAAACCGAGAACAAACGGCCTGGCCGCTCCTGATCCGGAGGCTGCAGAGCAGTAATTGTCACTTTGCCACTTAACTCCCTGCCGCACTGCTCACTCACTCGTCGTGGTTTATCTCTCAGCCAATTACTGCTGTCATTCGCATTTCAATGTGTGCCATCAGGAGCCAGGGCCAGTAACAGGGAACACTGGGACAGAGGCGACTGGCTTCCCGAGGCTGGGGGAGCCCACCTCATCGCTGCTGCTCAGTTGGAGCCGCAGAGATATTTCTCCTGAAACAGAGGCCGTGGAACAGCCCCAGAACCGAACCAGGCTCCCCGACCACACTCTGTTTCTGTTCTGTGCTTGAGTCTACACCAAGGCAACCGAAAAGAGGCTAATTTGACCCCAGTCCCCAAGTCAATAATCATGATGGTGATATTAAAGCACTAGAAAAGCTGTTTAGCAAGACAGCAGACAAGAGACAAGTTGGGGAAGTCGCAGGGATAATTACAATAGATTATTGTGAAATCAAGGCAGCCATAGCCCCCAAACGTGAAGACTTAAAAAACCTCAAGTCTCACTGTATTCTGCACCCAGATTTCCCACACGGGGTGCTTATCCATCTATAACTTGGCCCTAAAGTGTCAGCGAGTCCCTGTGAGGTGAAAACGATTAAGAACTGGGCTACTAACAGAAAGGTTGGTGGTTCAAACCCACCCAGAGGTGCCTCGGAAGAGAGGCTGGCGACCTGTTTCCAAAAGGTCACAGCCATGGAAACACTATGGAGCACAGTTCTACTTGACACACATGGGGTCACCAGAAGTCAGAATCAACTATGGCAACTGGTTGGTTAAAGTGTGAGGAACGTGTGAATTTTCTCTGGCGCTCCTGAATTGAAATATCTAAAATTCATGTTGTATTATGTTGTCACATTAGGTCTATGGCAAATTTCATACTTATTTACAAAATTTTACTTAAAATGATTCTTTAAAATCATGACCAGATGTGAATTTTTTAAATTAAGTCAGGAAAAAAAAGCTTTGCCAGATCATGTGTCTAGATTTTTGAGTTCTGAAAAGATGTCCTTTCTGGTTGCTTGGTGGATGCTAACCACAAAAATAGCCTCTCTTTTTTCAAGTATTTTGTTTACTCTGTCTTCCTGCATCAAATCTACACCATCATACACTGCATTAGGGGTTTTATCCCAGAAGTTTAAACCTCCCCTGTTTGCAGAGGTAGCATCTTAGCTGAAATCTACTTACCTAGTCTGAGACATCCTTTTGAATGTACTTGGTCTACTTAAAAAGGGGTATAAGCACTGCTTTTAAACCCTGAACCTGGGCAGAAGAGGGGTAAGTAAAGGAGGTTGATGAACAGATGGGGTCTTTTGTGACCGAGCTCCCGCCTGATGCGCTACAATTCGAGAGCTAGCTGGGTGGTAAAGTGATCTCTGGGTTGTCAGCATCTTAGTTTTCCCAGCTGAATAGCAGTGAGGTTGTCCTGTTAGGCCTGAAATAAATAGGCAGCAAACTCCCTCTGACCTTCCATCCTCTGAAGCCCCAGCAACTGCAGGGTAGGGCCGGCTGCTGAGGCTGAGCCAGAAGAGACCTGTTCTAGCTGGATCTGCAGCGTTTAGTCTCTGGGTCTAAAATGAGTCTTAACTTCTCTGCCAATGAGCTTCGCACGACCTGATAATGATGTAGCAAGTTCTGTCAGTTCTATTTGCAGGCAAGGTCCATTTACACCAGGATTTCATCAAGGTGAGGAGGACTTGGGCGGGGGGGGGGGGGTGCGGTGAGGGACTCTCAGAGGATGGACCTGTCTTCCTACTATGCGTACAGGAAGGTCTGAAATAGCTGGTGAGGTGCCAAAGTCATCACCTTGGGCTGTGCAAAGAGGTGGCCTACCCAAAAACCTACTGCTGTCGAGTCGATTCTGACTCCTAACGACTCCATAGGACAGAGTAGAACTGCCCCATAGGGTTTCCAAGGCTGTAATCTTTATGGAAGCAGACTGCCACATCTTTCTCCTGCAGAGCAGCTGGGGGGTTCGAACCACCCACCTTTTGATTAGCAGCTGACCACTTAACCACTGCACCACCACGGCTCCTTAGATTTGGCCTAGCTCTAGCTAATGGCTGTCCTCGGGTCACTATGAGTCGGAATCGACTCAACGGCACTGGTTTTTTTTTGGAACATCAGAGTGGGAATCTGTTGAGTGCATAGAAATCACAAGTAAAATAAGCTAGCCAGCATGTGGACTGCCGACCGACCATGGCCACCTGCCGACCACGGCCACCTGCCGACCATGGCCAACCATATACTGCTTTGGATTCAGCCTCACTCTTTCCTCCAGCCTTCTAGATGAGAAAACCTTACTTGGAACCAAATTGCTCATTTCAGTCATCACCTTGACCCATCTCTGATGAAGACAGCGCTTCAAAAAGATGGAAAGTAGTTCCTAAAATAAGGAGCCCTGGTGGCACCACGGTTAACCTTGGTTAACCCAAAGGTTGGAGGTTAGAACCCACCTAGCCGTTCTGTGGGAGAAAGACCTGGCCATCTGGTCCTATAAAGATTACAGCCTGGAAAACCCTATGGGGCAGTTCTACTCTTGTCACATGGGCTTACTATGAGTCAAAATAGACTAGACAGTACTTAACAGCTCCTAAAGTAACCAGTGACCAGTGTGAACTTTGGAATTAGGACCCAGACAAAAAGTAACTTTCTCTTCCTTTTGGCTCTTTGTGTGGGTGTGCACGTGTGTGTGTGTGTTTTTAAATGCTGTTTCAAGCTGAACAAACTACTTGAACATCTCCTCCCAACCCCTCTGTGTGTGTGCGTGTGTGTGTGTGTGTTTCTCAGCCAATCAGTAGTGACTCTCTAGTTGGTGAAGTGTGCAATAAACTGTTCTTTTTCTTTTGTCTCAAAGCCAACAGACACTTTGTGGAGAAACAAGTTTCTCTCACCCCCCCCACCCCCCCCACCCCCAATCCATGAGCGGCAGCACTGTGGAGGTTTGGAAGCCTGCAACTGATGGCCAAGAACAAAACCCAGGCCAATCAGCAGGGCGGATCTGAGCCCAAGTCTGCAGAGAAGCTGCCTCTTCTTAGCCTGGGCTGCTGCTACCGACTGCCCCAAGGGCTGCCTTGGCCCAGGGCCTCAATCAGGAGCCCCGCCTCTTTCTCAAACAAGGCATGCTGCAGTAGGAGTGCAACCCACTTTTCTGTCCTTTTTTATGTCAGATTCAATTGTGACTGAATGGACCTTTGCTCCCAACCTTCCCATACCCTGCAATTCTAGTCACTCCACCCATCTTTCACAGGGCAAATCAGTGCAACCGCCAAGCCCAGTTCTCGGAGACCTTACGGAGAGCTAAGCCTGGACACCTAGTGCTTCTCAGGACATCTCTACAGTCATGCAAAACCTACATATCCGAAGCTGAACCAGTTCCTCCTCTCTAATGTGACCCTTCGATTTGCAATACCCTCCTACATTCTGTGCTGGGGGCGGAAGGGTAGGCTTTACGGGCTCCCTCTCCTCATCTCCTGCGTCCAACACCCAGCCTTGTGAATTTTACTTCACACACTCCTCTCAAATTCAGCTCCCAAGACACAGATAAAACCACACCCCCAGTTCAAGCCCAAATCCATTCTTCTTACTGCCTGCACCCCCCAAACCAAAACAAAACCCACTGCTTTCCAGTCAATTCGGCTCATGGTAACCCCGTGTGTATCAGAGGAGAACTGTACCCCACAGGGTTTGCAATGGCTCTAATCTTAAGGAAGTGGATCACCAGGCCCTTCTTCTGTGGTGCCACCAACCTTTTGGTTGGTAGCTAAGCAAACTCTTTGTGCAACCACACCCCCCAGGAGGGAACAAATACATAAATCAAACTGTGCCCTTCAGTGCCCCTTTGCCTGCCATCCAAGCCCCTCGGCATGACAGAGCCAGCGTGTCAACCGTCACTGGAGTCCCTCCCTGCAGAACCAATCTGCACACAACACCCATCCCACCAGGAAGCTTCCTGCCTCCACACTTTTGCTCAGGCTCCACCCTTCCCTCAGAATGGGTCTTCCCACCCCTTCACCCAACTAATAACTATGACTTTGCTCAGGCATCATCTTTTTTGGCACCCTCCTCCACCTCCAGATGATACTAAGTGGCACTCCTCTGGGTTCTCATAATGATACACACATTTCTGTCACTGCATCAAGCTCCTTAAGGGCAGGGACTGTGTAATATTTCTCTTTGTAGTCTCAACGCTCAGTCACACACAGTGGGCACCTGTTACACACAGTAGGTTCTGGGCAACTGGGGCATTGCATTTATACTTTCAGCTTACTAGCGAAAGCCATCTCTTATTTACCACAGGGCAGTCAATACCTCAGTAGTCTGGGTTAGATCAATTTAGGAATTATCTATTTAAAGAAGGCGGACTCCTAGGCGCCAAGGATTGGGTCTCTGTAACACATTTTGTCTCACAACTTATGTATTTTACCTCAGGGTACTTAATAATGTGATGGAGCTGAAGACAATGACGATGACAATGACGTCAACCATGACAGGAAACGCGAGATGATTTGACATCTCTTTATTCTCCGGGACCATGTAGCTGCTTAAAACAGTACACGATGAGTCACAGGATGACAGCTCACTTATCTTGAAACCTTACTAACCAGAGTCCTGTCTGGAACCTCAGTCAAACAGGCTTCTAAGAAGTCAAAATACCTATCAGAAAGGCCATGCACTAGCGCTCAAAGAAAAAGACAAGTCATGGAAGGGGTCAACGGGCCTGTGTTCAGATCCTATTTGTTCTTGCTTTAGATCTGCTGCTGATTTAAAGCAATCTCATTCCCCACTCACAGCTGAACGTAAAATGTACGAAGACATAAGGCGGAAAGAGGCCCCTCGGGACGGACGTGGTGGTGGCAGCACAAGTGCTAACCGTGTGCAGAAGAGGAGACAGACAAACTTTAAAAGAACACAAAGTACACAGCTGTCTGGGGACATTTCATGTTCAGGGACATTTCATGTTCAGGAACAACGAGTTCCACACAAATTAACAGACCCTAATGATACCGCCACACAATAATGGTACAATATTTACCCTCAGGATGACTGAGATAACAACAGAGAGTTGAATTTTGCCCAATACTGTCTACCTAAGAAAAAAAGGAAATGTAGACTATTTTAAGAGAGATGCCTATCAAAAAGGTTTAAAAAAAAAAAAAAAAAAGGTTTTAGCACTTACTGGAGTAGCTTTTGTGTATCTGGACATTTTACGGCTGAGAACAAATGAGCCGTTGCTCAGCTTCACTGAACGTGGAACTGTTAAGTAGCCACCACCACAGACCTTACCCAACAGGGCACACAACCAAAACGAGACGAGACCCAGGAGGTTTTGTTTGTGCATGCAATTTTATTTTAAAACACAGTGAAACAGGAAATCCTATCTGCCAAAAAACTACCAAATACAGCAGGTCCCACACCTCATCCATGAGAAACACTGATGGACTAAGATTTAAATTCAGGTCAAGAGCACAAGAGATGGATCTATTTCAAGGCAGGTTCTACCTGTGAAACAATTTTATTTCGGTCTTGACCCTTTCTTCTCTGTCTCTCCCTCCACCTTTCACCACCTTACCTCACACCCCTCAAATGTACCGAAGGAACTTAGATGAGGGGCAGTTGATGGTTTTGTGGTAGAGTTCTTGCCTTCCATGTGGGAGACACAGGTTCAATTCCCGGCCACTGCACCTCAAATGCAGTCACCATCCATCTGTCAGCAGAGTCTAGTATGTTGCTATCATGCTAAACAGGTTTTAGTGGCACCTGCAGACTGAGATGGACTAGGACAAAAGGCCTTGCAATCGACTTCGGCAAAATCAGCCAATAAAAACCCTATGGATCACAAGGGTCAAATCTCACTGTGTATGGGGTTGCCATGAGTCAGACGCCAACTCGATGGCACCTAACAACAACAACTTAGATAAAGGAAAAGAATTAGGATAAATTTTGTTGAATTCATTACATGGTTGTCATTTCCTTAGTGGTTCAGCATATTTAACCCAGGTGAGTCTAAGGAAGAGGAAGGTGACAGACACCTGGTTAACTTTCACAAAAGATAGGAGTCTGGAAATGGGATTAAAAGATAAAGCTGTTGGATTAGAAAAGTGTTAAAGAAGAAACTCAAAAATAGGGTACTGCAATAAGGAGTGTACTGAGAGGAAAGAAAGGGTGAAATGTGGCCAGAAAAAAAGAAACTGGTTAATCTGATGAATAACATCTAAGAGTTAAGTAGACAGAATGATAGGAAAGAAGCTGAAGTTTGGCCTCTTATCTGACCATTCCTGCAAAACTGGAAATTTCACAATTGGATCTCGTAGCTCATTGTTTCTTTCTTTCCTGGTGACAAGACGGAAATGAACATTTCTACCAAGGTGGGAGAAGTTACCGTAGCATTCCCAATATTGTGTTGGCACCGAACGTTCCCGAACAGGCAGAGGGAGTATTAACCAACTGTCATGGATTGGTCTGGCATTTTGCTTACCTATATTTATCAAGAACCTTGTCTTGAAAATAACATTTTTATTTAAAGCTAAAAACTTTCCAATCTTTCATTCTTTTTTTTTTTTTCCCCTCCAGAATCATACCAACCAAGTGGTAGACTAGAGGGAACTAAACTTTTAGTCATTCATTTAGTCAACAAACATTTACTGAACACCTACTATGTACTTGGCCCAAGCCATTCTTAAGTGTTCTCACATTTTCAGAGTCGGGGCCAAATTGGGGGAAATTCTATTTGGCACATGTGAAGTAATATTCCAATTAAGACTATAACAGTGTATACCTTTAAAATAGCAAAGGCTTGGTGGTGGTGGTGTTTTGGGCCATCAAACAGAGTCCAACTCATAGCCACCCTGTATAACTGAGTAGCTGTATAAATCTAGATTTGAATCTAGCTCTGTGACATATAAGCTGCATAGTCCTGGGCAGGTTACTTAACTTCTCTAGGAGTTGATTCCCTCACCTCCTTAATGGAAGACTAGGTTTCACTGTTTCTGTGAAGAAATGGATGTAAAGCACCTAACAGAATGTGGCACCTTCCATGTAAGCATTCACTCTTTCAATGAGTACTTACTAAGCACCTACTATGTGGTGTGTTCTGTTCTAAGCATGGAGCCTCAGTGACAGAAAAGAGAAGCATGTCATCAGCAGGACTTGTCAAGGGCTCTGAAAACGTGTGAAAAGGAAGTCCAATGGGTGCCTGTCTTCCAAATGCCATTATTTTCAATATCTCATTGCAATCTGCATCAAGGATTGCATTTTTGAGTGAAACTCAGCCTGCAGCCACGAGTCTTGAGAACTCAAGCACAAATGTCCTGTGGCTACTGGTCCATGTCAGGCTGTTCACCTGGGAGGGAACCCAAAGGCAGAGGGTTGGAACAACCCACACTCTGGACTCCAGGGGTTAGGCAGGATTAGAATTTAAGGGCCATGCATTGTTGTTCCTCTTGCCTTTTTGCTCGTACAATGGGAAAAGTGACTTATTTTGGAGGGAAGGGTCAGGTCCTGAAATACAGCTATAAACAGGATAAGTTCCCAGATGAATGTTTCATTGTTTCTCTTACTCACCTTTGACTCATTTTTCACTTTTCCTCCCCATCCCTTCCCAGCTCTCCATGATGTCTTGGTCTCCACAGGTCCCACAACAGATTCTTTGTTTTCAAGATTATAATGTGCAATAGAACCAGCTCTCAGGCCAGGAATAATTCATGAACAAAAAACAGGGACAGGATCGTGTAAGCTGACATGAATTATGTCTTTTAGAGTACTCTCTTATCTGCAATATTTAAGTTGGTAGAGTTGATAAGAAACTACTAGAAAACCTTAAGTGTTTTGAAACTATATTCTGGTTGGAAGTATGTGACTGATAAACACACACATACAAACATATAACAACTCATTGAAAATACATCTCAAAAGCCTTAACAAAATTTTGTGTTCAGCATTTTTGTGCCTGGCACAACCATCCACCCTGTCATACAAGTAAGAAATGTTCAGTTATTCTCAACAGGTGAGGCAATGAGGTTAGTGGAAAGTGGTAGATACTTTGTAGCCAAACAGACCTAGCTTTGAATCTCAACCCTACCCACTTCTAGCTATCCAATGCCTAAACCAAACCAAACCAAACAAAAAAAAAACAAACCCATTGTTGTCAAGTCGATTCCGACTCATAGCAACCCTACAGCAAAGTAGAACTGCTTCATAGGATTTCCAAGGAGTGCCTGGTGGATTCAAACTGCTAACCTTTTGGTTAGCAGCCATAGCTCTTAACCAGTGCCTAGAAGCTTCTTGTCTCTAAGCCTCAGTGACTTCATCTGTGAAATGGGTTTTTCAGAGACATACATTTCAATAAAGGATATAAGCAGAGTATCTGGACAAGTGTGAGGCATTGAGAAAAAGTTTTTTCACCAACCTCTCCCCTCCCTCAACACACCACTCTCAAAATCTCTCTCTTCCTTTCCATTTGCCCAGTTACTGCTGTCCTGGACTCTTGCCCCCTAACTGGTTTCTCTGTCCGCAGTCTGTTACTCCTCCAATTCATCCAAAACCCTGTTGTTAGAAATTAGCATTCAAAATCAGAAAGTTGATCACGGCGCTCGATGCCACAAATTCTTGTATGAGTATTACATTCAGAACAAAGTCCAAATCTGCATTCAGACACAACAAAGTCCACGTGCCCCCAGTCCATCTGTTCAGCCTCACCGCCCACCATATTCCATTTCTGCCCCCTGCCCCCAAACCACAGCAGCCCCCATATTCCAAGCACCCAGTCATTGTCTGTGGAACACACCATCTGTTCTGCTGCGTTTACTCCTCCTGCCCCTCCTCCTGGGATGCCCTCTCAACTCCAGCCCCCTCTCATCTGCAGAGACCACCTTCTCTTCAAGGCTCAGCTCAAGTGCCACTGCCTCTTTGAAACACTCCCCGATTTCCCTGGCCGACTCCCGTGTGCTGCATTCACACTTTGATTACATCTCTTCATTACTTAAGCTCTGTGTTCTACAGTGATTCCTACCCATGATGTTACTCTCCACTGGGTCATTAGTTCCTCCATGATAGAAACCAAACCTTACTCAGTTTTTAAAAATAACCCTCAAGGTTTATCATTCCTTGCATGAAGAAGATAGAACCAAACAGATGATTTGTTGAACAGAAAGGACAGAATGAAGATAGAAGAAACTGAAAAATGTCTTTGTGAAGAAAATTCTTTGTGGATAAAAAAAAAAATAAGACAAAAATGGGGGAAGACCTTCCCAGAGTGCTTCAAATTCCTGCAAAAGAAAACTAAAATGCACTGGAAATGAAGTCTTGAGTGTATTAAAAAAAAATTTTTTTAAACCTCAACAAACCACAGAGATGAATACTATCTGTGGTAGATTAAAGATGGCCACAAATTCTTTCATCCTTCTTCCATCTACAGGTAAGTCTATTTTCTCTCCCCTTAGACCAATGGAGTTCAGAAATGACACTATGCCATTCCTAAGCCTATAATTGAGTATGACCAACAGCTTTGGCCTTGTTCTCTTAGAACCCTGAGCCTCCCTGTAAGAAATCCATCTTCTCTAATGGAGAAAGCATGTGGAGAGGCCTTGAGTCTCCATGCAGAGGCAGAGGGACCCAGGGGAAGTCAGCTTTCCAGGCACCTCTGGCCAAGGTGCCAAGTAGGTGGGTGAAGACATCCTAGACTCTCTAGACCAGGCCAGCCATTGACTGAATACCACTGAGTATCCCCAGTTAATGCCATGTGGAATAGAAGAATCACCTAGCTAAGCTCTACACGAAGTCACGATCAACAAAATCATAGGTACATAATTAAGTGATGGTTGTTTTAAGTCACCAAGTTTTGGTGTGGTTTGCTAAGACGGCAGCTGGTAACCTAATCACGTTTGGCTCAGAACATCATCCTAATCACTTCTGGGTCAGCATCCTACACTGCCCAACACAATACTTTTCCAAAAGTCTCTTATTTGTCAAGAGAAGTTGAAGGAAACTGAACTTATCTTAAAGAAATATGTATTACAAGTCCAACTGTCCTGGAGCCTCAGAGATCTCTCATCATCTCAATTAGACTATCAGCTCATTGAGGACAGCACCCCTGTCTCACCACTCCAGCTTTTATCCCACAGGATATGTGTAGCACACAGTGAGTGCTCAATACTATCTGCCTGATTATTGAATTTACTGACTGCCATCTTAGGATTTCATTTTACTTGGATCCACAATCAACGTCCATGGAAGCAGCAGTCAAGAAACCAAATGACACATTGCATCAGGCAAATCTGCTGCAAAAGACCCTTTCAAAGTGTAAAAAAGCAAAGATGTCACTTTGAGAATTAAGGTGTGCCTGACCCAAGCTATGGTATTTTCAATTGCCTTACATGCACGCAAAAGCTGGACAATGAAAAAAGACAGAAGAAGAATTAATGCGTTTGCATTATGGTAGTGGTGAAGAATAATGAATATACTGTGGACTGCCAGAAGAAAAGATCTGTCTTGGAAGAAGTACAGCCAGAATGTTCCTGAGAAGCAAGGATGGCAAGACTACATCTCACTTATTTTGGACATGTTATCAGGGGGGACCAGTCCCTGGAGAAGGACATTATGCTTCGTAGAGGGTCAGTAAAAAGAGGAAGACCCTCAACCAGACGGACTGACACAGTGACTGCAACAATGGGCAGTATTTTGTTCTGTTGTACACACAGTCGCTGTGAGTCAGAACCAACTTGACGGCACCCAACAACAACAACATCTTAGTAAAGAACATTTTACTAGAAGATCAGGAGGTACAGAATCTAAGCTCTATTCTTTGCTTTGAGAAAGAGAAAACCCGTCTGTCATAAGTTTTGGGCAGATGTAGCTAACAGATAATCTCAGGAACACTCAAGTAGAATATTGCCCAGGAAGCCAGGAGACCCTACATTTCATTCCTTTACCACCCACGTGTGAGGAAGAAATTTTTGTGCCTTCACTTGTCTAGATATTCAATGTCTACTATCAGAAACATATCTGATACCTCCAAATTGGTATAAACTGGCAGTAAAATGACATTACGGGTTTAGAACACCTTTAGTTCCTTGGCCAAAAGAATAATGAAGGAAAAATGCAAGTCAGCTATGAGATTCTAGCATGTGAAATCGCCTGAATTAGTAGATGCAATTCCACGTGCCAGGTCGGCTGAGCATTTGTTTGACATTTGCTAAAATTCCTTTTTTTTTTTTTTTCCTTTAAAGTATAGCAAATAAAACAATACTAAAATACATGGAGAATTCAACTAATCTTTGAGGGGGATTTAAGACTTTCAGGACAATATGATGGGGGGTAAAAGTGTTTTATATGTGGGAAGGACGTGGATTTTAGGGGGCCAAAGGGTAGAATGTCATGGATTGAACTGTGTCCCAAAAAAAAAAAAAAATGTGTCAACTTGGCTAGGCCATGGTTCCCAGTATTGTGTGGTTGTCCTCCATTTTGTGATGTGTTGTAAATTCTAGCTTCTACACCTGTGGTTATGGTCTCATTTGGGAGTGAGCTATCAGTTATGTTAATGATGCAAGCTTAGGTCATGTTAACAAGGATTATGGTGGGATGCAACACCCTTACTCCAGTCACATCCCTGATCTGATGGAGTTTCCCTGGGATGTGGCCTGCATCACCTTTTATCTTACAAGAGATAAAAGGAGAGAGAAGCAAGCAGAAAGGGACACACCTCGGTACCACCAAGAAAGAACAAGTGGGAGCAGATCACGTCCTTTGGATCCGGGGTCCCTGCACTGAGAACCTCCTAGACCCAAGGGAAAAGTGATGCCAAGGCACATGTAGATCAAGGAATGCCAGGCCCACAGATGTTGAAAGAAGACAAGGACCTTCCTCCAGAGCTGACAGCAACAGAAACCCTTCCCCTAGAGCTGGCACTCTGAATTTGGACTTCTAGCTTCCTAAACTGTGAGAAATGTGTTGGAAACCCCTCCCCCCAAAATCATCTGCACCATGTCATCAGTCAGGCAAAATGTGGGAAACCCCAAACTTACATATGGAATGATTTGTGTTGTTATAATGTTACATACTCAGCAGAAAAAGTTGGCTACTAAAAAAATAAACACTAGCTTTGTGTACATAAACTCCTCCATATATACAATGGCGTCTACTGATGACTGCATTACAAGGATCATCTCATTTATCTTATACAACAACCATAAAAAGTAAGAATGATTTCTAACCCCATCTTAAAGATGGGGAAATTGAGGCCTAGAGAGGTTTCAAGACTCTCCCCAAATTACGAAGCTAGTAAGCAGTGGAGCTGGTGCGACCATCCTGCTACTTCCCTGTGATCGAGCCTATAGCTGTCTGTGGTGCTTCACTGTCCCACCATCGCCTAACTCTGCGTCCACAGAAAACGGCCCTGCTATCGATTACAACTGGAGTTCCCGGGTAGTGAAAACGGTTAACATGCTAAGCTGCTAACCAAAAGGTTGGAGGTTCAAATCTACCCAGAGGTGCCTTGGAAGGAAGGTCCGGTCATCTACTTCGGGAAAATCCGCCATTGAAAACCCTATGGAACACAGTTCTTTCTACTCTGACGAACATGAGGTCACCACGAGTCAGAGTCAATTCAAAGGCAACTGGTTGTTAGTTATCTACTATAATTACATAATTACAAAAAGTTAAGGCAATATAAAGTTGCCTTGGTGGCGGAGTGGTTAAAGCGATCGACTGCTAACCAAAAGTTTAGCAGTTCCAAACCACCGGTGGCTCCTGCAGGAGAAAGATGTGGTGGTCTGCTTCCGTAAAGATTTACAACCTTGGAAACCCTATGGGGTCGCTATGAGTTGGAACTGACCCCACAGCAGTGAATTTGGGTTTTGGTTAAGGAAGTAAAGTCCACAGTATGGAAATAAAAAAGAGAGAGAGGGGAAGCTAAAATAGCAAAAAGGCAAGTGTAAAATCCAGAAAAAAACTGACGCTTAGCATGGCAGGAAATGTAGCTCATACCAAACCTATCCTTCCATGTCCAGGAGCTTCCCCTCCCTCCTCTCATGATACCCGCTTTGTTGTAGCAGCAGGAAGCTCCCCCATCTTTCTCTCAAATGGGCTGGAAAGTCTTGTGAGCCAATGCTTGCTCTCCTGCTAAAAGCCAATGGTAGGGTACAGCGCAGTGGTAGACTTTTTTGCAAAACTACAAAATAATATACAATTTAGAATTTTTCACCAAACTTTTGTAATAAAAAAATTCAAAGACACTCTTAGAGGGCTACATAGCTCCTAAGTACAATTAATATAGATGTTCCAATTAGCCAAAACATGTTAAATCCAAAAAAGCAAGGCACGTTTTTCTCCCTCTTTCAGATAATGCAAGGAAGCCTCTTATATTTATAAAGCACAAGCTTTCAACTCTATTGGATTTTCCTTCTAAGAAAGAACAATAATTTAGCGTGGCTGCCAGCAGAGAATGGTTAGGTAGATTTAGCAGCATGTTTATGTTCCAAAAATCTTAATTGGAACTCTTTTTTATTGTTGTTGTTCACGTGCGTGTTTGTTTTGGTTCTGACGGAGAGCTGAGGTTCTTTTCTACATTAAGAACATTTCATCTGAAATTCTGCTTTCACACAGAACTAAACCAGCATATGGGAGATACAACTTTATATCAAGCATTTAGACATGCCGTTGTATTGTTTTAAAAAGATGTGAAAAAATCAAACGTCTATGTGAATCATTCTACAGCAAATATGAAGCACAGCAGGGCTGATGCAACCTGGGAACAGATGAAATCTGCGTTGCCCGTTGCCTTAGAGCCCCTTCCTACGGTCTGTACGAGCACAGATGGCCAAGCCTTACAAGCGAACCCTGAGACATGGCGAATGAGGTAAGAATTCTGCTTCACCTTCAGTCTGGTGGGCTACCACGACATTAACATGAAAGCTGCATTATCAGCTTCACCACAGCAGGGGTCAAATTTTGGCTCAAAAGCCAGCCCATCCTACTGGCCAGGAAATGGCTCAAACAATAATATTTCTCCACTATTTTTCTCCCAGTAAAAATACCCTATGTACCATTGTAGACAAGGAGCCCTGGGGGAGCAACGGTTACTCATTCAGCTGCTTACTGAAAGGCTGATGGTTTGACCCCACTCAGGGGTTCCATGGGACCAAGACCTGGTGATCTGCTCTCATAGAGACTGTAGCCTGGAAAATCCAATGGGGCAGTCCTACAGTGTCACATGGGGTCACTATGGGTAGAAATTGACTTGACGGCACACAACGAAAACCACTGTATATATCATGTCAGTAATGTTTATTCCAGAAACCCCGGTGGCATAGTGGTTAAGTGCTACAGCTGCTAACCAAAAGGTTGGCAGTTTGAATCCACCAGGCGCTCCTTGGCAACTCTTTGGGGCAGTTCTACTTTATTCTGTAGCTCAGTGGCAATGGGCTTGGTTTGTTTTTTTTAACCTTTATTCTTAAATGCAAATGCTCATTTGAACTAAAAACCAATAATAATAAATACAGTACCTTAAGTAAAAGAATTGAGGCATCATTATAAAACTTTTTTTTAACCAAATAAAGGTATTTTAAATTACATATGTATATCTTAACGTGTGTGTATTAATACTCTGTTAACAGCTGAGATACTAATTCAAGGTCTTCTCAGCTTTTCTCTGTAAACTTTGAGTGGGTGTAGAGAATCCAGAGTGCTTATGTAATTAGTAAAAGATAACCCTGATATTTCCACCAGAATCCCTGCTTAGTGGGAGTATGTTCAGGGGTCCTTGACCTGAAACTCTGTGACTTAGCTGATCACATAAGGGCCCTCTCCCCTGTCAAAGCCATCACCACCACCATAACTCCCTCCATGTTGTTGAGTGCCATCAAGTCAATTCCAACTCATAGTGACTCCATATGACAGAGCAGAACTGCCCCATAGGGTTTTGTAGGCTGTAATCTTTACGGGAGCAGATCACCAGATCTTTCCCCAGTGGAACTGCTGCTGGGTGGTTTCAAACCTTCAACTTTTCAGTTAGCAGCTGAGCGCTTAACCGTTTGCACCACCAGGGCTCCTTCAGAACTCCCTCACTGGGTGAGAAAATAGTGTATCCTGTCATTTTCAGCTAGTTCATATTCTTAGATAAAACCATTTTCTTTATAACTTGAGGAAAAAACACTTAAAAATTGTGACCAAAACAATTATAACACTAGGTTTAACCAGGGGTGGATCCAGGGGCTCCATGAGCAACTAAGCCTGACATCCCATTTCAAATTCTCAAGTCTGCATTTTCTGCTCTACTTTTTCAGGGCTAACCTAAGTACAGGTAAGTGTCAAGGATCCTTACAGAACATCCTAGGACCTTGTGGAATTAATAATAGGAATTAAACATGAAAAGACTCAACGGCTTAGCCCTGTCTCCGCCTGACAAAACACGATCACTCCCTTCAGGGCATTTTCAAGTTAGACCAGATTCATTTTTCTTGTTCACAAAGTGCAGTATTGATAAAGTATAACAAGCAGATGCTCATTTAAATAGTTTCATTGACAAATAAATAAGTAAACATGTAACTCTGGGAAGCTGCTTGTGGGGAACATGGAGGAAGAAAACAAAAGCCTTTTCCACAGTCTGGTCAATACTTCCAGGACACATCAGGCAAGTGACAGAGAGACTGCCACTGATGCTGAAATCAATGCGTATGAGGTGGCTATGGCTTTACAATGGAGCCCTGGTGGTAAAACAGTTAAGCACTCGGCTGCTAACCAAAAGGTTGGTGGTTCAAGTCTACCCAGTGGCTCCAAGGCAGGACGACCTAGAGATCTGCTCCTGCAAAGATCACAGCCTAGAAAATCCTATGAAGCCATTCTACTCTGTCACATGGGGTCGCTAGGAGTCGAAATCGCCACAACGGCATGACACCTAACAACAATAGCTTTACAAGTTCAAGAAACAGGTTTTAAATTTGCTAGCATGGTTTTTCCACCTTCGTGCTCTTAACCCCACTTTTAAAACTACTTCCTAGTAATCCTATGAGTCTGCATCATGGTGTATCAACGTTGGTAGGTGCCATCGAATTGATGCTGACTCATACTGCTTCCAAGTAACAGTAAACTGCACCATAAGGTCTTCTAGGCTGAAATCTTTACAGAAGGAAAACTCGGTGGGGCAATGGTTAAGTGCTCAGCTGCTGACTGAAAGGTCGGCAGTTCGAACCCACCAGCCGCTCCACGGGAGAAAAGACCTGGCGATCTGCTCCCGTAAAGATCAAAGCCTAAGAAACCCTATGGGGTATTTCCACTCTGCCACATACGGTTACTATGAGTCGGAGCCAACGGCACACAACAACCTTTACTGACGCAGATAGCTAGGTCCTTCTCCCACAGAGCCGCTGGGTGGGTTCAAACCATCAACCTTTCAGTTGGCAGCCAAGGGCTTAACTATTGTGCCACCAGGGCTCCTTAGGAATTACTTGCCATCTTTATTTCAGGACATTTCATTGAAAAAAAACCCAGACTTTTCTTGGGTGGGGGGGAAGAACCCCTCCCGAGACAGGTAAAAAGAATGGGGAAGAGGAGACCCAAATTAATTTTCCATTTTCTGCTGCTTGCAAAGCCTTACCCTTTGATTAGATATTTCCCCCTTGTAGGTAAGGCTGGCACAGAAATATCCTTTTCTTTCTACTTGCTCCTAACTATCGTAAGCCCCAGTTTTGGTCTCTGGAGTAAATTTCCTTACAGTGAGACACATGGTCAAGTGCTATATTCCACTAGTCTTAGGAATACCAAGGCAGCTGAAGTATACATATGGGTGTGTGCTTGTGCATGTGTGTGCAGACACATGAGCTGTAAAAGTCAAGAAGAATCTTCCTATGCAGCTGTGATCTTAGATTCTGGTTTCTTTGCCCATACACACACACACACAAAAATCAGTATTTCCAAATACCTCTCAAGTACAAGGATTTGAAGTCTTATATTAACACAACGGAAACCCTGGTAGCATAGTGGTTAAGTGCTACAGCTGCTAACCAAAGAGTTGGCAGTTTGAATCTGCCAGGTGCTCCTTACAAACTCTGTGGGGCAGTTCTACTCTGTCCTATAGGGTCGCTATGAGTTGGAATCTACTCAACGGCACCAGGTTTGATTTTTTTTATTAACACAACAGTTCAGCACAGCATACAGATTTAATCGTTGCTATCATAATCAATTTCTTTTATTATAATCACCTGAACAATTTGTAAAATATTGACAACCAATCACAGCTTGAGGGTAATTAACTTTTAGGGGGTCTAAAATAGACCAACCAAAAAAACCCACTGCCGTCAAGTCGATTCCGACGCGTAGCCACTCTATAGGACAGAGTAGAACTGCCCGATAGTTGAACAGCCAAGGCTGTAAATCTTTACGGAAGCAGGCTGCCACATCCTTCTTCCATGAAGCAGCTGGTAGGTTCAACCTGCCAACCTTTTGGTTGGCAGCCGAGCACTTTAACCACTGTGCCACCAGGGCTCCTCCTAAAACAGGCAAGGCTTAGCAAATCCTGAGGATAATTTCTGGAATAAAACTCGTTAATCAGGAAGTTAGGTTTAAGAAGATAAAAAGAGAATTGATTAAAATTATTGATTGGAGGACCAAAATCTCCATTACGTATTAAACTATGCAATAAAAAATTGGTTTACATTTAGCACAAAAATTAAATCTGATGCTTTATTATTTGTTTGTTTTGGTTTATTCTTTCAGAATCTAGTTTTTAAGCAGCTACTTGGGCTTAAAGCTGAAGAGCCATCACCATATCAAGTTCTTCGAATGTACAAGTCTTCCTCATATTAATCATTTAAAACGACTTGTCTGGAACTGTCAAATGACCAGACTCTCCACCTGTTCTGTCTAAAATATTTCCTTTTATTTAGGGCCTGAAAGACCATGGATCGAAACACAGAGGTAAAGAGGAGGCCTCTTGATGTGGATGATGAAAAAGAGATGATGGTTGGGTTGAGCAAACATATATTCTGAGATAAGAGAAGCCACTGAGAGAAAATGATGAGAAAAAGAAAACAAAATCTACCGGGAAGTACCATGGAAGTCATCAATCTCTAGATTATAAGGACTTAAAAGAGAACCATCACTAACCACCACAATCTTTGAACTCCAAATCACGTACATAACAGAATACACACTGGGCTTAGCCTATGCAAACTCTAGAGAATCACCACTTTCGACCACACATATACACTTGCCATTCCAGAATGGGTGCCATGGTCTCATTCTTCTATGCATTTACTCATGCTGGCTCCTCAGCCTGTAACTCCCTTTCCTCTTCATCTACCTCCCAATTATGTATTCACGCTTTAATGACCAGCCCCACCATGAGCTCCTCTGGGGAGTTACAAGCCCCTGCTTTGTACTCCTTGGTGCATATGTTTATTACAGCACTTAACAAGCTGTACTGTAATCATTAAGTCCTTCCCTGGGTCTCCAACGAAGCTGTGAGCTCCTTGAAGGCAAGGCTGCTCTTGGACATCTCTTGAAAACACATGGTAGGAAAAAAAATACATGGAGTCTGGAGTTAGACACACTACACTTGAATCTTGGTTTTGTCAAGGTTCTTCTCTGCAAGAGTATTGTGAGGATTAAATAATTACTTAACACATACTAGGTGCTCAACAGATGTTTGACTCTACTTCCTCCTGAATACCAGTATCAAGCAAAATACCCACCATTTAGTACACATTCAATACACATGTATTGAATTAAATTGAATCCCTAATACTTTGATCAATTATGTTCCAATGGTATAAAAAGGTAATTTCACTTACTCTTGTTACCTTAGACTTGAATATTCAGTAATATGTCAAAGAAGGCACCCCAGGTAAAATATCAGAAGATGGGGCCACACTGTCAGAGCCGTGCCATGAAGCACCCACCGCCTCATCTGTTGTGCCTGACAACAAACTGTCCCGCCCAGGGAACTTCTTTTTAAACTCAACGATACCTCCTTTTCCTCAAATATAACATGGAGATTGAAGCATACATACTTCTTATTATACCAAGGTAGTGTGGTTAGATGAGAACTAGAAAGCTAGCTTCAACTTCTTAAGACCAGGCAGCACACAAGTTATGCTTACTTTCGCTTAGTACTTGAAGGTCTCAGTTCGAGGCATTTATCAAGTTTGAAGGAAAAAGAGAAGAAGAAAAGGAAGAAAAAAGAGGTTTGCAAACTGTACTTGACAAAGAGAACCACCCCACGTTTGAATGTATCCTACTTCCACATAGATTCACTCCAAAAAGGCATAACAGGATATAACTCCATACTCTATGTATTATGTAGAGGGCTCCATTAGGGTTCTACGGTAATGATTTCTTGCCACTTCTTACTAGCAAAAATTCAGTGAAGCTCTCTGGAAAAAGGACTCAGACCTCTTTCCGTGTGCAGAACTGGTTCCCAAGCCCCCGAGCAAAGCTTCTAGACCACACAGTGCCTCCTTGCCACTTCTGCAGCCACTGCATGATCACATTAGCTCCAAGGGCAAGCAGAAAGGCACGGCGTTAATTATACGGGTGCAAGCAGCAATGCAACATCCAGAAACATTTTTTTTTCTCCTTTGAAAAGTCCACTTTTATTAATAAAAAGTAAAAACTCCAACTTCTTCAGAATCACCTAGAGCTTTTAATGGAAATTTTTTCTTCAACTAGGCTAGCTTTTCTCCAGCTGATCCTATAAACACGGCTGGCAATCCCCCCCCCCCCGCCCCAGTGCCTCTAACATATTTTCACTTAGCACCCGTTTGATGTATAAGATCTGACAGCCCGGCAGTTACAGGCCACCTGCATCACTGTCACCATGACAACAGTGAAAGACAATCCATGATCCCATGCCCTGGTCACACGTTTCAATGCGGCTTATCTGTCCAAAGCCACTGAGTCTAATGGAAGAGAGTAATTACCATCTTCCACTCATCATCAAAATTCCCACCATATAATGCTCTTCAAAATTATTTTATTCCTCTCACATGGCTGCTTTGCAAAAACTAAAAGAAATCTTAAGTGGGAAGGGGAGTAGGTGGGAGAAAGGGGAGGCTGTAACTGGTATAAACTGTAGCCGACTGTGCTTGAACTGTCGCTTTGCGGCTGGGGAACATGCCAGCCAGCAAGAGGGACACATAAACACCTCCAGCTCACCAGGTACCATCTTCAGACTTTTTTTTTTTAATTTGGGTAGGGGCATTCACCCACCAACTGCCGTCGAGTCGATGCCGACTCATAGCGACCCTATACGACAGAGTAGAACTGCCCCATGGGGATTCGAACTGCTGACCTTTTGGTTGGCAGCCGCAGCACTTAACAACTACGCTACCAGGGTTTCCAGTAGGGACATTAGCCTGTAAAATTTCTCAATTTGGGTCTATTCTAAAGCCATTCCATTACCACCACTGTAACCCTTGCACAGGTAAATGACCACCCTACTGTAGTATGTGGCCGTCCCGGCAACACCAAACTGTGTGGCAGCTCACGGCAAAAAGGGCAGAAATCAGGAATAAGCAGAGGCTTCAATATGATCACTTCTACAATCATTTTTTCCAGTATTCTTCAAACACTCTCCTCCACACTCTAGTAATAAAAATGGATACTTGACTGCCTGGCTGTTGGGAGTCAGTACTACACATTCTTAGCGATGGGTTCAACCTTGTCTATGAGGAAAGTCTCATTCGCACAGCATTAAAAAAGTGAATTCTGACCAGCAAACACTTTGTGGGAAACTACGGAGAAAACCGCTTACAGGAAAGAGTAATTAAATTTAACAGTAGAGTCAAAAGTCACGTGGACTTTAAAAGCCAACTAAACAACAAAACTGGACAAAAGGCCACAGAGAAAGATAACCCAGCAGGTACAGGTGGTTCACCTTTTGGTAAGACTGCTCCACCCTTTAACATCGTTTTCATTGAAATTGTCCACTCATTAACTGCCAAGAAAGTTACATGAAATGATGCCTAGCTTTGTGGTTAACAGTAAATACTCCTAAGAAGATAAAATATGCAATTTGATATGACAGAATAAGTATCAATCCACAAAAAGAAAAAAGTGGTGTAATTTTAAGTATAAATAATCAACTCTTAGGTTAGTATTTGTATACCTGTCAGAATAAACCCAAAATATTTTATTTATGGTTAAATCTTAAAAACCCCAGTCATAAAACATTTAGCCAGCTGTCAAAACATTATAGTTATAAACCTGGTATTACCTGTACTATACATTAAACACGGCATTATATACATTGTACAACAAACATGGAAAATTTGATTAATCAAAGGCTTCTAACAGCCGTTTTAATTATTTGGTGGCTAAGCGCAGCGCAGGTCCTTTTACCTTTCTCTTGATGACCCACTGGCCACCTTATTGTTCATTAGCAGGTCTCAGAAGAAGCCAGAAAAAGATATTATGAGTTGAAATCTGAGTCTCCTAAAGAAAAAAGTCAATAGTTTCATAATTTTCTATAGGACACTACACATATAGATACTTGCAAACACAGACGTTCAGTTTTCTCTGGCCAAATGGCAAACCGATGACCAATTTGACCAACTTAAAAAACTCTGATGGAAAAATTTCATGTAATCATTTGTGAATTTCACTTAGTCATCCCAGCTTTGTCCTCCTACCTTTTACGGTGGGGTTTCATAAACATCATTTAGGTTAACAAGGGCTAGATAAATATTAATGTCTTGACAGAACAGAGCTGGAAAACTCAAGTCGCCATTGGAAAAGGAAATTTCCTGTCTCACCCGGTAGAGAACAAGAAAATTGAATGAGACCTGTTAAATTCAACTGTTGGTAGGCTGCACGAACATAGGATGACTTCTTTTTTCATTTGAGTCTTCTCCCACAGTCAGGGAAACAAATCAAAGCTATAACATAAGTATCTATTATACATCTCTAGAACGTAGAAACTTTAATCAGTGCTGTTAACATTAGGAAAAAATGAACAACTTTTGACAATCTCCTTCCAAGAATACTCGTAAGTAATGAAGTAGATCGAAGAAGCACTTACTGAAAGTACACTTCCTAGTTTCCTAGTTGAATCCCACCACTACCACCAGCTGCTGCCGAGTAAACTCTGACTCATGACCACTCCACGTGTCTCAGCTCTCATTCAACTAAGTCCTTGGGTGCTGCCAACAGTTAATGTGCTTGGCTGCTAACCAAAGGTTGGAGGTTCAAATCCATCTAGAGGTGCCTCAGAAGAAAGGCCAGGGATCTATTTCCAAAAACTCTGCCATTGAAAACACTATGGAACCCAGCAATCCCAATCCTAGGTATATACCCAAAAGACGTGAAAGCCAGAACGTACCAATGTTCACTGCAGCACTTTTCATGATAGCCAAAATGTGGAAACAACCTAAATGTCCACCAACAGCTGAGAGGATAAACAAAATGTGGTGTATACACACAATGGGATATCACTCAGTCATAAAGAGAAATAAAGTCCTGATAAATGCCACAACATGGATAAACCTTGAAAACATTATGGTGAGTGAGATAAGTCAGTCAAAAAATGACAAATACCAGTACTGTGTGATCTCACTTATATGAAATAAGCAAATACATGGAAACCAAAAGTTGTTAGTGGTTACTGGCAGCGGGAGGGAGGTGCAAGGGGGGAGTTTTTGCTTAGGAGGCATTGAGTTTACATTAATGGTGGTGGAATAATTTCATAATGGGTAGTGAGAACAGTTGCTCAACTTGAAGAATGGAATCAATGTTACTGAATCGTAATGTAGATATTGTTGAACTGGCATATGTTTTGTTGTGTATATTTTCATCAAAATTTAGGAAGAAAGAAAGGGAGGGAGGGAGAAAGAGAAGAAGGGAGAGAGAGAAGGGGAGGGAAGGAGGGAAAGAAGGAGAGAGGAAGGAAGAAAGAAAACAAACCCTATGAAGCATGGTTGTACTCTGACACACATGGGACGTTCCTGAGTCAGAGTTTACTCGGCAGCCGCTGGTGGTAGCGGTGGAATTCAGCTAAGAAACTAGGAAGTGTACTTTGTAAAAAATGTGTATTTGATCTACTTAATTACTTATGAGTATTCTTGGAAGGAAACTGAAGAAAGTTGTTCATTTTTGCAGATTGGTTCTTTTTTTCATAATGGTTAACAACACTAAAATTTCCGCATTCTAGAGGTTTATAATAGATTCTTGCAGCTTTGTTTCCCTCACTTCGGGAGAAGACTCAACTTAAATGAAGAAGGAAGTCATCATATGTTAGTGCAGCCTACCAAAAGTAACAGGCTACCAACAGTACTATCTTCTTAAGCCTTCTTTTAAAAGGATCTTCTCTATTACACCACCTTATTTGAAAAGAAAACTCTGAAAACTGGGCCAGAAACCTCCTCTTTAGGAATCCATAAGCTCTCACAACCAATACACAGTGGAAATATTTGTTCTCCCACTTCCGGCTTGTCTATTCCTGTAGTCCCAGTCCTTGGCCTCCTCAGCCATTCTTTGTTTTCTTGGTCTTGACATTTTTGAAGACTTCAGGTCCATTCCTCTATAGAATGACCCTCGATTTGGGTCTATCTGATGTTTCCTCATGACTAGATTCAGGTTACGAACAGAAGTGTTGCCGTGTCCTCAGTACATCATATCAAGTGGCACATGGTGTTGGTTTGTCTCTATATTGGTGATATTATCTTGGATCATTGGGTTAAGGTGGGATCCTTCAGGTTTCTCTACTATACACTTACTATTTTTGCCTTTGTAATTATTAAATATTTTGTGGGAAAGATACTTTGAGACTATGTAAACATCCAGTTTCACTTCAAAGTATCACCTACCAGTCTTAATCACACAGTGATGACTTTGTAACTCTATCATTCCTGTTATATTGATTAGTTGGCACTATAAACACTTTTGTTTCTTCCTATCTATTATTCAATTTTTATATTCACATAAACTTGGGGATTCTAGTTTTATCAAACTGGTTATAATCTATTATTTTTAATGTTCAAATTCTGTTTGGTCAGTGGGAGCCTGTCATAGATTGAATTGGGTCCCCCAAAAAATATGTGTCGACTTGGTTAGGCCATGATTCCCAGTATTGTGTGGTTGTCCTCCATTTTGTGACCATAATTTTATGTTGAGAGGATTAGGGTGGGATTGTAATGACACCCTTACTCAGGTCACCTCCCTGATACAAAGTAAAGGGAGTTTCCCTGGGGTGTGGCCTGCACCACCTTTCATCTCTCAAGAGATAAAAGGAAACGGAACCAAGCAGAGAGTAGGGGACCCCATACCACCAAGAAAGCAGCATCAGCAGCAGAGTGCGTTCTTTGGATATGGGGTCCCTGAACCTGAGAAACTCCTCAACCAGGGGAAGACTGAGGACAAAGGCCTTCCTCCAGAGCTGACACAGAGAGAAAGCCTTCTCCTGGAGCTGAAACCCTGAATTGGGACTTGTAACCTACTAGACCGTGAGAAAATAAATTTCTTTTTGTTAAAGCCATCCACTTGTAGTCTTTCTGTTATGGCAGCACTAGATGACTAAGACAGAGCGCATCAAGCTGGCTCTTGTGTCCTTTTGATTCTTTGAGTACTTCTCTACTTTCCAGGCCTATGTTGTACTTTCCCTGTCCCAGCCCACGAATGTAGCCTTTTCTCCAAGTCAGGCTCTAGTCTATATTTTTAAACATAATATGTCGACATGATGTTCTCCAAGGCTATGATGCAAATACATTAAAAGAAGCAATGTAAAAATAAGAGTCAGTTTAATATAGAACTGGTCAATCTGTAGAAAACAGCCAACGGGTGCAGAGCAGCCTTTTTCACGCACTCTCTCCCAGGGACATCAGAACTGGCTTCACGTCTAGTCACACGTGCCTGGGCTATGAAAGCAATGGGGCAACTTATGATCAAGAGAGAAGAAAGGTGAAAATAGGCTGATGAGCGTTCCAAAGCAATACTGTAGAATGGTGGAGACGAAGCACAGCATGCTGGGCAGGCTTCCCTGGACAGTGCCAAACTTAGCAAAGACGCTTTTCAGAACCAGTAGAGCCCACCCAGGGGAACCGTGAGGAGGGGTTATCAGTTCCTTTCCTTCCTGGGCTGGTACTGGGTCATTTATCACATTTAATTTGTAATATACTTGCCCAGTAAACAGATTCTGGTTCCTTTTTACTTACGGTTGTATACGTGATATGTGACTGATCTGTGAAGTAGAAAATACTGTTATCTGTTTTTTTTTTTTTCCCCAGAAAGAAAAAATAAAGCATAGGGAGTTGGCGACCTTCCATACAATGCTCAGAAGCAAGGGCAGGGTCAGGTTTTGTGACGCCTTAAGTCTGACATTCTGTCCTTTAAGAAAAATAAATAAAAATTTCTAATACAAAACAAAGCACGACTACACAAAAATGTCTAGGGCCTCTTTTAGAATTTTGTAAAGGGCTGTGCAAACAAAGGCACCTGAGTTCAAGCTTCATTAGCCTCGTAGTAAAAGTCCACCTCTGCTCAGAAGTCGTTCTGGCTTCTTGCTGCTGACCCCAAGTTTGAGCAGAAGGAGAGTATGTCTTCAAGGAGGCCAGACAGACTACCTCCTACTGGCTCAGAGAGTCAGACACTCCAAATTCTACATCAGTGAACAGTTCCAAGGACATACCTACCGAATGGGCTTCAAATCCCACCACTAGCTTTCAAAATTAAAGCAGGAAAGCAACCAAGAACTCCCACAAAACCATGAGAGCAATCTATTTGGCAGAGGGGGGGAGTCCTCATGCTGTTTGTCAGCAAACATCACCTGTACGCAAACGCCAGCCTGTCTACCACAAGTGAAGTGGCACTACAGCAAGGACACCTAAACCCCCAAGTCAAACTAGGATGAACATCCCATCCAAAGTTACAGAGGCAGCTTAGAAGTGGACCTGGAAATTCAGGCTAACAGGTATTGCTGCTCTCCACGCCCAGGGGAGAACTCACATTTGGGATCTTATTTTTAAGTTCTCTGTTATTTTATCAGCCTCACCTTCCACTGCTCCCACCCCATACTTCACACCCACTGACCCTAGCCAACGTTTGCTGAACTCACATTCACACCGCCACCCCCTCATGTTATTGATCAAGCTGCTTGCTCTGTCTGCAACAGCTTTCCAGTCTCCTCTGCCTAGAAAAACTACTTACCCTGCAAGATCCACAGCAAATGCCAACTCCCTGTTCTGTCTACCCTGCCATGCCCTTTATCCGCTCCTTTTGCCCTACAAAAGTTGAATGAAATCATTCCAACCTCTGTGTTCGCATAATATTTCTTTCCAAGTCTATTAGCGCCCTGAGCACTTTATACCGTGCAATGGCATGAAGAAACCTCACCAGCTACATTCCCACAAGGCCCCGTATCCACGTTCTTTTTTGAATCTCCAGAAATCTCAACAGTGCCTGGCACAGAGGGGCTTTAAAAAAAATGTTTCCTGAACTAAAGACTGTTGCCAAAATGCAAGCGTTCTTTTTCCTTTTACCGAAGCAGAAACTAATCTTAAGTAAAATGAACTGCAATTTCTTAAAATCATGCAGCTGTATATAACTGCACTGCAATCAAACTTCTGATGTTTTTAGGCACCTCCTTCTCTTGAAACCCTTCTTAACTAGCTTTGACAAAATATCAATGTATTGCTACTCAATTAGTTTTGTGTATGTGTGTCTTTTTTGTTTTAAAGCTTTTTATTAGTGAAATTTTTAAACATACGAAAAGCGGTCAGAATAACGTAACGAACTCCTACCTTCAACTTCAAAAACTACCAACTCATAACCTATCTTGTTTCATCTATAACATACCCACTCCCCCTCTGCATATGCCATTAAAGGAAATCCATGTCACCATCTCATATCTCTAAATATTTCAGAATGTATCTTGTAGGGTCGCTACGAGTTGGAATCGACTCGACGGCACTGGGTTTGGTTTTTTTTGGTTTATCTTTAACAGTTACGGTCTCTTCTCAAAGAAATAACCGTAATACCATTATCATGCCTAAGAGGCCTTTAACAACAACCCTTAATATCATCAAATATGCAGTTAGAGTTCAAATTTCTAATCATTTCCTTTTTTTCTTTTTTTTTTTCTGGTACTAAGTGAAGAAACACTGTTACTTTATACAACTCATAAGCAAATTGTCCCATTTAAATAAAAAGCCCCAAACTCACATCCTATGGAGCCATAACATTCCATGGGGCAAGACACATAAAGTCTCCCTTCAATGCAATGTACTAATTAAGCTGCTGAAATCTGCCTAAACATTTGTCCTGTATAGATATGCAAAGGAATTTTTCAGTTCATTACTTTCTCCGCAAAGATTTTATTCCACAGAGACCTCCACATGAATTAGCACTGCTTTAGAGTTTTTTTTTTTTTAGAGTTATTCATAGCCCATAACAATACATTTTACCTTTTCAAGCACATGCTTTTCTTCTTCCTGAAACTCAAACGCTCACTCTCAAATACCACAAATGCTTTCACTTATTTTTCACTTTTAAAATAAAACATTGCTAGAAAAAAAAAAATTGCCCTCAATGAACATCGTAAACAAGTAAAGTATTGCATAGCTACCAAAGAGCCCTGACAGTTTTTACCTAGGTATGCACATTAACACCTAGGAGTAAATGTGTTTACATCCACAATAGCACAAAACAGTGACTGGAGAAGACCAGCACCAGGATAAGTCTGGGAAGTAACCTGCCCATCTTTAGGCAGATTCCAGGATTACAGGGACGCTTGGAAGAAAGCAAGTGAGAGACTCAAGCGCAGTTCTATAAATTCATTTCTTGATGAGTCTGGACACATAAAAGAGATTCCTTAATTTAGAATTAGAAACTACTGCATGTTGTTGTTGTTAGGTGCCACCCAGCTGATACTGCCTCACAGTAACCCCACGTGACAAAGAAGAACTGCCCCACAGGGTTTTCTAGACTGTAATCTTTATGGCCTAGTCCTTCTCTCTAGGAGCCACTGGGTAGGTTTGAATTGCCAACCTTTTTAGTTAGTAGCCAAGCATTTAACCATTGTGCCACCAGGGCTCCTTGATAAAGAGCATAAAGTAAGTGCCCTCAATTTATGCAACTGAAGTGTTTCTGAAAAACTGAATACAAATAATCAAACACCTCCATGAGGGAAATCTTGCCATTAAATGACTACTTAGGCAAAGCGTTTGAAAAATTAGAATTATTTTTTATAATGCCAAACTACCCTTTTTAAATTTAGATTTTAATATAGAGAGTCTTCCCATGAAATATACAAAGTTACTGGATGTGCAAATGACAATTTAAATATACAAATCTTTACTAATTCGAAACCCTCGTGGTTTAGTGGCTAAGAGCTATGGCTGCTAAGCAAAAGGTCAGCAGTTCGAATCCACCAGCTGTTCCTTGGAAACCCTACCGGGCAGCAGTTCTACTCTATCCTATAGGGTCACTATGAGTCGGAATCGACTCAGTGGCAGTGGGTTTGAGTTTTGGATCCCTTTTTTATTTACCGTGTTAATCTGTTTATCATACTCTTTTACACAAGGTAAAAAAGACCATGTTACAATCAACACAAATTCTGAACATCTGGGCTCAAAGTGATCAAGTCATACTTTATTCCCATATTCTGAATTTCTTGTTTTTTTTGTGTGTGTTCAAAACAGCTCCATCCTACACTCAGAGCCCCCAGGGAATCAGAGGAATAGGCCCTTGTTCAGGAGGTCCTTATTTAAAACTGGCCCTCGTGTGCTACTCACGTGGTGTCCTGGGGAAGACAACCACGCAAGAAATATCCCTCTTGCAATTTCAGGGCTACTGCCAGTCACCAGAAACCAAGAGGGTATCTATTCCACTACAGTACAAGGATGGGCAGGCTGACAAAGAAACACAGAAGACAACTCAAGTCACTTGGATACAACTGCCTGGGTTCAATTCCTTCCAAAGTCATGCTAGAAGCTGCCACTCTAATCTCAGGCACCAACCTCACTGCTTCGAACAGCTGCCATTGCCTCCATGCCTTCAGCTTTGGCCACTTCCAGACTAAACCCTTAAAAAAAATTAGAGCTGGTTTATACCCTACAGGGCAGGAAGTGAATCATGCTTTACTCAGCTGAAACCACAACAGGATTTAAGGAAGCTAGAAACAGTCAACCAAATTGAGTCAGTAACAGTTATCTTGTAAAGAAGTGTCACGGGATTGTTGCTGAAGACGAAGGATTAGAATTTTGGATTTACATCTCCCCTCACAGGGTGGACTTTTAAAAAGCACAGTGCACTTTACATACGAACACACAGGAGAGCTGCTTATGTCACCGTCTGCAATGTGTGTTCTCAGAGTACTCCCACTAAGAATCTAGGCACCTCCACTTGTTTTAGAATCTCTGGCTTGCACAACAGGCCCAGTTCCAGACTTGGACTCTCCTTCCTCTTCCTCAGCAGAATGAAAAAAAGTTCTGCTTTTTGTTCTCAAATTGCAGATTTCTCTAGTCTCCCCTTTCATCCTGAGTGTGATATGTGGTGATTTTTTAGGGTGTTAATACAAAGCAAGGAGTCCTGGCAGCGTAACAGTTAAGAGCTTGGCTGCTAACCAAAAGGTCAGCAGTTCGAATCCACCAGTGGTTCCCTGGAGACCCTATGGGGCAGTTCTACTCTGTCCTGTATGGGGTCGCTATGAGTCGGCATTGACTGAACGGCAAAGGATTTTTTTTTTTTAATACCAAGCAAAATCCTAATTATAAGGAAGGCCATTATCTTATACCTTACTTACTATAATCTAAAAGCAAATGTTTGGCGTTCCTAATTATATTGATCCAAATACCTTAACCACTCATTATTCTCTCTCAAGACATTTAAAAGGTGTTTCTAATAGATAAAACCAAAACCAAACCCATTGCCGTCGAATCAATGCCAACTCATAGTGACCCTATAATTCCTAAATTTACACTTTTACTTAGCGCACTAGCCACACAAAAATCTGAACTCCAAAAATGAAGTTAAATTTGAATATAATTTTGTGTATAAGCATACCCCAAATACAAAACTATGATTTATAAAATACATTTCCTTAAGAAAATATTCACGTGATCTGTCAGTGACAAAGCAAAGTATTCCACAACAGAAGTCCTTTGTAAAATGTAGTTTCTTCTAAAATTCACAAGACACATCAAAATCATAAACCAAGAATCGGAAAATTGGTCTGATCTAATGTCACGTTCTCGGGTTTCATAAAAATACAAATGAGAAGTTTCTAAATTACAGCCGTATCTTTAATAAAGTTACAGAAGCCTGAGATGATCAAAGGGGCAGAACAGGTTCTGTAAACACATCAGACAAGTTCAGAGGTCAACAGTTCAGTTGAAAGAACAGAATTTTATCTAGTAAGTCTCAGGGCAGTTTGTGTGTGCATGTTTTTAAGGCTTTATATGAAAATATACAAAGAAATAAAACCCAAAAAGAACACACTAAATTCAACTTTTTTTTTTTTTTTTTAATGCTCTGAAATGAGAATCATGACATCCACAGTTGCAACTTCTTCAGAGTCTACGGTTAGGCTCCTGCCAAAAAAGATTTTCTGTCATATCAGCTACAACTTTAAGTCTAAATATTTAAGGGATTTAGGTTTTTTTTTTTTTTTCCTACTGTGTTCAGTCTTTGAAAAAATAGTCAGGAGTATAGACTGGAACCCAACTGCCTCAATTTAAGCCCTGGCTTTACCACTTACCAGTTGTAGGACCTTGGTCAAGTCACTTAGCCTCTCTGTGCCTTCTGTTTCCTCATCTGTAAATAGCCTGCCTCCCAAGGTTGCTTTGAAAACTAAATGAGTTAATAAATGTAAAACGCTTAGAACGGTGCCTGACAGAGCAAGTGCCAGAGAACTTGTATCATCATCATCATCATCATCATCATCCACATCACATATGAGAATAAAGTAAACGAAAAAATCCAAATCCGGAGCCATCAAGTTGATTCTGACTCATAACGACCCTGTAGGACAGTGCAGAGCTGCCCCACAGGATTTCCAGGGAGCGGCTGGTGGATTCAACCTTTCGGCCTCTTGGTTAGCAGCTGAGCTCTTAACCACTGTGCCACCAGGGCTCTATGAGAATAAGGCAGCAGAACTATAACCTTAACTATCACTGGGGCCTCTATCTTCTAGTGTGAAAAAAAGGAAAGTTTCTACTAAGAAAGGAATTCCTAGGCGGTGCAAATGGTTAATGCCCTCCGCCACTAACCAAGAGGTTGCAGGTTCAAACCCATCCAGAGGCTCCTGGGAAGAAAGGCATGGCCTGGTGACCTGCTTGTGAAGAATCATCCATTGAAAACCCTACGAAGCGCAGATCTACTCTGACACATACGGGGTCGCGATGACTCAGCGTCAACTTGGTGGCTTTTTTTTTTTTTTAACGAGAGAGAAGTATATAACATTGAAAACAGTTTGGAAAGCCCTGATTCATTCCTTTGGTCAATATTTATATTACAGCCCACTGGAATTGAACAAGCCATAGCAGGGGAAGGGAGCAGAATATTTTCTTCAATTGCAAAAATCACATGCATAACAGCCACTGCTGATTAGCTGATGCAGGTGAACTCAATTCTCCCCCAAGGCCTCTGATGGCACATGGGGAAGGACACAAGGTCCTTCATTCTAGATACAGCCATCCAAACCAACCAAATTATTTGTTGGCAAAAGATCTGGAAATTAATGTAAGATTTCTAGCTAGAGAATGGGAGTCAGAAGCAGCTTCAGTTACAGGTACCTTCAATGCACAGCCTAAAAGTCAAAGTCTACGACAGCACTTGCTACAGAATTCAAGGCAAAAGTTTGGTGGGAGGTAAACCTGTGTCATGGATTGAATTGCATCCCCCAAAAATATGTGTCAACTTGGCTAGGTCATAATTCCTTTGTATGATTGTCTACCATTTTATCATCTGATGTGATTTCCCTGTGTGTTGTAAATCCTATCACTATAATATAATAAGATGGATTAGCGGCAGTCGTATCGATGAGATCTACAAGATTAGATAGTGTCTTAAGCCAATCTCTTTTGAGATATAAAAGAGAGAGGTGAGCAGAGAGACACCAGGACCTCATACCACCAAGGAAGCAGCACCAGCAGCAGAGCACCTCCTTTGGACCTGGGGCCCCTGTGCCTGAGAAGCTCCTTGACCAGGGGAAGATTGACAACAAGTAATCTTCCTCCAGAGCCAACAGAGAGAGAAAACTGTCCCCTGGAACTGACACCCTGAATTTGGACTTGTAACCTACTGGGCTGTGAGATAATAAATTTCTCTTTGTTAAAGCCACCACTTGTGATATTTCTGTTAGAGCAGCACTAGATGACTAAAACAACCTGTTTTCAAAATTCACCCTGATGAGGTCAATCTCAAGATCTTGTCCTCACATCCAACCTCACCCAATATAAAAACCTACTCAGTTTTCCTCCATAACCGTTTCTGGAAACCATTTTAAAAGATGATACTGTAATCAACAATTTTTAATAGATATGCTTGAGATGGAATTGTAACCATTTGTGTACTAATTTTGGGTGTACAGGAGAGGAACCCAGACTCAATAACCACTGACGCCTTGTATTATATTAGGTAGAAATAGATTTAATTCAACTAATTTGAGATCTTCCTGGATACGCTTTTCTCCCCTTTCTTTCTCTCACCTCACACTCCATTTATGGATATGAACTGGTACCTAAATCTAGTCACTGTAGGCTTCTTCAATGCCACCCTCTAAAGCAACACTTTGGGACACACAGTATTTATGCATTTGAAAACGCGTGTTTTTCTGTGGGCAACATCTCTAAATCTCTCCATTTAGTCAACTACTATTAGCTATTCCAGAGAAGCAAATTAATAATTATTGTAGACTTGAAAAGAGACTTCCAATCACAATCAAGTTTGTCTCCTGAGGTTCAAAGCTAACCAAAGTGTGACGCCTACAAGGTGAATCTGAGTGCCTCGCCTAACGAGTAATGAGCAGTATTAAATTACAGGTTACTACCGACACCTTGTACAAAAAGCTGCACATCCAAGCTAGATGACGTTTTATAAAAGCAGTTATTAACAGGCGACAAATTAACAAAATCTTTGGTTAAACTGCTATCATTCTTGTTTCCCCATTTCCTATTCCTACATGGAGCTGTGCAAACGTGCCTGATGGAGATGACTATTTCAAGGGCGCCCAATTCTCAGGCATCATGCTTCCACGCTGTGCAAACGTGCCCGACGGAGATGACTATTTCAAGGGCGCCCAATTCTCAGGCATCATGCTTCCACGCTGTGCAAACGTGCCCGACGGAGATGACTATTTCAAGGGCGCCCAATTCTCAGGCATCATGCTTCCACGCTGTGCAAACGTGCCCGACGGAGATGACTATTTCAAGGGCGCCCAATTCTCAGGCATCATGCTTCCACGCTGTGCAAACGTGCCCGGCGGAGATGACTATTTCAAGGGCGCCCAATTCTCAGGCATCATGCTTCCACGCTGTGCAAACGTGCCTGACGGAGATGACTATTTCAAGGGCGCCCAATTCTTAGGCATCATGCTTCCACGTTAATCTTTTGCATTTGGTTGCATATAATCCTTTTCCCACAGTTCTAATTTTAGGTATAGTTAGTCCATCCAAATTAATCTTTTTCCATAGAAAGACTGGTCACAGCTAAGATCTAATAGTTTCCCCTTCATTTTTTTTCTTTTTCCCTCATAGACAAACATATGGATTATGTCAACTGTTCTTTTTACTCTCATTTTTCTTTTTGAAATGACCAACAGATAGGGAAAAGGTGTCCTTTGTTACTTGTCCTCAGAGCTAAAACATCACAATAACATATAGTTTGCAACTCAACAGCATCATTAGGATGGGGTTACATTTTGGTGATTTTTAACTGCTACTTATAAAAACCATATACATGCAGTAGTTTTAGGGAAACAGAGCACTTCAAGAATCAAAACAAATCTTTGGACTAAAAACTGAATCCAGACTAAGGGACAGACTTAACTTTAAGCTTTTAATATAGTCTTCATTTTTCTAAGTTTACAGAAGGGCTATTTTCTGAAAACCCTGCCATTGGGTACGCTACAGGGAGAAACCTCAAAAGGCAAAGTCATTTCTTTTGGGCACATAACTATGGTGGGCCCAGATTCAGATTCTTGGTTTCTTCAAGCTTGTTTTATTTTGCACAGTAGTCTCTGAAGCCAAAAGATTTGGCTGCTCCTAATTGTGGCAAAGAAGTACAAATATCAGTGTTTTACTGGGACTTATTACTATGGCCCAGATGAAAGTTAAAATGTTAAAGACTCCTTATTTTCACATAAATAATCTGACCTTAAATGCCGTGGATGACTATCTCAGCTACTTCACAACATCTTTCTCTTGATTCTAATAGTAAACAAATCCCAATGTTTTTCTAAAACTCCATCAGAAATGTTCTCTTGCTGGTAATCATGCCTAAACCAACACTTTGACTTTCTTCCCATTAAGTGGCATCTAACTCAAGTTTTATAAATCAAAATAAAATTTAAATATACTAGCAGTATTCGTACTTAAAAGATATTGAGGGAAATTATTTTTCTGAAGAGAAAAGCTTTGACAATGGGAGTTATCAACCTTGAGTCCACTCTGTAAAACTATTTTGAAAATCTGTATTTCTGTGCCATCATCTTTTAAAAACAAAGTACACCGATATTTAACTAAACATTACGTAAATACCTGTAAGTACTTGAAGTACTTAGAGTTTTGATCCTACTGATAAAGCTGAGGTTTCCTGAAACACTATTCTCACTGCCCCATCCCCCAATCTCTCCATTCTCTACTAAACCAATATGGTCATATGTTAAATGTAAGACAAAGATAGGAAATAAATGGTTAATCTGAGCATTTTGAACTTCTTCCAGGTAAAGTTCTATAGCTTTTTAAAGAGATAGCCATAATCAGGAAAGAGCCAGCCCTCTTGGGGCAGGTGGAACAGGGAGGACAACTCAGTCAATTGGCATAACATAGCTTAAAAAAGGTAATGCGCTACATCCTAGTTTGATGAGTGGTGTCTAGGGTCTTAAAAGCTCGTGAGCAGACATCTAAAATACAACTACTGGTCTCCTCAACTGGAGCAAAATAAAAAGAAAGAAACCAAAGACCGAAAGAAGAAACTAGTCTACAGGACTAATAGTCTACATGAACCACAGCCTCACTTACCTTGAGACCAGAAAAACTAGATGGTGCCCGGATATCACTCCCAACCGTTCCAACCAAGGACACAATAGATAGTCCTGGATAGAATGGGAGAAAAATGTAGATTGAAACTCAAATTCCTAAAAAAGGCCAGACTTACTCAACCAGTAGAGACTAGTGGAACCCCTGAGAGTATCGTCCTGGAATATCCTTTAAACCTGGAATTCAAACCACTCCTAGTGGTCACCTGTCAACCAAAAGATACAGTGGCTCTTAAAATAAATAACATCACCCGTGAGTACCATACTCCTAACGGTCAACATTTACCCTAGACCAAAGATGAGAAAGTAAGGGGGCGACAGGGAAGCTAGATTAATGGAAACAGAACAACCAGAATGGAAATAATGAAAATGCAGACACACTGTGAAAAGTCTAACCAATGTCACTGAATAATATGTATGCCATTGTTGCTGTGTGCCATCAGGTCGATTTCGACTCATAGAGACCCTATAGGACAGAGCAGAACTGGCCCATTGGGTTTCCATGGAGCGGCTGGTGGATTCAAACTGCATACCTTTTGGTTAGCAGCCTGAGCTCTTAACAACTTTGCCACCAGGGCTCCACGAATAATATGTATAGAAACTGTTAAATGAGAACCTAATTTGCTATGTAAATTTTCTCCAGAAACAGTAAAATATTTTTAAAAAAGAGCTGGCACATTTGGGACCACAGTTACTTTTCTACCACACTGTAACTCTATATTTATTTATCTCCACCTTGACCCAGAAGAGGTTTAAAGTAACTTACAAAAACACATATGCAATATACCATAAATTAATTATAGGGGATTGGTTATTTTGGAAAAAGGAAAAAAAGTATGCATACATATATATAAATACCCATTGCTGCAGAGTGAAATCCAACTCATAGCAACCTATAGGACAGAGGAGAACTGCCCCATAGGATTTCCAAGGAGCAGCTGGTGGATTCGGACTGCTGACCTTTTGTTTGGCAACCACAGCTCTTAATCACTGAGCCACCAGGGCTATATATACATAACACACACACTCACGCACACACGCACGTACACAACATATGCATAATAAAAAATGTCTGAACAGTTATATGGCCAATTTCTTAACACATGTCACCTTTGAATAGTGGATTACGGATTTTTCTTTACAAAGAAGATGCATTTTTTAAAGTTTTTTAAAAGTAGACAAGCAAATTGATTATTCTAAGATGTCCAATGGCTGAACTTCCTTGAACATACTTTCATATTCATTCTTGTGCTCTCTCTCTCTCTCACAGATTAACTTTAACTAGGTCTTCTATTTCCTGGTTCCGAAATTTGATCATTTCAGAGGAATCCCCTCCACAGCAACAGAAAAAGCACAGCCTAACCCATCAGGAGGACCATGTCTGAAGTCCATTGTTATTCCCCTCCATTTAGATCTGAATGAATGAGATGAAACATTTAAAAAGAAAACAAAAAACCTCGAAGAAAAATTTAAATCCTTCGTAAGGTTTCTGGGGTAGGATAAGGTAAGACCATTTTTTTAATGCAGCCTCAAGACAAATAATACTCTTTGTATCACATTTCTCTGCAAGCCCCAAAGTGACTAAGGTTTCAAATTCAAAGCCCTAAGTTTTACTTCAGTGTTTTAGGAAAAACACAGATTTCCCTCCACATGTTCCAAACATATACCAATAACCACGTACTAGCTTTTCTCACTTCTCAAACTTCCATATTTCCCATAAGTCATCCAAATGCTTGTCTTTCCAGTGGGCTTACTTTTTACCCTTGTCTTTAAGGTTTTTAACATCACACAATTTGCTGTGTCTCTCCAAAGCTTCTTGAACTTCTAGTCTTTATCTACCATGCAGTGCACAACTGTCATATGTTAGCATATATTAGCATCGTGAAACCTGAGACAGAAAAAAATGCCCAAGACACTACTTTCTTCATTAGCCCCTAAATGTACCCAAGGCAGCTTTTTGCAACTCCTAACAGGTGACTGTCAGTTTGTTGTACTCTGGTGGCTTGCATGTTACTGTGATGTTGGAAGCTATCTTAATGGTATTTCAAATAACAGCAGGGTCACCCATGGTAGACAGGTTTCCAGACTAAGACAGACTAGGAAGAAAGGCCTAGCAATGTACTCCAGAAAATTTGCCAATGAAAACCCTATGGGTCACAGTAGAACACTGTCTATTTGGACATGTCATCAGGAGGAATCAAACACTGGAGGAGAACATCATGTTTGGTGAGGTAGAGGGTCAACGAGGGCGAGGGAGGTCCTGGGTGAGATGAATTGGCACAACAGCCACAATGACGGCCAGGAACATGCCAGCAATCACGAGGATGATGCAGGACTGGGCAGCGCTTCATTCTGTGGTACATAAGATCGCCGAGAGTTGGAGTCAACTCGATGGCAGCTATTTATCTACCTATCTGTACTCTGTCTGTCCCTCTGTCTGCCTAATGCAGTGAAGCAACCTCCTTAAACTGTACTAAGTCTGGTTAGGAAAGTCTTCAGAAGGGAAAAACACTCAGAAAGGCATTTCCAGGTCTCGTAATTTGGAAAGACGTAATAGCCAGTAGGAAGTGCTCACTCAAGAGCCTGGGGACACGGCACATGTTATCCCTGAGAAGCACAATAAAATCTAGGTGAAAGAAGAAAAGGAGCCAAAAGCTTTCACAAAATAGAAGCTCAGGCACCTCTTCAGAAAGCAGAACAGCCAAGCAAAGGTAGATTCAGTGTTTCAAACAGCAGCCCCCACCATATGCAGATGAAATATTTAGGGCTACCAGGCTTGTTTCCAACTCCAGTTGGTTTTGAGATGACCCTTCTTCACAGTCCTTTAGCCGGCAAATTACTAGATAATATGGATTACACCTCGTCCTTACTACAGGAAAACCCGTGGTGCAGGCAGCAGAAAACCAAAACCAAACCCATTGCATCAAGTTGATTCTGACTCACAGCGACCACGTAGGGTTTCCAAGGTTTTAAATCTCTACGCAAGCAGATCGCCACGTCTTTCTCCCTCGGAGGTTTCAAACCCCAGACCTTTCAGTTATTAGTTTATCACTTTAATCCCTGCACCACGAAGGCTCCTTGCAGAAGCAGAGCCACCCTGAATTAAAGGATTAGGATCATGAATACAGCAACTGTTCAGCACCTGAAACTCCCATGGAAAAAAAGTCTCTGCAGGTTGATACCCAGTCTACAAATGCCCTATGTCCAATGCAGAGCATGGCTCTGTAATGCAGAAAAAGCAAATTCTTCCCAAAGAGATAATTCTAGAAATTAATTGTTCTCTAATGTTCTTTAATTAAAGAAACTGGACAATGATTTTGGTTTTAATTAAGCCCAACTTTAGCTTATTTTTCAGTATCTTGAGTTCATACATATTCAATAAAAAGACACTTTAACTGAGATCAGAACAGAAATCAACGTTAAAATATATAAACTGATACGCACTAAAAACATATTTAAAAAATAAAAGCTATTGAAATGTATTTTGAAACAATGAAGAGTTCAGCATACCAAAAAAAAAAAAAAAAAATCAATGATAATCCCATGACTTTATTCTTCTTGCCTTTTTAAAGTATCCAAATTATATCATACACATATGCTTAACTCATACACAAGGCAAACTAACTGACCACATCACTCGTATGTATAGGAGAAGGTATAGGTTTTAAAGAGGCAAAACTGTAAATCAATTGATGAACCCTCTTTTAAAACAATAAGGACTATAATGTTGTTGTTGTTAGGTGCCGTCGAGTCAGTTCCGACTCATAGCTACCCTATGTACCACAAAACAAAACACTGCCTGGTCCTGCGCCATGCTCACAATCATTGTTATGCTTGAGCCCACTGTTGCAGCCACTGTGTTAATCCATCTCATTGAGGGTCTTCCTTTTTTCCACTGACCCTCTACTTTACCAAGCAAAAAGAACTACAACAGGCATTGTAAAATAAACAAACAAAAAAAGTCAAGAAAAACAACAACTATAAAACCCATGGAAACCCTGGTAGCACAGTGGTTAAATGCTACGGCTGCTAACCAAAGAGTCAGCAGTTTGAATCCACCAGGCGCTCCTTGGAAACTCTATGGGGCAGTTCTACTCTGTCCTATAGGGTCGCTATGAGTTGGAATTGACTTCACCGGCACTGGGTTTGGTTTTTTTGGTTTTATAAAACCCATAGGTAAGCAAGACATCTCCATCCTCAAGAAGTTTACAAGCTACTTGAGAGGAGGCTCCTCTCTTGAATGCGAGATCTCCTTGCTACCTCCCTCCATTCCCATACAGTCTAACCCCTCTTCTTCCACACTTCTCATCCATTGGCTCCCCTCCCACCATCCCACTGCAACTACTCTGACAAAAAGCCACAAGCTTCTAGTTGCCAAATCCCAAGGCACTATTTGCTATTGATCTTGCTGCATGTGATATTGCTGGCTATACTCTCTTTAGTTTTCACCACTCACCACTCTCCTGGTACTCTTCACCAACTGACTGTTCCTTCTTGATGTCCTTTTGAAGATCTCCGCCAAAAATAAGTTGAATGTTGTGTTCCCCAGGATTCCTGTCCTTGTTCTTCTCCTTTCATAACATACATAGCTCTTCACCAATTTCATCCACTATGAAGTTTTAGCCATCTTCAGTGTCTATAACTGCAGGTCAGACCTCCGTGCTAAATTCAAGGACTGTTTTTTTATACCAAATGCATAGTCAACAAAACACAGGTAAACATCCTTCTGGTAGTCTCTGCTTTCAGCCAGGATCCATCTGACATCAGCAATGATATCCCTGGTCCCACGTCCTCTTCTGAAACTGGCCTGAATTTCTGGCAGTTCCCTGTCGATACATTGCTGCAGCCGCTTTTGAATGACCTTCAGCAAAATTTTGCTTGTGTGTGATATTAATGATATTGTTCTATAATTTCCACATTCGGTTGGATCACCTTTCTTGGGAATAGGCATAAATATGGATCTCTTCTAGTCAGTTGGCCAGGAAGCTGTCTTCCATATTTCTTGGCATAGACGAGTGAGCACCTCCAGCGTTGCATGTGTTTGTTGAAACATCTCAATTGATACTCCATCAATTCCTGGAGCCTTGTTTTTCGCCAATGCCTTCAGAGCAGCTTGGACTTCTTCCTTCAGTACCATCAGTTCCTGATCATATGTCACCTCTTGAAATGGTTAATATCGACTAATTCTTTTTGGTATAATGACTCTGTACTCCTTCCATCTTCTTTTGATGCTTCCTACATCATTTAATATTTTCGCCATGGAATCCTACACTACTGCAACTCAAGGCCTGAATTTTTTCTTCAGTTCTTTCAGCTTGAGAAACGCCGAGCATGTTGGTTTTCCATCTCCAGCTCTTTGCGCATGTCATTATAATACTTTACTTTGTCTTCTCGAGAGGCTCCTTGAAATCTTCTGTTCAGTTCTTTTACTTCATCAATTTCTCCTTTTGCTTTAGGTGCTTGACACTCAAGAGCAAGTTTCAGAGTCTCCCCTGACATCCACCTTGGTCTTTTCTTTCTTTCCGGTCTTTTCAGTGACCTCTTGCTTTCTTCATGGATGAGGTCCTTGATGTCATTCCACAACTCGTCTGGTCTTCGGTCACTAGTGTTCAATGCATCAAATCTATTCTTCAGATGGTCTCTAAATTCAGGTGGGATATACTCAAGGTCATATTTTGGCTCTCATGGACTTGCAAAGGCATTCAACTCTGTGGATCATAACAAACTATGGATAACACTGCAAAGAGTGGGAATTCCAGAACACTTAATTGTGCTCATGAGGAACCTTTACATAGATCAAGAGGCAGTTGTTTGGACAGAACGAGGGGATGCTGATTGGTTTAAAGTCAGGAAAGGTGTGCGTCAGGATTGTATTCTTTCACCATACCTATTTCATCTGTATGCTGAACAAATAATACGAGAAACTGGACTATATGAAGAAGAAGGGGGCATCAGGATTGGCGGAAGACTCATTAACAACCTGCGCTATGCAGATGACACAACCTTGCTTGCTGAAAGTGAAGAGGACTTGAAGCACTTACTAATGAAGATCAAAGACCACAGCCTTCAGTACGGATTACACCTCAACATAAAGAAAACAAAAATCCTCACAACTGGACCAATGAGCAACATCATGATAAACGGAGAAAAGATTGAAGTTGTCGAGGATTTCATTTTACTTGGATCTACAATCAACAGCCATGGAAGCAGCAGTCAAGAAATCAAAAGACGCATTGCATTGGGTAAATCTGCTGCAGAGGATCTCTTCAAAGTGTTGAAGAGCAAAGATGTCACTCTGAAGACTAAGGTGCACCTGACCCAAGCCGTGGTATTTTCAATTGCATCACATGCATGTGAAAGCTGGAAAATGAATAAGGAAGACCGAAGGAGAGTTGACACCTTTGAATTGTGGTGTTGGCAAAGAATATTGAATATACCACCGACTGCCAAAAGAACGAACAAATCTGTCTTGGAAGAAGTGCGTCCAGAATGCTCCTTAGAGTCAAGTCAAGGATGGCGAGACTGCGTCTTACATACTTTGGACACGTTGTCAGGAGGGATCAGTTCCTGGAGAAGGACATCATGCTTGGCAGGGTACAGGGTCAGCAGAAAAGAGGAAGACCCTCAACAAGGTGGATTGACACAGTGGCTGCAACAATGAGCTCAAGCATAACAACGATTGTAAGGATGGCGCAGGACCGGGCACTGTTTTGTTCTGTTGTGCATAGGGTCGCTATGAGTTGGAACTGACTCAACAGCACCTAACAACAACAACAACATATCCAAATGACTACGGGTCATGCCTTCAGGATGAACCATCAGTCCACTAAACTTTGCATGTCCATAACTGAACTGATCATCTTCCCCCAAAAACCTAAGGCACTTCCTATATCTCCTATGTTGGTTAGCAACACCAACATCTAAGCCAGGAACCTGGAGGTATTCCCTGATTTCTCTCAGTCTTCCCTGTCTCCTCAATAAATTACCAGTCGACTCCAACTCAAGGCAATCCCACGTTTGTCAGAGTACAGCTGTGCTCCATAGGGGTTTCAATGGCTAATTTTTTGGAAGCAGATCCTCAGGGCTTTCTTCCAAGGCTCTAGATGCAATCAAACTCCAACCTTCCAGTTAGCAGCCAAGTGCACTTTCACCTTCCTTAATACTCTTTGAAAGTGGTCTCACAGACGTCTCCTTCTCTACCTACCACTCACCTACTGCAAGCCCTTCAATATCACTTGCTGGTGTATTCAGCAGTCTCCTAACTGGCCTCCCTGCATCTAATCCTTGTTTAAAAACCATACAGTTGCCTGAGTGCTTGATCGAAAGTCTACTGACCTCTTCACTCCGTTGTTTACAAACTTTGGTGATTTTCCTCTTCACCTATATCAGGGCTTAAGCTCCTGACAGAGGCATATAAGGTCCTCTGTGTCTTAACGCCTGCCTATCTTACCAGCCTCTTCTTCTGCTACTTTCCACCCCAAACCTTCTGCTTCAACAACACCAACATGCTCATGATTCCCTGCTCACGCTGTATTTCGCACCTCCATCCTTCATCCACCCAAACCCTCTTGCAGCTCCTCCAGGAAAGGGGCTGTAACACAGCCAAAGTGTCATCCCAATGTTTTGCCCAGCATCTGGCTCACAGCAGGTTCCATGGTAATGGCCAGCGATCAACAATGGAAGACAATCTGGGGCAGGTCCAAAATGAATGACCAGAGATAAAAGGTGCTGAGGGGATTTGGGCTCACATTGAGAGTAACTGCAATGGGGCTTTAAGCATGCTAAACCCTTTCCACACAAGAGGTACAAGACAGCAAGCAAAGTCTCGACTCCTCCTTAAAACACCTGCCACAAACCTAGACATGCTCTATATTTTTGAAGAAAACATGTTGGCTACCCGCTGAGCCTGCCATCACAAGGCACAAGGGTGGGCATCTTGGTGATGTGCTGATAACAACAGCTGATATTTACAGAATTCTGACTGTGAATCCAGAACTCTACTGAAATTTCTACATGAATTATATCACCCAGTGCTCATATCAACACTATGAGGCAGGAACTACTGTGATCCCCACTTTACAGGGAGGGAAACTGAGGCCGAGAGATCAAGTAACTTTACTAAAGGAAGAGAGATTGAATATTAAGAACATTACTCACCAGAAAGCAAGCTAAACCTCCATACTGACTTCACTTAGTTCACAGAATTGTACGTGTACATCAGGGGCTGACCGTGAATGAAAGGTGAAAAGAGCCGATTGTGTCATCAAAGATTTGAGCCACTGCTTCCATCAAACAGAGTGACTTCACAGACAGCATCACCAGCACATCCTGGGGACCTGAGTGACATGACAGCCTGCTCCTCTCCTCCCAATGCAGCTCCTTCCCCTGTGCCCTGCCTCTCTTTTGCTCCCTCATCTGTCCATATTCTTCTCTGGTTTGCTCCAAACTTCTTCCACTTTACATTATGAAGGAAGGGTGCATTAAAAAACTTATTATCATCAAGTCAATTCTGACTCGTAGTGACCCTACAGGATACAGTAGAACTGCCCCACTGGGTTTCCAAGGGTGTAATCTTTTCAGGAGCAGATCACCAGGTTTTTTCCTCCAACGGTGCAGCTGATGGGCCCGAACCACGGACCTATCAGTTAGCAGCCGAGCGCTTAACCACAGCACCACCAGAGCTCCTCAGGGTGCATTAGAACATATAAAAAGCAAAATCTCTCCTTCATAAACAAAGGAGAACTCATTACCTCAGGAGAACCAGAAGCCAAAAACATGAACAGACTCAAGAAGGATTTAGAAGAATTCACGGATGAGAGAACTTTGGGGGTTCATAAAAAGGGAAAGATGGCCAGGGCAGGATGGAACTTTGAGAGGAAACCTTGTGCCATGGGACAACCATGCTTGGCTATAATATAAGGGAGCCCTGGTGGTACAGTGGTTAAGCACTCGGCTGCTAATTGAAAAGTCAGCAGTTCAAAGCCACCAGCCGCTCCGAGGGTAAAAGATGTGTGACAGTCTGCTTCCATAAAGATTTACAGCCTTGGAAACCCTGTGGGGTAGCTCTACTCTGTCCTATAAGGTAGCTATGAGTCGTAATTGACTCAACAGCAACAAGTACTATATCCGAAGTACAATTCTAGGCCCAGCAGACAGGACAGGGGACAAAAGAGACAAAAATCCCTGCCTTTATGGAACCTCAAGCTCTAACCACTAGTTCCTGCTAGAGAGTATCAGCTCAAGGCTCACCTTAGGCCACCTGATCTGTGTAGCAGAGGCTTCCTCCTAACAGCCAAGGGCCTGGCACTTGGAAATCTCTCTGCGTACCATCAAAAGAGGGTCCACACATGCAGGCCCTCAACACACGGAGCTCCAAAGGCGCTGCTCTAGCTCTGTAGATTTGCACTCAAAGCCCAAATAGGATGTTGACTTTGGCAATATGGGAGGAGAACAAATTGATAGAGACAGTGCATTCTGAGAAGAAGCATGGCTAGTGGGCCATATGTAGGAGCCAGGGACAGAGCTGACATGCAGGCAACCCAGAGCATTACCCTGTCCTTAAAGTCAGGGCAGAGTAGACAGGCCCAGTCAGGGAATAAGCGGTAACAAACGGCATCTGGGTGTGGATCTTCAAGAGTTCCCTTCAACCATGCTCCACCAACACAGGTAAATAAATCTCCCAAAGTCTTAAATCCAGCAGTCTCCCCCAGGACCAGCATCGAGAGGTAATCAGACACAGCAGCCCGTCAAACAGACTCAAAGCCATATTGTTTGGATTTGAATCCCTGCTCTGCCACTCATTAACCTTGGCAAGTAATCTAAACTCTCTGGGACTTGGTAGCCCCATCTGGCTCAAAGTAAGCACTCAGGAAATGTGAGCTGTTATATTAGTATTATTACTTTTTCCTTCAATAGGATCAGGGAAGCCCCCTCCAGATCACGGCAAATTCTGGAAACCACACAAGTGCTATATAAATGAATAACCTGAAGCATGAACTCAGTGGTATCACCAGGGTTGGTGACACCAGTGCAGTAACTCATGGCCCTCCTCCCTTAGCAGACCATACAGAATCCTTAGTAATGTTTTTTGTACTAGTATTACTGCTAAATTGTAATTCCCATATATCATTCCTTCTTTTCCTTTAATTATTACTTCATTCTCAAAAAAGTTATTGATATGGGTTCACAAATACTAATTACCACAATATTGTAGCTAGAACACCAGAAAATTTGGCAAAATCAGCGACTATAAAAAACGAGAACAACAGTGCGTGCCTGTAGTGAGTTCAGAAGACACCACACGATTCGAAGCGACATTGTAACTGGGTAATCATGACAGCCCTGACCGAGGCGCATTACCCGCTGCCATTGAGTCAATTCTGATTCATAGTGACCCTATCGGACCCAGAGGGTTTCCAAAGAGTACCTGGTGGATTTGAACTGCCTATCTTCTGGTTAGGGGCTGTAGCTCTTAACCAGTGCACCACCAGGGTTTCGTTAAGAGGTTCAAAAAGTAAATTAGATTAGAATTTTAGCCTTGTAGGTATATTGATACACGTAAGCTGGGCTTACGAAAAATGTTTTTGTTGTTTTAACTAACTACGAGGACATTTTTACAGTCATTTTAGCGTCACTCCCTCTGACAGTGTCACCTGGTGCGGTCTGCAGCCCCCAAAACCCCCCGGTGATGCCACTGTCCCATTCTGAGATAAAACCAAAGCTCTGTGTACAAGGTGTTCTTGAATTTTCCCCTTAATTCTCACACTTACCTTCTTTCTCTAGATGAGACAACTATTTTTTAATCAAACGAAGTGAAAGCTGATTTTGACTGCAGTATATATTTTCAGTAAGGCACCCTGGTGGCGCAGTGGTTAAGCACTCACTGATAACAGAAAAAGGTCAAACCCAACAGCCACTCCACAGAAGAAGGATGTGGCAGTCAGCTTCTAAAAAGACCACAGCCTCGGAAACCCTGTGGGACAGCTCTTCTCTGTCCTCCAGGGCTGCGAGGAGTCCGAACTGATTAAACGGTAACGAGTTTTTTAAACATATTTTTAGAAGGTGAAGGCAGAAGAGCAGGTGACTGTGCCTTCTTAGTAACCTCCCCTGGCCCTCTGCAAAGTTCTCAGGCCGATGGCCACTCAGTCAGCAAGCAAAAGAGACAAAGTCTAAACGGTCATTTATGACCAAAATAAAACATCCCAATACGTGTCACTATTCTAATGAATCCATGGTGGTGGAAAGGGTACCCATAAGAAGTCTAAATGGATGTTATGGAGCCCTGGTGGTGCAACTGTTCAGTGCTTGGCTGCGAACCAAAAGGTTGGCAGTTTGAACTCACCCAGCAGCTACATGAGAGAAAGACCTGGCCATCCGCTTCTATAAAGATTCCACCCCAGAAAACTCTATGAGGCAGTTCTACTCTGTCACACGAGGCTGCTAGGAGTTGAAGCCAACTTAGCAGCACCGAACAACAAGAAGGAACTGAGAGGTCAGCTGTTCGAAACCACCAGTGGCTCTGCAGGAGAAAGATATGGCAGTCTGCTTGCATGGAGATTTACAGCCTCGGAAGCCCTGTGGGGTCGTCCTGAGTCAGCATCAACTCAATGGGGTCATCGTGAGTCAGCATCAACTCAAGGGCAGTGGGTTTGGTTTCTTTTTTGGAGCAAACACAACAAAGCAGATGTTAGACGAAACACAGACATAAGAGATGAACAAGACAAAATTAACTTAGAAAAAACCCTTCTGTCTGCAAACTTAAAATCAAGCAGGTAAATTGTTTTGTTTTCCTTCGTTTTAATTGTTGCACCGAACAAGCAGTTTATCAGTGCATCACAGTAACAGAACCACCTGTGCTATCTCCAAGCCAAAAACAAACATTCAACTCAACCAATTCAGTCCCCTTGCCCTTTAATTTGATTGGAGCTACTCGTTTTCCACCTTGGATTTGTAAAAGAATATGAGTTGTTAGCACAAAAATCTGAACCTAATTTTGAGGCCTTCTCCTGCCTTTCCACACACTTGTCAAAACTACTCAAGTGAGAACCAACAAGAAAATATGCTTGCCAAAAGGTGGAGGCAGGGGACAGAAAGATGGCTATGTGTATATGCTAGATAGTACACTATATTTGAAAAGCCTTTTGTTATTTATCTTGCTTTATTGAGACAATCCAAACATTCTGATTTATGAAATTGTTTACTTAGAGAGTGCTGTTAAACCTACTATAAAAGTTAAACATCTTCAGAATTAAAGAAATAATGTCTATGTTTACAGATCATTGCATATCTTATGAACCCTATAAATTGGCCCTTGCTGACCTTCACAATTTTATCTGCCCAAACCCATATTATTTCTAAAGAAAATTCAACTAAAAGTACCAGAGTAGTACACTGTTTGATAGCAAGAAACTGAGAGTCTAAAAACTCCTTCTGAGAATCACCTACATGTATCTGCTACAAAGGCCAGTAAACTGTAGTTTGTGTAAGAATTTTAAAAACTAATTAAAATTTTTGGGATATGATTTGGCCCCATCAAAGAAAGGCTTTTACTTACAAATATTCATTAAGAAATGGCATGAAGCGTTTTCAAGAGAGGCGGAGCCAAGATGGCAGAATAGACAGACGTTTACCGTCGAGCCCTCTTTACAACAAAGCCCCGAAAAAACAAGTGAAACGAGTATATTTGCGACAACCAGGGAGCCCTGAGCATCAAGGCAAGCTTAGACAACGAACTGAGGGGCAGGGAGACGAAGAGGCCTTTCAGAAGTGGAGAGGAGTTACCTACCGGCCCTGAATTGCAGGGAGCCCTCAGGCGCCATTCCCGGAGCGGTGGCAGTGGCGGCAGCAGGCTGGTCCTAGCGTTCCGCCGCAGTTTCCTCACGGAGAAGCAGCCAGCTACACGGCCTACTCACACCTCCAGAACCTGAGCAGAAGGGCACTCTCTGCAAAAGCTAAATACTTGCGTATATTTCACTGCGACCCCCCACCACCAAGCCAGCTTCAGTGGCTGAATCCCTGGGCCTGAGATAGACCCTGGTGAGTGCCTAGAGCCATCCTCCTGGCCTTGGGGAAGGAAAAACTTTGCAATTGGGGGGAAAAGATGATTTGCTAGCTCCATTAACCGGGGAGCTCAGGACAGAAGTGGCTCCTGTCCAGGCATAAACCATCGTGGACCTTGAGTGCCTTTCCCTTCTGCATGTACCTGTGTGGGCCTATTTAGGGAGAATAGGCCCTTGTTGGCAAACTCCAACCATTTCAGCTGTGTGGTGGACAGGTAGGTGTTTGAAGTTTGACACTGCTTTGCCTATTAAACAAGGTCCTCACCTACCCACACCAGGGACCTAAGGACTGGTAGCTCCACTCAGGTCAACCAGCCACCTGCGACAGGGGTCCAAAGATAACTGGTACCTCCCAGTCCTTACAACAAAATCTTTGGGTGCTCATGGTCCCTCTGCAGAACCCACCCACCAGCACACTCTAGGGAACAGAGATGCGTTTTCCTCAGAGACACTTGGGGGTCGGTTCTCAGCCCCCTGCCTTGTTCAGAGCATGACCCCCTGCTGCAATCAGATACAGGTATATACACCAATCACCCCTGCCCCTCTAAGACTGTAGGACAGAGCCTGTACCACACACTTGATATCAGCTACCTGGAAACCTGAGCTGAATTCACACAAGAAAACTGAATGGACTCCTAGACTGATATACCTGATAACAGCTCTAGCCAGCTGGGGACAGGACACCAGAGCTCCAAAGGCAAAAATAATCAAGCTAGCTCACTCAAGCAACCCATAGGGGTATACTAAAACAAAACAAAGCAAGCAGCTATGACACAGTAAGCAGGCATAAGCTAAATACAATAACTTATAGATGGCTTGGAGATAACAGTCAATATCAAGTCACATAAAGAAACAGACCATGATCACCTCAAGAAGCTCTCAAAACAAAGAATCCAGGGATCTTCTAGATGAAAGTGCATTTCTGGAATTACCAGATGCAGAATACAAAAGTTTAACATACAGAACCCTTCAAGACATCAGGAAGGAAATGAGGCAACACGCAGAACAAGCCAAGCAACACACAGATAAAGCAACTGAAGAAATCAGAAAGATTATTCAGGAACATAATGAAAAGTTTAATAAGTTGGAAACATCCATAGACAGACAGCAATCAGAAATTCAGAAGATTAACAATAAAATTACAGAATTAGATAACTCAATAGAAAGTCAGAGGAGCACAATTGAGCAAGTAGAAGCTAGAATTTCTGAACTCGAAGATAAATCACTTGGCACTAATATATTTGAAGAAAAATCATATAAAAGAATTTTAAAAAATGAAGAAACCTTAAGAATCACGTGGGACTCTACCAAGAGAAATAACCTACGAGTGATTGGAGTACCAGAACAGGGAGGGATAACAGAAAATACAGAGAAAATTGTTGAAGATTTGTTGGCAGAAAAAATCCCTGATATTGTGAAAGATGCTCATCGAACTCCACATAGGTAGATCTTAAAAGAAAGTCACCAAGACATATTATAATCAAGCTTGCCAAAACCAAAGATAGAGAATTATAAGAGCAGCGAGGGATAAACGAAAAGTCACCTACAAAGGAGTGCCAATAGGAATAAACTCAGACTCCTCGGCAGAAACCATGCAAGCAAAAGGCAATGGGATGACATATTTAAAAAATTGAAGCAAAAAACTGCCTGCTAAGAATCATATATCCATCAAAACTGTCTCTTAAATATGAAGGTGAAATTAAGATGTTTCCAGATAAACACAAGTTGAGGGAATTCGTAAAAACCAAACCAAAATTACAAGAAATACCAAAGGGAGTTCTTTGGTTAGAAAATCAATAATATCAGGTATCAACCCAAGACTAGAACACTGGGCAGAGCAATCAGAAGTCAACTCAGACAGAGAAATCCATAAAAACGAATCAAGATTATTAAAAAAAGAAGACCCAAAACAGGGTAACAGCGATGTTGTTGTATAAAAGAAGACAACATTAAAACAATAAACAGGGACTGAGAAATGTAATCATACACCTTCCATATGGAGAGGAACATATGGCGATAAGAAGAAATAAAAGTTTTAAATCTCGGAAAATAGGGGTAAATAATAAGATAACCACAAAGGAGACAAACTATTTAAAATACAAGGGAAAGATACAGACTCAGCAGAAACAAAATCAACAACAACAAATATGAGGAAAGGACAATATATAAAGAAAATCTACCCAGCACATAAAATCAAGTGGGAAAAAGAAACTGTCAACACACAAAAAAAGACATCAAAATGATAGCTCTAAATTCATACCTGTCCATAGTTACCCTGAATGTAAATGGACTAAATGCACCAATAAAGAGACAGAGAGTGGCAGAATGGATTAAAAAAGAAGATCCATCTATATGCTGCCTACAAGATACACACCTTAGACTTAGAGAAACAAACAAACAAAAACTCAAAGGATGAAAAAAATATATACCAAGCAAACAACAATCAAAAAAGAGCAGGAGTGGCAACATTAATTTCTGACAAAATAGACTTTAAAGTTAAATCCGTCAGAAGGATAAAGAAGGACACTACATAATGATCAAAGGGACAATACACCAAGAAGATATAACCATATTAAATATTTATGCACCCAATGACGGGGCTGCAAGATATATAAAACAGACTCTATCAGTATTGAAAAGTGAGATAGACAGCTCCACGATAGTAGTAGGTGACTTCGACATACCAATTTCGGTGAAGGACAGGACATCCAGAAAGCAGCTCAATAAAGACATGGAAGATCTAAAGGCCACAATCAACCAACTTGACCTCATAGACAGACACAGAACACTCCACCCAACAGCAACCAAGTATACTTTCTTTTCTAGTGCACATGGAACATTCTCTAGAATAGGCCACATATTAGGTCATAAAGTAAGCCTTAGCGGAATTACGAAGCATCTTCTCTGACCATAAGGCCATAAAAGTGTTAATCAATAACAGGAAAAGCAGGGAAAAGAAATCAAACACTTGGAAACTGAACAATACCCTCCTCAAAAAAGACTGGATTATAGAAGACATTAAGGATGGAATAAAGAAATTCAGAGAATCCAATGAGAATGAAAACACTTCCTATCAGAACCTTTGGCACACAGCAAAAGCGGTGCTCAGAGGCCAACTTATATCAATAAATGCACACATCCAAAAAGAAGAAAGGGCCTAAATCAAAGAATTATCCTACAACTTGAACAAATAGAAAGAGCAACAAAAGAAACCCACAGGCACCAGAAGAAAACAAATAATAAAAATTAGAGCTGAACTAAATGAAATAGAAAACAGAAAAACAATTGAAAGAGTTAACAAGACCAAAAGCTGGTTTTCTGAAAAATACAACAAAATTGATAAACCACTGGCCAAGCTGACAAAAGAAAAACAGGAGAGGAAGCAAATAACCCAAATAAGAAATGAGATGGGTGATATCACAAGAGACCCAACTGAAATTAAAAGAATCGTATCAGATTACTATGAAAAACTATACTCAAATTTGAAAACCTAGAAGAAATGGATGAATTCCTAGAAACACACTACCTACCTAAACTAACACAAACAGAGGTAGAACAACTAAAAAAAAAAAATAGACCCATAAAAAAGAAGAGATTGAAAACGTAATCTCCCAACAAAAAAAAAGCCCCCATTCGGATAGCTTCACTGCAGAGTTCTACCATACATTCAGAGAAGAGTTAACACCACTACTACTAAAGGTATTACAGAGCATAGAACAGGATGGAATACTACCAAACTCATTCTATGAAGCCAACATATCCCTGATACCAAAACCAGGTAAAGACACCACAAAAAAAAAAAATTATAGACCTATATCCCTCATGAATGTAGATGCAAAAATCCTCAACAAAACTCTAGCCAATAGAATTCAACAACATATCAAAAAAATAATGCACCATGACCAAGTGGGATTCATACCAGGTATGCAGGAATGGTTTGACATTAGAAAAACAATTAATATAACACCACATAAATAAAACAAAAGACAAGAATCACATGATTTTATCAATTGATGCAGAAAAGGCATTTGACAAAGTTCAAAACTCATTCATGATAAAAATTCTCAGCAAAATAAGAATAGAAGGAAAATTCCTCAACATAATAAAGGACATTTATACAAAGCCAACAGCCAACATCACCCTAAATGGTGAGAGCCTGAAAACATTCCCATTGAGATTGGGAACCAGACAAGGATGCCCTCTATCACCACAGTTATTCAACATTGTGCTGGAAGTCGTAGCCAGAGCAGTTACGCTAGATAAAGAAATAAAGCGCACCCAGATTGGCAAGGAAGAAGTAAAAGTATCTCTATTTGCAGATGACATGATCTCATACACAGAAAACCCTAAGGAATCCTCCAGAAAACTACTGAAACTAATAGAAGAGTTCAGCAGAGTATCGGGATACAAGATAAATATACAAAAATCAGTTGGATTCCTCTACACCAACAAAAAGAACATCGAAGAGGAAATCACCAAATCAATGCCATTTACAGTAGCCCCCAAGAAAATAAAATACTTAGGAATAAATCTTATCAGAGATGTAAAACACTTACACAAAGAAAACTACAGTACACTTCTGCAAGAAACCAAGAGAGTTACGTAAGTGGAAGAACATACCTTTCTCATGGATAGGAAGGCTTAACATTATAAAAATGTCTATTCTACCAAAAGCGATCTATACATTTAATGCAATTCTGTTCCAAATCCCAACGACATTCTTTAATGAGATGGAAAAACAAATCACCAATTACATATGGAAGGGAAAGAGGCCCCGGATAAATAAGGCATTACTGAAAAAGAAGAACAAAGTGGGAGGCCTTCCGTTACCTGATTTTAGAAACTATTATACCGCCACAGTAGTCAAAACAGCCTGGTACTGGTACAACAACAGATACATGGACCAATGGAACAGAATGGAGAATCCAGACATAAATCCATCCACATATTAGCAGTTGATATTTGACAAAGGCTCCAAAACAGTTCTATGGGGAAAAGACAGTCTTTTTAACAAATGGTGCTGGCATAACTGGATATCCATCTGCAAAAAAAAGAAGAAAGACCCATACCTCACTCCATGCACAAAAACTAACTCAAAATGCATTAAAGACCTAAATATAAAATCTAAAATGATAAAGATCACGGAAGAAAAAATAGGGACAATGTTAGGAGCCCTAATACATGGCATAAACAGTACACAAAACATTATTAAGAATGCAGAAGAAAAACTAGATAACTGGGAGCTCCTAAAAATCAAACACTTATGCTCATCCAAAGACTTCACCAAAAGAGTAAAAAGACTACCTACGGACTGAGAAAAAGTTTTTAGCTATGACATTTCTGATCAGCGCCTGATCTCTAAAATCTACATGATACTGCAAAAACTCAACTGCAAAAAGACAAATAACCCAATTAAAAAATGGGCAAAAGATATGAATAAGACATTCAGGTAGCTAACAGATATATGAGGAAATGTTCATGATCATTAGGCATTAGAGAAATGCAGATCAAAACTGCAATGAGATTTCAACTCACTCCAACAAGGCTGGCATTATTACAAAAAACAAAAAATAATAAACATTGGAGAGGCTGTGGAGAGAATGGAACACTTCCACACTGCTGGTGGGAATGTGAAATGGTACAACCACTTTGGAAATCGATTTGGCGCTTCCTGAAAAAGCTAGAAATAGAACTACCATATGATCCGGCAATCCCACTCCTTGGAATATATCCTAGAGAAATAAGAGCCTTTACACGAACAGATATATGCACACCCATGTTTACTGCAGTACTGTTTACAATAGCAAAAAGATGGAAGTAACCAAGGTGCCCATCAACAGATGAATGGATAAATAAATTATGGTATATTCACACAATGGAATACTACACATCAATAAAGAACAGTGAGGAATCTGTGAAACATTTCATAACATGGAGGAACCTGGAAGGCAATATGCTGAGTGAAATTAGTCAGCTGCAAAAGGACAAATATTGTATCCCACCCAGTGCCGTCAAGTCGATTCCGACTCATAACGACCCTATAGGACAGAGTAGAACTGCCCCTACAGAGTTTCCAAGGAGCACCTGGCGGATTCAAACTGCTTTGGTTAGCAGCCGTAGCACTTAACCACTATGCCACCAGGGTTTCCTTCAAATATCGTATAAGACCACTATTATAAGAACTTGCGAAATAGTTTAAACTGAGAAGAAAACATTCTTTTGTGGTTACGAGAGAGGGGAGGGAGGGAGGGTGGGAGAGGGGTATTAATTAGATAGTAGATAAGAACTAATTTAAGTGAAGGGAAAGACAGCACACAATACAGGGAGGTCAGCACAATTGGACTAAACCAAAATCAAAGAAGTTTCCTGAATAAACTGAATGCCTCGAAGGCCAGCGTAGCAGGGGCAGGGGTCTGGGGACCATGGTTTCAGGGGACATCTAAGTCAATTGGAAGAATAAAATCTATTAAGAAAACATTCTGCATCCCACTTTCAAGAGTGGCGTCTGGGGTCTTAAATGCTAGCAAGCAGCCATCTAAGATGCATCAATTGATCTCAACTCACCTGGATTAAAGGAGAATGAAGAACACCAAGAACACAAGGTGATTACGAGCCCAAGAGACAGAAAGGGCCACATGAACCAGAGACTACATCATCCTGAGACCAGAAGAACTAGATGGTGCCTGGCTACAACCGATGACCGCTCTGACAGGGAACACAACAGAGAACCCCTGAAGGAGCAGGAGAGCAGTGGGATGCAGACCCTAAATCCTCATAAAAAAGACCAGACTTAATGGTCTGACTGAGACTAGAAGGACCCCAGTGGTCATGGCCCCCAGACCTTCTGTTGGCCCAGGACAGGAACCATTCCCTTTGCCAGCTGTTCAGACGTGGATTGGACTGGACAATGGGCTGGAGAGGGATACTGGTGAGGAGTGAGCTTTTTGGATTAGGTGGACACTTGAGACTATGTTGGCATCTCCTGCCTGGAGGGGAGATGAGAGGGTAGAGGGGGTTAGAAGCTGGCGAAATGGACACAAAAAGAGAGAGCGGAGGGAGAGAGCAGGCTGTCTCTTTAGGGGGAGAGTAATTGGGAGTGTGTAGCAAGGTGTATATGGGTTTTTGTGTGAGAGACTGACTTGATTTGTAAAACTTTCACTTAAAGCACAATAAAAACTATACAAAAAATGGCATAAAAATACGCCTTGGTTTCACTACGGGGTAACAGATGGATACGTGCTGATTGAAAGACAAAAGAAACGGCTTTAGCCAACTAAGAAAAGTTCACAGGCCCAGCATATATGCCACATTTAAGACTCTAGCCCTGGAACTCCACACTAATGGCATAATTAATAAGGACATGACAAAATATTTCAGTCCATATAGTTCAGCTCCATTCAAGAAACATTTGCTGAGTTCCTCCTATGAGTCAGTCCCAATCCCTGTCTTAAAGGCACTCATCACCCTTTGCTGGACAGTAACGCATAAGCAACACAGACAGCCACCATGCACAGAGTGCTAGGAGAACATGATGAGGGAAAGGGGGCCAGGGTTCCAAACAGAGAGGACCAAAAGAATTAAGAAACATCCCTTCATGTCTTGTTGACTTGCCTAATTTTACACACCACATTCCCAAGGAGGAAACACGCACATACATCTGAATTTATAAATTGCAATCTGCTAGACAAAACCCCCCAGTCATCTCAGTGAAGGCAGAGTCCATTTTTGCATGTGTGTGTGGTGGAGGCTTCCAGACAGCCAGAAGGAAAGATACAGATATTCCTAAGGGTTAGGTAGTACCAGCATGATTACACAAAATTACTAAAATTTTGCATTTCATTAATCTGTTTCCTTCCATCAAGAGTCCTAACAGATCAATATAATCAAACCATTCTTTCTGTGGCTCTAAGAACTTATGTGACTTGCTCACAGCCACAGACCTTACTGTAGCAGGACCTGAACTAGACCTGATTTCTTGGTTTCCAAAATAATGTCCTTTTAGTCGGACTGAACATAGATATGAGGGCCAGAGACGGAAGTGATAGTGGATGCATTTGTTATACTTGATAATCAGACGTTCTGTCTGTGAAACACAGATAATATAGCCATCCAGAGGAAGTTACCGGCTTGGTGCTGATTTGCCCTCAGAAACCTAAAGTACGCATTAGGAGAGAAATGCAGAAAACTTCAAAAGCAGCAGAACTCCCAGAAACCAGAGGCTGAAGTACCCACAGCAGAGCGCAGCACTGAGACCTGGAGACAGAGCCATCATCAGTGGGGTAAATAGGGATTTCCCATGATGACACCCCCGTGCCAGTAGGGGATTGGAGGTAGGTGTTCCACTCAAGGGACCCCCTCACTTCTCCTGCTGACCCAGGCCTCCTTCTGCTTAAAAGAAGGACTCAGTACAGAGGCAGACAGTTCCTTGGAGTTTGTGCAGAGCCACAAAGATGCCTCAGAATGTGACAAGCCAGGGAGGAAAGTCAGAATGGAATCTCCCCAGGCTGTCCCCGAGAAAAGTGGAGAAATCACCCCTGTCACTATTTCAAAATCAATTCTAAGTAATGAGCAGTCGTCATCAAAATGTTTCTTAGCATTCCCCACCCTTATTTATTTCATTTTTCTCCTTCTTCTTGTATCTAGCTCTTCTCTCCACGGCCCATCTCATCCACCTCTGCCATGTCCATTACCACCTTCAGAAGCAAATGTGGTAGTTGGTGATGAGAATGGAGCCAGAATATCTGTGGTCAGCCTACTACCCAACACCAGGCCAGGGGCTATGAAGCAGTGACGGGGAAGGCTATATGGGTCACCTGCTTCTGGCATCTATCTACTCAGAAGGAAACATTCCGGGTGTTCCCCACCCACCTAAATTCATGAATGCCGTCTCTAATTTCTAGTTAAGATATCAGAGATGTCATTACTTCCCTATGCATCTCCTAATACTAAAGTAACATTCCTCTAAAGATACTGTGGTCATGAGATTGTGCTGCAATTAGGCAAACAGGCACTGTTTTACCATAAGGAAGTGCCAGGGTGGGGCCTCTAGCAATATAATCTTCGCTGCTATTCTCAGGCCTGTCCACAGCTCTATAGCTTGTATCTGACCTCCTGTCGGCATGAATGGTTCACTAATAACAAGCTTAGGAATACAGAAGAGGAGAATCACATGCTCTAAGAATCCATGTACTCCCTTGCCCTTGTCTCCTATAAAAACAGAGTTAATCAAGCAAGAGGCTCAGTCAAAACTGGAAGAAAGAAAAGTTCTTGTTAACGTACTGACACTTGCCACAGAGCTTGGCCTATCTCAACTGCAAGTCCCTTTACTTTCACAGATACCTGATTCCTCACAGGACAAAGAAAGGAAAAACAAAAAGGACTTTCAGATAACTATGCTTCTCACAGCTGTGCAGTCAAGAGGGGGGAAAAACTTCCTCTGGCACTCACTGAAAACTCTGGACTTTGGGGAGGCTATTAGAAAAAGGTTAAATATGAGACTAGATAATGGCATACCAAGGGACTCACGTTAGGGTTGTTTGAACACTACTCAGAGGCAATTGCTGTTGAGAGTTGGCGACCACTTTAAAGGGCTCTGGAAGAAGGCAAAGCCTGCAAGTAAATGCCTCCGAGGTGCCCTGGGAGGAGCTGACTGGAGACTTGTTTTGCACAAACATTCTTGAAAACATTTGTTCTCTGTTCTTTAATTCAAAGATTACTAGGTACCCATATCTAGTAATTATTTCCTATATGTGGCATATTTGCTTGTATTGTTCTTTGTTTAACTTTAGTTTTACAAAGACATAGCTTTCTTTCACTGTAAGCTATCGGGGGTTTTGGTCTACATCTTTAGACTTTGTATTTCATTTATTCTGGAAAAAAAACTAAGTCAATTATTTAATATCATTATAACAATATCAGTTTACTTCAAAAACCCTACTTGGATAACTTAAAAATTAGCATGTAACCTTTTCCTGCCCTTAAAACTAGAGTGGTCCCCCCTTTTAAAATTTTCAGTATTACCCAAAGCACCTGGTGCTATCACTTACAGGGTTTTGAACATCCAACCACTAGAGCTATCTGATTGGCTTAGCGTCCCTGGTGCTTCACGATGATAACTATATAGTATATAATTACACGGTCCCTAGAAGATACTCATAATTGAATCATAGGGCATTTTGTGACTGTTTGGGACAGTGATTAGAAGACCACAAAGTGACAGTATTGCAACTCTCATCAGCTAGTACGTAAATGAAGCACCCTAAAATTCAATTATAAGAGTCCTTTAGGTATTAAATAATTATAATACAAATCACATTAGAGGGCAATTTTTTTTTTAATTGAACAGTCCCCATGATCCCTGAAGATTATAGTTCTTCATAATACATAAAACAACACAGCTAGATTTTCAGATTCATAGTTCTTCACCCAACTGGAAAAGCTGTACCACAGGTAGAACATTCAAAAACCCATTTCTGCTTTTGGTTTTAAAAACCCATTTACCACCTACTTATTCGGCGACCAGTAAAGCTGAGTCTCACTGTAGCTCAACTTGTCCCATCAATGTGCTGCATAATTAGAATGTCTAATAGTATCCTGCAAGTATAAAATGAATATAAAGGTATCTACAAAATATTTAATTAAACAGAAACAAGGATACCCCATCTACCCATATGTTCACTGTCATGGATTGAATTGTCCCCCCCCCCCCCCCCAAAATGTACGTATTAACTTGGTTAGGCATGTGTGGTTGTCCTCCATTTTGTGATTTTCCTATTTGTTGTAAATCATAATCTCTGTCTGTGGTTAAAAGGATCAGGGTGAGATGTAACATTCTTACTCAGGTCACCTCCCTAATCCAATGTAAAGGGAGTTTCCCTGGATGTGGCCTTCACCACCTTTTATCTTACAAGCAATAAAAGGGAAACAAGCAGAGAGTTGGGAACCTCATACCACCAAGAAAGAAGCACAGAGAGCAGAACCTGTCCTTTAGGCCCAGGGTTCCTGCATAGAAAAGCTCCTAGTCCAGGAGAAGATTGACAAGAAAGACCTTCCTCCAGAGCAGAGAGAGAGGGGAGCCCTCCCCTGGAGCTGATGCCCTGAATTTGGAATTCTAGCCTACAAGACTGTGAGAAAATAAATTTCTCGTTGTTAAAGCCATCCACTTGTGGTATTTCTGTTATAGCAGCACTAGATGACTAAGACATTGACCTAGTCTTAACACCCAAAAATGTCTTACCATTTCTTAGTCTCACCTTTTACCTTTTATCACTAGCTTTCCCTCCTAGCTTTCTTTCTTATTCCCAACTCATCCATTCTGCCATCTAAACCATCACCCTCCGGGGAGCTTACATACTTACAGTCAGGACAAGGATATAGAAACCCTGGTGGCTTAGTGGTTAAGACCTATGGCTGCAGTTCGAATCTACCAGGCACTCTTTGGAAACCCTACGGGGCAGTTCTGCTCTGTCCTACTAAGGTCTCTATAAGTTGCAATCGACTCGATGGCAATGGGTAGTTTAGGCTTTTTTCAGTCAATATATTTTTGCTTCCATTTCTTCACTAGAGAGAACATAAAGATGGCTCCCCTAACTCAGGAAACACAGGGAAAATAAAAGCAGAAATACTCCTTCCCTGACTTTGACTTGTGTAAACACACTAGCAAGGAAAGGTTGAAAGGACACTCACACACTCCAGAAGCTCATATGATCAACCTAGCAAGCAAACAAGAGAACAGCACCTTAGTCATCTCTCCTGACGCTCTGAATCACTTCCAGGGCACAGGCGTAAACTTTCCAAATCCCTGAAAGCAACAGCAAGTGGCTGTCTACTTACAGCAGACCTGTAAACAAATCTATTTTCTGCCACTTAAAAGCAATCTTCCAAGGCCAGTGATCAAAAATTCACTTGGTAAAAAATCTAAAAAATAAGACCTGGCCAATATGAGTTCCCCAAGCAAAGCCCTAGCGTTAAAATATACTCTCTGATTAGTGATTAGTAGAACACCACGGAAATAAATATATATATACATACACATCCATATATGTATTTTTTCCCCAGTAGATTTGGCCGGAGATATTTGGCCCATGCATATTTGTTCATGAGAAAAATTCACTCATCTCAACACAATAATCCAACCTTTATGGGTGTTCTGCAAAAAAAAAAAGGTCTCTTAGAGACCAAGACCATGGATGATATTTGGTGCCCCTTGATCAGAGAATGAACACTACCCATGTTCTCCTTTTAGCTTCTGAAAAAAAAATATTCTCATGCACAGAGCTCAATAGCACAGGCTATAGCCCTTCCTCACAGGGTGTGATTCTCTCTGAGACTTGCTGTCTGTTATGTTTGCAGGAACCACCTTCCCAGGACCACGAAGCCTTTTAGGATCTTCCCTTGCACTTTGGAGGTAAGAAGAAAGGAACCAGAACGGCTGACCATAAAGACGATGGAGTCACAAACGATTCAGGATGATGGCACAACTTTGGCCAACGTGAATCACACTAGCACAGCAGTCAAGGAGACCCCTCTGGAGGAGAGTGAAGTTAATGAATCTTTTTATGCACACACACATGCTGGCTTCACACATTTAAAAAATAGACCCATGCTAGGCAAAGGGCTTATTTTGGCTCTGTCTTACAAAAACTGGATAGATGGGTACTCTCTCTTCTTTGTAGCAGCATTGCTAACTCTAACATACTTGCTGGTCTTAGCTATTCTAGCCTTAAAGAGAGTAGTATATAAAATGCATTTGACAAGTGTTTTAAAAAAAAAGAAAGAAAGAAAGAAAATCACTCTCACAAGAAAAATTGGGTCCCTGTGAATTAATGCCTCTTTTTTTTTTTTTTTTTTTTTAATAACTGGCACTCCATAGAATTGTTCCCTTTATGATGTGGCCACTGGGTCACTGTGGGAAAAGATTCCATTTATACTCACTAAACAAATGATTTGATTAGTGACCAAAGTAAGGAGGCATGCATGTTCTCCAAGCAAGAGATTTTCCGCGTGGCCTGAGTCAGCCACCATACAGCAAGCCTGGCCTGGTGCCAGAGGGCGCCTACCAATAAGGCTAGAAGTTTTTGAAGAGCTACCATCCACCCAATGCTGAGAGAGCTCCCCAAACAAAAGCCGGCCACCGAGTTCAACAACTGCCTTGCAATGGTACCATATGCTCCGCAATACTGACCTGCTGCAACCAGGGGGCCCGTCTTCAGTGCTCCCGGGCTGCACAGCTGTCAGCCCAGAAGCTCCCTTATCATTATTTTCACTGTTTTATTACTTTTCTGGGAATTCAAATCAGGGTAACCACGCTTGATGCCCTGGGTGAAAAATGGTGTCTCCCTCCCTCTCCTCCTGCAACCTAATGAATTGCCTTTTTTCATATCAAAGAGTAATGAGCACCAAACAACGTAATATTTATTCATGGAACAAAGGACATAGGAATGGAGAGAGGGAGGAAAGCAGAAGCAGCTCCCGGGTGTGGGCAGAAGACAAGCTGGACATTTTAAATGAGCTCCTCATCCGGATTCCTGGTGACAGTGGGCTCGGTATATAGTTAAACCAAACCTTTCAGCACTCCCTACTCTTTCGCTGGAGCCCTTCTTCAAGCAAGTCCCTAGTCAATGCTAAGACCCTGCTGCTAAGAGCTGACAGGAACCAAATGTAACTCACCCCACAGCCTTGGCTATAAGCTTTCTAACACTATTTTTCTCAGTTAAATTCCTCTAGAAAGCCTCCTCTCCTCTCTCTTACAAGCAGTAAGCTGGTATATCCCAGAATGTTCCAGGTAAATCCGTTTTTTTTTTTTTTTTCTTTTTTTCCTGTATCATCATGACCTCCACTGTTGACAGGGACATGATTTGGCCCAGGAAGGAAAAGCCTTAGAAACAGTGGTCACACCAGAGCCTTGTTTGCCTCAGAAGACATAAATTTTACCCCTCCCTCTTCTGGCCATAATCAATCTGTTCTACAAGTTTTTTAAGTTATCAAAAAAAAAAAACCACAATGTGCAATAGAAGGAATAATGTAACGGTTAATCTCCTTCTCTGTAGACAGTGGGACAGTTTAAGTGTCCTCTTTGCAAAGGACCTCCAGATTGGGAGGGACAGGATGAGCTACTAAGTCTAGTTAATGCTGAACGAGCCACGTTCCTTGAAGACTAAAACCAAAGACCAAACGTGCTGCCTCTGAAGTGATTCAGACTCATAGCAAGCCTATATGACAGAGGAGAACTGCCCCATAGGATTTCCAAGGCTGTGATCCTTGCGGAAGCTGACGGCCACTTCTTTTCTCCCTCAGAGTGGCTGGTGGGTTCAAATCACCTATTTTTCAATTACCGGCCAAGCCCTGTGTCACCACAGCTCCTTTCTTAAAAACTTTCCCAAATTCATGAGCCCAGCCACCTAAGTGAAAGAAAAACTATTCTTTAAGGTCAGATAACTATTAAACACAGGTTCCTCAAAAATGATACACACGCTAAAAGTGAGGTTAAAGTTAAACGGGACTGTGAGCAACCTAAGGAGCTTTAACACCAGTGTCTGGGGGGCTGTTTCTTCCTTCCATCTCAAAGGTATTACTCAGTATCTTGAGTTTCTCCATTCAAAAATTCTATTTTGAAAATGAAAAAATAATAGATTTTTTTTTAGCTATAAAAATGTTTAAATCATCAAAATATCACAAAGCAATCCACTTTTTCCTGTGCTACCTATTTGGTTGTGAATTTTAACACTGAGGAATACTTTATTTGGAATGATCTTCCTCAAACCCAGTAAAGGAATCCTTTTCTTAAGCAACCGGCTTGCGTCCTCCTCTTAGAGTCTCATTTCTGTACATCTGTCAAAGCTAATTATCTCTCTTCTCAAATTTATTGCTCTTCGGTGTATCATAAACACATATATTACAAAAAGTTGAAGAAAACAAGTGAACTGTGCATTACACTGTGAAGGAAAAGACAGACATAAATAATTATTCCAAGTAGCCACTATCTTTGTTAATAAGGTAATGAAACTAGCATTAGAAAAAGGGGATGAGAATACCAAAGCCAGCCAATCCCCCTTTCCTCTTCCATATATGGCTGACCCACCCCCAGAAGCCAATACCAGAAACTCCTACACCACCACTCTAGGGTAAAGAAAAAAACCAAACCAAACCCAGTTCCGTCGAGTCGATTCCGACTCATAGCAACCCTATAGGACAGAGAAGAACTGCCCCACAGAGTTTCCAAGGAGTTCCTGGTGGATTCAAACTGCCAACCGTTTGGTTAGCAGCCGTAGCACTTAACCACTACGCCACCAGGGTTTCCTTAGGGTAAAGAGGGAAGCAAAATGCTCAGGCTTGCAATCCTTTTGACATTCCAGACCACAGATAAACACAAAGCCTACCAAACCAGTAACACAAACAACCTGGGTCCCAGCCGAAGGAACAGGCACGATTCCCATAAGCACACACCATCATTTAAGCTCCCTAACTTGAAGCTACTGTTGTTGCTGTTAGCTGTAGTGGAGTTGATTCCAACTCATGGCCACACCATGTGTGCAGAATGGAACTGCTCCATAAGGTTTTCAAAGCCGTGGCCTTTCGGAAGCAGATCACCAGGCCTGTCTTCAGAGGTGCCTCTGGGTGGGTTCGAACTGCCAACCTTTCAGCTTGTAATTGAGCACTTAACCATGTGCATCACTCAGGGACTCCTACTTGAAATTATCTCCCTCTTGGACCAAAAGCTTAAAGTTAATAGGAGACCTCTGAATGATTTTTTATTCATACCAGTCCTTTAAATCTAAGAACAGTGTCAAACACTAAAAAAGCAAAAGGCCATTTGAATTTCAATAGCCTGAGTGCCAGATATCCCTGATCCCCAGAATACCAGGATGCCACACTGTGTCACCCTCAAAGTTACTGTTACATGTTCCTAGTTCATTGTGGACCGCAGACATATTCCACGCTAAAGAACACAACCTGCCAAAAACACATTTTGAGTATGGTTATTTACTGTTAAGAGAAACAACTTTTTGAATATTCCTTCAATAGATTCTGAGAACTAAGCAGCATGGAACCAAAATCTAAAATCATTTTTCTTGCTTCACTGAAGAAAATGAATGTGTTTAACAAAAAAAAATCCACGAGCAGTTGCAAACCATTTAGGAATTCCTAGTTAAACTGCAAAATGCATTTTCAACCATTCCGTCCTCACAACTTCTAAGCTGAGAAAGTTGCTTCTTTATATATACCATGTCTGTTTACCAAACATCAGAGAATCTCCCCATAAAGGGCTACTACTACAGGATGTGAACAGTGAGAGAAGGTTACAATCCATCTCCCAGAATGAGGTGCTGATCTGCACACACCACTGTGAGGAAATACCTTAAGTGATTAAAGATAAACACCACCTGTGTGCTTGCCAAGAGTCCACTGCTACTGCCACAGGCTCTCCTTGCAGAGAGAGAGAGAGGATGGACTGAAATACCACAGTGGGCTACAACTGGGAACAAAAGAAGCCGGGAACAGAAGGTGGGACATGCACAGGGAATGTGTATTTTACCCCTCATGGAAGGAACTAGGAACTTTGGCGTTAGTATCACTTAGGCATTTTAAGGCCATAACACAAAAATAAGTGATTAAAAGAACTTTATCTAATTTCTTTTACTTGGTACCCAGAAAAAAAGAGCTTGGAAATTTGTTGAGCTCTGACATATGTAAAGTTTCTTTGCTTAAATGTTAACATTAAGCCCTCCCCACCCCACCCCCACCACACCAGATACTTCTACTTATAAATTCCTATCCATAGTTATTCAACTCCCTTTGAGGCTGTTCTGTCAAGACTAGTCTTGAAATTTCACCTCATTTTTTTTTCTTTAATAAAGAAATCAACAGGGTAGACACAGTCACTTTTTGTAAGATATGCTAAAAAAAAAAAAAAAGACAACTCCCATAATAAGGCAAAACCTGATTCTAGTCATTTATTACATGTTACAAGTCATTGCCAGATCCTTTCAAAGAAAAATTTTAAATTCACTTTTTAAAAAATAAAAAAAACTTTTTAAAGGAATTAGAAATTTACTGCAACATAGCTGTAACCTCAACAGCCTTTGGAAAATAGTTTTTATCTAACAGTTATAATCAGATGTCTACGATATAACTAAAATAAAAAAGAATCATTTTTCTGTCTACAACCAATATAAAGGTAAACGTTACACTAGATGCAAAATGAAAGGCAGTTGTCTACCTTGTATATGGGTCAGAGTCATTCTTAAAACTATCCTAGTGCTGGAAATGAAAGCAGCAGATCTGGGAGAAATGACAAGTAAACACACAAAAAAGTAAGCTGACACTCCTCAGAGGGCTGAAATTTTATTGCATGACCAGAGTAGCAACGTTAAGGATCTCTGCATTCATCATACTGGACGGCCTAATTTCAAGGTTAGGAGGGCAGTATCTTACTTTATGTATACAGCCAACTCTTTGCTATTTAAGTTATTGAAAGAGACGATATCCAGCCGGCTTCAGGCTAAAGCTCTCTTCCCTAAAGCCTGCACTAAGCACATAACCAAAACCAAACCCGTTGCTGTAGAGTTGATTCCAGCTCAGAGGGACCCTATAGGACAGAGTAGAACTGCCCCATAAGGTTTCCAAGGAGCGGCTGGTAGATCTGAACTGCCGACCTTTTGGTTAGCAGCTGAGCTCTTAACCACTGTGCCACCAGGGCTACTGACTGGGCACATAAACTGCATTAATTTAGCTTAGCCAAGGGGTTTTTCCTCATCAAAATGCTATGTGGCCCAGCTAAATGGAAGAAAATGGCTGCCAATGATCAGCATCCAGGTCATAAATTGGAGTATAAACCAAAAAACACAAACCCAATTGACATCAAGCCTATTTCGACTCATAGCGACCCTACAGAACAGAGTAGAGCTGCCCCACAGGGTTTCTAAGGCTATAATCTTTAAGGAAGCAGAGTGACTGGTGGGTTCAAACCGCCAACCTTTCAGTTAGCAGCTGAGCTCTCAGTCACTGCAGCCACCAGGGCTCCTAAGTTGGAACGTAACGCCTAATTTATAGGAATCACTTCGAAGAGAATGACCTGTCAAGTTCACTCCCCCAATCACCTACATTCCCAGACTTCCTTCTCTGGCTCATCTCACTGCTTACTATACTCTGTATGATATTCCAGGCCCTAATGTCATTGTGACAAAAGTGAAACATGAAATGGTGACAAAAGAGACCAGCAAGGAGGGACGCAAGAGGCCAGAGGTATGTGAGGCCAGGAGGGACACTGAAGTTGAGATCCTCATTATAAAACAGCAGGGGCAGGCAAGAGCCAGCACTACTCAGTACCTTAATTTTGGCTCCTGTTCATGCTGATCTGAAAACCTTAAAGAACATCAAGTGAGTAAAGACTACTCCTTGGAAAAGGATGGTTATTTAGAAAATGCAGCTGCTCACACAACCTTTTCAAGAAAGAGCACTTCGGTCAGGTGAAGGCAGAATAACGTAGCAACCAAGAGCATAGATTCTAGCACCAGACTGCTTCAGCTATGCAAATACTTGCTCTTGTTTGCTGCCATGGAGTTGGCCCTGACTCCCTCACAGCAACCCCATGCACAGCGGAATGAAACACTGCCCAATACTGTGCCATCCCCACGATCAGCTGTGGGTCACAGTGCTGTGCCATCCCCACGATCAGCTGTGGGTCACAGTGCTGTGCCATCCCCACGATCAGCTGTGGGTCACAGTGCTGTGCCATCCCCACGATCAGCTGTGGGTCACAGTGCTGTGCCATCCCCACGATCAGCTGTGGGTCACAGTGCTGTGCCATCCCCACGATCAGCTGTGGGTCACAGTGCTGTGCCATCCCCACGATCAGCTGTGGATCACAGTGCTGTGCCATCCCCACGATCAGCTGTGGATCACAGTGCTGTGCCATCCCCACGATCAGTTGTGGGTCAGATCACTGTGACCGGTTCACTGGCTGATATTTGGAAGTACATCACCAGGCCTTTCTTCCTGCTCCATCTTAGTCTGGAAGCTCCACAAAGATCTGCTCAGCAACCCAGTGACACACAGGCCATCACTGACAGGTGGCTGCAAATAAAGTGCATTGGCTGGAGATCATGTCTGGTCTGCACAGAAGGTGAGAGTTTTACCAATGAACCTTCACTGCCTTCATGTAAATATATTAAAAAAAAAAAGAAAAAAAAGCAAGCTTTTGCCATTGAGTCAATTCTGACTGATAGCAGCCCTACAGGACAGAACAGAACTGCCCCATAGAGTTTCCAAGGAGCGTCTGGTGGTTTCCAACTGCCGTCCTTTTGGTTAGCGGACGTAGGTCTTAACCACTACGCCACCAGGGTTTCCGTGTAAATATATAAAAATATATAGGCTGTAGTTATTACTATCTCAGTGTCAGGAAGCTGCTTTGCCAAAGGTAAATCGAAATAACCAAGAACTCAGATGCAGGGCAGTCTTTGGACCACCTCAGCACACGTGTGTAATGAAAACTGACAGGACTTCTCACTGTCTAAACAAATGCTATAAGGTGACTGTCGAAGCAAGTCCATTTTGATGCATTTTCCACAGCTGGCCAGGTCAGCAGGTAGTTATTACCATGTTACACAGACGACTGGATTAGTCAGGGTAATTTAACATGTAAGAAGTGGCAAGTCACATAACTGAGAATGTTACGACCACTCACACCTGCACTCACCGACACCCCGTGTGTTACATCACAAACTGGAATACAGTTTACAAACAAAGCCACACAATCAGGCCTGGGAAACACAAAGCTCAGGGAAGATGAAGAGAACTACAAGCTTGTTCGAGAACGTGAGTTTCCCACTTTCCGGGAATGAGCAAGAGCTGGTTAATTAAACTCTAGTACAATAACCTCGTTAGGACCAGATGACCAGAACAAACGTCATCACTGCCCGATGTGTCAGTTGCCAGGTACAAGGCCTTGAAAGACTAGCGTTCACATAAGACTGCAAAGACCACCACTGGTTACCGATGACTTTTTTTTAAACCATATTTTTAAGGAGACACAATTATCCTTTGCTCTAAAATGGGTTGTAATAAGATTGAGATGCCTGTATTAAACTATACTGGATTAGGAGACTTTCTGCCAACTTCTTTCTGTTTATACATATTATATATATGGAAAGAACCCTGAATCTGAGCTACAGAAATGCGCCCATATGTACAAAAGGTATGTATATTGTTCACTGCAGCAACGTTTAATTAGCAAAACATTAGAAACTACCAGGGCGTCTCTCAACAGGGGGTCATTATGGAGCATCGACCTGAAACCTAGGAATGCTAGAGCAGCTAGAAGAATGTAGGGACACAGACAGAGCTCCAGAATAAAATAGGAAGTGGAGAAGTGGATCTCAGAACAGTATGCATAATATGACTATTTATGCAGAAAAAATGAATTTGTATTTACGTACAATGTATAACAGACGTGTAAAAGAGTAGAGGGAGATCTGGAGAGATACATTCCAAAAGGTTAACCACAGTACTGCTGAGAAGAGGAGGAGCACAGAAAAAGGAGAGTTAAGGAGGCGGGACCAAGATGGCAGACTAGGTAGACGCTACCTCGGATCCCTCTTGCAACAAAGACTTGGAAAAACAAGTGAATCGATCACATACATAACAATCTACGAACCCTGAACCACAAACACAGATTTAGAGACAGAAAACGAACAAACACGGGGAAGCAGCGATTGTTTTCGGAGCCTGGAGCCAGCGTCCCAGTCAGCGGATTTTCTGGAAAAACTAGTTTCCCAGTGATGGCTCGGAGACAGGAGTCCATATCAAACCACATAAAGAAGCAGACCATGACAGCTTCTCCAACCCCCCAAACAAAAGAATCAAAATCTTTCCCAAATGAAGATACAATCCTGGAATTATCAGATACAGAATATAAAAAACTGATTTACAGAATGCTTCAAGACATCACAAATGAAATAAGGCTAACTGCAGAAAAAGCCAAGGAACACACTGATAAAACTGTTGAAGAACTCAAAAAGATTATTCAAGAACATAGTAGAAAAATTAATAAGTTGCAAGAATCCATAGAGAGACAGCATGTAGAAATCCAAAAGATTAACAATAAAATTAAAGAATTAGACAATGCAATAGAAGTCAGAGGAGCAGACTCGAGCAATTAGAATGCAGACTGGGACATCTGGAGGACCAGGGAATCAACACCAACATAGCTGAAAAAAAATCAGATAAAAGAATTAAAAAAAAAATGAAGAAACCCTAAGAATCATGTGGGACTCTATTAAGAAGGATAACTTGCGTGTGATTGGAGTCCCAGAACGGGGGGGGGGGGCAGAAAACACAGAGAAAATAGTTGAAGAACTCCTGACAGAAAACTTCCCTGACATCATGAAAGATGAAAGGATATCTATCCAAGATGCTCATCGAACCCCATTTAAGATTGATCCAGAAAGAAAAACACCAAGACATATTATCATCAAACTCGCCAAAACCAAAGATAAAGAGAAAATTTTAAAAGCAGCCAGGGAGAAATGAAAGGTTTCCTTCAAGGGAGAGTCAATAAGAGTAAGTTCAGACTACTCAGCAGAAACCATGCAGGCAAGAAGGGAATGGGACGACATATACAGAGCACTGAAGGAGAAAAACTGCCAGCCAAGGATCATATATCCAGCAAAACTCTCTCTGAAATATGAAGGCGAAATTAAGATATTTACAGATAAACACAAGTTTAGAGAATTTGCAAAAAACAAATGAAAGCTACAAGAAATACTAAAGGATATTGCTTGGTCAGAAAACCAATAATATCAGATACCAGCACAACACAAGGTCACAAAATAGAATGTCCTGATATCAACTCAAATAGGGAAATCACAAAAACAAATTAAGACTAATTAAAAAAAAAAAAAATACTCATAACAGGGAATCACGGAAGTCAATATGTAAAAGACCACAATAATCAAAAAGAGGGACTAAATACAGGAGGCATAGAACTGCCATATGGAGAGTGATACAAGGCGATATAGAACAATACAAGTTAGGTTTTTACTTAGAAAAATAGGGGTAAATAATAAGGTAACCACAAAAAGGTATAACAACTCCATAACTCAAGATAAAAGCCAAGAAAAATGCAACAACTCAACAAACATAAAGTCAAACACTACGAAAATGAGGATCTCACAATTTACTAAGAAAAACGTCTCAGCACAAAAAAGTATGTGGAAAAATGAAATTGTCAACAACACACATAAAAAGGCATCAAAATGACAACACTAAACACGTATTTATCTATAATTACGCTGAATGTAAATGGAATAAATGCACCAAATGCACCAATAAAGAGACAGAGAGTCACGGACTGGATAAAGAAACACGATTCGTCTATATGCTGCCTACAAGAGACACACCTTAGACTTAGAGACACAAACAAACTAAAACTCAAAGGATGGAAAAATATATATCAAGCAAACAATAAGCAAAAAAGAAGAGGAGTAGCAATATTAATTTCTGACAAAATAGACTTTAGACTTAAATCCACCACAAAGGATAAGGAAAGACACTACATAATGATAAAAGGGACAATTGCTCAGGAAGACATAACCATATTAAATATTTATGCACCCAATGACAGGGCTGCAAGATACACAAATCAAATTTTAACAGAACTGAAAAGTGAGATAGACACCTCCACAATTATAGTAGGAGACTTCAACACACCACTTTCGGAGAAGGACAGGACATCCAGTAAGAAGCTCAATAGAAACACGGAAGACCTAATTACAACAATCAACCAACTTGACCTCATTGACTTATACAGAACTCTCCACCCAACTGCTGCAAAGTATACTTTTTTTCCTAGCGCACATGGAACATTCTCTAGAATAGACCACATATTAGGTCATAAAACAAACCTTTGCAGAGTCCAAAACATCGAAATATTACAAAGCATCTTCTCAGACCACAAGGCAATAAAACTAGAAATCAATAACAGAAAAACTAGGGAAAAGAAATCAAATACTTGGAAACTGAACAATACCCTCCTGAAAAAAGACTGGGTTATAGAAGACATCAAGGAGGGAATAAGGAAATTCATAGAAAGCAACGAGAATGAAAATACTTCCTATCAAAACCTCTGGGACACAGCAAAAGCAGTGCTCAGAGGCCAATTTATATCGATAAATGCACACATACAAAAAGCAGAAAGAGCCAAAATCAGAGAACTGTCCCTACAACTTGAACAAATAGAAAGTGAGCAACAAAAGAATCCATCAGGCACCAGAAGAAAACAAATAATAAAAATTAGAGCTGAACTAAATGGATTAGAGAACAGAAAAACAATTGAAAGAATTAACAAAGCCAAAAGCTGGTTCTCTGAAAAAATTAACAAAATTGATAAACCATTGGCTAGACTGACTACAGAAATACAGGAAAGGAAACAAATAACCCGAATAAGAAACGAGAAGGACCACATCACAACAGAACCAACTGAAATTAAAAGAATCATATCAGATTATTATGAAAAATTGTACTCTAACAAATTTGCAAACCTAGAAGAAATGGATGAATTCCTGGAAAAACACTACCTACCTAAACTAATACATTCAGAAGTAGAACAACTAAATAGACCCATAACAAAAAAAGAGATTGAAACGGTAATCAAAAAACTCGCAACAAAAAAACGCCCTGGCCCGGACGGCTTCACTGCAGAGTTCTACCAAACTTTCAGAGAAGAGTTAACACCACTACTACTGAAGGTACTTCAAAGCATAGAAGATGACGGAATACTACCCAACTCATTCTATGAAGCCACCATCTCCCTGATACCAAAACCAGGTAAAGACATTACAAAAAAAGAAAATTACAGACCTATATCCCTCATGAACATAGATGCAAAAATCCTCAACAAAATTCTAGCCAATAGAATTCAACAACATATCAAAAAAATAATTCACCACGATCAAGTGGGATTTATACCAGGTATGCAAGGCTGGTTTAATATCAGAAAAACCATTAATGTAATCCATCACATAAATAAAACAAAAGACAAAAACCACATGATCTTATCAATTGATGCAGAAAAGGCATTTGACAAAGTCCAACACCTATTTTTGATAAAAACTCTCACCAAAATAGGAATTGAAGGAAAATTCCTCAACATAATAAAGGGCATCTATGCAAAGCCAACAGCCAATATCACTCTAAATGGAGAGAACCTGAAAGCATTTCCCTTGAGAACGGGAACCAGACAAGGATGCCCTTTATCACCGCTCTTATTCAACATTGTGCTAGAAGTCCTAGCCAGGGCAATTAGGCTAGACAAAGAAATAAAGGGCATCCAGATTGGCAAGGAGTAAGTAAAATTATCTCTATTTGCAGATGACGTGATCTTATACACAGAAAACCCTAAGGAATCCTCCAGAAAACTACTGAAACTAATAGAAGAGTTTGGCAGAGTCTCAGGTTATAAAATAAACATACAAAAATCACTTGGATTCCTCTACATCAACAAAAAGAACATCGAAGAGGAAATAACCAAATCAATACCATTCACAGTAGCCCCCAAGAAGATAAAATACTTAGGAATAAATCTTACCTAGGATGTAAAAGACCTATACAAAGAAAACTACAAAGCTCTACTACAAGAAATTAAAAAGGACATACTTAAGTGGAAAAACATACCTTGCTCATGGATAGGAAGACTTAACATAGTAAAAATGTCTATCCTACCAAAAGCCATCTATACATATAACGCACTTCCGATCCAAATTCCAATGTCATTTTTTAAGGTGATAGAGAAACAAATCACCAATTTCATATGGAAGGGAAAGAAGCCTCAGATAAGCAAAGCATTACTGAAAAAGAAGAAGAAAGTGGGAGGCCTCACTCTACCTGATTTCAGAAGCTATTATACAGCCACAGTAGTCAAAACGGCCTGGTACTGGTACAACAACAGGCACATAGACCAATGGAACAGAATTGAGAACCCAGATATAAATCCATCCACATATGAGCAGCTGATATTTGACAAAGGACCAGTGTCAGTTAACTGGGGAAAAGATAGTCTTTTTAACAAATGGTGCTGGCATAACTGGATATCCATTTGCAAAAAAATCAAACAGGACCCATACTTCACACCATGCACAAAAACTAACTCCAAGTGGATCAAAGACCTAAACATAAAGACTAAAATGATAAAGATCATCGAAGAAAAAATAGGGACAACCCTAGGAGCCCTAATACAAGGCATAAACAGAATACAAAACATTACCAAAAATGACAAAGAGAAACCAGATAACTGGGAGCTCCTAAAAATCAAACACCTATGTTCATCTAAAGACTTCACCAAAAGAGTAAAAAGACCACCTACAGACTGGGAAAGAATTTTCAGCTATGACATCTCCGACCAGCGCCTGATCTCTAAAATCTACATGATTCTGTCAAAACTCAACCACAAAAAGACAAACAACCCAATCAAGAAGTGGGCAAAGGATATGAACACACACTTCACTAAAGAAGATATTCAGGCAGCTAACAGATACATGAGAAAATGCTCTCGATCATTAACCATTAGAGAAATGCAAATTAAAACTACGATGAGATTCCATCTCACTCCAACAAGACTGGCATTAATCCAAAAAACACAAAATAATAAATGTTGGAGAGGCTGCGGAGACATTGGAACTCTTATACACTGCTGGTGGCAATGTAAAATGGTACAACCACTTTGGAAATCTATCTGGCGTTATATTAAACAGTTAGAAATAGAACTACCATACAACCCAGAAATCCCACTCCTTGGAATATACCCTAGAGAAATAAGAGTCTTCACACAAACAGATATATGCACACCCATGTTTATTGCAGCTCTGTTTACAATAGCAAAAAGCTGGAAGCAACCAAGGTGTCTATCAACGGATGAATGGGTAAATAAATTGGGGTATATTCACACAATGGAATACTACGCATCGATAAAGAACAGTGACGAATCTGTGAAACATTTCATAACATGGAGGAACCTGGAAGGCATTATGCTGAGCGAAATGAGTCAGAGGCAAAAGGACAAATATTGTATAAGACCACTATTATAAGATCTTGAGAAATATTACAAACTGAGAAGAACACATACTTCTGTGGTTACGAGGCGGGCAGGGAGGAAGGGAGGGAGAGGGTTTTTTATTGATTAATCAGTAGATAAGAACTGCTTTAGGTGAAGGGAAGGACAACACTCAACACATGGAAGGTCAGCTCAACTGGACTGGACCAAAAGCAAAGAAGTTTCCGGGATAAAATGAATGCTTCAAAGGTCAGCAGAGCAAGGGCGGGGGTTTGGGGACCATGGTTTAAGGGGACTTCTAAGTCAATTGGCAAAATAATTCTATTATGAAAACATTCTGCATCCCACTTTGAAATGTGGCGTCTGGGGTCTTAAATGCTATCAAGCGGCCATCTAAGATGCATCAATTGGTCTCAAACCACCTGGAGCAAAGGAGAATGAAGAACACCAAGGTCACACGACAACTAAGAGCCCAAGAGACAGAAAGGGCCACATGAACCAGAGACCTACATCATCCTGAGACCAGAAGAACTAGTTGGTGCCCGGCCACAATCAATGACTGCCCTGACAGGGAGCACAACAGAGAACCCCTGAGGGAGCAGGAGATCAGTGGGATGCAGACCCCAAATTCTCATAAAAAGACCATACTTAATTGTCTGACTGAGACTAGAGGAATCCTGGCGGCCATGGTCCCCAGACCTTCTGTTGGCACAGGACAGGAACCATCCCCGAAGACAACTCATCAAACATGAAAGGGACTGAACAGTGGGTGGGAGAGAGATGCTGATGAAGAGTGAGCTAATTATATCAGGTGGACACTTGAGATTGTGTTGGCATCTCCTGTCTGGAGGGGGGATGGGAGGATAGAGATAGAGGGAAGCTGGCAAAATTGTCACGAAAGGAGAGACTGGAAGGGCTGACTCATTAGGGGGAGAGCAAGTGGGAGTACGGAGTAAGATGTATATAAACTTATATGTGACAGACTGACTTGATTTGTAAACGTTCACTTGAAGCTCAATAAAAGTTAATTAAAAAAAAAAAAGGAGAGTTGTTACTTCTCAATTTGTTTATTTTCACTTAGTGAATTATTCAACAAATGCTTAACTGAGTTCCTGCTGTGCAAAGGTAGGTCCTTTTCTTGCCATGATGGTGTAGAGATGAATAAAGACACAAAGCACCTGTCCTCACCAAAATCAAGCCAAACCAAAAAAAAAGTTTTTGTCCAATTGATTCCAAGTCATGATGACACCATGCGTGTCAGAGTAGGACTGCTCCACAGGGTTTTTCAACAGCTGATTTTTCGGAAGTAGACTGCCAGGCCTTTCTTCCAAGGAGCCTCCAGGTGGATTTGCATCGCCAACCTTTCAGTTGGTTGCCGAGGGTTTAACCATTTGCACTGCCCAGGGACTCCTGTCCTCACCAAACTGACATTTTGTTTCTGCATTGTTTAAAGTTTTATAATTTAAAAAAGAAGAAAGACGTTATCATTCCAACACTCCGGTCAAGTGAACAACTTTTGTTGGAACACTTCTATCACTGAGGCAGTCCATTATATCGTAGATCAGCTTTCATTCTCATAATTTTTTTTCTTTTTCATATTAAACCAAAACCTGGCTCCTTACTAACCACTGATTCTGAATTTATCCGCTTGAGGCCATAAAGAGCACATTTAATCCTTTCTTCACATGATGGCCCTTCAAATCTTTTAAGAAAGCAATCATATCACCCCCTAAATCAGACTAAACACCTTCAAGTCGTCTGAATGTTCTTCACATGACATTTCAAGTCCTTGCACCTTCCCAGTTGCTTCTTTACCTAAATGTTCTCCTCTTTTGTCTAATTTCCTCTCAAAGCTAGATGTCAAATTCTGATCATGCTACAGTTGTCACCTAGTCAAAAAGAGAAAGAAACACGACCATCTGCCTCATTTTAACTACCATACTTTACTCTGATTTGCCACCACACCCACTAATCCTCTCCCCTGAACAAATTATTTTATTTGGAAAAATAATCAAATAAATGTCGTCACAGAAAGCAAAGCTTGCAAGGAGATACAAAGCATTTAGCACCCTTGGGATCTTCCTAAATGTTACTTTATTAATTGCTTCCATTAACATGTCCTAATAAAACCACAAATACCATTTCATAAAGCTAATCGGAGACGTGACACTATGCCCTGCTGTGGGTGCCAAGAGGGCAAGAATGCTCTGTTTACCACCGTATCCCAGGAGCCCAGACAGTGCCCAACAGGGAGCAGCCGCTCAATACATATCCATTAAAAAAATGAGAAACCAAACCAACATAGTCACCCTATAGGACAGCACAGAACTGTCCCTACAGGGTTTCCAAGGAGTGGCTGGTGGATTCGAACTGCTGACCTTTTTGGTTGGCAGCTGAGCTCTTAGCCACTGCGCCACCAGGGATCCACATACTCCTTGGTTTATATGTGAGTGAAATAAGCCTCAAGTCACTCAACGTTAAGTCTGCAGATAGGCAGGAGGCTACAACCAGGTGAAATGAAAGTAATTTATAAAAATATGCCTAGCATTTGTGTAGCACATTAAGTCTTCAGGACTTTTAAATATATTAAATCATTGGATCCTATCAATCACCTGTGGGGTAAGAAAAGTGAGTACTGTTCACCCTCCTGACAGGCAAGGAGACAGAGGCAGAAAGCCGTGAAGTGAGAAGCTGGAATGTCACATGGCCAGCCAGCACATAGAACACAGGCATCATTTCACTTCCTCCCAGGCACTCTTCCTCGTGGCAGCACCTCCTCTCTCCCATCTTTAAGTAATAGTGTTTGTGAAAAGCTGTGAGTGAAGCCATACTGCATAAATCCAATGTTGTATTTCCAATGTCCTTTTTTAAAGTAGGACTTCTCAACAGGAACAAGATGGATATCTCGGATAGAAAATTCTTTGTTGGGGGTGCTGCCTTCTGCACTGTAGGATGTTTTTTCAGCAGCATTCCTGACCTCTACTCACCGGATGCCAGCTGCACCCTCCCCCAGCCCCTGCCAAGTTGTGACAACCAAAAATGTCTCTAGACATTGCCAAACACTCCTGAGGGAAAAGGAACAAAATCACCTCCAGTTGAGAACCACTGATTTAAAGAAATCCTATAGTAAATCCATGCAGCCCTGGTGGTGCAGTGGTTAAGAGCTTGGCTGCTAACTAAAAGATCAGCAGTTCAAATCCACCAGCCACTCCCTGGAAACCCTACGGGGCAGTTCTACTCTGTCCTATAGGGTTGCTATGAGTTGGAATGGACTCGACGGCAATGGGTTTGGTTTGGGGTATAGTAAATCCATTCAAATGGCAAACAATGATTTAAGAGAGCAGGGAATAATTTTAGGAATATGGTTTTTTCCAGATAAAACAACACAGTCATTAGTTCTTGAAAATATATATTCATGTTTTAGTAGGTTCAGAATCTGTGACTACCTCCATAAACTCCCAAGGCATCAGGATACTATCTGTTCACCACAAATGAACAAAAACAACCGCCTCTTCTGTCTCCTGCTATCTATTCATACGATGCTTCCAGAGTCCTCATGCCCCTTTGCCTCTCCTACCTTATCACCAGTTCCTTGAAGCCCTTTGTAGGGTGCTATCGGTGCACTCTCAGTCACTGAGCTATGTTCAGCATGTAACAATCAAAAAAGAAAAACAAGTAACCACTGGGAAAATAAGGGGCCCAAGCAGAGCTGGTCTCTTAGAGCTCTGCAATCCTTTGGAGTCCCAGGGGCAATCCAGGTTGAATATGCACAAGCAGACTCACAGCACTTCCGCCTTTTTCTCTGAAGGGAAAGCCTCCGTCCAGACCCGCGTGTTCCCGGGGTGGAGAAGGACACTCCGAGAGGGAAGGAGAAACAGACGGCCAAGTATCCTAACCACCTCTTCACAAGCTCAAGTGAACACGCACATAGCTGAAAGTTGCAGGGTCTATAAACACAAAATATTTAATAACCAGACTCTACCCACCATGATGGGCATTTAGAGAGTCAGAAAGGAAATTCTGCAGGTTACTAGCTGAAATTAAATAGCTCACTCGATTTTTCTATGGTTGTCATGTCATTGCCGAAGAGGGGAATGGATGTTACTCATATTTAAAAAGTTCTACTTCAGCATAAAGGCCATTTCCATAAGGAATCACTTTCCTTATGCCAGCAAGCTTTTTGAGGTTTTTATTCAATTCCCACAAGAACAGTACGCACAGCTTGCCTCTAAGAAGACAGCCGTAGTGGTGACTTCCTTTTCCTATGCCTGTGTATATGTGGCCCTAAGGGAAGGCTGTGCTTCTCTCCCAAATAGAGTTGTTTATTCCCAACTCAGAGGCCCCTCGACCATTAACAGATGAAAGGGCCAGGCAGGCTTAAAAAAAGAATGTGTTTCTACTCTGACCCACTCAATGGAACCATATGATCTTTAAGTATTACACAGCAGGCCCTCACTTCTACTTTCCGAGTAATTTTATCCAACTTTATTTCTTTAATGCTTTAATTTTTCTTAGAAAATAAATTTTAAAAAGACTTACAAGGAAATAATCAGTTCTTGGTGATAATTTTCTAGAAGCCACATTCCAACTCACACACGAGAATGAAGTTTTGGAAAGTGCCTGCCTTAAAATCCTGCTGTATTTTTAATACTTTAATTTGGGAGTCCTAACAACAACCGAGCCCTGGTGGCACAGGGGTTAAGGGCTACAACTGCTAACCAAAAGGTCGTCAGTTCGAGTCCAACAGCTGCCCCTTGGGAGCCCTATGCGCAGTTCCACCCTGTCCTGTACGGTCGCTATAAGTTGGAATCAAATCGACGGCAATGAGTTTGGTTTTTTGGTTTTGCAACAACAGCATCACTTTGGAGCAGACATGCGTAAACTAGCTTTTTTGTAGATACCAAAGTGAAACTAGTTTGAAACAATAGAAAACTAAAACATATCGTTTTATCTAAAATATTGGAAACCCTGGTGGCCTAGTGGTTAAGCGCTAAGGCTGCTAACCAAACGGTCAGCAGTTCGAATCCGCCAGGCGTTCCTTGGAAACTCAATGGGGCAGTTCTACTCTGTCCTCTAGGGTCACTATGAGTCAGAATCGACTCGACAGCACCGGGTTTGGTTTTTTGGTTTATCACGACAAGGGGATGTAACTCAGCCTGAAGCTGCTTAGAAGTCACTGGCATCAAGCCTAATGCTGACTTAAAAACAATACTTGTTATCCCCTTACACCTCGCTAGACTACTACTGAAAATGTACAAAGGATACACCTTGTCAGAGCCTTGGATCCGAGGATATGATTTCGCATTTTAACGTCTACTGTGAACTGTATATCAGTATCGTTAGATGAGTGAATGAACGAAGGGATGAATGAACAAAAATGCAGCCCATTCTCCATCATGTGTGCTAATCAACAGCAAACAGTGTATAAAATCAAATCCCTAAGTGATCCAAAATCATATCTAAGCCAACTAACTGTTCCGTTAGTCGTGAGAGAAACACCAAAATCAAGTTTCTCCTCTTCTTATTGTTTCCCATTCTTGGATAAAGGTGTTAAAGATCAGTGAAAGGACCAAAAGGTTGGCAGCAGGAGGGGGAAAGAAAAAGAAGGAAGTAGCTACAGGATCTGAAAATTCAATAATCAGCCTCTGAATAACAGAAATGAAAAATACAAAGCTGTTTGCCAGATTTAAAAAGCAGACATGAACATTTTGAGACTAGTTTTAAATATACTCTTCTTTATAAGATTTTGAGGATGTCCAATTGATGGATTTCACATTTCTCTATGACCTGTGATGTGGAGAAAGAATTTATCTACCCTAAGCTCAAGAATATAGTACTGGACTGTTAATTAACAAACATATAACGCTAATCACAATTAAAATTCCATAAATGACATTAAGTAAAACAGATGTACTTCTAAGGTGTTCAAGAATAACACCCTAATGGGCAAAATGGTATATTATACTTCTATTGTATCGGCACCAAAAGAGAAAGAAAAGAAACCCCCGTTCCTCTCAACCCTGTCAGGGTCTCAGAGAAGCATTTGGAAAATAACTATACATAACTCCATTTTAATGTTTAAGTTTTCATCCATCTTACAAGAAATGTCAGAAAACCATGTACCTAGACTACTCATTTCCCTCATATCAGGTGGCAGAAAACCCACAAAAGATTCTAAAGCTTGCCCTTACAATTCTAATAGGACAGAATGGAAAGTATCAAACATACTAACTGCCTGAAAATCCAGATTTCCCTGGGAAGGAACTCAGCCTGAAGAGCATGTTGTAGGTTATGATTAATGATTAACTGTGTTTCTACTTTTCTGATAGGTGGCTGACCCGTACTAAATAAAATGTGCCAAAACCAAAGAACATAAATAACAGTATTAAATATGTATTGAGCTTTAGAAAAAAATATTTCTTGAGAATTAAAAGAAAAAGACAAACACATGAAAAGAAATGAAATTTCAAAGTCCTTCACAAACTTAAGGCAGACGCTATGTGGACTGTAAGCGGCTTTTCAAGACCCCACTATCCGTTCTTTTCACCCATGCTAACAGTAAAACAGGATAAGCCAATGAAAAGGTTCGTGTAGGAATGATTCAGAGATGGTCTGATATTATAACCTGCCAAAAAATCTGGATACAGGGCCCGTAATTTACCCTCACCAGGATATTTTTTTTTTTTTTTTTTAGGATAGGAAATGGGAAATCAGAGTCATTTTTAAGGCGGTTTAGCACTGAACTAATATGTTGCCTGTGTTAATGTTTCCAAAATCTATTCCAGGAACCGATGAGAACATTTTGGATGGGTTGCAGTTTTATCCAAAACTCAGTAATTAATATGTTTATTATCAAATGAAACTTATATGATAAACTTCTCTGAGCAGGATCCACATAGATTTATGGAATCTGTAAGCTTTGGGTAAATTAAGCATACCCTGACAGTTATAATGGTGCTAATACAGTAAAAAGGTCAAGAAAACAATAAGGATCTTATTCAGGTTAAGAGTGCCACCATTCTGTATCTCTGAAGATTGTGTATTTTCTTGCTTTTTGGTGTGCCTGAATGATGACACCCTTGTCAAGTCAATCTACCTTTGGGTGAAAATGAACTTTTAGTTGAAAATTTACCTCAGTTCCAAGTACAGCAAATAAACGATGTCACCTTTTGTGACCACAAAAATTTAAAACAATCATTCAGGAAAAGATGCTTTTTCAACTGAGACTCTCTAAAAGGTGAGAGTCTCACCAACTCCTTGCAGGTCAAAAACCTTTTTTTTAAGGTGGTAGTGGGGATCACTTGTCCAGAAATGAACCTCCACCTGAAGTAACACAGCTTCAAACTCAGTCAGGCCTGTGCTCCGTGTTCTCTAGGGAGATTTTCAGAGCGTCTATGAACAGGGCTACTGTGGACCCACACAGAACCCAGCCCCACACCACCACACACACACAGCAGCCTGAAGCCAAGGAATATTTCTGTTTCATCTCACTAACCCTTTTTATTTGCTTATTTATATTCATTTTTTAATGCCTATGCTTGTAAATGTACAAGATAGGAAACTAAATCAAAAGAAGTAAAGCCCTCATTAGACTGCCTTCTTAACCCAAGCCAGGCAGAAAGAGAACTAATCAATATTTAGTACCTTGGACACATTGGCCCTAAGAAGGTAAACAATAGCAATAAAACAGAAAAGAGCCCTATTCATCTTTATTTTTATCATCACCATTATTATTATTTGGCTCTGGTTGATCACTGCTTTTCTTCAGGGCTTTCCAAATAGACAGAACAACCTGAGAACTAATTTTAATTGCTCTGTGCCCCACCAGAGCACAACTATAATACAGAAACCTATTCAAGAAAATAAACATCAACATTTTTTTTTGAAACCTCCATTTTCAAGATTTTACCTCACACATAAAAGCTGAGTTAAATCACTCTTGCATTTCAAAGGCCCAGCTGAATTTTTAAACTAAGTATTTTAAAACGAAATGTAACTTGCAAAGGATAGTTTCTTTTTTGTGATCCATAGAATCTACACGTAACTCTGCTTAAGATCTAAGGTTTACTGTCATTACGTTAATCATACATACTTCTCACTGGTATCAGAGGGAGATACAACCTTGGCATTTAAATAGGTCTCTAATTAATAAGTCTAAATTACTGCCACAAAATTGATAGGAAAAAAAAATCCTATTGTCGGGAAATCGTTTTGCAAGTCTATCTGCGGTTAATCTGCCAAACCGGAAGTCACTAGGAAATTTAGTTGATGTTTCCATCTATTCAAGGAAACACTCTTTTCATTTAAAAAGTAAGCTCTGGTTTGGGGTCACTGCCGCCTTCCAGGTAATAGTCTGGATCCTAGGCTTGACTTCTACCTGCGGGTGTATTACAACCCAGGCGCGTGCACCCCTAATCCTCCCTCTGGCCATGGAGGACCGATATGGCACCTTCGTGAGAACGTACACCAGAAAGGAAAACTTTCTGGCCGCAAACTCTACTCTCGCCCGCAGTCAAAAGCGACCCTGCACGGGGACGCCACTGGCTTTTGTTCCTGCGTTGCCCAGCTGGTGAGGGAAGCGCCTTAGCTGCACTCCACCCCCAAAGGTCGTGAGCGGGTTCCGTGGGACTGCAATTTTGGAGCCTCACCAAGGAAGCCAATTTGTACGCAATCCGTGAATGTGAGGTGCACAAATACACGAAGAGGACGAAGGATAGACAGGGATGAAATTCTAACTACCTTTCAAATTTTAGTTTAGTCTTAGGTTCAGAAAAGTGAGTCTCCTCATCCGTAAAAGGGCTTGCGAGCGCTTTCAGGGAAGGCGAGGGGGCGGGGAGTGGAAAACCCTGCGGACTGGGATGGGAAAGAACCAGGTACCAGAAGGAGGTACAGTCAAGATGTAGATCAGCCCCGCCTCCGGGTACAATCAGAATAGCTACAGTGTGTCAGTGGTTTTCGGCTTCCTGTTTGTAAAGCGAGAACCTCCTTCCCAGACTCTGTGACCGTGCTTCTTCCTCAAAACCGAGTCCGCCTCTTCTCTGCGCTCGGGACGGGCTCAGCCGCCGGGGCAGTGGGGGGCGCAGCGGGGCGGGGGCGGCCCGGGGGGAGGGACAGGGCCGCGGCCACAGCGCTCGCCGCCCCCACCCCGCCCCCGCAGCCAGGCGGCCCCCGGGGCTGAGCAGGGCCGCGAAGCGGACAAAGCGCCTCCCGCTCCCTCCCCCAAGGCTGCGTTCCAGAAGGGAGGGGGAAGGCGGGCAAGAGAGGATGGAGGTGGAGGAAGAGGAGGGGGAGAGAGAGGAGGGAGAGGAGGAAGGGGGGAAGGTGCTGCTGGCGGGATGGGCAGGACCGCGCCACGGAGGGAGGAGGAGGGGCTGGGGCGGCTTCGGAGAACCGGGCGGAGGGAAGGAATCTGGAGGCCCAAGATAAACAAATTGTTCCTCCTCATGTGTCGGGTGGGGGACGGTGGGGAGGGAGTGCTGCGGCTCCCCTCCCCCATGCCGGCTCTTTGTCACCGAGCGCCGGCCGGAGCACCGGGCGAAAGCCTGCAGCGCCAAGGGAACCACCCCGCGGCGCTGACTACTCCCAGGCCCGGGATGTGCGCGATTTACACACCGCACACCGAGAGGGCCAACTGCCGCGCGCGGGCTCTGCGCCGCGGATCGAGGCGCTCGGCAAGGAAAACGGGCCCGGGCGCGCTCCGGGATTCCCACTACCCGGCACTCGCGCCTACGGCCGGCACGCAGTTCCAACCCGGGCTATGCGGTGGGGTGGGGGTGGGTTACAGGCACCTTTCTCAAGCTTCCGGCTTCCCCCCACCCAGAAAGGAATGAAAAAGAACCGGAGAGAGGAGATAAGAGAAAGGATTATACCCTCAGGGTTAGGGGGTGGGAACTGCCCCTTCCTCCCGAGAAGTTAAGTCATTGGCTGCTCGTCCTACATCGAACCCACCCACCCAGCCATTTAAGCCTCTTCTATGTCCCCGCCACCTACCACTCCTCCGGGTTTACTAGACATGCCCAGAAAGTTGGGGGGGAGTGGGCGGGGGACGAAGCGAAGAAGGCTCGTGGCAAGGCTAGTTGAAGAAAAGGGAAAAGAACCCCAAGCGAAGCCGAGTGGCGCAGACGCTCCGCGCACGGCGCAACCACTGTGGGCAGGTCTCTCCTCCCACCCGGGCTGGGCGGCTCCTCCACCCTCCCCTCCCCGCCGCTCCACCTGCCGGGCCGGCCCCGGGTCTGCAGCAGAGCGCACCAGCGCGCACTCCCGGGAGCGCGCGCGCAACCACCCTCGCTCGGTTCTCTTCACTTCAAAGTTCATTCACAAAACTCCCAGACTTTCTCAGCCCTAAGGGGGGTGAGCTTGGGAAGGGAGGCCCTCTCCCGCCCCACCCCTCCTCACAGGGGTTGAAAGCCTGGTGCCCGCCCAGAATCTGCGACAGCATCAATTTCTCTCAGCAACCGGCGGATGTGCAGCAAGGGGTGGGCGAAGGGGGACGGATCTGGGAAGCCGAGGCGGCGCGGGGTGGGGTGGGGAGCGGTGAAGAGGAGCAAGGTTTCAACTCTGGATTCACTCCTTAAAATTAGTATCTAAGAGAGGGAGAGGAGGGAAAAAACTTTTCCAGCGCCTCACTCCGACGCTCCTCGGGGCTCCCTCCGCCCTTTGCAGTCGTGACTGGCTTTTCCTCATTCGCCCCCTCCTCCCCAAATCTGACAACCCTGACAGATTAACAGGTAGCGGCAACAGCAGGTTTTTTTTCTCCCTCAGAAAAGTTGACGTTAACCCTTCAGCTTCAGCCCACCTCAGCCACCATACAAATCAGACCCTCACACTCCAATGTGAGGAGCTCCACGCCCCCAGCACCACCGCGCGCCCCATGCCCACTGCCAGCGCGCCCTCACCATGATCAGCGTGTGGTTCCTCTGCTCGGCCGAGGCAGTCTCCACATCCTGCTGGGGTTTGTTGGGGTGCTTGCCGCTGCCTGATTTCTTGGCCCTCTGTTCCAGGGTCCGCTGGTAGAGGGTCACGGTGTCCCGGCGCTCGAGCTCCAGCTGCTCCACCTGAGCCTGCTGATACCTGTTCTCGCAGTTGACGTGGTGCCGCCGGCAGCCCTCGATGCGCTGGCGGAGCCGCTCGACCACGGTGCTGTGCTTGGGGACGGCCGCCGAGCCGCCGCCGGGGCCCCCGGAGCCGCCACCGCCGCAGCCGCCGGCAGCGGGGTGATTGCTACTCGGAGCAGCGGGAGTACTATTGGGAGTATTATTCACACCGATCCCGGGCCCGCCGAGGCTGCTGTTCAGGTTACTGTTGATGCAGATACTACTGCCATTCGCGGCTGCAGCGGGGGCTGCGAAATCCCCCATCCTGCTCCCCAGGCACACTATTTGGGAAGAACTTTTTTTATCCACCCCCCTATCAGCCTCCTCCTTGGGTCCAAGGATTAAAATAGTTCAAGTGGAACGCGGGGGAGACGCAAGCACATGGATGGAAACAGCGATCCCGACGGAGCGAAAAAAAAGAGGGAGAGATTTTGGGGTGGTTTTTGTTTCCTTTTTTTAAACTGTAAAGCTCCAGGGGAAAAAAAGGGGGGGTGTTATCGGAATACCATCAGACACCTATCAACAAAAAGAATCACAACAAACTGAGCCAGCAGCAAATCGGGTTGCAACTCAAGGGGAGATCCGCTCCTCGCCTGCCTTCTTTTTATAATCCATTATTTTCTAATAAATTCCAAGAGATTTCCGGTGGTTGGCAAGCATTTTCTCCCTACATACCGAAAAACACACCCCATGTACACACACAAGCATATGCCTCCAGTGCGGACACGCGCGACACACACTCACTCCACACCGCATCGGAAAACGGCAAGCTTGCTTATTGCATTTTCCTTCCACAAAAAAGTTTTGGTGTTTATGCCGCCCCGTGTTCTCAAAGTACTTTGGCTGCTCAGCTGCATTTCACAGGAGCCTAGATATCGAATCCTCGGGCTGGGGGAGGTAAACACATGGACAGCCGAGGCGGCTGCAAAAGTAGATCGGTGAAGTCCTTTGCAAAGCGCCGCGCGGAGAGCAGCCCCCAACGCCCGGCTGGGCTGCCGCCGCCGCTGCCGCCGCCGCCGCCGCCACCATCACAATGATCAACTGCTCGCCGCCGCCGCCGCCGCCGCCGCCGCCGCCTCCGCTCGCTCCTCCACCTCCTCCTCCTCCTCCATGCCAGCGGAGTGATATCAGGACGCGCGCGCTCAGTAAACACGGCAGCGGCGCCGGCTGGAGGCCGTGAGACGAGCCCGAGGACACGGCGCAAAACCCGGCCCGGACTCCCAGCCGGCGGGAGCGGGCGCGGCACGCCGCGGCACCGGCGCCCTCCTCCCTGCCCTCGCCCTCGCCCGCCCCCCCCCACGCCCCCAGCTTCTCGGTTCCTCCGAGCGGGAAGCCAGAGCTGCCAGGACGAAGAAAAAGGAAGAATTTGGGGGACCTGGGGAGTGAACCAACTTTTGACCTGTGAGAGAGAAAGAGAGCGAGCGAGCAAGAAAGCGCCGACCTTTCTCTGGCTGGATTTCCTTATTCCAAGCGAGGTATCCGGCGAGCCCAAGTTGTTAACATTTATGCATTATATTGCAGAACTGTGCATGACCAGGCGGAAACATTGAAGCTGCACAGCAGTTGTCCGTCATCCCTAGCCATGTGGAAGGAAAAAGGCAAATGAGTGACTTGTTTTTAAAACCCAGGTAATAAATCCTCACAATAATAACCCTGCTTATGGACACTTGTTCAAACTCTAGGCCAGCCTGAACACGCAAATACCAAACCATGAATAAATAGAAGTAAGCACCAAGAAACCTGGAATATTGTTGAATTCACTGCACATAATAATTGTTGTTATTAAGGCAATTGTTGTTTTTCTTACCCTTGGAAAAAAAATTAAAATAAAGCAAGCAGGGACTTGGAGGTGAGACTAACAGTACATTTTAACAGACTGTTTTGAACACTAGGTGCTAACGACAGCAGTAATTAAGGGTCCTTCGTAAATCAAGTGGAAACATTGCAGATTTCATGGACTAGAACTATAGGAAAAACACAGCATTTCACAGTTTGTCATGACCAAAACAAAAACAAGCAAAAATAACAGGCTCGCTTTATTGCTGGATATATTTCTTTCTGTTTAAATGAATTCACAGTAAGTACAATTAAAATGGAATCGTGACCCCAGCAAGAAATCTAAACTTTCCATTTTATTGTAGTGAATCATCTTTCCACATACCGAGTATCTTAAAAACAAAAAAACCAAAGATCCAATATAAAATCCTTGCATCTGGACTTAACCCACTTCATATGCTTAAGTTTGACAAATTAAAACGGAGGAACTGTTGACATTTCAACAATCAGTAGTAGGACATAAATCTTGACGGGGAGGCGTTAATAATCAGACATTCTGTATTATCTCAATAAATCTTATAGAATTATTTTTTAGGGTAAAAATACACCCCAGTTTTCTAAAATAGACAGGAATAAAAGAACTTTGGATCTCATGCATTAGTCATGAGATCTGATTTAAACCATCTTTATTTCTTGGCATTGCCGATTAGCATAGGATGCTATTTCTAACCTCATAATGTTTGAGCTATATTTTTCTTCATTAATCAGATATATATGGTGAACTATATCATTAACATCCACTGGATTATATGGTAAAATAGGCAGCAAAATATAGATTAACATGGTGTGAGGCTATCTGTAAGTAGTAAAACCAATGTGAGAGAACATCTTCTGTTGAAGTTGCCATACTTTTTTGAAAGGCTATTTAGTTAATGTACAATCTTCTATATCAAAAATGCCTTTTCAAGTCTCAGGCAAAAATTTCACTGAATTAGTTCTATAGAAAAAAGTCAGTTCAGACTCTAAGAACGTATAGACAATTATAAGAAATTACAGGAACAAGAGGTAGCAGAGTGGCCTTTGTCTTTTTCACATATTCACTAAATGTCTTTATTAACTCAGGAAACACATGGCTTCACCCAAGAGAGGAAGCTATGACTCTGCATTCACTCTGCTCTATCTTCACTGTAGTTCTTATCCCTCCACCTATCCCAGCCACCTGCATCACCCGTACAAGACATGATTTACAGGGGCAGCAGATGTGAGGGTCTTGATAATGGGATCATCAGTTAAGAGATTTGGGCTCTAATTCCAGGTTTTCCTGTGTCTCAGCATTTACATTTTTGTTGAGTTTATCACTCTGAAAAATCAATGATAACAATAGAAGCACCATGTATCCCCATCAAGCCATCTGCCTCCCCTATCATGAAGGGAAACCAAAAATACACCAGATTTTGCATCCTTCCGTTTGGGGAACCAGTGTTCCAGAGGGGCCCCCAGCAGGTGGGGGAGCACGTTTTATGGCTTTACTCCAGACCTCCCCAAAGACAAACGGAGCTGTTCTTGCACAACTAGTGTAGTTTGCTGCCTGACTTCAGTGCATGAAAGAAAGTTGACTGTTCCTGTGTATCCACATCCACACACACACAGAGGCATCAGTCTTATCTTCTTCAAGTTGGCAGGAGTGGCAGCCACACACTCGAAGACAAGATGTGGGGACAGGAAGGACTGTGAAACTGTGTGACGCTGAGAGAGGGAAGAGTCTTTGAGGAAACTTACCTGTGAAATACTTGGCTGTGACATACTTGAGGTCAAAACCCCATCCTAATTATGCAGGACGATTAGAAGAAAGAAGCAGGAAGTTAACAAGACTTGAGTCTTGAGCAACAGAAGCAAGTCATCCTGATTAGAGATGTGAATCTACTTCAATAACTTTAGAAGAAGAGACCTCCATATTGGGTACTTCTAGTCTCTCGTGATATATCCTTACAAGTCATAGTCCTTGAAAGTCATAGGGAAATTCAAATGCTGGACAAGCAGTTTTAGTCCCTTCTCACTATTAAGCACCCTGAAGCATGACCATCTTTATTTTGCTACAAAGCAAAACTTCAGGATGGGAGCTATAGATACATCATTAATGCTGTTCTAGAATAGCAAAGAAATCAGATTCCATAGCAATGACAAGAAAGAAGTTACTACTATGGCTGCATTCTCAGCCTGATGGCATCTCTCTGGGTGCTGAACAGAGGTCTTGGTGAATAAGTACCTGCACCAGGTCGCCCAGACGCTGTGGCTCTGAACCAACATTGGCAGTTCTAAGGGGTTGAACCAGGTACCTCTTCCTTTAGACCACCCCTGTGTCATTCTCCTATGTCCATCTGAGAGGGCCCTGTGTCCCAGTGACAAGAAAGAGATCTTTGTGTAGAAATTTCAGTCTGTGTGCTACTTCTGCTTCCCTATTACTGTGCATCAGCAAACCCAGCTTCATAATTATGCCCTAGAAGAGCACTTGGTGACCAAGGTAGTGTAGGAATCCTCTAACTTTTATATATCCCCACAGAGAGGGATCTAGATATTCCTGAATTACTAGCAACAGTGGGGCATGCCGTCAACTCTCCAGCAATAGCTCCATTTCAATAATTCAACAAATACATTTATGGCCTACCAGTGCCAGGCACTGTGCTAGGCCCCGGGTATACAGCATAACAGTGTATAGAACACAGGCCCAAACCCAATAACAGCCAAGTAGAATACAGGGCAGTAGGTGTGGTGATGGGACTAAAGTGGTTCCGAGTGCATGCTTGGGGGCTCTAAGGAGGCTTCTCCAGAGACATGATGTCAGGACTCACTCTGGAAAGTAGGTAGAAGTTAGTCAAACAATGGTTGGTGGGATCATACAGTGGGAGCTAGGGAACAGCTTGGACAGGGCTCTGAGGCCTGCTGTTTCAGGAAAACCACCTGTAGTTCCCTCTGTCAGGGTTGTGAATGTAAGGAGGTGTGATGAGAAGTGAGGCTTTGGAGACAGGCAGGAGCTAGATCGTCCAAGGACATCCCAGGAGCAATGGCTGCCATTAAAAGAATTTAATTTACATGTTTTACCTTGGTAATACAGTGGATGTATTATTGCAATGTTTTCAAAAGTGTCTTCTGAAGAACCTGGTCCTATAAGATGCTTTACCAGGCAGGGTTCTGAGCCAAGTATGCTTAAGGAGATGATCCATACTGCATCTCTCTTTTGGAAATTCCCAAGCGCATCGAAGGCCACATGTGATCACACAGCAAAGCATGTTTAACTTTGCTTAACCTAGCATTTCCAAAATGCTGTTATGTTCCACAGAAAGGAACACACTGTAGGAAAACTGAAGGCAGTTCTAAATCCACTTCGGTTTACAATTGCCTGGGCAGATGGTAAGGTCAGAGACCACACTCACCTTACCATCTACTCTGCTAGAATAGTGCCCAGCACTCAAGGCCCTCCACTAACCTTAACTGGATGTGTTGAATTTGGACCTGTAAGTAGTGGGGAATAGCAACACAAGGCCAAAATGCCAAGAGGGCGAACTTAGCTAGCCTTTTCAACATCAGTATATTAAAGTTGTCTTTATATAATAAAACCTCCTAATTGGGGGAAAGGAGCCCTCAGCTACTAACCAAAAGGCCAGCAGTTCAAATCCACCAGCCACTCCTTGGAAACCCTATGGAGTAGTTATATTCTGTCCTGTGAGTCGGAATTGACTCAGCGGCAACAGGTTTGGTTTTGAGTTTTATTGGGGGAAAGATCAGCCTTAATTGAAACATCTTAATTATATAATAACTTTAAAGATATAGAGTTTCAATATTTTTGAAGCATGTACTGACTCTATCCTAACAACTACTGGCCTCTTGGAGCTGTTTCAATGATTTCCTTCTACCTAATAAACCAATTGTATTTGGATGACATATCCCATGGACAAAGCTTTGTTTCCTTAACTATTTAAATATTCTTGGAAAGATCCTATCTTCATTATTAATTTTCTTTTTTGAATTGAGAAGGGTTTTGCTAAGTACTAGACCATGTTGTAAATTTTCAGAGGACTATGAATTACTGGGGTTTATTTTCTTGTTCACATATTTCCAATATGCATATAATGGCTTTATGGCTATTAGGGAAAAGCTTATCTAAAGTCCATCCATGGCAGAGAAATTTTTTAAAAAGCCTTCCATTCTGTTTCAGATATACCTGTACTATAAGCACTAAGTTGTTAAGAGCTACAGAGAGCTACTGCTGCTAACCAAAAAGTCAGCAGTTTGAATCCACTAGCTGCTTTTTGGAAACCCAATAAGGCAGGTCTATTCTGTCCTATGGGGTCATTATGAGTCAGAATCTTCAGTAGTGGGTTTGGTTTTTGGTTTTTATCAGCACTAAATTATCTGATATAATAAAATGTTGAAGACTTCTGAAGTTTTGAGGAAATATTTTTGAAATCTTTTGTTCATTGAATGCCTGTAATCAGCTAAACTGTTAACTTTAAAAACAATTATTTAACAAGTGATTAAAGAACTCAATAATTTTACTTTCTTGTTGTAAACATTTCCTGGCAATCAACAATGACACAGGGTGTAATTTTTTTTTTAAGTTGGATCAGGCCCTTAATCTGTTTTATTTCATTTATTTTTAAATCCATTTTTTGTTTTGTTGTTGAGAATATATTCAGCAGAAAATTCACCAGTTCGACAATTTCTACACATGCAATTCAGAACAACCAACCAATCCATCTTGGAAGAAATACAGCCAGAATGCTCCTCAGAAGCAAGGATGGAAAGACTTCATCTCATATAGTTTTTCTGTGTGTGTGTGTGTGTGTGTGCTTTAGATGAAGGTTTACAGAGAAAATCAGTTTCTTATTAAATAATTAATACACATATTGTTTTGTAACATTGGCTGCCAACCCCATGACATGTCAACACTCTACCCTTCTTGACCTTGGGTTCCCCATTACCAGCTTTCCTGTCCCCTCCTGCCTTCTTGTCCTTGCCCCTGGGTTGGTGTGACCATTTAGTCTCATTGTGTTTTATGGGCCCGTCTAATCTTTGGCTGAAGGGTGAACCTCAGGAGTGACTTCAGTACTGAGTTAAAAAGGTGTCTGGAGGCCATACGCGAGGTTTCTCCAGTCTCTATAAGATCAAGAAGTCTGGTCTTTTTTTGTGAGTTAGAATTTTGTTCTAAGTTTTTCTCCAGCTCTGTCTGCGACCCTCTATTGTGATTCCTGTCAGAGCAGTCAGTGGTAGTAGCCGGCACCATCTAGTTGTGCTGGACTCAGCCTGGTGAAGGTTGCAGTACTTGTGGTCCAGTAGTCCTTTGGACTAATCTTTCCCTTGTGTCTTTGGTTTTCTTCATTTTCCCTTGCCCAAGATGGGGTGGGACCAGTGGAGTATCTTAGATGGCTGCTCACAAGCTTTTAAGACCCCAGATGCTACTCACCAAAGTAGGATGTAGAACATTTTCTTTATAAATTATGTTAATGTCAGTTGTGCTAGATGTCCCCTGAGACTATGACCTCCAGCCCCTAGTCCAGTAATTAGGTCCCTCAGGGAGTCTGAATGTGTCTATGAAGCTTCCATGACCTTGCCTTGGTCCAGTAGTCTTGGCTTCCCCAGTATTGTGTGCTGTCTTACCCTTCACCAAAGTTACCACTTATCTATAGCCTATTTAGTTTTCTTCCCTCCCCTTTTTGTGTGTGAACCTTTTCATGAGTTTGTATAATAGTGGTCTTATACAATATTTGTCCTTTTGTGATTGACTTATTTCACTCAGCATAATGCCTTCCAGATTCACCCATGTTGTGTGTCTCACATACTTTAGACATGTTATCAGGGGAGACCAGTCCTTGAAGAAGGACATCATGCTTGGTAAACTAGAGGGTCAGTGAAAGAGAGGAAGACCTTTAATGAGATGGATTGACACAGTGGCTGCAACAATGGGCTCAAACATAGCAACAATTGTGAGGATGGCTCAGGCCCAGGCAGTGTTTCATTCTGTTGTACATAAGGTTGCTATGCATCAGAACCTAATAATAACAACAACAACTTCAGTGAAATTGATTACATTCTTTAAGTTGTGTAACCATTCTCACCCTCCTTTTCCTCCCCCTTTAACACAACTCACTCATAATTCGTTAACATAACTCACTGCCCCAAGTTTGCTATCCGATCTTTGGAGTTGTTGTTGTCAGTTTGATCCCATATAGATAGTTCTTAAAAGAGCACAGCACTCAAAGCAGACTAGTTAAGCTAAACTACCATTTAAAGAAGACTTCAGGGGATATTTTTAGTTTAAGGCTTAAAGATTATCTCAGGGCAGTTATTTCAGAGGTTCATCATAGGATATAATTTTAATGGCCAACATACATTGAAAATTTAGTCTATCCCAGGTACTATTACTATTCTCATTTCATTGGCAAGGAAACCAAGGCATGAGCCCCCGAATGCTTTAACCACTTTGCCACCAATGCTCTTTCGTGGAAAGCTCTCAAGCTTAAAGTGGTGGAGCCATCCCAGGGCACACACTATCGAAGGAGCTGGTAACTAGGTTTCCAAAATTCCTTCTAATTTCAAGAGTCTGCATTTCTAGGAAACAAATTATTGCCTTGTACCCAGATCTCATTTTAACAGAAGTCTGTTTCTGCAGTATTTAGAGAGGACATGCCCAATTTCAGCTCAGGAGTTATTCTTCTGGAAAGCTGTCTTTGACTATGCTTCCCTAATCCCCATTCTGGGTTAGTCACCTTCTTGCAATCTGAGAACCAAGGGCATTTCTCTCTCTTGGCACTTGTATTATCACACTGTATTGTAACTGTCTATTTACTTGTCTATCTCCCACTATGTTTTATTTGTCTTTGGACCTAACACAGGGCCTGGCCGTGACGGAACTCTGTAACTGTGTGGGCAGGCTGTGTAAATGAAAGAGAAATGGTACACAGTTTACAGAAAGTTACGAAACTGGAAAAGGAGTTGTGACCAGTCCAGAAGAGTAAGCCCTGAGGAGAGTAATACTGTGCTGCCATTCTGCAGAAAGTATTTGTAATGCAGTGTAAGAAAACCATAGTAAGATGTGATTTATTTTTCAAAATCCTGTTTCTCAGTGGTGTGAGGTATTCTATAAATTGACTTGGAGAGGCAAGGGCGGAGGAACAGGGGACAGGGCAGAGCCAGCCTCTCACAGCTTTTCTCACTGTACCGTGCTTCCTGTCAGGAAGGGCAAGGGACCCACATGCATTGTGCACCCACTGCCATGTGTCACTGCTGTGCCAGGTACCCAACTTGAAAATCCCAACCCGAAGAGATATGTGAATCAGACTTGCCTTAAATGTGCCTTTAACATACATGGATTCAGCTATAGTCCATCAGTTTGTTAATATATATATGTGCGTGTGTGTGATATAAAAATCAGACTTACCTTAAATGTGCCTTTAACATACATGAATTCAACTTTATGTCATCAGTTTGTTAAAAAAAAAAAAATGTGTGTGTATACATATACATATATACGTATATGTACGTGTGAAGAGTCGTGGAGATGCAGTGGTTAAAGCACTCAGCTCCTACCAAAAGGTCAGAGGTTCGAACCCACCTGCTGCTCCAAGGGAGAAAGATGTAGCAATCTGTTTCCATAAGGATTTACAGCCTTGGTAACCCTATGGTGCAGTTCTACTCTGTGCTATAGGGTCACTATGAGTTGGAAACGATTTGACGGCAGTGTGTTTTTGGTTTGCGTGTGTGTGTATGTATGTGTGTGTGTATGATTTACATGTATATTTATCCCTAGGAGGTGCAAACGGTTAAGTGCTCAACTACTAGCTGAAAGGCTGGGGGTTCAAACCCACCTACAGCCTCGTTGGAAGACAGGCCTGGGGATCAGCCTTGAAAACCCTATAGAGCAGTTCTACTCTGCATACATGGGGTTGCTGTAGTCTGAATTGATTTATGGCATCTAACAACAACATTGTCTACCTATCTATCTATTTAGCTAGCTAGCTATCTAACTAGCTAGCTAGCTGTATATCACCTCATATGCATGCAAAAGCTGGACAATGAAAAAAGAAGACAGAAAAGAATTGATGCATTTCAACTGTGGTGTTGCAAATAATATTGAATATACCCTGGACTTTCAGAAGAATGAACAAATCAGACTTAGAAGAAAATAACTGGAATGCTTCCTAGAAGGGAGGATGGTGAGACTTCATCTTCCCTACTTTGGACACATCATCAGGAAAGATCAACTGCTAGAAAAAAACATGGTTGGTGAAGTAAAGGGTCAGTGAAAATAAGGAAAACCCTCGATGAGATGAATTGACACAATAGCCTCAACAATGGGCTCAAGCATCTCAAAGATCATTGAGATGGTACAGGATGTGGTAGAGGAATGAACCAAACCATGTGTACTTTACCTTCATGGATGATGTTGTAAGGGTTTTAAGGTACTTAAAATTACATGCCTGAGAAAATGTAACTTTATCATATTATTTCTTCTGTTTTACAGACAAAATATGAAGACTTAAAGAGTTTACATAACTGGCACTCAAATTAGGTCCACGAACTCTGTCTTATATATCTTCATATTGTCTAGGTTCCCCTTTGTGGTGGTGGTGCTGTTACAGGGGCTGCATAGCCATTCTGTCTCTGCTGGAGTCATCTATTCAGCAAATATTTATTGACTCTTCGTCCTGTGCTAGGTACAAGGGGTGCATAGTTGAAAAGAAATATTTTCTTCCTGAAGGGAGGTTAACAATCCAGCCATGAGAAGAAAATGTGAATAATACAACAGGCTAACACAAGGGAAAGTACAGTCGGCTCTCGATTGGCCTGAGTTTGAGGGAAGACTAGGAAAAGGTCTGTAAAAGTTAAAACTAATGGTACTTGAAGAAAAAGAATTAACTCAAACTTAGTTAAAATTGTACCCAATATTGAAGAAAGCTTTAAATCCTACGTGTGTCATTCAAAAGGTAAAAATACTAACATATAATAGTTTAAGAGCACGAAGCATCAGTTCCATTGTCTGATGAAAACTCGTCCAAAGGTTTCTGTTTAATGGTTTGGTAGTGCCTGCTCCTTAGCTGCACTCTCCATTTTTAACATTGGAACAAAGCCTAGGTCATCAGTTTGTCTCTGAGCAAACCGCACTCTTCACTTTTACTCTAGTAGACAGTCTTGATCAGCAGTTTTTAAGCTGTGTTGAGCCCTGAGAATTCCCTGGGAGGGGCCTCAGGAGCTGTTGTCTGGTGAGGAGAGGAAGAAGCCGGCCTCCGGGTCTTGGCCCCTCCTTGACCTAAGCTCCTTCTTTTTCAAATTGGAGTAAGATTTCCTTTGAATGAAAGGTTCCACAGGTGAAAGGGTTTGAAAATATTAATAGTCAATGTTTTATTTTGTTTTTAATGGCACACTGTCTCTCCCTTCACCATTCTTCCTCTAAGCCTCTACCCTCCATCACATTTCATTCTTCTCTTCTTGATGTCACTAAACCCTGGTTCACATGAATCTGAATTAAGCCACTTTGCTCCAAAGTTAAATTACCCACTTGGTTAATGTCAGCTCCCTGAAATTTCTCTTCAGTCCTTTGAGCTGTGCAGGATCCAAGATGACTCAATTAAGTGTGTGATACAATGGAGAACACTGTATTTACTAGAACTCCATGGGGGAGTACTGACCAGGTTCAGAAGAAACACTTTGATTATCTGCCTGGTGTGGTATTGGGCGAGGAGTCTCTGGGTGATACAAACGGTTAAGAGCTTACATACTAACCAAAAGGTTGGTGGCTTGAATCTATCCAGAGGTGCATCCCAGCAATCTACTTCCAAAAGTCATAGTCACTGAGTACCCTATGGATCACAGTTCTACTGCGCCACAAATGAGGCCACCATGAGTCAGAGCTGACTCAACAGTAACCGTTGGGTTTCTGGTAGTGGTGGGCTGCGGTTTGAGTGACGCAGCAGTCACTCTCCAGCACAGGTACATGGTTGGCAAACTGCCTTCTAAGAAGAGTATGTTCTGTTATCTCAGGGGTTTTGTCTTACTAAGTGGGGTATGCAAGTTTGGAACTGTGGAGAAGACTGCTACTACTGACCTAGCCTCCTCCACTACCCTCAGTTTCTCCTTTGAGTAAATGCCAAACAAAGTGATTTCAAGGGCCACCAAATAGTTAATGGATGTCCACCAGGACATCCACATACCTTGGTTAAGCCATGCCTCTGAGTTGTCCGTTGGCTTTTGGTGAGGTCAGAAAATAAGACAGATTGCAATGCAATGATTTTAGGACCAGTATATTAGTGTATTAGTTATTTCGCATGAGGTTCAAAGCAAAGGTCTCAGCTTTGGGTTGCGTGGCTCTTTGTTTCTTCAAAGAGTTTCCACTCCTGCCTATTGTCCGTTAAAGAAAATCCCTAGGATGGGAGAAGGAAGAAGTCTGTAATACTTCAGCTGCCATAAGGTACAGACTCGGCACAGAGATGAAGTAATGCTGCCCAGGACAGTGGAGGTTCACTGATCCGACTCTGCTCCCCATCCATGGATGAGTAACTGACAGATGGTTGCAAAGAGACAAGAAGACAAGTTTGATTGGCAAGAGGCAGGAATCTTCCAACCTTAAAGCAGAAACAGTAGGGCATCTGTTGGTTACAGTTCTAAACCATAGCTGCCTCCTAACAGGTAGGTGTTATAGAGATTTGTAGTCATGAAGAACTTATTTTTCCCACAAATGCACTGGCTTAAAAAAAAAAAAAACTATCTTAATATACCTTAATTATATATTAATATGGGGGAGGGTTAGCTTCTAAATAACTATTCCCATGCCCTCTGTTAACGGAACCCCTCTGTACCTTTATCAAAACCATCCTACCTGCATTCTCAATTTATGAAGTTTGGGGGAGGTCAGGGAGAGAGCTGAACCTTTCCTGGCTCCAAGGGCATGTTGGTTACCCAGACCATGTTCTCCTTAACTGTGGTGATTGATTCAAGGTAGGCATGGGCTCAGGCTGGTCCAATTAAAGCTCTCTGGGAATTTTGCTGGAACTATAAGAAACTATTTTTTTTTTTTATAAGAAAAGGGCTACTTTCTCCTCCAGGAATCATGGGAGGTAAGGATCAAATAAGCCTTGAGCTGCCTGGGGGCAAGCTTATCCTGGTTAAAGTCTGCTTAAAAATGCAACCCAGAGAAAAATGGAGGCAAGAAATGGAAGGAGTTCTGATGACACTATTTCTGTCCTGGATCCACGGACACCCCAGAAGTCTCAATTATGTAAGCCAGTCAGTATCACTTTTCCTGCATTTTTTCTTCTTTCTTTCCTTCTGTCCACTCAATTGGTGTGTGTGTGTGTGTGTGTGTGTGTGTGTGTATGTGTGTGAATGTGTGATGTGACTGAAAACAACTTAAGTATTCCTCAATTAGGGATTAGTTAAATAAATTGTATTATACCTAAATAATGAAAAATATGCACCCATTAAAAAGACCCATGTAAAGCTATATATAAGTCTTTATGTTATTTATCAAAGTAAAAACAACTGAAAGCCATCAGTGGGGGAATGGATAAATAAAGCATATTCCATTAAATAATTAAATAAGCAAGTGTGAAAATGAGTCATAGTCAGCTATACTGATCGACATTAAAAGATCTTCAAGGCATTCTATGGACTTAAAGAAGGAGGCTATATTATGAGTTACAAAAATTTATTTTATAAAATATGTCATTTTGTGTGTTTAAGTCTAGCCAAGTGTAGAAAGCCAGTTAACCATCATACTCTGGGATTTTAGGTGTTTTTTTCCTATCTGATTTACTATTTTTGGTATGACTCAAATTGCATATGTATATATAACAAAGAGAAAAAATGAAACTTTGTATTTCCTAGAAAGAAAATTAGAAAGAAGAGGAAAGGAAGGGAAGAAGCATCCAAAAAAAGGAGGAAGATGAATATAGTCTCAAGTTTGCCTAAGTGATTCAGGAGAAGGTTCAAGGAGGAGGTAATGCCATCTCTTGAATCTTGAAAAGGTTATTTCCCAGGTGGACAGGTGAGGAGAGGGAATCCAGAAGGAGGAAATAGCAAAGACAAAGATTCAGAAAAGTAAGAAGCCATGTCTTAAGGAACAAGTCGTCAGATACAGCTAAATGAGTGTCAGTAAATTAGCAGTTTGTCCTTAATAACTAAGGCAGAGTCAATTAAAGTCAATACTGACACAAGGGATTTTACAAAAGCATTGCATAGGGGATGTACAAGGGAAAAGAAAAATACCTTATCTCTAGGACCCTGGTCTCTGTTCAATCACCAAACCACATCTCCCTTTTGAGGTCTAATAAATATCTCCAACTTAACGTGTCCAAAGCAAAACTCTTGATTCCATCTCTAAATCTGCTCCCTTCTCTCTCTTCAGTGTTCTCCATCACAGAAAAAATGGCAGAGTTAATCTACCAATACCTTGGTACAAAAACATTGGAGTCATTCTTGATTCCTCTCACTCACACTTGACATCCAGCCCAAAGCAAATCATGTCAGCTCTGCCTTAAAAAATGTATCCAGAATCTGACCACAAGTTATCTCCACTCCTGCCACCATCCTGGTCTTAATCTCCATCATCTCTCATCTAGACCACTTCAACAGTCTCCTAACAGGTCTTCTGGCTCTCACCCTTGCCCCTTTGCAGTCAAATATCTGCACAACAGTCCTAATGTTTCTTCTTAAACATGTCAAATCATGTCCACCCTCTGCTCAAATTCCACTAATGATTCCCATCTCATGGGATAAGTTCCACAGTCTTCACCATGGCCTACAAGCTCCTGCAGGAGCTGGCTGCCCCCTTCTACTTCCCTGGCTCTATCTCCTACCACTCTTCTTCCTCATCCATTCTGCTTCCTTGTCTCCTGGCTTTTTTTTTTTTTTTAAATTAATATGCTAGGCACAGTTCTACGTTAGACCTCATGTCCACATGACTCCCTGCCTCGCTCCCTTCAGGCCTCTGCTCCTCACAGGACTTCTCTGATACGCTGTGGAAAGTGATCCTTCCCTGCCCTTTCCCTACTTCCTCTTACCTTTCTTCTTTGAGCCGCTTTTCACTACCTGGCACATAGTGCATCTTTTTTTATTTGTTTATTTTTTGAGTCTCCTTCTAGAATGTGAAGCTCAAGAGAGCAGGGACTTTGTTGTTTCTCCGTCCTCTGTGCATGGAGTAGAAGTTGGCACATGGAGAAGGGTACTCAAAGCCTGTTTTCTGATGAAAGAATAAAGTTTATTTCCATACATTGAAGGAAATAATATGTGTTTGATGCAATAGTAGTTAACATTTATTGATTATGTACTATTTATTGGGCGTTATACCAAGCTCCTTGGAAACTCCACAGGGCAATTCTACTCTGTCTTAATAGAGTCTCTATGAGTCAGGATCAGCTCGATGGCAACAGGCTTGGTTTTTTTTGTTTTGTTTTTAATATATACTAAGTTCTAGGAACACTGGTGTCTGCTAACCAAAAGGTTGGTGGTTCAAACCCACCAGTGGCTTCAACCCACTAGTGGCTTCGCAGGAGCAAAGACCTGGCGATCCGCTGCTGAAAAGACCCAGAGATATGCTTCTGTAAAGATTACACCCTTGGAAACCCTATGGGGCAGTTCTACTCTGTCCTGTAGGGTAGCTATGAGCCGGGTTGACTTGACGGCACACAACAACAAAAACAACAACATACCAAGCAACGACAACAACACACCAGGGTCCTTATACAAACTAACTTGTTTAGTTCTCACAACAACCCTAGGGGGCACACAGCATTTTCTGAAGGAGGAAACTGAGGCATAGATAATTTTACCAGTGTCACACAGCTGACAAGGGGCAGAGCCTGGCTTCCAGCTCAGGCAGACACCGGAGACTGTACTTAGGTGTAAGTCTCCCATTCAGCATATACTTCTTGATAGTTCGTTAAGAGACACTGAAGAGCAGTGAGACCTGAAAAAGACTTACTCCCTGAGTTTGTTTTTCAGGGATAAAATATGTCTTACTATACAGCATCTCCGCCAGTTTACAACTAAACAGCACAGCAGAGAATAAACACTGGACAGCTCAGTGGCTCCTCTGCAGATCAAGAGACATTGTGACACCTTTGAAGTAATTCAGTTGAGACTAACAAAGTCACAGTAAAGACTTGTTTGAAAACCTTTCTTGAGTCATGCATACCTTGTAAATTTGATAGGAGCCTTACAAGCCCGTTTGTAGATTTAGACAGTCCATTTTACCCTTGTAAATTTATTAATTTGTGTATCCAAGAAATCTTTAGTAAACACCATTAGATGCCAGGCACAGTTCTAGACACTGGGAATGTAGAAATAGTTTCTTTCATCAACTCCCATCCCCACCTGTAACAAAATAGAGCTTATATATCATAGTGGTTTAGAGCTAAGCTCTGGAGTCAGAGAGACTGAGTACACATTCCAGTCCTGCTGTCACTGGCTGAATGATCTCAAGCAAGCTACCTAACTTGTCACAACCTCAGCTTATAAAATGGTTTATAAAATGGAGATGGTATTGATTATAAAATCTACCACATTGGGTTGTTAGAAGGATTAAGTGAGATTGCCTGATACACAGTAGAGACTCAAAAATATATTCCCTGTGATAATGAGGGGGAGACTGTAGAATTTTTGTGATTTTGAATGTGGTATATACTATTAACTTAAAATTTCGCAGTTTCTCTTCATTTAAGTACCAGGGGCTTGTTTGAATTATAGTATCGAGAAAGAATCCAAGTTTAGTCAACATTTTCAGCCACAGTGCTATCCCTTGTGATGAAGTTATAGGGTCTTACATTAACAATTAGACATCATAGAAGAACTATTAAAAGAACTCTGATTTATTAATCTGTTGATTCTTTTTTCCTTCTGGGGCTATCTGGGAAACCTGCCCAGTTGTAGATAGCTCCTTTGGCTATCTTCCTCAGCCTTTCAAAGCCCTCAAAACAAAGTTCTTAAGTACCTCATAATGGGTACATGAGATTGTTGATTTTGTTTATAACATGTCAGAAGTAACAATTTTTATATTACTAATAAAAAAATAATAGGCTTATTTAAAAGTATAGAGATTTCTTGGGTGGTTTTTGAATGAATCTAATGCTCATATTTATTCATAGACCCTTCTGAATTCATGGACATTAGGCCAGAAATTAGGAGACTTAAATTCTAATCCTATGCCTGATATTCACTAACTGTTTGATCTTGACCTTATGGGTGCTTTGTTACTTTTTCTATAAAAATCAGAGGGTTAATATCCATGTTCTCATCCAGTTCTGAAACTCCATGATTCCACAGTTAGTCAACAAGAAACTTACTTCACATGGTACTTGACCCTGAATTTGAGGTTACAGGGACCTGCTAAGGAACAGAAAATTTTCCTGCACAGTGGTTCTCACATTTCAAGTTGGAAAGGTTGCAGACCCATACTGTAAGGCAGTAATTAGGGTTAAAGTCATAATACACATGCATTTTTATAAAAACATAAAGATACACAATAGCTACAGTCATTCCTAGAAAAATATTTGGACCATATCAGAAACTAAATATTTGCTGAAAATAAAATCACTTATGCATCTAATATCAATCTTAAAAGTTGAAAACTAAGGCCTCCCTTGCCCATTGTTCAGTAACTCTAACCAACCTCACTGCACGTTTAGTTAGAATCAATATTGGATTTGAGATTCAGCCCAGTCAAGCTCTTTAGAGGAGGCTGGTCTTTAGATGAGGGGTCATCCTTTAGGCACATAACTTTTGAGGACTTTGGGACCCTTTGACATAAAATGGTCACTTTGAGTCTGAGCCCCTGATGAAACAGAATTCACAAGATGTTCTAACTTGAAGCCACTGCACCCTTGGGAAAAACAGAGCGCATCCGGGACAACTGGCTATATTCTGCAAATTGAGAGGGACCATCGAGTAAATGCTTCGGTGCCAACTGCCTCTCGGTAAGAAAAATATTCCCTCACATTCCTTCTGACTCTCTGCAAGGTGGGCTCCTTTGGCTGGGAGAGTGAGTCTCAGGTCCTTTCTAAAGCAAATTGTGGCTATGCCAGTAGCGTCCTGAATCCATGGAGCTACTAACTACTGTCCCCTATGACCATGCAAATAACCTGGGCCTGTTGAACATCCCAAGAAGAAATCCGAATGAGAAGCAAAATAAGTGACTGTATGCTTACATTCCTATTACCTTTCAGGTTAATTTCCCCGGGAATGTGTGTGCAGTGTACGTATGACTGATGCAGAGAGATAGCTGACTCCCTGAGTTTGATGAACTAGGAAACTACACAGAAGATAAAACACTTTAAGAATCTTTATCACTGTAGTGAAATGATTTTTACATAAAATAGGCACTTAATTTATGAATCTTATAACAAAAATAAGATGGAAAGAATTTAAAGCATTCACCCTCTTGGAAAGGTGAACATCCTGAATTTTTTCAGTCAACATCCTGAATTTTTTCATTTTCCTTACATCATCTCTTAAGTGTGACTGTTTACACAATTGAGCAGTTATTTGCAGAAAATAACTAAAAATGAATATCCTCGAGAATAACTAGACATGGAGAAGAACTAACTAGAAATTTTGGAACTGAAAAAAAATTCATTGAAATTAAGAATCTCAGTAGATGGGATAAAGTCTAGGCTGGAATCAGCCAAAGAGAGAATTGGAAAACAGTGCTGAGGAAGTCCACAGAATCCAACAGAGAGACAAAAACTCAGAAAGAGAAGTAAAGCGTGAGGTTCCAGAATAAATCAATAGGCGTTCCAGGGAAAAAAACAGATGAAAGAGGAAGACAGAGAAGCACAATTTAAAGAGAAAATGGCTGAGAGTTTCCAAGAATTGAAAATATATACCCTCAAACTAAAAGTTCACAGAAAATTCCAAGCAACACAAGTAAAAATAAACCCACATTGTAGGGAATGTGTAAAACATTAAGGGAAAATAGAACAATCTTAAAAACCACCAGAGAGAAAAGACAGGCTACCTACAGAAGAACAACAGCATTAATAGGTGAAATAATTATTCAATCTGCCAAAGAAAAGTAATTTTAAATCTAGCTAGATTATCATACCAATACTAAGCTATCATTCAAAAGACAGGCAAAATAAAGATAGATCATGCCTGGGAAGTTCGCCCCTCACAGACCATCACAGATCCGTTAGAGGCATTTGTTGGTACTGTTAGCTACCATTGAGGCGGTTCTGACCCATAGTGACTCTGTGTACAACAGAAGCAAACACTGCCCAATCCCGCACCATCCTCACAGTCCTCGCTACGTTTGAGCCCATTATTGCAGTCACTGTGTCAATCATTCCGGTTGAGGGTCTTCTTCTTTTTTGCTGATCCTCTGTTTTACCAAGCACGATGTCCCTTCCCAGGAACTGGTCCCTCCTAATAACATATCCAAAGTTTGTAACACAAAGTCTCAACATCCTCACCTCTGGGAGCATTCTGGCTGTACTTCTTCCAAGACAGATTTGTCCGTTCTTCTGCCAGTCCATGGTATATTCAATATTCTTTGCCAACACCACAATTCAAAGGCAGCAATTCTTCCTTATTCACTGTTTAGCTTTCACATGCATATGAGGTGATTGAAAATACTATGGCTTGGGTCAGGTGCACCTTAGTCCTCAAAGTGACAATTTTGCTTTTAAACAGTTTAAAGATGTCTTCTGCAGCAGATTTGCCCAATGCAATACATTGTTTGATTTCTTGACTGCTGCTTCCATGGGCATTGATTATGGACCCAAGTAAAATGAAATCCTTCACAACTTCAACACTTCCTGCATTTATCATGATGTTGCTTATTGGTCCGGTTGGCAGGATTTTTGTATTCTTTAAGTTGAACTGTAATCCATACTGAAGGCTGTGGTCTTTGATCTTTATCAGTAAGTGCTTCAAGTCCTCTTCACTTTCAGCAAGCAAGGCTGTGTCATCTGCATATTGCAGGCTGTTAATGAGTCCTCCTCCAAATCTTGATGCCCTGTTCTTCTTCATATAGTCCAGCTTTTTTTGAATTATTAGCTCAGAGTACAGATTGAATAAATTTGGTGAAAGTATACAACCCTGATGCACACCTTTCTTGATTTTAAACCATGCAGGAGCCCCTTGTTCTGTTCGAATGACTGCCTCTTGATTTATGTTCAGGTTCCACATGAACACAATTGAGTGTTCTGGAATTCCCATTCTTCACAATGGTATGCATAATATGTTATGATTCACTCAGTGGAAGGCCTTTGCATAGTCAATAAAACACAGGTAAACATCTTTCTGGTATTCCCTGCTCTCAGCCAGAATCCATCTGACATCAGCAATGACATGCCTGGTTCCACGTCCTCTTCTGAATCCAGCCTGAATTCCTGGCAGTTCTCTGTGGATGTACCACTGCAACTGTTTTAGAATTATCTTCAGCAAAATTTCCTTGAGTGTAATATGAATGATATCATTTTCATAATTTCTGCATTCTGTTGGATCACCTTTTTTTGGAATGGGCACAAATATGGATTTCTTCCAGCCGAGTGCGAGGTAGCTGTCTTTCAAATTTCTTGGCATAGACGAGCAAGCATTTCCAGCATTACGTCGTTTATTGAAACATCTCGATTGGTATTCCGTCAGTTTCTGGAGCCTTGTTTTTTGCCAATGCCTTTAGTGCAGGTTGGACTTCTTCCTTCAGTACCATTAGTTCCTGATCATATGCTACCTCCTGAAATGGTTGAATGTCAACCAATTCTTTTTGGTGCAGTGATTCCGTGTGTTCCTTCCATCTTCTTTTGATGCTTCCTGTGCCATTCAATATTTCGCCCATAGAATCCTTGACTATTGCAACTTGAGGCTTGAATTTTTTCTTCAGTTCTTTCAGTTTGAGAAATGCTGAGCGTGTTCTTCTCTTTTGATTTCCTAATTCCAGGTCTTTGCACATGTCATTATAATACTTTACTTTGTCTCCTTGAGCTGCTTTTTTTTTTTTTTTAATTTTTATTGTGCTTTAAGTGAAAGTTCACAAATCAAGTCAGTCTCTCATACAAAACTTTATATACACCTTGCTATATACTCCTAATTGCTCTCCTCCTAATAAGACAGCCCACTCCTTCCCTCCACTCTCTCTTTTTGTGTCCATTCCACCAGCTTCTAGCCCCTTCTTCCCTCTCATCTCCCCTCCAGATAGGAGATGCTAACATAATCTCAAGTGTCTACTTGATCCAAGAAGCTCATTCTTCACCAGCATCTTTTTCTATTCCATTGTCCAATCCCTGTCTGAAGAGTTGGCTTCGGGAATGGTTCCTGTCCTGGGCCAACAGAAGGTCTGGGGGCCATGACCACCAGGGTCCTTCTAGTCTCAGTCAGACCATTAAGTCTGGTCTTTTTATGAGAATTTGGGGTCTGCGTCCCACTGCTCTCCTGCTCCCTCAGGGGTTCTCTGTTGTGTTGCGTGTCAGGGCAGTCATCGGTTGTAGCCAGGCACCATCTAGTTCTTCTGGTCTCAGGCTGATGTAGTCTCTGGTTTATGTGGCGCTCTTGAGCTGCTCTTTGAAATCTGCTGTTCAGTTCTTTTACTTCATCTTTTCTTCCACTTGCTTTAACTACTCAACACTCAAAAGCAAGTTTCAGAGTCTCTTCTGACATCCATTTTGGTCTTTTCTTTCTTTCCTGTCTTTTTAATAACTGTCATGGATTGAATTGTGTCCCTCCCAAAATATGTGTCAACTTGGTTTGGCCACGATTCCCAGTGTTCTGTGGTTGTCCTCCATTATGGGATGGTAATTTTGTGTTAAAGAGGATTAGGGTGGGATTGTAACACCGCTCTTACCCAGGTCACATCCCTGATCCAATGTAAAGGGAGTTCCCCTGGGGTGTGGCCTGCACCACCTTTTATCTCTCAAGAGATAAAAGGAAAGGGAAGCAAGCAGAAAAGGGGGACTTCATACCACCAAGAAAGCAGTGCCAGGAGCAGAGTGCATCCTTTTGACCGGGGGTCCCTGTGCAGGGAAGCTCCTACTCTGGGGGAAGGTCGATGAGAAGGCTGACAGAGAGAAAGCCATCCCCTGGAGCTGACACCCTGAATTTGGACTTTTAGCCTACTTTACTGTGAGAAAATAAACTTCGTTTTGTTAAAGCCATCCACTTGTGGTATTTCTGTTATAGCAGCACTAGATAACTAAGACAATAACCTTTTGCTTTCCTCATGTATGATGTCCTGGATATCATCCCACAACTCGTCTAGTCTTCCATTATTAGTATTCAATGCATCAGATCTATTCTTGAGATGGTTTCTAAATTCAGGTGGGATATGCTCAAAACCACTAGGACAAGCTGACAGAGAGTGGTGAATTAAATGTGTAACTTGAGCCTAATAATAACAATAGCTAACACTTTACATATATCAAATATTTTCTCACAGCAACCCTATGAGGTAGACACTTTTTAACCCCATTTTACAGAGGGGAAACTGAGGTAGGAAGAGATTAAGATCTCACAGATAGTAAGAACCAGAATTTATATCAGGCAGGAAGGGAAGACCTTACATGCAAAAAATAATGGTGAGCAAAGAAATTGATAAAATATGTGGATATATTTTAATTGACCGTTGACTGTAACGAGTAACTTTTTTAATGCTAAAAATAGGAAATCTAAAACTGTATATAATAATAGTAATATTAAGATCAGGAGTTGTTCCATGATAGCGAAATCATGCCAAAATCTTCAGTGTGTGTGTGTGTGTGTGTGTGTGTGTAGGAGGCTGGAAATACAGAATAACTTTAAACTTTATATAAAAATTTATGGCTGCATAGGCTAAAAACATAAAGGTAACAACAACAAGGATAAAGATGCTGTAGAGGCTCCAAATCAGCTGAGGAAAATTAAAAATGGAATAAAAACATTTATCGATTTGGCACAAAGCAAAAAAAGAAGAAAAAATTTTAAGTAAAATAATGGTAAACAGAAAACAAAAATAGTTGAAATGTATTCAGTGTATCAATCAATGATCACAATAAATAATTGTGAAATGAAATTCACTTATCAAAGGAATTTGTTATCTATTGCATTTTTTAATTATCTAAAATTTTTGTTATCCAGGTTTTATATCTATTTTTTACTGATTAGTATCATTTTAATCAATGATACATTGAGAACACTCAAGAGTTACATGTTGCATTTATGATTTAAAAACCTACATTTAAAAATTGAGACTGTTGTTTACATAACTATAATGATAAGGAAAATTAGAAACCAAATGGAAAGAAATTTATAAAAACTGATATTTCAGAAAGTGACTTAAATAAGAAATCCTTTCCAACTTTTTTAATTGGAGAACAATTATTTTAGAACAAAGTTTCTTCCTAATTGTACTCCGAAGTATGCCAACGGGATAACATTTAGCAATCTTAATGCTTTTACCTCCTAAAATTTTAGATGGATTGCTTTTCCGAATGGTTTTTCTAATTGATGTTACAGGGAACATTCTGTCCAATAAGAAGGAAATGTTTACGTTTTTCTTGCATGCCTTTTTAATGTAATAACCCAAATGGTATCCAGTATTACCACAGTGCTCAGGAAGCAATAATTATTTTTTATTATCCATATGTTGTACAAATATGAAGTTAAAATGTAATTTTCATTGATGATCAATACTGTAGGTTCCATGTTATGATTAATTCCAAAAACAGAAATCTCTGCATCGTCAGTCGAAGGTGTACTTTTCCATTGTAACAACATTCTTGAAGAGTTTTCAGGTTGTGTTTATTTATATTGCTCTTTTTGATTGCAAAGTGCAAAAGATTCCTGAAAAACCTGCCTGCATCTTGGGACCTTCACGAAACTACCACCACAGTCAAGCCAGAGAAGTGTACCACCATTACAAGACTTCCCCCTAATACCCCTTTGCAGCCACATGCACCTCCTCTCCCATCCATCCCTAACCCCACTAATCTGTTCTCCAGCTCTATAATTTTGTTATTTCAAGAGTGTTATGTAAATCAAATCATACATTATGTAACCTTCTTTTCCCCACTCAGCAAAATTCCCTTGAGTTTCTTCCAAGTTGATCCGCTTATTAATATTTTGTTACTCCTTATTGTTAAGTAGTATTCCTTGGCATGAATGTACCAAAACCAAACCAAAAACCCGTTGCCGTCAAGTCGATTCCAACTCATAGTGGCCCTATAGGACAAGGTAGAACTGCCCCATAGGGTTTCCAAGGAGCACCCGGTGGAATTGAACTGCTGACCTTTTGGTTAGCAGCCTTAGCTCTTAACTACTATGCCACCGGGGTTTCCATGGATGTACCAGTTTTTTTTTTTTTTTTTTTTTCTTAAATTCATTCATCCATTGAAGGACATTTGGTAGTTTCCAGTTTAGGGAAACTTTATATTCTCAGTAATGAATAAAGCTTCTATGTATGAGTTTCTGCACACAAATTCTTTTTCATTTCCTTGTGATAAATGACAAGAGTACAATTGCTGTATCATATGGCAAGTACATGTTTAGTTTTAAAAGAGACTGCCAAATTATTTTCCAGAGTGGCTGTACCATTCCACAATCCTACCATCAGTGTATGAGTGGTCCATTTTCTCTGCATTCTTGCCAATATTTGGTGTAGTCATTATTTTTTACATTAGCCATTCCTATTTTGCATTCTTGTGCCTTTTTAAAAGATACACAGTTAAATAAGATTTTAAAACTTTGAAAACAGGAATGGAAAAAAATATGCTAGACAAGCACACACATACACACAGATAGTATAGATTTATTAATATTAGAAGAAAAAAGAATGCAAGTATCAATAAAGATAAAAACAGGACACTACATAATAAAAGTATCAAGCCACTGAAAATATACAATAATGATGAACTTCTATGCAACTAACAACATAGTCTTGATGTAGATAAAGCAAAAATAACATAATTATAAAGATAACAGGACAAAGCACAGTAGGGGATTTTTAACATCCCTGTTAAAAACTGATGCATCGATCAGAAAAAAAATTATAAGGAAATAGAAGTTTTGAAAAATAAAGTTACCAAGCTTCAGTTAATGTATGTGTACACACACACACGGACACATATCATATACAACTAATAGAAAACATACTTTAAGTTCAAGCACTAGTGGAACTTCTACGAATTAGATCATCCAAACTAGGTTACAAAGGCAATCTCAACAAATTTCAGAGTAAGTTTACCGTATAGAACACAATCTCTTGTTATAGTACCTTGAAGTCGGAAACTGTCTTAGGCTGGGTTCTCTAGAGAAGCAAAACCAGTGAAGTGTATACACACACACAGATTTATCTCAAGGAAATGGCTCACATGATTGTAGAGGCTGGCAAGTCCCAAGTCCATGGGTCAGGCATCAGGCTGGAGGCTTCTACTGACTCACATAGCTGCAGGGGCTGATGAACCCAAGATCATCAGGTCAGGCTGCAAGCTGCTGGTTCATGGGCTGTGGAGGCTGATGAAACCAATTAGTAGGCAAGACAGCAGACTGCTGGCTCACAGATTGAGAGCAAAAATCAACAACATAGATTGAAAAAGAGGAGATAACGATAAAAAAAACGATAGATACGGAAAAAAACAAAAGACCGAATACATTGCCGTTGAGTCAATTTCAGTTCATGGCAACCCCATGTATAACATATTAGAACTGCTCCATAGGGTTTTCTTGGCTGTAATCTTTATGGAAGCAGTTTGCCAGGCCTTTCTTCTGTGGGCCTCTGAGTGAGTTCTAACCATCAACCTTTAGGTTAGTAGTCCAGCAGAAACTGCTTGTGCCACCCAGGAAACTTATAGATATGATAGAGATTTCAAAAATCCAAATTGACTATTATGCCCCAATTTTTCCGGTGTATAAAAAAAAAAAAATTTTTTTTTTTATGATAATAAACTAGAAAACCCAAATGAAGTAAAGGATTTTTTTTTTAGAAAAATATGAGCTATGTGGATCAATCAGTGTCCAGTCAGGAAAAGAAAGCTTTTTATTGGACCAGGTAGTCCAATAAAAGGAATTTAATACAGAGATTACATACAAAAGGAGACCTTCAAAGTGAAAACAGTGAGTGATGAGGTAACTGTCAAGTTAGTAACATCAAGAAGTTGCTACCACCCCTAGGACTGGAAGAACCATAGGAGAAGTTGGAGTGTTAGAATCAGGGTCACTGGTAGGAGCTAGATTATGGCAGGGGCTGAGAGGAAGCTGGGACCATGGGGAAAAGCTGTCTAATGGGAACTGAAACCTCAGAGGAGACAGTCACTGCTGGAGACAGAGAAAGGATGCGAAAAATACCTTGGCTTCTCCCTTCCTCTTACCCACTAGTCTTCTGCAGTGCAGAAGTTAACCGAAACTAGGCAGTTGGGTAGGAAATCTTGGAAATGTTGTTTGCCTTGGCTCAAGAAGAAAAAAAAACAGCAACAATAAACCTATGACCGTTGAAACAATGGAACCTGTAGATAAAATCGCCTCTATACCTTCCTTGAAGCCCTGGTTGCACAGTGGTTAAGAGCTTGGCTGCTAAGCAAAATGTTGGCAGTTCAAATCCACCAGTTTCTCATTGGAAACCCTTTGAGGGCAGTTGTACTCTTGCCCTATAGGGTTGCTGTGAGTCAGAATTGACTCTACGGCAATGGATTTGGTTTTTTTTTTTGGTTTTGGTATACCTTCATTATCCCTCTGCCCCCAAAACCCCAGGCCCAGACAGTTTTATAGGAATTAAACAGATGATTGGACAAATCATTTTAGACAACTGAAAAAGTGGGAAAGATAACCAATTCATTTTATGAAACTAGTATAACTTTGAAACTAAAACTAGAAAAGGATAGTACAAGAAAAGACAATCATAAAACAATCATATCTCATTTATAAACATAGATGGGAAAATCCAAAATAAAATAAAATGTGGTTGAATTAAATATATGTATATATTTAAATGGAGGTTTTTCCATAATGCAAGGATGTTTCAACATGATAAAATATATGAATACAACCCACCATATTCTGAATGAAAGAAAAAAATCATGCTCAATAGATGCAAAAAAAAAAAAAAAAAAAGATGGGATAAAAGTAAATATTTAAGATTAAAAAAAAAAAACTTTGCAAATTATGAATAGATCAGAATTTCCTTAACCTGATTTCTAGATTCACTGCCTCCATTTCATTACTTAATATTTTCTCTTCAACCAAACCACGGCGGTTAACGTTCTGTGTCAACTTGGCTAGGCTATCATTCTCGGTGATCTAGCATATGCTTTTCCATAATGTAATCACCCTCTCTTCGGTTGAAAGGGGAGCTTTCTTGGGGATGGGGTCTGCCTCCAACATATAAATGGATGTTCTGGCAAAACTCACGCTCTCTCTCTCAACCCTGTATTCTTCTAGTCTGCTGACCTCAAGTTCTTCGGACATAAGCATGCAAAAGTCTCCAGCTTGACCCCTGACCTACAGAAATTGGATTCACCAGCCCCCACAACCCCAGGATCCAGCAGGTTTCCCCAGCCTGCCTCTGAACCTACAGATTTGGGATTTGCCAGCCCCTACAACTGGGTGAGCCATTTCGTTGAAGTAAATCTCTCTATGTATAATTTTATAAATGTTTCACTGGTTTTGCTCCTTTCGAGAACCCGGACTAAGACACCAACTAAATCAGGCTATCATCTTCACCATTTCATTGCCAACTTAAACAGACAATTCTTATATTAGTCTCTCAGCAGCTTTTGACCCAGATGATCGTTGGTTCCTTGAAATACTTTCTTTGCCTTCGATGACTCTGCATGCCCTTGGTTTTTCCTCCTACCTCAGTGGCCACCCATTCTTATTCTCATTTTCTGGTGCCACCGTATTTTTTTCTGATATTACACGTTAAAATTCTCTCGAGTTCAGCCCTCTATCCTCTTTGTTTTCCTTCCTCTCTTTATCCTCATCATCCTGGTGACCTCGTCAATTTCTATTACTTTAAATATCATGCATACAGTATTGTTGTTGGGTACCACTGAGTGGATTCCAACTCTTAGCAACCCCATGTGATAGAATAGAACTGCCCCATAGGGTTTTCCTGGCTGTAATCTTTAGGAGAGCAGATCACCGGGTCTTTCTCCTACAGAGAAGGTTCAAACTTCTGCTGGGTAGGTTCAAACCATCAACCTTTTGGTTAGCAGCTGAGTGTTTAACCCTCACACCACCAGGACTCCTTAATGACATCCAAATATATATTCAGCCTCAATCCCCTAGCTGACATCTTTCATTAGATGTAAAAAATGTCTCAGACCTAACTTGTCCAAAATAGAACCCTTCATTTCCCCTTTTCCCTCACCAACACACAACATTTACCTCCACCAGTCCTTCCTAAGTGACACTATAGGACAGAGCAGAACTGCTCCATAGGGTTTCCAAGGGGCAGCTGGTGGATTTGAACTGTCAACATTTTGGTTAGCAGCCATAGCATGCCATAGCTCTTAACCACTGCACCAAGAGGGCTCCAACTCTGTAAAGGCCACTCCATTTTATCAGCTTCTCGGACAAGAAATCTAGGGATATCCTTGACTACTTTCTTTCTCTCCACCTTACATCCAATCCATCCTTAAACCCTGTTGATTTTATCTTCAAGTATACCCTTAATCCAAACATTTTTTACTACCTTCACCACTACAACACAGTCTGAGCCACCATAGTCTCTTACATAATTGACTGCAATTGCCTCCCAACTGGTCTCTCAAATTCTGCTCTTCTTCCCCTATAGTCAATTTTCCCAACAGCAGCCAGAGAGAATGTCATAAAACATAATTCTGTTCTTATCATTCCTCTTCTTACCACCCACTAAAGTTTTCCTTTGGTACTCAGGGTGAATTCGAAACTTCTTGCCATCACTACATGGCCAGACCCTGGTCTACCTCAGTGACTCATCTCCTGCAACTGTCCTCCTTGCTGGCTCCATTTCAGTCACACTGCCCTCCACTCTGCTCTTGGAAATATCAGTCTCCTGCCTAAATCACTGATCTTCACGTGCCTCCTATGGTAGACCCTGTGATGCACCAGCCAGATCCTATTCAGAAGGTCTTGTTACCTCAGCTGCTAGAATCCTGCCAGGAGTCAGCCCTCAGCAGACACCCTCTTTAGGCATTGCCTTAGCTGAAGAAAACCACCCTACCCTAGGTCATGCCACCTTCCTGGGGTAGCTCACATCATCCAATGTCCGATCAGTGGAGGGGTAAAAAAGACAAGTCCTCTTGCCACTACTTACTGTAGCTCCTGAAGGGTGCTATTCTAGCTCAAGAGCTCCCTGTCAGACGGGCCACGGCTGTTGTCAGGCCTGCATTGCAGCTCAACTTCTCCCTCTGCCCACTTTTCTTTCCTTCCCTTCCCTCCACAGATGTTGTTCTTGAGGCCACTTCCTAACAGGTGCCCTGCATGCTAAATTCCATCTCAGAGTCTGTAACACCCAATCCACCTCATTTATCCGACTGCCTGCTTAAACGTTAGAGAGCCCTTCTCTGAACAGCCTGTCTAAAGCAAACATTCCCCATCACTCTTTTTTTTTCTTCATATCATGTATGAATACCTGAAAGTGTATGTGTGTGTGTGTTTTTCTATTCCTTCACTCTCTTGTAAGCCCCATGAAGGATATTGTCATATTCACCAATCTATCCCCATCACTTAGAAAAGTATCTGGCAGAGAGCAAGCTCTGAATAAAAATGTGTTGAATGAAAGGCTGAATAAACCTGATAATGGGTATCTAATACTAAAAACAACAGAAACCTTTTTTTTAATAGTGCAGTTTTAGAACATTAAAGTAAAGAAAAGGACAAGAATATCTGGGATTACCCCACTGTTGAATAGTGCAATAAGACGAACACAATGATTTGAAGAATAAGAACTGGAAAGGAAGAGACAAAATTATCTTTATATGTAGACTATAAAGGCAGTGCAAAAAATTGCTGAGACAACTTATTAGAACTGATAAGAGAACTTGGCCATTGTCAAATAAAATATTATATATAAAATCAAACTAAGACCTGTAGTGATTCTATATGTAATAATCATTTTGAAAATTTAACAAATGACATGAGCTACAAGAATAAAAAATTTTAACTACTTAGGAATAAGTTTAAGAAAGGTATGTAAGTACTTTATGGAAAAAAAAAACACAAAAAAAGTTTTGAAGAACATGAATGAATACCAAAGAAAATGGAGTTAGTGCTGTGTTGATGGGTAAGATGGCTTAACACATTAAGAAGTCGATTTTCTTCAAATTAATATAAAAACTAATGCAATGCCAACAAAAACCAAACAGGTTTTTTTTTTGTTTTTTTTTTTTGCAGAATTTGACAAGCTAATTCTAAGATTCATTTGAAAGAATAAAGGGCAAAAGGTAGCAAGGAAAGTTTTAAAAGAGAAAAGAGTGGGATGATCCCTACCTAATATCAGCCTGGAGTATTTCAGATTGTGTGATTTTAGGGCAGGAAGAGACAAATAAACCAATGAAACAAAATATGAGAGCCCACAAATAGATGTATAGAAAACTTGGCGGATGATATTGTACCACAGTGCAGTATCAATATTTGGTAAATGGTGCTTAAATAATTCATATGGAAAAGAAGTAAGAGTCCTACCTCACACCATACAAAACATTCCAGAGGAAATTACCAAATTAAATGTGAAAAGCAACACTTTCATAAATAAATATATGCCTTTTATTGCAATGAATTGGTGTAGGGAAGGATTTGTTAGATAAGATCTAAGAGCCCAAACCCTAAATGAAACATTGATAAATGTGACATCGTAATTTTAAACTTCTCTTCAACATCAAAACAAGAACAACCACACAACAATAACAACCAAAACCAAAAAATATTTGAAAAGACAAGTTACAGACTGGGACAAGACATTTGCTATCCATTTAACTCACAAAGAATTAGTAAAACAAATAATCCAATAGGCAAATGGACAAAAGATATAAACAGACATTTCACAGAAGAAGAAAACTGAATGGCCAACAAGCATATGTTAAAATGATCAATCTTACTAATAATCAGAGGTATACAAAGAAAATGAGATACCATTTCATACCTATTAGATTGAACAGAACAAAAATTCTGAGTCTAACAGGGACTCTCATGTGCTACTGTTAGGTGTACAAATGGGTGGAACGACTCCAGAGAGCAATTTGAATAGCATAATTAAGATGCTTATATTTTACTGTCTAATAATTCCATTTCTAGGTAATATCCTCAGGTCTAGAGAAACTCTTAAACAAGGAGTAATGTAAAATAATATTCATTACTGCATTATTTGTAGTAGCAAAATCCTGGAAATCACCTAAATGTCCTTCAATATGAAAGGATGGCTATATAAATTGTGGTATATAGTAATATGGTGAAATACTGTGCAGCTGGGAAAATGAATGACCTGAGCTATATGTTTCAATATAGATGAAGATAAATAGCATGAAGTCAAGTGAAAGAAGTAACTTACGGACCAAAAAAAAAAAAAAACAAACAAAAAAACACCCAGTCCCGTCGAGTCAATTCCGACTCATAGCGACCCTATAAGGACAGAGTAGAACGGCCCTGTAGAGTTTCCAAGGAGCGCCTGGCAGATTTGAACTGCCAACCCTTTGGTTAGCAGCCGTAGCACTTAACCACTACACCACCAGGGTTTCCTGGAGAATATATACAGTATAATAATTACTTAAAATTTAAGAGCAAAAAGACAATGCTATATGTCGTTTACGGATACATTATGTAATTATAGATACACTCCATTACAAAACCATTCATGGAAATGCTATACAACAATTACCTTTTGTTGCTGTTGTTGTTAGGTGCTGCCCAGTCGATTCTGACTCACAGCAATCCTGTGTACAGCAGAATGAAACACTGCCCAGTCCTGCGCCATCCTCACAGTCGTTACGCTTAAGCCCTTTGTTGCAGCCACTGTGTCAATCCATCTTGTTGAGGGTCTTCCTCTTTTTCGTTGACCCTCTACTTTACCAAGCATGATGTCCTTCTCCAGGGATTGATCCCTCCTGACAACATGCCCAGAGTATGCGAGGCATAGTCTCGCCATCCTCGCTTCCAAAGAGCATCCTAGTCACACTTCTTCCAAGACAGATTTGTTCGTTTTTTGGCAGTCATGGTACATTCAGTATTCTTGCCAACACTGGAATTCAAAGGCACCAATTCTTCTTTGGTCTTCCTTATTCATCATCCAGCTTTCACATGTACATGAGGTGACTGAAAAGACCATGGCTTGGGTCAGGTGCACCTTAGTCTTCAAGGTGACATCTTTGCTTTTTAACACTTTAAAGAGGTCTTTTGCAGCAGATTTGCCCAATGCAATGTGTCTTTTGATTTCCTGACTGCTCCTTGCAAGAGTGTTGATGGCGGATGTGAGTAAACTGAAATCCTTGACGACCTCAGTCTTGTCTCCATTTATCATGATGTTGCTTATTGGTCCAGTTGTGAGGATTTTTGCTTTCCTTATGTTGAGCTGTAAACCCATACTGAAGGCTGTGGTCTTTGATCTTCATCAGTAAGTGCATCAAGTACTCATCGCTTTCAGCAAGCAAGGTTGTGTCATCTGCATATTGCAGATTGTTAGTAAGTCCCCCTCCAGTCCTAATGCACTGTTCTTCTTCATATAGTCCAGCTTCTAGAGTTATTTGCTCAGCATACAGATTGAACAGGAATGGTGAAAAGATACACCCTGACACACACCTTTCCTAATTTTAAATCACGCAGTATCCCCTTGTTCTTTTTGAACTACTGCCTCTTGATCTATGTACAGGCCCCTCATGAGAACAATTAAGTGTTCTGGAATTCCCATTCTTCGCAATGTTATCCATAATTGATTATGTCCACACAGTCAAATGCCTTTGCATAGTCAATAAAACACAGGTAAACATCTTTCTGGTATTCTCTGCTTTCAGCCAGGATCCATCTGACATCAGCAATGATATCCCTGGTTCCACGTCCTCTTCTGAGTCTGGCTTGAATTTCTGGCAGTTCCCTGTAGATACACTGCTGCAACCACTTTTGAATGACCTTCAGCAAAATTTTACTTTCATGTGATCTTAACAATATTGTTTGATAATTTCCGCATTCAGTTGGATCACCTTTCTTGGGAACAGGTATAAAAATGGATCTCTTCCAGTCAGTTGGCCAGGTAGCTCTCTTCCAAATTCCCTGGCATAGATGAGTGAGCACTGCCAGCGCTACATCCGTTTGTTGAAACATATTGATTGGTATTCCGTCAATTCCTGGAGCCTTGTTTTTTGCGAATGCCTTCAGTGCAGCTTGGACTTCTTCCTTCAGTACCATTGATTCCTGATCATATGCTGCCTCCTGAAATGGTTGAACACTGACCAATTCTTTTTGGTGTAGTGACTCTGTGTACTCCTTCCATCTTTTGATGCTTCCAGCATCGTTTAATATTTTTCCCATGGAATCCTTCACTGCTGCAACTCAAGACTTGAATTTTTTTCTTCAGTTCTTTCAGCTTGAGAAATGCTGAGCATGTTCTTCCCTTTTGGTTGTCTACGTCCAGGTCTTTGCACATGTCATTATAATACTTTATTTTGTCTTCTTGACCTACCCTTTAAAATCTTCTTTTCAGCTCTTTTACTTCATCATTTCTTCCTTTCGTTTTAGCCACTCGGCATTCAGAAGCAAGTTTCAGAGTTTCTTCTGACACCCATTTAGGTCTTTTCTTTCTTTTCTGTCTTTTTAATGACCTCTTGCTTTCTTCATGGATGATGTCCTTGATGTCATTCCACAACTCATCGGGTCTTCAGTTATTAGCATTTAACTCCTCAAATCTATTCTTGAGACGGTCTCTAAATTTAGGTGGGATATGCTCAAGGTCATACTTTGGCTCTTGTGGACTTGTTCAAATTTTCTTCAGTTTCAACTCGAACTTGCATAGGAGCAATTGATGGTCTGTTCCATAGTCAGCCCCTAGCTTTGTTCTGACTGATGATATTGAGCTTTTCCATTGTCTCTTTCCACAGGTGTGTTTGGTTTTATTCCTGTGTATTCCATCTGGTGAGGTCCACTTGTATAGGCATCATTTAAGTTGGTGAAAAAAGGTATTTGCGATGAAGAAGTCATTGGTCTTACAAAATTCTATCACGTGATCTTTGGCATTGTTTCTATCATCAAGGCCATGTTTTCCAACTACCAATCCTTCTTCTTTGCTACCAACTTTGACATTCCAATCAATGCACTGTAATTATCAGTTCACCCTGATTGCATGTCTGATCAATCTCAGACTGTAGAAGTTGGTCAAAGTCTTCAGTTTCTTCATCTTTGGTCTTGGTGGTTGGTTAGTAAATTTGTCAAAAGTCTTCCTTATTGATATATGGATATTATCCTATCACTGACAGCATTATACTTCAGGACAGATCTTGAAATGTTCTTTTTGACGATAAATGCAACACCATTACTCTTCGGTTTGTCATCCCTGGCATAGTAGATTGCATGACAGCCCGATTCAAAATGGCCAATGCCAGTTTGTTTCAGCTAACGCCTAGGATATCGATGTTGATGAGTTCCATTTCATTTTTGATGATTTCCAATTTTCCTAGAGTCATACTTCATACAGTCCAGGTTGCAATTATTAATGGATGTTTGCAGCTGTTTCTTCTCATTTTGAGTCATGCCACGTCAGCAAATGAAGGTCCTGAAAACTTGTCATTAAGGCTGACTCTACTTTGAGGAGGCTGCTCTTCCCCAGTTCTTTTAAATGCCTTCCAACCTGAGAGGCTCATCTTTTGGCACTATATCCATGTTCTACTGCTATTCATAAGGTTTTCAATGGCTACTTCCTTTCAGAAGTAGACCACTGGATCCTTCTTCCTAGTCTGTCTAAGTCTGGGAGCTCAGTTGAAACCTGTCCACCAGGGATGACCCTGCTGGTGGTATCTGAATACCAGTGGCATAGCTTCCAGCATCACAGCAACATGCAAGTCCCCACAGTACAACAAACTGACAGACCTGTGGGGAAATTTGCCTTTAGGGAGGGAATAAAGGGAATGTGATTAGAAAGCAGTACACAGGAGGCTTTAACCATATTTATATTGTTTAATATCTCTTAAAAAAAACCTAATTATGGAAAAATGTTGGAATTTCTTAAAATTCAGTGCTAGGCATAGAAGCATTCATTATATTATTCTCTTCAGTTTTGTGTATGTTTGAAATATTTTATCTATAATGTTTATAATTTAAAATTTTTATTTAAAAAATCAAGAAAAAGAAGACTCATGTCTTAGGCTGTGTTCTGTAGAGGAACAAAGCCAGTGAAGCAGATACAGAGAGAGAGAGAGAAATTTATCTTAAGAAAATGGCTCACCCAGTTGTAGAGGCTGGCAAGTCCCAAGTTTATGGGTCAGGTGTCAGGCTAGAGGCTTATCATGATTCACATAGCTTCAGGGGCTGATGAGCCCAAATTTGGCAGATCAGGCAGCAGACTACTGGCTCATGGGCCGCAGAGGCTGATGAATCCAAGATCAGCAGGTAAGATGGCAGCCTACTTGCTCACACGATGCTAAGGCTGATGAATCCCAAGATCGGCAGGCAATATGGCAGGACACTGGCTCAAGTTCCAAGAACCAAAGGTCAGATGATGATGAGCCAGATGCAGGATCCAGAGCAAGCAAGTGAGCTTTGCCAGAACGTTTATATATATATATATATATATATATATATATATATATATATATATATATATATATATATATATATATGGAATGCAGGCCACACCCATGAGGAAACTCCCCTTATAACTGATTGGCTGGTTACATCAGACCACATCCTGAAGGATATAGTCACAGCTGCCAAATTTACATCATTACATAACTGACAAATTCCTGAGAATCATGGCTCAGCCAAGTTGACACACAACCTTAACCCTCACACTCATCAAAACGTTCAGTCTCCTAAAAATCACCTAAATGTCCATCAATAGAATTAAGCAAAAACAATTGGTTAAGCAAATGTTAGAACATAGTTAACCCATAAAAACCACACCTGTTGCCATTGAGTTGATGCTGAGTCATAGCGACCCCATAGGACAGAGTAGAACTGCCCCCATAGATCTTCCAAGGAGTGGCTGGTGAATTCAAACTGCTGACCTTTTGGTTAGCAGCCGTAGCTTGCTGTAGCTCTTAACCACTGTGGCACTAGGGCTCCAGAACATAGTGAACTACTATGCAAATATTAAAAATAATAGCTTATATTTATATGCTATGGAAAGATATTTAAACAATTTGTTGAATACAAAAGTTTCAATTATGTAAGGTATGATTTTATGTGTACATAAGGTGCATGTATATATCAGAAAATTTTAAATAAAAACCTTTAAATGGTTATCTCTGGAGAGTAGATTTTCTTTGCTATTTTCTCTATTTTTTTTAATGATTATTCATATTTTACAAAAGTAATTAAGCTATTGAAGTAGATCTTAAGACTCACCTATCATAGAAATATGAATTAAAATGAAAAAGAAATACCAATTTTCACTTATTTAAATACTTTTCCATTTATAATATTGAGTGCTGGCCAGGCTGCAATTAAATTTACCTTCAATCACGACTGTTAGCCATGTGAATCAGCATCACATTTTCTGAAAGCAATTTGGCAATATGTAACAAAGGTGGCAATCTGTCCTTCCCTAAAGTATTCTTACTTTAGGGAACTTATTCCAAGGAAATATTCAAAGATATGCACAAGGATTTACAAGCAAGGATTTTTTAGTTACAGCATTAGAGAACTGGAAACCACCTAGATGTCCAGCAACATGGGATGAGTCCAATAAATGATGGCACATATGAAATAAAACACTACATAGCCGAAAACAAGCCTGTGTTTGAGCAATATCTGATAAGATGGAAGATACCTACAAATAAAAGTAGGATATGATATACTTCATATTGTGTGCATATATTTAGTGTATATATATATATATATGTAAAACTAATTGTCGGGTCAACTCCAACTCTTGGTGACCCCATGGGTGTCAGAGTAGAATTGCACTCCATAGGGTTTTTAATGGCTGACTTTTTGGAAGTAGATCAAGAGGACTCTCCTACAAGGTGCCTCTGGGTGGACTCGAGCCTCCAACCTTTCGGTTAGCAGCTGAGAGCATTAACCATTTGCACCAGCCAGGATCTCTACCTGTCTTGTCTACCTGTCTGTCTATCCATCTATCTGTCTTTCTGTCTGCCTACCTACCTACTTACCTACCTACCTACCTACTTACCTACCTCTGTCTATCATCTATCTGTCTACCTATCAGTATATTTAAGATCAGAAAGAAACATACCAAAATTTAACAATGATTACCTCTGAGAAGTCAGATTATTTGATGATCTGAGAAAGCTACTTTTAATAAACAAAATAACCCTCACCTCTGTCCCTCTTTCCAGCCCAGTCAGCACCAAGCCACAGAGCCCACCGATCCTTGGGTAAGAGTCTGCCACAGGTAATTACAAATCAACCACCATTATAGATTGCCCTTTGCCCAGACTTTCTTTTAAAAATATATGCAGGGTTGAAGGGCTGTGCAGGTCAACAAACAAGAAAATCTAGTGAAGGATCAGCACTTCATTCCCAGTCTTGCCCAGGTATATAACTATTCCTTATTATCCATTGTCCCAGGTTTATTAGCCATTGCATTGTCCTGAACTGGTTTGTGGCAGGAGCTGATAGCATTTGTTACCCCAGGGGAAGGGTTATAACTATGAGAAAGAGGGGTGGAATAACAAGGAAGAAAAACTATCAATATGTCATGGAAAATACATGCAATTTCTAATATATTCCTGGCCATTTGAGGAAACATATCTAATGTGTTACCAACATTTCTGGTAATACCGTATTGTTGTTCTCTTTACCAGTGTGTTAGTGTTTGTAACTTTCATTTGGACCTGGTGAATTACTGTTATACTTAATGAAAAAAAGATAAATTGTACTTGATTTGTATTTATTAATTCCTCTGCATTTGGTATATGACATTTGTGAAAGCTTGGGCACATAATTTCTCCTTTCTTTAATTTATAACTGGAGAACTGTTTAAATATAATTTTCAATGATGCCTAAAATGCTTTCTGACATATTTGTTTTCTGAATTCTCAACATGCATATTTGCCATTTCTACATGAACAAACACTGTCTCAAATGGTGGAGAAAGAAAAATGTTACCTGTTTAGGAATCTTTTATTAAATCTTAGCTCTTGTTTTTGGTGGCAGCAGGCTGAATTTCCTGAAGGTTGATACGTTTACTTGCAATTGTGATATAGTTCGTGTTAACTCAATTTGATAGGTAAGGCTTTGCAGGTGTACCAATCATCCATTTGGTGCAAAACCTCAGAACAAAGTCTAAAAATAGATGTCAATTTGATAGCATTTTGCAGGGGTAGAAGACGTGAAATAACAAGAGAAATAAATCTCTTAAAGAATTTCTTTAAAAAAAAATTATTTCCCTGGTGATTTCCTGATGAAATGGCCTTTATAACAAAGTATTTTTCTTCATATATGATTTCTTTAGAATTATTTTATTTTTGCTATTCTGTATTATGGTCATATCAATTTACAACTCCTTTGAAAAGCTGTATAGCTATTGGTCAAATAATACTAACTTCATCTGAAATTGAGGGGCACTAGTTGTGCAGCTGTTAAAGTGCTTGGCTGCTAACCAGAAGGCCGGCGCTTCAAACCCATCAGCCGCTCTGAGGGAGAAAGATGCGGCGGTCTGCTGGCCTAAAGATGACCTGGAAACCCTATGCGGCAGTTCAGCTCTGTCCTACCCGGTCGCTGTGAGTCGGAATCTACCCTACAGCGGTGGGTTTGGTTTGGGAATCTGAAATTTTGGTTTTTGGATTTTTAAATAAATATAAGCTTTATGTGGTATTTTTTTCTTCAAAATTGAAGTCCATTATTTATTTTTCTTTATATCAGAATATATTAAAAAAAAAAAAAAGCCAGTGACGCTTTTAAGAGCGATCAGTGAATAAAAAATGGAAAAGCTCAAAGTGGTGCTCCTCCACTGACTCCTGTCACGAAAACAGCTGTTCTCCGTAACCTTGACCAAACAACTCCATCCTCTAATCAGGAAGGAGCAGACTTGTTCGTGGATTTATGATAGATGTCTGTGCCAGAGCTCCGAGGACTGTCTGAGACTCTGGCTTCTTATACACTTGTTTTTGCAACGAAATTGGGCTTGAAATTCTTATTTTAATTTGCTTTATATGCTTTCACCCAAACATGATTTTCTTTTTTTTTTTTTTAAGATCTTATTAATTGGATATTTCAGATGCGTTCTTCACAATTATGAGTAGCTATAGCTTTAAATATGTGATGGACTTGCTGATGTCAGCAGCTGAAAACTAATGCTGCTGATATCAGCTGACAGGACACTAATTACTAGTTATGTGGCTGTTGCCTGCTTAAGGAGCTATTCAGTGAGTTACGGTTTTGAAAAACTGGAGAGCACGGGGCTGATTTGTGAAGAGCTATGTAATATGAAAATACCACAGAAGTTCTCAAATTGATCCTCATGACAGAGATCTGTCTAATTAGGAAGTGACTATTTTTAATACTAAACCACAAAAAAGCCCAGCTGGAAATGAAGACTGTACAGGAAGCCCCAGGTCCATCGCTGGTTCGGCGGACAGCAAATGCAACCTAAGCACGTTTCTCAACGTTTAATCAATAGTGGCTAAAGCACAATTACTTCCTCACAGACGGGCTACCTCATCCCATCAAAAGGGAGGGTCTTCACAGGTGATCTGTGTCGAGAGTCTCTCCAGCGCCACTTCCCCGAGCTTCAGAGTTAAGGCCTGTCTGGACACTTACTGTACTATCCCCCAGGAGAGAGCACAAGTGGCAAATATCCTCAGGAAGTTACCGCTGGTTTTGAGAGTCCTGTGAGCCATGACAGTGGAGAGCGGGGACCTTTAGTCCGACTCAAGAATTAGACTGGTAAATTCTGCTATTGGACTCTAAAGTTTTTGAGGAAAATAACTTGTTGCTAAGTTTGTATTCTAGGTGTGCTTAATAATGACTGATTGACTGACTTTAGAGAGATCTTTGAAAAAAAACTATAGAGTCCCTGGGTAGAGCAAATGGTTAATGGGCTCAGCTGCTAACCAAAATGTGGAGGCTAGAGTCTACCCAGAGGCGCCTTGGAAGAAAGGCCTGGCAATCTATGAAAAATCAGCCACTGAAAACCCTATGGAGCACAGTTCTACTCTGACCCACATGGGGTCACCGTGAGTTGGAAATGACTCAATAGCAGCTGGTATAGCTTTCCTTTCAGGTAAAAAACAAAGCCAAAAACAAACAGACTAAACTCTGCCTTGTGTTTGCTAAATATCAGAAGACACCAATCAAAGTTTTTCTGAGCTGTCTTTTACTGAGCTGGAGTTACTAAGGTGTTGTCTATGAAACAGCAAAGAAACATTTTTGCAGGGAGTAAAACTGGGCCCCTAGGTGGGGGCGTCAGTCTTTACACCTCAGCTGGTTTCTTTCATTCCTCTCCTGTGTCTGTGTCCTCAGCTACTGCACTAAGAGTCTTAAAGGCCAGCCTGCCTAGCCGGCTGTCAATGAATCATGCCTGCTATCTGCCTTAACTCTGGCACAGTCTCAAACTCCATGAAGAGAGACAGAGCAGAGAAGGGAACGGTGTTTTGAAAACACTTGCTGTTGTTGATACATGTTTTATCACTGATGATCTATCCACAGAAGAGATAATAGGATAATAAAACATCAGAGGTTATTCCAGAAATATCAACAGATTTACTCCACACATATTTTGAGGTCTCTATTACAGAGTTCAAAATATTCTACCAATTATCCATAAATAGTACCTATTTTATAGGGTTATTGCGAGGATTAAGTGTTAATACATACAACAGTCCAGAACAGTATTTGGCATATAGTGGCTGTTGTTGTTAGCTGCCGTCCAGTCAGCCCCCGACTCATGGCGACCCCTATCACAACCATAGGCTTCCTGTTGGATTGCTAGGCCTTTCTTCCTATTCCATCTAGTCTGGAATCTCCACTGAAACCTGTTTGCCATCATAACAACACACAAGCCTCAGCTGATGGTCAGGTGGTCCCTGCATATGAGGTCCATTGGCCAGGAATTGAACCTGGGTCTCCTGCATGGAAGGTGGAAATTTGTTATCATTATAGCTGCTATTAAGAATCCCCTTCTGAGTTGACACAGTCTTTCTTCAAGTATGGCCTTGATGATAGAAAGGATGTGGAGATCACATGATAGAATTTGAAAGACCAACAATTTATTCGTTGCAAATATCTTTCTTCAACCACATAAATGGCAAGTATAGATGTGGTCCTCCCCAGATGGAATACACAGGAGTCAAATCGACTCCACCTGTGGAAAGAGAGAATGAAGAAGCTCAATATCATCAGTCAGAACAAGGCCAGGGGCCAACTGTGGAACAGACAATCAATTGCTCCTATGCAAGTTCAAGCTGAAGCTGAAGAAAATTAAAACAAGTCCACTAGAGCCAAAGTATGGCCTTGAGTATATCCCATTTGAATTTAGAGACCATTTCAAGAATAGATTTGATGCACTGAACGCTAATGATCGAAGACCAGACAAGTTGTGGGATGACATCAAGGACATTATACATGAAGAAAGTGAAAGGTTATTGCTTTTTGACAGAAAAGAAAGAAAAAAACAAAATGGATGTCAGAAGATACTTTGAAACTTTTCTTGAATGTAGAGCAGCTAAAGTGAAAGGAAGAAATGATGAAGTAATGAGCTAAGCAGAAGATTTCAAAGGTTGGCTTGAGAAGACAAAGTATTATAATGACATGTGCAAAGACCTGGAGTTAGAAAACCAAAAGGAACGAAGAAGAGCAGCATTTCTTAAACTAAAAGAGCTGAAGAAAAAAATTCAAGCCTCTAGTTGCAATAACGAAGGATTTTATAGGCAAAATATTGAATGATGCAGGAAGTATCAAAAGAAGATGGAAGAAATAGACAGAGTTACTGTACCAAAAAGAATTGGTTGACGTTCAACCATTTCAAGAAGTAGCATATGATCAAGAACTGATGGTTCGGAAGGAAGAAATCCAAGCTGCAATGAACAAGGCTCTAGGAATCAACAGAAAACAAATTGAGATGTTTCAACAAGTGATGCAGTGCTGGAGGTACTCACTCATCTATGCCAAAAAATTTGGAAGACAGCTACCTGGCCAACCGACTGGAAGAGATCCATATTTGGGCCCCCTCCAAAGAAAGGTGACCCAACAGAATGTCGAAATCATCAAATGATGTCGTTAATATTCCATGAAAGTAAAATTTTGCTGAAGATAATTCAAAAGTGGTTGTAGCCAGAAATTCAAGTCGTATTCAAAAGAGGGCGTGGAATGAGGGATATCATTGCTGATGTCAGGTGGACCTTGACTGAAAGCAGAGAATACCAGAAAGATGTTTACCTGTGTTTTATTGACTATGCAAAGGCGTTCAACTGTGTGGATCGTAACAAATTATGGCTAACATTTCGAAGAATGGGAATTCCAGAACACTTAATTGTGCTCATGAGGAACCTGTACACAGACCAAGAGACAGTCATTCGAACAGAACAATGGGATACTGCGTGGTTTAAAAGTAGGAAAGGTGTGTGTCAGGGATGTATTTTTTCACCATACTTACTTAATCTGTATGCTGAGCAAATAATTTGAGAAGCCAAGCTATATGAAGAATGGAGCATCAGGATTGAAGGGAGACTCATTAACAATCTGCATTATGCAGATGACACAACCTTGCTTGCTGAAAGTGAAGAGGGCTTGAAGACTTACTGATGAAGATCAAAGACCACAGCCTTCAGTATGGGTTACAGCTCAACATAGGGAAAATAAAAATCCTCACAACTGGACCAATAAGCGACATCATGATAATGGAGAAAAACTTAAAGTTGTAAAGGATTTCATTTTACTTGATCCGCAATCAATGCCCATGGAAGCAGAAGTCAAGAAATCAAAGGATGTATTGTGTCGGACAACCCTGCTGAAAAAAGACCTTTCTAAAGTGTTAAAAAGCAAAGGCATCACTTTGAGGAGTAAGGTGCACCTGACCCAAGCCATGGTCTTTTCAACTGCCTCATATGCATGTGAAAGCTGGACAATGATGAAGGAAGAATTGATGCCTTTGGATTGTGGTGTTGACAAAGAATATTGAATATAGCAGAAGAAAAAACAAATCTATCTTGGAAGAAGGACAGCTAGAATGCTCCTTAGAAGCAAGGATGGTGAGAACTTGTCTCTCATACTTTGGACATGTTATCAGGAGGGACCAGTCCCTGGAGAAGGACATCATGCTCGATAAAGTAGAGGGTCAGCGAAAGAGAGGAAGACAGTCAATGAGATGGACTGACATAGTGGCTGCAACAATGGGCTCAATCAAGCAACACTTGTGAGGATGACGCAGGACTGGGCCTATTGTACACGGGGTAGCATGAGGGGGAACTGAGTGGATGGCGCTTAACAAAACAGCATTATCTTTCAGCAAGTTTCATTCTGTTCTTGGAACCAGTTTATCTTTTTAAGGTATCTTTGCTTTCTTTGCCCTAAGATGTCTGTCATTTGTGTGTTGGGAGGAGGATCTCATTTCTGTTCCCATTGTCCTGATTACAGATAAATACAAAAACAACTTAATTACAAAATACCTTGTGCAGGGCTCAGGATACTGTCATGAGGTGCAGGGCAGGTTCAGAGGCCAGTGGGCTCCCCCAAGTATGAGCAGTAGCAAGCCCTGAATTTTACGTTAAAAGGGTATTTTCAAATGTTGCACAATTGAGAACATCTTTAAGTACTTGACTCTGGAATGCAGTCTGAGATTCTGCAAAGCATATCTCCCTTACAACTTGGGGCAAAGCAACAAATCAAAGCCAATGTCAGATATAGCCCTGATAACTCAAGTATGTTCCTTGATGGAACCAAAGAGCCCAACCCGTTCAGGAGGACAATGGAACTCCTCGTAAAGTGAAGGAAATTCATGATAAAGAATTCAGACACTGAAAGGACTGTTAGAAAGCCTATCAATGGCCAGCGTGTTGGAAAGGATGCCGGACTTAAAGATCCTACACAGTTCAGGAGAATAAAAGGATTCCTTGAAAAATGAATTAAATATATCACTACAGAATGTAGATACTGGGACAATCATTAGGAAGCCTGTCAGAATTGTATTGTAGAAAGAATATTTGACTTGGTGTGAGAAGCTCAGGTTCTATTCTCAAATGGGTCACCAACTGGCTATGAGACTTTGGGATGCCTCTCTGGACGAATGGGCTCCTTGTCTGTCAAATTAAGGGTTTCGTTAGTTGTTTTATAAGGTACCTTCCAAGTCTACATTACTTTGTGATTGTGAATATTGAGAGAGAGAGAAGAGTGGAAGAACTGTTTCAGTTGAAAAACAAAAATTTCGGTGTGCCTTAAACTTTTCCTTTATCAATCCAGAGTCCGTGGCAAGAAATCTATAATTAACATTCCTTACTACTGCTGTGTCATAAATCATTGTTAACACCGAGAAGGTAGACGGGTGAGCAGCTATAAGACATATTCTTATAGATTGGTTTGTTCATATCCCATACATTTAATTTCCTAAAAGCAGAACCCCACCCCCATTTTTCAGAAGCACAGAGTATTATGGAATCTCCAGGCTTACAGAGATGGAAAAGGTGCTGATAGATCAAGTAAAGGAGGACTAAGCACTGCCCGTTGGAGCTGGGCAATGCGGAGTCATTGGTGACCAGGGAAGAGCAGTTTTGGTGGAGTGGTGGGTGGGCAAGCCTGACTGGGGTGGACTTAAGGGAGAATGAGAGAAGAGAAATTAAAAACAGTGAGAATAGACGATTCTTTTCCCAAGTTTTGATGTCAAGGGAAAGAGATTAAGGGGGTACAGTGGAGTCAAGACAAGGTTTTTAAAATGGGAATTATCCAGTAGAGAGGGGACAGTTGATGATGCAGAAGAGAAAGGGAACACTTGCTAGAGTAATGTCCTTGAGCAGACAAAAAGTATGGGAGTCACTGGAAGCACGGACAATTCACCTGTAGTAACAGGAGAGTAGGTAGACTCCCTGGGCACAGGTAAGCAGTGCGTAGATGTGGTTTGGGAAGAATTACTTCTATTTTCTCAGTGAAATAGGAAGCAACACCATCAGCAGAGACGGCAAAGATGGGAGAGGAGATGAGGAGATGTAGGCAGTTTGAGGAGCTGGGAGAAGATAAAAACCAGTTGCCTAGCAGCCTGGCAAACTGATTGAACTAGGAAAATACAGCATGTATGTCAGGCAGTATTGAAGGCCACTTGAAGTTAGTGGCATGAATTTAAAATGAAACCAGCCAGCATGTTTAGCTCTGAGGGCACAAGCAACCAGGAGACAGAGAGCTGGCATTTAACTAGGGTTTTGGTTTAGCCAAGCCAGTACAAAGGAGAGAGGCAAGGGAGTCAAGAGTCTATGTAAGGAAATGATTATAAAGATAGACCCTGGAATTTAAAGTGGATAGGGAGGGGAAGGAAACCCTGGTGGTGTAGTGGTTAAGTGCTGTGGCTGCTAACAAAGAGGTCAGCAGTTCAAATCCACCAGGCTTTCCTTGGAAACTCTATGGGACAGTTCTGCCCTGTCCTATAGGTTAGCTATGAGTCGGAATCAACTCGATGGCAACGGGTTTTTTGTTTCTTTTTTTTAGGGAGGGGAGAGAGGATGTCACGGGGAGTGGGTAGAACAGTGAGGCAGTGATAGGGTCACTGGAATAAAGCTCTGATGGTGTAGAAAGATTTTGTTGGAGTAGCAGAGGGAACAAGCTGGAAAGTCAATAGGTGTGGGTAAGAGAGTAAAATATCTGGAATTGGGATTTGGGAGGTGTTGAAATTGTTAACAATAAAAAGATCAATGGTATAACCGTAGAAGAGAGTTGCAGAGATCAAGAAGAGGACAAGGTCATTGGAGAAAGGCAATTAAGGAACTTGCCAGGCAGGTTATTGGAAATAACATTTGCTTATTGAAGTTACACAAATAATGGCTGGACTGGTTTTGGTGAGAGTGATAATGAGTTGGTTGCTCAAATCTTTGAGGAGTAAAAGGTAGTAGCCTAAGGGTCAGTAGATGGCTGAAACTCAGCGGTGTGGTGGGTGGTAGAGTCTGAAGAGTGAGATTCAAAGCTGAGTGTTTTTAGGAAGAGGAGAGGAAGGATGGTCTCGAATCAACAGTGAGGAACATAGAGAACACTTATTCCTTCTCTGGCTCTATGGTATGAAAGAATAAATAGCTACCAGACCACCTGACAGGGTTGCAGGGGAAGAAACATCCTCAGGGTAGAGCAAGGTGTCAGTCAGAGAAAGGTGAAAGAACGTTCTTGGAAGAGGTTGAAAATACAGGGCAGAGTCCCTGGCAGTACAAACGGTTAACACTCTTGGCTGCGAACCAAAAGTGTGGAGGTCGGCCTCAACTCAAGGGTGCCTCAGTGATCTGTTTTTGAAAAAACAGCCATTGAAAACCCTATAGAGCACAGTTTTACTTTGACACACATGGATTCACCTGAATTTGGGCTCCATGGCAACTGTTTTTTGGTCAGCAAACTACAGTCCATGTACTGTCTGCTTTTGTAAATAAAATTTTGTTGAAACACAGCCAAGCCCACTCATTTATGGAGCCCTGGTGGTGCAGTGGTTAAAGCTTGGCTGCTAACCAAAAGGTCGGCAGTTCGAATCCACCAACTGCTCCTTGGAAACCCTATGGGGCAGTTCTACTCTGTCCGATAGGGTCACTATGAGTCAGAATTGACGGTAATGGGTTTGGTTTGGTTTTTATGGCTGCTTTGTCACTGTAAAGGCAGAGCTGGATAATTGCAACAGAGATCATATGGCCCCCCCAATCCTGAATTGTTTACTATCTGGCCCTTTACAGAAAAAATTTAGCAACCCCTGACATAGGAGAATTTTATCGGTGATTGATCTGGAGTTCAGAGGACCACAGTTTCAGGAGACAAGGAGGGGTAAGAAACACAGCAACCTAAGACACTGTCTGGGGAGGAGAGCCTGCCAGTGGAGGAGATGCCCTGGAGTCCTGGTCTTCTTGTGGGGCTGACACAAGCAGTAATAAAGTGTGTGATGAGCTCAAATCTTATAGACTCAGAGTCGACAGTGGTGGAGAAGCTGTGACCAGGGAGGGCACGGGTCCTGCCAGGAGCGAGATGACCTTGGGGGCTGTCACATGAGTCCTGCAGAGAGATGTGTCATGGAGTGAGGTTCTCTCTTGGCTGCTGCTGCTGTTCACCTGTGGAGTGATGGGCTCACTCTGAGTACTGACTTTCTCTTCATCTGTACCAGAAGGTCTCCGGTCCACAGAGGGGCCTGGTAGCCTTTGGTTAGAACACAGCATTAGAGAAAGTAGCCTTACATTCCATACACCTTAGTTGGCCTTATATTCTTTTCTCTTCCTAGGCTGGGCATGGCTTATCAGATTCTCCTAATGCAAATTTACTTGTTTCAATTTCATATCGATGCTTCATTAACTGGAATACCTTCAGCATGACCTTCAGTAAGATTAGCTTTATTCTGCTTTATGACAAATGATGCTAAACACCATCAGTGTGCAATAACTTAAAAGAATTAAGTTAAATATTCCAAGGCAGATGACTCAGTACTAATGCAGCTTATTTCATTTTAAAGGTATTCTTCCTGCACACCCAAAGACCAGTGACTGAATTTGAATCTTGTACAAGTCACCAGGCCTGAGACGAAATTGTGGCACACCAAGCCTTCTTTCTTTCCTGTTTTAATGATAAAGGAATAAAATTAAAGGCCTTTCAAACCATAGCAAATTGGGATTGAAGACGTATCTCTGCAAAGATTTTCCAGCCTGTGTCATGTTTTGCTCAGAGGCTCTAAACTTGGGGACTGCCACATTGACCAGGCAGCACTTTCACCTGCTGTCAGGACCCCCTTCAGGGACAAGCTCATTGTTTTTGCTCTGCTGCAAATCCTTTTAATGCACTTTCAGGGCAGCCTCCCCAGCACATGTGGAAGGAGAAAGGAACAGAGCTGATGTGTTGGCAGGCCTCATCCAACTTCACATGTTTATTTGCTATCTGCCCCCGGAACAAAGCACCACGTGCTGGGTGGCTTAAAACAACAGAAATTTATTCTCTCATAGTTCTGGAGGCTGTAAGTCTGAATCAAGGTGTTGGCAGGGCTTTGTTCCCTTTGAAGGCGTTAGAGTACAATCATTCTTTGCCTCTTCCTAGCTTCTGGTGGTTACCAGCAATCCTTGATGGTTCTTGGCTTATAGCTGCTTCACTCCAATTTCTGCCTCCATCTTCACATGGCCTTTTTCCCTGTGTCTATGTCTTTGTCTTTGTGTCTTCACTGGCCGTCTTCCCTCTGTGTGTGTCTATGCGTCTCTGTGTCACTCATGGTCTTCTTATAAGAAAACCAGTCATGGGATTTCAGGCCCACCCGGAAGTCCAGTCTGACTTCATTTTAACTTGATTATTGATTATTGATTACATCTGCAAAGACCTTATTTGCAAATAAGATCACATGCGTATTTACTGAGGATTAGGAATTTAATATGCCTTTTTGGGGCATACAACTCAACCCACAATATTTGGATAATTTCACTTGAGCTGTCTAGAAGTCTTTGTTAGATAATTATAAGTTATTTTAAAGTCAATCATTCATTCTTTAAACATTTATTAAACAGCTACTTTTTATTTTTCAGAACAGAGCTGAGCAAAGAGGATACCAAGTCAAATAAGAAAAGGTCCCTGTCCTTGTTTTCGGAAGGGGCAAGGGCAAGGTGGGAATGAATTCTGGAAATCAGTAAGATTACTGATGATTTCAGACAGTTCCAGAAGAGATTATTAAGCAGATGTTTTGTGAGGACTTAGGCAAGAGAGCAGTGATTACTGGGAGTCAGTGTGAGCCCACTAGGGAAAAGCATTGAGCCTAACATAATTTTCTCTTTTGATAAGGTTACTAGACTAGAGGATCAAGGAAATAATACAAATCAGGTGGCTTAAGCAGCATTTGAGAGCCTTTCACATTATCCTTGTGGACTTACAGGAAGATGAATAATAAAATAGTGGGTAGATTCTCTGATACTTAATCCTTCCTTCCTCTCTCCCTCCCTCCCTTCCTCCCCCCTTTCTTTCTTATTCATTTATTCAACAAATGTTTATAGTGCCAAATAAACAATGTGTAAGGCAATCTGTTAGGTGATGGGGATGAATACATGAACCTTACCTTTATGGATCTTGGCTGAAAGCAGAGAATACCAGAAAGACGTTTACCTGTATTTTAGTGATTATGCAAAGGCATTCAACTCTGTGGATCATAACAAATTATGGTTAACATTGCAAAGAATGGGAATTCCAGAACACTGAACTGTGTTCTTGAGGAACCTGTACATAGACCAAGAGGCAGCCATTCAAACAGGACAAGGGAATACTGGGTGGTTTAAAACCAGGAAAGGTGTGTGTCACAGTTATATCTTTTCAACATACTTATTCAAACTGTGTGCTGAGCAAATAATCCCAAAAGTTGGACTATATGAAGAAGAATGTGGCATCAGGACTGGAGAAAGACTCATTAACAACCTGCAATATGCAGACGATACAACCTTGCTTGTTGAAAGTGAAGAGGACTTCAAGCACTTACTGATGAAGATCAAAGATTACTGATGAAGATCATGGATTATGCCTCAACATAAAGAAAACAAAAAAATCTCACAACTGGACCAATAAGCAACATCATGATAAATGGAGAGAAGATTGGCCTTGTCAAGGATTTCATTTTACTGGGACCCATAACCGACGCCCATGGAAGCAGCAGTCAAGAAATCAAAGGACGTGTTGCGTTGGGCAAACCTGCTGCAAAAGATATTTTTAAAGCGTTAAAAAGCAAAGATGTTACTCTGAGGACTAAGGTGTGACTGATCCAAGCCATGGTGTTTTCAGTTGCTTCATATATATGGGGAAGTTGGACAATGAATAAAGAAGGCTGAAGAAGAATAGATGCTTTTGAATTGTGGTGTTGGCAAAGAATATTGAATGTACCATGGACTGCCAGAAGAACGAACAAATTTGTCTTGGAAGAAGTATAGCCATAATGTTCCTTAGAAGCCAGATTGGTGAGGCTTTGTCTCAAGTAATTTGGACATGTTATCAGGAGAGAAAAGTCCCTGGAGAAGGACATCATGCCTGGTAAAGTAGAAGGTCAGTCGAAGAGAAGAAAACCCTCAAACAGATGGATTGGCACAGTGGCTGCAACGATGGGCTCAAGCATAGCAATGATTGTGAGGGTGGTGCAGGACCTAGCACTGTTCCATTCTGTCGTTGTGCATACGGTCACTATGAGTCAGAACCGGCCAGACGGCACCTAACAACAACAACCTTTATGAAACCATCTATGGCAGGAATGTGACAAGAACCATACAAAATGCGCACAATATTATCGCTGATCCACAGGGAATCACCAATAATATTGATGAATGGATTAGCATAATTCCAAAAAGGAAGCTTCTGTTTGTTTGGATAGCAGACTGTCTTTGGCTCTGGACTTTCCCACAGGTTTTTTTTTTTTTTTTAAATATACACATAAAACTTGTTCTCATTCCAGTTTCTAGACATAATGACAGTAATATTGGTTACATTCTTCGTATTGTGTCAACATTCTCATTATTTCTGTTTCAGTTGTTTCACTCTGATTTACTTAAATCCTTACCCCCCAATCTCCTAATCTATGTCTTAAAAGAGCTATTGACCTTTTGGTCTTATATAGATAATTTTTTTAAAACGTAATACTCAAAGGTGACAATATTTACTCTTTGGGCTAACCTGTTACTTAGTTTAAAACTGACTTTAGGGGATAGTTTCAGTTCAAAGTTTGAAGAGCAACTCAGGGCCATGGTGTCAAGGACTCCTCCAGCTTCAGTAGGTCCAGCAAGTCTGGATTCTTTAAGAATTTGAAGTTCTGTCCCACATTTTTCTCCATTTTAATTAGGATGCATCTATTGTGCTCCTATCAGAATGTTCTGTAGTGGTAGATGGGCACCATCTAGTTCTAGTCTCAAGGTGGAGGAGGCAGTTATTCATGTAGACAATAAGTTCTGTAGTCCAGTTCTCTCTCTCTGATTCTTGGGTTTCCTTCTTTTTATTTTGTTCCAGCCGAATAAAGACCAATAAGACTTTCCCACAGATTACCAGTAAGATGGATGATAATTTATAAAGTATTATTTTATATTAGGGGAAAATTAATTTATGCTCATATGTTAACTAACATGCAAGATCATTCTCAAATAGATTGTAAGTTCTTAAAAAAAAATTTCGTCAGGGGGTTGGCGACCAATGTCACAAAGCAATATGTGTACTGTTTAATGATAAGCTAGTTTGTTTTGTAAACCCTCATCTAAAGTACAATTAAAAAAAAAAACAAAAGCACAAAGGATGCTTAGCATAATCAGCCATCAGGGAAATGCAAATCAAAACCACGATGAGATACCACTTTACATCCACTGGCTTAACTATAATAAAAAAGATAGACAATAACAAGTGTTAGTGAGAATGTGGCAAAATTAGGACCCCCATACACAGCTGGTGGGAATGTAAAATGGTGCAGTCACTTTGGTGACTGGTCTGGCAGCTCCTCAAAGAGTTAGACATAGACTTACCATAAAAAACCCAGCAATTCCACTCTTAGATATATACCCAAGAGAGATGAAAACCTATGCCTACACAAAAACTTAGACATAAATGTTCATAGCAATATTATTTATAATTGCCCCAAAGTGCAAACAACACAAATATCCACGAACTGATAAATGGATAAACAAAATTGTATATCCATTAAATAAATAAATAAATAATATCCATACAATGGAATATCATTTGGCAATAAATGTACTGATACATGCTACAACATGGATGCACCTTGAAAACCTTATGCTAAGCGAAAGAAGCCAATCACAGTGGACAACATATTCTAGAATTCTATTTATATGAAATGTCCAGAATAGGGAAATCTATAGAGATAGAAAGTAGGTTAGTGGTTGCCTAGCACTGGGAGTGGGGAGGGTTGGGGATGACAACTAAGGGAAATGGGGTTTCTCTCTGGGGTAATGAAAATGTTCTAAAATTGACTGCGGTGGTAGTTTCACATATCTGTGAATATACTAAAACCCACTGAACCGTATACTTTAAATGATTGAATCGTATGGCATATGAATTATATCTCATTAACGCTGTAAAAAAAAACTAAAAAAAAAAATTCAAAATTATATGAAAGCCTAGCAGAAAATAAAATACAATTTTTGTAAATCTGTGGAGGAATGCTAATATTCTCAGCTATAAAGCAACATGACAATCAAAACAGAAAAGACTGACAAATGACAGGTCTGAATAAGGGAAATTTTAAAATATCCATATAATGCAAAGTAACATCATTAAATTAAAAGGAAATAACCAGTCTGTGAAAGATTTGCACCAAACATGACAGAATACTGTTTATGATACGTAAAAATAGCATTTAAATTTATAAGAGAAAAAAACATGATGAATACAAATAACACTTCACAGAAGAGGAAATACATACTGTTAAAAGGCACAGAAACAACGGTTCATACTTTGCAGAGCAGTGAAAGTCTTAGAGAGGCATCTGGGTGTCATCATCCAACCAAAAGTCTTTCTGCATAAGGGACAGAGGGCTCTCATGAAAGAACTCTGCCAACAGAAGAGATGGTCACCTCCCCAGGACACCTTCCCTGACATCCATACCTGCCCCCATGAGTAAATGCTTGTCCTTTATGGTCTCACAATATCCTTGTGTATTTCTCTCACTGTGCTTACTACTTTGTGCTGTAATTATACGTTTATATGTCCATCTTCCCCACTAGACTGGAATCCTTTTGAGTAAAAGAACCGTAACATGTATCTTTATAGTCCCAGAAGCCAGCACATTACCTGTTCATTGTTAATTATGAAATAAGTGGCAAGCACATTCTTTATAGGTCACTCTGGATGGCACAAACAGTTAAGCTCTTGACTACCAGCTGAAATGTTCGAACCTACCCAGACGCACCTCAGAAGATAGGTTTGGCAATCTACTTCTGAAAAATCCTGAAAACCCTATGGAACGGCTCTACTCTGCACACGTGGGGTCGCCATGAGTTGGAATTAACTCAACTGCAACCAGCAGCAACACATGCTTTTTCCAGGGACAGTAGGTCATGGGAAATCACAGGGCAAGTTGAGCAAAACGAAGAGTTAATAAAAATAAGGCCTGGTCTCCACACCTCCATGGCGTGAGTCTGAGATCAGACCTTGGGGCTCCTGGATTCAGGAAAACACTGTCCCTCTGCAGACATCTCCTCATCACTGGGAAGAGCGGAGTTGGCACCAGAACTTTGCATACTTCTTGCCCTTCCCTGCACCCACTGCAAACACTGGCAGCTCCACTGGCAGTATTTGCCTTGGGACCTTCAAGACCAATCCCATCGCGGTCTTTATTCCTGTGTACGTCAACCATCACGAGATGTGTAGGACATCCAGGACATCCTTCATTCCCAGGCCTCTTATCCACATGAGTAGTGATGTTGCCAGCGTGTCCTCCCACTGCAGACTCCTTTAAGAGGCTCCCTTTGCATTATGGACATCCGGTTGGATTCAGCCAATGGCAGGCTGTGGCAGGATACCAGAAGGCCAGAGGAGAGCTAGCTCCTAGTACTAGAGTATTACATCATCCTTTTTTGGTTTCCTAAACCCCGCCCACATTTGTAAGTAGTCCCTTTCTTAAACTTGCTTCAGTTACCCACTTTGAGTGTGCCATCTGTTTCCTGCTGGGATTCTGACAAAATAATGATTTGTTGAATGAATGAATGAATGACTCTGAATGTCTAAGAAAAGTGCCATCGCAAAGAAGTATTTTTTGCAGCAAAGCTAGTGAATATACGATTGGTGGGAACTTTCCTCACTTCAGCATGCTGACTCCGGAAGCACAGAAGAGAAAAGCAGCTACCTCTCAAACAAGGCAGAGGGTGCGTGGAGGTTGTGGATGGGGAGGGGGCGGCTGACATGATGGCTGACTCCAGAGCAACCATCAAAGGAGCCGTTTGCAGGAACCAGTGGGACACTTCAGGAGACCCCGGAGAGAAGCAGGGTGGCATGTGAGGCTGTGGTTTTACAATTTCAGGGCTGGAGGATGGGCCAGAGAGAAGTATTTTCTCACTTCTTGCATGTCCTTGGCCCTCATCCCACTGCTTCCTTGTAGCCTTGAGGAAATGAAATCAAAGAAATGAAAATCAAAGCAACCTTGACCATATTACATCCGCAAAATCAGCAAAGTTACTTAACTGTGGTGAAACTAATATACTCATGGACTTTGGTAACATTATAAACCAATGTAACTCTTTCAGAAAGCTCTATGGCAATATGTATTACCTTTCAAATAAAACTTTATACTCTGTGACCCAGTAATCCTGCTCCTAAATGTTCATCCTAAAGAAAGTTTGTGGAAGCAAATTTCCAATTCAGCATTATCCCTAACATTGAAAAATGTATAACATGAGTAAAAAGAATAAAATATAAAAGTTTATGTACAATGGGCAACAACATAAAAATACGTATTCATACATACACAATTTAACGAGAATATGCAAAAATGAAAATAATATCAAAAAACGGGATTTTAAGTTATTTTCACTTAAATTTCTTTAATGTTGCTGTAACAGTTCCATTTTCACCATACCCTCACCAACATTTACTGATTTTTTTTTAAGCCATCCTTAACCCATTGCTGTCAAGTCGTTTCTGACTCATAGTGACCCTATAGGACAGAGTAGAACTGCCTCATAGGGTTTCCAAGGAGTGGTTGGTGTATTTGAACTGCTGACCTTTTGGTTAGCAGCTGAACTCTTAATGGTATCTCATTGTGGTTTTGATTTGCACCTCTCTGATGGCTAATGATACCAAGCATCCTTTCATGTGTTTGGTGGCCGTTTGAATATCCCCTCTGGTGAAGTATTATTCATTTGCCCATTTTATGATTGAGATATTTGTCTTTTTGTTGCTAAGTTGTCAAAGTTGAATATATATATATTTTGGTTATTAGGTTCCTGTCAGACATATGGTTTCTGAAGATATCCTCCCAGTTCGTAGCAATTTCACTCCTAGTTAAACACTCCAAAGATTTGAAAATAGGCACTCAAACAGAGACTTGTACACCAACGTTTATTGCAGCACTGTTCCTGGTAGCCAAAATGGTGGAAACAACCTAAATGCCCGTCAATAGATGAATGGGTGAACAAAATGTGGTACATACATACAATGGAATAGTACTCAGCCAGTAGGAGAAATGAAGTCTCGATACATGCTACAATATGGATGGAGCTGAAAGACATTATGTTGAGTGAAATAAGTCAATCACAAAAGGATAAATATTGTATGACTTCATTTACTGTCGTGGATTGAATTTTGTCCCCCAAAAGTATGTGTATCAATTTGGCTAGGCCATGATTCCCAGTATTGTGTGAATGTCCACCATTTTGTCATCTGATGTGATTTTTCTACGTGTTGTAAATCCTATCTCTATGATGTTAATGAGATGGGATTAGTGGCAGTTATGTTGATGAGGCAGGACTCAATCTGCAAGCTTAGATTGTGTCTTGGGCCAATGATTTTTGGGATATAAAAGAGAGAAGCAAGCAGATAAGACATGAGGACCCCATACTGCCAAGTAGCACCAGGAGCAGAACACATCCTTTGGACCTGGGATTCCTGCACAGAGAAACTCCTAGTCCAGGGGAAGATTGATGATAAGGACCTTCTTCCAGAGCCAAGAGAAAACATTCCTCTGGAGCTGATTCCCTGAATTTGGACTTATAGCCTACTAGAATGTGAGGGAATAAACTTCTGCTTGTTGAAGCCATCCACTTGTGGTATTTCTGTTATAGTAGCAGCACTAGATAACCAAGACTAATGTACAGAGACAAATGTATAGAGAACAAAGTTTATTAGTTATCAGCGGTGGGAGGGAAGAGGAAAGGAGGGGTTAACCTTGATGGAAATAGCACATTGATTAAGGGTAGGGTTGCCCAGCCAATTATTGTAATTGCTCTCAATAAGTTGTGCACCTGTAAAAAGTTGAATTGGCAAAAATTATGTGCTAGATATATTTACAATAAGGACCAAAAAAAGGAGAGTAGCTGCTGAGGATGGTTAGGTACAACCCAAAACCTCATGGGATTTGGTTTTTTGGTTTGGAGGTTCAGGGTCATGGTTTCACAGGACATTTCAGTTAACTGGGCAAATAATATGTTTAGTGCCTCTGTTCTACCTCCTAGTTCAATGCGTAGTGCCCGGGGTCTTAAAAGCTTGCAGGCAGCCATCCAAGGCACAACAATTGTTCCCTATTTGCTGGAACAACAGAGGAAGAAAGAGTTAGGAATAGGAGGAGGGTATGCAATGTGTGGCTAATTGCCTCCATGAACAGCTGCCTCCTTTGCCATGAGATCAGAAGAACTGGATGGTGCCCAGTTACCATTACCGAATATTTTGGTCAAAGATACCATAGAAGAATCCTGGTCAAAATGGGGGAAAATGCAGCACAGAATTTCAAATTCTCATGGACTCTAGACTTTCTGGAGACATGAAGTTTAGATGAACCCCTGAAACTATTGCCCTGAGATAATCTTTAAAACTTACACCAAAAATATCACCTCAAGCCTTAAAACCACTGCAGTTTTCCTTAACTAGTAAAAAAATGTCTGCCTTGAGTATTGTGCTCTTTTAAGATCTATCTATATTGACAATAGCTACTCAAAAGATAAGGTAGAAACCTTAGGGGTCAGTGAATTTATGTTAATGGTGGAGGAATAACTAGAAAAGGAGGTTGGGAATGGTTACACAACTCAAAGAACATAATGTCACTACATGGTACATGTATAAACTGTTGAATTAGTGTACGTTTTGCTGTGTATATTTGCAACAACAACAAAAAATAAAATTATATTTAAAAAAAAAAAAAACCTGAGGAAAAAAATCTATCCAAATTCCTTTCCATAGTCTACATGTCTGACCTCTACCACATTTTGGACCTCGTTTCTTGATTCTCTTTGCACTATGATCCAGCCACCCAGGGAGTTTGTGTCCCTTGAAAACACTAGGCTTATTCCTGCCTCTGCTCCTGCTGTTTTTTTGGTCTAGAATGTGTTTCCTCCAGATCTTCATATGACTACCTTTTCTCATTATTAAATGTCACCTTTTTAGAGAGGTTGAGGAAACATTGTCTATTGTCTGTCCAACAACTGAACCTCTCTGGCTCCCACTACGGAAACCTATAACCAAAACCCGATTCCGACTCATAGTGACCCTATAGGACAGAGTAGAACTGCCCCATAAAGTTTCCAAGGAGCACCTGGCGGATTCGAACTGCTGACCCTTTGGTTAGCAGCCGTAGCACTTAACCGCTATGCAACCAGGGTTTCCCGTGGAAACTTATGAAGGGCAGATATTCTTTTTCCCTGCCTGTGGCAACTAGGACATGGACACTCAAATGCAGCCAATTGACTCCAGGGCTTTGAATCTCAAAAGAGAGATACCCAGAGGCCAGGACAGTAACAGTTTTCATGGCAGCTCTGGTGTCATGGACAGTCCAGTGGAACACTGATATGTATGTAAAGCTGGCAGAGTTCATCACAGTGATGATTTTTCAGTGCTGGTGGGGCGAGTGGTGGTAGTGGCTGGTTGAGCTGGAGAGCAGTCTACCAAGTTTCTTCATCTTGGCTGTTCTTGGGTCCTACCAAGAACAGGTTCTGCAGCCTATGTACCAATGCTATTAAGTACCTGGAACCCTTTCAAAAAATGTCTTCTCTGCTTAAGCTAAGCAGAGTTGTTTTTGCTTGTTTACAAAAAAGGACTTTTACAAAGAACTTGCCTGAAAAGTAGTTAATCCCCTACCCTGCTTATTCTTTGTTACATTAGTAACTTTTCTTATAGCATGTGCACTATCTAAAATCATTCATTTGTGTATCTGTTGCTATATACTTATCGCCTAGTCCCACCTTCCCAGAAATGTCAGCTCCAGGAGGAAACTGTTTGTATCCCAGCACCTAGAACAGTGCCAGGTACACAATTGGCACTGATACATATTTGTTGATTAAATGATTGAAGGCTGCACAATAGAATGGATAGCAGAAGCAAGAGTCAAAGGGACAAAAATTAATATGAAGAATTTTAACAGAATAGATATCTGAGTTTAAGCTGAAGAAAAACCAATCACACAAATAAAAGATCAGGCAGACCTCACTTATCATGAATTTTAAAGTTAAAAAGAACCCTATAAGTTGTGATAGACTTCAAACTCAGTAAAACTTGGCTTCTAAGAAAATGTCAACGCAGTCTTAGTCAACACTAACAGAAATGCAGGAGGGATTTCTGCTTCTGGCCAAGAAGGATTAACAAGGAACCTATTTACTTTCTCATCTTAAACAAGTGAAAAATGTGGATATGTGAATAATATGTGAAGCAATTGTTTTCAGACATTGGACAACAAGCAGTATAGAACACTGATCATTGAAAGGGGGAAAAAAAGAGGTGATTCCTACAATTGCCCCCAGTTTACCGCCTGGATAGAGTTTTCAAGTCACAGTAAGAGAAGGTGAACCCAGGCAGAGCCGGGCAGTATTCCTAAATTGAGGAGATTGGAGCTGGGAGTTCAGGAAGGCCAAGATGGCTAGAATTCATTGGGCAGAATGGGAGAAAGAAGACAACTACACAGACAGAGAATCTCAGAGATCCGCAGAGTGTAAACACAATTGGTAATTATGATTACGTGAGGAAATAACTTAAGACTGGGGAAAGAACCACCCAAAGACTGCAAAACTATCCCTTTGCTGAGATGACAAAGGGGCAGTAATAGTGCGTTCCCACCAGCTACTGTAGAAAAACCTCATAGTACCTGGGATATTGGGTAGAGTACTCAGATGGTATTGTTTCAATAAACTCTCTGTTGTCAAGTCAATTCTGAGTAGAACTGTCCCATAGTGTTTCCAAGGAATGGCTGATGGATTTGCACTACCAGCATTTTGGTTAGCAGCCAAATGCTTAACCACTGTGCTACCAGGGCCCCTCAATAGTGGGACAAAATTCACTTTAGATTAAAGGTGGCTCTAGCATATCCTTAAAAAGCAAGACTTGAAAGCATCAAACTGTCCCAGAACAAAGCTCAAGAACATTAAAATAATGCAAGAATATCCAGTACTTAACAAGGTAAAATTCACAATGCCTAGCATACAATAAGGATTATTAGACATGCAAAGAATCAGAAAACTACAACCCAACGTGAGGAGAAAAATCAATTGGCATCACTCAGAAATGATACAGATGATAGAACTAGCAGACAAAAACATTAAGACGATAATTGTAACTATAGAGTTCCATATATTCAAGAAGGTCAAGGAAAGCATAGACCTTAAGGAGAGACAAATTAAACTTTCACGGATCAAGCAAAGGATACCTGAGACAAAGATGCATGGGACAGGATTAACGATGGACTAGACATTGCAGAAGAAAATCTGAAGACATATCAATAGAATCCAGTGAAGATGAAACAGAAAGATGATTGGAAAAAAAAAAAAAAAAACAGAGCATCAGTGAGCTCTGGGAGAATTTCAAGCAACCTAATGTAAACATGGAGACCTGGTGGTGCAGTGGCTAAGAGTTCGGCTGCTAACCAAAAGTTCAGCAGTTCGAATCCACCAGCTGCTCCTTGAAAACCCTATGGGGTAGCTCTACTCTGCCCTACAGGGTCGCTATGAGTCAAAATCGACTTAATAACAATGGGCTAATATAAATGTACCTGGGGTCTTTGAAGGACAGAGGAGACAGAAGGGAAGTAGACAAAATATTTGAAGAAATAATAGCTAAAATTTTTCCATATTTGATGAAACCTATAAACTCATAGCTCCAAGCAGCTCAATAAACCCCCCACCCAAAACATAAAATATGAAGTAAACTAAATCATGACTATTTATAACCAATTTGTTTAAAAGCAGTGATAAAGAGAAATTTTAAAGCAGGAAAAGTAAAAAGACATTGCATGCAGAAAACAAAGATAAGAATTATTGCAAACTCTTGTGAGGAAAATGCAAACCAGAGTGGCATCTGTTAAGTGTTGAATAAAACATAGTTTAACCTAGAATTTTATATACAGTGCTTTCTCCAAGCCTTTACGAGTCACCCTGCTCCTGGGATCATCACTGGAGTGTGAAGCTCTTGTCCTGAGAAAATGCCCCTAGGGTGATGGATTCTGGCCTCTCCTGTCTTACATTCTGACCCTGCTGATAAACAACAAACAAACAAACAACAGTTGCTGTCAAGGAGACTCAGACTCACGGAAGCCCAGCGTGTGGGACCGCCCAGCGCAGTTGTGGTCCCATGCGCTCCATGGGCTTTTCAATGGCTGATTATCTGGAGGTGCATCACTGGGGTTTTCTTCTGCAGCCTCTCTGGGTGGACTAGAACCACCAATCTTTTGGTTAGCAGTTGAGCATGTTAACTGTTTGGACCACCCAGGGAGTCCCCTGTTGAGCAAGCACCCTCAAAATCCATCCCAGGGCACTCCTCTGGCTCCTCCTGATACATACTAGGTGATTCTTCCAACACCTTCGGCATATAATCTCTTCCTTCCCTTATCAGGCTCAACACATTTCTAGCCAGGTTCTGCTGGGATGTCAATCCAGTTATGAACCTGGAACCAGGATGGGGGTTACTTGTTGCTCCTGGGAATGAGGCACTGCAGGGAAAGTGCTGGCTTTCACTAGGTGTATTAGATTTCTATCCCTCCAGAACAAATTACTGTGACCGTAGTTGTTTAACACATCCGTTTATTATCTCACAGGTTCAGTGGATCAGGAGTCTGAGCATGACTTAGCTGGGTGCTCTGCTCAGGGCGTCAAAAGGTGGCAATTAAGATGTTGGCTGGTCTGTGTTTCTTTCTGGTGCTCAGGGTCTTTATCCATGTTCATGTGGTTGCTGGTATACTAACAACTTTGTGGTTGTCGGACTGAGGTCCCAGCTAGAGGATCCTGAAGTTCCTTGTCATGTGGCAACTCACAGGCCCTTTCACAGCATGGCAACTTGCTTCTTCAAGGCCAGAGAACCTCTCTGGCATCAAGGAAGGTCCCAATCCCTCTCTTAAGCATTTTCACCTGATTAAGTCAGTTCCAACCAAGATAATCCCTCTTTTGAGTAACTCAAAGTCAACTGATTTGGGAACTTAATGACATGTGTAAAACTCCCTTATAGCTGCCATATTCTACTGGCTAGAAGCAAGTTACAGTTCTTCCTGCACTCAAGAGAAAAAGGTCCTACAAGGGCATGACTCATTGGGGGTCAGCCTTCTTAGGGTCCTGCACACTATGAAGGGGTGGGTCTCTGTAAAATATCGTGGTGGATTCAGAGGAGCAAAAGCTGGAGCCATTAGTCAGTTATGCTCCCTGCAGTAGGAGATCTCAGCAGCCCATTTTCACGGCTGCCACACAGCACTATCACGATCTGGAATCTCTGAATTTAATAATGTGTCATATGTTTATTATCGGTCTTCCCTACTAGAAGGTAGGTTCCATGGGAGCAGGGACTAAGTCTCTCTTTCCCAGTTATAGCCTCGCTGCCTAGCACAGTGTTTTTGCACCCAGTAGATGCTCAAAATATTTGTTGATAGAATGAATGGCTGCAGTAGCAGCAGACATTTTATACTCTGGCCTTGTCCCCTGACCAGATTTAACTGACTTAAGGGTGACATCCTGACCCAAGTTAAGCCAATGAGCTTTTTCCCTAATAATTCTGACTTGAGGCTGACAGAGAATTGGGTTAGCCATGCCCTGGGTGGCTGAAACTGTAACTAGTAACATTTTCCAGACTGTCTTCTGCCTTGTGGGCCAAGGGGCAAAGGACGCGAGTTTATCACATGGACATGCCACAGATGTGCCAAGAGAAACAAGCAGAAACCCTGCTGTGCACCACGTGTGGATACGGGTTTTTTTTGTGGGACCTCTTCCTTGGCTATCACAAGATTCCACAGTATCCTTCCCACGAATTTATTTTTTTGCTTGAAGTTGTTTGAGTTGGATTTGTGATCCTAGGTACTATGCTCTGGAAGTATTAGAACACATGGCAGTTAGTAGCCACCTGGCCTTAAAAAACCCACCCACTGCCATCGAGTCTATTCTGACTCATAGCGACTCTATAGGACAGAGTAGAACTGCCCCATAGAGTTTCCAAGGAGCGCCTGGCGGATTTGAGCTGTTGACCTCTCGGTTAGCAGCTGTAGCACTTCACCACTACGCCACCAGGGTTTCCCACCTGGCCTTAGCTCATATAAAACAGTGGGAATGGGGGAGGGTGGGCTTAAGGAATGAGAGGAACACTTAAGGAATACTAAGCTCTGCTCTCCAATGGTCAGACTGAGCGCAAAGGGCAGAGGCCAGAGATTCTGTCCAAAAAAGAAGCAGGCTGGAGCCTCTCAGGGCAGGAGACAGTACATGGGGTATCAAACAGCTGCCTTTTGAGAAACTGGAAGCATTGTTACGACTTCAAGTTGCGTGGCTCAACCTGTTTTACCCTGTCAAGCAGAAAGAAGATTATCCAGTCTTGGGAGAAGACGTCAAGTGCTGTTGTTGTTTTTTTCTCCCCCAGCAAAGGCTCCTCCAGACACCACGTAAATCAGAGGATGCAAATAGACATTTGCAGGTCATTGTCTAATATATTTATTCAAAAGTAACTTCATTAAAGAAGAATAAAGGGGGCTTCAAGGAAAGGAGGAATTATTAGGGAAAAAACATTACTTCTTCGAACTTCATTAAAGAAGAATAAAGTGGGCTTCAAGGAAGGGAGGAAGGTCTGGACACTGATGAGCATAATAAAAAGACTGAGGTTTGTTGCAGAAGACAGGAGACAAGAGGAGCAGAATGGGGCAGAAATGGGAGAGTTAAAAAGAATGGAATGATGAATGGGCAAATAGAAAAAAATCGGCATAACTGTAGGTGGAGCAGGTGGGTGTTCAGTGAGAAACAAAGTCTAGCAGAGTAGGTGAAAGGGCCAGAGGGATTTTCTACTTCTTCCAAGTGGAAAAGAAGATAGAGAAACATATGTATTTATTGAGTCATTCATTTATTCAGAAAGTATTTATGAGCAGCTATTTTGTGCCAGGCACTCTTCAGATACTGACAATGCAGTGGTGAACAAAACAGAATCCCTACCTCCATGGCATTAACTTTCTTGTGGACCTCTGTGGATGGAATAGAGCTTGTCACCCTCATTATCCAGGATTAGCAAAGAACTGGCTTCATTAACAGGTGATGCACACACAGGTATTTTTCCAAACTCCTAATACCATCTTTAGAGAAGCAGCAAGTGTAGGGTAAAGGCTGCGATGGGAGAGACTAGGCGAGAGATAGGAGAGAGACCTTTACATCAGTATTGGGCCTTTGGTGGTACAGATGGCTAGCTGACCACCAAAATTCACTCTCCCCTCATAGCAGAGAAGCAGTTGTTCAGCCAGGGGCAACAGACACCTTTCTTTGTATCTAAATGTGGCCGTGAGAATGGTTGCACGGGAATCTGAACACAATTGATGTGTTACTTCTAGGGAAGGATTTGTTTTTTCAAATCATAGACTCATCTTTCATATTTTAACATTTTATATGCTTTGATTTAACAGTTCCCAGCTATATGACAGCATGTTCATTCCATAAATATTTACATAATGATGTGATAAGAATTTCAGATAATTTTTATACTGCTATTGTATTACATTTTAATGCTCATTATAGCATAAATATGTATTTAAAAATACTACTAATCACTTTTCAAAAGGAATATATGACTCACTTCTCATCTAAACATGGTGTATAGGATTCTGTTAAGGGAGAAAAACAATCATATAAAACAAATAATAATCCCCATTGAAGATAAACTCATGCACAAAAATTACAAATCACTCAATGCACTGTGAAAAAATAAGTCAGTAGAAACATGAGATAATACAACAATCTGAAAAAAAATAATAAATGAACTACATTAAAAACTATCATAAAGTGTGGAATAGAAACCTTAAGGAAATAAAGGAATCTTATGGCAGCAGTTAAGAGCTCAGCTCCTAACTTAGAGGTCAGCAGTCCAAAACTACCAGCTGCTCTTTGGAAACCATATGGGGCAGTTCTACTCTGTCTTATAGGGTTGCTGTGAGTTGAAATCAGCTCAGTGGGAACAGGTTTATGGGGGGACACAAAAAATTAATGGAAGGGAAGAAAATGACATAGGAGGAGGGGACATTTTTAGTTATTTAGTTAATTAACTGTAAAAGTACTGTGGATAGAGAAACAACAAAGACAGGAGAAGGAGAATAAAAAAGTAAAAATGATGGGGGAGGTGGGAGAAAAAACTTAGCACTGTGCTTCTTAGTAACTAAGGCAAATAGAGAAACACATTGTACTTAAAAAAACTTATCACCCCCAAATTAAAAAAAAAAAAAAAAGTTCACCAAGAGAGATCAACTTTTCCTGGCCCTTAGCTCTAAGAGAAATTTATTTTGAGAGCATCTTTGTACAAGGTGAATTTAGTAATCTTGTGAACTATGCCCTTAATTGTAGACTTACCAAAAATGCAGAGGGCTCACATTTTGCTTGAGGGAATGACTTAAATCATAAAGAAAATTCTCCAGAGAGTAAGGATGGTAATGGTTTGATTTTAGTATGACAAAAAGGGAAACTAAATACAATGATATTATGTAATAATGTACATATTACAAAAATTTCATACAATTTTGGAGCAATAGCAAAAAGATTACTCTAATATGTGCTTCTCAACCTGGTACTATTGACATTTTGGACCAGATAATTATTTGTTGTCCGGGCTGTCCTGGGCATGGTAGGATGTCTAGCAGCATCTTTGGTCTCTTCCCACTAGATACAGTAGCACTCCCTTATCCCAGTTGTGACAATGAAAAATGTCTCCAGACATTGCCAAAAGCCCCTGAGGGCAAAATCATCCTTAGTTGAGAACCACCACTGTAAGTGTACTGCCTAAATCCAATTCTTTCATATTGAGTAGTCCACTGCAGTCTGTTTCATACGGTATACGTATATGTGTACGTATATGTGTACGTATATTTATACGTATATGTATATGTATACATACATGTATTGTTGTTCAGTGCCGTCGAGTTGGTTCCGACTCAAAGCGACCCTGTGCACAACAGAACAAAACACTGCCCAGTCCTGCGCCATCCACACGATCATTGTTATGCTTGAACCCAATGTTGCAGCCACTGCGCCAACCCATCTTGTTGAGGGTTTTCCTCTTTTTTCACTGACCCTCGACTTTGCCAAGCATGATGTTTTCCAAGGACTGGTCCCCCCTGATAACATATCCAAAGTATGACATGCAATCTCGCCATCCTTGTTTCTAAGAGGCATTCTGGTAGTACTTATTCCAAGACAGATGTGTTCATTCTTTTGGCAATCCGTGGTATAGTCAATATTCTTTGCCAACATCACAATTCAAAGGCACCAGTTCTTCTTCGGTCTTCCTTATTCATCATCCAGCTTTTGCATGCATATGAGACGACTGAAAACACCAATGATTGGGTCAGGCACACCTTAGTCTTCAAGGTGACATCATTGCTTTTCGACATTCTAAAGAGGTCTTTTAAAGCATATTTGCCTAATGCAATGCATCTTTTGATTTCTTGACTACTGCTTCCATGGGCATTGATTGTGGATCCAAGTAAAATGAAATTCTTTTTTTTTTTTAAAGAATTTTTATTGTGCTTTAAGTGAAAGTTTACAAATTAAGTCAGTCTCTCACACAAAAACTTATATACACCTTGCTACATACTCCCAATTACTCTCCCCCTAATAAGACAGCCCGCCCCCTCCTTCTACTCTCTCTTTTTGTATCCATTTTGCCAGCTTCTAACCCCCTCTACCCTCTCATCTCCCCTCCAGGCAGGAGATACCAATGCAGTCTCAAGCGCCCACCTGATCCAAGAAGCTCACTCCTCACCAGCTTCCCTCTCCAACCCATTGTCCAGTCCAAACCATGTCTGAAGAGTTGGCTTCGGGAATGGTTCCTGTCCTGTGGCAACAGAAGGTCTGGGGCAATGACCACCAGGGTTCTTCTAGTCTCAGTCAGACCATGAAGTCTGGTCTTTGAGAATTTGGGGTCTGCATCCCACTGCTCTCCTGCTCCCTCAGGGGTTCTCTGTTGTGTTCCCTTTTAGGGCAGTCATCGGTTGTAGCCAGGCACCATCTAGCTCCTTTGGTCTCAGGATGATGTAGTCGCTGGTTCATGTGGCCCTTGCTGTCTCTCGGGCTTGTAATTACATTATGTCCTTGGTGTTCTTCATTCTCCTTTGATCCAGGTGGGTTGAGACTCATTGACGCATATTAGACGGCCGCTTGCTAGCATTTAACACCCCAGACACCACTCTTCAAAGTGGGATGCAGAATGTTTTCTTAATAGATTTTATTATGCCAATTGACTTAGATGTCCCCTGAAACCATGGTCCCCAGACCCCTGCCCCTGCTATGCTGGCCTTCGAAGCATTCAGTTTATTCAGGAAACTTCTTTGTTTTTAGTTTAGTCCAGTTGTGCTGACCTCTCCTATATTGTGTGCTGTCTTTCCCTTCACCTAAAGTAGTTCTTATCTACTATCTAATTAGTGAATACCCCTCTCCCACCCTCCCTCCCTCCCCCCCCCTCATAACCACAAAAGAGTGTTTTCTTCTCAGTTTAAACTATTTCTCAAGTTCTTATAATAGTGGTCTTATACAATATTTGTCCTTTTGCATCTGACTAATTTCACTCAGCATAATGACTTCCAGGTTCCTCCATGTTATGAAATGTTTCACAGATTCGTCACTGTTCTTTATCGATGCGTAGTATTCCTTTGTGTGAATATACGAAATTTATTTATCCACTCATCCATTGATGGGCACCTTGGTTGCTTCCGTCTTTTTGCTATTATAAACAGTGCTGCAATGAACATGGGTGTGCATATATCTGTTCATGTAAAGACTCTTATTTCTCTAGGATATATTCTGAGGAGTGGGATTGCTGGGTCATATGGTAGTTCTATTTCTAGCTTTTTCAGGAACCCCAAATCGATTTCCAAAGTGGTAGTACCATTTTACTTTCCCACCAGCAGTCTCTAAGTGTTCCAATCTCTCCACAGCCTCTCCAACATTTATTCTGTGTTTTTTGTTGGAGTGAGATGGAATCTCATTTTAGTTTTGATTTGCATTTCTCTAATGGTTAATGATCGTGAGCATTTCCTCATGTATCTGTTAGCTACCTGAATGTCTTCTTTAGTGAAGTGTCTATTCATATCTTTTGCCCATTTTTTAATTGGGTTATTTGTCTTTTTGCAGTTGAGTTTTTGCAGTATCATGTAGATTCTAGAGATCAAGCACTGACTGGAAATGTCATAGCTAAAAACTTTTTCCCAGTCTGTAGGTAGTCTTTTTACTCTTTTGGTGAAGTCTTTGGATGGGCATAGGTGTTTGATTTTTAGGAGCTCTCAGTTATCTAGTTTTTCTTCTGCATTCTTAATAATGTTTTGTATATTGTTTATGCCATGTATTAGGGCTCCTAACATTGTCCCTATTTTTTCTTCCATGATCTTTATCATTTTAGATTTTATATTCAGGTCTTTAATCCATTTTGAGCTCGTTTTTGTGCATGGAGTGAGGTATGGGTCTTGTTTCATTTTTTTGCAGATGGATATCTAGTTATGCCAGCACCATTTGTTAAAAAGACTGTCTTTTCCCCCATTTAACTGTTTTGGGGCCTTTGTCAAATATCAACTGCTCATATGTGGATGGATTTATGTCTGGATTCTCATTTCTGTTCCATTCGTGTATGTATCTGTTGTTGTGCCAGTAAAAGGCTGTTTTGACTACTGTGGCGGTAATAATAGGTTCTAAAATCAGGTAAAGTAAAAGGCCTCCCATTTTGTTCTTCTTTTTCAGTAATGCCTTACTTATCCGGGACCTCTTTCCCTTCCATATGAAGTTGGTCATTTGTTTTTCCATCTCATTAAAGAATGTCGTTGGGATTTGGAACAGAATTGCATTAAATGTATAGATCGCTTTTGGTAGAATAGACATTGTTATAATGTTAAGCCTTCCTATCCATGAGCAAGGTATGTTTTTCCACTTATGTAAGTCCCTTTTGGTTTCTTGCAGAAGTGTGTAAAACGAAATTCTTGACAACCTCGATCTTTTCTCTGTTCATCATGATGTTGCTTATTGGTCCAGTTGTGAGGATTTTTGTTTTCTTTATGTTGAGGTGCAATCCATACTGAAGGCTGTGGTCTTTGATCTTCATCAGTAAGTGCTTCAAGTCCTCTTCACTTTCAGCAAGCAAGGTTGTGTCATTTGCATATTGCAGGTTGTTAATGAGTCCTCCTCCAAATCTTGATGCCCTGCTCTTCATATGGTCCAGCTTCTTGGATTATTTGCTCAGCATACAGATTAAATAAGTGTAGTGAAAGGATACAACCCTGATTCACACCTTTCCTGACTTTAAACCACCCAATATACCCTTGTTCTGTTTGAATGGCTGCCTCTTTGTTCCAAATTCTGTCTTAGGTATCTAGTGCTGCTATAACAGAAATACCACAAGTGGATGGCTTTAACAAACAGAAACTTATTTCTTCACAGTAAAAGTCTCAATTCAGGGTGTTAGTTGTAGGAGATGGCTTTCTCTCTCTGTTGGCCTTCATGTCAATCTTCCCCCAGACTAGGAGCATCTCCGTGCAGGAACCCCAGGTCCATAGGTCATGCTCTGCTCCCAGAACTGCTTTCTTGGTGGTATGAGGCCCCCATGTCTCTCTGCTCACTTCTCTCTTTTATATGCCAAAAGAGATTGGCTTAAGACACTATCTAATCTTGTAGATCTCATCAGTATAACTGCCGCTAATCCATCTTATTATATAATAGTGATAGAATTTACAACACACAGGGAAATCATATCAGATGATAAAATGGCAGACAATTATACAAGCACACAAGGGAATCGTGACCTAGATGTTTTGGGGGGACACAATTCAATCCATGACATTCCACCCTTTGGTCCCTAAAATTCATGTCCTTGTCACATGTACAACATATTCACCCCATCATATCATAGCAGAGGTCTTAACTCAATTCTAGGTCCAAAATCCAAAAATTCCTCTTTAGCTGTGAAATCTAGAATACAAGTTATCCGCTTCCAAAAGTACAATGGCAGAACAGGCACAAGCTAGACGTTTCCTTTACAAATGCGAGAAACTGGAGGGAAAAAGGGAATAACAGGCACCAAACAAGTCAGCAGAACACACTACATTAGCCCTCAAGTCTTTGAAAATAATCCTCTGTCCTCTGAGACCATTTACACAATGGCCCTGTCTTCCAGACTCTAGGTATTGGCCATAGTCTCCAGTTTCTGAGCGGAGCCCCCTCAGCCCTAGGCTTCAGCTCCATCTTCCAGGCCTACTGGGATGGTAACTTGGCTCCCTCGGCTTTAGGCACACCATTCTCCTAGTCCATCTGAGTGGTGACTCCACCCTTAGAAACACCAGAGCCCATGGCTCCACCCTTTGAAATCCCAGAGGTCCTGGCCATACCTCTTGAGAGGAAGGCAGCTTGGCTTCCTGTATTCCTTGTCTCTTCAGCTTCTGCTTCCTGGTTTCTTCGCCTCTTGGCTCCTCAGACCTCGCACCCACGCCTGCCCTGCTGGGGCAAGTGTTTCAAAGCTCTGTAGCTCCACTGACAAGTGCCTGGAGGCACCCCCTTCTGCCAGTAAACTTTGGCCAGAAGACACTCAGCTTTCTTGCTCCATGGGTAGGCAAGCCTAGATTCACCATTAAGTCCCCAGAGGCACCCTACTCCTCCAGGAAGCCTCCTGCACACAGGCACTCAGTTCTCTGAGTGGGTCAGCTCCAGCGCTGTCTGGAGGTGGTGTCCAGGTTCTGCTGCTGCCACTTCTCTGCTGCCACTGGTCCTCTGCTGCTGCCAATTCTCTGCCGATGCCAGTCCTCTATCCATTCACAGTTTCAAAATCGCTTCCACATTTTAGGTATCTGTTAGAGCAGCACCCCACTCTCTCAGTACCAAATTCTGTTCCTCATGAGCACAATTAAGTGTTCTGGAATTCCCATTATTTGCAATGTTATCCATAATTTATGATCCACACAGTTGAATGCTTTTGCATTGTCAATAAAACACAGGTAAACATCCTTTTGGTGTTCTCTGTTTCAGCCAGGATCCACCTGACAACAGCAACGATATTCCACGTCCTCTTCTGAATTTGGCTTGAACTTCTGGTAGTTCCCTATTGATACACTACTGCAACCAGTTTTGAATGATCTTCAGCAAAATTTTACTTGTGTGTGATATTAATGACATCATTCGATAATTTCCAAATTTGGTTGAATTATCTTTCTTGGGAATAAGCATAAGTATATTTATACATACATCCCTTTTTTTTTTTTCATTCAACCTAATAAAGAATGTTGTGGATGACTAGAGAAGACTGCTGACATTTAAGAAGGATACCCAAGAACTTTGTAAATTCCTGAATAGGCAAATACCACTTTATTATATAATGTCTCCCATAATTTGTGTTGAAAATGAAGAGAGAACAATAAAGCTACTCCAAGACTCAGATCATGAGGACTTGACCAGGTTTATTCATCAGCTAAAGTATCTGGGTGTCTACTCTCCAACATTGCAGCTTGGTTTAGTCAAATTTGTCTCAGCTAAATTACAAATCAGTACAGGTCAGGGGCCCTCAGGGTCTCTCTGGAGTAATTCGAGCAGTGAATTCAAAGTCTTCAAATGCCCACAACGTGTAGGTCTCAGGGACCTGTGCTAAAAACACTTAGCAGTTTTCGGAAGTATGAAAGGGATACATGAGCTATTTCAATATTAAAACCAAACAGTGCATTCACTTATGCAAGGTGTCTTATTTGTCTAGCACTGCTACAACAGAAATACCACAAGTGGATGGCTTTAACAAACAGAAGTTTATTCTCTCACAGTCTTGTAGGCTAGAAGTCCAAATTCAGGGCACTAGCTTCAGGGAAAGCCTTTTTCTCTCTGTCGGCTCTGGGGCAAGGTCCTTGTTATCAATCTTCCCCAGCTGAGGAGCTTCTCAGCGCAGGAACCACAGGTCCAAAGGATGTGCTATTCACCTGGCTCTTGTTTCTTGGTGTTATGAGGTCCCCCTGTCTCTCTGCTCACTTCTGTCTTTTATATCTCAAAAGAGACTGGTTTAAGACACAACATAACCCTGTAGATTGAGTCTCATCAACGAAACTGCCATTAATCCCATCTCACTAACATCGTAGAGATAGGATTTAAAACACATAGAGAAATCATATCAGATGACAAAATGGTGGACAATAACACAGTACTGGGAATCACGGCCTAGCCACATGGATAGATATTTTGGTGGGGACACAATTCAATCCATGACAGGTAAGGCTATAACTTCATTGTGAAGAACTGATGTCTTTGAATTATGCTGTTGGTAAAGAATATTAAATATACCATGGACTGTCAGAAGAACTAACAAGCCTGTCTTGGAAGAAGTACAGCCAGAATGCTCCTTAGAAGCAAGGATGGTGAGACTTCGTCTCATTTACTTTGGACATGTTACCAGGAGGGACCAGTCCCTGGAAGAAGACATCATGCTTGGTAAGGGATCAGTGAAAAGAAGAAGACCCTCAATGAGATGAACTGGCACAGTGGCTACAACAACAGACTCAGGCATAGCAATGATTGTGAGGATGGCACAGGACCGGACTATGTTTCGTTCTGTCACACATAGGATAGCTATGAGTCGGAGCTCACTCAATGGCACCTAACAACAACAACAACAAGGCCATGAGACCTATATGTGGTTTGTTCCATAAAATATTTCAAAATACAGGATTTTCCATCGGGGGGGGAAGGGTGATGATAAAAATACAGAGGATATAAAATTGGCATGTAAGGTGAACACCACTACTTTGACTTGATGTTTCACATAATCTCCAAGGCCCCTACAGCTGATCCAGTTATGACACAACCTCAGGACTGCAGAACTAGCCTGGGAAATTCACATTCTGCAAGGAGGAGCCCCCAGAAAACTGTTTCCACTCTGGGGCCAGCCCGAGGTTGAGCTCAGCTGTTCAGTGAGATTCAGGACCTCAGAGCTCATTTCAGGCGGTGCCGTAATTGAATATACACTCAGGTGTAGACAGCATGCAAAAATGAAAAATTCTGGACCAGGAGTGAGAAAATCTCTGTTCTGATAAGAATTGAGCTCCTGACTACCTCACCTCTCTGAGCTCCTGCCAAGTCCAGGTTCACCTTGGGGCCAATGCTACCTGTGAGGCCTACTGAGTTGTGAGAACTAAATGAAAATAAAGAGTATAGAAGCACCTTGAAAACTTTAAAATGTAAGGTATTTATGGTAAATTCACCTGATCACTAAAAGTTCCTCTGCACTCCAAAGTCACAGAATCTAGGTTCTAAACTTGGCTTTTCATGTGACCAATGCAGCAGTTTGTGATGTCGCCTTTTTCTAAAGTCTTAGGAGGCCGGAAGCACGGTGAAGCTAAGTCCTGAGACTGTGCTGTTGATGAAATATCAGGAAAAACTGTTCACAAAGTTTTCAAATCATCCAATGCTTTAGTTCCTTCTCTTTCTCATTACCCAGTACTAGGCATTGCAGAGGGAAAGCACTGGGTTTTGTACCTCTCTGACACATGAAGGAGCCCTGGTGGCACCATGGTTAAGGATTCAGCTGTTAACGAAAAGGCTGGTAGTTCAAATTCATCAGCTGATCCTCAGAAACCCTATGGGGCACTTCTACTCTGCCCTATGGGGTCACTATAAGTTGGAATCGACTTGAAGGCAATGGGTTTAGTTTTTTGCTTTGACACATAAAGGGGCCCTAGCAAAGTCACCTAATCTCTCTAAACCTCAATTCGCTCATCTGTCAAGCTGGAGATGTGGGGCATACCTACCTTCTACCTGTGGTGAGGATTAAATGTAATGACGCGCTTGCAGGACATAAAGTACAAGGTCTTTGCAAGTATCAGGTATTATTTGGAAAATTATCATTCATTGCCAGCTCCACTACTGCTTGTCAATGATTCTGGTACAAAGGTGAAAGCAGAAACTCAGAGATATTAAGGAATGAAATGAAATTTGGGGATTTGCCTCTGGATTTTGCAAATGCATACTATTTTGCGTCTCTCACCATAAATAATTGAGTCTTAGCTATAAATTGAAGCTCTGTTCTACTGCCATGAAAAGGAAATGTTTACATATCAACATGGATGAATCACAACATGTTTTGTACAGAAAAGGAAGCCTCATAAAAATATAGAGAGTATAATTTCATTCATATAAAATTCAGGGAAACATGTACAACCACAAACAAGCTGCTTAGTAATATGTACTTACGTGGTATAATCACAAATAAAAATGAGGGAGAGGGACTATGTGGGGGAGGACAGAAATGGTGTCTTAAAAGTAATGATGATACATTAAGCTGGGTATTGGGTACAAGCAAAGTTGTCCCCCCTTATCCACTGGGGATAGGTTCCAAGACCACCCATGGATGCCTGAAACCTTCAAGAGTACAAAACCCTGTATATACTATGTTTTGTCCTATACGTACATATCTATGCTAAAGTTCAATTTATAAATTAGGCACAGTAAGAGAATAACAACATAACTAATATAAAATAGAACAATTATAACAATATATTATAATAAAAGTTGTGTGAACGACAGAGCAAGATGGTGTACTACATACCCATTTAATGTTCCGAACTGTGGCTGATGGCAGGAAACTGAAACCTGGCAAAAGTGAAAATGTGGCTAAGGGGTAACAACTGTGTGATCATTTTATTATTATTATTAAAAAAAAAAAAACAACACCCAATTCCGTTAAGTTGATTCCGACTCATAGCAACCCTACAGGACAAGGTAGAACTGCCCCATAGGGTTTCCAAGGATCACCTGCTGGATGGGAACTGCTGACCTTTTGGTTCGCAGTCATAGCTCTTAACCACTATGCCACCAGGGTTTCCATTATTATTTAAACCATAGTTTATATAATAATAGTTCAAGAATATAATTCTTAATAAAAATATAGTTATTTAAACTATATACTTTTTTTTTTCTATCTCTAAAAAAACCATTTTGGGGTTTTTTATGGAGCCCTGTTGGGCTCGGTTGCTAATCAAAAAGTTGGCAGTTCCAACCCACCCAGTGACTTCAGGGGAGAAAGACCTGACAAACTGCTCCTGTAAAGGTTACCAACAACCCATTGCCGTTGAGTCAATTCCGACTCTTAGTGACCCTATAGGACAGAATAGAATTGCCTCAAGGCTGGAAATCTTAATGGAAGCAGACTACCATATCTTTCCCCTGACAAGCGGCTGGTGGCTTTGAACTGCTGGCCTTTCAATTAGCGGCCTAGTGCTTAACCACTGCACCATAAGATTACAGCCTAGGCAACCCTATGGGGCAGATCTACTCTGTCAGATGGGGTAGTTATAAGTGAAAACTGACTCAGCGGCCCACAACAACAACAATGTATATGTATATTACATATATACATATTCCTCAGTATATGAGATATACTTCACAGTACATTTTTTTACAGATCCTCCATGCCTCAGGAATCATACTATAATATAGCCTTATCGATATAATTCTTTTTTTTTCTTTTTCTTGGTTTGTTGTTCATTTGGTGGCTTGACTTAAATAGATAGAGGAGAGTTTAAATGCTGTGTTCTCCACATGACATTCAGCATCTGGAGCTTCTCCCTTGGCCGGTCAGTAAGCCTCATCTTGCACCACTCTCCCCCTCACTATGTGCCAGCCATTGTGGGCTTCTCATAGTTTCTCACCATTGCCCTGAGTTTTCTGCCTGCCTGAGGGACTCCGTGCCTGTTGTTCCCTCTCCCTAAAGGTGTTCCCTCCCCAACCCCTCTTCCTTTAGGTCTCGGTTTAACCACCCTTTCTTTTAGAAAGTCTTCTTGACTCCTCCGACCAGGTTAGGTTTCTCCTGTGACCAGCTTCCAGAGTATCCTGCATGTCTCCTCCAAATATTCATCACACTGGTAAATACTTACTCAAATTCTGTTTTCCCAATGACTGCAAGTCCTAGGAGGGCGAGGGCCATATTTGCTCACTGTTGAGTCACTGTATTTAGCCCAGGCACCTAGCAGGCACGCAGCAATATGTATAGAATGGACGAGCCAGTGAGTGCACGGCAAAGCCAACGGATTCCCACCGGCAGGTAGGACTGTGATATTATAAATTTTACCAGCTACATTTTGGGTGTTGTTTCATCTACTCTTTTCTGAGAACTTGATGACCAATTAGCACCAGTTGTAAACAAGAGACAGCGTTGTCACTGAGATTTACCTTTATTATATTTAATCTGCCCTAGCAATTGCATCTTCCTGGTTAAAATTAATTGGGATTGGCATGGTGATGTCACTTTAAATGCCTCTATGAGGTCTTTCTTTCACTCCTCTGTAGGAAAAAACAGCAGATTCCTCTTAGAAAAGGGGCACAGGGTAATACATTATCTGAGTTATCACTGTTCAGTCAAAAAGTGCGTGAAGGAGCCACATGACTCACCCAGACAGCACTCACCGTGGAGTTATGCAGGTCTCTTACGTCAGTGACGAAACAGCCAAACTCCCTGACGGAGGCGAATTATTCCTCACGTCACTAGCAGCAATGCCAAAGGCAGCAATGCCAAAGGCAGCGTCAAGGCCACAGGCATGGGGAGTGGGGAGCTCTTCAAGCTGCAGAAGTAGAAATTTGACATTTTTTTTTTTTGCTTTCTTTTAATCTCAACCATTGGGGTTTTAAAATGAAATTACAGAAACGCTAAGCCCAGCCGTTGGGTGGGGTGATTCATTTCTACTTGGCTACGGTGCATTAAATTTTTTTTTTTTTTTTTTTTTTATGGTGCAACTATGGTGGCTGATCCAGGCCAAACCTAGTCTTGGGCCCCTGTGCCTCACTGTTCTATCACCATCCCCGTGGTTCAGCTGGCATCTTGACTCCTAACAAAGGGTGCATGGCACATGGGATTTTTTTCTTTTACATTTATAGTGAAATAATTCAGCAAATACATACCCCTCTTCCTATGAGTCAGAATCGACTCAGCAGCGACGGGTTTGGTTTGTTTGTTTTCCTCTTGCAGTTAAAATACAGACCTGATATAATAAATCCCTGATTTTTAAAAATGTTGTAGGATGGGAAAGAGAAACAGGCTAACATATGAATCTGGTGATTAGAAAGTGTGCTGAATGGCCTTGGGAAGCCTAGGTAAAACATTACATTAGGCTAATATTCTTGTTTAGTTAAACTTTTTAATGTTTTAAAAGGCCCTTCAGGATATTACGGATAAGTAAATTCTTGGACCTGATTTCAATTTGAGTCAAGTTCCAACTAATAATGTTACAGCCATAACCCTTCTCCTTAACAGCCCATAACATCAAACTGAAAACAGAATTCTTAAATGGTTCTCTTATTCCATCTATCCATGAAATAAGCATGGCAGACTTTCGACAGATGTCTTTAATAGACATTGTTATTAAAAAGAATATTACATAAAATAAATTGAGACAGTCTAGCGCAATTACTAAAGGAAAGTGTCTGCATAGTCAGATAATCACATCTATACTTAACTGGGAGGTAAAAAAAGAAAAGTCTGTAGACGTTCTAATCGTCTAGCAGTAGCCATCTACTCATTTACCCATCTAGCTCATTATCCCAGATTACGATTTGTTAGGGCATTCACCATATCATAAGCCTCAATTTTCAGGAAATTAGAAGTTGGTCAGGAAAAAAAAAAAAAAAAACTCCAGTTAACAAGCATCAGCCTAAGAGCAAATTCCTTATAAAAATCTTGGGAAAAAATTCAGCTCTTTTCAGTGATGAGTGCCAAAAAAAGAAGAAGTTTTGCGGTTTCAGGCACTTTTAAGTTTTCTAAAAACTTATTTTCTAACTCGAAAATAAGTCAGAGTGTAAGCAGAAAAAAAGAAAGTGCTAAGTCCGTAATATGGATTAATGCCTGTGGTATGTTCTGAAGACGACAAAAAGCTAGTAAAGACGGAACTGCTGTGGAGAAATGTGTCGTATTGTGTGTGAATATTTCGAAAAACACTTCTCCTTATGTCGGCATGGAATTCTGATTTCTGCCTGCCTTTAGGCCTACAGTATGAAAACTATTATCCACTCCAGTTAATTAGGTAATCACTGGAATCTGTGTGGCATCTTTCATTCTAGGATATTAACAAAATCAGGGGAAAAGTTTGACTTTTCTTATCAAAGAGCCTTCATTCAGTCATCAAGCTTTAATGGAAGTAAATCAGAGGTACATGACATTTGGGGTGGCCTTGACATTGTCATTTCTTGCCAACAAATGAAGCAGTGAAGAAGGGTTTTACCAGGTGTATTTTTGTCCTTATCCTCTCTATTTAGAGTCGCATTTGGGCAGGTCTGGGAGAACGGGACAGGTCGGTGTTCACGGCTGGGACAGTTCTACTGGTGGCTGAACCCTACATGGAAGGGTCTGGGTTCTGGATCAGACAAACCTGGATTCAGTTCTTGTTCTGCATCTTGTTGGTTAAGTGACTTCGGAAAGTTATCTGAGCCTCTGTTTCTTCATCTGTAAAATGGGGCTAAAAGAAGTATAGACCTCATGAGTAATTGTTAGGGGTTGCATAAAGAAGAAAGTCTGGTCCGTAGTAACATTTGATAAACATTAGCTATTATTATTATTATTAAAGGAGGTCTGGTGGTGCAGTGGTTAAGTGCTCTGAGGCTAATCTAAATTTCAATTTGAATCCACCAGTGGCTGTGCACGAGAAAAGGCTTGGTAACCTGCTCCCGTAAAGACTTACAGCCTAGGAAAACCTATGGGGTAGGCCTACTCTGTCCTATAGGGTTGCTAGGAGTTAGAATCAACTCAATGGCACACAACAATAACGTTATTATTCTTGTTGGTACTATTATTGTCAAGTTCCAAAGCTTGCTTCCCAAGTATTTGTGAGTTACGTTTCAGATGAACTGTCTAAAAGGATAAATCTTACTACTTCATATATGTGGGAAATAGCAGGCCATATAAACCTGCATATATAAAATGCAAGATAGTAACTATTTAAAACATTCGTGGTGAGTGAATGAATTAACATTAACCACGATCCGTTCCATTTTATGAAATCTGCTGGTGGAGTAAGTTAAAGAAGTAACAATTGAAAGAGGGTGGTGGGATTCAGAAGGCCAGCTCCACCATTCACAACTTAAGCAAACTGCTTAAGCTCCTCTGAACCTCAGCTTTTTGGTGTTTTAGTCTGCAACGTTGGCATAATAAATCTTAACCTACCTTACCCAGTTCCTTTGAGGTCTGAATGAGAAGATAGAGGTGAAAATATTTTAAAAACTATAAACCTTTAGTTTAAATGAATTAAATTTTTTATAAGGTACCCAGAGTCACTTCTGATGATTTCTGTGTCGCTATTGTTTTCTCTAAAAGTTTATTCTTATTTAGAACAATTGTTATTTATTACTCATTTATTAATAGGCATGAAGTAAGTTTTGCTGACAGCCTGTTGCTAACAATAAACCAAAAAAGGACTCATGGTTTAATTGGACTGTTCAGCTTTTCCCCTGTTTTGAAAAGTCGAGTCTTCAGGATTTGTTGGAGCAAAGAGAAGGGCTGCATTGCTTAACAGTTCTTCTAAAGTTCACCAAATGGTACTTGGTGTTCTGACATTTATTGTTACACAGAGTATGTGTTTTTCACCTGGCCTTATAAACACTCTCACACACAACTTGCTTTGATCAAAGTGATCGTACCAGTATGACTAAAATAACTAGAGAAGTTAAATTTGTCTGAATCTTTAGGACTTCAGAAGCTAATCTCAAGTGACAGAATTGCTGAGAAGTTTTGACCAAGAGAAGACGCCTTACCTTAGGAAAAGGACAAACATTTTGTTTAAACTCACTGGCTCTTTCCCCTGACAAGGTTGTTTGTGCTTAACCCATTGCTGTTGAGTTGATTCCAAATCATAGCGACCCTATAGGACAGAGTAGAACTGCCCCTTAGGGTTTCTAAGGCTGTAATCATTACGGAAGAACACGACCACATCTTTCTCCTGCGGAGCTGCTGGTGGATTCAAACCACTGACCTTTCAGTCAGCAGCTGAGCACTTAACCACTGCTCCACCAGGGCCCCTGGACAGAGCAGAACTGCTCTATAGGGTTTCGATGGCATTGGGTTTTGGGATAGGGTTTCCAAGGCTGCAGTCTTTATGGAAGCAGACTGCCACATCTTTCTCCCACGGGGCAGCCAGTGTGCTCAAACTGCCAACCTCTCAGTTAACAGCTGAGTGCTTAACCACTGTGCCACCAGGGCTCCTAGCTTACGCTTACTCACTGAGAAAGTTTCAGCTGTACTTTGATCAACATGGCTTGGTAATTACTGAGATAGAAAAGGGAAAGCTTGACCTACTTGTAGCACAGGCACCTGAAAGGATAATACAAGTTAATGAAACGCTTTCCTTGGGGATTCTATCTCTTCACTTCATAGTCACACCTAGGATAAGACAAACAAACAAAAAAACCATTGCTGTAGAGTGGATTCTGACTCATAGTGACCTTATAAGACAGAGCAGAACTGCCCCCATAGGATTTCCAAGGTTGTAAATCTTTATGGAAACAGACTGCCACATCTTTCTTCCACAGAGCAGCTGGTGGGTTTGAACTGCCGACTTTCCAATTAAGCAGCTGAGTGCTTAACCATTGCTCCACCAGGGCTTCTTAACCTAGGATACCAAAACCAAACCAAACCCATTGCCATCAAGTCAATTCTGACCCATACCAACCCTATAGGACAGAGTAGAAATGCCTTATAGGGTTTCCAAGGAGCGGCTGGTGGTTTCGAACTGCCAACCTTTTGGTTAGCAGCCGAATGCTTAACCACTGTGCCACCAGGGCTCCTTTACCTAGGATAGGCCTCCCTGATATCAGATCTGCTCTGCCTAATGAAGAAGAAACTTTGAAGGTAGGAGAGAATCGTTATTCTGATCTCCATGCATTGTTCAACGCCATTTGAACGTCTCTTTGTTTAGTACACTTACCCTCTGCTAACCTTTAAGGAAGCAATCAATGCCCACTAAAGTATGATGACCTCCCAGTTCTTAAGTCATTGTCTCTGACCTCCACACCCATCCCCATAAGCTCTGCTTTATAATGCTGGAGCTGAGACTTGGCAAACCATATTTCTCCTTTGCCAGCAGCTCCATGTTAGGCTCTGAAAATAGAGGGCATGAGAGGGAGCCTGCAAGTCTGGAAGCTCCTATTGCCTTAACGTCTGCATGCGTTTCCTGTTAGGAGCCCAGGTACACTCCTTTATTCCAGTAGAAGCAGTTCATTTCCACAGCAGCGAGTGAACCCAGTATTTAGTTTTGCCAGCACTGGCAGGACCAGCTTTGTTGTGCCCCTCGGTTTCCAGTGCCAGCCAAGCAGCTGCCCCCCACCCACCCAGAAGTCTGAGTTTTGGCTCTGTAGGGCATCTCCTCTGAGCATCTTGTTGTTTTGTTGTTAGTTGCTGTCAAGTTGATTCTGACTCATGGCAACCGCCCCCCTCCCCCATCCACCAACGTGTGCATAGTAGCAAAACAGCAGCACTGCTCCATAGGGTTTTCAAGGCTGTGACTCTTTGCAAGCAGATCGCCTGGCCTGTCTTCCGAGGTGCCTCTGAGTAGGGTCAAGCCACCAACTTTTGACTAGTAGTCAAATGCTTAACCGCTCGTGCCACCCAGGGACTCCATCCTCTAAGTCAGCTCCTGCCACGGAGTCGATTCTGACTCCTAGCAACACTATAGGACAGAGTAGAACTGCCCCACAGGGTTTCCAAGGAGCACCTGGCAGATTCAAACTGCTGTCCTTTTGGTTAGCAGCTGAACTCTTAACCACCACGCCACCAGGGTCTCCAAGTGTCTAGGTTTTAATAATTCCAACCTCTTCCTTTCATCTTCCAGCCCAAGTGGTTCTAGCTACTTCCTGCAGGTGTGACCTCCATGGTAAGTTAATATCTCTTTTTACACTTTTAATCACCTAGTTGTATCGGTTTTCTAGGGCTTTCATAACAAATATACCACAAAGTAGGGTGGTTTTAAACAACAGAAATTTATTGTCTCACACTTCTGGAGGCTAGAAGTCCATATCAGGGCACCAGCCGTTTCGATTCCTTCTGAAGGCTCTGAGAGAGAAACTGTCCCATGCCTCTCTCCTAGCTTCTGGTAGCTCCAGGAATCCCTTGACTTGCAGCCGTAGCATCACATGGTATCATTCCTCTGTCTCTCTGTCTCTTTTCTTTTAAAAGGACACCAGTCATATAGGATTAGGACCCACCCTACTCTGGTAAAACCTCATGTTAACCAAACTGATAACATCTTCAAACACTTTATTTCCAAGTAGGGTCACATTCACAGGTACAGGGATTAGGACTTCAACCTATCTTTTTAGAAGACAAATTCAATCTATAACACTAGTCAACAACTTTGTACCTAGTTATGAATTCTTTATACAAAATTGTGTTTTTAAAAATAACTGGTATAGTTTTTGCCTTCTGATTGGACCCTGTTTGATATGCCAGCTGACAGTCTGGATTAATATGTGAACATACCCACAGTGTTTTCTCTTCTGTGAGTCTACATCAGTTGCATTTGTCTGTCCTGAAACCCTCTCTCTGCTCCTGAGGTTTAGATAGGACCGACTCCACTCTTTGTTGTAGGAGCAGGCTTGTGACTCAGGTCTAGCCAATGAAATTACTGTCTGTCCCCAACCATAATGACTGGTTTGGTGGGTGGACATAGGACCCAGGGATATCTGAAGTCAGTGTCACCTTCTTAATCTTCTAAGTACATGAGCCAATACATTCCCTTTTTTCAAAGAAATTTAGTTTGTTGTATGTTGGACACTGACAAGCTAACATGCATGTATAAATCTTAAATGAAAGGAATGAATCTTCAGGATGGATGTGTGGGTGGGTGGCAGGCAGTACTCCGTGGCCTTCAACCCAGAATGGAGCTTGTACTTTGAAGTAGGTGTGCTCCGCACCCAGTCCTCCTCCATCCTGGAGCCTGGCTGGGACTCTTGTTGCCCACTCCCCACAGGACCGATCCCATCTAGCCACTCGATGGTGAATAGACCAAAGAGGTTCTGACAGTGGCTTGGTGCTCCGACACACACAAAGTGTGAGACAGTATAACTTTCTAGATGCATATTCTAATTGACAATTTATCTTATTTACCTTTCATGGCAATGGGTCTAGAAGAAAAATACTTCCTCATATTTTCTTCTAAATATGGTTGCCAGACACTGACATCTAAGTAAGGTTAGGGAGAGGAAGAGAGTTGGTGTTTACTGTAAATACCATTCTAGAAAGAGACTGGAATAGGTTCCTTAATTTCATAACCAACTCAGGAAGTATGTACCATTATCTACTTTTTAAAAATGAGAACCATGAGGCTTAGAAAGTCAAGCAACGTGTTCAGGGTCACAAGCTAGTCAATTCAAATCCAGTCCCCTCTGACATTGAAGTCCGCCCTCTCTCCACATCAGGAAGGACCTGGGAAGCCGGGATCTGGGTTCAGAGACAAAAGACAAAGTCTCGTCTCCTACCTTTCTCCTTGGTTTTCCACACCTAAAGCCCCGATCAGAAATGTGGCTGCAAAATTGTTCTAAATCATCATCGCAGGCAGGATTCATCTCGTGTATTGAGAAAGGCAAATCCAAAATCCACTTGGAACATTAGAAAAAGACTGTTTCTAGTCCAGCAGCAAACAAGCAGAGGTTTATATTTGTAGAATGATTTACTATCACTCATTAGGGTGTTTTATACTTCACCGAACTTAGATAGGCAAATTATATAAACACTTTATATATAAGCAAAACATGCGATATGATGCCTGGACTCAAAATATGTATTTAATTTAAAAAATACATCTCTTAAAACCAAAGCCCTAAATGCATATTAGGTGATACTCTAATCTGAAGGTAAATGAGATATGCCACCTAACAGATATTAAGTGACCCACACACATACATACACAGCAATACCTCCATTAATGAGGCAAATGCATTCCAATGGCACACTTCAGTGTCAGAAACTTCATTATCCGATGAAGCAATATTATAAAAGTCCTAAGGACCCATCCAAGGAGGACAGAGAAGAAGTGGGTACAGTATGGGATTACCAAATATTAACCAAAATAACATCAAGTGGGCCACCAGAAAACACGGATCTGGAAGTTATGAGATACATAGGATTAAGAGGAAGCAGAAATCTCAGGAGAAACGGGGATCCACCAGGGACAGAAAGCTCACTGGTAACCTGGACTGGAGGGGAATGGTCTCAACCTGATCAGTCACCCCAGTGGCCCCCAGAACAGGCTGCAAGCAGCTGGAGCCGGGCCCGGCCCAGGCCCATCTCTGCAAAGACAGACTCTCCAGAGAAGAGAGACGGCACCTCTGGCCTCTCAGGATGCCCCAAACCCAACAACAACATTCGGGTTGGAGTTACCCTTATATGATTTCATTGATTTCCACATCACCCAGCCATTTGAAAGTCCTTCAGTAAGGGGGAATGTCTTCCATCATTCCATTAACATTAAAGGACCAAGGACATTGATCTGGTTGAATTTCCACATTGACTAAAACTTGCTTAGACTAAAGTGTCGTTCGTCAATGAATCAGACAATCGGTACACGAACATGACCCTTATCAGGTCCTTTTCTTTCTTGACAATAGCAAGGGGGTAAAGAATAGGTTGTCACTGGGCAGCTGAAGGGAGAGAGGAGGCAGCCAAGGGATTAGGAAACTCAGAAATGAGAGGCTGGGGAACCCCTAAATTTTGCTGATTTCTTATTTCTGCCATAAACCATGCAGGACAAACAAGCTCTATTCACCAATGTATTTTTGTCCTGTGCAGCTGTGTGGCTTAGCAGGAGCTTTGGTGTCGAGCCATATGACTCATGCCAACACTGCTGCATATGATTTATGAAGACTTGAAGAAAAAGAAAACAGCCAGCTTCATTACGAAGGAGCTTCGTGTTCAGAGGATTTGTTAACAGAGGATCATGGTGCCATTTGTTCCTTTCTTGCTTGCACTCCAAGTGAAACCGTGAGTCTCCCACAGCCAGCGATGGACCAGAGGATGCTCTCTGGCTCCTCTTCTGCCCATTTGCCCCATTCTCTGCTTAAATAAGGATACTTCTAATTTAATAAGGGAGTGAGTCCCTGAGTGGTGCAAATGGTTAACGTGCTCAGGCTCTAACCAGCTGGTGGTTCCAATCAGCCCAGAGGTACCTCGCAAGAAAGGCCTTGCAATCTACTTCCCCAAATCTGCCACTGAAACCCCACAGAGCACAGTTCTACTCTGACACACATGTGGTTGCCTTGAGTCGAAACTGACTCAACCACAACTGGCAATTTAAAAACAGAACAGATCGGCTTTAGCAAGAGATTCTGTGGTCTTCAGCTGCCTCAGGAGGTTAGTTGTTGTTGTTAGGTGCCATGAAGTTGATTTTGACTCATAGCAACCTCATGCACCAGGGTAGAACTGCCCCATAGGGTTTTCTAGGCTGCGATCTGTATAGGAACAGATCACCAGGTCTTTCTCCTGTGGAGCCGCTGGGTGGGTTCGAACAACCAACATTTCAGTTAGCAGCTGAGAGCTTAACCATTGTACAATCAGGTCTTCTTTCAGGGGGTAGACCAAAACCTGTTGCCATCAAGTCGATTTTGACTGGTAGCGACCCTACAGGACAGGGTAGAACTGCCTTATGGGGTTTCCAAGGAGCAGCTGGTGGATTCAAACTGCTGACGTTTTGGTTAGCAGCCGAATGTTTAACCACGGCACCACCAGGGCTCCTTAGGAGGTATAGGTATAGTGACTCTCAAACCTGCCAAGTCAGCCTATCAGAGGTATTGCTTGGACCTGAGCTGCTTGCCCCAGAAAGGGGGTCTGCAGCCCAAGGCATGAGAAAGTTTGAAAAGGGACCAAATTTTATTGGTACTCAAACCAGCAGCCTCTATCTTCTGCTTTACTGCTTATGAAAACATCCTCATTTGCTTTCCTGAAATGCTTCACAGGGCACATTCGGCAACAACCCTCCTTCTCCCCATCCCCTCCCCACAAACCCCACTGCTGGTCAGAGAGGAAGAGACTGGGGTCCTTTACTGGAGAGGGTTTCTGATGCCTACCCTGGAAACTTTCCCAGCTGAACTTGACTAGTCCTGTCTCTTTCCTACTCTCCCTTCCTGATTCAGTCTCACTTTCAAACAAAGTTGAGGCCTTTATTTTATTCCTTGAAAAATGGCAAAATCAGACCAGTTGATAGTCCAGGTTTGTGGCTGCGACACATAACAGCTGCTTTGTGATAGAGAAAGTAACTCTGACTAAGAAAGCAACTTTGGCAATATCCTGTTTACCTGCTTCCTGGAATGCACGGCCACCTACCAACGTCCTGCCCACAGTGGAGGAGAGTGAAAGTTCAAGAGAACTCATGCGTAACAACGTCGTCATGGAGCCTGCACTTTGAACACTTTCATTTTGAATTAAACTGTGGGAGGTTCAGGATAAAGTTCGCATTCATATTGTCTACCTCGTTAATAAAATATATAGTTGCTTATCTTGTTCCCGGGAAACCCTGGTGGTGCATGCTGTTAACCAAAACGTCAGCAGTTCGAATCCACCAGCTGCTCCTTGGAAACTCTATGGGGTAGTTCTACTCTGTCCCCTAGGGTTCTTATGAGTCAGAATCTACTCCACGGCAATGGGTTTGGTTTTTTTAATCTTATTTCTGAGAAGCCCTGGCGGTGCAGTGGTTAAAGCGCTCAGCTGCTAACGAAAAGGTCAGTGGTTGGAACCCACCAGCTACTCCATGGGAGAAAGATGTGGCAGTCTGCTTCGGTAAAGAATGACAGCCTTGGAAGCCCTATGGGGCAGCTCTACTGTGTCCTATAGGAACTGACTTGACAGCAGGGGCTTTGATTTTTGGTTTTGGTATGTTATTCACACAGAAGGTAAGAACGAAGCAAGAGTTGGAAGATTTGCAAAAGAAGCTTGAAATGACAAAGTTAATAACATTAAAAATGTATATTACAAGCCAGGAAGATTCTGTTTTAAGCTGGAAATAAAATAAAAGTTTTGGTGTAATTTTTTTTTTCCAGCAAAAAGCGTTAAATTAAATGTCCTACCCTTTGTTTCCTCCTGTTGTGGTTGGTTTGCGTACAGCGCTTCCAGAGCAACTTTTGGTGTATTTGTTTAATTTTTGTGTGGCCCAGCCCCTACCCCCACCAGCATACACACAAAGGACTTGAACAATTGGTTACAGGTAGTTGTTTTAATCTCTCCCCCTGGAAGCTTTGAAGGTGCTTCCAGCTGCATCAAAGTGCTTCAGTGCTCTGTGCATCTCTGCCCAACTTCAAAGCCTCCCGGCAGGAATCTGTAGTGCGGTATTCCATGTAGTTCTAAAGGAGCTATTATTTGTGCAAATTTTTATGGAGATACTCCAGGATCTTTCTTGACACACCACTTAGCCTGAAAGTGGCCCCTTCTAGCTATTATTAAGAACTGTCTAGGAAAATTATGTAAAGGAACGGGTTAGGGTCAGTTTGAAACTAGGCTTGCTGACTTTCTGTCCTTATTTTATGGTGCCTACTATACAAAAAAAAAAAAATTTTTTTTTTTTTTACTATACCGCAGCTTGACTAAAGTGTCCCAGGATGTCCCACCAGCAGAGCAGCTGAGGAATTAAGGCAACTTTCCCTTAGGAGTTGGGAGGACGCTAATAGTTTTGATTTAAGTTATGGTTAAAGAAAAAGAAACCATGTTTTACCTTTATAAAAATTACAGGTAGAGCATTCTAAAAGGAACAGGAGCCCCGAGACATCAAAACAAATAGACACTCTAGGAAAGGGCTGTCTAATAGAACTTCCTGCAGTGACAGAAATGTTCTGTGATTCTGTGCTGTACAATACGGTGGCCACTAGCCACATGTGGCTACTGAGCACTCGAAATATGGTTAGCATGATTGAAGAACTGAATTTTTAATTTTATTTAATTTTAGTTCATTTAAATAGCCATAAGTGGCTGGTGTCTACTGTATTGGGAAGCACTGTTCTAGGAGTCATCTATGTATGTATACATGGGTGGTTGTGTGTGTGTGTGTGTTTAGAAAATCTAGGACCTAAGTTGGAGGAAAGAGAAGGAAAAGGAAGAAAAAAATTGCCCACTTTTATCCTACTGCCCAAATCCTTTCAACCTGTAACCATAATCTCTCTACCCAGGCAATAAGGTGATCCCAGCAATCAGTTTTAAAGACAACAGCACCATCATTTATTTTCATTAATCATTAGAGAGCAAAGCCACCATGCCCATGTGTAGTCTGGGCACTTCTCTGCATTCACACCCACTGATTGATAGCATTTCAAGTAATCTTGTACAAGGCAGTGGACAAGAGGGAAAGGTAATGAAATTGCCTCCTCATTTACCAGCCCAAGCCAATAGCGTGTCATTGTGTTGGCCGTCAATTTTATACATCAAGTGTGCCCAATACCAAGTAGGACACCCACCCTTTTAAAGTGACATAAATCAGGAGTTGTACACATGGAGAGGGGTCATCGAGAGGCCACAGGAGCCTCAGACCTGCCCACTCGATTGATTTGGGGCCTGGAATCGTTTCCTGAGCTGGCAAAACATGGGGTCTGCCTACTCAAGCCCTGTAGGTGCTGCAGCCCATGTCTTGATGGAAAGGAGGAAAGAACCACAGAGAAACATGACTCTCCATATATATGCATAAAAGTCCCTGCTGTTGTGAGGGGTGGGGGTTCCAAAACACGGCGGCAAGGGGAAAACATTCTCCTCAGCCCCTATTCTGCCACCCTGCCCCCATGTTCATCTTCCTGCTATGTTCTAATTAGGAGACACAGAAGAAATTCTGGAAAGTATAAAGCAGCAGACATTAATAAGTTTTTCTCCATCCAGGTTAAAAAAAAAAAAAAAAAACCAACTTGTTAATTAACTCACATTTCACTTCCGTGAAGTTGTCTCTTTTCTTTCCCTCCTGATGTACGCATCTGGGTGCAGCATTTAGCAAGGCACTGAAATGTTTAGCTGCTGCTGCTGCTGGGGCTACAGTTCTTTCTAGTCAATGGAGATTTGCCTTTTTCATCATGAATTCTTTTATTTTTCCCCCTGGCCAGCTGCTACGAAGATGAAGTCCGTTTAGATTAAACAGGCAGAGGAGTGCTAGTCAATATGTCAGCCAGGCACACTTCTCTAAATACACTGTTCCGCAGGTACAGCTTGAAAAAAAAGTCAGGGGGCTGTTCACAGAGGGACACGGACTTTGTTTTCAAGTCTGGAGACAAGAACAGGGATCCTTGGAGTGTGGACACGGGATTTTTCCATCCTTTTTTTCAGCCCTGGGAGCAGCTCTCACCCTTTCTTTCTGCCAGTCTTCACCCTCCTCCTCCTCCTCCTCCTCCTCCTCCCCTTCCCCTGCTGCCACTGGTTTCTATCTCCATTGTTCCCTTAAGCCCAGCAGCCAACATGCAGCCAGGCCCAGCACACTCTCAGCGGCCAGCAACTTCCTCCGAAGCGGCATAATTACACCCAGCTGCTCCGGCTGCGGGCTGGCCGGCTCTGCAAACTAGCATCCTGATCCCCGGAGTTCCAGGGAGCCAACAGCCTGCTCTTGGCAGGAGCAAATTCTCTGAAGGAAGTGCCCACACCCTTGTAAGAAGAGGGAGCAGCCCTTCTCTCTCGGTGTCTCAGAGAAGCCAGTGCCTGTCTGATCTCTCTCCTCTGCTGATCACACAGGGGCTTTTCCTTGTCAGAAAGAGTTGTTTTTATTGTTAACGGGAAGGTGCCTTCTCTGTCACCAGCAGCTCCCCTGCCTGACTGTCCTATTGTCCTGTGCTGGTGCCACCAGGACCGCAGAGTGTGTCCTTGGCCTCAGGGGCAACAGCAGTAGGGACCCCAGGTTCTGGTCAGCATCTTAGCTGAGGCACTTTGTGACCGTGTACAGAGGGACTGGAGGAGGACATGTGCACTGTCCTCAGCTAGATAAGGCTAAATGACAATGAATGTTGCTTTAAAAATAGCAGTTGGAATCCAAGCAAGCCCAACTAAGCTCCCTCAGGAGAGCAGCATGTGGGCAAGGGAGCCGAGAATCCTTCACACCCCACCTTAGAGCTGTGGGTTCACTTTGGGCCCTCAGTGATATTTCAGGATAGGCTACAAGTAAGACTGATTCAAAATCAAGCTCTGAGTGGTAACACAAGGCTCCCTGCCCCACCCACCACCGCTCACTATCCTATGCTGTTTCTTCAGAACTTGGCTGTGGGCCAGACCTGGCCCTGCTGTCTCCTGGGGGGGAAGGGCAGGCAACAGCATTCTCGTTCTGTTTCCAGGCAGGCTTTAGGGTGGGTGAAGGTGCAGGGCAGTATTCAGGAAGAAGAGGGGAGATTGGCAAGCTTGGGAAGGGCACCCACCCCTCAGTTCACCTACCCCATCAAGCCAGAGCTGCATAAGTGAAGGCAATAGTGAAGTGAGTAACATCTGGGATCTTAAAAGCTTGCGAGCGGCTATCTAAGACACAACCACAGGTCTCTACTCACCAGGAGCAAAACAGTAAGAAGGTACCAAAAGCTCCGAGAAGAAACAAGTGTACACGAGCCACAACCTCGTCTACCATGACAACGGAAGAACTACATGGTGCCTGGCTACCATAACTGACCATCCTGACTGGGGTCACAATAATTGGTTCTGGATAGACTGGGAGAAAAATGTGGAGCAGAACTCAAATTTTTATTAAAAAAAAAAAAAAAGCCAGACAAACTGGAACAGTAGAGATCAGAGGACTCCATACGACTGTCACCCTGAGATACTCTTTAAACCTAGAACCAAGCCTATCCCCTGAGATCACCTTTTAGCAAAATAGCAGAGTGGCACACAAAATAAAGGATATTATCCAAAAGATCGGTGCCCTATGTAAAAACCGTAAGTATGAGACCAAAAGGTCAACCATTACTCAAAAGCAAAGATGAGAAGATAAGAGGGCAAGGAAACTTGTTTTTGTTAGGTGCCATCAAGTCAGTTCCGACTCACAGCAACCCTATGCACAACAGAACCAAATGCTGCCTGGTCCTGCACCATCTTCACAATCATTGCTGTGTTTGAGTCCATCATTGCAGCCACTGTGTCAATCCATCTCTTTTCAAGGTCTTCATCTTTTTTGCTGAGCCTCTACTTTACCAAACCTGATGTCCTTCTCCAGGGACTGGTCTCTCCTGATAACATGTCCAAAGTAAGTAAGATGAAGTCTTGCCAAGGAGCGTTCTGGCTGTACTTCTTCCAAGACAGATTTGTTTGTTCTTCTGGCAGTCCATGGTATATGCAATATTCTTTGCCAATGCCGTAATTCAAAGGTGTCAATTCTTCTTCGGTCTTCCCTATTTATTGTCCAGTTTTTGCTTGCGTATGAGGCGATTCAAAAGATCATGACTTGGGTCAGGTATACGTTAGTCCTCAAAGTGACATCTTTGATTTTTAACACTTTAAAGAGGTCCTTTGCAACAGATTTACCCAATAAGATACATCGTTGGATTTCTTGATTGCTGCTTCTATGGGCATTGATTATGGATCCCAGTAAAATAAAATCCTTGACAACTTCAATCTTTTCTCCATTTATCACGATGTTGCTTATTGGTCCAGTTGCGAGGATTTTTGTTTTCTTTATGTTGAGGTGTAATCCATACTGAAGGCTGTAGTCTTTGATCTTCATTAGTAAGTGCTTCAAGACCTTTTCATTTCAGCAAGCGAGGTTGCGTCATCTGCATGCTACAGATTGTTAATGAGTCTTCCTCCAATCCTGATGTTGTGTTCTTCTTCATATAGTCCAGCTTCTTGGATTATTTGTTCAGCATACAGATTGAATAAGTATGGTGAAAGGATACAACCCTGATGCATGCCTTTCCTGATTTTAAATGATGCACTATCCCTTTGTTCTGTTCAAACGACAGCCTCTTAGTCTATGAACAGATTCCTCACCCGCACAATCAAGTGTTCTGGAATTCCCATTCTTCGCAATGTTATCCATAATTTGTTATTTGCCGTCTGTCTTGTTGGGTTTCCCCTTTGCAGCCATCTTTATTTCTTAGTAGAACTTTTTTTTTTTGCTGAGTCTTAGTGGGCAGAGGGGTACTTGCTTGAAAGGAATTGTAAAAGCAACCTGGGTTGGCCCAGGGCAATACAGAAAACTAAAGTCTATGTTGAATATGTGTAAACAATGGAGTTCGCGTCTCATTCAGTTGCAATTTTCTGAGCTCCTTCATCAGCCTCTGCTAATCTTTGCAATTTAATTCCCTTCAGAAAAAGCATACCAGTTTAAAGTGCTCTTTTGGTGTTCAACCCATCCTTTCCCTCTGACTCTTAAGCCTGGATACACTTTAGGAGCACATACAAATCAAACGCCTATCTGTAAGAGCATCACGACACAGCTTTTTCAGGCTGAATATTACTGGTGCAGCTTGACTGGCTCCTCCACTTAGAGCAGTTTGGAGGTCCCAGTGACTCAGTAATGTGATTTTTGGCAGGTTTTTCTTCAAGCTTGCAATGAGGAGCAAGCTTAACAAGCCAACAGTCATGTCTGAGCTCTCTCGCTTTGCTGCAAACGTTACTTGAGGACATCAGGGATGAGGGTGTCGGTTTAGACGGCTCCATTCCCTAGAGAAGGGAAGTAGAGAGGGCACCTCTAGCCCCATTAGAGCAGCAAGTGGAGAAAAAAAGAAGCATAATAACAGAAAAAGAAACCAGGATTATAAAAAATGAAGCTGAGAGGGATGAGCATTGAATTTTGAGACAGGAGACAGAATATTTTCCCAACTCTGCCTAATTATCCACATGGACTTGGCAATTCTCTGAATTCTCCTGACTTAAGTTTTCTCATCTATAAAATAGAGGTGATGATACCGTTTCTGAAATTCTACCATGGGTGTGCATATGTGTGTGCGTGTGTGTGTGTGGAGAGAGAGAGAGAGGAAGCACATTAAAAATGTTTGAAGTAGTACAGAATGCCGAAATGGCAAACATTTTGTTAGATAAGTACTTGCAACAATAAAGTAAAGAAGCGTACATGGGTGACGGTTGTACAACACGGTGAATGTAGTTGATGTCACTGAATTGGTACCCTGAAAAGTGACAAACTGGCAAATGTCATGTTATGTATGTTTTTACAACAATAAAAAATGAAAGAAGCAGAGAAATGCATTTTAGAGCAGAAAAGTCAATTATCAGTAATAACAACATCTGTGTGCTTCTTTGCTTATTACACAAATGAAGCATTAGGTCCAGCCGTTGACGTGAGTTTAACAGAAAACCACAAACCAATGAATAAAGAAATGCAAGTACCTGTTCACGCATAAGATCATCTTATTTTTAAAAATAGATGTTCTGTAATTTTCAAACCATCAGACGAGGTTTCATTGTACACATAAAGGGTAACATGAAGTCTTCGCGGCCCTGTCTAGCATCGTTCAGTGCTTTACAAAGATGTTCATGACACTCTGAGGGCAAGATATCGTGCATCACTCTTTCCACAAACAGATGGAGAAACTGAAGCATGAAGAGGTGAAGTGAGGTCACCGAGGGAGCAGGTGATGGACTGGCTTCTGGTCTCCTGCTCCAAACCCTGCTCTACTTTGTCTTTCTTATAAACAGCCATCAATAACTTCATCTCCAGGTCACACACTGTAAACCAGGCACCGGGATGTGCAAAGCATCTGAGTGCAAACGGGATCTTCACTATTCTGGGGTAAAACACTGGATCCTGAACAGACACAGAGGAGAAAGAAACAACTCTTGACATTAGAGCCAGAAACTCCCTCAAAAGCCAGTCTCAAAATGAAATTGCAGAAATGAGGAGGGATTGAGTGTAAAAGCTCATTCAATACCACTAATAGATCAAAATCAGGTAAGCCTGATGGCAGGGCTTCCTAAACATTTACTTTGTTGAAAATCTTTGTTTGACACTATACTTAGAGGTTTTCCTTCCTTCCTATCAGAACAGTGCAGAGAACTGTGCAGACTGATGAAAAAAACAATTAAAATTTCATGTTGTGATACTGCATATCATTGCATATAAGTCAACCAAATGCTTAGGTTGACTGAAGGTTTCTATTTAAAAATTAAGGTTGTGGCCCTTTTTCCTTCTACATGTTGTCACCTCAAATACATACCTTATCCTTTCCAGGTGGCCTCTGCCACTCACTAGTTTTGTGGTCTTTGGTAGAGTCTGAGCTTCAGTTTCCTCCACTTGAAATAGGGGCAATCAGGCCTATATCAGATTTTTTTTGCAATAATCAATTGACTCCATGTTTGTAAAAGTATTGAACACAGTACCTGGCACAGAAAAGGTGATCCGTAAGTACTATTTCCTTCTCCACCTGAATAGATTCTTTATAAAGTGCATTAATTCTTGGAAGCACTTTTATATACATTGCACACAATTCTATAAGGTAACTTAAAAAAAAAACCAAGCCAAACTCTTTGCCATCGAGTTGATTCTGACTCATAGCAACCCTATAGCTAAAAAAAAGGAAGATATAATTGCCCCTCATATATTTGAGAAAACTCTGTCTCAGAGAGGCTAAGTAATTTGCTCAGAGTCACACAGCAAACTGGTGCAGAGCTGATAGCATGGCACCCTGATTCTAGTTTCATGATAAACTCTTCCCTGCTGTTGCTATTTCCTTCACCTCAACAAAAGCATCTGGCTTGCAGTATATTCCAAGTCAATGCCAACTCCTAGGAGGCGGCTCTGTGGTGTGTCTTCATAACCTTCCCTGCACAGTAGCCCCAGCTTTAATACCCTCCTGTTCTTTAGAAACTTCCCCTCCACTTGGGGTCTGAATGTTCATGGACTAATCCACACAGCATTTGAGCCAAAATGAATTTGCAGAGGAGTGTTCTTTCAGACTAAAGAGGTTGAATTTTATACCTCCACACATGTTGTGCTGTTAAAGATCTACAGCATGGTAAAATTATCCCAAATGTCATCAATCCCTGGGGGACATATTAATAATTAAGCAGTTTTAATTCACCCCGGAATGCAGATTCCATTTAACAAGAGAATGTACACTAAATATGCCCATTATATTGCAGCTGGCTGCAGAATATGTTGGAGATCTCAGCTGGGTTTCTCCAGGACAGATGACAGAATTAATGCAGGTATCAGTCTTTCTAAAGGCAGCATAGGAGCCAAAAGTAGCATCCTTGATTGGTTACAGGGTTTGCGTTTATTAGAAGTGTTTATTAGAATGACTAATAATGGAAGAGAGATGACTTGGCAAGGGAAGGGATGAGTTAGGGGAGAGCCAGGAGAAAGACAACCAAAGGAAATGGGGCGATTTTGCAGGGGAAGAGCAGAGACCCAGTGTCTGCCGTAAAAGGGAACCATTTGCCCCTACCCTGATTTCTAAGGGATTTTAAGGGCTATGATGGGCAAAGGTCATTATTCTACATGTTCCACTCATTAGGAAGGCTGTTTACTCTGAGAAGATATATGGCCTTGGTTACACACACACACACACACACGCACTAGCAAGTACTTTTCTTTTTTAAGACATCCGTTCCTCTTTGTTTCCCAGGTAATTCCAGAATACTGGCTATCATGAAGGAAAGAGACAGAAGCTAGCAAACAGGCTGCCAGCCCTCTTTCTTCCTTCTGGATATTTACCTTTTCTTCACAAACCAAAAACAGAAACAAACCCATTACAGTTGAGTCAGTTCCAACTCATGGCGATCCCATGTGTTACAGACTAGGACTGCTCTGTAGGGTTATCTTGGCTGTAACTTTCACGGAAGCAGATTGCCAGGCCTTTCTTTCATGGTGCTGCTGGGTGGGTTCAAACTTTTAGATTAGCAGTAGAGTACAAATCATTTGCACCATCCAGCGACCTGGTATCTTGCATCAAGCCAGTTGCATCAAGTGGATTCTGACTTAAGCGGGGCCCCATGTGTGTCATTTCTTCCTAGGTCCCCCCAAAAAGTCTGCTTTGAAGATAAGGAAAGAGAGAGTGAGACAGAGAAAGAGAGAGAAAAGAAGCTGGGGGTGAGATCCAGGAAACCAGCTGATCCAGGCTTTAGTTCTGGGGCTCTACTAAAGAGCTGTGTGACATCTTGGGCATGTTGTTGAACCACCTCTCTCTCTAGGCCCCCTTCCCTACCACTTGAACCAGGAAGAAGACTGCGTCACTTTTCAATGGTGCCTGAAAAATGTTGCAACCTTTTAGCAGAAAATGACTGTGGATAAATTCTTCTACTTCCTTGTTTTCCAAACTGAAACTACGCAAACCACGTCACTTCTTTTCCTTCCGTGCTTAAAGCACCTGACAACCTAATGAATGAACCATAAATTTAGTTGTAAAGGTGCCAACAAAGGAGAAAGATCCTCTCCTGACAGGCAGGTCAGTGTGGCAGGCTGTCACCAGGAAGTAGAAACTGCAGGACAATTGCTCCTGTGCCTGGGGCTGGAGGGGACTGTGGGGCTGAGAGGCAGCACCGACTCACACAGAGAACGGATTTGGCTGGCTTTACAGCCTCTTTAACTTTCATCCTGATCTTATTGGGGTTCAAGGTCCAGCCAGCACTGCCTCAAAGGGACTTCCTGGTCTGAAAAATGTGTGTGTGTGTGCATGCGCACCTGTGGGAATCACAACCAGGCGTTCTCTAAAACCAGGACTTTCTGTTGTTAGGGCCCTGGTCCAGGCAAGTGCGGACAGTTGAGTAGAGACTCTGACCCTCCTCTCTGGAAGGATGGACAAGGATGGAGAAGAATGTGAGAAGAACCAGGGCGGAGAGGAGGGAGGGCAGGGACAGCTATTTATCATACGGCAGCCTTGGGAGAAGCAGTGGAGGAGGGGCTGATGTTCAAAACAATTTGTGGACTTAGAGACTTTAATAAAAATGGTGGAAGAAAGATGATTTAAAGCCAAATAGATTAATAAACTCAATTATCTGGGACAGTTTTCTTTAGCCACTGATTTTTCTATTCCGAAAGCCACTGTTGTTTTTTCCTGCTATGAATCAGCTGATGGCAAATGACAACAGTGTGTATTATATTTCACCATTTATAGAGGTGGGTGGTGACGTTTCTCACTTTGGGTTAACACACACACACACACCCTACCATCACCACCACCACCATCACCACCACTAGTATCAACAGCCTGATGGCTTAAAGAGTTGCTTTTTCAAAAATGCCTTTTAAAAAAGATCTAGAGAGCTCTTCGGGTATTCTCAAGGCTAATCAGTCCAAATCATGCTCATAAACAAGTGGGATCCCATCCCCTAGGTTCCTAAGTTGCTTTTGACAGAGACCAAGGGGTCATGTCAATAAGGGGTGGCCTCCCTCTACATTAGGATTAACAGAAAATATGTGCCTCCATGTGTGTGGGGCGGGGGGGTGAGGGGGTTGTTACCTAATTTCAGCTGCTGTAATTTCTCACACTTCAGGCTCCTGGCAAAGAAAAGCATCTTGGAAATTTCTTGAGCTCTAAGCATAATCACCAGATTTTTCAACTTTCAGGAGCACAGGGCAACTAATTCATTGTACAAATGACTAAATTGTGGCCCAGAGAAGTTACAGGCTAAGTATGGGTCACCCAGCTGGTTAGCCAGGGACCCAGGGACAGAACATGGGCCTGTAGGCTCCTTGCCAGTGCTCCTTCTACCCAGGGTGGATTCTTGGAGATCTACTGTTTTGTGGAATTTCCTTTGGGCTTTGTACTCAGCTGGAGACAATAAATCACATTATGGGTGTCCAAGGTCTTTATCAGTCAAACATTCCCCCACACTCCACTCTCTCCACACTGTTGCAAAGCTGTACATCTGCAGGGGGGCAGGGGGGATGCGCCAGGAGACTCTGCTCACACAGAACAGATGTTCATCAAAGTCCTTTTTCTTTGCCCCAAGGTTGATATCTCATTGGCTTCAATTATTTATTTATATCTGTGCTTATTCATTTACAATAGTTTGTACACCAACACTTACATACACTCACCCTTAAATTTAGGAGACACTAAACATACCTAGGAAACCCTGCTGGTGTAGTGGTTAAGAGCTATGGCTGCTAACCAAAAGGTTGGCAGCTCGAATCCACTAGGCGCTCCTTAGAAACTCTATGGGACAGTTCTACTCTGTCCTATAGAGTCACTTTGAGTTGGAACTGATGGCAACAGGCCTCACTTTTTTTTGAAACATAGCTAAGGAGCCCTGGTGGCACAGTGGTTAAGAGCTTGGCTGCTAACCAAAAGTTCAGCAGTTTGAATTCACTAGCTGCTCCTTGGAAACCTTATGGGGCAGTTCTACTCTGTCCATAGGGTCGCTATGAGTCGGAATTGACTTGACGGCAACAGGAGTCACTGGGTGGTGTGAATGGTCAGCCTACTTGGCTGCTAACCAAAAGGCTGAAGGTTTGAGTCCACCCAGAGCTGCCTTGAAGGAAAGGCCTGGTTATCTACTTCTGAAAAATCAGCCATTGAAAATCTGTGGAACTCAGTTATACTCTGACACACATGGGGTTGCCATGAGTTGGAATCTATTCTGCAGCAACTGGTTTGTGTTTGTTTTAAACATAGCCAAATGCAACTCATGGTACTTAAAAAATAATTTACATCTTAGTTATCACATGATGGGTGGGACCTTTGAAGTCATCTCAGCATCAAACTCTCCTTCTGAAGATAAGGTGAAATGACTTGCCCAAAAATAGTGCGCAGAGCTAGGACTAGACTGTAGGTTTCTATAAACTTGCTGACTTTTCTTCTCTCCGTTATACCACAACACCAACCTGCCAAAATCCAGTTTTACATCCTCTCTTCGCTCTTGGCCAACCCCTTGGTAGAGGTACTAGTGGGCATGGAGAGAATAGGATGGGCCCTAAACAACCCAGCTTGTGCTGTTCAATACCTTAGCCACAGGCCACAGATGGCTATTTAAATTAAAAGTGATTTAAATTAAAGTTAAATAAAACTAAAAGTTGAGTATTAGCCACATTTCAAGTGTTCAATAACCACAAGTAGCCAGTGGCTACCACAATGGATAGTACAGATGAATGTTTTCCTCATCGCAGAAACTCATCTCGGGCAGTGCTGCCAGGTGCTAGGCAATCAGGACCCAATAAAAATTACATATTGAGTCCCAACAATGTACCAGTCCCCATTGTTGGTGTTTTATGCTAATCATCTAATTCATCCTCATAAAAACCATGAAGTATTATTATTTGGATTTGACAGAGGAGAAAACTGAAATTAAAATTTCTTAATAATTTTCTCTCAGTGTTCTGTAGTAAATGGCAGAAATACGAATACACACAAACTATACTACGAGTTCTATTCCCTGTGAGGAGCCATGAAGACTGATAACAATATATAGCTAACATTTATTGAGTACCTACTACGTGCCAGGCACTTGTATAACAACTAACAGAGAGTGAATTGTTGAATATAAGGTAGGTATATTATTATCCCCATTTTATAGGTAAAGAAATGAGCTTGGAGAGGTTCAGCAACTCTCAGGTCACCCAACTAGTAAATGCTGAAGTCAGGATTTGAGCTCAGGGAGTTTGACTCTAGACCGTGGATGCCAAACCACTATACCATACGACGCGCACTTAACTGTGGTGTCTATGTTTTATGAAAGGTAAGGACTAACCTGTGGCTTACAGTTCCAATCCTTGCTCACAGGGCCTGTTGCTCTTTCCAGATGGGCCCTCTCTCACAGCGCTGGCCTTTGAATGCCTCTGGTCAGAAGGATCTGCTCCATTTCTCCATTTCTCCTTGCTGCTGGCCAGCAAGGTCTATTGGTTGCTCTCTCTGCGAAGCAGCCACAGTGAGAAGTCATCACAAGAAGTCATGCTTGAGTAAGTCTTGAAAGGGGTCCTTTGGTCCACTCCTTGGAGTTGTCCCACCTCAGCTCACCACAGGACAACTTCAAGAGCATTCTGTTGACATTCCTTCTTGACATTTGGTCAGCCCAGTGGACATCCCTTCAGCCCTGGTGGGCTGGCTGCATTCCACAGCATGTTGGTGAACCTGTCTTATCCTTTAATGTGAAGCAGGTCTAACAAGCAATTTTCATGAACTAGCTCAAATAAGTTGACTGTGATATTTGTGGCACTGGTTTTGTAGTTTTTTAATATTTCGGCCTAGCACCAGATGTCACATTGGCACTGGACTCCATTTGCCAGTCTTATTGAGATATTCTGATTTTTTGCTTTATTCTTCTATTGCTTTGATATTTTCAGAGCATTACTGCCATCTGAGGAACCAAATTTAATGGAGATTTTTACTTGTGTTTCAGTGGTAAAATTGTTTGGCTGCCAATAGAATTTTTGTTGTGGGGGTTAGCATTTAATCTCGGTCAGCTTTTGACTTTTTACATTCTGCACAGTTTTATAAGTCCATAAGATGGCCTTGAATCCTTTGGAGGCCGTTTCAAAAAGAGTGGTTCGACAATCACCATACAGTAGTTCATAAATGACCTTAGAGAATGGTCCAAGGTTGGGAAGTTGAAAATGCCTCCCCAAGAACTGGAAACTTAAAAAAAAAAAAAAAAAAACCCTGATATACTGTGGAACAAAAGAATACTTAAGCTGGCCTCAAACTATCAGTGGTGTTTACTGGCAGTGGAGGACACCAGCAAATAACTGGCAGAATCTTCTTGGGATCCCATTGAGCTTCCTTAGTCAGGTCAATAGCTGACCGTGGGCAAGCCAACTCACATTACCAAAGGCTTTTGTAAAACTGGTGGCTACAGGGCACTTCCTCTACGTGATGCACCACAAGTCCCACAGGGAAGTCACTCCCACCTCACCACGGCAGCCCAAACACAACGGCTGTCTTGCAAGGGTACAAATGACCTTATTTTGCAGTAGCTGGCTTGCCAGGCGACTGATCTGAGTTTCGCTACAATAGAAAAACAGGGAGCATTTGTGAGAGCTGTTTTATGGTTATCATATTTTTTTTTTTCCCCTGGAAAAGGATGACGAACTTGAAATCCTGCTCTGTGTCCTTGGCATACCACATAATAAAGAATGGTAAATATTGCTATCTAAGTAGCTTCTGCGATGATGGTTCATGATTCTAATTCCAGCTTCCTTAAGTTGGAACGATTTCACATGTCAAGACGTAGTGCATTTCCTCTCGCTGAAGAGACTCAAGCACATATTGTGAAGGGGATTTAAAAACCAGATAGGTGGGCAGACTAGGCTGTCCAATAAAACTGTGACAGGCTGTGATTCTAGCATGTTCTCTAGTCTGCAAAGGCCTGTATCTGTAAAGTTCTACTCTTTAAGCAGAGTACATTTTTTCCTTCTCAGGGTCGTTGCCCATGCTGCATTCTTCCCCCAGAGCAACTAGACTCCCCACCTTTACACACGGGCTGGCCTTGACTCCTCACTATCGTTCAGATGTTGATCTGTTTTCTGCTTAAAGAGGCCATTCCTGGTCCCTTTTATGTAGACACACTGTTTTATTGTCTATCTCGGAATCCATTTAATGTATTTCCCAAATTGTACACAGTTTTTAAGTCTATCTACACTTGTTTTGGGGTTGGTTGTCTGTAGACTGTAAGCAGGGAGCCATGTGTTTTATTCAACAACGTATATCTGTGCTTAGCACATAATAGGCACTTGAATAATTGCTGGAGGCCTGACTGAATTAATTAATATTATAATCATTTGAAAGCCATTTATAGAATCTAAGCTGCAGAATTTTTGAACTGGAAGATATGTTTAGAGACATCATTTACCAATGAAGTGTAAGTACCCTCAGTTTCTTCTTTTCCTTACTCCATAAAATTGATGGTTGAGCCAGTCACATTTCTAACCACAATATAGCTATTTTTGATTAGGCTCCACAATGGGACTTGTGCATTGTGTACCATCAAAAATCCCAGTAAACGAAAAAAAAATGTTGTTTTGTTTTTTAAATAATATTCAGGGCTTAGGCACATCACTGATAAGTCTATCACTACCTTTTTGGATCATTCAGAATAACCTGTAATCCTTTAGACTCCACATACCCACTAGCATATCTGCCTCGAGTAGGTGGATCCTTGAGGTCTTCCTCTGGTGGGCAAACACCTGCCTGTCTGATTTGTGGCCCACATGGTGAACTCTCTAGGTAGGGCTGGTCACATTGAATATGATTGCAACAAAGTGGAAGGCGCCCATGAGCAGATGCACCAGGAACAAAGGGGGAGGAAATCAAGGTCCTGAAAATAGAAATCACATCAAAAAATAGATGACTAGTTGATAATGCCTTAAGGCCTTTGTTCGGGAACACTCTGGCACTATAAAGAGAAAAATGACAGTGCCATATTCTTCTGTGAAGCTCCAGTCGGTTTTTCTTCAAGAGTTCTTCCCAAAGAAGGCCTTTGTGGGTTGTGGCTAACTGTTTTCCATTTTTATCGAAATTTGTTTTTTAACTCAAGTGTTATTCTTTTCCCAAGGATTGCTGTATCATCACATTAACAGTAACATAAACAAACCTGACAAAAATTCACTGAAAACAATAAATGTGGTAATTGCACATTCTCGTCCTAGGTATTCCCTTTTTGTTCTCAATTAAAAAGCAGTCCCAGCAGTTGTACATCCTATATTATTTGTTCACCTTAAATAAAGACTTTTTAATCTAAAAATATAGCAGGAATAAAACTTTCTGAAAAAAATAAAAAGCTGAAACTTAGTATCACATCAAAAATAAGAAATGGAGTTTTGGGGATCAGGATGGTTTTCAAGAGGTTGTGTTTTCCTGAGGAGCCAACTCTGTTATAGCCCTTGGCCTAGGGGCAACCAACAGGCTATAGAAAACAGTCAGCCCCACAATTCCAGCGGAATGGTATAAAAAAAACACTCAGATTTTTTAAACTTAACAAAAAATGAATTAATACACTACACTCATTGGCAAACATTTTATCAAACTACAGGATTTCAAGTAGTATTTGGTCAGCCCAAGACTAAAAAAATACCAAACCCATTGCCGTCAAGTCGATTCTGACTCACAGTGACCATATAAGAGTCGAATTGCCCCACAGGGTTTCCAAAGAGCAGCTGGTGGATTTGAACCGCAGACCTTTCAGTTAGCAGCCGAGCTCTTAACTACTGTGCCACCAGGGCTCGAGCCCAAGACTATTATCTAATAATTCATTTTACTCCCCTAGCATTTTAATTAGGAGCACCTAGTGGCACAAAGGGTTAAGCACTCAGCTGCTAACCCAAAGGCCCTGGCCTAAAGGTTGGTGGTTTGAACCCACTCAGAAGCAACTCGGAAGAAAGGGCAGGTGATCTGCTTCTGAAAGGTCACAGGCTTGAAAACCTCATGCAGAGTTCTAACCCGTACACACGGGCATCAACTCGACGGCAACTAAGAACAACAACAATGAGCATTTTAATTTACTCTGTTTGAATTAAATACATAATTCTCAATACCGTGTGAGACCCCTACCAGTGACAGTTGGTATACAAGAGTCAGCTCGCCATTTAGGGCCATGGGCTCAGTCACACATTCCTATCTATAGATGACCGGTTCTATAAATGCCCAGGGAAACTTCAGAAAAAAGCAAAGTGGCCTGGCCATCGTAGCTTTCACCCTACCCATACCCTGGCTCTACAGCCTTCAGTTCACAGTGACCTGTCTCCTCCTACCGGACCCGCAGGCTGCACGGCAACAAGAAGGGACTTTTAGACCCCAGAAGCGTTTATGGAACCAGCAGACCTGGCCAAGTGAGGGGCTCAGGCCCTCGGTATCAGCCCAACTTTGGCCAATGGAAGTCCCATGGCCCTAAGAGGCTTAAAACAATAATATTTATTACCTCACATGGTTTCTGTGGGTCAGAAATTCATGATTGTTAGCTGCTTGATTTTGGCTCTGGGCCTCTCATGAGGCCAAGATGTCAGCAGGGGCTGCAGTCATCTGAAGGCTTGACTGGGGTTAGAGGATCCACTTCCAAGATGACTCTCTCGCATGGCTGGCTAGTTGGTGCTGGCTAATGGCAGGAGACCTAAGTTCCTTGCTCCATGGATCCCTCTGTAGGACTGCTTGAGTGTTCTCATGACACGGTGACTAGTTTCCTCCAGAGTGAGTGAGGTCAGGGTAGAAGCCACAATGTCTTCTATGTGCTAGCCTTCGAAGTTACACCCTGTCATTTCACAGTATTCTGTTGCTTTTATAGGTCAGCCCCATTGATATGGGAGGGTACTATACAAGGGTGTACCAGGAGGCAAGGACCATCCAGAGCCATTGTGGAAGGTGGCTACCCAGCTTCCTGTTGGTCCTCCTGCTGTTCATGGAAATCTGTCTGCTCAATGCCTGAGCTTCTCCCAAAAATACACAAATTCTATGGTCATGGAAATGGAATGTCTTTTTAGAGAAGGTCCAACAGCTCCCAACCTCCAGTCTGCCTTAGGTGGATGGTAGCTCAGGGTCATGCCCCAACCACTACACCTCTCTCTGGGTAGCATCTTGTATGTGGGGAGTGCTAAGAAAGAGTCCTCAATCAGCCAGGCTCACACCACAGTTTAGAATGCAACTCTAAAGTGAGGTCCATCCCCAGAGAACCTCTGACTGGAGTACTGCTCTAAAATGGTGACCCAAACGAGTTAATTAGCCTATTTAAGTGTCTGAGTTATACCTGTAGCGCTCTGGGAAGAATGTGCCCTCGCTGGATTTCCGCTCTTTTCCTGGAAGGGAAATAAGCCTTGTGGACAGGTGTAGAGAAGATAATTGTCACAAGTTATCTGGGTTCACCTTTGGTAGATGTCTGCAGAAATTCCAGTGAACTTCCATTATCTTCTGCAAGATGATGGAAACTAATTTCAACCGCAAGCTTTAAAATTTACTAAAGAGATAGTAAGTGTCAAGCACTTTATACGTGTTATCTCCGTTTGTCCTCAGGAGAATCGTGTGAGGTAGGTATCATGACCACCATTTATAGACAAGCCAGGTGAAGTTCTTCGAGGTTAAGTGACTTGCCCAATTTCAGTCCCAGCCACTAAATGTCAGAGCCAGGATGGCAACTGGGTGTGTCTGACGCCAAAGTCCATGTGAAATCCATGTGATATTGCGCTTCCAAAGTTCTCCAAACGAGGAGGGGGCATAAAGGCTTGAGAATGTACATCCAAGGAGAAGGGGGAAGGGAGGTTGGACCTACCACAACCACAGTGGCAGGGCAAGACAGACAGGATCTTGTGTTAGAAGCAACCATTCCAGGATGTTCCCTTGCTCTCCTCTTGGAAGGCTTTCTTCTCTGTCTAGCAACAGTGAGGCCAGATGTCTCAAGGACTGCAAATTGTGCATTCCCCTCCCCCTGCAAGGACAGTCCAGGCTGTTAATAATAATAGCTACTCTATACCAGGCCTGTGCTAAGTTAAGCACCACTTTTTAAAAAATCTTCACAACATTCCTATGAGGCAAGTATTATTGCTGCAAAAAAAAAAAAAAATTTTTTTTTTGATATAGCTGAGAGACAGAGGCTTGGGGAGTTTAGGGCCATCGCCAAATCACAAAGCCCCAAGTGTCAGTGCTCACGTTTTAACCCAGGCCTCTGACTTTAGGGCCATCAAGACTCTTAGCACTATGTTATATCAGACAGAGGTCTGACGACCGCGTGGCCCGTTCATCTTCTCACGAACTGACAGCTCCAGCCCCCGACACAGAAGGGGAGGGATTCGTGGGTCCTGCTGGAATGAGGCTTGCTGACGCGCCAGCCAGGCCTAGGCATCCACTTGGCAACCCACCCGCTCTAGGGCGCAGCCCGACCCTGCTGCGTGGGGACCTGGACCGCGAGCAGGTCACGTCTCCCCTCGCTCATCTTGGCATTTCCCGAGCCCAAGGGCAACCCCACGCCTCTCTGAACAGCATTTGGGGTGAGCTTGGGCTCCGATGTCCCGGATGGATGAGCTGGGGAGGGAGGTGCCCCTGCACCTGGGTCCCCATTTTTCTCTCCGCGGTCTGCTTCTCCTGCCGGGCCCGGGGCTGGCGGAGCCTCAGCAACCCCGGGAGAGAGGAAGGAAAGAAAGGAGGGAGGGGTCGCCCTGCTCCAGTGCCGCCGAGGCCCTGGGGGCTTTGTGTGTTCGGAACCGGATTCCCCACCTCCTTTCCCCGCCTCCCATTCCCGCTTTTCTTTCCCCTAACCGAAGTCCCAGTAGAGTATCCAGCAATTAGCACGCGAGGAGGGGGTGGAAGACGGCGGCGGGCGGTGGGGGGCGGGCGGCGCGAGAAGCCCCTTCCTCCCGGATCGGCCCGCTCTTCGGCCTGCGCTGCCTTCGTGCGCCACCTACCGGCTGCTCGAGGCCTCTGCGGCGCCCTCCAGAGCTGTTCCTACGCGGATCTTGATCTCCGTGGACAACAGACAATGGTGTTTTTTTTTTTTTTAACAATGATTTATTTTTCGGGGCGGGGCGGGGAGGAGTGAGGATAAGGAGGAAGGAGGGAGGGAGGAAGCGGCAGTGTGTTTGTCATCGCTTTAGAAAAAAAATCTCTGTTCTATCATTATTTCTGCATATCCATTATATTGAAGACAAAAGGACCCAGTTCTGGAACAACAAAGCCAAGGAAAATGCTGTCTGTGGCTGGCATTTAATTGTGTGCGCAAGGTGCTACATTTTCATGGGGAGAGACTGTGGAACGGAGTGGGGCACAGCTTCTGTTCAAAAGCCTGAGTTTTCTGCTTTAGGATTTGGGCTTTCTTACACGTGTTCCATTTTATGTTGCTTCGTGTATCTCCGCTCATGTTACATACTACATACAATTCTACGTTTCTGTATGGTTTTTCAACCCATCACAAGGAATCCTTGTGGATTATTTTCTCACCAGGGATAATCATGGTTCGCTTCACAAGCTCCCTACACGTTCTTTACTAAAAAATCCTAATTTTTAGTAGCCGTTAGGGACCTTAAAAAATCCAACCTCCTCATTTTACAGATGAAAGAGCTCGAAAAAGTCACAGAAATAATTAGAGATGGAGGCAGGACCAGAATCCTTGTTTCCTGCCCCCTTGTCCCTTTGACCTGCTGTTTGATGTCCTGCTCCCCAGAGGTACCTGAATGGGGGTCAGAGGCAGACGGGTGAGCCGCCTGGCTTGGTGATAGCCCCTTTGACTCCCCTTTTTCACTCCATCCCCTCTGTACAGTAAAGGAGGGGGACAATGTAGACATCATCTCCATTTATTTATTTTGTTATTTTGCTATGATAAGTTAATATCTAAAACCTATTGCATTTATAAGGAGCCCCGGTGGCACAATGGGTAAGTGCTGGAAAAGCTGGTCATTTGAGCCCAGCCAGCAGCTCCGTGGGAGAAAGACCTGGCGATCTGCTCCTGTAAAGATTATCCGTCACTGTGGAATCAGCTCCCACGCATACAGACCCTTATAGGACAGAGTAGAAGACCTGTCCCATAGGGTTTTCTAGGCTGTAATCTTTGTAAAAGCAGATTGCCACATCTTTCTTCTGTGGAACAGCGGGTGAGTTCGAACCCCTGACCTTTTGGTTAGCACCTGAGGCTTAACCACCAAGCCACCAGGGCACCTTCCCATATTACATCCTAGAAAACCTGATGAGTCCATTTTACTCTGTCACACGGGGTCACTATGAGTCGAAATTGACGGCACCTAACAACAACTTTGCAATTACCCACAACTCTCCAGAAAAGGCTTTGCCTGAAATGCAGGGCTTACGCTCTCCCTCTGACCCAGTGCTACTCTGGATACAAGGAGCATAGAGGGAATGTCTTCCATCTTTGGAAATTGTGTCTAGTGGTCTCTGGGCACAGCTTTTCTCATGCCACCTTCTGAAGCATACCATAGCAGACGGTGCTGCTCTTTAAACTCTCACTGTGTCACCGTAATGGAGACAGAAGAATTCTCAAATCTTAGATGAGAAGCTTGGTAAACATCTTTGCACATCCAAAATAAGTCAACCTGTCACAGAAGTCTGCTTATTTTAAAGGTTGCGCCGTCTGTTTAAGGCAAACAGACCCATCTCCCAGTAAGTAGACAACTAGACAATAAGCAGAGGAAATTTCACAACAAAAGGTCAGAAGATTCCCTAACTCTCTTTACACTGTCTTCTAAAAACACCGAGAAGAAGAAACACACCTGAGCTGCCAGCAACTCCTAAACCTTTCTAGTGGGTGTTGGCACTTGAAGGGTATCGGTATACACAGGGCCACGTGACATGTACACAGAGAGCTTAGTCTTTAAATCTCTTAGTCTTCATTTGTTTGTTCCTTTTTTCCCTACCCAGTAGTGACTCATTCTGTCTCTACAAAAAGGCCCACGGTTCAATGATATTCTGAATGACAATCACACAATTTAGAAATACCTTCCCTTGAGGATATGTGAGGATCAAAGGTGATCAAATGAGATGATGTAGGTGAAAGTACTTCTAAAAGCCAAAGTTCCTCTTCAGAGGTGAGGGATTCTTCCCATAAACTTGAGATGTTCAAAGCACGGAACTCATGAATTGGAACAGAGCCATAAGTGTTCTGTACAGTTGCCATTAGGCCCATTTTTCAGATAAGGAACTTAAGGTCACACATCAGGGGTAAGTTTTAGAATATCCAAATCTCCTTCTTAAGAATGCCCCCATATCATGTTGGAATCAGGTAGCCGCTAGAAGTCTGGCAACTCATGGCTCCCCTAAGGGCCTTATTTGGTAGCATGCAAATAGAAACGATCATTTTCAGATTTAGATTTTCCCAAACGGTGGTGCGAGCAGCTATTTTTACTTTTGCTTCCGTCACCATTCTCTGTAGTAGCAAGTGTGTTTGGAGTTGTAAAAACTTTTTCCATTTGCAGCCTAAATTTAAATATGGATTACAGGAACCCAAACCCTCTCTCAGTCAAATACAGGAGTCGTGATAGTGAGTCCTGTTCAACCCAGTATTTCTGGTGTGTGGCCTTCATTTTAATATATTTAGGGACTCCACATCACTAAAAGTACGTCACGAGACAATTTGTGTACCCATCCATTTACGTAAGTAGTACCTCCTTTAACGGGTTTCCTTCCATTTGATTCCGACTCGTGGTAACCTCCTGTCCTGTAAAGCAGAACTGTGTTCCGTAGTGTATTCAGGACTGTGACCTTTCAGAAGCAGAGCACCAGGCTTCTCTTCTCAGGCACTTCCGAATGGGTTTGAACTACCAACCTTTAGGCTAGCAGCTGAGCACTTAACCGTTTGTGCCACCCAGGGCCTCCCAAAGTGATTGGCAAGTGTTACAGAACTAATTCTCTTGCTATATGTATTGGAGAGTATGGTTCCATTGAAATGATATTCAGTTTGCAGAGAGTAAACACCTAACCTAGCTGGCTGGTTTTTATAGTGCTTCTCTATGGGGCGCATAACCCTACAAGAGGCAGCACAAGAAGAAGAATGACTGATGTCACTAAAGGATGCGCAAATCTTGGAACTCCAGTTTCCCCAGTAGTTTCTGTCCTATCCTATTAAAACCAAGCTTGCCGTCATGTTTCTCCAGAGGTCGAAACCCGATTTTACCTACTGCTCATGAGACTAGCTGCTTGGTCTGGGGGCTTTGGACTCATTGCCTGATTTAACCCCAGACGTTTGTATGACCTGCATCCTGGGTCTGACTCAGCAGCCTGAGCCATGACTAACTCCTTGGGAATGGGCCTTCAAAAGTACTGGCTGGCTGCAAGAATTATTTTAAGTTGGTTTCCATTAAACCACATTCTGGTCTTTTATTCCCTTTTTTCTTTTGTAAAACCTCCCACAGCTCCTTGGGGCCAGCTTGGTAGCACCAACCTATTGGAAGCTTGTGTTTATGTAGCTTTGTGGGGTGGGTAGAAGAACCTCAGCTGGTTCTCCTTGTGCCTCCTTGACTGCCCTCTCATTTTCCAGAATCTGTGGTAGACCAGAAGACTCAAATAGACCTGCCACCAAATTCTCAAGAAACATGGGATAGGGTATTGCCACTAAAACTGCCCCAGGAGCAGATGGCTAGCAGACAGGGAGTAAAGAGAGTGCTGGGAGCTGCTGTACCTTAGGCAGTGGGCGTGCTCTCTGTGCCAAACCCACCTGCCCAATTTCCAGTCCAGACTGGGGCTTTGTCAGTGGGCCTGGGCTGTGGAGAAGGACTGCAGCGTGTTGCTACTTGCTCCACCATCTTCACTATGCACTTCTGCCCCTGTAAATCCTTGCAAAGTAGGAAATGCCCAGTGGAAATGCAAAATAATCATGTCATCTTTCACACATTTATGGTATTTTCACAATGTTTCTAATAGCCACTAAGGGACAAGAGTTTATCTTTCTATTTTCTATCTCATAAATCTTTTCCTTTTTTTTTTCATTGCCAGCATAAATTTTGCTCAATCTAATAACAAGGTTAAAATTACAGTGCTTTTCATCATTACAGAGATGCCATTGCCTAGGATGGGGCAAATTTATTTCTTCCCTTCACCTGCATCAGGAAGTTAAGTAAAAGATGTTCACTTAGCTGCGTGTGGGCTTTGTTCAAAACATCTGCTGGTGAGTGTAAACACTTATGGGAAAGGCCTTTAGTCTGGGGGAGAGTCAGTTAATCTGTGTTTCCAGTCCTTTAGTGAGTTTCTTCTTGGGACTCAGAAGTGGGGGAGAGCCATCTAGCAGTGATTAGGAACCCAGGCTGTATAAATATTGGCAAGTTATTTGATTTCTCTGCACCTCTATCGTCTCATTTGTGAAATGGTGATCATACTGGTACCTCCTAAATCACTGTGAGGGTGTAAAGCAACAGAAGATGTGAAGGGCCTAGTATAGCACCTGGACCTAATAAGCATTCACTAAGTGCCAGCCACAGAGGGCATTGGTAGTCCAGTGGTAGAATTCTTGTCTTCCACGCAGGAGACCTGGGTTCGATTCCCAGCCAATGCACCTCAATCATAGCCACCACTTGTCTTGTCAGTGGAGGCTTCTGTATTGTTATGAAGCAGAACAGGTTTCAGCAGAACTTCCAGACTAAGACAGACTAGAAAGAAAGGTCTGGAAACCTACTTCCAAAATCAGCTAATGAAAACCCTATGGATCACAGTGGTCCACAACCGATTATGAAGATGGTGCAGGACGGAGCAACTTTTCGTTCCCTCATGCATGGGGTTGCCACAAGTTGGCACCTAACGACTAGTGCCACCCAGCACCATCGTCATTACAGAATCTATCCTTCTGTTCCTACATGGCAGACTTCTGTCCTGGCAGTTCCTTAGAGCTGCCTAAAGAATCCATGCACCATTGCTGTTTTTGCACCTCCTTGACTCTTTACATCAGCCTCTGCCCATTGGGCAGGGAAGAGGCACAGGTAGAATTGGTGATAAGGTGGTGGTAATTTGGATCCCAGGCAAGAACCGGGACCTCAGATGGCTTCTGCCTCCGCCCTCCGCTGGTGAGTACCACTTCTCACACACGTCGTCAAGGTGCTCCGCTCTCAGCCTGCCGCACCCACCACACATAAGGACTTGGCACAGATGCCCCTTCTCTGCCCTCTGCCAAGTACTTGAGCCTCCACAGGTTCTTTCTTTTTGGCCACACAGCCAGAGAAGGCCCAGGCTCAGGTGTGGACATTACCCCGTTTTCCTTATTAACAAGTTGCTTCTCACCAGCTTTTACCCATGTCTGAACTGAAGTTTCATTGCATCCCTTTGCCCAGAAGTACATGCTCATTAACCACTTCCTGCAGTGTTCCTTGGTTCTCCTTGAGGCTATCTTCTGCTTCCACCTCTCAAGGATAACTTCCCATCTCCATCAAACATCTGGTTTTTTGGGGGGGGCTTAATTAACTCACTTTATTTTTCTTGTATAAAAACCACTATGCGGTGGCCACAGCTGGAGCCTGGGTCCTCTGCACCGAGACTCTGGTCTGGGTCTTTACGAGATGGCCAGTGAATTCCTGGTAGGGAGACTTGGTGGACATGGTCTCTTTCCAGAGGTCGGGGGTGAGATAGCTGTATGTCTTGGAGATGGCATCGAAGGTAGCTTTAGTGAAGTTGTCCAGGGAGAGAGTGTAGCCCCTGGCCGAGGTGTAGCAGCCATCAATACTGGCCATCAGCAGAAGCTTCTTGGTCACAGGGGCTGAGACTATGCCAGTGCCTCTGGGTGGGGGATGAGGCACACCAGCTTTGAGGCCAAACGGCTGGTTACCTTGCAGGGAACACTATGGGGCTTGCCAGTCTTGTCCCCCCAGTAGCCTCACCACATGGGGATGATGGAGAGCTTGGCCAGGATAATGGTCCCACGATGGCATGGCCACCTCCTTGGAGCACTTAATGTGGAGGCCGAGATGGCCGTTGTAGTCCCCGATGGCATTGAATGCCTTGACCCTGGTTTGCTGGCCACTGCGTGCCTGCTTCTGCATAGGCATGATTTTCAAAACCTCATTCTTTAGGGCCATTCCCAGGAAGAAGGTAATGATCCCAGACTCTTTGATGGAGAGGGAGAAGAGATAGATCTCCTCCAGGGAGAAGAGATTGATCCTTATGTCCTTGATCAGGCAGTCTAGCTTGGTGAAGGGGAGCCACTCCTTGTCCTCGGCTTTGCCTCCACGAGCTCCTCAGCCCTGGTCTCGGCCCCAATCCTACCACGTCTGCAACCCTGACCCCACAGGCCACTTCCGAAGCCTCTACAGAAGCCACCGAAAGTTCCCATTCCCGGGCCCCAGGGCCTTCAGGCCCTCCCGCTGTACTCGCGTCATCTGCCATTTGGTGTTTTCTCAGGAAGAAGCAGCAAACATCTGATTTTTCATTAAGGGGATTGTTAAGATAATTTTCTGTCCCCCTCCAGATAAGACACAACGAAGCATTTGCCCTTGTCTCTAGGATGGAAGGCCAATGACATGCCATTTGACCTCATTACTTCAAGTTCCTTATTTTCAACCTTTATCACACATTCATCATTGAAGCGGAAGAACTACTTTTAGATGATGTCTGAGTTGGAACACAATGAACCTCCCTCAAAAGCCTCAGGGTCTGCTTTCTCTTCTCTTTCTGAGTTGAGGAAGCCTCAAGAATAGCTTTCATTTTCCTCCCTTGGAAACTAAATACAGCCTGGGAACTACAGTTCAGTTTTTTGAAATTTTGGCACATAGTATGTGCTGACCATTCTCTCCTAATCACGATTCTTCTGTTTATCAGCCTGCCTGCCCACCTGCCTGTCATCTATCTGTCATCTGTCATAGAAACGTGAGTTTTTTGTTTTGGGTTTTTTTCCCCCAGTTTATTTGCTTATGTCTGACCCAGAATACTTTCACTAAAAGGCAGATGGGCTAAGATATGAGTTATCACTTATACAAAGGCCTGGCTTTTGCCAGACTCTCTGTTTGCCCTCAACAAGTATAATCAGACACCTCTGGTAACATCTTGCATTAGAATCCAAAAGAGAAATGCCTGAATATGCACACAGACAAGGTTATAACCGAAGCTGATATTAGTCAACAGAAAATGCATCAGCAGGGCTCTGACACAAAGGAAATGACTTTGTCTACAAAGGTTGGATACAGCCAACCAGTGATCAATACTTACAAGATTAAAAAGGATGCCCATCTTTGATTGCTCTCTCTCTCTCTTTCACACCCGTCTCCACTTGGTCACTGACTTGTGTCAGTCCTTTCTTCACTTTGCAATATCTTTTGCATTTCTGTCTTTCTTTTCATTCCTACTAAACTCTAAGCCTAGTTGAAGTCTTTTTATCTCATGCTTGGCACATTGCGATAGCTTCCTAACTGGTCCACCCACTTCACATTTTTTTTTCTTTTTAAAGACCATCCTAAACTGCCATCTGATTAATCTTCCTGAAATACTCCTTGTCTTAGTCATCCAGTGCTGCTGTAACAGAAATACTACAAGTGGATGGCTCTAACAAAGAGAAGTTTATTCTCTCACAGTCCAGTAGGCTAGAAGTCCAAATTCAGGCTCCAGGGGAAAGCTTTCTCTGTAGGCTCCGGAGGAAGGTCCTTGTCATCAGTCTTCCCTTGGTCTGGGAGCATCTCAGCACAGGAACCTCAGGTCCAAAGGATGTGCTCTGCTCCTGGCACTGCTTTCTTGGTGGTATGAGGTCCCCATGTCTCTCTGCTCACTTCTCTGTTTCATAACCCCAAAGAGACTGGTTTAAGACACTACCTAATCTTATAGATCTCAGCAATATAACTGCTGCTAATCCACTTTATTACATCATAGCAATCGAGAAATCACATCAGATGATAAAATGGTAGACAATCATACAGTACTGGGAATCGTGACCTAGGCACATTGACAGATATTTTGGGGGGACAATTCAATCCATGACACTCCTTTTTTTCAAATCTTATGGATCCAAATCCTTACAGGAAAATGTCTCAAATTCTCTTGGTACGGAAATAAAACAGATCTGCAACTAACTCTTCTGTTTCCCACCTTTTTAAAATAATTTTTATTGTACTTTAAGTGAAAGTTTACAAATCAAGTCAGTCTCTCACATATAAACTTATATACACCTTACTACATACTCCCACTTACTGTTCCCCTAATGAGTCAGCCCACTCCCTTCCTTCCAGTCTAGGACGGAAGGCCAATGACATGCCATTTGACCTCATTACTTCAAGTTTCTAACCCCATCCGCCCTCCCATCTCCCCTCTAGACAAGAGATGCCAACATAGTCTCAAGTGTCCACCTGATACAAGCAGCTCACTCTTCATCAGCATCTCTCTCCAGCCCGTTGTCCAGTCCCTTCCATGTCTGATGAGTTGTCTTCGGGAATGGTTCCTGTCCTGGGCCAACACAAGGTTTGGGGACCATGACCGCAAGGATTCCTCTAGTCTTAGTCAGACCATTACGTCTGGTCATTTTGTGAGAATTTGGGGTCTGCATCCCACTGTTCTCCTGCTCCCTCAGGGGTTCTCTGTTGTGCTCCCTGTCAGGGCAGTCATCGGTTGTTATCACCTTTCTTGATTAAACCTCCACTCCTGTCAAACAGATTTATCCTTCGTCATATAAAATTTCCTCATGTCATTCCAGCTTCTGGCTATACACTTCTTATTCCTGTCTACCTTTCCAGATCTTCTCCATTCTTTGAGATTCAGCTCAAATACCACTCCCAGCTTGAAATGTTCGCTCTCCTCAAAACACCCAGATGTTATTTCTTATATGATTCATTTCATGCATTCAACAAACACTGCCCCGTAACCTTTCTTTAGTGTTCTGAATTACTTCCTCACTTTCATACGCTCACCTCTGGTCACACGTCCTGGGTGATGATCTCCTTGCATATGGTTGATTTGTATTCCAAGTTACTCCCAAAGCACATCGTGTGTGTATTTCACTAAGTAGATATTTAAGAATATTGGATTTATTTAACAGAATAAAAAAACACTAAAAAGGAGGACAAGCTAGTCAAGCTTGCTTCATTGCCAGCAGAGAAATGACTGACCCAGTGTTTCGCTCTTGTGTATGTCAAGTTTAAAGAGATGATGGCGAGTCTGTGTTTCGTAATATAGCATTAGAAAGAATTCCGTGAGGTCTTTCCCCATTTCCTGGATTTAAGCCATCCAAGATGAAAGTGATCTGTTGTGTGTCTTAAGGACAGAATTCCTTGGATCCTTTGAAGAATTAAGTTTCAGGGTGCGTCAACTCTTCCCATGACTGTTCTCTCCTTCGTCACTCTAGATCAATACCCTGAAATTTTAGTTTACTCTAGAAACCCCTATGGTGCTTGTTAAAAATGTAGGCCCCCAGACCCTATCACAGTGGGAAATAACTGTCTCTCTATCTATGTGTCTATCTTTGTGTCTGTCTATATCTATCTATCTATCTATCTATCTATCTATCTATCTATCTATCTATCTATCTATCTATCTATCTATCTATCTATCTATCTATCTATCTACCTGTCTATCTATCTATCATCTATCTATCTACCTGTCTACCTGTCTATCTATCTATCATCTATCTATCTACCTATCTACCTGTCTATCTATCTATCATCTATCTATCTACCTGTCTACCTGTCTATCTATCTATCATCTATCTATCTACCTATCTACCTGTCTATCTATCATCTATCTATCTACCTATCTGCCTACCTGTCTATCTCCCAGGTAACTCTGATGTAGTGGTGTATAGAACACACTCTGAGGGGAAAAAATTGCTTTAATTGAATTTTAAAAACTTAAGCATATTAATTCTAGGACCATTTTTGTGAACATTAAAAAACAGCTGTTTAGTAGTTTTTCTTAATAATTTTGTGCCCCTACATGAGTATTTTTAATCTCACTTATAAGCACTCAGCTGTTAACTCAAAGATTGGCAGCTTGAAATCACCAGTCATTCTGCAAGAGAAGAGACTTGTTGATCTGTTCCCGTAAAGATTACAGCCTGGGGAACCCTATGGGGGCAGTTCTACTTTGCTCTGTAGGGTCACAATGAGTCAAAATCAACTGGACGGCACACAACAACATATCAAGCGCTAAGAAACACTTGATGTTCAACATATTTATTAAGCATCAGTGGGCCGGATATTCATAGCTACAAAGATGAGTAAGGTATGTAATAAAGTAGAACCTCATCGGTATAAAGATGAATAAGCTATGTAATAAGGTAGATCCTCATCCTACCTCATAGTTTAGTGCGAAAGATGAAAAACTATGATGATAATGGTAACAACCTACCACCTTTCAGCCAAAGTTCTTAGACATTATACATGTTTGTGGCAGTGCAGCAGGGGCAGGGACTTGTGGTCAGTTGCCCGTGACACTAAGCAGAAAGTATCTACGTAACATGTTCTGGCTACTGAGTTTGTGCCTTAGGGCTAATGAAAAGAAAATGCCATTGTCCCACCACTCTAACAGTTTTCCAAAGGAGATGAGCATTAGTCAGCCAGTCAACCACGCCTTATTGAATGTTGAGAATGACGAGCACTCAGTAAGGCATCTGAAGAGGACAACGCTCCCCTTCTCCATGCCCTGGACTTTGCCATAATAGTGTTATAGTCCTTCTCTGATCATTTGAATCCTTTTGATTTCACTGCCCCCAACTCGGAAGGCTGAATCCCCTCTCAATTCTTGAAATAAATATTTCATGAGTGCTCCAGTGTGTAACGCACTGGCTAAGTGATGTGATGAATATAAAGACGAATCAATCACAAATCCTACTCTTAAGGAGTTTGAAGTCTGATGTAGAGATACACCATGTGTACGTAAATACCATAGCACAACATAGAATATGAGCAAATATACCATTGGCTTACTTCCAGGCAGGATTGGGATGATGGAAGTTTGGGCCATGGAATGGATGGGGAACGAGGAGTACTTGTGCCTAGGAGAGGCAAGTTAGGGATGTTGAGGAACATTCTGCTGAAGATGGCCAGCTAGTAGTTAGAAAGTCTGACCAGAGCTTGGAAAGAGGTAAAGGCAAGAGGTATTGGTGGTGTTTGAAGCTACAAGGCTGTGTTCTATTGACAGAAGAGCCCTGCAGGCAGGAGAAGAGGAATTAAAACTCATAAGAGATGACTCAGAAATACCATATTGCTTTTGTATTAGACAGCAATTGAATCACTGAGAGCTTGAATTTGTAAAGTCTGGAAGATGAATTAGAATGGTATTTTATCTGCTGGTATAACAAAGTACTTTTTATATTTCCCTTGTGTTTCTTGTTAGATGAGCTTAAAATGTTTCCATGTAGGTTGGTCCTCATCTCTACAAGACTTGTGAGAGAAGGTCTTCTTAGTACCATATTAATGTCTTTGTGTTTGTTTTAGTCGGGAGAAAGGGGAAGGGAAAACAGAAGAAAGGAAAGGAGCTGCCCTGGTGGTGCAGTGGTTAAAGCTCTCGGCTGTTAACCAAAAGGCTGGTGGTTTTCTGCTTCCATAAAGATTACAGCCTTGGAAACCCTATGGGGCAATTCTATTCTGTCCTAAAGGGTCATTATGAGTCAGAATTGACTTAACAGCCATGGGTTTGGTTTTTTTGGATACTTGTTCTACACGATGATGGAGGAAAACATCACCGATCCTGATTGTGATTTGACTGGAGTTAGATATGCTCTCTAGAAGTCTGGATTTTCTCTCAGGGTTCAAATAGCTGGAAATGGCCTGCTGGGTTCAACCAAAATCTCAGAACTGCTCCCACAGTTCTCTCTTTTCTTGCCTTTTTACTTAGCTCTTTCTCTTTCTTCCTTTCTGTTATAGAGTATTGGGCTTAATGATAGTGGCTACTTGAATAGGAACAGAGAAAGGAGGGAGGGAATAACAGCAAAGAGTTGATGTCAAAATTCCCTTAGAGTAACCATTATAGTCACATGCAAATTAGAATCATGTGCATAATCCTATTCAAATGCATCTGTGTCTCTTCAAAATATCTCACACCACCGGATGCCGCCCTCAGGGGAGGTCCTGGTGGAGGTCACTGCTAGAGTAACCGGTAGGTTTTCAAGGACCAGGGGACTTATGCTTCTTTATATGACATCACGTTCCACACAGAAAAAGGAGACCTTGTCTTGCACAACTTAATTTAGAAGTGTCAGTGTTAGAGAGCCTATAATCAGCTTGCACAGAAACCAAGAAGAATTTGCTAATGAAGAGCTGAAAGAGGGGTTAGCAATGAGCAAGGGAACTCCACATTCCAGGTCTGCTCTGGGAAACCCTCACCGAGCCACAAGCTGAGCAACTGTGGGTGAGGGGTGAGCTAATCGCTTCTGGAACACCCCATCTGGTGGAGCGGACCTTTGTTTGAGATGACATCGGGAGTCAAAGCCGGTTATCATAGCTATACCCAGTGGTCTGACAGAGCAAACGGAAAAGCTCCGTGAGGTGAGGAGAGGTGAAGAGAAGATTAGCGAAGCTCAAACGGGATAATTGGAAAAGCAAGAGGTAGGCAGTAAATTATGACTCTTTCACTAGGTTAAGTTATCATATGGCAAGAATGGATGAACTAGGTCAGCAGCCCATGGATGAAAAGCAAGATCAGAAAAGGTCAAGACGGTAAGTTAAGAGCTGAGCTCTGAGGGCTCTTTTGAGGGCCACTTGAGATCTTGCTGCTAGATTTTTATGCCTAGAAAGAGAAACAAGGCAGAATAAATAGAGTTTTCTGTGGTTATCTGAAGGTCTTTTCCATATTATGAAAGCCTAGACCTTTCAGGCCGGAACAGGTTGGGGGAAAAAAAACTCTCACAAGCAGAGAAGCAAAGAGAAGTAGAGGTAATGGAATTCTCAACTCCTTAAGTTTGACTCCCAGCTCTACCATGTCCTTGCTCCATGACCTTGGGGAGATTACTTAACCTCTTTGTGTCTCAGCTTCCTCATATGTGATAAGGAAATCATAACTGTACCCATGACTTAATGCATATAAAGCTCTTAGAACTGTTTCTAGCACTCAGAAAACCCAAAAAAGTTAGCCATGTGGATGCTGGTGATGATGATAATAAACATTTTAGAGCTGTGGTTTTCAATGCCCTTAAAGGTATTTTGAAAAATTTGGGGATTTTTTTTTGTTTGTCACAAGGGTAGGAGATACTATTGGTATTGAGTGGTTGGAGTCTACCACCAACAAAAAATTATCCTGCATTCCACATGACTTTTAAGTGTTTTACTGGATACTTCTGTAGGTGAAAAATTTTTCTGTAGGTGAAAAACCTGATTAATTTTATTTGACCTTAGACCCTAACTCAGTTTTAAAATTTCATAACAAGATATTTTTGCATTGTTTTAATGTATACTGACTCATACCGACCCTATTAGACAGAGTAGAACTGCCCCATAGGGTTTCCAAGGAGTGGCTGGTGGATTTGAACTGCTGACCTTTTGGTTAGCAGCCGTAGCTCTTAACTAGTCAGAATTAACTCCATGGCAACAGGTTTTGTTTGTTGCTGTTGTTGTTGTTTTTAATGTATACTGATTTTCCACTGCCATATAAATAAAGATTACACTCTGTTTTGTTCAGAGGGTTCTAAAGAGTTTTTAAGTATCTCATAAAATCATGTCACTGATGGCAAACACAACCACATGTATGGGCTGCATTTGTAACTATTATGTTCATGGTACCTCTCCACACAGGTGAGGCATCTCACTGCTTGATTGTGTCTCCTAGTGCCGTGCCTGAGCGTTGACATTTTGAATTGCACATCATTTTACCATCGGCAACTTTTTGATCTCTCTCTTAAATTAGTTAGGGAATTGCATTGATTTTGAAATGTATGAGGACAAGTTATATGTATTAGTTTTATTCACGATATTAAAGGGACATTACGAATATTCCATATAAAAGGAGGTGTTGACCCTGATAGGTTTGAAAACCACGGGTTTTTAGTGCCAAGCTCAACGGAAACATAACTATATTTTCCAGAAATTGGCCCCTGAGACAAGGAAATAAGAACTCAAAAGAGGTGTTCCACTGGTTTAAATTTACCTCTGTAATATCTTAAGTATTTAAATATTTATTTGGTAGTTTGAGCATTTTGGTGTATTGCCTATACCTGCCCTCAAGGATCTTGAAATCTAGTTCATGATTGTTGTTCCCAGCTGCCGTCAAGTCGACTTCAACTCACGGTGACCTTATGTACAACAGAACGAAATGTTGCCTGGTCCTGGGTCATCCTCACAATTGCCAGCATGTTTGATTCTATTGCACAGCTATGGTGCCAATCCATCTCACTGGGGTCTCCCTTCCCCTCACCGGCCTTCCACTTCACCAAATATGATGTCCTCCTCTAGTGATTGATCACTCCTGATGACTTGTCTGAAACAAAACCCAAAAACCAAGACAAACCCATGCTATTCAGTTGATTCTGACTCATAGCAACCCTATAGGACAGGGTAGAACTGCCCTATAGGGTTTCCAAGGAGCGGCTGTTGTATTTGAACTGCTAGCTTTTTGGTTAGCAACCGAACACTTAACCACTGTGCCACCAGGGCTCCATCCAAAGCAAGCGAGTTGAATTTGTTCTGTTGTGATCTATGAGGTTCTCATTGAGGAATTTTCAAAAGCAGATCACCAGGCCTTTCTTCCTAGTCTTCCCTAGTCTGAAAGCTCCACTGAAACCTGTCCATCGTGGGTGACCTTGCTATCCTGGAAAAACAATGGCATAGCTTCCAGTATCATAGCAACACACAAGGCAACACGGTATGACAAATTGACGGATGGGTGGCAGAGTTCATGATTAGGATGTATCAGTCTATTAAGTCTTTGTCTCTACGGTTAGCCAAAGTTAGCATCACTATAAAAGAAAATAAAACAATCTTCGAAGAATACTTAACATCAAGTGGGAAGACCACCTTCTCTTTTCTGCGTGTGAACACCTGTCTACTTTTTCCATAGAAGCTAGATAACTGCAGAAAAAGCCACTTTTTCTAAGCTTTCTGTCCTCCTTCCCTGTGGGAAGATAAGGCAGCTGGGCAGGATGGCCCCTCTCACTGTGGTGCTTCCTGCTTAATCAAGGGCTACTCGTGCCTGAACCACAATCTCAGTGGCACCTCTTCCTGTTGGGTTTTGAAGAATTAATTCTGAGACTGACCCTATCTCTGTCTTGATTCCCCGGGTGGTGCCAATGTTTATGCACTCACTGCTAATCAAAAGGTTGGCAGTTTAAGTCTACCCAGAAGCATGTCGGAAGAAAGACCTGGCTACCTACTTCTGAAAATAACCTATAGAAACCCTTTGGAGCACAGTTCTACTCTGACATACGTGGAGTTGCCAGGACTCAGAGGCGACCCTACAGCAGCTGGTCTTTAGCTGTGATTTAATCCTGTTATTGATGGAAGGAGTGGATCAGTGTAGCCCCTGCCAAGAGCACAAAGAAGAAAGGAGCAATTGCAGAAAGGCTCTGTGGTTGAGAATGTTTAACACCTGGAAGGTGTTATGTTGCCTGACAGTAATGGGGAAGATGGCAAGTAGAGCCAGCTTCCTGGGTGCAGGTCTTCAGTTCAGTCTCTCTCTATTAATATATTAAAATATGTTAATGAGGAGGGTATTATTATTTAGTCTGGCAAAATCAAGACAAATTGCTACTAAATCTTTTAAGGTTTAATGTGGGATTGAGCTGGATGTAGAAATTCACTGTTTCCCAAAGATTAAGTTTTCCTATATATATTTTTTTTTTATCTTTGAGTAGAAGGAATCCTGGTGGCACAGTGGTTAAAGCACTTGGCTGCTAACTGAAAGGTTGGTGGCTTGAAGCCATCAGCCACTTCATGGGAAAAAAACGTGGCAGTCTGCTCCTGTAAAGATTACAGCCTTGCAAACCCTATGGAGCAGTTCTACTCTGTCTTATACGGTCGCTAAGAGTAGGAATTCGAGAAGACAAAGTATTATAATGACATGTGCAAAGAGCTGGAGATGGGAAACCAAAAGGGAAGAACACGCTCGGCGTTTCTCAAGCTGAAAGAACTGAAGAAAAAATTCAAGCCTCGAGTTCCAATAGTGAAGGATTCCATGGGGGAAAATATTAAATGACGCAGGAAGCATCAAAAGAAGATGGAAGGAATACACAGAGTCATTATACCAAAAAGAATTAGTCAATGTCCAACCATTTCAAGAAGTAGCATATGATCAGGAACCGATGGTACTGAAGGAAGAAGTCCAAGCTGCTCTGAAGGCATTGGCAAAAAACAAGGCTCCAGGAATTGATGGAATATCAGTTGAGGTGTTTCAACGAACAGATGCAGCACTGGAGGTGCTCACTCGTCTATACCAAGAAATATGGAAGACAGCTTCCTGGCCAACTAACTGGAAGAGATCCATATTTATGCCTATCCCAAGAAAGGTGATCCAACCAAATGTGGAAATTATAGAACAATATCATTAATATCACACGCAAGCAAAATTTTGCTAAAGATCATTCAAAAACGGCTGCAGCAATATATCAACAGGGAACTGCCAGAAATTCAGGCCAGTTTCAGAAGAGGACGTGGAGCCAGGGATATCATTGCTGATGTCAGATGGATCCTGGCTGAAAGCAGAGAATACCAGAACGATGTTTACCTGTGTTTTATTGATTATGCAAAGGCATTCGACTGTGTGGATCATAACAAACTATGGATAACACTGCGAAGAATGGGAATTCCAGAACACTTAATTGTGCTCATGAGGAACCTTTACATAGATCAAGAGGCAGTTGTTCAGACAGAACAAGGGGAAACTGATTGGTTTAAAGTCAGGAAAGGTGTGCATCAGGGTTGTATTCTTTCACCATACCTATTTAATCTGTATGCTGAACAAATAATACGAGAAGCTGGACTATATGAAGAAGAACGGGGCATCAGGATTGGAGGAAGACTCATTAACAACCTGTGTTATGCAGATGACACAACCTTGCTTGCTGAAAGTGAAGAGGACTTGAAGCACTTACTAATGAAGATCAAAGACCACAGCCTTCAGTATGGATTACACCTCAACATAAAGAAAACAAAAATCCTCACAACTGGACCAATGAGCAACATCATGATAAACGGAGAAAAGATTGAAGTTGCCGAGGGTTTCATTTTCCTTGGATCCACATCAACAGCCATGGAAGCAGCAGTCAAGAAATCAAAAGACGCATTGCATTGGGCAAATCTGCTGCAAAGGACCTCTTCAAAGTGTTGAAGAGCAAAGATGTCACCCTGAAGACTAAGGTGAGCCTGACCCAAGCCATGGTATTTTCAATCACATCATATGCATGTGAAAGCTGGACAATGAATAAGGAAGACCGAAGAAGAGCTGACACCTTTGAGTTGTGGTGTTGGCGAAGGATATTGAATGGACTGCAAAAAGAACGAACAAATCTGTCTTGGAAGAAGTGCGGCCAGAATGCTCCTTAGAGGCAAGGATGGCAAGACTGTGTCTTACATACTTTAGACATGTTGTCAGGAGGGATCAGTCCCGGGAGAAGGACATCTTGCTTGGCAGAGCACAGGGTCAGTGGAAAAGAGGAAGACCCTCAACAAGGTGGATTGACACAGTGGCTGCAACAATGAGCTCAAGCATAACAACGATTGTAAGGATGGCACAGGACCAGGCAGTGTTTCGTTCTGTTGTGCATAGGGTCACTATGAGTCAGAACCGACTTGATGGCACCTAACAACAACAAGAACAAGAGTAGGAATTAACTCAACAGCAGTGGGTTTGGTTTAGTGGGTTTGGTCTCTAGGTAGTATAAGAAAATAAAAGAGAAGGAAGACTGGGATGCATGGAGGGAAGGAAGGAAAGAACAGGAAGGGAGGAAGGAAAGGAAGAGATCTTTGAGAAACATCATTAATTAGGATTGAGGAGTCTATAGAGTCCCTGCCTGGGCTGGTTGTATTTCAAAAGTTGGCCCCAACAGTATCTCCCACCCTAGAAGCCCTTCCGCAGTGTGACCTCGGCACATTTCACCCAGGAGGTAAGGTCTAACTCCCTTCCCCTTGAATCTGGGCTCTTCTTGAGAGCGAAATTCTGTGATGGCCTATTCTTTCTTCTCCTGGAGCAGAGAAAAAGCTAGACTATTTCTATGGTGAGAAAGAGGATTAGTTGATACAAAACTCAGGCCATAGCCACTAGAGCTGGAGTCAGCTTACAAAAATGGACCTGTGAGCATGTCTAATTGGTCAAGATACTGGAGAGTCAGTGAGAACAACAGTGAGCTAGAAGGCAGCAAGGTATAAGTAAGGAGAAAAAGCTCTGGGTGGGAGACTGAAGGAACAGGTAGACCAAGGTTAGAAATTTGACCAGGGATGAGGCTTTAATGAGAAAGGCTGTTACTGGACAAGTTCACATCAAGGTTGTCAGAATTGATGTCAGTGGATGAGACCTTTGCGCAGCTGACAGTGACCTTGGGCTACATGGTGGACATGTACAAGTTCCTGGAGCAACCACAGAGACCTGAATGAGAATAGTTTGGTGGGGTTACTGGTGTGTATCCTGGATCTGTTTCTTACCCTTTCCTACCCTGTTCTGAATGGAAGGGGTCTGACATCTGTAGAGGAATCCGTGGGTGGTGCAAACAATTAATGTTCTCAGCTGTTACCCAAAAGGTTGAAGGTTATAGTCTACCCAGAGGTACTTTGGAAGAAAGTCCTGGCTACTTTTAGAAAAATCAGCTGCTGAAAGCCTTATGGAGCTCAGTTCTACTCTGACACACATGGGGTCACCATGAATTGGAATCGACTCAATGGCAGCCGGTGGTGGTGGTGGTGGCCCCGTGGGGTGCTTCCCCAGGCTCGGGTGTCAGCTGGCCAAGAGGAGGCACGGCTGGGAAATTGGAGGGCGGGGACAGGGAGAAAGAAATCAGGTACTTCTTCCCTTCCGCTTCAGCAGCTGCACATCTTCTCTGGCTCCAGTTGTTGCCAGGCAGGTCCATCCCAGCCTCCACCAGGTGACACCGGTCCTGAGCCCCAGGAACCCCGCTCCTCTTCCTTCTGCCCTCCGGCAGAGTCAGCTTCCTGTCTCTGTAGTTCCTGGATTCCTCACTGCCTCCTGGCTGGCCTCTTAGCTCTTCCATCCCTTGTGTAATCGATCCCTGCATCAAAGCCCTTCTGTTTTCAGTACTCCAGTGGTTTCTGTTTCCTGGTTAGATCCTTACTGATAAACTGGCCTCACCAGCTCTGATTCAGGGCGAGTGCTGCTAAGGGCCCAGGCTGGGGGGCATCTTGCTGGAAGAGGTTTGTTGGAAAGCAAGGGGCCTTCAGGACAGTCGAGTGTGTGGCTTGTCTGGCCCCTTCCTTTCCGGAGCCATATGCACTGTTGCTTTAAGGGAGGGATTTTAATGGAAGAACAGGATTGGGGGGTGAGCTAAGGAATTCGTCAAAATTGAGGTACCAAGGATACCAGAGGCAAGAGAAAGCTTATGTCACCTCAGTTTACAAATAACCAAGGTGCTTCGGTGGGGGCTCATGACTCACTGAATTGCCGTTTAATATTTGTACCTTGTGTCTGGCTCCAAATAGAACAGAAAATAATGTCATAGGCACTTCTAATTTAATATTTCTATAATTTTTCCACCTCATCAAATTCCCACCAGGACAAATGTATACAAATGAATCGTCGTAACTTTCCCGCCTTACCTTAGCCAAGCCACTTGGGCCTCTGCTAAGAAATTTTGATAAAAGTAATGAAAACTGAGCAAAAACATAGCAGTATAATGTCATTTTTAAAATAAAAGATTTCCAGGAGAACGCTTGTCGTTCTGGAAGAGCACAAGCTGCATTTTTCAACGCCTTTGTGTTTTCCTTTTTGGATAATTGCATAGAGGAATGCAACCAAAATAAACCTTGACTGCTGCTCCTGCTGACACAATGAGCCGGTCAGAGAGCCCGGGAGCTCAGAGGGAGAACAGCCCTGGAGGCACGAGAGGAGATGTCGTTCAGATGGCCGGTGCCTCCACTCAGAGACACAGGGCATCACGCTTCAGTCTAGCTGAACAGGGTCCCGTCCCCACTCTGGGGGCCTGGGGACAGGGACAAGGAGCATGCTTGTATCACAGGCACTGCTGATTACAACGGGAGAGAGAAATGCCTTTAGGGATTGTGTCCTTGGGGGATGCCAATTTTCATACTGTGTAATGAACTTGCAATAGAGAAAGGCATTCCATTGAGAGTTTTACTACATTAGGCCACTCTGACATTTATATGCGTACTTATTCCAAGTCACTATCGTATGATGAAGAGAGTAGTGGAGAATCACGGAGTGAAATAATCAAGTCCCAGGGCCATTTGCTCATTTGTTTTAACCCCCTTCCCTAGAAACAGGGCTGTGACCGAATAGTCTGTGGCAGTTTAAAACGTGGCCCACAAATTCCTTGACACTCCTCCCATCGAGATGTGTGATCCATATCTCCTACCCTGGTGTCTGGGTGAGCTTGTGAGTGTTTCCATGTACCACAGAGGGACAAAATGGGACTTCTGGGGCCAGGCCATAAAAGGCCATGCTGCTTCTGCCTTGTTAGCTGCAACACTCTTTCTTAGAGCCCTAAGCTGCCGTGTAAGGGGTCTGACTACCCTAAGGTCACTGTGCTGGAAAGACCAGATGGAGGAGCTCCAGCTGACAGTCCCAGCTGAGCTCAACCGTCAAGTTATCTCCAACAAGGTGTCTGACACGTGAATGAATCTGTCTTAGGTCCTCCAAGCAAGCCCATCCACCAGCTTCACGCCATTGAGTAACCGCCACCAATGCCTCCTGAAACAGAAGACTACCCAGTTGAACTCTGCCTGAATTCCTGACCTACAGAATCATGAACTATAATAAAATGGTTGTTATTTTAAGCCACTGAGTTTTGGGGTTTGGTTGTTTTGTTTCTTTGTTTGTTTAATCACTTCAAAATAGATTAGAAGAAAGGAGAAAAAAATGGGGAGGCAGCTGGATGCCAACCACTTTGATAAGCTAAATCCATCAGAAGTAGAGCATAAATGTACAAAATACTAGGCATGATGGGCTAAGTATCAAGGAAAAAAAAAATCTCCATCTAAAAGTAGTACCATAGCCTAAATGCCTATGCTGGATGAAATTTAGAGGAAGAATCAAGGTGGAAATTTCTAATATAATATCTTGTGAAATAATATACTAGTCTGAGAAAGCCTGTGATCAGCAGGGACCATGAAAACAGAGATCCTTTCTGCTCAGACTGAACAGAGCCTCAAAGATCTTGGTAACTGAAACTGACGGCCATCCATTCATTCACGGAGGTGTCCCTGAGTGCCCAGACCGTGCCGGGCACTGTGCTAAGCCACTGCCGTCAGCTGCCGTTGCGTCAGCCTTGGACTCATGGCAACCCCGTGCACAACTGGATCAGACCTTTGTGATCCACAGGGTTTTCACTGGCTGATTTTTCGGAAGGAGGTCACCAGGCCTTTCTTGTTAGATTGTCTTAGTCTGGAAGACTCTGATGAAATCCGCTCAGCACATCAGTGGAATACACAGACCTTCACTGACAGACAAGTGGTGGCCGCGCTCGAGGTGCGTTTATCAGGAACCAAACCCGGGTCTCCTTCATGGAAGGTGGTAATTCTATCACTGAACCACCGCTGCCCTTGTGTTGATGACATGAGTTATAAACCATTAATCATGTTAAACAAACAATCTCTGCCTTTGAAGGACTAACAAAATAGTGAGCTCAGTGTCCACAGCACTAGACAGCGGAGGAGGCTTCTGCACAGCCCAGCCTTGGTGCTGGGGGTGGGAGGTGCGTGACGAATGGGCACGCATCTATGTGGTGAAGTTCCAGGTGGCATCAACAAAGATCCTGGAAGCACAGATCAACCCTCCTATGGCTCAGTCTGCAAGTCTCCACCATCTTATCACAGCTTACATCATCGTTCTCACACTTCGGGAGGGTCCCGATCACCAGGGGAGTTTAATATTCACATTCCTGGGCACTACCCCCAGAGATGCTGATTCTCTGGGTGCTAAAAGAACACCATCTTAAGTCCTGGTGGCACAGTGGTTAAGAGCTACGACTGCTGACCAAAAGGTTGGCAGTTCGAATCTACCAGCTGCTCCTGGGAAACTCTATGGGGCAGTTGTACTCTGTCCTATAGGGTTGCTATGCGTCAGAATCGACTTGACTGCAATGGGTTTGGTTTGGTTTTTTTTGGTTTATATCTTAAGTCCTGGTGGCACAGTGGTTAAGTGCTTGGCTGATAACCAAAAGGTTGTTGGTGCAAACCCCCCAGCGACCCCGCTGCAGAAAGATGTGGCAGTCTGCTTCTGCAAAATTTATAGCCTTGGAAACCCTGAGAGCCAGTTCTACTCTATCTTACAGGGTTGCTATGAGTCGGAATCGACTCTAGGGCAGTGGGCTTGTTTTTTTCTTTTTTAAAAATATTAAGTCCTTGATATTTGCATTAATATCTTTGTTATAGGTTAACAGTTAAGCAGCCAGAGTTAGCAAGAATTTAACTAGAATGTCAGCACTGGAGGGGCAAAGATATTTTTTTCATTGCTATATCCACAGTAAAACCCGTTGCTGTTGAGTTGATTCCAACTCATAGGGATCCTGTAGGATAGAGTAGAACCGCCCCATAGAGTTTCCAAGGAGCAGCTGATGGATTCAAACTGCTGACTTTTTTGGTTAGTAACCATATCTCTTAACCACTGCACCACCCTAAAAGGAGCCCTGCTGCACAGTGGTTAAAGCACTCAGCTGCTAACTGAAAGGTCGGCGGTGGAATCCACCAGCCACTCCAAGGAGAAAAATGTGGCAGCCTGCTTCCATAAAGATTACAGCCTTGGGAATCCTGTGGGACAGTTCCACTCTGTTCTATAGGGTCACTCGGAGCTGGAATTGACTCGTCAGCAATAGGTTTAAGGAGCCCTGGTGGTGCAATGGAGCCCTAGTGGTGCTGTTGTTAAGAGCTAAGGCTGCTTACCAAAAGGTCGGCAGTTTGAATCCACCAGCCTCTTCTTGGCAATCCTGTGGGGCAGTTCTACTCTGTCCTGTAGGGTCACAATGAGTTGGAATCGATTCGACTGCAACGGCCTTGGGGTTGGTGGTGCAAAGGTTAAGTGCTTGGCTGTTAAGAAAAAGGTTTGTGGTTCAAACTCACCTAGCAGCTCCACAAAAGAAAGACCTGGCAATCTGCTCCCATAAAAAAATACAGCCTAGAAAACCCTATGGGGCAATCCTGTCACATGGGGTTGCTGAGTCAAAAGTCGACTGGAGGACACCTAACAACAACATATTCACAGTGTCTGGCCCATGTTAGGCATTTATTAAACTTTTTGCTGAATGAATAAATTGTACACATAGGCATGGAAGAGGCAGGAGAAGGGAAGAAGTACAGGGAGATGAGTCAACAGAAAGAAAGAGGCATTTAAGCAAGGGAGGCACTGCAATAAGAGGCATTAAGTGCATACTTGGCTTTTACCAAGTCTGCTATATTTGCGGGGCAGCCTCAGGTCTTCACTCTGATGTGCTAGAATTATACGTTGAATGGCAGCTCTTAAACCACTGTTCTAAGAAACGCTGTGCTTATGGAAAAATAACCATTCAGCACCTTTCAAATCCTGTAAAGGCTCTTCTCTTGCTATTACTAACTCTTAGCCCATGCTGCATTCAGAGAACACAAATACCAAACACTCCTAGTTGTTGTTACCTGGTGCCGTCAAGACAATTTTTGACTCATACCGACCCCATGTGACAGAGTAGAAATGCCCTATCAGGTGTTCTAGGCTGTAATCTGTACGGGAGCAGATTGCCAGCTCTTTCTTCCGCAGAGCCTCCGGGTGGGTTTGAATCGCCAACCTTTCGGTTAGCAGCAGAACACTTAACCATACCACACCTTAGCTACAGGAATTCTCCAGTGGGGCTCAATGTGCCGACTTTTGTGCACATTCCCCAGTTCAGTGCTAACTTAGGTCCCAGCAGCAGCCCCAGGAATGCCCTGCCATCTCCACCCCTCCTTCCTGAGCAGGTGAGCAGCCACCTGGAAAACACAGTATGAAAGGAACGAATCTTGAAAAAGATGGAGAAAAATCAGGACATCTAACCAAATTAAGCAAGCACCTAACCAAACATTTGGACTAGAGAATTGTATCATCAAGCGTTTATAAGATTTTCGTTGGAAAATGATGTTTCACTCCATACTTATCAGTTGTTAGGTTTTTAACACCTTTTTCCCTAAATCTGAATTCTCAGTTCTGGTTTGGAATTGAATTCACTTTTCTATTTACACCTCTTCTTTGTACCTTTTCTCTCTCTCTCTTTTTTCTTTTTTTTCACTCTCTCTCTCATCATTTCCGTATTTGGCCTGGTTCTCTTTTTGTTTTGGGGCTTACCAGGTAAGGGCCCCTGCAGGTAGGCAGGAAGACAGCTGGTCCCTTTAAAAGAACCAAGCAGATCACAAAATGTCTGTCAAATGAACATGTCTGCCTAAAGCTTTCTGCTCTGATGGGACTCGGCTTTGAGCTCTGATTCGCTCTAGTTAAAAAAAATTTCCCTAATTTTGCTGTCAAGATTTTGAGAAGCATTCTCATGGTTTTAAAGAGATTATTGCATAATTTGTTCGTGTTTAAAGAATTATATTGTTAAATAAATTTAGCTCTCCACATTCTAAATGACAAAAACAAGCGAGGTTACATCATTTGAATTATGAAGTGATAATGTCTTCCAGTTCTGCCCCAATCAGAAGTGCAACAGTTTAAAGCTTGTAATAATCATGTTCAAACATATTCAGATTATAATTACTTTTCTTCTGATAATGATAGCCCGTCTGATTGGATGATTACCTATTTGACTTTGATAAGTCTCAGAGGTCAAAAAAGGGATAATTGCAGACATCTGTTTTCTATGGAAAATATAATCTCAGAAAATAGTGTTTAAAGTGACATCTGCAAATATGTGTTTTAGAAAGAACCTCGTTGCACATTTAAAATCATGGGGAAAAGAAGCAATTCCTAAGCTACTATGTATCCTACTGTCTTTGTAAATATATGAACAAGCAGACACGGTTATCTTTTGTAGAGGTAGAATTGGAAATGGAAATAGATTATGAGAAAGGAATTGGAAAGTCTATGCAATGGAATGATATAGAGGCTTTTTCTCGTTAACTTTGTTTTGATTCAGTCTAGACACGGCATGGGCGCAACCGTTTTCCTAGCTGTTTGTTTAAATTTTGAAATTGGAACTGTGAGATCTTGTCTTCTCAGTTCCTCCTTACAGGCGACTTCCTCCATCATAGAATGGCTCTTAATGGATAAAAAAAGCTTACAAATCCTTTCGTTCGTGGCTGCCATGATTCTCCACGTAGAAGAGGCGCCACTTCCTGTCTCTGCAGGTGCATCGACTTCCCAACCCTCTCAACGCGCTGCCAAGGGTCTGCGCCTGCCCCCTCCAGCCAGTATGTGTATTCTGCAGTAAAAGGGGAGGACCGTCTCTAATATTCTCTTCCATATGTGCTGAAACGTCCTTGGTTTTAATTCATTAATTCAGAATCTCCTCTACATCATGCAAGCCCTGGTTTACGATTTTTATTAGATGAAGCTTCCTAAAATACCGGTCACCATACCACTTCTTTGCTCGACTGCCTCCAATGGCTCCCCAGTGCTTATAGAAGGAACTCCACTCTTCGCAGCAATTCATGACCCTTCGTAATTTGACCTTAATCTATTTTTCCCATTCTTATCTTCTACATAAAGCTCTCCTCCCTTGTTGAGTCTAGGCTACTTGCATGAAGCCTATCACATGCTGCCTTGTCCAATAGTTGTGCCTGCCCGCACCTGCAGGCACAGTTGGTTGTGTCCTGCTATGTTGTGCACACCCAGTGCTTTGTCAACAGCTCCGCAGTAACCCTTACCAAGTTGTGATGTATTTTATCTTTGTCCCTCTTCCCCAAAAGACAATACATTCCTGAGGCCACACTCAGTCCCTCATTCATCTCTGCATCCCAAGAGTGGAACACAGTAATGTTTTGTAAGCAGTCATGGAGGATTTTAGGGAAATTAGATTATAAACTCTCAGGGAACAATGAAAGAGTCACAGGATTTTAGGCAATTTCCTTCTGTATCTCTGACAGTGCCCAGAACAGCACTGTGCAGAAATAAACCAACCTTAATAAATACTTATGGATCAATTGATGTTTAAACTCCTTCAGAAGGTTAAAGAACCAGACATATGAGGTAGGGTGACTTGTCCCAGTTTGCTCAGAACTGTCCCAGTTTTAAAACAGGAAGTTCAGTGTCCAGGAATTCCCCTCAGTCCCAGGCAAACTAGGGCAATTGGTCAGCCTAGTTAGAAGTCTCACGTAAAGACCAACAACAAAAAATATTAATTACTATCATTCTCCCCCTCTTTAAAGCCTTTTAAGGACCACTTTTGTGAACTTAGCTTGAGATTTTGGATATACGAACGCGACTGTAAAGATGTTTCTTGAAGATTAGTCTAAAATGCAGATTCTTTACACTTAAGCTTTTATAAAATGTATTATTTCCGCTAGTCTAAATTAATAAGATTTTGAAATGCAACTTGAAGGTTGTAGTTCTCAGAGTAGGGTTTCTATTTTTGGAATGTAAAGAGAGACAGTTCGGCACAGTCTCTGGCCTATGACTATCTGGCTAAGCAGGCAGGAGTCCCTGGGCAGTGCCAATGGCTAATGCACTTGGCTGCTAACCGAAAGATCAGAGGTTCGAGTCCACCCAGAGGCACCTTGGAAGAAAGGCCTTGCGATCTACTTCTAAAAATTAGCCATCGGAAACCCTGTGGAGCATCGTTTTACTCTGACACATGTGGGGTCACCACAAGTTGGGATCGACTGGACGGCAACTGTTATCTTTAGGCAGAGTCCTCACCCCACTAGGTTGCAGACCCCTCCCACTGTGGGGACAGGGTTGGGGGGACTGTTGGGAGTCACCAAGTGCCTTTTGCATAAAACTAGCTTCCTTGGGTCCTCTTGGAAATCTTTAATGAAATCTTTGAGAATATTCACATTCTCCATGCTATTCCACTTTCCTTGCCTTCCACATCCATTGTTACTGAGGGAATATTTACTTACTATGGAAGGGAGTCACGTGGGACATGTAGTTGGTCATTTCATCAGGAATAACTTATCTTTGTGCTTTTGGTGGAAGACAGAGGGAAATAGTTTCACTCAGGTAGCTTACGAGCTTTTGAAGAATATTTACAAAGGGATATTTTTAGACAGACAAAGAGATCATTATTTCCCCATTTTTAGTAGAAAAGCAGAATAAAAACAAAACAAAAAAAAAACCTAAAACAAAATGAAACAGTAGAGACATATCTAGAGAGTATATGGCCACTGATTTCTGTGTTAGTTATTGAACAAATATTATACACACAGAGAATGCGTGTTGGTTTCCAGGGAAAGGCCCAAGTGGGAATTATCCTGGATATAGCTTATATGATTACAGAATTGTTGGCTTTTTCACTACCAAGGAGAGGGAGAAGGTAAAACAAGTACAGAAGTAAATAAGCAAAGGTGACAAAACTTCTAACAAAAGCCATAGGGGCTTCTGGAACTTCGACATGTTTGCAATTCACACAGTTTACATAATTCTGTGGTTTCATTTTCATTTCTTTTGAGATATCTGTGTGAACTAAGTCTAGTTGGCTAAGGTGTGATCAATTCTCCTTTATGCTAAGAAATTAACCTCCAGCTAACAACCATCTCCACTCCCTGACATAACTGGTCCTAGTGATCATCATTTCTTACTTGGGCGACTGACTGCAAGGATCTCCTTGCACCCCAGTTCCCATCTGCTCTTCGAAATACAGACAGAGCCAGTGTTCAGCTTGCATATGTGACCATGTCACAAATACTCTCTTCTCTCTACTCTCTGCTTAAATCCTTCCCTGGGAATGAAGTGCTCTGAGTTTGAAGATCAAGATCCCTAACATGATCCTTAAGACCCCATGTAGTTTGGCCTCTGTCCACCTTTTCACCTCATGACACCACTTTTTCTCTGTTTCTCTGCACTTTGGCAAGGTTTTCATCCAGGTCCTCATAGTTGCCATGCTTCCTCCCACCACAGGGCCTTTGCACATGCTGTTAGTACTATCTGGAACATTATTTCCATCTCTCCCATTCTCCACTTGGTTAAATTCTTCTATTCCTTCAGAGTCAGCTCAAACATCATGTCCTCAGGAAAGTCTTCCCAGGGACTGCCCTCCAGATCAGACCCCTTTGTGATATGCTCTTTTAAGTTCATGTTCCTTCCCTTAAGAGAATGTATGTGATTGTGTAACAATACACTCATTTTTGGTAACCTCTATCACCGACTATCCACCACCCATCTGTCAATTTGTCATACCGTGGTGGCTTTCAGGTTTCTGTGAAGCTAGAAGCTACGCTACTGGTTTTTTAAATGCCAGTAGGGTCACCCATAGTGAACAGGTTTCAGTGAAGCTTCTAGACTAGATAGACTAGGAAGAAAGGCCTGGGGATCTACTTCCAAAAATTAACCAACGAAGACTTTATGATCACAACAGAGCGTTGTCTGACTTGCTTGCTACGGACACATCATCAGGTGGGATCAATCGTTGGAGGAGGACATGATGTTTGGTGAAAGAGAGAGTCAGCAAGGGTGAGGGAGACCTTAGTGAGATGAACTGGCACAATAGCCACAATGACAGACTCAAACATGATGGCAATTGTGAGGATAATGCAGGACTGGGCAACATTTCATTTTCTTGTATATAAGGCTGCCAAGAATCAGAATCAACTTGAAGACAGCTATCTGTCTATCTATCTATTTACCTGCCTACCAATCTACCTGCCAGCCTACCTGCCAGCCTACCTGCCAGCCTACCTGCCAGCCTACCTGCCTGCCTACCTGCCTGCCTACCTATCTGCCTACCTACCTACCTATCTACCTACCTACCTATCAGAAACCCTGGTGGCATAGTGGTTAAGTGCTATTGTTGCTAACCAAAAGGTTGGCAGTTCAAATCTACCATGTGCTCCTTGGAAACTATGGGACAGTTCTACTCTGTCCTATAGGGTCGCTATGAGTCGAAATCGACTTGATGGCAATGGATTTTCTTTGTTGTTTGTTTGTTTTTGTTCATCTATCTGCCTGTCTATTCATCCATCCATCCATCCATCCATCTATCACCAGCTATACGGGCTATGAAAACAGGAATTTATTTTTCCTTGGCATTTCATACCCAGTGCTCAGCAAAGTGATTGGCATGCGGTAGCCACTGGTCAACAGCTTGGAATTTCTTTAATGGATTTGTTTAAGGTGGGAGTCCTGAGAGGCACAAACACCTAAGCACTTGAGTACTAACAGAAAGGTTGGCGGTTCAGGGTACTATCCTTTTAAGCTGGACACACTAAGTAGAGCAAGCATTAGACTTGGAAACACAAGAGAAAAACTATACTTTTCTGATTTGATGGAAGATATATTTTATTTGCCTTGGTTTCTAGGTCTGTAACACGAAATAGAAATACCTGCTGCCACCAGGCTGATCGCATCTACTGAGTGCCATTCTCTGATGATTCAGTGCTTCTGCAGGTTGTATTAGTTTAAACTTTAGATATTAACTTGGCTGCTGTAACAAAGAAACCTAGAAATACAGTGCTAAACAAGATAGAATCTTATTTTTCCCTCACAGAAACGTCCAGGTAAGCATTCTGTGGCTGACGTGTGAGCTCAATGTCAGCAACCCAGGTTTCTTGTCTTCTTGCTCTATCATTCTCAACATACAGCTTCCATTTTGGGGTCCAAGGTGGATGTTCCCACTTTCACCATACAACCACATTCTAACCACTGGGAAGGAAATGAGTTGAAGGGGGCCAGACCAGACTAGCTGCCCCTGAGCCAACTCCAGCTCATAGCGACCCCATCCGTGTCAGAGTAGAACTGTGCTCCAGAGGGTTTTTAATGGCTCATTTTTTGAAAGTAGATCACCAGGCCTTTCTCCTGAGGTGCCTCTCGGTGGACTCAAACTTCCAACCTTTCAGTTAGCAGCTGAGTATATTCACTGTTTGCACCACCCGGGGACTCCAGGAGAAGGGGAGAGCTTGTTGTTTCCTTTAAGGACATGAACTAGATGTTGCACAGTAAAAAAAAAAAAAAACAAAGAAAACCCAAACCCATTGCTGTAGAGTGGATTCCAACTCATAGTGACTCTATAAGGAGAGAGTAGAACTGCCTCATAGGGTTTCTAATCTTTTTGGGAGCAGACTGCCACATCTTCTCCCTCAGAACAGCTGGTGGGTTCAAACTGTTGACCTTTCTGTTAGCAGCCAAGTGCTTAACCACTGTGCCAACAGGGCTCCTTGAAGTTGCACATACCACTTCCAATTTCACTTTGTTGGCAAGAACTAAATCATACGGCCACACCTAGTTGCAAGGAAGAAGGCTTGGTGATGCAACTGTTAAGCGCTTAGTTGCTAAATGAAAGTTGGCGGTTTAAACCCACCAGCCAGCTGCCCCATGGGACAGACGCCTGGCGATCTTCTCTGTGAAGGTTATAGCCCAGGAAATCCTGGAGGGCAGCTGACTCCGCCACACGGCGCTGCTATGAGCTGGAATCGACTCGACGGCACCTAACAACCAAGTTGCATTGTATTGTATTTCAGAAGTTACCACTGTGTTTTCCCATTAGATTTTGGGATTCTTGGGGTCAAGAATATTATCTTACCCCTCCTTGTGTCCCCGTTACTGTTTAGCCTAGAGCCTGCTACATAGCAGTCCCTCAGTGATTGCTTATTTAATGAATGGAATAAGTCAAATTCATGTGTGTCCAAAATAACTAAATGTTGGGATGGCAGACGATTGTCAAATGCCAATGTTTTTATAAACTCCTAGAAAGAGTTTATTAAGTCTTTCTAATTTGCTCTCTATATTAACTTATATAATTCATTATGAAAATGGATCAGGGGTTTAAACTGAGATCCAAATATGGGCTTCAGGGAATGTATTTTTCTGGGGACAGGAGACGTGACAGCATCAAAGTGGTTTGTGATCTGAGAATGTTTAAGGAGCCCTGACATCAATGAGAGGGTGTGTGGGGTCCCAGTAGATTGCACTGCATTGGGCAAATGTGCTGCAAAAGACCTCTTTAAAGTGTTAAAAAGCAAAGATGTCACCTTGAAGACTAAGGTGCATCTGATCCAAGCCGTGGTGTTTTCAATCGGCTCATATGCACACAAAAGCTGGATAATGAATAAGGAAAACCGAAGAAGAATTGATGCCTTTGAATTCTGGTGTTGGTGAAGAACACTGAATATACCACAGACTGCCAAAAGAAGAAACAAGTGTGTCTTGAAAGAAGTATAGCCAGAATGCTCCTTAGAAGCATTCTGGCAAGACTATGTCTCACATAATTTGGACATGTTGTCAGGAGGGACCAGTCCCTGGAGAAGGGCATCATGCTTACTAAAGTAGAGGATTGGTGGAAAAGAGGAAGAGCCTTAATGAGATGAATTGACACAGTGGCTGCAACAATGTGCTGAAGCATAGCAACAATTGTGAAGATGGTGCAGGACCCGGCAGTGTTTCGTTCTGTTGTACACATGGTCACTATGAGTTAGAACTGCCTCTTTGGTACCTAACAACAACAACAAAGTAGATCTGTTGGAATTCAGAACCAATTGAGAAATACCGCCAAAGACTAAGCCAGATGGAGGCTGTTTTCACCTTTATTACTGACCAGACCAGACCCAGTGCTGTCGAGTCAATTCTGACTTATAGCGACTCTACAGGACAGAGTAGAACTGCCCCGTAGAGTTTTCAAGGAGCGCCTGGCGGATTCAAACTGCTGACCCTTTGATTAGCAGCTTTATTACTATAAAAGCTAATATTCAAGAATGTGGCTTATAGTTTTTGGCAAGTGGTCTTCCTAATACTAAGCACCATTGTTGTTAGGTGACATCGAGTCAAGTGTGACTCATAGTGACCCCAGGTGACAGGGCAGAACTACCTCATAGTGTTTCGTAGGCTATAATACTGGAGCAGATTGTCTGGTCTTTTCTCTTGCAGAGTTGCCGGGTGGGTTCAAACCACTGACCTTTTGGTTAGCAGCTGAGGTCTTAACCCTTGAGCCACCGGGGGTCCTATACTAAATTACTCACTTAACAGCACTAAGCCTGTCCCCTCCCTGCAAGGAGGGAGCCTTCCCTGAGGGGGTGAGCAGAGCAAGCTTCTCGTGAACAGCTTGTTCCCAAGAAAAGGAGAGGAGGAAGAGGCTAAGCAACTTACGCAGCTGCTTCTTCCAAACACCACGGCCATATCAAGTCCCTCTTTTTTCCCTGGGGCACTGTTATGCTAATGTGATTCCCTCTACCTGGAGGGATTCATTGGGACTGGTGAAGAAGAGTTCTCCCCTAAAAGTAAAGGCTGAAAAATTATTTCTAGTAATGAGTCCCTGGTTTCTTCACTGGTAAAATGAAAATGTGAAACTAGGTAAGCTGAGCTCCCAAACCCTTCCCAGCTCCCATATTCAGTATTCTGTGAAACCATTCCAGTTATAACATTCATGGCTTCAACTGTTGGTTGTATGGGTCATGTGGGAAGCTTCCATAGGCAGTGCTTTATTTCCTGCTTTTGATTCCTATTCTTTATCACCCTGGGTCCCCAAGAACTTGCCCCTTCCCTTCATCCTAGAGACAGCTTCTGCTAGCCGGTGCTGGAGAGCTGATGGCCTTCCCCATGCCTCCACCGTAGGGCCACTTGGGCAGGGGGGCACCTGGAGAGCCTCATTTGCCTCCCTCATCAGCTTACTTACAGAAGGCGAGAGAAGTGGGAAATGGGAGGGCAGGAAATGAAGCCAACCAAGTGGAGAATCTCTGGGAAACTGGGAGGCCTGATTTTCGGAAGTAGATGGCTAGGCCTTTCTTCCTAGTCCTTCTGAATCTGGAAGCTCTGCTGAAACCTGTTTAGCATCATAGCAACACGCAAGCTTCTGCTGATGGATGCGAGGTGGCTGCACAGGAGGTGCGTTGGCTGGGAATGGAACCCGGGTCTCCTGCATGGAAGGCGAGAATTCTACTCCTGAACCACCACGGCCTCGGTGCCTCATTGCTTACCTTAGTTATCCCCACTCGTAGGTGAACAGTGCATTTTCCTGTTCTGAGGGCTCTCTAGAAGGATCTCTTGCAAATGATAAGGAAATTGGGCGTTCTCTATACATATAAATAGTATGCTTCAACCAAACACGCTATGCCCTTCTTGTGATGTTTGAGGGGAGCAACCAGGGTATGCCAATGGCCTTTAGAGGGGTTTTCCTTGATTCTGTAAAGCCTTGAGTAATACTGAAACTCATAATAACACCAAGCCACTTTTGCATTTATTCCAGTCTAAGATTTGAACATTATAATATTCGTCGTTTAAGTTTTCAGAGTCCAAAGTTCAGAAGAGTTCTAGAGAAGTCACTCAAATGCATTCTCCTGCAGGCCTCCAGGTAGGGCGGCAATGTGGCTAACAAGGACAATTCTGAAAGGTCTCCAGGGGAAGATTCCGGAGCCAACCACAGTAATCACAAATTACTGAAAGGAGTGCCGTCCCGCTTTCAGAAAGCATGACATGTGAAAGCCTATGTGGCAGGATAATTTATTGAGATGCTAATCTGTGCTCTGTTTTCTGTAATCTGCCTCCTCCCACCCCTCATTCCATGAAGGTAGCCAGTTCCTATTCTCTTCTCTGGGAGGCAATAGAACGAACTGGTGCTGCGTACTTGCTTCATTTGACAGAAGCACATAGCAATGAGGTATATGTTCCTATGTGCTAATTCTGAAATCAAAGTTGAGCTCCTCAAGCGCACCGTAGTGGGAGCAGCACTGCCCTGGGACACGGGCTGAGCTTTGCTCCTGGTTCCTCAGTAGTTAGCTGTGTGTTGTTGTTGTTGCCGTTATTAGCTGACGTGGCGTGGAGCTGTGACCCACCCCTCTCCCACTGGCGCCCCTTGCACAATGGGATGGGACTGTTGTGATCCACAGAGTTTTCCTTGGCTGATTTTTGGAAGTAGATGCCTAAGCCTTTCTTCCTAGTCCATCTTAGTCTGGAAGCTCTGCTGAAACCTATTCTGCATCAAAGCAACACACAAGCCTCGGCTGACAGACGGGAGGTGGCTGCACATTACGTGCATTCGCTGGGGCTAGAACCTGGGTCTCTGGCGTGGAAGGCGAGAATTAGACCACTGAACCACCAATGCCACCTCGTGCGTTCTTAGAAAAGCATTTGAATCTCTTTGACCTCTGTTTCATCACCTGTGAAATGAAAGGCTGATTTAATGACCTTTAAATGCCTCCGCTCTTGGTGCTGGGAGCGTATCAGTGTTTTAAGCGCCTACTCCCCAGAACAGCTGTGGAACGTTTGCTTAAAGGCTTCTGGGTTAAGGTGGCCAGATTTAGCAAAAGAAAAAGTATATGCAATATTTGGGGGGTACTTATACTAAAAATTATTTCTCTTTTTCTGAAATTCAAGGTTAACCGGGTATCCTATATTTTATCTGGCAACCCTGATTTGGAGGCACCTGTGTTTTGGGAAATGGAAAACTGAGGGTGGAAAAAGTCAGCTTCTTTCCAAGCCCCTCTATATTGGGCCCAGTGTTCAGGAAACAATTTTGAATACTTTCTCTCCCTTTGAGCACGTCCAATTTTTTTTTTTTTTTCTAAGTTAGGGAGTGGGCATCTTGGAACGAAAACTATCCTAACACGATTTTTAGCAAAATCTGTAAAATCAATATTTAAGAAGAAAACTATAAACGGGATCCACCCATTTTATTAAGACAAATTTTCTAAACTTTGTAGGCAATAGAGACCAGGCCAAAGAATCCTAAAGGAGAAGAGACCTGCTGCTCAATTGATCCAAATGACAGAAGTTTGTCCACATCACCTCTCCTAGGGTAGACATGACAAATGTTCCCACTGTGAGTCATATTTCTCCCGTTCTCAAAATTTCTATGATACAGGAAAGCAAATGGAGTCAAGGTTCCCATTGCTTTTTCCTATAACACTATAAGCTTTTTTTTTTTTTTTTTTAAGTCCCTCTGAACCTTCCAGTCTTTAATTTTGGAATTCCATTTAATATCACTTATGATTGAAGGAAATCATTGGTGAATCAAACCAACCTTGATCACACAGGTTGGACACCCTGAGATTTCTTGACATAAGACAGTTCAGGACCTACAACTGAGTGTGAAAAAAAAGGTTTATATTTCATTCAATTTGTACCTAAATGACCTTCACGTGAAAGGAGTGTGGCCTTGGGTGAAAGGCATCTGTCTCTGACATAACTCATTTTTAGCCAAAGTAGGCTATTCATATACGTAGGATGCAGTGATTTACAGTCTCGTGATCGAATGCTGTTAACATTTGCAGCATATTTAGCATCAGATATATCCTCAGCCATGACAAGGAGGTCACACAATTAATGATTAGGTCTGGGCACAAAATTGGAAGTCCATTGTCTGGTTTAATAATTTAGTGGAATCTGAAGCTTTGTGAATGCTTCAGTGTATCTGTGTTTGAACTGAGATTAACATAAGCATGATCAACAGGAAATAGGTACACTTTAAAGGGATTTGCGTGTGTGTGTGTGTGTGTGTGTGTGTGTGTGTGTAAGAGAGAAACAGAGAGAGAGAGAAGCGGAGAGACTGGGTGAAAGCCGTCCATTTATCAATGCTCAATTTTCTATTTTGTCAACCTGATCTCTCTCTCTGTTTGTACTTTACAGTCTAGAAATAGGTTTGATATGAGTCACAGGAAGTGCCAAAAAACCACCTACTACTCCTCATTTGCTCTGTCAAGACATGTTGCTTTACTTGCATTCACAGCAAGCCCAGGTGGGAATCACTTCCAGCCGTGAAGGGGTGTCAGTGGGATCAGCCTGGGATATTGGCCGGCAGGCTCTGGATTCAGGACCCTGCTACTAAAATGCATTTTAAAACAGCTTACCAAGCCAAGCATTTCCTGAGGTGCCGGACAATCCTGCAGCAGAGATTAAATGGTCCAATGTTTGCCTAGGAGGATTTTTAAAAGAATAGTTTTCTGGGAGCTTATGGTCCCTGGGTAGTGCAAACGGTTTGCACTCCACTGTTAACATAAAGGTTGGTGGTTCGAACTCACCCAGTGGCATCGCAGAAGAATGGCAATCTGCTTCCATAAAGATCATAGCCAAGGAAACCCTATGGAGCACAGTTCTATTCTGTAATACCTGGGGTCGCCATGAGTCACAATCGACTTGATGGCAACGGGGGGTTAATTTTTTTTTTTTTTTTTACTCTAGGCAATGCTCAAATGCCAAGCAATGGGGGAAAGGCCAGTGCAGGGCTATGACCTTGAGTCTGGGGAAGTAGGGGCTTGGTTGAAGAGTGGAGAGCGCTTAGATCAGATACAATGCTGCTTAATCAAGGTTAAGCCTTAGTCTGTTACCAGGGAGAGGAAGAGCCAATGAATCAGACTATGTAATTGCTCTTTCTCTCTAAGGTTGGGGGGGCGGGCTGGAAAGCCTGGGAATAAAGGGAGGAAGGAAAGAGGGACAAGCTCAGACTCTGTAGGTTATTTCTGAATAATGGAAATACTTTAAATTCTTGTTTTTAATTAATCAAATCTATGTTCTTTCAGAGTAGGAAACTAAATGAGTACATCATTAGTGGCTTACTGTAAAAGTACAATCATGCAAATGTAACATAGCCTCCTATCCAGCCCAGTTGAAGACTCTAACGATGATAGTTAACGTCTTTCGTCTTTCGCTTTCGCAGTGCGCCAAACATCCTGTTGAGAGCTCTGCATACATTAATTTCCTCACGACAACAGATGAAGAAACCGAGGCTCAGGGGGCTGAATCGACTAGCCTAGGCCTCAAAGTCTCTAGGTGGTGTGAACAGAATTTGAATCCTGGAGGTCTTACTCCAAAGTTGTGTTCCTAGCCATTACGTTATTTTTCTTCCCTGGCCTCCTCACAACACAGGCTTTCTTGCAAGCAGGAAATGGGTTTTTCTTAAAGAGCCAAAGGAGAGATGAGCCAATTTAGATGATAGGAGGGAAATTGTGACAGAGCACGCCTCTGCCACAAACAGGTCTTTGAAAATCCCAGATGATGGAAGCGAAATAAATGGAGAGCGTATACTTATTTGATGTGGGGCATGGCTTACTGCTACAGTGGCTCAGTAATGGCCAAGGGGCCAGTTCCTCAAATACACAGGCTGATGATGGCGCAGCTGGCAGGAAAGCAGCTCTTGGTCACTGCACTCTTGGTTAGGGTAGCAGAAAGCTGGGGTATATCGTGAGTGTCTCTAGATTTTTATTTTTGCCATTGGGCTTAAGGAGATACCAAACCAAAAGAAAAAAAAAAAAGAAAAACCATTACCATCTAGTCAATATTAGCAACTCTACAGGACAAAGTAGAGCTGCCAAACGGGGTTCCCAAGGAGCAGCTGGTGGATTTGAACTGATGACCTTTTGGTTAGCAGCCAAGCTCTTTTAACACTGTGCCACAAGGGCTTCTATGGTGATGCCAGGAGAAGTAATATGGAATTGGGGTTTTCAAAGGAGCCTGGGTGGTACAAGCAATTTGCAATCAGCTACTAACCAAAAAGTTGGTGTTGCAAACCCACCCAGCAGCTCTGTGGAAGAAAAGGCCTGATTATCTGCTTCTATAAAGATTGCAGCCAAGAAAAGCCCATGGAGCAGTTCTACCCTGTAACACATGGGGTCTCCAACCATCGGGGGCTGACTCCACAGCAGCTAACGCAAGAAAAGAAATTTTCAAAATTTCAGGAGAAATTTAGGTGAAAATGAAGCATTTCCCTTGCTTCAAAAGTTAGGTAGGGAAGAAACCCCTTCCCCTATTCAAAGAGCCAAGAAAGTACTAAGCAGCAAGCACCAAGAATAAATGTAGGCAGCCTCACGGTTAAGTGACACGATGGCAAGAGTCAGACAGACCTGGGTCTCCACCCGTGCTCCTCCCCACAGGCAGGGCTTTTAGCCTCCCCAGACTTAGTCTCCTCATCTGTGAGATGGGGTAATAATGCTTACCTTGCAGCATTGTTCTGAGGATCAGAGAATATGTACAATTATACTTGGCGCAGACTTGTCATTAGTTGCCTTCGAGTCCATCCTGACGCCGACTCTCTGCGTGCAGAGTGAAACTGAACTCTGTAGTGTTTTCAGGGCTGTGACCTTTTGGAAGCAGATCACCAGGTCTGTCTTCTGAGGCACGTCTGGTTGGGTTCAAACTGCCAACTTTTCAGCTAGTCACCAAGAGCTTAACCATTTGCACCAACCAGGGACTCCGTGACACAGAGTAGATGCTTGATAAATGGCCATTATTATAGGTCCACAGGTTTTACTGGGTGGGTGGGCAAAGGCTAACCCGAGAGAAGCTAAAAAAAAAAAAAAGAGGGTGGAAAGGGACAGTGGCATCTGGCCTGTGAGCCCTGCTGCTGCCCTTCCCTAACTCTGTCCTTTTAACAAGCCATATGCAGCTTCCAACAGATGAGATCGGCTATCTGCAAAGACAAAACAGAGCCAAGAGGCGACGTAACATGGAATTATAGACTGCGTTTCCATCTAATGAGCCAGCCTGCTCATTTAGATTGCAGTGCTGTTTAGAGTCCAGATTGGGTGGTGTGTGCCCGCGTGGCCCTCCTCACGTGCACATGGGTGGTTTGAGCACACGAGCATGACTGCCAATATCACGGTTGGTTAGTTCCGGGCCTAACACTGAGCGGTGTGATGTATGCAGGAGGCAGCGCAGTGGAGCCGGCTGTCAAGGATGACTATGGGAGTCACGCAGCCTTCCACCTACTTGGGAAATGGGCTCTCCTCAGTCAACAGGACTCTTCAGATCTTACTTGTGAAGAGGTACTCTCGGGAGAAAGGGAGAGAAAGAAGAGACATGAGCTGCTCCCCCAAAGAGCTTACTGCTCAGCTCGAAGATCACACACACACACGACATACCCACAACGATGTTCATGCAACACACACACACACAGGACACAAATAAACCACCTATCACACACATACAAATACCATATACATGTACATACACCACACACTGCATATACCACACACAATCATACACCACATACATGCACACACCACACACTGCACACATGTATACGCACTACACACATGTACACATCATACACACACCACACACATAAATATACTACAAATCTCACGTATAGGCATATCACATGCATGTATACGTGTTACACATGCATACCACACAGAAACCACACCTACACACACAAATACACCTCATATCACACAAAACACACATCACACTCATGGACACACATCACACACATTCACATGCCACCCACATGTATACCACACATAGCACACCCTTATACACACATGATATACATAAACACCACACATATATACACAAATCTCCCCACATCTTACACACACCTCATATACATGTACAGACATGTATACACACCCACACACTCTACTACACTGCATGAACATACATGCGCTATACCCCCACTTATTCTATACACACCATAATGTAGACATAGATTCCACATATGGACATAGATACCACAAACGCACCACACATATCACACATATATACACATACACCACATATCACATCACACAAATGTCCACACTACACCCACACTACACTCATGCATACACCAGACGCACAGCACACATAACATACCACAGACACTAGACACTCAAAAACACACTCCCATATACTACACGTACACTATGCTCACAATACAAACACAACGCACACATACATAAGTTCTCCCACACTCACACACACATATACATGCCACACACGTACACCACACACACACTATATACACCCTACACACAGCACACACAATTGCATATATACCAGATATAGACACAGCACACATCACACACAAAACACAACCCAACACCCACATATGCTTACCCGTAACATATACACAATATATACCCTACGTACATACATACACCACATATTACAGACCTCACACAATTACACTCATGCACACATGTTCCACATGTGCACTCATGGCACACACACATACAAACATCACACACATGTACACACCCCTCATGTAAAGACCCACCCCACACCACATGCATATATACCCCCACCATGTATACATACCCCATGTACAAATGCATAACACATACCACACACATCAGCACACACCACATACACATTTCACATACCACACACGTAGCAAATCCCTCACACCTCTATACACATCACACACACATACACACACACCACACACATGCATAGCCTCACACGCATTCCATAAACCACACACATAACATGCACACACAGCATGTGGCTTGGTGGGCCCCCTGGCAAGAGAGCAACCCCTTTGGGGACCAGGACTCTGAACTTGCGGAGCCCAGAATTGTGGGTATGGGATGCAAGAACTGATCAGTGAGTCACTGGGAGTGATGGCAAGTGGGATTACTCCTCCTTCCATCCCTTGGTTCCCAGAACTATGTATTTTTCTGGTTAGGAACCTGGAACTATATAGGGACCTCTGAAATAATGCACATACTACCTTCTGAAGGATGGCACCCCCTTTTTGCAGAGTATTGCCTCAAAGATGACACATCAGCTGCAGTTTTAAAAAGCAGTTACAGAAGTCTGAGGCTGGCAGCTTTTGAATGGTGCAGTAGACAATGGAGTGAGTCCAATGGGTCCACTCCCACACTTCCTTCACTGTGAAGTTGGTCCCCTGTTGGATGCTATGTTGTTTGGGATTCTGAGAATGTGGATCAAGCACACCATAAACCCTGGCTAGTGGTGCTGGCTGAGACTTGTGGGCAGCACGTAATGACAAATTCATTTTGAGAATAGGTATCTATTCCCGTGAGGACAATCTGCTGACCCTTCCAGGATGTAGGGTCCTGATGTAGTTGACTTAAAACCAAACGCTCTGTTGGTCTCCTTGAATAATAGTGCCATATCAGGGGCTCAATATTAATCTTCGTTGCTGGACATTCAAAGGCAGTGGTAGCTAGATCAGCCTTATTAAATGGAAGCCAATACTGTTGGGCCCATACATACTTTCTCTATCCCTGTGGCCACCTCATTCATGTGTTCATTATGACAGTTCTAAGATGGCAGATGACAAAGGCTGGTTAATGTCAACTGGCTGAGCCATTTTGTCTAGTTGGTTGGTCAGCTCTGTTGTGAGTTGAATTATGTTCTTCAAAAAGATATGTTGAAGTCTAATCCTCAGTGCCTGTGAATGTGACCTTATTTGGAAATAGGGGGTTGCAGATGTGATTAATTACATCAACATGAGGTCTTGCTAGAATATGGTGGAGCCTAATCCAATATGACTGGTGTCTTTATAAGAAGAGACTCAGAGTGAGAAAGACACACAGGAAAGACTGCCATGTGATGATGGAGGCGAGATTGGAATGACGGATTTACCAGCCAAGGAATACCAAGGATTATGGGAAGCCACTGGAAGCTAGGAGAGAGGCATGGAACTGACCCTCCCTCAGAACCCTTCAGAAGGAATCAACCCTTCCAACACTTTGGTTTCAGACTAGCCTTCAGAACTGTGAAAGAATAAATGTTTGTTGTTTTAAGCCACTCAGTTTGTGATACTTTATCATGGCAGCCCAAGGAAACCTCTTCCTTGAAGGATGCTTTTTAGTAGATGTTAATTAAAATGTGATACAAAAATCTTGACACTTCATGTTCAAACCCATGTACGTCCATCTACAAGCCTATGTCTCAGAACTCCTCACCATTATTCCAGCTCTTTGACTCCAAGGCCTCTGACCAGCCTACCAAGCCATTGGCCATAGCTCAGGAATCTCTATAGACTCTCACCTCGAGTCACAAAGTAAATGACCGAGTGCACTGCTCACTGCTCTGCCCACTGGAAAGATTCCGGTCCTGCTTGAGCTCAACTTATTTACATCCTACAACAGACTACTGCTGAGCCTGTCTGACTTCATGAGTTGGCAGTTCCAAGGGAGCCCAGATCACGGTGGATAGTCTGGGTATATGGTCACTTGATATCCCATGGTCAAGCATTCCATCAGAAACATGCCCATATGGTTGCACAACTTGAAGGATGTAATGAATATCATTGAATTATACATGAGGAAACAGCTGAATTGGTGTATGTTCTGCTATGTACATCCTCAACAACAACAAAACTTACTTTTTAAAGAAAAGGACTAAAAAAAAAAAAAAAAAAAGGCCATAAACTTGGCAGGAGCTTTCTCAAAGGCATTTCATTTTGCCGTATACGGCGAAGCCTTGCTCCAGAGCCCCAGAAGCCTGGATTGTGGTTTTCTTACCAGTGCCTGCCATAAACTCCACACTGGATCTTTTTCCATTACTGACACTTCCAGCACCATAAAGTCTGCAGATTATATGGCCAAAAGAAAAGGCAGCTTGCCCTAAAGCCTGGACCTGCTGCAGAGCCCACTCTTGCCCCAGGCCCCACTGAAAGCTGGCAGCCTTCCATGTCATCCAGTATATGGGCTAAAACAGTCTTCTGGGTGTGGAACGTGTTGTCTCCAAAAAAGGCCAAAGAAGTCTATTGGGTGCTGTGCTTTGTTCTTTGTGGTAGGGGATGTAAGACGTATGTCTTTTACTTTAGAAGGGGTTACCCTGAACACCTAAAGAGTTCACAGCAGTGGCAGCTCCATGATTCTCCATGTACCTCATCCTTTGGAGTGCATTTGTCTTCTCAAGGTCTCCACTGTGCAGCAACCTCTTACACATCCTGCCCAACCAGCATGATGTCATCAACGTAATGGATCAATGTGATGTTCTGTAGGACGTACAGATGGTCCAGGGGGACTATGTTATGACAGAGTGAGTAAATTAACAAAGCCTTAGAGCAAAATTGAATTGTAATGAATACTGTTTTTTAGTCATCAAATCAATGGCCACGTATCGCGTACCTGAGGTTTATTAATCTATTCTAGCAATGAAAGCTTGTCTGCACAGCTGCTTTGATCAGGATTATTAAGTGGTTATGTCTGTGATAGACTACAGCCATTCTTCAGGATCCACCTGGCAGGGGCCAGACTGGAAAACTGTGCAGAGATGTGTTGGAGACCACCACTCCTGCATCCTTTAGGACTTTAATGGTGGCACTACTCTTCACCTCTGGAATACAATATTGTTTTTGATCTACTATCTTGACTGGGGGTGGGGTGGGAATGCAAATTCTCACCAGGCCTTTCCCACTGTGATAGCTCTTAAGCCACAGGCCAAGGACCTAATATGGCAGCTATGCCAAATGCCAAGTGCATTAATTCCAGTGATACACTCAGGACTGGAGATATGACTACTGGGTGGATCCACGGACCCAGAAAACATGCTTCAGCCAGGATTCCCTTCATTATCTAGCCCTGTGAGCTCCAGCTCTAATAGGAGGTTTGTGATGACACTTTGGGTCTCCAGGTATAAATGCCAACTCAGGCCTTGGCTTCAATAGTCCTCCAAATATCTGGATAGTCTCCTTTCCTCAGTGTAAGCAAGTTCCTTTGGGGAAGGACTGGGGTAATCCTTAAAGTACATGCTCGCCATGGTTTGCAGGGTCATTCCGTCTAGGGATCTAACCACCTCTTCAGTTAATGGGGTCCAGATCTGAACATTGTCTCAGGTCTGGGAACTAAATGACTGATCATGAGCTTTTATTGGAGTGACTGTCTTCTGCCTCTTGCTCCTCCATTCCCACCTTCTGCTGACTGCAGATATTAAGCAACACCCTCACTGGCTGACCATCTGTTTTGCCCACAGTCTTATGTCCTACCTCCTTGATCAAATGTGCTCAAAATCTAATTCCACGGGCACTCCCCTGGCTCCTGCTGGTTCAGGCTAGATGATTCTTGTGGCTCCTTTGGGGTGTAATTTCTTTCTTTCCTTAACAAGTCCAACAAAGCTCTAGCTGGATTATGCTGGAATTTAATCCTAGTTATTGGCCTGACATATTAGGAGATAGGGGAAGCTCCTGAGGGATGCTAGCTCTTATTCTGTAGGGCCATCTCTGAAAGGTCTGAGAGTTCAGGGAAGTCTGAGAACCAGAATTATTGGGAACACCTACCCAGATGTCCCCATCCTAGTTTTTAGGGTCACGTGTTTTCCCAGCCAGGGCTCTGATCTTAGCATAACAGATCTGCCTTGGCTGATCTATACAACCCTATCAGATTCTGAGTTTGTTCCTCAGCTCTGTCTGTTCTTCTGCTGCAGGAGATAAGGGCCTCTTTGTAAACTACCAAAGAGGTTCTCTGACTGCCACATTTAGTTTGTATCTGTATGTTAACTGCTCTCAGGTTCTTCTCATTATTCCTCTGTAGCCCATTAATATAAGTTAATATCAGTCAGCAAACTCCACTGTCTTATAGGCATCATTCCCCCCATATATTTCAGATGTCTGGATGATTGCACAGGCAAGACATTCCCCTCCACTAGAACGCTTTCCCAGACAGATAACCACACATGGAATCATCAACAATCGGGCTACCACCTTGCACCAGGCAATTTCCTTGTCCGCAGACCACACAGAATGGGGTCCTCCTTGTCAGCCAGATGCTGAGAAACTCAGTCCCAAAACCTCACGTTAGTACCTGTTTTCTCAGACCATCCAGCACCTCCCAAATCTAGCAAGCAGCAGACACCAAGACAGGCTTAGATGTGCAAGATATTTATTGGGGTAAATGTCTGTAAAGAATAAAGGGTGAAGGAGCACAAGTAGACAAGGAGAGCCTTTAGGCTGTAATGCAAGTCTGAAATCTATGAAAGAAGAGAAGGAAAGAAGGATTAAATAGAAGAGCTGTGGACCACAGGGCAGTCCTTGTAAAGTCTTGGCCAGGCCATTCACTGGGAGGGCTCTGAGCAAAAGTTTTTCCTTAGGGAAATTCCACATCAGGCAGGAATGAGCTGGCTCTAGTACTCGCACCACTCTCTGTCATCGGCTGGAAGCAGCCCAGAGGACACATGGGCTGGCATGAAAGCCACAGTCAATTCAAAGGTGCTGCAGCTAAAGGCTATCGATCAACTCTGCAGGTCCTACGTATGCAAACAAAGTACCTCCATGGCCACCACAACAGGAGAACAACCCCACTCAGACAGCTGATGGACACAGCCGCCAAGAGGAGAGTAAATCAGGGCCAGCTTCTGGAAGCTCTTTAGGAAGGAAAGGAGAGCTAGTCCAGCAGTAGAAAAGTTAGGGTGAGAGTCCCCAGAAGCTAGTTCCTAACTTAGCTTTTTCTATCCAGTCATAAGCTTCTACCCCTTTGGTTAAGTTGCAAAGAATTTAAAGAGGACCATTTAGGGTCCAAAATACTTAAAAACAGAGGCATCTATAACCAGGGCCTAAAACCCACACTGGCAGGTGTGGTAACTACCATGGCTCGCAAAGCACTAAGCAATGCTAAGAGTGGCAGTCTGAGACACGTATTTCGGACCTCACTTGAACTGTTCGTTTCTCCCTAACTTCCTAGTGACTCGCTCCATCTCTGAGCAGGAGGGTGTGGAAGGAGAATAAAACCTGAAGAGGGCAGTGTCAGTATCAGCTTACCCTCCCATGGAAGCCCCATGATGAAAAGTAAGTGATTCTTGATTTAAGACATTATTGCTTCAGGGTGTGACTAGACATAAAAGTTTCCTGTATGTCTGAATGCACCTCTTTATCTAATTACTAAACCTATTGCCAGGAAGGGAGTTGGGCTCTGGAGGTTATCTGAGTATAAGATAATTAACTGACTGACTGGTTGCATTCTCCTGGTCAAAGACTTGGAGGAAATGATTTCAAATACTGACAGCACGAAGTTTTATTGGCCTGTGTTCTGTTTCTTGGGCTTGTCGTTGTTGTTAGGTGCCATCGAGTCAGTTCTGACTCATAGTGAGCCTATGTACAACAGAACAAAACACTGCCCAGTCCTGTGCCATCCTCACAATCATTGCTATGTTTGAGCCCATTGTTGTAGACACTGTGTCAATTCATCTCATCAAGGGTCTTCCTCTTTTTCGCTGACCCTCTACCTTACCAAGCATGAAGTCAGTCCTTCTCCAGGGTCTGGTCCCTCCTGACAACATTTTCGAAGTATGTGAGGTGAAGTTTCACCATCCTTGCTTCCAAGGAGCACTCTGGCTGTACTTCTTCTGAGACAGACTTGTTCTTTGGGCTAGTGAAGGCCGTTAAGGAAGGATCACCTTCATCTCCAGGTCCATATCCGACGACTTGGTTCCAAGTTCTAGATTCATGGAATTTCAAGGTTAGAAGGGGTTATACAAGCCAGCTCACCCAACTCCACATGACCTGAAATGTTGACGATGGTGGTGTAGGCATGCAGACCTGGTGACGCTGTCAATATCAATTCTGGTATCACATTTGCTTCCCTTTCTGGTGATCTAGATACAACCAGGAGTAGTTACTGGCCCTGCTTTGACTCTCACACTTTACTTGTTGTCTCAGGTTTTCTCTGTACTATTTTCTAAGCCCTGTGACTTGAGGAGTTACACACTGCCTAAGTGTAGCTATCATAATAACTTTGAAATCAGTTCCCGTACTCACTTCCCCCAGTCATCCCACACACCCCACCTCGCCATGCAGTCAGCAGACATATGGCTTAGGAAACATAAGCCACACACCAGTAAAAACAAGGCAGGGTTAGGAAGCATCTCTGCTGTCAAGAAACCATGCAATTAATTTCAAAGTAAAAAATAATTGGATTATCCGTGCCTTGGCTTTCTTCATTAGTGCAGGTAATTGGGAGATTTTAGTAGTATATTTCCTTCTTACTTGAAAAAGATGCTTATAATGTAATGATGATGATCCCTCCCTTGTGGGTTTACATTGGATGGGAGTTTGAAATAGCTTATATCTGATATGAAGTCCCTGGGTAATGCAAATAATTAATGCCCTCACCTGCTAACCAAAAGGTTAGAGGTTCAAGTCGACTCAGAGACACTTTGAAAGAAAAGCCTGGTGATCTAATTCTGAAAAATTACCCTTCAAAAACCCTATGGAGCACAGTTCCACTCTGACACACGTGGGATGGTCATGAGTTGGAATCGACTCGACAGCAACTATTTTTTTAAATATCTGATACCTTTAGTCAGCAGGTAAGGGTGAATTACTAGAAAACGGAAACCCTGGTTGCCTGAGCTATGAAAAGAAAAATCACCGAAGGCCTAACTACCACCATACAATCACATGTTCTCCAGAAAAAGTCAATGATCAGAGTCAGCCTGTCCAAGGCCAAAGTGTAAGCAGAGTAAGTCCAGGCAGGAAGGATCCTGAGGGCAAGGGCTGACAGTCAGCAAGAACAGCAGGGAGAACAGGAGACCAAAGGGGAGGGGAGGTGCTGCCCTGTCCTCCGTGTTGCCCTGCCTGCTGACTGAACGTGGCTCAGGACAAGATTTCTCAAAGTGTGATCCCAATACCACCTGTGTAAAAATCACCTGAGGATCTTATAAAAATGCACATTCCTGGGTCCCTGCCACCGGCCTATTTAAACAGAGCCCTTGAGAGTAAGGCCCAGGAAAATGCATTGTAACGTGTTCCCTGGGCGATTCTCAGGCAAATGAGAATTTCAAACTCACTGCCCTGGGCACATGGCTTCACCCTCCGACAGGAGAAGGGGTTTCCACACACCAAGGTGTGAATCAGTACCTGAGTGTGGCAGGCGCATGGTGGGGCCTCTTCACAATCTCCACTGGCATCTGTATTCACAAGGACCAAATCCAAAATGGGTCTAATGAGCATGTTCTTTCTGAGAAACGCTGTTAAGAAATCCCAGACCGGCAGAACGGCTGAACATCAGCAACAATTTATTTTCTTAGAACTGGTGAGGGTGGAGTGGCTGTCTTTTCTGGCTGGATGTGCTGAATTAAAACCACGCAAAACAAATACAGTTCCCCCGGGGCCCTGTGCATGATTTATTTCCAGGTTTAATGAATGGCCATGTGCCTGGGTTAGTGGAAAGTAACCCGCAGGCTGGCTCATCCCTGAAGCGCCAGGGAAAAGCCTCCTGCACAGACACCACTGAAGGACGCTGACCCATATCCACACCCTAATCTCCCTGTAAGCAGGTGACACGGCGGGCGAGCAGGGTGCGCAGGCTGCCTGTTTTGCCTCTAAGAACACAGGTTCTCGACATCCTCCGAAATGTCTACTGATCTGAACGTGTAGCTGTTGTCAACACTGATTGTCTGAAGGGAGGCTGCTCAATATCACAAGGTCATGGCGAGAAAAACAACAACGATAATTCCCTCTCCTTGTACACAGAGGCCTGGACACTGTTTTCCTCCCTAAGTGTAGCTTTCTGTGGCCGCCGAGTGACTCTCCCTGCCCTGCCCTGGGGTGGGATTTAGGTCTCACACTCGTGTTTATTTACCTGTTTCTCCCCCGGCTTAGCTTTTCCGATTCCTGTCACAGCGAACACGTGCTTTCTATGCCCTGTCCTGCGGCAGCGCGCTGCACAAAGCTGAGTTAACCCCTCAAGGAAAGCCATTCTCTCACAAGCCCTGGGACTTTTCTGAGTCATATTTTCTGCCCGTTAGGAGCACCGTCTGTGTAGGAATCGTGCTCATCAGTGCCTAATTCATTTAATAGGTATCTGCCCACAGGTGCAGTACTGGGCGTAATGAATTCAGTACCGCATGTGAGGCTCTTGGAGAATGTCCGAAGGAACGGCTGCAGAGGAGGAGGTCTGGTGGCTGTGCAGAGGCCCTGTGGTCAGTCTGCTGACAGCCCGTGCAGCACTTGGAGGTGAGTCACACACGGCACTGCCCTCCCGGGAAGGGCAGCCACTGTGAGGAGACGCAGAGCAGCTTTTAATAACACAGTGGTAGTTCCATCCTTAGAAGCCCAGGTGGTGCAGTGGTGGTTCGAACTTGCCAGCCGCTCCGCAGGAGAAAGATGCGGCAGTCTGCCTCTGTGCAGATTTACAGCTTTGGAAACCCTGTGGGGCGCTTCTACTCTGTCATATTGTCACTCTGAGTTGGAATCGACTTGACGGCAGTGGGTAGTTCTGTCCTTAAAGGAGCCCTGGGGGTGCAATGGTTAAAGCACCTGGCTGCTAACCAAAAGGCCAGCAGTTCAAACCCACCCAGCGACTCCAAGGGAGAAAGATCCAGTGATCTGCTTCCATAAAGACTGTTGTTGTATGCCATCGAGTTGACTTCGACTCACAGTGGCCCTATAGGACAGAGTAGACTGCCCCACAGGAAACCCTATGGAGCAGTTCTACTCTGTCATATGGTGTCTCTGTGAGTTGGAATCAACTGACCAAAACAACAACAGTTCATCCTTATGACTGCTCCTACTCAAAATTAGCAGGTGGGCAAAGTTTGTATTCATAGGTACCACCCTTCTCTCTCTCTCTCTCTCTTTTTTTTTTTGGACATTTTGTTCCTTGATTCATTCATTCTCTCTCTCTCCTCCTGTCTCCCTCCTTCCCTCCCTCCCTCGATTCTCTGTCTGTCTGTCTCCCTGCCTGTCCCCTCTTTCTCCCTCCTTCTCTTACCCAGGAAACATTCTTTGCTTACTCCCTTCTCTATAATAAAATTACTGTCAGAAAAAAGAGGGATACAATGATTCACATTAAGGAATAAGTAACTAATAAGTTTAACACTCCTCAATAGCATATGCATTTTCAAAGGATAATCTCAAATCAAAAGAAATACATTAAAATAGTGGAAATTCATATCCCAGCACAGAGGTGATGGAGAAGCTGGGAGAGAGAGGCTTTTCATTGTTCCTGAAGTCACCATACAAAAACCAAACAAATTAGTTACCCTAAGGACAAAGTAGAACTGCCCCATAGAGTTTCCAAGGTTATAATCTTTATGGGAAGAGGCTGCCACATCTTTCTCCTGAGGAGCAACTGGTGGGTTCGAACCGCCAATCTTTTGGGTAATAGTTGAGTACTTAATCACTGTACCACCAGGGCTCCTTATCACAAGTACATACAAATATGATGGAATTTACAAATTTAATATCCTTTTCTTTGCATTAATAGAAATCCTTACTTCTTAGATCACATATAATAGGTATCAATTTCATTCCACATATCCAAATGTGCCAGAAATAGAATTTTTTGTTTGTTTTCTTTTTCAAGCTTCTGCTCCTCTGGGGTTGCAGAAATTTAATTTCAATTAATTTGGCTTCTCCCCTTCCCCCTTTCCCTGGGATTGCATCTAATTTTTGGAGGTTTACACAGTGTCAGGTATTGGGAGGGGACATATGGTGCTCAGGATCATGCGACATCCATGCTGGCATCCCCTGAGGTGTCCACCTTGCCATCTGGTCCTCAGTTATTGGTTCACCAGGTGGCTGCTGAGTCATCCCTTGTTCCTGAGCACAAGACTCCTTCTCATCCAGCTCTCTCTCAGCTACTTCCAGGACGCTGTTGGGCACATGAGTGTCACCTGTTTCTGCCACAAAATTCTGGGCCTCAGAAAATTCTGAGAGGCTGTCTAAAAACCTTCCCCCCTTCCTTGCCACTCTCATGAATCATGCCTGTGTCCCCACACAATGCTGGGGCATGAGAACAGCCCATATTTTGTGGGGTCATGTTGCTTCCCAGGATTCTGCCTGGGAACTGATTTGCAGGTCTCTTATTTTTTTTTTCCTTCAGCAGGCAGGGGCCTGTCCCTCCTCCCCGCTCCTGCATCAAGCTCAGCCACTGGAAAGGGGCAGCGAAGATGATGGAACCTTTCTCAGGGACCAGCCAGCCCCTAAACTCTTGGGGCTTCCTTCCAATGCCCCTTCTCCCCATGGACAAGCATCTACTCCTTTCCTTTCTCTAATTTTTGCTGTGTCATTCTTTTCTTGAGGCCAAAAATGCAGAATGAGTGAATAGAGGGATGATGCAAGGTATGCAAGAAAAAGGTAGGCAAGGGTTGATTTTTATTTTAAAATATCCAGCAAACTGACAACACTCGGCTAGCCATTGTGAGAAATACTATAAAACACTATAAAGCACTTTCCTGTAAAATACTCTAAAGCATAGTCCCTGCCTAAAAGAGACGTATATCCATAAATGTAATAATGCTAAACACTAAGGAGCCCTGGGGGTGCAAAGGTTAAGAGCTCAGCACTAACTGAAAGGTTGGGGGTTTGAATACACCCAGCAGCTCCACAGAAGAAAGACCTGGCGATCTGCATCCTTCAAGATTAGAAATCAAGATCACAGCCTAGGAAATCCTATGGGGCAGTTCTCCTCTGTCACCTGGGGCTGCTGGGAGTCGGAACCGGCTTGATGGCACCCAACAAGAACAAATACCAAGTCAGGGGTCATATGAATTTACAAAGGGAAAAAATAGCTCATAATCACTTCCACATTCTTTTATATATATGTATATTTTCTTTTCTTTTCTCCTTTCAAGGAATCAGGACTCTTCAACTGCCAGTGAGAATTTCTTAAAGTTAGAAGCTAAATAAAATACTGGCCAGAGTCTATATCAACAAATGTTACGACAGCTCAAATCTGTGATTAAACTAGAAATAGCAAAGCTTTATCGTGGAGTTTACTTACTTTGAGCAGTATTGCATACAAATGAATTTTAAGACAGCTAGGGGATCTGGACACTCCCCCTTAGAACTGTAACGTCATTTGCCTTTTAAGATCTATTGTGTTTGGAGCCTTTATTTCTAATATAAAAATTTAGAGCAACAGCCACACAATTTGTGGACTGGTGTGGAAGGAGCTGGTTGTATTAGTCAGGGCAAGTAAGGCTAGCTGTTACATCAGCAACTTCAAAGTCTCAGTGTCTTAACACAAAGAGGGTTATTTCTCACTCACTCCACAGTCCAGTGTTCTCCACAGCCATCTGGGCACCCAGCCTCTGTCTTGAACGCATTGCTCCCAAGTTCACCCTTCGTGTTGACACCGAACCCACTAATAAGAAAAAGAGAGAGTGTAGGATCATGCAGGAGGTCTTATGGGCTTGGCTTAGAGGTAAGACACATCATTCCTTCTCATTTTTCACTGGCTAGAACTCAGTCACATGGCTCCATCAAATTAAAGTGGGCTGGGACATATCCAGAAACCCTGGTGGTGTAGTGGTTAAGTGCTACAGCTGCTAACCAAAAGGTCGGCAGTTTGAATCCACCAGATGCTCCTTGGAAACTCTGTGGAGCAGTTCTGCTCTGTCGTATAGAATTGCTATGAGTCGGAATCAACTTGGTGGCAATGGTTTTTTTTTTTTTTTTTTGCAGGGGGCACATATCCAACTGCGCCTCCAGGAGGAAAAGGCAATAGGTTTGGTGAGCACATAGCAGCCTCTCTGCCATGTTAAACCAAAAAATCCAAACCCATTGCTGTCAAGTTGCTTCTGACTTATAACAACCCTATAGGACAGGGTGGAACTGCCCCATGCGGTTTCTGAGGAGTGGCTGGTGGATTCGAACTGCCGACATTTTTGTTAGTAGCTGAGCTCTTAACCAATGAACCACCAGGGCTCCCTGTTCCGTATTAGTGAACAAAATTCTCTAATTGTTTGAGACTCCAAGTGACTAAGGCTTTATTTAGCAAAGAACCAGAGTGTCCGGGAGATACTGCACTTCTCCCTGGCCTTCCTAACTTCATCTTTCCTTCCTTCCTGCTCCCCCTTCCTCGTCTTGTCCACCCTCCTTGGAAGCATGGATAGGCAAGGCTGGAGCCTGCATCTGCACATTCCCTGGTAGGCTCACAGGCTTCTTTAAAAGCACAGGCCTTCGCAGAACCTAGCTTCTCCTCCAGGTGCTCCCCAGCGCCGCCACCCCCAGCTCAGAAAGCACTAACATGAATAACGAGCACTAATGAATGTCGGCCTCATCACTGGGTGTTGACAGAAGGCTCTGAATGGTGCTGGAGAGAAAGCAGAGTGGCTGTGCTGGGTACATGGTCCGGGGAAGGAACTAAAACCTACTGAGTGTGTGGCTGGAGGGCTATCTGTGCCAGGAGGGTTCTGATGGAAGGTATTTTGGTCTCTCATGTACTGCTCAAGCCAAGCACAGGTCCTGTAAAGCACTCACTTTGTTGATTTAAAAGAAGCTGTTCCGAGGCAGAAAATGTCAACAGCTCTTGTGGGAATTCTGCTTTTGCTCTTCAGCATCTCAGAGGTTTTAAGAAAATGGATTAACTTGGTGATTTCAGATAAAATACTCTTCACTTCCTGTCTTGAAATGCATGTGTGTATATACAAGCAGCCTTCTGCTGGAATGAACCACCACCTTAGGACAGCTGGCTGGCTCCTCTTCCACATGACGTTTGTACCAATGGGCCAAGCTCGAGGAGCTGGTTGATTTAGGCAGTCCTCCTCTGACATTACACATGCCTCTAAACATGGGGGCCTGAAGAAGGGACATTTGCCACAATGAGATGAGCTTACAGGAAAGAGGCAAGAGCATTTACGTCATGGTTCAGGGTGAAAGGTAGTCCTCAACAAAGAGCAGTAGTTGAGCATGGAGAATGATAGAGAACCTACCTAGGATCTTCAGATGGGGGCACAGCTGAAGTTTTAGGAGAGAAGGATGAATGCATCTGATGAGAAATGAACAGTAGAAACAGCAACTCTGTTGTTCTTCTAGTTTTACTTCTAATAAGTCCTAAAACAGTAAAGCATTGAATTTTCCTTCTTAGGGCCTTCCAGCTAAGAAATAATCCATCTTCAATTCATCTCTGCAGAGTCAGGGGAATGCAGTATATGAAATTCGGAAGTGTCTTCTCTCTGACACTTCTATACTCATAGGCTTCACAAATATTAGATCAAACAAACTCTTCACTGCTCCATATAATCTCATAAACCCTTTTACTCACCATACAGGGTCAAGCTCTTCATCGTAGCTTTTGCCTCAGAGATGGCAATTATGCAGGACGTTGCTCCCACACTGAGGTGTCTCCCAGAAGTCTGTCACCAACACTATTTCCTGCAGGAGTCAGGCTGGGGTTTGAAAAATCTTTCTTCTGGTAGGATCCTAGCTTAATTCTCCCTACTTTAGAAAATCAGATGAGAGCTAGGCCTCAATTGTGAAGTTATAGTTATAACTGAACTGCACATGCAAAACACTTTTTCCTGGAAGCTGTCAACCTGCCATGGAATTATATAATCATTCTTTTTCTGAAGATTTGTGCTTCTAAAAAGCAGCCTAATTACTGAAAGCACAAGGAATATGCTTTTTATTTCTCAAATAATGGTTTGAATCAGCTGCCTTTTTTTTTAGGTTACAAAATTGAGACTAGGTCATTGTACCTCCTGACCACAGAAGAAGGTCAAAGGAGTCTTTGTCACTTCATTTTATTTCATTCCTTACTGCCTTCAACAATGAGTTATTGTGGAGACCTACTATGTCCCGGGAAATGAACTATACAGAAGATCCTCACTGTCAAAAGTTACTGAGGAAATTAGATCCTCTTTGGTTCTTGCCTTCAAAGAAGTGAAGGAATTGAAGGAATAATCAGGAATTATGGATTTGGTGTTTGACAAGGGCATAGAACCAATGTAAGACTATGCAAAGCCAGTTGATTATCCCAGGTTTTCATTCTTCCATTTGTAAGTAAAACCCTTAGGTAAAATGTACTAAAAATAAGCCGGATACTACTTCTAGTCCTGAAGTCATCCTGAATAGTATCTCCAGAATGGACATTGTCCTCAATGATAATGAGGTGATTTGCTAGGACTGGAAAAGGAAACAAATCAGCTAAGTAATGCCTATGTCATTGACAAGAGCCCAAAGTGAATATTAAGAGAGGTTATCAAGGTAGGTGTTCCTATCCATGTATAGCGTTGGAAGCCAGTAATGAAAGTAGATTGTAGATGCAGTCACCCAGTTGAATATTTAAATCTGTCCTTATTTGACTGTGCAAATATATTCAAGGGTGGTTTCCTTTATAAGAAAAAAAAAGTAAATGAATGTTCAAAGATGAAATTAGCTCAATTTTATGTTTGAAAACTTAATGCACCCAAGTGAGAAAATACAAAATTAAAGTTCTCACTGCAACGACAATTGAGTCTTACGGTGCCTAGTGACAAGCAGAGATTATGCCACACGTGTTGGAATTAAATATGACTAGGATCCTGACACCTAGACTGGGGGGCTGCTGGCAAATCTATTACTGCCTCTTTCCCAAAACCTGAGGAAAAGTGGTCCTCAGAGATCTTGCAAAGAGTCTTCACCTTAAGAGCTACTCCCAGGGGCGCATTGTCCAGTGCAAGGTGCTGAAAGAGCGAAATTACCACTTACCGAGTGTCTACTATGTGCCAGTACTACTACTTACTAGGCAAGTGTACACATTTTATCTAAAAACAATTTTGTCTTTCTTTGTCTCCTATCCCTTGTCTAAGGAGCCCTCATGGCACAACAGTTAAGCACTCGGCTGCTGATAGGTTGACGGTTTGAACCCACCCAGTGGCTCTGCAGGAGAAAGACCTGGTAATTTGCTTCTATAAAGATTATAGCCAAGAAAACCCTACAGGGCAGTTCTACTCTATCGCATGGGATCGCCAGGAGTCGAAAATCAACTCAATGGCACCCAACAACAGCAACAACACTCGTCTCTACCAAGATAACCCCACAAACTCAGAAAGACAAAACACAGCCTATGTGAATATGTGGAAGTGAAAATGCAGGCCGCATGGTCCTGCCAACTAACCATGCCTGACTCCTGGAGCCCAAGTGTGACTAGAGATGTGCTGGTCACAGTGATCCTCAGTGCTTCCCAGTACCTGTGGCTGGGATCCCTATCTGTTTCTTTCCTTTGCAGCCTTTTAGAGGCTTGGGAATGTCCAGCACAGTTTCTCCAGATCTAAACCAGCCTGCAAGACCCCCAGATTCCTATCCCTTTCTACAGGTGTGTCTCCTAAGTTCCACAGTTCAACTAGAGTGATAGAAGCAATAAGGGCAATGCTACTTACTGCCTTTATAAAATCTTTAAGAGAATCTAGAAAAAACGAAAGTGGAGCTCAGCCCAGTGAAACAGAGTTTAGGGGCTCTTTATCTAGAATTCCTTGGATTTGGCTTAATCCCTTTCCATGCTTCTCTGTTGCACACTTTAAGGGTATAGCAGAGAAACAAAACAAACAATGCCTGTGCCACCTCTCCTGTCATTTGTAGATCTTTCCATTCATTTATTCATTTACTCACTGATTCTTTCATTCATCAAACACTAATTGAGCATTGACTATGGGCCAGGTGCTGTTCTATATGATTAAGACATGGTCCATACCTTAAGGAGTCCCTGAGTGATGCAAATGGTTTACGTGTTCAACACTAACCAAAAGGTTGGAGGTTCAAGTCCACCCAGAGGTACTTTGAAAGAAAACCCTGGAGATCGACTTCCAAAAAATCAGACATTGAAAACCCTATGGAGTACAGTTCTACTCTGACACACATGAGGTTGTCATGAGTCTTGGAATCGACTTAACAGCAGCTACTTAACTGGTTTCATACCCTAAAGGGATGCATTCTGTATTTTGAAAAAATGGCACATGTACAAAAATAACTAGAATGTGATGAGGACTGTGGGAGAAAACCGAGTGCCATGGGGGTCCAGACTTCAGAGGAGGCTTCCTGAGCAAGTAGCATTTGAACTGGGCCTTCTAAGGGAAGAGTATGGCTTCCTGGTGTGGATAACCATAGACGCTCGGGCCATTGATAGGATGACAGTAGATCAAGTGGAAAAGCAGATATTTTTGAGTGTTTGAGCACATATGGATGGGTATAGGCATATTGGTATACAGGTAGATACAGGTGTGTACATAGGTGAGAACAGGTAGGAATATCTGTACCAAAACCAAACCTATTGCCGTCAAGCCTATTCCGATTAACAGTGACCCTGTAGGGCAGAGTAGAACTGCCCCATAGGGTTTCCAAGGAGCAGATGGTGAGTTCGAACTGCCAACTTTTTGGTTAGCAGCCCAGCTCTTTAACCACTGCGCCACCAGGGCTCCAAAGAAACACGTGGTGCAAGCATATATGTTAATTGCAGACACAAATATGAAGAGTCCTCAGACAAACAAACAGCAGGCCAGGGTGGCCTTCTGGGTCAAAGGCTCAGCACCACAGTCTCCGGGACGACGCAGCCGACGAGCGCCACAGTCTCCGGGACGACGCAGCCAACTGGCCTAACAGTTCGCAAAAATCGTGATCTGCATCCTCGTGAAGTCGGTAGTGTCCACAAAAAAAAAAAAAAATGTCTAGAGGGTCTTAAAAGCTTGCATAAAGACACAACTATGGGCCTCTACTCTCCAGCAGCAAAACATTAAGAAGGTCATCAAAAGCTCAGAGAAGAAAGAAGTGTATAGGAGCCACAACTTCACCAACTCTGAGAACAGAAAAACTGGATAGTGCCCAGCTACCACCACTGCCCGTTCTGACCAGGGTCACAGCAGCTGGTCCCAGATAGAATGCGGTAAAAAATATGGAGCAGAACTCAAATTCTTATTAAGAAAGAAAAAAGAAAAAGCCAGACAAACTGGAGCAGTAGAGAACACAGGACTTCCTGAGACTATCGCCCTGAGATACTCTTTAAACCTGGAACCGAGCCTATCCTCTGAGGTCACCTTGTAGCAAAATAGCAGAGTGGCACGCAAAATAAAGGGTATTACCCCTAAGATTGATGTCCTACCTAAAAACCATCAGTGTAAGACCAAAAGGTCAGCAATTACTCAAAAGCAAAGATGAGAAGATAAGGGGGCAGGGAAACTAGAGAATGTTGACACAATGTGAAATATGTAACTAATGTCACTGTGGAAATTGTCACATGGGAACCTAACTTGCTGTGTAAACTTTCACCAAAAACTCAATAAAATATTATTAAAAAGAAAGAAAGAAAAGAGTTTTGTTTGAGGAGGAGGGAGGTAGCAGGTAGGAAGTGGAGGAGAGATACGGAGATAACGCAACTGGTCCTGGACATGTTGAGTTTGAAATTCTAGTTGGTTGGACATCCTAGAAGAGTTTGCCAGCAGGCAAAAAGAGCCGAGTCTGGAGAAAGTTTAAACTTGGGATCATATATCAGCACAAAGAGGCCTGTTGAGACACTGGGTGTTGCCTAAGAACTGGAGCTAAGCGCTACAACGAAGCAATTAACACTCTAAGCAACAGATACTAGCGTCTTCATTACTTGCAGGCAGGCCGTATTACCAGCTCAAGGGAAAAATTCAAGCTTTTTCTCTGCAAAACAACTGGGGAAAGCTTTGAAATACCTGGAAACTCTGCATTAGATTAGAGCAGCTAAACTGGCCTTTGGTAAGTGGATAATGTTGGGGGCATTTTGGTGCAGTGCTTCCATGATTTTTCCCTGTAAATTAAAAAAAGCATACTGCATTTTCTTTCTCATTCACAACGGTTTTGAGGCTGACGTCATGAGACCCCCTTTTCCCCTCTTGCTATCTGGTGGACCCTGCCTTCTCCGAATGATGTAGACACGTGTCTGAACCCTTTGCAATTTGTCCACTGCTGTACTATTATAAGCATTATTAATCACACAATCCATTAAGGCGCCATTCACCATAAATAATTTATCTCTCCAGGCATGAGCTCGTCTCTGCCACAGATGCCATCAGCTAGAATCCCCTTCAGGAGGTTCGTGCTGGTGGAAAAACAACAACATTGCAGATGTAGTTTAAACACACAAGGCCCGTGGAGGAATGAAAATAATGACTGAGCAAACCCTGTGCGTTCTGCTTGGGATGTTCTGTCAAAGGGAGAACAGGCCTGACGTTTTTCAGACCAGAGTTGTTCCCACAGAAAGCACGCTGTCCTGATCTTAGATCTTAGCCTAATCTTCCTAGCTGAGGGAGTAATAAGGACAGATTGAGGGAGCCTGTTTATGAGGCATACCGATATTTGTCGAACATGCTGGAACAGTACTAGATGTTATAATTGCCGGATGTTGGAGGGGCTAAGGGATGGGTAGGAACAGGCAACAAAACGAATTGTAGACATGATGTCATACCTATATAGATCTTAAAATCCTATTGGTCAAATAGAAAAGCACATGTAATAAAAGCTACAGGATCTCTGGCAAACAAACAAACAAAACAACCAAAAACATAAAATGGTGCAAGGGCATGAAAGCTCAGATTGCATCCATAACTTGCAGAAAGGACATATAACAGTAACAGGGAGCTCAGGTTTCTGGCTTTGAGCAGAGCTGCCAGAGAGGGAGAGCCATGTAGACAGAGAGGTGAGTGGGAGAGATGCTCTTGCTGGGGAGGAGGATGGGTGTGCCAAGGTCTGCAGTTGACAGCTCATGGTCATGAGCACCTGCAGACAGATTTCAGCTGGGGCAGATTCCACGGTGTACAGCCAGAGAGAGTAACAAGTCAGCCTGGTGGAACGGGGATGCTTGGTTCTGCCTTCTCACATAGCTTCAGAGTCAGAGGGGCCTCTTGTAGGGCAGAGAAGTCCTGGGAAAAATTCTTCACCTTTCCTCCCCTTTCAGTCCTTCTTTCTTGAGTTTCCCAGGGCTTCCTTGCTACTGCAGGTCTTCCAGAGAGAAAAATAAGCATTAAGTTTATTTATAATATGCTTATGTGCTAACAGTCTGAATAAGTCAGGGTCCAGATCAGAAAACAGAGCTCAAGTCAAGTAGTCTGACAAAGAGAATTAACAGGGAACAAGCTAGAACTAGGTTGGAAGAGCTGAAGAGACAACAGGAGATGGTCAGGCACAGATTAGCAACAGCTAGAGCTGGAATATCCAAAGGCAAGGAGCATGGACCCCCCAGAGGATGCTGGAGGAGGCTGCCTGGTGGCAGCTGGGACCACAGAGGGAATGTGGATACTGCCAGAGCCACTGGCCAAAGCAGAGAGAGGGATGGAAATACCCTACTTCTTCCCTTGCCCTGCCCCCTGATATCCTGTTATTGCCTTCCTTTGGCCTAGCCTAACTAGAAGCCAGTTGTTAAAGAAAACTGGGAAGGGCAAACAGCAACACTTTTCTCTAATGAATGGATTTATAATGGTAGAGTTAGGCATCAGGTGAGGCAATATTAAGGTGCCTGAGAGGTACAAATGGTTAATGTGCTCTGCTACTAACCAGAAGGTTGGTGGTTCTAATCCACCCTTTGGTGCCATGAAAGAAAAGCCTGGCTATCTACTTCCATAAATTATAACCATTGAAAAGCCTATGGAGTGTGGTTTTACTCTGAAACATGTGGGTATGACATGAACTAGAGTTGACCCGACGGCAATATGTTTCATTTTTGTTTGGAGATGGTATTTTGGGGCAAGGAGTTAGGATTCTGCAGCTACCACTACCTAGTCCATTTTCAGTCCTCTGGCAGAGCATACTGCACTGAATTCAGAATCGTAAAGTAGGTGGGGAGTGTCCCAGGTCTTCCTTCAAGAGTCTGAAGTTCCTTCTTGCATAAAGGAATCTTGTTCCTTTGTTGCTCGAAGGTTAGGTCTGGTGAAGAATCAGTCACCACCTGTCTTGCCCCAGGAATGAAAGGGCTGCACACTCAATGAGAGCTGATGAGAGTCTGTGGTTTCTGCTTCTCTGACTCAGGCCCAAAGCATCATAGTCCCCTTCCCTTGCAAATGTCCACTGCTGTTGTTTCTGGGCTCTTCTTTTTCCTCAGAGAATTTGCACACCCCAGAGGAGCATTTTGGACCTGTCTGAATCTCTTAGGCCTGTTCTGAGTAACAACTTAAACCAGGCCACAAGGTCTACCAGGGGATTCATGCCAAAGCATTCTAAGGCCTGATGGACACGCTTCGACAGGGGGCTTTGCACAGAAATCCTGTCCCCAGGGAGACGCTACTTAGCAACCTTTAGGAGCCATATACATTTACATTAAATATTTCAAATGACGGTAATGACTAGGGGTGAAAACAAGAGGACAGAGAGATTAGGTTAGTGTTGATTGATACATATCACATGATTTAATATTCTTCACTTAATATGGGTTGATCAACCACGGGGCAGATGGCCTTATCAAGACGCAGTCCCTGCCCTTATGAAAATTTAATCAAGACCAAGAAGAGGGTGTCAGATATTTGCTGGTGGCAGGGGTTGGAAAGATAGGACTCAATTCTGCTCTCAGTCCAAGACTGCCTTGGCAGAGCACGGCTTGCAGAGAGTGGGATATGGTGACTGCCACTGGAAGAGGGTTAGCCTTCACCTGTTTGGTGCCATCGCTGCAATTTGCTGGTCCTTAAACAGAGCTTGACAAAACAGGCTCGTTGTTAAGCCAGGCTGCTAATTGTGCTGGTAATTAAAAATTGGCAGTGCTGAGTTTGGCTCTTGTTCCCTTTCTCAAAATCTTCCAAATCAGCTTTTGCCTTTCACAATGAGCAAAACACCTGCTCTGTTTCCCCTACTCATTTTGTAGGACCTTCAAATGCCACTTAGCTGATGCTTCCACAGAGCCTGGGAGGATTTCAGGGATAGTATTTCATTCAGAAAGATCGCATGTGTACTGCAGTGAATCGGCATGTATATAACCCAGCCAGCGCCTCCTAGAATGCCCAGAGGAGAAGAGGACATGGCTGAGCTTACTGTCTCAGCCCACCCTCCTGCCAGGCTTCTTTGATGATACCACATCGTGCTCGGATGTTCTGGCTTTGGGAGCCTACATGTCGATTCCTGGAGGTTGAGAGCCATGTGTCGGGCTGCAGCTTTCAGGCTCCTTTGTGCACACACGCTCACGCACACACATCCACTCAGAGCTGATGTGTCATCCTCCTACTATTTTTATCCAGTCACTGTTTCAGTGCCTCTGAGAAGTGTCTGGAGAAAAACAAAGCCTCTACCTTCTGCTACGCAAGCTGTCTGTGCTCCAGGGACAGGTTGCACTGTCTCAGTCTGTGTGTGTGTGTGTGTGTGTGTGTGTGTGTGTGGGAGCCGTGCTTCTCAGAAGGCCTGGGTCACTCCTTCTTCCAGCCAGCCAGTTGTTGTGTACCAATTCCAATGCATAGCAACCCTGCAGGAGAGTTAAACTGCCCTATAGGGTTTCCTAGGCTGTAATCTTTACAGGAGCTGATCACCAGATCTTTTTTCCCACAAAGCCACCTGTGGGTTTCAACTGCCAACCATTCAGTTAACAGCCGAATTCTTAACCATTGCACCATTAGGGCTCCTTTCAGCCAGCCAGAGCTCATAATTCCAAAACTGCAGCTTCGATGCTGTGGCCCTGGCCCCCTGTCCCTGCTCACTCGCAGCTAGGAACCACTGTGAGGGACATGACTGAATGCAGTAAGCGTCTGGGTAGGGAAGGGGAGCTAGCCTCATTCCTAGGGCAGGACAAAGTGGCACCAATAGCTGCGGTGAGGAAGGAGTTCCTGGGAAGGTGTCGTGGAGTTTTAGAGCTGGAAGGGATCTTTGATATCATCTTCCCAAGATGGTTGTCTTATAGCTAAGCGAACTGAGGCCCAGCAGGTGAAGAGTTAGCCAGCACCAGCACTGAGCCTGGAGCCCTGCACTTCTGACTCCCAGGGCAGGGCCATCCCATGACCCACTGCCCAGCAGCTGGAGTCTCACCTCAACGAAGGGCCATCCTCTAGCAAGCGTCCTTCACAATAGAAGGGCCAGAGACAACGTGTTAAAGACCATTCACAATTTTGTCTCCTCTAAGTGATACGCAGTGTTGGAGAAGAGTGACTGATGGATTGCACCTTGGGTTTCTGGCTTCTGTTGAGGGCCACCCTGTCACATATCCCTGTCACCACTCTGCTCTTGAGCCATTGTCACATCCTGCCATGCACTCTGGCCAACTCCCAAGCATATCTTTTTACAGTCACCACTTTATGTTTTATGGGCAAGCACAGCACCAGTACTGCTGCAACTCTTTCAGTGGGGCTACAGCAGTACATCAAGAGGGAACTGCCAGAAATTCGAGCCAGATTCAGAAGACAATGTGGAATGAGGAGTTTGTCATTGCTGATGTCAGGTGGATCCTGGCTGAAAGTGGAGAATAGCAGAAAGGTGTTTACCTGTGTTTTATTGACTATGCAAAGGCATTTGACTGTGTGAAGTGTAACAAATTATGGATAGCATTGCAAAGAATGGAAATTCCAAAGCACTTAATTGTGCTCATGAGGAATCTGTACATAGATCGAAAGGCAGTCGTTCACACAGAAGGAGGGGATACTGTATGCTTTAAGATCAGGAACGGTGTGTGTCAGAGTCGTATCCTTTCACCGTACTTATTCAGTCTGTATGCTGAGCAAATATTGAAACTGGACTATATGACGAAGAATGCAGCATCAGGATTGGAGAAAGATTAGTTAACAATCTGCAATATGCAGATCACACAACCTTGCTTGCTGAAAGTAAAGAGGACTTGAAGCACTTACTGATGAAGGTCAAAGACCATAGCCTGCAGTGTGGATTACATCTCAACATTAAAAAAAAAAAAAAAGTCCTCACAACCGGGCCAATAAGTAGCATCACAATAAATGGAGAAAAACTGAAGTCGTCAAGGATTTCTTTTTACCTGGATTCACAATCAAAGCCCATAGAAGCAGTAGTTAACAAAGCAGATGACATATTGTATTGGGGAAATCTGCTTCAAAAGACTTCTCTAAAATGTTCAAAAGTGAAGATGTCACTTTGAGGACTAAGGTGTACCTGACCCAAGCCATGGTATTTTCCAACGCCTCATATACATGTGAAAGCTGGACGATGAATACGGAAGAAAGAAAAATTGATGCCTTTGAATTATGGTGTTGGTGAAGAACACTGAATATACCATGGACTGCCAGAAAAACAAATGAATCTGTCTTGAAAGAAATGCAGCCAGAATGCTCCTTAGAAGTCAGAATGGTGAGACTTCGTCCCACGTCATTTTGGACATGTTATCAGGAGGGAACAGTCCCTGGGGAAGGACATCATTCCTGGTAAAGTGGAAGATCAGACAAAGAGAAGATGACCCTCAGTGAGATGGGTTGGCACAGTGGCTGCAACAATGGGCTCAAACATAGCAATGATTGTGAGGGTGGTGCAGGACCGGGCAGGTGTTTCGTTCTGTTGTACGTGGGGTCACTATGAGTCAGAACCAACTCAATGACACATGACAACAATAACACAACAGTGCCAGTGCCTCTGGCTCATGGCAACACAATACGTGTCAGAGTAGAACAGTGCTCCTTAGAGTTTTCATTGGCTGACTTTCTTGAAATAGATTATTAGGCCTTTCTCCTCAGGTGCCTCTGGGTGGACTCGAACCTCTAACCTTTCGGGTAGCACCCAAGCACTTTAACTGTTTGCACCACCCAAGGACTCCAGAAAGATCCATAGATATATTCAAATAAATCTGCACTTCCTCACCCTTTCTTAAAGCATGTCACCTCATGATAATGTATCCAAAAGAAAAATAAATCCCACTCTAAAATCTTGGAGAGCGATGAAAATCTTTAATAAAGCTTTGCTTGAGTGTGAGTAAAAGAGAGTTACTCAGAAATGCCTCTGGTAAACATGCTACAAACCCCCATTTCCATTCCTCTCACTCTCATAGCCCTCAGTTCTTGGCAGGCACTGCAGTCTCTCTCCTCTCTTCCAAAACCTCCAGCGCAGGCTGCCTCTCCTGTCACTCCCTTCTGCCCTCTCTCCTGCCACCCTTCTCAGATCCTGGGTGTTTTCTTGGCTACCTCAGGTGGCTCTGCACCTTTTCCTATGGAGATCAAGTTGCTTGTCTTCACTGTTTCCCAATTCCCTTTTCTACCCATTTCCTTGACTGGCATACCAAAGGTGTAGGAACTGAGCAACCGAAACAATCTTTCTTAGTATGGTTGTAAATCCTACATTAATATATTTTTGTCCTTACACTTGGAAAATCAAATCTAATTAATCTTCAACTGGTTGTCCTTGGTTGGGTTACTCCATTATTGAATTTCCAAAGTAATATTGGGAATAATACAGAATCAGTTAAAGGCTCCCTAAACCTGGGATGCATCCTTTTTTCAGACAGGCTGCTGCTGCCTCTCAGACATGGGAAGCTGCTCCCCTTGACAGCAGTGTTCTCAGGATGCCATCGTGGGTGCATACCCAGCCATCTCACTGCTGCCAGCTGGATTCGTATCTCCTTCTACTTCACAAGGGGTCAAATGTCAAGCTCCAAAGAACAGGAAGCCACTCAGGCAGGAACTCAGACGCCACGTGCATTAGACCTGTGTTCCTGTTCAGCAACAGAACTATCTGCCAAAGCAGCAACCAACATGTCAGTGTGTTCAATACAACTTCTGGCATTTGAAGGAATCTTCTCTCTCCTTCCTAGAGTTTCTGCCTTGGACCATCAAATAGAAACTCAGTCTTTCGGAAAGCATTGGGAAAAGTAGCTCCAGCCCCTCTCTCAGCCCTGTTTACCCTTCCCTGAAGGACAAGTGGTGGCCTACCTGCTTGGAGAAATTGGAAGGACTGAGCATGTTTAATGCAGCCCTTTCTTCTCCTTTCTTTTTGAATCTCTACGTCACAGGATGGGTGTGTTTTGCTCACCCTTTCCTTGTGGGTGTCTATCATGAGGGGGCCAGGGCCAGACCTGCTGCTGGGGGCAGGTGTCAAGGCCTAGCTCTCACTTTGCTCCACTGTAGGGACACAGCAGATGTGGCCGTTTTGTAAGTGCATGTGTTCTGCAGAACCAACCCTTCGATGGGTGAGATGTACAATCTTTAGACTTGGGGACAGCATTAGGAGTCTGACTGTGGCCACAATTAAGCCATCCTCTTTAATCCAGCTTTATCATTAACGGAATAGATTTTTAAAAAAATCTTGATTTGACTGAGCTCTGCAACTGTTCCTCAGTAGCACTGGTAAAACCATAATATCTGCTTTCAACTCAATTAAACTAATATTAAATTACCATTTCTACAAATGCTCCTGGGAGGGAGCATGTTAACGCATAACCCCTACTAATGAGTAAATCTCTATCATGCAATTAACATTCCCTGATTACCATGTTCGAGTCTAAAGCCAAGAGAAACAGTAGGGCCATTGTGAATAAGCTCCTAGGCTGATACCAAGGATGAGGATGGAGAACCCTTGATCCAACTTATAGTGGGTTTTCATCTCAATGTCCGACAGACTACCAAACTACACAGTCCCTGCCCCTAGGAGAGACAGTGCAATGGTTAAGAGGGTGGTCTTGAGTCCGTGTCTATTCTCCACCCCAACCATAAGACCTTAGGCTGGTTATTTTAACTCTCTGTTTCCTGAGATTGCTTATCTGTGAAAGTGGATTACTACTTCTTAGAATCATTGTGGGGATGGAATGAGAGAATTGTGTGAAGGCCTCAGCACAGTGTCCAGCAGATAGTAAAACCCTGCACCAATGTTAGCAAAAAAATAGTTTTCTGCCAACAGAACATTTCCCCTGAGGATGTACTTTTAGAATTTGTCAGTGGGGGAAGTATGATTTGTTTTGCGAACATTTTAAGAGGAATGCTTCAAGTGAGAAACAGCTATATAGCTTTCTAGCAAATAGGAACGGGAATTTACTTGTTAAAAAAAAAAATAGAAATACTATTTCTATTGCTTTCTCCACCCACGACATCTCCGGGAACAATTCTTAGCTGCTTTTACCCAAACACACACATCAAACCTAAGATCTAGTGACAACTGGCCTCCCGAAAGTCTCGATACGGGTCCCTAAGTGTGGGGTGTTTCTAATTTTAAAACGAACTATGTGGTTCAAAAACTCCATGTTTTCCAACAGTAGATGATTGATAAGACTTTCCCATTCACTGATCAAGCTTGGTAAGATGGAAAAATACGAACTAAAAATACCCTTTGTGTTTGAACTGAGGGCACCGAGAAAAAAAGGGTACCCAAATTTACATATGTGATTACACAAATGTATGTTCTATTGGTAGTTTGGTACAAAAATTATCCTTAAATCTAGAAAGTTTGTTGTCATAAACCTATAATAGTGACTACTACACAGGAGAATGTTTCTTTGTTGATTTTCTTTTTTTAGTTCAAGGTGTTGGTCATTATAAACCAAAAAACCAAAACCAGTGCCGTCGAGTCGATTCTGACGCATAGCGACCCTATAGGACAGAGTAGAACTGCCCCATAGAGTTTCCAAGGAGCGCCTGGCAGATTCAAAATGCTGACCCTTCGGTTAGCAGCCGTAGCACTTAACCACTAGCCACCAGGGTTTCCGCTGGTCATTATACCACCTAGGAATTCTGCAACCTGTTGTCAATTGCCGTTGAGGTGATTCCGACTCGTGGTGGTCCTATGTGTGCAGAGTAGAACCACTCCACAGGGTCTTGGAGGCTGTGACCTTTCAGAAGCAGATCGCCAGCCCTGTCTTCTGAGACACCTCTGGGTGGGTTTGAACTGCCAACCTTTTGGCTAGTAGTTGAGCACACTTAACCATTTGCACTACCCAAGGACTCCTTATTATACTGGTAACCTGGTGTAAAATTATACTTAAATCTAGGAATTTCTGTTCTCATAAACATGTAACAGTGACTACCATACAGCAGAATGCCTCTTGGTTAATTTTTCATTACTTTTTTTTTTTTTTTTTAGTTCAAAATCATTATACCATCAAAGTAGTTCTGCAACCTATGAAACTACCAAGACAAGAAACTCATTTGAAGATCTTGTCAGGCTTCACATGAATTTTCTATAAAATCGAGATGATATTTTGAGTGTTACTTAAGGAAAGGTGATGTAACAAATAATGGTCTTTAAAGTCCTAGCCTCCCATCAGAATGCCTGGATGAGAGGCTCCGTAGGGCAGCTCTCACCGGGCCAGCCCTCCACCACGGCATGCCCGCGGATCCTCGTGTCTGTTGACGGATCTGCCACAAATTGTTGCACTTCTACTGAACGAATAAACTAACAAGTCACTTACATGAAGCTTCCCCTGCAAGAAAAATTTATCAAACTGGAAAAACAGATTTTAAACGTAGCATATGAGCTAGTGTGAAGAGTAGTAAGGGCAGAAAATTCATTGCAGATCATCCATCCGCACCTAAGAGACAGGGGTCTGAGACTTCAGCACCTAAGCTAGTATCCTGGGCGAGGCGGCCACTAGATCCAAGACTCGCGTGCTAATTTACAGATTATAGCCTTTAGCCAAGGATACAGGCAGTAAAGTCATTGTTTCATGAGAGAATTGGGTCACATCCTGTATGTCCTCTTGTGACCCCAGTGCTTCCACTGTGTGAGAACTCATCCATATACTGGAGCCCTATATTGGAAGAGGGCATTGGTGGTTCAGTGTTAGAATTCTTGCCTTCCATGTGGGAGACCTGGGTTCAAGTCCCAGCAAATGCACCTCATGAACGACCATCATCCATCTGTCAGTGGAGGCTTGCGTATTGCTGTGATGCTGTCCAGGTTTCAGCAGAGCTTCCAGACTAAGACAGAGTGAGAAGAAAGGGCTGGCAAACCCTATGGATCACAATGGTCCAATCTGCAAGTAATCATGGGGATGGTGCAGGACTGGGCAACATTTTGTTCAGTTGTGTGTGGGGTTGCCATGTTTTGGGTGCCGACTTGATAGCAGCTAGCAACGAGAACATATACTGGAAGAAAACAAAATTTTTTTTCATTTTCAATTTTTATTGTGCTTTAGGTGAAAGTTTACAGAGTAAATTCATTTCCTATTCAACAATTAATACACTAATTGTTTGTTGACATTGGTTGCCAACCCCCCAATGTGTCCACGCTCTTCCCTTCTCCACCTGGGGTTCCCTGTTCCCACTCGTCCAGGTTTCCTGATCCTTCCTCCCTTCTTGCCTTTGCTTTTCAGCAGGTGTGCTCATTTAGTCTTGCACACATGATTGAACTATGAAGCACGTTCCTCATGTGTGTTATTGTTTGTTTTATAGACTCGTCTAATCTTTGGCCGGAAACCCTGGTGGCGTAGTGGTTAAGTGCTACAGCTGCTAACCAAGAGGTTGGCAGTTCAAATCCGCCAGGCACTCCTTGGAAACTCTATGGGGCAGTTCTACTCTGTCCTATAGAGTCGCTATGAGTCGGAATTGACTTGACGGCAGTGGGTTTTTAATCTTTGGCCGAAAGGTGAACTCTAGGAGTGACTTCACTTCTGAGTTAAAAGGGTGCCTGGGGGCCATACTCTCTCTTGGAGTTTCTCCAGCCTCTGTCAGACCAGTAAGTCTGGTCTTTAACAAAATAATTCTCGTGTATGACTCTCAAGGAGACAGGAAAGCAAGAGCAGCAGATGTAGAAGCTGACAGAGAAGCTGGCCAGGTGTTCAGTGGAGACACTAGCACAGGAGCAACAAAAGCCTGACTCAGACGGCAATGAGATGACCATGGCTAGAGTGGCCACTGGAGCCCAAGAACATGAGGCCTGGCTGTATGGCTGCTGAGATGGTTCCCTTCATTTTATTACTTTCCTGTTTATTCTTATGCCTTAGTTAGCTAATGCTGCTGTAACAGAAATACCACAACTGAGTGGCTTTTCTCATATTTCTGGAGGCTACAAGTCCAAGTCAGGGTCTGGGTTGTATTACTTCCTTCCTGGTAGGTTGTCCCAGGCATTCCTTGGTTCCTTAGCTTGGAGACAACCCTCACATGGTATCTGTTTTCCCCCTTGTATATCTCTGTATCTCTTCTGCTGTTTTTGTAACTCAGAAGTAATTAGGTTTAGGACACACCCTACACTGGTATGGCCTCATTAACATAACAAAGAAAACTTTCTAAACAGGATTATATCCACAGGTGTAGTGGTTAGGACTCTAACACACATTTGGGGGGGAACACAATTCAATCCATCACATCTTACAATAAACCTCTATCACCAAATGGGTCTGAGTCCTTTTGATTTCAAAAGATTCTAACAATGGATCACTTTCTATCATGAATCTGAGGACTAGGTGGCAACTCAGTGTCCCCATAACATTTTGGGATTCCCACTTAAAGTGGTTCTTTGACCCTAACAAAGCCCCTGAAAAGATATTGCTATTCTCTCTTCAAAGTAAAATAATAAAAATGCAAATTCCTAATCTTCACCTGGATGTCAACCAACATTCCTTTCCAAGAGGTCATTCTAGGAAGTGAGACTGTAGCTTAAATATCTTAAAAAGGAAAGAGTATGGCTACCAAGATTTAACATTTACTGTGTGCTTCTAAAGGCTTTGCACGGAATGTACATTACTAAGTTTAATCCTCGCAACAGCCCTTAGAGATAGGTGTTATTCTTTCCCTCTTTTTATGTTTTAGTAACCAACCGAAGGTCACACAATTGGTAAGCAGTAGAGCTGAGATTCACTGGACCCCTGGTGGTTCAGTGGTTAAGAGCTACAGTTGCTAACCAAAAGATCTGCAATTCGAATCCACCAGCTGCTCCTTGGAGATGCTATGGGGCAGTTCTACTCTGTCCTGTAAGGTCATTAAGAATCGGAATCCACTCAATGGCAATGGGTTTGGTTTTCAGTTTTAACTCCAGGTCTTGAGCTCTAAACCAGTGTGTGGTAATGGGAGGAAGCTCTCAAAAGCACATTTCATCTAGTCTCTTGATATGTAATTTTCTCTTTCCAGTAATGCCTTCTATTAGCAGGTCCAAGTAGCAGCCTACATCTAACCTCTTTGGCCTTTCTGCAGCAGCTCTACAGGGACACCCACACCATTTGGTGAAATCACAGTGTTTCCTGTGCTCCGGTGGTAAATAACAGGGGATGCCCTTCCTCTCTCAGCATGCTCTTTGGACGCTTCAGCCCAGATTTTAAAAAGTTTCAAGGGAAAGAAGTGCTATAATATGATTTTATTAGATAAGACAAATAGGCCCAACATGTGTAGCAGCTTCAAGATATGAGGTTTCCGTGGGCTTTGTAGCAGAGAGACATTTCCAAACTAAGAAAACAAGTCCCACAACCAGGTCTCCACCTCTGTTTCTCCACTATGGCATCGGACAGAAGCTCTGGAAAACATAATGCACTATGTGTCATCCTCCCCAATGCTTATTCCTAGCCAGTTGATGTCTCGTTTGCAGAAACACTTGCAAGAAACACTCATCTCTGCTATGATAATGTCAAAGGCCTTTCATCAGTAAGCCAGCCCCAGGGCCTCAGTAAACAGAACTGAATTGGAGAACTGAGGTAATTCTCTCAATTGTTCACTTTGGGGAGATTTTCATTCAGATGTTTATATGTGTTTCACATGATCTTACAACCTCAGTAGGAGGCATCAGAAGGAGGACGACTTCACAAGACAATAACTTCTTCCCAAGAAGAAAATCCAGGGATTTTCCTTCCCATCCACAGATTCACAAACACACTTAATCCTTAGTTGTCTGTAATGCAAGTAACAGTAATCATTTCAACTTATGTATACAGCACTATGAAAACTCTGGTGGCATGGTGGTTAAGAGTAGCTACTACCAAAAGGTCAGTGGTTCGAATCCACCAAGTGCTCCTCCGAAACCCTACAGGGCAGTTCTATTCTGTCTTATAGGGTCGCTGTGAGTCAGAATTGACTTGATAGCAACGAGTTTGGCTTTTGTTTTTTTGGTTTTATGTAGCACTATACCTTTCACATCAGTATATTCGTTTATGTGCACCTCAGGAATATACCTCATGCATAAAATGATCAAACTGTGTCTTTGTTTTAGCTCCCTAATTAAAAAAAAACTGTGCTCATAGATATATAGAGGAGAACACAGATTCTCAGGGAAGGGGTGGGAATAGGGAGCTAGTGTGTGGGAGGAAGAGTTTTCAGAATCACCTGGGAGATTTATTCAAAGTTCTCATCCCCTGCAGCCTCTACCTCCCCAGCCCAAACAGCCCCAGGGAGAACCATTACCAGTGAGGGCACATTGAATCCTCAGGTCTGTTGGGTGGAAAACATTTTGAGAGTCACTGGAGTCCAAAACAGTCTTAAATGAAGCAAAATGATCATGAGGTCCCTGAGAATGGATTACCTTTGCAGCAGGTGTGATGACCCTCAGTCTGCAAATTTAGGCATGCAAGCAATATTAAATCTCTTTATTTTCTAGAAACCAACAAAACTTGACTTTGAGCTCTTGTCTCTCCAGGATGTCACCTCAGTCATTCTCAGGGCTGCCCTTCCCTTCTAATGGTCATGTCAGGTGTCCAGCATTTTCTGCAATGTGAACCTATCTGTGAAGGTAGAGGCCCCTGGTGTTTGTCATCTGTCTCACAGATTTCCACTGGGACTTCCATTCTTGGTCCAAAGGGCTTTTCAGGACTGGTGGCATTTCGATGCATCCAAGCCACATTCAGACAAGGAAATCTTTTGTGAGGCAGCTTTGAGGGCCCCATCTGCTTAGACATGGCAACTCTTACTCTTTGGGATCTTGAGGCTCCTTTCAGTACTATTCCAAGGCCTCCCTCGATCTCTGGTCTGAGTGTGGGCACCTTTTTTTTCTAGTCTGGGAAAGGCCTCTTTTTCTCCTGTTACCCACATTGCTTCTTACAAACCCCTTCTACTGCTTCTGTTTTGGAAAACTTTCTAAAGTCTACTATGGGCTCAGACTTCTGGAACCAAAACTCAGAAATCCTGGAAAGTTACTTCTTTTTTCTGTTCTATCACATTCCTCCCCCAAGGCAATGAAACACAGACTCAGTTCCAAGTTTGAATAAGTGGAGAAGTAAGGGGAAAATGCATAAAACAAACAAAAAAAATCAACAAATAAACAAATTAGTGACCCCAAATATTATTCTACCGCATTTGTGTACCCTCTTCATTAGTGATTTCCAGTTCTGGTTTACAAATATACCTAGAAAGATGTTTTGGGGATGTTGCAAAAATCCTCCAAAACTTTTAAAATAAAGTTAATGCTGATAAAATTTAAATTTTAAAATATAAATAGTGTTTTTTGATTAAATCTTGGCAATTTAAGAGCTGGAAAGAGCATTGCTCCCACCCTTACAATAAGAGAAAAGCTGGACAACCTACAAATTAACAACTCTTCTTGAGCCCATCAAAGAACCGACATTGTAGGCAAATAACTAACCTGAAACCAAGGGAAAGACAAAGGCCTACAGGAAGAAATAGGATTCAAGCATTTGCTTACCTGGGACAGATGCTGCTGAATGACATAAAGCTGGTAAGATGATTAAGCTAGGAGTGTTTAAAGAATTGCTAAAGGCTAAGTGTGGGCTGACATGAGAATATTAAGTCCCTTGGAGCTGCAGACATAGAAGATTCATATCTTCTTATGGGTTTTTCTTTCAGAACACCAGAGGATCACAGAGAAGATCAGTGAGAATCCTAAGAAAATGTCCTTCTAGGTGCTGGCTGGGAAAGAGGAGCAGCATCCACTGCCCAAGTGCCATCCTGATATATCTCCCCTACCAAACAAAAGTCTTAATCTGCAGAGGACAGGGTATCAACCTCAGAGCACTGGGGGAAACTGACTACAGCTAGGAGAGAAAATGGAGAAAAAAGAAACCCACCACTGGGGGAGGGGCAGGAATACTTGCTAGGCCCAGCACTGCAGCTTGAAAAGGGACAGAAACATTTAAGACCCAGTGTGATAGTGTCTGACTAAGACCGAAGCGTAATGAGACATAAGAGATCACTCCCCTATCACTCCCTACCAGCATGCTAACAAGAGTTGCAGTGGAATACAGCTGGGAGAGTTATAAGATACAGACTCTCAGGGCAGGGGGGTGGGTGAAGGGAGTTAGCCCAAAAGGAAGACCCCCAAACCAAGAGGAGACAAAAACAAAGTATCAGTAAAGGAATTTGAAGCCTAAGGAACACTGAGGGTAACCATAAATAGCAACAACAAATTCCCATTTCAGCTCCTGGCTGGATTAATACAAGCCTCCAACAAAAGGCCTAGCAGAAGGAAAGACATGCTCATTTCCAAGCATACAAAAAAAATTTTTTTTATTTAGTATCTTCTGCCCTAAACAACATAGTCACCTCTCAATAAAAAATTATAAGGCACACAAAAAAGCAAGAAAAAACAGTGTGAAGAGATAAAGCAATAATCAAAACCAGATTGCTACATAATACATATATTGGAAGTATCAGACAGGAAATTTAAACTATGATTAATATGTTAAAGACACTAGTGGAAAAGGTAGACAATATGCAATATCAGATAGATAATTTCAGCAGAGAGATAGGAACTATACAAAAGAGTCAAGTGAAAATGCCAGAACTTCAAAACAGATATGAAGAATGCCTTTGGCAGACTCATCAGTAGACTTGACATAGAATCAATGAAGTTGAATATAGGTCAATAAAAATGACCCAGTTTGAAACACAAACAGAAAAAAGAATGGGGGGAAAAATTAGAAAAAAGTGCCCAAGAGCAATGGGACAATATCAAACAGTCTAACTAACACATAATTGGAATCTCAGAAGGAGAAGAAAGAGCGAATGGACAGAACAGATATTTAAGAAAAAATAGTGGAGAATTTCCCAGATTAGTGAGACAGCAAATCATAGATCCACGAAGCTCTGAGAATACCAAGGAGAATTAAAAACAAAAACTAAACAAACAAAGAAAATAAAACACCAAGGCATACCAAAGACAAAAGGAAAATCTTGAAGGAAGACAAAGGAAAAAAAACACATTACCTCCAGAGCAACAAGGATAAGAATTACAGCAGACTTCTGAGAAACTATGAAATGGAGTGATATCTTCGATCTGCTGTAAAGGAAACAAACAGTCAACCCAGAATTCTACACAGAGAAGAAACATTCCCAAAAGAATAGAAGAAACAAGGGCTCTCAGACAAACAAAAACTTATGAAATCCATTGCCAGCAGACCTACACTACAAGAAATGTTAAGAAAGTTCTTTAGGCAGAGGCATATATGTCAAAAAATTATATATGTATTGTCATGGATTGAATTGTGTCCCCTAAAAATTTCTGTCAACTTGGATAGGTGATGATTCCCAGAATTGTGTGATTGTTCCCCATTTTGTCATCTGATGTGTTTTTCCTGTGTTGTAAATCTTATCCCACCTTTAAATATTACACTGCTACATAATTTTTTACATAATATTATACTACTTTATAACAGTATATTCCTCTCTCCCCTTCCATGTGCCATGTTGTCATACATTTCACTATGCTGTCAACATACAATACATTATGTGTATGGGATGAGCAGTAGTTATGTAGACTCAAAATACAAGATTAATCTACAATTTAAGCCAATCTCTTTTTGAGATACAAAAGACAGAAGTGAGCAGAGAGACAGGGGGACCTCACACTACCAAGAAACAAGAGCCTGGAAAATAATGCATCATTTGGATCTGGGGTCCCTGTGGTCAGAGCTCCTCAACTGGGGGAGATTGATGACAAGGACCTTTCTCCAGAGCTGACAGAGAAAGAAAACCTTCCCCTGGAGCTGGCACCTTAAATTTAGATTTCTAGCCTCCTAGGATGTGAGAGAATAAATTTCTCTTTGTTAAAGACATCCTCTTATAGTATTTCTGTTGTAGCAGCACTAGATGACTAAGACATGTATCAAGTAATAAAGAGTGTCAGAAATGGAATAAATGAAGGGAATATAAAATCTTTTTTTTAAAACATTGAATTGCTTTAAAAGATAGCCAATTGTTTAAAGCAATAATAATAATGTATTGTGTGTTTATAGGGAACATACTGTTATAAAGTCCTTGAACTACGTATTTAGTAGAATATTATTTGTATGTTATAGTAGTATAATATTATGAAGCAGTGTAATATTTAAAGGTGGACTCAGATTTTTTTTAAATGTTATTTTGTAAAACCTGGGACAACCACTTAAAAAGTTTTAAAATGTTGAATTAAACACAGAGAAGACAGAAAAAGAGGTAAAAATGAACAAACAAATGAAACAAATAGAAATCGGTTAGTAAGATAGCATATTTTAATCCAACCATATCAATAATTACCTTTAACGTGATGGTCTCAACACGCCAGTTAAAATATCAAAATTGTCTGAATTGATTAACAAGACCCAAGTGTATGCTGTCTATGAGAAACCCATTTTAAAGATACAGGCATAGGTCAGTTAAGAATAAAAGGATGGAAAACGATACAGCACGCTGACACTATCCAAAAGAAAGCGGGAGCACCGACATTAACTTCAGACAAAGTAGGCTTCACAAAAAAATTCTATCAGGTGTCTCAGTCAAATGTGCTGCCATAACAGAAAAACCACAAGTGGATGGCTTTAACAAAGAGAGATTTATTTTCTCACAGTAGAATGGGCTAAAAGTCCAAATTCAAGGCATCAGCTCCAAGGGAAGTCTTTCTCTGTCGGCTCTGGAAGAAGGTCCTTGTTCTCAGTCTTCCCATGGTCAAGGAGTTTCTCAGGCACAGGGACCCTGGGTCTAAAGGACATGCTCTGCTCCTGGTGCTGCTTTCTTGGTAGTATGAGGTCCCCAACTCTCTACTTGCTTCCCTTTCCTTTTATATCTTGAGAGATAAAAGCGGGTGCAGGCCACAGCCCAGGGAAATTCTCTCTACCTTGGATCAGGGAGGTGACCTGAATAAGGGTGTCATTACAATCCCACCCTAATCCACTCAATATAAAATTACAATCACAAAATGGAGGACAACCACACAATACTGGGAATCATGGCCTAACCAAGTTGACACATACTTTTGGGAGGACACAATTCAATCCATGACATTAGATAAAGAGGGGCAATATATTATGAAAGAAAGGCCAATCGCCAAGAAAATGTAACAAACTTACATATGGATACACCCAACAACAGAGCTTCAACATACATTAGGCAACCACTGGTAGATTTTAAAAGGGAAATAGACAAATCCACAACTGTACATGGAAATTTCAGCATCTCTGTCTTGGAAATTAATAAAACAAGTAGGCAGAAAATTATGGAACAATACTGTCAACCACCTTGACCCGACTGACATTTATAGAGCACTGCAATCAACATTAGAGAATACACTTCATTCTAAAGCACACATGGAATATTCAGTCTTAAAAAAAAAAACCTTTACAATTTAAAAGAATAGAAATTACACAAAGTATGTTCTCAAACTATAGTGGAATTAAACTAGAAATCAGTAACTGAAGGATATCCAAATATTTGGACATTAAAAACACATTTATAAATAATTTTTATCGAGTCACTGGGGGGTGCAAAAGATTAACATGCTCAACTGCTCACTAATAGGTTAGTGGTTCCAATCTGCCCAAGGACCTTGGAAAAAAATGCCTGGTGATCTATTTCCAAAAACTCAGCCATTAAACACCGTACGGGTAAGTGGTGACTTTGGTGAAGGGTAAGACAGTACCTGGCACTGGGGAAATAAGCACAACTTGATCAAGGCAAAGTCACAGAAGCTTCACAGACACATCCAAACCCCCAGAGGGACCAAGTTACTAAGCTGAGGGCTGGGGACCATGGTCTTGGGGGACATCTAGCTCAGTTGTTACAACATAGTTTATAAAGAAAATGTTCTACATCCTGCTTTGCTAAGTAGTGTCTACGGTCTTAAAAGCTTGTAACTGCCCATCTAAGATACAGCTACTGGTCTCACCCCATCTGGAGCAAAGGAGAATGAAAACCAAAGGACTAATGGGTCACAACTACTACAGCCTCCATCAGACTGAGTCCAGCACAACTAGATGGTACCCAGCTACCACTGGCTGCTCTGAAAGGGTTCACAATAGAGGGTCCCAGATAGAGCTGGAGAAAAATAAAGAACAAAATTCAGACTCACAAAAAAAGACCAGACTTAATGATCTGACAGAGACTGGAGAAACTCTGAGTGTATGGCCCCCAGACACCCTTTTAACTCAGTACTGAAGTCACTCCTGAAGTTCACCCTTGAGCCAAAGATTAGACAGTCCTATAAAAAAAAAAAAAACAATAACACAAGTAGTTCAACCACGTATACGAAACTAAATGGGAACACCAGCCCAAAAGTGATGATGAGAAGGCAGGAAGAGACAGGAAAACTGGACAAATGGAAATGGGGAACCCGAAGCCGAGAAAGGGAGAGTGTTGACAAATTGCAGGGTTGCAACCAATGTCACAAAACAAATCGTGTATTAATTATTTAACGAGAAACAAATTTGCTCTGTTAACTTTCACCTAAAGCACAATTAAAAAAAAAAAAAAAAAAACCCGTATGGAGCACAGTTTTACCCTGACACACCTGGAGTAACCATGCGTCAGAACTGATTGAACGGTCGGTGGTTCGGTGGCAGAGTTCTTGCCTTCCGTGCAGGAGACTGGGTTTGATTCCCAGCCTCAGGGCAGCCACCATGCTGTCTGTCAGTGGAGGCTTGCATGTTGCCGTGATACCGAACAGGTTTCAGTAGAACTTCCAGATTAAGCCAGGCTAGGAAGAAAGGCCTAGTAACCTACTTCTGAAAATCAGCCAGTGAAAATCCTGTGAATCACAATGGTCCCATCTACACCCTATGGAGCAGTGTTTTGTTCCGCTGAGCATGGGGTCATCATGAGCTGGGGCCTACTTGATGGCAGCTAACAACAACAGCTTAGATCAAAGAGAAAGCCTTCAGTGAAATTAAAAAATACTTTAAACTAAATGAAAATAAAATACATCTACTTCTCACTTAGCAACTATCTTGTTATCCAACATTTTTTGTTTATGACAATAGAAAAAAAAATCTACTATCTGACTATTTTGTGTATTAACAAGGAGCCAGGTGAGACTGGGAGGAGGAGAAGGAGGAGGAGGTGAGGTTTCTGAGAGGGAGCGAGGCTCCTTGGGCTGCCTGAGTTCCCATTACCTGGGTTGGGTGAGGAACCCGGCCAGGCCTGTGCACAGGAAGTGGCAGGAGGTGGGGGCCCAGGAGTTGGGTGGGGAACTCAGAAGTCTCTTCTTCCAGAGAGGTCTCTCTACCACCTCTGAAGCCTCTGACAGGCCCAGGTGGGCCCGCAGGCCCTGGAGCCACCCACCACTGAGGCCCATATCCAGGGCCGGCTGAGAGGGAAGCTGGAGGGAAGTGCAGGGGTCAGTACTGAGGCCTGGAGTGCAACCAGGTGATGAGAGGTCCCTGCTGCTCTGGAGGTATCGGGCAACCCCTGACCACCACCACTACCACCCCCACGGGCTCTGCAGTGGTGGGGAAGGGGGACCTGTCACGCCAGGCACATCCCGAGACGTGCTGGGGGCTCCCAACGGGCAGTGAACAACCTGGGGGGACACCAACACCAAAAACGGGGTGTGGCCCTGACTCTGGCATAATGCCAATTTTCAGTTAATGACTTGGTCATTGGAACCTAGCCATGTCAGTAAGCGAGGAGTGAATGTACAACATATTGAAATTTGTAGGAAACAGCTAAAGCAGGAAATTTTATAGCATTAAATGCTATATTAGGAAAGATCTAAAGAAAGATCTAAATCAGTAATCTAGGCTTCCAGCATTACCCTAATACCCAAACAAGATTGTACATTGCATTATACCTCATGAACATAGATACAAAAATTCTCACTAAACACCAGCAAATTTAGTCTACATGAAGAAATTAAAAGTAGCAAATTCAACCAAAAGCAAGGAGATGAAAGGAAATAATAAAAAGTAGAATAGAAATAAATGAAACTGAAAACAGAAAAACAATACATAAAATTAATGAAACCTAAAGCTGATTCATTAATTTAAGGCCATGAAATTGATAAGCCTCTGACCAGATTGGCTAAGAAAAAGAAAAGACACAATTTATGAATAACAAGAACGAAAAAGTAGACATCTCTACTGATCCCACATGCATTAAAAGGATAATAAGTGAATACTACAAACTCTATGTCCATCAATTCAACAATTTAAATGAAAAGAACCAACTTCCTGAAAGACCCAAACCACCAAAACTGACTCAGGAAAAAACAGCTAATCTGAATAGGCCTATATTGAAGAAATGGAATTTGGAGTTTAAAATTTCTAAAAAGAAACTTCTGGCCCAGATGGTCTTACTGATGAATTCTACAAAACACTTAGGGAAGAAATAATACAAACTTTACACAATACCAAAATATAGAAGAGGAGAGAACACTTCCCAACTCATTTTATGAGGCCAGCATTACCCTAGAACAAACTACATGCCAATATACCTCATGAAGATAGATACAAAAATTCTCAACAAAATATCAAATTTAGTCTAACAGTATGCAAAAAGATTATATATCATGACCAAGTGGGGTTCATCACAAATCCCAGGAATGTAAGGCTGGTTCCACAGTGAAAATCCAATCAATGTAATTCAGACCAAATAACAGTAATAAAAAATTATCGTATCAATGCCATTGCCATCAAGTCAATTCTGACTCATAGCAACCCTATAGGACGGGGTAGAACTGCCCCTTAGTATTTCCAAGGAGTGGCTGGTAGATTCGACTGCTGACTTTTAAGTTAGCAGCCGAGTTCTTAACCACTGCACCACCAAGGCTCCATATCATATCAATAGAAGTAAAAAAAAAAAAAAAAATCCAACATAATTCAAGATCCATTCATGATAAAACTTTCAGGAAAACTAGAAATAGAAGTGAATTTTTGAATCTTACATAGGGAAATCTGTGCAAAACCTATAGCTAAGATCACACTTAAGGGTAAGATACTGAATACTTTTGGGAACAAGACGAGAATGTACACTGTCCCTATTTCTACTTAATATCATACTGGAAGCCATAGCTAATGCAATAAGGAAAGAAAAATAAAAGGCATATAGATTTGAAAGGAAAAAAAATAAAACTCACCTTATTTGAAGAAGACACAGCTGTCAATGGAGATAATTCCAAAGATCTATAAAAACACTCCAAGAGCAAGTAAGTTTTGAAATGCCTATATACAAAAATCACTCATACCCTTGTATGCTAAAAAAAAAAAAAATTCCTTGTATGCCAGCAATGAATAATTGGAATTTGATATCAACAAACAACATTAGTTATAAATACACCAAAAAGTTAATTTTTTTAGGTGCCATCAGGTTGATTTTCTACTCATAGTGACCCCATGTGACAGAGTAGAACTGTCCATAGGGCTTCTTAGACTGTATTTAGGTATAAGGCTACAAAGTGTGTGCGGGATCTGTATCCTGTCCATGCACTGATGAAGAATATTAAAGAAAACCTAAACACATGAAAAGATAGACTGTGTTCAAGGATTGAAAGTGTTAATGTTATTAAGATGCCAGTTCTCCACAATCTGATCGTGGATTCAGTGCAATCCCAACCAAAATCCTAGTAATCTTTTGTAGATGATGGCAAGCCAGTTATACAATGTATAAGGCAAGGCAAAAGACTGCTAATAGCCAAAATGATTTGTAAAAACAAAAACGAAGTTGGAGGACTCACACTGTAGGAGTCCAAGATTTACGATAAAGCTACAGTAATGAAGACAGTGTTGTGTTGAAGGGCACACATATAGAGCAATGGAACAGATTAGATCGTTCATAAATTTCTTGTTGTTAAGTGCTGTCCAGTCACTTCTGACTCATAGCAACCACATGCATAACAGAAGGAAACACTGCATTGCTGGGTCCTGCACCATCCTCACAGTCTTTGTTATGTTTGAACCGATTGTTGTAGCCACCCTGTCAATCCGTCTCATTAAGGGCCTTCCTTTTTTTGTTGTTGACCCTCTTCTTCATCAAGCATGATGTCCTTCTCTAGGGATTGGACCCTCCTGATAACATGTCCCAAGCAAGTGAGACGAAGTCTCGCCATCCTTACATCTAAGGAGAATTCTGGCTGTACTTCTTCCAAGACAGATTTGTTTGTTCTTCTGGCAGTTTGTAAATAACCCATTGCTATCGAGTCGATTCTGACTCAAAGTGGCCCTATAGGACAGAATAGATCTGCCCCATAGGGTTTACAAGGCTGTAAATCTTTATGCAAGCAGACTCATATCTTTCTCCTAAAGAGCGGCTGGTGGGTTCGAAGTGCCGACCGTTGGTTAGCAGCCCAGTGCTTTAACCATTGCACCACTAGGGATCCTCAGCTCAAAAATAAAAAAAAAGACCTACACGAATATAGTCAACTGACTTTTGACTAAGGCAATTCAATGGATAGAGTAGTCTTTTCAAAAAATGACACTGCAACAATTGGACATTCATATACAAAGCAAAAACAAAAAAAGAAATGAATTTCCACACATACCTCACACTTTGAACAAAAATTAACTCAAAGTAGACCTAAACGTGAAGCATAAAACTATAAAACTTCTAGAAGATAACATAGCAGAGAATTTGCATGATTCTGGGTTTACCAATGAGTTTATAGATATGACATTAAAAGCATAATTCAAAAAGAAAAAACTGATCAACTGGGCTTTATTAAAACTTAAAACTTTAGCAAAAACACAGTTAAGAAGGTGAAAAGACAAGGCACAGACTGGGAGAAAACATTTGTAAATCCTCACTATGACAAAAAAAAACCCTTGTATCCCAAATATATAAAGACATTCCAAAAGTCAACAATAAAAAATAACCAATTTTTTAAAATGGGCAAAAGATCTAAACAGGCATTTCACAAAGAAGATATCTGGGGCAAGTAAGCATATAAAAAGATGCTCATCATCATTTGTCATTAGGAAAATGCAAATGAGAACCATAATGTAATGCCACTTCACACCTATTAAAAATTGCAAAAAAAAAAAAAAAAGTTTGACGATACCCAAGGCCGGTGAACCACGGAGCACCAAGAACTCTCATTCATTGCTGTTGAGCATGCAAAATGGTGCTACCATGTTGGAAGACAGTTTGAAAGTTAAACATGTGCTTAACACCCTAGGTGCTTTCTCCAAAGAATTGAAAACTATGTTTACACAAAACCAGTATATGAATGTTTATAAAAATTTTATTCATAACCATCCCATACTGGAAACAACCAAGATGTCCTTCAACAGGGTAATGGGTAAATGAACTCTGATATATCTATGCAATGGACTATTAATCAGCAATAAAGAGAATAAGCTATTGATTCACACAACAGGATGAATGAATCTTAAATGCATTCCATGAGTGAAAGAAGTCAGATACTAAAGGCTACATGTTGTATGAATGCATTTTTATGACAAGGAAAGGGAATTATTTATAGGGATGGAATACAGGTCAGTGGTTCCCAGGGGCTAGAGGAAAGGGAAGATGTTTTCTACAAAGGATCCCTACCAGGTCATTTTTTAGGGTTATAGAATTGTTTTGTATGAGACTGGGGCGATGAATACATGACTTTATGCATTTGTCAAACCCCATAAACTTTACACCACAAAGTGAACTTCATTATACGTACTTTGAAAAAAAAAAAAAATCACCAGGATATAAGGGGATCCTAAGATGGACTGCTAGGAGAGAAATTATATATATATATATATATATATATATATATACACATATATATATATATTTTTTTGGGGGGGGTAGCAATTTTTAAAGAGGGTCAAAAAACAGCAATAAATGTAGTTTCATAACTTCAAATATGTTCATGCATAACCTCTTTCCACTTCTGTCCACTAGAATGAATTCTGTGTGAATCTCAGTTCCTCAAGAGCAAGGCCTGTGTTTGTCTCCCTCTGTAGGCCCGTGGGTCACAGTACAGAGTTTCTCCAACTTAAGTAAGAGAAAAACTTCTCATGAACTTCCAGTGTTGATGTCTTTTATCATCTCGTTTTAAAAATATGTGTAAACATATATCAATTTTATGCTTATAAATTCTTATACAGCTATAAACCATAACAAAATTATAGATTAGACACAAAGAAAACTGTAAACCCAAGAAAGCTCAATTTAATAACATTAAATTGGTGAACATAAATCACTGCTGACAAATTTGACTATGCTCCTGACTCCTGTGGTTGGATATTTTGAGGTAGGCTGACCTGGACTACTGTTGAGACTCAATTCTTCCGCCATTGGTCTCTCTTCAAACAACTACACAAACTGCATTTTCACAGCATAGCTGGATGTCGTACAGGCTTGAAGAGGTCGAGAATCACTAACTTCTCACATCAGCACCATCGTTACTACAGCTAGATCCTATTACAACCATTCTATTCCTCTGCACCTAAAAACCGGTTGCTGTTGAGTCTATCCCAGCTCTTGGTGATCCCACACGTATTAGAGTAGAACTGTGGTTCCAGAGGGTTTTCAATGGATTTTTTTCAGAGGTCAATCTCCAGGCCTTTCCTCTAAGGCACCTCTAGGTAGACTCTAACCTCCACCTTTTTGGTTAGCAGCTGAGCTCGTTAACCATTTACACAACTCAGGAATCCCGTCTGAACCTAGCCTGTGATAAATAAAATTCAGTTTAAGTTCAACTTGGTCCTTGACCTCTGAGGAGCCAAAGTGTGAAGGCAGTACAATGATGCCGGTGGACATGATTTATCTCTGAGGAGGGACGACTTTATTGGCGATTATGAGGGAGGCTCTGCTATCTTTGTCCACAGTCTTGCCTGCTTTAAAGAATTCTGACAGAAGAAAGCTGCAACCATGACCCTCAGGTGGAATTTCAAAATCTTGGACCACTACACTGATATGTTTTGAAATATTTGGAACTCCCTGATGTTAGAGTAATGCTTTCAAGACTGAAAAAAAAAAAAAAAATCATTTATATGTTGGCACTTCAACCAACAATTTAAATAGAAAATTTTAAAAGGATATTTGACACTTGGCTCTGTTGACCGCCTGTGATTTGGAGAAATTCATGTTGTACCTATAAATAGTCAAGTGCTAACTACGGAGTAACGTAAGGCTTTGCTAGGGCTGTGTCAGAGAAGGACACTGACTGGTGTATTTTTCAGTAGTGCTGAGTGGTGCTCCTGGTTGGCACAAGCAGACAAGAGATTCGCCAGCACCGTACTTGAGAAACAGCTGGAGGGGAGTGGATACATGTGTAGGCCCCGGAGCCAAATCCCGGCTGCCCCACTCACCAGCTATATTGTCCTTGGGCAAATCACTGGCCTCTGTCTGCTTTTGTTTTTTTGTCAACAAGGTAAGGATAATGGTGATGAGGTTCAGATGAGGAGATGCCGCTACCATGATCATAAGACAAGCCTGGCACATAAGACATGCTCTGTAAATGTTGTTGATGGGTACCGTCGAGTCAGTTTCAACTCATACTGACCCCATGTGACAGAATCCCATAGGATTTTCTTGACTGTAATCTTTACAGAAGATGATCACCAAGTCTTTCTCTCATGGAGCTGCTGGGGTGGCTCGAACTGCCAAACTTTTGGCTAGCAGCCAAGCACTTAACTGTTATGTCACCTTCTATAAATGTTGGCTGTTATTATTGTCATACTGAACACATTAGATTGGAACCACACATTCCCTATGTTTGCTTAAACCTCAAGTGGTCTATGAGTTCTTTGCGACCAAGGACTAAAACTTACTCTTCTTTGTGTCCACAGTCTTGGACATATAACACTCAATCAGTACGTTCTCAACTTGAGACGGAATAGAATTGGAAAAATTTTCAAGCTAGAGCAAGGTAACACAACCAAGCAAAAAGACAAAAATGAGTAATTTTTCACTTTGGAGTGAAGGATAATATCTGTGTGCAACTTTACAGTGAACCTCTGTGCCTAACAGATTTTCATCCCAATGCATTTAACAAATTATTAAATTTGTATCCAAATTTCCTTTGGATAAAGTATTGGCAGGGATTCAGGTTGTTTTCTCTGCTGCAAAATAGACCTGAGTGCTAATAAGCAAACCAATTTTTAAAAAATCCTCCCCTGAGGTGCTAGAAATGTTTTTCATCTGGGTGTTGGAGATTGTATGTATAGTTAGATAGATAGATAGATAGATAGATAGATAGATAGATAGATAGATAGATAGATAGATAGATAGATAGATAGATAGATAGATAGATAGATAGATAGATAGATAGATAGATTAGATAGATTAGATAGATACATAGATACATAGATACATAGATACATAGATACATAGATACATAGATACATAGATGCATAGATGCATAGATAGATGCATAGATACATGCATAGATACATACATAGATACATACATAGATACATAGATAAATACATAGATACATAGACAGATACATAGATACATAGATATCTATATCTAGATAGATACATAGATTGATATCTATATATGTATCTATGCATGTATCTATCATCTATATCTATCCATCCACCCATCCATCCATCCATCCATCCATCCAACCACCCACCCACCCACCCACCCACCCACCCATCCATCCATCCATCCATCCATCCATCTCCATTGCATAAATGTGGAGAGGGGGAGTGTATATACATATATACATACATACATATATAGAGAGAGAGAGAAAAAGACTGGGCGGTGCAAACAGTTACTTACACTGCTGCTAACTGAAATGTTGGTGGTTTTCGTTTACCCAGAGGCATCTCCAAAGAGGGGCCTGGTGATTTACTTCCAAAAAGGCAGCCATTGAAAACCCTGTGGAACACAGTTCTACTCTGATACACAAGGGTCACCAAGAGTTGGAATCAACTCGATGGCAACTGGTAATATTTTTTTTTCCTTAAAATTTGCATGTATTACTGTATGTATATTATACCTCAACAGAAAATTTTAAAAATCCCTCCACCTATCAGCAATTCCATCTAACATATGTTCACAAGATCCCCGCTGCTAACCTGACAGTCCCTTCCTTGGCGTCTCCCGACACACTGCTCCCAAAAGCATCCTGTGTACACACAGCATACGATCACAGGAAACTCGCTATTAAACGTTAGATAGTCAGAGCCCACACAGGGTCTCCTTATCAGAGTCGTCTCTGAAGGCTAATGTGAAGCCTTTTGCTAAAAAAAAAAAAAAAAAAAGAGGGCCCAAAATTAAAGTTTGTGTAATCTATCCACCAGGGGGAGCCAGACAGCCTGACTAATGGGAACATAAAAATTTTTTTTTTTTAGCAAGCCAGCAATCAAGCTCTCCAGGCAAGGACTGCAGAGTTTAGACACTCTTGGTTCCTAGGAAGGCATGTGAAATTTGACTGCAATCAGACTTAATTCTTGGCTTTATTTTTCTCAGCCGTCATTGACGTGTTTTAAGAAGAAGCAGCTGACTTTGGGGTATTGACATTAATAAATGCCTGGTAAGGATAAAAAATATATATATATGGATGTGAAAATAAGGATAGCTCACCTTTGAAAAGCACTTTACAGGCTATGAAGAGGTTTCATGTGGAGAGGTGAGTGCTGACGATGTTTCTCCTTAAAACAATGATTTAATGTACAATTACGTTTTGTTCCTTTTGGAGATGAGAAAGTAGCTTCCGTTGCATGGGTGCAGGTCTACCGCTGCCATATATGCAAATTAGAAAAAGGCTACCTGTGAGGCCTGGGCTGTGGCCTGGCGAGCTAGAGCTCCAGGTGGATTTCAGGTCCCACTTTCCTCCTCACCAGGCAGCCCTGGGCCGGAAGAACTGTGCACCCATATGCAGCAGCCCCAGGGTCTGGGCACCTCCAAGGGGATGCTTGGAGAAGTTTTTAATCTTCCCTCCCCAATTTTTTTGATAAGGGCAATGATATTTTCTCAATCTCATGTGAAATGCAGCTCCAAAGCAAGTTTCCCATCTCCCTTCTTCCAGTCAGAATGCTGACCTTACATTCTTCCTGGAAACGGATTCCGGATCCACCATGGAAATTAATATTTTCCATTCAGATGGCCTCTGCATCCAATTAACCTTGCTGGAAAGGTGTTACTTGTCTTTTCTAGTTGCCTTTTTCTTTATAACGTCCGTTTCCTGATCACTTTCCATCTCCTTATTTTTGTGACCATGATTCCCTCCAGCTTTTCTCATTGGATAAAATTTTCGTAGGAAGAAACTGAAACTAGCCATTCATTTAATCCTTTCAAAACTCAATGGGACATACAGTATCCCACCCATTTTTTATGTCTCTGGAGTTCTTTGGAAAGGAGGCAGCCCAATTTTAACGCATTTAGCCTCAAGGCCGGAGCCTTTGAAATGCATGAAACTCAAGAACCCTGAGCTGGAGCCTCATTCTTGTGTAGATTGAGTACTGTCTGAGGTGATGCCTCCTGGATGAGTGAATTGTCTAGACTTTTCGCAGGTTTGCCTTTATTTCTGTGAGATAAGCCTACTCACTATGTTTTCAGGTTATTATGTTCTCATGAGAATGTACTTAGCATGAGAATAAGCTATTGCCAGTCTTCATTCAGTCATGGTGGCCATTTTCTCCTTGACACCATTCATTGTTTCTGGGTGTCACTGGCTGCCTGCTTTTCTAATGTTTGAACACTAAATAACGCCTTTGAAATAAGAAATAATGCATTGCGGTGGTACTTTTCAAAATACTGGAATTCCTATAAGTGTTTTTTTTTTTTTTTCTATTCTATCACACATTCCATCTTAGAGCCCAGTCATTGCTTCTACGTGTAGCAGCTGGAATGCACTGCTGTGAGCAGTTCTGCAGTGTTCCAGGGCAGCTGTTTCTGCTTCTTAGCTATTAGTACTGCTTTTGTTATAATGAAGAATACACAGTAGTGGTAATTATCCTGAGATTCAAATTCCTTTAGTTTTATTTATCTGGCTTGTCAGTACTGCTTTTGCAGTAATGAAGAATACATAGTAGTGGTAATTTTCCTGAAATTCAAATTCCTTTAGTTTTATTTGTTTTGGCCTGTCCGTACTGCTTCTGCACTGTAGTGGTAATTTTCCTGAGATAAAAAATCCCTTGGCTTTATTTGGGCTGTAAGTACTGCTTTTGCAGTAAGAGAGGATGCATTGTACTACGTTTTAAAAAGTTTCATAAAAAATAATAAAAAGGCTAAGAAGAAGGAGAATAGAATAAAATGTATGTGCAGCTGTTGCCAGGAGTGTGCATGTTTTACTTCATGTTTTGCAAATTTTCAAGGAAAAAAAAAAAAGATTTTACCACTGACTCCTATTGGTAGGATTTACTACACCTAGAATTTGCTAGGACACACATGATCCGAGATCATGGATATCAAAATCCATAACTCATAACAAAAATTCTGAATTGGTCCTTTAATCAGCACGCCTTCATTAGTGAGAACACATAGTATCAAAAATTCAAAGGAGAAAATATTTGGGTCTCGAAAGGGTTTTAAACATCTCAGATGTGATCATTTCCCAGTCGTTACCATATTTGACCTAACAACAGCACTTAACTCTGTTGATCACTTTGTCCTTCGGAAACTATTTCTTCCAACACATAGTTCTTTTGCTCCTTTCTTGCTAGCTGCTCTTTCTCTGTCTCCTGCTGACTATCTAAGTGCTGAGGTTCCCAAGCCATCCTCTCCTCTGCTCTGTCTACACACTTCTCTGACTGATCTCATCTGGTCATAGCTTTATACACCGTCAATCACAGACAACTCCCATGTTTATGTCTCCCCTGCCTAGACCCCCAACTCCTGACTTGGGTTCAACTGCCTCCTCAACATCTCCATCTGTCTGTTTAAAAGGTCTTTCAAACTCAACATGCCTCAAAATCAAACTCACCACTTTCTCCCCTATCTGCTCCTTTCACCATCTTCCTCACCTAAGGTAGTGGTACCTCCTTTTTCAGTTGCTCATGTCAACCATCTTGGAGTTATTCTCGACTCATCTCTTTCTCTCACTCCCCATATCAGCCAATGAGGTTGGTTCCCGATTTGAAATATGTACTGAACTTGACTGCTTCATGTCACCTTCACAGCTATTACCCAGTTTTAAGTTGGCATCATCTCTTGCCTGGACTATTGCATTTGTCTTCTAATTCATGTCCCTGATTAGGCCCTTTTCTTCACCATAGCCAGAATGATCCTGTAAAAATGTGAGTCAAATCATGTGTCTTCTTCACCTGTGTCCCACCTCACCAGTGCGAAACCCCAGAAACTTAAAGGGCCCTGTAAGGTTCTACATGGCCAGTCTGCTGCTATATTTCTGAATACTCAAGCCTCACTGTTCTTTGAACATGCCAAACCTGTTCCCACCTCAAGGTCTTTGTAACTTGCTAGCCTTTTTGCCTGGCATGCTCTTCTCCAGATGTCCTCATGCTTGCTCCTTCATCCCTTTAGTCTCTGCTCAAATGTCATCTCATCAGATAGTCCTTCCTGGAAAAACTGTGTTAAAGAACACCCACACGCACTCCTGTCTCTCTCCATCTCCCTTACCCTGCAGTAGTTTCCTTCACACCACTTATTGCCATTTTTATATGTGTGTGATTGTTTGATCACTGGCTGTCTTACCCACCAAGAATGTAAGCTTTGTGGTGGAAAATACTTCGTTTCATTCACTGTTATAGCCCCGGTGTCTAGAACAATGCCTAGCATATAGCAGGTGTTCAACAAATAATTGTTCAATGAATGTTGAATGAACCTAGGCAGTTTAGATACCAGCTAAAAGCTACATGCAATATGTGAAATAAAATATGTTAAATCATCCCTTAAATTTTTCTGTGTTGCCCAAATAGAACTGGGCATCTTGGGTGCATTTAAGGAATTACAGTGTTTACCCTTGAAGCCCAGTGGATGCCACATGAATGTTTGATACATGGTGGTGTGAAACCTACCATCTTTATGCTCAAAGAGTAGATTGCCTAAAGGTAACTGGGCAAAACAGGGAATTACTAATTGCTGGCCTTGTGTTGAATCACAACCATTATATTTACTACATGTTTTGACCAATCACTATCAAGTTGTATTATTACACAGGATTTGTATACATGTGATAAAATACCCATATAAATGCATCAGTCGTGAATGTTGTGGTTTACTATTGCTGATGCTAAAGAATCAAAGCTGATGTCTTATGAGGGAATATCTAGTGAAACCAGGAATGGTGTTTTTATTTATCACTCTATCGCCAAATTGAATTGTTTATGTAAAGATTCCTGCCTTGATGTGAGCTGTTGGCATACTGAAGTATATTTACTAAAATTGAACTCAGGATTTAAATGATATATAATTTAAATACACTTGTGAAAACCAAAAGATAAATTCATTTAAAACAGGGTATAATTAAGAAAAAACCTTTGCTTAAAAAAACACACACACAAACACTATAACCTGGGTTATAGTAGCCTAATGAAGAATATAAATCTAAAATTTCCTATTATTTCCCTCCATATGTATTTTAATATTTGGTCTTTACCTTTAAAATGCACGTGTAGAGGGGGAAATACAATACGCATATTCATCAACTTAAAGGAATAAAGAGGCGGTATTTTATAGCTGTGAGGAAGGAGCCCTGGTGGAGCAGTGGTTATGCGCTCGGCTGCTACCAAAACGTCGGTGGTTGGTACCTACCAGCCTCTCTGCAGGAGGAAGATGTGGCACACATCTGCTCACAGAAAGGTGACAGCCTTGGAAACCCTTCGGGGCAGTTCTACCCCTATGAGTTGAATCAACTCAGCAGCAATGGATTTGGGGTTTATAATCCTTGGGTGGTGCAGCTAACACACTCAGCTACTGCCTGAAGGACTGGAGGTTTGAATCCTACCAGGAGTGCCTCTTGGAAAAAAGACCTGGCAAACGACTTTAAAAAAATCAGCCATTGCAAACCATGCAGAGCACTGTTGTACTCTGACGCACGTGGGGTTGCTGTGAGTTGGAAACGGCACGATGACAACTAGAGCAAACAAATCGGTAAAGCACACAGACTCGTTCTGGGCATAGGGTGCGCCTCTCACAGATGTTAGCTAGATGTTAGCTGCACATAATGAAAATAAAGTTTCGCCCCACGTTCTTCCTTTGCGGCTGAATTAATCCAATTTGTACTAATTTGTCAAAAAATCCCGATAGTTATATGTGAAATTACTCCAAAGAAAGAGAACGTTTTATACAGAAGAGGAGCGCTTCGCACCTTCCTTAGAGGTGCCAGTTTCTCTCCGGGAATCCACTGGTGACACCTCAGGTGTCGTAATTGGCGCTCAGTACCCTTCGAGGTGTTTCCCGGGGTGTTGCTCTGAAAAGCTTCCAGAAAGCCCATAACAAACACTGGTTTCCAATGTGTGTCATTATTGATACTGATATTTTGAGATCTTGTGAGAATTTACCAATTTACTTCTTCTGCTCATTTTCTACTTTCTTCAGCTCTGTTACCTCCAAATTCCATTAACATGCACACACACACACACACACACCACACTCCCCATTCAAAAGATAGGAGAAGATGATTTATTATACATCCATGCTGATGTTTTTACGCTTTCAAATCCCATTTTAGGGAAGACGGTATTATATAACGATTTACATCCCTACCGTGACCTCCTTTGGGAGTCCCTGAGTGGTGCAAACATTTAACATGCTTGCTGTTGACTGAGAGGTTGGTAATTTGAGTCCATCCAGAGGTGCCTCAGAGGAAAGACTTGGTGATCTACTTCCGAAAAATTAGCCCTTGAAACCACTAAGGAACACAGGTCCACTCTGACACATGAGGTCACCCTGAGTTGGAATCAAGGAACACGGGTCCACTCTGACACGTGAGGTCACCCTGAGTTGGAATCAAGGAACACGGGTCCACTCTGACACGTGAGGTCACCCTGAGTTGGAATCAAGGAACACGGGTCCACTGTGACACATGAGGTCACCATGAGTTGGAATCAACTGGACAGCAATTCGTTTGGTTTGCTGGCAACCTCGTCTGATACGGGTCCATTCTATACCTATTCATTCTGTGATAGGTGGTAGATTAGTCTTAAGCTGAATGTAAAACTGTAGAGTATGCTATGAGTTAGAGTACCTGTATACAATTCATTCATTCATGTTATGAAAAGATAGGCACACCATGGATAATTTAAATCTGCATATAACTCTTGGCCGCCGTTGCACATGAATCTCTTCTCCATAACTTTTGCCCAACAAATTGGAGGTAATTGCATTGCTGACGGATTTCAGTTTTATCTCCTTTCATTGCACTGTCTATTAGGATAGATACCTTTTGAAAATTTTCCTTGAAAGAAACCCCAAAGAAGGCAAAAGATCAAAGGTCTAAGCTAATCCTAGCAAAAAGTACAGTATAAAAAAAATAGTGTTTTTTTATACAGCAAAGCAAAAAAGTACAGTAACTCATGAGAAATAGAAATAAAACCCAAATAATACACAATAATACCAAATAATACTCGACAGCACTGGGTTTTTTTAAATACACAATTCAAACCAATGTACACTTTGGTTTATAAACTCTGTTGCCAAGTTTATTGGCTCTTTTCTTTCAGCCCCTGTCCCACCCAATAATTTTGTTCAGGGCAGTTAAAGGAGTGGTTAAGAGGGCGGACCCTGGAGCAAGAGGCCCTGGAGTCCAATCCCAGCCCCACCACTTCCTTAGCTGCATGGTATTGTCATTTATTTAACCACTTTCTGTGCCTCAGCTCCCTCATCTTTAAAATAGGAATAACCTCACAGCTACTTGGCACATAGTAAGCACTTTTTCAGTGTGTGCTATTCTAGCAGCCCTGGTGGTGCAGTGGTTAAGTGTTTGGCTGCTAACCAAAAGGTCAACAGTTTGAATCCACCAGCCATTCCTTGGAAACCCCATGGGGCAGTTCTACTCTGTCCTATAGGGTTGCTATGAGTCAGAATTGACTTGACAGCAACAGGTTTGATTTTATTATTTCTAGGACTGACTGATGAGGGATCAGGCAAGACAGGCATTTCTATGCTTCCTGAGGTATGGTTCACCAGTTATGTACAGAGTTGCTAGAAAAGTAGCTCAGTCGATACAGTGGCCATGAACTAGTACCTCAGAGACCCCCCAATTACAGGGAGCGTAACTGACCAAGGGTCTCAACTCACTTGCACCAAGGCTTCATTTCCCACCCATGTCTCCCAGACTGTGACTGGGTGCAGCAGAGATACTGAGGCCGACAATTTCTGGGAGACATGGGACTCCTCCAACAGGTGGCTTTGGTTCGAGTACTCCTCAACAGTCTTAATGAAACTTCCTTCCTTTGAGAGGCAATTTAAACCTTCCTCTCCCCTTTGTCTTCACTCTGTGTCTGACTGGCATCACGTTCTGATGACTTCTTATCCTTGCCCAGCTCCCTCCCTCCCTCTTTTATCCTACCTTTTAAATAGCATCTTCCTGTCTGATTCTTGGAGGACCTGAACTAGTGCAGTTTGGCACTCAAAGCTCTTGTGGATATGACCTTAACCTATTTTTCAGCCTTATCTCCTACCTCTTTCCTACATGTAACTTCTACTCCAGGTTCCCAAATGTGTCTCATGTTTTCCCATCTCGGAGCTTTTGACCATGCCGTTCACTGCAAAGCCACTCACTGTCTAGCCACTTTTGTCTATTAGATCTCGTCTGTCATTGATGGTGCATCTTAAATATCACTTCTCTAAGCTTTTCAAGATTCTGCCAGCCAGATATACCCTTTCCCTTCTCTAAACCTCCAGCAGTCTTGCCTATGAGCACTTTTATAAGCTTATTAACAGTAATAATCATCTCTTACTTGAACCCTCCAAAGTGCCCAGCATGTGTATAATTGTTATTGTTGTTGGGTGTCATGGAGTTGATTCCAACTCATAGCAACCCCATGTGACAGAGTAGAACTGCCCCATAGGTTGTAATATTTACATAAGCAGATCTTTCTCCCTCCGAGCCACTGGGTGGGTTGGAACCTCAACCTTTCAGTTCGTAGCTGAACACGTAACCATTTCAGCCACGCAAGGCTCCTTTTACATACAGAAAAAAAAAACCCAACCCGTTGCCATGGAGTCTATTCCGACTCATAGTGACCCTATAGGACAGAGTAGGACTGCCCCCATATAGTTACTAAGGAGCACCTGGTGAATTTGAACTGCTGACCTTTTGGTTAGCAGCCGCAGCACTTAACCACTATGCCACTAGGATTTCCCATGTGCAGAATAGCCATTCAATATTTGTAAAATGTAATTGGGAAATTAGGGGGAATTCTATTGTGGTGAATAATTTTTAACATTCAGTATTTCCAACAGCTCACATCCATTTTGCTGGATGTAGCTACAATGAACTTGGGTAAATTAAAAAATCCTATGTATCAAAGCACTTAGTGCAGAATATAGCATGTAGCAACTCGATTTTAATATCCGCTTAAAATTCCTCACTAAATTTGCCTGATTTTTTTCCAACGGAGTGATGATTTGAAATTCTAAAATAGTTTTGGGTTTGTATATGAGTGTGGACTGTGAGACTAAGAAAAATAGTTGTAAAAGAATGCTTCCTCCTATACCAAAGGGCCTAAGGGCTATTGAGAGTCCCTGGAGGGTAGAAATGGTTAAGTGTTTGTCTACTAACCAAAAGGCAGTTCAAATCCACCCTGAGGCACCTCGGAAGAAAGGCCTGGTGATCTATTTCCAAAAGATAACAGCCATTGAAAACCCTCTGGAGTGCTGTTCTACTCTGAAAGATATAGGGTCCCCATGAGTCAGAATTAACTCCAAGGTAACTGGTTTTTAAGGGCTGTTGAGGTCAACATCCCTCTCCTCTTGGGTTCAACTTCAGAAACAGAGAAGGAAGATCCTTCATTTTAATGTGTTTTCATGGGGTGAGGTGCATATATGGTAAGGTCAGAGAGCACTGATAAGGCATCTTTTTTCTTCCTAGGTGTCTGATGGTTTGAGATAGCTGTTGTGGTTGGCATTTCTCAAGTGCATGCAGACACTGTTCATGGACTACCTCATTTAATCCTCACAATAGACTTATCCCCATAACACAGACAGAAAACTGAGGCTCAGGGAGGTTAGACGACTTGCCCCCATGTCACACTGCTAAGTCACCGACCAAATCCTTGAGGAATTTACAACAGGTGTCCAAAACATCTGTCAATCACATAAAATCAATTTCTTCTCCTAACCTCATCCGAAGGCTTTTTGGGCCATTTCTGTCATCAGAGTGAAGACAAGATTTGGCACCTGGCCAGGGAGAAGCAGCAGTGCCAGCTCAACAGCCTCAGGTAAAGAGTTGTAACTCTTTAACTCGGGTCTCCAGCCATTTCCGGCTGGAAACGTGACACTCAGGTGAGACCATCTTGGGTGGAAAGCAGGAAGAGGGTGGCTCGTACAAGAATCAGATGGCACCTGCCGGCTTGGACGCTCACTTACTAATGATTTAACAAAGACAATCACATGGGATAACTGCCACTCTTCCTGCCTTCGATTCTTTCGCTTAGCGGCCTGAAAACTGAACAAGATGGACTGGCCCAGCAAAGTGGAAGAAGAAGACAGTACGTTCACCAACATTCCTCTGGCCGATGACATAGGTAAGAGAGAAACTAATAACTTTTCAAACAGGGAGAAACTGATAAACTCCAAAACACAACATTAAGCAAATACTCAGCATTAAATATATACATATACAAAACTTTCAGTATTTTCATTATAATGGTAAAATATAGTCATTATAGAAAACTTGAAAAAATATAGCTACAAAAACACTTTTTAATTAAGAACTGTTTCTCTTTTTCCTTTTAAATTAAGTAATTATTTTTAAAGTCCCTATGCATTACATGCACTTCTAAAAGTCTAAGCAAATATATAAAATGTGTGTTCCCTAAAGTTCTGAAAACACAGCCTCAAAGTTGTTTCTAAAACAACCTGTGATCTGATCACAATATTTTGTTACACTCTAGTCAGTTTCTTCTCTGTGTGGTAAAACAGTATTTTTATTTCAGAAACATGAGCTAGAATGTGCTGCAATTCGCTTTAAGGATTATTTCAAAAAACATCTGGTTTTAAAGTGAGGACAAAGTTTGCTGAATTTAACAGGGGAGAAGGAAAATGCGGGAGAGGAGTTAAAAACACTTAAGGGGCAAGTATAGCTCATTCAACATCTCGGAGAAAATAGACAGTGTTGCTGAGTCGTACAATGTGAACTGGGAGTGCTTCAAACCTCTGAGCACCCAGGCCTTAGTTTGTGTTTCTTGTTGTCGTTATTGTTTTGTATCCCAGTTCTTCTAGCAGAATCATAATAAGAAGCCAGGAAGGCTGCAGCTAAGCAAGGGGAGTTACAGATTTGGATTAACACAAAGCAGAGCATAAATATTTAACATCAGTTGCTCTTTCAGGCAGCCACCCTTCTCCACTTCCTCACTAAATGCTCAGATGCAAAAAGCCTCTTTCTAAAGTGCAGTCAGACAATTAGCACCACCGTCAGCAGAGCTAAGCTTCCCCTCCTGGCAGTGCACAAACACGCTGCTGGCCTTGGAAGTGAAAGACGAGCATTTTCAGCCTAAGAGATGTAAAGGCACAAGGTACCGGGGCTGTTGAAGAAATGGGATACCTGCCGCTGGCCTTAGTATGCTCACACCAGGGTGCTTTAGAGAAATGACCCAGCTGCAGAAGGCAAGGAAGGAAGCCAAGACAGAGGGAAACCTAAGTTTCTGAGCTTCTAGAAGGCACGACGAGCACGCAGGTGGGAAGGCCTATGTGCTGTGGGCGGGTGCAGTTCACACAGGGTGCTTGCCTGCTCCAAATTCAACTCACCCCAGAATTCTTTCTCCATTGTAACGTGGGCTGTGCCTGAAAGCGGGGACCGTCAGTCACCGTAGGTGGGTAAACCAGCTTTCCTGAAACCACCCTCTCTCAGCCATCCCATCACGCCCTCCCAACCCTCTGCTCCACGGAGCGTCATCTTCTGCCACCCTCGCACTTCCCAGTGAAGAAACAGCGAATGTGGGCAGGAGGGCAGGGAATTTAAATTCAGGTATCCAGTCCCCTGTTGGCAATGGTTTTAAGACCAGCTCTTTCGAGGTTGCTAACTGGGTCTGACAGTGTGGGTGTAAAGGCTGAGTAAGTCACCAGGGTAAACAGTAATCACTGGTTTACAGGGAGACTGATGCAGCTGAGTAAAGGGGTCCAAGTCTGTTGCTCCAATAGTAACTTCCATGTTCTTGATGAGACTGAATTCCGGAATCTCACTGCACAACGGCCTTAAAGGATGGGCGAGCGTGGTAACCACCAGTAGGCTGAGGAAAGCCAAAAACCAAACACACTGCTGTGGAGTTGATGCCAACTCATGTCCACCCTATGTGTGCAGAGTAGAACTGCTCCTTAAGGCTTTCAAGGCTGTGACCTTTTGGAAGCAAATTGCCGGGCCTGTTTCCCCAGGCAACTCTAGGTGGGTTCAAACCACCAACCTTTCGACCAGTAGTCAAATTCTTAGCCGTTTGCACCACCCAGGGGCTCCAGGAGCCTAGTAGTTGAGGAGACCGTTTGTACCACTTAGGGACCTGGGGAGCTGAGGAACTGGTACTAATCTGAGCAATTTTAGTATTTCAAAATGCCAAATGGAAAGTGTTAGTATGCTATTGACAAAAAAAAAAAAAAAAAATGCACCCAGTTAACTGAAACATCATGTTTCTTGGCTTTTGGAGAGAATTTTACCGATTTGGTGTGGTAGCGCTGGTTAGCTCCTGTTAGTTAGAGGTTCTTGGTCTTGATAAATAAAAGCAAAACAGATTATGATGCAATAAATGCAGCTTGTTTAGTAGATATCATTCTTTCAGATTGTGGGGTGCATTCAAGAATAATGCATTAAAATTACTTAAACGATGAAAAATTTAGTCCAATTTCTTGTTTTACACACACACACACACACACATAGAGACAACTATGAAAAGGAGGCCTTGAGAGGTGAAAGGACTTTCTCAAGATCACAGAGTCAAACTGCACAGGAAAGAATACTCCTACTGTATTTGTTACAATTGTGGGTCCTTTCTACATACAACATAATTGTGATATCGTTGTCCTATTTTACAGATGATAAACCTCCTGGTTGAAAAATATGAATAACTTGCTCAAGGCTACTCCCCCAATAAGTGGTAGAACCAAAATTCAATCTTAAGTCCTATATGGTTGCAGACACTTAAACTGAGCAGCTTTCTCGTCTTACCATTTCACCTCACTAAACCAAAAAGAAAAAAAAAAACCAAACCCATTGCCATCAACTTGATTCTGACTCATGCTAACCCTGCAGAACAGAGTAGAACTAACTACCCCATAGGGTTCTTAAGACACGACTGGTCGATTTGAACTGCTAACTTTTTGGTTAGCAGCCGAACTCTTAACCACTGCGTTGCCAGGGCTTCTTTCCCCTTATTAAGAAACCTGTTGCCATTGAGTTGCTTCCGACTCATAGCAACCCTATAGGACAAAGTAGAACTGACACATAGAGTTTCCAAGGAACGCCTGCCTGGTGGACTCGAACTGCCAGGCTTTTGGTTAGCAACCATAGCTCTTAACCACCAGGGTTTCCTTCACCTCACTAAAAACTAGTTGCCTTAAAAAGCTAGCGCGTATTGGGGAGGAGCTATATGAATATTGAGTAGTAATGGCTGTGCGTGTTTCTACTTGGTTCTCCACTAGCTTGTTGAAGCTGAGCATTAGAGAAAGACATATCCTCTTTATTAAACTCTTAAAAGTGGTGGCCAACCTATCTCAGTGTAGGGATTATGGGTCTGCCTCGGTGATTACCCAGAAGGAACATCAGATACTGGGTGCTGGCTGCATGTGGTATCTGAAGCAGCTAGATGTTGAAGCTACTGTAACACAAGGACAACTCATTTTTACTTCTGAATGTGCAGTCAGGCCTCAAGCACTCAGGTGCCGATACCCAGAGTTGGTGCTTCAGACTCATCCCCGTCTCCTTTTATTCCCCTGCCCTCCTCCCATGACCCTGTTTCTGTTCTTATTCAGAGGTCAGCAAAGGAAAGGAGAATAAGCTATTCACTAACTCTGGAAAAAGGTCTGTTTGGGAGGAAGACTGAAAGCATCAGCTACATCGAAGCTCTGTGTTTTATGTTTGGATTCATTTATTTAGGTCAACCTGCTTCCTGATGGTATGGAGCCATGAGAACTGGCAGTACCAGCAGTTATTCAACTCAAAAACCAGCTGTGTCGTTGAGTTAGTGTGTGTTTTGCTGTGTATATTCTCAACAACAACAAAAAGTCATGTTTCATAAATTAATTCGTAGGTTATTGTTGTTAGTTCTGTCGAGTTAGCTCCAATTCTTGGTGACCCCATGTTCAACGGAGCAAAACGTTGGCTGGTCCTGCACCATCTTCATGATTGTTGGTGTGAATAAGTTTGTTGTTTCGGCTGCTGTGTATGCTGAGTGCCTGCCAGCCTGAAGGGCTCATCTCCCAGCACCATATCAGACAACATTCTGTTGTGATCCATTGGCTAATTTTCAGAAGTAGATTGCCAGCTCTTTCTTCCTGGTCTTCTTAGTCTGGAAGCTCTGCTGAAATCTGTTCACCATGGGTGACCCTGCTGATATTTGAAATACCGGCGGCATAGCTTCCAGCATTATAAAACAAACAAACAAAAACCCATTGCCTTTGAGTCGATTCTGTCTCATAGCAACCCTATAAGACAGAGTAGAACTGCCCTATAGGGTTTCCAAGGAGTGGCTGGTAGATTCAAACTGCCAGCCTTTTTGTTAATAGCCAAGCCCTTAACCACTGCACCACCAGGGCTCCTGAGCATCATAGCAACATGCAAGTCACCACAGTACGACAAACTGACAGGCTGGTGGGTGGTGGATCTGTAGGTGAGTTGTATGGATTTCAGAACAAATGTCCTCACAGAAACAAAGTTATGAAAGATGGGATCCCAGAACAGTCCCTACAGTTTAACCTCACAGTTCGCAAACTGTGTGCCAAGGTGCCCTGGGGTGCCATGAGGTGCCCCACCTCTACCAGGCATTGTGAGAACTACTAGGTAGAGGTTTCTCAGTTTCACGTAAGATCCACTCCTTTCCTTTCAATGACATCATATCTTTCTAAGCTGGGTTTCTGCAGTTGCTGGAATAAAAAGCAAGTTCCATGTGAAAGTCAATGTAGGACAGGAAATGAGGGCAGAAGTTTGAGAAGGCTGGAGAAGGTGTGCAGTGCCCAACAGAGGCACACATACAGTGAAACCTGTGAAAGCCAGAACTTGTGTAAGGCAGAAACCTGTCAGAGAAGGAAAACGAAAATATTTTCCACTAAAATGAGCAATAGGAAAGAGGTAAGACTGTACCCTGTCAAAGGTGGAAAACTTACAAGACCTGGAAAAACAAGGCGGTCCCAACAAGTTCTGGCTTTCACAGGTTTCACTGTACTGTAAGAAATTGCGCTTGCTTAAAAGTAAACTCAAAATATATTTTCTTTCAATTTTGTTGTTGTTAGCTGCTGTCGAGTTGGCTCTGACCCATGGTGACCCCATATACAACAAAATGTTACCCAGTCCTGTACCATCTTCATGATTGTTGATACGCTTGAGTTCACTGTTGTAGCCACTGTGTATTTTGAATGCTCTCCAACCTAGGGGACTCATCTTCCAGAACTATATAGAACAATATTCTGTTGTGATCCATACGGTTTTCAATGGCTAATTTTCAGAATTGCCAGGCTTTTCTTCTGCTGTCAAGTCAGCTCCATATCATGGTGACCCCATATACAATAGATACAGTAGAGCGATTGTTGCCTGGTCCTGTGCCATCTGCATGATTGTTGCTGTGTGCAAGTTCACAGATGCGGCCACTGTGTGTGTTGAGTATCTTCCAATGTAAAAGGCCCATCTTCCAGCACTATATCAGACAACATTCTAGTTGTCTTAGTCTAGAAGACTAAGTTGTCCTAGTCTGTCTTAGTCTGGAAGCTCCGCTGAAACCTGTATACCATGGATGACCCTACCGGTATTTACAATACCAATGGCACAGTTTCTAGCATCACAGTACGACAAATTAACAGACGGGTGGTGGTTTTTCAATTTAGGTGTAGTGTTTTTACAAATGGCTACTAAGTTTTTGAACCTAAATAAGTAATGGAACTGTTAGGTGTTTCTCTTGGCTTTGGGCACTATGAAAAAGTCACTGAGACTTCAAGCATACCATGAACCGAGATAATTTGAGTGAGAATCTCTTGTCTAAGCTATAGTATAGTGGACTGGCCTCACTTCTGGGACCTCAGAGGAGGGAGCCATACAATGCAGGACAAAAGGCACATTTTTGTCCTCGACTCTGCAGGACTTGATTTTATTGGTCTCTCCTTCCTTCCTGTGCTGCTGCTTCCCTGGCTTTGATGCCACCACCCTTCGGGTTCCCTTTAGCCACAGTCATCATTCTCAGGCTCCTTTCCTTTGCCCAGCCTTCTTCTTTCTGTGGAGGAGCACGTCCACTCCTCCTGATCCCACTCTCGCCATCCATACCCTATACCGATGACTCTAATACACAGCTTGCAGATTCATACACCTTCAGGGGCCAGGCAGCGTAAGTGCAGGAAACAGGTAATGGTCCATCGTCATTCATTTCACTCGATTTTCAAAATAAACTCTATTGAAATGTCAATCTTCTTTTCAGTTAACTAAGTTTTCCTCATGCATTTTTTTTGTAACATAACAGCTCTTAATATGGTTTATTTCACAATGGCATCTCAAGCTTAATTCCTTCAACAAGGACACACTCTGTGTATTAATATTATGCAGGGACATTCTTTACTTCTCACCATTTTCCTTGAAATACACTGTATTTCATATATGGTCGTATATATGGGCTATATTTTATTTTCTACTTTCGAATGAGATAAGGGAACAAGAAATAGTTTATTTTATTTTTAACTGTACTATAAGAAAAAAAAAAAAAGGACAATTGTAGTGAGAAAACCAGCAACCAGCGTTGCTGCTGTACCTCCACCGGGCATCAGTTGGGGTGGCAGGGATTGTGGCCCCCAGAGAGCAGAGCGGCTTTCTGGTTCCAGCAGGCTGTCGCCACGGAGGAACAAAGATGTAAACAATCTGGATTTTTCGCAGACACTGGGTATTCAGTTTTTTTGGGGGGGGGTGCAGTTTCCTGATTTTTCTGTTTTTCACCTAATCCTCATTTGAAAAACAACAGGAAGGGGATGAGGGCAAACAAACCACATCTGCAGGACACATGTGACTGCAGAAGAAATTATTTTCAGACTTCTGTTTTTTTTTTTTTTTTTTAATCTCTTGTCTTTATCTCTCTTCTAAGTTTCAGATTCATAATCCAACTGCCTGCTGGACACCTAGCTATGCCTCAGGTATCTCAAATGAACTCATCAGCTTGCCCCCAACCCCCCCAAAAACCAGTTGCCATTGAGCCAACTCCAACTCACGGCGCCCCCTGTGTGTCAGAGCAGAACCGTGCTCCACAGGGTTTTCAGTGGCTGATTCTTCAGAAGTAGATCGCCAGGCCTGTCTTCTGAGGCACCTCTGGGTGGATTCAAACCTCCAACCTCCCAGTTAGCAGCCAAGCACATTAACTGTTTGCACCACCCCGGGCTTCTCCTCTTTTCCATTCACCCCTAAGTCTGCTCCCCCTCCCGGATTCATAATTTTAATGAATGGCCCCACCATCCACTCAGTCACCCAAGCTAGAAATCCGTATGTCATCCCCCCCTTGCCTCACCCCTCACAATCCAATCCATCACTGATTCGTCTTGACTTGCCCTTGACTGTGTTTACCTTTCAACTGTCCTTCCTATTTCAATTCTTATCCCTTCAAACTTGTCCTCTACACTGGCCATGTCACCCCCTGTCCTGGCACAGAACAATCCATGCCCCGCATTCCCTGCTGGATGAAATCCCAGACACTTAGCACAGCACTTAAGGTCTCCCTTTTCTTAGCCCCATCTACCGCTCCAGTGTCACTTCCTACTACACAATCTGGGCTCGAAGAAAACATGTAACATTCTGTGCACACATTGGCTACTTTATGCCTCTGGATTTTGCTTGTGTCGCTTTCTTTGCCTAGAATAATACTGTTTGCCTTTCTCTTTGCCTGGCTAATTCCTACTCAGACTTAAGACCCCATGCAGGCATCACCTTCTCCAGGAAGCCTTCCTTGACCTTCTCAGGCTGTTAGATTTCCTTTCCCCCTCTGAGCACCCCAAGCTTACGTCTACATGTATTTCTTCACGGCGTATTGTACTTGTACTTATATGAGTCCTACCCAGCAGACTGCAAGCCGCTACAGGACAGAACCTGAGTTTTAAAAGGGCTGTATCTCTAGCACCTAGAACAGTGTCTGGCACAGAATTAGCACTCAATGCATTTTTGCCAAAGGATTCTGACTGAGTATGGTATGTGCTGGGATGACGTCCAGCTAGTCAGGGCAACTCTTGCTAAGAATCTACTCCTAGGGTCAGCTTTCCTAAATCATTTCTATGCCTTTGAGCTTCTTTCCTACTGCCACTTTTTGGTCAGTTTTGTTCACTTTTCAGGGAACATTTTACTGAGCATCTCCTAGCACATGCCAGTGGTTGACAGGAGCCAGCTATATGAAGAGTTGGCACAGGTGGTGTGACGGGAAGGGCTTGAACTTTGGACTCAGAAGTGCCTGGATTTGAATCAGACTTTGAGCCTGTTATTTACCACCCCTGAGCCTTGGTTTCCTCAGCTGCAAAGTGACCATAGAATATGGCTCAGAATTGTTTTGAAGATTAGATGAAACAATAAAGGCAGCTTCCTGAACTAGCTTGGCGTATAATAAATACTCAGTACATTTTTAAAATTTTTTATTTGTTTTATTGTTGTTGGTGAGACTATACACAGCAAAACATACACCAATTCAACCATTTCTACATGAAGTCTCAGTACATTTTAGTTCCTCCTCTGACCACTTCAAGGAGGGCACACAAGACTCCAAGATTTCTCTCCACCCGTTGTCACGGTAACAGCAGCATCAGGACCACGATGACTGCATGTACCTGCGGACTGTGTGCGGTAAGCCAGGCCTGCCTGTTGATGTCCTCCTGATCAAGGAGGATTGGGAAGGAAGGGAGAGATGGATGCGAACAAGCTCTTTAAACAAGAGCATAATTCTTTCCTGATTAAAGCAGCAAAGCCCCTCTTTTCCCTCTTCTTCCTGGCCCTCACCTCTTACCCGTTGATGCTCTTCTCGTTGCTATTCTTCACGCCTCAGCCTCCTTCCTGACTCTGCTCTCTAAAACCTCTCCTGAATAATATTCGAAGCTGCCTCTGCATCTGCTGTTGGCATCAGCCAATTAGCCCTCATTGTAAGGTTGTAATAAGCTTCCCAGAGAAGTGGCACAATTGTTGTGTGCTTTTATGCAATGTTGCTTCCTACCATTATAAGGAAAATGTAACAATACCCCGCTTACACCCAGCTGAAAGCAGCCTTGGTTTGAAAAGATTTCAGAAGGCCATCTGCCATCCCCTCGGCCAAACACAAGATCAGACACAAGGCCCTGCATTAGTTAGCAATACAAGTAAAAGGTATCAAGGGCCTGTACTTCTTTTCATCTCATCCTTCATTATAATCCGGGCTAAAGAAGGCAATAGACTTGTGGCTACCCAGCTGAGTGAAACACTGACTCATGGCGTGAGCATTGTCGGTGAAAAGGGAGCCGGCCTTTCTTCTCTGAGGGTGAATGGAGCCAGTGTCTGCGGCCTGGACCAAGCTGCCTGGTGTCTGCCGCATGTTCGTTAATGGCTTTGCTGGGTTACGCTGGACATCTTTTGAGAATACCGTGCAGATGAAAGTCCCAGAGTGGCAGCACCATTAAACAAGTACACAGGATGTGGCAAGTGTCTGCGGTACATGTGCTCACCAGGAACAGTGGGCGCTCTCCCAATGTCATCCCTGTTTACTCCCTCCCATGAATTCAGTCATGAAAATCGAACAGATTATTCCACCATCCTTAACCCCTTGCCGTGGAGTTGATTCCAACTCATACCAACCCTACAGGATAGAGCAGAACTGACCCAGAGGGTTTCCAAGGCTGTAATCTTTAGGGAAGCAGACTGCCGCATCTTTCTCCCAATGATGGGATCGAATCACCAACTTCTGGTTAGCAGCCAAGTGCTTAACCACTGCGTCGCCAAGGCTCCTTTCTTTCTTAGGGATGTCAAAAAGATCATCTCTGGTACAGTGGACATGTTATTTGTTGTGGAATTGAACAAGTATGTTCATTTAGCTGGCAGTGGGAGAAAGTTTCTGCAAATATTAATTGACATTTGGGATCTATGTAGGCATAGATAATGACTTTGGCAGAGTGAAGCTCCCTAGAGGCTACTGTAAGCTGGAGATAATACGGACAGTGGCATGAAGAATACCTTCCCTGGCCCAGGAAAATGTCTTAGAGACTTAGCATAAGAGATTCAATAAGAAAAGGGAGATTAACTGCATCTCAGTAGCTTCTGAGAGTATATAGCTCTGGGGTCACTAATGTACTGCTAGAAATTCTAAGCGCACTTTCTGTGAAAAAAGTCTTCAATCAGAGGAAATCCACTTAACTGAAATAAATGATCTAGTCTAATGCAAAAAATAATTTTAATAAACAAGACTTAAGAAATGGAGTGTTAGGGTAGTATCTAAATGTTTTCAGTAAGTTAGAGTGTTCTCTAATTTTCTCATCAAAGGATAAGTATTAATATTTTGACTCTTGCTTTAAAAGACAAAACCATCCATCAGTTGCCTGCATCAGCAATGTGTGTATATGTGTTTTCTTCTTCACTGGATTAACCAAAAAAAAAAAAAAAAAAAGGGAGACAGAATTTTTTCATATTATATTTTCCATGTTATTTTTTCCCCCAGAGGAAAATCCAGAGTAGATCCCCAAAATCAAGGGTGACTTCTTTACCTGAACTCATGGGCAATGAGATGCTGACCTTCCCACAGCCTATTACTATTGAGAGGCACAGGTCATGCCAAAGCAGCCTCCAGCTTCCTAATGAGGGGACCTTCATCACACAAAGGCTCCAGTTTGAACGGGTCAGTTCTGGAAACCCTTCCCCTCACAGGCATCCTGCCTACCTGGCTTGTTCAGAATTTGAGGGTCAGAGCCTGGCTTCCTTAGAAAACATTGAGATTTCAAGGGGAGTGTGGGGTACAGAGAGAAGGAGGACATCATCCCTTAAAAAAGGATAAACTAGATGAACCAGCCTCTATTGCGCTCCCCAACCTTAGAATGAACATTTTAAATGGTCCAAAGACTATGACCTTAATGTTTGGAAACCCTGCTGGCATATTGGTTAAGTGCTACGGCTGCTAACCAACAGGTCGGCAGTTTGAATCCACCAGACACTCCTAGAACACTCCATGAGGCAGTTCTACTCTGTCCTATAGGGTCACTATGAGTCAAAATCAACTCGACGGCAACAGGTTTTTTTTTAAAGGCTATGAGTGACCCTGCTGGAAAAAATAATATGTGTGTACAATGAACACCGAACCAGAGTTATTGCAGAAACTGTTGCAAAAAGACCTGTTTGGTGTCACACATAGGCTTTAGTATTTGTTTTCCATCCTCGGCCCTGGAAACATAAAGCCCTCAGTGGTAGCGCACATGAACGGTCTGGAGAAAAGTGAGCCTCCCTGGCCACCTTTCTGTCAGACTGTCCTGGGTCTTGATGCACACAGCCACCAGCCAGCTGTTTTCAACCCTTCCCAACTGTCTTCCCTATTTAATGTTCATTGTCTGCTTGCTTCTCCACACACGTTTCACTGTCAGCTTAATGACTCTGGCTCTGAGAGTACTTCGTGATGGACATGCGTGGTTCTCGCATCGCTGGTCGCATGACATTAGTAAAAGCCGTTTGGAAAAGCCTGTATTTTTAAATGCATTCACCTTTTCTTATCCCTCCTGGGACTTTTCACTGCCTTTTTTTTCCAGGAGGCTTCACTATTATTTGGTCATCCATGTGAGTAAAAAAAAAAGTGAGTAGGCTGCTTTTATTTTCATTCTTGGTTGCAAGGTTAACGTTTTTTTCCTAAGGTTGTGATAGCAAATGAGAAAGGTTCATTTACAAAAAGGTTTAGACTTTCCAACAATATCTCTTATCATCCTTGGTTTTTTTTGGGAATTTCAAGTGGAATTGAGCTTTATATTATCACGGTGTTTCTCAACTTACATAGCAAATTCCTGTCCCTTCTGCTTTCAGCTCTATACAGTAGTGTAAAATAGAATTTCCGTAAGTAAAATATGTTACTGATGTGTAATTTGGGAGTCCCTGGGTGGTGAAAATGGTTAGCATGCTTGGCTACTAACTGGAAGGTTGGAGATTCGAGTCCACCCAGAGGCACCTCAGAACAAAGGCCTGGTGATCTAAGTCTGAAAAAATCAGCTACTGAAAACCCTATGGAGCACAGTTCTACTCTGACACACTTGGGGTCACCACAAGTTGGCATTGACTCCATAGCAACTTTTTTGTTTTGTTTTTAATTGGCAATGACTATTGATCCCAAAATATTAAATTTCTTAGCTAATGCCTCTCTGTGACGTACTCAGGGACCATCCTGCACACAATTGCCCTAGGAGAGCCTATATTTCAAGACATCACTCAAAAAAAACTATTTTGCAGAATGTTTTTTACTAACACAAAACAGTTATTCCTTTATTTGTCCATTTAGTAAGGTATTATGCTTCTTCCATAATGTGGAGTCATCTAACTGTAAAAGGAAATAGGCAAATTCATAGCTAACTGATCATCTTTTAAAAGCAAACTGTACCTGTAATATTCCTGCCATTTTCCAGTGATTACGTCTTTAAGGGTTGTTTTTTTCCTCTCTCAGGTGCTTTTTAGGGAAGCAGAAAAACTGCAGCAGGTGCTGGAGAAAGATGACTAATCAGCTGTCACTCCAGTTTTCCTGTTGGCTCTCAATTCTGGTGATGATTAGAAAATCAGCTGGTTCTTTATAAATCCTAGTTAACTCTGGGGTACTTGATACTATCTAAAAAGGTAACACATCCCTCATCACAAATAAAATTAAGAGACTCCCCAAATTAAATATTGCTCCCAAAATTAAATGTTTGAAGCCCACATTTGACTAACTAGTCATGTATCTCTTAAACCAATTTCATCGAACCAATTCCAACTCACGGCAGCCCCCTGTGAGTCAGAGTAGAAATGTGCTCCAAAGTGTTTTCAATGGCTGATTTGGGGGAAGTAGATCTCCAGGCCTTTCTTCTGAGGCATCTCTGAGGGGACTTGAACCTCCAATCTTCCAGGTGGTGCAAACAGTTAATGTGCTTGGCTGCTAACCAAAAGGTTGGAGGTTCAAGTTCACCCAGAGGCACCTCAAAAGAAAGGCCTGGAGATCCACTTCCAAAACATCAGCCATGGAAAACCCTGTGGGGATCAGTTCTGCTCTGACGTGCATGGGGTCACCATGAGTTGGAATCAACTCGTCAGCAACTGGGTTTTTAAGGTATCTGTTAGACAAGTAATGATCACGGAAATGACATTTATTGAGAATTTATTACATGCCAGGCACTGCAGTAAGGACTTCACACTCGTTATCTCATTTAATTCTCACAGAAATCATGCAGTAGATATTATTATCCCTGTTGTCCACCCTGAAGCCTGGGCTCAGAAAGGTTTGGTACCTTGTACAAAGCAGAGATGGGGTTCCAGCCCAGTTCTGAATAACTTCAAAGCCTTTGTCAAATGACACTGCATTGGCATAGAAATTACTAGATAGATAACAAAACTGCATTATACTGACTAGGCAGAAGCAATAAGGCGCCCGTGTTACAGGTATTGAAAAATAAAATATGGACGCCTGGTTATGTTATGAGGTTAGTGGTTCAAAAATGTAATCATAGAACAGGGGGCAAGAATAGCCCTAGAGCCTTGCTAACAGTATTGAAAAATGCCCAGACAAGAAAGATAGAATATAAAATTGTGCCTAAGTCGTGATTACAACCACGTCAAAGCAATTTATGTATATGGACTAGGATGAGATGGGAACTTGAAAAATTTATATTTTGGTGTGAGGGGATTATGGATTATTACATTTTCATATTGCTATATTTATGCAATAATTTTTTTCTTAAAAAATAAGATACTCTAGAATTTTTCTAATTTATGGGAGTAAGGTATTAACTTTAACATGGATGCAGATTTTGAGAAGCATGTGAAAATACCAATGCTTGGATTACGGACATCAACACCATTACTGCCTTTTGCATTTTTAGTGATGCCGGTAAAAAATTGTCTCAGAAAAATAAAATGTAGAAAGTGCCAGATTCAGCTATCGGTCATGCAATTTAATCGGTCATTTTAATTTAATTTTTTATTTTGAAACAACCTCAAATTACAGAAAATTAGCAATTATCTTGTCTTAGTTAGCTACCTTCTTTCACCAACATAAACAGCGACTATAAGCAGGGACCTCGCCAGATGGAACACACAGAATTCAAATTGACTACATCTGTGGAAAGAGATGATGGAAAAGCTCAATATCATCAGTCAGAACAAGGCCAGGGGCCGACTGTGGAACAGACCATCAATTGCTCATATGCAAGTTCAAGCTGAAACTGAAGAACATCAGAGCAAGTCCACGAGAGCCAAAATATGACCTTGAGTATATCCCATCTGAATTTAGAGACAATCTCAAGAATAGATTTGACACATTGAACACTAATGATCGCAGACCAGACAAGTTGTGGAATGACATCAAGGACATCATCCATGAAGAAAGCAAGAGGTCACTGAAAAGACAGGAAAGAAAGAAAAGACCAAGGTGGATGTCAGAGGAGACTCTGAAACTTGCTCTTGAGTGTCGAGTAGCTAAAGCAAAAGGAAGAATTGATGAAGTAAAAGAACTGAAGATTTCAAAGGCCTCTCGAGAAGACAAAGTATTATAATGACATGTGCAAAGAGCTGGAGATGGGAAACCAAAAGGGAAGAACACGCTCGGCGTTTCTCAAGCTGAAAGAACTGAAGAAAAAATTCAAGCCTCGAGTTCCAATAGTGAAGGATTCCATGGGGAAAATATTAAACGACGCAGGAAGCATTAAAAGAAGATGGAAGGAATACACAGAGTCATTATACCAAAAAGAATTAGTCGATACTCAACCATTTCAAGAGGCGGCATATGATCAGGAACTGATGGTACTGAAGGAAGAAGTCCAAGCTACTCTGAAGGTATTGGCGAAAAACAAGCCTCCAGGAATTGATGGAATATCAGTTGAGATGTTTCAACAAACAGATGCAGCACTGGACATACTCACTCGTGTATGCCAAGAAATATAGAAGACAGCTTCCTGGCCAACTGACTGGAAGAGATCCGTATTTATGCCTATTCCCAAGAAAGGTGATCCAACCGAACGTGGAAATTATAGAACCAATATCATTAATATCACACAGAAGCAAAATTCTGCTGAAGATGATTCAAAAATGGCTGCAGCAGTATATCAACAGGGGACTGCCAGGAATTCAGGCCAGTTTCAGAAGAGGACATGGAACCAGGGGTATCGTTGCTTATGTCAGATGGATCCTGGCTGAAAGCAGAGAATACCAGAAGGATGTTTCCTGTGTTTTATTGATTATGCAAAGGCATTCGACTGTGTGGATCATAACAAACTGTGGATAACACTGTGAAGAATGGGAATTCCAGAACACTTAATTGTGCTCATGAAGAACCTTTACATAGATCAAGAGGCAGTTGTTCAGACAGAACAAGGGGATACTGATTGGTTTAAAGTCAGGAAAGGTGTGCGTCAGGGTTGTATTCTTTCACCATACCTATTTAATCTGTATGCTGAGCAAATAATATGAGAAGCTGGGCTATATGAAGAAGAACGGGGCATCAGGATTAGAGGAAGACTCAACCTGCATTATGCAGATGACACAACTGGCTTGCTGAAAGTGAAGAGGACTTGAAGCACTTACTATCGAAGATCAAAGACCACAGCCTTCAGTTTGAATTACACCTCAACATAAAGAAAACAAAAATCCTGACAACTGGACCAATGAGCAACATCATGATAAACACAGAAAAGATTGAAGTTGTCCAGGATTTCATTTTACTTGGATCCACAATCAACAGCCATGGAAGCAGCAGTCAAGAAATCAAAAGACGCATTGCATTGGCAAATCTGCTGCCAAGGACCTCTTCAAAGTGTTGAAGGGCAAAGATGTCACCCTGAAGACTAAGGTGCGCCTGACCCAGGCCATGGTATTTTCAATCACATCATATGCATGTGAAAACTGGATGATGAATAAAGAAGACGGAAGAAGAGTTGAAGCCTCTGAATTGTGGTGTTGGCGAAGAATATTGAATATACCACGGACTGCCAAAAGAACGAACAAATCTGTCTTGGAAGAAGTGCAGCCAGAATGCTCCTTAGAGGCAAGGATGACAAGGCCGTGTCTTACATACTTTGGACATGTTGTCAGGAGGGATCAGTCCCTGGAGAAGGACATCATGCTTGGCAGAGTACAGAGTCAGCGGAAAAGAGGAAGACCCACAATGAGGTGGATTGACACAGTGGCTGCAACAATGAGCTCAAGCATAACAACGATTGTAAGGATGGCGCAGGACTGGGCAGTATTTCATTCTGTTGTGCATAGGGTCGCTATGAGTCAGAACTGACTCGATGGCACCTAACAACAACAATGGAGATTAATAGTAGAAACTTCAGTTCATCATACCTTATGCCTCTCTTTTTTCCCCTTTATCTTCATTCCTTCCACACGTTTTTACCCACTCTGTTCTTCATCTTTCTTCCTCTCTTGATCACTCTTTGTGGCCTTGTTTTCCCTTTCTGTTGCCCTTCTTTGTCCCCATCCCCACTTCCACCTTCTCTCACATGCTTGTTCTCCTAGATTCTCCTCTTTTCTTTCTTCATCCTGGTCTCTGCAGTCTTTGCTCTTCTGGTCCAGCCAAACCAAAACCAAGCCAGTTGCCATAGAGTTGATTCTGACTCATGGTGACCCACATGCTTCAAAGTAGAACTGTGCTCCAAGAGTTTTCAGTGGCTGATTTTTGAGAAGGCTTTCTTCTGAGGTATCTCTGGATGGACTGGAACTTCTAACCTTAGCGGCCAAGAGTTTAACTGTCTGCACCACCCAGGGAGTCTCTGATCCAGCCACTAACTCTTTATACTCCCTATCGTATTCGTGGCTTGGGGTTTGGAAATAAAGGAATACTTTACTAATCTCAGCTGATTGGTTTTGGGAGGTGAGGTTAGCTTTATTATTTTAACTATGTGGGAAAAGGTAGTAGACTGGGAAAAGAAAGTCTTTGGCTTAGATAAATCTGGGCTTAAGTGCTTATAATTTACGTGTTCCTGAATTGCTGCTAAATCCATCCCCTGTTCACATACGACCATTGCTGCTAAGGCTAGCATTTTTGTAATTTATTGTTAATGTATGGAGTATGCCTTTCCCTTACATAATAATGGGTATTGATTAAGTTTCCAAGCTCTGAAGTTGAAGTCCTAGAATCAAATCCTGGCTCAGCTAGCTGTGGTAAGGTTGGATATGTTATTTAATATCTTTAAGCTTTAGTTTTCTCATCCACAACATGGGGATAGCAAGCACTTGCCTCATAAAGATGTTATAAGAATTAAATAAGATAGTTCTTGTAAAAACGCATGACATCTGGTAAATGCTGAATGAATACTTTCTCTGATTATAGATGAAATTAGATGGTAGAATCTTACCACATGATTTCTTACTAAAAATCTATTTCCAATTGGTAAATGGAGCAAAAATGTTTGTGGCAAATGGCAAATCCTCTACAACTAATATTCCCGACTAAGCAAATCACTTTGAAGCTTATCTGTATAACCATGTGGTTCTTCCTCTTCCCCTCCCCCGTCTGTAAGGCTATACTGAACCAAATATAAGAAGGCATAAACTTTGTGTTAGAGTTTAGCTAAAACTCACCCACAGTTCTTTCTTGTTCTACCTGAAATAGCAATTATTTTTCTTTTTCTGTTACCACCTCCATCCTAATAATCCTCTTCAGAAAATTCCGTAAAATATAAATATTTAAGGATACAAAAGCTCAAGGACTTATGATCAGGAAGTCAGTAGAAATCATTCTGCATCAGCTTGGTAATTCACCTAGGAGAAGGGTTTGCAGAGGTTCTGGTCAATGCCAGGCCCTGAAGACTGGAAATGTGGTGACTGAAGTTTGTTGTACTCCTCTCTCTCTAGCTCCTCTTTCCCACCTTGGCCACCACATGGGTCTTTCCCAGTGAAATGCCTCCATCTGGTGAGCCCTCCCAATTTCAATGGATAATGAGGCAGGTAAAGGCACCAGCCGCAGTCTGAGAGGGGAGGCACTCAGTGCCTTCAGGAAAGGCCTGTAGAGTTCTGGAAAGTCCCTGCTTTTTACACAATGCTATGATGCTAACAACCTACACAGCCTAAATTCTGGGGTTACCATTTTAAGGAGGCAGAGTTACTGATGGAAGGGGAAAACCTTTCCAGAAAAATTCCTTATAGAGGAAAAACAAACAAAAAGCAAACAAACTAAATAAATAAGTAATTGTTCATGCTATTGAGTCCAAGAAGAATGGAAATCAAGGGACTGAGACATCAATAGTCTGGGAACTCAGAGCTAGGAATCTGCAAAGTTAGGACTTAGCACCAGTTCTTGCTTGGTCAAAGTTACACAGTTTTGTAGGTGGTTAAGTTGGCCAGGGAAGGACAAGAGTGAATAAGCTGAGTAAATTTTATGCAGTTTCCCAAAGGGACTTTTGGGTTTAATAGTTGTAGCCTTTTCAAATGGGTTCCCTCAAATGAATCACAGAACACAGAAAAGAATTTGAGTGACTCTTTGCTCAATTCTCCCAAGGATGGTACATGACTGTACCGTTCCAGATTCAAGGGGAGAATTCATTCACTGCATCCACTGGATGCCTTAACCTGTTGCCGTCGAGTCAATTCCCACTCACAGTGATCCTATAGGTCAGAGTGGAACTGCTCCATAGGGCTCCCAAGGGGTGGCTGGTGGAATCAAACTACTGACCTTTCGGTTAGCAGCCCCAGCTCTTAACCACTTTGCCACCAGGGCTCCATAGAAGTCTTAGGAGGCCTTAGTTTTCAGGTCGGGAAGGGCTAGAAGCACTACGGGCGATTCCATCCACACAGCAGACTGGTCAACGTAGCACTGCCATTTTTCTAGAACCTGACGATTTTTTGACCCTTCCCTCTCTTTTATCCTCTATAGTTAATCAGTCAACAAATCCTGCTTTTGCTTGCCTCAAAATCTTTACCAGAGTATCTTCTCTCCATTCCCATTTCCTCTACCACATCTGGGCCTCCATCAACTCAGTACTGAATGAGTATTATAACTTAACCTCTCTGATTCTCAGTTTCCTCATGTGCAAAATAAAAATAATCATAGTAACACATAAGATGGTGGTGAGGATTGTGTGAGACATTTTGTGTAAAGTGTTTAGTGCAACACCGTACAAATAGTTAGCTTTTTTAAAAAAAAAAAAAAAGCTATTATTATTGTTATCATCACCTAGTCTTCTTATCTCTGGTCCATTCCTGCCTCCAATTCGCTGTGCATACTACCCGTACACAAATCTTTCTAGCAAGCCTGTCACTCACAGCCTTACGAATCTATCACATCAAACTCCTGCCTGTCTTTCCAGGCCCTCCTCAGCTCCTTCATTCATTCACTCTTTTATCTGTTAATTCTTTTTAGTTCAGATCCTAGATATCCAACCTTATTTCCTACTATTCCCAAGCATGTATCATTCAAACATTCAGTCAATATATTGATATTGGCCTCCCTGCTCTGGGCCAGATACTGGAGATATAGCAGGAATTAAGACAAAAGGAGTGCCAGTCTTCACAGAGTTCACGGTTGGGAGAATACCAATTGTAACTGTCAGGAATTGTAACAGGCTCCGCCCTGTGTCCCCCATATGTTGTATGGGTTCCTAACCCAGCCCACACTGCTCTCTCTTCTCTCTAGAATACCACTCTATCTTGCACTTAACTGTTACATAGCTAATGTGAGTTCAATGTGTGTCATCAGTAGGATTTTAAACTCCTTGAGGGACTTCTGTATTCTCCTAAGTGCCCAGCACACTAGGAGTTTAGACATGCTTTTCAATTGAGATTGGTTCATTGATTTTTACAGGATGAAGAACACATGTCCTCTTTTGGGTCCACATTTTTAAAACGTGCATATTGTAAAAATTTTGCAGTCTAAGGGAGGATGAAAAATCCAAAATAATGTTCACTTCTCAAATACTAGTGGGATCTTGGTTAATTATCTATCAAGAGACAATAATAACAGCCTGTTATTATTAATAAATCAAAGAGCTCTCAGCCCGAATTAATAGATTAATAGATAACCTAATTGATAGAAACGTAAGTTCTCCTTCCTCCCTTAAAAAAAAAAAAAAAAGATCGCACTAGTATTTGAGAAGTGAACATTATTTTGGATTTTTCATCCAGTCGTTTTACGGAATTAGAGGGAATTCTTCAATAAATCCTTGTTCTGATTACCGTTGCCATGTAATAACTTACCCCAAAACTTAGTGATGTCAAGCAACAACCATTTTATTTTGTTTACTATTCGGTGGTTTGGGGTTTTACAGAGGGCTTGACCAGGCAGTTCTCCCCTGGGAAGTCTTTCATGAGTTGTGGCCAGATGTCAGCTGTGGTCCAGTCGTCTGACATTTGACTGGCTCGATACCCAAGCTGGCTCTCACACACGGCTGGTGGTGGATACTTGCTGTTGACTGGGAGCTGAGCAGGGGTTGTGGACTGGAGCATCTACACACGGCCTCTTCAATATGGTGGTTTTGGGGTAGTGGACTTCTTCATGGTGGCTAGTTTCCTCCAGAGCAATTGTTCTAAGAGCACCAGGTGGAAACTATGTGACCTTTTATTTCTTAACCTCAGAAGTCACATAGAGTCATTTCCACCATACTCTATGTGTGGAAGCAGTTCGGAGCCTATAGAGATTCAAGGGGAAGAGACATACAACCCTCTTCTCAATGAAGGGACGGCAAAGAACTTGTGGCCACAAATTACTTACATCCTTCCAAATGCAAAATACATGTCCTTCTCTCAAGCCATTGACCATTGCTAGGTTCAAGTGTTCATGTACAGAACAAGGAATTATAGTCCCTGCCCTGCTGCCTGGTGGGAAGATGACATAGGAAAATCTAAGGGAAAGTTGCCTGGTGTGGCAGTCTATGAATACTAATTGAATCTGAATAAAAACCTCGCTATAACTGATTACGTAAATTATTTGAGGACAGCAGCTATACCTTGCTCATGAATGAAGCCCCGTCGCCAAACAGTGTCTGAATGCCTGTTTGTAAATATTGGTTGAATCTAATATGGCACCTGACTCAGGCGCAGGATCCAAGATCTTAGCATAAAAATGTGAATAAGGATAAGGCTCCTCAGGTTCCATTTTTCAGGTACAAATCCTCTCTACGTGAAGAGCTGTCAATTAAAGAGACAGATTTTCTGTCCCACACACACCCAAAACACAATAGTGATACAGGGGTGGGAAAACGTCAATACTCTTCTTCTTAAACTAGACCCAGCTTTCTCCTCAATCTCTAGACGCACACGACCTGGCGGGCACTGCATTACACTCAGAGGACTTTTACTCCCACACCTGGGTGAGACTTCAGACAAGTTGCTTTATTTCTCTGTGTCTCACTTTCCACATATCACGAAATAAGACTGATACATCTCTTTGAGAGCTGTTTCAGCTTAAAAAATGTTCTGTGACTCTATGAAATGCCAAAATAATACAATTGGTATATGAGCAGATGCGAATCAGTGTGGATAATTAAAGTAATTCTGCAAATAAAAAACATTCCTAAATGAAGGAGAAAAAATAACTTATGAAATAGTTTTCTTGTTGTGAAGTAGGAACTTACTGAACCAGTATCGCCACTAGAGGTCACTAGTATACCACCGCAAAGAGACTGTATACGTTCAAGTCACATAATAGTTCCCTATCAAATGGACCAAGGAGCCCTGGTGGTGCAGTGGTTTAAGCACTCAGCTGCTAACTGAAAGGCCAGTGGTTCCAACCCACCAGTTGTTGTGTGGGAGGAAGATGTGGCAGCCAGCTTCTGTAAAGACTTTTTTAAAAAGAAAACAAACCCTGTTGCCATTGAGTGGATTAGGACTCCTAGCAACCCCATCGAACAGGGTAGAGCTGCCCCACAGAGTTTCCAAGGAGCATCTGGTGGATTCAGACTGCCGACCTCTTGATCAGCAGCTGTAGCACTAACCACTGCACCACCAGGGTTTCTCTGTAAAGATCACAGCCTTGGAAACTCTATGGGACAGTTCTACTCTGTCCTGTAGGATTGCTAGGAGTCAGAATTGACTCCGTGAAAGTGGGTTTGAGTTTTTTGGTTTTATCAACTGCCCCCAAGTGGTATTCATGGTGTCTTTGAGTTTATTCTGAATATCTCCTGAGAGTTGTCAGAAGCATATGTTATAATGAGATGACATCACCTGTGACTCTAGGTGATGTTCCATGAGTGCCGCTTGTCCTGTAAGTGTGAAGAGCCACGACCAGATCAATAAAGTTGGCAATGGGGCTACATTCATGAGCAAGATATAGTTGCTGCCCTCAAGGAATTTAAGAAATCAGTTATAGGTAGGTTTTTATTCGGATTCAATTAGTATTTAGAGACAGCCATGCCAGGCAACTTTCCCTTAGATTTTCCTATTTCATCTTCCCAACAGACAGCAGGGCGGGTACTATAATTCTCTGCTCTGTCAATGAACACTTGAAGCACAGCAATGGTCAGTGGCTTTTTTAGGTGATGCCACTAGTAAGTGACAGCTAGGAGTTGAGGACAGACCTAGTGCCTCAACTCTAAAACTGAACCACAGAGACACTTGCATGAAAATTTTAGGATGCTGCATTGGGCAAGGGCCAATGGTGTTTGTTTAAAAAAATATGAAAAAGTATTTAATACAAAACTCTTCAAATGGGAGAAAAAATTGCTTTAAGTGACACAAATGCTTTAAAGCACAAAGACCCTAGAGATCTTTTCCAAAGAAAATTCTGAGAGTAAGGTTTTTTTCAGATTGAATCCCAGAATACTTCTGAAGGGCGTATCAATTTTCTCCTAAAATGAAAGCTACATTATATTATCTTCTAATTTGCCTCAATTGCTACATAACGAAAATCTACTTCCAACTGCAGAGCCCACAATTCTGGCACCAAGGATGAGTAGCAATGGTTCTGGGCTCTTTTGGTAAGTTACAGAGCTATTGTTTCTACAGGTTTAAGGGGACTTGAGCTGATAAAACTAGTTGTCAGCAGCCTTTAGACCAAACACAGCATGCAGAGAAGCCATTTCTGAGCAAGACATAGGCAGGGCCCTCTCACTGAGTAGCAAGACTTTCTTTAGCTTTACATCACCACTGAGAAGAAGAAAGGAAGCCTAGCCAGATCTCTGCTTCAACGTACAAAAGCTCAGAACTGCTTTTGCTGTGATTAGCTTTACTCTCTTGGCGGTTACTGTTTTTAACTAATTATTTCAAAACATAAACTACAGGCATGCTTGTCTTTATTTATGATTGTTGCGAAGCGTGATCAACTAGCAAAAAAAGAAAAGGGGAGAGGGTGGAGAGCTGCAAATACTACTTGACTTAGTCAGTAAACATCAATTATTATTGTGCCCATGACTTCTATTGCTTCTTCTTCAGTCTCCAGCTAGTGCAGTTCTCTTCCTTATTGACCCTCAGGCACCCCACCAACAATTTCTGATGCATTTTGTAGTACTGGGCTGTTTTAGTGCACCCGAGAAATTTTATTTGAGATATTGTATAAGGAAAGAGGAAGAGAAATAGATATCTGTCACAAAAATTAAAGAGTATACAAGTGTCATGGACTGAACTATAACAAAAAACTATGTCCCCCAAAAAATGTGTGTATCGATTTGGCTGGGCCATGATTCTCAGTATTGCGTGGTTGTCCTCTATTTTGTGATTGTAATTTCGTGTTAAAAAGGATTAGGGCGGGATTGTAGCACTTTACTAAGGTCACATCCCTCATCCAATGTAAAGGGAGTTTCCCTGGGGTGGGGCCTTCACTACCTTCTATCTCTCAAGAGATAAAAAGGGCAGGGAAGTGAGCAGAGAGGAGGAACCTCATACCACCAAGAAAACAGTGCCAGAAGCTGGGGTCACTGCTCAGAGAAGCTCCTAGTTCAGGGAAAGATTGATGAGAAGGCCAACAGAGAAAGAAAGCCTTGTCCTGGAGCGACACCCTGAATTTGGACTTTTAGCCTACTTTACTGAGAAGAAATAAATTTTTCTTTGTTAAAGCCATCCACTTGTGGTATTTCTGTTACAACAGCACTAGATGACTAAGACAGCAAGTTAGAGATTTGGGGGACAGGAATTCTGCCACGGGTCCTGAGCATCTCTGCATATTCTTGTTGATATGACAAGAGTACAAGGCCCTTACCCAGCCTTTACCTGGGCCATTTCTTAGGGAGTGTGTCATCTAGGGTTGCTATAACAGAAATAACTCAAGTGGATGACTTTCACAAAGAATTTTATTCTGTCACAGTTTAGGAGGCTAGAAGTCTAAATTCAGGGTGCCAGCTCCAGGGGAAGGCTTTCTCTCTCTGTCAACTCTGAGGGAATGTCCTTGTCATCACTCTTCCCCTGGTCTAGGAGCTTCTCAACACAGGGACCCCAGGTCCAAAGGATGAGCTCCACTCTTGACTCCTTTGCTTGGTGATAATGAGGTCCCTCTCCTCTCTGCTGGCTTCTTTCTTTTTTATCTCAAAAGAGATTGACTTAAGATACAACCTAATCCTGTAGATTGAGTCCTGCCTCATTAACATAACTGCCTCCAATCCTGCCTCATTAACATCATAGAGGTAGGATTTACAACATATAGGATATCACATCAGATCACAAAATGGTGGACAACCACACCATACTGGGAATCATGGCCTAGCCAAGGTGACACACATTTTTAAGGGACACAATTCAATCCATAACAGTGTGTTTGCAGCGAAGAGCTGTAAGGGATAAGATAAGGCTTCCCCGTGGACAAAGAGTAAGCTTGCTTTTGCTTGCTATAAAAGCAATAGATTCCCCAAGCTCAGGGTTCACCTCCTGTAGTGCAACCCAGTTTGTGTGCAGGCATCTGTCTGGGCCCTCCACATCAACCCTGTGGGACTTGGGGGAGCTGGGAAACAGATACAAACCAGCACAAAGCTCCTACTGCCTGTAAACTGAGTAATAGTCTTTGATATGGCCGTCTCATGTCTTCTGCCAACATTCATGAAACAGTAGCAGGCTAATTTGTTAGCATGTAAGTAGTGTACAGGAGTCCCTGGGTGGCAGACCTGGTTGCTAGTCAAAGGATGGAGGTTGAAGTCCACACAGAGGCACTTCAGAAGAACAACCTGGTGACCTGCTTCCAAAAAATCAGCCATTGAAAACCCTATGGAGCACAGTTCTACTCTGACACAAGTGGGGTTGTCTTGAGGAGTAATCGACTCACCCGCAACTGTTTTGTTTTAAGTAGCGTAAAACCCCAGATCTTGACAAACCCTGACAGAGTAACTCTCCCAAGTTTATTATTTTTAGTACAAACAGTTACCAGGGAAACAGACAACTATGAGGATTATGCTTGTATGTTGAAATCAAGAAAATCCATTAGCGGTCTACCATTTTAGAGCCTTGCTACCAACTCGTGTGCATTGTTTTATAAAACATTAGTTATCACTGTAACTCTGACTCCTTTGCCCTTTAAATAATGACCTTATATCTTATTGAAACAGAATCCCCTTTATGCTTCCAGGTCCCCAGTGATTAGTCTTTATTTTAAAGCCAGATTATTGCATAAAAATTCAGTGGAACATGTACCCAGTTGAAATGATTGATCATGGTATATTAGTGTATAGAAGATTACAGAATTAAACCATAAAAGCTGCAATGGGGTGGCTCAAAGATAACACACTCGAGAAATATGCTTCAAGAACCTATACCAGGCACGATGCTAAGAGCTAGAGGGTCACACACAATCAAACCCCCAAAGGCTGGCTATTAACTAAGGGGAATGATACACTATAACTCATTGGTAGTGTTACAAATAGCCCTGGTGGCTCAATGGTTAAGCACTTGGCTATTAACTGACAGGTCAGCTGTTTGAACCCACCAGCTGCTCTGTAGGAGAAAGATGTGGCAGTCAGCTTCTGGCTGTTAGACCCTGTTCTAGAGGGTCACTAGAAGTCAGAATTTACTTAAAAGCAATGGGTTTGTTTATTTGCTTTTTGGTTTTAGTGTTATTTGGTAAAGTCCTCAACATTATGAACTTAGACAAGCAGATTAACTCTAAGTCAAGCCCTCATTTTAAAGAAATGGGGGCCTATACTAAAGTGACTCATCTCCCATAGTTTTATGGATAAGTTTACTAATTTTTGGAAGCCCCACAGTATCTAGCTTGTAAGGGAAACTTAACTAAATTTTTTAATGAGTAAAGAATTGAATGAACAAGTATAGGCTGAACTAAAACTGGAACCCAGGTTTCATCTTCCTCAAACCAATGCTTGTTGCTCTGTCAATAAATCAGGATTTTCCAAATCAGTCATACCAATATTGCAATTTTCGCCACATCTTCCCACCGTTTAATTAAAATCTTGTTTTGAACTTCGCTTTGTTCTAAGCAACAACATCTGCAAATTGAGGGTTAACCGTCTCACTCATGATTTTCTATAATACTAAAATAAACATATAACTATTTTTAAAAGCTCATAAATACCCAGAGGTACAAGCACCAATCTTGGGGATAACACTAGTGTAGACAATACTGTACTTTAGTCCTGAGAAAAATATGCATCAAGACTGCATAGAGAGAGGCAGAGCCAAGATGGTGGAATAGACGCTTCCGTCAAGCCCTCTTTGCAACAAAGACCCGAAAAAGCAAGTGAAACAAGTATATTTGTGACAAGCTGGGAGCCCTGAGCATCAAAGGCAAGCTTAGACAACGAACTGAGGGGCGGGGGAGGAAGAGGCCGTTTGGAAGCGGAGAGGAGTTGCTGGGCCTGAATCACGGGGAGCCCTCAGGGACCATTCCTGGAGTGGCTGTGGCAGCGGCGGCGGCGAGCTGATCCTACCATTCAGCCGCACTTTCCTCAGGGAGAAGCAGCCAGCCACGCAGCCCACTCACACCCCTGGAACCTGAGCAGAGGGGCACTCTAGGCAAAAGCTAAGTACTTGCATATATTTTACCGCACCACCCCACCACCCCCAAACCAGCTTCAGCGGCTGAATCCCTAGGCCTGAGATAGACCCTGGTGAGTGCCTAGAGCCATCCTCCCAGCCTTGGGGAAGGAAAAAATTTCCAACTGGGGGGAAAAGATAATTTACTAGCTCCATTAACTGGGGAGCTCAGGGCAGAAGTGGCTCCTGTCCAGGCATAAACCATCCGTGGACCTTGAGCACCTTTCCCTTACGCATGGACCTGTGTGAGCCTAGTTCGGGAGAATAGGCCCTTGTTGGCAAACTCCAACCATCTCAGCTGTGTGGTGGAGATGTGACTGTCTGACGTTTGACATTGCTTTGCCTATTAAACAAGGTCCTCACCTACTCACATCAGGAACCTAAGGACCGGTAGCTCCACTCAGGTCACCCAGCCACCTGTGACAGGGATCCAAAGATAACTGGTACCTCCCAGTCCTTACAACAAAATCTTTGGGTGCTCATGGTCCCTCTGAAGAGCCCACCCACCAGCACACTCTAGGGAACAGAGATGCGTTTTCCTCAGAGACACTTGGGGGTCGGTTCTCAGCCCCCTGCCTTGTTCAGAGTGTGACCCCCTGCTGCAATCAGATACAGGTATATACGCCAATCACCCCTGCCCCCTAAGACTGTAGGACAGAGCCTGTACCACACACTTGATGATCAGCTACATGGAAACCTGAGCTGAATTCATACAAGAAAACTGAATGGACTCCTAGACTGATATACCTGATAACAGCTCTAGCCAGCTGGGGACAGGACACCAGAGCTCCAAAGGCGAAAATAATCAAGCTAGCTCACTCAAGCAACCCATAGGGGTATACCAAAACAAAACAAAGCAAGCAGCTACGACACAGTAAGCAAGCATAAACTAATACAATAACTTATAGATGGCTTGGAGACAAAAGTCAGTATCGAGTTACATGAAGAAACAGACCATGATCACCTCAACAGGCTCTCAAAACAAAGAATCCAGGGATCTTCTAGATGAAAGTATATTCCTGGAATTACCAGATGCAGAATACAAAAGCTTAATATATAGAACCCTTCAAGGCATGAGGAAGGAAATGAGGCAATACTCAGAACAAGCCAAGGAACACACAGATAAAGCAACTGAAGAACTCGGAAAGATTATTCAAGAACATAATGAAAAGTTTAATAAGCTGGAAAAATCCATAGACAGACAGCAATCAGAAATTCAGAAGATTAACGATAAAATTACAGAATTAAATAACTCAGTACAAAGTCAGAGGAGCAAAATTGAGCAAGTAGAAGCTAGAATTTCTGAACTCGAAGATAAATCACTTGGCACTAATATATTTGAAGAAAAATCAGATAAAAGAATTTAAAAAAATGAAGAAACCTTAAGAATCATGTGGGACTCTATTAAGAGAAATAACCCACGAGTGATTGGAGTACCAGAACAGGGAGGGATAACAGAAAATACAGAGAAAATTGTTGAAGATTTGTTGGCAGAAAACTTCCCGGATGTTGTGAAAAATGAGAAGATATCTATCCAAGATGCTCATCGAACTCCACATAAGGTAGATCTTGAAAGTCACCAAGACATATTATAATCAAGCTTGCCAAAACCAAAGATAAAGAGATAATTATAAGAGCAGCAAGGGATAAAAGAAAAGTCACCTACAAGGGAGAGCCAATAAGAATAAGCTCGGACTACTCGGCAGAAACCATGCAGGCAAGAAGGCAATGGGATGACATATTTAAAAAATTGAAGGAAAAAAAATGCCCGCCAAGAATCATATATCCATCAAAACTGTCTCTTAAATATGAAGGTGAAATGAAGACATTTCCAGATAAACACAAGTTGAGGGAATTCATAAAAAAAAAAAAAAAAACCAAAACTACAAGAACTACTAAAGGGAGTTCTTTGGTTAGAAAATCAATAATATCAGGTGTTGACCCAAGACTAGAACACTGGGCAGAGCAACCAGAAGTCAACCCAGACAGGGAAATCCAAAAAAAAAAAGCAAGATTAAAAAAAAAAAAAGGCCAACACAGGGTAAAGGAGATTTTGTTATATAAAAGAAGACAACATTAAAATAATAAAGAGCGACTAAGAAATGTAATCATACACCTTCCATATGGAGAGGAAGATACAGCAATACAAAGAAATAAAAGTTAGTTATAAATTTAGAAAAATAGGGGTAAATAATAAGAGAACCACAAAGGAGACAAACTATCCTACTCATCAAAATAAAATACAAGGGAAAAATACAGACTCAGCAGAAACAAAATCAGCAACAACTAATATGAGGAAAGGACAATAAATAAAGAAAATCTACTCAGCGCATAAAATCAAGTGGGAAAAAGAAACTGTCAACACACAAAAAAAGACATCAAAATGATAGCACTAAATTCATACCTATCTATAATTACCCTGAATGTAAATGGACTAAATGCACCAAAAAAGAGACAGAGAGTGGCAGAATGGATTAAAAAATAAGATCCGTCTATATGCTGCCTACAAGAGACACACCTTAGACTTAGAGGCACAAACAAACTAAAACTCAAAGGATGGAAAAAAATATATCAAGCAAACAACAATCAAAAAAGAGCAGGAGTGGCAATATTAATTTCTCACAACATAGACTTTAAAGTTAAATCCATCAGAAAGGATAAGGAAGGACACTATATAATGATTAAAGGGACAATACACCAAGAAGATATAACCGTATTAAATATTTATGCACCCAATGACAGGGCTGCAAGATACATAAAACAAACTCTATCAGCATTGAAAAGTGAGATAGACAGCTCCACAATAATAGTAGGAGACTCCAACACACCACTTTCGGTGAAGGACAGGACATCTAGAAAGAAGCTCAATAAAGACACGGAAGATCTAAATGCCACAATCAACCAACTTGACCTCGTAGACATACAGAACACTCCACCCAATAGCAACCAACTATACTTTCTTTTCTAGGGCACATGGAACATTCTCCAGAATAGACCACATATTAGGTCATAAAGCAAGCCTTAGCAGAATCCAAAACATTGAAATATTACAAAGCATCTTCTCTGACCATAAGGCCATAAAAGTGGAAATCAATAACAGGAAAAGCAGGGAAAAGAAATCAAACACCTGGAAACTGAACAATACCCTGCTCAAAAAAGACTGGGCTATAGAAGACATTAAGGATGGAATAAAGAAATTCAGAGAATCCAATGAGAATGAAAACACTTCCTATCAGAACCTTTGGGACACAGCAAAAGTGGTGCTCAGAGACCAATTTATATCAATAAATGCACACATCCAAAAAGAGGAAAGGGCCAAAATCAAAGAATTATCCCTACAACCTGAACAAATAGAAAGAGAGCAACAAAAGAAACCCAAAGGCACCAGAAGAAAACAATTAATAAAAATTAGAACTGAACTAAATGAAATAGAAAACAGAAAAACAATTGAAGGAATTAACAAGACCACAAGCTGGTTTTTTCAATAACTCAACAAAATTGATAAACCATTGGCAAAAGTGACAAAAGAGAAACAGGAGAGGAAGCAAATAACCCAAATAAGAAATGAGATGGGCGATATCACAAGAGACCCAACTGAAATTAGAAGAATCATGTCAGATTACTATGAAAAACTATATTCAAACAAATTTGAAAACCTAGAAGAAATGGATGAATTCCTAGAAAGACACTACCTACCTAAACTAACACAAACAAAGGTAGAACAACTAAATAGACCCATAACAAAAGAAGAGATTGAAAAGATAATCAAAAAACTCTAAACAAAAAAAAAAACCCTGGTCCGACGGCTTAACTGTAGAGTTCTACCAAACTTTCAGACAAGAGTTAACACCACTACTACTAAAGGTATTTCAGAGCACAGAAAAGGATGGAATACTACCAAACTCATTCTGTGAAGCCACCGTATCCCTGATACCAAAACCAGGTAAAGACACCACAAGAAAAGAAAATTATAGACGTATATCCCTGATGAATGTAGATGCAAAAATCCTCAACAAAATTCTAGCCAATAGAATTCAACAACATATCAAAAAAATAATTCACCGTGACAAAGTGGGATTCATACCAGGTATGCAGGGATGGTTCAACATTACGAAAACAATTAATGTAATCCACCACATAAATAAAAGACAAGAATCACATGATTTTATCAATTGATGCAGAAAAGGCATTTGACAAAGTTCGACACCCATTCATGATAAAAACTCTCAGCAAAATAGGAATAGAAGGAAAATTCCTCAACATGATAAAGGGCATTTATACAAAGCCAACAGTCAACATCACGCTAAATGGAGAGAGCCTGAAAACATTCCCACTGAGATCGGGAACCAGACAAGGATGCCCTTTATCACCACTCTTATTCAACATTGTGCTGGAAGTCCTAGCCAGAGCAGTTAGGCTAGATAAAGAAATAAAGGGCATCCACATTGGCAAGGAAGGAGTAAAAGTATCTCTATTTGCAGATGACATGATCTTATACACAGAAAACCCTAAGGAATCCTCCAGAAAACTACTGAAACTAAAAGAAGAGTTCAGCAGAGTATCGGGATATAAGATAAACATACAAAAATCAGTTGGATTCCTCTATACCAACAAAAAGAACCTCTAAGAGGAAATCACCAAATCAATGCCATTTACAGTAGCCCCCAAGAAGATAAAATACTTAGGAATAAATCTTACCAGAGATGTAAAAGCCTTATACAAAGAAAACTACGGTACACTTCTGCAAGAAACCAAGAGACTTACATAAGTGGAAGAACATACCTTTCTCATGGATAGGAAGGCTTAACATTATAAAAATGTCTATTCTACCAAAAGCAATCTATACATTTAATGCAATTCCGATCCAAATCCCAACGACATTCTTTAATGAGATGGAGAAACAAATCACCAATTTCGTATGGAAGGGAAAGAGGCCCCGGATAAATAAGGCATTACCGAAAAAGAAGAACAAAGTAGGAGGCCTTACTTCACCTGATTTTAGAACCTATTATACCACCACAGTAGTCAAACAGCCTGGTACTGGTACAACAACAGTTACACGGACCAATGGAACAGAATGGAGAATCAAGACATAAATCCACCCACATACGAGCAGCTGATATTTGACAAAGCCCCCAAAACAGTTAAATGGGGAAAAGACAGTCTTTTTAACAAATGGTGCTGGCATAACTGGATATCTATCCGCAAAAAAATGAAACAAGACCCATACCTCACTCCATGCACAAAAACGAACTCAAAATGAATCAAAGACCTAAATATAAAATCTAAAACGATAAAGATCATGGAAGAAAAAAATAGGGACAATGTTAGGAACCCTAACACATGGCATAAACAGTATACAAAACATTATAAAGAATGTAGAAGAGAAACTAAATAACTGGGAGCTCCTAAAAATCAAACACTTATGCTCATCCAAAGACTTCACCAAAAGAGTACCTACAGACTGGGAAGGAGTTTTTAGCTATGACATTTCTGACGAGCGCCTGATCTCTAAAATCTACATGATACTGCAAAAACTCAACTGCAAAAAGACAAATAACCCAATTAAAAAGTGGGCAAAAGATATGAATAGACACTTCACTAAAGAAGACATTCAGGTAGCTAACAGATATATGAGGAAAAATGTTCACGATCATTAGAGAAATGCAGATCAAAACTACAATGAGATTTCAACTCACTCCAACGAGGCTGGTATTAATCCAAAAAGCACAAAATAATAAATGTTGGAGAGGCTGTGGAGAGATTGGAACACTTCTACACTGCTGGTGGGAAAGTCAAATGGTACAACCACTTTGGAAATTGATTTGGCGCTTCCTTCAAAAGCTAGAAATAGAACTACCAGCAATCCCTCTCCTTGGAATATATGCTAGAGAAATAAGAGCCTTTACACGAACAGATATATGCATACCCATGTTTATTGCAGCACTGTTTACAATAGCAAAAAGATGGAAGCAACAAAGGTGCCCATCAATGGATGAATGGATAAATTATGGTATATTCACACAATGGAATACTATGGATCGATAAAGAACAGTGAGGAATCTGTGAAACATTTCATAACATGGAGGAACCTGGAAGGCATTATGCTGAGTGAAATTAGTCAGTTGCAAAAGGACAAATATTGTATAAGACCACCATTATAAGAACTTGAGAAATAGTTTAAACTGAGAAGAAAGCATTCTTTTGTGGTTATGAGAGGGGGGAGGGAGGGGGGGGTAGGAGAGGGGTATTCACTGATTAGATAGTAGATAAGAACTACTTTAGGTGAAGGGAAAGACAGCACGCAGTACAGGGGAGGTCAGCACAATTGGACTAAACCAAAAGCAGTTTCCTGAATAAACTGAATGCTTTGAAGGCCAGCGTAGCAGGGGCAGGGGTCTGCGGACCATGGTTTCAGGGGACATCTAAGTCAACTGGCATAATAAAATCTATTAAGAAAATATTCTTCATCCCACTTTGAAGAGTGGCGTCTTGGGCCTTAAACGCTAGCAAGCAGCCATCTAAGATGCATCAGTTGGTTTCAACCCACCTAGATCAAAGGAGAATGAAGAACACCAAGGACACAAGGTGATTAGGAGCCCAAGAGACAGAAAGGACCACATGAACCAGGGACTACTTCATCCTGAGACCAGAGGAACTAGATGGTGTCTGGCTACAACCGATGACTGCCCTGACAGGGAACACAACAGAGGACCCCTGAGGGAGCAGGAGAGCAGTGGGATGCAGACCCCAAATTCTCATAAAAAGACCAGACTTAATGGTCTGACTGAGACTAGAAGGACCCTGGTGGTCATGGCCCCCAGACCTTCTGTTGCCCCAGGACAGGAACCATTCCCGAAGCCAACTCTTCATACATGGATTGGACTGGACAATGGGTTGGAGAGGGATGCTGGTGAGGACTGAGCTTCTTGGATCAGGTGGACACTTGAGACTATGTTGGCATCTCCTGCCTGGAGGGGAGATGAGAGGGTAGAGGGGGTTAGAAGCTGGCGAAATGGACACAAAAAGAGAGAGTGGAGGGAGAGAGCAGACTGTCTCATTAGGGGGAGAGTAATTGGGAGTGTGCAGCAAGGTGTATATGGGCTTTTGTGTGAGAGACTGACTTGATCTGTAAACTTTCACTTAAAGCACAATAAAAATTATTAAAAAAAAAAAAAAGACTGCATAGATTCATTCTTATTTTCGTTTTTGTTATACAGTTAAAAGCATGACTCCATGGAGACCCTGGATTCCTCCCCAATTCTTATTTGTTAAATTCACTAAAAATACACGAGCAATTTCGTAGCTTTCCATCTATATACTGAATAAATAAATGAAAATGACTCTGGTCAAATTAGCCACCACTGATTATTATTATGAAATTATAATCTTAAGAAAAGTGTACAATAACAACTTCAATTTACCAAATAGTAGTATGGTATAGTATTATGTCTAGTTTTGAAAACAAGTTTCAACAAGTAGGATATATTCTTTACTCACCAAACTCAGGACAGCGTGCATTCTCCAATGAATTCAACAACCTTTCGAGAGAAAAAAAAAGGTAAAAAAAGAAAATATGAGTTCTTTTTTAGGAATGAGATGAAATACATTTTGCAAATTAATGAGCTTAAAGTATCAGGGAACACACCTGGTTATACTTGAAAGTTATCAAAATGCCTCCATTTAGCATATTTCACTTAAAAATATCCACAGTATGTTTAGAACCTTCTAATTACTTAAGACGAGATAGAAGTTTTTATATGTATGATGAGCATGTCAGACTGGAACATCAAAATGATCTTGAAAGTTTTAATTTTTTTACTCATCATTTCTTCCCTATATAAATTGATTTGTAACAGTGCTTTTCAATTTGGAGCTCTCTCATTCTGTATGAAAAAAAATTAATTGTGCGCTTTCATTTAGATCGTTGTATCCAATCATTAATATATGCATACTATGAATCACAATGGATGATCATCTCACAAATATTTCTATGAAATTTCAGTGGTTTCATTTTGAATGTGTGTGTTTATCTTATTCAGAAGAAGGAAATGGTTTGTGGCCTTCTTAGGTTGGGTTCTCTAGAAGAGGAAAACCAGTGAAGTGTATAGAGAAAGAGAGAGAGATTTATCTTCAGGAAATGCCTTGCACAGTTGTGAAGGCTGGCAAGTCCTAAATCTGTGGGTCAGGAGTCAAGCTGGAGGTTTCTCCTGACTCACATGGCTACAAGGCTGATGGACCCAAAATCAGAAGGTCAGGCAGAAGGCTGCTGGCTCACAGGGTTTCAGGGATGAATCCTAAGATCTGCAAGTCAGGTGGAAGGCTGCTAGTTCAGGTCCAATGAACTGGAGGTCAGAGGGTGATGAGTCAGATGCAGGATCCAGAGCAAAAGCCAGCAAGCCTTGCCAGAACAGCCATATATATGAGAAAACTTCCCTTAAAATTGATTGGCTGATCATATCAGATCACATCATGGAGGTGATTACATTATATTACATATGGAAGAACAATCAGTCCAATGTTGGCTAAACCACTGCCTTAATTATCTAGTGCTGCTGTAACCGAAATAGCGTAAGTGGATGGCTTTAACAAACTGAAATTGATTCTCTCAAAGTTTAGGAGGCCAGACATCTGAATTCAGGGCACTAGCTCCCAGGGAAGGCTTTCTCTCTCTGTCGTGTCCAAGGGAAGGTCCTTGTCATCAGTCTTCCCCTGGTCTAGGAGCTTCTCAGTGCAGGGACCCTGGTCCAAAGGACTTACCCTACTCCTAGCACTTCTTTCTTGGTGGCATGAGGTCCCTTTCTCTCTATACTGGCTTCTATCTCCTTTTATCTCTTGTAAGATAAACAGTGATGCAGGCCGCACCCCAGGGAAACCCCACCTTACATTGAATCAGGGCTGTAACCTGAGTAAGGGTGTTACTTTCCACTCTAATCTTCTTTAACATAACCTAATCTTGCCTCATTAATCACAGGCAGAGATTAGGATTTACAACACATAAGAAAATTGCAAAATGGAGGACAACCGCATACCACTGTAAATCATGGCCTAGCCACGTTGACACACATTTTTGGGGGACACAATTCAATTCATAAGAACCACTGAGAATCAGAATCTAACCAAGTTGACATGTAACGTTAACCATCACATTCCACCCCTTGCCAACTTGGCACCTGTATACATTTCCTTAAAACATACATAATCTCTAAATAAAGATGATTATAAAGTCATACTTGCGCCTAACATTACATGGCTAACATGCGTATAACTGAAAACACACTAGCCCCGTTTACATCTTATATTTCATAAGTAATGGGATACGGGAGGGAAGAAAACGAAAATATTTGCTATATATACATAAGCACACACACACATACACATAAAATAAAACAAAGGAAAAATACTTATAGCAATTACAGTCCTCGATTCTACAACTGGTCATGTAGCTGTAACTGATATTCAGAACTACCTTCTTCCACCACCCATTCCATATTCCTTTTGTCCTCAGCAAGCACCTCAGCTAGTCATGACTCTGCCTGGTGAGATGACCCAAACCTTCATGCTTGAAGGGTCTGGGCCATTAGTAGTCACGTTGGAATTGGGTTGCAGTAGTTTTTCATTGACTTCAGCCACAGGGCATGGTAGTACTAAGAGACGCCCTAACAGACACTCTCCTTTACCCTCCCTTGGGTAGTACCAATCTAATTTCCTCTTGGTAATCAGGATCAATCACACCAGCCAATATGGTAACTCCCTTCTTTTCCTGTTGATTCAGAGGCATAAGGAGCCCAAAGTGGCCAGGTGGCATTTTTAGCTTCCAGTTCAATGAATGCTCCAGGTGGGAGCATTCCTCCCTTTGGAATTAAGACCTCTAGACCTGCAGAGCATAGGGTCATGGGGACAGAAAGCAAACTTTTGCGAATGGATCACTAGGGGTAGTAGTGAGTGGTACCACTCCCATTTCCACTCCTTTATTCCTGGAGCCATGAATCCTGGTTATGGGAGAAACAGTACCACATATTGGATGCTGGTTTAGAGCATATGCAGCCTACTGGAGAACATTGCCCCAACCAGCAAGGTGCTATCACCTATTGGTGCTGTAATTGTGTCTTTAGAAGGGATTCCATCATTCTATAAAGCCAGCTGCTTCAGGATGATGGGGAACATGGTAAGACCAGTGAATTCCTTTAGCATGGGTCAATTGCCACACTTCTCTTACTGTGAACTGAGTCCCATGATCCAAGGCAATGCTGTGTGTGATAACATGATGGTGGGTAAGGCATTCTGTAAGTCCATGGATGGTAGTTTTGGCATAAGCACTGCATGCAGGGAAGGCAAATCCATATCCAGAGTAAGTGTCTATCCCAGTAAGAACAAAATACTGCCCTTTCCATGAGGAAGCAGTCCAGTGTAATCAACCTACCATCAGGTTGCTGGCCGATCACCTTGAGATATGGTGCCATATGGGGGACTCAGTGTTGGTCTCTGCTGCTGGCAGATTGGACGCTCAGCAGTGGCTGTAGCCAAGTTGGCCTTGGTGAGTGGAAGTTGGTGTTGCTGAGCCCATGCATAACCTCCATCCCTGCCACCATGGCCACTTTGTTTCTGAGCCTGTTGGTCAATGAGGGGAGTGGCTGGGAAAAGAGGATGATTGGTTTCCACAAAATACGTCACCTATCCCCTTGATTGTTAAAATCCTCCTCTGCATTCACATGAGACACAAATATCTTCACTTCTTTGGATCATTCAGAAAGGTCTATCCACATACCTCTTCCCCATGCCTCCTTGTCACCAATTTTCCAAAAATGTTCCTTACAAGTCCCTGACCACCCAGCCAAGCCAATGGCTGCAGCCCATGAATCAGTATACAACCACACATCTAGCCATTTCTCCTTCCAAGCAAAGTGGAAAACCAGGTGCACTGTTCGAAGTTCCGCCCATTGGGAGGATTTCCCTTCACCACCATTCTTCAGGGAGGTCCCAGAAAGGGGCTATAGTGCTGCGGCTGCCCACTTTCAAAAAGTGGTGCCTGTATATCTGTAAATCAGGTATGAGTTTTATTTTCCTCAGTCAACTGATCTTAAGGAACAGTCCATAAGACCTTAGGTGCTGACTGGGAGGAGGTTATATGACAGGAATTGAGACCACGGGCATTTGGGCTACATCCTCAGGTAACTTACTTGTGCCTTCACATCCTGCTTGAGTCTGATCTCATATATACCACTTCCATTTATTTATTTATTGTACTTTATATGAAGGTTTACAGAACAAACTAGTTTCTCACAGTACCCATATCGTTTTATGACATTTGTTAACAACCCCACGACATGTCAACACTCTCCCTTCTCGACCTTGGGTTCCCCCCTACCAGCTTTCCTGTCCCCTCCTGCCATCTAGTCCTTGCCCCTGGACTGGTGTGCCCCTTTAGTCTCGTTTTGTTTTATGGGCCTGTCTCATCTTCAGCTGGAGGGTGAACTTCAGGAGTGACTTCATTACCGAATTAAAAGGGTGCCTGTGGGCCAGACTCTTGGGGTTTCTCCAGTCTGTGTCAGGCCAGTAAGTCTGGTCTTTTTTTATGAGTTAGAATTTTGTTCTACATTTTTCTCCAGCTCTGCCTGGGACCCTCCATTGTGATCCCTGTCAGAGCAGTCAGTGGTGGTAGCTGAACACCATCTAGTTGTACTGGACTCAGTCTGGTGGAGACTGTGGTAAGTGTGGTGTATTAGTCCTTTGGACTAATCTTCCGTTTGTATTTTTAGTTTTCTTCATTATTCCTTGCTCCTGAGGGAATGAGACCAGTGGCGTATCTTAGATGATTGCTCACAGGCTTTTAAGATCCCAGATGTTACTCACCAAAGTAGAATATAGAACATTTTCTTTATAAACTATGTTATGCCAGTTGAGCTAGAAGTTTCGAGAGACCGTGATCCCCACAGCCCTCAGCCCAGCAATTCAGTACCTCAGGGAGTTTGGAAGTGTCTATGGAGCTCCCATGACCTTGTCTTCTACAGGTTGTCCTGGCTTCCCCAGTATTGGGTACTGTCTTACCCTTCACCAAAGTTACCACTAATCTGTTGTCTATTTTGTTTTTCCATCCCCACCCCTTCCCTCCTCATAACCATCAAAGATTGTTTCTTTTTGTGTGTAAACCTTTTCATGAGTTTCTTCAGTAGTGGACTCAGACAATATTTGTCTGTTCGTGATTCACTTATTTCACTCAGCATAATGCCTTCCAGATTCATCCATGTTGTGAGATGCTTTGCAGATTTATCACTGTTCTTTATTGTTGTGTAATACTCCATTGTGTGTATGTACCATAGTTTATCCATTCTTCTGTTGATGGGCATCTAGGTTGTTTCCATCATTTTGCTGTTGTGAACAATGCTGCAATGAACATGGGTGTGCATATATCTATTCATGTGACAGCCATTATTTCTCTGGGATATATTCCTAGGAGAATACTACTTCTATTTAATGATGAAGTGCTGCTGTGCACATCCAAATTCATGACGCTGTTGGTCAGACAACACCCAGTTCATGATAGGCAGCTCAGGTCACGTGGTGACTCAGTAGCCCATGGTTAAGTGTTCAGTCTCTACTATGGCCCAGTATCAAGCCAAAAGCTGTTTCTCAAAATAAGAGAAGTTGTTTGCAAAGGATGACGGAGCTTTGCTCTAATATCCTAAGGGTCTGAGCTGTGTTTTCACCAACAGGGCCCTACCAAAGGCTCCAAATAGCATTTTTATCTGCCACTGACACTTACAAGGATCATTGAGTCAGCTGGATCGTATGGCCCAAGTGGCAGAGTGGCTTGCACGGCAGCCTTAGCCAGATGCTGAGCCTTCTGTTGTTCTGGGCCCCACTCAAAACTAGCAGCTTTTTGAGTCACTTGATAAATAGGTCAGAGTAGCACACCCAAATGAGGGATATGTTGCCTACAAAATCCAAAGAAGCCCATCAGGTGTTGTGTTTCCTTTGTAGTTATAGGAGGGACCAAATGTAACAACTTTTCCTTCACTTTAGAAGGAATATCTTGACATGACCCACACCACTGGACTCTTAGAAATTTCACTGAGGTGGAAGGTGCCTGAATTTTTGTCAGATTAATTTCCCACCCTCTAGTACACAAATGTCTTACCAAAATAAGTCTAGAGTCACTGATACTTCTTCCTTACTATGTCCAGTCAGCATAACGTCATCAATGTAATGGGCCAGCGCGATGTCTTGTGGAAGGAAAAGGTGATCAAGGTCCCTATAGACTAAATTATGACATAGGGCTGGAGAGGTGATATATCTCTGAGGTAGGACAGTGAGGGTGTATTGCTGGCCATGCCAGCTGAAAGCAAACTCTTTCTGGTGTTTCTTTGAAACCAGAATAGAGAAAAAGGCATTGGCCAGATCAATAGCTTCATACCAGGTACCAGGAGATGTATTAATATGCTCGAGTAATGAAACCACATCTGGTACATCAGCTACAACTGGAGTTACCACCTGGTTAAGTTTACGATAATCCACTGTTATTCTCCAAGATTCATTTTTTTTTTTTTAGCACAGGGCAAATAATCAAGTTGAATGGAGATGTGGTGGGAATCACCACTTCTGCATCTTTCAAGTCCTTGATACCCCCACTGCCATCGAGTCAATTATGACTCATAGTGACCCTACAGGACAGAGTAGAACTGCCCTATAGGGTTTCCAAGGCTGCTAGCTTTATGGAAGCAGACTGCCACATCTTTCTTCTATGGAGTGGTTGGTGGGTTTGGACCACCGACATTTAGGTTAGCGTCCAAGTGCTTTAACTCTGCACCACCAGGGCACCTTCAAGTCCTTGATGGTGGTGGTAATCTTTGCAATCTCTCCAGGAAGATGGTATTACTTTGGTTTTCTATTTTCCCAGGTAGGGGAAGTTCTAATGGCTTCCTCTTGGCTTTTCCTACCATAATAGCCCTTACGCTACATTTCAGGGATTCAGTGTGGAGGTTCTGCCAGTTGTTGAGTATGTCTATTCCAATTATGCATTCTGGAACTGTGGAAATCACTACAGGATGGGCTCGGGGACCCACTGTGAGACAAACCTAAGCTAAGACTCCATTAATAACTTGACCGCCATATGCCCCTACTGTGACTGATGGACCACAGTGATGTTTTGGGTCTCCTGGAATTAGTCGGTTTAGAGCCAGTAATCCCCCAAAAGTCTGAGCATTTCATTTTCCCTAATGAACAATTACTCTCATAAAAGGCTGTAGATCCCTTTGGGGAAGGCTGGGAGAAAGATTAACAGTAAGAATTTTTGTCTGTGTAGTGGGGTCCTTCCTCAAGGAGTCCCGGCCTCCACTCCATTCAAGGGGTTTTGTGTTTATAAACTGGCTCATGTCTGGGAATTGAGGGGGTGTGACTCTCTATTCTGGCAACTTGAGTTAGACTGTCATTCACTTGACCTGGAATTCTTCCGCTTGTACAGAGAGATTTATATCAAGGAAATGGGTCACACAGTTGTAGAGGCTGGAATGTCCCAAGTCCGTAGGCCAGGATAGAGGCTTCTCCTTATGCACATAGCCATAAGGGCTGGAGAACCCGAGATCAGCAGATTGGAGAGCAGGGTTCTTGTTCACAGGCTGTGAAGATTGACAAATCCCAAAGACTGGCAGGCAAGACTGCAGGCAAGCTGCTAGCTCAAGTCCCAAGAACCAAAGACCGGATGAACAGGAGCTAGCTGCAGGATCCAGAGCCAGCAAAAGCTCCCAAGCCTTGCCAGAATATCCATTTGTATTCAGTGGAGGCCACAGGCCCAAGGAAATTTCCTTTGAACTGATTGGCTACTCACAGCAGACCCCATCATGGAAGTGATCACATAATATCAAATCTCATCATGAAAGTGATCACACCATCATACAACTATGAAATAACTAAGAATCATGGCCCGGCCAAGTTGACACACAACTTTAACCATTACACCATCTATTTCACTCCCAGCCAATGCTGTAAGTCCATTCGAGTCAGAGTATTATGATTACTGCTTTGACTCTGCTGTTTGTTATGGTAACCATGCCCATCCTGTCTTTGCTGATTGATTTCAACCACTTGGCTCCTACCACCACAGGGTCCAATCAGCTCCATTGTAGCTAGATGTCTTAATTCAGTTAGGGCTGTTACCACTGTCAAATCTGAGTTACATAAAATAGCAGTCACAGCAGTCTTCAAGGATGCTGGGGATCCCTTCACAAATTTGTTCCTCACCATTGTGGTAAAAGATGTGTCCTATGGGCACTCCATGTGTGTGTCTGTGGGATTTATCTAACCTGATAATTCACTCTAACATGCTAATTTCCCTAAGCCTTTGGATACCTTCTTCTATAGTATGCCAAGGGAAGTCTGGCACTACAACTTGATTTAGTGTAGGCCATCCATGCTTCAGTGAACCAACCAAATAAACTATGTATATTAGATCCTTTTCTAACCTCTCGAGCTAAAACACTGAATGAAGAATCTGTTCTTAGTGAGCCCATATCAATAAACTCAGACTGATACAACTTTATGTTCCTGATACCATTATCCCACATCCTTAGTAGCCATTCCTACACACATTCCCCTGGTTTGTGTTTGTATATATTAGAAAAATCAAGAAGTTCTTTTGGAGTGTAATGCACCTACTCCTGGGTCACATTTTGTACTTTGCCTTTTGGGGCTCACTGGGCCTTTAGTTATAGATCTGGAAGCAAAAATGGGTGGTGGGGATGGGTCCTGGGGACATTTAGCAATGTCTTGTAAGGCATGTGCCTCAGGTGATGCCCCAGGTGGTACCTCAGACAAAGACTCTTCAGGCACCGAAACCAAAAAACCAAACCCAGTGCGGTCGAGTGGATTCTGACTCATAGCGTCTCTACGGGACAGAGTAGAACTGCCCCATAGAGTTTCCAAGGAGCGCCTGGCAGATTCGAACTGCCAACCCTTTGGCTAGCAGCTGTAGCACTTAACCACTATGCCACCAGTGTTTCCTCTTCAGGCAAAGCTGGGTTAATCTCATCAGATAGGGTGGAAGGGATAAAGATTTTACTTAGGAGGATGCCTTAGAAGGCGTGTGCTGTAACAATAACATTAAGTAATATGTTCAGATGGGAGTAAGAAGGCTGGTTTTATCCGCAGGAGTAATTCAATGGAATGTGGGGGTTCATTGTTTCCAGATTCCTGGTAATCTGCCCCAAAGTTATCCCAGTACATAGCACTATTGCTGGAAGTTTTTATAATAATTCAAGTAGGAAACAGTGATAGGAGAAGGACTCCCGATACAGGCATGTTGAACTCTGGCGGTCAGCAGTCTGTTCATGTTGTGAGTGAAAATCAGTGAAAGGAGAAGGGCTCCCGATGCAGGCATGTTGAACTCTGGCGGTCAGCAGTCTGTTCATGTTGTGAGTGAAAGGAGAAGGGCTCCCGAAACAGGCATGTTGAACTCTGGCGGTCAGCAGTCTGTTCATGTTGGGAGTGACAGGAGAAGGGCTCCCGACACAGGCATGTTGAACTCTGGCGGTCAGCAGTCTGTTCATGTTGTGAGTGAAAGGAAAAGGGCTCCCGAGCAGGCGTGTTGAACTCTGGCGGTCAGCAGTCTGTTCATGTTGGGAGTGACAGGAGAAGGGCTCCCGACACAGGCATGTTGAACTCTGGCGGTCAGCAGTCTGTTCATGTTGGGAGTGACAGGAGAAGGGCTCCCGACACAGGCATGTTGAACTCTGGCGGTCAGCAGTCTGTTCATGTTGGGAGTGACAGGAGCAGGGCTCCCGACACAGGCATGTTGAACTCTGGCGGTCAGCAGTCTGTTCATGTTGGGAGTGAAATGAGAAGGGCTCCCGACGCAGGCATGTTGAACTCTGGCGGTCAGCAGCCTGTTCATGTTGGGAGTGACAGGAGAAGGGCTCCCGACACAGGCATGTTGAACTCTGGCGGTCAACAGCCTGTTCATGTTGGGAGTGAAAGGAGAAGGGCTCCCGACACAGGCATGTTGAACTCTGGCGGTCAGCAGTCTGTTCATGTTGGGAGTGACAGGAGAAGGGCTCCCGACGCAGGCATGTTGAACTCTGGCGGTCAGCAGTCTGTTCATGTTGTGAGTGACAGGAGAAGGGCTCCCGACACAGGCATGTTGAACTCTGGCGGTCAGCAGTCTGTTCATGTTGTGAGTGAAAGGAGTAGGGCTCCCAACACAGGCATGTTGAACTCTGGCGGTCAGCAGTCTGTTCATGTTGGGAGTGACAGGAGAAGGGCTCCCAACGCAGGCATGTTGAACTCTGGCGGTTAGCAGTCTGTTCATGTTGGGAGTGACAGGAGAAGGGCTCCCGACACAGGCGTGTTGAACTCTGGCGGTCAGCAGTCTGTTCATGTTGGGAGTAACAGGAGAAGGGCTCCTGACGCAGGCATGTTGAACTCTGGCGGTCAGCAGTCTGTTCATGTTGTGAGTGACAGGAGAAGGGCTCCCGACACAGGCATGTTGAACTCTGGCGGTCAGCAGTCTGTTCATGTTGGGAGTGACAGGAGAAGGGCTCCCGACACAGGCATGTTGAACTCTGGCGGTCAGCAGTCTGTTCATGTTGGGAGTGAAAGGAGAAAGGCTCCCGACACAGGCATGTTGAACTCTGGCGGTCAACAGTCTGTTCATGTTGGGAGTGACAGGAGAAGGGCTCCCGACACAGGCATGTTGAACTCTGGCGGTCAGCAGTCTGTTCATGTTGTGAGTGAAAGGAGAAGGGCTCCCGAGCAGGCGTGTTGAATTCTGGCGGTCAGCAGTCTGTTCATGTTGGGAGTGGCAGGAGAAGGGCTCCCGACACAGGCATGTTGAACTCTGGCGGTCAGCAGTCTGTTCATGTTGGGAGTGAAAGGAGAAGGGCTCCCGACGCAGGCATGTTGAACTCTGGCGGTCAGCAGTCTGTTCATGTTGTGACTGACAGGAGAAGGGCTCCCGACGCAGGCTTGTTGAACTCTGGCGGTCAGCAGTCTGTTCATGTTGGGAGTGACAGGAGAAGGGCTCCCGACGCAGGCATGTTGAACTCTGGCGGTCAGCAGTCTGTTCATGTTGGGAGTGACAGGAGAAGGGCTCCCGACACAGGCATGTTGAACTCTGGCGGTCAGCAGTCTGTTCATGTTGTGAGTGAAAGGAGAAGGGTTCCCGACACAGGCATGTTGAACTCTGGCGGTCAGCAGTCTGTTCATGTTGGGAGTGACAGGAGAAGGGCTCCCGACGCAGGCATGTTGAACTCTGGCGGTCAGCAGTCTGTTCATGTTGTGAGTGACAGGAGAAGGGCTCCCGACACAGGCATGTTGAACTCTGGCGGTCAGCAGTCTGTTCATGTTGTGAGTGAAAGGAGTAGGGCTCCCAACACAGGCATGTTGAACTCTGGCGGTCAGCAGTCTGTTCATGTTGGGAGTGACAGGAGAAGGGCTCCCAACGCAGGCATGTTGAACTCTGGCGGTTAGCAGTCTGTTCATGTTGGGAGTGACAGGAGAAGGGCTCCCGACACAGGCGTGTTGAACTCTGGCGGTCAGCAGTCTGTTCATGTTGGGAGTAACAGGAGAAGGGCTCCTGACGCAGGCATGTTGAACTCTGGCGGTCAGCAGTCTGTTCATGTTGTGAGTGACAGGAGAAGGGCTCCCGACACAGGCATGTTGAACTCTGGCGGTCAGCAGTCTGTTCATGTTGGGAGTGACAGGAGAAGGGCTCCCGACACAGGCATGTTGAACTCTGGCGGTCAGCAGTCTGTTCATGTTGGGAGTGAAAGGAGAAAGGCTCCCGACACAGGCATGTTGAACTCTGGCGGTCAACAGTCTGTTCATGTTGGGAGTGACAGGAGAAGGGCTCCCGACACAGGCATGTTGAACTCTGGCGGTCAGCAGTCTGTTCATGTTGTGAGTGAAAGGAGAAGGGCTCCCGAGCAGGCGTGTTGAACTCTGGCGGTCAGCAGTCTGTTCATGTTGGGAGTGGCAGGAGAAGGGCTCCCGACACAGGCATGTTGAACTCTGGCGGTTAGCAGTCTGTTCATGTTGGGAGTGAAAGGAGAAGGGCTCCCGACGCAGGCATGTTGAACTCTGGCGGTCAGCAGTCTGTTCATGTTGTGAGTGACAGGAGAAGGGCTCCCGACGCAGGCTTGTTGAACTCTGGCGGTCAGCAGTCTGTTCATGTTGGGAGTGACAGGAGAAGGGCTCCCGACGCAGGCATGTTGAACTCTGGCGGTCAGCAGTCTGTTCATGTTGGGAGTGACAGGAGAAGGGCTCCCGACGCAGGCATGTTGAACTCTAGCGGTTAGCAGTCTGTTCATGTTGGGAGTGACAGGAGAAGGGCTCCCGACACAGGCGTGTTGAACTCTGGCGGTCAGCAGTCTGTTCATGTTGGGAGTGACAGGAGAAGGGCTCCCGACGCAGGCATGTTGAACTCTGGCTGTTAGCAGTCTGTTCATGTTGGGAGTGACAGGAGAAGGGCTCCCGACACAGGCGTGTTGAACTCTGGCGGTCAGCAGTCTGTTCATGTTGGGAGTGACAGGAGAAGGGCTCCCGACGCAGGCATGTTGAACTCTGGCGGTCAGCAGTCTGTTCATGTTGGGAGTGACAGGAGAAGGGCTCCCGACACAGGCATGTTGAACTCTGGCGGTCAGCAGTCTGTTCATGTTGTGAGTGAAAGGAGAAGGGCTCCCGAGCAGGCGTGTTGAACTCTGGCGGTCAGCAGTCTGTTCATGTTGGGAGTGGCAGGAGAAGGGCTCCCGACACAGGCATGTTGAACTCTGGCGGTTAGCAGTCTGTTCATGTTGGGAGTGAAAGGAGAAGGGCTCCCGACGCAGGCATGTTGAACTCTGGCGGTCAGCAGTCTGTTCATGTTGTGAGTGACAGGAGAAGGGCTCCCGACGCAGGCTTGTTGAACTCTGGCGGTCAGCAGTCTGTTCATGTTGGGAGTGACAGGAGAAGGGCTCCCGACGCAGGCATGTTGAACTCTGGCGGTCAGCAGTCTGTTCATGTTGGGAGTGACAGGAGAAGGGCTCCCGACGCAGGCATGTTGAACTCTGGCGGTCAGCAGTCTGTTCATGTTGGGAGTGACAGGAGAAGGGCTCCCGACGCAGGCATGTTGAACTCTGGCGGTCAGCAGTCTGTTCATGTTGGGAGTGAAAGGAGAAGGGCTCCCGACACAGGCATGTTGAACTCTGGCGGTCAGCAGTCTGTTCATGTTGGGAGTGACAGGAGAAGGGCTCCCGACGCAGGCATGTTGAAATCTGGCGGTCAGCAGTCTGTTCATGTTGTGAGTGACAGGAGAAGGGCTCCCGACACAGGCATGTTGAACTCTGGCGGTCAGCAGTCTGTTCATGTTGTGAGTGAAAGGAGAAGGGCTCCCAACACAGGCGTGTTGAAGTCTGGCGGTCAGCAGTCTGTTCATGTTGGGAGTGAAAGGAGAAGGGCTCCCGACGCAGGCATGTTGAACTCTGGCGGTCAGCAGTCTGTTCATGTTGTGAGTGACAGGAGAAGGGCTCCCGACGCAGGCTTGTTGAACTCTGGCGGTCAGCAGTCTGTTCATGTTGGGAGTGAAAGGAGAAGGGCTCCCAACACAGGCATTTTGAACTCTGGCGGTCAGCAGTCTCTTCATGTTGTGAGTGACAGGAGAAGGGCTCCCGACGCAGGCATGTTGAACTCTGGCGGTCAGCAGTCTGTTCATGTTGGGAGTGACAGGAGAAGGGCTCCCGACGCAGGCATGTTGAACTCTGGCGGTCAGCAGTCTGTTCATGTTGGGAGTGACAGGAGAAGGGCTCCCGACGCAGGCATGTTGAACTCTGGCGGTTAGCAGTCTGTTCATGTTGGGAGTGACAGGAGAAGGGCTCCCGACACAGGCGTGTTGAACTCTGGCGGTCAGCAGTCTGTTCATGTTGGGAGTGACAGGAGAAGGGCTCCCGACGCAGGCATGTTGAACTCTGGCGGTCAGCAGTCTGTTCATGTTGGGAGTGACAGGAGAAGGGCTCCCGACACAGGCATGTTGAACTCTGGCGGTCAGCAGTCTGTTCATGTTGGGAGTGAAAGGAGAAGGGCTCCCGACACAGGCATGTTGAACTCTGGCGGTCAGCAGTCTGTTCATGTTGGGAGTGACAGGAGAAGGGCTCCCGACGCAGGCATGTTGAACTCTGGCGGTCAGCAGTCTGTTCATGTTGTGAGTGACAGGAGAAGGGCTCCCGACACAGGCATGTTGAACTCTGGCGGTCAGCAGTCTGTTCATGTTGTGAGTGAAAGGAGAAGGGCTCCCAACACAGGCATGTTGAACTCTGGCGGTCAGCAGTCTGTTCATGTTGGGAGTGACAGGAGAAGGGCTCCCGACGCAGGCATGTTGAACTCTGGCGGTTAGCAGTCTGTTCATGTTGGGAGTGACAGGAGAAGGGCTCCCGACACAGGCGTGTTGAACTCTGGCGGTCAGCAGTCTGTTCATGTTGGGAGTAACAGGAGAAGGGCTCCTGACGCAGGCATGTTGAACTCTGGCGGTCACCAGTCTGTTCATGTTGTGAGTGACAGGAGAAGGGCTCCCGACACAGGCATGTTGAACTCTGGCGGTCAGCAGTCTGTTCATGTTGGGAGTGACAGGAGAAGGGCTCCCGACACAGGCATGTTGAACTCTGGCGGTCAGCAGTCTGTTCATGTTGGGAGTGAAAGGAGAAAGGCTCCCGACACAGGCATGTTGAACTCTGGCGGTCAACAGTCTGTTCATGTTGGGAGTGACAGGAGAAGGGCTCCCGACACAGGCATGTTGAACTCTGGCGGTCAGCAGTCTGTTCATGTTGTGAGTGAAAGGAGAAGGGCTCCCGAGCAGGCGTGTTGAACTCTGGCGGTCAGCAGTGTGTTCATGTTGGGAGTGGCAGGAGAAGGGCTCCCGACACAGGCATGTTGAACTCTGGCGGTTAGCAGTCTGTTCATGTTGGGAGTGAAAGGAGAAGGGCTCCCGACGCAGGCATGTTGAACTCTGGCGGTCAGCAGTCTGTTCATGTTGTGAGTGACAGGAGAAGGGCTCCCGACGCAGGCTTGTTGAACTCTGGCGGTCAGCAGTCTGTTCATGTTGGGAGTGACAGGAGAAGGGCTCCCGACGCAGGCATGTTGAACTCTGGCGGTCAGCAGTCTGTTCATGTTGGGAGTGACAGGAGAAGGGCTCCCGACGCAGGCATGTTGAACTCTGGCGGTTAGCAGTCTGTTCATGTTGGGAGTGACAGGAGAAGGGCTCCCGACACAGGCGTGTTGAACTCTGGCGGTCAGCAGTCTGTTCATGTTGGGAGTGACAGGAGAAGGGCTCCCGACGCAGGCATGTTGAACTCTGGCGGTCAGCAGTCTGTTCATGTTGGGAGTGACAGGAGAAGGGCTCCCGACACAGGCATGTTGAACTCTGGCGGTCAGCAGTCTGTTCATGTTGGGAGTGAAAGGAGAAGGGCTCCCGACACAGGCATGTTGAACTCTGGCGGTCAGCAGTCTGTTCATGTTGGGAGTGACAGGAGAAGGGCTCCCGACGCAGGCATGTTGAACTCTGGCGGTCAGCAGTCTGTTCATGTTGTGAGTGACAGGAGAAGGGCTCCCGACACAGGCATGTTGAACTCTGGCGGTCAGCAGTCTGTTCATGTTGTGAGTGAAAGGAGAAGGGCTCCCGACGCAGGCATGTTGAACTCTGGCGGTCAGCAGTCTGTTCATGTTGTGAGTGACAGGAGAAGGGCTCCCGACACAGGCATGTTGAACTCTGGCGGTCAGCAGTCTGTTCATGTTGTGAGTGAAAGGAGAAGGGCTCCCAACACAGGCATGTTGAACTCTGGCGGTCAGCAGTCTGTTCATGTTGGGAGTGACAGGAGAAGGGCTCCCGACGCAGGCATGTTGAACTCTGGCGGTTAGCAGTCTGTTCATGTTGGGAGTGACAGGAGAAGGGCTCCCGACACAGGCGTGTTGAACTCTGGCGGTCAGCAGTCTGTTCATGTTGGGAGTAACAGGAGAAGGGCTCCTGACGCAGGCATGTTGAATTCTGGCGGTCAGCAGTCTGTTCATGTTGTGAGTGACAGGAGAAGGGCTCCCGACACAGGCGTGTTGAACTCTGGCGGTCAGCAGTCTGTTCATGTTGGGAGTGACAGGAGAAGGGCTCCCGACACAGGCATGTTGAACTCTGGCTGTCAGCAGTCTGTTCATGTTGTGAGTGAAAGGAGAAGGGCTCCCAACACAGGCATTTTGAACTCTGGCGGTCAGCAGTCTGTTCATGTTGTGAGTGACAGGAGAAGGGCTCCCGACGCAGGCATGTTGAACTCTGGCGGTCAGCAGTCTGTTCATGTTGGGAGTGACAGGAGAAGGGCTCCCGACGCAGGCATGTTGAACTCTGGCGGTCAGCAGCCTGTTCATGTTGGGAGTGACAGGAGAAGGGCTCCCGACACAGGCATGTTGAACTCTGGCGGTCAACAGCCTGTTCATGTTGGGAGTGAAAGGAGAAGGGCTCCCGACACAGGCATCTTGAACTCTGGCGGTCAGCAGTCTGTTCATGTTGGGAGTGACAGGAGAAGGGCTCCCGACGCAGGCATGTTGAACTCTGGCGGTCAGCAGTCTGTTCATGTTGTGAGTGACAGGAGAAGGGCTCCCGACACAGGCATGTTGAACTCTGGCGGTCAGCAGTCTGTTCATGTTGTGAGTGAAAGGAGTAGGGCTCCCAACACAGGCATGTTGAACTCTGGCGGTCAGCAGTCTGTTCATGTTGGGAGTGACAGGAGAAGGGCTCCCGACACAGGCGTGTTGAATTCTGGCGGTCAGCAGTCTGTTCATGTTGGGAGTGACAGGAGAAGGGCTCCCGACGCAGGCATGTTGAACTCTGGCGGTCAGCAGTCTGTTCATGTTGGGAGTGACAGGAGAATGGCTCCCGACACAGGCATGTTGAACTCTGGCTGTCAGCAGTCTGTTCATGTTGTGAGTGAGAGGAGAAGGGCTCCCAACACAGGCATTTTGAACTCTGGCGGTCAGCAGTCTGTTCACGTTGTGAGTGACAGGAGAAGGGCTCCCGACGCAGGCATGTTGAACTCTGGCGGTCAGCAGTCTGTTCATGTTGGGAGTGACAGGAGAAGGGCTCCCGACGCAGGCATGTTGAACTCTGGCGGTCAGCAGCCTGTTCATGTTGGGAGTGACAGGAGAAGGGCTCCCGACACAGGCATGTTGAACTCTGGCGGTCAACAGCCTGTTCATGTTGAGAGTGAAAGGAGAAGGGCTCCCGACACAGGCATGTTGAACTCTGGCGGTCAGCAGTCTGTTCATGTTGGGAGTGACAGGAGAAGGGCTCCCGACGCAGGCATGTTGAACTCTGGCGGTCAGCAGTCTGTTCATGTTGTGAGTGACAGGAGAAGGGCTCCCGACACAGGCATGTTGAACTCTGGCGGTCAGCAGTCTGTTCATGTTGTGAGTGAAAGGAGTAGGGCTCCCAACACAGGCATGTTGAACTCTGGTGGTCAGCAGTCTGTTCATGTTGGGAGTGACAGGAGAAGGGCTCCCAACGCAGGCATGTTGAACTCTGGCGGTTAGCAGTCTGTTCATGTTGGGAGTGACAGGAGAAGGGCTCCCGACACAGGCGTGTTGAACTCTGGCGGTCAGCAGTCTGTTCATGTTGGGAGTAACAGGAGAAGGGCTCCTGACGCAGGCATGTTGAACTCTGGCGGTCAGCAGTCTGTTCATGTTGTGAGTGACAGGAGAAGGGCTCCCGACACAGGCATGTTGAACTCTGGCGGTCAGCAGTCTGTTCATGTTGGGAGTGACAGGAGAAGGGCTCCCGACACAGGCATGTTGAACTCTGGCGGTCAGCAGTCTGTTCATGTTGGGAGTGAAAGGAGAAAGGCTCCCGACACAGGCATGTTGAACTCTGGCGGTCAACAGTCGGTTCATGTTGGGAGTGACAGGAGAAGGGCTCCCGACACAGGCATGTTGAACTCTGGCGGTCAGCAGTGTGTTCATGTTGTGAGTGAAAGGAGAAGGGCTCCCGAGCAGGCGTGTTGAATTCTGGCGGTCAGCAGTCTGTTCATGTTGGGAGTGGCAGGAGAAGGGCTCCGGACACAGGCATGTTGAACTCTGGCGGTTAGCAGTCTGTTCATGTTGGGAGTGACAGGAGAATGGCTCCCGACACAGGCATGTTGAACTCTGGCTGTCAGCAGTCTGTTCATGTTGTGAGTGAAAGGAGAAGGGCTCCCAACACAGGCATTTTGAACTCTGGCGGTCAGCAGTCTGTTCATGTTGTGAGTGACAGGAGAAGGGCTCCCGACGCAGGCATGTTGAACTCTGGCGGTCAGCAGTCTGTTCATGTTGGGAGTGACAGGAGAAGGGCTCCCGACGCAGGCATGTTGAACTCTGGCGGTCAGCAGCCTGTTCATGTTGGGAGTGACAGGAGAAGGGCTCCCGACACAGGCATGTTGAACTCTGGCGGTCAGCAGCCTGTTCATGTTGGGAGTGAAAGGAGAAGGGCTCCCGACACAGGCATGTTGAACTCTGGCGGTCAGCAGTCTGTTCATGTTGGGAGTGACAGGAGAAGGGCTCCCGACGCAGGCATGTTGAACTCTGGCGGTCAGCAGTCTGTTCATGTTGTGAGTGACAGGAGAAGGGCTCCCGACACAGGCATGTTGAACTCTGGCGGTCAGCAGTCTGTTCATGTTGTGAGTGAAAGGAGTAGGGCTCCCAACACAGGCATGTTGAACTCTGGCGGTCAGCAGTCTGTTCATGTTGGGAGTGACAGGAGAAGGGCTCCCAACGCAGGCATGTTGAACTCTGGCGGTTAGCAGTCTGTTCATGTTGGGAGTGACAGGAGAAGGGCTCCCGACACAGGCGTGTTGAACTCTGGCGGTCAGCAGTCTGTTCATGTTGGGAGTAACAGGAGAAGGGCTCCTGACGCAGGCATGTTGAACTCTGGCGGTCAGCAGTCTGTTCATGTTGTGAGTGACAGGAGAAGGGCTCCCGACACAGGCATGTTGAACTCTGGCGGTCAGCAGTCTGTTCATGTTGGGAGTGACAGGAGAAGGGCTCCCGACACAGGCATGTTGAACTCTGGCGGTCAGCAGTCTGTTCATGTTGGGAGTGAAAGGAGAAAGGCTCCCGACACAGGCATGTTGAACTCTGGCGGTCAACAGTCTGTTCATGTTGGGAGTGACAGGAGACGGGCTCCCGACACAGGCATGTTGAACTCTGGCGGTCAGCAGTCTGTTCATGTTGTGAGTGAAAGGAGAAGGGCTCCCGAGCAGGCGTGTTGAATTCTGGCGGTCAGCAGTCTGTTCATGTTGGGAGTGGCAGGAGAAGGGCTCCGGACACAGGCATGTTGAACTCTGGCGGTTAGCAGTCTGTTCATGTTGGGAGTGAAAGGAGAAGGGCTCCCGACGCAGGCATGTTGAACTCTGGCCGTCAGCAGTCTGTTCATGTTGTGAGTGACAGGAGAAGGGCTCCCGACGCAGGCTTGTTGAACTCTGGCGGTCAGCAGTCTGTTCATGTTGGGAGTGACAGGAGAAGGGCTCCCGACACAGGCATGTTGAACTCTGGAGGTAGGCAGTCTGTTCATGTTGGGAGTGACAGGAGAAGGGCTCCCGACACAGGCATGTTGAACTCTGGCGGTCAGCAGTCTGTTCATGTTGTGAGTGAAAGGAGAAGGGCTCCCGACACAGGCATGTTGAACTCTGGCGGTCAGCAGTCTGTTCATGTTGGGAGTGACAGGAGAAGGGCTCCCGACGCAGGCATGTTGAACTCTGGCGGTCAGCAGTCTGTTCATGTTGTGAGTGACAGGAGAAGGGCTCCCGACACAGGCATGTTGAACTCTGGCGGTCAGCAGTCTGTTCATGTTGTGAGTGAAAGGAGTAGGGCTCCCAACACAGGCATGTTGAACTCTGGCGGTCAGCAGTCTGTTCATGTTGGGAGTGACAGGAGAAGGGCTCCCAACGCAGGCATGTTGAACTCTGGCGGTTAGCAGTCTGTTCATGTTGGGAGTGACAGGAGAAGGGCTCCCGACACAGGCGTGTTGAACTCTGGCGGTCAGCAGTCTGTTCATGTTGGGAGTAACAGGAGAAGGGCTCCTGACGCAGGCATGTTGAACTCTGGCGGTCAGCAGTCTGTTCATGTTGTGAGTGACAGGAGAAGGGCTCCCGACACAGGCATGTTGAACTCTGGCGGTCAGCAGTCTGTTCATGTTGGGAGTGACAGGAGAAGGGCTCCCGACACAGGCATGTTGAACTCTGGCGGTCAGCAGTCTGTTCATGTTGGGAGTGAAAGGAGAAAGGCTCCCGACACAGGCATGTTGAACTCTGGCGGTCAACAGTCTGTTCATGTTGGGAGTGACAGGAGAAGGGCTCCCGACACAGGCATGTTGAAGTCTGGCGGTCAGCAGTCTGTTCATGTTGGGAGTGAAAGGAGAAGGGCTCCCGACGCAGGCATGTTGAACTCTGGCGGTCAGCAGTCTGTTCATGTTGTGAGTGACAGGAGAAGGGCTCCCGACGCAGGCTTGTTGAACTCTGGCGGTCAGCAGTCTGTTCATGTTGGGAGTGAAAGGAGAAGGGCTCCCAACACAGGCATTTTGAACTCTGGCGGTCAGCAGTCTCTTCATGTTGTGAGTGACAGGAGAAGGGCTCCCGACGCAGGCATGTTGAACTCTGGCGGTCAGCAGTCTGTTCATGTTGGGAGTGACAGGAGAAGGGCTCCCGACGCAGGCATATTGAACTCTGGCGGTCAGCAGTCTGTTCATGTTGGGAGTGACAGGAGAAGGGCTCCCGACGCAGGCATGTTGAACTCTGGTGGTTAGCAGTCTGTTCATGTTGGGAGTGACAGGAGAAGGGCTCCCGACACAGGCGTGTTGAACTCTGGCGGTCAGCAGTCTGTTCATGTTGGGAGTGACAGGAGAAGGGCTCCCGACGCAGGCATGTTGAACTCTGGCGGTCAGCAGTCTGTTCATGTTGGGAGTGACAGGAGAAGGGCTCCCGACACAGGCATGTTGAACTCTGGCGGTCAGCAGTCTGTTCATGTTGGGAGTGAAAGGAGAAGGGCTCCCGACACAGGCATGTTGAACTCTGGCGGTCAGCAGTCTGTTCATGTTGGGAGTGACAGGAGAAGGGCTCCCTACGCAGGCATGTTGAACTCTGGCGGTCAGCAGTCTGTTCATGTTGTGAGTGACAGGAGAAGGGCTCCCGACACAGGCATGTTGAACTCTGGCGGTCAGCAGTCTGTTCATGTTGTGAGTGAAAGGAGAAGGGCTCCCAACACAGGCATGTTGAACTCTGGCGGTCAGCAGTCTGTTCATGTTGGGAGTGACAGGAGAAGGGCTCCCGACGCAGGCATGTTGAACTCTGGCGGTTAGCAGTCTGTTCATGTTGGGAGTGACAGGAGAAGGGCTCCCGACACAGGCGTGTTGAACTCTGGCGGTCAGCAGTCTGTTCATGTTGGGAGTAACAGGAGAAGGGCTCCCGACGCAGGCATGTTGAACTCTGGCGGTCAGCAGTCTGTTCATGTTGTGAGTGACAGGAGAAGGGCTCCCGACACAGGCATGTTGAACTCTGGCGGTCAGCATTCTGTTCATGTTGGGAGTGACAGGAGAAGGGCTCCCGACAGAGGCATGTTGAACTCTGGCGGTCAGCAGTCTGTTCATGTTGGGAGTGAAAGGAGAAAGGCTCCCGACACAGGCATGTTGAACTCTGGCGGTCAACAGTCTGTTCATGTTGGGAGTGACAGGAGAAGGGCTCCCGACACAGGCATGTTGAAGTCTGGCGGTCAGCAGTCTGTTCATGTTGGGAGTGAAAGGAGAAGGGCTCCCGACGCAGGCATGTTGAACTCTGGCGGTCAGCAGTCTGTTCATGTTGTGAGTGACAGGAGAAGGGCTCCCGACGCAGGCTTGTTGAACTCTGGCGGTCAGCAGTCTGTTCATGTTGGGAGTGAAAGGAGAAGGGCTTCCAACACAGGCATGTTGAACTCTGGCGGTCAGCAGTCTCTTCATGTTGTGAGTGACAGGAGAAGGGCTCCCGACGCAGGCATGTTGAACTCTGGCGGTCAGCAGTCTGTTCATGTTGGGAGTGACAGGAGAAGGGCTCCCGACGCAGGCATGTTGAACTCTGGTGGTTAGCAGTCTGTTCATGTTGGGAGTGACAGGAGAAGGGCTCCCGACACAGGCGTGTTGAACTCTGGCGGTCAGCAGTCTGTTCATGTTGGGAGTGACAGGAGAAGGGCTCCCGACGCAGGCATGTTGAACTCTGGCGGTCAGCAGTCTGTTCATGTTGGGAGTGACAGGAGAAGGGCTCCCGACACAGGCATGTTGAACTCTGGCGGTCAGCAGTCTGTTCATGTTGGGAGTGAAAGGAGAAGGGCTCCCGACACAGGCATGTTGAACTCTGGCGGTCAGCAGTCTGTTCATGTTGGGAGTGACAGGAGAAGGGCTCCCGACGCAGGCATGTTGAACTCTGGCGGTCAGCAGTCTGTTCATGTTGTGAGTGACAGGAGAAGGGCTCCCGACACAGGCATGTTGAACTCTGGTGGTCAGCAGTCTGTTCATGTTGTGAGTGAAAGGAGAAGGGCTCCCAACACAGGCATGTTGAACTCTGGCGGTCAGCAGTCTCTTCATGTTGTGAGTGACAGGAGAAGGGCTCCCGACGCAGGCATGTTCAACTCTGGCGGTCAGCAGTCTGTTCATGTTGGGAGTGACAGGAGAAGGGCTCCCGACGCAGGCATGTTGAACTCTGGTGGTTAGCAGTCTGTTCATGTTGGGAGTGACAGGAGAAGGGCTCCCGACACAGGCGTGTTGAACTCTGGCGGTCAGCAGTCTGTTCATGTTGGGAGTGACAGGAGAAGGGCTCCCGACGCAGGCATGTTGAACTCTGGCGGTCAGCAGTCTGTTCATGTTGGGAGTGACAGGAGAAGGGCTCCCGACACAGGCATGTTGAACTCTGGCGGTCAGCAGTCTGTTCATGTTGGGAGTGAAAGGAGAAGGGCTCCCGACACAGGCATGTTGAACTCTGGCGGTCAGCAGTCTGTTCATGTTGGGAGTGAAAGGAGAAGGGCTCCCGACGCAGGCATGTTGAACTCTGGCGGTCAGCAGTCTGTTCATGTTGTGAGTGACAGGAGAAGGGCTCCCGACACAGGCATGTTGAACTCTGGTGGTCAGCAGTCTGTTCATGTTGTGAGTGAAAGGAGAAGGGCTCCCAACACAGGCATGTTGAACTCTGGCGGTCAGCAGTCTGTTCATGTTGGGAGTGGCAGGAGAAGGGCTCCCGACACAGGCATGTTGAACTCTGGCGGTTAGCAGTCTGTTCATGTTGGGAGTGAAAGGAGAAGGGCTCCCGACGCAGGCATGTTGAACTCTGGCGGTCAGCAGTCTGTTCATGTTGGGAGTGACAGGAGAAGGGCTCCCGACGCAGGCTTGTTGAACTCTGGCGGTCAGCAGTCTGTTCATGTTGGGAGTGAAAGGAGAAGGGCTTCCAACACAGGCATGTTGAACTCTGGCGGTCAGCAGTCTCTTCATGTTGTGAGTGACAGGAGAAGGGCTCCCGACGCAGGCATGTTGAACTCTGGCGGTCAGCAGTCTGTTCATGTTGGGAGTGACAGGAGAAGGGCTCCCGACGCAGGCATGTTGAACTCTGGTGGTTAGCAGTCTGTTCATGTTGGGAGTGACAGGAGAAGGGCTCCCGACACAGGCGTGTTGAACTCTGGCGGTCAGCAGTCTGTTCATGTTGGGAGTGACAGGAGAAGGGCTCCCGACGCAGGCATGTTGAACTCTGGCGGTCAGCAGTCTGTTCATGTTGGGAGTGACAGGAGAAGGGCTCCCGACACAGGCATGTTGAACTCTGGCGGTCAGCAGTCTGTTCATGTTGGGAGTGAAAGGAGAAGGGCTCCCGACACAGGCATGTTGAACTCTGGCGGTCAGCAGTCTGTTCATGTTGGGAGTGACAGGAGAAGGGCTCCCGACGCAGGCATGTTGAACTCTGGCGGTCAGCAGTCTGTTCATGTTGTGAGTGACAGGAGAAGGGCTCCCGACACAGGCATGTTGAACTCTGGTGGTCAGCAGTCTGTTCATGTTGTGAGTGAAAGGAGAAGGGCTCCCAACACAGGCATGTTGAACTCTGGCGGTCAGCAGTCTCTTCATGTTGTGAGTGACAGGAGAAGGGCTCCCGACGCAGGCATGTTCAACTCTGGCGGTCAGCAGTCTGTTCATGTTGGGAGTGACAGGAGAAGGGCTCCCGACGCAGGCATGTTGAACTCTGGTGGTTAGCAGTCTGTTCATGTTGGGAGTGACAGGAGAAGGGCTCCCGACACAGGCGTGTTGAACTCTGGCGGTCAGCAGTCTGTTCATGTTGGGAGTGACAGGAGAAGGGCTCCCGACGCAGGCATGTTGAACTCTGGCGGTCAGCAGTCTGTTCATGTTGGGAGTGACAGGAGAAGGGCTCCCGACACAGGCATGTTGAACTCTGGCGGTCAGCAGTCTGTTCATGTTGGGAGTGAAAGGAGAAGGGCTCCCGACACAGGCATGTTGAACTCTGGCGGTCAGCAGTCTGTTCATGTTGGGAGTGACAGGAGAAGGGCTCCCGACGCAGGCATGTTGAACTCTGGCGGTCAGCAGTCTGTTCATGTTGTGAGTGACAGGAGAAGGGCTCCCGACACAGGCATGTTGAACTCTGGTGGTCAGCAGTCTGTTCATGTTGTGAGTGAAAGGAGAAGGGCTCCCAACACAGGCATGTTGAACTCTGGCGGTCAGCAGTCTGTTCATGTTGGGAGTGGCAGGAGAAGGGCTCCCGACACAGGCATGTTGAACTCTGGCGGTTAGCAGTCTGTTCATGTTGGGAGTGAAAGGAGAAGGGCTCCCGACGCAGGCATGTTGAACTCTGGCGGTCAGCAGTCTGTTCATGTTGTGAGTGACAGGAGAAGGGCTCCCGACGCAGGCATGTTGAACTCTGGCGGTCAGCAGTCTGTTCATGTTGGGAGTGACAGGAGAAGGGCTCCCGACGCAGGCATGTTGAACTCTGGCGGTCAGCAGTCTGTTCATGTTGGGAGTGACAGGAGAAGGGCTCCCGACGCAGGCATGTTGAACTCTGGCGGTCAGCAGTCTGTTCATGTTGGGAGTGACAGGAGAAGGGCTCCCGACACAGGCATGTTGAACTCTGGCGGTCAGCAGTCTGTTCATGTTGGGAGTGAAAGGAGAAGGGCTCCCGACACAGGCATGTTGAACTCTGGCGGTCAGCAGTCTGTTCATGTTGGGAGTGACAGGAGAAGGGCTCCCGACGCAGGCATGTTGAACTCTGGCGGTCAGCAGTCTGTTCATGTTGTGAGTGACAGGAGAAGGGCTCCCGACACAGGCATGTTGAACTCTGGCGGTCAGCAGTCTGTTCATGTTGTGAGTGAAAGGAGAAGGGCTCCCGACGCAGGCATGTTGAACTCTGGCGGTCAGCAGTCTGTTCATGTTGTGAGTGACAGGAGAAGGGCCCCCGACACAGGCATGTTGAACTCTGGCGGTCAGCAGTCTGTTCATGTTGTGAGTGAAAGGAGAAGGGCTCCCAACACAGGCATGTTGAACTCTGGCGGTCAGCAGTCTGTTCATGTTGGGAGTGACAGGAGAAGGGCTCCCGACGCAGGCATGTTGAACTCTGGCGGTTAGCAGTCTGTTCATGTTGGGAGTGACAGGAGAAGGGCTCCCGACACAGGCGTGTTGAACTCTGGCGGTCAGCAGTCTGTTCATGTTGGGAGTAACAGGAGAAGGGCTCCTGACGCAGGTATGTTGAATTCTGGCGGTCAGCAGTCTGTTCATGTTGTGAGTGACAGGAGAAGGGCTCCCGACACAGGCATGTTGAACTCTGGCGGTCAGCAGTCTGTTCATGTTGGGAGTGACAGGAGAAGGGCTCCCGACACAGGCATGTTGAACTCTGGCGGTCAGCGGTCTGTTCATGTTGGGAGTGAAAGGAGAAGGGCTCCCGACACAGGCATGTTGAACTCTGGCGGTCAACAGTCTGTTCATGTTGGGAGTGACAGGAGAAGGGCTCCCGACGCAGGCATGTTGAACTCTGGCGGTCAGCAGTCTGTTCATGTTGGGAGTGACAGGAGAAGGGCTCCCGACGCAGGCATGTTGAACTCTGGCGGTTAGCAGTCTGTTCATGTTGGGAGTGACAGGAGAAGGGCTCCCGACACAGGCGTGTTGAACTCTGGCGGTCAGCAGTCTGTTCATGTTGGGAGTGACAGGAGAAGGGCTCCCGACGCAGGCATGTTGAACTCTGGCGGTCAGCAGTCTGTTCATGTTGGGAGTGACAGGAGAAGGGCTCCCGACACAGGCATGTTGAACTCTGGCGGTCAGCAGTCTGTTCATGTTGGGAGTGAAAGGAGAAGGGCTCCCGACACAGGCATGTTGAACTCTGGCGGTCAGCAGTCTGTTCATGTTGGGAGTGACAGGAGAAGGGCTCCCGACGCAGGCATGTTGAACTCTGGCGGTCAGCAGTCTGTTCATGTTGTGAGTGACAGGAGAAGGGCTCCCGACACAGGCATGTTGAACTCTGGCGGTCAGCAGTCTGTTCATGTTGTGAGTGAAAGGAGAAGGGCTCCCGACGCAGGCATGTTGAACTCTGGCGGTCAGCAGTCTGTTCATGTTGTGAGTGACAGGAGAAGGGCCCCCGACACAGGCATGTTGAACTCTGGCGGTCAGCAGTCTGTTCATGTTGTGAGTGAAAGGAGAAGGGCTCCCAACACAGGCATGTTGAACTCTGGCGGTCAGCAGTCTGTTCATGTTGGGAGTGACAGGAGAAGGGCTCCCGACGCAGGCATGTTGAACTCTGGCGGTTAGCAGTCTGTTCATGTTGGGAGTGAAAGGAGAAGGGCTCCCGACGCAGGCATGTTGAACTCTGGCGGTCAGCAGTCTGTTCATGTTGTGAGTGACAGGAGAAGGGCTCCCGACGGAGGCTTGTTGAACTCTGGCGGTCAGCAGTCTGTTCATGTTGGGAGTGACAGGAGAAGGGCTCCCGACGCAGGCATGTTGAACTCTGGCGCTCAGCAGTCTGTTCATGTTGGGAGTGAAAGGAGAAGGGCTCCCGACACAGGCATGTTGAACTCTGGCGGTCAGCAGTCTGTTCATGTTGGGAGTGACAGGAGAAGGGCTCCCGACGCAGGCATGTTGAACTCTGGCGGTCAGCAGTCTGTTCATGTTGGGAGTGGCAGGAGAAGGGCTCCCGACACAGGCATGTTGAACTCTGGCGGTTAGCAGTCTGTTCATGTTGGGAGTGAAAGGAGAAGGGCTCCCGACGCAGGCATGTTGAACTCTGGCGGTCAGCAGTCTGTTCATGTTGGGAGTGACAGGAGAAGGGCTCCCGACGCAGGCATGTTGAACTCTGGCGGTCAGCAGTCTGTTCATGTTGGGAGTGACAGGAGAAGGGCTCCCGACGCAGGCATGTTGAACTCTGGCGGTTAGCAGTCTGTTCATGTTGGGAGTGACAGGAGAAGGGCTCCCGACACAGGCGTGTTGAACTCTGGCGGTCAGCAGTCTGTTCATGTTGGGAGTGACAGGAGAAGGGCTCCCGACGCAGGCATGTTGAACTCTGGCGGTCAGCAGTCTGTTCATGTTGGGAGTGACAGGAGAAGGGCTCCCGACACAGGCATGTTGAACTCTGGCGGTCAGCAGTCTGTTCATGTTGGGAGTGAAAGGAGAAGGGCTCCCGACACAGGCATGTTGAACTCTGGCGGTCAGCAGTCTGTTCATGTTGGGAGTGACAGGAGAAGGGCTCCCGACACAGGCATGTTGAACTCTGGCGGTCAGCAGTCTGTTCATGTTGTGAGTGACAGGAGAAGGGCTCCCGAGCAGGCGTGTTGAACTCTGGCGGTCAGCAGTCTGTTCATGTTGGGAGTGACAGGAGAAGGGCTCCCGACACAGGCATGTTGAACTCTGGCGGTCAGCAGTCTGTTCATGTTGTGAGTGAAAGGAGAAGGGCTCCCGAGCAGGCGTGTTGAACTCTGGCGGTCAGCAGTCTGTTCATGTTGGGAGTGGCAGGAGAAGGGCTCCCGACACAGGCATGTTGAACTCTGGCGGTCAGCAGTCTGTTCATGTTGGGAGTGACAGGAGAAGGGCTCCCGACGCAGGCATGTTGAACTCTGGCGGTTAGCAGTCTGTTCATGTTGGGAGTGACAGGAGAAGGGCGACCGACACAGGCGTGTTGAACTCTGGCGGTCAGCAGTCTGTTCATGTTGGGAGTGACAGGAGAAGGGCTCCTGACGCAGGCATGTTGAACTCTGGCGGTCAGCAGTCTGTTCATGTTGTGAGTGACAGGAGAAGGGCTCCCGACACAGGCATGTTGAACTCTGGCCGTCAGCAGTCTGTTCATGTTGGGAGTGACAGGAGAAGGGCTCCCGACACAGGCATGTTGAACTCTGGCGGTCAGCAGTCTGTTCATGTTGGGAGTGAAAGGAGAAAGGCTCCCGACACAGGCATGTTGAACTCTGGCGGTCAAGAGTCTGTTCATGTTGGGAGTGACAGGAGAAGGGCTCCCGACACAGGCATGTTGAAGTCTGGCGGTCAGCAGTCTGTTCATGTTGTGAGTGAAAGGAGAAGGGCTCCCGAGCAGGCGTGTTGAACTCTGGCGGTCAGCAGTCTGTTCATGTTGGGAGTGGCAGGAGAAGGGCTCCCGACACAGGCATGTTGAACTCTGGCGGTCAGCAGTCTGTTCATGTTGGGAGTGAAAGGAGAAGGGCTCCCGACGCAGGCATGTTGAACTCTGGCGGTCAGCAGTCTGTTCATGTTGTGAGTGACAGGAGAAGGGCTCCCGACGCAGGCTTGTTGAACTCTGGCGGTCAGCAGTCTGTTCATGTTGGGAGTGACAGGAGAAGGGCTCCCGACACAGGCATGTTGAACTCTGGCGGTCAGCAGTCTGTTCATGTTGGGAGTGACAGGAGAAGGGCTCCCAACACAGGCATTTTGAACTCTGGCGGTCAGCAGTCTGTTCATGTTGTGAGTGACAGGAGAAGGGCTCCCGACGCAGGCATGTTGAACTCTGGCGGTCAGCAGTCTGTTCATGTTGGGAGTGACAGGAGAAGGGCTCCCGACGCAGGCATGTTGAACTCTGGCGGTCAGCAGTCTGTTCATGTTGGGAGTGACAGGAGAAGGGCTCCCGACACAGGCATGTTGAACTCTGGCGGTCAGCAGTCTGTTCATGTTGTGAGTGAAAGGAGAAGGGCTCCCGACGCAGGCATGTTGAACTCTGGCGGTCAGCAGTCTGTTCATGTTGTGAGTGACAGGAGAAGGGCCCCCGACACAGGCATGTTGAACTCTGGCGGTCAGCAGTCTGTTCATGTTGTGAGTGAAAGGAGAAGGGCTCCCAACACAGGCATGTTGAACTCTGGCGGTCAGCAGTCTGTTCATGTTGGGAGTGACAGGAGAAGGGCTCCCGACGCAGGCATGTTGAACTCTGGCGGTTAGCAGTCTGTTCATGTTGGGAGTGACAGGAGAAGGGCTCCCGACACAGGCGTGTTGAACTCTGGCGGTCAGCAGTCTGTTCATGTTGGGAGTAACAGGAGAAGGGCTCCTGACGCAGGTATGTTGAATTCTGGCGGTCAGCAGTCTGTTCATGTTGTGAGTGACAGGAGAAGGGCTCCCGACACAGGCATGTTGAACTCTGGCGGTCAGCAGTCTGTTCATGTTGGGAGTGACAGGAGAAGGGCTCCCGACACAGGCATGTTGAACTCTGGCGGTCAGCGGTCTGTTCATGTTGGGAGTGAAAGGAGAAGGGCTCCCGACACAGGCATGTTGAACTCTGGCGGTCAACAGTCTGTTCATGTTGGGAGTGACAGGAGAAGGGCTCCCGACGCAGGCATGTTGAACTCTGGCGGTCAGCAGTCTGTTCATGTTGGGAGTGACAGGAGAAGGGCTCCCGACGCAGGCATGTTGAACTCTGGCGGTTAGCAGTCTGTTCATGTTGGGAGTGACAGGAGAAGGGCTCCCGACACAGGCGTGTTGAACTCTGGCGGTCAGCAGTCTGTTCATGTTGGGAGTGACAGGAGAAGGGCTCCCGACGCAGGCATGTTGAACTCTGGCGGTCAGCAGTCTGTTCATGTTGGGAGTGACAGGAGAAGGGCTCCCGACACAGGCATGTTGAACTCTGGCGGTCAGCAGTCTGTTCATGTTGGGAGTGAAAGGAGAAGGGCTCCCGACACAGGCATGTTGAACTCTGGCGGTCAGCAGTCTGTTCATGTTGGGAGTGACAGGAGAAGGGCTCCCGACGCAGGCATGTTGAACTCTGGCGGTCAGCAGTCTGTTCATGTTGTGAGTGACAGGAGAAGGGCTCCCGACACAGGCATGTTGAACTCTGGCGGTCAGCAGTCTGTTCATGTTGTGAGTGAAAGGAGAAGGGCTCCCGACGCAGGCATGTTGAACTCTGGCGGTCAGCAGTCTGTTCATGTTGTGAGTGACAGGAGAAGGGCCCCCGACACAGGCATGTTGAACTCTGGCGGTCAGCAGTCTGTTCATGTTGTGAGTGAAAGGAGAAGGGCTCCCAACACAGGCATGTTGAACTCTGGCGGTCAGCAGTCTGTTCATGTTGGGAGTGACAGGAGAAGGGCTCCCGACGCAGGCATGTTGAACTCTGGCGGTTAGCAGTCTGTTCATGTTGGGAGTGAAAGGAGAAGGGCTCCCGACGCAGGCATGTTGAACTCTGGCGGTCAGCAGTCTGTTCATGTTGTGAGTGACAGGAGAAGGGCTCCCGACGGAGGCTTGTTGAACTCTGGCGGTCAGCAGTCTGTTCATGTTGGGAGTGACAGGAGAAGGGCTCCCGACGCAGGCATGTTGAACTCTGGCGCTCAGCAGTCTGTTCATGTTGGGAGTGAAAGGAGAAGGGCTCCCGACACAGGCATGTTGAACTCTGGCGGTCAGCAGTCTGTTCATGTTGGGAGTGACAGGAGAAGGGCTCCCGACGCAGGCATGTTGAACTCTGGCGGTCAGCAGTCTGTTCATGTTGGGAGTGGCAGGAGAAGGGCTCCCGACACAGGCATGTTGAACTCTGGCGGTTAGCAGTCTGTTCATGTTGGGAGTGAAAGGAGAAGGGCTCCCGACGCAGGCATGTTGAACTCTGGCGGTCAGCAGTCTGTTCATGTTGGGAGTGACAGGAGAAGGGCTCCCGACGCAGGCATGTTGAACTCTGGCGGTCAGCAGTCTGTTCATGTTGGGAGTGACAGGAGAAGGGCTCCCGACGCAGGCATGTTGAACTCTGGCGGTTAGCAGTCTGTTCATGTTGGGAGTGACAGGAGAAGGGCTCCCGACACAGGCGTGTTGAACTCTGGCGGTCAGCAGTCTGTTCATGTTGGGAGTGACAGGAGAAGGGCTCCCGACGCAGGCATGTTGAACTCTGGCGGTCAGCAGTCTGTTCATGTTGGGAGTGACAGGAGAAGGGCTCCCGACACAGGCATGTTGAACTCTGGCGGTCAGCAGTCTGTTCATGTTGGGAGTGAAAGGAGAAGGGCTCCCGACACAGGCATGTTGAACTCTGGCGGTCAGCAGTCTGTTCATGTTGGGAGTGACAGGAGAAGGGCTCCCGACGCAGGCATGTTGAACTCTGGCGGTCAGCAGTCTGTTCATGTTGTGAGTGACAGGAGAAGGGCTCCCGAGCAGGCGTGTTGAACTCTGGCGGTCAGCAGTCTGTTCATGTTGGGAGTGACAGGAGAAGGGCTCCCGACACAGGCATGTTGAACTCTGGCGGTCAGCAGTCTGTTCATGTTGGGAGTGGCAGGAGAAGGGCTCCCGAGCAGGCGTGTTGAACTCTGGCGGTCAGCAGTCTGTTCATGTTGGGAGTGGCAGGAGAAGGGCTCCCGACACAGGCATGTTGAACTCTGGCGGTCAGCAGTCTGTTCATGTTGGGAGTGACAGGAGAAGGGCTCCCGACGCAGGCATGTTGAACTCTGGCGGTTAGCAGTCTGTTCATGTTGGGAGTGACAGGAGAAGGGCGACCGACACAGGCGTGTTGAACTCTGGCGGTCAGCAGTCTGTTCATGTTGGGAGTGACAGGAGAAGGGCTCCTGACGCAGGCATGTTGAACTCTGGCGGTCAGCAGTCTGTTCATGTTGTGAGTGACAGGAAAAGGGCTCCCGACACAGGCATGTTGAACTCTGGCTGTCAGCAGTCTGTTCATGTTGGGAGTGACAGGAGAAGGGCTCCCGACACAGGCATGTTGAACTCTGGCGGTCAGCAGTCTGTTCATGTTGGGAGTGAAAGGAGAAAGGCTCCCGACACAGGCATGTTGAACTCTGGCGGTCAAGAGTCTGTTCATGTTGGGAGTGACAGGAGAAGGGCTCCCGACACAGGCATGTTGAAGTCTGGCGGTCAGCAGTCTGTTCATGTTGTGAGTGAAAGGAGAAGGGCTCCCGAGCAGGCGTGTTGAACTCTGGCGGTCAGCAGTCTGTTCATGTTGGGAGTGGCAGGAGAAGGGCTCCCGACACAGGCATGTTGAACTCTGGCGGTCAGCAGTCTGTTCATGTTGGGAGTGAAAGGAGAAGGGCTCCCGACGCAGGCATGTTGAACTCTGGCGGTCAGCAGTCTGTTCATGTTGTGAGTGACAAGAGAAGGGCTCCCGACGCAGGCTTGTTGAACTCTGGCGGTCAGCAGTCTGTTCATGTTGGGAGTGACAGGAGAAGGGCTCCCGACACAGGCATGTTGAACTCTGGCGGTCAGCAGTCTGTTCATGTTGGGAGTGACAGGAGAAGGGCTCCCAACACAGGCATTTTGAACTCTGGCGGTCAGCAGTCTGTTCATGTTGTGAGTGACAGGAGAAGGGCTCCCGACGCAGGCATGTTGAACTCTGGCGGTCAGCAGTCTGTTCATGTTGGGAGTGACAGGAGAAGGGCTCCCGACGCAGGCATGTTGAACTCTGGCGGTCAGCAGTCTGTTCATGTTGGGAGTGACAGGAGAAGGGCTCCCGACGCAGGCATGTTGAACTCTGGCGGTTAGCAGTCTGTTCATGTTGGGAGTGACAGGAGAAGGGCTCCCGACACAGGCGTGTTGAACTCTGGCGGTCAGCAGTCTGTTCATGTTGGGAGTGACAGGAGAAGGGCTCCCGACACAGGCATGTTGAACTCTGGCGGTCAGCAGTCTGTTCATGTTGGGAGTGACAGGAGAAGGGCTCCCGACACAGGCATGTTGAACTCTGGCGGTCAGCAGTCTGTTCATGTTGGGAGTGAAAGGAGAAGGGCTCCCGACACAGGCATGTTGAACTCTGGCGGTCAGCAGTCTGTTCATGTTGGGAGTGACAGGAGAAGGGCTCCCGACGCAGGCATGTTGAACTCTGGCGGTCAGCAGTCTGTTCATGTTGTGAGTGACAGGAGAAGGGCTCCCGACACAGGCATGTTGAACTCTGGCGCTCAGCAGTCTGTTCATGTTGTGAGTGAAAGGAGAAGGGCTCCCAACACAGGCATGTTGAACTCTGGCGGTCAGCAGTCTGTTCATGTTGGGAGTGACAGGAGAAGGGCTCCCGACGCAGGCATGTTGAACTCTGTCGGTTAGCAGTCTGTTCATGTTGGGAGTGACAGGAGAAGGGCTCCCGACACAGGCGTGTTGAACTCTGGCGGTCAGCAGTCTGTTCATGTTGGGAGTAACAGGAGAAGGGCTCCTGACGCAGGCATGTTGAACTCTGGCGGTCACCAGTCTGTTCATGTTGTGAGTGACAGGAGAAGGGCTCCCGACACAGGCATGTTGAACTCTGGCGGTCAGCAGTCTGTTCATGTTGGGAGTGGCAGGAGAAGGGCTCCCGACACAGGCATGTTGAACTCTGGCGGTCAGCAGTCTGTTCATGTTGGGAGTGAAAGGAGAAAGGCTCCCGACACAGGCATGTTGAACTCTGGCGGTCAACAGTCTGTTCATGTTGGGAGTGACAGGAGAAGGGCTCCCGACACAGGCATGTTGAAGTCTGGCGGTCAGCAGTCTGTTCATGTTGTGAGTGAAAGGAGAAGGGCTCCCGAGCAGGCGTGTTGAACTCTGGTGGTCAGCAGTATGTTCATGTTGGGAGTGGCAGGAGAAGGGCTCCCGACACAGGCATGTTGAACTCTGGCGGTCAGCAGTCTGTTCATGTTGGGAGTGAAAGGAGAAGGGCTCCCGACGCAGGCATGTTGAACTCTGGCGGTCAGCAGTCTGTTCATGTTGTGAGTGACAGGAGAAGGGCTCCCGACGCAGGCATGTTGAACTCTGGCGGTCAGCAGTCTGTTCATGTTGTGAGTGACAGGAGAAGGGCTCCCGACACAGGCATGTTGAACTCTGGCGGTCAGCAGTCTGTTCATGTTGTGAGTGAAAGGAGAAGGGCTCCCAACACAGGCATGTTGAACTCTGGCGGTCAGCAGTCTGTTCATGTTGGGAGTGACAGGAGAAGGGCTCCCGACGCAGGCATGTTGAACTCTGGCGGTTAGCAGTCTGTTCATGTTGGGAGTGACAGGAGAAGGGCTCCCGACACAGGCGTGTTGAACTCTGGCGGTCAGCAGTCTGTTCATGTTGGGAGTAACAGGAGAAGGGCTCCTGACGCAGGCATGTTGAATTCTGGCGGTCAGCAGTCTGTTCATGTTGTGAGTGACAGGAGAAGGGCTCCCGACACAGGCATGTTGAACTCTGGCGGTCAGCAGTCTGTTCATGTTGGGAGTGACAAGAGAAGGGCTCCCGACACAGGCATGTTGAACTCTGGCGGTCAGCAGTCTGTTCATGTTGGGAGTGAAAGGAGAAGGGCTCCCGACACAGGCATGTTGAACTCTGGCGGTCAACAGTCTGTTCATGTTGGGAGTGACAGGAGAAGGGCTCCCGACACAGGCATGTTGAACTCTGGCGGTTAGCAGTCTGTTCATGTTGGGAGTGACAGGAGAAGGGCGACCGACACAGGCGTGTTGAACTCTGGCGGTCAGCAGTCTGTTCATGTTGGGAGTGACAGGAGAAGGGCTCCTGACGCAGGCATGTTGAACTCTGGCGGTCAGCAGTCTGTTCATGTTGTGAGTGACAGGAGAAGGGCTCCCGACACAGGCATGTTGAACTCTGGCTGTCAGCAGTCTGTTCATGTTGGGAGTGACAGGAGAAGGGCTCCCGACACAGGCATGTTGAACTCTGGCGGTCAGCAGTCTGTTCATGTTGGGAGTGAAAGGAGAAAGGCTCCCGACACAGGCATGTTGAACTCTGGCGGTCAAGAGTCTGTTCATGTTGGGAGTGACAGGAGAAGGGCTCCCGACACAGGCATGTTGAAGTCTGGCGGTCAGCAGTCTGTTCATGTTGTGAGTGAAAGGAGAAGGGCTCCCGAGCAGGCGTGTTGAACTCTGGCGGTCAGCAGTCTGTTCATGTTGGGAGTGGCAGGAGAAGGGCTCCCGACACAGGCATGTTGAACTCTGGCGGTCAGCAGTCTGTTCATGTTGGGAGTGAAAGGAGAAGGGCTCCCGACGCAGGCATGTTGAACTCTGGCGGTCAGCAGTCTGTTCATGTTGTGAGTGACAGGAGAAGGGCTCCCGACGCAGGCTTGTTGAACTCTGGCGGTCAGCAGTCTGTTCATGTTGGGAGTGACAGGAGAAGGGCTCCCGACACAGGCATGTTGAACTCTGGCGGTCAGCAGTCTGTTCATGTTGGGAGTGACAGGAGAAGGGCTCCCAACACAGGCATTTTGAACTCTGGCGGTCAGCAGTCTGTTCATGTTGTGAGTGACAGGAGAAGGGCTCCCGACGCAGGCATGTTGAACTCTGGCGGTCAGCAGTCTGTTCATGTTGGGAGTGACAGGAGAAGGGCTCCCGACGCAGGCATGTTGAACTCTGGCGGTCAGCAGTCTGTTCATGTTGGGAGTGACAGGAGAAGGGCTCCCGACGCAGGCATGTTGAACTCTGGCGGTTAGCAGTCTGTTCATGTTGGGAGTGACAGGAGAAGGGCTCCCGACACAGGCGTGTTGAACTCTGGCGGTCAGCAGTCTGTTCATGTTGGGAGTGACAGGAGAAGGGCTCCCGACACAGGCATGTTGAACTCTGGCGGTCAGCAGTCTGTTCATGTTGGGAGTGACAGGAGAAGGGCTCCCGACACAGGCATGTTGAACTCTGGCGGTCAGCAGTCTGTTCATGTTGGGAGTGAAAGGAGAAGGGCTCCCGACACAGGCATGTTGAACTCTGGCGGTCAGCAGTCTGTTCATGTTGGGAGTGACAGGAGAAGGGCTCCCGACGCAGGCATGTTGAACTCTGGCGGTCAGCAGTCTGTTCATGTTGTGAGTGACAGGAGAAGGGCTCCCGACACAGGCATGTTGAACTCTGGCGCTCAGCAGTCTGTTCATGTTGTGAGTGAAAGGAGAAGGGCTCCCAACACAGGCATGTTGAACTCTGGCGGTCAGCAGTCTGTTCATGTTGGGAGTGACAGGAGAAGGGCTCCCGACGCAGGCATGTTGAACTCTGTCGGTTAGCAGTCTGTTCATGTTGGGAGTGACAGGAGAAGGGCTCCCGACACAGGCGTGTTGAACTCTGGCGGTCAGCAGTCTGTTCATGTTGGGAGTGAAAGGAGAAGGGCTCCCGACACAGGCATGTTGAACTCTGGCGGTCAGCAGTCTGTTCATGTTGGGAGTGACAGGAGAAGGGCTCCCGACGCAGGCATGTTGAACTCTGGCGGTCAGCAGTCTGTTCATGTTGGGAGTGGCAGGAGAAGGGCTCCCGACACAGGCATGTTGAACTCTGGCGGTTAGCAGTTTGTTCATGTTGGGAGTGAAAGGAGAAGGGCTCCCGACGCAGGCATGTTGAACTCTGGCGGTCAGCAGTCTGTTCATGTTGGGAGTGACAGGAGAAGGGCTCCCGACGCAGGCATGTTGAACTCTGGCGGTCAGCAGTCTGTTCATGTTGGGAGTGACAGGAGAAGGGCTCCCGACGCAGGCATGTTGAACTCTGGCGGTTAGCAGTCTGTTCATGTTGGGAGTGACAGGAGAAGGGCTCCCGACACAGGCGTGTTGAACTCTGGCGGTCAGCAGTCTGTTCATGTTGGGAGTGACAGGAGAAGGGCTCCCGACGCAGGCATGTTGAACTCTGGCGGTCAGCAGTCTGTTCATGTTGGGAGTGACAGGAGAAGGGCTCCCGACACAGGCATGTTGAACTCTGGCGGTCAGCAGTCTGTTCATGTTGGGAGTGAAAGGAGAAGGGCTCCCGACACAGGCATGTTGAACTCTGGCGGTCAGCAGTCTGTTCATGTTGGGAGTGACAGGAGAAGGGCTCCCGACGCAGGCATGTTGAACTCTGGCGGTCAGCAGTCTGTTCATGTTGTGAGTGACAGGAGAAGGGCTCCCGAGCAGGCGTGTTGAACTCTGGCGGTCAGCAGTCTGTTCATGTTGGGAGTGACAGGAGAAGGGCTCCCGACACAGGCATGTTGAACTCTGGCGGTCAGCAGTCTGTTCATGTTGTGAGTGAAAGGAGAAGGGCTCCCGAGCAGGCGTGTTGAACTCTGGCGGTCAGCAGTCTGTTCATGTTGGGAGTGGCAGGAGAAGGGCTCCCGACACAGGCATGTTGAACTCTGGCGGTCAGCAGTCTGTTCATGTTGGGAGTGACAGGAGAAGGGCTCCCGACGCAGGCATGTTGAACTCTGGCGGTTAGCAGTCTGTTCATGTTGGGAGTGACAGGAGAAGGGCGACCGACACAGGCGTGTTGAACTCTGGCGGTCAGCAGTCTGTTCATGTTGGGAGTGACAGGAGAAGGGCTCCTGACGCACGCATGTTGAACTCTGGCGGTCAGCAGTCTGTTCATGTTGTGAGTGACAGGAAAAGGGCTCCCGACACAGGCATGTTGAACTCTGGCTGTCAGCAGTCTGTTCATGTTGGGAGTGACAGGAGAAGGGCTCCCGACACAGGCATGTTGAACTCTGGCGGTCAGCAGTCTGTTCATGTTGGGAGTGAAAGGAGAAAGGCTCCCGACACAGGCATGTTGAACTCTGGCGGTCAAGAGTCTGTTCATGTTGGGAGTGACAGGAGAAGGGCTCCCGACACAGGCATGTTGAAGTCTGGCGGTCAGCAGTCTGTTCATGTTGTGAGTGAAAGGAGAAGGGCTCCCGAGCAGGCGTGTTGAACTCTGGCGGTCAGCAGTCTGTTCATGTTGGGAGTGGCAGGAGAAGGGCTCCCGACACAGGCATGTTGAACTCTGGCGGTCAGCAGTCTGTTCATGTTGGGAGTGAAAGGAGAAGGGCTCCCGACGCAGGCATGTTGAACTCTGGCGGTCAGCAGTCTGTTCATGTTGTGAGTGACAGGAGAAGGGCTCCCGACGCAGGCTTGTTGAACTCTGGCGGTCAGCAGTCTGTTCATGTTGGGAGTGACAGGAGAAGGGCTCCCGACACAGGCATGTTGAACTCTGGCGGTCAGCAGTCTGTTCATGTTGGGAGTGACAGGAGAAGGGCTCCCAACACAGGCATTTTGAACTCTGGCGGTCAGCAGTCTGTTCATGTTGTGAGTGACAGGAGAAGGGCTCCCGACGCAGGCATGTTGAACTCTGGCGGTCAGCAGTCTGTTCATGTTGGGAGTGACAGGAGAAGGGCTCCCGACGCAGGCATGTTGAACTCTGGCGGTCAGCAGTCTGTTCATGTTGGGAGTGACAGGAGAAGGGCTCCCGACGCAGGCATGTTGAACTCTGGCGGTTAGCAGTCTGTTCATGTTGGGAGTGACAGGAGAAGGGCTCCCGACACAGGCGTGTTGAACTCTGGCGGTCAGCAGTCTGTTCATGTTGGGAGTGACAGGAGAAGGGCTCCCGACACAGGCATGTTGAACTCTGGCGGTCAGCAGTCTGTTCATGTTGGGAGTGACAGGAGAAGGGCTCCCGACACAGGCATGTTGAACTCTGGCGGTCAGCAGTCTGTTCATGTTGGGAGTGAAAGGAGAAGGGCTCCCGACACAGGCATGTTGAACTCTGGCGGTCAGCAGTCTGTTCATGTTGGGAGTGACAGGAGAAGGGCTCCCGACGCAGGCATGTTGAACTCTGGCGGTCAGCAGTCTGTTCATGTTGTGAGTGACAGGAGAAGGGCTCCCGACACAGGCATGTTGAACTCTGGCGCTCAGCAGTCTGTTCATGTTGTGAGTGAAAGGAGAAGGGCTCCCAACACAGGCATGTTGAACTCTGGCGGTCAGCAGTCTGTTCATGTTGGGAGTGACAGGAGAAGGGCTCCCGACGCAGGCATGTTGAACTCTGTCGGTTAGCAGTCTGTTCATGTTGGGAGTGACAGGAGAAGGGCTCCCGACACAGGCGTGTTGAACTCTGGCGGTCAGCAGTCTGTTCATGTTGGGAGTAACAGGAGAAGGGCTCCTGACGCAGGCATGTTGAACTCTGGCGGTCACCAGTCTGTTCATGTTGTGAGTGACAGGAGAAGGGCTCCCGACACAGGCATGTTGAACTCTGGCGGTCAGCAGTCTGTTCATGTTGGGAGTGGCAGGAGAAGGGCTCCCGACACAGGCATGTTGAACTCTGGCGGTCAGCAGTCTGTTCATGTTGGGAGTGAAAGGAGAAAGGCTCCCGACACAGGCATGTTGAACTCTGGCGGTCAACAGTCTGTTCATGTTGGGAGTGACAGGAGAAGGGCTCCCGACACAGGCATGTTGAAGTCTGGCGGTCAGCAGTCTGTTCATGTTGTGAGTGAAAGGAGAAGGGCTCCCGAGCAGGCGTGTTGAACTCTGGTGGTCAGCAGTATGTTCATGTTGGGAGTGGCAGGAGAAGGGCTCCCGACACAGGCATGTTGAACTCTGGCGGTCAGCAGTCTGTTCATGTTGGGAGTGAAAGGAGAAGGGCTCCCGACGCAGGCATGTTGAACTCTGGCGGTCAGCAGTCTGTTCATGTTGTGAGTGACAGGAGAAGGGCTCCCGACGCAGGCATGTTGAACTCTGGCGGTCAGCAGTCTGTTCATGTTGTGAGTGACAGGAGAAGGGCTCCCGACACAGGCATGTTGAACTCTGGCGGTCAGCAGTCTGTTCATGTTGTGAGTGAAAGGAGAAGGGCTCCCAACACAGGCATGTTGAACTCTGGCGGTCAGCAGTCTGTTCATGTTGGGAGTGACAGGAGAAGGGCTCCCGACGCAGGCATGTTGAACTCTGGCGGTTAGCAGTCTGTTCATGTTGGGAGTGACAGGAGAAGGGCTCCCGACACAGGCGTGTTGAACTCTGGCGGTCAGCAGTCTGTTCATGTTGGGAGTAACAGGAGAAGGGCTCCTGACGCAGGCATGTTGAATTCTGGCGGTCAGCAGTCTGTTCATGTTGTGAGTGACAGGAGAAGGGCTCCCGACACAGGCATGTTGAACTCTGGCGGTCAGCAGTCTGTTCATGTTGGGAGTGACAAGAGAAGGGCTCCCGACACAGGCATGTTGAACTCTGGCGGTCAGCAGTCTGTTCATGTTGGGAGTGAAAGGAGAAGGGCTCCCGACACAGGCATGTTGAACTCTGGCGGTCAACAGTCTGTTCATGTTGGGAGTGACAGGAGAAGGGCTCCCGACACAGGCATGTTGAACTCTGGCGGTTAGCAGTCTGTTCATGTTGGGAGTGACAGGAGAAGGGCGACCGACACAGGCGTGTTGAACTCTGGCGGTCAGCAGTCTGTTCATGTTGGGAGTGACAGGAGAAGGGCTCCTGACGCAGGCATGTTGAACTCTGGCGGTCAGCAGTCTGTTCATGTTGTGAGTGACAGGAGAAGGGCTCCCGACACAGGCATGTTGAACTCTGGCTGTCAGCAGTCTGTTCATGTTGGGAGTGACAGGAGAAGGGCTCCCGACACAGGCATGTTGAACTCTGGCGGTCAGCAGTCTGTTCATGTTGGGAGTGAAAGGAGAAAGGCTCCCGACACAGGCATGTTGAACTCTGGCGGTCAAGAGTCTGTTCATGTTGGGAGTGACAGGAGAAGGGCTCCCGACACAGGCATGTTGAAGTCTGGCGGTCAGCAGTCTGTTCATGTTGTGAGTGAAAGGAGAAGGGCTCCCGAGCAGGCGTGTTGAACTCTGGCGGTCAGCAGTCTGTTCATGTTGGGAGTGGCAGGAGAAGGGCTCCCGACACAGGCATGTTGAACTCTGGCGGTCAGCAGTCTGTTCATGTTGGGAGTGAAAGGAGAAGGGCTCCCGACGCAGGCATGTTGAACTCTGGCGGTCAGCAGTCTGTTCATGTTGTGAGTGACAGGAGAAGGGCTCCCGACGCAGGCTTGTTGAACTCTGGCGGTCAGCAGTCTGTTCATGTTGGGAGTGACAGGAGAAGGGCTCCCGACACAGGCATGTTGAACTCTGGCGGTCAGCAGTCTGTTCATGTTGGGAGTGACAGGAGAAGGGCTCCCAACACAGGCATTTTGAACTCTGGCGGTCAGCAGTCTGTTCATGTTGTGAGTGACAGGAGAAGGGCTCCCGACGCAGGCATGTTGAACTCTGGCGGTCAGCAGTCTGTTCATGTTGGGAGTGACAGGAGAAGGGCTCCCGACGCAGGCATGTTGAACTCTGGCGGTCAGCAGTCTGTTCATGTTGGGAGTGACAGGAGAAGGGCTCCCGACGCAGGCATGTTGAACTCTGGCGGTTAGCAGTCTGTTCATGTTGGGAGTGACAGGAGAAGGGCTCCCGACACAGGCGTGTTGAACTCTGGCGGTCAGCAGTCTGTTCATGTTGGGAGTGACAGGAGAAGGGCTCCCGACACAGGCATGTTGAACTCTGGCGGTCAGCAGTCTGTTCATGTTGGGAGTGACAGGAGAAGGGCTCCCGACACAGGCATGTTGAACTCTGGCGGTCAGCAGTCTGTTCATGTTGGGAGTGAAAGGAGAAGGGCTCCCGACACAGGCATGTTGAACTCTGGCGGTCAGCAGTCTGTTCATGTTGGGAGTGACAGGAGAAGGGCTCCCGACGCAGGCATGTTGAACTCTGGCGGTCAGCAGTCTGTTCATGTTGTGAGTGACAGGAGAAGGGCTCCCGACACAGGCATGTTGAACTCTGGCGCTCAGCAGTCTGTTCATGTTGTGAGTGAAAGGAGAAGGGCTCCCAACACAGGCATGTTGAACTCTGGCGGTCAGCAGTCTGTTCATGTTGGGAGTGACAGGAGAAGGGCTCCCGACGCAGGCATGTTGAACTCTGTCGGTTAGCAGTCTGTTCATGTTGGGAGTGACAGGAGAAGGGCTCCCGACACAGGCGTGTTGAACTCTGGCGGTCAGCAGTCTGTTCATGTTGGGAGTAACAGGAGAAGGGCTCCCGACGCAGGCATGTTGAACTCTGTCGGTTAGCAGTCTGTTCATGTTGGGAGTGACAGGAGAAGGGCTCCCGACACAGGCGTGTTGAACTCTGGCGGTCAGCAGTCTGTTCATGTTGGGAGTAACAGGAGAAGGGCTCCCGACGCAGGCATGTTGAACTCTGGCGGTCAGCAGTCTGTTCATGTTGTGAGTGACAGGAGAAGGGCTCCCGACGCAGGCTTGTTGAACTCTGGCGGTCAGCAGTCTGTTCATGTTGGGAGTGAAAGGAGAAGGGCTTCCAACACAGGCATGTTGAACTCTGGCGGTCAGCAGTCTCTTCATGTTGTGAGTGACAGGAGAAGGGCTCCCGACGCAGGCATGTTGAACTCTGGCGGTCAGCAGTCTGTTCATGTTGGGAGTGACAGGAGAAGGGCTCCCGACGCAGGCATGTTCAACTCTGGCGGTCAGCAGTCTGTTCATGTTGGGAGTGACAGGAGAAGGGCTCCCGACGCAGGCATGTTGAACTCTGGTGGTTAGCAGTCTGTTCATGTTGGGAGTGACAGGAGAAGGGCTCCCGACACAGGCGTGTTGAACTCTGGCGGTCAGCAGTCTGTTCATGTTGGGAGTGACAGGAGAAGGGCTCCCGACGCAGGCATGTTGAACTCTGGCGGTCAGCAGTCTGTTCATGTTGGGAGTGACAGGAGAAGGGCTCCCGACACAGGCATGTTGAACTCTGGCGGTCAGCAGTCTGTTCATGTTGGGAGTGAAAGGAGAAGGGCTCCCGACACAGGCATGTTGAACTCTGGCGGTCAGCAGTCTGTTCATGTTGGGAGTGACAGGAGAAGGGCTCCCGACGCAGGCATGTTGAACTCTGGCGGTCAGCAGTCTGTTCATGTTGTGAGTGACAGGAGAAGGGCTCCCGACACAGGCATGTTGAACTCTGGTGGTCAGCAGTCTGTTCATGTTGTGAGTGAAAGGAGAAGGGCTCCCAACACAGGCATGTTGAACTCTGGCGGTCAGCAGTCTGTTCATGTTGGGAGTGGCAGGAGAAGGGCTCCCGACACAGGCATGTTGAACTCTGGCGGTTAGCAGTCTGTTCATGTTGGGAGTGAAAGGAGAAGGGCTCCCGACGCAGGCATGTTGAACTCTGGCGGTCAGCAGTCTGTTCATGTTGTGAGTGACAGGAGAAGGGCTCCCGACGCAGGCATGTTGAACTCTGGCGGTCAGCAGTCTGTTCATGTTGGGAGTGACAGGAGAAGGGCTCCCGACGCAGGCATGTTGAACTCTGGCGGTCAGCAGTCTGTTCATGTTGGGAGTGACAGGAGAAGGGCTCCCGACGCAGGCATGTTGAACTCTGGCGGTCAGCAGTCTGTTCATGTTGGGAGTGACAGGAGAAGGGCTCCCGACACAGGCATGTTGAACTCTGGCGGTCAGCAGTCTGTTCATGTTGGGAGTGAAAGGAGAAGGGCTCCCGACACAGGCATGTTGAACTCTGGCGGTCAGCAGTCTGTTCATGTTGGGAGTGACAGGAGAAGGGCTCCCGACGCAGGCATGTTGAACTCTGGCGGTCAGCAGTCTGTTCATGTTGTGAGTGACAGGAGAAGGGCTCCCGACACAGGCATGTTGAACTCTGGCGGTCAGCAGTCTGTTCATGTTGTGAGTGAAAGGAGAAGGGCTCCCGACGCAGGCATGTTGAACTCTGGCGGTCAGCAGTCTGTTCATGTTGTGAGTGACAGGAGAAGGGCCCCCGACACAGGCATGTTGAACTCTGGCGGTCAGCAGTCTGTTCATGTTGTGAGTGAAAGGAGAAGGGCTCCCAACACAGGCATGTTGAACTCTGGCGGTCAGCAGTCTGTTCATGTTGGGAGTGACAGGAGAAGGGCTCCCGACGCAGGCATGTTGAACTCTGGCGGTTAGCAGTCTGTTCATGTTGGGAGTGACAGGAGAAGGGCTCCCGACACAGGCGTGTTGAACTCTGGCGGTCAGCAGTCTGTTCATGTTGGGAGTAACAGGAGAAGGGCTCCTGACGCAGGTATGTTGAATTCTGGCGGTCAGCAGTCTGTTCATGTTGTGAGTGACAGGAGAAGGGCTCCCGACACAGGCATGTTGAACTCTGGCGGTCAGCAGTCTGTTCATGTTGGGAGTGACAGGAGAAGGGCTCCCGACACAGGCATGTTGAACTCTGGCGGTCAGCGGTCTGTTCATGTTGGGAGTGAAAGGAGAAGGGCTCCCGACACAGGCATGTTGAACTCTGGCGGTCAACAGTCTGTTCATGTTGGGAGTGACAGGAGAAGGGCTCCCGACGCAGGCATGTTGAACTCTGGCGGTCAGCAGTCTGTTCATGTTGGGAGTGACAGGAGAAGGGCTCCCGACGCAGGCATGTTGAACTCTGGCGGTTAGCAGTCTGTTCATGTTGGGAGTGACAGGAGAAGGGCTCCCGACACAGGCGTGTTGAACTCTGGCGGTCAGCAGTCTGTTCATGTTGGGAGTGACAGGAGAAGGGCTCCCGACGCAGGCATGTTGAACTCTGGCGGTCAGCAGTCTGTTCATGTTGGGAGTGACAGGAGAAGGGCTCCCGACACAGGCATGTTGAACTCTGGCGGTCAGCAGTCTGTTCATGTTGGGAGTGAAAGGAGAAGGGCTCCCGACACAGGCATGTTGAACTCTGGCGGTCAGCAGTCTGTTCATGTTGGGAGTGACAGGAGAAGGGCTCCCGACGCAGGCATGTTGAACTCTGGCGGTCAGCAGTCTGTTCATGTTGTGAGTGACAGGAGAAGGGCTCCCGACACAGGCATGTTGAACTCTGGCGGTCAGCAGTCTGTTCATGTTGTGAGTGAAAGGAGAAGGGCTCCCGACGCAGGCATGTTGAACTCTGGCGGTCAGCAGTCTGTTCATGTTGTGAGTGACAGGAGAAGGGCCCCCGACACAGGCATGTTGAACTCTGGCGGTCAGCAGTCTGTTCATGTTGTGAGTGAAAGGAGAAGGGCTCCCAACACAGGCATGTTGAACTCTGGCGGTCAGCAGTCTGTTCATGTTGGGAGTGACAGGAGAAGGGCTCCCGACGCAGGCATGTTGAACTCTGGCGGTTAGCAGTCTGTTCATGTTGGGAGTGAAAGGAGAAGGGCTCCCGACGCAGGCATGTTGAACTCTGGCGGTCAGCAGTCTGTTCATGTTGTGAGTGACAGGAGAAGGGCTCCCGACGGAGGCTTGTTGAACTCTGGCGGTCAGCAGTCTGTTCATGTTGGGAGTGACAGGAGAAGGGCTCCCGACGCAGGCATGTTGAACTCTGGCGCTCAGCAGTCTGTTCATGTTGGGAGTGAAAGGAGAAGGGCTCCCGACACAGGCATGTTGAACTCTGGCGGTCAGCAGTCTGTTCATGTTGGGAGTGACAGGAGAAGGGCTCCCGACGCAGGCATGTTGAACTCTGGCGGTCAGCAGTCTGTTCATGTTGGGAGTGGCAGGAGAAGGGCTCCCGACACAGGCATGTTGAACTCTGGCGGTTAGCAGTCTGTTCATGTTGGGAGTGAAAGGAGAAGGGCTCCCGACGCAGGCATGTTGAACTCTGGCGGTCAGCAGTCTGTTCATGTTGGGAGTGACAGGAGAAGGGCTCCCGACGCAGGCATGTTGAACTCTGGCGGTCAGCAGTCTGTTCATGTTGGGAGTGACAGGAGAAGGGCTCCCGACGCAGGCATGTTGAACTCTGGCGGTTAGCAGTCTGTTCATGTTGGGAGTGACAGGAGAAGGGCTCCCGACACAGGCGTGTTGAACTCTGGCGGTCAGCAGTCTGTTCATGTTGGGAGTGACAGGAGAAGGGCTCCCGACGCAGGCATGTTGAACTCTGGCGGTCAGCAGTCTGTTCATGTTGGGAGTGACAGGAGAAGGGCTCCCGACACAGGCATGTTGAACTCTGGCGGTCAGCAGTCTGTTCATGTTGGGAGTGAAAGGAGAAGGGCTCCCGACACAGGCATGTTGAACTCTGGCGGTCAGCAGTCTGTTCATGTTGGGAGTGACAGGAGAAGGGCTCCCGACACAGGCATGTTGAACTCTGGCGGTCAGCAGTCTGTTCATGTTGTGAGTGACAGGAGAAGGGCTCCCGAGCAGGCGTGTTGAACTCTGGCGGTCAGCAGTCTGTTCATGTTGGGAGTGACAGGAGAAGGGCTCCCGACACAGGCATGTTGAACTCTGGCGGTCAGCAGTCTGTTCATGTTGTGAGTGAAAGGAGAAGGGCTCCCGAGCAGGCGTGTTGAACTCTGGCGGTCAGCAGTCTGTTCATGTTGGGAGTGGCAGGAGAAGGGCTCCCGACACAGGCATGTTGAACTCTGGCGGTCAGCAGTCTGTTCATGTTGGGAGTGACAGGAGAAGGGCTCCCGACGCAGGCATGTTGAACTCTGGCGGTTAGCAGTCTGTTCATGTTGGGAGTGACAGGAGAAGGGCGACCGACACAGGCGTGTTGAACTCTGGCGGTCAGCAGTCTGTTCATGTTGGGAGTGACAGGAGAAGGGCTCCTGACGCAGGCATGTTGAACTCTGGCGGTCAGCAGTCTGTTCATGTTGTGAGTGACAGGAGAAGGGCTCCCGACACAGGCATGTTGAACTCTGGCCGTCAGCAGTCTGTTCATGTTGGGAGTGACAGGAGAAGGGCTCCCGACACAGGCATGTTGAACTCTGGCGGTCAGCAGTCTGTTCATGTTGGGAGTGAAAGGAGAAAGGCTCCCGACACAGGCATGTTGAACTCTGGCGGTCAAGAGTCTGTTCATGTTGGGAGTGACAGGAGAAGGGCTCCCGACACAGGCATGTTGAAGTCTGGCGGTCAGCAGTCTGTTCATGTTGTGAGTGAAAGGAGAAGGGCTCCCGAGCAGGCGTGTTGAACTCTGGCGGTCAGCAGTCTGTTCATGTTGGGAGTGGCAGGAGAAGGGCTCCCGACACAGGCATGTTGAACTCTGGCGGTCAGCAGTCTGTTCATGTTGGGAGTGAAAGGAGAAGGGCTCCCGACGCAGGCATGTTGAACTCTGGCGGTCAGCAGTCTGTTCATGTTGTGAGTGACAGGAGAAGGGCTCCCGACGCAGGCTTGTTGAACTCTGGCGGTCAGCAGTCTGTTCATGTTGGGAGTGACAGGAGAAGGGCTCCCGACACAGGCATGTTGAACTCTGGCGGTCAGCAGTCTGTTCATGTTGGGAGTGACAGGAGAAGGGCTCCCAACACAGGCATTTTGAACTCTGGCGGTCAGCAGTCTGTTCATGTTGTGAGTGACAGGAGAAGGGCTCCCGACGCAGGCATGTTGAACTCTGGCGGTCAGCAGTCTGTTCATGTTGGGAGTGACAGGAGAAGGGCTCCCGACGCAGGCATGTTGAACTCTGGCGGTCAGCAGTCTGTTCATGTTGGGAGTGACAGGAGAAGGGCTCCCGACACAGGCATGTTGAACTCTGGCGGTCAGCAGTCTGTTCATGTTGTGAGTGAAAGGAGAAGGGCTCCCGACGCAGGCATGTTGAACTCTGGCGGTCAGCAGTCTGTTCATGTTGTGAGTGACAGGAGAAGGGCCCCCGACACAGGCATGTTGAACTCTGGCGGTCAGCAGTCTGTTCATGTTGTGAGTGAAAGGAGAAGGGCTCCCAACACAGGCATGTTGAACTCTGGCGGTCAGCAGTCTGTTCATGTTGGGAGTGACAGGAGAAGGGCTCCCGACGCAGGCATGTTGAACTCTGGCGGTTAGCAGTCTGTTCATGTTGGGAGTGACAGGAGAAGGGCTCCCGACACAGGCGTGTTGAACTCTGGCGGTCAGCAGTCTGTTCATGTTGGGAGTAACAGGAGAAGGGCTCCTGACGCAGGTATGTTGAATTCTGGCGGTCAGCAGTCTGTTCATGTTGTGAGTGACAGGAGAAGGGCTCCCGACACAGGCATGTTGAACTCTGGCGGTCAGCAGTCTGTTCATGTTGGGAGTGACAGGAGAAGGGCTCCCGACACAGGCATGTTGAACTCTGGCGGTCAGCGGTCTGTTCATGTTGGGAGTGAAAGGAGAAGGGCTCCCGACACAGGCATGTTGAACTCTGGCGGTCAACAGTCTGTTCATGTTGGGAGTGACAGGAGAAGGGCTCCCGACGCAGGCATGTTGAACTCTGGCGGTCAGCAGTCTGTTCATGTTGGGAGTGACAGGAGAAGGGCTCCCGACGCAGGCATGTTGAACTCTGGCGGTTAGCAGTCTGTTCATGTTGGGAGTGACAGGAGAAGGGCTCCCGACACAGGCGTGTTGAACTCTGGCGGTCAGCAGTCTGTTCATGTTGGGAGTGACAGGAGAAGGGCTCCCGACGCAGGCATGTTGAACTCTGGCGGTCAGCAGTCTGTTCATGTTGGGAGTGACAGGAGAAGGGCTCCCGACACAGGCATGTTGAACTCTGGCGGTCAGCAGTCTGTTCATGTTGGGAGTGAAAGGAGAAGGGCTCCCGACACAGGCATGTTGAACTCTGGCGGTCAGCAGTCTGTTCATGTTGGGAGTGACAGGAGAAGGGCTCCCGACGCAGGCATGTTGAACTCTGGCGGTCAGCAGTCTGTTCATGTTGTGAGTGACAGGAGAAGGGCTCCCGACACAGGCATGTTGAACTCTGGCGGTCAGCAGTCTGTTCATGTTGTGAGTGAAAGGAGAAGGGCTCCCGACGCAGGCATGTTGAACTCTGGCGGTCAGCAGTCTGTTCATGTTGTGAGTGACAGGAGAAGGGCCCCCGACACAGGCATGTTGAACTCTGGCGGTCAGTAGTCTGTTCATGTTGTGAGTGAAAGGAGAAGGGCTCCCAACACAGGCATGTTGAACTCTGGCGGTCAGCAGTCTGTTCATGTTGGGAGTGACAGGAGAAGGGCTCCCGACGCAGGCATGTTGAACTCTGGCGGTTAGCAGTCTGTTCATGTTGGGAGTGAAAGGAGAAGGGCTCCCGACGCAGGCATGTTGAACTCTGGCGGTCAGCAGTCTGTTCATGTTGTGAGTGACAGGAGAAGGGCTCCCGACGGAGGCTTGTTGAACTCTGGCGGTCAGCAGTCTGTTCATGTTGGGAGTGACAGGAGAAGGGCTCCCGACGCAGGCATGTTGAACTCTGGCGCTCAGCAGTCTGTTCATGTTGGGAGTGAAAGGAGAAGGGCTCCCGACACAGGCATGTTGAACTCTGGCGGTCAGCAGTCTGTTCATGTTGGGAGTGACAGGAGAAGGGCTCCCGACGCAGGCATGTTGAACTCTGGCGGTCAGCAGTCTGTTCATGTTGGGAGTGGCAGGAGAAGGGCTCCCGACACAGGCATGTTGAACTCTGGCGGTTAGCAGTCTGTTCATGTTGGGAGTGAAAGGAGAAGGGCTCCCGACGCAGGCATGTTGAACTCTGGCGGTCAGCAGTCTGTTCATGTTGGGAGTGACAGGAGAAGGGCTCCCGACGCAGGCATGTTGAACTCTGGCGGTCAGCAGTCTGTTCATGTTGGGAGTGACAGGAGAAGGGCTCCCGACGCAGGCATGTTGAACTCTGGCGGTTAGCAGTCTGTTCATGTTGGGAGTGACAGGAGAAGGGCTCCCGACACAGGCGTGTTGAACTCTGGCGGTCAGCAGTCTGTTCATGTTGGGAGTGACAGGAGAAGGGCTCCCGACGCAGGCATGTTGAACTCTGGCGGTCAGCAGTCTGTTCATGTTGGGAGTGACAGGAGAAGGGCTCCCGACACAGGCATGTTGAACTCTGGCGGTCAGCAGTCTGTTCATGTTGGGAGTGAAAGGAGAAGGGCTCCCGACACAGGCATGTTGAACTCTGGCGGTCAGCAGTCTGTTCATGTTGGGAGTGACAGGAGAAGGGCTCCCGACGCAGGCATGTTGAACTCTGGCGGTCAGCAGTCTGTTCATGTTGTGAGTGACAGGAGAAGGGCTCCCGAGCAGGCGTGTTGAACTCTGGCGGTCAGCAGTCTGTTCATGTTGTGAGTGAAAGGAGAAGGGCTCCCGAGCAGGCGTGTTGAACTCTGGCGGTCAGCAGTCTGTTCATGTTGGGAGTGGCAGGAGAAGGGCTCCCGACACAGGCATGTTGAACTCTGGCGGTCAGCAGTCTGTTCATGTTGGGAGTGACAGGAGAAGGGCTCCCGACGCAGGCATGTTGAACTCTGGCGGTTAGCAGTCTGTTCATGTTGGGAGTGACAGGAGAAGGGCGACCGACACAGGCGTGTTGAACTCTGGCGGTCAGCAGTCTGTTCATGTTGGGAGTGACAGGAGAAGGGCTCCTGACGCAGGCATGTTGAACTCTGGCGGTCAGCAGTCTGTTCATGTTGTGAGTGACAGGAAAAGGGCTCCCGACACAGGCATGTTGAACTCTGGCTGTCAGCAGTCTGTTCATGTTGGGAGTGACAGGAGAAGGGCTCCCGACACAGGCATGTTGAACTCTGGCGGTCAGCAGTCTGTTCATGTTGGGAGTGAAAGGAGAAAGGCTCCCGACACAGGCATGTTGAACTCTGGCGGTCAAGAGTCTGTTCATGTTGGGAGTGACAGGAGAAGGGCTCCCGACACAGGCATGTTGAAGTCTGGCGGTCAGCAGTCTGTTCATGTTGTGAGTGAAAGGAGAAGGGCTCCCGAGCAGGCGTGTTGAACTCTGGCGGTCAGCAGTCTGTTCATGTTGGGAGTGGCAGGAGAAGGGCTCCCGACACAGGCATGTTGAACTCTGGCGGTCAGCAGTCTGTTCATGTTGGGAGTGAAAGGAGAAGGGCTCCCGACGCAGGCATGTTGAACTCTGGCGGTCAGCAGTCTGTTCATGTTGTGAGTGACAGGAGAAGGGCTCCCGACGCAGGCTTGTTGAACTCTGGCGGTCAGCAGTCTGTTCATGTTGGGAGTGACAGGAGAAGGGCTCCCGACACAGGCATGTTGAACTCTGGCGGTCAGCAGTCTGTTCATGTTGGGAGTGACAGGAGAAGGGCTCCCAACACAGGCATTTTGAACTCTGGCGGTCAGCAGTCTGTTCATGTTGTGAGTGACAGGAGAAGGGCTCCCGACGCAGGCATGTTGAACTCTGGCGGTCAGCAGTCTGTTCATGTTGGGAGTGACAGGAGAAGGGCTCCCGACGCAGGCATGTTGAACTCTGGCGGTCAGCAGTCTGTTCATGTTGGGAGTGACAGGAGAAGGGCTCCCGACGCAGGCATGTTGAACTCTGGCGGTTAGCAGTCTGTTCATGTTGGGAGTGACAGGAGAAGGGCTCCCGACACAGGCGTGTTGAACTCTGGCGGTCAGCAGTCTGTTCATGTTGGGAGTGACAGGAGAAGGGCTCCCGACACAGGCATGTTGAACTCTGGCGGTCAGCAGTCTGTTCATGTTGGGAGTGACAGGAGAAGGGCTCCCGACACAGGCATGTTGAACTCTGGCGGTCAGCAGTCTGTTCATGTTGGGAGTGAAAGGAGAAGGGCTCCCGACACAGGCATGTTGAACTCTGGCGGTCAGCAGTCTGTTCATGTTGGGAGTGACAGGAGAAGGGCTCCCGACGCAGGCATGTTGAACTCTGGCGGTCAGCAGTCTGTTCATGTTGTGAGTGACAGGAGAAGGGCTCCCGACACAGGCATGTTGAACTCTGGCGCTCAGCAGTCTGTTCATGTTGTGAGTGAAAGGAGAAGGGCTCCCAACACAGGCATGTTGAACTCTGGCGGTCAGCAGTCTGTTCATGTTGGGAGTGACAGGAGAAGGGCTCCCGACGCAGGCATGTTGAACTCTGTCGGTTAGCAGTCTGTTCATGTTGGGAGTGACAGGAGAAGGGCTCCCGACACAGGCGTGTTGAACTCTGGCGGTCAGCAGTCTGTTCATGTTGGGAGTAACAGGAGAAGGGCTCCTGACGCAGGCATGTTGAACTCTGGCGGTCACCAGTCTGTTCATGTTGTGAGTGACAGGAGAAGGGCTCCCGACACAGGCATGTTGAACTCTGGCGGTCAGCAGTCTGTTCATGTTGGGAGTGGCAGGAGAAGGGCTCCCGACACAGGCATGTTGAACTCTGGCGGTCAGCAGTCTGTTCATGTTGGGAGTGAAAGGAGAAAGGCTCCCGACACAGGCATGTTGAACTCTGGCGGTCAACAGTCTGTTCATGTTGGGAGTGACAGGAGAAGGGCTCCCGACACAGGCATGTTGAAGTCTGGCGGTCAGCAGTCTGTTCATGTTGTGAGTGAAAGGAGAAGGGCTCCCGAGCAGGCGTGTTGAACTCTGGTGGTCAGCAGTATGTTCATGTTGGGAGTGGCAGGAGAAGGGCTCCCGACACAGGCATGTTGAACTCTGGCGGTCAGCAGTCTGTTCATGTTGGGAGTGAAAGGAGAAGGGCTCCCGACGCAGGCATGTTGAACTCTGGCGGTCAGCAGTCTGTTCATGTTGTGAGTGACAGGAGAAGGGCTCCCGACGCAGGCATGTTGAACTCTGGCGGTCAGCAGTCTGTTCATGTTGTGAGTGACAGGAGAAGGGCTCCCGACACAGGCATGTTGAACTCTGGCGGTCAGCAGTCTGTTCATGTTGTGAGTGAAAGGAGAAGGGCTCCCAACACAGGCATGTTGAACTCTGGCGGTCAGCAGTCTGTTCATGTTGGGAGTGACAGGAGAAGGGCTCCCGACGCAGGCATGTTGAACTCTGGCGGTTAGCAGTCTGTTCATGTTGGGAGTGACAGGAGAAGGGCTCCCGACACAGGCGTGTTGAACTCTGGCGGTCAGCAGTCTGTTCATGTTGGGAGTAACAGGAGAAGGGCTCCTGACGCAGGCATGTTGAATTCTGGCGGTCAGCAGTCTGTTCATGTTGTGAGTGACAGGAGAAGGGCTCCCGACACAGGCATGTTGAACTCTGGCGGTCAGCAGTCTGTTCATGTTGGGAGTGACAAGAGAAGGGCTCCCGACACAGGCATGTTGAACTCTGGCGGTCAGCAGTCTGTTCATGTTGGGAGTGAAAGGAGAAGGGCTCCCGACACAGGCATGTTGAACTCTGGCGGTCAACAGTCTGTTCATGTTGGGAGTGACAGGAGAAGGGCTCCCGACACAGGCATGTTGAACTCTGGCGGTTAGCAGTCTGTTCATGTTGGGAGTGACAGGAGAAGGGCGACCGACACAGGCGTGTTGAACTCTGGCGGTCAGCAGTCTGTTCATGTTGGGAGTGACAGGAGAAGGGCTCCTGACGCAGGCATGTTGAACTCTGGCGGTCAGCAGTCTGTTCATGTTGTGAGTGACAGGAGAAGGGCTCCCGACACAGGCATGTTGAACTCTGGCTGTCAGCAGTCTGTTCATGTTGGGAGTGACAGGAGAAGGGCTCCCGACACAGGCATGTTGAACTCTGGCGGTCAGCAGTCTGTTCATGTTGGGAGTGAAAGGAGAAAGGCTCCCGACACAGGCATGTTGAACTCTGGCGGTCAAGAGTCTGTTCATGTTGGGAGTGACAGGAGAAGGGCTCCCGACACAGGCATGTTGAAGTCTGGCGGTCAGCAGTCTGTTCATGTTGTGAGTGAAAGGAGAAGGGCTCCCGAGCAGGCGTGTTGAACTCTGGCGGTCAGCAGTCTGTTCATGTTGGGAGTGGCAGGAGAAGGGCTCCCGACACAGGCATGTTGAACTCTGGCGGTCAGCAGTCTGTTCATGTTGGGAGTGAAAGGAGAAGGGCTCCCGACGCAGGCATGTTGAACTCTGGCGGTCAGCAGTCTGTTCATGTTGTGAGTGACAGGAGAAGGGCTCCCGACGCAGGCTTGTTGAACTCTGGCGGTCAGCAGTCTGTTCATGTTGGGAGTGACAGGAGAAGGGCTCCCGACACAGGCATGTTGAACTCTGGCGGTCAGCAGTCTGTTCATGTTGGGAGTGACAGGAGAAGGGCTCCCAACACAGGCATTTTGAACTCTGGCGGTCAGCAGTCTGTTCATGTTGTGAGTGACAGGAGAAGGGCTCCCGACGCAGGCATGTTGAACTCTGGCGGTCAGCAGTCTGTTCATGTTGGGAGTGACAGGAGAAGGGCTCCCGACGCAGGCATGTTGAACTCTGGCGGTCAGCAGTCTGTTCATGTTGGGAGTGACAGGAGAAGGGCTCCCGACGCAGGCATGTTGAACTCTGGCGGTTAGCAGTCTGTTCATGTTGGGAGTGACAGGAGAAGGGCTCCCGACACAGGCGTGTTGAACTCTGGCGGTCAGCAGTCTGTTCATGTTGGGAGTGACAGGAGAAGGGCTCCCGACACAGGCATGTTGAACTCTGGCGGTCAGCAGTCTGTTCATGTTGGGAGTGACAGGAGAAGGGCTCCCGACACAGGCATGTTGAACTCTGGCGGTCAGCAGTCTGTTCATGTTGGGAGTGAAAGGAGAAGGGCTCCCGACACAGGCATGTTGAACTCTGGCGGTCAGCAGTCTGTTCATGTTGGGAGTGACAGGAGAAGGGCTCCCGACGCAGGCATGTTGAACTCTGGCGGTCAGCAGTCTGTTCATGTTGTGAGTGACAGGAGAAGGGCTCCCGACACAGGCATGTTGAACTCTGGCGCTCAGCAGTCTGTTCATGTTGTGAGTGAAAGGAGAAGGGCTCCCAACACAGGCATGTTGAACTCTGGCGGTCAGCAGTCTGTTCATGTTGGGAGTGACAGGAGAAGGGCTCCCGACGCAGGCATGTTGAACTCTGTCGGTTAGCAGTCTGTTCATGTTGGGAGTGACAGGAGAAGGGCTCCCGACACAGGCGTGTTGAACTCTGGCGGTCAGCAGTCTGTTCATGTTGGGAGTAACAGGAGAAGGGCTCCTGACGCAGGCATGTTGAACTCTGGCGGTCACCAGTCTGTTCATGTTGTGAGTGACAGGAGAAGGGCTCCCGACACAGGCATGTTGAACTCTGGCGGTCAGCAGTCTGTTCATGTTGGGAGTGGCAGGAGAAGGGCTCCCGACACAGGCATGTTGAACTCTGGCGGTCAGCAGTCTGTTCATGTTGGGAGTGAAAGGAGAAAGGCTCCCGACACAGGCATGTTGAACTCTGGCGGTCAACAGTCTGTTCATGTTGGGAGTGACAGGAGAAGGGCTCCCGACACAGGCATGTTGAAGTCTGGCGGTCAGCAGTCTGTTCATGTTGTGAGTGAAAGGAGAAGGGCTCCCGAGCAGGCGTGTTGAACTCTGGTGGTCAGCAGTATGTTCATGTTGGGAGTGGCAGGAGAAGGGCTCCCGACACAGGCATGTTGAACTCTGGCGGTCAGCAGTCTGTTCATGTTGGGAGTGAAAGGAGAAGGGCTCCCGACGCAGGCATGTTGAACTCTGGCGGTCAGCAGTCTGTTCATGTTGTGAGTGACAGGAGAAGGGCTCCCGACGCAGGCATGTTGAACTCTGGCGGTCAGCAGTCTGTTCATGTTGTGAGTGACAGGAGAAGGGCTCCCGACACAGGCATGTTGAACTCTGGCGGTCAGCAGTCTGTTCATGTTGTGAGTGAAAGGAGAAGGGCTCCCAACACAGGCATGTTGAACTCTGGCGGTCAGCAGTCTGTTCATGTTGGGAGTGACAGGAGAAGGGCTCCCGACGCAGGCATGTTGAACTCTGGCGGTTAGCAGTCTGTTCATGTTGGGAGTGACAGGAGAAGGGCTCCCGACACAGGCGTGTTGAACTCTGGCGGTCAGCAGTCTGTTCATGTTGGGAGTAACAGGAGAAGGGCTCCTGACGCAGGCATGTTGAATTCTGGCGGTCAGCAGTCTGTTCATGTTGTGAGTGACAGGAGAAGGGCTCCCGACACAGGCATGTTGAACTCTGGCGGTCAGCAGTCTGTTCATGTTGGGAGTGACAAGAGAAGGGCTCCCGACACAGGCATGTTGAACTCTGGCGGTCAGCAGTCTGTTCATGTTGGGAGTGAAAGGAGAAGGGCTCCCGACACAGGCATGTTGAACTCTGGCGGTCAACAGTCTGTTCATGTTGGGAGTGACAGGAGAAGGGCTCCCGACACAGGCATGTTGAACTCTGGCGGTCAGCAGTCTGTTCATGTTGTGAGTGAAAGGAGAAGGGCTCCCGAGCAGGCGTGTTGAACTCTGGCGGTCAGCAGTCTGTTCATGTTGGGAGTGGCAGGAGAAGGGCTCCCGACACAGGCATGTTGAACTCTGGCGGTTAGCAGTCTGTTCATCTTGGGAGTGAAAGGAGAAGGGCTCCCGACGCAGGCATGTTGAACTCTGGCGGTCAGCAGTCTGTTCATGTTGGGAGTGACAGGAGAAGGGCTCCCGACGCAGGCATGTTGAACTCTGGCGGTCAGCAGTCTGTTCATGTTGGGAGTGACAGGAGAAGGGCTCCCGACACAGGCATGTTGAACTCTGGCGGTCAGCAGTCTGTTCATGTTGGGAGTGACAGGACAGCTCCCGACACAGGCGTGTTGAACTCTGGCGGTCAGCAGTCTGTTCATGTTGGGAGTGACAGGAGAAGGGCTCCCGACACAGGCGTGTTGACCTCTGGCGGTCAGCAGTCTGTTCATGTTGGGAGTGACAGGAGAAGGGCTCCCGACACAGGCATGTTGACCTCTGGCGGTCAGCAGTCTGTTCATGTTGTGAGTGAGAGGAGAAGGGCTCCCGACACAGGCGTGTTGAACTCTGGCGGTCAGCAGTCTGTTCATGTTGGGAGTGACAGGAGAAGGGCTCCCGACACAGGCATGTTGAACTCTGGCGGTCAGCAGTCTGTTCATGTTGGGAGTGACAGGAGAAGGGCTCCCGACACAGGCGTGTTGACCTCTGGCGGTCAGCAGTCTGTTCATGTTGGGAGTGACAGGAGAAGGGCTCCCGACACAGGCGTGTTGAACTCTGGCGGTCAGCAGTCTGTTCATGTTGGGAGTGACAGGAGAAGGGCTCCCGACACAGGCGTGTTGAACTCTGGCGGTCAGCAGTCTGTTCATGTTGGGAGTGACAGGAGAAGGGCTCCTGACACAGGCATGTTGAACTCTGGCGGTCAGCAGTCTGTTCATGTTGGGAGTGACAGGAGAAGGGCTCCCGACACAGGCATGTTGAACTCTGGCATTCAGCAGTCTGTTCATGTTGGGAGTGACAGGAGAAGGGGTCCCGAGCGGGCGTGTTGAACTCTGGCGGTCAGCAGTCTGTTCATGTTGGGAGTGACAGGAGAAGGGCTCCCGACACAGGCGTGTTGAACTCTGGCGGTCAGCAGTCTGTTCATGTTGGGAGTGACAGGAGAAGGGCTCCCGACACAGGAGTGTTGACCTCTGGCGGTCAGCAGTCTGTTCATGTTGGGAGTGACAGGAGAAGGGCTCCCGACACAGGCGTGTTGACCTCTGGCGGTCAGCAGTCTGTTCATGTTGGGAGTGACAGGAGAAGGGCTCCCGACACAGGCATGTTGAACTCTGGCGGTCAGCAGTCTGTTCATGTTGTGAGTGACAGGAGAAGGGCTCCCGACGCAGGCATGTTGAACTCTGGCGGTCAGCAGTCTGTTCATGTTGGGAGTGACAGGAGAAGGGCTCCCGACGCAGGCATGTTGAACTCTGGCGGTCAGCAGTCTGTTCATGTTGGGAGTGACAGGAGAAGGGCTCCCGACGCAGGCATGTTGAACTCTGGCGGTTAGCAGTCTGTTCATGTTGGGAGTGACAGGAGAAGGGCTCCCGACACAGGCGTGTTGAACTCTGGCGGTCAGCAGTCTGTTCATGTTGGGAGTGACAGGAGAAGGGCTCCCGACGCAGGCATGTTGAACTCTGGCTGTTAGCAGTCTGTTCATGTTGGGAGTGACAGGAGAAGGGCTCCCGACACAGGCGTGTTGAACTCTGGCGGTCAGCAGTCTGTTCATGTTGGGAGTGACAGGAGAAGGGCTCCCGACGCAGGCATGTTGAACTCTGGCGGTCAGCAGTCTGTTCATGTTGGGAGTGACAGGAGAAGGGCTCCCGACACAGGCATGTTGAACTCTGGCGGTCAGCAGTCTGTTCATGTTGTGAGTGAAAGGAGAAGGGCTCCCGAGCAGGCGTGTTGAACTCTGGCGGTCAGCAGTCTGTTCATGTTGGGAGTGGCAGGAGAAGGGCTCCCGACACAGGCATGTTGAACTCTGGCGGTCAGCAGTCTGTTCATGTTGGGAGTGACAGGAGAAGGGCTCCCGACGCAGGCATGTTGAACTCTGGCGGTTAGCAGTCTGTTCATGTTGGGAGTGACAGGAGAAGGGCGACCGACACAGGCGTGTTGAACTCTGGCGGTCAGCAGTCTGTTCATGTTGGGAGTGACAGGAGAAGGGCTCCTGACGCAGGCATGTTGAACTCTGGCGGTCAGCAGTCTGTTCATGTTGTGAGTGACAGGAGAAGGGCTCCCGACACAGGCATGTTGAACTCTGGCGGTCAGCAGTCTGTTCATGTTGGGAGTGACAGGAGAAGGGCTCCCGACACAGGCATGTTGAACTCTGGCGGTCAGCAGTCTGTTCATGTTGGGAGTGAAAGGAGAAAGGCTCCCGACACAGGCATGTTGAACTCTGGCGGTCAAGAGTCTGTTCATGTTGGGAGTGACAGGAGAAGGGCTCCCGACACAGGCATGTTGAAGTCTGGCGGTCAGCAGTCTGTTCATGTTGTGAGTGAAAGGAGAAGGGCTCCCGAGCAGGCGTGTTGAACTCTGGCGGTCAGCAGTCTGTTCATGTTGGGAGTGGCAGGAGAAGGGCTCCCGACACAGGCATGTTGAACTCTGGCGGTCAGCAGTCTGTTCATGTTGGGAGTGAAAGGAGAAGGGCTCCCGACGCAGGCATGTTGAACTCTGGCGGTCAGCAGTCTGTTCATGTTGTGAGTGACAGGAGAAGGGCTCCCGACGCAGGCTTGTTGAACTCTGGCGGTCAGCAGTCTGTTCATGTTGGGAGTGACAGGAGAAGGGCTCCCGACACAGGCATGTTGAACTCTGGCGGTCAGCAGTCTGTTCATGTTGGGAGTGACAGGAGAAGGGCTCCCAAAACAGGCATTTTGAACTCTGGCGGTCAGCAGTCTGTTCATGTTGTGAGTGACAGGAGAAGGGCTCCCGACGCAGGCATGTTGAACTCTGGCGGTCAGCAGTCTGTTCATGTTGGGAGTGACAGGAGAAGGGCTCCCGACGCAGGCATGTTGAACTCTGGCGGTCAGCAGTCTGTTCATGTTGGGAGTGACAGGAGAAGGGCTCCCGACGCAGGCATGTTGAACTCTGGCGGTTAGCAGTCTGTTCATGTTGGGAGTGACAGGAGAAGGGCTCCCGACACAGGCGTGTTGAACTCTGGCGGTCAGCAGTCTGTTCATGTTGGGAGTGACAGGAGAAGGGCTCCCGACACAGGCATGTTGAACTCTGGCGGTCAGCAGTCTGTTCATGTTGGGAGTGACAGGAGAAGGGCTCCCGACACAGGCATGTTGAACTCTGGCGGTCAGCAGTCTGTTCATGTTGGGAGTGAAAGGAGAAGGGCTCCCGACACAGGCATGTTGAACTCTGGCGGTCAGCAGTCTGTTCATGTTGGGAGTGACAGGAGAAGGGCTCCCGACGCAGGCATGTTGAACTCTGGCGGTCAGCAGTCTGTTCATGTTGTGAGTGACAGGAGAAGGGCTCCCGACACAGGCATGTTGAACTCTGGCGGTCAGCAGTCTGTTCATGTTGTGAGTGAAAGGAGAAGGGCTCCCAACACAGGCATGTTGAACTCTGGCGGTCAGCAGTCTGTTCATGTTGGGAGTGACAGGAGAAGGGCTCCCGACGCAGGCAGGTTGAACTCTGTCGGTTAGCAGTCTGTTCATGTTGGGAGTGACAGGAGAAGGGCTCCCGACACAGGCGTGTTGAACTCTGGCGGTCAGCAGTCTGTTCATGTTGGGAGTAACAGGAGAAGGGCTCCTGACGCAGGCATGTTGAACTCTGGCGGTCACCAGTCTGTTCATGTTGTGAGTGACAGGAGAAGGGCTCCCGACACAGGCATGTTGAACTCTGGCGGTCAGCAGTCTGTTCATGTTGGGAGTGAAAGGAGAAAGGCTCCCGACACAGGCATGTTGAACTCTGGCGGTCAGCAGTCTGTTCATGTTGGGAGTGACAGGAGAAGGGCTCCCGACACAGGCATGTTGAACTCTGGCGGTCAGCAGTCTGTTCATGTTGTGAGTGAAAGGAGAAGGGCTCCCGAGCAGGCGTGTTGAACTCTGGCGGTCAGCAGTCTGTTCATGTTCGGAGTGGCAGGAGAAGGGCTCCCGACACAGGCATGTTGAACTCTGGCGGTCAGCAGTCTGTTCATGTTGGGAGTGAAAGGAGAAGGGCTCCCGACGCAGGCATGTTGAACTCTGGCGGTCAGCAGTCTGTTCATGTTGTGAGTGACAGGAGAAGGGCTCCCGACGCAGGCTTGTTGAACTCTGGCGGTCAGCAGTCTGTTCATGTTGGGAGTGACAGGAGAAGGGCTCCCGACGCAGGCATGTTGAACTCTGGCGGTCAGCAGTCTGTTCATGTTGGGAGTGACAGGAGAAGGGCTCCCGACGCAGGCATGTTGAACTCTGGCGGTTAGCAGTCTGTTCATGTTGGGAGTGACAGGAGAAGGGCTCCCGACACAGGCGTGTTGAACTCTGGCGGTCAGCAGTCTGTTCATGTTGGGAGTGACAGGAGAAGGGCTCCCGACGCAGGCATGTTGAACTCTGGCGGTCAGCAGTCTGTTCATGTTGGGAGTGACAGGAGAAGGGCTCCCGACACAGGCATGTTGAACTCTGGCGGTCAGCAGTCTGTTCATGTTGGGAGTGACAGGAGAAGGGCTCCCGAGCAGGCGTGTTGAACTCTGGCGGTCAGCAGTCTGTTCATGTTCGGAGTGGCAGGAGAAGGGCTCCCGACACAGGCATGTTGAACTCTGGCGGTCAGCAGTCTGTTCATGTTGGGAGTGAAAGGAGAAGGGCTCCCGACGCAGGCATGTTGAACTCTGGCGGTCAGCAGTCTGTTCATGTTGTGAGTGACAGGAGAAGGGCTCCCGACGCAGGCTTGTTGAACTCTGGCGGTCAGCAGTCTGTTCATGTTGGGAGTGACAGGAGAAGGGCTCCCGACGCAGGCATGTTGAACTCTGGCGGTCAGCAGTCTGTTCATGTTGGGAGTGACAGGAGAAGGGCTCCCGACGCAGGCATGTTGAACTCTGGCGGTCAGCAGTCTGTTCATGTTGGGAGTGACAGGAGAAGGGCTCCCGACGCAGGCATGTTGAACTCTGGCGGTCAGCAGTCTGTTCATGTTGTGAGTGACAGGAGAAGGGCTCCCGACACAGGCATGTTGAACTCTGGCGGTCAGCAGTCTGTTCATGTTGGGAGTGACAGGAGAAGGGCTCCCGACACAGGCGTGTTGAACTCTGGCGGTCAGCAGTCTGTTCATGTTGGGAGTAACAGGAGAAGGGCTCCTGACGCAGGCATGTTGAATTCTGGCGGTCAGCAGTCTGTTCATGTTGTGAGTGACAGGAGAAGGGCTCCCGACACAGGCATGTTGAACTCTGGCGGTCAGCAGTCTGTTCATGTTGGGAGTGACAGGAGAAGGGCTCCCGACACAGGCATGTTGAACTCTGGCGGTCAGCAGTCTGTTCATGTTGGGAGTGAAAGGAGAAGGGCTCCCGACACAGGCATGTTGAACTCTGGCGGTCAACAGTCTGTTCATGTTGGGAGTGACAGGAGAAGGGCTCCCGACACAGGCATGTTGAACTCTGGCGGTCAGCAGTCTGTTCATGTTGTGAGTGACAGGAGAAGGGCTCCCGACGCAGGCTTGTTGAACTCTGGCGGTCAGCAGTCTGTTCATGTTGGGAGTGACAGGAGAAGGGCTCCCGACGCAGGCATGTTGAACTCTGGCGGTCAGCAGTCTGTTCATGTTGGGAGTGACAGGAGAAGGGCTCCCGACGCAGGCATGTTGAACTCTGGCGGTTAGCAGTCTGTTCATGTTGGGAGTGACAGGAGAAGGGCTCCCGACACAGGCGTGTTGAACTCTGGCGGTCAGCAGTCTGTTCATGTTGGGAGTGACAGGAGAAGGGCTCCCGACGCAGGCATGTTGAACTCTGGCGGTCAGCAGTCTGTTCATGTTGGGAGTGACAGGAGAAGGGCTCCCGACACAGGCATGTTGAACTCTGGCGGTCAGCAGTCTGTTCATGTTGGGAGTGACAGGAGAAGGGCTCCCGAGCAGGCGTGTTGAACTCTGGCGGTCAGCAGTCTGTTCATGTTCGGAGTGGCAGGAGAAGGGCTCCCGACACAGGCATGTTGAACTCTGGCGGTCAGCAGTCTGTTCATGTTGGGAGTGAAAGGAGAAGGGCTCCCGACGCAGGCATGTTGAACTCTGGCGGTCAGCAGTCTGTTCATGTTGTGAGTGACAGGAGAAGGGCTCCCGACGCAGGCTTGTTGAACTCTGGCGGTCAGCAGTCTGTTCATGTTGGGAGTGACAGGAGAAGGGCTCCCGACGCAGGCATGTTGAACTCTGGCGGTCAGCAGTCTGTTCATGTTGGGAGTGACAGGAGAAGGGCTCCCGACGCAGGCATGTTGAACTCTGGCGGTTAGCAGTCTGTTCATGTTGGGAGTGACAGGAGAAGGGCTCCCGACACAGGCGTGTTGAACTCTGGCGGTCAGCAGTCTGTTCATGTTGGGAGTGACAGGAGAAGGGCTCCCGACGCAGGCATGTTGAACTCTGGCGGTCAGCAGTCTGTTCATGTTGGGAGTGACAGGAGAAGGGCTCCCGACACAGGCATGTTGAACTCTGGCGGTCAGCAGTCTGTTCATGTTGGGAGTGACAGGAGAAGGGCTCCCGACGCAGGCATGTTGAACTCTGGCGGTCAGCAGTCTGTTCATGTTGGGAGTGACAGGAGAAGGGCTCCCGACACAGGCATGTTGAACTCTGGCGGTCAGCAGTCTGTTCATGTTGTGAGTGAAAGGAGAAGGGCTCCCGACGCAGGCATGTTGAACTCTGGCGGTTAGCAGTCTGTTCATGTTGTGAGTGACAGGAGAAGGGCTCCCGACACAGGCATGTTGAACTCTGGCGGTCAGCAGTCTGTTCATGTTGTGAGTGAAAGGAGAAGGGCTCCCAACACAGGCATGTTGAACTCTGGCGGTCAGCAGTCTGTTCATGTTGGGAGTGACAGGAGAAGGGCTCCCGACGCAGGCATGTTGAACTCTGGCGGTTAGCAGTCTGTTCATGTTGGGAGTGACAGGAGAAGGGCTCCCGACACAGGCGTGTTGAACTCTGGCGGTCAGCAGTCTGTTCATGTTGGGAGTAACAGGAGAAGGGCTCCTGACGCAGGCATGTTGAATTCTGGCGGTCAGCAGTCTGTTCATGTTGTGAGTGACAGGAGAAGGGCTCCCGACACAGGCATGTTGAACTCTGGCGGTCAGCAGTCTGTTCATGTTGGGAGTGACAGGAGAAGGGCTCCCGACACAGGCATGTTGAACTCTGGCGGTCAGCAGTCTGTTCATGTTGGGAGTGAAAGGAGAAGGGCTCCCGACACAGGCATGTTGAACTCTGGCGGTCAACAGTCTGTTCATGTTGGGAGTGACAGGAGAAGGGCTCCCGACACAGGCATGTTGAACTCTGGCGGTCAGCAGTCTGTTCATGTTGTGAGTGAAAGGAGAAGGGCTCCCGAGCAGGCGTGTTGAACTCTGGCGGTCAGCAGTCTGTTCATGTTGGGAGTGGCAGCAGAAGGGCTCCCGACACAGGCATGTTGAACTCTGGCGGTTAGCAGTCTGTTCATCTTGGGAGTGAAAGGAGAAGGGCTCCCGACGCAGGCATGTTGAACTCTGGCGGTCAGCAGTCTGTTCATGTTGGGAGTGACAGGAGAAGGGCTCCCGACGCAGGCATGTTGAACTCTGGCGGTCAGCAGTCTGTTCATGTTTGGAGTGACAGGAGAAGGGCTCCCGACACAGGCATGTTGAACTCTGGCGGTCAGCAGTCTGTTCATGTTGGGAGTGACAGGAGGGCTCCCGACACAGGCGTGTTGAACTCTGGCGGTCAGCAGTCTGTTCATGTTGGGAGTGACAGGAGAAGGGCTCCCGACACAGGCGTGTTGACCTCTGGCGGTCAGCAGTCTGTTCATGTTGGGAGTGACAGGAGAAGGGCTCCCGACACAGGCATGTTGACCTCTGGCGGTCAGCAGTCTGTTCATGTTGTGAGTGAGAGGAGAAGGGCTCCCGACACAGGCGTGTTGAACTCTGGCGGTCAGCAGTCTGTTCATGTTGGGAGTGACAGGAGAAGGGCTCCCGACACAGGCATGTTGAACTCTGGCGGTCAGCAGTCTGTTCATGTTGGGAGTGACAGGAGAAGGGCTCCCGACACAGGCGTGTTGACCTCTGGCGGTCAGCAGTCTGTTCATGTTGGGAGTGACAGGAGAAGGGCTCCCGACACAGGCGTGTTGAACTCTGGCGGTCAGCAGTCTGTTCATGTTGGGAGTGACAGGAGAAGGGCTCCCGACACAGGCGTGTTGAACTCTGGCGGTCAGCAGTCTGTTCATGTTGGGAGTGACAGGAGAAGGGCTCCTGACACAGGCATGTTGAACTCTGGCGGTCAGCAGTCTGTTCATGTTGGGAGTGACAGGAGAAGGGCTCCCGACACAGGCATGTTGAACTCTGGCATTCAGCAGTCTGTTCATGTTGGGAGTGACAGGAGAAGGAGTCCCGAGCGGGCGTGTTGAACTCTGGCGGTCAGCAGTCTGTTCATGTTGGGAGTGACAGGAGAAGGGCTCCCGACACAGGCGTGTTGAACTCTGGCGGTCAGCAGTCTGTTCATGTTGGGAGTGACAGGAGAAGGGCTCCCGACACAGGCGTGTTGACCTCTGGCGGTCAGCAGTCTGTTCATGTTGGGAGTGACAGGAGAAGGGCTCCCGACACAGGCGTGTTGACCTCTGGCGGTCAGCAGTCTGTTCATGTTGGGAGTGACAGGAGAAGGGCTCCCGACACAGGCATGTTGAACTCTGGCGGTCAGCAGTCTGTTCATGTTGGGAGTGACAGGAGAAGGGCTCCCGACACAGGCATGTTGAACTCTGGCGGTCAGCAGTCTGTTCATGTTGGGAGTGACAGGAGAAGGGGTCCCGAGCAGGCGTGTTGAACTCTGGCGGTCAGCAGTCTGTTCATGTTGGGAGTGACAGGAGAAGGGCTCCCGACGCAGGCGTGTTGACCTCTGGCGGTCAGCAGTCTGTTCATGTTGGGAGTGACAGGAGAAGGGCTCCCGACACAGGCATGTTGAACTCTGGCGGTCAGCAGTCTGTTCATGTTGGGAGTGACAGGAGAAGGGCTCCCGACGCAGGCGTGTTGACCTCTGGCGGTCAGCAGTCTGTTCATGTTGGGAGTGACAGGAGAAGGGCTCCCGACGCAGGCATGTTGAACTCTGGCGGTCAGCAGTCTGTTCATGTTGTGAGTGACAGGAGAAGGGCTCCCAACACAGGCATGTTGAACTCTGGCGGTCAGCAGTCTGTTCATGTTGGGAGTGACAGGAGAAGGGCTCCCGACGCAGGCATGTTCAACTCTGGCGGTTAGCAGTCTGTTCATGTTGGGAGTGACAGGAGAAGGGCTCCCGACACAGGCGTGTTGAACTCTGGCGGTCAGCAGTCTGTTCATGTTGGCAGTAACAGGAGAAGGGCTCCTGACGCAGGCATGTTGAACTCTGGCGGTCACCAGTCTGTTCATGTTGTGAGTGACAGGAGAAGGGCTCCCGACACAGGCATGTTGAACTCTGGCGGTCAGCAGTCTGTTCATGTTGGGAGTGACAGGAGAAGGGCTCCCGACACAGGCATGTTGAACTCTGGCGGTCAGCAGTCTGTTCATGTTGGGAGTGAAAGGAGAAAGGCTCCCGACACAGGCATGTTGAACTCTGGCGGTCAACAGTCTGTTCATGTTGGGAGTGACTGGAGAAGGGCTCCCGACACAGGCATGTTGAACTCTGGCGGTTAGCAGTCTGTTCATGTTGGGAGTGACAGGAGAAGGGCTCCCGACACAGGCGTGTTGAACTCTGGCGGTCAGCAGTCTGTTCATGTTGGGAGTGACAGGAGAAGGGCTCCCGACGCAGGCATGTTGAACTCTGGCGGTCAGCAGTCTGTTCATGTTGGGAGTGACAGGAGAAGGGCTCCCGACACAGGCATGTTGAACTCTGGCGGTCAGCAGTCTGTTCATGTTGGGAGGGACAGGAGAAGGGCTCCCGACACAGGCATGTTGAACTCTGGCGGTCAGCAGTCTGTTCATGTTGGGAGTGACAGGAGAAGGGCTCCCGACGCAGGCATGTTGAACTCTGGCGGTCAGCAGTCTGTTCATGTTGCGAGTGACAGGAGAAGGGCTCCCGACACAGGCATGTTGAACTCTGGCGGTCAGCAGTCTGTTCATGTTGTGAGTGAAAGGAGAAGGGCTCCCGACGCAGGCATGTTGAACTCTGGCGGTCAGCAGTCTGTTCATGTTGTGAGTGACAGGAGAAGGGCTCCCGACACAGGCATGTTGAACTCTGGCGGTCAGCAGACTGTTCATGTTGTGAGTGAAAGGAGAAGGGCTCCCAACACAGGCATGTTGAACTCTGGCGGTCAGCAGTCTGTTCATGTTGTGAGTGAAGGGAGAAGGGCTCCCGAGCAGGCGTGTTGAACTCTGGCGGTCAGCAGTCTGTTCATGTTGGGAGTGACAGGAGAAGGGCTCCCGACGCAGGCATGTTGAACTCTGGCGGTCAGCAGTCTGTTCATGATGGGAGTGACAGGAGAAGGGCTCCCGACACAGGCATGTTGAACTCTGGCGGTCAGCAGTCTGTTCATGTTGGGAGTGACAGGAGAAGGGCTCCCGACACAGGCATGTTGAACTCTGGCGGTCAGCAGTCTGTTCATGTTGGGAGTGACAGAAGAAGGGCTCCCGACACAGGCATGTTGAACTCTGGCGGTCAGCAGTCTGTTCATGTTGGGAGTGACAGGAGAAGGGCTCCCGACACAGGCGTGTTGACCTCTGGCGGTCAGCAGTCTGTTCATGTTGGGAGTGACAGGAGAAGGGCTCCCGACACAGGCATGTTGACCTCTGGCGGTCAGCAGTCTGTTCATGTTGGGAGTGACAGGAGAAGGGCTCCAGAGCGGGCGTGTTGAACTCTGGCGGTCAGCAGTCTGTTCATGTTGGGAGTGACAGGAGAAGGGCTCCCGACACAGGCGTGTTGACCTCTGGCGGTCAGCAGTCTGTTCATGTTGGGAGTGACAGGAGAAGGGCTCCCGACACAGGCGTGTTGATCTCTGGCGGTCAGCAGTCTGTTCATGTTGGGAGTGACAGGAGAAGGGCTCCCGACACAGGCGTGTTGAACTCTGGCAGTCAGCAGTCTGTTCATGTTGGGAGTGACAGGAGAAGGGCTCCCGACACAGGCGTGTTGAACTCTGGCGGTCAGCAGTCTGTTCATGTTGGGAGTGACAGGAGAAGGGCTCCCGACACAGGCGTGTTGACCTCTGGCGGTCAGCAGTCTGTTCATGTTGGGAGTGACAGGAGAAGGGCTCCCGACACAGGCGTGTTGAACTCTGGCGGTCAGCAGTCTGTTCATGTTGGGAGTGGCAGGAGAAGGGCTCCCGACACAGGCATGTTGAACTCTGGCGGTCAGCAGTCTGTTCATTTTGGGAGTGACAGGAGAAGGGCTCCTGGCACAGGCATGTTGAACTCTGGCGGTCAGCAGTCTGTTCATGTTGGGAGTGACAGGAGAAGGGCTCCCGACACAGGCATGTTGAACTCTGGCGGTCAGCAGTCTGTTCATGTTGGGAGTGACAGGAGAAGGGGTCCCGAGCAGGCGTGTTGAACTCTGGCGGTCAGCAGTCTGTTCATGTTGGGAGTGACAGGAGAAGGGCTCCCGACACAGGCGTGTTGAACTCTGGCGGTCAGCAGTCTGTTCATGTTGGGAGTGACAGGAGAAGGGCTCCCGACACAGGCATGTTGAACTCTGGCGGTCAGCAGTCTGTTCATGTTGGGAGTGACAGGAGAAGGGCTCCCGAGCGGGCGTGTTGGACTCTGGCGGTCAGCACTCTGTTCATGTTGGGAGTGACAGGAGAAGGGCTCCCGACACAGGCGTGTTGAACTCTGGCGGTCAGCAGTCTGTTCATGTTGGGAGTGACAGGAGAAGGGCTCCCGACACAGGCATGTTGAACTCTGGCGGTCAGCAGTCTGTTCATGTTGGGAGTGACAGGAGAAGGGCTCCCGACACAGGCGTGTTGAACTCTGGCGGTCAGCAGTCTGTTCATGTTGGGAGTGACAGGAGAAGGGCTCCCGACACAGGCGTGTTGACCTCTGGCGGTCAGCAGTCTGTTCATGTTGGGAGTGACAGGAGAAGGGCTCCCGACACAGGCATGTTGACCTCTGGCGGTCAGCAGTCTGTTCATGTTGTGAGTGAGAGGAGAAGGGCTCCCGACACAGGCATGTTGACCTCTGGCGGTCAGCAGTCTGTTCATGTTGGGTGTGACAGGAGAAGGGGTCCCGAGCAGGCGTGTTGAACTCTGGCGGTCAGCAGTCTGTTCATGTTGGGAGTGACAGGAGAAGGGCTCCCGACGCAGGCGTGTTGACCTCTGGCGGTCAGGAGTCTGTTCATGTTGGGAGTGACAGGAGAAGGGCTCCCGACACAGGAATGTTGAACTCTGGCGGTCAGCAGTCTGTTCATGTTGGGAGTGACAGGAGAAGGGCTCCCGACACAGGCATGTTGAACTCTGGCGGTCAACAGTCTGTTCATGTTGGGAGTGACAGGAGAAGGGCTCCCGACACAGGCGTGTTGACCTCTGGCGGTCAGCAGTCTGTTCATGTTGGGAGTGACAGGAGAAGGGCTCCCGACACAGGCGTGTTGACCTCTGGCGGTCAGCAGTCTGTTCATGTTGTGAGTGACAGGAGAAGGGCTCCCGACACAGGCATGTTGAACTCTGGCGGTCAGCAGTCTGTTCATGTTGGGAGTGACAGGAGAAGTGCTCCCGACACAGGCGTGTTGACCTCTGGCAGTCAGCAGTCTGTTCATGTTGGGAGTGACAGGAGAAGGGCTCCCGACACAGGCGTGTTGAACTCTGGCGGTCAGCAGTCTGTTCATGTTGGGAGTGACAGGAGAAGGGCTCCCGACACAGGCGTGTTGACCTCTGGCGGTCAGCAGTCTGTTCATGTTGGGAGTGACAGGAGAAGGGCTCCCGACACAGGCGTGTTGAACTCTGGCGGTCAGCAGTCTGTTCATGTTGGGAGTGACAGGAGAAGGGCTCCCGACACAGGCGTGTTGACCTCTGGCAGTCAGCAGTCTGTTCATGTTGGGAGTGACAGGAGAAGGGCTCCCGACACAGGCGTGTTGAACTCTGGCGGTCAGCAGTCTGTTCATGTTGGGAGTGACAGGAGAAGGGCTCCCGACGCAGGCGTGTTGACCTCTGGCGGTCAGCAGTCTGTTCATGTTGGGAGTGACAGGAGAAGGACTCCCGACACAGGCGTGTTGAACTCTGGCGGTCAGCAGTCTGTTCATTTTGGGAGTGACAGGAGAAGGGCTCCCGACGCAGGCGTGTTGACCTCTGGCAGTCAGCAGTCTGTTCATGTTGGGAGTGACAGGAGAAGGGCTCCCGACACAGGCGTGTTGAACTCTGGCGGTCAGCAGTCTGTTCATGTTGGGAGTGACAGGAGAAGGGCTCCCGACACAGGCATGTTGAACTCTGGCGGTCAGCAGTCTGTTCATGTTGGGAGTGACAGGAGAAGGGCTCCCGACACAGGCGTGTTGACCTCTGGCGGTCAGCAGTCTGTTCATGTTGGGAGTGACAGGAGAAGGGCTCCCGACGCAGGCGTGTTGAACTCTGGCGGTCAGCAGTCTGTTCATGTTGGGAGTGACAGGAGAAGGGCTCCCGACGCAGGCGTGTTGAACTCTGGCGGTCAGCAGTCTGTTCATGTTGGGAGTGAAAGGAGAAGGGCTCCCGACACAGGTATGTTGAACTCTGGCGGGCAGCAGTCTGTTCATGTTGGGAGTGACAGAAGAAGGGCTCCCGACGCAGGCATGTTGAACTCTGGCGGTCAGCAGTCTGTTCATGTTGGGAGTGACAGGAGAAGGGCTCCCGACACAGGCATGTTGAACTCTGGCGGTCAGCAGTCTGTTCATGTTGTGAGTGAAAGGAGAAGGGCTCCCAACACAGGCATTTTGAACTCTGGCGGTCAGCAGTCTGTTCATGTTGTGAGTGACAGGAGAAGGGCTCCCGACGCAGGCATGTTGAACTCTGGCGGTCAGCAGTCTGTTCATGTTGGGAGTGACAGGAGAAGGGCTCCCGACGCAGGCATGTTGAACTCTGGCGGTCAGCAGTCTGTTCATGTTCGGAGTGACAGGAGAAGGGCTCCCGACGCAGGCATGTTGAACTCTGGCGGTTAGCAGTCTGTTCATGTTGGGAGTGACAGGAGAAGGGCTCCCGACGCAGGCGTGTTGAACTCTGGCGGTCAGCAATCTGTTCATGTTGGCAGTGACAGGAGAAGGGCTCCCGACACAGGCATGTTGAACTCTGGCGGTCAGCAGTCTGTTCATGTTGTGAGTGAAAGGAGAAGGGCTCCCAACACAGGCATGTTGAACTCTGGCGGTCAGCAGTCTGTTCATGTTGTGAGTGACAGGAGAAGGGCTCCCGACGCAGGCATGTTGAACTCTGGCGGTCAGCAGTCTGTTCATGTTGGGAGTGACAGGAGAAGGGCTCCCGACGCAGGCATGTTGAACTCTGGCGGTCAGCAGTCTGTTCATGTTGGGAGTGACAGGAGAAGGGCTCCCGACCCAGGCATGTTGAACTCTGGCGGTCAGCAGTCTGTTCATGTTGGGAGTGACAGGAGAAGGGATCCCGACGCAGGCATGTTGAACTCTGGCGGTTAGCAGTCTCTTCATGTTGGGAGTGACAGGAGAAGGGCTCCCGACACAGGCGTGTTGAACTCTGGCGGTCAGCAGTCTGTTCATGTTGGGAGTGACAGGAGAAGGGCTCCTGACGCAGGCATGTTGAACTCTGGCGGTCAGCAGTCTGTTCATGTTGTGAGTGACAGGAGAAGGGCTCCCGACACAGGCATGTTCAACTCTGGCGGTCAGCAGTCTGTTCATGTTGGGAGTGACAGGAGAAGGGCTCCCGACACAGACATGTTGAACTCTGGCCGTCAGCAGTCTGTGCATGTTGGGAGTGAAAGGAGAAGGGCTCCCGACACAGGCATGTTGAACTCTGGCGGTCAACAGTCTGTTCATGTTGGGAGTGACAGGAGAAGGGCTCCCGACACAGGCATGTTGAACTCTGGCGGTCAGCAGTCTGTTCATGTTGGGAGTGACAGGAGAAGGGCTCCCGACACAGGCATGTTGAACTCTGGCGGTCAGCAGTCTGTTCATGTTGGGAGTGACAGAAGAAGGGCTCCCGACACAGGCATGTTGAACTCTGGCGGTCAGCAGTCTGTTCATGTTGGGAGTGACAGGAGAAGGGCTCCCGACACAGGCGTGTTGACCTCTGGCGGTCAGCAGTCTGTTCATGTTGGGAGTGACAGGAGAAGGGCTCCCGACACAGGCATGTTGACCTCTGGCGGTCAGCAGTCTGTTCATGTTGGGAGTGACAGGAGAAGGGCTCCAGAGCGGGCGTGTTGAACTCTGGCGGTCAGCAGTCTGTTCATGTTGGGAGTGACAGGAGAAGGGCTCCCGACACAGGCGTGTTGACCTCTGGCGGTCAGCAGTCTGTTCATGTTGGGAGTGACAGGAGAAGGGCTCCCGACACAGGCGTGTTGATCTCTGGCGGTCAGCAGTCTGTTCATGTTGGGAGTGACAGGAGAAGGGCTCCCGACACAGGCGTGTTGAACTCTGGCAGTCAGCAGTCTGTTCATGTTGGGAGTGACAGGAGAAGGGCTCCCGACACAGGCGTGTTGAACTCTGGCGGTCAGCAGTCTGTTCATGTTGGGAGTGACAGGAGAAGGGCTCCCGACACAGGCGTGTTGACCTCTGGCGGTCAGCAGTCTGTTCATGTTGGGAGTGACAGGAGAAGGGCTCCCGACACAGGCGTGTTGAACTCTGGCGGTCAGCAGTCTGTTCATGTTGGGAGTGGCAGGAGAAGGGCTCCCGACACAGGCATGTTGAACTCTGGCGGTCAGCAGTCTGTTCATTTTGGGAGTGACAGGAGAAGGGCTCCTGGCACAGGCATGTTGAACTCTGGCGGTCAGCAGTCTGTTCATGTTGGGAGTGACAGGAGAAGGGCTCCCGACACAGGCATGTTGAACTCTGGCGGTCAGCAGTCTGTTCATGTTGGGAGTGACAGGAGAAGGGGTCCCGAGCAGGCGTGTTGAACTCTGGCGGTCAGCAGTCTGTTCATGTTGGGAGTGACAGGAGAAGGGCTCCCGACACAGGCGTGTTGAACTCTGGCGGTCAGCAGTCTGTTCATGTTGGGAGTGACAGGAGAAGGGCTCCCGACACAGGCATGTTGAACTCTGGCGGTCAGCAGTCTGTTCATGTTGGGAGTGACAGGAGAAGGGCTCCCGAGCGGGCGTGTTGGACTCTGGCGGTCAGCACTCTGTTCATGTTGGGAGTGACAGGAGAAGGGCTCCCGACACAGGCGTGTTGAACTCTGGCGGTCAGCAGTCTGTTCATGTTGGGAGTGACAGGAGAAGGGCTCCCGACACAGGCATGTTGAACTCTGGCGGTCAGCAGTCTGTTCATGTTGGGAGTGACAGGAGAAGGGCTCCCGACACAGGCGTGTTGAACTCTGGCGGTCAGCAGTCTGTTCATGTTGGGAGTGACAGGAGAAGGGCTCCCGACACAGGCGTGTTGACCTCTGGCGGTCAGCAGTCTGTTCATGTTGGGAGTGACAGGAGAAGGGCTCCCGACACAGGCATGTTGACCTCTGGCGGTCAGCAGTCTGTTCATGTTGTGAGTGAGAGGAGAAGGGCTCCCGACACAGGCATGTTGACCTCTGGCGGTCAGCAGTCTGTTCATGTTGGGTGTGACAGGAGAAGGGGTCCCGAGCAGGCGTGTTGAACTCTGGCGGTCAGCAGTCTGTTCATGTTGGGAGTGACAGGAGAAGGGCTCCCGACGCAGGCGTGTTGACCTCTGGCGGTCAGGAGTCTGTTCATGTTGGGAGTGACAGGAGAAGGGCTCCCGACACAGGAATGTTGAACTCTGGCGGTCAGCAGTCTGTTCATGTTGGGAGTGACAGGAGAAGGGCTCCCGACACAGGCATGTTGAACTCTGGCGGTCAACAGTCTGTTCATGTTGGGAGTGACAGGAGAAGGGCTCCCGACACAGGCGTGTTGACCTCTGGCGGTCAGCAGTCTGTTCATGTTGGGAGTGACAGGAGAAGGGCTCCCGACACAGGCGTGTTGACCTCTGGCGGTCAGCAGTCTGTTCATGTTGTGAGTGACAGGAGAAGGGCTCCCGACACAGGCATGTTGAACTCTGGCGGTCAGCAGTCTGTTCATGTTGGGAGTGACAGGAGAAGTGCTCCCGACACAGGCGTGTTGACCTCTGGCAGTCAGCAGTCTGTTCATGTTGGGAGTGACAGGAGAAGGGCTCCCGACACAGGCGTGTTGAACTCTGGCGGTCAGCAGTCTGTTCATGTTGGGAGTGACAGGAGAAGGGCTCCCGACACAGGCGTGTTGACCTCTGGCGGTCAGCAGTCTGTTCATGTTGGGAGTGACAGGAGAAGGGCTCCCGACACAGGCGTGTTGAACTCTGGCGGTCAGCAGTCTGTTCATGTTGGGAGTGACAGGAGAAGGGCTCCCGACACAGGCGTGTTGACCTCTGGCAGTCAGCAGTCTGTTCATGTTGGGAGTGACAGGAGAAGGGCTCCCGACACAGGCGTGTTGAACTCTGGCGGTCAGCAGTCTGTTCATGTTGGGAGTGACAGGAGAAGGGCTCCCGACGCAGGCGTGTTGACCTCTGGCGGTCAGCAGTCTGTTCATGTTGGGAGTGACAGGAGAAGGACTCCCGACACAGGCGTGTTGAACTCTGGCGGTCAGCAGTCTGTTCATTTTGGGAGTGACAGGAGAAGGGCTCCCGACGCAGGCGTGTTGACCTCTGGCAGTCAGCAGTCTGTTCATGTTGGGAGTGACAGGAGAAGGGCTCCCGACACAGGCGTGTTGAACTCTGGCGGTCAGCAGTCTGTTCATGTTGGGAGTGACAGGAGAAGGGCTCCCGACACAGGCATGTTGAACTCTGGCGGTCAGCAGTCTGTTCATGTTGGGAGTGACAGGAGAAGGGCTCCCGACACAGGCGTGTTGACCTCTGGCGGTCAGCAGTCTGTTCATGTTGGGAGTGACAGGAGAAGGGCTCCCGACGCAGGCGTGTTGAACTCTGGCGGTCAGCAGTCTGTTCATGTTGGGAGTGACAGGAGAAGGGCTCCCGACGCAGGCGTGTTGAACTCTGGCGGTCAGCAGTCTGTTCATGTTGGGAGTGAAAGGAGAAGGGCTCCCGACACAGGTATGTTGAACTCTGGCGGGCAGCAGTCTGTTCATGTTGGGAGTGACAGAAGAAGGGCTCCCGACGCAGGCATGTTGAACTCTGGCGGTCAGCAGTCTGTTCATGTTGGGAGTGACAGGAGAAGGGCTCCCGACACAGGCATGTTGAACTCTGGCGGTCAGCAGTCTGTTCATGTTGTGAGTGAAAGGAGAAGGGCTCCCAACACAGGCATTTTGAACTCTGGCGGTCAGCAGTCTGTTCATGTTGTGAGTGACAGGAGAAGGGCTCCCGACGCAGGCATGTTGAACTCTGGCGGTCAGCAGTCTGTTCATGTTGGGAGTGACAGGAGAAGGGCTCCCGACGCAGGCATGTTGAACTCTGGCGGTCAGCAGTCTGTTCATGTTCGGAGTGACAGGAGAAGGGCTCCCGACGCAGGCATGTTGAACTCTGGCGGTTAGCAGTCTGTTCATGTTGGGAGTGACAGGAGAAGGGCTCCCGACGCAGGCGTGTTGAACTCTGGCGGTCAGCAATCTGTTCATGTTGGCAGTGACAGGAGAAGGGCTCCCGACACAGGCATGTTGAACTCTGGCGGTCAGCAGTCTGTTCATGTTGTGAGTGAAAGGAGAAGGGCTCCCAACACAGGCATGTTGAACTCTGGCGGTCAGCAGTCTGTTCATGTTGTGAGTGACAGGAGAAGGGCTCCCGACGCAGGCATGTTGAACTCTGGCGGTCAGCAGTCTGTTCATGTTGGGAGTGACAGGAGAAGGGCTCCCGACGCAGGCATGTTGAACTCTGGCGGTCAGCAGTCTGTTCATGTTGGGAGTGACAGGAGAAGGGCTCCCGACCCAGGCATGTTGAACTCTGGCGGTCAGCAGTCTGTTCATGTTGGGAGTGACAGGAGAAGGGATCCCGACGCAGGCATGTTGAACTCTGGCGGTTAGCAGTCTCTTCATGTTGGGAGTGACAGGAGAAGGGCTCCCGACACAGGCGTGTTGAACTCTGGCGGTCAGCAGTCTGTTCATGTTGGGAGTGACAGGAGAAGGGCTCCTGACGCAGGCATGTTGAACTCTGGCGGTCAGCAGTCTGTTCATGTTGTGAGTGACAGGAGAAGGGCTCCCGACACAGGCATGTTCAACTCTGGCGGTCAGCAGTCTGTTCATGTTGGGAGTGACAGGAGAAGGGCTCCCGACACAGACATGTTGAACTCTGGCCGTCAGCAGTCTGTGCATGTTGGGAGTGAAAGGAGAAGGGCTCCCGACACAGGCATGTTGAACTCTGGCGGTCAACAGTCTGTTCATGTTGGGAGTGACAGGAGAAGGGCTCCCGACACAGGCATGTTGAACTCTGGCGGTCAGCAGTCTGTTCATGTTGTGAGTGAAGGGAGAAGGGCTCCCGAGCAGGCGTGTTGAACTCTGGCGGTCAGCAGTCTGTTCATGTTGGGAGTGACAGGAGAAGGGCTCCCGACGCAGGCATGTTGAACTCTGGCGGTCAGCAGTCTGTTCATGTTGGGAGTGACAGGAGAAGGGCTCCCGACACAGGCATGTTGAACTCTGGCGGTCAGCAGTCTGTTCATGTTGGGAGTGACAGGAGAAGGGCTCCCGACACAGGCATGTTGAACTCTGGCGGTCAGCAGTCTGTTCATGTTGGGAGTGACAGGAGAAGGGCTCCCGACACAGGCATGTTGAACTCTGGCGGTCAGCAGTCTGTTCATGTTGGGAGTGACAGGAGAAGGGCTCCCGACACAGGCGTATTGACCTCTGGCGGTCAGCAGTCTGTTCATGTTGGGAGTGACAGGAGAAGGGCTCCCGACACAGGCGTGTTGACCTCTGGCGGTCAGCAGTCTGTTCATGTTGGGAGTGACAGGAGAAGGGCTCCAGAGCGGGCGTGTTGAACTCTGGCGGTCAGCAGTCTGTTCATGTTGGGAGTGACAGGAGAAGGGCTCCCGACACAGGCGTGTTGACCTCTGGCAGTCAGCAGTCTGTTCATGTTGGGAGTGACAGGAGAAGGGCTCCCGACACAGGCGTGTTGAACTCTGGCGGTCAGCAGTCTGTTCATGTTGGGAGTGACAGGAGAAGGGCTCCCGACGCAGGCGTGTTGACCTCTGGCGGTCAGCAGTCTGTTCATGTTGGGAGTGACAGGAGAAGGACTCCCGACACAGGCGTGTTGAACTCTGGCGGTCAGCAGTCTGTTCATGTTGGGAGTGACAGGAGAAGGGCTCCCGACGCAGGCGTGTTGACCTCTGGCAGTCAGCAGTCTGTTCATGTTGGGAGTGACAGGAGAAGGGCTCCCGACACAGGCGTGTTGAACTCTGGCGGTCAGCAGTCTGTTCATGTTGGGAGTGACAGGAGAAGGGCTCCCGACACAGGCATGTTGAACTCTGGCGGTCAGCAGTCTGTTCATGTTGGGAGTGACAGGAGAAGGGCTCCCGACACAGGCGTGTTGACCTCTGGCGGTCAGCAGTCTGTTCATGTTGGGAGTGACAGGAGAAGGGCTCCCGACGCAGGCGTGTTGAACTCTGGCGGTCAGCAGTCTGTTCATGTTGGGAGTGACAGGAGAAGGGCTCCCGACGCAGGCGTGTTGAACTCTGGCGGTCAGCAGTCTGTTCATGTTGGGAGTGAAAGGAGAAGGGCTCCCGACACAGGTATGTTGAACTCTGGCGGGCAGCAGTCTGTTCATGTTGGGAGTGACAGAAGAAGGGCTCCCGACGCAGGCATGTTGAACTCTGGCGGTCAGCAGTCTGTTCATGTTGGGAGTGACAGGAGAAGGGCTCCCGACACAGGCATGTTGAACTCTGGCGGTCAGCAGTCTGTTCATGTTGTGAGTGAAAGGAGAAGGGCTCCCAACACAGGCATTTTGAACTCTGGCGGTCAGCAGTCTGTTCATGTTGTGAGTGACAGGAGAAGGGCTCCCGACGCAGGCATGTTGAACTCTGGCGGTCAGCAGTCTGTTCATGTTGGGAGTGACAGGAGAAGGGCTCCCGACGCAGGCATGTTGAACTCTGGCGGTCAGCAGTCTGTTCATGTTCGGAGTGACAGGAGAAGGGCTCCCGACGCAGGCATGTTGAACTCTGGCGGTTAGCAGTCTGTTCATGTTGGGAGTGACAGGAGAAGGGCTCCCGACGCAGGCGTGTTGAACTCTGGCGGTCAGCAATCTGTTCATGTTGGCAGTGACAGGAGAAGGGCTCCCGACACAGGCATGTTGAACTCTGGCGGTCAGCAGTCTGTTCATGTTGTGAGTGAAAGGAGAAGGGCTCCCAACACAGGCATGTTGAACTCTGGCGGTCAGCAGTCTGTTCATGTTGTGAGTGACAGGAGAAGGGCTCCCGACGCAGGCATGTTGAACTCTGGCGGTCAGCAGTCTGTTCATGTTGGGAGTGACAGGAGAAGGGCTCCCGACGCAGGCATGTTGAACTCTGGCGGTCAGCAGTCTGTTCATGTTGGGAGTGACAGGAGAAGGGCTCCCGACCCAGGCATGTTGAACTCTGGCGGTCAGCAGTCTGTTCATGTTGGGAGTGACAGGAGAAGGGATCCCGACGCAGGCATGTTGAACTCTGGCGGTTAGCAGTCTCTTCATGTTGGGAGTGACAGGAGAAGGGCTCCCGACACAGGCGTGTTGAACTCTGGCGGTCAGCAGTCTGTTCATGTTGGGAGTGACAGGAGAAGGGCTCCTGACGCAGGCATGTTGAACTCTGGCGGTCAGCAGTCTGTTCATGTTGTGAGTGACAGGAGAAGGGCTCCCGACACAGGCATGTTCAACTCTGGCGGTCAGCAGTCTGTTCATGTTGGGAGTGACAGGAGAAGGGCTCCCGACACAGACATGTTGAACTCTGGCCGTCAGCAGTCTGTGCATGTTGGGAGTGCAAGGAGAAGGGCTCCCGACACAGGCATGTTGAACTCTGGCGGTCAACAGTCTGTTCATGTTGGGAGTGACAGGAGAAGGGCTCCCGACACAGGCATGTTGAACTCTGGCGGTCAGCAGTCTGTTCATGTTGTGAGTGAAGGGAGAAGGGCTCCCGAGCAGGCGTGTTGAACTCTGGCGGTCAGCAGTCTGTTCATGTTGGGAGTGACAGGAGAAGGGCTCCCGACGCAGGCATGTTGAACTCTGGCGGTCAGCAGTCTGTTCATGTTGGGAGTGACAGGAGAAGGGCTCCCGACACAGGCATGTTGAACTCTGGCGGTCAGCAGTCTGTTCATGTTGGGAGTGACAGGAGAAGGGCTCCCGACACAGGCATGTTGAACTCTGGCGGTCAGCAGTCTGTTCATGTTGGGAGTGACAGGAGAAGGGCTCCCGACACAGGCATGTTGAACTCTGGCGGTCAGCAGTCTGTTCATGTTGGGAGTGACAGGAGAAGGGCTCCCGACACAGGCGTATTGACCTCTGGCGGTCAGCAGTCTGTTCATGTTGGGAGTGACAGGAGAAGGGCTCCCGACACAGGCATGTTGACCTCTGGCGGTCAGCAGTCTGTTCATGTTGGGAGTGACAGGAGAAGGGCTCCAGAGCGGGCGTGTTGAACTCTGGCGGTCAGCAGTCTGTTCATGTTGGGAGTGACAGGAGAAGGGCTCCCGACACAGGCGTGTTGACCTCTGGCGGTCAGCAGTCTGTTCATGTTGGGAGTGACAGGAGAAGGGCTCCCGACACAGGCGTGTTGAACTCTGGCGGTCAGCAGTCTGTTCATGTTGGGAGTGACAGGAGAAGGGCTCCCGACGCAGGCGTGTTGACCTCTGGCAGTCAGCAGTCTGTTCATGTTGGGAGTGACAGGAGAAGGGCTCCCGACACAGGCGTGTTGAACTCTGGCGGTCAGCAGTCTGTTCATGTTGGGAGTGACAGGAGAAGGGCTCCCGACACAGGCATGTTGAACTCTGGCGGTCAGCAGTCTGTTCATGTTGGGAGTGACAGGAGAAGGGCTCCCGACACAGGCGTGTTGACCTCTGGCGGTCAGCAGTCTGTTCATGTTGGGAGTGACAGGAGAAGGGCTCCCGATGCAGGCGTGTTGAACTCTGGCGGTCAGCAGTCTGTTCATGTTGGGAGTGACAGGAGAAGGGCTCCCGACGCAGGCGTGTTGAACTCTGGCGGTCAGCAGTCTGTTCATGTTGGGAGTGAAAGGAGAAGGGCTCCCGACACAGGTATGTTGAACTCTGGCGGGCAGCAGTCTGTTCATGTTGGGAGTGACAGGAGAAGGGCTCCCGACGCAGGCATGTTGAACTCTGGCGGTCAGCAGTCTGTTCATGTTGGGAGTGACAGGAGAAGGGCTCCCGACACAGGCATGTTGAACTCTGGCGGTCAGCAGTCTGTTCATGTTGTGAGTGAAAGGAGAAGGGCTCCCAACACAGGCATTTTGAACTCTGGCGGTCAGCAGTCTGTTCATGTTGTGAGTGACAGGAGAAGGGCTCCCGACGCAGGCATGTTGAACTCTGGCGGTCAGCAGTCTGTTCATGTTGGGAGTGACAGGAGAAGGGCTCCCGACGCAGGCATGTTGAACTCTGGCGGTCAGCAGTCTGTTCATGTTCGGAGTGACAGGAGAAGGGCTCCCGACGCAGGCATGTTGAACTCTGGCGGTTAGCAGTCTGTTCATGTTGGGAGTGACAGGAGAAGGGCTCCCGACGCAGGCGTGTTGAACTCTGGCGGTCAGCAATCTGTTCATGTTGGCAGTGACAGGAGAAGGGCTCCCGACACAGGCATGTTGAACTCTGGCGGTCAGCAGTCTGTTCATGTTGTGAGTGAAAGGAGAAGGGCTCCCAAAACAGGCATGTTGAACTCTGGCGGTCAGCAGTCTGTTCATGTTGTGAGTGACAGGAGAAGGGCTCCCGACGCAGGCATGTTGAACTCTGGCGGTCAGCAGTCTGTTCATGTTGGGAGTGACAGGAGAAGGGCTCCCGACGCAGGCATGTTGAACTCTGGCGGTCAGCAGTCTGTTCATGTTGGGAGTGACAGGAGAAGGGCTCCCGACCCAGGCATGTTGAACTCTGGCGGTCAGCAGTCTGTTCATGTTGGGAGTAACAGGAGAAGGGCTCCCGACGCAGGCATGTTGAACTCTGGCGGTTAGCAGTCTCTTCATGTTGGGAGTGACAGGAGAAGGGCTCCCGACACAGGCGTGTTGAACTCTGGCGATCAGCAGTCTGTTCATGTTGGGAGTGACAGGAGAAGGGCTCCTGACGCAGGCATGTTGAACTCTGGCGGTCAGCAGTCTGTTCATGTTGTGAGTGACAGGAGAAGGGCTCCCGACACAGGCAAGTTCAACTCTAGCGGTCAGCAGTCTGTTCATGTTGGGAGTGACAGGAGAAGGGCTCCCGACACAGGCATGTTGAACTCTGGCCGTCAGCAGTCTGTGCATGTTGGGAGTGAAAGGAGAAGGGCTCCCGACACAGGCATGTTGAACTCTGGCGGTCAACAGTCTGTTCATGTTGGGAGTGACAGGAGAAGGGCTCCCGACACAGGCATGTTGAACTCTGGCGGTCAGCAGTCTGTTCATGTTGTGAGTGAAGGGAGAAGGGCTCCCGAGCAGGCGTGTTGAACTCTGGCGGTCAGCAGTCTGTTCATGTTGGGAGTGACAGGAGAAGGGCTCCCGACGCAGGCATGTTGAACTCTGGCGGTCAGCAGTCTGTTCATGTTGGGAGTGACAGGAGAAGGGCTCCCGACACAGGCATGTTGAACTCTGGCGGTCAGCAGTCTGTTCATGTTGGGAGTGACAGGAGAAGGGCTCCCGACACAGGCGTGTTGACCTCTGGCGGTCAGCAGTCTGTTCATGTTGGGAGTGACAGGAGAAGGGCTCCCGACACAGGCATGTTGACCTCTGGCGGTCAGCAGTCTGTTCATGTTGGGAGTGACAGGAGAAGGGCTCCAGAGCGGGCGTGTTGAACTCTGGCGGTCAGCAGTCTGTTCATGTTGGGAGTGACAGGAGAAGGGCTCCCGACACAGGCGTGTTGACCTCTGGCGGTCAGCAGTCTGTTCATGTTGGGAGTGACAGGAGAAGGGCTCCCGACACAGGCGTGTTGATCTCTGGCGGTCAGCAGTCTGTTCATGTTGGGAGTGACAGGAGAAGGGCTCCCGACACAGGCGTGTTGAACTCTGGCAGTCAGCAGTCTGTTCATGTTGGGAGTGACAGGAGAAGGGCTCCCGACACAGGCGTGTTGAACTCTGGCGGTCAGCAGTCTGTTCATGTTGGGAGTGACAGGAGAAGGGCTCCCGACACAGGCGTGTTGACCTCTGGCGGTCAGCAGTCTGTTCATGTTGGGAGTGACAGGAGAAGGGCTCCCGACACAGGCGTGTTGAACTCTGGCGGTCAGCAGTCTGTTCATGTTGGGAGTGGCAGGAGAAGGGCTCCCGACACAGGCATGTTGAACTCTGGCGGTCAGCAGTCTGTTCATTTTGGGAGTGACAGGAGAAGGGCTCCTGGCACAGGCATGTTGAACTCTGGCGGTCAGCAGTCTGTTCATGTTGGGAGTGACAGGAGAAGGGCTCCCGACACAGGCATGTTGAACTCTGGCGGTCAGCAGTCTGTTCATGTTGGGAGTGACAGGAGAAGGGGTCCCGAGCAGGCGTGTTGAACTCTGGCGGTCAGCAGTCTGTTCATGTTGGGAGTGACAGGAGAAGGGCTCCCGACACAGGCGTGTTGACCTCTGGCGGTCAGCAGTCTGTTCATGTTGGGAGTGACAGGAGAAGGGCTCCCGACACAGGCATGTTGACCTCTGGCGGTCAGCAGTCTGTTCATGTTGTGAGTGAGAGGAGAAGGGCTCCCGACACAGGCATGTTGACCTCTGGCGGTCAGCAGTCTGTTCATGTTGGGAGTGACAGGAGAAGGGGTCCTGAGCAGGCGTGTTGAACTCTGGCGGTCAGCAGTCTGTTCATGTTGGGAGTGACAGGAGAAGGGCTCCCGACGCAGGCGTGTTGACCTCTGGCGGTCAGGAGTCTGTTCATGTTGGGAGTGACAGGAGAAGGGCTCCCGACACAGGCATGTTGAACTCTGGCGGTCAGCAGTCTGTTCATTTTGGGAGTGACAGGAGAAGGGCTCCTGGCACAGGCATGTTGAACTCTGGCGGTCAGCAGTCTGTTCATGTTGGGAGTGACAGGAGAAGGGCTCCCGACACAGGCATGTTGAACTCTGGCGGTCAGCAGTCTGTTCATGTTGGGAGTGACAGGAGAAGGGGTCCCGAGCAGGCGTGTTGAACTCTGGCGGTCAGCAGTCTGTTCATGTTGGGAGTGACAGGAGAAGGGCTCCCGACACAGGCGTGTTGACCTCTGGCGGTCAGCAGTCTGTTCATGTTGGGAGTGACAGGAGAAGGGCTCCCGACACAGGCATGTTGACCTCTGGCGGTCAGCAGTCTGTTCATGTTGTGAGTGAGAGGAGAAGGGCTCCCGACACAGGCATGTTGACCTCTGGCGGTCAGCAGTCTGTTCATGTTGGGAGTGACAGGAGAAGGGGTCCTGAGCAGGCGTGTTGAACTCTGGCGGTCAGCAGTCTGTTCATGTTGGGAGTGACAGGAGAAGGGCTCCCGACGCAGGCGTGTTGACCTCTGGCGGTCAGGAGTCTGTTCATGTTGGGAGTGACAGGAGAAGGGCTCCCGACACAGGAATGTTGAACTCTGGCGGTCAGCAGTCTGTTCATGTTGGGAGTGACAGGAGAAGGGCTCCCGACACAGGCATGTTGAACTCTGGCGGTCAACAGTCTGTTCATGTTGGGAGTGACAGGAGAAGGGCTCCCGACACAGGCGTGTTGACCTCTGGCGGTCAGCAGTCTGTTCATGTTGGGAGTGACAGGAGAAGGGCTCCCGACACAGGCGTGTTGACCTCTGGCGGTCAGCAGTCTGTTCATGTTGTGAGTGACAGGAGAAGGGCTCCCGACACAGGCGTGTTGACCTCTGGCGGTCAGCAGTCTGTTCATGTTGGGAGTGACAGGAGAAGGGCTCCCGACACAGGCGTGTTGAACTCTGGCGGTCAGCAGTCTGTTCATGTTGGGAGTGACAGGAGAAGGGCTCCCGACACAGGCCTGTTGACCTCTGGCAGTCAGCAGTCTGTTCATGTTGGGAGTGACAGGAGAAGGGCTCCCGACACAGGCGTGTTGAACTCTGGCGGTCAGCAGTCTGTTCATGTTGGGAGTGACAGGAGAAGGGCTCCCGACGCAGGCGTGTTGACCTCTGGCGGTCAGCAGTCTGTTCATGTTGGGAGTGACAGGAGAAGGACTCCCGACACAGGCGTGTTGAACTCTGGCGGTCAGCAGTCTGTTCATGTTGGGAGTGACAGGAGAAGGGCTCCCGACGCAGGCGTGTTGACCTCTGGCAGTCAGCAGTCTGTTCATGTTGGGAGTGACAGGAGAAGGGCTCCCGACACAGGCGTGTTGAACTCTGGCGGTCAGCAGTCTGTTCATGTTGGGAGTGACAGGAGAAGGGCTCCCGACACAGGCATGTTGAACTCTGGCGGTCAGCAGTCTGTTCATGTTGGGAGTGACAGGAGAAGGGCTCCCGACACAGGCGTGTTGACCTCTGGCGGTCAGCAGTCTGTTCATGTTGGGAGTGACAGGAGAAGGGCTCCCGACGCAGGCGTGTTGAACTCTGGCGGTCAGCAGTCTGTTCATGTTGGGAGTGACAGGAGAAGGGCTCCCGACGCAGGCGTGTTGAACTCTGGCGGTCAGCAGTCTGTTCATGTTGGGAGTGAAAGGAGAAGGGCTCCCGACACAGGTATGTTGAACTCTGGCGGGCAGCAGTCTGTTCATGTTGGGAGTGACAGAAGAAGGGCTCCCGACGCAGGCATGTTGAACTCTGGCGGTCAGCAGTCTGTTCATGTTGGGAGTGACAGGAGAAGGGCTCCCGACACAGGCATGTTCAACTCTGGCGGTCAGCAGTCTGTTCATGTTGTGAGTGAAAGGAGAAGGGCTCCCAACACAGGCATTTTGAACTCTGGCGGTCAGCAGTCTGTTCATGTTGTGAGTGACAGGAGAAGGGCTCCCGACGCAGGCATGTTGAACTCTGGCGGTCAGCAGTCTGTTCATGTTGGGAGTGACAGGAGAAGGGCTCCCGACGCAGGCATGTTGAACTCTGGCGGTCAGCAGTCTGTTCATGTTCGGAGTGACAGGAGAAGGGCTCCCGACGCAGGCATGTTGAACTCTGGCGGTTAGCAGTCTGTTCATGTTGGGAGTGACAGGAGAAGGGCTCCCGACGCAGGCGTGTTGAACTCTGGCGGTCAGCAATCTGTTCATGTTGGCAGTGACAGGAGAAGGGCTCCCGACACAGGCATGTTGAACTCTGGCGGTCAGCAGTCTGTTCATGTTGTGAGTGAAAGGAGAAGGGCTCCCAACAAAGGCATGTTGAACTCTGGCGGTCAGCAGTCTGTTCATGTTGTGAGTGACAGGAGAAGGGCTCCCGACGCAGGCATGTTGAACTCTGGCGGTCAGCAGTCTGTTCATGTTGGGAGTGACAGGAGAAGGGCTCCCGACGCAGGCATGTTGAACTCTGGCGGTCAGCAGTCTGTTCATGTTGGGAGTGACAGGAGAAGAGCTCCCGACCCAGGCATGTTGAACTCTGGCGGTCAGCAGTCTGTTCATGTTGGGAGTGACAGGAGAAGGGCTCCCGACGCAGGCATGTTGAACTCTGGCGGTTAGCAGTCTCTTCATGTTGGGAGTGACAGGAGAAGGGCTCCCGACACAGGCGTGTTGAACTCTGGCGGTCAGCAGTCTGTTCATGTTGGGAGTGACAGGAGAAGGGCTCCTGACGCAGGCATGTTGAACTCTGGCGGTCAGCAGTCTGTTCATGTTGTGAGTGACAGGAGAAGGGCTCCCGACGCAGGCATGTTGAACTCTGGCGGTCAGCAGTCTGTTCATGTTGGGAGTGACAGGAGAAGGGCTCCCGACGCAGGCATGTTGAACTCTGGCGGTCAGCAGTCTGTTCATGTTCGGAGTGACAGGAGAAGGGCTCCCGACGCAGGCATGTTGAACTCTGGCGGTTAGCAGTCTGTTCATGTTGGGAGTGACAGGAGAAGGGCTCCCGACGCAGGCGTGTTGAACTCTGGCGGTCAGCAATCTGTTCATGTTGGCAGTGACAGGAGAAGGGCTCCCGACACAGGCATGTTGAACTCTGGCGGTCAGCAGTCTGTTCATGTTGTGAGTGAAAGGAGAAGGGCTCCCAACAAAGGCATGTTGAACTCTGGCGGTCAGCAGTCTGTTCATGTTGTGAGTGACAGGAGAAGGGCTCCCGACGCAGGCATGTTGAACTCTGGCGGTCAGCAGTCTGTTCATGTTCGGAGTGACAGGAGAAGGGCTCCCGACGCAGGCATGTTGAACTCTGGCGGTTAGCAGTCTGTTCATGTTGGGAGTGACAGGAGAAGGGCTCCCGACGCAGGCGTGTTGAACTCTGGCGGTCAGCAATCTGTTCATGTTGGCAGTGACAGGAGAAGGGCTCCCGACACAGGCATGTTGAACTCTGGCGGTCAGCAGTCTGTTCATGTTGTGAGTGAAAGGAGAAGGGCTCCCAACAAAGGCATGTTGAACTCTGGCGGTCAGCAGTCTGTTCATGTTGTGAGTGACAGGAGAAGGGCTCCCGACGCAGGCATGTTGAACTCTGGCGGTCAGCAGTCTGTTCATGTTGGGAGTGACAGGAGAAGGGCTCCCGACGCAGGCATGTTGAACTCTGGCGGTCAGCAGTCTGTTCATGTTGGGAGTGACAGGAGAAGAGCTCCCGACCCAGGCATGTTGAACTCTGGCGGTCAGCAGTCTGTTCATGTTGGGAGTGACAGGAGAAGGGCTCCCGACGCAGGCATGTTGAACTCTGGCGGTTAGCAGTCTCTTCATGTTGGGAGTGACAGGAGAAGGGCTCCCGACACAGGCGTGTTGAACTCTGGCGGTCAGCAGTCTGTTCATGTTGGGAGTGACAGGAGAAGGGCTCCTGACGCAGGCATGTTGAACTCTGGCGGTCAGCAGTCTGTTCATGTTGTGAGTGACAGGAGAAGGGCTCCCGACACAGGCATGTTCAACTCTGGCGGTCAGCAGTCTGTTCATGTTGGGAGTGACAGGAGAAGGGCTCCCGACACAGGCATGTTGAACTCTGGCCATCAGCAGTCTGTGCATGTTGGGAGTGAAAGGAGAAGGGCTCCCGACACAGGCATGTTGAACTCTGGCGGTCAACAGTCTGTTCATGTTGGGAGTGACAGGAGAAGGGCTCCCGACACAGGCATGTTGAACTCTGGCGGTCAGCAGTCTGTTCATGTTGTGAGTGAAGGGAGAAGTGCTCCCGAGCAGGCGTGTTGAACTCTGGCGGTCAGCAGTCTGTTCATGTTGGGAGTGACAGGAGAAGGGCTCCCGACGCAGGCATGTTGAACTCTGGCGGTCAGCAGTCTGTTCATGTTGGGAGTGACAGGAGAAGGGCTCCCGACACAGGCATGTTGAACTCTGGCGGTCAGCAGTCTGTTCATGTTGGGAGTGACAGGAGAAGGGCTCCCGACACAGGCATGTTGAACTCTGGCGGTCAGCAGTCTGTTCATGTTGGGAGTGACAGGAGAAGGGCTCCCGACACAGGCATGTTGAACTCTGGCGGTCAGCAGTCTGTTCATGTTGGGAGTGACAGGAGAAGGGCTCCCGACACAGGCGTGTTGACCTCTGGCGGTCAGCAGTCTGTTCATGTTGGGAGTGACAGGAGAAGGGCTCCCGACACAGGCATGTTGACCTCTGGCGGTCAGCAGTCTGTTCATGTTGGGAGTGACAGGAGAAGGGCTCCAGAGCGGGCGTGTTGAACTCTGGCGGTCAGCAGTCTGTTCATGTTGGGAGTGACAGGAGAAGGGCTCCCGACACAGGCGTGTTGACCTCTGGCGGTCAGCAGTCTGTTCATGTTGGGAGTGACAGGAGAAGGGCTCCCGACACAGGCGTGTTGAACTCTGGCGGTCAGCAGTCTGTTCATGTTGGGAGTGACAGGAGAAGGGCTCCCGACGCAGGCGTGTTGACCTCTGGCGGTCAGCAGTCTGTTCATGTTGGGAGTGACAGGAGAAGGGCTCCCGACACAGGCGTGTTGAACTCTGGCGGTCAGCAGTCTGTTCATGTTGGGAGTGACAGGAGAAGGGCTCCCGACACAGGCATGTTGAACTCTGGCGGTCAGCAGTCTGTTCATGTTGGGAGTGACAGGAGAAGGGCTCCCGACACAGGCGTGTTGACCTCTGGCGGTCAGCAGTCTGTTCATGTTGGGAGTGACAGGAGAAGGGCTCCCGACACAGGCGTGTTGATCTCTGGCGGTCAGCAGTCTGTTCATGTTGGGAGTGACAGGAGAAGGGCTCCCGACACAGGCGTGTTGAACTCTGGCAGTCAGCAGTCTGTTCATGTTGGGAGTGACAGGAGAAGGGCTCCCGACACAGGCGTGTTGAACTCTGGCGGTCAGCAGTCTGTTCATGTTGGGAGTGACAGGAGAAGGGCTCCCGACACAGGCGTGTTGACCTCTGGCGGTCAGCAGTCTGTTCATGTTGGGAGTGACAGGAGAAGGGCTCCCGACACAGGCGTGTTGAACTCTGGCGGTCAGCAGTCTGTTCATGTTGGGAGTGGCAGGAGAAGGGCTCCCGACACAGGCATGTTGAACTCTGGCGGTCAGCAGTCTGTTCATTTTGGGAGTGACAGGAGAAGGGCTCCTGGCACAGGCATGTTGAACTCTGGCGGTCAGCAGTCTGTTCATGTTGGGAGTGACAGGAGAAGGGCTCCCGACACAGGCATGTTGAACTCTGGCGGTCAGCAGTCTGTTCATGTTGGGAGTGACAGGAGAAGGGCTCCCGAGCGGGCGTGTTGAACTCTGGCGGTCAGCAGTCTGTTCATGTTGGGAGTGACAGGAGAAGGGCTCCCGACACAGGCGTGTTGAACTCTGGCGGTCAGCAGTCTGTTCATGTTGGGAGTGACAGGAGAAGGGCTCCCGACACAGGCATGTTGAACTCTGGCGGTCAGCAGTCTGTTCATGTTGGGAGTGACAGGAGAAGGGCTCCCGACACAGGCGTGTTGAACTCTGGCGGTCAGCAGTCTGTTCATGTTGGGAGTGACAGGAGAAGGGCTCCCGACACAGGCGTGTTGACCTCTGGCGGTCAGCAGTCTGTTCATGTTGGGAGTGACAGGAGAAGGGCTCCCGACACAGGCATGTTGACCTCTGGCGGTCAGCAGTCTGTTCATGTTGTGAGTGAGAGGAGAAGGGCTCCCGACACAGGCATGTTGACCTCTGGCGGTCAGCAGTCTGTTCATGTTGGGAGTGACAGGAGAAGGGGTCCTGAGCAGGCGTGTTGAACTCTGGCGGTCAGCAGTCTGTTCATGTTGGGAGTGACAGGAGAAGGGCTCCCGACGCAGGCGTGTTGACCTCTGGCGGTCAGGAGTCTGTTCATGTTGGGAGTGACAGGAGAAGGGCTCCCGACACAGGAATGTTGAACTCTGGCGGTCAGCAGTCTGTTCATGTTGGGAGTGACAGGAGAAGGGCTCCCGACACAGGCATGTTGAACTCTGGCGGTCAACAGTCTGTTCATGTTGGGAGTGACAGGAGAAGGGCTCCCGACACAGGCGTGTTGACCTCTGGCGGTCAGCAGTCTGTTCATGTTGGGAGTGACAGGAGAAGGGCTCCCGACACAGGCGTGTTGACCTCTGGCGGTCAGCAGTCTGTTCATGTTGTGAGTGACAGGAGAAGGGCTCCCGACACAGGCATGTTGAACTCTGGCGGTCAGCAGTCTGTTCATGTTGGGAGTGACAGGAGAAGTGCTCCCGACACAGGCGTGTTGACCTCTGGCAGTCAGCAGTCTGTTCATGTTGGGAGTGACAGGAGAAGGGCTCCCGACACAGGCGTGTTGAACTCTGGCGGTCAGCAGTCTGTTCATGTTGGGAGTGACAGGAGAAGGGCTCCCGACACAGGCGTGTTGACCTCTGGCGGTCAGCAGTCTGTTCATGTTGGGAGTGACAGGAGAAGGGCTCCCGACACAGGCGTGTTGAACTCTGGCGGTCAGCAGTCTGTTCATGTTGGGAGTGACAGGAGAAGGGCTCCCGACACAGGCCTGTTGACCTCTGGCAGTCAGCAGTCTGTTCATGTTGGGAGTGACAGGAGAAGGGCTCCCGACACAGGCGTGTTGAACTCTGGCGGTCAGCAGTCTGTTCATGTTGGGAGTGACAGGAGAAGGGCTCCCGACGCAGGCGTGTTGACCTCTGGCGGTCAGCAGTCTGTTCATGTTGGGAGTGACAGGAGAAGGACTCCCGACACAGGCGTGTTGAACTCTGGCGGTCAGCAGTCTGTTCATGTTGGGAGTGACAGGAGAAGGGCTCCCGACGCAGGCGTGTTGACCTCTGGCAGTCAGCAGTCTGTTCATGTTGGGAGTGACAGGAGAAGGGCTCCCGACACAGGCGTGTTGAACTCTGGCGGTCAGCAGTCTGTTCATGTTGGGAGTGACAGGAGAAGGGCTCCCGACACAGGCATGTTGAACTCTGGCGGTCAGCAGTCTGTTCATGTTGGGAGTGACAGGAGAAGGGCTCCCGACACAGGCGTGTTGACCTCTGGCGGTCAGCAGTCTGTTCATGTTGGGAGTGACAGGAGAAGGGCTCCCGACGCAGGCGTGTTGAACTCTGGCGGTCAGCAGTCTGTTCATGTTGGGAGTGACAGGAGAAGGGCTCCCGACGCAGGCGTGTTGAACTCTGGCGGTCAGCAGTCTGTTCATGTTGGGAGTGAAAGGAGAAGGGCTCCCGACACAGGTATGTTGAACTCTGGCGGGCAGCAGTCTGTTCATGTTGGGAGTGACAGAAGAAGGGCTCCCGACGCAGGCATGTTGAACTCTGGCGGTCAGCAGTCTGTTCATGTTGGGAGTGACAGGAGAAGGGCTCCCGACACAGGCATGTTCAACTCTGGCGGTCAGCAGTCTGTTCATGTTGTGAGTGAAAGGAGAAGGGCTCCCAACACAGGCATTTTGAACTCTGGCGGTCAGCAGTCTGTTCATGTTGTGAGTGACAGGAGAAGGGCTCCCGACGCAGGCATGTTGAACTCTGGCGGTCAGCAGTCTGTTCATGTTGGGAGTGACAGGAGAAGGGCTCCCGACGCAGGCATGTTGAACTCTGGCGGTCAGCAGTCTGTTCATGTTCGGAGTGACAGGAGAAGGGCTCCCGACGCAGGCATGTTGAACTCTGGCGGTTAGCAGTCTGTTCATGTTGGGAGTGACAGGAGAAGGGCTCCCGACGCAGGCGTGTTGAACTCTGGCGGTCAGCAATCTGTTCATGTTGGCAGTGACAGGAGAAGGGCTCCCGACACAGGCATGTTGAACTCTGGCGGTCAGCAGTCTGTTCATGTTGTGAGTGAAAGGAGAAGGGCTCCCAACACAGGCATGTTGAACTCTGGCGGTCAGCAGTCTGTTCATGTTGTGAGTGACAGGAGAAGGGCTCCCGACGCAGGCATGTTGAACTCTGGCGGTCAGCAGTCTGTTCATGTTGTGAGTGACAGGAGAAGGGCTCCCGACGCAGGCATGTTGAACTCTGGCGGTCAGCAGTCTGTTCATGTTGGGAGTGACAGGAGAAGAGCTCCCGACCCAGGCATGTTGAACTCTGGCGGTCAGCAGTCTGTTCATGTTGGGAGTGACAGGAGAAGGGCTCCCGACGCAGGCATGTTGAACTCTGGCGGTTAGCAGTCTCTTCATGTTGGGAGTGACAGGAGAAGGGCTCCCGACACAGGCGTGTTGAACTCTGGCGGTCAGCAGTCTGTTCATGTTGGGAGTGACAGGAGAAGGGCTCCTGACGCAGGCATGTTGAACTCTGGCGGTCAGCAGTCTGTTCATGTTGTGAGTGACAGGAGAAGGGCTCCCGACACAGGCATGTTCAACTGTGGCGGTCAGCAGTCTGTTCATGTTGGGAGTGACAGGAGAAGGGCTCCCGACACAGGCATGTTGAACTCTGGCCATCAGCAGTCTGTGCATGTTGGGAGTGAAAGGAGAAGGGCTCCCGACACAGGCATGTTGAACTCTGGCGGTCAACAGTCTGTTCATGTTGGGAGTGACAGGAGAAGGGCTCCCGACACAGGCATGTTGAACTCTGGCGGTCAGCAGTCTGTTCATGTTGTGCGTGAAGGGAGAAGTGCTCCCGAGCAGGCGTGTTGAACTCTGGCGGTCAGCAGTCTGTTCATGTTGGGAGTGACAGGAGAAGGGCTCCCGACGCAGGCATGTTGAACTCTGGCGGTCAGCAGTCTGTTCATGTTGGGAGTGACAGGAGAAGGGCTCCCGACACAGGCATGTTGAACTCTGGCGGTCAGCAGTCTGTTCATGTTGGGAGTGACAGGAGAAGGGCTCCCGACACAGGCATGTTGAACTCTGGCGGTCAGCAGTCTGTTCATGTTGGGAGTGACAGGAGAAGGGCTCCCGACACAGGCATGTTGAACTCTGGCGGTCAGCAGTCTGTTCATGTTGGGAGTGACAGGAGAAGGGCTCCCGACACAGGCGTGTTGACCTCTGGCGGTCAGCAGTCTGTTCATGTTGGGAGTGACAGGAGAAGGGCTCCCGACACAGGCATGTTGACCTCTGGCGGTCAGCAGTCTGTTCATGTTGGGAGTGACAGGAGAAGGGCTCCAGAGCGGGCGTGTTGAACTCTGGCGGTCAGCAGTCTGTTCATGTTGGGAGTGACAGGAGAAGGGCTCCCGACACAGGCGTGTTGACCTCTGGCGGTCAGCAGTCTGTTCATGTTGGGAGTGACAGGAGAAGGGCTCCCGACACAGGCGTGTTGAACTCTGGCGGTCAGCAGTCTGTTCATGTTGGGAGTGACAGGAGAAGGGCTCCCGACGCAGGCGTGTTGACCTCTGGCGGTCAGCAGTCTGTTCATGTTGGGAGTGACAGGAGAAGGGCTCCCGACACAGGCATGTTGAACTCTGGCGGTCAGCAGTCTGTTCATGTTGGGAGTGACAGGAGAAGGGCTCCCGACACAGGCATGTTGAACTCTGGCGGTCAGCAGTCTGTTCATGTTGGGAGTGACAGGAGAAGGGCTCCCGACACAGGCGTGTTGACCTCTGGCGGTCAGCAGTCTGTTCATGTTGGGAGTGACAGGAGAAGGGCTCCCGACGCAGGCGTGTTGAACTCTGGCGGTCAGCAGTCTGTTCATGTTGGGAGTGACAGGAGAAGGGCTCCCGACGCAGGCGTGTTGAACTCTGGCGGTCAGCAGTCTGTTCATGTTGGGAGTGAAAGGAGAAGGGCTCCCGACACAGGTATGTTGAACTCTGGCGGGCAGCAGTCTGTTCATGTTGGGAGTGACAGGAGAAGGGCTCCCGACGCAGGCATGTTGAACTCTGGCGGTCAGCAGTCTGTTCATGTTGGGAGTGACAGGAGAAGGGCTCCCGACACAGGCATGTTGAACTCTGGCGGTCAGCAGTCTGTTCATGTTGTGAGTGAAAGGAGAAGGGCTCCCAACACAGGCATTTTGAACTCTGGCGGTCAGCAGTCTGTTCATGTTGTGAGTGACAGGAGAAGGGCTCCCGACGCAGGCATGTTGAACTCTGGCGGTCAGCAGTCTGTTCATGTTGGGAGTGACAGGAGAAGGGCTCCCGACGCAGGCATGTTGAACTCTGGCGGTCAGCAGTCTGTTCATGTTCGGAGTGACAGGAGAAGGGCTCCCGACGCAGGCATGTTGAACTCTGGCGGTTAGCAGTCTGTTCATGTTGGGAGTGACAGGAGAAGGGCTCCCGACGCAGGCGTGTTGAACTCTGGCGGTCAGCAATCTGTTCATGTTGGCAGTGACAGGAGAAGGGCTCCCGACACAGGCATGTTGAACTCTGGCGGTCAGCAGTCTGTTCATGTTGTGAGTGAAAGGAGAAGGGCTCCCAAAACAGGCATGTTGAACTCTGGCGGTCAGCAGTCTGTTCATGTTGTGAGTGACAGGAGAAGGGCTCCCGACGCAGGCATGTTGAACTCTGGCGGTCAGCAGTCTGTTCATGTTGGGAGTGACAGGAGAAGGGCTCCCGACGCAGGCATGTTGAACTCTGGCGGTCAGCAGTCTGTTCATGTTGGGAGTGACAGGAGAAGGGCTCCCGACCCAGGCATGTTGAACTCTGGCGGTCAGCAGTCTGTTCATGTTGGGAGTGACAGGAGAAGGGCTCCCGACGCAGGCATGTTGAACTCTGGCGGTTAGCAGTCTCTTCATGTTGGGAGTGACAGGAGAAGGGCTCCCGACACAGGCGTGTTGAACTCTGGCGATCAGCAGTCTGTTCATGTTGGGAGTGACAGGAGAAGGGCTCCTGACGCAGGCATGTTGAACTCTGGCGGTCAGCAGTCTGTTCATGTTGTGAGTGACAGGAGAAGGGCTCCCGACACAGGCAAGTTCAACTCTAGCGGTCAGCAGTCTGTTCATGTTGGGAGTGACAGGAGAAGGGCTCCCGACACAGGCATGTTGAACTCTGGCCGTCAGCAGTCTGTGCATGTTGGGAGTGAAAGGAGAAGGGCTCCCGACACAGGCATGTTGAACTCTGGCGGTCAACAGTCTGTTCATGTTGGGAGTGACAGGAGAAGGGCTCCCGACACAGGCATGTTGAACTCTGGCGGTCAGCAGTCTGTTCATGTTGGGAGTGACAGGAGAAGGGCTCCCGACACAGGCGTGTTGAACTCTGGCGGTCAGCAGTCTGTTCATGTTGGGAGTGACAGGAGAAGGGCTCCCGACACAGGCGTGTTGACCTCTGGCGGTCAGCAGTCTGTTCATGTTGGGAGTGACAGGAGAAGGGCTCCCGACACAGGCATGTTGACCTCTGGCGGTCAGCAGTCTGTTCATGTTGTGAGTGAGAGGAGAAGGGCTCCCGACACAGGCATGTTGACCTCTGGCGGTCAGCAGTCTGTTCATGTTGGGAGTGACAGGAGAAGGGGTCCCGAGCAGGCGTGTTGAACTCTGGCGGTCAGCAGTCTGTTCATGTTGGGAGTGACAGGAGAAGGGCTCCCGACGCAGGCGTGTTGACCTCTGGCGGTCAGGAGTCTGTTCATGTTGGGAGTGACAGGAGAAGGGCTCCCGACACAGGAATGTTGAACTCTGGCGGTCAGCAGTCTGTTCATGTTGGGAGTGACAGGAGAAGGGCTCCCGACACAGGCATGTTGAACTCTGGCGGTCAACAGTCTGTTCATGTTGGGAGTGACAGGAGAAGGGCTCCCGACACAGGCGTGTTGACCTCTGGCGGTCAGCAGTCTGTTCATGTTGGGAGTGACAGGAGAAGGGCTCCCGACACAGGCGTGTTGACCTCTGGCGGTCAGCAGTCTGTTCATGTTGTGAGTGACAGGAGAAGGGCTCCCGACACAGGCATGTTGAACTCTGGCGGTCAGCAGTCTGTTCATGTTGGGAGTGACAGGAGAAGTGCTCCCGACACAGGCGTGTTGACCTCTGGCAGTCAGCAGTCTGTTCATGTTGGGAGTGACAGGAGAAGGGCTCCCGACACAGGCGTGTTGAACTCTGGCGGTCAGCAGTCTGTTCATGTTGGGAGTGACAGGAGAAGGGCTCCCGACACAGGCGTGTTGACCTCTGGCGGTCAGCAGTCTGTTCATGTTGGGAGTGACAGGAGAAGGGCTCCCGACACAGGCGTGTTGAACTCTGGCGGTCAGCAGTCTGTTCATGTTGGGAGTGACAGGAGAAGGGCTCCCGACACAGGCGTGTTGACCTCTGGCAGTCAGCAGTCTGTTCATGTTGGGAGTGACAGGAGAAGGGCTCCCGACACAGGCGTGTTGAACTCTGGCGGTCAGCAGTCTGTTCATGTTGGGAGTGACAGGAGAAGGGCTCCCGACGCAGGCGTGTTGACCTCTGGCGGTCAGCAGTCTGTTCATGTTGGGAGTGACAGGAGAAGGACTCCCGACACAGGCGTGTTGAACTCTGGCGGTCAGCAGTCTGTTCATGTTGGGAGTGACAGGAGAAGGGCTCCCGACGCAGGCGTGTTGACCTCTGGCAGTCAGCAGTCTGTTCATGTTGGGAGTGACAGGAGAAGGGCTCCCGACACAGGCGTGTTGAACTCTGGCGGTCAGCAGTCTGTTCATGTTGGGAGTGACAGGAGAAGGGCTCCCGACACAGGCATGTTGAACTCTGGCGGTCAGCAGTCTGTTCATGTTGGGAGTGACAGGAGAAGGGCTCCCGACACAGGCGTGTTGACCTCTGGCGGTCAGCAGTCTGTTCATGTTGGGAGTGACAGGAGAAGGGCTCCCGACGCAGGCGTGTTGAACTCTGGCGGTCAGCAGTCTGTTCATGTTGGGAGTGACAGGAGAAGGGCTCCCGACGCAGGCGTGTTGAACTCTGGCGGTCAGCAGTCTGTTCATGTTGGGAGTGAAAGGAGAAGGACTCCCGACACAGGTATGTTGAACTCTGGCGGGCAGCAGTCTGTTCATGTTGGGAGTGACAGAAGAAGGGCTCCCGACGCAGGCATGTTGAACTCTGGCGGTCAGCAGTCTGTTCATGTTGTGAGTGAAAGGAGAAGGGCTCCCAACACAGGCATTTTGAACTCTGGCGGTCAGCAGTCTGTTCATGTTGTGAGTGACAGGAGAAGGGCTCCCGACGCAGGCATGTTGAACTCTGGCGGTCAGCAGTCTGTTCATGTTGGGAGTGACAGGAGAAGGGCTCCCGACGCAGGCATGTTGAACTCTGGCGGTCAGCAGTCTGTTCATGTTGGGAGTGACAGGAGAAGGGCTCCCGACGCAGGCATGTTGAACTCTGGCGGTTAGCAGTCTGTTCATGTTGGGAGTGACAGGAGAAGGGCTCCCGACGCAGGCGTGTTGAACTCTGGCGGTCAGCAATCTGTTCATGTTGGCAGTGACAGGAGAAGGGCTCCCGACCCAGGCATGTTGAACTCTGGCGGTCAGCAGTCTGTTCATGTTGGGAGTGACAGGAGAAGGGCTCCCGACGCAGGCATGTTGAACTCTGGCGGTTAGCAGTCTCTTCATGTTGGGAGTGACAGGAGAAGGGCTCCCGACACAGGCGTGTTGAACTCTGGCGGTCAGCAGTCTGTTCATGTTGGGAGTGACAGGAGAAGGGCTCCTGACGCAGGCATGTTGAACTCTGGCGGTCAGCAGTCTGTTCATGTTGTGAGTGACAGGAGAAGGGCTCCCGACACAGGCATGTTCAACTCTGGCGGTCAGCAGTCTGTTCATGTTGGGAGTGACAGGAGAAGGGCTCCCGACACAGGCATGTTGAACTCTGGCCGTCAGCAGTCTGTGCATGTTGGGAGTGAAAGGAGAAGGGCTCCCGACACAGGCATGTTGAACTCTGGCGGTCAACAGTCTGTTCATGTTGGGAGTGACAGGAGAAGGGCTCCCGACACAGGCATGTTGAACTCTGGCGGTCAGCAGTCTGTTCATGTTGTGAGTGAAGGGAGAAGGGCTCCCGAGCAGGCGTGTTGAACTCTGGCGGTCAGCAGTCTGTTCATGTTGGGAGTGACAGGAGAAGGGCTCCCGACGCAGGCATGTTGAACTCTGGCGGTCAGCAGTCTGTTCATGTTGGGAGTGACAGGAGAAGGGCTCCCGACACAGGCATGTTGAACTCTGGCGGTCAGCAGTCTGTTCATGTTGGGAGTGACAGGAGAAGGGCTCCCGACACAGGCATGTTGAACTCTGGCGGTCAGCAGTCTGTTCATGTTGGGAGTGACAGGAGAAGGGCTCCCGACACAGGCATGTTGAACTCTGGCGGTCAGCAGTCTGTTCATGTTGGGAGTGACAGGAGAAGGGCTCCCGACACAGGCGTGTTGACCTCTGGCGGTCAGCAGTCTGTTCATGTTGGGAGTGACAGGAGAAGGGCTCCCGACACAGGCATGTTGACCTCTGGCGGTCAGCAGTCTGTTCATGTTGGGAGTGACAGGAGAAGGGCTCCAGAGCGGGCGTGTTGAACTCTGGCGGTCAGCAGTCTGTTCATGTTGGGAGTGACAGGAGAAGGGCTCCCGACACAGGCGTGTTGACCTCTGGCGGTCAGCAGTCTGTTCATGTTGGGAGTGACAGGAGAAGGGCTCCCGACACAGGCGTGTTGAACTCTGGCGGTCAGCAGTCTGTTCATGTTGGGAGTGACAGGAGAAGGGCTCCCGACGCAGGCGTGTTGACCTCTGGCAGTCAGCAGTCTGTTCATGTTGGGAGTGACAGGAGAAGGGCTCCCGACACAGGCGTGTTGAACTCTGGCGGTCAGCAGTCTGTTCATGTTGGGAGTGACAGGAGAAGGGCTCCCGACACAGGCATGTTGAACTCTGGCGGTCAGCAGTCTGTTCATGTTGGGAGTGACAGGAGAAGGGCTCCCGACACAGGCGTGTTGACCTCTGGCGGTCAGCAGTCTGTTCATGTTGTGAGTGACAGGAGAAGGGCTCCCGACGCAGGCGTGTTGAACTCTGGCGGTCAGCAGTCTGTTCATGTTGGGAGTGACAGGAGAAGGGCTCCCGACGCAGGCGTGTTGAACTCTGGCGGTCAGCAGTCTGTTCATGTTGGGAGTGAAAGGAGAAGGGCTCCCGACACAGGTATGTTGAACTCTGGCGGGCAGCAGTCTGTTCATGTTGGGAGTGACAGGAGAAGGGCTCCCGACGCAGGCATGTTGAACTCTGGCGGTCAGCAGTCTGTTCATGTTGGGAGTGACAGGAGAAGGGCTCCCGACACAGGCATGTTGAACTCTGGCGGTCAGCAGTCTGTTCATGTTGTGAGTGAAAGGAGAAGGGCTCCCAACACAGGCATTTTGAACTCTGGCGGTCAGCAGTCTGTTCATGTTGTGAGTGACAGGAGAAGGGCTCCCGACGCAGGCATGTTGAACTCTGGCGGTCAGCAGTCTGTTCATGTTGGGAGTGACAGGAGAAGGGCTCCCGACGCAGGCATGTTGAACTCTGGCGGTCAGCAGTCTGTTCATGTTCGGAGTGACAGGAGAAGGGCTCCCGACGCAGGCATGTTGAACTCTGGCGGTTAGCAGTCTGTTCATGTTGGGAGTGACAGGAGAAGGGCTCCCGACGCAGGCGTGTTGAACTCTGGCGGTCAGCAATCTGTTCATGTTGGCAGTGACAGGAGAAGGGCTCCCGACACAGGCATGTTGAACTCTGGCGGTCAGCAGTCTGTTCATGTTGTGAGTGAAAGGAGAAGGGCTCCCAAAACAGGCATGTTGAACTCTGGCGGTCAGCAGTCTGTTCATGTTGTGAGTGACAGGAGAAGGGCTCCCGACGCAGGCATGTTGAACTCTGGCGGTCAGCAGTCTGTTCATGTTGGGAGTGACAGGAGAAGGGCTCCCGACGCAGGCATGTTGAACTCTGGCGGTCAGCAGTCTGTTCATGTTGGGAGTGACAGGAGAAGGGCTCCCGACGCAGGCATGTTGAACTCTGGCGGTCAGCAGTCTGTTCATGTTGGGAGTGACAGGAGAAGGGCTCCCGACGCAGGCATGTTGAACTCTGGCGGTCAGCAGTCTGTTCATGTTCGGAGTGACAGGAGAAGGGCTCCCGACGCAGGCATGTTGAACTCTGGCGGTTAGCAGTCTGTTCATGTTGGGAGTGACAGGAGAAGGGCTCCCGACGCAGGCGTGTTGAACTCTGGCGGTCAGCAATCTGTTCATGTTGGCAGTGACAGGAGAAGGGCTCCCGACACAGGCATGTTGAACTCTGGCGGTCAGCAGTCTGTTCATGTTGTGAGTGAAAGGAGAAGGGCTCCCAAAACAGGCATGTTGAACTCTGGCGGTCAGCAGTCTGTTCATGTTGTGAGTGACAGGAGAAGGGCTCCCGACGCAGGCATGTTGAACTCTGGCGGTCAGCAGTCTGTTCATGTTGGGAGTGACAGGAGAAGGGCTCCCGACGCAGGCATGTTGAACTCTGGCGGTCAGCAGTCTGTTCATGTTGGGAGTGACAGGAGAAGGGCTCCCGACGCAGGCATGTTGAACTCTGGCGGTCAGCAGTCTGTTCATGTTGTGAGTGACAGGAGAAGGGCTCCCGACACAGGCAAGTTCAACTCTAGCGGTCAGCAGTCTGTTCATGTTGGGAGTGACAGGAGAAGGGCTCCCGACACAGGCATGTTTAACTCTGGCCGTCAGCAGTCTGTGCATGTTGGGAGTGAAAGGAGAAGGGCTCCCGACACAGGCATGTTGAACTCTGGCGGTCAACAGTCTGTTCATGTTGGGAGTGACAGGAGAAGGGCTCCCGACACAGGCATGTTGAACTCTGGCGGTCAGCAGTCTGTTCATGTTGTGAGTGAAGGGAGAAGGGCTCCCGAGCAGGCGTGTTGAACTCTGGCGGTCAGCAGTCTGTTCATGTTGGGAGTGACAGGAGAAGGGCTCCCGACGCAGGCATGTTGAACTCTGGCGGTCAGCAGTCTTTTCATGATGGGAGTGACAGGAGAAGGGCTCCCGACACAGGCATGTTGAACTCTGGCGGTCAGCAGTCTGTTCATGTTGGGAGTGACAGGAGAAGGGCTCCCGACACAGGCATGTTGAACTCTGGCGGTCAGCAGTCTGTTCATGTTGGGAGTGACAGGAGAAGGGCTCCCGACACAGGCATGTTGAACTCTGGCGGTCAGCAGTCTGTTCATGTTGGGAGTGACAGGAGAAGGGCTCCCGACACAGGCGTGTTGACCTCTGGCGGTCAGCAGTCTGTTCATGTTGGGAGTGACAGGAGAAGGGCTCCCGACACAGGCATGTTGACCTCTGGCGGTCAGCAGTCTGTTCATGTTGGGAGTGACAGGAGAAGGGCTCCAGAGCGGGCGTGTTGAACTCTGGCGGTCAGCAGTCTGTTCATGTTGGGAGTGACAGGAGAAGGGCTCCCGACACAGGCGTGTTGACCTCTGGCGGTCAGCAGTCTGTTCATGTTGGGAGTGACAGGAGAAGGGCTCCCGACACAGGCGTGTTGATCTCTGGCGGTCAGCAGTCTGTTCATGTTGGGAGTGACAGGAGAAGGGCTCCCGACACAGGCGTGTTGAACTCTGGCAGTCAGCAGTCTGTTCATGTTGGGAGTGACAGGAGAAGGGCTCCCGACACAGGCGTGTTGAACTCTGGCGGTCAGCAGTCTGTTCATGTTGTGAGTGACAGGAGAAGGGCTCCCGACGCAGGCATGTTGAACTCTGGCGGTCAGCAGTCTGTTCATGTTGGGAGTGACAGGAGAAGGGCTCCCGACGCAGGCATGTTGAACTCTGGCGGTCAGCAGTCTGTTCATGTTGGGAGTGACAGGAGAAGGGCTCCCGACCCAGGCATGTTGAACTCTGGCGGTCAGCAGTCTGTTCATGTTGGGAGTGACAGGAGAAGGGCTCCCGACGCAGGCATGTTGAACTCTGGCGGTTAGCAGTCTCTTCATGTTGGGAGTGACAGGAGAAGGGCTCCCGACACAGGCGTGTTGAACTCTGGCGGTCAGCAGTCTGTTCATGTTGGGAGTGACAGGAGAAGGGCTCCCGACGCAGGCATGTTGAACTCTGGCGGTCAGCAGTCTGTTCATGTTGTGAGTGACAGGAGAAGGGCTCCCGACACAGGCATGTTCAACTCTGGCGGTCAGCAGTCTGTTCATGTTGGGAGTGACAGGAGAAGGGCTCCCGACACAGGCATGTTGAACTCTGGCCGTCAGCAGTCTGTGCATGTTGGGAGTGAAAGGAGAAGGGCTCCCGACACAGGCATGTTGAACTCTGGCGGTCAACAGTCTGTTCATGTTGGGAGTGACAGGAGAAGGGCTCCCGACACAGGCATGTTGAACTCTGGCGGTCAGCAGTCTGTTCATGTTGTGAGTGAAGGGAGAAGGGCTCCCGAGCAGGCGTGTTGAACTCTGGCGGTCAGCAGTCTGTTCATGTTGGGAGTGACAGGAGAAGGGCTCCCGACGCAGGCATGTTGAACTCTGGCGGTCAGCAGTCTGTTCATGTTGGGAGTGACAGGAGAAGGGCTCCCGACACAGGCATGTTGAACTCTGGCGGTCAGCAGTCTGTTCATGTTGGGAGTGACAGGAGAAGGGCTCCCGACACAGGCATGTTGAACTCTGGCGGTCAGCAGTCTGTTCATGTTGGGAGTGACAGGAGAAGGGCTCCCGACACAGGCATGTTGAACTCTGGCGGTCAGCAGTCTGTTCATGTTGGGAGTGACAGGAGAAGGGCTCCCGACACAGGCGTGTTGACCTCTGGCGGTCAGCAGTCTGTTCATGTTGGGAGTGACAGGAGAAGGGCTCCCGACACAGGCATGTTGACCTCTGGCGGTCAGCAGTCTGTTCATGTTGGGAGTGACAGGAGAAGGGCTCCAGAGCGGGCGTGTTGAACTCTGGCGGTCAGCAGTCTGTTCATGTTGGGAGTGACAGGAGAAGGGCTCCCGACACAGGCGTGTTGACCTCTGGCGGTCAGCAGTCTGTTCATGTTGGGAGTGACAGGAGAAGGGCTCCCGACACAGGCGTGTTGAACTCTGGCGGTCAGCAGTCTGTTCATGTTGGGAGTGACAGGAGAAGGGCTCCCGACGCAGGCGTGTTGACCTCTGGCAGTCAGCAGTCTGTTCATGTTGGGAGTGACAGGAGAAGGGCTCCCGACACAGGCGTGTTGAACTCTGGCGGTCAGCAGTCTGTTCATGTTGGGAGTGACAGGAGAAGGGCTCCCGACACAGGCATGTTGAACTCTGGCGGTCAGCAGTCTGTTCATGTTGGGAGTGACAGGAGAAGGGCTCCCGACACAGGCGTGTTGACCTCTGGCGGTCAGCAGTCTGTTCATGTTGGGAGTGACAGGAGAAGGGCTCCCGACGCAGGCGTGTTGAACTCTGGCGGTCAGCAGTCTGTTCATGTTGGGAGTGACAGGAGAAGGGCTCCCGACGCAGGCGTGTTGAACTCTGGCGGTCAGCAGTCTGTTCATGTTGGGAGTGAAAGGAGAAGGGCTCCCGACACAGGTATGTTGAACTCTGGCGGGCAGCAGTCTGTTCATGTTGGGAGTGACAGGAGAAGGGCTCCCGACGCAGGCATGTTGAACTCTGGCGGTCAGCAGTCTGTTCATGTTGTGAGTGACAGGAGAAGGGCTCCCGACACAGGCATGTTGAACTCTGGCGGTCAGCAGTCTGTTCATGTTGTGAGTGAAAGGAGAAGGGCTCCCAACACAGGCATTTTGAACTCTGGCGGTCAGCAGTCTGTTCATGTTGTGAGTGACAGGAGAAGGGCTCCCGACGCAGGCATGTTGAACTCTGGCGGTCAGCAGTCTGTTCATGTTGGGAGTGACAGGAGAAGGGCTCCCGACGCAGGCATGTTGAACTCTGGCGGTCAGCAGTCTGTTCATGTTCGGAGTGACAGGAGAAGGGCTCCCGACGCAGGCATGTTGAACTCTGGCGGTTAGCAGTCTGTTCATGTTGGGAGTGACAGGAGAAGGGCTCCCGACGCAGGCGTGTTGAACTCTGGCGGTCAGCAATCTGTTCATGTTGGCAGTGACAGGAGAAGGGCTCCCGACACAGGCATGTTGAACTCTGGCGGTCAGCAGTCTGTTCATGTTGTGAGTGAAAGGAGAAGGGCTCCCAAAACAGGCATGTTGAACTCTGGCGGTCAGCAGTCTGTTCATGTTGTGAGTGACAGGAGAAGGGCTCCCGACGCAGGCATGTTGAACTCTGGCGGTCAGCAGTCTGTTCATGTTGGGAGTGACAGGAGAAGGGCTCCCGACGCAGGCATGTTGAACTCTGGCGGTCAGCAGTCTGTTCATGTTGGGAGTGACAGGAGAAGGGCTCCCGACCCAGGCATGTTGAACTCTGGCGGTCAGCAGTCTGTTCATGTTGGGAGTGACAGGAGAAGGGCTCCCGACGCAGGCATGTTGAACTCTGGCGGTTAGCAGTCTCTTCATGTTGGGAGTGACAGGAGAAGGGCTCCCGACACAGGCGTGTTGAACTCTGGCGATCAGCAGTCTGTTCATGTTGGGAGTGACAGGAGAAGGGCTCCTGACGCAGGCATGTTGAACTCTGGCGGTCAGCAGTCTGTTCATGTTGTGAGTGACAGGAGAAGGGCTCCCGACACAGGCAAGTTCAACTCTAGCGGTCAGCAGTCTGTTCATGTTGGGAGTGACAGGAGAAGGGCTCCCGACACAGGCATGTTGAACTCTGGCCGTCAGCAGTCTGTGCATGTTGGGAGTGAAAGGAGAAGGGCTCCCGACACAGGCATGTTGAACTCTGGCGGTCAACAGTCTGTTCATGTTGGGAGTGACAGGAGAAGGGCTCCCGACACAGGCATGTTGAACTCTGGCGGTCAGCAGTCTGTTCATGTTGTGAGTGAAGGGAGAAGGGCTCCCGAGCAGGCGTGTTGAACTCTGGCGGTCAGCAGTCTGTTCATGTTGGGAGTGACAGGAGAAGGGCTCCCGACGCAGGCATGTTGAACTCTGGCGGTCAGCAGTCTTTTCATGATGGGAGTGACAGGAGAAGGGCTCCCGACACAGGCATGTTGAACTCTGGCGGTCAGCAGTCTGTTCATGTTGGGAGTGACAGGAGAAGGGCTCCCGACACAGGCATGTTGAACTCTGGCGGTCAGCAGTCTGTTCATGTTGGGAGTGACAGGAGAAGGGCTCCCGACACAGGCATGTTGAACTCTGGCGGTCAGCAGTCTGTTCATGTTGGGAGTGACAGGAGAAGGGCTCCCGACACAGGCGTGTTGACCTCTGGCGGTCAGCAGTCTGTTCATGTTGGGAGTGACAGGAGAAGGGCTCCCGACACAGGCATGTTGACCTCTGGCGGTCAGCAGTCTGTTCATGTTGGGAGTGACAGGAGAAGGGCTCCAGAGCGGGCGTGTTGAACTCTGGCGGTCAGCAGTCTGTTCATGTTGGGAGTGACAGGAGAAGGGCTCCCGACACAGGCGTGTTGACCTCTGGCGGTCAGCAGTCTGTTCATGTTGGGAGTGACAGGAGAAGGGCTCCCGACACAGGCGTGTTGATCTCTGGCGGTCAGCAGTCTGTTCATGTTGGGAGTGACAGGAGAAGGGCTCCCGACACAGGCGTGTTGAACTCTGGCAGTCAGCAGTCTGTTCATGTTGGGAGTGACAGGAGAAGGGCTCCCGACACAGGCGTGTTGAACTCTGGCGGTCAGCAGTCTGTTCATGTTGGGAGTGACAGGAGAAGGGCTCCCGACACAGGCGTGTTGACCTCTGGCGGTCAGCAGTCTGTTCATGTTGGGAGTGACAGGAGAAGGGCTCCCGACACAGGCGTGTTGAACTCTGGCGGTCAGCAGTCTGTTCATGTTGGGAGTGACAGGAGAAGGGCTCCTGACGCAGGCATGTTGAACTCTGGCGGTCAGCAGTCTGTTCATGTTGTGAGTGACAGGAGAAGGGCTCCCGACACAGGCATGTTCAACTGTGGCGGTCAGCAGTCTGTTCATGTTGGGAGTGACAGGAGAAGGGCTCCCGACACAGGCATGTTGAACTCTGGCCATCAGCAGTCTGTGCATGTTGGGAGTGAAAGGAGAAGGGCTCCCGACACAGGCATGTTGAACTCTGGCGGTCAACAGTCTGTTCATGTTGGGAGTGACAGGAGAAGGGCTCCCGACACAGGCATGTTGAACTCTGGCGGTCAGCAGTCTGTTCATGTTGTGCGTGAAGGGAGAAGTGCTCCCGAGCAGGCGTGTTGAACTCTGGCGGTCAGCAGTCTGTTCATGTTGGGAGTGACAGGAGAAGGGCTCCCGACGCAGGCATGTTGAACTCTGGCGGTCAGCAGTCTGTTCATGTTGGGAGTGACAGGAGAAGGGCTCCCGACACAGGCATGTTGAACTCTGGCGGTCAGCAGTCTGTTCATGTTGGGAGTGACAGGAGAAGGGCTCCCGACACAGGCATGTTGAACTCTGGCGGTCAGCAGTCTGTTCATGTTGGGAGTGACAGGAGAAGGGCTCCCGACACAGGCATGTTGAACTCTGGCGGTCAGCAGTCTGTTCATGTTGGGAGTGACAGGAGAAGGGCTCCCGACACAGGCGTGTTGACCTCTGGCGGTCAGCAGTCTGTTCATGTTGGGAGTGACAGGAGAAGGGCTCCCGACACAGGCATGTTGACCTCTGGCGGTCAGCAGTCTGTTCATGTTGGGAGTGACAGGAGAAGGGCTCCAGAGCGGGCGTGTTGAACTCTGGCGGTCAGCAGTCTGTTCATGTTGGGAGTGACAGGAGAAGGGCTCCCGACACAGGCGTGTTGACCTCTGGCGGTCAGCAGTCTGTTCATGTTGGGAGTGACAGGAGAAGGGCTCCCGACACAGGCGTGTTGAACTCTGGCGGTCAGCAGTCTGTTCATGTTGGGAGTGACAGGAGAAGGGCTCCCGACGCAGGCGTGTTGACCTCTGGCGGTCAGCAGTCTGTTCATGTTGGGAGTGACAGGAGAAGGGCTCCCGACACAGGCATGTTGAACTCTGGCGGTCAGCAGTCTGTTCATGTTGGGAGTGACAGGAGAAGGGCTCCCGACACAGGCATGTTGAACTCTGGCGGTCAGCAGTCTGTTCATGTTGGGAGTGACAGGAGAAGGGCTCCCGACACAGGCGTGTTGACCTCTGGCGGTCAGCAGTCTGTTCATGTTGGGAGTGACAGGAGAAGGGCTCCCGACGCAGGCGTGTTGAACTCTGGCGGTCAGCAGTCTGTTCATGTTGGGAGTGACAGGAGAAGGGCTCCCGACGCAGGCGTGTTGAACTCTGGCGGTCAGCAGTCTGTTCATGTTGGGAGTGAAAGGAGAAGGGCTCCCGACACAGGTATGTTGAACTCTGGCGGGCAGCAGTCTGTTCATGTTGGGAGTGACAGGAGAAGGGCTCCCGACGCAGGCATGTTGAACTCTGGCGGTCAGCAGTCTGTTCATGTTGGGAGTGACAGGAGAAGGGCTCCCGACACAGGCATGTTGAACTCTGGCGGTCAGCAGTCTGTTCATGTTGTGAGTGAAAGGAGAAGGGCTCCCAACACAGGCATTTTGAACTCTGGCGGTCAGCAGTCTGTTCATGTTGTGAGTGACAGGAGAAGGGCTCCCGACGCAGGCATGTTGAACTCTGGCGGTCAGCAGTCTGTTCATGTTGGGAGTGACAGGAGAAGGGCTCCCGACGCAGGCATGTTGAACTCTGGCGGTCAGCAGTCTGTTCATGTTCGGAGTGACAGGAGAAGGGCTCCCGACGCAGGCATGTTGAACTCTGGCGGTTAGCAGTCTGTTCATGTTGGGAGTGACAGGAGAAGGGCTCCCGACGCAGGCGTGTTGAACTCTGGCGGTCAGCAATCTGTTCATGTTGGCAGTGACAGGAGAAGGGCTCCCGACACAGGCATGTTGAACTCTGGCGGTCAGCAGTCTGTTCATGTTGTGAGTGAAAGGAGAAGGGCTCCCAAAACAGGCATGTTGAACTCTGGCGGTCAGCAGTCTGTTCATGTTGTGAGTGACAGGAGAAGGGCTCCCGACGCAGGCATGTTGAACTCTGGCGGTCAGCAGTCTGTTCATGTTGGGAGTGACAGGAGAAGGGCTCCCGACGCAGGCATGTTGAACTCTGGCGGTCAGCAGTCTGTTCATGTTGGGAGTGACAGGAGAAGGGCTCCCGACCCAGGCATGTTGAACTCTGGCGGTCAGCAGTCTGTTCATGTTGGGAGTGACAGGAGAAGGGCTCCCGACGCAGGCATGTTGAACTCTGGCGGTTAGCAGTCTCTTCATGTTGGGAGTGACAGGAGAAGGGCTCCCGACACAGGCGTGTTGAACTCTGGCGATCAGCAGTCTGTTCATGTTGGGAGTGACAGGAGAAGGGCTCCTGACGCAGGCATGTTGAACTCTGGCGGTCAGCAGTCTGTTCATGTTGTGAGTGACAGGAGAAGGGCTCCCGACACAGGCAAGTTCAACTCTAGCGGTCAGCAGTCTGTTCATGTTGGGAGTGACAGGAGAAGGGCTCCCGACACAGGCATGTTGAACTCTGGCCGTCAGCAGTCTGTGCATGTTGGGAGTGAAAGGAGAAGGGCTCCCGACACAGGCATGTTGAACTCTGGCGGTCAACAGTCTGTTCATGTTGGGAGTGACAGGAGAAGGGCTCCCGACACAGGCATGTTGAACTCTGGCGGTCAGCAGTCTGTTCATGTTGGGAGTGACAGGAGAAGGGCTCCCGACACAGGCGTGTTGAACTCTGGCGGTCAGCAGTCTGTTCATGTTGGGAGTGACAGGAGAAGGGCTCCCGACACAGGCGTGTTGACCTCTGGCGGTCAGCAGTCTGTTCATGTTGGGAGTGACAGGAGAAGGGCTCCCGACACAGGCATGTTGACCTCTGGCGGTCAGCAGTCTGTTCATGTTGTGAGTGAGAGGAGAAGGGCTCCCGACACAGGCATGTTGACCTCTGGCGGTCAGCAGTCTGTTCATGTTGGGAGTGACAGGAGAAGGGGTCCCGAGCAGGCGTGTTGAACTCTGGCGGTCAGCAGTCTGTTCATGTTGGGAGTGACAGGAGAAGGGCTCCCGACGCAGGCGTGTTGACCTCTGGCGGTCAGGAGTCTGTTCATGTTGGGAGTGACAGGAGAAGGGCTCCCGACACAGGAATGTTGAACTCTGGCGGTCAGCAGTCTGTTCATGTTGGGAGTGACAGGAGAAGGGCTCCCGACACAGGCATGTTGAACTCTGGCGGTCAACAGTCTGTTCATGTTGGGAGTGACAGGAGAAGGGCTCCCGACACAGGCGTGTTGACCTCTGGCGGTCAGCAGTCTGTTCATGTTGGGAGTGACAGGAGAAGGGCTCCCGACACAGGCGTGTTGACCTCTGGCGGTCAGCAGTCTGTTCATGTTGTGAGTGACAGGAGAAGGGCTCCCGACACAGGCATGTTGAACTCTGGCGGTCAGCAGTCTGTTCATGTTGGGAGTGACAGGAGAAGTGCTCCCGACACAGGCGTGTTGACCTCTGGCAGTCAGCAGTCTGTTCATGTTGGGAGTGACAGGAGAAGGGCTCCCGACACAGGCGTGTTGAACTCTGGCGGTCAGCAGTCTGTTCATGTTGGGAGTGACAGGAGAAGGGCTCCCGACACAGGCGTGTTGACCTCTGGCGGTCAGCAGTCTGTTCATGTTGGGAGTGACAGGAGAAGGGCTCCCGACACAGGCGTGTTGAACTCTGGCGGTCAGCAGTCTGTTCATGTTGGGAGTGACAGGAGAAGGGCTCCCGACACAGGCGTGTTGACCTCTGGCAGTCAGCAGTCTGTTCATGTTGGGAGTGACAGGAGAAGGGCTCCCGACACAGGCGTGTTGAACTCTGGCGGTCAGCAGTCTGTTCATGTTGGGAGTGACAGGAGAAGGGCTCCCGACGCAGGCGTGTTGACCTCTGGCGGTCAGCAGTCTGTTCATGTTGGGAGTGACAGGAGAAGGACTCCCGACACAGGCGTGTTGAACTCTGGCGGTCAGCAGTCTGTTCATGTTGGGAGTGACAGGAGAAGGGCTCCCGACGCAGGCGTGTTGACCTCTGGCAGTCAGCAGTCTGTTCATGTTGGGAGTGACAGGAGAAGGGCTCCCGACACAGGCGTGTTGAACTCTGGCGGTCAGCAGTCTGTTCATGTTGGGAGTGACAGGAGAAGGGCTCCCGACACAGGCATGTTGAACTCTGGCGGTCAGCAGTCTGTTCATGTTGGGAGTGACAGGAGAAGGGCTCCCGACACAGGCGTGTTGACCTCTGGCGGTCAGCAGTCTGTTCATGTTGGGAGTGACAGGAGAAGGGCTCCCGACGCAGGCGTGTTGAACTCTGGCGGTCAGCAGTCTGTTCATGTTGGGAGTGACAGGAGAAGGGCTCCCGACGCAGGCGTGTTGAACTCTGGCGGTCAGCAGTCTGTTCATGTTGGGAGTGAAAGGAGAAGGACTCCCGACACAGGTATGTTGAACTCTGGCGGGCAGCAGTCTGTTCATGTTGGGAGTGACAGAAGAAGGGCTCCCGACGCAGGCATGTTGAACTCTGGCGGTCAGCAGTCTGTTCATGTTGGGAGTGACAGGAGAAGGGCTCCCGACACAGGCATGTTGAACTCTGGCGGTCAGCAGTCTGTTCATGTTGTGAGTGAAAGGAGAAGGGCTCCCAACACAGGCATTTTGAACTCTGGCGGTCAGCAGTCTGTTCATGTTGTGAGTGACAGGAGAAGGGCTCCCGACGCAGGCATGTTGAACTCTGGCGGTCAGCAGTCTGTTCATGTTGGGAGTGACAGGAGAAGGGCTCCCGACGCAGGCATGTTGAACTCTGGCGGTCAGCAGTCTGTTCATGTTCGGAGTGACAGGAGAAGGGCTCCCGACGCAGGCATGTTGAACTCTGGCGGTTAGCAGTCTGTTCATGTTGGGAGTGACAGGAGAAGGGCTCCCGACGCAGGCGTGTTGAACTCTGGCGGTCAGCAATCTGTTCATGTTGGCAGTGACAGGAGAAGGGCTCCCGACCCAGGCATGTTGAACTCTGGCGGTCAGCAGTCTGTTCATGTTGGGAGTGACAGGAGAAGGGCTCCCGACGCAGGCATGTTGAACTCTGGCGGTTAGCAGTCTCTTCATGTTGGGAGTGACAGGAGAAGGGCTCCCGACACAGGCGTGTTGAACTCTGGCGGTCAGCAGTCTGTTCATGTTGGGAGTGACAGGAGAAGGGCTCCTGACGCAGGCATGTTGAACTCTGGCGGTCAGCAGTCTGTTCATGTTGTGAGTGACAGGAGAAGGGCTCCCGACACAGGCATGTTCAACTCTGGCGGTCAGCAGTCTGTTCATGTTGGGAGTGACAGGAGAAGGGCTCCCGACACAGGCATGTTGAACTCTGGCCGTCAGCAGTCTGTGCATGTTGGGAGTGAAAGGAGAAGGGCTCCCGACACAGGCATGTTGAACTCTGGCGGTCAACAGTCTGTTCATGTTGGGAGTGACAGGAGAAGGGCTCCCGACACAGGCATGTTGAACTCTGGCGGTCAGCAGTCTGTTCATGTTGTGAGTGAAGGGAGAAGGGCTCCCGAGCAGGCGTGTTGAACTCTGGCGGTCAGCAGTCTGTTCATGTTGGGAGTGACAGGAGAAGGGCTCCCGACGCAGGCATGTTGAACTCTGGCGGTCAGCAGTCTGTTCATGTTGGGAGTGACAGGAGAAGGGCTCCCGACACAGGCATGTTGAACTCTGGCGGTCAGCAGTCTGTTCATGTTGGGAGTGACAGGAGAAGGGCTCCCGACACAGGCATGTTGAACTCTGGCGGTCAGCAGTCTGTTCATGTTGGGAGTGACAGGAGAAGGGCTCCCGACACAGGCATGTTGAACTCTGGCGGTCAGCAGTCTGTTCATGTTGGGAGTGACAGGAGAAGGGCTCCCGACACAGGCGTGTTGACCTCTGGCGGTCAGCAGTCTGTTCATGTTGGGAGTGACAGGAGAAGGGCTCCCGACACAGGCATGTTGACCTCTGGCGGTCAGCAGTCTGTTCATGTTGGGAGTGACAGGAGAAGGGCTCCAGAGCGGGCGTGTTGAACTCTGGCGGTCAGCAGTCTGTTCATGTTGGGAGTGACAGGAGAAGGGCTCCCGACACAGGCGTGTTGACCTCTGGCGGTCAGCAGTCTGTTCATGTTGGGAGTGACAGGAGAAGGGCTCCCGACACAGGCGTGTTGAACTCTGGCGGTCAGCAGTCTGTTCATGTTGGGAGTGACAGGAGAAGGGCTCCCGACGCAGGCGTGTTGACCTCTGGCAGTCAGCAGTCTGTTCATGTTGGGAGTGACAGGAGAAGGGCTCCCGACACAGGCGTGTTGAACTCTGGCGGTCAGCAGTCTGTTCATGTTGGGAGTGACAGGAGAAGGGCTCCCGACACAGGCATGTTGAACTCTGGCGGTCAGCAGTCTGTTCATGTTGGGAGTGACAGGAGAAGGGCTCCCGACACAGGCGTGTTGACCTCTGGCGGTCAGCAGTCTGTTCATGTTGGGAGTGACAGGAGAAGGGCTCCCGACGCAGGCGTGTTGAACTCTGGCGGTCAGCAGTCTGTTCATGTTGGGAGTGACAGGAGAAGGGCTCCCGACGCAGGCGTGTTGAACTCTGGCGGTCAGCAGTCTGTTCATGTTGGGAGTGAAAGGAGAAGGGCTCCCGACACAGGTATGTTGAACTCTGGCGGGCAGCAGTCTGTTCATGTTGGGAGTGACAGGAGAAGGGCTCCCGACGCAGGCATGTTGAACTCTGGCGGTCAGCAGTCTGTTCATGTTGGGAGTGACAGGAGAAGGGCTCCCGACACAGGCATGTTGAACTCTGGCGGTCAGCAGTCTGTTCATGTTGTGAGTGAAAGGAGAAGGGCTCCCAACACAGGCATTTTGAACTCTGGCGGTCAGCAGTCTGTTCATGTTGTGAGTGACAGGAGAAGGGCTCCCGACGCAGGCATGTTGAACTCTGGCGGTCAGCAGTCTGTTCATGTTGGGAGTGACAGGAGAAGGGCTCCCGACGCAGGCATGTTGAACTCTGGCGGTCAGCAGTCTGTTCATGTTCGGAGTGACAGGAGAAGGGCTCCCGACGCAGGCATGTTGAACTCTGGCGGTTAGCAGTCTGTTCATGTTGGGAGTGACAGGAGAAGGGCTCCCGACGCAGGCGTGTTGAACTCTGGCGGTCAGCAATCTGTTCATGTTGGCAGTGACAGGAGAAGGGCTCCCGACACAGGCATGTTGAACTCTGGCGGTCAGCAGTCTGTTCATGTTGTGAGTGAAAGGAGAAGGGCTCCCAAAACAGGCATGTTGAACTCTGGCGGTCAGCAGTCTGTTCATGTTGTGAGTGACAGGAGAAGGGCTCCCGACGCAGGCATGTTGAACTCTGGCGGTCAGCAGTCTGTTCATGTTGGGAGTGACAGGAGAAGGGCTCCCGACGCAGGCATGTTGAACTCTGGCGGTCAGCAGTCTGTTCATGTTGGGAGTGACAGGAGAAGGGCTCCCGACGCAGGCATGTTGAACTCTGGCGGTCAGCAGTCTGTTCATGTTGGGAGTGACAGGAGAAGGGCTCCCGACGCAGGCATGTTGAACTCTGGCGGTCAGCAGTCTGTTCATGTTCGGAGTGACAGGAGAAGGGCTCCCGACGCAGGCATGTTGAACTCTGGCGGTTAGCAGTCTGTTCATGTTGGGAGTGACAGGAGAAGGGCTCCCGACGCAGGCGTGTTGAACTCTGGCGGTCAGCAATCTGTTCATGTTGGCAGTGACAGGAGAAGGGCTCCCGACACAGGCATGTTGAACTCTGGCGGTCAGCAGTCTGTTCATGTTGTGAGTGAAAGGAGAAGGGCTCCCAAAACAGGCATGTTGAACTCTGGCGGTCAGCAGTCTGTTCATGTTGTGAGTGACAGGAGAAGGGCTCCCGACGCAGGCATGTTGAACTCTGGCGGTCAGCAGTCTGTTCATGTTGGGAGTGACAGGAGAAGGGCTCCCGACGCAGGCATGTTGAACTCTGGCGGTCAGCAGTCTGTTCATGTTGGGAGTGACAGGAGAAGGGCTCCCGACGCAGGCATGTTGAACTCTGGCGGTCAGCAGTCTGTTCATGTTGTGAGTGACAGGAGAAGGGCTCCCGACACAGGCAAGTTCAACTCTAGCGGTCAGCAGTCTGTTCATGTTGGGAGTGACAGGAGAAGGGCTCCCGACACAGGCATGTTTAACTCTGGCCGTCAGCAGTCTGTGCATGTTGGGAGTGAAAGGAGAAGGGCTCCCGACACAGGCATGTTGAACTCTGGCGGTCAACAGTCTGTTCATGTTGGGAGTGACAGGAGAAGGGCTCCCGACACAGGCATGTTGAACTCTGGCGGTCAGCAGTCTGTTCATGTTGTGAGTGAAGGGAGAAGGGCTCCCGAGCAGGCGTGTTGAACTCTGGCGGTCAGCAGTCTGTTCATGTTGGGAGTGACAGGAGAAGGGCTCCCGACGCAGGCATGTTGAACTCTGGCGGTCAGCAGTCTTTTCATGATGGGAGTGACAGGAGAAGGGCTCCCGACACAGGCATGTTGAACTCTGGCGGTCAGCAGTCTGTTCATGTTGGGAGTGACAGGAGAAGGGCTCCCGACACAGGCATGTTGAACTCTGGCGGTCAGCAGTCTGTTCATGTTGGGAGTGACAGGAGAAGGGCTCCCGACACAGGCATGTTGAACTCTGGCGGTCAGCAGTCTGTTCATGTTGGGAGTGACAGGAGAAGGGCTCCCGACACAGGCGTGTTGACCTCTGGCGGTCAGCAGTCTGTTCATGTTGGGAGTGACAGGAGAAGGGCTCCCGACACAGGCATGTTGACCTCTGGCGGTCAGCAGTCTGTTCATGTTGGGAGTGACAGGAGAAGGGCTCCAGAGCGGGCGTGTTGAACTCTGGCGGTCAGCAGTCTGTTCATGTTGGGAGTGACAGGAGAAGGGCTCCCGACACAGGCGTGTTGACCTCTGGCGGTCAGCAGTCTGTTCATGTTGGGAGTGACAGGAGAAGGGCTCCCGACACAGGCATGTTGAACTCTGGCGGTCAGCAGTCTGTTCATGTTGGGAGTGACAGGAGAAGGGCTCCCGACACAGGCATGTTGAACTCTGGCGGTCAGCAGTCTGTTCATGTTGGGAGTGACAGGAGAAGGGCTCCCGACACAGGCGTGTTGACCTCTGGCGGTCAGCAGTCTGTTCATGTTGGGAGTGACAGGAGAAGGGCTCCCGACACAGGCATGTTGACCTCTGGCGGTCAGCAGTCTGTTCATGTTGGGAGTGACAGGAGAAGGGCTCCAGAGCGGGCGTGTTGAACTCTGGCGGTCAGCAGTCTGTTCATGTTGGGAGTGACAGGAGAAGGGCTCCCGACACAGGCGTGTTGACCTCTGGCGGTCAGCAGTCTGTTCATGTTGGGAGTGACAGGAGAAGGGCTCCCGACACAGGCGTGTTGATCTCTGGCGGTCAGCAGTCTGTTCATGTTGGGAGTGACAGGAGAAGGGCTCCCGACACAGGCGTGTTGAACTCTGGCAGTCAGCAGTCTGTTCATGTTGGGAGTGACAGGAGAAGGGCTCCCGACACAGGCGTGTTGAACTCTGGCGGTCAGCAGTCTGTTCATGTTGTGAGTGACAGGAGAAGGGCTCCCGACGCAGGCATGTTGAACTCTGGCGGTCAGCAGTCTGTTCATGTTGGGAGTGACAGGAGAAGGGCTCCCGACGCAGGCATGTTGAACTCTGGCGGTCAGCAGTCTGTTCATGTTGGGAGTGACAGGAGAAGGGCTCCCGACCCAGGCATGTTGAACTCTGGCGGTCAGCAGTCTGTTCATGTTGGGAGTGACAGGAGAAGGGCTCCCGACGCAGGCATGTTGAACTCTGGCGGTTAGCAGTCTCTTCATGTTGGGAGTGACAGGAGAAGGGCTCCCGACACAGGCGTGTTGAACTCTGGCGGTCAGCAGTCTGTTCATGTTGGGAGTGACAGGAGAAGGGCTCCCGACGCAGGCATGTTGAACTCTGGCGGTCAGCAGTCTGTTCATGTTGTGAGTGACAGGAGAAGGGCTCCCGACACAGGCATGTTCAACTCTGGCGGTCAGCAGTCTGTTCATGTTGGGAGTGACAGGAGAAGGGCTCCCGACACAGGCATGTTGAACTCTGGCCGTCAGCAGTCTGTGCATGTTGGGAGTGAAAGGAGAAGGGCTCCCGACACAGGCATGTTGAACTCTGGCGGTCAACAGTCTGTTCATGTTGGGAGTGACAGGAGAAGGGCTCCCGACACAGGCATGTTGAACTCTGGCGGTCAGCAGTCTGTTCATGTTGTGAGTGAAGGGAGAAGGGCTCCCGAGCAGGCGTGTTGAACTCTGGCGGTCAGCAGTCTGTTCATGTTGGGAGTGACAGGAGAAGGGCTCCCGACGCAGGCATGTTGAACTCTGGCGGTCAGCAGTCTGTTCATGTTGGGAGTGACAGGAGAAGGGCTCCCGACACAGGCATGTTGAACTCTGGCGGTCAGCAGTCTGTTCATGTTGGGAGTGACAGGAGAAGGGCTCCCGACACAGGCATGTTGAACTCTGGCGGTCAGCAGTCTGTTCATGTTGGGAGTGACAGGAGAAGGGCTCCCGACACAGGCATGTTGAACTCTGGCGGTCAGCAGTCTGTTCATGTTGGGAGTGACAGGAGAAGGGCTCCCGACACAGGCGTGTTGACCTCTGGCGGTCAGCAGTCTGTTCATGTTGGGAGTGACAGGAGAAGGGCTCCCGACACAGGCATGTTGACCTCTGGCGGTCAGCAGTCTGTTCATGTTGGGAGTGACAGGAGAAGGGCTCCAGAGCGGGCGTGTTGAACTCTGGCGGTCAGCAGTCTGTTCATGTTGGGAGTGACAGGAGAAGGGCTCCCGACACAGGCGTGTTGACCTCTGGCGGTCAGCAGTCTGTTCATGTTGGGAGTGACAGGAGAAGGGCTCCCGACACAGGCGTGTTGAACTCTGGCGGTCAGCAGTCTGTTCATGTTGGGAGTGACAGGAGAAGGGCTCCCGACGCAGGCGTGTTGACCTCTGGCAGTCAGCAGTCTGTTCATGTTGGGAGTGACAGGAGAAGGGCTCCCGACACAGGCGTGTTGAACTCTGGCGGTCAGCAGTCTGTTCATGTTGGGAGTGACAGGAGAAGGGCTCCCGACACAGGCATGTTGAACTCTGGCGGTCAGCAGTCTGTTCATGTTGGGAGTGACAGGAGAAGGGCTCCCGACACAGGCGTGTTGACCTCTGGCGGTCAGCAGTCTGTTCATGTTGGGAGTGACAGGAGAAGGGCTCCCGACGCAGGCGTGTTGAACTCTGGCGGTCAGCAGTCTGTTCATGTTGGGAGTGACAGGAGAAGGGCTCCCGACGCAGGCGTGTTGAACTCTGGCGGTCAGCAGTCTGTTCATGTTGGGAGTGAAAGGAGAAGGGCTCCCGACACAGGTATGTTGAACTCTGGCGGGCAGCAGTCTGTTCATGTTGGGAGTGACAGGAGAAGGGCTCCCGACGCAGGCATGTTGAACTCTGGCGGTCAGCAGTCTGTTCATGTTGGGAGTGACAGGAGAAGGGCTCCCGACACAGGCATGTTGAACTCTGGCGGTCAGCAGTCTGTTCATGTTGTGAGTGAAAGGAGAAGGGCTCCCAACACAGGCATTTTGAACTCTGGCGGTCAGCAGTCTGTTCATGTTGTGAGTGACAGGAGAAGGGCTCCCGACGCAGGCATGTTGAACTCTGGCGGTCAGCAGTCTGTTCATGTTGGGAGTGACAGGAGAAGGGCTCCCGACGCAGGCATGTTGAACTCTGGCGGTCAGCAGTCTGTTCATGTTCGGAGTGACAGGAGAAGGGCTCCCGACGCAGGCATGTTGAACTCTGGCGGTTAGCAGTCTGTTCATGTTGGGAGTGACAGGAGAAGGGCTCCCGACGCAGGCGTGTTGAACTCTGGCGGTCAGCAATCTGTTCATGTTGGCAGTGACAGGAGAAGGGCTCCCGACACAGGCATGTTGAACTCTGGCGGTCAGCAGTCTGTTCATGTTGTGAGTGAAAGGAGAAGGGCTCCCAAAACAGGCATGTTGAACTCTGGCGGTCAGCAGTCTGTTCATGTTGTGAGTGACAGGAGAAGGGCTCCCGACGCAGGCATGTTGAACTCTGGCGGTCAGCAGTCTGTTCATGTTGGGAGTGACAGGAGAAGGGCTCCCGACGCAGGCATGTTGAACTCTGGCGGTCAGCAGTCTGTTCATGTTGGGAGTGACAGGAGAAGGGCTCCCGACCCAGGCATGTTGAACTCTGGCGGTCAGCAGTCTGTTCATGTTGGGAGTGACAGGAGAAGGGCTCCCGACGCAGGCATGTTGAACTCTGGCGGTTAGCAGTCTCTTCATGTTGGGAGTGACAGGAGAAGGGCTCCCGACACAGGCGTGTTGAACTCTGGCGATCAGCAGTCTGTTCATGTTGGGAGTGACAGGAGAAGGGCTCCTGACGCAGGCATGTTGAACTCTGGCGGTCAGCAGTCTGTTCATGTTGTGAGTGACAGGAGAAGGGCTCCCGACACAGGCAAGTTCAACTCTAGCGGTCAGCAGTCTGTTCATGTTGGGAGTGACAGGAGAAGGGCTCCCGACACAGGCATGTTGAACTCTGGCCGTCAGCAGTCTGTGCATGTTGGGAGTGAAAGGAGAAGGGCTCCCGACACAGGCATGTTGAACTCTGGCGGTCAACAGTCTGTTCATGTTGGGAGTGACAGGAGAAGGGCTCCCGACACAGGCATGTTGAACTCTGGCGGTCAGCAGTCTGTTCATGTTGTGAGTGAAGGGAGAAGGGCTCCCGAGCAGGCGTGTTGAACTCTGGCGGTCAGCAGTCTGTTCATGTTGGGAGTGACAGGAGAAGGGCTCCCGACGCAGGCATGTTGAACTCTGGCGGTCAGCAGTCTTTTCATGATGGGAGTGACAGGAGAAGGGCTCCCGACACAGGCATGTTGAACTCTGGCGGTCAGCAGTCTGTTCATGTTGGGAGTGACAGGAGAAGGGCTCCCGACACAGGCATGTTGAACTCTGGCGGTCAGCAGTCTGTTCATGTTGGGAGTGACAGGAGAAGGGCTCCCGACACAGGCATGTTGAACTCTGGCGGTCAGCAGTCTGTTCATGTTGGGAGTGACAGGAGAAGGGCTCCCGACACAGGCGTGTTGACCTCTGGCGGTCAGCAGTCTGTTCATGTTGGGAGTGACAGGAGAAGGGCTCCCGACACAGGCATGTTGACCTCTGGCGGTCAGCAGTCTGTTCATGTTGGGAGTGACAGGAGAAGGGCTCCAGAGCGGGCGTGTTGAACTCTGGCGGTCAGCAGTCTGTTCATGTTGGGAGTGACAGGAGAAGGGCTCCCGACACAGGCGTGTTGACCTCTGGCGGTCAGCAGTCTGTTCATGTTGGGAGTGACAGGAGAAGGGCTCCCGACACAGGCGTGTTGATCTCTGGCGGTCAGCAGTCTGTTCATGTTGGGAGTGACAGGAGAAGGGCTCCCGACACAGGCGTGTTGAACTCTGGCAGTCAGCAGTCTGTTCATGTTGGGAGTGACAGGAGAAGGGCTCCCGACACAGGCGTGTTGAACTCTGGCGGTCAGCAGTCTGTTCATGTTGGGAGTGACAGGAGAAGGGCTCCCGACACAGGCGTGTTGACCTCTGGCGGTCAGCAGTCTGTTCATGTTGGGAGTGACAGGAGAAGGGCTCCCGACACAGGCGTGTTGAACTCTGGCGGTCAGCAGTCTGTTCATGTTGGGAGTGGCAGGAGAAGGGCTCCCGACACAGGCATGTTGAACTCCGGCGGTCAGCAGTCTGTTCATTTTGGGAGTGACAGGAGAAGGGCTCCTGGCACAGGCATGTTGAACTCTGGCGGTCAGCAGTCTGTTCATGTTGGGCGTGACAGGAGAAGGGCTCCCGACACAGGCATGTTGAACTCTGGCGGTCAGCAGTCTGTTCATGTTGGGAGTGACAGGAGAAGGGGTCCCGAGCAGGCGTGTTGAACTCTGGCGGTCAGCAGTCTGTTCATGTTGGGAGTGACAGGAGAAGGGCTCCCGACACAGGCGTGTTGAACTCTGGCGGTCAGCAGTCTGTTCATGTTGGGAGTGACAGGAGAAGGGCTCCCGACACAGGCATGTTGAACTCTGGCGGTCAGCAGTCTGTTCATGTTGGGAGTGACAGGAGAAGGGCTCCCGAGCGGGCGTGTTGAACTCTGGCGGTCAGCAGTCTGTTCATGTTGGGAGTGACAGGAGAAGGGCTCCCGACACAGGCGTGTTGAACTCTGGCGGTCAGCAGTCTGTTCATGTTGGGAGTGACAGGAGAAGGGCTCCCGACACAGGCATGTTGAACTCTGGCGGTCAGCAGTCTGTTCATGTTGGGAGTGACAGGAGAAGGGCTCCCGACACAGGCGTGTTGAACTCTGGCGGTCAGCAGTCTGTTCATGTTGGGAGTGACAGGAGAAGGGCTCCCGACACAGGCGTGTTGACCTCTGGCGGTCAGCAGTCTGTTCATGTTGGGAGTGACAGGAGAAGGGCTCCCGACACAGGCATGTTGACCTCTGGCGGTCAGCAGTCTGTTCATGTTGTGAGTGAGAGGAGAAGGGCTCCCGACACAGGCATGTTGACCTCTGGCGGTCAGCAGTCTGTTCATGTTGGGAGTGACAGGAGAAGGGGTCCCGAGCAGGCGTGTTGAACTCTGGCGGTCAGCAGTCTGTTCATGTTGGGAGTGACAGGAGAAGGGCTCCCGACGCAGGCGTGTTGACCTCTGGCGGTCAGGAGTCTGTTCATGTTGGGAGTGACAGGAGAAGGGCTCCCGACACAGGAATGTTGAACTCTGGCGGTCAGCAGTCTGTTCATGTTGGGAGTGACAGGAGAAGGGCTCCCGACACAGGCATGTTGAACTCTGGCGGTCAACAGCCTGTTCATGTTGGGAGTGACAGGAGAAGGGCTCCCGACACAGGCGTGTTGACCTCTGGCGGTCAGCAGTCTGTTCATGTTGGGAGTGACAGGAGAAGGGCTCCCGACACAGGCGTGTTGACCTCTGGCGGTCAGCAGTCTGTTCATGTTGTGAGTGACAGGAGAAGGGCTCCCGACACAGGCATGTTGAACTCTGGCGGTCAGCAGTCTGTTCATGTTGGGAGTGACAGGAGAAGTGCTCCCGACACAGGCGTGTTGACCTCTGGCAGTCAGCAGTCTGTTCATGTTGGGAGTGACAGGAGAAGGGCTCCCGACACAGGCGTGTTGAACTCTGGCGGTCAGCAGTCTGTTCATGTTGGGAGTGACAGGAGAAGGGCTCCCGACACAGGCGTGTTGACCTCTGGCGGTCAGCAGTCTGTTCATGTTGGGAGTGACAGGAGAAGGGCTCCCGACACAGGCGTGTTGAACTCTGGCGGTCAGCAGTCTGTTCATGTTGGGAGTGACAGGAGAAGGGCTCCCGACACAGGCGTGTTGACCTCTGGCAGTCAGCAGTCTGTTCATGTTGGGAGTGACAGGAGAAGGGCTCCCGACACAGGCGTGTTGAACTCTGGCGGTCAGCAGTCTGTTCATGTTGGGAGTGACAGGAGAAGGGCTCCCGACGCAGGCGTGTTGACCTCTGGCGGTCAGCAGTCTGTTCATGTTGGGAGTGACAGGAGAAGGACTCCCGACACAGGCGTGTTGAACTCTGGCGGTCAGCAGTCTGTTCATGTTGGGAGTGACAGGAGAAGGGCTCCCGACGCAGGCGTGTTGACCTCTGGCAGTCAGCAGTCTGTTCATGTTGGGAGTGACAGGAGAAGGGCTCCCGACACAGGCGTGTTGAACTCTGGCGGTCAGCAGTCTGTTCATGTTGGGAGTGACAGGAGAAGGGCTCCCGACACAGGCATGTTGAACTCTGGCGGTCAGCAGTCTGTTCATGTTGGGAGTGACAGGAGAAGGGCTCCCGACACAGGCGTGTTGACCTCTGGCGGTCAGCAGTCTGTTCATGTTGGGAGTGACAGGAGAAGGGCTCCCGACGCAGGCGTGTTGAACTCTGGCGGTCAGCAGTCTGTTCATGTTGGGAGTGACAGGAGAAGGGCTCCCGACGCAGGCGTGTTGAACTCTGGCGGTCAGCAGTCTGTTCATGTTGGGAGTGAAAGGAGAAGGGCTCCCGACACAGGTATGTTGAACTCTGGCGGGCAGCAGTCTGTTCATGTTGGGAGTGACAGAAGAAGGGCTCCCGACGCAGGCATGTTGAACTCTGGCGGTCAGCAGTCTGTTCATGTTGGGAGTGACAGGAGAAGGGCTCCCGACACAGGCATGTTGAACTCTGGCGGTCAGCAGTCTGTTCATGTTGTGAGTGAAAGGAGAAGGGCTCCCAACACAGGCATTTTGAACTCTGGCGGTCAGCAGTCTGTTCATGTTGTGAGTGACAGGAGAAGGGCTCCCGACGCAGGCATGTTGAACTCTGGCGGTCAGCAGTCTGTTCATGTTGGGAGTGACAGGAGAAGGGGTCCCGACACAGGCATGTTGAACTCTGGCGGTCAGCAGTCTGTTCATGTTGGGAGTGACAGGAGAAGGGCTCCCGACACAGGCATGTTGAACTCTGGCGGTCAGCAGTCTGTTCATGTTGGGAGTGACAGGAGAAGGGCTCCCGACACAGGCGTGTTGACCTCTGGCGGTCAGCAGTCTGTTCATGTTGGGAGTGACAGGAGAAGGGCTCCCGACACAGGCGTGTTGAACTCTGGCGGTCAGCAGTCTGTTCATGTTGGGAGTGACAGGAGAAGGGCTCCCGACACAGGCGTGTTGATCTCTGGCGGTCAGCAGTCTGTTCATGTTGGGAGTGACAGGAGAAGGGCTCCCGACACAGGCGTGTTGAACTCTGGCGGTCAGCAGTCTGTTCATGTTGGGAGTGACAGGAGAAGGGCTCCCGACAAAGGCGTGTTGAACTCTGGCGGTCAGCAGTCTGTTCATGTTGGGAGTGACAGGAGAAGGGCTCCTGACACAGGCATGTTGAACTCTGGCGGTCAGCAGTCTGTTCATGTTGGGAGTGACAGGAGAAGGGCTCCCGACACAGGCATGTTGAACTCTGGCGGTCAGCAGTCTGTTCATGTTGGGAGTGACAGGAGAAGGGCTCCCGAGCGGGCGTGTTGAACTCTGGCGGTCAGCAGTCTGTTCATGTTGGGAGTGACAGGAGAAGGGCTCCCGACTCAGGCGTGTTGAACTCTGGCGGTCAGCAGTCTGTTCATGTTGGGAGTGACAGGAGAAGGGCTCCCGACACAGGCGTGTTGAACTCTGGCGGTCAGCAGTCTGTTCATGTTGGGAGTGACAGGAGAAGGGCTCCCGACACAGGCGTGTTGACCTCTGGCGGTCAGCAGTCTGTTCATGTTGGGAGTGACAGGAGAAGGGCTCCCGACACAGGCGTGTTGACCTCTGGCGGTCAGCAGTCTGTTCATGTTGGGAGTTACAGGAGAAGGGCTCCCGACACAGGCGTGTTGATCTCTGGCGGTCAGCAGTCTGTTCATGTTGGGAGTGACAGGAGAAGGGCTCCCGACACAGGCGTGTTGAACTCTGGCGGTCAGCAGTCTGTTCATGTTGGGAGTGACAGGAGAAGGTCTCCCGACACAGGCGTGTTGAACTCTGGCGGTCAGCAGTCTGTTCATGTTGTGAGTGACAGGAGAAGGGCTCCCGACACAGGCGTGTTGACCTCTGGCGGTCAGCAGTCTGTTCATGTTGGGAGTGACAGGAGAAGGGCTCCCGACACAGGCGTGTTGAACTCTGGCGGTCAGCAGTCTGTTCATGTTGGGAGTGACAGGAGAAGGGCTCCCGACACAGGCATGTTGAACTCTGGCGGTCAGCAATCTGTTCATGTTGGGAGTGACAGGAGAAGGGCTCCTGACACAGGCATGTTGAACTCTGGCGGTCAGCAGTCTGTTCATGTTGGGAGTGACAGGAGAAGGGGTCCCGAGCAGGCGTGTTGAACTCTGGCGGTCAGCAGTCTGTTCATGTTGGGAGTGACAGGAGAAGGGCTCCCGACGCAGGCGTGTTGACCTCTGGCGGTCAGCAGTCTGTTCATGTTGGGAGTGACAGGAGAAGGGCTCCCGACACAGGCATGTTGAACTCTGGCGGTCACCAGTCTGTTCATGTTGGGAGTGAAAGGAGAAGGGCTCCCGACACAGGCATGTTGACCTCTGGCGGTCAGCAGTCTGTTCATGTTGGGAGTGACAGGAGAAGGGCTCCCGACACAGGCGTGTTGACCTCTGGCGGTCAGCAGTCTGTTCATGTTGGGAGTGACAGGAGAAGGGCTCCCGACACAGGCGTGTTGACCTCTGGTGGTCAGCAGTCTGTTCATGTTGTGAGTGACAGGAGAAGGGCTCCCGACACAGGCGTGTTGAACTCTGGCGGTCAGCAGTCTGTTCATGTTGGGAGTGACAGGAGAAGGGCTCCCGACACAGGCATGTTGAACTCTGGCGGTCAGCAGTCTGTTCATGTTGGGAGTGACAGGAGAAGGGCTCCCGACACAGGCGTGTTGACCTCTGGCGGTCAGCAGTCTGTTCATGTTGGGCGTGACAGGAGAAGGGCTCCCGACACAGGCGTGTTGAACTCTGGCGGTCAGCAGTCTGTTCATGTTGGGAGTGACAGGAGAAGGGCTCCCGACACAGGCGTGTTGACCTCTGGCGGTCAGCAGTCTATTCATGTTGGGAGTGACAGGAGAAGGTCTCCCGACACAGGCGTGTTGAACTCTGGCGGTCAGCAGTCTGTTCATGTTGGGAGTGACAGGAGAAGGGCTCCCGACACAGGCGTGTTGACCTCTGGCGGTCAGCAGTCTGTTCATGTTGGGAGTGACAGGAGAAGGGCTCCCGACACAGGCGTGTTGAACTCTGGCGGTCAGCAGTCTGTTCATGTTGGGAGTGACAGGAGAAGGGCTCCCGACGCAGGCGTGTTGACCTCTGGCGGTCAGCAGTCTGTTCATGTTGGGAGTGACAGGAGAAGGGCTCCCGACACAGGCGTGTTGAACTCTGGCGGTCAGCAGTCTGTTCATGTTGGGAGTGACAGGAGAAGGGCTCCCGACGCACGCGTGTTGACCTCTGGCAGTTAGCAGTCTGTTCATGTTGGGAGTGACAGGAGAAGGGCTCCCGACACAGGCGTGTTGAACTCTGGCGGTCAGCAGTCTGTTCATGTTGGGAGTGACAGGAGAAGGGTTCCCGACACAGGCGTGTTGAACTCTGGCGGTCAGCAGTCTGTTCATGTTGGGAGTGACAGGAGAAGGGCTCCCGACGCAGGCGTGTTGACCTCTGGCGGTCAACAGTCTGTTCATGTTGGGAGTGACAGGAGAAGGGCTCCCGACGCAGGCGTGTTGAACTCTGGCGGTCAGCAGTCTGTTCATGTTGGGAGTGACAGGAGAAGGGCTCCCGACACAGGCGTGTTGAACTCTGGCGGTCAGCAGTCTGTTCATGTTGGGAGTGACAGGAGAAGGGCTCCCGAGCGGGCGTGTTGAACTCTGGCGGTCAGCAGTCTGTTCATGTTGGGAGTGACAGGAGAAGGGCTCCCGACACAGGCGTGTTGAACTCTGGCGTTCAGCAGTCTGTTCATGTTGGGAGTGACAGGAGAAGGGCTCCCGACACAGGCGTGTTGACCTCTGGCGGTCAGCAGTCTGTTCATGTTGGGAGTGACAGGAGAAGGGCTCCCGACACAGGCGTGTTGACCTCTGGCGGTCAGCAGTCTGTTCATGTTGGGAGTGACAGGAGAAGGGCTCCCGACACAGGCGTGTTGACCTCTGGCGGTCAGCAGTCTGTTCATGTTGGGAGTGACAGGAGAAGGGCTCCCGACACAGGCGTGTTGATCTCTGGCGGTCAGCAGTCTGTTCATGTTGGGAGTGACAGGAGAAGGGCTCCCGACACAGACGTGTTGAACTCTGGCGGTCAGCAGTCTGTTCATGTTGGGAGTGACAAGAGAAGGGCTCCCGACACAGGCGTGTTGACCTCTGGCGGTCAGCAGTCTGTTCATGTTGGGAGTGACAGGAGAAGGGCTCCCGACACAGGCGTGTTGAACTCTGGCGGTCAGCAGTCTGTTCATGTTGGGAGTGACAGGAGAAGGGCTCCCGACGCAGGCGTGTTGACCTCTGGCGGTCAGCAGTCTGTTCATGTTGGGAGTGACAGGAGAAGGGCTCCCGACACAGGCGTGTTGAACTCTGGCGGTCAGCAGTCTGTTCATGTTGGGAGTGACAGGAGAAGGGCTCCCGACGCACGCGTGTTGACCTCTGGCAGTCAGCAGTCTCTTCATGTTGGGAGTGACAGGAGAAGGGCTGCCGACACAGGCGTGTTGAACTCTGGCGGTCAGCAGTCTGTTCATGTTGGGAGTGACAGGAGAAGGGTTCCCGACACAGGCGTGTTGAACTCTGGCGGTCAGCAGTCTGTTCATGTTGGGAGTGACAGGAGAAGGGCTCCCGACGCAGGCGTGTTGACCTCTGGCGGTCAGCAGTCTGTTCATGTTGGGAGTGACAGGAGAAGGGCTCCCGACACAGGCGTGTTGACCTCTGGCGGTCAGCAGTCTGTTCATGTTGGGAGTGACAGGAGAAGGGCTCCCGACACAGGCGTGTTGAACTCTGGCGGTCAGCAGTCTGTTCATGTTGGGAGTGACAGGAGAAGGGCTCCCGAGCGGGCGTGTTGAACTCTGGCGGTCAGCAGTCTGTTCATGTTGGGAGTGACAGGAGAAGGGCTCCCGACACAGGCGTGTTGAACTCTGGCGGTCAGCAGTCTGTTCATGTTGGGAGTGACAGGAGAAGGGCTCCCGACACAGGCGTGTTGACCTCTGGCGGTCAGCAGTCTGTTCATGTTGGGAGTGACAGGAGAAGGGCTCCCGACACAGGCGTGTTGACCTCTGGCGGTCAGCAGTCTGTTCATGTTGGGAGTGACAGGAGAAGGGCTCCCGACACAGGCGTGTTGACCTCTGGCGGTCAGCAGTCTGTTCATGTTGGGAGTGACAGGAGAAGGGCTCCCGACACAGGCGTGTTGATCTCTGGCGGTCAGCAGTCTGTTCATGTTGGGAGTGACAGGAGAAGGGCTCCCGACACAGGCGTGTTGAACTCTGGCGGTCAGCAGTCTGTTCATGTTGGGAGTGACAGGAGAAGGGCTCCCGACACAGGCGTGTTGACCTCTGGCGGTCAGCAGTCTGTTCATGTTGGGAGTGACAGGAGAAGGGCTCCCGACACAGGCGTGTTGAACTCTGGCGGTCAGCAGTCTGTTCATGTTGGGAGTGACAGGAGAAGGGCTCCCGACGCAGGCGTGTTGACCTCTGGCGGTCAGCAGTCTGTTCATGTTGGGAGTGACAGGAGAAGGGCTCCCGAAACAGGCGTGTTGAACTCTGGCGGTCAGCAGTCTGTTCATGTAGGGAGTGACAGGACAAGGGCTCCCGACGCACGCGTGTTGACCTCTGGCAGTCAGCAGTCTGTTCATGTTGGGAGTGACAGGAGAAGGGCTCCCGACACAGGCGTGTTGAACTCTGGCGGTCAGCAGTCTGTTCATGTTGGGAGTGACAGGAGAAGGGCTCCCGACACAGGCATGTTGAACTCTGGCGGTCAGCAGTCTGTTCATGTTGGGAGTGACAGGAGAAGGGTTCCCGACACAGGCGTGTTGAACTCTGGCGGTCAGCAGTCTGTTCATGTTGGGAGTGACAGGAGAAGGGCTCCCGACGCAGGCGTGTTGACCTCTGGCGGTCAGCAGTCTGTTCATGTTGGGAGTGACAGGAGAAGGGCTCCCGACACAGGCGTGTTGAACTCTGGCGGTCAGCAGTCTGTTCATGTTGGGAGTGACAGGAGAAGGGCTCCCGACACAGGCATGTTGAACTCTGGCGGTCAGCAGTCTGTTCATGTTGGGAGTGACAGGAGAAGGGCTCCCGAGCGGGCGTGTTGAACTCTGGCGGTCAGCAGTCTGTTCATGTTGGCAGTGACAGGAGAAGGGCTCCCGACACAGGCGTGTTGAACTCTGGCGGTCAGCAGTCTGTTCATGTTGGGAGTGACAGGAGAAGGGCTCCCGACACAGGCGTGTTGACCTCTGGCGGTCAGCAGTCTGTTCATGTTGGGAGTGACAGGAGAAGGGCTCCCGACACAGGCGTGTTGATCTCTGGCGGTCAGCAGTCTGTTCATGTTGGGAGTGACAGGAGAAGGGCTCCCGACACAGGCGTGTTGAACTCTGGCGGTCAGCAGTCTGTTCATGTTGGGAGTGACAGGAGAAGGGCTCCCGACACAGGCGTGTTGAACTCTGGCGGTCAGCAGTCTGTTCATGTTGTGAGTGACAGGAGAAGGGCTCCCGACACAGGCGTGTTGACCTCTGGCGGTCAGCAGTCTGTTCATGTTGGGAGTGACAGGAGAAGGGCTCCCGACACAGGCGTGTTGAACTCTGGCGGTCAGCAGTCTGTTCATGTTGGGAGTGACAGGAGAAGGGCTCCCGACACAGGCATGTTGAACTCTGGCGGTCAGCAGTCTGTTCATGTTGGGAGTGACAGGAGAAGGGCTCCCGACGCAGGCGTGTTGACCTCTGGCAGTCAGCAGTCTGTTCATGTTGGGAGTGACAGGAGAAGGGCTCCCGACACAGGCGTGTTGAACTCTGGCGGTCAGCAGTCTGTTCATGTTGGGAGTGACAGGAGAAGGGCTCCCGACGCAGGCGTGTTGAACTCTGGCGGTCAGCAGTCTGTTCATGTTGTGAGTGAAAGGAGAAGGGCTCCCAAGCAGGCGTGTTGAACTGTGGCGGTCAGCAGTCTGTTCATGTTGGGAGTGACAGGAGAAGGGCTCCCGACACAGGCGTGTTGACCTCTGGTGGTCAGCAGTCTGTTCATGTTGGGAGTGACAGGAGAAGGGCTCCCGACACAGGCGTGTTGAACTCTGGCGGTCAGCAGTCTGTTCATGTTGGGAGTGACAGGAGAAGGGCTCCCGACACAGGCGTGTTGAACTCTGGCGGTCAGCAGTCTGTTCATGTTGGGAGTGACAGGAGAAGGGCTCCCGACACAGGCGTGTTGACCTCTGGCGGTCAGCAGTCTGTTCATGTTGGGAGTGACAGGAGAAGGGCTCCCGACACAGGCGTGTTGAACTCTGGCGGTCAGCAGTCTGTTCATGTTGTGAGTGACAGGAGAAGGGCTCCCGACACAGGCGTGTTGACCTCTGGCGGTCAGCAGTCTGTTCATGTTGGGAGTGACAGGAGAAGGGCTCCCGACACAGGCGTGTTGAACTCTGGCGGTCAGCAGTCTGTTCATGTTGGGAGTGACAGGAGAAGGGCTCCCGACACAGGCATGTTGAACTCTGGCGGTCAGCAGTCTGTTCATGTTGGGAGTGACAGGAGAAGGGCTCCTGACACAGGCATGTTGAACTCTGGCGGTCAGCAGTCTGTTCATGTTGGGAGTGACAGGAGAAGGGCTCCCGACACAGGCATGTTGAACTCTGGCGGTCAGCAGTCTGTTCATGTTGGGAGTGACAGGAGAAGGGGTCCCGAGCAGGCGTGTTGAACTCTGGCGGTCAGCAGTCTGTTCATGTTGGGAGTGACAGGAGAAGGGCTCCCGACGCAGGCGTGTTGACCTCTGGCGGTCAGCAGTCTGTTCATGTTGGGAGTGACAGGAGAAGGGCTCCCGACACAGGCATGTTGAACTCTGGCGGTCAGCAGTCTGTTCATGTTGGGAGTGACAGGAGAAGGGCTCCCGACACAGGCATGTTGAACTCTGGCGGTCAGCAGTCTGTTCATGTTGGGAGTGACAGGAGAAGGGCTCCCGACACAGGCGTGTTGACCTCTGGCGGTCAGCAGTCTGTTCATGTTGGGAGTGACAGGAGAAGGGCTCCCGACACAGGCGTGTTGACCTCTGGTGGTCAGCAGTCTGTTCATGTTGTGAGTGACAGGAGAAGGGCTCCCGACACAGGCGTGTTGAACTCTGGCGGTCAGCAGTCTGTTCATGTTGGGAGTGACAGGAGAAGGGCTCCCGACACAGGCATGTTGAACTCTGGCGGTCAGCAGTCTGTTCATGTTGGGAGTGACAGGAGAAGGGCTCCCGACACAGGCGTGTTGACCTCTGGCGGTCAGCAGTCTGTTCATGTTGGGCGTGACAGGAGAAGGGCTCCCGACACAGGCGTGTTGAACTCTGGCGGTCAGCAGTCTGTTCATGTTGGGAGTGACAGGAGAAGGGCTCCCGACACAGGCGTGTTGACCTCTGGCGGTCAGCAGTCTATTCATGTTGGGAGTGACAGGAGAAGGTCTCCCGACACAGGCGTGTTGAACTCTGGCGGTCAGCAGTCTGTTCATGTTGGGAGTGACAGGAGAAGGGCTCCCGACACAGGCGTGTTGACCTCTGGCGGTCAGCAGTCTGTTCATGTTGGGAGTGACAGGAGAAGGGCTCCCGACACAGGCGTGTTGAACTCTGGCGGTCAGCAGTCTGTTCATGTTGGGAGTGACAGGAGAAGGGCTCCCGACGCAGGCGTGTTGACCTCTGGCGGTCAGCAGTCTGTTCATGTTGGGAGTGACAGGAGAAGGGCTCCCGACACAGGCGTGTTGAACTCTGGCGGTCAGCAGTCTGTTCATGTTGGGAGTGACAGGAGAAGGGCTCCCGACGCACGCGTGTTGACCTCTGGCAGTCAGCAGTCTGTTCATGTTGGGAGTGACAGGAGAAGGGCTCCCGACACAGGCGTGTTGAACTCTGGCGGTCAGCAGTCTGTTCATGTTGGGAGTGACAGGAGAAGGGCTCCCGACGCAGGCGTGTTGACCTCTGGCGGTCAGCAGTCTGTTCATGTTGGGAGTGACAGGAGAAGGGCTCCCGACACAGGCGTGTTGAACTCTGGCGGTCAGCAGTCTGTTCATGTTGGGAGTGACAGGAGAAGGGCTCCCGACACAGGCGTGTTGAACTCTGGCGGTCAGCAGTCTGTTCATGTTGGGAGTGACAGGAGAAGGGCTCCCGAGCGGGCGTGTTGAACTCTGGCGGTCAGCAGTCTGTTCATGTTGGGAGTGACAGGAGAAGGGCTCCCGACACAGGCGTGTTGAACTCTGGCGGTCAGCAGTCTGTTCATGTTGGGAGTGACAGGAGAAGGGCTCCCGACACAGGCGTGTTGACCTCTGGCGGTCAGCAGTCTGTTCATGTTGGGAGTGACAGGAGAAGGGCTCCCGACACAGGCGTGTTGACCTCTGGCGGTCAGCAGTCTGTTCATGTTGGGAGTGACAGGAGAAGGGCTCCCGACACAGGCGTGTTGACCTCTGGCGGTCAGCAGTCTGTTCATGTTGGGAGTGACAGGAGAAGGGCTCCCGACACAGGCGTGTTGATCTCTGGCGGTCAGCAGTCTGTTCATGTTGGGAGTGACAGGAGAAGGGCTCCCGACACAGGCGTGTTGAACTCTGGCGGTCAGCAGTCTGTTCATGTTGGGAGTGACAGGAGAAGGGCTCCCGACACAGGCGTGTTGACCTCTGGCGGTCAGCAGTCTGTTCATGTTGGGAGTGACAGGAGAAGGGCTCCCGACACAGGCGTGTTGAACTCTGGCGGTCAGCAGTCTGTTCATGTTGGGAGTGACAGGAGAAGGGCTCCCGACGCAGGCGTGTTGACCTCTGGCGGTCAGCAGTCTGTTCATGTTGGGAGTGACAGGAGAAGGGCTCCCGACACAGGCGTGTTGAACTCTGGCGGTCAGCAGTCTGTTCATGTTGGGAGTGACAGGAGAAGGGCTCCTGACGCAGGCATGTTGAACTCTGGCGGTCAGCAGTCTGTTCATGTTGTGAGTGACAGGAGAAGGGCTCCCGACACAGGCATGTTCAACTCTGGCGGTCAGCAGTCTGTTCATGTTGGCAGTGACAGGAGAAGGGCTCCCGACACAGGCATGTTGAACTCTGGCGGTCAGCAGTCTGTGCATGTTGGGAGTGAAAGGAGAAGGGCTCCCGACACAGGCATGTTGAACTCTGGCGGTCAACAGTCTGTTCATGTTGGGAGTGACAGGAGAAGGGCTCCCGACACAGGCATGTTGAACTCTGGCGGTCAGCAGTCTGTTCATGTTGTGAGTGAAGGGAGAAGGCCTCCCGAGCAGGCGTGTTGAACTCTGGCGGTCAGCAGTCTGTTCATGTTGGGAGTGACAGGAGAAGGGCTCCCGATGCAGGCATGTTGAACTCTGGCGGTCAGCAGTCTGTTCATGTTGGGAGTGACAGGAGAAGGGCTCCCGACACAGGCATGTTGAACTCTGGCGGTCAGCAGTCTGTTCATGTTGGGAGTGACAGGAGAAGGGCTCCCGACAGAGGCATGTTGAACTCTGGCGGTCAGCAGTCTGTTCATGTTGGGAGTGACAGGAGAAGGGCTCCCGACACAGGCATGTTGAACTCTGGCGGTCAGCAGTCTGTTCATGTTGGGAGTGACAGGAGAAGGGCTCCCGACACAGGCGTGTTGACCTCTGGCGGTCAGCAGTCTGTTCATGTTGGGAGTGACAGGAGAAGGGCTCCCGACACAGGCATGTTGACCTCTGGCGGTCAGCAGTCTGTTCATGTTGGGAGTGACAGGAGAAGGGCTCCCGACACAGGCATGTTGAACTCTGGCAGTCAGCAGTCTGTTCATGTTGGGAGTGACAGGAGAAGGGCTCCCGACACAGGCGTGTTGACCTCTGGCGGTCAGCAGTCTGTTCATGTTGGGAGTGACAGGAGAAGGGCTCCCGACACAGGCGTGTTGAACTCTGGCGGTCAGCAGTCTGTTCATGTTGGGAGTGACAGGAGAAGGGCTCCCGACACAGGCGTGTTGACCTCTGGCGGTCAGCAGTCTGTTCATGTTGGGAGTGACAGGAGAAGGGCTCCTGACACAGGCTTGTTGAACTCTGGCGGTCAGCAGTCTGTTCATGTTGGGAGTGACAGGAGAAGGGCTCCCGACACAGGCATGTTGAACTCTGGCGGTCAGCACTCTGTTCATGTTGGGAGTGACAGGAGAAGGGCTCCCGAGCGGGCGTGTTGAACTCTGGCGGTCAGCAGTCTGTTCATGTTGGGAGTGACAGGAGAAGGGCTCCCGACACGGCGTGTTGAACTCTGGCGGTCAGCAGTCTGTTCATGTTGGGAGTGACAGGAGAAGGGCTCCCGACACAGGCGTGTTGACCTCTGGCGGGCAGCAGTCTGTTCATGTTGGGAGTGACAGGAGTAGGGCTCCCGACACAGGCGTGTTGACCTCTGGCGGTCAGCAGTCTGTTCATGTTGGGAGTGACAGGAGAAGGGCTCCCGACACAGGCGTGTTGACCTCTGGCGGTCAGCAGTCTGTTCATGTTGGGAGTGACAGGAGAAGGGCTCCCGACAGAGGCGTGTTGAACTCTGGCGGTCAGCAGTCTGTTCATGTTGTGAGTGACAGGAGAAGGGCTCCCGACACAGGCGTGTTGACCTCTGGCGGTCAGCAGTCTGTTCATGTTGGGAGTGACAGGAGAAGGGCTCCCGACACAGGCGTGTTGAACTCTGGCGGTCAGCAGTCTGTTCATGTTGGGAGTGACAGGAGAAGGGCTCCCGACACAGGCGTGTTGAACTCTGGCGGTCAGCAGTCTGTTCATGTTGGGAGTGACAGGAGAAGGGCTCCCGACGCAGGCGTGTTGACCTCTGGCAGTCAGCAGTCTGTTCATGTTGGGAGTGACAGGAGAAGGGCTCCCGACACAGGCGTGTTGAACTCTGGCGGTCAGCAGTCTGTTCATGTTGGGAGTGACAGGAGAAGGGCTCCTGACACAGGCATGTTGAACTCTGGCTGTCAGCAGTCTGTTCATGTTGGGAGTGACAGGAGAAGGGCTCCCGACACAGGCGTGTTGACCTCTGGCGGTCAGCAGTCTGTTCATGTTGGGAGTGACAGGAGAAGGGCTCCCGACGCAGGCGTGTTGACCTCTGGCAGTCAGCAGTCTGTTCATGTTGGGAGTGACAGGAGAAGGGCTCCCGACACAGGCGTGTTGAACTCTGGCGGTCAGCAGTCTGTTCATGTTGGGAGTGACAGGAGAAGGGCTCCCGACACAGGCATGTTGAACTCTGGCGGTCAGCAGTCTGTTCATGTTGGGAGTGACAGGAGAAGGGCTCCCGACGCAGGCGTGTTGACCTCTGGCGGTCAGCAGTCTGTTCATGTTGGGAGTGACAGTAGAAGGGCTCCCGACACAGGCATGTTGAACTCTGGCGGTCAGCAGTCTGTTCATGTGGGGAGTGACAGGAGAAGGGCTCCCAACGCAGGCGTGTTGAACTCTGGCGGTCAGCAGTCTGTTCATGTTGGGAGTGAAAGGAGAAGGGCTCCCGACACAGGCATGTTGAACTCTGGCGGTCAGCAGTCTGTTCATGTTGGGAGTAACAGGAGAAGGGCTCCCGACGCAGGCATGTTGAACTCTGGCGGTCAGCAGTCTGTTCATGTTGGGAGTGACAGGAGAAGGGCTCCCGACGCAGGCATGTTGAACTCTGGCGGTCAGCAGTCTGTTCATGTTGTGAGTGAAAGGAGAAGGGCTCCCAACACAGGCATTTTGAACTCTGGCGGTCAGCAGTCTGTTCATGTTGTGAGTGACAGGAGAAGGGCTCCCGACGCAGGCATGTTGAACTCTGGCGGTCAGCAGTCTGTTCATGTTGGGAGTGACAGGAGAAGGGCTCCCGACGCAGGCATGTTGAACTCTGGCGGTCAGCAGTCTGTCCATGTTGGGAGTGACAGGAGAAGGGCTCCCGACCCAGGCATGTTGAAATCTGGCGGTCAGCAGTCTGTTCATGTTGGGAGTGACAGGAGAAGGGCTCCCGACGCAGGCATGTTGAACTCTGGCGGTTAGCAGTCTCTTCATGTTGGGAGTGACAGGAGAAGGGCTCCCGACACAGGCGTGTTGAACTCTGGCGGTCAGCAGTCTGTTCATGTTGGGAGTGACAGGAGAAGGGCTCCTGACGCAGGCATGTTGAACTCTGTCGGTCAGCAGTCTGTTCATGTTGTGAGTGACAGTAGAAGGGCTCCCGACACAGGCATGTTCAACTCTGGCGGTCAGCAGTCTGTTCATGTTGGGAGTGACAGGAGAAGGGCTCCCGACACAGGCATGTTGAACTCTGGCGGTCAGTAGTCTGTGCATGTTGGGAGTGAAAGGAGAAGGGCTCCCGACACAGGCATGTTGAACTCTGGCGGTCAACAGTCTGTTCATGTTGGGAGTGACAGGAGAAGGGCTCCCGACACAGGCATGTTGAACTCTGGCGGTCAGCAGTCTGTTCATTTTGTGAGTGAAGGGAGAAGGGCTCCCGAGCAGGCGTGTTGAACTCTGGCGGTCAGCAGTCTGTTCATGTTGGGAGTGACAGGAGAAGGGCTCCCGACGCAGGCATGTTGAACTCTGGCGGTCAACAGTCTGTTCATGTTGGGAGTGACAGGAGAAGGGCTCCCGACACAGGCATGTTGAACTCTGGCGGTCAGCAGTCTGTTCATGTTGGGAGTGACAGGAGAAGGGCTCCCGACACAGGCATGTTGAACTCTGGCGGTCAGCAGTCTGTTCATGTTGGGAGTGACAGGAGAAGGGCTCCCGACACAGGCATGTTGAACTCTGGCGGTCAGCGGTCTGTTCATGATGGGAGTGACAGGAGAAGGGCTCCCGACACAGGCGTGTTGACCTCTGGCGGTCAGCAGTCTGTTCATGTTGGGAGTGACAGGAGAAGGGCTCCCGACACAGGCATGTTGACCTCTGGCGGTCAGCAGTCTGTTCATGTTGGGAGTGACAGGAGAAGGGCTTCCGACGCAGGCATGTTGAACTCTGGCGGTTAGCAGTCTCTTCATGTTGGGAGTGACAGGAGAAGGGCTCCCGACACAGGCGTGTTGAACTCTGGCGGTCAGCAGTCTGTTCATGTTGGGAGTGACAGGAGAAGGGCTCCTGACGCAGGCATGTTGAACTCTGGCTGTCAGCAGTCTGTTCATGTTGTGAGTGACAGGAGAAGGGCTCCCGACACAGGCATGTTCAACTCTGGCGGTCAGCAGTCTGTTCATGTTGGGAGTGACAGGAGAAGGGCTCCCGACACAGGCATGTTGAACTCTGGCGGTCAGCAGTCTGTGCATGTTGGGAGTGAAAGGAGAAGGGCTCCCGACACAGGCATGTTGAACTCTGGCGGTCAACAGTCTGTTCATGTTGGGAGTGACAGGAGAAGGGCTCCCGACACAGGCATGTTGAACTCTGGCGGTCAGCAGTCTGTTCATGTTGTGAGTGAAGGGAGAAGGGCTCCCGAGCAGGCGTGTTGAACTCTGGCGGTCAGCAGTCTGTTCATGTTGGGAGTGACAGGAGAAGGGCTCCCGACGCAGGCATGTTGAACTCTGGCGGTCAGCAGTCTGTTCATGTTGGGAGTGACAGGAGAAGGGCTCCCGACACAGGCATGTTGAACTCTGGCGGTCAGCAGTCGGTTCATGTTGGGAGTGACAGGAGAAGGGCTCCCGACACAGGCATGTTGAACTCTGGCGGTCAGCAGTCTGTTCATGTTGGGAGTGACAGGAGAAGGGCTCCCGACACAGGCATGTTGAACTCTGGCGGTCAGCAGTCTGTTCATGTTGGGAGTGACAGGAGAAGGGCTCCCGACACAGGCGTGTAGACCTCTGGCGGTCAGCAGTCTGTTCATGTTGGGAGTGACAGGAGAAGGGCTCCCGACACAGGCGTGTTGACCTCAGGCGGTCAGCAGTCTGTTCATGTTGGGAGTGACAGGAGAAGGGCTCCCGACACAGGCGTTTTGACCTCTGGCGGTCAGCAGTCTGTTCATGTTGGGAGTGACAGGAGAAGGGCTCCCGACACAGGCGTGTTGAACTCTGGCGGTCAGCAGTCTGTTCATGTTGGGAGTGACAGGAGAAGGGCTCCCGACACAGGCATGTTGAACTCTGGCGGTCAGCAGTCTGTTCATGTTGGGAGTGACAGGAGAAGGGCTCCTGACACAGGCATGTTGAACTCTGGCGGTCAGCAGTCTGTTCATGTTGGGAGTGACAGGAGAAGGGCTCCCGACACAGGCATGTTGAACTCTGGCGGTCAGCAGTCTGTTCATGTTGGGAGTGACAGGAGAAGGGGTCCCGAGCAGGCGTGTTGAACTCTGGCGGTCAGCAGTCTGTTCATGTTGGGAGTGACAGGAGAAGGGCTCCCGACGCAGGCGTGTTGACCTCTGGCGGTCAGCAGTCTGTTCATGTTGGGAGTGACAGGAGAAGGGCTCCCGACACAGGCATGTTGAACGCTGGCGGTCAGCAGTCTGTTCATGTTGGGAGTGACAGGAGAAGGGCTCCCGACACAGGCATGTTGAACTCTGGCGGTCAGCAGTCTGTTCATGTTGGGAGTGACAGGAGAAGGGCTCCCGACACAGGCGTGTTGACCTCTGGCGGTCAGCAGTCTGTTCATGTTGGGAGTGACAGGAGAAGGGCTCCCGACACAGGCGTGTTGACCTCTGGTGGTCAGCAGTCTGTTCATGTTGTGAGTGACAGGAGAAGGGCTCCCGACACAGGCGTGTTGAACTCTGGCGGTCAGCAGTCTGTTCATGTTGGGAGTGACAGGAGAAGGGCTCCCGACACAGGCGTGTTGAACTCTGGCGGTCAGCAGTCTGTTCATGTTGGGAGTGACAGGAGAAGGGCTCCCGACACAGGCGTGTTGACCTCTGGCGGTCAGCAGTCTGTTCATGTTGGGCGTGACAGGAGAAGGGCTCCCGACACAGGCGTGTTGAACTCTGGCGGTCAGCAGTCTGTTCATGTTGGGAGTGACAGGAGAAGGGCTCCCGACACAGGCGTGTTGACCTCTGGCGGTCAGCAGTCTATTCATGTTGGGAGTGACAGGAAAAGGGCTCCCGACACAGGCGTGTTGAACTCTGGCGGTCAGCAGTCTGTTCATGTTGGGAGTGACAGGAGAAGGGCTCCCGACACAGGCGTGTTGACCTCTGGCGGTCAGCAGTCTGTTCATGTTGGGAGTGACAGGAGAAGGGCTCCCGACACAGGCGTGTTGAACTCTGGCGGTCAGCAGTCTGTTCATGTTGGGAGTGACAGGAGAAGGGCTCCCGACGCAGGCCTGTTGACCTCTGGCGGTCAGCAGTCTGTTCATGTTGGGAGTGACAGGAGAAGGGCTCCCGACACAGGCGTGTTGAACTCTGGCGGTCAGCAGTCTGTTCATGTTGGGAGTGACAGGAGAAGGGCTCCCGACGCAGGCGTGTTGACCTCTGGCGGTCAGCAGTCTGTTCATGTTGGGAGTGACAGGAGAAGGGCTCCCGACACAGGCGTGTTGAACTCTGGCGGTCAGCAGTCTGTTCATGTTGGGAGTGACAGGAGAAGGGCTCCCGACACAGGCATGTTGAACTCTGGCGGTCAGCAGTCTGTTCATGTTGGGAGTGACAGGAGAAGGGCTCCCGAGCGGGCGTGTTGAACTCTGGCGGTCAGCAGTCTGTTCATGTTGGGAGTGACAGGAGAAGGGCTCCCGACACAGGCGTGTTGAACTCTGGCGGTCAGCAGTCTGTTCATGTTGGGAGTGACAGGAGAAGGGCTCCCGACACAGGCGTGTTGACCTCTGGCGGTCAGCAGTCTGTTCATGTTGGGAGTGACAGGAGAAGGGCTCCCGACACAGGCGTGTTGACCTCTGGCGGTCAGCAGTCTGTTCATGTTGGGAGTGACAGGAGAAGGGCTCCCGACACAGGCGTGTTGACCTCTGGCGGTCAGCAGTCTGTTCATGTTGGGAGTGACAGGAGAAGGGCTCCCGACACAGGCGTGTTGATCTCTGGCGGTCAGCAGTCTGTTCATGTTGTGAGTGACAGGAGAAGGGCTCCCGACACAGGCGTGTTGAACTCTGGCGGTCAGCAGTCTGTTCATGTTGGGAGTGACAGGAGAAGGGCTCCCGACACAGGCGTGTTGAACTCTGGCGGTAAGCAGTCTGTTCATGTTGTGAGTGACAGGAGAAGGGCTCTCGACACAGGCGTGTTGACCTCTGGCGGTCAGCAGTCTGTTCATGTTGGGAGTGACAGGAGAAGGGCTCCCGACACAGGCGTGTTGATCTCTGGCGGTCAGCAGTCTGTTCATGTTGGGAGTGACAGGAGAAGGGCTCCCGACACAGGCATGTTGAACTCTGGCGGTCAGCAGTCTGTTCATGTTGGGAGTGACAGGAGAAGGGCTCCTGACACAGGCATGTTGAACTCTGGCGGTCAGCAGTCTGTTCATGTTGGGAGTGACAGGAGAAGGGCTCCCGACACAGGCATGTTGAACTCTGGCGGTTAGCAGTCTGTTCATGTTGGGAGTGACAGGAGAAGGGGTCCCGAGCAGGCGTGTTGAACTCTGGCGGTCAGCAGTCTGTTCATGTTGGGAGTGACAGGAGAAGGGCTCCCGACGCAGGCGTGTTGACCTCTGGCGGTCAGCAGTCTGTTCATGTTGGGAGTGACAGGAGAAGGGCTCCCGACACAGGCGTGTTGAACTCTGGCGGTCAGCAGTCTGTTCATGTTGGGAGTGACAGGAGAAGGGCTCCCGACACAGGCATGTTGAACTCTGGCGGTCAGCAGTCTGTTCATGTTGGGAGTGACAGGAGAAGGGCTCCCGACACAGGCGTGTTGACCTCTGGCGGTCAGCAGTCTGTTCATGTTGGGAGTGACAGGAGAAGGGCTCCCGACACAGGCGTGTTGACCTCTGGTGGTCAGCAGTCTGTTCATGTTGTGAGTGACAGGAGAAGGGCTCCCGACACAGGCGTGTTGAACTCTGGCGGTCAGCAGTCTGTTCATGTTGGGAGTGACAGGAGAAGGGCTCCCGACACAGGCATGTTGAACTCTGGCGGTCAGCAGTCTGTTCATGTTGGGAGTGACAGGAGAAGGGCTCCCGACACAGGCGTGTTGACCGCTGGCGGTCAGCAGTCTGTTCATGTTGGGCGTGACAGGAGAAGGGCTCCCGACACAGGCGTGTTGAACTCTGGCGGTCAGCAGTCTGTTCATGTTGGGAGTGACAGGAGAAGGGCTCCCGACACAGGCGTGTTGACTTCTGGCGGTCAGCAGTCTGTTCATGTTGGGAGTGACAGGAGAAGGGCTCCCGACACAGGCGTGTTGAACTCTGGCGGTCAGCAGTCTGTTCATGTTGGGAGTGACAGGAGAAGGGCTCCCGACACAGGCGTGTTGACCTCTGGCGGTCAGCAGTCTGTTCATGTTGGGAGTGACAGGAGAAGGGCTCCCGACACAGGCGTGTTGAACTCTGGCGGTCAGCAGTCTGTTCATGTTGGGAGTGACAGGAGAAGGGCTCCCGACGCAGGCGTGTTGACCTCTGGCGGTCAGCAGTCTGTTCATGTTGGGAATGACAGGAGAAGGGCTCCCGACACAGGCGTGTTGAACTCTGGCGGTCAGCAGTCTGTTCATGTTGGGAGTGACAGGAGAAGGGCTCCCGACGCACGCGTGTTGACCTCTGGCAGTCAGCAGTCTGTTCATGTTGGGAGTGACAGGAGAAGGGCTCCCGACACAGGCGTGTTGAACTCTGGCGGTCAGCAGTCTGTTCATGTTGGGAGTGACAGGAGAAGGGCTCCCGACACAGGCATGTTGAACTCTGGCGGTCAGCAGTCTGTTCATGTTGGGAGTGACAGGAGAAGGGCTCCCGACACAGGCGTGTTGAACTCTGGCGGTCAGCAGTCTGTTCATGTTGGGAGTGACAGGAGAAGGGCTCCCGACGCAGGCGTGTTGACCTCTGGCGGTCAGCAGTCTGTTCATTTTGGGAGTGACAGGAGAAGGGCTCCCGACGCAGGCGTGTTGAACTCTGGCGGTCAGCAGTCTGTTCATGTTGGGAGTGACAGGAGAAGGGCTCCCGACGCAGGCGTGTTGACCTCTGGCAGTCAGCAGTCTGTTCATGTTGGGAGTGACAGGAGAAGGGCTCCCGACACAGGCGTGTTGAACTCTGGCGGTCAGCAGTCTGTTCATGTTGGGAGTGACAGGAGAAGGGCTCCCGACGGAGGCGTGTTGAACTCTGGCGGTCAGCAGTCTGTTCATGTTGGGAGTGACAGGAGAAGGGCTCCCGACACAGGCGTGTTGACCTCTGGCGGTCAGCAGTCTGTTCATGTTGGGAGTGACAGGAGAAGGGCTCCCGACACAGGCGTGTTGAACTCTGGCGGTCAGCAGTCTGTTCATGTTGGGAGTGACAGGAGAAGGGTTCCCGACACAGGCGTGTTGAACTCTGGCGGTCAGCAGTCTGTTCATGTTGGGAGTGACAGGAGAAGGGCTCCCGACACAGGCGTGTTGAACTCTGGCGGTCAGCAGTCTGTTCATGTTGGGAGTGACAGTAGAAGGGCTCCCGACACAGGAATGTTGAACTCTGGCGGTCAGCAGTCTGTTCATGTTGGGAGTGACAGGAGAAGGGCTCCCGACGCAGGCGTGTTGAACTCTGGCGGTCAGCAGTCTGTTCATGTTGTGAGTGAAAGGAGAAGGGCTCCCGAGCAGGCGTGTTGAACTCTGGCGGTCAGCAGTCTGTTCATGTTGGGAGTGACAGGAGAAGGGCTCCCGACACAGGCGTGTTGAACTCTGGCGGTCAGCAGTCTGTTCATGTTGTGAGTGACAGGAGAAGGGCTCCCGACACAGGCGTGTTGAACTCTGGCGGTCAGCAGTCTGTTCATGTTGGGAGTGACAGGAGAAGGGCTCCCGACACAGGCGTGTTGAACTCTGGCGGTCAGCAGTCTGTTCATGTTGGGAGTGACAGGAGAAGGGCTCCCGACACAGGCGTGTTGACCTCTGGCGGTCAGCAGTCTGTTCATGTTGGGAGTGACAGGAGAAGGGCTCCCGACACAGGCGTGTTGAACTCTGGCGGTCAGCAGTCTGTTCATGTTGGGAGTGACAGGAGAAGGGCTCCCGACACAGGCGTGTTGAACTCTGGCGGTCAGCAGTCTGTTCATGTTGGGAGTGACAGGAGAAGGGCTCCCGACACAGGCGTGTTGAACTCTGGCGGTCAGCAGTCTGTTCATGTTGGGAGTGACAGGAGAAGGGCTCCCGACCCAGGCATGTTGAACTCTGGAGGTCAGCAGTCTGTTCATGTTGGGAGTTACAGGAGAAGGGCTTCCGACGCAGGCATGTTGAACTCTGGCGGTTAGCAGTCTCTTCATGTTGGGAGTGACAGGAGAAGGGCTCCCGACACAGGCGTGTTGAACTCTGGCGGTCAGCAGTCTGTTCATGTTGGGAGTGACAGGAGAAGGGCTCCTGACGCAGGCATGTTGAACTCTGGCGGTCAGCAGTCTGTTCATGTTGGGAGTGACAGGAGAAGGGCTCCCGACACAGGCATGTTGAACTCTGGCGGTCAGCAGTCTGTGCATGTTGGGAGTGAAAGGAGAAGGGCTCCCGACACAGGCATGTTGAACTCTGGCGGTCAACAGTCTGTTCATGTTGGGAGTGACAGGAGAAGGGCTCCCGACACAGGCATGTTGAACTCTGGCGGTCAGCAGTCTGTTCATGTTGTGAGTGAAGGGAGAAGGGCTCCCGAGCAGGCGTGTTGAACTCTGGCGGTCAGCAGTCTGTTCATGTTGGGAGTGACAGGAGAAGGGCTCCCGATGCAGGCATGTTGAACTCTGGCGGTCAGCAGTCTGTTCATGTTGGGAGTGACAGGAGAAGGGCTCCCGACACAGGCATGTTGAACTCTGGCGGTCAGCAGTCTGTTCATGTTGGGAGTGACAGGAGAAGGGCTCCCGACAGAGGCATGTTGAACTCTGGCGGTCAGCAGTCTGTTCATGTTGGGAGTGACAGGAGAAGGGCTCCCGACACAGGCATGTTGAACTCTGGCGGTCAACAGTCTGTTCATGTTGGGAGTGACAGGAGAAGGGCTCCCGACACAGGCGTGTTGACCTCTGGCGGTCAGCAGTCTGTTCATGTTGGGAGTGACAGGAGAAGGGCTCCCGACACAGGCATGTTGACCTCTGGCGGTCAGCAGTCTGTTCATGTTGGGAGTGACAGGAGAAGGGCTCCCGACACAGGCATGTTGAACTCTGGCAGTCAGCAGTCTGTTCATGTTGGGAGTGACAGGAGAAGGGCTCCCGACACAGGCGTGTTGACCTCTGGCGGTCAGCAGTCTGTTCATGTTGGGAGTGACAGGAGAAGGGCTCCCGACACAGGCGTGTTGAACTCTGGCGGTCAGCAGTCTGTTCATGTTGGGAGTGACAGGAGAAGGGCTCCCGACACAGGCGTGTTGACCTCTGGCGGTCAGCAGTCTGTTCATGTTGGGAGTGACAGGAGAAGGGCTCCTGACACAGGCTTGTTGAACTCTGGCGGTCAGCAGTCTGTTCATGTTGGGAGTGACAGGAGAAGGGCTCCCGACACAGGCATGTTGAACTCTGGCGGTCAGCACTCTGTTCATGTTGGGAGTGACAGGAGAAGGGCTCCCGAGCGGGCGTGTTGAACTCTGGCGGTCAGCAGTCTGTTCATGTTGGGAGTGACAGGAGAAGGGCTCCCGACACGGCGTGTTGAACTCTGGCGGTCAGCAGTCTGTTCATGTTGGGAGTGACAGGAGAAGGGCTCCCGACACAGGCGTGTTGACCTCTGGCGGGCAGCAGTCTGTTCATGTTGGGAGTGACAGGAGAAGGGCTCCCGACACAGGCGTGTTGACCTCTGGCGGTCAGCAGTCTGTTCATGTTGGGAGTGACAGGAGAAGGGCTCCCGACACAGGCGTGTTGACCTCTGGCGGTCAGCAGTCTGTTCATGTTGGGAGTGACAGGAGAAGGGCTCCCGACATAGGCGTGTTGAACTCTGGCGGTCAGCAGTCTGTTCATGTTGTGAGTGACAGGAGAAGGGCTCCCGACACAGGCGTGTTGACCTCTGGCGGTCAGCAGTCTGTTCATGTTGGGAGTGACAGGAGAAGGGCTCCCGACACAGGCGTGTTGAACTCTGGCGGTCAGCAGTCTGTTCATGTTGGGAGTGACAGGAGAAGGGCTCCCGACACAGGCATGTTGAACTCTGGCGGTCAGCAGTCTGTTCATGTTGGGAGTGACAGGAGAAGGGCTCCCGACGCAGGCGTGTTGACCTCTGGCAGTCAGCAGTCTGTTCATGTTGGGAGTGACAGGAGAAGGGCTCCCGACACAGGCGTGTTGAACTCTGGCGATCAGCAGTCTGTTCATGTTGGGAGTGACAGGAGAAGGGCTCCTGACACAGGCGTGTTGAACTCTGGCGGTCAGCAGTCTGTTCATGTTGGGAGTGACAGGAGAAGGGTTCCCGACACAGGCGTGTTGAACTCTGGCGGTCAGCAGTCTGTTCATGTTGGGAGTGACAGGAGAAGGGCTCCCGACACAGGCGTGTTGAACTCTGGCGGTCAGCAGTCTGTTCATGTTGGGAGTGACAGTAGAAGGGCTCCCGACACAGGAATGTTGAACTCTGGCGGTCAGCAGTCTGTTCATGTTGGGAGTGACAGGAGAAGGGCTCCCGACGCAGGCGTGTTGAACTCTGGCGGTCAGCAGTCTGTTCATGTTGTGAGTGAAAGGAGAAGGGCTCCCGAGCAGGCGTGTTGAACTCTGGCGGTCAGCAGTCTGTTCATGTTGGGAGTGACAGGAGAAGGGCTCCCGACACAGGCGTGTTGAACTCTGGCGGTCAGCAGTCTGTTCATGTTGTGAGTGACAGGAGAAGGGCTCCCGACACAGGCGTGTTGAACTCTGGCGGTCAGCAGTCTGTTCATGTTGGGAGTGACAGGAGAAGGGCTCCCGACACAGGCGTGTTGAACTCTGGCGGTCAGCAGTCTGTTCATGTTGGGAGTGACAGGAGAAGGGCTCCCGACACAGGCGTGTTGACCTCTGGCGGTCAGCAGTCTGTTCATGTTGGGAGTGACAGGAGAAGGGCTCCCGACACAGGCGTGTTGAACTCTGGCGGTCAGCAGTCTGTTCATGTTGGGAGTGACAGGAGAAGGGCTCCCGACACAGGCGTGTTGAACTCTGGCGGTCAGCAGTCTGTTCATGTTGGGAGTGACAGGAGAAGGGCTCCCGACACAGGCGTGTTGAACTCTGGCGGTCAGCAGTCTGTTCATGTTGGGAGTGACAGGAGAAGGGCTCCCGACCCAGGCATGTTGAACTCTGGAGGTCAGCAGTCTGTTCATGTTGGGAGTTACAGGAGAAGGGCTTCCGACGCAGGCATGTTGAACTCTGGCGGTTAGCAGTCTCTTCATGTTGGGAGTGACAGGAGAAGGGCTCCCGACACAGGCGTGTTGAACTCTGGCGGTCAGCAGTCTGTTCATGTTGGGAGTGACAGGAGAAGGGCTCCTGACGCAGGCATGTTGAACTCTGGCGGTCAGCAGTCTGTTCATGTTGGGAGTGACAGGAGAAGGGCTCCCGACACAGGCATGTTGAACTCTGGCGGTCAGCAGTCTGTGCATGTTGGGAGTGAAAGGAGAAGGGCTCCCGACACAGGCATGTTGAACTCTGGCGGTCAACAGTCTGTTCATGTTGGGAGTGACAGGAGAAGGGCTCCCGACACAGGCATGTTGAACTCTGGCGGTCAGCAGTCTGTTCATGTTGTGAGTGAAGGGAGAAGGGCTCCCGAGCAGGCGTGTTGAACTCTGGCGGTCAGCAGTCTGTTCATGTTGGGAGTGACAGGAGAAGGGCTCCCGATGCAGGCATGTTGAACTCTGGCGGTCAGCAGTCTGTTCATGTTGGGAGTGACAGGAGAAGGGCTCCCGACACAGGCATGTTGAACTCTGGCGGTCAGCAGTCTGTTCATGTTGGGAGTGACAGGAGAAGGGCTCCCGACAGAGGCATGTTGAACTCTGGCGGTCAGCAGTCTGTTCATGTTGGGAGTGACAGGAGAAGGGCTCCCGACACAGGCATGTTGAACTCTGGCGGTCAACAGTCTGTTCATGTTGGGAGTGACAGGAGAAGGGCTCCCGACACAGGCGTGTTGACCTCTGGCGGTCAGCAGTCTGTTCATGTTGGGAGTGACAGGAGAAGGGCTCCCGACACAGGCATGTTGACCTCTGGCGGTCAGCAGTCTGTTCATGTTGGGAGTGACAGGAGAAGGGCTCCCGACACAGGCATGTTGAACTCTGGCAGTCAGCAGTCTGTTCATGTTGGGAGTGACAGGAGAAGGGCTCCCGACACAGGCGTGTTGACCTCTGGCGGTCAGCAGTCTGTTCATGTTGGGAGTGACAGGAGAAGGGCTCCCGACACAGGCGTGTTGAACTCTGGCGGTCAGCAGTCTGTTCATGTTGGGAGTGACAGGAGAAGGGCTCCCGACACAGGCGTGTTGACCTCTGGCGGTCAGCAGTCTGTTCATGTTGGGAGTGACAGGAGAAGGGCTCCTGACACAGGCTTGTTGAACTCTGGCGGTCAGCAGTCTGTTCATGTTGGGAGTGACAGGAGAAGGGCTCCCGACACAGGCATGTTGAACTCTGGCGGTCAGCACTCTGTTCATGTTGGGAGTGACAGGAGAAGGGCTCCCGAGCGGGCGTGTTGAACTCTGGCGGTCAGCAGTCTGTTCATGTTGGGAGTGACAGGAGAAGGGCTCCCGACACGGCGTGTTGAACTCTGGCGGTCAGCAGTCTGTTCATGTTGGGAGTGACAGGAGAAGGGCTCCCGACACAGGCGTGTTGACCTCTGGCGGGCAGCAGTCTGTTCATGTTGGGAGTGACAGGAGAAGGGCTCCCGACACAGGCGTGTTGACCTCTGGCGGTCAGCAGTCTGTTCATGTTGGGAGTGACAGGAGAAGGGCTCCCGACACAGGCGTGTTGACCTCTGGCGGTCAGCAGTCTGTTCATGTTGGGAGTGACAGGAGAAGGGCTCCCGACATAGGCGTGTTGAACTCTGGCGGTCAGCAGTCTGTTCATGTTGTGAGTGACAGGAGAAGGGCTCCCGACACAGGCGTGTTGACCTCTGGCGGTCAGCAGTCTGTTCATGTTGGGAGTGACAGGAGAAGGGCTCCCGACACAGGCGTGTTGAACTCTGGCGGTCAGCAGTCTGTTCATGTTGGGAGTGACAGGAGAAGGGCTCCCGACACAGGCATGTTGAACTCTGGCGGTCAGCAGTCTGTTCATGTTGGGAGTGACAGGAGAAGGGCTCCCGACGCAGGCGTGTTGACCTCTGGCAGTCAGCAGTCTGTTCATGTTGGGAGTGACAGGAGAAGGGCTCCCGACACAGGCGTGTTGAACTCTGGCGATCAGCAGTCTGTTCATGTTGGGAGTGACAGGAGAAGGGCTCCTGACACAGGCGTGTTGAACTCTGGCGGTCAGCAGTCTGTTCATGTTGGGAGTGACAGTAGAAGGGCTCCCGACACAGGCATGTTGAACTCTGGCGGTCAGCAGTCTGTTCATGTTGGGAGTGACAGGAGAAGGGCTCCCAACGCAGGCGTGTTGAACTCTGGCGGTCAGCAGTCTGTTCATGTTGGGAGTGAAAGGAGAAGGGCTCCCGACACAGGCATGTTGAACTCTGGCGGTCAGCAGTCTGTTCATGTTGGGAGTAACAGGAGAAGGGCTCCCGACGCAGGCATGTTGAACTCTGGCGGTCAGCAGTCTGTTCATGTTGGGAGTGACAGGAGAAGGGCTCCCGACGCAGGCATGTTGAACTCTGGCGGTCAGCAGTCTGTTCATGTTGTGAGTGAAAGGAGAAGGGCTCCCAACACAGGCATTTTGAACTCTGGCGGTCAGCAGTCTGTTCATGTTGTGAGTGACAGGAGAAGGGCTCCCGACGCAGGCATGTTGAACTCTGGCGGTCAGCAGTCTGTTCATGTTGGGAGTGACAGGAGAAGGGCTCCCGACGCAGGCATGTTGAACTCTGGCGGTCAGCAGTCTGTTCATGTTGGGAGTGACAGGAGAAGGGCTCCCGACCCAGGCATGTTGAAATCTGGCGGTCAGCAGTCTGTTCATGTTGGGAGTGACAGGAGAAGGGCTCCCGACGCAGGCATGTTGAACTCTGGCGGTTAGCAGTCTCTTCATGTTGGGAGTGACAGGAGAAGGGCTCCCGACACAGGCGTGTTGAACTCTGGCGGTCAGCAGTCTGTTCATGTTGGGAGTGACAGGAGAAGGGCTCCTGACGCAGGCACGTTGAACTCTGGCGGTCAGCAGTCTGTTCATGTTCTGAGTGACAGTAGAAGGGCTCCCGACACAGGCATGTTCAACTCTGGCGGTCAGCAGTCTGTTCATGTTGTGAGTGACAGGAGAAGGGCTCCCGACACAGGCGTGTTGACCTCTGGCGGTCAGCAGTCTGTTCATGTTGGGAGTGACAGGAGAAGGGCTCCCGACACAGGCGTGTTGAACTCTGGCGGTCAGCAGTCTGTTCATGTTGGGAGTGACAGGAGAAGGGCTCCCGACACAGGCATGTTGAACTCTGGCGGTCAGCAGTCTGTTTATGTTGGGAGTGACAGGAGAAGGGCTCCCGACGCAGGCGTGTTGACCTCTGGCAGTCAGCAGTCTGTTCATGTTGGGAGTGACAGGAGAAGGGCTCCCGACACAGGCGTGTTGAACTCTGGCGGTCAGCAGTCTGTTCATGTTGGGAGTGACAGGAGAAGGGCTCCTGACACAGGCATGTTGAACTCTGGCTGTCAGCAGTCTGTTCATGTTGGGAGTGACAGGAGAAGGGCTCCCGACACAGGCGTGTTGACCTCTGGCGGTCAGCAGTCTGTTCATGTTGGGAGTGACAGGAGAAGGGCTCCCGACGCAGGCGTGTTGACCTCTGGCAGTCAGCAGTCTGTTCATGTTGGGAGTGACAGGAGAAGGGCTCCCGACACAGGCGTGTTGAACTCTGGCGGTCAGCAGTCTGTTCATGTTGGGAGTGACAGGAGAAGGGCTCCCGACGCAGGCATGTTGAACTCTGGCGGTCAGCAGTCTGTTCATGTTGGGAGTGACAGGAGAAGGGCTCCCGACGCAGGCATGTTGAACTCTGGCGGTCAGCAGTCTGTTCATGTTGGGAGTGACAGGAGAAGGGCTCCCGACCCAGGCATGTTGAACTCTGGCGGTCAGCAGTCTGTTCATGTTGGGAGTGACAGGAGAAGGGCTCCCGACGCAGGCATGTTGAACTCTGGCGGTTAGCAGTCTCTTCATGTTGGGAGTGACAGGAGAAGGGCTCCCGACACAGGCGTGTTGAACTCTGGCGGTCAGCAGTCTGTTCATGTTGGGAGTGACAGGAGAAGGGCTCCTGACGCAGGCATGTTGAACTCTGGCGGTCAGCAGTCTGTTCATGTTGTGAGTGACAGTAGAAGGGCTCCCGACACAGGCATGTTCAACTCTGGCGGTCAGCAGTCTGTTCATGTTGGGAGTGACAGGAGAAGGGCTCCCGACACAGGCATGTTGACCTCTGGCGGTCAGCAGTCTGTTCATGTTGGGAGTGACAGGAGAAGGGCTCCCGACACAGGCATGTTGAACTCTGGCGGTCAGCAGTCTGTTCATGTTGGGAGTGACAGGAGAAGGGCTCCCGACACAGGCGTGTTGACCTCTGGCGGTCAGCAGTCTGTTCATGTTGGGAGTGACAGGAGAAGGGCTCCCGACACAGGCGTGTTGAACTCTGGCGGTCAGCAGTCTGTTCATGTTGGGAGTGACAGGAGAAGGGCTCCCGACACAGGCGTGTTGACCTCTGGCGGTCAGCAGTCTGTTCATGTTGGGAGTGACAGGAGAAGGGCTCCTGACACAGGCTTGTTGAACTCTGGCGGTCAGCAGTCTGTTCATGTTGGGAGTGACAGGAGAAGGGCTCCCGACACAGGCATGTTGAACTCTGGCGGTCAGCACTCTGTTCATGTTGGGAGTGACAGGAGAAGGGCTCCCGAGCGGGCGTGTTGAACTCTGGCGGTCAGCAGTCTGTTCATGTTGGGAGTGACAGGAGAAGGGCTCCCGACACGGCGTGTTGAACTCTGGCGGTCAGCAGTCTGTTCATGTTGGGAGTGACAGGAGAAGGGCTCCCGACACAGGCGTGTTGACCTCTGGCGGTCAGCAGTCTGTTCATGTTGGGAGTGACAGGAGAAGGGCTCCCGACACAGGCGTGTTGACCTCTGGCGGTCAGCAGTCTGTTCATGTTGGGAGTGACAGGAGAAGGGCTCCCGACACAGGCGTGTTGACCTCTGGCGGTCAGCAGTCTGTTCATGTTGGGAGTGACAGGAGAAGGGCTCCCGACATAGGCGTGTTGAACTCTGGCGGTCAGCAGTCTGTTCATGTTGTGAGTGACAGGAGAAGGGCTCCCGACACAGGCGTGTTGACCTCTGGCGGTCAGCAGTCTGTTCATGTTGGGAGTGACAGGAGAAGGGCTCCCGACACAGGCGTGTTGAACTCTGGCGGTCAGCAGTCTGTTCATGTTGGGAGTGACAGGAGAAGGGCTCCCGACACAGGCATGTTGAACTCTGGCGGTCAGCAGTCTGTTCATGTTGGGAGTGACAGGAGAAGGGCTCCCGACGCAGGCGTGTTGACCTCTGGCAGTCAGCAGTCTGTTCATGTTGGGAGTGACAGGAGAAGGGCTCCCGACACAGGCGTGTTGAACTCTGGCGGTCAGCAGTCTGTTCATGTTGGGAGTGACAGGAGAAGGGCTCCTGACACAGGCATGTTGAACTCTGGCTGTCAGCAGTCTGTTCATGTTGGGAGTGACAGGAGAAGGGCTCCCGACACAGGCGTGTTGACCTCTGGCGGTCAGCAGTCTGTTCATGTTGGGAGTGACAGGAGAAGGGCTCCCGACGCAGGCGTGTTGACCTCTGGCAGTCAGCAGTCTGTTCATGTTGGGAGTGACAGGAGAAGGGCTCCCGACACAGGCGTGTTGAACTCTGGCGGTCAGCAGTCTGTTCATGTTGGGAGTGACAGGAGAAGGGCTCCCGACGCAGGCGTGTTGAACTCTGGCGGTCAGCAGTCTGTTCATGTTGTGAGTGAAAGGAGAAGGGCTCCGAAGCAGGCGTGTTGAACTCTGGCGGTCAGCAGTCTGTTCATGTTGGGAGTGACAGGAGAAGGGCTCCCGACACAGGCGTGTTGACCTCTGGCGGTCAGCAGTCTGTTCATGTTGGGAGTGACAGGAGAAGGGCTCCCGACACAGGCGTGTTGAACTCTGGCGGTCAGCAGTCTGTTCATGTTGGGAGTGACAGGAGAAGGGCTCCCGACACAGGCGTGTTGAACTCTGGCGATCAGCAGTCTGTTCATGTTGGGAGTGACAGGAGAAGGGCTCCTGACACAGGCGTGTTGAACTCTGGCGGTCAGCAGTCTGTTCATGTTGGGAGTGACAGTAGAAGGGCTCCCGACACAGGCATGTTGAACTCTGGCGGTCAGCAGTCTGTTCATGTTGGGAGTGACAGGAGAAGGGCTCCCAACGCAGGCGTGTTGAACTCTGGCGGTCAGCAGTCTGTTCATGTTGGGAGTGAAAGGAGAAGGGCTCCCGACACAGGCATGTTGAACTCTGGCGGTCAGCAGTCTGTTCATGTTGGGAGTAACAGGAGAAGGGCTCCCGACGCAGGCATGTTGAACTCTGGCGGTCAGCAGTCTGTTCATGTTGGGAGTGACAGGAGAAGGGCTCCCGACGCAGGCATGTTGAACTCTGGCGGTCAGCAGTCTGTTCATGTTGTGAGTGAAAGGAGAAGGGCTCCCAACACAGGCATTTTGAACTCTGGCGGTCAGCAGTCTGTTCATGTTGTGAGTGACAGGAGAAGGGCTCCCGACGCAGGCATGTTGAACTCTGGCGGTCAGCAGTCTGTTCATGTTGGGAGTGACAGGAGAAGGGCTCCCGACGCAGGCATGTTGAACTCTGGCGGTCAGCAGTCTGTTCATGTTGGGAGTGACAGGAGAAGAGCTCCCGACCCAGGCATGTTGAAATCTGGCGGTCAGCAGTCTGTTCATGTTGGGAGTGACAGGAGAAGGGCTCCCGACGCAGGCATGTTGAACTCTGGCGGTTAGCAGTCTCTTCATGTTGGGAGTGACAGGAGAAGGGCTCCCGACACAGGCGTGTTGAACTCTGGCGGTCAGCAGTCTGTTCATGTTGGGAGTGACAGGAGAAGGGCTCCTGACGCAGGCATGTTGAACTCTGGCGGTCAGCAGTCTGTTCATGTTGTGAGTGACAGTAGAAGGGCTCCCGACACAGGCATGTTCAACTCTGGCGGTCAGCAGTCTGTTCATGTTGGGAGTGACAGGAGAAGGGCTCCCGACACAGGCATGTTGAACTCTGGCGGTCAGCAGTCTGTTCATGTTGGGAGTGACAGGAGAAGGGCTCCCAACGCAGGCGTGTTGAACTCTGGCGGTCAGCAGTCTGTTCATGTTGGGAGTGAAAGGAGAAGGGCTCCCGACACAGGCATGTTGAACTCTGGCGGTCAGCAGTCTGTTCATGTTGGGAGTAACAGGAGAAGGGCTCCCGACGCAGGCATGTTGAACTCTGGCGGTCAGCAGTCTGTTCATGTTGGGAGTGACAGGAGAAGGGCTCCCGACGCAGGCATGTTGAACTCTGGCGGTCAGCAGTCTGTTCATGTTGTGAGTGAAAGGAGAAGGGCTCCCAACACAGGCATTTTGAACTCTGGCGGTCAGCAGTCTGTTCATGTTGTGAGTGACAGGAGAAGGGCTCCCGACGCAGGCATGTTGAACTCTGGCGGTCAGCAGTCTGTTCATGTTGGGAGTGACAGGAGAAGGGCTCCCGACGCAGGCATGTTGAACTCTGGCGGTCAGCAGTCTGTTCATGTTGGGAGTGACAGGAGAAGAGCTCCCGACCCAGGCATGTTGAAATCTGGCGGTCAGCAGTCTGTTCATGTTGGGAGTGACAGGAGAAGGGCTCCCGACGCAGGCATGTTGAACTCTGGCGGTTAGCAGTCTCTTCATGTTGGGAGTGACAGGAGAAGGGCTACCGACACAGGCGTGTTGAACTCTGGCGGTCAGCAGTCTGTTCATGTTGGGAGTGACAGGAGAAGGGCTCCTGACGCAGGCATGTTGAACTCTGGCGGTCAGCAGTCTGTTCATGTTGTGAGTGACAGTAGAAGGGCTCCCGACACAGGCATGTTCAACTCTGGCGGTCAGCAGTCTGTTCATGTTGGGAGTGACAGGAGAAGGGCTCCCGACACAGGCATGTTGAACTCTGGCGGTCAGTAGTCTGTGCATGTTGGGAGTGAAAGGAGAAGGGCTCCCGACACAGGCATGTTGAACTCTGGCGGTCAACAGTCTGTTCATGTTGGGAGTGACAGGAGAAGGGCTCCCGACACAGGCATGTTGAACTCTGGCGGTCAGCAGTCTGTTCATGTTGTGAGTGAAGGGAGAAGGGCTCCCGAGCAGGCGTGTTGAACTCTGGCGGTCAGCAGTCTGTTCATGTTGGGAGTGACAGGAGAAGGGCTCCCGACGCAGGCATGTTGAACTCTGGCGGTCAACAGTCTGTTCCTGTTGGGAGTGACAGGAGAAGGGCTCCCGACACAGGCATGTTGAACTCTGGCGGTCAGCAGTCTGTTCATGTTGGGAGTGACAGGAGAAGGGCTCCCGACACAGGCATGTTGAACTCTGGCGGTCAGCAGTCTGTTCATGTTGGGAGTGACAGGAGAAGGGCTCCCGACACAGGCATGTTGAACTCTGGCGGTCAGCGGTCTGTTCATGTTGGGAGTGACAGGAGAAGGGCTCCCGACACAGGCGTGTTGACCTCTGGCGGTCAGCAGTCTGTTCATGTTGGGAGTGACAGGAGAAGGGCTCCCGACACAGGCATGTTGACCTCTGGCGGTCAGCAGTCTGTTCATGTTGGGAGTGACAGGAGAAGGGCTTCCGACGCAGGCATGTTGAACTCTGGCGGTTAGCAGTCTCTTCATGTTGGGAGTGACAGGAGAAGGGCTCCCGACACAGGCGTGTTGAACTCTGGCGGTCAGCAGTCTGTTCATGTTGGGAGTGACAGGAGAAGGGCTCCTGACGCAGGCATGTTGAACTCTGGCGGTCAGCAGTCTGTTCATGTTGTGAGTGACAGGAGAAGGGCTCCCGACACAGGCATGTTCAACTCTGGCGGTCAGCAGTCTGTTCATGTTGGGAGTGACAGGAGAAGGGCTCCCGACACAGGCATGTTGAACTCTGGCGGTCAGCAGTCTGTGCATGTTGGGAGTGAAAGGAGAAGGGCTCCCGACACAGGCATGTTGAACTCTGGCGGTCAACAGTCTGTTCATGTTGGGAGTGACAGGAGAAGGGCTCCCGACACAGGCATGTTGAACTCTGGCGGTCAGCAGTCTGTTCATGTTGTGAGTGAAGGGAGAAGGGCTCCCGAGCAGGCGTGTTGAACTCTGGCGGTCAGCAGTCTGTTCATGTTGGGAGTGACAGGAGAAGGGCTCCCGACGCAGGCATGTTGAACTCTGGCGGTCAGCAGTCTGTTCATGTTGGGAGTGACAGGAGAAGGGCTCCCGACACAGGCATGTTGAACTCTGGCGGTCAGCAGTCTGTTCATGTTGGGAGTGACAGGAGAAGGGCTCCCGACACAGGCATGTTGAACTCTGGCGGTCAGCAGTCTGTTCATGTTGGGAGTGACAGGAGAAGGGCTCCCGACACAGGCATGTTGAACTCTGGCGGTCAGCAGTCTGTTCATGTTGGGAGTGACAGGAGAAGGGCTCCCGACACAGGCGTGTAGACCTCTGGCGGTCAGCAGTCTGTTCATGTTGGGAGTGACAGGAGAAGGGCTCCCGACACAGGCGTGTTGACCTCAGGCGGTCAGCAGTCTGTTCATGTTGGGAGTGACAGGAGAAGGGCTCCCGACACAGGCGTGTTGACCTCTGGCGGTCAGCAGTCTGTTCATGTTGGGAGTGACAGGAGAAGGGCTCCCGACACAGGCGTGTTGAACTCTGGCGGTCAGCAGTCTGTTCATGTTGGGAGTGACAGGAGAAGGGCTCCCGACACAGGCATGTTGAACTCTGGCGGTCAGCAGTCTGTTCATGTTGGGAGTGACAGGAGAAGGGCTCCTGACACAGGCATGTTGAACTCTGGCGGTCAGCAGTCTGTTCATGTTGGGAGTGACAGGAGAAGGGCTCCCGACACAGGCATGTTGAACTCTGGCGGTCAGCAGTCTGTTCATGTTGGGAGTGACAGGAGAAGGGGTCCCGAGCAGGCGTGTTGAACTCTGGCGGTCAGCAGTCTGTTCATGTTGGGAGTGACAGGAGAAGGGCTCCCGACGCAGGCGTGTTGACCTCTGGCGGTCAGCAGTCTGTTCATGTTGGGAGTGACAGGAGAAGGGCTCCCGACACAGGCATGTTGAACGCTGGCGGTCAGCAGTCTGTTCATGTTGGGAGTGACAGGAGAAGGGCTCCCGACACAGGCATGTTGAACTCTGGCGGTCAGCAGTCTGTTCATGTTGGGAGTGACAGGAGAAGGGCTCCCGACACAGGCGTGTTGACCTCTGGCGGTCAGCAGTCTGTTCATGTTGGGAGTGACAGGAGAAGGGCTCCCGACACAGGCGTGTTGACCTCTGGTGGTCAGCAGTCTGTTCATGTTGTGAGTGACAGGAGAAGGGCTCCCGACACAGGCGTGTTGAACTCTGGCGGTCAGCAGTCTGTTCATGTTGGGAGTGACAGGAGAAGGGCTCCCGACACAGGCGTGTTGAACTCTGGCGGTCAGCAGTCTGTTCATGTTGGGAGTGACAGGAGAAGGGCTCCCGACACAGGCGTGTTGACCTCTGGCGGTCAGCAGTCTGTTCATGTTGGGCGTGACAGGAGAAGGGCTCCCGACACAGGCGTGTTGAACTCTGGCGGTCAGCAGTCTGTTCATGCTGGGAGTGACAGGAGAAGGGCTCCCGACACAGGCGTGTTGACCTCTGGCGGTCAGCAGTCTATTCATGTTGGGAGTGACAGGAAAAGGGCTCCCGACACAGGCGTGTTGAACTCTGGCGGTCAGCAGTCTGTTCATGTTGGGAGTGACAGGAGAAGGGCTCCCGACACAGGCGTGTTGACCTCTGGCGGTCAGCAGTCTGTTCATGTTGGGAGTGACAGGAGAAGGGCTCCCGACACAGGCGTGTTGAACTCTGGCGGTCAGCAGTCTGTTCATGTTGGGAGTGACAGGAGAAGGGCTCCCGACGCAGGCGTGTTGACCTCTGGCGGTCAGCAGTCTGTTCATGTTGGGAGTGACAGGAGAAGGGCTCCCGACACAGGCGTGTTGAACTCTGGCGGTCAGCAGTCTGTTCATGTTGGGAGTGACAGGAGAAGGGCTCCCGACGCAGGCGTGTTGACCTCTGGCGGTCAGCAGTCTGTTCATGTTGGGAGTGACAGGAGAAGGGCTCCCGACACAGGCGTGTTGAACTCTGGCGGTCAGCAGTCTGTTCATGTTGGGAGTGACAGGAGAAGGGCTCCCGACACAGGCATGTTGAACTCTGGCGGTCAGCAGTCTGTTCATGTTGGGAGTGACAGGAGAAGGGCTCCCGAGCGGGCGTGTTGAACTCTGGCGGTCAGCAGTCTGTTCATGTTGGGAGTGACAGGAGAAGGGCTCCCGACACAGGCGTGTTGAACTCTGGCGGTCAGCAGTCTGTTCATGTTGGGAGTGACAGGAGAAGGGCTCCCGACACAGGCGTGTTGACCTCTGGCGGTCAGCAGTCTGTTCATGTTGGGAGTGACAGGAGAAGGGCTCCCGACACAGGCGTGTTGACCTCTGGCGGTCAGCAGTCTGTTCATGTTGGGAGTGACAGGAGAAGGGCTCCCGACACAGGCGTGTTGACCTCTGGCGGTCAGCAGTCTGTTCATGTTGGGAGTGACAGGAGAAGGGCTCCCGACACAGGCGTGTTGATCTCTGGCGGTCAGCAGTCTGTTCATGTTGTGAGTGACAGGAGAAGGGCTCCCGACACAGGCGTGTTGAACTCTGGCGGTCAGCAGTCTGTTCATGTTGGGAGTGACAGGAGAAGGGCTCCCGACACAGGCGTGTTGAACTCTGGCGGTAAGCAGTCTGTTCATGTTGTGAGTGACAGGAGAAGGGCTCTCGACACAGGCGTGTTGACCTCTGGCGGTCAGCAGTCTGTTCATGTTGGGAGTGACAGGAGAAGGGCTCCCGACACAGGCGTGTTGATCTCTGGCGGTCAGCAGTCTGTTCATGTTGGGAGTGACAGGAGAAGGGCTCCCGACACAGGCATGTTGAACTCTGGCGGTCAGCAGTCTGTTCATGTTGGGAGTGACAGGAGAAGGGCTCCTGACACAGGCATGTTGAACTCTGGCGGTCAGCAGTCTGTTCATGTTGGGAGTGACAGGAGAAGGGCTCCCGACACAGGCATGTTGAACTCTGGCGGTTAGCAGTCTGTTCATGTTGGGAGTGACAGGAGAAGGGGTCCCGAGCAGGCGTGTTGAACTCTGGCGGTCAGCAGTCTGTTCATGTTGGGAGTGACAGGAGAAGGGCTCCCGACGCAGGCGTGTTGACCTCTGGCGGTCAGCAGTCTGTTCATGTTGGGAGTGACAGGAGAAGGGCTCCCGACACAGGCGTGTTGAACTCTGGCGGTCAGCAGTCTGTTCATGTTGGGAGTGACAGGAGAAGGGCTCCCGACACAGGCATGTTGAACTCTGGCGGTCAGCAGTCTGTTCATGTTGGGAGTGACAGGAGAAGGGCTCCCGACACAGGCGTGTTGACCTCTGGCGGTCAGCAGTCTGTTCATGTTGGGAGTGACAGGAGAAGGGCTCCCGACACAGGCATGTTGAACTCTGGTGGTCAGCAGTCTGTTCATGTTGTGAGTGACAGGAGAAGGGCTCCCGACACAGGCGTGTTGAACTCTGGCGGTCAGCAGTCTGTTCATGTTGGGAGTGACAGGAGAAGGGCTCCCGACACAGGCATGTTGAACTCTGGCGGTCAGCAGTCTGTTCATGTTGGGAGTGACAGGAGAAGGGCTCCCGACACAGGCGTGTTGACCTCTGGCGGTCAGCAGTCTGTTCATGTTGGGCGTGACAGGAGAAGGGCTCCCGACACAGGCGTGTTGAACTCTGGCGGTCAGCAGTCTGTTCATGTTGGGAGTGACAGGAGAAGGGCTCCCGACACAGGCGTGTTGACTTCTGGCGGTCAGCAGTCTGTTCATGTTGGGAGTGACAGGAGAAGGGCTCCCGACACAGGCGTGTTGAACTCTGGCGGTCAGCAGTCTGTTCATGTTGGGAGTGACAGGAGAAGGGCTCCCGACACAGGCGTGTTGACCTCTGGCGGTCAGCAGTCTGTTCATGTTGGGAGTGACAGGAGAAGGGCTCCCGACACAGGCGTGTTGAACTCTGGCGGTCAGCAGTCTGTTCATGTTGGGAGTGACAGGAGAAGGGCTCCCGACGCAGGCGTGTTGACCTCTGGCGGTCAGCAGTCTGTTCATGTTGGGAATGACAGGAGAAGGGCTCCCGACACAGGCGTGTTGAACTCTGGCGGTCAGCAGTCTGTTCATGTTGGGAGTGACAGGAGAAGGGCTCCCGACGCACGCGTGTTGACCTCTGGCAGTCAGCAGTCTGTTCATGTTGGGAGTGACAGGAGAAGGGCTCCCGACACAGGCATGTTGAACTCTGGCGGTCAGCAGTCTGTTCATGTTGGGAGTGACAGGAGAAGGGCTCCCGACACAGGCGTGTTGAACTCTGGCGGTCAGCAGTCTGTTCATGTTGGGAGTGACAGGAGAAGGGCTCCCGACGCAGGCGTGTTGACCTCTGGCGGTCAGCAGTCTGTTCATTTTGGGAGTGACAGGAGAAGGGCTCCCGACGCAGGCATGTTGAACTCTGGCGGTCAGCAGTCTGTTCATGTTGGGAGTGACAGGAGAAGGGCTCCCGACGCAGGCGTGTTGACCTCTGGCAGTCAGCAGTCTGTTCATGTTGGGAGTGACAGGAGAAGGGCTCCCGACACAGGCGTGTTGAACTCTGGCGGTCAGCAGTCTGTTCATGTTGGGAGTGACAGGAGAAGGGCTCCCGACGGAGGCGTGTTGAACTCTGGCGGTCAGCAGTCTGTTCATGTTGGGAGTGACAGGAGAAGGGCTCCCGACACAGGCGTGTTGACCTCTGGCGGTCAGCAGTGTGTTCATGTTGGGAGTGACAGGAGAAGGGCTCCCGACACAGGCGTGTTGAACTCTGGCGGTCAGCAGTCTGTTCATGTTGGGAGTGACAGGAGAAGGGTTCCCGACACAGGCGTGTTGAACTCTGGCGGTCAGCAGTCTGTTCATGTTGGGAGTGACAGGAGAAGGGCTCCCGACACAGGCGTGTTGAACTCTGGCGGTCAGCAGTCTGTTCATGTTGGGAGTGACAGTAGAAGGGCTCCCGACACAGGCATGTTGAACTCTGGCGGTCAGCAGTCTGTTCATGTTGGGAGTGACAGGAGAAGGGCTCCCGACGCAGGCGTGTTGAACTCTGGCGGTCAGCAGTCTGTTCATGTTGTGAGTGAAAGGAGAAGGGCTCCCGAGCAGGCGTGTTGAACTCTGGCGGTCAGCAGTCTGTTCATGTTGGGAGTGACAGGAGAAGGGCTCCCGACACAGGCGTGTTGAACTCTGGCGGTCAGCAGTCTGTTCATGTTGTGAGTGACAGGAGAAGGGCTCCCGACACAGGCGTGTTGAACTCTGGCGGTCAGCAGTCTGTTCATGTTGGGAGTGACAGGAGAAGGGCTCCCGACACAGGCGTGTTGAACTCTGGCGGTCAGCAGTCTGTTCATGTTGGGAGTGACAGGAGAAGGGCTCCCGACACAGGCGTGTTGACCTCTGGCGGTCAGCAGTCTGTTCATGTTGGGAGTGACAGGAGAAGGGCTCCCGACACAGGCGTGTTGAACTCTGGCGGTCAGCAGTCTGTTCATGTTGGGAGTGACAGGAGAAGGGCTCCTGACGCAGGCACGTTGAACTCTGGCGGTCAGCAGTCTGTTCATGTTCTGAGTGACAGTAGAAGGGCTCCCGACACAGGCATGTTCAACTCTGGCGGTCAGCAGTCTGTTCATGTTGTGAGTGACAGGAGAAGGGCTCCCGACACAGGCGTGTTGACCTCTGGCGGTCAGCAGTCTGTTCATGTTGGGAGTGACAGGAGAAGGGCTCCCGACACAGGCGTGTTGAACTCTGGCGGTCAGCAGTCTGTTCATGTTGGGAGTGACAGGAGAAGGGCTCCCGACACAGGCATGTTGAACTCTGGCGGTCAGCAGTCTGTTTATGTTGGGAGTGACAGGAGAAGGGCTCCCGACGCAGGCGTGTTGACCTCTGGCAGTCAGCAGTCTGTTCATGTTGGGAGTGACAGGAGAAGGGCTCCCGACACAGGCGTGTTGAACTCTGGCGGTCAGCAGTCTGTTCATGTTGGGAGTGACAGGAGAAGGGCTCCTGACACAGGCATGTTGAACTCTGGCTGTCAGCAGTCTGTTCATGTTGGGAGTGACAGGAGAAGGGCTCCCGACACAGGCGTGTTGACCTCTGGCGGTCAGCAGTCTGTTCATGTTGGGAGTGACAGGAGAAGGGCTCCCGACGCAGGCGTGTTGACCTCTGGCAGTCAGCAGTCTGTTCATGTTGGGAGTGACAGGAGAAGGGCTCCCGACACAGGCGTGTTGAACTCTGGCGGTCAGCAGTCTGTTCATGTTGGGAGTGACAGGAGAAGGGCTCCCGACGCAGGCATGTTGAACTCTGGCGGTCAGCAGTCTGTTCATGTTGGGAGTGACAGGAGAAGGGCTCCCGACGCAGGCATGTTGAACTCTGGCGGTCAGCAGTCTGTTCATGTTGGGAGTGACAGGAGAAGGGCTCCCGACCCAGGCATGTTGAACTCTGGCGGTCAGCAGTCTGTTCATGTTGGGAGTGACAGGAGAAGGGCTCCCGACGCAGGCATGTTGAACTCTGGCGGTTAGCAGTCTCTTCATGTTGGGAGTGACAGGAGAAGGGCTCCCGACACAGGCGTGTTGAACTCTGGCGGTCAGCAGTCTGTTCATGTTGGGAGTGACAGGAGAAGGGCTCCTGACGCAGGCATGTTGAACTCTGGCGGTCAGCAGTCTGTTCATGTTGTGAGTGACAGTAGAAGGGCTCCCGACACAGGCATGTTCAACTCTGGCGGTCAGCAGTCTGTTCATGTTGGGAGTGACAGGAGAAGGGCTCCCGACACAGGCATGTTGACCTCTGGCGGTCAGCAGTCTGTTCATGTTGGGAGTGACAGGAGAAGGGCTCCCGACACAGGCATGTTGAACTCTGGCGGTCAGCAGTCTGTTCATGTTGGGAGTGACAGGAGAAGGGCTCCCGACACAGGCGTGTTGACCTCTGGCGGTCAGCAGTCTGTTCATGTTGGGAGTGACAGGAGAAGGGCTCCCGACACAGGCGTGTTGAACTCTGGCGGTCAGCAGTCTGTTCATGTTGGGAGTGACAGGAGAAGGGCTCCCGACACAGGCGTGTTGACCTCTGGCGGTCAGCAGTCTGTTCATGTTGGGAGTGACAGGAGAAGGGCTCCTGACACAGGCTTGTTGAACTCTGGCGGTCAGCAGTCTGTTCATGTTGGGAGTGACAGGAGAAGGGCTCCCGACACAGGCATGTTGAACTCTGGCGGTCAGCACTCTGTTCATGTTGGGAGTGACAGGAGAAGGGCTCCCGAGCGGGCGTGTTGAACTCTGGCGGTCAGCAGTCTGTTCATGTTGGGAGTGACAGGAGAAGGGCTCCCGACACGGCGTGTTGAACTCTGGCGGTCAGCAGTCTGTTCATGTTGGGAGTGACAGGAGAAGGGCTCCCGACACAGGCGTGTTGACCTCTGGCGGTCAGCAGTCTGTTCATGTTGGGAGTGACAGGAGAAGGGCTCCCGACACAGGCGTGTTGACCTCTGGCGGTCAGCAGTCTGTTCATGTTGGGAGTGACAGGAGAAGGGCTCCCGACACAGGCGTGTTGACCTCTGGCGGTCAGCAGTCTGTTCATGTTGGGAGTGACAGGAGAAGGGCTCCCGACATAGGCGTGTTGAACTCTGGCGGTCAGCAGTCTGTTCATGTTGTGAGTGACAGGAGAAGGGCTCCCGACACAGGCGTGTTGACCTCTGGCGGTCAGCAGTCTGTTCATGTTGGGAGTGACAGGAGAAGGGCTCCCGACACAGGCGTGTTGAACTCTGGCGGTCAGCAGTCTGTTCATGTTGGGAGTGACAGGAGAAGGGCTCCCGACACAGGCATGTTGAACTCTGGCGGTCAGCAGTCTGTTCATGTTGGGAGTGACAGGAGAAGGGCTCCCGACGCAGGCGTGTTGACCTCTGGCAGTCAGCAGTCTGTTCATGTTGGGAGTGACAGGAGAAGGGCTCCCGACACAGGCGTGTTGAACTCTGGCGGTCAGCAGTCTGTTCATGTTGGGAGTGACAGGAGAAGGGCTCCTGACACAGGCATGTTGAACTCTGGCTGTCAGCAGTCTGTTCATGTTGGGAGTGACAGGAGAAGGGCTCCCGACACAGGCGTGTTGACCTCTGGCGGTCAGCAGTCTGTTCATGTTGGGAGTGACAGGAGAAGGGCTCCCGACGCAGGCGTGTTGACCTCTGGCAGTCAGCAGTCTGTTCATGTTGGGAGTGACAGGAGAAGGGCTCCCGACACAGGCGTGTTGAACTCTGGCGGTCAGCAGTCTGTTCATGTTGGGAGTGACAGGAGAAGGGCTCCCGACGCAGGCGTGTTGAACTCTGGCGGTCAGCAGTCTGTTCATGTTGTGAGTGAAAGGAGAAGGGCTCCGAAGCAGGCGTGTTGAACTCTGGCGGTCAGCAGTCTGTTCATGTTGGGAGTGACAGGAGAAGGGCTCCCGACACAGGCGTGTTGACCTCTGGCGGTCAGCAGTCTGTTCATGTTGGGAGTGACAGGAGAAGGGCTCCCGACACAGGCGTGTTGAACTCTGGCGGTCAGCAGTCTGTTCATGTTGGGAGTGACAGGAGAAGGGCTCCCGACACAGGCGTGTTGAACTCTGGCGATCAGCAGTCTGTTCATGTTGGGAGTGACAGGAGAAGGGCTCCTGACACAGGCGTGTTGAACTCTGGCGGTCAGCAGTCTGTTCATGTTGGGAGTGACAGTAGAAGGGCTCCCGACACAGGCATGTTGAACTCTGGCGGTCAGCAGTCTGTTCATGTTGGGAGTGACAGGAGAAGGGCTCCCAACGCAGGCGTGTTGAACTCTGGCGGTCAGCAGTCTGTTCATGTTGGGAGTGAAAGGAGAAGGGCTCCCGACACAGGCATGTTGAACTCTGGCGGTCAGCAGTCTGTTCATGTTGGGAGTAACAGGAGAAGGGCTCCCGACGCAGGCATGTTGAACTCTGGCGGTCAGCAGTCTGTTCATGTTGGGAGTGACAGGAGAAGGGCTCCCGACGCAGGCATGTTGAACTCTGGCGGTCAGCAGTCTGTTCATGTTGTGAGTGAAAGGAGAAGGGCTCCCAACACAGGCATTTTGAACTCTGGCGGTCAGCAGTCTGTTCATGTTGTGAGTGACAGGAGAAGGGCTCCCGACGCAGGCATGTTGAACTCTGGCGGTCAGCAGTCTGTTCATGTTGGGAGTGACAGGAGAAGGGCTCCCGACGCAGGCATGTTGAACTCTGGCGGTCAGCAGTCTGTTCATGTTGGGAGTGACAGGAGAAGAGCTCCCGACCCAGGCATGTTGAAATCTGGCGGTCAGCAGTCTGTTCATGTTGGGAGTGACAGGAGAAGGGCTCCCGACGCAGGCATGTTGAACTCTGGCGGTTAGCAGTCTCTTCATGTTGGGAGTGACAGGAGAAGGGCTCCCGACACAGGCGTGTTGAACTCTGGCGGTCAGCAGTCTGTTCATGTTGGGAGTGACAGGAGAAGGGCTCCTGACGCAGGCATGTTGAACTCTGGCGGTCAGCAGTCTGTTCATGTTGTGAGTGACAGTAGAAGGGCTCCCGACACAGGCATGTTCAACTCTGGCGGTCAGCAGTCTGTTCATGTTGGGAGTGACAGGAGAAGGGCTCCCGACACAGGCATGTTGAACTCTGGCGGTCAGCAGTCTGTTCATGTTGGGAGTGACAGGAGAAGGGCTCCCAACGCAGGCGTGTTGAACTCTGGCGGTCAGCAGTCTGTTCATGTTGGGAGTGAAAGGAGAAGGGCTCCCGACACAGGCATGTTGAACTCTGGCGGTCAGCAGTCTGTTCATGTTGGGAGTAACAGGAGAAGGGCTCCCGACGCAGGCATGTTGAACTCTGGCGGTCAGCAGTCTGTTCATGTTGGGAGTGACAGGAGAAGGGCTCCCGACGCAGGCATGTTGAACTCTGGCGGTCAGCAGTCTGTTCATGTTGTGAGTGAAAGGAGAAGGGCTCCCAACACAGGCATTTTGAACTCTGGCGGTCAGCAGTCTGTTCATGTTGTGAGTGACAGGAGAAGGGCTCCCGACGCAGGCATGTTGAACTCTGGCGGTCAGCAGTCTGTTCATGTTGGGAGTGACAGGAGAAGGGCTCCCGACGCAGGCATGTTGAACTCTGGCGGTCAGCAGTCTGTTCATGTTGGGAGTGACAGGAGAAGAGCTCCCGACCCAGGCATGTTGAAATCTGGCGGTCAGCAGTCTGTTCATGTTGGGAGTGACAGGAGAAGGGCTCCCGACGCAGGCATGTTGAACTCTGGCGGTTAGCAGTCTCTTCATGTTGGGAGTGACAGGAGAAGGGCTACCGACACAGGCGTGTTGAACTCTGGCGGTCAGCAGTCTGTTCATGTTGGGAGTGACAGGAGAAGGGCTCCTGACGCAGGCATGTTGAACTCTGGCGGTCAGCAGTCTGTTCATGTTGTGAGTGACAGTAGAAGGGCTCCCGACACAGGCATGTTCAACTCTGGCGGTCAGCAGTCTGTTCATGTTGGGAGTGACAGGAGAAGGGCTCCCGACACAGGCATGTTGAACTCTGGCGGTCAGTAGTCTGTGCATGTTGGGAGTGAAAGGAGAAGGGCTCCCGACACAGGCATGTTGAACTCTGGCGGTCAACAGTCTGTTCATGTTGGGAGTGACAGGAGAAGGGCTCCCGACACAGGCATGTTGAACTCTGGCGGTCAGCAGTCTGTTCATGTTGTGAGTGAAGGGAGAAGGGCTCCCGAGCAGGCGTGTTGAACTCTGGCGGTCAGCAGTCTGTTCATGTTGGGAGTGACAGGAGAAGGGCTCCCGACGCAGGCATGTTGAACTCTGGCGGTCAACAGTCTGTTCCTGTTGGGAGTGACAGGAGAAGGGCTCCCGACACAGGCATGTTGAACTCTGGCGGTCAGCAGTCTGTTCATGTTGGGAGTGACAGGAGAAGGGCTCCCGACACAGGCATGTTGAACTCTGGCGGTCAGCAGTCTGTTCATGTTGGGAGTGACAGGAGAAGGGCTCCCGACACAGGCATGTTGAACTCTGGCGGTCAGCGGTCTGTTCATGTTGGGAGTGACAGGAGAAGGGCTCCCGACACAGGCGTGTTGACCTCTGGCGGTCAGCAGTCTGTTCATGTTGGGAGTGACAGGAGAAGGGCTCCCGACACAGGCATGTTGACCTCTGGCGGTCAGCAGTCTGTTCATGTTGGGAGTGACAGGAGAAGGGCTTCCGACGCAGGCATGTTGAACTCTGGCGGTTAGCAGTCTCTTCATGTTGGGAGTGACAGGAGAAGGGCTCCCGACACAGGCGTGTTGAACTCTGGCGGTCAGCAGTCTGTTCATGTTGGGAGTGACAGGAGAAGGGCTCCTGACGCAGGCATGTTGAACTCTGGCGGTCAGCAGTCTGTTCATGTTGTGAGTGACAGGAGAAGGGCTCCCGACACAGGCATGTTCAACTCTGGCGGTCAGCAGTCTGTTCATGTTGGGAGTGACAGGAGAAGGGCTCCCGACACAGGCATGTTGAACTCTGGCGGTCAGCAGTCTGTGCATGTTGGGAGTGAAAGGAGAAGGGCTCCCGACACAGGCATGTTGAACTCTGGCGGTCAACAGTCTGTTCATGTTGGGAGTGACAGGAGAAGGGCTCCCGACACAGGCATGTTGAACTCTGGCGGTCAGCAGTCTGTTCATGTTGTGAGTGAAGGGAGAAGGGCTCCCGAGCAGGCGTGTTGAACTCTGGCGGTCAGCAGTCTGTTCATGTTGGGAGTGACAGGAGAAGGGCTCCCGACGCAGGCATGTTGAACTCTGGCGGTCAGCAGTCTGTTCATGTTGGGAGTGACAGGAGAAGGGCTCCCGACACAGGCATGTTGAACTCTGGCGGTCAGCAGTCTGTTCATGTTGGGAGTGACAGGAGAAGGGCTCCCGACACAGGCATGTTGAACTCTGGCGGTCAGCAGTCTGTTCATGTTGGGAGTGACAGGAGAAGGGCTCCCGACACAGGCATGTTGAACTCTGGCGGTCAGCAGTCTGTTCATGTTGGGAGTGACAGGAGAAGGGCTCCCGACACAGGCGTGTAGACCTCTGGCGGTCAGCAGTCTGTTCATGTTGGGAGTGACAGGAGAAGGGCTCCCGACACAGGCGTGTTGACCTCAGGCGGTCAGCAGTCTGTTCATGTTGGGAGTGACAGGAGAAGGGCTCCCGACACAGGCGTGTTGACCTCTGGCGGTCAGCAGTCTGTTCATGTTGGGAGTGACAGGAGAAGGGCTCCCGACACAGGCGTGTTGAACTCTGGCGGTCAGCAGTCTGTTCATGTTGGGAGTGACAGGAGAAGGGCTCCCGACACAGGCATGTTGAACTCTGGCGGTCAGCAGTCTGTTCATGTTGGGAGTGACAGGAGAAGGGCTCCTGACACAGGCATGTTGAACTCTGGCGGTCAGCAGTCTGTTCATGTTGGGAGTGACAGGAGAAGGGCTCCCGACACAGGCATGTTGAACTCTGGCGGTCAGCAGTCTGTTCATGTTGGGAGTGACAGGAGAAGGGGTCCCGAGCAGGCGTGTTGAACTCTGGCGGTCAGCAGTCTGTTCATGTTGGGAGTGACAGGAGAAGGGCTCCCGACGCAGGCGTGTTGACCTCTGGCGGTCAGCAGTCTGTTCATGTTGGGAGTGACAGGAGAAGGGCTCCCGACACAGGCATGTTGAACGCTGGCGGTCAGCAGTCTGTTCATGTTGGGAGTGACAGGAGAAGGGCTCCCGACACAGGCATGTTGAACTCTGGCGGTCAGCAGTCTGTTCATGTTGGGAGTGACAGGAGAAGGGCTCCCGACACAGGCGTGTTGACCTCTGGCGGTCAGCAGTCTGTTCATGTTGGGAGTGACAGGAGAAGGGCTCCCGACACAGGCGTGTTGACCTCTGGTGGTCAGCAGTCTGTTCATGTTGTGAGTGACAGGAGAAGGGCTCCCGACACAGGCGTGTTGAACTCTGGCGGTCAGCAGTCTGTTCATGTTGGGAGTGACAGGAGAAGGGCTCCCGACACAGGCGTGTTGAACTCTGGCGGTCAGCAGTCTGTTCATGTTGGGAGTGACAGGAGAAGGGCTCCCGACACAGGCGTGTTGACCTCTGGCGGTCAGCAGTCTGTTCATGTTGGGCGTGACAGGAGAAGGGCTCCCGACACAGGCGTGTTGAACTCTGGCGGTCAGCAGTCTGTTCATGCTGGGAGTGACAGGAGAAGGGCTCCCGACACAGGCGTGTTGACCTCTGGCGGTCAGCAGTCTATTCATGTTGGGAGTGACAGGAAAAGGGCTCCCGACACAGGCGTGTTGAACTCTGGCGGTCAGCAGTCTGTTCATGTTGGGAGTGACAGGAGAAGGGCTCCCGACACAGGCGTGTTGACCTCTGGCGGTCAGCAGTCTGTTCATGTTGGGAGTGACAGGAGAAGGGCTCCCGACACAGGCGTGTTGAACTCTGGCGGTCAGCAGTCTGTTCATGTTGGGAGTGACAGGAGAAGGGCTCCCGACGCAGGCGTGTTGACCTCTGGCGGTCAGCAGTCTGTTCATGTTGGGAGTGACAGGAGAAGGGCTCCCGACACAGGCGTGTTGAACTCTGGCGGTCAGCAGTCTGTTCATGTTGGGAGTGACAGGAGAAGGGCTCCCGACGCAGGCGTGTTGACCTCTGGCGGTCAGCAGTCTGTTCATGTTGGGAGTGACAGGAGAAGGGCTCCCGACACAGGCGTGTTGAACTCTGGCGGTCAGCAGTCTGTTCATGTTGGGAGTGACAGGAGAAGGGCTCCCGACACAGGCATGTTGAACTCTGGCGGTCAGCAGTCTGTTCATGTTGGGAGTGACAGGAGAAGGGCTCCCGAGCGGGCGTGTTGAACTCTGGCGGTCAGCAGTCTGTTCATGTTGGGAGTGACAGGAGAAGGGCTCCCGACACAGGCGTGTTGAACTCTGGCGGTCAGCAGTCTGTTCATGTTGGGAGTGACAGGAGAAGGGCTCCCGACACAGGCGTGTTGACCTCTGGCGGTCAGCAGTCTGTTCATGTTGGGAGTGACAGGAGAAGGGCTCCCGACACAGGCGTGTTGACCTCTGGCGGTCAGCAGTCTGTTCATGTTGGGAGTGACAGGAGAAGGGCTCCCGACACAGGCGTGTTGACCTCTGGCGGTCAGCAGTCTGTTCATGTTGGGAGTGACAGGAGAAGGGCTCCCGACACAGGCGTGTTGATCTCTGGCGGTCAGCAGTCTGTTCATGTTGTGAGTGACAGGAGAAGGGCTCCCGACACAGGCGTGTTGAACTCTGGCGGTCAGCAGTCTGTTCATGTTGGGAGTGACAGGAGAAGGGCTCCCGACACAGGCGTGTTGAACTCTGGCGGTAAGCAGTCTGTTCATGTTGTGAGTGACAGGAGAAGGGCTCTCGACACAGGCGTGTTGACCTCTGGCGGTCAGCAGTCTGTTCATGTTGGGAGTGACAGGAGAAGGGCTCCCGACACAGGCGTGTTGATCTCTGGCGGTCAGCAGTCTGTTCATGTTGGGAGTGACAGGAGAAGGGCTCCCGACACAGGCATGTTGAACTCTGGCGGTCAGCAGTCTGTTCATGTTGGGAGTGACAGGAGAAGGGCTCCTGACACAGGCATGTTGAACTCTGGCGGTCAGCAGTCTGTTCATGTTGGGAGTGACAGGAGAAGGGCTCCCGACACAGGCATGTTGAACTCTGGCGGTTAGCAGTCTGTTCATGTTGGGAGTGACAGGAGAAGGGGTCCCGAGCAGGCGTGTTGAACTCTGGCGGTCAGCAGTCTGTTCATGTTGGGAGTGACAGGAGAAGGGCTCCCGACGCAGGCGTGTTGACCTCTGGCGGTCAGCAGTCTGTTCATGTTGGGAGTGACAGGAGAAGGGCTCCCGACACAGGCGTGTTGAACTCTGGCGGTCAGCAGTCTGTTCATGTTGGGAGTGACAGGAGAAGGGCTCCCGACACAGGCATGTTGAACTCTGGCGGTCAGCAGTCTGTTCATGTTGGGAGTGACAGGAGAAGGGCTCCCGACACAGGCGTGTTGACCTCTGGCGGTCAGCAGTCTGTTCATGTTGGGAGTGACAGGAGAAGGGCTCCCGACACAGGCATGTTGAACTCTGGTGGTCAGCAGTCTGTTCATGTTGTGAGTGACAGGAGAAGGGCTCCCGACACAGGCGTGTTGAACTCTGGCGGTCAGCAGTCTGTTCATGTTGGGAGTGACAGGAGAAGGGCTCCCGACACAGGCATGTTGAACTCTGGCGGTCAGCAGTCTGTTCATGTTGGGAGTGACAGGAGAAGGGCTCCCGACACAGGCGTGTTGACCTCTGGCGGTCAGCAGTCTGTTCATGTTGGGCGTGACAGGAGAAGGGCTCCCGACACAGGCGTGTTGAACTCTGGCGGTCAGCAGTCTGTTCATGTTGGGAGTGACAGGAGAAGGGCTCCCGACACAGGCGTGTTGACTTCTGGCGGTCAGCAGTCTGTTCATGTTGGGAGTGACAGGAGAAGGGCTCCCGACACAGGCGTGTTGAACTCTGGCGGTCAGCAGTCTGTTCATGTTGGGAGTGACAGGAGAAGGGCTCCCGACACAGGCGTGTTGACCTCTGGCGGTCAGCAGTCTGTTCATGTTGGGAGTGACAGGAGAAGGGCTCCCGACACAGGCGTGTTGAACTCTGGCGGTCAGCAGTCTGTTCATGTTGGGAGTGACAGGAGAAGGGCTCCCGACGCAGGCGTGTTGACCTCTGGCGGTCAGCAGTCTGTTCATGTTGGGAATGACAGGAGAAGGGCTCCCGACACAGGCGTGTTGAACTCTGGCGGTCAGCAGTCTGTTCATGTTGGGAGTGACAGGAGAAGGGCTCCCGACGCACGCGTGTTGACCTCTGGCAGTCAGCAGTCTGTTCATGTTGGGAGTGACAGGAGAAGGGCTCCCGACACAGGCATGTTGAACTCTGGCGGTCAGCAGTCTGTTCATGTTGGGAGTGACAGGAGAAGGGCTCCCGACACAGGCGTGTTGAACTCTGGCGGTCAGCAGTCTGTTCATGTTGGGAGTGACAGGAGAAGGGCTCCCGACGCAGGCGTGTTGACCTCTGGCGGTCAGCAGTCTGTTCATTTTGGGAGTGACAGGAGAAGGGCTCCCGACGCAGGCATGTTGAACTCTGGCGGTCAGCAGTCTGTTCATGTTGGGAGTGACAGGAGAAGGGCTCCCGACGCAGGCGTGTTGACCTCTGGCAGTCAGCAGTCTGTTCATGTTGGGAGTGACAGGAGAAGGGCTCCCGACACAGGCGTGTTGAACTCTGGCGGTCAGCAGTCTGTTCATGTTGGGAGTGACAGGAGAAGGGCTCCCGACGGAGGCGTGTTGAACTCTGGCGGTCAGCAGTCTGTTCATGTTGGGAGTGACAGGAGAAGGGCTCCCGACACAGGCGTGTTGACCTCTGGCGGTCAGCAGTGTGTTCATGTTGGGAGTGACAGGAGAAGGGCTCCCGACACAGGCGTGTTGAACTCTGGCGGTCAGCAGTCTGTTCATGTTGGGAGTGACAGGAGAAGGGTTCCCGACACAGGCGTGTTGAACTCTGGCGGTCAGCAGTCTGTTCATGTTGGGAGTGACAGGAGAAGGGCTCCCGACACAGGCGTGTTGAACTCTGGCGGTCAGCAGTCTGTTCATGTTGGGAGTGACAGTAGAAGGGCTCCCGACACAGGCATGTTGAACTCTGGCGGTCAGCAGTCTGTTCATGTTGGGAGTGACAGGAGAAGGGCTCCCGACGCAGGCGTGTTGAACTCTGGCGGTCAGCAGTCTGTTCATGTTGTGAGTGAAAGGAGAAGGGCTCCCGAGCAGGCGTGTTGAACTCTGGCGGTCAGCAGTCTGTTCATGTTGGGAGTGACAGGAGAAGGGCTCCCGACACAGGCGTGTTGAACTCTGGCGGTCAGCAGTCTGTTCATGTTGTGAGTGACAGGAGAAGGGCTCCCGACACAGGCGTGTTGAACTCTGGCGGTCAGCAGTCTGTTCATGTTGGGAGTGACAGGAGAAGGGCTCCCGACACAGGCGTGTTGAACTCTGGCGGTCAGCAGTCTGTTCATGTTGGGAGTGACAGGAGAAGGGCTCCCGACACAGGCGTGTTGACCTCTGGCGGTCAGCAGTCTGTTCATGTTGGGAGTGACAGGAGAAGGGCTCCCGACACAGGCGTGTTGAACTCTGGCGGTCAGCAGTCTGTTCATGTTGGGAGTGACAGGAGAAGGGCTCCCGACACAGGCGTGTTGAACTCTGGCGGTCAGCAGTCTGTTCATGTTGGGAGTGACAGGAGAAGGGCTCCCGACACAGGCGTGTTGAACTCTGGCGGTCAGCAGTCTGTTCATGTTGGGAGTGACAGGAGTAGGGCTCCCGACACAGGCGTGTTGACCTCTGGCGGTCAGCAGTCTGTTCATGTTGGGAGTGACAGGAGAAGGGCTCCCGACACAGGCGTGTTGAACTCTGGCGGTCAGCAGTCTGTTCATGTTGGGAGTGACAGGAGAAGGGCTCCCGACACAGGCGTGTTGACCTCTGGCGGTCAGCAGTCTGTTCATGTTGGGAGTGACAGGAGAAGGGCTCCCGACACAGGCATGTTGAACTCTGGCGGTCAGCAGTCTGTTCATGTTGGGAGTGACAGGAGAAGGGCTCCCGACACAGGCGTGTTGACCTCTGGCGGTCAGCAGTCTGTTCATGTTGGGAGTGACAGGAGAAGGGCTCCCGACACAGGCGTGTTGAACTCTGGCGGTCAGCAGTCTGTTCATGTTGGGAGTGACAGGAGAAGGGCTCCTGACACAGGCATGTTGAACTCTGGCGGTCAGCAGTCTGTTCATGTTGGGAGTGACAGGAGAAGGGCTCCCGACACAGGCATGTTGAACTCTGGCGGTCAGCAGTCTGTTCATGTTGGGAGTGACAGGAGAAGGGCTCCCGAGCGGGCGTGTTGAACTCTGGCGGTCAGCAGTCTGTTCATGTTGGGAGTGACAGGAGAAGGGCTCCCGACACAGGCGTGTTGAACTCTGGCGGTCAGCAGTCTGTTCATGTTGGGAGTGACAGGAGAAGGGCTCCCGACACAGGCGTGTAGACCTCTGGCGGTCAGCAGTCTGTTCATGTTGGGAGTGACAGGAGAAGGGCTCCCGACACAGGCGTGTTGACCTCTGGCGGTCAGCAGTCTGTTCATGTTGGGAGTGACAGGAGAAGGGCTCCCGACACAGGCGTGTTGACCTCTGGCGGTCAGCAGTCTGTTCATGTTGGGAGTGACAGGAGAAGGGCTCCCGACACAGGCGTGTTGACCTCTGGCGGTCAGCAGTCTGTTCATGTTGGGAGTGACAGGAGAAGGGCTCCCGACACAGGCGTGTTGAACTCTGGCGGTCAGCAGTCTGTTCATGTTGGGAGTGACAGGAGAAGGGCTCCCGACACAGGCGTGTTGAACTCTGGCGGTCAGCAGTCTGTTCATGTTGGGAGTGACAGGAGAAGGGCTCCCGACACAGGCTTGTTGACCTCTGGCGGTCAGCAGTCTGTTCATGTTGGGAGTGACAGGAGAAGGGCTCCCGACACAGGCGTGTTGAACTCTGGCGGTCAGCAGTCTGTTCATGTTGGGAGTGACAGGAGAAGGGCTCCCGACACAGGCATGTTGAACTCTGGCGGTCAGCAGTCTGTTCATGTTGGGAGTGACAGGAGAAGGGCTCCTGACACAGGCATGTTGAACTCTGGCGGTCAGCAGTCTGTTCATGTTGGGAGTGACAGGAGAAGGGCTCCCGACACAGGCATGTTGAACTCTGGCGGTCAGCAGTCTGTTCATGTTGGGAGTGACAGGAAAAGGGGTCCCGAGCAGGCGTGTTGAACTCTGGCGGTCAGCAGTCTGTTCATGTTGGGAGTGACAGGAGAAGGGCTCCCGACGCAGGCGTGTTGACCTCTGGCGGTCAGCAGTCTGTTCATGTTGGGAGTGACAGGAGAAGGGCTCCCGACACAGGCATGTTGAACTCTGGCGGTCAGCAGTCTGTTCATGTTGGGAGTGACAGGAGAAGGGCTCCCGACACAGGCATGTTGAACTCTGGCGGTCAGCAGTCTGTTCATGTTGGGAGTGACAGGAGAAGGGCTCCCGACACAGGCGTGTTGACCTCTGGCGGTCAGCAGTCTGTTCATGTTGGGAGTGACAGGAGAAGGGCTCCCGACACAGGCGTGTTGACCTCTGGTGGTCAGCAGTCTGTTCATGTTGTGAGTGACAGGAGAAGGGCTCCCGACACAGGCGTGTTGAACTCTGGCGGTCAGCAGTCTGTTCATGTTGGGAGTGACAGGAGAAGGGCTCCCGACACAGGCATGTTGAACTCTGGCGGTCAGCAGTCTGTTCATGTTGGGAGTGACAGGAGAAGGGCTCCCGACACAGGCGTGTTGACCTCTGGCGGTCAGCAGTCTGTTCATGTTGGGCGTGACAGGAGAAGGGCTCCCGACACAGGCGTGTTGAACTCTGGCGGTCAGCAGTCTGTTCATGTTGGGAGTGACAGGAGAAGGGCTCCCGACACAGGCGTGTTGACCTCTGGCGGTCAGCAGTCTGTTCATGTTGGGAGTGACAGGAGAAGGGCTCCCGACGCAGGCGTGTTGACCTCTGGCGGTCAGCAGTCTGTTCATGTTGGGAGTGACAGGAGAAGGGCTCCCGACACAGGCGTGTTGAACTCTGGCGGTCAGCAGTCTGTTCATGTTGGGAGTGACAGGAGAAGGGCTCCCGACGCAGGCGTGTTGACCTCTGGCGGTCAGCAGTCTGTTCATGTTGGGAGTGACAGGAGAAGGGCTCCCGACACAGGCGTGTTGAACTCTGGCGGTCAGCAGTCTGTTCATGTTGGGAGTGACAGGAGAAGGGCTCCCGACACAGGCATGTTGAACTCTGGCGGTCAGCAGTCTGTTCATGTTGGGAGTGACAGGAGAAGGGCTCCCAAGCGGGCGTGTTGAACTCTGGCGGTCAGCAGTCTGTTCATGTTGGGAGTGACAGGAGAAGGGCTCCCGACACAGGCGTGTTGAACTCTGGCGGTCAGCAGTCTGTTCATGTTGGGAGTGACAGGAGAAGGGCTCCCGACACAGGCGTGTTGACCTCTGGCGGTCAGCAGTCTGTTCATGTTGGGAGTGACAGGAGAAGGGCTCCCGACACAGGCGTGTTGACCTCTGGCGGTCAGCAGTCTGTTCATGTTGGGAGTGACAGGAGAAGGGCTCCCGACACAGGCGTGTTGACCTCTGGCGGTCAGCAGTCTGTTCATGTTGGGAGTGACAGGAGAAGGGCTCCCGACACAGGCGTGTTGATCTCTGGCGGTCAGCAGTCTGTTCATGTTGTGAGTGACAGGAGAAGGGCTCCCGACACAGGCGTGTTGAACTCTGGCGGTCAGCAGTCTGTTCATGTTGGGAGTGACAGGAGAAGGGCTCCCGACACAGGCGTGTTGAACTCTGGCGGTAAGCAGTCTGTTCATGTTGTGAGTGACAGGAGAAGGGCTCTCGACACAGGCGTGTTGACCTCTGGCGGTCAGCAGTCTGTTCATGTTGGGAGTGACAGGAGAAGGGCTCCCGACACAGGCGTGTTGATCTCTGGCGGTCAGCAGTCTGTTCATGTTGGGAGTGACAGGAGAAGGGCTCCCGACACAGGCATGTTGAACTCTGGCGGTCAGCAGTCTGTTCATGTTGGGAGTGACAGGAGAAGGGCTCCTGACACAGGCATGTTGAACTCTGGCGGTCAGCAGTCTGTTCATGTTGGGAGTGACAGGAGAAGGGCTCCCGACACAGGTATGTTGAACTCTGGCGGTTAGCAGTCTGTTCATGTTGGGAGTGACAGGAGAAGGGGTCCCGAGCAGGCGTGTTGAACTCTGGCGGTCAGCAGTCTGTTCATGTTGGGAGTGACAGGAGAAGGGCTCCCGACGCAGGCGTGTTGACCTCTGGCGGTCAGCAGTCTGTTCATGTTGGGAGTGACAGGAGAAGGGCTCCCGACACAGGCATGTTGAACTCTGGCGGTCAGCAGTCTGTTCATGTTGGGAGTGACAGGAGAAGGGCTCCCGACACAGGCATGTTGAACTCTGGCGGTCAGCAGTCTGTTCATGTTGGGAGTGACAGGAGAAGGGCTCCCGACACAGGCGTGTTGACCTCTGGCGGTCAGCAGTCTGTTCATGTTGGGAGTGACAGGAGAAGGGCTCCCGACACAGGCGTGTTGACCTCTGGTGGTCAGCAGTCTGTTCATGTTGTGAGTGACAGGAGAAGGGCTCCCGACACAGGCGTGTTGAACTCTGGCGGTCAGCAGTCTGTTCATGTTGGGAGTGACAGGAGAAGGGCTCCCGACACAGGCATGTTGAACTCTGGCGGTCAGCAGTCTGTTCATGTTGGGAGTGACAGGAGAAGGGCTCCCGACACAGGCGTGTTGACCTCTGGCGGTCAGCAGTCTGTTCATGTTGGGCGTGACAGGAGAAGGGCTCCCGACACAGGCGTGTTGAACTCTGGCGGTCAGCAGTCTGTTCATGTTGGGAGTGACAGGAGAAGGGCTCCCGACACAGGCGTGTTGACTTCTGGCGGTCAGCAGTCTGTTCATGTTGGGAGTGACAGGAGAAGTGCTCCCGACACAGGCGTGTTGAACTCTGGCGGTCAGCAGTCTGTTCATGTTGGGAGTGACAGGAGAAGGGCTCCCGACACAGGCGTGTTGACCTCTGGCGGTCAGCAGTCTGTTCATGTTCGGAGTGACAGGAGAAGGGCTCCCGACACAGGCGTGTTGACCTCTGGCGGTCAGCAGTCTGTTCATGTTGGGAGTGACAGGAGAAGGGCTCCCGACGCAGGCGTGTTGACCTCTGGCGGTCAGCAGTCTGTTCATGTTGGGAGTGACAGGAGAAGGGCTCCCGACACAGGCGTGTTGAACTCTGGCGGTCAGCAGTCTGTTCATGTTGGGAGTGACAGGAGAAGGGCTCCCGACGCACGCGTGTTGACCTCTGGCAGTCAGCAGTCTGTTCATGTTGGGAGTGACAGGAGAAGGGCTCCCGACACAGGCGTGTTGAACTCTGGCGGTCAGCAGTCTGTTCATGTTGGGAGTGACAGGAGAAGGGCTCCCGACACAGGCGTGTTGAACTCTGGCGGTCAGCAGTCTGTTCATGTTGGGAGTGACAGGAGAAGGGCTCCCGACACAGGCGTGTTGAACTCTGGCGGTCAGCAGTCTGTTCATGTTGGGAGTGACAGGAGAAGGGCTCCCGACACAGGCGTGTTGAACTCTGGCGGTCAGCAGTCTGTTCATGTTGGGAGTGACAGGAGAAGGGCTCCCGACGCAGGCGTGTTGAACTCTGGCGGTCAGTAGTCTGTTCATGTTGGGAGTGACAGGAGAAGGGCTCCCGACGCAGGCGTGTTGACCTCTGGCAGTCAGCAGTCTGTTCATGTTGGGAGTGACAGGAGAAGGGCTCCCGACACAGGCGTGTTGAACTCTGGCGGTCAGCAGTCTGTTCATGTTGGGAGTGACAGGAGAAGGGCTCCCGACGGAGGCGTGTTGAACTCTGGCGGTCAGCAGTCTGTTCATGTTGTGAGTGAAAGGAGAAGGGCTCCCGAGCAGGCGTGTTGAACTCTGGCGGTCAGCAGTCTGTTCATGTTGGGAGTGACAGGAGAAGGGCTCCCGACACAGGCGTGTTGACCTCTGGCGGTCAGCAGTCTGTTCATGTTGGGAGTGACAGGAGAAGGGCTCCCGACACAGGCGTGTTGAACTCTGGCGGTCAGCAGTCTGTTCATGTTGGGAGTGACAGGAGAAGGGTTCCCGACACAGGCGTGTTGAACTCTGGCGGTCAGCAGTCTGTTCATGTTGGGAGTGACAGGAGAAGGGCTCCCGACACAGGCGTGTTGAACTCTGGCGGTCAGCAGTCTGTTCATGTTGGGAGTGACAGTAGAAGGGCTCCCGACACAGGCATGTTGAACTCTGGCGGTCAGCAGTCTGTTCATGTTGGGAGTGACAGGAGAAGGGCTCCCGACGCAGGCGTGTTGAACTCTGGCGGTCAGCAGTCTGTTCATGTTGTGAGTGAAAGGAGAAGGGCTCCCGAGCAGGCGTGTTGAACTCTGGCGGTCAGCAGTCTGTTCATGTTGGGAGTGACAGGAGAAGGGCTCCCGACACAGGCGTGTTGAACTCTGGCGGTCAGCAGTCTGTTCATGTTGTGAGTGACAGGAGAAGGGCTCCCGACACAGGCGTGTTGAACTCTGGCGGTCAGCAGTCTGTTCATGTTGGGAGTGACAGGAGAAGGGCTCCCGACACAGGCGTGTTGAACTCTGGCGGTCAGCAGTCTGTTCATGTTGGGAGTGACAGGAGAAGGGCTCCCGACACAGGCGTGTTGACCTCTGGCGGTCAGCAGTCTGTTCATGTTGGGAGTGACAGGAGAAGGGCTCCCGACACAGGCGTGTTGAACTCTGGCGGTCAGCAGTCAGTTCATGTTGGGAGTGACAGGAGAAGGGCTCCCGACACAGGCGTGTTGAACTCTGGCGGTCAGCAGTCTGTTCATGTTGGGAGTGACAGGAGAAGGGCTCCCGACACAGGCGTGTTGAACTCTGGCGGTCAGCAGTCTGTTCATGTTGGGAGTGACAGGAGTAGGGCTCCCGACACAGGCGTGTTGACCTCTGGCGGTCAGCAGTCTGTTCATGTTGGGAGTGACAGGAGAAGGGCTCCCGACACAGGCGTGTTGACCTCTGGCGGTCAGCAGTCTGTTCATGTTGGGAGTGACAGGAGAAGGGCTCCCGACACAGGCGTGTTGAACTCTGGCGGTCAGCAGTCTGTTCATGTTGGGAGTGACAGGAGAAGGGCTCCCGACGCAGGCGTGTTGAACTCTGGCGGTCAGCAGTCTGTTCATGTTGTGAGTGAAAGGAGAAGGGCTCCCGAGCAGGCGTGTTGAACTCTGGCGGTCAGCAGTCTGTTCATGTTGGGAGTGACAGGAGAAGGGCTCCCGACACAGGCGTGTTGAACTCTGGTGGTCAGCAGTCTGTTCATGTTGGGAGTGACAGGAGAAGGGCTCCCGACACAGGCGTGTTGAACTCTGGCGGTCAGCAGTCTGTTCATGTTGGGAGTGACAGGAGAAGGGCTCCCGACACAGGCATGTTGAACTCTGGCGGTCAGCAGTCTGTTCATGTTGGGAGTGACAGGAGAAGGGCTCCCGACACAGGCGTGTTGACCTCTGGCGGTCAGCAGTCTGTTCATGTTGGGAGTGACAGGAGAAGGGCTCCCGACACAGGCGTGTTGAACTCTGGCGGTCAGCAGTCTGTTCATGTTGGGAGTGACAGGAGAAGGGCTCCTGACACAGGCATGTTGAACTCTGGCGGTCAGCAGTCTGTTCATGTTGGGAGTGACAGGAGAAGGGCTCCCGACACAGGCATGTTGAACTCTGGCGGTTAGCAGTCTGTTCATGTTGGGAGTGACAGGAGAAGGGGTCCCGAGCAGGCGTGTTGAACTCTGGCGGTCAGCAGTCTGTTCATGTTGGGAGTGACAGGAGAAGGGCTCCCGACGCAGGCGTGTTGACCTCTGGCGGTCAGCAGTCTGTTCATGTTGGGAGTGACAGGAGAAGGGCTCCCGACACAGGCATGTTGAACTCTGGCGGTCAGCAGTCTGTTCATGTTGGGAGTGACAGGAGAAGGGCTCCCGACACAGGCATGTTGAACTCTGGCGGTCAGCAGTCTGTTCATGTTGGGAGTGACAGGAGAAGGGCTCCCGACACAGGCGTGTTGACCTCTGGCGGTCAGCAGTCTGTTCATGTTGGGAGTGACAGGAGAAGGGCTCCCGACACAGGCGTGTTGACCTCTGGTGGTCAGCAGTCTGTTCATGTTGTGAGTGACAGGAGAAGGGCTCCCGACACAGGCGTGTTGAACTCTGGCGGTCAGCAGTCTGTTCATGTTGGGAGTGACAGGAGAAGGGCTCCCGACACAGGCATGTTGAACTCTGGCGGTCAGCAGTCTGTTCATGTTGGGAGTGACAGGAGAAGGGCTCCCGACACAGGCGTGTTGACCTCTGGCGGTCAGCAGTCTGTTCATGTTGGGCGTGACAGGAGAAGGGCTCCCGACACAGGCGTGTTGAACTCTGGCGGTCAGCAGTCTGTTCATGTTGGGAGTGACAGGAGAAGGGCTCCCGACACAGGCGTGTTGACTTCTGGCGGTCAGCAGTCTGTTCATGTTGGGAGTGACAGGAGAAGGGCTCCCGACACAGGCGTGTTGAACTCTGGCGGTCAGCAGTCTGTTCATGTTGGGAGTGACAGGAGAAGGGCTCCCGACACAGGCGTGTTGACCTCTGGCGGTCAGCAGTCTGTTCATGTTCGGAGTGACAGGAGAAGGGCTCCCGACACAGGCGTGTTGACCTCTGGCGGTCAGCAGTCTGTTCATGTTGGGAGTGACAGGAGAAGGGCTCCCGACGCAGGCGTGTTGACCTCTGGCGGTCAGCAGTCTGTTCATGTTGGGAGTGACAGGAGAAGGGCTCCCGACACAGGCGTGTTGAACTCTGGCGGTCAGCAGTCTGTTCATGTTGGGAGTGACAGGAGAAGGGCTCCCGACGCACGCGTGTTGACCTCTGGCAGTCAGCAGTCTGTTCATGTTGGGAGTGACAGGAGAAGGGCTCCCGACACAGGCGTGTTGAACTCTGGCGGTCAGCAGTCTGTTCATGTTGGGAGTGACAGGAGAAGGGCTCCCGACACAGGCATGTTGAACTCTGGCGGTCAGCAGTCTGTTCATGTTGGGAGTGACAGGAGAAGGGCTCCCGACACAGGCGTGTTGAACTCTGGCGGTCAGCAGTCTGTTCATGTTGGGAGTGACAGGAGAAGGGCTCCCGACGCAGGCGTGTTGACCTCTGGCGGTCAGCAGTCTGTTCATGTTGGGAGTGACAGGAGAAGGGCTCCCGACGCAGGCGTGTTGAACTCTGGCGGTCAGCAGTCTGTTCATGTTGGGAGTGACAGGAGAAGGGCTCCCGACGCAGGCGTGTTGACCTCTGGCAGTCAGCAGTCTGTTCATGTTGGGAGTGACAGGAGAAGGGCTCCCGACACAGGCATGTTGAACTCTGGCGGTCAGCAGTCTGTTCATGTTGGGAGTGACAGGAGAAGGGCTCCCGACGCAGGCGTGTTGAACTCTGGCGGTCAGCAGTCTGTTCATGTTGTGAGTGAAAGGAGAAGGGCTCCCGAGCAGGCGTGTTGAACTCTGGCGGTCAGCAGTCTGTTCATGTTGGGAGTGACAGGAGAAGGGCTCCCGACACAGGCGTGTTGAACTCTGGCGGTCAGCAGTCTGTTCATGTTGTGAGTGACAGGAGAAGGGCTCCCGACACAGGCGTGTTGAACTCTGGCGGTCAGCAGTCTGTTCATGTTGGGAGTGACAGGAGAAGGGCTCCCGACACAGGCGTGTTGAACTCTGGCGGTCAGCAGTCTGTTCATGTTGGGAGTGACAGGAGAAGGGCTCCCGACACAGGCGTGTTGACCTCTGGCGGTCAGCAGTCTGTTCATGTTGGGAGTGACAGGAGAAGGGCTCCCGACACAGGCGTGTTGAACTCTGGCGGTCAGCAGTCTGTTCATGTTGGGAGTGACAGGAGAAGGGCTCCCGACACAGGCGTGTTGAACTCTGGCGGTCAGCAGTCTGTTCATGTTGGGAGTGACAGGAGAAGGGCTCCCGACACAGGCGTGTTGAACTCTGGCGGTCAGCAGTCTGTTCATGTTGGGAGTGACAGGAGTAGGGCTCCCGACACAGGCGTGTTGACCTCTGGCGGTCAGCAGTCTGTTCATGTTGGGAGTGACAGGAGAAGGGCTCCCGACACAGGCGTGTTGAACTCTGGCGGTCAGCAGTCTGTTCATGTTGGGAGTGACAGGAGAAGGGCTCCCGACACAGGCGTGTTGACCTCTGGCGGTCAGCAGTCTGTTCATGTTGGGAGTGACAGGAGAAGGGCTCCCGACACAGGCATGTTGAACTCTGGCGGTCAGCAGTCTGTTCATGTTGGGAGTGACAGGAGAAGGGCTCCCGACACAGGCGTGTTGACCTCTGGCGGTCAGCAGTCTGTTCATGTTGGGAGTGACAGGAGAAGGGCTCCCGACACAGGCGTGTTGAACTCTGGCGGTCAGCAGTCTGTTCATGTTGGGAGTGACAGGAGAAGGGCTCCTGACACAGGCATGTTGAACTCTGGCGGTCAGCAGTCTGTTCATGTTGGGAGTGACAGGAGAAGGGCTCCCGACACAGGCATGTTGAACTCTGGCGGTCAGCAGTCTGTTCATGTTGGGAGTGACAGGAGAAGGGCTCCCGAGCGGGCGTGTTGAACTCTGGCGGTCAGCAGTCTGTTCATGTTGGGAGTGACAGGAGAAGGGCTCCCGACACAGGCGTGTTGAACTCTGGCGGTCAGCAGTCTGTTCATGTTGGGAGTGACAGGAGAAGGGCTCCCGACACAGGCGTGTAGACCTCTGGCGGTCAGCAGTCTGTTCATGTTGGGAGTGACAGGAGAAGGGCTCCCGACACAGGCGTGTTGACCTCTGGCGGTCAGCAGTCTGTTCATGTTGGGAGTGACAGGAGAAGGGCTCCCGACACAGGCGTGTTGACCTCTGGCGGTCAGCAGTCTGTTCATGTTGGGAGTGACAGGAGAAGGGCTCCCGACACAGGCGTGTTGACCTCTGGCGGTCAGCAGTCTGTTCATGTTGGGAGTGACAGGAGAAGGGCTCCCGACACAGGCGTGTTGAACTCTGGCGGTCAGCAGTCTGTTCATGTTGGGAGTGACAGGAGAAGGGCTCCCGACACAGGCGTGTTGAACTCTGGCGGTCAGCAGTCTGTTCATGTTGGGAGTGACAGGAGAAGGGCTCCCGACACAGGCTTGTTGACCTCTGGCGGTCAGCAGTCTGTTCATGTTGGGAGTGACAGGAGAAGGGCTCCCGACACAGGCGTGTTGAACTCTGGCGGTCAGCAGTCTGTTCATGTTGGGAGTGACAGGAGAAGGGCTCCCGACACAGGCATGTTGAACTCTGGCGGTCAGCAGTCTGTTCATGTTGGGAGTGACAGGAGAAGGGCTCCTGACACAGGCATGTTGAACTCTGGCGGTCAGCAGTCTGTTCATGTTGGGAGTGACAGGAGAAGGGCTCCCGACACAGGCATGTTGAACTCTGGCGGTCAGCAGTCTGTTCATGTTGGGAGTGACAGGAGAAGGGGTCCCGAGCAGGCGTGTTGAACTCTGGCGGTCAGCAGTCTGTTCATGTTGGGAGTGACAGGAGAAGGGCTCCCGACGCAGGCGTGTTGACCTCTGGCGGTCAGCAGTCTGTTCATGTTGGGAGTGACAGGAGAAGGGCTCCCGACACAGGCATGTTGAACTCTGGCGGTCAGCAGTCTGTTCATGTTGGGAGTGACAGGAGAAGGGCTCCCGACACAGGCATGTTGAACTCTGGCGGTCAGCAGTCTGTTCATGTTGGGAGTGACAGGAGAAGGGCTCCCGACACAGGCGTGTTGACCTCTGGCGGTCAGCAGTCTGTTCATGTTGGGAGTGACAGGAGAAGGGCTCCCGACACAGGCGTGTTGACCTCTGGTGGTCAGCAGTCTGTTCATGTTGTGAGTGACAGGAGAAGGGCTCCCGACACAGGCGTGTTGAACTCTGGCGGTCAGCAGTCTGTTCATGTTGGGAGTGACAGGAGAAGGGCTCCCGACACAGGCATGTTGAACTCTGGCGGTCAGCAGTCTGTTCATGTTGGGAGTGACAGGAGAAGGGCTCCCGACACAGGCGTGTTGACCTCTGGCGGTCAGCAGTCTGTTCATGTTGGGCGTGACAGGAGAAGGGCTCCCGACACAGGCGTGTTGAACTCTGGCGGTCAGCAGTCTGTTCATGTTGGGAGTGACAGGAGAAGGGCTCCCGACACAGGCGTGTTGACCTCTGGCGGTCAGCAGTCTGTTCATGTTGGGAGTGACAGGAGAAGGGCTCCCGACGCAGGCGTGTTGACCTCTGGCGGTCAGCAGTCTGTTCATGTTGGGAGTGACAGGAGAAGGGCTCCCGACACAGGCGTGTTGAACTCTGGCGGTCAGCAGTCTGTTCATGTTGGGAGTGACAGGAGAAGGGCTCCCGACGCAGGCGTGTTGACCTCTGGCGGTCAGCAGTCTGTTCATGTTGGGAGTGACAGGAGAAGGGCTCCCGACACAGGCGTGTTGAACTCTGGCGGTCAGCAGTCTGTTCATGTTGGGAGTGACAGGAGAAGGGCTCCCGACACAGGCATGTTGAACTCTGGCGGTCAGCAGTCTGTTCATGTTGGGAGTGACAGGAGAAGGGCTCCCAAGCGGGCGTGTTGAACTCTGGCGGTCAGCAGTCTGTTCATGTTGGGAGTGACAGGAGAAGGGCTCCCGACACAGGCGTGTTGAACTCTGGCGGTCAGCAGTCTGTTCATGTTGGGAGTGACAGGAGAAGGGCTCCCGACACAGGCGTGTTGACCTCTGGCGGTCAGCAGTCTGTTCATGTTGGGAGTGACAGGAGAAGGGCTCCCGACACAGGCGTGTTGACCTCTGGCGGTCAGCAGTCTGTTCATGTTGGGAGTGACAGGAGAAGGGCTCCCGACACAGGCGTGTTGACCTCTGGCGGTCAGCAGTCTGTTCATGTTGGGAGTGACAGGAGAAGGGCTCCCGACACAGGCGTGTTGATCTCTGGCGGTCAGCAGTCTGTTCATGTTGTGAGTGACAGGAGAAGGGCTCCCGACACAGGCGTGTTGAACTCTGGCGGTCAGCAGTCTGTTCATGTTGGGAGTGACAGGAGAAGGGCTCCCGACACAGGCGTGTTGAACTCTGGCGGTAAGCAGTCTGTTCATGTTGTGAGTGACAGGAGAAGGGCTCTCGACACAGGCGTGTTGACCTCTGGCGGTCAGCAGTCTGTTCATGTTGGGAGTGACAGGAGAAGGGCTCCCGACACAGGCGTGTTGATCTCTGGCGGTCAGCAGTCTGTTCATGTTGGGAGTGACAGGAGAAGGGCTCCCGACACAGGCATGTTGAACTCTGGCGGTCAGCAGTCTGTTCATGTTGGGAGTGACAGGAGAAGGGCTCCTGACACAGGCATGTTGAACTCTGGCGGTCAGCAGTCTGTTCATGTTGGGAGTGACAGGAGAAGGGCTCCCGACACAGGTATGTTGAACTCTGGCGGTTAGCAGTCTGTTCATGTTGGGAGTGACAGGAGAAGGGGTCCCGAGCAGGCGTGTTGAACTCTGGCGGTCAGCAGTCTGTTCATGTTGGGAGTGACAGGAGAAGGGCTCCCGACGCAGGCGTGTTGACCTCTGGCGGTCAGCAGTCTGTTCATGTTGGGAGTGACAGGAGAAGGGCTCCCGACACAGGCATGTTGAACTCTGGCGGTCAGCAGTCTGTTCATGTTGGGAGTGACAGGAGAAGGGCTCCCGACACAGGCATGTTGAACTCTGGCGGTCAGCAGTCTGTTCATGTTGGGAGTGACAGGAGAAGGGCTCCCGACACAGGCGTGTTGACCTCTGGCGGTCAGCAGTCTGTTCATGTTGGGAGTGACAGGAGAAGGGCTCCCGACACAGGCGTGTTGACCTCTGGTGGTCAGCAGTCTGTTCATGTTGTGAGTGACAGGAGAAGGGCTCCCGACACAGGCGTGTTGAACTCTGGCGGTCAGCAGTCTGTTCATGTTGGGAGTGACAGGAGAAGGGCTCCCGACACAGGCATGTTGAACTCTGGCGGTCAGCAGTCTGTTCATGTTGGGAGTGACAGGAGAAGGGCTCCCGACACAGGCGTGTTGACCTCTGGCGGTCAGCAGTCTGTTCATGTTGGGCGTGACAGGAGAAGGGCTCCCGACACAGGCGTGTTGAACTCTGGCGGTCAGCAGTCTGTTCATGTTGGGAGTGACAGGAGAAGGGCTCCCGACACAGGCGTGTTGACTTCTGGCGGTCAGCAGTCTGTTCATGTTGGGAGTGACAGGAGAAGGGCTCCCGACACAGGCGTGTTGAACTCTGGCGGTCAGCAGTCTGTTCATGTTGGGAGTGACAGGAGAAGGGCTCCCGACACAGGCGTGTTGACCTCTGGCGGTCAGCAGTCTGTTCATGTTCGGAGTGACAGGAGAAGGGCTCCCGACACAGGCGTGTTGACCTCTGGCGGTCAGCAGTCTGTTCATGTTGGGAGTGACAGGAGAAGGGCTCCCGACGCAGGCGTGTTGACCTCTGGCGGTCAGCAGTCTGTTCATGTTGGGAGTGACAGGAGAAGGGCTCCCGACACAGGCGTGTTGAACTCTGGCGGTCAGCAGTCTGTTCATGTTGGGAGTGACAGGAGAAGGGCTCCCGACGCACGCGTGTTGACCTCTGGCAGTCAGCAGTCTGTTCATGTTGGGAGTGACAGGAGAAGGGCTCCCGACACAGGCGTGTTGAACTCTGGCGGTCAGCAGTCTGTTCATGTTGGGAGTGACAGGAGAAGGGCTCCCGACACAGGCGTGTTGAACTCTGGCGGTCAGCAGTCTGTTCATGTTGGGAGTGACAGGAGAAGGGCTCCCGACACAGGCGTGTTGAACTCTGGCGGTCAGCAGTCTGTTCATGTTGGGAGTGACAGGAGAAGGGCTCCCGACACAGGCGTGTTGAACTCTGGCGGTCAGCAGTCTGTTCATGTTGGGAGTGACAGGAGAAGGGCTCCCGACGCAGGCGTGTTGAACTCTGGCGGTCAGTAGTCTGTTCATGTTGGGAGTGACAGGAGAAGGGCTCCCGACGCAGGCGTGTTGACCTCTGGCAGTCAGCAGTCTGTTCATGTTGGGAGTGACAGGAGAAGGGCTCCCGACACAGGCGTGTTGAACTCTGGCGGTCAGCAGTCTGTTCATGTTGGGAGTGACAGGAGAAGGGCTCCCGACGGAGGCGTGTTGAACTCTGGCGGTCAGCAGTCTGTTCATGTTGTGAGTGAAAGGAGAAGGGCTCCCGAGCAGGCGTGTTGAACTCTGGCGGTCAGCAGTCTGTTCATGTTGGGAGTGACAGGAGAAGGGCTCCCGACACAGGCGTGTTGACCTCTGGCGGTCAGCAGTCTGTTCATGTTGGGAGTGACAGGAGAAGGGCTCCCGACACAGGCGTGTTGAACTCTGGCGGTCAGCAGTCTGTTCATGTTGGGAGTGACAGGAGAAGGGTTCCCGACACAGGCGTGTTGAACTCTGGCGGTCAGCAGTCTGTTCATGTTGGGAGTGACAGGAGAAGGGCTCCCGACACAGGCGTGTTGAACTCTGGCGGTCAGCAGTCTGTTCATGTTGGGAGTGACAGTAGAAGGGCTCCCGACACAGGCATGTTGAACTCTGGCGGTCAGCAGTCTGTTCATGTTGGGAGTGACAGGAGAAGGGCTCCCGACGCAGGCGTGTTGAACTCTGGCGGTCAGCAGTCTGTTCATGTTGTGAGTGAAAGGAGAAGGGCTCCCGAGCAGGCGTGTTGAACTCTGGCGGTCAGCAGTCTGTTCATGTTGGGAGTGACAGGAGAAGGGCTCCCGACACAGGCGTGTTGAACTCTGGCGGTCAGCAGTCTGTTCATGTTGTGAGTGACAGGAGAAGGGCTCCCGACACAGGCGTGTTGAACTCTGGCGGTCAGCAGTCTGTTCATGTTGGGAGTGACAGGAGAAGGGCTCCCGACACAGGCGTGTTGAACTCTGGCGGTCAGCAGTCTGTTCATGTTGGGAGTGACAGGAGAAGGGCTCCCGACACAGGCGTGTTGACCTCTGGCGGTCAGCAGTCTGTTCATGTTGGGAGTGACAGGAGAAGGGCTCCCGACACAGGCGTGTTGAACTCTGGCGGTCAGCAGTCAGTTCATGTTGGGAGTGACAGGAGAAGGGCTCCCGACACAGGCGTGTTGAACTCTGGCGGTCAGCAGTCTGTTCATGTTGGGAGTGACAGGAGAAGGGCTCCCGACACAGGCGTGTTGAACTCTGGCGGTCAGCAGTCTGTTCATGTTGGGAGTGACAGGAGTAGGGCTCCCGACACAGGCGTGTTGACCTCTGGCGGTCAGCAGTCTGTTCATGTTGGGAGTGACAGGAGAAGGGCTCCCGACACAGGCGTGTTGACCTCTGGCGGTCAGCAGTCTGTTCATGTTGGGAGTGACAGGAGAAGGGCTCCCGACACAGGCGTGTTGAACTCTGGCGGTCAGCAGTCTGTTCATGTTGGGAGTGACAGGAGAAGGGCTCCCGACGCAGGCGTGTTGAACTCTGGCGGTCAGCAGTCTGTTCATGTTGTGAGTGAAAGGAGAAGGGCTCCCGAGCAGGCGTGTTGAACTCTGGCGGTCAGCAGTCTGTTCATGTTGGGAGTGACAGGAGAAGGGCTCCCGACACAGGCGTGTTGAACTCTGGTGGTCAGCAGTCTGTTCATGTTGGGAGTGACAGGAGAAGGGCTCCCGACACAGGCGTGTTGAACTCTGGCGGTCAGCAGTCTGTTCATGTTGGGAGTGACAGGAGAAGGGCTCCCGACACAGGCATGTTGAACTCTGGCGGTCAGCAGTCTGTTCATGTTGGGAGTGACAGGAGAAGGGCTCCCGACACAGGCGTGTTGACCTCTGGCGGTCAGCAGTCTGTTCATGTTGGGAGTGACAGGAGAAGGGCTCCCGACACAGGCGTGTTGAACTCTGGCGGTCAGCAGTCTGTTCATGTTGGGAGTGACAGGAGAAGGGCTCCTGACACAGGCATGTTGAACTCTGGCGGTCAGCAGTCTGTTCATGTTGGGAGTGACAGGAGAAGGGCTCCCGACACAGGCATGTTGAACTCTGGCGGTTAGCAGTCTGTTCATGTTGGGAGTGACAGGAGAAGGGGTCCCGAGCAGGCGTGTTGAACTCTGGCGGTCAGCAGTCTGTTCATGTTGGGAGTGACAGGAGAAGGGCTCCCGACGCAGGCGTGTTGACCTCTGGCGGTCAGCAGTCTGTTCATGTTGGGAGTGACAGGAGAAGGGCTCCCGACACAGGCATGTTGAACTCTGGCGGTCAGCAGTCTGTTCATGTTGGGAGTGACAGGAGAAGGGCTCCCGACACAGGCATGTTGAACTCTGGCGGTCAGCAGTCTGTTCATGTTGGGAGTGACAGGAGAAGGGCTCCCGACACAGGCGTGTTGACCTCTGGCGGTCAGCAGTCTGTTCATGTTGGGAGTGACAGGAGAAGGGCTCCCGACACAGGCGTGTTGACCTCTGGTGGTCAGCAGTCTGTTCATGTTGTGAGTGACAGGAGAAGGGCTCCCGACACAGGCGTGTTGAACTCTGGCGGTCAGCAGTCTGTTCATGTTGGGAGTGACAGGAGAAGGGCTCCCGACACAGGCATGTTGAACTCTGGCGGTCAGCAGTCTGTTCATGTTGGGAGTGACAGGAGAAGGGCTCCCGACACAGGCGTGTTGACCTCTGGCGGTCAGCAGTCTGTTCATGTTGGGCGTGACAGGAGAAGGGCTCCCGACACAGGCGTGTTGAACTCTGGCGGTCAGCAGTCTGTTCATGTTGGGAGTGACAGGAGAAGGGCTCCCGACACAGGCGTGTTGACTTCTGGCGGTCAGCAGTCTGTTCATGTTGGGAGTGACAGGAGAAGGGCTCCCGACACAGGCGTGTTGAACTCTGGCGGTCAGCAGTCTGTTCATGTTGGGAGTGACAGGAGAAGGGCTCCCGACACAGGCGTGTTGACCTCTGGCGGTCAGCAGTCTGTTCATGTTCGGAGTGACAGGAGAAGGGCTCCCGACACAGGCGTGTTGACCTCTGGCGGTCAGCAGTCTGTTCATGTTGGGAGTGACAGGAGAAGGGCTCCCGACGCAGGCGTGTTGACCTCTGGCGGTCAGCAGTCTGTTCATGTTGGGAGTGACAGGAGAAGGGCTCCCGACACAGGCGTGTTGAACTCTGGCGGTCAGCAGTCTGTTCATGTTGGGAGTGACAGGAGAAGGGCTCCCGACGCACGCGTGTTGACCTCTGGCAGTCAGCAGTCTGTTCATGTTGGGAGTGACAGGAGAAGGGCTCCCGACACAGGCGTGTTGAACTCTGGCGGTCAGCAGTCTGTTCATGTTGGGAGTGACAGGAGAAGGGCTCCCGACACAGGCATGTTGAACTCTGGCGGTCAGCAGTCTGTTCATGTTGGGAGTGACAGGAGAAGGGCTCCCGACACAGGCGTGTTGAACTCTGGCGGTCAGCAGTCTGTTCATGTTGGGAGTGACAGGAGAAGGGCTCCCGACGCAGGCGTGTTGACCTCTGGCGGTCAGCAGTCTGTTCATGTTGGGAGTGACAGGAGAAGGGCTCCCGACGCAGGCGTGTTGAACTCTGGCGGTCAGCAGTCTGTTCATGTTGGGAGTGACAGGAGAAGGGCTCCCGACGCAGGCGTGTTGACCTCTGGCAGTCAGCAGTCTGTTCATGTTGGGAGTGACAGGAGAAGGGCTCCCGACACAGGCGTGTTGAACTCTGGCGGTCAGCAGTCTGTTCATGTTGGGAGTGACAGGAGAAGGGCTCCCGACGGAGGCGTGTTGAACTCTGGCGGTCAGCAGTCTGTTCATGTTGTGAGTGAAAGGAGAAGGGCTCCCGAGCAGGCGTGTTGAACTCTGGCGGTCAGCAGTCTGTTCATGTTGGGAGTGACAGGAGAAGGGCTCCCGACACAGGCGTGTTGACCTCTGGCGGTCAGCAGTCTGTTCATGTTGGGAGTGACAGGAGAAGGGCTCCCGACACAGGCGTGTTGAACTCTGGCGGTCAGCAGTCTGTTCATGTTGGGAGTGACAGGAGAAGGGTTCCCGACACAGGCGTGTTGAACTCTGGCAGTCAGCAGTCTGTTCATGTTGGGAGTGACAGGAGAAGGGCTCCCGACAGAGGCGTGTTGAACTCTGGCGGTCAGCAGTCTGTTCATGTTGGGAGTGACAGTAGAAGGGCTCCCGACACAGGCATGTTGAACTCTGGCGGTCAGCAGTCTGTTCATGTTGGGAGTGACAGGAGAAGGGCTCCCGACGCAGGCGTGTTGAACTCTGGCGGTCAGCAGTCTGTTCATGTTGTGAGTGAAAGGAGAAGGGCTCCCGAGCAGGCGTGTTGAACTCTGGCGGTCAGCAGTCTGTTCATGTTGGGAGTGACAGGAGAAGGGCTCCCGACACAGGCGTGTTGAACTCTGGCGGTCAGCAGTCTGTTCATGTTGTGAGTGACAGGAGAAGGGCTCCCGACACAGGCGTGTTGAACTCTGGCGGTCAGCAGTCTGTTCATGTTGGGAGTGACAGGAGAAGGGCTCCCGACACAGGCGTGTTGAACTCTGGCGGTCAGCAGTCTGTTCATGTTGGGAGTGACAGGAGAAGGGCTCCCGACACAGGCGTGTTGACCTCTGGCGGTCAGCAGTCTGTTCATGTTGGGAGTGACAGGAGAAGGGCTCCCGACACAGGCGTGTTGAACTCTGGCGGTCAGCAGTCAGTTCATGTTGGGAGTGACAGGAGAAGGGCTCCCGACACAGGCGTGTTGAACTCTGGCGGTCAGCAGTCTGTTCATGTTGGGAGTGACAGGAGAAGGGCTCCCGACACAGGCGTGTTGAACTCTGGCGGTCAGCAGTCTGTTCATGTTGGGAGTGACAGGAGTAGGGCTCCCGACACAGGCGTGTTGACCTCTGGCGGTCAGCAGTCTGTTCATGTTGGGAGTGACAGGAGAAGGGCTCCCGACACAGGCGTGTTGACCTCTGGCGGTCAGCAGTCTGTTCATGTTGGGAGTGACAGGAGAAGGGCTCCCGACACAGGCGTGTTGAACTCTGGCGGTCAGCAGTCTGTTCATGTTGTGAGTGACAGGAGAAGGGCTCCCGACGCAGGCGTGTTGAACTCTGGCGGTCAGCAGTCTGTTCATGTTGTGAGTGAAAGGAGAAGGGCTCCCGAGCAGGCGTGTTGAACTCTGGCGGTCAGCAGTCTGTTCATGTTGGGAGTGACAGGAGAAGGGCTCCCGACACAGGCGTGTTGAACTCTGGCGGTCAGCAGTCTGTTCATGTTGGGAGTGACAGGAGAAGGGCTCCCGACACAGGCGTGTTGAACTCTGGCGGTCAGCAGTCTGTTCATGTTGGGAGTGACAGGAGAAGGGCTCCCGACACAGGCATGTTGAACTCTGGCGGTCAGCAGTCTGTTCATGTTGGGAGTGACAGGAGAAGGGCTCCCGACACAGGCGTGTTGACCTCTGGCGGTCAGCAGTCTGTTCATGTTGGGAGTGACAGGAGAAGGGCTCCCGACACAGGCGTGTTGAACTCTGGCGGTCAGCAGTCTGTTCATGTTGGGAGTGACAGGAGAAGGGCTCCCGACACAGGCGTGTTGAACTCTGGCGGTCAGCAGTCTGTTCATGTTGGGAGTGACAGGAGAAGGGCTCCCGACACAGGCGTGTTGAACTCTGGCGGTCAGCAGTCTGTTCATGTTGGGAGTGACAGGAGTAGGGCTCCCGACACAGGCGTGTTGACCTCTGGCGGTCAGCAGTCTGTTCATGTTGGGAGTGACAGGAGAAGGGCTCCCGACACAGGCGTGTTGACCTCTGGCGGTCAGCAGTCTGTTCATGTTGGGAGTGACAGGAGAACGGCTCCCGACACAGGCGTGTTGACCTCTGGCGGTCAGCAGTCTGTTCATGTTTTGAGTGACAGGAGAAGGGCTCCCGACACAGGCGTGTTGAACTGTGGCGGTCAGCAGTCTGTTCATGTTTTGAGTGACAGGAGAAGGGCTCCCGACACAGGCGTGTTGAACTCTGGCGGTCAGCAGTCTGTTCATGTTGGGAGTGAAAGGAGAAGGGCTCCCGACACAGGCGTGTTGACCTCTGGCGGTCAGCAGTCTGTTCATGTTGGGAGTGACAGGAGAAGGGCTCCCGACACAGGCGTGTTGAACTCTGGCGGTCAGCAGTCTGTTCATGTTGGGAGTGACAGGAGAAGGGCTCCCGAGCAGGCGTGTTGACCTCTGGCGGTCAGCAGTCTGTTCATGTTGGGAGTGAAAATGCAGTTTCACCGAAGCAGCACCACTTTCACATTAAATTGATGCTGGTAGTTTAAACATTATTAATTTTTTAGGTTATCTGGCTGTGTTCTCATTGTTAAGTTGGAATGACATTCATTTGCAGCTTTCTGCATCCTGAGACTAAGTGGATGTCACTTTGCATCCCACATTAAAATATCACTCTTGCTACTTTTTTTTACTATGTAGAGAAGAGCCCGGATGTGTGCATGGCAAGGACAGGAGTCAGAAAGCTATTTCAGTAACCCAGATCCAAAAGAGAATTGCTTGGACCAGAGCACGTGGAGATGAGACAGTGAATGATTATCAAATTTTGGATATACTTTCCTGCATCAACAGGGCTTACTGTTGAATTCAATGCAGTATATGAGAGAAAGAAGAGTCAAGGATTATGCCAAGGTGTTTGATCTAAGCATCTGGACAGACAGGGCTGCCATTTACTGAGATAAAGAAGATTGTGAGAAAAGCAAGTTTGGGGTATGTGTATGGAATAATAAGTTCTTTTTTTTTTTTTTTCTTTTTTACCATATTGTGTTTGGCATGCCCAGTAGACACACAAGTGGGATGTTGAGAAGAGAGTTAGCTATACCTGTCTAGGGCCTAAGTGGAAGATCCATGCTGGAGATATAAATCACAGAGTTGACAGCATATAGATGGTGACCAATGGCAATAAGGTTAAATAGTGAGTATAAATAGAGAAGAGGTCTGTGGACCCAGCCCATTGGCTCTCTGACATTTAAATATTATGGCGATAAGGAGAGTAGAAAGGAGCAATTCTTAGACTTGGAAAGAATTAACAAGTAGGAAATGTAAATTAATTGGCTTTTTAATTCTTTCATAATAATTTTCTAGGACAGTGATTAATTGTAAGGGCAAATAAATAAACAAAAGTCATAGATTCCTTAAAGATACGATAAAATTAGAAATAAATAACAAGCAAAAAGCGAGCAAACAAGTAAAAACTTGACTTTGTTAGTGCCGTGATCATAAAGGATTTTTTTTTTTTCTTTTTTTTGGTCAGTTCTCTGTCCTGACCATATTTAACAGATCAACAGTATTCGACACAGTTGAGCTTTCCATTATAATTTATTTTTTCTATGGCCAATGAACAAAGTTATTGTACTAATTTACATTCCCAATAGCAACAAATAATAGTTCTGTTTCCCCACATCCTTAGCAACACTTATATCTGACACAGTAATTGTATACTTACAGGCACCTTCTTTTCCAATTTTCTTTTTGTTTATCCTTGTATCACTACTACATTTTTAAAAGTTGCTTTTCGTAGTTTCTTTTGTTTTTTGGTGTTCTACTGTTTCAGCACGAAGTGTCTACATATGGAATTCTTTACATTAATCTTGCTCAACAATAAGTGCTTCTTAAATCTGAGCATTTAAATATTCCACCAACCCTGGAAAATGCTTTGAACGCTGCCCCATTCTCTCTGGTCTCTCCTTTTGGCACTTCTATTAATGTTAGACTTTTCTTATTTTCCGTTTATTTATCTCCGGTATTGCATGCTAGTAAATTTCCTGAAGTTGTGCGTTGTAGTTCCGGCCAAATGTAGAGCTCTCAAACACTGAATGGAAGATTTTTTTAATGCAGCCCTTAAAAGGACTAAGGCTGTATATCAGCAAACTGTGACAGAAGCAAAATGGAAAGAAACAGGCAGGCATGAGGCTAACCCCAGCAGCTCCGGAGACTGTGCCAAAGTCAAAACATGGATCTCTGCTGGTGTCCCCACCTTATAAAAAAAACAAATACTAAAAACAAGCAGGATTGTGCCATGTGCCAATTGCTAGACATCGATAAACAGTGTCAAGCAAGACCACATTATCATCCGAAAGCTGGCGTGTGTCATTTTGTACTGCAGGTTTGACCTTGAGCAAGAGATTTCTTTTTCTCTAAGCGTCAGTTTCTTTCTTGGGTTGATGTGAGGGTCAAGTGCGATGAAGTGAGCAAAAGCGCTATACTAAAGTGCTATTGAAGTATTTTCTCAATTCTAAAATATCATTTGTCAGGGGCACTAAAGATTTAATAATAGTTTGAGGGAGGCAGGCAGGGAGAACATTCCACTTCACGGACACTTTACGAGCATTTCAATTTGGGAAATAAAAAATATGGTAAAGTCTACTTTTAGAATCAAGGAACAAAGGTATTGCCTTGGCTCTCTCTCTCTTCAGTTCACAAATGCCCCTTTCTTAAATTTGAATGATTTTTCCCTCGCCTACCTTTCGGCTAAAGCAACCGTTTTCCTGACAGCAGCCGGGATTATCCGGTCAGGATTTCTGATCCCAATTTTCAGGTTACTGCAGAGACTGAGGAAACCCTGGTGGCATACTGGTTAAGAGCTATGGCTGCTGACCAAAAGACTGAAAGTTCGAACCCACCGGCACTCCTCTGAAACCCTACGGGGCAGTTCTACTCTGTCTTAGAGTCCCCATGAGTCGGAATCCACTCCACGGCAACCGGTTTGGTTTGTTCCTTTTGCTGTGCTACAGCTGCTAACCAAGTTTGAATCCACCAGGTGCTCCTCGGAAAGCCTGTGGGGCAGTTCTGCTCTGTTCTATAGTGTCCCTATGAGTCGGAATCAGCTTGATGGCAGTGGGTGGGTGGTGGGTGGTGGGGGATGGGGCTGGGGGTGGGTGGTGGGGGATGGGGCTGGGGGTGGGTGGTGGGGGATGGGCTGGGGGTGGGGGTGGGGGGTGGTGAGGCCCAAGAGCTGCATCGCCTGGACCGGCTATCACGCGCTTAACCTCGCCTCCGTACTTTCATTGGCTGTTGCTCTTCCCGGACACGCCCATCCTTCCTTGCCCACAACGACCTGAATCCTGATTGGAAGCCAATGTCCTTTTATTACAGCAAAAGATAGATCAGGTGCTTTGAGCCAGGAAGAGTGGGGCGCCGGGCAGCTAGTACGCAGGCGTGTACTCTGAGCGATGATTGGCTGGCAGCTGTGTGGGCCGAGGCGGGACTTCTGGCTCGGCGCATGCTCCGTGAGCGGAGGAGGCGGGGCTGCCCGTGTCAGTGGGCCCAAGTGTCCGGGCCTGAGGCGTCTTCCCAGCCCGTCCCTGTCGCGGCGCCTCGAACGGCAGGTGAGGGCGGTTCCGGGCCGGGGAGCCTGGAGTAGCGGCGTCTGTGCCGCCGAGGGCCGGCAGGCGGGATGGGCGGGGACGCGGGCGGAGCCCGAGGGCCGGGGGAGCGGCCTCCGCCTAGGCAGTCGGTGGGTGGGCGGCTGAGGCCTGGCTTCCTGCAGATCCCCGCGCCACCTTCCTTCGCTTATCGCGTTATCGGGCCAGAGGTACCTGTGGGGCGGGCCCCCCCCGGCCCCGGCCTCGGCCCCGGCCCCGGCCCGAGCCCCAGCCCCCGGCCCCCGGCCCCCGGCCCCCAGCCCCGGCCCCCGGGCCCCAGCCCGAGCCCCCGGCCCCCAGCCCCGGCCCCCTGCCCCCTGCCGCCTTCTCCCGCTGTCCTCGGGATCGCGACCGCGGGAGGGCCGTTTGGGCGGGATGGGACCCGGCACGACTGGACCTGCCCTGGCTGTTCTGCCGAGAGTCCGAGTTGGGGAATAGGGCCGGAAGAGGACGGGGAGGCGGGGAGGGAGGCGGGCGAGCGGTGTGATGAGCTCTGGGGGCCTATCCAGGCGCTGACGGCAGCACCCGGCTTTGATTCTCCGTTGGCTTCTCACAAGAGTCCTGCTGAACAAGTTTGGGCTGTGTGTTAAGGATTGGGGGGAAAAAGGCTACTTTCCTAGAAAGGCAAGGAAGGCTTCTGTTATCCAGTGTATCAGTCTCACTAGTACTATGACATAACAACATTAAAAGCAGTTACTTGCCTGCTGTTCCCAACCCGGTCTCTCTTCCTGTGAGGACCCATGCCTGTATATCCTCGTGAGCCCCACTGACAAAACTCAACATGGTTAGCCCCTCTCTGGGGATCTAGCCTGAGTTCAGATCCTCATTTGATCTTGAGGAATTTGAAACGTAATGTATCTAACCAGAACCAAGTTAAAACACTGAATTGGAGTGAATCTGAGCAAAGTCGATGCAGTTTAAAGGGAATGAAATTTATCTTCAGCATCAGGGGTTGTAAAATGTTGGGCAAACTTTCATTGCTGTTGTTGTGGGGTGCCGTTTAGTCGTTTTCGACTCGTAGCAAGCCCAAATGACAGAGTAGAACCACCCCATAGAGTTTTCTTGGCTGTGATTTTTATAGTGCAAAGGCTAAGGGATACTGAAAGGTTGGCGATTGTACCCATCAGCCCTTGTGGGAGAAAGGCCTGATGATTTGCTCCTGTGAAGATTACAGCCTAGAAAACCCTATGACGTAGTTCTCCTGTCACATGAGGTCACCATGAGTCAAAAACAACTGTGGCACCTAACAACAGTAATGCTTACCGAAGCAGACCTCTGGGTCTTTCTCCCGCTGGGTGCTGTGTGGGTTCACATCACCCACATTTCAGTTAGTAGCCTAACCCTTAGTCATTGTACCACCAGGGCTCCATAAACTTTGATTAGGGCCATATTAAAATTTCTTTCGTTGTTTAATGGAAAAAGCAGGGACTTTGAAGTTAGACCTGGGCTCAGATTCTTGGTACAGACATTGGTTGTGAAACTTGAGGCAAGATACATAACCATTCTGAGATTTAGTGTCCACATCTGTAAATTGCAATGTCCTTCTGTCAATTTGATGAAATAATAAGTAAAGCATTTAGTACATTAATGCGCAAAGATATTATTTTAGTAGTTTTACGAGTCCATTATAAGTAGATGACAGAGGATGGTTGGTAGATTATAGATGGAAATCTGTTTTAGATGCAGAAAAGTTTGGTGGTTTAGGCTGGGCAAATAACAGGGAAAAGTCTTAAAACCTTAAGCCTCATGTGTGAGCATAGCGGTAATGGAATGGTGGAAAAACCCACAGTGGGACATTGGCTGCAGTCTTGGCTCTGTTGATAATTAGCTCTATGATCTTGGGTAAGCCACTCTCATCTTTGGCAGGTAGACCAGATGATTTTTCTAAGGCTCTTTGGCCTGAATTGTTTAAGCACCCCTCTCACGCATTATTTTCCTAGGCGTGCTATGCAAGTTATATGTGTGGATGTGTTATTTGCAGAAAAATGTGGTATATACAGGTACTGTTCCAAGCATATTTGTGTATCAACTCATTAAATCCTCACAACAACCCCACTAGGTACATTCTGTTGTTTTTCCCACTTTACAGATAAGGAAACTGAGGCTGAGATGTTAACCTCATCTGGGGCTTCAGAGCTTATAAATGGCAGAGCTAAGGTTTGAATCCATGCAAAGTTCGTGTTCCTAATCACTGTGCTAAACTTCCTCTTGAGAAGAGGGATGTTGTGATACTATTAGTAGAAACGTAGAGGTATATTTGGGTAATGTGATAGTCTTTGGTCACAGTTAGGTGTGGGCACAGAAAAGATAACTTAGGTGATTAAATGGATCTTGTCCTAATGCTTTCCATACTTCCTGATCCTTGTTCTCACCCTACCTTCTGGTTCCTGGACTTAAATTATCAGAATAATTCTGGGTTCTCTACTACTGACCACAACTGGTTGAGGATAGGCACCAAAATTTACTGTGATTTTTGAGAAGTTTTATAAGATGTGTGACCTAGGCTTGGTTGAAGTTGAAGGCTCTTGGAGCATCATGTCCATTTCAGAGCTAAGGCAGGAGCAGGGTAGACAGGGCAGCCTTGGCTTGAACAGAGCCGCAGCACCCCACATTTGTTTCAGTGTTCTTGCACTTGAGATACTTTGGATTAGATTTTCTTTTCAAGTCAGATTTCCATTTATGTGTAGGAATGAGAAGAGTTTAAAATGAACTCATAAGAGTACATTTGACGTGGAATTGGATAGATGTGATAGCAACTGTAGATAAGGAAGGATTTTATAGTTGGAAAAATCAGTCTTGTATTGAGTACATAATTATGATATGCTGTGGTGTAGTGTGTGATAATATTTTAGGCTAAATATTGCAGTTTGAGGATTGATTGTATTTTGAAAGAAAATAATATCCACGCCTGAAATATTTTGACACAGGGATCTCAATAAACCCTTTGATCCCAGTAAGGAAGTCAGCTTGTTACTCTAAAATCTACAGAAATATTTTGAATATATACAATAGAACAGTGTTTGAGGTCGTAGTATTTCGTTACATTGCAATAGGAGAAAATTGCTACTTTTTGTTGTTGTGGAGAGACAGCAGATAATGCTCTGGTCTACTTTATTTAGAAGTAGTGCCTTTTGCATAGGGCTGTGACATACAGTTGGGCAGGTTTTGTACTGTACAACCCTTGGGGTGTGTCTTTTACACAGACTCCGTGACTGGTGCTGCCTAGGTTGTGTGGTATAGCCTACAGGACTGTCCTGGTGGCCCAGCTTTTGTCCTGCTCCCCCATTCCTGTCAATCAGTCCCAACTGTGCTTTTCTTAGAGCAATTTTTCACCTAATTAGGCCTCTAGGCCTCTCTTCCCTTGTTGTTTCTGCTTTTTTTTTTTTCATTTTTTTTTGTGTCAGATGAAGTCAAACTATTGATAAGCTATTTATAGATTTTCTGTTTGAGCCAAACAATGTGACCAAAATTTCAGAACCTGGCTTTTTTTTTCTTTATTCTCGACAGTGATTGGTCTGAAACACTTGTGCATTTGTAGAATACTTTTTGGTTTAATTTTAATGTTAGAAAGAAACATAAGCAAAATAAGTATATCCCATCCCCATACTACATCAGATTTCAAAATCACATGTATTTAATTTCATGATTATTAGTTGCTTTCGCTTGTAAAACTCTTCTCATATATTATGAAAATTGTTTTAGCTGTATTCTTCAAAAAACTCAAAAACCTGGATAATAGAAATGTTAAGCTCTTTTTATCAAAAGCTAAGGTGTACAGGGGAAATGGCCAAGTTGCAGTCTACTGTGGCCGAGTCCTCCTGAAGTCACTTACTTTTGCTTTTGGCTGTTGCCTCTGTCATCTCTCCCAGCCCTCCTTCAGCCAGATGAGTGGTTGAAATGGTATGAAAAGTGAGGATGACTGGACCTCCTTAGAAATATGCATCTCTCAGGGAAGTGTCAAATCAGGCCTTCCTTGCTAACACTCTTCCTCTTCTGTTATAAGAGATTGAATGGAGAGGAATAATTTTCTAAGTGTGATCTTCAAACACCAGAATAGGTTGAATAAGTTACCAAAAAAAGAACATTTGAAAGAATGTATACCAATCAGTCTATTTAGATTTACATGGATATACCAAGATATACATTCTTTGAAGTGCACAGAACCATGTGAAAAAGAAGTGGGAGAGAGCACCTGTAACAATGGATAAGTGGTTGTGAGTCTAGTTTCTAGTGTACAGACATCCTTGCTCCATAGGGCTGGGTTTCACTGGTTAGCATATGGAAACAACAATATCTAGGTGTAGTAAATGCTTCATAAATACTTGGTGAAAGAATAACACCATAGACAAAACAGGTCTAGGTTGCTTCAGTGTAGTAGATGAGTTAAAAGATCTGTTTTTGGTAGCAATCTGGTAGGATTATTTAATATATTTTCAGCACTTTGAAGGTGAAATCAGTGTTATCAGGTTAGCAGAACATGTTCCCCTGGAATTTTGTGGTCTGATATTTTGGAGCCTTTTATCCGAACAATGATATGTTAGTATTTTACTTATTTACAGCAGGATTCATCTGTTTTGGTTTAACTATAACCAAGAGGTGACATGGAAAACTTCCATTTATTCCATAGTAGTGTTTTAGATACATAGTATTTTTCTTTTGAATCCCCTGGACAGCAACAGGTTTTTTTTTTTTTTTTTGGTAAACAGTATCTGTAAAACAGTACTTTAATGATGAAGAGTATTTTGAAAAGGATTGGTCTTCATCCTTACCATTGTCTTTAATAACTTTTTCATTTTGCTGTGTTTGTTTTATACATATTTATTCATCTTTTACATAATTTACATCAGTGAATATACAATTTCATAAACATTCTTCCATGTTGTTACAGTCATCATAATTACTTTTCGTAGCCACTGTATTAGAAATTACAGCAGAATCTGAATGGACAATTATGTTGTTCCCAATGTATTAGGTCGTGAATAAGGTTGAAGTGAACATTTTTATATGTGTAACTTTTTCCTTCATTGTCATTGTCCTTAGGTTAAATTTCCAAGGGTAAAATTACTTAGTAAAAAAGACTTACATGTTTTTATGAATCTTATTATTGCTGCTTTCCAAAAAAAAAAAATACATATTGAAAATTTGTGTCCAATATTTGTGTATTTGTTTTTCCAAAACCTTACTAGTATTAATCATTCTCTTGCCTTTAAAAAAAAAAAATTTAATAGATGTACCAAACCAAACCGGTTGCTGTTGATTCGATTCCAACTCACAGCAACCCTATAGGACAGAGTTGAACTGCCACATAGGGTTTCCAAGGAGCAGCTGGTAGATTTGAACTGCCGACCTTTTGTTTAGCTCTTAACTACTGCACCTCCAGGGTTCCTAATAGATGTACAGGGGTATCTCATTTTATTATGCATTTTTTTTATTACCAAAGAACTGAACATATTTTATTGTTCATTAACATACTTCTCTTGTAAATTATTTATACACACCCTTTGCTATCGAATAAGGATAGCAACCAGTGGGGGTACAGTGGTTGAAGTGCTGGGCTGCTAACCGAAAGGCCAGCAGTTCGAACCCACCGGCTGCTCTGCGGAAGACGTGGCGGTCTGCTTCTGTGAAGGTGACGGCCTCGGGAACCCTATGGGGCAGTTCTGCCCTGTTCTCTAGGGTCGCTGTGAGTTGGAATCAACTCAGTGGCAGTGGGTCTGGTTTTGGGTTGGTTGCAGTTGGATATTTATTTTATTCTTAGAAACAGTAAAGCATGTGATAAGGAGCCTATTAGGTCAATAATTTAATTAAATCTTTTGAAAAAGCATTTGTGTTGCTGTATGTGTTTATATTTCTGAGTCTTTCCTCACTGCAGGTCATTCATCAAGAATTTTGTATCCAAGGCCCAGAAGTTTGTTACCCAAGATGATGAACGCAGACGTGGATGGTACGTCTCTCGTTTTCCTTCCGGTACATTCCTGGCTTTGTGGATGCTTTGGCAGTGGAAAGAACAGAGAAGCAATTATTAGAAGACTTGGATCTAAGCTAATGTGTTTATTTATATCCCATATAACTTAACTGTGAAGGTTTTGGAGCTGGTTTAATTTCTACTCCGGTGTCCTCATCTGTAAAGTGGGGATGTAGGTTTTTACTTCACAGAGCTTTTGTACAAGTAAGGTAATGAACATAAAGCATCTTGCAGATTTTTTAAGCACTAAGCTACACAAAAGATACCTCATGTTAAAAATAAATTTGAATCTTTTTTTATTACAGCAGTTGATGCTGAAAATCAGGTGGAACTGGAGGAAAAAACACGACTTATTAATCAAGTGTTAGAACTCCAACACACACTTGAAGGTGAGCTTGCATTTTGTGGTTTTCTTGAGTGACATCCCATTAATTGAAATTAGCATTTATGTCGCTAACTTTTATGTGAATGTACACAATTTTTTAAAGTATAAACTGCAAAGTCCCTTTCAATAGTTTTTTCCTCCTCCTTCCGCCTGCCTGTGGTGTTGGCTGGTGGTTTCAAAGAAGAGATGTGGTTCAGCAAGGAGGTCAAGTAGTGTTAATGTTTCCTCTTTAAGGTCTTACATTTTTCCTTCAATACCTGGCATAATGCTGTTTTGTACCTGAGAGCCTATTTTTAAGCCTCTGCATTGTATGAAGTCCACATTTATTAAGCTTATATTAAAAAATAATGTATTAATCTCATAGAGATTAAAAGGGAATTGATCTCAGTTTTTTCATTTTCTAAGTGTCTTGTATATAAAATTAATTACCATCACTGAAACATCTTTTGTTTCTTAACGAAATTAAAGAAGCTGTGTTCTGGAGTTTTTTGGAGCCAGAGTAAGCAGATCATGGCACTTGGAACCCTCCAGTGGCTTCCCATTTACACAGATGGTTAACAGCCAGAGTCCTTCTGTGGGCTAGACTTCTCTGTTGCCATTCAGAGTCTTGTCACCCTCTGCCTCGTAAATTCCACCTCAGACGCACACTCACCTCCTTCAACGTTCCAAGGATGTTTCTGTTCAGGGCCTTAGGAGTTGCTGGTCCCTCTGCCAGAATCTTCTGCCCTTAGTTATTTGCATATCTATATTCCTCAGTTCCCGCACTTCATTTAGGTCTCTGGTCAACCCCCCTTACCAAAAAAGCTCCCCTTGACTATACCGTAGAAAAGAGCAACTTCTCTTCCACTTGCTATCACTCTTACCCTCCTTGCCTTTTCTCCAGACCAGCTCGTCACTATATGATACATGTTTACTTGTTTAATGCCGGCCCCTGGCCTCCAGTGTGCGCCCTGTGTATGCACACACACATGCATATTAGAATGTAAGCTCTGTGAGGGCAGGGGCCTTTCCTTTTGTTCACTGCTGCACCCTTGGCATCTAGAACAGGGCCTGGCTCATAGAGGGTACTCAGTACGTATTTGGTAAATGAATGAATGGAGGTAATTTTTTAATTCGATTATCAGGAACTGTGCCTCTTTAATTTCTTGCTTATATAAAATGATTAGTTGCTTGGAAGCTGACTGCCCATATCCAGTTTATGAAATCAGTTGTGTTCATCTACTACATTTTCTTAAACATTTACAGTAAAGATATTAAGTTCATGTTAAGACATGAACCAGAATTCATATTTTACAAACAAGTGTTCTTTTTTTAAGTAACTTTTCTAAGAGTTAACTACTCAACATAAATGCCGTTTACAAAGAATAACATTTAGTTTAATGTGAAATATATTTGACTTGCCAAAAAGTGTTTCTAGGAATTGTCTGATTTGCACTCAGTTTACTTTGTTTACCTGCACTTCACTCTAAACTAAAAAAAACCCCTTTACCGTTGAGTCAATTCTGACTCATAGGCACCCTAGAGAACAAAGTAGAACTGGCCCATAGGGTTTCCCAGGAGCGGCTGGTGGATTTGAACTGCAGACCTTTTGGTTAGCAGCCAAACTCTTAACCACTATGCCATGCTACAGCAGTCTTAATTTAAAAGCAAACTTTAAGGGTTTTGTTATCTCCCTGAAGAATGACTCTTAAAAAAATTTGGTAATTTGAAGTCATTGCCATCATTTTACTGTTAATGAGCTTTTTTTTTTTTAATATATAGACCTCTCGGCAAGAGTTGATGCAGTTAAGGAAGAAAATCTGAAGCTAAAATCAGAAAACCAAGTTCTTGGACAATACATAGAAAACCTCATGTCAGCTTCTAGTGTTTTTCAAACAACTGACACAAAAAGCAAAAGAAAATAAGGGGTCGATATCCTGTTTTATGGAATTGCTGGGTTTTTTTAACTTGGGTAGACTCCAAAAGTTACAGTACTTTTGTTTGTGGCTTTATTGAATATTAAGATAATGGCACATCTAGGCAAAATTAAGAGCACTAAGAGCATAACAGGAGACTTCTCTGAGTTTGTGTATTACGTTCCAACCCAGTGCCGTCGTATGAAAATGTGCAAATGTAGAGACTTTATAATTAGAATTGCATATATTTATGAAAACTTGAAAATGAATGTTTTATCAAATTTACTTTGATTTTTAGGTTTAGCAGAGTCTTTTATTATAGGTGTGGTAAAAGATGATACAAGAAGGTAGCTACTATGTTGTGAAAGTGACCAAAATCATGTACTGAATATGCACAGCTATGTATGTACCCTGTCCACCGTCTTGTGCCTCTTTTCCATTTGCCTCCTCCTCCCCATTTCCCTTACCCTGAGGAAGAAAAAAGCTGGTTCCACATTTGTAAAAGTAATTTTAATAATTAATCATTCATGGGAGTAACCTGAACTCATTGTTGAAACTTAATCAAAATAACTTTGTCAGCTAGGGCCTGTCATTTGTTATATTTAGTAATAAGACTGTTGGTTTTTAATAAATTGAAAACAGACACTATAAAAATGAAGATTGTTCTCTGAAACTAGGAATTTTCAAATTGGGAAGATTTGTTGTTTGATACTTCCATCTGCACAAAATGACCAACTTGGTATCTGAAAAAAAATGGGATCTGGTTGTTTAATATAAAAAATCTTGGGAAAAATAGAAATAGGGTGGGAAAAATACCTGGTAAGCAGTAGTAACCGACTCCAAATGTTTTCGTTCCAAATTTGTGTTGTCATCGCCACAGATTAGGTCTCTTGGGTTGACATATATGAAAGTGGATTAAGTCTGACTATCTTAATCTAGGAAGCCCTGGTGGTGTGGTGGTTAAGAGCTACAGCTGCTGACCCGAAGGTCAGCAGTTCCAATCCACCACACACGCCCTGGAAACCCTATGGGGCAGTTCTGCTCTGTCCTATGGGGTCGTTATGAGTTGGAATCCACTTGATGGCAATGATTTTTTTTTTAGCTTAACGTAAACCACATCTGGAAGACAGCAGTTACAAAGAATTTGGTCTCTTAAGGTTCATTTATAGCACCCATTTCATTTTTTGCAGAAACACTTGTTTATTAGTATCAGAATCATGAAGAAAATGGGAGTTTTTCTTTTGTACTAACTGATAATCTTCCTCAGTATTTTATCTCACCACTTCTCCCAGAATTTTCTGTAAATCAACTATTTCTATAGAGTTTTAGGCATCCTTTTACTAAACTTTTTTACAATTCGGTTGTGGGTTCCATTCAAAAGTAATGTTAATTCTAATAGGAAGAGAGATCCACTAATACAGTTGATGGTTGTTAGATTTGGGTTACTTTTAATCATGGAATAATCTTACGATTGTATTGGTGTAAGTATGATCTGTTAAGTGACTTTAGCTGTATGAATACATACTAGTCATACTGCAAACATTCTGCATCCCTCTTGTGACCTAATTTACAAACATGTAAAAATTGTGATGCAGTTCTGCTTTGCTGTTTAATAAAAAGCTGTTTCAGACACTGTGTGTTTCGATATGATTGCCTGAGGAACTGGGGTAGGCGGTGGCATGCCCAGGGTTGTTCAAAGCTTAAGTATGCATATTACTGGGTGTTTGGGGGAATACTATTTTTATTAAAACAAATATTGGCAGATGTTACACATTAATTTTAAAAATAAAAACAAAGCAAAGAGAAAAAGAATCCAAGATCTCCAGGGTAAAAACTTGAAAAAACCAAACCCATTGCCGTAGAATTGACTTTGACTCATAGTGATCCTCCAGGACAAAGCAGAACTGCCCCATAGGGTTTCCAAGGAGCAGCTGATGGATTTGAACTGTTGACTTTTTGGTTAGCAGCCAGGCTCTTACCTACTGAATCACCAGGGCTCTACCTCCAGGGTACAGGGGGTTGTACTTTTTAGGTTAAGCCAAGCTACTGTAAGAAGCCATGGTTGCTCAATGGTTAAGTGTTGCTAACTGAAAGGCTCTCCAGGAGAAAACACCTCGTGATCTTCTCTCGTAAAGATGACAGCATAGGGAAACCCTACGGGGCAGTGCTCTTCTGTTCTGTGGGGTCACTATGAGTTGGGGTCAACCCCACGGCACACAACAAGCTACTCAGTTACCGGGCCTGACGATGAAGAATACAGAATAACAGTTTCTCTCCCAACTGATGGTTCCAAGGCGAGCACTGTAGCCTGGGAGGTTTTTTCTATACATTTATTCAGGGGCTTGGGCTGAGGATGGCCCTGCCATTTTCAACACACGACTTCCAAGTCACAAGTTGTTGCCATTCTAATATGCAGGAGTCTCAGGGTGGCACATGGTTAAAGCATTGGATTACTCACCCCTGCTCAACCAGTTACTGATTGAAAATCCAGAATCTTTATCAAGGTCCATCAACTGTAGATGTGGCTATTTAATAGTCTGACAATTTCTAAACTGATCAGTCCCTGGGTGGTGAAAATGGTTAAGTGCTCGACTACTAGTCAAAAGGTTGGCAGTTTGAACCCACCTAGAGGCACATTGTTAGACTGTCCTGGCGTCTGCTTCTGAAAGGTCATATCCTTGAAAACCCTATGGTGCAATTCTATTCAGCACACATGGGGTCGCCATGAGTCGGATTTGACTCGAGAGCAACAACATCCTTGGCCCTGCCTCTGTGTAATGGTGAAATAGTGGAGATGATGACCACAATAAAAACTCTCAATTTGGAAAATGGAAGAAAGTGAAACACTGATTCAAAGCAATTATGGAATATTCCTAGGGAAGCCCTGTTAAGATTCTGTCCCTAATAGTGGGGGAAGTTCCTTGATTACACCCTGATTGTGATCTCTGGCAGGGACGCCCTTGTTCCTTGCCCTCCACGGTTCCTCTCTCTGAGCAAGTTATTTCTTATCCATTTCCCTCATGGCTACATCCGAAGTGGAGGTTGGGGAGTGTTCCCTCCATGGGAGTTGTGAAAATAATCCACGTGTTTGGCGCCCATCGTTTTAAGATCAAGCCCACGTTTGGTAGAAAAATCCTCTCAGAAAACTCAGGCTCTTTGTCTATATGCTTCTAGTTCTATGGGCTGGGAACCACAACCAAGCTCTTTTCTAGGCAAAATTCTTCAAGTATCTTTTCCTTCTTTCCTTCTGCACAGGATCCTGCCTCTCTAAAAACGGAGGCTACCTGGAGGCCAAGTGAATATGACAGTTTGTGGAATAATACACCCACACTATTGCCACAGGGCTGGGTGCCCCCCCCCCTTTTTTTCGCTTAATATTTGGCAGAGGAGTCTCAGTTGGTTTTCCCCCTCCATCTCCCACGTCCTCAAAACAATTTTGAGCCTTTGATGCTATTCAGGGTACAGAAGCAATTGACTTTTCTAACCCTGTGAGGTTCCTAATATTTGAACTTCTCTATTCCCTTCCACCTCTCCTTGGAAACTGGTCAGTTCTTTTTTGTGATACCTTGCCAAAAGCACCAAAACCAACCGCGTTGCCCTTGAGTTGATTCCGACTCACAGGAGCCCTACAGAGTAGAGTAGAACTGCCCTACAGGGTTCCCTAGGCTGTAATCTTTATGGAAGCAGACAACTACATCTTTCTCCTATGGAGTGACTGATTGGTGGGTTCGAACCATCGACCTTTCAGTTAGCAGCTGAGTGCTTTAACCATTGTGCCACTAGGGCTCCTCTACAAGCATCACGGAGTAACCAATTCATTTAACATTTTGACTTTTTTCCAACTGCCACCCCTACAACTACTGGCTTCGTAGATGACAAAACATCTGAAATATACGTCCTGCCCACAGGCCACGTGAACACCAACGCCACACGCTTTTGGTTTTTGTTATGAACATCGATATTAAGTGGGTAAAGACTATAAAAAGCCTGTCAGGTGGCGTCAGGTTTGGCTGACAAATGAGTTTTGGTGCCCAACTGATGAAAAAACTTTGTTTTCAGAGCTTTTTTGGATTTTGGAATTGTACCTGTAGCAAAAAAATTTTGTAGAAAAGTAACCAAAATCATGTAAGTATGTAGTTCCAAGTAGTTTATAATGTCGCAGCTCTGTTCATGAGAGGTGAATTATAAAATCTAAAATTTAGTCCAAAGCAAAACAAAACTGATCTTGATTCTTTAGAACATTTTCTTACTTTCCCCAATAATTCTTTTTCCCTATCTTGAGTTCACACCCTCTGGTGGTCATCATCAGGTATTTCTTTAATATTGATAAAACCAAAATAAATTATTACCAGCCAAGATCCAGAGGTAACTAGTTGTTAAGACCACTTGTAATCATGAAAGAACAGATGTGATTATTGGAAAGACTGTATAAGAACTGAAAGAAAATGAGTTAACTGCCTCTTAGCTACTCTTATCAGAAAAACAAGCTACAGTTTATCTAAATCCTATAGGTTAAAAAAAAAATAGGTTAATGGTATTTAAAGGCAAATTTGCTGTAACAAGGACTTCGATTATGGTGGCCTTCCACTATAGCCATCAAGTCGATTCTGACTCATGGCAACCATACAGGACAAGGTAGAACTGCCCCATAAGGTTTCCAAGGCTGTAGCCTTTATGGAAACAGACTACTATATCTTCCTCCTGAGGAGGAGCTGGTGGGTTCAAATCGCTGACCTTTCGGTTAGCAGCCGAGCGCTTAACCACTGTACCACAGGGCTCCTTCATATTGGCCTTAGGGCCTAATTTGCCTTATAATGGGGTGGGTGGAGGTGTGGAGAAGTGATGACAGAAGCTAAAGTAATACATTACAACCAATTGTGTATTAATCCTGTTTTAAAGTGTACGCATTATTTATAGATGGCTCCTGATCATGTGTCTAGTCTGTTATGGTTGTTGTCAGGTGCCGATGAGTTGATTTTGACTCTTGGTGACCCCATGTGACACAGCAGAACTGCCTCATAGGGTTTTCTAGGCAGATCACTGAGTCTTTCTCTCGCGTTATTAAAACCTGAGAATACCCCCCAAATTTTATGAAGAATGTATACTGTATTTAACATACAAAATGCTTAAGGTACTAAGCTGGGTGTTAAAAGGTCATTTTCTAATCATCCTGTTGCCCATCTTCTCTAACCGTACTCTCCCCTGTGTTTGGATCTCTAGAATCAAACTCCAAATGTATTTTCTCTCCTACCACCCCTTCATCTCACCTATCAGATTAGGAATAATTTAATTCCCTAAATTCCTCACAGCTGTCACACTATGGAAATACACTGAAGTTATAATCTGAGAACAAATCATTTAAATGTATGCAGAAATGCTATTATGTTTTAATCGCTCATATAAAAGCTTTAAGGAGCCACCTGATATTTCATCTCTAAATCTTGCTCAAGTTAAAACAGTCAATATTGAAAAAAGAACCCAAAAAACTGCCTAGATTGTAATGTATCTTTTTTTTTTTTTTTTAAATATTCTGAATAGTTTTTTTACTGTATACAAAATCATTTTTGGACTACTAAATTTCTAGGTACATTAAATTCACTGCTAGTGGTTAATTTTACTACAAAATCAGTTCTATCCTGTCTCTCCAAATCTGTGGACTGACATCTCAAAAAGACTGCTAATTCTAGCAAGATGATATCCTTCTAGAAAAATTATAAATGGAAGCAGGGCTGCCTTAAAAAATATTCAAGAAAAGGTAAGTTGCTTTAGCTTGGTCAAGTTAAAAAGCCTCTAAAAAGGCCAACTAAAGAAAAAGCAAAATGCACTTATTTTCCTTCTTTATTAGTGAAAAGAATAAAATTGAAGTCATTTTAAACAATAAAGTCAGATTAGGGTAGAAAAAGGAAAAGCCACTTGGTTATTAAGAAAGACTTCATACCTTAGAAAGACAAATGGAGATACATGTATATAGGTAGCTACCTCCCCAGGCTCTGTCTACTGCATGGATCTGGTCCATATTACTTCGCAGAGTTTAAGTTTTGGTTAAGCCTGTCAGCTATGGTACATCCCCAGAGGGGCAATTAACAGTGACCTGACAAAACTGGGTGTTCAGATTTCACCACCGAAAGCTCATAAAGTTTGTTAAAGTCAAAATGAACCTGCAACCAAAAAAAAAAAGCTTTAAAAAAAACACTTTAGAAAAAATGTCCACACACGAGACACCCGTCAGCTGAGGTTTCCATAAAGTTAAGAAAAGCTTTATCTCCTGAAGTAATTGACTTTCATGTATTCTCATCTAGAATGACTCATCATATCTAGTTCATTTGAACATTCTAAATACAAAGCAAGAGAGGGAGTCCTTGCAAAATGTGTTTAGTTTGTATAAATAAATACAAAATTATGGCTAAAATATGTATCAAGGTTTGCCACCACCAATTTATGAAAGTTCAGAATACAGCAATGGAATAAAGCATTTAATTTCATTTTCAACACACTCTCTAGGGACTGAACAGTGTTCCTGGCTGTCAGCGCTCCTTTAGCAAAAGGGGAAGCGAGAGAAAGACCCGTTTTCCTCTCAGTGCACTGCTGGGGAGCGGGCTATACAGGAGCATAGCTGGGGCTGCCCAAGGAAGGGATGTATATGTCTGCGAAGAAATCAAGAATCTTACCCAACTAGCATAAAATTCTCTAGATAATTAGTATTAAAGTAGTTTTCTGTGCTCTAAAAGATTTAGGTCACCTTCCAAAGGGTCCAAACTTGTTAGCCAAACAAAAAAAGCTCTTAAATAAAAATGTTTACATGGAACAACATAGCTCTACTTTAAATTAGTTCTGTGACTTCTGGCAACTGCTTTAAAAAGAGGAGCCATAGTAATAAAAAAAACTTGTATTTACCCCAAAGGCAACTGTGAAGCTAGGTGAGGTAACAGACTTAAAATAGATTTGACTTTGTCAGGAAAGAGGCAAGATAAAATTACAAGGCATGATGACTGGTATCTATTAGTCATTAGAACCTCTTAACCCTGGGTGGTATAAACGGGTAAGTGCTCGATGATTAACCAAAAGGTTGGAGGTTTGAGTCTATCCAGAGGTGCCTCAGAAGGGCTGGCAAACTACCTCCGAAACATCAGCTGTTGAAAACCCTATGGAGCACGGTTCTGACACCCATGGAGTCACCCTAAGTTGGAGTCAACTCGACGATGACAAGTGGTCTTTCTCAATGATCACATAAAACAATTTAAAGCCTTCTCTGTAATAATTTATCTGCTAAAAAGGGTATAATTTCATAAAAAATATATTTAAATTTTATTTTCAAGAGCAATGTACACATAAGCCATTTTGTGAATGGGGTAAGCCATTCTGGCATCAAACAATTATAAAAGCTTGAAAAAACCTGTACACTTTTTTTTCTGATATGTTATCTCTGCATCCAACTGTAAAATATGCTGCACTATTAACCAGTGATTCTACGAATGACACGTGAACCTTTCTGTTCTGTTGACTTGTCTGTCAACAAAGCACCTCTTTAAAGGAACCTGTAATTTATCTTAAGTGACCAACCATACCAATAATTTGACACACAAACTAGGTAAACGTGGGTTACATACAACACTTTCAATTGTTGATAGAATCAAACAACCATACATAAACTTTTATTGCATTTAGCTCTGTACAACAGAATGCTTTCATTTTTATTATAGAACTACCAGTTATGTTGTAGTATAGCTGTTTAAGGAGGAGTTCCAACAACTGATTTTTCCAATCACAGTGAGGCTACTGCATATTATTTTGCTCTGTACAAACCAAAACTAACTCCAAATGACTAAAACTGTGTAACTTATAATGATATTAATCTCTTAAATCTGATACATAACTTGCCATTTTTCTTTTATTCTAAATTCAAAGATCAAGTAACCTCAGAGTTAGCTTTTTTTTTTTTCCCTGAAAGACTAAAATAAATATTTGAAACAATAACAATGTTAGATATTAGAGACAGGATATGGAGACTGATTCAAGTTCAGTTCTGGCACACTGATTTTAGAATGCCATGTATCTCTCTCAGGGGTTAAAAATACTTGACTAGAGTTTAGTCCTTTCGTACTCTTCTTTTGCGTACTGACTTTACTGGCCCATCTCCAGATCCCGTGCTCTCATCTGCTTCCTTCATCTAGGAAAAGAATCGGAAAATGTTTATTTTAGTACATTTGGGTAACTATACAGTGCAGTAAACTATATGTATCTAATCCTCCAAGATATATGTTCTAACAATCAAATGCTATGTTATGTATATTTCTTTACTTTATGCAGCTGATCACAAATGTGTGTATAAACTGATGTATTTTCCTTTGTCGAGGCTGCATTTTTAGAATAACCCTTCTTATCAAATAAGCACCTGAAAAGGGATACTATGTTAATTTTCATGACTTAACCTCATTGTCATTATTAACTAATAGTTACATGGTATCTTCATTTTCACAGTTGGATATCTGAGCACTGACTTCATCACAATATTTCTGTAAGTAATAAATTGCTGAAAATGATTTTACAGGGTTCTTTTCAAGTAATATATACTGTACAAAAATTAGGAGAGAGGAAAAGAAAACATCAATTTATGGTTTGTCTTTTTTCCTATTCCTCCAGAATAAGCCATTTGTTTAAACTCATGGAACAAAATAAAATAATGAAGGTATTATATGATATTATACATAAGAAAGTTATAATTATTTCTCAAGGTTGTACTGTGCAAAGAATTGGTTTATTTTAGCTTACTGACAAATATACTTAAGCAAGCTCAACAATTGGCAGATGGAATTAAGGTGTTTTTAAAGGAACACAATGTTTTGTGGAACAAAATATAACTAGAATACAGAGTACAAGTCAATGATTGCAAGTATGAAGAGAGTGACAGCTGAAACAATGACTGTTTAAAACTCAGATCTGGAGGAAATTATCTTCCCTTGGCCCCCCTAATATGGATATTCATATAGGTAATGTCCCCAAAGCCTCCTTAAAAACACATACAGCAGTTACGATCAGTGACCAGATATGTGTACTGAATAAGCTTTAGGAAGCAACTGAACAAAATAATAAAAGAGGTAACAGAGAAAGAAAGGTAGTTTATTACATCCCATGCAGAGGCCAGGCAGAACTGTACTTCTCCTGTACTTCACACTAAGTAATTAGAGTGGTTAGGATCCTGGCTCTGGAAAGCTCTTAAAATGCTGTATCTAGAGAAATATAAGGCACCCAGGTTAAAAGTGCTCTGCTGCTAACCGAAAGGTTGGTGGTTCGAACCTAGCCAGATGCTCTGCCAAGATAAAGATCTGATGATCTGCTCCCATAGAAGATTACAGCCTAGAAACCCCTATGGGGCAGTTCTACTCTGTCACATGGGATCACTGTGGGTCAAAAATCAACTCAAGAGTGCCTAATAACAACAGAGAAGTATAAAAAACAGGTTTTTGCTATATACTGGGTAAAAAAAGAGAGCTTTGGTTCTGAATTACACCCTGAATGATTTCTGGTTCCACGGTAACTGACTAAAAAAACGACACTTTGTAAAGTTCCATTTTATACCATGATCCAAAAATGTGTAAACATATCAAGTTAATGGAGAAAAAATGGTTTACTCAATATCTGAGAAAACATGTATCAGGCAACTACCCAATGAAATATTTCACAATGTGACATTAAAATATTGAAACAATAAGGATATTTTTACAACAGCTATAAAGGGAACTGTCTTGTAATAACCAATATTACCTCTGAAATATTCAAATGTCTGTTTATTATACCTTTCAATAGAGTATTTTAATGATAAAGCCATAATTTTTACAGATAAGGCTCAGTTTAGATTTTGTAAACTCTAATCAGTTTCATTACATATTAAGATAATATATAGTATCTTCTTGCCTTCTTTATGGATACATTTAAAAATAATATTTAGGCTTATGAAATATGTAACTTATGAAAACTGGAAGAAATATGGCAGAAGTCCTTTACCAACCAGGTTGTGGTCTTTATTGAATTAATTTTTTATGGATAACAATCATATATGGAAATTAGTTTATTTTCTGTGAAAGAGTTGCTTACCTCATCCTCTGATCCAGACTTATTTGATTTATTACCTTCTTCTTGCCCTTCTATGATTTCAATTTCTTCTTCACTCTTTTCCTCAGGTTCACCTTCCTCTTCTAGAACAGATTTTATTGAAAGCAAAGACTCAATGAATTTAGGATTCTTCTACTGAAAATATTAAATACAATAAAAGCATTTACTTAAATTCTAGTATTTAAAAACAATTCCTTCAGTTAGAAATTTTTTTTTTAATTACAAACACTCATTATTTTGCCACATTTTATAAGTAAATCATCACATTTGAGATAAGCCTAGGATGAAGGAACCAGCCGTGTTATAAACTGTATGTCACATGAAAACCAAAGAATGTAACATCTTTCCTGTATTCATGCCTTGGTAATACTTCCCTTCCCTTAATTTCTGGTGATCTTTTACTCTTCAATATGCTATTTTACTCTCAAACATGTTTATTTATTGTTCCCTGTGTATATTATTATTTTTTTAGCTACTGACCTTCCTTTGGATTCTGTTTAGCCAAGCCTCCAACTCTGTCACTATCATTATCAAAGATATTAAGTGTACCCTTGGAGCAATATACCACCGCTCGTCTGTCAATTTATACTGTGGCAGCTTGCATGTTGCTGTGACGCTGGAAACCATGCCACTGCTACTTCAACTACCAGCACGGTCACCCAAGGTGGACAGGTTTCAGCAGAGCTTCCAGACTGAGACACTACGAAGAAAGGCCTGGCAACCTACTTCCAAAAAAACCAGACAATGAAAATCCTATGGATCACGGTGGTCTGATCCCATTGTTCATGAGGTCTCCATAAGTGCGGCGGCCAACTCAATGGCAGCTAATAACAACAGAAGCTACATATGAGGCATCAGTAGTTCAGTGGTAGAATTCTTGCCTTTCCTGAGGGAGACACAGATTCAATTTCCAGCCAACACACCTAAGGTACAGCTACCACCCTTCCGTCAGTGGAGGCTTATGTGTTATTCTGCTGCTGCACAGGTTTCAGCAGAGCTTCCAGACAAAGATGGACTAGAAAGAAAGGTCTGGTGATCTACTTTCAAAAATCAGCCAATGAAAACCCTAAAGGTTACAATGGTCCAATCTGCAACTGATATGGCACAGGACCGGGTGGTGTTTAGATCTGTTGTGCTATAACTGGGGGCTGACTGCACGGCAGCTAAGAACAAGGAGTTACAGAATGTAAAAACTGCTACCCTACCAAAAACGGTGGGGTTGGAGAAGAGGAAGCTGACAATCCAACAACTCTACATCTCCTATGTATTCCCACATCTATCATGTGGAACCACCTGGATACATGAAAGTGCCTTCTACAAGAAGGCCCTTTTGATACTTAAATATTCCAGTGGAAGTTATTTAAATGCCTTCTAAATAGTGTTATCAATATACTAAGGATTTGAAAATTGACAACCTAAGGAATCTGTTGTTTTAGATATCCTGGTATACACACACACACACGTGTGTGTGTATGTTTGTATGTATGTGTATATACATATATGTATGTGTGTTTTTTTTAAGAAAGAAAGTCTGGTTTTTAAATCAACTGCTTCACCATCTACTAATGAAATTAATGCTTAAAACAGAGTCAACTGTACAGAGCTCAATCTGGAACGTGGCTTGGGGCTAGGAGTTACACCTGGCAGATATCACCGGTTTTATTTCTACCTACGTGTGCACTGGAAACCCTGGTGGCACAGTGGTTAAGGGTTTACTGCTGACCAAAAGGTAGGCAGTTCAAATACACCAGGAGCTCCCTAGAAACCATATGGGGCAGTTCCACTCCATCATTCATATAGGGTCGCTATGAGTCGGAATCGATTCGATGGAAACGGGTTTGGTTTTTTACAGCTGCAAAGGAAGTCTCAATGGAGAGCCACCAAAAAGCTGCAGTTTTTCAGTTCTAACACCGTTAAAAGTTGAGTATAAGATGGAAGCAGAAATATAATTCAGCAACCCTTTCACGACACGAAATTATTTATCCTACATGATAAATTACCTGAAAAATACCAGCCACTGGAAGACTAGGTGTTGATTGTTGCAGTTAAGTGCCTTATACCCATTAGTCTTCTACAAGGGCCATCATCTATGCCTTGCATTTGATCTTCATCATTCTCAGAAGAAAAAAAAGTCCTTGCAAAAAGCTACTATGGCACATAGGATTCATACTTGCCAGGCTCTGAAGAAACTGACCAATATTTAAATCTCTATTTTTTAGGAGATAGAAAACTATGTAAACTCAGGGTGACTGTTCAGGGCACAACACCCAGTAAGGGTTTGTTACTCATCTTTGCCACAGTCATGCATTCTTGGGGATTCAGATGGTATAAATTTGGCAACAAGCAAGTGCAACAATTGATGTTTACCAGGTAATACACTGTTTTTATGAGCCATGCCCAGGATCCTCATTATAAACCACCATTATCATCTTACCTTTTTCAAGAATTTCACCATCGCTTTGCTTTTTTTCTTCTTCTACCTCTATTGGTTTCTCCAGGGCTGCTTTCTCTTCCTTCACTTCTTGCTCTAATGCTCCTTTTGTCTGTGGTTTACATACGTCAGTTTTTTTATAGTCTGCATCTTCGTACTTTTTCTGTGGTGGTTTAACATAAGCTATTTTTACTAAAAACAAAGCACTATTATAAAAACAGGTTTTTTTTTTGTAATAACTGATAACATACATAGTGAATTATCAGTAAAAACTTTTAGAAAATTTAGTTTATTACTTTTGAGAATCACATGCTCAGTTCATAGAACCCGTAAAGACTAATTAAAAAAAAAAAAAAAGTTGAAAGAAATTCATTTTCCTTACCTTTACTTTTCTTGGCCAACAAAATGAAATAATTAATACCACTGGCAGCCCTGCTGTCACAAGATAAATGAGCCAAAGCCATGGGCGGTCTTCAGCAGCTGCCATTAGCTGTTTAAGTACACCAGGCTATAGAAGAAGTAAGTAGAAAAATGCAATTCAAATTTTACAACCCCAGCTGGGAAATACAGCCAACAAAAAGATTTATTTTACCTAGGCATTTCACCTTAACGAATGATGAACTTGTAAAAGTTAAAATATCATTCCCTCCCCCCACTTTATACTTTGTAAAGTCTAAGTTTTTTAATTATTTTTAATTATTAGCATGCATCACTAAGTAAGACTCTATAGTAGAAGATATGCTACCATGAAAATGGAAAATACTACCAGCAAGGATAACGACAACTTTCTTTTTTCGTAGGTCTCAGGGTAAACTATTCTTTATGGATGTATGCATGGTTCATTTAGAAGTGTACAACTCTCTGAAAACTCACTCTGTAGTTTTAAACGGCTTATTAATAAAATTATACCTCAGAATTATTGTGCTTTATCTTTTTATATTTAAAACAAATTTTACACCTGACCTTTGGTAAGAAAACAGTTTCTCATTAAAATAAAATCCCAAACCCGCAAATGTCTTAGAAGAGTTCTAAAACAAGACTCCCTCAACCCTCACCTACCCTTTGGATGGTTTTTGCTAGTGTCCAAAGAAAGCAAATGTAAGGTATACATTTTTCTTTATATTAGTTCATTTTAAAGACACATCATCCAAGATGCACTGTGTTGAAATATTTTAGCTTTGCCTTTAATATATAATGTAAGATTTGGAAAAAAAAATAGACACAATTTAATAATGTTGGATTTAAAATTTTTCTGTACTTTTTCAAGTAAAAAGTAGTTAAACTGAATGAAGTATAATATTTAGATTACTGTTTACCACTTAGGCCTGAGTTGGCAAGGTGATGAAGATACTAAGCAGTGTCACTTCTACAAACAGCAAAATGGCTGTTGAGGTAAGACACAGGATTAAATGAAAGCTATTTTTTTTTATTATAGTTTAATGAATAAAATGAGGACTTAGATATGCATATACAGTTCCTGATCTAGTTTACAATGAGGCTGTACCACAATACTGCTAATAAACCTGAGCCTTCTGTCCACACAAACCTGTTCCAAGGCACTTCCTGGGCATCTAGTATCACTGCACACAGTGTTCACCTTTGAGAGGACCGAGCCCTGTCAGGGTTACATGAAAATGCCTGCTGCCGCTAGGCTCAATGCCGTACCTCATTAGCACTCGCTACCGTGATTTTCATGCTCCAACCATCTGCAGCCCAGCGATCTGCTACTTCCTTTTCTGAACAGATAATAAAATTGTCAAAGTAGATATCAGAGGTCATGGACCAAAGCTCTAAGCCGAGGGCACGGAAAGAAGTCAGAAGAAATGGATGGTCATCTTCAAAATAATCTGGATTAGGAATTTTTCGAGGACTCCAGATTCCCTGGAAGGAAAAACAATAGAGGACATTTGCAACTGAAATAATTGCATTATAAATGGTACCCCAGTAACAGTAACCATTGGATAAAATTAGCAATACTACCTGGGGAAGAAAGAACAAACTTTTAACTGATATTAATTCACAGTGATTCACTGGAAATAAAATCTTATTTCTTCCTTTTCTGTATACAATGTACCCTACAAATAATACTGCCTTGAAACTGCAAAAAGTCAAAGTAACACATGCAGAAAATGGAGTAACCGAATTTCACAAGTGATACTATTTCAAACAAAACTTTTATGATTTAGTAAAGTTATTCAAGCAAGAGGTTATTAAAATTCCTAAGTGAAAGTGATAAATGTAGGGCAAAAGGGTGTCACTCCTTTTAACACAGACCCATCGCGAGCATCACTAATGAATTATAGTTCCACCTCAGAACGACTATTCAAACTAAAAGTTCCAATCTTAAGTTATTAAATTGTCAAAGACTCACTCCACCCTCCAATCTATCCACCCTGCTCCAGGTACTACTCCAGACACTAGGGACACAGTGATCAAAGCAGACACTGTTCCTGTGATATGTGGTGTTTAAAGTCTAATGAGGCAGACAGACATTAAATAAAAAAGCTACCAAAATAAACATTTAATAACATTTTGTGATAAATACTATGAAGAGACACTACAGTGAGCAATTAGAACATACAGCTGCGTATATATGTATGTACTCATGGTTGTTGTTGGGTGCCGTCCAGTCGGTTCCGACTCACAGCGACCCTGTGCACAACAGAACGAAACACTGCCCAGTCCTGCACCATTCTCACAACTGTTGCTATGCTCGACCCCATTGTTGCAGCCACTATGTCAATCCACCTCGTTGAGGGTCTTCCTCTTTTTTGCTGACCTTCTACCAACCATGATGTCCTTCTCCAGTGATTGATCCTTCCTGAAAACATGTCCAAAGTATACGAGACGTAGTCTTGCCATCGTTGCTTCTAAGGAGCATTCTGGTTGTACTTCTTCCAAGACAGATTTGCTTGTTTTTTTTGGCAACCCATGGTATATTCAATATTCTTCACCAACACCACAACTGAAAGGTGTCAATTCTTCCCTGGTCTTCCTTATTCATTGTCCAGCTTTCACATGTATATGAGGTGACTGGAAACATCATGACTTCGGTCAGGTGCATCTTAGTCTTCGAGGTGGCACCTTTGCTTTTCAACACTTTGAAGGGGACTTTTGCAGCAGATCTGCCCAAAGCAATGTGTCTTTTGATTAATTGACTGCTGCTTCCATGGCTGTTGATTGTGGATCCAAGTAAAATTAAATCCCTGACAACCTCAACCTTTTCTCTGTTCATCACAACATTGCTTATTGGTACAGGTGTGAGGGTTTTTGTTTTATGTTGAGGTATAATCCATACTGAAGGCTGTGGTCTTTGATCTTCATCAGTAAGTGCTTCAAGACCTTTTCACTTTCAGTAAGCAAGGTTGTGTCATCTGCATAACACAGGTTGTGAATGAGTTTTCCTCCAACCCTGATGCCCTGTTCTTCTTCATACAGTCCGCTTCTCAGATTATTTGCTAAATTTACAGACTGAATTGGTATGGTGAAAAGATACAACCCTGATGCACACCTTTTCTGACTTTAAACCCTGGAGCATCCCCTTGTTATGTCTGAACGACTCCCTCTTGATTCATGTACAGATCCTCATAAGCACAGGTGTTCCGAAACTCCCGTTCTCCCTAATGTAGTCTATAATTTGTTATGGTCCACACAGCTGAATGCGTTAGCATAATTAATAAAACACAGGTAAACATCTTTCTGGTATTCTCTGCATTCAGCCAGGATCCATCTTATATCAGCAATGATATCCCTGGTTCCACATCTTCTTCTAAATCAGGCTTGAATTTCTAGCAGTTCCCTGTTGATATACTGCTGCAGCCACTTTTGAATGATCTTCAGCAAAATTTTGCTTAAACCCTTGCATATGATATTAACGATTTTGTTCGATAATTTCCACATTTGGTTGGATCACGTTTCTTGGGAATAGGCATAAATTTGGATCTCTTCCAGTCGACTGGCCAGGTAGCTGTCTTCCAAATTTCTGGCATAGGCAAGCGAGCACTTCCAGTGCTGCATCCGACTCCTGAAACATCTCAGTTGGTATTCCATTAATTCCCAGAACGCTGCTTTCCGCCAAAGCCTTCAGTGCAGCTTGGGCCTCTTCCCTCAGTACTGTTGGTTTCTGATCACTTATTACCTCCTGAAATGGTTGAATGTCAACCAATTCTTTTTGATATAGTGACTCTGTGTATTCCTTCAATTTTCTTTCGATGCTTCCTGCGTCATTTAATATTCTTCCCATAGAATCCTTCGGTATTGCAATTCGAGGCTTGAATTTTTTCTTCAGTTCTTTCAAGCTTGAGAAATGCTGAGCGTGTTCTTCCCTTTTGGTTTTCTATCTCCAGATCTTTGCACATGTCATTATAATACTTTACTTTGTTTTTCTGAGCTGCCCTTTGAAATTTTCTGTTCCACTCTTTCACTTCTTCATTTCTTCTTTTTGCTTTAGCTGCTTGACGTTCAAAAGCAAGTTTCAGAGTCTCTTCTGATAACCATTTAGTCTTCTTTCTCTCCTGTGTTTTTAATGACCTCTTGCTTTCTTCATGTATGATGTCCTTGATGTCATTCCATAACTCACCTGGTCTTTGGTCATTAGTGTTCAAGGCATCAAATCTATTCTTGAGATGGTCTCTAAATTCAGGTGGGATATACTCAACATCATACTTTGGCTCTCATAAACTTGTTCTAATTTTCTTCAGTTTCAACTTGAATATGAATAGATTTGACGCCTTGAACACTAATGACCTAAGACCAGATGAGCAACTGATGGTCTGATCCGCAATCAGCCCCTGGCCTTGTTCTGACTCATGATATTGAGCTTTTCCATTGTCTCTTTCTGCAGATATAGTCGATTTGATTCCTGTGTACTCCATCTGGCTAGGTCCATGTGTACAGTTGCTGTTTATGTTGGTGAACAAAAGGTATTTGCAATGAAGAAGTTGCTGGTCTTGCAAAATTCAATTGTGCAATCTCCGGCATCGTTTCTGTCACCAAGGCTGTTTCTATCACCAACTACTGATCCTTCTTCTTTTTTTCCATCTTTCACATTTCAATTACCACTAATTATTGGTGCATCCTGATTGTATGTTCGATCAATTTCAAAATGCAGAAGTTGGTAAAAAATTTTCAATTTCTTCATTTGTGGCCTTAGTGGTTGGTGTGTAAGTGTGAATAAATAGTCATATTAACTGGTCTTTCTTTCAAGGCGTATGGGCACTATCCTATCACTGACAGCATTGTACTTCAGGATGGATCTTGAAATGTTCTTTCTGATGATGAATGCAACACCATTCCCCTTCAAGCTGTCATTCCCAGCATAGTAGACCATATGATTGTCCAATTCAAAATGACCAATACCAGTCCATTTCAGCTCACTAATGACTAGGATATCAATGTTCATGTGTTCCATTTCATATTTGACAATTTCCAATTTTTCTAGATTCATACTTTGTAAATTCCAGGTTCTGATTATTAATGGATGTCGGCAGCTGTTTCTTTTCATTTTCAGTCATGCCATATTAGCAAATGAAGGTCCCAAAAGCTTGACTCCATCCACATCATTAAGATTGACTCTACTTTGAGGAAGTGGCTCTTCCCCAGTTGTCTTCTGAGCGCCTTCCAACCTGGGGGCAGGGGCTTATCTTCTAGCACTATATCAGACAATGTTCTGCTGCTGTTCATAAGGTTTTCAAATATATGTACATATAATATTGAAAAATTTCAATGAATAATTAGATAAATTTAGTATATGACATACGAATTTCTAACATAAAAAGCTAGGTACTCTCAAAAGGTGTTATCTGCAAAAAAAAAAAAAAAAAAAAATCCATTATTTTAATAATACCAGAAAATAAGTATGGGCACTGACTACTAAAATGTATAACATGAATCCTCTTGATCAGAATTCATTTTTTAAAATTTTTATTGTTTTAGTTTACAAGTCAGTCTCTTACACAAAAATTTATATACACCTTGCTATATACTCCTAGTTGCTCTTCCCCAATGAGATAGCACACTCCTTCTCTCCGCTCTGTATTTTTGTGTCTATTTGGCCAGCTTCTGACCCCCTCCGCCCTCTCATTTCCACTCCAGATGGGAGCTGCGCACATGTCTCGTGTGTCTACTTGAGCCAAGAAGCTCACTCTTCACCAGTATCATTTTCTATCCCATAGTTCAGTCCAATCCCTGTCTGAAGAATTGGCTTTGGGAATGGTTCCTGTCTTGGGCTAACAGTAGGTCTGGGGACCATGAGCCCTGGGGCCCATGACCCCTGGGGCCCTCCTAGTCTCAGGCAGACCATTAAGTCTGGTTTTTTTACGAGAATTTGAGATCTGCAGCCCACTGCTCTCCTGCTCCCTCAGGGGTTCTCTGTTGTGTTCCCTATCAAGGCAGTCATCAACAGGTTGTAGCCAGGCACCATCCAGTTCTTCGAGTCTCAGGCTGATGTAGTCTCTGGTTTATGTGGCCCTTTCTGTCTCTTGGGTCAGAATTCATTTTTTATATTTACTTCTAAAATATAACTGTCTTCCAAAGTAACCATTAATTGGTTATTAGGGAAGAAGATAATGAGAAGTGACTTGATTTCAAGTTTTTAAGTTTATTACCCTGAAAAATTAAATAAGGCTTTAGTTTTTAAATATAGATTAGTTGCGGTGTATTTTGACTTCTTAAAATAGCCAAGGCACACTACTGCAAATCTAAAATTTAACAGCTGAAATTTAACATAATCTTATTTATAATTAGATATGTAAGAGAAAACGCCACAAAAATTTTAATTTTAACATGGGGTTGGAACAAAGTGATTAAAAAAAAAAAATGGGGTTGGAACAAGTGATTATTACCTGGTAATTAGGGTTATCAATCATTGGAGGTCTCCACACTCCTTTGAATTTGGGGTTATCTATCATCGGAGGTTTCCATTCACCACACCCAACCCGACAGACTGGATTAGGAATATGAGGTGCTTCCCATTCTCCATCCATGTCTTCATTCCTTAGGATATTAGAACAAAGCAAAATTGTGACCTTGAATCTCTCCTGTCAGTCATGCACACTTGTAACAAAAAAGGAAGAGATGTTTGAAACTGGCATTTAAAGATGAAGAATGTTTACCAGTCATTAGGTTTTTCAGCGGTAGGATCTGGGATAAATTTTGGTTCATCATCAAGCCAGCCATCAGGTTTAACAATACTTGAATCTTCAATTTGGGCAGGCTCACTTTCATCCCTATAAATATAGTATTTTATGTTAATTATTATTTGAAAAACATGTTACAAAATTCAGAAGGTACCAAAATATTTCCAACCTTCTGCTTCTGTCTCCTACCTCCTCCCATCTCCCATCCACCTAGATCTTCTACTAACACCAGTCAATTTTTTGTATCTACTTGTTGTCTTACTCTCTGCATAATGCACGTATGTGTTTTTTTTACACAAATGACAGCATTCTGTAAATAGTACTTCAGATCTTGCTTTTGTCACTTAAAAATTTAGTCATCAACATATATTTATGTGTCAAGAATGTTCCAGAAGCACCTTTATTAACATATATAGCTGCTTCATTTTCTTAACAGTTGCACAGTTTTCTCCGTGGTGGATATACCATGAATTTGTTTAACTTTTCTCCTTCTGGAGGAACATTCAATGTTTCCAGAATTTTACTATTATAAGCAATGCTATCATGAATAGCCTTTAGTATATGCCATTTCTCTCCTGTGGAAATATATTTATGAGTATGAGCATTTAAAATTCTGACAGTGTCTTCCAAATTACTCTCTAGAAAGCCTATGCTCCATCTCCAGTCCTGCCAGCAATGAGTCCCTATTTTCTCGCATCCTTGCCAATACAGTGTTAGCAAACCTTTTAATTTTTGCCCATCTGATAGGTGAAAAATAGGATCTGACTGTAATTTTGGTGTGCATTTTATAGCATAAGTGATATGTAAGAATCATTCTATTTTCTTTTGTCAGCTATATGAATTAAAAATATTTTTTCAAGTTTGTTTTTTGACAGAGTTTATGGTGTTCTTCCTTCCTTCCTCCCTTCCTTCCTCCTTCCTTCCTCTCTCTCTCCCTCTCTCTCCCTCCCTCTCCCTCCCTTTCTCTCTCTCTCTTTCTTTCTTTTTTTTACCAGATACAGGCAGTCCCCAGCTTACGAGCAAGATTCGTTTCTAAGTGTGTCTTTAAGTCGAATGTGTAGTAAGTTGGAGCAGATGCATAGTTTTTGTTTAGCCTTACTTCAGCGCAAGAAAAGGCTCAAAGCCCTCAATGATTTAAAAGCTACACGTGCAGCAAGTGAAAGTGACTGTGTTGAAGAATTTGTTTCGAGTAGGGGTTAGGGGTTGATTCAATTGTTTCAAAGTCAGGGAAATTTACCTACCATTAAAGGTCAAGCAGAGTTGTTCATGAGTAGATGCTCATAATCCAGGGATTTAAACTGGTATAAAACATACTAATTTCTCTGACTACAATGCAACTAGGTTATTAGATAGTAATGAAAAGACATAAAAATACTCCATTTTGAACATAAAAATACTAAAACATTTGTTAAATCAAATGTCAAAGAACCCATAATGAAATTTAAAACATTTAGAAGCAAATACACCCTATCCTTACTTATTGACACGGTTAGGTTCCAAAGACCAGGTCATTAATGCAAAAATCGGTGTTATGTGAAAATGGAGGATGACTACATCAGATCACAAAATGGAAGATGACTACATCTTTACATACCTGCCAAATCATTACATCATTACATAACTGCCAAACCTCTAAGGATCATGGCCCAGCCAAGTTAACACATAACCTTAACCAACACAGCTATCATTATTCTCACCTCCCACCTCGATGTTTGCTGCTGTCAGACGTACGTTGTTAATGTGCGAAGTAGTTGGATAGTAGTTTTTTTTTACTGTTGTTGTAATTCTGAAATGTATACCGTTATTTAAAAAAAAAAAAAAACATCGCCATTGAGTAGATTCCGACTCAGGGTGATCCATGTGTTACAGAGGAAAGCTGTTCCACAGGGTTTTCTTGGCTGTAATTTTTACATAAACAGAGTGCCAGAGCTTTGTTCCGTGGCACTGCTAAGTGAACTCGAACTACCAACATTTAGGTTAGTAGTCAAGTGCAAGCCATTTGCACCACCTAGGGAGTTCTACAAAGTCATTAGGACTTGTGAAATGCAGCAAAAAAAATGATTCTTAAAAGGAAATGTATGGACTTCAATGTCTACAGTAGAAAAGGAAAGGGTCAAAATCAAGGTAATGAGCCTTTAATTTAAGAAGCCAGAAAAAGAACAGTATATGCCCATAGAAACTATGTGGAAAGCAATAATAAAATTAATGAAATAGAGAACAAGGATAAAATAGAAAGGATGACAGCCAAAAGTTGGTTCTTTCATATAAACAATATTGGAAACAGAAAATATTCGTGATTCTGAATAAAGCACAAATTAAAATATAGAAGAATAATATGAAAAATTTCATGCCAATAAATTTTAAAACCTGGACCGTGTGGCAAATTCCTAGAAAAACTTTTAAGTTACTGTCATGGATTGAATTGTGTCCACCAAAATACTAATTCCCAGTATTGTGTGACTATCCAGCATTTTATGTTTCTGTCCACCACTTTATGTGATTTCCCTATGTGCTGTAAATCCTATCACTATGATGAAATGAGATGGATTAATGGCAGTTATAGTGATGAGGTATACAAGATTAGATAGTGTCTTAAGCCAATCTCTTTGAGATATAAGAGAGAGAAGCTAGCAGAGAGACAGGGGGACCTCATACCAGCAAGAAAGCAGCACTGGGAGCAGAGCGCGTCCTTTGGACCTGCGGTTCCTGTGCTGAGATGCTCCCAGACCAAGGGAAGACTGATGACAAGGACCTTTGTCCAGAGCCAACAGAGACAGAAAGCCTTACCCTGGAGCTGGCGCTCTGAATTCAGACTTCTAGCCTACTGGACTGTGGGACAATAAGCTTCTCTTTGTCGAAGCCCTCCACTTGTGGTATTTTTGTTACAGCAGCACTAGATGACTAAGACACTGACTAAAACTCACTCAAGAAGTAACAGAAAACATGAAGCCTTTACCACCATTCAAAACACTGAATCAACAGAAGCTTTCCCATAAAGAACAGTCCAGGCCCAGGTGGTCTTCAGGTGAGTTTTATCTTACATAAACTGCTAGGGAATAGCAGAAAATAAAAAGAACACTTACCAACTCATACTAAGAAGCACTCTAACCTTGAATAAAAGTTATCTGACAGTCTCACTCAAAAATTCTCAAATCAACATGATCAAATCAAACCGCCAGAATAGAAAAAAATGCAAATGAATGGTGACTAAATTAGATTTATCACAGGAATGTAAGCATAGCTTAGTATCATCCACACACACATTAAAAAGAAAACCATCTGATCTTAATGGTTGCAGAAAAAGTGTTGGATAAAATTCAAAATCCATTTGTGATTAAAAACCTCTCAGCCAACAAGGAATGGTAACGAACTTCCTTTCATAATCAAAATCTAGACAAAATCATTTTTAATGTTGAAATATGAAAAGTATTCTCTTTAAAATCATGAACATTCCAGCAAGCCAAGCATCGAGATTTTTGTTAAATACTTTATTGCGAGTCTCATCCAGCACCGTAGGAAAAGAAAAACTAATATACATTTTAGGGACTGGAAAGGAGGAAACAAAAAACATCATTCACAAGTGATGTGACTCTCTACACGGAAAACATGCAAGAACTTACACACTAAGACATGACAGGAGAATTTAGCCTGGTAGCTAAATATTTATAAAACCCATATACAAAAAACAATTCTGTCTGAACCGCAGCAACATAATTTTTGAAAGACACAAAAAAACAACTCTTTCTGAACCAAAGCAACATAATTTTTTGAAAGATATCACAAAAGCAACCAAAAATATGAAGTACCTAGGTATAAGTCTAAAATGTTCAAGTTGTCTACAGAGAAAATTGTAACACTTTTTTTCTTTTTTGAAGACATTAAAGACAGTCTAAATAAATGGAGATACATGCTTACAAACAGGACGATTCACTATCTTAAAAACGTCACTTTTCCTCAGAGTTATCTGTGGATTAAATTTCTACTGAAATTCTGAAAAGGTTCTGAGCAAGATTTTAAGGTTTATATATGGATGAACAAAAACTTAAAAGGACCCAGAAATTTTCTAAAGTATCAGATGTAAATATTTATTTAAAAAAAAAAAAAGCTGTAGTTATTAAGACAATGTGGTATTGGCCCAGGAATAGGCAAACTGACAAATGATGCAGAATAGGAACCCCAGAAAGATAGATCCATACATATACATAAACTTGATATAACACCAAGAAACACAGGTCACTGAGAAAAGAAGTGGCCATTCAATAAATAGTACTGGGACAATTAGATACCTGAGTGAAAAGAATTCCTTCCTCAGACCACAGGTAGAAATCAATTCTAAGTAACCCAATACTCAGAAGAACACATAGGCAAACACTTTATGAGCTCAGGTCAGGAAAGAGTATTAAACGAAGTACACTAATCATAAAAGATAAAGTCTTAAGTTTTACTACATCAAGATTAAGAACATCTGTTCATCACAAGATGTCACACCCAAAGAAAACAAATAAAAAGGGAAGACACAAATTGGGAGAAGTTATTTGCAACACAAAACAAAGTAGTAGTATCCGGAACACATAATGAGCTCCTAGAAATCAATGGTGCAGTTGTTAAGTGCTTGGCTGCTAATCAACAGGTCAGCAGTTTGAACCCACCAGCTGCTCTGTGACAGTTTGCTTCTGTAATGATTAAAGCCTTAGAAACCTTATGGGGCAGTTCTACTCTATCCTATAGGGTTGCTTTGAGTTGGAATCGACCTGACACCAACGGGTTTGGTTTGTTTGTTTGTTTAGAAATCAACAAGGAAAAAACAAACAACCCAACAAAAAAAGGGCAAAAACCATGATCACAGGTTTTGCAGAAGAGAAATACCAATTGCAAATAAACACACGAAAAGATATTCAACAGAGAAATAAAAATTAGACCACAGTGAAAGACAAATTTACACTCACTAACTGGCAAAAAATTGTCTGACAATGCGCAAATGTTGAGGAGGATGGGAATCAATGGGGATTCATATGCTACTGGGAAAGGCAATAAGTTTATATAAATTCTTTGGAAAACAATTTGGCAAATCACTCATAAAGTCAAATACCTGCATCCCTATGACACAGCCATTCAATTCCTAGGAATATACACATGTGCGCCAGAAGAGGCACGAATGAACGTTCCTTGCAGTGTTGTTCTAAATAGCAAAAAAACTGGAAATAACCCAAAGATCCATCTAAAGAACAGTGTTACATTTATATACTAAAACATTATACACCAATAAAAATGAATTTACTGTATTTACTATAGCTATATAAACACGGGTTTTACTGGGTTTATATAAAAAATAAATCTTTAAATGAAACCAGCTATAAAAATCTATATGCAACACATCATTTTTATAAAACTGAATACAAGCAAAATTCAACAATATATAATGTTTAAGTATATACGCTTATACAATAAAACTAATTTTAAAAGGCCAAGCAATGAATGATAAATGTTAAGTTCAGTATAATAGTTACCTCTGAGGATAATATGGAAACCACGGCGGCATAGCAGTTAAGAGTTACAGCTGCTAACCCAAAAGGTCGGCAGTTCAAATCCACCAGGCACTCCTTGGAAACTATGGGGGAAGTTCTATCTGTCCTATAGGGTCGCTAAGAGTCAGAATTGACTCGATGGCAACGGGTTTGGTTTGGTTTAAGGATAAGATAGAGGACTAGAATACGGGAGAAGCACTCTGAGAGCAGTAGGGTGTTAGTATTATGCCAGTTCTTAAGGTGGGGGCTTGATTTTATGAGTGTTCACTTTATCATTATGCTTAAGAACTAGAAAAAGTTACATGCTATTTTATCCGTAACGAATATTAGGATACATAATTTTTCTAACATATCACAGTACAGAGGGACTTGCTACATATGATAAGGACATAAATTACAAATCCATAATAAGTAAAAAAGCGTGGGGGGCGGAGCCAAGATGGCGGAAAGGACACTTCCGGCGAGCCCTCTTTACAACAAAGGCCCGAAAAAACAACTGAAACGAGTATATTTGTGACAAGCTGGGAGCCCTGAGCATCAAAGGTAAGCTCAGACAATGAACTAAGGGGGAGGGGAAGGAAGAGGCCTTTCAGAAGTGGAGAGGAGTTACCTACCGGCCCTGAATCACGGGGAGCCCTCAGGCCGGATTCCTGGCGGCAGCAGCGGGGGCGGCAGGCTGGGACTAGCGTTCAGCGGCACTTTCCTCAGGGAGATGCAGCCAGCCACACAGCCCACTCACACCCCCGGAAGCTGAGGAGAATGGCGCGCTCTCGGCAAAAGCTAAGTACTTGTGTACATTTTACCAAGCTCCGCCCACCCCCAAGCCACTTCTGCGGCTGAATACCTGGGCCTGAGATAGACCCTGGTGAGTGCCTAGAGCCATCCTTCCCGCCTTGGGGAAGGAAAAAATTTCCAACTGGGGGAAAAAGATAATTTGCTAGCTCCACTAACTGGGGGAGCTCAGGACAGAAGCGGCTCCTGTCCAGGCATAAACCGTCCATGGACCTTGAGCACCTTTCCCTTATGCATGGACTTGTGTGAGCCTAGTTCGGGAGAATAGGCCCTCGTTGGCAAACTCCAACCATTTCAGCTGTGTGGTGGAGAGGTGGGTGTTTGACGTTTGACATTGCTTTGCCTGTTAAACAAGGTCCTCACCTACCCACATCAGGAACCTAAGGACTGGTAGCTCCACTCAGGTCACCAGCCACCCACTACAGGGGTCCAAAGATAACTGGTACCTCCCAGTCCTTACAACCAAAAACTTTGGGTGCCCATGGTCCCTCTGCAGAACCCACCCACCTGCATGCTCTAGGAAACAGAGACGCATTTTCCTCAGAGACACTTGGGGGTCGGTTCTCAGCCCCCTGCCTTGTTCAGAGTGTGACCCCCTGCTGCAATCAGATACGGGTATATACGCCAATCACCCCTGCCCCTCTAAGACTGCAGGACAGAGCCTGTACCACACACTTGATATCAGCTACCAGGAAACCTGAGCTGAACTCATACAAGAAAACTGAATGGACTCCTAGACTGATATACCTGATAACAGCTCTAGCCAGCCTGGGGACAGGACACCAGAGCTCCAAAGGCGAAAATAATCAAGCTAGCTCACTCAAGCAACCCATAGGGGTATACCAAAACAAAACAAAGCAAGCAGCTACGACACAGTAAGCAAGCATAAACTAATACAATAACTTATAGATGGCTTGGAGACAAAAGTCAGTATCAAGTTACATGAAGAAACAGACCATGATCACCTCAACAGGCTCTCAAAACAAAGAATCCAGGGATCTTCTAGATGAAAGTGCATTCCTAGAATTACCAGATGCAGAATACAAAAGTTTAATATATAGAATCCTTCAAGACATAAGGAAGGAAATGAGGCAACACGCAGAACAAGCCAAGGAACACACAGATAAAGCAACTGAAGAAATTAGAAAGATTATTCAAGAACATAATGAAAAGTTTAATAAGCTGGAAAAATCCATAGACAGACAGCAATCAGAAATTCAGAAGATTAACAATAAAATTATAGAATTAGATAACTCAATAGAAAGAGGAGCAGAATTGAGCGAGTAGAAGCTAGAATTTCTGAACTCGAAGATAAATCACTTGGCACTAATATATTTGAAGAAAAATCAGATAAAAGAACTTAAAAAAATGAAGAAACCTTAAGAATCATGTGGGACTCTATTACGAGAAATAACCCACGAGTGACTGGAGTACCAGAACAGGGAGGGATAACATAAAATACAGAGAAAATTGTTGAAGATTTTTTGGCAGAAAACTTCGCTAATACTGTGAAAGATAAGAAGATATCTATCCAAGATGCTTGTCGAACTCCACATAAGGTAGATCTTAAAAGAAAGTCACCAAGACATATTATAATCAAGCTTGCCAAAACCAAAGATAAAGAGAGAATTATACGAGCAGCGAGGGATAAACAAAAAGTCACCTACAAAGGGGAACCAATAAGAATAAGCTCGGACTACTCGGTAGAAACCATGCAGGCAAGAAGGCAATGGGACGACATATTTAAAAAACTGAAGGAAAAAAATTGCCTGCCAAGAATCATATATCCATCTTAAATATGAAGGTGAAATTAAGACATTTCCAGATAAACACAAATTGAGGGAATTCGTAAAAAAACAAACCAAAACTACAAGAACTACTAAAGGGAGTTCTTCAGTTAGAAAATCAATACTATCAGGTAATCAACCCGAGACTAAACACCGGGCAGAGCAACCAGAAGTCAACCCAGACAGGGAAATAGAAAAAAACAAAGCAAGATTATTAAAACAACACAAAAAAAGCCCAAAACAGGGTAACGGCAATGTTAGTATATAAAAGAAGACAACGTTAAAATAATTCAGAGGGACTAAGAAATGTAATCATACACCTTCCATATGGAGAGGAACATATGGCGATAAGAAGAAATAAAAGTTAGTTTTAAATTTAGAAAAATAGGGGTAAATAATAAGGTAACCACAAAGGAGACAAACTATCCTACTCATCAAAATAAAATACAAGGGAAAAATACCGAATCAGCAGAAACAAAATCAACAACAACAAATATGAGGAAAGGGCAATATATAAAGAAAATCTACTCAGCACATAAAATCAAGTGGGAAAAAGAAACTGTCAACAACACACAAAAAAAGACATCAAAATGATAGCACTAAATTCATACCTATCCATAATTACCCTGAATGTAAATGGACTAAATGCACCAATAAAGAGACAGAGAGTGGCAGAATGGATTAAAAATAAGATCCGTCTATATGCTGCCTACAAGAGACACACTTTAGACTTAGAGACACAAACAAACTAAAACTCAAAGGATGGAAAAAAATATATCAAGCAAACAACAATCAAAAAAGAGCAGGAGTGGCAATATTAATTTCTGACAACATAGACTTTAAAGTTAAATCCATCAGAAAGGATAAGGAAGGACACTATATAATGATTAAAGGGACAATACACCAAGAAGATATAACCGTATTAAATATTTATGCACCCAATGACAGGGCTGCAAGATACATAAAACAAACTCAGCATTGAAAAGGGAGATAGACAGCTCCACAATAATAGTAGGAGACTCCAACACACCACTTTCGGTGAAGGACAGGACATCTAGAAAGAAGCTCAATAAAGACACGGAAGATCTAAATGCCACAATCAACCAACTTGACCTCGTAGACATACAGAACACTCCACCCCAATAGCAACCAACTATACTTTCTTTTCTAGGGCACATGGAACATTCTCCAGAATAGACCACATATTAGGTCATAAAGCAAGCCTTAGCAGAATCCAAAACATTGAAATATTACAAAGCATCTTCTCTGACCATAAGGCCATAAAAGTGGAAATCAATAACAGGAAAAGCAGGGAAAAGAAATCACACACTTGGAAACTGAACAATACCCTGAACAAAAAAGACTGGATTATAGAAGACATTAAGGATGGAATAAAGAAATTCAGAGAATTCAATGAGAATGAAAACACTTCCTATCAGAACCTTTGGGACACAGCAAAAGCGGTGCTCAGAGACCAATTTATATCAATAAATGCACACATCCAAAAAGAAGAAGGGGCCAAAATCAAAGAATTATCCCTACAACTTGAACAAATACAAAGAGAGCAACAAAAGAAACCTACAGGCACCAGAAGAAAACAAATAATAAAAATTAGAGCTGAACTAAATGAAATAGAAAACAGAAAAACAACTGAAAAAACTAACAAGACCAAAAGCTGTTTTTTTTTTTTTTGAGCTTCAAGTGAACGTTTACAAATCAAGTCAAACTGTCACATATAAGTTTTTATACACCTTACTCCGTACTCCCACTTGCTCTCCCCCTAATGAGTCAGCCCTTCCAGTCTCTTGTGACAATTTTGCCAGCTTCCAACTCTCTCTAAAAAAATCAACAAACTTAATAAACCACTGGCCAAACTGACAAAAGAAAAACAGGAGAAGAAGCAAATAACCCAAATAAGAAATGAGATGGGCAATATTACAACAGACCCAACTGAAATTAAAAGAATATCAGATTACTATGACAAACTATACTCAAACAAATTTGAAAACCTGGAAGAAATGGATGAATTCCTAGAAACACACTACCTACCTAAACTAACACAAACAAAGGTAGAACAACTAAATAGACCCATAACTAAAGAAGAGGTTGAAAAGGTAATCAAAAAACTCCCAACAAAAAAAGCCCTTGTCCAGACGGCTTCACTGCAGAGTTCTACCAAACTTTCAGAGAAGAGTTAACACCACTACTACTAAAGGTATTTCAGAGCATAGAAAAGGATGGAATACTACCAAACTCACTCTATGAAGCCACGATATCCCTGATACCAGAACCAGGTAAAGACACCACAGGAAAAGAAAAGTATAGACCTATATCCCTGATGAATGTAGATGCAAAAATCCTCAACAAAATTCTAGCCAATAGAATTCAACAACATATCAAAAAAATAATTCACCGTGACCAAGTGGGATTCATACCAGGTATGCGGGAATGGTTCAACATTACGAAAACAATTAATGTAATCCACCACATAAATAAAAGACAAGAATCACATGATTTTATCAATTGATGCAGAAAAGGCATTTGACAAAGTTCAACACTCATTCATGATAAAAACTCTCAGCAAGATAGAAATAGAAGGAAAATTCCACAACATAATAAAGGGCGTTTATACAAAGCCAACAGCCAACATCACCCTAAATGGAGAGAGCCTGAAAATATTCCCAGTGAGATCGGGAACCAGACAAGGTTGCCCTTTATCACCACTCTTACTCAACATTGTGCTGGAAGTCCTAGCCAGAGCAATTAGGCTAGAAAAATAAAGTGCATCCAGATTGGCAAAGAAGAAGTCAAAATATCTCTATTTGCAGATGACATGATCATATACACAGAAAATCCTAGGGAATCCTCCAGAAAACTACAGAAACTAATAGAAGAGTTCAGCAGAGTATCGGGATACAAGATAAACATACAAAAATCAGTTGGGTTCCTCTACACCAACAAAAAGAACATCCAAGAGGAAACCACCAAATCAATGCCATTTACAGTAGCCCCCAAGAAGATAAAAGATAAAATACTTAGGAATAAATCTTACTAGAAATGTAAAAGACATATACAAAGAAAACCACAGTACACTTCTGCAAGAAGCCAAAAGAGACTTACATAAGTGGAAGAACATACCTTGCTTGTGGATAGGAAGACTTAACATTATAAAAATGTCTATTCTACCAAAAGCAATCTATACATTTAATGCAATCCTGATCCAAATCCCAACAACATTCTTTAATGAGATGGAGAAACAAATCACCAACTTCATATGGAAGGGAAAGAGGCCCCGGGTAAATACGGCATTACTGAAAAAGAAGAACAAAGTGGGAGGCCTTACTTTACCTGATTTTAGAAACTATTATACCGCCACAGTAGTCAAAACAGCCTGGTACTGGTACAACAACAGATACATGGACCAATGGAACAGAATTGAGAATCCAGACATAAATCCATCCGCATATGAGCAGTTGATATTTGACAAAGGCCCCAAAACAGTTAAATGGGGAAAAGACAGTCTTTTTAACAAATGGTGCTGGCATAACTGGATATCTATCCGCAAAAAAATGAAACGAGACCTATACCTCACTCCATGCACAAAAACTAACTCAAAATGGATCAAAGACCTAAATATAAAATCTAAAACGATAAAGATCATGGAAGAAAAATAGGGACAACGTTAGGAGCCCTAATACATGGCATAAACAGTATACAAAACATTGTAAGGAATGTAGAAGAAAAACTAGGTAACTGGGAGCTCCTAAAAATCAAACACCTATGCTCATCCGAAGACTTCACCAAAAGAGTAAAAAGATTACCTACAGACTGGGAAAAAGTTTTTAGCTATGACATTTCTGACCAGCGCCTGATCTCTAAAATCTACAGGATACTGCAAAAAGACAACCCAATTAAAAAATGGTTAAAAGATATGAATAGACACTCCACTAAAGAAGACATTCAGGTAGCTAACAGATATATGAGGAAATGTTTATGATCATTAGCCATTAGAGAAATGCAGATCAAAACAACAATGAGATTTCATCTCACTCCAACAAGGCTGGCATTAATCCAAAAATCACAAAAGAATAAATGTTGGAGAGGTTGTGGAGAGATTGGAACACATACACTGCTGGTGGGAGTTTAAAATGGTACAACCACTTTGGAAATCGATTTGGCGCTTCCTGAAAAAGCTAGAAATAGAACTGTCATACGATCCAGCAATCCCACTCCTTGGAATATATCCTAGAGAAATAAGAGCCTTTACATGAACAGATTCATGGACACCCATGTTTACTGCAGCACTGTTTACAACAGCAAAAAGCTGGAAGCCACCAAGGTGCCCATCAACAGATGAATGGATAAATAAATTATGGTATATTCACACAATGGAATACTATGCATCGATAAAGAACAGTGAGGAATCTGTGAAACATTTCATAACATGGAGGAACCTGGAAGGTATTATGCTGAGTGAAATTAGTCAGTTGCAAAAAAGACAAATATTGTATAAGACAACTATTATAAGAACTTGAGAAATAGTTTAAACTGAGAAGAAAACATTCTTTCGTGGTTATGGGAGGGGTGGGAGGGGGCATTCACTAATTAGATAGTAGATAGGAACTAATTTAGGTGAAGGGAAGACAGCGCACAATACAGGGGAGGTCAGCACAATTGGACTAAACCAAAAGTAGTTTCCTGAATAAACTGAAGGCTTCGAAGGCCAGCGTAGCAGGGGCAGGGGTCTGGGAACCATGGTTTCAGGGGACATCTCAGTCAACTGGAATAATAAAATCTATTAAGAAAATATTCTGCATCCCACTTTGAAGAGTGGCGTCTTGGGCCTTAAACGCTAGCAAGCAGCCATCTAAGATGCATCAATTGGTCTCAACCCACCTGGATCGAAGGAGAATGAAGAACACCAAGGACACAAGGTGATTAGGAGCCCAGGAGACAGAAAGGGCCACAGGAACCAGCGACTACATCATCCCGAGACCAGAGGAACTAGATAGTGTCTGGCTACAACCAATGACTGCCCTGACAGGGAACACAACAGAGGACCCCTGAGGGAGCAGGAGAGCAGTGGGATGCAGACCCCAAATTCTCATAAGGCCAGACTTAATGGTCTGACTGAGACTAGAAGGACCCTGGTGGTCATGGCCCCCAGACCTTCTGTTGCCCCAGGACAGGAACCATTCCCGAAGCCAACTCTTCATACATGGATTGGACTGGACAATGGGTTGGAGAGGGGTGCTGGTGAGGAGTGAGCTTCTTGGATCAGGTGGAGACTTGAGACTATGTTGGCATCTCCTGCCTGGAGGGGAGATGAGAGGGTAGAGGGGGTTAGAAGCTGGCGAAATGGACACAAAAAGAGAGAGTGGAGGGAGAGAGCAGGCTGTCTCATCAGGGGAAGAGTAATTTGGAGTGTGTAGCAAGATGTATAGGGGTTTTTGTGTGAGAGACTGACTTGATTTGTAAACTTAAAGCACAATAAAAATTATAAACAAAAAAGTATGGTACCTGGAGAAAATATGTAGAACAAAACTTCAAACATACCAAAAAAACAAAAACAAAAAAAACAGACTTACTCATCTGACAGAGACTGGAAAAACCTCCAGTGCATGGCCCCTGGAAACCCTTTTAACTCAGTACATTGAAGTCACTCCTGAGGTTCACTCTTCAGCCAAAGATTAGAGAGGCCCATAAAATAAAATGAGACTAAATGGGCACACCAGCCAAGGGGCAAGGATGAGAAGGCAGGAGGGGACAGGAAGGATGAATGAATGGAAATGGGGAACCTAAATTTGAGAAGGGGAGAGTGTTGACACGTCACAGGGTTGGCAACCAATGTCACAAAACATTATGTGTATTGTTTAATGAGAAACTAATTTGCTGTTTAATCCTTCATATAAAGCACAATCAAAAAAAAAAGTGTGATACTCATACAGGAATAGGCAGATAGAATAAAAAACAAAAGACACCAGAAACAGACCTTCATATTTAAAAAATTAAATAATGATAAAGGTAGTAACATTTTACATAAAGGGAAGGCTAGGTTACTTAACAAATGCTATTTTGCTATGTTAAGCATTTAGACAAAAAACTTTAGACCTCCTATCATACCTAAAATCAAAATAATTTCCATTTCATTAAAAGCAAATCCAAAACAATACATAAAGCTACTAAAAGAAACTATAGATGAAGGCAGTAGTTAGTTCTGAGTGAAATCAAAGTTAGGAACTAAACGGGAAAAGAACAACAATTTTAACTATACAAGAATTAAAACTTTTGTGTGGTAAAAGAAAACAAAACACACTGTAAATAAGGTTAAGACAAATTTCTAATTTGAAAAGTATTTGTACCATCTATGACCAAAAATGGGTAACGATCTCAATACAGTTTATTTATATAAAAACTATTTTATATAAATTTAAAAGGAGCACTGGTGGCACGGTGGGTAATTGCTTGGCTGCTAACAGAAAGGTTGGCAGTTCAAACCAACCAGCCACTTTGCAGGAAAAAGATGTGGCAGTCTCTGCTTCCTTCCAGACTGCAGCCTTGGAAACCCTATGAGGCAGTTCTGCTTTGTACTATAAGGTCACCATGACTTGATGGTATCAACTCAACAGCAATGGGTTTTTGGTTTTTTATATAAATTTTAAAAGATTTTGATAAGTCAAAACTAATAGGACAAACTCAACAGAATTAAAAAATCACATGAAAAAGTAATTTATAAAAGAAATACAATCAGGTGATGAAAATTATTCCACTTTGACAGTAATCAAAGAATTGCATATTAAAACAGAGAAGTAGGCTTCCTTTTCAGAACAAGATGGAGTAGCAAAGACTAAATTTACTCTTCCACCTCAAGCAATTAATAAAACAGACAAAATATATGAAACAACTGTCCTCAGACTAGAGGTAATATGCAATGTAGGACTCTGCTCACAAAGAGAGAAGGTTAAAAAACATTGCCCCAGCTTACTGTGTGCAGGCAGTTTCCAAACAGTAATTCTTCCCTGAATTGAGGAAACAGATCACAGCTCAGAGACGCCAAGGGAGCTAGAATACGAGGGGCAGCGAGTTGCACTGAGAGCTCCAGAGAGCTTCAGAAAGAGACTCTGGAGTCTCTGCCTTAGTGCTAGAGTGCCTATAAAGAGGAAACCACCCGAAACAAGGGGAAGAACCACAGGAAAACAATAGGCAGAACAATTCCTAGAGCATCAAAGGCAGGAGCAACTTATGTTTCCACAAGCCCCCAAGAAAACAGCTTGTTAATACACTGCACACTGAGTGCAGTCCTCACAAAGAGATCTTCCTTGTAGTGTGAATAAATTGGCCCTAGACTAAAGGCCGCTCTGGACCTACCCTAACAGAGCTTAAAAACAAGCCTTGAAAGAATCCAACTAATTCCAATAACTTAACTACATACTTGAGTAAAATCAAACAGTATTTAAAGGAATTCAATAAAATCTAGCAGACAATAAGAGTCACAATGTCTGACATACAATAAAAAACCAAGAGGCATGCAAAAAAAAAAAAAAAAAGGAAAATATAACCCATAATAAGGAAAGCAGAGCCCTGGTGGTATAGTGGCTAAGAGCTGGGCTGCTAACCAAAAGGCTGGCAGTTCGGATCTACCAGCCATTCCTTGGAAACCCTATGGGGCAGTTCTATTCTGTCCTATAGGGCGTGACGAGTGGGAACTGACTCAACTACAATGGGTTTGGTTTCTTTTGGTTTTAAGAAGAAAATCAATCAATTAAAAACAAACCCTTAAATGAAAAAACGATGGGATAAGCCGACAAAGGCATTAAAACAGACATATGTAAATGTGCTCCATATATTCAAGAAGGTAGAGGAAAACAGAGTTGCTGTACCAAAAAGAATTGGTGGATGCTCAACCATTTCAGGAGGCAGCATATGATCAAGAACCGATGGCAGGGAAGGAAGACTTCCAAGCTACACCGAAGACACTGGCAAAAAGCAAGGCTCCAGGAACTGACGGAACACTAACTGAGATGTTTCAACAAATGGATGCAATACTGGAAGCAATCACTTGTCTATGCCAAGAAATTTGGAAGACAGCTACCTGGTTGACTCGAAGAGATCCATATTTGAGCCCATTCCAAATAAAGGTGATCCAACAGAATGTGGAAATTAATCACCATTAATATCACACGTTAATATCACCATTAATATCACATTAATATCGCACCATTAATATCACATAATGGCACTTGGTAAATATCACACACAAGGAAAATTCTGCTGAAGATAATTCAAAAACGGTTATAGCAGTACATTGACAGGTAACTGCCAGAAATTCAAGCTGGATTCAGAAGAGGACGTGGAATGAGGAATATCATTGCTGATGTCAGATGGATCCTGGCTGAAAGCAAAGAATACCAGAAAGATGTTTACCTGTGCTTTATTGACTTTGGAACAGCATTTGACTGTGTGGATCATAATAAATCATGGATAACACTGCAAAGAATGGGAATTCCAGAACACTTAATTGTGCTCATGTGGAAGCTGTACATAAACCAAGAGGCAGTCTTTTGAAAAAACAAGGGGATACTGAGTGGTTTAAAATCAGGAATGGTGTCTGTCAGGGTTGTATCCTTTCACCATATTTACTCAATCTGTCTGCTGAGCAAATAATCCTAGAAGCTGGACTATATGAAGAATGATGCATCAGGATTGGAAGAATACTCATCAACAATCTACCATAGGCAGATGACACAACCTTGCTTGCTGAAAGAGAAGAACACTTGAAGCACTTACTGAAGACCAAAGACTACAGCCTTCATTATGGATTACACCTCAACATAAAGAAAACAAAAATCCTCACAACTAGACCAATAAGCAACATTACAATAAACGGAGAAAATACTGAAGTTGTTAAGGATTTCATTTTACTTGGATCCACAATCAATGCCCAAGGAAGCAGCAGTTAAGAAATCAAACAACATATTGCATTGTGCAATTCTACTGCAATGGAATTCTTTAAAGTGTTAAAAAGCAAAGATGTCACCTTGAGGACTAAGGTATGCCTGACCCAAGCCGTGATATTTTCAATTGCCTCATATGCATGTGAAAGCTGGACAATGAATAAGGAAGACAGAAGAAGACTCAACGCCTTTAAATTATGGTGTTGGCAAAGAATACTGAATATACCATGGACTTCCAGAGAAATGAACAAATCTGCCTTGGAAGAAGTGCAGCCAGAATGCTCCTTAGAAGGGAGGATGGGGAGACTTCATCTCATGTACTTTGGACATGTTATGAGGAGGGACCAGTCCCTGGAAAGGACATCATGCTTGGTAAGGTAGAGGGTCAGTAAAAAAAAGAGGAAGACCCTCAATGAGACGGACACAGTGGCTACAACAATGGGCTCAAACATACCAACGATTGAGTGGCTGGCGCAGGACCAGGCAGTGTTTCATTTTGTTGTACATATGCTTGCAATGAGTGGAAACTGACTCAATAGCACCTGACAATAACAACATGGGAAAGCATGGCCATGATGAGAAAAGAAATAAAAGGTATCTACAAAAATAAAAACAAAAAATCAGGAGTTTCAAGAGCTGAAAATCAGTATCTGAAACGAAAACTTCTTAGAATATGGATAACGGGGGATTAGACACTGTGAAAGAAATGATCAGTGAACTTGAATGAATACTCACTTTCCAAAATGAGGCATGAGAGGAAAAGGGGTTCTTTTAAAAAAAAAAAAAGAACAAATCATTACTCAGTAACCTGTGTGACAACATAAAGCAGTCTAGCCTACATATAAGTGGAGCCTTCCCCCAAAAATACAGAAAGGGAGGTACATAAAAATATTGAAGAAATAATGGTCAAATATTACCCAAATTTGATACAAACTATAAACCCACAGTTCCAGCAAGCTCAAAGGAGCCACAGCAAGGTAATTACAAATAAAAACACATGAAGGTGCAACAAAGTCAAATAGTTGAAAATGGTGATAATGAAAAAAATCTCAAAACCAAACAGAGAAATATGACACATGGATAGGAAAACAAAGATGAGAATAACAACTGACTTCTCAGAAACAACGCAAGCCACAAGACAAGGAATGACTGTTGAAAAATAACTATCAGCCTGGAATACAACACTGAAAACGAAGGTAACATAAATTTTCACACAAATAAAAGCTGGGAAAATTCAACACCAGCACACCTGCGCTGTTGTTCCGACTCATAGCGACCCTATGCACAACAGAATGAAACACTGCCCAGTCCTGCACCATCCTTACAATCGTTGTTACGCTTGAGCTCATTGTTGCTGCCACTGTGTCAATCCACCTCGTTGTGGGTCTTCCTCTTTTCCGCTGACCCTGTACTTGGCCAAGCATGATGTCCTTCTCCAGGGACTGATCCCTCCTGACAACATGTCCAAAGTATTTAAGACGCCGTCTCGCCATCCTTGCCTCTAAGGAGCATTCTGGCTGCACTTCTTCCAAGACAGATTTGTTCGTTCTTTTGGCAGTCCATGGTATATTCAATATTCTTCGTCAACACCACAATTCAAAGGCTTCAACTCTTCTTCAGTCTTCTTTATTCATTGTCCAGCTTTCACATGCATATGATGTGATTGAAAACACCATGGCCTGGGTCAGGTGCACCTTAGTCTTCAAGGTGGCATCTTTGCTCTTCAACATTTTAAAGAGCTCCTTTGCAGCAGATCTGCCCAATGCAATGTGTCTTGATTTCTTGACTGCTGCTTCCATAGCTGTTGATTGTGGATCCAAGTAAAATGAAATCCTGGACAACTTCAATGTTTTCTCCGTTTATCATGATGTTGCTCATTGGTCCAGTTGTGAGGATTTTTGTTTTCTTTATGTTGAGGTATAATCCATACTGAAGGCTGTGGTCTTTGATCTTCAATAGTAAGTGCTTCAAGTCCTCTTCACTTTCAGCAAGCAAGGTTGTGTCATCTGCATAACACAGGTTGAGTCTTCCTCCAATCCTGATGCCCCGTTCTTCTTCATATAGTCCAGCTTCTCGGATTATTTGCTCAGCATACAGATTAAATAGGTATGGTGAAAGAATACAACCCTGACGCACACCTTTCCTCACTTTAAACCAATCAGTATCCCCTGTTCTGTCTTAACAACTGCCTCTTTATCTATGTAAAGATTCCTTATGAGCACAACTAAGTGTTCTGGAATTCCCATTCTTCGCAGTGTTATCCATAGTTTGTTATGATCCACACAGTCGAATGCCTTTGCATAGTCAATAAAACACAGGTAAACATCCTTCTGGTATTCTCTGCTTTCAGCCAGGATCCATCTGACATCAGCAATGATATCCCTGGTTCCACATCCTCTTCTGAAACCAGCCAGAATTTCTGGCAGTTCCCTGTTGATATATTGCTGCAGCCATTTTTGAATGCTCTTCAGCAAAATTTTGCTTGTGTGTGATATTAATGATATTGTTCTATAATTTCCACATTCAGTTGAATCACCTTTCTTGGGAATAGGCATAAATATGGATCTCTTCCAGTCGGTTGGCCAGGAAGCTGTCTTTCATATTTCTTGGCATAGAGAGGTGAGCACCTCTAGCACTGCATCTGTTTGTTGAAACATCTCAACTGATATTCCATCAATTGCTGGAGCCTTGTTTTTCGCCAATGCCTTCAGAGCAGCTTGGACCTCTTCCTTCAGTACTATCGGTTCCTGATCATATGCCACCTCTTGAAATGGTTAATATCGACTAATTCTTTTTGGTATAATGACTCTGTGTATTCCTCCCATCTTCTTTTGATGCTTCCTGCATCGTCTAATATTTTCCCCATGGAATCCTTCACTGTTGCAACTCGAGGCTTAAATTTTTTCTTCAGTTCTTTCAGCTTGAGAAACGCTGACCATGTTCCTCCCTTTTGGTTTTCCATCTCCAGCTCTTTGCACATGTCATTATAATACTTTACTTTGTCTTCCCGTGAGGCCTTTGAAATCTTCTGTTCAGTTTTTTTTCATCAGTTCTTCCTTTTGCTTCAGCTGCTCGATGCTCAAGAGCAAGTTTCAGAGTCTCCTCTAACATCCATCTTGGTCTTTTCTTTCTTTCCTGTCTTTTCATTGACCTCTTGCTTTCTTCATGGATGATGTCCTTGATGTCATTCCACAACTCATCTGGTCTTCGGTCACTGGTGTTCAATGTGTCATATCTATTCTTGAGATGGTCTCTAAATTCAGGTGGGATATACTCAAGGTCATATTTTGGCTCTCGTGGACTTGCTCGGATGTTCTTCAGTTTCAGCTTGAACTTGCATATGAGCAATTGATGGTCTGTTCCACAGTCGGCCCCTGGCCTTGTTCTGACTGATGATATTGAGCTTTTCCATCGTCTCTTTCCACAGATGTAGTCAATTTGATTTCTGTGTGTTCCATCTGGCAAGGTCCATGTGTATACTTGCCATTTATGTTAGTGAAAGAAGGTATTTGCAATGAAGAAGTTGTTGGTCTTGCATAATTCGATTATTTGATCTCCAGCCTTGTTTCTGTCACCGAGGCCATATTTTCCAACTACTGATCCTTCTTCTTTGTTCTAACTTTCGCATTCCAATTGCCAGTAATTATCAAACATTGATAATTACTTGACTCCATGTTCGATCAATTTCAGACTGCGGCAGCTGATAAAAATCTTCTATTTCTTCATCTTTGGCCCTAGTGATTGGTGCGTAAATTTGAATAATAGTCGTATTAACTGTTCTTCCTTGTAGGCGTATGGATATTATCCGATCACTGACAGCGTTGTTCTTCAGGCTAGATCTTGAAACGCTCTTTTAGAAGATGAATGCAACAACATTCCTCTTTTAGTTGTCATTCCCAGCACAGTAGACTATATGGTTGTCCGATTCAAAATAGCCAGTACCAGTTCATTTCAGCTCACTAATGCCTTGGATATCAATGTTTACCCGTTCCATTTCATTGTTGACAATTTCCAATTTTCCTAGATTCATACTTCGTACATACCAGGTTCCGATTATTAATGGATGGTTGCAGCTGTTTCTTCTCATTTTGAGTCATGCCACATCAGCAAATGTGTCTGTCAGTTTGTTGTACTGTGGGGGCTTGCGTGTTGCTGTGATGCTGGAAGCTATGCCACCGGTATTCAGATACCAGTAGGGTCACCCACGGAGGACAGGTTTCAGCTGAGCTTCCAGACTAAGGCAGACTAGGAAGAAGGACCCGGCAGTCTACTTCTGAAAAGTATTAGCCAGTGAAAACCTTATGAATAGCAGTGGAACATTGTCTGATATAGTGCTGGGAGATGAGCTCCCAGGTTGGAAGGCACTCAAAAGATGACTGGGGAAGAGCTGCCTCCTCAAAGTAAGTTGACCTTAATGACGTGGATGGAGTCAAGCTTTCGGGACCAGACCTGCGCTACAATGTGTTAAAGGGCATTTTTCAGGCAGAAGGAAAGTAACAAGACATGGAAATTCTTATCTACAAAAAAGAAAGTATCAAAAATGATGAATATGTAGTAAACAGACTTTTTTCTTCATTTTAACTTTAAAATATTACTGAAGAATAAATACTATGTTATGGCAATACTATATTACTGTTGGAAGAATAAATACTGTGTTATGTATGGTATCACAAAAAATGGAAGGGGGAATATAAGATATTGTTATAAAGCTAAAATTATACATGAAGTGATATAAAATTACTTCAGTAGATGAAGATAAGTTAAAGATGCATATCGTAAACCCAGAGGTACCACTAATACAAACCAAAGAGAAAAAGCTCATAAGCCAATCGACGAGAAAAGAAATGGAATCTAAAAACTTAGGAAGCAAACGGATTTAGCTGATTCAGCCTCTCTAACAGAATTCATTAGCCAAGTTTTACTGTTCAAACTTAGGAACCAAAGAGACTGGATGGCAAGGTATAACTGTATCATTTTTAAAGATGGAAAGACTATCACAGAAATATAAACTCTTTCCACATCTACACATTCAAAACAAATCCACTCAATATCCATTACAATTTTCTAGAAGAATAAAATCTAGTAACTCCAGAGGGGAGGGGAGATAAGGATTGGGAACTTTCCCTATTAGGATAGAAAACTCAATAATTGATATTTAGTGCATTGGTCATCCATATGGGGGGAAAAAAAACCTTAGTTTCCTATCTCATTTCAAATATAAAAGTCTCAAAGGTAGTAAATATGTAAAAAACAAAACACTTTTACAAAAATATAGAGAATACCTTTTATGACACTAGAAAGAAAGGTTTTCTTAAATAAGACATAAACCACCAAATAAAAAGAATGATGAATCTATTTTAAAATAAAAACTACTGTTCAAGAAAAAAATACCATAGAGTTTTAACAGAATATTTCTGCTTCCCAGGATTTATTATTAAAATTTTATAAATTTATGAAGAAAAAGACAAAACTCCCAATAGAAAAATGGGTACATAAAATGAACTGCAATTCATGGGGAAACCTCAGTGGCTAATGATCATATCGCATGTCATCAATAAGGAAAATGAAAATTAAAATAACAATGAGATATCAGTCTACCATCATTAGACTGGCAAACAATTTCAATCCAAACAATGCTGCTGGTATAAAAATGTAAATTATATTACTTTTGGAGAATAGCATGAAAATAATCTGGCAAAGCTGAAGACATGCAATCACAGTTCTAAGTACAGACCTAGAGAACTTCTTACACATAATACATGATGATGTCCAAGCATTCTTTATAATAGTGAAAAGTTGGAAATAACCTAAATGTATATCATAAGAGAATGGATAATTTTGCTATATTCATACAATGGAATTAACCATATGCAATTATACATTAACTCTATATACAGCAATATAAACAGAAAAAAGTTTCAGAAATTGTACACAATGATTATCACTCATATAAATTTAAGAATATATTTTACAGAAACACATGAAATAAAATGTTAAAACACAGACTTGAAGGATACACACTAAATTCACATTAATGGCTGTTTCTGGGGAAAGGATATAAGGATGAGATAAGGTTAGAAAGAGAACTTAAGATTTTATCTGCAATGTTTTTACTTCTTTTACTAAAAATATTTGTAAGTAAATATGACAATAACTGATTAATTTGCATGTAGTAGGAGTAGATTTCTGTACTTGTAAACTCTCCACCCACTAAATAAATACAATAAAAAGAAGCAGAAAGGGAAAAAAAGAAAGGAAGAAATGAAAGAAAAAGGAAGGGGGGACATGAAGAGAAGGAAAGAGAGCAGGAGATAAAAATTATTCAGTCACTTAGCCACTAAAAACATTTTTTAAAGAATACCTGAGTTGGAGAAAAAGAACAAATGACCAGAATAGCTTATTTTAAAGCAATGAAAAAATAAGTACAAAATATAAAAATCTGTTAGGTGTTGTTAAAAGCACCTTGGGGAAGATCAACTGTTTGAGTTAATAAAAAGAAAAAAAAGAATGACTAAAGATTTGAAATTTGAAAAATCTAAAAAAGGAACATAACAAATCTGAGGAAAAAGAAAATCAATGAGATCTAACAAATAAAATTTTAAATGTGGGTGTAACAGGAATGTTTCAAACAAAGTTGAACTTTGGAAAAATACTAATACAACTAATAAAGCACTGATTCTATCAAACAAAGGAAAGAAAAAGTTAATAATAAAAATCAGAAATGCCAGCCATAACAAAAACACTGAAAGACAATTAAGACAGAAAGACAGAGGATTACAATGGTGGTGGAATTCTATGGAAATATGATCACTAAAAATGGCTACTGGTAGCTGTTCAGTTTTTCTGGGGAACACAGACGACCAGAGCTAGCAGTTCCTTGAATCAGTAGTCTGTAACCTTTCTTTTGAGAAAAATACTTATAATCCTATAGAAAGGAGACAACACAAATAACCATCTAGTGGAAAATGGTTAGGTCAGTTTCTTATGAGCAAGTTCTACACAGTTTTATAAAATGTTGAGGATATGGCTATTTAAGGCCAAGTACTGGGAAACCCTGGCGGCGTAGTGGTTAAGAGATTTGGTTGCTAACCAAAAGACTGGCAGTCCGAATCCACCAGGTGCTTCTTGGAAACTCTACGGGGCAGTTCTACTCTGTCCTATAGGGTCACTATGAGTTGGAATTGACTCGACGGCAAAGCATTGGGGTTTTTGGTTTAATATTAACCGAAAAAAGACTAAAACCATATAAAAAGTGCACATACATAGTGATAAGGATCAAAGCAGGGATTAAAAGTTAAGTGTTCATGTTTCAGATTCAAGGAATTTTTCTTCATAGACTGAAAGCATAAAAAGATAAAAACACAGGAACTTACTAAAAAAGACAACAAACTTAAAATATTGAGAATTAAACCACTGTACAGCCAGGGCTCCGATTAAAAGGCAGGAAAGTACGGAATCCATTTTACGTAAGCACTTCACCCAGTATAGTCAAAATAAATCGTTTTAATCTTTAAAACAATTAAATTCCATTGGTTGTAAACTTCACTAATATGTTGTGTCTCATTTCTTAATTATGAAAAACGATGAATTTTGTTTTGAACTACATTTTCTGCTTACCAATCATCTGGTTTGATGGCAGAAGGATCAGGGATTTTTGCTCTTTCATCCCAATCATCAGGTTTCCTGTCACTGGGATCTTCAATTTCTTTGGGAGGGTTGATAGGAGGGACCACATCCTCTAGAAGGCTTCCTTTGTTTACAACTATTTGGTCAATCAATACTTCAAATGTGTCATCTGGGTTCACCACTACAGATCAATTTAAATGTATTAAACATATCATCTTGAGAGACATTTTAAAGATAATCTTCTAAAAAAATAACACTACCCTAAACGTCATGGGTAAAATTTTTTTTCCAACCAGAAATATAGAAAAAAACAATGTATTAAATTGAAATACACTTAAATCACTAAATATAATGCTCTCTAAAATCAAAGACATTATTTTGTTTTAAACTGTATTCTTTACAATAAAAAGTTACATTACTTCTCAGATGAAAAATATCTAATAGCTAGCTAGCTCAGTTTGAGAATCACACTAGCCTCACTCTTTTACAGTTACAGAATATAATCCGATCTTCTTCAGCATTTTAAAATAATTTTTTGAAACAACTTCAAAATTACAGAAAGATTACAAAGAACTTAATTTTTTCCTGAACCACCTGAGAATAAGTTACCAACCTCATGCACGTCCTATGATTTTTCAAATTCTAACTATACTTCAAGACAAGTTCAAATATAATCCCCTTTACTAGGTTTTCTCTGAGCCTCCAAGCTGGAAGTAATATTGCTTTTGAACTTCTAACTGTACTTCATTTTTATCTCTCATATGGCACTTTACTTAAAACTACTCTATGCTATAATTATTTACTTATGTCTTATTTTCACAAAAAGGTAAGCCCTTTAAGGGTAAGATCCATATTTGTTTTTACCCCTAAAATCTGCCATGAATATATATCAGCAAATATTTTTGAATGAATGAATGAATTAAAAGGATATACCAAGGGTGTAAAGATGAGTCTTCCTGTCTGTAAAGAACTTTTTAAGGTCTACATCTGGAGGTTTGGCATGTTTCTCTTCAAAAACTCCGGTTTTAGGATGTTTATGTCTGAAGATAAAATGAAGTTTATAATCTTCTCCACATTTATCTGGTCCAAACATGATGGTATAGGAAGTTTTATCATAAAAGTTTTCCTTCAAAGAGAGATGAGTGTTGAAATTAGTCAAGAATTACAGGGTATTTAATGAATTTTCTATTCTATCCAATTGTGTAAAGCTTACAAAAATATATGAACTGTTAATTCACTCAAGACTTCATGGGACGTAAGTGACAACAAAGGATGTGGGAAAATGACATTGTATATAAAAACTGTTAGGCTTTTTAAAAAAGCACGTTACTTCCATTTCTGAAGATGCAGGAGAGCAGCTTAAATTACGCTAGCAGCGGCATAATCTTTACTTTATGTAAATCTTACTATTAATATTTTATTAAGAAAACGAAACATTAGAGGCAAATACATTTATGATCTTAAGACTACGATGGCTATCCATTACTACCATCCAGGAAGACGAGGACCCTTCTGAGCGTACAGTGAAGAGATTCAGACACAAAATCAGACACAGAGACATACTCCCTGTTCTACTACACAGCGACTGTTATGTTTGGGAATATTTTGGCATAGTGGTTAAGAGCATAGGGTCTGGACACAGATCTGGGCTCAAATTCTACTACTGCCACCTACACTAGCTATACACAGACTTGAACAAATTTCTTCACTTCTCTGTAGCTCCATTTCATCATCTCTGTAGAATATAAAAGTTCCTACCTTACAAGGTTTCTCTGAGGATGAAGTGAACTAATCAGATGAAGTCCTTATAAAATAGCTGGCATTAGCTTTTACTATTGTCATCACATCTTTAGGTGAACAACAGCTAACAGTACCTAACCTAAAACAAGAGCTTCGACGTACACTACACACGGCACCTCCTTTACCTCCTCCTCATAACAGTACCTGAAGCCTTTAATCCACAGTTCATAGCCTATCCACAGACATACACTCTGACAAATGTCTCATCAACGTCTCAATTACCAATTTCGGTTATTTGCAGAAACCCTGGCAAGAACCTCCCATGAGAGAATGTTATTAAAAAGTCCCCGACCTTAGATGATCCTAATACAACGTCTTAGACTTATAAAGCTACTTCAAGAAACAGATTTTAAATTAGTTTTCTGAATCTTCCGTAGGTTGCCAGTCCCTAAACTGGACCCTCCTTTTTTATTTGGCTCTTACGTCATTTCCTTCCATTGCTTTGCTTAATTATCTTACTTTTGTGAATGAACTTACAGTCCTTATTTTGAAAAGAAAATAATTCCGACCTAATTTTTCCATGGCATTTACAAGCTTCATGTTATTTCTCATTTACAGACATGGTAAATTTTTTAATATTGCTAAAGGCTACAAAATTGATGCCATCAAGTGATACAACTTAATGTGAAACTTGAAGACTGTAAAAACTATAAACTGATACTGGAAAAAGAAAAACTTCCAAGGTCTTTTCAATTTCATTTGAAAATAAAATCTTCAATTTTATCAATTATTCTTTAAAAATACTTATTAACTTTAAGAAAGTTTTCTTAAATATTAAAATATCATACCAGATTCAAATCATCAGTGTCTGCTAGGAGTTTAATGTATGCGCCTCCACAATCAATACCATCTTGGAAATTTACTTCATATCTAAATGAAGGGGAAAAAGAATCATACTGCTGTAAATAAAAATTACTAATTGTTCCTTAAAATCTAATGTATTATTCTCAATTCATTTAAAACATAAAGATTTCACATGACAAATAAGCTCATATAAAGTATATCTATAAGAAATAACCAGAAATTTTTTCTACTACTGTAATACAATGTACATCATCAAAATATTAAAAATAGAATGCTTATAATCAACTACAAAAATGTCAACCAATTTATTGAAACAATTTTTTTCTGCCAAAATTACTGAATTAAGAATACAATACTTTGACTAAAACTACAATAGGAAACTTCAAGCTCAGATAGGGTACATTACATTCTTTAGAAGTTAAATAATCAAAGTCTATAAGGACCACAATTACAGCAACAGACTTCTAAGAAACTGCTAATAACTTCAGATCTCCAGTTCACTATCCACTTGCTTTTTAGCTCAACTATGCCTAAACCATGGTAAATAAGTTATGCATTCAAATAAATAGTTCCAGCAAAAGATTTCAGAATCTCAGTTAAAGACCTAGAGTGTTTCACAGACCTTAACAGCCAGGAAGTAGGAGAAATATGGTATAACAGGTAAGAGAGTGAAATGCAAGCCTTCTCTTGGATTTACCACATGGTGTAATTCTCATTAAGTTTCTTTTAAAAAAACATGTCTTGTTTCGGCAATGAGGCAGAGACTTATTGAACAGCATTCAAAAAAAAAATTTGGTAATTAATTATTTGCAACCAAAACCAAGGAAAACAAGTGAAAACCAAAGGGTTATGATTTGGTTACGTGAATTAAAACAACGAGGCGAAAACTAGGGAAGCGTTAGGAACTAGAGATAATTTTAATAAGGGACTGTAGTTTAAAATGCTTCTGAAGAAATTTTAGTGACAAGAAAGTGAAAAAAAGGATACAAAATTATAACAGTTTGAACCCAATTAGCGTATATATTTTACATTAAAAAAAAAGAAAATACAATAAAATTTTAAATAATTATCTCCTCTGAGTTGCAGAATTATGGATTTTTTTTTCCCACTTTCTACTATGCTTTATTTGTCAAGCTGTCCATGTTAGTGGTTATAAGCATGTACTCTGGAGTCAGAAAGACCTGACATTTATTCTTGATTCTGCTACTTACTGTAGTGTTTGAGCTCTCTACATTCTCTTATAGTTATTTAAGCTAAGTTTCCACCTGCTCATCTATAAAACGGGGACATTGCCTGTACCTACACCTCAAAGGACAGTTATGATGATTAAAGGATGTTATGTACAATGATGAGCAAACAAATGCTCTTAATGTCAGCTTTAGTTATGACCAGAAAAAGAGGTTTTTTAATGTTTTTCTTTTTTTAAATAAAGGACAGTTTTCCTCAAAGCCTAGTTTTATTTTAAACAATAGATGACAAAGTAATTTTTCATGGAACATATGTCTTTGAAGACTATAATGCAGAAGATATGGCACACAATGTGGCTTAAAGGCAAATATTCACTATTTTTAAGAAGAATAAAGTAAAAAAAACTTTATTACAGGTGATCTAAAGACAAAGGGATTTGTGAAAAGGTAGGAGCCCTGGTGGCACGGTAGTTAAATGTCTGTCTGCTAACTAGAAGACTGCCAGTTCGAATCTACCAGCTGCTCCTTGGAAACCCTATGGCGGCAGTTCTACCCTTGTCCTCTAGGGTCACTATGAGTCAGAATCGATCCTATGGCAATGGGTTTGGATTTTTTTTTTTTTTTTTTTAAAGACAAAGGGTTTTGTGAAAAGGTAGGAACTAGAAAGAACAATTTCATAAATTATAAGGTATAAATGTCAACATAGCTTTGTTGTCTTATTATGCATAGACTCAATAACTTTTTATATTTCTTACACAATGCAAACTTCCAGAGTTTTCAAGTTTTTAACTTGCGCCTAGTATGAGTAATTCAGGGATTAGAGGATTAGTGACATGTACATCATATAGCTGACTGCTGCTGAACTTCAAGTCACAGGAAAACTAAGGAAGGATGCAGAATATATGTTAACTAATAATTTCTTTAGAATATCATTTCCCAAACTGTTCCATGAAATAGTAATCATTGTTGGGGGAAAATAAATTCTGTGATTAAATTCGCTTGGGAAACAGTACTAATGGTAAAAGCAGGTTTCACTAGGTAGAACTTCTCAAAGTCTTCAAAGAAGTTCTGTCTCTAAGATTAAAATATTCTTAGTTTCCAAAACTTGTATGATCACATAATACATATTAACATATACACAATTTGGGAAAAAAGCTTAGGATAAAGTTATGTCAAAAATCCACAGTACTTACTGTACTTACTATAAAATCACTTCTTACTTATTAGCCCATTTCTCTTTATCAATATTAAGACACTCATTCCTCTCTTAGAATTGTTTTTGAGGATATGAAAAACTGCTATTCAATTCCTCTTGACTCTCTTTTTCTTTTTTGGGGACAGTCATTTCACAATTCCTTCACTAATTTTTTTTACACTTATTTTCCAACCTTGTTTCTAATCTTGCAAGCTATCATTTGCTCGCTTGCTTAGTAGTAATTTATACCAAAAATACTAAACTTAATTCATTTATTCTGGAGAACTTTATATGGTTTTCCTTTACCCTTTCATTTACGTCTCAGTCAAAACAGGAAGTGATATTATTTCACGTAAGTTTCAGTAATTAAGTACCATCAAACTTTCAAAAAAAAAAAAAAAAACCTCTCAGTAACAATAAACAGTTACAAGCTCGAACATCAGTCCCAGTTGGTACTTAGAATATTTTTAATTTGTTCAAATAATGGTCATATACTCTTTGATCTTTGATATTACTTATTTTAAATTCAGCGAAATGATAATATTGACAAGCCAAAGTATCACAACTGAAAAATTACACCAAATTTAAAAATCTCTAAAATACAAAATGGTATTTTAGTTATACCATATAAGAACATGTTTTCCATGTTAACAAAAAAACAAAGGGTTTGGAGTGATACAGTTTACAGTTAAATGATCTTTCCATATGCTGTAACTAACTGTGGACAGTCAAAATTTCTAACATTTATATATTTCCTTTTTGTTTTTAATTTGAATTTTATTGGTTTTACAATTGTGTTTGTATTTAATTTGTAGATCTGCTTTGGTTTTATAGCAGTGAATGCGAAATAAACTTGAGTTTATGCCTGATTTTAAGACAGTACACATTTAAGCAAATCATAATAAAACCGGTTTATGTCAATAATGGGATTGGGGGAATGTCTGTGAAAATACATGCCTTTTAAAAAGAGTTGAATGTTTGAAAGAAACTGATCGATATATACATTTACTTTCTAAAATAAATTCTCTGCCTTCAAATCTTATGACTGGTTTAACAGCAACACTTACGGTTCCACTGCGAATGTATTTAAGTTAATATCTTAAGAGCAAATAATTTTAAGAAAACAGATAAAATGGCTATTTTCGTATGCACTATGTAGTTTATGGTGGTCAAATTTTATATATTATAGTATATATTACATAATCACCATTTTATAATCAACCTGCTCTTCATCCAAAATTTTGGGGTGTGTATTTGTGCGTGTGTCCACGTGTTTGCAGACTTCAGAAGGTGAAACTAAAAGGGAAATCTGGGTTTTTATACCCATTATCCAAATGTAAACTATAGTCAGAAAAGAAATTATACAAAAGTAATACAAAACTCAGAAACAATATTCAGAACAAAATAAAACTTACTGAACTATCAAAGGTTTATCAGCAAAAATAAAGGGTTTTGATAATATAGCAGAAATTGCATGATGCTTTGCTCTAGATTTCAATACCAGTCCTCTGTCACCAGGTACTCGGTTTTCTTTCAATTCTTCTATTTCCCATCTTCCTAAAATATAAAGTAAAACAAATTAAACTAAGACAGAAAACAGTGATTAAAGAATTATTTTCCTATGAAGCCTAATTCAGGGAAAAAAAACACAAAGTTTTAAATCAGGAAATAACATATCTTAACTGCAAGCATACCTGCCTTTTTTTTTCTCCCACTATCAGAGAAGGGTTTCATTTTCTTAGCTAAAATTATAAAAACAAATAAACAGCAAACACTACATTTGATTAAGGCATTTCTAAACCTGGTTTATTTTGGTTTTCTCAGAGAGATTTTTTAATCAATGGAATTACAAAAGTGTGATTTGTCTCATAAGGTCTGTTAACACTGCATTTTTAACATGAGATTATTTTAAAACTTTATGAGACAAAGACTATCCTTAACACAATATGAGTAGGCTGCCTCAGTCTATTTATTTTGAAATACATAGAATTCGTCAGCTACTTTGCTTATTTTGCAGTAGCCATTGTAGAAATTTAAATCTTATTTTGAAAACTGTATACTCAATTCACATAAATTCCCAGACTAAGCCAATCAACCCTCAGAAGTTTTGGCCAGAAAAGCCGCAAAGCACAGGATGAGCACTCAACAATAACATGGCAGAGCTGAGTAAGGCCCTCGCTGGGCTGGAATTTAAGATCGGAAAGCTTCTGAAACGAGGTCGCAGGCTGCATGCAATGCAAAGCTAGATGGGCTACATTTAGCCCTAGGGTCTCGTGTTGGACTTTATTCCTTTACTCTTTTTACAGCAGAGGGAAAAAAAAAAAAAACAGTAATTTGTATACAATCTTTTGGTTTTGAAAATTTACAGGTATTGCCTATCCCAAGAAAACTCAATTCAGCATAAACTGGCTATTTTCCAAGTATTCTGATAACTTGAAATGTTTATTAATGGGCATTTTTAAATCACTGATGTTCTTCATATTACCTCCTCGCGTCAATACAAAACAAAAAAACCAACAATGCAACGACTAAGCAGTCTTAAGAATCAGAGTATTTTAGGTTACTTTCTTTTTTGGTCTATCATTGTGCACACTTTACTGAGCTTTTAAAGATGCACTTTTTAAAGCTTCCAGATTTCTCTCCCTTTTCCCCTCTAATTTGCTTAATATCATCAGTCAGAACAAGGCCAGGGTCCGACTGTGGAACAGACCATCAATTGCTCATATGCAAGTTCAAGCTGAAACTAAAGAAAATCAGAGCAAGTCCACAGGAGCCAAAATATGACCTTGAGTATATCCCACCTGAATTTAGAGACCATCTCAAGGACAGATTTGACTCATTGAACACTAGTGACTGAAGACCAGACGAGTTGTGGAATGACATCAAGGACATCATGCATGAAGAAAGCAAGCGCTCAATGAAAAGACAAGGAAGAAAGAAAAGACCAAGATGGATGTCAGAGGAGACTCTGAAACTCGCTCTTGAGTGTCGAGCAGCTAAAGCAAAAGGAAGAATTGATGAAGTAAAAGAACTGAACAGGAGATTTCAAGGAGCCTCTCGAGAAGACAAAGCAGTATAATGACATGTACAAAGAGCTGGAGAAGGAAAACCAAAAGGGAAGAACACACTCGGCATTTCTCAAGCTGAAAGAACTGAAGAAAAAATTTAAGCCTCGAGTTGCAATAGTGAAGGATGCCATGGGAAAAATATTAAATGACGCAGGAAGCATGGAAAGAAGATGGAAGGAATACACAGAGTCATTACACCAAAAAGAATTAGTCGATATTAACCATTTCAAGAGGTGGCATATGATCAGGAACCGATGGTACTGAAGGAAGAGGTCCAAGCTGCTCTGAAGGCATTGGTGAAAAACAAGGCTCCGGGAATTGATGGAATATCAGTTGAGATGTTTCAACAAACAGATGCAGTGCTAGAGGTGCTCACCTCTCTATGCCAAGAAATATGAAAGATAGCTTCCTGGCCAACCGACTGGAAGAGATCCATATTTATGCCTATTCCCAAGAAAGGTGATCCAACCGAATGTGCAAATTATAGAACAATATCATTAATATCACACACAAGCAAAATTCTGCTGAAGATCATTCAAAAATGGCTGTAGCAGTATGTCGACAGGGAACTGCCAGAAATTCAGGCCGGTTTCGGAAGAGGATGTGGAACCAGGGATATCATTGCTGATGTCAGATGGATCCTGGCTGAAAGCAGAGAATACCAGAAGGATGTTTACCTGTGTTTTATGGACTATGCAAAGGCATTCGACTGTGTGGATCATAACAAACTATGGATAACACTGCGAAGAATGGGAATTCCAGAACACTTAATTGTGCTCATGAGGAACCTTTACGTAGATCAAGAGGCAGTTGTTTGGACAGAACAAGGGGATACTGATTGGTTTAAAGTCAGGAAAGGCGTGTGTCAGTGTTGTATTCTTTCACCATGCCTATACAATCTGTATGCCGAACAGATAATACGAGAAGCTGGATTATATGAAGAAAAACGGGGCATCAGGATTGGAGGAAGACTCATTAACAACCTGCGTTATGCAGATGACACAACCTTGCTTGCTGAAAGTGAAGAGGACTTGAAGCACTTACTATTGAAGATCAAAGACCACAGCCTTCAGTATGGATTACACCTCAACATAAAGAAAACAAAAATCCTCACAACTGGACCAACGAGCAACATCATGATAAACACAGAAAAGATTGAAGTTGTCCAGGATTTCATTTTACTTGGATCCACAATCAACAGCCATGGAAGCAGCAGTCGAGAAATCAAAAGACGCATTGCACTGGGAAAATCTGCTGCAAGGGACCTCTTCAAAGTTTTGAAGAGCAAAGATGCCACCTCGAAGACTAAGGTGCGCCTGACCCAGGCCATGGCATTTTCAATCACATCATATGCATGTGAAAGCTGGACAATGAATAAGGAAGCCTGAAGAATAGTTGACGCCTTTGAATTGTGGTGTTGGCGAAGAATATTGAATATACCATGGACTGCCAAAAGAACGAACAAATCTGTCTTGGAAGAAGTGCGGCCAGAACGCTCCTTAGAGGCAAGGACGGCGAGACTGCGTCTTACAAACTTTGGGCATGTTGTCAGGAGGGATCAGTCTCTGGAGAAGGACATCATGCTTGGCAGAGTACAGGGTCAGCGGAAAAGAGGAAGACCCACAACGAGGTGGATTGACACAGTGGCTGCAACAATGAGCTCAAGCATAACAACGATTGTAAGGATGGCGCAGGACTGGGCAGTGTTTCATTCTGTTGTGCATAGGGTCGCTATGAGTCGGAACCAACTCGACGGCACCCAACAACAACAACATCCTTTTCTCAAATGATGCATTTGATTTACCTTCTCTCACATCAACACTGAATTGTTTTATCACAACTAACCTGTGGTTTGAAAAAAAAAATTCTTTTAAGAAGTAACTTTATCTTGTGGACTTTCGGGATATTAATAGTAAAGGATTTAAAAAAACTATGATGCCTTTTTTGGGAATTACGTACATAAATTTATCGGCTGTGAAAAAGGTACCATCTAGCACTTCAACTTTAGAAAACATCTGACAAAATAATTATCCCTCATTGACAAGGTTTCCCTTGATAAAACCAGATCATTTACCTATTACACCCATATTCTAGAAAATGACCAGGTAATATAAATTCTGCTGTAAGTATATATTTAAAAAGAATCTGTCAATTTCCAAATAACACCTGCACAATTTCACAAGATATCCTGAAAGTCAGTAACTTAAAGGACTGATATTTATAATGTAATGTCTAAATGTTTATTAATAACAATCTGAAAACAAATAATTAACCCCTAAATGCACCACCTGTGCGCCAGAGTACAGGTTGTTTCCTCTCAGATTTGGTTATTACTAAAAAACTAGTAATGACAGTTTTACTCAGAGAAGCAATGATTAATTACTGTGAAACCAAAATATTTTTTCAAGGAAATCTGATATTTCTCTCAACTGACCACTACGTATACAACACTGCTAATATCAAAACCCAAAACACTATTTTGAGACAGTGGAAGCTAAATACAGCCCATATCTTTCAAAGTTGCTTTCAAGAAATGAACAACATCAGAAATCACAGATAATCTAGTATGCTAAAAAAAGACAAACCAAACTCAGTGCCGTCGAGTAGATTCCAACTCATAGCAACCCCACAGGACGGAGGAGAACTGCCCATTAGAGGTTCCAAGGAGCGCCTGGTGGATTCAAACTGCTGACCCTTTGGTTAGCAGCCATAGCACTTAACCACTATGCCACCAGGGTTTCCATCTATTCTAGTATGCTAGGAAATTATTTACTTAGATATTTAAAATGACAGACCAAACCTGGATGCTGAGATGTTTGTTTTTTGCTTGCCTGTTTTGATTTTTAACTTAAGCTGGGGCGGGGAGGGATCATTTAAATTCTAAAAACCACTTTTGTCTAGCAAGAAATAGAGACTTTAATTCACCTGTGAGACAGACCATATCTTAATTTTAGGGATACTCCATTGATGAATTCTTCTAAAACACAAATGTAAAGCAAATATCTACCCAGTGTTCTCAGAAAAAAACTATAGAGTGACCTAAACATATTTTAAAGTTAAGCATTCTATTTGATAATGCATATTTCTCTGGGTATAATTTAGGCAGCCCTGAGGAGCCCTGATGGTGTAGTGGTTAAGAGCTCGCTTGCTAACCAAAAGGTCGGCAGTTTGAATCCACCAGCTGCTCTTTAGAAACTCTTTGGGGCACTTCTACTCTGTCCTATCGTGTCTATATGAGTCAGCATTGACTCTATGGGAACGGGTTATATCCCTGAAGTCTTGATGTTTCTTTTCTCTAAAGGGACTTAGATGGAATAGAGAGTTGCTTGTTCTGTGTACGTGGTAATGTTCTTTTTTGACGTATATAAGCATGGGGATTTCCTAGGATGAAGAACACTCAAATAAACACATGCAGGCCTATCTTTATCTCAGACCAAAACAGAAACTATGAAAAGGAACTAGACAGCTGATCTGTTTGTTGTTGTTGTTGTTCTGATGTAACTGCCTGAGGGATCTGAGGGTGAGATCACATTCTTTTGGGTATGTAGCCCTCTGAGAGGAAATTCTCATTACCAGTCATCCTGAGAAGAAGCTGTTCTTGTTTCAGGATGTAGTAATTGAAGAGGCTAGCTTTAGACTAGAGGGAGCATTAAATTCTTCTGTCATACTCCAGGGAGGAAAAAAATGACCCTTGTACATAAGATATTTCTTTCTGTAACCAAGTTAACGGTATTGTTAGAGATCCTATGATAACGGACAGAGGCCTGGAGACAGGCTGCAAGAGGAGCCACGTATCTTGTAGCTCTCATACATTTTTCTCCCTCTTGCACTTATCTTTGATAGTTTCCAAACCACTAGGAAAATCTTGCCTAAGTTATAACTTGGTCTAGTGATACTAATCCTAGAGATGAGACAGTAAAGTAGAAAACGGCAGTAGCCTGGGAAGTACTGACTTAGGAAATACAGGAGACTAACTGCACTGGAATAAAAATTCAGCTGTGCAGAGTCAGAAAACTGGATGGTGGTAAAGTGTGGAATACCTGGGGATTTCCAGAAAGATTAGAGAGGAGACAAGATAAAAGACCGAACAGTCTACTGAGAAGCAGGATGCAGCATCAGGCCAAACACACTTTAATGGATATATATAATCTCAAAGGCTGCTGAATTCTGGGTCATACTGGTTATATCTAATATTTAAATAAATGTTTTTACCATCATATATAGAAATCTCCGCATCTGTATCATCTTTCTTTGCCTTTGATAAGACCCACCTGTAAATAAAGTTGAAATCAAACGCATGCCATTAAAAATAAAGCTAGTAATTTATAGGTACAATTCATATTACAAGCACATAAAAGATTATCCAGCACGTTTTTCTTTCAAAAATAAATTATTACTTAGAGGCTAAATAAGGATATCTATGCATATCCTGCAAGGCTAGACTTAAGCCAAATTTGGAGTCTTCAGTTTACTAGCTGTATGGTCACAGGCAAGGCACACTAAGCCTTTGTTTCCTCACCTATAAAATAGGAATAAAGCTAATACTTACCTATCTACTTAGGATGGTACCTGGCCTAACAATCAGTAAATATTAACTTTTATTATTTTTACTACTATTTAGGATGGCATAGTAAGTAACTCAAATTTGCCGTGTGCAATTAGACTGGTAATATCTGTCCTAGAGAATGAAGAAATTCTTTATATTCAGAATTCATTTGCATATTATCTTTGTACAAATAACTATTTGAATTAAACATTTCTATCAATAACAAAAATGTGTGAAGATACTAGTTTACACTGTGAACAGGAAAAAATATTTTTTAAAATATTTACCATTCTGTAGTAGAGGCAATTTTCATAGGCCAATAACCAGTAACTTCAAAAAGCTAATCAAATGAAGGAAAACATTGTTTTGAATGAATACTCACCCAACCAACCTTCCAGTATCAAAGGTTTCTGTAAAATACACTTCTCCTATAGGTTGAGGTGTCTTATATTTAATCTAGAAATAGATTAAAAAAAAAAACTAAAGTTATTTATCTTTATAAATATTTTAATTAAATAATCTCACTGGTTAAGAACCTAGTATGCAATGCACATATAGGTAATATAGATGTCGGGTGTCATGGTCTCTGATCTCTAAACTTTTCATACTACTGGTGATAAAATACAAGAAAATATAATAAATACAATGAAGGTAAAGATAACACATGTGCAAACATAGGATACACTGACTCAGTCGAACACAGGAGGAATGGGAAGAAGTAATTAGAGAAGGTCTCCTGACACATTTAACCTGGTGTTATGGACTGAGTTGTGTCTCCAAAAAATATGTGCTGTGAATCTTAGTATCTATGACTGTGATTGCAATCCAATTTGGGAATGAGTTGTCTTTGTTATGTTAATGAGACAGGATTAGTGCAGGGTATGTCTTAAGAAAGAAATAGAGATGGGGGAAGAAAGATGCCAAGCCACACGAAGAATGCCCACGAGCAGAAGCTCAGAGGAAAAAAGGACCTTCATTCAGGGCTGACAAAGAGAAAGCCTTCCACTACAGCCAGGACCCTGAATTCGGACTTCTAGCCTCCTAAAAACTGTGAGAAAACAAATTTCTGCTTGTTAAAGCCACCATTTGTGGTATTCTGTTACAGCAGCACTAGATAACTAAGACAGAATTTGGTACTGGGAGTAGGGTGCTGCTCTAACAGATACCTAAAATGTGGAAGTGGTTTTGGAATTGGGTAATGGGTAGAGGATGGAAGAGTTTTAAGATGCCTAAGAGCAAAAGCCGAGATTGCCTTGAAGAGACTGTTGGTAGAATTACAGATGTCAAAGGCAATTCTAGCTCAGAAGGAATTGATGAGAGCTATAAAGTCTCTATCATCTTAGAGAATATATACAGTGCCAGTAACAGAATGTTGCTAGAAATGTGGATGTTAATCGTGCTTCTGGTGAGGCTATAAAGGAAAATGAAGAATATGTGATTGGACAATGGAGGAAGGGTGATGCTTTTTATGCAGTGGCAAAGAACTTGTATGAATTATGCTCCAACATTTGACGGAAGGTAGACTTTTAAGTGATGAACCCAAATATCTGGCTGATGAGATCTCTAAGCAAGATCTTAAAGGAGCTGTGTGGTTTCTCCTTGCTGCTTATCATAAAATGTGAGAGGAAAGAGATGAACTTAAAAATGAACTGTGCAAAGTGAAAAAAGAATTTATAAAGATTTGGAAAATTCTGTTGTACGAAGTAAGGACACATGTCCTAGAACCAAGGACGTGTCTACTCAAACTTTTGTTAAGGAGACTAAGCCTGTGACTTACGGATCTAACTAACTACCACAACAGAAAACCCATCAGCTTTGACTGAAGCGACAGAGAAAGAACAAAAGGAGAAAACACTGTCTGCCTCTTGAAGTTCTCCAAAGAAGCTACATCTGTTGTACTCCAAGAAAAGAAAAGAACTCTCCCTGGAGCAACTCGGAGATAAGCAGAATTGTTGGAAGGAGCATGGAAAGCAGGGCCTTCTCACCCTTCAAAAGGTTGGGCCGTGTTCTCCTGGATCGCAAAGGGTGGAGCCACAGCCTCCTAGGTTTCAAAGAGCTGGATCTTCGCCAACTCAGTTCTGGATTGTGGGGCTGCCACCCAGAGCTGAAGGGGTGGGGCTGGCCAAGGGACAGAAAAACGAGGCCTGCCAGGGATGAGGTCACCACTCAGATGGTCTAAGAGAATGGGACCACCTAAAGCTGAGGGATTGCCATCCCAGATGGCCTGGAAGGCAGAGGTGAAACCTAGGACCTAGGGGCCTCCACCCAGAATCCAGAGGACGTGGCCAAGACCCTGAGTCTTGGAGGGTGGGGCCAATGCCTAGATGATCTTAGAGAAGGGAAGATTTTAAAGCCTTGAGAACTAATGTAAATTGTTCTGCTGGGTTGTGGACTTGCTTGGTGGCTGTTACCCCTTCTTTCCCTCCAATTTCTCCCAACTGTAATGGAAACGTATACCTCATGTCTGTTCCACCACTGCATTTTAGAAGCAGATAACCTGTACTCTAGATTCATAAGTTCTCATATGAAGCGGAATTTTGACCTAGGATGGAATATGACTAAAGTCTCACCCATATTTAGTTTAGATGATTCAGAAGATGAGAATCTGAACTTGGGGTTGATGTAAGACTTTTGGGATGATGCGATGGGTGAATGTGTTTTGCACGTGGCAAGGACATGAATTTGGGGGGCCAAAAAGTAGAATGTCATGGGCTGAAGTGGGTCCCCAAAAATATGTGCTGTAAATCCTAATCTCTAATGCCCGTGATTATAATCTCATTTGGGCATAGGTTGTGACTGTTACGTTAATGAGACAGGATTAGTGTAGGGTGTGTCTTAAATCAATCTCTTTTCAGATATAAAAGAGATTAAACAAGCAAGAGAAAGAAGCAGAGACAGGGGAAGAGAGATGTCAACCCACATGAAGACTGACTAGGAGTAGAAGCTGAAGAGACAAGGACCTTCTGCCAGAGCTGACAGAGAGTGAAAGTCTTCCACTAGAGCTGGCACCCTGAATTCAGACTTCTAGCCTCCTAAACAGGAAGAAAATAAATTTGTTTGTTAAAGCCACACATTTGTGTTATAACAGCATTATATTTCTGTTATAACAGCATTAGATAACTAAGACATCTGGCCTTGAGAAGGATGACAAGTGACATTATTTGGGGATAAAAATCATTAGAAACAAAAGAAATAGCGTGATCAACATATGTAAGATAAAAAGCTTAGATAGTAGGTAGGACAGTTTAAAACTAACTCTTAAATTTCACTCTTAAGTGACTAAAGGACAATTAAGGAATTAGGAACATGGAGATGGGGAAAGGAGAAAGATGATGAGTATTTTGGACCACAAAGAAAACTCAGGCATTTGGAAGCAGCAGCAAATACTACTCACTGGGTATTTTTAATGTGCAAAAAGTACTGCTGTAAAAAAAAGCATCATGTAAATGTTGGCTGCTATGATGGTGGTGGTAGCGGTGGTTGAGGTTCCATTAATCCTCACAAAATACTATAAGTACTATTATCCTATCGTTTTCCACACAATGCAACTATGGCAGCAAGGCAAAGTAACTTGCCTACTGTCACACAGTTAGGTAATTGTGGGGCTTACATATGAACCCAGACTGTCTAGCTCCACAGTTTATACACATAACCACTACATAATAATATGTACTACACAGTACTGAACAACAAGATAACTTAAAAGACAATCTGAAATACTGATAAATGAATAAGAATTTTCCTAAAGTAACAGATCAATTTGAATCCTTCCTGAATCACCTTTTGTGGTCTTATTTGTATGGTTAATTATAAGATTTCTGCACTTACCTCTTCAGGAAAAGGATGCAGAAGCACTTTTTCCATTCTCACTTTCCCTACCCTGCCCTGATAACACAACATTTCCTGTTTCTCTAAGGGGGGAAATCAGTAAATAAAATTTCACGTAATTACTACTAGGGTCAAAATGGAGCTAACAAAACTGCCGATTTTCTATGAAGTTTAATGAATTACAACTTTATTGCTCTATATATTTTTATGGTAAAACGGACAATGGTGTCATGTATGAGGCTTCCTTCTGCTACACCACCCTTAAAGTCACCAGCAATTGTATTCTGCCCTTTATTCATATTTTATCACATCTAGATTATTTGTGCTCTAAAAATTGTTGTTGTTGTTAGGTGCCATCAAGTCAGTTCTGACTCACAGCAACCCTGTGTATAACAGAATAAAATACCATGCCATCCTCACAATTATTGCCATATTTGAGTCTGTAGTTATGGCCACTGTGTCAATTCACCTCATTCTTTTTTTTTTTTTTTTTTTTGCTCACCCTTTAATTTACTGAGCATGATGTCCTTATCCAGGGACTGATCCCTCCTGATAACATGTCCAAAGTACGTGAGACAAAAAGTCTCACCATCCATCCTTCTAATGAGCATTCTGGCTGTTCTTCTTGCAAGACAAATTTGCTTGTTCTTCTGGAAGTCCACGTTATAGTCAATATTCTTCACCAACACCATACTCAAAGGCATCAATTCTTCTTCGGTCTTCCTAATTCACTGTCCAGCTTTCACATGCATATAAGGCTATTGAAAATACCATGGCTTGGGTCAGATGCACCTACGTCTTTGATTTTTAACACTTTAAAGAGTCTTTTGCAGCAGATTTGCCCAATGCAATACATCCCATGATTTCTTGACTACTGCTTCCAAGGGCACTGATTATGAATCCAAGTAAAATAAAATTCTTGACAACTTCAATACTTTCTCCATTTATCGTGACGTTGCTTATTGGTCCAGTTGTCAGGATTTTTATTTTCTTTATGTTGAGTTATAATCCATATTGAAGGCTGTAGTCTTTGATCTTCATCAGTAAGCACTTCATGTCCTCTTCACTTCTCAGCAAGGAAGGTTATGTCATCTGCGTATGGTAGGTTTTTAGTCTTCCTCCAATCCTGACCACATTCTTCTTCAATAATCCAGCTTCTCGAATTATTTGCTCAGCATACAGACTGAACACGCATAGTGAAAAGATACAGCCCTGGCGCACATCTTTCCTGATTTTAAACCATGCAGTATCCCCCTGTCCTATTCAAACAACTGCCTCGTGATCTATGTACAGCTGCCACATGAGCACTAGTAAATGTTCGGAAATTCCCATTCTTCACAATGTTATTCATAATTTGTTATGATCCGCACAGTCAAATGCCTTTGCGTAGTCAATAAAACACAGGTAACGTCTTTCTGGTATGTTCTGCTTTCAGCCAAGATTCACCTGACATCAGCACCTCTTCTGAATCCAGCTTGAATTTCTGGCAGTTCCCTGTCAATGTACTCCTGCAATCGCTTCTGAATTATCTTCAGCAAATTTTTTACTTGTGTGTGGTATTAATGATATTAATAACTTTATAACTTCCACATTTTGTTGGATCACTTTTCTTTGGAATGGGCACAAACACAGATCTCTCACAGTTGGTTATCCACGTAGCTGTCTTCCAAATTTCTTGACAGAGACGAGTGAGTGCTTCCAGCATTCATTTATTTTTCGTATTAATTCGCATTCCATCAATTCCTGAAGCTTTGTTTTTTGCCAATGCCTTCACTGTAGCTTGACCTCCAAGACTCTTATAGTAGATGTATCCAGGTCAGTCATTAAACAATTGAGTACCTACTTCTATAGATCATAGAATTAGGTTTTAAATGAAAATTTAACAGGAGAAACAGAATATTCACCTGAAACAACTGAACAACACTCACATTTGCAAATATAAAGCTCCAAAAAGAAGTGAAGCAAAAGTCTGTAACAACCATATATTATTCCCCTTGTCCCTTTAAATAGCAGACAAACCAAAACCCAAAACCACGCCTGTTTCCACTGAGTTGATTCCAACTCACGGCAACCCCGTGTTTTACAGAGTAGAACTGTTCCGTAGGGTTTTCTTGGCTGTAATCTTCACAGAATAGAATTGCCAGGCCTTTCTTCTGAAGCACCACTGGCTGGATTTGAATTGCCAATTTTTCAATTAGTAGTCAATTGCAAAGCATCTGCATCACCTAGGGACCTTAAAGCGGTACTAGTGGCACAGTTGTTAAATGTCTGGCTGCTAACCAAAAGGCTGGCAGTTCAAATCCACCAGCCGCTCCTTGGAAACCCTATGAGGCAGTCTACTCTGCCTTACAGGGTTGCTGTGAGTTGGAATTGACTCAATGGCCATGGGTTTGGTTTTGGGTTAGGGACCTTAACCAGTAGCTAGCACAATTACATTTAATGCTTTCTCGCCATCAAAAACACTTCTGATTATCACAGTATTAGATATGAATATTCCTCAATGTGAAAGTTCTTATGGTGTCTCATGGTGTATAAAAATTTTCTGTGAAATTTCCCAGGCTTCTATTAGTCACCACCTCAAAACATACATCTTATCAATGCTGAGATAGAAACTTGGGTCAGTCATACTCATCACTTCTCTTTCTAATTCATCCTCCTTGGTAGCATTTTTTTTTTTTTCTCAGAGAAATAAAGACACTATTTTCCTCCTAGGAGAACTGCAAATTATATTACCTTTCCTTTTATCTGAAAACAGCTGGCAGCGTCAGAAGTAAAACTGGAAACCTTTCTCTTCCCTAAAGTGCTTCTTCTTTAACCAGTGGTGAGGAAGTACCTGGTTGGTGCAAATACTTTACACTCTTGCCTAACTGAAAGGCTGGAAGTCCACCTACAGGTGCCTTGGAAGAAAGTCCAGGCAATCTGCTGCCAAAAAATCAGCTACTGAAAACCTTATGATGCACTGCTGTCATTTGACACACATGAGGTCGCCATGAGTCAAAGTCGACTTGATGGTAACTGGTTTTAATCAGTGAAGAACTCCTATTCTGACAGTACAAAACTTCCAATATTTATTTGGTAATAAAACCGTGCTAGGTACCATGCACAAAAGTAAGAATTTCCGTAGTATGTGGACACTCTTAAAAATACAGCAACGAGATATTTGGGGAAAAGCAATGTCTTCCTATCTCCTTAGAAAATGAAGGCAACCCTGGTGGCATGGTGGTTAAGTGCTACAGATGCTAACCAAGAGGTCAGCAGTTCGAATCCACCAGGTGCTCCTTGGAAACTCTATAGGGCAGTTCTACTCTGTCCTATAGGGTCGCTATGAGTCGGAATCAACTCGACGGCAGTGGGTTTAGGTGGGTAGAATATGAAAAATGTTAGAACCGAAATGAATCTTAAGAGGTCAGTCACACCTAGGTATCACGTAAAGGAGTAATTTATAACTTGTTTTTCAATAACCTTACCGCTGAGGAAAGTTCATCTTCATCAACATCGATCTCTTCCGAATTTTCATCAAAGTCTTCCATCTCAACACCATCGTCCATAAATTCTGCATTAACTGAGATGAACAGAAGACCCAAACATAGCCTAAAGCCTTGGAAATGCATATTGATTATCTGTGAAATTAAGAGAGAAAAAAAAACTAAGTTCTCATAAATACATGAAATAATTTATCCTTAGTACCTCCTTTATCCTAGGATGGTCTATAAAGCACATAATTAATAAAATTAACTTATGCTTTGAAGAAGTAAAAACACAAACTTCAAATCTCAAAGGAAACAGATTCTACAGCTGCTGACCTCAAATAAAACATAGACATCTTTTATAAGAAAGGAAAAAAAAATCTCATGATTCCTATGTTGCTTAAGTGTATATAAACATACAACTGGAAGTTTCATAATTATAATTTTATAATTACAAAATCAAAATATGGTTATATATAAACACCAATGTTATGGATTGAATTGTGTATCCCAAAAAGATGGGTTTAAATGCCAACCCCTGGTACCTATGAATGTGACCTTGTTTAGAAATCAGATTTTTGAAGATGTTATCAACATGAGGTCATAGCAGAGAAGGGTGGGTCCTAATCCAATAAGAAGACAAGAGACACAAGACATACATACAGAGAGAAAAGCTATGTGATCACAGACCTACGCTGTAGGTGCAAGCCAAGGAACGCTGGGGCTACCAGAAGCTGGGAAAGATAAGAAAGGATCTTCTTCTAGAAACTTCAGAGAGGGCATGGGCCTGCCAACAATACTGAATTCAGACATGCAGCCTCCAGAACTGTTACACGATTAAATTTCTGTTCATATAAGCCACTCAGTTTGTGGTATTTTGTTACAACAGCCCTAGAGACTAATACAACCAACAAAATAAAGGAAACTAAAGGAGAAAACCCTCACATTTAATGTGATACTGTTTTCCTGAAATCAAATCACTGTTAAACATACAAAACTGTGGCTTATTTTGATCATGTTGACTGCTCTGGAGAAAGTTCTTCAGCATTTATCATTTCTATAATACTGTGCTTACTCAATTATCTGTTTCTCTCTACTCAAATACTTCAAAACTTCTGTTCCTTATAGCATACCATAATACAATGTGGCTGTCTCTTGGCAGAAATACATGATTTATATAATTACATCCTCAAGGGCAGCTAACATCAATGATTTCCATTAGCACATTAAAAATGCAAGTTTTATTTCTCGGTGCCAACGTACTTCCAAACACAAAGTAAATGTCGGTACTGAAACAGCACAGCAATCCTTGGTTATGAGGTGGTTGGTCATCCAGATGATCCAGAACACAGCTGTATTACTTTTTTTCAAAATCACCATCAACATGAAAATTAAAAAAAAAAAAATTCTGAGAGACTTCTTAGACCCTCAAGAACAATCTGCAGGCCCATATGGGTCTGGATTCACAGTGAGATAGCACTTTACATCTACCAGAACAGCTATGAACAAAAAGAGACAACAATAAGCGTTGGGAGGATGCAAAGAAATTAGAACCCAAATATGTAAAATAAGAACGTAAAATGGTGCAGCCAATATGGAAAACAGGTGTCAGTTCTTCTAAATGTTACAATAGTGTTATCCTGTTGTATTGTTGTTGTGTGCTGTTAAGTAGACTCTGACTCCCAGCAACCCTTTGGGACAGAGCAGAAGTGATCCGTAAGGTTTCCAAGGCCGTGACCTTCACGGACGCAGACCGTCACATCTTTCTCCTGCGGAGCAGCTGGGGGGTTCCAACTGCCATCTTTCGGTTAAGAGCCGAGTGCTTAACAACTGCACCACCAGGGCCCCACTGGGCTGCCAGGGAAGAGTTATAAGGAAGCCAAGCAGGTAGTGCTTTCTCTGGAACCCTACTCATACTCAACCAACTCAAACTCTAATTTTATTTCTTTTGTAAATTAGAGTTCTTCCTAATTTTCCTTCAGAAACAGGTGCCGATGCTTCAGGAAAAAAGTTTAGAAAGCTCTATCTTAAAAGTTTGTTCTTCCATCGAAGAGGAAATCACCAAATCAATACCATTTGCAGTAGCCCCCAAGAAGATAAAATACTTAGGAATAAATCTTACCAGAGATGTAAAAGACTTATACAAAGAAAACTACAGTACACTTCTGCAAGAAACCAAAAGAGACCTACGTAAGTGGAAAAACTTACCTTGCTCATGGATAGGAAGACTTAACATTATAAAAATGTCTATTCTACCAATAGCGATCTATACATTTAATGCAATTCCGATCCAAATTTCAACGACATTCTTTAATGAGATGGAGAAACAAATGACCAACTTCACATGGAAGGGAAAGAGGCCCCAGATAAGTAAAGCATTACTGAAAAAGAAGGATAAAGTGGGAGGCCTTACTCTACCTGATTTTAGAACCTATTATACTGTTACAGTAGTCAAAAGAGCCTAAGGCTGGTACAACAACAGATACATGCACCAATGGAACAGAACTGAGAATCCAAACATAAATCTGTCCACATATGAGCAGCTTATGTTTGACAAAGGCCCAAAGTCAGTTAAATGGGGAAAAGACAGCCTCTTTAACAAATGGTGCTGGCATAGTTGGATATCCACCTGCAAAAAAATGAAACAAGACCCGTACCTCAGACCATGCACAAAAACTAACTCCAAATGAATAAAAGACCTAAATATAAAATCTAAAACGATAAAGATCATGGAAGAAAAACAGGGACAATGCTAGGAGTCCTAATACATGGCATAAACAGTATATGAAACATTGCTAACAATACACAAACACCAGAAGAGAAACTAGATAACTGGGAGCTCCCAAAAGTCAAACACCTATGCTCATTCAAAGCCTTCACCAAAAGAGCAAAAAGATTACCTACAGACTGGGAAAAAGTTTTTAGCTATGGCATTTCCTGTCAGCATCTGATCTCTAAAATCTACATGATGCTGCAAAAACTCAACTGTAAAAAGACAAATAACCCAATTAAAAAATGGGCAAAAGATATGAATAGACACTTCACTAAAGAAGACATTCAGGTAGCTAACAGATGCATGAGGAAATGCTCATGATCATTAGCCATTAGAGAAATGCAAATCAAAACTACAATGAGATTCCATCTCACTCCAACAAGGCTGGCATTAATAAAAAAAAAAAAAAAAAAAACACCAAAATAATAAATGTTGGAGAGGTTGTGGAGAGACTGGAACACTTATACACTGCTGATGGCAATGTAAATTGGTACAACCACTTTGGAAATAAATTTGGCGCTTCCTTAAAAAGCTAGAAATAGAACTACCATATGATCCAGCAATCCCACTCCTTGGAATATATCCTAGAAAAATAAGAACCTTCACACAAACAGATACATGCACACCCATGTTCACTGCAGCACTGTTTATAATAGCAGAAAGATGGAAGCAACTAAGGTACCCATCAACGGATGAATGGATAAATAAATTATGGCATATTCACACAATGGAATACTACTCATCAATAAAGAACAATGATGAGTCCATGAAACATTTCATAACATGGAGGAATGTGGAAGGCATTATGCTGAGTGAAATTAGTCAGTTGCAAGAGGACAAATACTGTATGAGACCACCATTATAAGAACTTAAGAAATAGTTTAAACAGAGAAAAAAATATTCTCTGATGGTTACAAGAATGGGGGGAGGTATTCACTAACTCAAAGTAGACAAGAACTAATTTAGGTGAAGGGGAAGACAACACGCAATACAGGAGAGGTCAGCACAGCTGGACTACACCAAAAGCAAAGAAGTTTCCTGAACAAACCAAACACTTCAAAGCCCAGAGTAGCAGGGGTGGGAGTTTGGGGACCATGGTTTCAGGGGACATCTAGGTAAACTGGCATAATAAAATCTACTAAGAAAACATTCTGTATCCCACTTTGGAGAGTGGTGTCTGGGGTCTTAAACACTAGCAAGCAGCCATCTAAGATGCATCAATTGGTCTCAACCCACCTGGAACAAAGGAGAATGACGAACACCAAAGACACAAGGTAATTATGAGCCCAAGACAGAAAGAGCCACATAAACCAAAGACTACAACAGCCTGAGACCACAAGAACTAGATGGCGTCCGGCCACAACTGAGAATCCCTGAAGGAGCAGGAGAGCAGTGGGATGCAGACCTCAAATTCTCGTAAAAGACCAGACTTAAAGGTCTGACTGAGACTAGAAGGACCCGAGAGGTCATGGTCCCCAGACCGTCTGCTAGCCCAAGATAGGAACCATTCCCAAAGCCAACTCTTCAGACAGGGATTGGACTGGACTTTAAGACAGAAAATCAAAATGATGAGGAGTGAGCTTCTTGGCTCAAGTAAAAACATGAGACTACATGGGCAGCTTCTGTCTGGAGAGGAGATGAGAAGGCAGATGGGGATAGAAGCTGACTGAATGGACACAGAAATACAGCATAGACAGAAGGAGTGTGCTGTCTCATTAGGGGGAGAGCAACTAGGAGTATGACAGACAGACCTGATTTGAAAACTTACACTTAAATCACAATAAAAAAATTTTTTTAAAGTTTGTTCTTCCTTTAAGTCCTATTACTATAAGCTTACATTTGTATAAAGGAACTAACTAATTTAATCCTTACAGCCCAGGACGTGAACAAAATAGGTAATTATTCCCAGTCTACAAACGGAAATGTGGAAGATTTTTTAAAAACTGGCTCAAAGGCACATGATTGCAAATGCAAAAAACAAGATTAGAATCCAGAGGTTTTCTTCTGCATACTATGCTACCTCTTCAATCTTTCCCTACTGCTTTATATGTTTATTATAAAACAATGGAAAGAAACCATAAAATTGGTAACAGAAGGTATTTTCAACCCTCTTAAAAATTTTAAAAATTTAGACTATTATTAGTACTAAGTTATAAAGGTATTTACCCAATAATGGCCATACTTACCTTACCACAGAAGTGAAATACTTAAAAATGAACTATAATTGGTCACAAACCATTCTGCGGGCAAGGCAGTTTTGCTGGGATAAGTCTCCATTAAGAAAACTACATAGTCTGACAGTGTAGCTGCTATTGTCGTTCGTTTGTTTAATCACGAATACAGAGCTAATATTTTCTGCTTAATTCTGTGCTATTTTATCACTACACAATGATGCACCAGCTGACAACTTGAGAATCAGATCATGGACGTTCACAGTATTCCTTGGAAGTGTATCACACTATGGTACCAACGTATCATCAAGTTCCAACCAAAATTTTGAGGTTTGCTGTATCTCTTTTTTTAATGAGAAGGGTTAGATATTGCCAGGCCTGCACTGAAGCCTTGAAAGGTGTGATGACACGGTAACATTAAAAAAAAACTAAATTATGCAATTTTAGCGCAGCAAGAATTTCTTTATACAGTATAATGCTTAATGCTGATGCCATTCCCTTCTCCCCTCACAAATAAATGTATAAAAGATAGCAAGCCCTAAGTTCTAAGCATCCCCACCCTTGTAGAGTCCTCGCTCCACAAAGGTTGCCAAGACCACTAAACCCCAGTTGTGCTTTCATGAGGAAGAGGAGAGGCACTGAAGGAGTGCGTCCACATGCACCGTCCCGTATCTCTGATCTTGTCTGTATTATGTGCATTGCTTCCTATATGGTTCGACAACAAACTGAAGTGCCTTTAGCCAATTACGGGATACCATTCTCCCCAATCTTTAAAACCTGGATGACGTCTCTCCTTGACTAATACCACCTAAAAGCCCAACTGAACCCACGCTTTCAACCCAAAATCACCAATTATAAAATACAGCCAATTCACTAGTATTAAAGTAAAGCACAATCTCACATGAAAGGTAGGAAGAGCACTCAAAGAAAAAGCAACTACAGGATACCCACTATCTGCTGTAAAGCGTGACAGAGGTTGCTAGCTGATCACCATTTTTTCTTTTTCAAGGGGACACAGCTAGGCTCTATTTCCCTTGGCATTAGGAATGACTACATGACTGAGTTACAGCCAATGGCATGTAAACAGAAGGGCTGTATGTCATTGCCAGCCCTTGTCCATAAAAACTTCCCATGAGCAATTCTCCATGATCTTTCCTTCCTTTTCCGGTTTGATGCAGGCTACTTTGAGAGTCAAGGTGGAAGATACTAGAGTTAAAAATGAGGAAGAGCCTGTGTCCCTGAATCATCACTTGGGGGAGAGTCATTCGCTCATCAGGGACACTAGAAATTCTATTGTGTTAAGCCTTGAGACTATTTGATCAGCTATAAAAAATGAAAATACCTCAAGAAGCAGAGTAGAAAGTGGGAAAAGAACCACAAAAACAGAATAGTTGAAAATCTAAATTAAAAAAAAAAATTTTTTTTTTTTTTAAATGAAAGCAGTGGTCTTTTATGGGGGTGGAGGAGAGGTGGCAAAGGCTCTGAAGGTTTACGTAACAAAGTTCTACAAAGCATTCCAAGGAGTCTGGATCTGGTACTATAAAAGTGAGAAACCACTGAAGGCCTGAGATCAGTGAAACTACCAGTCGCAAGCCTGGATATGCAGATGTTCACTGGCTGTACTAATTACAGAAAGAATGAACTGCCTCTGCACTTGATTTTAAAACCATAGCTACACATTGAAATTAAAATTGACTAAGTAGCACCATTTTCAAAATATGTTTATGTAAACATGATAATTATACATTCATTTGTTTATTTATTTTGGGGCCCTGGTGGTGCAGTGGTTAAACATTTGGCTTCTAACCAGTTTAAGTCCATCAGCCACTCCTTGGAAACCCTATGGGGCAGCTCTACTCTGTGCTATAGGGTTGCTATGAGTCAGAATAGACTCGACAGCAAATGTTTTTTTTTTGGTTTGTTTATATATTTAAGATTTATGCTACCTGTTATAGATTGAACTGAGTCCCCCAAAAAAATATGTTGAAAGAGGGTTTTGAACTAGCTCAGTCACAGCCAATGAAGCAAAATTGGAAGAGAAAATTTGGGTGAACCAGAATGATAACTGAAACAGGAAAAATTACTGGTCATAGCCCTGGAGTGGGAGAGTGTGAAGCGGTGTTGTAAGCCCTTTCAGGAGCCTGATGAGGTAGATTAAATTATTAGCAGGACTTTGGAGAGCAACACACATGCAAAGAAGCTGCCATGTTTGAGTGTGACACTGCTGTTTCCTACTCTGCTCAAAAACCAACAGACAAGAGATAGAGTTGCTATGGAACACATATGCTGCCCTTATTTTCTAAGAAGGTGATCAAGTTTCTAGCCGGGCTTGTATCTATAATTTTTCCCATTCCAGCTATCATTCCAATTCACCCAAATTTTTAAAAGTCAGGTCTGTTCTGGTTTTGCTTCTTCGGCCATGACTGAAATGGTTAGAACCAGTTCGAAGCCCTGTGTTGAGGTACTCATGTCTGCACCAGGGAAGGTGACCTTGTCTGAGGAAATAGGATTTTTCTTTGCAGATGTTATCAGCTAAATTAATGAAGTCATACCAGAGTCTCCCCTTCTAAAAGAGAAAGACAGACATTGAAACACACACGTGGGGGTAATGCACCATGTGAAGATAGATACATGTGTGCAGCAAAGGAACGCCAAGGGTTGCCGGGAGCCACCAGAAGCTGGGAGAGAGGCATGGAGCAGTTCTTCATTCAGAGCCCTCAGAAGGAATCAAGAAAGCTGATACCCTGATTTGAACTTCTGGCTTCCAGAACTGCAAGACAATACTGTTCTGTTCTTTAAAAGCATCTCCTTTCTGTTATTTAGTTACGGTAGCTATAGGTAACAAAACACTACATCTACCTAGTTTCAAAAAAATAGTTTTAGGCAATTTGCAAAAACACAAAGCAGACAAAAACATAAGTTCACTGAGGGCTTGAACTCTCTCATTTCTGTTTTCAGTGTCAAAAAGAGAGCTAATACATAATAAAGAGAAACAGTTACATGTTTATAAAAAACTAACAGAAAAAAAAAAGTTAAGAACAGAGAAACAGATGTTACCATGCAACCAGTGAGTCTTTTCCCAGAAGCATTACAATAGTATATTTACCAGAAGGGGTTTCTAGGCAATTAAAGGAAAAGCAGAAATAAATGAGTTTTCACTGTCTAGTAAAAATCTACAAGATCCTTGGGGGAGGAGGTCCTTTTGTAGATTTCAACTCCTTAATAAACCCTTACATAATATCTTTAACTATGGTTTTATAAGACTCAGAGAAATAGTTATTACATCAATACTTCTAACATTGGCCTTCTAAAGTTTAGGCTAAGATATATTATTAAAACTTAACAGAATAAACACCATTTCTGTAGGGAAAGAAGATAATGGTCCAAAAGTTTGCAGTTTTCTGATCTAATTTAATATGACAGAGTTAATCATGTTTTGAAATTCTCTTTTATGTCTATGAAGAAATAACCTCTTGTGAGTTTTTTCCAGCATTTTGCTATAGACGTATTGCATTTTCACAACTCTAATCACAATTAACTTTAACAGGAAAGAGAAAAATTAGATTAAAAAGTTTTTGTGTAACCACGTCTTGAAAAAAAAACACCTGAACATATTTTTACCAAAACTGAAGGGTATTCTTGGTATTATCTGGCTATGCGGCAATACAAAATTTACTTTGGAGGATCACAAATGAGGTGGGAGCACAGTATTGGGGACATATCAGTGAGGCAGCCTTCTTCCAAAGCAGCCTTCTCACAGAAACAACTGTATCTGATACTACAAAAGCTGCTTCAGAATAAGTAGTATCAGGGATTTATTAATTCCTTACTTTTAAAAAAAAATTCTTATCAAGAGCTTATTAATTTCTTGATGGCTAATGTTTTTCCCAAGAAATTCAGGGGAGGTGAGACAGTAGATAATAAAATTCATCATTCACTAATTCATTCAACAAATATTTAAAATTGTTAATTATGTGCCAGGCATTATTATGTTAGACACTGTGTTTGCGGTAATTAGCAAAACAGACACATCCCCCAATCTCAAAGAGTTTAGAGTATAGGGCAGAAGTCAGACATGAAACAAATAACCCAGGTATAATATATAAACTATTACAGGTGACCGAAAAGCCAAGAAAGTTGGACATATAGTAATTGGGAAGTTGAATTTACGTAGTGAGGGAGGAACTGGGGAAAGCCTCTTTGAGAAAGTAACATTTAAAGTGAGATGCGAAGAAGAGACAGGATCAATTTCTCTAGGCCAAAGTTACAGACAAAAGCAGCAGCAAATGATGAAGGAACTCTAAGGGGGAGAACAGAGCAAGAAAAATAAGGGCTGTTTGTGAGTACCTGCTGTTTTTGAGGCTATAATTCCAACCTTTACAGGACCGTAAGAAGCTCTGGTGGCACGGGGGTTAAGTGCCTGGCTGCTAATCAAAAGGTCAGCAATTTGAACCTACGAGTCTCTCCCCTGGAAAAAGATGTGGCAGTCTGCTTCCGGAAAGATTTACAGGCTTGGAAATCCTACGGGCAGGTCTATTCTGTCCTATAGGGGTGCTATGTGTCCAGTTTGGTTTTTAATCCTCATTAAATGGCATTAAGGAGCCCCGGTGGCACTGTGGTTAAGAGCTCTGGCTGCTAACAAAAAGGTCAACAGTTTGAATTTACCAGCCACTCCTCGGAAACTCTATGGGGCAGTTCTACTCTGTCCTATAGGGTCGCTATGAACCACAATCAACTCGATGGCAATGGGTTTGGTTTTTTTTGTTAAACGGCATTCAAATTCTAAGCCTCTAAAATATAGTACAAGGTTAAATATTTTCTTATGTTCCATCTTTACGTATACATTGCAATTTATGTAGGTTTTATTTTTTAAAAGCCATATTTTCATGTACATCTAAATTGTATCTTATACCTATATATTTAGTTATTTGGTTAAAACCAAAAACCATCTGTCATCAAGTCATCTTTGACTAGTCATTTAGTTAAATGACCGTCATCCTGCAAAGATTTAAAAACAGTTTAGAGAATGAATAAAAAAATAAAAATCAACAACTTGATGGTATTACGTTATATTTACATGGCACATTAAATTTTACAAAGTGCTCTTACACATTTCAGGACTATTTCATAGGATACTTGGTATTTCTTAAAAAGCTCAAGGGTCAATAACCAAACCAAACCAAAGCCAACACGTTGCCATTGAGTCGATTCTGACTCATAGCAACCCTATAGTACAGAGCTACCCCACAGGGTTTCTAAGGAGCAGCTGGTGTATTTCAACTGCTGACCTTTTGGTTGCAGCCGAATTCTTAACCACTGTGCCACCAGGGCTCCCAAGTATCGATAGGAAGGCTTATTATCAGAATTATAATTATCACATTCTAAAACCAAAAAAACCAAACCAGCTGCTACGGTGTTTCTGACATACGGCAACCCCATGTGTTTCAGAGTAGAACTGCACTTCATAGAGTATTCAATGGCTGTGACCTTCAGAAGTAGATCACCAGCCCTTTCTTCCAAGGCACCTCTGGGTGGATTCAAACCTCCAATCTTTCAGTTAGTAGCTGAGCACTTAAACATTTGCGACATTCAGGGATTCCTATCATATGCTAGATAATATGAATGTTTCTAGGTATCTTCTTTCCTTTGTTTTTCCTTAACTACAAGGTGTCTACAAAGACTGCCTTCATTAACTGTTAATACTTTTAACTTTCTTTGGCAGGTTGAAAAATGGCATCTCAAAGATGTTCACACTCTAATCCCTGGATCCCTCACACGGCAAAGGGGGCTTTGCAGGTGGAATCAAGGTTGCTAATCAGCAGACCTTAAAATAGGGAGCATGTCCTGGATTATCCACAAGGGCCCAATGAAATCACATGGGCCCTTAAAAGTAGAAGAGGAAAGCAGGAGGGTCAGTCAGATGTGCTGTTAGAAGTGGCAGGAGACATTTGAAGAGTGAGGACTCCACCCACTATTGAGGGCCCTGAAGGTGGATAAATACGGACATAAGCCAAGGAATGTGGGTGGCCTCTAGAAGCTGAGTATATAGCCAGCAAGGAAACAAGGACCTTAGTCCTATGACTGCAAGAAACTTGAATTCTGCCAATAACCTGAGTGAGCACAGACGCGGAGTCTCCCCTGGCGTCTCTAGTAAGGAATGTAGCCCTGTTGACAACATCTTGATTTTAGCTTGGCTAGACCTCTGTCAGATTTCTGACCCACAGAACTGTGAGATGATAAATTTGTACTGCTTTAAGCTGCTAAATTTGTGGTAATTTGTTCTGGCAGCAATAGAAACTAACACTCTTCCTGTCACCACTATGCTCCTTAATTCTGGCTTCTTTACTTACCTTTCAAACTGTTCCTACCAAGTTTCAGTTGATAAATGCATTTTCCAGTCCTTCAACTGCCTGCTCCCCCTGATGTTGCTAACCATGTTACGTCTCCTTCTTGGTATCTTTCCTTTCTTGGTTTTTCCTATGGGACCATTCCTAATTCTTGATTCTCTTCCTTTTCTCTGCTGTAAGTCTCCCCACTGGCACCTTCTCTAATCATTTTGTAAATACTGTTTTCCTTAGGGTTCCATCCTCAGGCTCTCTACTTTGCTTACATTACATATTCCTCTTGATGATTAACTCCTGGCTTCTACCCTGAAACTAGCTAAGTCTTATCTGTGGTAAACAACAGGTTACTTTTCAGTTTCAAATCACTATCCGTCTTCATGGGGTTTAGAGACACAGTGGTCAAGAGCTATGGCTGCTAACCAAAAGGCTGGCAATTTGAATCCACCAGCTGCTCCTTGGAAACTTGGAAACCCAATGGGACAGTTCTACTCTGTCCAATAAGGTTGCTATGAGTCAGAATCAACTCAATGGCAACGGGTTTGGTTTTCCTCTTTTCTTTTTTTTTTTTTGGTTATCCTCTGTCAAGGATGTTCCAACGCATCCATTAAATTGAAAGTGTTCTTTCTTCCCCGAACTGCTTATCTCCTTTACTCCATATTCTCGTTAACTGCGCCTCCAGTCAACCAAATCAGGCAGTTACCTTGCGGTCATCTTACGGCTATTCTCTCTCGCTGATCCCCTAACGCACTGTAACTAAAGCCATTCAGGTATTTCTTGATTTCTTAGTCTTTCGTCTATTCCCACGCTACAGCCTTAACTTAGGAACCATCACTTCTGAAAGGGATTAGTAAAATGCCACTTAGCCTCTTCATTTCCAGCCCGCCAATCTCCAAATACTTCCTCTGCTTGTCACTAGCATGACTTTTCTAAAAGAACAAGTCTTATTTTACTGTTTATAAAAATGTTCATCGTATGAGACTGACATGATTTGTAAACTTTCACTTAAAGCATAATAAATTTTTTTTAAGTTCAACAGTTCTCTGTAGTTCTCAGCATAAATTCTGTCCTTTCTAAGCCTCATTTCTTTCACTCTCTCCAACACTCAGCTATTTAATACATTCATGCTTCTATTTATGCTATTTCTTGTAATTTACATGCCTTTCCACTGTTATTCAATATTAACAGCAGAACGCAGGACTCACTCAACACTGGTAAGCTTCAGAAGCAGTGTCTGAAAATCACCTATTTAAAGTTTTAGTTGTCACGCAGCTTCAGGAACTCAAGTAGGGAATGACAGAATAGAAATTACACCGGATTTGGCACTATCATACCAAGATTCTACTTCTATTATTAAAAAGGCAAGTGATCAAAATTACTGAGTCTGTTTTTTCATTTGTCAAGTGAAAGTGTTGAGCTAGATAATCTCAAAGGTCCATTAAAGTTGATAATTCTAGTTTTATAATTAAGAACACTAAAAATTTCTAGGTACTGAAAACAAGTAGTAAGGCTAATTTATAGTACTGTGCAATTTCTACAGACTGTTAACATACTTGGAAACCCTGGTGGCATAGTGATTAAGAGCCATGGCTGTTAACCAAAAGGCTGGCAGTTCGAATCCACCAGGTGCTCCCTGGAAACCCTACGGGGCAGTTCTACTCTGTCCTATAAGGTCGCTATGAATCAGAATCGACTGGACAGCAACTTTTTTTTAATTAACATACTTATATCAATCACACACAAAAAATTAACCGTATCAACTAAATAAATAAGATGAAAAACAGAATATTTTGTTCTAAGGATCTGGGGATAAGGTCTACATGCAATTGGAAGATCAAACCGATCAGATGTAAAGACAAAACTGTAAAATGAAAAGAGGTCGAATTTACAACTAAAAAAAAAAGGAGGGCTACTCTAGACTGATTAAGTGACCTATAGAGTGATGAAAAAAAAAAATTAACAGCAAGCAAAATCACAGACTAGATCAGGTCCCCGCTGGCTTTTCTGCACCCAAAACTTCCAATATAAATTAACCCTCTCCTAATTTAATACTTCTTCCAATGGCCATAGGATTTACTTTCTCCTCATCCTGAGCTTTGATGCCATTTGCTTTTAAATCCCAAGCAATGCCTCCTCCTCGTTGCTTGGGACAGATGCTATAAATAAATCAGCTAAAGTGTCTGAAATGATCGAAAGAGGCTCGAGGCGATAATGAGTCTCCCGTAATTAGGGCTTCTTTGGATTCAATCCAAGCCTCTCGCTCCCTCCCCAGCGTCACACATTGGTCTCCAGACAGCGCATCGAGGGAGTGGCCAAGAGTCACAGGCCACCTCCGCGGTGAGCGTTGGGTCCCCTCTCCTTCACAGCGGCGGGGATTGCGTAAGCTGAGCCTATACTGTTTTTGTTTGTGTTTCTGAGGGCAGTCGCGGGTGGAGCGAGCGGCGCCAGACGCGCCCCGGGCCCCCTCGCAGCCCTCGGGAGCGCGCCCCAGGCTCGAGCGTGGAACGGGGCCGAGACGTAACCGCTGGAATAACGGCCTCGGCCCCGCGGCCCCTGCGCTGCAGGACTGGCAGGCTCGGGGGTGCCGGGCCGTTCCGCTCGGCCCAGCGCAGCAGGTGGACACGGCGGTGCCGCAGGACCCAACGGCCCGCGACCATCCACTCCCGCCGCCCGGGTTGCCGCGGGAGGCCCCGAGAGCCTGGTTCGCGGCACTTCCCAAGCCTCGTCTCCCTGATCTCAGCCTCCACCCCTCACCTGACTCCAGCCGGTTTAACCTTTCGAGTCGCAAAAAAGGGGGTGCGGCCCGGGAAACCCCACCCGGGGGGAAGCAGCAACGACTCCGATCCCTCACAGCAGCTCAAGGGCAAACGGCAGCGGGAAGGTGGCCGACAGCTCACGCACCTGTCCTGCGGGCCCGTTTTCGGCAGTGGCAGCTCTGATGTCCGAGTCGCTGCCACTTGGTCCCCGCGTCTCCCCAGACCAATCCCGCCGGCCGGCCGCCCAGCAGCGACTGCTAACCGCGCATGCGCGTGCGGCCGCGGGCGGGGAGGAGGCGGCGGCCGCAGGCGCGTGTGCGGCCGCAGGCGCGTGTTGCGTGCAACTGCGCAGGGGGCTCAACGGCCGCAGAGGGGGCCGCGCCGCGAATCCGCCGCCGCCGCCGCCGCCGCCCCGCGAGGTCAAGCGCGGTCCCCGGCCCTTCCGCCGCGCCGCGCGCCTCTGGTCTGCCAGTCGTGAGGTGGACCGGGCTCTGAGGGAGCAGAAGGTAATCGTCGTTGTTGGTCCTAATACTTTTCCTCCGTCGCAGTGCAGTTTTACCTGTTACACAGTAATTATGTTTTGAATTTTGTGTAAATCACGTTTTCGAACAACGTCCATTTATAGGTGCAGCAAGATCACTGCCCTAGGCTCTTGTTGGAGTTCTGTATGGTTGGAGATAAAGGAGGTGGTTGTGGTCAGCAGGGGTTCCTATTTCCTGTATGTATGCTATGCACTATATGGAGAGAGAGAGAGAGAGAGAGGGACAGTACCGAAGGTCAGCAGTTCGAACCTACCAGCGGCCCTGAGGGAAAAAGATGTGTCTCTGGGCTTCCCTAAAAATTACAGTCTTGGAAACCCTATGGAACTGTTGTACTCTGTCCTATAGGGTCACTATGAGTCAGAATCACTGATGGCAACAGGGTTTATATATACTCAGTCCACTCCTACTGTGGAAGAAAAGGCCTGGTGATCTGCTTCTGTTAAGATTCCTGCCAAGAAAGCCCTATGAAGCAGTTCTACTCTATAACACATGGGGTCACTGTGAGTTGGAATGGACTCAAAAGCAACTGCTTTGGTTTTGGTTTCTTCCTGACAGTACCGTTAATAAGAATTGCTAACAGTTATTGTTCTCACCATACTTTAAGAGTTTTACGTTATTTATTTCATTTAATCTTCACAACAACCCAGGTGAGGAAACTGAAAATAATTTGTCCAAGCTCACACAGGTAGCAGATGGTGGAAGCGGGATTCAAATCCAGTCCTCTCTCTCTCTCAGTCTGTAATTTTAACCAAAACACTGAAAATAGAGCATGAACATAATATTGAATCACAAGCCCCTTTGCCCCTTAGATGTTGGATCATGAAGCTTTTAATACTTATATTTTGTAGTAAGTCTTGAATATGAATTCGGTGTAGTCACAATTTAAATTTTATTGCAAAGAATAAAAGATTTAATTCACCTGTGAGTCTCAGGCCCCTGTTAAAAAGTCTCAGGATAAAGGATAGATAGCTGTCTGGGCACAGTGATTATTGGCTCGACATCAAAATCATTGAACATTTTTCACGTTACGTTAGTAATGAGTTAATCATTTCTAGACCGTTGCTGCTGTCACATCCTGGAGAGTGTTTAATTTCTAAGAAAAGAGACAAATTTGAGGTACTTTGTAACACTATTATCTCCTTAATTTCTCTTTCTTTGGTCTTTCCAACTTCTGTTATTCAATGTGGTTCTGTGGGCCATAATAAAAATACTTGATGTGCTCAGCAAGGATTTTTGAAGGATTCATTAAAAGAAATTGAAAACTAAAAATTTAAGAATTAGGATTTTTGCTAGATTTACCACCATCTTCTCGATCAGTCGGTACTCAAACCTTCGGGACATTTTTGACTCTTTATCTTTGGCTCCTACATTCACTGCCTCCATAAATTAAACTCTATCTCTATAAAATCTCTAGAAGAGGTCCCTTGCTCTTTGGTCCCGCTGCCATTTCTCTAGTTCAGATTCTCACTGTTTTAAAAACTGTTGCCCAGTGTTGCCTAACTGGTTGTCCCTCCTCCAGAGGCACCCATATCTATACATATTGTAGTTTCATCCTCAGATAGCTCATTCAAAAGCCTTCAATGAGCCTTCATTACCTACAAAATCAGGTTTAATTCCTGATGCTGGAATTTAAGGCCTTACCTACATCTTCAAAATTATTTGTCCCTTACTGAAAAGGCAATTCAATATCATATATCAAATTTTATTTTCAAAGGTAACATTTCACCAGCTTAATAAAGTATGTTATTGTTCTGTGATAATAACATAAAAGAAGAAAGAATGATCTGAAAATTAGTCCAGAAGTTTGGGGAGCCAAACATTATGTTTAGAAACATAAGGTGAGGAGTCCAGGAAGGTAATGCTAAAACAGTAGAGCTGTGAATTATTTTGGCATATCAGAGTTAAAGATAGATTTGAGGAGATGACCTAACCAAGAAGGAATCAGAAAGCCAGAAAAACATTAAAAGCAGGAAAAGTTATGTTAGTGAATGAAACAAAGCAGCGTCCTGTTGGAAGTATGTTTTGTGATAAAAATGACTGCTTCATTAATGGCATACTGTTATGTACAAGGTCCTATAAATAATTGACCCGAACGTATTATCTATATTTTACTTATGAGACTCCTCAATTTGCCCAAGATTATGAATTCTAAGTGGATTGAAGCTGCGTTTCCAGCTGGCAATTGGATCCACAGAATTGCTAACTCCCTTAAATTAAATTTAGGATGACGCTTAAACAGATCAACTGTAGCAATGAAAAAACTATTGACAGACTATACCTCAATGTAGGCTGAACCTATAGGCTGACGATTATTTGAAGAAGTACAAATGGTAACCTGGTGCCAAGAAAACAGTAAGTATGGACAAGAGTGGTATTTTAATGATTGCTATATAATTAGTATCAGATGAAAATCTGGAACATTTGAATAGCATCATTCATAGAGGAAGTTATCCTGATACATCCTTACTCATTAACATCTCTTGACCAACAGGTTAGAAAAGCCAGAAACAAAATCATCACCATGGAAAATGACAGGCAGTCTCTCAATGCTGACATAGAAAGGATATTGATAGGAATAAAAATTGTGGGCATTCAACTTTTGGTAGATAACGTGATCTCTCAAAAAATAAGCAAAGATTGAAATCCAAATTAAAATTGCTATAAATTAATAGAATAATCTTGACATATAAGTAAAAACCAACACCAAACCCAGTGCCGTCGAGTCGATTCCAACTCATAGCGACCCTGTAGGACAGAGTAGAACTGCCCCATAGAGTTTCCAAGGAGCGCCTGGCGGGTTTGAACTGCTGACTCTTTGGTTAGCAGCCGTAGCACTTAACCACTACGCGACCAGGGTTTCCATATAAGTAAAAGCTTGGTGGTTTTAGAGAAATCCAGGTTTTAATCTAAACAAGCTATCGGAAGATCTGAATAATGCCAAAAACCTTAAGTAAAAGAACTAATTTGAGTAAAATACAGTGTCGTTTTTAGTAAACCTAATGTCTAAAAGGGAATCCTGGTGGTGTAGTGGTCAAGAGCTATGGCTGCTAACCAAAAGGTTGGCAGTTGAAATCCGCCAGACGCTCCTTGGAAACCCCCTATGGGGCACTTCTACTCTGTCCTTTAGGGTCGCTATGAGTTGGAATCGACTCTACAGCAACAGGTTCGTTTTTTTTTTTTAACGTCTAAAAGAAAAATGTGACAAATCGGGATTGGAGGAAGGCTCATTAACAACCTGCAATGTGCAGATGACAAAACCTTGCTTGCTGAAAGTGAAGAGGACTTGAAGCACTTACCGATGAAGATAAAATGTACAGCCATCAGTATGGATTGCATCTCAACATAAAGAAAACAAAAATCCTCACAACTGAACCAATAAGCAACGTCATGATAAATGGAGAAAATATTGAAGTTGTCAAGTGTTTCACTTTATAATCAACACCCACAGAAGCAGCAGTTAAGAAACCAAATGACATATTGCAGTAGGCAAACCTGCTGCAAAAGACCTCTTTAAAGTGTTAAAAAGCAAAGATGTCACTTTGAGGACTAAGATGCACCATGGTATTTTCAGTTGTTTCATATGCATGCAAAAGCTGGACAATGAATAAAGGAGACTGAAGAAGAATGATGCCTTTGAATTATGGTATTGGCAAAGAATATTGAATATATCACAGACTGCCAGAAGAACGAACTGCTCTGTCCTAGAAGAAGTACAGCCAGAATGCTCCTTAGAAGGGAGGATGGCAAGACTTCCTCTCATGTACTTTTGGACATGTTATCAGGAGGAATCAGTCCCTGGAGAAAGACATTATGCTTGGTAAAGTAGAGGGTCAATGAAGAAGCAGAAGGTTCTCAATGAGATGCACTGACACATTGGCTGCAGTGGTGGGCTCAGACATAGCAACAGTTGAGAAGATAGTGCAGGACCGTGCAGTGTTTCTGTTGTACGTAGGGTTACTATGAGTGGGAACCAACTCGATGGCACCTAACATCGACGACAACAACAACGTCTAAAAATGTACAAATTCTTGAAATAATATAAAATGGATATATTTTAAGTGAAAGATCAGTGAGTGCTCATGAAATGTAAAAACTTTCCATAAAACTTGATATTTTTTTCATTTCCAACATAAAGATATTTAGTAATGTTTTCTCAAATGTAATCAAGAACAGCACCACCTAGCACCTAGAAGCTGCTTTGTTAATGTAACTGATACTGATAAGAACACATCAGTGTAGAAAGAGTAGTCATACTTCTTAGAAAAATTGCAGAAGGCCTGCTTAAATACATAGGATAAAAGACTGATACACTTTATTTTTCTTGTCCTAACTGCCTCCAATTTTATTGCCTCCAATTTCATACTTTTGCTTCCTTACATTTGTATTTTCCTATTTTTTTTTATGCTAAAATGCTCTGTAGCTATTTTCACATGAATGTAGCTGAGACCTGGGCTCTGTTTCCTCCCATAACAGGTTCTTCCACAGGCCGAGATGAGGCAGTTGCCTCTGGAATGAAGGAGGCAGGACCTGCCACCATGGCTAGTATCCCATGGGTCTCAAGATGGTTGCATCTTTCCCGTTTGCTCCATTGGACCCTAGCCTGGGTGGATCTCAGCAGACGTGATGAGGTGTTCAGGGCCAGAGAAGACAGTGCCAAGGTCATTCTTGGGCAACTTCCAATTACATCTTCCAAGAAATGCAAGGGGATATGTGGTCATTAAAAAGGATTAAAGATTACAAAATCTTAAAACTTGATTATGATTAAAATCGCTGAAGAGAAATTGAAGACCCAAAAGTGGAGCTGAAGAATTCTCTGAGTATATAGTGTAACAGTCAAAGATATGTAAAGTGTAAAAACAAATTAAGAAACGTGGAACATAGAGAAGTCCTAATATCAACCTAGTAGGAGTTCCTGGAGGAAAGAAGAGAAAATTAAAGAGCGGTAATGGAGAGAAGATTGAAGTTGCAAAGGATTTCATTTTCCTTGGATCCACAATCAGTGCCCATGGAAGCAGCAGTCGAGAAATCAAACGACACATTGCAGTAGGCAAATCTGCTGCAAAAGATCTCTTTAAAATGTTAAGAAAACAAAGATGTCACTTTAAGGACTAAGGTGTACCTGACCCAAGCCATGGTGTTTTCAGTCACCTCATATGCATGCAAAAGCTGGACAATAAATAAGGAGGACTGAAGAAGAATTGCCATCTTTGAATTATGGCGTTGGTGAAGAATATTGAATATACAACAGACTGCCAGAAGAAAGAACAAATCTGTCTTGGAAGAAGTACAGCCAGAATGCTCCTTAGAAGCAAGGATGGTGAGACTTTGTTTCACATACTTTGCACATGTTATCAGGAGGAACCAGTCCCTAGAGAAGGACATTGTGCTTGGTAAAGCAGAGGGTCAGCAAAAAAGAGGAAGACCTTCAATAAGATGGGTTGACACAGTGACTGCAAAAATGGGCTCAAACATAACAATTGAGAGGATGGCACAAGACTGGGCAGTGTTTCATTCTGTGGTACATAGGGTTGCTGTGAGTTGGAACCAACTCGACAGCACCTAACAACAACAGCAACAATATTCAGAGTAATAGTAGGAAAAAGTGTCCCAAAATGTAAGCAAGAATTGAGTCCTCAGATTAAAACGATCCACTGAATGTCCAGCAGGATAAATTCTTTAAAACCTGCTCTTCCACGTCTGAAAAAATCTTCAGAATGTCAAGGATAAAGAGAATTCCTAAAAGTTACCAGAAAAGAAAGAAATTTTTAATTCTTCATGTTACCCTGGAATATGGTATTGCAGATTTCATCTTAAAAGTTCAAACTTAAAATCTGTAATATACTTGTCTTCTTCTAAAAAAGAGTGAAAAGGACACATAAACAGTTCATCTTTGCATATTCTCTATACCTTGGTAAAAAAAAAAAAAAGGATTCAATTCGTACTGAGGTAAATGTGTGAAGATTTGGCACATAAGGATAATGCAGCAGCAATATTAAGTTAAGGTTTTCATAATATTTGACTGAAGGTTAAGAAGTATCTCTGTTTCACCTATTATTATTGCTTAAAATATGTCAAATAAAACACAATAGAAGAACAATAATAATAGTGGGAAATTTTAATATAGCCCTGTAAAACACTGATGGATCAAGCAGGCAAAAATCAGTAAGGATTCAGCAGAAGATTTGAACAACCGAAATACAAAGCCTTTTATCCAGTAAATAGAATAACAAAAGCAACATTTGTAAAAATAGATGAACACGAGGAGATGGCCCAAGATAGCAGCTTAGTCAGATATACCACACTGTCCCGCTAGAGCAAAGACCTGAAAAACCAAGTGAAGCATATAGATGACAGTTCTGTAACACTGAGTGTCAAATAGAAGGATAGCAAATTCGATCGAACACCAAATGGAAAAAGAAACTGAATGAGCACAATAAACAAGGAGAGATACAGAGCAGAGGTGTCCTGCCAGCCAGCCTGGCACAGCATGGCCATCTTGAGACAAAGCCAGCAGCGATCCTGGGTGAGGAACACAGGAAGGCAACTTCACAGAATTCCCAGTAGGAGACAGAGAAATCCTGTAGACATTCCTAGAATGAAGTATGGTGAGCAGAACATAAACTGGGTCTAAGGGTGGAAAGTACAGGAGGGAGGGCAAGAGCTCCAGGAATCCTGGCGTCCACAGAGCAGAGAGGGAGCTGGGATCCAGAGACGGGACCACTCACCAGAGTTGGTCCCTAACCATTAGAGTGGGTGGTGCACAAGTAGTAATAGATTCATACAGTGTCAGCAGGAGGTCCCCTACCTGATCACACAATGGGCAGCCTGCCCCCGTGGACAGGTCCCAATTTTTGGCTGCATCCAATGGGAAGTGCCCAGGTAGCCACACCTGGTGACCAGAGGAACACATCCCCCCTCCCTCTGCCCTACTGGAAATTGGTGGTAAAACACCCCCACTTCTGCTGCCCTGCCAGTCTGGGGAATGCAGTATGAGCCCCCCTTTTCCTCACCAAACCCATCTGCCAGACCCCATATCCTGTTAACTCGGCAAGAGACAGTAAGCGCTCCCACACCGCCAATTGCACACCACATCCACCTGCCTCATGCCTCACCCCTAGGCAAGTAGCAGAGAAAGCCCCATGATCCTGGTTGCCCACCTACCTGGTGAGCAGCAGGGAATGCCTTGTGCTCCTGGTCACCTGCCACATACCACGCCTGTTGCCCTGCCCACTGGCAAGCAGCAGAGAGCTCCTTGGACTCCCTGTCGCCTGCCATACCCTCTGGCCCTCACCCTGTCTACACGGTGAGCAGCAGAGGGGACCCCGAACTCCTCGTTGCCAACGACACCACCCACTACCACCCCTCATACACCCAGTGAGAGGCAGAGAGTGCTCCCACCTCCTGTTCACCTGCGACAGCCACCTGGCACGTAGCTCTGCCCACCCAGTGAGTGCCATTGCACACTCCGGCACTGTTGGACCAATGGTAGGCAGTGGACTGAGCCCGCCTAGCCCACCTTCAGCTGCCCAGCATGCCCAGTGAACAGCAACACAGGCTTGCCCTGCCTGCTGGTGCCCTGCCCACTTGGAGGTAAGTGATTAGTGCTCCTGTTCTGACCAACAAGTGATCAGCAGAGCAGGCCTGCCCCACTCGCCCTGATATGTCAAAACAAAACAAGACAAAAATCAGGACAAGACAAACATGAATCAATTAATACATAAATTTAAAAAAGCACCTTAATGCCTCGGAGATAGCAAACAATAACAAATCATATGAAAAAACAGTAAGATAGCTCAAAAAAGTGACCAAAATAAAGGGCAAAAAACCTTCCTGAGGAAGAAATGGTAATAAACTACCTGATAAGGAATTTAAAAGATTTGTAGACAGAATTCCCAAAGAGATCAAGGAAAACAGACAAAACCCTAGAAAATTTTAGGAAAACAATACAAGAACAAAATGACAAAAATATACAATTAGCAGCCATATGAAAGAACCGGAAAACCCTAAGGTTAACAATAAAATATCGAAATAGGTAACCCAATGGATGGACATAAAAGTAGAATTGAATCAATGGAAGAAAGAATCAGCAAAATAGTGGAGAAATCCCTTAATACTAATCTGTTTGAGGAACAATCAGAAAAAAGAATGAAGAAAAATGAATAAAGCCTAAGAGTTATGTGGGACACTATCAAGAGGAAGAATTTATACGTAATTAGAATTCCAGAAGAGGAGGAGCAGAAAAAAGCACACACAGAACTTTTGAAGATTTATTGACAGAAATTTCCCTTGTATCGTGAAAGACAAGGTTTCCTTCCAAGAAGCTCAGTGAAACCTATATAGGATAGAGCCCAAAAGAAAGTCACCAAAACGTATCATAATCAAACTTTCCAAAACCAAAGACAAAAGAAGAATCCTGAGAGCAGCTAGTAAAAAGTGAAATATCACCTATATAAAGGGACACCAATAAGACTAAGCACTGATTTCTTGGCAGAAGCCATGCAGGCAAAAAGACAATGGAATGACATATGTAAAACTCTGAAAAAAAAAAAAAAAGAATTGCCAATGAAGAATCATACACAAAAACTTTGCTTTTGAAATACAAAGGTGAAACTAGGACATTTCCAGATAAACAGAAATTAAGGGAAAATGTAGAAACCAGACAAACCTTACAAGATATATTAAAGGGAGTCAGTCTTTGGACAGTGAACCAAAAACATCAGACAACAGCCTGAGATCAAGACACACAACAGCATCACCTAGATACCAACCCAGATAAAGAATTCTGAAAATAAAATAAATCTGCAAAACTGAAAACGGGGAACCAGAAATATCAATCTGTAAATGACAACAAATTCAAAATGAAAAGGGGAAATAAATGGTGTAGTTGTAGAACTTCTATGTGGAGAGCAAGTAAAGGTGATATCAAGATATAAGAAGCTGTTTTAGACTTAGGATGATAAAGGCAAATATCAGAATAACCACAAAGAAAATTAATAAATCTACTCACCAGAATAAAAAAGAAGAAAATCAAAGACTCAGTAAACATAAAATCAACAAGAACAAAGGAAATGAAAAGAAAATCCATGAACAAGAAGAATTCAGCAGAGAAAATTAAGAGGAACAAAGAAACTGTTAGCACCACAAAGAAGCCTAACTAAATGGCAGCAGTAAATTCACACCTGTCCGTCAGCACACTCAATGTAAATGGTTTAAATGCACGAAACAAGAGGCAAAGAGTGGCAGAGTAGATAATAAAACATGACCTATTAATGTGTTGCCTACAAATACACAAAGAAATAGGTTAAAAATCAAAGGATGGGAAAAAATATATCAAGCAAAAAGTAACCAAGAGAGAGCAGGAATGGTAATAATAATCTCTGATAAAGTAAACTTTAAGTAAAAATCCATTATAAAAGACAAAGAAAGATGTTATGTAATGATTAAAAGGTCAATTAATCAAGAGGGAACAACCAAAATAAGTTGTGCACCCAATGACAGAGCTCCAAAATACGTAAACTCTAACAGAATTGGAAAGAGAAATAGACAGTTCTACAATAATAGTAGGGGTCTTTAACACACCACTTTCAATGAAGGACAAAACAACTAGAAAGAAAATAAAGATACAGAAAATCTAAATAACACAGTCAGCCAACTTGACCTCAAGAACATATACAGAACACACCGCCCAATAGCAGCATAGTATACACTCTTCTCTAGCACACATGGATTATTCTCTAGAATAGACCATATCTTAGGCCACAAAGCAAGCCTTAATAAATCAAAGAACATCAACATAATACAAAGCATCTTCTCTGACCATAACACTACAAAACTAGAAATCGATAACAAAAAGCAAGGGAAAAATTAAATACATGGAAACTGAATAACACCTTACTTAAAAAACTATTGGATTCTAGAAGAAATTAAAAATAAATTTAAAAATTCTTAGAATAAAATAAGAATGAAAACACAGCATACCAAGACCTTTGGGATACAGCAAAAGCAGTGCTCAGAGGAATATTTATAGAAATAAATGCACATATCAAAAAAGATGGTTCAAAATAAATAACTTAACCCTTTAACTATAACAAATAGAAAAGGAGCAATAAAAGAAGTCCACAGTCACCAAAAGAAAGGAAATAACAAAGATCAGAGCAGAAATAAATGAAATAGAAAAACAGTAGAATCAACAAGACTAGAAGTTGGTTCTTTGAGAGGATCAATAAAGTTGACAAACCACTGGCCAAACTGAAAAATGAAAAAAACGCGAATAACCAAAATAAAACGGGCGACATTATAACAGAACCAGGTGAGATAAAAAGGATCATAAGAGAATACTGTGAAAAAGTGTAGCCACGAATTTCAAAACCTAAAAGAAATGGGCGAATTTCTAGAAACTCACAACCTACCTAAACTAACACAAACAGAGGCAGGAAACCTAAATAGACCCATAACAAAAGAAGAAATTGAAGATATCATTCAAAAAAAAAAAAAAGCCTCAGCCCAGATCGCTTCACTGGAGAGTCCTACCAAACATTCAGAGAAGAGTTGACACCAGTTCTACTCAGGCTATTCCTGAACATAGAAAAGGAAGGAATACTCCCTATTTCATTCTTTAAAGCCAGCATAACACTAATACCAAAGCCAGGTAAGGATGCCACCAAAAAAAAATTTAGGCAACAGAATTCAACAGCATATCAAAAAAATAATATATCACAACCAGGTGGGATTCATACCAGTAGTGCAAGAGTGGTTCAACATTAGAAAATAAATCAGAATAATTCATCGCATAAATAAAAAAAGGAAAAGAATCACATGACCATCTCAATCAATACAGAAAAGGCAGTTGATAAAATCCAACACATCTTCCTGATAAAAACTCTCAGAAAATAGGGATAGAAGGGAAATTCTTCAATATAATTAAGGGCATATGTGCAAAACATACAACCAACATTATTCTCAATGACTGAAAGCATTCTCCTTGAGAACAGAAATGAGACAAGGATGCCCGTTATCACCACTTTTATTCAATATTTTACTGGAAGTCCTAGCCACAGCAAGAAGACAAGAAAGAGAAATAAAGGGCATCCAAATTGGTAAGGAAGAAGCAAAACTATCCCTATGTGCAGAGGACATGATCCATTACGTAGAAAACTCCAGAGATTCCACAAGAAAGTTACTGGAACTAATAAAAGCGTTCAGCTAAGTGGCAGGGTACAAGATCAACATAGAAAAATCAGTGGGGTTCCTCTACACTAACAAGAACTCCAAAAAGAAAATCAAGAAAACAATACTATTTACAATAGCTCCCCAAAGTATATAATACTAGGAATAAATCTACCCAGAGATGTAAAAGATTTATACAAGAAAAATGACAAATTAGTACTGGAAGAAACAAAAAGAGATCTACATAAATGGGAAAACAATGTATGTTCATGGATTGGAAAACATAATTTTGTGAAAATATCAATACTACCCAAAGTGATTTATAGATATAATGCAATCCCAATCCAAATCCCAACAACATTCTTTAACGAAATGTAAAAACTAATCTCCAACTTTATATGGGAAGAGGCGCTAGATAGCTAAAGCATTATGGAAGAACAAAGTAGGAGGCCTCACACTTCCTGATCTCAGAACTTACTATATAGCCACGATAGTCAAAACAGCCTGGTACTGGTACAATGACAGACACATAGAACAATGGAATAGAATTGAGAACTCAGAAGTAAATCCATCCGTCTCTGCACAGCTAATCTTTGACAAAGTGTGGAAGTCCATTCGATGGGGAAGAGAAAGTCCCTTTAACAAATGGTGCTGACAAAACTGGAAATCCATTGCAGGAAAATGAAACAAGGGCCATACCTTACAGTATACACAAAATTTAACTCAAAATGGATCAAAGACTTAAGCCTTAAACCTAAAACTATAAAGTTCCTGAAGATAACATAGGGACAAAGCCAGGGGCCCTAATCTATGCTACAAATACACTATCAAACATAACTGAAAATGCACAAACGAGAGAAGATAGACTAGATAACTGGGACCTCCTAAAAATTAAATACTTATGCTCATCAAAAGACTTTACCAGAAGATTAAAAAGAGAACCTACACACTGGGAAAAAATTTTTGGCAACGACATATCTGACAAGGGTGTAATCTCTAAACCATACAGGAAACTTCAATACCTCATCAACAAAAAGAAAACAATCTAATCAAAAAAAGGGGAGAGGACATGAACAGATAGGACTTTCATGAGGCTAACAAACACATGAAGAGATGCTCACAATCATTAGCCATTAAAAAAAGAGAGATGCAAATCGAAGTACAATGAGATACCATCTCACCCCTGCAAAAATGGCACTGATCAAAAAACAGAAAACAAATGCCGGTGAGGTTATGGGGAGATTGTAACTTTTATACACTGCTGGTGGAAGTGTAAAATGGTACAACCATTATGGCAAACGGTATGGTGATTCCTCCAAAAGCTAGAAATAGAAATACCGTATGATCCAGCAATTCCACTCCTACGTGTATATCATAGAGAAGTAAGAGCAGTGACAAAAATGTGTGCCCATGTTCATTGCAGCATTATTCACAATAGCAAAAAGATGGAAATAACCTAAGTGTCCATCGATGGATAAATGGATAAACAAACTATGGTACATACAAAAAAAGGAATACTATGCAATGATAAAGAATAATGATGTATTGGCAAAATATAACATGGATGAATCTGGAGAACATTATGCTGAGTGAAATCAGTCAATCCCAAAAGGACAAATATTGTATGACACCACTTTTATAAAAAGTCAAGAATAGGTTTATGCACAGAAAGCAACATTCTTTGCTACAAGAGAGGGAGGGAGAATCACTAGATAGTAGACGTGTTAATTATGGTGGCAGGAAAGGCAATACACAGTATGAGGGAAATCAGCACAACGTGACCAAGGCAAATGAAGACACTGAGAGGTACACAAGAATAAAGGACAACTACGGTAAATGCTATAACATCTGCAATTCTTCACAACAGTAGTAACAATCAAAAATATACAAGTGGTTACATAGGCAGATATGTATGCTGTATATGTGTGGGAGGGCATATGGGAGTCCGTGTGTGCATATATAGGTATAGCTGTGGCCATTTGTATATACATATTTGTATGTGCTGCATATATACTCACATATATAATAGAGCACATAGGGGGCACAGTTATGGAAACTTTTTAGACATATCCAAACACCTCGTGGGACTGAATTACTAGGCTTGAAGGCTAAGGACCATAGTCTCGGGGGATATCTAGGCCAACTAGCATAACATAGTTTATAAAGATAATGCTCTACATCCCAGTTTGGTGAGTAGCATCTGGGGTCTTAAAAGCATGTGAGCGACAATCTAAGATACAACCTTTAGCCTCTTCCCATCTAGAGGAAAGGAGAGTGAATGAAACCAAAGACCCAGGGAAGCAATTAGTCCAGAGGGCTAAAGGCCCACACAAACCACGGCCTGAGACCAGAAGAACTAGATGGTGCCTGGCTACCACTAATGACCTCTCTAACCAGGGACACAACAGAATGTCCTGGTCAGAATGGGAGAAAAATGTAGAATACAACTCAAATTCATAAAAAAGATCAGACTTACTAGACTGATAGAGACTATAGGAACCCTTGAGATTATCACCCTAAGACATCCTTTTAACCTGGAACTGAAGCCAATCCCAGAGGTCACCTTTCAGCCAAATAATAGATTGGCCTATAAAATAAACAGTAACAGCCACGAGGAATGTGCTTCTTGAAACAGTCAATTCCACAAGACCAAACAGGCAATATTTGCCTAAAAGAAAAGATGAGAAGAAGCAGGGAAACTGGAGGGATGGAAACAGGGAAGGCAGGGTGGAAATGGGGAGAGTGCTGACACACTGAGGGGAGAGCAACCAATGTCATGGAACACTTTGTGTATGAATTGTTGAATAGGAAACTAATTGCTGTGTAAACTTTCACCTAAAACAAAATAAAATGTTCAAAATAAAACGAATGATTCAAATCTTAAAGAGAGCATACAGAGACTACATTCTTTTCAAATTCATATGGGACAAAAGAATTCTCAAATCTTATTACATTGATAAAGTTCTTTAACATTAAAAAATGTAATTAGAAATCAACAATAATAGATGACAAAATCTAATATATTTGGGACAAAAACACACTCCTAAATCATCTATAGATTTTAACAAGGAATAAGATAAATTATGAAATCTTTAGAACTGAATGACTATCAGCATACACACATATCAAGATATTTGGTAATCAGCTTAAGGGGCACTTAAGGGTAATTGTATAGTTTTTACCTCATTCATTAAAAAGACAGGAAGATACTATTGCACGGCCAGTCAGGCTTGCTTAAATTTGTAGTTTCTATTTCTTTAAATGTCTTATCTAAATGGATAGAAGTATATGCCAATTCACACAAAATCTATCCACGACAGTAGCAAGTTTCTTAACTTTTTGCTACTTATTGAGATATGTCAGAACTTCAATATCTAAGTCAATAAAATATATTTCTTAATTTTTAAAAACGTCTCTGCCTTTACTATTTTTAAAATAAAGGATAACACAAAGGGTGTAAACACCATACATACATAAATGTTCCTATTTTTTTGTTTGGCATAAGAGGTAGTTTAATACTTTCAAGTCCACTAGTCGGTTCATTGTTCTCTCCTCTTGTAGATAATCCTGTACTTCCAGTACAGCAATTTCTGAAAGATGTCATTAGAAATCAAGGTAATCTGAGTCTCCAAGGTATCACCGAGTTTCTTCATGTTATGTTTATTGTCTTCATGTTTGTTTTTCTGAAATAAAGATAAGAAACCTGGTAACGTTCAGAAATAACATAATATTCATAATGGTATTTGTTTCCCTGACAATTTTTTTATAACATTTTTCCTTATTATGTCCCTTTGCCCCTCCCCCCCATTTACAAAGAAAAGATAATTTTATATTGGTAAGGCATATAATTCATGAATTGTATTATGCACATCAAATTTAATACTGTCATGGCACTAAAATTATTGAAAGATTTCCATTGCTGTATTGTCAGATTGTCATTAAAACAGATTGTTGTAAATGATGTTCAAAATATTTAAAACATTCATTTTATATTTATAATGTACAATATCAGTAATTTTAGAAAAGATTTAGGGTAATTTAAAATGAAAACACAATAATTTATGAAAGAAAATCAGAGATTAAATATAAATGAGGACTGGAGAAATTTTCCTGTGAATCTAAGATAACGTAGGTACTACCTTTCATATTAGGTTTCAATACCTTGTAAGTCAAAGAAAAGGAAAAATAGAGGAAGCCAAAAGAATCATGACAGTGCTTTGGGAAAGAATATCTTCTTCTAGTCCCAAATTCTAAGATAAAACTGCCACATGCATCCTTATATGAAAGAGGAACATAACACCCCAAATGGTTTTGAACCTACCTCTAACACATTTAAACATTTGGCCTTTCTGCCCAGTGCACTATGATAAAAGGAAAATAACATTTCATGTAGGATGAAGCAATAGCAAATTATAGAAAAACACACAATTCTCTTGCTTATAAAGTAATAAAAAAACTTCTTATTAAGTATTTTGTTATTTGAGTTTTTACAAATTATAATTTCATTAATACTTAGATGTTTTGGAGCCCTGGTGGTACCGTGGTTAAGAGCTATGGCTGCCGAACAAAAGGCCACCAGTTCATCCACCAGCTGCTCCTTGGAAACCCTATTGGGCAATTCTACTCTGTCCCAAAGGGTCGCTATGAGTCGGAATCGACTTGACAGCAACAGGTTTGTTTTTGGTTTAGATGTTTTAGTTGCTTCTAAAATGAGTTTCTTTTATGTTTACTATAGGTGTTGAACATGAAATTATAAAGAACATGTAAATTGAAAATACAGGTGATATTAAATAAAGGTAAAAAAATAAAGGTAGGAATTATTTAATAAAGTTCATCACTGAGAAGACATACTTTTGTTTTACTACATTAACAGTTACAAGCTAGATGATAGACATACATTATTTTTATGCTTCATAAACTCCAGAAAATTTATCTTACGTGAAAAGAGGCTTTATGATAATTGTACTATAACTCGTTAAGGAACAAATTCAGCATGAAAGTTTTTTAAAAGACTTAAAGGAATGAACATTAAGGAAAACGGCAACAAATAAAAGTACTAGCTATGATGGTTCTAGTTAACAACGGTGACTTTTATCTTTCCATGACCATTTGAATCTTAATTTAAGTGAGCATATACTTTGAAAATGTATACTTTATGAAGGCCAAAAAAATTCAAATAAAATATCCAAACTTTTAGCTCAAGGTGGTGCACAGCTGAACCCCCACTTAAATGACAGTAAATGCATAGAAAAGGTATAACCCCAAACAATGTAAATAATGTGAGGGGGGCTATCAGCTGAGGAGAACATTAATCAAATTTATGAAAGATCTAAATCTGATGGATGGGTGGTGATTGACAAAGGATAAGGAATCTGCAGCCCAGACACCTGGGGCAGGGACAACAATGGAGATGGCAGCTTTGATTGAAGATAAGAGTGAGAACTGGGGCTAAAAACCAGAGAATTAAATAACACTCTGAAAGGACGTGCGTACTGCTCAAGCAGTCAGGACATTATGCACCAACAGAGCTTACGGTAAGGCAGACCAGGAAGAAAGCCTAGTGATCTACTTCTGAAAGCCCTATGGATCACAACAGAATATTATTCAATATACTGCTAGCAGATGAGCCCCCTAGGACTGAAGACACTCAAAATACACACTGAGCACAACGATGGACTGGGGCATACCAATAATGAAGATGGCACAGGACCAGGGAAGGTTCCATTTTGTTACACAGGCAGTCACCGTGAGTCAGCGCAAACTTAACAGCAACTAACAACAAAGATACACTCCCACTACCAAAAAAAAAAAAAAAAAAAAGTTGCCAGTTGAGTCGATTCTGACTCATGGTGACTCCATACTGTGTTCCACAGGAATTTCTTTGGGAAATGGGTTGTCAGGCCTTTCTTCTGAGGTGCCTTTGGGTGGACTCAAACTGCCAAACTTTAAGTTAGTAACCAAGCACTTAACCATCTGTGCTACCCAGGGACCCCACATCTGGCTAGGATGAGTAAAAGTAAAAATACTGGTAATACCAAGTGTTAGCAAGGATGTGGGACAGCAAGAACATTTATATACAAAAAAAAAAACCAAACCTGTTGCCCTCAAGTAGATTCCGACTCATAGTGACCCTATAGTTACATATAACTCTTTGGAATTTTAAAATGGTACAGCCACTTTGAAAAAGAGTTTGGCTATTTTTTATAGAGTTAAATATATACCTACTATAAGACCACTTCCAGGTATTTACCTAAGAGAAATGAAAATGCATGTGCAAAGACTTATATATGAATGTTATTAGCAACTTTATTCACAGAAGCCCCAAACTGGAAACAACCCAAATATCCAATAACAGGTGAAAAGGTAAACACAGTGTGGTATGTTATACAATGGAATGTTACTCAGTAATTTAAAGGAATGAGCTAATGATAAACCTAGCAACATGGATGAATCACAGATGAATTCTGCTCCAGCAAAAGAAGCCATACATAAAAGGGTACATACTATGTAATCTCATTTAAATAAAATTCAAAAATGAAAAATCTCATCTACAGCAACAAAAAAGCAGATCATTGGTTCTTTGGGATAGATGAGGGTAAAATCAACTCAGAAGGGGCACTTGGCAACTCTCTGTGTTATGGTGGGATTACACAGGTTTATTAATGTGTTAAATCATCAAAATGTATAATTAAAATAGGTACAGTTTATTGTATGTAAAATTTAACTCACTGAAATTGATTAAATACAAATAATGTATATTAAATGCAAGCTAGAAGAAAAATCAAGGAATTGTCTTAGAATTTAATTACATAAAGCAAAATTTTAAGTATCAGAGAAAAGTCAACAATTAAAGAGGTTCAAATGTGTCAAACAGAAATTATGAAGTGCGAGACAGCTTAAGATGGTCACTTAATCAGACATACCATGCCATCCACCTACATCAAAGACTCAAGAAACCAAGTGAAAAAAACAACAAAAATAAATCAGGAAAATCCCTAAATATATAGAAATAAAACCACATATTTCTAAATAATGTACAGGTCATAAAAGAAATCTCAGACAAACCTTAAAATATTGTGAACTGACTCAAAATAAAAACACAACATATCAAAATTTGTGGGATGCAGCTAAGCAGTGCTTAGAGTAAAACTTAAAGGTGTAACTGCATATTTTTGAAGACAAGAAAGGTTTAAAATCAAGGATCTAAGCTTCCATATCAAGAATCTGGAAAATACAAAGCAAACTGAGCTCAAAGTAAGTATATGGATGGAAAAACTAAAGCTCTGAGTACCAATCAATGAAATAGAAAATGGACAAATGACAGTTGAAAAAACAAATCAAAGCTATTTTTCTTAAACATAATAAAATTTATAAACTTCTAGCTAGATTAATCAAGGAAAGAAAGAAAAGATAGAAATTACCAATATCAGGAACAAAAAGCATGACCTCACTATAGATACTACAGACATAAAACAAGAAGGGAATTTTATAAAAACCTTATAGCAACAAACATGACAACAAATTAACAAAATTAAGAAGAAACAAATTTTGAATAGAAATGTTCAGTAAAAAAAACAATTCATAATAAAAAATCTTCCTATGGGATGGAAAATACGGCAGTGAATATTGGTGATCATTGCACAACATGACTGATGTAATTGGCTTCATTGAATTGTGTAAATGACAAATGTTGAATTGGCAAATGTTGTGTTATCTATGTATCTATATCTATACAGACAGTTTTTTTGTTTTTTGTTTTTTTTTTACAAAAAAACCTCCACACAAAGAAAAGTTCAGGGTCAGATGGTTTTACTGATGAATTCTATCAAATGCGTTTAGGCCAATCCTCCACAAATTCATAAAATTAAGAAGGAACACTTCCAAACTCATCTATGATCTAATATTACTAGCCTGATGCCAAAAACTGACAAAGTTGGTACGAGGAAAAAAAATCAAAAACAGAAAAAAAAAAAAAGGGAATCACAAATTTTAATATAAGATGAATGATAATGAAAACACAAACATATGAAAATTTGATATCCCTCAGGAACCTCAACACAAAATCTTTAAACATAGTAGCAAATCAAATCCAATATATGAAAAGGAAAATGCAGCATAACCAAGTGAGGTTTATCCTAGGAATGCAAGGTTGGTTTAAGATCTGAAAATCAATCAGTGTTATACTCCATATTAACTGAATAAAGAAGAAAAACTTTATGACCATCTCCATAGATGAGGAGAAAAAAAAGCATTCGACAATATTCATTACCCACTCATGTTAAAAACGCTCATCAAACCAAGAAAAAAAGAGAACTTCTTCAAACTGGTAAAGGCCATCTACATAACTGAGGAGCCCTGGTGGTATAGTGGTTAAGCTATTAGTTGTTAACCGAAAGGTCGGTGGTTCCAACCCACCAGCTGCTCTTCGGGAGAAAGATGTGGCAGTCTGCTTCTGTAAAGATTCCAGCCTTGGAAACCCTATGGGGCAATTCTACTATGTCCTATATGGATGTTATGAGTCAGAGTCTACTGGATGGCAGTGGCTTTATCATTATAATTCATAGTGTAAGACTTAATGCATTCTACCAAAGGTCAGGAACAAGTTAAGTATGTCCACTCTTGCCACTTCTGTCAACATTGTACTTAATGGTCAGTGTAATAAGACACAAACAAAATAAGACAAAAACAAAAAAACCCATAAAACTCAACCAGCCAAATAAAAAGAAGTAAAATTGTTATTATTCACTAGTGACATGATCATGTAGGAATCAAAAAAAGCTACGAGAACTAACTGGTGAATTTAAAAGGATACCGAGACAGACGATCAACACACAACCATCACTTTTATTCATACATATTAGAAATGAAAAATGTGAACAAGAAATTAAAAAAAAAATTAATTTATAATAGCATCAAATATACTTAGTAATAAGTTTAATTAAAAAAAGTTGAAGAACTAAACAGTGAAATCAAAGTATTGCTAAAAGAAATGAAAGAAAACCTAAGTAAATGGTAAGATATAACATGTTTATGGATTAGAAAACTCAGTATTAAGATGGCAAGGCCCAAGCTGACCTCTAGATTTAATTCAATTCCAATCAAATCCAGCAGACATGTTTAAAGAAATGGACAAGGACGATCCGATTATAAGACTATAAAGCTAGCATAATCAACACAATATGGTATTGGCATGAGGATAGCTCTATATGGATCAATGGAACAGAATTGAGACTCCAGGAATACACACAATTATATAGTCAATTGGTTTTCAATGAAGGTGCCAAGGTAATTCAATGGGGCAAGGATAGTCTTTTCAATAAATGGTCCTTGAATAACTGAATATCCTCATGGGAAAAAAAAAAAAAAAAAAGAGCCTTGACTCTTTCCTCACAACATACAAAACAATAATTAAAGATGGAAAAAAAATTAAACGTAAGCGCTAACTCCCAAGACTATGGCCCTAAAACACCTTCCAACCTGGAACTGAAGCCATTCCCAGAGACCACCTTCCAGCCAAACAATAGACAAGCCCCTAAAATAAAGGATAACACCTGAGAGGAACCTACTCTTCAGAACAACTAATTATACAAGATCAAAAGGGCAATACTTTCTGAAAAGCAAAGGTGAGAAGGTATCGAGGGTAGAAAATCAGGAAGAAAGGAAACATGGAAATTACGGCGGGAATGGGGAGAGTGCTGACACCTTGCCGGGAGTGAAACCACGGCCATGAGACATTTTATGTACAAACTATGGAATGGGAATCTAATTTGCTCTGTGAACTTTCACCTAATGCACAATTTTTAAAAAAGACAGAAAACCCTGTAGAGTCCAGTTCTACCCCAACACATAGGGGGGCACCTGAGTGGGAATTAACTTGGCAGCAACTGAATTTTTGGCCCTATTCACTGTGAAACACCAAACAGAGCTGTCAGTGTTGTAAAAAAAAAAAAAAAAAAAAGGTAAGAGCTAAACCCGTAACATTTCTAGAATAAAATACAAGAGAAAATTTTCTGATCTTGGGTTACACCAAGATTTCTTTATTAGGTAGGACACTAAACACACAAACCACGAATGAAAAAAAAACCAATAAACTACACTACCTAAAAATTAAAATTTTGCTCATCCAGAGACACTGTTAAGAACATGAAAATGCAATCCACAGGCTGGAACTGTGTGTGTGGCGGGGAGGATATATATTTATATATATATATATATATATATATATATATATATATATATATATATATATATATATATATATATATAAAACAATAAAAAGACAATCCAATTTTTAAAATGGACACATATTTGAACAGACTCTTAAAATATATATATATATACATCAAACACAAGGAAAAAAAAGATACTCAACATCAACAGTCTTAAGGTAAACATGAATTAAAACCATAATGAGATGTCAACCACTGATCTGCTTCCTATCTCTATAGTTTTGTCTTTTCTAGAATACCATATAAATAAAATCATACAGTATATAGTCTTTTGCACCTGCTTTCTTTCACCTAGTGTAATATTTTAGATATTCATCCACATTTTTGAATCTGTTGACAAGAACAAGGCTTCAAACTCAGAATTTGCCTCCAAATTCATTTTACTTCTACAATATATGATAAAAAAAGAAAAGGAAATACTGGTTGGTGTGGGTCTGGTAGTTCTTATAAAACAAAAGTTTAGAGAATTTACCAGAAGGTTATGTGTATAAAACCGAAAGAATACACAGAAACATAAGAATTTAAAATAACGTAAGATTAGCAAATTTCTGATAATTACCTATATATTTATATAAGTTTTTATACTTACCACTTTATTATTGAAGACAATTCTTTTAATATGATGGGATCTCTTATCCACTATGAAGAAAGTTAAGCAATATTCTACACCTTATTATGCTTTTTTTTTTTTCCAGATAATGATTCAGGTAATTTTTAAAGAAGCTGTTAGAATGATGAGACTCCTAATAATAGATATCCTGTTAGAAATTTTAAAGATAATTAAAATAAGATGACATTTGACATATTATTAAATTGTTATTCATTTCTATGTTTTATGTGGTATGAGGTATAAAAAGGAGAAAAGCCAATATAATAATATCAAAATACAAATGATATGTATACAGTGGAAAAATTCCAGAATTACAGAGCATTATCAAGGAAACCAAGTTGGAAATAACTCATACTTAAATATGTCAGAGATATATACGTATGCCATATAGTGTAAAATTAGCTAGAGACCAAATACTCGGAAGGTAAGAAGTCGTTATTTAATTAGAACTAGAACATAAGATCCATTAGGGCGTTTGTTTTTATTGGCTGTGTTCACTACTGTATCTCCAGTGCTTAAAACATAATAAGTGCTCAATAAATATTTGTTAAATGAGTTAACGATGACAATGGTGCCTCTCTTGAGTTATGCCACATAGTAGTCGTGCTATTTCATGAGTTCAAGTGAATTTGTACATTTTATTATCTGAATATATACAGGTGTGTGTATGTATGTGTGTAATTCAAATATCTATATATAAAATTTCTGTCTACTTAATCTGTGGTGCAGTGGTTAAAGAGCTTGGCTGCTAACCAAAAAGTCGGCAGTTTGAATCCATCAGCCGCTCCTTGGAAACCCTACGGGATGGTTCTACTCTGTCCTATTGGGTCACTATGAGTTGGAATCGACTCATCAGCAATGAATTTTTTGGAATGGATTATGATTTTACAAAGGTGAGGTTAAAACTCTTATCAGGCAAGAAAAAAATACAATGAAAGCAAAGAATCTCATTTAGCACTAAGAAATAGGGCTGGTATAGATAAATTTCTTTCTGCATTACCAACAGCTATGTTTTATCTATTTTGATGATGTTCTTTTTTGCATAAATATTGATGACACTTAAACTTTCATAATTCCAGATACTTCTTTGTCTTCTTCAACAAATGGTTTTAATCTTAACTTGAACCTTGCTTGAAAGCTGATAGCTAACATTTACTGAGTCCATAGGCGTTGTCCCAAAGTGTGCAGTGGGGACCCAGGGATGGAGTAGAAAAGATGGAAAGAGGGCAGATCGTGATGAATTGATGAGAGGATGAATATGTGCATTTCTCTTGTAACTGACAAAGGACTGAGGCAATCCTTTGTATGAAAAAACTAAAAGGAGAGATCCCAACAGTATTTGTGATGGGTTGAATTATGTCCCCCAAAAATATGTGTTGTAAATCCTAACCTCTATGCCTGTGGTAAATACCCCATTTGGGAATGGGTTGTCTTGTTATGTCAGTGAGGCAAGATTAGTGTAGGATGTATCTTGAGTCAATCTCTTCTGAGATATAAAAGAGATTAAACAAGTGAGCAGAGGAGAGATGGAGTAAGATAGATGCCAAGACACATGGAGATTCCCCAAGGAACCAGGGAGCAGAAGCAGAAGTGACAAGAACCTTCCCCCAGAGCCGACACCCTGAATTTGGACTTCTAGCCTCCTAAACTGTGAGAAAATAAATTTCTGTTTGTTAAAGCCACCCACTCACGACATTTCTGTTATGGCTGCACCGGATTGGTAAGAGAGTATTTTACAAGTGGAAGAAACCTTAAGGACTGTTTAATTTAAACTTCTGGTTTTGCAGATGAAGAAGGCTCAGAGGAGTGCTAGAGCTTGCTTAATATGTTGTACATATTCCTTAGGTCAGCATAAGTAAAAACTAGGTGTCTTGACTCTGAATCCTTTGCTTCTTCTATGCCATTAAGAGGCTAAATCAATTATAAATAACATTGCTTCCAAAAACAATGCAAAAATTATAAGGATAACTAATAACCAAACAATGCCAAATATTTCTTCATCTGGGAAACAGGGAAGCAAAGTAAGAACGTTGATACATTTCTATTAGGTAATAAACCAAAAAAAAAAAAAAAAACCCATTGCCGTCGAGTCTATTCTGACTTTATTTTTGAAATAATATTCTTGAATAATTCTGAAGTTTAGACTAAAAAATGAATTTTATTATGATCTTCAAAACACTTTTGTAGTCTCACTATTTGAACTGCACTGTTGGGAACAGTAAGGCAAAGAACTTTTACTTAGGCTGGATTTTTCTAACCATGATAACTTGGGTCTTTAAAAGATGATTGCTCAATTCATAAATGATTTTCATAGCATATATTACTCTCATAAGACGAACTGTTCTTAAATAACCATATTTTATAGTCTCATGTTCTCATCACTTCTTTACTAAGCAATATTTTTACAATTTCATGAAATATTACATATTACTAAAGTCACATTTCAAAATCTTACTTTGTAATATTGTTCTCTTCCAGGGAATGATGAATGTATACCCACATGTTGGAAAAGAGAAGGTTTATATTGAATACGAACTTGCTTATTTCTTTTTAAACATTCTTTCTGGGAAAAAAATAAGAGAAACAACAATCTTCTGTAAAAATCCAAATGTTTTTTATTATTGCATTTACTGATGGCAGACTTTTCATTATGTTAGCTTTTCCTATAGTTCTGTATCAGTATTTTGCATAGTGGTTAAGAGCTGTGACTGCTGACCAAAAGGTTGGCAGTTGAAATCCACCAGACACTCCTTGGAAATCCTATGGGGCAGTTCTACTCTGTCCTATTGGGTCTCTATGAGTCGGAATCGACTTCAAGGCAACTTTTCTTTTTTTTTAATAACAGTATTTAAGAAATTAAACAAAACCATTAACCTTTAGCTTTTTCTTTGTAATAATAGAACAAAAGAGTTGAGATAAAAAGACATGTTAAAGCATGTGTTCTCATGAATGTTATCTTAGAAAACCAGCCTACTATTGTACCAACTACAGTTTTCCTCTTTTCTTTTTATTCCAATGATGTAAGGGCAGTTTTTAGTATTTCACTTTATCCATTTCTGTTAGGCTAATTTTTCTTTCTCTTTCCATATTCACTGATTAATTCCTCTACTGAATTACATCCTCCTCAATTTCTTCTTAAATGGTAAAAGGTATGTGATTAAAACAAAGAGTCAATGCTATGCCATGCTTTAATGGAAAAGTATTCAAATAATCTCCTTAAAAATAAAAATGAGAAAGAGGATTCATGACATCACTGCTATTAAACACAAATAGCTAAATCATTATGATCACTATCTGAGAATTATTTTAGATATTATATACATAGTAAATATATAAGAATAAATCTCAAATTCATATACATAGTAATTTTTAAAATAGAACACCTATATTTAAATGCATTTCTATTCAGTACTGACACACAGAAAAATATACTAAAGAATTATTTTATAACTGTAAAATAGTTGCTGTTGTTGGTTGCATTGACTTGACTCCAACTCACGGTGACCTTATGTATAACAGACAAAACGTTACCCAGTCCTGTGCCATTTTCATGATTCTTAGTATGTGTGAGTCCATTGTTGTGGCTACCATATCAATCCATTAATCTAGAGTTAATTGAAACTAAATTAAGGTCAGATAAAAGTGATTGAGTAACTAAAATTTAACAAATATGATAATAGTTGCTAAGCTCTTAATAAAAGCTCCAGGGGGGTGGTATTGTCAAATGCTGGCTTCCCAAAAAATAACTTACCGATAAAGCAAAGTCGAGTTCATTGCTTGTGATAAGGGAGACAACTATAGAGTATAGTAGTATCCTTCAACTCTTCCGCCCGTTTTTAAATTGGGTTGTTTTCTTATTGTTGGGTTTTGATAATTCTATATATATTTTGAATGCAAGTTCTTTGCTGTACATTAAATTTATAAATATTTTCTCCTAACCTGTGGCTGGTCTTATCATTCTTAACAGAATCTTTTGGAGAATGAAATTTTTAAATTTTGAGTCCAGCTGATCTTTTTTTTTGTTTAAATGGATCGTGCTTTTGGTGTCAGACCTAAGAACTCTTCCCCTAGTCCTAAATCCTAAAGACGTTTTTATATGTTTTCTTCTAAAAGTTTTAGTTTTGTGTTTTACATTTAGATAGATGATCTATTTTGAACTAATTTTTTGTATAATGTGTGAGGTTTAGGTTGAGATTTTTTTCTTTTTTGCATACAGATATCCAATGGATTCAACATCATTTGTTGGAAAACTATTGTTTCTCCATCAAATTATGAAGCTTATGAAGACAGAGCTGGTGAAGCTTTGTCAAATACTAGTTAGCCATATTTTGTGGGCCTATTTCTAGATTGTCCATTCTGTTCCACGGGTCTATATGTTTGTCCCTTTGCCTACCAAGTGGAAATGCCATTAGATGGTCATGCATATCTGTGTGTATGGGTGCAGAACTCAGGAGAGAGATCTGACAGGAGACAAACACTTGGAAATCTTTAGCATGTATGATGGCTGGTGAAACTGTGAGAACGGTGACTCTCCCAAGAAAGGTGAATTTTGTTCATGTTTCCATTCTCATTTTCTCCTAACTACTTATTTATTTTTCCATTTTTAAGGGCTTATTTCTTACTCGAAGGAAGAGATTTGACTAAAACAGAGTGACTTAATTACAGACTAAAGAGCTCATAGTATTTCAGTACATTTTAGGCGTCTTATTACTTCATTTAATAGGTAGAAGTGTCAGTAAAAATTTAAGACAAGGGGAATTAAAATTTTTGATGCACCCGTCAACTTTGGTTTGGTAAACCAATTTTAGGTAATTACATTATATAGGTAGTATTTCCCTAATATATTTGGTATTCATAAAGTAAAGAAATACTCACAAAAATTTCCTGTGGCTTGCACATCTTTATCTGGAAAATGTCATCCAAGAGCAAATCTACAGGTTTAACTTTGTAGAACATTAAAAAAAAACGTACAAAGTCAGGTAAGTCCTCAGATCTGAACAGCTTTCCTATGAAGAAAAAATAAATAAATCCAAAAAACTCTTGAGTTTTATGCTTTACATAACAACACAAGCCTCCATATAAGAATAAAGTTGTAGGCATCGAACTACTCAATGAGGCTATGATTCCAAAGGAGCTGGAATAAAATTGCACGCATTAAATTTTGGGGAAATGTGTCAGAAAGTGCTACCTGTCTCAAAATTTACTTATAGCAAGCCTGTAGGACAGAGTAGAACTGCCCCATAGGGTTTCCAAGAACAACTGGTGGATTCCAACTGCCGACCTGTTGGTTAGCAGCTGAGTTATTAATCACCAAGTCTCCTCTTTAATAAGTAGAACTCCAATATTTAGCTGGGCACATTGCTACTCTGCTAAGGCTACATTTCTCAGCCTCTATTACAGCTAGATGTGGTTATGTGACTAAGTTTTGGCCAGTAAATTGTTATGTAGAATTTTAGAACGCCTTCTTAAAAGAGATGGGCGTATCCATTTTTGGCCTCTTCTTCTCCTTGCTGGGTCCGGAAAGAACAAGATGTTTGGGTAGCATTAAATGGGAGTCGAAGTAGAGATAAAGGAAATGTCGTAGATAAAGCATGGCCACAAATTCTTTGCCACTCATCCCACTGTGAGATGGAATCCAATTCTCCTCCTAACATTGGGGATGCCCCTAATAACTTACCTGACCAACAAACTGTGACAGAAGTATCATTCTGACACAGAGGCTAGATTACAAAAGCCTTGTAGCTTCTGCCTCTCTTGGAACATTTGCTCTTAGAGCCCTGAGCTGCCATAGTGCAAGGAAACCCAAGCGATGCAGAAGGGTCATGTGTAAGCACCTGGATGCCAGCCACAGCTGAGCTCCTGAAAGCCAGCATCAACTGCAGCATGTCAGTGAGCCCTGTAGGACATCTAGCCCCATGAAGCCTTCAAATGACTCCAGCTCTAGCTGCTATCTGAATATAATTTATCTGAGAGGGCCTGTGGTAAAATGAGTTCCTTTATGTGGCCTTTTGCCTTGGTTTTTTTTTTTTGAAAAACAGCTCAGAAGATTTTTCTTCTAAACCCTGAGTTACCTTTGCCTAGTTTCCAACCCCAGAGGCTTTGTTACTTTTGTCCAGGCTGATTGACATTTCCTGGATAAGCTGTAAACAACTTGGTTTTGATATTTTTTGTCTGGCATTGAGCCACAGTCTGCCTTGTGATTGGTATGCACCTTGCAGGGATTGGCCAATAGACTATACAAGTGAGGTGAGTTGTAGCTCAGCTGTGCTTACTATGCAAATGAAGTATCTGTGGTCTACTGAGAGGGGACTGGCCAGTTTGTGGCCCTGGTGGGAGTGCCATGCCTTGAAATTGACAAGCAATTTGTGTATGTAAGCAGCCAGCCCCACAGAGGTTTTTGAGAGAGATAGAAAGAAGCAAGAAGAGAAGCAGAAGGAAGAAAACAGAGAGAAGCAGCAGAGAGAGAGAAGAGGCAAGGAACCTCCTAAAAGAGCTGTAACACAGGTCAAGGGCTGTAACACTGAAGACAGTGACAGGCCCCGAAGGGGCTCGGAGGCAGAGCCAGCAGCCGCAGACTGGAAGGGACCCAGCAACAGAGCCGGCAGTGATAGATGGCAGGGCCAAGAGGAGGCCTGTCCTCAGAGAGCTGAGAGGAGGCCTGCCCTGCCAATAGGAGCTGAGAAAGCTGTCCTGCACTGAAGGTTTTGCCTACGTGATTCCTGATCCTGAGTTGTAGCCTGTTATGTTTATCTCAGGTTGTATCCTATTCCTCAATAAACCACTTAACTGCAAGTATAGTCTGTGAGTTCTGTGTGTTCAATGCAATGGATTACAGAACCCAGAAGAGAAGTAGAGAGTTCAACAGGAGGGATGGCTGGAGAGTGGAGGTATGTCTGACCTGCGCTTCATGGGAATCTACTTTTTGCTGATGGTAATTCTCATTACTCTCCCTGAAGTTAGACAGATTCTGATACTACTATTGGTACTATTCCGATTTCACAGGTCTTCAGTGTGAAGTGCCCAGCAAAGCTCAGTAAATTCATAGACCCATGAAATAAAATGGTAAATTGTGGTTTTGAACTGCTAATTTTGGGGGTGATTTGTTAGACAGCAATAGATAAGTGGGACAGGAAGGATTCATTACATGGTGTAGAGTAATAGTATAAAGAGTCTGTCACTATGCCATCTCTTTTTCTTTATCGATTAGTAGCTATTGCCAATAGAATTTTGATGCTTCCTCTCTTCCCTCCACTGGTGGTGATGAAAAAATATGAAAAATAAAGGGAGGAGCTGTACAATACCAGCAGATTACTATCATTTTGAAGTTGAGACACAAAGACTTAGTCAATTAGTTAATAAAGTAATAAAGTAGGAGAGATTAGAAACAAAGGGAGAGAACAAACTCTCCTAACCAGTACATTATACTTGCTCAATTTCTTCTTGCCCAATTTTACTTCAGTAATATAAATTCTAGGCTTAGATACAAACATCCCCCAGATGGCTTTGACAGCTAAGAATGATAAATTAAAACCAAATAAAAACGAAAGGCAATGTAACTGAGTATTTCTCACACATCTTCAGCAATATTCTAATTTTATATGTGATAGAAATATCACCAAGAAACTGACCAACAGATTTGCGTATAAAACTCTAAAATGTAGATAGTAGAAATATATAGTATTATATAATCAAAATTTAAAAGGAAATCAAAGACCAGGGTAAACATCTTCGAAACAAAGCAGATAAAAAAATTAATGTATTCATTTTTATAAGGCAGAGAACTTATCATTAGTAAACCTATGGCAAGATATTTACCTTTACTAATATTCAATTAAAAATATATTAAAACAATAGTACCATTTTCTGCCTATTGAACAGCAACACTTTTAAATATTGTAATAGTTAATGCTAGTCCTAATGTGGTGGAAAACAGTTCCCTTAATTCATTGCTGTAGGCAATGTAAACTGGGGCAATACTTGAAATCAATTTGGAAGCAATATTTCTTCTTAGAATATATCCTAAAGACATCACCTAAAATATGGAAGAAACTTGAACTTAAATGTCTAACAATAACAGAATGTAATTATGGGACAGGTGCTCCGTGGAATATTATGTAACCATGAAAATTATAGCTATCAAATCTTTGTAGAAATATGGGGAAATTCACACAACGTGTGAAACAAGTAGTATTCAGTCAGTAATTTAACAAATGAGCACTTAGCATATTCCGGACACTCTGCAAAATCTTGAGATGATGAAAGACAAAATCCTTGTCCTAAAAGAACTCACAGCCTAGTATATAAGACACCAAAAATATCTAGTTACAATCTAACATAATGAGTGCTATGACAAAAATAAGCTCAAGGTATTCTGGGAGTACGTGGAAATGGTACATAAGGCATGAAAGCTGGAGAAATATTGAAGAAAGATGTTCTGGAGCCAGAGCTAAGTCTTGAACACAAAATTATATACACGACCTAGGCGTTATCCTTAATTTTTTTTTCTTTACTCCCCACTATAAATCAGTAAATCCTATTAGCTCTAAATTCAAATCTATCCTGAACCCGTCTGCTTCTTATTACACCTGTTTCTACCATAGTGTCCCAAACCCTCAACATAGCTCATTCGGTTTGATGCTACAGTAATTCCCCACAAACATATAAGCTTTCTGAGGGAAGCACTCTCTCTGTTTTATTCCTATATCCCCAGAGACCAAAAGAGTGCTTGGCACATAGGACTTATTCACATATTACTACAACCATATAAAATACCAAAGAAAAACACTAGACATTAAGTCTGTTGTCGTTAGGTGTCATTGAGTCGATTTGGACTCATCGTGACCCCATGCTGGAGAGTAGAATTGCCCCATAGGGTTTTGTTGGCTGTAATCTTTACGGGAGCAGCACCAGGTCTTTCTCCCATGAAGCCACTGGGTGTGTTCAAACCGCCAACATTTTGGTTTGCACCTGAGTGCTTAAATGTTAAGTCGCCAGGGCTAGACAACTAAATTATAGAAGTGATTGTACTCTGGAATGCAATGTGGGTGTTGCCTCTTTCTTTCCCAAATTTTCTGTATTTTCTGTGGTGTGGAATATAATTATAAGGTCCTGAAGACATTTGCTCAGCCTTGGTTAAATTCAGAAGAAAAATTGTAGGTAATAGTAATGCAGGATACATCAATAAGGAAGATCAAAGATGTGACACATTCAAATATGATGTTGATGAAGAACACTGAATATACCACAAACTGCCAGAAGAACAAACAAATCTTTCTTGGAAGAAGTATGGCCAGAATCTCCTTAGAAGTAAGGATGGTGAGACTTTGTCTCATGTACTTTGGACATGTTATCAGGAGGGACCAGTCCCTGGAGAGGACGTTGTCTTAGTTATCTAGTGCTGCCGTATAACAGAAATACCACATGTGGATGGCTTTAACAAAGGTAAATTTATTCTCTCACAATCTAGGAGGCTAGAAGTCCGAATTCAGGGTGCCAGCTCCAGGGGAAGGCTTTCTCTCTCCCTTGGCTCTGGGGCAAGATCCATGTTATCAATCTTTCCCTGGTCTAGCAGGTTCTCAGTGCAAAGGATCCCAGGCACAAAGGATGTGCTCTGCTCCCTGCTCTGCTTTCTTGGTGGTAGGAGGTCTCCCTGTCTCTCTCCTTGCTTTTCTCTTTTATATTTCAAAAGAGATTGACTCGAGATACAACCTAATATTGTAGATCGAGTCCTACCTCATTTACATTATAAAGGTAGGATTTACAACACATAGGAAAATCACATCAGATGACAAAATGGTGGACAATCACACGATACTGGGAATCATGGCCTAGCCATGATTTTGGAGGGACATATTTCAATCCTAACAGACATCATGCTTGATAAAGAAGAGGGTTAGTGAAAAAGAGGAAGACCCTAAATGAGATGGACTGGCACAGTAGCTGCAGCAATGGGCTCAAACATAGCAACGATTGTGAGGATGATGTAGGACTGGGCAGTGGTTCATTCTGTTGTACACGGGGTCACCATGAGTCAGAACTGACTCGACAGCACCTAACAACAATACATGATGAGAAGTTTTGAGGGGAAATAACTGTTGTAAATGTACTGTGAGAATTTAAAATAATCTGTCAACTATTATCTTTCTCAGCAAACTCAAGTAATAGAACAGAATATTTATATTCTGATAGCCAGAAGAGCACATTGTAAAGGAAGCACTGTATATGTAAAGCCAAAGACTTATTTAAATTTGTAAAGGCTCTGTATTTTGTTATCATAAATAACAGTTCTGTTAATCAATATTTACTAAAAAGTTATAAGAAACCACCTACTTTGTTTATTACACAGGTCTTTTTTTTTTTGCTGTTGTGGCTTAATTTCCCCAAAACCTAACTTTTAACCACAAGGGTTGTGATGATTGAAAAGCTTATAAAATATCTGTATTTGTTCATTAGTCTAGAGATTGCTGTAGGAAATTGGACTTGACCATGTAAGCGGTAAATAAACTCATTAGAAGCAATAAGCTAAAACGCAAGACTGATAAACTACAGTCCTCAGACCAAAACTAGTCTGCCAGCCTGTTTTTATAGGCAAAGTTTTATTGAAACACAGCCACATCCATTCATTTACATACTGTCTATGGCTGCTTTGTGCTACGAACGAAAAAAAAAAACCAAACCCGTTGCTGTCAAGTGGATTCTAACTCACAGCGACCCTACAGGACAGAGGAGAACTGCCCCATGGAGTTTCCAAAAAGCGTCCAGTAGATATGAACTGCTGACCTTTTGGTTAGCAGCCGTAGCATTTAACCACTACAAAGGCAAGTAGTTGTGACAGAGGCCATATATATGGACCTTAAAGCCTAAAATACTATCTGGCATTTTACAGAAAAAGTTTGCCAACCCCTAGGCTAAATGGAGCATTTATCCTTGAGATAAACAGTGCATTCCGGCTGTACTTCTTCCAAAACAGATTTGTTCATTCTTCTGGCAGTCCATGGTATATTCAATATTTTTCACTGACAACATAATTCAAAGGCATCAATTCTTCTTCAGTCATCCTTATTCATTGTCCAGCTTTCATATGCATATGAGGCAATTGAAAACACCATGGCTTGGGTCAGGTGCACCTTAGTCCTCAAAGTCACATCTTTATTTTTTAACACTTTACAGAGGTCTTTTATAGCAGATTTGCCCAATGCAATACGTTGACTGATTTCTTAACTGCTGCTTCAATGGGCAAAGCACTAGGAAATGAGGAGTAAGGTAATTCATTGTACTGCCTTCAGGTCCAAAGAAGAAAAGAAAAAGGGAAAAAAAGATGGAAGGGAGAATAGAAGGAGGAGTAAAGAAAGCCAGTGGAATAATTACTTTAAAGAACCATATTATGGACACAGGTTTAGGAACATTCCTGTGATGGGTAAATTCATATCATTATTTTTTATATTTTTTAAGAATGTCAGCTTGGAACGAGACTAAATGGTCACACCAGCTCAGGGGCAAGGACGAGCAGGCAGGAGAGGACAGGAAAGATGGTAATGGGGAACCCAAGGTTGAGAAGTGGAGTGTTAACATGTCGTAGGGTTGGCAACCAATGTCACAAAACAGTATGTATATTAATTGTTTAATGAGAAACTAAGTCACTCTGTAAACTTTCATCTAAAGCATTAAAAAAAAAAAAAAAGAATGTCAGCTTTGACATGCTGGAATTTGCAAGTACTTTTAAGAGTCTGTGGTTGGCGCAAGTAGTTAAGTGCTTGACTACTAACCTGAAGGCTGGTGGTTCAAATGCACCCGGAGGCACCTTAGAAGAAAGGTCTGGCAATCTACTTCAGAAAGATTAGAGCCATTGAAAACCCTAGGAGCAGTTCTACTGTGACAAACGTGGGGTCGCCATGAATCAAAATCGACTTAATGGCAATAACTTAAGCGTTTAATAGTCTTAAGTTAAATTCCTTTCTCTACAACTTTAGTTCTCCGACTCTCAATATTCTTCCAGTAAAATAGGGAAAAGTACTTCCTAGTCGCTGAGCTAACGTGTGCCCAACTCAGAGTAAGCATTTAATAATTATTTTATGTTTTTATAATTTATTTGCATATATGCCAGTCTTCTAATTTATATACACTATCTAGAAAATTTTTTTGGTTTAAGAAAATACATTATCTGAAATTCTGATACTTGAATCTATTTTACTGTTAAAATAATAGTATCTTTACAGAAATCATGTCATTTTTTTCTAGTTAGTAACAAACTCTTTGATAAATTCTTGAGAACTTTTTAAGGCTACCGTGTGCTAAAAAGCTTGATCTAATAAAAGAAATTCATTGCTTACCTATGAATCCAAGAATTGAAAATTCAATGTAAAACCAATTATTTATAGTGATATTATGTACAAAATTTGTTATTTTTGTAAAGTACATATATTTAGCTATGATATCATCTTCGAGCTGAAAAAAAAAAAGAAAAAGACATTAGTATCTTCAGTGCTTCCACTGAATAAGTTATATTAGCTTGAACTACAAAAATATTGTAAATACACTGAGAGAATGTTTTTAGGAGACAATATTTTTATTTTTAGTTCATTTCACAGAGGATATTGAATGTATGGTCTTGGCTAGAAGAACAAACAAATCTGTCTTGGAAGAAGTACAGCCATAATCTCCTTAAAAGCGAGGATGGTGAGACTTCGTCTCATGTACTGTTGACGTGTTATCAGGAAGGACCAGCCTCTGAAGAAGAACATCATGCTTGGTAAAGTCGAGGGTAAGTGAAAAAGAGGCCGACCTTTGTGTTAATTAGTGCTGCTATAACAGAAATACCACGAGTGGATGGCTTTAACAAAGAGAAATTTATTCTCTCACAGTTACAAGGTAGGGGGCTACCTTGTTAGAATTTATGGCATTTACATCCCAGCCCCTAGCCATAATCCCCACATTTGCAGGAGTCTTTGTCCTCCAGTAAATTAATTCAAAGCTCACTCTGGCCCTTTTACTGTGTGTAGTCTCTCCATTTGTCTCTTGGTGGTCTGAAGGTCATCTTCTAAGCTAAGTTTCTTGAAAAAGAGTTGATGGGAACTCTTTAACATACAATTTCACTCACAAAATGGAGAACAACCACACAACACTGGGAATCATGGCCTAGCCAAATTGATACACACATTTTTGAAGGGAAAAATTCAATCCATGACAATAGCATTAATACCAATCTACCAACATTTATTAATTTTTGTTACTGTCCCAGTAACCAGAATGTAAACTTATAAAAAAAGGTGCCTTATCTATCTTTTTCTCCAGTGTTACTCCAGAACTTAACACAATGTCTGACATAAATTAAGTGCTTAAGATACTTGTTGAATCTATAAACTTGTGGGCAGAGAAATGTAGGCAGTACAACTCTTATTTTTTTCTAATTTGAGATTTTCTTTGTGGCTTAATATATACTCAATTTTAAGCATTCTTTGGCATTTTAATAGAATGAATACTTTTTATATTCTAAGTACAAAGTAAGGTAGAGGAATACAATGACAAATAAGGGAATGAAGAGAGCGAAGAAGAACAGAACACCTTTAGTTTAAATTATATGTACCAAGGTCTTACCTGTAAGTAATACCTGGCCTTAGGTTTGGCATAGAGCATCAAAAAACAAAAATCCAATACTTGTTTGACTTGCCGACTAAAGATAAACAATAAAATCTGTTAAAATTTCTGTCATTTAATTTTTTTTTAATTTTTAAGCATATTTCAGTAATTAAAAACATGAACTTTTTCTTACAGTTTACTAACACAAAGCACTATCTACATTAAGTAGAATCGATATGTTTATACTAAAAAGTTTTACAGAAAAAGTTTATTCAGTGGACAGAATCTGCCGTTGCTAAACAAAGGTAAACGTAATCTATTTTACATGTAAGTTAATCAAATTTTAATCTATATAATGAACTTAGTATTCTTCCTGATTTTAGGCCTTATTCAAATGAAAATATAAACTTTTTTCTGATTCAATACTAAGCTAGATACTGGGCCAGGTCCTGAGGATACAAAGAGCAATCAATACACAATGCAGTGCTTGCCCAACTGGGCCTCACAGTCTAGTATGGAAAGACAGAAAAATAATTCAATTAGAACCGTAAGATATTAACAATAATGACCATCTTATAATAAGCTGGGGAAACCCTGATGGTATGGTAGTTAAGTGCTACGGCTGCTAATCAAAAGGTCTGCAGTTTGAATCTACCAGGTGCTCCTTGGCAACTCTATGAGGCAGTTCTACTCTGTCCTATAGGGTCACTATGAGTAGGAATCCACACAAAGGCATCAGATATAATAAGCTGGGAGGGGGAGCAGAAGGAATCAGGACATTCGATGCAGGGGACAGTACCTGCAAAGACACAACACATAGGAAAGGGCCTGCCACTTTAGATTTAGAGCACAGAGAGCTGATTGAAAAAGCCGTAGGGAAGATGATGGCAAGGCTGGCAGATACCGGATCATGAAGGGTCTTTTTTGTTTGTTTGCTTTTCTTTTATTGTGCTTTAAGTGAAAGCTTGCAGTTCGTTAGTTTCTCACACAAAAATTTACACACATATTGTTCTGTGGCCCTAGTTGCTCTCCCTATAATGTGACATCACATTCCTCCTTTCCACCCACATGATCATTCAACCAGCTCCTCTTCCTTTCTGCCTTCTCACCTTCTCATCTTGCCTCTGGACAGGAGCTGCCCACTTAGTCTCATGTATCTACTTGAGCTAAGAGGCACACTTTACCCAAGTATCATTTTATGTCTTACAGTCCAGTCTATCATGGATGGTCTTTTAGGACACGTGGGGAACTTTGGACTTGATCTCATATGAAAAAAGATTATTCTGGCTATACTATGGACAGGAGGAGGAGAGGCTAGGCTAGCCTAGGACTATTGTTGTTGGTTGCTTTTGAGTTGGCTTGAAAGGCTAGAATTAGGGAGAACAAGTAAATCTGTAATGTGGAAGGCTTGAACTAAGTCCAAGACCGTGGAATGGTCATGACACATCCCAGTTAACTGGCCTAATAACATGTTTAGTGTGCTTCTGCTCTACCTCTTAGCTCGCTGCGTAGTGCCTGGGGTTTTAAAAGCTTGCAAGTAGCCGTCCAAGGCACAATTGGTCACTATTCTCCTGGAACAACAGAGGAATAAAGAAAGTCAGGAACAGGAGGAAGATATGGAATGTGTGGCTAATAGCCTCCAGGAACAACTACTTCCTTAGTCATGAGACGGGAAGAACTAGATGGTGCCCAGCTACCATTACTAAGCATTTTTATCAAAGATTCCATAGAAGAATTCTGATCAAAAGGGGTAAAATGCAGAACAGAATTTCAAATCTCATGGACTCCAGACTTCCTGGAGCCATGAAGGTTGGATGAACCCCTGAAACTATTGCCCTGAGATAATTTTTAAGCCTTAAACCAAAAATATCCCCTGAAGTCTTCTTAAAATCAAACAATAGTTTAGCTTAACTAGTAAAAAAAAATGTCTGCCTTGAACATTATGCCCTTCTGAGAACCATCTGTATGGGATCAAATTGACAACAGCAACTGAAAAGATTAGATAGGAATCGTAGGGGGCAGTGAGTTTATTTAACTGGGGAGGAACAACTTGGAAAAGGAGGGTGAGAATGGTTGCACAACTCAAAGAATATAATCAATGTCACTAAATGGTACACGTAGAAACTGTTGAATTGGTGTATGTATTGCTGTGTATATTCTCAACAACAACAAAAACCCCTATGGGGCCTTTCTACTCTGTCACATGGGGTTGCTATGAGTTGGAATCAACTTGATGGAAACCAACAACAACAACCCCAAATATATGACCTAATTCTCACCACCACCCCCACCAAAAAAAAAGAAGAAAAAAGGATTGATGATAGACGTGTAAAGGGCCAAAGGAAAAAGCAAAATCTTGGATGACTCACAGCTCATGATGCAAAGAACGGTAAAATGTGGGGCCATTAATTAAAAACAAAACCAAACTTCTTTAGGAGAGCTCTAGATTCTGACATACCATTCATCATTTAAAAGCAAAACAAAGCTAGAAGGTTTTCTGGGGTAAGACCTTTTTTCCTGAATTCTGACCGTCTTTCTCAGAGTATTCTGAGGAACCAAATTATTACATTCACAATAATTCTTTGTATGTGTATAGAGCTTTTAGTTCTTCAGAGTTCTTTCATAAATACTATCATATTTTATTCTCACAAGGACTTTTCCAGATATGTAATATAGATTTTATTATAAACACTGGAAAGTTGGGAAAGCTAAGGAAAAAAAAAAAAAAAAGACTAAGTTATTGGCTTATGACGACCAGCAAACTGCAAAGCTGGGGCTAGAATACAGGTGTAATGATTTATAATCCCAGGAGTTTTTGTTTTTTCTTTCATTATGCCTTTGTTAACTATTGTCTGTGTACATGTGAATATAGATAATCAGTGGTGTGCTGGTCAATGTTTAACAGCTGGCTCTCTGAGGTGAGGGTGAAACCCTGATTTATAACTTTTGCCCAATTCCATGGTGCAAATCTTCCTACCATGGCCAATTTCAGGCAATGAACTTGATGTCACTGAAGGCAGAGCTGGGAAGCAAAGCACACAACGAGCCCTTATAAGCCAGCAGGAGCTGGCTTCAGCACACTACTGTATTTGAAATAGTGTCTATTAGATGCCAATTCCAATATTTCCTCAGATGAAGTTTATTTAAGGATATTATTTTCTAATATGTCATACCTCGTGATATGTTGTGATGCCTCAGTTGTTTGCTGGGCATTTAGCACGTTGGGATAAAAAAAGGTTGGTATTGAAATGACCTCTAAGGATCCAGACATCACTTGCCTTTTGAATCTATAAACAGAAGGTAAACAGAGGCTTATAATTGACTATTTGATTTACCAAAGTAATAGAAATCCTTTAAAAGAATTCTCTTATCCGTGTCCATAAAATGTTTTGATTTGAATTATTTTACATGCTAATACATAATATCAACATCATAAAACTAATACTTTTTCACCAAAGTATTTCTTTTATGAATTAAAGACAGGCAAATAAAAACACTAAAATATGTTATTAATTTCCTCTCATAAAAATTATAGGTACTCTGAATTTTTTGAAAGTTCATAATTAGATATGCACTCTGACAGGTCCAAGGTAATGGAGCTAATGGGTTATGATGATATAGTAACTAACTGCAAGAGAACAAGAACATTAGGTCATTTTTAAATGCATAATTTTGAGTTTAGTAAGAGTCCTACTAAATATCAGTGTGGCTCCTGAATATGGGCTACCTCAGCAAACAAGATTAAGTCTGACACTTGTCCACAGTCACTGGAAAACTACATATACTTTAACATTTTTATTTTTAGCAGTTATTAATTATAGACCAAGAGGACATCATTACAATACATAAAATACTGTTCATAAGGTTGAATATAAATCTCCTGTACCTTCATGGTACAGGATGAGAGACTAGGTACACCATTTTAAATGCCTTCCTTTAGAGAAAAATAATATAACTTTAAAGGGAATTTAAATTTCAGTATTGCATTATTCATTAAAATGTTAAAGTCTCAAGAAAATATTTGCTTTATACTATTAGGTGAAAAAGCAGGACGTAAGAGATAAACATGCACGATCTTAATTCTGTGCAACACAGGCCATCTTCTCTGCATGATTCCATACGCAGGAATTTTAGTTACCGTGATTGAAATAGCACCAGTCCCACAACGACAGTGTTTAAATTTTAGTCACTGTGGCAAATCCACTGTGAATAACTACGTAAAGTACAAACTTCACTGCTAGTTCTCGAGTCTATAAATAACACGTCATCACGATCGGTGACTAATCACGGCACATCTTCCAATGTCTGTTGGTGATTGCTAACTGCGCGTCTGTTATTCACTTCACCCACAGACAGCGAAGCGTGGAGTTGTGTTGCCTTCTTGTCTCCCAGTGACAAACAAACCCATGCACCATTTTATAAAAATGGATAATCAAAAGGGATGAAACAACAGCTGAAAGTGCTAATGCTCGAAGTGAGACTGGAAGTGCTTGCAAGTGGCTGTCCACGGGAATGCTGACAAGCGGCTGTTCAAGAGGCTCTGGATACGCGCCCCACGCGCTCAGTGCAAGTTGGCTTAGCGGCATAAACGAGGAAAGGGGTTGTGACAAAAGGATGTCCCATAGGAAGTGACGGTGGCAAAAACTTCACATCAAAGGAACTCCCAGAGATAGATCACAGCACTGAACTCGCAAAGTTAAACATGTCGTCGGAAGCTGATCCAAACTCAGGAAGAGGTATGACAAGGCGCCAGGGTATGAAAAGATGCTCCCTCTAGCAAATGAAAAGTTGTTTGTTTGTTTTTTAAACTAATTCTAATATTTTTTTGCGGAGTAGAAAATACTGGTAAGAAAGAAAAGAATGGGGAGTTTTGCTTTTGGGTAAAAACTAGGAAGAGAATGTTTATATTTTTAAAAGTGAAATTGCAAAACTTTAAGCCATAAGACTTTGTATAGCTCTTTAGAATAGCAGGTGCCAGTGAAAATAACATCAAGTTGCAGTGTATACAGTCATCAAAATGTCTGGATTACAGAGGTTAATAAGTAAATTTATCTTCTAGACAGATTCATTTAAAGTCCAAAAGCACCAAAGGTCAAGTGACAAGTAATTTCTACCTTGATGGTATAATTTCTCATTACTGATGGAGACAACGACTCTAGTCTCCGTTTTATTTAGTCTGTCTTATGCAAGGCTCTTGGAATCCTCGGTATTGACTCCTATCTAGGACTCTAAAATTTTCTAACTTGTTAGGTTATGGGTAGCACCAAGAGTCCTTCAGATAATTATACCAGAACTGCTAGTTGCCAATAACTGGAGAAAATACTGTAACCATAGGCTGGCTGCTGTTACAAATTAATAATTTTACTTTATAACCACATAAGAATAGAAACCTTATAACTATATACCAAAAAACCAAACCCAGTGCTGTGGAGTCAATTCTGACTCATAACAACCCAACTGGACAGAGTAGAACTGCCCCATAGAGTTTCCAGGCTGTAAATGTTTACAGAAGCAGACTGCCACATCTTTCTCCTACAGAGTGCTAGTGGTTTCAAACTGTCGACCTTTTGGTTATCAGCTGAGCACTTTAACCGCTGTGCCATCAGATGTCCTTTACAGCTACACAGACTTACATGAAGTACATAATTATATATAGTTTTTTTTTCATATACAGTTATGGTACGAATAATTTCAAAGCCAATTCCTATGAGGCAAATATATCCCAGGTTTCTCCAAGCTGCTGCACCACTCCATCTCTGACACTAGCCACTCGCCCTCTCCTTAGCACGCTTCCACCCCCATGTGGGTTTGGTTAATTTGCTACAACTTCTCACAGAACTCTTGAACTGTACTTACAATAAAATGGTTTATTAAGGAAATAACGGGGTACAACTCAGGGATCAGGATCAGGAAGCATGCAGGCAGTGTCCCTTCTTATGTGCAGGGCAGCTCTCTCAGCTCCTCTGGACCATGCAGGCCTTCTCTCAGCCAGGCCCCAGAGGGGCAGGCTCCTCTCAGCCAGGCCCCAGAGGGGCAGGCTCCTCTCAGCCAGGCCCCAGAGGGGCAGGCTCCTCTCAGCCAGGCCCCAGAGGGGCAGGCTCCTCTCAGCCAGGCCCCAGAGGGGCAGGCTCCTCTCAGCCAGGCCCCAGAGGGGAGGCTCCTCTCAGCCCCCTGAGGGCAGGCTATGTTATGTTACAGCTGTTTTAAGAAGCTCCTTGCCTTCTCTCTCTCTCTCTCTCTCTGCTGGTGCTGCTTTCTTCTCTTTTCTTCCTTCTCCTTCTCTTCCTGTTTCTTTCTGCCTGCTAAACCTCTGTGGGGCTGGCTGCTTATATACACAACTCCCTGTTGATTTCAAGGGATGCCCTCCAGAGGGTCACAAGCTAACCGATCCTCTCTCTGTAGTCCACAGACGTTTCATTTGCATAGTCGTCACCTCATTTAGAGAGTCCGTAGTAACTTCATTTGCATGGTCTATTAACCAGTCCCTACAAAGTACATACCAGTCACAGGGAAGGCTGCCTCCAGGGCCAGGCAAAAAGTATCAAACCATCCTTGTTTACCGCTTATACAGGAAATGTAACAAACCCTCTAGGGTAGAAAACAGGGCAAAGTTAACTCCTCAGACAAAAAAAAAAAAAAAACCCACTGCAATTGACCCTGTAGGGCAGGGTAGAACTGCCCCGTAGAGTTTCCAAGGAGTGCCAGGTGCATTCGAACTGATGACCTTTTGGTTAGCAGCCATAGCACTTAATCACTACACCACCACCAGGGTTTCCTTTCATACATTAAGGAATTCTTATTTTTACTTGTGATTGCCACAAGTAGCCACATATTATATATTTTTTAACGTAATCTTCAAAAGGCTTTTCATTATTAGATTATATCCCCAGGAATCATTTGGAAACCTCTGCCTTCTTTTCAACTGATTCTGTTAAGAATCTTCTATAAGGATACTGAAGTAGCATAGATTGAGGTCATTTCAGGCTAATGTATCTTCCCCCAAATAGTAGTACTCAGCATAAAGTACCTGGCATATGACAAGATTTTAAGGACTCAATATAATGCAACTTTTTCTGGGGAATCTTTTGGGGGGAAAAGATTAGACTTATATACAGTGTTTTATTTCATCTTGGCCAAACCCCCTTGCTTCACATTTATCACCCACTACAAGCCCTCATGACTGTCCTCAAGTTTCTTTACTGCCAATAAATCCCTCATTCTCAGCATATGATCTTGTCTACTTCACAGAGAAAAAAGAAACCCTTGAGGGGACTCATTCATTTTATTCTCGTTCCCTGAACAAATCAATTCTACTACTCTTTCACTGGTTCTTATATCTTTTCTGTAATCTTGTTCAGTTCTGACTCATAGTGACCCTATGTACAGCTGAAGGAAACACTGCCTGGTCCTGTGCCATCCTTATAATATTTGCTAATGTTTGAGCCCATTGTTGCAGCCACTGTGTCAATCCATCTCATCGAGGGTCTTCCTTTTTTTCGATGACCCTCTACTTTACCAAGCATAATGTCCTCCACCAGGGACTGGTCCTTCCTGATAAAATGTCCAAAGTGAGTGAGATGAAGCCTTGCAGTCCTCTAAGGAGCATTCTGGCTGTACTTCTTCCAAGACAAATTTGTTTATTTTTCTGGCAGTCCATTGTATATTCAACATTCTTCACCAACGCCATAATTCAAATGCATCAATTCCTCTTCGGTCTTCCTTATTCATTTTCCAGTTTTCACATGCATGATATGATTGAAGGCATCATGGCTTGGGGTCAGACGCACTTTAGTCCTCGACGTGACATTTTTGCTTTTTAACACTTTAAAGAGCTCTCTGTACCTTGCATCCAATTCCCTCGTGGACCTTGTTCCATTAGCTTCTTCCCTCTCTACTGAAACAAACACGCAAACCCATTGCCATAAGGTCAATTCTGACTCATAGCAACCCTACAGAACAGAGGGGAACTGCCCCGTGGGGTTTCCAGTGAGTGGCTGGTGGTTTTGAACTGTTAACCTTTCGATTAGCAGGTGAACATTTACCCACTGCAGTACCAGGGCTGCTTCTCTCTACTAGCCAAGCCCTAGCCCGTTGCCACAAGTCAGTGACAACTCACAGAGACCCTATAGGGTAGAGGAGAACTGTCCCGTCGGGTTTCCAAGGACTGGCTGGTGGGTTAGAACCGCCCACCTTTTGGTTAGCAGCTGAGCTCTTAACCACTACTAAAAATACTTAGGTTTCTCCCATCTCAAAACCTCCTTAAACACTATTTTTTACTTAAGTTAGCATATTTTGACTTTTTTCTCAGTTAAGCTATTGAAAAAGCAGTCTACAAATTTAAATTTTTATTATGAAAATTACCAAACATGCATAAAAGTAGAAATGCAACAAACTCCAAATCCCTGATTTCGACAGCCATTCATTCTTGCCACACTTGTTTCATCATGTGGCTCAGATTTTTTCAGAAATATTTTAAAACAAATTCTAGATATTGTATCATTTCACCCTTAAATACTTTAGTGTATCATAAAAAGCCATTATTTAGATAACCACAGTATCATTATCACACCTTATAAAACTAAAAACAATTAATCACATTAAAAAAAAAAAAACCAAAAAACAAAACAGTTGCCATCCAGTCATTTTGACTCGTGGTGACCCCATGTGTGTCAGAGCAGAAATGTGCTCCATACAGGTTTTCAATGGCTATAATCTTTCAGAAGCAGACCACCAGGACTTTTTCCCTAGGCTCCTCTGGGTGGATTCGAACTGCCAAACTTTCAGTTAGTAGCTGAGTGCTTAACCATTTGTACCACCCAGGGACTCTCCTTAGTTACATAATACTCAGTCGATATTCAAATTCCCCAAGTGTCTAAAAAATACATATCAGGAGGGGAGGGTTCAAATGAGGATCCAAACAAGATCCATTAATTGTAATTAGTTGTATTATCTCTTACTTCCCTTTTAAACTTATTATCTAGACCAGTCACCTTTTTCTTTTGTCTTATTAAAGAAATTGGATCAGTTGTCCTATAGAATGTCCCACATTCAGGTGGTTTGCTTCAAATTGCTTCTTCTTTTCCCTGTATACCCTGTAAACTGGAGTTTAGCTTTACATGCTTGATTAGATTCGGGTTCATTTTTTTTGTGGGGGGGTAGGGCCAGAATTCCTATAGTTAGTGTATTTCATTTGCATCATAACAAAAAAACCCGTTAAGGCACAAAATACTTGGTTGTCTAACTGTATGTAATACTGAGACTGACCACATGTTCAAGCAGGGTAACTGGATCCTTTCTCTGCTGATTGCCTGTTTGCTCTTAGCCCACATTCTCACACTTCTGCTATTATTGCCAGGGGCTGGGAGTCTCCAAACCACATTCCCAGGCTCCCATGCCAGCTAGCTTCTGGCAGGGTCATGCTAATTTCTGCTGTCATAGAGGAGGATTCTGTTCTTTGCCTCTTCCAGCCTCTGGTAGCGGTTGGCATTCCTTTACTGTGGCTACATCACTGCCATCTCTGCCCATGGTCTCATCACCTTTTCCTCTTCCATTTGTCAAATCTCTCTTATGAGGACACTGTGTCTCTCATAGGACAGTTGTCACTGGATTAGGAGTCCCTGGGTGGCACAAACGGTTAAGAACTTGACTACTAACTGGAAGGTTGTCATTTGAATTTACCCAGAGGCTCCTGGGAAGGGGATTTTTTGAATCTACTTCCTAAAAATCTGTCACTGGAAACTCTATGGAGGGTAGTTCTACTCTGTAATACGTGTGGTCACTATGAGTTGGAATCAGGTTGATACAACTGGTTTGGTTTTTGGTTTTGGCCATTGATTCAGGGCACACCCTGATAATACAGAATGATCTTATCTCAAGGCATCTACAAAGACCCATTTTCTAAGTGAGGTAACATTTCCAGGTTCTGGGAATTAGGACATGGTCATATCTTTTGGAGGGCCACCATTCAACCCCCTACACCCCCCTTTTTGCCTCTCTGCCTTCCCAAGCAATTCTGTTTGCCTGGCATGTCCTTTCTCCTCTTGTCTGCCTGGCGAATTACTACTTAGAACTTTAGGCACAGCTGAAACATTGCTTTTCCAGAAAGCCCTTCACGACATCTACAGGTAGAATTAAATACTTTCTCCTATATCTGTTCTCGGACTGCCTGACCATACCGCTTTGATAACACTGCCTCCTTGCCGTGATTTATTTTTTACAATTAGTATCACCCTCTTGAACATAGGATTTGGAAGGCTGGGTCCATTATGTATGTTTGAAAAAAGTATCTGGAAAACTCAGCATGTTCCATATGAATCCACAGCATCTTACTTGATATATAATTTCATATTGACTCATCAGTATGTGCTTGCATCCCACCTCTCTGGGCTATACTGAGCAAAGAGAGAATGGGAACAGAAGTGGGAAAGTAACTTCATACAGTTAAGGAACAGAAGAAAAATTTTTTAAATAATTTAGTAGGCATCTCTCAGAGGCAATGTATTTTGTAGAGGATAGCTATTATAACAATTATAACATGAGAAAAAAAGGTTTCTAATATGAATTTGGGGAACATCTAAGCTTTTTTTTTTTTTTTAAGCTATACTTGATCACAGCTTGGAAAGAACTACGGGTTCTTTTTGCACAGCTATATTCATTAAAAAGAATATGATCAATAATAAAATAATAATCCAATTGGATAGAAAAATTAGGCTAAGAAGATGAAAGAACAGCTAATTTTAAAACTTATCAGACAGTACTTACTTCTTTTTAATCATGTTAACAACAGAATTTAAATAGTCTTCATTACTCTAAAAATAAGAAAAAAATACTTTACTCAACTAAACATGCCTGGTAGTTTTACTAGTACATTTTTGCTACATGTAAATCTAATTTATGTATGGAATGCTATTATGTCTTAATAGTTTCTAGTGTTTTCATTTTTCATGAAAGAATTTAAAATAGCTATGTGTTATAATAATTAATAAAAAAAATTATTATAATAGAATGTGTTAAAAAACAATCTGACTTGCATATAGTAAATACTTCATTCTTCTTCCTTTGTCAGGATATGAAATATTACTATACATTATTTACATTTAAAAAAATACATAAAAAAATTTTAAAAAACACAAAATTTATGTATCTTAAAAAGTTTTACCTTAAAAATATTTCTTGGTTGCCTTATTTTAAAGAACAACTCTTTTTGAAAAGTCTTTATTTTATGAACATCACATGATAATAAGATTACTTCAAAATTGCATCACATTTTTTTTTTAATGTTACTCAGCTTGACTACCAAATTTTCTTCAGTCAACAAACTTTGAGTATTGACTCTTGAGCAAATGTGCTAGATTAGATGCCAGATTCATTTGTAAATAGCTTTGACAATTTACCATCAGAATGATTTTTTTTTTTTATGTAACTGATGACATTCAGGACCTATAAGCGTTTCCAATATAAAATTCTGAAAAGATTTTCAGCAATGACAGTTTCACTATCAAATGTGAGTACTCTTAAAGGCAACTCTGAATGCATATAGTCAGGCTGTTGGTTTAAAAACATCAGTCATGATGTAGATAAGTCTATTATCATAACCAAGTTTCTTAAGATAACCATAAACTAAATCATTAGCTGATACACACTGAAGCATGTTTTAATGTATTTTAAGCACAGCAATAAAATTACACTTCTTAAACATTCTATATTCCATTTTTAAATTTGTCCTCCAATATTTTCTTACTGATCCAAAAATTTCAGGCAAACGTGTGTCAGTAGCAAAAATGTGACTACATAAGTATATAATATGTAACGTAAGGAAATGTGACAGCAGATTTTAGAGATTATGTGTATGCTTCCAATTTTAAGAAATTAAATCATGGGAAAACAATTGTTCAATGTTATATATTCCTATTAGTTCTCCTATTATCTTTTTCAAATACATATTTATTATAGAATATCAAAATAATAGAGAAAAGAAGAAAGAAAGGAAAAACAAAGATTCCTCCAACTCCCAGCACCCAGAGATAAGCATTATTTATATTTTAGAAACCATCATTCCAAGGTTTGCTCTTTTTTTTAATTTAGAGAGAGAGAGAAGATCTTCCTTCTTTCTATCCTTTCTTCTTTCCTTTCTTCCCTGCCTCCCTCCTTCCTTCCATTTCTCATTTTACATAGATAATATTAGGTTAAAGGTGATGTTTTGCAACTTTTTTTCACTCAACAATGTGATATGGACATCCTTTTATATCAGTGAATATAGGTATTCTTTCAAAGGCTACAGAGTATTGTATTATAGAGATATATAATATTTAATTGGGCTCTTATTGATAGATATTTCGGTTGTTTCCAACATTGTGCTTTTACAAAGCAATAGTGCACTGAACATCCTTGAAATAATTACTTATTGAACCCTTGCTATTATACACTTACTATTCACCCTAAATACTTTAAATACAGTAGCTAATTTAATCCTCGAACAAGCCTATGACATAGATAATATTATCATTAGTATTTTACAGATAAGGAAAGTGAGACACGGAGAAGTTAAGTAACTTGCTCAAGTTCACAAGCCAGGAAATGAAGAAGTTGGCATGTGACCCATGACAATCTAGATTCAGAGTCTGTGTTCTGAACTTCCATACTTGCCTGATTATCTCCTTAGGCTAAATTCCCAGAATTGGGATTTCTGAAACAAAGAATATGACATAACATCTAAAATTTGATGTATGTTGTCAAGCTTCCCTCCAAAAAGCCCTCTAGTGCTAATATTTGTATAGTACTTTATAATTTTACATGGCATTGGAGGCAAGATTGAAGGCTTTGGAGCCATCCAGAGGCCTGGATTTGAACCTGATTCCATTAATTACTGGGCAAGTTACTTTCTTTTAGCTTCAGTTTCTTATCTATAAAATCCGGACAATAATACCTACCTTATCGGATGTAATGTAGATTATAAATAATGTATATATAAAAATCTTCCACAGTACTTCAGACATAGAAGTCCCTCAAAAAAATGACAAGTACTAACACTTAATGAATCATCTCTTGATTTGTGTACCAACATTTTATTGGGCTGGGTAGGTTTTATTACTACAGTATCAATTTTAACATTCTTTTTGTAAATATAATTTTTCTAGCCATATAGTATTCAAGGCTCCTATATTAAATACAAACTAAATTTAGCAATCCTATTTCTCCACAGTAAACCATTCTATGTTCTTTTTAGATTTAAATATTTAATTCTTTTTCTCAATGATGTCAAACAAGTATTAAGTATATTGTCTGCTATCCAAAAAAGCATCTATGAATTGCTTTCCAAATTTAAAAAATACTTTTTGAAATAGTGCAGTGATTACTACTGAGGATTTGGAGAGTATAGGTCAGGATTAAGGAGAGGTACTTAGTTTTCATACATACATCTGCAACGGAGATAATCACCACAGAGTCCTTCTCTTCCATAAGCGTCATTCTGGACACAACAGAGTTCAGTGTTTGCTTCAGGTAACTATACTCTCCTCTGCTAACAGTGGAGATACCTACTGCAAAAGAAACTGCAGACATAGGAGTATGGAACTATCATTTCAAACCACAGAGAAAAATGTAATTTAGTATTAATACCTATGTTTATTTCTATGTTTGGATTAGTCGTATGGTCATAAAAAGAGCACTTGAAACTGAATTACAAAAATAATCCAAACTGTTGTTAATTTTTAAACACGTACTTCATTTTCAATTTCAGGATATTTCAAAATTGCAGTAGATTGTTAGTACCCATTACCATCAAGTTGATTCCAATTCATAGCGACCCTCTAGGGCAGGGTAGAACTATCCAAAAGGGTTCCAAGGCTATCATCTTTAAGGAAGCAGGCTGCCACATCTTTCTCCCATGGAGTGGCTGATGGGTTTGAGCCACTGACCTTTTGGTTAGCAGCTGAGCGCTTAACCACTGTGCCACCAGGACTTCTTAAACTGTTAGTAGATGAACTAAATATACTCCAAGATGTTCTCAACTTGGAGGAGTTCACGTAGTAAAAAAGCAAACAAAACAAAAACTAGCCACTTTCTGTTTATCATAGTTTTTATCTCATTGGGTATGAAATGTTGCACACTGACTGATTCTCTACTCTCCTTCCGAAAAAGAAGCAGGAAGCGGCAGGAAAAATACTATGGGATATTTTCATCTGTGAAAAAACATATGGAATAATTTCCAAATGATTTGATAGAAATGAATTCATGCCTCTAATTGTCTTTTATTGCCCAAAATGACTGAAGTGCTGGGGAGAATAGATTCCATGTTATCCTAAGCAGATAAAGATTCTGTCGGTGACGGCTGCCTAAACTTGACTTTGGCTGCACCACTGCCTGGCTGTATGAGCTTGGACAACATACATAGCCTCTCCAGCCTTGATTTCCCCACCTTTAAAATGGGGATAATGACTTCTGGAATGGCTGAATGAGGAACGCAGAAGATCCTGTACCCAAAAAGCAATAATAAAACTGAAAAAAATGTCAAAAACAATCATTTCAGGGTTCTGTCATATGAAAACCTGAGAAGTGTTTTTATTCAAGAACAACTACTGAACTTTGGCAAGAACAGTGGAAATCTGTATTTCCCTGGTTTAAACGTGTTTTCCTGTGATCATTGGCCTTCTGAATATTCTGTTTGGTGAAATCCCTGTTTAACTTCTTGCTCATTTTTCTATTGCATCGTCAGCATTTTTCCTGTTGATTTATAGATGCTTTTTATATATTGTGAATATGAGCCTTTTGTCAGTTATATGTGTTGCAAATATGATCTCCCACTTTGAGTTCCCTTTGACCTCTTCCAAAAAGAAAAAAAAAAAACTAAACAAATCCGTTGCTGTCAAGTCGATTCTCACTTACAATGACTCCGTAGGACAGAGTAGAGCTGCCCCATAGGGTTTTCAAGGAGCAGCTGGTGGATTTGAACTGCCAACCTTTTGGTTAGCTGCTCACCAACAGGGCTTAATGGATATAGACATTCTTAATTTTAGTATAGTCAAATATATCATTTATCTTTATAGTTAGCGCTTTTTGAGTTGTGTTGAGAAATCTTTGCTTATCTCCAGGACATAAAGATATTCTCCTGAGTGATCTTCTAGATGATTGATTGATTGCCAACATATCTAAATCTACAATTTACCTAAAATTGATTTTCATGGATGGTGCAAGACTAGAATCAAATTTCAAGCAAAGGTATCTACCATAAAACATCCCTGGAATGGCTTCCCATGCCTTAGAATGAAGCATGCATTTACAGGAGTTTACAGAGCCTTTAGTTACGGGTCTCAATCTACCTCTTCTGTGTCAGCTACTCCCTCCCAAACCAGTCTTACTTAATGTCTTTCATTTAACTAAATACCACTCCTTTACCTCCAGGCCTTTTCTCATGCCATTCCCTTTGCCTAGAACTCTCTTCTTCCTCTGGTTCCCTGTGTTAATTCTACTCAATCTTCAGGGTTCAACTAAATAATCATTTTGACCACAAATGTATACTTAAGGCTTTCTAAATTAGATTGGGTGTACCAGCTATGTATTCTTAGTTCCTTTCTCTTTTTTTTTTCTCATGGTACTTATCATCCCTCATTGTTGTTACCCATTTGTCCTCCAGGAGCCCTAGTGGTGCAGTGGTTAAGCACTCAGCTGCTAACTGAAAGGTCAGTGGTTCAAACCCACCAGCCGCTCTATGGGAGAAAGATGTGGCAGTCTGCTTCTGTGAAGATTTACAGCCTTGGAAACCCTGTGGGGGCAGTTCTAAGTTCTACTCTGTCCTCTAGGGCTGCTATGAGTCAGCATGGATTCAATGGCAATGGGTTTAACCTGGTTTGGTTTGTCTTCCTAGCTAAAATTTAAGCTCAGTAAAGGAAAACACTGCTTCTACCTTGCTCACCATTATAAATCCAGCACTAATATAATGATGGGCACATGTGTCAATAAATTTGGGGTGAAAAAATGAATGCCTAAGCCTCTTCATTATTTGGTCCCTGCCTCTTCCTATCTATAGCTCCCAGCCCCAATTGTTCATGCAGGCACACTTTTTTTTTTTTTTTTCAGGCTCTCTTGCTGTTAGACCATTTCTTTTCTTCTACCTGGACCACCCCCCTCTACTTTTCCACTGTTCACCACCTATCTTTTTGCTGTTTAGCCTGCTTAACTCATTTTACCCTTTAGGTCTCAGCTTAGATGTCACTTCCTCCAGAAAGTTTTTCCAAATTCTTCTAGGTCACTTGCCTCACCCATGCATTTCCCCTATCACAGCATTGTTCACTTTATATTATAATTGCCTTATCACTTGTCCCTATGAGAGTGAGGTCCATGTCTTGTTTATCATTACATCCCCAGGGTCTACTGAGTGCCCAGCATAGAGCACTTGCATAGATGTTTGTTAAATGAGGGGACATGGAAGTCTTCACAAAGAAGTCATCATTTCAACTAAAAAGTCATACTGGATAAAGGAGCTCATTTGACAAATCAGTTGTGGGTTGACAAAAGTCAGTGTGTTAATTACAGGCAGTGATCAGCACATGCAAAATACATGGAGATATCAAAGAGTGTGGCTTATTTGTGAGAACTGCAAGTGGTTTGAGTTTGCTGGAAAGTAGTAAAAGTTGAAATTTGAAAGAAATAGCCTATTTTATGCAATATTAGGGGGCTGACTTTATCCAGTGTGCACTGAAGATCTGTTGAAGGATTTTAAGAAGAATCAGACCTGATTATTTACGCATTTTAGTAACATATCTCTGAGGAAAATATGAAGAGTGGATTGGCTTTGGTAATATCAACACGCATGAGAAAAATTAAAAATCTATTTCAAAAGACTAGACAAGAAATGACAAGGGACTCAGGAATAATAATAGAGGAACTATAGAAAGCAGAAATTATTTGCCATATATTCAGAATATAGAATAAATAAGACTAGTGACCGACTGCCCAGTAGGCCATGCTACAGGCCTCAATACTTTTACATACATATGTTTGATGTGTTAGGATCTTTTGGTTGCAAAGCACAAAATCTCCTTTAGATTACTTCTGTCAATAAAGGTTTATACGCAAGCTGTTCCTCTCAAGAACCTAAGAAAAGTCATCAAAAGGGCTTCAAAAGAAGGATCAACAAATACAACAAAATTGGAGATCAGGAAATAGCTGAGGAATTAGAAAATTATTCAGGATTTAACACAGCTCTGATAACTGGGTTATCTCAACACTCCCCAGCGTCATGCAAGGAGTTCTATTGCTCTTCCTAGCCACCAACATCTCCCTCCCTCCTTCCTTTCATTCTACTGGGCTTCTGATTCTCTTTGCTGCTGCTGCTTATTCAAGGCTGTGCTTACTTTTGATACCTACCATCTTATACTTTTAATGCATTGTTCTTTATCTTCTGAGTCTTTCATTCTCCTCCTCTTACAAACCGTGGCTTTTGTACAGCATGAATTTTTTCATACTTACATACATACACACAAATATGTATGTATGTGTGTATGTTTAAATGCTCCATTCAAAACACTCCTAAGAGGGAATCTGATGCAGTTAAAGAGTTTTGAAAGTTTGATCCCAAAAATGTCCTTAATCTCTCTAAGCCTCAATTTTCTCAGGAATAAAATAAAGATAGAAACAGGCCATACTGCATTGGGTTTTGAGGACTAAATGAGATAATAAAAGAAAACATACAACTCGGTATGTACAATATAAGAACTCAATAATGTGTTAACAATGTCATGTGGCACTCCCACCCTATCACAATGAGTTTGGTTAATATATCAGAGACATGTGATATAGAACAATGCTACTTATTCCCAAGGGACTCCCTAGAGCAAAGGTTAACAAACGTTTTCTGTAAAAGGTCGGAGAGTAAACATCTTAGGCTTTGCAGCCATACTGTTTTTGTTAAACTGTACAGCTCTGCCAATATAACTAGAATGTAGCCATAGACAATATGTAAACAAATGAGCATGACTTATTCTAACAACACTGTATTTAAAAACAGGTGGACCACGGAATGGATTTGGCCTGCCGACCGCAGGCTTAGAATAACTCGCTCCTTGGAATGAATGAGATTTGTGGGAATAGCAGTCATCCTGAAACGTGGCCTATCTATTATTCCTCCTCCTAGGTCAAATGCATTTTCTCCACTTGCATATCTGGTGAACTTTAACTCAGTCTTCAAAGCTAGCTCAAATATCACCTCTTTTGTAACGCTTTTCTGATCTTAGTCCCCAGGAAGATGGAGAAATAGGAAGATAACCAAACAAGTACAAATGTGAAACCAAGGGACAAAGGAGTTGCCAAGAACTTACAGATGCTTAATATATGTTTGATTTACACCAACTTATCAAAGCACGTGTACTAAAATTGTATTTCAATTAAAACCAGCAAATATTTATTGAACTATTTCCTTCTGTCAGACAACCAGATTTATGGTTGTACAAATCAATGTCAGATAGGTATGTGGACTATATATCAATCTGAAAACCATATTAATGGATTACATTTTAAAACTTAAAAGCATGTATAAACAGAAAAGATTCAAACTGGAGGCACTCGTGTCAGATTTAAGAATGATAGGGCCGACATGCAATCCCAGGAAACAAAATGTCAGGATGTAAACCATTTGGAAAGACTGTGTCAAAATGTAGACAATTTTTTTTCCAGAAAAATTGACTACACTCATGTGTAGCCAACTACAATCATGTGTAACTGGACCAGATGGCACCTCTCACCAAGATTCACTCCTTCCTGGCCAAGTGGCTAACCTTGACATTTCAAAGGACTTCAGGCTGAAAATGAACTAATCTATAGTCAATCATTACCCCCTACCTTTCCTTTGTTCTCCATGTATATAGGCTCCTCTTCTCCACTTCAATGGTGGAGTGCTTTATATTTTTATCTAGTGCTGCACAGATCAAGCTGAATTATTCCTTAATAAAACTCCTTTTCTTTCACTCCTAACAGAGTACAAGATTTTCTTTTTTGACATTTCTGATGTCAGCAATGGAATTTCAAAAGTACATTATATTTCATGGTCCCCAAGGCATCGTCACAGACACAGGCATGGTAACTGCTGAGCTGCTCTGGGCTGTCCGCCTCCACAAATTGTTGGGAATTGTTTAAGGTAAAAAATCTCTTGAATCCAAGCTTCGCTCCCTTGCATTGATAGCTCTTTACTGTGGATTTGTTTTGGTTCTTGTAAGTAAATATTTGTTTTGCTAGAACTGTCATCATAAAATAGGTAATCTTGTGTCTAAAGGAGAATTGGAGCCACCTTCTGGGACTCCTGCTAACTACATCAACAAGCATTATGGTCCCTTATCATGCCTGTGCTTGTCTGTCTAGCATAACCTCACTCAAGAAAGTTTGGAAAATCAGTGGCTACTTTGGGGTTCTTTTGATCTCTCTGGGTTAACTTTTCTGTGCAGTAAATTAGAGAACCAAACCTCTTGGATTAAAAAGTCCAAGTGGGATGCCTATCTTGATAGGTATACTCAGGCTTCTAAAAGACATCACGACAGAAAAATTGCTTCCCTGCAGAACACTGTCTCTAAATTAATTAAGCAGAATAAAGAATTACAATGTCAAATTTCAGCTCCCGCCTCTCTGCTCCCCATGCAGGCTGCTACCTCTTTATACCCTTCTTTGCCTTCCTACACTTCGCATAACCTTTTATCTGAACTTTCCTTTTTCCCTTAAAAAAACAGCAAATAAACCCTTGAATGAAATTTCTTTAAAATTCGCCCCAGCAGTGATATTGAAGATTTCCCTCATATCACTTTTGTCCCATGGACATGCTCAGAATTATGCAGCATTGTGAAAGATTTTCCTAAACTCCATGAGAACCCCTACAAATTTCCTGAAGAATTTAAAATATTTGTTGAAGCCTACCAGCCTGGGATCCCTGGCTTACGTCAGCTTGTTCACATGATTACTGGCCCAGGGGAAGCCCAATTATGACTATAACAAGCAGAAAAGAAAGACCTCAAGGACAGTTTAGCCTTAAATATTGGTAAAACGGCCACTGAACTATTGGGAGACTCTTGGGCCATGAGTAAAAAACTTCTAGACGCTATCTCAAAGGTCTTTCCTCCACTAATTGAATGTACTAAAAATGCAAAATAAAGATGAAAGTGTTTATGGTTATCAGACTTGGCTGCTCCAGAAGTTTTCTGAACACTCTGGACTCTCTTTGACTGCGCTTGGTGCCTCTGGCACTTTTGATGTTGTTTTCACATGTGGTCTTAAACCTGAGATCTCAGCCTTAGTAAAGTGACACCAGTTAGACTGAGAGGCAGCTCCTATTGCCGAACTAACAAACTTAGCTTACAAGTTTTCCCACACTCTTGAAGCTGAAAGGGTTTCTAAAGCTAATAAATCAATGGCCCTTTAGTTGCAGCAATTAAAATCTTTTAGTAAAAAGAAAAATGCTAAACCTTTCAATGGAACAAAGGTGGGTATTTGACACTATCATAAAAACCTAGCCATTGGAAAAATGAATGCTATAAGCTTAAAAAAAAAAAAAAAAAAAGACTGGCATGGGCCCCCCTTCTTAAAAAATCCTACAATCTGATTCAGAATGAAGGAATTCTGGGGACAAAACAGGGACTTTCCCTGTGGTGGTTCTTAATTCACAAGGAGAAACTACTTTATTATTAATAGAGGATCTTGCCGCTTTTTAATTGATACAGGAGCCAGTCTGCTGTTAATTCCATTTGTTTACAAAAGCCCCTGCTTGGAGTACTAAAATCTCAAAAGTATTGGGGGTCACCAATTAGGAACAAATGTTGACTTATTCCCAACCTGTTCTGATATCTCTTGATCCTATTGGAGATCTACACTTTTTTTTTTTTTTTTTGCTTAATTCTGATACTTTTGTCAATCTATTGGGAAGAGATCTTTCATCCAGATGGAATTGTCATTTACAATTTAATGAAATGAGGGAAATATTATTGACTCTGCCTAATATTCCTAAGTCAACAGAGACAGGCTCTGAATTAGACAATATTCAGGAAGAAGTCATTTGCTATATGTAAGCACTTGTCATGCCTTTCCAAAATTCAACTCAGCTTAGTCCTCTCCCTTCTTACGCTTTTTTCTAGTTCCTGAAACCTTCTAGGCCACCACATCCATATATGTAGGTCAAGTTTTGTCCGCTGAATCCATAAAAATTCAAATAGATTAAGCTTCTCCCCCAAATCCCCCAATTTCCACTGAAATTAGAAGAAAAAGAAGGACTAGCTCTCATTGTATAATATTTCCTTTCTAAAGGTTTAATTGTCCCTTGTACCCACCCTAGTAATACTCCTGTTCTTCCAGTTAAATAACCAAATATATAGGGGCTGGATATTTGTTCAAGATTTGCATGCAATCAACCATATTGTTATTCCTAGATTCCCAGTAGTTCCTAATCCTCTTTTATTGCTTTCCAATGTCCATTCATATGCAACTCATTTTATAATTGTGGATCTTTGCAGCACCTTTTTCAGTATTCCTGTGCATTCTGAAAGTCAGTATTTGCTTGGTTTTATCTGTGAAAATCATCAATTTACCTGGACTGTAATGCTCCAAGGATTTACTGAATCTCCCATCTATTTTTCTCAGATCTTGCATGTGGATTTGCAGCCTCTACAGTTTACAAACAAATTTACTTTGCTGCAATACGTTGATGATTTGCTAGTTTGCTCAACCTCCCAGTAAGCCTGCATTGACAACAGTTTAGCTTTATTAAAACATTGGGCTGTTGATAGACATAGGTTTCCAAAGAAAACTTACAGTTGGCTCAGCCTTCTGTTAAATATTTGGTCCACCTAATTTCTGCAGAAGGCATCTCTACTGATCCTGAGTGGAAATAAGTTATCTTGTCTTTCCTATACCCAAAAAAGGAAACAGCTATGGGGGGTTCTAGGACTCTGCAGCTATTGTCAAACTTGGATTCTCAATTTTTCTTTGTCGGATCAACCTTTATGCAAATATTTAAAAGGTTCTTGGCCAAATTCACTCCAAATTGCACCAGAAGATTGACAGCCAATAGTTCAATTAAAAAGGTCTTTAATGAACACAGCTGCTCTAGGTTTTCCTAATTACCACCTAGATTTTTCCCTATTTGTACACGAAATATGTGGAAACACTTTAGGTGTACTAACTAAAAAACGTGGAGGACAACAATAACCTATAGGTCATTATAGCCTACAGTTGTCCCTGTAGCCAGGAGATACCCTCCCTGTCTTAGGGCTGTGGCTGCTACTGCCAAACTAGTGGAAACCATGGCAGATGTGGTGCTGGGAAGCTTTTTAGATGTCTATGTGCCCCCATTCTCTGTCTGCCTTACTTAATGCTGTCTTGACACAGTAGCTTTCTGCCCACAGACTTACCTCCTATGAAGTTCTCCTCCTGGCTGTGTCTAACATTATACTACACTCTATGGCCTGTTTAAATTGAGCTACTCTTCTTCCCACAACTAATCAGAACAACTATCCTACACATGATTGTCTAGATTTGACTAAGCAACTTTAAACCCCTCAGAAATACTTAAAAGAGACCCCGTTAACTCATCTTGATTTAGTTTTGTTTCTGGAAGATTCCTATTTAAAACCTAATCCTACTAGTCCTCACTATCAAGCTAGATATGCTTTTACAACTTCTGCTGAAGTCCTTGAAAGTCAAGCTCTCCTTGAAGCCAACTTCAGCCCAACAAGCCAAATTAATTCCCCTCATTAGAGCTTGTAGAATCACGTCAGGAAATCTGTTAGCATTTTTAAAGATAATAGGTATGGTCTTGGAATTGCATACGATTTTGTCACGTTACGGAAGCAAAGAGGATTTCTATCTTGCCCAGAAATGCCATGAAAAAAATGGAGCTTTAGTAGTGGACCTTCTATATGCTCTATTAGCCCCCTCTGAAATTTGCTGTGATAAAATACAAGCTCACCAACCAAAAACAGTACTCCAAACTGAAGAAATTAGAGGTAATAATATTGCAAGATGCCTGTCACGTTATTTCTGCACTTATGATAAGTAAAGAAAGGGACTCCCCAAATATGTCTAGTGATAACTCCAACCTTCATGAATTAACTTTAGAAAAACTTTTGAAACATCAACAATTAGCCCAAACAGATGAAATTAAGGCATGAGAAAAAACAGGCTGCTACCTAGACCCTGCCACTAAGTTGTGGACTGGGCCTAATAAGAAAACTGTCTTACCCTATTGCCTGTGTGTTCCTATGACATGAGCCTTAAATGAAGGTTCTCACATGGAACAAGATAAAATGATTGAGACCTTAAAAAAAATATTAGTGGGGAAAATTTTTTTGAGGCTGCCAAACATGTTGCCACCCATTGCTCTATTTTCCCTCACTACAATCCCAGAAAACAGCTTAAAGTCCTACCTGGACAATATTCTTTGCCTTCTGGGCCTGTGCTTGAATGGCAGCTAGATTTTTTTCAGCTTCCACCCTCAAGTGATTATAAATTTGTATTAGTAATGATCTGTTGATTTTCACAATGGGTAGAAACCTTCCCACCATCATGCTACTGCAGCCTTTGTAGCAAAGAAACTTCTTGAAAACATCATACTCACCAGCGGAACACCAAAAACTTTCTGTAATGATCAGGGAATTCATTTCACTGGTCAGGTCATCCAAGAACTGTTGAGTTTTTCCTGTTTATCAAAAACTACATTGTCCCTATTACCCTCAGTCTTCTAGTCTAGTAGAAAGAACTAATGGAATAATAAAGACCCAAATAGCAAAGCTTTGAGAAACTTTAAATTTATCCTGCATTAAGGTCCTTCCCTTAGTTCTTTTAACTCTGAGGTCCACACCATTTGGATCTCACAAGCTTACCCCTTATGAAATAATTACTGGGAGACTTATGGTCCTTCCTTATGTTGCCTGCACAAACCCTAACATTGTTCAACTTGAATTACTGAAGTATTACCAGTCTTTATCCAAAATTCTAAAGATTGTGTTTCACATGTTAGAGAAGCCTTTGACAAACAGAAACTAGACTCCCAAAGTCTGCCTAATGTCACCCTAGGAGAATATGTATATTGGAAGAGATACCAAATAAAAGACTCATTAGAATCTTGTTGGAAGGGACTATACTTAGTTCTCACGTGCAGCCAAATTAGAGGGAATAAAGTCTTGGATACATTTGTCATTGTTAAAAAAGGCTAAGATTCCTCTTTGGACTAGTCAACCCTCCAGAAAATTGAAGGTTACATTTAAATGCCCCTGTGGCCAGAAGCAGATGATATCTGAAGTAGACAGCTGACCCAAGACGCTGGATCAGGCCTGCAAATGCACCTTTTTATCTTTTTTCTTTTTACCCTTGCTACAGTCATACCTCTACGAATGTTTTCCTAGATTGGACAGATACTTATGATCACCATTTAAAAAGTTTTAATTGTTGGATATGTGGTGCCCTCCTAACCTCAAGTCAGCCTGGCCTTCCCTGGTGGGTCTCTCCACTACAGGGATCTGATCGGGTTGCTCTTGATCTATGGATACAAGAACAACAGAGAAATAGTTTATTAATACAGGAAATTACTATTATCGGATTTTCCATCAAAGCCAGGCCATAAGCTAACCTTTAGTCTTAATATAATCCTTACTTTACTGAATAAAGTTGCCCAACAAGAGCTAGCTTAAGAATCTTCCAAATTCACAAACAGTACTCTTTGTACCGTAGGCCCATATCAACAACTGTGGGATGGATTCATCTGGCTAACTCCCCAAGCGGAGAGGCTAAGCCAAGTTACTCCCCTTTACTGGGAATAACCTAACCACACCCATATGAATAATCCAGCTGTCTACAGACCTATGGCTCCCAACTTCTGAATGTGTGTTAAGTTATAACCTTACAAGTTACTGACTGGTGTGCCGCCGACCGGCTACAATGCTCAGGTATGTATTGGGTAGCCCCTAATGGCACATTTTAGCTATGTGGAACCAACCACTGGCCCTGGCTCCTGGCTGAAACATGATGCACTCTGGACCCAAGAATATATTTTAACTGAACTCCCTTTGCCAGCTAATATACCCATATTAAGAGCTCAATGGTCTCGGTCAGTGTTTTATTGGCTTGATCATTCAGCAGCAGTATTTGCACCTCAGGTAAGACTTGGATATATTATGGAACATGTAGAAATGTTAACCAAATACGTACACATTGCCCTCAGTGACAAATTGCCCAAAAATAGCAATGATAAGAAAAGTAGCACTCCAGAACAGAATGGCCCCTGATGTTCTCACTGCAGCCCAAGGGGATACCTGTGCTGTAAGAAAACCTGATTCTGTGTCTGTATTCCTGAAAATAGTGATAATATTACACCCTATGTTAATCATATGCAATATTTAGCATCTCACCTTAACAATCCTATTCCTTCCTTAACTAAAATTATAAATTATTGGTTTTCCTCTTGGGGTGGGTGGTGGAAAAAACTGGTACTTGATTTTGGAATCTTTATATTCCTCCTTGTTTCTATTATTGTAATTATAAAACTTGTTTTCATTTAGTTCAATGCATTTTATTCATGAAATGCTGTATTTCAAAACCATTTGACCCTTCACATAAAATCATGCTGATTTCACAGGCTTTCACCAATGATTGTGCTGTTTAATCATTTCATTTTTGTCTCCTTGGGTATGTTTCATCTTGACCACTGTCATTCTGTCCTGATTAAGAAACGTTCCTCAAATGTGGCTGTATCCATTAAGATATTCCCCCATAAAACCTACTCATCCTGATGATGAGGCCTATGAGCTCAACAAGGTGAAGAAAATAAGTTTTATTAACAAAGTGCCTCAAGAAAATAGACAAAGTTCTTGGAGAAGAAAGGCTACTCCATCGTGGTGATCAGTGTCTCCTAGCGGAGGATTGATCAAAAGAGGAAAATGTAAAGAAAAAGTTTCAAATTGGAGGCATTCATGTCAGATGTAAGAATGACAGGGCCAACATACATTCCCAGGAAACAAAAGATTAGGATGTAGACCATTTGGGAAGAATGTGTCAGGATGTGAACGTGAACTATTTGTTTCTGGGGGAAAAAAAAAGTGACTACAATCAGTATAATGGAACCAGCTGGCACCTCTCACCTAGGTGGTAACTCACTCCTTTCTAGCCAAGAGGCTGACCTTTACATTTCAAGCTGCAGCTGATCTTATCTACAATCAGTCATTAACCCCCTACCTTTCTTTTGTTCTTTATGTATACAGACCCCTCTCTTCGCTTAAACAGTGGAGTGCTCTGTATTTTTACCTAGCATTGCCCAGCTTGAGCTGTATTATTCCTCAATAGAACTCCTTTCATTTCACTCCTAACAGAGTACAAGATTTTCTTCTTTGACACATGTTCCCAAAGACCAAAACTCCATATTTAATTTTCTAAGTTTTCTTACCACCTGTTTTCCCTTTGCCAATGATTACATCAGGATAAATTCTGCCTGCTTTCCTTAGATGAGGTAAAAAAAACTTTAAGTCTTCAAATGTATCAGATGCTGTTTCATTCTTACCCAACGTACCCACTTTCTTCTCAACAACTGAAAGAAAAAAATAAGGCCACTGAGTTTAGAACGATAGGGAATTTTCTCCCTCTAGCACAATTTTTTTTTTAAATGAGGGATAACAAATTAATTCACAGATTAATCTATTTTTCAATATGAAAGAAATACTAGCATTAAACAGAAATTATCAAAAACATAAGGCTACAAAATGTAGCTCAGAGATTACTGATTCATCTTTACTTAATAAGTAATATTTAAATCTACCACTGTGATCTAAACAAACCAGAGGCTAATAGAACTGTCAATTCCAAATAAAGCAAATAAAACTGAAACATACAGTAGTCTGCTCTGCTACTTTAATTAATATCACTGCATTAAATTTGTATCTTTATAACTTTGTTTTGCAGTCCCTCAACTTAATGACCCCATACCATTAATCTGAAATTGTTGTTAGATTATTTTGCTAGTGTTTTTAATTCATTTCATGATTTTATGCCAACTAAACTAAGTTCTTCAAATATATAGGTAATAGTCCATCTCTGTTTTCTCTTCTGAGTATCAACTATTGTGCTCTGAAAAATCTGTTTTTCTGGATTATAATGGAATGGAGATAGAGTGCCTATCATAATTTATCTGCTTGAGTGAATTTATCCTGGCATTTTAATATTCTAGGTCGTGTTTTAAAAGAGGAATATATGAATAAGAGCCAGCTATAACATAACACAGTTTAATATTGGAACTTTGAGTAGGGACTGCAGTAAGAGTATGACACACAAAGATATATAATTTGAAAAGTATTGGGGGGCCACAAATAAGTATAATATCATGATTCCTATTAGTGATATTTTCTCCAACGCTCCCTAATATTAGTTGGTGTTTTTCATACATAAAGTTGATGCCACTGACCAAATGTTAACGGGTAACCTGCTTCGGTTTCCCAAACATGGAAATACATGTTTCTGCATTTAAAAAATATTGTCTTCTGGAATTAATGGCATAAAACATGCACAAGACTGCTGGCCAAAGATAATAGAGTTATCTGCAATCATGGTACAGGGCAAAGTCAAAAGGGCCATTGAAAAATTATATTTGGCCCAACTCATTAGCAGAGCATTATGATAAATAAAAATTAAAAATGGGATTGACTTCTGGCATGACAGTGTGAGGAGCTCCACAGACCTGTACCCGGTGAAAATTATTTAAAAAAAAAAAAATTTAAAGGCTCTGGAAATGAGCCTAACAGCACACAGCAAATGAAGAAACATCCATTCAGAAAGTCTACAAAAATTTGACATAAAACCAAAAATCTGGGTATTTTAATCCAAACCTCCCTCCTTCCCCACCTTCCAGCTCAGCAAGATGGAAATTCCATCCCAGACTGGTGTAGCCAAGAACAAGGGACTTCCTCCCCAACTAGCCCCTAGTCAGAGAGCTTTCCTCCCCAAGTAGCAGGACACCAGCTTTTATTATCTTGCCTCCAGCTACCTGTTGCTGAGGCTGAGTTTTGGGATACTGAAGGAAAGAGGAGGGGCTTTCTGCCGAGCCCCACTCCTGAAATGGAGGCTCTACCTTGGGTGTGGTGTCACTAAGAATACTGGGGCCTCCATCTCCCTTGCCATAACTTTTAAGGCAGTTCTATGCCAGGAGAAACATGCCACAAAGACCTTGAGTAACTGTCCCGCCACCTTCACCAAGTGCTCATATCCTAAAATGTGGGAGTCACTCTGAGAGAAGCAAGCCGTTGTCTCCACCCCCAGCTTCAAAACCCTAGCTCAGAGATTTTGCCTGGGAGGAGAATCAGGCCATAAAAAAGATAGATCTTAATCACTTCTCAAAGGAACTGACTTCATTTGCAACAAAGCTCACGAAATTCAAGCCTGAGGGTGCTTTCAAAAACAGTGGAGGTTGTGCTAAAAGGCAGTTGGGGGAAATTTTTAATTCAAAGAAGATACAGACTAAACTGTAAGCAGCTTGTCAGGACAAATACCAAACACTGACCTTGGGAATTATTCCTTCAAAGGAACCCAAATTTGACTGGATTAGTCTGGAGAGAAATTTATTGAAAACAGGTCATCACTGAAACAACAAAGCAATCAACTAGAAACTAGTGGAGCTGGATATAGTCAGGGAAAGATACATAAAGAGCCCTGCCAAAACCACTGCGTTCCCAGGGAGACTGGGCATACCCAAAGCTGTGCCTCCCTAAAAAGCAAAATCACTGTGGCAGCTGGATGGAGGTAAATGTCATTAAAATAAACCAGCCAGTCACTACAAATAAACAAATAACAGTAATGAGGGCAGGGAGGGGGGAAACCAGTACCCAGAGTTGCTACCGTGTCTTAGCTAAAATGTACAGTTTCCAACAAAAAAGTTAAAAGGTATGAAAAAAACAAGAAAGTATGACCCATATACCAGGGAAAAGGCAGGGAACAAAAACTGCCTATGAAAGCAACCAGATTTCAGACTGAACAAAGATTTTGAAGTAGCCATTGCAAATATGTCCAAAGAACTAAAGGAAACTATGGTTAAAGAAGTAAAGGAAGGTATGATGACAATGTCCAATCAAATAAAGAATATCAATAAAGAGAAATTATTATAAAGAACCAAACTGGAAATTCTGAAGTTGAAAAGCACAAAAATTGAAATGAAAATTTAACTAGAAAAACTCAACAACAGATTTGAACTGCCAGAAAAAAGAATCAGTGAACTTAAAGACAGATGGACAGAAACTATGCAGTCCAAAGAGCAGAGAGAAAAAGAATGAGGAAAAATAAAGAGAGCCGTAGAGGAATGAGAAAAAAAAAAAAATTAAATGTACCAACATACGCATAGTAGAAGTTGAAGAGAAGAGGAAAGACAAAGAAGAAGAGAAAAGTATTTGAAGAAATAATGGCTGAAAATGTTCCAGATTTGTTGAAAACATTAATCTACACATGCAGGAAGCTGTATTGAGAGGTCTGAAACAGCATGTGATCAGATGGGAAATTGGAGCTGGCTCATGCGCCATCCAGCAGGCAAAGAAAATATCACCTCACATCATAGGTGAGCACAGATAGTCCTTGGCACAAGGTAGTGGCTTAACTGCTACAGATTTCACTGGTGGTAACCTGGAAAAATGTCCTGGTGGAAGGGAATGCTGTGATAAGTGTGATAACTTGGACATTTGGAATATATAGGGGTAACAAGGCCCAGAAAGACAGTGGAGTTGGCTGGTTATAGCTAAATTGTATTGACAATCTACAGAGAGATAATGGGTCTGAGGGACATTAGACATTAGCTAATGGCTAAATATAAAATTCAGAGGGCCTCTTTGGTAATGTACAAGAAGGCCGTTATCTCCAACAGTGGAAGAACAGACACAGCTGAATGGCAGGCAGAACATCTAACTGTTAGAGTCACAGAACTCTACAGGTATTTGAATGCTCACTCAAAGCAGGGTTATTATGCTAAAGTCAAGGCCCTAATGGCAAAAACTTGGGATTCTGAAAGATAGAATGGGAACATCTAGATGGCAGCTCCAGAAGGTGTTGGCTCTATAGACCACCCTAAACCTGTTCAGTGTGCAGAGATGGTAAAACCACTAAAAGCTAGCTGCCATGCTGGAAGATTTTACAGAGGCCTCTCTCTGGCCAGGTAACAGGCAACCCCGTTAGGATTAAACCCATTTACGATTAAAGCCCATTAGGATTCAAGCCCACCATAACCTGGCTAAGAAAGTGCTGAGTCTGATAAGGGAGAAAAGAGACAATATACCAAAAAGAGTTGCAAGACTTGGCTAGTGTTTACTAGGAAGAGCCAGAGGAGCATAACCAATATTGCATTTTGAGGGCTCTTGATAAAAGGGCATGGGATGAAAGACTAGATAATCAAGAATTCGTTGACTTGAAAGGACTTCCCCAGGGGATGGGACAAACTTGCTGCTAGGGTGGCTTCCAGAAGTCTAGAAAAAATAACGGACAGTGCTCACTGAAGTGGAAAAACCTGAGTAGCCGTGGCAGACTGGAGTGGAAAAAGTAAAGAGGCTAAAGGTGGTGATCATGCTGGAACATATACATTATGTAAGGCCAGAATTCCTACCGGTGTCAAAAACTGTGAAGGGTCTAGAATTTATTTGCAAGCCAACAAGTTAGACTACAAGAGTTTCATGGATGCTGCCAGAAGACTCCGGGGTCAAGAGACAAAGATTTTATTACTTATAGCACAGAAAGCAACATGAGATTCATGCTTGTGTTGGCTCTTTCCCCGACCCCAAACCCACAGGGCACTGCAGAAAGGCCCATGTAGATGCTGCACATCCAGTGAGTTTGCATCACAGCTGAAGAATCACGAGTTTAAGGAATTCAAGTCTTTTATAATAAGCTGCAAGCAAGCTCGTCTAACCTGTGCACTAGACGGAGACTTTATCTTGATCTCCCAAGGTTGTTTGCTATACCAAAAGAAATTTGAAAAAATATAATCTAGACCAACAGCAGAGTGTCTCTGCTCCCAAGATATGCAGAAATGGGCAAACCATGGAGAACTATCTCCCAACAATAACTACCCCTAGTTTCTATGTTGTCTTGGCTTCTGTCAAATTTTCCCGTGTATATACCACTCCATCAACCATTTAAATATTAAGGTGCAAGATGAGCCCAATCTAAAGTATTGAATTCAACCATCCTTCCCAGCCACAAACTGGAAGAAAAGATTTCCAAATTAGATACTCACCTGATATGTATACAGAATATATATATATATATATATATATATATATATATATATATATATATATATATATATATATTCAACAATAAGAAAATAACCCAATAAATTTGGCAATAAATAAAAACAGGCAAAGTATTCGAACAGATATTTCACCAAAAAGATATACAGATGGCAAATAAGCACATGAAAACTGTCCAATATCATCTGTGATTAAAGAAACATAAAGCTACAGAATCCTCTGACTTTTGGATGGCTAAGATAAACTGGAGTGACTGGAACACTCATACATTACGAGGGGGAAATGCAAAATATACAGCCAATCTGGAAGACAGAATGGCACTGTCTTATAAAGTTAAACGTACACTTAACATATAACCATCAGTCCTACTTCTAGGTATTTCTCCTAAAGAAATGAAAACTTCTCTTCATGCAAAAAACCCGTACATGGTTGTTTACAGCAACATTATTTGCAATCGCCAAAATCTGGAAACAACCCCAATGCCCTTCAGTGGGCAAATGGATAAACAAACTGCATCCATTGTACAGTCGATCCACACCACTCAGCAATAGAAAGAGAACAAACAATTGGTCATGCAACAACTTGGATGAATCTCAAATGCATTATGCTAAGTCAAAGAAGCCAGTCTCCAACAATTACAAACTGAATGAATCCATTTATAAGACATTCAGGAAACGGCAAAGCTATAGAACACAGAACTAATCAATCAGTAGTTGTCAGGGGTTGAGACTTTGGGGGTGTTAGACTAAAAAGGGACAGCACAAGACAGGATATTTTATCCTGGAGAAACATTCAGCCACTGAAGGTTTATAGACGGGACAGTGGAGCCTTCACTTTGTCTATAGTGAAAATAGTTAGGTTGGGACAAGACTAGAAACAGAAAAATTAAGAGTATTTTAGTAGTCGTTAAGATGAGGCATGAAGCTGGCCTGATAAGTGTAGCGCAGATGGTGATGGAAAGTTATGGACAGATTTGTGACGTATATAGGATGATCAATCAGTGGGATTGCTCATTGAGTGGCATGGAAGTATGCAAGTGGGAGAAGGAGGACTCAGAGATTGTGCGCCCAGTGGATGGATCGCTGATGGTGCTGCAAGTCACAGAGAGAGAATACAGGAAGACCATTCTGAGGTAGAGATAAGGGGAAGCATAACAGTGACGTCTCTTACCTGATTTTTCGTGTCTCACAATAAAAAAACCAGTACTTATTTAGATGTGTTTACTGGGAGGCAATAGCCCTAAAATCACAAGGCATAAAATCTAAATTTTCATATACAAAACATAAAACTACCACGGCATAAACGCAAATGCAACACGAACCAAAGTTTCTTGATAGATTTTCGTTCTGTGTAATTTCATGCTTCACTTTATTTAAGACTTTCATCATCTCTTGGCTATTATTTTCAGTTTTGTTTTTTAAACGTTGCATATTTTCCTTAAACTCCAAAACATGGCTTTTACAATTAATTAATTGATTACCTGCAAAGAAAACATATACGTATATGTTCATATGTGCAGCAACAGTATCATGCAATTTTCTATAATAAATAACAAAATTATAAAATATAGCTTCTAATAGCTATATACACATAACACTATATATATATACTCACATATATAAGTGCTATATACATATTGTGTGTGTGTATATGTGTGTACACACACACATATACATAAAAATGAAAGACTGGAAAGACAAACTGAATGTTAAAAATAGTAATATATGGAAGGCAGAATTATCAATGGTTTTTTGCTTTATTTGTGCTTTTCTGTTTTCGAAATTTTCCATTTTTTGCATCTATTAGATTTATAATTGTTGTTGTTTTTGTTAGGTCCCATCAAGTCGGTACTGACTCATAGCAACCCTATGTACAACAGCACGAAACACTGCCCAGTCCTGCACCATCCTCGCAATCCTTGCTATGTTTGAGCCCATTGTTGCAGCTACTGTGTCAATCCATCTCATTGAAGGTCTTTCACTTTTTCTCTGACCCTCTACTTTACCAAACATGATCTCCTTTTCAAGGCACATATCCTTCCTGATAACATGTCCGAAGTGCATGAGACAAAATCTCACCATCCTTGCTTATAAAAAGCATTCTGGCTGTACTTCTTCCAAGACAGAGGGAAACCCATTGGCCCAAAAATTTCTCTCCTAAGAATTAATCTTAAGAAAACAGCCAAGAATATATACACAGATTTGGCTCTAAGGATGTTCGACATAGGCAGTGTTATTTATCATTGTACCTTCCCAACAATAGGAAATTTGCTAAATATAGAATATCCTTTCGAGGATCCTGGTGGCTCTGGTGCCAAATGGCATATAATTAAATCCCAGTTTTGCTACTTAATATTTGTGTGTCCTTGGGCAAGCTGCTTAACTATTTCTTCTTCTATAGATACACAAGGATAGCTGCCCCAGAGTTTTCTTGGAGATGTAATGTAATGATGCACATAAACCACGTGGCAAAGCACATGGAAAATATTTTGGCAAGTGTCTCTTTACTCCTTTATCACTGGACTATTATGAAGTTATGAAGAACCATGTTGTAAAATAGTATTTAATGTTGTAAAAGCAATTTTCTGCTAAAAAATTACATGAAAAATAATTTCATTTTTACAAAACAGTACATATACATACAGCAGAAATGATGAAGTAAGTGTACAAGTTTCTATTTTGTTAAAATATAATCTTTGATGTAATTTTTATTGTTTATTTTTAAAAATTATTTTGTTTCTCATATTGTGTTATATTGCTTCTGGAATTAGAAAAAGTATTAAAAATAAAAAATCAGACATCTGTTATTTGCCAAATACTCTGTGTCAATGGAAATACAAAAATTAAAAACGTATGGTAGGTTCCTGCTTTTGAGAAGCTTATAGGCTAATTGGTTGTTGTTGTTGTTAGACACTGTTGAGTTGCCTCCAATTCATGGCAATTTCATATACAAAAGAATGAAATGCTGTCTGGTACTGCATCCTTCCTGAGATCACTGGTACGTTTGAGGCCATTGGCTAACTGGTAGGACTAATTTAACGGATAAGTTAAGGCAATGTAATATGGTCAGTGTTATAGACTCCCTTCCCCTTGAGTTTTAACTGATTAATAACAGATATAGGGTTGCTATGGGTTGGAATCGACTCGACGATAGTGGGTTGGCTATAGGGTGCTCAGCTGCTAATGGAAAGGTTGACAGTTCAAACTTACCAAGTGGCTCTGCAGGAGAAAGACCCAGTGATCTGCTTCCGCATAAAGATGACAGCCCAGAGAAACCCGTGGGCAGTTCTGCCCTGTCACGTAGGGTCACTATGGGTTAGAATCAACTTGACGATATCTAACAACAACACAAGTAATCCCAGCCCAAAATGGGGGCTTTCAGCCTTATTCGGGTCTTCTTATTAACGGATGTATAACAGAGTGCACTCAAATATCCTATCTCCCCCTCAAGTTCTACCTCCACCCCATTGTTGAAAGAGAGGCTGGACAACAGTGGGGACATATTCACAGATGGGATGCTTGCCATATGTGCTACTACTTTGGAGGAAGAAGTAAAGAGGGGGCCCTGGCCCTTCTTTCAGAGAGTACATAAATCAGAGACTACAAAGAGCCAGAGATGGCCCAAGTCGTCCCCTTGTAAACATGGCTTTATGGAATTCGGGTCTGACCAATCTCACCAGTCAGATGACTCTCTGTTTCTTATGACAGAAGTAATGAGATAGTAAGAGAAATTCCAAGTGTTCACCCCAAAAATGCCCTCTCAGGGAGAATAAAATGAGAATAGCTCTTGAAATAAATGCAGAATTAAGGTTCACTTCTGGCTTCTAAATGACAATGTTATGCAAAGAAAAGAGAAACCTAGGCAGGCTGGGAGGAGAGACGAGGGAAGTCAGAGAAAGAACCTGGAGGATGATACCTGAGCAGCCTCTTGAAAGGGCAAGCGTTGTAGGACAACCAAGAAAGCAAGGAAAGGTACTCTGGTCCCACAGAGCGGAAAAGGAAGAAAAGCCAGCTGCCGTCGAGTCAATTCCAACTCATGGCAACTCCATCTGTATCAGGGTAGAACTAAGATCTACAGGGTTTCAAGGGCTGTGATCTTTCAGAAGTAGGTCACCAGGCCTTTCTTCCGAGGAGCTGCTGGGTTAATTCAAACCACCATCCGTTCTGTTGGTAGCTGTTAGGAATTGAACTGTGTCCTTCAAAAATGTGTTGTAAATCCTAACCTCTGTGTGGTTACGGGAAACTCTGGTGGTGTAGTGTTTAAGAGTTCGGCTGCTAACCAAATGGTCAGCAGTTTGAATCCACCAGGCGCTCTTTGGAAACCCTATGGAGCAGTTCTACTCTGTCCTGTAGGGTCTCTATGAGTCGGAATCGACTCGACAGAAACGGGTTTGGTTTTTTATCTGGTTATAATCCCATTTGGGAATGGGCTGTCTTTGTTATTGTAATGAGGCAGCGTTAGTGTAGGGTGTGTCTGAAATCAGTCTCTTTTGATCTATAAAAGAGATTAGACAAGGAAGCAAGCAGGCAGAGAGGGAGGAAGAGCGATGCCAAACACATGAAGATCACTCAGGAGCAAAAGCTCAGAAGAGACAGGACCTTCTCCAAGAGCCAACACAGAAAGAAAGTCTTCCCCTAAAGCCAGCGCCCTGAATTCAGACTTCTAGCCTCTAAACTGTGAGAAAATAGATGTTAAAGTCACCCATTTGTGGTATTTCTGTTATAGCAGCACTAGACAACTAAGACAGCACGGAGAGCTTAACTGTTTGTGCCACCGAGGGCCAACCAGAGAGATATTAAAAAACATGGTCTCTACAAAACTACAAGCCATTCAGTATTTCAGGGGCAATATGGGGAAAATTCAGAGATGGTGTTAAAATAGTCTGGTTTTACTGATCTTTTTGATATACTATGGTAAGAATCTTAAACTTTTTCCTATAGATCAGTGTTTCTCAAACTTTTTGATTAAAAAACCTCTAATGGCAGTGAAATTGAATAAAAGAGATGCATGTAGAGGCCTGCCACAATCATGAAATTTCTTTGAAGATTCTTTAATACGTGTGAAAATTTTGTAGTCCATAGTATGTATTTGTTTTAATATAAAGGTAATGGAGCCCCTCAAATAATAATTTTTTTCCAAGTGACTTTCTATACATCTTGGAACACCACTGCAGACCATCATGGGACACCTTTCCAACTGAGAAGTATGACTGAAGACTATTAAGTGCAACATGGTGAAACGTGTATTTTGGAAAGATCTTTCCAGTGGCCTTACAGAAGATTATTTGAGGATGGCAAAAATAAGTTAGAGAAACCACCAGTTATGAACCTACAATATTAATAATTTTAAGTGAGAGATGATAAAAGACTAAAACAGATGAAAGGATCAAGAAATAGGGAAGGAGCAAGAGAAATTAAATACCTGTGAGCTCTTATCAGACAGACTTAGTAACTGTGAGAGAGGAGGCTAGAATCACTACTAGGTTTCTTACATGACTACTAGTTTTCTAACCTGATTGTCAGTCTGGATCAGAGAAACAAAAAGGAGTGGGTCAAATGTGGTCATGGTGCTTATGAGACACTCAAATATGTATATAGCCAATATCTGGCTAGATGAGTTTCAAGTTCAAAGAAGAGATTAGGGCTAGAATTATAGATCTGAGAGTAAAAATTTTGAGGGCCACTTATAAAATGGAGGGAGAAAATGTAGTGATAAAAATACTATTTCCAGTCTTATTTCCTGCTGTTTCCTTGGCTCACACAGGGTGCCTAAGTGTCTAGTTCTCAGAGGTCTTGAATCCCTGGCCACAGCAGAAATAACCCCTGCTGAAAGAACTATATAGCCATCTTTGATCTTTCCCTTCTCAGACAGGCCAACTTGGAACAAAACTTATGTCTTGCCTGAGCTAACTTACTGAAGATAGAAAACAGCCAGTAATCTGTAACATCCTGGTATTTCTCTACCAAGCTTCAGTGGATCATCTACCCCAAGGTACAACAAAAGGGAAAGTTAAACCCATTGCTTCACTAGTGGCCAACAAGATCTTTTGTCTTCTCTCCCTTGATTGGATGGATCCTCACTGTCCCAGTCACCCACCCAAACTTACCTAGATTCATCTCTAAGGTCTGTCACTAGCAACCCCCCATTTCCAGGTACTAGCCATTTAGTCCGCCAGATGCAACACAATTTCATGTTATATGATTCATCCCTCCAACAGGAATTCCCATCAATAGGGTCTTCACACAAAGAAGGAGATTTGGGCATTGAGGATAGTTGGGCTTGCTGAAACCAGGCGGCAGCGTTTAAGGAAAGACTCAACAGGTTGTCTAGTCATTACAGACTAGGGATTTAAGACAGTTTTCCAGCACTGGGTGCTGGGTCACATCCATGTGCAAAATTCTTGACCTGCTACAGCAGAGTCATCGTACCTCAAGATCCTCTACCTTCAGGCTTTGCCACTGAGTGAGTGGTGACACAAGACAGTTTCCTACCTTAATCCACATCCAGAGAAAGGACAACCAAAGTGAAAGTGCACTTCTAGATCCAAGCCACACTTTAAGCCTCCCACACCAATCACTCAGTTAGGAAAAGATGGAGGATTTGATCTTCTGGGTTAATTTTTTTCAGCAGCCCCTCGAAGGTCTCCTAATATGAGCCCCAGAGCTGAGTCATTCCAGCTGAAGCACTAGCAGGTAGACCTTCAGGCTGGTCAGTTTATTTATTGGCAGTTTGTGGTGGCCATCACTCTCCTCACAGTGCTATCCCGGGAATTTCGCATATTCTGTACAGATAGAAGGACCTGGCTATTGCAGAGAGATAGATAGTGGGGCGTGAAGAATAAAAGCAACTTTCTATACCTCTCTGAGACACTGTAAATCCAGCATGTTCATAATTCATTTACAATTGCAAATAAAGCCTAAGAGTTTTTCTTTGGGAAGTAATTCTCTTCTCACAGACTTCCACCTACATCTCACTAGCCAAAACTTGTCACGTGGCCATCCAATCCATTCACTCAACAAATATTTATAGAGCTTAATACTATATTACAGGTGATGGAGATATAATAATGAGCAAAACAGAACCTTCTGCCCTCTTAGAGCTTACATTCTACTGAATGGAAACAGGCAACTAAATAAAAATGAATATGTCGAATCATACACCTAATTAGAGGATGATAAAACCAAAGCAAACCTGTTGCTGTTGAGTTGATTCCGACTCAGAGTGACCCTACAAGACAGAGCAGAACTGCCCCACAGGGTTTCCAAGGAGCGCCTGGTGGATTTGAACTGCCAGCCTTTTGGCTAGCAGCCATAGCTCTTAATCACTATGCCACCAGGGTTTCCTAGAGGATGATAAGTACAAGAAAGAATATAAAGCAGGAGAAAAAGGATATGGAGTACTGATGATAGGGGGAGATAATAATTTTAAACAGAGTAGTCTGGGAAGGCTTTTTTAAAAGAAGATAGCATCTGAACAAAGGCCAGAACTAGTTGTAAGAGGCAATGTTGCAACTCACTAGGGAAAGGTTATTTTAGACAGGAAGAACGGCAAGTGCAAGAGCCCTGAGGCATGGGCAGGCTCATCATTTTCAGAAACAGTATAGAGACCAGTGTGGTTGAAGTACAATGAGTGAGGGGAAGAATAGTAGGAGATGAAGTTAAAAAGTTATCTTTGTAAGAATGCCAGCTTTTACTCTAGGCAAAATGGGGAGTCAGTGATGATTATGAGAACAGAGTAACATGATTTGACTTACTTTTCAACAACAGGCTGCTGCTCACTGCTGTGTGAAGAACAGACTATAAGGGAAACAAAGACTGAAGGAGATAGATCAGGAGAGAGATGATGGTGGCTGGAAATCAGGATGGTAGTGGACTAAGTGGTGAGAAATGGTTTAATTCCAGATATGTTTTGAAGCTAGAGACGATAGGATTTGCTGACAGATTGGCTATGGGATGTGAACAAAATGAGGAGCCAGTGATGCCCTGAGCAACTGGAAAGCGGAGGAGTCATTCATTGAGACGAAGACGACTAGAAGCAAATTTTGGGGGGAATATCAGGAGTTGGTTTGGAATCAATTAAATTTAAACCTATTTTACATCTAGGTAGAAATGTCAAGTAGGCAGCTGCATATGTAAGTCTGGGCCACAGAGCATTGGTTGACCTGGACATATGTATGTAGAGAGGCCTGTGTTTAGATATAGGAGATCACTAGGCAAATGAAGATGAATAGAGAAGAGAGAAGGTCCAAAAACTAAATCCTGGGACATTCCACGTTATAGGTCAGAAAAATGAGAAAAAGCCCAAAAGGAGGCTGAGACAGAGTGGCCAGTGAGGTAGGGGGAAGCTGAAGAGCGTGTGGAGTCCGGGAAACCAAGAAGGTGTTTCAAGGAAAAGAGGGGGATCAACTGCCAACTAATGTTGAATGCGACATGGAACATGAGGCCTGAGAATGCGCCAGGGGATTTGGTGATTTGCAAGTCACTGTTGGCCTTGGTTTTTGTGGACTGATGTTGGTGAAAAAGGAATTGGTGTGAGTTCAAGAGAGAACAGGAGGAAAGAAATTAGAGACAAGAAGTCTGGATAACTATTATTAGTTGTGCAAGAGCAGGAAATTGAAGTAGGAAAATGGGGCGGTAACTAGAGTGGGGAGTGAAGACAAGAGAGTTTCATTTTACTTTTTAAGTTGGAAGAAAAAGAGCATGGTTATATGCTGTGGGCATAATACAGGAAAGAGTGAAAAATTGAAGATATAGTTGAAGGCAGGCAGGAGGGGATGGGATCTAGTACACAAGTAGAAGGGCTGCATTCAGCCAAAAGCAGGTACAGCTGCAGCCATAATAACAGGACAGAAGACAGAGCAAATAGGCACTTATTCCAGAATGTGGGTGGAATTTGTAATGAAACTTTTGGAAGAGCTATGTTCTTATGGCTTCTGTTTCTCAGAGAGATAGGAAGCATAGTCATCAGCCAAGAGTGAGGGTAGGGAGGCGCAGGTATTACTACAAGTACACGGAGCTTCCTCTTGAATTGGCTAAGGTCTTGGAAATCAAGTAACTCCAGCTAATACATTGCTGCCAGAAACAAAATTGAAACTTTGTAACTAGAAAAGAGATCGGCTACTAGACAGGCAACCAATGGAGCTTGCCGTAGTCAGGGAAGTTAAGAGCACAAAGAAGTGAAGAGCATAGGTAGGATGTGTGTGTCTGTGTGTGTGTGTTAGAGCAGAGGCTGGAAAGACGTAGAGATATGACAGCGAGGGTGCTCCTGAGAAATGAGATTGTAGCAACTACTGGTTTTCCAGCTGTCTTTAATAAGCCAGCCAGATCCTGGTTCTGGGTGCCTTAGTATAGCTTGTAGGGCTAAGGGAAGCATGGTAAAACAGCAGGAGCCAGGTGAACAATTAAAACAAAAAAACTATGCAATCAAGTAATTTTATACCTAGGTAAGTTATTATTCATGTGTAAAAGCAATGGGAAAACATTTCACAAAATGTAAAAAGAGTGCTTATATGTACTGTTCCTCAAAAAATGTACTCAAAATAACTGTCTTCCAAATAACTGAGGGGGAATTTAAAATAAAGAAATGAAGAACGAGGAAGTTGTGGTATAAATGTGTTGGAGGACACATAAAACCCTGTTAAGTAGTGAAGTAAATGTAAACACTGAAAAATGGTTACAAAATCAGTTATAAAGCCAAAAACAATTTGAAATTTAAGATGTACATGGTAAAGAAAACTGTAAAAAAATAAATAAATAAAACAAGTATCTTATTCTGTAATTCTAAAGAAGCAAGGTCCAGTAAGGACAAGGGTAAATGAAGTGATGGAAATAAAAGTATGCTAAATTATTAGATTTAACTAGGAAGTACTAGAAATCTTATTTTTATTGCTATTGCTTTGATCATTAATGTTGTTGTTGTTAGGTGCCATTAGTTGGCTCTGACTCAGAGTGACTCTATATATAACGGAACCAGACTTTGCCCAGTTCTGTGCCATCCTCAAAATTGTTGCTGTTTGAGCCCACTGTTGCAGCAATTGTATCAATCCATCTCATTGAGGATTTTCCTCTTTTTTTGCTAACCCTCTGCTTTACCAAGCATGATGGTAAACTAGACTGGTTCCTCCTTATAAAATGTCCAAAGTAAGTCTCACCATCCTCACTTTTAAGGAGCATTCTGGCTACACTTTCAAGACAGATTTGTTTGTTCTTCTGGTAGTCTATAGTATATTCAATATTCTTCACTAACTCCATAATTCAAATGCGTCAATTCTTCGGTCTTCCTTTTTCATTGTCCAGCTTTCACATGAATATGAGACAACTGAAAATATCATGGCCTGGGTCAGGCACATCTTAGTCACTAAAATGACACCTTTGCTTTTTAAGATTTTAAAGAGGTCTTTGATCATTAATAGTTACAGAAATGTAGGCTCAAGTCTGTAGTCAATATGCTCACACAGCTTCTCCCTGGTTGTTGCTATTCACTAATTTCCTGGTCTGTACACCAGAATGAAGAGAATAGGCTCAGAGATTCTAGGAAACTCAAGGGAATAGAGATTTAGTTGGAGGATTTGAAGGATCACAAAAAGAACAGTAGAAAGGTAGAGGGTCAATTGTTTTCTTTAATCACTCTTGTGTGGCTCTCATCTCTCTTCACCCTTTTTTCTCTTTCTTTCATCCATTCTCCATGCAGTTTCTACAATAAGGCAGGACTTGGGAGATCTTCCTACCTGACTGAAGCCTCCACATCTAGAAGGCTCCAACAGAGGTTGAGAGTTATCCCCTAATACCTGTTCTTCCCTTTTATAGCATGTGGCCACCCAACTAAAAAGACTTCATTTCTCAGAACTTCTTGCCTTTGATCTGGCCATGTGATTACATTTCATCCAACGCAGTGTCAGCAGAGACTGATGTGCACCTTCTGGGTCCAGCTCTTAAAGGGAGGAGTGCATCTTTTCCTTCCTCTTTTTACCCTTCCCTCTGGGGGAACATAGACATGGGTGACCCATCCTGGATCATGTAGATAAGGCAATATTCCAGGGATGCAGAATAAGATGGAAGGAACACAAAGTCTCTAAGAAGTTATAGAAGAGAATCTCCACACCAGCCATGAGCTCACTTAAACCACTGTTGTAGTACCTGTCAATGCATCTGAACTTGATTTCTAACTAACAGAAAGGAATCAGGATGTGACCCAGAGAAGATGAGGGCACAAAGCAGCCTTCAGATGCTTATTTTAAATATTTCAATAAAATATTTAAACATTTGACTAAAGAAGCAATGCGTATGTTAAATTTTTAGAAAATAAAAAAGACAAACTGACTGGTAGATAGTAGTGCTCCGGCTCAAGTATTAGCTGAATAAATGGGGAAAAAATTAACAAATGAACGGACTTGCCAGTCAAGAGCTGATTTCGGTGATTCTTAGACTGAGTCACGCTTGAATCAAAAGAGCTGCAACTATCCTAGATAAACCGTGCATATAAACCAAAAAATCCAAACCCACTACCGTCAAGTCGAGTCCAACACTATTTGAGGATGCTTACAAACTTCAGAAACGAACACGGTTTAACCAGTATAACTCTATTTGATTAGGGTTCCCTGGATAATATTCTCTTTGCAAAAGGCATCGTGTGTTTGGAATTGACATATCATGGGTGATGCAACATGTCTGGGCTCCTACAACATAGTTCAGTCCCCAAGGGATCAATTTGGCAAACATAAAAAGAAAGAGTTTTTCTCTAGAGGAAGCAGTATTTACAGAAACAACCATACAGAAATGTTAAAGGATATAATCTCTAATCTTGGATCTGCTTCTTTTGCATTCTTGCCTAATAATTCAATTTATCCAAAATCTATTAAAATATGTATATTACTTCCATATTCACTCAGGTATTTTGTGAGGATGAAATGATACATAAAACCATTTCACAAAGATTCAAAATAAACAATAATTAGATGCGTTGAGTCAATTTACCATCTTCGTGGTGAAACCCTAAACAAACACCAGTCCATGTGTGCAAAGGCCAATGTGACTTCCTCCCATAAATAAAGGCTCCAGGTAAGATCTTAAGTTCTACTGACCCTTGCTACTCACAGTAAGTGTTCAAGGAAGTGCTCGCCAGCAAAAATAAATTCCAAGTGACAATTGTAATTTTTAATTTTCTAGTAACCACATTAAAAAAGTAAAAAGAAGTGAAAGTAATCTCAAGAAATATAATCTATCTAACCCAATATATCCAAAATTTTATTTCAACATAAAATCAACATATAAAATTATTAATAGGATATTTTACATTCTTTTTTGTACTAAATTTTTTTCAATCCTGTGTATTTTACACTTAAGCCCATTGCTGTCAAGTCAATTTTTACTCACAGTGACCCTATAGGACAGAGTAGAACTGCCCTATAGAGTTTCCAAAGAGCGCCTGATGGATTTGCACTGCCAACCTTTTGGTTAGCAGCTGTAGCACTTAACCACCACACCACCAGGGTTTCCTTTTATATTCAAGGCAAATCTCAATTCAGATGCTAAATTTTAATAGTTACATAAAATGTAGTTCTGATACAATAAATTTTTGTTTGCACTGCTTTAGTTTTTAATTCAAAATATTCAAAATTAAGTAAGAAATTCAGTTCCTCACTTGCACTAGTTGCATTTCAAGTGCTCGTTAGCCATGTGGCAAGGGGCCACTGTACTGGACATCGAAGGTATATGGCATCAGCTGTGACCTTGTTAGAAATACAGTACCTCAGGCATCACCGCAGACCTACTGAATCACAGTTTGCATTTCAGTAAAATTCCCAGGTGATTGGTATGCATATTAAAATTTGAGAAGCACTGCTATAGACCTCTGTAACTGTCTTATCGTTATCATCACTGACATGACCATAGTTCAGGTCTTTATTGCCTCTAGGTGCACTATTATAATTGCCTCTTAATTGGTTTCTTGCCTCTAATTCACCATCAATCCTCTGGTAACATAGTTCAAACACTTTAAGTGACTCTCTGAATACTTACTGCATAAAGTCTGAACCACTACCCTTGGAAAGGGGCATTGGTAGTTCAGTGGTAGAAGTCTTGCCTTCTACGTGGGGGACCAGTAGCCCTGGTGGTGTGGTGGTTAAGTGCTCGGCTGCTAACCAAAAGATCAGCAGTTTGGACTCACCAGCCACTCTGCAGGATAAAGATGTGGCAATCTGCCTTGGAAACCCTATGGGGCAGTTCTACTCTGTCCTATAGGGTCTCTATGAGTCGGAATCAACTCAATGACAATGGGTTTGGGATGGGTTTATGTGGAAGACCCAGATTCAATTCCTCAGCACAGGCTTTCCTCATGATCCGCAACCCCAACCAATCATGGGTGTCATGGAATGATTTGTGTCCCCCCAAAATATGTGTCAACTTGGCTAGCCCATAATTCCTAGTATTGTGTAATTGTCCTCCACTTTGTGATACGATGTAAATGTCCTCCATTTTGTGGTATTTTTAATTACATGTTGTAAATCCTAAAGCTCTATATGTCCATGGGGCAGGATTAGTGTGGAGTGTATCTTAAGACATACCCTTACTAAAGAGCATGACTCAAGTCACAGCCTTACTCAAATCACCACTTAGCTCAAGTAAGGGGAGTTTCCTTAAAGGTGTGGCCTGCAACCCATTACATATGAATGTTCTGGCAAAGCTAGGAGAAGAAAGAGGGGATGCAGGAACAGAGGAACCTCACTACCACCAAGAAAGAAGAGCTGGGAGCAGAGCACATCCTTTGGACTGGCAGACTAAATGTATTATGCATTTACTTGCACCCAGTGTGGTGCTGAAGAAAGACATCCGAGGCACTTAGTAGGCGATGAAGCTAGAAGAGTAAAATACATTTTGGATTACTCCTCTCATGGCATGTTTTACTGTAATCAAACTATACTATGTGGTTGTTGTTGTTAGGTGCCGTCGAGTCGGTTCCGACTCATAGCAACCCTATGCACAACAGAACGAAACACTGCCTGGTCCTGCACCATCCTTACAATCGTTGTTATGCTTGAGCTCATTGTTGCAGCCACTGTGTCAATCCATCTCATTGTGAGTCTTCCTCTTTTCCGTTGACCCTGTACTCTGCCAAGCATGACATCCTTCTCCAGGGACTGATCCCTCCTGACAACATGTCCAAAGTATGTAAGACGCAGTCTCGCCATCCTTGCCTCTAAGGAGCATTCTGGCCCCACTTCTTCCAAGACAGATTTGTTCGTTCTTTTGGCAGTCCATGGTATATTCAATATTCTTCACCAACACCACAATTCAAAAGCGTCAACTCTTCTTCGGTCTTCCTTATTCATTCTCCAGCTTTCACATGCATATGCTGTGATTGAAAATACCATGGCTTGGGTCAGGTGCACCTTGGTCTTCACGGTGACATCTTTGCTCTTCAACACTTTGAAGAACTCCTTTGCAGCAGATTTGCCCAATGCAATGCGTCTTTTGATTTCTTGACTGCTGCTTCCATGGCTGTTGATTGTGGATCCAAGTAAAATGAAATCCTGGACAACCTCAATCTTTTCTCCATTTATCATGATGTTGCTCATTGGTCCAGTTGTCAGGATTTTTGTTTTCTTTATGTTGAGGTGTAATCCATACTGAAGGCTGTGGTCTTTGATCTTCATCAGTAAGTGCTTCAAGTCCTTTTCACTTTCGCAAGCAAGGTTGTGTCATCTGCATAATACAGTCCAGCTTCTCGTATTATCTGTTCAGCATACGGATTGAATAGGTATGGTGAAAGAATACAACCCTGACGCACAGCTTTCCTGACTTTAACCAATCAGTATCCCCTTGTTCTGTCCAAACAACTGCCTCTTGATCTGTGTAAAGGTTCCTCATGAGCATAAATAAGTGTTCTGGAATTCCCATTCTTTGCAGTGTTATCCATAGTTTATTATGATCCACACAGTCGAATGCCTTTGCATAATCAATAAAACACAGGTAAACATCTTTCTGGTATTCTCTGCTTTCAGCCAGGATCCATCTGACATCAGCAATGATACCCCTGGTTCCACGTCCTCTTCTGAAACCGGCCTGAATTTCTGGCAGTTCCCTGTTGATATACTGCTGCAATCGTTTTTGAATGATCTTCAGCAAAATTTTGCTTGTGTGTGATATTAATGATAAAACCACTTTATATTAATGATATTGTTCTATAATTTCCACATTCAGTTGGATCACCCTTCTTGGGAACAGGCATAAATATGGATCTCTTCCAATCAGTTGGCCAGGAAGCTGTCTTCCATATTTCTTGGCATAGACAAGCGAGCACCTCCAGTGCTGCATCTGTTTGCTGAAACATCTCAATTGATATTCCATCAATTGCTGGAGCCTTGTTTTTTGCCAATGCCTTTTCAGAGTAGCTTGGACTTCTTCCTTCAGTACCATCAGTTCCTGATCATATGCCACCTCTTGAAATGGTTGAATATCGACTAATTCTTTTTGGTATAATGACTCTGTGTATTCCTTCCATCTTCTTTTCATGCTTCCTGTGTCGTTTAATATTTTCCCCATGGAATCTTTCACTATTGGAACTCGAGGCTTGAATTTTTTCTTCAGTTCTTTCAGCTTGAGAAATGCCGAGCGTGTTCTTCCCTTTTGGTTTTCCATCTCCAGCTCTTTGCACATGTCATTATAATACTTTACTTTGTCTTCTCAAGACGCCCATACTATGTGGTATGACCTTTAAATTCCCTAAATGTAGCCTCTGTATAGGTTGTATTGTGAAATATATCCTACAATACAGAAGATATGTAAGACAGTTTAAAGAAGAAAAAAATGGGCATGCATGAACCCACTACTATTTTAGGCTTAGATAGTCCATCTGCATCCTTCTCCGATCAAATTTCCCTTCCCTCCCACCCCCAAATGAGCAGAATTGTGAATTGTGTATTAATCATCCATTGGTTTTTAAAATAGTTTTACTGCTTCTGCAAGATGACTTACATTTGATTTTAGACATTTAGAGTTACAATCAAACTATATGTATTCTGTACTTACTTCTTTTGCTCAATTTGTTTTTGAGATTAGGCCATATTGATGAGTCAATAATGAGCTTATTCATTTTTGCTGCTGTAACGTGTTCCACTGTATTGAATATACCACAAAGTGTTTATTGCTTCTACTGTTGAAGAACAAATTATTACAAGAAATGCTGCCAAGAATATTCTGGTACGTGTCTATTTTGTAAGCAGATTTGAGAGTTTCCCTAGGATAGATCTGGTGGATGGCATGGGTACTGACCAGTGAGAGCAGAAGTTGGCTGTAAACCATTGGCAAGGCTCCACACCAACAAAATTTCAACCCTAAGCAGGATATGGGAAATGCATTGGTGCATAGTGAAAGTGAATGAATGTATACTCCCCCAAGGGCTGTTGCCATTAACCATTGTTCAGTTGGACCCCGGCTCATGGCAACCCCATGCACAACTAAATGATGTGCCGCACAGTCCTGCGCCACCCCCATGATGGGTTGCAGCATGCCCCATTGTGATCCACGGGATTTTCACTGACTGATTTTCAGAAGTAGATCACCAGGCATTTTTTGTTGGTATGCCTTAGTCTGGAAGCACCACTGAAACTTTTTCAGTATCATAGAAACAAGCAAGCCTCCACTGACAGACAGGTGGTAGCTGTGTATGAGGTGCACTGGATGGGAATCAAACCGGGTCTCAGCATGGAAGTGGAGAATTCTACCACTGAACCACCGCTGCACCCTCCCAAGGGTAGTGTGTGAGAATTTCTGCAGCTCCATATCCTCACCAAATGTCTGGTTTCCTAATTTTAAAAATCTTAAAGGTACACAATGGTATCTCATTGGGCTTGTTAGCTTGCATATCCTTGGTTGCTAAGAAGGTTTTTCATATGTTTATTCGATACTTATGTTCCAACTTTTTCAAAATTCATCTTCATTCCTTTTGATCACTTTTCTACTGGGTTACTTGTTTTTTTCTTACTGATTGGTAGCCATTTTTTACACATTCTAAGTACTAATTCTTTGTCAGTTATGTATCTTGTACATATCTTCGACTAGTTTGTAGTTTAGCTTTTCGCTCTTTCTGTGGTAACTTTTGATTAATCTAATAAAAAAATTTTAAAAATTCTTTCGTGATTTATGTGTCTTGTGTCCTAGAAAATTTTCCTTATACCCCAAGGTCATAAATCCAATTTTCTACATTATCTCCAAAAAGTGTTACAATTTTGTCTTTGAAATCAATTAGCCTTACAAATAAAGTTCGCAATGATTTTTGTAAGCCTAAGATAGGAATCCATTTCCTTTCAATTGTGTCATGCATGTAAGCAATTTGCTTGGCACTATTTATTATTAACTTGAAATAAATAACTGTCCTATAGGGTCGCTATGAGTCGGAATCGATTCGACGGCACTGGGTTATTATATTGGTCAATTTATGTATTTCTGTGCCAACAGCACCATGTTAATTACTACAGCCTCCGTTTCTATTAGGTTAAGTGTTCCCACCTTCTTACTCTTCAGAGGTGTTTTAACTATTTTGGCCTTTTACATTTCCATGTATATTTTAGAATGAGATTGCAAATTTTCACACAGACACATACATACACACACAACCTGCTGAAGGAGAGCAGCAAAGGAAACATCTCCTCAATGGACAGAGTTTCACACAGTGCACCTGGTTATCCACTTCAGAATATATAAGGCTCATGGGCATTAGCAGATAGCCTGCTGCTCTGGTTAAAGATCTGAAAGGAAAGCTTGGAGAATCAGATGCAAGGAGATCTGGAGTAGAAGCATGTGGACGGGTATGTGGAAGGGGTCTGGAAAGGATAAAATCTTTGTTAACATGTTAACTCATAACAAAACATCTGCCTCAATAAAGCACTGAACAACCAGTAGACAAAATGACTTAGCCAGTTGATGCAGTTAGTCTAGTCAATGGTCACTCCATAACTGGCACAATGGGCACAATGAGTGGCCATGTTGCAGACACAGGCTACATGTAGAACCAACAACACAGACTCCCACTTAACAAGTCCTCTGGAAATCCAACTTTGCAGAAACAGAGACTAAGGCTGAGCCCTCAATATGGCTCCATTTCTCAAGAAGACCAACTAGCTACTCACTGACAAGTTGACTGCATTGGTTGCTTCTGTCCTGAAGGACTGGAGTGGTTCATTCTTACAGGAACAGGCACCTATTCCAGCTATGTGTTTGCCTTTCCTGCCTCCATAGCTTCAGCCACCGCCAATATCTAGGGGTTTATGAAATGCCTAAGGAGCCCTTGGCTGTTCTAACTCACCCAGCAGCTCTGCAGGATGAAGGGTTGTAAAGATTTCAGCCTAGCAGAAACCCTATAGAACAGTTCTGTCACACTGGGTCACTTTGAGTCTGCATTGACTCAACAGCACCCAACAACAGCAACATGGAATGCCTAATCCACAGGCACACAGTCCCATATGACACAATGAACAGGGATCTTCTTCATAATGAAATAAGTGTAGTGGGCCCATGCCATTGGCTGTTTCACATATCACACTATCCAAAAGGTCCTGGCACCAGCTTGGAGGAAATATTCTGTGAGGAGGAAGTGCTGGCATACGGATTGAATCTTAAACTCCTATATGGCTCTGTGTCCCCAGCGAGAGGAGCAGAGGGGTGGAAGGAGGAATGGTCCCACTTACTATTATTCCCAATGACTCACTGGGGTCTTTGTGCTTCCTGTCACTGCAACTCTAGGCTCTGCAGAGTTGAATGTCCTGGTCCCCAAGGACAGCACACCCCTTCCAGGGGACTCAGCAAATGTTCCACAGAACCACAAATTTTATCTGTTGTTGAACTTCATATTAATGGAATCATAGTATAATGTCTGCCACTTTTTTCCTCAATAGATGTGAAATTCATCCAAGTTGTACATGTGTCAGTACTTCATTCCTTTTTATAGCTGTGTTCTTGATTCATAATTTCTGTAATGATTATAAGATATTAAAGTTCTCTATATCTTCTTTTTTTAAAACAGCTTTATTGAGATATAATTTACATACAATTCACCCATTTAAAGTGTACAATTCGATGACTTTTAGTATATTCACAGAGTTGTGCATTCATCACCATGATCAATTTTAGTACATTTTCATTACCCCAAAATGAAGCTCCATACCCCTTGGCCATCACCCCGTTTTCTTGCCCTAGAGCTGCCGTAACAATGAACCACAAAGTGGGTGGCTTAAAACAGCAGAAATCCATCTTCTCACAGTTCTAGGGGCTAGAAGTCTGAAATCAAGGTGTTGCTGGGCCATGCTCTTTACAAAGCCTCTAGGGGAGAACCCCTCCTTGCTTCTCCCAGGTCCTGGTAGCCCTGGGCATTCCTTGGTTTATGGCAGCATAACTCCAGCCTGTGCCTCCATCTTCCCATGGCTGTCTTCCTTCTGTGTCTGTGTTCCTTTGTCTCCTCTGATCTTCTTATAAGGACACCATTGGATTAAGGACCCACCCTACTCCAGTATGACTTTATCTACTAACTACATCTGTAACAACCCTATTTCCAAATAAGGCCATTTCCTGGGGTTCCAGGAAGAATATGGATTTTTGGAGGGGCATTACCCAACCCACTACACCCTAAATCCCATCATCCCTCCAGCCCTAGGCAACCTAATCTACTTTCTATCTCTATAAATTTGCCTATCCTGAACATTTCATATAAATGAAATCCTACAATATGCAGTCTGTTCAGATAGTCTACTTTCATCTAGCATAATGTTTTCAAGATTCATCCATATTTTAGCATCTATTTTATTTTTTTATTGTTGAACAATATTCCATTATACAAATATACCAAATTCTGTTTATCCATCCCTTCACTGATGGACGTTTGGGTTATTTCTTCCTATCAGCTATTGTGAATAATCCTGCTATGAACATTTATATAAAAGTTTTTGTGTGGACATATGCTTTCATTTCTCTTGGGAATATACCTAGGAATAGAGATGCTGGAAACTTTGGAGCCCTGGTGGCATAGAGGTTAAGAGCTCGGCTGCTAACCAAAAGGTTGGCAGTTCGAATCCACCAGCCGTTCCTTGGAAACCCTATGGGGCGGTTCTACTCTGTCCTGTAGGGTCACTATAAGTCGAATCCACTCAATGGCAACGTGTTTTTATGGGACCCCTATACACTTAATCATTTGAAGGACTGCCACTGTTTTCCAAGGTGACTATACCATTTTATTCACCCGCGGTGTTATGAGGGTTCCAATTTCTCCACACCCTCGCCAACACTTGTTACCATCTGTCTTCTTTATTATAGCCAGCCTTGGGGCTGTGAAGTGATACCTCATTTTGGTTTCAATTTGCGTCTTCGTGATGGCTAATGATGTTAAGCATCTTTTCATACGCTTACTGGTCGTTTGTCTTTCTTTGGAGACATGTCTATTCAACTCTTTTGCCCATTTTTTAATCATGTTATTTGCCTTTTCATTTTTAAATTCTAAGCATTTTTATATATTCTAGATACTAGTTCCTTATCAGATACATGTTTTGCAAATTTTCTCCCATTCTGTGGGCTGTCGTTACACTTTCTTGTTGTAGTCCTTTGAAGCACAAAGTTTTTAATTTTGATAATTTCCATTTGTTTGTTGTTGTTTGCATTTTTGGTGTCATATATAAAAACCAGTACCTAACCCAAGGCCACAAAGATTTATACCGATGTTTTTTCCCAAGAATTTTATAGCTGTAGCTTTAACATTGAGGTCTTTGATCCATTTTGAGTTAATTTTTGTATACAGTATGAGGAGCTTTTTAAATATTTCATCATTTATTATGTATTTATGATAGGTATATTCTTCATCAGATTAAAGTTCTTTCTATTCTTAGTTTTCTAAGTCATAAAATAGTGTGAAATTTTATCAACTGTTTTTTGTTTTTGTGTCTACCAAGATGGTCATATGATTTTTACCCTCTATTCTTGAATCCACAAAAAAAAAAAAAAAAAAAAAACCTGTTGCCTTTGAGTTGATTCCGACTCATAGTGACCTTACAGGACAGAGTAGAACTGCCCCATAGGGCTTCCAAGGGGCAGCTGGTGAATTCGAAATGCCAACCTTTTGGTTAGCAGCCGAGCTCTTAACCACTGAGCCACCAGGGCTCACTTTAATGAATAACATTGATTATTTTACTTCCATTCCTGGAATAAACCCAACTTGGTTTCAATAGGTTATCTTTTTTACATATCACTGAGTTCTGCCTGCTAATTTGCCTTTAAGTTTACTGCACTTATGTTCAGAAACCGTGGTGGCATAGTGGTTAAGTGCTACAGCTGCTAACCAAGAGCTCAAAAGTTCAAACCAACCAGGCACTCTATGGGGCAGTTCTACTCTGTCCTATAGGGTTGCTATGAGCTGGAATTGACTTGATGGCAGTGGGTTTGGTTTTGGCTTTGCACTTATGTTCATGAGAGAGATATATGTGTGATTTTCTTATAATCTTTTCAGATTTTGGAATCAAGGTTATGCTGGTCTAACAAAACAAAACAAAACAAAAAACTGGCAAGTGTTTCTTGCTTTTTTTATTTTTTTGAAGAGTTTATGAAAGGTTGTGGTTATTTTTTTCTTAAATATTTGGAAGAATCTGTATCTGGAATTTTCCTTGTAAGAAGGCTTTTAAAACAGATGCGATTTCTTTGATATTACACTATTTAGAGCTCATATTTCTTCGTTTGCTAGCTTTGGTGCACTGTATTTTTCAAAGAATTTGACTATTTTAAGTAAAATAACAAATATAACTGTGTAAAGTTATTCATAATATCCTCTAATCTTTTTGACTGCAAGACAGTCACCTGCTAAACAAGGGAATCCTAGCAGCAAGAGGCTGTGGAAGGGCAGAGCAGGAGAGAAGGAGCTCAAGCAGGAGATGGTTATCCCACTCCAGGGAATGGGCAGTGGGAAGACCACAACTGGTCCTCAGAAGAAGTCACAAACTACCTCAAAAGAGAGCCAGCATTTGGATGTCTGCCACACAGAGGTATCTTCCAGAGAAATCAAAACGACATGCTGCCATCACAAAAAAAAGAAAAATCTTTGGGTCTTCAACTTCTTCTTCCCATTCCACCATCATAGGGAAAACACAAGGAAGGAGCGGTGTAGCAGATTATATTTGCAAAAGATGGCTGCAACATTATCACCCATATCAACTGTTGCACAATGTGACCTTGCCAGTCACCTATCACAAGGTAAAGTCAATTTCTCCACTCCCTTGAATATGGGTGGGCCCTGTAATGGCTTTCATTATTACAATATGGCAGAAGTAACGCAGTACTAGTTTGTGGTGCCGCCCTTAACTGGCCTGACAGTTTGCACTTCCTGCCTTTTTAAAAGTAACTGAATCAATTCCAACTCATGGTGAACCCATGTGTATCAAAATAGAGCTATGCTCCATAGAGTTTCATTGGCAGATTTTTTTGGAAGTAGACTCCCAGGCCTTCCAAGTCACCTCTGGGTGGATTCAAATCTCAGATCTTTTGTTAGAAGCTGAGTGTATTAACCATTTGCACTACCCAGGAGCTCCTTTTGGAGGGTTAAAAAAAAAAAATCCATTGCCAGCTAGTCGATTCTAACTCATAATGGCCCTATATAACAGAGCAGAAATGCCCCATAGGGTTTTCAAGGAGCAGCTGGTGGATTCGAACTGCTGAACTTTCGGTTAGCAGCCTGAGCTATAAAAAGTACAACTTTGCTAAGACTACCATGATGTGAGAAACCGGAGCAATGTGGAGTGGCCTTGGAGGCTATCTGTCCTACTACCCTGGAATGTAGTGATCACCCGCCCACCTCACTGCCAGTGGTGAATAGAATGTAGGCAGCCCGTGATATGAGGAGTTCCTGGGTGGCACGAACGGTTAACCCCTCAACTGCTAACCAAAGGGTTGGCTGTTTTAATCCACCCAGAGGTGCCTCAAAAGACAGGCCTGGAGATCTGCTCCCAAAAGGTCATGGCCTTGAAAATCCTGTGGAACAGTTTTACTCTGCACACATGGGGTCACCATAAGGCAACATCAGCTCAATTGCAACTAATAACAAAAGTCCATGGTATACACTGGCAAAACAGTCATCTTAAATTATCGCCAGTAGCTGACTGGGATGAAGTACCTACTCAAATTGAGCCCCTAGAAGATGAAGTGGCTGCTCCAATTCACCTTTAAAGCACTTGGCTGCTAACCAAAAGGTCAACGGTTCGAACCCCATGGGAAAAAGGACGTGGCACGCTGCTTACGTAAAGATTTATAGCTTTAGAAACCCCATGGGGCAGTTCTACTCTGTCCTGTAGGGTTGCTATGAGTTGGAATCGACTCGATGGCAGTAGGTTTGGGTTTTTTTGTTTTTCTGATGACCTCGAGGCCTGTGGAGTGGAATGGCTTTTTCTTACCGCACTGGAGAGAGAACTTAAGGTGTCAATATAATTCACACTCTCCTCCTTGAAATACTTGGACTTCACCTTCTCAGTTTCCTAGTTTTTCCTTGATTTTGAAATACTGGAATGCCCCAGGGCTCAATCCTTGGAACTCTTCTCTGTTATATCCACTCTCTAGGTGACCTCATGGTTTTGCATACCATCTATATACTGGGGCTGGCGGCGGGGGCGGGGGGGGAGCCTCTAAATTCCATTATCACTCCAGCCCTAGGCAACCTAATCTACTTTCTGTCTCTATGAATTTGCCTATTCTGAACATTTTGTATAAATGAAATCCTACAATATGTAGACTTTTGTGATGGTCTACTTTCACTTAGCATGTATCTCCAATGCTGACTCAGACTAATATATACGACTGCGGGAATCGACTTGAAGGCAATGGGTTGGGTTTGGTTTGGTCTGGTTTTATTCAACATTTTAATTGGGGTGGCTCAGACTGCTAACCAAAAGGTCAGCAGTTCAAATCCATAGCCACTCCTTGGAAACCCTATGGGGTAGTTCTACTCTGTCTTACAGGGTTGCTGTGATTCGAAATTGACTCAGTGGCAATAGGGTTGGGTTTTTGCTGTTGTTTTTTTGGTTTTAATAGCCACCTCATACTTAACAGAAATATTGAGTTTTGTCCCCTCTAAATCTGCCCCTCCCTAAGCTTTCACCACTTCAGTGAATGGTAAATCCATTTCTCCAATTGTTTAAACAAGTGGTTCTCACCCTTGGCAATTCTGCGCTCCAGGAGACATTTGGCAATGTCTGGAGACATTTTTGATTGTCCCACTCCGATGGTTAAGACTGTCAAAAACTTGGCTAGGCCATGATTCTCAGTGTTTTGGCAGCTGTATAATGTTGTGATCACTTCCCTGTTGAAATCTGATATGTAATCACCCCCTGGTGGAGTATCCTGAGTGGTACCAACAGGGGCAGGGCCTGTGGCGGCTCACCGCCCCTCAATCTTCATGTCTTTGCCCTCTGCCACCTACTTCCTTTCTGCTCACCTTGCCAAGGCTTTTGGCTTGTTCTGGATCCTGCAGCTGCCTCTTATTCATCTGACCTCTGGTTCTTGGGACCTGAGCTAGCAGTTTACCTGCCGATCTAGGGATTCATTGATCTTCACAGCCTGTGAGCAAGAGTCCTGCCGATCTTGGTTCACCAGCCCATGAAGCTACCTGAATCAGGAGCAGCCTCTACAGTGATCCATGACCTTGGGATGTTCCAGCCTCTACAATCACATGAGCTGTATCCTTGATATAAATCTCTCTCTTTATATATATATTTATACACTTTACTAGTTTTGCTTCTCTAAAGAACCTAGCCTAAGACACCCACGTTTGGGAGTGGTGTGTGATTGATCTCTACTGGGTAAACATACAGTGTATGCTAAACCATCCTACAATGTACAGGACAGCCCCATACAACAAAGAATTACCTGGCACAAAATGTCAATAGCGCTGAGACTGAGAAACGCTGGTTTAAAACCAAAAATTCTTGGAGCATTCCATGATTCTACTCATTCTTTCATAGTGCACACCCAGTAATTTTTAAATGTTCCTATAAGATCACATCACCCTTCTGCGCAAAACTCTCCAACGGCTTCCTATCTTATCGGAATAAAATCCATAGTCCTTACTATGGCCCCATGATCTCATCTTCTACCACTCTCCTTCTTGTTCACACTGGTCTCCTGGCTGTTTCTTAAACATCTCAAGCCGATTCCACCTCAGTGCCTTTGCACTTGTTTTTCCCTTTGCCTAGAAAACTGTTCTCCCAGATATCCACATACGATGCTTCCTGACTTCATTCAGGAATCTGCTCAAATATAACCTTCTCAGAAAATCTTTCTCTGATAACCCTTTTAAAAAAAGCACTTTCCCTCCCTACCACCAGTGACATCATACAGTAATGACAGCTTTCATTTATTGTTTGTTTTGCCAACCAGAATGTAAGCTCCTTGAAAGGTTTTTTTGTTTTGTACACCTAACGCCTAACCTACAACACTAAAATTTTACACTATGAACTAGGGTTGCCAGATAAAATACAGGACACCCAGTTAAATCTGAATTTCTGATTAAACCCACACACAAAAAAATTTTTAGTATAAGTAAGTCCCAAAATCAAATTATGACTTGAAATTTAAATCTAACTGAGCGACCTGTATTTTTATTAGCTAGTTTGGCTTTTTTTTTAGTTTGGCAACCCTATAAACCAAAAGACCATCGCTGTAGAGTTGATTCCAACTCACAGCAACCCTATAGGACAGAGCAGATCTGCTCCATAGGGTTTCCAAGGAGCTGCTGGTGGATTCCAACAGCCAATCTTTCCGTTAGCAGCCAAACACTTAACCACTATGCCACCAGAGCCCCTGTAACCCTATAAAACCAAAATCCCGTCGCCATCGAGTCGATTCCTACTCATAGCGACCCTACAGGACAGAGTAGAACTGCCCCACAGAGTTTCCAATGAGCGCCTGGTGGATTCGAACCACCAACCTTTTGGTTACCAGCTGTAGCTCTATACTCGAAAACCAAACCCGTTGCCGTCGAGTCAATTCCGACTCATTGCAACCCTATATGACAGAGTAGAACTGCCCCATACGGTTTCCAAGGAGCGAACTACTGACCTTTTGGTTTAGCAGCCGAAGCTCTTAACCACTACGCTACCACGGTTTCCCGTAGCTCTACAGACATCAAAAAATTGAAATGTTGCTGCGTTTCTTGCTGTAGTTAACGCAAGAGGTATAGTCCATTCAAGAATGTTAATGGTGCTATATCAGTGCTCTAAACTGTCAGTTATCTCCCTCTTCCTCGTCCTAGGAAACCCTGGTGGCATAGTGGTTAAGAGCTACGGCTGCTAACCAAAGGGTAGGCAGTTCGAATCCACCAGGCACTTCGTGGAAACCCTATGGGTCAGATCTACTACGTTCTATAGGGTTGCTATGAGTTGGAATCGACTTGAGGGCAGCCGGTTTGGGTTCCTCATCCTACCCGCTTTGAGCTTCACAAAAATAGGGAGCCTTGGAGTGTAGCCCAATAACAGAACCAAGACCACAAAGAGGAAAGATGTTGGCTGTGTTGGAGTTCTTGAAATCAGACATTCGGACACGTCTGGAAAGGGTGGGGAGGAAAGAAGGGAAGGGGAGCGGAAGCTGGGGCACAGATTGGGCCCTCCAGCCTTAGAGAAGAAAGGGACACACACAGAGAAGTCCTTTGGGCTGGCGGGCTGGAGGCCCCCGCAGGCCAAATCCGTTAGCAAGCGCGCGCCTGGGCAGGGCCGGCTGCCCTGGAGTAGACCTGGGCGCCCGTTAGAGCTTAACCGCCGGCGGTACAGGGCGTGGGGCGGGGATCACATCTGTAAAGCACACACGCGGTTGTCCTATTACCAGGGCAGGCGACCGCCGCCAGCATCCCCCGTCGCGCCCTTTCTTTCCGACCCCGCCCGCCCCGGCTCTCCCGGAGCCCCGAGGCCGCGGAGGTGTGAGAGCCACCGGCTGCTTACTGATTTGAGTCATCCTGGAGATGCAGAAGCAGGAGAAGCTGAACAGCGTGCCGGCGACGAGCGCGATCAGCAAGTTGAGGTGCTTGCTCCTCATGGCGCAGGCCTGGCGGAAGGAGCAGGCAGCGCCGGCACTGCGGGGACCGAGCGCCTGTGGCCCTAGAGGCGCGCCCTTACGGCCCCGCCCGTCTGCCTCCTTTGTCGCACCCGACCCAAGCACCCCGCCCTCTCGGAGAACTTCTGCACCTTTGCATTCTATCCCATGGTTCGGCACTGAACCGCTTGCTAGGGCTGCAGGTGGTTAAAAGCGATAAATTATGGGAAAACGCCACCCTGCCTGGCACGTAGTAGGTACTCAATACAGATATTCATATTGTAACCCGTTGCGGTCCAGTCAATTCCGCTCATAGCGACCCTATAGGACAGAGTGGAACTGCTCCACAGGGTTTCCAAGGAGCGGCTGGTGGATTCTAACTGCTAACCTTTTGGTTAGCAGCGGAGCTTTTAACCACTGCGCCACCACAGCTGGGTAGTGATTGACTTTTGTGCCAGCCTCTGCACTAAACAGCTTGCAGGTATTATCTTAAGTCCTCACAACTTTCCTATTAGGTAGATGCTATTATTATCTTCAATTTATAGGTAAAGAAACTGAGCCATAGTGAAATTGAGCGACTTGCTGCAGGTCACACAACTGGCAGCGGTTCCCCTGCAAATCTTGTACACACGTTCCTGAAGACAATGTGCTTCTTTACTTGGAGATTATTCGCCTTAACTATCACTACCAAATGCCCAACTGACTTTGAACTGGGGCTTAGATTTTTGTGGGGGAAGCGGCTAACTCCAGACCTTCAGCTTAATCCATGTATCTTTATTTTATTTATCGAGTTTTTTTCCTCTCTCAGGAGAGAAGTAAGGAGTCAGATTTTCTGTATAAGAAAATAGGTGTACAGTAAGCTACAGCTCACTGTATTTGGCTTTGCCAAATTCCAGGTATCAGTTTATCAGACCTCTCTTAAAGGCTGGCAAACAGTAGCTCTTTCATCACTGAATTATTTTTTGTTAGTAAGTTAGTGATGATATAATGTTTTTTTCAGTAATGGAATACAAGTTAAATCATTGAGTCGTTTCAAATTTTTGGTAGACAAGATGGATTTTGTAAACATTATATGGGACACAAGTGTCCCACTGACGCTTATGGTAGGATAGGTGGGATGAGGCCTGAAAAAAATCGTTTTATCTTAGCAGTTTTATTTTATTGTGTGAAACTTTTGAAAACACGGGGTAACACATAAAGTCACCCTGCAGTGACTACACATAATTGTGGTTCACATCTCCTTGTTCTTAGTGCCGTACCATCTGCATTGCCTTCTAGATCGTTTAAAAGGTAAATGCTTCCCAATGTTGGAGCCATTTGTCATTTAGCACCCCACTTACTCCTGGCTTGTTCCTCACAAGAAAGGAGGGTCTTCATCTTCTTTTGATTTCCCGGCCCACAGCAAGCTGCCTAATGAGAGTGAGCCTGAAGGGAAGTTGGTCACATTTGCCCCCATAGTTACAGTTCCGCATTGTAAACTATTTACAATGCAAGGTCAGTAAGGAAATACAGCAATCCATGCCACCATTTAAGAGGGGGCACCCTCTGGCTATGTACCTTTCCCACCTCCAGTCACAGCCATACACCCCTCCCACGATTGTGTCGCATTCTGCAACTGCTCTTGGGCGTGGAATTACTGAGGAGGAATGTCTTTATTCTTTCTTTTGACTCTATTGATATCCTTTGGGTTCAGGAACATGGACAAAAGTGTCACAGGTTTATTGTTCTGCCACTTCACTGCCAACACACATCCTTTCATACAAAACAGAAACTCTCCCTGCTGTAATTGATCTTTCCTCTTCATCATTTCTTGTTGCCCCTTTGTATTTGCTGGCACTGCACCTACAGCGTACAGTCCCCTTTCATTCATGCTTTTCATCAAGAATGAGAGGAAAAGAAATTTTCAAAGGCAGTGAGGCTTTGAGAATGGTTGCATGAATGATGTAGTCCAACACTCTCACCAGAGGAAAGAGATGAGTTATGGTCTACATCTTTTTTTCCAGAATAGACATTAAAGTGACTTACAAAGCCAGTTCATGAGTCAGCCAGCATCAAACTTTGTACCCGCACTTGACAGGCTTCATTAGCACGTGTTGTTTTATTGATGAACAGCCCTTGAATGGCACCATGCTTTCATCAACTGCCGTGACACTTGATAGCATACACACTCTTTTCAGGTGACTATTGAGAGCATTGATAATAGGGTACAAGTTGTGAAGCTGCTCATAGCCATGTTCTCGTTTGTGCATGGCTTTTGAACGGTCATTCTAGTGTATGTTCTTGGTCAGTTTCTTCAATCTTGTAGTCATGAAGTCTGCCACCAAAGTAACACCCAAGAGGAGGTCACCACCCCAATAACATCTGAGCTCCAGCAAGACACGTATACCCATCAGTTCATGCACAGCAATGAACATCTTTATTTCCTCTATGGTTGTGGCTGCCTGTTTTTACTTGGCATTGTAATCTCATGCCCTCTACATCACTTTGTGCGTTCTTGGGTCACATAAAGATTCATTTGGCCCTTTACAGTTTCCGATATGTCTTCCATAAATACAGACGAAAAAATAATCTACTTCTCTATCTTCATGGGTCAAGTACAGGTAAACTTTGGCATATTGCCGAAGCAAGTTGTTTTTTTTTTTTTTTGCATTTTCAAAGTAGGAGATATCTTTGCACCATTTACCTTTATTTTCTTTGCTTTCGTCACAGGCACCATCATCTGGTTTGCCCCTTTCTTCTGCAACATCAACTGCTTTATAATCCTCTATTATCATGTCAGCATCGCTGTTGTTACCATCAAAATGAGCTTCAGATTCCACAAGACAGGTAAGCTCCTCCGAGGCATCTTCATCTCACTCCTCCTCAGAATCACCCTCATTCTCAGGTAAAGAAAATAATCTAGATTTTCTTCATTCTTCAAAGAGCTCATTTCTGAAGAAGAGAATTTTTTCAGAAAAAAGTAATTCCAGGTTCAGCAAAACCAGAATAATACCAGTACCATACCTCCAAACCAATATGAGAATACACAAGCAGAAACATTGCATAATTCCAGCCTCCTGTAAAAATAAAAGCATCAAAAGGAAATGGTGTCATGGGAAAAGTAGTACAACAATGAGTTCATTACCTACAGCCCATAAACCAGAAGAGAAGCCCTCGATGCCTGCAAAAAAACGTGCATACAGTACGTCCAGAACACTACCACATGTGCCTATGATGTATTGTGCCTGAAAATAAGTTATTCACTTGAAAATTAAATAATCACAAAAAACATAACTTGCAAAGAACACACAAGAAACCATAAATACACTTACAAGGTTTATCTCGCTATACCAAAGCCAAAAGAGACAAAAGTTTTACACAATCGCACCTCCAGGATGCACCACCTCGTACAATAACCTGCACACAGTGATTTGGCATCAACGAATGTTTTTTCAGTTTCACACAGTTAAACATGTCTCCACCAGATGGCAGAATGTACTATAAGGGCAGCAACAACATCCCAAGAAACCAAACAGGCAAAAAACTGTAAGTGGGATTTATATGTCCCAGAGGTCATGAAAGGGCTAGGAGAAAATCAGTAGGGTAATACTCTCTTTGGGCTCTTTGAACTGTGGAACTATTTGGTTCCTTCACTTTGCACATTATTATTTGGGACTCACTGGCAGTGCCTGGTAATAAACTTTCTAGTTCAAACTAGCAATGGCTGGGCTAGTTTCTGGTCCTTGAGAAGGAAGAGAGAGATTTGAACATATACCTGAGGATGCCATTGTAAGCCTGAGCCTGAACGTGAAGAAAATGAAAATCCTTGCAACTGGTAAATAACATCATGATAAATGGAGAAAAAATTAAAGTTGTCAATGATTTCATTCTAACCCCCACCCAGTGCCGTCGAGTCGATTCCGACCCATAGCGACCCTGTGGGACAGAGTAGAACTGCCCCATAGAGTTTCCACGGAGCGCCTGGTGGATTCGAACTGCCAACCCTTTGGTTAGCAGCCGTAGCACTTAGCCACTATACCACCAGGGTTTCCTGATTTCATTCTACTAGGATCAAAAATCAGTGTTCATGGAAGCAGCAATCAGGAAATCAAGTCTACTGCAAAAGACCTATTTAAAGTTTTATTAAAAAAACAAACATGTCACTTTGATGACTAAGGTCGACCTGACCCAAGACGTGGTCTTTTCATTTGCCTCATATGCATGGAAAACTTGAAAGTGTACAAGAGAAACAGAAGTATTGATGCATTTGAATTGTGGTGTTGGTGGTAAATACTGAATATACTATGGACTGTCAAAAGAATGAACCAAATCAGTCTTAGAAAAAATACAACTAGAATGCTTCTTAGAAGCGAGGATGGTGAGACTGTGGGTCACTTACTTTGGGCACATCATCAGGGAAGACCAACCTCTAGATAAGGACGTCATGTTTGGTAAAGTGGAGGGTCAGTGAAAACAGGGGAAACTGTCAATAAGATGGATTGACACGATAGCCACAACCATGGACTCAAACATACCAGTGACCATGAAGATAGCACAGGACTGGTCGCCATGAGTCAGAGCCGACTGTACGGCTACTAGCAACAACATTTTCTCACGTCCTAATGTCCAGGAGTTGTGACCTTCAGTCATGGAATGCAGCCAGATCACTCTGACCCCAAAAGAGGGACCTAATTTTGAGAATAAATACCTCAACTTTATTCTCCCTTCAGTCTCTTGCTGGTGCTTCCTATTGGCTAGGCCACACTGGAAGTCAGAAGGTAAGGAAGTTCAGTTCCATGTACTACCAGATCATACAAACCTCTCTCCTGAGACATATGGCAGGATGGAGGAAGATGTAGACCAGATAGAGGGAGGAAGAGAAAGGTACCCAACACAAAGATATCAATATCCCATTGTCTTCTTACTTGAGCTCCATTTTCACGTTTTTAACTGCCTTCTGAGCACTTTTTGGATGTCCCACACCAACTCAAGATGTCTGGGCTTCCTCATCAAGCTAGCTATCTTCCCAGTCCCTTGGTTTTATCAATGGCACCATAGTTGGTCTGATTGATTCAACTATTATTATAGTCCATCACTTACAAAACCTTTACACTCCTCCTTTGAAATGCCTCATTTCCAGACTTTCATTTATGTTGCTGTCTACTACCTCTATACCCAGATTACTACAATGATACTCAAACCAGTCTGTCTGTCTGTAGTTTCTACCTTCTGCAGCTCAATACCAGACAATCACTCTAGTACCAGACCATTTTCCTAGCTCACCACTGTCAACTATCTCATGTAATTAGCTCCACTCTTCCTGTATGGTAAAGTTCTACTCCATCAGGCCCCTCTTTTCCTGTCAAGATTATCCCCCAGTACTCTCTTACATGCCTCTGGGGACCTGTTAGACCCCTATTATTCTGTCTTGAACATATCGTGCTCACCCCTCCCTTTCTGTGCTTTTCCTCTTGCTATCTACCCTCTGTCTAGAATGCCAAGCCTCCTTTCTGACCGTTCAAATCTTTTCCATATCTTAAGGTCTTGCTCAAGTTTACCTGTTCAGGAATCAAAACCTGACTACTGCAGACCACTCTGATTCCTCCTTCTCTGAATTCATTTAGTATGTAGGGTCTCTACCTTTCATTTTGATACACATACCTATGCACTTGGGACAGGGATCCCCAATATGAGCCTAAGTTATGCCCGTGGTTGAAGGAGGAATATATTCAAAGCAGATTAAATTATTGATAGATTTTCCAAGAAATACACTTACACATGCTCATGTCTGAGGAGGAATGTTTGTGATGGATAGATGTCTGGGAAAAGAGGGTTCTCTATTCCTTTGCCTGCCACATAGACAAGTCCTGAGATGAGCTGGCTATGCGCAGAGGCTGGAAAGATTGCTTCCACAAGGGACCATGGGAAATGGGAGGAAATCCAAATTAAAAACTTCATCATTCAAAATAAATAACAAAGTCTCGAAATGAACTTGTACTCATAAACCTTATGCGTAGGGTCAGTGCAAACAATGACAACCATTAAACTTTTAGTGGGCTTAATTATCTTTGATAATTTGCAAGGCCACTATTGTTGTTAGGTGCCATTGAGTCAGTTCCAACTCTTAGTGACTCTGTGTATGACAGAATGAAATATTGCTCAGTCCTGTGTCATCTTTACAATCATTACTGTGCTTCAGTCCATAGTCACAGCCACTGCGTCAATCCATCTCCTTGAGGATCTTCCTCTTTTTCATTGATCGTCTGTCGAGCATGATGTCCTTTTCCGCGACTGGTCCATCTTGTTAACATGTCCAAATAAGTGAGATGAAGTCTCGTCCTCCTCACTTTTAAGGAGCATTCTGGTTGTACTTCTTCCAAGACAGATGTTTTCATTCTTCTGGCAGTCCACGGTATATTCAACATTCTTCACCAACACCATAATTCAAAGGCATCAATTCTTTTTTGATCTTCCTTATTCATTGTCCAGCTTTCACATGCATATGAGCAGACTGAAAATGCCATGTCTTGGGTCAGGAGCACCTTAGTCCTCACATTGACATCTTTGCTTTTCAACACTTTAAAGAGGTCTTTTGCAGCAGATTTGCCCAATGCAACACATCATTTGGTTTCTTAACTGCCGATTCCAGGGGATTGATTGTGGATCCAAGTAAAATGAAACCCTTGACAACCTCAATCTTTTCTCTGTTTATCCTGATATTGCTTATTGATCCAGTTGTGAGAATTTTTGTTTTCTTTATATTAGGTATAATTCTTACTAAAAACTATAGTCTTTGATCTTCACTAGTGCTTCAAGTCCTCTTCAGTTTCAGCAAGCAAGGTTGTGTCATCTGCATATTGAAGGTTGTCAGTGAGTCTTCCTCCAGTCTTGATGTCGTGTTCATCTTCACAGAGTCCAGCTTCTCAGATGATTTGCTTAGCATACAGATTGAATACGTATGGTGAAAGGATACAACCCTGACTCACATCTTTCCTGATTTTAAACCACACAGTATCCCCTTGTTCTGTTTGAATGGCTGCCTCTTGATCACTGTACAGGTTCCTCATGAACAGAACTAAGTGTTCTGGAATTCTCATTCTTTGTGATGTTATCCATAATTTGTTATGATTCACACAGTCGAATGCCTTGACATAGTCAATAAAACACAAGTAAACATCTTTCTGGTATTCTCTGCTTTCAGCCATGATCCATCTGACATCAGCAATGATATTCCTCATTCCCCATCCTCTTCTGAATCCCGCTTGAATTTCTAGCAGTTTCTTGTCGGTATACTGCTGCAACCACTGTTGAATTATCTTCAGCAAAATTTCACTTGCATATGATATTAATGATATTGTTCGATAATTTCTGCATTTGGTTTTATCACCTTTCTTTGGAATAGGCACATATATGGGTCTCTTCAGGTCCGTTGGCCAGGCAGCTGTCTTCCAAATTTGTTGGCATAGACGAGTGAACAGCTACAGCACTATATATAAATTAAAACCTCGGGGAAAATAGGTTTCTTAGGACAAATACATGTGCCCAGAAAAAAGGTATGGAAATATTTTGATATAGCTAAATTAAAGGAAAGGAGCCCTGGTGATGCAATAGCTAAGCATTTGCTGCTAATTGGAAGGTTAGTGATTTGAATCTGCCCACCAGATCTGTGGGAGAAAAAGACCTAGTGATCTGCTTCCACAGAGGTTGTTGTTGTTTGGTGCCATTGAGTCAGTTCTGACTCATAGCAACCCTGTGCACTACAGAATGAAACACTTCCTGGTCCTGTGCCATCCTCACAATTGTTGCTATGCTTGACCCCATTGTTGCAGCCACTGTGTCAGTCCATCTCACTGAGTGTTTTCCTCTTTTTCACTGACCCTCCACCTTACCAAGCATGATGCCCTTCTCCAATGACTGATCCCTCCTGATAACATGTCCGAAGTATGTGAGACATAGTCTCACCATCCTTGCTTCTAAGGAGCACTCTGGTTGTACTTCTTCCAAGACAGATTTGTTCATTCTTTTGGCAGTTCATGGTATATTCATATTCTTTGCCAACACCACAATTGAAAGGTGTCAATTCTTCATCTGTTTTCTTTATTCATTGTCCAGCTTTCGCATGCATAAAAGGTGATTGAAAACACCATGGCTTGGGTCAGACATACCTGAGTCCTCAAGCTGACATCTGTGATTTTTCAGCACTTTTTAAAGAGGTCTTTTGCAGCTGATTTGCCCAGTGCAATGCGTCTTTTGATTCCTTGACTGCTGCTTCCATGGGTATTGATTGTGGATCCAAGTAAAATGAAATCCTGGACAACCTCAATCTTTTCTCCATTTATCATGATGTTGCTTATTGGTTCAGTTGCGAGGATTTTTGTTTTCTTCATGTTGAGGTGTAATCCATTCTGAAGGCTGTGGTCTTTGATCTTCATCAGTAAGTGCTTCAAGTCCTCTTCACTTTCAGCAAGCAAGGTTGTGTCATCTGCATATTGAAGGTTTTTAATGAGTCTTCCTCCATTCCAGATGCCCTGTTCTTCTTCATGTAGTCCAGCTTCCCGGATTATTTGCTCAGTTTACAGATTGAATAGGTATGGTGAAAGGATACAGCCCTGATGCACACCTTTCCTGACTTTAAACCATGCAGTATCCCCTTGTTCTGTTCCAATGACTGCCTTTTGGTCCATGTACAGATTCCTCATGAGCACAATTAAGTGTTCCAGAATTCCCGTTCTCTGCGATGTTATCCATAATTTGTTATGATTCACACAGTTGAATGACTTAGCACAGTCAATAAAACACAAGTTATATCTTTCCGGTATTTTCTGCCTTCAGCCAGGATCCAACTGACATCAGCAATGATATTCCTGGGTCCTCTTCTAAATCCAGCTTGAGTTTCTGGAAGTTGCCTGTTGTTATACTGCTGCAGCTGCTTTCGAATGATCGTCAGCAAAATTTTGCTTGCATGTGATATTAATGATACTGTTCTATAATTTCTGTGTTCGTTGGATCACCTTCTTGGGAATATGCATAAATATGGATATCTTCCAGTAGGTTGGCCAGGTAGCTGTCTTCCAAATTTCTTGGCATAGACGAGTGAGTCCATAAAGATTACAGAATAGAAAACCTCGTGGGGCAGTTCTGCTCTGTCACGTGGGGTCACTAAGGGTCAAAAATCAACTTAACAGCACCTAACAACTACAACAGATTGAAGGACAGATATACATAACTGAAAACTTTTTGTTGTTATGTTAAACCATTCTAAACTGAGCTCTAATTGCTTCTGAGTACCAATTGATTTTTATTGGTGTCCAATGGCGAAAACCAGGAGATCCAATGAAAGAGCAACTTGAGCTTTAATTTATTCATACAGTCTATCTCTGTTGGGAAACCCAAAGAGGACATAATGCAAAGCACAGAAAAGTAATTAATTTACTCAAAACTCCTTGAATGTAGAAATACTTTGTAACTGCCATCAACACTTTTAGATCCAAAAGGTGAAAAGGCAAGCTTATTGCTTTTTTATTTGGCATTTTACCATGTTGTCTATATGTTGTTATAAGTCACATCTTTATAACTATATAATCCAAGTAAACACATTTTCTTCACATAAGGTGTGTATTTATTCACAACTTTGATTTAAACATATTAACAACTGATTTGTTAAAATAACACCATTTCCAGTAATAGATAAATCTCTAAACTTCTGTGGGTTAATAAAATATTTCTTGCTGAAGTCATGTTCAATGGCAGTTTTGTAGGTTTGCTGGCAGCTTTCCACGTGATCATTCAGAGTCCCCGGCCCCTTCCATCGTTTGGCTCCCCACTCCTCTTGGGCTTTGGAATCTTCCCCATTTCAGCAGGGAACTGGGGAAAAGTGTGTAGAGAAGGAATTTGGACCAGATTTGATATACCTTAAGTCCGCTCAAATTCTATCGGTGAGAACTAGGTAAAAAGAGATGGGGAATGTGCTCCCTGGCTGGGCAGCTGCTTCCCAGCAGCATCTCTACATGAAAGGAGATTTCACATCTTCAGTAGTCAGATACCCATCTCTGCCACATTGACTTAACCAAAGTTCAAATCAAAATGTTTCTCAAAACATTTCAATCCTCTCCCCAGATACATTAATGACTAGTTTCTAGATTTAAGGAATTTAGATCACTAAGAAGGACTACAGAATTATTAGAGAGGAAAACATGAGATCCATGTTAAATATGCAACTTCTTTTTAATAGTGTGTTTGCAAGTAGGCAATGACAAAATTCACTACCAGTGCAGTGTTAGGCAAGGCTTTTAATCCTCTCTAAGGTTGAGCTCCTCATCAGTAAAATGGGATGAATAAGACCTTTCCAAGGTTGCTATGTAGATGAAATAAAGTAACTTTCAAAAGAACTTAGCATCTTTCCTGTCTTAAGTAGGTTCTCAATACCTGTTGGTTCTTCCATTTTCTGTCTAAAGCAGTGCTTCCTCACGAGTGCATAAGCTTGCCTTAAGCAGTGCTTTCTCACTGATTCTAGTGATTACTTTTCCTACAGCAGGCTGTTGTGGTTGCTGTTGTTAGGTGCCGTCGAGTTGATTTCAATTCATAGCAACCCCATGTGACAGAGTAGAACTACCCCATAGGGTTTTCTAGGCTGTAATCTTTACAGGAGCAGATAGCCAGGTCTTCAAACCGCCAAACTTTTGGCTGAGAGTCAAGCTCTTAACTGTACCACTAGGGCAGACTACCTGCTCAAAAATCCGCCAGTGACTCCCTTAAAAACGAAAAGTGTTCGTTAGCCTAGAATTGAAGACTTTACACAGTCTGGTTCCATTCTATCTTTCCAGCTGTATATGCCTCTGCTCCAGTGCTCTGAAGTTCTATTCCACTCAAATTCACCAAATATCATATTTTAAAGATTCAAAAACAGCACTCAGCTGTCACATTTTATTGTATTTGGAATCAGAATGTGTCTTCCAATTGATGTTTACGTTTAACATCATATGATTTCTTCTTTTGTCTTCTTTTTTCAAAGTCAAAGCAAAACCAAAAAAAGACTAATCAATGATGTGTCTTTGAGTCAGACACATGACATTTATTAAGCACCTGCTCTCTACTTATCCCTGAACTAGGTGCTAGGAATATAAATAAACACCTGCTAGTTCTTGGCCCCAGGTCCTTTTTCATGCTTATACATAGACTGAGCCCCCCATACACTCATATTCCTACCAGTCAAAAATATTCAAGACTCAGCTCAAAGCCACTTCCTCTGCACAACCTCCAATGATCATCTATGTATAAAGCAATCTCTACTTTATGGAATCCTTGGGTGGCCCAAACAGTTAAGTGCTTGACTACTAGCTGAAAGGTTGGCAATTCAAACCTACTCTAAGACGCCTTTGAAGACAGACTTGGCACTCTGCTTCTAAAAGGTCAGTCTTGAAAACCCTATAGAGCAGTTCTACTCTGCACACGTGGGGTTGCAATGAATCAGAATGAAATAGAGGGCAACTAACAACAAAAATGGTCTTTAAACTCCTGTAACACTTCCGTCCTCTCTCAGGACACTCAATCTGCCTCATGTTTGATCATTATGCATGTATTTTATGTCCTCTACCATGTTTTAAGGAAACCCTGATGGCGTGGTGGTTAAGTGCTGGGGCTGCTAACCAACGAGTCAGCGGTTTGAATCCGCCAGATGCTCCTTGGAAACTCTATGGGGCAGTTCTACTCTGTCCTATAGGGTTGCTATGAGTCGGAATTGACTCGATGGCACTGGGTTTAGTTTGGTTTTGGTGACCATGTTATAAAACCTACTCGATGGCAACAGGTTTTTTTTTGTATTTTGTTTTGTTTACCATGTTATAAGCCCTTGAAGAGAGAGATCATATCTTATATGCTTTCATATTTCCCATTGTGCATTTCAGGGTGTTTTGTAGATAGGAGGTATTGAATGAAACACAACTGAGCTGTATTCACAATTCACCACCTGCAGTCACTATCTACTACCTTTTAAGCCGATGATAAGTATCACTCCAGGAAACCCAGCAGATAGAGAATGCAGTGGCATTCTCAAAGGCCTTTAGGCTTCCCTTTTGTGGTTTCTTTTTTTTTTTAAATTAATGTCACATTCAGGCCATGAGAAGCACAGAATTGTCAGGCTAAAGATAAATATTTGCTAAAATAATAGGAATAGATTTAGTATTCTCTAGGTATATTACTGTTTTTACAAACAGCCATCAAGACTTTAGTTAACATCAATCTAAACAGTCATCCCAAGATTGTTATTAGCACATAAAAGTGCACTTAGCGGGACAGATTTTTCTAGTCTTATATAGCATAGGGTCTCGAAGGTGAGAAAATCTGAAAGATAATGACTGGTGATAAAACATCAGTGGTCCTAGCTCTGAAGCCCTTGTGGTGCAGTGGTTAAGAGCTCAGCTGCTGACCAAAATGTTGGCAGTTTGAATCTACCAGCCATTCCTTGGAAAAGCTGTGGGGCAGCTCTACTCTGCCCTGTAGGATCACTATGAGTTGACATCGGCTCCATGGCAACAGCTTTGGTTTTGTTTTGGTCCTGGCCACTTATTATCTGTTTCAATTTGCTTAGAAAAAAGTCCTGTGTTCCCAGGGTGAGCTCCATCTGTTCAGCACAATTCTTGAGAGTGACAGTACTGTCATTCTATACCTCTGTCTATAATAGCTGTTCTTCTCAAACCTTAGCAGGGGTAAGAATTGCCTAGAGGCCTTGTTAAACACAGATTTTTGGGCCCACCCTCAGGGTTTCTGATTCAGTAGGTTAAGGCTGGAACCCAAAAATTTGCATTGCTAACAAGTCCCAGGTGATATTGATGCTGCTGATCCAAGGAACCACACTTTCAGAATCCCTGTATAATAGCAGTTCGTAGACTCAGAAGATTAAACTTAAAAGAATTTGTAGATTACCTAATTCATTCTCTTTGCCTAAACCATCCCCAAAAACATATTTAATAAAGATATCACGCCCCTTGCTACCAGTGATGGGGATTCCATTATGCCCCTTGGCAATTATGTTTTAGAAGTTGACAAGCTATGCAAAAAATTTGTCCCTCATATCCCTGGATATACCAAGACTGGCCAGGTTAGACAAAAGACACAGTAATCTTCAGGCCATCAATATTCTAAGATTGTCCCCTGAATTAAAAAGCCCAGCTTCAGGCAAAAGGCGAGTGTCCCTTCCCGCAAACAGAACATGTGATCCAACAGCTAGATGAGCAGAAACCGGAGTATGGTACAGACAAGTAGTAAGCATCACAGGGTACAACCATTTTTTTTCAGTTGTCCTTCTCAGGGTAACGGCACTTTGATTTCCCTTGGCAAACTGCGGTAGCAAGCTGATACTTCTTTTCATCTATGCATGCCGTTCCCTCACATGAGGAAGTGGAGTCTCTGGGCTGGCCTGATAACTTGTTTTGATCAATAGAAAGCAGCAGAAGAAATGTTTTAGGACTTCTGAGCCAGGCTTTAAGGGGACTGACAACTATTGCCTCCTGCCTCTTGGAGGCCAACCACCAGGTTGTAAGGAACTTGAGGCCAGACTACTGAATGATTAGAAGCTGCGTGGAGAGGAGCACTAGGGTGAGAAGCCATCTTGGACATTCCAGCTCTGGCCAAGTTCCTAGCTGAATATACTTGTGTGAAACATCCCAAGTGAAACCAGAAGAACTGCCCAGGTGAACCCAGCTGACCTACAGAATCATAAGAAATAACAAATCATTATCTCCACAGAATAAGAAATGGTTTGCTTTGCAGCAGTAGATAGCTGATATAGGAACCAATCCCCTCAACTCTTAGGATATGTGATAAGGGTTTACATACGACACAGCCCTGACCAATCGTCGTGTTCTATGACCCTGCACAGAGGATAGTTCAGGAATCATCACTTGACAACTCGAGTTGGTGAACTGAGACTCAATTATGAGACATTTTAATCAAGATCTGGAGTTCCTAGGGCCATTGTGCCATTAGGAATTGTCAGGCTAAAGATGAATATTCTTGGGCAAGTTCTCAGGCAAGGGAATCTTGCCTAAGAATAAAACCAATTCATATGACAGGAGAGCTAAGAGGATTTCATTTAATTACCTACCTAATAGAGTCAAGCCAGTCATTATTAATGTATTAATCTCCAGTCATTTTAGTTACAACATATTTCTTTTAATTAAATTTGTTTGACCTGGGGTTCTTATCACTTGTAACTGAAAGAGTCCTGACTAATACAGGTACCCTTGGAGCAGGTGAGTACCCATTGCCGTGGAGTCAATTCCGACTCATAGTGACCCCACAGGACAGAATAGAACTGCCCCATAGGGTTTCCAAGGATCGCCTGGTGGATTCAAACTGCTGACCTTTGGTTAGCAGCTGAGCTCTTAACCACTGTGCCACCAGGGCTTCAGCAGGTGAGTAGAAGACAGTAACAAGAAATCTAGAAATAAGAGGCAACTTGGAGGTCCAAGTAAGTGCAGGAACAAACAAATAAACAAAAACAACTACCAGCAAGATTATTATTCTGAAATAAGGCTCCAGGCCCCAGGATTGCTGAGTGTGGGTGTGAATTGTGTCCTACTATCACAGGTGCCCTGCCGTGGGCTTAGGTGGGGGCTGATACTCAGCACTGCTCCAAGTGCGGTCTGGCACAAGACGGTGTCTGCTCAGAGTAAGGAGTGCACCTTTTACTAATTCACACAAAAGCATCATGTGGGTCAGCTGAAGCCTCAGCAGTTCCTCGGAGCAATGGGACAAGGTTGAAGTAGAGTAAATACACTTTCTTTAGCGTTTCAGTATCAAAATAAGAGAATACATTTTCGCTGTGATTAAATATTTAGCCATTGAAAATTTCGATTACTTGCTCTGGAACCTGTCTCATGATTGTTCCTTTGTAGAAAAACAAGTTCCTCTGTAGAAAAACAAGGTAATCGAGATTTTTGTTGTTGATTAAACCAGAGGACAAGACAATGAGCAATACCTTCAGGACCCGAGATAACTGAGTAAAGTCCGGACCCATCTTGCGACCAAAACCAGGATGGCGATAAGAGACCTGCTAGACGTCAACAAAAGGCCACTTGGTCATTATGTCCACCTCAAAGAAGAATCAACATTCCTGGAAATCTCTAAACCCTGACCCTCTCCCTATATAACCCTCCAGTTAGCCCTTTTGGGGCAGACAGAATTTGGGGAACCCTCTGTCTCTTGAACACAGTATTCAATAAAGCCCTTTTGCTGCTTACCTCCTCCTGTCTCAGTATTGGCTTTGCAGCAGGCGGCTCGAATCTGGGCACAGTCCTGGTTCTAATGAGAACTAAGAAGCCGCATAGGTTACCAAATTAAAGTTTCAATAGAAAAGGAGCAGAGAGTATATGCTTCTGCTGACTGTGCCTAAATTTTAGATTCAGGAGCAAAATAAATTACTGTTGTTTTAAGTCACTCTTATGTAGCAATGAAGTTGCCTAGGATTTCATTTTACTTGGGTCCACCATCAACGCCCATGGAAGCAGCTGTCAAGAAATCAAATGATGTATTGTATTGGGCAAATTTGCTGCAAAAGTTCTCTTTAAAGTGTTGAAAAGCAAAGATGTCACTTTGAGGACTAAGATGTGGGTGACCCAAGCCATGGTCTTTTCAATTGTCTCATATGCATGCAAAAACTGAACAATGAATAAAAAAGACAGAAAAAGAATTGATGCCTTTGAATTATGGTGTTGGCAAAGAATATCAAAAATACCATGGACTACCAGAAGAACGAACAAGTCTGTCTTGGAAGAAATACAGCCAGAATGCTCCTTGGAAGTGAGGATGGTGAGAATGTCTCACATACTTGGGATATGTGATCAAGAAAGACCAGTTCCTGGAGAAGGACATCATGCTTGGTGAGGTGAAGGGTCAGTGAAAAAGAGAAAGACTTTCAACGAGTCAGATTGACACAGTGCCTGCAATGATGGCCTCAAACATAGCAATAATTGTGAGGATGGTGCAGGGCCGGACAGTGTTTTATTCTGTTGAACATAGCTATGTGTCAGAACCGATTCGAAGGCACCTAACAACACCAACATGTAGCAGGAGGTAAGTGGAACATGTGAAGAAAGAAGAAGGTTAAGATTTGGTAACTAGTGTCAGGCAGGACTGAAGCTGCTGCAGAAGGCTATGCACTTTGTTCATTGCTGTCATGGATTGAATTGTGTCCCCCCAAAATATCCGTCAACTTGGCTAGGCCATGATTCCCAGTATTGTGTGATTGTCCACCCTTTTGTCATCCAGTGTGATTTTCCTATCTGTTGTAAATTCTGTCACTATGACATTAATGAGATGGATCGGCAGTGGTTATGTCGATGGGATCTACGAGATAAGATTGTGTCTTAAGCCAATTTTTTTGAGATGTAAAAGAGAGAAGCCATCAGAGAGACATGAGAACCTCACGCCACCAAGAAAGAAGCACCAGGAGCATAGCTTATCCTTTGGACCTGGAGCCCCTGTACTGAGAAGCTTCTCCACCGGGGGAGGATTGATGACAAGGACCTTCCTCCAGATCCGACAGAGACAGAAAGCCTTCCTCCGCAGCTGACACCCTGAATTTGGACTTCCAGACTACTAGACTGTGAGAGAATAAACTTCTCTTTGTTTGAAGCCATCCACTTGTGCTATTTCTGTTATAGCAGCACTAGATAACTAAGACAATTGCCTTATTCCAGAGGGCACAAATCAGTTAGACTATGGTGTGAACAGGAAGCCTGGTAGTGCGACAGATAAATGCTCAGCTACTAACTGAACGGTTGGAGATTCCAGCCCACCCAGTAGCTATGTGGGGAACCTGTGATTATAGCCGAGAAACCCTGCGGAGTAGTTCTACTGCGTCACAGGGCTTCGCTGAGTTGGAATTGACTTCATGGCACTTAACAACGACAGGGCGTGAATGGTCCTGAAGTGCAACGAGGTGACCTGAACAGGACTTAATATAACTGCAGCCAATTACTTCTCTGTCTCTAATTAAAGAGTAGTACAGCTGGCCATGGAAACCCTGGTGGTGTTAAGTGCTACGGCTGCTAACCAAAGGGTCGGGAGTTCGAATCCGCCAGGCACTCCTTGGAAACTCTATGGGGCAGTTCTACTTTGTCCTATAGGGTCACTATGAGTCAGAATCGACTCGACGGCACTGGGTTTGGTTTTTGGTTTGGCTACAGCTGGCCATTATCTTCATACATATTATACGAAAGTTATTTTATTCATTCAGATACCCGTCCCAGTATTAATTTTTATGTAGGTGGTGGAGACCCTGGTGGCATAGTGGTTAAGAGCTCAGGAGTTCAAATCCAGCAGGCACTCCTTGGAAACCCTATGGGGCAGTTCTACTCTGTCCTGTAGGGTCACTATGAGTCAGAATTGACTCGACAGCAATGGATTTGGTTTGGTTTTGGTTTATGCAGGTGGTAAGGAATATTGTTTATATCATGTTGGGTTTTTTTTTTTTTTTGCCTCATGTCTGCACATTAGCCATATATAATGAATTTTTTGGTCCAGTGAGATTTATAATGGGAAACCAAACTGTTATATAACACATTGTTCTAAAAAAAAAAATTATTCTAAGCCCTGATAATATTTGTGGCTTTAGCGTCAGTTACAGAGTAAGTAAAGCCCAAGACGGAATAATTGTCAAACTTATTTAGATCCCTTGGAGGCTACAAGGGATATCATTCACTGGCCCACATGTCCTGACCCTGGTGCCCAAAAGATATAGACTAACTGAAGTTTCACCAGTCCCTGAGAGCCTTGGGTCTTCCAAATGCCATCTTTAAATGACTACTTTTTTTTTTGTTGTTAGCATTCAACAGTCTATTACCATATTAATGGCTTACCTTAGAGGCAAGTGGAATACATCATTATTGCACCCATTATTTCATGGCTTTGGCACCACTGTGTTAGGTGCTGTTGAGTCGGTTCCAACTCATAGCAGCCCTACGTACAACAGAACAAAACACTGTCCGGTCCTGCGCCATCCTCACAATCGTTGTTGTTTGAGCCCATTGTTGCAGTCAGTGTCAATCTATCTTGTAGTTTTTCACTGATCCTCTAGTTTTGGCACCACTGTACCCACTCAAATTAGACACGGAGCTACTTCTAGAGGATGGCAGGAAATCAGCCTCACATTCTTGTCTCCTGTTGAGTCAACTTGATTCTCATTGCGAGAATCTATAATCTTCCATGGAGGTCCCATAGGACCCTCTACAACTACATCCTCTGCACTGGGGTATTCTCAATATTCATTTATCAAAGTTCTCATTTTCCTGATTACAGTTAGGCCACTGGTTATTGCCTGTGACTTTGTAAATATCCAGACATCACCTTGAAGTAAAGAACTAAGTTCTTCTTCCACGTCACATGTACTGCTCTCAACTCAGCCCATTGTGTGAACTTACCTTATATGACTCCATTTTTACTGTCCACAGGCGAAAAGCAGCAGACTGTTACAATGGGTCTCAACCTACTACAAGGGAACTCTCATGGATGAAGCAAGAAACTTGTTTTATTTTGATTGAAAGAAAGTCGTGAGATTTAGATCGTTCAGCAACAGAAATGAACTGCTTCTTGGGAGTTCTAAAATTAGTTCTAAAGCAAAAGATGCTACCTTCTCAGGCATGTTTTGTAACTCCCCCAAAACGCTCCCATAACATGAATTCCATTTTGAGAGTTTTGTTGTACAGCTTCCTCTTTATTACAACCATGATATAATAGGTATTTCAGGTCTTAATACAATTTGATGCTCTTAAGTTATGGGGACTGTTTTCACTAGAGCCCAATAGCCTGCTGGCAAACCGGCTCTCCAGCCCCATCGTTCCCAGTTTTTGAGTAAAAAAAAAAAAAAAAAATCCCAGCGGCAGCCACGAGGTGGCAGTATTATATTTCAGTAAAACCTCTAAAAAAAAAATTGGCATTAATTCTAGTGTCAGAAACTTCTAAAATCTTGTCTATATGTGTTAGAATCATATGGTCCCAGTAGCACACTTGGGTCTCTGCCCATTACGGATTTTTCATAGCTTGTTGTAGCCCAGTGTAGTTTCCAAAGGTTGCTATTGCTCAGGACTCTACTGAAATCAAAATTTTTATTAGTGGCTTCATGTATTTAGATTTATAAGATCCCCAAATACGATATGTTTACTAGATTCCAAATAACCCCACAAGGTGTTGTGTCGTCTTTTTATTGGTAGGATCCTGGACGGAGAGTAATTTATTCTTTACTGTTTGTAGAATACCTCTACTGGCCTAGCCCAAATTATTTTTAGAAACTTCACGGACTGGGCTAGGCTCTTAATTTTAGCCGCGTGGATTGAGCATCTTGGTAAGTCATACGCGTAACTATACTCTCAAAGTTTTCTGCGTTTCTGGTTGAACTAATAATAATTACTTCATAGAAAGCGCTTTTGTAACCTTGACTCTATAAAAATTACGAAAAGGACGCTCCTTCTTCTGGACTTGGAGCCTAGGAGCAGCAGACGGTTTCAACTTAAACGGTAAGAGGTGTACAGTGCGAAATGTCTCAAGAGCAGCGCCAGTAAACAGTAGCCTTTAGGGCCGGGTGTGCAGCCCGGATGCCGTTGCCAGGGAAACCGTCGGGCGTCCCTAGAATCCGAGCACGCGCGCCTGGGCAACTTTTGTCCGACCTCCTTCTGGCGTTAGCGATAGGTGGGGCACGGACCAATCGGAGGAGGCTGGAGGTGCAGGGGGCGGGCAGAGGCCCGGGAAAAGCGGTCCTGCGGCTTTGCTCTCTGACTTCCGGGTCGCGGTGCTTGCAGGGAGCGCTCCGCGGGTATCCTCGCTTCCGCTGTTGGCGGTAAAGGCAAGATTCCCCATTGAGCAAACCGAGGCAGCTCCAGCTCCCCCTAGTTCTTCCGTTTTGTGAGGTGGCTGCTTTTCTTTTTCCTCCCCTCAGCCTGCGCTGCTTCTGTACCGACCGCGCGAGCCCGGCGGAGTCCGGCGGGGCGTCGGCGGGCGCCGGCGGGGCGTCGGCGGGCCCCGGGGCAGCCGAAGCTTTGTGCCGTCCGCTTCCTCCCGCTCGCGAGCCGCTGCCCAGGCCGAGCCTGGCCTGCTCCGGGAGGGGGCCGGGGGGCTCGGGCGCCGCGAGGAAGCCGTTGCCTCTGAGTGGTAGTTCTGATGCTTTTGTGGCGATGAGCGCGGACCAGATGGGTTCATTTTAAAGAAACAGTAAAGCCCACCTCTAAGGTGCGCTGTTTCTGCGCTGATCTGCTGGGGTTTCGAACTGGCCAGCCCTGAGGCCCTAGTCCAGACACGGTGTGTCAGCGGGCACGTGTGAGGCAGGAGGGAGATGGCCAGCTCTGTTTGTTCTGAAGTCTCTTTTCCTCACTTGCACTCCCCTCCCCCATCCCCCCCCGCCTTCTTCTTTTGGGAACAAGGGTTTTCGTATGACATAAAGAATCAGTTTTTTTGAGGTTACAGATTTTTGACTTAGTATTTCTGCCTTTCACTTTTTGAAATGAAAAATCAAGAATTGCCCAGGGTGTGATCTACTCCGGGTTAAACGTGCAAACTTCAATTCGTAAGCCATATGTAGGGTTGTTATTTGCTGGCATCACTTGACTGGAACAAATGATGTAACGGGAATTATCCATACGGGTTGAGAAGAGCTTTTTCTTTATAAAAACAATTCTGATGTTTGGTATATTTTATTTAATCATCGCTTAGTTGGGGTCCTCTTGTTTTTGAACTGTTGGGACCCAGTTTTCCAAGACTGAGAAAGTGGGAAACATATGAAGTACAATTATTTAACAAAAAGTGTGGACCGTTCTGCAGTCGTTCTTTTAACTCGAGTAGATTGACTCTAAGGTAGTAAATTGTTTTGATTTCTACAGTTAATATTTTTAAATGATAAATTGACTGGCCAGCCATCATTTTCACTCATCTATGCGGTGTAAATTATCACTGTCATTGTTTTCTTAGATGCTTAAGTAAGCACTAGCACAAAATGGACACAATGGAATAATAATAGTTGTGACTTTTTAATTCAGTGTAAAATCATTAAGCTTGTCATGCATTTCCTTCTCCAGAAAACATGTTTATTTCTTTGTGGGAGTTCTTCTATGGAAACTTTTTTCGGTATTGGATGAAATGGATTTTACGACAGATGACTGGAAAGTGTGAATTGCAACGAATTTTTGATACCTATGTAGGTGCACAGAGGACACACAGGATAGGTAATGTTATTTGAAAAAGAAATTTTAAAAACTAATAAAATTTTAGCTCCAAATGAATATTTTTTCTCAAAAATTGCAGTGACATACGTATTTCTTGTGTATCCTGATGAAGTCACATTAACTCCGTTTCATAAACTTTGAAATCCAGCTTTGAGTCCTTTCAGCTCTAAAAATGTATAAATTTATAGAAAAAGAAACTGATTAGTAGTTGATTCCCCATATGTGCAAATGGTTATCTTCTATGTCTTCTTAAGTTTATCAGTTGTTGCTTTGATCACAGGCTCTTTTCTAGAGAAAATCTCTATGCTTGTATAATCCCTTTGAAATTTTCACTCAAATGATAAAGAGTGAGTGTTTGGATTTAGATTCATTTTTATAGTCAAGATCCTTCATTAGTCTTTTAATTTCTTACTGTTATTTGTGGAAGAACAGTAGGTATCCAGTGGTCCCTAGGAAAGCTTATTAGACTCAGTGCACATAGTCCAATATGGGAGTCACTAGCCATATGCTTTGGGCGCTTGAAGTGTGACTCACCTAAATTAAAACGCATGTAATTGTAAAATATACATTGGGTTTCAGAGACTATATGAAAAAAAAGATTGCGAAAATACCTCAGCAATTGTTTATATTCACAATATGTTGAAATGATAATAATTTGGATACATGGGGTTAAATATAAAATTAATTTTATCTGTTTTTTTTTATCGTCTTTAAGGTAGCTACTAGGAAAAAATTAAGTACCTATGTGGCTTACATTTTAGCCACGTAAGAGAGTAATGCTACTCTAAAATCCAGCATGTCCTCAGTTCTTAAATAAAAATGCAGCTTTAAATGAGAGCACAGATGAGTGAGAAATGTGGTTTGAGGTCACTTTTCTTGGACAATGTAAGGGGAACCAAGCAACTGCTTTAGCTCATGCTGAGTGTCTCAGATGGAAAAATCACAGATTAACTAGATTTCCTTTTTGCATTGAATAGGTGTGCTTCAACTAAGGTTTAGAAGGTAGAATATTGGCAATCGGAAGATGTCTCCAAGACAACATTGATACTGCTTCCGTTGAGATTATTGCCAAAAAAGCCCTATGGAGCAGTTCTACCATATAACATATGGGGTCACCATGAGTCAGAATTGATTCAATAGCAGTGGGTTTGGTTTTCACCTCTTTGGCTCTGGTATGTTGAGGTTTATGGAATAATATCTAGTTCTCTATACTGAAAGGATGGTAAGGCATAAAGAGAGAGTAAACCTCAGGGCAGCTGGATGGTCGAAGTTTAATTACTTTCCTAGTTTTCTCAGAACTTTGTGGGTGACAAATCATTGCCTAATATTTTGATTTGCCCTTTTGACTGGGCAGAACAAAGTGCCTTTTGATAAGAAGCCTCTGCATTCAGTGTTGGTTGGTGTTTTGTAGTGCAGAGGAAGAGCCTATGTTAAGGCTTTTTTTGTGTGGGAAAAGGATTTTCTTGAATTTTTTAAAATTCCAAGAAAAGGAGAACATTTAGTAAATGTGTCAGAAAATTTTTTAAATAGACAGTGAAAATGTTCTTGTCATTCTTGAAGTGAAAGCCAAAAATGGAGAGGTTATTTCATTATTTATCTGGTAGAGGACAATTGGCCAGATAATCTAAAGTCCCTTTGTTGTATAATTTAGTTGCTAGTATCTCAAATCTAAATGCTTACCGTACTCTATAAGGTTAACAAATGAAGAAAATGTAGCCGAGATTACTCTCACTGTAGTCCTAAGATAAGGTTCTGGGACCTGAACTATTCTGAGGCAGCCGCGAATGAATTTGTGGTGGTGAGTAGACAGTTTGGGGTCTGCACAATGACCTGGGGGAAGTTGGGTTGGCTTTACCTCTTTGAAGTCCCTAGGTGGTGCCAACGGTTTGCCCTCAACTAAGGTTGGTGGTTCAAACCTATGGAAGAAAGGCCTGGTGATCTTCTTCCATTAAGATTATAGCCAAAAAACTCTGTGGAGCAGTTCAGCTATGATATATGGGGCAACCATGAGTCCGGATTGACTTGATGGCAGCAGGTTTGGTTTTCACCTCTTCAGCTCTGGTATGTTGTGTTTGACTGAGGTTTATAAAATAATATCTAGTTCTCTATACTATAAGAATAAAATTTTAAATTATATTCTATGTTATTTATGTAAAAATTATATCTTCTAGAACTACTAAAGTAATTTATGATTGGGTTTTTTTTGGATGTTTTTACTGTCTGTATATGGAGTAATTTAGATACAACATTTAAGTGATAATTTTTTTTTTTATTTCAGAAAATTCCTTGACGTCTTCCAAGAACAAGGTAGGATTATATAGTAATGATAATTCCAGAAAACTTAATTTGGAGATAGTTCTTCTTTAAAAGAATGCCTCAATTTTAGAATGAATTATTTTTAATGTCCTAGTAGAAGAGTTGGAGCCCTGGTGGCGTAGTGGTTTAGAGCTTGGCTGCTAACTGAAAGGTTACCAGTTCAAATCCACCGGGCACTCCTTGAAGAAATCCTGTGGGGCGGTTCTGTTCTACAGGTTCATTATGAGTGTAATCCAACTTGACGGCACCTGACAACAACAATAATAATAGAAGAGTCTTTGCTGTGATGAGTATTGAGTGAAGTTTTCCTTCTAGAGAAGTAATATTGCTGTTAAAAATTTTCTCTCTGTGTGTGTGTGTATTTGTGTGCCACTCTCACACAAAGAAGGTATTTGAATAATTTGTCTTGTTCTGAGATTTTACTTGGTTATTTTATCTCAAGGGTCGATTGGTTTTGGGAAAGCAGGGTCTTGTGAAAAGCCTTCTCTTAGACTGTATCCTCAGGATAGGTTCTTGTATGAGACAAAGATAAGTTTGGAGAGTTACTAAGGACCTTGTGTCTTGTACCATTTGAATCAAAGTAAGTCATACCTCACTTTTTTTTTTTTGGTCAGCTTTTGCTATGTAATAATAGACTGTGATAAAATATCAAGAGCATTTAGCAGTACATCATTTCTTGCACACGTGTCTGTGGGCCTGCAGGAGGGGCTCTGCTTCAAGCTGTGGTCAAGTTCAGGTCTGTTCCAGTGGTCTCATTCTTGGACCCAGGTTGGAGGATAATGGGTACCTGGGGAATTTTTCTCTCGCAGTGGATCACTGAACAAGGAGGGCAGGCCCAACCACACAGGCATATTTTAAGTCTTCTTGCACCACAGTCATTAACATCCCATTGGCTAAAGTAAGTTACATGGCCAAGCCCAAGTCAAGGGGTAGAGAAAGACACTGGGCCCCCCATAAGGCCATGATAGTAGGCATGTGGAGAGATAATTTAATTGTGGGGGAGTGAAAAATTCAGACCAAGTGACTCAGGCTGCTACATGCTGTCAGTTCCTTATAGTAGTTCACCATTTTTTGTGTATATGGCTTGTTTGGTGTGGCGGAGGTACAGTGTGGGTCATCTAGAGCATTGTGTGAAATCCCGTAGTGGATCAAAACCAGTATAAAACGACAACCACAACAAAAGGATCAGGATGGAAAATAACTCAAAAACATTGTTCATCATGAGGTTAAATACTGTTTTCTGAAGTTTTAATCTCAGTTATGTACGTATGTGTTCTTCTATCTCTATATATTTCACGTATACTTATGTATATACGAGTGTGCCTGGTCGTGTTGCAAAATGTGAGTCGAGGTAAAAGAATATTGACTTGCTGCTGCCTAGTGATGTTGATATGAGTTACTGATTTACACCAGTAACAAAATATGCCATTTATGTTCCAGAGGGCACCTGTAAAAATGTTGCTTTACTGATTTAGTTGCAGCCTCTATTTACAAACGGTCTGTGTAAGAATAACTCATACACACGAATGAATATTGGGGTGGAATCCAGAGTCCTACTCACGTGTTCAGAATACTTAGAGAGTGACTGATATTCTTTTTATTTTAAATGAAATGCAGAGTTCCAGAAAGCTAACATGTTGCTGGCTCTAAAAATTTATTTTATTTTATCTACCTACGTAATTCCTTTAGCTGGAACTTGGGATGCATTTTCCCAAAGAAACAGCATCATAAATTGTAGCAGATGTACTTGGAGAAGTGCTGTATTTCAGATCTATTACAACAGTGTTCTCAAACTTGAACATGCATCAGAGTCCCCAGAGACTTGTTAAAACAGAGATGACTGGGCCCTACCACCACAGTTCCTGATTCCGCTCTGGTTGCACTTCTAACACATTGCCAAGTAATAACTGCTGTTGCTCCTGCTGGTCAGGAGCAACTCTTTGAAAACCAGTGTATTAATAGATGAGTGTGCTTTGGGGGACCGTTCTGGGACCATACTTTGTTTCTGTTGGAAATAGTATATGCATTCTCCAAACTGACCAAGTCGTGTTTCTTGGATTTCCACCCATGGTGAAGGCAGCCCTTTTACTTCTGCTGCTGTTTAAGCTTCAAGACATTTCCTGTAGCCAGATTATCCCAGGCCTTGACAAACTAGACCTTGTTGGCCATATCTGCACCCTTACTGATTGTTAGAATCTTTGATTGTTTTTTTTTTAGCTTTTAGTTTTCTCTGAGGAGCGAGCCTGCCTCCCTTTTTCCTTCCTTCTTTTAAATAATTTTATGTGTTGCTTTATATATCTTTTACTGAAAAAGTTGTCCTTAAAATTTTTATCTGTTGAATATTTCCATCCATTTAACATTTGTCAACTACTATCTATTACATGCAGGATAGGAAAAGGTGAACCAGATACAGTCTCTGTCCTTAAGGAATTTATGACTTAATATATAAATAACTATAATATAGATGGTGATAAGAGTCATAAAAGGGCTACAGATGAATTATTATGGGGCTTTCAAGAGAAGGAAGGATACTTCCACTCAAATGAGATTGGTGAAATTTTCTTGGACCTGACCTTTAAGCTGATTTTTAAAATGGGGAGGATTTAGGTCTAGAGACTGAGTGAAGGAGCATTTCAGATGAAAGGCTCAAAATAAGTAGAGGCATAACTACAGGTGTGATTGGAAATAACACAGTAGTTCAATTTGCCTGAAGTACAAAGGATACCAGAGAGGATTTTGATGGTAGCTTACTGGGGGATAAGAGTTAAAGTTTTTAAGGGTGAGGAAGGCGTGAACTTGCTTGTTTGTTGAAAGGGAGGATCCAGTGGATTTTTATAGACATATGTTTTTTCTGTGTTTTATGTACATAGAAAAAAGACCAAAAGAATGGACACTCATCTGTTGCAAGTGGCCATCTCTGGTGGTAGGATTGTTGTCGCTGGGTGCCGTGAGTCAGTTCCAACTCAGCGACCCCATGTGACCTAGTAGAACCACCTCATAGGGTTTTCTCGGCTGTCATCTTTACGGAAGTAGATTGCCAGGTCTCTCTCCCATGGAGTCACTGGGTGGATTTGAACTACCAAACCTTTTGGTTAGCAGCCGAGCACTTAACCATTGCACCACCAGCGCCCTGTTGATTTCTGCATTTTAATTTTTTCTACAGATATTTTTGTTATATAATCTTTGTATTTTATAAAAAAGTCTGCTTCATAATCATACTGTGTAGCAGATCATTAGCTGAGAACTCATTAACCGAGAGCCTTTTGATTGTTCATCAAGGAAGTTGTTATCAGATACATCATGCTACTTCTCTTTTATGAAAAAATATATTTACATTTACATAATTTTAGCCCTAGAGAAAATTTGAAACAAATTTGTGTTTAATATCTGAATGGTAAAGTTGATCACATGCCTCAAAATTGACTACTCTTTTTCAGCTACAAGGGATATTTTTCATTCAACTTCTCTTTCGCATCAATAGGTTTTACGGGAAGCTACACATGTCACGCAGAGCGAGGTGGACAAATGTGTAGAAGATATAATGAAGGAAAAGAATATCAACCCTGAGAAGGATGCCAGGTATGCTGTTTTTACAGTATTCTTTTTTATTAGGCATTTGTACCTCGTAAGTTATAGAGATCACACAGATTTGTGAACCTTTGGAACACAAAAGGTTGTGGAGGTCATCTAATTCAGTCATCTCATTTCACTTGGTGAGGAATTAAAGTCCAGAGAGATGAGGTGACTTGTACAATATTACACAACTAGTGATAAAAGCAGGACTGAAACCTGTATCTAGTTGTGTACAACTGCTCTTCTTTAATATAATTTAAAACATTGTATTAAATTACATAAATATTAAATGTATTAAAATATTACATAAATAGCTTCAGCTACTATGTTCTTCTTGTCCTTTAAAAGTCAGCTCCTCTCTCCTCCAGGCAGGTCCTGCCTGGCTCCTCTAGTCTGAGTTAGGTGCCTTTGCTCTGTCCTCACTTAGAGCGCTGTAGCATAGCATTTAACCTGTTACATCGTACTTTGGATTTACTCTTGTTCTTCCTCAATAAATTTTAAGTTCCTTAAGAAGAGGAGTGTTCACTCATTTAATATCTGTAGTCTCAGCACTAGTACAGTATTTAGCACTTATTTCTTCTCATTCACCATTTTTCTCTGTCAGTATAGAGGAAGGAGCAATTTATTTTGGCTGGAACAGGGAAAGAACTGTAAGGGTAGTTCCACAAAAGGTGACATTTGAGCTGGACGTTGGTGATTGGATAGGGGAAGACATTCCATATAGAAGAACAGTGCCAGGAAGGCGCAGAGAAATAGAAGTACATGAATATCTGGGAGCTGTAGGGAGTCCTTTGTGCCTGGAGCACTGAATACGTGCAGAGGAGTGGTTGGAGAGGTGAACAGAATGTTAAATTGGAGACACATTGCAGAGAGTCTTGAGTGATGTACTGAGGGATTTAGAGTATGTTCTCCATTATTTAAGCCAACATTATCGGATTAATATTTTCGGAAGATGGAAGCAGGATTTGGGGATGCGGGATGCTGGTAGAGGGACTAAAGATAGAACAGTTAAGCACTTGAGCCATTTAGGTAACAGATAACAAAGCCATGTATACAGCAGGGGAAATGAAGATACGAGGATTGTTTTGAGGGAGATTTCAGAGATACATTGGATAAGAACTTGGGGACCTTCTGGATATATTGTTGATGGAGGAAGAAGAGGATTAGAATTCTTTTTTTTCCCTTAAAATTTTTTTATTGTGGTAAATATATAGGTAGCAATACATTTGCCATTTCAGTAATCTTCACATATACAGTTCATTGACATTGAATATGTCCACATGTTGTTCAGCGATCGCCATTGACTGTTCCTGAATTTTTCCATCACCCTTAGAAGCTCCATGTCCATAAGCATTGTGTCTTCCTTTCCCCAAAAAATAATTAAAAAAAAAAAAATTTATTGTGCTTTAGTTGAAAGTTTACAGTACAAATTAGTTTCTCATTCAAAAGTTTATACACAGATTGTTTTGTGACATTGGTGGCATTCCCTACAATCTGTCAGCACTCTCACCCCTTCCACCCCGGGTTTCCCATGTCCGTTCGTCCAGTTTTCCCGTCCCTTCCTGCCTTCACATCTTTGTTTTTGGACAAGTGTTGCTCATTTGGTCTCGTATACTTGATTAAACTAAGAAGCATGTTGCTTACATGTGTTACTGTTTGTTTTATAGGCCTGTTGTTTGAAAAGTGGACTTTGGGAGTGACTTCACTTCTGAGTTAGCAGGGTATCTGGGGGCCATAGTCTTGGAGGTTCCTCCCGTCTCTGTCATACCAGTAAGACTGGTCTTTTCTATGTATGTGTGAATTTGAATTTTGTTCTACATTTTTCTCCTGCTCTGTCTAGGATCTTCTATTTTGATCCCTATCAGAGGTGTCAGTGGTGGTTGCCGGGCACCATGTAGTTCTTCTGGGCTCAGGCTGCTGGAGCCTGTAGTTCATGTGGTCCATTAGTCCTTTGGACTAATATTTTCCCTGTGTCTTCGGTTTTCTTCCATCTTCTTTGTTCTTGTCTGGTTAGGACCAATAGGTATATTTTAGCTGGCTGCTCACAACCTTTTAAGACCGCAGACACTATTCACCAATGTAGGATGTAGAACATTTTCTATATGAATTATGTTATGCCAATTGACCTAGAGGTCCCCAGCCCTCAGCCTCAGTGATTTAGTCCCTCAAGGTGTTCAGATGTGTTTAGGAAGCTGCTATGATACGTCTTGGTCAGGTTGTGCTGACATCCCTTGTATCATGTGTTTTCTTTTCCTTCACCAAAGTTAACACTTGTTTCTATCTAGTTTGTGATTTCTCCTCCTCACCCCTCCCCACCCTTATAACGATCAAAGGTTGTTTTATTCTGTGTGTAAGCCTTTTCTTGAGTTTTTATAGTAGTGGTCTCACATAATATTTGTCCTTTTGTGACTGACTGACTTCACTCAGCATAATGCTGTCCAGATTCATCCATGTTGTGAGATGTTTCACGGATTCCTCATTGTTCTTTATCGTAGCATAGTTGTAAAAACGGCCTTGGGGCAGCATCTGACCTCCTCTAACTTCACAAGGAGGAAGGACAATCAAGATCAATAGCCCAAGGCTGATTGCTGTGAGGTAGAGGTCAGACCTGCCTCCTCTCTCAGCCATCTTTACCATTTCTGACACCAGCCATCCCTCCCGCTGCACCCTGCTTCTCTGCTGGGCTTGATAATTCATTGCAATTTCCACAGAGAACTCACAGACAAGACTCGTGATTATGGGGCTTAATAGAGAAATAAACAGGTTACAGTTCAGGTTCAGGAACATTCAGGATACAGTTCTTTCATCAGGACAGTCTCTCCCCAGATGCCGTTCCAGGCAGGCCTCTCCCTGTCCCTCAGCCTCTGCCCTGCTCAGGCAAGTGTTACAAAGCCCTTTTAGCTCTGCCGATAAGTGCCCAAAGGCACTCAGCTCTAGCTCTGTGGGTCAGTAGACCTAGCTCTACCAAGTGCTCAGAAGCATCCCATCCCTTCAGCAAGCCTCCTGCCGAAAGGCACTCAGCTTTCTTGCTTGTGGGCCGGGAAGCCCACTGTGCTGTCTCTTGCCGATCTCTCTTGCTGCTGTTTCTCTGCCACCACTTCTTGTCATCTTCCATGTTACAACTCTTTGTCTTAGTTCCCTGGTTCCAGGAGTCTCTTGGCACAGGGATCCTGGGTCCAAAAGACGCGCTGGCGCTTCTTCTTTGGTGGTGGTGGAATCCTCTCTCTGCTCTCGAATTTGCTGTCTTTTAAGGCAAAACTGACCAATCCCCTTGGTAGGCCACAGTCGCCTTATTTACACAGTTGCACCCAATCACTTGGGTAGGAGTTACATGACCATGGCTAGAAAGGCCACACCAAAGGGATCCGTCACATCGCAGCAGTACTCCATTGTGTGTATGTACCATAATTTTTTATCCATTCATGTGGTGATGGACTTTTAGGTTGTTTCCATCTTTTTGCTATTGTGAATAATGCTGCAGTGAGCATGGGTGTGCATATGTCTATTCATATGATAGCTCTTATTTCTCTAGGATATGTTCCTAGGAGTGGAATTGCAGAATCATATGGTTCTTCTATTTCTGGCTTTTTAAGAAGGCACCATATCGTCTTCCATAGTGGTTGTACCATTTTATATTCCCACCAGCAATGCATGAGAGTTCTAATCTCCCCACAACCTCTCCAACATTTGTTATTTTCTGTTGCTTTTTTTTTTTTTTTTGGAATAATACCAGTAATATCAGGGTGAAATGGTATCTCGTTGTAGTTTTGCATTTCTATAATCGAGAGAATTTCCTCATATGTCTGTTAGCCATCTGAATGTCTCCTTTGCCCATCTCTTAATTGGATTATTTGTGTTTCTGTTGTCGAGGTGTTGAAATAGTTTATAGATCTTAGAGATTAGACCCTTGTTGGATGCATCATAGCCAAAAATTTTTCCCAGTCTGTAGGTTCTCTTTTTACTCTTTTGGTGAAACCTTTTGATGAGCATAGGTGTTTAATTTTTAGGAGCTCCCTGTTATACAGTTTATCGTCTGAAGGATTAGAATTCTGGGTGTTCAGACTTGATTAGTGATGTCATTAATAGATTGAGTCTTTAGAAAGAGCAGGTTTCTGCAGGGAAGATAAGCTGTGGTGTTTGGGAGGACTTAGATAACCTGCCGTGTAGCTGTCCATTATATATTTGGAAAATTAGGTCTGTTGGTGATATCAGGCAATAAATATTTGGAGCATATGAAATTATACAGAGAAAACATGAAAAATAGAAGAGAACAAATCCTTGTAATTGCAAAGTTTGCAATTCTTACATGTCTTGCCTTCTTTCTAGACCCTGTTTTACCATATCTTACGTAATAATTAGTATAATGCCTTGTGTTTAAGGAGGCTCTTGGTGCTTATTGGCCAGAAATGCTTTTTAAATAGACACATGAACCACAGGCTGTGGAAGGCATTGCTGTATTGTGATTAGAAAATACGATTTATCCCTTAGTATAAAATACTGAGTATAATGCTTTGTGTTTAAGGAGGCTCTTAGCTCGTTGGTAGGAAATGCTTTCTAAATGAACATATAAACCACAAGCTGTGGAAGGCATTCCTATATTGTGATACGATATGATTTATAAAAATATTTTATCTTTTTCAGTTTTAAAATCTGCATGAAGGCTTGCTTACTGCAGATATCTGGTTATAAACAGCTTTATGCAGATGTTGAAAATGAGAGAAAAAAGCCATATGATTCCGATAACCTGCAACATGAAAAGCTACTCCTCAAGGTAAGTTTTCGTTTTCTCTACTTGGAGTTATTGCACGCAGAAAAATAAATTGGGCTAGAACTGAATAGAAACATAGTAAAAATTCTAGAGGCTTGTCCAATAAAAACCAGATCTTTTGCCATCGAGTTGATTATACAGCCATTTAATTGCTTTGTCTTTTAGAAAATCTGTTTCATTATATGGAAAGATTTTTAGCTGTTTGTATAATTTTATGATGATATCATTAAAATATATTCAAATAGATTTTATTTTAATGCTTTTCATTCTGAAATAAATTATAACTTATAAAGGGAGATCTTTAAAGAACGGATCCATAAACTTCAGGTTTTCTACTTATTTTTTATATAAATTGTGCATATAAGGCATTTTTTTCAGCTTACTCTCAAATTGTGAACATGGATGTACCTTTCAGATTATCAGGTCAAATCTTTTGAGATTTATAGAATGTTAGTTGCCAAGTAATGCCACATAAATTTAAAGACTAAGAAAGTAAAATTTATTTGGAATTGTCTTGTTCAGTATTTCTTAAATATAAATACATAGGGACATGGAGGTGATGAAAGTAAAGAATATTAGACCTGGAATAAGCATTAGAGATCATCTAGTCCAGTCTCTTTATCTAAGGTATGAGGAATCTAAAGCCCAGAGATGAAGTGATTTGCTTTAGGTCCTAGAAAGTAAAACCTGGCCTAGACCCTGAGCCTTTTGCCCTTCCATTATGCCTACTTTAATTTAAGTTTTAAATGGTTAAAGCTGGAGAAAATAGCACATTGCACTTGGAGGTAGGAAGTTGCCATAACTAAAGGTACTGTAGAAAGAAACATTAATAGTATATACGATAGGAAAGTGTGGAACTTTGGTTTTTGAATGCCGTTGACCCACAATAAGAGACACAGTTTAAAAACTTCTGGGAAGGTGACTACATGAGCAGGTCTAAGATCCTGATGTTCCTGCATGAGCACCAAGAAAAGCAACTAGAAAGCTATGTCAGCCCTGTAAGAACTCTGAAAAGTAGGTGGAGGATTACAGCAGCTACATTGAAAAAAGAAAAAGATGACTTTTAAACAGTAGGAAAACTTGTTTTTATACTGTTTCCATCCCTTACCCTCGTGGCGCAGCAGATGGGCAGCTGCAGTGGAGTTGGACCATGGCTTGCCTTCTCAAAGATAGGCCCCAATCTCTGGCTCTGGAGTGAGTATGGCATTCTTTGCTGGTGGACTGTTCCGTGTGTCTGTTCTGATCTGTCTGGGAGCTGCCTGAAGGACGCAAGCTCTAGTCTGACCTGAATTGGACTCAAACAAGGTGGGGGAGGGAGTGGTGAGCAAAGATGGAAGGCTGTGACTACCTGAGAATTTCTTGTAGAAATTAGTACTTACAAAAGTACCGTGTATTTGGAGGAATTGAAAAGTCACACTCATGCTCAGTGCAAATACATTGTAATAGTTTAAAGACCCAGCTTCAACAGAAAAAGCACAAGGCATACAAAGAAACTGAAAATGATGGCCCATTCAAAAGAACAGGACAACGGGAAAGAATTGTTTCTATGGAAGCCCAGATTGTAGACAGATTAGCAGATGTTAAAACAACAGTATTAAAATGTTCAACGAACTAAAGGAAAACACCAGAAAAGAACTAAAAGAAACCAGAACAATGATAAATAAACAAAACGGGACTATCAATAAGATAGCGTAAAAAGGAACCAAACAATTAGTGGAGCTGAAAAATACAACTGAAATGAAAAATTCAGTGGAAGGCCTCAGCAGCAGATTTGAGCTAGAAGAGGAAAGAATCAGTGAACTGGAGAATAAGGCAATTGAAATTATTGAGGCTGAAGAGCAAAAAGAAAACAGCATCAGTACAGCTGAGCAAAGGCTAATGGAACTGTGGGACACCACTAAGTGAGCTGTCATATGCCTCATGGGATTCCCAGAAGCAGCAAGAGAAAGGAACAGAATGAATATTTGAAGAACTAGAGGCAGAAACCTTTCCAAATTTGGCAAAAGACAAATCCAAGAAGCTCAACAAACTCCAGATAGGATAAACCAAAAGAGATCCACACTGAGACACATCATAACAAATACTCAAAAAACCAAAGATAGAAAATCCTGAAAGCAGTAAGAGAGAATGGAGGTGTCACATACAAGTAATCCTCAGTAAAGTTAAGTGCTAATTTTTCCTCAAAAAACTTGAGAGCAAGAAGGCAGTGGAATGATATATTTAAAGTGCTGAAAAAAAAGAACTGTCAATGAAGATTTCTATATCTGGCAAAACTGTCTTTAAGAATGAGGACAAAATTAAGAGATACCCAGATAAACAGAAGCTGAGGGAGTTCATCATGACTAGACCTGCATTACAAGAAATGCTAAAGGAGCCCTTCAGATAGAACTGAAAGGACAGGAGATGATAACTTGATGTGTGAAGAAAAGAAAGATTTCCAATAAAGGAAATCAGATGGGCAGATATAAGGGCCCATGGTATTAGGGTCTTAGAATATTTTTACATTTTAACTTTGGTAATTATTTCCTAAATGATTCTAAAAGACAAATATGTAAAATATAAATTTCAGTTACTGGGCACATAATGTATAAAGATTAGTTTATGATAACAACTGCATAAAGGTTGGGAGGAGCAGTATAGGAACAGAGTTTTTGTGTGTTTCTGAAGTTAAATTGGTATCAGTTTAAATCAGGTTCTGAATTTAAGATGTCAAATGTAATCCTCAGAGTAACCACACACACATACACACACAAGATCCAAAAGATATACTCAAAAGAAAATGAGAAGGAAATCAAAGTGGCTCACTACCGAAAAATTGAGCTAAACAAAAGTGACGGCAGTATTGGAGGAGTTGAAGGACAAAGAAGGTATAAGGCACAAAAACAAATAGCAAAGGGACAAAAGCAAGTCCTTATTTATTGGTAATTACCTTAAATATATAAATGGATTAAACTTTCCATTCGGAAGGCAGAGAGTGGCAGATGGATTAAAAAAAAAAAAAAACTCTCCATATACTTTCTATAAGAGACACATCTTAGAGTCAAAGAGACAAATAGGTTGAAAGTGCAAGAATTGGGGGAAAAAAAAAGTTCCATGCAAATAGTGATTAAAAGAGAGCTGGGGTGACTGTTTTGATTTCAAACAAAATAGCCTTTGGTCAAAAATCTATTATAAGAGACAAGTAAGGGCATTATATAATGATAAAAGGGTCAGTTTATCAAGAAGATATAACAGTTGTAAATGCACTTAACGCCAGAGCCCCAAATACTGACAGAATTCAAGTGAGAAATAGACAGTTCTATACCACTTTCAATAATGGACAGGGCATCTAGAAAGAAGATGAGTAAGGAAATAGAGGATCTGAACACCAGAATACCTACACCAGCTATATGGACATGTGTAGAGCACTCTACCTGGCATACAGTACCCATTGATTCTTCTGCAGTGCACATAGTTCATTTTCCAGGATAGATCGCGATGCAAGTTTCAATTAAAAAAAAAAAAAAGGTGGAAATCATACAAAGTATCTTTTGTGACCACAATGGAATGAAACTAGAAATTAACAAAAGGACAACTGGAAGGAACCCAAATATGTGGAAATTAAACAATACGCTATTAAACAATACGTCACTGAAGAAATAAGAGAAATGAAGTAAAAGTCAAATGAAAATGAAAGCACAACATGCCAAAACTTATGAGATGCAGCAGAGGCCATGCTCAGCGGGAAATGTATAGCAATAAACACCTACATTAAATAAAGAAAGATTTCAAATAAATAACCTAACTTTAAAATCTCATTGATTAACGGTATGGTTGCATAACTGATTAATGTAATTGCTGTCAATAAGTTATATACCTGTAAAAATTTGGATTGGCAAAAGCTGTGTGGTAGATGTATTTACAACAATGACAAAAACAAAAAGAGTAGCTGCTGAGACTGCTTGTGTACAACCAACACCTCATGGGATTTAGTTGCTTGGTTTGAAGGTTTAAGGTTATGATTCCATGAGGTGTCCCAGTTTATTGGCCTAATGGTGTGATTAGTGCTTCTGTTCTACCTCCTAGTTCGTTGTGTAGTGCCTGAGGTCTTAAAAGTTTGCAGGCAGCCATTCAGGGTTCAACAATTAGTCTCTGTTCACCTGGAACAACAATGGAAGAAGGAGAGTATGCCCCCTTTGCCATGAGACCAGAACTGGATGGTGCCCGGCTACCATACTGAACATTTCGATTCAAAAATTCCATAGAAGAATCCTGATCAAGAGGGGGAAAATATAGAACAGAATTTCAAATTCTCATGAAATCCAGTCTTTCTGGAGCCATGGAGGCTAGATGAACCCTCTGAACCCTTTGCTCTGAGATGTCTTTTGTACCTCAAACAAAAAATACTCCCTGAAGTCTTCTTAAAACCAAACAGTAGTTTAGCATAATTAGTAAAGAATGTCTGCCTTGAGGAAACTGGTGGCATAGTGGTTAAGTGCTACGGCTGCTAACCAAGAGGTCAGCAGTTCAAACCCGCCAGGTGCTCCTTGGAAACTCTATGGGGCAGTTCTATTCTGTCCTATAGGGTCGCTATGAGTCGGAATCAACTCAACGGCAGTGGGTTTGTTCTGGTTTTTTGTTTTTGGTCTGCCTTGAGCATTGAACTCTTTTAAAATCTATCTATTTGGGATCAAATTGACAACAGCAACTCAAAAGATTAGATAGGAAACTCAGGGGGAAAGGAACAACTTGGAAAAGGAAGATGAAACTGATTGGGCAAATTAATGTAATCAATATCACTGAATTGTACATGTAGAAATTGTTGAATTGGTATATGTTCTGTGTATATTCTCAATAGCAGCAACAAAAATAAAATATATTTAAAAATACCTAACTACAATTAGGTTTTAGAAAAAGAAAAGTAAACTATGTCCAGAGCTTCCAGAAGTAAGGAAGTAATAAGAACAGAGATAAACGAAATAGAGAACAGGAAAACAACACAGAATCAACAAAATCAGAATTTGAGTTTTTTTTTTTTTTTTTAAAGATTAAGAAAATCAATAAACCTTTTCCTGGAGTGACCAGGAGAAAAAAGATGCAAATACCTAAAATCAGAAAGTAAAGTGGGGATATTACAACCGAGCCTACAGAAATAGTGTAAGAGAATACTATAAATAATTGTATGCCCAAAATTAGGTAACTTAGATGAAATGGACAAATTCCTAGAAACATATAAACTACCTAAATTGACTCAAGAAGAAATAGAAAATCTTAAAAGACCCAAAACAAATGAAGAAATTCAATCAGTAGTCAAAAACCTCCCAACCAAAAAGAAATCCTAGACTATATGATAGCATTGGGGAATTCTACCAAACGTTTATAGAAGAAGTGACCTCAATCTTTAAGTTCTTCCAAAAAAAAAATAGAAGAGAAGGGAACACTTCCTGACTCATTGTATTAGGCCAGCATTGCCATGATACTATAGTCAGGCAAAGACACCAGAAGAAAAGAAAACTACAGATCAGTATCCCTTATGAATGTAGATGCAGAAATCCTCAACAAAATAGTAGCAAACTGAATCCAATATATTAAATAGATTATACCTCATGGTCCAGTGGCATTTATTCTAAGGATGCAAAGGTATTTAAACATCAGAAAATCAGTGTAATACATCACATTAAAAGAACAAAGGAAAAGAATCACATAATCAACTCAATTGACATAGAAAAGAAATTTGACAAAATCCAGCACCCTTCGTTGATAGAAACACTCAACAAACTAGGAATACAGAGGAAATTACTCAACATGATAAAGGGCATTTATGAAAAACCCATAGTTAACTTCATAGTCCATGGAAAAAGACTGAGATATTTCCCCTTTAATATTAGGAACAAGACACAGATGCCTGCTCTCACTGCTGCTGTTCAATATCATACTGGAAGTCCTAGCCAGATCATTTGGGCAAGAAAAAGAAATTAAAGGTATCCAAATCAAGAAGGAAGAAGTAAAGCTATCTTATTTGCAGGTGACATCTCCTATAGGTAGGAAATCCCAAAGAATCTACAGGAAAGCTACTAGAGCTAATAAATTCAGCCAAGAGGCAGGGCACAAGGTCAACACACAAAAATTGGTTGGGTTTCTATACACCAGCAATAGGCAATCTGAAAAGCAAATTAAGAGAACAACTCCATTTACAGGAGCATCAAAAAGAATAAAGTACCCAGAAATAAATTTAACCGTAGAGGTGAAAGACTTGAAAGACTGAAAACTATAAAAAACATTGCTGAAAGAAATCAAAGATCTAAAGATGATTTGTTCATGGATTGGAAGACTTAGCATTGTTAAGATGGTAATACTACCCAAAGCAATCTGTAGGTTCAGTACAACCCCATCAATGTGCCAACAGCCTTCTTTGGAGAAATGGAAAAGCCAGTCATCAGATTTACATGGAATTGTAAGAGGCCTCAAATAGCCAGAGCAGCCTTGATAAAAGAACCAAGCAGGAGGACTCACACTTCCTAATTTCGAAATGTCCTATAAAGATTCAGTAATCAAAACAATCTGATACTAGTATAATAATGGACATATAGACTGGTAGAATAAAATTGAAAGTCCAGAAATAAACCCATATATCATCTATGGTCAATTGATTTTTGACAAGAGTACTAAGTCCATACAATGGGAAAATAATACTCCCTTCAGTAAATGATACTGGGATAACTGGATCTCCACATGCAAAAGAATGAAGCTGGACCCATATCTCATACCCAGAATTAACTCAAAATGGATCAGCAACCTGAATGTAAGAGCTGTTAGGTGCAATCAGGTTGGTTCCCACTGATAGCGACTCTGTACAACAGAATAAAATACTGCCTGGGCCTGCACCATCCTGACAATCATTACGCTTGAGCCCATGGTTGCAGCCAGTGTGTCAGTCCATCTCATTGAGGGTTATGATCTTTTTCACTGACCCTCTCTACTCTACCAAGCATGATGTCTTTCTCCAGGGACCGGTCTCTCCTGACAACATATCCAAAGTACCTGAGATGGAGTCTCCTCATCCTTGCTTCTAATGAGCATTCTGGCTGTACTTCTTCCAAGACAGATTTGTGCGTTCTTCTGGCAGTCCATTCAATATGCTTTGCCAGCACCATTAATCCAAAGGCGTGAATTCTTCTTCGGTCTTCCTTATTTATTGTCCAGCTTTCGTATGCATATGAGGTGATTGAAAACACCATGGCTTAGGTCAGGTGCACCTTAGTCCTCAAAGTCAGATCTTTCCTTTTCAACACTTTAAAGAGGTCTTTTGCAGCAGATTTGACCAGTGCAATACATCCTTTGATTTCTTAACTGCTGCTTCTGGGGTTGTTGATTATGAATTGAAGTAAAATTAAATCCTTGACAGCTTCAATATTTTGTTTGTTTATCATGATCATGAAACATGTCTGTTTATCATGAAGATCAGAAATACTGTAGTCTTTGATCTTCATCAGTAAGTGCTTCAAGTCCTTTTCCATTTCAGTAAGCAAGGTTGTGTCATCTGTATTCACAGGTTATTAATGAGTCTTCCTCCAATCCTGATGCCACGTTCTTCTTCATGTAGCCCAGCTTCTCAGATTATTTGCTCAGTATACAGAGTAAATAAGTATGGTGAAAGGATACAACCCTGATGCACACCTTTCCTGACTTTGATCAACACAGTATCCCATTGTTCTGTTTGAATGACCGGCTCCTGGTCTATGTACAGCTTCTGCATGAGCACAATTAAGTGTTCTGGAATCCCCGTTCTTCGCAGTGTTACCCATAATTTGTTATGATCTGCGCGGTCGAATGCATAGTCAGTAAAACACAGGTAAACATTTTTCTGGTATTCTCTAGTATTCAGCCAAGATTCACCTGACATCAGTAATGATATCCCTCGTTCCATGTCCTCTTCTAAATCTGGCTTGGACTTCTGACAGGTGCCTGTCAGTGTACTGCTGCAACTGCTTTTGAATGATCTTCGTCAAAATTTTACTTGTGTGTGGTATTAATGATATTTTTTATAATTTCCACATTGTGTTGGAATACCTTTCTTTGGAATGGGTACAAGTATGGTTCTCTTCCAGTTGGTTGGCCAGGAAACCGTCTTCCAAATTTCTTGACATAGACAAGTGAGCACCTCCAGTGCTGTATCCGTTGGTTGAAACATCTCAATTGGTATCCCATTAATTCCTGAGACTTTTTTTTTTTGCCAGTGCCTTCACTGCAGCTTGGACTTCTTCCTTCATTATCATCAGTTCTTGATCATGTGCTGCCTTCTGATATGGCTGAATGTCAACCAGATCTTTTTGGTATAGTGACTCTGTGTATTCCTTCTATCTTTTGATGCTTCCTGCATCGTTAAGTATTTTCCCCCTTGAAGCCTTCAGTATTGCAGCTTGAGGCTTGAATTTTTTCTTCAGTTCTTTCAGCTTGAGAAATGCCATGTGTATTCTTCCCTTTTGGTTTTCTAACTCTAGGCTTTGTACGTTTCATTATAATACTTTGTCTTCTCGAGTTGCCCTTTGAAACCTTCAGTTCAGCTTTTCATTTTTTCCATTTGCTTTAAGTAGTCAATGTTCAAGAGCAAGTTTTAGAGTCCCTTCTGACATCCATTTTGATCTTTCTTTCTTGTCTTTTTAATGACCTTTGGTTTTTCTCATGTGTAATGTCATTCCACAACTCATCTGGTTCTTCAGTCATTAGTGTTCAGTGCTTCAGATCTATTCTTGAGATGGTCTCTAAATTCAGGTGGTATATACCAAGGTCGTATTTGGCTCTCGTGGACTTGCTGTAATTTTCTTCAGCTTCAGCTTCTACTTGCATATGAGCAATTGATGGTCTCTTCCCCTGGCCTTGTTCTGATGACTTTCTCCATCATCTCTTTCCACAGATGTAGTTGATTTGATTCCTGCACATTGCATCTGGTGAGGCCTATGTGTATAGTTGCCTCTTATTTGTTGAAAAAAGGTATTTGCAACAAAGACGTTTTTGGTCTTAACAAAATTCTGTCATGCAATCTCTGGTGTCATTTCTGTCAACAAGGCCATGTTTTCCAACCACCAATATAGGGTCGCTATGAATCAGAATCGACTCAACGGCACTGGGTTTGGTTTGGTTTTTAATTCTTCTTTGTTTTCAACTTTTGCATTTCAATCACCTATAATTATCAGTGCACCTTGATTGCATGTTTGATCACTCTCAGACTGCAGAAGTTAGTAAAAGTCTTCAACTTCATCTTTGGCCTTAGTGGTTGGTGTGTAAATTTGAATAATAGTCATAGTAACTGGTCTTCCTTGTAGGCGTAGGGATATTATCCTATCACTGACAGTGTTGTACTTCAGGATGGATCTTGAAATGATCTTTTTGGCAATGAGTACGCCATTCATCTTCATGTTGTCATTCTGGCATAGTAGACCACAGGATTGTCTGATTCATAATGGCCGATCCTCATCCATTTCAGCTCAGTAATGCCTAGGATATTGATCTTTATGGGGTCCATTTCATTTTTGATGACTTTTAATTTTCCTAGAGTTATACTAAGATTTATACTAGACTCATGGTTTTTTTTTTTTTTTTTCATAGTAGATTCATACTAAGACAGACCAGGAAGAAGGACCTGGTGGTCTACTTCTAAAAAAATTGGCCAGTGAAAACCTTATGAATAGCAGTGGAACATTCTCTGATATAGTGCCAGAAGATGAGCCCCTCAGGTTGGAAAGCACTAAAAATATGACTGGGGTAGGGCTGTCTCCTCAAAGTAGAGTCAGCCTTCATGATGTGGATGGAGTGAAGCTTTTGGGACCTTCATTTGCTGATGTGACACGACTCAAAATGAGAAGAAACGGTTGCAGACATCCATAGTAACGAGAAAGTGCAGTGTACGAAGGATGAATCTAAGAAAATTGGAAATGTAAGAACTAAAACTGTAAACCTCTTAGAACAAAACATAGGGGTAATGCTTTGGGAACCTAGTTTTCAACAATGGATTCTTAGATAAGACACCAAAGAGCAAAGAATAAAAGACAAAATAGATAAATGGAACTTTGCCAAAATTAAAAACTTTTGTGTTAAAGGACTTTATCAACAAAATGAGGAGACAACGTACAGAATGTGAAAAATATTTAGGAATTATATATCTGATAAGGGTTTAATATCCAGAATATAAGAAACTTTTATAACTCAACAATAAAAAGTTAAACAACCCAATCACTACTAGGCAAAGGGCTTGATTAGGCATTTCACCAAAGAAGATGTATAACAGTCTAGTAAGTATATTGTCTTAGGCTGGGTTCTCTAAACAAGCAAAACCAGTGAAGCACATATACAGAGAGAGATTTTTCTCAAGGAAATGTCTCACATGATTGTGGAGGCTGGCACGTACCAAGTAAGTCCATGGGTCAGATGTGAGGCTGAAGGCTTCTCTGACTCATGTACCTGGAGGGGTTGACAAACCTAAGATCAGCATCCAGATGACAGGCTGCTGGCCCAAGTCCCAAGAACCAGAGCTCAGATGATGACAGGCTGGATACAAGATCCAGAGCAAGCCAGCTTTGATAGAATGTCCACATATATATTGGATACAGGTGACAGCCCCGAGGAAACTCCCCTTATAGCTGATTGGCTGATCATATCAGATCATGGTAGATGACTACATCATTACATAGCTGCCATATTGCATTGTTACGTAACTGCTAAACTACATTATTACATAACTGCCAAACCACTGAGAGTCATGGCCCAGCCAAGATGACACACAGCCTTAACCGTCACACACATGAAAAGATGTTCAGTGTCATTACTAATTAGAGAAAGGCAAATCAAAACCACAGCAAGATACCACTTCACCCTCTACTAGGATGCATGTTATCAGAAAAACAGACAACAAGCATTAGCAAGGATATGGGGAAATTGGAGCCCTCACTCACTACTGGTGGGATGATGAAATGGTAGGGCTGCTCAGGAAAACAGTTTAGTGCTTTCTCAAAAAGTTAAACACAGAATTACCATATGACTCAGCAAATCTGCTACCTATATACCCAAAAGACTTGAAAGCAGGGACTCAAACAGATACTTGTACACCAGTGTTCATTGTAGCATTATTTACAATAGCCATAAAGTAGAAATAACTGAGGCATCTATCAACAGATGAATAGATTTTTTTTAAAATGTGGTATATACATAGAATGGAATATTATTCAGCTACAAAGAGAAATGAAGTTCTGATACATGATAACACATGGATGAACCTTGAAAAGATGCTGAGTAAAATAAAGTCAAACACAAAAGGATAAATATTGTATGATCCCACTTATATGAAGTATCTAGAATAGGAAAATAAAGACCAAAGCTTATTGGTGGTCATCAGAAGTGGAGAGAGATGGAAGAGGGGAGGTATGGGTTAAGAGCATTGAGTTTAAGGATGATGCAAACATTTGGGAGCAAATGGCGATGGTTGCTCTACATGTTGAATGTGATTAATGTCACTGAATTGTACACGTAAAAATGGTTGAAATGGCAAATGTTTTCTTATGCACAGTTTACCAAGATAAAATTGTTCTAGCTTTTTTTTTTGCTGTTTTTTTTTTCTTTTAATTGTACTTTAGATGACGGTTTGCAGAACAAACTAGCTTCTCATTAGATAATTAGTACACATATTGTTTTGTGACACTGGTTACCAGCCCCACGGCATGTCAACACTCTCCCTTCTAAACCTCAGGTTCCCTATTACCAGCTTTCCTGTCCGTTCCTGCCTTCTAGTCCTTGCCCCTGAGCTGGTGTGTCCCTTTAGTCTCGTTTTGTTTTATGGGCCTGTCTAATCTTTGGCTGAAGGGTGAACCTCAGGAGTGACTTCATTAGTGAGCTAAAAGGGTATATGGGGGCCATGCTCTCCTGGTTTTTCCTGTCTCTGTCAGGCCAGTAGAATTTTGTTCTACATTTTTCTCCAGCTCTGCCTGGGACCCTCTATTGTGATCCCTGTCAAAGCAGTCAGTGGTGGTAGCCGGGCACCATCTGGTTGTGCTGGACTCAGTCTGGCAAAGGCTGTGGTAGTTGTGGTCCATTAGTCCTAAGGACTTATCATGCCCGTGTGTCTTTGGTTTTCTTCATTCTCCCTTGTTCCCAACGGGGTGAGACCAGTAGAGTATCTTAGATGGCCACTCACAAGCTTTTAAGACTCCAGACGCTAGTCACCAAAGTAGAATGTAGAACATTTTCTTTATACACTCTGTTATGCCAGTTGAGCTAGATGTTCCAGGAGACCATGGTCCCCACAGCCATCAGCCCAATAATTTGGTCCCTCAGGGAGTTTGGATATATCTACGGAGCTTCCATGACCTTGCCTTGGACAGGTTACCACAATAAAATCTTACAAATTAAAGAAAAGAACACCAACAAAACTTTCTTTTTTTTTGCAGAAGTATAAAATATACACTTAATTATAAAATTACAATTAAAACTTGATTTTATAAAATCAGGATAATGAAAATACATACCTCAAAGGGCTGTTGCGTGAAGAAGGTTTTTATAAAGTGTTAAAATAGTGCCTAGCACTCATTGAGGATTAACTGCTGTTGGTAGCCTCATGTTCATCATTATTCCCTTAATTTCAAACCCTTTCTACACAAATACCTGCCTTTCTGAAGGTGTAAGATACACGTAGTCCTGCCATCCTCCTCAACGGAAATTTTTCCCTGGTGATTCCTTATGAAACTCACTTCCCAGAGGTGGAGAGGGGCTTGTAGCAGTGATCTCATCGAGCCACTACATATCACTCAACTTATTCTGTGGGCAGAGAGCCACGTAGATCTGTATTGCCCGAAGTGTAGTACAAGGGCCACCTTCACCAGAGTTAAACCCAAAACCAAACCAAATGCTGTCGAGTGGATTCCAACTCAGTGACATTTCAGTTAGTGCTTAACCACTCTGCCACCAGAGCTCCTTATGAGTCACTCGAGTGAACCAGTGTTTAATATTTAGATTCCACAGTTCCACCTTTGTCCTATGAAATCAGAATCTCCAGGGGTGGAACCCAGAAATCTGATAGTTACACATACTAAATTTTGAGGACCACTGGTTTTACTGCAAGGAGCCCTGGTGGTGCAGTGGCTAAGCGCTGAGCTGCTGACTGAAAGATTGTCAGTTTGAACCCACAAGCCTGCTCTGCAGGAGGAAGACATGGCAGTCGACTTCTGTAAAGATTATAGCCTTGGAAACGCTGTGGGACAGTTCCGCTCTGTCCTATAGGGTCAGTATGAGTCAGAATCGACTCGATGGCATGGGGGGTCTTACTGCACCTCTCATCATATCATCAAGGCCTTATCATTGGCATAATCAAACCCTTTGCAGAACTCTTGGAAAGACACTAATGTGAGTAAATTGCATGTGTTGGTAATAAAAGTAGTGACCAGATGAAACCCAATCTAATGATTGGATTTAGTTTCAGATAGAGAGTCTTGACCCTGTTTCAAAGCAGGTCATAGGTCTTAACGTTTAATTTTAGATAACAGGATACTTCTTTCATTAAACGAGTGGCTGTTGATTCCGACTCATGGTGATTATTTCATGTGTGTTAGAGCAGAACTGTGCACCATCGGGTTTTTAATGGCTGATTTTTCAAAGTAGATTGCCAGGCCTTTCTTCTGAGGTGCCTGGGGGAGGGATCAAACCTTCAGGCTTTCGCTTAGTAGCCAATTGCATTAACTATTTGCACCACCCAGGGACTTCTACTTCTTTCATTAAGAGTCCTTTACTCAACAATGCCTGAAATAGTAGTGAAATGGAAAAAAATGCAAATACCCCCGTTTTGCAAATTTTCACAAACTTTCTTGTCAACTTTTATGAGTCTGTTTTGCTTGATGACTTGTGTTGAATTTGGAAAATGATTTTTTTTTACTTTATTTTGCATCATTAGCTTGTTGGTATTTAATATTTGATAACTATTGTTTTTAAATCCTCAGTCTTAAGAAATATATTTAGCTAAAACCAAGTTGTAATTTTTTTCTTTAAAAACTATAAAAATCTGTAAGTTATTAATCATATAGGTTGGAATAGTATCAGTATCATTTCCTTCAGGATCCCCTCCCTAACTTAGGCATGTTTTCCTTCTTTACCCACCATTATAATAAAAATGAAAAACCAAACCAGTAGCCATCGAGTAGATTCTGACTTAATTATACAGCGTCTGAGGCAAGGGCCAAGTACATAATACTGTATTGTTCTCAAGCTAGCAGTTTACCCCTTTTGGCGTATATGTATTAATTAGAAATAAAGATATTGTTTCGGATATCTGTGTATTATTTGTTACTGTTTCATAACTACTGTTCTTTATATTGATCTTTTTTACTTAGAATAAGTATGCTACACTTTTTAGGATAATTGAAAAGCTCTCTAAATATAGTCTTTTGAACCTATGATTTGTCCCCACATGTTGTTTAATTTAATTGAAAGCATTCCACTTACTAGTTGTATAAGCTACGGGAAGGAAAATGTCTTGGTAAATTAAGAACATCACTATTATTTGTAATGTGGAAGCATGTTTGTGCAGCTCTGGAATCTTTTAATGCCCAAGAACAAGTTGAAGGCTAGAATCTCCAAGCAGTGGGCCGACATTGGTTTCCAGGGTGATGATCCCAAAACAGACTTCAGAGGCATGGGCATACTTGGATTAATCCATCTTGTGTAAGTGAAAATAAACCTTCTTTTCCTTTCTAAATGAAATTACATGTACTCTTTAATCTGGTTAAATGGTAATAGTAATTAATGTAGTTTTTTCATACTGTCTCTGAATTTCAGTAGCTACAGTACTAAAAGTACTAATGAAGATACTGGAAATGCACTTCATATGTGTGTGTGATTTCTTTGCTTACCAATACTTTTCCTTTCTGTTCCTGACCTCTCTTCTGATGACTCCCAAAGAAGTATACATACTTTTTCTTACTGTTTCTATCCTTTTGCCTCGTCTCTCTTGGTTCTTCGATTTCATTTTGGGGAATATAACCAGATAAGATGGTAATAAAATCTCTTCTCACGTAACTATTTGCCATCTGTGACACCTGATCTGAATCCCTGACTTTTCAGAGACTGTGAACTTTGCTTTTTCCTCTCTAATACCTATGTGTGACCACATATTTAGAATCCCAAAATATGTAACTCAAATCAGAACTGATAGCCAAGACTAGAAAATAAACTGAAAGATTAATTTGCTCCTATAGTTATGAAAATGAACAGATTCTAGTGTTTGGATCTGTCTCTGAATTGTAATTTGCAGACTATAAAAGTATCTAGAATTTGAAAATTTGATTATTAACAGTGGATAATTCTTAGTGCGAAAAAATTAGTCTTTAAATTGAGCTGAATTAGGTTAATAGAGAAAATATTTAGGTCCATATGAATAAGGCTATTTTGGGAGAAAAAGACAGTAGGGTAGGGTTTCAATATGTAAGTTTTTTTCCAATTATAAAACTATTTAATTTTCTGTAATACCTAAATTTTATGAGTATGGAAACCCCAAAAAAAACCCAGTGTTCTCGAGTCGATTCCGACTCATAGCGACCCTGTAGGACAGAATAGAGCTGCCCTGTAGAGTTTCCAAGGAGCACCTGACAGATTTGAACTGCCAAGCCTTGGGTTAGCAGCTGTAGCACTTCACCACTACGCCACCCGGGTTTCCATGAGTATGAGAGTTCCCCATAATTCCACCTTCCAGAGATAAAGTTTTACAAATAGTAATTACAAAAAATGATACTGTCAGTTTTCTACTTTGATAAACAGAAACTTGCATTTGGAATTTAAGTAGTATAAATTCAGTTTGTTTCTATCTGAACAAATAACAAAAAAATTTTTTAATTAATGGATGTTTTCTTTTGTTCTTAGCCTTTAAAGGTCGTATTTCTTGTCATTTTTAAACTAACTTTATATCAGCGCCATGGTTTAGCTGGTTAAAGCACCCGCCTAGTAAACAGGCAGTCCTGGGTTTGAATCCCAGAGGCGCCTGGGCCAATCAAAAGCAGTGTATTATTGGAGCCCTGGTGGCATAGTGGTTAAGAGCTTGGCTGCTAACCAGAAGGTCGGCAGTTCAAATCCACCAGCCACTCAGCAACAACCTTCTGTCAAGAAGCATTGCTGTTTGAGCTGACACACCTTTGATTGGACCCGTGCTAATTCTGTTGTTTACTTTCTTAACTTTCACTGAGTAACCTTGCTTGCTCTTGGCTCTTTGCCTCAGAAATCAAGATTTCTCAGTATCTGCCAGAAGAGAATTCAATTTAGCTTAAACTCTAACTAATTTAATAGAATCTGACTCTAGACTCTGGTAGGGGATTCCGATAGTCCTTTAAATGACTTGTAGATATTTTCACCTATTTAGAGCTGGTATCAAAAAATGACTTAAGATTCAAATACATTAGGAATTATTTGATTGACAGCGATATACAGGTAGTCCCAGACTTAGGACAGGGTTCCGTTCGATGAACGTCAGTTCTGACATAAGTCAAATACCTCGTTTTTTTTTTTCGTTATTATTGCCTTTTATTATCAGTATCTATAAATCTGATCTTTTTTTGTTTGGAGGTTGGAACATTACGTATAAACTTACAGATGTGATGATATTAGCAAATTACGTGCTGCAACATTGTATGTAGTACATATTACTAATGGTAAGAGGTATTAAAAAAAATGCAGACAGTCATTAGTGTGGTTTGTCGTCATTTGAATACGCTGTAAGTCAGGGACTACCTGTACTAGAAATGGTGGAAACATAGGATTAGCTCTGATTTCTCCATAGTGGTATTTGTTGTCCTGTGTATGGAACTGTGACACTTTAGGATCAAATAAAAATATAGTCTAAGAATGGGGCAAGCTGTAAAATGAAAATGTTTAGTATAATTAATGTATAATAAAAATAGAGGGGGAGACTTTACTATGAGTCTCTACTCTTTATGGAAGTTTTAATGATCATGCCCTCTAAAATTTAAGTAAACAGTGGAAATCTATTTTTTATTTGCCCTCTTATCCTCACATAAACATTCAGTCAGTCGTTACATATGTATATATGTATGTTTATATGTATATGTGTATTATTAGGTGATCCAGAGATTTGAACAGAAAAGTTTGTCCTTTAAGAACTCATGAAGTTGCTTTGGTACAGGCGAAAAGGATGTCTGAGCCTTCATATAGTGCTTTATAGATTTCTCTCTTACCTGCTAATACTTGCACTATGGCCATTATTTTAGTTGTATCACTTATCAGGAGGTTTTTCTTAAAGGTTATTGACCTTCTAAATGCTTTGAAAATGGCCTTTAAACAACACAGACTTAAGTTGCAGTAAAAGGAATAAGCCTCAGTGAAAGGCAGTATTTCCCAACAGGTATATATTGACTATTTTACAGAAAATTTAAAACAAACAAAAAGAACTGTACAGTTTTTTTTTTTTAATTGCAGCACTATTCATAAATTAGGCCAAAAGGTAGAAACAACCCCAATGTCCATCAACAGATAAATGGATAAACAAAGTGTAATGTGGGGATGTGGGGGTGTGTGTGTACACTCTGCCATAAGGAGAAATGAAGTCCTGGTACATGCCATAACATGGATGAACCTTGAAAGCATTCTGCAGAGTGAAATAAGTCCATCACAAAAAGACGAATATTGTATGATCTCATTAATATGAAGTATCTAAAATAGGCAAATATAGAGATGAGAGTTTAATAGTGATTACCAGGGATGGGAGGAAGGGGGAATTATTGTTTATGAAGCATTGAGTTATTGTTTAATGGGAATGGCAAACTTTGCAAGGGATATTGGTGAGGGTTGTACAACATGATTGATTTAATTGATCTTCACTGAATTGTGTGCATGAAAAATGTTGAACTGGGAAATATTATCTATATTTTTACGACAACAACAAAAAGGTAGGAAGCCTCTTTATAGGTAACTTATTTATTGAAATAATTTATAGTCCTGCCAGGAGCCATGTCCTATACTAGATGGGCCTGATAGAGCTAGATTAAATTTTGATTCAGAAGCATTTGTGAGTCACTAAAGTGATTTAGATGGAGACCGGGATCATTGTAGCAGTAGGCTGGGACTACCATTTTGACCACAGCTTTTTTAAACTGCTTCTGGGTATCATGAATGTTGAAGGGCATATGTTCACTTTCATTATTTTTCTTAAACTCTTAGGTATTTCAGTGAAAATTATACTGCCGTAGCTCATCAGATTCTTTCCCGCTCAAATCATCCAAAATTAGGGTAAGATGGGTATATACTAAAGAAACTGTGCCACTTTTTTAAAACTGTGCATTTGTTGACTTTAAGATGTTAGATAATTTGAATTGAATACTTTCCAAGGTATTTTTTTAAATGAGATTAACAAGAACCTAATACAGGATGTTACATGATGCATAATTTTTACCCCTAAATGTGATCATGAACCAGTTTTGTATGTGTTTCAATATACATTTATTACAAGACATAGTTTATCTATGAAATGGAGATAAGGGCCTTTATAAAATCTTTTGTGAGAAATAGATTTGAAAATAGGAATACGAAAGTGGGATATAGCTTTGAGAACTGTGAAGTAAAATACAAAATGAGGTCATATTATTAGCTTTATCATTACTATTTTATTCTTATATTCCGATGGTAATGTTAGATTATAAAAAATAAACTCTCTGACAGTGGAGGAGGAAATAGCAGATTATTCAGTATATTTTAGATTTTTTTTTAAAGGATTTAGTTTCAGATACTCATGTGAACAGAACTTGATTTTAATTTCTTAGATTATACCTTGAAAATAACTTTTAAAGAACATTTTTGGATTCATTCTAGTGTATTTTTCTTAATATGTACAGATTATTATAAAATCAGTGCTGTGTTAGAAATGGAACAAAGTATTATTTCACTAGTTTCTTGCATAATTTTTAATTTATCTTATGAGCCATATGGCTAGCTGGTATAACTGGTAATGTTTCTGACATAGGTATTCTTATGCAATAGTTGGAATCAATCTTACAGAGATGGCTTATAGCTTGCTGAAGAGTGAAGCTTTGAAGTTTTATCTCTACAATTTTGTTCCTGGTATACCAACAATGGAACACTTTCATCAGTTTTATTGTGAGTATTAATACTAACACTGTGAGTTAAAACCAGACATTTCTAAGAGAACTTTTAAACCACTAAGAAGATATATAGTTTTGTTGTGTATATTCTCAACAATAAAAAATAAATAAAAATAAAAAGATAGTTTAATCTAACACCTCTATCAAGTATATAATTTATGCTTGTCATTTTACTATTTAGGATATTAAAAACATAGGAAAATAATGGAAGATGGTTCCCCAAGAGTATTTTATATTTTAGATGGTGTATTTTATATTTCAGCTTCATGCTCAGCTTTCGTAGATCTTTTTGTATCTTTAGAACGTCATTTGCATTAAATAAATGGTCACATTGTAACTTCTCCAACTTCATTGTTGAAGGTATTATTCATGACTCCCTTTCCCACAACTCCCCCCATTTACTTAATCCTTAGTTACAGTTTTATCTGCATCCTAAATTTTTCTTATATTCGTCCACTTGTTATGGCCATCATAACTGCACTAGTTCAGGCCTTCCTTACTAGGTTTCTGTGATAGCCTTTTAACTAGTCTCTCTATAATAACCCTCTTCCAATTCTTCTTCACATTGAAGATCATCTGGGTATTCAAAATGAAAATCTAATCATTTGACTATATTGCCTAAATCCCCGTTATAAGGCCCTGCATAATCCAGACCTTAATAACCTCTGCAGGGTGTCGATTATTGATCCAAGTAAAATGAAATCCTTGACAACTTCAGTCTTGTTTCCATCTATCATGCTGTTGCTTATTGGTCCACTGGTGAGGATTTTTGTTTTCTTTATGTTGAGGAATAATCCATACTGAATGCTGTAGCCTTTGATCTTCATCTCAGTGAGTCCTTCAAGTTCTCTTTCTTTTCAGCAAGCAAGGTTATGTCATCAGCATAACACAGGTTGTTGATGAGTCTCCTTTGAATTCCGACGCCCCATTCTTCTTCATGTAGTCTAGTTTCTTGGATTATTTGCTTAGCGTGCAGATTGAATAGGTATGGTGAAAGGATATAATCCTGAAGCACACTTTTCCTGACTTTAAACCATGCAGTATCCCTGATTGCCTCTTGATCTATGTACAGGTTCCTCGTGAGCACAATTAAGTGTCCTGAAATTCCCATTCTTCGAAATGTGATCCGTAATTTGTTATGATCCACACAGTTGAATGCCTTTGCATAGTCAGTAGAACACAGGTAAACATCTTCCTGGTATTCTCTACTTTCAGCCAGGATCCATCTGACATCAGCAATGATACCCCTGGTTCCACGTCCTCTTCTGAATCCACCCTTGAATTTCTGGCAGTTCCCTGTTGAATTACGGCTGCAGCCACTTTTAAATGATCTTCAGCAAAATTTTACTTGTGTGTGATATTAATGATATTGTTTAATAATTTCGACATTTGGTTGGACACCTTTCTTTGGAACAGGCATAAATATGGATCTCTTCCAGTCGGCTGGCCAGGCAGCTGTCTTCCAAATTTTCTGGGATAGACAAGGGAGCACTTGCTGCGCTGCATACCTTTGTGGAAACAGTATTCCATCAGTTCCTGGAGTGTTGTTTTCGCCAGTGCCTTCAGTGCAGCTTGAACCTCTTCCTTCAGTACCATCGGTTCCTGATATGCTACCTCCTGAAATGGTTGAACATCGGCCAGTTCTTTTTGGCATGAGACTTGTTGTATTCCTTCCATCTTCTTTTGGTGCTTTCTGCATCGTTTAGTATTTTCCCTGTAGAATCCTTCAGTATTGCAACTTAAAGCTTGAATTTTTTCTAAAGTTCTTTCTGCTTGAGAAATGCTGAGTGTGTTCTTCCCTTTTGGTTTTCTAAATCCAGGTCTCTGCACATGTCATTGTAATGTTTTGTCTTCTCAAGCTGCCCTTTGAAATCTTTCAGCTCTTTTGCTTCATCATTTCTTCCATTAGCTTTAGTTACTCTACGTTCAAGAGCAAGTTTCAGAATCTCTTCTGACATCCATTTTGGGCTTTTCTTTCTTTCCTGTCTTTTTAATGACCTCTTGCTTTTTTATGTATGATGTCCTCGATGTCATTCCACAACTCGTCTGGTCATTAGTGTTCAGCGCATTAAATCTGTTCTTGACACGGTCTCTAAATTCAGGTTGGATATACTCAAGGTCATACTTTGGCTCTCGTGGACTTGTTCTAATTTTCTTCAGCTTCAGCTTGAACTTGCATATGAGCAATTGAGGGCCTGTTCCACAGTAGACTTGTTCTGACTGATGATATTGAGCTTTTCCATCGCCTGTTCCACAGATATAGCTGATTCGATTCCTGTGTATTCCATCTGGGGAGTCCACATGTATAGTTAGTTACCATTTATGTTGTTGAAAAAAAGCATTTGCAATGAAGAAGCTGCAAAATTCTATCATGTAGTCTCCAGCATCATTTCTGTCACCAAGGCCGTATTTTCTAACTACCAATCATTCATCTTTGTTTCCAACTTTCACATTCTAATCACCAGTAATTATCAGTGCATCCTGATTGCATGTTTGATCAATTTCAGACCGCAGAAGTTGGTAAAAATCTTTAGTTTTTTCATCTTTGGCCTTTATGGTTGGTGCATAAATTTGAATAAGTCGTATTAATTGGTCTGCCTTGTAGGCGTATGGATATTATCCTATCACTGACAGCATCATACTTCAGGACAGAGCTTGAAATGTTCTTTTTGATGATGAATGCAACTCCATTCTTCTTCAAGTTGTCATTCCTGGCAGAGTAGGCCACATGATTGTCCGATTCAAAATGGCCAATGCCAGTCCGTTTCAGCTCACTAATGCCTAGGATATTGATGTTTACGCGTTCCCTTTTATTTCCGACAACTCCCAATTTCCTAGGTTCATACTTTATACATTCCACATTCTGATTATTAATGAATGTTTGAAGCTGTTTCTTCTCATTTTGAGTTGTGCCACATTAGTAAATGAAGGTCCCAAAAGCTTGATTCCATCCACATCATTAAGGTTGACTCTCTTTTTTTGTTTTTTGCTACTTTGAGAAGGCAGCTCTTCCCCCGGTTGTCTTCTGAGTGCCTTCCAACCTGAGAGGTTCATCTTCAGGCACTGGGAATATAGCAAAAAATAAAGTCCCTACGTTCATGGAGCTTTCAGACTCACAAACAATAAAAAACTTTCCCTAGTGCACCATCTAACTGCAGGTACCACCCCATTTCTCTGTTCCCCTTTATCATTAAACTTTTTCAAGAATATTGTTTTCATCTTCTCACCTTCAGTTTTTATCTCATTGCAGCTTAGTTTCTCTCCCCACAGATTGGTGAAACTGATTTTCTCAGAAACACCAAATTGTCTTGTTGCCATATCCAGTATCCACTTTTTAATCTTCATGTTATTTGACCATTTTTAGCAGCACGGGGTATAAATAACCACACTTTTTTTTTCTTGAAACATTATCCTGTTTTTTCTTATGCCAGATTCCTCTGGCTTTTTTCCTTTCCCACAGGTCTTTCCTTAGACATTTTTGACAACTCATCCATTTGTTACCTTACTAAATGTAGGAGCAGCTCAGAGCCTAGTCCTTGAGTAGTCTTACGTCTCCTAAAGAACAGCACTGCCAGTTTCCTAGAATTTTGGTACCATCTCCTGCAGTTTCCTGATGTCTCAGTAAATCAGCTCAGCCATTGCAGCCAAGGTTCTCTGAGTTCGTCTTTCCTCTGACACTGATTTACATTATAGACCAACAGTGTCACTCTGAAGCAAGAGATTTCTAGTACCTTATACTTGAGCAGTTTGTTCGAGGCCCATATAGTCATTTGAATGGGCCACGTTGCCTGACAGTAATGAAAAAGGAATTTTAAAGGACTTGTAAGAATGGTAAATAGCTAAAACCTAGTAACTCAAGCCCTGAAACAAATAGTCTACCTTAAAATTTGGATAGCTGTCTGATTTTTCCCACGATCCAGAACATTAATCTCCAGATTTTTTTTTATTCTACGTTCCTATGAGCGTATCAGGAGGGTGGGAGAGAACAGACTCAGTTTGTGTGTGTAGGAGTGTTTCTGTGCATATGCCACTGTATATGCACACATAAGTTTATTGTATTGTATGCACAAATAAATTTTGAGTGAAATGAAGATTTAAAAAAATAGTATTTTAAAATAATGACAAGATTACAATTCATCTCATCTTTTGGGAACAAGAAGCAGATGGTATTCCTCTAGAGGCCTCATTCTTTGATTTTCTCATATATCTTGTTTGATAAAATAGGTTTTATCGTATCAAGAGATTCATCTGAAATTTTTCCTCAGCTGACCTTCTTAGGAAGCAATGTTTCAAAGTTGAAATGTGATGGTTTTTAACTACTTACGTTTGCTTTATGATCAATGTCTTAAGAATGGAATTTACATCTTTTCATACCAGGCAGTTTTGATAGTCTACCCACAATTTTGCTTAAAGTCATTAGCTTTTTCTTTTTTTTCCTATTTATCCTTAAGTAAGTCACTTCTGTCCTGTCTTGAAAAGCCTTTCAGAAGGGGAGATGAAATTCTGGTGGAAACAAAGTACAGAGTATAGCACAGTAGAGGCCACTGGCGAACTGTGTGATCTGGGAAAGTAATTTAACCTCTCAGTGCCTTGGTTTCCTCTTCAGTAAAATGAGAATAACCTAGCAGCTGCATCAGAAGGTTGGTGTGAGAGTAGATAAGCAAACAGTGAGCACTTTGTAAAATAATTAAATAAGTACATCTGCTTGAATACAAAAATAGGGTTTAGGGATGTTTTTAATTTACCTTTTTGTTATAAACAATCTAGTAATATATTTTCATGGGTTATAAACAACCCAGTAACGTGTTTATTTTCATGAAATACTTTTAGTTTTGGGGGGTTAATGTCATTAGTACAGTGAGGAGATTGGGGAACAATGTTATGCTTATGGTGTTTGCTATCGAGTCAGCCCCTAACTCCCGGCGACCCCGTGTTGCGGAGTACAACTGCCCCGCAGGGCTCCCTCGGCGACCCCCGTGTTGCGGAGTAGAACTGCTCCACGGGGCTCCCTCGGCGACCCCCGTCTTGCGGAGTAGAACTGCTCCACAGGGCTCCCTCGGCGACCCCGTGTTGCGGAGTAGAACTGCTCCACAGGGCTCCCTCGGCGACCCCCGGTGTTGCGGAGTAGAGCTGCCCCACGGGGCTCCCTCGGCGACCCCCGGTGTTGCGGAGTAGAACTGCTCCACAGGGCTCCCTCGGGGACCCCGTTTTGCGGAGTAGAACTGCTCCACAGGGCTCCCTCGGCGACCCCCGGTGTTGCGGAGTAGAGCTGCCCCACGGGGCTCCCTCGGCGACCCCCGGTGTTGCGGAGTAGAACTGCTCCACGGGGCTCCCTCGGCGACCCCCGGTGTTGCGGAGTAGAGCTGCCCCACGGGGCTCCCTCGGCGACCCCCGGTGTTGCGGAGTAGAACTGCTCCACAGGGCTCCCTCGGGGACCCCGTTTTGCGGAGTAGAACTGCTCCACGGGGCTCCCTCGGCGACCCCCGTCTTGCGGAGTAGAACTGCTCCACGGGGCTCCCTCGGCGACCCCGTTTTGCGGAGTAGAACTGCCCCACGGGGCTCCCTCAGCGACCCCGTGTTGCGGAGTAGAACTGCCCCACAGGGCTCCCTCGGCGACCCCCGTCTTGCGGAGTAGAACTGCTCCACAGGGCTCCCTCGGCGACCCCCGTCTTGCGGAGTAGAACTGCTCCACAGGGCTCCCTCGGCGACCCCGTGTTGCGGAGTAGAGCTGCTCCACAGGGCTCCCTCGGCGACCCCCGTCTTGCGGAGTAGAGCTGCTCCACAGGGCTCCCTCGGCGACCCCCGTCTTGCGGAGTAGAACTGCTCCACAGGGCTCCCTCGGCGACCCCGTGTTGCGGAGTAGAGCTGCTCCACAGGGCTCCCTCGGCGACCCCCGTCTTGCGGAGTAGAACTGCTCCACAGGGCTCCCTCGGCGACCCCGTGTTGCGGAGTAGAGCTGCTCCACAGGGCTCCCTCGGCGACCCCCGTCTTGCGGAGTAGAGCTGCTCCACAGGGCTCCCTCGGCGACCCCGTGTTGCGGAGTAGAGCTGCTCCACAGGGCTCCCTCGGCGACCCCCGTCTTGCGGAGTAGAGCTGCTCCACAGGGCTCCCTCGGCGACCCCGTGTTGCGGAGTAGAGCTGCTCCACAGGGCTCCCTCGGCGACCCCCGTCTTGCGGAGTAGAGCTGCTCCACAGGGCTTCCTCGGCGACCCCGTGTTGCGGAGTAGAACTGCCCCACAGGGCTCCCTCGGCGACCCCGTGTTGCGGAGTAGAGCTGCTCCACAGGGCTCCCTCGGCGACCCCCGTCTTGCGGAGTAGAGCTGCCCCACAGGGCTCCCTCGGCGACCCCCGGTGTTGCGGAGTAGAACTGCTCCACAGGGCTCCCTCGGCGACCCCGTGTTGCGGAGTAGAACTGCTCCACAGGGCTCCCTCGGCGACCCCCGGTGTTGCGGAGTAGAACTGCTCCACAGGGCTCCCTCGGCGACCCCCGGTGTTGCGGAGTAGAACTGCTCCACGGGGCTCCCTCGGCGACCCCCGGTGTTGCGGAGTACAACTGCCCCACAGGGCTCCCTCGGCGACCCCCGTGTTGCGGAGTAGAGCTGCTCCACGGGGCTCGCTCGGCGACCCCGTGTTGCGGAGTAGAACTGCTCCACGGGGCTCCCTCGGGGACCCCGTGTTGCGGAGTAGAACTGCTCCACGGGGCTCCCTCGGGGACGCCGTCTTGCGGAGTAGAACTGCTCCATAGGGCTCCCTCGGCGACCCCGTGTTGCGGAGTAGAACTGCCCCACAGGGCTCTCTTGGCTGTAGTCTTCACGGAAGTAGTTACCCAGGCCTTTCTTCTGCGGAGCCACTGGGTGAGTTCAAACTACTAACCTTTAGGTTGCCAGCCAATCATTAAACCACTCGTGCCACCCCGGCTTCATAACCCTGTGTAGAGTTTAGGCATTCTTTTTAAAAAGAAAAGATTCTGATAGCTCAGTGAAAAAGAAATAATTCTTAGATTCAGAAATCAAGTAAAAAATAACTTTTTTGTGTTTTATCCTTGCTCAGCATTTTCTGTTGGTTTCATCTTTGTATTTCCGAAGTCTCTGGGAAATTTTTTTTTTCCCATTCTTAACACATCTTTTGAGAGTCGTACCCATATCTCTTAGGTTTGAGGGATTTTGTTGATTTTTGAAAAAATAGCAAATGTACATGAAATATTGAAATTGCAGTTAATGTTATAAAATATAAAAATACTTCATATAAAGCTCATCAGATTTCTAGTAGTTTAAGATTGTTTTGGATTGTTATATCCTAATATGGAATTTAAAGGCTGTTTCATATTTTAAAAATAAGATGGTTTGTATTGTGATTTCACTACTGAACATTGTATTTGTTTTATTTTTCTTTAACTACAGGTTATCTTGTCTACGAATTCGACAAGTTTTGGTTTGAAGAAGAGCCAGAGAGCATAATGTATTTCAACCTGTATAGAGAGAAGTTTCATGAAAAGATTAAAAGACTCTTACTGGATTCCAATGTAGCACTTACTTTACAAATATAAACCATCCGTAGCACTTCTGTTTCTACCACACTTTGCACTCCCATAGAATCTGTGTTAGAGAAATTATCTGACCAGTTACATTCCTTATATGTAATGTCTAACAAAAACATTTCAGAAATTCTATTTACAAAAGCTAGTGGACAATCAGTGTATGTTTACAGTTGCTTATACACTGTACTCCAAAGGTACTTGCCCTTCCGAAGATCCCTGCTGTAGACTCATGTGAACTACGGTGTGGAACTTGGGACTTAGCCCATTTCACGTGAAAGTATAAATCAGGTACTTGTATTAAACTGGTTGATTAAAATGTGGAAAACTTAGTTTTTACTTTTATGTGTTGTAACGATTGAGTTGGCATTTTTTGAAGGCCCTTTTAAGGTTACTGTTTTTTATTGTGGAAATGGCATGTTTTCTGCGTCTTGTTTTTATTTCTAAGTTAATTAACAGCAAGAGTAGTTCTTCATGATTATCCTTGCAGCCCAGTCACACATCTTCATGTTGCTTCGTTAGTAGCAGCAAGAGCAGAGATGTCAGAGACGATTAAGGATCATGTCCTTCTTTTTGGTTCTCCATGATTAATGGGCATGAAAAATAATGACAGAATATCAGTACTGGTGACTAATTTTTTTTTTTTTTTTTAATACCATGCTTTAGAATATTGCACTGTTATTTTGAAGCTTACAGGCATTTTCTCATTTTTAGTACGTGATATTTATCAGTGGTAGCAAAAACTGTAGTTACCACTTGCTGTGAAGGCCTTTCATGAAGCTTCTCCGTATGTGTGTATTTTTGAAAAGAGATGTATCTGCTAAGAAAATCTTGACGGTACTCAGAGGACAGTTTCTATTTCAGTGAAACTGTTCCTGAAACTTAAATAAGAGGAAAAAGTAAAGCTTTTTTAAAAATCTTGTTAAACATCATTGGTTTATTTGACTTACTGTTAACTCTTGCTTCTCTTTGTTTTGACTCCGTGGTCTTTCTAGATAATGTTGTATGGACGTATTCCTTGAGTTAACAATCTGTAGGATTCTGAAGTAGCCTGAGGATGATGACTATGCGTTTTGTGTGGCTTTATTCTCCTGAAATCTCAGGAGGACAGCAAAGGCTGTCAAGGATGATGTAGTTAGTGATGAGATTCTAATGGGAGGGAAGTGTGTTTTAGACATTTGTACTCAGCAAAAGAACTTGACGGTGGAGAAGTTCATCTCATTACTAAATTCCCCTTCAGTCCTTCAGAAACCAACCTGTTAAAAGACAAAATTTGATCTAAAACTTGATGATATTTACCACATCTTTTAACATTGTATATATTAAGTGTTTAAGGACTGGCTCTTAGACATTAATAGCAGCACTAGAGACTTTTAAGTATCTGTTCATGTTTGTTGACAAACTTCTCTCTTAATACTTGCCAAAGAGAAGAGTGGTAGGAAATATCTAACTGGAATATAAGAGATGCGCCATTGGATAGCACATACATTAAAAGTGCACACATTAAAGCGATTATTTTATAAACAAGAGAAAACTTTTTTAAATTTAGTTCATTTTATTTTTATACTAGTGGTGCTTTCTTGAAGGGGCTTCTCAACCTTGGGAGTATCTTAATTATTGTTTTTTTTTTAATGTTTTCATACTTTACCATCCAGCTAGAGCTCTATGATGCATAGCAAAATCCTGACAAGGATCAGATGTTAACCATTAGAGTTCATTGTCCCAGAATGGTAACTATTACACGGAAGCCAGTGTTGTTAGTCTTCTGATTTTTGTGTTGAAAGTATTTATCTTTATAATTTACTCTTTCAACAGCTGCTGGGATCTTGAACCGATTTAACCCTTTGTCAGTGTACGTAATGAAAAGAGTGGTCGGCATATGGAAGGAAAAACATTTTAAGTAGGTTAATGTTACGAAACCATCATTGCTATGACGTTTGCTCGATGATATGTTCTTTAAATCCACCTCCATTTGTATATTATAGATACGTTTCTGTTTTCATTTAAAATATTCAGTAACCATTTCAGATAGTGCTGTAGTGAATTGGTCTAAAAGCCACACATAATTCAGAAACTTGATAATCCGGAAGCCAAACTAAATGTCACCAGTTGTAAATTAGAACGTGAAATAGCCTTCTGATTTATATGTGACGGTGACATACATGAGAAGAAAAATACAGTGGTCATGTCTGCCTTTCTGCTTCCATTTGTTTTTAGCGTATGTGTGTTAGAATTTTATGTAGTCTTAAAATTCGTATTTAGAATCTTACTTTTTTCTATAATAATAAAAATGCCAGAGTAGCAATAGAATATTATGACATTGTAGTAGCAGGGAAAGTATATGTTTATTTTAGCATCAAAAAGTGATTCAATGTTGAAATGAATTTTTTTATGTAGTAGGCTGGAGTAAGTTTGCCAGTGACAAGAATAGTCTAAATATGTCATTAGAAGGGTTATAGTTCAAATATGTTTTGAAGGACAATCTTTAAAGAAATGAGAGAAATCAGGGGGTATCAATGAACCTAAACCAACCTCTTTTTGCATAGGAAAATGATGAGATAACTTATGTATCAGTATCTTACTGGCACCACTTAAGCAGTTTAGAAAACAGAATCTTTTTCTTCCAAATCCCCATCCTGATTTCTTTCTATTTTAAGAGCTAGGTACTTGGATTTGTATGTATTTTTCTATGTGAAAATATGTGTATTCTTCGTATTTATTCCATCCAGTGTCCATAATTATTCATGTTTCCTTTCTCCCCTTTGAGATCCTTCAGTGAAATAGGACTTGGTGAGAGATTTGCTTAAAGGAGGAGTGTTACATGAGTGAAAAGTGGACCGCCCATCGCCAGAGCAGAAGAGATTAAACTGTTACATTGGCTGGCACAGCAGAAAGGCAGTTAGGCTTGGAGGGCAATAATGTTTATTATCTTTCTTTAAATTATGGTTGGGGCCCAGCAGCTATTTTCTCAGGATAAATGCGCCACCCCACTTCTCTGTGAACAAGTCTGGGGAGGCCTAATTTCCATTTTCGTATTTATGAATCTCTGCATACAGTTTTTAAATGAAGATTAATGGCATTGTCAAAATCTGCGAGAAATCATGGCTTGAACTTTTTGTTTTTCTGGCTTCAACTTTTGTTGAGAAAAATTGAGTGTTCAGGTGAAACCCAACTACTACATTATCAATTCTACATTTCTGTTGAACAGAGTATTCAAAAACTATGTCAGTAGTAGTTCTGCCTAGCGGGGGAAGTGCCCGTTGGCAACTTAAATTGATTTGTGTCTCCTTTGACTAAGATGGCTGACTTCTTATATAAAAGCAATAGTGTGAAATGTGATGTCATTTTGTTCAGAATCTTAAATGAGCAAATAAAAAATACATTGAAATTGTTAAAAAGCCTTTCTATTGATACTTCTGCTTCCCTTCTTCTGTCTCTTACTCAAGTCGTTTATGTTCATGAAACACTGCTTTTCTTATTTCATCTTTTAATCATGTTGCTATAGAGTAAATCAGAATAGACAGAAAAAAAAAGTTCCTCTTTTTTGTGACTGTTTTAAAGTCATCCACTAATTACCTATTTAAAATGTTATTGAGTGAGAACAATTGTTTATGAAACTAAAACTTGCTTCATTTTAAAAGAAACCACTGGAAATTATATCCACCAGACCGCCCTCGTTTTTACAAAGGACAGGAATAATTAATACTGTCCTGCGTGGTTTTTTCCCCCTAAGTTCACAATGTATCTTGAAGCTATCTTCGTATTAATATATAGCTTTCTCCTTCTGTTTTTTTTTCTCCCATATTTACTTATTTATAATCTTCTGCTTTTATAAGCAATGCTGGAAGGAAAAACCTTGTAGGGTACACACAAGTTCAGATTTACCGGGTAATACCAAACTGCTTTACAAACTGGTTTACCGATACACACTACCACAAGCTGTGTATGGTAGTACCTATTTCTGCACACCCTGGCTAAACAGCATGTGGTCAAACTTTTGGATATCTGCAGGCTAGGAAAAAGGTTACTACAGGACTTGGCTTTGCTGAGAAGATGCCAGGAAGATTGATTTTCATGTCAGCAGGAAAACTCAAGCTGTCCTCTCTCTTCCCTGGGTAACTTCCAGCTCTAAAACTCTGATTCTAGGATAAATACAATGACTGTACTCATGGCCAAGTGAATATAGTGTCTTAGATTAGAAACTGTTACAATTTCCATAAAATACAGACTCTGAAAATTAAAAATCCAGTAACTTAAATTAAGCTTATGCCTACTGGTTATAAAGACTTCACTTGTAATTGGGCAATTTTGTATTCTAGGTGAATTTCTACTCTTTTATCTAGGTATAAATCCCAAAAGACAAACTTTTAAAAGGTATTAGCAATATTTTATTGGATATATTAACTGACAACTGTGGTTAATAAAAAGAAAACTAATATTTTCTTTGATAACTTCAAGTATTTATAAATATAAAATGCATTTCATTCAGTTTACCTTTTCTACCAGTTTGAGTTATAATTAAAACATGTTAAAGTTCTTCATATTCGACCATAAAATTTTTTAAAAATACAGTAATTTTTCTGGACATTTCATTGCCAGGGTGAGTACTGAATGTTTTGCTTTCATCTTCTTAAGATGAAAAGAATAAAAGTTACACAAAATAGATACTAGTTTTGCTTTAAAAAAAAAAAAATCCCAAACTCTCAATTTACCAGAATTCTGTTTATGTTTTTAGGGTGAAATAAAATGAATAGCTTTTTTTTTTTTTTGATTATTCAGTCAGCAGCGATTCCCACTGGGATTGTTACATTTTTTTCCTGAAGCCGGTTATGTGGTACAGCCCATAGTCTGCCTTGACTTCATCAATTCTTGTTTCAGCTGTTCAGAGCACAAAAACATAATGGCGTTCCAGGATCCCAGTCGCAAGAAGGAAGGCACAAGCCTAGAAGAGTGCATGTCGCCATTCCATTAATTAGACATTTTTCAAGCCATATGGCACAGACAGTTTATGCTTCTCATTTTGCCACTCTTTTCACATGGAAGATGCTTAAAATACCTTATCTTCATTTTTCTCTTCTCTGTCTAAAATATAGTTTTCTCTAGATGACCTATACAGTTTTAAAACAACAAAACCCTGATGATCATATCTATACAAATCCGGAAAAACCCTTTTCATTCCCACCGAACCAGAGCCTGGCTCCTCCTTTCTGACCTGGCTCTTTTCAGTAACTCTTGCCTTCAGTTTTTTGGGGGGGCGGGGAGGCTGGAGGGGAGTTTTCCTTTCTGAACAAGAGGTAGAGACCATTATGAACTAAAAAGATACCAGAAGAAACGAATAAGCAAACACTATTTCAGAGTCGAGAAATTACCAGTGTACCAGTTGTCATCGAGTTGACTCCAGCTTGGAGTCAAGAAATTAGTTTTCTCTATATTATGGCAGGAGCTGTGGTGGCACAGTGGCTAAAGACCTTGGCAGCTAACCAAAAAGTCAGCAGTTCAAATCCACCAGCCGCTCCTTGGAAACCCAGTGGGGCAGCTCTACTATAAAAATAAATAAATAAAAAATAGGGTCCCTATAATTCAGAATCGACTCAACAGCAATGGTTGGTTTTGGCTTTTGGTATATTATGGCAACTCTTGTCCTTAGACTGTCAAGGGTATATGTGTTATTTTGGTTATTTTCTAGAATTCTGATAAACTGTGGACCAAATGCTTGATTTTGAGTGCCTGTTTGCCATAAGGAGCCCTGGTGGCACAGTGGGTAAGAGTAAGAGCTCAGCTGCTAACCAAAAGGTCAGCAGTTTGAATCCACCAGCCAGCCGCTCCTTGGAAACCCTGTGGGGCAATTTTACTCTGTCCTATAGGGTTGCTATAAGTCGGAATCAACTCAACAGCAGCGGGTTTTTATCTGCCATCATGAAATACCCCAGTAGAAGATGTCATCAGTTAAAATGTCCTTTGATAGATTGCTTAAGAGACCGAGCCTATACAAATCATCCCCCAAAGAAAATGGTTAATGATTAATAATTAGTATATCCATTTTGGAAACCCTGGTGGTGTAGTGGTTAAGTGCTACGGCTGCTAACCAAAAGGCTGGCGGCTCAAATCCGCCAGGCACTCCTTGGAAACTCCACGGGGCAGTTCTATTCTGTCCTATAGGGTTGCTATGAGTCGGAATCACTCGATGGCAGTGGGTTTGGTTTTTTGGTTATATCCATTTTAGATTAATTTTATAATACACTATATTTGCACTAGTGTATCATAAAAAAAAAAAAAAAAACAAAAACCCAGTGCCATCAAGTCGATTCCGACTCATAGCAACCCTATAGGACAGAGTAGAACCGCCCCAGAGTTTCCAAGGAGCACCTCGCAGATTTGAACTGCCGACTCTTTGGTTAGCAGCCGTAGCCCTTAACCACTACGCCACCAGTGTATCATAAGTAAGAGAATATGGTGAGTTGACACGTTTTTGTGTAATATGTATGATGCATTTATGCCTACTTTATAAAGTTTAAGGCATTGTTATACAATTTTAAAGAGTTACAATGTTTTGTTGTTTTACCTCTAGTGTAATCTTTGTTCAGCATATTCATGAATTAGTTCATGCTATTTGGAAGGTAGTTTCCAATATAATATTGTTTTCTATGGGGAAAATATCTATTGCAGAATACTAGTTTCTAGGAGGGTATAGTAATTACCAAAACAATATTTTCTGTATCAATTTTCTAGATCAGTGGCAATGGTCTTTATTTTTTGCTTTAATATAATTCAAAAAAGTATATTAAATCGAATCAAATCAAAATGTGAAAATTAAATCTTGTTTTCTCATAATCCTCCGTTATGCTTTGCCTTCATTTTATAGCTCTCTTGCCAGAGAAGGTCAAGTCCTGTCTACATTTTCACTAGGTTGGGACAAGGGCAGAAGTCACTGATTTTGAATGAGCTGAGAAAATTATCCTAACACATTTTATCAGTGGAATTGGTGGGTTGGAGATATTTGTGGCAAGGAAAGATAGATACTAGTAAACTGCGTATACTAAGACTGGTAACCTAAATGTCAATTGTTTAGGCAACAGCGTTCCCAGGCACACATACAGAAGATTACCCGTTGAAAAAAGCCGGCAGTCCTTTCTTGGTGAACATGGTCACTGCGCATTTGGGTACACTCGTGTAGTATCCTGGTGGAGAATTAATAAATCTGGTTTTCACCACATCTGCTGGAGAGGACAGAACCATTGTGCAAAATCCAGCGATAAGAGAAGACACTAAGTGGCAGGGCACGTCATCTAAAATGGACCAATGAAACATCAGGTGAGAGCTCGTCAATTTTCAGTTAATCGTCAGATCCTTGGAAACCCTGGTGGCATAGTAGTTAAGAGCCATGGCTGCTAACCAAAAGATTGGCAATTCAAATCCACCAGGCGCACCTTAGAAACCGTGTGGGGCAGTTTTCTACTCTGTCTTATAGGGTCACTATGAGTCAGAAACAACTTGACGGCAACATTTTGGGTTTTTTTTAGGTCAGATCCTTGAAAACCAGTTTGTTCATAATGGGGGGTCAAGGTAGACATCTCATTAATAAAATACAATAAAGATTATACTTGTACTTGAAAAAGATGGCAAATAGGACATGGCTTAGTGGATTATAAGCTCTTACAGAAAACAACTTGTCAGGTTTCTCTGTGCCATCAGGGCCTAAAATAATGCCTGATATTAGGCACCTAATACTTCTTTACTGAACTAAAGTCATTGTCAAATATTTCAATAGGTCTCTAGAACCTATTAGAATATTATTTTTAGAAACCTATCCTCTGGTACAGAGCCCTAATGGTATAGTGGTTAAGAGCTCAACTGCTAACCGAAAGGCCTGCAGTTTGAATCCACCAGCTGCTCCCTGGAAACCCTATGGGTCAGCTCTACTCTGCCCTGTAGGGTCAGTATGAGTTGGAATGGACCGCAATGGGTTTGTGGTTTTTTTGGTTTATCCTATGGTACAGGCATACCTTGTTTTACTGGGCTTTGCAGATACTGTATTTTTTTACAAATTGAAGGTTTGTGGCAACGCAGCATTGAGCAAGTCTATCGGCGCCATTTTTCCAACAGCATGTGCTCACTTTGTATCTCTGTGTCACATTTTAGTAATTCCTGCAATATTTCAAACTATTTCATTATGTCTGTTATGGTGATCTGTGATCAGTGATCTTTGATGTTACTACTGTAATTGTTTTGGGGCACCACGAACCATGCCCATATAAGATGGTGAACTTAATCGATAAATGTTGTGTGTGTTCTCACTGCTCCAACAACCAAACATTCTCCCATCTCTCTCCCTGTCCTCAGGCCTCCCTATTCCCTGAGACAGGACAATACTAAAATTAGGACAGTTAATAACCCTACAGTGGCCTCTAAGTGTTTGAGTGAAAGGAAGAGTCACACATCTCTCACTTTAAATAAAAATCTAGAAATGGTTAAGCTTAGTGAGGAAGGCATGTGGAAAGCTGATATAGGCCGAAATCTAAGCCTCTTGCACCAAATAGCCACGTTGTGAATGCAAATGAAAAGTTCTTGAAGAAAATTGAAAGTGCTACTCCAGTGAATACATGAAGGATAAGAAAGTGAAACAGCCTTATTGCTGATACGGAGAAAGTTTTAGTGGTCTGGATAGAAGATCAAATTAGCCACCAACATTTCCTTAAGCCAAAGCCTAAAATCCAGAGCAAGGCCCTAACTCTCTTCAATTCCGTGAAGGCTAGAGGAGTGAGAAAGCTGCAGAAGAAAAGTTTGAAGCCAGGAGAGGTAGGTTCATGATATTAAAGGAAAGAAGCCATCTCTATAACCTAAAAGTGCAAGGTGAAGCAGCAAGTTATCCAGAAGGTCTAGCTCAGAGAACTGATGAAGGGGCTGCACTAAACAGCAGGTTTTCCGTGCAGATGACGCAGCCTAATACTGGAAGAAGACGCCATCTAGGACTTTCATTGCTAGAGAGAAGAAGTCAATGCCTGGCTTCAAGGCTTCAAATGACAGGCTGACTCTCTTATTAGGGGATAATGCAGCTGGTGACTTTAAGTTGAAGCCAGTGCTCATTTACCATTTTGAAAATCCTAGGGTCCTTAAAAATGATGCTAAATCTACTCTGGCTGTGCTCTGTAAATGGAACAACAAAGCCTGGATGACAGCATATCTGTTTACAACATGGTTTACTAATATTTTAAGCCTTCTATGGATACCTACTGCTCAGAAAAAAAGATTCCTTTCAAAATATTACTGGCCATTGACAATATACCTGGTCACCCAAGAGCTCTGAAGGAGATATATGAGGAAATTAATACTGTTTTAATGCCCGCTAATACAACATCCATTCTGCAGCCCATGGGTCAAGGAGTAATTTCAACTTTGAAGTCTTATTATTTAAGAAATATATTTTGTAAGGCTGTAGTTGCCACGGATAGTAATTTCTCTGATGGATCTGGGCAAAATAAATTGAAAACCTTCTGGAAAGGATTCACCACTCTAGATGCCATTAAAAACATTCTTGAGAGGAAGTTTAGAAGAAGTTGATTCCAACTCTCGTGGATGACTTTGAGGGTTTGAAGACTTACTTCAGTGGAGGAAGTAATTGCAAATGTGGTGGAAATAGCAAAAGGACTAGAATTAGAAGCAGAGCCTGAAGATGTGACTGATTGCTGCAATCTCATGATAACTTTAACGGATGAGGAGTTGCTTCTTATGCGTGAGCAAAGAAAGTGGTTTCTTGAATTGGAATTTACTGGTGAAGATGCTGTGAACATTATTGAAATGACGACAAAGGACTCAGAATGTTACATAAACTTAGTTGATAAAGCAGTGGCAGGGTTTGAGAGGATTGACTCCAATTTCGAAAGCAGTTCTACTGTGGGTAAAATGCTATCAAACAGAATAGTTTCTAGAGAATCTTTTGTGAAAGGAAGCGTCAATCAATGTGGCGAACTTCATTGTTGTCTTATTTTAAGAAATTGCCACAGGTAACCCAATCTTTAGCAACCACCACCCTGATCAGTCACCAGCCATTGACACAGAGGCAAGACGTTCCACTAGCAAAAAGATGATGACTCGCTGAAGGCTCAGATGATGGTTAGCATTTTTTAGTAATAAAGTATTTTTTAAGTAAGGTGCATACATTGTTTTTTTCAGACACAGTGCTATTGCACACTTAGTAATGTACACTTAGTATTGTGTAAACATAACTTTTGTATGCACTGGGAAACAAACAAACAAAAAAAAACTCATGTGACTTGCTGTTATGGGTTGAATTGTGTCCCCCCAAAACATGTGTCAACTTGGCTAGGCCATGACCCCCCGTATTGTGTGATTGCCCACCATTTTGTCATCTTATGTGATTTTCCTATATGTTGTAAATCCTGCCTCTATGATGTTAATGATGCAAGATTAGAGGCAGTTATGTCAATGAGGCATTACTCAATCTACAAGATGAGGTTGTGTCTTAAGTCCGTCTCTTTTGAGATATAAAAGAAGTGAGCAGAGAGACTTGGGGCCTCTAACCACCAAAAACCAAGAGCAAGGAGAATAGTGCGTCCTTTGGCCCTGGGTCCCTGTGCTGAGAAGCTCATTGACCTGGGAAGATTGATGGCACATGCCTTCCCCCAGAGCCAATGAGAGAAAAAGCCTTCCCCTAGAGCTGGCACCCTGAATTCAGACTTCTAGCCTCCTAGACTGTGAGAGAACAAATTTCTCTTTGTTAAAGCCAACCACTTCTGATATTTCTGTTACAACAGCACTAGATAACTAAGACACTCACTTTATTGAGATATTCACTTTATTGCAGTGGTCTGGAACCGAACCCACAACATCTCCGAGGTATGCCTGTCCTACTTTTTGAATGAAACCACGGATGAGCTCCTTATATAACTAGCTCTTCTATACAGTGCCTGATGGACTTGCCTACTGAATTCTGCTGTATAAAGAATAAGATTGTAACAGAAGTCCTATATATTGGTATGAAATGAGAATAATGCTGACGTGAGAATGCAGTGGTAGTTTCGTTATAGCCAAAATTCCCCAAACTTCTGGTTTTGCTCTTTTCTCCTCCTGAATAAATTATACTTAATGTTCAAAATTACTTTTTTTTAAGAGAAAACTATTAGAATTAAGGGATTCAGTCTGATATGCCTGGAGAAGCTCCAAGATAAATCATAAATGTTACATAAAATAGGAAGTTACCTATTTGTTACATAAAATAGGAAGTTAGCTGCTAGTAGGTTGTTTTTCACAAAGGTCTCCTTCATCAGGTCATATGTTACTAGCTCTGTACAACTGATGATGATATTTCTTGTCAGACTGAGAGTAGTCCCTGGGGGAAAAAATGTTTAATAACTCCTTTATATGATGACATGCTACTGGAAACATGTACCTTAGTGATTATAAGATCTACTTTGGGAGGCAGGACCAAGACGGCGGAATAGCCAGACACTTCCAGCAATCTCTTACAAAAAAGATCCAAAAAAACAAGTGAAACAATTATGACAAGCTAGAAGCCCTGAACATCAAAAGCAAAGTTAGAAAATGGACTGAGTGGCAGGGGGAGGGAGAGACGGTTCAGAAGCAAAGAATAGCTACTGGACCTGAATTGCTGGGAACCCTCAGGCAACATTCCTGGGAGCGGCTGCAGCATGCTGGTAGTAGCGTTAGGCCACAGTTTCCTCAGGGAGAAGCAGCCAGCTGCACAGCCTACTCACACCTCCGAAACCAGAGAAGAACAGCACTGTTGGCAAATGCTAAGTACTTGCATATATTTTACCGCACTCCCTGCCCCCAAGCCAGCTTCAGAAGCTGTTGATTTCTCTAGGCCTGAGCTAGGTCCTGTTGAGCACCTGGAGCCATTCTCCCGACCTTGGAGAAGGAATAAATTTGCAATTTGGGGAAAAGATAATTTGCCAGCTCCACTAACCTGGGGAGCTCAGGACAGAAGCAGCTCCTGTCCAGTCACAAATGGTCCGTGGATTCTGAATACCTTTCCCCCCTGCTGGAACTGTGTGGGTCTATTTCAGCAGAATAGGCCCTTGTTGGCAGACTGCAACTGTTACAGCTGTGCAGTGGAGAGGTGCATGCTTGAAGTTTGACACCACTTTGCCTGTTAAACAGGGTCCTCACCTACCCACATCAGGGGCCTATGGATTGGTGGCTCCACTCGGATCCCCCAGCCACCCAAAACAGGGGTCCGAGGATAACTGGGTGCCCGTGGTCCATCTGCAGAACCCACCCACCTGTATGCTGTAGGGAAGAGGGATGAGCTTTCCTCAGAGACACTCAGGGGACGATTCTCAGCCCCCTGCCTTGTTCAGAGTGTGACCCCCTGCTGCAACCAGATACCAGCACCTACACCAATCGCCCCTGCCCTTCTTAGACTGTAAGACAGAGCCTGTAGCACACACTTGATGAGCAGCTACCTGGACACCTGACCTGAACCCATACAAGAAAAGTGAGTGGACTCCTAGACTGATAATCCTAGTAACAGCTCTAGCCACCCAGTGACAGGACTTCAGAGCTTCAAAGCTGAAAATAATCAAGCTAGCTCACTCAAGCAACCCATTTGGGCATATCAAAACAAAACAAAGCAAGAAGCTAGGATAGAATAAGCAACATAAAATAAACCAATACAATAACTTATAGATGGCTCAGAGACAACAGTCAGTATCAAATCACATAAACAGACCATGATTGCTTCAACAAGCTCTCAAAGAATCAAGGGATCTTCTAGATGCAAGTGCCTTCCTGGAATTACCAGATGCATAATACAGAACTTTTCAAGACATCAGGAATGAGATTAGGAAGGAGATCAGGCAATACACGAAAGCAGCCAAGGAATGCACAGATAAAGCAGTTGAAGAAATTAAAAAGGTTATTCAAGAACATAATGAAAAAGGTAATAAGCTGCAATAATCCGTAGAGAAACAACAATCAGAAATTCAGAAGATTAACAATGAAATTACAAAATTAGGCAACTCGGTAGAAAGTCAGAGGAGCAGAATCGAGCAAGTGGAAGGCAGAATTGGTGACTTTGAATATAAAGCACTTGGCACCAATATATTGGAAGAAAAATCAGATAAAAGAATTTTAAAAAATGAAGAAACCTTAAGAATCATGTGGGACTCTATCAAGAGGAATAACCTACGAGTGGCTGGAGTACCAAAAGAAGGAGGGATAACAGAAAATACAGAGAGAATTGTTGAAGATTTGTTGGCAGAAAACTTCCCTGATATTGTGAAAGATGAGAAGATATCTATTCAAGATGCTCATCGAACTCCACATAAGGTAGATTTTAAAAGAAAGTCACCAAGGCATTGTAAGCAAACTTGACAAAACCAAAGACAGAGAATTTTAAGAGCAGCTAGAGATAAACAAAAAGTCACCTACACAGGACAGTCAATAAGAATATTCTTGGACTGCTCGGCAGAAATGATGCAGGCAAGAAGGCAATGGGAAGACTTATATAAAGCCTTGAAGGAAAAAATATTGCCAACCAAGAATCATATATCCAGCAAAACTGTCTCTCAAATATGAAGGTGAAATTAGGACATTTCCAGATAAACAGAAATTTAGGGAATTTGTAAAAACCAAACCAATACTACAAGAAATACTAAAGGGAGTTCTTTGGTTACAAAATCAATAATATCAGGTATCAGTCCAAGACTAGAACACTGGACGGAGCAATCAGATGTTAACCCAGATAGGGAAATCACAAAAATAAGTCAAGATTAAAAAAACACTCAAAACAGGGAAACAGCAATATTATTATGTAAAAGAAGACAATATTAAAACAACAAAGGTGGACTAAGAAATGTAGTCATAGATCTTTCACATGGAGAGGAAGACAAGGCGATATAAAGAAATAAAAGTCAGGTTTAAACAGAAAAATAGGAGTAAATTTTAAGGTAACCACAAAGGAGACTATCCTACTCATCAAAATAAAATACAAGGAAAAAAATTAGAAACTCAGCAGAAACAAAGTCAACTACAACAAATAAGAGGAAAAGACAATATATAAAGGTAATCTACTCAGCACAAAAAATTAAGTGGGAAAAAGAAACTGTCAAGAACACAGAAAATAAGACATCAAAATGACAGCACTACACTCACACCTGTCCATAATTACACTGAACATAAATGGACTAAATTCACCAATAAAGAGACAGAGAGTGGCAGAATGGATTTAAAAAAACACGATCCATCTATATGTTGCCTACAGGAGACAGACCTTAGATTCACAGACACAAACTAAACTCAAAGGATGGAAAAAATATATCAAGTAAACAACAATCAAAAAAGAGCAGGAGTGGCAATATTAATTTCTGACAAAATAGACTTTAAAGTTAAATCCACCACAAAGGATAAGGAAGGACACCATATAATGACTAAAGGGACAATACACCAGGAGGATATAACCATATTAAATATATATGCACCCAATGACAGGGCTACAGATACATAAAACAAACACTGACAGCACTGAAAAGTGAGATAGAAAGTTCCACAGTTACAGTAGTAGACTTCAACACACCACTTTCGGTGAAAGACAGGACATCCAGAAAGAAGCTCAATAAAGACACGGAAGATCTAAATGCTACAGTCTACCAACCTGACCTCGTAGACACATATAGAACACTTCACCTAACAGCAACCAAGTATACTTTCTTTCCTAGTGCACATGGAACATCCTCTAGAATAGACCACATATAAGGTCATAAAGCAAGCCTTAGCAGAATCCAAAACACTAAAATATTACAAAGCATCTTCTCTAACCATAAGACCAAAAAAGTGGAAATCAATAACAGGAAAAGCAGGGGGGAAAAAAAAACACTTGGAAACTAAACAATACCCCACTCAAAAAAGACTGGATTATAGAAGACATTAAGGATGGAATAAAGAAATTCAGAGAACCCAATGAGAGTGAAAACACTTCCTAGCAGAACCTTTGGGACTCAGCAAAAGTGGTGCTCAGAGGCCAATTTATATCAGTGCACACATCCCAAAAGAAGAAAGGGCCAAAATCAAAGAATTATCCCTACGACTTGAACAAATAGAAAGAGAGCAACAAAAGAAACCCATAGGCACCAGAAGAAAACAAATAATAAAAATTAGAGCTGAACTAAATGAAATAGAAAACAGAAAAACAATTGAAAGAATTAACAAGACCAAAAGCTGGTTCTCTGAAAAAATTAACAAAATTGACAAACCATTGGCCAAACTGACAAAAACAGGAGAGGAAGCAAATAACCCAAATAAGAAATGAGATGGGTGATATCACAAGAGACCCAACTGAAATTAAAAGAATCATATCAGATTACTATGAAAAACTACACTCAAACAAATTTGAAAACCTTAGAAGAAATGGATGAATTCCTAGAAACACACTACCTACCTAAACTAACACAAACAGAGGTAGAACAACTAAATAGACCCATAACAGAAGAGATTGAAAAGGTAATTAAAAAACTCCTAACAAAAAAAAGCCCTGGCCCGGACGGCTTCATTGCAGAGTTTTACCAAAGTTTCAGAGAAGAGTTAACACCACTACTACTAAAGGTATTTCAGAGCATAGAAAAGGATAGAATACTCCCAAACTCATTCTATGAAGCCAGCATATCCCTGATACCAAAACCAGGTAAAGACACCTCAAAAAAAGAATATTACAGACCTATATCCCTCATGAAACTTAGATGCAAAACTCCTCAACAAAATTCTAGCCAACAGAATTCAACAACATATCAAAAAAATAATTCACCATGACCAAGTGGGATTCATACCAGGTATGCAGGGATGCTTCAACATTAGAAAAACATTTAATGTAATCCATCATATAAATAAAACAAAAGAATCACATGATTTTATCAATTGATGCAGAAAAGGCATTTGACAAAGTTCAACACCCATTTGTGATAAAAACTCTCAGCAAAATAGGAATAGAAGGAAAATTCCTCAGCGTAATAAAGGGCATTTATACAAAGCCAACAGCCAACATCATCCTAAATGGAGAGAGCCTGACAGCGTTCCTCTTGAGATTGGGAGCCAGACAAGGATGACCTGTATCACCACTCTCATTCAACATGGTGCTGGAGGTCCTAGCTAGAGCAATTAGGCTAGATAAAGAAATAAAGGGCATACAAATTGGCAACGAAGAAGTAAAGTATCTCTATAAGACATGATCTTACACGGAGAAAATCCTAAAGAATCCTCAAGAAAACTACTGAAAGAAGAGTTCAGCAGAGTATCAGGATATGAGATAAACATAACAAAAATCGGTTGGATTCCTCTACACCAACAAAAAACATCGAAGAGGAAATCACCAATTCAATACCATTTACAGGAGCCCCCAAGAAGATAAAATACTTAGGAATAAATCTAACCAGAGACCTAAAAGACCTATACAAAGAAAACTATAAAATACTTCTGCAAGAAGCCAAAAGAGACCTATATAAGTGGAAAAACATACATACCTTACTCACAGATAGGAAGACTTAACATGATAAAAATGTCTATTCTACCAAAAGCGAAAGATAGATACAGTGCAATTCCTATCCAAATTCCAATGACATTTTTTTAATGAGATGGAGAAACGAATAACCAACTTCATATGCAAGGGAAAGAGGCCCCAGATAAGTAAAGCATTACTTGAAAAAGAAGAACAAATTGGGAGGTCTTATTCTACCTGATTTCAGAACCTATTATACCATCACAGTAGTCAAAACAGCCTGGTACTGGTACAACAACAGATACATAGACCAATGGAACAGAATTGAGAATCCGGACATAAATCCATCCACATATGAGTAGTTGATATTTGACAAAGGCCCAAAGTCAGTTAAATGGGCAAAAGACAGTCTTTTTTACAAATGGTGCTGGCATAACTGGATATCCATCTGCAAAAAAATGAAACAAGACCCATACCCCACACCATGCACAAAAACTAACTCAAAATGGATCATAGACATAAATATAAAATCTAAAACGATAAAGATCATGGAAGAAAAAATAGGGACAACATCAGGAGCCCTAATACATGGCATAAACAGTATATGAAACATTACTAACAGTGAAGAAGAGAAATCAGATGACTGGGAGCTCCTAAAAATCAAACACCTATGCTCATCCAAAGACTTCACCAAAAGAGTAAAACAGACCACCTACAGACTGGGAAAAAGTTTTAGCTATGACATTTCTGATCAGCGCCTGATCTCTAAAATCTACATGATCCTCAACTATAAAAAGACAAATAACTCAATTCAAAAATGGGCAAAAGATATGAACAGGCACTTCACTAAAGAAGACATTCAGGTAGCTAACAGATACATGAGGAAATGCTCATGATCATTAGCCATTAAAAAATTAGAGAAGTGCAAATCAAAACTACAGTGAGATTTTATCTCACTCCAACAAGGCTGGCATTAATCCAAAAAACACAAAATAATAAATGTTGGAGAGGTTGTGGAGTGTCTGGAATACTTACACATTGCTGGTGGGAATGTAAAATGGTACAACCACTTTGGAAATCGATTTGGCACTTCCTTAAAAAGCTAAAAATAGAACTACCATACGATCCAGCAATCCCACTTCTTGGAATATATCCTAGAGAAATAAGAGCCTTTACGTGAACAGATATATGCATACCCATGTTCATTGCAGCACTGTTTAATAGCAAAAAGATGGAAGCAACCAAGGTGCCCATCAACAGAAGAATGGATAAAAAAAATTATGGTATATTCACACAATGGAATACTACACATTGATAAAGAACAATGATGAATCCGTGAAACATTTCATAACATGGAGGAATCTGGAAGGCATTGTGCTGAGTGAAATTAGTCAGTGGCAAAAGGAAAAATATTTTATAATACCACTATTATAAGAACTCAAGGAATAGTTTAAACAGAGAAGAAAATATTCTTTGATGGTTAGAAGAGGTGGGAAGAAAGGAGGGAAGGAGAGGGTTTTCACTAATTAGATAGTAGATAACTATTTTAGGTGAAAGGAAAGACAACACACAATACAGGAGAGGTCAGCACAACTGGACTAAAACAAAAGCTAAGTAGTTTCCTGAATAAACTGAACGCTTCAGAGGCCAGCATAGCAGGGGTGGGGCTTTGGGGACCATAGTTTCAGGGGACATCTAAGTGAATTGGCATAATAAAATCTGTCAAGAAAACATTCTGCATCCCACTTTGGAGCGTGGCATCTTGGGTCTTAGACACTAGCAAGCGGCCATCTAAGATGCATCAATTGGTCTCAACCCACCTGGATCAAAGGAGAATGAAGAACACCAAAGACACAAGGTAATTACGAGCCCAAGAGACAGAAAGGGCCACATAAACCAGAGACTACATCAGCCTGAGACCAGAAGAACTAGATGGTGCCTGGCTACAACCGAGGACTGCCCTGACAGGGAACACAACAGAGAACCCCTGAGGCAGCAAGAGAGCAGTGGGATGCAGACCCCAAATTCTTGTAAAAAGACCAGACTTAATGATCTGACTGTGACTAGAAGGACCCCGGAGGTCATGGTCCCCAGACCTTCTGTTAGCCCAAGACAGGAACCATTCCTAAAGCCAACTCTTCAGACAAGGATTGGACTAGACAATGGGATAGAAAATGATACTGGTAAAGAGTGAGCTTCTTGGATCAAGTGGACACATGAGACTATGTTGGCATCTCCTGTCTGGAGGGGAGATGAGAGGGCAAAGGGGATCAGAAGCTGGCCAAATGGACACGAAAACAGAGAGTGGAGGGAAGGAGTGTGCTGTCTCATTAGGGGGAGAGCCATTAGGAGTATATAGCGAGGTGTATATAAATTTTTCTATGAGAGACTGACTTGATTTGTAAACTTTCACTTAAAGCACAATAAAAATTAAAAAAATAAAAAAATCTACTTTGAAGTTAGTTACCTTTCCAAAGACCTGTCAAGCCTTCTGTTGTTGCTATGATTCTGTCAGCATTGTAAGTCCCAGTGTAGCACGGTTTGAGACCATGTAGATGGCTCTGTGCTTGAAGTCTAGCCTCCACGACCTCTGTGGGTTGCCAGTGAACACTGCCACTCCTCCAGTCCTTAAGCCAGCAGCGATCTTGCTTTCTAAACTAGCTGGAGTTATGGGGTGGGCGGGGGGTGGGGGGGGGGATATTTATGAAGCTTAAAAAAACAAAACAAAACAAAAAGACCTAAAGTGCTTCCACATGCCTTTTTAATTTTCAGTGGTCAGTATTTCAGTACCCCTCCATTTCTTCTCCTTCCCTAAGGCCTGCCCACCTGTTGATCAGGCACTAAACCACAGCAAGGGTAGAAAACTTCAAAGTTGATGGAAATTAAAAAAAAGGAGACTTTCAAGGAAAAAGAAAACATAATACTCATTTATACAGTGGCCTGGTTCTTTCCTCTCTTTAGGTCTGTTTTTCAATATTTCCCAAAAGGGAAGAGGCTTCTGTCACCAGTATTTCTTGATCAGTGATAATGTCAATGATTGGACCTAGTGGCCTTAAGAAAAGTCCGAGTGGACAAACCGTTCCCAAGGGGACAAAAATAAGAAGAAAGAAGCCAAGAACGTGATTTTTGACTTGAAATTAAAAAAAAAAAAAAAACTGGCTTATTTCACTCTAGACAATATTTGATAAAACTACAAATAGTCTTGAAACTATTTACAATTAAAATTTATACTTTTAAAGGGCTATAGCATTTCATTGTTTGACCTCTAGTGTAATCCTTTTTGAGAAAATTCATGAATTAGTTTAGGATACCCCATCTTTAAAAGACAGTACCAAATACTGTGGAGGTAGAAACTGTTATTCTCATTCCCCATGGAAAACTGAGTATCAGAGGGGGTGAGTCACACGCACCGGACCGCACAGCGAGTAAATGTCAGAGCGCTTTCATGTAGAGCAGACAGCCAGAACGAAGGAGATACGCAGAGGGGAAAACAAATCTAAGTGACTTCCTCGGCAGATTTCATCATTTCTGCTTTGAGTAACCTTTAGATAACAATTTTATGGAATCATTTATAGTTATACAATTATATAAATTTAAAATTATCCACACAATGACATTCAAAGTGAAGCTAAGTCCCTGTAATTAAAGTGATGGTTCAATAACATTGACTCATCATGGACTTAGGTTCTCTAATTCTGTTTTCTCATCTGTAAAATAGGAGTAATAACATCTTCCTCATAGAGTTGAGACTTAAGCAAAATAATATCTATAAAGCACATAGCATGGCACACAGAAAACCAAAAAAAAAAAAAAAACCCACTGCCGTCGAGTCGATTCTGACTCATAGCGAACGTATAGGACGGAGTAGAACTGCCCCATAGAGTTTCCAAGGAGCGCCTGGCTGATTCGAACTGCTGACCTTTTGGTTAGCAGCCATAGCACTTAACCACTATGCCACCAGGGTTTCCATGGCACATAGAAGTAGATAAAATTGCAGAAATTCTTTTCATTAGTATTTTTATTTTACTCTTATCATGCTTGCAAGGAGCTGGGCATAGAATTAGTTCAATGACTGGGTGAGTTTTACAAAAATAAATCTGCATCTGAAAAATTCATTTTGTACTTTCTACAAACAATGAGTACCAAGCTAATATTCTGGGGAAAAAACTTCAAATATTACTGCCGACTTGCCAGTGTGTTGTGAAAACCACTACCCTGTGTGTTACATGTTTTAATACAGCCATGATCAAGGTATGCCTCTCTAGCTCTCTGCCCCTCCTGGAAACACTTGTTACTTTCTTTCTCTGCAGTGGAATACTCCTGGGCCATATCATAGAGGCCAGTCCTAAGAGAGGCAAAGCTTATTTGTCTCTGAAGGCCAGCAGGCAGCCCACTATAGAGTTTCATTGGCTCTTCCTTTTTTGCCAGAGTAGTGATTGTTCCCAAGACACCTTTATACCTAATGGCACTGGAGGTCTGGCATTCACCTTGGATCTGGAAACAAGAAAGGTGCAGGTCAGAAGGAAGTGAAAATTGAGTAAGGGGGTCCTACCTCCTGAAGCAGAATCTGTGGGTGGTACAAATGGTTAACACGCTCAGCTGCAAACCAAACGGTTGGAGGTTCAAATACAAACAAAGGCACTTCAGAAGAAAGGCTTGATGGTTTACTTCTGAAAACTCAGCCAGTGAAAACCCTGTGGGGCACAGTTCTACTCTGACACAGGAGAAGATGCCATGAGTCCGAGTAGACTCAGTGGCAGTTGGTACTGGTACTTTGCGGGGGAATAGACTGGCATCAGGCTGTCCATCTTTTTTTCATCATGTTCACATTTTAAATTCTTTTTTATTCTCGCGGTGCCCCCTCCCCACACCATACACACTCATGCACGTAGTTGTAGGCTGGCTACAAAACGGGCTTTGAACACCCCTCAACAAACTCTTCAGGGCCCCTAAGTTAGGTTGGGAAAGTATCCCTGAAGAATCAAAGAAGAGGGAAGAGGGCCTGGCTTGTAAACTAAGGAGAGGCTGATATTCCTAGCTCTTAGCACACTTAATGCACCCTAACTTTTTAGAGATGTAGCAGTCAACCCATTCTCTTTGACTATTGCGGTTCTTCCCTTAATCCTGGGAAAATTTCCAGTTTTCCACCCTAAAGCATTCTTTTTTGTGACAAGGCCAAATTACAGAAATGGCCAGTATACCAACGCCGGGCATCAAAGGGGCCACACAAATGGTGTTCCCTCCATATCCTGAAGTCCCACTTCGCTCTCTATCTGCAGCCGAACTTTGGCCGCGATCAGCGGGAAGGTAATTACATCTGCCAAGCAGGCCGCCACTCCCGCTGAGAAGATCTTGACCCCCACCATGGTCCGGGGCACGTCTGCGGTCGTCTGGCCTACCGTCTTCACTCAGGAAGCGGAGGGAGGCGCTGGTGTAACGGGAGAAGGGCTTCAGCCCTGAAGGTGGAAGTTTCTTCCTCTCCTGTGGCCTTGGAGTCCTGTCAGGGCAGCAAACTCTGGGACGGTCCACGAGGCGGTGGCTGCAGTCGTGGCAGGTGCGCCAGCAGTCGGCTGCACGCGGAGCGCAGTAGTGGGGCCGATTCCGGCCACGTCTGCCTCCTCCCCACCCTCGTGCCAGGAGGACCCACCGCTCCCAGGGCTGGCGAGCACCGTGCGCCCCTGCCCCAGGAGGGTGACTTATATAGCCCGGCCACTCGGAGGCTGGACTGCAGGAGGTCTCGAAAGAGCCGGGCAAAGGACCTGGTAGGGACGTGCCCTGGGGCGCCGGGTCCTCCCACCCTCCATCCTCACTCAGTGCCTCGGGCGCCACCCTCTAGCCCGAAAGCCCTCGACCTACGCCTCTCCATCTTCGCCCTGCACTCGGCGAATTCACGGCGGGTTCCTCCCTAGTCTATCACCTTCGGCTACGCTCCCTCTGCTGGGATGGGCAGCTGGTGGAGGCTCCCCCCCGAAACAAACGCGATCTTAGAGAGCCTGATAGAAGATCCCGCCCAGCCAGAGCACTGCGGGAAGGGGCGAGAGCGGGGTGCGCCTCCTCTCATTCCTCTGACTCCCTTGGAACCTTGATGGCAACGCGCAGCCTTCTCTGCTCCCATTTCCTCTCCTTTTGACTTCTCATCCTCTCGATTTCTTTCCAACCACCAAGTTCAGACTCGGAAAAATCCCAGACAGGAACCAGGGACACTCTGAACTTTTAAAAGAAAGTGTTATCGTTTGATCACGTATTTTTGTAGGACGAAGTCAAGTAGTAAATTACTAAAGCGCTATACAAAGTGAGGTATCACTTGGTCTTTTCAATTACATTTCTTAGGGGGTGCAGTGGAAAGGACACTGGCAGGTCGCTCTTGGCTCCAGCGGCAACTCTGCCCCTTACCGGCCCTGTGACCCTGGGCAAATCGCCTTTACTCGGGCTTTTGTTTCCGCCCGTATAAAATATGGTTTCACAGTCACTATCTCTGAAATCCTGCTGCTTACCTGGAATGATAAAACATGTAACGTGTGTGTGTAAGCCCTGGTGGCATAGTGGTTATGTGCCATCTACCAGGCGCTACTTGGAAACCCTACCAGGCAGTTCTACCCTGTGCTTTAGGGTCTCCATGAGTCTGACTCTAGGGCAACAGGTTGGTTTTGGGAATGTGTGTGTTGTGGACTGCGGAGGTGAGTTTAGCTTGGGGGTCAGGAGCTTTTCATACTTCTTTGTGGAAAAATTTACTTTGAGGCTGCACTTATTATTTTAAAATACCCTATGGAAACATAATGGGAAGTCACGGGGAGCAGGAGAAAGAAGGAAGGGGAAAACATCAGGCCCCAAGTTCCAGGAACTCCAAATAAACCAAAGATCCTTTGGATGTTGCCAGTATTCATGATTAGGAGCTAGAACTTGCTAGAACCCAGCACTGAACTTAATCCAAAAAAGAGTCAATGGAAGTCACAGAGTCATCTCCTCCACAGGCTAGGGGAATAAGACTTGAAGCTCCTACAGATTAATTTCCAAGCCCTCAGTAATCAAGGGTTGTGTGTACTGCGCAAGAAGCCAGTCTTGAGAGACTTCCAGGGGAGGTCAGACTTGAGGGACTTGCCTGAGGAGGCAAATGTTGAAAATACAGTAGGCTTAAATAGACACAACAGAAAAGGAAGAGACGGTGAGTTTTCTCCTCAGCAAATACTTTTGAAATAAAGAGCAAATGAAGCAATTAAAAGGCATGCATTAAAAGTAACACATGTTGGGAATAGCAAGTTGAATATACCAGAATGTGTTCTGTTGGTCTGACTAACTGAGAAATTGGCTGATGAGAAAGAAGAGCGAGGGTAAGAAGTTGGTAAGAGATGAAGCCACAGAAGCCAAATGGGGTCAGCTGAGAGCAGGCCCTGACAATCTAGCTTGAGTATGAATTCAGGTCACCACCTATGTCTGTACAGTACTTCACATGGTATAAAGTTCTCTCATATAAATGTCACATTTAATCTGATAAACAACACAGCTTTCTGAATGATTAGATGTGGAGTCAAAGGTTTTTAAAAGATGATTCTAAAACTAAGAACTTGGGTAGCAGGCTCAGTGATGACGCAAGAGAGTTGAAAAAGGGAGGTAATTTTATAGGCAAGACAAGGAGAGCATCTTTTAAAGTCTTGGAATTATTTGGCAGGGATGCTGGTGATATCTAGGTAGAGCGCTACCACAGGGAGCTATAAAATACGCTAAAAGAGTGAGAACTCAGAGCTGCGGATATTTGGGAACTGGTGATATAGAAGTGATGAGGGTGGGTGTACTTTACATGGGAGTGAGAACAATGAGACTAGAACAATGGGGTCAAGGGCCAAACCAAGGAATTACTCAAAGGTGGAGACTGGGAGGAATGGGTTTGTCAAAGGTGGAGGTAGGAGAAGAAACAGCAGTGTATCCAGCCATAGAACAACGGTATTTGAAGATGAAGAAGAGGTTGGCCCTTAAACCAGCGTCAAGTTCAGAAGAGATGTTAAGAGGACCCAGATAAAGAAAATCTGTTGGGTTTGGATGTAACATTACTGGTGATGTTATGGAGAACAACTACGGTGGCATTTTTAGGGTTCAAAGCTGGTAGCTAAGAAGAGACAGTGAAGAACATTAAGTGTAGTATAAAATGTATGGGGGTGGATATTATTCCTTGCCAGCTCTAGTGAAGCTCTGCTACCAATGTTTAATCCTTGACCCTCACCCAAACCCTATCCCTGGATCCTTACCAGTTGTTCTTTATCTACCCACATGTAGTAGTTTTAAAACATAATCTCAAATTCTTTGACACGTCCCCTCCCCTTGCATCTGGGCAGGCTCATGAATGATATAACCAATAGAATATAAAAGAGCTGATGTATGTGGCTTTTGAGGTTGTAGCATAAAAAAGTTCTTGCAATTTTCATCTTGTTCACCGGAGCACTTACTTTTGGAGACCCAGGCCATCAAATAAGAAGTCCAACTTCTCCGAGGCTGTCATGATGGAGAGGCCTCACGTAGGCGCTCCCACAAAGGCACCAGGCATGAGAGTGAACCATATTGTAACCTCTAGATAAAGCCCATCTGCCAGCTGAGCACCACCAAGTAATCTCCATCAATGTCAGTAGAACAGAAGACTCACCCAGCTGAGCTCTGTCCAAATACCTTGTTCATAAAATGGTGAGAACCAGTGAAAGCCGGAAGTCAACATGTCTGTCTTGTTTTTTCAGGTCTCCCAAGTTTTCCACCTTTGAGAGGGTGCAGCCTTACCACTTTTCTATTGCTCTCTATTTAGTGGAAAATATTTGAGTTTTCCTTCTCTGACAGGTTTCCACTTTATGCAGGTTCCAGATTTTGCAGGTTTTACTGTGTAATGAAATGTTTGCCATTTTAAGCCAGCAATACATAACTGGAATGCTACTCTTACCTTTTCAAGAAGCTGGCAGTGGCATGTACCCGCTCTTTGCTGCTTCATTAACACTACCTTCACGGTGAAGAGCTGGATCTGTGGGTGGATAGAATTTTTGGATTTAGACTATAAAAAGTAGTTACAGTACATTTCGAAAAGAAAAGCTAGGCGGAATAAAATTTGTTTTTGTTTCTATAAGGCATATATTCACATGTTTTAAAGGTAGAGTATGACAAACCAGAGAAGAGGGTGAAATGAAAGCTACCGAAAGGAAGGAACTACAAGAGAAAAATCTGTCAGAAAACAGGAAAGGTTGTAGTCCAGAACAGGAAAGGGGTGCAGAGAGGAGACATATGACAGGAAAAAAAAAGCAAACCAAACCAAACTTGTTACTGTCGAATCAATTCCAACTCATAGTGACCCTATAAGACAGAGTAGACCTGCCCCGAGGGGCTTTCAAGGAGCGGCAGGTGGATTTGAACTGCTGATCTTTTCAGTTAGCAGCTGAATGCCTAACCAGGGCTCCGTGACAGAATAAAAGGGCTAATTTATTTGAGATTGAAAGGAAGAATGACAGCATGAGCCTCTGGGATATAAGGTGGTCTGAAGGTGGTCATTTAGGAGATTTCTCCAGGGGAAGGTATCAGTTTAGTTCAATGGTGACTGAGTACCTGTGTTGTGCTAGGCACAACGACAGCTACTAAGGGCCAAAGAAGAAGCAGAGGCCAAAACCTTCCATAAACTTTCTTTTTTACATTTTACTTATGTAGTTAAAGTGATTATTTGGAAACATACGTGGCTGATTTTTAAATGTTTAAATCTTGTTGACAAGAGAATAAAGTGTCCTTTCCCTTATTCTCTCATGACCTGTGGAGTGACCTTTTGATTACTCTCCAGGGGAATTTCTTTGCCCAGCTACATTTCGTGATGAAATAGCTCAGTTGGAATTTAGTTTACCGTAGAAGTTTCCTTTGGCTTATGCTCTACTCATGTTTCTTAGTCTTTGCTCTTTCGAGGTATGAGCCGTCTTTGTTAAGACTGTTTCCTAAGCTCTTGTGCTCAGTATTTCTTGGTAGAGTGTGAAGGGGATCCATATCTGGGATGTCGATTCATTTGGCCAAGCTGTTATAACATTCTTGGGAATAGTTGTTTATTCAATGCATGTCTAATTCCATACACATGTATTGAACACCTACTACATGTCAGATACTGTTCTATGAGCGTAAAACCAAACCCATTGCTGTCGAGTTGATTCCAACTCATAGTGATCCTATAGGACAGAGTAGAACTCATAGTGACCCTGTAGGACAAAGTGACCCTATAGGACAGAGTAGAACAAATAGGGTTTCCAAGGAGCAGCTGGTGGATTCAAACTGCCAACTTTTTGGTTAGTGGCCAAACTCTGTACATTAACAGACAATTTTTATGTAATGTGGTATTATGTTAGAGATGGACCCAGGAGATTGGACAGCACAGAAGAAAAGTACCTGACCTAGGCTGTGGGGATTAGGGAAGCTTCCTGAAGAAAATACTGACAGGGTCAAGTCTTCAATGGTGACTAGGAGTTAGTCAGGCAAATGAGAATCGGGGAGCAAGGCAGATGAGACAGCATAAGCCAATACACGACGAGCCCAGGAATAGCATAGAAAACTTGTGTACATAAGAAAGCTCACTGGCATTTCTGGACCATAAAAGACATGGCAAGAGATTATGTTTGAGTTTATGGAGGCAGGGAAAATCCTGGAGGCTTCGATCTTATTATCATGTAAGAGGAAAAAAAAAAAATTTTTTTTTTTTGTTAAAGAGGATTTTTAAACAGGAAAGTGACAAGGTTAATTTTATGTTTCGGATAGATTTATGTGGTTTGGGGTTGAAGTCTTGAGGGCTACAACACTGGAGATGGACTTATAAAAGACAATTTTAAGACATGGGAAAATGCTCACAATACAATGTTGACTTTTTAAAGGAACATGAAACTGTTTATATATTAACTACATACTATGTTTCCAATGGAAACTCTGATGGTGTAGTGGTTAAGAATTTGGCTGCTAACCATTTTTTTTTTAAAAGTGCAATATCTTACACTCATATAGGGTTTATCGTGACCTAGGTACTTACCTTCAAAAAGTTGTCAAGGATTTCATTTTATTTGGATCTATGGTCAACATCCATGGAAGCAGCAGTCAAGAAATCAAATGATGTATTATTGCACTGGGAAAATCTGCTGCAAAGGACCTCTTTAAGGCATTAAACAGCAAAGGATGTGACTTTGAGGACTAAGGTGCATCTGACCCAAGCCATGGTGTTTTCAATCACCTCATACGCAAGTGAAAGATGAATAAGGAAGACCAAAAAGAATCGAAGCCTTTAAATTATAGTGTTGTTGAAAAATATTGAATATATTGCGGACTGCTAGAAAATGAACAAATCTGTCTTGAAAGAAGTGCAGAATGAATGCTCCTTAGAAGAAAGGATGGTGAGACTTCATCTTATGTAGTTTGGACATGTTATCATGAGAGACCAGTCTTTCAGGAAGGACATGATGCTTGGTAAGGTAGAGGATTATAAAAAGAGGAAGACCCTCAATGAGATGGATTGACAGAGTGGGTGCAACAATGGATTCAAACATAGCAATGATTGTGAGAATGACACAGGATGGGACAGTGTTTTGCTCTGTTACACGTAGGGTCCCTATGAATCCGAACCAACTAGATGGCACCTAACAACAACAACATTATTTTTTTCTGTTCTGGAATTTTAATTTTTTATTCCAGTTATGTCATGAAATGCTCCATGTTGTCATGTGTTTTCTTAAATAAACAATCTTTAAAAGTCTGATAACTTCACTATCTGGATCATCTGTGGGTTTGATTCTATTGTCTGTGTTTTCTTTTAGTCATGTCCCATAGTATGCCTGCTAATTTTTTTATTGAACATCAGACAATAAAACAATTATATAGGTTCTGGATGATGCTATCTTCCTCCAAAGAACATGTATGTTTCTTTAGACATGCAGTGAAAGTAACGATGATTCTATTTATTTCAGAAATTGAGCTTATTTCTGAGTTTTAGTCATATTAAAGATTGGTCTGTTTTGGTTCACACTTACTTTTTTTTTTATTAACTTTTATTAAGCTTCAAGTGAACGTTTACAAATCAAGTCAAACTGTCACATATAAGTTTATATACACCTTGCTCTGTACTCCCACTTGCTCTCCCCCTAATGAGTCAGCCCTTCCAGTCTCTCCTTTCGTGACAATTTTGCCAGCTTCCAACTCTCTCTATCCTCCCATCCCCCCTCCAGACAGGCGATGCCAACACAGTCTCAAGTGTCCACCTGATACAAATAGCTCACTCTTCATCAGCATCTCTCTCCTACCCATTGTCCAGTCCTTTCCGTGTCTGATGAGTTGTCTTCGGGAATGGTTCCTGTCCTGGGCCAATATAAGGTTTGGGGACCATGACCACCGGGATTCCTCCAGTCTCAGTCAGACCATTAAGTATGGTCTTTTTGTGAGAATTTGGGGTCTGCATCCCACTGATCTCCTGCTCCCTCAGGGGTCCTCTGCTGTGCTCCCTGTCAGGGCAGTCATCGATTGTGGCTGGGCACCAACTAGTTCTTCTGGTCTCAGGATGATGTAGGTCTCTGGTTCATGTGGCCCTTTCTGTCTCTTGGGCTCATAGTTATCATTTGACCTCGGTGTTCTTCATTCTCCTTTGATCCAGGTGGGTTGAGACCAATTGATGCATCTTAGATGGCCTCTTGATAGCATTTAAGACCCCAGATGCCACATTTCAAAGTGGGATGCAGAATGTTTTCATAACAGAATTATTTTGCCAATTGGCTTAGAAGTCCCCTTAAACCATGGCCCCCAAACCCCCGCCCTTGCTCCGCTGACCTTTGAAGCATTCAGTTTATCCTGGAAACTTCTTTGCTTTTGGTCCAGTTCAGTTGAGCTGACCTTGCATGTATTGAGTATTGTCCTTCCCTTCACCTAAAGCAGTTCTTATCTACTAATCAGTAAAAAACCCTTTCCCACCCTCCCTCCCTCCCCACGCCCCATAACCACAAAAGCAAGTGTTCTTCTCAGTTTATACTATTTCTCAAGATCTTATAATAGTGGTCTCATACAATATTTGTCCTTTTGCCTCTGACTAATTTCGCTCAGCATAATGCCTTCCAGGTTCCTCCATGTTATGAAATGTTTCACAGATTCATCACTGTTCTTTATCGATGCGTAGTATTCCATTGTGTGAATATACAACAATTTATTTATCCATTCATCCGTTGATGGACACCTTGGTTGCTTCCAGCTTTTTGCTATTGTAAACAGAGCTGCAATAAACATGGGTGTGCATATATCTGTTTGTGTGAAGGCTCTTATTTCTCTAGGGTATATTCCGAGGAGTGGGATTTCTGGGTTGTATGGTTTTTTTTTTTTTTTTTATGGTAGTTCTATTTCTAACTGTTTAAGATAATGCCAGATAGATTTCCAAAGTGGTTGTACCATTTTACATTCCCACCAGCAGTGTATAAGAGTTCCAATGTCTCCGCAGCCTCTCCAACATTTATTATTTTGTGTTTTTTGGATTAATGCCAGCCTTGTTGGAGTGAGATGGAATCTCATTGTAGTTTTAATTTGCATTTCTCTAATGGCTAATGATCGAGAGCATTTTCTCATGTATCTGTAGTTTTAATTTGCATTTCTCTAATGGCTAATGATCGAGAGCATTTTCTCATGTATCTGTTAGCTGCCTGAATATCTTCTTCAGTGAGGTGCGTGTTCATATCCTTTGCCCACTTCTTGATTGGGTTGTTTGTCTTTTTGTGGTTGAGTTTTGAAAGAATCATATAGATTTTAGAGATCAGGCGCTGGTCGGAAATGTCATAGCTGAAAATTCTTTCCCAGTCTGTAGGTGGTCTTTTTACTTTTTTGGTGAAGTCTTTAGATGAGCATAGGTGTTTGATTTTTAGGAGCTCCCAGTTATCTGGTTTCTCTTCATCATTTTTGGTAATGTTTTGTATTCTGTTTATGCCTTGTATTAGGGCTCCTAAGGGTGTCCCTATTTTTTCTTCCATGATCTTTATCGTTTCAGTCTTTATGTTTAGGTCTTTGATCCACTTGGAGGTAGTTTTTGTGCATGGTGTGAGGTATGGGTCCTGTTTCTTTTTTTTGCAAATGGATATCCAGTTATGCCAGCACCATTTGTTAAAAAGACTATCTTTTCCCCAATTAACTGACACTGGGCCTTTGTCAAATATCAGCTGCTCATATGTGGATGGATTTATATCTGGGTTCTCAATTCTGTTCCATTGGTCTATGTGCCTGTTGTTGTACCACTCCCAGGCTGTTTTGACTACTGTGGCTGTATAATAGGTTCTGAAATCAGGTAGAGTGAGGCCTCCCACTTTCGTCTTCTTTTTCAGTAATGCTTTGCTTATCCAAGGCTTCTTTCCCTTCCATATGAAGTTGGTGATTTGTTTCTCTATCACATTAAAAAATGACATTGGAATCTGGATCGGAAGTGCATTGTATGTATAGATGGCTTTTGGTAGAATAGACAGTTTTACTATGTTAAGTCTTCCTATCCATGAGCAAGGTATGTTTTTCCACTTAAGTAGGTCCTTTTTAGTTTCTTATAGTAGTACTTTGTAGTTTGCTTTGTATAGGTCTTTTACATCCTTGGTAAGATTTATTCCTAAGTATTTTACCTTCTTGGTGGCTACTGTGAATGGTATTGATTTGGTTATTTCCTCTTCGATGTTCTTTTTGTTGATGTAGAGGAATCCAAGTGATTTTTGTATGTTTATCTTATAACCTGAGACTCTGCCAAACTCTTCCATTAGTTTCAGTAGTTTTCTGGAGGATTCCTTAGGGTTTTCTGCATATAAGATCATGTCATCTGCAAATAGAGATAATTTTAATTCCTCCTTGCCAATCCAGATGCCCTTTATTTCTTTGTCTAGCCTAATTGCTCTGGCTAGGACCTCTAGCACAATGTTGAATAAGAGCGGTGATAAAGGGCATCCTTGTCTGGTTCCCGTTCTCAAGGGAAATGCTTTCAGGCTCTCTCCAATAGAGTGATGTTGGCTGTTGGCTTTGTATAAAAATAGATGCCCTTTATTACATTGAGGAATTTTCCTTCAATTCCTATTTTGGTGAGAGTTTTTATCATAAATGGGTGTTGGACTTTGTCAAATGCCTTTTCTGCATCAATTGATAAGATCATGTGGTTTTTGTCTTTTTTTTTTATTTATATGGTGGGTTACATTAATAGTTTTTCTAATATTAAACCAGCCTTGCATACCTGGTATAAATCCCACTTGGTCATGGTGGATTAATTTTTTGATATGTTGTTGAATTCTATCAGCTAGAATTTTGTTGAGGATTTTTGCATCTATGTTCATGAGGGATATAGGTCTATAATTTTCTTTTTTTGTGATGTCTTTGCCTGGGTTTGGTATCAGGGAGATGGTGGCTTCACAGAATGAGTTGGGTAGTATTCCGTCATTTTCTATGCTTTGAAATACCTTTAGTAGTAGTGGTGTTAACTCTTCTCTGAAAGTTTGGTAGAAGTCTGCAGTAAAGCCATCCAGGACCGGGCTTTTTTTTGTTGGGAGTTTTTTGATTACCGTTTCAATCTCTTTTTTTGTTATGGGTCTATTTAGTTGTTGTACTTCTGATTGTGTTAGTTTAGGTAGGTAGTGTTTTTCCAGGAATTCATCCATTTCTTCTAGGTTTGCAAATTTGTTAGAGTACAATTTTTCATAATAATCTGATATGATTCTTTTAATTTCAGTTGGGTCTGTTGTGATGTGGCCCTTCTCGTTTCTTATTCGGGTTATTTGTTTCCTTTCCTGTATTTCTTTAGTCAGTCGGGCCAATGGTTTATCAATTTTGTTAATTTTTTCAAAGAACCAGCTTTTGGCTTTGTTAATTCTTTCAATTGTTTTTCTGTTCTCTAATTCATTTAGTTCAACTCTAATTTTTATTATTTGTTTTCTTCTGGTGCCTGATGGATTCTTTTGTTGCTCACTTTCTATTTGTTCTCTGATTTTGGCTCTTTCTTCTTTTTGTATGTGTGCATTATTTATCGATAAAAATTGGCCTCTGAGCACTGCTTTTGCTGTCACACTTACTTTTGTGATATATCCTGGAGTGTTTACCAGGACCTCAACTCCTTGGCAAGCCTGAAAATCCATTTTTGTCTCTTTGTATTTTGAGAATGCCTTAAGTTCTAATCAGCTTATTAAACTCTTGGCTATATGCTAGTTAGAAATCTACAAATGCCTCAAAGGAGAAGAGTACCATATGTAAGTTTACCTCTCTTTGATTTCCCTTCCCCCAGCATCTTGGCTTCCTCATGTCCTTGCTGCCTTGCCATTCCTGAACTCCAATTTTTGTCTATCCAGCTTTGAGAGACTACCAAATGTTCTATTCAGCATCTTCGCCGTTTTGCAGCCACTATTTGCTTGGCTTCTCATCCTCCTGGTCGTGCACTGACAGGAAATTGTCAAATTCCTGAAGGGGAAAAGCTGAGCAGAATGTTGGGATCATCTTATTTCATTGTCCTTCTTTCCAGGACCTTAGCCCCTAAAAGTCCTGATTACCCTGCTATTTCTCGGATGACTTCAAGCAAGTTTGTCTGATATTTTATTCAGCTTCTCTGGTTGTTCTTTGTATTAGTGTTTGTTATGGATTGAATTATGTCCCCCCAAAACATGTATTGAAATCCTGGCCCATATACGTATAAATATGATCCTGTTTGGAAATAGGGATTCCTTTGAAATGTTAATTAGGCCATACTCAAGTAGGGTGGGTTCTAAATCTAATCACTTCTGAGGTTTAAAAATTGCAGAATGGACACAGAGATAAGCACTGGGGAGGGGGACAAATGCCAAGGAACACTGGGCCTACATAAACTGAAAGGAAAAATGACCTTCCCCCCAAGCCAACCGAGAAAGAACCTTCCTTAGAGCTGATGCCCTGAATTCAGACTTCTAGCCTTCTAAGCTGTGAGGAAAAAAAAAAAAATTCTGTTCTTTAAAGCCACCCACTTGTGTTATTTCTACTATGGCAGTGTCTCAGTTTCTTAGTGCTGTCCTAACAGATATACCACAGTGGGTGGCTTTAGGAAACAGAAATCTATTTTCTTACAATTTAGGAGTCTAAAAGTCCAAATTTTGGGTGCCAGCTCTAGGGGAAGGCTTTCTTTCTCTGTCCGGTCCAGGGAAAGGGCCTTGTCTCTTTCAGCTTCTGTTCCTTGAGTTCTTTGGTGATCTTCATGTGGAGTGTGCCTCCCCTCAGTTTGTGCTTCCTTCTCTGTGCCTAATCTGCTCTTTTTATACCTCAGAAGTGATTGGCTTAAACCACACCCTATGCTCATTAACATAACAAAGAAAGTCCTATTCCCAAATGGGTTTATATTCATAGGTATAGGAGTTTAGGATTTACATCATATATTTTGGGGGGACACAACTGAATCCATAAAGGCAGCGTAACAGGTAACTAAGGCAGTGTCGGTCTTATACAACAAGGTAATCCATCATACCTAGAAACACAACAGTATACTTTTTTAAAGAAGAGTAAAGAGGGTTGGGGGGATGGTTGATTTTAAGCTATTAGACGTTATTAGGAAATTATAATCATTTAAATAGACTGGGACCTTTAAACATAATTTATTTTGATTTTTAAAAAATGAGTCAGTAAAGGAAATCCCTAAGAGTATCAACTGTTCTGAAACAGGTAACACAGCTCCTTTTACACACATTCTCTGAATTTCCTTGTTTGCATATATGAGGCATTCTTTTCTATACAAAAAGGAACAATTAGACTATACCATTCTCTTCAGCCACAAACTTCCATTTTAATGCCATTTGTGGAAATTAGAGAAATTTCATTTACTGCCAATTAAAAACAAATGAGATTCTTTTTACCGTAAAAAGTAAGGAGCAATACTTGGGAAGATGGTGGACTAGGCAGACGCTACCTCAGATCCCTCTTACAACAAAGACACGGAAAAACAAGTGAATCGATCACATACATAACAATCTACGAACTCTGAACAACAAACACAGATTTAGAGACGGAGAACGAACTAATACGGGGAAGCAGCGATTGTTTTCAGAGCCTGGAGCCAGCGTACCAGTCAGGTACGGCACAAGCACAGAGAGCTGCTCCACCCCCCTGAACTAACCCCGGGAGGGAGACCAGCCGGTTCCGCAGGCGGCGTGGGACGCAGCCGGTAGGAGAAGTCCCCCAGAGGCAGTGACTGGTCTTGGAGCAGGAAGAGCAGCGTCCCAGTCAGGGAACCGTCTCGCTGGGATTTGGACTGGATGCAGGTATGGCATAAACACGGAGAGCTGCTCCACCCCCCTGAACTAACCCCGGGAAGGGGCCCAGCCGGGTCACGCGGGCGGCGTGGGACGCAGCCGATAGGAGAAGTCCCCGGGAGGCAGCGACTGGTATTGGAGCGGGGAGAACAGCATCACAGCCGGGACACTCGGTCACGGCACAAGCACGGGGAGCTGCTCTACCCACCTGAACTAACCCTGGGAGGGGGCCCACCTGGTTCGCGGAGGCGGCACGGCCACGCGGCTGGAGGGACAAGAAGTCCCCGGGAGGCAGCGACTGATTTTGGATTCGAGAGTGCACCGTCCCAGTAGGGGAGCCTTGACGCTGGGCGTGGGGCTGGAAGCGGAGGATCTGACCATGACTCCAGCGGGCCAGACCCCCCGGGGACAATCTCCACACAGCCAGCACAGATAGGCGACGCGCCCACGGGAATCTCAGATATAATAGTCATTCCAAGCAAGACAAGCAACTCTGGCTATATTCTGAGGTGCTACTCTCCTATCTCTCTGTTCCCTCCCCCACCCTCCCCAGGCGGCTTCATTAACATCCGAATAGCCTGAGCCAGAGGGAGAACTCTGATAGGGATCTGACTGCATTTTTTTTTTTTAGCGGATTTTCTGGAAAAACTAGTTTCCCAGTGATGGCTCGGAGACAACAATCCATATCAAACCACTTAAAGAAGCAGACCATGACAGCTTCTCCAACCCCCCAAACAAAAGAATCAAAATCTTTCCCAAATGAAGATACAATCCTGGAATTATCAGATACAGAATATAAAAAACTAATTTACAGAATGCTTAAAGATATCACAAATGAAATTAGAATAACTGCAGAAAAAGCCAAGGAACACACCGATAAAACTGTTGAAGAACTCAAAAAGATTATTCAAGAACATAGTGGAAAAATTAATAAGTTGCAAGAATCCATAGAGAGACAGCATGTAGAAATCCAAAAGATTAACAATAAAATTACAGAATTAGACAACGCAATAGGAAGTCAGAGGAGCAGACTCGAGCAATTACAATGCAGACTGGGACATCTGGAGGACCAGGGAATCAACACCAACATAGCTGAAAAAAAATCAGATAAAAGAATTAAAAAAAATGAAGAAACCCTAAGAATTATGTGGGACTCTATCAAGAAGGATAACCTGCGGATGATTGGAGTCCCAGAACAGGGAGGGGGGACAGAAAACACAGAGAAAATAGTTGAAGAACTCCTGACACAAAACTTCCCTGACATCATGAAAGACGAAAGGATATCTATCCAAGATGCTCATCGAACCCCATTTAAGATTGATCCAAAAAGAAAAACACCAAGACATATTATCATCAAACTCACCAAAACCAAAGATAAACAGAAAATTTTAAAAGCAGCCAGGGAGAAAAGAAAGGTTTCCTTCAAGGGAGAATCAATAAGAATAAGTTCTGACTACTCAGCAGAAACCATGCAGGCAAGAAGGGAATGGGACGACATATACAGAACACTGAAGGAGAAAAACTGCCAGCCAAGGATCATATATCCAGCAAAACTCTCTCTGAAATATGAAGGCGAAATTAAGATATTTACAGACAAACACAAGTTTAGAGAATTTGCAAAAACGAAACCAAAGCTACAAGAAATACTAAAGGATATTGTTTGGTCAGAGAACCAATAATATCAGATAGCAGCACAATACAAGGTCACAAAACAGAACGTCCTGATATCAACTCAAATAGGGAAATCACAAAAACAAACAAATTAAGATTAATTAAAAAAAAAAATACACATAACAGGGAATCATGGAAGTCAATAGGTAAAAGATCACAATAATCAAAAAGAGGGACTAAATACAGGAGGCATTGAACTGCCATATGGAGAGTGATACAAGGCGATATAGAACAATACAAGTTAGGTTTTTACTTAGAAAAACAGGGGTAAATAATAAGGTAACCACAAAAAGGTATAACAACTCTATAACTCAAGATAAAAGCCAAGAAAAACGTAACGACTCAACTAACATAAAGTCAAACACTATGAAAATGAGGATCTCACAATTTACTAAGAAAAACGCCTCAGCACAAAAAAGTATGTGGAAAAATGAAATTGTCAACAACACACATAAAAAGGCATCAAAATGGCAGCACTAAAAACTTATTTATCTATAATTACCCTGAATGTAAATGGACTAAATGCACCAATAAAGACACAGAGAGTCACAGACTGGATAAAGAAACACGATCCATCTATATGCGGCCTACGAGGGACACACCTTAGACTTAGAGACACAAACAAATTAAAACTCAAAGGATGGAAAAAAGTATATCAAGCAAACAATAAGCAAAAAAGAAGAGGAGTAGCAATATTAATTTCTGACAAAATAGACTTTAGACTTAAATCCACCACAAAGGATAAAGAAGGACACTATATAATGATAAAAGGGACAATTGATCAGGAAGACATAACCATATTAAATATTTATGCACCCAATGACAGGGCTGCAAGATACATAAATCAAATTTTAACAGAATTGAAAAGGGAGATAGACACCTCCACAATTATAGTAGGAGACTTCAACACACCACTTTAGGAGAAGGACAGGACATCCAGTAAGAAGCTCAACAGAGACACGGAAGATCTAATTACAACAATCAACCAGCTTGACCTCATTGACTTATACAGAACTCTCCACCCAACTGCTGCAAAATATACTTTTTTTTCTAGCGCACATGGAACATTCTCTAGAATAGACCACATATTAGGTCATAAAACAAACCTTTGCAGAGTCCAAAACATCGAAATATTACAAAGCATCTTCTCAGACCACAAGGCGATAAAACTAGAGATCAATAACAGAAAAACTAGGGAAAAGAAATCAAATACTTGGAAACTGAACAATACCCTCCTGAAAAAAGACTGGGTTATAGAAGACATCAAGGAGGGAATAAGGAAATTCATAGAAAGCAACGAGAATGAAAATACTTCCTATCAAAACCTCTGGGACACAGCAAAAGCAGTGCTCAGAGGCCAATTTATATCGATAAATGCACAGATACAAAAAGAAGAAAGAGCCAAAATCAGAGAACTGTCCCTACAACTTGAACAAATAGAAAGTGAGCAACAAAAGAATCCATCAGGCACCAGAAGAAAACAAATAATAAAAATTAGAGTTGAACTAAATGAATTAGAGAACAGAAAAACAATTGAAAGAATTAACAAAGCCAAAAGCTGGTTCTTTGAAAAAATTAACAAAATTGATAAACCATTGGCTAGACTGACTAAAGAAATACAGGAAAGGAAACAAATAACCCGAATAAGAAACGAGAAGGACCACATCACAACAGAACCAAATGAAATTAAAAGAATCATTTCAGATTATTATGAAAAATTGTACTCTAACAAATTTGCAAACCTAGAAGAAATGGGTGAATTCCTGGAAAAACACTACCTACCTAAACTAACACATTCAGAAGTGGAACAACTAAATAGACCCATAACAAAAAAAGAGATTGAAATGGTAATCAAAAAACTCCCAACAAAAAAAAGCCCTGGCCCGGACGGCTTCACTGCAGAGTTCTACCAAACTTTCAGAGAAGAGTTAACACCACTACTTCTGAAGGTATTCCAAAGCATAGAAAATGACGGAATACTACCCAACTCATTCTATGAAACCACCATCTCCCTGATACCAAAACCAGGTAAAGACTTTACAAAAAAAGAAAATTATAGACCTATATCCCTCATGAACATTGATGCAAAAATCCTCAACAAAATTCTAGCCAATAGAATCCAACAACACATCAAAAAAATAATTCACCCTGATCAAGTGGGATTTATACCAGGTATGCAAGGCTGGTTTAATATTAGAAAAACCATTAATGTAATCCATCACATAAATAAAACAAAAGACAAAAACCACATGATCTTATCAATTGATGCAGAAAAGGCATTTGACAAAGTCCAACACCCATTTATGATAAAAACTCTTACCAAAATAGGAATTGAAGGAAAATTCCTCAACATAATAAAGGGCATCTATGCAAAGCCAACAGCCAATATCACTCTAAATGGAGAGAACCTGAAAGCATTTCCCTTGAGAACGGGAACCAGACAAGGATGCCCTTTATCACCGCTCTTATTCAACATCGTGCTAGAAGTCCTAGCCAGGGCAATTAGGCTAGACAAAGAAATCAAAGGTATCCGGATTGGCAAGGAAGAAGTAAAGTTATCACTATTTGCAGATGACATGATTATATACACAGAACCCTAAGGAATCCTCCAGAAAACTACTGAAACTAATAGAAGAGTTTGGCAGAGTCTCAGGTTATAAAATAAACATACAAAAATCACTTGGATTCCTCTACATCAACAAAAAAGAACATCGAAGAGGAAATAACCAAATCAATACCATTCACAGTAGCCCCCAAGAAGATAAGATACTTAGGAATAAATCTTACCAAGGATGTAAAAGACCTATGCAAAGAAAACTACAAAGCTCTACTACAAGAAATTCAAAAGGACATACTTAAGTGGAAGAACATACCTTGCTCATGGATAGGAAGACTTAACATAGTAAAAATGTCTATTCTACCAAAAGCCATCTATACATTTAACGCACTTCCGATCCAAATTCCAATGTCATATTTTAAGGGGATAGAGAAACAAATCACCAATTTCATATGGAAGGGAAAGAAGCCCCGGATAAGCAAAGCACTACTGAAAAAGAAGAAGAAAGTGGGAGGCCTCACTTTACCTGACTTCAGAACCTATTATACAGCCACAGTAGTCAAAACAGCTTGGTACTGGTACAACAACAGGCACATAGACTAATGGAACAGAACTGAGAACCCAGACATAGATCCATCCACGTATGAGCAGCTGATATTTGACAAAGGACCAGTGTCAATTAATTGGGGAAAAGATAGCCTTTTTAACAAATGGTGCTGGCATAACTGGATATCCATTTGCAAAAAAATGAAACAGGACCCATACCTCACACCATGCACAAAAACTACCTCCAAGTGGATCAAAGACCTAAACATAAAGACTAAAACGATAAAGATCATGGAAGAAAAAATTGGGACAACCCTAGGAGCCCTAATACAAGGTATAAACAGAATACAAAACATTACCAAAAATGATGAAGAAAAACCCGATAACTGGGAGCTCCTAAAAATCAAACACCTATGCTCATCTAAAGACTTCTCCAAAAGAGTAAAAAGACCACCTACAGATTGGGAAAGAATTTTCAGCTATGACATCTCCGACCAGCGCCTGATCTCTAAAATCTACATGGTTCTGTCAAAACTCAACCACAAAAAGACAAACAACCCAATCAAGAAGTGGGCAAAGGATATGAACACACATTTCACTAAAGAAGATATTCAGGCAGCCAACAGATACATGAGAAAATGCTCTCGATCATTAGCCATTAGAGAAATGCAAATTAAAACTACGATGAGATTCCATCTCACACCAACAAGGCTGGCATTAATCCAAAAAACACAAAATAATAGATGTTGGAGAGGCTGTGGAGAGATTGGAACTCTCATACACTGCTGGTGGGAATGTAAAATGGTACAACCACTTTGGAAATCTATCTGGCGTTATCTTAAACAGTTAGAAATAGAACTACCATACAACCCAGAAATCCCACTCCTAGGAATATACCCTAGAGATACAAGAGCCTTCATACAAACAGATATATGCACACCCATGTTTATTGCAGCTCAGTTTACAATAGCAAAAAGTTGGAAGCAACCAAGGTGTCCATCAACGGATGAATGGGTAAATAAATTGTTGTATATTCACACAATGGAATACTACGCATCGATAAAGAACAGTGACGAATCTGTGAAACATTTCATAACATGGAGGAACCTGGAAGGCATTATGCTGAGCGAAATTAGTCAGAGGCAAAAGGACAAATATTGTATGAGACCACTATTATAAGATCTTGAGAAATAGTAAACCTGAGAAGAACACATACTTTTGTGGTTACGAGGGGGGGAGGGAGGGAGGGTGGGAGAGGGTTTTTTTATTGATTAATCAGTAGATAAGAACTGCTTTAGGTGAAGGGAAAGACAACACTCAATACATGGAAGGTCAGCTCAATTGGACTGGACCAAAAGCAAAAAAGTTTCCGGGATAAAATGAATGCTTCAAAGGTCAGCGGAGCAAGTGCGGGGGTCTGGGGAACATGGTTTGCGGGACTTCTAAGTCAATTGGCAAAATAATTCTATTACGAAATCATTCTGCATCCCACTTTGAAATGTGGCGTCTGGGGTCTTAAATGCTAACAAGCGGCCATCTAAGATGCATCAATTGGTCTCAACCCACCTGGAGCACAGGAAAATGAAGAACACCAAGGCCACACGACAACTAAGAGCCCAAGAGACAGAAAGGGCCACATGAACCAGAGACCTACATCATCCTGAGACCAGAAGAACTAGTTGGTGCCCGGCCACAATCGATGACTGCCCTGACAGGGAGCACAGCAGAGGACCCCTGAGGGAGCAGGAGATCAGTGGGATACAGACCCCAAATTCTCATAAAAAGACCAAACTTAATGGTCTGACTGAGACTAGAGGAATCCCGGCGGCCATCCTCCCCAGACCTTCTGTTGGCACAGGACAGGAACCATCCCCGAAGACAACTCATCAGACATGAAAGGGACTGGTCAGCGGGTGGGAGGGTGACGCTGATGAAGAGTGAGCTAATTATATCAGGTGGACACTTGAGATTGTGTTGGCAACTCTTGTCTGGAGAGGGGATGGGAGGATAGAGAAAGAGGGAAGCCGGCAAAATTGTCAAGAAAGGAGAGACTGAAAGGGCTGACTCAAAGGGGGAGAGCAAGTGGGAGTGGGGAGTGAGATGTATGTAAACTTATATGTGACAGAGTGATCGGATTTGTAAACGTTCACTTGAAGCTTAATAAAAGTTATTAAAAAAAAAAAAGTAAGGAGCAGTAGAGAAGTATAAATTTCTATTACAGAATGAATTCTGATGTTTCTTGGGGGTGGTCACAGAGAGAAGATAACCAACATGCCCTCCCACCATCTGTCAGGTGTGTGCCAGGGAAAGTACCCTGGTCATAAACATCCTGAGAGGAAGGGCTGCCTGGCTGTCTAAGTGGCCTCTCCTGTCAGGGCTGTATAGAAAACACTTTGGAATACTTGCAGTTCTCAAAGGGAAAACTTGACTATTAATACGTGTGCCTAGCAACACATAAGTTTGTGATGGTCGTTCAACATGAGTAATATAGTTGATGCCACCAAATTGTACACGTGAAAAATGTTAAATTGGCAAATGTTGTGTTATATGTATTTTTACAATGAAAAAAATTATTTTACCTAGCACAAATTTTAACAAATTGCAGTGTCCAAAGCTCTCAGAGTTTCTTTAAACATCTGAGAATCAGATAGGTTAGAAACTAAGATTGCAGGGTTCAAATTGAGTAAAGCTTAAATATTTCGAGTCTCAATTTCCTCACCTGAAAAATGAGGGATTTGGACTGGATAATCTTTGAGATCCCTTGAAATATTAAAGTATTATTCTGTAAATACGCATTTTTGTCATGCTGTGGGTAGAACAAGAACATTTTTGTCATCATTGCCAACCAACAGCCATTCAGAGCTTAGCCTCCTGGTCATTTGGCTGTTACCCCAATTCTGCCAGCTGTCCTAGGCAAACTACTGGCAGCCATTTGGGCTGAAATAGGACAGTCTGGAATTTGGGGACTTTCTTGTCCACCAGTACTTCTCAAGTACTGGAGGTCACTCTCCAAAGCAAAATGATGCCATTGCAGCAACAACGGGTGCCATGTGCAACGTCCATGATGAGGACAGACAGGCAGGCTTCTAGAGAGAGAGATAGTAGTACAAAAAAAGAGGGTTTCTAGACCAGAAAACAAATGCACGACCAAAGCTGTTCTGTTCACTTTAAGGTTAGTAGAAGGGAGGGGGACTCTGTCCAGAAAATAAAGACTCAGGTGCTCCAGATCAGAGCCCAGTCATTTACTATTCTAGTTTCCCTAAGACATTTCTAGTCTAAAATAGGATTAAGCCTTAGGGAGTTTTTTAAATTTTTTTGGTATATTTGTCTGTTTTTTAGTATTTCTCTTTAACCAGCAGTAGCAGATGCCTGGCATGTGTGCTGCTGTTTCTCATTCCACAGCTATTGGTGGTCTGGCTAACTGATCAATGGCACCCTTTTTTCTTGAGTCCAAATAATGTCTAAGATCCTTACCAGGACCTGGCTTACAATTTAAATTTATCAGCCACACTTGTGTTGGGCTTGCAACTGGGACACTTGTCGCCAGGCGAATAGTGATGCCTTCAAGAGTATCAGCCCAGAGGTTGGAATCATTTATTAGACATCTGATGGTACACAGCATTATTACAAGATCCTGTCATAAAGCTAGAGTCCCTCCTCCATCCTTCCCTGCTAAGGTATTTTGCTTTGGTTTAATCATTCATTTGTTGTTGTTAGGTGCCATCAAGTAGGTTCTGACTTATAGTGATCCTATATACAACAGAACGAAACATCGCCCAATCCTGAGCCATCCTCACAATGTTTGAGCCCATCGTTGCAGCCACTGTGTCGCTCCATCTCATTGAGGGTTTTCCTCTTTTTCACTGACCCTCTACTTTACCAAGCATGATGTCCTTCTCCAGGGACTGGTCCCTCCTGATAACATGTCCAAAGTACACGCAAGGAAGTCTTACATCCTTGTTTCTAAGGAGCGTTCTGGCTGTACTTTCAAGGCAGATTTTTTCGTTCTTCTGACGGTCCACGGTATATTCAATATTCTTCACCAATGCCATAATTCAAAGTAAGCAGTTCTTCAGTTTTCCTTATTCATTTTCCAGCTTTTGCAGGCATATGAGGCAATTGATAATACCATAGCTTGGGTCATGTGCACCTTAGTCCTTAAAGTGACATCTTTGCTTTTCACCACTTTAAAGAGGTCCTTTGCAGCAGATTTGCCCAATGCAATACATCATTTGATTTCTTAACTGTGCTTCCATGGGCACTGATTGTGAATCCAAGTAAAACAAAATCCTTGACAACTTCAAACTTTTCTCCGTTTATCATGATGTTGCTCATTGGTCCAGGTGTGAGGATTTTTGTTTTCTTTATGTTGAGGTGTAATCCATACTGAAGGCTGTGGTCTTTGATCTTCATTAGTAAGTGCTTCAAGTCCTCTTCACTTTCAGCAAGCAAGGTTGGTTCATCTGCACATCACAGGTTAATGTCTTCCATCAATCCCAATGCCATGTTCTTCTTCACATAGTCCAGTTTCTCAGACTGTTTGCTCAGTATGCAGATTGAATAAGCATGGCGAAAGGATACAACCCTGACACACACCTTTCTTGATTTTAAACCACACAGTGTCCGCTTGTTCTGTTTGAATGACTGCCTCTTGATCTACGTACAGATTCCACATGAGCACAACTAAGTGTTCTGGAATTTCCATTCTTCACAATGTTACCCATAATTTCTTATGATTCACACAGTTGAATGTCTTCGCATAGTCAATAAAACACAGATAAACATCTTTCTGGTATTCTCTGCTTTTGGTCAAGATTCATCTGACGTCAGCAATGATATCCCTCGTTCCACATCCACTTCTGAATCTGACTTGAATTTCTAGCAGTTCCCTGTCAATGTATTGCTGTGAGTGTTTTTGAATTATCTTTACTAAAATTTTACTTGCACATGAAATTGATGATATTGTTTGATAATTTCTACATTCTGTTTATATTAATTTACATTCATTCATTTATATATTGATTTAAAAAAAAAACACTTGAACCATGCTTTTCTACTGAAACCGTATTGTAAGCAGTGGTCCTGTTTTCAGGCTATATATGGCTACTAGCGGTTGATGTTTGGTGCTGAGAGCTTGAGTCCTACCAGTGATGGCCATTGTTGTAGGAGGGAGAAGGAGAAAATCCTGAGTAAGGCTGTCCCTGGGAAAACTTCTGAGCAAAGCAAAGATTACTTTTGACCCTTTTTGCATCCTCATTCACTCCATAGCATATGTTCAGCATCAGTTTTTTGTCAGGCATTCCTTTATCTTTCTGATCCTTCCCCTCCTCCTCCCCGAACTCAGTCTCTGTATGTTGCGGGGAGTCTTCAACCCATACTTGCTCTATCCCTCTCTAAGTGCTACCCACTCCCACCTCTTCCAAACCCGAACTCCCAGTTTTGCCACTGTTGCATTTTCAGTTTCAGAAACCTTATGGGACAGCTCTACTCTGTCCTGTAGGGTTGCTATATGTCAGAATTGACTTGACGGCAACAGATTTTTTTTGCCGTTGTTGTTGTTCGTTTTGGTTTCAGTTCAACTATTTTATACTAATGAGTAAATTATTGTGGCCCCTGTATAAAAAAAGGTTATTAACCCAAGCTGACCCAACCCAAGCATTTTCAGGTGGAGCAAGAATACATACAGAGGTCCTATGCCCATTCCCTTCTCTTCCCATCCTGGTTTCGTGGTTCATCATGAAGAGCCTTAGGCATATGTGTATGACATCCCAGCTTATACAGCAAAGCTCCAAAACCCACCCTCCAAACATGCAGGTTATGCACACACTTCTGCCCAAGGGGGCCCATGCCTAGGACAGATGGATTTGCTCTCAGGACAGGAGGAAGCCCAGGCAGGCCCTTGGAAGGTGGCTCCTGGCTCCTGGAGTGTGGTCTGGATGCAGGAGGGCGGCATAGCTCCACGTGGCCACAGTCGCCTTGGCCCCTCAGACCCCCACAGGAGGCAGCATGGCCAGAGGAAGCCATCACTAAAGCCTGGGGCCCGAGATAGGACAGCACTTGCCCAGGTCTGAGGACACTGCTGAACCCAAAAGGCTCCCTCATTGGTAGCATTCAGGCTGTGTTATAAAGTAAAAATATTAAATACAGGAAGGGTAAAGAATAGATAACTTTGGGTTAGAGTCTGCCTACTAGTTCCCCTAATGGGTTTACTGAGCTTTTCTTTCCTCCTCTTAGTAACTTCAGGATTCACTACAATCTTCACGTTTGTTTTTTTCTTACAAGGGGTTCAACGGAAGCTGTAGTTAACGTGGAAAGAGGGAAAGGAGAGAGAGAAGGCGTCAAGTTGGAAATGGCAGCGACTTGCGTGTCCAGTCAACCGGTTGCCTTAGGGTCAGTTCTGACTGGCGGCGACCCCATGTGTGTCGGAGTAGAACTGTGCTCCATAGGGTTTTTAGTGGCTGGTTTTTCAGAAGCAGATCAACAGGCCTTTCTTCTGAGAAGCCTCTGGGTGAACTAAACCTCCAACTAGGTTAAGAGCCAAGGGCATTAACCATTTGCACTACACAGAGACACGGCCAATTGAAAATAACCAAACCTGTTGCCATCGAGTTGATTCCGTTAGATTGTGACCCTAGACGACAGAGTAGAACTGCCCCATAGGGCTTCCAAGAGCACCTGGTAGTTAGCCTCTGTAGCTCTTAACCAATTGAAAATAGAATGTGAAAATTTCTAAGGGGGCTAGCTTACCTTACCTTGATGCTTTTGAAACCTGGCCTAGCTGTTTTATTCAGTGAGCTCATTGTATCTTTCTTTCACTTAAGTACTCTCTTACACACCTAATTTGAGAGAAGAAAATTACCCAGGTTTGTCTAAGGGCTCAGTGGTTAAGTGCTTGGCTGCTAACTGAAAGGTCAGCAGTTCGAACCCACCAGGCACTCCGGGGCAGAAGGATGTAGCAGTCCACTTTTGTAAAGATTTATAGCCTTGGAAACCCCATGGGGGCAGTTCTACTCTGTCCTATAGGGTCACTGTGAGTTGGAACTGACTTGACGGCAACAGGTTTGGTTTGGTTTTGGTTGTCTGCTGGTGGTGCTGTCTGCGAGCTTTCATAGTGGAAGGCCCGCCCTGCATGGGTTCCTCTGTCAAGGTTGAGGTTTTATTCTTTTAAAAGTAGCACCCTTGAATCCGTAAATAATTTTCTCATTTAATTTGGATCATTTTTAGCTTTAATTTTCTCTGTTCAGAGCTTTAATGTTTTTAAAGGAGCTGTTAGAGAAGCAATTGAGGTTGTATTCTCTGCAGAGAAAATAAAAAGTGCCCTTAGAGAGGTGGATGATCTTTAGAAGGTTGAAGAATGGTTTGACCTGGATCAGGCTTTTGGAGGTGATTGGGGGAGGTGAGTATAGAAACACTGGCCTCTACCGTGTTTCTCCACGAGCATATGGTCACCAGGGGTGGCCTCCAGGGAAGCTGCTGTGTCCCAGGCTGGCATCCTCATGGGAGGGTCCCAGAGGCACACCTTCAGTGGAAGGTTCTGTGACCTTCGAGGCAGCCTGGCACTCCTGCAATATGGCTGTGGCTGGCTGTAGAAGGGAAATTTTTCCAGTTTAAGGCCATGAACCCAGGAGGAAACTACATTTTAAACAGAAATGAAATCCTGTGGAAATATTTAATGTTAGGTAATGTTTCGTCATAAAGGAAGTCATCTTTTTTACATTCGATGTTTTCTTTTGTTCCTTTGGTTTCCTGTCTCTACAAGGCACAGAATTAAGTGTCTCTCTCTACTGAGTGCTGCCTGAAGCAGATGCTTTTGTCAGGCCCTTCTTGAAAATGTCATTTCAGTTACACTTGAATTCAAAGCTCGGCCCTCCTTTTCTGCCCTAATTATCTTAAGCATTAGGGAGAAACGTGTCCTTTTAGTTCTGAATGAAGACGTAAAACTTCAAGCAGAATATATTGAGTTTGAGTCTCAAAGTCAATCACAGGGAATGGTCGTTAGCCCAACATTAGCCCCTAGTGGGATTAAATAGAATAATTAACTAGGTTATGTGGGATGTAACTGTATGGGTATTAACTGGAGGCTTTGAATTGGGTCTGCTCCGTGGCAAATACAAAGGGGCCATTAAGAGTATTATTTAAAGATGTATCTCCCAGCTGGAAAGTCACTAGCTTTCTGTGAAAAAAAAAAAAAAATTCTGTGAAGGTGGAGCAATTTATTATGGTTAATAAACTCCTCTTTCTCTTTCATTTTATCCTCTCATTGTTGCCATAGTGAATGGCATTTAAGGACATGAGAAACAAAACAAGAACAGCCATATATAAAAAGAGTGACAGATTTGATCTCATAAAAATTATACACTATTGCATAACACATGACACCAAAAGTTAAAAGACAAAAAGAAAACGTTAAAAAATAAACCGGAGACTGAGGAAAAAGTACCAACTACCATAGATGGGCAAAGAACAGGCAGTTTACAGAAGAAATCTAAATGACTAATGACTGTTTCAAAAAATATTCAACGTTCCTGTTATTGTTATTATTATTATTTATTTTTTTTTTATCAAGTCAGCCCCACGGCGACCCCATGCACATAGGTATGGCTTCCTGGTTCTGGCCATACCCATAATGGGATGCAGACTAGACAGTGTTCCATTGTGATCCACAGGGTTTTCATTTGCTGATTTTCAGAATTAAGTTGCCAGGCCTTTCCTCCTAGTCTGTCTTAATCTGGAAGCTCCAGTGAAGCCTGTTCAGCATCGTAGCAACACACGAGCCTCCACTGACAGACGGGTGGTGGCTGTGCATGAGGTGCAACTCTCCAGTATGAGAGAAAATAAAAATAAGATAAAGTAACATTTTTTTCCACTTATTGGATTAGGAAAGTTTAAAAGATTGTTGACTTCAAAATGTTGGCGACGGTGTAGGAGAAGAGATCGCGAGCTGTAGATTGGAGTGTAGACAAGGGGAATATTTTGGAAGGCTGACTGGCAGTCCCCGTTCAGATTTCAAACGGGCATGTGCTTCGTTCCAGCAATTTTACTTCTTCAAATTTGTTCCAAAGAAATATTCTTCCCAATTCTCTCTACAGTAATACTCATTGCCTCAATGCTTACAATAAGAAAACACTGTACAAAGTAAAAGCCTATCTTTTACTGGGAGGAGGGTTAAATAAATTATGGAACTTTCCCTTTCTATGGAGTACTGTGCTGCTGTTAAAATAAAGTAGGTAGATCTGTATATAGGAGCCCTGGTGGGGCAGTGGCTAAGAGCTACGGCTGCTAACCAAAAAGTCGGCAGTTCGAATCCATTGACCACTCCTTGGAAACCCTGTGGGGCAGTTCTACTCTGTCCTCTAGGATCCCTATGCGTCGGAATCAACTTGACGGCAATGGGTTTGGTTTGGCATATATACTCACGTGGAAAATCTACATGACCCTTAGGTGAAAAAAATCAAATCACAGAAAGACTTTTAGTTTAATCTCTCTCTTTTTTTTTTTTTAGGCATGTGTATATGTGCATCAATGTCTACATAAATTCCCAAAATGGATGGACTTGTCTGCTAATAGTGTTTACCTCAAAGGAAGGGAGTAAAAGTTGACGTGTTAATAAAGGAAGACTTTCCAACTTCTTTCTATATATTTTTCTATTGGCGAATATGGGTATTTGTTTTCTATTGTTCGATTTTTGTATTACATGTATGTAAAGAATAAACAAAAATAATTACATCTTCATGCAGATGCACTAATGTTAATAAATGGAGACCTCTGTAGGACAGATTATGTTGTTGTTGTTAGGTGCCATTAGGTTGGTTTCCACTCATTGCGACCCAAAGTACAACAGAACAAAACACTGCCCAGTCCTGTGCCATCCTCACAATAATTACCAAGCATGGTGCCTTCTCCAGGGACTGGTCTCTCCTGATGACGTGTCGAAAGTACAGGAGATGAAGTCTTGCCATCCTCACTTCTAAGGATCATTCTAGTTATACCTCTTCCAAGCCAAATTTTTTTTTTTTTGATAAATTTTAGAAAGTTTAAATTTAGCATAGCAGCAAGGCTTAGCCAAATGATAAGTTTTTCACCGGTTGTGATTAATAATAAAAAAAAAAAAAATCAGCGAGTGGGTAAACATTTTGCTAGGCAAATGAGTGGATCTGTAATTTCCCAGGTAATCCACACCCTTCCCTTGCCTTATCAACCCCAGAGTCATGCTGTTTACTCAGGGCCTCTGGGATGAGCTGTGACGGGTAGGGTGGGGGCAGAGTTGCAGGGAGGGCAGCCTAAGGAACTCCAACCATCATGCCTGCTCACCACACTCTCAGCCTGGCCCAGCTACGATGAGACAATTTATTCTAAGGTAGTCATTTCTGCTCATCCCTATTTAGAAATGTTACCAGAGAAAATGCCATCAGGTCTTGTCTTCAGTATAGGAAAGAATTCAAACGCTGAGACAAATAGTGCCAAGTGAGCTGAGGTTTATTAGCTAGTAGAGGGTTAGTATCGAAAGTACACTTGACTAGGGAGCGTCAAGCAGGCTACTCAGATAGAGAGTCTGAGTGCCCCAATACAGTCGTTTTCTTAGGGCTTTAGACCCTTTTAGAAAATAAATATCCCCAGGTAAACTCTACTGCAGCAAACATTTACAAGTCCCCTAAATGCATGATACATCTTCTAAGACCAGCTGTTGAGAAAAAAAGCCCAGTGCCTTATCCCAAAAGATTTCGTGCTTTTATGTTTTCATGGACTCTTCCAAATGTCTTCTCAGCTTAAATGACCATTTCCCTGATTTATTTCTTCAAGAACAACCCAGAGAATTCAAGTGTTACTTCCTTATTTCTTTCCTTGCTCTGATGTACAATTCTTTATTTCTCGTGTGAAGAGATTCTGTGTTGTATTACACTGGAAATACCTGATACTTTGATAAAAAATATAGATATGAATCTATAATACAAATGTTAAGTCCTCAAAACAAATATCCGATGTTAAGATGTCTTTTTCGGCTTTTGATAAAATTTCATATTGACGACATATTTTATACCAAACTTTCTTTCATTGCTGAAGACTCAGAAATCAACACTCTTCTCTATTTCTCACTCATAGGTCTAAATTTGGGGCAGGAGTTGAGGGAGTGATTGAAATATCACACCTGGCTCATATATTTTGACGGAATAGCAAAGGAGGCCAAGAATTATGCACTTAAATCAGCAAGTGGGAAAATACACTGTAATATCTTGGATAATTTTGGTTCCTTATCTCTTACAACAGCAAAGGGTTCTAAGAAATAAATCTAGAGATGGAAGCAGTGACTGATCATCAACATTCTTAAGTGACTGCTTATTATCCTGCAGGAAGTTGTGATGTTGAGAAGTTCTAAGAAGGGGAAAACATGATTATATTGAAGTTTTAGAAATATCATGAAAGCAGCAGCTGGGAAGAGTAACTATAGGTTATGAAGAAAGGGACTAGGGACAGAGAAAAAGTCCAGTGGCTGCAATTTAGCAATCTTTGCTGTAATCCAAAGGCTTGTTTCAAACTCTTACCACAAATATTCACATATTGAAAGTGTGGCATCAGTAACTTCCAGATTTGAGCATCTCTTTCTTGCTTGATAACAATTGGTTGTTGTTGTTTTCAGGTACCACAGAGTGGATTTCAACTCACTGTGACCCCATATGACAGTGTTGAACTGTTCCATTGAGTTTTCTAGGCTGTAATCATTACAGGAGCAGATTGCCAGGTCTCACATGGAGCAACTGGGTGAGTTGAAACCAACAACCTTTCGCTTGTCAGTCAAGCCCTTCACTGTTGCACCACCAGGTCACCAACAGATGGATAGGTCATTATATCATACACAGACTGACCAATGGTCAAGAGGCCACTTTGAATGACTGTCTTCCAGTTATAAAAAATGGATTCAAAATACAAGCCCATTGTAGTTTCAGTGTTGAGGACTATAAATCCATAAGCAACCTTCCATCAGAGCATCAGCCTTTGAGTTCCTCTTTTAGGTCACTCACTGGGTATAAGTGTTGGACCACTGGAAACTGTGTGAAAGTGTCAAGAAGAAGCAAGATGCTCGGAGTCTGCTCAGTCACCAAGCTGAGATCTGCTTTGTTCTTTTAAGTAAAAAAAGCATTAAGTCTCCTCCTGTCATGTGACAGTTTGTTGAAATTGCTACTTTTGTTTAAGAATAACCTATAAGAGTGCAGTCTGGAATGAAGAGAAGAGATCAACTTCTAATACATGAACCTAATAGAACCTCCTACCACTGGTCTGTCAGTTTGTTGTGCTGTGGTGGCTTGTGTGTTGCTGTGATGCTGGAAACTATGCCACTGGTATTTCAAATACCAGTGGAGTCACCCCTGGTGGACAGGTTTTGACAGAGCTTCCGGGCTAAGACAGACTAGGAAGAAGGACGTGGCTATCGACTTCTAAAAACCTTATGAATGGCAGTGGAACATTGTCTGTTATAGCACTGGAAGATGAGTGCCTCGAGTTGGAAGGCACTAAAAAAAGACTGGGGAAAAGCTGTCTCCTCAAAGTGGAGTCAACCTTAATGACATGCATAGAGTAAAGCTTTTAGGACCTTCATTTGCTGATGTGGAATGACTCAAACTGAGAAAAAAAAAAAAATAGCTACAAACATTCATTAATAATCAGAACATGGATAGTATAAAGTACGAATCTAGGAAAATTGAAAGTCATAAAAAATGAATTGGAATGCATAAATACTGGTATCCTAGGCATTAGTGAGCTAAAATGGACTGGTATTGGTGGTTTTGAATCAGAAGATCATATGGTCTACTATGCTGGAAACGACAAATTGAAGAGGAATGGCATTACATTCATTGTCAAAAAGAACATTTCAAGATCTATCTTGAAGTACAACACTATCAATGATAGGATAATATCCCTTTGCCTACAAGGAAGGCCAGTTAATGTGACTATTATTCAAATTTATACACCAAACACTAATGTCAAAGATGAAGAAATTGAAGATTTTTACCAACTTCTGCAGTGTGAAATTGATCAAACATGCAATCAAGATGCACTGATAATTACTGGTGATTGGAACGGGAAAGTTGGGAATGAAGCAGGAGGATATGTAGTTGGAAAATGTGGACTTGGTGACAGAAATGATGCCGGAGATTGCATGATAGAATTTTGCAAGACCAAGGACTTCTTTGTTGCATATAACTTTTTCAACAACATAAGTGGTGACTATACAAGTAGACCAGATGGAATACACAGGAATCAAATCGACTACATCTATGGGAAGAGATGATGGAGAAGCTCAATATCTTTATCAGAACAAGGCCAAGAGACAACTGCAGAAAAGGCCATCAATTGCTCATAGGCAAGTTCAAGTTGAAGCTGAAGAAAATTAAAACAAGTCCAAGAGAGCCAAAGTACAAACTTGAGTATATCCCACCTGAACTTGGAGACCATCTCAAGAAAAGATGTGATGCATTGAACACTAACGACTGAAGATCAGACAAGTTGTGGGATGACATCAAGGACATCATACGTGAAGAAAGCAAAAGGTCATTAAAAAGACAGAAAAGAAAGAAAAAGCCAAAATGGGTGTGAGAAGAGACTCTGAAACTTGCTTTTGAAAATAGAGTAGCTAAAGTGAATGAAAGAAATGATGAAGTAAAAGAGGTGAACAGAAGATTTCAAAAGGCACCTTGAGAAGAAAAAGTATAATAATGAAATGTACGAAGACCTGGAGTTAGAAAACCAAAAGGGAAGAATATGCTTGGCATTTGTCAAACTGAAAGAACTGAAGAAAAAATTCAAGCCTCAAGTTGAAGAATTTTACGGGGGAAATATTAAATGACTCAGGAAGCGTGAAAAGGAAATGACAGGAATATACAGAGTCATTGTACCAAAAAGAATTGGTCATCATTCAACCATTTCAGGAGGTAGCATATGACAAAGAACCAATGGTAATGAAGGAAGAAGTCCAAGCTGCACCAAAGGCACTGGCAAAAAACAAGGCTCCGGGAATTGACGGAATAACAATTGAGATATTTCAACAAACAAATGCAACACTGAAAGTGCTCACTCTTGTATGCCAAGAAATTTGGAAGATAGCTACCTGGCCAAATGACGGAAAGAGATCCATATTTGTGCCCATTCCAAAGAAAAGTGATCTAACAGAATGTGGAAATTCTTGAATAATATCATTAATGTCACATGCAAGCAAAATTTGCTGAAGATAATTAAAAAGTGGTTGAAGCAGTACATCAACAGATAACTTCCAGAAACTCAGGCCAGATTCAGAAGAGAACGTGGAATGAGGGATTACCATTGCTGATGTCAGATGAATCTTGGCCAAAAGCAGAGAATACGACAAAGGTGTTTGCTGTGTTTTATTGACTATGCAAAGGGATTTGACTGTGTGGATCACAACAAATTATGGATAACATTGTGAAGAATGGAATTCCAGAACCCTTAATTTGCTCAGGTGAAATCTGTACAGAGACCAAAAGGCAGTAATTTGACCAGAACAAGGGGATACCACATGGTTTAAAATCAGAAAAGGTGTGTGTCAGGGTTATATTCTTTCACCATACTTATTCAATCAGTATGTTGAGCAAATAATCCAAGAATTTGGCTATATGAAGAAGAATGCAGCTTCAAGATTGGAGGAAGACTCATTAACAACCTTCAATATGCAGATGACATAACCTTGCTTTCTGAAAGGGAAGAGGACTTGAAGCATTTACTGTTGAAGATTGAAGACCACAGCCTTCAGTATGGATTACACCTCAATATAAAGAAAATAAAAATCCTCACAACTGGACCAATAAGCGACATCATGATAAACAGAGAACATATTGATGCTGTCAAGGATTTCATTTTACTTTGCTCCACAATCTATGCCCATAAAAGCAGCAGTCAAATGATGTATTGTATTGAGCAAATCTGCTGCAAAAGACCTCTTTAAAGTGTTAAAAAGCAAAGATGTCACTTTAAGGACTAAAGGTGTGTCTGACTCAATCCATGGTATTTTCAGTCACCTCATAGGCATGTGAAAGCTAGAGAGTGACTAAGGAAGACCAGAGAAGAATCAATGCCTTTGAATAAATGGTGTTGGCAACGAATGTTGAATATATCACGGGGTGCCAGAAAAATGAACGAGTCTTTCTTGGAAGAAGTACAGCCAGAATGCTCCTTAGAAGCACGGATGGCAAGACTTCGGCTCACATACTGTGGACATGTTAATCGGAGGGACCAGTCCTTAAAGAAGGACATTGTGCTTGGTAAACCAGAAAGAGAGGAAGACCCTCAACAAGATGGATTGACACAGAGGCTGCAACAATGGGCTCAAACAGCAATGACTGTGAGGATGGTGCTGGGCCAGGCAAGCGTTTCGTTCTGTTGTACATAAGATAGCTATGAGTTGGAACTGACTGGAAGGCACATAACAACAACAAGAAAAAAAAACAGAACCTTCTCAGATCCACCAATAGATGCAACGTTGAACTATGACAATACCATTGGGAATCGACAAAGTGGCACAGATTCAAAAAATGTTTAGAAGAAAAAGTTGATAGGGCTCAGTAATCGAGTGTAAGTCATAAGCAATCGGGATGAGCCAAGAATGATTCACACATTTCTGGCTTCAGGTACTTTATGGATGTTGGTTTACTAACTATTAAGGCATAACAAAGGGGAACATGTTATGGGGTTGGGGGGATAGTGAGTTCAGTTTTTTGAGTTGCATATGTTATGTTCAAGGATCCTGAGTGATGCAATTGGTTTGTGAATAGCTGCTACCGTAAAAGTTGGCGGTTTGAACCCACCCAATGGCTCCAAAGAAGAAAAGTCCTGGCAAACTGCTTCTGTAAAGGAAACCCTATGGGGCGGTTCTACTCTGTAACACATGGGGTTGCCATGAGTGGGGGGTTGACTCAACAGCAGCTAACAACAACATGGTACGTTCAGGAAATGAGAGTCTAGACTGTCTCCTTTGTTCATTGTTTGCTGTTATATTATCAGTACCTAGCACAAAATCTGGAACACTCAAGACACTCTATACATATTTGTTGAAGGAAACAGTTGAAGAGAGAAGCTGGAGCTGGAGATAAGCATTTGGGTGTAAACAGTGTGAGTGTGAGTTGAAATCATGAAGGCTAAGCATGGGGAGGCAACCCTGATGACGTAGTGGTTAAGAGCTACTGCTGGTAACCAAACGGTCAGCAGTTCAAATTCACCAGGTGCTCCTTGGAAACCATATGGGGCATTCTACTCTGTCCTATAGGGTGGCTATGAGTCAGAATCGACTCGACGGCAATGGGTTAAGCACGGGGAGAAACGGACCTTGAACAGATCCTTGTAGTTCCTTCCAGGTAAGGGGTGGGTGAAGGAAGGCAGCCCAAGAAAGTTGATGGATGATGTGTCTGACAGATCAAAAGGAAACTGGAAGATACTTGTGTCACAGAGACCATGCGATGGAGGAGAGAATTTTAATGGTGAATGTTAACAGAACTAAATGTTACAGAAAGATGAAATAAGGACCAGGAAGGATCTATTGGACCCAGCAATTAGGAATTCATTGATGCCCTCAGCAAAGGCAGTTCAGTGTAATGGTGAAACCAGGATTCACAATGGATGAACTGAAGTCAGATTGGAAGTGAAGAAGTGGAAGTAGCAAGATCAGATTACCAAAAAACAAAAAAAAAAAAGTTGTTGTCAAGTCATTTCTGACTCATGGTGACCCCATGTGTTGCAGAGTAGAGCTGTATTCCATATGGTTTTTTGTTCGCCTTTTTTTTTTTTTTAAATAATATTCCATAGGGTTTTGAAGGATGTGACCTTTTGGAGGCAGATTGCAGATCTTTCTTCCAAGGCGCCTCTTGGTGGGTTTGAACTGCCAACTTTTTGGTCTGTAGTCAAGCACTTAACCATTTGCACCATGCGAGGACTCCTCTTTCATGTTCGTCTGTGATGTAGTTTAACAAATCAATAAATAGGTAGAGTGTGTAACAGAATTAAGGGATTGAATAAATATTCTTACAATCAGAGGCCAAAAAATTCATTGTGAGGAAATGCTGAAGATAAAAGACATTTTTCTCCAAGATGGAGGAAGGAGAAAGTAGATTGCAGATGCAGATGAATTTGTAGTTCAGGGGCTGAAAGTTGCAATCCAATAGTTATTTCTGTGAACTCAGAATCAAGTGTATCATCTAAGAGAAAGCAGGATTAGGATTAGGGGGTTTGAAGTGAGTAGTAAATATTTAAAATAACTATTTGGGAGGTAAGAAGAGGGACTGGATCAGGGACATGGGAAAGGGTTATTGAGTGGCATTCAGGACCCATCTGAGGATGAAAAATATAAAATTGGAGCAGCAGAAATCTACGTCATGTGAATTTTCCCCCTCCAGCAGCATTTTTGGAGCCCTGGTGGCCTGGAATGGTGGTCCAGTGGTTAAAAGCTACAGTGAGCTATGGATGCTAGCCAAAAGGTCAGCAGTTTGAATCTACCTGGTGCTCCTTGGAAACCCTATGGGGCAGTTCTACTCTATCCTACGGGGTCACTATACATCAGATTAGATTCTGCAATGGGTTTGGTTTGGGTGTTTTGAGCAGCATCTACTGCTCAACGGGCCAGATGTGAGTGAAGAAGGCAGATGTTTGTAATGACTCAAGATGATTCCCGACTTTATGTCTCAAGCCCAGGACTCTACCGTGATATCCAGACTAGTTTATTTATACGCCAATTTCACAAATCCTCTTGAATATCTAACAGACATCACACACTCAACTTGTCCAAAGTTGAACTCTGCCAGACTCACTCCTTTTGAAGTTTCTCCCCTTCCACAAATGCAAACTTCATTCTTAGAGTTGTGGAGGACCCACTTCAATTATCTTTTGCCTCATTCTCTCTTCTATGCCTTGTACATTCTGTCAGCAAATCCTGAAGACTACCTTTAAAACTCACTCAGAATGCAGCTCTTTCTCACCACCATTACTCCCACCACCTCTCTTTCTTGGATTACTGCTTTGGCCTCACTGGTCTGCCTGCTTCTACTCTTGGGCTTCTACCTCTATTTTCATTATAGGGGCCAGAATTATTGTTAAAATGTCAAGATTGTGTCTCTCCTTTGCTTAGAACCCTTCAGTGGCTCTTCATCTCACCCAGAGCTAAAAGCGAAATTTTTTTCATTGACTGACTAGGCCCTGTGCTGTCTGGCTTCCCGTTACCTCTGCCTTCATCGTCTAGAAGATTTTCTCCCTCACTCTGCTCCATCCATCCTGGCTGCCTTGCTATTCCTCAGACTTGCCAGGCACACTCCCACCTCAGTGCCTTTGCACTTGTCAATCCTCTCCCTGAAAAGTTCTTCCCTCAGATAGCTGCATGGTTCTCTCCCTCAAAAGCTACCTTCTCTGGGAAATCTTCCCTGACCACCCTTTCTAAAATTTCACCACCTCCCCAACCCCAGAATTTCAAATTTTCCTTCCCTGTTTGGTTTTTCTTTTTAATTGCATGCATCACCGACATAACATAACATATACAGTATTTATCTTGCCTATAGTCTGTGTCCCCTATCAGAACGTGAATTTTCCCGACAGCAGGGATTTTTCTGCATGGTTCACTGTTGTACCCTCAGTGCCTAGTGCAGCACATAGTAGGTGGTCAATATTTATGAAATAAGTTCATTTGCCCACTCTAAACAAACAAAAAAGACCGAAACCCAGTGCTGCTGAGTCGATTCCTACTCACAGCAACCTGATAGAACACAGTAGGACTGCCCCATAGGGTTTCTGAGGAGCAGCCAGTGGATTCAGGCTGCTGACCTTTTGGTTAGCAACCAAGGTCTTAACCACTGTGCCAACAGGGCTCTCAGCTCACCTACTCTAGTGATCAGAAAATTATCTCCAGCCCAGGGGATGTGGCATCAGTCCGATTCTTTCCCACTCGAGTATTCTGAGAGACGCTACAGGATTTTGGTCGGTCCTGTTCTTCTGTCCTCACCATGAAGGGTGAGGAAAGGAAACAGTTGTGAACCCACGAAGCCCTAGGAGACTAAAGCTTGGCCCTTGGCCATCTGCCTCCAGCTGCTGGGCAGACCCACCTCCCCTGGCAGCCATCATTTTATCAAAGCCCACAGGGAGAGTCTTAGTCTTAGCCTTGCCATACCCTGTGCCAAACTAGATTCCTTTAGCTCTTATGGCCCCCTACTTTTTTGTATATATTTAATTGTGGTAAAAATAAGTATAACAAAACATTTGCCAATTCAACAATTTTTACATGTACAATTGAGTGCTGCCTAAGCGACGACTCCTTCTTTCCCCTCCCCTCCCACCACTGGTAACCACTTACCTTATGAAGAATCAGGCTGTCAGGAACATGCTAAACAAAAGGTACAGGGCCCCAAGCATTATGTAAAGAAGTCATTCAAAAGCAGAAAATAGTGTAAAATGTTTTGTACCCACCATATCAATTGCTATTATTTTCAGAGTAAGGTTAGAAGTTGATGTTGAAGCAAACAAAATGAAACAAAACAAGGGCCTTCTTACAGAATGGGTAAATGCATAATGCACTCTGAGGAACCCTGTACCCAGAGGTAAGATGAGTTAAGGCAGCTGCCAGTGCCTCCCCAAGAGTTTCACACTGTTAGATTCAGGGAACGAAAGTAGCTGTAAGTTTGGCACCCCCTTGACAAAACTTCAGTCAGAGACTAGGCTAAGGCTATTGCACCAGGCTTGGGAGGCTCTTGTGGAATCCCCGGGACAAGAAAATGGAGGAGAAGCCTAACCAGTCTCCCCACAGAAGTTTGATGTGAAGATAGCACATTTCGGAAGCTGCCCAGCTGCCAGGATTCAGCATGTGAGCCTCCTCATGGCCCACGGCTCCCTTTGTTGAGCTTCCATATAGCTTATCCACCCCTCCCACCCAGCATCAGCCTCCAAGTGATGCTGGATAGAATGACGCTCTGTGATCTGTGGTTTCTCCAGCACAGTCCCTTTTCCCTGGCACACTCCCTCCCTAGCACCCAGGCTCCAAATGGCTTATTCCTCCTCCTTAGCACTTGCTTTCTCTTTGGAGTTTTCATATGTGAAAGTGCCACTGAGGCCAGTGCCAGTGCTCTGGAGCTGCAGCCTCACAGAAATGCCATTTCAAGTCCATCAGGCTATAGACACTGTGCCCAGCATCTGTAATTATACAGTAACTATTAGCTTGAGGGAGTGGCCACGTAAAAAAGAAGACATCAAGTCATAATAAATTAAAATCAGAGAGGATAATCTATAAGGCATAACATGACCATTGAACACTAGACAGAAATTTTGACCTCTTTTAGAAGATGTTTCTTAGAAAGCAGTGGATATCTTCTGGACTAGGTGAGTGAGCTGACAACCTATTTATCTCATAGGCTAAGCTGGAAATAACTCAAGGGCCTGTGGCTCCTCCATACATAGCCTTTAGAAGCAAACACAGACTAAAAATTCCCATTGTACAGTAACATGCTGCTGTGATGAAAAGCACTATGATGTCCTTGAAAGAATGAGAGTATTACAACCAAGTGCTCCGAGCATCAATAGACATGTGCTTCCAAAATGGCATGCTGTTCAATTAGTTTCTTTCTTGATGATAACAGGAAATTCTGGCTTCTCTCATTTGTCTAGGCTATACCTTTAAATTCATGCTTATTTCCCTCCCAACCACATCTTTGATTTTTGGGGGGTAGCAGTGGGTGAGAGTACCAGATTTTATAATTCTTTCTTGAGGCATCTTTTAGTACCTTTAAAAACACAAGCATATAGAATAATGTGTAACAATCTTAAAGTCAAATCAGATAAATGGTTTCTTGATTAAATACCTAAAGCAGCTGCCATCTGCACTCTGACTCATGGAAACCCCTGTGTGTGTCAGAGTAGAACAGTGCTCCATGGGGTTTTCAACGACAGATCTTGTAGAGGGAGCTTGCCAGGCCTTTCTTCCAAGGCACCTCTGGGTGGATTTGAACCTCCAACCTTTCCGTTAGCAGCAGAGTGCATTAGCCATTTGTACCACCAACGGACTCCAATGAAGTACATATCAAATGACATTTCAGTGTACTGACAAGGGTGAAACAGAAGAGTTTTCAGTCTGTTATTCTTTATGTAGGAAAAGGATTTTAAATTAGTGATACGTTCTCTTCCTCATTTTAAATACTCTCATTCACATGCATCACTACATATTATATTTCTTATCTCAAAATATTTGCTTATAAAATTTGGTCAAAAGGCTTGCCTAATAAAATTCCCCCTGCTAAGCTGTCAAAGGAATAATGTTAATAACGTAGGCAGGAACTCAAGCGCTGAGGTAAAAGCTGTATCTGAGTATCTGATGTATTTTATTTGTTCACATTTATCCTATGTGAGGTTAACACTACTTCATTTGACAGTTTAAAAATCATTCTGTAAACAAAATAGAAAACAGCAGCAACAAACTAAACAAGGACACAATGTGTAATAAAATAAAGGAATGTGTAGAAAGAAATATTCTGAATAAGCAAAGAAAATGTGACCGCGATTACGCATTTGACAATAAGAAGGGAAAAAACAAACAAACAAACCTCCAATGTCTGTAAAAAACAAAATCAGAAGAGTAATAAAAAAGAAGCAAGAATTCAAAGTGCAGGTGCGCTAGTTTTCATTTCCACGTCCATTCAGGAAAAAGATAGAGCATCCTATTCTCTTATATAAAGTGACAAGTTCTGTTTTAAAACATTCAGTTATGTTATCTTGCAGATTTTTTCTTTTCAATTTACATTTTTCTCTATTTTACATTGATTTACTAGGTGTGATACATGGTATAATTTCTTGAATCTATGGAGATTACAGAAATGGTGAAGTTTCATGTTTTATTTTTTGCTTTCTTTGCCATGAATAAGAAGCTGAAAATCCAGGATCAGAAGTATCAGTACTTTTACTTAAAAAAAAAAAAAAAACTTGAACCCTCTGTCATCTTGGCTACCGCTTTCCAATCCTCTGTTGCAAAAGACTGTTCATTTTCACGGAATTCCAGCCAGCTGACACAAATAATCAGAATAGGTTTTTTTTTTTTTTTTTTTTAAAGGAAGAATTGGTCTGGTATTTTTCCAATTTGACCAGACGGAAGTGCTATTCTGGCATCATGTAAAAATCATTTATACATTCATCATTGTGTAGATCCTTAGATGGTCTCCCCTTGAAGGGGAGCATCAGTTGAATGTGAATTTCAAATAGAGGACTTCTACGAAATATACTTTAAATCATAAAAAATGTTTTTAATGCCTCCTAAAGTGGTGTGGTATCGGGCTTACCCCAGCTGACAGTGCCTTTTCTCTTTAAGAACTTTCTTATATCTGTGGCATTTCATTTTCCTCACAACTCTAGTTTTACTTAAAAGCCCAGATACACAAATGACGGCCATCTTATTTAGCTTTAAAGAGCACTATTTTTTAAACCATGTATACAGTTCAACAGTAAGATTAATAAGTTATAATACACACGTCACTGACAGATTCATCTTTTTTGGAATTCACGGAATAAATTGTATTCTGGTCACTTCCCACCCACCCCAGACCAATAGAGTTAACAGTTGTACTGTACCTACACTGAGGTGTTTAAATATTTCTCCCACAGTTTTTATTGTATTATATTATGAAAACCTTGGGCTTCAAGCCAGGTACTAATAAATAGTTAATTTAAAAGAAAGAGAGCCCAACACAAAAGAACATAAAAAAGACCCTCGCCTGCCCCACCTGGGCTCCCCGGGGACGGCTCCCACATCAGCCTGACATGGCTGAGATCTCGTAGTCACTGACAGAGGTGAGAGGCTTGCCCATCATCCGGATGTTTTTTGCACTGGTAATCCTGGCCATCATGCACACAGGCTTGTCAAAGTACTTCACCAGGGCAGGCTCAGTTAACAGGGAGGCCAGGAACTGCTCGAAGGTGATGGCCCAGTCCCGGTCCAGGCTGGTACTCCGGGGCAGCTCTGACGTGCCCTGGTCGCTGCGCACCAGGACTGTGTCCTCCCCAATGTCCTCGCAATGCAGCTTGTCCTCCTCGTGGGAACCAGCACTCAGCACCGAGTAGGAGGACATGGAGCTGTCGTCCTTGGTGTCGTCATCGGAGATCAACATGGACGAGCAGGCCCCGTTGTCCCGGGGTGAGGAGTCCTCCAGCTTAATGTCCTCCATCTGCCCTCCCAGTGACTGGTCCTCGCTGTCGGCTGCCAAGTTGGCTGGGAGGGGCTCAATGGACTCCACCACATAAGGCTGGCCGGGCCCTTTCTTGGGGAAGACCATGCCCGGGATGCCCTGGTTGCTGCCCCCGCTCCTGCCCTCCTTTGCAGGCTGGGCGATGAAGAGTTTGCCAACCTCCCCGATCTCCAGTAGGAGGCTGGTCACCGCTGCCGTGGCGTGGTACAGCTCCTGCTCGTTGGGGTCCTCGCTGAACATGTTATACATTGTCTTGCACAGCTCAATAAACTGGCCCTGAAAAATGATTTGCAAAAACGAAAGAATCTTATGGGGTGCATAGAGGCAGAGCTGAAGAGGTTAAAAGTACGACTCCACGTAAAAGGATCTCTGGATCCCTGGGTGGTGCAAATGATTTATGCCCTTGGTTGCTAAGGAAAAGGTTGGAAGTTTGAGTCCACTCAGAAGCACCTCAGAAGAAAGGCCGGGTGACCTACTTCTAAAAAATCAGCCACTAAAACTATGGAGCACAATCCTACTCTGGCACACATGGAGTCGCCATGAGTTGGAATCGACTCGATGGCGACTGGTTAAAGGATCTCCAAAAAGTCTTATGTGGAGGATGGATTCATTTGTTGTTTAAAGTCTCTTTATTGATAGTCTTTTATTTTTTGTGTGAAAAAATTCAAACAAACATGATAGTAGAAAGAATGAAACAATAAGCCTTCTCATATCCATCACCTAGATGTGACAATGATTAATATGTTAAACGTTTCATTCATTAGCTTTCTTCCCCTTCATTGTAGTATTTTAAGGAAATCGCAGATATCATCTCATTTTACCTGTTGTATGCACTCAGTTTTTCAAGGGTTTGTTCAACCTCTCTCCTCCAGGGCACATCCCTGATCGTCCCCAATACAATGTCCTTGTTATGCAACTTAACATTTTCTACCTTGAGTTATAATTATTTATATAATCCTACTCTGACACACATGGCGACTCCACGTGTGCCAGAGTAGGATTGTGCTCCATAGTTTTAGTGGCTGATTTTTTAGAAGTAGGTCACCCGGCCTTTCTTCTGAGGTGCTTCTGAGTGGACTCGAACTTCCAACCTTTTCCTTAGCAACCAAGGGCATAAATCATTACACTTCAGCTCTTTAAGGAAAACCATGTCAGACATCTTTATCACTGGGCACAGTGATCTGTAAACTGCACGGGCTTGCTATTTGAAAATCTGAGTGTTTCTAACAGCTTGGGATGAGAGACGTGTGCTCTCAAAATGGAATATTTCTTGGCTCACTTTTTCTCAGAATATGTCATTTTTTCACAACTAAGCACATTTTTGATGCACAAAAAACATGCACAAAATAGATTCAAACAGATACAAACTAAAATAGATTCAGACAGATATTAAGTGCCCCAGGTTGCCATTATCTCTGAAAGGTACTTATGCTACATTTATCTATGATTGGAAAACAGAGCTTCAAGGTTAGAAATGAATGCATTAGACTGTTAAGCACTTACCTGATTCAATTTGGGTAACTCCTTTGCATTCTTTGACTTAGATTTATTTTCTGGAGTCCAAAGTCTCAAGTAGTTATGATTTTCTTGAGAATTTGCCCTCTTTCCTAAAACCCAAATATTAAAAAATAAGTGTTCAAAGGTCAAGAAACAAGTATTTAAGTAGCCAGAAGGTAAATATACAGAAGAGAAAGCGGTACCTTTGTCCGGCTTTAGACTCACTGTAACAAAGCCATCATCTGCGCTCTGTTTGCTTCTGCTATCCAATCCGACAACTACCGAGAGATATTCAAAAGAAACAACAGAATGTCATATAATATACCGGTTGATTTAGCAGTTGTAGTAGAAAGCAGAAAAAACCTGTACGCAGGTTGTCAGATTTAGCAAATAAAAATACAGGACACTAAGTTATGTTTGAATTTCAGATAAACAACAAATAATTTTTTTAGTCTAAGTCTGTCCCATGCAATATTTTTTAGTATAAGTATGTCCAAATGTTGCACGGTACATACTTGTTTTACTAAAAAATGATTTGCTGTTTATCCAAAATTTAAATTTTACTAGGTGTCCTGTATTTTATCTGGCAACCCTACGTCTAGGTGAAGGGCTTAAAATTGTGGTGCTTGCCCCAGTGAATATTCGTTTCCCTTTCCTCTGCTCTATCATCACCTCTACTTTGCACGCATGACTTGGATATCTGCCAGCCTCTGCAAAGGGTCAAGAACTCACTCTTTTAACAAACTAAAACCTATGCTGATTAAAAACCACCATTACCAACAACAAAAAAAACCTTTTTGAAAGTTTTGCTAAAATGGTATATGCTACAAAATTCCTTCAGCTTCATAATTTGGCATTTCAAAAATATGACTTTCAAGGAACCCACTTATAACCGTTCTCTTTTTTCTTCTTAAGACAGGACATTTAAAGGGCACGTAAGGACTTCCAATGGGAGAAAAATATATAAGGTTCTCAGATTCCCATTCAGCTTGTCAGCTGTCACAGTGCATTCCAGCGCTTCTTCCACCATCCCAAAAAGCAGCTGGCTTACGGGATGTGTGACCTTTACTGTACCTAGCGTTTAATTAATCTCAGTGGCTTGTAAGACAGAGTGAGGAAAATGTGCTATATGTCACTGAAAGATTCCTCTCCCCTTAATGCTGAAAATGATTTAGGAAACAAATATTCAAAAAAATTTAAGGTACAGTAAACTCATAAAATGGATATTATACACTATTTCAAAACAATGTTTTCAAAGAATTTTTAATGACATGGGAACATGCTCCCTGGATTTTAAGTGGAAAAAGTAGGATATAAAACTGGGCAGTATGATCCCAGTTATATACAGTATAGTCTAATTATATATGTCATATGAATAAAAAGAAATATTTCAAGATAGTAGGGCAAGATTTTAAGATGTCTTCAGCTTATTTTATATATTTTACCTGTATTTTAAAAACCTCAACACAAAGCATTACTACTTTTGGGATTAAAAAATATTTTTTAAACAGCACCTTTCAATGATATTAAATGCTATTGGCATGTGACCATTCCTGAAAAATTCTGAAACATGTGAATCACTTTCTGAAATGAGTGTCCACTATGGAATATATGTCTAACATTTTGCAGCCAGAATTTGACTGCTAACAATGTTAAGAATATTGTAGGACATACTAATAAGGTACTACGCCAAAGCCTGCCTGCATTATCTCCTTTAAATCAAGTAGTTTAAATATCTAGTATGACACCCGTCATCTCCATTTTCCACACAAGGAATATGAGGCTGAGAGACACAAGGAACCTGCCCGAGGTCACCTAGACAATAACACACAGAGCTAGCATTCTGCGCAAGGCTCCTACCCTCAACTTCATAGTCCCAATAATAATAAGGAGACTGAGTCTGGCTTACTCCCCTCCACTCAATCACTAAAGCACCCAAGTTTAAAAGCTCATTCTATTATTTTGGGAAGACAAAATTTAAGACGGGAAAGACTCAGGAGAAACCCACATTTACTTTCCAACTTGGATGAAGAAATAAAGCTGCCTTAATCACAAGGTAAATAACTGCCTGCAGCAGGAAGCTGAGAGACATTGCTTAGATTCTTAAACACAAAATAGTGCACGACTTAGTATATAAATTTGTGGCTATAGACAATGAGGTGAATCATGTCTGTGTAGACCTAACAATCACACAGAGCGGGGGTCAGTTAACTTTTCCTGTAAAGGGTCAGACAGCAAACATTTTAGGCTTAGGAAAGTGACCTATGAGGCAGCTGTATTCACATACGTCCTTGATTGGCTAACTTTGGAAAAAAAATTGGAGGCAAGTCTTTTTCTAATCATGAAGGGGTGTGTAGAAAAGGAACATAGCGCCCATGATGAGAAAAGCCACTTACCATGTGTGCATTCTGGGGTGATATCTTCAAAGAAGTACTGAGTTGCTTCAAAAGCAGAATCTGGCTCATCTTGATCAGAGGATGGCTCTAGAGAAGGAAGGAAAAGAATTCTTTCTCGTATTGGCAGGGCCATGACTCAATGAAAGTGTGCTTTAATTATTAAAGAAAATGACACAGAAGAGGATGAGAAACTAAAGCTAGAGGTGAGGTAGGATCACACCACGGGGGTCTCTGAATGCTACTGGCTCTAAAACCTAGCCATAAGAGGTGGGGTACTTTCTGCTTTATTTCCAACTCTACTTCCCTTTTTAATAACAACACAAAACAGGGTCCCTTAAATTTTCCATTTTATGGGGGAATTTTCCAAATCCTATGGAGAAAAATGTTTTATAAATCAAATCATAGGAAATTGTATGCTATAAATACAATTCCCAAATGCGTGTTGCTGTTGTTAGCTGCCATCGAGTTGATTCCCATTCACGATGACCTTATGTGTGCAGAGTAGCACTGCTCAATCTATAGTATGAGCTCTATCTCTATTTAATCTATAGAACTGCTCTACCTCCATTTTTAGTGCTAATCCCTTATTATTATTTTTTAGTATTTCCTAGTATTACCAGCATGTATTTCTATCATGTACCAAACTGTGCCCGCCCTTCAGTTCAATTCAATAACAGATATTTATTGGCTGGCTTAAATGGATGGCAACCATGTTTAAAATTGAACACCTGCTACCTAAAACCTCACTACCTCCCCACTTATTCTGTCAGTGGTAGAACTGCTCCCCCTAGACTCACTCTCTCTCAAAATCCGTTTGTCCATGGGTTACCAAATGCTACTTATTATTCTACCTGCAGATGTCTGCTCTTTCCTATTACCACAGCTCATACGTCAAACAGGTAAATGACCAGAGAATCAAGCACATGCTGGTTCAGAGAAACAGTGTGAATGGTCATTATTCAGATTGTTCTTAGTGGCCAATGAGTGATCTGGTGTATCAAAAAGAGGCAAACAGCTTATGGCAAAATAGAGGTTTCATCCAAAAAGAAGAAAGGGTCAAAATCAAAACATTAACCCTACAACACCTACAAATGGAAAGAGAGTAGCAAAACAAGCTCGCAGGCACCAGAAGAAAGTAAATAATAAAAATTAGAGCAGAAATAAATGAAATAGAGAATAGAAAAACACTTGAAAGAACTAACACCAAAAGCTGGTTCTTTGAAAATATCAACAAAATCAATAAACCACTGGCCAGTTTGACAAAAGAAAAACAGGAGAGGAAGCAAATAACCCGAATAAGTAAATGAGATAGGCAATATCAAAACAGACCCAATTGAAATTAAAAGAATCCTAATGAATACTAGGAAAAATTTTACTCCAATAAATTTGAAAACGTAGAGGAAATGGACAAATCTCTAGAAACACAATATCTACCTAAACTAACACAGACAGAGAACAACTAAATAAACCTATAACAAAGGAAGAGATTAAAAAAGGGGTAATTAAAAAACTCCCAACAACAACAAAAAAAGCCCTGGCCCTGACAGCTTCCCTGGAGAAGTCTACCAAACCTTCAGAGAAGAGTTAACACCAGTACTGTTAAAGGTATTTCAGAGCATAGAAAAAGACAAATACTCCCGAACTCATTCCTATGAAGCCAGCATAACCCTGACACTAAAACCAGGCAAAGACACCACAAAAAAAGAAAACTACAGATCAATATCTCTCATGAATATAGACGCAAAAATCCCCAACAAAATTCTAGCCAATAGACTTCAACAGCACGTCAAAAAATAATTCACCATGACCAAGTGGAATTCGTATCAGATATGCAGGGATGGTTCAACATTAGAAAAACAATCAATATAATCCATCACATAAATAAAACAAAAGACAAGAACCACATGATCTTATCAATTGATATAGAAAAAGCATTTGACAAGTCCAACACCCATTCATGATAAAAACTCTGAGCAAAATAAGATAGAAGGGAAATTCCTCAACATAATAAAGGGTACTTATACAAAGCCAAAAGCCAACATTATCCTTAATGGAGAGAGTCTGAAAGCATTACCCTTGAGAATGGGAACCAGTCAGGGATGCCCTTCAACACTCTTATTCAACATTGTGCTGGAGATCCTAGCCAGAGCAATAAGGCAAGAAAAAGAAATAAAGGGCATGCAAAATTGGTAAGTGAGAAGTATAAGTATCCCTATTTGCAGGTGATATGATCTTATACACAGAAAACTCCAAAGGGTCCACAACAAAACTACTGGAACTAATAGCAGATTTTGGCAAAGTATCAGGATACAAGATAAACATACAAAAATCAGTTGGATTCCTCTACACCAACAAAGAGAACGTCGAAATGGAAATCACCAAATCAATACCATTTAGAATAGCCTCTAAGAAGATAAAATACTTGGGAATAAATCTAACCAGAGAAGGAAAAGATGTACAAAGAAAACTACAAGATGCTACTGCAAGAAACCAAAAGAGACCTACATAAGTGGCAAAGCTCAACATTGTGACAATATCAATTCTACCCAAAGTGATCTACAGATACAACGCAATCCTAATCCAAATTCCAATGACATTTTTTAATGAGATGGGGAAACAAATCACCAACTTCATATGGAAAGGGAAGAGGCCCTGGAGAAGTAAAGCATTACCAAAGAAGAAGAACAAAATGGGAGGCCTCACACTACCTTATTTTAGAAATTATCATACCACCATGGTAGTCAAAACAGCCTGGTGCTGGTACATAGACCAATGGAACAGAACTGAGAATCCAGATGTAAACTCATCCACATATGAGCAGCTGATATTTGACAAAGGTCCAGTGTCAGTTAATTGGGGAAAAGATAGTCTCTTTAACAAATAGTGCTGGCATAACTGGATATCCCTCTGCAAAAAAATGAAACAAGACCCATACCTCACACCATGTACAAAAACTAACTCAAAATGGATCCAAGACCTAAATATAAAATCTGAAATGATAAAGATCATGGATGAAAAAATTGGGACAATGCTAGGAGCCCTAAAACATGGCATAAACAGAATATAAAACATAACTAACAACGCACAAACACCAGAAGAGAAGCTAGATAACTGGGAGCTCCTAAAAATCAAACACTTATGCTCATCAAAAGACTTTACCAAAAGAGTAAAAAGGACAACCTACAGACTAGGCAAAAATTTTTGGCTATGACGTATCTGATCAGGGTCTAATCTCTAAAATCTACAAGATACTGCAACACCTCAACAATAAAAAGACAACCCAATTAAAAAATGAGCAAAGGATATGAACAGACACTTCACCAAAAAAGACATTCAGGCGGCTAACAGATACATGAAGAAATGCTCACGATCATTAGCCATTAGAGAAATACAAATCAAAACTACAATGATATACCATCTCGCCCCAACAAGGCTACCATTAATCCAAAAAACAAAATAATAAATGATGAAGAGGTTGGGGAGAGACTGGAACACTTGTACCACATGATCCAGCAATTCCACTCCTTGGCATGTATCATAGAGAAATAAGAGCCATCACACGAAATCAACAGATGAACGGATAAACAAATTATGGTATATTCACACAAGGGAATACTATGTAATGACAAAGAACAGTGATGAATCCTCGAAACACCTCACAACATGGATGAATCTGGAAGGCATTATGCTGAGTGAAATTAGTCAGTTGCAAAAGGGCAAATATCATATGAAACCACTATTATAAGAACTCAAGAAAAGGTTTAAACAAAGAAGAAAACATTCTTTGACGGTTATGAGGGTGGGGAGGGAAGGAGGGGGAAATTCACTAACTAGATAGTAACTAGATAGTAGACAAGAATTATCTTAGGTGAAGGGAAGGCCAACACGTAATACAGGGGAAGTCAGCACAACTGAGCTAAACCAAAAGCTAAGAAGTTTCCTGAACACAACCAAACACTTTGACGCACAGAGTAGCAGGGGTGGGGGCCTGGGGACCATGGTTTTGGGAGACATCTAGGTCAACTGGCATAACAAAGTTCATTAAGAAAATGTTCTGCATCCAACTTCGTGGAGTGGTGTCTTGGGTTTTAAAGCTTGTGAACAGCTATGTAAGATGCATCAACTGGTTGCAACTCACCTGGAGCAAAGAAGAATGAAGAACACCAATGACACAAGGAAGATATTAGCCCGAGAAACAGAAAGGGTCATCAGCCTGAGACCAAAAGAACTAGATGGTGCCTGGCTACCATCAGTGATTGCCCTAACAGGGAACACAACAGAGAGTCCCTGACAGAGCAAGAGAAAAGTGGGGTGCAGAACTCAAGTTGTAGTAAAAAGACCAGACTTAGTACTGTCAGTCTGAGACTGGAGGAACCCCCAGAAGACATGGGCCCCAGAACTAAAACCATTCCCGAAGCCAACTCTTCAGACAAAGATCAGACTGGACTATAAAACATAAAATAATACTCGTGAAGAGTATACTTCTTAGTTCAAGTAAATACAGGAGACTAAATGGACAGCTCCTGTCTGGAGGCGAGATGAGAAGGCAGAGAGGGACAGGAGCTGGCTGAATGGACACGGGAAACCCGGGGTAGAAAGGGGAGTGTGCTGTCACATTATAGGGATTGCAACTAGGGTCACATAACAATATGTGCATAAATTTTTGCATGAGAAATTAACTTGAGTTATAAACTTTCACCTAAACAACAATGCAAAAAAAAAATAGAGGTTTCGGGTCAGCTCATGGTTACATCACATATGCTGCTCGGTGTCACTTACCAGGTAAGACGTGCATCTTGTACAGAAGTTTGAGTTTCTCTGTGAGGTCCCCGTGGCATGCAGCACCTGGAAGTCACAAAACTACCAACATGAAACACTGTCGGTAGGTAACCCCGCCAGGCTTAGAGCTCCCCCTGAAAAGGTTACATTTTATAGACTAAAAAATAACAGCGTGACAGAAGGTCTGGCCAGAAAATGTTTGGATTAGGAGCTCAGGCTCTGGAGCCAGGATGCTGTTCTTGGCTGCCATGGAATCAGCCCCTCACTCATGGTGACCCCATGTACAATGAAGGAATTACTGCCTGGTCTTGCACCATTCCCATGATCGGTTGTGGATCAGACATTTGTGATCCATAGGTTTTCACAGGCTGATTTTTTTTTTAGAAGTAGATTTCCAGGCCTTTCCTCCTAGTCTGTCTTAGTCTGGAAGTTCTGCTGAAACCTGTTCAGCATCATAGCAACACACAAGCCTCTGCTGACAGACAGGTGGTGGCTGCACAAGAGGTGCATTGGCTAGGAATTGAACCTGGGTCTCTCCCATGCCAGGCGAGAATTCTACCACTGAACCACCACAAAAAAACCCGACCAAACCCACTGCTGTTGAGTTGATTCTGACTCATAGCGACCCTATAGGACAGAGTAGAACTGCCCCATAAAGTTTCCAAGTAGTGCCTGGTGGATTTGAACTGCTGACCCTTTGGTAGCACTTAACCACTATGCCACTAGGGTTTCCTGAACCACCACATCAAGTTTCAAATCCTTTGTACTTACTATGTGATCTGAACTAAATATTCATATTTATTTTTGTCACTTGTATTCTTATTGACCCAATGGCAGTTTTTTTTTATTCTTATCCAAAGATAACTTTTTTAAAAGTCCCCTCTTTGATATCAGTGATTGCCTTGGGGGCAGAAGAGATTAAAGCAGGGTCACAGGGGTCTCTAGCCTTATCAGTATCATTTCATTTTATTTTTTTAGTAAGGAGAATGTATTAGTAAAAATTAATACCCCTCCAAAAAAATATTCCTTTTTTCAGTCCTCAGAGCCCTGCTGGCACAGTGGTTAAGAGCTCGGCTGCTAACCTGAAACCCGGTGGGGCAGTTCTACTCTGTCCTATAGGGTTACCATGAGTTGGAATCAACTTGACGGCAACAGGTTTGGTTTTTGGCTTTTGCAGTCTTCAGCATGAAGCAGCAGGGAAATGATGAGCCTTCAAGACAAACAGCCTCCAACTGAATCCTGGGTCTGTCAGGTACTAAACTGTGCCTTTCAGTTCAGTTAACAGATATTTATTGACTGGCTAAACGTTAATGTCCTAGCAAGTCACTTAACTTGTTTGAGCCTCCATTTCTTTACCTGAAACCAGGGATAATAACAGTAAGCAAGGAGGTAATAAAGCATGTTAACAATAACACAAACTGCCCGCAGGGTGCCTGGACTACAAATCCCAGCTCTATCACTTTGTACTTGTGTCCCTTTCTAAAAAAACAAAACCCATTGCCATTGAGTTAATTCCACCTCATAGCCACCCTATAGGACAGAGCAGAACTGCCCCATAGGGTTTCCAAGAAGTGGCTAGTGGATTCGAACCCCCGACCTTTTGGTTAGCAGTGGCGCTCTGAACCACTGCACCACCAGGGCTCCTGTGTGTGCCTTTAGGTAAGCTAAATTCACACAAAGAATTAGGACAGTACCTGGCACAGAGTAGATGCTGTTTAAGTGCCAACTATCATTATTATTAATGCCTCAAAGGGTTGTTGTTTGGATTAAATGATCTAATACAAGTTCTAAAACATCCAGAACAGGGCCTGCACTCAAAAAATGCTAACCCCCCCAACCCCCAATCTTTTAAGCACATACATGAAAGCTTTCTAGAAGTAATTTTTTTAAATCATCATTTTCTTCTGGCCTGTAAGTCCTCCAGACTTTATTAGCAGTTTAGGGCACCCTCTGGAGTCATGGTTGGAGATGTGCCTGACCCTCATCTTTCCTTGGGTGTGTCGTTTTTAAGTACACGGCCCAGGGCTGCAGAGCACCACAATTAGAATAAAACAACTTTCCTTTCCAGTGTATTCTGGCAGTCTGACATAATGCTTGTTTCATTCACAACCTCGCGTTGGTTAGAACAAACTCTAGCACCATGTAGCTTTTTTTGAAAAATCACAATTGGAACAAGAATCCAGTAAAGAATTTAAGGCAGTAAACAAGTCAAATGAGAGTCTAACATGAAGCCACCCGCAGGAGGCTTGTCTCAAGATCGATGGACCTTCCTCTGGGCAACAAGGAGGAAAAAGGCTTCTACTCAGGGTGCAGAGCTGTTGCGGCTTTTCAGCCCTATGATATAAACACTGGGAAATGTTTTTATGAAATGTTATGACAATTTACATAGATATACATAGAGTCCTATACATATATACATATACATATATATATATATGGAGCAGCTTTATATGGAGCCCTGGGGGTGCAAGTGGTTAGGAGCTCAGCTGCTAACCAAAAGGTTGGCAGTTTGAATCCACCAGCTGCTCCTTGGAAACTCTGTAGGGCAGTTCTACTCTGTCCTGTAGGGTCACCCTGAGTTACAATCCACTCCACTCAACAGCAATGGGTTTGGTTCTTGTAATGTTTTCAGTGTTTAAGTTTGCATTTTATGGTCTTGCAAATTCTCTGATAATGTGCTTTTAACTAGCATTGAGGGCTAATGTGGAAGGCAATGATTTATCCATATAATAGATCTATTAAGTAAAAACAAATTTTACAATCAGTTTGCAAACCTTGGTATGTGGTTCACTGTCTTCTCAACCCAATCCTCTGAGGCAGTACAGGCTGTGGCCCTGGGGGCAGTGCTGATGACCACCAGGGTTACCATCCCATTGCCCACCTCCCCTAAACCCCCAGCTCTGCAATAACACTATGTACTTACTTAGCCCCGAGACAAACTCTCGGAAGTTAATCAGAGAGTCTCCATTTTCATCTAATAGCTGGAACAGGCGTGAGGCCAGCACATCGGAGTGGGTTCCACATGCCCAGGGGAAGAGGAGAGCAAACATCCCCTTGAACTGCTCAAAGTCAATGCGATACTGCTCCAGGTAAGGCAGGCTGGGGTCATGCCGGTCCAGTGCATTGCTGCTCCCGCCCCAGTAGCAGCTGGTTAGATGTTCCGCCTGAAAAAATGAAAGAACAGAATGGTTACTGAGGACTCTATCTCACAGCGAATATCAGGAAGAAAAGGCCCATCTCTAAGTGTGGAGAACGGCTTTATGTCAACCTGTGTGCATCCCCTGGAGTGGTGCTCTGTTCTCATGGCCCGTCTGTGTCTTCTCATTGTACATATATCTCCACCTGACCACTCCCCCACCAACTCCATGGCAACAATTTCTGCAGTTTATATCAGCATAAAGGATCCTGTTCCTTTACTGAAGTAGGTGAAGAAAGAAATGAAAACACTCCCTTCTTCTCCCCCTTATACACATATTCACAAATACTTTTAGGAAATAATTCCTATAAAGAGGGACAAAACAATTTTTTTTTTTTTAATTTAAAAGAAATAAATAGAACATTAACCTGAAAAAGATTTCTAGTTTAGGTAATCTTATATAAGGTCACCTAGCCAGTTAATTAGTGAATGAAAAATCATGATGAGATTTTGGGTTTCCTGATTCCCAGTTTAGTGTCCTGTGTTTATACGTAACACCCTGCCTTCCTTGGTCACTGAAACCACATATTATCATAGCCATACGGTATTCAATCCACAAATGTGTGGTCTTCCTAGTTCACACATCTGCATATAGTTCTAGAGAAATTATTAGTAGGTTATGAATAGATACATAGATAGATATGCCAAGAGGTGTGGGAGGGTGTAAGGGAGCACACCCACCGACAGATACAGGTTTGGTGGTAGATAATTCTACACACATGACTTTAGGTGCTCCTCATATATATTAATATAGACAATAGAGCATACAAGGGGCACAGTCAGGGAAAACTCTTAGACATAACCAAATACCTCATGGGATGAAGTTCCTAGGCTCGAAGGCAAGGGACCATAGACTCAGGGAACATCTACATCAACTGGCACAGCATAGTTCATATAGACAGTGTTCTGCATTCTACTTTGGTGAGTAGTGTCTGGGGTCTTAAAAGCTTTCGAGCAGCCATGTAAGATACAACTATTGGTCTCCTCCCACCCAGAGCAAAAGAGAATGAAGAAAACCAAAGACTCAAGGGAGCAATTAGTCCAAAGAATCCCGAGATTAGAAGAACTAAATGGTGCCCAGTTACCACTGCATCACAACAGAGTGTCCCAGACAGAGCTGGAGAAAAATACAGAAAAATCAAATTCACAAAAAGTACTGGACTTACTGACCTGACAGAGACTAGAGGAACCCCTGAGACTTAGTCACCCTTCTAACTTGTATCTGAAGCCACTCTTAGAGACCACCTTCTAGCCAAATCATAGACAAGTCCATAAAATAAATAATAACACCTGAGAGAAACACGCTCCTTAGAACAATCAATTATAAGAGATCAAAAGGGCAACATTTGCCCAAAAACAAAGATAAGAAGGCAGGAAGGGGTAAAAAACCAGGATGAAAGGAAAGGTGGAAACTCAGTGTGGAAATAGGGAGAGTGCTGATGCATTGTGGGAAATGGAAACAAGCAATGAAACACGGACAAACTATCGAATGGGAATCTAATTTGCTCTGTAAACTTTCATCTAATGCAGAATTAAAAAAAAAATTATTAGTAGGAATCACTTTGGTGAGGAGAACAGAGATTTAGGTCCAGCAAAGAGCTTGCTGTTTCTGTGCTTGGAAACAAGGCACCTCTTTATTCATGAGATCATACTGACTGGTAGAAATACATGCCCCACCCTAGGAAGACTGAAAAATAAAGCAAAAAGGTCTGGGAGGACAGACAGACAGACAGACAGACAGACACACACATACATCTAGAGTTAGCTCTGGGTGGTAGGTGGTGGAGATAGGAGGGGCATGAAAACGTAGACTTTATTTTTACTTTATTCTCTCTTTTTTTTTCTCTATTGTATTGTTTATTTTACTACATACATGTATAGCTATTGCAATAGAAAAAAAAAAGCACTTTCAAAAACAGATCTTTCCCTTTGCCTTTGCCAAGCGGGGGAAGGGGTTCCGAAAAACGGAGCAGGGGAAGTCAGTTGTGAGTGTGTAATCTTCCAACCTGCCCCAGGGCTTCCAACAGGTTCATTCAGGTTTGAACCCCTCCTGATAATTTGCATGTCTAACAAGTTCCCTGCTGAGACTTTGCATTTCCACCCCAGCTATGGTGGTGCAGTGGTTAAGAGCTGCTAACCAAAGGGTCAGCAGTTAGAATCCACTAGCCACCCCTTGGGCAGTTCTAATTTGTCCTACAGGGTCCCTAAGAGTCAGAATCAACTTGATGGCAACGGGTTTGATTTTTTTTTTTTTGGTAGTCGATCAGGGAGCCCTGGTGGCACAATGGTTAAGAGCTCAGGCTGTTAACCAAAAGGTCAGCAGTCTAACAGATGGCAGTGGGCTTGGTAGACAGCCAGAACTCTCATATATCTCAGGCATATCTTGAATAATAACAATGACAGCTCTTTATTCAAAGTCTTTTCCATGATTATCTCATACAATCTTCTCAACAACCTTATGAATTTGATACTATCACTATTATTCTCTCCATTTTACAGTTTTGGAAACAGACTTTGACAGGTTAAATAAACTGCCCAAGGGTATGCAGCTTGTAGGTGAACTGGAACCCTAGGAAGTAAAATTCAGGAGTCAAGCCCTAGACCTTTCATCCTGACCTAACTAAACGTCATATAAACAGTTCAAAAGTGAAAACGCATCCCCTCGACTTTCTTTATTTTTTTCTATATAATTCTACATATTACCGTAGCTATTTGTTTTTTTGGTTTTGGTTGTTGGACTCTGAATCACCCAAACCGACACAGTAATGAAAATATTTGATTTGTCTCAATAATGAGACTATTTGATTATGCAGAACAATGAGATTATTCCTGAAACACTTTCACGGTGACTATGAAAAGACAAGCTGTGCAGGCCACCTCCCCCATTCCTCAATGAGGCCTAGAGACCCAGAGCCTGTAACAGAAAGACCAATTTGGGAAGAGCTCAAGAGAAACTTGGGCAAAGGGACCCTGAAGCACATTTACTCCAATTGTGCCTCAGGGTGGCAGCCTTTTACCTTTTCCCCCAAGTTTTACCCTATTGTCCAAGCAGAAGGCACCTTGTCTTTGAATCTGAAGGAAGATGCCCAGAGATTGGCTCTATTAAGGGCTAAAACCCTGGAGGGGTTCCTGTCACGTAGTAATGACTCAATAATTGTTCACCACAAGCTTTCGGAAGGAGTCCACAACTGAAGGTTTTATCTTGGGTTCTACAGTACCAGGCACTCCTTCTCATCCCTGACACCAACCAATGGCCGTGGCTTCTTTCTTGGGGTGCTCAGTAGACTTGGGGAACTTATGTTTCTTGACATACTCTTAGGGCAGGGTTTTTGAGTTTAAGAAAAACTTGCTTTCTTGAGGCATAAAGTTAGTCTCTGAGTACAAACGACATACCTGGTACCTGAAGAAGCAAACAGCAGATAGTGCTCTGCCCAGGTAAGTCACAGCTTCAGCAATTTCTGAAGCTGGTACTTCCATACAACCTTTTGGTGTCTTCCAAAGTGTGCCTCCTCTTCCTATGTCATTGCCCTTTCTATTATCTACCTGAGATAGTTAAGATTGTGTGTCATCTTGGCTGGGTCATCATTCTTAGCGTTTATATGTGATCACTCCCATGATGGGATCTGCTGTGCAGTGGTTAAGAGCTGCTAACCAAACGGTCAGCAGTTAGAATCCACCAGCCACCCCTTGGGCAGTTCTAATTTGTCCTACAGGGTCCCTAAGAGTCAGAATCAACTTGATGGCAATGACATAGGAAGAGGAGGCACACTTTGGAAGACACCAGAAGGTTGTATGGAAGTACCAGCTTCAGAAATTGCTGAAGCTGTGACTTAACTGGGCAGAGCACTCTCTGCTATGTGCATCTTCAGGTACCAAGTATGTCGTTTGTACTCAGAGACTAACTTTATGCCTCAAGAAAGCAAGTTTTTCTTAAACTCAAAAACCCTGCCCTGCCAATCAGCTGAAAGGGAGTTTCCTTGGGCGTGTGGCCTGCATTCAAATATAAGCAGACATTTTGGCTTTTTGCTTGTACTGGATCCTGCGGCCACCTCCTGTTCATCTGACCTCTGGTTCGTGGGACTTGAGCTATCAGCTTATCTGCTGATTTTGGAATTGGTTGATATTCACAGCCTGCGAGCGGGAGGCCTGCTCTCCAACCTGCGGATCTTGGGTTTGCCAGCCCCTGCAGCTACGTGAATTAGGAGAAGCCTTGTGGTCTTGCCTGCCAATCCTGGGATTTGTTGATCGTCATAGTCTGTGAGCAAGAGCCCTCCTCTTTGACCTGCCGAAGTTGGGTTCACCAGCCTCTGTGGCTACGTGAATCAAGAGAGGCCTCTATCCTGATCCACGGACTTAGGCCGTTCCAGCCTCTACAACTGCCTGAGTCATTTCCTTGATATAAATCTCTCTCTATATATTTATATGCTTTACTGGTTTTGCTTCTCTAGAGAACCCAGCCTAAGACACTACCCATGGTCTTGCTGCCTCCAGCTATTACTCCTGTTCAGTTCATTTACCCCAGAATCCTGCCCTCTTTCCTGGCTGACTTGTGAAACAGATCTCCTCTAGTCTTTAGCAGCCCTTTAAAATCCGAGGTTATTTTGGTCATAGTTGGATCATTATATCTTTCTTCTATGAACTAAAGAGGGACCCTTTCCTTACTGATAACTAATTTACAATGAGCAACTGGCTCCAGGTGCTTAATCAACAGGTACGAATAAAACGTTAATGATATGATTCACTGGAGGCTTCGCCCTCAAGTGCCACATGGAGGCTGGTGGGGCCGCTGTTGTTCACTCTGTTGGCAATGCTGCTGCTGCTGCTACATACAGAGAGCGCATTACTAACTATGAAAGCTCAAAGATCTCCATCTCTCTGGGCCTCAGTTCCCCCGTAAGAAGCATGCGGGAGCTGTACAATTTTGATAACTGATCACTGATTTATCTATTTATTCAACAGACATGACTGGAATGCCTGCTAGAAGAGAGGCACAATAGTAGACACTAGGAAACAAAAGTAAATAAATCGGTGGCGCCCTCCAGGAGCTCCCAGGCAAGGAGGGAGTTAGTGAGAACACTCCTGCTATCACATTCTCTAATTCTCAAATCTATTTGTGTTTGACTTGGATATTTATGTTTCTTCCTGCACTATCTTTGCAGTGCTCAAAGCAGCTTAGTTCTGACAGTAAAAGATAGCATATACATAAAGCTACCCAGTTAGAGAGTGTGATAAAATTGGTACCTGCATAAAAGGCATCCTCCAGGCTCTTTTTTTGCCAATTGTCATATTTTACCTATGATGTTAACAGTTATGACAAAGATACTTTCTCTAAAAGAAAAAAAAATTATATGTTGCTTGATTTACTAATATAATACTTTCTCACTAAGGATCAAGGTTGCTATGGCTGAATTATAAAATAGACAGCACAGAAACTTAGCCAATTAAGCTTTTCCTAAACATTCCAAAAGCCTTACCCTTAATTTAGCTAGCTACATATTATTTCCTTTTAAGGGTGTTATACAGCTTAACGGAAACCCTGTGGTGTAGTGGTTAAGCGCTACGGCTGCTAACCAAATGGTTGGCAGTTCGAATCCTCCAGGTGCTCCTTGGAAACCCTGTGGGGCAGTTCTACTCTGTCCCATAGGGTTGCTATGAGTCGGAATCAACTCGACGGCACTGGGCTTGGTTTTGATTTTGGTATACAGCTTAATATAAAACCGTTGAGCCCATTGCTATGGAGTCGATTTCAGAGTAGAACTTGCCCCATAGGGCTTCCAAGGAGCAGCTGGTGAATTCGAACTGCTGACCTTTTGGTTAGTAGTCAAGCTCTTAACCACTGCGCCACCAGGGCTCCAAAGCTTAATATAGGAAATTAAAATTTACAATAATTTTAGGCAGAATTTAAACTTAATCACCATCATTCCGATGAGTGTTATAAAGTAATACCACATTTTCCTTGGTCCACGGAAACAAAATTCATATGGATTGGAAGAGAGCAAAAAAACCAACTTTATGTATAAGAATATGCTTATTTTTCATAGCGAGTACTCCAATTTTAAATTTTCAGCTCTATATTCTATTGGAGGAGCCCTGGTGGTGCAGTGGTTAAGTGCTCAGCTGGTAACCAAAAGGTCGGCAGTTCGAACCCATCAGCCACTCCATGGGAGAAAGATGTGGCAGTCTGCTTCCGTAAACATTACAGCCTTGGTAACCCTATGGGGGCAGTTCTACTCTGAAATCAATGACGATGAGTTTGGTTTTAGTTTATCTTCACACTTGTGCATGCTGAGACTCATGCTACCCTTAGCAACTTAACAGAAAAATAAAAACCTGAACTACTAAAGTGAATTCTTTGATCCTCTTGAATGTACATGAGTTTATTTTTAAAGTTACCTTGAAAAGAGCATAAAGTTCTTCCAGCTCATCGATGGTAAAGGAAGTTTCTGTCACGATGGTGCGCACCTGCAAAAATAATAAACACAAAGAATTTCACAAACTTAAAAAATGCCATATTGGGAAAATTCCTAACTTTCCTCTTTTAAACCATCTTCAGTTCTGTCAGAAAGGAATTTATGAGCCAGCACGAGCATGAAGAAGGATGGAGGAAGAAGGCCACATGCGAGTTCTCAAAGGACTTACCACATTCCGCTTCGTAGTATCCTCAAGTGTCTGGATCACCTTCAGTCTCTGTTTGAATCTCATCTGCTCAATCAAATCCGCCCGAATAGTGCCAAATTTCTGAAAAGAAGCCATATCAGTAGTTTTGAAAAATCTGCTAAAGCACACAGTGTCCGCAAAGTTGAAGGAGACGCAATCCTGACACATAGAGAGTCTGTCACATGACAGGCACTCTGGACTATGTCCTTATTTACATAAGAGGACTTTCTCCTGAATCTTAGCAGTTGAACTAAATTTCAAAAGCCAAGTGAGTCTTCTTAGAATCAATATTTTTTCAAGAGGGAGAGGGGGTTAAACAAGACTGTAAGGGCCATTTGTGCAGGAGGAAAAAAAAAGCTTTAAATGAAGAAGTATCTTGACAAGAAGAAAGGAAGTATCTAAGGCTAAATATTAGACTGGGAGGTTGGAAGAAACGTTTGTGTGAGGATTCCTTCTTCTCATATCTAATTCAAAACATTTGTCCTTCTGGTTCAGAAATCGATGGTATATGTCACTGGATGGCAGACACTGTGGGCTAGCTATCCCTTCAAACTCCAAAACGCCTGGTGCAGCCTAGATAGTTGTTGAACTAAAATTCAAAAACCAAACGAGTCTTCCTATCCGAAGGTAGAGAAAGAATGTAAGCTCTTAGTCTCTTTTAGTGATGCAAAAACAAAACAAAACAAAACAAAACAAAGAAATTCTGTTTAAAGCATGAAAATTAACCCCTGGAAGCAATGACAGCAATGGAATGGTTATATTTAAAAGATAAAAGAAAAGCTGACAGACAGTTACCAAGTTTCTAGGGTACATTTCAACATTCAGTGCTGTTTAATATTTAAAATCACAGATGTTAACGGCAGTAGGTGCCCGTTGCCGTCAAGTCGAATCCAACGGCAGTAGCTACCACTACGTAAAAGTGAGCCCAGACATCTCTAGAAATGTTTCCTTTAAAAGTACATGGTGGTTGAACACTTAAGGTTAAACTTTAATGTGAAAGGTCCTCATGAATTAAATAGTTGATTTGATTTTTAACATTAATTGATTTTAAAACAACAACAAAATTAGGTTTGTAAAGCTGACTTTTTCATTATGTGGCTTTTGAAATCTAGCTCTAGACATAGTGTTGAGAGGTATTTGGGGGAGGGTGTAAGTAGGTTTTGAAGAGGTTGAGTAGGTGGGCAAGGATGTGGTCAACCAGTATCTCATGGGCTGCTGGGGGGAGTATTAATTTGTACAACCATTTTGGAAATCTGTCTGGCAACATCCACTAAATCCAAACAGATATAAACCTATGACCCAGACATTCCACTCCTAAGTATATAACCAAAGAAAAGTGTATATATATATATTTTTTACCGAAAGACATGTAATGACTCAAATTGTCCAGGTAACTAGATTCTGGCCAGTAGGTTGTGAGTAGAAGTAATGCAAGCCCCTTTTGGAGGGGCTCTGACTGAATGAAATGCTAAAAAAAGGGCAAACAAAAGCTGGCTCAGTATAGCCTGTATATCCAAAACAAGGGCCAAAGCCAAAACCAAATCCATTGCTGTTGAGTTGATTCCGACTCATAGCACTATATAGGACAGAGTAGAACTGCCCCATAGCATTTCCAAGGAGCACCTGGTGGATTTGGACTGCCAACCCTTTGGTTAACAGCCGTATCACTTAACCACTACACCACCAGGGTTATAATCCCTTCTCTCAGCCATTGCACGTTTCAGTTCCACGCAAAGACTAATTCACTAATGTAATGACAATACTTTTTCCAGCAAATAGAATTTAGTGGTGGGGAGTCTAAAATTATTTTAATTTTCTTTAAAATTTCCCCTTCCTTAAACAACAAATGAAATTATCCATCCTCATTCTCCTCTCCAACTCACTTTGTATCTGAATGTTTCTGTGGGTTATTTCTAATTTTCCAGTCTAATTTTTTACCTCGTAAATTTCTAACCTTCCTTTTATGAGTAGAGAGGCTATTTTCAAAGCAGGTAGTAGTTCCTCTTTCTCTGCTTTGCTCCCCTAGTTACTGGTACCCACTATGCAGCCCTTCATTTCTTACAGACATTCCCTTTCTCTCCCCCACAGATTGGGACATTGAGCAAATGGCTCATATAGAGGGATCAGGTGGAGATGACTCTGCCCCAAATTCCAAATCTATATTCTCTGGCCTCTCACAGCCCCACCATCATTCCTGAATGGAAGAGCTCTCCTAGGCAGCCTCTTGGTGGTTTACTCTATCTTTCAAAGCTTTCCCTTGTGATGCTGAGAAGATAGATTAAAAAAAAGACCACGAGGCCCAAGCTCGATCAAGTTCAGTAGGCTCCTCCTTTCTCAATCCTTCAAGGAAGACTTTAAATACTTAAATGTTGTTCCAGAATGCAAGCAAACAAAAAAACAAACTCATTTTAAACCATAAGGCCCGTGGAATGATTCTGAACAAGTCTGCACGCCATACTGAAATTTACTGAACAAAAAGGCATCATTTCCAAGATGCAACAGCCATAATTTATTTCTGTTTTTAAATAAGACTAAATGACCCAAATTATGCTCAAAATGTCTCTTAAATATCTCTTAATTCGTGGGGAACTTATTCTCCTGGCATACAACACGGGTTCATTACTGCTGTCCTGACAACTGAGCACCATTCACAATGTAGATTCCTTCCTTTAATCAGAAAATCTACAAAATATCCAACGTATCGAGGCTCAGCCTTGGAAGAGTGGGTTGGGGAAGAGAGAAGTTGGGTAGAATATTACTCTTTGGACACGTAGTTATGGGAGGCAGAGACCAAGAGGTGGGAGAGGGAATCTCAGATACAATAAAGAGCATTTTCCCTAAACCTCACCCTGCTGGCTCCTATGGCAGTAGAAGAATCTGTCAGCACATGTGTACGTGTGTTGGTGGTGGGAGTAGATGTTCAGGAGGAAGAAGTAGGGCGAGGAGGGCAGGGGAGGAAGGAGAAGACAAAGAGGGACCAGGATATGAAGTCAGCGTGGCTTTTCTCCATGGAGCTCCATGTTCACTGAATAAGTTGACCCCTCTATGGTACTCTGACCTTTACAGAAGTCTCAATTCATGACAGTATTTTCATCCATGGAACACTCTCATAACTCTTTGTGAGAAAGCAGGCCTATATTTTAGTTTGTATGCACCTGTATTTATGATTGTATGCACCTCAAACAACAAACAAAATTATCCATTCTCATTTACTTCTCTTCTCCAACTCACTTTGTATCTGAATATTTCTATGGGTTATTTCTAATTTTCCGACCTAATGCCTTCTGATGCCCGTGCCTAGTGAGAAGGGATTAAGAGAAACGGTTGGCACATAAGGTAAATATGATGTTATCGTTAGTTGCATTAAGTCAGTTCTGACTCATAGCAACCTTATAAACAACAGAGCAAAATGTCACCTGTTCCTGTGCCATCTCTGTGATTGTTGCTATGTTTGAGACCACTGTTGCAGCTAATGTGTCAATTCATCTACTCGAGGGTTTCCCTCCTTTTCACTGACTCTCTACTTTACCAATCACGATGTCCTTAAGGTAAATATGCTTGCTACGAGAAAAAAATTTTTCTTTTAGACAGTTTCAATGTAAAATAATCTCATGTGAATTGACAGAGTATTAGCAGTAGCTTGACTATGCTGGTTAAGAGATAATAAATAACAAGCAGTACATTAAAGTAGACAGATCTAAGGTTTAAATCCCAGTTCAACATGCTAATGTGGGCAAGTTACTTAAGCTGTCTACACTGCCATTCTTCTACCCATAAAAGAGGCATAATAACAGCATATAACTCTCAGGCTTGTGATCATTAAATCTGATAAGCCAAGAAAAACCCTAAGCATGATGTCTAGTATCATTACATTTTTGCCTAGAATTCACTTTAAAGTTTACTCTAAAGAAGAGATCACAGACAGGCAGCAAGTAGGCTAATCAGTCCATGATGCGGTTTGCTTGGCCTAAGTAGTATTTTTAAAATTGGGACAATTCAAATAAAAATCAAAAGTGCTAGCAAAATGGGTCCTCATTCCAGGTGGCAAAGGTGTAGCAGGTCTTTGTTCTCTGGTATGGAGGCCCACCCTTCCCCAGTGTCTTAACCCCTTGTCTTTTCACTTACACGCATGGCCCATGTTGTTGTTGCTAGCTGCGGCTGAGTCGGTTCCGACTCTTAACAACCCCATAGGACAGAGCAGAACTGCCCCATAGGGTTTCCAAGGAGCGGCTGGTGGATTCGAATTGCTGACCTTTTGGTTAGCAGTCACACCTTTTAACCACTACACCACCAGGGCCCATAGCCCTATGAATTTGTGACTCTGCCTTAGAGCATTTTCTTTAAATATACGTCATTTAATGTGCAGTTCAGCCTCTACAAAGGAGACATGCTTTTGACAGCTGGGCATGGTGAAAGGGCACAGTTTCATAGCCAGATATGGAGGCAAGGCCCAGGTTTCACAGAAACCAATGAACCTCAGCTTCCTCATCAGCAAAATATGGAAAATAATTACTACCTCTTTGGGTTGGTGCAAGAATTTTATGCACTAAGTACATACGTTAAACAACTAGTACGGTTGTTGTTGTTAGGAGCCGTTGGGTCCATTTTTGACTCATAGCAACCCCATGTGACAGAGTACAGCTGCCTCATAGGGTTTCTTAGGCTGTGATCTCTAAATGAAGTAGATCACCCGGTCCTTCTCCCATGGAGCTGCAGGGTGGGTTCGAGCAGCTAATCTTTCAGTTAGCAGCCAAATCCTTAACCATTGAGCCACTAGGGCTCCTAGCATGGTTGCTCTTGTTATTCCTAGTATCGCCGACAAAAGAAGGAGGAGGAGGGGAAAAGCACGTATCTTTACATCAGGCAAAACTTGCTAATACTGTAACTAAGGTTCTATTAACAATTGGTCATAACTAAATTACAGGTTCACTTTTCTTTTTTGGTGGGATGAATGATGAATAAACTTTAAAAAATTAAACTTGAAGACCAAAGCTATGAATTAGCAAAAAATGCTATGCCAAAACTGGCCTTATCTGACAGAGGTACATCACGAAGGGCTTACGAGGGAAACGATACGCTGTCTGGGATTCGCCTTCACATACTTCAGGGGGAAAAAAGTACGGGAAGTTAGATAAAGCGAAGACTGCGAATAGGTGGTGGGTTCATGAAAATGCATTCTATTATCCTCCAGTACTGAGCTTGAAAATTTCTGTAGGTTAAAATAAATCAAGAAACAAAAATCATGCCAAATATTAATAATGTGTCCCCAGGACCCAGCGTGATCTCTGGCATAAGAAGGGCAACGAATAAAGATTTGCTGAATAAATGAACAGTTAAACATTTCTTGCCTCTCTTGGGTTTTCCCCACTGACGCAATCATAGCACCTTCTTTGCTAGTCTTCTGGGTGCACCCCGTGTGTGAGGCTCTGTGGTTTAACAGAGTCACACAAGAAGCAGCATCCCTGGGTGCAAACAATCCCTGACTCCGATTTATTCAGGGTACCAGCAGCTGCTGTCAAGCCGGTTCAGACTCATTGTCACCCGTGTGTGTCAGAGTGGAACTGTGCTCCAGTGTCCCAGCAGCTGCTGTCAAGCCGGTTCAGACTCATTGTCACCCGTGTGTGTCAGAGTGGAACTGTGCTCCAGTGTCCCAGCAGCTGCTGTCAAGCCGGTTCAGACTCATTGTCACCCGTGTGTGTCAGAGTGGAACTGTGCTCCAGTGTCCCAGCAGCTGCTCTCAAGCCGGTTCAGACTCATTGTCACCCATGTTTGTCAGAGTAGAACTGTGCTCCAGTGTCCCAGCAGGTGCTGTCAAGCCGGTTCAGACTCATTGTCACCTGTGTGTGTCAGAGTGGAACTGTGCTCCAGTGTCCCAGCAGCTGCTGTCAAGCTGGTTCAGACTCATTGTCACCCGTGTGTGTCAGAGTAGAACTGTGCGCCAGTGTCCCAGCAGCTGCTGTCAAGCCGGTTCAGACTCATTGTCACCCATGTATGTCAGAGTGGAACTGTGCTCCAGTGTCCCAGCAGCTGCTGTCAAGCTGGTTCAGACTCATTGTCACCCATGTGTGTCAGAGTAGAACTGTGCTCCAAAGGTCTTCAACGACTGGTTTTTCAGAAGCAAATCACCAGGCCTTTCTTCTGAGGCACCTCTGGGTTGAACAGGTTTAAACACCTTCTGAGAATTTGCATTTCTAACAAGCTCCCAAGAAGTTACACATAAAGAATCACCCAGGGATCTTGTTAAAATATAGACTCTGATTCAGTATATCTAGGGACAGAAATGCAAATTCTCAGCAGGAAACTTGTTAGAAATGCAAATTCTCACCAGGAGTTCAAACCAGAATGAACCAGTTCAAGGATCCGCTCTGAGTGGACTCCAACCCCCAACATTTCCGTTAGCAGCAACCACCCAGGGATCCATTCACTGAACAGGGAGCAGAAATAATGTATTTGAAGAAAAACTCCCCTCAGTTTCCAGTGGCAGTTGGGTGGCTTACCAATCAATTAGTGGTTTCAAATGACCAATTGACCTCACATTCATATGTACATCTCCAATATCACCTCCATTCTTTCCAGACAAGCCCCTTTGCTCTGGCTTTAAAGCTAGGGAAGTCTTATTTGGATCCTAACTAACACTTTCTAGCTGTGTGGCTTTGAACAGCTTGTTCAGCCTCTCTGGGTGGATGTGAACTGCCAACCTTTTGGTTAGTAGCCAAGTGCTTAAGTGTTTGCACCACCCAAGGACTCTCTCTACTTCTTGTGAAACTCTGTTAAAATCACAGAGCCTCACACACAGGGCACACACAGAAGGAAACTGTAGTCTCGGAATTTCTATACAATTCCTTTCAATGGGCTTGAGAGAAGTTAGAAGAAGAAAAATTTTCCCCTCAAGGCACTTAGGAAGTAAAGTTATCATCTCTATTCACCAGCTATACCAAATCAACATCTCTGGGCATCTCCTCAAAACAGCCAGCGGTCACACTTTAGTCCAATCCAGGTTGTAATCGGCTTCAGCGGTCAGAGGTCCCATTCTGCATCTAAGGAGTGACTTGCAGCCCTCGCTGACCTTTAGTGCTATGGTCACACTTTTTCTGACTTTGGCACTAGACCACCTGGGGAAGAACTTTAAGATACTTATTCTTGGGCTACATTCCCAGCAATTTGGATATAATTACTCTGGAATGGAGCCTGGGAATTTATAGTTTTCAAAGCTCTGCAGGTGATTTTAATGCACGATCGGGATTGAGAACCACCAGTCTAAGGGTTATCCCAAAAACCCATTGCCGCTGAGTCGATTCCAATTCATAGCGATCCTATAGGACAGAGCAGAACTGCCCCATAGTGTCCAAGGAGCAGCTGGTGGGTTCGAACTGTCAACCTTTTGGTTAGCAGCCAAGCTCTTAACCACTGTGCTACCAGGGCTCCATCTAAGGGTTAAGACCAAAAAAAGAAAACCAAACCTACTGCTGTTGAGTCGATTCTGACTCATAGCGACCCTGGGTGGCGTAGTGCTAACCAAAAGGTTGGCAGTTCAAATCCACCAGGCACTCCTTGGAAACCCTATGGGGCAGTTCTACTCTGTCCTCTACGGTCACTATGAGTAAGAGTTAAGAGGGGGAAAAAAGGCAGGTAAGAGGTTTGTGGTGTTCACTGTAGGTTGATCTAAGAAGGCAATGGAGAGTCACTGGAAAACTTATGAGCAGGGTGGTGATGCTTAACAGAAAAGAGAAAACAAAAACAAAACCGAGTTATCCTGTACTGAGAGACCAAGTGATGTAGGAGATGACATAATAAAAGGGTCTGTGTCCCTGGACAGAAGAAGGAAACTGCTGCCTAAGGCCATCAGGAAAGACCAGCTAGATAGGATGTAAATGGAAACCAGTCTTATCTCTAATCTCTTCTCTCATTAAAATGGGCAAAGTGCTGACCTTAGGGTGATGCTAGCTTATCTACTGATGAGAATAAAGCCTGAGGTTCCTTATACTAAGTTTTATTACTTCGTTCCAGAATTCTCTTAACAATAAAGGTTTTAGAGAATGCCTTTAGAAAAACAACCCTACAGGCATAATAGTAACCATTGTCTACAGCCACATGGGCTCTTTTTTCAGGAAGAATAACCATTCAGAATTTCTGACAGAGTATGAACCAAAACTCCTGGGACAACGATTCAAAAAAAAAAAAAATTGCATTATGATAATAACCATTTTTGAGAGAATGAAATGAAGCAGCCATTCTTCGTCTCTACTGGTGAAAATACAAATTGAGACAACGTTTATGGAAATTGAACAGTGTGTGTCAGAAGCCTGGAGATAATTCATATTTTTGATCTATTGCTATAAATCCATTTCTAGAACTCTAAGAAAATAATCAAAACCAAAACCAAACCCATTGCTGTTGAGTCAATTTCAACTCATAGCGACCGTATAGGACAGAGTAGAACTGCCCCATAGAGTTTCCAAGGAGCACCTGGTGGATTTGAACTGCTGACCTTTTGGTCAGCAGCTGTAGCACTTAACCATTATGCCACCATGGTTTCCAGAAAATAACCAGAGATGTGAAATTTACATGCAAGGTTATCACAGAATGCCATATAATACTGAAAAATCGGAAGTATTCGACGATACTGAGAATGTCCAACAAAAAGGGACTAGTTAAATAAATTTTGGTACCTCATTAAAGCAGAATACTAAGAATCTACCAAAATCCTGTCTTCAAACAATATTTAATATCTTAGAGAATGCTCGTGGTATATTTTAAGTGAAAAATAGAATGTTACAAAGCAGTATTTACTAGGACTTCATTTTTTAAATGTGTGGCGGCGCTCCTTAGAAACTCTATGGGGCAGTTCTACTCCATCCTATAGGGTCGCTATGAGTCAGAATCGACTCGAGGGCACTGGGTTTTTTTTATTGCATATATGAAAACATACTTGACAGGAATATGGTGAAATGCTCATAGATACAGTTTACTTTTTTCTTCATATTTTTCTACAGTTTCTACATTCCTACAATGAACATGCATTACTATTGTGATCCAAAAATCTAACAAAACGTTTTGTTTTTAAAGCATATGCAGTCTCAATGGAAAACTAAAAAATAAAAAATTACCAGTCTTTCTTTCATTCTGAGTTAAGAATACACATTTTTTTCTGACAAGGATTCTGGATCCATACCAATTTCTTTTTTTTAAAAAAAGCACTAAATTTTTGACTCCAAGAAAGACTTTTTCTGACCTTACCTCCTCCCTCACCGTTTTTCTTATTCGGGGTGTCGCTGGCTGGAATGCTGACAAGCACCAGTCATGCAATCCCAAAACATCTATGCATAGTGTGCTCAACAGGATATTCATCTTATCTCTTTCCAAAGGATCGTTTCTACAAAGGCTTGCCTAGCCAAGGATCAGGAAATGAAGAAACCATCTGGTGTGATGGGTACTGAGCCCTTGGGGCTCCATAAGCCACCACATGCTCTGGAGCACAAAGCACTTAGAAGCTCCTCAGTTCTATTCTGGGGTTCAGCATCAGATCAGGCTGAGCCTGGTTAACCATGGACCATAAAGCAACCCCTGCTCTCCACCCCAGCCCCAGGCCTAGCAGTTCTAGAGAAATCCTAGGACTCTTGTTTTGCTCTAGGATGTTACGGGGTGTTCTGAGTATCCTGGACTGAACAGGATTGGCTTGTCTACTTCAGAGAAGACCTAAGTACTTGGGATGAGACTTGGGAAGTAAACTGATTTGTGCAGGTCAAACTCCCCATACCTGCTCTCAACAACCCCTCCTCGGCCCACTGAGAGTTGAATCTGAGCTAGTACTAGATCAGGCTTCAAGGTGGACACAGCAAGGAACTGGAGGGCCATGGCTTGTCATGCCACTTGCTATCACAGTATTAGCCCCACGGGAAATCCTAGGCCCTATTCAGTGTCCATGTCTGATTTCCAGACCAGGGGCATCAGCTGGCAAGTAGCTGCGTACTTCTAGCAACTGGCCCTCACAATTTAAGAGGAAGTAGGTACACTCGTGGGAGAACCTGTTCCCTGGGTTAGCAATAGCAATGCACGACGCACAACCAGCTGAGCCCCCCACAGTGCTCTCAGGATGTCCTCACCTACCTCATAGGAAGTTCTGATGAGTCTGAAGATGTCTACCTGGGGGTAAGGTTCCACATCATCACTGAGCAGGGAGTGGAGGTGAGGAATGGGAGGCAGCGTGCTGTCTTTATTGGTCACACTGTCTAAGTACCTGGAAGGAGAAGTGAATCAGAAGTCACTGGGAGACTAATATGGCATTCCCCATCACAGTTCTCCACTCATTTTCTGAAAACTCTGCATTTTTAAAACAAAGGACTGGAATTTCCCTTAAGAACAGAATGAAATTCACTTAACCTCTAAATACAAAGCATATGAAAATAAATCCTCAGTCACAGAGCGAAATGGGCACCATGACTACCATCAAACCAATTAAGACGCATGAAACCCGTGAGAAATGTGCACAGGGTGGTTTTCAAAGCTGGGCTTAATGCAGTACCTTCCCAAAACGGTCATGGCCTCCCCATCATCCTTGCAGTTCAACAGTTTATCCACGTTTGCATCCAACACGGCCAGGGCCAACTGGAAGATCACTTTGATTCCTTCATAGAAGAAACAATCGACAACCACAACTGCACTCTCAAAGGGCATCACACTGAGAAATAGTGTGAGGAACCAAGACAGGGAGATGGTGGAAATCACCCCCAGATCCTGCATGCAGTCGTACAGCTGTGGGACATAGTCTCGGGCCAGTTCCTCGAAGACACCCTGGTCCACCAGAGCACCTGCATCATAGGTGGGCACAAAGAGGTAAAGGTTAGCCAGTGATGCCTTCTTACTGATGAACTCAACCAAACGAAGTGACTATAGTGTTATAGTTCCCAACTGTTTTTCTCTGCTGAGACAGAATTCTCATTCCTTTCTGCTAACTGCTCTGCTGGGCAATTAATCTATGTTACTAGACCAAGCTATCAGCTATGTTATCCAGCTCAGTCTCCAGATTCATCCTGGCTGCATCTTCTCTTTCTCTCTGGGGTCTTCCTGTCCTGCTTTCCCTACCATAAAGTAGCACTAACTTGCAGACTATAAGAGTTGTTCAAGTTTTTAGCACATACATCCAGTTACTGTGCTGGCAATATAATATTTGGTTAGGCCTGTAATGTATATCAAAGTAGCTCCAACCATTTCTTACTTGGAAAAAATATTGCTTATTTCAAAAAAATATTGTTTTGGTGGCACCTTAACAAGTTAAACATAGAGTTACCATAAGCCAAAACCACACCTGTCGCTGTTGGGTTGATTCCAACTTACAGCAACCCTACAGGACAGAGTAGAACTGCCCCATAGGGTTTCTAAGGAGTGGCTGGTGGATTTGAACTGCTGACCTTTTGATTAGCAGTTGAGCTCTTAACCACCGCACCAAAAGGACTCCAGAGTTGCCATATGACTCAGCAATTCCACTTCTATGTATATGCCCAAGAGAATTGAAAACATATGTTTATACAGAAACTCGTACATGAATGTTCACAGCAACACTATTCATAATAGTCAAAAGGTGGAAACAACTCAATCGCCCATCGCCAGACCAATGAAGAAACAAAATGTGGTCTTATCCATATAACGGAATACTATCCTACCATAAAAAGGAATAAAGTACAGATACGTGCTACGACATGCATGAATCTTGAAAGCATTATGCTAAGTGAAAGCCACAATAAAAAGGTCATGTATAATTCCATTTATATGAAATATTCAAAATACGTACAACCATAGAGACCATTAGCTGACTGGTGGCTGCCAAGGGTTGTGAGAGGCAGGAATGGGGAATGATGACTTAATGGGTTGAGAGTTTCTATCTGGGATGATGAAAGCGTTCTGGAGCTAAATACAGTGAGGGTAGCACGAGACTGTGAATGACCTTAATGCTGCCCAGCAGTATGCTTTAAAATAGTTAAAAACGGTAAATTTTATGTTTTGTGTATTTTACCATGCTTAAAAAAAGTTGTTCTTCTAGAAGCTTGGTTCCCATATGTAAACTGCGTCTTGTTTTTTAAACTTAAAAGCATTCCCCCAAAAAGAAAGAAAAATTATTTAAAAAAAAAAAGCTTTTCAGCTGTACATGTTCATGGTCAACTTACTGACATTTTCAGAGAACACCTCCAATGAATCAAAACAGTGCGCAAAGGTTTAGAAAAAGAAGGCAGAACACAAGAAGGAAGCATAAAGCACACAATTTTCTAAACTAGCAATGAAAGGCTTGTCCTGCTCAGAGGAATGTCTAACACTTTAGGTGACTGTACAGAAGAATTGTAATAATTTGTTTAAATGCTCACAATAATTATTTGCTGTGTAATGAATCCAGGTCTGAAACACACGTTGGAAACGCACCTTTGGAAAAGGTGCTTTCTCGATTCCTTACAGCCCCCTTTTGACCACCTCAGCTCTCCACAGGTTCCATTCTTTTCCTTGAAGAACTTTTTGTCAAGATTCCTTGTGCTGATGCTTCATGTGTTTGGGGTACTTCTCACTTGTCACTCAGAGTGACATCCACCTCAAATGTTTTCTAAAACAATTTCTCTAACAGTGATACACGTGTATTCTCTTAAATTCCCTGTGGCTCTTTTTGTGTAAAATCTATATTTATTCAACTCTTTCATTTCCCTTTTGGAAAACTGTAGTATCCAAAATTTTTTGGCTACTGGTGACTAGAAACATAGTTCGAACTGGCATTACTCTTCTAGAAACATCTTTCTGATGAGATACAGGTAAAAAAGTAAAATACATCCATACATACCAACAACTCTGGTGTTATAGTAATCGGGGAGCATACGTTCACATAAAGCCACAAGCAGCCAGAAAGCTTCCTCTTCTTTGGCGTAAAGAAGCAGCACTGATGTGACAATATTCATGGCCTGAAGGGATAAAAGAGGATGTCACTGAAGTTTACTTTGTTAAGATATAAGCAATTTTGTTAGCCTAGAAAATTAACGAAATAGTCTCACCCCCCCAAAAAAAACCCAGTGCTGTCGAGTTGATTCCGACTCATAGTGACCCTATAGGACAGAGTAGAACTGCGCCACAGAGTTTCCAAGGAGCACCTGGCGGAATCGAACTGCCGACCCTTTGGTTCGCAGCCGTAGCGCTTAACCACTACGCCACCAGGGTTTCCAAATAGTCTCACAGGGATCAGCAAACTTTTTCTGTAAAAGGCCAGACAGTAAATATTTTTAGACCAAGCAGTCTCTGCCATATATTCTTCTACGTTGTGTTCTTCTGTTCTGTTGTTGCTGTTAGCTGACCTTGAGTCAGACCCCAACTGATGGAGACTCCATGCACAACAGAAGGAAGCACTACCCACTCCTGCACCACCCCACAGGGTTTTCTTTGGCTGATTTTCAGAAGTAGATCATCAGTCCTTTCTTCCTAATCCATCTTGGTCTGGAAGCTCCCCGAAACCTGTTCAGCATGACAGGGACACACAAGTCCCCAATGACAGATGAGTGGTGGCTGCTGAGGCTGTGCCTGAGGTGCACTGGCCTCTGATTATACAAAGGTCTCCCACATGGAAGAGAACTCTACCACTAAATCACTACTACCCTCAAACCGTTTTGTTTAAGATCCTTTAAAAATGTAAAAACCGTTAGTCCTTAGAGCCAGTAACTGTTAATGGTTTTCATTAACTCCAATGTTAACCAAGGTCTGAGCTTTAAACAAACAGGCAAACCCTCATTCAAAAACTTTGCCCAAAGGCTTTTTGCCAAGGCTTTTAACCTGTTAAAATCTCTCAGCATTCTTAATTCAGTCAGGTAAATATGTCCTTTTTAACTATCCATAATGGCTTCTATTATAATTACACAAGGCTCCAGGCTCTTCTCAGACAACAATGAAACCTTTCAAAGTTGGAATGCTTGCCCATTATTTCCGTCTGGATAAAGATGGTAGTGATAAATAACAGTGATTTAAATTCTAAAGTAACCATTTCTTATGAAAAGATATTATCAGTGGAGCATAACCAGGACCTAAACTACTTTAATAGTAGTCCTCTTAATTAAAAAAAAGAAGATGAAAGATAAACATGAACTCTGTTATATTAGAAGTCGACTAACTCCTGTACTTCTGATCTTCTAGAAATCCGTAATTGTTCACCAGGCTTCTGCAATATAAATTTTAAAACTGGATTTCGTCTACTAGGTTCTTTCTTGAAAGTGTTACTCAATATTTTCCCAAGTGAAGCCATTATTAAAATCCCACCTGATTATTAACGTGCTTGTTCTAGTACATTATCATGGTCACAGTCAGCCCTTAGTCAGTCAAGATACATTTTTGTTCCCCACCCCCAGCATCTAATTTATAACAGGCTCTGACTGGGTACTGGGGGCAGAGGGGTTACATGTCTCACAAGGTTTAAATGTTCGTGTCAGAGAGACTGAATGAAGACATAAAGGTTAATTAATCAATTTGAGAATGGCTTTTGAATCGAGACCTTGGAGGTCAGAAGACAGAGGTCCCCAGGCTACGAAAAATTCCACTGCCACATGCAGCTTACTTCCTGGCTCCCCTCTCCTTAACTCCTGTGCAAAACTAGAGGAAATTCGTGGAAACCAGTTTAGGCACCATGTTGACATTAGGGATAACCTTTTAGCTCATTAAGTACCTTGTGATAGTAACTTCCTTGCCTCTGGGTAGAGTTTAACCACCATTTTCTGAACTTGCAATGCATGATGTCATATGTAAACCCCATGCATAGTATGATTAAGAATGTTGCTGATGTAACTTGTATGAACTTACTGCTTGTAAACCCCACAAAAGTAACTTTCCCTCTTGCCCTGGCTGAGCAGTCTTGGTGGCAGCAGCCTCAACTATTCCTTTCCTCGTGCAACAAAATAAAGGTACCTTTCCCACCTTGGTCTTTTGTTTATTGGCTGAGATGAGTAGCGCCAAGTAGAACTTGGGGTTTCCACCTGATAATGTGCAATAGTCACATTACCTTGGGGCTTCCCAAACTGTGGTATGTTATTTTAAAGTGTATTATAATATAGCCATAGCATATAAAAGCTATATTTTCAAGGACATTATGGCTTAGGAGGACTCAAAGTAGAAGCATTGTGGCAATTCAGAATTAAAGGCCTTGTGCTCAAGTGTGGTTTCTATTACTCTAGGGTGGAATGAGGGGTGGATCAGAGAGTAAAGTGACTTCCCAAGGTCACAGAAACTAGAAGGTGGTGGATCCAGAAACTTCACTCTTGTCCACCAGCTCCTCTGCTCAGTGCAGTAGTTCTCAATCTGGGTTTTTTCTGACATCCCTCACTCACCTGGAGACTTTTGTCAACATCTGAAGACACTTTCGATTGTCACAATTAGAGGATGCTGAGGCCACGGATGCTACTAAAGATCCTGCAATGTGTAAGACAGCTCCCACAACGCAGAATTATCCAGTCCAAAATGTCAATTGTGTCAAGGTTGAGAAACCCGGATCCAGTGATAGTTCTGTTAACCACAGTGCCTTACTTCTCATTATTTACTAGCTAATAAAACAAAATTAAAAATTTCAAAGTGGAAACCATCAGTAAGATTCACCTGGCAATATCCTATATTAGGATTCCGAAAAGCATAAGCTGTTAAGACTCTCCTCAGAGCTGCAATGCCCATTTCATTCTGGAAAGCTGGGTGTTCTGGAAGGGAGCGATGTAAGTCCCTCTCGATCTCCTCTGTGGCAAGATTATACTTTCCCATGGATTTCTCCACTAGGTCCTCATAGTAGCCAGGATGCGTGGCCTTCTCATTGATGGCACCTGGTAAGTACCCAACAGAATACAATATACAAAAAGTGAAAACCCTGCCCTTTTGTCTGTAAACGCAAGCTACCAAACCTCTTCACCTTCCCTACCGCTCAAAGGAAACTTGCAAAATAATAATGAAATTACATAGACGATGTGGTATGTTGCAGTCACGGCTAAGCTGGTAAATTGACCTGTGGCTCCTTCCATGTTTCAGCTCCATAGTAAGCAGGCTATTTAAAAACCTCCTAAGACCGTGGTTTCCAAGGAACTTACACAGACATTCCTAAGGGGCTGCTCAGGAATAGAAAAGGAGAGGTAATCAGAGGGAAGCCAAGCTGAGTCCTCATCCACCCCTTCCTTCAATCAGTGCAGCTTTGCTTTTTATTTTATTGGGGTGTTCCTTCAAGTTTCACTTGAAAAAGAAGATTCTTCCTCTCAAAACACGTTTGAAAAGTGCTTGTTAAAGTGTTAGCTCCCAAGGGCTTAAAAAGCAGGAGGATGTATTAGAACTTTAAGAGGGATTTCTAAAATTGCAGGGGGTAGTGAGAGTAAAAAAAAAAAAAAAAAAATTTTTTTTTTTTTTAGTGAGAGTACCCCTAGCAGAGATGAGCTACTACTCAGGATGGGAATTCCTCAGGTGGTGGGGGTGGGGATGGAGAGTTGGGCTCAGAACCTGTAGTCTGAGATATTTGCATTTTAAAATTGTTTTAGGCAGAAAACCCTTGTACTCATACGCATATGTATATAAGTGTGTGTGTATGTGCGTGCATGTTGTATAACCCAAACCAAACCCACAGCATCGAGTCAATTCCAACTCACAGAGACCCTATAGGAGAGAGTACAACTGCTCCATAGGGTTTCCAAGACTAATCTTTATGGAAGCAGACTGCCACATCTTTGTCTCAAGGAGTGTTTTAACAACTGCGCCACCAGGGCTCCTTTATATAAAAAAAAAAAAAAAATTTTTTTTTTTTATATGTGTGTGTGTGTGTATATGTGTGTATATATATATGTATATCGAGTCGATTCCAACTAATAGTGACCCTATAGGACAAAGTACAACTGCCCCATAGGGTTTCCAAGGAGTGCCTGGTGGATCTGAACTGCCAACCTTTTGGTTAGCAGCCATAGCTCTTAACCACTATGCCACCAGGGTTTCCATATATATGTGTGTGTGTATGTGTGTATGTGCGTATATACATTTGTATGTAAGTGTGTCTATATATGTATATGTGTATATATATGTGTAAATGTTATATATGTATATGAGGAACCCTGGTGGTGAAGTGGTTAAAGTCCTCAGCTGCTAATAGAAAGGTCAGCGTTTTGAACCCACCAGGAGCTCTGTGGGAAACAGATGTGGCAGTCTGCCTTAGAAGTCCTATGGGGCAGTTCTACCCTGTCCTATAGGGTTGCTATGAGTCACAATTGACAACAGCAATGGGCTTAGTTTTGGTTTGGTATATATGTACATATATGTATATATGTGTATATATATCTATACCCAGTGCACACATGTTATTTACATATATTTTATTTATTTATTAGGGACAGGGTAAACATTCACTTTCAGAGTTTGGGAATTAGAGCCCTGAGACCGTAGGCTGGCCTAGCCCTTGTCCCTGATGAACACCAAGCAAGCCAGCCTTACGATTCACACTTGTCCTGGAAAAGGGATCCTGATTGACAGCAAGGGAACACTGGCTTCTGCTCTGTTCTCTAGGGGATTTTGAGGATTTCTTGCCATCTGATCTGCATGTCACTTCAATGGGTACAGTGGGTCCAGGTCCTGGAGGAGAGGCCTGAGGTCATGGGAAGCAGGGCTGGGCCTAGGCTGGGCTCCCTGCTAGGAGCTGGGCTTTGCCGGACGACAAGCTCCTCTTCACGTGAAGCTCACCAGTGAATTGTGGGGAAACATGGTTCAGTGATCTCCCAGCAGAGGGCAGCATGTGGACCACGACACACTCTGTGCCCACATACCCAACACTGCTGAAGGGAACACCGGGTATACCTTTAAATGAACCTCCACGACAGCACCGTTACTATTGTACACTGGTTTCCTGGTGCTCGTTTTGAGTTTCACTGTAATCTGAAATGTGGCTGTAAAAAACTTCTAATTTGAATAAGGAGGATGAAAATGGAATGATTCATTTGATCTGTCAGCAATCTGAATCAGGTTGCCTAGGTGGCTAGTTCCTCATCTAACGGGAGGTAGACAAGAGAAGACTGGCTTGATTTGTAATTAGAGACGAGTTGACTCAGATCTGGATTGCTAAATGAGGAGCTACGTCTGGTCTACTTCAGGAAAATGAAAAGCAAGATATGTAAATGAGAGAACAAAGCAGCTTTACATGAAATAGACAAAACCAATTATTTTTCAGGATCCTATTTTCCTACTTCTGAAACGTTTATACATCTCATTATTGGCAACTTTACCATTTATTTCTACTTTTAGAAAGAGCTGAGGGTTTTTGGTTTTTTTTAAAGGCTATCCTGTAAGTCTGCTAACTTTTCTCTTCACTGTCATTTTTTTTTTTTTAAGTAATAAGGTTTTATAATAGCACTTGTGACCAATCGTCTTAGGTTCAAATAAAAACATTTACATCAGTGTATTTGCAATGATTACGTTTCAGTCCTCTAAACAGGCAGAGACACTGATGGAAATGGTTAATGCCCTTGGCAGCTAACCAAAAGGTTGGAGGTTTGAGTCCACCCAGAGGTGCCTCGGAATAAAGGACTGATGATCTACTTCTGAAAATAGCAGCCACTGAAAACCCTATGGAGCAGTTCTACTCTGACACACATGGGCTCCCCATGAGTCGGAACTGGCTCGATGACAACTTGTTTTTGGTTTTAAACAGGCAGAGCAAAAGATTTATATACTAAAAAGATGGGTCAAACCCAAAGGGATGTTCCATTGCTTATGATAGACCAGATCCCTTGGGATACAGTGGGTGCTTCAGGATAGGAGGAAGTAGTAGTAGGCCTCGCCTGAATGACCTCTGGTTTCTATACCAGGGTTCAAAGGTTTGATCTGACAGGTCCATCTTCTGGTCCAGTTTGTGGACCAGTGAAGATAGAGGTGTTTTTCCCACAGGTCCATGGACATGTCCCCTTCTGTCCTCCCTGGAATTTCCCACTTGAAGTGGTAGTACAGAGTGATCTGGGTAGGCTGTCGGTTCCAGCCGGATCCTGGCCTCACAGCTACAGCTCCGATGATAACCAGAGAATTCAGAAGGTGACAAATATCAAAAACAGGGCTTTCTTATTCCTCCCATTTCTTCCCTCTTCCCCACCCCCCTGGACTGCTCTGACTGTGTGCCAAACTTTTAAAAATCCTCAATTATTACTGAACGTGTTTGATAAAGATTCTACAGAAGAATCCTGATCAAAATGAGAAGTGAACCCTGAGGGAGCAGGAGAGTAGTGGGATGCAGACCCCAAATTCTCATAAAAAGACCAGACTTGATATTCTGACTGAGACTAGAATGAGGCCATGGTCTCCAGACCTTCTGTTAGCCCAAGACAGGGACCATTCCTAAAGCCTACCCTTCAGACAGGGATTGGACTAGACTATGGGATAGACAATGATACTGGTAAAGAACAAGCTTCTTGGATCAAGTAGACACAAGAGACTGTGTTGGAATCTCCTGTCTGAAGGGCAGATGAGAGGGTAGAGAGGGTCAGAAGCTGGCCAAATGGACTCGAAAAGAAATAGAGGAAGGAAGGAGTGTGCTGTCTCATTAAAGGGAAAGCGATTAGGAGTATATAGCAAGGTGTGTATAAATTTTTGTATGAGAGTCCAACTTGATTTGTAAACTTTCACTTAAAGCATAATAATAATAATAATAAAAAAAAAAAGGGAAGTGAAACTGACTTTCAAATCCTCATAGGATCCAGACTTTCTGGAGCCACTGATGATGGCTGAACCCTCGAAATTACTGAGAAAATCTTTAAACCTTAAACTAAAAATATCCTCTGAAGTCTTCTTTAAACCAAGTAATACCCACTGCTGTTGAGTCGATTCCAACTCACAGCAACCCAATAGGACAGAGTAGAACTGCCCCATATGGTTTCCAAGGAGCGCCTGGTGGATTCAAACTGCTGACCTTTTGGTTAGCTGCCATAGCTCTTAATCAGTGTGCCTCCAAGGTTTCCAACCAAGTAATAATTTAGCATAATTAGTAAAGAACGTCTGCCTTCAGCACTACGCTCTTTTAAAGAACTATCTTCATTGGATCGAGTTGGCAACAGCAACTTGAAAGGTTAGAGAGGTGGCTTAGGGTGCAGTGAGTTTATGTTAATGGGGCAGGAACAACTCGGAAAAGGAGGGCGAGAATGGCTGCACAGCTCGAAGAATATAATCAATGTCACTGAATTGCACATGAAGAAATTGCTAAATTGGTGTGTGTTCTGCTATGTATATTCTCAATAACAGAAAACAAAATAAAAAATTATTCTAAAAAATATTCAAAAGCATGCTTACAATACAATGATAAAAAAGCAGAGTCTTAAGTTGGGAAAAAAAAATCTCAATAAAGTTTACATAGCTGGGAGACTAAAAGAGAACTCCAAAATCACAAAGTGTTACAGTTACTTCAAATTCTCTTTTTTTTCCTAAATAGGAGCCCTGGAGATGCAGTGGTTAAGCATTCGGCTGCTAACCAGAAGGTCAGCAGTTTGCATTTACCAGCCACTCCTTGGAAACCTTTTGGGGCAGTTCTACTCTGTTCCATAGGGTCTCTGTGAGTCAGAATCGACTCGATGGCAATGGGTAAACAGCCTTAGTGAGGACATGGAAGAGACTATGAGGATTCAAGGGAAGGCAGCTTCATTTGTACTTTTTAATTTGTGCCCTGTATTATTCTTAAAACTCATTGCCATTGAGTCAATTCTGACTCATGGTAACTGTCATGGATTGAATTGTGTCCCCAAAAAATATGTGTCAGCTTGGCTAGGCTGTGATTCCCTTATATGACCGTACAGTTATCTACCATTTTATCTTCTGATGTGATTTCCCTATGTGTTGTAAATCCTGTCACTATGATGTAACAAGATGGATTAGTGGCAGTTATACTGATGAGGTCTACAAGATTAGATAGTGTCTTAAGCCAATCTCTCCTGAGATATAAAAGAGAGAAGTGAGCAGAGAGACATGGGGACCTCATACCACCAAGAAAGCAGTGCTTGGAGCAGAGCACGTCCTTTGGACCTGAGGTTCCTGTGCTGAGATGCTCCCAGACCAAGGGAAGACTGATGACAAGGCCCTTCCTCCAGAGCCAACAGAGAGCAAAAGGCTTCCACTGGAGCTACTGACCTGAATTTGCACTTGTAGCTTACTGGACTGTGAAAGAATAAACTTGTCTTCGTTAAAGCCACCCCTTTGTGGTATTTCTGTTATAGCAGCGCTAGATGACTAAGACAGTAGCCTCTTGTGTTTCAGAGTACAACTGTGCTCCGTAGGGTTTTCTTGGCTGTAATCTTATGGACATAGATTGCCAGGTCTTTCTTCCACAGTCTGGGTGGATTCAGCCAATCTTTCAGTTAGTAGCTGAGTGCAAACCGTGTGCACCACCCACGGGCCTGTATTTTTATTAAGGGAAGAGTAGTTCACAAACTTCAACACTTTGAGCAAACAAGATTTATCTCTGAATTGGGGGGGTTGCATATTTGAAAGACCCCGTTGATGGTGATGGAAAGTGGAAGGGGCGCGCTGCTTCCACTCCCTGCGGGGTGTACCTGACAGCAGCAGCCAGAGCTCTCCCCGCATGCTCTCTGGGATGCCCTTCAGCACCAGCTCCCGGGATTTTTCTGTGCGGTACATGCAGATCCCTTGCCCATACTCAGCAAAGTGAAGCTTCCAGGCTTGCTCTTTCAAAAACTCTTTGGCCTGAAAAAGATAACAGAACATTACTATATCCCAAAGCACTCTGAGGATGGTAAGGAGAGGTGGGATGGGAGGCCGGAAGACTTTCCCTATGGAATGGAGTGGGCAAGTTCTGGAAACCCTGGTGGCATAGTGGTTAAGTGCTTAGAACTCATTTTACTCATGAACAGAAGAGGCTGGTTTTCTGTGAGGATGGCCTTAAGGTAAAATTTAGTATTGAGATCTCAGGGGAAAATGCACGCTTATTCAAAAGGAAACAAGAGACTAAAAACTTCAGGAGAGAGAAGGAGAGAGAGAACAAATAACTCACATTTTCTGGAGCTTCTGCCCAAATTTCCACATCTATCATAGCCTGAGGCTCTGCCATAAGGGCCATCTGACCCAGAGTCAGAACCCCACTTACGTGACACAGATCAGACAGATGCTGCTTATGTTTACGGCTTTATGTCTACACCTGCAGAGTCAAAGTGAGTTCTTATCTTTAAAATGTGGGTTTAGAAATTGTGTACTTATTTCTTTGTTCACTTAAATAATTAAAAACAAAAACAAGACCAAAAAAAAAAAAATTCCCCCACCCTCTCTAACTCTTGTATCTTTCCACATAGCTACTGTGAAACCTAATGATATATTTTGACAAAATCTGCTTTACTTACAGGAAAATCTCTACATAGATATTTACATAAGTTTATTTACTTAAAAAAGAAAAAAAATTTTTAATCTCATTGTTCTAATATAGAAAGTTCTGGGGAGAAAAGGAAGCACTCACCAGTTTAGGGTTGAATTCCTCGGGAGAGCGCCGCCGATACATGGTCATCAAGGTCTGCGTAGCTGTGGGGACACTGTTGCCGTTCAGGTTGAACTGGCGCTCTCCGTCCATGTCTGAACTTGCACTTCTCTGGGGGCTGCAGGATACGAGGCTGCTAGGCCGAGAATACACCTGTCCATGCAGAGAGGAACAAGGCACACTCATTGGAAGGGTATGGGCAATAGAATCTACTTCTTCAGCACCCTCTCTACAGATACCAGTGGCTACCTTCTGCTTTCCAAGGTGTTTCTGGCTATGTAAAGACACAGGAGAAACGCAGTAAGCCAACATTTTGGCAGAGATCAGACCTGGGCATGAGTCCCTGGGCAGTGCAAACTGTTAAGCACTCAGCTACTAACCGAAAGGTTGGCAGTTGGAGTCTACCCAGAGGCACCGTGGAAGAAAGACCTGGTGATCTGCTTCCAAAAAGTTACAGCTTTGAAAGCTCTATGGAGTATAGTTCTATTCTGCAGACATGGAGTTGCCATGAGTCAGGATCAACTCAATGGCAACTGGTTACACCTGGGCATGCCATGGGTCATAGACTGCAGTGCTTCCATGCTGAATATAGGCCTTCTCCATATTTTAGAAGTACTTTTGCAACAAGGTGGTTGGCCATTTGTCTCTCTTATTTATATGTGTGCAAAGCTTGCCACAATTCAATCAGGAGATAATGGAACTTCTTCGCCTCCTCTCTAGTTCTGGTGCCTCAAATATGTTCACATAATCTTGGAGCTCTATCCATTTAGCTAGTCACATATCATCCCAGGGTTCCAGGTCCTTCATCTCTGAAATGTAGATGTTTGTCCAGAGCCTCATACAACAGTGATGTATCTCTAGTTTGTGACTTTAGTGACCTTTGCACTGTTCCCAACAATGTCAATATATGGACCAAATTCTATTGCTATATAACCAGGACAAATTAAAATAAGAGGATTAGACTAGATGATCTATAGGGGCCCTTCCTGCTTTGTGACCCCATATAAACTCTATGAGATTTAAAAGAGCTCTGAGATACCGCTCTGAACATCAGGGTATATGGGGTTTATCTTAGCACCCCTGCAAAGCTTGGAGACCAAAAGAAATGCACAAGGAAGTGAATAGTCTTGGGCAGCGTAACAGGACAGATGAGGAACACCCTCTGGGTTATAAGCCCTGGCCACGGAACTTTTCCACACACCTCGTCATCTGAACTGTTGTAGCTTCCAGCAAACTCTTTGTCTGAGTATATTTTAGAAGTTGTCTGTTGCAGGAAATCAGAGATCCTCTGCACTAAAAAGTCTCTGTCTTTTAAATTGGCGAAGAGGAAGGTCATTCTGTTCCTCGTGCTGATGGATAAGGGGCTGGGGAGTACACTGGAGCTATCTGCCTTTTCCACAATTGTCACCTGAAAAGAAACATGAGGCAAAGAGCATGACTTTCCAGGAATGACCCAGTAGCAGTCGATAAGCAGCACTAAAGAAGGACTTTTATATTCTGTAGGAACCACCCATGTTTTGTTGAGGCAAATTGAAATTTCCTGCCTACGATCCAATAAAATAAAACCATTTATAACAAATCAAACCGGAACTTATGCTAGAAACTGGGGTCATGTTTCAAGTTCTAAATCAAGACTGATTTTTGCCCCCCAAGAGACATTTGGCAATCTTTTTTGTTCTCATAAATGGAGGGGTGTTGCTGGCATCTAGTAGGTAGAGGCCCAAGATGCTGCTAAACATCTCCAGTGCACCAGATGGTCTCCGCAACAAAGTCCAGCCCAAAATGTCAAAAGTGCTGAGGTTGAGAAACCCTGCGATAAAGGAATCCTTTCATTTTCATTAAAGTTTCATAGAACCCTATAAAACCTTATGCATCATCTTTAAGTGACAGAAAACTATCCATGATACTGGTTCCTTTTACCATGCTTTTTGTTAGGAGCATTCCAAAATTAAAAAGATTAAAAGGCTCAACTTCTGAATAGACATGACATAAACAGCTTAATTGCAGCCCTATCCGGATTGGCAGACTTTGTGTGTGTGTGTGTGTGTGTGTGTGTGCGTGTGTGTGTGTGTGTCTTCATAAGTCTACAACGTTGGGAGAAAAGTAGGAAGAGGAGATGTGTTTCAGCTCTGAAATGAAGATATATTTGGTGGTTTATAATGGGATTTTAATCAGCTGGAAACTAGGATTAATGCATTAAAACTATTTTCTTCAGTACATTAGGAGGGGGAAAAAAAACCCTCAAGGCAGCCCCTAGATAAATGAGTTATTCACAGCAGCTCTGACTAGAGGCTTAAACCTAAGTTTCTACCTCCACTTTCATCTTCATCTGCAAGCACTCTAGAACTTTAACCTGTTCATCATCATTTTTATTTTAAATACATTTCCTCCAAAGCAGGACTTTTACTCCAGCAAATTTGAAAACCTAGAGGAAATGGACAAATTTCTAGAAACCTGAACACTGCCTAAACTAACACAAACTCAGGTAGAAAATTTGAATGGACCTATATAAAAAGAAGAAATCGAAGAGGTCATTAAAAAAAAAAAAAAAATCCTAACAAAAAAAAGTCCTGGTCCAGACAACCTCACTGTAGAATTCTACCAGTCAACGAGTTGTCACCAATTCTACTCAAACTATTTCAGAAGTAGAAAGTGAAGAAATACTTTCAAATTCATTCTATGAAGCCATCATAACCCTAATACCAAAGCCAGACAAAGGTATCACTAAAAAGAAAACTATAGACCAATATCCCTCATGAATATAGATACAATAAATCCTAACAAAATCCTAGTCAGTAACATTCAACATCACGGCCAAGTGGGATTCATACCAGGTTAGTTTTTTTTATGTGAGGTTGGTTCAACATTAGAAAATCAAACAACATAGTCTATTACATAAATAAAACAAAGGAAAAGAATCACATGATCACATCAATCGATGCAGAAAATGCATCTGATAATGTCCAACACTCATTCTTGATAAAAACTCTCAGCAAAATAGGAATAGAAGGGAAATTTCTCAGCATAATAAAGGGAATTCGTACAAAACCAACAGCCAACATTATCCTCAATGAAGAAAATCTGAAAAGCATTCCCCTTGAGAACAGAACCAGACAAGGATGCCCTTTATCACCACTCTTATTCAACATTGTATTGGAAGCCCTACCAAGGGCAATAAGGCAAGAAAAGAAAATAAAGGGCATCCACATTGGTAAGCAAGAAGTAAAACTATCCCTATTCTCAGATGATATGATCCTATACATAGAAAATCCAAAAGACTCCATAAAAAAGCTATTGGAACTAACAGAAGCATACAGCAAAGTGACAGGATACAAGATCAACACACAAAAATCAATTGGATTCCTCTATATCAACAAAAAGAGCTGTGAAAATGAAACCAGGAAAACAATACCATTTACAATAGCCCTCCAAAAGATAAAATACTTAGGAATAAGTCTAACCGGGGTGTAAAAGATTTATACAAAGAAAACTACAAAACGCTACTGCAAGAAACCAAAAGAGATCTTCATAAATGGAAAAACATACTATGCTCTTGGATAGGGAGACTTAACATAGTGAAAATGTCAATACTATCCAAAGTGACATATAGCTATAATGCAATCCCGATTCAAATCCCAACAGCATTCTTCACCTAGATGGAAAAACAAATCACTAACTTTATATGGAAGGGAAAGAGGCCCCAAATAAGTAAAGCTTCATTAAGAAAGAAGAACAAAGTAGGAGCCCTCACATTACCTGATCTCAGAACCTACTACACAGCCACAGTAGTCAAAATAGCCTGGTACCTGTACAACAACAGACACATAGACCAATGGAACAGAATTGAGAACACAGACATAACTCCACCCACCTATGGACACTTGATTTTTGACAAAGGACCAAAATGTATTGAATGGGGAAGAGAGTGTCTCTTCAACAAATGGTGCTGGCAAAATTGGGTATCTATCTGTAGAAAATTGAAACAGGATCCATACCTCACACCACACACAAAAATTAACTCAAAATGGATCAAAGACATAAATATATAAAACTATGTAATTATAGTTACTAAAGCTATAAAACTTAAAAACTATAAAGATCATGGAGAAAAATTAGGGACAATGTGAGGGGCCCTATAAATAGAATACCAAACATAACTAGAAATACACACATAGAAGAAGATAAAATAGATAAATGAGACCTCTTAAAAATTAAACACTGATGCTCGACAAAAGATTTCACCAAAAGAGTAAAAAGAGAACCTACGGAATGGGAAAAAATTTTTGGTTATGACATATCCTACAGGGGTCTAATCTCTAAAATTTATAGGAAACTTTATCTCAACAACAACAAAAAAGGACACATAATCTGATTAAAAAATGAGCAAAGGATATGAACAGACACTTCACCAAAGAAGACATCCAGGCTGCTAACGAACATATGAGGAAATGCTCGAGATCATTAGCAATTAGAGAAATGCAAATCAAACCTACAATTAGATACCATCTCACCCTGACATTACTGGCACTAATCAAAAAAACAGAAAATAAGAAATGTTGGCAAGGATGTGGAGAGATTAGAACTCATACACTGCTGGTGGGAATGTAAAATGCTACAACCACTACGGAAAATGGTAGGCTACTTCCTCAAAAAGCTAGAAATAGAAATACCATATGATCCAGCAATCCCATTCCTAGGTATATACCCTAAAGAAATAAGAGCCACGACACAAATAGACATGTGCACACCCATGTTCACTGCAGCATTATTCATAACAGCAAAAAGGTGGAAGCAACCTAAGTGCCCATCAACAGATGAATGGATAAACAAACTGTGGTACATACACACAAAGGAATACTATGCAACAATAAAGAATAACGAGGAATCCTCAAAACATCTCACAACATAGATGAATCTGGAGGGCATTATGCTGAGTGAAATAAGTGAATCGCAAAAAGGCAAACACTATATGAGACTGCTATTAAAAAGTAACAACAAAAGGTTCACACACAAGGGGGAAAAACTCTCTGATGGTTACCAGGGATGGGAGGAAAAACTATCAAAGAGATAGTAAACACTTGTTAATATTGGTGAAGGGAAAGGCAATACACAATATGGGGGAATTCAGCACAATATGATCACGGCAAGAGAGGGCACTGAGAGAACACAGGAATAAATGACAATTACTATAGCATAAAAAACCCAAAAAAACCAAACCTGTTGTCAAGTCGATTCTAATTCATAGTGACCCTATAGGACAGAGTACAGCTGCCCCGTAGGGTTTCCAAGAAGCACCTGGTAGATTCGAACTGCTGACTTTTTTTGGTTAGCAGCAAGCTCTTAACAACTGCGTCACCAGGGCTGGCACCTAACAACAACCACCACTATAGCATAGAAAATTCTGCAGCAATAGAAGTAACAAACAATAATCTATGAATGGACACACAGATAGATAGCTATGCCAAGAGGCGAAGAAAGAGGTAAGGGAGCACACCCACCAGCAGATACAGGTTTGGTGGTGGAAATTTCTAAATACATATATTAATATAGACAATAAAAAAAAAAAATGGCACAGTCAGGGAAACCTCTCAGACATAACTAAACACCTCATGGGATGAAGTTCCCAAGCTCAAAGGCAAAGGACCATAGACTCAGGGGACATTTACATCAATTGGCACAACACAGTTCTTAAGGACAATGTTCTACATCCTACTTTGGTGAGTAGTGTCTGAGGTCTTAAAAGCTTTTGAGTGATCATCCAAGATAAAACTGTTGGTCTTTTCTAGTCTGGAGCAAAGAAGAGTGAAACTAAAGACACAAGGGAGCAATTAGTCCAAAGGACTAATGGACCACATGAACCACAGCCTACATGACCCAGAGACCAGAAGAATTAGATAGTGCCCAGCTACCACTACTGACCGCTCTGACTGGGATTACCACAGTGGGTGCCGGGCAGAGGGGCAGAAAAACGTAGAATAAAAGATCAAATTCACAAAGAAAGGTTTACTGGTCTGACGGAGACTGGAGGAACCTCCCAACTCAGAATTGAAGCCACTCCTGAAGTTCACTTTTCAACCAAAGATTAAACAAGTCTACAAAGTGATCGACTGCTAACCAAAAAGTCAGCAGTTCAAAACTGCAAGCGGGAAAAATGTGGCAGTCTGCTTCTGTAGAGAGTTACAGCCTTGGAAACCCTAGGGTCGCGATGAGTCAGAATCGACTTGATGGCAGTGGGTTTGGTTTTTTGTTTGGTTATAAAACAAATGATAACACATATGAGGAACGTGTTTCTCATATCAATAAAGTATATGAAATAAAACGGGCAACACCTGCCCAGAAACAAAGATGAAAAGGGACAGAAAAACTGAATGAATGGAACCAGGGAACCTGGGTGGAAAGGGAAAGTATAGTGCTGACACAATATAGGATTACAATCAATGTCACAAAACAATTTGTGTATAAATATTTGAATGAGAAACTAATTTGCTAAGCAAGAACAACAACGAAAAAACAAAGCAGGACTTTAAAACTTTCTTCCCACCCCCTCAGGGCTAAGAAATCTATTGGATTTGCATAAAATGTTGCATGTCCTCAACTGCCAAAAGAGGTTGGGCTGGATCCCATAAGGGGAAAAAACTGCAGGGCCTGGCTACTTCTCTTAAGATTTATATATATATATATTTCTTTTTTTTTTCAGTAGTTACATATTTCTTAAAGGAATCCCAGAGGAATGTAATCAAATCTTGGCGTTTAATACAGATGAACTTTTGATTGAAAAAAAGAAACTTCATCTGAAATCTATATCTAATGAAGAATCTAATCAGGTCACTTTATCCTTTTGCTTTGATATCTCACTAATTTCTTCAAAACCTGTAGCAACATGCATCCCCCCCCCCCCGATTCTCTGTAAGCATTTCACATCTGTCAGTTTGGCCTACTTTAAGTCTCTGCGTCCACTCTGTGTCTGTCAGTTTGCTGTACTCTGGTGGCTCTGTGGTGGCTCTGCATGTTCCTATGATGCTGGAAGCTACACCACCGGTATTTCAAACACCAGTACGATCACCTACGGTGCACAGGTTTCAGCAGAGTTTCCAAACTAAGGCAGACTAGAAAGACAGACCCGGCAATCTACTTCCAAAAATTGGCCAATGAAAACCTTACGGATCACAATAGAACACTGTCCAACTTGCTTACTTTGGACAGGTCATCAGGTGGGATCAATCCCTGGAGGAAAACATCATGTTTGGTGAAGTACAGGGCCCGCAAGGATGAGGGAGACCCTCGGTGAGATGGGCTGGCACCATAGCTGCACTATGGAGTCAAATATGCCGGTAATCCTGAGATGATGCAGGATTAGGCAAAGTTTCATCTGTTGTACATAAGGTCTCAAAGAGTTGGAACTGATTGGATGGCAGTTATCTATTTGTCTTTAAGTCTACATATCCACACATGTTAACGATCTCCACTCAATATTTCAGCTTATTTATAAATAATTCAATAAAGGCACTGATTTCTGGTCTCTACAACCCTGAAAGTGGCCATTCCATGTGGGATGTAACAAGAGCGTGGAGGCTCCTGCCCATCACTCAGCTTAAGTCAATTCACAGAGGTACGAAAGTCACAGAGAGACCCTCTCTACCCAAACAGACCCTGGATGAACAGTAGGATCCCTGCCCTATTGCTTTTCTGACATTGTCATTACCTAAAGGTAATAAAAATGACATTAAGTGCTTTGCTTCTTCCATTAGTCAGGGTTAGGGATCTGCCATTAATATAGCTCAGTGATTCATTAAGTGAGAGGGAAGGGCACTGTTTTCTCATTTATGACTTCTTTAAAGCTGTATCCTTCAACCACAACGTGCTTTATTTTTAAAAGCTGCCTCCACATACGGCCCCTCTTCTAATTTACCCTGGAATGTGACTGAGTTATTCCTGCTCTACCTACTAGAGAAAACTGGGCAACAGAAGGCTCCTGTGTGAAATGGGCTGAGAATATCAATCATCTTTCTCTCAATTCCCCTATGCTTTTGCCTTTGTATTCTAAATTGCATTAAAATGCAAACAGAGCTAACTTGACCTGAGACCCTGACTTGGTGAACAGAAGAGCAGCAGATGGCTTGACAGCTGCTTCCAGCCTGTCTCTGCTCCCTATTTCCCTCTGGATAAAGGGAGAGCAATGACTCACACAGGTTCATAAATGGCATATCCACAGTATAGTCTTAGTCCCAGAACGGGTTTCCCCAGCCATCAGGCACCCTCCAGGTAACTGTGCTTTCCTATATTCAGGTAACACTTCAAGAAGAAAAATAAGTGTAGCAGCAGCCTATGACAAAGACTACTAAGAAGGGAAATTTGCTGGAAAAATTTATGAAATATCCTCCAGAGCCAAATACAAGTACAGTCGGATTTATACATCTCAGGACTCACCCTTTCCTCGAAAATACATATAATACTTTGTATGGAGGAGAATTAGATTTGCCGATTAACATTTTGCATTTTATTTGTCCTACCAATTCAGCTTCTAGAAATTTATTATTTAAGTAAAATTATAAACTGGAACCAATGAAAAAGTCCAACCACAGGTAACTGAATAACTGAATTGTGCATAGCATATCCATTTAATGGAATAATGGGTAGCCATTAAAAATTACATTACAGAAGAATATTTAATGACATGGGAAAATGTTTAAGATATACTTACCTTTAAGGGAAATAACCAGAAAATAAAAGTCCCTATTGATGACATCATTTTCGTGAATTATGCAATGACATATTCACAACAATGCATAGGAATAAATGGTTATCTCTGAGTGGTGGGGCTGGGGTGAATTTTGTTTTCATTTGTACTGTTACAAATTTTCTGTACTGATGCCTTATCTTAAAACAAGAAGAAAGCAGAAAATAATTTTTTCTTTTTAAAGAAAAAAGAAGGGAGAGGGAAGCTTGAATCCTTTACTATAGGGGCTCTTAACAAAGGGTCAATTTTGATTGAATGATCAAAGCTTTAGACCACCTTAACCTCTCAAAAAGGAACACCTTAGGTTGGGAGTTGTCAAGTTAGAAATTGCAAGGATGCCAGCCCCTGCACAGCCCTTCCCCTCATCTTAACCTGGAGTCCCTCTCAACCCCAACCTCACAGCAAGGCTTTCAGAAAAGTACCACAGGGACCTATGACCATGAAGATGTGATAGAACCCACCTCCACCCCAGATATGAGAACAATGCCTCTTAGACTTTACATGAGAATCTGCTGAGGAATTTATTTAAAAATGTGTAGAGAATCAGATTCCGATCTGGGAAGAGGGCTGGGACCAGACTGAACAAACACTGGGCTTTCTGACTCCCAGCCTGGACTGTTGCCTTTAGACCAAGTGGCCCTCCTGCTGTGAACCAGGCTGCCTCTGGAAGAAAAGATCTCGCAGATCCCATGGTTGCTTAGAGCAGTGACAACACACGAAAGGGCTCCAGGTGCCACCAAAGAACATGGCTGGTTAAAAGCCAACCAACTGCTCGTAAAAATATTCCTGGTTCAGACAGAAAAATATTACAAATGAAACTCTTAAAACATCCATTTCCGCTGATACTTACCTCTCGGAGTGGGATAATGAGGCTACACAAGTTCTCCTCCTTGCTGGTAAAACAGATGTAATTGGTGGACACAAACATCTGCCCCAAAATGTGCATTTTGTTAAATGGGGTCCAGAGGGTGCAGTCTGTGTGGCCATCTAATTTTTCATCCTTGGGCAGCCGAAAAAGTGCACGGTATCTTTCACTCTTTGCTCGGGCATCAAGATCGCTGGAAGGCAATAATAACAACTCACCTCATGCAAGAAAAATATTTCAATACCTTCTACATGATGTAGCAATGAAGGGTCTCCAGACCATCATTCCCCTCCTCCACCTTGCTAGCTTTATATCGGAGTCAACGCCAACTTATTAATTTGAAGGCATAATAAAATTATTTTAACATATTTAGGTCCCTGGGTGGCACAAACTATTAAGTGCAACCCACCCAGTGACACTGCGGAAGAAAGGTCTGGTAGTCTGTTTCCATGAAGATTACAGCTAAGAAAACTCTACAGAGCGCAGTTCTACTCTCTAACCCAGGGGGTCGCCATGAGTCAGAATCAACTTGATGACAATGGTTTTTTTGTTGTTGTTGTTACCATGTTATAGTCCATATCTGTTAAATGTCAGGCCTGAACAGGAAATTTATTATCTTTCTAAAGGAATGTAACGATCTTTAAAGTGATTATTACACACACATTTACCAGAGCCACTTTTTTGAGCCTTATCTTTTAAGAAAGATCTAATGAAGTTAGGAAAAAACTTAAGGATGTAGTGAATTTATGTAATTGGTGGAGGAACAATTTGGAAAAGGGTGAGGATTGTTGCACAACTTAAAGAATGTAATCAATGTCACTGAATTGTACACAGAGAAATTGTTGAATTGGTGTATGTTCCCCTATGTATATTCTCAATAACGACAACAAAAATAAATAAATAAGTCAAAAAGAAAGATCTTATGAGAATGGAGCAAGCTACATGAATCTGCTGGAAGACACTGTCCTCTCCAAATAGACAACAAACCTTTGCATGGAAAGGTACAATATGAGTAACTCAATCTCTTGGACAGCTATGGTTTCCAACCTCAGCTGGGTCTTCTGTAGACAACAATCTTTTCCCTTATGAGTTCTTTTTCCTGTTCATCACGTGAGTTGTTTAAAACCTCTCCCCTGAAGTGTCTACCCTATCTCAGCCCTTCGACAGCCTAGAGTCTGGCTGTACAGAACAAAGGGAGGCCCTGATGCAGGAAGTCCCTCCAACTTCCCTCCCTTAGATCTCCAAAATTACCCCCATCCTTGGCTACTCTTACGTATTAAAAAGGGAGAGTAATCAGCATACATAAGCATCCTTTCCTATGCCCAATGAGACATAACTCTTTTAAATGATTTGTTTCCTTGTAGCTTCATTCTCTATGCGCCCTCCCACCCACACACCTACCTCACCAACAAACTCTTCCCATTTGCCTATCTCATTCTATACCACGTTCAAATCTTTTCCATTCTAAAAACAGGAACGCCTTCCTTTACCACTGAATTTCTTGAAAAAGCAGTCTATACTTGCCTAATTCCCTTGCCTTGTCTTTCATTGGCTATTTAATCAACTGCAGTAACAGCTTGTATCCTCCACCACTCTGCTGAATCATGTCTCAGGTCACCAAAGACACCTTAATTGCAGTGAATTCTTTTCAGAATTCAACAACTAACTAAACATCAGCAATTTCAAATCTCGAATATCTTACTTGACCGATCTCCGACTACATGTCCTCCAGGGAACTCCACTCAACAGGATTAGAGCTGAGCGATGATATCCCTTGGACATACGTGCTCTTCCTTCTCTCATTTCCCATCTCAGTTAACAGCAATTCCATGCGTACAGTCGCTGTAGCTAGAAACCTTAGAGAGCATCAACTTTCTCCTCACCTCCCTCTAGCTCTACTCCCACATCCCAATGTCCAGGCTTCTCTGCAGGCTCTCCTCATCCTGTGCCCTGCCATCATCCAACCATGGGAGAACTTGCTGCCCTCTGTGTTTTCCCCTCATGTTCTTCCCCTGGCCTGAAATATTCACCCCATTGTACCTGCATGAGTAACTTCTACCCAACCCTTCAAAGCTCAGCTCAAAGCAGCCTCCACAGAGAAGGCTTTCCTACTCACTCTGTCCCATATGGGCAGAGCTAACTACACCCCCTGTGTGCACCCATGTGCTCTGTTCATAGGGCCAAAGAATTCCTATCACACTGTGCTGTTTATGTATACCTCATGGAATTGTGACTGCCTCAAGCAGTCTTTTTCAGTTTTGTGCCTATACACAGAAGTGTACAGAACACCTGCAGCTATTCAGAAAAGGTTAAACTAAATAGATGAACAGATGGGTTTCTTGTTTCTAAAGTCTCCAAGACTCAAAGTCTCCAACACTCACCGTTTCAGAGCAGATACTTTCTTAGGAGATTTCTTTTTCAGTTTGGGCAGGGATCTATCTTGTTCAAACCCCTCATTGTCTAAGAGTTGCCTCATGGCAATGTTGGCGAGCTGCTCCATTAACTTGAAGGTCTCGTTGATGTTGAGGAACACAGAGAAGAAGAGTTCGCTGGACCTCGTGCTCACTTTAATCACGTCAGGCAGGAGCAGCGTGGCATTCTTCTCAAGCTGAGTGATGTCCACCCACCGGATTACCAGCTTGGCTGAGCACAGAGAACAAGGCTGAATCAACACTTGACTGCTGACAGTCCTTTCCAGATCCTGCCATCTCACTACCCCACACTCCAATCCCACTAAGCTCCTTTGCATTTGAGAGCCCTTATTTATTGTTGTCTTGTTTTTTAGTTTTAACAGACAAATTTGAACCACATAAGCTGTGAGTTCATAAATATTATGGATGTTAAGTCCATATCTACTAAATTAATACTATGTTTGGTGTATATTACTTAAGGTTCAATTTCTATAAAAATATTTAACTGAAGAGAATTCAATTCACTTGTTAAATGGTGAAAAAATAACACTGAGCCATTTACAACTACAAGTTTCATTTTGATATTTTGATGTGGTTTATGTGCCCAGGGAAACCTTCAGTAGACCTTCCAAAACCTCTCTCCGAAATGGCACACAACGTACCTTCCCTTCCCATAAGAAAAGAATAAAAGCAAAGGTGGTTAATACTGAGATACATCCAGCCCTGTCGGGGGACCTTGCCCTTCCAGTAGCTGCAGGAGTAATAGTTGACGAGTTTCTCTTCCTCAGGCATCCCAAACTGCCTGTGGAATTTCACAATGGCTTCCTTAAACTTCTCGGTGTCATCATCTTCCTTTACGTCATTGATTTTGTTATACTCTGCAATGATGCCCTGAGCAGGGATAAAACACAAAGCATACAACTGGAATTAATATAACCATAGTTGCTTTTTCCCTTATGCCGTGCATATTTGAAAACAAAAGAAAAATTCCTAAGGCTTGAATCAAAAAAAACAACAACAACAGAAAACAACCAATGATTTCTGAGGAAAGGCTAACCCAAATTCTAAGCCAACTAACAAGTAGCATTTGTGAACTAAAAGATTTTCATACGACAGTATAAGATTTTATTGTCTGTTTAGTGGTGCTATTCATTTTATTAGGTTTGCTTGGAATGAAGCCCAATGTTTTCATTTTACAAATGAGATGGAAAATTTTTGCTTTTGCTATTTTAACATGATAGAGTCATCCCAAAGGCCAACTTCTGCCTTTCTCAAAATCAACAAAAATCCATCATGAATAGCAAACTTGACCCTGGACAAGACAGGGAAGAAAGATCAGAACGCATGTCTCTAACTGACACTTGGCTTCAGATCTGCTGTCCCAGGGCCATGAATAATATCAAAGAACCCAGAGAAAAGGCACAAGCAGACATTTAAGCAGAAAAGTGGTGAATATGAGCACAAAAATTATATTAGACATACAGTTTTTGGACAGTTGGAAAGGTAATGAAATATTTGCATAGTAAGTAATGGGCTTAATCTACTATTCCATTCCTACAATAGCCAGAGAGGCCATTTCATTGCAACCCAATTTTTCTGTAATTCTCTGAAAATTGGCTTCTACAAATATCGCTTGATAGAAAATGTTCCCTTGAACTTCATCTTTGACTTTGTAATTGCCATAATCCCTCCTACTCCCATCTTTATGATCTTTGATCTCAAGGTAGTGTTAGAAAGAATGAGCTTCAGAGCATGAAAGCCTCGGGTTCAGATTCTGACAGCACCGCTGTGTGTCTGTGCGAATGTGCGCACCTCTCTAATTCTCCTTGACACGGGAGAAGCAGACGCCTCCTCACCTGGGCCTCTGCACCCTGAGCACAGAACATCCCAACTGCCTCATACCTGGAATTCCTGCCTGGAGACCCTTACTTCCAGTATACCCTGAATGTTCCCTACAAATTAATCTTCCCGAAACTGGTTTTGTTTACAGCAAGTTTATTATCAATCTCCTCAGTGGTTCCCCACTGTCATCAGTATAAAGTCCAAAATTCTATACGATATACATTTTAGATTCAACCAATGCTACAGCCTTGTCTCTCCTTGTGACTACCACTGGGAAGCTGCTGTCACTGAGGTGGCCGGCTCATGGTGGCCCATGCATGTCAGAGCGGAACTGTGCTCCATAGGATTTTCAATGGCTGATTTTTTGGAAGTAGATTCGCAGAACTTTCTTCCGAGGCACCTGAGAGTGAACTTGAACTTCCAACCTTTTGGTTAACAGCTGAGCACTTAACCATTGGCACCAGCCAGGGACTCCATTACAGCCAATCAAAACTTCCTACTAGTGACTCTGCTCCAACTACCCTGAGACACTCTCAGGCCCTGAGTTTGTCGTCTGGGCGCTTTCCTGCCTCCTCGCCTGTGGCTCTGCCATTCTGCCTCCGACCTGCCTTTCTGCTTGCCTAAAACCAGCCTGTGTTCTGTTAAGTTAATCCTACCAACCCCCAATGTCTGGTTCAATTCCCACCTCCCTGGGACCTTTCTCCCAACTATGATTCTCCTCCCATACGTTAAGTGTTACTGATTCTCTCTGCACTATGTATCAATTGAAATTATATCCTGAGTTTCATTTTCCCTGCCAGATCTTTCACCTCTGTTGCTAGGTATGGCGAGGTTTAGTTGTCCATAATCTCTATCGCCATTCAATTCTAGTTAAAAGCATATATGATAACAATAATGACCATAACAGCAAATAGTGGGCTTACTATACAAACACAACCCCAAGGCAAGTCTGCAGCCCATTCTCCTAACAGGAAACCACCCCCAAGCCTCTCCTACACAGTCCAGGAATTAATGCCAATAACTTCCCACTGGCACCCCATCAACAGTCTTTCCATACTCTGAGATATTTCATACAGCTACTTTCTGACAGATATTTCATACAGCTACTTTCATACAGAATTCTGACCAGCATTCCCACCTTAGCAACTTCCATAAGCTCTCAGTGAAAATGGAAAAAAGTCGAAATGGCAGCTCATGCCATAAAATCCCATTATTGTATGGGATTTGGGACCAAATCAATCTTTCCAGACTTGGCTTAAATGTGACGTGTTCTACAAAACTAACCCAGCCCTAACCCAGCATTCTAAAGGAGCCCTGGCAGTGCAATGATTAAGTCCTCAGCTGCTAACTGAAAGGTTGGTAGTTGGAACTCACCTAGTGGCTCTGCAAGAGAAAGACCTGGTAATCTGCTTCCGTAAAGACCATAGCCAAAATATCCCTACGGGGCAGTTCTACTCTGTCCCATGGGGTTGCTAGGAGTTGAAATTGACTCAGCTAGCACCCAACAACAACAAACCAACATTCTTACCTCTGTGTTCTCTTAATTGACATAGCCAAACCAAAACAAACCCATTGACATCCAGTCAATTCTGACTCACAGCGACCCTATAGGACAGAGCAGAACTGCCGTATAGGGTTTCCAAGGAGTGGCTGGTGGATTCAAACTGGTGGCCTTTTGGTTAGCAGCCTAGCTCTTAACCATCATGCCAGCAGGGCTCCCTTAATTTATATTAGAGACCCTATAGGACAGAGTGAAACTGCCCCATATGCCAGCATCAATAGGTCAGGTTTCACCAACTAATTTTAACAACAAGGATCATAATCCCCATAGAGCTACGCTCCCAACTTTCCCACCTTTAAGACAGGAGCCAGAATGCACAACCTTTTCTGAGTTTGCTGTATTTTTTCACCCAGAGGGACCAGATGACAGAACAAAGGGATGGAATATCTTCTTCCCACAGGTTCTACAGGTTCTATATAATACAAAATAGGTTACCCCAGTTCTAGGCAACAGTTCCTCATAATTTTGGAAACTTAACGTAATACTGTTAGATGTCCAATCAAATTTTAAATATGCAAAAGGACATTAACTGGTAATTAAAAAAAAAGGAGGGGGGTTGAATTAACTTAGCAAACATGGAAAAACATAGAAAAATGTTCAAGCTCATAAACACACACACAGAAAATTAAAACAATAAGATACCAATTTTTACCTACTAAATTTGAGAAAACCCATTTAAACCACTCTGATGCTGAATGTAAGCAATGGGATAATTGCCCAGGTGTTCTAATACACTGACAATATCTATAAAGGTCTAAACTGTTTAAACCATCGATCTGCATTTTGGAATCCATCCTAAAGAAAAAAATGAAACTTATGGGAAAAGTTTTATGAGCCAAGCATTCACCATATTATTCTTTGTATTTGCCCCTTCCCCTCCCCCAAATGGAAAAGAGCTAAGGGGACTTCCAAAAAGGGAGGAATGGTAAAGTCAAACATAAAATAATATTTAGTTATTAAAATAACAACTAAAAAAATATGTAACAATATAGTAAATATACTGTCAAGGAAAATACAGTGTGGTACAAAAATACATGTTCAGTAGGACAACTATTATGTTAAAGATGCATACGAAAAGTCCAGAAAAAAATACACAAAAATGCTCTCTATGGTGCTAGATTATGGTTGTCTCTGTGGTTAACATTATTATATTTATAATTCATAAACACATTAATTAGATCTTAAGACAAATTTATTAGTTCCTTAATTATTGGGTAGTCCGTGAATGCTTAAGCCATTTGTACATGAATGACATCCTTTCACATACAATTGCATTAATAGCAATTCCTTCCTCATAATTGACTTCAGGGGAATTAAATGTAACATTTTTGGTGTGATGAAAATGGTGAGAAACGTGGTTGTTTGACATAACCGGTCCTTGTTTTGTTTTCTGTTTCTTCTTCCTGGTGGCCCTGGGTGTTGCAAACGGTTAATTGTTCAGCTACTAACTGATATGTTGTCAGTTTGAATCCATCCAGGGACACCTGGGAAAAAAGGCCTGGCAATCTGCTTCCAAAAGATCACAGCCACTGAAAATCCTATGGACCACAGTTCTACTCTAAAACATATAGGGTCACAATGAGTCAGAATCAACTTGACTGCAACTGGTTTGGTTTCTGTTGATATTTTTACTTCTAAACTTTCATTTCTTTCTACAACTCTTTATCTGTGCCACATTTTCAAAGATGATAACATCTGAGGGAGAATTATGAAAAGGTAACCGAGACCCTCAATCATGGTTCCTGAAGGGAGATGATGGTTCTTGTCTTTGTGTCTGCCTTATACCAGTCTAGTACTTTCTGTCAGCCTCTTCTCTATGATCAAATCAGCAATTCTCAGAGCCTCTCCATTTACATGACCAAAAAGCAACTCTTTGCTGTTGAGTCGGTTCCAACTCAAAATGACCGTATAAAACAGAGTAGAACTGCCCCATAGGGTTTCCACGTAGTGCCTGGTGGATCCAAATCGCTGATCTTCTGGTTAGCAACTGTAGCTCTTAACCACTATGCCACCAGGGTTTCTTTCCTTCCATTTACCCTACTTCCCAGAAATTCAGATACACGACATTGTAATAAAATGAAGGGGTTATAAAATCTGATTGGCTTCGTCAACAAAACAACTCAGTTACTCAAAATAAAATTTTCCTTTGGAACCTGCCATCTCCTCCTTTTGTCCCCTTCTCTAATTTTTATTCCTTTCAGGACTTTTAATTACTCTAATAAGGACAGAGCAGAAATTTAAGTTGTCAGTCTTGAAGTGGTGATAAAATATTTGTTTTGTGGGCTAAAGTATAGGAACAGAGGAAGAAGGTGATGTTATTACATGTGCTTATATATGTGCTTCGTCCTCAGGAATTTTATATGGTCCAGCTAAAATTCTCTCTCGCCTTCAAAAACATCAGATTCTAAAGAACAATGAAATTCCACTCGTATGGATTTTAACTTCTTTTTCTGACCAAGAAAGTGCTACCTACATATTCATGTAAAAAGTTCAGTAAAGCAGAAGAAAGGAAAATAAAAATAGACCATTCCATGGAATTTTAATGAGAAACATAATATCAGATCATGATGTAGAACTCCTCTTTAATTTGGGTGTAGAGAAAGGCTTTCTAACTATGACTGGAAATCCAGGTGCAATAATATAAAGAACTGCTAAATTTGATTAAATAAAAATATTCCAGGCAAAAACCACCAAAAGCAAAGACAAATGACAAACACAGAGAGAATATCTGCAACATATATCATGAATAAAGGGGTAACAGGCCTTATATACAAAGAATTTTTTAGAAGTTAAAAATAAGATGCAAAGGTATGAACAGCAGACCAGTTCCAAAAAAAAGAGATGTAGAAATGGTCCTTAAACATATGAAAATATGTTCGACTTCACTCATAATAAGACAAATTAAAACATCACCAAAATAGCATTTCTTACCCATCGGACTGGCAAAAATTGAAAAGCTGGACAATACACTTTGCTGGCAAGGTTTTGGGGAATGCAAAATGGCACAATGCTGTGGAGGGGAACTCGGCAATGTTCTACAACATTACCCATGCGTTTACCGTCTGTCAGGAAATTCCACTCTTGGGAGCTCACTCTAAGGGCTATACCCGCAACAATACAAAAATACATCTGTATGAAAACACGTATGTAGCATTATTTGTTCGAGCATAGGAGATGGGCTGAATAATCTAGGGTATACACACCCAACGGCATAATATACAGCTATAAAGAGGGATAAGAAACCAAATGCAACATGGGAACAGATCAACAGGATAGAAAAAAGACATGAAGTGAGGACAACAGGTAAAATTCAAATAGAGTCGGTAGCTTAGTTACTAGTCTATGATCAATGTTAACTTGATAAATACACTATGGTTGTGTACCAGGTTAATATTAAAGGAAGCTGAGTGTAGCGTTCATGGAAATTCTCTACTATCTTTGCAGTTCTTCTGTAAATCTAAAATTATTTCAAAATAAAAAGCTAAGATTAAACAAAAATCACTATAAAAACAAACCACCAAAAGGAATGTGGAAGATCTCTATGCACCAATGTGGAGTGTTATCCAGGGGATAGTGAGTAAAAAAAAAAAAAAAAGCAAAATACAGAGGAGCGCGTCTGCACGGAGCCTTTTCTGTGAGAATTAAAGGGAAATAAGAACAACACATACATCTGCTTATCTTTACAAAAGAAACACAGGAAAGATCGACCAGAAAACCAGGAAGTTGGCTATCCACAAAGCATCTGGAGAAGTGGGATAGAAGTGGAGTAGTGATACTTTCTGAGGAATTTTGACTTTGGGGAACATGTTACTATTTTCTGTATTCAAAAAAATGAAATGAGCAATGGTGGGAAAGGGAAGGAATGAAAAAGTGAAAGCAAACTATAATAAACATTCAGGGCTGGGGCAGGGAAGGTACAAGGTGAATCTAGAACATCTTGTTATATCAGAACAAAGTGCTCAAAAAAAAAAAAAAAACGGGAGCATGTCACAAGGACATGAAATTTCCAGCTAAATCTGGGACAAGGTGAGTGCAGAAATAGTTAAGTCCAGTACTTAAATATAAGCCACTGAAAAATGCAGAAATCTGTGTCCGTATCAGTAATAAATAGGTACGTAAACAAAAGCGAGGGCTATTGCTTATCGTACAACACTGGGAGCCAACTGGTAAATGGAGAGAGTGCTTGAGTTGGAAAGTCAGCAAAGACTGGCTCAGGCAAAAACTTACAAATGGATGTTAAATCAAGGGGCGGGGGGGACTTTTGATAAGGAGCAGGATATTTGCGTAGCCGTAAAGTGCTTTCTTACAGAAAATTGCAAATTGTTTATTATTTGCAAAGACAAAATTAGTAACGCCTGAACCAGGCTATCGAAACGTGTATCACCAATAAAAGCCAGATGGATATTGTGTGCCTTCCTAAATGATACTCTGAGAAGGACACAGATCAGTTCATATGGTGTTCCATCCAGGATTACATCATGCGAAGTTCATCAAAAGGAAATATCTGACAAACTCAACATGAAGAATGTTCTATTGAAAAAACAGAACCGTATACTTTAAAAACATCAATGTCATCAAAGTCAAAGAAAGGTTATGGAAACATTCCAGACTGAGGGAGGCTAAAGAGACATAAAATTAAATCCCATACCTTCCTAGACCGGATCATACACTGGAGTGAAAAATGTTTCTATAAGGGACAGTATTGCGTCAGTTAAGAAATCTGTACCTGTACCACATATTAAGATATAGTATTAACGTTAAATTTACAGAAACTGACAACTACCAAGTGTTGTTATTTAGGAGACCATCCTTAGTCTTATAGGTCCTTGTGCTTGACTACTCACCTAAAGGCTGGAGACTCAAACGCACCCAGCTGTACCTCAGAGAAAAGGCTTAGCAATCTGCTTCCATAAAGATCCCAGCCAAGAAAACCCTACAGAGCAGTTCTAGTCTGGAACACACGGGGTCGCCATGAGGCGGAATCAGCTTGGCAACAACCGGTGTCCCTACTCTTAGGAAATACACACTGAAGTATTTAGGGGAAAATGCGTCTCAGATAGACTGTGAGTGACCAAACAAAGGTTAGAGCAAACGAGGTAAAATGTTAACAACAGGTGAGTCTGCATAAAGGGTATACAGGTGTATTTTATACTATTGTATTTTTTTTTCTTTTTTGCATGGTTTACGTAAATTTAAAATTATTTCCAATTAAAAAAAATTTTTTTAATACTACCTGTATTTTTCCTCTCACAAACGTGGTGATATCGTTCTCGTTCTCAAAGATGGAGAGCGTCTGCAGCAGATTCTGCTCCAGCCATTCCCAGTGCTCTGTGATTTCTTTTCTGGAACCACCTGCGTGCAGAGAAGAACGGTAATAATACACATCAGAAATCATGACAAAGATATTAAACAACCAGGCTCACTGCTCCAAGAAATCTATGCCATCAAAGGCGACCATTGTTCCAACGGCTCTGCCTTTACATGCTTTTCCCCTCTGAGAACAGGTAACTATTACACACAGGAGACAGATAAGGATGTGGACACCCAAGGGTAAATACTATGTCATAGTCTGATCAGGTGTGTCCAGAAACTTTTAGGTCCCTTTTTCAGATGAGAAGGCAGCACACCTTCTCACGTTCACTTTCCTGGATTGGGTGGGAGTTTAGCGCTCTCCTCCTCTTGCCTCCCTCCTAGAATTTGTACTTTACAGGCTAACCTAGATCTGTTACAATGCTAGGTTACAGTTGTTAAGTTGCAACAATATGAGAGCTTTGGTAAGCCACTGGAGATCTGATGTAACCACCTCCTGTAACAGGCAAAAAATTATCCTCACCTACTTCAATTATGAATGAGATGTGAAAATGGACCGTCTCTAGGGAAGAGCAGCCTGCCTAGCTCTCACAAGCACCGTTGCCTCGAAATACACTGGGATGAGGTCATCCCTGCAGCCTCCAACCAAGATGCTACATTTGGATCAGTAATAAGCATAGATCATCTCTCCTGGCAACCTTCAAATTTAAACAATCCTAGCCTTGCAGGAGATATTGCCATCACCCTGTGTTCTGCTCACAACTGCAGGGCATAATGGATGCCAACAGGACGTGGTTGTAAAGATACTGGAATAAATTCCTTCCTTTTTTCTTGCTCTGGGGCTGTTAATGTTCCCACAGAAAAAAAAAATTTTATAAATCATCTACATATATACAAATTGTATGCATTACTCATTCCAGAATTAAAGAACAATTTTGATTCCACTGATTTAGCCTATAAGCACCTCCTTAGATTTCTAAGTTTATCTTTCAATTGATTTCTTAAAAGCATCTTATCTCTCTGTTCCTTGTCACCAGTGATGCAGGTATCTCAGAATCTCACTCTGATTCCTGATGAGGAAAGAAAGGCAGAAGGCACAAATGTATCTACAATTACACTCAGAATTCTCTTAGAAAATGGCAGGCCTGCTTGAGGAGGTCCAGATCCACTTTTTGAGGAGAGGCAAAACAAAACTCGTTTACTTTCTTTTACTTTAAGACAAAACACCAAAATTGCCTGCATGCAATGCTTAGCAGAGGATGAAGGGCAGATTGGTTACGGGAGAGGCAACCTAGTGACACTACAGAATAGATTCTCTGAATCTCTTCATTGGCATTTTTCATGGGTCACTCGCTTGGGGCTAGTTATGGATTGAACTGTGTCCCCAAGAAGTTATGCACCTTATCACAGAGGCACTCCTAGGGACACACTGGACAGCTGAGCTTCTGCAGACACATTGGGCACAATTCCCAGCCTCTGATTTTGCCTCACATCTGCTCCTGCCTACAGTCATCACAGATGTACCCTCCAGATGTTGATTTTCACACATGGCCTTGGCTCAGCCAGGGCATTCTGGTTCTTGACTGACATTTCACCCGTGCTCTGCTCTGTACCAGGTAGCCATGCCAGGTAGTTGACTTTGAAGTCCCTGTTACACTGGTCATAGAATCCAACTCACCCTCACATTGCTGGGTTGTCATTGATAGAGAAGTCCATCAGGTACAAGGCCTGGGGCACAAGTCTGCCTTCAGCATTGCACACACTGCATTGCGAAGTGTTCTTTATGCACACAAACATATACAAACATCTCCCCCCACATACACACCATAGTAGATACGGTGTGTGCATGAGCATCCTCTTTAACAAACATTTATCCATGCCTGTCAATGTCCATGGAAGCTGCAGTCCAGAAATCAAACAATGTATTACACTGGGCAAATCTGCTGCAAAAGACCTCTTAAATTAAAATTTTAAAAAGCAAACATGTCACTTGGATGAATAAGGTGTGCCTGGCCAGAGCCAAGGTCTTTTCAGTCACCTCATATGCATGTGAAAGCTGGACCAAGAAAAGGAAGACAGAAGAATTGATGCCTTTAAATTGTGGTGCTGGTGAAGAATATTGAATATACTTTAGACTGCCAAAAGAACAAACAAATCAGTCTTAGAATAAATACAACCAGAATGCTCCTTAGAAGCGAGAATGGTGAGATTCGTCTTCCTTATTTTGGACACGTCACTAGGAAAGACCAATCGCTGCAAAAGGATATCAGGTTTGGTAAAGATGAGAGTCAACAAAAATTAATTGGATTGACACAACAGCCAGAATGATGGACTCAAACATACCAAACCATACCATCATGAAGATGGAGCAGGACCAGACAACGTTTTGTTCTGTTACATATAAGTCACCATGAGTTGGAGCCAACTTAATGGCAACTAACAACATCTTCACTGGCATTACATGAAGGTCCACATGGTTGAGGTATCATTCACCCCCCACCCCTTCCATCTTCAAATAGCCATTTGTGTATTCTTGGGCTGTACTATTGAAGTACGCATTTACTTCACCATTGTTTCCCCTCGTATTGCCTCCTCTGCTCTTCACCCTGTTCCCCTGTCCATCATTTCCACAATCTCCACCTTCCACCATCTAACACTATTTTCACTCTGGGCTCTTCACATTTCCTTGTTCGATTACCAACAGTGGTCCCCGCTTCTATGGTGCTGTTTCTCTTCTGTCCTCCAGCTTCTGTTGCTGTTCCTGCACTTCTCAACTTCACATGAGAAAGCTGGCCTTTTCAAGTTACCACCAGCCACTCCCTACTCCTACCTATAGAAGTCCTGGGACTACAAATCTCGGTAGTCTTCAACTCCTTCAGCTTACTAGGTGCTTTGGGCCTGCTTCTGCACTACCGAAGAAGTTTTCGAGATTTCTTCTGGCTACATCTAGACCTAAGAGCTTAAGAGTTTCAAAAGATTGGATCCCAGATAAGTAAGGACTTTGTGCCATTATCTGGCACCGTTATCAGCATATACTATTTGGGGAAAGAAAAAAACAAGTAAATGCCTTCTGGAACTGAACTATGGATTCCTATCTATACCCAACAGCCACTTTCCAGGGAGAATAATGTAAGTAAAAGTGCCCAAAGATAAAATCTCTACTGTACAAATGTACCATATATGTTCTTCGATATATGTATTGTCTTAGTCATCTAGTGCTGCTATAAGAGTAATACCACAAGTGGATGGCTTTAACAAAGAGAAATTTATTTTCTTACGATTTTTAGTAGGCTAGAAGTCCAAATTCACAGCATCAGCTCCAGAGGAAGTCTTTCTTTCTCTGTCGGCTCTGGAGGAAGGTCCTTGTAATCCATCTTCCCTTAGTCTGGGGAGCATCTCAGCACAGGAACCTCAGGTCCAAAGGACACACACTGTTCCTGGTGCTGCTTTCTTGGTGGTATGGGGTTCCCAACTATCTGCTAGCTCCCCTTTCCTTTTATCTCTTGAGAGATAAAAGGTGGTGCAGGCCACATCTCAGGGAAACTCCCTTAATGTTGGATCAGGGATGTGACCTGGTAAGGGTGTTACAATCCCATCCTAATCCTCTTTAATACAAAATTACAATCACAAAATGGAGGACAACCACAGAATACTGGGAATCATGGCCTAACCAAGTTAACACACACATTCTGGGGGGGACATAATTCAAACCATGGCATATATAAAACCAAAAACCAAACCCATGGCCGTCGAGTCGATTTTGGCTCAGTGACCCTACAAGACAGAGTAGAACTGCCCTGTAGAGTTTCCAAGGAGCGCCTGGTGGACTCAAACTGCCGACCTTTTGGTTAGCAGCCATAGCTCTTAACCACTATGCCACCAGGGTTTCATATATATATATATATATATATATATATACACACACACATAATCTATCATATAAATCTTGATTTTTTATCACATATATATATTTTGATATATATCATCCCATCATAAAACCCAACCCAGTGCCGTTGAGTCAATTCTGACATATATGTATCATATATATCATCTATCCTGAATGCGCATCAAAGAGTAAATGAGGGTAGGTGTTCAGGCTCCTGACTCTGGAGATTAGACATACGAAGACATCTATAAAGCAAGACTGACTCCTTTCACCAACAGACGAGACAAATTCTGAAGATATCAATCTCGTAAAAAAGTATTTCTGGGAGCAGGTGGCCGCTTCCATGTTTCACCCCAGAACAAGGTCACCTCTCAGAGGTGACAGAGCAAACACACTGTTCACAGCTTGGGAGCCACTGTCACTGCCTCAGGACCACTCTTTAAGAACTAGTGAGGCTCCAAAGGAGACATGCTTGAACCCTAAATGCTCCTTATAAATGGCTCTTTCATTTCTCAAGTAAATAAGTACCAGTGCTGCAATAATTGAGGCCCTGGAACTTATTTCGGTATTGTTTAAAGTGAGATGACATGAAACTCTTTTGCCCTGACTCTCAAAAGCAACTGGCCTATTTACCCAGCAGTTTGAGCCCATGTGCTAGACGCTCAGAGAAAAAGGAAGGGCTTGGCTGTTGATTTTCTGGAAAGGCCTCAATTTACGTAGATACAGCAAGAAAAACAAGCTGACCCAACTGTGTCATCAGCTGGAATAACAAAGAATGCTGGTGTCGGCTACGAGAATGCTTCAGGAAATCCAAGTTAAAGCATTCCGCTCTGGTAGCACTAGACCAACACTTGATGGAATTAAAGTTATTTAGAAATAATTTTGGAAAAATGAAAATCTTTATCATTCAGGTAGGTTTTTTTTTTTTTAAATACCAGTCACACACCCCTGTGCATATATCTGGACAACTTTTAAATGCTATCTGATGAAGAAAAATACTAAACCATCCTTGTCTAATTTCTCATCTAATTTGAAGTCTACCTGATGAGTCCACAAAAAATGATTCTGTCATATGTGGCCTCTGACGATTGAGAACACAAGGCTTAAGGCCCCACTGATAGATAATCAGTAGATACTTCTTTTATAAAGCATGATCAGTAATACATTTTGGTTCTGAGACCAAAGCGCTGATTTTTAAAAAGCTTGAATTCCATAATAACTAAGATGGTCAATTCTCATTGATCGTGAGTGTGTAAGTATGTGTGGACATACGTAAATATTTTTGTATGTACATACAAAGCAGCCCTGGCGACGCAGTGGTTGAGCTCTCGGTTGCTAAACAAAAAGGTCATGGTTCAAACCTACCAGCTGTTCTGTGGGAGAAAGATGTGGCAGTCAGCTTCTGTGAAGATTACAGCCTTGGAAACCCTATAGAGCAGTTCTGCTGTGTCCTATAGGGTCTCTATGAGGAATCGACTCTTGGCAATTGTTGTTTTTTTAATGTACATACAAAAACAAACAACAAAAACCTGTTCATAACACACCAGAAAACCAAACAAAACCAAACCCCTAAATCTCCTAAGGATTCCAAAGCAATTGACCTAGTATTTTCCGACACCAGAGCTGGCTGTTTGGATTCCTCCAGCCAATTCAGTCCTTAAATGAACAGCACTTGAAGTTACTCAAATAAAGAGGATCAGAAGAAGAAATCATCTATTTTATGGCCTGATACAAAGTGCAGTGATAGCCACAAAGACGACAACATTGAAGGTTAAACACTAAATGAAAGCAAGAGTAGTGCCCAGTACATTGAAGCAGCAACTACCAGTCCCTTTATTTCAAAACCATTGCTGTACTCTACACCCTGAGAAACAAAACCCCAAAATAGCATGGTGATCTGAAGCATTTTCAGAAACAAAAGGGAAATCTACTTTTTAAAAACCTGCACCTAATTAAAGCTAGATATAACTACAAGCAGGTTAAATAACATCATAGTAATAGTTATCTATTATTTAATTGTGCTTATCAAATGCCAGGCTCCATGCTTTAACATAATCTCACGACAATCCTATAACTCGGTTCAGTTATACTCCCTTTTATAGATGAGGAAACTGAGGTTTGTGTAAGTCATATTTCTGAGAAATCAAACCCAGATTCGTCTGGCTCCAAAGCTTATACTCTTACTTGCTATACTTTACCGCCTCTTAACACATTTAAGAAGGTGCCGTGGTGACGCAATGGGTAAAGCTTTTGCCTACTGACCAAAAGGTCTGTGGTTCGAACCCACCAGCCCCTCTGTGGGAGAGAAGACCTGGAGATCTGCTGCTATAAAGATTGCTGTTATTGTGTTAGGTGCTGTCAAGTTGCTTCCGACTCATAGTGACCCTATGAACAACAGAATAAAACACTGCTCGGTCCTGCACTATCCTCATGATCCTTGCTATGTTTGAGCCCATTGTTGCAGCCACCATGCCAATCCATCTAGTTAAGGGTCTTCCTCTTTTTCACTGACCCTCTTCTTTACCAAGCATGATGTCTTTCTCCAGGGACTGGTCCCTCCTGATAACATGTCCAAAGTACCTAGGACAAAGTCTCACCATTCTCGCTTCTAAGGAGCATTCTGGTCGTACTTCTTCCAAGACACATTTGTTCATTCTTGGATGATTACAGCCTAGGAAAACCTATGGGGCAGTTCTACCCTGTCCTACGGGGTCGCTATGAGTCAGAATCAACTTGATGGCACACAACAACAAACATATTTAAGGAGTGTGACTAGTATGAAAAGAGGTGAGATTATGTGGAGTAATAAGAAGCTTGGTTATTAGGGAGGTGGGTCTAATGGCTCAGACAACAGAATTTGATGTTAAAAAAAAAAAAAAAAATCTGGTTTAAAATCCCTACCATGACATGTACTAGCTCTGTGACCTTGGGCAAGTTACTTAACGTCTTTGTGCGTCAGATCCTTCATCTGTAATATGTGGGTAACAGTATCTACCACACTGGGTTGTGCTTGACATGAAATAATACATGTAAAGTCCTCAGCACAGGCCTGGAACATAGCAAACAGTACAGTTGCTTTAGCTATTACCGTCATAAACAGCAGAACACAAAGACCTCATCTTGAAATGTGATGCAAAAGATACTTCTAAGTTTTAGAATTCCAGGGACTCCACCAGGAGTCCCTGGGTGGTAACTGAAAGGTTGGGGGTTTGAGTCCACCCACAGGCTCTTCCAAAGAAAAGTCTATCAATTTACTTCCAAAAAATCAGCTCTACTCTGACACACATGTGGTCACTATCAATCAGAATCGACTTGACAGCAACTAGTAAAGTTCAGGACACTAAGAAATCTCTCTGGCCCTGGCATCATTATGTTTAGGTTGCAAAGTATACATGTTACTGAACTAAGACACACTTAGAACTCCTTACGTAACTATGACAAGCTTCTTACATGACTCTGGTTATACTCTCCTAGGGGGCATGTCATGGGCTGAATTGTGTCCCCCCCGAAAAATATCTGTCAACTTGGCTAGTTCATGGTTCCTGGTATTGTGTGATTTTACACCATTTTGTCATCTAATGTGATTTTCCTATGTGCTGTAAATCCTACCTCTGTGATGTTAATGAGGTGGGATTAGGGGCAGTTATGTTAATAAGGCAGGACTCAATCTACAAAAAGAGGGTGTGTCTTAAACCAATCTCTTTTGGGATATAAAAGAGAGAAGTGAGCAGAGAGACATGGGGACCTCATGAAGCAATGCCAGGAGCGGGGCACATCCTTTGGACCCAAGGTTCCTGTGCTAAGAAGCTCCTAGTCCAGGGGGAGATTGAAGACAAGGACCTTCCCCCAGAACTGACAGAGACAGAAGGCCTTCCCCTAGAGCTGGCACCCTTAATTCAGACTTCTAGCCTCCTAAACCATGAGAGAATAAATTTGTCTTTGTTAAAGCTATCCACTTGTGGTATTTCTATTACAGCAACACTAGGTAGCTAAGGCAGGGCATAACAATATGTTCATAGTTTTATAATCACTTTGAAAAGACAGAAACCCAGATAACTACTCTAATCTTGGAAGTAACAATCAGTGGTTGATGTCCTTATTTTAACGGGCCTTGGCGCCCTCCCAAACTGCTGGTAGGAGTATAAATGGCTATCTTTCTGGAAGACAATCAGGTTAGAGGCACTAAAAACCTTAAATGCACGCATATTCTTTGACTCAGCATATCTACTTCTAAAAATTTATCGTAAGGTGATAATTAACAGAATGTGCAAAGATTTTGTTTGGAGGATATTCACCTAAGATTAAAAGACCCTAGGTTTTCAGCAGCAGCACATCAGTTAGATAAATTATGTTACGTACACAGTAAAATATTATTCAACTATTAAAACTGACATTATAGCATTACAGTTTATTGATATGGAAAAGTATTTTCAAATATATTACATAAAAATTCCATTTTTATTTGCTTCTAAATATAACATTGCAAAGAATTGTGCTCGTGAGGAACCTGTACATAAATCAAGAGGCAGCTGTTTGGACAGAACAAGGGGATACTGAGTGGTTTAAAGTCAGGAAAGGTGTGCATCAGGGTTGTATCCTTTCACCACACCTATTCAATCTGTATGCTGAGCAAATAATTCGAGAAGCTGGACTATATGAAGAAGAACGGGGCATCAGGATTGGAGGGAGACTCATTAACAACCTGCGTTATGCAGATGACACAACCTTGCTTGCTGAAAGTGAAGAGGACTTGAAGTACTTACTGATGAAGATCAAAGACCACAGCCTTCAGTATGCGTTGCACCTCAACATAAAGAAAAAAAAAAAATCCTGACAACTGGACCAGTAAGCAACATCATAATAAACAGAGAAAAACTGAAGCTGTCAAGGATTTCATTTTACTTGGATCCACAATCAACAGCCATGGAAAATGGAGAAAAACTGAAGTTGTCAAGGATTTCATTTTACTTGGATCCACAATCAACAGCCATGGAAATCAAAAGACGCATTGCATTGGGCAAATCTGCTGCAAAGGACCTCTTTAAAGTGTTGAAAAGCGAAGATGTCACCTTGAAGACTAAGGTGTGCCTGACCCAAGCCATGGTATTTTTAATCGCATCATACGCATGTGAAAGCTGGAAAATGAATAAAGAAGACCGAAGAAGAGTTGACGCCTTTGAATTGTGGTGTTGGTGAAGAATATTGAATATATCAGGGAATGCCAAAAGAACGAACAAATCTGTCTTGGAAGAAGTGCGGCCAGAATGCTCCTTAGAATCAAGGATGGCGAGGCTGCGTCTTACGTACTTTGGACATGTTGTCAGGAAGGATCAGTCCCTGGAGAAGGACATCATGCTTAGTAAATTACAGGGTCAGCAGAAAAGAGGAAGACCCTCAACGAGATGGATTGACACAGTGGCTGCAACAATGGGTTCAAGCATAACAAGGATTGTAAGGATGGCGCAGGACCTAGCAGTATTTTGTTCTGCTGTGCATAGGGTTGCTGTGAGTCAGAACCACCTCGACAGCACCTAACAACAACAACAAATATAAATAAATGATTTGGATATAAATATAAATAAATCATTTATTCTGTATTATATATAGATGGATATATATGTGTATAAGGAGCTCTAGTGGTGCAATTAAGTGCTTAGCTGCTAACTGAAAGGTTGGTAGTTCAAATCCACCAGTGGCTACATGGGAGAAAAGACCTGCCAATCTGCTCCTGTAAAGATTACAGCCTAGGAAACTCTACGGACAATTCTACTTTGTCATATAGGGTCACTGTGAGCCGGAATATAGGGTCACTGTGAGTTGAAATCAACTCAATGGCACACACAACAACATGTATATGTATGTATATATTTGCTAATTTTCTGCAATGAACACGCATTGCTTAAAGACGCACTTTTTTTTTTTTTTTTAAGTTCTGTGTTCCCAGGATACTAGAGTAATTCTTGAGGTACACAAACCAAGAAAGGATTATAAAAATATCTACTAGCTTTCACAGCGTGTCCATACCTCATGTGGAAGGCATCTAAATTACCCAGCATTTTCTCCATCTATGGTAGAGAAACAGCAGGGGCAGAACAAATTAGCAATCTTTAATTAAACTCTGGGTCTTACCAGCGGCTGACTAAAAAAATGTTTAATCATAAAAGCCAGCATGATGCTGCTTAAAAAGTACTGGGCTGGGAGCGGGATACCTGGGAACTTGGTCCCTGCTCAACCAATAACTAGCTATAACTAGCCATGGGAACCTGGGCAATTCCCTTTGCCTCTATATCCTATTAAAGTAGAGAGTTAGACAAGATGATAGCTGATGTATCTTCCAACTCTGAAACTGAATTAGCATCTAGGCCTGGAGGAGATTCTGGAATGGTAAAGAAAAAGGAAACTAAATCAATGGGCAGCCAAATCAAGGGCACTGTTGAGAGCTGTTATCAATGAGTGTCCATCAAACACATACTCTCCACCCCATGTCCTTTGTTCAGTCCTGTCTGAAGGTCAGATGTATCTAGAGGAAACTGTTAACAGTTCCTTCTTTCTCTCTCAGTTTCTAATTCTTCTCCTCAGCTGTCCCAGAACTCCTCTCACTAGATAATTATCTGCCTTTCAGTGTGTCCCTATTCCCACTGAGGCTGTATACTCCTTCTTACTGTTAGATGATTCTCTGAATTCTTCTAATGTGGAGGATGCCAAATGGACTGCCATCTACCTTCACCAACTGAAGGCTATGGAAGAAAAAGGACTGGGCTCTCTCCTGCATCTAGGGCCACGAAGTCGAAAACACAGCAGCTGGGGACAAAACTGCACCTGCTTAGCTCCCTACTGGGAGCTCTTTCTGCAAAATAGTCGATTGGTGGGAGAAAGGCAGAATTGGAGTATAACCAGCTCCACAAAGCTGGCTGGACAAATACTTTTATGTTCTTAGAGACGGCAGAAAAAGTATGATTAACTGTACCAGTCACTGAACAAAGTGCATTTCCATAGACTTGAATTCTTAGCACACTGGCATATTAACCAGACAGAATGGAGACTGCATTCTGGGTACTCGTAAAAAGAAAGAGTCATCACTTAAGGTTTTTAGCTTCCTTTGCCGATTAAAGTTCTTGATGTCAAGGAAATGTAAAAAAAATCCAATTTCTGGACACAGAGTTATTAGAAATAAAAAGTATATGGAAATACCGCCACCCAACTGTTAGTTTGTCACACTGCTTGCATGTTGTTATGATGCTGGAAGCTATGCCACTGGTATTTCAAATACCAACAGGTTCACCCACGGTGGACACGTTTCAGTAGAACTTCTAGACTAAGACAGATTAGGAAAAAAGGTCTGGTGACCTATTTCAGAAAATTAGCCAATGGAAATTTTATAGATCACAACAGAACATTGCCCAACTAACTTGCTTTGGACATGTCATCAGGAGAGATTAACTGCTAGAGAAGGACACAGCATTTGAGAAAGTAGAGGGCCAGAAAGTGCGAGGGAGGTGGACTGGCACAATATTCACAATGATGAACTCAAAAATGCCAGAAACTGTGAAAGTAACACAGCGCTGGGCAACATTTTGTTTTGTTGTACATAGGGTCACCGTGAGTCAGACTTGACTCTACAACAGCTATCTATCTCTGTAGGGAAACAATGTCTCACCAAATAACTCTTCAAATTACCAAAAGCCAGGTGGTTATTATATTGGCAGTGAGTTAGACAAGGTCAGAAAAATTCCTCATGCCTGGTTCCATGTGGCTCAAGTATACTGCAAACCACATGACTGGGATTTACTGATGTTCTATTTAAAGTGGTCTGTGTCAAGGCACTGATGGTAGATGCTTCCTTTAATTCAATTTATACTTACAGAAGACTCCCATATACATACAGAAGACATGACATATGGCAAGGCTTATAAAGCCTATGGATTCTACAGGGCAGTGTTTTAGACTCACACAATTTTCTGCTGAAGTTTTTCTTATAGCAACAATTCGGAAATTCAAGCAAATTAAAAAGCTTTCAATATATTATCCCACCAAATACCAAATGTTATTTTATGAAAAATAACACTAAAAATATAAACAGAAAATTCAGCATATCAAAGAAATACTTTTGAGGCGGGGCCAAAATGGCGGAATAGCCAGATGTTTCTGGCGATCCCTCTTACAACAAGGACCCGAAAAATCAAGTCAAATGATTATATTTATGACAAGCTAGGAGTCCTGAGCATCAAAGGAAAAGTTAGAAAATGGGCTGAGTGGCAGGGGGAGAGAGAGACAGTTCAGAAGTAGACAGGAGTTGCTGGACCTAAATCGCTGGGATCCCTCAGGCACCATTCCTAGGAGCAGCTGCAGTGGGCTGGTGGTGGCATTCGGCCATAGTTTCCTCTGGGAGAAGCAGTCAGCCACACGGCCTACTCACACCTCTGGAACCAGAGAAGAATGGCGTTCTCGGCAAAAGCTAAGTACTTGTGTATATTTTTGCATGCCTCCCACCCCCAAGCCAGCTTGAGTGGTTGTTGATTTCCTTGGGCCTGAGGTAGGCCCATTTGAGCTCTTGGAGCCATTTTCCCAGCCTTGGAGAAGGAATAAATTCACAACAGGGGGAAAAGATAATTCGCCAGCTCCACTAACCAGGGGAGCTTAGGACAGAAATGGCTCCTGTCCCGGCATAAACAATGCATGGACTTTGAATACCTTTCCCCCCTCCATGGACCGGTGTGGGCCTATTTCAGCAGAACAGGCCCTTGCTGGCAAACTGCAACTATTTAAGCTGTGCAGCAGAGAGGTGGGTGTTTGATATTTGACATCACTTTGCCTATTAAAAAGGGTCCTCACCTACCCACATCAGGGGCCCAAGGACTGGTGGCGCCACTCAGGTCTTCCAGCCACCTGCAACAGGGGTCCAAGGATAACTGGTACCTCCCAGTCCTTACGACCAAAAGCACTGGGTGCCCATGATCCATCTGCAGAACCCAATCCTGTAGGGAACAGGGACACACTTTCCTCTGAGATACTTGGGGGATGGTTCTCAGCCCCCTGCCTTGTTCAGTGTGTGACCCCCTGCTACAACCAGATACCAGTACCTACACCAAACACCCCTGCCCCTCTAAGACTGTAGGACAGAGCCTGTACCACGCACTTGATGATCAGCTACCTGGACACCTGAGCTGAATCCACACAAGAGAAGTGAATGGACTTACAAGCTCATATACCTGATAACAGCTCTAGCCATCTGGTGACAGGACGTCACGGCTCCAAAGGCGAAAATAATCAAGCTAGGTCACTCAAGCAACCCATCCGGGCATATGAAAACAAAACAAAGCAAGAAACTAGGATACAGTAAGCAAACATAAAATAAACTAATACAGTAACTTACAGATGGCGGAGACAACAGTCAATATCAAACCACATAAAGAAACAGACCATGATTGCTTCAACAAGCTCTCAAAACAAAGAATCAAAGGATCTACTGGATGAGGGTGCCTTCCTGGAATTACCAGATGCAGAATTCAAAAGATTAATATACAGAACTCTTCAAGACATCAGGAAGGAGATCAGGCAATACGCAGAACAAGCCAAGTAACACACAGATAAAACAGTTGAAGCAATTAAAAAGGTTATTCAAGAATATAATGAAAAATTTAATAAGCTGCAAGAATCCATAGAGAGACAGCAATCAGAAATTCAGAAGATTAACAACAAAATTACAGAATAAGACAAACTCAATAGAAAGTCAGAGGATCAGAATTGAGAAAGTGGAAGGCAGAATTGGTAACCTTGAAGATAAAGCACTTGGCACGAATATATTTGAAGAAAAATCAGATAAAAGAATTAAAAAAAAATGAAGAAACCTTAAGAATCATGTGGGACTCTATCAAGAGAAATAACCTATGAGTGATTGGAGTATCAGAACAGGGAGAGATAACAGAAAATACAGAGAGAACTGTTGAAGAATTGTCGTCAGAAAACTTCCCTGATACCATGAAAGATGAGAAGATACCTATCCAAGATGCACGTTGAACTCCACATAAGACAGATTTTAAAGGAAAGTCATCAAGACATATTATAATCAAACTTGCCAAAACCAAAGACAAAAAGTCACCTACAAAGGACAGTCAATAAGAATAAACTCTGACTACTTGGCAGAAACCATGCAGGCAAGAAGACAATGGGATGACTTATAGAAAGCACTGAAGGAAAAAAATTCCCAGCCAAGAATCACATATCCTGCAAAACTGTCTCTCAAATTCGAAGGTGAAAATAGGACATTTCCAGATAAACAGAAGTTTAGGGAATTCGTAAAAACCAAACCAAAACTACAAGAAATACTGAAGGGAGTTCTCTTGCTAGAAAATCGATAATATCAAGTATCAACCCAAGACTGGAACACTGGACAGGGCAATCAGATGTCAAACCAGACAGGGAAATCACAAACATAAATCAAGATAAAAAAATGCTCAAAACAGGGCAACAGCGATGTCATTACGTAAAAGACAACGTTAAAATAGTAAAGAGGGACTAAGAAACATAGTCATAGATCTTTCATATGGAAAGGAAGACAAGGTGATATAAAGAAATAAAAATTAGGTTTAAACTTAGAAAAATAGGGGTAAATATTAAGGTAACCACAGAGGATACTAACTATCCTACTCATCAAAATAAAATACAGTAAAAAATTAGAGATTCAGCAGAAATAAAATCAAGAACAATGAATAAGAGGAAAAGACAATATATAAAGTTAAACTACTCAGCACAAAAAATTAAGTGGGAAAAAGAAACTGTCAACAACACACAAAAAAAGACATCAAAATGACAGCACTAAACTCATAAAAAACCTGTACCCAAACCCATTGCCATCAAGTCAATTCTGACTCATAGCGACCCTATAGGACAGAGCAGAACTGCCCCATAGAGTTTCCAAGGAGTGCCTGGCAGATTCGAACTGCCTACCTTTTGGTTAGTAGCTGTAGCACTTAACCACCCACTACACCACCAGGGCTTCCACTAAACTCATTAAAAAAAAAAAAAAAATTTTTTTTTTTATACCTATCCATAATTACGCTGAATGTTAATGGACTAAATGCACCTATAAAGAGACAGAGAGTGGAGGAATGGATAAAAAGAAATATTTTTAAAGTAGCAGCTTCAGCTCTTAAAATTTTCTCATGAAAGGAAGTCAGCAATTTGGATTTTAAATGGATATCGATAAGAAAGCACAATTAACGGGTGAATGGGACCTTCACAAGGAGTCTTCCAAGGGGAAATTCTGGAGCTGCCTCAATGGGTAATCAATACATACAAACACTAAAACCATTCTACAAAAAAAAAAAAAAAAAAATCTAGGTTTATTATAATGAGATCATGCAGTTGTGACAGGCATTACTTGCTGGGGAAAGAAGAGTACACGCTTTGTGGTATAAATTATGCCATCAGCATTTAAAGATTAGTTTTCCTTAGCTTTGGCTCAGCAAATAACTTAGGAATAATTCTATCCCACACGAGTATTCACGCTGGATCGCTGCTTCGTGGAATGTTAAAGCCCCAGAAACAGACTGAAGTAGCAATGCCACGTAATGGAATACATTAAAAGTTAGGGTGGGAGAGCTAGAAAAAGGCACAAACCAGCTGCCTTTACCTGAGAAGGCCAGGAGCCCAGAGTGCTGTAATAAGAGATTCCGGAACTTGGAAGAACACATGCCTCCAAACGATATCCAAGAACTCGAGTGGTGGAATTTCTAAAGGTCAGTGAGAAGAATGAATCAAAATTGTCCTTTCCATACCCTCATTAAATTGAGTGGTTTAGTGAATCTGCTTGGTCTTCAACTTCCTGCCTTTTGAGTTCTTCACTTGCTGGCCGCAATGTCTATCTTAGCACTTGCACGGTAAGGATCAGCATGAATCTAATCCCCAAAATGACTGGAGATCGGAGATTGGTCCAGTCCTCACATTCCCACTTCTCCATCTTCATCACCAACTGCCCCCATGGCACTCTCTTTCTGACCCTAGCCACCTGAAGCTAGCTAGGTCAGAGCTCACATTAAAAGGACATCATCCTTCAGACTGCCAAATAGGCAGATGCCGGGCACAAGTTTGAGGAGTCCCCGTGACACTTCAACCTTCTGACCTGCTGGCCACAAATCTGGGGGATAGTTTCCCACTACACCTTCAGGATGTCAGCCACAAGTTCGGGGGCCCACATGGCACCTTTACTTTCTGATCTGCTGGCTCTCACTGCGCCTCTGGGCTGGACAATCCACTGGAATGACTCACAGAATTCATGGAGGGTTTACAACACCTATGACTACAGATTTATTACAGCTAAAAAGGATACAAATGAAGAGACGCATATGATGAGATCTGCGAGGGTTGCTGACGTGGACCTTCTGCATCCACAGGAATACGCTACCCTTCTGAGAGCAGACGTTCTTGTCAACCAGGAAGCTCTCTGAGCCTCCGTGCTTAGGGCTTTCATTGGTCAGTCCTGTGTGATAGGCTAAATTATGCCTTCTGAGCCTAGCTGATACCAACCTTCCAGGTTAGCGTTTTCTGGTCTGGCTAGCCCCACTCACCAGCACAAATCCTCAGGTATAGCCTGGACATCTCAGACCAAGGCACCCCAACTACTCCAAGGATCATTTCTCTGCAGAAGGACAAAGGCTACCTTTCTTAGTCCTTTACCTCACAGCACTATTCTAGATTGTTTGCCAAATAACATTACGCTTTCCCTCAACCAACTACCACAGGCCCCTTAACCGTCTACAGTAGCTACTAAGTCAATTCCCTTTGTATTAAATGAATCTGCAGACAGCTGGAATACTGTTTTATACTAGCTCAGTATGATGGATTCAATAGTGTCCCCCAAAAATATGTGTCAAATTGGCTAGGTCATGATTTCCAGTATTGTGTGGTTGTCCTCCATTTTGTGATCAGATGTAATTTTCCGATTTGTTGTAAGTCCTAATGACTGCCTGTGGTTAATAACACACAAGATTAGGTTATGTTAAAGAGCATTAGGGTAGGATGTAGCACCCTTACTCAGGTCACAGCCCTGATCCAATGTAAAGTGTGGGTTTCCCTGGAATGTGGCCTGTATCACCTTTTATCTTACAAGAGATAAAAAAAGAGAAAAGCAAGCAGAGAGATAGTGGCCTCATGCCACCAAGAAAGAAATGCTGGGAGCAGAGTATGTCCTTTGGACCCAGGGTACCTGCACTGAGAAGCTCCTAGAACAGGGGAAGATTGATAAGGACCTTCCCCCCAGAACTGACAGAAAGAGAAAGGCTTCCCTGGGAGTTGGTGCCCTGAATTTGGACTTTTAGCCTCCTAGACTGTTACAGAACAAATTTCTGTTAGAGCAGCACTAGACAACTAAGACACCCGGCTTATACTGTTAAGTCTATCTTCTTCAGTGTCTCAGCTTCCCTCTTCCTTTATCTTTTTTCCCCTTCCTCTCACCCCAATCCCTATCCTTCACTCCTAGTTGGTTTCCTCTATGCCCTAAACTCTGATGCCATTCATTCTTTCACATGAATGTGTAAATGACTGATATATTCAATTCTCTCCCATGGGGCTGTTTGCACCTTAACTAGAATAAGTTTAAAGGGATATAGCTATAATATTAGAATTTTGGGCACTACTAAATCCTCAAAGGAGCACCACTGATTTTCAGCAGCCTGAAATCACACTCAGAAAAACTACCCCTACTATGTACAAGGCCAGTCCAGATTCCTGTATTTAGTTGGGTGCCCAGTAATCAATGGAACTATACTGTACTTGTCCATACTGGGCTAAAATTGACTATTGTGTCCTCACTAGGCTGTGAGTTTCTCAAGAGCAGAGACTGAATTATCTTTATACCTTTAGATGCTAGCACAGTGCTTCCTACCAAGTGGAGATCAATTTTTTAAATGAATAAAGTCAGCTAAAGGAAATCCCAGTGGCCAAAGCTATATCAATTTGAGCAACGAAATAAAAGTAGTATTGAGTTATAACCCAAAGTATAAAATAAATATCTGGTATAAAGAAATAATTGAATATATTAAGAAATAGGGGAAAAGAGACAAATTACAAATTCTATATAATTTATTTGGAATATAAATCTATATTCCAAATAAATTATATAGATACTCCCCTCTCAAAGAGAAGGTATAAAACTCCCCACTCTTTGAGTGTGGGTAACCCATGGTGACTTCTTTCCAGAGAGTACAGTATAGAAAGGAGGGGAGAAGGTAACTTTACAGTGGAGAAATCTGACAAGCACCACTTCGGCCAGGCGATCAGCGGGTAACATCAACAGTCAAAAGCCACGTTGATACTGTGTGCCTTTGATATGATGTGATGAAAAATCACAATTTACTTCTGTGTTCTTCCTACCCCAAATCCATCGTTCCAGTCTAATCCTGAGGAAGAACATCAGACAAATCCCAGTTGAGGGCCATTTTACAATATATCTGATCAGTAGTCCTCTAAACTGTCAAGGTCATCAAAAACAAGGAGAGTCTGAGAAGTTGCCACAGGCTAAGAGCCTAAAGAGACATGGTGACTAAATGTAACGTAATTATGTAAAAACTAAAGAAATCTGAATAAACCTGGGCTTTACCTAATAATGCTGTATCAATATTGGTTCGTTAATAACAAATTATTCCCCATACTATTGTAAGATGTTAATGATAGGAAAAATGGTGTGCAGGGATTGGGGGTATACGGGAACTCTATGTACTATCTGTTTGAGTTTTCTGTAACTTTAAAGCTGTTCTAAAAAATAAAGCCTGTTATTTAAATAAATAAGCAGAGACCAAAAAAAAAAAAAAAAAAAGAATAGAGCACCCCATACCTTTGTTCCTTGCTTTCTCCTCTGATTATTTTAAAAGACACATGCAAACAAGTAACTGAAAAAAAAACTTGGCAACTTTGGATTATAAGTGCTTGTGAGAGAGCCAACTGTAGTGGATTTGTTTACCACCACTTTAAATGCAGCACAGCATTGCGGATCGAGGAGAAATAAACAAATCTTTATTCACGAAGAAGTACTGTGCTAGGATATAACAAGTACTACTTAGCACACCCAAGTATTCCATGTCCTCCTCTTCATTTCCCAGCTTTCCTTGAGGTTAGGCTGGGGCCATGTGACTAGTTCTAGCCAATGGACTGTGAGTGGAAGTGATGTGTGACACTTCTGGGCCCGCACCCTCTCACTCTTCCCTTGTAAATTAACTTTGGAAGCCTTGTGTTCCAGATGTTTCCCAGCGGGAAAGAAACCTTTGTAACCTTTGTCTTAAGCCATTTCTGTTGAAATGGTTCAAATGAATTATCCTAGTATACCAAATTATTGCACTCCACGAGCAAATGTGAACTTTCCTTCTGACAGAAAGTTGTTTATCATATTTCTCTGTGATTTCGTGTATTTCAAAATATCAGTACTTACCACAGGCAATGGCCCAATAGACCAGAGAGTCGGGGGTCTGGTACAGGATTCGGTAGGGAGCAGCCCTGGCACTGGAGTCCAATACGACATCGAGTGTGCCCACCAGGAGGCCTGTGGAAAATGGGAGAGACAGGTAAGGATTTTCTCAGTGCCTCCAAAATTCCCACAGTTGGCATGACCACACCCCTTGTGTTAGACCTCCTATGAACTCCACCTCCCACTGCATATCACCTCAGCAAGTGTTAATCTCACACACAATGATGCCGGTTCCATATTAAAAAAACCAGTGCACATACTCCAAAAACCTCCAAGAGAAACTGTACAAGCTGAGAGACAATCCATCTCAGTTCTGGTCTCAAAAATAACGGAAGCATAACAAAGCTCCCAGGAGCCCTAGTGGCTCAAGAGTTAAGCGCTCAGCTAGTAACCAAAAGATTGGTGGTTTGAACCCCCAGCACTCCATTGGCTAGAACTAGTCACATGGCCCCAGCCTAACCTCAAGGGAAGCTGGGAAATGAAGAGGAGCACATGGAATACTTGGGTGTGCTAAGTAATACTTGTTATATCCTAGCACAGTACTTCCTAGTGAGTAAAAATTGTTTATTTCCCCTTGATCTGCAGTGGTGTGCTGCATTTAAAATGGTGGTGAACAAATCTGCTGCCACTGGCTCTTTCACAGGCACTGGCAATTGCTCTCTAACCAAATTTGCTCCCACGGTCCAGGTCGAGGCAAGCCTGATTGTTCTGCAAATGAGCTTAGCAATTTATTTGTGAGAAATACAAATGCTCCGTAGACCAACACTCGCTTAAGAAGAGTCAGTGCCTCCTTTTTCCAGAAGGAAAGTTGTTGACAAAGAAAAGGAAATTAAGAGCAGAAGGTGGCTTGGTGATCAAAGCTGGAAGTTGCTTCTAAGGAGAAGTCTTCCCAGGCTGACCAGGTGAGCTTGTCAGATGACATGGTGATGCTACTCCAGTGTTGCAGGAGATGCTTGACCCTATTTTTCACTCTGCAATACTTTTTCAGTATTCCAAGCTGAGCTTTTAGGTAGAGCAGTGATAGAAAAGGGGTTCTGAATGGTGCAAACTGGGGGCCCCATCAGTGAAAATTTCTTTTAACAATATTTCATCCAACGGTCTCCCCTCCAGGAAAATGTGCCTCCTTCAGCCACACTGAGCTGGGATTGGGCGCCAAAATTTTTCTTTTTTTTTTTTTTAATCTGAAAGTACATGCGCACACACACAAAATCTGCAAGGTCTAAAAAACTAGATCCCTACTTGCAGCATGAATCCAAAAGATTCACATAAATTAAATGCCCATAAATACTCCAAAGCTAGATGGAATCCCACATAGAGCAGGGCTTGAACTTGAAAGGCAGTTAGAAAGTCTGGCTAGCCGTCTAATCTTATGGCAAGACATTTTTCTTCCCAAAGCCTTGGTTTTCTCAATTGCAAAATGGAGATATCACTCTCACAAGCTTGCTCTTGAAGACTGATTATAACAGGACTTAGGAGCAATGAGGTGGCTGGAATGAAGTGTTAGGCAACCTGTATGGAACCTGCCAAGGCACATTTTATTTCATTTTACCTAGATTACATATTTATTGAGGATGGCTTTGGGATGGAACTGATGGTGGTTGAGGTAAGGAGAGGCTAAAGCCCCGGGCTCCCTAGCTCTGCTGCCGGTGAAAGGAAATCACACACTGGAAAGCTTCATGTTTGGTGCCTGAACACATAAGCCCCCTTTCCATGAAGCTCTGTTGAATCTGAACCACAGGGTCCCCTGAAATTGTCACCCCAGTATCTCTTGATGTGTTATCCTGTAATAAGAACTTGAAGTTTACTCCTGAGCCTAAACGGGCCATATGCGACCCACCGCCAACACCAGTCGCCATCTAGTCAATTCTGACTCACGATGATCATCCGAATAACAACTTGATATTTGCAAGCACAATACCATTGAAATTCACTTGGCTCCACTCTGCATGTTAAAGCTCTGGCTGTCTGGAGGTCATAGAAAAAGCTATGATCCAAGGGTTAGAAGAGCCCAGTTCTGGTTCCGTCTCTGTTATAACCAGTTCTGTGACCTGGAAGAGGCTATTTCACATCTCAGGGCTTTGATTTCCTTAGTTGTAATGCGATAATAGCACTTGCCTTCCTGAACGAGGGTTATGACTCCAGAAGTCTAAGTGAGGTACATCACGGGGAAGTACTATACATCGCCCTTGGTCTTTGTCCAAGGGCAAGGAACACATTTAGATTCACTTCAAACCACAGTGGCCATTAGCTGACCTAAACAAACTGGAAAAATATATATTTCTCCTGAAGTGGAAATTAATTCATTTTCTTTGCTCTGACTTATGTGAAATACATTAAAAATAAAATTCCTAGAGCCTGCAGAGATTTTCAAGGGGTAGATTTCACCTAAAGGCTATGCACATTTGCATTTTTGTTTACTTAACTGTGACCATGACTTACTGCAAAGACCTAAAATTACTTTTGAATTTTCTGTGCTGATGGAGAGTATATTAATAGCGAAAGCAGAAAATAGTGCTGGATAAGGAAACTAGACATGCTTTCTATTAAATACATGTTAACTGGAAAAACAAATGCACCAGTCACGAGACCTAGACGTCTGCAACATTCTCTCCTCTTTTCTTGAATCAAAAGAAGAAATAAAATGCTAAAAAACAAAAAAAAACTGGGAGCGTCACACATGTTGATTCTAAGCATACAGACTTCAGTTGGGCGTTAGGGAGTTACCAACAGTTTTAAGTATTAGTCTATGCGGTTTGTGGTTGTTAGCTACCACTGAGTTGACTCTGCCCCATGGCAACCTTAGGGACAATAGAACGAACTGTTCCCGGGTCCTGCACCATCCTTATCATCTCCAGCATGTTCGAGTCCACCACTGAGGCTATTGTGCCAGCCCATCTCACTGAGGGTCTCCCACGGCCTTGCTGACTCTCTGCTTCACCAAACGTGACGTCTCCTCTAGTGATTAATCCCTCCTGATGACGTGGCCAAAGCAAGTGAATCAGACAATGCTCTGTTACGACCCTTAAAATTTTCATTCACTGATTTTCAGAAGTAGATCACGAGGCCTTTCTTCCTGTCTGTCTTAGTCTGGAAGCTCTGCTGACACCTGTCCACCGTGGGTGACCCTAGAGGCATATGAATACCGGCGGCTCAGCTTCCAGCGACACAGCAACATGCACGCCGCAGAGCACAACAAACCGACAGCCAGGTGGCAGCTGCAGTGAGGACTCCGCCACTTCACCAGCGCTGACTGTACGTTCCTAATGCGTGTCACCAACTTCCACTAAGATTTAGATGGAAACTAACAGATACCTAGCACAGGCTCATGTTGAAATGTTTTAAAGTGAATTAGAGACACTACAATATTGGGATACTCATTTTAGGTATCCTGGTGGCACAATAGTTAAGTGCTCAGCTGCTAACCGAAAGGTTGGCAGTTCAGACCTACCCAGTGGCTCTGTGGGAGAAAGACCTGGTGTCCTGTTCCCGGAAAACCCTATGGGGCCAGCTCTACACTGTCACATGGGACTGCTATGAGTCAGAATGGATTCGTTGGCACCCAACAACAAAAATGCATTAGGTAAAAGGAAAACATTTTTGTGAAAATTGTCTTAAATCTTACGGCACTGGATACATAAACAAAAAGCAATATTGTGAATGAGGTATGCAGTTCGCCAGACAACTCGATAAATTCACTCTTTCCACATTAACCGTGAAGTGCTGAGGGCTTTCCTTTCCATCTGGAATGCTGGGCTTCTCCATTCACTCTTGCCGGCCCCCACCACCACCCTGAATGACAAATTCCTAATTACTTAATGCCACCTCCTTGGCCAGCCTTTCTAACTCTGTTTTCCCTCCTAATTTTGCTCTGGTGGCACAGTGGCTAAAGTGCTCAGCTGCTAGCCATGGGGTCAGCAGTTCAAACCCACCAGCTGCTCCACAGGAGAAAGACATGGTGTCTGCTTCCATAAGGATTTCCAGCCTTGGAAACCCAATGGAGCAGTTCTGCTCTGTCCTATAGGACCCTTAGACCCTATGCTTTGCTTGAAGCACAGGAAGGGCTGAACACAAGTTTGACGAATGGGCAAGTTCGGTATTTTCTGAAAACCTAAATAGTGAGTTATCACTGTGTTTCCTAAACTCTACTGATATAAGGAGTCATGAATCTCCTATAAGGAAGAAGAAAAATACTCTTCCTGTGTCTTCTATTCATATAAAATACTGTAAGATAGGAAATCTGATCTAGAGTATTAAAAAAAAAAATTAAAAAATAAAACAGCCATCAGGATTTTCCTTAGAAATCTTATTACTCATACCTCTGAAATGGCTGTCAAAACACTGAGAAGCTTTTCATGATTTCCCACACAAAGTGCTGTTTTAGCAGCTGTTCTAGTCAGCTATTTCCAATGTTAAACAATCTTTGATCACCTCAGATAAATCAAATGATGGTCCTCAAAATAACTCTTCTCTGCATCTATTTATTATATTAGTTCAGGGGCATCTTGTAACATAAAAGTGCTGTTTCCAAGGATATTCAGAAAACACTGTAAAACACTCAGTTGGGGGCACTAGAGGGTGTGCGGAGCGGGTAGAGTCACCACTCACACCAGGCACACTGGCTGTAAGTGGTGCAGGCTGGTGGGCCTGAGGCACTGGAGGGATGTCCCCCATGGCTCCTCTGGGAATAGGATGTCAGCAGAGTGAGGGGCACCAGGGAGTGTGCCTGTGAAAGCCATCCATCCATCTACCAATGGAACACCTTGGAATAGTTTCGTGCTAAAATTGGGCAGGACCTTAAAGATCATGAGTCTCTCTCTCTTCCTTCACACAGTCACGAAGCCGGCCAGTCGGAGATGAGGCAGAGATTCACACAAAGTCCGGCAGAGTGGTCAGGGGTGTGGACTAGGCTTTGGCTCAACAACTGGCCAATTCCTTAGCCATTTCCTGTCATGGAAATTAAAACAGTACCTACCCCACAGAGTATCTGATATGCAGTAAGCACTACTTTTCAAGGAAATATTTCAAAAGCACCGAAAAGTATAGGAAATTACAAAACATATGTTCTACCACCACTCTGATTTTAACATTCTGTCTTACCTGCTTCGGATCTGTTTTTTAAAAGAAAGAAAATGCAATGGACAGAGTAAAAGTCCCCTTTGTGTCTCCTCAATTCTGTTTCCCTTTCTCCCTTCATCATTCTCAAGTGGCTTTGTATTCTTCCCTCTCAGACCCTTACACTTTTATTTCCCTATATGTAACCCACTGCGGTTGAGTTGATTCCGACTCATAGTGACCCTATGGGACAGAGTAAAACTGCCCCAGTAGGGTTTCCAAGGAGTGGTTGGTGGATTCAAACTGCTGACCTTTAGGTTAGAGGCTGCTCTTGTAACCGATGCGCCACCAGGGCTCCTCCGTATATAAAAAATATGGATATGTAAATAGATTTGACACTGATGTATATTTTAAACTTTACACTAAGGATAAACACTAGATAGATATTATTCTGCAACTTACTGTTTTCACCCAATTATGTTTGTAAATTATACTCATAAAGCTGATCTATTTATTTTAAACGTTACAAAATATCTCACTGCATAAATACACTGTAACTTTTCCACTTTCCTAATAGAGAACATTTGGGTTTATCTCTAATTGTTTCTCAAAGTAGACCCTGTAATTCTACTCTGTATACAAGAATCCCTAAGCATTTGAGCACATTTCTTTAGAACGGAATTGTTGGGTCAAAGGGCAAGTGCATTTTTAAACCTTACTAGAAATTACAAAAGTTCTAAAGCGGTTGTGTCAATTTACACTCTTACCAGGTGTACATGAGAATGCCTATTTCTCCATAAGTTCTCCATGAATTAGTATTATCAAATTTTTTTAATCTTTCCTATCTCAAAGATGAGAAATGGTATCTATTTGTTCGAGTTTGCATTTCTCTGATGATTAATGAGTTTATCTTTTCATGTTCATTAAACCCAAACCAAACCAAACCCACTGCTGTTGAGTTGACTCCGACTCATAGCGCCCCTACAGGACAGAGTAGAACCACCCCATAGAGTTTCCAAGGGAACAGCTAGTGGATTCAAACTGCTGACCTTTTGGTTAGCAGCCAAACACTTAACCACTGTGCCACCAGGGCTTTCATCCTCATTACTCATCATACCCATTGCCGTCGAGTCAATTCAGACTCATAGTGACCCTACAGGACAGAGCAGAACTGCCCCATAGAGTTTCCAAGGAATGCCTGGTGGATTCGAACTGCTGGCCTTTATGGTTAACAGCCATAGCTCTTAACAACTATGCCACCAGGCTTCCAAATTCCTCCTCTGTTATCTGCCTTTTCTACTGTGTTGACGTCTGCTGAGGAGTCCATGTCAGAAATGCAGAGTTTACCAGTTAGAGGCCTCCTAAACAATATACTGGATTTCAGCTCATCTCAGCAAACATTCACTGATATTCCTAAAGGCAGAGGGACAGTATGCTTGGATTTGCTTCTCTGTATGGATTTCATATGAATGCCAGGACTTTAGATCTGCACGTGCAGCCACTCTGTATCACTCCGCGTCTGGCTATCTGGGAAGATGGACGGTTCTGCATGTCACCTGCTTCCACCTTGTTCTTCTGCCTGGTGTTCCCTATATGTAACTGCCACATTCCCTGCAAGTCTTAGCACCTACATGGGCTACATATTATTGGGCACAAAGTAATTAAACAATAACATACAAGAGCAGCTGCTGACATTTATACAAACTACAGCCACACTGTACTTTTTACATTTCTCCTGATAAGCCTTGGTTTAAAACAGACAGAAAACCTTTCAAGGTTTTCCACAAGTAGTTTTACTTGATCTGAAATGGGCTTTCCTTTTCTCTTCCTGTCAAACTTCTATTTCCCTCAATATCCAAGTCAAGAGTCATCTAACTCATTTGCTTTCTCCCAGCACTCTCCTTATCCCCTCAACACTGAATCCCCCATCCCAAATTCCTGACAATTAACTGTGCCCTTTTCTGCACTCTGCCAACCATCTTGCACTTTATAATACTAAGGCAGTTTGCACAATTGTTTTCTACTTAAAAAAAAAGAAGTACCGAATCGTCCCATCAGACTGTGAGCTCTTCGAAGGCAGGGGCTGTTTTATTTATCTTGGAGTTCCCAAAGCCAAGAATAATGCCCAGCATATTGTGATGAATATTTATAAAATGGGTCACAGGGTTTTCAATTTATGAACATTGGGAAAAGCCAAAAACTATTTTCAGAGCTTTTTCACCACAGTACCCAGTATAAAAAGCCACCAAACCCACTGGCGTTGAGTTGATTCTGACTCCTAGTGACCCTATAGGACAGAGCAGAACTGCCCCATACGCTTTCCAAGGCTGTAAATCTTTATGGAAGCAGAATGCCACATCTTGATCCCACGGAGTGGCTGATGAGCTCGAACCACTGACCTTCCATTAGTAGCTGAGCATTTAACAACTGCACCACCAGGGCCCCTTGTACCCAATATAACACCTATCAAATAGGCCTTAGATAATTAAAATTGTCTAAGAATCTTACAATCAAGGAGAAAAAGAAGGCTGGGAAATCCCACCTCAAAGAGTGTAAAGTAATGTAAATCAAACTCATACGTGAGACTTTTTACCTTGGGAAAACAATTTCTCTAAGTTCAGAAGTAATTTGTCTCTTTTAAATCAACACTGAGATTTATCTAGAATTAAATTGGTTCAAAAGCAGAAATACTTAGGGAAAGAACAAATCTATTTTCCTTCCTTTGGAAAGAGATAAGCAGTTGTTGACGAAAAAGCATGAAAATCCAATTTAAATCTTTACACCCAACACACGGATCAGTAAACTCTGTTTGCATGCCATACTGGCCAGGGACTAGGTGAGAGATCAGAAAAAACTGCCTTTGAGCAGTCGTGAAGGAGAAGGTCCAGACCTACCAGGTGAAGGTCAGCTCCATACCCATAAATGAGCCTGAGTTCATAGTGTCACCATGAACCATGTGAAGGTACACATGGACTAATGTTGGCCAGCCACATCACGTATGAGAGAGGAGCATGACAATGGTTCTTCTCTGCGTAAGGAGGTGGGGGCATGGGAGCATATCGATGTGGCTGGACATGGGGGCAAGGTATTGTCCTCTGTTTCTTAACCTCAAAGAACGTAACAGCCATTCTCAAGTATGCATACCACTGGCCAGAAGGGAGAGAGACTAAAACGGTATGGCTGGACATGTAATCAATCCATTATTAGGATGCTACCTTGAGTGTGGATTAGTCTAGCAGCATTTTCATCTTCATAAGCATTGGCTATTCTCCCACCCCTCCAGCATCTTTAGGTAAAAATAGTTCCTCAGCACGAGTACTAAGAAATGTTGTTGGTTTGAGTAGGATAGTTACAACTCATTCCTCTCAACTTCAACCATTCCAGACGTACATGCATCATGGCTGCCTTAAAAGACTACACTTTACTTGAGGGACGAGAACCAGTCTTACCACACACCTATATTTTTTTCTTTTTCCAAGTACAAAGTTATAGAACTGAATGTGCTCTTTAAAATTATACATATGATTCTGATAAACACACTCCCGGGAAAATTACTGCCCTAGAGCCTCCCATCCCCTAATTTAGTGCTATTGAAAGTACTGATTTACAAACTATTTGTTACTACTTGCCATGAGCTAAGAACAGAAATTGAGATTAATCTTCTGAAAACCTATAGCAGTTTGTCTGTTGAATTATTTAATAATAATAAATTAGAGGCTTGTATTTTGTATGTCTTTTTTCATATCGTATTATTTTTTGGAAACCCTGGTGGCATAGTGGTTAAGAGCAATAGCTGCTAACCAAAAGGTCGGCAGTTCGAATCCACCAGGAGCTCCTTGGACACTCTATGGGGCAGTTCTACTCTGTCCTTCAGGGTCGCTATGAGTCAGAATCAACTCAACAGCAACGGATTTTTGGTTTATTGTTTTTGTAATATTTCGCGTATACTGTATTTTACAAAGGTATCAGTCTGCAACAGAATGGGAAGAAGCAAGCAAACAAAACCGGTCCTTAATCGCAAATAGTTTGAGAAACACTGTCCTAATTGTCAGAGTCAATGATGATGTATTTCCTATCTGACTAGAATTATCATTAATTCAGCAATTTGGTGGTGATTTCGTCCTCATAGACAAGCTTGTTGTTCTCGGACATTTTTGCCAGAGATTCCAATCTGTTCAGATATAGATCAGTGAGGACAATGGGACTTAATTTACTCAAAAACACTAGAGGCACCTGTGTGATCCAATTCCTCAAACAGGCCTTCAACCCAGGAGGAGGAAGGTAGACTTCTTTTTTTTTTTTAATTACAGCTGCTTTTATTTCTCCAACAGGAAGGTGCACTGATTCTAATTTTGTCTGCAGGGGTAGGTCTGGAAACCTGAAACTGATAGTTCAGGGCCAGTCAAGGTCAGCCTTGGGAGAGAGGATAGAGGAACCTCTTTGGTGCTGGTGGGAGCAGTTCATTGTTATGAAGCCCACTCCAATTTCTAAGAGACAAATGACATCCACCACCTCTGAAGACCATGCAAAAGTGGCTGCAGCAGTACATTAACAGGGAACTGCCAGAAGTTCAAGCCGGATTCAGAAGAGGACGTGGAACAAGGGATACATATCATTGCTGATGTCAGATGGATCTTGGTTGAAAGCAAAGAATACCAGAAAGATGTCTACCTGTGTTTTATTGACTATGCAAAGGCATTCGACTGTGTGGATCATAACAAATTATGGATAACATTGTGAAGAATGGGAATTCCAAAACACTCAATTGTGTTCATAAGGAACCTGTACATAGACTAAGAGGTAGTCATTCAAACAGAACAAGGGGATACTGCTTGGTCTAAAGTCAAGAAAGGTGTGTGTCAGGGTTGTATCTTTTCACCATATTTATTCAACCTGCATGCTGAGCAAATAATCTGAGAAGCTGGACTATATGAAGAAGAATGAAGCATCAGGACTGGAAGAAGACCCATTAACAACCTGTGATATGCAAATGATACACCCTTGCTTGCAGAAAGTGAAGAGGACCTGAAGCACTTACTGATGAAAATCGAAGACTATAGCCTTCAGTAAAAATCCTCACAACTGGACCAATAAGAAATGTCATGATAAACAGAGAGAATACTGAAGTTGTCAAGGATTTTATTTTACTTGGATCCACAATCAATGCCCATGGGAGCGGCAGTCAGGGAATCAAAAGATGTGTTACACTGGGCAAATCTGCTGCAAAAAACCTCTTTAAACTGTTAAAACGCAAAGATGTCACTTTGAGGACTAAGGTGTGCCTGACCAAAGCCAGGGTATTTTCAATCACCTTATATGCATGTGAAAGCTGGACAATAAATAAAAATAAATAAATAAATAAGGAAGACTGAAAAAGAATGGATGCCTTTGAATTACGGTATTGGCAAAGAATATTGAACACACCATGGACTGCCAGGAGAACGAACAAATTTGTCTTGGAGGAAGTACAGACACAGTGCTCCTTAAAAGCAAGGATGGTGAAACTTCGTCTCACATACTTTGGACATGTTATCAAAAGGGACAAGTCCCTGGAGAAGGACATAGTGCTTGGTAAAGTAGAGGGTCAGTGAAAAAGAGGAATACCTTCAATGAGACAGATTGACACAGTGACTGCAACAATGGGCTCAGGCATAACAACAATTTGTGAGGATGGTGCAGGGCGGGGCAGTGTTCTGTACTGTACATAGGGTCATTATGAGTCGGAACCAACCTGAAGGCACCTAACAACAACCACCACCTCCGGGAAACCAGGACATGATGCCCCTGGACCCTCTTCTCTCAGATGGGTTCCATTGGGCTCCAACCCCACGATGACTATCCACCTTTCTAATCCATGTTACCTCTCCCTCAGTATATCCGCAAATAACTGAAAGCATGTATAAGCTTAAGGAAAACTCCACAATGAGATAATATTATAAAACAGACACAATTCTGAATTTAAAATTACATTTAGGAAATGACCAAGAATGTCTAATTACAGTACATCTACAGAGCTATACTTAGCCATTTAAAGTTGTGCTCTCAAATAATTATTTAATGACATGGTAAAGTGTACCTAGTATGCTGGTGGCACCATGGTTAAGCACTCGGCTGCTAACATAAAGGTCAGCTGTTGGAACCCACCAGCTGCTCCACAGGAGAAAAGACCTGGCAATCTTCTCCTGTAAAGATCACAGTCTAAGAAACCCTATGGCGCAGTTCTACTCTGTCTTATACGGTTGCTATGTGTCAGAATCAACTTGACAGCACACAACATCATGTGCAAAAAAGACAGAACACAAAATTGAAATTTTTTTTGAATACGATCGCAATTTGTCAAAAAGACAAGTATATTATCACCTACGTTACAAACTATCATGTGTACGATATTTTTTAAAGATTACAAAAATAAATACAACTGGCAGGTAAGGTAACAGTTTACCTTTCTTCTTTGTACTCTTCTGTGTATTCAAAAATCTCCCGATGTGTATTCAATACCTTTATGATGAGAGAAAAAATGTTATAATTACTTCCAACCTTGCACCTTGGACTTTCTTTACTCAATGACAGATCACGTCATCAAGTAAATAGATGGTCACTGTGGTTATAACAGAGCTGCTTCTTCACTTCAGGTAACCAGGGCTTAGTGATCTTGTTGCTAGGATGCAACATGAAAGCTAAAAACCAGTGTCTAAATGAGTGGCAGCCTCCAAAACATACTTCAATGGAAAGGAGCCTTGTTTCTGCATTACAGGAAAAATTTTTGAAAACTTCATGTCTTTTTCCTCTGATATAGGAAGGGCATCAATGCTACAAATTGTACATATTCATATACACAACACCATATTCCTAAAGGCATTTGCAGGCACTGTGTTATCTTAACCAGTTAAGGTTATATTAATTAGATTGTCTTAAGTCAGGAACTTTAACAGTCTCAAAATGAAAACTATAAAATTAAATGAAATTTAGCTTAATCATCTTTGTCATCAAATATTCATTAAATATGTAAGTACCCATGGTGCTGCCCTCTTCTATATACAAGCAAGGCAAAGAAAGAGACTATATACATGCTTGTGTCTACATGGGAAGTGTCTGGAAGGGTGCACACTGACCTGTTAATAATGGTTACCTCTTGGGAATGATATTGATATGGGGAGACATATCACAGGAAAGAAATCAGGGGCTTTTTTTGTTGGTTACAACTGTATTTTTTGAAAAGTAATTTTTACACAATAGCAAAAAGATGGAAACAACCTAGATGCCCATCAACAGATGAATGGATAAACAAACTGTGGTACATACACAAGGGAGTATTACTCAATGATAAAGAACAACGATGAATCTGCGAAGCATCTCACAACATGCATGAATCTCGAGGGCATTATGCTGAGGGAAATAAGCCAATCACAAAAGGGCAAATATTGCATGAGGCCGCTATTTTAAATACTCATGAAAAGGTTTACATACAAAAAGAAACAATCTTCAATGGTTATGCAGGAATAGAAAAACACTTAATAGACAACAGATAAGTGGAAACTTCGGTGAAGGGTAAGACAGTACACAACACTGGGGAAGCCAGTACAGCTTGTACAAGGCAAGGTCCTGGTAGCTCCATTGACACATCCAAACTCCCTGAGGGACCAAATTGCTGGGCTGGAGGCTGTGGAGACCATGATCTCGGGGAATATCTAGCTCAATTGGCATAACATAGTTTACAAAGAATATGTTCTACATTCTACTTTGGTGAGTTGTGTCTGGGGTATTAAAAGCCTGTGAGTGGCTATCTAGGATACTTTACTGGCCTCACCCTTTCGGGAGCAAGGAAGAATGAAGAAAACTAAAGATACAAGGGAAAGACTGGTCCAAAGGACTAATGGACCACATCTACCACGGCCTCCACCAGACTGAGTCCAGTACTATGAGATGGTGCCCAGCTTCCACCACTGACTGCTCTGACAGGGATCACAGTAGAGGGTCCTGGACAGAGATGGAGAAAAATGGAGAACAAAATTCTAACTCAAAAAGAAAGACCAGACTTGCTGGCCTGACAGAGACTGGAGAAACCCTGAGAGTATGGCCCCTGGACACCTTTTCAGGTCAGTAACGAAGTCACTCCTGAGGTTCCCCTCTTAGCCAAAGATTGAACAGGCCCATGGAACAAAACAAGACTAAAGGGGTGCACCAGCCATGGGGCAGGGATTGGAAGGCAGGAGGGAACAGGAAAGCTGGTAATAGGGAACCCAGGGTCAAGAAGGGAGAGTGTTGACATGTTGTGGGGTTGTTAACCAGTGTCATAGAACAATGTGTGTACTGTTTGATGAGAAAATAGTTTGTTCTGTAAATCTTCATCTAAAGTAAAATCATATATTTTTTTCTAAAAATAATAAATGAATTTTGTTGGAAATGCAAAAAAGAAAAGTAATTTTTATACTGTTCGAAGTATACTTTATAAAACTTCGTAAACCAAAACCCACTGCCACAGAGTCTATTATGACTCATAGCGACCCTACAGGACAGAGCAGAACTGCCCTGTAGGATTTGCAAGGAGTGGCTGGTGGATTCAAACTGGCAACCTTTGGTTAAAACCAAACCAAACCCACTGCCATCAAGTTGATTCGGACTCACAGCAATCCTATAGGACAGAGTAGAACTGCCCCACAGGATTCCCAAGAAGTGGCTGGTAGATTTGAATTGCCAACCTTTTGGTTAGCAGCTGAGCTGTAATTGTTTATAATGTGCATGCATTATGATAAAATAATAAACAACTAACAAAAGAATAACAAAACATTATGATGATCCTGCTACAGAATTTTTAAAAGGGTGAAACTATGAGAAAATGCTCTCGATCATTAGCCATTAGAGAAATGCAAATTAAAACTACGATGAGATTCCATCTCACTCCAACAAGGCTGGCATTAATCCAAAAAACACAAAATAATAAATGTTGGAGAGGCTGCAGAGAGATTGGAACTCTTATACACTGCTGGTGGCAATGTAAAATGGTACAACCACTTTGGAAATCTATCTGCCGTTTTCTTAAAAAGTCAGAAATAGAACTACCATACAACCCAGAAATCCCACTCCTCGGAATATACCCTAGAGAAATAACAGCCTTCACACAAACAGATGTATGCACACCCATGTTTATTGCAGCTCTGCTTACAATAGCAAAAAGCTGGAAGCAACCAAGGTGTCCATCAACGGATGAATGGGTAAATAAATTGTGGTATATTCACACAATGGAATACTACTCATCGATAAAGAACAGTGACGAATCTGTGAAGCATTTCATAACATGGAGGAACCTGGAAGGCATTATGCTGAGCGAAATTAGTCAGAGGCAAAAGGACAAATATTGTATAAGACCACTATTATAAGATCTTGAGAAATAGTATAAACCGAGAAGAACACATACTTTTGTGGTTACGAGGTGGGGAGGAGGGAGGGAGGGTGGGAAAGGGTTATTTACTGATTAGTTAGTAGATAAGAACTACTTTAGGTGAAGGGAAGGACAATACTCAATACACGGACGGTCAGCTCAACTGGACTGGACCAAAAGCAAAGAAGTTTCCGGGATAAACTGAATGCTTCAAAGGTCAGCGGAGCAAGGGCGGGGGTTTGGAGACTATGGCTTAAGGGGACTTCTAAGTCAATTGGCAAAATATTTCTATTATAAAAACATTCTGCATCCCACTTTGAAATGTGGCGTCTGGGGTCTTAAATGCTATCAAGCGGTCATCTAAGATGCATCAATTGATCTCAACCCACCTGGATCAAAAGAGAATGAAGAACACCGAGGTCAAATGATAACTATGAGCCCAAGAGACAGAAAGGGCCACATGAACCAGAGACTTACATCATCCTGAGACCAGAAGAACTAGATGGTGCCCGGCCACAACCGATGACTGCCCTGACAGGGAGCACAACAGAGAACCCCTGAGGGAGCAGGAGATCAGTGGGATGCAGACCCCAAATTCTCATAAAAAGACCAGACTTAATGGTCTGACTGAGACTAGAGGAATCCCGGCAGTCATGGTCCCCAGACCTTCTGTTGGCCCAGGACAGGAACCATTCCCGAAGACAACTCATCAGACATGGAAGGGACTGGACAAAGGGTAGGAGAGAGATGCTGATGAAGAGTGAGCTACTTGTATCAGGTGGACACTTGAGACTGTGTTGGCATCTCCTGTCTGAAGAGGAGATAGGAGGGTAGAGAGGGTTAGAAACTGGCAAAATTGTCACGAAAGGAGAGACTGGAAGGGCTGACTCATTAGGGGGAGAGTAATTGGGAGTATGGACTAAGGTGTATATAAGCTTATATGTGACAGACTGACTTGACTTGTAAACGTTCACTTAAAGCTCAATAAAAATTATTGAAAAAAAAGGTGAAACTATGTAACAATCCCCTTCTGCTACTTTCTATGAAGATTACCGGCAACCCTAATGTGCCTGGTGGGTGTAGGGGTGGAGAGCAATATCGCAGAGCCTTGAGTAGGGCTAGTTTTCACCAGGGGCTACAGTCAGAGTAAACACACAGGGCTAAAATGTGGCCTAGAGTGAAAAGGTGAGGCACGCCAATCATATTTTCTACGAAGGGAATTTGAACTGAGAAATACTAAGAGAAGAGCCAAGTACCTATAAGAGCCAAAGCTGAAAGGATCCCATGAGAAAGGGAATGTAGCAAGCAAACCAGAGTGTAAGGAAGCAGAAACACTGAGATAAAGAAAAGATATAAAGTAGAGGTTGAGAACAGTCAGTCGTCAGCAACAACAGAATGGAGCAGAAATGCAGAGAGAAGCAGATAAGCAGACCATGGGATCCTAGGGAGACAGTGGGGGGAGGAGAGTAGCCACTTCCCTATGGTTGTCTTGCTTCCTGTCAGCTTCCCAGGCCTGGCTCCAGTTTCACATGTAGACTGGCAACAAAACCCAGGTATACGGGGTAACTGGAATGAGTTTCTGTTCCTTGCAACCAAAATCTCTCAACTAAAATGGTACCTAACCACCTTAGCTCCACTTAAGTTATACAAGACAAGTATTATATAACAAGGTATGCAGGCATTACCAAGAATTTAATAACACGCTTTCCAGCCTTGCATCTAAATACTCCAGAACAGATTAAAACAGCAGCTATAAAACTGCAATTAAAACAATCATGTTATTTACAGGAGAGAGATACAGTAGCAGCTTGGCTTGATTACGGGGAGTTTGATATGATCTTATCATTTTGAGGGTATACAACTCAACCTGTATTCCCTCTTCAGAAGAATCCCACTCCGGCTCAGCTTTAAGTTACCTGGAGATAAGACTGACAGATATTTCACACAAAAATTTCAAGTGAGAGCAAGCTTCACTGGAGTCCAGATAAAGCCTTAAAGAACAAATCTGTCTGGGATGACCTAAAAATAAAAAGACCATCATGGCACCAAAAAATTGGAGAAACCAAAAGAGGAGGCCTGCCAAAAATGGTTTGACTTTGCAAAGTCAAGTGTACAGTATATCTCTACACTCATATAGTCAACAATCATCATTTTGTCAAGTCAACCACTAACGTTATGTATTTTTTAATAAATGTAACTGTCCTGTCAATGTAGAGGAGTCCCTACTAAATATATTAAATCTAAATGAAATTTCCTAAGAAAGTAGTTCAGGTATTAGGAAAAAAGGCCTGGCAATCTATCTCCAAAAATCAACCAAAGAAAATCCTATGAGTCCGAAAGAGTCTGCAAGAAAACTTCTAGAGCTAATAGGGGAATTTAGCAAAGTTGCAAGGTACAAGGTCAACATACAAAAATCAGTTGGGTTTCTATACACCAGCAATGAGAAATATGAAAGGAAAATTAAGGAAACAATTCCACTTACAAAACCAGCCAAGAATAAAATTCCTAGGAATAAATCTAACCAGGTATGTGAAGGACTTACACAATGAAAATTATAAACACTGCTGAAAGAAAACCAACCAAACCAAATCCATTATGTCAAGTCGATTCCAACTCACAGCTACCGTATAGAGCAGAGTAGAACCGCTGCCATAGGGTTTCCAAGGCTGTAATCTTTACAGAAGCAGACAGCCACATCATTCTCCTATGGAGCAGTTAGTGGGTTCAAACTGCTGACCTTCCAGTTAGCAGCCAAGTGCTTAACCACTGCGCCACCAGGGCTCACAAAAGAGATTAAAGAAGGCTTAAATAAATGGAAAGATGTTCCATGTTCATGGATGGGAAGACTTAATACCATTAAGATGTCAATACTACCCAAAGTGATCTATAGGTTCAGTGCAATCCCAGTCAAAATTCCAACAGCCTTCTTTACAGAAATGGAAAAAAACAATCCTCAACACGCTTTCTGATTTAAAAAAAAATTTTTTTTTTTTTAACAGCCTGGTACTACCGGAAGAGCTAGATGGTGCCCGGCTACCACCAATGACTGCCCTGACAGGGAACACAACAGAGAAGCCCTGATGGAGTGGGAGAACAGTGGGATGCAGACCTCAAATTCTTGTAAAAAGATCAGACTTAATGGTCTGACAGACTGGAGGGACCTCAGAGGTCATGGCCCCCAGGGCCCTCTGTTAGCTCAAGACCAGAACCATTCCTGAAGTCAACTCTTCAGACAGGGATTGGACTGGACTATAAGACAAAAAATGGTACTGGTAAGGAGTGAGCTTCTTGCCTCAAGAAGACACATGAGACTATGTGGGCAGCTCCTGTCTGGAGGAGAGATGAGAAGACAGAGGGGGACAGGAGCTGACTGAATGGGCACAGGGAATACAGGGTGGAGAGAAGGAGTGTGCTGTCACATTAGGGGGAGAACAGCTAAGGTTATACAACAAGGTGTATACAAGTTTTTGTATGAGAGACTAACTTGATGTGTAAACTTTCACTTAAAGAATAATTAAAAACAACAACAACAATAACAACAGCCTGGTACTGCTATAATAATAGGCTCAGAGACCAATGGAATAGAATTGAGAGTCCAGAAATAAACTCACACATCTATGGTCAACTGATTTTTGACAAGGGTGCTAAGGCCATTCAGTGAGGGAAAAACAGTCTGCAATAAATGGTATTGGGAAAATTGGATTTCCACATGCAGAAAAATGAAACAAGATCTATGCCTCACACCACACACAAAAACAAATTCAAAATGGATTAAGGACCTAAATGTAAAAATTAAAACCATAAAATTTTTAGAATACAGAGGCAATGCTGTCAGGCCTACCTTTTAACAATGGATTATCTAATGCAATAACAAAAGAACAAACAACAAGAGGCAAACTAGATAAATGAGACCTCATAAAAATTAAAAACTTTTGTTCATCAGAAGACTTTACCCAAAACATGAAAAGACAAGCTACTGCCTGGGACAATATCTTTGAAAACATATATCTAATAAGAATCTAATAACTAATATAATTTCAACAGCAACAAAAAGGCAAATAATCCAATTATAAAATCCAATTTCACCAAAGAGGACATTCAAATGGCCACCAAAAACATGAAAAGATGTTCAATGTCATTGCCCAGCAGAGATAAAAATCAGTATTTCACTTACGGCTATCAAATGAATTTCCCTGCAACACGTCAGCTATACCCACGAACAGGAAGGATGATATATGGCCCTATTAACTGGGTGAATGCCTTCATCTGAAAATGGGTACAGGCAGCATTGGGCATCACATCACAGCACTTCCTGGGTTTAGAACTTCTTCTTTGCTGGTCAAGAGCCAGGACCTCTGAGAAATCTAGATCACAGATCAGGGGAACAAGATTCTGTCCACAGCTCAGTCACAGTGTGAAGATTACGCGATTGGGAGAGGTGTGTGCATTACGCGCTAATGGGATTCCACTGAGCGCACCACAGGCCTGGCTGTGAAAGGCAGACAGGAAAGCCAGGTTCCGTGCATCCCAAGGTTTGCTGTTGTTAGTTGTCGTTGAGTTGATCCCAACTCATGGTGAACCCATGTGTGCAAAGTAGAACTGCTCCACAGGGTTTTCAAGGCTGTGACCTTTCTGAAGCAGATCGCCAGGCGTCACTCCCAACTGCCCATCACCGAATTCTCCTGTGTCTATTAGGCCATGATTTCCGAAAGGAGCATCAGAAACCCAGTGACCAGTGTGGCAGTATACCGATTCTCTTGGGCTTCAAATAGCTGGTGAGGCCTTACTCCTGGGTAGAAATACTACCTTTTTCTAAGTGTGCTATGAGGTAAAAGTAGGTGGAAAGCTCTATGTTAGATTAAATAAAGCATAAAAAGCCTTTCAGATAATAGCACAACACATTACAAAACTTCTCTACATTTGCTTTTGATGCATACTGGCATTCATTTGAGGGTATGTAATGTTTATGCATATAAAGTCACACGAAATAAGCTTCATTTCTTTAAATATAATACATTCCCATAAGTACTGTGCTTCTTTAAAAAACAACCTATATGAGACCAAACAGTCAATTACTTTAAAACAAAGATGAGAATGTAAGGGGGCAGGGAAACTAGATTAATGGAAATGGAACAACCAGAATGGAAATAATGAGAATGCTCACGCATTTTGAAGAAGGTAGCCCATGTCACTGAACAACTTGTGTAGAAATTGTTGCTGTGTAAACCTTCACTAAAGACACATATATATAAAATGCCTGGAAGCTCCACTGAAACCTGTCTACCATGAGTGATCGTGCTGATATTTGAAATACCAGTGGCATAGCTTCCAGCATCGGAGCAACACACAAGCCACCACAGTATGACTAACTGGCAGATGGGTGGCAGAAATACAATATACATGACTTCTTCTTTTTTTTTTTTAAGAAAAAATCCATCTAGGCAGACACATTGAGAGGTGATTCACATGACATTTGCCTGATCTTTGGTCCTCTTTATGTTAGTTCTTGGAAAATCTCAGTTAAGACAGAACATTCCCCACTTCGTAGAAATTTTAGAATCTCTGATGCTCACTCCTCTGAACTAACCTCGAGGAGAGGTGAGTCAGGGCCACCTCACATAATCTATGCCCAGTGTTTCAGGCTCCTTGGCCCTCCCCAGATGCTACAGCGAATACCAAAAACAACAACGACTGATGCTTTCACGAGCAAGCCAAGTGACTAGGGAAAATTCCCAATAAGCCTACTTTCAAATAATTTCCAAAATGATCACCAAGGAAACCCCTAGAAAAATTAAGCTCTTTTAACTTGGATCCTGGAGAGTACCCTGCAACCCAAGTAAAACACTTGGAGTGTTTCTTTGCTGAGAGTAGGGACATATATAACATGGCAGGGCCAACCCTATGTTGCACAAAGTAATCAGAGGACATGGATTCCCGTTCCCACCCCACCATTCCCGTTCCCACCCCACCATTCACTTCTCTGAGCTTCAGTCTCCTGTCACTAAGTTAGGAATAATGTGGTGTCTTCCCTGCTGTCTCCTGGGGTTGTTTGGGGAAATCACAGGAGATACTGCGTATGGAAAACCCCATTGCCGTTGAGTCGATTCTGACTCATAGTGACCCTAGAGGACAGAAGCAACTGCTGGATTTGAACTGCTGACCTTTTGGTTAGCAGGCAAGTTCTTAACCACTGTGCCACCAGGGCTCCACTGTATGTGGAAGTGCTTTGTAAACTGTAAAGTATCTTCCAGATGTAAGGCATCTAGAATCTTCTGGAAATAATGCTTAATTTTAGTGCAAGAAAGGAGCTTTTTAGGTCATACACTTCTATCTCCTTGTGCTACGGAGAAAGAGACTGAGCACTAGATGAAAAAGTATCCACCAAGGTTATGTTTTCAATCTCAGTAAGCTGTCGCCACAGTCGGTGGTGCCTAGCAGAGGTGAAGGAATAAACATGGTCTCAGTCCTGGAGTCACATATTTTCATCCTTATCATCATAAAACACTGACACTGAGCTCCTGTGGACAGGACACTTGGCTGGGCAGTGGAAATATAATACACCGTTCCTGTCTTTGAGGAGAGCGGCATCTGGTTGAGAACACAGAATAAGCACATATAAACAGCAACCAGTGAAAAGCATCGTGCACTCATGTCAGTCCAAGGGCACGTAGAATACAGAATAGGTGTCACAGTGACGTTACCGAGAGCTGAGTGCTCATGCAGGAGACAGTGCTGAACGGGCCCTTGGCTGTTGTTGTGGTTGGCTGCTGTGGAGTTGATTTTCAATTCACAGTGACCCCATGTAACAGAGCAGAACTGCCTCATTGGGTTTTCTAGGCCGTAGTCTTTACGGAAGCAGATCATCAAGTCTTCTTCCATTCCGAGGTTGGGTGGGTTTGAACCACCAACCTTCTGGTTACCAGTCAAGCACTTAACTGTTGGGACACCTGGGCTCCTTAGTTGGCCTTGGTAGAAGGTAGCATTTAAAAACATGGGCTTTGCACAGAGAATGTGGGGGGAATCCCAGTTCCCCTGTTTTTCTAGGGTCATGACCTTGGGGTAATCTGTATAATTTACAAAAATTACAATTTCTTCACCCATTTCACCAAGATAATAATAGCACCTTTCTGATATGGTTAGGGTGAGGGTTAAGGAGATGATGCATAGAAAACATCTGCACAGTGCCTGCTGGCACTTATCATGCGCTCAAAAGCAGCATCTGACATGGATGCAGTTCAAATCCACCAGGCGCTCCTTGGAAACCCTATGGGGCAGTTCTACTCTGTCCTGTAGGGCTGCTATGAGTCGGGATCAACTTAACAGCAATGGGCTTGGGTTTGTTTGTTTGTTTTTAATGTGGTTGTAGTTCTACTCTGTCCTACAGGGCTGCTATGAGTCCGAATCGTCTTTGACGGCAATGGGTTTGGTGCTTTTAGTTTACTGCAGTTGCTGGAGTCCCTGTGTGGAGCAAACTGTTCAAGCACTCAGCTGCTCACTGAAAGACTGGTGGCTCAAGTACACCCAGAGGTGCCTTGGAAGAAAGGCCTGGAGATTTATTTCCAAAAAAATCAGTCACTGAAAAACCTAAGGAGCACAATTCTACTCTGGAACACATGGAGTTGCCGTAAGTCGGAATGGACTTAATGACAACTGGATTAGCTTTGGTATTGTGGTTGCTTAAGTGTCATGGGATAGCCCGTCAAGGTGGGAAGGTAGACGCATGGCTGAGGGACAGTAAGTACATCGGTGAAGAGGTGCTGCAGGATTCAAGCATGAGAGTGTTCATAAATTTAAAACAGAGACCAGATTGTGGCAGGCCGCCATGCTAAATGATTTGGACTTTATTCTGCCAATGAAATTTTCTGGGCTGGGGAGTCATAACTGTTGCATAACATTTACCCTCATAGCCGCGTGTAGCAGTCAGGAAAGGGGAAACAGAAGGAGGAAGGCCAGTTAAAGAGGAGGGGGAGGAAGAGGAGAAGTATTTACTGAGCCTCTTTTTTTTTTTTTTTTTTATTCTACACTAGCAACTTTTCTTACACTTTTCTTTACTCCCTGCAATATCCCAGCAAAGTATTATCCCCATTTCACAGATGAAGAAATGGAGGCTCGGAGACGTTGTGTGAGTGCAGAACTGTGACTCCTGCCAGGATCTGTTTAACTGTACAAGTCAGCCCACTGCACTGCTTCCCACACACGGAGACAAAGGCGTGGACTGTCAGGGGATGCAAGGGAAACCGAAGACCTCTGTATTGTTTGAGCTGTAATACTAGCTACTTTAGGAAAGATGTCAAGTTCTCTACTATCATTTCTATTTGAAAGAAGGCTTCTTAATCCGACCTCTCCCTGGAGGACTAGCCTTTGAAGAATTGGTTTCCACGGTGACCCACAAGCTTCTACCCCAAGTGACAAGTTCCAGCCTCATCAAGTTTAGTATTCTTTGCTTGTACCCCTGAGGGGAACAATGTGATCGTGTCACTAGAATCACAGGCTGCCTCCTTGTACATACTACAGAGTGGAGGATGTGGCCCAATCAGCCAGCACAGCTTGTTCTGGTTCCTAGAAGGTGTTCTCTCACCAAGGGAAGTTTCCAGACTTACCCAGACATCTGACTGGCAGCAGATAACTAGACCCAAAGGATGAGAACATTCTGAGACTTTAAGGGCACCTCTCTGAGAGTTTGGGAGTGGTTTAGGGATCACAGTTCACATTTCCCCTAGAAGAAGCCTTGTTTACATACTTGGTTCACTTAATTACAAAAGGGGAGAAATGAAATAAAAATATAATACAAGTGCAAAGCATACATTCATCCTTAAAACTATAAACAAATTTCACCAATAATGGCTAACAGTGATCATACTCCAGGTGCTATCTTAGTCACTCTATATGCATTTTCTAGTTTAATCCTCACAACAGTCTATGACGTATATGCAACTACTGCCTCTATTTTATAGACGAGGACACTGTTGTTCAGGGATAAGGACCATCTCCGGTGGGCATATAGCTACTTAAGTGGCAGTCCAGTCATCAGGCCCAGGGCAGCAGGACTCCAAATTTGTTGGAAATTTTATTGTACCAGCTTCTAGAAGAATTTATTTAAGTTGAGAATGTGCACAGCGTAGTAAACACAAATAAAAAGAATAAGGACTTTCTCTAGCTTTCAGAAAATGGAACCTGATTTCATCCTTATCTACTTTAAATCCCATATCATTTCCATTTTTTACTGACATCTATATAACAATTACAGTATTATCCTTATCCTTCACAGTTATGATCAAACACTCACAACAGGCATTACCTCAGAAACTGAAACAGCTGGTGCGGAGCAATGAATTACTTAACATGGCCCTTCTAGCCATAGTCTTTGTGACTCACACACAACGATTGAAGGGGACTATGCGAATAAGGTATATGGAATCTGTGATGGCTGGGGTTATGTGTCAACTTGGCTGGGCCGTGATTCTCAATATTGTATGGTTGTCCTCCATTTTATGTGTTATGGGTCTTAACCTCTACACGTTGATGAGGCAGGGTTGGGATGTGTCTGGAGTAGCAGCCTTGCAGGAGGGCATGACTCAAGTTCCACCCTTACTCAAGTTATGCCCTTACCCTGGGGTGTAGCCTGCATCTACGGTATGTGTGTGGATGACTTGACAGGGCTCTTTCTCACTCTGGATCTTGATCCCGCACCCAGTTCGTGAATTGACCTCCGGTTCTCGGGACTTGAGCTAGAGGCCTGCTGTCTGACCTGCTGATTCTGGGACTCACAGGCCTCCACAGTCCCATGAGCCGACAGCCTATCATCTGACCTGAGTCACCAGCTTCTGCAGCCTTGACAGCCAGAAGCCTGTGGTCTGAACTGCTGGTTTGGATTCTTCAGCCCCTGCAGCCATATGGGTCAGGAGAAGCCTACTCCTGACTCATGGATTTGGGACTCTCCAGCCTCCACAACTGCTTAAACCATTTCCTAAATATGGTTCGTAAGTTCTGGGAGACATTGCAGCAAATTATGGAACTCGTAGGTGGGGGAGAGTAATGAAGGGAGAGGGAGTAGTTGATGTTAGAGATGGCGGAGTGGTACAGCAGTTTGGAAAAGTCAGACATTTGGGACATCTTCAATCTCTGCCTCATAGGAACCAAGTTTGTGCTGATCCTTATAAACAAAATTAGTTGTTTAGCTGTGAAGGCCAGAGCTGAGTAGACCTTTTTCTGACCATGATTTAGTCACCCAGCCCATGATTCTGCAACGCTCAAACTGAACCTCTCTGCCTCCTTTATTTCTTCATCTTCCTAAGTCCCAGAGTAGGGGGTATGAAACACTGGCACTTCTTGATGGGCTCTGTTTCAAAACAGAGCATTTGAGGAAGTCTCATCTTCCTATGAATAACAGAATTGTTTTATCCTAGTGTCTGGAGTTATTCTCTAGTGGCTGAATGTCTGTTTTGGTATCTTGCCCAGCACCCCAATTCCCTGGAGCACATCGTCCTTCTACTTGGTAACTCCTGCCTTCCTCTCCCTGGACGCTATCAACTACCTCCTGCTGAGACCTTATCTGACAAGATGCTCAGTGGGTCTACATTCCTAGCTTCATTCTCCTGGATCTGGCCTGTCCCATCACCAACCCAAGAATTATCCCCTTCCCCACTGGTGGTTCTCACAAGGCCGGGAGTCTATTTTTCAATCAGTGGAAATAATAATTGCTACCCAGTCCGTAGAAGCATGGACCTTTGGGGAATGGGAAAAGGTTTACTGGGCCAAGCTAAGAATTGTACCAAATAGCTTAAAGGAAAAGAAAGGAACATAATATTTCATGGACATATAAACAAATTACTGTTCTATCAAAGTGACCACCACAGGTGTCATAACTAAGGGAAGATGTTTGCTCATCTCCGAAGTCTCACTGATCACTCTTTTCAGTTCCTCATAATTGATAAAAGAAGAGAAAAAGCTCAGAAACACAGAAGAAGCAGAAGCAGTGCAAACTACACCAAGCATGGTTGTTGAAATCCTTCCCATTAACCTTTCGACTTAGTTTTCAGTGCTGCCATTACAGAAATACCACGAGTGGGTGGCTTTAGCAAACAAATTTATTTCCGCACAGTTGGGAGGCTAGAAGTCTGAATTCAGGGCACTGGCTCTAGGGGAAGGCTCTCTGTCTGCTCTGGGGAAAATCCTTGTCTCAGCTTCTCTAATGTTCTAGCTGTTCTTTGGAGATCTCCACGTGACATCTATCTTTCCCCGTTCCTGCTTGCCTGCTTCTGTGCCTAACCTGCTCTTTTTATATCTCAAAATCAATTGGCTTAAAACACACCTTACACTAATACAGCCTTATTAACACAACAAAGAAAATCATATTCCCGAAATGGGATTACATCCACAAGTATAAAAACCAAACTCACTGCCATCGAGTCGATTCTGACTTATAGCCACCCTGTTAAGACAGAGTAGAACTGCCCCATAGACTTTCCAAGTTAGTAGCCAAGCTCTTAGCCACTGTGCCACCAGAGCTCCGCAAGTATAGAGGTTAGACTTAACAGCACGTATTTTGGGGGATACAATTTAATCTATAGCACCTTTCCATTTGGTTCTACAGATAGGTAAACCACTATCTATAAACGACATGAATCTTTTTATTCAGTCTCAACTTAGATTAAAGCAAAAATCAAACTCGTTGCCATAGAGTTGATTCTGACTCATAGTGACCCTATAGGACAGAGTAGAACTGCCCCCTAGGGCTTCCAGGGAGTGGCTGGTAGATTCAAACTGCCCACCTTTTGCTTAGCAGCCATAGCTCTTAACCATTGTGCTACAAGGGCTCCAAGCTTACAGGCTTAAATATGCCCCCCAAAATCGATTCATTTATCTATTCTTTCACTTATTCATTCAGCAAATATTCACTGAGTGACTTACTGTCTGACTCTGATATTGGGCTGGGTCATGGCAATGCCAAGGGGATCTTAAGAAACCTCTGGTTTATTCGGGGAGTAAAGAGCCCAGTAAATAACATATGATAGATAACATTATGACTCTCGCCTAATCGTAATTCTTAAAAGTGATATGCCATTCAAAGCTACCTTTCATTCTTCAATTATTATTAAATGCTTATTTTCTGCCCCACGCTATTCTTTACTTATTTTTTTCTTTTTTCTCTGAAAAGACTTCTATCACCATTTTGTCTGAAGGTTTATCCTCATCTCCTCCTGGGTGTCCCCTCCTTGTCCCTTCCTGCTTCTGATTCCCCTTCCTTCTTTTCCTTTTCAGATACTGGAATTCCCTGTAATTCCCCTCCATCTTCATTGAACTGTGACTTGATACTCTTTGGGGTTCTTTCTCATCATCCCTTACTACCTCTCTTTTTTTAATGTCTCCCTCCCTCTTCTTTCTTTCTTTCAAGCTCCTTTGGGAGAGGATGGCCTTTTTGTTTTTCCTTAGACTATCAAATTACATTGCATGTTGGAAATCATAGTTCCTACTCATTAGAATCCTTTCAACTGAGAAAGGCCTTAGTATGGTCTGTGTGATGATGGCATCCTGTATTACAAGCCTAATAACTCTTGGTAATTGTCCCCTATGTGCTCTGCATTCTCAGCTTCTTTTCACAGGACCCTGGGTGGTTCAAGGATATCCATATACCACAGCTTACAACCAGAAGAACAAAGAAATTTGTGTTGGGGAAGTACAGCCAGAACGCTCCTTAAAAGCAAGGATAGTGAAGACTTCATCTTGCTTATTTTGGACATGTTACCAGGAGGGACCAGTCTCTGAAGAAGGGCACCATGCTTGGTAAAGTAGAGGGTCAGTGAAAAAAAGGAAGACCTTCAATGAGATGGATTGATACAGTGGCTGCAACAACGGACTCAAACATAGCAATGATTTGAGGATGGCACAGGACTGGGCAACATTTTGTTCTGTTGTACTTGGGATCACTATGAGTTGGAGATGGCCCTACGGCAGCTAACAACAACATAATCAGCTTGGATTACCAAACTGCCAATGTCTTTGAGGAGTTTAATACGAGAAGGCATCACCGACAAATCTGGCCTCAAACTAACAGATTTACATCATTACTTCCCTGTATTTGACATAGCTTTCTTCCAATATGGATAAGCTCTAAGAATTATTGAAACGAGAAAATTTTAATGCACAAGCTTCACAAAGACGTCAGGTTTAAAGATCATTGTGCTGCTTCTCAACTTTTGAGGTAGCATTACTTTCTGAATAAATTTAAGATAATAGAAGTCACAAAAATACCAAGTGAGGGTACATTTATTTACGCCCTGAGACTAAACAGGCCTGACTAATGCATAGTCACTGCACAGTTTCCAGGGTCAGCTGGCCATTTCTGCTCTGCCTCTTTCTCTTACCGCCCCCTCAAAAAGTACCGGGGTCGGGGGGAGGAAGAGAGTATAAGCTAAGAGCAGAATTGGTCGTTTTTAGTCCAATACCCGTTGTTGTCCAGTCGGTTCTGATTCATGGTGGCCCCATGTGTGTCAGAGTAGAATTGTGCTCCATAGGGTTTCCAGTGGCTGATTTTTCGAAAGTCAGGCCTTACCTACCTACCTACTGCTGTCGAGTCAATTCAGACTCATAGAGACCCTACAGGACAGAGTAAAACTGCCCCATAGGATTTCCAAAGGGCAGCTGGTGTATTCAAACTGCCGGCAGTTAGGTTAGCAGCCAAAGTCTTAAACATTACGCCACAAGGGCTCCTGTCAGGACTTAAGGGGTGGAAATAGCCTCCTCCAGCTGGCTTAGCCCCTGAAGTCACTGTGACCCAATCCAGGTAAGCAACCTAGTCCTTTCTGGGGAATGTATTGCTATCCTAAGGCTGCCAAAACAAAATACCGTAAGGTGAATGGCTTTAAACAACAGAAGTTTAGTGTCTCACAGTTTTGGAGTCTAGGTGTACAAAATCAGGGCGTCCACCATACCGATTCCTTCTGAGGACTCTCAAAAGGTACCTGTTCCATGTCTCTCTCCTAGCTTCTGGTGACGGCCCACAATCCTTGGAATTCTTTGGTTTGTAGGTGCATATGGCCATCATCTCCCTGTCTCTGTGGATCATCTCTCTTATAAGGGCATGAATCATATAGGATTAGGACTTACCCTAGTCCACTATGACCTCATGTTAACCTAACTGATAACATCTTCAAGGACCCTACTTCCAAACAAGAGCATGGTCATAAGAACCAGAGGTTAGGACTTCAACACATATTTTTCAGGGACATAATTCAATCTATAACAGTGAATACAAGTTTTTTCCCAATTTTTCTCAAAATTTCTTTTGAATCTAGCAGTGGGAAGTCTTTCTAACTATGATTCACAACACAGAAGTCATTAAAAAACCAGACACATTCATTTACATAAAAATCCCAAACTTCGATGTGGCAAAAACACACATAAGTCAAAACACATACAACAAACTGGGAAAAAAAGATGTGTGACTCATATCACAGACAAAAGGCTCATCTCCTTAATATATAAACAGCTCCTAAACATTGGTAAGGAAACGATCAACCACCCAGTAAAAAAGTGGGCAAAGGACATGTACCGTTTACAGAAAAGGAAATAAAAATTGTTCTTAAAACATAGGAAAAAACGTTCAATATCACTTATAAGCGAAGTGTAAATTAAAAGTACACTGAGATACCATTTTCACTTATCGGAATGGCAAAAATCCAAAGTTTGATAACGCATTCTGTTTAGCAAGACTGAAAAAACAGGCATTCCTCACACGTTGCTGATTAAGAGCTTGATGTATTAAAACCCCTAGGGAGACAATTTGGATACTACCTGGCGGCACAGTGGTTAAGAGTTCAGCTGCTAATCGAACCCACCAGCCCATCCTTGGAAACGTCTCTGTGAGCCAGAGTTGACTCAATGGCACCTAACAACAACAATGTTCTTAGCAATTTTGCTTTTTGGAATTTGTTCTACAGATATATTTCAGTTGGCTAAATAACGTATGTACAAATTTATTTCCTGCAGTGATAGCTGTTATACTGAAAGATTGAAAATAAACTAAATGCTCATCAGCACGGGAATAGTTAAATAAATCGTAATACTGTCATATAATGGAATAATAAAAAAAAACCATCGCCGTCGAGTCAATTCCGACTCACAGCAACCTCAAGAGTTACAGAGTAGAACTGCTCCATAGAGTTTACTTGGTTGTAATCTTTACAGAGGAGCCCTGGTGGTACAATGATTAATCACTCGACTGCCAACTGAAAGGTTGGCAGTTTGAACCCACCAGGGTCTCCACTGAAGAAAAGACCTGGTGATCTGCCCCTATAAAACTTTACAGCCTAGGAGACAGTTCTACTCTGTCCTATAGGATGCTTACAAGTCAGAAGCGACACCAACAATCTTTGTGGAAGCAGATTACCAAGCCTTTCTTCCATGGCACTGCTGGTGGATTTGAACCACCAACCTTTAGGTAAGTTAACAAATGCAAACTGTTTGCACCACCCAGGGACCCTAACAGAATAATAGGCTAACATAAAAAAAAAAAAAATTTAAAAAGATTGAGGACACTTTGTACCCTGATATTGAAAGATGTACTGTCCACAGAAAAAAGCATGGTGCAGGAAAATCTTTCTGTAAAAGAGGCTGGGAGATGGGTGGGATAAGACTAAATATATTGGTGTCTGTTTGTATGTGCAAAAATGAATACAGCAGTTTCCTAGAGTGAGTGGATAACTGGGCAGATGGGTAACAGGGCTTACAAACTTTCCACTGTACACCTTTTCATATTTTGGGAGTTTTCAGCCACATGAATGTATTACTTGTTCAAACTTAAAATTTTAAAACCTTCTTCATGACCATGTCAAAGAGGTTCTTGCTGAGAAAATGACTCAAGAATTACGGACTGAAGTGGGCTTGAGAGAGTGCAGCTAAGGGTCACTTTATTCTCCTGTATAATTTTCCAAATATGAACTATGGACCTCAAAGGTAAAAAAAAATTCTAACAATGGACTAAATGCACCAATGAAGAGACAGAGAGTGGCAGAATGGACTAAAAAACAAGATATCTATATGCTGCCTACAAGAGACACACCTTAGACTTAGAGACACAAACAAACTAAAACTCAAAGGATGGAAAAAAATATATCAGGCAAACAACAATCAAAAAAGAGCAAGAGTGGCAATATTAATTTCTGACAACACAGACTTTAAAGTTAAATCCATCAGAAAGGATAAGGAAGGACACTATATAATGATTAAAGGGACAATACACCAAGAAGATATAACCGTATTAAATATTTATGCACCCAATGACAGGGCTGCAAGATACATAAAACAAACTCAGCATTGAAAAGTGAGATAGACAGCTCCACAATAATAGTAGGAGACTCCAACACACCACTTTCGGTGAAGGACAGGACATCTAGAAAGAAGCTCAATAAAGACACGGAAGATCTAAATGCCACGATCAACCAACTTGACCTCGTAGACACATATAGAACACTTCACCCAACAGCAACCAACTATACTTTCTTTTCTAGTGCACATGGAACATTCTCTAGAATAGACCACATATTAGGTCATAAAGCAAGCCTTAGCAGAATCCAAAACACTGAAATATTACAAAGCATCTTCTCAGACCATAAGGCCATAAAAGTGGAAACCAATAACAGGAAAAGCAGGGAAAAGAAATCAAACACTTGGAAACTAAACAATACTCTGCTCAAAAAAGACTGGATTATAGAAGACATTAAGGATGGAATAAAGAAATTCAGAGAATCCAATGAGAATGAAAACACTTCCTAGCAGAACCTTTGGGACACAGCAAAAGCGGTGCTCAGAGGCCAATTTATATCAATAAATGCACACATCCCAAAAGAAGAAAGGGCCAAAATCAAAGAATTATCCCTACAACTTGAACAAATAGAGAGCAACAACAGAAACCCATAGGCACCAGAAGAAAACAAATAATAAAAATTAGAGCTGAACTAAATGAAATAGAAAACAGAAAAACAATTGAAAGAATTAATAGGACCAAAAGCTGGTTCTCTGAAAAAATTAACAAAATTAACAAACCATTGGCCAAACTGACAAAAACAGGAGAAGAAGCAAATAACCCAAATAAGAAATGAGATGGGCGATATCACAAGAGACCCAACTGAAATCAAAAGAATCATATCAGATTACTATGAAAAACTACACTCAAACAAATTTGAAAACCTTAGAAGAAATGGATGAATTCCTAGAAACACACTACCTACCTAAACTAACACAAACAGAGGTAGAACAACTAAATAGACCCATGACAAAAGAAGAGATTGAAAACGTAATCAAAAACTCCCATCAAAAAAAAAGCCCTCGTCTGGACTGCTTCACTGCAGAGTTCTACCAAAGTTTCCAAGAAGAGTTAACACCACTACTACTAAAGGTATTTCAGAGCATAGAAAAGGATGGAATACTACCAAATTCATTCTACAAAGCCACCATATCCCTGATACCAAAACGAGGTAAAGACACCATAAGAAAAGAAAATTATAGACCTCTATCCCTCATGAATGTAGATGCAAAAGTCCTCAACAAAATTGTAGCCAGTAGAATTCAACAACATATCAAAAAAATTATTCACCATGACCAAGTGGGATTCATACCAGGTATGCAGGGATGGTTCAACATTAGAAAACCAATTAATGTAATCCACTACATAAATAAAAGGCAAGAATCAAATGATTTTATCAATTGATGCAGAAAAGGCATTTGACAAAGTTCAACACTCATTCATGATAAAAACTCTCAGCAAAATAGGAATAGAAGGAAAATTTCTCAGCATAACCAAGGCCATTTATACAAAGTCAACAGCCAACACCACGCTAATTGGAGAGAGCCTGAAAACACTCCCATTGAGATTGGGAACCAGACAAGGATGCCCTTTATTACCACTCTTACTCAACATTGTGCTGGAAGTCCTAGCCAGAGCAATCAGGCTAGATAAAGAAATAAAGGGCATCCAGACTGGCAAGGAAGAAGTCAAAGTATCTCTATTTGCAGATGACATGATCTCATACACAGAAAACCCTAAGGAATCCTCCAGAAAACTACTGAAACTAATAGAAGAGTTCAGCAGAGTATCAGGATACAAGATAAACATACAAAAATCAGTTGGATTCCTCTACACCAACAAAAAGAACATCCAAGAGGAAATCACCAAATCAATGCCATTTACAGTAGCCCCTAAGAAGGTAAAAGATAAAATACTTAGGAATAAATCTTACCAGAGATGTAAAAGACTTTTACAAAGAAAACTACAGTACACTTCTGCAAGAAACCAAAAGAGACTTACATAAGTGGAAGAACATACCTTGCTCGTGGATAGGAAGACTTAACATTATAAAAATGTCCATTCTACCAAAAGCGATCTATACATTTAATGCAATCCCGATCCAAAACCCAATGACATTCTTTAACGAGATGGAGAAACAAATCACCAATTTCATATGGAAGGGAAAGAGGCCCCGGATAAACAAGGCATTACTGAAAAAGGAGAACAAAGTGGGAGGCCTTACTTTACCTGATTTTAGAACCTATTATACCGCCACAGTAGTCAAAACAGCCTGGTACTGGTACAACAACAGATACATGGACCAATGGAACAGAATTGAGAATCCAGACATAAATCCATCCACATATGAGCAGTTGATATTTGGCAAAGGTCCCAAAACAGTTAAACACGCAAAAGACAGTCTTTTTAACAAATGGTGCTGGCATAACTGGATATTCATCTGCAAAAAAAATGAAACAAGACCCATACCTCACCCCATGCACAGAAACCAACTCAAAATGGATCAAAGACCTAAATATAAAATCGAAAACGATAAAGATCATGGAAGAAAAATTAGGGACGACGTTAAGAGTCCTAATACATGGCATAAACAGTATACAAAACATTATAAAGAATGCAGAAGAAAAACTAGATAACTGGGAGCTCCTAAAAATCAAACACTTATGCTCATCCAAAGACTTCACAAAAGAGTAAAAAGACTACCTACAGACTGGGAAAAAGTTTTTAGCTATGACATTTCTGACCAGCGCCTGATCTCTAAAATCTACATGATACTGCAAAAACTCAACTGCAAAAAGACAAATAACCCAATTAAAAAATGGGCAAGATATGAATAGACACTTCACTAAAGAAGACATTCAGGTAGCTAACAGATATATGAAGAAATGTTCACGATCGTTAGCCATTAGAGAAATGCAGATCAAAACTACAATGAAATTTCATCTCACTCCACCAAGGCTGGCATTAATCCAAAAAACACAAAAGAATAAATGTTGGAGAGGCTGTGGAGAGACTGGAACACATACACTTCTGGTGGGAATGTAAAATGGTACGACCACTTTGGAAATCGATTTGGGGCTTCCTTAAAAAGCTAGAAATAGAACTACCATATAATCCAGCAATCCCACTCCTTGGAATATATCCTAGAGAAATAAGAGCCTTTACACGAACAGACATATGCACACCCAAGTTTATTGCAGCGCTGTTTACCATAGCAAAAAGATGGAAGCAACCAAGGTGCCCATCAAAGGATAAATGGATAAATTATGGTATATTCACACAATGGAATACTATGCATCAATAAAGAACAGTTAGGGATCTGTGAAACATTTCATAACATGGAGGAACCTGGAAGGCATTATGCTGAGTGAAATTAATCAGTTGCAAAAGGACAAATATTGTATAAGACCACTATTATAAGAAATTGAGAAATAGCTTAAGCTGAGAAGAAAACATTCTTTCCTGGTTACGAGAGGGGGGAGGGTGGAAGAGTGTTATTCACTAATTAGATAGCAGATAAGAACTACTTTAGGTGAAGGGGAAGACAGCACACAATACAGGGCAGGTCAGCACAATTGGACTAAACCAAAAGCAAAGAAGTTTCCTGAATAAACTGAATGCTTCAAAGGCCAGCGTAGCAGGGGCAGGGGTCTGGGGACCATGGTTTCAGGCGACATCTAAGTCAATTGGCAGGATAAAATCTATTAAGAAAACATTCTGCATCCCACTTTGAAGAGTGGCGTCTGGCATCTTAAATGCTAGTAAGTAGCCATCTAAGATGCATCAATTGGTCTCAACCCACCTGGATCAAAAGAGAATGAAGAACACCAAGGACACAAGGCGATTACGAGCCCAAGAGACAGAAAGGGCCACATGAACCAGAGACTACATCATCCTGAAACCAGAAGAACTAGATGGTGCCCAGCTATAACCGATGACTGCCCTGACAGGGAACACAACAGAGAACCCCTGAGTGAGCAGGAGAGCAGTGGGATGCAGACCCCAAATTCTCATGAGATCAGACTCAATGGTCTGACTGAGACTAGAAGGACCCTCGTGGTCATGGTGCCCAGACCTTTTGTTGGCCCAGGACAGGAACCATTCCCAAAGCCAACTCTTCAGACATGGATTGGACTAGACAGTGGGTTGGAGAGGGATGCTGGTGAGGAGTGAGCTTCTTGGATCAGGTGGACACTTGAGACTACGTTGGCATCTTCTGCCTGGAGAGGAGATGAGAGGGCAGAGGGGGTTAGAAGCTGGCGAAACGGACACGGAAAGAGAGAGTGGAGGGAGAGAGCGGGCTGTCTCATTACAGGGAGAGTAACTGGGAGTATGTAGCAAGGACTGACTTGATTGGTAAACTTTCACTTAAAGCACAATAAAAATTATTAAAAATAAATAAACACACACCACACACACAAAAAAATTCTAACAAAATCTCCCAGTATTAACTTTTAAAAAAATAATAGCATTACTTAATTCCCTACAGACAAAAAACCAAGTATATACTTCTTATGCTCAAAAAAAAAAATTTTTTTTAGCTCATTTATAATTATAAAACCAAAGTATCTTCATAAACACAGCACAATTATAAAGCCAAAAAAAGTCTGAATTAACCACATTTACTTACTGTGAAAAATGAGGTTGCTTTGTTGAAACTAAAGTGTCACTTTGGACCAGGGATACTGTATGGAGTGCTTGGCCCAGTTCTCTCGAATTCGTCATTTTCTATGCAAGGCACTGACTGTACCGCCATTTCTCTCTGTTGAAACTCAGGAAGCTTTGTTTGGTTTGTGTAGTGTAAGTCATTAGACCTCTTAGGGATACAAGCTGCTTCTGCCATTTTCTCAATGCCTCATAACAACCAATCTGGAGCCAAAACAATCATAAATCCAAGCACTAGCTTGAGCACTAAAATTGGATGTCAGTCATAACGCTTGGCTGCTAACCAAAGGGTCAGCAGTTCTAACCCACCAGCTGCTCCTTGGAAATCCTATGGGGCAGTTCTACTCAGTCCTATAGGCTCGCTATGAGTTGGAATCGACTTGATGGCAATGGGTTTGCTTTTCCTTTCTTTCTTTTTTTGGCCTCCTATTCACTGCCTCAGTTTTAGGTTTTTTGCACAGGACTTGATTTTCAAACCTCTGACCAACTGGTCAGATTCTTTGACCATGTCTGCCTTCAACTTTGAGCCCCTCTCTGCATCACTGCCCACAGCTGTGAGGACACGGCCATTCCTGCAGCCACTCCCAGGCTCTCAAAACCCAGCCTATGGCCTAGGATGGGAGGGTGGACAATTTGTGATAATAATGGTAATCAGATATAGCAGAAATAACAGTTCTCCATGAGGGCACAGACATTTCAATGTGCATTTCAAAGCCTCTCTCATTAAGCCTTAAGGAAAACCAAGAAACTAATCTGAGCATTATCCACACCTGCGCAGGTTCCTGCTGAATCACGTTTCTCCAGTTTAGGGATGATGGCATTCATCTTTGCATCCTCAGCACCTAACATGTGGCTAACACCTAATATCTGTTTGATAGGTCAGTGAGTGAGTGAGTGGGAGAATGAATAAACGCATGAATAGTAATAAATTGGCCAGGGAGTAAAAAAAGGAAAAGACCAAAAAAAAAAAAAAAAAAAGAGCCCATCGAAGTACTGAAACCTGGCAGACTCTACCTAGGAAGTCAGCTGGTCTCTCCGTGGTATCTCAAATCTCTCTCTTTGATTGCACAGAGCAGTATTAGCCTTTTATAATTAAAATCTTTCTTCACATCTAATATTCTTTCCACAGTTAGTCCACCATGTCAGTTTATTTATTTATTTAATTATTGTACTTTAGATGAAGGTTTACGGAACAAACCAGCCTCTCACTAAACAATCAGTACACATATTGTTTTCTGATACTGGTTACCAACTCCACGACATGCCAACACTCTCTCTTATGTGCATTTATTTTTAAAGCATTTGCCAGGGCAGTACAGGGAGTCATTCTGAAACTTGGCCTGCTGCCAAAGCTAAAGCTAAAACAAGTAGATTCTACTGGCCTGAAGTTAATAAAGAACGTGGTGTGGTAAACACTTCTCCACCAAATGCAAAGTGTACACTGATTATAAAGGTCACTGGCTGCATACTTCAGGCACATTCTTTTGATACCACGTTCAACATCAGTTAGTGATCCAACATAAGGGAAAAAGAAACAGACTTCTGTCTCAAATTCAAGCGGTTTCTGATTACCTGAAGAGCTTCTTTTTTCTACTTTAAATAGGTAAAAGTAACAGTTCTACCAAAGCTTTCAATGGATTAAGTTGGCCGTTTTAGGTAAGGTGGAAATCTACTTCCTTTGATGAAATACGCAGTGCAGGTCAACAGGAGCGTTTTGTGCCACTCTGGGGCCCATGCTGGATCCTTCCAGCTGTGCTCTCTTCCCCTTTGTATTCTTAGTCCTTACTCTTTACCCATTTTGGGTTTTCTCTAGGTCACACAGTCCTCATTCACCATAGCTATGTAATTGCCATTAACTGGTTACTCTCTTTTGAAGTTAACATTTCAGGCTTCACAAACTAACACAATGAAGCCACTTCACCGGATTTCAGAATGTGAAATCTAATAAAGTTCTAATAAAAGTAACATAGGTAAAGAAGAGGAGTCCCTGGGTGACGCAAATGGTTAACACACTTGGCTGCTAACCAGAATGTTGGCGGTTCAAGTCCACCCCGAGGTACCCTAGAAGAAAGACCTGGAAATCTACTTCCAAAAACCAGCCATTGAAAACCGTAGGGAGCACAGTTCTACTCTGACACACATGAGGTCTCCGCAAGTCAGAATCAACTCAACAGCAACTATTTAGGAAAAGATGAATTTAGCTAATTTGTTTTTTTGTAAGATGTTAGAGATATATACCCATGGTTTGAACAAATCATCACAGTTTTAATGAGTTAACCAACGCTAAAAGCTTCTGATGATATGAAAATAAGATTATATTCAACCATATTTCGTAACTTGTCCATCATGACAGCAAAGAGCCTAATGAAGGCACTAGGGAGATGATAACTTCAGCTCCAGATAACTTAGGCTGTGCTCGCCTTCTTCCTCTTCATTTCCAAAATAGAATAAAAAATACTGATGCAACGGCATTTTTTCCCTTAAAAAGTCCCTTAAAAAGGTAAACGGTACACAATACTGGGGAATCCAGAACAACTTGTACAAGGCAAGGTCATGGAAGCTCCACAGACATATCCAAGCTCTATGAGGGACTGAATTGCTGGGCTGAGGGCATGGGACCATGGTCTCGGTGAACACCTAGCTCAATCAGCATAACTAGTTTATAAAGAATATGTTTTACATTCTACTTTGGTGAGTAGTATCTGGGGTCTTAAAAGCCTGTCAGCAGCCACCTAGGATATGCCACTGGTCTCACCCCTTTGGGAGCAAGAGAGAATAATAAAGAAAACTAAAGATACAAGGGAAAGATTAGTCCAAAGGACTAATGGACCACAAATACTACGGCCTCCACCAGACTGAGTCCGGTACAACTAGATGGTGCCGGCTACGACCACTGACTGCCCTGACAGGGATCACAATAGAGGGTCTGTGATAGAGCCGGAGAAAAATGTAGAACAAAACTCTAACTCACAAAAAGAGACCAGACTTACTGCCTGACACAACCTGGAGAAACCCTGGAAGTACGGCCCCTGGGCGCCCTTTTTACTCAGTAATGAAGTCTCTCTTGAGGTTCACCCTTCATCCAAAGATTAGACAGGCCCATAAAACAAAACAAGACTAAAGGGGCACGCCAGCCCAGGGGCAAGGACTAGAAGGCAGGAGGGGACAGGAAAGCTGACAACAGGGAACCCAAGGTCGAGAAGGGAGAGTGTTGACATGCCGTGGGGTTGTTAACCAATCTTGTAAAACAGTATGTGTACTACCTGTTTAATGAGAAGCTAGTTTGTTCTGTAAGCCTTCGTCAAAAGTACAATAAAAAGAAGAAAAAATCCCCTTTTAACAATTATTTCATTTGGATCTGAGCAAGCACTCTTAATGGAGGGAGATCACTACCCAGTTGCTCAGATTTTGTTATGACCTCTATGGTACCAAAAATCTCAAAGTGTTGGTGATTGGCAGGGATTATCACCTTCACCCACAGTAGGAAGAAGTCAAAAACTTCACCCACTTCATCTCTTCCCATAACTTCATGGAGCATCAACTCTTGAGTCCTACTCTCTGACTCAAGGCACTAAAAAGCTTTTTCTCAAAGTTGGTCCTTGACGTGATTAGCAACCCTGCATGGGTCCATCGTGAGTACCTCTTCCTCATCAGACCACTCCAACAGTTAATGCCTGTCTTAAACTCCGGCGTGCTAAGGTGGTAACTCTGAGACCAAAGGCACCTGGTCAGGAAAAAGCCTTCCATTTTAAACTGCTGGAACCAGGAGGTAATCAGATGGCCTCTAAAAACCTTAAAAGATGTTCCAATACATAAGGGGTGTGAAGCCACTGTCTACCTGAGACATCAACAAGCAATGGACATGTATCTGTTTGCATGTAGGCAAAGCAAGGGATGCACAACACTGGGATGGAGCTGAGCACCACAGGTAGCAAATGAGAACAATGGGTACTCTCCAACCAAGCTGGAGAACACTTCTTACTTCTGGAACAATCACCGTCCACCCTCAGTATGCTCTGTTCTGTTATTCCAACCAAATGATCAAAATGCACTTCCCTGTCTTCAATGGACTCAAGTTAAATGATATTTATCCTTCACCCAAAGATTGGCAGCCGAATTCTTACTCAGACCACAGGAACCAAGGGGTTATTTAAATTTGCTTTCGGTATTCCAGAAATGTCAGGGGGAGAGGTGGATATACTCAAGGTCATATTTTGGCTCTCGTGAACTTGCTCTGATTTCCTTCAGTCTCAGCTTGAACTTGCATATGAGCAATTTATGGTCTGTTCCACAGTCAGCCCCTGGCCTTGTTCTGACTGATGATATTGAGCTTTTCCATCATCTCTTTCCACAAATGTAGCCAATTTGATTTCTGTGTGCTCCATCTGGCAAGGTCCATGTGTATAGTCGCCATTTATGTTGGTGAAAGAAGGTATTTGCAATGAAGAAGTCGTTGGTCTTATAAAATTCTATCGTTCGATCTCTGGCATTGTTTCTATCACCAAGGCCATATTTTCTAACTATTGATCCTTCTTCTTTGTTTCCAACTTTCACATTAAAATCACCAGTAATTATCAATGCATCTTGATTGCATGTGCCATCAATTTCAGACTGCAGCAGCTGATAAAAATCTTCTATTTCTTCATCTTTGGCCCTTGTGGTAGGTAAGCATATTTGAATAACAGTTGTATCAACTGAAGGATAGATTTGACAGATTGAACACTGGAGACCGAAGACCAGACAAGTTGTGGAATGACATCAAGGACATCATACGTGAAGAAAGCAAGAGGTCACTGAAAAGACAGGAAAGAAGAGACCAAGATGGATGTGAGAGGAGACTCTGAAACTTGCTCTTGAACGTTGAGCAGCTAAAGCAAAAGGAAGAATTGATGAAGTAAAAGAAGTGAACAGAAGATTTCAAAGGGCCTCTCGAGAAGACAAAGTAAAGTATTATAACGACATGTGCAAAGAGCTAGATATGGGAAACCAAAAGGGAAGAACACGCTTGGCGTTTCTCAGGCTGAAAGAACTGAAGAAAAAATTCAAGCTTCGAGTTGCAATAGTGAAGGATTCAATGGGGAAAATATTAGACGATGCAGGAAGCATCAAAAGAAGATGGAAGGAATACACAGAGTCATTACACCAAAAAGAATTAGTCGATGCTCAATCATTTCAAGAGGTAGCATATGATCAGGAACTGATGATACCGAAGGAAGAAGTCCAAGCTGCTCTGAAGGCACTGAAGAAAAACAAGGCTCCAGGAATTGATGGAATATCAATTGAGGTGTTCCAACAAATAGATGCAGTGCTGGAGGTGCTCACTTGTCTATGCCAAGAAATATGGAAGACAGCTTCCTGGCCAACTGACTGGAAGAGATCCATATTTATGCCTATTCCCAAGAAAGGTGATCCAACCGAATGTGGAAATTATAGAACAATATCATTAATATCACACACAAGCAAAATTCTGCTGAAGATCATTCAAAAACGGCTACAGCAGTATGTTGACAGGAAACTGCCAGGAATTCAGGCCAGTTTCAGAAGAGGACGTGGAACCACATATATCATTGCTGATGTCAGATGGATCCTGGCTGAAAGCAGAGAATACCAGAAGGATGTTTACCTGTGTTTTATTGACTATGCAAAGGCACTCGACTGTGTGGATCATAACAAACTATGGATAACACTGCGAAGAATGGGAATTCCAGAACACTTAATTGTGCTCATGAGGAACCTTTACATAGATCAAGAGGCAGTTGTTCGGACAGAACAAGGGGATACTGATTGGTTTAAAGTCAGGAAAGGTGTGCGCCAGGGTTGTATTCCTTCACCACACCTATTCAATCTGTATGCTGAGCAAATAATCCGAGAAGCTGGGCTATATGAAGAAGAACTGGGTATCAGCATTGGTGGAAGACTCATTAACAACCTGCGTTATGCAGATGACACAACCTCGCTTGCTGAAAGTGAAGAGGACTTGAAGTACTTATTAATGAAGATCAAAGACCACAGCCATCAGTATGGATTGTACATCAACATAAAGAAAAAAAATTCTCACAACTGGACCAATGAGCAACATCATGATAAACAGAGAAAAGACTGAAGTTGTCCAGGATTTCATTTTACTTGGATCCACAATCAACAGGCATGGAAGCAGCAGTCAAGAAATCAAAAGACACATTGCATTGGGTAAATCTGCAGCAAAGGACCTCTTCAAAGTGTTGAAGAGCAAAGATGTCACCTTGAAGACTAAGGTGCGCCTGACCCAAGCCATGGTATTTTCAATCGCATCATATTCATGTGAAAGCTGGACAACGAATAAGGAAGACCGAAGAAGAGTTGACGCCTTTGAATTGTGGTGCTGGCGAAGAATATTGAATATACCACGGACTGCCAAAAGAAAGAATAAATCTCTCTTGGAAGAAGTACAACCAGAATGCTCCTCAGAAGCAGGAGGGATCAGTCTCTGGAGAAGGACATCATGCTTGGCAAAGTATAGGGTGAGCAGAAAAGAGGGAGACCCTCAACGAGGTGGACTGACACAGCAGCTGCAACAATGGGCTCAAGCATAACAATGATTGTAAGGATGGCGCAGGACTGGGCAGTGTTTTGTTCTGTTTTGCACAGGGTCGCTATGAGTCGGAGCCGGCTGGAGGGCACCTAACAAGAGCTACAACAAGGGGGAGAGGGATGCAGGCTGCAGTGTTTAAGCAGGTGGACTCAAAGGAGAGTGCCTGCATTCACATACCACAAGGTTGAGCATTTGCAAAGCCGAAATAATGGGAAGTGCTTACTTATTAGGGTTGCTGAGACAACTGAATGAGGGCGCATACGGAAGGCACTCAACACGGTAACAGGCTCTCAGTAAGTGTGCAACTTGTGTTATATATGATTATTAGGATCACTAATTCTTATTAAGAATCTCACTGCAAAATCCAGAAATTGTTCCTGACCACCCACATTAAAAAAAAAAAAAAAAGCTTCTGAAGCCACCCAAATGACTGAATCACAAAAGGGGAAAATGGTTTGCAAGCTGGTACTCATCTTGTGCAATGAATACCTGGCCTAAAATCCTATGCTTTCCCACGCTAAAAACAATAACTAAACATTTTCAGAGTACTTCAGTGCGTTCAGACTCATCACTCATTTGATCTTCACAAAAATCCTGAGGAGCAGGTATTATTACTTTTCTCACCTGATATCTATACGAAAAAACTGAAGCTGGTAGAGTTGAGACTCAAAGCCAGACTTCATTCTAAATCCTTTCCTCTTTTCACTATACCATGAAGCAGGCATGTTCCTTAATCAGTGCTGAATACAGTAAGAAACGTTGCTACTTCAGTTTTCCACTTCTTATTTTCTTTTTCAGATAAGAGAAACCATCACAGAACATGAATGGAGCTGAATGCCATGATGAACGGTCCCGCTCTTTTTATTCTGTAACTCCTCATAATAAAAGCCATGACTTACTGAGCTCTTGGTAGGTTCCAAGCGCTGTTCTAAACATTTGACATATACAGATGTAAACTATCCCTACACATAACCAAAAAAAAAAAAAAGAAAAACTTGTTGCCTTTGAGTCGATTTTGACTCATAGCAACCCTAGAGGATGAAGCGGAACTGCCCCATCGGATTTCCAAGGTGCGGCTAGCAGGTTTGAACCACAGCCATTTTGGATGGCAGCCAAAGCTTTTAACCACTGCACCACTAGGGCTCCTACTTCTATCTCCATTTTGCAGATGAGGAGACTGAGGCAGAGAGACTCAACCTGCCCAAATCACACCAGCCTGGAAGGACTGGTTAGTGGGTTCTGAACTCAGGTCAAAGCTATTCTGCATCTCTGAGCATAAAGGTACCTGGATGAGAGAGATGGGAGGTATTGACATTCAGCCCCAGCTCGGCCTAGGGGGTTGTGCCTTCCCAGGGGCACAGCTCAAAAGGAACACCTTTTTCTAAATGCTCAATGTTCTGTGTAGGACCTGCTGAGGTAGTCTGCTCCAAAGCCGTGCTCTTAACCACACGTCTATGCTCGTACACACTGGACTGCTGGCCCTAGAGGAGGCACTCAAAAAAAGTATTAGTAAACTTACAAATAATGTATAATATGTAATGAGTTCTAAGTTATTAAAGGGGAATGGGCTTAGGACTATGGGTCGGAGGAGACCTTAACCTTCTTCAGCTGACTTCCAGGACAGCAAGTCTCCATGGACAGATCGTGGTCAGAGACCCATCATAGGTCTTGCTTGAAAAGAAAACCAAACACTACCAGATATCTTTGTGCAGCTGCAAATATATTTAAATCTGTGAACACGTTCTGGCTTAATAGCTAGATGTAATGTAAGACGTCTCAAAAATAACTCCAAGAAGACTCTCAGGAAATCAGAATACCATTCCTAATTAGGACATTGTTACTGTCTATCCACCCATGTTCTCCAAGTCCTAAATAACATGCTGCTCAGCTCTCATCTCATCCCATTAAGTGGTTATTTAATTAACTGAATGAAATCTGGTCTTGGTGAGGTAATATTAGCCACACTACTACCAGTGAAAACCAGTTTCAATACAGAGCTCAAGTCTTCCTGAGCTGATGTGTACCAAGGTTCACAACAACCCAGGAAGCTACAGAATTCCCTCACAGCTATCAGGAGACCAGGTTTTCTGCGGAAAGTTTATTTGAATCAGTAACACTGTAGGGCTAATTTCAAAGACGCTGATGAACATCACAGTAAATGAACCTTCTGATACAACCCAACCAACAGCATAATCTTTAATTTATATTAATAGGCATCCTGGCAACATCACATAAAACAATTGCCAATATAATAACCTCTGACTAGCTACCCAGATCTGAGCAGTGGCTGCCCCCTTTAGAAAGGGCATGAAATCACCAATTTTCCTGGTCCCCATCACTTTATATTGTCTCCCAGACAATGAGTATCAGTTTCCATTTATCACCTTGTACTCTTAAAAAACTGAAATTTTGTTCACAGAAGAGAAATACATCTCTATAATCTTAAACTACATCACTAGAAAAGGGCATCGTGTCTGGTAAAATTAGGGGGTCAGCAAAAACGAAGGAAACCCTCAATGAGACGGATTGTCATAATAGCCACAACAATGGACTCAAACATACCAACAATCGTGAAGATGACACAGGCTTGGGCAAAATTTCATTCTGTCATACATAAGGTCATCACGATTCCAGTCAATTCAGCAACAACTAACAACAAGAAATATCTCCATCAAAGTGGAAAAACGAAAGACAGACTGAGAGGACTACATGTTTTAAAATATTGGGAACAGAGATTCCTTTGTAAAGAATACTCTTAAATGTTTAACAGTTTTAAAAACTGACCTTTACAATGTAGACAATACCCCTCTTCTTTCCACTTCCTCCCTTCCCATTTTCCTTCAGAAATAATTGCTTGGTTTTTAAATGCCAGGAGTTATTAAATATCCAGGTACTAATCCCTCTTTTATTTAGCTGGTGTCAGGACCAGACTTGCCCAGAAAACAAAAAACTGTAAAAAATGAAAACTTCTCATAAGGTATTTTTCCTTGATAGATGTTTTCTGATCCTCCGGAGGTTTTTTGGGACTGGAAGTCTGATATTCCCAGATGCCTGATCTTCCCTGTAATTTCATCAAACAAGCTTACAACATTAAACAAACAACATTAAGTTCTGGTTACGTGTGTTTATACACTCACTTCAGATTTGCCTTCCTTATTTACTACTTTGAGTCTCCCAGAATGCAATCTTAATAAATGTACGTAAACCAAAAAAAAAAAAAAAAAACCAAACCTGATGCCGTCAAGTCGATTCCGACTCATAGAGACCCTATTTGACAGAGTAGAACTGCCCCATAGAATTCCCAAGGCGCACCTGGCCGATTCGAACCGCCGACCCTTTGGTTAGTAGCCGTAGCACTTAGCCACTACGCCACCAGGGTTTCCAAAGGTACGTAGAACTGCCTAAATCATCTGTTTAACATTGTATGTGATGTAAAAAGAATGCACTATACTTTGATTCCAAGGAAATAAGGAACAGTCATTTGTTATGCCTTAATTCAAAAAGCACATGGCCTGGAAGGCATTATGCTGAGTGAAATTAGTCAGTTGCAAAAGGACAAATATTGTATAAGACCACTATTATAAGAACTTGAGAAATAATTTAAACTGAGAAGAAAACATTCTTTCCTGGAATGTTATGAGGGGGGGGAGGGAGGGAGGGTGGGAGAGGGGCATTCACTAATTAGATAGCAGATAAGAACTACTTTAGGTAAAGGGAAAGACAGCACACAATACAGGGCAGGTCAGCACAATTGGACTAAACCAAAAGCAAAGAAGTTTCCTGAATAAACTGAATGCTTCGAAGGCCAGCATAGCAGGGGCAGGGGTCTGGGGACCATGGTTTCAGGGGACATCTAAGTCAATTGGCAGAATAAAATCTATTAAGAAAACATTCTGCATCCCACTTTGAAGAGTGGCATCTGGGATCTTAAACGCTAGCAAGCAGCCATCTAAGATGCATCAGTTGGTCTCAACCCACCTGGATCAAAGGAGAATGAAGAACACCAAGGACACAAGGCGATTACGAGCCCAAGAGACAGAAAGGGCCACATGAACCAGAGACTATATCATCCTGAGACCAGATGAACTAGATGGTGCCCAGCTACAACCGATGACTGCCCTGACGGGGAACACAACAGAGAACCCCTATATATTAAAAAAAAACCTTTATATTAAAAAAAAAAAAAAAAGCACATGGCCTGACAATTTACCATCCCAGACAGTTACTATACCCAAACCCTCTCCTCTCCCATCCTCTCCCCTCCTTAAATAAAACAAGGCTGTTTTATTTATACACTATTCTTATTTGGTATAGTGCTGACCCAGAGCTGGTAGCTCCTCAGCAGACTTTTGATACTGCCACTGCCATTGTTCCTGGCTTTGTTGAGGCAGATGGAGGGTACTTTAATAAGACAAAACTACATCTGGGAATACAGAATTCTAATACCATATTGGAAGGCGCTCTGGTGGTGCACAGTGGTTAAAGCATTCGACTGCTAACTGAAAGGTCGGCAGTTCAAAACCATCAGTGGTTCCTCGTGAGAAAGATGTGGCAGTCTGCTTCCGTAAAGATTTACAGGTTTGGAAACCCTACAGGGTCGCTATGAGTCGGAATCCACTTGATGGCAGTGGGTAATACCATATTAAATTGGACTAATATTCATACTTTTTTTCACTGTAAATATAATTTACAATGGAAGATAAATTCAGGATTTCTTTAAATCAAACTCTACCTATCATCAAAAAAAAAACAAAAAACCCAGTGCCGTCGAGTAGATTCCGACTCATAGCGACCCGATAGGACAGAGCAGAACTGCCCCATAGAGTTTCCAAGGAGCACCTGGTGGATTCGAACGGCCGACCTTTTGGTTAGCAGCCATAGCACTTAACCACTACGCCACCAGGGTTTCCCTACCTATCATAAAGAGAGATTCTCTCTGACATTTATATTCTGTTTGAAGGCCATCCCCAGGGCCCTTTCAAAAGTGATTATGCCCAAAGAAACTACCTAAATTTGATAAACTTGCTGAAAAATCTTCTTCCGTTCTGCATAAGCATTATCAGCTGTCTAAGACAAAGCTGTAGTTGGTAGGTAAGAATCAAGGAAAAAAAAAATCATAATGACTTTATAAAATCCAGTGCTCTTCTAAACATTCATAAAAGCTACCCTAAGCACAACAGAAGACAAAAAAAAAATCTGCAAGTGACCTTTAAAAACACAGATTAAAGTTCTGTACGGTTGTAACATCCAAATGTACACAATCTCTGTGACAAACTGAAATAAGTATAAAAACGAGAGAATAAGACGTGTCCTTTGCTAGCCAACCAACGTTTACATCAGCACTAAGAAAGGGGGACAGGTAACAACTCATTATAGCTTATTCCCATTAAGGATACAACCTAGGTTATTTACATTGTGAAAATGTCATGGAGTGCTTGCTTGGGCAAAGGCACACACTGAAACTGGGGATGTACTGACAAGATTAGCAGTTTCTGAAAAGAATGGCCTAGATATTTATGATTTTTTTATAAAAATGAAGCTAAATCAAGTCTTCATGAAGATGCCATGGATTTTTCCATGAATCTGGGGTGGGGGGGGTGGTCAGAAGAAAACTGAGCTGTATCAGGGAGAGGGTGATGGGGATGGAGACACATGACTCAGCTAAACAGATGAGAGCAGATAAATAGGCAAAAGTCAGAGGGTATATGCCACCTTCTTACTAAATATGAAAGGTTACCCTCCCCCTCCCCCCAAAAACCAAACCCATGTGCCGTCGAGTCGATTTCGACTCATAGCGACCCTAAAGAACAGAGTAGAACTGCCCCCATAGGGTTTCTAAGAAGTGCCTGGTGGATTTGAACTGCCAACCTTTTGGTTAGCAGTCATAGCTCTTAACCACTACGCCACCAGGTTTTCCACAGGTTACCCAAGCAGGGAGACATTTGAAAACTACAGGTGGTCCAGGAAGCAGAGGGAGACTAGGAATAGGAGAAGTAGAGAATAGGAAGAAGGGGAGGTTTAAAGTCCTTAGCCTGAAGATTAGCATCCTAACAGTTCTAAGTTGGGTGTATGGTCTATAATTACTAGCCACGCTTTCCAATCAGAACTGCACAGTGATTAGGCTGGTGGAAGAATTTTAGCGTGCAAAAAGGAAGTGCCAACTCACTCATCTGTATTTGGACCCTACTCTTCTGTCCATTTCCCCTCTGGAAAAGAGAATTAACAAGGGGAAGCCACGGAAGTTCCTTGTGAGAGTCATGTGCTCTGGATAGGAGGCCCCAGCCAGGGCAATATCAGCCCCTCACCCTGAGAGACCCTCCATTTGACTGCTCCGTGTGCTGCTCCTCCCATCCTACCTCTCCCTCTTCTCTCACTCTGTCTCTTACACACACACACACACACACACACACACACAAAACATCCCTAGGGTCTTCAGCAGAATGAGAAACTGGGAATTGTAATTAAATAGACGCACATCTGGGTATCAGTGTAAGAGTGAAAGAGATACAGTAGCATTTAATCATTGTATTCAAAGACAGCTGATATTGTTTAAACAATGCATAGTAAACTGAACATTTTTAACTGTTTGGAAGCCTAACAGAATTATATGGAAATGCTATAAGATTTGTTACACTTTCTAGTAGTCCTACAGATGCTCAATGAGATAGACTGACACCGTGGCTGGAAATGGGCTCAAACATAGCAACGATTAGGAAGATGGTGCAGGATCAGGCCGTGTTTCATTCTGTTGTACACAGGGTCGCTGTGAGTCGGAACTGACTGGATGGCACCTAACAACAACATAGTAATCCTGAGGAAAGCACAACAGTATGTTCCTGAAAATTAATGCTTTAATTTTTTTTTAATAATTTTTATTGTGCTTTAAGTGAAAGTTTACAAATCAAGTCAGTCTGTCACATATAAGCTTATATACACCTTACTACATACTCCCTTTTACTCTCCCCCTAATGAGTCAGCCCACTCCCTTCTTCCAGTCTCTCCTTTCGTAACCGTTTTGCCAGTTTCTAACCCTCTCTACCCTCCCATCTCCCCTCCAGACAGGAGATGTCAATACAGTCTCAAGTGTCCACCTGATACAAGTAGCTCACTCTTCGTCAGCATCTCTCTCCAACCCATTGTCCGGTCCCTTCCATGTCTGATGAGTAGTCTTCAGGAATGGTTCCTGTCCTGGGCCAACAGAAGGTTTGGGGACCATGACCACCGGGATTCTTCTAGTCTCAGTCATACCATTAAGTCTGGTCTTTTTATGAGAGCTTGAGGTCTGCATCCCACTGTTCTCCTGCTCCCTCAGGGGTTCTCTGTTGTGCTCCCTGTCAGGGCAGTCATCAGTTGTGGCTGGGCACTAGCTAGTTCTTCTGGTCTCAGGGTGATGTAAGTCTCTGGTTCATGTGGCCCTTTCTGTCACAGGCTCATAGTTATCCTGTGACCTTGGTGTTCTTCATTTTCCTTTGATCCAGGTGGGTTGAGACCAATTGATGTAATGCTTTAATTTTAATTCATTAATGCTCTACTTAAAGAGTCCAAATGTAAATATGTTTGGTCCTGCTTATTTTATTAGAGACTGACCTTGGTGCCTAGGTTAAAACAAAGATTTTAGAAATTCATTTCTACTGCTCATATGCAAAGGGTTTTCTGGATCAAGGAGCATTATCAGCAAGTAATCTAGAAAAAAACTGAAATAGATAAACAAAGAGTTCACTTTTCTCCTTAAAGTGTAAATGGAGATCAAATTCTTAATGTTCTTCCTCACCAAACTGCTTTGGTAGAAAATTTAGTGTTGAGGAATATAAGATTTCAGGGTATTGGTTCTTAATTTTTTTGATTCACCATCTACTTTAAGGAGCTGATGAAAGTGGTGGAGCCTTAGCTCCAGAAAGATATACATTCACAATTAATTCTGTAAATTTTTCCACAATTTCAGGTTGTTCAAGGACCTCCTGAAATCAAGTCAGGCTTAAGTATTTCTAAAAGAAAAATTAGTTTGGGGGCCAAGGTTATAATGAAAATAATAGTAAGCTCAATAATATTTTTAGGTCCACAAAGAGGAACTATGCAGATACTGAATACAGAAAATCTTTTAGACATATGACACAAATTACATTAATAAAAATCAATATTTCATGCCAAATTTATGTTTTTCCTCCTTTGATAGCTATAAACTTTTAAAGATTTACCTCTCTCACAATGAACATAAATATTTGTTTTCCTTATTGAACAGCCACACAAACAGCCTATTCCTTTGTCTAGTTTGCCATCCAAACTTTCAATGCCTTTTTAATGCACGTTGAATGGACACTGGATTGAATTCATATTGCAGGCCTAAGGACAGCTTAACTAGAAGACTCAAAGTGGGGAAAGTTCAGGAAAGGTTTTCTGGGAAAATCCAGAGATAGTTCTCAGCCGCTGTTCCTGGAGTGCAGAGTAATATAACTGGCCCATGAGGGATGCTAGTCAATGCCATCAAACCATGGGAGAAGGCACAGTCTCGGTCTCTTAGTTCCCTCATCTCCAGACTCAAGAATGCAGTTCTAAGACAGGGACTCACTTCGCCTCAGTTTCTTTTAGCTTTCCAAAGGATTCATTCAAAGATCATCTTCTTCTCTCCTTTTTCTTTCCCTCTCTCTTTATCCCTTTTCTCTTTTCAAATTCAGTCGAGTACAAATCCCAGCTCCACCTGTTACTTTCACGGTCCCCTCAAGTATGACACTTGACTTCTGCAAACACTCAGTTTCGTCATCTGTAACAGTGAGAGTATTATCTAACCTATAAGGTTGTTATGAAAAGAGGCAAATGTATGAAAAGTTCTCAGCAGAATGCCTGAACTACAGAAAGATTTCAGAAGTCACCGGGTTGACTCCAACTCATGGTGACCCTATGTAACTTACATGTTGTAACTTACATGGTCAGCTGCTAACCAAAAGGTGGGAGGTTCAAGTCCTCCCAGAAGAGCCTTGGAAGGAAGGCTTGAAAGCCTACTTCCAAAAAATTAGCCACCGAAAACCCTATGGAACACAGTTCTGCCTTTATACTCCATGCTAATTGTAAAATTAATAAAAATATGTAATAAAGGATTAATATAACCACAATAAATGACATTTTGAAAATTAGCTTTAGACTACAAAGATTTAAAAACCCATTACAAAGATGTCTTTTAGAAATAACGTATATCACATATTCATTATCGTAACCCAAATGTGTCGCCATTGAGCTGATTCCAATTCATGGTGACCCTACAGGACAGAGCAGAACTGCCCCACAGGGTTTCCAAGGAACGGCTGGTGGATTCGAACCGCAGAACTTTTGGTTAGCGGCCAAGCTCTTAACCACTGTGCCGTCAGGGTTCCCATTCATTTTAGTAAAAGATATGTAAGTATTATAAAATGCCAAAAGAATGATAAAATAAATGAATTAATGATTTCTTCTTTTTATGCTTCAATTAAAGAGTCCAAATATAAATCTGTTTGGTCCCACTTATTTTTATTAAAGACTGACCTTGGTTCCTTGGTTAACAGGAAGATTTTAAACTTTAATTTGTACTACTGAAAAGCAAAGCGTTGTCCTTATTAAGGAGCATTACAGGCAAGTAATCTAGAAAGAAACTGAATTAGATAAAGAGTTCACTTTGTGTTTAAAGTGTAAACAGAGATGAAATCTTTAATGTTCTGCTTGACCTTCACTCAAGCAAGCCTTAGAATAATGGGAACAGACAGGTAGGAGTGGAAGTGCAGTTACAGGTGGCATTTCACAGACCTCACCTCATGGACTAGACAGCTATTCACCACCTTTGTGTTCCCTGGATTCAGATAGAAAGGAGAAGAGTTGATTCATCTATATGAAAGTTTCCAATCCCGATCTCCAGTGGAGTGTTAGAAGAGCCTGAATGGATCTCCTCAATGAATCCCAGTTTAGGAAACTTAGCAGTCCAGCACTCCCTAAAAAGATGTATAAATAACCTAACAGCGAAATGTCATTTGAAACAAACTAGAAGCCAGTGGCAAGCATCGAGCACCTTAAAAAGTGACTGGTCAATCTTATGAGCTCCACGAGCATTGGAATACGCACCTGACAGAAAAGAAAAGGGGGAAATGGGCTAATGACTTCTTCATAGTTCTCTAGTTCAACTATTAAAGCATGTTTCCAAGTCACAAATTTCTGATTGACTAACTGTGGTGGTGGAATTAATCCTACGTACGAAGAGAAAAGGTGGTCTTCTAGTTCCCCACGTCAGTTCCCTCTCCCTGGTAGTCGCACTTTGCCACTGCCAGCTGTTGTGGAGTTGATTCTGACTCAGAGAGACCCTATAAGACAGAAGGGAACAACTCCATAGCGTTTCCTAAGCTGAAATCTTTATGGGAGCAGATCAGTGGGACTTTTTTCCTGCAGATCCGCTGGGTGGGTTTTAACCACTAACCTTTCAGTTAGCAGAGGAGCACCTAACCACTGGGCTACCAGGTCTTCTGCCACTGCCAGGGAGAGCTACTGTTCAGAAATACAAGAGAGAGAAAAAGAGGGAGGGAGGGAGGGGAATAAGGGAGGGAGGAAGGGAAGGGAGGGAGACAGACAGAGAGACATTATGTTTGTGTGTGTACTAGCAGAGCTTTCAAAATGTGCATATCCAGGAAGGAAGGAAGGGGAGAACAATTTAATGTTGCTGACTTCGGTTTGGTGAACTACTCTAATAGGTCCCTGGCCCTTCTAGTCATGGTATGTTTGTGATTCCCACAAAATGATTGGGTAGGACTATGCAAATAAGGTGTTTGTGGCCCACTGAGAGGATTGGAACATTTCTGTCAGTTTATCTTACTGTGGGGGCTTTCATGTTGCTGTGATGGTGGAAGCTATGCCACTTCAAACAACACCAGGGTCCCATGGTGGACAGGTTTCAACAGAGCTTCCAGACTAAAACAGACTAGAAAGAAAGACCCGGCGGCCTACTTCTGAAAAGAATTAGCCTATGAGAATCTCATGAATAGCAGCAGAACACTGTCCGATATAGTGCCAGAAGATGAGCCTCTCAGGTTGGAAGGCACTCAAAATACGACTGGGGAAGAGCTGCCTCCTCAAAGTAGAGTCAACCTTAATGACACAGATGGAGTCAAGCTTTCGGGAGCCTCATTTGCAGGTGTGGTATGACTCAAAATGAGAAGAAAAAGTTGCAAACATCCATTAATAATCGGAACATGGAATGTACAAAGTACGAATCTAGGAAAATTGGAAATCATCAAAAATGAAATGGAACACATAAACATCAATATCCTAGGCATTAGTGAGCTGAAACGGACTGGTACTGCCCATTTTGGAATCGGACAATCATAAGGTCTACTATGCCAGGAATGACAACTTGAAGAGGAATGGTGTTTCATTCATTGTCAAAAAGAACATTTCAAGATCTATCCTGAAGTGCAACGTGTCAATGATAGGAAAATATCCATATGCCTCCAAGGAGAACCAGTTAATATGACTATCATTCAAATCTACCCACCAACCACTAATGCCAAAGATGAGGAAACTGAAGATTTTCACCAACCTCTGCAGTCTGAAGTTGACTGAAGATGCAATCAGGATGCATTGATAATTACTGGTGATTAGAATACGAAAGTTGGGAACAAAGAAGGGTCGGCAGTTTGAAAATATGGCATTGGTGATTGACAGGAACAATGCCAGGGATCGCATGATAGAATTTTTCAAGACTAATGATTTGCAAATATCTTTCTTCACCAACATAAACAGCAACTATACACATGGACCTCGCCAGATGGAATACACAGGAATCAAACTGACTACATACATCTGTGAGAACAGACTACAGAAAAGCTCGATATCATCAGTCAGAACAAAGCCAGGGACTGACTGTGGAACACGCCATCAATTGCTCATATGTAAGTTCAAGTTGAAACTGCAGAAAATTAGAACAAGCTCTAGGCACTTACTGGAAGAGCTAAAGAGCTTTGTAACACTTGCCCACGCAGGGCAGAAGACCACGCTGAGGGGCGAGGGGCCAAAAGCCAAGAGAAGAGCCTCCCTGCAAGCATGGCTGAGAATCTGTCCTGGCCAATAAACTATATTCTGAGTCATTTCTCATCCTGAATTTTAACCTGTTACTTCCCTAATAATAAAAATGGACTGGTATTGGCCATTTTGATTCAGACAGTCATATGGTCTACTATGCCGGGAATGACAACTCAAAGAGGAATGGCATTGCATTCATTGTCAAAAAGAACATTTCAAGATCTATCCTGAAGTATAATGCTGTTAGTAACAGGAAAATAACCCTACACCTACAAGGAAGACCAGTTAACACAAATATTATTTCAATTTTACACACCAACCACTAATGCCAAAGATAAAGAAATTGAAGATTTTACCAACTTCTGCATTCTGAAAGTGATCAAACATGCAATCAAGACGGATTGATAATTACCAGTGATTGGAATTTGAAAGTTGGAAACAAAGAAGCATCAGTAGTTAAAAAATATGGCCTTGGTGATAGAAATAATGCAGGGGATTACATGACAGAATTTTGCAAGACCAATGACTTCTTCATTGAATATACCTTTTTTTCAACAACATAAACAGAGACTGTACACATGGACCTCACCAGATGGAATACAGAGGAATCAAATCAACTGTATCTGTGGGAAGAGATGGTGGAAAAGGCTCAATATCATCAGTCAGAACAAGGCCAGGGGTCAACTTTGGATTAGACCATTGATTTTTCATATGCAAGTTCAAGTTGAGGCTGAAGAAAATTAAACAAGCCAATGGAGCCAAAGTAGGATCTTGAGAGCCAAAGCAGGATCTTGAGAGCCAAAGCACATCCCACCTGAATTTGGAGACCATCTCAAGAATACATCTGATGCATTGTACACTAAATGACCAAAGACCAGACAAATTGTGGGATGACATCAAGGATATCACATGTGAAGAAAGCAAAAGGTTATTAAAAAGACAGGGAAGAAAGAAAAGATCAAAATGGATGTCGGGAGAGACTCTGAAATTGTTCTTGAACGTACAGCAGTTAAAGTGAAAGGGAAATATGATGAGGTAAAAGAACTGAACAGGAGATTTCAAACGGCAAAGTACAAGACAAAGTACAATAACGAAATGTGCAAAGACCTGGGCTTAGAAAATCAAAAGGGAAGAACACACTCACATTTTTTTAGCTGACAGAACAGAGGAAAAAAAAATTCAAGCCTCTGAATCCATCTCTGAGTCATTCTCCACCTCCCTTGTCCATTTCTTATTTTGAAATATCCCTAACTCAATTCTACTCTCCATTTGATTTGTTGTGCAAACAGTTTGCTCTCAACTATTAACTTAAAGGCTAGTGGTTCAAACCCACTAAGCAGCTCCATGGAAGAAAGTCCTAATGACCTGTTTCCATAAAGATTACAGCCAAGAAAACCTTATGCGGAAGTTCTATTCTGTAACACATGGGGTTGCCATGAGTTGGAATGGACTGACTGGCACTCAACACCAACAACAACACTGACATACTGCACAAAAGACAATCAAAATCAAGAACCAGAACAAGGTGGGCCTGTTGAATTCAGATTATCTAACTGATACAGAAAATACTGAAGTTGTCAAGGATTTCATTTTACTTGGATCCACAGTCAATGCCCAAAGAAGCTGCGGTCAAGAAATCAAACAATTTATATTGCATTGGGCAAATCTGCTGCAAAAGACCTCTTTAAAGTGTCAGAAAGCAAAGATGTCACTTTGAGGACTAAGGTGTGCCTGACCCAACCCATGGTATTTTCAATTGCCTCAAATGCATGTGAAAGCTGGACAATGAATAAATAAGACCAAAGAAGAATTGATGCATTTGAATTGTGGTGTTGGCAAAGAATACTGACTACACCATGGACTGCCAGAAGAACAAACAAATCTATCTCGGAAGAAGTACAGCAAGAACAGTCATTAGAAGCAAGGCTGGTAAGATTTCCTCTCATGTACTTTGGACATGTTGTCAGGATGGACCAGTCCCTGGAAAAGGACATCATTATTGGTAAAGCAGAAGGTCACCGAAAAAGAGGTGGGCCCTCAATGAGATGGACTGACAAAGTGGCTGCAACAGTGGGCTGAAGCGTAGCAACGATTGTGAGGACAGTGCAGGACTGGACAGTGTTTTCTTCTGTTGCACACAGGGTCGCTATGAGTCGGAGCCAACTTGATGGCCCCTAACAATGACAACAACTTCCCTAATAAACCCCATAACAGTGCATATAGTCTGTGAGTTCTGTGTGGTCACTGCAAGAAATTATCGAACCCAGCAGAGGAGTAGAGAGTGCCATGAGAGGGACAGCTGGTGTCAGAATTGGTAAAAAGTTTGGAGAGAGGAGATATGTCTGACCTCCAGCTCATAAGAATCAGCCTTGGGCTGATGCTGATCTTGGTTTTCTCTCCTCACACTTGTGAAGTTAGATGGAGGTCTGACACCAACAAACCATTTTTACACTGACCAAAAATTACCTTCTCCAAAAAAGTCTGAATATTTGACTTAAATTTGTTAAACTGCCTCAATACCTGACATCAGATATCCATTTGCTTTAACAGCATCCTTCAAAAAATGCACCGTCTCTGTAAACTGCAGAATTCATCTGTTACTCACACTGGCATGAATCAGTTAGAACCAGTTGCCACCCAACATCTACATTAGGTCATGTGCAAGGAGAAACCAGTGATGTGGCCATTGTCGAGGAATGGTACTTTATGTTTTCTGCATTTTACATAACATCTCGTAGAATCTTCACAAGGGCGCTAAAAGATTAATAATTTTATATCAGAATGAAACTCAGAAATGCTGAGAAAACTCCCAGATCACAAGTCTGCTAACAAGTGGGGCTGGGATTTGAATCCAGTTGTCTGCTTACTATGAAACGACTGAGGAAGAGGAAAGCCTTGGGAGGGTGATGGAAAACACAAAAAGGGTGAGCAAATAGCAACTCTCCTTGTTTTCCAATTTTGCCTACAGCATTCCCTGCACGCCACTCCACTCTTCCAAGCTGAAAGCTCTAAGACCCAGAACTCAAAGTGGAACCTACTACGGCTGTTGGCATTACAACATACCTAGTACCAAACGGTGGGGAGCATTCGTGGTTCAGAGGTAGGGTTCTCACCTTCCATGAGGGTGACCCAGGTACAATATCTAGCCAATGCACCTCATGCATAGCTCTCCCACCTGTCAGTGTAGGCTTGTGTGTTGCTCTAACACTGAACAGGTTTCAGAAGAGCTTCCAAACTAAGATGAGCTAGAAAGAAAGGACTGGCCATCTACTTCTGAAAATCATTCAATGAAAACCCTATGGATTGCAACAGTCTAATCCACAACTGATCATGGGGATAGTGAAGGGCCAGACATTTCATTCCACTGTGCATGGATGGAGGTCACCATGAGCCATGGTCAACTCAACAGCAGCTGGAGGAATTCCAAATTCCTGATTAGTACACTGGTACAAAACAGGTTTTTATGTATTGGCCTGGGAAACACACCACAATTTACATCCTGACTTCTTCATAACCGGGTCCTCTCTGTACATGATGACAGCAAAAAGGATATATGCAGTGGCCCTTAGAGCAGGATGTCTGCCTCAAACCCTCAATTTCTAAAAGTGGGAGTAGATTTTCTCTTGCCTACTGTTTGAGCCCAGTTTACAAACACTCAGAAGACCTCAAGAGCCATCTTAAATCCTACATAAATTCTATACATTTATACTTCCTTTCCTTTGTAGAATAAGGTAAAGTCTCAAGACAAATTGGGATGGGTAACTAAATCGTTCTATGGACAAAATTCTCCTGAGGCTGATGATTACAACCAGAGGGAGAGATATTCATGGAAAAGCAAGGAAATTTTGCTTTTGCCTAACCAGGCTCTTCTTGCAAGCAGCATTTGCTTATATGTAAATATTATAAGTCAGTCCTATATACAGCTATAGAATACCACCCATCCCAACACACAAAGAAGTCACTAGTTTTGACGCTAAGCTCCGTTAGGAACTTATACAAATTTCCACTGCTGTTATATACAAATAAAACTACAAAGAAAAACATTAACCATTAAGTACAACTAGTAGCAACTTAGGTAATGCTTACAGGTTAACAAGATGAAAATATTTGCCCTAAAACAAACACCTGTTAACCAATCAGGTCTTTAAGAGAATTGCTTTGTTATTTCCCTCTCATCATTGGGAATTCTTGGATTATCTGATTATCAATTGGAGAGGCTCCCAGTTGTGAAGGTCTCCGTGTGGTGCAAAAGTCAATCTCCTAGACAGTTCTATCTCAAGACAATTCAATACAGACTTAATTTAGTCTGTGCTCATATTGTCTCCATGCCAACATTCTTGACTCTACCAAATGTATTAATCCAAGTTTGAGTACTAAGTTAGTAATTGCTCAGCAATACAAATGTGTCTTTTCTTTCTTTTACTTTTTTGTAAAATTCAGCACTCTAAACACAGTTGGTCATCAAGTACATTTCTGACAGAACAGGTTGCTGAGGAAATCACGCTTTTGATTTTGCATAATAAGAAATTGTGACTTTCTCTAACTTTGTTCTATGTTCTAATTCACCTGGGGTACATAAAGCTCCTAAAATTGTGTGTCAACTTTCTGGGTGGTTATTTTTCTAGAGGTAGAATCCATAGCTTTTATTAGATTTTCAAAGGGGGTTGTAAGAGGAAAAGAAGGTTAAGATATGCTGTTATAATTAGTCTTGTAAAGAATAACAAATAAATATAAAGTCAAACAGATCCCCACTTATTAGTTACATGATCCATGGCAAGTCATTCAATTTCTCTAAAATTTTAGTTTCCTTTTCTATAAAATGGGGATGATAATAACACCAAATCTTACAATGGAATGGGCAGTGGTAGTTCAGTAGTAGAATTCTAGACTTCCATGTAGGAGACTTGGGTTCAATTCTCAGCCAATGCATCTCCTTAAAAGAAATAATACAAATAGAAAACGATGGAACCATGCTAAAATAAACTGCCAAACATGCAAAACAAAATTATCCATCAGGAATGAAGGTGAAGTGAAGACAATTTTTCAAGCATTCGAAAGCTGAGAAAATGTGTCACCATCATGGTCTCACTAAAGCAAAGAGTAAAGGATGTTTTCCAGGTGGTGAAAAAACAATTCCTGATGAAAGGTCAGAGAAGAAGGGAGAAAGTACAACAAAAATGGAAAATATGTGCTGAATACCAAACCAAACCCATTACCACAGAGTCGATTCCAACTCATAGCAGCCCTACAGGACAGATTAGAACTGTCCTGTAGGGTTTCCAAGGAGCAGCTGGTAGATTTGCACTGTGACCTTTTGGTCAGCAGCCAAGCTCTTATCCACTCTGCCACCAGGGCTCGTGTACTGAAGAGACTTTAAAAAATATAGTAGAAATTATATGTTCTTAGGTTAAAAATACATTAGGAATTAAAATACGTTACGACAATTGCATATAAATTGGAGGTAAGTATTCCGAGGTCCTTGTGTTACCTGGGAAAAGAAAAAAAGTACTGATAAAAAATTAAAAAATAAAAGTACCAATCAACAACAGACTTTGATTAGTCAAGAATACGTGTGTAAGCACTAAATGAATGGTGAGATGAGTATAAAACTTCTAGCTAGTAGAGAGTGGAAAAAAAAAAAAAACCCGTTTCTCACCTAAAGGCAAGGAATGGAAAAAAAAAAAAAAACATAGGGCAGGTAGAAAAAGTTGAAAGCACTATTCAAATAGGAAATCACATATACCTTGACCAAAAAAAAAAAAAAAAAATGCAATTAGGAGGCAAAGATTTTTCAGACTAAATTAGGGGGAAAAATCAACTACCTATTTTTTATAAACCCTGGTGGCATAGTGGTTAAGTGCTATGGCTGCTAACCAAAAGGTCGGCAGTTCGAATCTGCCAGGTGCTCCTTGGAAACTCTATGGGGCGGTTCTACTCTGTCCTATAGGGTCACTATGATTCGGAATCGACTCGACGGCAGTGGGTTTGGTTTTGGTTTTATGTTTTATAAAAGACACATTTAAATATGGGGATACAGAAAGGATAAAAATGGAAGTATGAGAAAAGGTATACCATACAAACACTAGCCAAATAATTTTGTTGTAACTATAAAAAATGAAGCAAAGTAGACTCTAAGGCAAAAAGAAATTCTGGAGATACAGAGAAATATTTAATAATGATAAATGTTTCAATTCACTAGGAATATATTATAATTACAAATGTATACATACCTAATGGTATAACCTCAAAACATATAAAACAAAAATCAAATGCTGCAAGAAGAAATAGTCAAAACCACCTTATAGTGGAAGAACTGAACACACCTCTCTCTGTAACTGACAGAGGATTACCAAAAAAAAGAATATATCGGTTAAGATATGGAAGATTTGAACAATATAAGCAACATATGTACCCGCATGTATATGAATATAAAGAGAGCATTTATTCAGTACCTGTAATACATATGTTCTTCTCAAGCACGTGTAACATTTACAAAAATTGTCCATTGACAGAGCATAAAACAAGTCAATTAATTTCAAAACATGGAAATCACACAAAATGTGAATTCTGACTGCAGTAAAATAAACACAAATATTTGGAAAAGAATTCTAGGTCCCCAAATCCATCCTCTGCCCTGGGACCCCAGGACTACATCACCAGGACTCCCTGTGAAGTTGGCTTCCATTGGGTTCCACTGATGGGAGGCAATGGCAGAAGATGGGAGCGTGGGAGAAGAGAGGGGTCAGGGTGTGCCCTCCCCACTCCTTCTTTCTCTGCATTTCCAGGAGTGGTTTCTTCTCTCCAGGCCAGAGCTCTCCCTCCAAGGCTCCAGCTCTCACGGACTCCAGTAACATTGTTCCTGCCTCTTAGTCTTCAGACCCACTGCTGTGTCTCAGTATCTCTTATTGGTTCTGGTAACCCTGCTTCCATCTAAGTAGCCCTTTCATTAAACTCTCTTCATTTGAACTAGGTTGGACTCTGTTTTCTGCTGGGACTCTGTGGGGAGTGGCAATTTTACATTAATTTTTGTGACTATTTCATCAACATGTCTTCTCCCACTAGGCTGTGAGCTTCATGACACTGGAACTCAGGAAGTTGTCAATAAATATTTGTTAAATGACTGAGTGAGTTAATGAACAAACTTATATTAAAATTAGAATATACGGTGGTTCAAACAGCCAACAAGCTCCGCTACTAACTGAAAGGTTGGAGGTTCGAGTCTACCCAGAGGCACCTCAAAAGAAAGGCCTGGCAGTCTACTTCCAAAGAATCAGCCAATGGAAACACTATGGCGCACAGTTCTACTCTGACACATACGGGGTCACCATAAGTCAGAATCCACTCAGTGGCAACTGAGTTTTATTTTTAATACATACTGCAACGATTGCTTAAAATGCTCCTGCTACGTTTGATGTGGCACGGATCTGTCAGAGCAAACATTCTACTTCTGCTGATTGAAAACGGCCTTTGTTAGCAAAAATATTTTTACTCATGGGAATAATTTCAATTATTCTAGCAATAAGTGCAATAATGATGATTTCTAAGCTAAAAAGCTATCTTTACAACCTGAAATAAGCCACTAACATTCAGATTCCAAGTAGACTAGTCACTTAGAGCTCTAAGAGTCAGTAGAAACACAATAAAAATCTTAAGTAGAAAAGGAAGGCTCTGCATTTCTCAAAACCTCTTGCAAATGATCTGGGAAAATAAATAGTATTACATGGTACAGGAGGGTAACTCCAGGCCAGGACTGCTTTTTGTTACCACAGTAAATTATCTATTTAACATTATTGTCCCAGGATTAAAAAAGAACATTGTGATCCCAAAATTAGATATGCAAGCTACATATTAACATATATGATTAGACAACTCCTCCAAAATAAATGAAAATCCTGATTCCAAGCCACTAATCAGAATTTCCAGACAGGGTCTGGAGCCCTGCAAAGTCCTTGCTCCTTTATGGTTGAAAAAGTGTGGAAAAGCTGTTTATCTACAGACCGTCCCAAGCACTAGAAAGATCTTTCAAATGTATACCAGTGTATGATGTAACACATGACACCTGAATTTTAATCTTGATCAAATTAGTTTATAATTCATCATCACACATCTAAATACATACTACATTCAGATTTTTTTTTTTTTTTTTTTGGAGAGGAGAGCATTTTGAAGGCAACAATTTCCCTATCATGCAAACTCCTGAAGGCTGACACGTTTTGAGCTCTTAAGAGGTCAAAGTCCATTTCTTCTGCAATCTCTTTCCTGGTTAAACTTCTCCTATTTTTTCTGCTAACTTTTCCACCGTAAGAAGTATTCCTGTTCTGTACATACTAACTAACAGGGAGAGAGGAAGGTCCAATGTCTCCAGTATGGTACGAGTTCAAGATTATCTGTAACCTCCCATCATGCAAACAATTTGGAGCCCTCACAGTACAATGGTTAAGCAGCTGAATGCAGCTGGCCGGCGGTTCGCATCCACTAGCTGCTCCTTGGAAACCCTATGGGCAGTTCTGCTCTGCCCTGTAGGGTCGCTGAGTCCCAACCAACTCAACGACAACAGGTTTGGTTTTTCATTCGTTGGTTTGTTTTGGTTTGTAATGTCACACTTCCTGGGATATAGGTTTCACTGATCCATAATCCTCAATGACATGATACTGCTTCAGTGACAGCTGCCGTATTAATAATACCTTGTGAGGAGGAGGGAGATGGAGTGATGGAATTAAAATAGTTAAAATGCAGTTAAACAGCTAATCCTTTTCTACATTCAGAGGCAGATAATCTGCTTTGTTTTATGTACAACCCAAGAATTCCTTTTTCCGTATTCATTCTCTTGGGTCATAACTAATATGGGAAATGACCACACCAGCTCCTTACAGATTGCTTCCGTGGAAACAAAAGAGCATTTTATACCTCATTTGCTATTGCCAGTAAGAGTGAAGTAAAAATTAACCTTCCTCCATCCCTCCTACCCGTATAGAAAGAGATTAATCAAACATACACACGAACACACACACACACACCGGGGCGCGGGGTTAGCTACCGCAGTCAATTCCTAAGGGCTAATATTCCCCCCAATCCCAGACTCACTCATCTCCATTCTCGTCGACATCACCCAACACTTGAAGGGCCCCATTCCCCGCCAGGATTAGAAAAGAAGCCTTTCTCTCCTAGTCTGAAAATCACGATCCCCGAAGTCCAGCACGCACCCAGGCAGGGCGGTCGCCCAGCCCCAGGGGACCGGGCGGTGTCTCGGGTGCCCGAAGCCCAAGGCCCGCGGGCGGCGCCGCAGTGCTCCCGGCCCCCTCGGCAGGGACCAGCCGCTGGTCCTTACCCGCCAGTCCGCCGCCGCCGCCTCCATCGCCCGCGTGTCCCTTCCTCCGCTGCAGAATGAAGTACGGATTGGCCCTCTCGGTGATCCACAGCGCGTTGGCCAGCAGCACCTCTTCGGGGTTCACCCACATGTTCCCTGCCGCCGCCGGCGGACGCACAATGGGGCCGCCGTTCGGGTCTTGCACACACAGGCGCGCACAGGCGCGCACTCCCGGGCACACGCGCGCTCGTCGCCCGCCCGCTAGGTGCGGCGGCGGAAAGCGACTTCACCAGGGGGCGGCCCGCGGCGTCCGGGCCACAACAAAGCCCCAGCGGGCGGCCGGGGAGGACGGCGAGGACGCGGGCACGGCGAGGAGCATCCTTCCCGCGGCGCCGGCGCCCACCGCGAGCCCGCGGCCGCAGACGCTCAGGCCGCTGCCTGGGGCGCCTCAGTCCCGCTCCCGTCCCACCGCGGCGGGAGGAGCAGAAGGAGGGGGAGGAGGAAGCCGGAGGAGGAGGAGGAGGAGGAAGTGTGTGGCTCAGTCCCGGGATCCGGATCCGCGGCGGGCAGGGCTGCGGGCGACGCGAGCTGGTTCGGCCCAGCAGTCAGGGCCGAGCTGGGCTGGGGCGCGGCTGGGCCCGCGGTGCCTGCTGGAGTTCCGGAGCCGCCTGGGGCGCTGAAGTCTCAGCGCTTCTGAGCTCACCGCACTTTACGACTCCGCGTCCCGGCCCCAGCACCCGCAACGAAGCCGGGCTCGGGGCTGGAAGGACACTCTGAACACTGCGAATGAATGACGACAGCTCAGCTCACTGGGAGCCAGCCTGGGTGGCACCAGTTTCCGCGGGCGCAGGTCCTCCACGGGCTCTGCGTTCCGAACCAGGCCGTTGTTGGCTGGCTTTGCGCAAACCTTCTGGAGACCGTGTGCCAAGCATTGGGCCCCACGCCCACCCTAGCAGAGAGGACGTTGCCAGCCTGCGTGGGCGTGTGTGTGCTGGGTGTGTGTTTAAGGTTGACGCTCCGTGGAATAGCTCCTCCCCTCTTCCCAGGAAATGTAGGTTTCAAGGTTCCAGACCTGGAGCTAGACACCAGATCTGAGTTCCGCGCAGCCAATGGTTGCCGATGTTTTGTTTCCTGCATCCCTAGGGCAAGTCATGCGCTAAATTTGTCACCGCCTGTGACCCATCCCCCTTCTCCATTCCCTTGAAATTAAAGTGGCCCAGCTAAGTGCATTACGTCACTTCTTTGCTTGACCTGTAGGGCAGAAGCAATAGCGTAGTTGGAAGCGGCCCAAAAGCTTAGACCAACTAATTCACACCACAGCTGTTCATATGTCAGGTATTTGGAGCTTCCAGGACCGGCATGGCAGAATTCAGGAACTTACCCACACTTAATAAATGGATTAAATACTAATTAAAAAAAAATCAGTGAAAGCAGAGAATCACAAACCAGACCTGATTTATCCCTAGACAGCTCTACTTTACACATATTCTTCTGTGAGTCTCTTATGGGGATCACAGCTCATCTGCCTACATATGTGATGATCTTTTTTCACCCCTTTTTACACCCAGAAGACCTGGGGATAGCTCCAAATGCAAAAAAAAAAAAAAAAAAAAAAAAGCCCTTCTTCCCAGATAGATCTTGGCTGAAAGAAGAGAATACCAGAAAGATGTTTACCTGTGCTTTTTTGACTATGAAAAGGCATTCCACTGTGTGGATCATAACAAATTGTGGAAAACATTGCGAAGAATGAGAATTCCAGAACACTTAATTGTGCTCATGTGGAAGCTGTACATAGACCAAGAGGCAGTTGTTAGAAAGAACAAGGGGATACTGAGTGGTTTAAAATCAAGAAAGGTGCGTGTGCGGGTTGTATCCTTTCACCATACTTATTCAACCTGTATGCTGAGCAAATAATCCAAGAAGTTGGACTATATGAAGAAGAACGGGGCACCAGGATTGGAGGAAGGCTCATTAACAACCCGCATTATGCAGATGACACAACCTTGCTTGCTGAAAGTGAAGACTTGAAGCACTTACTGATGAGGATCAAAGACTATAGTCTTCAGCATGGATTACACTTCAACGTAAAGAAAACAAAAATCACAACTGGACCAATAAGCAACATCACAATAAAGGGAGAAAATAATGAAGTTGTCAAGGATTTCATTTTACTTGGATCTACAATCAATTCCCATGAAAGCATCAGTCAAGAAATCAAATGATGTATTCCATTGGGCAAATCTGCTGCTGCAAAAGACCCCTTTAAAGTGTTAAAAAGCAAAGATGTGACTTTGAGGACTAAGGTGCACCTGACCCAAGGTGTGGTATTTTCAATCACATCATATGCATGTGAAAGCTGGACGATGAATAAGGAAAACCGAAGAACAATTGAAGGTTTTGAATTACGGCGTTGGTGAAGAATATTGAATATACCATGGACTGCCAGGAGAAAAAACAAACCTGTCTTGAACTAAGTACAGCCATCTGTCTCCTCAGAAGCAAAGATGGAAAGATTTCATCTCAGATACTTCGGACGGGTTATCAGGAGGGACCAGTCCCTGGAGAAGGACATCATACTTGATAAAGTAGAGGGTCAGCAAAAAATAGTAAGACTCTCAACAAGATGGATTGACACAGTTGCTGCAGCTGTGGGCTCAAGCATAGCAATGATTGTGAGGATGGTGCAGGACAGGGCAATGTTTCTATCTGGTGTGCATAGGGTCCCTATAAGTTGGAACCAACCTGACGGCCTCTAACAACAACAACAGTGTCTAAGGAGGTTGAAGAATGGTGGCCAATTAGGGTAGGGATGAGTAATATTGTTTTAAAAATCCAAGACTTTGCAGTAGTTTTGATATCTGATATACAGACGTTCACAGTGGATGGAGTTGCTAAAACATCTGGAAAAACTAGATCTACCAGTCACCACCATGTCAACTCTGCAAGTAATAAAGCTAATAGATGTTACAGAAGCCACAATTTGGCTCTTTCAGTTTTAAGCGGCTAAATAGATCTGCAGCCTCGACAATCCTTATGTATGATGTGATTTGAGGAGAAAGATCCCTCAAAACAGTTCTGACCTGCAATGTACTACCTTACATCCATTCACTTATCTCTCATTCAGTCACTGCACCGTTTGAATTCTGAGATGCTCCAGAAAAGAAAAATGAATAAATCATGGTTTCTCTCCAGGTGGCCAGATGATCTCTGTCAGTTGCATCCGTGTTTCAGGAATGAAAGAAGAAAAGAAGACAGCAACCTGGGAGGCGGGGGTGGGGGGGGGGGGAACAAGCAAAGTATTAGCAGAGATTAGTTTTCAGATTAACTATTTGTCATTGAAGAAGGTAAATTTCAACAGTGGGAAGGGGCTATAATAAGGTATAGACTTTGGAGTACAGGGTAGGGCGGAGGACACTTTGGCTTCATCAAAGTTATCTACTTCAAGTTCCAAAAGGGCCAAGATATTCTTCAGTTATTGTTGTATTCTCAGGTTTAGCAAATGTAAATCCTGAACAAAGAAGTGATTGCTGAATTTCTAAACCTAAATTAGCTTTAGGGATTTAGGAAGTCAGGGCCTTAAGAACCACTGATCTCATTTGATGTATTAGGAAACTAAAGCCCTAAATAGAGAGGGGACTTGACTAGGGTCACTTGGATAATTCATAGCAGAGTTGAAAATCGATCTTACTATCTGGAAGACTGTTATGGCCCCAAATCCTAACTACAACTTTCTTTTTCTTTTTTTTTCCATATGGTAATTGTCACACTTCTCAAAAATAAAAATAGTTCATATTTATGTAAGCCTTTCAAGGTGATTTGGGCTTGGGATAACTGATTGGCCAGATCTGAGTTACATGGCTGCTCTGGAGCAGGTTGGGGTAAAAGGAGGGGTCAACCTCACCCTGTCATACTAACAGTGGGTGGGGGATAATTTCCCAAAAGAAAATTGGAGAACTGTAACCAAGAAGGAACCCTGGTGGGATAGTGGTTAAGAGCTTGGATGCTAACCAAAAGGTCAGCTGTTCAAATCCACCAGCCACTCCTTAGAAATCCCAAGGGGTAGTTATACTGTGTCCTATAGGGTCACTATGAGTCAGAATCAATTTGACGGCAATGGGTTTGGCTTTTGGTTTTCATCACCAAAAAGTAGCCCTGGTGGCAAAGTGGTTAAGAGCTGGGCTGCTAACGAAAAGGTTGGCAGTTTGAATCCACCAGTCACTCCTTGGAAACCCTATGTGGCAGTTCTACTCTGCCCTATAGGGTCACTGTGAGTTGGAATCGACTTGATGACTTTTTTTGGTTACCAGGAAGAGGCAAAAGGGTTGCTGGGGAAGGCTACACAACAGAGGTCCTCTCACAGCCAATCACTGACAATTTTTTTTTTTTAACAGCTGAGCTTATTAACTGCACCACCCAGGGACTGACTCCCTAGCGCATATTAAAAAAAAAAAAAAAAAACCCAAAACCATTGCTGCCAAGTTGATTCCAACTCATAGGAACCCTATAGGACAGAGAAGCACTGCTCCATAGGGTTTTCAAGGAGCTGCTGGTAGATTTGAACTGCTGACCTTTTGGGTTAGTGGCTGAACACTTTACCACTGTGCCACCAGGGCTTCTAGCACATAGTAGACCTCCATAAATGATTGTGCAGTTTGTTGTTTAGTGAGTAAATTCTCAATGCACAAACTCAGAAAGCAAAGCAAAGTTAGCATTTCTTAATTAAAAAAAAAAGAAATCCCAAGCCTCTTTACTGTAAGAAGAGCAAGAAATTTAATCTTCATATTTATTGAGACTCATCCGCCACCATCACCCAGGTTATGCTATAGTGTGAATTCTTATTTGACAGAGGTACCGCTAGTCATATCGGTCACATGCACACATGCCCACTTGGCGTATTTCCTCAAGGTCCTGAAATGTCTCTGCTGCTTTGCTGCCATATTTGGGCACAGGGACCTTATGAGAGGCTGATGAGCCTGGGGGCTAGTGCCTAGGCACCTCCTCGGGCCTTGCCGTGGAGTGGGGCAGAGTATTTGCCTTTTAGATAGGGCTATTTGCTTTGTGTAAATCAGGGCAGACTTCAGACATTTCCCAGCTAATAGAGTAGTTGACCAGCACTCATCTGTCAGTTTGTAGTATTGTGGTAGCTTGCATGTTGCTGTGATGCTGGAAGCTATGCCACTAGAATTTTGCTATTTCAAATATCAGAAGCATCACCCATAGTGAACAGGTTTCAGCGGAGCATCCAGGCTAAGACAGACTAAGAAGAAGGATATGGCTGTCTACTTCTGAAAAGTCGGTCAGTGGAAACTTTATGAATAACAGAGAACATTGTCTGATATGGTGCCAGAAAATAAGCCCCTCAGGTTGGAAGGTACTCAAAATACGACTGGGAAAGGTCTTCCTCCTCAAAGTAGGCTCAACCTTAATGACATGGATGGAGTAAAGCTTTTGGACCCGTCATTTGCTCTTCTTACTGGCATATAAGCACTTGATGGTCTGTCCTGCAGTCAGTCCCTGGCCTTGTTCTGACTGATGACATTACTACTCAAAATGAGAAGAAACACCTGCAAACATCCATTTAATAATTGGCACATGTAATGTACAAGGTATGAATCTAAGAAAATTGAAAGTCTTCAAAAATGAAATGGAGCACACAAAGATCGATATCCTAGGCATTAGTGAGCTGAAATGGACTGATACTGGTCATTTTTAATCAGAAAATCATATGTTATACCATGACAGGAATGACAAATTGAAGAGAAATGATGTCACAATCATCTTCAAAAAGAACATTTCAAGATCTATGCTAAAGTACAATACTGCCAGTGATGGGATAATATCCCTACACCTGCAAGGAAGTATAGTTAATATGACTATTATTCAAATTTACACACCAACCACTAAGGCCAAAGATGAAGAAATTGAAGATTTTTACCAACTTCTGCAGTCTGAAATTGATCAAACATGCAATCAAGATGCATTGAAAATTACTGGTGATAGGAATTCCAAAGTTGGAAACAAAGAAGGAGGATCAGTAGTTGAAAATACAGCCTTGATGATAGAAATGATGCCAGAGATTGCATGATAGAATTTTGCAAGACCAACAACTTCTTCATCGCAAATACCTTTTTTCAACAACATAAATGGTGACTATACACCTGGACCTCCTCAAATAAAATACACAGGAGTCAAATTGACTACGTCTGTGGAAAGAGATGATGGAGAAACTCCATATTATTAGTCAGAACAAGGCCAAGGGGCCGAATGCAGGACGGACCATCAATTGCTTATGTGCTAAGGAAATTGAAGCTGAAGAAAATTAAAATAAGTCCATGAGAGCCAAAATATGAACTTGAGTGTATCCTACCTGAATTTAGAGACCATCTCCAGAACAGATTTGACACACCAAACACTAATGACTGAAGACCAGACGAGTTGTGGAATGACATCAAGGATATACAAGAAGAAAGCAAAAGGTCATTAAAACAACAGGAAACACCAAATTGGATGCCAGAAACTTGCTCTTGAACGTAGAGCAACTAAAGTGAATGGAAGAAAAGATGAAGTGAAAAAGCTGAACCAAAGATTTCAAAAGGCAGCTCAAGAAGACTAAGGAAAGTATTATAATGAAATGTGCAAAGACCTGGAGTAGGAAACCAAAAGGGAAGAACACACTCAGTATTTCTCAAGTTGAAAGAACTGAAGAAAAATTCAAGATTTGAGTTGCGATACTGAAGGATTCCACGGGGAAGAGAATGATGCAGAAAGCATCAAAAGAAGATGGAAGGAATACAGAGTAACTGTACCAAAAATAATTGGTCAACGTTCAGCCATTTTAGGAAGTAGCATATGATCAAGAACCCCTGGTACTGAAGGAAGAAGTCCAAGCTGCGTTGAAGGCACTGGCGAAAAACAAGGCTCCAGGAATTGACGGAATACCAACTGAAATGTTTCAACAAACAGATGCAGCACTGGGAGTGCTCACTCATCTGCCAAGAAATTTGGAAGAGAGCTACTTGGCCAACTGACTGGAAGAGATTCATATCTGTGCCCATTCCAAAGAAAGGTGATCCAACAGAAAGTGGAAGTTATGGTACAATTATCATTAATATCACAGGCAAGTAAAATTTTGCTGCAGATAATTCAAAAGTGGTTGCAGCTGTACATCAACAGGGAACGCAGAAATTCAATCCAGATTCAGAGCAGGACGGAATGAGGAATATCATTGCTGATGTCACATGGATCTTGGCTAAAAGCAGAGAATACCATGAAGATGTTTACCTGTGTTTTATCGACTGTGCTAAGGCATTCGACTGTGTGGATCATAACAAATTATGGATAACATCTCGAAGAATGGGAATTCCAGAGCACTTAATTGTGCTCATGAGGAACCTGTACATAGACCAAAAGACAGTCATTTGAATAGAACAAGGGGATTCTCTGTGGTTTAAAATCATGAAAGGTGTGTGTAGGGTTGCATCATTTCACCACATTTATTCAATCTTTATAAGCAAATTCTTATTCTTCTTCATATAGTCCAGCTTCTCAGATTAAGGCATCAGGATTGGAGGAAAGCTCATTAACAACCTCTGGTATGCAGATGGCACAATCCTGCTTGCTGAAAGTGAAGAGGACTTGAATTGCTTACTGATGACGATCAAAGAGTACAGCCTTCACTTCATTATGGATTACACCTCAACATAAAGAAAACAAAAATCCTTATGACTGGACCAATAAGGTACATCATGATAAATGGAGAAATATTAAAGTTGTCAAGGATTTCATTTTACTTGGATCCACAATCAACGCCCATGGAAACATCACATCAGTCAAGAAATGAAATGATGTATTGCATTGAGCAAATCTGCTGCAAAAGACCTCTCTAAAGTTGGAAAACCTGACCCAAGCCATGATATTTTCAATCACGTCATATACGTGTGAAAGCTGGGCAAAGAATAAGGAAGACCGAAGAAGAATTTATGTCTTTGAATTATGGTGTTGGGAAAGAATATTCAATATACCACAGACTACCAGAAGAATAAACAAGTCTGTCTTGGAAGAGTTACAGCTCCTTAGAAGTGAGGACGGTGAGACTTTGCCTCTCGTACTTTGAAGTTGTTATCAGGAGGGACCAGTCCCTGGAGAAGGACATCATGCTTCGTAACATAGAAGATCAGCGAAAAAGAGGAAGACCCTCAATGAGATGGATTGACACAGTGGCTACAACGATGGACTCAAGCATAGCAGCGATCGTGAGGATGGTGCAGGACCGGGGAGTGTTTTGTTTTGTTGTGTACAGGGTCTGTATGAGTCGGAACCCATTCAAGGGCACCTAACAGCAACAAGAGTAGTTGAAGGCCAAGTAACTGGTTAATTCTCTAAATGGCTAATTTTATAACAAAAACTAACTTTCAGTGAGAATTAAAAGAGTAAATTTTCATAAAATCTGGTATTTATACTGTAATCTGGAGCCCTGGTCGTGCAGTGGTTAAGAGCTTCACTGTTAACCAAAAGGTTGCCAGCTCGAATCTACCAGCTGCTCCTTGGAAACCCTATGGTGCAGTTCTGTTCTGTCCTACAGGGCAGATATGAGGTGGAATCAAATGGATGGCAATGGAATTTTTTTGGCTGGGTGTCTTCTTCACAAGGAAACTACTCTGCTTCCTTGATAGTCACTCCTTCCTTTTCACTCTCTCCTCTCTGATCAGGACATTCAGCCTTATCTCTTCAGTGAGGTCAAATTTTATTAAAAAAGCAAAACTGGAAGAAAAGGTGCCTTCAAGCAGTTTCAGCTTCCACCAGGTGAAAATCCATGAGTCAAGAAAATATCCAAGGTCTAGGTATAAATGGTTAAAACACTTGGCTGTTAACTGAAAGATTGGAGGTTTGAGTCCACAAAGGGACGATACCTTGGAAGAAAGGCCTGGTGATCTACTTCCAGAAAATGAGCCATTGAAACCGCTATTAAACACAGTTCTACTGTGACACACATGGGATTGCCATGAGTAGGAATCAACTTGATGGCAACTGGTTCGTTAGCTTCATGCATGTGAGGAAAACACAGGGGAAGCAAGATAAATTAATATCTCAAAAATAATCCAAGGGTCACATGAGGAAATGCTCATGCCCATGTGCGAAGACGCTCAGTGCTTGAGGAGACCTTCTGTGACAGTCCCTCCCCTACCTGTGACAAGGCCTCAACCTCTCTGGCCAGCTTGTTTTCTGCTGCCCTCATAGTATGAAGGGTGGGGTGAAAACCACTGTGGAGAGACCTGAAGGGGTCCATGTTTTCCCATGGCAGGCTCAGCGGGGGCAGAGCCTGGAATCCCGCCCATTGGCCAGAAGCCATTCTGGTGGTGTGCCTTGGGCGGGGGGGCGGGTAGGGGAGCCACCTGCCTGTGCCCCACACTCCATGCCCCCAACCATTAGAGAAATGCAAATCAAAACTACAACGAGATATCATCTCAAGCCAACATTACTGGCATGAATAAAAAAAACAAAATAACAAATGTTGGTGAGACTGCGGGGAAATTGGAATTCTTATGCACTGCTAGTGGGAATGTAAAATGGCACAACTTCTATGGAAAACGATATGGCACCTCCTTAAAAAACTAGAAATAGAAATACCACAAAATCCAGCAATCCCACGCCTAGGAATATATCCTAGAGAAATAAGAGCTGTCACACAAATAGACATATGCATACCCATGTTGTTGCAACATTATTCACAATAACAAAAAGATGGAAACAACCTAAGTGACCATCAACAGATGAATGGAGAAACAAATTGTGGTACATACACACGTACATACGCAACGGTAAAGAACAATGATGAATCCAAGAAACATCTCACATGGATTAATCCAGAGGGAGTGCTAAGTGAAGTAAGTCAATCACAAAAGGACAAATACTGTCCGAGACCACTGTTATAAAAAGCCGAGAAAAGGTTTATGCACAGAAAGAAACAATCTTTGATGGTTACTAGGGAGGAAAGGCCTGGGAAGGGAAAAACACTAATTAGACAGTAGGCAAGTGTCAATCTTGGTGAGGCGAAAGACAACACCCAATATAGGGGAAGTTAGCACAGCTTGACCAAGGCAAAGTCGTAGACGCTTCCTAGACACATCTGAACACATTAAGGGACTGAGTTACTGGGGCTGAAGGCTGGGGATCATGGTCTCATGGGACATCTAGGTCAATTGGTATAACATAGTTCATAAGGAAAATGTTCTACATCCAACTTTGGTGAGTAGTGTCTGGGGTCTTAAAAGCTTGAGAGTAGCCATCTAAGATAAATCTATTGGACCCATCACATTCAGAAAAAAAAAAAATTTTTTTTTTTTTTTGCAGAGCAAAGGAAAATATTAGTCCAAAGAGCTAATGAACCACATGAACCACAGCCTCCACCAGCCTGAGCCCAGAAGAACTAGACAGTGCCTGCTACCACCACCGAGTGCTCTGACAAGGATCACAATAGAGGGTCCCAGAGAGAGCTGAAGAAAAATGTAGAACAAAATTCAAACTCATAAAAAAAAAAAGATCAGACTAGTCTGACAGACTGGAACATCCCCCAAGACTGTGGGCCCCCGATACTCTGCTAAGTCAGAGCTGAAGCAACACCTGAAGTTCACCTTTAGCCAAAGATTAGACAGGCCTGTAAGACAAATAATAACACACATGAGGAACTGTGCTTATTAGTTCAATCATGGATACGAGACCAAGTGTGTTAACACCTACACAAAAGCAAAGATGAGATGGCAGGAAGGGACAGGAAACCTGGATGAATGGACACAGAACCCAGAGTGAAAAGGAAAGGGGAGAGTGCTGACACAATGTGGGGATTGCAACCAATGTCACAAAACAATTTGTGTATAAATTTTTGATTGAAAAACTAATTTGCGCTGTAAACTTTCACCTAAAACACAATAAAATTTTTAAAAATAATAATAATCCAAGGGTTAGAAAGCAGCTTGGTGGTTGCCAGGGATTAAGAGCGGGGGAAGGGATAGTCACAAGAGGCAATTTGGGGGTGGTGATGGGACTGTTCAGTATCTTGATTGTTGTGATAGTTACGCAACTCTGCATTTGCCAAAGCTCAGAGAACTGTACACAAAAAGAGTGAATTTTACTGTACATATTTTTAAATTTAAACTAAGTGTAGAAAAATACAGTCAACAATCAAAGAGCAGAAACATATATGAATAGTCCTGCTTCCTTTCCCTGACCATCTTGCAAATTATCCCCCAGCCTTCTTGGTCATCACTGGTTTTACTTCTGCTGGTTGGCGAAGCTGCTAGGATGAACCTAAGTAGGAACTGTGTATACAGTACAAAATATATAAAGTCTGCATGAGTTTTATCTTTCAACATTCCATGCCTTAATATATTATCTGTTTAACATAAGGTGAATAGGTGTCAAGGATGCATAAAAAAATCTAAAGCACACTTGTGAGAATCACAAATACTGTATTGGTTCTGATTTTAGTCTTCAGTAAGTTTGGCAAGAAATTTTCTTTCAATGGATTAATTTAAAGAAATTTAATATTCTTTTTTAAACATTGTTGTCCTCACTAATCAGTGTGATAGTACCAAAGTCTTGGGTTAAGCATTAGTGAATGTTGAGTACTTAGGAAAAGTGGCTTTGGAGCAGGAAAGACCTGAGTAGGAATCTCAGCCCTGTGCCTACTAGCATTTGGGATAAAGTATTAATCTCCCTCATTCCTCTGTGGAGTCCCGGTGGCCCAGTGGTTGCTGGGCTCCTAACCAAAACGTCAGCAGTTCTAACCATCAGCCATTCCTTGGAAACCCTATGGTGCAGTTCTGCTCTATCCTTAGGGTTGCTATGAATTGAAATCGACTTAATGGCAATGGTCTTTGTTTTTAATTCCTTTATAAATAATAATAACTACTTCATGGGATTGTGATAATTTAAATTGATAATGTATAAAGACCTTAGCTTGAAAACGGATACTTCAAAAAGTCTTACTAAAAGCTTTTATTATGAAATTAGCCATTCAGATAGTTGACCTATTACTTGCCCTTCAACTACTCTAGTAGTTGGAAAATGTCTGAAGTCTACCCTGTTTTACACAAGCCAATCAGCCATATCAATAAAGACAAATATCTTTAATATGGTGTAGAGTTGTAGGCTCTGACAATCGTGAAATAGCCTTTGCTTTAGCGTAAATGTTGACCACTTAGTCTCGTATAGATGATTTAAAAAAATTTTTTTTCTTTAAAGAAGCTCAGTACTCATATATACAGAGAGAAAGAGTTAATGAGCCAATTTGTTATTTAACTGAAACGACCTCTGGGAGTGGTTTCAGTTGAAAGTTTAAAGGGTATCTCAGGATGACAGTCTCGACAGTTCCTTTATTGAATCTCAAATTTTAAAATACTTTTATTGTTTTTGATTAAATGATTCAAAGGGAAGAGGAATATCTAGGTATCAATACCGACACAAACCACCCAACCCTCTAATTCATCATCTTTACCTCCTGTTACCTATTGATTACCGGCCTCTCGGAGCTTCCAAACAAGATGACAGATTGTGGACCAGAAAGTGATCTGAAGACTTCAAAATCTTTGAAAAACTTTAGATATAAAAAATTGAGAAAACTATTTTACTCACTGCATTAAAGGAGAAATATCAAAGTTCAGATAACTTCCAAAGGAAAAGCCTGAGAATTGCCTGCTGGGTTATCTTATATATCAGAATTGACAAAGACAAAAAATGACTCAAGTTTTTATTTGTCCCTGAAACCCTCAATACTCTCTTTTTAGGCATTTATCGCAGAATTTTAATAGAGTATATTGCCCTCTGATGACGTCTTTTATTTCTTCTGTAAAATACAGACCTAAACAGACACTGTCATCATAAAATTGTACTGGTGAGAATTTTGCTTTTTTGTCACTTGAGATCTTCTTATAGGTTGTGAAAAGCAATCTTCCATAAAAAGGGAATGTGTTAAATCACACTGATTTCCATTTCAATGAAAATTACAGTTTGCTTTTGGTGGCAATGACTCAGTCAATTCAGATTGGAAGTTTAGACATTCCGTCACTGAATGAAACTTTTTAAAAACATAACTTCTTTCTTCCGTTACAAAAAGCCAACCCTCACTCACCTAAAGAATGCTGATAACATAGTTTATAAAGAAAATGTTCTACACCCTGCCTTGGTGAGTAGCGTCTGGGGTCTTAAAAGTTTGTGAGTGGCCATCTAAGATACTCCACTGGTCTCACTGCATCTGGAGCAAGGGAGAATGAAGAAAACCAAAGACACAAGATACCAGATTAGTCCAAAGGACTAATGGACCACAGCTACCACAGCCTCCAACCAGACTATGTCCAGCACAACTAGATGGTGCCTGGTTACCACCAATGACTGCCCTGACAGGGATCACAATAGAGGGTCCCAGACAGAACTGGAGAAAAATGTACAACAAAATTCTAACTCACACAAAAAAAATTTAAAAAAAGACCAGACTTGCTAGTCTGACACAGACTGGAGAAATCCTGGAGAGTATGGCACGCAGACTCTCTTTTAACTCAGTACTAAAGTCACTCCTGATGTTCACAATTCAGCCAAAGATTAGACAGGCCCATAAAACAAAACCAGACTAAATGGGTACGCCAGCCCAGGAGCAAGGACGAGAAGACAGGAGGCAACAGGAAAGCTGGTAATGGGGAATCCAAGGTTGAGAAAGGGAGATTTTTGACATGTTGCAAGAGGTTAGCAACAAATGTTACAAAACAATGTATATTAATTGTTTAATGAGAAATTAATTTCCTCTGTAAACCCTCATCTAAAATACAATTTTAAAAAAGTGAAAAACAAAATGAAGAGGAAGGCACATTTGAAAAACAAAAATAAATAGCCATTACATGCATTTTTCTCTATTGACTATGGCCCTTGAGTTTGAACATGAAATCTCAGTTAAGAAAGAAATTAAAAAAATCTATTTCTCCTGTGCCAATAGAAGATCACAGAATTCTAGAATGCTTAAAGATAGCTGATTGGTGGTTAAACAAAAGAGACTGCATAAAGTATTAGCTGCTATCAAATAGCAGCTAATATCAAATAGGATCCACGCTCATGGGGTCCCCATGTAGAGCATATTGGACTTTTGAAATTCATAGGGCTTTCATTGGCTGATTTTTCTAAGTAGATTTCCAGGCCTTTCTTTCTACTGTCTTATTAGCCTGGAAGCTGTGCTGAAAACTGTTCAGCATCATGTCAACATGCAACCGCGCACTCACAGACAGTGGTGACTGCATTTGACGTACATTGGCCAGGAATCGAACTGGGGTTCCCGTATGGAAGGCAAGTGTTCTACCACTGAACCACCAGTGCCCCCTTGTATGAGAGCTGAGCTTACATTTTATTAAATCAACTCTGTGTAGCCATTTTTTTAAATTTTTATTGTGCTTTAAGTGAAATTTTACAAATCAAGTCAGTCTGTCACATATAAGCCTATATGCACCTTACTACATACTACCATTTACTCTCCCCCTAAAGAGTCAGCCCACTCCCTCGTTCCAGTCTCTCCTTTTGTGACCATTTGCCAATTTCTAACCCTCTCTACCCTCCCATCTCCCCTCCAGACAGGAGATACAAACACAGTGTCAAGTGTCCACCTGATACAAGTAGCTCACTCTTCATCAGCATCTCTCTCTAGCCCATTGTCCACTCCCTTCCATGTCTGATGAGTTGTCTTCGGGAATGGTTCCTGTCCTGGGCCAACAGAAGGTCTGGGGACCATGACCACCGGAATTCTTCTAGTCTCAGTCAGATCGTTAAGTCTGGTCTTTTTATGAGAATTTGGGGTCTGCATCCCACTGATCTCCTGCTCCCACAGGGGTTCTCTGTTGTGCTCCCTGTCAGGGCAGTCATCGGTTGTGGCCAGGCACCATCTAGTTCTTCTGGTCTCAGGATGATGTAAGTCTCTAGCTCATGTGGCCCTTTCCGTCTCTTAGGCTCATAGTTATTGTGTGACCTCGGTGTTCTTCATTCTCCTTTGATCCAGGTGGGTTGAGACCAATTGATGCATCTTAGATGGCCGCTTGTTAACGTTTAAGACCCCAGACGCCACACTTCAAAGTGGGATGCAGAATGTTTTCATAATAGAATTTATTTTGCCAATTGACTTAGAAGTCCCCTTAAGCCATAGTCCCCACACCCCCGCCCTTGCTCCGCTGACCTTCAGTTTACCCCGGAAACTTCTTTGCTTTTGGTCCAGTCCAGTTGAGCTGACCTTCCGTGTATTGAGTATTGTCCTTCCCTTCACCTAAAGTAGTTCTTATCTACTAACTAATCAGTAAATAACCCTCTCCCACCCTCCCTCCCTCCCCTGTCTCGTAACCACAAAAGAATGTGTTCTTCTCAGTTTATACTATTTCTCAAGATCTTATAATAGTGGTCTTATACAATATTTGTCCTTTTGCCTCTGACTAATTTCACTTAGCACAATGCCTTCCAGGTTCCTCCATGTTATGAAATGCTTCACAGATTCGTCACTGTTCTTTATCGATGAGTAGTATTCCATTGTGTGAATATACCACAATTTATTTACCCATTCATCCGTTGATGGACACCTTGGTTGCTTCCAGCTTTTTGCTATTGTAAACAGTGCATATGTGTTCGTGTAAAGGCTCTTATTTCTCTAGGGTATATTCCGAGGAGTGGGATTTCTGGGTTGGTAGCTCTATTTCTAACTTTTTAAGAAAACGCCAGATAGATTTCCAAAGTGGTTGTACCATTTTACACTCCCACCAGCAGTGTATAAGAGTTCCAATGTCTCCGCAGCCTCTCCAACATTTATTATTTTGTGTTTTTTGGATTAATGCCAGCCTTGTTGAAGTGAGATAGAATCTCATTGTAGTTTTAATTTGCATTTCTCTAATGGCTAATGATCGGGAACATTTTCTCATGTATCTGTTAGGTGCCTGAGTATCTTCTTTACTGAAGTGCATGTTCATATCCTTTGCCCACTTTTTGATTGGGTTGTTTGTTTTTTTGTAGTTGAGTTTTAACAGAATCATATAGATTTTAGAGATCAGGCGCTGGTCGGAGATGTCATAGCTGAAAATTCTTTCCCAATGTGTACGTGGTCTTTTTACTCTTTTGGTGAAGTCTTTAGATGAGCATAGGTGTTTGATTTTTAGGAGCTCCCAGTTATCTGGTTTCTCTTTGTCATTTTTGGTAATGTTTTGTATTCTGTTTATGCCTTGTATTAAGGCTCCTAACTTTGTCCCTACTTTTTCTTCCATGATCTTTATCGTTTTAGTCTTTATGTTTAGGTGTTTGATCCACTTGGAGTTAGTTTTTGTGCATGGTGTGAGGTATGGGTCCTGTTTCATTTTTTTGCAGATGGATATCCAGTTATGCCAGCACCATTTGTTAAAAAGACTATCTTTTCCCTAATTAACTGACACTGGGCCTTTGTCAAATATCAGCTGCTCATATGTGGATGGATTTATATCTGGGTTCTCAATTCTGTTCCATTGGCCTGTGTGCCCGTTGTTGTACCACTCCCAGGCTGTTTTGACTACTGTGGCTGTGGCTGTATAATATGTGCTAAAATCAGGTAGAGTGAGACCTCACACTTCCTTCTTCTTTTTCAGTAATGCTTTACTTATCCGGGGCTTCTTTCCCTTCCATATGAAGCTGGTGATTTGTTTCTCCATCACATTAAAAAATGTCATTGGAATTTGGATCGGAAGTGTGTTGTATGTATAGATGGTTTTTGGTAGAATAGACATTTTTATTATGTTAACTCTTCCTATCCATGAGCAAGGTATGTTTTTCCACTTATGTAAGTCCCTTTTAGTTTCTTGCACTAGTACTTTGTAGTTTTCTTTGCATAGGTCTTTTACATCTTTGGTAAGACTTATTCCTAAGTATTTTATCTCCTTGGGGGCTACTGTGAGTGGTATTGATTTGGTTATTTCTTCTTCGATGTTCTTTTTGTTGATGTAGAGGAATCCAAGTGATTTTTGTATGTTTATCTTGTAACCTGAGACTCTGCCAAACCTTTCTATTGGTTTCAGTAGTTTTCTGGAGGATTCCTTAGGGTTTTCTGCATATAAGATCATGTCATCTGCAAATAGAGATAATTTTACTTCTTCCTTGCCAATCCGGATGCCCTTTATTTCTTTGTCTAGCCTAATTGCTCTGTCTAGGACCTCTAGCACAATGTTGAACAAGAGCGGTGATAAAGGGCATCCTTGTCTGGTTCCCGTTCTCAAGGAAAATGCTTTCAGGCTCTCTCCATTTAGAGTGATGTTGGCTGTTGGCTTTGTACAGATGCCCTTTATTATGTGGAGGAATTTTCCTTCAATTCCTATTTTGCTGAGAGTTTTTATCATGAATAGGTGTTGGACTTTGTCAAATGCCTTTTCTGCATCAATTGATAAGATCATGTGGTTTTTGTCTTTTGTTTTATTTATATGGTGGATTACATTAATGGTTTTTCTAATATTAAACCAACCTTGCATACCTGGTATAAATCCCACTTGGTCGTGGTGGATTATTTTTTTGATATATTGTTGTATTCTATTGGCTAGAATTTTGTTGAGGATTTTTGCATCTATGTTCATGAGGGATATAGGTCTGTAATTTTCTTTTTTTGTGGTGTCTTTACCTGGTTTTGGTATCAGGGAGATGGTGGCTTCGTAGAATGAGTTAGGTAGTATTCCATCATTTTCTATGGTCTGAAATACCTTTAGTAGTAGTGGTGTTAACTCTTCTCTGAAAGTTTGGTAGAACTCAGCAGTGAAGCCGTCCAGGGCTTCACTGCAGTGAAGCCGTCCGGGCCAGGGCTTTTTTTTTTGTTGGGAGTTTTGTGATTACCTTTTCAATCTCTTTTTTTGCTATGGGTCTACTTAATTGTTCCACTTCTGATTGTGTTAGTTTAGGTAGGTGTTGTTTTTCTAGGAATTCATCTATTTTTTCTAGGTTTGCAAATTTGTTAGAGTACAATTTTTCGTAATAATCTGATATGATTCTTTTAATTTCAGTTGGGTCTGTTGTGATACGGCCCATCTTGTTTCTTATTCGGGTTGTTTCCTGTATTTCTTTAGTCAGTCTGGCCAATAGTTTATCAATTTTGTTAATTTTTTCAAAGAACCAGCTTTGGCTTTGTTAGTTCTTTCAATTGTTTTTCTGTTCTCTAATTCATTTAGTTCAGCTCTAATTTTTATTATTTGTTTTCTTCTGGTGCCTGATGGATTCTTTTGTTTGCTGGCTTTCTATTTGTTCAAGTTGTAGGGACAGTTCTCTGATTTTGGCTCTTTCTTCTTTATGTATGTGTGCATTTATCGATATAAATTGACCTCTGAGCGCTGCTTTTGCTGTGTCCCAGAGGTTTTGATAGGAAGTGTTTTCATTCTCATTGCATTCTATGGATTTCTTTATTCCCTCCTTAATGTCTTCTATAACCCAGTCTTTTTTGAGCAGGGTATTGTTCAGTTTCCAAGTATTTGATTCCTTTTCCCTGAATTTTCTGTTATTGATTTCCACTTTTATGGCCTTGTGGTCTGAGAAGATGCTTTGTAATATTTCAATGTTTTGGATTCTGCAAAGGTTTGTTTTATGACCTAATATGTGATCTGTTCTAGAGAATGTTCCATGTGCACTAGAAAAAAAGGTATACTTTGCAGCTGTTGGGTGGAGTGTTCTGTATAAGTCTTTGATTGTAGCATTTAGGTCTTCCATGTCTCTATTGAGCTTCTTACTGGATGTCCTGTCCTTCTCCGAAAGTGGTGTGTTGAAGTCTCCTACTATAATTGTGGAGGTGTCTATCTCACTTTTCAGTTCTGTTAAAGTTTGTTTTATGTATCTTGCAGCCCTGTCATTGGGTGCATAAATATTTAATATGGTTATATCTTCCTGGTCAATTGTCTCTTTAATCATTACGTAGTGTCCTTCTTTATCCTTTGTGGTGGATTTAACTTCAAAGTCTATTTTGTCAGAAATTAATATTGCTACTCCTCTTCTTTTTTGCTTGTTGTTTGCTTGATATATTTTTTTTCCATCCTTCGAGTTTTAGTTTGTGTCTCTAAGTCTAAGGTGTGTCTCTTGTAGGCAGCATGTAAACAGATCGTGTTTCTTTATCCAGTCTGAGACTCTCTGTCTCTTTATTGGTGCATTTAGTCCATTTACATCCAGCGTAATTATAGATAAGTATGTGTTTAGTGTTGTCATTTTGATGCCTTTTTGTGTGTGTTGTTGACAATTTCATTTTTCCACTTACTTTTTTGTGCTGAGAAGTTTTTCTTTGTAAACCGTGTGTTCCTCATTTTCATAGTAGTCGAATTTATGTTTGCTGAGTCTTTATGTTTTTCTTGGTTTTTATTTTGAGTTATGGAATTGTTAGACCTCTTTGTGGTTACCTTAATATTTACCCCTATTTTTCTAAGTAAAAACCTAACTTGTATTGTCCTATATCGCCTTGTTTTCTTCTCCGTATGGTAGTTCTATGTCTCCTGTATTCCCTCCCTCTTTTTGATTATTGTGATCTTTTTCATAATGACTTCAATGATTCCCTCTTTTGAGCATTTTTTCTTTTTAAAATTAGTCTTAATTTGTTTTTGTGGTTTCCCTATTTGAGTTGATATCAGGATGTTCTGTTCTGTGACCTTGTGTTGTGTTGGTATCTGATATTATTGATTTTCTGACCAATTTTCTTTAGTATTTCTTGTAGCTTTGGTTTGGTTTTTGCAAATTCTCTAAGCTTGTGTTTATCTGTAAATGTTTTAATTTCACCTTCATACTTGAGAGAGAGTTTTTCTGGATATATGACCCTTGCCTGGCAGTTTTTCTCCTTTAGTGCCCTATATATGTCATCCCATTGCTTCTTGACTGCATGGTTTCTGCTGAGTAGTCTGAACTTATTCTTATTGATTCTTCTTTGTAGGAGACCTTCCTTTTATCCCTGGCTGCTTTTAAAATTTTCTTTTTATCTTTGGTTTTGGCAAGTTTGATGATAATTTGTCTTGGTGATTTTCTTTTTGGATCAATCTTATATGGGGTTCGATGAGCATCTTGGATGGATATCCTTTCATCTTTCAGGATGTCAGGGAAGTTTTCTGCCAACAGATCTTCAACTATTCTCTCTGTATTTTCTGTTATCCCTCCCTGTTCTGGAACTCCAATCACACGCAAGTTATACTTCTTGATAGAGTCCCACATGATTCTCAGGGTTTCTTCATTTTTTTTTAATTCTTTTATTTGATTTTTCTTCAACTATATTGCTGTCAGTTGCCTTATCCTCCAAGTCCCCAACTCTACTTTCCAATTGCTCGATTCTGCTCCTCTGACTTCCTGTTGAGTTGTCTAATTCTGTAATTTTACTGTCAATCTTTCGGATTTCTGAATGCTGTCTCTCTATGGATTCTTGCAGCTTATTAATTTTTCCACTATGTTCTTGAATAGTCTTTTCATTTTCTTCAACTGCTTTATCAGTGTGTTCCTTGGCTTTTTCTGTAGATTGCCTTATTTCATTTTTGAGGTCATCCCTGATGTCTTGAAGCATTCTGTAAATTAGTTTTTTATATTCTGTGTCTGGCAATTCCAGGATTGTATCTTCATTTGGGAAAGATTTTGATTCTTTAATTTGGGGAGTTGTAGAAGCAATCATGGTCTGATTCTTTATGCGGTTTGATATCGACTGCTGTCTCCGGGCCATCTATATGATATTGTAATGATTTATTTTATATTTGCTCACTGAGTCTTATTTTGTTTTGTTTTCTTTCAATATACATAGATGAGCTACTAGATTGTGCTGTCTTGATTGTTGCAGCCCTTGAATCACTTATGTCCTATTACCAGCTGGCTTGGGCTGTTACCAGATATATGAGCCTAAGAGTCCATTCACTATTCTTGAGTAGAATCTGATTTCGGGTCACCAAGTGTGTGGTGTAGACTGTCACCTATTCACTTAGAGGAGTAATGGTGATAGTTGTGTGCACCAGATTCTAGTAGCAGCAGGGGGTCACACTCCAGGGGAGGCAGGGTGCTGACAGGCTTCCCCCAAGTGCCAGTGAGATAGGTGTGTCTCTTTTCCTGAAGCACTTCAGTGGGTGGGCTCTGCAGGTGTACCTTGGGCAACCAATGCATGTACCTCTACAGATTGTTAGGCGTCACTATCCTCAGACTCCTATGGCAGGAGGCTAGGTGGTTTGGGTGGAGCTTCAGCCCTCAGTTCCTTGTTGTGGGTCAGTGAGGGCTCTGTTTAATAGGTAGAGATATCAGACCTGGGAAACTTGTCTTTCCAGTAATCCCCTAAAACAATTACAGTCAGATCACTATCAAAATTGCCTTTGCATTATAATAACCACCTTGCTCCCTGTAGGGATGAAAGCTCAAGACTGTGGATCTCATATGCTTGGCTGGAGCTGGTTCTGTATTTTTAGTCCAATTTCGGGAAGTCAGGGAAGGATTTTTGGTCCCCGCGTTTTTTGTAGCTGCTTCTCTCAGGCCAGGAGAATGGGTTAGAAAAAGACAAAAAAAGAAAAACTCTCTGGTCCAGGAAATTCCAATGTTAATGAAGCCCTGGGAAGGGGAAGGGAGAGATCAGATAGATAGGAGAGAGTAGCACCAAGGAATATAGACAAAGTTACTTATCTTGCTTGGTGATGACTGTTTTATCTGAGATTCCCAAGGGGTGTATAGCCTGTGTGGGTTGGCTGGCTGGGTCGAGATTATCCCCGAGGGTCAGGCCCGTGTCCTGTGCTTGTGCTGACTCAGAAGCTGTGGTCAGTTCCTCTGCTCCCAGTCCAAAGCCCAGAACCAAGGTTCCCCAGCTGGGACGCCACACTCCAGGCTCCAAAACCAGTCACTGCCTCCCAGTGACTTCTCCTTCTGTCAGCCACGTGGCTGCGCTGCCTGCCTGCACTGGCTGGGCTTCCCCCGAGGTCACTTCTGGGGGCTAGGACTGCGTCCCATGTTGGGCCGTCTCAGGAAGCCGTGCTCAGCTCCCCTGCGCCAAGTCCAAAGCCAGGCGCCAAGGTTTTCTGACTGGGATGCTGACTCCATGCTCTGAAAACAGTCGTTGCTTCCCCGTGGTTGCTCTTTCGTTAGCCGCATCAGTGTGCAGCCTGCTTGTGCTGGCTGAGTCTCTGTCACTCAGGTCAACTCTTTAGATCTGTGTTTGATGGTCAGGGTTTGTAGATTGTCATGCATGTGATCGATTCACTTGTTTTTCTGAGTCTTTGTTGCAAGAGGGATCCGAGGTAGCTTCTACCTAGTCAGCCATCTTGGCCCCGCCCTGTGTGGCCACTTTTAAGGCTGCAATGGCACCCTTTGAAGCTGGTGCTAGGACATATGTATATTGTTGTTAGCTGCCATTGAGTTGGACCCTTGATTCTTGGCAACCAAATGCACAATGCAACAAAACATTGCCTGGTCCTGTGTCATCCCCAGCTTTGGTGCCATTCATACAATTGGTTGCAAAGTTTGTGGATCAGACCATTGTGATCCATAAGGTTTTCACTGCCTGATTTTTGGAAGTAGATCACCAGGCCTTTCATATACACAAAGAATATCCTTTATCAGAACAGGGAACAGGTAACCACTAATATTACACGAAGTAGGAAGGTAGGGTGACATATGAAATATTTTTCAAATTTAAATAATTCCAATTAATATTCGTTCTGATGCTTAATTTTTAATCACACTAATGAATCATGTTGATTGTTGAAAAATCAGAAAAAGCAGATAAGCAAAAAGAAAAGATTCCAAATAGACATGTGTGTGTTTCTTTTCAAACAGTAATGAATTCATATGACCCATAAACTTTTCTAACTTGTTTTTATTACATAACAACATTGTGAACACATTTCCAGATTTTTTAAATGTACACTTAAATCATTATTTGTGTTGCCTGTTTATTGTTTAATTGTATGATGTACCTTTATTTAACTCATCTGCCATAATGACTTGCATCTTTAAAATATTTAAACGAATCTATGATGAACATGTTTAACTGCATGTCTTTGTACATTTATCTAATTATTTTCTTAGGATAGACTCCTAAAAGTACAATTGCTGGGCTATCTACTAAGCATCTTTTTAATTAATGCTCTTGACACAGAGGAAACCCTGGTGGCATAGTGGTTAAGTGCTACGGCTGCTAACCAAAAGGTCACCAGTTTGAATCCACAAGGCACTCCTTAGAAACTGTGGGGCAGTTCTACCCTATAGGGTTGCTATGGGTTGGCATCGACTCAATGGCAACGGGTTTGGTTTGGTTTTCTTGATGCACATTGTCAAATTAGCCCCCAGAGACATTGTAACCAATCCTTTCCTCCTGCCGCATGTAACAGCACCTATTTCTCCACAACCTCCTCTAATAAGTTACCATGAAAATGTCTTTCACTGTTTTAAGTCACATGACAGTGTGAGTCAACATTTTTATTACATTTTAGGACTTTCAATGAACATAATAATATTTTTTCCAGGATTAAAAGAGCTTCATTTTTTAGATTATATAAATAACAATTATTATAAAAAATGAACATGATAGGAAAGTATAAGAGAGAAAGTAAAATATTCTCAAAATATCACCATGTAGACATAACAACTGGCTTTTTGATGACTATCCTTCCAAATATCAACCCGTGCATAATAACACATATGGAAAGAGTCTTTATTTCTTGCTAAGTGCTATTTTGTGATAATATGGATTTGCATCTGTGTTTCAAGGATTTCTTTGATTTTTTTGAATGTTCAAAGTTAAAGGACTGTAATTACAGCGGCTTCCTCTCATAGCACTTGTGGGCAAATCCATGGGAATTGGGCAGAGGGAGGAATTCTGTTTATGTTCCACTTTCTTTTAAAAAATGTTTTTTATCTTCAGCCAAGGATTAGACAGGCCCATAAAACAAAACGAGGCTCAATGGACACACCAGCCCAGGGGCAAGGACAGGAAGGCAGGCGGGGACAGGAAAGCTGGTAATGGGGAACCCAAGGTTGAGAAGGGGAAAGTTTTGACACGTAGTGGGCTTGGTCACTGATGACACAAAACAATATGTGTATTACTTGTTTAATGAAAAACTAACTTGATTTATAAACTTTCTTCTAAAACACAATAATATACATATATATTGTCATGGTAAATATATAGGTAACAAAAACATTTGCCATTTAAACAATCTTTACATGTATAGTTCGGTGACCTTAAATATGCTCATCAAGAGGCGGAGCCAACATGGGGCTATAGACAAAAGCACTATGTCGTCTCTCTACAGCAAAGGCCTGAAAAACTAAGTAAAATAGATACAAACATCATTTCTGGAACCCTAAGCATCAAATGAAGGGATAAAGAACTCAACCAGGCACCAAATGCAATACGAAACTGACGGAGCACAGAGGAGAGCTATGGAGTGGAGGTCCCCTTTTGTGTGGTTAGGTGCCATCCAGGCAGTTCCAACTCATTGCTGAACGAAACGCTGCCTGGTCCCGCCATCCTCACAATTGTTGATATGCTTCAAACCTTTGTTGCAGCCACTGTATCAATCCATCTCATTGAGGGAATTCCTCTTTTTCAGATTCTCTAACTTATCAGTGGAGTACTGGTGGTACAGTGGTTATGAGTTTAGCTGGTAACTAAAAGGTCGGTAGTTCATATCCACCAGCTGCTCCTCGGAAGCCCTATGGGGCAGTTCTACTCTGTCCTAAAAAAAAAAAAAAACCCTTGCCGACTCTGTCCTATAGGGTGGTTATGAGTCAGAATCAATGTGACAGCAATGGATCTGTTCTGGTCTGGTCTACCTTACCAAGCATGATGTCCTTCTCCAGGGACTGGTCCCTCCTGATAACATGTCCAAAGTATATAAGATGAAGTCTTACTCTCCTTGCTTCTAAGGACCGTTTTGGCTGTATTTCTTCCCAGACAGATTTGTTTGTTCTTTTAGCAGTCCACAGTATATTCAATTTTCTTCACCAACACCACAATTCAAGTGCATCAATTCTTTGGGTTTCCTTATTCATCCTCCAGCTTTTGCACACATATGAAGTGACTGAAAACACCATGGCTTGGGTCAGGCACACCTTAGTCTTCAAGGTGAAATCTTTGCTGTTCAACACTTTAAAGAGGTCCTTTGCAGCAGATTTGCCCAATGCAATGCGTCTTTTGATTTCTTGACTGCTGCTTCCATGGCTGTTCATTGTGGATCCAAGTAAAATGAAATACTTGACAGCTCCAATCTTTTCTTCCTTTATCATGATGTGGCTTATTGGTCCAGTTGGGAGGATTTTTGTTTTCTTTATGTTGAGGCGTAGTCCATACTGAAGGCTGTGGTCTCTGATCTTCATCAGTAAGTGCTTCAAGTCGTCTTCACTTTTAGGACGCCAGGTTGTGTCATCCGCATAAAGCAGGTTGTTAATGAGTCTCCCGCCTATCCTGATGCCCTGTTCTTCTTCATATATTTCAGCTCCTCAGATTATTTGCTCAGCATACAGATTGAATAGGTATGGTGAAAGAATACAACCCTGACGCACACCTTTCCTGACTTTAAACCAATCAGTATCCCCTTGTTTTGCTCGAACAACTGCCCCTTGATCTATGCACAGGTTCCTCATGAGCACAATTAAGTGTTCTGGAATTCCCATTCTTTGCAATGTTATCCATAATTTGTTATGATCCACACAGTCCAATGCCTTTGCATAGTCAAAGGCATCCTTCTGGTAGACATCCTTCTGTTATTCTCTGCTTTCAGCCAGGATCCATCTGACATCAGCAATGATATCCCTTGTTTCACATCCTCTTCTGAATCCGGCCTGAATTTTGGGTATTTCTCTGTCGATATACTGAGGCAGCCGCTTTGTAATGATTTTCAGCAAAATTTTGCTTGCATGTGACATTAAGGATATTGTTCGATAATTTCTACATTGGTTTGGATCACCTTTCTTAGGAATAGGCATAAATATGGCCCTCTTCCAGTTGGTTAGCCAAGTAGCTGTCTTCCAAATCTCTTGGCATAGATGAATGAGTACTTCCAGCATTGCATCCATTTGTTGAAACATCTCAATTGATATTCCATCAATTCCTGGAGGCTTGTTTCTCACTAATGCCTTCAGTGTAGCTTGACTTCTTTGTTCAGTACCATTGGTTCCTGATCATATGCTACTTCTTGAAATGGTTGAACATTGACTAATTCTTTTTGGTATGACTGTGTGTATTCCTTCCATTTTCTTTTGCTGCTTACTGCATCATTGATTATTTTCCCCTATAGAATCCTTCACTATTGTAACTTGAGGCTTGAATTTTTTCTTCAGTTCTTTCAGCTTGAGAAATGCTGAGCGTGTTCTTCCCTTTTGTTTTTCTATCTCCAGGTCTTTGCACATGTCATTATAATACTTTGTCTTTTTGAGCTGCCCTTTGAAATCTTCTGTTCAGTTCTTTTACTTCATCATTTCTTCTTTTTTGCTTTAGCTGCTTGCCATTAGAGGGCAAGTTTCAGAGTCTCCTCTGAAATCAATCTTGGTCTTTTCTTTCTTCACTGTCTTTTCAATAACCTCTTGTTTTCTTCGTGCATGATGTCCTTGGACAACTCGTCTGGTCTTTGGCCATTAGTGTTCAATGCATCAAATCTATTCTTCAGATGGTCTTGTTGTGAGGATTTTTGTTTTCTTTATGTTGAGTTGTAATCCATACTGAAGCCCGTGGTCTTTCATCATCATCAGTAAGTGTTTCAAGTCCTCTTCACTTTCAGCAAGCAAGGTTGTGTCATCTGCATCCTCCAACCCTGATACCCTGTTCTTCATATAGTCCAACTTCTCAAATTGTTTGCTCAGCTTACAGATTGAATAGGTGTGATGAAAGGATACAACCCTGATGTGCACCTTTCCTGACCTTAAACTGCACAATATCCCCTTTCTTTTTTGGAACTACTGCCTCTTGATCTATGTACATATTCCTTATGAGCACAATGAAGTGTTTGGAAATTCCCGTTCTCTGCAATGTTATCCATAAGTTGTTATGACGTGTAGAGTCCAATACCTTAGCATAATCAATAAAACACAGGTAAACATCATTGCAATATTCTCTGCTTTTAGCCAGGGTCCATCAGATATCATCAGTAATATCCCTGGTTCCACGTCCTCTTCTGAATCTGGCTTGAATTTCTGGCAGTTCCATGTCAATACACTGCTGCAGCCACTTTTGAATGATCTTCAGCAAAATTTTACTTGTGCATAATTTTAATGATATTATTCAATAATTTCCACATTAGGTTGGATCACTTTTCTTTGAAATAGGCATAAATATGGATCTCTTCCAATCGGTTGGCCAGGTAGCTGTTTTCCAAATTTCTTGGCATAGATGAGTGAGCACTTCCAGAGCTGCATCCATTTGTTGAAACATCTCAGTTGGTATTCTGCCAATTCCTACAGCCTTGTTTTTTTCCAATGCCTTCAGTGCAGCTTGGACTACTTCCTTCTGTACCATTGGTTCCTCATCATATGCTGCCTTCTGAAGTGGTTGAATGTCCACCAATTGTTTTTGCTATAGTGACTCTGTGTATTCTTTCCATCTTCTTTTGATGATTCCTGTGTCATTTAATATATTCCCCCATAGAATCCTTCAATATTGTAACTCAAGGCTTCAATTTTTTCTTCAGGTCTTTCATCTTGAGAAACGCTGAGTGTGTTCTTCCCTTTTGGTTTTCTAAATCCATTTGCATGTGTTGTTATAAGACTCTACTTTGTCTTCTGGAGGCTCCCTTTGAAATCTCCTGTTCAGCTCTGTTACTTCATCATTTCTTCCTTTTGCTTTAGCCACTCAACATTCAAAAGCAAGTTTCAGAGTCTCTTCTGACTTCCACTTTGGTCTTTTCTTTCTTTCCAATGATATCTTGCTTTCTTCGTGCATAATGTCCTTGATGTCATTCCACAACTTGTCTGGTCTTTGGTCATTAGGGTTCAACATATCAAATCTACTCTTGAGATGGTCTCTAAATTCAAGTGGGATATACTTAAGGTCATAATTTGGCTTTCATGCACTTGTTCTAATTTTCTTCAGTTTTGACTTGAGCTTGCATATGAGCTATGATGGCCTTGTTCTGACTGATGATTTTGAGCTTCTCCATTGTCTCTTTCCACAGATGTAGTCCATTTGATTCCTGTGTATTCCATCTGGAGGGGTATCCGTGTATAGTAACCACTTATGTTTATGTATTTGCAGTGAAGAACTCTGGTGGTGCAGCAGTTAAGAGATTAGCTGCTAACCAAAAAGTCAGCAGTTCAAATCCACCAGCCACTCCTTGGAAAGCCTTTGGGGCAGTTCTACTATGTCCTATAGTGTTGCTATGAGTTGTAATTGACTCAATGGCAACGGGTTTGGTTTTGGAGGTCCCCCACCAGCTACTTATTAAAGGGAGTCCTTCAATTAGAGAACCAGCAACATCAGACAACAGCCTGAATCTGGGATGCAAGACCACATCAGTCAGATACAGTCTAGGTAATGAACTCTCAAGGATAAAACAAAACTAAAAGGTTTACAACAGGGATCCAGAGAGGTCAATCTGTAAATGACAGCAATGTCAGAATAATAAAAGAGAGAATAAATGGTGTAGGTATAGAATTTCAAATGGAGAGGAAGTCAAGGCAATATCAAGTAATAAAAGACTGGTTAAAACTTAGGAAAATGGGGGTAAATTTTAAGGTAACCACAAAGAAAGTTAATAAACCTGCTCATCAAAATGAAGAAAAACATAAAGTCTCAGTAAACACAAAGTCTACAAAAACAATAAATGAAAAAGAAATCCACAAACAGAAGGAATTCAGCAAAGGAGGGTAAGAAGAATGAAGACAACGTCAGCACCACAAAAAAAAAGCATTACAAAATGACAGCAATAAATTCACACCTATCAATAATCACGCTGAACATAAATGGCTTAAATGCATCCATAAAAAGACAGAGAGTGACAGATTGGATAAAAAGACAAGACCCATCCATATGCTGTCTACAAGAGACACACCTTAGAAACAAAGACATAAATACGTGAAAAATCAAAGGAGGAAAAAAATTATATCAAGCAAACAGCAACCAACTAGAAGTGGCAATACCAATCTCAGGTAAAACAGACTGTAAAACAAAATCCACCATAAAAAACAAGGAAAGACACTATATAATCATTAAAAGAGCAATCCACCATGAAGACATAACCATAATAAGTACCTATGCACCCAAAGACAGGGCTCCTAAACATGTAAAACAAACTCTAACAACACTGAAGAGAAACTGACAGTTCCATGACAATAATAGGAACCTTCAACACACGACTCTTGGTAAAGGATGGAACATCTAGAAAGAAACCCAACAAAGGTAAAGAAGATCTAAAGGCCACAATCAACCAACTCGACCTCACAGACATATATAGAACACTCCACTCAACAGCTGCAGAGTACACATTCTTTTCCAAAGCACATGGAACACTCTCCAGAATAAACCACATCTTAGGCCACAAAGCAACCCTCAACAAAATGCAAAACACTGAGATAATACAAAGCATCTTCTCTGATCACAAAGCCAGAAAAGTAGAAATTAATAATAGGAAGTGCAAAGAAAAAAAAAAAAAATCAAATACATGGAAACTGAATGACACTCTGCTTAAAAACCACTGGATAATAGAAGAAATCAAAGATGGAATAAAAAATTTTCTAAAATCAAATGAGAATAAAGACACATCATACCAAAACCTATGGGACACAGCAGAGGCAGTGCTCAGAAGTCAACTTATAGCAATAGGTGCTCACATAAAAAAGGAAGAAAGGGACAATATCTAAATGTTAGCAACACAAGTCAAACAAATAGAAAGAGAACAGCAAGCAAAGCACACAGCCATGAGAAGAAAGGAAATAATAAAGATCAGAGCAAAAATAATTGAAATAGAGAATGTAAAAAGAATAGAAAGTCAACAAAACCAAAAGTTGGTTCTTTAAAAGTGTCAACAAAACTGACAAACCATTAGCCAAAATGACAGAAGAAAAACAGGAGAAGATGCAAATAACTCAAATAGGAAATGAAATGGGGGCCATTACAACAGACCCGACAGAAATAAAAAGCATCATAACAGAGTACTATGAAAAACGATACTCCAATAAATTTGAAAACCTAGATTAAATGGACAAATTTCTAGATACACACTACCTACTCAAACTAACACAAAATGATATTGAAAATCTGAACAGACCCATAACAAGAGAAGAGATTGAAAAGGTAATAAAAAACAAAAACAAAAATCCTAACCAAAAAAAAAAAAATCCCTGGCCCAGATGGATTCACTGGAGAATTCTACCAAATATTCAGAGAAGAGCTTATCCCAGTACTGCTCAAGCTATTTCAGAACACAGAAAAGGAAGGAATACTTCTGAATTCATTCTACGAAGCCAGCATCACCCTGATACCAAAACCAGGCAAAGACATCACACACAAAAAAAGAAAATTACAGACCAATAGCTCTCATGAATACAGATGTAATATTCTCAACAAAATTCTATCCAATAGAGTTCAGCATTATATTTAAAAAAAAAAAAACCCCACAACCAAGTGGGATTCATACCAGGTATGCAAGGATGGTTCAACATTAGAAAATCAATCAATGTAATCCATCACATAAAAAATAAATGGATAAATAAAAGAATCACTTGATCATCTCAACCAACTCAGAAAAGGCATTCAACAAAGTCCAAAACCCATTCCTGATAAAAACTTTCAATAAAATAGGCATAGAAGGGAAATTCCTCAACATAGTAAAGGGCATCTTTACAAAACCAGCAGCCAACATCATTCTTAATGGAGAGAGGCTAAAAACATTCCCCTTGAGAACAAGAACAAGACAAGGGTGGCCTTTATCACCACTCTTATTTAACATTATGCTGGAAATCCTAGCTAGAGCAATAAGGCAAGAAACAGAAATAAAGGGCACCCAAATTGGTAAGAAAGAAGTAAAACTGTCCCTATTTGCAGATGATATGACAGTATACATAAAAAACCCAAAAGATTCCATGAGAAAACTACCAGAACTAATAGAAAGATTCAGCAGAATAGCAGGATAAAAGATAAATGTACAAAAATCAGTTGGATTCCTACACACCAATAAAGATAATGACAAAAAGGAAATCAGGAAAACAATATCATTTCTAATAGCCCCTAAAAAATTAAAATACTTAAGAATAAATCTAACCAAGGATGTAAAAGACCTATTCAAAGAAAACTACAAAACACTACTGCAAGAAACCAAAAGAGATCTACATAAATGGAAAAACATACCATGCACATGGACAGATAGACTGAACATTGTGAAAATGTCAATTCTGCCCAAAGTAATCAACAAATTCAATGCAATCCTGATGCAAATACCAAGAGCATTCTTTAAAGAGATGGAAAAACTAATCATTAACTTTATATGGAAAAAAAGAAGAGGCCCCAGAAAAATACAGCACTGTTGACGAAGAAGAACAAAGTAGGAGGACTGGCACTACCTGACCTCAGAACAGCTATGGTAGTCAAAACAGCCTGGTACTGGTACAAAGACACACATTGACCAATGGAACAGAATTGAGAACCCAGATGTAAATTCATCCACCTACAGTCACCTGATCTTTGACAAGGTCCAAATTCCATCAAATGGGGAGAAGATAGTCTTCAACAAATGGTGCTGCCAAAACTGGATGTCCATCTGCAAAAAAATGAAATGGGACCCATACCTCACACCATACACAAAAACTAATTCAAAATGGATTAAAGACCTAAAAATAAAATAAAAAACAATAAAGATCATAGAAGAAAAAACAGGATTAACTCTAGAGCCCATAATACACGGCATAAAGAAGATACACACCATAACTAACAATACAGAAACAACAGAATATAAGCCAGATATCTGGGATCTTCTAAAAATTAAACACCTATGCTCATCAAATGACTTCACCAAAAGAGTAAAAAGAGAACCTACAGACTGGGAAAAAATTTTGGCCGTTACAAATCAGACGAAAGTCTCATCTCTAAAATCTATAGGAAAACCAAACACCCCTACAATGAAAAGACAATTAATCCAGTTAAAAAATGGGCAAAGGCAATGAACAGACACTTCACTGAAGAAGACATTCAAGCTGCCAACAGACACATGAGGAAATGCTCTAGATCACTAGCCATTAGGGAAATGCATATCAAAACCACAATGAGATACCACTTCACTCTGACATTACTGGCATGAATCAAAAAAAAAAAAAGAGAAAATAATAAATGTTGGAGAGATTGCGAGGAGATTGGAACTCTTATGCACTGCTAATGGGAATGCAAGGTGGTACAGCCATTTTGGAAAATGATATGGTCTTCCTTAAAAAGCTAGAGATAGAAATACCATATGATCCAACAATCCCACTCCTAGGGATATATCTTAGAGAAATAAGAGTTGTCACAAAAATAGACATAAGTATACCCATGGTCATTGAAGCATTGTTCACAAAAGTAAAAAGATGGAAACGACCTAGATCCCATCAACAGATGAATGAACAAACTGTGATACATACAATGGAGTACTACGCAACAATAAAGAACAACGATGAATCTGAGAAGCATCTCATAACATGGATGAACCTGGAGGACATTATGCTGAGTGAAATAAGTCAATCACAAAAGGACAAATATTGTATGAGACCACTGTTATAAAAACTCATGAAAAGTTTTACATTCAAAAAGAAACAATCTTTGGTGGCTATGTGGGAGAGGAAGGATAGGGAGGGAAAAACACTAAACAGACAATACATCGGTGGCAACTTTGGTGAAGGATAAGACAGTACACAATACTGGGGAAACCAGCACAACTTGACCAAGGCACGGTCATGGAAGCTCCATAGACACATCCAAACTCCCTGAGGGACCAAAATCACTGGGCTGAGGACTGGGACCATAGTCTCAGGGAACGCAGACCTAGAACCCAGTGCTGTTGAGTAGATTGTCTAGTTCAATTGGTATAACACAGTTTATAAAGAAAATGTTCTACATCCTACTTTGGTGAGTAGCGTCTTGGGTCTTTAAAGCTTTTGAGTGGCCATCTAAGATACTCCACTTGTCTCACCCCATCTGGGGCAAAGGAGAATGAAGAATACCAGAGACACAGGGCAAGATTAATCCAAAGAACTAATGGAGCACAACCACCACAGCCTCCACCAAACTGAGTCCAGCACAACTAGTTGGTGCCTGGCTACCACCACTGACTGTTCTGTCAGGGATCACAATAGAGGGACTTAGACAGTGCTGGAGAAAAATGTGGACAAAATTCTAACTCACACAGACACACACACACACAAAGATCAGATTTACTTGTCTGACAGAGCGTGGAGAAACCCATAGAGTACGTCCCCCAGACATTCTCTTAACTCAGTACTGAAGTCACTCCTGAGATTCACCCTTCAGCCAAAGATTAGACAGGCACATAAAACAAAACAAGGCTAAATGGGCACGCTAGCCCAGGGGCAAGGCCGAGAAGGCAGGAGGTGGCAGGAAAGCTGGTAATGGGGAATCCAAGGTTGAGAAGGAGAGAGTGTTGGCATGTCTTGGAGTTGGCAACCAATGTCACAAAATGGTATGTGTATTGATTGCTGAATGAGAAACTAATTTGCTCTGTAAACCTTCACCTAAAGTACAATAAAAATAAAGAGATAAATATGTTCATTATGTTGTTCAACCATTACCATTAACTGTTCCTGAATTTTTCCGTCATGCTTAACAGAAGCTCAGAGTCCCTAAGAGCTGTGTCTTCTTTTCACCCTCCACTTTCTCATTGTATGTGCAGACTAGGCCCTGTAAAGAATCATGGTAATACTTGAAAAGTTTGGTGATTACCTCAGCATCTTCCTCAAACTTGAAAAGGAAATGGGGAAATGCAAATGACACTAAATTTCCCCCTTTAAAAGAGAGGCAGGGTGCCTATATAAAACTTGTGGTAGGCTCCCCTCAGCAGCTGCAATGAAGACTCAATGTTCTCTAAGCAGTGGGGAATGTTTCACTCAGCAAAGGAGTCACCTACTAGAACAGCTGTTTCACCATGTTTTGATGAATCTAACTTGTTTTGAAAACTGGCTTCTAGAACTTTATACAGTTAAAAATACAGGTATTTAAGGCCATTTTAATTTTTTTTTTCCTGATAGCTTTATCTTGTCAAACGTGGTTTTGCCAACCATCGTACTTTTGTGGGAATTGATTGCCCACCATTCTCGAGGGATTACTGTACACCATATTCAGAGTGAACATTAGTATTTTTGGCTGCTCTTCATCTTAATATCCTTCTTCTCTGTAAACCCCAAAATAGGTGAGTGTCTTCCGTTACCAAAACCAAAGTTGAGGAGAGGCGGATAGTTCCACTCTGGGCCACCTGGTAACTAGAACATACGCCCATGACTTGAGTAGATCCAATCAGAGGCTTCTGACTGGGACTTTGAACCTCAGAGGAGTGAGCAACTTAGGTGGAGGGAGAATTCATAAGCTGAAGTGGAAGACTTCTGCAGTGTGGCAGAGGGTGTTCATACTGATGGTACCCAATGGGACATCCCAAGATCTTGTGGCAAGATCTTGGCACTGACAAAGAACTCCTCTAAACCTGGTTTTTGGAAACTTCTTTTGAGTTATCCAATACTCTCATAATAAATTTCTTTCCTACTTAAATAGAGTCAGTTTCTGTTTGTAATCAAGAACCTTGAATATTCAATATCATGTTTAATCACAGCTTCTGAAACATTTCTTATTGAATTCTTTTCTTCTTGCTTTCTTTCAGTACCACACATGAAATTCTCAACAGCCAAATTCAGCCCCAGCCGTGGTCAATCACTCTTAGATTATGTACCCTATTTCTCTTGAATATTCCAGGTCAGCAGACTACATACTTGATCAAAATCCTTTAAACAGTTATATAGAAGCTTCAAAAGTCTGTAATATTCTGTAGGGATGAAAATGTGAAAAGAGATACAAGATTGCAGAATGTATTTCAGGGTGGGCATTATACATAGATTTGAAAAGAAGTCTTAAAAAGAGAATTGCCAGGCATTTCTTCCGATACACCTCTGGGTGGATTCAACCTCCAAGCTTTCAGATAGTAACTGAGCATGTTAGTCGTTTGCATCCCCCAGGTACTTCCATTACTACCTATCTGTTAAACCTCCTAACCTCCAGGTTTATACAGAGTACCCAGATAAAATACAGGATGCCTAATTAAATTTGAATTTCAAATTAATAACAGATATTGCACGAAACATAATTGTACTAAAAAAATTCATTGTTTACCTAAAATTCAAGTTTAACTCTGTATCCTACATTTTAATTCACTAAATCTGACAACCATATTCCAGAGATTCCCAAATTCTACCTCCAGCCCCACCTTCTTTGCCCGAATCAAGACCCATTATTTCCCACTGAAGATCTCCAACTAATTTCCAGAAGACCTGAAACTATCTACCTCAAACCAAAATCATTTTCTTTACTTACCCAGACTTGCTCCTTTTCCTATATAGATTTGTCAACCATGCAGCCATCTAGAAACATTGGTGCTGTCCGAATTCTCCATCTTCCCCAACATTCAAACAATTCCTGAGTACAGGTGACTCTGCTTTCCTCCTGAATTGCTCTCTTCCTCTTTATTTCCCATGGATTACTCTAGCTCAGGGAGCATCTTCTCTTTCCTGGACTATTACCATAATTTATTTTCCTTGAATCTATTCCTTCTTCCCTATTTCATCATTTCAACTCGGACCAGAATCTTCTTCCCAAAATATGGATATTAGTATTTCAATTTCCTGTTTAAAATTTTCTTGGTGACAAAATTGAGTGTGCAGGAAATAACACTTTATTTTCTATAAAGCAATTCTATTTCCAACTCATTGTGCCTGATCACTCATTATGTCTGATGTAGAACACTTAAGGAAGTCACGTACAGGTAAAATTCAGTGATTTATTAGTCATTTCAGGCTTACATCTCAGGCAATTCAGAACTGGTCCCTTATTTTCCCTAGGATTAATGGCAAGTGAAAGGAGATGGACAGCAGGTTTCTTAAAATGTCAGCCTGGTGGTGGTGGTGATGTGTTGTCTTCTAGGTCTTCGTCTTGGTCACTGGCTTCCTGTTCCAGATGTAACGTCTCTCATCTTGACCCCTGAAATGTAGGAAAGTCCCTCAAGTGGCAGCCAGGCTTTCTTCCAGGGCTAATTCAGCTTCTTCTTGACTTCTTGGCGTTGGCGATCCCCTGAAATGTAGCTATATTCATACCCAATCCTAGCCAGTCAGCCACACCACATTCTTCTGATGAGACTTCCCCTTCTCCCAATCAATAGAACCCTTCTAGGCCTGCAGCTAACTTATACCCCCTACTGTGGAGTAGGGAAAGGCAAGACACAGAGGTTTTGGACCGATGTCTGCCTCTCTCCAGTTAGGAGGTTAGCCCTCTCCTGTCCTGTATAACACACCTCCGGTTCTAGGTTACAGCTGCCTCAACATGATGGTGTGTGTGTGTGTGTGTGTACAGGGGTGGGGATCTTCTCTTTGAGCTATATGGTTTCTCCTAGGCAAGAGGGGCCCAAGTCCTCTTTACCATTCTATCTTAAACTTTAAACAGAGTTCCTGCACTCACCAACCGTTCCTGGGACCTGGGATTCAGCCTGAGGAGGGTTAAGTCAAGATGATTTATGTATGTGTGTGTGTATGTATATATAGACACATTCTGCATATTATACGCATATTCTGCAGATTATATTTATTGAGCTTGAACTATGTGCAGAGGATATATGTATATATCATTTTATTTAACCCCCCAGAGCAACCCTACGAGGTAGGTACTACACTATTATTGAACTCCATGTATAAATGAGGAAGCTAAGTTAAAATAAATAAATAAATAACTTTCCCAAAGCCATACAACTAGGAAGTGGTAGAGTCAAAATTCAAAATCAGGTACCCTAAACCTGAACTGCACCATTAATCCTTATACTATTTTTTTCCTATAAATGTTGTCTATTAATATTTTTTGTATTATTGCTTCTCAATATTACTGCTTAATAAACTTCATTAAGTAATGGAATTATCCTCAGACCATCTTTGGTCTACGAGGGACTTTTAGAGATTTGTCTATAGCGTAGCTCTAAATGAGGTTCTATAAAAACAAAGAAATGATTGTAAGAATGGCAATTGGAGGAGGTGGCTATTCTCTCTAAGGGACTTTCAGCCAGAAACTTACTGAACACAGCTAAGAAATCTTGTGCAGACTCTGACCTGCAATTGTTCCTTCATTTTCTATTCACATTTCCACAAAGAACCTTGGACTCCTTTTTGTCATTGGTCTTCCTTTTCCATCATTTGAAAGTGATAAGGTTTGTGTAGGTCAGTGATTCTCAAATGTTATTGTGCACCAGAGCCACATGGAAAGCTTGTTAAAACAGATTACTGTATCGCACTCCCTGAATTTCTAGTTCAGTAGGTTTGGCAGAGGCCTGAGAATGTACATTTTCAACAGATTTCCAGGTGATGTTGATGCTGGTGATCCAAGAACTACACTTCCAAAGAATGACTGGTGTAGGTCAAAAAAGAGTGCTTCAGCTGAGGGCTATATGTCTCAGGCTGGGTTCTCTAGAGAAGAAAAACCAGTAAAGCATATAAGTATATAAATAAACAGAGAGGTTCATATCAAATAAAAGGCTCATGCAGTTGTAGAGGCTGGAATGTCCCAAGTCCGTGGGTCAGGCTGGAGGCTTCTTCTGATTCACATAGCCATATGGGCTGGTGAACCCAAGATGGGCAGGTCATACAAAAGGGCTCTTGCTCTTGCTCAAAGGCTGTGAAGGTCAATGAATCCAAAGATCTGCAGATAAGATGGCAGGGTAAGCTTCTAGCTCAAGTCCCAAGAACTGAAGGTCAAATGAACAGGAACCAGAGTGAGCAACAGCCCGAGAGCCTTGCCAGAAAGTTTACCTGTATTGGATATAGGCCACACCCCCAAGGAAACTCCCTTTCAACTGATTGGCTACTCACAGCAGATCCCATCAGGGAGGTAATCACATTGTATCAAATTCATCATGGAAGTTATCACATCATCATACAACTGCCAAACTACATCATAACTGCCAAACCATTGAGAATCATGGTCCAGCCAAGTTGACCCACAACCTTAGTGATCACTGTACTATTTAGATAATGGATTTACTTAAATATATGTCTGAGATCTAGGTCTTGGACCTCCAGCTATGGGTTAATTTATCCCATGGTTCCAGCCTCTAATATAATCAAATAATCTGAACTCACATTTCAGTTCTACATTCGGCATCAAATTACTACTGGGTGCCGTATTCATTTGTTGGATTCTACAGAGAGCCAATACATTAACCCATTAAATAGTGAATGCCTATTAGATCCCTGGCTCTGTGTTAGATGCTTGGAGATGCCCTGTTGTAGAAAACCAAATGTGATTGTATACCCATGAACCCTATAGCAGGTAGGAAGTCAAATATTAATCAACAAATGAAGGAAATGTAAAATTCAACTCTGATGAATGCTAAGATCATGCGGAACTTGTACATAGACCAAGAGGCTTTTGTTCAAACAGAATAAAGGGATACTGTGCGGTTTAAACTTGGGAAAAGTGTGTGTCAGGGTCGTATCCTTTCACCACACTTAATCTGTATGCTGAACAAGTACTCTGAGAAACTGGACTGGACTATATGAAGAAGAACTCAGCATCAGGATTGAAGGAAGATTCATTAACAACCTGTGATAGGCAGGTGACACAACCTTACTTGCTGAAAGCAAAGACAACTCAAATTTTTAATCGGTGAATTGCAATTATTTTTGGAATTTTTTGGTGATTCCATGTTTTTTCACTAAAGAAATGGATGCTAAATCATTGTTGACAATTTTTATTATTTGAAAAAAATAATGGTGACAATTGCAAGCAGGTCATATTGGTACCATGTTCCATGAAGTATATCACAAATGTGGTACATATCCGTACCACAGCCCAGGAAGTGTATAAAAGACCTCGTCAAGGAGGTAAGCACTTTATAAAAGTTGTCATCACTGAGGTAACTAATATAAATGGGCCACATTGGTACCATGTGTCATGAAGCACATCACACATGTGGTACATATCAATACCATGGCCCAGGAAGTACGTCAGAAACTGTTTTTCACAACAAATTAACTCATTTACTTGAATATTTCCAAATACTGGTAACAGTACCTTCCCAATAACACAAAGGAAAGAGTAAACATACTTGCAAAACTTATCTTGTTGTACAGAAGCCAAAAGACACAAAAGTTTCACACAATCACTCCTCCAAGAAACATCCCCTCGTGCAAATGGCTGTCAACATTCAAATGTGACACAGACCAACTTCCTTGTTTCTGAGGCAGCTGCACTATTACCCACCACGAGGTCAGAAGGTACAAAAGTTGCTCTCATGCCTTCCGTTAAACCTCCAGGGGCAGAAAATGTAGCTGTGCCAATGCCCAGGAAAGGATTTTAAAGCACTTACTGATGAAGATCAAAGACCACAGCCTTCAGTATTGATTACATCTCAACATAAAGAAAACACAAATCCTCACAAAGTTCATGATAAATGGAGAAAATATTGAAGTTGTCAGGGATTTTATTTACTTGAATCCATTCAACATCCATGGAAGCAGCAGTCACGAAATCAAATGGCATGTTGCATTGGGCAAATCTGCTGCAAAAGACCTCTTTAAAGTGTTAAAAAGCAAAGATGTCGCTTTAGGACTCAGGTGTGCCTGATCTAAGCCATGGTATTTTCAGTCGCCTCATGTGCATGGGAAAGCTGGACAATGAATAAGGAAGACTAAAGAAAAGTTGATGAATTTGAATTATGGTGTTGGTGAAGAATATTGATTATACCATGGACTGCCAGGAAAACAAACAAATCTGTCTTGAAAGAAGTACAACCGGAAGGTTCCTTAGAAGCAAGGATAGCGAGACTTCATCTCATGTACTTTGGACATGTTATGAGGAGGAACTGGTTCCTGGAGAAGGAAATCACGCTTGGTAAAGCAGAGGATCGGGAAAAAGAAGAAGGCCCTCTGCAAGAGAGATTGACATGGTGGCTGCAACAATGTGCTCAAACATAGCAGCAACTGTGAGGATGGCACAGGACCAGGCAGTGTTTCCTTCTGTTGTACATGTTATGAGTCTGAACTGATTTAAAGGCACTTAACAATAACAACAACAAGTGCTAAGAAGAGGCACTGGTGGTTCCGGGGGAGAATTCTTGCCTTCCATGCAGGAGACCTGAGTTCGATTCCCAGCCAATGCACCTCAGATGCAGCTACCACCTGTCTGTCCAGGGAGGCTTGTGTGATGTTATGATGCTGAGGGAGTTTCAGTGAAGCTTCCAGACTAAGACAATCTAGGAAGAAAGGCCTGGTGACATACTTGCAAAAATCAGTCAAAGAAACCCTTGTGAGTGATCATGGGGAGAGTACAGGACCAGGCGGCCTTTTGTTCCATTGTGCGTGGGGGTGCCCTGAGTCTGGGACCAGCTCACAGCAGCGAACAACTACAGGAAGTGCTGAGAAGGACATGGTACTCTGCAATCTCAAACTAGGAGGTTTGATTTGGTCATGGTCAGGAGAGAAATGCTTCCCAGAAGTGATACTTAAGCTGAGAAGGATGAAGGATGAGAAAAAAAAAAAAACCTAAAAGATATTTCAAATAGCATGGTGAAGCAGTGGCTAATCACACAACTGCTAACTGAAAGGTTGGTGGTTTGAAACCACCAGCTGACAGTCTGCTTCTGTAAAGCTATATAGCCTTGGAAACTCAAATTGATTTGAAGGCAGTGGGTTTTGTTTTGTTTTTTGTCAAATAATGTTAGCATGAGCAGAAATGTTCAGCCACAGCACGAAAAGCACACAGAGTCACTGTGGATTGTTGAATGGACTAGGATGTATGGTATTCTAAAATCAAACCAAAAACCAAACCGTCAAGTTGATTCCAATTCATAGTGATCCTATAGGGCAAAGTAGAGCTGCCCCATAGGGTCTCCAAAGAGTGGCCAGTGGATTGGAACTGCTGACCTTTTGGTTAGCAGCCAAGCTGTTAACCACTGTACCACCAGGGCTCCTATGGTATTCTTTTTTTTTTTTTTTTTAATAACTTTTATTAAGCTTCAAGTGAACGTTTACAAATCCAATCAGTCTGTCACATATAAGTTTACATACATCTCACTCCCTACTCCCACTTGCTCTCCCCCTCTTGAGTCAGCCCTTTCAGTCTCTCCTTTCTTGACAATTTTGCCGGCTTCCCTCTCTCTCTATCCTCCCATCCCCCCTCCAGACAAGAGTTGCCAACACAATCTCGAGTGTCCACCTAATATCATTAGCTCACTCTTCATCAGCGTCTCTCTCCCACCCGCTAACCAGTCCCTTTCATTTCTGATGAGTTGTCTTCGGGGATGGTTCCTGTCCTGTGTCAACTGAGGGTCTGGGGAGCATGGCCGTCGGGATTCCTCCAGTCTCAGTCAGACCATTAAGTTTGGTCTTTTTATGAGAATTTGGGGTCTGTATCCCACTGATCTCCTGCTCCCTCAGGGGTCCTCTGCTGTGCTCCCTGTCAGGGCAGTCATCGATTGTGGCCGGGCACCAACTAGTTCTTCTGGTCTCAGGATGATGTAGGTCTCTGGTTCATGTGGCCCTTTCTGTCTCTTGGGCTCTTAGTTGTCGTGTGGCCTTGGTGTTCTTCATTTTCCTTTGCTCCAGGTGGGTTGAGACCAATTGATGCATCTTAGATGGCCGCTTGTTAGCATTTAAGACCCCAGACGCCACATTTCAAAGTGGGATGCAGAATGATTTCATAATAGAATTATTTTGCCAATTGACTTAGAAGTCCCGCAAACCATGTTCCCCAGACCCCCGCACTTGCTCCGCTGACCTTTGAAGCACTCATTTTATCCCGGAAACTTCTTTGCTTTTGGTCCAGTCCAATTGAGCTGACCTTCCATGTATTGAGTGTTGTCTTTCCCTTCACCTAAAGCAGTTCTTATCTACTGATTAATCAATAAAAAACCCTCTCCCACCCTCCCTCCCTCCCCCCCCTCGTAACCACAAAAGTATGTGTTCTTCTCAGGTTTACTATTTCTCAAGATCTCTTATAATAGTGGTCTTATACAATATTTGTCCTTTTGCCTCTGACTAATTTCGCTCAGCATAATGCCTTCCAGGTTCCTCCATGTTATGAAATGTTTCACAGATTCGTCCCTGTTCTTTATCGATGCGTAGTATTCCATTGTGTGAATATACCACAATTTATTTAACCATTCATCCGTTGATGGACACCTTGGTTGCTTCCAACATTTTGCTATTGTAAACTGAGCTGCAATAAACATGGGTGTGCATATATCTGTTTGTATGGAGGCTCTTGTATCTCTAGGGTATATTCCCAGGAGTGGGATTTCTGGGTTGTATGGTAGTTCTATTTCTAACTGTTTAAGATAACGCCAGATGGATTTCCAAAGTGGTTGTACCATTTTACATTCCCACCAGCAGTGTATGAGAGTTCCAATCTCTCCGCAGCCTCTCCAACATTTATTATTTTGTGTTTTTTGGATTAATGCCAGCCTTGCTGGTGTGAGATGGAATCTCATCGTAGTTTTAATTTGCATTTCTCTAATGGCTAATGATCGAGAGCATTTTCTCATGTATCTGTTGGCTGCCTGAATATCTTCTTTAGAGAAATGTGTGTTCATATCCTTTGCCCACTTCTTGATTGGGTTGTTTGTCTTTTTGTGGTTGAGTTTTGACAGAATCATGTAGATTTTAGAGATCAGGCGCTGGTCAGAGATGTCATAGCTGAAAATTCTTTCCCAGTCTGTAGATGGTCTTTTTACTCTTTTGGAGAAGTCTTTAGATGAGCATAGGTGTTTGATTTTTAGGAGCTCCCAGTTATCGGGTTTCTCTTCATCATTTTTGGTAATGTTTTGTGTTCTGTTTATACCTTGTATTAGGGCTCCTAGTGTTGTCCCAATTTTTTCTTCCATGATCTTTATCGTTTTAGTCTTTATGTTTAGGTCTTTGATCCACTTGGAGTTAGTTTTTGTGCATGGTGTGAGGTATGGGTCCTGTTTCATTTTTTTGCAAATGGATATCCAGTTATGCCAGCACCATTTGTTAAAAAGGCTATCTTTTCCCCAGTTAATTGACACTGGTCCTTTGTCAAATATCAGCTGCTCATACGTGGATGGATCTATGTCTGGGTTCTCAATTCTGTTCCATTGGTCTATGTGTCTGTTGTTGTACCAATACCAGGCTGTTTTGACTACTGTGGCTGTATAGTAGGTTCTGAAGTCAGGTAGGGTGAGGCCTCCCACTTTCTTCTTCTTTTTCAGTAGTGCTTTGCTTATCCGGGGCTTCTTTCCCTTCCATATGAAATTGGTGATTTGTTTCTCTATCCCCTTAAAATATGACATTGGAATTTGGATCGGAAGTGCGTTAAATGTATAGATGGCTTTTGGTAGAATAGACATTTTTACTATGTTAAGTCTTCCTATCCATGAGCAGGGTATGTTTTTCCACTTAAGTATGTCCTTTTGAATTTCTTGTAGTAGAGCTTTGTAGTTTTCTTTGTATAGGTCTTTTACATCCTTGGTAAGATTTATTCCTAAGTATCTTATTTTCTTGGGGGCTACTGTGAATGGTATTGATTTGGTTATTTCCTCTTCGGTGTTCTTTTTGTTGATGTAGAGGAATCCAAGTGATTTTTGTATGTTTATTTTATAACCTGAGACTCTGCCAAACTCTTCTATTAGTTTCAGTAGTTTTCTGGAGGATTCCTTAGGGTTTTCTGTGTATATAATCACGTCATCTGCAAATAGTGATAACTTTACTTCTTCCTTGCCAATCCGGATACCTTTTATTTCTTTGTCTAGCCTAATTGCCCTGGCTAGGACTTCTAGCACGATGTTGAATAAGAGCGGTGATAAAGGGCATCCTTGTCTGGTTCCCGTTCTCAAGGGAAATGCTTTCAGGTTCTCTCCATTTAGAGTGATACTGGCTGTTGGCTTTGCATAGATGCCCTTTATTATGTTGAGGAATTTTCCTTCAATTCCTATTTTGGTAAGAATTTTTATCATGAATGGGTGTTGGACTTTGTCAAATGCCTTTTCTGCATCAATTGATAAGATCATGTGGTTTTTGTCTTTTGTTTTATTTATGTGATGGATTACATTAATGGTTTTTCTGATATTAAACCAGCCTTGCATACCTGGTATAAATCCCACTTGATCAGGGTGAATTATTTTTTTGATGTGTTGTTGGATTCTATTGGCTAGAATTTTGTTGAGGATTTTTGCATCAATGTTCATGAGGGGTATAGGTCTATAATTTTCTTTTTTTGGAATGTCTTTACCTGGTTTTGGTATCAGGGAGATGGTGGTTTCATAGAATGAGTTGGGTAGTATTCCATCATTTTCTATGCTTTGGAATACCTTTAGTAGTAGTGGTGTTAACTCTTCTCTGAAAGTTTGGTAGAACTCTGCAGTGAAGCCGTCCGGGCCAGGGCTTTTTTTTATTGGGAGTTTTTTGATTACCTTTTCAATCTCTTTTTTTGTTATGGGTCTATTTAGTTGTTCTACTTCTGAATGTGTTAGTTTAGGTAGGTAGTGTTTTTCCAGGAATTCATCCATTTCTTCTAGGTTTGCAAATTTGTTAGAGTACAATTTTTCATAATAATCTGAAATGATTCTTTTAATTTCATTTGGTTCTGTTGTGATGTGGTCCTTCTCATTTCTTATTCGGGTTATTTGTTTCCTTTCCTGTATTTCTTTAGTCAGTCTAGCCAATGGTTTATCAATTTTGTTAATTTTTTCAAAGAACCAGCTTTTGGCTTTGTTAATTCTTTCAATTGTTTTTCTGTTCTCTAATTCATTTAGTTCAGCTCTAATTTTTATTATTTGTTTTCTTCTGGTGCCTGATGGATTCTTTTGTTGCTCACTTTCTATTTGTTCAAGTTGTAGGGACAGTTCTCTGATTTTGGCTCTTTCTTCTTTTTGTATGTGTGCATTTATTGATATAAATTGGCCTCTGAGCACTGCTTTTGCTGTGTCCCAGAGGTTTTGATAGGAAGTATTTTCATTCTCGTTGCTTTCTATGAATTTTCTTATTCCCTCCTTGATGTCTTCTATAACCCAGTCTTTTTTCAGGAGGGTATTGTTCAGTTTCCAAGTATTTGATTTCTTTTCCCTAGTTTTTCTGTTATTGATCTCTAGTTTTATTGCCTTGTGGTCTGAGAAGATGCTTTGTAATATTTCGATGTTTTGGACTCTGCAAAGGTTTGTTTTATGACCTAATATGTGGTCTATTCTAGAGAATGTTCCATGTGCGCTAGAAAAAAAAGTATATTTTGCAGCAGTTGGGTGGAGAGTTCTGTATAAGTCAATGAGGTCAAGTTGGTTGATTGTTGTAATTAGATCTTCTGTGTCTCTGTTGAGCTTCTTACTGGATGTCCTGTCCTTCTCCCAAAGTGGTGTGTTGAAGTCTCCTACTATAATTGTGGAGGTATCTATCTCGCTTTTCAGTTCTGTTAAAATTTGATTTATGTATCTTGCAGCCCTGTCATTGGGTGCATAAATATTTAATATGGTTATGTCTTCCTGATCAATTGTCCCTTTTATCATTATATAGTGTCCTTCTTTATCCTTTGTGGTGGATTTAAGTCTAAAGTCTATTTTGTCAGAAATTAATATTGCTACTCCTCTTCTTTTTTGCTTATTGTTTGCTTGATATACTTTTTTCCATCCTTTGAGTTTTAGTTTGTTTGTGTCTCTAAGTCTAAGGTGTGTCTCTTGTAGGCAGCATATAGATGGATCGTGTTTCTTTATGCAGTCTGTGACTCTCTGTCTCTTTGTTGGTGCATTTAGTCCATTTACATTCAGGGTAATTATAGATAAATAAGTTTTTAGTGCTGCCATTTTGATGCCTTTTTATGTGTGTTGTTGACAATTTCATTTTTCCACATACTTTTTTGTGCTGAGGCGTTTTTCTTAGTAAATTGTGAGATCCTCATTTTCATAGTGCTTGACTTTATGTTAGTTGAGTCGTTACGTTTTTCTTGGCTTTTATCTTGAGTTATAGAGTTGTTATACCTTTTTGTGGTTACCTTATTATTTACCCCTATTTTTCTAAGTAAAAACCTAACTTGTATTGTTCTGTATCGCCTTGTATCACTCTCCATATGGCAGTTCAATGCCTCCTGTATTTAGTCCCTCTTTTTGATTATTGTGATCTTTTACCTATTGACTTCCATGATTCCCTGTTATGTGTATTTTTTTTTTAATTAATCTTAATTTGTTTGTTTTTGTGATTTCCCTATTTGAGTTGATATCAGGACGTTCTGTTTTGTGACCTTGTGTTGTGCTGCTATCTGATATTATTGGTTCTCTGACCGAACAATATCCTTTAGTATTTCTTGTAGCTTTGGTTTGGTTTTTGCAAATTCTCTAAACTTGTGTTTGTCTGTAAATATCTTAATTTCGCCTTCATATTTCAGAGAGAGTTTTGCTGGATATATGATCCTTGGCTGGCAGTTTTTCTCCTTCAGTGTTCTGTATATGTCGTCCCATTCCCTTCTTGCCTGCATGGTTTCTGCTGAGTAGTCAGAACATATTCTTATTGATTCTCCCTTGAAGGAAACCTTTCTTTTCTCCCTGGCTGCTTTTAAAATTTTCTGTTTATCTTTGGTTTTGGTGAGTTTGATGATAATATGTCTTGGTGTTTTTCTTTTTGGATCAATCTTAAATGGGGTTCGATGAGCATCTTGGATAGATATCCTTTCATCTTTCATGATGTCAGGGAAGTTTTGTGTCAGGAGTTCTTCAACTATTTTCTCTGTGTTTTCTGTCCCCCCTCCCTGTTCTGGGACTCCAATCATCCGCAGGTTATCCTTCTTGATAGAGTCCCACATAATTCTTAGGGTTTCTTCATTTTTTTTTAATTCTTTTATCTGATTTTTTTTCAGCTATGTTGGAGTTGATTCCCTGGTCCTCCAGATGTCCCAGTCTGCATTCTAATTGCTCGAGTCTGCTCCTCTGACTTCCTATTGCGTTGTCTAATTCTGTAATTTTATTGTTAATCTTTTGGATTTCTACATGTTGTCTCTCTATGGATTCTTGCAACTTATTAATTTTTCCACTATGTTCTTGAATAATCTTTTTGAGTTCTTCAACAGTTTTATCAGTGTGTTCCTTGGCTTTTTCTGCAGTTATCCTAATTTCATTTGTGATATCATTAAGCATTCTGTAAAGTAGTTTTTTATATTCTGTATCTGATAATTCCAAGATTGTATCTTCATTTGGGAAAGATTTTGATTCTTTTGTTTGGGGGGTTGGAGAAGCTGTCATGGTCTGCTTCTTTAAGTGGTTTGATATGGATTGTTGTCTCCGAGCCATCACTGGGAAACTAGTTTTTCCAGAAAATCCGCTAAAAAAAAAAAATGCAGTCAGATCCCTATCAGAGTTCTCCCTCTGGCTCAGGCTATTCAGATGTTAATGAAGCCGCCTGGGGAGGGTGGGGGAGGGAACAGAGAGATAGGAGAGTAGCACCTCAGAATATAGCCAGAGTTGCTTGTCTTGCTTGGAATGACTATTATATCTGAGATTCCCGTGGGCGCGTCGCCTATCTGTGCTGGCTGTGTGGAGATTGCCCCCGGGGGGTCTGGCCCCCTGGAGTCACAATCAGATCCACCGCTTCCAGCCCCACACCCAGCATCAAGGCTCCCCTACTGGGACGGTGCACTCTCGACTCCAAAATCAGTCGCTGCCTCCCGGGGACTTCTCGTCCTTCCAGCCACGTGGCCGTACCGCCCCCGAGAACCAGTTCGGCCTCCTCCCGGGGTTAGTTCAGATGGGTGGAGCAGCTCCCCGTGCTTGTGCCGTGACCGAGTGTCCTGGCTGGGACGCTGTTCTCCCCGCTCCAATACCAGTCGCTGCCTCCCGGGGACTTCTACTGGCTGCGTCCCACGCTGCCGGCGCGACCCGGCTGGGCCCCTTCCCGGGATTAGTTCAGGGGGGTGGAGCAACTCTCCGTGTTTATGCCGTACCTGCGTCCAGTCCAAATCCCTGCAGGACGGTTCCCCCGCTCGGACGTTGCTCTTTCTGCTCCAAGACCAGTCACTGTCTCCTGGGGACTTCTCCTACCGGCTGCGTCCCACGCCGCCTGTGGAACCGGCTGGTCCCCCTCCCGGGGTTTAGTTCAGGGGGGTGGAGCAGCTCTCTGTGCTTGTGCCGTACCTGACTGGTACGCTGGCTCCAGGCTCTGGAAACAATCACTGCTTCCCCGTATTAGTTCGTTCTCCATCTCTAAATCTGTGTTTGTTGTTCAGAGTTCGTAGATTGTTATGTATGTGATCGATTCACTTGTTTTTCTGTGTCTTTGTTGTAAGAGGGATCCGAGGTAGCGTCTGCCCAGTCCGCCATCTTGGCTCCGCCTCCTCCTATGGTATTCTATTGTTGTTCTTGTTAGGTGCCGAGGAGTCGGTTCCGACTCATAGTGACCCTAAGTACAACAGAACGAAACACTGCCCGGTCCTGCTGCATCCTCACAGTCCTTGTTATGCTTGAGTCCATTGTTGCAGCCACTGTGCAAATCCATCTTATTGAGGGTCTTTCTCTTTTTCGCTGACCCGCTACTCTACTGTTCATATGAAACCTTATAAACGGTATTCTAGCAATGTATTAATCCCCTGACACTCCTTTACTTTGAGCCTCCAAATCAAGTCTCCAATAGTTTAAAATATTTATATAAAGCTAGTGAGAATTGATCACAGTTTATTTCTCACCTGCCCAGTGAATTTTCTTTTGTTAGGAAAAATATCCAGCTAGAGTTGGGAAAATCTTCATACTCTCTGGCCCTCTGACAGAGTTTAGGAGTGCTAAAGTTTCTTATTACTTCCTCCCTCCACTAAGGAACCAAAGAAAATGAGCTAAAGTATCACTGAATCACCTGGAAAAAGCTGATGTCATCCTCTGAATTAGTCCAGCCCTGTTCAAAGTGTCAGCGAAGACACAGAACATTTTTCCTCTGGAAAATAATCCCTTTTTCCCAAGGCTTGTTAAAGAAATCTAAACGTTCACTAATGTCTGGTAGGAATATACAGTCCTTAATTTCTACTGCTTTCCTCTTGTGTTCCTAAGTAAAAACTAAGAAGAATTTGAAAAAGTGAGTCAAAACCAGTTCTGAGGTATGGAAACAGGTCCAGTGGCAGTGGGCGGAAGAGGAAAAGGATTCCAGGAGCATGTGTAATGAGAGAGGAAAAGAACGTTTGCTCATTGAATCAGATGACTTCTCTGGTGACCCAGCATTTCAGCATTGTTCCCTAGGCCAACTTAGAAGAACATTGAGGAAGAGGTTAGTCATACGGCCTTGAAAGATATGGAAGTTGTTTAGGAAAGATTTTTGATAATGACACCATGGAGATGTGTAGCCATATAGCAAAGCCAACTAAACGGTCTCTGATGTCCTTCAAAGTTGGAAGGATGCCTGCATTTGGCAACATTTTATTTACAAATGCCTCTTAAATCAGAAACCTCATGTTTCAGAATATATCTTGCACAAATACTTGTACATGTGCCAAACATGAATGTCAATCTATTTTATTGCAAATTCATTTGTATTGAAACGCGAAGATCAAAAAAACCTAAACGTCCTTTCAATAGAAGACGGCTTATATAAATTGTGCTATGTCCTTACAAATGAGATAGCAGACAGCTTTAAAGAGATAAGCCTGCTTTACACGTATACCTAATGTTTAGTTTATATGACAGATTAATAAGCAAAAAAGCAAGGTTCAGAACAGTCTATGCAGAATGTTCTCATAAAAAGGGGCTTGTCTATATTTATCCATCTATCTTACTAGATTTTTTATCTGCATATACTCTAATATATTAATAAAGTCATAAAAAACTTGCCCTTGGTTCTCTGTGGGAAGAAACACTGCAGGAGTGAGAGTCTGGAGTGAGAGGGAGACAAACTTCCTCAAATGCCTTGTGTATTGTGTACATGTACAAGTACTGCACATGCATGTTTCTTATATTGTTAATGAAAAAGGGTTTGCTGGTTTGTCGGTCGTTAAAGAAAAACAGCCTGATTGTGTATACCACTGGCCTACTCCGGCATGGGCAGGGCCATGAATTCTGCAAAGCGGAAGTTACATTAAACATACTGATAACCCTGGTGAGTGACTTTCAGAGCACCAGCATGTTTTAAAATCATCCTGGTCTTCTACTATACCTAAAAGCCCTCAGATTGTGTTCCTTTTATCACAAACAGAAGCAAGTGATAAGGTAAGTACTGGAGCAGGAAGGAGTTGGGAGGGAGGGGAAGGAGTTCGCAGCTAACTCTGCAGCTGATATTGCTGTGGTCTTCATGTTCTATCACCAATAGGTCTAAAGTTAATCACCTGAAGATATATAGTCACAAGTCACCTCTGATTCCACTTCTTCCAGAATGTGCAGGATTATCTAAGACAAGGTAAGTGATTACAAAAATCAGTGTCCTGAAGGGGCTAACTTCTTGACTTGAGTGAACTTCCTTTTTTTTCCCTCCACTTTGGATCTTAGTGGGTTTAAGACAATTGTCTGACATAAAAATTTAATCTAATGGCTGAGGGCTTCAACGTCTTCCACCTCAATATCCTGTTTTAAAAGAAATTTATTTTATCTTTTTTTGTTGTTGAAAGTATACACGGCAGAACATACACCAGTTCAGCAGTTTCTACATGTACAATTCCTTGACATTGATTACATTCTTCAAGTTGTGCAACCATTCTCACCCTCCTTTTGTGAGTTGTTCCTCCCCTATTCACATAAACTCACTAAGCTTCCAATTTAACCTTTCAGGTTGCTATTGTCAATTTAATCCCATAAAGATCGAACTTTCAAAGAGCACAGTGCTCAAGAAGACTGAACGTCGTTAGTTTTATCACAGCATTTGGATCTGTGTCCCATAATGTATTGGTCAGTGGTCTTGTCCCATATAATAATTTTAAAAGCCTCTGGGGGAGAAAGAAGACCTGCTTACCTAAGCTGGTAGTGTTTTTCCTTACAAAGCTTTCCAAAGCATGGAAAAGGACACCCCGCATGCATGAGAAATGCACAGAGGTGAAGGACGAGGACAAAGAGAGGTGGAAGGGGGAGCCAGAGGTCACGTGACAGCTCAGCAGAAAACCCAGGCTGGGGATGCGAGTTACCAGAAAAATATGTGGAATTTTTGTAACCGGAAGCTCGCTGTAATTAGCTCAGAAAGTGGAAATGAATCATTGGCATTTGAGGGCTCATAGGAGAACAGGAGTCCCTGGGTAGCGCCAACAGTTAGTGCGCTCGACTACTAACCAAAAGGTTGGAGATTCAAGTCCACCCACAGGTGCCTCAGAAGAAAGGCCTGGTGATCTACTTCCCAAAAATCAGCCCTTGAACACCCTGTGGAGCACAGTGCTGCCCTGGCGCTCACGGGGTCACCACGGGTTGGCGTGGACTCGGTGGCAACAGGACCCATTGTCACAGTGTGTAGGCCACCCTAGGTCTCAGAAATCGTAACTGACTCCGAGGCTGACGGTGCAGCCAGAGGTCAATAGTGCCAACTCAGCAGAAAAGCCAGGCTGGAGGCCTTCCATGCAAAACCAGCTTGGCCAGGCTGGATCGTCCTCCGAGGCTTGGAAAGAGCCCCGGCCACACTGGCTGGAGGCCTTCCATGCAAAACCAGCTTGGCCAGGCTGGATCGTCCTCCGAGGCTTGGGAAGAGCCCCAGCCACACTGGCACCCAGACGGGCGCGGTTTGCCCTGCTTGTAGTCCTTTACTAGTTCGCCTCAGTTCTCCAAATAAAGTCCATAGTCTTAGCTTGGCCTACAAGGGCCTCCACAATCTGGCTCTCGTGTCTCTCTCAGCCCCATGCCTTTAAGACAGGGCTCACAAGATAGCTCCTACTCTGTCTCTACCCTATTTTCTGAAGTTATTTTCTTTGCGTGGACTTCCTTGAACTAGGTGACAAAAGAAACAGGTCCTGCCTTCCATCTTGGCCCTCCAGATGATCTTTAGCTCATTGACTGCTTTACGTATGGTAATTTCTCCGTCCTTGGGTGGAAAGCTAACATGCTATTGAACAAAAATGGCTAACTTTCTCCTGGAAGGGGAATCGAATCAGGGCCTTAGAAATGTTTACTCACTCTAAAACGCTCTGTGCCTGTGCTTGCGCCATTTTGTATTCTGAAACTAATCCTGCCCGTATAAACCAGTCTTAACAAGCTGTCTTCGAGGCAGTCTTGGATGGCAGAAAGCGCTGACTGTCTCCTTGCTTGGCCAGCTAATAAAGTTGCCTTTCATTCTCCCCAACTCTCTGTCTTTTGGTCTGGATGGAGTTGCTCTGAGCAGAACCTAGAGTTCCCAGCAACACCTTTACACTACAAGCTCTGACAACATGATGCTGCACTCATGCTATCCTTCATACTGACACAAGATTCCTTGCCTCTTTCCAAGCTGTTTCCCCAGCCTAAAATTACCTCTGCATTTCTTTGCCTGGACCTCTCTATATTCAGTGCAAGCCTTATCACCTTTGAGAAGTGTTTTTTAGATCCACAAGCTGAATACCTCTCTTCTGTGCCTCCTCGGCTTTGACCAATTACCATCTATCTGTCTACCTGTCTATCTACCTGATGAATATAATGTACTTTGGTCTCCCAAACAACCAGCACAGTGCCTGGCATTTAATAAATGCATTTGAATTGATATCATCATTTCAAAAGTTCAACATTAATCATGAATTTCCAAACGAGTCTGATAGCTGCTCACAGCAATCAAGAAATTTTCTCTGAGTTAAACTCTGTTTTTGGAAAAGACTGGATTTGGAACTAGAGAGGGATTTTCTCTATATTGCTTTATTTCTCATTAAGAACTCAGTGTGCAAAGGTACCTGCCTGCTTGCCTTCTGGAAATAGAACTAGGGAAACACATCACAAAATAAGCAGTAAGAGAACAAATGAAAGCCAAGATCTCTTTAACCCAGGATCTGGGCAAACCCTGGCTTATTCATTCATTCATTCATTCTAGTTGTTGTTGTTAGGTACCATCAAGTCAGTTCCAACTCATAGTGATCCTATGCACAACAGAACGAAACACTGCCCGGTCCTGCGCCATCCTCACAATCCTTGCTATGCTTGAGCCTATTTTGCAGGCGCTGTGTCAATCCATCTTGTTGATGGCCTTCCTCCTTTTCGCTGACCGTCTACTTTACCAAGCATGATGTCCTTCTCCAAGGACTGATCCCTCCTGATAACATGTCCAAAGTACGTGAGATGAAGTCTCGCCATGCTTGCTTCCAAGGAGCACTCTGGTTGTACTTCCTTCAAGACAGATTTGTTCGTTCTTTTGGCAGTCTATGGTATATTCAATATTCTTCGCCAACACCACAATTCAAAGGCATCAATTCTTCTTCAGTCTTCCTTATTCGTTGTCCAGCTTTCGTATGTACATGAGGTGGCTGAAAATACCACAGCTTGGGTCAGGTGCACCTTAGTCCTCAAGATGACATCTTTGCTTTTTAACACTTTAAAGAAATCTCTTGCAGCCAATTTGCCCAATGTCACACATCTTTTGATTTCTTGACTGCTGTTTCCATGGGTGTTGATTGTGGATTCAAGTAAAATGAAATCCTTGAAAACGTCAATCTTTTCTCTGTTTGTTAAGATGTTGCTTATTGGTCCAGTTGGGAGCATTTTTGTTTTCTTTATGTTGACGTGTAATCCATACTGAAAGCTGTGGTCTTTGGTCTTCATCAATAAGTGCTTCACGTCCTCTTCAATGTCAGCAAGCAAGGTTGTGTCATCTGCATAATGCAGGTTGTTAATGAATCTTCCTCCAATCCTGATGCCATGCTCTTCTTCACATAGCCCAGTTTCTCGGACTATTTGCTCAGCGTACAGATTGAATAGGTGTGGTGAAATACACAATCCTGATGCATACCTTTCCTGACTTTAAACCATGAAGCATCCCCTTGTTCTGTTTGAACAGCTTCCTCTTGATCCATGCACCAATTCCTCATGAACTCAATTAAGTGTTCTGGAATTTCCATTCTCTGCAATGTTATCCATAATTTGTTATGATCCACACAGTCGAGTGCCTTAGCATGGTCAATAAAACACGGGTAGACATCTTTCTGGTATTCTTTGCTTTCAGCTAGGATCCATCTGACATTAGCAATGGTATCCCTGGTTCCATGTCCTCTTCTAAATCTGGCTTGAACTTCTGGAGGTTCCCTGTCGATATACTGCTGCAGCTGCTTTTGAATGATCTTCAGCAAAATTTTGCTTGCATGTGATGTTACTGCTATTGTCTGATAATTTCCACATTCTGTTGGATCATCTTTCTTTGGAATAGGCATAAATATGGATCTCTTCCAGTCGGTTGACCAGGTCACTGTCTTCCAAAGTTCTTGGCATAGAAGAGTGAGCACTACCATTGCTACATCCGTTTGTCAAAACATCTCGATTGGTAATTCATCAGTTCCTGGAGCCTTGTTTTTCACCAATGCCTTCAGAGCAGCTTGGACTTCTTCCTTCAGTACTATCGGTTCCTGATCATATGTTACCTATTGAAATGATTGAATGTCGGCTAATTCTTTTTGGTATAGTGACTCTGTGTATTCCTTCCATCTTCTTTTGATACTTCCTGTGTTGTTTAATATTTTTCCTGTAGAGTCATTCACTATTGCAACTCGAGGCTCAAAATCTTTTTCAGCTCTTTCAGTTTGAGAAGTGCCGAGTGTGTTCTTTCCTTTTGGTTTTCTATCTCCAGGTCTTTGCACATGTTATCATAATACTTTACTTTGTCTTCTCGAGCTGCCCTTTGAAATCTTCTGTTCAGCTCTTCTACTTCATCATTTTTTCCTTTTACTTTAGCTACTTGATGTTCAAGGGCAAGTTTCAGAGTCTCTTCTGGCATCCATTTAGGTCTTTTCTTTCTCACCTGTCTTTTTAATGACCTCTTGCTTTCCTCATGCATGATATTTTTGATGTCATTCCACAACTCATCTGGTCTTTAGTCATTAGTGTTCAAAGAGTCAAATCTGTTCTTGAGGTGGTCTCTAAACTCAGGTGGGATATACTGAAGGTCGTACTTTGGCTCTCCTGGACTTGTTCTAGTTTTCTTCAGTTTCAATTTGAACTTGAGTATGAGTAATTGATACTCTGATCTGCAATCAGCCTCTGGCCTTGTTCTGACTAATGATATTGAGCTTTTCCATTGTTTTTTCCACAGATGTAGTTGATTTGGTTCCTTTGTGTTCCATCTCATAAGGTCCACATGTATAGTCACTGTTTATGTTGGTGAAAAAATGTATTTGCAATGAAGAAGTCATCGGTCTCACAAAATTCAGTCATGCAATCTCCGGCATCATTTCTATCACCAAGGCCATGTTTTCCAGCTACCAATCTTTCTTCTTTGTTTCCAACTTTTGCATTTCAATCACCAGAAATTAGCAGTGCATCCTGAATGCATGTTTGGTCACTTTCAGACTGTAGAAGTTGGTAAAAATCTTCATCTTTGGCCTTAGTGGTTAGTGGGTAAATTTGAATAATAATTGTATTAACTGGTCTTCCTTGTAGGCATATGGATATTACCCTACCACTGAAAGCATTGTACTTCAGGATAGATCTTGAAATGTCCTTTTTGGCAATGAATGCAACGCCATTCCTCTTCAAGTTGTCATTTCCAGCATAGTAGACCATATGATTGTCTGATTAGAAATGACCAAAACTAGTCTATTTTTGGTCACAAATGCCTAGGATATTGATCTTTATGCATTCTATTTCATTTTTGATGATTTCCAATTTTCCTAGATTCATACTTTGTACATTCCCTGTTCCGATTATTAATGGATGTTTGCAGCTGTTTCTTCTCATTTTGGGTCGTGCCACATTAGCAAATGAAGGTCCTGAAAGCTTGACTCCATCCATGTCATTAAGGTTAACTCTACTTTCAGGAGGCATGTCTTCCCCAGCAATATTTTGAGTGCCTTCCAACCTGAGGGGCTCATCTTCTGGCACTATCAGACAATGTTTCACTGCTATTCATAGGGTTTTCATTGGCTAATTCTTTTCAGAAGTAGACTGCCAGGTCCTTCTTCCTATTCTGTCTTAGTCTGGAGGCTCAGCTGAAACCTGTCTGTCATGGGTCACCCTGCTGGTATTTGAATACCCATGGCATAGCTTCCAGCATCACAGCAACACAGAAGCTCCCACAGTAGGACAAACTGACAGATGCTTGGGGTTAGGTTCTAGTTAGGTTTTAGAAAATAAGGAAGACCTTGCTACACTTGAACTGGCTATCTTGTTTGGGCTAATAGATGTGTAAACAAACACAGTTGATCCTTCTCTTCAGGCATTTAAAGTTCACTGTTTTGACCGGGAGGCACATTGTGGGTATGAATTGTCTTTCTGCCGAGTCCCTGATTTGAATGGCCTTCACTGTGAGCCCTCAGTGTGGGAGGTAATAGACTTTTAGCTAGCAAGGCCTGATTTCTAAGCCTATATTGGCTTCGACTTTATTATTCTCTTCTCAAAATTGAAACTGCCGTAACTCTTAAGAAGTGCCAGAGAGTGGTATATTAAAATTTCTACTATAGTGCATTTTCATAAGGAAAATATATTCTATGGTAATTTGTTAACAATTTGGGGATTTGCGAAGGAGATTTGGAACCTCTCTCTATAATTACTCTAAAAAAAAAAGAAGGAAGGAGCCCTGCTGGTGCGGTGGTTGAAGCGATGGACTGCTAACCTAAAGGTTGGCGGTTGGAAACCACCAGTGGCTCCGAAAGAGAAAGATGTGGCAGTCTGCTTCCACAGAGATTCACAGCCTCAGAAACCCTACAGGGTCGCTATGAGTTGGAATCAACTCGGCTGTCCGTGGGGAAGGAGTAGAGCAGTAGTAAAGGTGTTATAAAGAAAATAGCAAAGATCCTATTTTCCACATGAAAAACTTTCCTCTACTTTGTCTAAGAAGATCAGGTTTCTAACAGGACTTAGAATTGCAAACACTGGCTCTTAAAGAGGGAACTTTTTTCCTCAGAGTGTGAACATTAGCCATCTAGCCCTAAAATCTAGGCATACCCCCATCAAGAAACACATCCTTAACGCTAAAGAATAAAAATTGTAATCCAGCCTGACTATTCTAGCAGGCTCTAGTACCTGGAAAACTCCAGGGTGCAGTTGGAGAAAAAAAAAAAAAATAGGTCTCTTGGCAGCCAGTGCTGAGAGCAGTGAAATTAAGGGGAAGATACCTGGGCCAATCCTCCAGGGACTTCTCTGTTTAAAATTTTTCTCAATGACAAGGGCAGAGCAGTCTCTACCTTCAATGACATACCTTGCCTTAAGCAAAGCATAACTGAGAGTATTTCTATTTAAATAAAGAACAGATAAGGGCATTACTTTTCACCTTAAGAAAAAAAAAAAAAGCCTTCTGACCTACCACACCATAAGAACAAAGTCCCTGGGTACTGCAAAGAGTTAAGCCCTGGGCTACCAGCCGAAAGGTTAGCAGTTCAAACCCACCCAGATACGCCTCTGAAGAAAGGACCCTATGGAGCAGTTCTGCTCTACATACGTTGGGTTGCCATGAATCGGAACTGACTCTATGGCAACTAAGAACAACAAGACAATTTATGAGTGTACAGAAAATTAAATATTGAGTTTGAGTCGTAATGATTTAGAAAATCGTTCATAATTTTAAATTGTGGAAGTTAGATTTTTTTTCTTGGACAAATGTAATTTGTGTCTGAACCAAAACAAAACAAAACAAAAAACCCCAACCTGTGGATGCCGAGTCGATTCCCACTCATAGCAACCCTATAGGACAGAACTGCCCCATAGGGTTTTCAAGCTGCTGCTGGTGGATTCAAACTGCACAGCTCTTAACTGCTGTGTCATCGGGGCTCCTCAAACAAACAAACAAAAAAAAAAAGCAGACTATTCCCGACCCTGGTGGGCATTCTTCAGAGAGGGTAATATTTTAAGTGTTCAAGAACTGGCAATACTTCCAGACTTTAAGAATAAGAAAGGGCAGCACAAGCGTTGGTAAATTCTACTCTTTACATTTAAATCCATCATAGCTGTTTTTCCCCTAGAACATCCTGTGAACTTGGATAGTACAGTACTGAGTTCATTCTAATATACTCTCTTGGCTTTAAAAACATTCTTTGTTGGTAGACTTTGCATTCGGTAGAACCTAAAGGTTAGGCTGACCAAGTGAATGCGATCTGGGTGGTCAGAGCCATGAATAATTCAAACGGTAAATCTGATTTTCTTGTTTTTTTTTTAGAAATTAATACTTTATAAAATAAAATTTTACTCCCGAAACTGGATGTTGTCAACTTCATGCCTTACAATAAAGCTTGACGTGTACATTTCAGTAAACCTCATGTTTACCCTGAAAATTTCTCAACAACTTATGGAATTTGGTGTGAACAAGTGAATCTTTTTCGAGCAATTTTTGAGTTGATATTTGGATCAGCTGTTTTGACCGATGGACTCTTTCTTGTCAATCTAACAACAAATTGATTCAAATGAATAACTGGCTTGACTGATATCTTCCACTGAGTTGAATGATTACTTAAAGCATTTGGCCAAATTAATCTTGTTTTGGTATTTAGTAGTCACAACTAAAGAAGTTCATTAATTAAGTCAACTTTTGGTTTTTTTAAAGAATCTATTAAATGCCAATACTTTTCTGGCATTGTGGAGCTACTTCTCATCAATTAAGAAATCGATCAATTTTACTAATAATTCAGAACATTTTAGAGGTTTATTCAGCTAGCAGCCCATAACTAACTTTCTTAACTCTTTGCTGAGATGACCTCTTTCATCTCCAACACTCTATTCTCTATTTCTGCAGAGATATTAATCCGCTTCAAAGTGAATTAACAGGGTACATTCAGTATTTCAGTGGGCAGGTACACTGCATGATTGCACACAAAATCATGGAGGCTTAATTATATTTAACAACTCGAGAAATATTTCCAAGGCTGTAATCTTTAAGGAAACAGAATGCCACATCTTCCTCCTGCAGAGTGGACAATGGGTTCGAACTGCTGACCTTTCTGTTAGCAGCCGAGCACTTAACAACTGCACCCACTACCAGGGCTCCTTTTTCAGTTTAGCAGGGAGGGTTAAAACAAGCATACCAATTAAAAGAAAACCACAAGTACTATGGTATAGATGAAAGGACATTGGAATTAAAGATATGACTTTGGCTTTGCCAACTTACTATCTTTATTTTTGTACTTCTGTATCTGAAATGGAAACCCTGGTGGGGCATAGTGGTTAAGAGCTACCACTGCTAACCAAAAGATCAGCAGTTTGAATCCACCAGGTGCTCCTTGGAAGCTCTATGGGACAGTTTTACTCTGTCCTATAGGGCCTCTATGAGTCAGAATCAACTCCAAGGCAACAGATTTGGTTTTTTTGGTTTATATCTAAAATTGGCTAATAATACATTACGTCTTTGTAAAGATTGAAAAAAAAAAGACACATGAAAGAACATTGTATGTAGAGAACCCTACAAAAACTTATCATATGATCAAACATACACATGTGTAGATCTCATACATATATACATAAACATACATAGATACAAGATGTATGTTATTTATGTATCTAAATGGTAAAAGAATGTGGTGGGATTTCAAAGGAGAGAGAATTCCTGATTCATGGTTAGGAGGATCTGGCAAATTTCCATGGAGGAGATATGATTTGATTTGGGATTGAAAAAATTAGATGTCTAAAGATGAAGGTGAAGGGTAAAGGAAAGGGAAGATGCTCAAGGCAGGAGGAAAAGCATTTGCAAGTAGAAGAGATTATGCAGTAGTCAGGAAAGGGTGCTCACTCAGAGTTCTGATGCTCAGAAGCACGGCAAGTTGGTGGAGAAAGAAGACTGATTATACTTAATCATATCTATAAAACAGTGAGATGGGGTCATTATCCAGCTGGACCTAATCTCATCACAAGGATCCTTATAAAAGTAAAATAGGGAGACAGAGATGTCAGAGTCAGAGAGAGATTTGAAGACACTACGATGTTGGCTTTGAAGACAAAGGAAGGGACCACAAGCTAAGGAATGCAGGTGGAAGCTGGAAAACGCGAGGGAATGAATTATCTCCTATGCCCTCCAGAAGGAAGGTGACACCTTGATTTTAGCCCGGTGAGAGCCATTTTGAACTTCTGACCTCCAGAAATGTAAGATAATAATAATTTTGTTGTTTTAAGTCCTGAAATTCCTGGTAATTTGCTATGACAACAATAGGAAACTCATATAAAGAAGTAGAGCATTGACTGAGGCTTATGCAAATGAACAAAGTTGGAGCTAAAGGCTCATCTCACTAGAAAAATTCTGGGGAGAGTTGGTGTTTGAAAACCTTTTCTCTAATTTTTCTTCTCTCTTTTTCTCTCATTGTGTGTGTGTGTATGTGTGTTTGTATGTGTATGTCTCTCTATATATATATCACTTTTAACTCTACACCCAAGGCCTCACAAGTTCCCCAGATACCAGCACTTCTCATTTTCTTCTTGGTCCAAACGGAGGCAAAATATTGCCTTCTTCTACTTCCCATTAACTCAGTTGAAGGGTTTAGCTCAGTGTACTGGAATTTTCAGACATAAATTTACTAAAATCTAAGAGATTCTCTCAGAGAAAATTCTTATAAGCATGACTACTTTTATGCTGTTTGAAGGTATTTTCTTTGAGGGAATTTCAGATATATCAATTCTAATACACGGGGACCTAACATTCCCTATCCTCACCTACTGCCAAGGCTGAAAAATTGCTTCTAGATTCTTAGGCTCCCCTCAGCCCCTTCAACTTATTCCATTTTAGCCAAAAGGCCTATCCAATAATGATGTTGTGGTAATGATCCCAGTTGAATAAATACTCAAAGAGTAGAGTAGGCAAGTAGGAGATGATGGCTTATTTCTTGATGAACAAAGCAATTTTCTTTTTCTTGGTAACGTTTACGTGGAACTCAATTTACCAGAATCAACTTGAACGTTCCCACCTCTAGAAAAGTCCCCTTTGGGAAGGATTGAAATAGCGTTTGTCCTCCAAGAAAATAGATTACGCATCAACAAAATTTTTAAAAGAGTCATTTATTTGGAGCTGTTGAACACATTCACAGGCAAACACAAAACAAGGTCTTCACTGGTTTACTAGATGGTCAAATGCGTTATTATTGTTATAACCGTGATGAGATAAAACCATGAATGTGGGTGTGTTCACGTACTTCTTGTCTTCTCTTGGCCCCTAATGAGAATCATATCACTTTCAGCTCAATTTCTCTGACCTCTCCTTCAAAAAAGGAAGGATTTCTTCCAGCTAGGACAGGAGCTAAGTTCATCTACATAACAAATTATTGAGACAGACAGGAAGAGGGAATAAGAAAAGGAAACAAGCTTAACACATTGAGGGTGGAGAAAGTGGTGTTCTTTTTTTTTCTGCAATGGGGGTTTAAAAAGGATTGAGTTGGAGCAGTCCTGGGTGTAAAAAAAAAGTGAATAGGAAGAAAAGAGGTTTTAATAGGTGTTGGTGTAAAGTATGTGTTTGGATTTGTTTTAATGTCCTTCAAGATATTTGAGTAAAGAATGCATTTTATTTTTAATTACTTCTAGCAATTGGATTGTGTTTCTTAACCTGATTCCAATACTGAGGTACATGGGTTCTGGGTACATAATTCATTTCTTTATTCAGCAACACTTCGTATATGTTTGCCATGTGCTAGGCCAGTATGCAGCTGTGTATGGAAAGATGTGTCAGATGGTCTCCACTCTCAAGAGGTCAGAGTCTACAGTAGAGATGGATCTATAAGCTACAAGTGAAACAAAGTATTTTGGGTACTAAGATGTAAAACCAGATGAAATGTTTTACAACAGATCCATGTTTTAAAAATATCCTCCTCATAGCAAGGAGTGCTCAGGGTTAATGGGGATGGTGGACGCCCAGAAGATAGTTACAACTCCACAGATGTTTTGGGCCTGACACAGGAAGGTGACAATGGAAGAATAAAGAGTGAAGAAATGGAGTCATGTATTATTTTTTTATTTATCTTTCCCCTGAAAAGAATGTGAGCTTCTAAAAATTTTCTGTGGGTATATGTCAGTTTTGACTCGTATTCCAGATAGGCCGAGAGGGCCAGAATGATCTTCTCATGATTTTAAAGATGACTTCATAGCAGTGGAGAAAATGAGAGGAAATAAACTGTGGACGACTGGTTTCTGGTCGAGATCAGGTGATTGTCTTCCCCAATATGTACACTACAGAATTTCTTAAGGAGAAAAACTTAGAAGTGCACTATTACATTGCTGGAGGCAAATCAGGTGATTGACAGCTTCCTTCAAAACTGAAACTGGAATGTCCAATTCTTACAGCAAATGCTATCATTGCACAACTGAATCTGCAGTGTGGCTAACCTATCTCACTGTGAGAATGTGAGTAATCTAGGCATTATGTTTGGCACAAGGCAGATGTTGCATCATGACTAGGAATATATTCCGCACTGCAAGTTTTAATAGGATGGGGCAAGATGACAATGGCAGAAGAAGATGAAGTCAAAAATAAGGATATATTTTAAAAAACCGTGTCTTCTATTTCATGGACTTCACTTTTTATTTCATGTGTTAGGATGAGACAGAATTTGAGTCAGGCTTCTCTTTTCAGAGTTGGTCATTATCTTCAATAAGCAGACATTACTATGCCTTGGGGGTCCTGGTGGCACCGTGGTTAAGCGTTTGGCTGCTAACCAGAAGGATGGCAATTTGAATCCACCAGCTGCTCCTTGGAAACTCTATGGGGCAGTTCTACTCTGTACTATAGTGTCACAATGAGTCATAATTGACTCGACAGCAAGGGGTTAGTGTGCCTTGATTTGTCCCTCAGCGTGGACAAGGAAGGAGACTGGAGAAGAGCAAGACTGGCATTTCCTGAGGGCTCATTTTGTGTCAGTCACTGTGTTGAGCCCCTTATTCATGGGGCCACTGACTCAGAGCAACAGGAGGGAGGAGTGTGAAGAGTGGGACTCTGGAAGTAGGCTTCCTGGGTTTGAGCTGTGGTTCAGCTACTTAAAAAAATGTTAATTTGGACAAGTATTGATAGCAACCAACATTCATTAGGAGTCCCTAGGTGGTGTAAGCAGTTAACGCACTCTGCTGCTAACCAAATGGTTGGAGGTTCGAGTCTCCCTAGAGGCACCTGGGAAGAAAATCCTGGTAATCTGCTTCTGAAAAATCAGCCATTGAAAACCCTACGGAGCACAGTTCTACTCTGACACACATGGAATCACCATAGTTGGAGTCGACTCGATGGCAACTGGTTACTTGTGAGCAGTCATAGAGCTTTTACCCTGTACTAGGCACTGTGCCAATGTTTTATGTATTTGTTTATTTTAAATGCTCGTAACATTCTTATAAAACCCATTGCTGTCCAGTTGATTCTGATTCATAGCCACCCTATAGGACAGAGTAGAACTGCCTCATGGGGTTTCCAAGGAGCAGCTGGCAGATTGCCAATCTTTTGGTTAGCAATAAGTAAGGCGCTATTATTATCTTCATTTTATGTTGGAAGAAGTTGAGGGAGAGGGAATGTATAAAGATGAAAAACATTTGTGATCTGGAGTAATACTGCTGGTGTTCACATCCCGGGTAGATCACTGATTAGCTGTGCCTGCTTAGGCAAATTATTTAATCTTTCTTGAGACATGCCTAGTGTACTTTGAACAGTGCTTGGCACGTAGGAAGAGCTCAGTAAATGTCAGCTATTATCACGACTCTGAAAAAGCAGGTACCCCTATTTGTGAAGTGCATTTACAACTTGGTCTTAAATAATCAAGAGACAAAACACATATCATGCCTTTGGCCACTGGTTTGAGGCCAGTACATGTGCAGCATACACAGGTATTTTGTATGTGAGTACTTAGGACTGTGCATAACCTCTCTGGTTCAGTCTCTACTCCACCAAGGTTACATGTTCCTCTTTCAGTTCCCTTTTGAGGTTAGGGTGAGTATGAGAAGAAAGGGGAATGGTGCCACACCCTGTGATCCATCTCAAATGTGAGTCAAGGATGTCAGTAATAGATGTCATAGAGTGCTATGGCATGCCCAAGCCAAAAGGCCACCAGCATCCTAATAATGGAGTGCCTGTAACATGTAGCACATCCAACCAGAAATAAACCTCATTAATTCAGAATTCGGTTTGGGAGACTCTATTAGTGCTCCACAACTTTGACGGCCAGTGATAACCAAACCTGTCGCCATCGAGTCGATTCCGACTCATGGCGACCCTATAGGACAGAGTAGAACTGCCCCATAGGGCTTCCAAGAAGTGCCTGCTGGATTCGAACTGCTGACCTTTTGGTTAGCAGCCGTAGCTCTTAACCACTATGCCACCAGGGTTTCCAGTGATAGTATCTGTTAAACAAATAGACAGCACTATTTTATAATACTTAGAGGAATCTTTGACTCAAGATTTGTGAACAAGCCAAAAAGACTAGTTTGGAAAGATGAAACTCTCACTTTTAAAATGAGAAATTTATGTTCTATTTTTTGGTCCCAATAAAGTGAGAAATTGGATTTATTCTTAAGCTCATTTTCAATACCAGTTTTTAGATTTTTAACAAAATGATCTTTAATTTTTAAATTATCAAAGCACTGAAGACTCATAAAAGAAGGCAGCCGGTAAAAGGACAGTTTTTCTTTTTTGTTCTTTGGTGGAACATAAAGAAATGCATTCATGGTTCTCCTTTTGAGTCACTACTCTTTGAAAGGCTATTTTATTTTGAAGGAGCTGTCTGAGCACTGTCAACTATGATGGGAAGTGGATGCTAGAGATATTTCCCAGGAATCTGAGGAGTGAGGTCTTTGACTTGGCAGAGGCTCAGCACAGCCCAAATCCAATATGCTGCTAGAGACTCATTATCAGGAATGGATATCCTGTTGTTTCTGTCTCGATGTCATCCTTATTTCTTTCTGTTCCTCAGCCACCCCTGCTTCTGCTCTAACCTTTAGCCTGTTATGATATGTTTGGCCTAGTTACACAGAACAATCTCCAAAACAAAGATTGAATGATCTTGGGAACAAAATGGCAACTTCATTTGAATGGTTTCATGGCTTTTCTCTAGGAATATTTGATTTGAACATCTCCTAAGTAACATGAAGGGTTCAAGAGGGAGCATTCAGCGTCTCCTATCTGATTATAATTAGGTCTTCAATGAGGTCAGTATGGTAGTTTGTTTCGATACTAAAAAAAAAAAAAAGTCTCATTTAAGGCCAAACAGTATAGAGAAGGCACACCCCCATCCCCAGGTTTGAGGTGTAGGCATTAATATGCTCCTTTTGAAAGACATCACTTTCTTTTTCCAACATAACAACAGATAAACAAAAATTTTAAATAAGCCAATAAAAATGATCAAATAGTGTGTGCAAAAATGAAAGAATAACCAGTAAAAAGGAAATGAAATAATACTTAAAATCAACTTAATAGTATTTTTAAACTCAAAATTAGCTAAAAGAATATTAAAAAAAATTTTTTTTATAGATATTAAAGATAACAAATGAAAATTATGTCTAATAGAGTGAGATTATTCCTAAAGGTCAGGGGGAAAAAAAAGGATACAGGATTAAAGTAAATGGCTTCTGGTAAGGGCTAGTTTCTGTCCACCATGTGGATGCTCTGAGAAGGGAAGAAGCAGGATCTACAGATGACTGTCCACTCTCAGTCTCAGTATCCCATCCTGCCTCTCATGAGGTAGTGTCTGACCTCTTCTAACTTCACAAGGGGAAGGGAGAATCAAGATCAATAGTCCAAGGCTGATTTTGATGAGACAGAGGTCAGATATGCCTCCCCTGTCTGTCATCTTTACCAATTCTGATACCAGCTGTCCCTCTCATGGCACTTTCTACTTCTCTGCTGAATTTGATACTTCATTGCAATGGCCACACAGAACTCACAGACAATACTCAAGATTATGGGGTTTATTAGGGAAGAAATAGTTTACAATTCAGGTTGAGGAACGCTCAGGACACAATTCTTCCCCCAGGACAGCTCTTCTCAGCTCTGCTGTCAGGCAGGCCTATGCCTTGCTCAGGCAAGTGCTGCAAAGCTCTTTTAGCTCTGCTGATAAGTGCCTAGAGGCACTCCACTATGCCAGGAAGTCAGAGCCCCAAGGGTCAGCAAACCTAGCTCCACCAATTGCCTGGAGGCACCCTATTCTGACAGCAAGCCTCCTGCCCAAAGGCACTCATCTTTCTCGCTGTGTGGGCCGGGAAGCCCACCACACCATCTCCAGCAGGTCTTTCTTGCCACCATTTCTCTGCCACTGCTTCTTGCTATCTTCAGCTTTAAACTTCTCTCTCTGTTCCTCTTTCTGTCTCGGTCTCTTCCTGGTTCTAGGAGTTTCTTAGCGCAGAGATTCCGGGTCCTCTCTTGGCCTTTCTTCCTTGGTGGTGGTGAGATGCTCTCTTTGTTCTGGAATTGGCTCTCTTTTTAAACCTAGAGGGATGGCAAAGCTGACCAATCCCCTTGCTGGGCCACAATTGCCTGGGAGTTGCAAGACCATGGCGAGAAAGGCCACACATCACAACACATGAAGAGAGAGCAGGATTTGAGAAGCACAGGTTAGCTCCAGTTCTGTGTGAATGGCAGCTTACAGAGAAGCCTTCTCTGCTGCCCTCTCTCCTCCCTCCAGACGGTTTGAGATTTGAGTGGGAGAAGAGGCACAGGGAGCGGCCTTTCCTCCTCCCTGGGATAAAGCTGTGGTGTGTGTAGGCAGCCCATGAGGGAGCTCTGCCTTTCCCTCCCCCTTCCTGAGGATCCAGAGGCTTAAAGATAGGGAAAGTGCTGAATTCTTTTGCTTCCTTGGGCATTTGCAGATGCTCCCTTAAGGCCACTGCCATTCATTCTTGGGACAGAAAAAAATCCCCAGCATGCTATGGTGAAAAAGAAACTGAAGTGTATTTACAACATTCCCAAAGGGAATTGCACTACCTTTAGGTTTTTTTCCCCCTATTATGGATTGAATTGTGTCCCCCTAAAATGTGTGTCAACTTGGCTAGGCCTTGATTCCCAGTATTGTGTCGTTGTCCACCATTTTGTGATCTGATATGTTGTAAATCCTAACCTCTACGATGTTAATGAAGCAGAATTAGTGGCAGTTATGTTAATGAGGCAGGATTTACTCTACAAGATTAGGAAGAGAGAAGCGAGCAGAGAGGCGAGGGCCTCATTACCACCAAGCAAGAAGAGCCAGGAGCACACACATCCTTTGGACCTGGGGTCTCTGACCGGGGAAGACTGATGAAAGGACCTTCCCCCCAGAACAAACATAGGCAGAAAGTCTTCCAGTGGAGTTGGCACCCTGAATTCAGACTTCTTCTAAACTGTGAGAGAACAAACTTCTGTTTGTTAAAGCCCCCATCTGTGGCATTTCTGTTATAGCAGCATTTGATAACTAAGATACCCTATTTTACATTCTTTAAAACAATATCCAATAACCATTTTTATACATATCTCTTTATGCAGACGTAGGAGTATTTTTTTTTGTCAAGTTGATTCTGACTTACGGCGACCCCATGTGTGTCAGAGTAGAACTGTGCTCCATGGGGTTTTCTTTCTTTCTTTTTTTGTTGTTGTTGAGAATATATACAGTGAAACATATCAATTCAACAGTTTCTACATACACAATTTAGTGACATTGATTATATTCTAGTTGTGCGACCATTCCCACCCTCCTTTTTCGAATTGTTCCTCCCTCATTAACATAAACTCACTGTCCCCTAAGGTTCTTATCTAATGTTTTGAGTTGCTGTTGTCAATTTCGGAAACCCTGGTGGCATAGTGGTTAAGAGCCACGACTGCTAACCAAAAGGATGGCAGTTCGAATCCACCAGGCGCACCTTGGAAACTGTATGGAACAGTTCTGCTCTGTCCTATAGGGTCGCTATGAGTCAGAATCAACTTGACGGCAGCAAGTCCATATGTATGTATGTATGTATGTATGTATGTATGTATGTATGTATGTATGTATGTATGTATATATGTATGTTGTCAATTTGATCCCGTATAGATAGTTCTTAAAAGAGTATAATGCTCAAGGCAAACCTTTTTTACTAGTTAAACTATTGTTTAGTTTTAAGAAGACTTTAGGGGGGTATTTTTGGTTTAAGGTTTCAAGATTATGTAATGGCAATAGTTTTAGGTGTTCAGAAAGTTTAGAGTCCAGGAGAATTTGAAATTCTGTTCTGCATTTTTACCCCTTTGATCAGGATTCTTCTGTGGAATCTTTGATCAAAATGTTCAAAAACGGTAGCCGAGTATCATCCAGCTCTTCTGATATCATGGCAAAGGAGGCAGTTATTCATGGAGACAATCAGGCACGCATTCCATATCCTCCTTCAGTTCCTGACTCTCCTTCCACTTTTGTTGCTCTGGGCGACTAGAGACCAATTGTTGTGACTTGGATGGCCATTTGCAAGCTTTTAAGACCCAAGGCACAGCACAATGAACTAGAAGGTAGGACAGAAGCACTAAACACTTTGTTACACCAGTTGACTGGGATGTCCCATGAAACGATGACCCTAAGCCTCCAAATCAAGTAACCAAATCCTATGCAGTGTTTGGTTTGATTGTACATAAGCAGTTTCAGCAGCTTCTCTTTTTGTTGTAAATATATTTGTCACACAACTTTTGCCAATTCAGCTTTTGACAGTTGTGCAATTTATTGACAGCAATTACAAAAACTCGGCTGTGCAACACTAAATCAATGCAATTTTTCCATTACCATTAACCCCTGTTTTTCCTTCACCTCCCACCCCAGTAGCCACTAATAAATTTTGGTCTCTATACTTTTAATATACTATATATTTTTTTAATTTTAATTTGAATAGAATTTTAATTTTAATATATTAAAATTTTAATATATTTTTTAATATACTATATATATATTTTTTTATACTTTTAACTTTTCTTTTTATGTAAGTGAGGTCATACAGTATTTGTCCTTTTGTGATTGGCTTATTTCCTTCAGCATAATGTCTTCAAGCTCCATCAATACTGTAGCATGTACCAAGACTTCATTTCTCTACTGGCTGAGTAGTATTCCATTGCAGGTATATACCACATTTTGTTTATCCATTCACTTGTTAATGGGCATTTAGGTTGTTTCCACCTTTTGGCTGTTGTGCACAGTGCTGCAATGAACACTGGTGTACAAGACTTTGTTTGAGCCTCTGCTTTCAAGTCTTTTGGGTATATACCTAGGAGTGGAATTTCTGGGTCATATGGCAGTTTTATTTTTAGTTTTTGGGGGAACTGCCACCCTATTTTCCACAATGGCTGTGCCATTTTGCATTCCCACTAGCAATGGATAAGGGTCAAATGAGTATTTTTCAAAGATTGATTCTGAACAATAGATGTACTGGTCATATACAATATACAGTTAAACTTTTAGTAGGATAGGAATCTGTGTGTTCTTGTGTCTGTAGTAGTAGTAGTAGATACAGGCATTTCTGAGGAATCTCGTTTTCTGCAAAAATGATTGCTAAAAATAATAGAGCCTATGAAAAAACACTGAGGTGGGGCAGACCATTTGAAATCTAGCACCTTGTAACCAGAGCAGTAAGAAAACCAATAAATGGTATTTGGGGAGGTAACTGGGAGGTAGCTCACCATGCCTAGACCAAACCCATTACCGTTGCATTGATTCCAACTCTTAGTGACCCTACAGGACAGAGTAGAACTGCCCCATAGGGTTTCCAAGGCTGTAAATCTTTACAGAAGCAGACTACCACTTCTTTCTCCTGCCTGCAGTAGCTAGATGTGATCAATTTAACTAGAGTTCCATGAAATCCAGTTTGAGAAACAGTGTGATCCAGAAGGACTAGACTGGTTTGTGTTGACCTTTTATGTATTTTAGTGAGGATGAAAACTGTAATCTGTGCCCAGAGTTAAAAAAAAAAAAAATCATGCAGGACTAAATTGTGTCACTCAGAAGGCTTACTGGGTAATATACTTTACTTGTCCTTTTTCAACCCCTTTGGGTTTTTATTTTGTGATTGTGCTTACTTTTAGAACTGGCCAGACCCTAAGTGGTACTTATTGTTAATGGGCTCAAAGTTTGGAGGTCCAGGTCCACACAGAGGTGCCTTTGAAGAAAGGCCTGGTGATCTATTTACCAAAAAAAAAAAAAAAAATCAGCCTTTAAAAACCCTATGGAGCACAGTTCTACTCTGTCAAGCATGGGGTCACCACCAGTGGGAAACCACTTGGCAACTGGTTTTAGGCACTTTCAGAAGCTTCCTCCCCAGCCCCTGTGCCCACTGAAGGTGAGATGCCTCCTCCTACAACACAGCCATCCCGGGGGGGGTCTTTCCAGCTTTCCCAAGCTGCCTATTCTTTCTTACTTGCTTTCTTTACCCAACGTTTCTTTTGAGTGGGCTTCTTGCTCACTCCCTTCTTATAATCTATCAGCCTCAGACAAACTCCAGTTCATTGCCACATCCCACCCTGGCTTCTGGGGACCTTAACCTGGGCAATGCCCCCATCTTCTGTCAGCTCATGAAGGGAATTTGATATTTATGGAGTTCTCTTATTCTGTGGAAGTAGGGAGCAACAGAAGGAACTACAACTATCTAGGAGGGACACTGATGACCACCCTAGACAGAGGATCTGTGTTGGGGTCACTTGAAGACACTGAACCTCGCCCCTTACCCCCACTCATCTGTCTGACTTATAGTCTGTTTTACCCTTGTAGGGAGAAAGGTTGAAAGAGCCCCAAGGCAGACTCGATTGGAAAGGCTGTGGGGAGAAGCCAAGGCTTCATAGTTTAGTCAGAACTGAATTCATACTCACTGCAGGGCCAGCCTGTTATTCTAGGGCCTTTTTTGCTGGTTGCTCTTATTCTCACTTCTTATTTTCCCATCCTTTTGCTATTTGTCTTCCACCTGAAGCTCATGAATAAAATTATAGGCCCGAAGAGATTAAATCAAGGCCTTTGGAAACTGCACTGGGTCAGAGCACTGTTTACGTGCAGCTTTCCCTGATCTCCACAGAACCTTGGCTTGATCTCACCCTTGCCCTTGCCCACGTTTTCAAATTTCATTTCCATTGACTAAGGGATGTGCAGTTGTCGGACTCCCCCGACAAAGGATAAACATGTTTACACCGAAGCACAACAGAGCGTGTGTGCTGAGCACTTCGCCTTCACTTGGTTGCAATTACTAGCATATTACCTGATTTTTTATTTTCTGAATTGTTGACTCAAATGCTAGTTAAGATTTTAAGACTTAATAAAAATTCGTTTTCTTTATACTCTTATTTTTTCTTTTTTCCTTAACCCTTTCTGTTCTTCCTGCTCATCCTCTTTGCTTCAGAGTTTATCCAGGATTTACTTTGGGGGTTTTAAAATTATAGTTAATGTATGAAATGAAATGGATTCTCCAATATTGCTCTGTCTAACTAGAGCAATCCTTCTAGGCTCTTATCTTCTTCTTTCCAGACCAGTTCAGGAAAACTGAAGGAAGGCACAGTGCAGAAACTTTCGTGGACATCACTCCACTTGAGATTCAGGGTGAAGATCAGTATTGTCAGTCAAGGCCAGAGGTGGTTGGGCTACTATTGAGAACAGTATCGGGGTGGGATGACTTGATTGGATGTCTTGCCCATTCTGGAATGGCCTCTTGCAGAATGGGGATCCAGTATTATTGCTGAGAAGCTGAAGAGTTTGGGTGAATATCCAGTCACCCCATCTAAAATTCAAGTCAGTGACTGTGGATCTTTCAGATTTTCCTGCCGACCCTTAATGGGCCCACGAGGAGCTGTGGGTATCAAGGACCAGTAAAACAGAGATTAAGGAATGTAACATCAACAACGAAACCTACACTTCCAGGGGGGACAAAATTCTTCATTCAGAAACCATAAGTAAGAAATACTTTAGGACATTTAAAAAGGCCTATGAGGCAACGATGTTTCAGTGGTAGAATTCTTGGCCAATGCACCTCATGTACAGCCATCACCCATCTATCAGTGGAAGCTTGTATGTTGCAATGATGCTGACGAGGTTGTAGCTGAGCTTCCAGGCTAAGACAGACTAGAAAGAAAGGCCTGGTGACCTACTTTCAAAAACCAGACAATGAAAACCCTATGGATCAAAACGTTCCACTGTGCATGGTTTTGCCATGACTTGGGGGCCTAATTAAGGCAGCTAACAACAACAACAACAACAACAACAACAACAAAAAGTATATAATAAACACCCAGTAAAGGTCAACTATGGTGCAGGTACTTGTTAAATGCTTTGTGAAAATATTATCCCATTTAAAGCTCTCAACCTCTTAAATAGATAGCATCCATTGTTGTTGTCGTGTGCCCAATTCCAACTCATAGCAACCCAATGTGACACAGTAGAACTGCCCCTATGGTTTCCTAAAGTTGTCATCTTTACAGGAGCTGATTGCCAGGTCTTTTCTACTGCTAAGTGACTGGTAGGTTCGACCTTTCATTTAGGAGCTGAACACTTAACTGTTGTGCCACCAGAGCTCCTTTTAGCATCCATTATTATCCCTATTATAAAGAAAATGGAGCTGAAAGAAGTAATTTACCTAAGCGCGTAGGCTTAAGTGGCAGAATAGAGACTTGAACTCATCATCTGATCCCTTCCCTACCTCTCTAATGTTATATCTCTTGCTCACCCCATTCAGCCTCTGGCTTTTCTCTAATGGCCAAGCACACTTTGCCTCAAGACCTGAGCACATGCCGTTTCCTCTGTGTGGACTGTTCTCTCCTTAGATAACCACATGGGTTTCTCCCTCACTCCATGCAAGTCTCAGTTCAAATATTGCCTCCTCAATAAGGTCTTCTTAACTCTCCAGTCTAGGATAGCTTCCACTTGACAATCTTTACTCTAATACCCGGTTTCATTTTTCCTTTTAGCAATTATATTTTCAGCCTGGGCCTCTACCTTGAACTCCAGGCTAGTACAACCAATTGCCAACCTGACATCTCCACTAGGCTGTCTATAAGACTCCTCAGACTCACTGGTGACCATCAAAAAGCGAGCTTCAGATGTCCCTCTTTCCTCTCCACCTCCTCCTCTTGTACCTGAAATCTTCTTCACATCAATTAATGGCAACTCTTCTCTCCCAATCCAAACTTGATCCATTTTCTATTCTCACCTCCCGCCAAATCCATCAGCAAATAATGTTCTCGACTTTCAGTCTAGATTCTGACTCCAATCACTTCTCACCACTTCTACCGCTACTGCCCTGGTCTATGGTCACCATTACCTCGGCACAAGATTATTGCAATAGTTTTCTTACTGCTCATGCTGTTTCAGCTCAGGTCTCTTCAGTTCATTCTCCACACAACAGCTCAAGTCAACTTCATAACATATTACTCACATTACATCAGTCTTCTGCTCAAAATCCTCCAGTAGGCTCCTATCTCGCTCAGAGTGAAAGTTAAAGCCCTCAGAATGAGCTACCAGACCCTGTATTCTCTGACCTCATCTCCTGATAGCTGGAACTGATAATTGCAATGTTTATTGAAAGAATGAATCAATCAATGGCACTTATTATAGATCTATTTATTTATACATTTATTATCTATCTTTCTCCACTAGAATGTAAGCACCATGAATACAGAGACAGGCATATAATAGGTACCTAAAAAATACTTATTGAATTAATAAATATATAGTCGAACACAGACTTTCTGACTTCAAAGCCTATGTTCTTAACCCACTACACACCATACTATTAGATGGACATTGTTGTTTGTTGTTACGTACTGTCAGGTCAGTTCCAACTCATAGAGGCCCTATGTACAACAGAAAGAAACATGCCCCGGTCCTGCACCATCCTCACAATCATTGTTATCCTTGAGCCCATTGTTGCAGCCACTGTGTCAACCCATCTCATTGAGGGTTTTATTCTTTTTCACTGTCCTTCTTCTTTACCAAGCATGATGTCCTTCTTCAGGGACTGGTCCCTCTCCTGATAACATGTCCAAAATATGTGAGATGAAGTTTCACCATCCTCGCATCTAAGGAGCATTCTGGGTGTACTTCTCCCAAAAGAGATTTGTTCGTTCTTTTAGCAGTCCATGATATATATTCAGTATTCTTCGACAACACCATAATTCAAAGGAATCAATCCTTCTTCAGTCTTCCTTATCCATTTGCCTAGCTTTCACACGCATATAAGATGATCAAAAACACCATGGCTTGGGTCAGGCACACCTTAGTCTTTAAAGTGACATCTTTACTTTTCAAAACTTTAAAGAGGTCTTTTGCAGCAGATTATCCCAATGCAATATGTCATTTGATTTTTTGACTGCTGCTTCCATGGGCATTGATCATGGATACAAATAAAATGAAATCCTTGACAACTTCAATCTTTTATCTGTTTATCATCATGTTGCTACTCGACTTTCAAGAGCAAGTTTCAGAGTCTCTTTTGACATCCATTTTGGTCTTTTCTTTCTTTTTAATGACCTCTTGCTTTCTTCATGTTTGATATTCTTGATGTCATTCCACAACTCGTCTGGTCTTCGGTCATCATTGTTCAATGCATCAAATCGATTCTTGAGATAGTCTCTAAGTTCAAGTGGAATATACTCAAAGTCATACTTTAACTCTTGTGGACTTGTTCTGATTTTCTTCAGCTTCAACTTGAACTTGCATGTGAGCAATTGAAGGCCTGTTCTGCAGTTGGCCCCTGGCCTTGTTCTGACTGATGATATTGAGTTTTCCATCGTCTCTTTCCACAGATGTAGACTATTTGATTCCTGTATACTCCGTTCGGCGAGGTCCACATGTGTACTCACTGTTCATGTTGTTGAAAAAAGTTATTTGCAAAGAAGAAGTCATTGGTCTTGCAAAATCGTATCATTCAATCTCCAGCATCGTTTCTATCACCAAGGCCATATTTTCCAACTACTTACTGATCCTTCTTTGTTTCCAACTTTTGCACTTCAATCACCAGTAATTATCAATGCATCCTGACTGCATGGTCGATCAATTTCAGACTGCAGGAGTTGCTAAAAATCTTCAATTTCTTCCTCTTTGGCCTTAGTGGTTGGTGTGTAAATTCGAATAATAGATTTACTGGTCTTCCTTGTAGGCAAGCATATTGTTCTATCACTGACAGCCTTGTACTTCAGGATAAACCTTGAAATGTCCTTTTCGACGATGACTGCAATGCATTCCTCTTTAATTTGTCATTCCCGGCATAGTAGACCATGTGATTATCTGAATCAAAATGGCCAATACCAGTGCATTTCAGCTCACTAATTTTTTTAATGCCTAGGATATCGATGTTTATGCATTCCATTTCACTTTTGACGATTTCCAATTTTCTTAGGTTCATACTTCATACATTACATGTTTCAATTCTTAGCGGATGTTTTCAGCTGTTTCTTCTCATTTTGAGTCGTGCCATATCAGCAAATGAAGGTCCCGAAAGCTTGACTCCGTCCACATCATTAAAGTTGACTCTATTTTGAGGAGGCAGCTCTTCCCCAGTCGTCTTTTGAGTGCCTTCCAACCTGAGCTCATCTTTTGGCACTTTATCAGAATAGTGTTCCACTACTATTATAAGGTTTTCACTGGCTAATTCTTTTCAGAAGTAGACTGCCAGATCCTTCTCCCTATTCTGTCCACCATGGATGATCCTGCTGATATTTAAATATCGGTGGCATAGCTTCCAGCATCTCAGCAGCATGCAAGCCTCCACAGTATGACAAACTGTCAGACATGTGGGGAAGATGGACTTTAGGTCCCTACAATTTCATTATACACTCAAAATCCCCTGAGATTTCCCAATCACTGTGTTTTTTCTTTTTCTTTTTAGCTGCGCTGTAGCAATTTGGGGAGAAACATGAGGCAATCTACTTCCGTAAAAAAGCCTACAGGGCAATTTCACTCTGTCCTATAGGGTCTGTATGGGTCAGAATTCACTCAATGGCAATGATTTTGGTTGGGTTTTTTGGTAGCAATTTGACACCATATTTACCTGCTTTTAAAAAAATTTTTTTATTTATTTTGTCATCATTGTTGAGAATATACACAGCAAAAGCATACACTAATTCAACAGTTTCTACATGTACAATTCAGCGCCATTGATGACAGTCTTCGAACTGTACAACCATTCTCACCCTCATGTTTCTGAGTTGTTACTCCCCTATTAACATAAACTCCCTGCCCCCTAAGGTTCTCATCTAAACTTTCAAGTTGCTGTTGTCAATCCAATGTAGATACCCACTTCTGTTGAGTTGATTCCAACTCATAGCAACCCTTTAGGGTTTCCAAGGCTGTAAATCTTCATGGAAGCAGACTGCCACATCTCTCTCCCAAGGAGTGAGTGATGGGTTTGAACCACCAACCTTTTGGTTAGCAGTTGTCTGCTTTAACAGCTGTGCTACCAGGTTTCGTTCCATATAAATAGTTCTTATTAAAAGAGCTTAATGTTCAAGGCAGACATTATTCATTAGTTCAGCTAAACTTTTGCTTGGTTTTAAGAAGACTTCAGGGGATATTTTTGGTTTAAGGTTTAAAAACTATCTCAGGGCGATAAAGGCAATAGTTTCAGGGGTTCGTTCAACCTCAATGAACCAAAGTGTCTGGAGTCTATGAGGATTTGAAATTCTGTTCTGCATCTTCCCCCTTTTAATCCGGATTCTTCTACAGAATCTGATCAAAATGTTCAGTAATGGTAGCCAGGCATCATCCAGTTCTCCTGATCTCATGGCAAAGGAGACAGTTGTTCATGGAAGCAGTTAGCCACACATTCCATTTCCTCCTCCTAACCCTGACTCTTCTTCCTCTGTTGCTCCAGGTGAATAGAGACTAATTGTTGTGCCTTAGACGGCCCTTTGCAAGCTTTTAAGACCCTAGGCACCACGCAAGGAACTAGAGGGTGGAATAAAAGGACTAAACATGTTATTGATGGAGCCCTGGTGGTACAGTGGTTAAAATGTTCAGCTGCTAACCAAAAGGTCAATGGTTTGAAACCACCGGCCACTCCATGGGAGACAAAAGTGGCAGTTTGGTTCTTTAAAGATTTACAGCCTTGGATACCCTATGGGGTAGTCCTAATCTGTCCTGTAGGGTCGCTGTGAGTTGGAATCGACTCGACAACAGTGGATTTAAACATGTTATTAGGCCAGTTAACTTGGATGTCCCATGAAACCATGACCCCAAACCTCCAAACCAAGGAACCAAACCCCATTAAGTATTTGATTGTACATAAGCAGCCTCAGTAACTACTCTTGTTTTTGTCATTGTTGTAAATATGTGTATCACACAAATTTTGCCGATTCAATTTTTTAACAGAGTTACAACTTACTGACAACACTTACAATAGTCAGCTGTGCAACCCTATCCTTAATCGATGCAATTTTTCCATCACCATAAACCAAAACTCAGTACTCTATAAGCAATAACGTCCCCTTTCTTTCTCCCTTCTGCCATTGGTAACCACTAATAAACTTTGGCCTCTATACGTTTGTCTGTTTTTATCTTTTTATGTAAGTGAGGTCACACAATATTTATCCTTCTGTGACTGACTTATTTCACTCAGAGTAATCTCTTCAAGCTGCATCCACATCAAGACTTTATTTCTCCTACTTACTGAGTAGTATTCCATTGTATGTATGTATCAGATTTTGTTTATCCATTCATCTGTTGATGGGCATTTAGGTTGTTTCCACATTTTGGCTGTTGTGAATACTGCTGCAGTGAACACTGGTGTACAAGTCTCTGTTTGAGTGTCTGCTTTCAAGTCTTTTGGGTATATACCTAGGAGTGGAATTGCTGTGCCATATGGTAGTTCTGGAAACCATAGTGGTTAAGAGCTATAGCTGCTAACCAAAAGGTCAGTGGTTTGAATCCACCAGGTGCTCCTCGGAAACTGTATGGGGCAGTTCTACTCTGTCCTATAGGGTGACTATGAGTCGGAATCGACTCGACGGCAATAGGTTTGGTTTTTTTGGTACGGTAGTTCTATTTTTAGTTTTTTGGGGAACTGTCACACTATTTCCACAATGGCTGTATCATTTTTCATTCCCACCAACAATGGATTGCTTTTTCCTCTTAAAGGAAGTTGAATAGCTTTATTTTTTCTTTTATGTTAACGGGTACCAAATCCAGTATTTCATATTCCAGACGTGAATTTTCAAATACCTGCTGTGCTGAGGCCTGGCCTTCCGGAACTAAGTAAGAAAACTCACGCCATGCCCTGTCACAGAGGGTGCAGACGATAAAGGTTAGTTCCCTTTTCTCTATTAGGACAAAGAAAATGCACAAATTAGTTCAGCTTCGAGCTGAGGCTGCAGGTAGAGAAGGCAAGGTCTTGGGGGGTGGGTGGCTCTTCTGCCAAGGCCCAGCTGAACATCTTCATTTTGCTTTACAGAAGAGCAGTGTGCTTGCTCTGTAGGCTGTCTTTCTCACTTACATCAAACATCAGAATGTAGAAGTGAAAATCCATCTCCCCCAGGGGCTTCTACTTCCTTCCTCTTTATAGTAAGAACCGGTGCTCTTGCTCTCTGGAAAGGATTCTCAGCTGAAGGACATTTTTTTTTCTTTTTTGGCATGTTCTTCTTGAGTGTTTCAGCAGCAGACTTCCAGCCACATCTTTTGCTAGTTTTGTGAGCCTAGGAAAGTGTTAGAGATTGAATTGTGCTCCCCACAAAATCTATGTTTGGAATCCTAACCTCTATACCTGTGGATGTAATCTTACCCAATGTAACATAATAACCTTCCATAATACAATGTAATGTAATCAATCAGTTAAGGTCATACCAGTGTAGGGGAGGTCCTAAACCTAATCACTTTTGTGTTATATAAAGAGCAGCATAGACACAATGTGAGAATTCTCTACAAGTGAAGGAAGCAAGGAACGTCCAGGGCTACCATCAAGGATAGAGTCTACTCTACTTAAACTCTACTTAGACTCTACTTAAACTTTTAGCCTCCGGAACTGTAGGAAAATTAATTTCTGTTCTTTAAAACCACCCACTTGTAATATTTCCATTACAGCAATGTTGGTTGATTAGGGCAGGAAGTCACATCACTTTTTTTTCTTTTGGTAAAAATGGGTTCCTTATCTGTAAAATAGGTGCATCAAATGCTCTGCCCAGTGTTGTGAGGCTCAACTGAGAGAACAAGGTGCACTAGAACTTTAAAGATAGTAGAGTATATAACATTTTCACTTGTATTATTAAAATAATTTGTTTTTTTTTTCATTGAGAATATACTCAGCAAAAACATACACCCATTCAAGTTGCTACATGTACAGTTCAGTGACATTGATTACCTTCTTTGCGTTGTGCAACTGTTCTCACCCTCCTTTTCTGAATAGTTCCTTCCCATTAACATAAACTCCATGATGCCCCTAAGAACTCTTATCTAATCTTTCAAATTATTGTTGTCAATTTGATTCCATATAGATAGACTTCTTTTTCTTAAAAAAAAATTTTTTTATTGTACTTTAGAGGAAGGTTTACAGAACAAACTAATTTCTCATTAAACAATTAATATACATGTTGTTTTGCGGCATTGGTTGCCAACCCGATGACATGTCAATACTTTCCCCTCCTCGACCTTGGTTTACCCATTACCAGCTTTCCTGTCCCCTCCTGCCTTCTAGTCCTTGCCCCTGGGCTGGTGTGCCCATTTAGTCTTGTTTTGTTTTATGGGCTTGTCTAATCTTTGGCTGAAGGGTGAACCTCAGGAGTGACTTCATTGCTGAGCTGAAAGGGTGTCCAGGGGCCATACTCTCAGGGTTTCTCCAGTCTCTGTCAAGCCAGTAAGTCTGGGCTTTACCATCTGATTGTGCTGGACTCAGTTTGGTGGAGGCTGTGGTAGATGTGGTCCGTTAGTCCTTTGGACTAATCTTTCCCTTGTGTCTTTGGTTTTCTTCATTCCCTTTTGCTCCAGATGGGGTGAGACCAGTGGAGTATCTTAGATGGCCGCTTACAAGCTTGTAAGACTCCAGGAGCTACTTGCCAAAGTAGAATGTAAACATTTTCTTTATAAACTACGTTATGCCAATTGAGCTAGATCTTCTCCAAGGCCGTGGTTCCCACAGCCCTGAGCCCAGTAATTCGGCCCCTCAGGGACTTTGGATGTATCTGTGGAGCTTCCATGACCTTGTCTTGGACAAATTGTGCTGGCTTCCCCAGTACTGTGTACTGTTTTACCCTTCACCAAAGTTACCACTTATCTGTTGTCTGCTGAGTGTTTTTCCATTCCCACCCCTCCCCTCCCTCCTTACCATCAAAGATTGTTTCTTTTTGTGTGTAAACCTTCTCATGAGTTTTTACAGTAATGGTCTCATAAATATTTGTCCTTTTGACTTATTTCACTCAGCATAACGCCCTCCAGAGTCATCCATGTTGTGAGATATTTCACAGATTCATCATTGGTCTGTATTTTTCGTAGCATTACATTGTGTGTATGTACTACAGTTTGTTTATCCATTCATCTGTTGATGCCCACGTAGGTTGTTTCCATTTTTTTCCTACTGTGAATAATGCTGCAATGAACACCTACTCCTATTCTTGACTCTGCTTCTTCCTGTGGTGCTTCAGGTGATGAAAGACTAATCATTGTGCCTTGGATGGCTACTTCAAGCTCTTAAGACCCCAGGCAGTATGCAAGGAACTAGGAGGTAGAAGAGGAGCACTAAACATGCTATTAGGCCAATTAACTGGGATGTCCCATGAAACCATGGCCCTAACCCTCCAAATTTCACTTCTATTTAAACAAAAGTAGTATACGAGAGAAAGTAACACTTATATTCCAGTAAGTTCTTCTTTGGTGTGTAAACTATTCTTATTTCCTAATTTAATCCTAAAGGACAAATGCATGTTACTTGAAGTAAGAAGTTACGTTGCTCTCCTCCACCATGATTCCTCCAAAGATATTTGACTGTAATTTAACTCCCCCTCCCCCATCCCCAGGAGGTCTCTAGGAACTTTATAGAGAAATAGAAAGAAGTTTTGCCAGTTTGGGACTGAACTTTCAGTTCAGTTTGTTCTGAGCTTTCCACAGCCCAGCCTTGCTTCTATTAATTTTTAAAAATTTTTGTGATTGTCGTTGTTAAGACATAATAAAGTATAATAATTTAAAACAGCCTCTCAAGTAGGATTTAATTTAAAGAAAGAAAATTTCTTTAAAAAAGCTTGAAAATGGTTACACTAGATAATGATAACAAAACAACACGTACATAGTTCATTCTATGTCCCAGACACTGCATTAAGCATGTTTGCATGTGTGTGTTTCGATCATTTACTTTTTACTCTGAGGAGTTTTGACTCAGGTCCATGTAGGTGGTACAAGAGACCCTTTGGCCCACCTGTACCACTCACTTCGATTTCCCACTGGTAAAACAATGTAGTGGTTTCATTAACAACTATGATGCGTTATTATAACAGCAATTGAGAGTGAAGAGGGAAATGGAAGGATTGTCTATCCATTTGTGTTTCCAATTGGAGTATGGTAATTTAAATTTAAACTGTAAAGCACAACTATCTTAAAATGTTATTAGTAGAAAGTTATTAAATGAATATTTCCATTATGAGGATCAGCACAAAGCTGGTTCCTATGAGGCAAAGGTTACAGACGTTCCAGATGTCCAGCTTTTCCAAACTGCTGTACCACTCCATCATCTCTAACATCAACTACTTCCTCTCCCCTCAGTACTCTCCCTCCTGTCTTTGGCTGCAACATCTCACGAAACTCACGAAGCTTATGAAGTAAATGGCTCACCTCACGTGACTGTGGATGTTGGCAAGTTCCAAATCTGTGGGTCAGGTGTAGGCTTCTCCAGACCCACATGGCTGCCGGGGCTGACAAATCCAAACCAGTAGTTCAGACCACTGGCTGCTGGCTCACAAGGCTGTGAATCAGGTCAGACAGTAGGCCACCGGCCCATGGGGCTGTGGAGGCTGGTGAATCCCAGAATCAGCAGGTCAGACAGCAGGCCTCTGGCTCAAGTCCCAAGAACCAGAGGTCAATTTATCACGAACTAGATGCGGGATCCAGAAGCAGAGACAGAGAGCCCCACTGAGTCATCACACGTATAACTTAGATGCAGTCCACACCCCAGGAAAGGGTGTATCTTGACTAAGGCTGAGACCCAAGACACACCCTACATCAATTCTGCCTCATCAGCATGTAGAGATCAGGATCCACAACACATAAAATGGAAGACAACCACACAATACTGGGAATCATGGCCTAGCCAAGTTGACACATAACCCTAACCATCACAGGTTCCATATACTTTATTTGCATAGTCCCACTCAGTCACTGTGCATGAGTCACAAAGACCATGGCTAGAAGGGCCATATTAAGTAATTCATTACATTGGAGTTTTAAACCAAAAAATGGCATCGATGCAAGTAAGTCAGACAGCCAACAACAGACTCAGTGGACAACAGTGAAGCTAATCTAACTTGAATTGATATGAAAAAGAACAAAAAGAGCCATAGGAAACACAGCGATCTCATATCGTTCATGACAAAGTGTGCTTCTGAAAACTGCAGGAATTCCAGCCTTGCCCGAGGGTGCATGTACATGAGAAATTTTGAAATATTAACAAGCATTGCTTAGGACTCCGTCTTCTACATAGAATATGGAATCACAGTCCTTTGTCAACTCTAGAATATGCTAAAATTTCACTTCAAAAACCAAAGTTTATTAATTCTTGCAGACTTACTATCACTAGCCAGTTATAATAGTAATGATGATGATAACCCACATTTTAAAAAATAACTCACATTTTCTAAGCCTTTTGAGCCTTATGCGCCAAGTACTATGGTGAAAACTTTAAAGTATTAATTTTTTATTGTGATAAATACATATTTAATGAAACACTTGCTGTTTCAACCTTTTCAAATGTATGATTCAATGACATGAATTGTGTTCATCATGTTGTACAACTACCACCATTATCTGTTTCCAATTTTTTTCATCTAACACATTAATTTCTTTATCCTCATACTAATAAAGAGAAAAACCCAAAACCAAACCCTTTGCTGTCAAGTCGATTTCAACTCATAGCAACCTTGTAGGACAGAGTAGAACCACTCCTTGGATTTCTTAGGAGTGGCTGGTGCTAACCTTTTGGTTAGCAGCTGAGCTTTTAATCACTGCACCGCCAGGGCTCCTCTATGAATCTGAGGTACAGAGAAGTTAAGTAATTTGTTCACACTTACACACCTAAAAAGTAATGTAGCTGCGAGGGTGTGGTGGTTAGGGTTGTGTGACAACTTGGCTAGGCCAGGATTCTCAGTGGATGGCAGTTATGATGTAGTTGGGCAGTTATGTGGCGATGTGTTTTGGCAGTTATGTAATGATGTAATCAACTCCATGATGAGTAGCCAATTGGTTGAAATGGAGTTTCTTTGGGGGTGTGGCCTTCCTCTAGTTAGTCTGTTTAGTCATCATCTGACCTCTGGTTCCTGGGACTTGAGCTAGCACTTACCTGCTGATCTTGGGTTCTTCAGCACCTGTGGCTGTGTGAGTCAGAAGAAGCCTGTAGCCTGACACCTGACCTACAGACTTGGGACTTCCCGGCCTCTACAACTGCATGAGCCATTTCCTTGAGATAAATCTCTCTCTCTCTCTGTACATGTTTTACTAGTTTTGCTTCTCTGGAAAACTCAGCTTAAGACAGAGGGGAACCCAGGCAGGGCTTAAGGAATAAAAACGGAAGGCTATGGAATAGTTTGGGCCAAATTTGAAGAGTTGTTTTCAGTATTTAGACCACTGTTTTTTCCAGAGTTGATATCTAAAATTATAAACACTTTTCATGACCTCTACTAAGTCACACTGGAATTAAATTATAATTATCCATTTACCCATCAGTTTCCTCTGTTAGTCTGTGAACTCCATGAGATCAGAGGATGTACCTTATTCTTTTGCTTTACAGGGTTCTAGAAAAATGTCTGGCACATAGTAATAGCTCAGTGTATGTAACACTTTCCCTTTCATTACTTCTCAATAGAGAATAGTTTTACTGCTCCACTGGCCTCAGCATTTATTATTTCAGTAGATATGTATCTAACACTAATCTTGTGCCAAGCACTGGGGCTATCCAAAAAAACCAAACCCGTTGCATCTATTCTGACTCATAGCAACCCTATAGGACAGAGTAGAACTGCCCCATAGGATTTCCAAGAAGTGGCTGATGGATTCAAACTGCTGACCTTTTGGTTAGCAGCTAAGCTTTTAACCACAACACCACCAGGGCTCCAGCTGGGGCTCTCATGGTGATCAACCTATGCATAGTCCCTGCCCTCAGGAAATTTACAGTCTAATCGGAAAAAAAGGCATTAAAGAAGCCCTATGATAAAATATGATGTGAAGGAAGTCTAAAAGAAAGGTCAGTGGGGGGAAGATATGATTCTCAACTCTATCCTAAAAGTCAAGAGATGAGTATCATCTCTAGAATGAAGATTAATTCGTAAGCATTGTTTAAATGGTCAACCAAGGGGAGAAGAGCTGGTGGGCCAGAGACTGGACTTTGTCATTTTGTGCATCAGAATCACCTGTACAGCTCTTTAAATACGTAGATGCTAGGGCCCCATCTCCATCTACTGAATCACAATCTCCAGAGGTGGGACTTGAAGGTGGGCATTTTATAACATCCAAAGGTGATTTTGATACCCTTTGATTAAGAACTCTGTAAATAGGGCAGGAAGTGCTGGGGAACTAAATATGGCTTTGGCTGAGACTACAGATGTGGGAGGCACCTGGGTGGTGCAAGTGGTTTATGACTGACTACTAACCTGAAGTTTGGCATTCCAAACCCAGTCAGTGGCTCTTTAGAACAAAGGCTTGGCAATCTGCTTCTGTTAAGATTACAGCCGAGGAAAACCCTGTGGAGCAGTTCTTCTCCGTAACACATAGAATTGCTATGAGTAGGAATCGACTCGACAGGAAAGGGCATGGTTTTCTGTTTGTTTGATTTTTATGGATGTGGGAACTAATAAGAACATATAACCTACAGGACTTCGCAACTGATTGATCTGGAAGGAAAGAGAGGCTTCATAGATACAGGTCTCTGAGATTATCCACTAGGCCCTCTGCTAACCGTTCAGTGCATTTGTGAGTACTGGATAAAGTCACCCTTCTGGACATAGGGCTCGGCAAGCTGAGCACAGGCTGGATGACAGCCCTCAAGCAGCCCCTCTACCAGATGCCCCTGTGCAGCCATCAGTTGTAGGTGGTGGTCCTGGCTACCCACCTGGAAACTGGAGAATTAGCCAGCATAGAAGATGGGCTGGTTAGGAAAGAGACTGGTGGATTCAGTTTGGGTTATGGTGTGGTTGACGTGTAGGGAGAATATCCATCCGTCTGCAACTGTTAGAGCAGGTAAGTAGAAATGGGGGGGCTATTGAGTATTTAAAGGCAAAGGGTGGAGCTGAGAGTCATTAGCATAGCAGCAAAAGCTGAAGACCAGGTATCGTTTGATATAATCAAAGGGAAGTTTATAGGTTGAAAACAGTTCCCTTATTCCTCAAGCGTAACTCATGGCAGTCAAATTAAACACACTGGGAATGAACCATCACTTTGATAGTAACCAATGATAAAACAGCATTCCTTCCCCAAAGTTAAAACAGGTTATTTTCCCAAAAAACACCATCCTAAGAAATTCTGTGGTTGGGTAACTTAAGACCTTATTGGAAAAGTAGGACAGAGGAATCACGTTTGTAAAACCTCGTGGATATTATTACACTTTCTAAACTCAGTTGATGGAGGGCACACCAACTAACTAGACTACTGGTGACATTAAACTCAGCCTGGACAATTAATCTCCAGGTACCATCTCCTGCTTACTAGGCACTTTGCAGGACTTCTCCTGTGTTTCATTGAGATTGCCGTACATTCATTTGTAGACAATGCAGACAAAGTGTATTTGCCTTCTAAGACACATTTTTGATCTAGGATCTGGCTTTCCCCTCAAGTGTCCAGTTCTTTCTGATTTTGGAGTTGTTTTTTCCTGCTTCTTAGAGTAACTTGGCTGCTTGTGAAGGGACATTTGTGTAGCTGAGTGAATCTCAAACCCTTCTCCTTATGCACAGGGTCATGAAAACTTCATGCAGCTTCCAGATCGCAGAGCACTGCAACCTGGCTCTGTCAGTTCCTCTTAAAGATTTCAGTTCTATTCTCCTGCAGATAACTGATAATAATGTAATACAATACACATTTGTTGAACATTTTCTATGTGTCAAGCACTGGACTCAGAGTTTTACCCATATTGTGCCATTTATCCTTACAATAATAACACTGGGAGGCAGATATTGTTATCACCATTTCACAGTTGGGGAAAATGACTCTTAACCTAGAACATTTGCTCAAGGTCAGTGGTAGCTGAAGATCTGAACCCAGGTTGGGCTGACCCAAAGGCCCTAAATCAGAAGCACTGCTCCAAAAAGCAGCAAGATCTGAGGCCACGTTTACTTGCCTACAGGTTCATTTATACAATCTGGCACAAGCTTGGAAACCCTGGTGGTGTAGAGGTTAAGTGCTATGGCTGCTAACCAAAGGGTCGGCAGTTCGAATCTGCCAGGCACTCCTTGGAAACTCTATGGGGCAGTTCTACTCTGTCCTATAGGGTTGTTATGAGTCAGAATTGACTCATTGGCACTGGGTTGGGTTTGGTTTGGTTTGGCACAAGCTTACCATCACCAGAGAGGAAAGGAAGGAATATAGGAACTTTGGGATCTTCCACAACAACTTCCCAGGAGAAGGGAGATTCCATTATTGGCGACCTGGTCATGTAAGAAGTCAGCTATGGAAAGTGTGAAACAAGTCACAGTACTATTTCTTCTGTTTCAGAATTTTTTTTTAAAGTACACATTTTGTCAACAACATGGAAAATGCCTATTTAAAAAAAAATGCCTTCTGGTATAACTTACTTCACAATATCACTTCAGCTGCACCATCCTTACCTGCCCCATTTCTCCCCACTCACCCACAGGAGCTGTTGTTCTTGCTGATGCTTGTACAGATCTGTGTCACTTGGTCAGCACAATACTCACTGTCCTTCAGTCATTTTCCATTTTGATGGGCCAGCCGTGCTTTATTTCTCGATAATTAATCAGTTAAAAATAATACAGAATTTACCACAATAAAAAAGTTAAAAAAAAAAAAAAAACAACCTTCCCTTCTGCAGCTTCTTGATAATTTCTCAGCGCTAAACCTCTTTAAAAGCCATGGTTTGTCCTTTTATCTTTCTTTCTCTGTTTCCTTCAGTGCCCCCTGATGCCCCTGTTTTCACCTGACTGGTTTAGGATCCCTGGAAGAGGTTGGACACGAGTCGTCAGTGTCTCAGAGTTTTGAAGAAACAACTAAATCACAGAAAGTACAAATAGGATGAGCCGTAGGGGACCAGCAGGAAGGGCATGCCTCCACTTTGGTGATGTTATGTCTCCCAAAGCTGTACTGCACTCATCAAAAACTTCTCTGAAAGAGTGAAAAGAGAATCTACGGACAGGGAAAAAATGTTTGGTTATGACATATCTAACAAAGTACTGATCTGTAAAATCTATAGGAAAATGCAACACCTCTACAATAAAAAGACAAATGATCCAATTAAAAAATGGGCAAAGGATATGAGGAGACACTTCACCAAAGAGGACATTCAGGTGGCTAACAGACACATGAGGAAAAGCTCATGATCTCTGGCCATTAAAGAAATGCAAATCAAAACTACAGTGAGATATTATCTGATCCCTACATTACTGGTACTAATAAAAAAAAACCCATAAAATAATATTTGTTGAAAGAGGCTGTGAAGAGATTGGAATTCTTATGCACTGCTGGTGGGAATTTTGGAAAACAATATGGCAGTTCATTAAAAAGCTAGAAATAGAAATACCATATGAACTATTCTACTCCTGGGAATATATCCTAGAGAAATAAGAGCCATCACATGAATAGACATATGCACACTCATGTTCAGTGCAGCATTATTCATAATTGCAAAAATACGGAATCAACCTAAATGCCCATCAACAGATGAGTGGATGTACAAACTATAGAACCTATGCAAAATGGAATATTACTCAATAAAGAACAATGATGAATCTGAAACATCTCACAACTTGGATGAATCTAGAGGGCATTATGCCGAGTGAAATAAGTCAATCACAAAAGGACAAATACTGTATGAGACAACTATTATAAAAACACATGAAACAGTTTCCACATAGAAACAATCTTTGATGGTTATGAGGGAGGAGAGGAGTGGGGAAGGAAAAACACTAACTAGATAGTAGATAAGTGGTAACTATAGTGAAGGCTAAGACAGTACACAATACTGGGGAAGTATCATGGATTGAATTGTGTCCCCCCAAAATATGTGTCAACTTGGCTAGGCCATGATTCCCAGTATTGTGTGGTTGTCCTCCATTTTGTGATTGTAATTTTACATTAAAGAGGATTAGGATGGAATTGTAACACCTTTACTAAGGACACATCCTTGATCAAATGTAAAGGGAGTTTTCCTGGAGTGTGCCCTACACTACCTTTTATCTTACAAGAGATAAAAGGAAAGGGAAGCAAGCAGAGAGTGGGGACTTTATACCACCAAAAAAGAAGTACCAGGAGCAGAGTGTGTCTTTTGGATCTGGGGTTATTTGGTGGAGAAGCTCCTACTTCAGGGGAAGATTGAGGAGAAGGACCTTCCTCCAGAGTGGACAGAGAGAGAAAGCCTTCCCTTGGAGCCGATGCCCTGAATTTGGACTTCTAGCCTACTAGACTGTGAGAAAATAAATTTCTCTTTGTTAAAGCCATCCACTTGTGGTATTTCTGTTATAGCAGCACAGGTGACTAAGACAGGAAGTCAGCACAACTTGACCAAGGCAAAGTCATAGAAGCTTCACCGACACATCCAAAAGCCCTGAGAGACCGAGATACTGGGCTGAGGTCTGGGGTCCATGGTCTTAGGGAACATTTAGCTCAATTGACATAACGTAGTCTATAAAGAAAAAGTTCTGCATTCAACTGTAGTGAGTAGTAACTGGGGTCTTAAAAGCCTATGAGTGGCCATCTAAGATACTTCTACTGGTCCCGTTCCAGCAGGAGCAGAGGACAATGAAGAAGGCCAAAGATACAAGGGAAAGATTAGTTCAAAAGACTAATGGACCACAACTGTCACAACCTCCACCAGATTAAGCCCAGAACAACTAGCTGGTGCCCAGTTACCACAACTGACTGCTCTGGCAGGAATCACAATAGAGGGTCCCCAACAGAATGGGAGAAAAATGTAGAACAAAATTCACACACATACACACACACACACAAAAGAAGACCAGATTTGTTGGTCTGACAGAGACTGGAGAAACCCCAAGAATATGGCCCCTGGATACCCTTTTAACTTAGTATTGAAATCACTTCTGAGGTCCACCTTTCAGCCAAAGATTAGACAGATCTATAGGGCCAACAATAACATACGTGAGGGTTGTGCTTCATAGTTCAATCATGTATACAAAACTAATGGGCACACCGGCCCAAAAGCAAAGATGAGAAGGCAGGAAGTGACAGGAAAACTGGACAAATGGAAACAGGGAGCCTGGGGTGAAGAAGGGGAGAGTGTTGACACATCTTGGGATTGGCAACCAATGTCACAAAGCAATTTGTGTATTAACTGGTTAGTGAGAAACTAATTTGCTCTGTAAACTTTCACCTAAATCAGAATAAAAATAAACAAATATAAACCAAAGCTGTGCTGCAGATGTCTCCAACTCTACCATTCACTTTATTTCATTGCTATCATCTTGGCACCTAACTCCGATTTTCTCATTATCTGCCATAGTTTTTGTTAGCTGCGGTTCAGTCAGCCCCTGACTCATGGCTATCCCATGAACAGAAATGAAATGCTGCCCAGTCCTGCACCATCTCCACGCTCAGTCGCACATCAAACTGTTGTGATCCTTAGGGTTTTCACTGGCTGATTTTTGACAGCAGATGGCCAGGCCGGTCTCCCCAGCCCGTCGCTGTGTGGAAACTTTGTCGATTTCAGCATGTAGTGACCTACAAGCCTCCGCCGGCAGGTGAGTGGTGAGTGCACATAAGGTGCATTGACCAGGAAGTGAACTCAGGTTTGTTTTTTTTTTTATCCTGCTTGGAAGGCAAGAGTTCTATCATTCTGTCACTGAAACACCACTATTCCTTCCCTTCATCTGTCATAGGAATGACTCAAAATTTACAGGAAGGTGAACTTAAATTCTATGGTTGAGGGGAAGGTACACAGAATTAAAAATAAGTGTAGGGTATTTCCAGCTTCTGTTTGCCAATCAAAAAAAAAAAAACACCATTGAGTCAATTCTGACTCAGAGAGAACCTATAGGCCAGAGTAGAGCTGCTGCATAGGGTTTCCAAGGCTATAAACCTTTACAGAAGCAGACTGTCACATCTTTCCCCCGTGGAGCAGCTGGTGGGTTCAAACTGATGAGCTTTTGATTAGCAGTCGAGTGCTTAACCACTTTGTCACCGGGGCTTCTTAATTGGAAGGTAGCTGTCTCTTATTCAGAACTCCAGGGACAAAAAAACTAAAGTAGCACCCAAAGTCACAAACCGAGTGGAGGGAAAACTGGCAGTGAAGCCAGTAGGACAGAAAATAAGGGCTTGAGGCAGATTTAATACCAGGAGTCAGAGAATAAAGCCAGGAGACAGAGGAATACTATAGGATTCAGGTTCTGGAGATGGTGCAGGACGGTAGGGAAGGTCACAAAATAAAGGCAATCTTAGGTGTTTTCCAGCCCTGAGGTGCCAGAGCTGGGGGCTAAGGTTAGAGGGTCGGGGCAGAAGTGTATAATACTACCATGGCATTTCAAAGGGAAAATGAGAAGAAGCTACTGTGATGTACCTAAAGGTCTTTTCTATCATGGTTTCAATGTGCCTATTTAAACCTCTGATTGCCTGTGAAGAGAAAAGTGATCTTAGAAGGATAGGAAGATAGGTACTTTTTATTCAGCTGCTTTTTGTTCTTAAGGAGGATTTGTACTGTGGGCAGACTTCATATAGCTACGCATCTTGACTTAGGATCAATGTTCCCTCTGAGTTTGCAAATGGAACACTATTTTACATGAGCTCCAGGATAGGAAATTGGAATCCATTTTTGTTATGGTGGCAAATATATAGGTAAGAAAACATTTGCTATCTCAATGATCTTCGCACTTATAGTGCAGTGATGTTATTATGTTTATCATGTTGTTCAGCCATCACCATTAATTGTTCCTGAATTTTCCATCACTCTTGCAAGAAGCTCAGTGTCCCCAAAGCAGAAATTAATTTTAAAATCAAATAAAATGTAAGACAAGGTCTACCTGACACTTTGTGCTGCCTGCCAGGTAGGCATTTTAGAGCTCTTGTTAACACCACACCCCTTTTCACACTGACCAAGCAAAGATCCCCCCCGGCTCTTAACCACATGTACAAATTCAACCCATTGTTCAAGGCGCAGCTCTGTGCCAGCTCTTCTAAGAAAGCGGCCTCTGCCAGTCCAGCCCAAGGGGGCTTCTTCCCTCCTTTCTCCGAACTATATTACTCTCATAGTTTGTCCCACACCCATCGTCTATCACACAAGAGAAAGGGATTCTTTTTCTTTCAGTCATTTCATGTGATAAGTCTTGTCTCCACAAGAAGACTTAAGTGAAATAGGTTCACTGTAGTTTACACTCCGCACTCTGTAATGTGTCAGTGCAGTGCTGGGCCCCAACCAGGTGCTCAAAATGACTTGGTGATTGGGGAAGAAGCACCAGGAATGAGAGTGCCTTTCCTCTCACGTCATCCCTCTGTGCCAGGGTGATGAGAAATCATTCAGAGGCTGAACACCATGCTGGCTCAGATCTTATTTTAACTTTCATATCAGGACCTTAAATGTTATCCTTCTAGACCTTATAAACAGAGAGGAGTATTTGGAACAGGGGAGGGTAAGGAGAGAGAGGGGAGAGGGGAAGACATTCCCTTTCAAATAGGGGAGTTTCGGAAGCTGCTGGATTGACTGACAAATAAAGGCTTTAGTGGACAAGCCTCTTAGAAATGCTTCCTTATAAGACTAGAAAATAAATAAATAAAATAAACGGAATTCTCTAAATGGGAAAAAGTCAAATGGGGGGAGGTGCCATGCAGGTCCTCGCTGTCAATTTTCACCGGAAGGTGAACAGATGGGAAAACTGCCTGGTGAGAACATAAGGCACCTCCCTCTGGAGGCCTAGGTTCCCGGAGACAGCTGCTGAGGGAGGGCAAGGCAGCTCTGCGCATGACTGGACTGTTTACAGCCGCCTGTGTGCCCTCGGCCCCAGCTGGGCAGCTCTTGTGGTGGCCTGCTGCTGGCCTGTAAGAGGTCCCTTGGGCAGGGCTCTCCTTCCTATGGGCATCACACCAAAGAAGCAGGCTTGGGGTAGAGGGTTGGCTTGCACCCTGTAGCCCCCCAGCTGTCTCCTTCACATTGCTCTGAGAGACAGTGCTTTCTGGGCTTTCCTTCTCCATCCCTTGCAGGATCATTCTCATCTTGGAGCATATTTTTACTCTTCTTTAAGGCTCTGCTCAATGTCCACCTTCACCATAAAGCCTCTACCAGTTGGCCTTTGTGTCAATTCTGACTTATAATGACCCGATGTGTATTGGAGCCGAACTCTGCTCCAAGGGGTTTTCGGTGCCTGCAATCTTATAGAAGTAGATCACCAGGCTGTTCTTCTGAGGTACCCCTGGGCGAGCTCAAACTACCAACTTTTTGGTTAGGGGCTGAGCCCAGGGATCCAGTGAAGCCTTGAAATTATTGCAGTACTTATTTTTAACTATGCTGTGCCTCACTTCACCAGACCTTATCTACCTACTGTGTGACCTTGATCAAGTTACTAACCCACTCAGTTTCCTCGCTTGCAAAATGGAAATGATAATAATAACTATCCCATCATACTTTCGTCAAGATGAAATGAGTTAATGTACGTAAAGCAATTCACACAGTTAAATGGCTTCCAGTAGTTGATAATACATAGGTAGATATCTTTCTAGTATTTTCTATCTTTGGCCAAGATCCATCTGACATCAGAAAGGAAATCTTTTGTTCCACATCCTCTTCTGAATTCAGCTTGAACTTCTGGCAGTTCCCTGTCAATCTACAGCTGCAATTTTTTTTTAATTACCTTCAGCAAGATTTTGCTCTCAGGTGGTATCAATGATATTGTTGGATAATTACCACATCCTGTTTTATTGCTTTTCTTTGGGATGTGAACAAATATGGAACAATATCTATTCTAGTCTCTTGGCCAGGTAGCTGTCTTCCAAATTTCTTGGCATAGACCATTGAGCACTTCTGTCATTGCATTTGTTTGCTGAAGCATTTCAATTGGTGTTCTATCAATTCCTGGAGCCACATTTTTTACCAGTGCTTTCAGTCCACCTTTAACTTCTTCCTTTGGTACCACCAGTTTTTGATCATATGCTACCTCCTGAAACAGTTGAATGTTGACCGATTCTTTTTGGTACAGTGACTCTTGGGTGTATTCCTTCCATCTTCTTTTGATGCTTTTTTTTGTCATCGAATGTTTGCCCATAGAATTCTCCAGTAATGCAGCTAGAGTCTTGAGTATTCTCTCAGTTCTTTCAGCTTGAGAAATGCTGATGGTGTTCTTCCCTTGTACACTTGAATGTGAAGTAAAAAGTCTTACAACTGGACCAATAAACAACATCATGATAAACGGAGAAAACATTGAAGTTGTTAACTATTTTATTCTACTTGGATCAACAATCAACGTCCACGGAAGCAGTAGTCAGGAAATCAAATGATGGCAAATCTGCTGCAAAAGACCTCTTTAAAGTCTTAAAAAGCAAAGATGACATTTTGATGACTAAGGTGTCTGCCTCAAGCCTTGGTCTTTTTCAGTTGCCTCACATGCATGCAAAAGCTGGACAGTGAAAAAGGACACAGAAAAATTGACTCATTCAAACTATGGTGTTGGTGAAGAATACTGAATATACCATGGACTGCCAGAGAACAAACAAATTAGACTTAGAAGAAATACAACTGGAATGCTTCTTAGAAGTGAGGATGGCAAGGCTTTGGCTCACTTACTTTGAACACATCCTTGGGAAACATTAATTGCTAGGAAAGGACTTCATGGTTGGTAAAGTAAAGGGTCAGTGAAAATGAGGGAAACCCTCGATGAGATGGATTGACACAATAGCCACAGCAATGAACTGGAATATACCAACAATCATGAAGAGGATGCAGGACCAGCCAATGTTTTCTTCTGTTTTTAGGTTGCAGAGGTCACCATGAGCCAAAGCTGATTGGTTGGTAACTAGCAACAATTAGCACAGAGCCTGACAGATATTAATCATTCAATTAAAAAAAAAAAGTTGCCATCAAGTCCATTCCAACTCATAGCAACCCTATAGGACAGAGTAGAACTGCCCCACAGGGTTTCCAAGCATTGGCTGGGGGATTCTGCCAACCTTTTTGATTAGCAGCAGAGCTCTTAACCACTTCGGCACCAGGGCTCTGATTCAATAAGCAGTAGCTATTTCAATATTTTTTTTTATTTAAATTTTTTTTATTTCAATATTAAGAATTAATATTAATTAAGAATCATTCTTATTTAATAAGAAGAATGATTAATATAACTATTGTTCAATAAACACTATTTTAATAATTAATTAACAATATATCAATATTTTAATAATATTTTAAAACAATCTTGTGCTATTAATATTTTTGAATCCAAGTAAAATGAAATCCACTATCAACAGCCGTGGAAGCAGCAGTCAGGAAATCAAAAGATGCACTGCATTGGGCAAATCTGCTGCAAAGGACTTCTTCAAAGTGTTGAAGAGCAAAGATGTCACCCTGAAGACTAAGGTGCGCCTGATCCACGCCGTGGTATTGTCAATCACATCATATGCATGTGAAAGCTAGACAATGAATAAGGAAGACCGAAGAAGAGTTGACGCCTTTGAATTGTGGTGTTGGCAAAGAATATTGAATATACCACGGACTGCCAAAAGAACAAACAAATCTGTCTTGGAAGAAGTGCGGCCAGAATGCTCCTTACAGGCAAGGATGGTGAGGCTGCATCTTACATACTTTGGACATGTTGTCAGGAGGGATCAGTCCCTGGAGAAGGATATCATGCTTGGCAGAGAACAGGGTCAGCGGAAAAGAGGAAGACCCTCAACAAGGTGGATTGACACAGTGGCTGCAACAATGAGCTTAAGCATAACAACAATTGTGAGGATGGCGCAGGACTGGGCAGTGTTTCGTTCTGTTGTGCATAGGGTCGCTATGAGTCGGAACCAACTCGGCGGCACCTAACAACAACAGCATTAATATTTTTGGAAAACCTGGTGGCATAGTGGTTACGAGGTATAGCTGCTAATCCAAAGGTTGGCAGTTCGAATCTACCAGGCGCCTCTTGGATACACTACAGGGCAGTTCTACTCTGTCGTATAAGGTTGCTATGTGTTGGAATCAGCTCGATGGCAACGGGTTTGGTTTTTGGTTTTTATTAATATTTTAATAAGATTTGGTGATCATTGTTATTTAGTGAATAACAACTATTAATTTATGATTACTTTAATAATTATTAAGAATATTATGAACAAGAATTTAATAAATAAAATTATTCTAATTTAATAAGGTTTATTAAAATAGAACTATTCTTATTTTAAATAAGACATTAATAATAAGAATATTGGGTTAAAATCATGAGTTTTGGAGTCACACAGGCATAGGTTCCTGGCTCCAACACCTACTAACTTTTTGATCTGGGGTAAATTACTTAATCAGCCTGTCTGTGTCTCTCTTTTTTTTTTTTTTTGATCAGTAAAATGGGGTTAGAAAATACCTATCTTGTGTAAAGACTTATTGAGCTAATGTATGAAAAACATATTTATCATTCAATGAGTGAGAACTTTGTCAGTTAGAGTAAAGGGTAATAAAGGTACCCTAAGACACAGTGGCTTCTCATAGAAGAAAGAGGTTTATCTCTCAGGCTGATGGGGCAGCTCTATGTCACAAGGTCAGTTGGCATTTCAGGTCCTTTCCCTTGCTCTCTGCCATTCTGAGGTGTTGTCCTCATCTGCACAGGTGAAGTGGAGTTGCTGCAGGGTCCATGTTCTAAGCTGTCAGGAGAAGAAAGAGAAAATCCAGGGTAAGTGACTGTCACTTACACAAGTCATGTGGATATTATTATATAATTTCCTTCTTTGTTGGTAAGAACTTGATCACATGGCCACACCTAACTGCCAGGAGGCTGAGGGATACAGTCTCTAGATTGTCTACCTCTTGTAAGCCAGAGCTCTGTTATCACGGAAGAAGGAGAGAATGGGTGGGGTGGGGTGGAAGTGGTAACAATAAGCAGTTGGCACTGTAGCTCTGGTATTATCACTGCGTGGTTTAAAAACAAAGCCATTGTGTCATCCACTATCTTACTACTGTAATTATACTATATGGCCCTTCAAGGCAGAGATGTCTCTTATCGCTTCAGTTCCTCTCATATCTAAAGAGCCAAGGCATAAGTGAATTTTTGCTGGTTGGTTTAATAAACACTTGGACTTAACTGCATGTAACATAATGCTAATATTGTTATACTCTAAGCCAGTAACCAGTTGCCACTGAGTCAACTCCAACTCCTGGTGACCCCATGTGTGTCGGAGGAGAACGGTGCTCCCTAGGGTTTTCAGTGGCTAACTTTTTTGTTTTTGTTTTAAATAATATTGTGTCATCGGTAAAAGTTTACACAGGTTCCCATTCAAAATTGCGACACAAATTATTCAGCGACATTGGTTACATTCTTCACAATGCGTGAACATTCTCATTATTTCCATTCTGGTTGTTCCATTTCCAGTAATCTAGTTTCCTTTTTTTTTTTAGTTTCCTTATCCCCTTACCGTCTCACCTTTGTTTTAAAGTAATTGTTGATGATTTGATCCCATATAGATGACTTTTATAGGAATGCAGTACTCACAGGTGAAATTCTTTATTTTGTGAGTCAATCTGTTATTTAGCCAAAAGGTGATCGTTTCACTTCAGGTTTAAAGAGCCTCTCAGGGTAGTAGTCTTGGGGAGTCCTCTAGTCTTAACCAGTCTAAGAAGTTTGGATTTTGCAGAATTTGAGGTTTTGTTCCACACTTTTCTCCCATTCTATAAGTGTCCATCTAATGTGGCCCTGATCAGAATGATCAGTAGCCAGGCACCATCTAGTTCTGGTCTCAGAGCAGATGAGGCTGTAGTTTGTGTAGACAATCCTGTAGACTGGTTTCTTCTCTGAGTCTTGGATTTCCTTCTTTCTCTTTTGTTCCAAATGACTAAAGACCAATAGTTGTATAAGTGGCCGATTTTTCAGAAGTAAATCTCCAGGCCTTTCTTCCAAGCCACTTCTGGGAGGACTCAAACCACCAGCCTTTTTTAGCAGCTGAGTGCGTTAACTGTTTGCACCACTAGGGACTCCAAGTATCCATTATTACTACTTTTCTCAGGAATCCTTTTTTTTTTTTTTTAAAGATGCCTTCTAACTATGTTGTCTATAAAGTAAATAACATTTTTCTGGTTTAATTTCAATATAAAATATGAGAGGTGTGCCCAAGAGAATAAACCAATTTGATTAGAAAAGAAAAATTAAGAATTATGAAACACTTTAAAAAAGGACGTGATATGAAAAATATTAATTCTTTTTTAAGGATAAGTAAAAATTTTAAAAGTGATATTTTATAGAAAATTATTTTTAAAGTAGGCCAGCAATAAAATTAATCATGTATTTTCCTTCTGTCCCTAATACAGTACTAGGAGATGCTCTCCTTGTGTTTGTGTGTCCCTGGCTTCTAGCTATGTCTCTGACTATCCTTTTTCAGTTTCCCAACAAAATTTTTCAGTAGTATACAACATTTTATCATTCATCTTCTCTTTTTCTTACTTTAAACACTCTTTCTAGGCGGTCTCATTCATTGTTATGGCTTTAATCTCACACATTTTCTATACCAGACACATACTTGCTCTTGAATTCCAGCTTAAAATTTCCACTTGCCCTTCAGATATCTCCACCTGAGGGTCCTACAGATAGCTCCCACACAATGTGCCTAAAACTGAGGTTGTTATCTGACCTGTCAATCTGCTCCTTCTTCTGTATTATGTGTCTCAGTTAAGAGCATTATCATCCATACTACGCTTCAAGCTAGAGAGTTTGTAGCTGGGTCTACTCATTCCTACTCTTATCCTCCTCCTAACCAGAATCTAAAATTGGTTACCAATGCCTATCATTTCTAACTCTGCGATGTCTTTTGACTCCATTCCCTCATCTCCACTCCTTCTATCACTCCTTGCTATGGAGTGATTGTGTCCCCCCAAAATATGTGTTGGAATCCTAATCCTTATACTTGTGGATGTAATCTTGTTTGGAAAGAGGAGTTTCTTTGCTATGTTGATTAGGTCATACCCAAGTAGGGTGGGTCCTAAATCTACTCACTTCTGAATTTTAAAAAGAGCAGAGTAGACACAGAGACGCAAGTACACACTGGGGAAACAGATGCCATGTGAGGATCATCTACAAGTCAAGGAACCAAGGAATGTCTGGGGTTACTGACAAGAAAGGAATGGACATGGCTGAGACCCTGATTTGGACTTTTAGCCTCCAGAACTGTGAGATAATAAATGTATCTTCTTTAAGGTATTTGTATTATAGTAGCATTAGGAGACTAAGACAGTACCACAAGGTTTTTTTTTTTTTTTTTCAATCATTTCTGGCAGTAGCATGTTACTGGTTATAGTCTTTATCCATCTGCTTCCTAAAACACACATCTGAGATTGTTACTTCACTATTAGAAAAACATGTTATCACTTTCCATGGCCATTAGGATACTGTGTAAACCCCTAGACAAGAGACTTAATATTCATTACACTCTGGCTCATTCTTCGAAATCTCATTCCTGACTATTATCTGTTATCCAGCCCACAGTCTAACCATTTATTGCCATTTCCCCAAAGTGCTTTATAAAGTCCTCTGTCTGTATCTTTCTTCGTGTTGTTTCCTCTACCTGTAATATGTAAGAATTCTTGTACATGCTGTGAAAGGTAAGGAGACAGGAGCGACCAGCATTTTCTGTCTCATTGACAGAGCATATCTTTTGGAGGGATAGATCTGCATTGTGGTACATACCTTGGATCATCCTTGGAGAGAAAGTATAAATGGCTATGGATATTAGGAAGAGTTTACAAATCCAAACTTTGTTGTTCTGACCATTTAACTTCAGGCAAACTCCTTTACCTCACAGAGCCTCAGTTTCTCCAACCGAGAACTGGGTATGGAATGCATCATTTCAGCTAACAATAACAGTGAGGCTCTATCAGAGCCCCAAGAGCCCTGGTGGTACAACGGGTAATTGCTCGGCTGCTAATCGAAAGGTTGGCAGTTCAAACCCACCAGCCACTCATCTGGAGAAGAGAGCTGGCGATCTGCTCTCTTAAAGATTAAAAACCAAAACCAAACCCACTGCTGTCCAGTCAATTCCGACCCATAGCCACCCTATAGAACAGAGTAGAACTGCCCCATAGGGCTTCCAAGGCTGTAAATCTTTACAAAACCACATCTTTCTCTCACCTTTAAAGACTACAGCCTAGGAAACCCAATAGGGCTGCTCTATTTTGTCCTGTAGGGTTGCTATGAGTCAGAATTGACTCCACAGCATGCAACAAGAGTCCTTGGGTGATGCAGATGGTTAAGTGCTCAATAACTAACCAAAAGGCTGGTGGTTTAAATCAACTCAGAGTCACCATGGAGGAAAGACCTGGCAATCTGCTTCTGAAAAGTCACAGCCTTGAAAACCCAATGAAGTACAATCCTACTCTGAAGCACATGCAGTTGTCAGGAGTTGGAACGGACTTGACGGGAACTGGTAGTTTTTTAGAAGAGCTACCGTGCTAGGCTTTCTGAGGCTCTATGCTAAATGGAAAACAATGTAAAACAAAACCAAACATAACTCTCGTCTCTACCTTTGAGAAGCTTACTTTAAAGGGTTACTAAAATCAGTATTTGAGCAGGCTGGACTGGTGCTGGGCTTAGACCACACTGGCAGCTACCAGGGGCAGCAAGTGGGCAGCTCTGAAAGTGCAAACTAAGCGAATCCTTTGTGCCCACCTTCGTTTGCCTTGGATACTGCTGCTTTTTCCACCTGATAAGCTTCTCCTCTTCTCGACAGTAACTAGTTCTTCCAGAAGGCAACAGACTCAGCATTTACCTGGGCAGAAGATGGCTCCCACAGAGCAGCTCTGTTGGGGATGAGCAGCAGGAGAAAATGATGATCGAGCACTTGACAGATATCCAGGGAATCATGAAAGTAGCTTATGTTACAAACGCGTGAAGTCTCCTTAGACATCTGGTTATGACAGAACTGCCTACAGGGCCAATGGAAACTCTCCACATAGGCGCGCTCTTTCCTAACACTTACTTTATCTTTTGGTCATAATGAAACGCATGCATCTAAATTGTTGTCACAAAAGAATTCGCTCAGACCATTCAGGGCATTATTCTAATGCCAGTGGCATTTTGGTTTGCAGAACTTAATATTTTTGGTTGAGGAAAGAGAATTGAGAAAGCTGTGCTTACTCAGCTCTGGTTAAGAGCATGCAGAGAAATGTTTCAAGACATCAGTGAACCGTGGCTCATTTAGGGGTGTTAGCACCAGGAGGAGACACACTGGAAGAAAATCCAACAAGTAATGTGAATCTTACACATATGGTGGAATTGTCTCAGTTTTGCTAGAAAGTGAAGACAAGGGCTAGAACCCGGGCAGGCACCCTCCCTATCACTCAACACACACGTCCTCTGTCCGCCAGGCTGCCACTTTAATGCACCATCATATTAGAGCGGATGAATGTGTTAGTAAATATTTAGCAACTCTCTTCGTAGTGAAAGCTTCATAGTGAAACACAAAACCTTATTAGAGCGGGCTGATTATGGAGCAAGTGGAAACAAGGCCTTGGTACAGCTGGTCAGAAGGTATGAAAAAACAGATGGGATAGAGGAATAGGATAGAGGGGGTGAGGGTCTGGAGGACAGTGCTGCCTGAGAGCTTGGTTCACCTGTCAGTCCCATGGACTTGTGTTTGATTCTTGCGTGGGAAGAAAGATGAGCAGAGATGCGAAGAGTGGTTTTGCGTACACGAATGACTAGGCTCCTCAGAGTCATGACCATACAGGATGCTGGGAAATCATTCTACTCACGGTGGCAGAGCAGTTTTAAAGCAGGTCTGTCCTGGCTCTCTGTGACTTTGATGGCCAGCTCTGGTGGTGAAGGAGAGACATCCTAACTGGGCTTTGATAGCAATATTGTGGAAGGAGCCAGAGCAGAAGAAAAGGAAAAAGCAAATGTCCAGAGGTAGCAAAAGTGTTTGTTTGGGGATTCTCTCCCTCCCCCAAGAAAGCTACAGGGAAGAGATCCCACAGGAGGTCTGACCCAAGTGGTGAAGGGTGAACCAGAAAAATGTATTATGTCAAATACATTTGTATTTAGGATCAAAATAAATAAATAAAATAACGTAAGGCTAATTTTCAAAATGTGAAGATAACTTATATCCCCACTTTTCGACTTCATCATTCTGCTATCAGTCACCCACATGGCACTTTCTCTCTCTGACCCAGAGATGGGGCTCCACAAGTTAGGACTCTGTCCTTTCAGTTGTCGCCAAACATGCAACACCAGCCTCTCTGCTGGTTCTCACTGTCGCCAGTGAGTTTGATAATTCTCTAGAATGAGATATCCTGGAAACTATGACCTATACTTACCCATTTAGTATAACCAGTAAGGATACAAACTTAGAGATGCATCAGGCAAGGCCTGGGAGAGTTCCCGGCCCAGGGCCTCCACTGTCCCCAGGGACTTGCCTCTCTGTCCCCTGTCCATGGATCTTCTCGCCAATCCAGGAAGAACCACAGAGAGTGCTCCAAGGCTCTGGTCCCCCAGTCCCCTAGTCATTGGGGCCTCAATGAATATGCATGACTTGGGCCTTAATGCATAGTTATAGATTTGATCAATAAATATACATGGCTGCATTCGGACTACCCTCTTCCTGAAGTTAGTTCTCCAGGCGTGGGACCTATGTAGTCCCTACTTGCTTGGCTATTTTGGAACACAGAGGCATCTTGATTTCTTGAAATATTTTCAGAAACTAGGGTCTGGTGGCACAGTGGTTAAGAGCTCAGCTGCTAACCAAAAGGTCAGCAGTTAACTGTAAAGGTCGACAGTTAACCAAAAGGTCGGCACTTCGAATCCACCAGCCACTCCTTGGAAACCCTATGGGGCAGTTCTACTCTGTTCTATAGTGTTGCTGTGAGTTGGAATTGACTCAACAGCAACGGGTTGTTTTTACAGTCAAAGGGCCAAACCAAGTTCTTTGTCTCACACCCACATACTCTTCGATTAGTGCCATCCAGAGTCATTACATGATTCAGAGACTGCTGTTCTCTTACCAATTGAATTTGTAGGCTTGCAGATTTCATTTGACATAATCCTGTGAGGTATCAACAAAGCTCCCTCATGCCACTGTAAATTTGCTCTTCCTAGAAAAGACTGCAAAGACGCATTTTACTTTTCTCCTGAGTGTTCTTCCAGAGACAAAGCTGTTAAAAGAGGAACTTCAGATTTATTAGAGTCCACTTTTTTTTTTTTTCCTTATTAGGAAGGTCACTGTCATACCTTGAGATCAGCTATGTGTATCTTAGCTGTGCATCTGCTGTCATCTGGACTTCTCAGGAATCACTGTCCAAAATTACCAAGCATTCTTTCTTGCTATTATGAATAACTGTACATTTTTGTAATGCTCTTCAGTTCACAGAGCACATTGACCTAACGCTTTATTGTATTTCCTTCTCACAAGAAGGTAGGAGTCAGCATGTGTTGCCACATTTTATGGATGAGGAAACCAAGACTCAAGTATCTTCTTCAAGGACTAGCTGCTAATGGAACAGAAGCTGCCTAGACCCGAGCCTTCTGGTTTTAAACCTTCATTCTCTCCACTATTTGGAAGGATATTGGACTACCAGGAAGATTTATTCACAAATCATTGCTAAAATGTAGTTTTACCCAGATTATATCAACCAAGTTGATGAGCTGGCCAAAAAAAAAAAAAAAAAAAATACAGATTTCCTCTCTCTTTGATGTAGTTGAGAAAATAGACCAAAGGGAAGCCAGCAAGAAGAAAGATCCTGAGGAAATCCAGGCTATAATTTTGGTGTACGTTTCTCAGGTGGAACTTGAGCTTGCCAATACAATGTTGTAGTGTGTGCAGTCCTTCTCTTGCTTAAAAAAAAATCCCATTGCCATCAAGTCGATTCTAACTCATGTCGTTGTTGTTGTTAGGTGCCTTCGAGTTGGTTCTAGCTCATAGCGACCCTGCATACCACAGAACAAAACACTGCCTGGTGCTGCGCCATCCTTATAATCATTGTTATGCTTGAACCCATTGTTGTGACCACTGTGTCAATCCAGCTTGTCGAGGGTCTCCGTCTTTTCCGCTGACCCTGTACTCTGCCAAGCATGATGTCCTTCTCCAGGGACTGATCCCTCCTGAAAACATGTCCAAAGTATGTAAGATGCAGTCTCGCCATCCTTGCTTCTAAGAAGCTTTCTGGTTGTACTTCCTCCAAGACAGATTTGTTTGTTCTTCTGGCAGTACATGATATACTCAATATTCTTATTCAACACCACAATTCAAAAGTGTCAATTCTTCTTTGGTCTTCCTTATTCATTGTCCAGCTTTCACATGCATATGAGGCAATTGAAAATATCATGGCTTGGGTCAGGTGCACCTTAGTCTTCAAGGTGACATCTTTGCTCTTCAACACTTTAATGAGGTCCTTTCCAGCGGATTTGTCCAATGCAACACGTCTTTTGATTTCTTGACTGCTGCTTCCATGGCTGTTGATTGTGGATCCAAGGAAAATGAAATCCTTGACAACTTCAATCTTTTCTCTGTTTATCATGATGTTGCTCATTGGTCCAGTTGTGAGGATTTTTGTTTTCTTTATGTTGAGGTGTAATCCACACTGAAGGCTGTGGTCTTTGATCTTCATCAGTAAGTGTTTCAAGTCTTCTTCATTTTCAGCAAGCAAGGTTGTGTCATCTGCACAATACAGGTTATTAATGAGTCTTCCTTCAATCCCGCTGCCTCTTTCTTCTTCTTCCAACTCATAGCAACCCTATAAGACAGAGTAGAGCTGTTCCCACAGGGTGTCCAAGGAGTGGCTGGTGGCTTCAAACTGCTGACCTTTTGGTTAGCAGCTGAGCTCTTAACACTGTGCCACCAAGGCTCCATTTCTCTCCCTTGGTGCCCTGATATCCCATGTAGAGTACACAGCATTGGGCTTGCTCCCTCTTGGCATAACCTGGTTGTTTTCTTTTGCCCCTCCCCTCCTCATCTGAAATCTGGACATGGCTCAGGGAAGCCAAAGATAGGGTTGCTGGGTCATCTGGTATGGAAACAACCACACACCTGAAACTGTTAAACATCACAAGCCATTGCCCTGTAAAACATCACATGGTAAAGAGGGCATGGCCCACCCCTCACCCTCAACCACCCTCAAAACTCTGCTTCTTTCGATTTCTTTTTCCCTTCAACACCTTTTGGCGTGTTCACTTCAGCCAGATGTCACTCCTCTAAAAATGTTAAGGCATAGCCACATGATTTCATTTGCCCCATTTAGACACAAAAACAAATATCTTTTCTCTCGGTTGATGACAGATCTTGCATGTTTCTTCTAGAGTAAATTGTTTTAAGAAAACAAAACAATAACCACTTGACCTCTGTTTTGTCTCAAGGTGAAAAGCTCATATGATTAATGTGGGTTAAAGTGTTTGATACCATGGCATCTGGTTACTGATCACTTCTGAACTTCCACAAGCTAACTTCTCCTTTGCTATTTTTGGAGGGCTGACTCAGGCTCTCAGTTCAGTGATAGATGAGAACTCCTGGGAGACAAACAGCAAGGCACAGTGAAAAGGAGGAGACTTTCCTACCAGTTAGTTGTTTTTTTTTTGGGGGGGGGGGAGTTGGTGACCAGGCATAATTTAAGACGTTTAGCAAGCGAGTCTAGGTGCAATTTTCCTGCACACATCATTTCAGTATCGACGATGCTGTTTTCAGTTTCCAACATAAAAAGCAGGAACAACTTATGTTTCGTGTTTAGAGCTCCTGCTGTGTTTCTGACTGTGGTTGGCTCAGTTCTCCTAATTGGATTCCAGTTTGTGCAGAGCATGCCTGATATTGAGCTGGAGGCTGGAACCCTGCCCATGGCTTTGACCTGATGGGCAGGACCTACACTTGTCTTCACCCTGGAGCTGCTTCCTGCTTTCTTAGGAGGGGCTGGTCCCTTCACACAAAGCTGGTGCTAATGAGACTATTAAACCATAAAAATAAGGGGTTCTGGATTGAATTGTGTCCACAAAACATGTGTCATAAATCTTAACCCCTATACCTGTGGATAAGGAGCCCTGGTGGCTCAATGGGTTAATGGCTAAGTGCTTGGCAGTTCAAACCCACCAGTGGCTCTGTGGAAGAAAAGACCTGGTGATCTGCTCCTGTGAAGGTTACCAAAAACCAAACCAAACCCGTTGCCATCAAGTTGATTTTGACTCATAATGACCCTACGGAAATGCTATGGGGCAGTTCTACTCTGTCCTACAGAGATGCTATGAGTCAGAATCAACTTGATGTCACACAACGACATACCTGTGGATGTAATTCTATTTGGGAAGAGGATTTTCTTTGTTAACAAGGCTGTATCAATGTGAGGTGTGTCTTAAACCAATCACTTTTGAGAAATAATGAGAGCAGATTAGGCACCAAAGAAGGTAGACACAGGGGGAATACCAGTGCTTTCTGAAGACTATGGAGGCAGTCTAGTCTCCAAGCCCAGGAATTCCAAGGACGGCAGCTACAGAAGCTGAGACACGGGTTTTTTCCCAGAGCCGACAGAGTGAGAGGCTTCCACTAGAGCTGGCCCTGAATTCTGGCTTCTAGCCTCCTAAATTGTAAGAAAATAAATTTCTGTTTTTTAAAGCCACTCACTTGTGGTATTTCTGTTATAGCAGCATTAAGAAGCTAAAACACAAGAATTCAATGAACTTTCTAATCACTTGTCTTATATTAATAGCAATTCTTTATATTTGTATCTGATATGCATTTTATGAAGTACTTTCAAGTTGCATAATTCTTTTCAGTCTACATAAGAATACCGTTATCAGCAAGAGTTATTACCTAGAATTCACAGATGGAGAAACTGAGGATCCCAGGAATAAATAATAACAACAAGAAAAAAGGTGACTTGCTGCTACCATCTATTGAGTACCTACCATGTGTCAGGTGTGATAGTAGCTGTAAGACAGGGAACAGAGGGGCCCCCAAATCTGTAAATAAAGTAACAGGAAATGGGCCAGGGCACAGACACAAAGCCATTCCCCAGAACAACGGGCAGGGTATCAGAAAACAGCCCACAAACTTCTTTAAAGTTGTCTTTCAGAAGCAGCCTGATGAAACCAGTCCCAGGGACATGCGCAGAGCATCCACCTGTGACAGCTGTGTGACCTTGCACCACAGGCAACGAGGTGCTGTAGCCGCAGCAGGGGAATCGAACTCAGGGAGCGAGAGACCATGCAGGAGTGACACCCCATAATAAGTCCTGCTACAAATCCCGGAGGCCTCTGGGACAGGAGCCATCTCAGAAAGCTGCTGCGTGCACCATAGTTAACATATCCCTGCCTATGCCTATGAATAAACATGAATCTTTTCCCACCCAAGGACTTTTAAAAACCCAGGCAAGTCTTTTGTTCTGTGAGAAGGGGGTGTTGCTTAGGCCCTCCTCATCTCCATTTGCAAGCCTCTTCAATAATGCTTTGCTCACGTGGAAAACTCTACTTACCTTACCTGCTCATTCTTGACCAGTGAGAGGCAAGAACCTTATTCCAGTAACAGCTGCTCTACTGATTTGTATATCAATCCAGCCAAGTGGTATCTTTAGCCCCATTTCATAAAGAATCTGATGCTTGCTAGGTTTTTATTTGCCTCAAAACTACATAATTAGAAAGTGCCAGATCTGGAGACAAACTCAGGAACACCTGGCTCCAAATCTCAGGGTCTTTTTACTGTATCACAAGTAAGTGGTTTGCTCAAAGATAACTGAGGTTTTCTGGCTATAAATCCAGTTCTCTCCATTATATCAAAATATCTCTTCATAGTGAAAACTACTTGTATCTGTCTCTTTTTAAGCTCACTCTTTATTGATATTACTCTTCTCTATTTCCTTTCTCACACACCTAGATTTCTCCAAGACTGTCCAATAAAAAACAGTGATTCCTAAGATAGTCTGCAGTGCTTAAGGTTTTATAGACAATTATCTCAAGTCATGACATTCTCAAAACAAAAGCAAGTTTAATTACTCTTTTTTTAAAGAAATACATATTGAACATCATTTATCAGAAAGAAAGGAGTGGTGTTATGAAATTAAACCCTAGGCAGGACTTTGGGTTCTGAGCACATACATTTCTATCAGTCAGAGCCCTTTTATTGTGAGCAACAGAAAACCAACTCAAAGTGGCTTCAGCAAAACAGCATTTACTAGTTCAGAGTCCTGAAAGGTGTTAGTTAGGTGGAGCTTAGAGAACAGCTGCATGTTTCTCTTCATTCCTTACCTCTTTTTTTTTTTTTTTTTTTTCTGTCTACTCTTCATTCTTCAATGGGCTCCCTCTAAGGTGTGGGAAGATTTTCACCCCAGGGTTATAAGGTATGGGCATGTCCCAATCCTATATAAAGGTAGACTCTCAAAGTATACAGTTTCATGAGGAGACTCTGACTGTCCCTGACTGGTTAGGTGCCCACGGCCTCAGACCAATCACTGGAGACATGCGGATGGTGTCTGGATTGGCTGGGAGCTGCAAATCCTTTTTTTGTAGAACTAGCAGGCAGAGCCAGCTCCCTCTAGTTTATGAGGTCCTCTCCAAGTCACCGTTCTCAGTGACATAACTTGCTGTAGTGTGCAGTATACTAGTGACAGCTCTGTAAAAAGTTGAGAATGTGTCCTCACAATCCTAAGGTTGGAACTCACCATTGCCTGCAAGGGTTTAGTTTAATTAAGGCAATGTCAATGCCAGAAATCTCAAAATATAGACGTGGGCCATCTAGACTGTCATGGAGCTAATGATGTTTCTTAGAATACCGGAAGCCCCACTCATTGATACTATTTCTTAGATTCATTCATGTACAGTCAGGATAGGCTACTGCTTTAACAAACAGCCCCCAAATCCTAGTGGATTTACACAGTCAAGGTTTGTTTCCTGTTTTTGTTATTGTCCAGTGCAGAACAGGGGCCTTTGTTCTGTGTGGTTGTTCAGTGACCCAGGCTTCTTCCATTTGGGTTCTCTGCCAGTGGCCTTAGGGTTTTCCACCGAATCCTCTGCATCTAGCTGGTAAACAAGGAAGGGAAGAAGATGTGGAAGGTTGTGTGGGAGATTTTAGAGGACCAGTCTGGAAATGGCACTCATTTCTGCTTGTGTTTTATTGGCCATGACTAAGTCACATGATCTCTTCGAAACAGAAGGGACTGGGAAATACGGTCTAAAAGCATGCCCAGGAAAAAGAGAAAATGGGTTTGTTGACTACCTACCCATTCTCTGCCATTATCTATCCATCCATCTATCCATTCATCTACAGTCCATTCATCCATCCATCCATCCATCCATCCATCCATCCATCCATCCATCCATCCATCCATCCATCCATCCATCCATTCATCTACAGTCCATCCATCCATCCATCCATCCATCCATCCATCCATCCATCCATCCATCCATCCATCCATCCATCCATCCATCCATCCATCCATCCATCCATCCATCCATCCATCCATCCATCCATCCATCCATCCATCCATCCATCCACCTATCCACCAACTTCCAGCATTTGTTTTTTTATACCTATTATGTACCAGCCACTTTGACTATTGAGAACTCATGGTTTCTGGAAAAGAGATGGAAAGCCATGACCCCAGAAATAGGGTTAGTGTTATAAGGGTGATATAAATTAGGCACTACAGAAATATTAAAGAAGGAAGGACTAACTCTGCCTCGGGGTGAGGAAAGTTTCTCAGGGGTCAGGTTTGAACTAGACTTTGATGAATGAGTAGAATGTGTTCAGGTAAGTAAAGGGCAAAGGCATCCCTAGAGGGAACAGCATGGAGAAAGCCATGGAGTCATGGAAAAGCATGGTGTGTTAGAGAAATAGCAAGTAGACCAACGCAGCTGGAGCATAGGGAATGCAGGCCAATGCAGTTGGAGCATAAGGAAACTTCTCCATCTCCAGGACTTTGTGGTAGCCTAAGAGGACAATTCCAATGTTGTTTCTGCTAAATCTGAATCTGCAGTTGTTATTGAGGTTGTTATTTTCATGTAGTTATCGATCCTCTTACGTAGTGAGTGGCTCTCATGGGCCTAAGAATTCTCTAGTTCTAGGGAGAAGCAGATGGTGCAGGACCGGGCAGTGTTTCATTCGGTCATACTTTGGGTTGATACGAGTTGGAACTGACTTGACAGCACTAAGAACAACAACTACAGGGAGAAGCAGAGAATTAACAAAGAGGAACAGAGAAAAATGAGGAGCTTGTATTTGGGTCTAATTCCCCTTGAGGTCTAAGTTTGGACATCATAGGATTACCTCGAAATTTTATTGTGCAAAATTAACTTAACATAATTATCTTAACTGAGGATAAAGTTAATGCATATTTTTCCTTTTATCTGAAATAAATCAACTTTGAACATTTTAACTTTGATCTCTTCTCTTCCAATTTACACACTTCTACTATGAGAATCGACTTGACAGCAACAGGTTTGGTTTCAATGGGACTGTCTTTTTTTTTTTTTACTATGAGAATCGACTTGACAGCAACAGGTTTGGTTTCAATGGGACTGTCTTTATAAAGTTAATTTAGTGAGGGTCTGTAGGTAATATACTTTTTCGGTCTTTATTAATTTATTCCTTCTGAAAATGTGTGCCACAGACTGGGGACCAGGAGAAGATGCTCAAATACAAGCTCTGTCTCCCTGTTTGCTTAGAGTGTACAGCCATTACTTTTCATATGGCCTCTCAATACTTCTTTATTCTCTTTCACTCTCCATTTATCTGAGGCTCTTACAAGTACCTTATATTCTCCAACTCTAAGCTTGCTGTCTATATAACATTTAAATTAGGTGTTGGTTGGGGTTGAGGTCACTCACCTCAAGGCTCAGCTGTGAAAATATCTGCTTCCGATCTCACTTGCTTAGCTGTTGGCAGCTCTCAGAATCTCTTGCCATGTGGAGCTCTTCGTAGGGCTACTAATAACATGGTGACTTGCTTCCCCCAGAGTGAGAGCTCTGAGAGAGAAAGTAAAGAGAGACATAGAGAGAGAGAGAGTACAGACTGTGAGCAATATGGAAGTTATAGTCTTTTTGTAACCTAATCTTAGAAGTGACACTCCATCATTTTTGCTATATTCTATATCTGTTAGCATCAAGTCACTAGGTCCAGCCAACACTCAAGGGGAGAAGACTACACAGGACACGAATATGAGGAGGCAGGGATCATTGCGACCATCTTAGAGAGTGCCTTCCCCAGCGTGTTACTTTGATGCCCCATAGGGCTTAGCCCAAAGTGTACATGGTTATTGAATTGATTTAAATAGAACAGAGCTGCTGTCACCTCTGAGGTAGAACAAACGCTGCCCCTGGAGAAAGTTTTCCCAAGTTCCTTTCTATCTCCCTGTGCCAGGGATTCACACTTGCATGCTAGGCACCCTGATCCCCTGATGAGCAGAGCAGAAAGTGGGGGTCAGCTAAGGAAGGAAACACAACCCATCCAGGACATTGCTCCAACGTCTTTCCAGCCATTGCCTATCTTGAGCTGTGCACTTTCTGACATAGAGCAGGTGATAACTTATTCATTCAACAAAGACTAATTTGAGCCAGGCCCTATGGATACAGTAAAGAAAAGAATGTCCCTGCTCTCGTGGAGCCTACATTGTAGGGATTCATTTCTTCTTGGGCTTGAAATAACTTCTCTATTGGTTTGTGGGAGAAAGAACCCAGACTCTATTGTACCCTCATGGTTTTATTATGGAGGTCCTGGGGAAATACCTGAAAAGATAATAGCTGTCAACAGGAGGGCTGCTGCTTTTCTCATTCCCTCACCTTCTTCAAGTCCTGGCTCACCAACTAATTGAGGCCTATCCTGATCATCCTATTTAATAATGCAAAGGGATCCTTCATCCACCCATTCCCAATCCCTCTTATCCTCTCCTATCACTTATTGCCTTCCAATACACTTAAAATTTACTTGTTATCTTTATTATTTGGTGCCTATTTCCATTTTTTTTTTATTTCCCCTCTGCTTGAATCTAAACTCCACAAGGGTAGGAATCTTCATCTATTTTCTTCTCTGGCTGTATTCCCGAAGCCTAGAACAGTGCCTGGCACATAGTAGGTGCTCACCAAATATTTGTTGAATGAATGAGCTGAGTCCCTTAAGGTCAGGCTTCCTTTTGAGGCCCCATTTTGTAGTTTAGGAACATTTTCATGAAGAAACAGGTGTAGAAATAATCTGCAATACTTTTAGTTTTGGCTGTTCTTTTGTTGGAGCTCTGGTGGTGCAGTGGTTAAGTGTTCAGCTCTAACCCCAAGGTCAGTAGTTTGAATCCACCAGCTGCTCCTTGGAAACCCTCTGGGGCAGTTCTACGCTGTTGTATAGGGTTGCTATGAGTCAAAATCAACTCAATGTCAACAGGTTTGGGCTTTTTTTTCTCTCTTTTGTTGGTTCCAAAAAAGGGAATTAGATTTAATTTGTTCATAGGGCTGAAAAACGAGATGTGATTAGACCAATACCAAACTGTTAAAAATATGGATGTGTGCCCATGATTTCCTTCTACTCACTTTCCTCCATGTAGTCAATGCCACAGCTGTCTGGTTTTCACTTTGCCTTATTGGGTCTTTGCACACACAAATTGAGCAGGCTGGACAATGAAAATCTATGGTTGCCTGGTAACCTGGAGAGAGTTGTGTCTAATTGGAACAGAATCAGCATCCCTTACCCTTTATCCCCCAAGAATGAGGCGATGCTGGGAAGCAACAATTACATTTCCCAAGCAGTTCACAATGTTAAATTCTGCAATTATTTCAGGCCTTGCAGATAATAGGAAGTGATTATAGGAAGTGAAGTTACTCTGGCTGACCTCACTATTGGGTTTAACTTTGTTCTCATTTGTGTCTTAATTGCTCTGCTTGAAGATTTTGAATTAAGCATAATCCTTTAACTAAGCCCCTAACAGTTGGAGGGTGGGAGGCCGTTGCAAAGCTTAACTTCTTTATTGGACTGCGTCCACACACACACACATTCAGAAGATGGTGGAAAACAGATCTCTGCTTTTCTCCTGCTGTAGCTTTAGTCCTCATAGAGTCCACTGCAGAAGGAAGTAGGGGAGCCATCCGCTTTTGTTTCCTCATCTCTTCTCTGTCTACTGTCAAGATCTACATCTCTGATGTAGCTTGCATTTATCTTTTTTGATTCATCTGGTTTTACCCTCGGAAGTGACTTCGTGTCGCACGCAGATAATAAATGGAATGGAAAGAGAGGGGCCCTTTGATATCCACACTTGCCACTGGTACAATTAACCACACCTTAGCACGTGGCACGGGACTGGGCAGCATTTCATTTGGATCTGAGTCGGAGGTAACTCCATGGAAACCAACAACAGAAAGCGCACCTCCAGAGGTCCTGGGTGGCGTAAACAGTGAATGTACTCAGCTGCTAACCGGAAGACTGGAGTCCACCCAGAGGCACCTTGGTAGAGAGGCCCGAAGGTTAACTTCTAAAAAATTAGTCACCGAAAACCCTATGCAGCACAGTTCTACCCTGACACACATAGGGTCCCCGTGAGTCCGAATTGACTTAACAGCAACGGGTTAGCACAACTTTAGGCTTTTTGCCTTTCCTTTGCCTCATCAGGAAACCTCGGTGGTGTAGTGGTTAAGAGCTATGACTGCTAACCAAAGACTCGGCAGTTCGGATCCATCAGGGGCTCCTTGGAAACCCTATGGGACAGTTTTACTCTGTTTTATAGGGTCACTAGGAGTTGGACTCTACAGCAAAGGGTTTGGTTTTTGTTTTGTTTTGCCTTATCAAGGATTTCTTTCTTTTTTTTTTTTTTTTTTTAAAGAATGGGGCAGGGCCAGAAAGAAGGTAGTCTTGTGCCTTTTTACAAGAAGACGGTGAAAAAAAAGAAATACCCCTCCAGCCATGTAAACCTGAATGGAAATAAAATCTTTAACTGTAGTGGGTAGGAGCTCTCTTTAGGCAGCCGGAAGGACTTGGTGAAGACGTTATGTGATGACACAGAGTCATACACTTACTCCAAGAGTATGTGAAAACCTAGGGCACAGTAGGCTCATTTTTTAGTTTCAATTTTTAAATTGATATTTATTTTTATGCTTTAAAGTGAAATATGCTGATGAAAATAAATTGAGGGAAAATACAAAAGTAGAAAGAGGAAAATATTAAAATCACGCATATTCTGCAGCACTCAAAGATAAATAATGTTAACATTTTGTTATACTTCTTTCTAGTGCCTTTTAAAATATTTTTCTTCATGTAATTGCAACTATACGGTACCTACAATTTTGTGTTTTCTTGTTTTCCCATACCGTGAAACATTTTCCCATTTTTTACAAACTTTTCATGCACTTTATTTTCAATGTCTGCAAAATTGTTCAGGAAATATTTGAGACACGGCTTGCTTACCAACCCCAGTTGCTGCCAAGTTGACTCTGACTCACGGCAACCTCTTGTGTGTCAGAATTGGACTGTGCTCCTTGGGGCTTTCAATGACTGATTTTTTCAAAAGTAGGTCACCAGGCCTTTCTTCCAAGGTCCCTCTGAGTGGACTTGAACCCACCACCTTTAAGTTAGCAGACAAGGGCGTTAACCATACGCACCACCCAGGACTTACCAATAGCCATATTCTCTACTAGGGGTTGGCCGACTTTCTGCTGCTCATCATTTTCAGGCTCCCCTGAGTCAGTCCTGGGATCTGGTAGAGGGCTGTTTCAGCATCTGGCCAGTTGTACAGATGTACAGGGACCACCACCCTCATAGTAGGACAGGAATCTATAGTATTTTTTCCCTTTAGCTTTTTTTAAAAAATTGTGGTAACAAAGTATTTGCCATTTCTATAATCTTCACATGCTGGTCTCCTCGCATTGCTCAACCATCACCGTGTATAGTATTTTGATACATTGTGTCTGAGCAAGGTCCTGATTCATGCTACGACTTTCATAATGAAGAAAGGCCTGTTGAGACAACGTTCTGGGTGTGCTTACATTTTAAGTTTCCTTTAGGATTTTGAGAGTTTTTCAGTGTGTAAACCAGGGCAGGCTGAGCTCTGCAAGAATCTGCAGTAAGCAGCACATTTTTTACCTTGCAAAGCTGGCTGAGCGTAAGAAATTATAGTAATTAGCATCAATTAGTTTCTAGAAGAAAGCAAGCCCTCCTGGTGCCAGAACAACAAGAAGTCAAAACAAAGTTCTCTCTGTGTGTAGATTGCCTTCTAAAAATGGGAAATTGTTGAAAACGCACAACTGTGCCATAAAGAAGAGGAAAACAGAATTCCTGGCTGTAGAGGGCTAAGAATCAGATCAACTGGATTCTGGTCCCGATTCTTCCCACTTTGTAGCTATGTGAACTTGGGTGGGACAGTAATTTTCCAAGACTCAGTTTCCTCATCTATAATACGAAGGTGGGTATCCCTTCTGCCTGTTCACAATGCTGTTGCAAGGAACTCACATATTTGTAAACAGCAGTGAGTTTTATACATATCATGGGAGCCCTGGTGGCACAGTGGTTAAGAGCTCGGCTTCTAACAAAAGGTCAGCAGTTCGAATCCACCAGCTGCTCCCTGGAAGCATTATGGAACAGTTCTACTTTGTCCTATAGGGTCACTATGAGTTGGAATCAACTCGACAGTAACGTGTTTTGGGATATATATCATGTAGGGCCCCATGCAAACACAGTACACACCCCTCAGTTATCACACAACTCAGCCAGTTCCATTTTTCAGACCAAGTGACCAAAAGAATACTTTGTCACTTTACCCGCAAAGCTATTGAAAAATCTGCTATGGAATTTTCAAAAGTCTATTTAATAACTCAGTTGACTTCTTCATCCTTGGTTATAACTTCTCAACCCCCTCAGGCAGCGTGTACAGAAAGCTGTGCTGCTGGGGGGGTGGGGGTGAGGGGCAAGGATGAATGGGCATAGAGAAAGACTGGGAAAGGAAACCTTAGTTACCATCTTAAAACATTGTATTGCAAAATAATGCACACATGCACATACATACACATACCTCACAGTACATAAAAAAACGAAACCAAAGCCATTGCCATCGAGTTGATTACAACTCATAGCTACCCTAGAGGACAAAGTAGACTACCCCATAGAGTTTCCAAAGAGTGCCTGGTGGATTTGAACTGCTGACGTTTTGGTTAGCAGCCATAGCACTTAACCACTATGCCACCAGGGTTTCCTCATAGTACATAGCATCATAGAAACATGACTAAATTTCCTTTTGATCTTTTGGCCTGAAAAATGAAACTGGCTGAGTTGCATTGAGAAGGTTTATTGATTGTAGCATGTTTCTCAAATGAACAAACTCGAGGATTGTCATCTGAAGTCAAAAACCAGAGCTTGTGTTTTTCAATGCCTGAAGCCAGGCCTTCTGAGCTCTGGAGCTGCCCTCCTCTATACAACTGACTGTATACAAAGAAATCGGTGTGTGACTTAGTTATCTAGTGCTGCTATAACAGAAATACCACGAGTGGATGGCTTTAAAAAACAAATTTACTCTCTCACAGTCTAGGAGGCTAGAAGACTGAATTCAGGGCGCCAGCTCCAGGGGAAAGCTTTCCCTTTCTGTTGGCTCTGGGGGAAGGTCTTTGTCATCAATCTTTCCCTGTCAAGGAGCTTCTCAGCGCAGGGACCCTGAGTCCAAAGGATGCACTATTCTCCTGGCTCTTGTTTCTTGGTGGTATGAGGTCCCCCATGTCTCTCTGCTTGCTTCACTCTTTTATATCTCAAAAGAGATTGGCTTAAGACAGTTAACATAATTGCTGTTAATCCCATCTCATTAACATCAGAAAGACAGGATTTACAACATACAGGAAAATTACATCAGATGACAAAATGGTAGATAATCACACAGTACTGGAAATCATGGCCCAGCCAAGTTGATGGATATTTTGGGGGACACAATTCAATCCATGATGGTGTGACAGTTACACAGAGTTCATGGAAAGGATAAAACCTTTTTTTAAAAAAATGCTTGTCCTTCCATGTGACATTGGCATAACCGTATCCAGAAAATAATAAATCTTCCAAGAAGAACAGATGGCTCCTACATCAATGGAAGTTATCACACATGCCTCTAAGCACTTCCTCCTCAGCCTGGGAAACTGTCACAGTTCTGACAGTGAGGGTGCTTGCCCCTGCCTCAAGCTAGAGGTCTGACCGCCAGGTTCCCTGTGCACCAGAAGAATGACCTCGGTCATACTTTCTTCTCTTTCTCTATGCTCAATCCCTTACTTACACAGGCCTGTTCAAGGATAGCAGATTATGTCCACCGGTGAAGGCCCTCAGAAATCCATGGGGTTCTGAATGGATTTTCCATTTTATTTGCAAAGCTCATTTATTAGTATGTGTACAAATCCAGCCAGATCACGTAACACTGCAATTCTTTGTTTTTCCTTCTAGATTCTGAGCACTTCTTATTCATCTTGTCCTTCATTATCTAGGAGGGAGCCTGGCACAGGGCATGCCCTCAATGATGTATACTGCATTTTTACACAAATAATGCATGCTTTCTGCATTTGTTTGCAGGCCACACCTCTCCCCCCACCCCCGCACCCTCACAAGTGCTGCCATGCCTTTTTCACATGTTGCTGTAAAAGAAAAAAAATTAGCTTAGCATGTTTATGAAAATACCTCCAGGGTGGTGGGTGTAGGCAGGCAAAAAAAAGCAGAAGGTACACGTTATTTGTGTAAAAATACAGTAATGAATAAATCAATCAAGGAATGCTCTTTCTTTTTATAAATGGAAATAATCTTTGATACATTTGTTAATTATGAAGCCATGCAAGATCATTGTAAAAAATCAGAAATTCATCAGTGTATAGAAATTTCTGACATAGTATCTTTTCCCAGAGATAATCATTAGTAAATTCGGTGCCTATACTCTCAGAGTTTTAAACACAGATAGAAGAAAGAAAGAAATACAAAGGAAGGAAGGAAAATGATACAAGTTTTGTCCTATAACCTCTTTTTTATTCAACATTTGATGCATAGGGCATATTTTCAAGTTAGTAATATGAATCTACATCATTGTAAAAGGGGAATCCTTAGTACTTCTTTGTATGCATATAAACAAAACAAAGCAAAGAAATGGACACCCTAGTGGCATAGTGGTTAAGTGCTACGGCTGCTAAAAAAAAAAAAAAACCTAAAGGTGGGCATAATTAAATTGAACAAACCCGCTATTATTGAACTCTTGATTGCTTCCAGTTTTTACAATGATAAATATTGCTGTAATTAATATCCTAGTAGATGCATACTTTTTTTGCACACTTACATGGTTATCTCCTTAAAATAAATTTCCAGAAGTAAAATTGATAGGTCAAGGATATGCATGTAAAATTTGGATATTTTCAGATCATCCCCCAGAAAAATTGAACTCATTTAAATATTTCTGTCAAAAGTGTTGCCCCACATCCTTATTAACATTGGATATAATCAACCTGAAATCTCAGTTAAAATGATAGATGAAAAAATTATATGCCATCATTTAAATTTGCATAATTATTTATGAGACTGAGCACATTTTCATAAGTTTATTAGTTTTTGACATTTTTTCTTCTCCGACTTGATTGTCTTGCCCTTGGTACATTTCAGATTTCTGGATTTTTTTCTTTGAAAAGTTCTTCAGATCATATTTTATCCAAGGAACTCCAAGTGGACTAAGTTTTATTTGTTCTAAGAGGTCTGTGAGATTTGAGATTTGATTTCACACAGCATGAGGCTGGACAAAGCAGCAAAACGGCTGAGGCATTATCATGGAAGTGAACCTTATAGATTCTGAAGTATGATACATATAAAGTTTCACAAATATCGACATTTTTGATCAAATTCCAATTCTAGCAAATTTAACTAAGAAAAAAGCTAGGAAAGGACAATGGTCTTTATATTCAAAAATGTTTATCACATGGCCCTTTACAAAATCATGCAAAATGTGAAACAACTTAAATGCCTAATAATAGGCAAAGAATTAAGTAAATTCGGTACGTGTCATTGTCATGGCTCCAGCGTTGTGACTGGCAGAACTTAAGTAATATATAGAATCTAATCATACATCATTTAACTATCGATAACAATTGTGGCCTGATCAGACAAGAAGAATATAGACATACTTTGGAATAAAATCAGGTGATGAACGGAGCGAGTATTCAATCCAGGCAAGAGGTAAGGAAATCTAGGAGCAAGGTGCAAATTTCCACCTATTCAAAGCAGTAATAAGTAGTGGCATGACTGGAACCCAGGGACGTGGACTGTAAAGCATGAAGTCTCTGTTGCCATAGTGATAATGAAGAGACCATGGCACATCCATCAGAGACGTCAGAAGGTTAGCCTGCATATCGGCAGCCCTAGGTCTGGCATCCCTGCCCACATTTTCCGGCCAATAAGAAGGAAAGTTATGAAGAAGTCATGCTAAGAATTTTGTACTTGGACTGAAGAGCAACGGGAGGTCATTAAAGTATTTTAATTGGGTCATTGCGCACGTGTGTGAGCGTGCATAAAGGCTGCTCTTGCCACTGCATTTAGATAAAGAACTGAGTAAATGCTATGTGGAGCAAGACACTTGTGGTTAATAAGAGAGTATATGAAAAATGATACTCTAAGAGCATTATAAAAACAAGTTTACTCTCACATTCCTTTTCAGGAACACAGGACTGGCATGAGATAAAGCACTTCTAATTTTGTCACTCTTTCCAACTGAAGATACACTGTTTCAGGAATGCACCCGCCCAAGAACTTCCCCAAGGGTTCTGTTTCCTGTTTTCATTCTGTGAAACATCCTCGCCCCAACCGTGTTGATTGGCGTTGTCTAATTCCCCTTTCTTATTGAACAAGTTTACTGGAGAAGATTTCTGAACGCTTATTCTTCCTCAAAGTTACTCTACAAACTCCCTTCAAAATAGAATTCATCCATCTCTAATCCCCGATGCCTTTTGATTTGATGGTCAACAGCGCTCCCTACTGGGAGAAATAACTCAACGACATAAATACCAATATAAAGGGCATGATCTCTAACATTTACTACCTTTGTGGGTATATGGGTTAACTGTTCAATACTACGTGTAATTACTGTGCACCAGCTAAGAAATCTATCCACTACCCTTGCAGTAATTTTGACATTTAATTAAAAATGATTACTTTCTCATTTAGTAAATTTTCCAGTTATTCTTGATTGGTAAGTCATTTTAACAATTAATACAAATATATATAGCTTAAAAAAAAAGCTGAAATTGGTATTGAGAAATAATTTGGTCCAGTGTTTTGAAAAGAAGATCTAAACTATTCACAGCTGAGTTTTCTATTCTATTACTAAAATTTTCAGGGAAGGACACTCCGTGATATCAGCAAAAACTAATTTCTGTTTCTAGTAATTCAATGAGTTCTTATATTTGATAAAATGTCTTTTAAATAAAATTATTTTAGGTTTACAGAAAGTTATAAAGATAGTACAGAGAGTTCATGTAAACTCCTCCCTTAGTTCCCACTATTGTTAGCATCTAACATTTCACTTTGATGACTAAGGCACACCTGACCCAAGTCATGGTATTTTTCAACCACCTAATATGCATGCAAAAGTTGGACTATAAAAAAGGAAGACTGAAGAAGAATCGGCACATTCAAACTGTGGTATTGGTAAAGAATATTGAATATATTGTGAACTGCCAGACGAACGAACAAATCTCTATTGGAGGAAGTACAGTCAGAAATGCTCTTTAGAAGCAAGGATGGCGAGACTTTGTCTCACTTAATTTGGACACATCATCAAGAGAGAGCAATCACTGAAGAAGGACATCATACTCGGTAAAGTAGAGGGTCAGTGAAAAAGAGGGAGGCCCTCAATGAGGTGGATTGATACAGTGGCTGCAATGATGGGCTCAAACATAGCAATGATCGTGAGGATGGTGCAGGATTAGGCAACATTTCGTTCTGTTATACATAAGGTAGCTATGAGGTAACAACAACAACATCACCATGGTACATTTGTCACAACCAAGGAACCAACATTTGTACTTTGTTATCAACTAAACTCCAGAGTTCATTCAAATGTCATCAGTTTTCCCTTAAAGTCCTTTTTCTGTTTCAGGATCCCATCCAGGATACAGCATTACATTTAGTCCTCATGTCTCTTTAGGCTCCTCTGCTCTGTGACAGTTTCTTTGACTTTGCTTGTTTTTGATGATCTCGACAGTTTTGAGGTATTTTGTAGCATGTCCCTCAACTCGGGTGTATCTGATGCTTTTTTTATGGTTAGATGGGAGTTATGCATTTTGGAGAGGAAGACCACAAAAAAAAAGTGCCATTTTTATCACATACTACCAAGGATACATGCTATCAACATGACTTGTTATCGCTGATGTTAAATTTGATTCCTGACTTGGGTAGTGTTTGTCAGTTTTGTCCACTGTAAAGTTACTTTTTTTTTTTTTTATTGTTATTGGTTTTATAATACTTTGTTTTAGTTTCAATCTCTTTCCTCTTGTTCTACAGAGGTAAAGACATAAGTTGTCAGCTTTCCTTCCAGAAGACTGAAGGCAGAGTAATGTGGTAGAGAAACAGCTCTTAGGAGACAGAAAGACTTGGGTTTGTGAGCAGTTTTGACCCTTACTAGCTGTGTGATCTTGGGCGATTTAATTTCTAAGCTTCAGTGTCAGTATTTGTAAAATGGACATGCTAAAAAGGTTATTATGAGGAACAAATGGTACAATCCATATGAAGCACTTAGTCTAAAAAAATATAGCAAGAACTTAAGTGTTTGCTATTATTGTTTTGTTTGGTGCCATTGAATTGGTTGTGACTCAGAGCAATCCTATGTACAACAGAACAAAACATTGCCAGTCCTGTGCCATCCTCACAATCCTTGCTATGCTTTGAGCCCGTTGCAGCTGCTGTGTTAATCTATCTTGTTAAGGTTCTTTCTCTCTTTTGCTGACCCTCTACCAATCATTATGTCCTTTCCCAGGGACTAGTACCTCCTGATAATGTGTCCAGCGTATGTGAGATGAAGTCTCACCATCCTTGCTTCTAAGGAGCATTCTGGCTGTACTTCTTCCAAGACAGATTTGTTTGTTCTTTTGGCAGCCCATGGTATTTTCAATATTCTTCACCAACACCATAATTCAAAGGCGTCAATTCTTCTTTGGTCTTCCTTATTAATTGTCCAACTTTCGCATGAATATGAGGTGATTTAAAACACTATGGCTTGGGTCATGCGCACCTTAATCCTCAAAGTGACATTTTTGCTTTTTAACACTTTAAAGATGTCTTTTGCAGCAGATTTGCCCAATACAATATGTATTGGGTGTTGACTGTGGATCCAAGTAAAATGGAATCCTTGACAGCTTCAATCTTTTCTCTGTTTATCATGATGTCGCTTATTGGTCCAATTGTGAGGGTTTTTGTTTTCTTTCTGTTGAGGTGTAATCCACGCAGAAGGCTGTAGTCTGATCTTCATCAGTTAGTTCTTCAAGTCCTCTTCACTTTCAGCAAGCAAGGTTGTGTCATCAGCATATCAAAGTTTGTTAATGACTTTTCCTCCAATCCTGATGCTTCATTTTTTTTCATGTACTCCAGCTTCTCAGATTATTTGCTCAGCATACATATCGAATTAAGTATGACAAAAGGATACCACACTGATGCAGACCTTTCTTGATTTTAAACCATTCAGTATCCCCTTATTCTGTTTGAAAAACTGCCTATTGGTATATGTACAGGTTCCTCATGAAAACAATTAAGTGTCCTGGAATTCCCATTCTTTGAACTCTTATCCATAATTTTTTATGATCCACCCAGTCAAATGTCTTTGAATAGTCAATAAAACACAGGTAAATATCTTTCTGATATCCTTTGCTTTCAGCCAAGATCCATCAGACATCAGCAATGACATCTCTCATTCCATGTTCTCTTCTGAATCCGGCTTGAGTTCATGGCAGTTACCTGTTGATGCAGTTGATTTTGAATAATCTTCAGCAAAATTTTGCTTGCGTGTGATATTAATGATATTGTTTGACAATTTCCGCATTCTATGAGATAACTTTCTTTGGAATGGATACAAATATGGGTCTCTTCCAGTCAGTTGGCTAGGTAGCCCTTTTCCAAACTTCTTGGCATAGACAAGTGAGCACTTCTAGCACTGCATCCATTTGTTGAAACATCTCAATTGGTATTCCGTCAATTTCTGAAGCCTTGTTTTTTGCCAATGTCTTCAGTGCAGCTTGGACTTCTTCCTTCAGTACCATTGGTTCTTGATCATATGCTACCTCCTGAAATGACTGAACATTGACCAATTCTTTTTGGTACAGTGAGTATGTGTATTTCTTCCATCTTCTTTTAATGCTTCTTGTGTTTTTCAATATTTTGCCCACAGAATCTTTCAGTATTACAACTCAAAGCTTAAAATTTTTCTTCAGTTCCTTCAGCTTAAGAAATGCCAAGCATGTTCTTCCCTTTTCTAACGCCAGGTCTTTGCACATTTCATTATAATACGTTACTTTGTCTTCCTGAGTCAATCTTCTGTTCAGCTCTTTTACTTCATTATTTCTTCTATTCACTTTAGCTGCTCTACGCTTAAGAGCAAGCTTCAGTCTCTCCTGATATCCATTTTGGCTCTTCTTTCTTTCCTTTCTTTTTAATGACCTTTTGCTTACTCCTCTGGTCTTTTTCCACGTGTTTCCTGAATTTGGAGACCATCTCAAGAATAGGTTTGACTCACTGAATATTAATGGAAAAAGACCAGAGGAGTAAGCAAAAGGTCATTAAAAAGAAAGGAAAGAAAGAAGAGCCAAAATGGATATCAGGAGAGACTCTGAAGCTTGCTCTTAAGCGTAGAGCAAATGTGCAAAGACCTGGCGTAGTTAGTGAATCCCCCTTTCCCGCCCTCCCTGCCCTCTTTGGCTGTAATCTTTATGGGAGCAGATCACCAGGTGTTTTCTCCCTCTGAGCTGCTTGTGGGTTAGAACCGCCGACCCTTTGGTTAGAAGCTGAATGCTTAACAATTGCACCACCAGGACTCCTGGATATCTAGTCCCTTATAATGCATGAAAAAAGTTCTCTTTCTTCTCTTCCTGTCAAGCAAGTCTCAGTACCAAAGTAGGGGCTGTAAGAAGGCCAGGCTGTTGCCTGTGAGTTAGTTCTGGAAAGCACAATGTAATGACTGATTTTATTTTGAAGGGGTGAGTCAAGAAAGTCATAACACACATTGAGATCTTGAAGCAATCAGTTTTCTTACATAGCTAAAATTAAACAACACACACTGGGACTCATCTTGTGGGCGATGTGGGGGGTGTGTGTGTATGTGTACATGTCTCTACTTAGATACTATGGTTGCATCCATTTGATTCTGCTTCCACATTTGAACAGTTCCTGCTCAAGGAGTGTTTCCTGACTATAAAATTATCTACCTATCAATACAATAAAATCCAACTTTCAGTTTTGCTTGCTTTCCCTTCTTGAGATTTAAACAGTCTGGAGATGCCTGTCCCAAAAACTCTGACATCAGGGTCTGGGAACCCAAGTTCTGGCCCTAATTAAGGTACATTCTTTCCTTTCTTCTTTTCAAACAGAGGGAATAAGGAAAAGGAAAATAGAAAGCAGGAAGAGGCAAAAGACCCATTTTTTTAATTTTTCATACTGAAAGAAAAGTCTGTAAATGAATAATTTCTTTTATCAGGATTAACACAAAGCTGATTTTTATGAGGTGAAGTTTAAAGTTGTCCCAAATGTCCAACTTTTCCAAACTGCTGTACCACTCCATCATCTCTAACATCAACTATTCCCTCTCCCTTCAGTGCTCTCCCTCCTGTCTTTGGGTTCCGTAATTCACTGCAACGTTCCACAGAACTCATGAACCATATCAAGGAAATAGCTCACATGGTTGTGGAAGCTGGTAAGTCTCAAATCCGTGGATCAGGCATAGGCTTCTCCCTACCCATGTGGCTACAGGGGCTGACGAACCCAAACCAGCAGATCAGACCACAGGCTGTGGCTCACAAGGCTGCAGAAGCTGGGGAATCAGGTTAGATGATAGGCTGCCAGCCCACGGGGCTGCGAATGCCAGTGAATCCCAGAATTGGCAGGTCAGATGACAGACTGCTGGCCCAAGTCCCAGGAAATGAAGGTCAGACAGTGACGAACTGGATGTAGGAACCAGATGCAGAGAGAGAGAGCCCTGAGAAAGCACCCATATATGTACCTTGGCTGCAGGCCACACCCCAGGGAAGGGCGTGCCATGAGTAAGGGTGGGACTTGAGTTATGCCCTCCTGCAAGGCTGTGACTCCAGATACACGCACACCATTCCTGCCTCATTAACGTACCGAAGTTAAGGTTTACAACACGTAAAATGGAGTATAGTTAGGATAATTACATCTGATTGCAAAATGGAGGACAACTACACAGTACTGGGAATCATGGCCTAGCCAGATTAACACATAACCCCAACCATCACAGGTTCCATACACCTTATTTGCATAGTCCCACTCATCGTGTGTGAGTCACAGAAAGTATGGCTGGAAGGGCCATATTAAGTAATTCATTGCACCACAGTCTGTCAGAGATACATTTAGGTCCTGGAATTATACACCCTACCTAGGCTTTTTTTTTTTTTTTTTTTTACCTAGGCATAGGTCCCCTGGTATTAGACTGACTGGGAGTTTTGCTGGTGATAAAAAACATCAGGCCTAGGCCCGGTGTGATCCAATCTTATTCTTAGGTCTAACTCCATTGTTTGCTTACATTCTATAGTTACTTCTTAGCTCTCACATTTATTTGTATATGTTGATGCCATTTCCAAAGCTCTGAATTGTATGTGGGTTTTTTTGGGGGGGGAGGTGTTTATTTTTTCTTAAGAGATTTGAGACCCGTGGCTCCTATTAGATCTATAATATCAATGACAGCAGTGTTGTGTATACAGCTCTCATAGCAACCAAGTGCAGTTGCTTGCCAATGAAAACTGGCTCTGGCTTCTCCCTTGACTATTTAGTAAATGATTCTTAAGTATGAAGAAGGTAGGAATGCGAGATGGAGGCACACAGGGAGTGATTAGGTTAGGGGTCCTGACAATGATCAGAACTTCTGATGTCTCCACAGGAGAGGGTAGGGAATGTCTGCCATGACAGAAAGGTCTCAGTAGGGTGAGAAGTCTCACTTAAACCTCCCACTGTGCCAGTAGATCCAGGTCTCCAGCGGCTGGAGATGGGGGGCTGTATCCCACATCTGGGCTTTGGCCCAGGGACTGGAAATCAGCACATGGAGATCTAATTACAGTGAGCAGAAGGCTCCCTGGTCTCTGATGATCCATCGGGAAAGTCACTGTCCCTTTTCCTTCTCAGAGACAAGAAGAGTCACAGTGAGACTTGAGAGACTCAATACAAATAGTGTGATGAAGTAAGACAGAAAATAATTTCTGTTCTTGGGTTGCTATGGGAGATGGAGCTATTATTCTGGAAAGCCTCATAAATATGAAACCTTTCTCAATCCACCTGAATTGAGTTGCACTGTGAGTTGCACTCTGCCACAGAGAGTAATGATCTATCTTAAAGCATAAATAATTCACCTTTTCCTCCCTATTTCCAATCCGGTGAAAAGCATTTCTCCACCCAGGAAAGTCCCTGGGGTTACAAATGAGATCCATTCCCAAATCTCTTTAAGTCGAATCTGTAGGTAAGTTGGAACAGGTACATATGGTTCTTATTTAGCAGTTAGCTAAATGTTTGTCTTAGTATATAGTATGCATATAAAACACTTAGAAACACTTCCAAACTGTGCAGTGTTCATGGCATCGCAAAGTAGTGGGTGCATTCGTTTTTATGAAGCACTGTATGTATTTAATTCAAATTTTTAGTATAATAGGATTTATGACTGGAGGCCTGGTGGTGCAGTGGTTAAGAGCTTGGCTGCTAACCAAAAGGTTGGCAGTTCAAATCCACCAGCTGCTCCTTGGAAACCCCATGGGGCAGTTCTCCCTGACAGCAATGGGTTTGATTTGATTCTATGGCAGTCCATTCTGAAGTATGAGTTGTCCAAAAGTTGGATATTCATAACCTGGGGACTGCCTGTAATACAAACATCAATTCAAAAGGAATTATTAGACTTAGAACTGAAGGCATTTTTGAACTTTTTGAATAGGGTAGTGGTTTAGCTTATTGTTGATGTTGTTAGTTGTTCTCAGGTTGATTCTGACTCATGGCGACCGCACGTGTCAGAGTAGAACTGCTCCATAGGATGTGACCTTTCAGAAGCAGATCCAGGCCTGTCTTCCAAGTGCCTCTGAGTGGGTTGCACCCACCAACCTTTCAGCTAGTAGTCAAGTGCTTAACTGTTTGTACCATCTAGGAAGCTTTTAGTGGTTTAGTCGAGAGTACTCTAAATACACCTGTGAACAGTTATAGAAATCAAGTGGAAAAATTGGCCTAGCTGGCTTTTTACAAAGCTCTGGGGAGTTTTTATTTTTCCATTTTCAAAGAGACAAGTATGTTGAATGGCTTCTCCAAGCAAAAGCACACAGTGGGGTTTTCAGGGCCTGTAGGGCCTCTACTTCCCTGGGAAAAATGTGACCTAAGCTAAGAAGCTGCCCAGCACTGCATGTGACTGTGAGCTGTGCCGAGGGACCTATTTCCTGGGACATTTCCACTCACGGTGAAACAGGTGCCAGGTTGGCTGTGCAAACCTTGCATGACTTGACTTTTACCTAATAAACTGGGAATATGGAAGAAGAGAGGCCAGAGTCGGTGGGTCACATGAGACAGAGAGGTGGGAAATAGTCTAGCAACTTTTTTCTGGTCTGAGTACCAGTATGTTCCACACCAGTGGTCTATTTCAGGGCAGTGTTGAAGACTATGATACTTGAAAAAGAGGATTCTATCATCAATCAGGTTCAGGAAAAGCTGAGTTATACAAAGTTGAATAGGCTACTTTAATGAAGGCATTCTCAAAAGCTTTTAATAGCTAATATAAAAAAAAATTTTTTTTATACATTGTATGAAGACTTGTCCCAACCTAGTTGCCCCTGGGACTCTGCACTATACTTTCTAGTATGTCCCAAAATGTGTCCCACAGAACACATTTTCCAGTTTGGAAACCACTGGCCTAGTAGTGAGACTGTAGAGGTTGTTAGTCGGAGGGATGGTTTCTAGGTCCTGGGTAAGAGCTTAACACTCCCAGGTGTCAGCTTCCTTGCTGGCAATCAGTTTCTGGGCAGATAAAAAGAGAAACAATGGAAGCATAAACAAAGTACTTTATCATGTGGCACAATCATTATTGTTAATAAAACAGCCCTTTGAATATCTTCCTTCTTAGCAACCCACAGGTGCTTGAAATAAGGGACTGGCTGATCTATTTCCAAAAAGGTAGCCATTGAAAATCCTATGAAGCACAGTTCTACTTTGACACACATGGGGTTGCCATGAGTCAGAGATGACTCTATGGCAACGGGTTGGTTACAAATTAAGCATGAACTAGCCCCTCAGAGCTAAGCCTCCAAGGCATTAATGTTGTCTGTTATCTATACAGTAGTTGATTCAGGTAGGGAAGAGCTCCAGGGGACCACAGGGCTCAATACAGGTAGATTTTTTTTGCCAGTGGGTTCTGTGGAACTCAAAGCTCCTTGAGTGGTACCTGGCAGGGTGTAAGGGTCTAGTCATAGGCTGAACTACACTTGGCATGCCCAACCGTGCCTGCTCTTCCTGGGACATCTCCAGGAATCGTGGCTGGCTGGACACTCTGGGTTATATAAGCCATACCAAGGGGCACGCCTGTTTCATAGTAGGTGATAACAATGCATGGTCCTCCCCCTTCCCTACCTTCTTTTTCCACATTCCTTTTCTTTTCCATTTCCTTAGCTTTCCCATGAAAAATTTTTAGCAATTCTTTAGGAATGCTAAATTAAAAAAAAAAATTTATCATGCTTAACTAAAAGTTTACAGTTCAAGTTAAACTAAATGCTTTAGAAACTTACAAGTACATATAAAAAAGACCTGGCTGCCCCACCTGGAGAGCCCTGGTGGCGCAGTTCTTAAGAGCTCCGCTGCTAACCAAAGGTTGGCAGTTTGAATCCACTAGGCGCTCCTTGGAAACCCTATGGAACAGTTCTACTCTGTCCTATAGAACTATGAGTTGAAATCGACTGGATGGCAATGGATTTGGCTTTAGTTTTGGTCGGCCCCACCTGGCAGGCACATACAATAGTGCTCAGTCCCCACCTAAAGTCCCCTCAAGAGAATTTAGCAGTCATTTGAAACTGAATTGTTCATTTTTTTTAAATCAATGCAGTCACAAAAACAGAGCTAAGAAGAGGGTTCTTGCCTGGCACTTGATTTACTTGAGGGAACTAAGACGTTATTAAAATTGCTATCTTTTAACACGATCACAATTCAGCAATAAATATCGGCTTTCCCAAATCCACGCCCCACCTCTGGAACTCGGTCCTAGGCAGCTGAGTCGGGAAAGATGGATGATACAGACACAGTAGCAAAACCAAACAAATTTTGCAATGAAATTTCCTGGACTTCACAATCCTTGTCTTAAAACTTTTATAGTTGCAATATATATATTTTTTACCAGTACATAACACAACTGCACTTATTTACATTATAATCTTCTAGATAATAAAAATAGCCACACTGTATGATTGAATGTTTCCAACGATCAGCTGTAATATTATTTCATCACCAGCCTGGTATGAGACAATCTGTTTATGCTTTCCAAGGACATAGAGAACAGAAAAAGCAAAATAAAAGTCTGCGTCTCCTAATAGAAGACAAATTCCTTTAAGGACCTTTTTTTTTTTGATTTCTGCGTATTTCATGAGAAATAAAGTGCTTTGGAAGGAGTAGGGTAGGTGTCTGAGGTGGGCAAGAAGAGATGGAGATTTACACAGAAAAAAAACAGAACAAACTATATACCACTTTAGCTAATTATTTTAAAGTGCCAGTGACTTTATACAAAAAAATGACCTTTGGGTAAAATGGCTTCATAATCAACTACCATGTTATTTTGGTAATGGAGAGCTAACCAGTTCAAATTAAAAACTTCCCACGCAAATGACATCAGGAGTAACCTTGGTGATTTTTGAGCCATGTGGCAGGTAATTCAAGGATGCTTTGTCTCATGACCTGGATCTGCAGATGACAGGTAATGGCTGTGATGGGACCACCAAATGTACGATCTGTAGAACTGGCCAGAAAGACCCCATGGAGAAGCACACTAAAATGCTACCTGTGACATCATCCATTTTATAGAAGCATACAATTTGGGGTTAGGAAGGAAAAATAAATCCACTGGCCTTTCCTTTTGGTATTAAACATCAGTTACTGATGCCACGTAATATACTTCTTTGCAGTAGATGGTTCTCCAGTGAGAAATAACGTGCTATACAAAGGGGTTAAAATAGGTATATGAATTTTTTTTTTCACATTTTAGAAGAGACAATTGCTGGTAATTGTTTGCAGTCTACAAAATTGGGTGTCACATATGTACTGCTTGGGAGGCTCCTTAGAGAGCAGAAGAATCATCTCCCTTCTAACTCATAAATATTTTAAAGAACAATACCCTTTTTCTTTTAGGAAATGGATGGAAAGTACATTTTCACAAGTACAAAATTATTCCAAGTTTTCTAAATATAAGGGACATCCCACTATAAAAATAACCACCCTCCCCCAACCCTACATATCTAATTATAAAACTGTACAACCATCTCAGATTAGTAATGTGAAAGCTGGAAGGAAATGTATTATTACGTACATGTACAAAACACGTCAGTATTTCACACCATTTACATGCATATGAAAGAAGCCTGTTTATTGATTTTTCTTTGCAATTTCACAAGAATAAAGTCGAGATAACTTACAAAAGAATCAGGCCCTTGCCTTACAACCCTGTACAAACATTCCAGCCAGATGCGTCTTCTTTGAAAACAGAGGGAATAATACAGCTCAACATTTTGCAGAAGAAGGGGCTACTGACGGTGACAAAATCTTCTGTGGGCATCGCCCTCAGCTTTTCAGAGCCCACGTCATACTTTCCTCTTTTTATAGACTGGGACCAAATTCTCAACTAAGGAAACCACGTGATGAAAGGCAAATTAACCAGTTGCTGAGGAAATTAATTTGCTGAAAGGACAATGGAGATTATTCCAGCAGAGGGCACCCCTCCCCTTGAAATAACACTACGCTGAACTCTAAGTACGGTCTCTGCCAACGCACATTCAGGCTGAAAAGTCCATGTGTTAGTCCTTCTTCAACTGCTCAACTATCTATCACTACAGGCAGCCGTTTGGTATTTTCTTCAACAGGGCGGGATATACCGGAATCAGCTAGCTCTTACATGTAGAAATTCTTTGGCTATTTACAATTTTCACATTCTCAAAGAGAACAATATTCTGAGTTCAATAAAGCGCTAGACTTGTCTGGAACTTTTAAGGGAGAAAGGGTCTAAGCACTAAACTTTAAAGATGGCATGGCACTAAGGTAGCTGCACATTTTAGAATTCTGGGTTTTGTAACATTCTGTGGCCAGCCTGCAAGAGAAAACCCTCTCAAGTTTTACATCTTCATAAAATCATCCACCCATCTTCACTTTCACTTATGAGAACATTTGGAGAAAATTAAATTAGTCAATGGAAGAAACATGTGTCCCCTTGGACGGTGATCGGTCTTTGGTTTAAATAGCACACATGGTCTCCATCTTTTCCCTGCTCCTACAAGCCCTTCACTTCAGTAAGGATGACTAAGCTACAGACACTCTGCCAAGCAGTGACTCTGGGTAACTCAGGTTGAGCTACCTTTCCACAGGTTTCCCCCCTCAAGCTGTTCAGTCCAGTAGACCTGTTAAGAGATGTATATTCTTGCCTTATCATTATCATCAACAAATATTTATCAAGTAGGCATACAGCAAATGGCTGTGTAGGAAGGGCAAACTTCAATAGTAAACACAAGCATTAGAAGGTCTTTGATCACTGCTATTCCTGAAGAAGCCACTTGATTATGAAGCACTTCAGACAGGCACCCTTCAGAGGGTGCTAAAGAGACATGTGACTGATCTCAGCCTGTTCTTTGTAGAAGCAGCTGGTTTCGCAATGAAATGGCTTGGTAATTAAGAAGCCACACCTAGGATACAGAATCAGTTCATTTGGGATGATAATGCCAAAAAAAAAAAAAAAAAAACATTGCCATTGAGTTGATTCTGACTCAGTGACCCTACAACAACAGGGTAAAACTACCTGGTAGAGTTCCCAAGGAGCACCTGGTGGATTTGAACTGCTGACCTTTTGGTTAGCAGCCATGGCACTTAACCACTATGCTACCAGGGGGATAATGCAGTGTCCTCAAAAAGCTCAAAGTAGAAGAGTGTGACTACTGACCTATGTGCCTTTCAAAAAGACACTTACTATTGCAAAGAGCCCGGGGGTGTGAGATGGGGAGAAAAGCAGGTAAAGGGAAGAGGTAAGCGATGATGAGAAGCTGATTCCTGCTTCTCAGAATGGGTTTATTTTTTAGGCAATCCTAACCTTCTTTGCTGTGCCATTCATAAGTGTTCAACTCCTCAAAAAGCAAAAACAAAAAAAAACCCAGGTAGTTCTAAACCTCAGACATAAGCGTTTACTCAGGAACAGCATCTGTGTTCTGTTAATCGTTGAAGCCTTCCTGCCATGCTGGACCAGCACCCTGACTGGGCCACCAGCCAATCTCTGTTCTGATTTCCTGCAGGGTGGTGTTCCTACCCACTTTTAATTGCCCTCATCAAACGTGCTCATCAGTTCCAGCGGGGCAACAATATCCATCAGGGGTCTTCTGCGCTCAGAGCACTGCACAAGGAGCTGTGCCTTACAGGACAGACCCTTTGTGCCTCTTGTTCAGTTTTGAGGAAGAAGCCGCTGGCCTCTTAGATACTTACAAAGAGCAAACTCTTCTGCTCAATGTCAAGAAGTTTGAATGCACGTGGGGTCCCATGTGGCCCACAAGGTATTCCAGAACCCCTAGCCCTGGGATATGTGGTGAACTCAGAACGTTACAACCACTGGGGGTGGGACAGGATGAATCATAGAGCATTGGGAATTATTACTTTGCCATTCTTTGCCTCAGGGACTTTTCTGGCAAGGACAACTAAAAAAACAGGCAAGACTTAAAAAAAAAAAAGACTCATAGGTGGTCTGAAATATAGTGACATGCAAGTGGGTGAAAACTTAATTTTCCTTTATACTAATCTGGTTTTCTTCACCAGAGTTACAAAAATGGCCACACAATAAAAAGAAGAAAAATATCAAGAGAAACAACAGTCACCATAATTATGAAAATATCTCCGCAGAGCCACCCGCTTTTTATTTGTCCTGAATGCTACTTGAGAGTTTCTTGCAAGAAGAGAAAATAAAGAAATAAGGAAAAAAAGGAGGAGAGGAACTATGAGAAGAACAAGAGGCAGGCAGTTAAAGAAAAACAGAACTAGAGAGAAGCAGAAACACAGAAAAAAAGGGAAAGAAATTTAAGTGACAGAATGTTAAAGATGCTACCAGAGACTGTCCTCAGTGGCCTTAGTCCCACAGATGGTGGACACTTCTCCATAGAGAGGTAACTCTTTATCCCAAATTTTCTGAGAGCTTTGACTTAATGAAATTGTGTTGCTTTCACTAAAGGCGACAAATTCAATGCATCATTAAATTCCATTTCAATAGTTATGAATGGCAGAGCAAAGATGGTGGGGATTACTTGAAAAATAAATTCATTTCCATATAAGCAAAATTTAAAAATCAGAAAGAATCTAACGTTATGCATAGCCCTAACCCTAACCCTATCCCTAACCCTAATCCTAAACCTAACCTTAACCGTAACCCTAACCCTAACCCTAACCCTAACATTAACCCTACACTAACTCTAACCCAAACCATAACCCTAACACTACCCTTAACCCTAACACTAGCCCCTAAACCTAACCCTAACCTTCACCCTTAACCTAAACTTCACCCTAACCCTAACCCTAAGCCTTACCTCATCCCTAACCCTACCCCTAACCCTAACACTTACCCTAACAGTAACCTTAACCCTAACACTAACTTCTACCTCAACACTAAACTTAACCCTAACCGAAAATCTAACCCAAACCCTAAAACTAAACAAAACCCCTTAAACTTAACCCTAACGCTAAACATAACCTTAACACTAACCTGAAAACTAAACATACCCTAACCATACAATAACCCTAACCCTAACCCTCACCCTATCTTAAACTTCACCCTATTCCTAACCTAAAGCTAACCCTAACCCTAGCTCTAAACCTAACCCTAACCTTAACCTTGGCCCACCTGTAACCCTAAGCCTAACCCTTACAATAACTCTGACCCTAACCCTCACCCTAAACCTAATCCTAACCCTAACCTAACTTAACCCAAACCCTACCCCTACCATAAACTTAAACCTAACACTAACCCCTAACCCTAACTCTAACCCTAACCCGAGCCCTAAACCTAACCATAACACTTACCCAAAACCCTCACCTTAACTCTAAACATAACTCTAACTCTTACCCTAGCCCTAAACTTAACACTAAATATAACCGTACCCTAAACCTAACCGAAACACTAATCCCAAACCTAACTCTAACTCTAATCCTTAGCCTAAACCTAACCTTAACCCTAAACGTAACCCTAAGCACTAACCCTAACTCTAACCCTAAACATAACCCTAAAACGAACCCTCACCCTTAACCAAAATTTCACCGTAACCATAACCCTAAACCTACCCTAACTTCATTCAAACCCTAACCCTAAACAAAACTAAAACTAACCCTAAACATAACCCTAACCCTAAACCTAAACCTAACCCTGACCCTAACCTGAACACTAACCCTTAACCCTAAACCTCATGCTTAACATAAACTTCACCCTAACCCTAAACATAAAACTAAATATAACACTAAATCTCCCACTAGCCCTGACCCTAAACATAATCCTAACCATTAACCTAACCCTAAACTTAACCCTAACCCTGACCCTAACTCTAACTCCAACCCTAATCCTAAAATCTGCCCTAAACACTCAGCTTAAATGGAAACCTAGCACTCATCCTCGCCCTAACATCTAAACCTAACCACAGCTCTTAACCTAACCCTGTCTCTAACCTTAACCTAGCCCTAACCCTAACCATGACTTAAACCTAACATTTACCCTAAACCTAACCCTAAACCTAACCTAAACCCTAAACCTAATCCTAACCTTAACCCTAACCCTAAGCTCAACCCTCACCCTTAACTTAAACTTCACTGTGACCCTAACCCTAAACCAAACCCTACCTCTAAACTTAACCCTAAACCTGACCCTAACATTAACCCAAACACCTAACTCTAACCCAAACCCTAACACTAACCCTAACCCTAAACCTAACCCTAACCCAACCCTAACCTTAATCCAAACACCTAACCCTAACACTAACCCTAACCCTAACCCTCACCATCAAACTTAACCTAAACTTCACCCTAAACCTAACCCTAACCCTAAACCGAAAACCAAACCTAACTGTAAACTATCCAATAACTCTAGCTCTAACCCGAAACTTAACCCTAACTCTAACTCCAACCCTGACCATAACACCCTAAAACATCAGCTTAACTGTAAACCTAACACTAACCCTCACACGAACCCCTAACCCTTTCCCTAACCCTAACCCTAATCCTAACCCTAACCCTGACCTAAACCTAACCATTACCCTAACCCTAAACTTAACCTTAACCCTTACTCTAACCCTAAACCTAACAATAACTCTAAACCTGACCCTAACCCTAAACCTAAACCCTAGCACTAACTCTAACTCTAAACCTAACCCTAACCCTAACCTAGCCCTACCCTTTACCGTGAACCTACCCTTAAACCTAACCTTACCCGTACCTTAAAACTAATCCTAAACCTAACCCTAACACTAACCTTAACCCTACTCTAACCTTAACCCTAACCCTGACTATTAACTGAAACTTCACCCTCACCCTAAGCCTAACTCTAACTCTAACCCTAACCATAACAATTACCCTAGACCCTCACCTTAAATGTAAACCTAACCCTAACCCTCACCCTAACCCTTAACCATATCCCCAACCCTAAACCTAACACAATCTATTCCTCACATTATCCCTAACCCTAACCCTAACACGAACAGTAACCCTAATCTAACCCTAACCCTAACATTAACGCTAAAATTAACCTGACCCTAACAATAAACCTAACCCTAACATCCTAAACCTAACCTCTAACACTAACTATAATCCTAACCTTTATCCTAACCCTCAACCTTAACCTAAACTTCACACTAACCCTAAACCTAAACCTAACCCTAACTCTAAACATAAACCCTAAACCTAACCCGAACCCTAAAACTAACCTTAACACTAACCTGAACACAAACCCAAATTCTAGCCCTAAACTTAAAACTAATCCTCACCCTATCCTAAACTTCATCCAAACCCTAACCCTAACTTTAACCCTAAACCTAACCCAAACCCTAATCTTAAACCTAACTCTAACCATATGCTAGTCCACCTGTAACCCTAAACCTAACCCTTACAATAGCGCTGAACCTAACCCTAAACCTAATCCCAATCCTAATACTAACCGTAACCCAAACTCTAACGTTGACCCTAAATAGAACACTAACTCTAACCCTAAACCTGAACCTAAACCTAAACCTAAATCTTACGCTACACCTAACCCTAACCCTAAACCTAACCCTAACTCTAACTCTAACCCTAATCATAACACTTACCCTAAACCCTCACCTTAACTGTAAAACTAACCGTAACCCTCACCCTAACCCCTAACCGCATCCCAAACCCTAACCCTAATGCTATCCCTAAACCTAACGCTAACAGTGGCCTGAACCCCTAAGCCCTAATGATAACCCTAACCCTAACCCAAACCCTAACCCTTAACACCAAAGCCTAACCCAAACCTTAACCCTAACTAAAAACCTAACTCAAACACTAACCCGAAACCTAATCACAAACCTAACCCTAACCCTAAACCAAACCTAACCATGACCAGAACCACAATGCCTAAATGGAACCCTCACCCAAACCCTAACCCTAAACTACACCTCTAACCCCTAACACCTTACCCTAACCATAATCCTAAACCTACCCAACCCTAACACTAAACCTAACCCTCAACCTGACCCTAACCCTAACCCTAACCCAACCACAACGCCTAACACAAGCAATAACCCTAACCCTAACCTTAACACTAAACTTAATTCTAACCTAAAATCTAGCCCTAACCCTAAAACTAAACATACCCCTTAAACTTAACCCTAACCCTAAACATAACCTTAACACTAACCTGAACACTAACCCAAACCCAAGCCATAACCCTAATGCTAACCCTCACCGTATCTTAAGCTTCACCCTATATCTAACCCTAAAACTAACCCTAACTTTAAATCTAACCCTACCCCTAAACCAAACACTAAACATAACCCTAACCATACCCTAACGCTAACCGTAGCCCACATATAACCTTAACACTAACACTTACAATAACTCTGACCCTAAACCTAACCCTAAACCTAATCCTAAATCTAACCCTAACCTAACTTTAACCCTAACTTTACTACCCTTGCCTTAACTAGTATCCTGAACTAGTAGCCTTGTCTGAACTAGTACCTTTAACTAGTAGCCTTCCCTTAAGTAATAGTCTTAATGTCTACCCATGCCTTACTAGTACCCTTAACTAGTAGCCAAGCTTTCACTAGTACCCTTAACTAGTAACCTTGCCTTAACTAGCAGCCCTGCATTAACTAGTACCGTGGCCTTAACCAGTAGCCTTAATTACTACCCTGGCCTTCACTAGTACCCTTAACTAGTACCCTCGCATTAACTAGTAGTCTTAACTAGCACCCTGGCTGTATCAGTACCCATAACTACTACCCTTGCCTTAACCAGTTGCCTTAACCAGTACCCTGGCCTTAACTAGTAGTATTAACTTGTACCCTTGCATCAACTAGTAGTCTGAACTTGTACTCTTGCCTTAAGTAGTAGCCTTAACTTGTACCGTGCCTTAACTAGTACTCTTCACTAGTACAGTGGCCCTAACTAGTAGCCTGAGCTAGTACCCTTGCCTTAGGTAGTCCCCTTTTCCAAACTAGTACCCTTATTGAGTACCCCTATGTAGTAGGGTATGGTACAGTAGCGTGTCATAAGGTAGGGTAGCATACGGTAGAACAGAGAAAACAGAATCAAATCGAATAGAACAGGATAAGTCAGGATAGGTTAGTTGAGTGTAGGGTATGGTAGAGTAGCATAGGATGGAAGAGAGAAAATAGAAAATGAGAGTCAAATACAGCAGAATAGAAAATAACAGACTAGATTAGGAAAGACTAGGGCGGGATAGGGTTCTGTAGAATAGAATAGCATAGAATGGTGTGGAATGGAGTCAAATGCAGTCAAACAGAGATGAATAGACTAGAAAAGAGTTGAATAGGGCACAATAGCACCGAATAGGGACATATAGGGCTGAATCGAGCCCAATCAAGCCCAATCGAGCCAGATCAAGTCAAATCGACCAGATTCGAGCTGAATGGAGCCGATTGGAGCTGGAATGAGCCAAACAGAGACAAAGAAAATGAGCCAAGCTAGATCGAGCCAAATCGCACCTAATCGCATCCTATTGCAGCGAATCTCGTCGAATTCATCAAATCCCACCAAAACCCATCGAATCTCATGGAATCTCACCGAATCCCGTCCAATTGTGTCAAACCGGGTCGAATTGAATGCAATCGAATTCAATAGAACAGCTTAGAGTAGTGTAGGTTAGGTTGGGATTCAATAGGGTAGGGCAGAGAAGGAATAGAATAGAGAAGCATAGAGTAGAACAGAAGAGAATACAAAGAGCAGAATGGAGTAGAGTGGAGTAGAGTAGAATAGTCAGAGTCGAGTAGTGCAGAATAGAGATGAATAAATCCAATTCGAGCGGAATCGAGTCAAATGGAGAGGAAATGAGACAAATCTCAATGAATCGAATAGATTAGAGTAGGGTAGGGGAGAACAGAATAGACTAGTGTAGAATGGAGTCGAACAGAGTAGAATGGTGTGGAATGGAGTCGAATGGAGCCAGATGGAGACGAATGAAGTAGAAAAGAGTTGAATAGAGCTGAACAGGGCCGGATAAGTTTGGATCGAGCCTAATTATGCTGAATCGAGCAGAATCGAGCCAAATTGACCTGATTCAAGCCAAATAGAGCTAAATCAAGCCAATTCAAGCCTAATGACATGGAATCGCGTTGAAAGGCATTGAATCGAATCGAATCGATCAGAGTGGAGGAGCGTAGAGCAGGAGGGGTTAGACTCGAACAGAAAAGAACACAAGAGAAAGAATCGAATAGAATTACGTAGAGACGAATACAGTAGAATAGAGTCAAATAGAGTTGAATAGAGCCAAACAGAGCTGAATGCAGCCGAATCAACCAAATCTGAGGTGAATCGAGAAGAACCCTGTCGAATCGCGTTGAAATGTGTCGAATCAAATCAAATAGTTTAGTGTAGGGCAGGTAAGATTAGGGTAGGGTAGGGTGGAAAAGAATAGATTAGAATAGAGCAGAAAGAATAGAGAACAGTAGACTAGCATCAAATAGAGTCAAATACTGCCGAAAAGAGCCGAATAGAGAGGAAAAGGGCCAAGTCAAACCGAATCGAGTTGAATTCCCACAAAAAGGAGCTGATTGGAGCCGATATGACCTGAATCAGGTCGAATCCCGTTCAAGTCTGTTGAAAGAATAGAACAGATTACAGTAGGCTAAGTTAGAGTAGGGTAGGATAGAACCAAATGCAGTAGAACAGAACAGGATCGAAGAGAACTGAAAGAATAGAATAGGGTCGAGTAGTGCAGAGTCTAGAAGAATAGAGTTGAATATTGCCGACTAGAGCAAAATAGAGCCCCAAAGACCCAACGTGATAGAAATCAAGATGAATGGCGCCGAATCCCGCGGAATCATGCTGGATCGCGTCGAAGCCCGTTGAATTGCATTGAATCCCACCAATTCCAGTCCAATCGAATCGAATCGATTAGAATAGACTAGAGAAGGGTAGAGTACAAGACAATAGAATAGAGAAGAATACAGTCGGATGGAGTAGAATGGTGTAGAATGGAGTTGAAAAGAGATAATAGAGTTGAGTAGACTCGTAGAGCCATATAGAGTTGAATAGAGCCTGTTCAAGCTGAATAGAGCTGACCAGGGCGGAATGGGGCCGATTAGAACTGAATCGAACCGATTGGAGCCCAAGAGGGATGAATGGAGTGCAAGGGAGCCGATTGGAGCCGAATCGCATCGAAATGCGTGGAATCGAATCCAGTGGAATAGATTAGAGTAGGGTTGGTTAAAATAGAGTAGAAGAGAATTGAACACAGTAAAAGAGAATAAAAAGAATACAAGAGAATCGAGTCCAAAAGGTTAGAGCAGAGCAGAATAGTGTAGAGTAGAACAGAGTCGAATAGAGTCGAATCGAGCCAAATGGAGAAGAAACAAGGCAAATCGCGTTGAATCCCCTCGAACCAATTCCAGTCAATTAGGGTAGGGTAGAGTAAAATAGCGTTGAGTGGAGTAGAATGCTGTGCAACGCAATCGAATGGAGTCGAAAAGAGTCGAAAAGAGCCGAATAGAGCCGAATGGTGCTGAAGAGGGCCCAAGAGGGCCGAATCGAGCTGAATTGAGCCAAATCCAGCAAATCGAGCCTAATGGAGCCCAATTGAGCCTCATCCAGCTGAATCGACACTCTTCGAGCCAAATGGAGCCGAATGGACATGAGTCGAACCAATTCGACCTGAATCGTGTCCAAATTCATGGAATCGAATTGAACAGATTAGAGTAGGGGAGGTTCGGGTATGGCAGGGTGGAATAGAGTAGAGTAGCATAGAATAAAACAGAAGAGAATAGAAGAGAACAGAACAATACAGAACGAATACAGAAAACAGTAGGCTAGAGTAGCGTAGAGGGAAACAGAGTAGAGTAGAATAGATTCGAACAGAGCTAAATAGAGCCAAACTGAGCCGAATCGTGTCCAAATGGGTTGAATCCAATGCAATCAAATGGATTAGAATAGAGTAGAGTTGGGTAGCATAGGGTAGGGTAGAATAGAGTAGAATAGAACAGAACAAAATAGGAAGAATAAAGAAAATAGAGAAGGGTAGACGAGAGTACGATAGAGTAGGCTAGTGTATAATAGGGTAGACTCGAATACAGCTGGATAGAGCCGAATGGAGTCAAAATGAGAGGAATCACGTCTAATCGATTCGAGTAAATTAGAGTGGTGTAGGATAGAGTAGAGCAGAATAGTGTAGAATGGTGTGGAATAAATAGAATGGAGTAGAATGGAGTCAAATAGAGACGAAAAGAGTAGAGAGGAGTCGAATAGAGCAGAATAGGGCCGAAAGAGGCCGAATGGAGCAGAATCGAAGCAATTCAAGCCAAAACGAGCCGAATAGAGCCAAATCGAATCGAATCGAGCTGATTCAAGCCGAATCACGTCGAATCCCGTTCAGTGCATCCAATCCAATCCAAACGTCTAGATTAGAGAAGGGGAGGGGAGGGTGGAATAGAATAGAGTAGAGTAGACTAGAAGAGATTAGGACAGAATAGAAGGAATAGAATAGAGTAGAAAAGAGTAGGGTCGAATAGACTCGAATAGAGTCGAATAGAGACGAATAGAGAAAACAGAGCTGAATGGAGCCGAGTAGAGATGTAGAGGAGCCATATAGAGCCGATTCGAACCTCATCGAGCTGAATCAAGCAGAATCACGCCGACTGTCACTGAGTAGCGTCGAATCACATCGAATCACGTCGAATCGCATCAAATCATATCGTTTTGTGTCGGACCGGGTCGAATCGCTTCGTATCGCATCGGATTGCATCGAATGTCGTCGAATCACGACGAATCACGCCCCATCACGTCCAATAACTTCGAACTGCGTCCAATCTCCTAGAATTCTGCTGAATCACGTCGAATCGTATGGAATCTCGTCTAATCTCTTTGAATCCCGTCAAATGCCTTCGGACCTTGTCGAATCCCGTCGAATCCTGTCCAATCGCGTCGAAGTGAATCGAATTGAATCAAATCGATTCAAGTAGGGTGGGTTTGGGTGGGGTGCAGTAGGGTTGGGTAGGGTAGGATAGAACAGAGTCCAACAGAATAGGAGAGAACAGAAGAGAACAGAAAGAATCCAGCAGAATAGAATAGAGTAGAAAAGAGTCAGATAGTGCAGAGCATAGCCGAATTGAGGCGAATGGAGACAAAACAAGATGAATCGCGTTGAAGCGCTTCAAATCGGGTCAAATCGAATCCATTCGAATAGATTAGGGTAGGGAAGGGTAGACGAGAATAGAGGAGAATAGTGCAGAATGGTGTGGAATGGATTAGAACGGAGCCGACTAGAGACGACTAGAGTAGAAAAGAGTCGAATAGAGCATAGTTGGGCCGAATAGGGCCAAAGAAGGCCTAATCGAGCAGAATCCAGCAGAATCGATGCCATTGGAGCTGAATGGAGCCAAATGGAGCCCAATCGAACCGATTCGAAGCGAATTGATCTGATTCAAGCCTAATCGGGTCGAATGGCGTGAAAATGCGATGACTCGAACAGAATCAAAGATTAGAGAAGGGGAGGGGAGCGGCTGGGAGGGTAGAACAGAACAGAATAGAACAGTACATAATAGAAGGAACAGAATATAGCACAGTACGGTAGAGCAGAGCAGAGTAAAGTAGAGAAGAGTAGAGTCGAATAGAGTGAACTAGTGCAGAATAGAGCTGAATAGAGCCAATTCTAGCCGAATCGAGCCCAAAGGAAACAAAACGTGATGAATCGCGTCGAATAGCGTCCAATCGAATCCATTAGAATAGATTAGAGTAGGGTAGAGTAGAACAGAATAGAGCAGAATCGAGTCGAATGGAGTTGCATAGAGAAAACTAGAGTAGAAAAGAGTCGAATCGAGCCGAATAAGGCTGAACCAAGTCGAATTGAGTTGAAACAAGCTGAATCGAAGCGATTCAAGCCAAATCGAGCTGAATCGAGCTGATGGTGCCGAATGAGGCGATTCAAGCATCATCGCGTCCAATCACATTGAAATGCTTTGACTCGAATCCAATTGAATAGATTCGAAAAGGTTAGGGTAGGGTGGTTTTGGATAGGGTAGACTAGGGTAGACGAAAGTAGACTAGAGTAGAGTAGACAAGCGAAGTCTAGAGTAGTAGCCTAGACAAGACAGCTGGACTAGTCAGACTAGTGGTATAGATCAGTAGGCTAGACAACTAGCCTTGGAGAGTACCCTTGCCTTGACAAGTACCCTAAATTCTGAATCTGAACTACTCCCCTTGCCTTAACTAGTATCCTGAACTAGTAGCCTTGTCTGAACTACTACCCTTAACTAGTAGCCTTGCCTTAAGTAATAGTCTTAATGTCTACCCTTGCCTTACTAGTACCCTGAACTAGTAGCCCTGCCTTAACTAGTACCCTGGCCTTCACCAGTAGCCTTAACTAGTACCCTGGCCTTCACTAGTAGCCTTGCCTCAACTAGTACCCTTAACTAACACCCTAGCATGAGCTAGTACTCTTAACTAGTACCTGGCCTTCTCAGTCCCCATAAGTCCTACCCTGGCCTTAACCAGCTGCCTTAACTGGTACCCTGGTCTTAACTAGTAGTATTGACTTCTACCCTTGAATCCACTGGTCGCCTAAACTAGTCGTCTTGCCTTCAGTAGTAGCCTTCACTTGTACCTTGCCTTAACTAGTATCGTTATCTAGTACCTGTGCCTTAACTAGTACTCTTAGCTAGTACAGCGGCCATAACGAGTAGCCTGAACTAGTAGCCTTGTCTGAATTAGTCCCCTGAACTAGTAGCCTTGCTTTAAGTAATCGTCTTAACGTCTGCCCTTGCCTTACTAGTACCCTTAACTAGTAGCCAAGCCTTAACTACTACCCCTAACTAGTAGCCTTGCCTTAACTAGTACCCTTGCCTTAACCAGTTGCCTTAAGTAGTACCCCGGCCTTAACTAGAAGTATCAACTTGTAAACTTGCATCCAATAGTAGCCTTAACTAGTACTCTTGCCTTAAGTAGTGGCCTGAACTAGTACTCGTGCCTTAGCTAGTACTCTGAACTAGTACAGTGCCTCTAACTAGTATCCTGAACTAGTAGCCTTCTCTAAACTAGTACCCTTAACTAGTAGCCTTGCCTTCACTAGTACCCTGGCCTTCTCCAGTAGCCTTAACTAAGACCCTGGCCTTCACTGGTAGCCTTAACTAGTACCCTTAACTAGTACCCTCGCATTAACTAGTAATCTGAACTAGTACCCTGGCCGTATCAGTGCCCAGAACTACTACCCTTGCGGTAACCAGTTGCCTAAACTAGTACCCCGGCCTTCACTAGTAGTATTCACTTTTATTTTTGCATCAACTAGTAGCCTTAACTAGTACTCTTGCCTTAAGTAGTGGCCTGAACTAGTACTCGTGCCTTAGCTAGTACTCTGAACTAGTACAGTGCCCCTAACTAGTATCCTGAACGAGTAGCCTTCTCTAAACTAGTACCCTTAACTAGTTGCCTTGCCTTCACTAGTACCCTGGCCTTCTCCAGTAGCCTTAACTAAGACCCTGGCCTTCACTAGTAGCCTTGCCTCAACTAGTACCCTTAACTAGTACCCTCGCATTAACTAGTAGTCTGAACTAGTACCCTGGCCGTATCAGTACCCAGAACTACTACCCTTGCCGTAACCAGTTTCCTTAACTAGTACCCTGGCCTTAACTAGTAGTATTCACTTGTATATTTGCATCAACTAGTAGCCTTAACTAGTACTCTTCCCTTAAGCAGCGGCCTGTATTTGTACCTTGCCTTAACTAGCAGCCTTAACTAGCACCCGTGCCTTTACTCATACTCTTAACTAGTACAGTGCCCCTAACTAGTATCCTGAACTGGTAGCCTTGTCCTAAGTAGTACCCTTAACTAGGAGCCTTGCCTTAAGGAATAGTCTTAATGGCTACCCTGGCCTCAACAAGTACCCTTAACTAGTACCCTTGCATTAATTAGTAGTCTTAACTAGTAGCCTGGCCTTGTCAGTACCCATAACTACTACCCTTGCCTTAACCAGTTGCCTTACCTAGCAACCTGGACTTAGCCAGTAGTATTAACATGTACCCTTGCATCGACTAGTAGACTTAAGTAGGACTCTTGCCTGAAGTAGTGGCCTTAACACGTTCCTTGCCTTACTAGTAACCTTAACTAGTACTCTGAACTAGTACAGTGGCCCTAACTAGTATTCTGAACTAGAAGCCTTGTGGTAACTAGTACCCTTAACTAGTCGCCTTGCCTTAGGGAACAGTCTTAACGTCTACCCTTGCCTTACTAGTCCTCTTAACAAGTAGCCAAGCCTTAACTAGTACCCTGAAGTAGTAGCCTTGCATGGACGAGTAGCCCAGCCTTAACTAGTACCCTGGCCGTCACTAGTACCCTTGCCTCAACTAGTACCCTGGCATTAACTAGTAGTCTTAACTAGTACCCTGGCCTTATCGCTACCCATAACTACTACCCTTGCCTTGACCAGTTGCCTTAACTAGTACCCTGGCCTTAATGAGTAGTATGAACTTGTACCCTTGCATCAACTAGTAGCCTAAACTAATACGCTTGCCTGAAGTCGTAGCCTTCACTTGTACCTTGCCTTCCTAGTAGCCTTAACTAGTACCCGTCCATGAACTAGTGCTCTTAACTAGTACAGTGGCCCTAACTAGTAGCCTGAACTAGTCCCCTTGCCTTAGGTAGTCCCTTTTCCAAACTAGTACCCTTCTTGAGTACCCCTATGGAGTAGGGTATGGTACAGTAGGGTGTCATGAGGTAGGGTAGCATACGGTAGAACAGAGAAAACAGAATCCAATAGAATAGAAGAGGATGAGTCAGGATAGGTTAGTTTCGTGTAGGGTGTGGTAGAGTAGCATCGGATGGAATAGAGAAAAGAGAACACGAGAATCCAATACAACAGAATGGAAAAGAAGAGACTAGATGAGGAAAGACTAGGGCGGGATAGGGTTCTGTCGAATAGAAGAGCGTAGAATGGTGTGGAATGGAGTCAAATGCAGTCAAACCGAGATGAATAGACTAGGAAAGAGTTGAATAGAGCCGAATAGCACCGAATAGGGACATCTAGGGCTGAGTCGAGCCCAATCGAGCCCAACCGAGCCCAATCAAGTCCAATCGACCAGATTCGAGCTGAATGGAGCCCAATGGAGCTGGAATGAGCCAAATAGAGACACAGAAAATGAGCCAAGCTAGATCGAGCCAAATCGCACCTAATCGCATCCTATGGCATCGAATCTCGTCGAAGTCCATCCAATCCCACCAAAACCCATCGAATCTCATGAAATCTCACCGAATCCCGTCCAATTGTGTCAAATCGGGTCGAATTGAATGCAATCGAATTCAATAGAACAGCTTAGAGTAGTGTAGGTTAGGCTGGGATTCAACAGGGTAGGGCAGAGAGGAATAGACTAGAGAAGCATAGAGTAGAAGAGAAGAGAATACAAAGAGTAGAATGGAGTAGAGTGGAGTAGAGTAGAATAGTCAGAGTCGAGTAGTGCAGAATAGAGATGAATAGATCCAATTCGAGCTGAATCGAGTCGAATGGAGAGGAAATGGACAAATCTCCATGAATCGAATAGATTAGAGTAGAGTAGGGTGGGGGAGAAGAGAATAGAATAGTGTAGAATGGAGTCGAACAGAGTAGAATGGTGTGGAATGGAGTCGAATGGAGCCAAATAGAGACGAATAAAGTAGAAAAGAGTTGAATAGAGCTGAACAGGGCCGGATAAGTTTGGATCGAGCCTAATGATGCTGAATCGAGCAGAATCGAGCCAAATTGACCCGATTCAAGCCAAATCGAGCTAAATCAAGCCAATTCAAACCTAAATCCCATGGAATCGCCTTGAAAGGCATTGAATCGAATCGAATCGATTAGAGTAGAGGAGGGTAGAGTAGGAGGGGTTAGACTAGAAGGGAACAGAACCCAAGAGAAAGAATCGAATAGAATGAAGTAGAGACGAGTACAGTAGAATAGAGTCCAATAGAGTTGAATAGAGCCAAACAGAGCTGAATGCAGCCGAATCCACCAAATTCGAGGTGAATCGAGAAGAATCATGTCGATATCGCGTTGAAACGTGTCGAATCCAATCCAATCGTTTAGTGTAGGGCAGGTAAGATGAGGGTAGGGTAGGGTAGAAAAGAATAGATTAGAATAGAACAGAAAGAATAGAGACGAGTAGACTAGAGTCAAATAGAGTCAAATCCTGCCGAAAAGAGCCGAATAGAGAGGAAAAGGGCCAAGTCCAACCGAATCGAGTTGAATTCGCACAAAAAGGAGCTGATTCGAGCCGATAGGACCTGAATCAGGCCGAATCCCGTTCAAGTCTGTTGAATAGAATAGAACAGATTACAGTAGGCTAAGTTAGAGTAGAGTAGGATAGAACCAAATGCAGTAGAACAGAACAGGATCGAAGAGAACTGAAAGAATAGAATAGGGTCGAGTAGTGCAGAGTCTAGAAGAATAGAGTTGAATATTGCCGACTAGAGCAAAATAGAGCCCAAAAGACCCAACGTGATAGAAATCAAGATGAATGGCGCCGAATCCCGCGGAATCATGCTGGATCGCGTCGAAGCCCGTTGAATTGCATTGAATCCCATCCATTCGAGTCCAATCCAATCGAATCGATTAGAATAGACTAGAGAAGGGTAGAGTACAAGACAATAGACTAGAGAAGAATACAGTCGGATGGAGTAGAATGGTGTAGAATGGAGTTGAAAAGAGATAATAGAGTTGAGTAGACTCGTAGAGCCATATAGAGTTGAATAGAGCCTGTTCAAGCTGAATAGAGCTGACCAGGGCGAAATGGGGCCGATTAGAACTGAATCGAACCGATTGGAGCCCAAGAGGGATGAATGGAGTGCAAGGGAGCCGATTGGAGCCGAATCGCATCGAAATGCGTGGAATCGAATCCAGTGGAATAGATTAGAGTAGGGTTGGTTAAAATAGAGTAGAAGAGAATTGAACACAGTAAAAGAGAATAAAAAGAATGCAAGAGAATCGAGTCCAAAAGGTTAGAGCAGAGCAGAATAGTGTAGAGTAGAACAGAGTCGAATAGAGTCGAATCGAGCCAAATGGAGAAGAAACAAGGCAAATCGCGTTGAATCCCCTCGAACCAATTCCAGTCAATTAGGGTAGGGTAGAGTAAAATAGCGTTGAGTGGAGTAGAATGCTGTGCAACGCAATCGAATGGAGTCGAAAAGAGTCGAAAAGAGCCGAATAGAGCCGAATGGTGCTGAAGAGGGCCCAAGAGGGCCGAATCGAGCTGAATTGAGCCAAATCCAGCAAATCGAGCCTAATGGAGCCCAATTGAGCCTCATCCAGCTGAATCGACACTCTTCGAGCCAAATGGAGCCGAATGGACATGAGTCGAACCAATTCGACCTGAATCGTGTCCAAATTCATGGAATCGAATTGAACAGATTAGAGTAGGGGAGGTTCGGGTATGGCAGGGTGGAATAGAGTAGAGTAGCATAGAATAAAACAGAAGAGAATAGAAGAGAACAGAACAATACAGAACGAATACAGAAAACAGTAGGCTAGAGTAGCGTAGAGGGAAACAGAGTAGAGTAGAATAGATTCGAACAGAGCTAAATAGAGCCAAACTGAGCCGAATCGTGTCCAAATGGGTTGAATCCAATGCAATCAAATGGATTAGAATAGAGTAGAGTTGGGTAGCATAGGGTAGGGTAGAATAGAGTAGAATAGAACAGAACAGAATAGGAAGAATAAAGAAAATAGAGAAGGGTAGACGAGAGTACGATAGAGTAGGCTAGTGTATAATAGGGTAGACTCGAATACAGCTGGATAGAGCCGAATGGAGTCAAAATGAGAGGAATCACGTCTAATCGATTCGAGTAAATTAGAGTGGTGTAGGATAGAGTAGAGCAGAATAGTGTAGAATGGTGTGGAATAAATAGAGTGGAGTAGAATGGAGTCAAATAGAGACGAAAAGAGTAGAGAGGAGTCGAATAGAGCAGAATAGGGCCGAAAGAGGCCGAATGGAGCAGAATCGAAGCAATTCAAGCCAAAACGAGCCGAATAGAGCCAAATCGAATCGAATCGAGCTGATTCAAGCCGAATCACGTCGAATCCCGTTCAGTGCATCCAATCCAATCCAAACGTCTAGATTAGAGAAGGGGAGGGGAGGGTGGAATAGAATAGAGTAGAGTAGACTGGAAGAGATTAGGACAGAATAGAAGGAATAGAATAGAGTAGAAAAGAGTAGGGTCGAATAGACTCGAATAGAGTCGAATAGAGACGAATAGAGAAAACAGAGCTGAATGGAGCCAAGTAGAGACGAAGAGGAGCCATATAGAGCCGATTCGAACCTCATCGAGCTGAATCAAGCAGAATCACGCCGACTGTCACTGAGTAGCGTCGAATCACATCGAATCACGTCGAATCGCATCAAATCACATCGTTTTGTGTCGGACCGGGTCGAATCGCTTCGTATCGCATCGGATTGCATCGAATGTCGTCGAATCACGACGAATCACGCCCCATCACGTCCAATAACTTCGAACTGCGTCCAATCTCCTAGAATTCTGCTGAATCACGTCGAATCGTATGGAATCTCGTCTAATCTCTTTGAATCCCGTCAAATGCCTTCGGACCTTGTCGAATCCCGTCGAATCCTGTCCAATCGCGTCGAAGTGAATCGAATTGAATCAAATCGATTCAAGTAGGGTGGGTTTGGGTGGGGTGCAGTAGGGTTGGGTAGGGTAGGATAGAACAGAGTCCAACAGAATAGGAGAGAACAGAAGAGAACAGAAAGAATCCAGCAGAATAGAATAGAGTAGAAAAGAGTCAGATAGTGCAGAGCATAGCCGAATTGAGGCGAATGGAGACAAAACAAGATGAATCGCGTTGAAGCGCTTCGAATCGGGTCAAATCGAATCCATTCGAATAGATTAGGGTAGGGAAGGGTAGACGAGAATAGAGGAGAATAGTGCAGAATGGTGTGGAATGGATTAGAACGGAGCCGACTAGAGACGACTAGAGTAGAAAAGAGTCGAATAGAGCATAGTTGGGCCGAATAGGGCCAAAGAAGGCCTAATCGAGCAGAATCCAGCAGAATCGATGCCATTGGAGCTGAATGGAGCCAAATGGAGCCCAATCGAACCGATTCGAAGCGAATTGATCTGATTCAAGCCTAATCGGGTCGAATGGCGTGAAAATGCGATGACTCGAACAGAATCAAAGATTAGAGAAGGGGAGGGGAGCGGCTGGGAGGGTAGAACAGAACAGAATAGAACAGTACATAATAGAAGGAACAGAATATAGCACAGTACGGTAGAGCAGAGCAGAGTAAAGTAGAGAAGAGTAGAGTCGAATAGAGTGAACTAGTGCAGAATAGAGCTGAATAGAGCCAATTCTAGCCGAATCGAGCCCAAAGGAAACAAAACGTGATGAATCGCGTCGAATAGCGTCCAATCGAATCCATTAGAATAGATTAGAGTAGGGTAGAGTAGAACAGAATAGAGCAGAATCGAGTCGAATGGAGTTGCATAGAGAAAACTAGAGTAGAAAAGAGTCGAATCGAGCCGAATAAGGTTGAACCAAGTCGAATTGAGTTGAAACAAGCTGAATCGAAGCGATTCAAGCCAAATCGAGCTGAATCGAGCTGATGGTGCCGAATGAGCCGATTCAAGCATCATCGCGTCCAATCACATTGAAATGCTTTGACTCGAATCCAATTGAATAGATTCGAAAAGGTTAGGGTAGGGTGGTTTTGGATAGGGTAGACTAGGGTAGACGAAAGTAGACTAGAGTAGAGTAGACAAGCGAAGTCTAGAGTAGTAGCCTAGACAAGACAGCTGGACTAGTCAGACTAGTGGTATAGATCAGTAGGCTAGACAACTAGCCTTGGAGAGTACCCTTGCCTTGACAAGTACCCTAAATTCTGAATCTGAACTACTCCCCTTGCCTTAACTAGTATCCTGAACTAGTAGCCTTGTCTGAACTAGTACCCTTAACTAGTAGCCTTGCCTTAAGTAATAGTCTTAATGTCTACCCTTGCCTTACTAGTACCCTGAACTAGTAGCCCTGCCTTAACTAGTACCCTGGCCTTCACCAGTAGCCTTAACTAGTACCCTGGCCTTCACTAGTAGCCTTGCCTCAACTAGTACCCTTAACTAACACCCTAGCATGAGCTAGTACTCTTAACTAGTACCTGGCCTTCTCAGTCCCCATAAGTCCTACCCTGGCCTTAACCAGCTGCCTTAACTGGTACCCTGGTCTTAACTAGTAGTATTGACTTCTACCCTTGAATCCACTGGTCGCCTAAACTAGTCGTCTTGCCTTCAGTAGTAGCCTTCACTTGTACCTTGCCTTAACTAGTATCGTTATCTAGTACCTGTGCCTTAACTAGTACTCTTAGCTAGTACAGCGGCCATAACGAGTAGCCTGAACTAGTAGCCTTGTCTGAATTAGTCCCCTGAACTAGTAGCCTTGCTTTAAGTAATCGTCTTAACGTCTGCCCTTGCCTTACTAGTACCCTTAACTAGTAGCCAAGCCTTAACTACTACCCCTAACTAGTAGCCTTGCCTTAACTAGTACCCTTGCCTTAACGAGTTGCCTTAAGTAGTACCCCGGCCTTAACTAGAAGTATCAACTTGTAAACTTGCATCCAATAGTAGCCTTAACTAGTACTCTTGCCTTAAGTAGTGGCCTGAACTAGTACTCGTGCCTTAGCTAGTACTCTGAACTAGTACAGTGCCTCTAACTAGTATCCTGAACTAGTAGCCTTCTCTAAACTAGTACCCTTAACTAGTAGCCTTGCCTTCACTAGTACCCTGGCCTTCTCCAGTAGCCTTAACTAAGACCCTGGCCTTCACTGGTAGCCTTAACTAGTACCCTTAACTAGTACCCTCGCATTAACTAGTAATCTGAACTAGTACCCTGGCCGTATCAGTGCCCAGAACTACTACCCTTGCGGTAACCAGTTGCCTAAACTAGTACCCCGGCCTTCACTAGTAGTATTCACTTTTATTTTTGCATCAACTAGTAGACTTAACTAGTACTCTTGCCTTAAGGAGTGGCCTGAACTAGTACTCGTGCCTTAGCTAGTACTCTGAACTAGTACAGTGCCCCTGACTAGTATCTTGAACGAGTAGCCTTCTCTAAATTAGTACCCTTAACTAGTTGCCTTGCCTTCACTAGTACCCTGGCCTTCTCCAGTAGCCTTAACTAAGACCCTGGCCTTCACTAGTAGCCTTGCCTCAACTAGTACCCTTAACTAGTACCCTCGCATTAACTAGTACCCTGGCCGTATCAGTACCCAGAACTACTACCCTTGCCGTAACCAGTTTCCTTAACTAGTACCCTGGCCTTAACTAGTAGTATTCACTTGTATATTTGCATCAACTAGTAGCCTTAACTAGTACTCTTCCCTTAAGCAGCGGCCTGTATTTGTACCTTGCCTTAACTAGCAGCCTTAACTAGCACCCGTGCCTTTACTCATACTCTTAACTAGTACAGTGCCCCTAACTAGTATCCTGAACTGGTAGCCTTGTCCTAAGTAGTACCCTTAACTAGGAGCCTTGCCTTAAGGAATAGTCTTAATGGCTACCCTGGCCTCAACAAGTACCCTTAACTAGTACCCTTGCATTAATTAGTAGTCTTAACTGGTAGCCTGGCCTTGTCAGTACCCATAACTACTACCCTTGCCTTAACCAGTTGCCTTACCTAGCAACCTGGACTTAGCCAGTAGTATTAACATGTACCCTTGCATCGACTAGTAGACTTAAGTAGGACTCTTGCCTGAAGTAGTGGCCTTAACACGTTCCTTGCCTTACTAGTAGCCTTAACTAGTACTCTGAACTAGTACAGTGGCCCTAACTAGTATTCTGAACTAGAAGCCTTGTGGTAACTAGTACCCTTAACTAGTCGCCTTGCCTTAGGGAACAGTCTTAACGTCTACCCTTGCCTTACTAGTCCTCTTAACAAGTAGCCAAGCCTTAACTAGTACCCTGAAGTAGTAGCCTTGCATGGACGAGTAGCCCGGCCTTAACTAGTACCCTGGCCGTCACTAGTACCCTTGCCTCAACTAGTACCCTGGCATTAACTAGTAGTCTTAACTAGTACCCTGGCCTTATCGCTACCCATAACTACTACCCTTGCCTTGACCAGTTGCCTTAACTAGTACCCTGGCCTTAATGAGTAGTATGAACTTGTACCCTTGCATCAACTAGTAGCCTAAACTAATACGCTTGCCTGAAGTCGTAGCCTTCACTTGTACCTTGCCTTCCTAGTAGCCTTAACTAGTACCCGTCCATGAACTAGTGCTCTTAACTAGTACAGTGGCCCTAACTAGTAGCCTGAACTAGTCCCCTTGCCTTAGGTAGTCCCTTTTCCAAACTAGTACCCTTCTTGAGTACCCCTATGGAGTAGGGTATGGTACAGTAGGGTGTCATGAGGTAGGGTAGCATACGGTAGAACAGAGAAAACAGAATCCAATAGAATAGAAGAGGATGAGTCAGGATAGGTTAGTTTCGTGTAGGGTGTGGTAGAGTAGCATCGGATGGAATAGAGAAAAGAGAACACGAGAATCCAATACAACAGAATGGAAAAGAAGAGACTAGATGAGGAAAGACTAGGGCGGGATAGGGTTCTGTCGAATAGAAGAGCGTAGAATGGTGTGGAATGGAGTCAAATGCAGTCAAACCGAGATGAATAGACTAGGAAAGAGTTGAATAGAGCCGAATAGCACCGAATAGGGACATCTAGGGCTGAGTCGAGCCCAATCGAGCCCAACCGAGCCCAATCAAGTCCAATCGACCAGATTCGAGCTGAATGGAGCCCAATGGAGCTGGAATGAGCCAAATAGAGACACAGAAAATGAGCCAAGCTAGATCGAGCCAAATCGCACCTAATCACATCCTATGGCATCGAATCTCGTCGAAGTCCATCCAATCCCACCAAAACCCATCGAATCTCATGAAATCTCACCGAATCCCGTCCAATTGTGTCAAATCGGGTCGAATTGAATGCAATCGAATTCAATAGAACAGCTTAGAGTAGTGTAGGTTAGGCTGGGATTCAACAGGGTAGGGCAGAGAGGAATAGACTAGAGAAGCATAGAGTAGAAGAGAAGAGAATACAAAGAGTAGAATGGAGTAGAGTGGAGTAGAGTAGAATAGTCAGAGTCGAGTAGTGCAGAATAGAGATGAATAGATCCAATTCGAGCTGAATCGAGTCGAATGGAGAGGAAATGAGACAAATCTCCATGAATCGAATAGATTAGAGTAGAGTAGGGTGGGGGAGAAGAGAATAGAATAGTGTAGAATGGAGTCGAACAGAGTAGAATGGTGTGGAATGGAGTCGAATGGAGCCAAATAGAGACGAATAAAGTAGAAAAGAGTTGAATAGAGCTGAACAGGGCCGGATAAGTTTGGATCGAGCCTTATGATGCTGAATCGAGCAGAATCGAGCCAAATTGACCCGATTCAAGCCAAATCGAGCTAAATCAAGCCAATTCAAACCTAAATCCCATGGAATCGCCTTGAAAGGCATTGAATCGAATCGAATCGATTAGAGTAGAGGAGGGTAGAGTAGGAGGGGTTAGACTAGAAGGGAACAGAACCCAAGAGAAAGAATCGAATAGAATGAAGTAGAGACGAGTACAGTAGAATAGAGTCCAATAGAGTTGAATAGAGCCAAACAGAGCTGAATGCAGCCGAATCCACCAAATTCGAGGTGAATCGAGAAGAATCATGTCGAATCGCGTTGAAACGTGTCGAATCCAATCCAATCGTTTAGTGTAGGGCAGGTAAGATGAGGGTAGGGTAGGGTAGAAAAGAATAGATTAGAATAGAACAGAAAGAATAGAGACGAGTAGACTAGAGTCAAATAGAGTCAAATCCTGCCGAAAAGAGCCGAATAGAGAGGAAAAGGGCCAAGTCCAACCGAATCGAGTTGAATTCGCACAAAAAGGAGCTGATTCGAGCCGATAGGACCTGAATCAGGCCGAATCCCGTTCAAGTCTGTTGAATAGAATAGAACAGATTACAGTAGGCTAAGTTAGAGTAGAGTAGGATAGAACCAAATGCAGTAGAACAGAACAGGATCGAAGAGAACTGAAAGAATAGAATAGGGTCGAGTAGTGCAGAGTCTAGAAGAATAGAGTTGAATATTGCCGACTAGAGCAAAATAGAGCCCAAAAGACCCAACGTGATAGAAATCAAGATGAATGGCGCCGAATCCCGCGGAATCATGCTGGATCGCGTCGAAGCCCCGTTGAATTGCATTGAATCCCATCCATTCGAGTCCAATCCAATCGAATCGATTAGAATAGACTAGAGAAGGGTAGAGTACAAGACAATAGACTAGAGAAGAATACAGTCGGATGGAGTAGAATGGTGTAGAATGGAGTTGAAAAGAGATAATAGAGTTGAGTAGACTCATAGAGCCATATAGAGTTGAACAGAGCCTGTTCAAGCTGAATAGAGCTGACCAGGGCGAAATGGAGCCGATTAGAACTGAATCGAGCCGATTGGAGCCCAAGAGGGATGAATGGAGTGCAACGGAGCCGATTGGAGCCGAATCGCATCGAAATGCGTGGAATCGAATCCAGTGGAATAGATTAGAGTAGGGTTGGTTAAAATAGAGTAGAATAGAATTGAACACAGTAAAAGAGAATAAAAAGAATACAAGAGAATCGAGTCCAAAAGGTTAGAGCAGAGCAGAATAGTGTAGAGTAGAACAGAGTCGAATAGAGTCGAATCGAGCCAAATGGAGAAGAAACAAGGCAAATCGCGTTGAATCCCCTCGAACCAATTCCAGTCAATTAGGGTAGGGTAGAGTAAAATAGCGTTGAGTGGAGTAGAATGCTGTGCAACGCAATCGAATGGAGTCGAAAAGAGCCGAATAGTGCTGAAGAGGGCCGAAGAGGGCTGAATCGAGCAGAATTGAGCCAAATCCAGCAAATCGAGCCTAATGGAGCCGAATGGAGCCGAATCCAGCTGAATCGACACTCTTCGAGCCAAATGGAGCCGAATGGACATGAATCGAACCAATTCGACCTGAATCGTGTCCAAATTCATGGAATCGAATTGAACAGATTAGAGTAGGGGAGGTTCGGGTATGGCAGGGTGGAATAGAGTAGAGTAGCATAGAATAAAACAGAAGAGAAGAGAACAGAACAGTACAGAACGAATACAGAAAACAGTAGGCTAGAGTAGCGTAGAGGGAAACAGAGTAGAGTAGAATAGATGCGAACAGAGCTAAATAGAGCCAAACTGAGCCGAATCGTGTCCAAATGGGTTGAAGCCAATCCAATCCAATGGATTAGAGTAGAGTAGAGTTGGGTAGCATAGGGTAGGGTAGAATAGAGTAGAATAGAACAGAACAGACTAGGAAGAATAAAGAAAATAGAGAAGAGTAGACTAGAGTACGATAGAGTAGGCTAGTGTATAATAGGGTAGACTCGAATACGGCTGAGTAGAGCCGAATGGAGTCGAAATGAGAGGAATCACGTCTAATGGATTCGAGTAAATTAGAGTGGTGTAGGATAGAGTAGAGCAGAATAGTGTAGAATGGTGTGGAATAAATAGAATGGAGTAGAATGGAGTCAAATAGAGACGAAAAGAGTAGAGAAGAGTCAAATAGAGCAGAATAGGGCCGAAAAGGCCGAATTGAGCAGAATCGAAGCAATTCAAGCCAAAACGAGCCGAATAGAGCCAAATCGAATCGAATCGAGCTGATTCAAGCCGAATCACGTCGAATCCCGTTCAGTGCATCCAATCCAATCCAAACGTCTAGATTAGAGAAGGGGAGGGGAGGGTGGACTAGAATAGAGTAGAGTAGACTAGAAGAGATTAGGACAGAATAGAAGGAATAGAATAGAGTAGAAAAGAGTAGGGTCGAATAGACTCGAATAGAGTCGAATAGAGACGAATAGAGAAAACAGAGCTGAATGGAGCCGAGTAGAGACGTAGAGGAGCCATATAGAGCCGATTCGAACCTCATCGAGCTGAATCAAGCAGAATCACGCCGACTGTCACTGAGTAGCGTCGAATCACATCGAATCACGTCGAATCGCATCAAATCACATCGTTTTGTGTCGGACCGGGTCGAATCGCTTCGTATCGCATCGGATTGCATCGAATGTCGTCGAATCACGACGAATCACGCCCCATCACGTCCAATAACTTCGAACTGCGTCCAATCTCCTAGAATTCTGCTGAATCACGTCGAATCGTATGGAATCTCGTCTAATCTCTTTGAATCCCGTCAAATGCCTTCGGACCTTGTCGAATCCCGTCGAATCCTGTCCAATCGCGTCGAAGTGAATCGAATTGAATCAAATCGATTCAAGTAGGGTGGGTTTGGGTGGGGTGCAGTAGGGTTGGGTAGGGTAGGATAGAACAGAGTCCAACAGAATAGGAGAGAACAGAAGAGAACAGAAAGAATCCAGCAGAATAGAATAGAGTAGAAAAGAGTCAGATAGTGCAGAGCATAGCCGAATTGAGGCGAATGGAGACAAAACAAGATGAATCGCGTTGAAGCGCTTCGAATCGGGTCAAATCGAATCCATTCGAATAGATTAGGGTAGGGAAGGGTAGACGAGAATAGAGGAGAATAGTGCAGAATGGTGTGGAATGGATTAGAACGGAGCCGACTAGAGACGACTAGAGTAGAAAAGAGTCGAATAGAGCATAGTTGGGCCGAATAGGGCCAAAGAAGGCCTAATCGAGCAGAATCCAGCAGAATCGATGCCATTGGAGCTGAATGGAGCCAAATGGAGCCCAATCGAACCGATTCGAAGCGAATTGATCTGATTCAAGCCTAATCGGGTCGAATGGCGTGAAAATGCGATGACTCGAACAGAATCAAAGATTAGAGAAGGGGAGGGGAGCGGCTGGGAGGGTAGAACAGAACAGAATAGAACAGTACATAATAGAAGGAACAGAATATAGCACAGTACGGTAGAGCAGAGCAGAGTAAAGTAGAGAAGAGTAGAGTCGAATAGAGTGAACTAGTGCAGAATAGAGCTGAATAGAGCCAATTCTAGCCGAATCGAGCCCAAAGGAAACAAAACGTGATGAATCGCGTCGAATAGCGTCCAATCGAATCCATTAGAATAGATTAGAGTAGGGTAGAGTAGAACAGAATAGAGCAGAATCGAGTCGAATGGAGTTGCATAGAGAAAACTAGAGTAGAAAAGAGTCGAATCGAGCCGAATAAGGCTGAACCAAGTCGAATTGAGTTGAAACAAGCTGAATCGAAGCGATTCAAGCCAAATCGAGCTGAATCGAGCTGATGGTGCCGAATGAGGCGATTCAAGCATCATCGCGTCCAATCACATTGAAATGCTTTGACTCGAATCCAATTGAATAGATTCGAAAAGGTTAGGGTAGGGTGGTTTTGGATAGGGTAGACTAGGGTAGACGAAAGTAGACTAGAGTAGAGTAGACAAGCGAAGTCTAGAGTAGTAGCCTAGACAAGACAGCTGGACTAGTCAGACTAGTGGTATAGATCAGTAGGCTAGACAACTAGCCTTGGAGAGTACCCTTGCCTTGACAAGTACCCTAAATTCTGAATCTGAACTACTCCCCTTGCCTTAACTAGTATCCTGAACTAGTAGCCTTGTCTGAACTAGTACCCTTAACTAGTAGCCTTGCCTTAAGTAATAGTCTTAATGTCTACCCTTGCCTTACTAGTACCCTGAACTAGTAGCCCTGCCTTAACTAGTACCCTGGCCTTCACCAGTAGCCTTAACTAGTACCCTGGCCTTCACTAGTAGCCTTGCCTCAACTAGTACCCTTAACTAACACCCTAGCATGAGCTAGTACTCTTAACTAGTACCTGGCCTTCTCAGTCCCCATAAGTCCTACCCTGGCCTTAACCAGCTGCCTTAACTGGTACCCTGGTCTTAACTAGTAGTATTGACTTCTACCCTTGAATCCACTGGTCGCCTAAACTAGTCGTCTTGCCTTCAGTAGTAGCCTTCACTTGTACCTTGCCTTAACTAGTATCGTTATCTAGTACCTGTGCCTTAACTAGTACTCTTAGCTAGTACAGCGGCCATAACGAGTAGCCTGAACTAGTAGCCTTGTCTGAATTAGTCCCCTGAACTAGTAGCCTTGCTTTAAGTAATCGTCTTAACGTCTGCCCTTGCCTTACTAGTACCCTTAACTAGTAGCCAAGCCTTAACTACTACCCCTAACTAGTAGCCTTGCCTTAACTAGTACCCTTGCCTTAACCAGTTGCCTTAAGTAGTACCCCGGCCTTAACTAGAAGTATCAACTTGTAAACTTGCATCCAATAGTAGCCTTAACTAGTACTCTTGCCTTAAGTAGTGGCCTGAACTAGTACTCGTGCCTTAGCTAGTACTCTGAACTAGTACAGTGCCTCTAACTAGTATCCTGAACTAGTAGCCTTCTCTAAACTAGTACCCTTAACTAGTAGCCTTGCCTTCACTAGTACCCTGGCCTTCTCCAGTAGCCTTAACTAAGACCCTGGCCTTCACTGGTAGCCTTAACTAGTACCCTTAACTAGTACCCTCGCATTAACTAGTAGTCTGAACTAGTACCCTGGCCGTATCAGTACCCAGAACTACTACCCTTGCCGTAACCAGTTTCCTTAACTAGTACCCCGGCCTTAACTAGTAGTATTCACTTGTATATTTGCATCAACTAGTAGCCTTAACTAGTACTCTTCCCTTAAGCAGCGGCCTGTATTTGTACCTTGCCTTAACTAACAGCCTTAACTAGCACCCGTGCCTTTACTCATACTCTTAACTAGTACAGTGCCCCTAACTAGTATCCTGAACTGGTAGCCTTGTCCTAAGTAGTACCCTTAACTAGGAGCCTTGCCTTAAGGAATAGTCTTAATGGCTACCCTGGCCTCAACAAGTACCCTTAACTAGTACCCTTGCATTAATTAGTAGTCTTAACTGGTAGCCTGGCCTTGTCAGTACCCATAACTACTACCCTTGCCTTAACCAGTTGCCTTACCTAGCAACCTGGACTTAGCCAGTAGTATTAACATGTACCCTTGCATCGACTAGTAGACTTAAGTAGGACTCTTGCCTGAAGTAGTGGCCTTAACACGTTCCTTGCCTTACTAGTAGCCTTAACTAGTACTCTGAACTAGTACAGTGGCCCTAACTAGTATTCTGAACTAGAAGCCTTGTGGTAAGTAGTACCCTTAACTAGTCGCCTTGCCTTAGGGAACAGTCTTAACGTCTACCCTTGCCTTACTAGTCCTCTTAACAAGTAGCCAAGCCTTAACTAGTACCCTGAAGTAGTAGCCTTGCATGGACGAGTAGCCCAGCCTTAACTAGTACCCTGGCCGTCACTAGTACCCTTGCCTCAACTAGTACCCTGGCCTTAACTAGTAGTCTTAACTAGTACCCTGGCCTTATCGCTACCCATAACTACTACCCTTGCCTTGACCAGTTGCCTTAACTAGTACCCTGGCCTTAATGAGTAGTATGAACTTGTACCCTTGCATCAACTAGTAGCCTAAACTAATACGCTTGCCTGAAGTCGTAGCCTTCACTTGTACCTTGCCTTCCTAGTAGCCTTAACTAGTACCCGTCCATGAACTAGTACTCTTAACTAGTACAGTGGCCCTAACTAGTAGCCTGAACTAGTCCCCTTGCCTTAGGTAGTCCCTTTTCCAAACTAGTACCCTTCTTGAGTACCCCTATGGAGTAGGGTATGGTACAGTAGGGTGTCATGAGGTAGGGTAGCATACGGTAGAACAGAGAAAACAGAATCCAATAGAATAGAAGAGGATGAGTCAGGATAGGTTAGTTTCGTGTAGGGTGTGGTAGAGTAGCATAGGATGGAATAGAGAAAAGAGAACACGAGAATCCAATACAACAGAATGGAAAAGAAGAGACTAGATGAGGAAAGACTAGGGCGGGATAGGGTTCTGTCGAATAGAAGAGCGTAGAATGGTGTGGAATGGAGTCAAATGCAGTCAAACCGAGATGAATAGACTAGGAAAGAGTTGAATAGAGCCGAATAGCACCGAATAGGGACATCTAGGGCTGAGTCGAGCCCAATCGAGCCCAACCGAGCCCAATCAAGTCCAATCGACCAGATTCGAGCTGAATGGAGCCCAATGGAGCTGGAATGAGCCAAATAGAGACACAGAAAATGAGCCAAGCTAGATCGAGCCAAATCGCACCTAATCGCATCCTATGGCATCGAATCTCGTCGAAGTCCATCCAATCCCACCAAAACCCATCGAATCTCATGAAATCTCACCGAATCCCGTCCAATTGTGTCAAATCGGGTCGAATTGAATGCAATCGAATTCAATAGAACAGCTTAGAGTAGTGTAGGTTAGGCTGGGATTCAATAGGGTAGGGCAGAGAGGAATAGACTAGAGAAGCATAGAGTAGAAGAGAAGAGAATACAAAGAGTAGAATGGAGTAGAGTGGAGTAGAGTAGAATAGTCAGAGTCGAGTAGTGCAGAATAGAGATGAATAGATCCAATTCGAGCTGAATCGAGTCGAATGGAGAGGAAATGAGACAAATCTCCATGAATCGAATAGATTAGAGTAGAGTAGGGTGGGGGAGAAGAGAATAGAATAGTGTAGAATGGAGTCGAACAGAGTAGAATGGTGTGGAATGGAGTCGAATGGAGCCAAATAGAGACGAATAAAGTAGAAAAGAGTTGAATAGAGCTGAACAGGGCCGGATAAGTTTGGATCGAGCCTAATGATGCTGAATCGAGCAGAATCGAGCCAAATTGACCCGATTCAAGCCAAATCGAGCTAAATCAAGCCAATTCGAGCCTAAATCCCATGGAATCGCCTTGAAAGGCATTGAATCGAATCGAATCGATTAGAGCAGAGGAGGGTAGAGTAGGAGGGGTTAGACTAGAAGGGAACAGAACCCAAGAGAAAGAATCGAATAGAATGAAGTAGAGACGAGTACAGTAGAATAGAGTCCAATAGAGTTGAATAGAGCCAAACAGAGCTGAATGCAGCCGAATCCACCAAATTCGAGGTGAATCGAGAAGAATCATGTCGATATCGCGTTGAAACGTGTCGAATCCAATCCAATCGTTTAGTGTAGGGCAGGTAAGATGAGGGTAGGGTAGGGTAGAAAAGAATAGATTAGAATAGAACAGAAAGAATAGAGACGAGTAGACTAGAGTCAAATAGAGTCAAATCCTGCCGAAAAGAGCCGAATAGAGAGGAAAAGGGCCAAGTCCAACCGAATCGAGTTGAATTCGCACAAAAAGGAGCTGATTCGAGCCGATAGGACCTGAATCAGGCCGAATCCCGTTCAAGTCTGTTGAATAGAATAGAACAGATTACAGTAGGCTAAGTTAGAGTAGAGTAGGATAGAACCAAATGCAGTAGAACAGAACAGGATCGAAGAGAACTGAAAGAATAGAATAGGGTCGAGTAGTGCAGAGTCTAGAAGAATAGAGTTGAATATTGCCGACTAGAGCAAAATAGAGCCCAAAAGACCCAACGTGATAGAAATCAAGATGAATGGCGCCGAATCCCGCGGAATCATGCTGGATCGCGTCGAAGCCCGTTGAATTGCATTGAATCCCATCCATTCGAGTCCAATCCAATCGAATCGATTAGAATAGACTAGAGAAGGGTAGAGTACAAGACAATAGACTAGAGAAGAATACAGTCGGATGGAGTAGAATGGTGTAGAATGGAGTTGAAAAGAGATAATAGAGTTGAGTAGACTCATAGAGCCATATAGAGTTGAACAGAGCCTGTTCAAGCTGAATAGAGCTGACCAGGGCGAAATGGAGCCGATTAGAACTGAATCGAGCCGATTGGAGCCCAAGAGGGATGAATGGAGTGCAACGGAGCCGATTGGAGCCGAATCGCATCGAAATGCGTGGAATCGAATCCAGTGGAATAGATTAGAGTAGGGTTGGTTAAAATAGAGTAGAATAGAATTGAACACAGTAAAAGAGAATAAAAAGAATACAAGAGAATCGAGTCCAAAAGGTTAGAGCAGAGCAGAATAGTGTAGAGTAGAACAGAGTCGAATAGAGTCGAATCGAGCCAAATGGAGAAGAAACAAGGCAAATCGCGTTGAATCCCCTCGAACCAATTCCAGTCAATTAGGGTAGGGTAGAGTAAAATAGCGTTGAGTGGAGTAGAATGCTGTGCAACGCAATCGAATGGAGTCGAAAAGAGCCGAATAGTGCTGAAGAGGGCCGAAGAGGGCTGAATCGAGCAGAATTGAGCCAAATCCAGCAAATCGAGCCTAATGGAGCCGAATGGAGCCGAATCCAGCTGAATCGACACTCTTCGAGCCAAATGGAGCCGAATGGACATGAATCGAACCAATTCGACCTGAATCGTGTCCAAATTCATGGAATCGAATTGAACAGATTAGAGTAGGGGAGGTTCGGGTATGGCAGGGTGGAATAGAGTAGAGTAGCATAGAATAAAACAGAAGAGAAGAGAACAGAACAGTACAGAACGAATACAGAAAACAGTAGGCTAGAGTAGCGTAGAGGGAAACAGAGTAGAGTAGAATAGATTCGAACAGAGCTAAATAGAGCCAAACTGAGCCGAATCGTGTCCAAATGGGTTGAAGCCAATCCAATCCATTGGATTAGAGTAGAGTAGAGTTGGGTAGCATAGGGTAGGGTAGAATAGAGTAGAATAGAACAGAACAGACTAGGAAGAATAAAGAAAATAGAGAAGAGTAGACTAGAGTACGATAGAGTAGGCTAGTGTATAATAGGGTAGACTCGAATACGGCTGAGTAGAGCCGAATGGAGTCGAAATGAGAGGAATCACGTCTAATGGATTCGAGTAAATTAGAGTGGTGTAGGATAGAGTAGAGCAGAATAGTGTAGAATGGTGTGGAATAAATAGAATGGAGTAGAATGGAGTCAAATAGAGACGAAAAGAGTAGAGAAGAGTCAAATAGAGCAGAATAGGGCCGAAAAGGCCGAATTGAGCAGAATCGAAGCAATTCAAGCCAAAACGAGCCGAATAGAGCCAAATCGAATCGAATCGAGCTGATTCAAGCCGAATCACGTCGAATCCCGTTCAACGCATCCAATCCAATCCAAACGTCTAGATTAGAGAAGGGGAGGGGAGGGGAGGGTGGAATAGAATAGAGTAGACTAGAAGAGATTAGGACAGAATAGAAGGAATAGAATAGAGTAGAAAAGAGTAGGGTCGAATAGACTCGAATAGAGACGAATAGAGAAAACAGAGCTGAATGGAGCCGAGTAGAGACGTAGAGGAGCCATATAGAGCCGATTCGAACCTCATCGAGCTGAATCAAGCAGAATCACGCCGACTGTCACTGAGTAGCGTCGAATCACATCGAATCACGTCGAATCGCATCAAATCACATCGTTTTGTGTCGGACCGGGTCGAATCGCTTCGTATCGCATCGGATTGCATCGAATGTCGTCGAATCACGACGAATCACGCCCCATCACGTCCAATAACTTCGAACTGCGTCCAATCTCCTAGAATTCTGCTGAATCACGTCGAATCGTATGGAATCTCGTCTAATCTCTTTGAATCCCGTCAAATGCCTTCGGACCTTGTCGAATCCCGTCGAATCCTGTCCAATCGCGTCGAAGTGAATCGAATTGAATCAAATCGATTCAAGTAGGGTGGGTTTGGGTGGGGTGCAGTAGGGTTGGGTAGGGTAGGATAGAACAGAGTCCAACAGAATAGGAGAGACCAGAAGAGAACAGAAAGAATCCAGCAGAATAGAATAGAGTAGAAAAGAGTCAGATAGTGCAGAGCATAGCCGAATTGAGGCGAATGGAGACAAAACAAGATGAATCGCGTTGAAGCGCTTCGAATCGGGTCAAATCGAATCCATTCGAATAGATTAGGGTAGGGAAGGGTAGACGAGAATAGAGGAGAATAGTGCAGAATGGTGTGGAATGGATTAGAACGGAGCCGACTAGAGACGACTAGAGTAGAAAAGAGTCGAATAGAGCATAGTTGGGCCGAATAGGGCCAAAGAAGGCCTAATCGAGCAGAATCCAGCAGAATCGATGCCATTGGAGCTGAATGGAGCCAAATGGAGCCCAATCGAACCGATTCGAAGCGAATTGATCTGATTCAAGCCTAATCGGGTCGAATGGCGTGAAAATGCGATGACTCGAACAGAATCAAAGATTAGAGAAGGGGAGGGGAGCGGCTGGGAGGGTAGAACAGAACAGAATAGAACAGTACATAATAGAAGGAACAGAATATAGCACAGTACGGTAGAGCAGAGCAGAGTAAAGTAGAGAAGAGTAGAGTCGAATAGAGTGAACTAGTGCAGAATAGAGCTGAATAGAGCCAATTCTAGCCGAATCGAGCCCAAAGGAAACAAAACGTGATGAATCGCGTCGAATAGCGTCCAATCGAATCCATTAGAATAGATTAGAGTAGGGTAGAGTAGAACAGAATAGAGCAGAATCGAGTCGAATGGAGTTGCATAGAGAAAACTAGAGTAGAAAAGAGTCGAATCGAGCCGAATAAGGTTGAACCAAGTCGAATTGAGTTGAAACAAGCTGAATCGAAGCGATTCAAGCCAAATCGAGCTGAATCGAGCTGATGGTGCCGAATGAGCCGATTCAAGCATCATCGCGTCCAATCACATTGAAATGCTTTGACTCGAATCCAATTGAATAGATTCGAAAAGGTTAGGGTAGGGTGGTTTTGGATAGGGTAGACTAGGGTAGACGAAAGTAGACTAGAGTAGAGTAGACAAGCGAAGTCTAGAGTAGTAGCCTAGACAAGACAGCTGGACTAGTCAGACTAGTGGTATAGATCAGTAGGCTAGACAACTAGCCTTGGAGAGTACCCTTGCCTTGACAAGTACCCTAAATTCTGAATCTGAACTACTCCCCTTGCCTTAACTAGTATCCTGAACTAGTAGCCTTGTCTGAACTAGTACCCTTAACTAGTAGCCTTGCCTTAAGTAATAGTCTTAATGTCTACCCTTGCCTTACTAGTACCCTGAACTAGTAGCCCTGCCTTAACTAGTACCCTGGCCTTCACCAGTAGCCTTAACTAGTACCCTGGCCTTCACTAGTAGCCTTGCCTCAACTAGTACCCTTAACTAACACCCTAGCATGAGCTAGTACTCTTAACTAGTACCTGGCCTTCTCAGTCCCCATAAGTCCTACCCTGGCCTTAACCAGCTGCCTTAACTGGTACCCTGGTCTTAACTAGTAGTATTGACTTCTACCCTTGAATCCACTGGTCGCCTAAACTAGTCGTCTTGCCTTCAGTAGTAGCCTTCACTTGTACCTTGCCTTAACTAGTATCGTTATCTAGTACCTGTGCCTTAACTAGTACTCTTAGCTAGTACAGCGGCCATAACGAGTAGCCTGAACTAGTAGCCTTGTCTGAATTAGTCCCCTGAACTAGTAGCCTTGCTTTAAGTAATCGTCTTAACGTCTGCCCTTGCCTTACTAGTACCCTTAACTAGTAGCCAAGCCTTAACTACTACCCCTAACTAGTAGCCTTGCCTTAACTAGTACCCTTGCCTTAACCAGTTGCCTTAAGTAGTACCCCGGCCTTAACTAGAAGTATCAACTTGTAAACTTGCATCCAATAGTAGCCTTAACTAGTACTCTTGCCTTAAGTAGTGGCCTGAACTAGTACTCGTGCCTTAGCTAGTACTCTGAACTAGTACAGTGCCTCTAACTAGTATCCTGAACTAGTAGCCTTCTCTAAACTAGTACCCTTAACTAGTAGCCTTGCCTTCACTAGTACCCTGGCCTTCTCCAGTAGCCTTAACTAAGACCCTGGCCTTCACTGGTAGCCTTAACTAGTACCCTTAACTAGTACCCTCGCATTAACTAGTAGTCTGAACTAGTACCCTGGCCGTATCAGTGCCCAGAACTACTACCCTTGCCGTAACCAGTTTCCTTAACTAGTACCCCGGCCTTAACTAGTAGTATTCACTTGTATATTTGCATCAACTAGTAGCCTTAACTAGTACTCTTCCCTTAAGCAGCGGCCTGTATTTGTACCTTGCCTTAACTAGCAGCCTTAACTAGCACCCGTGCCTTTACTCATACTCTTAACTAGTACAGTGCCCCTAACTAGTATCCTGAACTGGTAGCCTTGTCCTAAGTAGTACCCTTAACTAGGAGCCTTGCCTTAAGGAATAGTCTTAATGGCTACCCTGGCCTCAACAAGTACCCTTAACTAGTACCCTTGCATTAATTAGTAGTCTTAACTGGTAGCCTGGCCTTGTCAGTACCCATAACTACTACCCTTGCCTTAACCAGTTGCCTTACCTAGCAACCTGGACTTAGCCAGTAGTATTAACATGTACCCTTGCATCGACTAGTAGACTTAAGTAGGACTCTTGCCTGAAGTAGTGGCCTTAACACGTTCCTTGCCTTACTAGTAGCCTTAACTAGTACTCTGAACTAGTACAGTGGCCCTAACTAGTATTCTGAACTAGAAGCCTTGTGGTAACTAGTACCCTTAACTAGTCGCCTTGCCTTAGGGAACAGTCTTAACGTCTACCCTTGCCTTACTAGTCCTCTTAACAAGTAGCCAAGCCTTAACTAGTACCCTGAAGTAGTAGCCTTGCATGGACGAGTAGCCCAGCCTTAACTAGTACCCTGGCCGTCACTAGTACCCTTGCCTCAACTAGTACCCTGGCCTTAACTAGTAGTCTTAACTAGTACCCTGGCCTTATCGCTACCCATAACTACTACCCTTGCCTTGACCAGTTGCCTTAACTAGTACCCTGGCCTTAATGAGTAGTATGAACTTGTACCCTTGCATCAACTAGTAGCCTAAACTAATACGCTTGCCTGAAGTCGTAGCCTTCACTTGTACCTTGCCTTCCTAGTAGCCTTAACTAGTACCCGTCCATGAACTAGTACTCTTAACTAGTACAGTGGCCCTAACTAGTAGCCTGAACTAGTCCCCTTGCCTTAGGTAGTCCCTTTTCCAAACTAGTACCCTTCTTGAGTACCCCTATGGAGTAGGGTATGGTACAGTAGGGTGTCATGAGGTAGGGTAGCATACGGTAGAACAGAGAAAACAGAATCCAATAGAATAGAAGAGGATGAGTCAGGATAGGTTAGTTTCGTGTAGGGTGTGGTAGAGTAGCATAGGATGGAATAGAGAAAAGAGAAAACGAGAATCCAGTACAACAGAATCGAAAAGAAGAGACTAGATGAGGAAAGACTAGGGCGGGATAGGGTTCTGTCGAATAGAAGAGCGTAGAATGGTGTGGAATGGAGTCAAATGCAGTCAAACCGAGATGAATAGACTAGGAAAGAGTTGAATAGAGCCGAATAGCACCGAATAGGGACATCTAGGGCTGAGTCGAGCCCAATCGAGCCCAACCGAGCCCAATCAAGTCCAATCGACCAGATTCGAGCTGAATGGAGCCCAATGGAGCTGGAATGAGCCAAATAGAGACACAGAAAATGAGCCAAGCTAGATCGAGCCAAATCGCACCTAATCGCATGCTATGGCATCGAATCTCGTCGAAGTCCATCCAATCCCACCAAAACCCATCGAATCTCATGAAATCTCACCGAATCCCGTCCAATTGTGTCAAATCGGGTCGAATTGAATGCAATCGAATTCAATAGAACAGCTTAGAGTAGTGTAGGTTAGGCTGGGATTCAATAGGGTAGGGCAGAGAGGAATAGACTAGAGAAGCATAGAGTAGAAGAGAAGAGAATACAAAGAGTAGAATGGAGTAGAGTGGAGTAGAGTAGAATAGTCAGAGTCGAGTAGTGCAGAATAGAGATGAATAGATCCAATTCGAGCTGAATCGAGTCGAATGGAGAGGAAATGAGACAAATCTCCATGAATCGAATAGATTAGAGTAGAGTAGGGTGGGGGAGAAGAGAATAGAATAGTGTAGAATGGAGTCGAACAGAGTAGAATGGTGTGGAATGGAGTCGAATGGAGCCAAATAGAGACGAATAAAGTAGAAAAGAGTTGAATAGAGCTGAACAGGGCCGGATAAGTTTGGATCGAGCCTAATGATGCTGAATCGAGCAGAATCGAGCCAAATTGACCCGATTCAAGCCAAATCGAGCTAAATCAAGCCAATTCGAGCCTAAATCCCATGGAATCGCCTTGAAAGGCATTGAATCGAATCGAATCGATTAGAGCAGAGGAGGGTAGAGTAGGAGGGGTTAGACTAGAAGGGAACAGAACCCAAGAGAAAGAATCGAATAGAATGAAGTAGAGACGAGTACAGTAGAATAGAGTCCAATAGAGTTGAATAGAGCCAAACAGAGCTGAATGCAGCCGAATCCACCAAATTCGAGGTGAATCGAGAAGAATCATGTCGATATCGCGTTGAAACGTGTCGAATCCAATCCAATCGTTTAGTGTAGGGCAGGTAAGATGAGGGTAGGGTAGGGTAGAAAAGAATAGATTAGAATAGAACAGAAAGAATAGAGACGAGTAGACTAGAGTCAAATAGAGTCAAATCCTGCCGAAAAGAGCCGAATAGAGAGGAAAAGGGCCAAGTCCAACCGAATCGAGTTGAATTCGCACAAAAAGGAGCTGATTCGAGCCGATAGGACCTGAATCAGGCCGAATCCCGTTCAAGTCTGTTGAATAGAATAGAACAGATTACAGTAGGCTAAGTTAGAGTAGAGTAGGATAGAACCAAATGCAGTAGAACAGAACAGGATCGAAGAGAACTGAAAGAATAGAATAGGGTCGAGTAGTGCAGAGTCTAGAAGAATAGAGTTGAATATTGCCGACTAGAGCAAAATAGAGCCCAAAAGACCCAACGTGATAGAAATCAAGATGAATGGCGCCGAATCCCGCGGAATCATGCTGGATCGCGTCGAAGCCCATTGAATTGCATTGAATCCCATCCATTCGAGTCCAATCCAATCGAATCGATTAGAATAGACTAGAGAAGGGTAGAGTACAAGACAATAGACTAGAGAAGAATACAGTCGGATGGAGTAGAATGGTGTAGAATGGAGTTGAAAAGAGATAATAGAGTTGAGTAGACTCGTAGAGCCATATAGAGTTGAACAGAGCCTGTTCAAGCTGAATAGAGCTGACCAGGGCGAAATGGAGCCGATTAGAACTGAATCGAACCGATTGGAGCCCAAGAGGGATGAATGGAGTGCAACGGAGCCGATTGGAGCCGAATCGCATCGAAATGCGTGGAATCGAATCCAGTGGAATAGATTAGAGTAGGGTTGGTTAAAATAGAGTAGAATAGAATTGAACACAGTAAAAGAGAATAAAAAGAATACAAGAGAATCGAGTCCAAAAGGTTAGAGCAGAGCAGAATAGTGTAGAGTAGAACAGAGTCGAATAGAGTCGAATCGAGCCAAATGGAGAAGAAACAAGGCAAATCGCGTTGAATCCCCTCGAACCAATTCCAGTCAATTAGGGTAGGGTAGAGTAAAATAGCGTTGAGTGGAGTAGAATGCTGTGCAACGCAATCGAATGGAGTCGAAAAGAGCCGAATAGTGCTGAAGAGGGCCGAAGAGGGCCGAATCGAGCAGAATTGAGCCAAATCCAGCAAATCGAGCCTAATGGAGCCGAATGGAGCCGAATCCAGCTGAATCGACACTCTTCGAGCCAAATGGAGCCGAATGGACATGAATCGAACCAATTCGACCTGAATCGTGTCCAAATTCATGGAATCGAATTGAACAGATTAGAGTAGGGGAGGTTCGGGTATGGCAGGGTGGAATAGAGTAGAGTAGCATAGAATAAAACAGAAGAGAAGAGAACAGAACAGTACAGAACGAATACAGAAAACAGTAGGCTAGAGTAGCGTAGAGGGAAACAGAGTAGAGTAGAATAGATTCGAACAGAGCTAAATAGAGCCAAACTGAGCCGAATCGTGTCCAAATGGGTTGAAGCCAATCCAATCCAATGGATTAGAGTAGAGTAGAGTTGGGTAGCATAGGGTAGGGTAGAATAGAGTAGAATAGAACAGAACAGACTAGGAAGAATAAAGAAAATAGAGAAGAGTAGACTAGAGTACGATAGAGTAGGCTAGTGTATAATAGGGTAGACTCGAATACGGCTGAGTAGAGCCGAATGGAGTCGAAATGAGAGGAATCACGTCTAATGGATTCGAGTAAATTAGAGTGGTGTAGGATAGAGTAGAGCAGAATAGTGTAGAATGGTGTGGAATAAATAGAATGGAGTAGAATGGAGTCAAATAGAGACGAAAAGAGTAGAGAAGAGTCAAATAGAGCAGAATAGGGCCGAAAAGGCCGAATTGAGCAGAATCGAAGCAATTCAAGCCAAAACGAGCCGAATAGAGCCAAATCGAATCGAATCGAGCTGATTCAAGCCGAATCACGTCGAATCCCGTTCAACGCATCCAATCCAATCCAAACGTCTAGATTAGAGAAGGGGAGGGGAGGGGAGGGTGGAATAGAATAGAGTAGAGTAGACTAGAAGAGATTAGGACAGAATAGAAGGAATAGAATAGAGTAGAAAAGAGTAGGGTCGAATAGACTCGAATAGAGTCGAATAGAGACGAATAGAGAAAACAGAGCTGAATGGAGCCGAGTAGAGACGTAGAGGAGCCATATAGAGCCGATTCGAACCTCATCGAGCTGAATCAAGCAGAATCACGCCGACTGTCACTGAGTAGCGTCGAATCACATCGAATCACGTCGAATCGCATCAAATCACATCGTTTTGTGTCGGACCGGGTCGAATCGCTTCGTATCGCATCGGATTGCATCGAATGTCGTCGAATCACGACGAATCACGCCCCATCACGTCCAATAACTTTGAACTGCGTCCAATCTCCTAGAATTCTGCTGAATCACGTCGAATCGTATGGAATCTCGTCTAATCTCTTTGAATCCCGTCAAATGCCTTCGGACCTTGTCGAATCCCGTCGAATCCTGTCCAATCGCGTCGAAGTGAATCGAATTGAATCAAATCGATTCAAGTAGGGTGGGTTTGGGTGGGGTGCAGTAGGGTTGGGTAGGGTAGGATAGAACAGAGTCCAACAGAATAGGAGAGAACAGAAGAGAACAGAAAGAATCCAGCAGAATAGAATAGAGTAGAAAAGAGTCAGATAGTGCAGAGCATAGCCGAATTGAGGCGAATGGAGACAAAACAAGATGAATCGCGTTGAAGCGCTTCGAATCGGGTCAAATCGAATCCATTCGAATAGATTAGGGTAGGGAAGGGTAGACGAGAATAGAGGAGAATAGTGCAGAATGGTGTGGAATGGATTAGAACGGAGCCGACTAGAGACGACTAGAGTAGAAAAGAGTCGAATAGAGCATAGTTGGGCCGAATAGGGCCAAAGAAGGCCTAATCGAGCAGAATCCAGCAGAATCGATGCCATTGGAGCTGAATGGAGCCAAATGGAGCCCAATCGAACCGATTCGAAGCGAATTGATCTGATTCAAGCCTAATCGGGTCGAATGGCGTGAAAATGCGATGACTCGAACAGAATCAAAGATTAGAGAAGGGGAGGGGAGCGGCTGGGAGGGTAGAACAGAACAGAATAGAACAGTACATAATAGAAGGAACAGAATATAGCACAGTACGGTAGAGCAGAGCAGAGTAAAGTAGAGAAGAGTAGAGTCGAATAGAGTGAACTAGTGCAGAATAGAGCTGAATAGAGCCAATTCTAGCCGAATCGAGCCCAAAGGAAACAAAACGTGATGAATCGCGTCGAATAGCGTCCAATCGAATCCATTAGAATAGATTAGAGTAGGGTAGAGTAGAACAGAATAGAGCAGAATCGAGTCGAATGGAGTTGCATAGAGAAAACTAGAGTAGAAAAGAGTCGAATCGAGCCGAATAAGGCTGAACCAAGTCGAATTGAGTTGAAACAAGCTGAATCGAAGCGATTCAAGCCAAATCGAGCTGAATCGAGCTGATGGTGCCGAATGAGGCGATTCAAGCATCATCGCGTCCAATCACATTGAAATGCTTTGACTCGAATCCAATTGAATAGATTCGAAAAGGTTAGGGTAGGGTGGTTTTGGATAGGGTAGACTAGGGTAGACGAAAGTAGACTAGAGTAGAGTAGACAAGCGAAGTCTAGAGTAGTAGCCTAGACAAGACAGCTGGACTAGTCAGACTAGTGGTATAGATCAGTAGGCTAGACAACTAGCCTTGGAGAGTACCCTTGCCTTGACAAGTACCCTAAATTCTGAATCTGAACTACTCCCCTTGCCTTAACTAGTATCCTGAACTAGTAGCCTTGTCTGAACTAGTACCCTTAACTAGTAGCCTTGCCTTAAGTAATAGTCTTAATGTCTACCCTTGCCTTACTAGTACCCTGAACTAGTAGCCCTGCCTTAACTAGTACCCTGGCCTTCACCAGTAGCCTTAACTAGTACCCTGGCCTTCACTAGTAGCCTTGCCTCAACTAGTACCCTTAACTAACACCCTAACATGAGCTAGTACTCTTAACTAGTACCTGGCCTTCTCAGTCCCCATAAGTCCTACCCTGGCCTTAACCAGCTGCCTTAACTGGTACCCTGGTCTTAACTAGTAGTATTGACTTCTACCCTTGAATCCACTGGTCACCTAAACTAGTCGTCTTGCCTTCAGTAGTAGCCTTCACTTGTACCTTGCCTTAACTAGTATCGTTATCTAGTACCTGTGCCTTAACTAGTACTCTTAGCTAGTACAGCGGCCATAACGAGTAGCCTGAACTAGTAGCCTTGTCTGAATTAGTCCCCTGAACTAGTAGCCTTGCTTTAAGTAATCGTCTTAACGTCTGCCCTTGCCTTACTAGTACCCTTAACTAGTAGCCAAGCCTTAACTACTACCCCTAACTAGTAGCCTTGCCTTAACTAGTACCCTTGCCTTAACCAGTTGCCTTAAGTAGTACCCCGGCCTTAACTAGAAGTATCAACTTGTAAACTTGCATCCAATAGTAGCCTTAACTAGTACTCTTGCCTTAAGTAGTGGCCTGAACTAGTACTCGTGCCTTAGCTAGTACTCTGAACTAGTACAGTGCCTCTAACTAGTATCCTGAACTAGTAGCCTTCTCTAAACTAGTACCCTTAACTAGTAGCCTTGCCTTCACTAGTACCCTGGCCTTCTCCAGTAGCCTTAACTAAGACCCTGGCCTTCACTGGTAGCCTTAACTAGTACCCTTAACTAGTACCCTCGCATTAACTAGTAGTCTGAACTAGTACCCTGGCCGTATCAGTGCCCAGAACTACTACCCTTGCCGTAACCAGTTTCCTTAACTAGTACCCCGGCCTTAACTAGTAGTATTCACTTGTATATTTGCATCAACTAGTAGCCTTAACTAGTACTCTTCCCTTAAGCAGCGGCCTGTATTTGTACCTTGCCTTAACTAGCAGCCTTAACTAGCACCCGTGCCTTTACTCATACTCTTAACTAGTACAGTGCCCCTAACTAGTATCCTGAACTGGTAGCCTTGTCCTAAGTAGTACCCTTAACTAGGAGCCTTGCCTTAAGGAATAGTCTTAATGGCTACCCTGGCCTCAACAAGTACCCTTAACTAGTACCCTTGCATTAATTAGTAGTCTTAACTGGTAGCCTGGCCTTGTCAGTACCCATAACTACTACCCTTGCCTTAACCAGTTGCCTTACCTAGCAACCTGGACTTAGCCAGTAGTATTAACATGTACCCTTGCATCGACTAGTAGACTTAAGTAGGACTCTTGCCTGAAGTAGTGGCCTTAACACGTTCCTTGCCTTACTAGTAGCCTTAACTAGTACTCTGAACTAGTACAGTGGCCCTAACTAGTATTCTGAACTAGAAGCCTTGTGGTAAGTAGTACCCTTAACTAGTCGCCTTGCCTTAGGGAACAGTCTTAACGTCTACCCTTGCCTTACTAGTCCTCTTAACAAGTAGCCAAGCCTTAACTAGTACCCTGAAGTAGTAGCCTTGCATGGACGAGTAGCCCAGCCTTAACTAGTACCCTGGCCGTCACTAGTACCCTTGCCTCAACTAGTACCCTGGCCTTAACTAGTAGTCTTAACTAGTACCCTGGCCTTATCGCTACCCATAACTACTACCCTTGCCTTGACCAGTTGCCTTAACTAGTACCCTGGCCTTAATGAGTAGTATGAACTTGTACCCTTGCATCAACTAGTAGCCTAAACTAATACGCTTGCCTGAAGTCGTAGCCTTCACTTGTACCTTGCCTTCCTAGTAGCCTTAACTAGTACCCGTCCATGAACTAGTACTCTTAACTAGTACAGTGGCCCTAACTAGTAGCCTGAACTAGTCCCCTTGCCTTAGGTAGTCCCTTTTCCAAACTAGTACCCTTCTTGAGTACCCCTATGGAGTAGGGTATGGTACAGTAGGGTGTCATGAGGTAGGGTAGCATACGGTAGAACAGAGAAAACAGAATCCAATAGAATAGAAGAGGATGAGTCAGGATAGGTTAGTTTCGTGTAGGGTGTGGTAGAGTAGCATAGGATGGAATAGAGAAAAGAGAACACGAGAATCCAATACAACAGAATGGAAAAGAAGAGACTAGATGAGGAAAGACTAGGGCGGGATAGGGTTCTGTCGAATAGAAGAGCGTAGAATGGTGTGGAATGGAGTCAAATGCAGTCAAACCGAGATGAATAGACTAGGAAAGAGTTGAATAGAGCCGAATAGCACCGAATAGGGACATCTAGGGCTGAGTCGAGCCCAATCGAGCCCAACCGAGCCCAATCAAGTCCAATCGACCAGATTCGAGCTGAATGGAGCCCAATGGAGCTGGAATGAGCCAAATAGAGACACAGAAAATGAGCCAAGCTAGATCGAGCCAAATCGCACCTAATCGCATGCTATGGCATCGAATCTCGTCGAAGTCCATCCAATCCCACCAAAACCCATCGAATCTCATGAAATCTCACCGAATCCCGTCCAATTGTGTCAAATCGGGTCGAATTGAATGCAATCGAATTCAATAGAACAGCTTAGAGTAGTGTAGGTTAGGCTGGGATTCAATAGGGTAGGGCAGAGAGGAATAGACTAGAGAAGCATAGAGTAGAAGAGAAGAGAATACAAAGAGTAGAATGGAGTAGAGTGGAGTAGAGTAGAATAGTCAGAGTCGAGTAGTGCAGAATAGAGATGAATAGATCCAATTCGAGCTGAATCGAGTCGAATGGAGAGGAAATGAGACAAATCTCCATGAATCGAATAGATTAGAGTAGAGTAGGGTGGGGGAGAAGAGAATAGAATAGTGTAGAATGGAGTCGAACAGAGTAGAATGGTGTGGAATGGAGTCGAATGGAGCCAAATAGAGACGAATAAAGTAGAAAAGAGTTGAATAGAGCTGAACAGGGCCGGATAAGTTTGGATCGAGCCTAATGATGCTGAATCGAGCAGAATCGAGCCAAATTGACCCGATTCAAGCCAAATCGAGCTAAATCAAGCCAATTCGAGCCTAAATCCCATGGAATCGCCTTGAAAGGCATTGAATCGAATCGAATCGATTAGAGTAGAGGAGGGTAGAGTAGGAGGGGTTAGACTAGAAGGGAACAGAACCCAAGAGAAAGAATCGAATAGAATGAAGTAGAGACGAGTACAGTAGAATAGAGTCCAATAGAGTTGAATAGAGCCAAACAGAGCTGAATGCAGCCGAATCCACCAAATTCGAGGTGAATCGAGAAGAATCATGTCGATATCGCGTTGAAACGTGTCGAATCCAATCCAATCGTTTAGTGTAGGGCAGGTAAGATGAGGGTAGGGTAGGGTAGAAAAGAATAGATTAGAATAGAACAGAAAGAATAGAGACGAGTAGACTAGAGTCAAATAGAGTCAAATCCTGCCGAAAAGAGCCGAATAGAGAGGAAAAGGGCCAAGTCCAACCGAATCGAGTTGAATTCGCACAAAAAGGAGCTGATTCGAGCCGATAGGACCTGAATCAGGCCGAATCCCGTTCAAGTCTGTTGAATAGAATAGAACAGATTACAGTAGGCTAAGTTAGAGTAGAGTAGGATAGAACCAAATGCAGTAGAACAGAACAGGATCGAAGAGAACTGAAAGAATAGAATAGGGTCGAGTAGTGCAGAGTCTAGAAGAATAGAGTTGAATATTGCCGACTAGAGCAAAATAGAGCCCAAAAGACCCAACGTGATAGAAATCAAGATGAATGGCGCCGAATCCCGCGGAATCATGCTGGATCGCGTCGAAGCCCGTTGAATTGCATTGAATCCCATCCATTCGAGTCCAATCCAATCGAATCGATTAGAATAGACTAGAGAAGGGTAGAGTACAAGACAATAGACTAGAGAAGAATACAGTCGGATGGAGTAGAATGGTGTAGAATGGAGTTGAAAAGAGATAATAGAGTTGAGTAGACTCGTAGAGCCATATAGAGTTGAACAGAGCCTGTTCAAGCTGAATAGAGCTGACCAGGGCGAAATGGAGCCGATTAGAACTGAATCGAGCCGATTGGAGCCCAAGAGGGATGAATGGAGTGCAACGGAGCCGATTGGAGCCGAATCGCATCGAAATGCGTGGAATCGAATCCAGTGGAATAGATTAGAGTAGGGTTGGTTAAAATAGAGTAGAATAGAATTGAACACAGTAAAAGAGAATAAAAAGAATACAAGAGAATCGAGTCCAAAAGGTTAGAGCAGAGCAGAATAGTGTAGAGTAGAACAGAGTCGAATAGAGTCGAATCGAGCCAAATGGAGAAGAAACAAGGCAAATCGCGTTGAATCCCCTCGAACCAATTCCAGTCAATTAGGGTAGGGTAGAGTAAAATAGCGTTGAGTGGAGTAGAATGCTGTGCAACGCAATCGAATGGAGTCGAAAAGAGCCGAATAGTGCTGAAGAGGGCCGAAGAGGGCCGAATCGAGCAGAATTGAGCCAAATCCAGCAAATCGAGCCTAATGGAGCCCAATGGAGCCTCATCCAGCTGAATCGACACTCTTCGAGCCAAATGGAGCCGAATGGACATGAGTCGAACCAATTCGACCTGAATCGTGTCCAAATTCATGGAATCGAATTGAACAGATTAGAGTAGGGGAGGTTCGGGTATGGCAGGGTGGACTAGAGTAGAGTAGCATAGAATAAAACAGAAGAGAATAGAAGAGAACAGAACAATACAGAACGAATACAGAAAACAGTAGGCTAGAGTAGCGTAGAGGGAAACAGAGTAGAGTAGAATAGATTCGAACAGAGCTAAATAGAGCCAAACTGAGCCGAATCGTGTCCAAATGGGTTGAATCCAATGCAATCAAATGGATTAGAATAGAGTAGAGTTGGGTAGCATAGGGTAGGGTAGAATAGAGTAGAATAGAACAGAACAGAATAGGAAGAATAAAGAAAATAGAGAAGGGTAGATGAGAGTACGATAGAGTAGGCTAGTGTATAATAGGGTAGACTCGAATACAGCTGGATAGAGCCGAATGGAGTCAAAATGAGAGGAATCACGTCTAATCGATTCGAGTAAATTAGAGTGGTGTAGGATAGAGTAGAGCAGAATAGTGTAGAATGGTGTGGAATAAATAGAGTGGAGTAGAATGGAGTCAAATAGAGACGAAAAGAGTAGAGAGGAGTCGAATAGAGCAGAATAGGGCCGAAAGAGGCCGAATGGAGCAGAATCGAAGCAATTCAAGCCAAAACGAGCCGAATAGAGCCAAATCGAATCGAATCGAGCTGATTCAAGCCGAATCACGTCGAATCCCGTTCAGTGCATCCAATCCAATCCAAACGTCTAGATTAGAGAAGGGGAGGGGAGGGTGGAATAGAATAGAGTAGAGTAGACTGGAAGAGATTAGGACAGAATAGAAGGAATAGAATAGAGTAGAAAAGAGTAGGGTCGAATAGACTCGAATAGAGTCGAATAGAGACGAATAGAGAAAACAGAGCTGAATGGAGCCAAGTAGAGACGAAGAGGAGCCATATAGAGCCGATTCGAACCTCATCGAGCTGAATCAAGCAGAATCACGCCGACTGTCACTGAGTAGCGTCGAATCACATCGAATCACGTCGAATCGCATCAAATCACATCGTTTTGTGTCGGACCGGGTCGAATCGCTTCGTATCGCATCGGATTGCATCGAATGTCGTCGAATCACGACGAATCACGCCCCATCACGTCCAATAACTTCGAACTGCGTCCAATCTCCTAGAATTCTGCTGAATCACGTCGAATCGTATGGAATCTCGTCTAATCTCTTTGAATCCCGTCAAATGCCTTCGGACCTTGTCGAATCCCGTCGAATCCTGTCCAATCGCGTCGAAGTGAATCGAATTGAATCAAATCGATTCAAGTAGGGTGGGTTTGGGTGGGGTGCAGTAGGGTTGGGTAGGGTAGGATAGAACAGAGTCCAACAGAATAGGAGAGAACAGAAGAGAACAGAAAGAATCCAGCAGAATAGAATAGAGTAGAAAAGAGTCAGATAGTGCAGAGCATAGCCGAATTGAGGCGAATGGAGACAAAACAAGATGAATCGCGTTGAAGCGCTTCGAATCGGGTCAAATCGAATCCATTCGAATAGATTAGGGTAGGGAAGGGTAGACGAGAATAGAGGAGAATAGTGCAGAATGGTGTGGAATGGATTAGAACGGAGCCGACTAGAGACGACTAGAGTAGAAAAGAGTCGAATAGAGCATAGTTGGGCCGAATAGGGCCAAAGAAGGCCTAATCGAGCAGAATCCAGCAGAATCGATGCCATTGGAGCTGAATGGAGCCAAATGGAGCCCAATCGAACCGATTCGAAGCGAATTGATCTGATTCAAGCCTAATCGGGTCGAATGGCGTGAAAATGCGATGACTCGAACAGAATCAAAGATTAGAGAAGGGGAGGGGAGCGGCTGGGAGGGTAGAACAGAACAGAATAGAACAGTACATAATAGAAGGAACAGAATATAGCACAGTACGGTAGAGCAGAGCAGAGTAAAGTAGAGAAGAGTAGAGTCGAATAGAGTGAACTAGTGCAGAATAGAGCTGAATAGAGCCAATTCTAGCCGAATCGAGCCCAAAGGAAACAAAACGTGATGAATCGCGTCGAATAGCGTCCAATCGAATCCATTAGAATAGATTAGAGTAGGGTAGAGTAGAACAGAATAGAGCAGAATCGAGTCGAATGGAGTTGCATAGAGAAAACTAGAGTAGAAAAGAGTCGAATCGAGCCGAATAAGGCTGAACCAAGTCGAATTGAGTTGGAACAAGCTGAATCGAAGCGATTCAAGCCAAATCGAGCTGAATCGAGCTGATGGTGCCGAATGAGCCGATTCAAGCATCATCGCGTCCAATCACATTGAAATGCTTTGACTCGAATCCAATTGAATAGATTCGAAAAGGTTAGGGTAGGGTGGTTTTGGATAGGGTAGACTAGGGTAGACGAAAGTAGACTAGAGTAGAGTAGACAAGCGAAGTCTAGAGTAGTAGCCTAGACAAGACAGCTGGACTAGTCAGACTAGTGGTATAGATCAGTAGGCTAGACAACTAGCCTTGGAGAGTACCCTTGCCTTGACAAGTACCCTAAATTCTGAATCTGAACTACTCCCCTTGCCTTAACTAGTATCCTGAACTAGTAGCCTTGTCTGAACTAGTACCCTTAACTAGTAGCCTTGCCTTAAGTAATAGTCTTAATGTCTACCCTTGCCTTACTAGTACCCTGAACTAGTAGCCCTGCCTTAACTAGTACCCTGGCCTTCACCAGTAGCCTTAACTAGTACCCTGGCCTTCACTAGTAGCCTTGCCTCAACTAGTACCCTTAACTAACACCCTAGCATGAGCTAGTACTCTTAACTAGTACCTGGCCTTCTCAGTCCCCATAAGTCCTACCCTGGCCTTAACCAGCTGCCTTAACTGGTACCCTGGTCTTAACTAGTAGTATTGACTTCTACCCTTGAATCCACTGGTCGCCTAAACTAGTCGTCTTGCCTTCAGTAGTAGCCTTCACTTGTACCTTGCCTTAACTAGTATCGTTATCTAGTACCTGTGCCTTAACTAGTACTCTTAGCTAGTACAGCGGCCATAACGAGTAGCCTGAACTAGTAGCCTTGTCTGAATTAGTCCCCTGAACTAGTAGCCTTGCTTTAAGTAATCGTCTTAACGTCTGCCCTTGCCTTACTAGTACCCTTAACTAGTAGCCAAGCCTTAACTACTACCCCTAACTAGTAGCCTTGCCTTAACTAGTACCCTTGCCTTAACCAGTTGCCTTAAGTAGTACCCCGGCCTTAACTAGAAGTATCAACTTGTAAACTTGCATCCAATAGTAGCCTTAACTAGTACTCTTGCCTTAAGTAGTGGCCTGAACTAGTACTCGTGCCTTAGCTAGTACTCTGAACTAGTACAGTGCCTCTAACTAGTATCCTGAACTAGTAGCCTTCTCTAAACTAGTACCCTTAACTAGTAGCCTTGCCTTCACTAGTACCCTGGCCTTCTCCAGTAGCCTTAACTAAGACCCTGGCCTTCACTGGTAGCCTTAACTAGTACCCTTAACTAGTACCCTCGCATTAACTAGTAGTCTGAACTAGTACCCTGGCCGTATCAGTACCCAGAACTACTACCCTTGCTGTAACCAGTTTCCTTAACTAGTACCCCGGCCTTAACTAGTAGTATTCACTTGTATATTTGCATCAACTAGTAGCCTTAACTAGTACTCTTCCCTTAAGCAGCGGCCTGTATTTGTACCTTGCCTTAACTAGCAGCCTTAACTAGCACCCGTGCCTTTACTCATACTCTTAACTAGTACAGTGCCCCTAACTAGTATCCTGAACTGGTAGCCTTGTCCTAAGTAGTACCCTTAACTAGGAGCCTTGCCTTAAGGAATAGTCTTAATGGCTACCCTGGCCTCAACAAGTACCCTTAACTAGTACCCTTGCATTAATTAGTAGTCTTAACTGGTAGCCTGGCCTTGTCAGTACCCATAACTACTACCCTTGCCTTAACCAGTTGCCTTACCTAGCAACCTGGACTTAGCCAGTAGTATTAACATGTACCCTTGCATCGACTAGTAGACTTAAGTAGGACTCTTGCCTGAAGTAGTGGCCTTAACACGTTCCTTGCCTTACTAGTAGCCTTAACTAGTACTCTGAACTAGTACAGTGGCCCTAACTAGTATTCTGAACTAGAAGCCTTGTGGTAAGTAGTACCCTTAACTAGTCGCCTTGCCTTAGGGAACAGTCTTAACGTCTACCCTTGCCTTACTAGTCCTCTTAACAAGTAGCCAAGCCTTAACTAGTACCCTGAAGTAGTAGCCTTGCATGGACGAGTAGCCCAGCCTTAACTAGTACCCTGGCCGTCACTAGTACCCTTGCCTCAACTAGTACCCTGGCCTTAACTAGTAGTCTTAACTAGTACCCTGGCCTTATCGCTACCCATAACTACTACCCTTGCCTTGACCAGTTGCCTTAACTAGTACCCTGGCCTTAATGAGTAGTATGAACTTGTACCCTTGCATCAACTAGTAGCCTAAACTAATACGCTTGCCTGAAGTCGTAGCCTTCACTTGTACCTTGCCTTCCTAGTAGCCTTAACTAGTACCCGTCCATGAACTAGTACTCTTAACTAGTACAGTGGCCCTAACTAGTAGCCTGAACTAGTCCCCTTGCCTTAGGTAGTCCCTTTTCCAAACTAGTACCCTTCTTGAGTACCCCTATGGAGTAGGGTATGGTACAGTAGGGTGTCATGAGGTAGGGTAGCATACGGTAGAACAGAGAAAACAGAATCCAATAGAATAGAAGAGGATGAGTCAGGATAGGTTAGTTTCGTGTAGGGTGTGGTAGAGTAGCATAGGATGGAATAGAGAAAAGAGAACACGAGAATCCAATACAACAGAATGGAAAAGAAGAGACTAGATGAGGAAAGACTAGGGCGGGATAGGGTTCTGTCGAATAGAAGAGCGTAGAATGGTGTGGAATGGAGTCAAATGCAGTCAAACCGAGATGAATAGACTAGGAAAGAGTTGAATAGAGCCGAATAGCACCGAATAGGGACATCTAGGGCTGAGTCGAGCCCAATCGAGCCCAACCGAGCCCAATCAAGTCCAATCGACCAGATTCGAGCTGAATGGAGCCCAATGGAGCTGGAATGAGCCAAATAGAGACACAGAAAATGAGCCAAGCTAGATCGAGCCAAATCGCACCTAATCGCATGCTATGGCATCGAATCTCGTCGAAGTCCATCCAATCCCACCAAAACCCATCGAATCTCATGAAATCTCACCGAATCCCGTCCAATTGTGTCAAATCGGGTCGAATTGAATGCAATCGAATTCAATAGAACAGCTTAGAGTAGTGTAGGTTAGGCTGGGATTCAATAGGGTAGGGCAGAGAGGAATAGACTAGAGAAGCATAGAGTAGAAGAGAAGAGAATACAAAGAGTAGAATGGAGTAGAGTGGAGTAGAGTAGAATAGTCAGAGTCGAGTAGTGCAGAATAGAGATGAATAGATCCAATTCGAGCTGAATCGAGTCGAATGGAGAGGAAATGAGACAAATCTCCATGAATCGAATAGATTAGAGTAGAGTAGGGTGGGGGAGAAGAGAATAGAATAGTGTAGAATGGAGTCGAACAGAGTAGAATGGTGTGGAATGGAGTCGAATGGAGCCAAATAGAGACGAATAAAGTAGAAAAGAGTTGAATAGAGCTGAACAGGGCCGGATAAGTTTGGATCGAGCCTAATGATGCTGAATCGAGCAGAATCGAGCCAAATTGACCCGATTCAAGCCAAATCGAGCTAAATCAAGCCAATTCGAGCCTAAATCCCATGGAATCGCCTTGAAAGGCATTGAATCGAATCGAATCGATTAGAGTAGAGGAGGGTAGAGTAGGAGGGGTTAGACTAGAAGGGAACAGAACCCAAGAGAAAGAATCGAATAGAATGAAGTAGAGACGAGTACAGTAGAATAGAGTCCAATAGAGTTGAATAGAGCCAAACAGAGCTGAATGCAGCCGAATCCACCAAATTCGAGGTGAATCGAGAAGAATCATGTCGATATCGCGTTGAAACGTGTCGAATCCAATCCAATCGTTTAGTGTAGGGCAGGTAAGATGAGGGTAGGGTAGGGTAGAAAAGAATAGATTAGAATAGAACAGAAAGAATAGAGACGAGTAGACTAGAGTCAAATAGAGTCAAATCCTGCCGAAAAGAGCCGAATAGAGAGGAAAAGGGCCAAGTCCAACCGAATCGAGTTGAATTCGCACAAAAAGGAGCTGATTCGAGCCGATAGGACCTGAATCAGGCCGAATCCCGTTCAAGTCTGTTGAATAGAATAGAACAGATTACAGTAGGCTAAGTTAGAGTAGAGTAGGATAGAACCAAATGCAGTAGAACAGAACAGGATCGAAGAGAACTGAAAGAATAGAATAGGGTCGAGTAGTGCAGAGTCTAGAAGAATAGAGTTGAATATTGCCGACTAGAGCAAAATAGAGCCCAAAAGACCCAACGTGATAGAAATCAAGATGAATGGCGCCGAATCCCGCGGAATCATGCTGGATCGCGTCGAAGCCCGTTGAATTGCATTGAATCCCATCCATTCGAGTCCAATCCAATCGAATCGATTAGAATAGACTAGAGAAGGGTAGAGTACAAGACAATAGACTAGAGAAGAATACAGTCGGATGGAGTAGAATGGTGTAGAATGGAGTTGAAAAGAGATAATAGAGTTGAGTAGACTCGTAGAGCCATATAGAGTTGAACAGAGCCTGTTCAAGCTGAATAGAGCTGACCAGGGCGAAATGGAGCCGATTAGAACTGAATCGAACCGATTGGAGCCCAAGAGGGATGAATGGAGTGCAACGGAGCCGATTGGAGCCGAATCGCATCGAAATGCGTGGAATCGAATCCAGTGGAATAGATTAGAGTAGGGTTGGTTAAAATAGAGTAGAAGAGAATTGAACACAGTAAAAGAGAATAAAAAGAATACAAGAGAATCGAGTCCAAAAGGTTAGAGCAGAGCAGAATAGTGTAGAGTAGAACAGAGTCGAATAGAGTCGAATCGAGCCAAATGGAGAAGAAACAAGGCAAATCGCGTTGAATCCCCTCGAACCAATTCCAGTCAATTAGGGTAGGGTAGAGTAAAATAGCGTTGAGTGGAGTAGAATGCTGTGCAACGCAATCGAATGGAGTCGAAAAGAGCCGAATAGTGCTGAAGAGGGCCGAAGAGGGCCGAATCGAGCAGAATTGAGCCAAATCCAGCAAATCGAGCCTAATGGAGCCGAATGGAGCCGAATCCAGCTGAATCGACACTCTTCGAGCCAAATGGAGCCGAATGGACATGAATCGAACCAATTCGACCTGAATCGTGTCCAAATTCATGGAATCGAATTGAACAGATTAGAGTAGGGGAGGTTCGGGTATGGCAGGGTGGAATAGAGTAGAGTAGCATAGAATAAAACAGAAGAGAAGAGAACAGAACAGTACAGAACGAATACAGAAAACAGTAGGCTAGAGTAGCGTAGAGGGAAACAGAGTAGAGTAGAATAGATTCGAACAGAGCTAAATAGAGCCAAACTGAGCCGAATCGTGTCCAAATGGGTTGAAGCCAATCCAATCCAATGGATTAGAGTAGAGTAGAGTTGGGTAGCATAGGGTAGGGTAGAATAGAGTAGAATAGAACAGAACAGACTAGGAAGAATAAAGAAAATAGAGAAGAGTAGACTAGAGTACGATAGAGTAGGCTAGTGTATAATAGGGTAGACTCGAATACGGCTGAGTAGAGCCGAATGGAGTCGAAATGAGAGGAATCACGTCTAATGGATTCGAGTAAATTAGAGTGGTGTAGGATAGAGTAGAGCAGAATAGTGTAGAATGGTGTGGAATAAATAGAATGGAGTAGAATGGAGTCAAATAGAGACGAAAAGAGTAGAGAAGAGTCAAATAGAGCAGAATAGGGCCGAAAAGGCCGAATTGAGCAGAATCGAAGCAATTCAAGCCAAAACGAGCCGAATAGAGCCAAATCGAATCGAATCGAGCTGATTCAAGCCGAATCACGTCGAATCCCGTTCAACGCATCCAATCCAATCCAAACGTCTAGATTAGAGAAGGGGAGGGGAGGGGAGGGTGGAATAGAATAGAGTAGAGTAGACTAGAAGAGATTAGGACAGAATAGAAGGAATAGAATAGAGTAGAAAAGAGTAGGGTCGAATAGAGTCGAATAGAGACGAATAGAGAAAACAGAGCTGAATGGAGCCGAGTAGAGACGTAGAGGAGCCATATAGAGCCGATTCGAACCTCATCGAGCTGAATCAAGCAGAATCACGCCGACTGTCACTGAGTAGCGTCGAATCACATCGAATCACGTCGAATCGCATCAAATCACATCGTTTTGTGTCGGACCGGGTCGAATCGCTTCGTATCGCATCGGATTGCATCGAATGTCGTCGAATCACGACGAATCACGCCCCATCACGTCCAATAACTTCGAACTGCGTCCAATCTCCTAGAATTCTGCTGAATCACGTCGAATCGTATGGAATCTCGTCTAATCTCTTTGAATCCCGTCAAATGCCTTCGGACCTTGTCGAATCCCGTCGAATCCTGTCCAATCGCGTCGAAGTGAATCGAATTGAATCAAATCGATTCAAGTAGGGTGGGTTTGGGTGGGGTGCAGTAGGGTTGGGTAGGGTAGGATAGAACAGAGTCCAACAGAATAGGAGAGAACAGAAGAGAACAGAAAGAATCCAGCAGAATAGAATAGAGTAGAAAAGAGTCAGATAGTGCAGAGCATAGCCGAATTGAGGCGAATGGAGACAAAACAAGATGAATCGCGTTGAAGCGCTTCGAATCGGGTCAAATCGAATCCATTCGAATAGATTAGGGTAGGGAAGGGTAGACGAGAATAGAGGAGAATAGTGCAGAATGGTGTGGAATGGATTAGAACGGAGCCGACTAGAGACGACTAGAGTAGAAAAGAGTCGAATAGAGCATAGTTGGGCCGAATAGGGCCAAAGAAGGCCTAATCGAGCAGAATCCAGCAGAATCGATGCCATTGGAGCTGAATGGAGCCAAATGGAGCCCAATCGAACCGATTCGAAGCGAATTGATCTGATTCAAGCCTAATCGGGTCGAATGGCGTGAAAATGCGATGACTCGAACAGAATCAAAGATTAGAGAAGGGGAGGGGAGCGGCTGGGAGGGTAGAACAGAACAGAATAGAACAGTACATAATAGAAGGAACAGAATATAGCACAGTACGGTAGAGCAGAGCAGAGTAAAGTAGAGAAGAGTAGAGTCGAATAGAGTGAACTAGTGCAGAATAGAGCTGAATAGAGCCAATTCTAGCCGAATCGAGCCCAAAGGAAACAAAACGTGATGAATCGCGTCGAATAGCGTCCAATCGAATCCATTAGAATAGATTAGAGTAGGGTAGAGTAGAACAGAATAGAGCAGAATCGAGTCGAATGGAGTTGCATAGAGAAAACTAGAGTAGAAAAGAGTCGAATCGAGCCGAATAAGGCTGAACCAAGTCGAATTGAGTTGAAACAAGCTGAATCGAAGCGATTCAAGCCAAATCGAGCTGAATCGAGCTGATGGTGCCGAATGAGGCGATTCAAGCATCATCGCGTCCAATCACATTGAAATGCTTTGACTCGAATCCAATTGAATAGATTCGAAAAGGTTAGGGTAGGGTGGTTTTGGATAGGGTAGACTAGGGTAGACGAAAGTAGACTAGAGTAGAGTAGACAAGCGAAGTCTAGAGTAGTAGCCTAGACAAGACAGCTGGACTAGTCAGACTAGTGGTATAGATCAGTAGGCTAGACAACTAGCCTTGGAGAGTACCCTTGCCTTGACAAGTACCCTAAATTCTGAATCTGAACTACTCCCCTTGCCTTAACTAGTATCCTGAACTAGTAGCCTTGTCTGAACTAGTACCCTTAACTAGTAGCCTTGCCTTAAGTAATAGTCTTAATGTCTACCCTTGCCTTACTAGTACCCTGAACTAGTAGCCCTGCCTTAACTAGTACCCTGGCCTTCACCAGTAGCCTTAACTAGTACCCTGGCCTTCACTAGTAGCCTTGCCTCAACTAGTACCCTTAACTAACACCCTAGCATGAGCTAGTACTCTTAACTAGTACCTGGCCTTCTCAGTCCCCATAAGTCCTACCCTGGCCTTAACCAGCTGCCTTAACTGGTACCCTGGTCTTAACTAGTAGTATTGACTTCTACCCTTGAATCCACTGGTCACCTAAACTAGTCGTCTTGCCTTCAGTAGTAGCCTTCACTTGTACCTTGCCTTAACTAGTATCGTTATCTAGTACCTGTGCCTTAACTAGTACTCTTAGCTAGTACAGCGGCCATAACGAGTAGCCTGAACTAGTAGCCTTGTCTGAATTAGTCCCCTGAACTAGTAGCCTTGCTTTAAGTAATCGTCTTAACGTCTGCCCTTGCCTTACTAGTACCCTTAACTAGTAGCCAAGCCTTAACTACTACCCCTAACTAGTAGCCTTGCCTTAACTAGTACCCTTGCCTTAACCAGTTGCCTTAAGTAGTACCCCGGCCTTAACTAGAAGTATCAACTTGTAAACTTGCATCCAATAGTAGCCTTAACTAGTACTCTTGCCTTAAGTAGTGGCCTGAACTAGTACTCGTGCCTTAGCTAGTACTCTGAACTAGTACAGTGCCTCTAACTAGTATCCTGAACTAGTAGCCTTCTCTAAACTAGTACCCTTAACTAGTAGCCTTGCCTTCACTAGTACCCTGGCCTTCTCCAGTAGCCTTAACTAAGACCCTGGCCTTCACTGGTAGCCTTAACTAGTACCCTTAACTAGTACCCTCTCATTAACTAGTAGTCTGAACTAGTACCCTGGCCGTATCAGTGCCCAGAACTACTACCCTTGCTGTAACCAGTTTCCTTAACTAGTACCCCGGCCTTAACTAGTAGTATTCACTTGTATATTTGCATCAACTAGTAGCCTTAACTAGTACTCTTCCCTTAAGCAGCGGCCTGTATTTGTACCTTGCCTTAACTAGCAGCCTTAACTAGCACCCGTGCCTTTACTCATACTCTTAACTAGTACAGTGCCCCTAACTAGTATCCTGAACTGGTAGCCTTGTCCTAAGTAGTACCCTTAACTAGGAGCCTTGCCTTAAGGAATAGTCTTAATGGCTACCCTGGCCTCAACAAGTACCCTTAACTAGTACCCTTGCATTAATTAGTAGTCTTAACTGGTAGCCTGGCCTTGTCAGTACCCATAACTACTACCCTTGCCTTAACCAGTTGCCTTACCTAGCAACCTGGACTTAGCCAGTAGTATTAACATGTACCCTTGCATCGACTAGTAGACTTAAGTAGGACTCTTGCCTGAAGTAGTGGCCTTAACACGTTCCTTGCCTTACTAGTAGCCTTAACTAGTACTCTGAACTAGTACAGTGGCCCTAACTAGTATTCTGAACTAGAAGCCTTGTGGTAAGTAGTACCCTTAACTAGTCGCCTTGCCTTAGGGAACAGTCTTAACGTCTACCCTTGCCTTACTAGTCCTCTTAACAAGTAGCCAAGCCTTAACTAGTACCCTGAAGTAGTAGCCTTGCATGGACGAGTAGCCCAGCCTTAACTAGTACCCTGGCCGTCACTAGTACCCTTGCCTCAACTAGTACCCTGGCCTTAACTAGTAGTCTTAACTAGTACCCTGGCCTTATCGCTACCCATAACTACTACCCTTGCCTTGACCAGTTGCCTTAACTAGTACCCTGGCCTTAATGAGTAGTATGAACTTGTACCCTTGCATCAACTAGTAGCCTAAACTAATACGCTTGCCTGAAGTCGTAGCCTTCACTTGTACCTTGCCTTCCTAGTAGCCTTAACTAGTACCCGTCCATGAACTAGTACTCTTAACTAGTACAGTGGCCCTAACTAGTAGCCTGAACTAGTCCCCTTGCCTTAGGTAGTCCCTTTTCCAAACTAGTACCCTTCTTGAGTACCCCTATGGAGTAGGGTATGGTACAGTAGGGTGTCATGAGGTAGGGTAGCATACGGTAGAACAGAGAAAACAGAATCCAATAGAATAGAAGAGGATGAGTCAGGATAGGTTAGTTTCGTGTAGGGTGTGGTAGAGTAGCATAGGATGGAATAGAGAAAAGAGAAAACGAGAATCCAGTACAACAGAATCGAAAAGAAGAGACTAGATGAGGAAAGACTAGGGCGGGATAGGGTTCTGTCGAATAGAAGAGCGTAGAATGGTGTGGAATGGAGTCAAATGCAGTCAAACCGAGATGAATAGACTAGGAAAGAGTTGAATAGAGCCGAATAGCACCGAATAGGGACATCTAGGGCTGAGTCGAGCCCAATCGAGCCCAACCGAGCCCAATCAAGTCCAATCGACCAGATTCGAGCTGAATGGAGCCCAATGGAGCTGGAATGAGCCAAATAGAGACACAGAAAATGAGCCAAGCTAGATCGAGCCAAATCGCACCTAATCGCATGCTATGGCATCGAATCTCGTCGAAGTCCATCCAATCCCACCAAAACCCATCGAATCTCATGAAATCTCACCGAATCCCGTCCAATTGTGTCAAATCGGGTCGAATTGAATGCAATCGAATTCAATAGAACAGCTTAGAGTAGTGTAGGTTAGGCTGGGATTCAATAGGGTAGGGCAGAGAGGAATAGACTAGAGAAGCATAGAGTAGAAGAGAAGAGAATACAAAGAGTAGAATGGAGTAGAGTGGAGTAGAGTAGAATAGTCAGAGTCGAGTAGTGCAGAATAGAGATGAATAGATCCAATTCGAGCTGAATCGAGTCGAATGGAGAGGAAATGAGACAAATCTCCATGAGTCGAATAGATTAGAGTAGAGTAGGGTGGGGGAGAAGAGAATAGAATAGTGTAGAATGGAGTCGAACAGAGTAGAATGGTGTGGAATGGAGTCGAATGGAGCCAAATAGAGACGAATAAAGTAGAAAAGAGTTGAATAGAGCTGAACAGGGCCGGATAAGTTTGGATCGAGCCTAATGATGCTGAATCGAGCAGAATCGAGCCAAATTGACCCGATTCAAGCCAAATCGAGCTAAATCAAGCCAATTCGAGCCTAAATCCCATGGAATCGCCTTGAAAGGCATTGAATCGAATCGAATCGATTAGAGTAGAGGAGGGTAGAGTAGGAGGGGTTAGACTAGAAGGGAACAGAACCCAAGAGAAAGAATCGAATAGAATGAAGTAGAGACGAGTACAGTAGAATAGAGTCCAATAGAGTTGAATAGAGCCAAACAGAGCTGAATGCAGCCGAATCCACCAAATTCGAGGTGAATCGAGAAGAATCATGTCGATATCGCGTTGAAACGTGTCGAATCCAATCCAATCGTTTAGTGTAGGGCAGGTAAGATGAGGGTAGGGTAGGGTAGAAAAGAATAGATTAGAATAGAACAGAAAGAATAGAGACGAGTAGACTAGAGTCAAATAGAGTCAAATCCTGCCGAAAAGAGCCGAATAGAGAGGAAAAGGGCCAAGTCCAACCGAATCGAGTTGAATTCGCACAAAAAGGAGCTGATTCGAGCCGATAGGACCTGAATCAGGCCGAATCCCGTTCAAGTCTGTTGAATAGAATAGAACAGATTACAGTAGGCTAAGTTAGAGTAGAGTAGGATAGAACCAAATGCAGTAGAACAGAACAGGATCGAAGAGAACTGAAAGAATAGAATAGGGTCGAGTAGTGCAGAGTCTAGAAGAATAGAGTTGAATATTGCCGACTAGAGCAAAATAGAGCCCAAAAGACCCAACGTGATAGAAATCAAGATGAATGGCGCCGAATCCCGCGGAATCATGCTGGATCGCGTCGAAGCCCGTTGAATTGCATTGAATCCCATCCATTCGAGTCCAATCCAATCGAATCGATTAGAATAGACTAGAGAAGGGTAGAGTACAAGACAATAGACTAGAGAAGAATACAGTCGGATGGAGTAGAATGGTGTAGAATGGAGTTGAAAAGAGATAATAGAGTTGAGTAGACTCGTAGAGCCATATAGAGTTGAACAGAGCCTGTTCAAGCTGAATAGAGCTGACCAGGGCGAAATGGAGCCGATTAGAACTGAATCGAACCGATTGGAGCCCAAGAGGGATGAATGGAGTGCAACGGAGCCGATTGGAGCCGAATCGCATCGAAATGCGTGGAATCGAATCCAGTGGAATAGATTAGAGTAGGGTTGGTTAAAATAGAGTAGAATAGAATTGAACACAGTAAAAGAGAATAAAAAGAATACAAGAGAATCGAGTCCAAAAGGTTAGAGCAGAGCAGAATAGTGTAGAGTAGAACAGAGTCGAATAGAGTCGAATCGAGCCAAATGGAGAAGAAACAAGGCAAATCGCCTTGAATCCCCTCGAACCAATTCCAGTCAATTAGGGTAGGGTAGAGTAAAATAGCGTTGAGTGGAGTAGAATGCTGTGCAACGCAATCGAATGGAGTCGAAAAGAGTCGAAAAGAGCCGAATAGTGCTGAAGAGGGCCGAAGAGGGCCGAATCGAGCAGAATTGAGCCAAATCCAGCAAATCGAGCCTAATGGAGCCGAATGGAGCCGAATCCAGCTGAATCGACACTCTTCGAGCCAAATGGAGCCGAATGGACATGAATCGAACCAATTCGACCTGAATCGTGTCCAAATTCATGGAATCGAATTGAACAGATTAGAGTAGGGGAGGTTCGGGTATGGCAGGGTGGAATAGAGTAGAGTAGCATAGAACAAAACAGAAGAGAAGAGAAGAGAACAGAACAGTACAGAACGAATACAGAAAACAGTAGGCTAGAGTAGCGTAGAGGGAAACAGAGTAGAGTAGAATAGATTCGAACAGAGCTAAATGGAGCCAAACTGAGCCGAATCGTGTCCAAATGGGTTGAAGCCAATCCAATCCAATGGATTAGAGTAGAGTAGAGTTGGGTAGCATAGGGTAGGGTAGAATAGAGTAGAATAGGAAGAATAAAGAAAATAGAGAAGAGTAGACTAGAGTACGATAGAGTAGGCTAGTGTATAATAGGGTAGACTCGAATACGGCTGAGTAGAGCCGAATGGAGTCGAAATGAGAGGAATCACGTCTAATGGATTCGAGTAAATTAGAGTGGTGTAGGATAGAGTAGAGCAGAATAGTGTAGAATGGTGTGGAATAAATAGAATGGAGTAGAATGGAGTCAAATAGAGACGAAAAGAGTAGAGAAGAGTCAAATAGAGCAGAATAGGGCCGAAAAGGCCGAATTGAGCAGAATCGAAGCAATTCAAGCCAAAACGAGCCGAATAGAGCCAAATCGAATCGAATCGAGCTGATTCAAGCCGAATCACGTCGAATCCCGTTCAGTGCATCCAATCCAATCCAAACGTCTAGATTAGAGAAGGGGAGGGGAGGGTGGAATAGAATAGAGTAGAGTAGACTAGAAGAGATTAGGACAGAATAGAAGGAATAGAATAGAGTAGAAAAGAGTAGGGTCGAATAGACTCGAATAGAGTCGAATAGAGACGAATAGAGAAAACAGAGCTGAATGGAGCCGAGTAGAGACGTAGAGGAGCCATATAGAGCCGATTCGAACCTCATCGAGCTGAATCAAGCAGAATCACGCCGACTGTCACTGAGTAGCGTCGAATCACATCGAATCACGTCGAATCGCATCAAATCACATCGTTTTGTGTCGGACCGGGTCGAATCGCTTCGTATCGCATCGGATTGCATCGAATGTCGTCGAATCACGACGAATCACGCCCCATCACGTCCAATAACTTCGAACTGCGTCCAATCTCCTAGAATTCTGCTGAATCACGTCGAATCGTATGGAATCTCGTCTAATCTCTTTGAATCCCGTCAAATGCCTTCGGACCTTGTCGAATCCCGTAGAATCCTGTCCAATCGCGTCGAAGTGAATCGAATTGAATCAAATCGATTCAAGTAGGGTGGGTTTGGGTGGGGTGCAGTAGGGTTGGGTAGGGTAGGATAGAACAGAGTCCAACAGAATAGGAGAGAACAGAAGAGAACAGAAAGAATCCAGCAGAATAGAATAGAGTAGAAAAGAGTCAGATAGTGCAGAGCATAGCCGAATTGAGGCGAATGGAGACAAAACAAGATGAATCGCGTTGAAGCGCTTCGAATCGGGTCAAATCGAATCCATTCGAATAGATTAGGGTAGGGAAGGGTAGACGAGAATAGAGGAGAATAGTGCAGAATGGTGTGGAATGGATTAGAACGGAGCCGACTAGAGACGACTAGAGTAGAAAAGAGTCGAATAGAGCATAGTTGGGCCGAATAGGGCCAAAGAAGGCCTAATCGAGCAGAATCCAGCAGAATCGATGCCATTGGAGCTGAATGGAGCCAAATGGAGCCCAATCGAACCGATTCGAAGCGAATTGATCTGATTCAAGCCTAATCGGGTCGAATGGCGTGAAAATGCGATGACTCGAACAGAATCAAAGATTAGAGAAGGGGAGGGGAGCGGCTGGGAGGGTAGAACAGAACAGAATAGAACAGTACATAATAGAAGGAACAGAATATAGCACAGTACGGTAGAGCAGAGCAAAGTAGAGAAGAGTAGAGTCGAATAGAGTGAACTAGTGCAGAATAGAGCTGAATAGAGCCAATTCTAGCCGAATCGAGCCCAAAGGAAACAAAACGTGATGAATCGCGTCGAATAGCGTCCGATCGAATCCATTAGAATAGATTAGAGTAGGGTAGAGTAGAACAGAATAGAGCAGAATCGAGTCGAATGGAGTTGCATAGAGAAAACTAGAGTAGAAAAGAGTCGAATCGAGCCGAATAAGGCTGAACCAAGTCGAATTGAGTTGAAACAAGCTGAATCGAAGCGATTCAAGCCAAATCGAGCTGAATCGAGCTGATGGTGCCGAATGAGCCGATTCAAGCATCATCGCGTCCAATCCCATTGAAATGCTTTGAATCGAATCCAATTGAATAGATTCGAAAAGGTTAGGGTAGGGTGGTTTTGGATAGGGTAGACTAGGGTAGACGAAAGTAGACTAGAGTAGAGTAGACAAGCGAAGTCTAGAGTAGTAGCCTAGACAAGACAGCTGGACTAGTCAGACTAGTGGTATAGATCAGTAGGCTAGACAACTAGCCTTGGAGAGTACCCTTGCCTTGACAAGTACCCTAAATTCTGAATCTGAACTACTCCCCTTGCCTTAACTAGTATCCTGAACTAGTAGCCTTGTCTGAACTAGTACCCTTAACTAGTAGCCTTGCCTTAAGTAATAGTCTTAATGTCTACCCTTGCCTTACTAGTACCCTGAACTAGTAGCCCTGCCTTAACTAGTACCCTGGCCTTCACCAGTAGCCTTAACTAGTACCCTGGCCTTCACTAGTAGCCTTGCCTCAACTAGTACCCTTAACTAACACCCTAGCATGAGCTAGTACTCTTAACTAGTACCTGGCCTTCTCAGTCCCCATAAGTCCTACCCTGGCCTTAACCAGCTGCCTTAACTGGTACCCTGGTCTTAACTAGTAGTATTGACTTCTACCCTTGAATCCACTGGTCACCTAAACTAGTCGTCTTGCCTTCAGTAGTAGCCTTCACTTGTACCTTGCCTTAACTAGTATCGTTATCTAGTACCTGTGCCTTAACTAGTACTCTTAGCTAGTACAGCGGCCATAACGAGTAGCCTGAACTAGTAGCCTTGTCTGAATTAGTCCCCTGAACTAGTAGCCTTGCTTTAAGTAATCGTCTTAACGTCTGCCCTTGCCTTACTAGTACCCTTAACTAGTAGCCAAGCCTTAACTACTACCCCTAACTAGTAGCCTTGCCTTAACTAGTACCCTTGCCTTAACCAGTTGCCTTAAGTAGTACCCCGGCCTTAACTAGAAGTATCAACTTGTAAACTTGCATCCAATAGTAGCCTTAACTAGTACTCTTGCCTTAAGTAGTGGCCTGAACTAGTACTCGTGCCTTAGCTAGTACTCTGAACTAGTACAGTGCCTCTAACTAGTATCCTGAACTAGTAGCCTTCTCTAAACTAGAACCCTTAACTAGTAGCCTTGCCTTCACTAGTACCCTGGCCTTCTCCAGTAGCCTTAACTAAGACCCTGGCCTTCACTGGTAGCCTTAACTAGTACCCTTAACTAGTACCCTCGCATTAACTAGTAGTCTGAACTAGTACCCTGGCCGTATCAGTACCCAGAACTACTACCCTTGCCGTAACCAGTTTCCTTAACTAGTACCCCGGCCTTAACTAGTAGTATTCACTTGTATATTTGCATCAACTAGTAGCCTTAACTAGTACTCTTCCCTTAAGCAGCGGCCTGTATTTGTACCTTGCCTTAACTAGCAGCCTTAACTAGCACCCGTGCCTTTACTCATACTCTTAACTAGTACAGTGCCCCTAACTAGTATCCTGAACTGGTAGCCTTGTCCTAAGTAGTACCCTTAACTAGGAGCCTTGCCTTAAGGAATAGTCTTAATGGCTACCCTGGCCTCAACAAGTACCCTTAACTAGTACCCTTGCATTAATTAGTAGTCTTAACTGGTAGCCTGGCCTTGTCAGTACCCATAACTACTACCCTTGCCTTAACCAGTTGCCTTACCTAGCAACCTGGACTTAGCCAGTAGTATTAACATGTACCCTTGCATCGACTAGTAGACTTAAGTAGGACTCTTGCCTGAAGTAGTGGCCTTAACACGTTCCTTGCCTTACTAGTAGCCTTAACTAGTACTCTGAACTAGTACAGTGGCCCTAACTAGTATTCTGAACTAGAAGCCTTGTGGTAAGTAGTACCCTTAACTAGTCGCCTTGCCTTAGGGAACAGTCTTAACGTCTACCCTTGCCTTACTAGTCCTCTTAACAAGTAGCCAAGCCTTAACTAGTACCCTGAAGTAGTAGCCTTGCATGGACGAGTAGCCCAGCCTTAACTAGTACCCTGGCCGTCACTAGTACCCTTGCCTCAACTAGTACCCTGGCCTTAACTAGTAGTCTTAACTAGTACCCTGGCCTTATCGCTACCCATAACTACTACCCTTGCCTTGACCAGTTGCCTTAACTAGTACCCTGGCCTTAATGAGTAGTATGAACTTGTACCCTTGCATCAACTAGTAGCCTAAACTAATACGCTTGCCTGAAGTCGTAGCCTTCACTTGTACCTTGCCTTCCTAGTAGCCTTAACTAGTACCCGTCCATGAACTAGTACTCTTAACTAGTACAGTGGCCCTAACTAGTAGCCTGAACTAGTCCCCTTGCCTTAGGTAGTCCCTTTTCCAAACTAGTACCCTTCTTGAGTACCCCTATGGAGTAGGGTATGGTACAGTAGGGTGTCATGAGGTAGGGTAGCATACGGTAGAACAGAGAAAACAGAATCCAATAGAATAGAAGAGGATGAGTCAGGATAGGTTAGTTTCGTGTAGGGTGTGGTAGAGTAGCATAGGATGGAATAGAGAAAAGAGAAAACGAGAATCCAGTACAACAGAATCGAAAAGAAGAGACTAGATGAGGAAAGACTAGGGCGGGATAGGGTTCTGTCGAATAGAAGAGCGTAGAATGGTGTGGAATGGAGTCAAATGCAGTCAAACCGAGATGAATAGACTAGGAAAGAGTTGAATAGAGCCGAATAGCACCGAATAGGGACATCTAGGGCTGAGTCGAGCCCAATCGAGCCCAACCGAGCCCAATCAAGTCCAATCGACCAGATTCGAGCTGAATGGAGCCCAATGGAGCTGGAATGAGCCAAATAGAGACACAGAAAATGAGCCAAGCTAGATCGAGCCAAATCGCACCTAATCGCATGCTATGGCATCGAATCTCGTCGAAGTCCATCCAATCCCACCAAAACCCATCGAATCTCATGAAATCTCACCGAATCCCGTCCAATTGTGTCAAATCGGGTCGAATTGAATGCAATCGAATTCAATAGAACAGCTTAGAGTAGTGTAGGTTAGGCTGGGATTCAATAGGGTAGGGCAGAGAGGAATAGACTAGAGAAGCATAGAGTAGAAGAGAAGAGAATACAAAGAGTAGAATGGAGTAGAGTGGAGTAGAGTAGAATAGTCAGAGTCGAGTAGTGCAGAATAGAGATGAATAGATCCAATTCGAGCTGAATCGAGTCGAATGGAGAGGAAATGAGACAAATCTCCATGAGTCGAATAGATTAGAGTAGAGTAGGGTGGGGGAGAAGAGAATAGAATAGTGTAGAATGGAGTCGAACAGAGTAGAATGGTGTGGAATGGAGTCGAATGGAGCCAAATAGAGACGAATAAAGTAGAAAAGAGTTGAATAGAGCTGAACAGGGCCGGATAAGTTTGGATCGAGCCTAATGATGCTGAATCGAGCAGAATCGAGCCAAATTGACCCGATTCAAGCCAAATCGAGCTAAATCAAGCCAATTCGAGCCTAAATCCCATGGAATCGCCTTGAAAGGCATTGAATCGAATCGAATCGATTAGAGTAGAGGAGGGTAGAGTAGGAGGGGTTAGACTAGAAGGGAACAGAACCCAAGAGAAAGAATCGAATAGAATGAAGTAGAGACGAGTACAGTAGAATAGAGTCCAATAGAGTTGAATAGAGCCAAACAGAGCTGAATGCAGCCGAATCCACCAAATTCGAGGTGAATCGAGAAGAATCATGTCGATATCGCGTTGAAACGTGTCGAATCCAATCCAATCGTTTAGTGTAGGGCAGGTAAGATGAGGGTAGGGTAGGGTAGAAAAGAATAGATTAGAATAGAACAGAAAGAATAGAGACGAGTAGACTAGAGTCAAATAGAGTCAAATCCTGCCGAAAAGAGCCGAATAGAGAGGAAAAGGGCCAAGTCCAACCGAATCGAGTTGAATTCGCACAAAAAGGAGCTGATTCGAGCCGATAGGACCTGAATCAGGCCGAATCCCGTTCAAGTCTGTTGAATAGAATAGAACAGATTACAGTAGGCTAAGTTAGAGTAGAGTAGGATAGAACCAAATGCAGTAGAACAGAACAGGATCGAAGAGAACTGAAAGAATAGAATAGGGTCGAGTAGTGCAGAGTCTAGAAGAATAGAGTTGAATATTGCCGACTAGAGCAAAATAGAGCCCAAAAGACCCAACGTGATAGAAATCAAGATGAATGGCGCCGAATCCCGCGGAATCATGCTGGATCGCGTCGAAGCCCGTTGAATTGCATTGAATCCCATCCATTCGAGTCCAATCCAATCGAATCGATTAGAATAGACTAGAGAAGGGTAGAGTACAAGACAATAGACTAGAGAAGAATACAGTCGGATGGAGTAGAATGGTGTAGAATGGAGTTGAAAAGAGATAATAGAGTTGAGTAGACTCGTAGAGCCATATAGAGTTGAACAGAGCCTGTTCAAGCTGAATAGAGCTGACCAGGGCGAAATGGAGCCGATTAGAACTGAATCGAACCGATTGGAGCCCAAGAGGGATGAATGGAGTGCAACGGAGCCGATTGGAGCCGAATCGCATCGAAATGCGTGGAATCGAATCCAGTGGAATAGATTAGAGTAGGGTTGGTTAAAATAGAGTAGAATAGAATTGAACACAGTAAAAGAGAATAAAAAGAATACAAGAGAATCGAGTCCAAAAGGTTAGAGCAGAGCAGAATAGTGTAGAGTAGAACAGAGTCGAATAGAGTCGAATCGAGCCAAATGGAGAAGAAACAAGGCAAATCGCCTTGAATCCCCTCGAACCAATTCCAGTCAATTAGGGTAGGGTAGAGTAAAATAGCGTTGAGTGGAGTAGAATGCTGTGCAACGCAATCGAATGGAGTCGAAAAGAGTCGAAAAGAGCCGAATAGTGCTGAAGAGGGCCGAAGAGGGCCGAATCGAGCAGAATTGAGCCAAATCCAGCAAATCGAGCCTAATGGAGCCGAATGGAGCCGAATCCAGCTGAATCGACACTCTTCGAGCCAAATGGAGCCGAATGGACATGAATCGAACCAATTCGACCTGAATCGTGTCCAAATTCATGGAATCGAATTGAACAGATTAGAGTAGGGGAGGTTCGGGTATGGCAGGGTGGAATAGAGTAGAGTAGCATAGAACAAAACAGAAGAGAAGAGAAGAGAACAGAACAGTACAGAACGAATACAGAAAACAGTAGGCTAGAGTAGCGTAGAGGGAAACAGAGTAGAGTAGAATAGATTCGAACAGAGCTAAATGGAGCCAAACTGAGCCGAATCGTGTCCAAATGGGTTGAAGCCAATCCAATCCAATGGATTAGAGTAGAGTAGAGTTGGGTAGCATAGGGTAGGGTAGAATAGAGTAGAATAGGAAGAATAAAGAAAATAGAGAAGAGTAGACTAGAGTACGATAGAGTAGGCTAGTGTATAATAGGGTAGACTCGAATACGGCTGAGTAGAGCCGAATGGAGTCGAAATGAGAGGAATCACGTCTAATGGATTCGAGTAAATTAGAGTGGTGTAGGATAGAGTAGAGCAGAATAGTGTAGAATGGTGTGGAATAAATAGAATGGAGTAGAATGGAGTCAAATAGAGACGAAAAGAGTAGAGAAGAGTCAAATAGAGCAGAATAGGGCCGAAAAGGCCGAATTGAGCAGAATCGAAGCAATTCAAGCCAAAACGAGCCGAATAGAGCCAAATCGAATCGAATCGAGCTGATTCAAGCCGAATCACGTCGAATCCCGTTCAGTGCATCCAATCCAATCCAAACGTCTAGATTAGAGAAGGGGAGGGGAGGGTGGAATAGAATAGAGTAGAGTAGACTAGAAGAGATTAGGACAGAATAGAAGGAATAGAATAGAGTAGAAAAGAGTAGGGTCGAATAGACTCGAATAGAGTCGAATAGAGACGAATAGAGAAAACAGAGCTGAATGGAGCCGAGTAGAGACGTAGAGGAGCCATATAGAGCCGATTCGAACCTCATCGAGCTGAATCAAGCAGAATCACGCCGACTGTCACTGAGTAGCGTCGAATCACATCGAATCACGTCGAATCGCATCAAATCACATCGTTTTGTGTCGGACCGGGTCGAATCGCTTCGTATCGCATCGGATTGCATCGAATGTCGTCGAATCACGACGAATCACGCCCCATCACGTCCAATAACTTCGAACTGCGTCCAATCTCCTAGAATTCTGCTGAATCACGTCGAATCGTATGGAATCTCGTCTAATCTCTTTGAATCCCGTCAAATGCCTTCGGACCTTGTCGAATCCCGTAGAATCCTGTCCAATCGCGTCGAAGTGAATCGAATTGAATCAAATCGATTCAAGTAGGGTGGGTTTGGGTGGGGTGCAGTAGGGTTGGGTAGGGTAGGATAGAACAGAGTCCAACAGAATAGGAGAGAACAGAAGAGAACAGAAAGAATCCAGCAGAATAGAATAGAGTAGAAAAGAGTCAGATAGTGCAGAGCATAGCCGAATTGAGGCGAATGGAGACAAAACAAGATGAATCGCGTTGAAGCGCTTCGAATCGGGTCAAATCGAATCCATTCGAATAGATTAGGGTAGGGAAGGGTAGACGAGAATAGAGGAGAATAGTGCAGAATGGTGTGGAATGGATTAGAACGGAGCCGACTAGAGACGACTAGAGTAGAAAAGAGTCGAATAGAGCATAGTTGGGCCGAATAGGGCCAAAGAAGGCCTAATCGAGCAGAATCCAGCAGAATCGATGCCATTGGAGCTGAATGGAGCCAAATGGAGCCCAATCGAACCGATTCGAAGCGAATTGATCTGATTCAAGCCTAATCGGGTCGAATGGCGTGAAAATGCGATGACTCGAACAGAATCAAAGATTAGAGAAGGGGAGGGGAGCGGCTGGGAGGGTAGAACAGAACAGAATAGAACAGTACATAATAGAAGGAACAGAATATAGCACAGTACGGTAGAGCAGAGCAAAGTAGAGAAGAGTAGAGTCGAATAGAGTGAACTAGTGCAGAATAGAGCTGAATAGAGCCAATTCTAGCCGAATCGAGCCCAAAGGAAACAAAACGTGATGAATCGCGTCGAATAGCGTCCGATCGAATCCATTAGAATAGATTAGAGTAGGGTAGAGTAGAACAGAATAGAGCAGAATCGAGTCGAATGGAGTTGCATAGAGAAAACTAGAGTAGAAAAGAGTCGAATCGAGCCGAATAAGGCTGAACCAAGTCGAATTGAGTTGAAACAAGCTGAATCGAAGCGATTCAAGCCAAATCGAGCTGAATCGAGCTGATGGTGCCGAATGAGCCGATTCAAGCATCATCGCGTCCAATCCCATTGAAATGCTTTGAATCGAATCCAATTGAATAGATTCGAAAAGGTTAGGGTAGGGTGGTTTTGGATAGGGTAGACTAGGGTAGACGAAAGTAGACTAGAGTAGAGTAGACAAGCGAAGTCTAGAGTAGTAGCCTAGACAAGACAGCTGGACTAGTCAGACTAGTGGTATAGATCAGTAGGCTAGACAACTAGCCTTGGAGAGTACCCTTGCCTTGACAAGTACCCTAAATTCTGAATCTGAACTACTCCCCTTGCCTTAACTAGTATCCTGAACTAGTAGCCTTGTCTGAACTAGTACCCTTAACTAGTAGCCTTGCCTTAAGTAATAGTCTTAATGTCTACCCTTGCCTTACTAGTACCCTGAACTAGTAGCCCTGCCTTAACTAGTACCCTGGCCTTCACCAGTAGCCTTAACTAGTACCCTGGCCTTCACTAGTAGCCTTGCCTCAACTAGTACCCTTAACTAACACCCTAGCATGAGCTAGTACTCTTAACTAGTACCTGGCCTTCTCAGTCCCCATAAGTCCTACCCTGGCCTTAACCAGCTGCCTTAACTGGTACCCTGGTCTTAACTAGTAGTATTGACTTCTACCCTTGAATCCACTGGTCACCTAAACTAGTCGTCTTGCCTTCAGTAGTAGCCTTCACTTGTACCTTGCCTTAACTAGTATCGTTATCTAGTACCTGTGCCTTAACTAGTACTCTTAGCTAGTACAGCGGCCATAACGAGTAGCCTGAACTAGTAGCCTTGTCTGAATTAGTCCCCTGAACTAGTAGCCTTGCTTTAAGTAATCGTCTTAACGTCTGCCCTTGCCTTACTAGTACCCTTAACTAGTAGCCAAGCCTTAACTACTACCCCTAACTAGTAGCCTTGCCTTAACTAGTACCCTTGCCTTAACCAGTTGCCTTAAGTAGTACCCCGGCCTTAACTAGAAGTATCAACTTGTAAACTTGCATCCAATAGTAGCCTTAACTAGTACTCTTGCCTTAAGTAGTGGCCTGAACTAGTACTCGTGCCTTAGCTAGTACTCTGAACTAGTACAGTGCCTCTAACTAGTATCCTGAACTAGTAGCCTTCTCTAAACTAGAACCCTTAACTAGTAGCCTTGCCTTCACTAGTACCCTGGCCTTCTCCAGTAGCCTTAACTAAGACCCTGGCCTTCACTGGTAGCCTTAACTAGTACCCTTAACTAGTACCCTCGCATTAACTAGTAGTCTGAACTAGTACCCTGGCCGTATCAGTACCCAGAACTACTACCCTTGCCGTAACCAGTTTCCTTAACTAGTACCCCGGCCTTAACTAGTAGTATTCACTTGTATATTTGCATCAACTAGTAGCCTTAACTAGTACTCTTCCCTTAAGCAGCGGCCTGTATTTGTACCTTGCCTTAACTAGCAGCCTTAACTAGCACCCGTGCCTTTACTCATACTCTTAACTAGTACAGTGCCCCTAACTAGTATCCTGAACTGGTAGCCTTGTCCTAAGTAGTACCCTTAACTAGGAGCCTTGCCTTAAGGAATAGTCTTAATGGCTACCCTGGCCTCAACAAGTACCCTTAACTAGTACCCTTGCATTAATTAGTAGTCTTAACTGGTAGCCTGGCCTTGTCAGTACCCATAACTACTACCCTTGCCTTAACCAGTTGCCTTACCTAGCAACCTGGACTTAGCCAGTAGTATTAACATGTACCCTTGCATCGACTAGTAGACTTAAGTAGTACTCTTGCCTGAAGTAGTGGCCTTAACACGTTCCTTGCCTTACTAGTAGCCTTAACTAGTACTCTGAACTAGTACAGTGGCCCTAACTAGTATTCTGAACTAGAAGCCTTGTGGTAACTAGTACCCTTAACTAGTCACCTTGCCTTAGGGAACAGTCTTAACGTCTACCCTTGCCTTACTAGTCCTCTTAACAAGTAGCCAAGCCTTAACTAGTACCCTGAAGTAGTAGCCTTGCATGGACGAGTAGCCCAGCCTTAACTAGTACCCTGGCCGTCACTAGTACCCTTGCCTCAACTAGTACCCTGGCCTTAACTAGTAGTCTTAACTAGTACCCTGGCCTTATCGCTACCCATAACTACTACCCTTGCCTTGACCAGTTGCCTTAACTAGTACCCTGGCCTTAATGAGTAGTATGAACTTGTACCCTTGCATCAACTAGTAGCCTAAACTAATACGCTTGCCTGAAGTCGTAGCCTTCACTTGTACCTTGCCTTCCTAGTAGCCTTAACTAGTACCCGTCCATGAACTAGTACTCTTAACTAGTACAGTGGCCCTAACTAGTAGCCTGAACTAGTCCCCTTGCCTTAGGTAGTCCCTTTTCCAAACTAGTACCCTTCTTGAGTACCCCTATGGAGTAGGGTATGGTACAGTAGGGTGTCATGAGGTAGGGTAGCATACGGTAGAACAGAGAAAACAGAATCCAATAGAATAGAAGAGGATGAGTCAGGATAGGTTAGTTTCGTGTAGGGTGTGGTAGAGTAGCATAGGATGGAATAGAGAAAAGAGAAAACGAGAATCCAATACAACAGAATCGAAAAGAAGAGACTAGATGAGGAAAGACTAGGGCGGGATAGGGTTCTGTCGAATAGAAGAGCGTAGAATGGTGTGGAATGGAGTCAAATGCAGTCAAACCGAGATGAATAGACTAGGAAAGAGTTGAATAGAGCCGAATAGCACCGAATAGGGACATCTAGGGCTGAGTCGAGCCCAATCGAGCCCAACCGAGCCCAATCAAGTCCAATCGACCAGATTCGAGCTGAATGGAGCCCAATGGAGCTGGAATGAGCCAAATAGAGACACAGAAAATGAGCCAAGCTAGATCGAGCCAAATCGCACCTAATCGCATCCTATGGCATCGAATCTCGTCGAAGTCCATCCAATCCCACCAAAACCCATCGAATCTCATGAAATCTCACCGAATCCCGTCCAATTGTGTCAAATCGGGTCGAATTGAATGCAATCGAATTCAATAGAACAGCTTAGAGTAGTGTAGGTTAGGCTGGGATTCAATAGGGTAGGGCAGAGAGGAATAGACTAGAGAAGCATAGAGTAGAAGAGAAGAGAATACAAAGAGTAGAATGGAGTAGAGTGGAGTAGAGTAGAATAGTCAGAGTCGAGTAGTGCAGAATAGAGATGAATAGATCCAATTCGAGCTGAATCGAGTCGAATGGAGAGGAAATGAGACAAATCTCCATGAATCGAATAGATTAGAGTAGAGTAGGGTGGGGGAGAAGAGAATAGAATAGTGTAGAATGGAGTCGAACAGAGTAGAATGGTGTGGAATGGAGTCGAATGGAGCCAAATAGAGACGAATAGAGTAGAAAAGAGTTGAATAGAGCTGAACAGGGCCGGATAAGTTTGGATCGAGCCTAATGATGCTGAATCGAGCAGAATCGAGCCAAATTGACCCGATTCAAGCCAAATCGAGCTAAATCAAGCCAATTCGAGCCTAAATCCCATGGAATCGCCTTGAAAGGCATTGAATCGAATCGAATCGATTAGAGTAGAGGAGGGTAGAGTAGGAGGGGTTAGACTAGAAGGGAACAGAACCCAAGAGAAAGAATCGAATAGAATGAAGTAGAGACGAGTACAGTAGAATAGAGTCCAATAGAGTTGAATAGAGCCAAACAGAGCTGAATGCAGCCGAATCCACCAAATTCGAGGTGAATCGAGAAGAATCATGTCGATATCGCGTTGAAACGTGTCGAATCCAATCCAATCGTTTAGTGTAGGGCAGGTAAGATGAGGGTAGGGTAGGGTAGAAAAGAATAGATTAGAATAGAACAGAAAGAATAGAGACGAGTAGACTAGAGTCAAATAGAGTCAAATCCTGCCGAAAAGAGCCGAATAGAGAGGAAAAGGGCCAAGTCAAACCGAATCGAGTTGAATTCGCACAAAAAGGAGCTGATTCGAGCCGATAGGACCTGAATCAGGTCGAATCCCGTTCAAGTCTGTTGAACAGAATAGAAGAGATTACAGTAGGCTAAGTTAGAGTAGGGTAGGATAGACCAAAATGCAGTAGAACAGAACAGGATCGAAGAGAACTGAAAGAATAGAATAGGGTCGAGTAGTGCAGAGTCTAGAAGAATAGAGTTGAATATTGCCGACTAGAGCAAAATAGAGCCCAAAAGACCCAACGTGATAGAAATCAAGATGAATGGCGCCGAATCCCGCGGAATCATGCTGGATCGCGTCGAAGCCCGTTGAATTGCATTGAATCCCATCCATTCGAGTCCAATCCAATCGAATCGATTAGAATAGACTAGAGAAGGGTAGAGTACAAGACAATAGACTAGAGAAGAATACAGTCGGATGGAGTAGAATGGTGTAGAATGGAGTTGAAAAGAGATAATAGAGTTGAGTAGACTCGTAGAGCCATATAGAGTTGAACAGAGCCTGTTCAAGCTGAATAGAGCTGACCAGGGCGAAACGGAGCCGATTAGAACTGAATCGAACCGATTGGAGCCCAAGAGGGATGAATGGAGTGCAACGGAGCCGATTGGAGCCGAATCGCATCGAAATGCGTGGAATCGAATCCAGTGGAATAGATTAGAGTAGGGTTGGTTAAAATAGAGTAGAATAGAATTGAACACAGTAAAAGAGAATAAAAAGAATACAAGAGAATCGAGTCCAAAAGGTTAGAGCAGAGCAGAATAGTGTAGAGTAGAACAGAGTCGAATAGAGTCGAATCGAGCCAAATGGAGAAGAAACAAGGCAAATCGCGTTGAATCCCCTCGAACCAATTCCAGTCAATTAGGGTAGGGTAGAGTAAAATAGCGTTGAGTGGAGTAGAATGCTGTGCAACGCAATCGAATGGAGTCGAAAAGAGTCGAAAAGAGCCGAATAGTGCTGAAGAGGGCCGAAGAGGGCCGAATCGAGCAGAATTGAGCCAAATCCAGCAAATCGAGCCTAATGGAGCCGAATGGAGCCGAATCCAGCTGAATCGACACTCTTCGAGCCAAATGGAGCCGAATGGACATGAATCGAACCAATTCGACCTGAATCGTGTCCAAATTCATGGAATCGAATTGAACAGATTAGAGTAGGGGAGGTTCGGGTATGGCAGGGTGGAATAGAGTAGAGTAGCATAGAATAAAACAGAAGAGAAGAGAACAGAACAATACAGAACGAATACAGAAAACAGTAGGCTAGAGTAGCGTAGAGGGAAACAGAGTAGAGTAGAATAGATTCGAACAGAGCTAAATGGAGCCAAACTGAGCCGAATCGTGTCCAAATGGGTTGAAGCCAATCCAATCCAATGGATTAGAGTAGAGTAGAGTTGGGTAGCATAGGGTAGGGTAGAATAGAGTAGAATAGGAAGAATAAAGAAAATAGAGAAGAGTAGACTAGAGTACGATAGAGTAGGCTAGTGTATAATAGGGTAGACTCGAATACGGCTGAGTAGAGCCGAATGGAGTCGAAATGAGAGGAATCACGTCTAATGGATTCGAGTAAATTAGAGTGGTGTAGGATAGAGTAGAGCAGAATAGTGTAGAATGGTGTGGAATAAATAGAATGGAGTAGAATGGAGTCAAATAGAGACGAAAAGAGTAGAGAAGAGTCAAATAGAGCAGAATAGGGCCGAAAAGGCCGAATTGAGCAGAATCGAAGCAATTCAAGCCAAAACGAGCCGAATAGAGCCAAATCGAATCGAATCGAGCTGATTCAAGCCGAATCATGTCGAATCCCGTTCAGTGCATCCAATCCAATCCAAACGTCTAGATTAGAGAAGGGGAGGGGAGGGTGGACTAGAATAGAGTAGAGTAGACTAGAAGAGATTAGGACAGAATAGAAGGAATAGAATAGAGTAGAAAAGAGTAGGGTCGAATAGACTCAAATAGAGTCGAATAGAGACGAATAGAGAAAACAGAGCTGAATGGAGCCGAGTAGAGACGTAGAGGAGCCATATAGAGCCGATTCGAACCTCATCGAGCTGAATCAAGCAGAATCACGCCGACTGTCACTGAGTAGCGTCGAATCACATCGAATCACGTCGAATCGCATCAAATCACATCGTTTTGTGTCGGACCGGGTCGAATCGCTTCGTATCGCATCGGATTGCATCGAATGTCGTCGAATCACGACGAATCACGCCCCATCACGTCCAATAACTTCGAACTGCGTCCAATCTCCTAGAATTCTGCTGAATCACGTCGAATCGTATGGAATCTCGTCTAATCTCTTTGAATCCCGTCAAATGCCTTCGGACCTTGTCGAATCCCGTCGAATCCTGTCCAATCGCGTCGAAGTGAATCGAATTGAATCAAATCGATTCAAGTAGGGTGGGTTTGGGTGGGGTGCAGTAGGGTTGGGTAGGGTAGGATAGAACAGAGTCCAACAGAATAGGAGAGAACAGAAGAGAACAGAAAGAATCCAGCAGAATAGAATAGAGTAGAAAAGAGTCAGATAGTGCAGAGCATAGCCGAATTGAGGCGAATGGAGACAAAACAAGATGAATCGCGTTGAAGCGCTTCGAATCGGGTCAAATCGAATCCATTCGAATAGATTAGGGTAGGGAAGGGTAGACGAGAATAGAGGAGAATAGTGCAGAATGGTGTGGAATGGATTAGAACGGAGCCGACTAGAGACGACTAGAGTAGAAAAGAGTCGAATAGAGCATAGTTGGGCCGAATAGGGCCAAAGAAGGCCTAATCGAGCAGAATCCAGCAGAATCGATGCCATTGGAGCTGAATGGAGCCAAATGGAGCCCAATCGAACCGATTCGAAGCGAATTGATCTGATTCAAGCCTAATCGGGTCGAATGGCGTGAAAATGCGATGACTCGAACAGAATCAAAGATTAGAGAAGGGGAGGGGAGCGGCTGGGAGGGTAGAACAGAACAGAATAGAACAGTACATAATAGAAGGAACAGAATATAGCACAGTACGGTAGAGCAGAGCAGAGTAAAGTAGAGAAGAGTAGAGTCGAATAGAGTGAACTAGTGCAGAATAGAGCTGAATAGAGCCAATTCTAGCCGAATCGAGCCCAAAGGAAACAAAACGTGATGAATCGCGTCGAATAGCGTCCAATCGAATCCATTAGAATAGATTAGAGTAGGGTAGAGTAGAACAGAATAGAGCAGAATCGAGTCGAATGGAGTTGCATAGAGAAAACTAGAGTAGAAAAGAGTCGAATCGAGCCGAATAAGGCTGAACCAAGTCGAATTGAGTTGAAACAAGCTGAATCGAAGCGATTCAAGCCAAATCGAGCTGAATCGAGCTGATGGTGCCGAATGAGCCGATTCAAGCATCATCGCGTCCAATCACATTGAAATGCTTTGACTCGAATCCAATTGAATAGATTCGAAAAGGTTAGGGTAGGGTGGTTTTGGATAGGGTAGACTAGGGTAGACGAAAGCAGACTAGAGTAGAGTAGACAAGCGAAGTCTAGAGTAGTAGCCTAGACAAGACAGCTGGACTAGTCAGACTAGTGGTATAGATCAGTAGGCTAGACAACTAGCCTTGGAGAGTACCCTTGCCTTGACAAGTACCCTAAATTCTGAATCTGAACTACTCCCCTTGCCTTAACTAGTATCCTGAACTAGCAGCCTTGTCTGAACTAGTACCCTTAACTAGTAGCCTTGCCTTAAGTAATAGTCTTAATGTCTACCCTTGCCTTACTAGTACCCTGAACTAGTAGCCCTGCCTTAACTAGTACCCTGGCCTTCACCAGTAGCCTTAACTAGTACCCTGGCCTTCACTAGTAGCCTTGCCTCAACTAGTACCCTTAACTAACACCCTAGCATGAGCTAGTACTCTTAACTAGTACCTGGCCTTCTCAGTCCCCATAAGTCCTACCCTGGCCTTAACCAGCTGCCTTAACTGGTACCCTGGTCTTAACTAGTAGTATTGACTTCTACCCTTGAATCCACTGGTCGCCTAAACTAGTCGTCTTGCCTTCAGTAGTAGCCTTCACTTGTACCTTGCCTTAACTAGTATCGTTATCTAGTACCTGTGCCTTAACTAGTACTCTTAGCTAGTACAGCGGCCATAACGAGTAGCCTGAACTAGTAGCCTTGTCTGAATTAGTCCCCTGAACTAGTAGCCTTGCTTTAAGTAATCGTCTTAACGTCTGCCCTTGCCTTACTAGTACCCTTAACTAGTAGCCAAGCCTTAACTACTACCCCTAACTAGTAGCCTTGCCTTAACTAGTACCCTTGCCTTAACCAGTTGCCTTAAGTAGTACCCCGGCCTTAACTAGAAGTATCAACTTGTAAACTTGCATCCAATAGTAGCCTTAACTAGTACTCTTGCCTTAAGTAGTGGCCTGAACTAGTACTCGTGCCTTAGCTAGTACTCTGAACTAGTACAGTGCCTCTAACTAGTATCCTGAACTAGTAGCCTTCTCTAAACTAGTACCCTTAACTAGTAGCCTTGCCTTAACTAGTACCCTGGCCTTCTCCAGTAGCCTTAACTAAGACCCTGGCCTTCACTGGTAGCCTTAACTAGTACCCTTAACTAGTACCCTCGCATTAACTAGTAGTCTGAACTAGTACCCTGGCCGTATCAGTGCCCAGAACTACTACCCTTGCTGTAACCAGTTTCCTTAACTAGTACCCCGGCCTTAACTAGTAGTATTCACTTGTATATTTGCATCAACTAGTAGCCTTAACTAGTACTCTTCCCTTAAGCAGCGGCCTGTATTTGTACCTTGCCTTAACTAGCAGCCTTAACTAGCACCCGTGCCTTTACTCATACTCTTAACTAGTACAGTGCCCCTAACTAGTATCCTGAACTGGTAGCCTTGTCCTAAGTAGTACCCTTAACTAGGAGCCTTGCCTTAAGGAATAGTCTTAATGGCTACCCTGGCCTCAACAAGTACCCTTAACTAGTACCCTTGCATTAATTAGTAGTCTTAACTGGTAGCCTGGCCTTGTCAGTACCCATAACTACTACCCTTGCCTTAACCAGTTGCCTTACCTAGCAACCTGGACTTAGCCAGTAGTATTAACATGTACCCTTGCATCGACTAGTAGACTTAAGTAGGACTCTTGCCTGAAGTAGTGGCCTTAACACGTTCCTTGCCTTACTAGTAGCCTTAACTAGTACTCTGAACTAGTACAGTGGCCCTAACTAGTATTCTGAACTAGAAGCCTTGTGGTAACTAGTACCCTTAACTAGTCGCCTTGCCTTAGGGAACAGTCTTAACGTCTACCCTTGCCTTACTAGTCCTCTTAACAAGTAGCCAAGCCTTAACTAGTACCCTGAAGTAGTAGCCTTGCATGGACGAGTAGCCCAGCCTTAACTAGTACCCTGGCCGTCACTAGTACCCTTGCCTCAACTAGTACCCTGGCCTTAACTAGTAGTCTTAACTAGTACCCTGGCCTTATCGCTACCCATAACTACTACCCTTGCCTTGACCAGTTGCCTTAACTAGTACCCTGGCCTTAATGAGTAGTATGAACTTGTACCCTTGCATCAACTAGTAGCCTAAACTAATACGCTTGCCTGAAGTCGTAGCCTTCACTTGTACCTTGCCTTCCTAGTAGCCTTAACTAGTACCCGTCCATGAACTAGTACTCTTAACTAGTACAGTGGCCCTAACTAGTAGCCTGAACTAGTCCCCTTGCCTTAGGTAGTCCCTTTTCCAAACTAGTACCCTTCTTGAGTACCCCTATGGAGTAGGGTATGGTACAGTAGGGTGTCATGAGGTAGGGTAGCATACGGTAGAACAGAGAAAACAGAATCCAATAGAATAGAAGAGGATGAGTCAGGATAGGTTAGTTTCGTGTAGGGTGTGGTAGAGTAGCATAGGATGGAATAGAGAAAAGAGAAAACGAGAATCCAGTACAACAGAATCGAAAAGAAGAGACTAGATGAGGAAAGACTAGGGCGGGATAGGGTTCTGTCGAATAGAAGAGCGTAGAATGGTGTGGAATGGAGTCAAATGCAGTCAAGCCGAGATGAATAGACTAGGAAAGAGTTGAATAGAGCCGAATAGCACCGAATAGGGACATCTAGGGCTGAGTCGAGCCCAATCGAGCCCAACCGAGCCCAATCAAGTCCAATCGACCAGATTCGAGCTGAATGGAGCCCAATGGAGCTGGAATGAGCCAAATAGAGACACAGAAAATGAGCCAAGCTAGATCGAGCCAAATCGCACCTAATCGCATCCTATGGCATCGAATCTCGTCGAAGTCCATCCAATCCCACCAAAACCCATCGAATCTCATGAAATCTCACCGAATCCCGTCCAATTGTGTCAAATCGGGTCGAATTGAATGCAATCGAATTCAATAGAACAGCTTAGAGTAGTGTAGGTTAGGCTGGGATTCAATAGGGTAGGGCAGAGAGGAATAGACTAGAGAAGCATAGAGTAGAAGAGAAGAGAATACAAAGAGTAGAATGGAGTAGAGTGGAGTAGAGTAGAATAGTCAGAGTCGAGTAGTGCAGAATAGAGATGAATAGATCCAATTCGAGCTGAATCGAGTCGAATGGAGAGGAAATGAGACAAATCTCCATGAGTCGAATAGATTAGAGTAGAGTAGGGTGGGGGAGAAGAGAATAGAATAGTGTAGAATGGAGTCGAACAGAGTAGAATGGTGTGGAATGGAGTCGAATGGAGCCAAATAGAGACGAATAAAGTAGAAAAGAGTTGAATAGAGCTGAACAGGGCCGGATAAGTTTGGATCGAGCCTAATGATGCTGAATCGAGCAGAATCGAGCCAAATTGACCCGATTCAAGCCAAATCGAGCTAAATCAAGCCAATTCGAGCCTAAATCCCATGGAATCGCCTTGAAAGGCATTGAATCGAATCGAATCGATTAGAGTAGAGGAGGGTAGAGTAGGAGGGGTTAGACTAGAAGGGAACAGAACCCAAGAGAAAGAATCGAATAGAATGAAGTAGAGACGAGTACAGTAGAATAGAGTCCAATAGAGTTGAATAGAGCCAAACAGAGCTGAATGCAGCCGAATCCACCAAATTCGAGGTGAATCGAGAAGAATCATGTCGATATCGCGTTGAAACGTGTCGAATCCAATCCAATCGTTTAGTGTAGGGCAGGTAAGATGAGGGTAGGGTAGGGTAGAAAAGAATAGATTAGAATAGAACAGAAAGAATAGAGACGAGTAGACTAGAGTCAAATAGAGTCAAATCCTGCCGAAAAGAGCCGAATAGAGAGGAAAAGGGCCAAGTCCAACCGAATCGAGTTGAATTCGCACAAAAAGGAGCTGATTCGAGCCGATAGGACCTGAATCAGGCCGAATCCCGTTCAAGTCTGTTGAATAGAATAGAACAGATTACAGTAGGCTAAGTTAGAGTAGAGTAGGATAGAACCAAATGCAGTAGAACAGAACAGGATCGAAGAGAACTGAAAGAATAGAATAGGGTCGAGTAGTGCAGAGTCTAGAAGAATAGAGTTGAATATTGCCGACTAGAGCAAAATAGAGCCCAAAAGACCCAACGTGATAGAAATCAAGATGAATGGCGCCGAATCCCGCGGAATCATGCTGGATCGCGTCGAAGCCCGTTGAATTGCATTGAATCCCATCCATTCGAGTCCAATCCAATCGAATCGATTAGAATAGACTAGAGAAGGGTAGAGTACAAGACAATAGACTAGAGAAGAATACAGTCGGATGGAGTAGAATGGTGTAGAATGGAGTTGAAAAGAGATAATAGAGTTGAGTAGACTCGTAGAGCCATATAGAGTTGAACAGAGCCTGTTCAAGCTGAATAGAGCTGACCAGGGCGAAATGGAGCCGATTAGAACTGAATCGAACCGATTGGAGCCCAAGAGGGATGAATGGAGTGCAACGGAGCCGATTGGAGCCGAATCGCATCGAAATGCGTGGAATCGAATCCAGTGGAATAGATTAGAGTAGGGTTGGTTAAAATAGAGTAGAATAGAATTGAACACAGTAAAAGAGAATAAAAAGAATACAAGAGAATCGAGTCCAAAAGGTTAGAGCAGAGCAGAATAGTGTAGAGTAGAACAGAGTCGAATAGAGTCGAATCGAGCCAAATGGAGAAGAAACAAGGCAAATCGCCTTGAATCCCCTCGAACCAATTCCAGTCAATTAGGGTAGGGTAGAGTAAAATAGCGTTGAGTGGAGTAGAATGCTGTGCAACGCAATCGGATGGAGTCGAAAAGAGTCGAAAAGAGCCGAATAGTGCTGAAGAGGGCCGAAGAGGGCCGAATCGAGCAGAATTGAGCCAAATCCAGCAAATCGAGCCTAATGGAGCCGAATGGAGCCGAATCCAGCTGAATCGACACTCTTCGAGCCAAATGGAGCCGAATGGACATGAATCGAACCAATTCGACCTGAATCGTGTCCAAATTCATGGAATCGAATTGAACAGATTAGAGTAGGGGAGGTTCGGGTATGGCAGGGTGGAATAGAGTAGAGTAGCATAGAATAAAACAGAAGAGAAGAGAACAGAACAGTACAGAACGAATACAGAAAACAGTAGGCTAGAGTAGCGTAGAGGGAAACAGAGTAGAGTAGAATAGATTCGAACAGAGCTAAATGGAGCCAAACTGAGCCGAATCGTGTCCAAATGGGTTGAAGCCAATCCAATCCAATGGATTAGAGTAGAGTAGAGTTGGGTAGCATAGGGTAGGGTAGAATAGAGTAGAATAGGAAGAATAAAGAAAATAGAGAAGAGTAGACTAGAGTACGATAGAGTAGGCTAGTGTATAATAGGGTAGACTCGAATACGGCTGAGTAGAGCCGAATGGAGTCGAAATGAGAGGAATCACGTCTAATGGATTCGAGTAAATTAGAGTGGTGTAGGATAGAGTAGAGCAGAATAGTGTAGAATGGTGTGGAATAAATAGAATGGAGTAGAATGGAGTCAAATAGAGACGAAAAGAGTAGAGAAGAGTCAAATAGAGCAGAATAGGGCCGAAAAGGCCGAATTGAGCAGAATCAAAGCAATTCAAGCCAAAACGAGCCGAATAGAGCCAAATCGAATCGAATCGAGCTGATTCAAGCCGAATCACGTCGAATCCCGTTCAGTGCATCCAATCCAATCCAAACGTCTAGATTAGAGAAGGGGAGGGGAGGGTGGACTAGAATAGAGTAGAGTAGACTAGAAGAGATTAGGACAGAATAGAAGGAATAGAATAGAGTAGAAAAGAGTAGGGTCGAATAGACTCGAATAGAGTCGAATAGAGACGAATAGAGAAAACAGAGCTGAATGGAGCCGAGTAGAGACGTAGAGGAGCCATATAGAGCCGATTCGAACCTCATCGAGCTGAATCAAGCAGAATCACGCCGACTGTCACTGAGTAGCGTCGAATCACATCGAATCACGTCGAATCGCATCAAATCACATCGTTTTGTGTCGGACCGGGTCGAATCGCTTCGTATCGCATCGGATTGCATCGAATGTCGTCGAATCACGACGAATCACGCCCCATCACGTCCAATAACTTCGAACTGCGTCCAATCTCCTAGAATTCTGCTGAATCACGTCGAATCGTATGGAATCTCGTCTAATCTCTTTGAATCCCGTCAAATGCCTTCGGACCTTGTCGAATCCCGTCGAATCCTGTCCAATCGCGTCGAAGTGAATCGAATTGAATCAAATCGATTCAAGTAGGGTGGGTTTGGGTGGGGTGCAGTAGGGTTGGGTAGGGTAGGATAGAACAGAGTCCAACAGAATAGGAGAGAACAGAAGAGAACAGAAAGAATCCAGCAGAATAGAATAGAGTAGAAAAGAGTCAGATAGTGCAGAGCATAGCCGAATTGAGGCGAATGGAGACAAAACAAGATGAATCGCGTTGAAGCGCTTCGAATCGGGTCAAATCGAATCCATTCGAATAGATTAGGGTAGGGAAGGGTAGACGAGAATAGAGGAGAATAGTGCAGAATGGTGTGGAATGGATTAGAACGGAGCCGACTAGAGACGACTAGAGTAGAAAAGAGTCGAATAGAGCATAGTTGGGCCGAATAGGGCCAAAGAAGGCCTAATCGAGCAGAATCCAGCAGAATCGATGCCATTGGAGCTGAATGGAGCCAAATGGAGCCCAATCGAACCGATTCGAATCGAATTGATCTGATTCAAGCCTAATCGGGTCGAATGGCGTGAAAATGCGATGACTCGAACAGAATCAAAGATTAGAGAAGGGGAGGGGAGCGGCTGGGAGGGTAGAACAGAACAGAATAGAACAGTACATAATAGAAGGAACAGAATATAGCACAGTACGGTAGAGCAGAGCAGAGTAAAGTAGAGAAGAGTAGAGTCGAATAGAGTGAACTAGTGCAGAATAGAGCTGAATAGAGCCAATTCTAGCCGAATCGAGCCCAAAGGAAACAAAACGTGATGAATCGCGTCGAATAGCGTCCAATCGAATCCATTAGAATAGATTAGAGTAGGGTAGAGTAGAACAGAATAGAGCAGAATCGAGTCGAATGGAGTTGCATAGAGAAAACTAGAGTAGAAAAGAGTCGAATCGAGCCGAATAAGGCTGAAGCAAGTCGAATTGAGTTGAAACAAGCTGAATCGAAGCGATTCAAGCCAAATCGAGCTGAATCGAGCTGATGGTGCCGAATGAGCCGATTCAAGCATCATCGCGTCCAATCACATTGAAATGCTTTGACTCGAATCCAATTGAATAGATTCGAAAAGGTTAGGGTAGGGTGGTTTTGGATAGGGTAGACTAGGGTAGACGAAAGCAGACTAGAGTAGAGTAGACAAGCGAAGTCTAGAGTAGTAGCCTAGACAAGACAGCTGGACTAGTCAGACTAGTGGTATAGATCAGTAGGCTAGACAACTAGCCTTGGAGAGTACCCTTGCCTTGACAAGTACCCTAAATTCTGAATCTGAACTACTCCCCTTGCCTTAACTAGTATCCTGAACTAGTAGCCTTGTCTGAACTAGTACCCTTAACTAGTAGCCTTGCCTTAAGTAATAGTCTTAATGTCTACCCTTGCCTTACTAGTACCCTGAACTAGTAGCCCTGCCTTAACTAGTACCCTGGCCTTCACCAGTAGCCTTAACTAGTACCCTGGCCTTCACTAGTAGCCTTGCCTCAACTAGTACCCTTAACTAACACCCTAGCATGAGCTAGTACTCTTAACTAGTACCTGGCCTTCTCAGTCCCCATAAGTCCTACCCTGGCCTTAACCAGCTGCCTTAACTGGTACCCTGGTCTTAACTAGTAGTATTGACTTCTACCCTTGAATCCACTGGTCGCCTAAACTAGTCGTCTTGCCTTCAGTAGTAGCCTTCACTTGTACCTTGCCTTAACTAGTATCGTTATCTAGTACCTGTGCCTTAACTAGTACTCTTAGCTAGTACAGCGGCCATAACGAGTAGCCTGAACTAGTAGCCTTGTCTGAATTAGTCCCCTGAACTAGTAGCCTTGCTTTAAGTAATCGTCTTAACGTCTGCCCTTGCCTTACTAGTACCCTTAACTAGTAGCCAAGCCTTAACTACTACCCCTAACTAGTAGCCTTGCCTTAACTAGTACCCTTGCCTTAACCAGTTGCCTTAAGTAGTACCCCGGCCTTAACTAGAAGTATCAACTTGTAAACTTGCATCCAATAGTAGCCTTAACTAGTACTCTTGCCTTAAGTAGTGGCCTGAACTAGTACTCGTGCCTTAGCTAGTACTCTGAACTAGTACAGTGCCTCTAACTAGTATCCTGAACTAGTAGCCTTCTCTAAACTAGTACCCTTAACTAGTAGCCTTGCCTTCACTAGTACCCTGGCCTTCTCCAGTAGCCTTAACTAAGACCCTGGCCTTCACTGGTAGCCTTAACTAGTACCCTTAACTAGTACCCTCGCATTAACTAGTAGTCTGAACTAGTACCCTGGCCGTATCAGTGCCCAGAACTACTACCCTTGCTGTAACCAGTTGCCTTAACTAGTACCCCGGCCTTAACTAGTAGTATTCACTTGTATATTTGCATCAACTAGTAGCCTTAACTAGTACTCTTCCCTTAAGCAGCGGCCTGTATTTGTACCTTGCCTTAACTAGCAGCCTTAACTAGCACCCGTGCCTTTACTCATACTCTTAACTAGTACAGTGCCCCTAACTAGTATCCTGAACTGGTAGCCTTGTCCTAAGTAGTACCCTTAACTAGGAGCCTTGCCTTAAGGAATAGTCTTAATGGCTACCCTGGCCTCAACAAGTACCCTTAACTAGTACCCTTGCATTAATTAGTAGTCTTAACTGGTAGCCTGGCCTTGTCAGTACCCATAACTACTACCCTTGCCTTAACCAGTTGCCTTACCTAGCAACCTGGACTTAGCCAGTAGTATTAACATGTACCCTTGCATCGACTAGTAGACTTAAGTAGGACTCTTGCCTGAAGTAGTGGCCTTAACACGTTCCTTGCCTTACTAGTAGCCTTAACTAGTACTCTGAACTAGTACAGTGGCCCTAACTAGTATTCTGAACTAGAAGCCTTGTGGTAACTAGTACCCTTAACTAGTCGCCTTGCCTTAGGGAACAGTCTTAACGTCTACCCTTGCCTTACTAGTCCTCTTAACAAGTAGCCAAGCCTTAACTAGTACCCTGAAGTAGTAGCCTTGCATGGACGAGTAGCCCAGCCTTAACTAGTACCCTGGCCGTCACTAGTACCCTTGCCTCAACTAGTACCCTGGCCTTAACTAGTAGTCTTAACTAGTACCCTGGCCTTATCGCTACCCATAACTACTACCCTTGCCTTGACCAGTTGCCTTAACTAGTACCCTGGCCTTAATGAGTAGTATGAACTTGTACCCTTGCATCAACTAGTAGCCTAAACTAATACGCTTGCCTGAAGTCGTAGCCTTCACTTGTACCTTGCCTTCCTAGTAGCCTTAACTAGTACCCGTCCATGAACTAGTACTCTTAACTAGTACAGTGGCCCTAACTAGTAGCCTGAACTAGTCCCCTTGCCTTAGGTAGTCCCTTTTCCAAACTAGTACCCTTCTTGAGTACCCCTATGGAGTAGGGTATGGTACAGTAGGGTGTCATGAGGTAGGGTAGCATACGGTAGAACAGAGAAAACAGAATCCAATAGAATAGAAGAGGATGAGTCAGGATAGGTTAGTTTCGTGTAGGGTGTGGTAGAGTAGCATAGGATGGAATAGAGAAAAGAGAAAACGAGAATCCAGTACAACAGAATCGAAAAGAAGAGACTAGATGAGGAAAGACTAGGGCGGGATAGGGTTCTGTCGAATAGAAGAGCGTAGAATGGTGTGGAATGGAGTCAAATGCAGTCAAACCGAGATGAATAGACTAGGAAAGAGTTGAATAGAGCCGAATAGCACCGAATAGGGACATCTAGGGCTGAGTCGAGCCCAATCGAGCCCAACCGAGCCCAATCAAGTCCAATCGACCAGATTCGAGCTGAATGGAGCCCAATGGAGCTGGAATGAGCCAAATAGAGACACAGAAAATGAGCCAAGCTAGATCGAGCCAAATCGCACCTAATCGCATGCTATGGCATCGAATCTCGTCGAAGTCCATCCAATCCCACCAAAACCCATCGAATCTCATGAAATCTCACCGAATCCCGTCCAATTGTGTCAAATCGGGTCGAATTGAATGCAATCGAATTCAATAGAACAGCTTAGAGTAGTGTAGGTTAGGCTGGGATTCAATAGGGTAGGGCAGAGAGGAATAGACTAGAGAAGCATAGAGTAGAAGAGAAGAGAATACAAAGAGTAGAATGGAGTAGAGTGGAGTAGAGTAGAATAGTCAGAGTCGAGTAGTGCAGAATAGAGATGAATAGATCCAATTCGAGCTGAATCGAGTCGAATGGAGAGGAAATGAGACAAATCTCCATGAGTCGAATAGATTAGAGTAGAGTAGGGTGGGGGAGAAGAGAATAGAATAGTGTAGAATGGAGTCGAACAGAGTAGAATGGTGTGGAATGGAGTCGAATGGAGCCAAATAGAGACGAATAAAGTAGAAAAGAGTTGAATAGAGCTGAACAGGGCCGGATAAGTTTGGATCGAGCCTAATGATGCTGAATCGAGCAGAATCGAGCCAAATTGACCCGATTCAAGCCAAATCGAGCTAAATCAAGCCAATTCGAGCCTAAATCCCATGGAATCGCCTTGAAAGGCATTGAATCGAATCGAATCGATTAGAGTAGAGGAGGGTAGAGTAGGAGGGGTTAGACTAGAAGGGAACAGAACCCAAGAGAAAGAATCGAATAGAATGAAGTAGAGACGAGTACAGTAGAATAGAGTCCAATAGAGTTGAATAGAGCCAAACAGAGCTGAATGCAGCCGAATCCACCAAATTCGAGGTGAATCGAGAAGAATCATGTCGATATCGCGTTGAAACGTGTCGAATCCAATCCAATCGTTTAGTGTAGGGCAGGTAAGATGAGGGTAGGGTAGGGTAGAAAAGAATAGATTAGAATAGAACAGAAAGAATAGAGACGAGTAGACTAGAGTCAAATAGAGTCAAATCCTGCCGAAAAGAGCCGAATAGAGAGGAAAAGGGCCAAGTCCAACCGAATCGAGTTGAATTCGCACAAAAAGGAGCTGATTCGAGCCGATAGGACCTGAATCAAGCCGAATCCCGTTCAAGTCTGTTGAATAGAATAGAACAGATTACAGTAGGCTAAGTTAGAGTAGAGTAGGATAGAACCAAATGCAGTAGAACAGAACAGGATCGAAGAGAACTGAAAGAATAGAATAGGGTCGAGTAGTGCAGAGTCTAGAAGAATAGAGTTGAATATTGCCGACTAGAGCAAAATAGAGCCCAAAAGACCCAACGTGATAGAAATCAAGATGAATGGCGCCGAATCCCGCGGAATCATGCTGGATCGCGTCGAAGCCCGTTGAATTGCATTGAATCCCATCCATTCGAGTCCAATCCAATCGAATCGATTAGAATAGACTAGAGAAGGGTAGAGTACAAGACAATAGACTAGAGAAGAATACAGTCGGATGGAGTAGAATGGTGTAGAATGGAGTTGAAAAGAGATAATAGAGTTGAGTAGACTCGTAGAGCCATATAGAGTTGAACAGAGCCTGTTCAAGCTGAATAGAGCTGACCAGGGCGAAATGGAGCCGATTAGAACTGAATCGAACCGATTGGAGCCCAAGAGGGATGAATGGAGTGCAACGGAGCCGATTGGAGCCGAATCGCATCGAAATGCGTGGAATCGAATCCAGTGGAATAGATTAGAGTAGGGTTGGTTAAAATAGAGTAGAATAGAATTGAACACAGTAAAAGAGAATAAAAAGAATACAAGAGAATCGAGTCCAAAAGGTTAGAGCAGAGCAGAATAGTGTAGAGTAGAACAGAGTCGAATAGAGTCGAATCGAGCCAAATGGAGAAGAAACAAGGCAAATCGCCTTGAATCCCCTCGAACCAATTCCAGTCAATTAGGGTAGGGTAGAGTAAAATAGCGTTGAGTGGAGTAGAATGCTGTGCAACGCAATCGAATGGAGTCGAAAAGAGTCGAAAAGAGCCGAATAGTGCTGAAGAGGGCCGAAGAGGGCCGAATCGAGCAGAATTGAGCCAAATCCAGCAAATCGAGCCTAATGGAGCCGAATGGAGCCGAATCCAGCTGAATCGACACTCTTCGAGCCAAATGGAGCCGAATGGACATGAATCGAACCAATTCGACCTGAATCGTGTCCAAATTCATGGAATCGAATTGAACAGATTAGAGTAGGGGAGGTTCGGGTATGGCAGGGTGGAATAGAGTAGAGTAGCATAGAACAAAACAGAAGAGAAGAGAAGAGAACAGAACAGTACAGAACGAATACAGAAAACAGTAGGCTAGAGTAGCGTAGAGGGAAACAGAGTAGAGTAGAATAGATTCGAACAGAGCTAAATGGAGCCAAACTGAGCCGAATCGTGTCCAAATGGGTTGAAGCCAATCCAATCCAATGGATTAGAGTAGAGTAGAGTTGGGTAGCATAGGGTAGGGTAGAATAGAGTAGAATAGGAAGAATAAAGAAAATAGAGAAGAGTAGACTAGAGTACGATAGAGTAGGCTAGTGTATAATAGGGTAGACTCGAATACGGCTGAGTAGAGCCGAATGGAGTCGAAATGAGAGGAATCACGTCTAATGGATTCGAGTAAATTAGAGTGGTGTAGGATAGAGTAGAGCAGAATAGTGTAGAATGGTGTGGAATAAATAGAATGGAGTAGAATGGAGTCAAATAGAGACGAAAAGAGTAGAGAAGAGTCAAATAGAGCAGAATAGGGCCGAAAAGGCCGAATTGAGCAGAATCGAAGCAATTCAAGCCAAAACGAGCCGAATAGAGCCAAATCGAATCGAATCGAGCTGATTCAAGCCGAATCACGTCGAATCCCGTTCAGTGCATCCAATCCAATCCAAACGTCTAGATTAGAGAAGGGGAGGGGAGGGTGGAATAGAATAGAGTAGAGTAGACTAGAAGAGATTAGGACAGAATAGAAGGAATAGAATAGAGTAGAAAAGAGTAGGGTCGAATAGACTCGAATAGAGTCGAATAGAGACGAATAGAGAAAACAGAGCTGAATGGAGCCGAGTAGAGACGTAGAGGAGCCATATAGAGCCGATTCGAACCTCATCGAGCTGAATCAAGCAGAATCACGCCGACTGTCACTGAGTAGCGTCGAATCACATCGAATCACGTCGAATCGCATCAAATCACATCGTTTTGTGTCGGACCGGGTCGAATCGCTTCGTATCGCATCGGATTGCATCGAATGTCGTCGAATCACGACGAATCACGCCCCATCACGTCCAATAACTTCGAACTGCGTCCAATCTCCTAGAATTCTGCTGAATCACGTCGAATCGTATGGAATCTCGTCTAATCTCTTTGAATCCCGTCAAATGCCTTCGGACCTTGTCGAATCCCGTCGAATCCTGTCCAATCGCGTCGAAGTGAATCGAATTGAATCAAATCGATTCAAGTAGGGTGGGTTTGGGTGGGGTGCAGTAGGGTTGGGTAGGGTAGGATAGAACAGAGTCCAACAGAATAGGAGAGAACAGAAGAGAACAGAAAGAATCCAGCAGAATAGAATAGAGTAGAAAAGAGTCAGATAGTGCAGAGCATAGCCGAATTGAGGCGAATGGAGACAAAACAAGATGAATCGCGTTGAAGCGCTTCGAATCGGGTCAAATCGAATCCATTCGAATAGATTAGGGTAGGGAAGGGTAGACGAGAATAGAGGAGAATAGTGCAGAATGGTGTGGAATGGATTAGAACGGAGCCGACTAGAGACGACTAGAGTAGAAAAGAGTCGAATAGAGCATAGTTGGGCCGAATAGGGCCAAAGAAGGCCTAATCGAGCAGAATCCAGCAGAATCGATGCCATTGGAGCTGAATGGAGCCAAATGGAGCCCAATCGAACCGATTCGAAGCGAATTGATCTGATTCAAGCCTAATCGGGTCGAATGGCGTGAAAATGCGATGACTCGAACAGAATCAAAGATTAGAGAAGGGGAGGGGAGCGGCTGGGAGGGTAGAACAGAACAGAATAGAACAGTACATAATAGAAGGAACAGAATATAGCACAGTACGGTAGAGCAGAGCAGAGTAAAGTAGAGAAGAGTAGAGTCGAATAGAGTGAACTAGTGCAGAATAGAGCTGAATAGAGCCAATTCTAGCCGAATCGAGCCCAAAGGAAACAAAACGTGATGAATCGCGTCGAATAGCGTCCAATCGAATCCATTAGAATAGATTAGAGTAGGGTAGAGTAGAACAGAATAGAGCAGAATCGAGTCGAATGGAGTTGCATAGAGAAAACTAGAGTAGAAAAGAGTCGAATCGAGCCGAATAAGGCTGAAGCAAGTCGAATTGAGTTGAAACAAGCTGAATCGAAGCGATTCAAGCCAAATCGAGCTGAATCGAGCTGATGGTGCCGAATGAGCCGATTCAAGCATCATCGCGTCCAATCACATTGAAATGCTTTGACTCGAATCCAATTGAATAGATTCGAAAAGGTTAGGGTAGGGTGGTTTTGGATAGGGTAGACTAGGGTAGACGAAAGCAGACTAGAGTAGAGTAGACAAGCGAAGTCTAGAGTAGTAGCCTAGACAAGACAGCTGGACTAGTCAGACTAGTGGTATAGATCAGTAGGCTAGACAACTAGCCTTGGAGAGTACCCTTGCCTTGACAAGTACCCTAAATTCTGAATCTGAACTACTCCCCTTGCCTTAACTAGTATCCTGAACTAGTAGCCTTGTCTGAACTAGTACCCTTAACTAGTAGCCTTGCCTTAAGTAATAGTCTTAATGTCTACCCTTGCCTTACTAGTACCCTGAACTAGTAGCCCTGCCTTAACTAGTACCCTGGCCTTCACCAGTAGCCTTAACTAGTACCCTGGCCTTCACTAGTAGCCTTGCCTCAACTAGTACCCTTAACTAACACCCTAGCATGAGCTAGTACTCTTAACTAGTACCTGGCCTTCTCAGTCCCCATAAGTCCTACCCTGGCCTTAACCAGCTGCCTTAACTGGTACCCTGGTCTTAACTAGTAGTATTGACTTCTACCCTTGAATCCACTGGTCGCCTAAACTAGTCGTCTTGCCTTCAGTAGTAGCCTTCACTTGTACCTTGCCTTAACTAGTATCGTTATCTAGTACCTGTGCCTTAACTAGTACTCTTAGCTAGTACAGCGGCCATAACGAGTAGCCTGAACTAGTAGCCTTGTCTGAATTAGTCCCCTGAACTAGTAGCCTTGCTTTAAGTAATCGTCTTAACGTCTGCCCTTGCCTTACTAGTACCCTTAACTAGTAGCCAAGCCTTAACTACTACCCCTAACTAGTAGCCTTGCCTTAACTAGTACCCTTGCCTTAACCAGTTGCCTTAAGTAGTACCCCGGCCTTAACTAGAAGTATCAACTTGTAAACTTGCATCCAATAGTAGCCTTAACTAGTACTCTTGCCTTAAGTAGTGGCCTGAACTAGTACTCGTGCCTTAGCTAGTACTCTGAACTAGTACAGTGCCTCTAACTAGTATCCTGAACTAGTAGCCTTCTCTAAACTAGTACCCTTAACTAGTAGCCTTGCCTTCACTAGTACCCTGGCCTTCTCCAGTAGCCTTAACTAAGACCCTGGCCTTCACTGGTAGCCTTAACTAGTACCCTTAACTAGTACCCTCGCATTAACTAGTAGTCTGAACTAGTACCCTGGCCGTATCAGTACCCAGAACTACTACCCTTGCCGTAACCAGTTGCCTAAACTAGTACCCCGGCCTTAACTAGTAGTATTCACTTGTATATTTGCATCAACTAGTAGCCTTAACTAGTACTCTTGCCTTAAGTAGTGGCCTGAACTAGTACTCGTGCCTTAGCTAGTACTCTGAACTAGTACAGTGCCCCTGACTAGTATCCTGAACGAGTAGCCTTCTCTAAACTAGTACCCTTAACTAGTTGCCTTGCCTTCACTAGTACCCTGGCCTTCTCCAGTAGCCTTAACTAAGACTCTGGCCTTCACTAGTAGCCTTGCCTCAACTAGTACCCTTAACTAGTACCCTCGCATTAACTAGTAGTCTGAACTAGTACCCTGGCCGTATCAGTACCCAGAACTACTACCCTTGCCGTAACCAGTTTCCTTAAGTAGTACCCTGGCCTTAACTAGTAGTATTCACTTGTATATTTGCATCAACTAGTAGCCTTAACTAGTACTCTTCCCTTAAGCAGCGGCCTGTATTTGTACCTTGCCTTAACTAGCAGCCTTAACTAGCACCCGTGCCTTTACTCATACTCTTAACTAGTACAGTGCCCCTAACTAGTATCCTGAACTGGTAGCCTTGTCCTAAGTAGTACCCCTAACTAGGAGCCTTGCCTTAAGGAATAGTCTTAATGGCTACCCTGGCCTCAACAAGTACCCTTAACTAGTACCCTTGCATTAATTAGTAGTCTTAACTGGTAGCCTGGCCTTGTCAGTACCCATAACTACTACCCTTGCCTTAACCAGTTGCCTTACCTAGCAACCTGGACTTAGCCAGTAGTATTAACATGTACCCTTGCATCGACTAGTAGACTTAAGTAGTACTCTTGCCTGAAGTAGTGGCCTTAACACGTTCCTTGCCTTACTAGTAGCCTTAACTAGTACTCTGAACTAGTACAGTGGCCCTAACTAGTATTCTGAACTAGAAGCCTTGTGGTAACTAGTACCCTTAACTAGTCGCCTTGCCTTAGGGAACAGTCTTAACGTCTACCCTTGCCTTACTAGTCCTCTTAACAAGTAGCCAAGCCTTAACTAGTACCCTGAAGTAGTAGCCTTGCATGGACGAGTAGCCCAGCCTTAACTAGTACCCTGGCCGTCACTAGTACCCTTGCCTCAACTAGTACCCTGGCCTTAACTAGTAGTCTTAACTAGTACCCTGGCCTTATCGCTACCCATAACTACTACCCTTGCCTTGACCAGTTGCCTTAACTAGTACCCTGGCCTTAATGAGTAGTATGAACTTGTACCCTTGCATCAACTAGTAGCCTAAACTAATACGCTTGCCTGAAGTCGTAGCCTTCACTTGTACCTTGCCTTCCTAGTAGCCTTAACTAGTACCCGTCCATGAACTAGTACTCTTAACTAGTACAGTGGCCCTAACTAGTAGCCTGAACTAGTCCCCTTGCCTTAGGTAGTCCCTTTTCCAAACTAGTACCCTTCTTGAGTACCCCTATGGAGTAGGGTATGGTACAGTAGGGTGTCATGAGGTAGGGTAGCATACGGTAGAACAGAGAAAACAGAATCCAATAGAATAGAAGAGGATGAGTCAGGATAGGTTAGTTTCGTGTAGGGTGTGGTAGAGTAGCATAGGATGGAATAGAGAAAAGAGAAAACGAGAATCCAGTACAACAGAATCGAAAAGAAGAGACTAGATGAGGAAAGACTAGGGCGGGATAGGGTTCTGTCGAATAGAAGAGCGTAGAATGGTGTGGAATGGAGTCAAATGCAGTCAAGCCGAGATGAATAGACTAGGAAAGAGTTGAATAGAGCCGAATAGCACCGAATAGGGACATCTAGGGCTGAGTCGAGCCCAATCGAGCCCAACCGAGCCCAATCAAGTCCAATCGACCAGATTCGAGCTGAATGGAGCCCAATGGAGCTGGAATGAGCCAAATAGAGACACAGAAAATGAGCCAAGCTAGATCGAGCCAAATCGCACCTAATCGCATCCTATGGCATCGAATCTCGTCGAAGTCCATCCAATCCCACCAAAACCCATCGAATCTCATGAAATCTCACCGAATCCCGTCCAATTGTGTCAAATCGGGTCGAATTGAATGCAATCGAATTCAATAGAACAGCTTAGAGTAGTGTAGGTTAGGCTGGGATTCAATAGGGTAGGGCAGAGAGGAATAGACTAGAGAAGCATAGAGTAGAAGAGAAGAGAATACAAAGAGTAGAATGGAGTAGAGTGGAGTAGAGTAGACTAGTCAGAGTCGAGTAGTGCAGAATAGAGATGAATAGATCCAATTCGAGCTGAATCGAGTCGAATGGAGAGGAAATGAGACAAATCTCCATGAATCGAATAGATTAGAGTAGAGTAGGGTGGGGGAGAAGAGAATAGAATAGTGTAGAATGGAGTCGAACAGAGTAGAATGGTGTGGAATGGAGTCGAATGGAGCCAAATAGAGACGAATAGAGTAGAAAAGAGTTGAATAGAGCTGAACAGGGCCGGATAAGTTTGGATCGAGCCTAATGATGCTGAATCGAGCAGAATCGAGCCAAATTGACCCGATTCAAGCCAAATCGAGCTAAATCAAGCCAATTCGAGCCTAAATCCCATGGAATCGCCTTGAAAGGCATTGAATCGAATCGAATCGATTAGAGTAGAGGAGGGTAGAGTAGGAGGGGTTAGACTAGAAGGGAACAGAACCCAAGAGAAAGAATCGAATAGAATGAAGTAGAGACGAGTACAGTAGAATAGAGTCCAATAGAGTTGAATAGAGCCAAACAGAGCTGAATGCAGCCGAATCCACCAAATTCGAGGTGAATCGAGAAGAATCATGTCGAATCGCGTTGAAACGTGTCGAATCCAATCCAATCGTTTAGTGTAGGGCAGGTAAGATGAGGGTAGGGTAGGGTAGAAAAGAATAGATTAGAATAGAACAGAAAGAATAGAGACGAGTAGACTAGAGTCAAATAGAGTCAAATCCTGCCGAAAAGAGCCGAATAGAGAGGAAAAGGGCCAAGTCCAACCGAATCGAGTTGAATTCGCACAAAAAGGAGCTGATTCGAGCTGATAGGACCTGAATCAGGCCGAATCCCGTTCAAGTCTGTTGAATAGAATAGAACAGATTACAGTAGGCTAAGTTAGAGTAGAGTAGGATAGAACCAAATGCAGTAGAACAGAACAGGATCGAAGAGAACTGAAAGAATAGAATAGGGTCGAATAGTGCAGAGTCTGGAAGAATAGAGTTGAATATTGCCGACTAGAGCAAAATAGAGCCCAAAAGACCCAACGTGATAGAAATCAAGATGAATGGCGCCGAATCCCGCGGAATCATGCTGGATCGCGTCGAAGCCCGTTGAATTGCATTGAATCCCATCCATTCGAGTCCAATCCAATCGAATCGATTAGAATAGACTAGAGAAGGGTAGAGTACAAGACAATAGACTAGAGAAGAATACAGTCGGATGGAGTAGAATGGTGTAGAATGGAGTTGAAAAGAGATAATAGAGTTGAGTAGACTCGTAGAGCCATATAGAGTTGAACAGAGCCTGTTCAAGCTGAATAGAGCTGACCAGGGCGAAACGGAGCCGATTAGAACTGAATCGAGCCGATTGGAGCCCAAGAGGGATGAATGGAGTGCAACGGAGCCGATTGGAGCCGAATCGCATCGAAATGCGTGGAATCGAATCCAGTGGAATAGATTAGAGTAGGGTTGGTTAAAATAGAGTAGAATAGAATTGAACACAGTAAAAGAGAATAAAAAGAATACAAGAGAATCGAGTCCAAAAGGTTAGAGCAGAGCAGAATAGTGTAGAGTAGAACAGAGTCGAATAGAGTCGAATCGAGCCAAATGGAGAAGAAACAAGGCAAATCGCGTTGAATCCCCTCGAACCAATTCCAGTCAATTAGGGTAGGGTAGAGTAAAATAGCGTTGAGTGGAGTAGAATGCTGTGCAACGCAATCGAATGGAGTCGAAAAGAGCCGAATAGTGCTGAAGAGGGCCGAAGAGGGCCGAATCGAGCAGAATTGAGCCAAATCCAGCAAATCGAGCCTAATGGAGCCGAATGGAGCCGAATCCAGCTGAATCGACACTCTTCGAGCCAAATGGAGCCGAATGGACATGAATCGAACCAATTCGACCTGAATCGTGTCCAAATTCATGGAATCGAATTGAACAGATTAGAGTAGGGGAGGTTCGGGTATGGCAGGGTGGAATAGAGTAGAGTAGCATAGAACAAAACAGAAGAGAAGAGAACAGAACAGTACAGAACGAATACAGAAAACAGTAGGCTAGAGTAGCGTAGAGGGAAACAGAGTAGAGTAGAATAGATTCGAACAGAGCTAAATGGAGCCAAACTGAGCCGAATCGTGTCCAAATGGGTTGAAGCCAATCCAATCCAATGGATTAGAGTAGAGTAGAGTTGGGTAGCATAGGGTAGGGTAGAATAGAGTAGAATAGGAAGAATAAAGAAAATAGAGAAGAGTAGACTAGAGTACGATAGAGTAGGCTAGTGTATAATAGGGTAGACTCGAATACGGCTGAGTAGAGCCGAATGGAGTCGAAATGAGAGGAATCACGTCTAATGGATTCGAGTAAATTAGAGTGGTGTAGGATAGAGTAGAGCAGAATAGTGTAGAATGGTGTGGAATAAATAGAATGGAGTAGAATGGAGTCAAATAGAGACGAAAAGAGTAGAGAAGAGTCAAATAGAGCAGAATAGGGCCGAAAAGGCCGAATTGAGCAGAATCAAAGCAATTCAAGCCAAAACGAGCCGAATAGAGCCAAATCGAATCGAATCGAGCTGATTCAAGCCGAATCACGTCGAATCCCGTTCAGTGCATCCAATCCAATCCAAACGTCTAGATTAGAGAAGGGGAGGGGAGGGTGGACTAGAATAGAGTAGAGTAGACTAGAAGAGATTAGGACAGAATAGAAGGAATAGAATAGAGTAGAAAAGAGTAGGGTCGAATAGACTCGAATAGAGTCGAATAGAGACGAATAGAGAAAACAGAGCTGAATGGAGCCGAGTAGAGACGTAGAGGAGCCATATAGAGCCGATTCGAACCTCATCGAGCTGAATCAAGCAGAATCACGCCGACTGTCACTGAGTAGCGTCGAATCACATCGAATCACGTCGAATCGCATCAAATCACATCATTTTGTGTCGGACCGGGTCGAATCGCTTCGTATCGCATCGGATTGCATCGAATGTCGTCGAATCACGACGAATCACGCCCCATCACGTCCAATAACTTCGAACTGCGTCCAATCTCCTAGAATTCTGCTGAATCACGTCGAATCGTATGGAATCTCGTCTAATCTCTTTGAATCCCGTCAAATGCCTTCGGACCTTGTCGAATCCCGTCGAATCCTGTCCAATCGCGTCGAAGTGAATCGAATTGAATCAAATCGATTCAAGTAGGGTGGGTTTGGGTGGGGTGCAGTAGGGTTGGGTAGGGTAGGATAGAACAGAGTCCAACAGAATAGGAGAGAACAGAAGAGAACAGAAAGAATCCAGCAGAATAGAATAGAGTAGAAAAGAGTCAGATAGTGCAGAGCATAGCCGAATTGAGGCGAATGGAGACAAAACAAGATGAATCGCGTTGAAGCGCTTCGAATCGGGTCAAATCGAATCCATTCGAATAGATTAGGGTAGGGAAGGGTAGACGAGAATAGAGGAGAATAGTGCAGAATGGTGTGGAATGGATTAGAACGGAGCCGACTAGAGACGACTAGAGTAGAAAAGAGTCGAATAGAGCATAGTTGGGCCGAATAGGGCCAAAGAAGGCCTAATCGAGCAGAATCCAGCAGAATCGATGCCATTGGAGCTGAATGGAGCCAAATGGAGCCCAATCGAACCGATTCGAAGCGAATTGATCTGATTCAAGCCTAATCGGGTCGAATGGCGTGAAAATGCGATGACTCGAACAGAATCAAAGATTAGAGAAGGGGAGGGGAGCGGCTGGGAGGGTAGAACAGAACAGAATAGAACAGTACATAATAGAAGGAACAGAATATAGCACAGTACGGTAGAGCAGAGCAGAGTAAAGTAGAGAAGAGTAGAGTCGAATAGAGTGAACTAGTGCAGAATAGAGCTGAATAGAGCCAATTCTAGCCGAATCGAGCCCAAAGGAAACAAAACGTGATGAATCGCGTCGAATAGCGTCCAATCGAATCCATTAGAATAGATTAGAGTAGGGTAGAGTAGAACAGAATAGAGCAGAATCGAGTCGAATGGAGTTGCATAGAGAAAACTAGAGTAGAAAAGAGTCGAATCGAGCCGAATAAGGCTGAAGCAAGTCGAATTGAGTTGAAACAAGCTGAATCGAAGCGATTCAAGCCAAATCGAGCTGAATCGAGCTGATGGTGCCGAATGAGCCGATTCAAGCATCATCGCGTCCAATCACATTGAAATGCTTTGACTCGAATCCAATTGAATAGATTCGAAAAGGTTAGGGTAGGGTGGTTTTGGATAGGGTAGACTAGGGTAGACGAAAGCAGACTAGAGTAGAGTAGACAAGCGAAGTCTAGAGTAGTAGCCTAGACAAGACAGCTGGACTAGTCAGACTAGTGGTATAGATCAGTAGGCTAGACAACTAGCCTTGGAGAGTACCCTTGCCTTGACAAGTACCCTAAATTCTGAATCTGAACTACTCCCCTTGCCTTAACTAGTATCCTGAACTAGCAGCCTTGTCTGAACTAGTACCCTTAACTAGTAGCCTTGCCTTAAGTAATAGTCTTAATGTCTACCCTTGCCTTACTAGTACCCTGAACTAGTAGCCCTGCCTTAACTAGTACCCTGGCCTTCACCAGTAGCCTTAACTAGTACCCTGGCCTTCACTAGTAGCCTTGCCTCAACTAGTACCCTTAACTAACACCCTAGCATGAGCTAGTACTCTTAACTAGTACCTGGCCTTCTCAGTCCCCATAAGTCCTACCCTGGCCTTAACCAGCTGCCTTAACTGGTACCCTGGTCTTAACTAGTAGTATTGACTTCTACCCTTGAATCCACTGGTCGCCTAAACTAGTCGTCTTGCCTTCAGTAGTAGCCTTCACTTGTACCTTGCCTTAACTAGTATCGTTATCTAGTACCTGTGCCTTAACTAGTACTCTTAGCTAGTACAGCGGCCATAACGAGTAGCCTGAACTAGTAGCCTTGTCTGAATTAGTCCCCTGAACTAGTAGCCTTGCTTTAAGTAATCGTCTTAACGTCTGCCCTTGCCTTACTAGTACCCTTAACTAGTAGCCAAGCCTTAACTACTACCCCTAACTAGTAGCCTTGCCTTAACTAGTACCCTTGCCTTAACCAGTTGCCTTAAGTAGTACCCCGGCCTTAACTAGAAGTATCAACTTGTAAACTTGCATCCAATAGTAGCCTTAACTAGTACTCTTGCCTTAAGTAGTGGCCTGAACTAGTACTCGTGCCTTAGCTAGTACTCTGAACTAGTACAGTGCCTCTAACTAGTATCCTGAACTAGTAGCCTTCTCTAAACTAGTACCCTTAACTAGTAGCCTTGCCTTCACTAGTACCCTGGCCTTCTCCAGTAGCCTTAACTAAGACCCTGGCCTTCACTGGTAGCCTTAACTAGTACCCTTAACTAGTACCCTCGCATTAACTAGTAGTCTGAACTAGTACCCTGGCCGTATCAGTGCCCAGAACTACTACCCTTGCTGTAACCAGTTTCCTTAACTAGTACCCCGGCCTTAACTAGTAGTATTCACTTGTATATTTGCATCAACTAGTAGCCTTAACTAGTACTCTTCCCTTAAGCAGCGGCCTGTATTTGTACCTTGCCTTAACTAGCAGCCTTAACTAGCACCCGTGCCTTTACTCATACTCTTAACTAGTACAGTGCCCCTAACTAGTATCCTGAACTGGTAGCCTTGTCCTAAGTAGTACCCTTAACTAGGAGCCTTGCCTTAAGGAATAGTCTTAATGGCTACCCTGGCCTCAACAAGTACCCTTAACTAGTACCCTTGCATTAATTAGTAGTCTTAACTGGTAGCCTGGCCTTGTCAGTACCCATAACTACTACCCTTGCCTTAACCAGTTGCCTTACCTAGCAACCTGGACTTAGCCAGTAGTATTAACATGTACCCTTGCATCGACTAGTAGACTTAAGTAGGACTCTTGCCTGAAGTAGTGGCCTTAACACGTTCCTTGCCTTACTAGTAGCCTTAACTAGTACTCTGAACTAGTACAGTGGCCCTAACTAGTATTCTGAACTAGAAGCCTTGTGGTAACTAGTACCCTTAACTAGTCGCCTTGCCTTAGGGAACAGTCTTAACGTCTACCCTTGCCTTACTAGTCCTCTTAACAAGTAGCCAAGCCTTAACTAGTACCCTGAAGTAGTAGCCTTGCATGGACGAGTAGCCCAGCCTTAACTAGTACCCTGGCCGTCACTAGTACCCTTGCCTCAACTAGTACCCTGGCCTTAACTAGTAGTCTTAACTAGTACCCTGGCCTTATCGCTACCCATAACTACTACCCTTGCCTTGACCAGTTGCCTTAACTAGTACCCTGGCCTTAATGAGTAGTATGAACTTGTACCCTTGCATCAACTAGTAGCCTAAACTAATACGCTTGCCTGAAGTCGTAGCCTTCACTTGTACCTTGCCTTCCTAGTAGCCTTAACTAGTACCCGTCCATGAACTAGTACTCTTAACTAGTACAGTGGCCCTAACTAGTAGCCTGAACTAGTCCCCTTGCCTTAGGTAGTCCCTTTTCCAAACTAGTACCCTTCTTGAGTACCCCTATGGAGTAGGGTATGGTACAGTAGGGTGTCATGAGGTAGGGTAGCATACGGTAGAACAGAGAAAACAGAATCCAATAGAATAGAAGAGGATGAGTCAGGATAGGTTAGTTTCGTGTAGGGTGTGGTAGAGTAGCATAGGATGGAATAGAGAAAAGAGAAAACGAGAATCCAGTACAACAGAATCGAAAAGAAGAGACTAGATGAGGAAAGACTAGGGCGGGATAGGGTTCTGTCGAATAGAAGAGCGTAGAATGGTGTGGAATGGAGTCAAATGCAGTCAAACCGAGATGAATAGACTAGGAAAGAGTTGAATAGAGCCGAATAGCACCGAATAGGGACATCTAGGGCTGAGTCGAGCCCAATCGAGCCCAACCGAGCCCAATCAAGTCCAATCGACCAGATTCGAGCTGAATGGAGCCCAATGGAGCTGGAATGAGCCAAATAGAGACACAGAAAATGAGCCAAGCTAGATCGAGCCAAATCGCACCTAATCGCATGCTATGGCATCGAATCTCGTCGAAGTCCATCCAATCCCACCAAAACCCATCGAATCTCATGAAATCTCACCGAATCCCGTCCAATTGTGTCAAATCGGGTCGAATTGAATGCAATCGAATTCAATAGAACAGCTTAGAGTAGTGTAGGTTAGGCTGGGATTCAATAGGGTAGGGCAGAGAGGAATAGACTAGAGAAGCATAGAGTAGAAGAGAAGAGAATACAAAGAGTAGAATGGAGTAGAGTGGAGTAGAGTAGAATAGTCAGAGTCGAGTAGTGCAGAATAGAGATGAATAGATCCAATTCGAGCTGAATCGAGTCGAATGGAGAGGAAATGAGACAAATCTCCATGAGTCGAATAGATTAGAGTAGAGTAGGGTGGGGGAGAAGAGAATAGAATAGTGTAGAATGGAGTCGAACAGAGTAGAATGGTGTGGAATGGAGTCGAATGGAGCCAAATAGAGACGAATAAAGTAGAAAAGAGTTGAATAGAGCTGAACAGGGCCGGATAAGTTTGGATCGAGCCTAATGATGCTGAATCGAGCAGAATCGAGCCAAATTGACCCGATTCAAGCCAAATCGAGCTAAATCAAGCCAATTCGAGCCTAAATCCCATGGAATCGCCTTGAAAGGCATTGAATCGAATCGAATCGATTAGAGTAGAGGAGGGTAGAGTAGGAGGGGTTAGACTAGAAGGGAACAGAACCCAAGAGAAAGAATCGAATAGAATGAAGTAGAGACGAGTACAGTAGAATAGAGTCCAATAGAGTTGAATAGAGCCAAACAGAGCTGAATGCAGCCGAATCCACCAAATTCGAGGTGAATCGAGAAGAATCATGTCGATATCGCGTTGAAACGTGTCGAATCCAATCCAATCGTTTAGTGTAGGGCAGGTAAGATGAGGGTAGGGTAGGGTAGAAAAGAATAGATTAGAATAGAACAGAAAGAATAGAGACGAGTAGACTAGAGTCAAATAGAGTCAAATCCTGCCGAAAAGAGCCGAATAGAGAGGAAAAGGGCCAAGTCCAACCGAATCGAGTTGAATTCGCACAAAAAGGAGCTGATTCGAGCCGATAGGACCTGAATCAGGCCGAATCCCGTTCAAGTCTGTTGAATAGAATAGAACAGATTACAGTAGGCTAAGTTAGAGTAGAGTAGGATAGAACCAAATGCAGTAGAACAGAACAGGATCGAAGAGAACTGAAAGAATAGAATAGGGTCGAGTAGTGCAGAGTCTAGAAGAATAGAGTTGAATATTGCCGACTAGAGCAAAATAGAGCCCAAAAGACCCAACGTGATAGAAATCAAGATGAATGGCGCCGAATCCCGCGGAATCATGCTGGATCGCGTCGAAGCCCGTTGAATTGCATTGAATCCCATCCATTCGAGTCCAATCCAATCGAATCGATTAGAATAGACTAGAGAAGGGTAGAGTACAAGACAATAGACTAGAGAAGAATACAGTCGGATGGAGTAGAATGGTGTAGAATGGAGTTGAAAAGAGATAATAGAGTTGAGTAGACTCGTAGAGCCATATAGAGTTGAACAGAGCCTGTTCAAGCTGAATAGAGCTGACCAGGGCGAAATGGAGCCGATTAGAACTGAATCGAACCGATTGGAGCCCAAGAGGGATGAATGGAGTGCAACGGAGCCGATTGGAGCCGAATCGCATCGAAATGCGTGGAATCGAATCCAGTGGAATAGATTAGAGTAGGGTTGGTTAAAATAGAGTAGAATAGAATTGAACACAGTAAAAGAGAATAAAAAGAATACAAGAGAATCGAGTCCAAAAGGTTAGAGCAGAGCAGAATAGTGTAGAGTAGAACAGAGTCGAATAGAGTCGAATCGAGCCAAATGGAGAAGAAACAAGGCAAATCGCCTTGAATCCCCTCGAACCAATTCCAGTCAATTAGGGTAGGGTAGAGTAAAATAGCGTTGAGTGGAGTAGAATGCTGTGCAACGCAATCGAATGGAGTCGAAAAGAGTCGAAAAGAGCCGAATAGTGCTGAAGAGGGCCGAAGAGGGCCGAATCGAGCAGAATTGAGCCAAATCCAGCAAATCGAGCCTAATGGAGCCGAATGGAGCCGAATCCAGCTGAATCGACACTCTTCGAGCCAAATGGAGCCGAATGGACATGAATCGAACCAATTCGACCTGAATCGTGTCCAAATTCATGGAATCGAATTGAACAGATTAGAGTAGGGGAGGTTCGGGTATGGCAGGGTGGAATAGAGTAGAGTAGCATAGAACAAAACAGAAGAGAAGAGAAGAGAACAGAACAGTACAGAACGAATACAGAAAACAGTAGGCTAGAGTAGCGTAGAGGGAAACAGAGTAGAGTAGAATAGATTCGAACAGAGCTAAATGGAGCCAAACTGAGCCGAATCGTGTCCAAATGGGTTGAAGCCAATCCAATCCAATGGATTAGAGTAGAGTAGAGTTGGGTAGCATAGGGTAGGGTAGAATAGAGTAGAATAGGAAGAATAAAGAAAATAGAGAAGAGTAGACTAGAGTACGATAGAGTAGGCTAGTGTATAATAGGGTAGACTCGAATACGGCTGAGTAGAGCCGAATGGAGTCGAAATGAGAGGAATCACGTCTAATGGATTCGAGTAAATTAGAGTGGTGTAGGATAGAGTAGAGCAGAATAGTGTAGAATGGTGTGGAATAAATAGAATGGAGTAGAATGGAGTCAAATAGAGACGAAAAGAGTAGAGAAGAGTCAAATAGAGCAGAATAGGGCCGAAAAGGCCGAATTGAGCAGAATCGAAGCAATTCAAGCCAAAACGAGCCGAATAGAGCCAAATCGAATCGAATCGAGCTGATTCAAGCCGAATCACGTCGAATCCCGTTCAGTGCATCCAATCCAATCCAAACGTCTAGATTAGAGAAGGGGAGGGGAGGGTGGAATAGAATAGAGTAGAGTAGACTAGAAGAGATTAGGACAGAATAGAAGGAATAGAATAGAGTAGAAAAGAGTAGGGTCGAATAGACTCGAATAGAGTCGAATAGAGACGAATAGAGAAAACAGAGCTGAATGGAGCCGAGTAGAGACGTAGAGGAGCCATATAGAGCCGATTCGAACCTCATCGAGCTGAATCAAGCAGAATCACGCCGACTGTCACTGAGTAGCGTCGAATCACATCGAATCACGTCGAATCGCATCAAATCACATCGTTTTGTGTCGGACCGGGTCGAATCGCTTCGTATCGCATCGGATTGCATCGAATGTCGTCGAATCACGACGAATCACGCCCCATCACGTCCAATAACTTCGAACTGCGTCCAATCTCCTAGAATTCTGCTGAATCACGTCGAATCGTATGGAATCTCGTCTAATCTCTTTGAATCCCGTCAAATGCCTTCGGACCTTGTCGAATCCCGTCGAATCCTGTCCAATCGCGTCGAAGTGAATCGAATTGAATCAAATCGATTCAAGTAGGGTGGGTTTGGGTGGGGTGCAGTAGGGTTGGGTAGGGTAGGATAGAACAGAGTCCAACAGAATAGGAGAGAACAGAAGAGAACAGAAAGAATCCAGCAGAATAGAATAGAGTAGAAAAGAGTCAGATAGTGCAGAGCATAGCCGAATTGAGGCGAATGGAGACAAAACAAGATGAATCGCGTTGAAGCGCTTCGAATCGGGTCAAATCGAATCCATTCGAATAGATTAGGGTAGGGAAGGGTAGACGAGAATAGAGGAGAATAGTGCAGAATGGTGTGGAATGGATTAGAACGGAGCCGACTAGAGACGACTAGAGTAGAAAAGAGTCGAATAGAGCATAGTTGGGCCGAATAGGGCCAAAGAAGGCCTAATCGAGCAGAATCCAGCAGAATCGATGCCATTGGAGCTGAATGGAGCCAAATGGAGCCCAATCGAACCGATTCGAATCGAATTGATCTGATTCAAGCCTAATCGGGTCGAATGGCGTGAAAATGCGATGACTCGAACAGAATCAAAGATTAGAGAAGGGGAGGGGAGCGGCTGGAAGGGTAGAACAGAACAGAATAGAACAGTACATAATAGAAGGAACAGAATATAGCACAGTACGGTAGAGCAGAGCAGAGTAAAGTAGAGAAGAGTAGAGTCGAATAGAGTGAACTAGTGCAGAATAGAGCTGAATAGAGCCAATTCTAGCCGAATCGAGCCCAAAGGAAACAAAACGTGATGAATCGCGTCGAATAGCGTCCAATCGAATCCATTAGAATAGATTAGAGTAGGGTAGAGTAGAACAGAATAGAGCAGAATCGAGTCGAATGGAGTTGCATAGAGAAAACTAGAGTAGAAAAGAGTCGAATCGAGCCGAATAAGGCTGAAGCAAGTCGAATTGAGTTGAAACAAGCTGAATCGAAGCGATTCAAGCCAAATCGAGCTGAATCGAGCTGATGGTGCCGAATGAGCCGATTCAAGCATCATCGCGTCCAATCACATTGAAATGCTTTGACTCGAATCCAATTGAATAGATTCGAAAAGGTTAGGGTAGGGTGGTTTTGGATAGGGTAGACTAGGGTAGACGAAAGCAGACTAGAGTAGAGTAGACAAGCGAAGTCTAGAGTAGTAGCCTAGACAAGACAGCTGGACTAGTCAGACTAGTGGTATAGATCAGTAGGCTAGACAACTAGCCTTGGAGAGTACCCTTGCCTTGACAAGTACCCTAAATTCTGAATCTGAACTACTCCCCTTGCCTTAACTAGTATCCTGAACTAGTAGCCTTGTCTGAACTAGTACCCTTAACTAGTAGCCTTGCCTTAAGTAATAGTCTTAATGTCTACCCTTGCCTTACTAGTACCCTGAACTAGTAGCCCTGCCTTAACTAGTACCCTGGCCTTCACCAGTAGCCTTAACTAGTACCCTGGCCTTCACTAGTAGCCTTGCCTCAACTAGTACCCTTAACTAACACCCTAGCATGAGCTAGTACTCTTAACTAGTACCTGGCCTTCTCAGTCCCCATAAGTCCTACCCTGGCCTTAACCAGCTGCCTTAACTGGTACCCTGGTCTTAACTAGTAGTATTGACTTCTACCCTTGAATCCACTGGTCGCCTAAACTAGTCGTCTTGCCTTCAGTAGTAGCCTTCACTTGTACCTTGCCTTAACTAGTATCGTTATCTAGTACCTGTGCCTTAACTAGTACTCTTAGCTAGTACAGCGGCCATAACGAGTAGCCTGAACTAGTAGCCTTGTCTGAATTAGTCCCCTGAACTAGTAGCCTTGCTTTAAGTAATCGTCTTAACGTCTGCCCTTGCCTTACTAGTACCCTTAACTAGTAGCCAAGCCTTAACTACTACCCCTAACTAGTAGCCTTGCCTTAACTAGTACCCTTGCCTTAACCAGTTGCCTTAAGTAGTACCCCGGCCTTAACTAGAAGTATCAACTTGTAAACTTGCATCCAATAGTAGCCTTAACTAGTACTCTTGCCTTAAGTAGTGGCCTGAACTAGTACTCGTGCCTTAGCTAGTACTCTGAACTAGTACAGTGCCTCTAACTAGTATCCTGAACTAGTAGCCTTCTCTAAACTAGTACCCTTAACTAGTAGCCTTGCCTTCACTAGTACCCTGGCCTTCTCCAGTAGCCTTAACTAAGACCCTGGCCTTCACTGGTAGCCTTAACTAGTACCCTTAACTAGTACCCTCGCATTAACTAGTAGTCTGAACTAGTACCCTGGCCGTATCAGTGCCCAGAACTACTACCCTTGCCGTAACCAGTTTCCTTAACTAGTACCCCGGCCTTAACTAGTAGTATTCACTTGTATATTTGCATCAACTAGTAGCCTTAACTAGTACTCTTCCCTTAAGCAGCGGCCTGTATTTGTACCTTGCCTTAACTAGCAGCCTTAACTAGCACCCGTGCCTTTACTCATACTCTTAACTAGTACAGTGCCCCTAACTAGTATCCTGAACTGGTAGCCTTGTCCTAAGTAGTACCCTTAACTAGGAGCCTTGCCTTAAGGAATAGTCTTAATGGCTACCCTGGCCTCAACAAGTACCCTTAACTAGTACCCTTGCATTAATTAGTAGTCTTAACTGGTAGCCTGGCCTTGTCAGTACCCATAACTACTACCCTTGCCTTAACCAGTTGCCTTACCTAGCAACCTGGACTTAGCCAGTAGTATTAACATGTACCCTTGCATCGACTAGTAGACTTAAGTAGGACTCTTGCCTGAAGTAGTGGCCTTAACACGTTCCTTGCCTTACTAGTAGCCTTAACTAGTACTCTGAACTAGTACAGTGGCCCTAACTAGTATTCTGAACTAGAAGCCTTGTGGTAACTAGTACCCTTAACTAGTCGCCTTGCCTTAGGGAACAGTCTTAACGTCTACCCTTGCCTTACTAGTCCTCTTAACAAGTAGCCAAGCCTTAACTAGTACCCTGAAGTAGTAGCCTTGCATGGACGAGTAGCCCAGCCTTAACTAGTACCCTGGCCGTCACTAGTACCCTTGCCTCAACTAGTACCCTGGCCTTAACTAGTAGTCTTAACTAGTACCCTGGCCTTATCGCTACCCATAACTACTACCCTTGCCTTGACCAGTTGCCTTAACTAGTACCCTGGCCTTAATGAGTAGTATGAACTTGTACCCTTGCATCAACTAGTAGCCTAAACTAATACGCTTGCCTGAAGTCGTAGCCTTCACTTGTACCTTGCCTTCCTAGTAGCCTTAACTAGTACCCGTCCATGAACTAGTACTCTTAACTAGTACAGTGGCCCTAACTAGTAGCCTGAACTAGTCCCCTTGCCTTAGGTAGTCCCTTTTCCAAACTAGTACCCTTCTTGAGTACCCCTATGGAGTAGGGTATGGTACAGTAGGGTGTCATGAGGTAGGGTAGCATACGGTAGAACAGAGAAAACAGAATCCAATAGAATAGAAGAGGATGAGTCAGGATAGGTTAGTTTCGTGTAGGGTGTGGTAGAGTAGCATAGGATGGAATAGAGAAAAGAGAAAACGAGAATCCAGTACAACAGAATCGAAAAGAAGAGACTAGATGAGGAAAGACTAGGGCGGGATAGGGTTCTGTCGAATAGAAGAGCGTAGAATGGTGTGGAATGGAGTCAAATGCAGTCAAACCGAGATGAATAGACTAGGAAAGAGTTGAATAGAGCCGAATAGCACCGAATAGGGACATCTAGGGCTGAGTCGAGCCCAATCGAGCCCAACCGAGCCCAATCAAGTCCAATCGACCAGATTCGAGCTGAATGGAGCCCAATGGAGCTGGAATGAGCCAAATAGAGACACAGAAAATGAGCCAAGCTAGATCGAGCCAAATCGCACCTAATCGCATGCTATGGCATCGAATCTCGTCGAAGTCCATCCAATCCCACCAAAACCCATCGAATCTCATGAAATCTCACCGAATCCCGTCCAATTGTGTCAAATCGGGTCGAATTGAATGCAATCGAATTCAATAGAACAGCTTAGAGTAGTGTAGGTTAGGCTGGGATTCAATAGGGTAGGGCAGAGAGGAATAGACTAGAGAAGCATAGAGTAGAAGAGAAGAGAATACAAAGAGTAGAATGGAGTAGAGTGGAGTAGAGTAGAATAGTCAGAGTCGAGTAGTGCAGAATAGAGATGAATAGATCCAATTCGAGCTGAATCGAGTCGAATGGAGAGGAAATGAGACAAATCTCCATGAGTCGAATAGATTAGAGTAGAGTAGGGTGGGGGAGAAGAGAATAGAATAGTGTAGAATGGAGTCGAACAGAGTAGAATGGTGTGGAATGGAGTCGAATGGAGCCAAATAGAGACGAATAAAGTAGAAAAGAGTTGAATAGAGCTGAACAGGGCCGGATAAGTTTGGATCGAGCCTAATGATGCTGAATCGAGCAGAATCGAGCCAAATTGACCCGATTCAAGCCAAATCGAGCTAAATCAAGCCAATTCGAGCCTAAATCCCATGGAATCGCCTTGAAAGGCATTGAATCGAATCGAATCGATTAGAGTAGAGGAGGGTAGAGTAGGAGGGGTTAGACTAGAAGGGAACAGAACCCAAGAGAAAGAATCGAATAGAATGAAGTAGAGACGAGTACAGTAGAATAGAGTCCAATAGAGTTGAATAGAGCCAAACAGAGCTGAATGCAGCCGAATCCACCAAATTCGAGGTGAATCGAGAAGAATCATGTCGATATCGCGTTGAAACGTGTCGAATCCAATCCAATCGTTTAGTGTAGGGCAGGTAAGATGAGGGTAGGGTAGGGTAGAAAAGAATAGATTAGAATAGAACAGAAAGAATAGAGACGAGTAGACTAGAGTCAAATAGAGTCAAATCCTGCCGAAAAGAGCCGAATAGAGAGGAAAAGGGCCAAGTCCAACCGAATCGAGTTGAATTCGCACAAAAAGGAGCTGATTCGAGCCGATAGGACCTGAATCAGGCCGAATCCCGTTCAAGTCTGTTGAATAGAATAGAACAGATTACAGTAGGCTAAGTTAGAGTAGAGTAGGATAGAACCAAATGCAGTAGAACAGAACAGGATCGAAGAGAACTGAAAGAATAGAATAGGGTCGAGTAGTGCAGAGTCTAGAAGAATAGAGTTGAATATTGCCGACTAGAGCAAAATAGAGCCCAAAAGACCCAACGTGATAGAAATCAAGATGAATGGCGCCGAATCCCGCGGAATCATGCTGGATCGCGTCGAAGCCCGTTGAATTGCATTGAATCCCATCCATTCGAGTCCAATCCAATCGAATCGATTAGAATAGACTAGAGAAGGGTAGAGTACAAGACAATAGACTAGAGAAGAATACAGTCGGATGGAGTAGAATGGTGTAGAATGGAGTTGAAAAGAGATAATAGAGTTGAGTAGACTCGTAGAGCCATATAGAGTTGAACAGAGCCTGTTCAAGCTGAATAGAGCTGACCAGGGCGAAATGGAGCCGATTAGAACTGAATCGAACCGATTGGAGCCCAAGAGGGATGAATGGAGTGCAACGGAGCCGATTGGAGCCGAATCGCATCGAAATGCGTGGAATCGAATCCAGTGGAATAGATTAGAGTAGGGTTGGTTAAAATAGAGTAGAATAGAATTGAACACAGTAAAAGAGAATAAAAAGAATACAAGAGAATCGAGTCCAAAAGGTTAGAGCAGAGCAGAATAGTGTAGAGTAGAACAGAGTCGAATAGAGTCGAATCGAGCCAAATGGAGAAGAAACAAGGCAAATCGCCTTGAATCCCCTCGAACCAATTCCAGTCAATTAGGGTAGGGTAGAGTAAAATAGCGTTGAGTGGAGTAGAATGCTGTGCAACGCAATCGAATGGAGTCGAAAAGAGTCGAAAAGAGCCGAATAGTGCTGAAGAGGGCCGAAGAGGGCCGAATCGAGCAGAATTGAGCCAAATCCAGCAAATCGAGCCTAATGGAGCCGAATGGAGCCGAATCCAGCTGAATCGACACTCTTCGAGCCAAATGGAGCCGAATGGACATGAATCGAACCAATTCGACCTGAATCGTGTCCAAATTCATGGAATCGAATTGAACAGATTAGAGTAGGGGAGGTTCGGGTATGGCAGGGTGGAATAGAGTAGAGTAGCATAGAACAAAACAGAAGAGAAGAGAAGAGAACAGAACAGTACAGAACGAATACAGAAAACAGTAGGCTAGAGTAGCGTAGAGGGAAACAGAGTAGAGTAGAATAGATTCGAACAGAGCTAAATGGAGCCAAACTGAGCCGAATCGTGTCCAAATGGGTTGAAGCCAATCCAATCCAATGGATTAGAGTAGAGTAGAGTTGGGTAGCATAGGGTAGGGTAGAATAGAGTAGAATAGGAAGAATAAAGAAAATAGAGAAGAGTAGACTAGAGTACGATAGAGTAGGCTAGTGTATAATAGGGTAGACTCGAATACGGCTGAGTAGAGCCGAATGGAGTCGAAATGAGAGGAATCACGTCTAATGGATTCGAGTAAATTAGAGTGGTGTAGGATAGAGTAGAGCAGAATAGTGTAGAATGGTGTGGAATAAATAGAATGGAGTAGAATGGAGTCAAATAGAGACGAAAAGAGTAGAGAAGAGTCAAATAGAGCAGAATAGGGCCGAAAAGGCCGAATTGAGCAGAATCGAAGCAATTCAAGCCAAAACGAGCCGAATAGAGCCAAATCGAATCGAATCGAGCTGATTCAAGCCGAATCACGTCGAATCCCGTTCAGTGCATCCAATCCAATCCAAACGTCTAGATTAGAGAAGGGGAGGGGAGGGTGGAATAGAATAGAGTAGAGTAGACTAGAAGAGATTAGGACAGAATAGAAGGAATAGAATAGAGTAGAAAAGAGTAGGGTCGAATAGACTCGAATAGAGTCGAATAGAGACGAATAGAGAAAACAGAGCTGAATGGAGCCGAGTAGAGACGTAGAGGAGCCATATAGAGCCGATTCGAACCTCATCGAGCTGAATCAAGCAGAATCACGCCGACTGTCACTGAGTAGCGTCGAATCACATCGAATCACGTCGAATCGCATCAAATCACATCGTTTTGTGTCGGACCGGGTCGAATCGCTTCGTATCGCATCGGATTGCATCGAATGTCGTCGAATCACGACGAATCACGCCCCATCACGTCCAATAACTTCGAACTGCGTCCAATCTCCTAGAATTCTGCTGAATCACGTCGAATCGTATGGAATCTCGTCTAATCTCTTTGAATCCCGTCAAATGCCTTCGGACCTTGTCGAATCCCGTCGAATCCTGTCCAATCGCGTCGAAGTGAATCGAATTGAATCAAATCGATTCAAGTAGGGTGGGTTTGGGTGGGGTGCAGTAGGGTTGGGTAGGGTAGGATAGAACAGAGTCCAACAGAATAGGAGAGAACAGAAGAGAACAGAAAGAATCCAGCAGAATAGAATAGAGTAGAAAAGAGTCAGATAGTGCAGAGCATAGCCGAATTGAGGCGAATGGAGACAAAACAAGATGAATCGCGTTGAAGCGCTTCGAATCGGGTCAAATCGAATCCATTCGAATAGATTAGGGTAGGGAAGGGTAGACGAGAATAGAGGAGAATAGTGCAGAATGGTGTGGAATGGATTAGAACGGAGCCGACTAGAGACGACTAGAGTAGAAAAGAGTCGAATAGAGCATAGTTGGGCCGAATAGGGCCAAAGAAGGCCTAATCGAGCAGAATCCAGCAGAATCGATGCCATTGGAGCTGAATGGAGCCAAATGGAGCCCAATCGAACCGATTCGAATCGAATTGATCTGATTCAAGCCTAATCGGGTCGAATGGCGTGAAAATGCGATGACTCGAACAGAATCAAAGATTAGAGAAGGGGAGGGGAGCGGCTGGAAGGGTAGAACAGAACAGAATAGAACAGTACATAATAGAAGGAACAGAATATAGCACAGTACGGTAGAGCAGAGCAGAGTAAAGTAGAGAAGAGTAGAGTCGAATAGAGTGAACTAGTGCAGAATAGAGCTGAATAGAGCCAATTCTAGCCGAATCGAGCCCAAAGGAAACAAAACGTGATGAATCGCGTCGAATAGCGTCCAATCGAATCCATTAGAATAGATTAGAGTAGGGTAGAGTAGAACAGAATAGAGCAGAATCGAGTCGAATGGAGTTGCATAGAGAAAACTAGAGTAGAAAAGAGTCGAATCGAGCCGAATAAGGCTGAAGCAAGTCGAATTGAGTTGAAACAAGCTGAATCGAAGCGATTCAAGCCAAATCGAGCTGAATCGAGCTGATGGTGCCGAATGAGCCGATTCAAGCATCATCGCGTCCAATCACATTGAAATGCTTTGACTCGAATCCAATTGAATAGATTCGAAAAGGTTAGGGTAGGGTGGTTTTGGATAGGGTAGACTAGGGTAGACGAAAGCAGACTAGAGTAGAGTAGACAAGCGAAGTCTAGAGTAGTAGCCTAGACAAGACAGCTGGACTAGTCAGACTAGTGGTATAGATCAGTAGGCTAGACAACTAGCCTTGGAGAGTACCCTTGCCTTGACAAGTACCCTAAATTCTGAATCTGAACTACTCCCCTTGCCTTAACTAGTATCCTGAACTAGTAGCCTTGTCTGAACTAGTACCCTTAACTAGTAGCCTTGCCTTAAGTAATAGTCTTAATGTCTACCCTTGCCTTACTAGTACCCTGAACTAGTAGCCCTGCCTTAACTAGTACCCTGGCCTTCACCAGTAGCCTTAACTAGTACCCTGGCCTTCACTAGTAGCCTTGCCTCAACTAGTACCCTTAACTAACACCCTAGCATGAGCTAGTACTCTTAACTAGTACCTGGCCTTCTCAGTCCCCATAAGTCCTACCCTGGCCTTAACCAGCTGCCTTAACTGGTACCCTGGTCTTAACTAGTAGTATTGACTTCTACCCTTGAATCCACTGGTCGCCTAAACTAGTCGTCTTGCCTTCAGTAGTAGCCTTCACTTGTACCTTGCCTTAACTAGTATCGTTATCTAGTACCTGTGCCTTAACTAGTACTCTTAGCTAGTACAGCGGCCATAACGAGTAGCCTGAACTAGTAGCCTTGTCTGAATTAGTCCCCTGAACTAGTAGCCTTGCTTTAAGTAATCGTCTTAACGTCTGCCCTTGCCTTACTAGTACCCTTAACTAGTAGCCAAGCCTTAACTACTACCCCTAACTAGTAGCCTTGCCTTAACTAGTACCCTTGCCTTAACCAGTTGCCTTAAGTAGTACCCCGGCCTTAACTAGAAGTATCAACTTGTAAACTTGCATCCAATAGTAGCCTTAACTAGTACTCTTGCCTTAAGTAGTGGCCTGAACTAGTACTCGTGCCTTAGCTAGTACTCTGAACTAGTACAGTGCCTCTAACTAGTATCCTGAACTAGTAGCCTTCTCTAAACTAGTACCCTTAACTAGTAGCCTTGCCTTCACTAGTACCCTGGCCTTCTCCAGTAGCCTTAACTAAGACCCTGGCCTTCACTGGTAGCCTTAACTAGTACCCTTAACTAGTACCCTCGCATTAACTAGTAGTCTGAACTAGTACCCTGGCCGTATCAGTGCCCAGAACTACTACCCTTGCCGTAACCAGTTTCCTTAACTAGTACCCCGGCCTTAACTAGTAGTATTCACTTGTATATTTGCATCAACTAGTAGCCTTAACTAGTACTCTTCCCTTAAGCAGCGGCCTGTATTTGTACCTTGCCTTAACTAGCAGCCTTAACTAGCACCCGTGCCTTTACTCATACTCTTAACTAGTACAGTGCCCCTAACTAGTATCCTGAACTGGTAGCCTTGTCCTAAGTAGTACCCTTAACTAGGAGCCTTGCCTTAAGGAATAGTCTTAATGGCTACCCTGGCCTCAACAAGTACCCTTAACTAGTACCCTTGCATTAATTAGTAGTCTTAACTGGTAGCCTGGCCTTGTCAGTACCCATAACTACTACCCTTGCCTTAACCAGTTGCCTTACCTAGCAACCTGGACTTAGCCAGTAGTATTAACATGTACCCTTGCATCGACTAGTAGACTTAAGTAGGACTCTTGCCTGAAGTAGTGGCCTTAACACGTTCCTTGCCTTACTAGTAGCCTTAACTAGTACTCTGAACTAGTACAGTGGCCCTAACTAGTATTCTGAACTAGAAGCCTTGTGGTAACTAGTACCCTTAACTAGTCGCCTTGCCTTAGGGAACAGTCTTAACGTCTACCCTTGCCTTACTAGTCCTCTTAACAAGTAGCCAAGCCTTAACTAGTACCCTGAAGTAGTAGCCTTGCATGGACGAGTAGCCCAGCCTTAACTAGTACCCTGGCCGTCACTAGTACCCTTGCCTCAACTAGTACCCTGGCCTTAACTAGTAGTCTTAACTAGTACCCTGGCCTTATCGCTACCCATAACTACTACCCTTGCCTTGACCAGTTGCCTTAACTAGTACCCTGGCCTTAATGAGTAGTATGAACTTGTACCCTTGCATCAACTAGTAGCCTAAACTAATACGCTTGCCTGAAGTCGTAGCCTTCACTTGTACCTTGCCTTCCTAGTAGCCTTAACTAGTACCCGTCCATGAACTAGTACTCTTAACTAGTACAGTGGCCCTAACTAGTAGCCTGAACTAGTCCCCTTGCCTTAGGTAGTCCCTTTTCCAAACTAGTACCCTTCTTGAGTACCCCTATGGAGTAGGGTATGGTACAGTAGGGTGTCATGAGGTAGGGTAGCATACGGTAGAACAGAGAAAACAGAATCCAATAGAATAGAAGAGGATGAGTCAGGATAGGTTAGTTTCGTGTAGGGTGTGGTAGAGTAGCATAGGATGGAATAGAGAAAAGAGAAAACGAGAATCCAGTACAACAGAATCGAAAAGAAGAGACTAGATGAGGAAAGACTAGGGCGGGATAGGGTTCTGTCGAATAGAAGAGCGTAGAATGGTGTGGAATGGAGTCAAATGCAGTCAAACCGAGATGAATAGACTAGGAAAGAGTTGAATAGAGCCGAATAGCACCGAATAGGGACATCTAGGGCTGAGTCGAGCCCAATCGAGCCCAACCGAGCCCAATCAAGTCCAATCGACCAGATTCGAGCTGAATGGAGCCCAATGGAGCTGGAATGAGCCAAATAGAGACACAGAAAATGAGCCAAGCTAGATCGAGCCAAATCGCACCTAATCGCATGCTATGGCATCGAATCTCGTCGAAGTCCATCCAATCCCACCAAAACCCATCGAATCTCATGAAATCTCACCGAATCCCGTCCAATTGTGTCAAATCGGGTCGAATTGAATGCAATCGAATTCAATAGAACAGCTTAGAGTAGTGTAGGTTAGGCTGGGATTCAATAGGGTAGGGCAGAGAGGAATAGACTAGAGAAGCATAGAGTAGAAGAGAAGAGAATACAAAGAGTAGAATGGAGTAGAGTGGAGTAGAGTAGAATAGTCAGAGTCGAGTAGTGCAGAATAGAGATGAATAGATCCAATTCGAGCTGAATCGAGTCGAATGGAGAGGAAATGAGACAAATCTCCATGAGTCGAATAGATTAGAGTAGAGTAGGGTGGGGGAGAAGAGAATAGAATAGTGTAGAATGGAGTCGAACAGAGTAGAATGGTGTGGAATGGAGTCGAATGGAGCCAAATAGAGACGAATAAAGTAGAAAAGAGTTGAATAGAGCTGAACAGGGCCGGATAAGTTTGGATCGAGCCTAATGATGCTGAATCGAGCAGAATCGAGCCAAATTGACCCGATTCAAGCCAAATCGAGCTAAATCAAGCCAATTCGAGCCTAAATCCCATGGAATCGCCTTGAAAGGCATTGAATCGAATCGAATCGATTAGAGTAGAGGAGGGTAGAGTAGGAGGGGTTAGACTAGAAGGGAACAGAACCCAAGAGAAAGAATCGAATAGAATGAAGTAGAGACGAGTACAGTAGAATAGAGTCCAATAGAGTTGAATAGAGCCAAACAGAGCTGAATGCAGCCGAATCCACCAAATTCGAGGTGAATCGAGAAGAATCATGTCGATATCGCGTTGAAACGTGTCGAATCCAATCCAATCGTTTAGTGTAGGGCAGGTAAGATGAGGGTAGGGTAGGGTAGAAAAGAATAGATTAGAATAGAACAGAAAGAATAGAGACGAGTAGACTAGAGTCAAATAGAGTCAAATCCTGCCGAAAAGAGCCGAATAGAGAGGAAAAGGGCCAAGTCCAACCGAATCGAGTTGAATTCGCACAAAAAGGAGCTGATTCGAGCCGATAGGACCTGAATCAGGCCGAATCCCGTTCAAGTCTGTTGAATAGAATAGAACAGATTACAGTAGGCTAAGTTAGAGTAGAGTAGGATAGAACCAAATGCAGTAGAACAGAACAGGATCGAAGAGAACTGAAAGAATAGAATAGGGTCGAGTAGTGCAGAGTCTAGAAGAATAGAGTTGAATATTGCCGACTAGAGCAAAATAGAGCCCAAAAGACCCAACGTGATAGAAATCAAGATGAATGGCGCCGAATCCCGCGGAATCATGCTGGATCGCGTCGAAGCCCGTTGAATTGCATTGAATCCCATCCATTCGAGTCCAATCCAATCGAATCGATTAGAATAGACTAGAGAAGGGTAGAGTACAAGACAATAGACTAGAGAAGAATACAGTCGGATGGAGTAGAATGGTGTAGAATGGAGTTGAAAAGAGATAATAGAGTTGAGTAGACTCGTAGAGCCATATAGAGTTGAACAGAGCCTGTTCAAGCTGAATAGAGCTGACCAGGGCGAAATGGAGCCGATTAGAACTGAATCGAACCGATTGGAGCCCAAGAGGGATGAATGGAGTGCAACGGAGCCGATTGGAGCCGAATCGCATCGAAATGCGTGGAATCGAATCCAGTGGAATAGATTAGAGTAGGGTTGGTTAAAATAGAGTAGAATAGAATTGAACACAGTAAAAGAGAATAAAAAGAATACAAGAGAATCGAGTCCAAAAGGTTAGAGCAGAGCAGAATAGTGTAGAGTAGAACAGAGTCGAATAGAGTCGAATCGAGCCAAATGGAGAAGAAACAAGGCAAATCGCCTTGAATCCCCTCGAACCAATTCCAGTCAATTAGGGTAGGGTAGAGTAAAATAGCGTTGAGTGGAGTAGAATGCTGTGCAACGCAATCGAATGGAGTCGAAAAGAGTCGAAAAGAGCCGAATAGTGCTGAAGAGGGCCGAAGAGGGCCGAATCGAGCAGAATTGAGCCAAATCCAGCAAATCGAGCCTAATGGAGCCGAATGGAGCCGAATCCAGCTGAATCGACACTCTTCGAGCCAAATGGAGCCGAATGGACATGAATCGAACCAATTCGACCTGAATCGTGTCCAAATTCATGGAATCGAATTGAACAGATTAGAGTAGGGGAGGTTCGGGTATGGCAGGGTGGAATAGAGTAGAGTAGCATAGAACAAAACAGAAGAGAAGAGAAGAGAACAGAACAGTACAGAACGAATACAGAAAACAGTAGGCTAGAGTAGCGTAGAGGGAAACAGAGTAGAGTAGAATAGATTCGAACAGAGCTAAATGGAGCCAAACTGAGCCGAATCGTGTCCAAATGGGTTGAAGCCAATCCAATCCAATGGATTAGAGTAGAGTAGAGTTGGGTAGCATAGGGTAGGGTAGAATAGAGTAGAATAGGAAGAATAAAGAAAATAGAGAAGAGTAGACTAGAGTACGATAGAGTAGGCTAGTGTATAATAGGGTAGACTCGAATACGGCTGAGTAGAGCCGAATGGAGTCGAAATGAGAGGAATCACGTCTAATGGATTCGAGTAAATTAGAGTGGTGTAGGATAGAGTAGAGCAGAATAGTGTAGAATGGTGTGGAATAAATAGAATGGAGTAGAATGGAGTCAAATAGAGACGAAAAGAGTAGAGAAGAGTCAAATAGAGCAGAATAGGGCCGAAAAGGCCGAATTGAGCAGAATCGAAGCAATTCAAGCCAAAACGAGCCGAATAGAGCCAAATCGAATCGAATCGAGCTGATTCAAGCCGAATCACGTCGAATCCCGTTCAGTGCATCCAATCCAATCCAAACGTCTAGATTAGAGAAGGGGAGGGGAGGGTGGAATAGAATAGAGTAGAGTAGACTAGAAGAGATTAGGACAGAATAGAAGGAATAGAATAGAGTAGAAAAGAGTAGGGTCGAATAGACTCGAATAGAGTCGAATAGAGACGAATAGAGAAAACAGAGCTGAATGGAGCCGAGTAGAGACGTAGAGGAGCCATATAGAGCCGATTCGAACCTCATCGAGCTGAATCAAGCAGAATCACGCCGACTGTCACTGAGTAGCGTCGAATCACATCGAATCACGTCGAATCGCATCAAATCACATCGTTTTGTGTCGGACCGGGTCGAATCGCTTCGTATCGCATCGGATTGCATCGAATGTCGTCGAATCACGACGAATCACGCCCCATCACGTCCAATAACTTCGAACTGCGTCCAATCTCCTAGAATTCTGCTGAATCACGTCGAATCGTATGGAATCTCGTCTAATCTCTTTGAATCCCGTCAAATGCCTTCGGACCTTGTCGAATCCCGTCGAATCCTGTCCAATCGCGTCGAAGTGAATCGAATTGAATCAAATCGATTCAAGTAGGGTGGGTTTGGGTGGGGTGCAGTAGGGTTGGGTAGGGTAGGATAGAACAGAGTCCAACAGAATAGGAGAGAACAGAAGAGAACAGAAAGAATCCAGCAGAATAGAATAGAGTAGAAAAGAGTCAGATAGTGCAGAGCATAGCCGAATTGAGGCGAATGGAGACAAAACAAGATGAATCGCGTTGAAGCGCTTCGAATCGGGTCAAATCGAATCCATTCGAATAGATTAGGGTAGGGAAGGGTAGACGAGAATAGAGGAGAATAGTGCAGAATGGTGTGGAATGGATTAGAACGGAGCCGACTAGAGACGACTAGAGTAGAAAAGAGTCGAATAGAGCATAGTTGGGCCGAATAGGGCCAAAGAAGGCCTAATCGAGCAGAATCCAGCAGAATCGATGCCATTGGAGCTGAATGGAGCCAAATGGAGCCCAATCGAACCGATTCGAATCGAATTGATCTGATTCAAGCCTAATCGGGTCGAATGGCGTGAAAATGCGATGACTCGAACAGAATCAAAGATTAGAGAAGGGGAGGGGAGCGGCTGGGAGGGTAGAACAGAACAGAATAGAACAGTACATAATAGAAGGAACAGAAGATAGCACAGTACGGTAGAGCAGAGCAGAGTAAAGTAGAGAAGAGTAGAGTCGAATAGAGTGAACTAGTGCAGAATAGAGCTGAATAGAGCCAATTCTAGCCGAATCGAGCCCAAAGGAAACAAAACGTGATGAATCGCGTCGAATAGCGTCCAATCGAATCCATTAGAATAGATTAGAGTAGGGTAGAGTAGAACAGAATAGAGCAGAATCGAGTCGAATGGAGTTGCATAGAGAAAACTAGAGTAGAAAAGAGTCGAATCGAGCCGAATAAGGCTGAAGCAAGTCGAATTGAGTTGAAACAAGCTGAATCGAAGCGATTCAAGCCAAATCGAGCTGAATCGAGCTGATGGTGCCGAATGAGCCGATTCAAGCATCATCGCGTCCAATCACATTGAAATGCTTTGACTCGAATCCAATTGAATAGATTCGAAAAGGTTAGGGTAGGGTGGTTTTGGATAGGGTAGACTAGGGTAGACGAAAGCAGACTAGAGTAGAGTAGACAAGCGAAGTCTAGAGTAGTAGCCTAGACAAGACAGCTGGACTAGTCAGACTAGTGGTATAGATCAGTAGGCTAGACAACTAGCCTTGGAGAGTACCCTTGCCTTGACAAGTACCCTAAATTCTGAATCTGAACTACTCCCCTTGCCTTAACTAGTATCCTGAACTAGTAGCCTTGTCTGAACTAGTACCCTTAACTAGTAGCCTTGCCTTAAGTAATAGTCTTAATGTCTACCCTTGCCTTACTAGTACCCTGAACTAGTAGCCCTGCCTTAACTAGTACCCTGGCCTTCACCAGTAGCCTTAACTAGTACCCTGGCCTTCACTAGTAGCCTTGCCTCAACTAGTACCCTTAACTAACACCCTAGCATGAGCTAGTACTCTTAACTAGTACCTGGCCTTCTCAGTCCCCATAAGTCCTACCCTGGCCTTAACCAGCTGCCTTAACTGGTACCCTGGTCTTAACTAGTAGTATTGACTTCTACCCTTGAATCCACTGGTCGCCTAAACTAGTCGTCTTGCCTTCAGTAGTAGCCTTCACTTGTACCTTGCCTTAACTAGTATCGTTATCTAGTACCTGTGCCTTAACTAGTACTCTTAGCTAGTACAGCGGCCATAACGAGTAGCCTGAACTAGTAGCCTTGTCTGAATTAGTCCCCTGAACTAGTAGCCTTGCTTTAAGTAATCGTCTTAACGTCTGCCCTTGCCTTACTAGTACCCTTAACTAGTAGCCAAGCCTTAACTACTACCCCTAACTAGTAGCCTTGCCTTAACTAGTACCCTTGCCTTAACCAGTTGCCTTAAGTAGTACCCCGGCCTTAACTAGAAGTATCAACTTGTAAACTTGCATCCAATAGTAGCCTTAACTAGTACTCTTGCCTTAAGTAGTGGCCTGAACTAGTACTCGTGCCTTAGCTAGTACTCTGAACTAGTACAGTGCCTCTAACTAGTATCCTGAACTAGTAGCCTTCTCTAAACTAGTACCCTTAACTAGTAGCCTTGCCTTCACTAGTACCCTGGCCTTCTCCAGTAGCCTTAACTAAGACCCTGGCCTTCACTGGTAGCCTTAACTAGTACCCTTAACTAGTACCCTCGCATTAACTAGTAGTCTGAACTAGTACCCTGGCCGTATCAGTGCCCAGAACTACTACCCTTGCTGTAACCAGTTTCCTTAACTAGTACCCCGGCCTTAACTAGTAGTATTCACTTGTATATTTGCATCAACTAGTAGCCTTAACTAGTACTCTTCCCTTAAGCAGCGGCCTGTATTTGTACCTTGCCTTAACTAGCAGCCTTAACTAGCACCCGTGCCTTTACTCATACTCTTAACTAGTACAGTGCCCCTAACTAGTATCCTGAACTGGTAGCCTTGTCCTAAGTAGTACCCTTAACTAGGAGCCTTGCCTTAAGGAATAGTCTTAATGGCTACCCTGGCCTCAACAAGTACCCTTAACTAGTACCCTTGCATTAATTAGTAGTCTTAACTGGTAGCCTGGCCTTGTCAGTACCCATAACTACTACCCTTGCCTTAACCAGTTGCCTTACCTAGCAACCTGGACTTAGCCAGTAGTATTAACATGTACCCTTGCATCGACTAGTAGACTTAAGTAGGACTCTTGCCTGAAGTAGTGGCCTTAACACGTTCCTTGCCTTACTAGTAGCCTTAACTAGTACTCTGAACTAGTACAGTGGCCCTAACTAGTATTCTGAACTAGAAGCCTTGTGGTAACTAGTACCCTTAACTAGTCGCCTTGCCTTAGGGAACAGTCTTAACGTCTACCCTTGCCTTACTAGTCCTCTTAACAAGTAGCCAAGCCTTAACTAGTACCCTGAAGTAGTAGCCTTGCATGGACGAGTAGCCCAGCCTTAACTAGTACCCTGGCCGTCACTAGTACCCTTGCCTCAACTAGTACCCTGGCCTTAACTAGTAGTCTTAACTAGTACCCTGGCCTTATCGCTACCCATAACTACTACCCTTGCCTTGACCAGTTGCCTTAACTAGTACCCTGGCCTTAATGAGTAGTATGAACTTGTACCCTTGCATCAACTAGTAGCCTAAACTAATACGCTTGCCTGAAGTCGTAGCCTTCACTTGTACCTTGCCTTCCTAGTAGCCTTAACTAGTACCCGTCCATGAACTAGTACTCTTAACTAGTACAGTGGCCCTAACTAGTAGCCTGAACTAGTCCCCTTGCCTTAGGTAGTCCCTTTTCCAAACTAGTACCCTTCTTGAGTACCCCTATGGAGTAGGGTATGGTACAGTAGGGTGTCATGAGGTAGGGTAGCATACGGTAGAACAGAGAAAACAGAATCCAATAGAATAGAAGAGGATGAGTCAGGATAGGTTAGTTTCGTGTAGGGTGTGGTAGAGTAGCATAGGATGGAATAGAGAAAAGAGAAAACGAGAATCCAGTACAACAGAATCGAAAAGAAGAGACTAGATGAGGAAAGACTAGGGCGGGATAGGGTTCTGTCGAATAGAAGAGCGTAGAATGGTGTGGAATGGAGTCAAATGCAGTCAAACCGAGATGAATAGACTAGGAAAGAGTTGAATAGAGCCGAATAGCACCGAATAGGGACATCTAGGGCTGAGTCGAGCCCAATCGAGCCCAACCGAGCCCAATCAAGTCCAATCGACCAGATTCGAGCTGAATGGAGCCCAATGGAGCTGGAATGAGCCAAATAGAGACACAGAAAATGAGCCAAGCTAGATCGAGCCAAATCGCACCTAATCGCATGCTATGGCATCGAATCTCGTCGAAGTCCATCCAATCCCACCAAAACCCATCGAATCTCATGAAATCTCACCGAATCCCGTCCAATTGTGTCAAATCGGGTCGAATTGAATGCAATCGAATTCAATAGAACAGCTTAGAGTAGTGTAGGTTAGGCTGGGATTCAATAGGGTAGGGCAGAGAGGAATAGACTAGAGAAGCATAGAGTAGAAGAGAAGAGAATACAAAGAGTAGAATGGAGTAGAGTGGAGTAGAGTAGAATAGTCAGAGTCGAGTAGTGCAGAATAGAGATGAATAGATCCAATTCGAGCTGAATCGAGTCGAATGGAGAGGAAATGAGACAAATCTCCATGAGTCGAATAGATTAGAGTAGAGTAGGGTGGGGGAGAAGAGAATAGAATAGTGTAGAATGGAGTCGAACAGAGTAGAATGGTGTGGAATGGAGTCGAATGGAGCCAAATAGAGACGAATAAAGTAGAAAAGAGTTGAATAGAGCTGAACAGGGCCGGATAAGTTTGGATCGAGCCTAATGATGCTGAATCGAGCAGAATCGAGCCAAATTGACCCGATTCAAGCCAAATCGAGCTAAATCAAGCCAATTCGAGCCTAAATCCCATGGAATCGCCTTGAAAGGCATTGAATCGAATCGAATCGATTAGAGTAGAGGAGGGTAGAGTAGGAGGGGTTAGACTAGAAGGGAACAGAACCCAAGAGAAAGAATCGAATAGAATGAAGTAGAGACGAGTACAGTAGAATAGAGTCCAATAGAGTTGAATAGAGCCAAACAGAGCTGAATGCAGCCGAATCCACCAAATTCGAGGTGAATCGAGAAGAATCATGTCGATATCGCGTTGAAACGTGTCGAATCCAATCCAATCGTTTAGTGTAGGGCAGGTAAGATGAGGGTAGGGTAGGGTAGAAAAGAATAGATTAGAATAGAACAGAAAGAATAGAGACGAGTAGACTAGAGTCAAATAGAGTCAAATCCTGCCGAAAAGAGCCGAATAGAGAGGAAAAGGGCCAAGTCCAACCGAATCGAGTTGAATTCGCACAAAAAGGAGCTGATTCGAGCCGATAGGACCTGAATCAAGCCGAATCCCGTTCAAGTCTGTTGAATAGAATAGAACAGATTACAGTAGGCTAAGTTAGAGTAGAGTAGGATAGAACCAAATGCAGTAGAACAGAACAGGATCGAAGAGAACTGAAAGAATAGAATAGGGTCGAGTAGTGCAGAGTCTAGAAGAATAGAGTTGAATATTGCCGACTAGAGCAAAATAGAGCCCAAAAGACCCAACGTGATAGAAATCAAGATGAATGGCGCCGAATCCCGCGGAATCATGCTGGATCGCGTCGAAGCCCGTTGAATTGCATTGAATCCCATCCATTCGAGTCCAATCCAATCGAATCGATTAGAATAGACTAGAGAAGGGTAGAGTACAAGACAATAGACTAGAGAAGAATACAGTCGGATGGAGTAGAATGGTGTAGAATGGAGTTGAAAAGAGATAATAGAGTTGAGTAGACTCGTAGAGCCATATAGAGTTGAACAGAGCCTGTTCAAGCTGAATAGAGCTGACCAGGGCGAAATGGAGCCGATTAGAACTGAATCGAACCGATTGGAGCCCAAGAGGGATGAATGGAGTGCAACGGAGCCGATTGGAGCCGAATCGCATCGAAATGCGTGGAATCGAATCCAGTGGAATAGATTAGAGTAGGGTTGGTTAAAATAGAGTAGAATAGAATTGAACACAGTAAAAGAGAATAAAAAGAATACAAGAGAATCGAGTCCAAAAGGTTAGAGCAGAGCAGAATAGTGTAGAGTAGAACAGAGTCGAATAGAGTCGAATCGAGCCAAATGGAGAAGAAACAAGGCAAATCGCCTTGAATCCCCTCGAACCAATTCCAGTCAATTAGGGTAGGGTAGAGTAAAATAGCGTTGAGTGGAGTAGAATGCTGTGCAACGCAATCGAATGGAGTCGAAAAGAGTCGAAAAGAGCCGAATAGTGCTGAAGAGGGCCGAAGAGGGCCGAATCGAGCAGAATTGAGCCAAATCCAGCAAATCGAGCCTAATGGAGCCGAATGGAGCCGAATCCAGCTGAATCGACACTCTTCGAGCCAAATGGAGCCGAATGGACATGAATCGAACCAATTCGACCTGAATCGTGTCCAAATTCATGGAATCGAATTGAACAGATTAGAGTAGGGGAGGTTCGGGTATGGCAGGGTGGAATAGAGTAGAGTAGCATAGAACAAAACAGAAGAGAAGAGAAGAGAACAGAACAGTACAGAACGAATACAGAAAACAGTAGGCTAGAGTAGCGTAGAGGGAAACAGAGTAGAGTAGAATAGATTCGAACAGAGCTAAATGGAGCCAAACTGAGCCGAATCGTGTCCAAATGGGTTGAAGCCAATCCAATCCAATGGATTAGAGTAGAGTAGAGTTGGGTAGCATAGGGTAGGGTAGAATAGAGTAGAATAGGAAGAATAAAGAAAATAGAGAAGAGTAGACTAGAGTACGATAGAGTAGGCTAGTGTATAATAGGGTAGACTCGAATACGGCTGAGTAGAGCCGAATGGAGTCGAAATGAGAGGAATCACGTCTAATGGATTCGAGTAAATTAGAGTGGTGTAGGATAGAGTAGAGCAGAATAGTGTAGAATGGTGTGGAATAAATAGAATGGAGTAGAATGGAGTCAAATAGAGACGAAAAGAGTAGAGAAGAGTCAAATAGAGCAGAATAGGGCCGAAAAGGCCGAATTGAGCAGAATCGAAGCAATTCAAGCCAAAACGAGCCGAATAGAGCCAAATCGAATCGAATCGAGCTGATTCAAGCCGAATCACGTCGAATCCCGTTCAGTGCATCCAATCCAATCCAAACGTCTAGATTAGAGAAGGGGAGGGGAGGGTGGAATAGAATAGAGTAGAGTAGACTAGAAGAGATTAGGACAGAATAGAAGGAATAGAATAGAGTAGAAAAGAGTAGGGTCGAATAGACTCGAATAGAGTCGAATAGAGACGAATAGAGAAAACAGAGCTGAATGGAGCCGAGTAGAGACGTAGAGGAGCCATATAGAGCCGATTCGAACCTCATCGAGCTGAATCAAGCAGAATCACGCCGACTGTCACTGAGTAGCGTCGAATCACATCGAATCACGTCGAATCGCATCAAATCACATCGTTTTGTGTCGGACCGGGTCGAATCGCTTCGTATCGCATCGGATTGCATCGAATGTCGTCGAATCACGACGAATCACGCCCCATCACGTCCAATAACTTCGAACTGCGTCCAATCTCCTAGAATTCTGCTGAATCACGTCGAATCGTATGGAATCTCGTCTAATCTCTTTGAATCCCGTCAAATGCCTTCGGACCTTGTCGAATCCCGTCGAATCCTGTCCAATCGCGTCGAAGTGAATCGAATTGAATCAAATCGATTCAAGTAGGGTGGGTTTGGGTGGGGTGCAGTAGGGTTGGGTAGGGTAGGATAGAACAGAGTCCAACAGAATAGGAGAGAACAGAAGAGAACAGAAAGAATCCAGCAGAATAGAATAGAGTAGAAAAGAGTCAGATAGTGCAGAGCATAGCCGAATTGAGGCGAATGGAGACAAAACAAGATGAATCGCGTTGAAGCGCTTCGAATCGGGTCAAATCGAATCCATTCGAATAGATTAGGGTAGGGAAGGGTAGACGAGAATAGAGGAGAATAGTGCAGAATGGTGTGGAATGGATTAGAACGGAGCCGACTAGAGACGACTAGAGTAGAAAAGAGTCGAATAGAGCATAGTTGGGCCGAATAGGGCCAAAGAAGGCCTAATCGAGCAGAATCCAGCAGAATCGATGCCATTGGAGCTGAATGGAGCCAAATGGAGCCCAATCGAACCGATTCGAAGCGAATTGATCTGATTCAAGCCTAATCGGGTCGAATGGCGTGAAAATGCGATGACTCGAACAGAATCAAAGATTAGAGAAGGGGAGGGGAGCGGCTGGGAGGGTAGAACAGAACAGAATAGAACAGTACATAATAGAAGGAACAGAATATAGCACAGTACGGTAGAGCAGAGCAGAGTAAAGTAGAGAAGAGTAGAGTCGAATAGAGTGAACTAGTGCAGAATAGAGCTGAATAGAGCCAATTCTAGCCGAATCGAGCCCAAAGGAAACAAAACGTGATGAATCGCGTCGAATAGCGTCCAATCGAATCCATTAGAATAGATTAGAGTAGGGTAGAGTAGAACAGAATAGAGCAGAATCGAGTCGAATGGAGTTGCATAGAGAAAACTAGAGTAGAAAAGAGTCGAATCGAGCCGAATAAGGCTGAAGCAAGTCGAATTGAGTTGAAACAAGCTGAATCGAAGCGATTCAAGCCAAATCGAGCTGAATCGAGCTGATGGTGCCGAATGAGCCGATTCAAGCATCATCGCGTCCAATCACATTGAAATGCTTTGACTCGAATCCAATTGAATAGATTCGAAAAGGTTAGGGTAGGGTGGTTTTGGATAGGGTAGACTAGGGTAGACGAAAGCAGACTAGAGTAGAGTAGACAAGCGAAGTCTAGAGTAGTAGCCTAGACAAGACAGCTGGACTAGTCAGACTAGTGGTATAGATCAGTAGGCTAGACAACTAGCCTTGGAGAGTACCCTTGCCTTGACAAGTACCCTAAATTCTGAATCTGAACTACTCCCCTTGCCTTAACTAGTATCCTGAACTAGTAGCCTTGTCTGAACTAGTACCCTTAACTAGTAGCCTTGCCTTAAGTAATAGTCTTAATGTCTACCCTTGCCTTACTAGTACCCTGAACTAGTAGCCCTGCCTTAACTAGTACCCTGGCCTTCACCAGTAGCCTTAACTAGTACCCTGGCCTTCACTAGTAGCCTTGCCTCAACTAGTACCCTTAACTAACACCCTAGCATGAGCTAGTACTCTTAACTAGTACCTGGCCTTCTCAGTCCCCATAAGTCCTACCCTGGCCTTAACCAGCTGCCTTAACTGGTACCCTGGTCTTAACTAGTAGTATTGACTTCTACCCTTGAATCCACTGGTCGCCTAAACTAGTCGTCTTGCCTTCAGTAGTAGCCTTCACTTGTACCTTGCCTTAACTAGTATCGTTATCTAGTACCTGTGCCTTAACTAGTACTCTTAGCTAGTACAGGGGCCATAACGAGTAGCCTGAACTAGTAGCCTTGTCTGAATTAGTCCCCTGAACTAGTAGCCTTGCTTTAAGTAATCGTCTTAACGTCTGCCCTTGCCTTACTAGTACCCTTAACTAGTAGCCAAGCCTTAACTACTACCCCTAACTAGTAGCCTTGCCTTAACTAGTACCCTTGCCTTAACCAGTTGCCTTAAGTAGTACCCCGGCCTTAACTAGAAGTATCAACTTGTAAACTTGCATCCAATAGTAGCCTTAACTAGTACTCTTGCCTTAAGTAGTGGCCTGAACTAGTACTCGTGCCTTAGCTAGTACTCTGAACTAGTACAGTGCCTCTAACTAGTATCCTGAACTAGTAGCCTTCTCTAAACTAGTACCCTTAACTAGTAGCCTTGCCTTCACTAGTACCCTGGCCTTCTCCAGTAGCCTTAACTAAGACCCTGGCCTTCACTGGTAGCCTTAACTAGTACCCTTAACTAGTACCCTCGCATTAACTAGTAGTCTGAACTAGTACCCTGGCCGTATCAGTACCCAGAACTACTACCCTTGCCGTAACCAGTTGCCTAAACTAGTACCCCGGCCTTAACTAGTAGTATTCACTTGTATATTTGCATCAACTAGTAGCCTTAACTAGTACTCTTGCCTTAAGTAGTGGCCTGAACTAGTACTCGTGCCTTAGCTAGTACTCTGAACTAGTACAGTGCCCCTGACTAGTATCCTGAACGAGTAGCCTTCTCTAAACTAGTACCCTTAACTAGTTGCCTTGCCTTCACTAGTACCCTGGCCTTCTCCAGTAGCCTTAACTAAGACTCTGGCCTTCACTAGTAGCCTTGCCTCAACTAGTACCCTTAACTAGTACCCTCGCATTAACTAGTAGTCTGAACTAGTACCCTGGCCGTATCAGTACCCAGAACTACTACCCTTGCCGTAACCAGTTTCCTTAAGTAGTACCCTGGCCTTAACTAGTAGTATTCACTTGTATATTTGCATCAACTAGTAGCCTTAACTAGTACTCTTCCCTTAAGCAGCGGCCTGTATTTGTACCTTGCCTTAACTAGCAGCCTTAACTAGCACCCGTGCCTTTACTCATACTCTTAACTAGTACAGTGCCCCTAACTAGTATCCTGAACTGGTAGCCTTGTCCTAAGTAGTACCCCTAACTAGGAGCCTTGCCTTAAGGAATAGTCTTAATGGCTACCCTGGCCTCAACAAGTACCCTTAACTAGTACCCTTGCATTAATTAGTAGTCTTAACTGGTAGCCTGGCCTTATCAGTACCCATAACTACTACCCTTGCCTTAACCAGTTGCCTTACCTAGCAACCTGGACTTAGCCAGTAGTATTAACATGTACCCTTGCATCGACTAGTAGACTTAAGTAGTACTCTTGCCTGAAGTAGTGGCCTTAACACGTTCCTTGCCTTACTAGTAGCCTTAACTAGTACTCTGAACTAGTACAGTGGCCCTAACTAGTATTCTGAACTAGAAGCCTTGTGGTAACTAGTACCCTTAACTAGTCGCCTTGCCTTAGGGAACAGTCTTAACGTCTACCCTTGCCTTACTAGTCCTCTTAACAAGTAGCCAAGCCTTAACTAGTACCCTGAAGTAGTAGCCTTGCATGGACGAGTAGCCCAGCCTTAACTAGTACCCTGGCCGTCACTAGTACCCTTGCCTCAACTAGTACCCTGGCCTTAACTAGTAGTCTTAACTAGTACCCTGGCCTTATCGCTACCCATAACTACTACCCTTGCCTTGACCAGTTGCCTTAACTAGTACCCTGGCCTTAATGAGTAGTATGAACTTGTACCCTTGCATCAACTAGTAGCCTAAACTAATACGCTTGCCTGAAGTCGTAGCCTTCACTTGTACCTTGCCTTCCTAGTAGCCTTAACTAGTACCCGTCCATGAACTAGTACTCTTAACTAGTACAGTGGCCCTAACTAGTAGCCTGAACTAGTCCCCTTGCCTTAGGTAGTCCCTTTTCCAAACTAGTACCCTTCTTGAGTACCCCTATGGAGTAGGGTATGGTACAGTAGGGTGTCATGAGGTAGGGTAGCATACGGTAGAACAGAGAAAACAGAATCCAATAGAATAGAAGAGGATGAGTCAGGATAGGTTAGTTTCGTGTAGGGTGTGGTAGAGTAGCATAGGATGGAATAGAGAAAAGAGAAAACGAGAATCCAGTACAACAGAATCGAAAAGAAGAGACTAGATGAGGAAAGACTAGGGCGGGATAGGGTTCTGTCGAATAGAAGAGCGTAGAATGGTGTGGAATGGAGTCAAATGCAGTCAAGCCGAGATGAATAGACTAGGAAAGAGTTGAATAGAGCCGAATAGCACCGAATAGGGACATCTAGGGCTGAGTCGAGCCCAATCGAGCCCAACCGAGCCCAATCAAGTCCAATCGACCAGATTCGAGCTGAATGGAGCCCAATGGAGCTGGAATGAGCCAAATAGAGACACAGAAAATGAGCCAAGCTAGATCGAGCCAAATCGCACCTAATCGCATGCTATGGCATCGAATCTCGTCGAAGTCCATCCAATCCCACCAAAACCCATCGAATCTCATGAAATCTCACCGAATCCCGTCCAATTGTGTCAAATCGGGTCGAATTGAATGCAATCGAATTCAATAGAACAGCTTAGAGTAGTGTAGGTTAGGCTGGGATTCAATAGGGTAGGGCAGAGAGGAATAGACTAGAGAAGCATAGAGTAGAAGAGAAGAGAATACAAAGAGTAGAATGGAGTAGAGTGGAGTAGAGTAGACTAGTCAGAGTCGAGTAGTGCAGAATAGAGATGAATAGATCCAATTCGAGCTGAATCGAGTCGAATGGAGAGGAAATGAGACAAATCTCCATGAATCGAATAGATTAGAGTAGAGTAGGGTGGGGGAGAAGAGAATAGAATAGTGTAGAATGGAGTCGAACAGAGTAGAATGGTGTGGAATGGAGTCGAATGGAGCCAAATAGAGACGAATAGAGTAGAAAAGAGTTGAATAGAGCTGAACAGGGCCGGATAAGTTTGGATCGAGCCTAATGATGCTGAATCGAGCAGAATCGAGCCAAATTGACCCGATTCAAGCCAAATCGAGCTAAATCAAGCCAATTCGAGCCTAAATCCCATGGAATCGCCTTGAAAGGCATTGAATCGAATCGAATCGATTAGAGTAGAGGAGGGTAGAGTAGGAGGGGTTAGACTAGAAGGGAACAGAACCCAAGAGAAAGAATCGAATAGAATGAAGTAGAGACGAGTACAGTAGAATAGAGTCCAATAGAGTTGAATAGAGCCAAACAGAGCTGAATGCAGCCGAATCCACCAAATTCGAGGTGAATCGAGAAGAATCATGTCGAATCGCGTTGAAACGTGTCGAATCCAATCCAATCGTTTAGTGTAGGGCAGGTAAGATGAGGGTAGGGTAGGGTAGAAAAGAATAGATTAGAATAGAACAGAAAGAATAGAGACGAGTAGACTAGAGTCAAATAGAGTCAAATCCTGCCGAAAAGAGCCGAATAGAGAGGAAAAGGGCCAAGTCCAACCGAATCGAGTTGAATTCGCACAAAAAGGAGCTGATTCGAGCTGATAGGACCTGAATCAGGCCGAATCCCGTTCAAGTCTGTTGAATAGAATAGAACAGATTACAGTAGGCTAAGTTAGAGTAGAGTAGGATAGAACCAAATGCAGTAGAACAGAACAGGATCGAAGAGAACTGAAAGAATAGAATAGGGTCGAATAGTGCAGAGTCTGGAAGAATAGAGTTGAATATTGCCGACTAGAGCAAAATAGAGCCCAAAAGACCCAACGTGATAGAAATCAAGATGAATGGCGCCGAATCCCGCGGAATCATGCTGGATCGCGTCGAAGCCCGTTGAATTGCATTGAATCCCATCCATTCGAGTCCAATCCAATCGAATCGATTAGAATAGACTAGAGAAGGGTAGAGTACAAGACAATAGACTAGAGAAGAATACAGTCGGATGGAGTAGAATGGTGTAGAATGGAGTTGAAAAGAGATAATAGAGTTGAGTAGACTCGTAGAGCCATATAGAGTTGAACAGAGCCTGTTCAAGCTGAATAGAGCTGACCAGGGCGAAACGGAGCCGATTAGAACTGAATCGAGCCGATTGGAGCCCAAGAGGGATGAATGGAGTGCAACGGAGCCGATTGGAGCCGAATCGCATCGAAATGCGTGGAATCGAATCCAGTGGAATAGATTAGAGTAGGGTTGGTTAAAATAGAGTAGAATAGAATTGAACACAGTAAAAGAGAATAAAAAGAATACAAGAGAATCGAGTCCAAAAGGTTAGAGCAGAGCAGAATAGTGTAGAGTAGAACAGAGTCGAATAGAGTCGAATCGAGCCAAATGGAGAAGAAACAAGGCAAATCGCGTTGAATCCCCTCGAACCAATTCCAGTCAATTAGGGTAGGGTAGAGTAAAATAGCGTTGAGTGGAGTAGAATGCTGTGCAACGCAATCGAATGGAGTCGAAAAGAGCCGAATAGTGCTGAAGAGGGCCGAAGAGGGCCGAATCGAGCAGAATTGAGCCAAATCCAGCAAATCGAGCCTAATGGAGCCGAATGGAGCCGAATCCAGCTGAATCGACACTCTTCGAGCCAAATGGAGCCGAATGGACATGAATCGAACCAATTCGAACTGAATCGTGTCCAAATTCATGGAATCGAATTGAACAGATTAGAGTAGGGGAGGTTCGGGTATGGCAGGGTGGAATAGAGTAGAGTAGCATAGAATAAAACAGAAGAGAAGAGAACAGAACAGTACAGAACGAATACAGAAAACAGTAGGCTAGAGTAGCGTAGAGGGAAACAGAGTAGAGTAGAATAGATTCGAACAGAGCTAAATGGAGCCAAACTGAGCCGAATCGTGTCCAAATGGGTTGAAGCCAATCCAATCCAATGGATTAGAGTAGAGTAGAGTTGGGTAGCATAGGGTAGGGTAGAATAGAGTAGAATAGGAAGAATAAAGAAAATAGAGAAGAGTAGACTAGAGTACGATAGAGTAGGCTAGTGTATAATAGGGTAGACTCGAATACGGCTGAGTAGAGCCGAATGGAGTCGAAATGAGAGGAATCACGTCTAATGGATTCGAGTAAATTAGAGTGGTGTAGGATAGAGTAGAGCAGAATAGTGTAGAATGGTGTGGAATAAATAGAATGGAGTAGAATGGAGTCAAATAGAGACGAAAAGAGTAGAGAAGAGTCAAATAGAGCAGAATAGGGCCGAAAAGGCCGAATTGAGCAGAATCAAAGCAATTCAAGCCAAAACGAGCCGAATAGAGCCAAATCGAATCGAATCGAGCTGATTCAAGCCGAATCACGTCGAATCCCGTTCAGTGCATCCAATCCAATCCAAACGTCTAGATTAGAGAAGGGGAGGGGAGGGTGGACTAGAATAGAGTAGAGTAGACTAGAAGAGATTAGGACAGAATAGAAGGAATAGAATAGAGTAGAAAAGAGTAGGGTCGAATAGACTCGAATAGAGTCGAATAGAGACGAATAGAGAAAACAGAGCTGAATGGAGCCGAGTAGAGACGTAGAGGAGCCATATAGAGCCGATTCGAACCTCATCGAGCTGAATCAAGCAGAATCACGCCGACTGTCACTGAGTAGCGTCGAATCACATCGAATCACGTCGAATCGCATCAAATCACATCGTTTTGTGTCGGACCGGGTCGAATCGCTTCGTATCGCATCGGATTGCATCGAATGTCGTCGAATCACGACGAATCACGCCCCATCACGTCCAATAACTTCGAACTGCGTCCAATCTCCTAGAATTCTGCTGAATCACGTCGAATCGTATGGAATCTCGTCTAATCTCTTTGAATCCCGTCAAATGCCTTCGGACCTTGTCGAATCCCGTCGAATCCTGTCCAATCGCGTCGAAGTGAATCGAATTGAATCAAATCGATTCAAGTAGGGTGGGTTTGGGTGGGGTGCAGTAGGGTTGGGTAGGGTAGGATAGAACAGAGTCCAACAGAATAGGAGAGAACAGAAGAGAACAGAAAGAATCCAGCAGAATAGAATAGAGTAGAAAAGAGTCAGATAGTGCAGAGCATAGCCGAATTGAGGCGAATGGAGACAAAACAAGATGAATCGCGTTGAAGCGCTTCGAATCGGGTCAAATCGAATCCATTCGAATAGATTAGGGTAGGGAAGGGTAGACGAGAATAGAGGAGAATAGTGCAGAATGGTGTGGAATGGATTAGAACGGAGCCGACTAGAGACGACTAGAGTAGAAAAGAGTCGAATAGAGCATAGTTGGGCCGAATAGGGCCAAAGAAGGCCTAATCGAGCAGAATCCAGCAGAATCGATGCCATTGGAGCTGAATGGAGCCAAATGGAGCCCAATCGAACCGATTCGAAGCGAATTGATCTGATTCAAGCCTAATCGGGTCGAATGGCGTGAAAATGCGATGACTCGAACAGAATCAAAGATTAGAGAAGGGGAGGGGAGCGGCTGGAAGGGTAGAACAGAACAGAATAGAACAGTACATAATAGAAGGAACAGAAGATAGCACAGTACGGTAGAGCAGAGCAGAGTAAAGTAGAGAAGAGTCGAATAGAGTGAACTAGTGCAGAATAGAGCTGAATAGAGCCAATTCTAGCCGAATCGAGCCCAAAGGAAACAAAACGTGATGAATCGCGTCGAATAGCGTCCAATCGAATCCATTAGAATAGATTAGAGTAGGGTAGAGTAGAACAGAATAGAGCAGAATCGAGTCGAATGGAGTTGCATAGAGAAAACTAGAGTAGAAAAGAGTCGAATCGAGCCGAATAAGGCTGAACCAAGTCGAATTGAGTTGAAACAAGCTGAATCGAAGCGATTCAAGCCAAATCGAGCTGAATCGAGCTGATGGTGCCGAATGAGCCGATTCAAGCATCATCGCGTCCAATCACATTGAAATGCTTTGACTCGAATCCAATTGAATAGATTCGAAAAGGTTAGGGTAGGGTGGTTTTGGATAGGGTAGACTAGGGTAGACGAAAGTAGACTAGAGTAGAGTAGACAAGCGAAGTCTAGAGTAGTAGCCTAGACAAGACAGCTGGACTAGTCAGACTAGTGGTATAGATCAGTAGGCTAGACAACTAGCCTTGGAGAGTACCCTTGCCTTGACAAGTACCCTAAATTCTGAATCTGAACTACTCCCCTTGCCTTAACTAGTATCCTGAACTAGTAGCCTTGTCTGAACTAGTACCCTTAACTAGTAGCCTTGCCTTAAGTAATAGTCTTAATGTCTACCCTTGCCTTACTAGTACCCTGAACTAGTAGCCCTGCCTTAACTAGTACCCTGGCCTTCACCAGTAGCCTTAACTAGTACCCTGGCCTTCACTAGTAGCCTTGCCTCAACTAGTACCCTTAACTAACACCCTAGCATGAGCTAGTACTCTTAACTAGTACCTGGCCTTCTCAGTCCCCATAAGTCCTACCCTGGCCTTAACCAGCTGCCTTAACTGGTACCCTGGTCTTAACTAGTAGTATTGACTTCTACCCTTGAATCCACTGGTCGCCTAAACTAGTCGTCTTGCCTTCAGTAGTAGCCTTCACTTGTACCTTGCCTTAACTAGTATCGTTATCTAGTACCTGTGCCTTAACTAGTACTCTTAGCTAGTACAGCGGCCATAACGAGTAGCCTGAACTAGTAGCCTTGTCTGAATTAGTCCTCTGAACTAGTAGCCTTGCTTTAAGTAATCGTCTTAACGTCTGCCCTTGCCTTACTAGTACCCTTAACTAGTAGCCAAGCCTTAACTACTACCCCTAACTAGTAGCCTTGCCTTAACTAGTACCCTTGCCTTAACCAGTTGCCTTAAGTAGTACCCCGGCCTTAACTAGAAGTATCAACTTGTAAACTTGCATCCAATAGAAGCCTTAACTAGTACTCTTGCCTTAAGTAGTGGCCTGAACTAGTACTCGTGCCTTAGCTAGTACTCTGAACTAGTACAGTGCCTCTAACTAGTATCCTGAACTAGTAGCCTTCTCTAAACTAGTACCCTTAACTAGTAGCCTTGCCTTCACTAGTACCCTGGCCTTCTCCAGTAGCCTTAACTAAGACCCTGGCCTTCACTGGTAGCCTTAACTAGTACCCTGGCCTTCTCCAGTAGCCTTGCCTCAACTAGTACCCTTAACTAACACCCTAGCATGAGCTAGTACTCTTAACTAGTACCTGGCCTTCTCAGTCCCCATAAGTCCTACCCTGGCCTTAACCAGCTGCCTTAACTGGTACCCTGGTCTTAACTAGTAGCATTGACTTCTACCCTTGAATCCACTGGTCGCCTAAACTAGTCGTCTTGCCTTCAGTAGTAGCCTTCACTTGTACCTTGCCTTAACTAGTATCGTTATCTAGTACCTGTGCCTTAACTAGTACTCTTAGCTAGTACAGCGACCATAACGAGTAGCCTGAACTAGTAGCCTTGTCTGAATTAGTCCCCTGAACTAGTAGCCTTGCTTTAAGTAATCGTCTTAACGTCTGCCCTTGCCTTACTAGTACCCTTAACTAGTAGCCAAGCCTTAACTACTACCCCTAACTAGTAGCCTTGCCTTAACTAGTACCCTTGCCTTAACCAGTTGCCTTAAGTAGTACCCCGGCCTTAACTAGAAGTATCAACTTGTAAACTTGCATCCAATAGTAGCCTTAACTAGTACTCTTGCCTTAAGTAGTGGCCTGAACTAGTACTCGTGCCTTAGCTAGTACTCTGAACTAGTACAGTGCCTCTAACTAGTATCCTGAACTAGTAGCCTTCTCTAAACTAGTACCCTTAACTAGTAGCCTTGCCTTCACTAGTACCCTGGCCTTCTCCAGTAGCCTTAACTAAGACCCTGGCCTTCACTGGTAGCCTTAACTAGTAGCCTTAACTAGTACCCTCGCATTAACTAGTAGTCTGAACTAGTACCCTGGCCATATCAGTACCCAGAACTACTACCCTTGCCGTAACCAGTTGCCTAAACTAGTACCCCGGCCTTAACTAGTAGTATTCACTTGTATATTTGCATCAACTAGTAGCCTTAACTAGTACTCTTGCCTTAAGTAGTGGCCTGAACTAGTACTCGTGCCTTAGCTAGTACTCTGAACTAGTACAGTGCCCCTGACTAGTATCCTGAATGAGTAGCCTTCTCTAAACTAGTACCCTTAACTAGTTGCCTTGCCTTCACTAGTACCCTGGCCTTCTCCAGTAGCCTTAACTAAGACTCTGGCCTTCACTAGTAGCCTTGCCTCAACTAGTACCCTTAACTAGTACCCTCGCATTAACTAGTAGTCTGAACTAGTACCCTGGCCGTATCAATACCCAGAACTACTACCCTTGCCGTAACCAGTTTCCTTAAGTAGTACCCTGGCCTTAACTAGTAGTATTCACTTGTATATTTGCATCAACTAGTAGCCTTAACTAGTACTCTTCCCTTAAGCAGCGGCCTGTATTTGTACCTTGCCTTAACTAGCAGCCTTAACTAGCACCCGTGCCTTTACTCATACTCTTAACTAGTACAGTGCCCCTAACTAGTATCCTGAACTGGTAGCCTTGTCCTAAGTAGTACCCCTAACTAGGAGCCTTGCCTTAAGGAATAGTCTTAATGGCTACCCTGGCCTCAACAAGTACCCTTAACTAGTACCCTTGCATTAATTAGTAGTCTTAACTGGTAGCCTGGCCTTATCAGTACCCATAACTACTACCCTTGCCTTAACCAGTTGCCTTACCTAGCAACCTGGACTTAGCCAGTAGTATTAACATGTACCCTTGCATCGACTAGTAGACTTAAGTAGTACTCTTGCCTGAAGTAGTGGCCTTAACACGTTCCTTGCCTTACTAGTAGCCTTAACTAGTACTCTGAACTAGTACAGTGGCCCTAACTAGTATTCTGAACTAGAAGCCTTGTGGTAACTAGTACCCTTAACTAGTCGCCTTGCCTTAGGGAACAGTCTTAACGTCTACCCTTGCCTTACTAGTCCTCTTAACAAGTAGCCAAGCCTTAACTAGTACCCTGAAGTAGTAGCCTTGCATGGACGAGTAGCCCAGCCTTAACTAGTACCCTGGCCGTCACTAGTACCCTTGCCTCAACTAGTACCCTGGCCTTAACTAGTAGTCTTAACTAGTACCCTGGCCTTATCGCTACCCATAACTACTACCCTTGCCTTGACCAGTTGCCTTAACTAGTACCCTGGCCTTAATGAGTAGTATGAACTTGTACCCTTGCATCAACTAGTAGCCTAAACTAATACGCATGCCTGAAGTCGTAGCCTTCACTTGTACCTTGCCTTCCTAGTAGCCTTAACTAGTACCCGTCCATGAACTAGTACTCTTAACTAGTACAGTGGCCCTAACTAGTAGCCTGAACTAGTCCCCTTGCCTTAGGTAGTCCCTTTTCCAAACTAGTACCCTTCTTGAGTACCCCTATGGAGTAGGGTATGGTACAGTAGGGTGTCATGAGGTAGGGTAGCATACGGTAGAACAGAGAAAACAGAATCCAATAGAATAGAAGAGGATGAGTCAGGATAGGCTAGTTTCGTGTAGGGTGTGGTAGAGTAGCATAGGATGGAATAGAGAAAAGAGAAAACGAGAATCCAGTACAACAGAATCGAAAAGAAGAGACTAGATGAGGAAAGACTAGGGCGGGATAGGGTTCTGTCGAATAGAAGAGCGTAGAATGGTGTGGAATGGAGTCAAATGCAGTCAAACCGAGATGAATAGACTAGGAAAGAGTTGAATAGAGCCGAATAGCACCGAATAGGGACATCTAGGGCTGAGTCGAGCCCAATCGAGCCCAACCGAGCCCAATCAAGTCCAATCGACCAGATTCGAGCTGAATGGAGCCCAATGGAGCTGGAATGAGCCAAATAGAGACACAGAAAATGAGCCAAGCTAGATCGAGCCAAATCGCACCTGATCGCATGCTATGGCATCGAATCTCGTCGAAGTCCATCCAATCCCACCAAAACCCATCGAATCTCATGAAATCTCACCGAATCCCGTCCAATTGTGTCAAATCGGGTCGAATTGAATGCAATCGAATTCAATAGAACAGCTTAGAGTAGTGTAGGTTAGGCTGGGATTCAATAGGGTAGGGCAGAGAGGAATAGACTAGAGAAGCATAGAGTAGAAGAGAAGAGAATACAAAGAGTAGAATGGAGTAGAGTGGAGTAGAGTAGACTAGTCAGAGTCGAGTAGTGCAGAATAGAGATGAATAGATCCAATTCGAGCTGAATCGAGTCGAATGGAGAGGAAATGAGACAAATCTCCATGAATCGAATAGATTAGAGTAGAGTAGGGTGGGGGAGAAGAGAATAGAATAGTGTAGAATGGAGTCGAACAGAGTAGAATGGTGTGGAATGGAGTCGAATGGAGCCAAATAGAGACGAATAGAGTAGAAAAGAGTTGAATAGAGCTGAACAGGGCCGGATAAGTTTGGATCGAGCCTAATGATGCTGAATCGAGCAGAATCGAGCCAAATTGACCCGATTCAAGCCAAATCGAGCTAAATCAAGCCAATTCGAGCCTAAATCCCATGGAATCGCCTTGAAAGGCATTGAATCGAATCGAATCGATTAGAGTAGAGGAGGGTAGAGTAGGAGGGGTTAGACTAGAAGGGAACAGAACCCAAGAGAAAGAATCGAATAGAATGAAGTAGAGACGAGTACAGTAGAATAGAGTCCAATAGAGTTGAATAGAGCCAAACAGAGCTGAATGCAGCCGAATCCACCAAATTCGAGGTGAATCGAGAAGAATCATGTCGAATCGCGTTGAAACGTGTCGAATCCAATCCAATCGTTTAGTGTAGGGCAGGTAAGATGAGGGTAGGGTAGGGTAGAAAAGAATAGATTAGAATAGAACAGAAAGAATAGAGACGAGTAGACTAGAGTCAAATAGAGTCAAATCCTGCCGAAAAGAGCCGAATAGAGAGGAAAAGGGCCAAGTCCAACCGAATCGAGTTGAATTCGCACAAAAAGGAGCTGATTCGAGCCGATAGGACCTGAATCAGGCCGAATCCCGTTCAAGTCTGTTGAATAGAATAGAACAGATTACAGTAGGCTAAGTTAGAGTAGAGTAGGATAGAACCAAATGCAGTAGAACAGAACAGGATCGAAGAGAACTGAAAGAATAGAATAGGGTCGAGTAGTGCAGAGTCTAGAAGAATAGAGTTGAATATTGCCGACTAGAGCAAAATAGAGCCCAAAAGACCCAACGTGATAGAAATCAAGATGAATGGCGCCGAATCCCGCGGAATCATGCTGGATCGCGTCGAAGCCCGTTGAATTGCATTGAATCCCATCCATTCGAGTCCAATCCAATCGAATCGATTAGAATAGACTAGAGAAGGGTAGAGTACAAGACAATAGACTAGAGAAGAATACAGTCGGATGGAGTAGAATGGTGTAGAATGGAGTTGAAAAGAGATAATAGAGTTGAGTAGACTCGTAGAGCCATATAGAGTTGAACAGAGCCTGTTCAAGCTGAATAGAGCTGACCAGGGCGAAACGGAGCCGATTAGAACTGAATCGAACCGATTGGAGCCCAAGAGGGATGAATGGAGTGCAACGGAGCCGATTGGAGCCGAATCGCATCGAAATGCGTGGAATCGAATCCAGTGGAATAGATTAGAGTAGGGTTGGTTAAAATAGAGTAGAATAGAATTGAACACAGTAAAAGAGAATAAAAAGAATACAAGAGAATCGAGTCCAAAAGGTTAGAGCAGAGCAGAATAGTGTAGAGTAGAACAGAGTCGAATAGAGTCGAATCGAGCCAAATGGAGAAGAAACAAGGCAAATCGCGTTGAATCCCCTCGAACCAATTCCAGTCAATTAGGGTAGGGTAGAGTAAAATAGCGTTGAGTGGAGTAGAATGCTGTGCAACGCAATCGAATGGAGTCGAAAAGAGTCGAAAAGAGCCGAATAGTGCTGAAGAGGGCCGAAGAGGGCCGAATCGAGCAGAATTGAGCCAAATCCAGCAAATCGAGCCTAATGGAGCCGAATGGAGCCGAATCCAGCTGAATCGACACTCTTCGAGCCAAATGGAGCCGAATGGACATGAATCGAACCAATTCGACCTGAATCGTGTCCAAATTCATGGAATCGAATTGAACAGATTAGAGTAGGGGAGGTTCGGGTATGGCAGGGTGGAATAGAGTAGAGTAGCATAGAATAAAACAGAAGAGAAGAGAACAGAACAGTACAGAACGAATACAGAAAACAGTAGGCTAGAGTAGCGTAGAGGGAAACAGAGTAGAGTAGAATAGATTCGAACAGAGCTAAATGGAGCCAAACTGAGCCGAATCGTGTCCAAATGGGTTGAAGCCAATCCAATCCAATGGATTAGAGTAGAGTAGAGTTGGGTAGCATAGGGTAGGGTAGAATAGAGTAGAATAGGAAGAATAAAGAAAATAGAGAAGAGTAGACTAGAGTACGATAGAGTAGGCTAGTGTATAATAGGGTAGACTCGAATACGGCTGAGTAGAGCCGAATGGAGTCGAAATGAGAGGAATCACGTCTAATGGATTCGAGTAAATTAGAGTGGTGTAGGATAGAGTAGAGCAGAATAGTGTAGAATGGTGTGGAATAAATAGAATGGAGTAGAATGGAGTCAAATAGAGACGAAAAGAGTAGAGAAGAGTCAAATAGAGCAGAATAGGGCCGAAAAGGCCGAATTGAGCAGAATCAAAGCAATTCAAGCCAAAACGAGCCGAATAGAGCCAAATCGAATCGAATCGAGCTGATTCAAGCCGAATCACGTCGAATCCCGTTCAGTGCATCCAATCCAATCCAAACGTCTAGATTAGAGAAGGGGAGGGGAGGGTGGACTAGAATAGAGTAGAGTAGACTAGAAGAGATTAGGACAGAATAGAAGGAATAGAATAGAGTAGAAAAGAGTAGGGTCGAATAGACTCGAATAGAGTCGAATAGAGACGAATAGAGAAAACAGAGCTGAATGGAGCCGAGTAGAGACGTAGAGGAGCCATATAGAGCCGATTCGAACCTCATCGAGCTGAATCAAGCAGAATCACGCCGACTGTCACTGAGTAGCGTCGAATCACATCGAATCACGTCGAATCGCATCAAATCACATCGTTTTGTGTCGGACCGGGTCGAATCGCTTCGTATCGCATCGGATTGCATCGAATGTCGTCGAATCACGACGAATCACGCCCCATCACGTCCAATAACTTCGAACTGCGTCCAATCTCCTAGAATTCTGCTGAATCACGTCGAATCGTATGGAATCTCGTCTAATCTCTTTGAATCCCGTCAAATGCCTTCGGACCTTGTCGAATCCCGTCGAATCCTGTCCAATCGCGTCGAAGTGAATCGAATTGAATCAAATCGATTCAAGTAGGGTGGGTTTGGGTGGGGTGCAGTAGGGTTGGGTAGGGTAGGATAGAACAGAGTCCAACAGAATAGGAGAGAACAGAAGAGAACAGAAAGAATCCAGCAGAATAGAATAGAGTAGAAAAGAGTCAGATAGTGCAGAGCATAGCCGAATTGAGGCGAATGGAGACAAAACAAGATGAATCGCGTTGAAGCGCTTCGAATCGGGTCAAATCGAATCCATTCGAATAGATTAGGGTAGGGAAGGGTAGACGAGAATAGAGGAGAATAGTGCAGAATGGTGTGGAATGGATTAGAACGGAGCCGACTAGAGACGACTAGAGTAGAAAAGAGTCGAATAGAGCATAGTTGGGCCGAATAGGGCCAAAGAAGGCCTAATCGAGCAGAATCCAGCAGAATCGATGCCATTGGAGCTGAATGGAGCCAAATGGAGCCCAATCGAACCGATTCGAAGCGAATTGATCTGATTCAAGCCTAATCGGGTCGAATGGCGTGAAAATGCGATGACTCGAACAGAATCAAAGATTAGAGAAGGGGAGGGGAGCGGCTGGAAGGGTAGAACAGAACAGAATAGAACAGTACATAATAGAAGGAACAGAAGATAGCACAGTACGGTAGAGCAGAGCAGAGTAAAGTAGAGAAGAGTCGAATAGAGTGAACTAGTGCAGAATAGAGCTGAATAGAGCCAATTCTAGCCGAATCGAGCCCAAAGGAAACAAAACGTGATGAATCGCGTCGAATAGCGTCCAATCGAATCCATTAGAATAGATTAGAGTAGGGTAGAGTAGAACAGAATAGAGCAGAATCGAGTCGAATGGAGTTGCATAGAGAAAACTAGAGTAGAAAAGAGTCGAATCGAGCCGAATAAGGCTGAACCAAGTCGAATTGAGTTGAAACAAGCTGAATCGAAGCGATTCAAGCCAAATCGAGCTGAATCGAGCTGATGGTGCCGAATGAGCCGATTCAAGCATCATCGCGTCCAATCACATTGAAATGCTTTGACTCGAATCCAATTGAATAGATTCGAAAAGGTTAGGGTAGGGTGGTTTTGGATAGGGTAGACTAGGGTAGACGAAAGTAGACTAGAGTAGAGTAGACAAGCGAAGTCTAGAGTAGTAGCCTAGACAAGACAGCTGGACTAGTCAGACTAGTGGTATAGATCAGTAGGCTAGACAACTAGCCTTGGAGAGTACCCTTGCCTTGACAAGTACCCTAAATTCTGAATCTGAACTACTCCCCTTGCCTTAACTAGTATCCTGAACTAGTAGCCTTGTCTGAACTAGTACCCTTAACTAGTAGCCTTGCCTTAAGTAATAGTCTTAATGTCTACCCTTGCCTTACTAGTACCCTGAACTAGTAGCCCTGCCTTAACTAGTACCCTGGCCTTCACCAGTAGCCTTAACTAGTACCCTGGCCTTCACTAGTAGCCTTGCCTCAACTAGTACCCTTAACTAACACCCTAGCATGAGCTAGTACTCTTAACTAGTACCTGGCCTTCTCAGTCCCCATAAGTCCTACCCTGGCCTTAACCAGCTGCCTTAACTGGTACCCTGGTCTTAACTAGTAGTATTGACTTCTACCCTTGAATCCACTGGTCGCCTAAACTAGTCGTCTTGCCTTCAGTAGTAGCCTTCACTTGTACCTTGCCTTAACTAGTATCGTTATCTAGTACCTGTGCCTTAACTAGTACTCTTAGCTAGTACAGCGGCCATAACGAGTAGCCTGAACTAGTAGCCTTGTCTGAATTAGTCCTCTGAACTAGTAGCCTTGCTTTAAGTAATCGTCTTAACGTCTGCCCTTGCCTTACTAGTACCCTTAACTAGTAGCCAAGCCTTAACTACTACCCCTAACTAGTAGCCTTGCCTTAACTAGTACCCTTGCCTTAACCAGTTGCCTTAAGTAGTACCCCGGCCTTAACTAGAAGTATCAACTTGTAAACTTGCATCCAATAGAAGCCTTAACTAGTACTCTTGCCTTAAGTAGTGGCCTGAACTAGTACTCGTGCCTTAGCTAGTACTCTGAACTAGTACAGTGCCTCTAACTAGTATCCTGAACTAGTAGCCTTCTCTAAACTAGTACCCTTAACTAGTAGCCTTGCCTTCACTAGTACCCTGGCCTTCTCCAGTAGCCTTAACTAAGACCCTGGCCTTCACTGGTAGCCTTAACTAGTACCCTGGCCTTCTCCAGTAGCCTTGCCTCAACTAGTACCCTTAACTAACACCCTAGCATGAGCTAGTACTCTTAACTAGTACCTGGCCTTCTCAGTCCCCATAAGTCCTACCCTGGCCTTAACCAGCTGCCTTAACTGGTACCCTGGTCTTAACTAGTAGTATTGACTTCTACCCTTGAATCCACTGGTCGCCTAAACTAGTCGTCTTGCCTTCAGTAGTAGCCTTCACTTGTACCTTGCCTTAACTAGTATCGTTATCTAGTACCTGTGCCTTAACTAGTACTCTTAGCTAGTACAGCGGCCATAACGAGTAGCCTGAACTAGTAGCCTTGTCTGAATTAGTCCCCTGAACTAGTAGCCTTGCTTTAAGTAATCGTCTTAACGTCTGCCCTTGCCTTACTAGTACCCTTAACTAGTAGCCAAGCCTTAACTACTACCCCTAACTAGTAGCCTTGCCTTAACTAGTACCCTTGCCTTAACCAGTTGCCTTAAGTAGTACCCCGGCCTTAACTAGAAGTATCAACTTGTAAACTTGCATCCAATAGTAGCCTTAACTAGTACTCTTGCCTTAAGTAGTGGCCTGAACTAGTACTCGTGCCTTAGCTAGTACTCTGAACTAGTACAGTGCCTCTAACTAGTATCCTGAACTAGTAGCCTTCTCTAAACTAGTACCCTTAACTAGTAGCCTTGCCTTCACTAGTACCCTGGCCTTCTCCAGTAGCCTTAACTAAGACCCTGGCCTTCACTGGTAGCCTTAACTAGTACCCTTAACTAGTACCCTCGCATTAACTAGTAGTCTGAACTAGTACCCTGGCCATATCAGTACCCAGAACTACTACCCTTGCCGTAACCAGTTGCCTAAACTAGTACCCCGGCCTTAACTAGTAGTATTCACTTGTATATTTGCATCAACTAGTAGCCTTAACTAGTACTCTTGCCTTAAGTAGTGGCCTGAACTAGTACTCGTGCCTTAGCTAGTACTCTGAACTAGTACAGTGCCCCTGACTAGTATCCTGAACGAGTAGCCTTCTCTAAACTAGTACCCTTAACTAGTTGCCTTGCCTTCACTAGTACCCTGGCCTTCTCCAGTAGCCTTAACTAAGACTCTGGCCTTCACTAGTAGCCTTGCCTCAACTAGTACCCTTAACTAGTACCCTCGCATTAACTAGTAGTCTGAACTAGTACCCTGGCCGTATCAATACCCAGAACTACTACCCTTGCCGTAACCAGTTTCCTTAAGTAGTACCCTGGCCTTAACTAGTAGTATTCACTTGTATATTTGCATCAACTAGTAGCCTTAACTAGTACTCTTCCCTTAAGCAGCGGCCTGTATTTGTACCTTGCCTTAACTAGCAGCCTTAACTAGCACCCGTGCCTTTACTCATACTCTTAACTAGTACAGTGCCCCTAACTAGTATCCTGAACTGGTAGCCTTGTCCTAAGTAGTACCCCTAACTAGGAGCCTTGCCTTAAGGAATAGTCTTAATGGCTACCCTGGCCTCAACAAGTACCCTTAACTAGTACCCTTGCATTAATTAGTAGTCTTAACTGGTAGCCTGGCCTTATCAGTACCCATAACTACTACCCTTGCCTTAACCAGTTGCCTTACCTAGCAACCTGGACTTAGCCAGTAGTATTAACATGTACCCTTGCATCGACTAGTAGACTTAAGTAGTACTCTTGCCTGAAGTAGTGGCCTTAACACGTTCCTTGCCTTACTAGTAGCCTTAACTAGTACTCTGAACTAGTACAGTGGCCCTAACTAGTATTCTGAACTAGAAGCCTTGTGGTAACTAGTACCCTTAACTAGTCGCCTTGCCTTAGGGAACAGTCTTAACGTCTACCCTTGCCTTACTAGTCCTCTTAACAAGTAGCCAAGCCTTAACTAGTACCCTGAAGTAGTAGCCTTGCATGGACGAGTAGCCCAGCCTTAACTAGTACCCTGGCCGTCACTAGTACCCTTGCCTCAACTAGTACCCTGGCCTTAACTAGTAGTCTTAACTAGTACCCTGGCCTTATCGCTACCCATAACTACTACCCTTGCCTTGACCAGTTGCCTTAACTAGTACCCTGGCCTTAATGAGTAGTATGAACTTGTACCCTTGCATCAACTAGTAGCCTAAACTAATACGCTTGCCTGAAGTCGTAGCCTTCACTTGTACCTTGCCTTCCTAGTAGCCTTAACTAGTACCCGTCCATGAACTAGTACTCTTAACTAGTACAGTGGCCCTAACTAGTAGCCTGAACTAGTCCCCTTGCCTTAGGTAGTCCCTTTTCCAAACTAGTACCCTTCTTGAGTACCCCTATGGAGTAGGGTATGGTACAGTAGGGTGTCATGAGGTAGGGTAGCATACGGTAGAACAGAGAAAACAGAATCCAATAGAATAGAAGAGGATGAGTCAGGATAGGCTAGTTTCGTGTAGGGTGTGGTAGAGTAGCATAGGATGGAATAGAGAAAAGAGAAAACGAGAATCCAGTACAACAGAATCGAAAAGAAGAGACTAGATGAGGAAAGACTAGGGCGGGATAGGGTTCTGTCGAATAGAAGAGCGTAGAATGGTGTGGAATGGAGTCAAATGCAGTCAAACCGAGATGAATAGACTAGGAAAGAGTTGAATAGAGCCGAATAGCACCGAATAGGGACATCTAGGGCTGAGTCGAGCCCAATCGAGCCCAACCGAGCCCAATCAAGTCCAATCGACCAGATTCGAGCTGAATGGAGCCCAATGGAGCTGGAATGAGCCAAATAGAGACACAGAAAATGAGCCAAGCTAGATCGAGCCAAATCGCACCTAATCGCATCCTATGGCATCGAATCTCGTCGAAGTCCATCCAATCCCACCAAAACCCATCGAATCTCATGAAATCTCACCGAATCCCGTCCAATTGTGTCAAATCGGGTCGAATTGAATGCAATCGAATTCAATAGAACAGCTTAGAGTAGTGTAGGTTAGGCTGGGATTCAATAGGGTAGGGCAGAGAGGAATAGACTAGAGAAGCATAGAGTAGAAGAGAAGAGAATACAAAGAGTAGAATGGAGTAGAGTGGAGTAGAGTAGACTAGTCAGAGTCGAGTAGTGCAGAATAGAGATGAATAGATCCAATTCGAGCTGAATCGAGTCGAATGGAGAGGAAATGAGACAAATCTCCATGAATCGAATAGATTAGAGTAGAGTAGGGTGGGGGAGAAGAGAATAGAATAGTGTAGAATGGAGTCGAACAGAGTAGAATGGTGTGGAATGGAGTCGAATGGAGCCAAATAGAGACGAATAGAGTAGAAAAGAGTTGAATAGAGCTGAACAGGGCCGGATAAGTTTGGATCGAGCCTAATGATGCTGAATCGAGCAGAATCGAGCCAAATTGACCCGATTCAAGCCAAATCGAGCTAAATCAAGCCAATTCGAGCCTAAATCCCATGGAATCGCCTTGAAAGGCATTGAATCGAATCGAATCGATTAGAGTAGAGGAGGGTAGAGTAGGAGGGGTTAGACTAGAAGGGAACAGAACCCAAGAGAAAGAATCGAATAGAATGAAGTAGAGACGAGTACAGTAGAATAGAGTCCAATAGAGTTGAATAGAGCCAAACAGAGCTGAATGCAGCCGAATCCACCAAATTCGAGGTGAATCGAGAAGAATCATGTCGAATCGCGTTGAAACGTGTCGAATCCAATCCAATCGTTTAGTGTAGGGCAGGTAAGATGAGGGTAGGGTAGGGTAGAAAAGAATAGATTAGAATAGAACAGAAAGAATAGAGACGAGTAGACTAGAGTCAAATAGAGTCAAATCCTGCCGAAAAGAGCCGAATAGAGAGGAAAAGGGCCAAGTCCAACCGAATCGAGTTGAATTCGCACAAAAAGGAGCTGATTCGAGCCGATAGGACCTGAATCAGGCCGAATCCCGTTCAAGTCTGTTGAATAGAATAGAACAGATTACAGTAGGCTAAGTTAGAGTAGAGTAGGATAGAACCAAATGCAGTAGAACAGAACAGGATCGAAGAGAACTGAAAGAATAGAATAGGGTCGAGTAGTGCAGAGTCTAGAAGAATAGAGTTGAATATTGCCGACTAGAGCAAAATAGAGCCCAAAAGACCCAACGTGATAGAAATCAAGATGAATGGCGCCGAATCCCGCGGAATCATGCTGGATCGCGTCGAAGCCCGTTGAATTGCATTGAATCCCATCCATTCGAGTCCAATCCAATCGAATCGATTAGAATAGACTAGAGAAGGGTAGAGTACAAGACAATAGACTAGAGAAGAATACAGTCGGATGGAGTAGAATGGTGTAGAATGGAGTTGAAAAGAGATAATAGAGTTGAGTAGACTCGTAGAGCCATATAGAGTTGAACAGAGCCTGTTCAAGCTGAATAGAGCTGACCAGGGCGAAACGGAGCCGATTAGAACTGAATCGAACCGATTGGAGCCCAAGAGGGATGAATGGAGTGCAACGGAGCCGATTGGAGCCGAATCGCATCGAAATGCGTGGAATCGAATCCAGTGGAATAGATTAGAGTAGGGTTGGTTAAAATAGAGTAGAATAGAATTGAACACAGTAAAAGAGAATAAAAAGAATACAAGAGAATCGAGTCCAAAAGGTTAGAGCAGAGCAGAATAGTGTAGAGTAGAACAGAGTCGAATAGAGTCGAATCGAGCCAAATGGAGAAGAAACAAGGCAAATCGCGTTGAATCCCCTCGAACCAATTCCAGTCAATTAGGGTAGGGTAGAGTAAAATAGCGTTGAGTGGAGTAGAATGCTGTGCAACGCAATCGAATGGAGTCGAAAAGAGTCGAAAAGAGCCGAATAGTGCTGAAGAGGGCCGAAGAGGGCCGAATCGAGCAGAATTGAGCCAAATCCAGCAAATCGAGCCTAATGGAGCCGAATGGAGCCGAATCCAGCTGAATCGACACTCTTCGAGCCAAATGGAGCCGAATGGACATGAATCGAACCAATTCGACCTGAATCGTGTCCAAATTCATGGAATCGAATTGAACAGATTAGAGTAGGGGAGGTTCGGGTATGGCAGGGTGGAATAGAGTAGAGTAGCATAGAATAAAACAGAAGAGAAGAGAACAGAACAGTACAGAACGAATACAGAAAACAGTAGGCTAGAGTAGCGTAGAGGGAAACAGAGTAGAGTAGAATAGATTCGAACAGAGCTAAATGGAGCCAAACTGAGCCGAATCGTGTCCAAATGGGTTGAAGCCAATCCAATCCAATGGATTAGAGTAGAGTAGAGTTGGGTAGCATAGGGTAGGGTAGAATAGAGTAGAATAGGAAGAATAAAGAAAATAGAGAAGAGTAGACTAGAGTACGATAGAGTAGGCTAGTGTATAATAGGGTAGACTCGAATACGGCTGAGTAGAGCCGAATGGAGTCGAAATGAGAGGAATCACGTCTAATGGATTCGAGTAAATTAGAGTGGTGTAGGATAGAGTAGAGCAGAATAGTGTAGAATGGTGTGGAATAAATAGAATGGAGTAGAATGGAGTCAAATAGAGACGAAAAGAGTAGAGAAGAGTCAAATAGAGCAGAATAGGGCCGAAAAGGCCGAATTGAGCAGAATCAAAGCAATTCAAGCCAAAACGAGCCGAATAGAGCCAAATCGAATCGAATCGAGCTGATTCAAGCCGAATCACGTCGAATCCCGTTCAGTGCATCCAATCCAATCCAAACGTCTAGATTAGAGAAGGGGAGGGGAGGGTGGACTAGAATAGAGTAGAGTAGACTAGAAGAGATTAGGACAGAATAGAAGGAATAGAATAGAGTAGAAAAGAGTAGGGTCGAATAGACTCGAATAGAGTCGAATAGAGACGAATAGAGAAAACAGAGCTGAATGGAGCCGAGTAGAGACGTAGAGGAGCCATATAGAGCCGATTCGAACCTCATCGAGCTGAATCAAGCAGAATCACGCCGACTGTCACTGAGTAGCGTCGAATCACATCGAATCACGTCGAATCGCATCAAATCACATCGTTTTGTGTCGGACCGGGTCGAATCGCTTCGTATCGCATCGGATTGCATCGAATGTCGTCGAATCACGACGAATCACGCCCCATCACGTCCAATAACTTCGAACTGCGTCCAATCTCCTAGAATTCTGCTGAATCACGTCGAATCGTATGGAATCTCGTCTAATCTCTTTGAATCCCGTCAAATGCCTTCGGACCTTGTCGAATCCCGTCGAATCCTGTCCAATCGCGTCGAAGTGAATCGAATTGAATCAAATCGATTCAAGTAGGGTGGGTTTGGGTGGGGTGCAGTAGGGTTGGGTAGGGTAGGATAGAACAGAGTCCAACAGAATAGGAGAGAACAGAAGAGAACAGAAAGAATCCAGCAGAATAGAATAGAGTAGAAAAGAGTCAGATAGTGCAGAGCATAGCCGAATTGAGGCGAATGGAGACAAAACAAGATGAATCGCGTTGAAGCGCTTCGAATCGGGTCAAATCGAATCCATTCGAATAGATTAGGGTAGGGAAGGGTAGACGAGAATAGAGGAGAATAGTGCAGAATGGTGTGGAATGGATTAGAACGGAGCCGACTAGAGACGACTAGAGTAGAAAAGAGTCGAATAGAGCATAGTTGGGCCGAATAGGGCCAAAGAAGGCCTAATCGAGCAGAATCCAGCAGAATCGATGCCATTGGAGCTGAATGGAGCCAAATGGAGCCCAATCGAACCGATTCGAAGCGAATTGATCTGATTCAAGCCTAATCGGGTCGAATGGCGTGAAAATGCGATGACTCGAACAGAATCAAAGATTAGAGAAGGGGAGGGGAGCGGCTGGGAGGGTAGAACAGAACAGAATAGAACAGTACATAATAGAAGGAACAGAAGATAGCACAGTACGGTAGAGCAGAGCAGAGTAAAGTAGAGAAGAGTAGAGTCGAATAGAGTGAACTAGTGCAGAATAGAGCTGAATAGAGCCAATTCTAGCCGAATCGAGCCCAAAGGAAACAAAACGTGATGAATCGCGTCGAATAGCGTCCAATCGAATCCATTAGAATAGATTAGAGTAGGGTAGAGTAGAACAGAATAGAGCAGAATCGAGTCGAATGGAGTTGCATAGAGAAAACTAGAGTAGAAAAGAGTCGAATCGAGCCGAATAAGGCTGAACCAAGTCGAATTGAGTTGAAACAAGCTGAATCGAAGCGATTCAAGCCAAATCGAGCTGAATCGAGCTGATGGTGCCGAATGAGCCGATTCAAGCATCATCGCGTCCAATCACATTGAAATGCTTTGACTCGAATCCAATTGAATAGATTCGAAAAGGTTAGGGTAGGGTGGTTTTGGATAGGGTAGACTAGGGTAGACGAAAGTAGACTAGAGTAGAGTAGACAAGCGAAGTCTAGAGTAGTAGCCTAGACAGGACAGCTGGACTAGTCAGACTAGTGGTATAGATCAGTAGGCTAGACAACTAGCCTTGGAGAGTACCCTTGCCTTGACAAGTACCCTAAATTCTGAATCTGAACTACTCCCCTTGCCTTAACTAGTATCCTGAACTAGTAGCCTTGTCTGAACTAGTACCCTTAACTAGTAGCCTTGCCTTAAGTAATAGTCTTAATGTCTACCCTTGCCTTACTAGTACCCTGAACTAGTAGCCCTGCCTTAACTAGTACCCTGGCCTTCACCAGTAGCCTTAACTAGTACCCTGGCCTTCACTAGTAGCCTTGCCTCAACTAGTACCCTTAACTAACACCCTAGCATGAGCTAGTACTCTTAACTAGTACCTGGCCTTCTCAGTCCCCATAAGTCCTACCCTGGCCTTAACCAGCTGCCTTAACTGGTACCCTGGTCTTAACTAGTAGTATTGACTTCTACCCTTGAATCCACTGGTCGCCTAAACTAGTCGTCTTGCCTTCAGTAGTAGCCTTCACTTGTACCTTGCCTTAACTAGTATCGTTATCTAGTACCTGTGCCTTAACTAGTACTCTTAGCTAGTACAGCGGCCATAACGAGTAGCCTGAACTAGTAGCCTTGTCTGAATTAGTCCTCTGAACTAGTAGCCTTGCTTTAAGTAATCGTCTTAACGTCTGCCCTTGCCTTACTAGTACCCTTAACTAGTAGCCAAGCCTTAACTACTACCCCTAACTAGTAGCCTTGCCTTAACTAGTACCCTTGCCTTAACCAGTTGCCTTAAGTAGTACCCCGGCCTTAACTAGAAGTATCAACTTGTAAACTTGCATCCAATAGTAGCCTTAACTAGTACTCTTGCCTTAAGTAGTGGCCTGAACTAGTACTCGTGCCTTAGCTAGTACTCTGAACTAGTACAGTGCCTCTAACTAGTATCCTGAACTAGTAGCCTTCTCTAAACTAGTACCCTTAACTAGTAGCCTTGCGTTCACTAGTACCCGGGCCTTCTCCAGTAGCCTTAACTAAGACCCTGGCCTTCACTGGTAGCCTTAACTAGTACCCTTAACTAGTACCCTCGCATTAACTAGTAGTCTGAACTAGTACCCTGGCCGTATCAGTACCCAGAACTACTACCCTTGCCGTAACCCGTTTCCTTAACTAGTACCCCGGCCTTAACTAGTAGTATTCACTTGTATATTTGCATCAACTAGTAGCCTTAACTAGTACTCTTCCCTTAAGCAGCGGCCTGTATTTGTACCTTGCCTTAACTAGCAGCCTTAACTAGCACCCGTGCCTTTACTCATACTCTTAACTAGTACAGTGCCCCTAACTAGTATCCTGAACTGGTAGCCTTGTCCTAAGTAGTACCCTTAACTAGGAGCCTTGCCTTAAGGAATAGTCTTAATGGCTACCCTGACCTCAACAAGTACCCTTAACTAGTACCCTTGCATTAATTAGTAGTCTTAACTGGTAGCCTGGCCTTGTCAGTACCCATAACTACTACCCTTGCCTTAACCAGTTGCCTTACCTAGCAACCTGGACTTAGCCAGTAGTATTAACATGTACCCTTGCATCGACTAGTAGACTTAAGTAGTACTCTTGCCTGAAGTAGTGGCCTTAACACGTTCCTTGCCTTACTAGTAGCCTTAACTAGTACTCTGAACTAGTACAGTGGCCCTAACTAGTATTCTGAACTAGAAGCCTTGTGGTAACTAGTACCCTTAACTAGTCACCTTGCCTTAGGGAACAGTCTTAACGTCTGCCCTTGCCTTACTAGTCCTCTTAACAAGTAGCCAAGCCTTAACTAGTACCCTGAAGTAGTAGCCTTGCATGGACGAGTAGCCCAGCCTTAACTAGTACCCTGGCCGTCACTAGTACCCTTGCCTCAACTAGTACCCTGGCCTTAACTAGTAGTCTTAACTAGTACCCTGGCCTTATCGCTACCCATAACTACTACCCTTGCCTTGACCAGTTGCCTTAACTAGTACCCTGGCCTTAATGAGTAGTATGAACTTGTACCCTTGCATCAACTAGTAGCCTAAACTAATACGCATGCCTGAAGTCGTAGCCTTCACTTGTACCTTGCCTTCCTAGTAGCCTTAACTAGTACCCGTCCATGAACTAGTACTCTTAACTAGTACAGTGGCCCTAACTAGTAGCCTGAACTAGTCCCCTTGCCTTAGGTAGTCCCTTTTCCAAACTAGTACCCTTCTTGAGTACCCCTATGGAGTAGGGTATGGTACAGTAGGGTGTCATGAGGTAGGGTAGCATACGGTAGAACAGAGAAAACAGAATCCAATAGAATAGAAGAGGATGAGTCAGGATAGGCTAGTTTCGTGTAGGGTGTGGTAGAGTAGCATAGGATGGAATAGAGAAAAGAGAAAACGAGAATCCAGTACAACAGAATCGAAAAGAAGAGACTAGATGAGGAAAGACTAGGGCGGGATAGGGTTCTGTCGAATAGAAGAGCGTAGAATGGTGTGGAATGGAGTCAAATGCAGTCAAACCGAGATGAATAGACTAGGAAAGAGTTGAATAGAGCCGAATAGCACCGAATAGGGACATCTAGGGCTGAGTCGAGCCCAATCGAGCCCAACCGAGCCCAATCAAGTCCAATCGACCAGATTCGAGCTGAATGGAGCCCAATGGAGCTGGAATGAGCCAAATAGAGACACAGAAAATGAGCCAAGCTAGATCGAGCCAAATCGCACCTAATCGCATCCTATGGCATCGAATCTCGTCGAAGTCCATCCAATCCCACCAAAACCCATCGAATCTCATGAAATCTCACCGAATCCCGTCCAATTGTGTCAAATCGGGTCGAATTGAATGCAATCGAATTCAATAGAACAGCTTAGAGTAGTGTAGGTTAGGCTGGGATTCAATAGGGTAGGGCAGAGAGGAATAGACTAGAGAAGCATAGAGTAGAAGAGAAGAGAATACAAAGAGTAGAATGGAGTAGAGTGGAGTAGAGTAGACTAGTCAGAGTCGAGTAGTGCAGAATAGAGATGAATAGATCCAATTCGAGCTGAATCGAGTCGAATGGAGAGGAAATGAGACAAATCTCCATGAATCGAATAGATTAGAGTAGAGTAGGGTGGGGGAGAAGAGAATAGAATAGTGTAGAATGGAGTCGAACAGAGTAGAATGGTGTGGAATGGAGTCGAATGGAGCCAAATAGAGACGAATAGAGTAGAAAAGAGTTGAATAGAGCTGAACAGGGCCGGATAAGTTTGGATCGAGCCTAATGATGCTGAATCGAGCAGAATCGAGCCAAATTGACCCGATTCAAGCCAAATCGAGCTAAATCAAGCCAATTCGAGCTAAATCAAGCCAATTCGAGCCTAAATCCCATGGAATCGCCTTGAAAGGCATTGAATCGAATCGAATCGATTAGAGTAGAGGAGGGTAGAGTAGGAGGGGTTAGACTAGAAGGGAACAGAACCCAAGAGAAAGAATCGAATAGAATGAAGTAGAGACGAGTACAGTAGAATAGAGTCCAATAGAGTTGAATAGAGCCAAACAGAGCTGAATGCAGCCGAATCCACCAAATTCGAGGTGAATCGAGAAGAATCATGTCGAATCGCGTTGAAACGTGTCGAATCCAATCCAATCGTTTAGTGTAGGGCAGGTAAGATGAGGGTAGGGTAGGGTAGAAAAGAATAGATTAGAATAGAACAGAAAGAATAGAGACGAGTAGACTAGAGTCAAATAGAGTCAAATCCTGCCGAAAAGAGCCGAATAGAGAGGAAAAGGGCCAAGTCCAACCGAATCTAGTTGAATTCGCACAAAAAGGAGCTGATTCGAGCCGATAGGACCTGAATCAGGCCGAATCCCGTTCAAGTCTGTTGAATAGAATAGAACAGATTACAGTAGGCTAAGTTAGAGTAGAGTAGGATAGAACCAAATGCAGTAGAACAGAACAGGATCGAAGAGAACTGAAAGAATAGAATAGGGTCGAGTAGTGCAGAGTCTAGAAGAATAGAGTTGAATATTGCCGACTAGAGCAAAATAGAGCCCAAAAGACCCAACGTGATAGAAATCAAGATGAATGGCGCCGAATCCCGCGGAATCATGCTGGATCGCGTCGAAGCCCGTTGAATTGCATTGAATCCCATCCATTCGAGTCCAATCCAATCGAATCGATTAGAATAGACTAGAGAAGGGTAGAGTACAAGACAATAGACTAGAGAAGAATACAGTCGGATGGAGTAGAATGGTGTAGAATGGAGTTGAAAAGAGATAATAGAGTTGAGTAGACTCGTAGAGCCATATAGAGTTGAACAGAGCCTGTTCAAGCTGAATAGAGCTGACCAGGGCGAAACGGAGCCGATTAGAACTGAATCGAGCCGATTGGAGCCCAAGAGGGATGAATGGAGTGCAAGGGAGCCGATTGGAGCCGAATCGCATCGAAATGCGTGGAATCGAATCCAGTGGAATAGATTAGAGTAGGGTTGGTTAAAATAGAGTAGAAGAGAATTGAACACAGTAAAAGAGAATAAAAAGAATACAAGAGAATCGAGTCCAAAAGGTTAGAGCAGAGCAGAATAGTGTAGAGTAGAACAGAGTCGAATAGAGTCGAATCGAGCCAAATGGAGAAGAAACAAGGCAAATCGCGTTGAATCCCCTCGAACCAATTCCAGTCAATTAGGGTAGGGTAGAGTAAAATAGCGTTGAGTGGAGTAGAATGCTGTGCAACGCAATCGAATGGAGTCGAAAAGAGTCGAAAAGAGCCGAATAGTGCTGAAGAGGGCCGAAGAGGGCCGAATCGAGCAGAATTGAGCCAAATCCAGCAAATCGAGCCTAATGGAGCCGAATGGAGCCGAATCCAGCTGAATCGACACTCTTCGAGCCAAATGGAGCCGAATGGACATGAATCGAACCAATTCGACCTGAATCGTGTCCAAATTCATGGAATCGAATTGAACAGATTAGAGTAGGGGAGGTTCGGGTATGGCAGGGTGGAATAGAGTAGAGTAGCATAGAACAAAACAGAAGAGAAGAGAACAGAACAGTACAGAACGAATACAGAAAACAGTAGGCTAGAGTAGCGTAGAGGGAAACAGAGTAGAGTAGAATAGATTCGAACAGAGCTAAATGGAGCCAAACTGAGCCGAATCGTGTCCAAATGGGTTGAAGCCAATCCAATCCAATGGATTAGAGTAGAGTAGAGTTGGGTAGCATAGGGTAGGGTAGAATAGAGTAGAATAGAACAGAACAGAATAGGAAGAATAAAGAAAATAGAGAAGAGTAGACTAGAGTACGATAGAGTAGGCTAGTGTATAATAGGGTAGACTCGAATACGGCTGAGTAGAGCCGAATGGAGTCGAAATGAGAGGAATCACGTCTAATGGATTCGAGTAAATTAGAGTGGTGTAGGATAGAGTAGAGCAGAATAGTGTAGAATGGTGTGGAATAAATAGAATGGAGTAGAATGGAGTCAAATAGAGACGAAAAGAGTAGAGAAGAGTCAAATAGAGCAGAATAGGGCCGAAAAGGCCGAATTGAGCAGAATCGAAGCAATTCAAGCCAAAACGAGCCGAATAGAGCCAAATCGAATCGAATCGAGCTGATTCAAGCCGAATCACGTCGAATCCCGTTCAGTGCATCCAATCCAATCCAAACGTCTAGATTAGAGAAGGGGAGGGGAGGGTGGACTAGAATAGAGTAGAGTAGACTAGAAGAGATTAGGACAGAATAGAAGGAATAGAATAGAGTAGAAAAGAGTAGGGTCGAATAGACTCGAATAGAGTCGAATAGAGACGAATAGAGAAAACAGAGCTGAATGGAGCCGAGTAGAGACGTAGAGGAGCCATATAGAGCCGATTCGAACCTCATCGAGCTGAATCAAGCAGAATCACGCCGACTGTCACTGAGTAGCGTCGAATCACATCGAATCACGTCGAATCGCATCAAATCACATCGTTTTGTGTCGGACCGGGTCGAATCGCTTCGTATCGCATCGGATTGCATCGAATGTCGTCGAATCACGACGAATCACGCCCCATCACGTCCAATAACTTCGAACTGCGTCCAATCTCCTAGAATTCTGCTGAATCACGTCGAATCGTATGGAATCTCGTCTAATCTCTTTGAATCCCGTCAAATGCCTTCGGACCTTGTCGAATCCCGTCGAATCCTGTCCAATCGCGTCGAAGTGAATCGAATTGAATCAAATCGATTCAAGTAGGGTGGGTTTGGGTGGGGTGCAGTAGGGTTGGGTAGGGTAGGATAGAACAGAGTCCAACAGAATAGGAGAGAACAGAAGAGAACAGAAAGAATCCAGCAGAATAGAATAGAGTAGAAAAGAGTCAGATAGTGCAGAGCATAGCCGAATTGAGGCGAATGGAGACAAAACAAGATGAATCGCGTTGAAGCGCTTCGAATCGGGTCAAATCGAATCCATTCGAATAGATTAGGGTAGGGAAGGGTAGACGAGAATAGAGGAGAATAGTGCAGAATGGTGTGGAATGGATTAGAACGGAGCCGACTAGAGACGACTAGAGTAGAAAAGAGTCGAATAGAGCATAGTTGGGCCGAATAGGGCCAAAGAAGGCCTAATCGAGCAGAATCCAGCAGAATCGATGCCATTGGAGCTGAATGGAGCCAAATGGAGCCCAATCGAACCGATTCGAAGCGAATTGATCTGATTCAAGCCTAATCGGGTCGAATGGCGTGAAAATGCGATGACTCGAACAGAATCAAAGATTAGAGAAGGGGAGGGGAGCGGCTGGGAGGGTAGAACAGAACAGAATAGAACAGTACATAATAGAAGGAACAGAAGATAGCACAGTACGGTAGAGCAGAGCAGAGTAAAGTAGAGAAGAGTAGAGTCGAATAGAGTGAACTAGTGCAGAATAGAGCTGAATAGAGCCAATTCTAGCCGAATCGAGCCCAAAGGAAACAAAACGTGATGAATCGCGTCGAATAGCGTCCAATCGAATCCATTAGAATAGATTAGAGTAGGGTAGAGTAGAACAGAATAGAGCAGAATCGAGTCGAATGGAGTTGCATAGAGAAAACTAGAGTAGAAAAGAGTCGAATCGAGCCGAATAAGGCTGAACCAAGTCGAATTGAGTTGAAACAAGCTGAATCGAAGCGATTCAAGCCAAATCGAGCTGAATCGAGCTGATGGTGCCGAATGAGCCGATTCAAGCATCATCGCGTCCAATCACATTGAAATGCTTTGACTCGAATCCAATTGAATAGATTCGAAAAGGTTAGGGTAGGGTGGTTTTGGATAGGGTAGACTAGGGTAGACGAAAGTAGACTAGAGTAGAGTAGACAAGCGAAGTCTAGAGTAGTAGCCTAGACAAGACAGCTGGACTAGTCAGACTAGTGGTATAGATCAGTAGGCTAGACAACTAGCCTTGGAGAGTACCCTTGCCTTGACAAGTACCCTAAATTCTGAATCTGAACTACTCCCCTTGCCTTAACTAGTATCCTGAACTAGTAGCCTTGTCTGAACTAGTACCCTTAACTAGTAGCCTTGCCTTAAGTAATAGTCTTAATGTCTACCCTTGCCTTACTAGTACCCTGAACTAGTAGCCCTGCCTTAACTAGTACCCTGGCCTTCACCAGTAGCCTTAACTAGTACCCTGGCCTTCACTAGTAGCCTTGCCTCAACTAGTACCCTTAACTAACACCCTAGCATGAGCTAGTACTCTTAACTAGTACCTGGCCTTCTCAGTCCCCATAAGTCCTACCCTGGCCTTAACCAGCTGCCTTAACTGGTACCCTGGTCTTAACTAGTAGTATTGACTTCTACCCTTGAATCCACTGGTCGCCTAAACTAGTCGTCTTGCCTTCAGTAGTAGCCTTCACTTGTACCTTGCCTTAACTAGTATCGTTATCTAGTACCTGTGCCTTAACTAGTACTCTTAGCTAGTACAGCGGCCATAACGAGTAGCCTGAACTAGTAGCCTTGTCTGAATTAGTCCTCTGAACTAGTAGCCTTGCTTTAAGTAATCGTCTTAACGTCTGCCCTTGCCTTACTAGTACCCTTAACTAGTAGCCAAGCCTTAACTACTACCCCTAACTAGTAGCCTTGCCTTAACTAGTACCCTTGCCTTAACCAGTTGCCTTAAGTAGTACCCCGGCCTTAACTAGAAGTATCAACTTGTAAACTTGCATCCAATAGTAGCCTTAACTAGTACTCTTGCCTTAAGTAGTGGCCTGAACTAGTACTCGTGCCTTAGCTAGTACTCTGAACTAGTACAGTGCCTCTAACTAGTATCCTGAACTAGTAGCCTTCTCTAAACTAGTACCCTTAACTAGTAGCCTTGCGTTCACTAGTACCCGGGCCTTCTCCAGTAGCCTTAACTAAGACCCTGGCCTTCACTGGTAGCCTTAACTAGTACCCTTAACTAGTACCCTCGCATTAACTAGTAGTCTGAACTAGTACCCTGGCCGTATCAGTACCCAGAACTACTACCCTTGCCGTAACCCGTTTCCTTAACTAGTACCCCGGCCTTAACTAGTAGTATTCACTTGTATATTTGCATCAACTAGTAGCCTTAACTAGTACTCTTCCCTTAAGCAGCGGCCTGTATTTGTACCTTGCCTTAACTAGCAGCCTTAACTAGCACCCGTGCCTTTACTCATACTCTTAACTAGTACAGTGCCCCTAACTAGTATCCTGAACTGGTAGCCTTGTCCTAAGTAGTACCCTTAACTAGGAGCCTTGCCTTAAGGAATAGTCTTAATGGCTACCCTGACCTCAACAAGTACCCTTAACTAGTACCCTTGCATTAATTAGTAGTCTTAACTGGTAGCCTGGCCTTGTCAGTACCCATAACTACTACCCTTGCCTTAACCAGTTGCCTTACCTAGCAACCTGGACTTAGCCAGTAGTATTAACATGTACCCTTGCATCGACTAGTAGACTTAAGTAGTACTCTTGCCTGAAGTAGTGGCCTTAACACGTTCCTTGCCTTACTAGTAGCCTTAACTAGTACTCTGAACTAGTACAGTGGCCCTAACTAGTATTCTGAACTAGAAGCCTTGTGGTAACTAGTACCCTTAACTAGTCACCTTGCCTTAGGGAACAGTCTTAACGTCTACCCTTGCCTTACTAGTCCTCTTAACAAGTAGCCAAGCCTTAACTAGTACCCTGAAGTAGTAGCCTTGCATGGACGAGTAGCCCAGCCTTAACTAGTACCCTGGCCGTCACTAGTACCCTTGCCTCAACTAGTACCCTGGCCTTAACTAGTAGTCTTAACTAGTACCCTGGCCTTATCGCTACCCATAACTACTACCCTTGCCTTGACCAGTTGCCTTAACTAGTACCCTGGCCTTAATGAGTAGTATGAACTTGTACCCTTGCATCAACTAGTAGCCTAAACTAATACGCATGCCTGAAGTCGTAGCCTTCACTTGTACCTTGCCTTCCTAGTAGCCTTAACTAGTACCCGTCCATGAACTAGTACTCTTAACTAGTACAGTGGCCCTAACTAGTAGCCTGAACTAGTCCCCTTGCCTTAGGTAGTCCCTTTTCCAAACTAGTACCCTTCTTGAGTACCCCTATGGAGTAGGGTATGGTACAGTAGGGTGTCATGAGGTAGGGTAGCATACGGTAGAACAGAGAAAACAGAATCCAATAGAATAGAAGAGGATGAGTCAGGATAGGCTAGTTTCGTGTAGGGTGTGGTAGAGTAGCATAGGATGGAATAGAGAAAAGAGAAAACGAGAATCCAGTACAACAGAATCGAAAAGAAGAGACTAGATGAGGAAAGACTAGGGCGGGATAGGGTTCTGTCGAATAGAAGAGCGTAGAATGGTGTGGAATGGAGTCAAATGCAGTCAAACCGAGATGAATAGACTAGGAAAGAGTTGAATAGAGCCGAATAGCACCGAATAGGGACATCTAGGGCTGAGTCGAGCCCAATCGAGCCCAACCGAGCCCAATCAAGTCCAATCGACCAGATTCGAGCTGAATGGAGCCCAATGGAGCTGGAATGAGCCAAATAGAGACACAGAAAATGAGCCAAGCTAGATCGAGCCAAATCGCACCTAATCGCATCCTATGGCATCGAATCTCGTCGAAGTCCATCCAATCCCACCAAAACCCATCGAATCTCATGAAATCTCACCGAATCCCGTCCAATTGTGTCAAATCGGGTCGAATTGAATGCAATCGAATTCAATAGAACAGCTTAGAGTAGTGTAGGTTAGGCTGGGATTCAATAGGGTAGGGCAGAGAGGAATAGACTAGAGAAGCATAGAGTAGAAGAGAAGAGAATACAAAGAGTAGAATGGAGTAGAGTGGAGTAGAGTAGACTAGTCAGAGTCGAGTAGTGCAGAATAGAGATGAATAGATCCAATTCGAGCTGAATCGAGTCGAATGGAGAGGAAATGAGACAAATCTCCATGAATCGAATAGATTAGAGTAGAGTAGGGTGGGGGAGAAGAGAATAGAATAGTGTAGAATGGAGTCGAACAGAGTAGAATGGTGTGGAATGGAGTCGAATGGAGCCAAATAGAGACGAATAGAGTAGAAAAGAGTTGAATAGAGCTGAACAGGGCCGGATAAGTTTGGATCGAGCCTAATGATGCTGAATCGAGCAGAATCGAGCCAAATTGACCCGATTCAAGCCAAATCGAGCTAAATCAAGCCAATTCGAGCCTAAATCCCATGGAATCGCCTTGAAAGGCATTGAATCGAATCGAATCGATTAGAGTAGAGGAGGGTAGAGTAGGAGGGGTTAGACTAGAAGGGAACAGAACCCAAGAGAAAGAATCGAATAGAATGAAGTAGAGACGAGTACAGTAGAATAGAGTCCAATAGAGTTGAATAGAGCCAAACAGAGCTGAATGCAGCCGAATCCACCAAATTCGAGGTGAATCGAGAAGAATCATGTCGAATCGCGTTGAAACGTGTCGAATCCAATCCAATCGTTTAGTGTAGGGCAGGTAAGATGAGGGTAGGGTAGGGTAGAAAAGAATAGATTAGAATAGAACAGAAAGAATAGAGACGAGTAGACTAGAGTCAAATAGAGTCAAATCCTGCCGAAAAGAGCCGAATAGAGAGGAAAAGGGCCAAGTCCAACCGAATCGAGTTGAATTCGCACAAAAAGGAGCTGATTCGAGCCGATAGGACCTGAATCAGGCCGAATCCCGTTCAAGTCTGTTGAATAGAATAGAACAGATTACAGTAGGCTAAGTTAGAGTAGAGTAGGATAGAACCAAATGCAGTAGAACAGAACAGGATCGAAGAGAACTGAAAGAATAGAATAGGGTCGAGTAGTGCAGAGTCTAGAAGAATAGAGTTGAATATTGCCGACTAGAGCAAAATAGAGCCCAAAAGACCCAACGTGATAGAAATCAAGATGAATGGCGCCGAATCCCGCGGAATCATGCTGGATCGCGTCGAAGCCCGTTGAATTGCATTGAATCCCATCCATTCGAGTCCAATCCAATCGAATCGATTAGAATAGACTAGAGAAGGGTAGAGTACAAGACAATAGACTAGAGAAGAATACAGTCGGATGGAGTAGAATGGTGTAGAATGGAGTTGAAAAGAGATAATAGAGTTGAGTAGACTCGTAGAGCCATATAGAGTTGAACAGAGCCTGTTCAAGCTGAATAGAGCTGACCAGGGCGAAACGGAGCCGATTAGAACTGAATCGAGCCGATTGGAGCCCAAGAGGGATGAATGGAGTGCAAGGGAGCCGATTGGAGCCGAATCGCATCGAAATGCGTGGAATCGAATCCAGTGGAATAGATTAGAGTAGGGTTGGTTAAAATAGAGTAGAAGAGAATTGAACACAGTAAAAGAGAATAAAAAGAATACAAGAGAATCGAGTCCAAAAGGTTAGAGCAGAGCAGAATAGTGTAGAGTAGAACAGAGTCGAATAGAGTCGAATCGAGCCAAATGGAGAAGAAACAAGGCAAATCGCGTTGAATCCCCTCGAACCAATTCCAGTCAATTAGGGTAGGGTAGAGTAAAATAGCGTTGAGTGGAGTAGAATGCTGTGCAACGCAATCGAATGGAGTCGAAAAGAGTCGAAAAGAGCCGAATAGTGCTGAAGAGGGCCGAAGAGGGCCGAATCGAGCAGAATTGAGCCAAATCCAGCAAATCGAGCCTAATGGAGCCGAATGGAGCCGAATCCAGCTGAATCGACACTCTTCGAGCCAAATGGAGCCGAATGGACATGAATCGAACCAATTCGACCTGAATCGTGTCCAAATTCATGGAATCGAATTGAACAGATTAGAGTAGGGGAGGTTCGGGTATGGCAGGGTGGAATAGAGTAGAGTAGCATAGAACAAAACAGAAGAGAAGAGAACAGAACAGTACAGAACGAATACAGAAAACAGTAGGCTAGAGTAGCGTAGAGGGAAACAGAGTAGAGTAGAATAGATTCGAACAGAGCTAAATGGAGCCAAACTGAGCCGAATCGTGTCCAAATGGGTTGAAGCCAATCCAATCCAATGGATTAGAGTAGAGTAGAGTTGGGTAGCATAGGGTAGGGTAGAATAGAGTAGAATAGAACAGAACAGAATAGGAAGAATAAAGAAAATAGAGAAGAGTAGACTAGAGTACGATAGAGTAGGCTAGTGTATAATAGGGTAGACTCGAATACGGCTGAGTAGAGCCGAATGGAGTCGAAATGAGAGGAATCACGTCTAATGGATTCGAGTAAATTAGAGTGGTGTAGGATAGAGTAGAGCAGAATAGTGTAGAATGGTGTGGAATAAATAGAATGGAGTAGAATGGAGTCAAATAGAGACGAAAAGAGTAGAGAAGAGTCAAATAGAGCAGAATAGGGCCGAAAAGGCCGAATTGAGCAGAATCGAAGCAATTCAAGCCAAAACGAGCCGAATAGAGCCAAATCGAATCGAATCGAGCTGATTCAAGCCGAATCACGTCGAATCCCGTTCAGTGCATCCAATCCAATCCAAACGTCTAGATTAGAGAAGGGGAGGGGAGGGTGGAATAGAATAGAGTAGAGTAGACTAGAAGAGATTAGGACAGAATAAATAGAAGGAATAGAATAGAGTAGAAAAGAGTAGGGTCGAATAGACTCGAATAGAGTCGAATAGAGACGAATAGAGAAAACAGAGCTGAATGGAGCCGAGTAGAGACGTAGAGGAGCCATATAGAGCCGATTCGAACCTCATCGAGCTGAATCAAGCAGAATCACGCCGACTGTCACTGAGTAGCGTCGAATCACATCGAATCACGTCGAATCGCATCAAATCACATCGTTTTGTGTCGGACCGGGTCGAATCGCTTCGTATCGCATCGGATTGCATCGAATGTCGTCGAATCACGACGAATCACGCCCCATCACGTCCAATAACTTCGAACTGCGTCCAATCTCCTAGAATTCTGCTGAATCACGTCGAATCGTATGGAATCTCGTCTAATCTCTTTGAATCCCGTCAAATGCCTTCGGACCTTGTCGAATCCCGTCGAATCCTGTCCAATCGCGTCGAAGTGAATCGAATTGAATCAAATCGATTCAAGTAGGGTGGGTTTGGGTGGGGTGCAGTAGGGTTGGGTAGGGTAGGATAGAACAGAGTCCAACAGAATAGGAGAGAACAGAAGAGAACAGAAAGAATCCAGCAGAATAGAATAGAGTAGAAAAGAGTCAGATAGTGCAGAGCATAGCCGAATTGAGGCGAATGGAGACAAAACAAGATGAATCGCGTTGAAGCGCTTCGAATCGGGTCAAATCGAATCCATTCGAATAGATTAGGGTAGGGAAGGGTAGACGAGAATAGAGGAGAATAGTGCAGAATGGTGTGGAATGGATTAGAACGGAGCCGACTAGAGACGACTAGAGTAGAAAAGAGTCGAATAGAGCATAGTTGGGCCGAATAGGGCCAAAGAAGGCCTAATCGAGCAGAATCCAGCAGAATCGATGCCATTGGAGCTGAATGGAGCCAAATGGAGCCCAATCGAACCGATTCGAAGCGAATTGATCTGATTCAAGCCTAATCGGGTCGAATGGCGTGAAAATGCGATGACTCGAACAGAATCAAAGATTAGAGAAGGGGAGGGGAGCGGCTGGGAGGGTAGAACAGAACAGAATAGAACAGTACATAATAGAAGGAACAGAAGATAGCACAGTACGGTAGAGCAGAGCAGAGTAAAGTAGAGAAGAGTAGAGTCGAATAGAGTGAACTAGTGCAGAATAGAGCTGAATAGAGCCAATTCTAGCCGAATCGAGCCCAAAGGAAACAAAACGTGATGAATCGCGTCGAATAGCGTCCAATCGAATCCATTAGAATAGATTAGAGTAGGGTAGAGTAGAACAGAATAGAGCAGAATCGAGTCGAATGGAGTTGCATAGAGAAAACTAGAGTAGAAAAGAGTCGAATCGAGCCGAATAAGGCTGAACCAAGTCGAATTGAGTTGAAACAAGCTGAATCGAAGCGATTCAAGCCAAATCGAGCTGAATCGAGCTGATGGTGCCGAATGAGCCGATTCAAGCATCATCGCGTCCAATCACATTGAAATGCTTTGACTCGAATCCAATTGAATAGATTCGAAAAGGTTAGGGTAGGGTGGTTTTGGATAGGGTAGACTAGGGTAGACGAAAGTAGACTAGAGTAGAGTAGACAAGCGAAGTCTAGAGTAGTAGCCTAGACAAGACAGCTGGACTAGTCAGACTAGTGGTATAGATCAGTAGGCTAGACAACTAGCCTTGGAGAGTACCCTTGCCTTGACAAGTACCCTAAATTCTGAATCTGAACTACTCCCCTTGCCTTAACTAGTATCCTGAACTAGTAGCCTTGTCTGAACTAGTACCCTTAACTAGTAGCCTTGCCTTAAGTAATAGTCTTAATGTCTACCCTTGCCTTACTAGTACCCTGAACTAGTAGCCCTGCCTTAACTAGTACCCTGGCCTTCACCAGTAGCCTTAACTAGTACCCTGGCCTTCACTAGTAGCCTTGCCTCAACTAGTACCCTTAACTAACACCCTAGCATGAGCTAGTACTCTTAACTAGTACCTGGCCTTCTCAGTCCCCATAAGTCCTACCCTGGCCTTAACCAGCTGCCTTAACTGGTACCCTGGTCTTAACTAGTAGTATTGACTTCTACCCTTGAATCCACTGGTCGCCTAAACTAGTCGTCTTGCCTTCAGTAGTAGCCTTCACTTGTACCTTGCCTTAACTAGTATCGTTATCTAGTACCTGTGCCTTAACTAGTACTCTTAGCTAGTACAGCGGCCATAACGAGTAGCCTGAACTAGTAGCCTTGTCTGAATTAGTCCTCTGAACTAGTAGCCTTGCTTTAAGTAATCGTCTTAACGTCTGCCCTTGCCTTACTAGTACCCTTAACTAGTAGCCAAGCCTTAACTACTACCCCTAACTAGTAGCCTTGCCTTAACTAGTACCCTTGCCTTAACGAGTTGCCTTAAGTAGTACCCCGGCCTTAACTAGAAGTATCAACTTGTAAACTTGCATCCAATAGTAGCCTTAACTAGTACTCTTGCCTTAAGTAGTGGCCTGAACTAGTACTCGTGCCTTAGCTAGTACTCTGAACTAGTACAGTGCCTCTAACTAGTATCCTGAACTAGTAGCCTTCTCTAAACTAGTACCCTTAACTAGTAGCCTTGCCTTCACTAGTACCCGGGCCTTCTCCAGTAGCCTTAACTAAGACCCTGGCCTTCACTGGTAGCCTTAACTAGTACCCTTAACTAGTACCCTCGCATTAACTAGTAGTCTGAACTAGTACCCTGGCCGTATCAGTACCCAGAACTACTACCCTTGCCGTAACCAGTTTCCTTAACTAGTACCCCGGCCTTAACTAGTAGTATTCACTTGTATATTTGCATCAACTAGTAGCCTTAACTAGTACTCTTCCCTTAAGCAGCGGCCTGTATTTGTACCTTGCCTTAACTAGCAGCCTTAACTAGCACCCGTGCCTTTACTCATACTCTTAACTAGTACAGTGCCCCTAACTAGTATCCTGAACTGGTAGCCTTGTCCTAAGTAGTACCCTTAACTAGGAGCCTTGCCTTAAGGAATAGTCTTAATGGCTACCCTGACCTCAACAAGTACCCTTAACTAGTACCCTTGCATTAATTAGTAGTCTTAACTGGTAGCCTGGCCTTGTCAGTACCCATAACTACTACCCTTGCCTTAACCAGTTGCCTTACCTAGCAACCTGGACTTAGCCAGTAGTATTAACATGTACCCTTGCATCGACTAGTAGACTTAAGTAGGACTCTTGCCTGAAGTAGTGGCCTTAACACGTTCCTTGCCTTACTAGTAGCCTTAACTAGTACTCTGAACTAGTACAGTGGCCCTAACTAGTATTCTGAACTAGAAGCCTTGTGGTAACTAGTACCCTTAACTAGTCACCTTGCCTTAGGGAACAGTCTTAACGTCTACCCTTGCCTTACTAGTCCTCTTAACAAGTAGCCAAGCCTTAACTAGTACCCTGAAGTAGTAGCCTTGCATGGACGAGTAGCCCAGCCTTAACTAGTACCCTGGCCGTCACTAGTACCCTTGCCTCAACTAGTACCCTGGCATTAACTAGTAGTCTTAACTAGTACCCTGGCCGTATCGCTACCCAGAACTACTACCCTTGCCTTGACCAGTTGCCTTAACTAGTACCCTGGCCTTAATGAGTAGTATGAACTTGTACCCTTGCATCAACTAGTAGCCTAAACTAATACGCTTGCCTGAAGTCGTAGCCTTCACTTGTACCTTGCCTTCCTAGTAGCCTTAACTAGTACCCGTCCATGAACTAGTACTCTTAACTAGTACAGTGGCCCTAACTAGTAGCCTGAACTAGTCCCCTTGCCTTAGGTAGTCCCTTTTCCAAACTAGTACCCTTCTTGAGTACCCCTATGGAGTAGGGTATGGTACAGTAGGGTGTCATGAGGTAGGGTAGCATACGGTAGAACAGAGAAAACAGAATCCAATAGAATAGAAGAGGATGAGTCAGGATAGGTTAGTTTCGTGTAGGGTGTGGTAGAGTAGCATAGGATGGAATAGAGAAAAGAGAAAACGAGAATCCAATACAACAGAATCGAAAAGAAGAGACTAGATGAGGAAAGACTAGGGCGGGATAGGGTTCTGTCGAATAGAAGAGCGTAGAATGGTGTGGAATGGAGTCAAATGCAGTCAAACCGAGATGAATAGACTAGGAAAGAGTTGAATAGAGCCGAATAGCACCGAATAGGGACATCTAGGGCTGAGTCGAGCCCAATCGAGCCCAACCGAGCCCAATCAAGTCCAATCGACCAGATTCGAGCTGAATGGAGCCCAATGGAGCTGGAATGAGCCAAATAGAGACACAGAAAATGAGCCAAGCTAGATCGAGCCAAATCGCACCTAATCGCATCCTATGGCATCGAATCTCGTCGAAGTCCATCCAATCCCACCAAAACCCATCGAATCTCATGAAATCTCACCGAATCCCGTCCAATTGTGTCAAATCGGGTCGAATTGAATGCAATCGAATTCAATAGAACAGCTTAGAGTAGTGTAGGTTAGGCTGGGATTCAATAGGGTAGGGCAGAGAGGAATAGACTAGAGAAGCATAGAGTAGAAGAGAAGAGAATACAAAGAGTAGAATGGAGTAGAGTGGAGTAGAGTAGACTAGTCAGAGTCGAGTAGTGCAGAATAGAGATGAATAGATCCAATTCGAGCTGAATCGAGTCGAATGGAGAGGAAATGAGACAAATCTCCATGAATCGAATAGATTAGAGTAGAGTAGGGTGGGGGAGAAGAGAATAGAATAGTGTAGAATGGAGTCGAACAGAGTAGAATGGTGTGGAATGGAGTCGAATGGAGCCAAATAGAGACGAATAGAGTAGAAAAGAGTTGAATAGAGCTGAACAGGGCCGGATAAGTTTGGATCGAGCCTAATGATGCTGAATCGAGCAGAATCGAGCCAAATTGACCCGATTCAAGCCAAATCGAGCTAAATCAAGCCAATTCGAGCCTAAATCCCATGGAATCGCCTTGAAAGGCATTGAATCGAATCGAATCGATTAGAGTAGAGGAGGGTAGAGTAGGAGGGGTTAGACTAGAAGGGAACAGAACCCAAGAGAAAGAATCGAATAGAATGAAGTAGAGACGAGTACAGTAGAATAGAGTCCAATAGAGTTGAATAGAGCCAAACAGAGCTGAATGCAGCCGAATCCACCAAATTCGAGGTGAATCGAGAAGAATCATGTCGAATCGCGTTGAAACGTGTCGAATCCAATCCAATCGTTTAGTGTAGGGCAGGTAAGATGAGGGTAGGGTAGGGTAGAAAAGAATAGATTAGAATAGAACAGAAAGAATAGAGACGAGTAGACTAGAGTCAAATAGAGTCAAATCCTGCCGAAAAGAGCCGAATAGAGAGGAAAAGGGCCAAGTCCAACCGAATCGAGTTGAATTCGCACAAAAAGGAGCTGATTCGAGCCGATAGGACCTGAATCAGGCCGAATCCCGTTCAAGTCTGTTGAATAGAATAGAACAGATTACAGTAGGCTAAGTTAGAGTAGAGTAGGATAGAACCAAATGCAGTAGAACAGAACAGGATCGAAGAGAACTGAAAGAATAGAATAGGGTCGAGTAGTGCAGAGTCTGGAAGAATAGAGTTGAATATTGCCGACTAGAGCAAAATAGAGCCCAAAAGACCCAACGTGATAGAAATCAAGATGAATGGCGCCGAATCCCGCGGAATCATGCTGGATCGCGTCGAAGCCCGTTGAATTGCATTGAATCCCATCCATTCGAGTCCAATCCAATCGAATCGATTAGAATAGACTAGAGAAGGGTAGAGTACAAGACAATAGACTAGAGAAGAATACAGTCGGATGGAGTAGAATGGTGTAGAATGGAGTTGAAAAGAGATAATAGAGTTGAGTAGACTCGTAGAGCCATATAGAGTTGAACAGAGCCTGTTCAAGCTGAATAGAGCTGACCAGGGCGAAACGGAGCCGATTAGAACTGAATCGAGCCGATTGGAGCCCAAGAGGGATGAATGGAGTGCAAGGGAGCCGATTGGAGCCGAATCGCATCGAAATGCGTGGAATCGAATCCAGTGGAATAGATTAGAGTAGGGTTGGTTAAAATAGAGTAGAAGAGAATTGAACACAGTAAAAGAGAATAAAAAGAATACAAGAGAATCGAGTCCAAAAGGTTAGAGCAGAGCAGAATAGTGTAGAGTAGAACAGAGTCGAATAGAGTCGAATCGAGCCAAATGGAGAAGAAACAAGGCAAATCGCGTTGAATCCCCTCGAACCAATTCCAGTCAATTAGGGTAGGGTAGAGTAAAATAGCGTTGAGTGGAGTAGAATGCTGTGCAACGCAATCGAATGGAGTCGAAAAGAGTCGAAAAGAGCCGAATAGTGCTGAAGAGGGCCGAAGAGGGCCGAATCGAGCAGAATTGAGCCAAATCCAGCAAATCGAGCCTAATGGAGCCGAATGGAGCCGAATCCAGCTGAATCGACACTCTTCGAGCCAAATGGAGCCGAATGGACATGAATCGAACCAATTCGACCTGAATCGTGTCCAAATTCATGGAATCGAATTGAACAGATTAGAGTAGGGGAGGTTCGGGTATGGCAGGGTGGAATAGAGTAGAGTAGCATAGAACAAAACAGAAGAGAAGAGAACAGAACAGTACAGAACGAATACAGAAAACAGTAGGCTAGAGTAGCGTAGAGGGAAACAGAGTAGAGTAGAATAGATTCGAACAGAGCTAAATGGAGCCAAACTGAGCCGAATCGTGTCCAAATGGGTTGAAGCCAATCCAATCCAATGGATTAGAGTAGAGTAGAGTTGGGTAGCATAGGGTAGGGTAGAATAGAGTAGAATAGAACAGAACAGAATAGGAAGAATAAAGAAAATAGAGAAGAGTAGACTAGAGTACGATAGAGTAGGCTAGTGTATAATAGGGTAGACTCGAATACGGCTGAGTAGAGCCGAATGGAGTCGAAATGAGAGGAATCACGTCTAATGGATTCGAGTAAATTAGAGTGGTGTAGGATAGAGTAGAGCAGAATAGTGTAGAATGGTGTGGAATAAATAGAATGGAGTAGAATGGAGTCAAATAGAGACGAAAAGAGTAGAGAAGAGTCAAATAGAGCAGAATAGGGCCGAAAAGGCCGAATTGAGCAGAATCGAAGCAATTCAAGCCAAAACGAGCCGAATAGAGCCAAATCGAATCGAATCGAGCTGATTCAAGCCGAATCACGTCGAATCCCGTTCAGTGCATCCAATCCAATCCAAACGTCTAGATTAGAGAAGGGGAGGGGAGGGTGGAATAGAATAGAGTAGAGTAGACTAGAAGAGATTAGGACAGAATAAATAGAAGGAATAGAATAGAGTAGAAAAGAGTAGGGTCGAATAGACTCGAATAGAGTCGAATAGAGACGAATAGAGAAAACAGAGCTGAATGGAGCCGAGTAGAGACGTAGAGGAGCCATATAGAGCCGATTCGAACCTCATCGAGCTGAATCAAGCAGAATCACGCCGACTGTCACTGAGTAGCGTCGAATCACATCGAATCACGTCGAATCGCATCAAATCACATCGTTTTGTGTCGGACCGGGTCGAATCGCTTCGTATCGCATCGGATTGCATCGAATGTCGTCGAATCACGACGAATCACGCCCCATCACGTCCAATAACTTCGAACTGCGTCCAATCTCCTAGAATTCTGCTGAATCACGTCGAATCGTATGGAATCTCGTCTAATCTCTTTGAATCCCGTCAAATGCCTTCGGACCTTGTCGAATCCCGTCGAATCCTGTCCAATCGCGTCGAAGTGAATCGAATTGAATCAAATCGATTCAAGTAGGGTGGGTTTGGGTGGGGTGCAGTAGGGTTGGGTAGGGTAGGATAGAACAGAGTCCAACAGAATAGGAGAGAACAGAAGAGAACAGAAAGAATCCAGCAGAATAGAATAGAGTAGAAAAGAGTCAGATAGTGCAGAGCATAGCCGAATTGAGGCGAATGGAGACAAAACAAGATGAATCGCGTTGAAGCGCTTCGAATCGGGTCAAATCGAATCCATTCGAATAGATTAGGGTAGGGAAGGGTAGACGAGAATAGAGGAGAATAGTGCAGAATGGTGTGGAATGGATTAGAACGGAGCCGACTAGAGACGACTAGAGTAGAAAAGAGTCGAATAGAGCATAGTTGGGCCGAACAGGGCCAAAGAAGGCCTAATCGAGCAGAATCCAGCAGAATCGATGCCATTGGAGCTGAATGGAGCCAAATGGAGCCCAATCGAACCGATTCGAAGCGAATTGATCTGATTCAAGCCTAATCGGGTCGAATGGCGTGAAAATGCGATGACTCGAACAGAATCAAAGATTAGAGAAGGGGAGGGGAGCGGCTGGGAGGGTAGAACAGAACAGAATAGAACAGTACATAATAGAAGGAACAGAAGATAGCACAGTACGGTAGAGCAGAGCAGAGTAAAGTAGAGAAGAGTAGAGTCGAATAGAGTGAACTAGTGCAGAATAGAGCTGAATAGAGCCAATTCTAGCCGAATCGAGCCCAAAGGAAACAAAACGTGATGAATCGCGTCGAATAGCGTCCAATCGAATCCATTAGAATAGATTAGAGTAGGGTAGAGTAGAACAGAATAGAGCAGAATCGAGTCGAATGGAGTTGCATAGAGAAAACTAGAGTAGAAAAGAGTCGAATCGAGCCGAATAAGGCTGAACCAAGTCGAATTGAGTTGAAACAAGCTGAATCGAAGCGATTCAAGCCAAATCGAGCTGAATCGAGCTGATGGTGCCGAATGAGCCGATTCAAGCATCATCGCGTCCAATCACATTGAAATGCTTTGACTCGAATCCAATTGAATAGATTCGAAAAGGTTAGGGTAGGGTGGTTTTGGATAGGGTAGACTAGGGTAGACGAAAGCAGACTAGAGTAGAGTAGACAAGCGAAGTCTAGAGTAGTAGCCTAGACAAGACAGCTGGACTAGTCAGACTAGTGGTATAGATCAGTAGGCTAGACAACTAGCCTTGGAGAGTACCCTTGCCTTGACAAGTACCCTAAATTCTGAATCTGAACTACTCCCCTTGCCTTAACTAGTATCCTGAACTAGTAGCCTTGTCTGAACTAGTACCCTTAACTAGTAGCCTTGCCTTAAGTAATAGTCTTAATGTCTACCCTTGCCTTACTAGTACCCTGAACTAGTAGCCCTGCCTTAACTAGTACCCTGGCCTTCACCAGTAGCCTTAACTAGTACCCTGGCCTTCACTAGTAGCCTTGCCTCAACTAGTACCCTTAACTAACACCCTAGCATGAGCTAGTACTCTTAACTAGTACCTGGCCTTCTCAGTCCCCATAAGTCCTACCCTGGCCTTAACCAGCTGCCTTAACTGGTACCCTGGTCTTAACTAGTAGTATTGACTTCTACCCTTGAATCCACTGGTCGCCTAAACTAGTCGTCTTGCCTTCAGTAGTAGCCTTCACTTGTACCTTGCCTTAACTAGTATCGTTATCTAGTACCTGTGCCTTAACTAGTACTCTTAGCTAGTACAGCGGCCATAACGAGTAGCCTGAACTAGTAGCCTTGTCTGAATTAGTCCTCTGAACTAGTAGCCTTGCTTTAAGTAATCGTCTTAACGTCTGCCCTTGCCTTACTAGTACCCTTAACTAGTAGCCAAGCCTTAACTACTACCCCTAACTAGTAGCCTTGCCTTAACTAGTACCCTTGCCTTAACGAGTTGCCTTAAGTAGTACCCCGGCCTTAACTAGAAGTATCAACTTGTAAACTTGCATCCAATAGTAGCCTTAACTAGTACTCTTGCCTTAAGTAGTGGCCTGAACTAGTACTCGTGCCTTAGCTAGTACTCTGAACTAGTACAGTGCCTCTAACTAGTATCCTGAACTAGTAGCCTTCTCTAAACTAGTACCCTTAACTAGTAGCCTTGCCTTCGCTAGTACCCTGGCCTTCTCCAGTAGCCTTAACTAAGACCCTGGCCTTCACTGGTAGCCTTAACTAGTACCCTTAACTAGTACCCTCGCATTAACTAGTAGTCTGAACTAGTACCCTGGCCGTATCAGTACCCAGAACTACTACCCTTGCCGTAACCAGTTTCCTTAACTAGTACCCCGGCCTTAACTAGTAGTATTCACTTGTATATTTGCATCAACTAGTAGCCTTAACTAGTACTCTTCCCTTAAGCAGCGGCCTGTATTTGTACCTTGCCTTAACTAGCAGCCTTAACTAGCACCCGTGCCTTTACTCATACTCTTAACTAGTACAGTGCCCCTAACTAGTATCCTGAACTGGTAGCCTTGTCCTAAGTAGTACCCTTAACTAGGAGCCTTGCCTTAAGGAATAGTCTTAATGGCTACCCTGGCCTCAACAAGTACCCTTAACTAGTACCCTTGCATTAATTAGTAGTCTTAACTGGTAGCCTGGCCTTGTCAGTACCCATAACTACTACCCTTGCCTTAACCAGTTGCCTTACCTAGCAACCTGGACTTAGCCAGTAGTATTAACATGTACCCTTGCATCGACTAGTAGACTTAAGTAGTACTCTTGCCTGAAGTAGTGGCCTTAACACGTTCCTTGCCTTACTAGTAGCCTTAACTAGTACTCTGAACTAGTACAGTGGCCCTAACTAGTATTCTGAACTAGAAGCCTTGTGGTAACTAGTACCCTTAACTAGTCACCTTGCCTTAGGGAACAGTCTTAACGTCTACCCTTGCCTTACTAGTCCTCTTAACAAGTAGCCAAGCCTTAACTAGTACCCTGAAGTAGTAGCCTTGCATGGACGAGTAGCCCAGCCTTAACTAGTACCCTGGCCGTCACTAGTACCCTTGCCTCAACTAGTACCCTGGCCTTAACTAGTAGTCTTAACTAGTACCCTGGCCTTATCGCTACCCATAACTACTACCCTTGCCTTGACCAGTTGCCTTAACTAGTACCCTGGCCTTAATGAGTAGTATGAACTTGTACCCTTGCATCAACTAGTAGCCTAAACTAATACGCTTGCCTGAAGTCGTAGCCTTCACTTGTACCTTGCCTTCCTAGTAGCCTTAACTAGTACCCGTCCATGAACTAGTACTCTTAACTAGTACAGTGGCCCTAACTAGTAGCCTGAACTAGTCCCCTTGCCTTAGGTAGTCCCTTTTCCAAACTAGTACCCTTCTTGAGTACCCCTATGGAGTAGGGTATGGTACAGTAGGGTGTCATGAGGTAGGGTAGCATACGGTAGAACAGAGAAAACAGAATCCAATAGAATAGAAGAGGATGAGTCAGGATAGGTTAGTTTCGTGTAGGGTGTGGTAGAGTAGCATAGGATGGAATAGAGAAAAGAGAAAACGAGAATCCAGTACAACAGAATCGAAAAGAAGAGACTAGATGAGGAAAGACTAGGGCGGGATAGGGTTCTGTCGAATAGAAGAGCGTAGAATGGTGTGGAATGGAGTCAAATGCAGTCAAACCGAGATGAATAGACTAGGAAAGAGTTGAATAGAGCCGAATAGCACCGAATAGGGACATCTAGGGCTGAGTCGAGCCCAATCGAGCCCAACCGAGCCCAGTCAAGTCCAATCGACCAGATTCGAGCTGAATGGAGCCCAATGGAGCTGGAATGAGCCAAATAGAGACACAGAAAATGAGCCAAGCTAGATCGAGCCAAATCGCACCTAATCGCATCCTATGGCATCGAATCTCGTCGAAGTCCATCCAATCCCACCAAAACCCATCGAATCTCATGAAATCTCACCGAATCCCGTCCAATTGTGTCAAATCGGGTCGAATTGAATGCAATCGAATTCAATAGAACAGCTTAGAGTAGTGTAGGTTAGGCTGGGATTCAATAGGGTAGGGCAGAGAGGAATAGACTAGAGAAGCATAGAGTAGAAGAGAAGAGAATACAAAGAGTAGAATGGAGTAGAGTGGAGTAGAGTAGAATAGTCAGAGTCGAGTAGTGCAGAATAGAGATGAATAGATCCAATTCGAGCTGAATCGAGTCGAATGGAGAGGAAATGAGACAAATCTCCATGAATCGAATAGATTAGAGTAGAGTAGGGTGGGGGAGAAGAGAATAGAATAGTGTAGAATGGAGTCGAACAGAGTAGAATGGTGTGGAATGGAGTCGAATGGAGCCAAATAGAGACGAATAAAGTAGAAAAGAGTTGAATAGAGCTGAACAGGGCCGGATAAGTTTGGATCGAGCCTAATGATGCTGAATCGAGCAGAATCGAGCCAAATTGACCCGATTCAAGCCAAATCGAGCTAAATCAAGCCAATTCGAGCCTAAATCCCATGGAATCGCCTTGAAAGGCATTGAATCGAATCGAATCGATTAGAGTAGAGGAGGGTAGAGTAGGAGGGGTTAGACTAGAAGGGAACAGAACCCAAGAGAAAGAATCGAATAGAATGAAGTAGAGACGAGTACAGTAGAATAGAGTCCAATAGAGTTGAATAGAGCCAAACAGAGCTGAATGCAGCCGAATCCACCAAATTCGAGGTGAATCGAGAAGAATCATGTCGAATCGCGTTGAAACGTGTCGAATCCAATCCAATCGTTTAGTGTAGGGCAGGTAAGATGAGGGTAGGGTAGGGTAGAAAAGAATAGATTAGAATAGAACAGAAAGAATAGAGACGAGTAGACTAGAGTCAAATAGAGTCAAATCCTGCCGAAAAGAGCCGAATAGAGAGGAAAAGGGCCAAGTCCAACCGAATCGAGTTGAATTCGCACAAAAAGGAGCTGATTCGAGCCGATAGGACCTGAATCAGGCCGAATCCCGTTCAAGTCTGTTGAATAGAATAGAACAGATTACAGTAGGCTAAGTTAGAGTAGAGTAGGATAGAACCAAATGCAGTAGAACAGAACAGGATCGAAGAGAACTGAAAGAATAGAATAGGGTCGAGTAGTGCAGAGTCTGGAAGAATAGAGTTGAATATTGCCGACTAGAGCAAAATAGAGCCCAAAAGACCCAACGTGATAGAAATCAAGATGAATGGCGCCGAATCCCACGGAATCATGCTGGATCGCGTCGAAGCCCGTTGAATTGCATTGAATCCCATCCATTCGAGTCCAATCCAATCGAATCGATTAGAATAGACTAGAGAAGGGTAGAGTACAAGACAATAGACTAGAGAAGAATACAGTCGGATGGAGTAGAATGGTGTAGAATGGAGTTGAAAAGAGATAATAGAGTTGAGTAGACTCGTAGAGCCATATAGAGTTGAACAGAGCCTGTTCAAGCTGAATAGAGCTGACCAGGGCGAAACGGAGCCGATTAGAACTGAATCGAGCCGATTGGAGCCCAAGAGGGATGAATGGAGTGCAAGGGAGCCGATTGGAGCCGAATCGCATCGAAATGCGTGGAATCGAATCCAGTGGAATAGATTAGAGTAGGGTTGGTTAAAATAGAGTAGAAGAGAATTGAACACAGTAAAAGAGAATAAAAAGAATACAAGAGAATCGAGTCCAAAAGGTTAGAGCAGAGCAGAATAGTGTAGAGTAGAACAGAGTCGAATAGAGTCGAATCGAGCCAAATGGAGAAGAAACAAGGCAAATCGCGTTGAATCCCCTCGAACCAATTCCAGTCAATTAGGGTAGGGTAGAGTAAAATAGCGTTGAGTGGAGTAGAATGCTGTGCAACGCAATCGAATGGAGTCGAAAAGAGTCGAAAAGAGCCGAATAGTGCTGAAGAGGGCCGAAGAGGGCCGAATCGAGCAGAATTGAGCCAAATCCAGCAAATCGAGCCTAATGGAGCCGAATGGAGCCGAATCCAGCTGAATCGACACTCTTCGAGCCAAATGGAGCCGAATGGACATGAATCGAACCAATTCGACCTGAATCGTGTCCAAATTCATGGAATCGAATTGAACAGATTAGAGTAGGGGAGGTTCGGGTATGGCAGGGTGGAATAGAGTAGAGTAGCATAGAACAAAACAGAAGAGAAGAGAAGAGAACAGAACAGTACAGAACGAATACAGAAAACAGTAGGCTAGAGTAGCGTAGAGGGAAACAGAGTAGAGTAGAATAGATTCGAACAGAGCTAAATGGAGCCAAACTGAGCCGAATCGTGTCCAAATGGGTTGAAGCCAATCCAATCCAATGGATTAGAGTAGAGTAGAGTTGGGTAGCATAGGGTAGGGTAGAATAGAGTAGAATAGAACAGAACAGAATAGGAAGAATAAAGAAAATAGAGAAGAGTAGACTAGAGTACGATAGAGTAGGCTAGTGTATAATAGGGTAGACTCGAATACGGCTGAGTAGAGCCGAATGGAGTCGAAATGAGAGGAATCACGTCTAATGGATTCGAGTAAATTAGAGTGGTGTAGGATAGAGTAGAGCAGAATAGTGTAGAATGGTGTGGAATAAATAGAATGGAGTAGAATGGAGTCAAATAGAGACGAAAAGAGTAGAGAAGAGTCAAATAGAGCAGAATAGGGCCGAAAAGGCCGAATTGAGCAGAATCGAAGCAATTCAAGCCAAAACGAGCCGAATAGAGCCAAATCGAATCGAATCGAGCTGATTCAAGCCGAATCACGTCGAATCCCGTTCAGTGCATCCAATCCAATCCAAACGTCTAGATTAGAGAAGGGGAGGGGAGGGTGGAATAGAATAGAGTAGAGTAGACTAGAAGAGATTAGGACAGAATAAATAGAAGGAATAGAATAGAGTAGAAAAGAGTAGGGTCGAATAGACTCGAATAGAGTCGAATAGAGACGAATAGAGAAAACAGAGCTGAATGGAGCCGAGTAGAGACGTAGAGGAGCCATATAGAGCCGATTCGAACCTCATCGAGCTGAATCAAGCAGAATCACGCCGACTGTCACTGAGTAGCGTCGAATCACATCGAATCACGTCGAATCGCATCAAATCACATCGTTTTGTGTCGGACCGGGTCGAATCGCTTCGTATCGCATCGGATTGCATCGAATGTCGTCGAATCACGACGAATCACGCCCCATCACGTCCAATAACTTCGAACTGCGTCCAATCTCCTAGAATTCTGCTGAATCACGTCGAATCGTATGGAATCTCGTCTAATCTCTTTGAATCCCGTCAAATGCCTTCGGACCTTGTCGAATCCCGTCGAATCCTGTCCAATCGCGTCGAAGTGAATCGAATTGAATCAAATCGATTCAAGTAGGGTGGGTTTGGGTGGGGTGCAGTAGGGTTGGGTAGGGTAGGATAGAACAGAGTCCAACAGAATAGGAGAGAACAGAAGAGAACAGAAAGAATCCAGCAGAATAGAATAGAGTAGAAAAGAGTCAGATAGTGCAGAGCATAGCCGAATTGAGGCGAATGGAGACAAAACAAGATGAATCGCGTTGAAGCGCTTCGAATCGGGTCAAATCGAATCCATTCGAATAGATTAGGGTAGGGAAGGGTAGACGAGAATAGAGGAGAATAGTGCAGAATGGTGTGGAATGGATTAGAACGGAGCCGACTAGAGACGACTAGAGTAGAAAAGAGTCGAATAGAGCATAGTTGGGCCGAACAGGGCCAAAGAAGGCCTAATCGAGCAGAATCCAGCAGAATCGATGCCATTGGAGCTGAATGGAGCCAAATGGAGCCCAATCGAACCGATTCGAAGCGAATTGATCTGATTCAAGCCTAATCGGGTCGAATGGCGTGAAAATGCGATGACTCGAACAGAATCAAAGATTAGAGAAGGGGAGGGGAGCGGCTGGGAGGGTAGAACAGAACAGAATAGAACAGTACATAATAGAAGGAACAGAAGATAGCACAGTACGGTAGAGCAGAGCAGAGTAAAGTAGAGAAGAGTAGAGTCGAATAGAGTGAACTAGTGCAGAATAGAGCTGAATAGAGCCAATTCTAGCCGAATCGAGCCCAAAGGAAACAAAACGTGATGAATCGCGTCGAATAGCGTCCAATCGAATCCATTAGAATAGATTAGAGTAGGGTAGAGTAGAACAGAATAGAGCAGAATCGAGTCGAATGGAGTTGCATAGAGAAAACTAGAGTAGAAAAGAGTCGAATCGAGCCGAATAAGGCTGAACCAAGTCGAATTGAGTTGAAACAAGCTGAATCGAAGCGATTCAAGCCAAATCGAGCTGAATCGAGCTGATGGTGCCGAATGAGCCGATTCAAGCATCATCGCGTCCAATCACATTGAAATGCTTTGACTCGAATCCAATTGAATAGATTCGAAAAGGTTAGGGTAGGGTGGTTTTGGATAGGGTAGACTAGGGTAGACGAAAGCAGACTAGAGTAGAGTAGACAAGCGAAGTCTAGAGTAGTAGCCTAGACAAGACAGCTGGACTAGTCAGACTAGTGGTATAGATCAGTAGGCTAGACAACTAGCCTTGGAGAGTACCCTTGCCTTGACAAGTACCCTAAATTCTGAATCTGAACTACTCCCCTTGCCTTAACTAGTATCCTGAACTAGTAGCCTTGTCTGAACTAGTACCCTTAACTAGTAGCCTTGCCTTAAGTAATAGTCTTAATGTCTACCCTTGCCTTACTAGTACCCTGAACTAGTAGCCCTGCCTTAACTAGTACCCTGGCCTTCACCAGTAGCCTTAACTAGTACCCTGGCCTTCACTAGTAGCCTTGCCTCAACTAGTACCCTTAACTAACACCCTAGCATGAGCTAGTACTCTTAACTAGTACCTGGCCTTCTCAGTCCCCATAAGTCCTACCCTGGCCTTAACCAGCTGCCTTAACTGGTACCCTGGTCTTAACTAGTAGTATTGACTTCTACCCTTGAATCCACTGGTCGCCTAAACTAGTCGTCTTGCCTTCAGTAGTAGCCTTCACTTGTACCTTGCCTTAACTAGTATCGTTATCTAGTACCTGTGCCTTAACTAGTACTCTTAGCTAGTACAGCGGCCATAACGAGTAGCCTGAACTAGTAGCCTTGTCTGAATTAGTCCTCTGAACTAGTAGCCTTGCTTTAAGTAATCATCTTAACGTCTGCCCTTGCCTTACTAGTACCCTTAACTAGTAGCCAAGCCTTAACTACTACCCCTAACTAGTAGCCTTGCCTTAACTAGTACCCTTGCCTTAACGAGTTGCCTTAAGTAGTACCCCGGCCTTAACTAGAAGTATCAACTTGTAAACTTGCATCCAATAGTAGCCTTAACTAGTACTCTTGCCTTAAGTAGTGGCCTGAACTAGTACTCGTGCCTTAGCTAGTACTCTGAACTAGTACAGTGCCTCTAACTAGTATCCTGAACTAGTAGCCTTCTCTAAACTAGTACCCTTAACTAGTAGCCTTGCCTTCACTAGTACCCTGGCCTTCTCCAGTAGCCTTAACTAAGACCCTGGCCTTCACTGGTAGCCTTAACTAGTACCCTTAACTAGTACCCTCGCATTAACTAGTAGTCTGAACTAGTACCCTGGCCGTATCAGTACCCAGAACTACTACCCTTGCCGTAACCAGTTTCCTTAACTAGTACCCCGGCCTTAACTAGTAGTATTCACTTGTATATTTGCATCAACTAGTAGCCTTAACTAGTACTCTTCCCTTAAGCAGCGGCCTGTATTTGTACCTTGCCTTAACTAGCAGCCTTAACTAGCACCCGTGCCTTTACTCATACTCTTAACTAGTACAGTGCCCCTAACTAGTATCCTGAACTGGTAGCCTTGTCCTAAGTAGTACCCTTAACTAGGAGCCTTGCCTTAAGGAATAGTCTTAATGGCTACCCTGGCCTCAACAAGTACCCTTAACTAGTACCCTTGCATTAATTAGTAGTCTTAACTGGTAGCCTGGCCTTGTCAGTACCCATAACTACTACCCTTGCCTTAACCAGTTGCCTTACCTAGCAACCTGGACTTAGCCAGTAGTATTAACATGTACCCTTGCATCGACTAGTAGACTTAAGTAGTACTCTTGCCTGAAGTAGTGGCCTTAACACGTTCCTTGCCTTACTAGTAGCCTTAACTAGTACTCTGAACTAGTACAGTGGCCCTAACTAGTATTCTGAACTAGAAGCCTTGTGGTAACTAGTACCCTTAACTAGTCACCTTGCCTTAGGGAACAGTCTTAACGTCTACCCTTGCCTTACTAGTCCTCTTAACAAGTAGCCAAGCCTTAACTAGTACCCTGAAGTAGTAGCCTTGCATGGACGAGTAGCCCAGCCTTAACTAGTACCCTGGCCGTCACTAGTACCCTTGCCTCAACTAGTACCCTGGCCTTAACTAGTAGTCTTAACTAGTACCCTGGCCTTATCGCTACCCATAACTACTACCCTTGCCTTGACCAGTTGCCTTAACTAGTACCCTGGCCTTAATGAGTAGTATGAACTTGTACCCTTGCATCAACTAGTAGCCTAAACTAATACGCTTGCCTGAAGTCGTAGCCTTCACTTGTACCTTGCCTTCCTAGTAGCCTTAACTAGTACCCGTCCATGAACTAGTACTCTTAACTAGTACAGTGGCCCTAACTAGTAGCCTGAACTAGTCCCCTTGCCTTAGGTAGTCCCTTTTCCAAACTAGTACCCTTCTTGAGTACCCCTATGGAGTAGGGTATGGTACAGTAGGGTGTCATGAGGTAGGGTAGCATACGGTAGAACAGAGAAAACAGAATCCAATAGAATAGAAGAGGATGAGTCAGGATAGGTTAGTTTCGTGTAGGGTGTGGTAGAGTAGCATAGGATGGAATAGAGAAAAGAGAAAACGAGAATCCAGTACAACAGAATCGAAAAGAAGAGACTAGATGAGGAAAGACTAGGGCGGGATAGGGTTCTGTCGAATAGAAGAGCGTAGAATGGTGTGGAATGGAGTCAAATGCAGTCAAACCGAGATGAATAGACTAGGAAAGAGTTGAATAGAGCCGAATAGCACCGAATAGGGACATCTAGGGCTGAGTCGAGCCCAATCGAGCCCAACCGAGCCCAGTCAAGTCCAATCGACCAGATTCGAGCTGAATGGAGCCCAATGGAGCTGGAATGAGCCAAATAGAGACACAGAAAATGAGCCAAGCTAGATCGAGCCAAATCGCACCTAATCGCATCCTATGGCATCGAATCTCGTCGAAGTCCATCCAATCCCACCAAAACCCATCGAATCTCATGAAATCTCACCGAATCCCGTCCAATTGTGTCAAATCGGGTCGAATTGAATGCAATCGAATTCAATAGAACAGCTTAGAGTAGTGTAGGTTAGGCTGGGATTCAATAGGGTAGGGCAGAGAGGAATAGACTAGAGAAGCATAGAGTAGAAGAGAAGAGAATACAAAGAGTAGAATGGAGTAGAGTGGAGTAGAGTAGAATAGTCAGAGTCGAGTAGTGCAGAATAGAGATGAATAGATCCAATTCGAGCTGAATCGAGTCGAATGGAGAGGAAATGAGACAAATCTCCATGAATCGAATAGATTAGAGTAGAGTAGGGTGGGGGAGAAGAGAATAGAATAGTGTAGAATGGAGTCGAACAGAGTAGAATGGTGTGGAATGGAGTCGAATGGAGCCAAATAGAGACGAATAAAGTAGAAAAGAGTTGAATAGAGCTGAACAGGGCCGGATAAGTTTGGATCGAGCCTAATGATGCTGAATCGAGCAGAATCGAGCCAAATTGACCCGATTCAAGCCAAATCGAGCTAAATCAAGCCAATTCGAGCCTAAATCCCATGGAATCGCCTTGAAAGGCATTGAATCGAATCGAATCGATTAGAGTAGAGGAGGGTAGAGTAGGAGGGGTTAGACTAGAAGGGAACAGAACCCAAGAGAAAGAATCGAATAGAATGAAGTAGAGACGAGTACAGTAGAATAGAGTCCAATAGAGTTGAATAGAGCCAAACAGAGCTGAATGCAGCCGAATCCACCAAATTCGAGGTGAATCGAGAAGAATCATGTCGAATCGCGTTGAAACGTGTCGAATCCAATCCAATCGTTTAGTGTAGGGCAGGTAAGATGAGGGTAGGGTAGGGTAGAAAAGAATAGATTAGAATAGAACAGAAAGAATAGAGACGAGTAGACTAGAGTCAAATAGAGTCAAATCCTGCCGAAAAGAGCCGAATAGAGAGGAAAAGGGCCAAGTCCAACCGAATCGAGTTGAATTCGCACAAAAAGGAGCTGATTCGAGCCGATAGGACCTGAATCAGGCCGAATCCCGTTCAAGTCTGTTGAATAGAATAGAACAGATTACAGTAGGCTAAGTTAGAGTAGAGTAGGATAGAACCAAATGCAGTAGAACAGAACAGGATCGAAGAGAACTGAAAGAATAGAATAGGGTCGAGTAGTGCAGAGTCTGGAAGAATAGAGTTGAATATTGCCGACTAGAGCAAAATAGAGCCCAAAAGACCCAACGTGATAGAAATCAAGATGAATGGCGCCGAATCCCACGGAATCATGCTGGATCGCGTCGAAGCCCGTTGAATTGCATTGAATCCCATCCATTCGAGTCCAATCCAATCGAATCGATTAGAATAGACTAGAGAAGGGTAGAGTACAAGACAATAGACTAGAGAAGAATACAGTCGGATGGAGTAGAATGGTGTAGAATGGAGTTGAAAAGAGATAATAGAGTTGAGTAGACTCGTAGAGCCATATAGAGTTGAACAGAGCCTGTTCAAGCTGAATAGAGCTGACCAGGGCGAAACGGAGCCGATTAGAACTGAATCGAGCCGATTGGAGCCCAAGAGGGATGAATGGAGTGCAAGGGAGCCGATTGGAGCCGAATCGCATCGAAATGCGTGGAATCGAATCCAGTGGAATAGATTAGAGTAGGGTTGGTTAAAATAGAGTAGAAGAGAATTGAACACAGTAAAAGAGAATAAAAAGAATACAAGAGAATCGAGTCCAAAAGGTTAGAGCAGAGCAGAATAGTGTAGAGTAGAACAGAGTCGAATAGAGTCGAATCGAGCCAAATGGAGAAGAAACAAGGCAAATCGCGTTGAATCCCCTCGAACCAATTCCAGTCAATTAGGGTAGGGTAGAGTAAAATAGCGTTGAGTGGAGTAGAATGCTGTGCAACGCAATCGAATGGAGTCGAAAAGAGTCGAAAAGAGCCGAATAGTGCTGAAGAGGGCCGAAGAGGGCCGAATCGAGCAGAATTGAGCCAAATCCAGCAAATCGAGCCTAATGGAGCCGAATGGAGCCGAATCCAGCTGAATCGACACTCTTCGAGCCAAATGGAGCCGAATGGACATGAATCGAACCAATTCGACCTGAATCGTGTCCAAATTCATGGAATCGAATTGAACAGATTAGAGTAGGGGAGGTTCGGGTATGGCAGGGTGGAATAGAGTAGAGTAGCATAGAACAAAACAGAAGAGAAGAGAAGAGAACAGAACAGTACAGAACGAATACAGAAAACAGTAGGCTAGAGTAGCGTAGAGGGAAACAGAGTAGAGTAGAATAGATTCGAACAGAGCTAAATGGAGCCAAACTGAGCCGAATCGTGTCCAAATGGGTTGAAGCCAATCCAATCCAATGGATTAGAGTAGAGTAGAGTTGGGTAGCATAGGGTAGGGTAGAATAGAGTAGAATAGAACAGAACAGAATAGGAAGAATAAAGAAAATAGAGAAGAGTAGACTAGAGTACGATAGAGTAGGCTAGTGTATAATAGGGTAGACTCGAATACGGCTGAGTAGAGCCGAATGGAGTCGAAATGAGAGGAATCACGTCTAATGGATTCGAGTAAATTAGGGTGGTGTAGGATAGAGTAGAGCAGAATAGTGTAGAATGGTGTGGAATAAATAGAATGGAGTAGAATGGAGTCAAATAGAGACGAAAAGAGTAGAGAAGAGTCAAATAGAGCAGAATAGGGCCGAAAAGGCCGAATTGAGCAGAATCGAAGCAATTCAAGCCAAAACGAGCCGAATAGAGCCAAATCGAATCGAATCGAGCTGATTCAAGCCGAATCACGTCGAATCCCGTTCAGTGCATCCAATCCAATCCAAACGTCTAGATTAGAGAAGGGGAGGGGAGGGTGGAATAGAATAGAGTAGAGTAGACTAGAAGAGATTAGGACAGAATAAATAGAAGGAATAGAATAGAGTAGAAAAGAGTAGGGTCGAATAGACTCGAATAGAGTCGAATAGAGACGAATAGAGAAAACAGAGCTGAATGGAGCCGAGTAGAGACGTAGAGGAGCCATATAGAGCCGATTCGAACCTCATCGAGCTGAATCAAGCAGAATCACGCCGACTGTCACTGAGTAGCGTCGAATCACATCGAATCACGTCGAATCGCATCAAATCACATCGTTTTGTGTCGGACCGGGTCGAATCGCTTCGTATCGCATCGGATTGCATCGAATGTCGTCGAATCACGACGAATCACGCCCCATCACGTCCAATAACTTCGAACTGCGTCCAATCTCCTAGAATTCTGCTGAATCACGTCGAATCGTATGGAATCTCGTCTAATCTCTTTGAATCCCGTCAAATGCCTTCGGACCTTGTCGAATCCCGTCGAATCCTGTCCAATCGCGTCGAAGTGAATCGAATTGAATCAAATCGATTCAAGTAGGGTGGGTTTGGGTGGGGTGCAGTAGGGTTGGGTAGGGTAGGATAGAACAGAGTCCAACAGAATAGGAGAGAACAGAAGAGAACAGAAAGAATCCAGCAGAATAGAATAGAGTAGAAAAGAGTCAGATAGTGCAGAGCATAGCCGAATTGAGGCGAATGGAGACAAAACAAGATGAATCGCGTTGAAGCGCTTCGAATCGGGTCAAATCGAATCCATTCGAATAGATTAGGGTAGGGAAGGGTAGACGAGAATAGAGGAGAATAGTGCAGAATGGTGTGGAATGGATTAGAACGGAGCCGACTAGAGACGACTAGAGTAGAAAAGAGTCGAATAGAGCATAGTTGGGCCGAATAGGGCCAAAGAAGGCCTAATCGAGCAGAATCCAGCAGAATCGATGCCATTGGAGCTGAATGGAGCCAAATGGAGCCCAATCGAACCGATTCGAAGCGAATTGATCTGATTCAAGCCTAATCGGGTCGAATGGCGTGAAAATGCGATGACTCGAACAGAATCAAAGATTAGAGAAGGGGAGGGGAGCGGCTGGGAGGGTAGAACAGAACAGAATAGAACAGTACATAATAGAAGGAACAGAAGATAGCACAGTACGGTAGAGCAGAGCAGAGTAAAGTAGAGAAGAGTAGAGTCGAATAGAGTGAACTAGTGCAGAATAGAGCTGAATAGAGCCAATTCTAGCCGAATCGAGCCCAAAGGAAACAAAACGTGATGAATCGCGTCGAATAGCGTCCAATCGAATCCATTAGAATAGATTAGAGTAGGGTAGAGTAGAACAGAATAGAGCAGAATCGAGTCGAATGGAGTTGCATAGAGAAAACTAGAGTAGAAAAGAGTCGAATCGAGCCGAATAAGGCTGAAGCAAGTCGAATTGAGTTGAAACAAGCTGAATCGAAGCGATTCGAGCTGAATCGAGCTGATGGTGCCGAATGAGCCGATTCAAGCATCATCGCGTCCAATCCCATTGAAATGCTTTGAATCGAATCCAATTGAATAGATTCGAAAAGGTTAGGGTAGGGTGGTTTTGGATAGGGTAGACTAGGGTAGACGAAAGCAGACTAGAGTAGAGTAGACAAGCGAAGTCTAGAGTAGTAGCCTAGACAAGACAGCTGGACTAGTCAGACTAGTGGTATAGATCAGTAGGCTAGACAACTAGCCTTGGAGAGTACCCTTGCCTTGACAAGTACCCTAAATTCTGAATCTGAACTACTCCCCTTGCCTTAACTAGTATCCTGAACTAGTAGCCTTGTCTGAACTAGTACCCTTAACTAGTAGCCTTGCCTTAAGTAATAGTCTTAATGTCTACCCTTGCCTTACTAGTACCCTGAACTAGTAGCCCTGCCTTAACTAGTACCCTGGCCTTCACCAGTAGCCTTAACTAGTACCCTGGCCTTCACTAGTAGCCTTGCCTCAACTAGTACCCTTAACTAACACCCTAGCATGAGCTAGTACTCTTAACTAGTACCTGGCCTTCTCAGTCCCCATAAGTCCTACCCTGGCCTTAACCAGCTGCCTTAACTGGTACCCTGGTCTTAACTAGTAGTATTGACTTCTACCCTTGAATCCACTGGTCGCCTAAACTAGTCGTCTTGCCTTCAGTAGTAGCCTTCACTTGTACCTTGCCTTAACTAGTATCGTTATCTAGTACCTGTGCCTTAACTAGTACTCTTAGCTAGTACAGCGGCCATAACGAGTAGCCTGAACTAGTAGCCTTGTCTGAATTAGTCCCCTGAACTAGTAGCCTTGCTTTAAGTAATCGTCTTAACGTCTGCCCTTGCCTTACTAGTACCCTTAACTAGTAGCCAAGCCTTAACTACTACCCCTAACTAGTAGCCTTGCCTTAACTAGTACCCTTGCCTTAACCAGTTGCCTTAAGTAGTACCCCGGCCTTAACTAGAAGTATCAACTTGTAAACTTGCATCCAATAGTAGCCTTAACTAGTACTCTTGCCTTAAGTAGTGGCCTGAACTAGTACTCGTGCCTTAGCTAGTACTCTGAACTAGTACAGTGCCTCTAACTAGTATCCTGAACTAGTATCCTGAACTAGTAGCCTTCTCTAAACTAGTACCCTTAACTAGTAGCCTTGCCTTCACTAGTACCCTGGCCTTCTCCAGTAGCCTTAACTAAGACCCTGGCCTTCACTGGTAGCCTTAACTAGTACCCTTAACTAGTACCCTCGCATTAACTAGTAGTCTGAACTAGTACCCTGGCCGTATCAGTACCCAGAACTACTACCCTTGCCGTAACCAGTTTCCTTAACTAGTACCCCGGCCTTAACTAGTAGTATTCACTTGTATATTTGCATCAACTAGTAGCCTTAACTAGTACTCTTCCCTTAAGCAGCGGCCTGTATTTGTACCTTGCCTTAACTAGCAGCCTTAACTAGCACCCGTGCCTTTACTCATACTCTTAACTAGTACAGTGCCCCTAACTAGTATCCTGAACTGGTAGCCTTGTCCTAAGTAGTACCCTTAACTAGGAGCCTTGCCTTAAGGAATAGTCTTAATGGCTACCCTGGCCTCAACAAGTACCCTTAACTAGTACCCTTGCATTAATTAGTAGTCTTAACTGGTAGCCTGGCCTTGTCAGTACCCATAACTACTACCCTTGCCTTAACCAGTTGCCTTACCTAGCAACCTGGACTTAGCCAGTAGTATTAACATGTACCCTTGCATCGACTAGTAGACTTAAGTAGTACTCTTGCCTGAAGTAGTGGCCTTAACACGTTCCTTGCCTTACTAGTAGCCTTAACTAGTACTCTGAACTAGTACAGTGGCCCTAACTAGTATTCTGAACTAGAAGCCTTGTGGTAACTAGTACCCTTAACTAGTCACCTTGCCTTAGGGAACAGTCTTAACGTCTACCCTTGCCTTACTAGTCCTCTTAACAAGTAGCCAAGCCTTAACTAGTACCCTGAAGTAGTAGCCTTGCATGGACGAGTAGCCCAGCCTTAACTAGTACCCTGGCCGTCACTAGTACCCTTGCCTCAACTAGTACCCTGGCCTTAACTAGTAGTCTTAACTAGTACCCTGGCCTTATCGCTACCCATAACTACTACCCTTGCCTTGACCAGTTGCCTTAACTAGTACCCTGGCCTTAATGAGTAGTATGAACTTGTACCCTTGCATCAACTAGTAGCCTAAACTAATACGCTTGCCTGAAGTCGTAGCCTTCACTTGTACCTTGCCTTCCTAGTAGCCTTAACTAGTACCCGTCCATGAACTAGTACTCTTAACTAGTACAGTGGCCCTAACTAGTAGCCTGAACTAGTCCCCTTGCCTTAGGTAGTCCCTTTTCCAAACTAGTACCCTTCTTGAGTACCCCTATGGAGTAGGGTATGGTACAGTAGGGTGTCATGAGGTAGGGTAGCATACGGTAGAACAGAGAAAACAGAATCCAATAGAATAGAAGAGGATGAGTCAGGATAGGTTAGTTTCGTGTAGGGTGTGGTAGAGTAGCATAGGATGGAATAGAGAAAAGAGAAAACGAGAATCCAGTACAACAGAATCGAAAAGAAGAGACTAGATGAGGAAAGACTAGGGCGGGATAGGGTTCTGTCGAATAGAAGAGCGTAGAATGGTGTGGAATGGAGTCAAATGCAGTCAAACCGAGATGAATAGACTAGGAAAGAGTTGAATAGAGCCGAATAGCACCGAATAGGGACATCTAGGGCTGAGTCGAGCCCAATCGAGCCCAACCGAGCCCAATCAAGTCCAATCGACCAGATTCGAGCTGAATGGAGCCCAATGGAGCTGGAATGAGCCAAATAGAGACACAGAAAATGAGCCAAGCTAGATCGAGCCAAATCGCACCTAATCGCATCCTATGGCATCGAATCTCGTCGAAGTCCATCCAATCCCACCAAAACCCATCGAATCTCATGAAATCTCACCGAATCCCGTCCAATTGTGTCAAATCGGGTCGAATTGAATGCAATCGAATTCAATAGAACAGCTTAGAGTAGTGTAGGTTAGGCTGGGATTCAATAGGGTAGGGCAGAGAGGAATAGACTAGAGAAGCATAGAGTAGAAGAGAAGAGAATACAAAGAGTAGAATGGAGTAGAGTGGAGTAGAGTAGACTAGTCAGAGTCGAGTAGTGCAGAATAGAGATGAATAGATCCAATTCGAGCTGAATCGAGTCGAATGGAGAGGAAATGAGACAAATCTCCATGAATCGAATAGATTAGAGTAGAGTAGGGTGGGGGAGAAGAGAATAGAATAGTGTAGAATGGAGTCGAACAGAGTAGAATGGTGTGGAATGGAGTCGAATGGAGCCAAATAGAGACGAATAGAGTAGAAAAGAGTTGAATAGAGCTGAACAGGGCCGGATAAGTTTGGATCGAGCCTAATGATGCTGAATCGAGCAGAATCGAGCCAAATTGACCCGATTCAAGCCAAATCGAGCTAAATCAAGCCAATTCGAGCCTAAATCCCATGGAATCGCCTTGAAAGGCATTGAATCGAATCGAATCGATTAGAGTAGAGGAGGGTAGAGTAGGAGGGGTTAGACTAGAAGGGAACAGAACCCAAGAGAAAGAATCGAATAGAATGAAGTAGAGACGAGTACAGTAGAATAGAGTCCAATAGAGTTGAATAGAGCCAAACAGAGCTGAATGCAGCCGAATCCACCAAATTCGAGGTGAATCGAGAAGAATCATGTCGAATCGCGTTGAAACGTGTCGAATCCAATCCAATCGTTTAGTGTAGGGCAGGTAAGATGAGGGTAGGGTAGGGTAGAAAAGAATAGATTAGAATAGAACAGAAAGAATAGAGACGAGTAGACTAGAGTCAAATAGAGTCAAATCCTGCCGAAAAGAGCCGAATAGAGAGGAAAAGGGCCAAGTCCAACCGAATCGAGTTGAATTCGCACAAAAAGGAGCTGATTCGAGCCGATAGGACCTGAATCAGGCCGAATCCCGTTCAAGTCTGTTGAATAGAATAGAACAGATTACAGTAGGCTAAGTTAGAGTAGAGTAGGATAGAACCAAATGCAGTAGAACAGAACAGGATCGAAGAGAACTGAAAGAATAGAATAGGGTCGAGTAGTGCAGAGTCTGGAAGAATAGAGTTGAATATTGCCGACTAGAGCAAAATAGAGCCCAAAAGACCCAACGTGATAGAAATCAAGATGAATGGCGCCGAATCCCGCGGAATCATGCTGGATCGCGTCGAAGCCCGTTGAATTGCATTGAATCCCATCCATTCGAGTCCAATCCAATCGAATCGATTAGAATAGACTAGAGAAGGGTAGAGTACAAGACAATAGACTAGAGAAGAATACAGTCGGATGGAGTAGAATGGTGTAGAATGGAGTTGAAAAGAGATAATAGAGTTGAGTAGACTCGTAGAGCCATATAGAGTTGAACAGAGCCTGTTCAAGCTGAATAGAGCTGACCAGGGCGAAACGGAGCCGATTAGAACTGAATCGAGCCGATTGGAGCCCAAGAGGGATGAATGGAGTGCAAGGGAGCCGATTGGAGCCGAATCGCATCGAAATGCGTGGAATCGAATCCAGTGGAATAGATTAGAGTAGGGTTGGTTAAAATAGAGTAGAAGAGAATTGAACACAGTAAAAGAGAATAAAAAGAATACAAGAGAATCGAGTCCAAAAGGTTAGAGCAGAGCAGAATAGTGTAGAGTAGAACAGAGTCGAATAGAGTCGAATCGAGCCAAATGGAGAAGAAACAAGGCAAATCGCGTTGAATCCCCTCGAACCAATTCCAGTCAATTAGGGTAGGGTAGAGTAAAATAGCGTTGAGTGGAGTAGAATGCTGTGCAACGCAATCGAATGGAGTCGAAAAGAGTCGAAAAGAGCCGAATAGTGCTGAAGAGGGCCGAAGAGGGCCGAATCGAGCAGAATTGAGCCAAATCCAGCAAATCGAGCCTAATGGAGCCGAATGGAGCCGAATCCAGCTGAATCGACACTCTTCGAGCCAAATGGAGCCGAATGGACATGAATCGAACCAATTCGACCTGAATCGTGTCCAAATTCATGGAATCGAATTGAACAGATTAGAGTAGGGGAGGTTCGGGTATGGCAGGGTGGAATAGAGTAGAGTAGCATAGAACAAAACAGAAGAGAAGAGAACAGAACAGTACAGAACGAATACAGAAAACAGTAGGCTAGAGTAGCGTAGAGGGAAACAGAGTAGAGTAGAATAGATTCGAACAGAGCTAAATGGAGCCAAACTGAGCCGAATCGTGTCCAAATGGGTTGAAGCCAATCCAATCCAATGGATTAGAGTAGAGTAGAGTTGGGTAGCATAGGGTAGGGTAGAATAGAGTAGAATAGAACAGAACAGAATAGGAAGAATAAAGAAAATAGAGAAGAGTAGACTAGAGTACGATAGAGTAGGCTAGTGTATAATAGGGTAGACTCGAATACGGCTGAGTAGAGCCGAATGGAGTCGAAATGAGAGGAATCACGTCTAATGGATTCGAGTAAATTAGAGTGGTGTAGGATAGAGTAGAGCAGAATAGTGTAGAATGGTGTGGAATAAATAGAATGGAGTAGAATGGAGTCAAATAGAGACGAAAAGAGTAGAGAAGAGTCAAATAGAGCAGAATAGGGCCGAAAAGGCCGAATTGAGCAGAATCGAAGCAATTCAAGCCAAAACGAGCCGAATAGAGCCAAATCGAATCGAATCGAGCTGATTCAAGCCGAATCACGTCGAATCCCGTTCAGTGCATCCAATCCAATCCAAACGTCTAGATTAGAGAAGGGGAGGGGAGGGTGGAATAGAATAGAGTAGAGTAGACTAGAAGAGATTAGGACAGAATAAATAGAAGGAATAGAATAGAGTAGAAAAGAGTAGGGTCGAATAGACTCGAATAGAGTCGAATAGAGACGAATAGAGAAAACAGAGCTGAATGGAGCCGAGTAGAGACGTAGAGGAGCCATATAGAGCCGATTCGAACCTCATCGAGCTGAATCAAGCAGAATCACGCCGACTGTCACTGAGTAGCGTCGAATCACATCGAATCACGTCGAATCGCATCAAATCACATCGTTTTGTGTCGGACCGGGTCGAATCGCTTCGTATCGCATCGGATTGCATCGAATGTCGTCGAATCACGACGAATCACGCCCCATCACGTCCAATAACTTCGAACTGCGTCCAATCTCCTAGAATTCTGCTGAATCACGTCGAATCGTATGGAATCTCGTCTAATCTCTTTGAATCCCGTCAAATGCCTTCGGACCTTGTCGAATCCCGTCGAATCCTGTCCAATCGCGTCGAAGTGAATCGAATTGAATCAAATCGATTCAAGTAGGGTGGGTTTGGGTGGGGTGCAGTAGGGTTGGGTAGGGTAGGATAGAACAGAGTCCAACAGAATAGGAGAGAACAGAAGAGAACAGAAAGAATCCAGCAGAATAGAATAGAGTAGAAAAGAGTCAGATAGTGCAGAGCATAGCCGAATTGAGGCGAATGGAGACAAAACAAGATGAATCGCGTTGAAGCGCTTCGAATCGGGTCAAATCGAATCCATTCGAATAGATTAGGGTAGGGAAGGGTAGACGAGAATAGAGGAGAATAGTGCAGAATGGTGTGGAATGGATTAGAACGGAGCCGACTAGAGACGACTAGAGTAGAAAAGAGTCGAATAGAGCATAGTTGGGCCGAACAGGGCCAAAGAAGGCCTAATCGAGCAGAATCCAGCAGAATCGATGCCATTGGAGCTGAATGGAGCCAAATGGAGCCCAATCGAACCGATTCGAAGCGAATTGATCTGATTCAAGCCTAATCGGGTCGAATGGCGTGAAAATGCGATGACTCGAACAGAATCAAAGATTAGAGAAGGGGAGGGGAGCGGCTGGGAGGGTAGAACAGAACAGAATAGAACAGTACATAATAGAAGGAACAGAAGATAGCACAGTACGGTAGAGCAGAGCAGAGTAAAGTAGAGAAGAGTAGAGTCGAATAGAGTGAACTAGTGCAGAATAGAGCTGAATAGAGCCAATTCTAGCCGAATCGAGCCCAAAGGAAACAAAACGTGATGAATCGCGTCGAATAGCGTCCAATCGAATCCATTAGAATAGATTAGAGTAGGGTAGAGTAGAACAGAATAGAGCAGAATCGAGTCGAATGGAGTTGCATAGAGAAAACTAGAGTAGAAAAGAGTCGAATCGAGCCGAATAAGGCTGAAGCAAGTCGAATTGAGTTGAAACAAGCTGAATCGAAGCGATTCAAGCCAAATCGAGCTGAATCGAGCTGATGGTGCCGAATGAGCCGATTCAAGCATCATCGCGTCCAATCACATTGAAATGCTTTGACTCGAATCCAATTGAATAGATTCGAAAAGGTTAGGGTAGGGTGGTTTTGGATAGGGTAGACTAGGGTAGACGAAAGCAGACTAGAGTAGAGTAGACAAGCGAAGTCTAGAGTAGTAGCCTAGACAAGACAGCTGGACTAGTCAGACTAGTGGTATAGATCAGTAGGCTAGACAACTAGCCTTGGAGAGTACCCTTGCCTTGACAAGTACCCTAAATTCTGAATCTGAACTACTCCCCTTGCCTTAACTAGTATCCTGAACTAGTAGCCTTGTCTGAACTAGTACCCTTAACTAGTAGCCTTGCCTTAAGTAATAGTCTTAATGTCTACCCTTGCCTTACTAGTACCCTGAACTAGTAGCCCTGCCTTAACTAGTACCCTGGCCTTCACCAGTAGCCTTAACTAGTACCCTGGCCTTCACTAGTAGCCTTGCCTCAACTAGTACCCTTAACTAACACCCTAGCATGAGCTAGTACTCTTAACTAGTACCTGGCCTTCTCAGTCCCCATAAGTCCTACCCTGGCCTTAACCAGCTGCCTTAACTGGTACCCTGGTCTTAACTAGTAGTATTGACTTCTACCCTTGAATCCACTGGTCGCCTAAACTAGTCGTCTTGCCTTCAGTAGTAGCCTTCACTTGTACCTTGCCTTAACTAGTATCGTTATCTAGTACCTGTGCCTTAACTAGTACTCTTAGCTAGTACAGCGGCCATAACGAGTAGCCTGAAATAGTAGCCTGAACTAGTAGCCTTGTCTGAATTAGTCCTCTGAACTAGTAGCCTTGCTTTAAGTAATCGTCTTAACGTCTGCCCTTGCCTTACTAGTACCCTTAACTAGTAGCCAAGCCTTAACTACTACCCCTAACTAGTAGCCTTGCCTTAACTAGTACCCTTGCCTTAACGAGTTGCCTTAAGTAGTACCCCGGCCTTAACTAGAAGTATCAACTTGTAAACTTGCATCCAATAGTAGCCTTAACTAGTACTCTTGCCTTAAGTAGTGGCCTGAACTAGTACTCGTGCCTTAGCTAGTACTCTGAACTAGTACAGTGCCTCTAACTAGTATCCTGAACTAGTAGCCTTCTCTAAACTAGTACCCTTAACTAGTAGCCTTGCCTTCACTAGTACCCTGGCCTTCTCCAGTAGCCTTAACTAAGACCCTGGCCTTCACTGGTAGCCTTAACTAGTACCCTTAACTAGTACCCTCGCATTAACTAGTAGTCTGAACTAGTACCCTGGCCGTATCAGTACCCAGAACTACTACCCTTGCCGTAACCAGTTTCCTTAACTAGTACCCCGGCCTTAACTAGTAGTATTCACTTGTATATTTGCATCAACTAGTAGCCTTAACTAGTACTCTTCCCTTAAGCAGCGGCCTGTATTTGTACCTTGCCTTAACTAGCAGCCTTAACTAGCACCCGTGCCTTTACTCATACTCTTAACTAGTACAGTGCCCCTAACTAGTATCCTGAACTGGTAGCCTTGTCCTAAGTAGTACCCTTAACTAGGAGCCTTGCCTTAAGGAATAGTCTTAATGGCTACCCTGGCCTCAACAAGTACCCTTAACTAGTACCCTTGCATTAATTAGTAGTCTTAACTGGTAGCCTGGCCTTGTCAGTACCCATAACTACTACCCTTGCCTTAACCAGTTGCCTTACCTAGCAACCTGGACTTAGCCAGTAGTATTAACATGTACCCTTGCATCGACTAGTAGACTTAAGTAGTACTCTTGCCTGAAGTAGTGGCCTTAACACGTTCCTTGCCTTACTAGTAGCCTTAACTAGTACTCTGAACTAGTACAGTGGCCCTAACTAGTATTCTGAACTAGAAGCCTTGTGGTAACTAGTACCCTTAACTAGTCACCTTGCCTTAGGGAACAGTCTTAACGTCTACCCTTGCCTTACTAGTCCTCTTAACAAGTAGCCAAGCCTTAACTAGTACCCTGAAGTAGTAGCCTTGCATGGACGAGTAGCCCAGCCTTAACTAGTACCCTGGCCGTCACTAGTACCCTTGCCTCAACTAGTACCCTGGCCTTAACTAGTAGTCTTAACTAGTACCCTGGCCTTATCGCTACCCATAACTACTACCCTTGCCTTGACCAGTTGCCTTAACTAGTACCCTGGCCTTAATGAGTAGTATGAACTTGTACCCTTGCATCAACTAGTAGCCTAAACTAATACGCTTGCCTGAAGTCGTAGCCTTCACTTGTACCTTGCCTTCCTAGTAGCCTTAACTAGTACCCGTCCATGAACTAGTACTCTTAACTAGTACAGTGGCCCTAACTAGTAGCCTGAACTAGTCCCCTTGCCTTAGGTAGTCCCTTTTCCAAACTAGTACCCTTCTTGAGTACCCCTATGGAGTAGGGTATGGTACAGTAGGGTGTCATGAGGTAGGGTAGCATACGGTAGAACAGAGAAAACAGAATCCAATAGAATAGAAGAGGATGAGTCAGGATAGGTTAGTTTCGTGTAGGGTGTGGTAGAGTAGCATAGGATGGAATAGAGAAAAGAGAAAACGAGAATCCAGTACAACAGAATCGAAAAGAAGAGACTAGATGAGGAAAGACTAGGGCGGGATAGGGTTCTGTCGAATAGAAGAGCGTAGAATGGTGTGGAATGGAGTCAAATGCAGTCAAACCGAGATGAATAGACTAGGAAAGAGTTGAATAGAGCCGAATAGCACCGAATAGGGACATCTAGGGCTGAGTCGAGCCCAATCGAGCCCAACCGAGCCCAGTCAAGTCCAATCGACCAGATTCGAGCTGAATGGAGCCCAATGGAGCTGGAATGAGCCAAATAGAGACACAGAAAATGAGCCAAGCTAGATCGAGCCAAATCGCACCTAATCGCATCCTATGGCATCGAATCTCGTCGAAGTCCATCCAATCCCACCAAAACCCATCGAATCTCATGAAATCTCACCGAATCCCGTCCAATTGTGTCAAATCGGGTCGAATTGAATGCAATCGAATTCAATAGAACAGCTTAGAGTAGTGTAGGTTAGGCTGGGATTCAATAGGGTAGGGCAGAGAGGAATAGACTAGAGAAGCATAGAGTAGAAGAGAAGAGAATACAAAGAGTAGAATGGAGTAGAGTGGAGTAGAGTAGAATAGTCAGAGTCGAGTAGTGCAGAATAGAGATGAATAGATCCAATTCGAGCTGAATCGAGTCGAATGGAGAGGAAATGAGACAAATCTCCATGAATCGAATAGATTAGAGTAGAGTAGGGTGGGGGAGAAGAGAATAGAATAGTGTAGAATGGAGTCGAACAGAGTAGAATGGTGTGGAATGGAGTCGAATGGAGCCAAATAGAGACGAATAAAGTAGAAAAGAGTTGAATAGAGCTGAACAGGGCCGGATAAGTTTGGATCGAGCCTAATGATGCTGAATCGAGCAGAATCGAGCCAAATTGACCCGATTCAAGCCAAATCGAGCTAAATCAAGCCAATTCGAGCCTAAATCCCATGGAATCGCCTTGAAAGGCATTGAATCGAATCGAATCGATTAGAGTAGAGGAGGGTAGAGTAGGAGGGGTTAGACTAGAAGGGAACAGAACCCAAGAGAAAGAATCGAATAGAATGAAGTAGAGACGAGTACAGTAGAATAGAGTCCAATAGAGTTGAATAGAGCCAAACAGAGCTGAATGCAGCCGAATCCACCAAATTCGAGGTGAATCGAGAAGAATCATGTCGAATCGCGTTGAAACGTGTCGAATCCAATCCAATCGTTTAGTGTAGGGCAGGTAAGATGAGGGTAGGGTAGGGTAGAAAAGAATAGATTAGAATAGAACAGAAAGAATAGAGACGAGTAGACTAGAGTCAAATAGAGTCAAATCCTGCCGAAAAGAGCCGAATAGAGAGGAAAAGGGCCAAGTCCAACCGAATCGAGTTGAATTCGCACAAAAAGGAGCTGATTCGAGCCGATAGGACCTGAATCAGGCCGAATCCCGTTCAAGTCTGTTGAATAGAATAGAACAGATTACAGTAGGCTAAGTTAGAGTAGAGTAGGATAGAACCAAATGCAGTAGAACAGAACAGGATCGAAGAGAACTGAAAGAATAGAATAGGGTCGAGTAGTGCAGAGTCTGGAAGAATAGAGTTGAATATTGCCGACTAGAGCAAAATAGAGCCCAAAAGACCCAACGTGATAGAAATCAAGATGAATGGCGCCGAATCCCGCGGAATCATGCTGGATCGCGTCGAAGCCCGTTGAATTGCATTGAATCCCATCCATTCGAGTCCAATCCAATCGAATCGATTAGAATAGACTAGAGAAGGGTAGAGTACAAGACAATAGACTAGAGAAGAATACAGTCGGATGGAGTAGAATGGTGTAGAATGGAGTTGAAAAGAGATAATAGAGTTGAGTAGACTCGTAGAGCCATATAGAGTTGAACAGAGCCTGTTCAAGCTGAATAGAGCTGACCAGGGCGAAACGGAGCCGATTAGAACTGAATCGAGCCGATTGGAGCCCAAGAGGGATGAATGGAGTGCAAGGGAGCCGATTGGAGCCGAATCGCATCGAAATGCGTGGAATCGAATCCAGTGGAATAGATTAGAGTAGGGTTGGTTAAAATAGAGTAGAAGAGAATTGAACACAGTAAAAGAGAATAAAAAGAATACAAGAGAATCGAGTCCAAAAGGTTAGAGCAGAGCAGAATAGTGTAGAGTAGAACAGAGTCGAATAGAGTCGAATCGAGCCAAATGGAGAAGAAACAAGGCAAATCGCGTTGAATCCCCTCGAACCAATTCCAGTCAATTAGGGTAGGGTAGAGTAAAATAGCGTTGAGTGGAGTAGAATGCTGTGCAACGCAATCGAATGGAGTCGAAAAGAGTCGAAAAGAGCCGAATAGTGCTGAAGAGGGCCGAAGAGGGCCGAATCGAGCAGAATTGAGCCAAATCCAGCAAATCGAGCCTAATGGAGCCGAATGGAGCCGAATCCAGCTGAATCGACACTCTTCGAGCCAAATGGAGCCGAATGGACATGAATCGAACCAATTCGACCTGAATCGTGTCCAAATTCATGGAATCGAATTGAACAGATTAGAGTAGGGGAGGTTCGGGTATGGCAGGGTGGAATAGAGTAGAGTAGCATAGAACAAAACAGAAGAGAAGAGAAGAGAACAGAACAGTACAGAACGAATACAGAAAACAGTAGGCTAGAGTAGCGTAGAGGGAAACAGAGTAGAGTAGAATAGATTCGAACAGAGCTAAATGGAGCCAAACTGAGCCGAATCGTGTCCAAATGGGTTGAAGCCAATCCAATCCAATGGATTAGAGTAGAGTAGAGTTGGGTAGCATAGGGTAGGGTAGAATAGAGTAGAATAGAACAGAACAGAATAGGAAGAATAAAGAAAATAGAGAAGAGTAGACTAGAGTACGATAGAGTAGGCTAGTGTATAATAGGGTAGACTCGAATACGGCTGAGTAGAGCCGAATGGAGTCGAAATGAGAGGAATCACGTCTAATGGATTCGAGTAAATTAGGGTGGTGTAGGATAGAGTAGAGCAGAATAGTGTAGAATGGTGTGGAATAAATAGAATGGAGTAGAATGGAGTCAAATAGAGACGAAAAGAGTAGAGAAGAGTCAAATAGAGCAGAATAGGGCCGAAAAGGCCGAATTGAGCAGAATCGAAGCAATTCAAGCCAAAACGAGCCGAATAGAGCCAAATCGAATCGAATCGAGCTGATTCAAGCCGAATCACGTCGAATCCCGTTCAGTGCATCCAATCCAATCCAAACGTCTAGATTAGAGAAGGGGAGGGGAGGGTGGAATAGAATAGAGTAGAGTAGACTAGAAGAGATTAGGACAGAATAAATAGAAGGAATAGAATAGAGTAGAAAAGAGTAGGGTCGAATAGACTCGAATAGAGTCGAATAGAGACGAATAGAGAAAACAGAGCTGAATGGAGCCGAGTAGAGACGTAGAGGAGCCATATAGAGCCGATTCGAACCTCATCGAGCTGAATCAAGCAGAATCACGCCGACTGTCACTGAGTAGCGTCGAATCACATCGAATCACGTCGAATCGCATCAAATCACATCGTTTTGTGTCGGACCGGGTCGAATCGCTTCGTATCGCATCGGATTGCATCGAATGTCGTCGAATCACGACGAATCACGCCCCATCACGTCCAATAACTTCGAACTGCGTCCAATCTCCTAGAATTCTGCTGAATCACGTCGAATCGTATGGAATCTCGTCTAATCTCTTTGAATCCCGTCAAATGCCTTCGGACCTTGTCGAATCCCGTCGAATCCTGTCCAATCGCGTCGAAGTGAATCGAATTGAATCAAATCGATTCAAGTAGGGTGGGTTTGGGTGGGGTGCAGTAGGGTTGGGTAGGGTAGGATAGAACAGAGTCCAACAGAATAGGAGAGAACAGAAGAGAACAGAAAGAATCCAGCAGAATAGAATAGAGTAGAAAAGAGTCAGATAGTGCAGAGCATAGCCGAATTGAGGCGAATGGAGACAAAACAAGATGAATCGCGTTGAAGCGCTTCGAATCGGGTCAAATCGAATCCATTCGAATAGATTAGGGTAGGGAAGGGTAGACGAGAATAGAGGAGAATAGTGCAGAATGGTGTGGAATGGATTAGAACGGAGCCGACTAGAGACGACTAGAGTAGAAAAGAGTCGAATAGAGCATAGTTGGGCCGAATAGGGCCAAAGAAGGCCTAATCGAGCAGAATCCAGCAGAATCGATGCCATTGGAGCTGAATGGAGCCAAATGGAGCCCAATCGAACCGATTCGAAGCGAATTGATCTGATTCAAGCCTAATCGGGTCGAATGGCGTGAAAATGCGATGACTCGAACAGAATCAAAGATTAGAGAAGGGGAGGGGAGCGGCTGGGAGGGTAGAACAGAACAGAATAGAACAGTACATAATAGAAGGAACAGAAGATAGCACAGTACGGTAGAGCAGAGCAGAGTAAAGTAGAGAAGAGTAGAGTCGAATAGAGTGAACTAGTGCAGAATAGAGCTGAATAGAGCCAATTCTAGCCGAATCGAGCCCAAAGGAAACAAAACGTGATGAATCGCGTCGAATAGCGTCCAATCGAATCCATTAGAATAGATTAGAGTAGGGTAGAGTAGAACAGAATAGAGCAGAATCGAGTCGAATGGAGTTGCATAGAGAAAACTAGAGTAGAAAAGAGTCGAATCGAGCCGAATAAGGCTGAAGCAAGTCGAATTGAGTTGAAACAAGCTGAATCGAAGCGATTCGAGCTGAATCGAGCTGATGGTGCCGAATGAGCCGATTCAAGCATCATCGCGTCCAATCCCATTGAAATGCTTTGAATCGAATCCAATTGAATAGATTCGAAAAGGTTAGGGTAGGGTGGTTTTGGATAGGGTAGACTAGGGTAGACGAAAGCAGACTAGAGTAGAGTAGACAAGCGAAGTCTAGAGTAGTAGCCTAGACAAGACAGCTGGACTAGTCAGACTAGTGGTATAGATCAGTAGGCTAGACAACTAGCCTTGGAGAGTACCCTTGCCTTGACAAGTACCCTAAATTCTGAATCTGAACTACTCCCCTTGCCTTAACTAGTATCCTGAACTAGTAGCCTTGTCTGAACTAGTACCCTTAACTAGTAGCCTTGCCTTAAGTAATAGTCTTAATGTCTACCCTTGCCTTACTAGTACCCTGAACTAGTAGCCCTGCCTTAACTAGTACCCTGGCCTTCACCAGTAGCCTTAACTAGTACCCTGGCCTTCACTAGTAGCCTTGCCTCAACTAGTACCCTTAACTAACACCCTAGCATGAGCTAGTACTCTTAACTAGTACCTGGCCTTCTCAGTCCCCATAAGTCCTACCCTGGCCTTAACCAGCTGCCTTAACTGGTACCCTGGTCTTAACTAGTAGTATTGACTTCTACCCTTGAATCCACTGGTCGCCTAAACTAGTCGTCTTGCCTTCAGTAGTAGCCTTCACTTGTACCTTGCCTTAACTAGTATCGTTATCTAGTACCTGTGCCTTAACTAGTACTCTTAGCTAGTACAGCGGCCATAACGAGTAGCCTGAACTAGTAGCCTTGTCTGAATTAGTCCCCTGAACTAGTAGCCTTGCTTTAAGTAATCGTCTTAACGTCTGCCCTTGCCTTACTAGTACCCTTAACTAGTAGCCAAGCCTTAACTACTACCCCTAACTAGTAGCCTTGCCTTAACTAGTACCCTTGCCTTAACCAGTTGCCTTAAGTAGTACCCCGGCCTTAACTAGAAGTATCAACTTGTAAACTTGCATCCAATAGTAGCCTTAACTAGTACTCTTGCCTTAAGTAGTGGCCTGAACTAGTACTCGTGCCTTAGCTAGTACTCTGAACTAGTACAGTGCCTCTAACTAGTATCCTGAACTAGTATCCTGAACTAGTAGCCTTCTCTAAACTAGTACCCTTAACTAGTAGCCTTGCCTTCACTAGTACCCTGGCCTTCTCCAGTAGCCTTAACTAAGACCCTGGCCTTCACTGGTAGCCTTAACTAGTACCCTTAACTAGTACCCTCGCATTAACTAGTAGTCTGAACTAGTACCCTGGCCGTATCAGTACCCAGAACTACTACCCTTGCCGTAACCAGTTTCCTTAACTAGTACCCCGGCCTTAACTAGTAGTATTCACTTGTATATTTGCATCAACTAGTAGCCTTAACTAGTACTCTTCCCTTAAGCAGCGGCCTGTATTTGTACCTTGCCTTAACTAGCAGCCTTAACTAGCACCCGTGCCTTTACTCATACTCTTAACTAGTACAGTGCCCCTAACTAGTATCCTGAACTGGTAGCCTTGTCCTAAGTAGTACCCTTAACTAGGAGCCTTGCCTTAAGGAATAGTCTTAATGGCTACCCTGGCCTCAACAAGTACCCTTAACTAGTACCCTTGCATTAATTAGTAGTCTTAACTGGTAGCCTGGCCTTGTCAGTACCCATAACTACTACCCTTGCCTTAACCAGTTGCCTTACCTAGCAACCTGGACTTAGCCAGTAGTATTAACATGTACCCTTGCATCGACTAGTAGACTTAAGTAGTACTCTTGCCTGAAGTAGTGGCCTTAACACGTTCCTTGCCTTACTAGTAGCCTTAACTAGTACTCTGAACTAGTACAGTGGCCCTAACTAGTATTCTGAACTAGAAGCCTTGTGGTAACTAGTACCCTTAACTAGTCACCTTGCCTTAGGGAACAGTCTTAACGTCTACCCTTGCCTTACTAGTCCTCTTAACAAGTAGCCAAGCCTTAACTAGTACCCTGAAGTAGTAGCCTTGCATGGACGAGTAGCCCAGCCTTAACTAGTACCCTGGCCGTCACTAGTACCCTTGCCTCAACTAGTACCCTGGCATTAACTAGTAGTCTTAACTAGTACCCTGGCCTTATCGCTACCCATAACTACTACCCTTGCCTTGACCAGTTGCCTTAACTAGTACCCTGGCCTTAATGAGTAGTATGAACTTGTACCCTTGCATCAACTAGTAGCCTAAACTAATACGCTTGCCTGAAGTCGTAGCCTTCACTTGTACCTTGCCTTCCTAGTAGCCTTAACTAGTACCCGTCCATGAACTAGTACTCTTAACTAGTACAGTGGCCCTAACTAGTAGCCTGAACTAGTCCCCTTGCCTTAGGTAGTCCCTTTTCCAAACTAGTACCCTTCTTGAGTACCCCTATGGAGTAGGGTATGGTACAGTAGGGTGTCATGAGGTAGGGTAGCATACGGTAGAACAGAGAAAACAGAATCCAATAGAATAGAAGAGGATGAGTCAGGATAGGTTAGTTTCGTGTAGGGTGTGGTAGAGTAGCATAGGATGGAATAGAGAAAAGAGAAAACGAGAATCCAATACAACAGAATCGAAAAGAAGAGACTAGATGAGGAAAGACTAGGGCGGGATAGGGTTCTGTCGAATAGAAGAGCATAGAATGGTGTGGAATGGAGTCAAATGCAGTCAAACCGAGATGAATAGACTAGGAAAGAGTTGAATAGAGCCGAATAGCACCGAATAGGGACATCTAGGGCTGAGTCGAGCCCAATCGAGCCCAACCGAGCCCAATCAAGTCCAATCGACCAGATTCGAGCTGAATGGAGCCCAATGGAGCTGGAATGAGCCAAATAGAGACACAGAAAATGAGCCAAGCTAGATCGAGCCAAATCGCACCTAATCGCATCCTATGGCATCGAATCTCGTCGAAGTCCATCCAATCCCACCAAAACCCATCGAATCTCATGAAATCTCACCGAATCCCGTCCAATTGTGTCAAATCGGGTCGAATTGAATGCAATCGAATTCAATAGAACAGCTTAGAGTAGTGTAGGTTAGGCTGGGATTCAATAGGGTAGGGCAGAGAGGAATAGACTAGAGAAGCATAGAGTAGAAGAGAAGAGAATACAAAGAGTAGAATGGAGTAGAGTGGAGTAGAGTAGAATAGTCAGAGTCGAGTAGTGCAGAATAGAGATGAATAGATCCAATTCGAGCTGAATCGAGTCGAATGGAGAGGAAATGAGACAAATCTCCATGAATCGAATAGATTAGAGTAGAGTAGGGTGGGGGAGAAGAGAATAGAATAGTGTAGAATGGAGTCGAACAGAGTAGAATGGTGTGGAATGGAGTCGAATGGAGCCAAATAGAGACGAATAAAGTAGAAAAGAGTTGAATAGAGCTGAACAGGGCCGGATAAGTTTGGATCGAGCCTAATGATGCTGAATCGAGCAGAATCGAGCCAAATTGACCCGATTCAAGCGAGCCAAATTGACCCGATTCAAGCCAAATCGAGCTAAATCAAGCCAATTCGAGCCTAAATCCCATGGAATCGCCTTGAAAGGCATTGAATCGAATCGAATCGATTAGAGTAGAGGAGGGTAGAGTAGGAGGGGTTAGACTAGAAGGGAACAGAACCCAAGAGAAAGAATCGAATAGAATGAAGTAGAGACGAGTACAGTAGAATAGAGTCCAATAGAGTTGAATAGAGCCAAACAGAGCTGAATGCAGCCGAATCCACCAAATTCGAGGTGAATCGAGAAGAATCATGTCGATATCGCGTTGAAACGTGTCGAATCCAATCCAATCGTTTAGTGTAGGGCAGGTAAGATGAGGGTAGGGTAGGGTAGAAAAGAATAGATTAGAATAGAACAGAAAGAATAGAGACGAGTAGACTAGAGTCAAATAGAGTCAAATCCTGCCGAAAAGAGCCGAATAGAGAGGAAAAGGGCCAAGTCAAACCGAATCGAGTTGAATTCGCACAAAAAGGAGCTGATTCGAGCCGATAGGACCTGAATCAGGCCGAATCCCGTTCAAGTCTGTTGAATAGAATAGAACAGATTACAGTAGGCTAAGTTAGAGTAGAGTAGGATAGAACCAAATGCAGTAGAACAGAACAGGATCGAAGAGAACTGAAAGAATAGAATAGGGTCGAGTAGTGCAGAGTCTAGAAGAATAGAGTTGAATATTGCCGACTAGAGCAAAATAGAGCCCAAAAGACCCAACGTGATAGAAATCAAGATGAATGGCGCCGAATCCCGCGGAATCATGCTGGATCGCGTCGAAGCCCGTTGAATTGCATTGAATCCCATCCATTCGAGTCCAATCCAATCGAATCGATTAGAATAGACTAGAGAAGGGTAGAGTACAAGACAATAGACTAGAGAAGAATACAGTCGGATGGAGTAGAATGGTGTAGAATGGAGTTGAAAAGAGATAATAGAGTTGAGTAGACTCGTAGAGCCATATAGAGTTGAACAGAGCCTGTTCAAGCTGAATAGAGCTGACCAGGGCGAAACGGAGCCGATTAGAACTGAATCGAACCGATTGGAGCCCAAGAGGGATGAATGGAGTGCAACGGAGCCGATTGGAGCCGAATCGCATCGAAATGCGTGGAATCGAATCCAGTGGAATAGATTAGAGTAGGGTTGGTTAAAATAGAGTAGAATAGAATTGAACACAGTAAAAGAGAATAAAAAGAATACAAGAGAATCGAGTCCAAAAGGTTAGAGCAGAGCAGAATAGTGTAGAGTAGAACAGAGTCGAATAGAGTCGAATCGAGCCAAATGGAGAAGAAACAAGGCAAATCGCGTTGAATCCCCTCGAACCAATTCCAGTCAATTAGGGTAGGGTAGAGTAAAATAGCGTTGAGTGGAGTAGAATGCTGTGCAACGCAATCGAATGGAGTCGAAAAGAGCCGAATAGTGCTGAAGAGGGCCGAAGAGGGCCGAATCGAGCAGAATTGAGCCAAATCCAGCAAATCGAGCCTAATGGAGCCGAATGGAGCCGAATCCAGCTGAATCGACACTCTTTGAGCCAAATGGAGCCGAATGGACATGAATCGAACCAATTCGACCTGAATCGTGTCCAAATTCATGGAATCGAATTGAACAGATTAGAGTAGGGGAGGTTCGGGTATGGCAGGGTGGAATAGAGTAGAGTAGCATAGAATAAAACAGAAGAGAAGAGAACAGAACAATACAGAACGAATACAGAAAACAGTAGGCTAGAGTAGCGTAGAGGGAAACAGAGTAGAGTAGAATAGATTCGAACAGAGCTAAATGGAGCCAAACTGAGCCGAATCGTGTCCAAATGGGTTGAAGCCAATCCAATCCAATGGATTAGAGTAGAGTAGAGTTGGGTAGCATAGGGTAGGGTAGAATAGAGTAGAATAGGAAGAATAAAGAAAATAGAGAAGAGTAGACTAGAGTACGATAGAGTAGGCTAGTGTATAATAGGGTAGACTCGAATACGGCTGAGTAGAGCCGAATGGAGTCGAAATGAGAGGAATCACGTCTAATGGATTCGAGTAAATTAGAGTGGTGTAGGATAGAGTAGAGCAGAATAGTGTAGAATGGTGTGGAATAAATAGAATGGAGTAGAATGGAGTCAAATAGAGACGAAAAGAGTAGAGAAGAGTCAAATAGAGCAGAATAGGGCCGAAAAGGCCGAATTGAGCAGAATCGAAGCAATTCAAGCCAAAACGAGCCGAATAGAGCCAAATCGAATCGAATCGAGCTGATTCAAGCCGAATCACGTCGAATCCCGTTCAGTGCATCCAATCCAATCCAAACGTCTAGATTAGAGAAGGGGAGGGGAGGGTGGAATAGAATAGAGTAGAGTAGACTAGAAGAGATTAGGACAGAATAGAAGGAATAGAATAGAGTAGAAAAGAGTAGGGTCGAATAGACTCGAATAGAGTCGAATAGAGACGAATAGAGAAAACAGAGCTGAATGGAGCCGAGTAGAGACGTAGAGGAGCCATATAGAGCCGATTCGAACCTCATCGAGCTGAATCAAGCAGAATCACGCCGACTGTCACTGAGTAGCGTCGAATCACATCGAATCACGTCGAATCGCATCAAATCACATCGTTTTGTGTCGGACCGGGTCGAATCGCTTCGTATCGCATCGGATTGCATCGAATGTCGTCGAATCACGACGAATCACGCCCCATCACGTCCAATAACTTCGAACTGCGTCCAATCTCCGAGAATTCTGCTGAATCACGTCGAATCGTATGGAATCTCGTCTAATCTCTTTGAATCCCGTCAAATGCCTTCGGACCTTGTCGAATCCCGTCGAATCCTGTCCAATCGCGTCGAAGTGAATCGAATTGAATCAAATCGATTCAAGTAGGGTGGGTTTGGGTGGGGTGCAGTAGGGTTGGGTAGGGTAGGATAGAACAGAGTCCAACAGAATAGGAGAGAACAGAAGAGAACAGAAAGAATCCAGCAGAATAGAATAGAGTAGAAAAGAGTCAGATAGTGCAGAGCATAGCCGAATTGAGGCGAATGGAGACAAAACAAGATGAATCGCGTTGAAGCGCTTCGAATCGGGTCAAATCGAATCCATTCGAATAGATTAGGGTAGGGAAGGGTAGACGAGAATAGAGGAGAATAGTGCAGAATGGTGTGGAATGGATTAGAACGGAGCCGACTAGAGACGACTAGAGTAGAAAAGAGTCGAATAGAGCATAGTTGGGCCGAATAGGGCCAAAGAAGGCCTAATCGAGCAGAATCCAGCAGAATCGATGCCATTGGAGCTGAATGGAGCCAAATGGAGCCCAATCGAAACGATTCGAAGCGAATTGATCTGATTCAAGCCTAATCGGGTCGAATGGCGTGAAAATGCGATGACTCGAACAGAATCAAAGATTAGAGAAGGGGAGGGGAGCGGCTGGGAGGGTAGAACAGAACAGAATAGAACAGTACATAATAGAAGGAACAGAATATAGCACAGTACGGTAGAGCAGAGCAGAGTAAAGTAGAGAAGAGTAGAGTCGAATAGAGTGAACTAGTGCAGAATAGAGCTGAATAGAGCCAATTCTAGCCGAATCGAGCCCAAAGGAAACAAAACGTGATGAGTCGCGTCGAATAGCGTCCAATCGAATCCATTAGAATAGATTAGAGTAGGGTAGAGTAGAACAGAATAGAGCAGAATCGAGTCGAATGGAGTTGCATAGAGAAAACTAGAGTAGAAAAGAGTCGAATCGAGCCGAATAAGGCTGAACCAAGTCGAATTGAGTTGAAACAAGCTGAATCGAAGCGATTCAAGCCAAATCGAGCTGAATCGAGCTGATGGTGCCGAATGAGCCGATTCAAGCATCATCGCGTCCAATCCCATTGAAATGCTTTGAATCGAATCCAATTGAATAGATTCGAAAAGGTTAGGGTAGGGTGGTTTTGGATAGGGTAGACTAGGGTAGACGAAAGCAGACTAGAGTAGAGTAGACAAGCGAAGTCTAGAGTAGTAGCCTAGACAAGACAGCTGGACTAGTCAGACTAGTGGTATAGATCAGTAGGCTAGACAACTAGCCTTGGAGAGTACCCTTGCCTTGACAAGTACCCTAAATTCTGAATCTGAACTACTCCCCTTGCCTTAACTAGTATCCTGAACTAGTAGCCTTGTCTGAACTAGTACCCTTAACTAGTAGCCTTGCCTTAAGTAATAGTCTTAATGTCTACCCTTGCCTTACTAGTACCCTGAACTAGTAGCCCTGCCTTAACTAGTACCCTGGCCTTCACCAGTAGCCTTAACTAGTACCCTGGCCTTCACTAGTAGCCTTGCCTCAACTAGTACCCTTAACTAACACCCTAGCATGAGCTAGTACTCTTAACTAGTACCTGGCCTTCTCAGTCCCCATAAGTCCTACCCTGGCCTTAACCAGCTGCCTTAACTGGTACCCTGGTCTTAACTAGTAGTATTGACTTCTACCCTTGAATCCACTGGTCGCCTAAACTAGTCGTCTTGCCTTCAGTAGTAGCCTTCACTTGTACCTTGCCTTAACTAGTATCGTTATCTAGTACCTGTGCCTTAACTAGTACTCTTAGCTAGTACAGCGGCCATAACGAGTAGCCTGAACTAGTAGCCTTGTCTGAATTAGTCCCCTGAACTAGTAGCCTTGCTTTAAGTAATCGTCTTAACGTCTGCCCTTGCCTTACTAGTACCCTTAACTAGTAGCCAAGCCTTAACTACTACCCCTAACTAGTAGCCTTGCCTTAACTAGTACCCTTGCCTTAACCAGTTGCCTTAAGTAGTACCCCGGCCTTAACTAGAAGTATCAACTTGTAAACTTGCATCCAATAGTAGCCTTAACTAGTACTCTTGCCTTAAGTAGTGGCCTGAACTAGTACTCGTGCCTTAGCTAGTACTCTGAACTAGTACAGTGCCTCTAACTAGTATCCTGAACTAGTATCCTGAACTAGTAGCCTTCTCTAAACTAGTACCCTTAACTAGTAGCCTTGCCTTCACTAGTACCCTGGCCTTCTCCAGTAGCCTTAACTAAGACCCTGGCCTTCACTGGTAGCCTTAACTAGTACCCTTAACTAGTACCCTCGCATTAACTAGTAGTCTGAACTAGTACCCTGGCCGTATCAGTACCCAGAACTACTACCCTTGCCGTAACCAGTTTCCTTAACTAGTACCCCGGCCTTAACTAGTAGTATTCACTTGTATATTTGCATCAACTAGTAGCCTTAACTAGTACTCTTCCCTTAAGCAGCGGCCTGTATTTGTACCTTGCCTTAACTAGCAGCCTTAACTAGCACCCGTGCCTTTACTCATACTCTTAACTAGTACAGTGCCCCTAACTAGTATCCTGAACTGGTAGCCTTGTCCTAAGTAGTACCCTTAACTAGGAGCCTTGCCTTAAGGAATAGTCTTAATGGCTACCCTGGCCTCAACAAGTACCCTTAACTAGTACCCTTGCATTAATTAGTAGTCTTAACTGGTAGCCTGGCCTTGTCAGTACCCATAACTACTACCCTTGCCTTAACCAGTTGCCTTACCTAGCAACCTGGACTTAGCCAGTAGTATTAACATGTACCCTTGCATCGACTAGTAGACTTAAGTAGGACTCTTGCCTGAAGTAGTGGCCTTAACACGTTCCTTGCCTTACTAGTAGCCTTAACTAGTACTCTGAACTAGTACAGTGGCCCTAACTAGTATTCTGAACTAGAAGCCTTGTGGTAACTAGTACCCTTAACTAGTCACCTTGCCTTAGGGAACAGTCTTAACGTCTACCCTTGCCTTACTAGTCCTCTTAACAAGTAGCCAAGCCTTAACTAGTACCCTGAAGTAGTAGCCTTGCATGGACGAGTAGCCCAGCCTTAACTAGTACCCTGGCCGTCACTAGTACCCTTGCCTCAACTAGTACCCTGGCATTAACTAGTAGTCTTAACTAGTACCCTGGCCTTATCGCTACCCATAACTACTACCCTTGCCTTGACCAGTTGCCTTAACTAGTACCCTGGCCTTAATGAGTAGTATGAACTTGTACCCTTGCATCAACTAGTAGCCTAAACTAATACGCTTGCCTGAAGTCGTAGCCTTCACTTGTACCTTGCCTTCCTAGTAGCCTTAACTAGTACCCGTCCATGAACTAGTACTCTTAACTAGTACAGTGGCCCTAACTAGTAGCCTGAACTAGTCCCCTTGCCTTAGGTAGTCCCTTTTCCAAACTAGTACCCTTCTTGAGTACCCCTATGGAGTAGGGTATGGTACAGTAGGGTGTCATGAGGTAGGGTAGCATACGGTAGAACAGAGAAAACAGAATCCAATAGAATAGAAGAGGATGAGTCAGGATAGGTTAGTTTCGTGTAGGGTGTGGTAGAGTAGCATAGGATGGAATAGAGAAAAGAGAAAACGAGAATCCAATACAACAGAATCGAAAAGAAGAGACTAGATGAGGAAAGACTAGGGCGGGATAGGGTTCTGTCGAATAGAAGAGCGTAGAATGGTGTGGAATGGAGTCAAATGCAGTCAAACCGAGATGAATAGACTAGGAAAGAGTTGAATAGAGCCGAATAGCACCGAATAGGGACATCTAGGGCTGAGTCGAGCCCAATCGAGCCCAACCGAGCCCAATCAAGTCCAATCGACCAGATTTGAGCTGAATGGAGCCCAATGGAGCTGGAATGAGCCAAATAGAGACACAGAAAATGAGCCAAGCTAGATCGAGCCAAATCGCACCTAATCGCATCCTATGGCATCGAATCTCGTCGAAGTCCATCCAATCCCACCAAAACCCATCGAATCTCATGAAATCTCACCGAATCCCGTCCAATTGTGTCAAATCGGGTCGAATTGAATGCAATCGAATTCAATAGAACAGCTTAGAGTAGTGTAGGTTAGGCTGGGATTCAATAGGGTAGGGCAGAGAGGAATAGACTAGAGAAGCATAGAGTAGAAGAGAAGAGAATACAAAGAGTAGAATGGAGTAGAGTGGAGTAGAGTAGAATAGTCAGAGTCGAGTAGTGCAGAATAGAGATGAATAGATCCAATTCGAGCTGAATCGAGTCGAATGGAGAGGAAATGAGACAAATCTCCATGAATCGAATAGATTAGAGTAGAGTAGGGTGGGGGAGAAGAGAATAGAATAGTGTAGAATGGAGTCGAACAGAGTAGAATGGTGTGGAATGGAGTCGAATGGAGCCAAATAGAGACGAATAAAGTAGAAAAGAGTTGAATAGAGCTGAACAGGGCCGGATAAGTTTGGATCGAGCCTAATGATGCTGAATCGAGCAGAATCGAGCCAAATTGACCCGATTCAAGCCAAATCGAGCTAAATCAAGCCAATTCGAGCCTAAATCCCATGGAATCGCCTTGAAAGGCATTGAATCGAATCGAATCGATTAGAGTAGAGGAGGGTAGAGTAGGAGGGGTTAGACTAGAAGGGAACAGAACCCAAGAGAAAGAATCGAATAGAATGAAGTAGAGACGAGTACAGTAGAATAGAGTCCAATAGAGTTGAATAGAGCCAAACAGAGCTGAATGCAGCCGAATCCACCAAATTCGAGGTGAATCGAGAAGAATCATGTCGATATCGCGTTGAAACGTGTCGAATCCAATCCAATCGTTTAGTGTAGGGCAGGTAAGATGAGGGTAGGGTAGGGTAGAAAAGAATAGATTAGAATAGAACAGAAAGAATAGAGACGAGTAGACTAGAGTCAAATAGAGTCAAATCCTGCCGAAAAGAGCCGAATAGAGAGGAAAAGGGCCAAGTCAAACCGAATCGAGTTGAATTCGCACAAAAAGGAGCTGATTCGAGCCGATAGGACCTGAATCAGGCCGAATCCCGTTCAAGTCTGTTGAATAGAATAGAACAGATTACAGTAGGCTAAGTTAGAGTAGAGTAGGATAGAACCAAATGCAGTAGAACAGAACAGGATCGAAGAGAACTGAAAGAATAGAATAGGGTCGAGTAGTGCAGAGTCTAGAAGAATAGAGTTGAATATTGCCGACTAGAGCAAAATAGAGCCCAAAAGACCCAACGTGATAGAAATCAAGATGAATGGCGCCGAATCCCGCGGAATCATGCTGGATCGCGTCGAAGCCCGTTGAATTGCATTGAATCCCATCCATTCGAGTCCAATCCAATCGAATCGATTAGAATAGACTAGAGAAGGGTAGAGTACAAGACAATAGACTAGAGAAGAATACAGTCGGATGGAGTAGAATGGTGTAGAATGGAGTTGAAAAGAGATAATAGAGTTGAGTAGACTCGTAGAGCCATATAGAGTTGAACAGAGCCTGTTCAAGCTGAATAGAGCTGACCAGGGCGAAACGGAGCCGATTAGAACTGAATCGAACCGATTGGAGCCCAAGAGGGATGAATGGAGTGCAACGGAGCCGATTGGAGCCGAATCGCATCGAAATGCGTGGAATCGAATCCAGTGGAATAGATTAGAGTAGGGTTGGTTAAAATAGAGTAGAATAGAATTGAACACAGTAAAAGAGAATAAAAAGAATACAAGAGAATCGAGTCCAAAAGGTTAGAGCAGAGCAGAATAGTGTAGAGTAGAACAGAGTCGAATAGAGTCGAATCGAGCCAAATGGAGAAGAAACAAGGCAAATCGCGTTGAATCCCCTCGAACCAATTCCAGTCAATTAGGGTAGGGTAGAGTAAAATAGCGTTGAGTGGAGTAGAATGCTGTGCAACGCAATCGAATGGAGTCGAAAAGAGCCGAATAGTGCTGAAGAGGGCCGAAGAGGGCCGAATCGAGCAGAATTGAGCCAAATCCAGCAAATCGAGCCTAATGGAGCCGAATGGAGCCGAATCCAGCTGAATCGACACTCTTTGAGCCAAATGGAGCCGAATGGACATGAATCGAACCAATTCGACCTGAATCGTGTCCAAATTCATGGAATCGAATTGAACAGATTAGAGTAGGGGAGGTTCGGGTATGGCAGGGTGGAATAGAGTAGAGTAGCATAGAATAAAACAGAAGAGAAGAGAACAGAACAATACAGAACGAATACAGAAAACAGTAGGCTAGAGTAGCGTAGAGGGAAACAGAGTAGAGTAGAATAGATTCGAACAGAGCTAAATGGAGCCAAACTGAGCCGAATCGTGTCCAAATGGGTTGAAGCCAATCCAATCCAATGGATTAGAGTAGAGTAGAGTTGGGTAGCATAGGGTAGGGTAGAATAGAGTAGAATAGGAAGAATAAAGAAAATAGAGAAGAGTAGACTAGAGTACGATAGAGTAGGCTAGTGTATAATAGGGTAGACTCGAATACGGCTGAGTAGAGCCGAATGGAGTCGAAATGAGAGGAATCACGTCTAATGGATTCGAGTAAATTAGAGTGGTGTAGGATAGAGTAGAGCAGAATAGTGTAGAATGGTGTGGAATAAATAGAATGGAGTAGAATGGAGTCAAATAGAGACGAAAAGAGTAGAGAAGAGTCAAATAGAGCAGAATAGGGCCGAAAAGGCCGAATTGAGCAGAATCGAAGCAATTCAAGCCAAAACGAGCCGAATAGAGCCAAATCGAATCGAATCGAGCTGATTCAAGCCGAATCACGTCGAATCCCGTTCAGTGCATCCAATCCAATCCAAACGTCTAGATTAGAGAAGGGGAGGGGAGGGTGGAATAGAATAGAGTAGAGTAGACTAGAAGAGATTAGGACAGAATAGAAGGAATAGAATAGAGTAGAAAAGAGTAGGGTCGAATAGACTCGAATAGAGTCGAATAGAGACGAATAGAGAAAACAGAGCTGAATGGAGCCGAGTAGAGACGTAGAGGAGCCATATAGAGCCGATTCGAACCTCATCGAGCTGAATCAAGCAGAATCACGCCGACTGTCACTGAGTAGCGTCGAATCACATCGAATCACGTCGAATCGCATCAAATCACATCGTTTTGTGTCGGACCGGGTCGAATCGCTTCGTATCGCATCGGATTGCATCGAATGTCGTCGAATCACGACGAATCACGCCCCATCACGTCCAATAACTTCGAACTGCGTCCAATCTCCGAGAATTCTGCTGAATCACGTCGAATCGTATGGAATCTCGTCTAATCTCTTTGAATCCCGTCAAATGCCTTCGGACCTTGTCGAATCCCGTCGAATCCTGTCCAATCGCGTCGAAGTGAATCGAATTGAATCAAATCGATTCAAGTAGGGTGGGTTTGGGTGGGGTGCAGTAGGGTTGGGTAGGGTAGGATAGAACAGAGTCCAACAGAATAGGAGAGAACAGAAGAGAACAGAAAGAATCCAGCAGAATAGAATAGAGTAGAAAAGAGTCAGATAGTGCAGAGCATAGCCGAATTGAGGCGAATGGAGACAAAACAAGATGAATCGCGTTGAAGCGCTTCGAATCGGGTCAAATCGAATCCATTCGAATAGATTAGGGTAGGGAAGGGTAGACGAGAATAGAGGAGAATAGTGCAGAATGGTGTGGAATGGATTAGAACGGAGCCGACTAGAGACGACTAGAGTAGAAAAGAGTCGAATAGAGCATAGTTGGGCCGAATAGGGCCAAAGAAGGCCTAATCGAGCAGAATCCAGCAGAATCGATGCCATTGGAGCTGAATGGAGCCAAATGGAGCCCAATCGAAACGATTCGAAGCGAATTGATCTGATTCAAGCCTAATCGGGTCGAATGGCGTGAAAATGCGATGACTCGAACAGAATCAAAGATTAGAGAAGGGGAGGGGAGTGGCTGGGAGGGTAGAACAGAACAGAATAGAACAGTACATAATAGAAGGAACAGAATATAGCACAGTACGGTAGAGCAGAGCAGAGTAAAGTAGAGAAGAGTAGAGTCGAATAGAGTGAACTAGTGCAGAATAGAGCTGAATAGAGCCAATTCTAGCCGAATCGAGCCCAAAGGAAACAAAACGTGATGAGTCGCGTCGAATAGCGTCCAATCGAATCCATTAGAATAGATTAGAGTAGGGTAGAGTAGAACAGAATAGAGCAGAATCGAGTCGAATGGAGTTGCATAGAGAAAACTAGAGTAGAAAAGAGTCGAATCGAGCCGAATAAGGCTGAAGCAAGTCGAATTGAGTTGAAACAAGCTGAATCGAAGCGATTCAAGCCAAATCGAGCTGAATCGAGCTGATGGTGCCGAATGAGCCGATTCAAGCATCATCGCGTCCAATCCCATTGAAATGCTTTGAATCGAATCCAATTGAATAGATTCGAAAAGGTTAGGGTAGGGTGGTTTTGGATAGGGTAGACTAGGGTAGACGAAAGCAGACTAGAGTAGAGTAGACAAGCGAAGTCTAGAGTAGTAGCCTAGACAAGACAGCTGGACTAGTCAGACTAGTGGTATAGATCAGTAGGCTAGACAACTAGCCTTGGAGAGTACCCTTGCCTTGACAAGTACCCTAAATTCTGAATCTGAACTACTCCCCTTGCCTTAACTAGTATCCTGAACTAGTAGCCTTGTCTGAACTAGTACCCTTAACTAGTAGCCTTGCCTTAAGTAATAGTCTTAATGTCTACCCTTGCCTTACTAGTACCCTGAACTAGTAGCCCTGCCTTAACTAGTACCCTGGCCTTCACCAGTAGCCTTAACTAGTACCCTGGCCTTCACTAGTAGCCTTGCCTCAACTAGTACCCTTAACTAACACCCTAGCATGAGCTAGTACTCTTAACTAGTACCTGGCCTTCTCAGTCCCCATAAGTCCTACCCTGGCCTTAACCAGCTGCCTTAACTGGTACCCTGGTCTTAACTAGTAGTATTGACTTCTACCCTTGAATCCACTGGTCGCCTAAACTAGTCGTCTTGCCTTCAGTAGTAGCCTTCACTTGTACCTTGCCTTAACTAGTATCGTTATCTAGTACCTGTGCCTTAACTAGTACTCTTAGCTAGTACAGCGGCCATAACGAGTAGCCTGAAATAGTAGCCTGAACTAGTAGCCTTGTCTGAATTAGTCCCCTGAACTAGTAGCCTTGCTTTAAGTAATCGTCTTAACGTCTGCCCTTGCCTTACTAGTACCCTTAACTAGTAGCCAAGCCTTAACTACTACCCCTAACTAGTAGCCTTGCCTTAACTAGTACCCTTGCCTTAACCAGTTGCCTTAAGTAGTACCCCGGCCTTAACTAGAAGTATCAACTTGTAAACTTGCATCCAATAGTAGCCTTAACTAGTACTCTTGCCTTAAGTAGTGGCCTGAACTAGTACTCGTGCCTTAGCTAGTACTCTGAACTAGTACAGTGCCTCTAACTAGTATCCTGAACTAGTATCCTGAACTAGTAGCCTTCTCTAAACTAGTACCCTTAACTAGTAGCCTTGCCTTCACTAGTACCCTGGCCTTCTCCAGTAGCCTTAACTAAGACCCTGGCCTTCACTGGTAGCCTTAACTAGTACCCTTAACTAGTACCCTCGCATTAACTAGTAGTCTGAACTAGTACCCTGGCCGTATCAGTACCCAGAACTACTACCCTTGCCGTAACCAGTTTCCTTAACTAGTACCCCGGCCTTAACTAGTAGTATTCACTTGTATATTTGCATCAACTAGTAGCCTTAACTAGTACTCTTGCCTTAAGTAGTGGCCTGAACTAGTACTCGTGCCTTAGCTAGTACTCTGAACTAGTACAGTGCCCCTGACTAGTATCCTGAACGAGTAGCCTTCTCTAAACTAGTACCCTTAACTAGTTGCCTTGCCTTCACTAGTACCCTGGCCTTCTCCAGTAGCCTTAACTAAGACTCTGGCCTTCACTAGTAGCCTTGCCTCAACTAGTACCCTTAACTAGTACCCTCGCATTAACTAGTAGTCTGAACTAGTACCCTGGCCGTATCAGTACCCAGAACTACTACCCTTGCCGTAACCAGTTTCCTTAACTAGTACCCCGGCCTTAACTAGTAGTATTCACTTGTATATTTGCATCAACTAGTAGCCTTAACTAGTACTCTTCCCTTAAGCAACGGCCTGTATTTGTACCTTGCCTTAACTAGCAGCCTTAACGAGCACCCGTGCCTTTACTCATACTCTTAACTAGTACAGTGCCCCTAACTAGTATCCTGAACTGGTAGCCTTGTCCTAAGTAGTACCCTTAACTAGGAGCCTTGCCTTAAGGAATAGTCTTAATGGCTACCCTGGCCTCAACAAGTACCCTTAACTAGTACCCTTGCATTAATTAGTAGTCTTAACTGGTAGCCTGGCCTTATCAGTACCCATAACTACTACCCTTGCCTTAACCAGTTGCCTTACCTAGCAACCTGGACTGAGCCAGTAGTATTAACATGTACCCTTGCATCGACTAGTAGACTTAAGTAGTACTCTTGCCTGAAGTAGTGGCCTTAACATGTTCCTTGCCTTACTAGTAGCCTTAACTAGTACTCTGAACTAGTACAGTGGCCCTAACTAGTATTCTGAACTAGAAGCCTTGTGGTAACTAGTACCCTTAACTAGTCGCCTTGCCTTAGGGAACAGTCTTAACGTCTACCCTTGCCTTACTAGTCCTCTTAACAAGTAGCCAAGCCTTAACTAGTACCCTGAAGTAGTAGCCTTGCATGGACGAGTAGCCCAGCCTTAACTAGTACCCTGGCCGTCACTAGTACCCTTGCCTCAACTAGTACCCTGGCCTTAACTAGTAGTCTTAACTAGTACCCTGGCCTTATCGCTACCCATAACTACTACCCTTGCCTTGACCAGTTACCTTAACTAGTACCCTGGCCTTAATGAGTAGTATGAACTTGTACCCTTGCATCAACTAGTAGCCTAAACTAATACGCTTGCCTGAAGTCGTAGCCTTCACTTGTACCTTGCCTTCCTAGTAGCCTTAACTAGTACCCGTCCATGAACTAGTACTCTTAACTAGTACAGTGGCCCTAACTAGTAGCCTGAACTAGTCCCCTTGCCTTAGGTAGTCCCTTTTCCAAACTAGTACCCTTCTTGAGTACCCCTATGGAGTAGGGTATGGTACAGTAGGGTGTCATGAGGTAGGGTAGCATACGGTAGAACAGAGAAAACAGAATCCAATAGAATAGAAGAGGATGAGTCAGGATAGGTTAGTTTCGTGTAGGGTGTGGTAGAGTAGCATAGGATGGAATAGAGAAAAGAGAAAACGAGAATCCAGTACAACAGAATCGAAAAGAAGAGACTAGATGAGGAAAGACTAGGGCGGGATAGGGTTCTGTCGAATAGAAGAGCGTAGAATGGTGTGGAATGGAGTCAAATGCAGTCAAACCGAGATGAATAGACTAGGAAAGAGTTGAATAGAGCCGAATAGCACCGAATAGGGACATCTAGGGCTGAGTCGAGCCCAATCGAGCCCAACCGAGCCCAATCAAGTCCAATCGACCAGATTCGAGCTGAATGGAGCCCAATGGAGCTGGAATGAGCCAAATAGAGACACAGAAAATGAGCCAAGCTAGATCGAGCCAAATCGCACCTAATCGCATCCTATGGCATCGAATCTCGTCGAAGTCCATCCAATCCCACCAAAACCCATCGAATCTCATGAAATCTCACCGAATCCCGTCCAATTGTGTCAAATCGGGTCGAATTGAATGCAATCGAATTCAATAGAACAGCTTAGAGTAGTGTAGGTTAGGCTGGGATTCAATAGGGTAGGGCAGAGAGGAATAGACTAGAGAAGCATAGAGTAGAAGAGAAGAGAATACAAAGAGTAGAATGGAGTAGAGTGGAGTAGAGTAGAATAGTCAGAGTCGAGTAGTGCAGAATAGAGATGAATAGATCCAATTCGAGCTGAATCGAGTCGAATGGAGAGGAAATGAGACAAATCTCCATGAATCGAATAGATTAGAGTAGAGTAGGGTGGGGGAGAAGAGAATAGAATAGTGTAGAATGGAGTCGAACAGAGCAGAATGGTGTGGAATGGAGTCGAATGGAGCCAAATAGAGACGAATAGAGTAGAAAAGAGTTGAATAGAGCTGAACAGGGCCGGATAAGTTTGGATCGAGCCTAATGATGCTGAATCGAGCAGAATCGAGCCAAATTGACCCGATTCAAGCCAAATCGAGCTAAATCAAGCCAATTCGAGCCTAAATCCCATGGAATCGCCTTGAAAGGCATTGAATCGAATCGAATCGATTAGAGTAGAGGAGGGTAGAGTAGGAGGGGTTAGACTAGAAGGGAACAGAACCCAAGAGAAAGAATCGAATAGAATGAAGTAGAGACGAGTACAGTAGAATAGAGTCCAATAGAGTTGAATAGAGCCAAACAGAGCTGAATGCAGCCGAATCCACCAAATTCGAGGTGAATCGAGAAGAATCATGTCGATATCGCGTTGAAACGTGTCGAATCCAATCCAATCGTTTAGTGTAGGGCAGGTAAGATGAGGGTAGGGTAGGGTAGAAAAGAATAGATTAGAATAGAACAGAAAGAATAGAGACGAGTAGACTAGAGTCAAATAGAGTCAAATCCTGCCGAAAAGAGCCGAATAGAGAGGAAAAGGGCCAAGTCAAACCGAATCGAGTTGAATTCGCACAAAAAGGAGCTGATTCGAGCCGATAGGACCTGAATCAGGCCGAATCCCGTTCAAGTCTGTTGAATAGAATAGAACAGATTACAGTAGGCTAAGTTAGAGTAGAGTAGGATAGAACCAAATGCAGTAGAACAGAACAGGATCGAAGAGAACTGAAAGAATAGAATAGGGTCGAGTAGTGCAGAGTCTAGAAGAATAGAGTTGAATATTGCCGACTAGAGCAAAATAGAGCCCAAAAGACCCAACGTGATAGAAATCAAGATGAATGGCGCCGAATCCCGCGGAATCATGCTGGATCGCGTCGAAGCCCGTTGAATTGCATTGAATCCCATCCATTCGAGTCCAATCCAATCGAATCGATTAGAATAGACTAGAGAAGGGTAGAGTACAAGACAATAGACTAGAGAAGAATACAGTCGGATGGAGTAGAATGGTGTAGAATGGAGTTGAAAAGAGATAATAGAGTTGAGTAGACTCGTAGAGCCATATAGAGTTGAACAGAGCCTGTTCAAGCTGAATAGAGCTGACCAGGGCGAAACGGAGCCGATTAGAACTGAATCGAACCGATCGGAGCCCAAGAGGGATGAATGGAGTGCAACGGAGCCGATTGGAGCCGAATCGCATCGAAATGCGTGGAATCGAATCCAGTGGAATAGATTAGAGTAGGGTTGGTTAAAATAGAGTAGAATAGAATTGAACACAGTAAAAGAGAATAAAAAGAATACAAGAGAATCGAGTCCAAAAGGTTAGAGCAGAGCAGAATAGTGTAGAGTAGAACAGAGTCGAATAGAGTCGAATCGAGCCAAATGGAGAAGAAACAAGGCAAATCGCGTTGAATCCCCTCGAACCAATTCCAGTCAATTAGGGTAGGGTAGAGTAAAATAGCGTTGAGTGGAGTAGAATGCTGTGCAACGCAATCGGATGGAGTCGAAAAGAGTCGAAAAGAGCCGAATAGTGCTGAAGAGGGCCGAAGAGGGCCGAATCGAGCAGAATTGAGCCAAATCCAGCAAATCGAGCCTAATGGAGCCGAATGGAGCCGAATCCAGCTGAATCGACACTCTTCGAGCCAAATGGAGCCGAATGGACATGAATCGAACCAATTCGACCTGAATCGTGTCCAAATTCATGGAATCGAATTGAACAGATTAGAGTAGGGGAGGTTCGGGTATGGCAGGGTGGAATAGAGTAGAGTAGCATAGAATAAAACAGAAGAGAAGAGAACAGAACAGTACAGAACGAATACAGAAAACAGTAGGCTAGAGTAGCGTAGAGGGAAACAGAGTAGAGTAGAATAGATTCGAACAGAGCTAAATGGAGCCAAACTGAGCCGAATCGTGTCCAAATGGGTTGAAGCCAATCCAATCCAATGGATTAGAGTAGAGTAGAGTTGGGTAGCATAGGGTAGGGTAGAATAGAGTAGAATAGGAAGAATAAAGAAAATAGAGAAGAGTAGACTAGAGTACGATAGAGTAGGCTAGTGTATAATAGGGTAGACTCGAATACAGCTGAGTAGAGCCGAATGGAGTCGAAATGAGAGGAATCACGTCTAATGGATTCGAGTAAATTAGAGTGGTGTAGGATAGAGTAGAGCAGAATAGTGTAGAATGGTGTGGAATAAATAGAATGGAGTAGAATGGAGTCAAATAGAGACGAAAAGAGTAGAGAAGAGTCGAATAGAGCAGAATAGGGCCGAAAAGGCCGAATTGAGCAGAATCGAAGCAATTCAAGCCAAAACGAGCCGAATAGAGCCAAATCGAATCGAATCGAGCTGATTCAAGCCGAATCACGTCGAATCCCGTTCAGTGCATCCAATCCAATCCAAACGTCTAGATTAGAGAAGGGGAGGGGAGGGTGGAATAGAATAGAGTAGAGTAGACTAGAAGAGATTAGGACAGAATAGAAGGAATAGAATAGAGTAGAAAAGAGTAGGGTCGAATAGACTCGAATAGAGTCGAATAGAGACGAATAGAGAAAACAGAGCTGAATGGAGCCGAGTAGAGACGTAGAGGAGCCATATAGAGCCGATTCGAACCTCATCGAGCTGAATCAAGCAGAATCACGCCGACTGTCACTGAGTAGCGTCGAATCACATCGAATCACGTCGAATCGCATCAAATCACATCGTTTTGTGTCGGACCGGGTCGAATCGCTTCGTATCGCATCGGATTGCATCGAATGTCGTCGAATCACGACGAATCACGCCCCATCACGTCCAATAACTTCGAACTGCGTCCAATCTCCTAGAATTCTGCTGAATCACGTCGAATCGTATGGAATCTCGTCTAATCTCTTTGAATCCCGTCAAATGCCTTCGGACCTTGTCGAATCCCGTCGAATCCTGTCCAATCGCGTCGAAGTGAATCGAATTGAATCAAATCGATTCAAGTAGGGTGGGTTTGGGTGGGGTGCAGTAGGGTTGGGTAGGGTAGGATAGAACAGAGTCCAACAGAATAGGAGAGAACAGAAGAGAACAGAAAGAATCCAGCAGAATAGAATAGAGTAGAAAAGAGTCAGATAGTGCAGAGCATAGCCGAATTGAGGCGAATGGAGACAAAACAAGATGAATCGCGTTGAAGCGCTTCGAATCGGGTCAAATCGAATCCATTCGAATAGATTAGGGTAGGGAAGGGTAGACGAGAATAGAGGAGAATAGTGCAGAATGGTGTGGAATGGATTAGAACGGAGCCGACTAGAGACGACTAGAGTAGAAAAGAGTCGAATAGAGCATAGTTGGGCCGAATAGGGCCAAAGAAGGCCTAATCGAGCAGAATCCAGCAGAATCGATGCCATTGGAGCTGAATGGAGCCAAATGGAGCCCAATCGAACCGATTCGAAGCGAATTGATCTGATTCAAGCCTAATCGGGTCGAATGGCGTGAAAATGCGATGACTCGAACAGAATCAAAGATTAGAGAAGGGGAGGGGAGCGGCTGGGAGGGTAGAACAGAACAGAATAGAACAGTACATAATAGAAGGAACAGAATATAGCACAGTACGGTAGAGCAGAGCAGAGTAAAGTAGAGAAGAGTAGAGTCGAATAGAGTGAACTAGTGCAGAATAGAGCTGAATAGAGCCAATTCTAGCCGAATCGAGCCCAAAGGAAACAAAACGTGATGAGTCGCGTCGAATAGCGTCCAATCGAATCCATTAGAATAGATTAGAGTAGGGTAGAGTAGAACAGAATAGAGCAGAATCGAGTCGAATGGAGTTGCATAGAGAAAACTAGAGTAGAAAAGAGTCGAATCGAGCCGAATAAGGCTGAAGCAAGTCGAATTGAGTTGAAACAAGCTGAATCGAAGCGATTCAAGCCAAATCGAGCTGAATCGAGCTGATGGTGCCGAATGAGCCGATTCAAGCATCATCGCGTCCAATCCCATTGAAATGCTTTGAATCGAATCCAATTGAATAGATTCGAAAAGGTTAGGGTAGGGTGGTTTTGGATAGGGTAGACTAGGGTAGACGAAAGCAGACTAGAGTAGAGTAGACAAGCGAAGTCTAGAGTAGTAGCCTAGACAAGACAGCTGGACTAGTCAGACTAGTGGTATAGATCAGTAGGCTAGACAACTAGCCTTGGAGAGTACCCTTGCCTTGACAAGTACCCTAAATTCTGAATCTGAACTACTCCCCTTGCCTTAACTAGTATCCTGAACTAGTAGCCTTGTCTGAACTAGTACCCTTAACTAGTAGCCTTGCCTTAAGTAATAGTCTTAATGTCTACCCTTGCCTTACTAGTACCCTGAACTAGTAGCCCTGCCTTAACTAGTACCCTGGCCTTCACCAGTAGCCTTAACTAGTACCCTGGCCTTCACTAGTAGCCTTACCTCAACTAGTACCCTTAACTAACACCCTAGCATGAGCTAGTACTCTTAACTAGTACCTGGCCTTCTCAGTCCCCATAAGTCCTACCCTGGCCTTAACCAGCTGCCTTAACTGGTACCCTGGTCTTAACTAGTAGTATTGACTTCTACCCTTGAATCCACTGGTCGCCTAAACTAGTCGTCTTGCCTTCAGTAGTAGCCTTCACTTGTACCTTGCCTTAACTAGTATCGTTATCTAGTACCTGTGCCTTAACTAGTACTCTTAGCTAGTACAGCGGCCATAACGAGTAGCCTGAAATAGTAGCCTGAACTAGTAGCCTTGTCAGAATTAGTCCCCTGAACTAGTAGCAGTGCTTTAAGTAATCGTCTTAACGTCTGCCCTTGCCTTACTAGTACCCTTAACTAGTAGCCAAGCCTTAACTACTACCCCTAACTAGTAGCCTTGCCTTAACTAGTACCCTTGCCTTAACCAGTTGCCTTAAGTAGTACCCCGGCCTTAACTAGAAGTATCAACTTGTAAACTTGCATCCAATAGTAGCCTTAACTAGTACTCTTGCCTTAAGTAGTGGCCTGAACTAGTACTCGTGCCTTAGCTAGTACTCTGAACTAGTACAGTGCCCCTGACTAGTATCCTGAACGAGTAGCCTTCTCTAAACTAGTACCCTTAACTAGTTGCCTTGCCTTCACTAGTACCCTGGCCTTCTCCAGTAGCCTTAACTAAGACTCTGGCCTTCACTAGTAGCCTTGCCTCAACTAGTACCCTTAACTAGTACCCTCGCATTAACTAGTAGTCTGAACTAGTACCCTGGCCGTATCAGTACCCAGAACTACTACCCTTGCCGTAACCAGTTTCCTTAAGTAGTACCCTGGCCTTAACTAGTAGTATTCACTTGTATATTTGCATCAACTAGTAGCCTTAACTAGTACTCTTCCCTTAAGCAACGGCCTGTATTTGTACCTTGCCTTAACTAGCAGCCTTAACGAGCACCCGTGCCTTTACTCATACTCTTAACTAGTACAGTGCCCCTAACTAGTATCCTGAACTGGTAGCCTTGTCCTAAGTAGTACCCTTAACTAGGAGCCTTGCCTTAAGGAATAGTCTTAATGGCTACCCTGGCCTCAACAAGTACCCTTAACTAGTACCCTTGCATTAATTAGTAGTCTTAACTGGTAGCCTGGCCTTATCAGTACCCATAACTACTACCCTTGCCTTAACCAGTTGCCTTACCTAGCAACCTGGACTGAGCCAGTAGTATTAACATGTACCCTTGCATCGACTAGTAGACTTAAGTAGTACTCTTGCCTGAAGTAGTGGCCTTAACACGTTCCTTGCCTTACTAGTAGCCTTAACTAGTACTCTGAACTAGTACAGTGGCCCTAACTAGTATTCTGAACTAGAAGCCTTGTGGTAACTAGTACCCTTAACTAGTCGCCTTGCCTTAGGGAACAGTCTTAACGTCTACCCTTGCCTTACTAGTCCTCTTAACAAGTAGCCAAGCCTTAACTAGTACCCTGAAGTAGTAGCCTTGCATGGACGAGTAGCCCAGCCTTAACTAGTACCCTGGCCGTCACTAGTACCCTTGCCTCAACTAGTACCCTGGCCTTAACTAGTAGTCTTAACTAGTACCCTGGCCTTATCGCTACCCATAACTACTACCCTTGCCTTGACCAGTTACCTTAACTAGTACCCTGGCCTTAATGAGTAGTATGAACTTGTACCCTTGCATCAACTAGTAGCCTAAACTAATACGCTTGCCTGAAGTCGTAGCCTTCACTTGTACCTTGCCTTCCTAGTAGCCTTAACTAGTACCCGTCCATGAACTAGTACTCTTAACTAGTACAGTGGCCCTAACTAGTAGCCTGAACTAGTCCCCTTGCCTTAGGTAGTCCCTTTTCCAAACTAGTACCCTTCTTGAGTACCCCTATGGAGTAGGGTATGGTACAGTAGGGTGTCATGAGGTAGGGTAGCATACGGTAGAACAGAGAAAACAGAATCCAATAGAATAGAAGAGGATGAGTCAGGATAGGTTAGTTTCGTGTAGGGTGTGGTAGAGTAGCATAGGATGGAATAGAGAAAAGAGAAAACGAGAATCCAGTACAACAGAATCGAAAAGAAGAGACTAGATGAGGAAAGACTAGGGCGGGATAGGGTTCTGTCGAATAGAAGAGCGTAGAATGGTGTGGAATGGAGTCAAATGCAGTCAAACCGAGATGAATAGACTAGGAAAGAGTTGAATAGAGCCGAATAGCACCGAATAGGGACATCTAGGGCTGAGTCGAGCCCAATCGAGCCCAACCGAGCCCAATCAAGTCCAATCGACCAGATTCGAGCTGAATGGAGCCCAATGGAGCTGGAATGAGCCAAATAGAGACACAGAAAATGAGCCAAGCTAGATCGAGCCAAATCGCACCTAATCGCATCCTATGGCATCGAATCTCGTCGAAGTCCATCCAATCCCACCAAAACCCATCGAATCTCATGAAATCTCACCGAATCCCGTCCAATTGTGTCAAATCGGGTCGAATTGAATGCAATCGAATTCAATAGAACAGCTTAGAGTAGTGTAGGTTAGGCTGGGATTCAATAGGGTAGGGCAGAGAGGAATAGACTAGAGAAGCATAGAGTAGAAGAGAAGAGAATACAAAGAGTAGAATGGAGTAGAGTGGAGTAGAGTAGAATAGTCAGAGTCGAGTAGTGCAGAATAGAGATGAATAGATCCAATTCGAGCTGAATCGAGTCGAATGGAGAGGAAATGAGACAAATCTCCATGAATCGAATAGATTAGAGTAGAGTAGGGTGGGGGAGAAGAGAATAGAATAGTGTAGAATGGAGTCGAACAGAGTAGAATGGTGTGGAATGGAGTCGAATGGAGCCAAATAGAGACGAATAAAGTAGAAAAGAGTTGAATAGAGCTGAACAGGGCCGGATAAGTTTGGATCGAGCCTAATGATGCTGAATCGAGCAGAATCGAGCCAAATTGACCCGATTCAAGCCAAATCGAGCTAAATCAAGCCAATTCGAGCCTAAATCCCATGGAATCGCCTTGAAAGGCATTGAATCGAATCGAATCGATTAGAGTAGAGGAGGGTAGAGTAGGAGGGGTTAGACTAGAAGGGAACAGAACCCAAGAGAAAGAATCGAATAGAATGAAGTAGAGACGAGTACAGTAGAATAGAGTCCAATAGAGTTGAATAGAGCCAAACAGAGCTGAATGCAGCCGAATCCACCAAATTCGAGGTGAATCGAGAAGAATCATGTCGATATCGCGTTGAAACGTGTCGAATCCAATCCAATCGTTTAGTGTAGGGCAGGTAAGATGAGGGTAGGGTAGGGTAGAAAAGAATAGATTAGAATAGAACAGAAAGAATAGAGACGAGTAGACTAGAGTCAAATAGAGTCAAATCCTGCCGAAAAGAGCCGAATAGAGAGGAAAAGGGCCAAGTCAAACCGAATCGAGTTGAATTCGCACAAAAAGGAGCTGATTCGAGCCGATAGGACCTGAATCAGGCCGAATCCCGTTCAAGTCTGTTGAATAGAATAGAACAGATTACAGTAGGCTAAGTTAGAGTAGAGTAGGATAGAACCAAATGCAGTAGAACAGAACAGGATCGAAGAGAACTGAAAGAATAGAATAGGGTCGAGTAGTGCAGAGTCTAGAAGAATAGAGTTGAATATTGCCGACTAGAGCAAAATAGAGCCCAAAAGACCCAACGTGATAGAAATCAAGATGAATGGCGCCGAATCCCGCGGAATCATGCTGGATCGCGTCGAAGCCCGTTGAATTGCATTGAATCCCATCCATTCGAGTCCAATCCAATCGAATCGATTAGAATAGACTAGAGAAGGGTAGAGTACAAGACAATAGACTAGAGAAGAATACAGTCGGATGGAGTAGAATGGTGTAGAATGGAGTTGAAAAGAGATAATAGAGTTGAGTAGACTCGTAGAGCCATATAGAGTTGAACAGAGCCTGTTCAAGCTGAATAGAGCTGACCAGGGCGAAACGGAGCCGATTAGAACTGAATCGAACCGATCGGAGCCCAAGAGGGATGAATGGAGTGCAACGGAGCCGATTGGAGCCGAATCGCATCGAAATGCGTGGAATCGAATCCAGTGGAATAGATTAGAGTAGGGTTGGTTAAAATAGAGTAGAATAGAATTGAACACAGTAAAAGAGAATAAAAAGAATACAAGAGAATCGAGTCCAAAAGGTTAGAGCAGAGCAGAATAGTGTAGAGTAGAACAGAGTCGAATAGAGTCGAATCGAGCCAAATGGAGAAGAAACAAGGCAAATCGCGTTGAATCCCCTCGAACCAATTCCAGTCAATTAGGGTAGGGTAGAGTAAAATAGCGTTGAGTGGAGTAGAATGCTGTGCAACGCAATCGGATGGAGTCGAAAAGAGTCGAAAAGAGCCGAATAGTGCTGAAGAGGGCCGAAGAGGGCCGAATCGAGCAGAATTGAGCCAAATCCAGCAAATCGAGCCTAATGGAGCCGAATGGAGCCGAATCCAGCTGAATCGACACTCTTCGAGCCAAATGGAGCCGAATGGACATGAATCGAACCAATTCGACCTGAATCGTGTCCAAATTCATGGAATCGAATTGAACAGATTAGAGTAGGGGAGGTTCGGGTATGGCAGGGTGGAATAGAGTAGAGTAGCATAGAATAAAACAGAAGAGAAGAGAACAGAACAGTACAGAACGAATACAGAAAACAGTAGGCTAGAGTAGCGTAGAGGGAAACAGAGTAGAGTAGAATAGATTCGAACAGAGCTAAATGGAGCCAAACTGAGCCGAATCGTGTCCAAATGGGTTGAAGCCAATCCAATCCAATGGATTAGAGTAGAGTAGAGTTGGGTAGCATAGGGTAGGGTAGAATAGAGTAGAATAGGAAGAATAAAGAAAATAGAGAAGAGTAGACTAGAGTACGATAGAGTAGGCTAGTGTATAATAGGGTAGACTCGAATACGGCTGAGTAGAGCCGAATGGAGTCGAAATGAGAGGAATCACGTCTAATGGATTCGAGTAAATTAGAGTGGTGTAGGATAGAGTAGAGCAGAATAGTGTAGAATGGTGTGGAATAAATAGAATGGAGTAGAATGGAGTCAAATAGAGACGAAAAGAGTAGAGAAGAGTCGAATAGAGCAGAATAGGGCCGAAAAGGCCGAATTGAGCAGAATCGAAGCAATTCAAGCCAAAACGAGCCGAATAGAGCCAAATCGAATCGAATCGAGCTGATTCAAGCCGAATCACGTCGAATCCCGTTCAGTGCATCCAATCCAATCCAAACGTCTAGATTAGAGAAGGGGAGGGGAGGGTGGAATAGAATAGAGTAGAGTAGACTAGAAGAGATTAGGACAGAATAGAAGGAATAGAATAGAGTAGAAAAGAGTAGGGTCGAATAGACTCGAATAGAGTCGAATAGAGACGAATAGAGAAAACAGAGCTGAATGGAGCCGAGTAGAGACGTAGAGGAGCCATATAGAGCCGATTCGAACCTCATCGAGCTGAATCAAGCAGAATCACGCCGACTGTCACTGAGTAGCGTCGAATCACATCGAATCACGTCGAATCGCATCAAATCACATCGTTTTGTGTCGGACCGGGTCGAATCGCTTCGTATCGCATCGGATTGCATCGAATGTCGTCGAATCACGACGAATCACGCCCCATCACGTCCAATAACTTCGAACTGCGTCCAATCTCCTAGAATTCTGCTGAATCACGTCGAATCGTATGGAATCTCGTCTAATCTCTTTGAATCCCGTCAAATGCCTTCGGACCTTGTCGAATCCCGTCGAATCCTGTCCAATCGCGTCGAAGTGAATCGAATTGAATCAAATCGATTCAAGTAGGGTGGGTTTGGGTGGGGTGCAGTAGGGTTGGGTAGGGTAGGATAGAACAGAGTCCAACAGAATAGGAGAGAACAGAAGAGAACAGAAAGAATCCAGCAGAATAGAATAGAGTAGAAAAGAGTCAGATAGTGCAGAGCATAGCCGAATTGAGGCGAATGGAGACAAAACAAGATGAATCGCGTTGAAGCGCTTCGAATCGGGTCAAATCGAATCCATTCGAATAGATTAGGGTAGGGAAGGGTAGACGAGAATAGAGGAGAATAGTGCAGAATGGTGTGGAATGGATTAGAACGGAGCCGACTAGAGACGACTAGAGTAGAAAAGAGTCGAATAGAGCATAGTTGGGCCGAATAGGGCCAAAGAAGGCCTAATCGAGCAGAATCCAGCAGAATCGATGCCATTGGAGCTGAATGGAGCCAAATGGAGCCCAATCGAACCGATTCGAAGCGAATTGATCTGATTCAAGCCTAATCGGGTCGAATGGCGTGAAAATGCGATGACTCGAACAGAATCAAAGATTAGAGAAGGGGAGGGGAGCGGCTGGGAGGGTAGAACAGAACAGAATAGAACAGTACATAATAGAAGGAACAGAATATAGCACAGTACGGTAGAGCAGAGCAGAGTAAAGTAGAGAAGAGTAGAGTCGAATAGAGTGAACTAGTGCAGAATAGAGCTGAATAGAGCCAATTCTAGCCGAATCGAGCCCAAAGGAAACAAAACGTGATGAGTCGCGTCGAATAGCGTCCAATCGAATCCATTAGAATAGATTAGAGTAGGGTAGAGTAGAACAGAATAGAGCAGAATCGAGTCGAATGGAGTTGCATAGAGAAAACTAGAGTAGAAAAGAGTCGAATCGAGCCGAATAAGGCTGAAGCAAGTCGAATTGAGTTGAAACAAGCTGAATCGAAGCGATTCAAGCCAAATCGAGCTGAATCGAGCTGATGGTGCCGAATGAGCCGATTCAAGCATCATCGCGTCCAATCACATTGAAATGCTTTGAATCGAATCCAATTGAATAGATTCGAAAAGGTTAGGGTAGGGTGGTTTTGGATAGGGTAGACTAGGGTAGACGAAAGCAGACTAGAGTAGAGTAGACAAGCGAAGTCTAGAGTAGTAGCCTAGACAAGACAGCTGGACTAGTCAGACTAGTGGTATAGATCAGTAGGCTAGACAACTAGCCTTGGAGAGTACCCTTGCCTTGACAAGTACCCTAAATTCTGAATCTGAACTACTCCCCTTGCCTTAACTAGTATCCTGAACTAGTAGCCTTGTCTGAACTAGTACCCTTAACTAGTAGCCTTGCCTTAAGTAATAGTCTTAATGTCTACCCTTGCCTTACTAGTACCCTGAACTAGTAGCCCTGCCTTAACTAGTACCCTGGCCTTCACCAGTAGCCTTAACTAGTACCCTGGCCTTCACTAGTAGCCTTACCTCAACTAGTACCCTTAACTAACACCCTAGCATGAGCTAGTACTCTTAACTAGTACCTGGCCTTCTCAGTCCCCATAAGTCCTACCCTGGCCTTAACCAGCTGCCTTAACTGGTACCCTGGTCTTAACTAGTAGTATTGACTTCTACCCTTGAATCCACTGGTCGCCTAAACTAGTCGTCTTGCCTTCAGTAGTAGCCTTCACTTGTACCTTGCCTTAACTAGTATCGTTATCTAGTACCTGTGCCTTAACTAGTACTCTTAGCTAGTACAGCGGCCATAACGAGTAGCCTGAAATAGTAGCCTGAACTAGTAGCCTTGTCTGAATTAGTCCCCTGAACTAGTAGCAGTGCTTTAAGTAATCGTCTTAACGTCTGCCCTTGCCTTACTAGTACCCTTAACTAGTAGCCAAGCCTTAACTACTACCCCTAACTAGTAGCCTTGCCTTAACTAGTACCCTTGCCTTAACCAGTTGCCTTAAGTAGTACCCCGGCCTTAACTAGAAGTATCAACTTGTAAACTTGCATCCAATAGTAGCCTTAACTAGTACTCTTGCCTTAAGTAGTGGCCTGAACTAGTACTCGTGCCTTAGCTAGTACTCTGAACTAGTACAGTGCCCCTGACTAGTATCCTGAACGAGTAGCCTTCTCTAAACTAGTACCCTTAACTAGTTGCCTTGCCTTCACTAGTACCCTGGCCTTCTCCAGTAGCCTTAACTAAGACTCTGGCCTTCACTAGTAGCCTTGCCTCAACTAGTACCCTTAACTAGTACCCTCGCATTAACTAGTAGTCTGAACTAGTACCCTGGCCGTATCAGTACCCAGAACTACTACCCTTGCCGTAACCAGTTTCCTTAAGTAGTACCCTGGCCTTAACTAGTAGTATTCACTTGTATATTTGCATCAACTAGTAGCCTTAACTAGTACTCTTCCCTTAAGCAACGGCCTGTATTTGTACCTTGCCTTAACTAGCAGCCTTAACTAGCACCCGTGCCTTTACTCATACTCTTAACTAGTACAGTGCCCCTAACTAGTATCCTGAACTGGTAGCCTTGTCCTAAGTAGTACCCTTAACTAGGAGCCTTGCCTTAAGGAATAGTCTTAATGGCTACCCTGGCCTCAACAAGTACCCTTAACTAGTACCCTTGCATTAATTAGTAGTCTTAACTGGTAGCCTGGCCTTATCAGTACCCATAACTACTACCCTTGCCTTAACCAGTTGCCTTACCTAGCAACCTGGACTGAGCCAGTAGTATTAACATGTACCCTTGCATCGACTAGTAGACTTAAGTAGTACTCTTGCCTGAAGTAGTGGCCTTAACACGTTCCTTGCCTTACTAGTAGCCTTAACTAGTACTCTGAACTAGTACAGTGGCCCTAACTAGTATTCTGAACTAGAAGCCTTGTGGTAACTAGTACCCTTAACTAGTCGCCTTGCCTTAGGGAACAGTCTTAACGTCTACCCTTGCCTTACTAGTCCTCTTAACAAGTAGCCAAGCCTTAACTAGTACCCTGAAGTAGTAGCCTTGCATGGACGAGTAGCCCAGCCTTAACTAGTACCCTGGCCGTCACTAGTACCCTTGCCTCAACTAGTACCCTGGCCTTAACTAGTAGTCTTAACTAGTACCCTGGCCTTATCGCTACCCATAACTACTACCCTTGCCTTGACCAGTTACCTTAACTAGTACCCTGGCCTTAATGAGTAGTATGAACTTGTACCCTTGCATCAACTAGTAGCCTAAACTAATACGCTTGCCTGAAGTCGTAGCCTTCACTTGTACCTTGCCTTCCTAGTAGCCTTAACTAGTACCCGTCCATGAACTAGTACTCTTAACTAGTACAGTGGCCCTAACTAGTAGCCTGAACTAGTCCCCTTGCCTTAGGTAGTCCCTTTTCCAAACTAGTACCCTTCTTGAGTACCCCTATGGAGTAGGGTATGGTACAGTAGGGTGTCATGAGGTAGGGTAGCATACGGTAGAACAGAGAAAACAGAATCCAATAGAATAGAAGAGGATGAGTCAGGATAGGTTAGTTTCGTGTAGGGTGTGGTAGAGTAGCATAGGATGGAATAGAGAAAAGAGAAAACGAGAATCCAGTACAACAGAATCGAAAAGAAGAGACTAGATGAGGAAAGACTAGGGCGGGATAGGGTTCTGTCGAATAGAAGAGCGTAGAATGGTGTGGAATGGAGTCAAATGCAGTCAAACCGAGATGAATAGACTAGGAAAGAGTTGAATAGAGCCGAATAGCACCGAATAGGGACATCTAGGGCTGAGTCGAGCCCAATCGAGCCCAACCGAGCCCAATCAAGTCCAATCGACCAGATTCGAGCTGAATGGAGCCCAATGGAGCTGGAATGAGCCAAATAGAGACACAGAAAATGAGCCAAGCTAGATCGAGCCAAATCGCACCTAATCGCATCCTATGGCATCGAATCTCGTCGAAGTCCATCCAATCCCACCAAAACCCATCGAATCTCATGAAATCTCACCGAATCCCGTCCAATTGTGTCAAATCGGGTCGAATTGAATGCAATCGAATTCAATAGAACAGCTTAGAGTAGTGTAGGTTAGGCTGGGATTCAATAGGGTAGGGCAGAGAGGAATAGACTAGAGAAGCATAGAGTAGAAGAGAAGAGAATACAAAGAGTAGAATGGAGTAGAGTGGAGTAGAGTAGAATAGTCAGAGTCGAGTAGTGCAGAATAGAGATGAATAGATCCAATTCGAGCTGAATCGAGTCGAATGGAGAGGAAATGAGACAAATCTCCATGAATCGAATAGATTAGAGTAGAGTAGGGTGGGGGAGAAGAGAATAGAATAGTGTAGAATGGAGTCGAACAGAGTAGAATGGTGTGGAATGGAGTCGAATGGAGCCAAATAGAGACGAATAAAGTAGAAAAGAGTTGAATAGAGCTGAACAGGGCCGGATAAGTTTGGATCGAGCCTAATGATGCTGAATCGAGCAGAATCGAGCCAAATTGACCCGATTCAAGCCAAATCGAGCTAAATCAAGCCAATTCGAGCCTAAATCCCATGGAATCGCCTTGAAAGGCATTGAATCGAATCGAATCGATTAGAGTAGAGGAGGGTAGAGTAGGAGGGGTTAGACTAGAAGGGAACAGAACCCAAGAGAAAGAATCGAATAGAATGAAGTAGAGACGAGTACAGTAGAATAGAGTCCAATAGAGTTGAATAGAGCCAAACAGAGCTGAATGCAGCCGAATCCACCAAATTCGAGGTGAATCGAGAAGAATCATGTCGATATCGCGTTGAAACGTGTCGAATCCAATCCAATCGTTTAGTGTAGGGCAGGTAAGATGAGGGTAGGGTAGGGTAGAAAAGAATAGATTAGAATAGAACAGAAAGAATAGAGACGAGTAGACTAGAGTCAAATAGAGTCAAATCCTGCCGAAAAGAGCCGAATAGAGAGGAAAAGGGCCAAGTCAAACCGAATCGAGTTGAATTCGCACAAAAAGGAGCTGATTCGAGCCGATAGGACCTGAATCAGGCCGAATCCCGTTCAAGTCTGTTGAATAGAATAGAACAGATTACAGTAGGCTAAGTTAGAGTAGAGTAGGATAGAACCAAATGCAGTAGAACAGAACAGGATCGAAGAGAACTGAAAGAATAGAATAGGGTCGAGTAGTGCAGAGTCTAGAAGAATAGAGTTGAATATTGCCGACTAGAGCAAAATAGAGCCCAAAAGACCCAACGTGATAGAAATCAAGATGAATGGCGCCGAATCCCGCGGAATCATGCTGGATCGCGTCGAAGCCCGTTGAATTGCATTGAATCCCATCCATTCGAGTCCAATCCAATCGAATCGATTAGAATAGACTAGAGAAGGGTAGAGTACAAGACAATAGACTAGAGAAGAATACAGTCGGATGGAGTAGAATGGTGTAGAATGGAGTTGAAAAGAGATAATAGAGTTGAGTAGACTCGTAGAGCCATATAGAGTTGAACAGAGCCTGTTCAAGCTGAATAGAGCTGACCAGGGCGAAACGGAGCCGATTAGAACTGAATCGAACCGATCGGAGCCCAAGAGGGATGAATGGAGTGCAACGGAGCCGATTGGAGCCGAATCGCATCGAAATGCGTGGAATCGAATCCAGTGGAATAGATTAGAGTAGGGTTGGTTAAAATAGAGTAGAATAGAATTGAACACAGTAAAAGAGAATAAAAAGAATACAAGAGAATCGAGTCCAAAAGGTTAGAGCAGAGCAGAATAGTGTAGAGTAGAACAGAGTCGAATAGAGTCGAATCGAGCCAAATGGAGAAGAAACAAGGCAAATCGCGTTGAATCCCCTCGAACCAATTCCAGTCAATTAGGGTAGGGTAGAGTAAAATAGCGTTGAGTGGAGTAGAATGCTGTGCAACGCAATCGGATGGAGTCGAAAAGAGTCGAAAAGAGCCGAATAGTGCTGAAGAGGGCCGAAGAGGGCCGAATCGAGCAGAATTGAGCCAAATCCAGCAAATCGAGCCTAATGGAGCCGAATGGAGCCGAATCCAGCTGAATCGACACTCTTCGAGCCAAATGGAGCCGAATGGACATGAATCGAACCAATTCGACCTGAATCGTGTCCAAATTCATGGAATCGAATTGAACAGATTAGAGTAGGGGAGGTTCGGGTATGGCAGGGTGGAATAGAGTAGAGTAGCATAGAATAAAACAGAAGAGAAGAGAACAGAACAGTACAGAACGAATACAGAAAACAGTAGGCTAGAGTAGCGTAGAGGGAAACAGAGTAGAGTAGAATAGATTCGAACAGAGCTAAATGGAGCCAAACTGAGCCGAATCGTGTCCAAATGGGTTGAAGCCAATCCAATCCAATGGATTAGAGTAGAGTAGAGTTGGGTAGCATAGGGTAGGGTAGAATAGAGTAGAATAGGAAGAATAAAGAAAATAGAGAAGAGTAGACTAGAGTACGATAGAGTAGGCTAGTGTATAATAGGGTAGACTCGAATACGGCTGAGTAGAGCCGAATGGAGTCGAAATGAGAGGAATCACGTCTAATGGATTCGAGTAAATTAGAGTGGTGTAGGATAGAGTAGAGCAGAATAGTGTAGAATGGTGTGGAATAAATAGAATGGAGTAGAATGGAGTCAAATAGAGACGAAAAGAGTAGAGAAGAGTCGAATAGAGCAGAATAGGGCCGAAAAGGCCGAATTGAGCAGAATCGAAGCAATTCAAGCCAAAACGAGCCGAATAGAGCCAAATCGAATCGAATCGAGCTGATTCAAGCCGAATCACGTCGAATCCCGTTCAGTGCATCCAATCCAATCCAAACGTCTAGATTAGAGAAGGGGAGGGGAGGGTGGAATAGAATAGAGTAGAGTAGACTAGAAGAGATTAGGACAGAATAGAAGGAATAGAATAGAGTAGAAAAGAGTAGGGTCGAATAGACTCGAATAGAGTCGAATAGAGACGAATAGAGAAAACAGAGCTGAATGGAGCCGAGTAGAGACGTAGAGGAGCCATATAGAGCCGATTCGAACCTCATCGAGCTGAATCAAGCAGAATCACGCCGACTGTCACTGAGTAGCGTCGAATCACATCGAATCACGTCGAATCGCATCAAATCACATCGTTTTGTGTCGGACCGGGTCGAATCGCTTCGTATCGCATCGGATTGCATCGAATGTCGTCGAATCACGACGAATCACGCCCCATCACGTCCAATAACTTCGAACTGCGTCCAATCTCCTAGAATTCTGCTGAATCACGTCGAATCGTATGGAATCTCGTCTAATCTCTTTGAATCCCGTCAAATGCCTTCGGACCTTGTCGAATCCCATCGAATCCTGTCCAATCGCGTCGAAGTGAATCGAATTGAATCAAATCGATTCAAGTAGGGTGGGTTTGGGTGGGGTGCAGTAGGGTTGGGTAGGGTAGGATAGAACAGAGTCCAACAGAATAGGAGAGAACAGAAGAGAACAGAAAGAATCCAGCAGAATAGAACAGAGTAGAAAAGAGTCAGATAGTGCAGAGCATAGCCGAATTGAGGCGAATGGAGACAAAACAAGATGAATCGCGTTGAAGCGCTTCGAATCGGGTCAAATCGAATCCATTCGAATAGATTAGGGTAGGGAAGGGTAGACGAGAATAGAGGAGAATAGTGCAGAATGGTGTGGAATGGATTAGAACGGAGCCGACTAGAGACGACTAGAGTAGAAAAGAGTCGAATAGAGCATAGTTGGGCCGAATAGGGCCAAAGAAGGCCTAATCGAGCAGAATCCAGCAGAATCGATGCCATTGGAGCTGAATGGAGCCAAATGGAGCCCAATCGAAACGATTCGAAGCGAATTGATCTGATTCAAGCCTAATCGGGTCGAATGGCGTGAAAATGCGATGACTCGAACAGAATCAAAGATTAGAGAAGGGGAGGGGAGCGGCTGGGAGGGTAGAACAGAACAGAATAGAACAGTACATAATAGAAGGAACAGAATATAGCACAGTACGGTAGAGCAGAGCAGAGTAAAGTAGAGAAGAGTAGAGTCGAATAGAGTGAACTAGTGCAGAATAGAGCTGAATAGAGCCAATTCTAGCCGAATCGAGCCCAAAGGAAACAAAACGTGATGAGTCGCGTCGAATAGCGTCCAATCGAATCCATTAGAATAGATTAGAGTAGGGTAGAGTAGAACAGAATAGAGCAGAATCGAGTCGAATGGAGTTGCATAGAGAAAACTAGAGTAGAAAAGAGTCGAATCGAGCCGAATAAGGCTGAACCAAGTCGAATTGAGTTGAAACAAGCTGAATCGAAGCGATTCAAGCCAAATCGAGCTGAATCGAGCTGATGGTGCCGAATGAGCCGATTCAAGCATCATCGCGTCCAATCCCATTGAAATGCTTTGAATCGAATCCAATTGAATAGATTCGAAAAGGTTAGGGTAGGGTGGTTTTGGATAGGGTAGACTAGGGTAGACGAAAGCAGACTAGAGTAGAGTAGACAAGCGAAGTCTAGAGTAGTAGCCTAGACAAGACAGCTGGACTAGTCAGACTAGTGGTATAGATCAGTAGGCTAGACAACTAGCCTTGGAGAGTACCCTTGCCTTGACAAGTACCCTAAATTCTGAATCTGAACTACTCCCCTTGCCTTAACTAGTATCCTGAACTAGTAGCCTTGTCTGAACTAGTACCCTTAACTAGTAGCCTTGCCTTAAGTAATAGTCTTAATGTCTACCCTTGCCTTACTAGTACCCTGAACTAGTAGCCCTGCCTTAACTAGTACCCTGGCCTTCACCAGTAGCCTTAACTAGTACCCTGGCCTTCACTAGTAGCCTTGCCTCAACTAGTACCCTTAACTAACACCCTAGCATGAGCTAGTACTCTTAACTAGTACCTGGCCTTCTCAGTCCCCATAAGTCCTACCCTGGCCTTAACCAGCTGCCTTAACTGGTACCCTGGTCTTAACTAGTAGTATTGACTTCTACCCTTGAATCCACTGGTCGCCTAAACTAGTCGTCTTGCCTTCAGTAGTAGCCTTCACTTGTACCTTGCCTTAACTAGTATCGTTATCTAGTACCTGTGCCTTAACTAGTACTCTTAGCTAGTACAGCGGCCATAACGAGTAGCCTGAAATAGTAGCCTGAACTAGTAGCCTTGTCTGAATTAGTCCCCTGAACTAGTAGCCTTGCTTTAAGTAATCGTCTTAACGTCTGCCCTTGCCTTACTAGTACCCTTAACTAGTAGCCAAGCCTTAACTACTACCCCTAACTAGTAGCCTTGCCTTAACTAGTACCCTTGCCTTAACCAGTTGCCTTAAGTAGTACCCCGGCCTTAACTAGAAGTATCAACTTGTAAACTTGCATCCAATAGTAGCCTTAACTAGTACTCTTGCCTTAAGTAGTGGCCTGAACTAGTACTCGTGCCTTAGCTAGTACTCTGAACTAGTACAGTGCCTCTAACTAGTATCCTGAACTAGTAGCCTTCTCTAAACTAGTACCCTTAACTAGTAGCCTTGCCTTCACTAGTACCCTGGCCTTCTCCAGAAGCCTTAACTAAGACCCTGGCCTTCACTGGTAGCCTTAACTAGTACCCTTAACTAGTACCCTCGCATTAACTAGTAGTCTGAACTAGTACCCTGGCCGTATCAGTACCCAGAACTACTACCCTTGCCGTAACCAGTTTCCTTAACTAGTACCCCGGCGTTAACTAGTAGTATTCACTTGTATATTTGCATCAACTAATAGCCTTAACTAGTACTCTTGCCTTAAGTAGTGGCCTGAACTAGTACTCGTGCCTTAGCTAGTACTCTGAACTAGTACAGTGCCCCTGACTAGTATCCTGAACGAGTAGCCTTCTCTAAACTAGTACCCTTAACTAGTTGCCTTGCCTTCACTAGTACCCTGGCCTTCTCCAGTAGCCTTAACTAAGACTCTGGCCTTCACTAGTAGCCTTGCCTCAACTAGTACCCTTAACTAGTACCCTCGCATTAACTAGTAGTCTGAACTAGTACCCTGGCCGTATCAGTACCCAGAACTACTACCCTTGCCGTAACCAGTTTCCTTAAGTAGTACCCTGGCCTTAACTAGTACTATTCACTTGTATATTTGCATCAACTAGTAGCCTTAACTAGTACTCTTCCCTTAAGCAACGGCCTGTATTTGTACCTTGCCTTAACTAGCAGCCTTAACTAGCACCCGTGCCTTTACTCATACTCTTAACTAGTACAGTGCCCCTAACTAGTATCCTGAACTGGTAGCCTTGTCCTAAGTAGTACCCTTAACTAGGAGCCTTGCCTTAAGGAATAGTCTTAATGGCTACCCTGGCCTCAACAAGTACCCTTAACTAGTACCCTTGCATTAATTAGTAGTCTTAACTGGTAGCCTGGCCTTATCAGTACCCATAACTACTACCCTTGCCTTAACCAGTTGCCTTACCTAGCAACCTGGACTGAGCCAGTAGTATTAACATGTACCCTTGCATCGACTAGTAGACTTAAGTAGTACTCTTGCCTGAAGTAGTGGCCTTAACACGTTCCTTGCCTTACTAGTAGCCTTAACTAGTACTCTGAACTAGTACAGTGGCCCTAACTAGTATTCTGAACTAGAAGCCTTGTGGTAACTAGTACCCTTAACTAGTCGCCTTGCCTTAGGGAACAGTCTTAACGTCTACCCTTGCCTTACTAGTCCTCTTAACAAGTAGCCAAGCCTTAACTAGTACCCTGAAGTAGTAGCCTTGCATGGACGAGTAGCCCAGCCTTAACTAGTACCCTGGCCGTCACTAGTACCCTTGCCTCAACTAGTACCCTGGCCTTAACTAGTAGTCTTAACTAGTACCCTGGCCTTATCGCTACCCATAACTACTACCCTTGCCTTGACCAGTTGCCTTAACTAGTACCCTGGCCTTAATGAGTAGTATGAACTTGTACCCTTGCATCAACTAGTAGCCTAAACTAATACGCTTGCCTGAAGTCGTAGCCTTCACTTGTACCTTGCCTTCCTAGTAGCCTTAACTAGTACCCGTCCATGAACTAGTACTCTTAACTAGTACAGTGGCCCTAACTAGTAGCCTGAACTAGTCCCCTTGCCTTAGGTAGTCCCTTTTCCAAACTAGTACCCTTCTTGAGTACCCCTATGGAGTAGGGTATGGTACAGTAGGGTGTCATGAGGTAGGGTAGCATACGGTAGAACAGAGAAAACAGAATCCAATAGAATAGAAGAGGATGAGTCAGGATAGGTTAGTTTCGTGTAGGGTGTGGTAGAGTAGCATAGGATGGAATAGAGAAAAGAGAAAACGAGAATCCAGTACAACAGAATCGAAAAGAAGAGACTAGATGAGGAAAGACTAGGGCGGGATAGGGTTCTGTCGAATAGAAGAGCGTAGAATGGTGTGGAATGGAGTCAAATGCAGTCAAACCGAGATGAATAGACTAGGAAAGAGTTGAATAGAGCCGAATAGCACCGAATAGGGACATCTAGGGCTGAGTCGAGCCCAATCGAGCCCAACCGAGCCCAATCAAGTCCAATCGACCAGATTCGAGCTGAATGGAGCCCAATGGAGCTGGAATGAGCCAAATAGAGACACAGAAAATGAGCCAAGCTAGATCGAGCCAAATCGCACCTAATCGCATCCTATGGCATCGAATCTCGTCGAAGTCCATCCAATCCCACCAAAACCCATCGAATCTCATGAAATCTCACCGAATCCCGTCCAATTGTGTCAAATCGGGTCGAATTGAATGCAATCGAATTCAATAGAACAGCTTAGAGTAGTGTAGGTTAGGCTGGGATTCAATAGGGTAGGGCAGAGAGGAATAGACTAGAGAAGCATAGAGTAGAAGAGAAGAGAATACAAAGAGTAGAATGGAGTAGAGTGGAGTAGAGTAGAATAGTCAGAGTCGAGTAGTGCAGAATAGAGATGAATAGATCCAATTCGAGCTGAATCGAGTCGAATGGAGAGGAAATGAGACAAATCTCCATGAATCGAATAGATTAGAGTAGAGTAGGGTGGGGGAGAAGAGAATAGAATAGTGTAGAATGGAGTCGAACAGAGTAGAATGGTGTGGAATGGAGTCGAATGGAGCCAAATAGAGACGAATAAAGTAGAAAAGAGTTGAATAGAGCTGAACAGGGCCGGATAAGTTTGGATCGAGCCTAATGATGCTGAATCGAGCAGAATCGAGCCAAATTGACCCGATTCAAGCCAAATCGAGCTAAATCAAGCCAATTCGAGCCTAAATCCCATGGAATCGCCTTGAAAGGCATTGAATCGAATCGAATCGATTAGAGTAGAGGAGGGTAGAGTAGGAGGGGTTAGACTAGAAGGGAACAGAACCCAAGAGAAAGAATCGAATAGAATGAAGTAGAGACGAGTACAGTAGAATAGAGTCCAATAGAGTTGAATAGAGCCAAACAGAGCTGAATGCAGCCGAATCCACCAAATTCGAGGTGAATCGAGAAGAATCATGTCGATATCGCGTTGAAACGTGTCGAATCCAATCCAATCGTTTAGTGTAGGGCAGGTAAGATGAGGGTAGGGTAGGGTAGAAAAGAATAGATTAGAATAGAACAGAAAGAATAGAGACGAGTAGACTAGAGTCAAATAGAGTCAAATCCTGCCGAAAAGAGCCGAATAGAGAGGAAAAGGGCCAAGTCAAACCGAATCGAGTTGAATTCGCACAAAAAGGAGCTGATTCGAGCCGATAGGACCTGAATCAGGCCGAATCCCGTTCAAGTCTGTTGAATAGAATAGAACAGATTACAGTAGGCTAAGTTAGAGTAGAGTAGGATAGAACCAAATGCAGTAGAACAGAACAGGATCGAAGAGAACTGAAAGAATAGAATAGGGTCGAGTAGTGCAGAGTCTAGAAGAATAGAGTTGAATATTGCCGACTAGAGCAAAATAGAGCCCAAAAGACCCAACGTGATAGAAATCAAGATGAATGGCGCCGAATCCCGCGGAATCATGCTGGATCGCGTCGAAGCCCGTTGAATTGCATTGAATCCCATCCATTCGAGTCCAATCCAATCGAATCGATTAGAATAGACTAGAGAAGGGTAGAGTACAAGACAATAGACTAGAGAAGAATACAGTCGGATGGAGTAGAATGGTGTAGAATGGAGTTGAAAAGAGATAATAGAGTTGAGTAGACTCGTAGAGCCATATAGAGTTGAACAGAGCCTGTTCAAGCTGAATAGAGCTGACCAGGGCGAAACGGAGCCGATTAGAACTGAATCGAACCGATCGGAGCCCAAGAGGGATGAATGGAGTGCAACGGAGCCGATTGGAGCCGAATCGCATCGAAATGCGTGGAATCGAATCCAGTGGAATAGATTAGAGTAGGGTTGGTTAAAATAGAGTAGAATAGAATTGAACACAGTAAAAGAGAATAAAAAGAATACAAGAGAATCGAGTCCAAAAGGTTAGAGCAGAGCAGAATAGTGTAGAGTAGAACAGAGTCGAATAGAGTCGAATCGAGCCAAATGGAGAAGAAACAAGGCAAATCGCGTTGAATCCCCTCGAACCAATTCCAGTCAATTAGGGTAGGGTAGAGTAAAATAGCGTTGAGTGGAGTAGAATGCTGTGCAACGCAATCGAATGGAGTCGAAAAGAGTCGAAAAGAGCCGAATAGTGCTGAAGAGGGCCGAAGAGGGCCGAATCGAGCAGAATTGAGCCAAATCCAGCAAATCGAGCCTAATGGAGCCGAATGGAGCCGAATCCAGCTGAATCGACACTCTTCGAGCCAAATGGAGCCGAATGGACATGAATCGAACCAATTCGACCTGAATCGTGTCCAAATTCATGGAATCGAATTGAACAGATTAGAGTAGGGGAGGTTCGGGTATGGCAGGGTGGAATAGAGTAGAGTAGCATAGAATAAAACAGAAGAGAAGAGAACAGAACAATACAGAACGAATACAGAAAACAGTAGGCTAGAGTAGCATAGAGGGAAACAGAGTAGAGTAGAATAGATTCGAACAGAGCTAAATGGAGCCAAACTGAGCCGAATCGTGTCCAAATGGGTTGAAGCCAATCCAATCCAATGGATTAGAGTAGAGTAGAGTTGGGTAGCATAGGGTAGGGTAGAATAGAGTAGAATAGGAAGAATAAAGAAAATAGAGAAGAGTAGACTAGAGTACGATAGAGTAGGCTAGTGTATAATAGGGTAGACTCGAATACGGCTGAGTAGAGCCGAATGGAGTCGAAATGAGAGGAATCACGTCTAATGGATTCGAGTAAATTAGAGTGGTGTAGGATAGAGTAGAGCAGAATAGTGTAGAATGGTGTGGAATAAATAGAATGGAGTAGAATGGAGTCAAATAGAGACGAAAAGAGTAGAGAAGAGTCAAATAGAGCAGAATAGGGCCGAAAAGGCCGAATTGAGCAGAATCGAAGCAATTCAAGCCAAAACGAGCCGAATAGAGCCAAATCGAATCGAATCGAGCTGATTCAAGCCGAATCACGTCGAATCCCGTTCAGTGCATCCAATCCAATCCAAACGTCTAGATTAGAGAAGGGGAGGGGAGGGTGGACTAGAATAGAGTAGAGTAGACTAGAAGAGATTAGGACAGAATAGAAGGAATAGAATAGAGTAGAAAAGAGTAGGGTCGAATAGACTCGAATAGAGTCGAATAGAGACGAATAGAGAAAACAGAGCTGAATGGAGCCGAGTAGAGATGTAGAGGAGCCATATAGAGCCGATTCGAACCTCATCGAGCTGAATCAAGCAGAATCACGCCGACTGTCACTGAGTAGCGTCGAATCACATCGAATCACGTCGAATCGCATCAAATCACATCGTTTTGTGTCGGACCGGGTCGAATCGCTTCGTATCGCATCGGATTGCATCGAATGTCGTCGAATCACGACGAATCACGCCCCATCACGTCCAATAACTTCGAACTGCGTCCAATCTCCTAGAATTCTGCTGAATCACGTCGAATCGTATGGAATCTCGTCTAATCTCTTTGAATCCCGTCAAATGCCTTCGGACCTTGTCGAATCCCGTCGAATCCTGTCCAATCGCGTCGAAGTGAATCGAATTGAATCAAATCGATTCAAGTAGGGTGGGTTTGGGTGGGGTGCAGTAGGGTTGGGTAGGGTAGGATAGAACAGAGTCCAACAGAATAGGAGAGAACAGAAGAGAACAGAAAGAATCCAGCAGAATAGAATAGAGTAGAAAAGAGTCAGATAGTGCAGAGCATAGCCGAATTGAGGCGAATGGAGACAAAACAAGATGAATCGCGTTGAAGCGCTTCGAATCGGGTCAAATCGAATCCATTCGAATAGATTAGGGTAGGGAAGGGTAGACGAGAATAGAGGAGAATAGTGCAGAATGGTGTGGAATGGATTAGAACGGAGCCGACTAGAGACGACTAGAGTAGAAAAGAGTCGAATAGAGCATAGTTGGGCCGAATAGGGCCAAAGAAGGCCTAATCGAGCAGAATCCAGCAGAATCGATGCCATTGGAGCTGAATGGAGCCAAATGGAGCCCAATCGAAACGATTCGAAGCGAATTGATCTGATTCAAGCCTAATCGGGTCGAATGGCGTGAAAATGCGATGACTCGAACAGAATCAAAGATTAGAGAAGGGGAGGGGAGCGGCTGGGAGGGTAGAACAGAACAGAATAGAACAGTACATAATAGAAGGAACAGAATATAGCACAGTACGGTAGAGCAGAGCAGAGTAAAGTAGAGAAGAGTAGAGTCGAATAGAGTGAACTAGTGCAGAATAGAGCTGAATAGAGCCAATTCTAGCCGAATCGAGCCCAAAGGAAACAAAACGTGATGAGTCGCGTCGAATAGCGTCCAATCGAATCCATTAGAATAGATTAGAGTAGGGTAGAGTAGAACAGAATAGAGCAGAATCGAGTCGAATGGAGTTGCATAGAGAAAACTAGAGTAGAAAAGAGTCGAATCGAGCCGAATAAGGCTGAACCAAGTCGAATTGAGTTGAAACAAGCTGAATCGAAGCGATTCAAGCCAAATCGAGCTGAATCGAGCTGATGGTGCCGAATGAGCCGATTCAAGCATCATCGCGTCCAATCCCATTGAAATGCTTTGAATCGAATCCAATTGAATAGATTCGAAAAGGTTAGGGTAGGGTGGTTTTGGATAGGGTAGACTAGGGTAGACGAAAGCAGACTAGAGTAGAGTAGACAAGCGAAGTCTAGAGTAGTAGCCTAGACAAGACAGCTGGACTAGTCAGACTAGTGGTATAGATCAGTAGGCTAGACAACTAGCCTTGGAGAGTACCCTTGCCTTGACAAGTACCCTAAATTCTGAATCTGAACTACTCCCCTTGCCTTAACTAGTATCCTGAACTAGTAGCCTTGTCTGAACTAGTACCCTTAACTAGTAGCCTTGCCTTAAGTAATAGTCTTAATGTCTACCCTTGCCTTACTAGTACCCTGAACTAGTAGCCCTGCCTTAACTAGTACCCTGGCCTTCACCAGTAGCCTTAACTAGTACCCTGGCCTTCACTAGTAGCCTTGCCTCAACTAGTACCCTTAACTAACACCCTAGCATGAGCTAGTACTCTTAACTAGTACCTGGCCTTCTCAGTCCCCATAAGTCCTACCCTGGCCTTAACCAGCTGCCTTAACTGGTACCCTGGTCTTAACTAGTAGTATTGACTTCTACCCTTGAATCCACTGGTCGCCTAAACTAGTCGTCTTGCCTTCAGTAGTAGCCTTCACTTGTACCTTGCCTTAACTAGTATCGTTATCTAGTACCTGTGCCTTAACTAGTACTCTTAGCTAGTACAGCGGCCATAACGAGTAGCCTGAAATAGTAGCCTGAACTAGTAGCCTTGTCTGAATTAGTCCCCTGAACTAGTAGCAGTGCTTTAAGTAATCGTCTTAACGTCTGCCCTTGCCTTACTAGTACCCTTAACTAGTAGCCAAGCCTTAACTACTACCCCTAACTAGTAGCCTTGCCTTAACTAGTACCCTTGCCTTAACCAGTTGCCTTAAGTAGTACCCCGGCCTTAACTAGAAGTATCAACTTGTAAACTTGCATCCAATAGTAGCCTTAACTAGTACTCTTGCCTTAAGTAGTGGCCTGAACTAGTACTCGTGCCTTAGCTAGTACTCTGAACTAGTACAGTGCCTCTAACTAGTATCCTGAACTAGTAGCCTTCTCTAAACTAGTACCCTTAACTAGTAGCCTTGCCTTCACTAGTACCCTGGCCTTCTCCAGTAGCCTTAACTAAGACCCTGGCCTTCACTGGTAGCCTTAACTAGTACCCTTAACTAGTACCCTCGCATTAACTAGTAGTCTGAACTAGTACCCTGGCCGTATCAGTACCCAGAACTACTACCCTTGCCGTAACCAGTTTCCTTAACTAGTACCCCGGCCTTAACTAGTAGTATTCACTTGTATATTTGCATCAACTAGTAGCCTTAACTAGTACTCTTGCCTTAAGTAGTGGCCTGAACTAGTACTCGTGCCTTAGCTAGTACTCTGAACTAGTACAGTGCCCCTGACTAGTATCCTGAACGAGTAGCCTTCTCTAAACTAGTACCCTTAACTAGTTGCCTTGCCTTCACTAGTACCCTGGCCTTCTCCAGTAGCCTTAACTAAGACTCTGGCCTTCACTAGTAGCCTTGCCTCAACTAGTACCCTTAACTAGTACCCTCGCATTAACTAGTAGTCTGAACTAGTACCCTGGCCGTATCAGTACCCAGAACTACTACCCTTGCCGTAACCAGTTTCCTTAAGTAGTACCCTGGCCTTAACTAGTAGTATTCACTTGTATATTTGCATCAACTAGTAGCCTTAACTAGTACTCTTCCCTTAAGCAACGGCCTGTATTTGTACCTTGCCTTAACTAGCAGCCTTAACGAGCACCCGTGCCTTTACTCATACTCTTAACTAGTACAGTGCCCCTAACTAGTATCCTGAACTGGTAGCCTTGTCCTAAGTAGTACCCTTAACTAGGAGCCTTGCCTTAAGGAATAGTCTTAATGGCTACCCTGGCCTCAACAAGTACCCTTAACTAGTACCCTTGCATTAATTAGTAGTCTTAACTGGTAGCCTGGCCTTATCAGTACCCATAACTACTACCCTTGCCTTAACCAGTTGCCTTACCTAGCAACCTGGACTGAGCCAGTAGTATTAACATGTACCCTTGCATCGACTAGTAGACTTAAGTAGTACTCTTGCCTGAAGTAGTGGCCTTAACACGTTCCTTGCCTTACTAGTAGCCTTAACTAGTACTCTGAACTAGTACAGTGGCCCTAACTAGTATTCTGAACTAGAAGCCTTGTGGTAACTAGTACCCTTAACTAGTCGCCTTGCCTTAGGGAACAGTCTTAACGTCTACCCTTGCCTTACTAGTCCTCTTAACAAGTAGCCAAGCCTTAACTAGTACCCTGAAGTAGTAGCCTTGCATGGACGAGTAGCCCAGCCTTAACTAGTACCCTGGCCGTCACTAGTACCCTTGCCTCAACTAGTACCCTGGCCTTAACTAGTAGTCTTAACTAGTACCCTGGCCTTATCGCTACCCATAACTACTACCCTTGCCTTGACCAGTTGCCTTCACTAGTACCCTGGCCTTAATGAGTAGTATGAACTTGTACCCTTGCATCAACTAGTAGCCTAAACTAATACGCTTGCCTGAAGTCGTAGCCTTCACTTGTACCTTGCCTTCCTAGTAGCCTTAACTAGTACCCGTCCATGAACTAGTACTCTTAACTAGTACAGTGGCCCTAACTAGTAGCCTGAACTAGTCCCCTTGCCTTAGGTAGTCCCTTTTCCAAACTAGTACCCTTCTTGAGTACCCCTATGGAGTAGGGTATGGTACAGTAGGGTGTCATGAGGTAGGGTAGCATACGGTAGAACAGAGAAAACAGAATCCAATAGAATAGAAGAGGATGAGTCAGGATAGGTTAGTTTCGTGTAGGGTGTGGTAGAGTAGCATAGGATGGAATAGAGAAAAGAGAAAACGAGAATCCAGTACAACAGAATCGAAAAGAAGAGACTAGATGAGGAAAGACTAGGGCGGGATAGGGTTCTGTCGAATAGAAGAGCGTAGAATGGTGTGGAATGGAGTCAAATGCAGTCAAACCGAGATGAATAGACTAGGAAAGAGTTGAATAGAGCCGAATAGCACCGAATAGGGACATCTAGGGCTGAGTCGAGCCCAATCGAGCCCAACCGAGCCCAATCAAGTCCAATCGACCAGATTCGAGCTGAATGGAGCCCAATGGAGCTGGAATGAGCCAAATAGAGACACAGAAAATGAGCCAAGCTAGATCGAGCCAAATCGCACCTAATCGCATCCTATGGCATCGAATCTCGTCGAAGTCCATCCAATCCCACCAAAACCCATCGAATCTCATGAAATCTCACCGAATCCCGTCCAATTGTGTCAAATCGGGTCGAATTGAATGCAATCGAATTCAATAGAACAGCTTAGAGTAGTGTAGGTTAGGCTGGGATTCAATAGGGTAGGGCAGAGAGGAATAGACTAGAGAAGCATAGAGTAGAAGAGAAGAGAATACAAAGAGTAGAATGGAGTAGAGTGGAGTAGAGTAGAATAGTCAGAGTCGAGTAGTGCAGAATAGAGATGAATAGATCCAATTCGAGCTGAATCGAGTCGAATGGAGAGGAAATGAGACAAATCTCCATGAATCGAATAGATTAGAGTAGAGTAGGGTGGGGGAGAAGAGAATAGAATAGTGTAGAATGGAGTCGAACAGAGTAGAATGGTGTGGAATGGAGTCGAATGGAGCCAAATAGAGACGAATAAAGTAGAAAAGAGTTGAATAGAGCTGAACAGGGCCGGATAAGTTTGGATCGAGCCTAATGATGCTGAATCGAGCAGAATCGAGCCAAATTGACCCGATTCAAGCCAAATCGAGCTAAATCAAGCCAATTCGAGCCTAAATCCCATGGAATCGCCTTGAAAGGCATTGAATCGAATCGAATCGATTAGAGTAGAGGAGGGTAGAGTAGGAGGGGTTAGACTAGAAGGGAACAGAACCCAAGAGAAAGAATCGAATAGAATGAAGTAGAGACGAGTACAGTAGAATAGAGTCCAATAGAGTTGAATAGAGCCAAACAGAGCTGAATGCAGCCGAATCCACCAAATTCGAGGTGAATCGAGAAGAATCATGTCGATATCGCGTTGAAACGTGTCGAATCCAATCCAATCGTTTAGTGTAGGGCAGGTAAGATGAGGGTAGGGTAGGGTAGAAAAGAATAGATTAGAATAGAACAGAAAGAATAGAGACGAGTAGACTAGAGTCAAATAGAGTCAAATCCTGCCGAAAAGAGCCGAATAGAGAGGAAAAGGGCCAAGTCAAACCGAATCGAGTTGAATTCGCACAAAAAGGAGCTGATTCGAGCCGATAGGACCTGAATCAGGCCGAATCCCGTTCAAGTCTGTTGAATAGAATAGAACAGATTACAGTAGGCTAAGTTAGAGTAGAGTAGGATAGAACCAAATGCAGTAGAACAGAACAGGATCGAAGAGAACTGAAAGAATAGAATAGGGTCGAGTAGTGCAGAGTCTAGAAGAATAGAGTTGAATATTGCCGACTAGAGCAAAATAGAGCCCAAAAGACCCAACGTGATAGAAATCAAGATGAATGGCGCCGAATCCCGCGGAATCATGCTGGATCGCGTCGAAGCCCGTTGAATTGCATTGAATCCCATCCATTCGAGTCCAATCCAATCGAATCGATTAGAATAGACTAGAGAAGGGTAGAGTACAAGACAATAGACTAGAGAAGAATACAGTCGGATGGAGTAGAATGGTGTAGAATGGAGTTGAAAAGAGATAATAGAGTTGAGTAGACTCGTAGAGCCATATAGAGTTGAACAGAGCCTGTTCAAGCTGAATAGAGCTGACCAGGGCGAAACGGAGCCGATTAGAACTGAATCGAACCGATCGGAGCCCAAGAGGGATGAATGGAGTGCAACGGAGCCGATTGGAGCCGAATCGCATCGAAATGCGTGGAATCGAATCCAGTGGAATAGATTAGAGTAGGGTTGGTTAAAATAGAGTAGAATAGAATTGAACACAGTAAAAGAGAATAAAAAGAATACAAGAGAATCGAGTCCAAAAGGTTAGAGCAGAGCAGAATAGTGTAGAGTAGAACAGAGTCGAATAGAGTCGAATCGAGCCAAATGGAGAAGAAACAAGGCAAATCGCGTTGAATCCCCTCGAACCAATTCCAGTCAATTAGGGTAGGGTAGAGTAAAATAGCGTTGAGTGGAGTAGAATGCTGTGCAACGCAATCGGATGGAGTCGAAAAGAGTCGAAAAGAGCCGAATAGTGCTGAAGAGGGCCGAAGAGGGCCGAATCGAGCAGAATTGAGCCAAATCCAGCAAATCGAGCCTAATGGAGCCGAATGGAGCCGAATCCAGCTGAATCGACACTCTTCGAGCCAAATGGAGCCGAATGGACATGAATCGAACCAATTCGACCTGAATCGTGTCCAAATTCATGGAATCGAATTGAACAGATTAGAGTAGGGGAGGTTCGGGTATGGCAGGGTGGAATAGAGTAGAGTAGCATAGAATAAAACAGAAGAGAAGAGAACAGAACAGTACAGAACGAATACAGAAAACAGTAGGCTAGAGTAGCGTAGAGGGAAACAGAGTAGAGTAGAATAGATTCGAACAGAGCTAAATGGAGCCAAACTGAGCCGAATCGTGTCCAAATGGGTTGAAGCCAATCCAATCCAATGGATTAGAGTAGAGTAGAGTTGGGTAGCATAGGGTAGGGTAGAATAGAGTAGAATAGGAAGAATAAAGAAAATAGAGAAGAGTAGACTAGAGTACGATAGAGTAGGCTAGTGTATAATAGGGTAGACTCGAATACGGCTGAGTAGAGCCGAATGGAGTCGAAATGAGAGGAATCACGTCTAATGGATTCGAGTAAATTAGAGTGGTGTAGGATAGAGTAGAGCAGAATAGTGTAGAATGGTGTGGAATAAATAGAATGGAGTAGAATGGAGTCAAATAGAGACGAAAAGAGTAGAGAAGAGTCGAATAGAGCAGAATAGGGCCGAAAAGGCCGAATTGAGCAGAATCGAAGCAATTCAAGCCAAAACGAGCCGAATAGAGCCAAATCGAATCGAATCGAGCTGATTCAAGCCGAATCACGTCGAATCCCGTTCAGTGCATCCAATCCAATCCAAACGTCTAGATTAGAGAAGGGGAGGGGAGGGTGGAATAGAATAGAGTAGAGTAGACTAGAAGAGATTAGGACAGAATAGAAGGAATAGAATAGAGTAGAAAAGAGTAGGGTCGAATAGACTCGAATAGAGTCGAATAGAGACGAATAGAGAAAACAGAGCTGAATGGAGCCGAGTAGAGACGTAGAGGAGCCATATAGAGCCGATTCGAACCTCATCGAGCTGAATCAAGCAGAATCACGCCGACTGTCACTGAGTAGCGTCGAATCACATCGAATCACGTCGAATCGCATCAAATCACATCGTTTTGTGTCGGACCGGGTCGAATCGCTTCGTATCGCATCGGATTGCATCGAATGTCGTCGAATCACGACGAATCACGCCCCATCACGTCCAATAACTTCGAACTGCGTCCAATCTCCTAGAATTCTGCTGAATCACGTCGAATCGTATGGAATCTCGTCTAATCTCTTTGAATCCCGTCAAATGCCTTCGGACCTTGTCGAATCCCATCGAATCCTGTCCAATCGCGTCGAAGTGAATCGAATTGAATCAAATCGATTCAAGTAGGGTGGGTTTGGGTGGGGTGCAGTAGGGTTGGGTAGGGTAGGATAGAACAGAGTCCAACAGAATAGGAGAGAACAGAAGAGAACAGAAAGAATCCAGCAGAATAGAACAGAGTAGAAAAGAGTCAGATAGTGCAGAGCATAGCCGAATTGAGGCGAATGGAGACAAAACAAGATGAATCGCGTTGAAGCGCTTCGAATCGGGTCAAATCGAATCCATTCGAATAGATTAGGGTAGGGAAGGGTAGACGAGAATAGAGGAGAATAGTGCAGAATGGTGTGGAATGGATTAGAACGGAGCCGACTAGAGACGACTAGAGTAGAAAAGAGTCGAATAGAGCATAGTTGGGCCGAATAGGGCCAAAGAAGGCCTAATCGAGCAGAATCCAGCAGAATCGATGCCATTGGAGCTGAATGGAGCCAAATGGAGCCCAATCGAAACGATTCGAAGCGAATTGATCTGATTCAAGCCTAATCGGGTCGAATGGCGTGAAAATGCGATGACTCGAACAGAATCAAAGATTAGAGAAGGGGAGGGGAGCGGCTGGGAGGGTAGAACAGAACAGAATAGAACAGTACATAATAGAAGGAACAGAATATAGCACAGTACGGTAGAGCAGAGCAGAGTAAAGTAGAGAAGAGTAGAGTCGAATAGAGTGAACTAGTGCAGAATAGAGCTGAATAGAGCCAATTCTAGCCGAATCGAGCCCAAAGGAAACAAAACGTGATGAGTCGCGTCGAATAGCGTCCAATCGAATCCATTAGAATAGATTAGAGTAGGGTAGAGTAGAACAGAATAGAGCAGAATCGAGTCGAATGGAGTTGCATAGAGAAAACTAGAGTAGAAAAGAGTCGAATCGAGCCGAATAAGGCTGAACCAAGTCGAATTGAGTTGAAACAAGCTGAATCGAAGCGATTCAAGCCAAATCGAGCTGAATCGAGCTGATGGTGCCGAATGAGCCGATTCAAGCATCATCGCGTCCAATCCCATTGAAATGCTTTGAATCGAATCCAATTGAATAGATTCGAAAAGGTTAGGGTAGGGTGGTTTTGGATAGGGTAGACTAGGGTAGACGAAAGCAGACTAGAGTAGAGTAGACAAGCGAAGTCTAGAGTAGTAGCCTAGACAAGACAGCTGGACTAGTCAGACTAGTGGTATAGATCAGTAGGCTAGACAACTAGCCTTGGAGAGTACCCTTGCCTTGACAAGTACCCTAAATTCTGAATCTGAACTACTCCCCTTGCCTTAACTAGTATCCTGAACTAGTAGCCTTGTCTGAACTAGTACCCTTAACTAGTAGCCTTGCCTTAAGTAATAGTCTTAATGTCTACCCTTGCCTTACTAGTACCCTGAACTAGTAGCCCTGCCTTAACTAGTACCCTGGCCTTCACCAGTAGCCTTAACTAGTACCCTGGCCTTCACTAGTAGCCTTGCCTCAACTAGTACCCTTAACTAACACCCTAGCATGAGCTAGTACTCTTAACTAGTACCTGGCCTTCTCAGTCCCCATAAGTCCTACCCTGGCCTTAACCAGCTGCCTTAACTGGTACCCTGGTCTTAACTAGTAGTATTGACTTCTACCCTTGAATCCACTGGTCGCCTAAACTAGTCGTCTTGCCTTCAGTAGTAGCCTTCACTTGTACCTTGCCTTAACTAGTATCGTTATCTAGTACCTGTGCCTTAACTAGTACTCTTAGCTAGTACAGCGGCCATAACGAGTAGCCTGAAATAGTAGCCTGAACTAGTAGCCTTGTCTGAATTAGTCCCCTGAACTAGTAGCCTTGCTTTAAGTAATCGTCTTAACGTCTGCCCTTGCCTTACTAGTACCCTTAACTAGTAGCCAAGCCTTAACTACTACCCCTAACTAGTAGCCTTGCCTTAACTAGTACCCTTGCCTTAACCAGTTGCCTTAAGTAGTACCCCGGCCTTAACTAGAAGTATCAACTTGTAAACTTGCATCCAATAGTAGCCTTAACTAGTACTCTTGCCTTAAGTAGTGGCCTGAACTAGTACTCGTGCCTTAGCTAGTACTCTGAACTAGTACAGTGCCTCTAACTAGTATCCTGAACTAGTAGCCTTCTCTAAACTAGTACCCTTAACTAGTAGCCTTGCCTTCACTAGTACCCTGGCCTTCTCCAGAAGCCTTAACTAAGACCCTGGCCTTCACTGGTAGCCTTAACTAGTACCCTTAACTAGTACCCTCGCATTAACTAGTAGTCTGAACTAGTACCCTGGCCGTATCAGTACCCAGAACTACTACCCTTGCCGTAACCAGTTTCCTTAACTAGTACCCCGGCGTTAACTAGTAGTATTCACTTGTATATTTGCATCAACTAATAGCCTTAACTAGTACTCTTGCCTTAAGTAGTGGCCTGAACTAGTACTCGTGCCTTAGCTAGTACTCTGAACTAGTACAGTGCCCCTGACTAGTATCCTGAACGAGTAGCCTTCTCTAAACTAGTACCCTTAACTAGTTGCCTTGCCTTCACTAGTACCCTGGCCTTCTCCAGTAGCCTTAACTAAGACTCTGGCCTTCACTAGTAGCCTTGCCTCAACTAGTACCCTTAACTAGTACCCTCGCATTAACTAGTAGTCTGAACTAGTACCCTGGCCGTATCAGTACCCAGAACTACTACCCTTGCCGTAACCAGTTTCCTTAAGTAGTACCCTGGCCTTAACTAGTACTATTCACTTGTATATTTGCATCAACTAGTAGCCTTAACTAGTACTCTTCCCTTAAGCAACGGCCTGTATTTGTACCTTGCCTTAACTAGCAGCCTTAACTAGCACCCGTGCCTTTACTCATACTCTTAACTAGTACAGTGCCCCTAACTAGTATCTTGAACTGGTAGCCTTGTCCTAAGTAGTACCCTTAACTAGGAGCCTTGCCTTAAGGAATAGTCTTAATGGCTACCCTGGCCTCAACAAGTACCCTTAACTAGTACCCTTGCATTAATTAGTAGTCTTAACTGGTAGCCTGGCCTTATCAGTACCCATAACTACTACCCTTGCCTTAACCAGTTGCCTTACCTAGCAACCTGGACTGAGCCAGTAGTATTAACATGTACCCTTGCATCGACTAGTAGACTTAAGTAGTACTCTTGCCTGAAGTAGTGGCCTTAACACGTTCCTTGCCTTACTAGTAGCCTTAACTAGTACTCTGAACTAGTACAGTGGCCCTAACTAGTATTCTGAACTAGAAGCCTTGTGGTAACTAGTACCCTTAACTAGTCGCCTTGCCTTAGGGAACAGTCTTAACGTCTACCCTTGCCTTACTAGTCCTCTTAACAAGTAGCCAAGCCTTAACTAGTACCCTGAAGTAGTAGCCTTGCATGGACGAGTAGCCCAGCCTTAACTAGTACCCTGGCCGTCACTAGTACCCTTGCCTCAACTAGTACCCTGGCCTTAACTAGTAGTCTTAACTAGTACCCTGGCCTTATCGCTACCCATAACTACTACCCTTGCCTTGACCAGTTGCCTTAACTAGTACCCTGGCCTTAATGAGTAGTATGAACTTGTACCCTTGCATCAACTAGTAGCCTAAACTAATACGCTTGCCTGAAGTCGTAGCCTTCACTTGTACCTTGCCTTCCTAGTAGCCTTAACTAGTACCCGTCCATGAACTAGTACTCTTAACTAGTACAGTGGCCCTAACTAGTAGCCTGAACTAGTCCCCTTGCCTTAGGTAGTCCCTTTTCCAAACTAGTACCCTTCTTGAGTACCCCTATGGAGTAGGGTATGGTACAGTAGGGTGTCATGAGGTAGGGTAGCATACGGTAGAACAGAGAAAACAGAATCCAATAGAATAGAAGAGGATGAGTCAGGATAGGTTAGTTTCGTGTAGGGTGTGGTAGAGTAGCATAGGATGGAATAGAGAAAAGAGAAAACGAGAATCCAGTACAACAGAATCGAAAAGAAGAGACTAGATGAGGAAAGACTAGGGCGGGATAGGGTTCTGTCGAATAGAAGAGCGTAGAATGGTGTGGAATGGAGTCAAATGCAGTCAAACCGAGATGAATAGACTAGGAAAGAGTTGAATAGAGCCGAATAGCACCGAATAGGGACATCTAGGGCTGAGTCGAGCCCAATCGAGCCCAACCGAGCCCAATCAAGTCCAATCGACCAGATTCGAGCTGAATGGAGCCCAATGGAGCTGGAATGAGCCAAATAGAGACACAGAAAATGAGCCAAGCTAGATCGAGCCAAATCGCACCTAATCGCATCCTATGGCATCGAATCTCGTCGAAGTCCATCCAATCCCACCAAAACCCATCGAATCTCATGAAATCTCACCGAATCCCGTCCAATTGTGTCAAATCGGGTCGAATTGAATGCAATCGAATTCAATAGAACAGCTTAGAGTAGTGTAGGTTAGGCTGGGATTCAATAGGGTAGGGCAGAGAGGAATAGACTAGAGAAGCATAGAGTAGAAGAGAAGAGAATACAAAGAGTAGAATGGAGTAGAGTGGAGTAGAGTAGAATAGTCAGAGTCGAGTAGTGCAGAATAGAGATGAATAGATCCAATTCGAGCTGAATCGAGTCGAATGGAGAGGAAATGAGACAAATCTCCATGAATCGAATAGATTAGAGTAGAGTAGGGTGGGGGAGAAGAGAATAGAATAGTGTAGAATGGAGTCGAACAGAGTAGAATGGTGTGGAATGGAGTCGAATGGAGCCAAATAGAGACGAATAAAGTAGAAAAGAGTTGAATAGAGCTGAACAGGGCCGGATAAGTTTGGATCGAGCCTAATGATGCTGAATCGAGCAGAATCGAGCCAAATTGACCCGATTCAAGCCAAATCGAGCTAAATCAAGCCAATTCGAGCCTAAATCCCATGGAATCGCCTTGAAAGGCATTGAATCGAATCGAATCGATTAGAGTAGAGGAGGGTAGAGTAGGAGGGGTTAGACTAGAAGGGAACAGAACCCAAGAGAAAGAATCGAATAGAATGAAGTAGAGACGAGTACAGTAGAATAGAGTCCAATAGAGTTGAATAGAGCCAAACAGAGCTGAATGCAGCCGAATCCACCAAATTCGAGGTGAATCGAGAAGAATCATGTCGATATCGCGTTGAAACGTGTCGAATCCAATCCAATCGTTTAGTGTAGGGCAGGTAAGATGAGGGTAGGGTAGGGTAGAAAAGAATAGATTAGAATAGAACAGAAAGAATAGAGACGAGTAGACTAGAGTCAAATAGAGTCAAATCCTGCCGAAAAGAGCCGAATAGAGAGGAAAAGGGCCAAGTCAAACCGAATCGAGTTGAATTCGCACAAAAAGGAGCTGATTCGAGCCGATAGGACCTGAATCAGGCCGAATCCCGTTCAAGTCTGTTGAATAGAATAGAACAGATTACAGTAGGCTAAGTTAGAGTAGAGTAGGATAGAACCAAATGCAGTAGAACAGAACAGGATCGAAGAGAACTGAAAGAATAGAATAGGGTCGAGTAGTGCAGAGTCTAGAAGAATAGAGTTGAATATTGCCGACTAGAGCAAAATAGAGCCCAAAAGACCCAACGTGATAGAAATCAAGATGAATGGCGCCGAATCCCGCGGAATCATGCTGGATCGCGTCGAAGCCCGTTGAATTGCATTGAATCCCATCCATTCGAGTCCAATCCAATCGAATCGATTAGAATAGACTAGAGAAGGGTAGAGTACAAGACAATAGACTAGAGAAGAATACAGTCGGATGGAGTAGAATGGTGTAGAATGGAGTTGAAAAGAGATAATAGAGTTGAGTAGACTCGTAGAGCCATATAGAGTTGAACAGAGCCTGTTCAAGCTGAATAGAGCTGACCAGGGCGAAACGGAGCCGATTAGAACTGAATCGAACCGATCGGAGCCCAAGAGGGATGAATGGAGTGCAACGGAGCCGATTGGAGCCGAATCGCATCGAAATGCGTGGAATCGAATCCAGTGGAATAGATTAGAGTAGGGTTGGTTAAAATAGAGTAGAATAGAATTGAACACAGTAAAAGAGAATAAAAAGAATACAAGAGAATCGAGTCCAAAAGGTTAGAGCAGAGCAGAATAGTGTAGAGTAGAACAGAGTCGAATAGAGTCGAATCGAGCCAAATGGAGAAGAAACAAGGCAAATCGCGTTGAATCCCCTCGAACCAATTCCAGTCAATTAGGGTAGGGTAGAGTAAAATAGCGTTGAGTGGAGTAGAATGCTGTGCAACGCAATCGAATGGAGTCGAAAAGAGTCGAAAAGAGCCGAATAGTGCTGAAGAGGGCCGAAGAGGGCCGAATCGAGCAGAATTGAGCCAAATCCAGCAAATCGAGCCTAATGGAGCCGAATGGAGCCGAATCCAGCTGAATCGACACTCTTCGAGCCAAATGGAGCCGAATGGACATGAATCGAACCAATTCGACCTGAATCGTGTCCAAATTCATGGAATCGAATTGAACAGATTAGAGTAGGGGAGGTTCGGGTATGGCAGGGTGGAATAGAGTAGAGTAGCATAGAATAAAACAGAAGAGAAGAGAACAGAACAATACAGAACGAATACAGAAAACAGTAGGCTAGAGTAGCATAGAGGGAAACAGAGTAGAGTAGAATAGATTCGAACAGAGCTAAATGGAGCCAAACTGAGCCGAATCGTGTCCAAATGGGTTGAAGCCAATCCAATCCAATGGATTAGAGTAGAGTAGAGTTGGGTAGCATAGGGTAGGGTAGAATAGAGTAGAATAGGAAGAATAAAGAAAATAGAGAAGAGTAGACTAGAGTACGATAGAGTAGGCTAGTGTATAATAGGGTAGACTCGAATACGGCTGAGTAGAGCCGAATGGAGTCGAAATGAGAGGAATCACGTCTAATGGATTCGAGTAAATTAGAGTGGTGTAGGATAGAGTAGAGCAGAATAGTGTAGAATGGTGTGGAATAAATAGAATGGAGTAGAATGGAGTCAAATAGAGACGAAAAGAGTAGAGAAGAGTCAAATAGAGCAGAATAGGGCCGAAAAGGCCGAATTGAGCAGAATCGAAGCAATTCAAGCCAAAACGAGCCGAATAGAGCCAAATCGAATCGAATCGAGCTGATTCAAGCCGAATCACGTCGAATCCCGTTCAGTGCATCCAATCCAATCCAAACGTCTAGATTAGAGAAGGGGAGGGGAGGGTGGACTAGAATAGAGTAGAGTAGACTAGAAGAGATTAGGACAGAATAGAAGGAATAGAATAGAGTAGAAAAGAGTAGGGTCGAATAGACTCGAATAGAGTCGAATAGAGACGAATAGAGAAAACAGAGCTGAATGGAGCCGAGTAGAGATGTAGAGGAGCCATATAGAGCCGATTCGAACCTCATCGAGCTGAATCAAGCAGAATCACGCCGACTGTCACTGAGTAGCGTCGAATCACATCGAATCACGTCGAATCGCATCAAATCACATCGTTTTGTGTCGGACCGGGTCGAATCGCTTCGTATCGCATCGGATTGCATCGAATGTCGTCGAATCACGACGAATCACGCCCCATCACGTCCAATAACTTCGAACTGCGTCCAATCTCCTAGAATTCTGCTGAATCACGTCGAATCGTATGGAATCTCGTCTAATCTCTTTGAATCCCGTCAAATGCCTTCGGACCTTGTCGAATCCCGTCGAATCCTGTCCAATCGCGTCGAAGTGAATCGAATTGAATCAAATCGATTCAAGTAGGGTGGGTTTGGGTGGGGTGCAGTAGGGTTGGGTAGGGTAGGATAGAACAGAGTCCAACAGAATAGGAGAGAACAGAAGAGAACAGAAAGAATCCAGCAGAATAGAATAGAGTAGAAAAGAGTCAGATAGTGCAGAGCATAGCCGAATTGAGGCGAATGGAGACAAAACAAGATGAATCGCGTTGAAGCGCTTCGAATCGGGTCAAATCGAATCCATTCGAATAGATTAGGGTAGGGAAGGGTAGACGAGAATAGAGGAGAATAGTGCAGAATGGTGTGGAATGGATTAGAACGGAGCCGACTAGAGACGACTAGAGTAGAAAAGAGTCGAATAGAGCATAGTTGGGCCGAATAGGGCCAAAGAAGGCCTAATCGAGCAGAATCCAGCAGAATCGATGCCATTGGAGCTGAATGGAGCCAAATGGAGCCCAATCGAAACGATTCGAAGCGAATTGATCTGATTCAAGCCTAATCGGGTCGAATGGCGTGAAAATGCGATGACTCGAACAGAATCAAAGATTAGAGAAGGGGAGGGGAGCGGCTGGGAGGGTAGAACAGAACAGAATAGAACAGTACATAATAGAAGGAACAGAATATAGCACAGTACGGTAGAGCAGAGCAGAGTAAAGTAGAGAAGAGTAGAGTCGAATAGAGTGAACTAGTGCAGAATAGAGCTGAATAGAGCCAATTCTAGCCGAATCGAGCCCAAAGGAAACAAAACGTGATGAGTCGCGTCGAATAGCGTCCAATCGAATCCATTAGAATAGATTAGAGTAGGGTAGAGTAGAACAGAATAGAGCAGAATCGAGTCGAATGGAGTTGCATAGAGAAAACTAGAGTAGAAAAGAGTCGAATCGAGCCGAATAAGGCTGAACCAAGTCGAATTGAGTTGAAACAAGCTGAATCGAAGCGATTCAAGCCAAATCGAGCTGAATCGAGCTGATGGTGCCGAATGAGCCGATTCAAGCATCATCGCGTCCAATCCCATTGAAATGCTTTGAATCGAATCCAATTGAATAGATTCGAAAAGGTTAGGGTAGGGTGGTTTTGGATAGGGTAGACTAGGGTAGACGAAAGCAGACTAGAGTAGAGTAGACAAGCGAAGTCTAGAGTAGTAGCCTAGACAAGACAGCTGGACTAGTCAGACTAGTGGTATAGATCAGTAGGCTAGACAACTAGCCTTGGAGAGTACCCTTGCCTTGACAAGTACCCTAAATTCTGAATCTGAACTACTCCCCTTGCCTTAACTAGTATCCTGAACTAGTAGCCTTGTCTGAACTAGTACCCTTAACTAGTAGCCTTGCCTTAAGTAATAGTCTTAATGTCTACCCTTGCCTTACTAGTACCCTGAACTAGTAGCCCTGCCTTAACTAGTACCCTGGCCTTCACCAGTAGCCTTAACTAGTACCCTGGCCTTCACTAGTAGCCTTGCCTCAACTAGTACCCTTAACTAACACCCTAGCATGAGCTAGTACTCTTAACTAGTACCTGGCCTTCTCAGTCCCCATAAGTCCTACCCTGGCCTTAACCAGCTGCCTTAACTGGTACCCTGGTCTTAACTAGTAGTATTGACTTCTACCCTTGAATCCACTGGTCGCCTAAACTAGTCGTCTTGCCTTCAGTAGTAGCCTTCACTTGTACCTTGCCTTAACTAGTATCGTTATCTAGTACCTGTGCCTTAACTAGTACTCTTAGCTAGTACAGCGGCCATAACGAGTAGCCTGAAATAGTAGCCTGAACTAGTAGCCTTGTCTGAATTAGTCCCCTGAACTAGTAGCAGTGCTTTAAGTAATCGTCTTAACGTCTGCCCTTGCCTTACTAGTACCCTTAACTAGTAGCCAAGCCTTAACTACTACCCCTAACTAGTAGCCTTGCCTTAACTAGTACCCTTGCCTTAACCAGTTGCCTTAAGTAGTACCCCGGCCTTAACTAGAAGTATCAACTTGTAAACTTGCATCCAATAGTAGCCTTAACTAGTACTCTTGCCTTAAGTAGTGGCCTGAACTAGTACTCGTGCCTTAGCTAGTACTCTGAACTAGTACAGTGCCTCTAACTAGTATCCTGAACTAGTAGCCTTCTCTAAACTAGTACCCTTAACTAGTAGCCTTGCCTTCACTAGTACCCTGGCCTTCTCCAGTAGCCTTAACTAAGACCCTGGCCTTCACTGGTAGCCTTAACTAGTACCCTTAACTAGTACCCTCGCATTAACTAGTAGTCTGAACTAGTACCCTGGCCATATCAGTACCCAGAACTACTACCCTTGCCGTAACCAGTTTCCTTAACTAGTACCCCGGCCTTAACTAGTAGTATTCACTTGTATATTTGCATCAACTAGTAGCCTTAACTAGTACTCTTGCCTTAAGTAGTGGCCTGAACTAGTACTCGTGCCTTAGCTAGTACTCTGAACTAGTACAGTGCCCCTGACTAGTATCCTGAACGAGTAGCCTTCTCTAAACTAGTACCCTTAACTAGTTGCCTTGCCTTCACTAGTACCCTGGCCTTCTCCAGTAGCCTTAACTAAGACTCTGGCCTTCACTAGTAGCCTTGCCTCAACTAGTACCCTTAACTAGTACCCTCGCATTAACTAGTAGTCTGAACTAGTACCCTGGCCGTATCAGTACCCAGAACTACTACCCTTGCCGTAACCAGTTTCCTTAAGTAGTACCCTGGCCTTAACTAGTAGTATTCACTTGTATATTTGCATCAACTAGTAGCCTTAACTAGTACTCTTCCCTTAAGCAACGGCCTGTATTTGTACCTTGCCTTAACTAGCAGCCTTAACGAGCACCCGTGCCTTTACTCATACTCTTAACTAGTACAGTGCCCCTAACTAGTATCCTGAACTGGTAGCCTTGTCCTAAGTAGTACCCTTAACTAGGAGCCTTGCCTTAAGGAATAGTCTTAATGGCTACCCTGGCCTCAACAAGTACCCTTAACTAGTACCCTTGCATTAATTAGTAGTCTTAACTGGTAGCCTGGCCTTATCAGTACCCATAACTACTACCCTTGCCTTAACCAGTTGCCTTACCTAGCAACCTGGACTGAGCCAGTAGTATTAACATGTACCCTTGCATCGACTAGTAGACTTAAGTAGTACTCTTGCCTGAAGTAGTGGCCTTAACACGTTCCTTGCCTTACTAGTAGCCTTAACTAGTACTCTGAACTAGTACAGTGGCCCTAACTAGTATTCTGAACTAGAAGCCTTGTGGTAACTAGTACCCTTAACTAGTCACCTTGCCTTAGGGAACAGTCTTAACGTCTACCCTTGCCTTACTAGTCCTCTTAACAAGTAGCCAAGCCTTAACTAGTACCCTGAAGTAGTAGCCTTGCATGGACGAGTAGCCCAGCCTTAACTAGTACCCTGGCCGTCACTAGTACCCTTGCCTCAACTAGTACCCTGGCCTTAACTAGTAGTCTTAACTAGTACCCTGGCCTTATCGCTACCCATAACTACTACCCTTGCCTTGACCAGTTACCTTAACTAGTACCCTGGCCTTAATGAGTAGTATGAACTTGTACCCTTGCATCAACTAGTAGCCTAAACTAATACGCTTGCCTGAAGTCGTAGCCTTCACTTGTACCTTGCCTTCCTAGTAGCCTTAACTAGTACCCGTCCATGAACTAGTACTCTTAACTAGTACAGTGGCCCTAACTAGTAGCCTGAACTAGTCCCCTTGCCTTAGGTAGTCCCTTTTCCAAACTAGTACCCTTCTTGAGTACCCCTATGGAGTAGGGTATGGTACAGTAGGGTGTCATGAGGTAGGGTAGCATACGGTAGAACAGAGAAAACAGAATCCAATAGAATAGAAGAGGATGAGTCAGGATAGGTTAGTTTCGTGTAGGGTGTGGTAGAGTAGCATAGGATGGAATAGAGAAAAGAGAAAACGAGAATCCAGTACAACAGAATCGAAAAGAAGAGACTAGATGAGGAAAGACTAGGGCGGGATAGGGTTCTGTCGAATAGAAGAGCGTAGAATGGTGTGGAATGGAGTCAAATGCAGTCAAACCGAGATGAATAGACTAGGAAAGAGTTGAATAGAGCCGAATAGCACCGAATAGGGACATCTAGGGCTGAGTCGAGCCCAATCGAGCCCAACCGAGCCCAATCAAGTCCAATCGACCAGATTCGAGCTGAATGGAGCCCAATGGAGCTGGAATGAGCCAAATAGAGACACAGAAAATGAGCCAAGCTAGATCGAGCCAAATCGCACCTAATCGCATCCTATGGCATCGAATCTCGTCGAAGTCCATCCAATCCCACCAAAACCCATCGAATCTCATGAAATCTCACCGAATCCCGTCCAATTGTGTCAAATCGGGTCGAATTGAATGCAATCGAATTCAATAGAACAGCTTAGAGTAGTGTAGGTTAGGCTGGGATTCAATAGGGTAGGGCAGAGAGGAATAGACTAGAGAAGCATAGAGTAGAAGAGAAGAGAATACAAAGAGTAGAATGGAGTAGAGTGGAGTAGAGTAGAATAGTCAGAGTCGAGTAGTGCAGAATAGAGATGAATAGATCCAATTCGAGCTGAATCGAGTCGAATGGAGAGGAAATGAGACAAATCTCCATGAATCGAATAGATTAGAGTAGAGTAGGGTGGGGGAGAAGAGAATAGAATAGTGTAGAATGGAGTCGAACAGAGTAGAATGGTGTGGAATGGAGTCGAATGGAGCCAAATAGAGACGAATAAAGTAGAAAAGAGTTGAATAGAGCTGAACAGGGCCGGATAAGTTTGGATCGAGCCTAATGATGCTGAATCGAGCAGAATCGAGCCAAATTGACCCGATTCAAGCCAAATCGAGCTAAATCAAGCCAATTCGAGCCTAAATCCCATGGAATCGCCTTGAAAGGCATTGAATCGAATCGAATCGATTAGAGTAGAGGAGGGTAGAGTAGGAGGGGTTAGACTAGAAGGGAACAGAACCCAAGAGAAAGAATCGAATAGAATGAAGTAGAGACGAGTACAGTAGAATAGAGTCCAATAGAGTTGAATAGAGCCAAACAGAGCTGAATGCAGCCGAATCCACCAAATTCGAGGTGAATCGAGAAGAATCATGTCGATATCGCGTTGAAACGTGTCGAATCCAATCCAATCGTTTAGTGTAGGGCAGGTAAGATGAGGGTAGGGTAGGGTAGAAAAGAATAGATTAGAATAGAACAGAAAGAATAGAGACGAGTAGACTAGAGTCAAATAGAGTCAAATCCTGCCGAAAAGAGCCGAATAGAGAGGAAAAGGGCCAAGTCAAACCGAATCGAGTTGAATTCGCACAAAAAGGAGCTGATTCGAGCCGATAGGACCTGAATCAGGCCGAATCCCGTTCAAGTCTGTTGAATAGAATAGAACAGATTACAGTAGGCTAAGTTAGAGTAGAGTAGGATAGAACCAAATGCAGTAGAACAGAACAGGATCGAAGAGAACTGAAAGAATAGAATAGGGTCGAGTAGTGCAGAGTCTAGAAGAATAGAGTTGAATATTGCCGACTAGAGCAAAATAGAGCCCAAAAGACCCAACGTGATAGAAATCAAGATGAATGGCGCCGAATCCTGCGGAATCATGCTGGATCGCGTCGAAGCCCGTTGAATTGCATTGAATCCCATCCATTCGAGTCCAATCCAATCGAATCGATTAGAATAGACTAGAGAAGGGTAGAGTACAAGACAATAGACTAGAGAAGAATACAGTCGGATGGAGTAGAATGGTGTAGAATGGAGTTGAAAAGAGATAATAGAGTTGAGTAGACTCGTAGAGCCATATAGAGTTGAACAGAGCCTGTTCAAGCTGAATAGAGCTGACCAGGGCGAAACGGAGCCGATTAGAACTGAATCGAACCGATTGGAGCCCAAGAGGGATGAATGGAGTGCAACGGAGCCGATTGGAGCCGAATCGCATCGAAATGCGTGGAATCGAATCCAGTGGAATAGATTAGAGTAGGGTTGGTTAAAATAGAGTAGAATAGAATTGAACACAGTAAAAGAGAATAAAAAGAATACAAGAGAATCGAGTCCAAAAGGTTAGAGCAGAGCAGAATAGTGTAGAGTAGAACAGAGTCGAATAGAGTCGAATCGAGCCAAATGGAGAAGAAACAAGGCAAATCGCGTTGAATCCCCTCGAACCAATTCCAGTCAATTAGGGTAGGGTAGAGTAAAATAGCGTTGAGTGGAGTAGAATGCTGTGCAACGCAATCGAATGGAGTCGAAAAGAGTCGAAAAGAGCCGAATAGTGCTGAAGAGGGCCGAAGAGGGCCGAATCGAGCAGAATTGAGCCAAATCCAGCAAATCGAGCCTAATGGAGCCGAATGGAGCCGAATCCAGCTGAATCGACACTCTTCGAGCCAAATGGAGCCGAATGGACATGAATCGAACCAATTCGACCTGAATCGTGTCCAAATTCATGGAATCGAATTGAACAGATTAGAGTAGGGGAGGTTCGGGTATGGCAGGGTGGAATAGAGTAGAGTAGCATAGAATAAAACAGAAGAGAAGAGAACAGAACAATACAGAACGAATACAGAAAACAGTAGGCTAGAGTAGCATAGAGGGAAACAGAGTAGAGTAGAATAGATTCGAACAGAGCTAAATGGAGCCAAACTGAGCCGAATCGTGTCCAAATGGGTTGAAGCCAATCCAATCCAATGGATTAGAGTAGAGTAGAGTTGGGTAGCATAGGGTAGGGTAGAATAGAGTAGAATAGGAAGAATAAAGAAAATAGAGAAGAGTAGACTAGAGTACGATAGAGTAGGCTAGTGTATAATAGGGTAGACTCGAATACGGCTGAGTAGAGCCGAATGGAGTCGAAATGAGAGGAATCACGTCTAATGGATTCGAGTAAATTAGAGTGGTGTAGGATAGAGTAGAGCAGAATAGTGTAGAATGGTGTGGAATAAATAGAATGGAGTAGAATGGAGTCAAATAGAGACGAAAAGAGTAGAGAAGAGTCAAATAGAGCAGAATAGGGCCGAAAAGGCCGAATTGAGCAGAATCGAAGCAATTCAAGCCAAAACGAGCCGAATAGAGCCAAATCGAATCGAATCGAGCTGATTCAAGCCGAATCACGTCGAATCCCGTTCAGTGCATCCAATCCAATCCAAACGTCTAGATTAGAGAAGGGGAGGGGAGGGTGGACTAGAATAGAGTAGAGTAGACTAGAAGAGATTAGGACAGAATAGAAGGAATAGAATAGAGTAGAAAAGAGTAGGGTCGAATAGACTCGAATAGAGTCGAATAGAGACGAATAGAGAAAACAGAGCTGAATGGAGCCGAGTAGAGATGTAGAGGAGCCATATAGAGCCGATTCGAACCTCATCGAGCTGAATCAAGCAGAATCACGCCGACTGTCACTGAGTAGCGTCGAATCACATCGAATCACGTCGAATCGCATCAAATCACATCGTTTTGTGTCGGAGCGGGTCGAATCGCTTCGTATCGCATCGGATTGCATCGAATGTCGTCGAATCACGACGAATCACGCCCCATCACGTCCAATAACTTCGAACTGCGTCCAATCTCCTAGAATTCTGCTGAATCACGTCGAATCGTATGGAATCTCGTCTAATCTCTTTGAATCCCGTCAAATGCCTTCGGACCTTGTCGAATCCCGTCGAATCCTGTCCAATCGCGTCGAAGTGAATCGAATTGAATCAAATCGATTCAAGTAGGGTGGGTTTGGGTGGGGTGCAGTAGGGTTGGGTAGGGTAGGATAGAACAGAGTCCAACAGAATAGGAGAGAACAGAAGAGAACAGAAAGAATCCAGCAGAATAGAATAGAGTAGAAAAGAGTCAGATAGTGCAGAGCATAGCCGAATTGAGGCGAATGGAGACAAAACAAGATGAATCGCGTTGAAGCGCTTCGAATCGGGTCAAATCGAATCCATTCGAATAGATTAGGGTAGGGAAGGGTAGACGAGAATAGAGGAGAATAGTGCAGAATGGTGTGGAATGGATTAGAACGGAGCCGACTAGAGACGACTAGAGTAGAAAAGAGTCGAATAGAGCATAGTTGGGCCGAATAGGGCCAAAGAAGGCCTAATCGAGCAGAATCCAGCAGAATCGATGCCATTGGAGCTGAATGGAGCCAAATGGAGCCCAATCGAAACGATTCGAAGCGAATTGATCTGATTCAAGCCTAATCGGGTCGAATGGCGTGAAAATGCGATGACTCGAACAGAATCAAAGATTAGAGAAGGGGAGGGGAGCGGCTGGGAGGGTAGAACAGAACAGAATAGAACAGTACATAATAGAAGGAACAGAATATAGCACAGTACGGTAGAGCAGAGCAGAGTAAAGTAGAGAAGAGTAGAGTCGAATAGAGTGAACTAGTGCAGAATAGAGCTGAATAGAGCCAATTCTAGCCGAATCGAGCCCAAAGGAAACAAAACGTGATGAGTCGCGTCGAATAGCGTCCAATCGAATCCATTAGAATAGATTAGAGTAGGGTAGAGTAGAACAGAATAGAGCAGAATCGAGTCGAATGGAGTTGCATAGAGAAAACTAGAGTAGAAAAGAGTCGAATCGAGCCGAATAAGGCTGAACCAAGTCGAATTGAGTTGAAACAAGCTGAATCGAAGCGATTCAAGCCAAATCGAGCTGAATCGAGCTGATGGTGCCGAATGAGCCGATTCAAGCATCATCGCGTCCAATCCCATTGAAATGCTTTGAATCGAATCCAATTGAATAGATTCGAAAAGGTTAGGGTAGGGTGGTTTTGGATAGGGTAGACTAGGGTAGACGAAAGCAGACTAGAGTAGAGTAGACAAGCGAAGTCTAGAGTAGTAGCCTAGACAAGACAGCTGGACTAGTCAGACTAGTGGTATAGATCAGTAGGCTAGACAACTAGCCTTGGAGAGTACCCTTGCCTTGACAAGTACCCTAAATTCTGAATCTGAACTACTCCCCTTGCCTTAACTAGTATCCTGAACTAGTAGCCTTGTCTGAACTAGTACCCTTAACTAGTAGCCTTGCCTTAAGTAATAGTCTTAATGTCTACCCTTGCCTTACTAGTACCCTGAACTAGTAGCCCTGCCTTAACTAGTACCCTGGCCTTCACCAGTAGCCTTAACTAGTACCCTGGCCTTCACTAGTAGCCTTGCCTCAACTAGTACCCTTAACTAACACCCTAGCATGAGCTAGTACTCTTAACTAGTACCTGGCCTTCTCAGTCCCCATAAGTCCTACCCTGGCCTTAACCAGCTGCCTTAACTGGTACCCTGGTCTTAACTAGTAGTATTGACTTCTACCCTTGAATCCACTGGTCGCCTAAACTAGTCGTCTTGCCTTCAGTAGTAGCCTTCACTTGTACCTTGCCTTAACTAGTATCGTTATCTAGTACCTGTGCCTTAACTAGTACTCTTAGCTAGTACAGCGGCCATAACGAGTAGCCTGAAATAGTAGCCTGAACTAGTAGCCTTGTCTGAATTAGTCCCCTGAACTAGTAGCAGTGCTTTAAGTAATCGTCTTAACGTCTGCCCTTGCCTTACTAGTACCCTTAACTAGTAGCCAAGCCTTAACTACTACCCCTAACTAGTAGCCTTGCCTTAACTAGTACCCTTGCCTTAACCAGTTGCCTTAAGTAGTACCCCGGCCTTAACTAGAAGTATCAACTTGTAAACTTGCATCCAATAGTAGCCTTAACTAGTACTCTTGCCTTAAGTAGTGGCCTGAACTAGTACTCGTGCCTTAGCTAGTACTCTGAACTAGTACAGTGCCTCTAACTAGTATCCTGAACTAGTAGCCTTCTCTAAACTAGTACCCTTAACTAGTAGCCTTGCCTTCACTAGTACCCTGGCATTCTCCAGTAGCCTTAACTAAGACCCTGGCCTTCACTGGTAGCCTTAACTAGTACCCTTAACTAGTACCCTCGCATTAACTAGTAGTCTGAACTAGTACCCTGGCCGTATCAGTACCCAGAACTACTACCCTTGCCGTAACCAGTTTCCTTAACTAGTACCCCGGCCTTAACTAGTAGTATTCACTTGTATATTTGCATCAACTAGTAGCCTTAACTAGTACTCTTGCCTTAAGTAGTGGCCTGAACTAGTACTCGTGCCTTAGCTAGTACTCTGAACTAGTACAGTGCCCCTGACTAGTATCCTGAACGAGTAGCCTTCTCTAAACTAGTACCCTTAACTAGTTGCCTTGCCTTCACTAGTACCCTGGCCTTCTCCAGTAGCCTTAACTAAGACTCTGGCCTTCACTAGTAGCCTTGCCTCAACTAGTACCCTTAACTAGTACCCTCGCATTAACTAGTAGTCTGAACTAGTACCCTGGCCGTATCAGTACCCAGAACTACTACCCTTGCCGTAACCAGTTTCCTTAAGTAGTACCCTGGCCTTAACTAGTAGTATTCACTTGTATATTTGCATCAACTAGTAGCCTTAACTAGTACTCTTCCCTTAAGCAACGGCCTGTATTTGTACCTTGCCTTAACTAGCAGCCTTAACGAGCACCCGTGCCTTTACTCATACTCTTAACTAGTACAGTGCCCCTAACTAGTATCCTGAACTGGTAGCCTTGTCCTAAGTAGTACCCTTAACTAGGAGCCTTGCCTTAAGGAATAGTCTTAATGGCTACCCTGGCCTCAACAAGTACCCTTAACTAGTACCCTTGCATTAATTAGTAGTCTTAACTGGTAGCCTGGCCTTATCAGTACCCATAACTACTACCCTTGCCTTAACCAGTTGCCTTACCTAGCAACCTGGACTGAGCCAGTAGTATTAACATGTACCCTTGCATCGACTAGTAGACTTAAGTAGTACTCTTGCCTGAAGTAGTGGCCTTAACACGTTCCTTGCCTTACTAGTAGCCTTAACTAGTACTCTGAACTAGTACAGTGGCCCTAACTAGTATTCTGAACTAGAAGCCTTGTGGTAACTAGTACCCTTAACTAGTCGCCTTGCCTTAGGGAACAGTCTTAACGTCTACCCTTGCCTTACTAGTCCTCTTAACAAGTAGCCAAGCCTTAACTAGTACCCTGAAGTAGTAGCCTTGCATGGACGAGTAGCCCAGCCTTAACTAGTACCCTGGCCGTCACTAGTACCCTTGCCTCAACTAGTACCCTGGCCTTAACTAGTAGTCTTAACTAGTACCCTGGCCTTATCGCTACCCATAACTACTACCCTTGCCTTGACCAGTTACCTTAACTAGTACCCTGGCCTTAATGAGTAGTATGAACTTGTACCCTTGCATCAACTAGTAGCCTAAACTAATACGCTTGCCTGAAGTCGTAGCCTTCACTTGTACCTTGCCTTCCTAGTAGCCTTAACTAGTACCCGTCCATGAACTAGTACTCTTAACTAGTACAGTGGCCCTAACTAGTAGCCTGAACTAGTCCCCTTGCCTTAGGTAGTCCCTTTTCCAAACTAGTACCCTTCTTGAGTACCCCTATGGAGTAGGGTATGGTACAGTAGGGTGTCATGAGGTAGGGTAGCATACGGTAGAACAGAGAAAACAGAATCCAATAGAATAGAAGAGGATGAGTCAGGATAGGTTAGTTTCGTGTAGGGTGTGGTAGAGTAGCATAGGATGGAATAGAGAAAAGAGAAAACGAGAATCCAGTACAACAGAATCGAAAAGAAGAGACTAGATGAGGAAAGACTAGGGCGGGATAGGGTTCTGTCGAATAGAAGAGCGTAGAATGGTGTGGAATGGAGTCAAATGCAGTCAAACCGAGATGAATAGACTAGGAAAGAGTTGAATAGAGCCGAATAGCACCGAATAGGGACATCTAGGGCTGAGTCGAGCCCAATCGAGCCCAACCGAGCCCAATCAAGTCCAATCGACCAGATTCGAGCTGAATGGAGCCCAATGGAGCTGGAATGAGCCAAATAGAGACACAGAAAATGAGCCAAGCTAGATCGAGCCAAATCGCACCTAATCGCATCCTATGGCATCGAATCTCGTCGAAGTCCATCCAATCCCACCAAAACCCATCGAATCTCATGAAATCTCACCGAATCCCGTCCAATTGTGTCAAATCGGGTCGAATTGAATGCAATCGAATTCAATAGAACAGCTTAGAGTAGTGTAGGTTAGGCTGGGATTCAATAGGGTAGGGCAGAGAGGAATAGACTAGAGAAGCATAGAGTAGAAGAGAAGAGAATACAAAGAGTAGAATGGAGTAGAGTGGAGTAGAGTAGAATAGTCAGAGTCGAGTAGTGCAGAATAGAGATGAATAGATCCAATTCGAGCTGAATCGAGTCGAATGGAGAGGAAATGAGACAAATCTCCATGAATCGAATAGATTAGAGTAGAGTAGGGTGGGGGAGAAGAGAATAGAATAGTGTAGAATGGAGTCGAACAGAGTAGAATGGTGTGGAATGGAGTCGAATGGAGCCAAATAGAGACGAATAAAGTAGAAAAGAGTTGAATAGAGCTGAACAGGGCCGGATAAGTTTGGATCGAGCCTAATGATGCTGAATCGAGCAGAATCGAGCCAAATTGACCCGATTCAAGCCAAATCGAGCTAAATCAAGCCAATTCGAGCCTAAATCCCATGGAATCGCCTTGAAAGGCATTGAATCGAATCGAATCGATTAGAGTAGAGGAGGGTAGAGTAGGAGGGGTTAGACTAGAAGGGAACAGAACCCAAGAGAAAGAATCGAATAGAATGAAGTAGAGACGAGTACAGTAGAATAGAGTCCAATAGAGTTGAATAGAGCCAAACAGAGCTGAATGCAGCCGAATCCACCAAATTCGAGGTGAATCGAGAAGAATCATGTCGATATCGCGTTGAAACGTGTCGAATCCAATCCAATCGTTTAGTGTAGGGCAGGTAAGATGAGGGTAGGGTAGGGTAGAAAAGAATAGATTAGAATAGAACAGAAAGAATAGAGACGAGTAGACTAGAGTCAAATAGAGTCAAATCCTGCCGAAAAGAGCCGAATAGAGAGGAAAAGGGCCAAGTCAAACCGAATCGAGTTGAATTCGCACAAAAAGGAGCTGATTCGAGCCGATAGGACCTGAATCAGGCCGAATCCCGTTCAAGTCTGTTGAATAGAATAGAACAGATTACAGTAGGCTAAGTTAGAGTAGAGTAGGATAGAACCAAATGCAGTAGAACAGAACAGGATCGAAGAGAACTGAAAGAATAGAATAGGGTCGAGTAGTGCAGAGTCTAGAAGAATAGAGTTGAATATTGCCGACTAGAGCAAAATAGAGCCCAAAAGACCCAACGTGATAGAAATCAAGATGAATGGCGCCGAATCCCGCGGAATCATGCTGGATCGCGTCGAAGCCCGTTGAATTGCATTGAATCCCATCCATTCGAGTCCAATCCAATCGAATCGATTAGAATAGACTAGAGAAGGGTAGAGTACAAGACAATAGACTAGAGAAGAATACAGTCGGATGGAGTAGAATGGTGTAGAATGGAGTTGAAAAGAGATAATAGAGTTGAGTAGACTCGTAGAGCCATATAGAGTTGAACAGAGCCTGTTCAAGCTGAATAGAGCTGACCAGGGCGAAACGGAGCCGATTAGAACTGAATCGAACCGATTGGAGCCCAAGAGGGATGAATGGAGTGCAACGGAGCCGATTGGAGCCGAATCGCATCGAAATGCGTGGAATCGAATCCAGTGGAATAGATTAGAGTAGGGTTGGTTAAAATAGAGTAGAATAGAATTGAACACAGTAAAAGAGAATAAAAAGAATACAAGAGAATCGAGTCCAAAAGGTTAGAGCAGAGCAGAATAGTGTAGAGTAGAACAGAGTCGAATAGAGTCGAATCGAGCCAAATGGAGAAGAAACAAGGCAAATCGCGTTGAATCCCCTCGAACCAATTCCAGTCAATTAGGGTAGGGTAGAGTAAAATAGCGTTGAGTGGAGTAGAATGCTGTGCAACGCAATCGGATGGAGTCGAAAAGAGTCGAAAAGAGCCGAATAGTGCTGAAGAGGGCCGAAGAGGGCCGAATCGAGCAGAATTGAGCCAAATCCAGCAAATCGAGCCTAATGGAGCCGAATGGAGCCGAATCCAGCTGAATCGACACTCTTCGAGCCAAATGGAGCCGAATGGACATGAATCGAACCAATTCGACCTGAATCGTGTCCAAATTCATGGAATCGAATTGAACAGATTAGAGTAGGGGAGGTTCGGGTATGGCAGGGTGGAATAGAGTAGAGTAGCATAGAATAAAACAGAAGAGAAGAGAACAGAACAGTACAGAACGAATACAGAAAACAGTAGGCTAGAGTAGCGTAGAGGGAAACAGAGTAGAGTAGAATAGATTCGAACAGAGCTAAATGGAGCCAAACTGAGCCGAATCGTGTCCAAATGGGTTGAAGCCAATCCAATCCAATGGATTAGAGTAGAGTAGAGTTGGGTAGCATAGGGTAGGGTAGAATAGAGTAGAATAGGAAGAATAAAGAAAATAGAGAAGAGTAGACTAGAGTACGATAGAGTAGGCTAGTGTATAATAGGGTAGACTCGAATACGGCTGAGTAGAGCCGAATGGAGTCGAAATGAGAGGAATCACGTCTAATGGATTCGAGTAAATTAGAGTGGTGTAGGATAGAGTAGAGCAGAATAGTGTAGAATGGTGTGGAATAAATAGAATGGAGTAGAATGGAGTCAAATAGAGACGAAAAGAGTAGAGAAGAGTCAAATAGAGCAGAATAGGGCCGAAAAGGCCGAATTGAGCAGAATCGAAGCAATTCAAGCCAAAACGAGCCGAATAGAGCCAAATCGAATCGAATCGAGCTGATTCAAGCCGAATCACGTCGAATCCCGTTCAGTGCATCCAATCCAATCCAAACGTCTAGATTAGAGAAGGGGAGGGGAGGGTGGAATAGAATAGAGTAGAGTAGACTAGAAGAGATTAGGACAGAATAGAAGGAATAGAATAGAGTAGAAAAGAGTAGGGTCGAATAGACTCGAATAGAGTCGAATAGAGACGAATAGAGAAAACAGAGCTGAATGGAGCCGAGTAGAGACGTAGAGGAGCCATATAGAGCCGATTCGAACCTCATCGAGCTGAATCAAGCAGAATCACGCCGACTGTCACTGAGTAGCGTCGAATCACATCGAATCACGTCGAATCGCATCAAATCACATCGTTTTGTGTCGGACCGGGTCGAATCGCTTCGTATCGCATCGGATTGCATCGAATGTCGTCGAATCACGACGAATCACGCCCCATCACGTCCAATAACTTCGAACTGCGTCCAATCTCCTAGAATTCTGCTGAATCACGTCGAATCGTATGGAATCTCGTCTAATCTCTTTGAATCCCGTCAAATGCCTTCGGACCTTGTCGAATCCCGTCGAATCCTGTCCAATCGCGTCGAAGTGAATCGAATTGAATCAAATCGATTCAAGTAGGGTGGGTTTGGGTGGGGTGCAGTAGGGTTGGGTAGGGTAGGATAGAACAGAGTCCAACAGAATAGGAGAGAACAGAAGAGAACAGAAAGAATCCAGCAGAATAGAATAGAGTAGAAAAGAGTCAGATAGTGCAGAGCATAGCCGAATTGAGGCGAATGGAGACAAAACAAGATGAATCGCGTTGAAGCGCTTCGAATCGGGTCCAATCGAATCCATTCGAATAGATTAGGGTAGGGAAGGGTAGACGAGAATAGAGGAGAATAGTGCAGAATGGTGTGGAATGGATTAGAACGGAGCCGACTAGAGACGACTAGAGTAGAAAAGAGTCGAATAGAGCATAGTTGGGCCGAATAGGGCCAAAGAAGGCCTAATCGAGCAGAATCCAGCAGAATCGATGCCATTGGAGCTGAATGGAGCCAAATGGAGCCCAATCGACGACTCGAAGCGAATTGATCTGATTCAAGTCTAATCGGGTCGAATGGCGTGAAAATGCGATGACTCGAACAGAATCAAAGATTAGAGAAGGGGAGGGGAGCGGCTGGGAGGGTAGAACAGAACAGAATAGAACAGTACATAATAGAAGGAACAGAATATAGCACAGTACGGTAGAGCAGAGCAGAGTAAAGTAGAGAAGAGTAGAGTCGAATAGAGTGAACTAGTGCAGAATAGAGCTGAATAGAGCCAATTCTAGCCGAATCGAGCCCAAAGGAAACAAAACGTGATGAATCGCGTCGAATAGCGTCCAATCGAATCCATTAGAATAGATTAGAGTAGGGTAGAGTAGAACAGAATAGAGCAGAATCAAGTCGAGTGGAGTTGCATAGAGAAAACTAGAGTAGAAAAGAGTCGAATCGAGCCGAATAAGGCTGAACCAAGTCGAATTGAGTTGAAACAAGCTGAATCGAAGCGATTCAAGCCAAATCGAGCTGAATCGAGCTGATGGTGCCGAATGAGCCGATTCAAGCATCATCGCGTCCAATCCCATTGAAATGCTTTGAATCGAATCCAATTGAATAGATTCGAAAAGGTTAGGGTAGGGTGGTTTTGGATAGGGTAGACTAGGGTAGACGAAAGCAGACTAGAGTAGAGTAGACAAGCGAAGTCTAGAGTAGTAGCCTAGACAAGACAGCTGGACTAGTCAGACTAGTGGTATAGATCAGTAGGCTAGACAACTAGCCTTGGAGAGTACCCTTGCCTTGACAAGTACCCTAAATTCTGAATCTGAACTACTCCCCTTGCCTTAACTAGTATCCTGAACTAGTAGCCTTGTCTGAACTAGTACCCTTAACTAGTAGCCTTGCCTTAAGTAATAGTCTTAATGTCTACCCTTGCCTTACTAGTACCCTGAACTAGTAGCCCTGCCTTAACTAGTACCCTGGCCTTCACCAGTAGCCTTAACTAGTACCCTGGCCTTCACTAGTAGCCTTGCCTCAACTAGTACCCTTAACTAACACCCTAGCATGAGCTAGTACTCTTAACTAGTACCTGGCCTTCTCAGTCCCCATAAGTCCTACCCTGGCCTTAACCAGCTGCCTTAACTGGTACCCTGGTCTTAACTAGTAGTATTGACTTCTACCCTTGAATCCACTGGTCGCCTAAACTAGTCGTCTTGCCTTCAGTAGTAGCCTTCACTTGTACCTTGCCTTAACTAGTATCGTTATCTAGTACCTGTGCCTTAACTAGTACTCTTAGCTAGTACAGCGGCCATAACGAGTAGCCTGAACTAGTAGCCTGAACTAGTAGCCTTGTCTGAATTAGTCCCCTGAACTAGTAGCAGTGCTTTAAGTAATCGTCTTAACGTCTGCCCTTGCCTTACTAGTACCCTTAACTAGTAGCCAAGCCTTAACTACTACCCCTAACTAGTAGCCTTGCCTTAACTAGTACCCTTGCCTTAACCAGTTGCCTTAAGTAGTACCCCGGCCTTAACTAGAAGTATCAACTTGTAAACTTGCATCCAATAGTAGCCTTAACTAGTACTCTTGCCTTAAGTAGTGGCCTGAACTAGTACTCGTGCCTTAGCTAGTACTCTGAACTAGTACAGTGCCTCTAACTAGTATCCTGAACTAGTAGCCTTCTCTAAACTAGTACCCTTAACTAGTAGCCTTGCCTTCACTAGTACCCTGGCCTTCTCCAGTAGCCTTAACTAAGACCCTGGCCTTCACTGGTAGCCTTAACTAGTACCCTTAACTAGTACCCTCGCATTAACTAGTAGTCTGAACTAGTACCCTGGTCGTATCAGTACCCAGAACTACTACCCTTGCCGTAACCAGTTTCCTTAACTAGTACCCCGGCCTTAACTAGTAGTATTCACTTGTATATTTGCATCAACTAGTAGCCTTAACTAGTACTCTTGCCTTAAGTAGTGGCCTGAACTAGTACTCGTGCCTTAGCTAGTACTCTGAACTAGTACAGTGCCCCTGACTAGTATCCTGAACGAGTAGCCTTCTCTAAACTAGTACCCTTAACTAGTTGCCTTGCCTTCACTAGTACCCTGGCCTTCTCCAGTAGCCTTAACTAAGACTCTGGCCTTCACTAGTAGCCTTGCCTCAACTAGTACCCTTAACTAGTACCCTCGCATTAACTAGTAGTCTGAACTAGTACCCTGGCCGTATCAGTACCCAGAACTACTACCCTTGCCGTAACCAGTTTCCTTAAGTAGTACCCTGGCCTTAACTAGTAGTATTCACTTGTATATTTGCATCAACTAGTAGCCTTAACTAGTACTCTTCCCTTAAGCAGCGGCCTGTATTTGTACCTTGCCTTAACTAGCAGCCTTAACGAGCACCCGTGCCTTTACTCATACTCTTAACTAGTACAGTGCCCCTAACTAGTATCCTGAACTGGTAGCCTTGTCCTAAGTAGTACCCTTAACTAGGAGCCTTGCCTTAAGGAATAGTCTTAATGGCTACCCTGGCCTCAACAAGTACCCTTAACTAGTACCCTTGCATTAATTAGTAGTCTTAACTGGTAGCCTGGCCTTATCAGTACCCATAACTACTACCCTTGCCTTAACCAGTTGCCTTACCTAGCAACCTGGACTGAGCCAGTAGTATTAACATGTACCCTTGCATCGACTAGTAGACTTAAGTAGTACTCTTGCCTGAAGTAGTGGCCTTAACACGTTCCTTGCCTTACTAGTAGCCTTAACTAGTACTCTGAACTAGTACAGTGGCCCTAACTAGTATTCTGAACTAGAAGCCTTGTGGTAACTAGTACCCTTAACTAGTCGCCTTGCCTTAGGGAACAGTCTTAACGTCTACCCTTGCCTTACTAGTCCTCTTAACAAGTAGCCAAGCCTTAACTAGTACCCTGAAGTAGTAGCCTTGCATGGACGAGTAGCCCAGCCTTAACTAGTACCCTGGCCGTCACTAGTACCCTTGCCTCAACTAGTACCCTGGCCTTAACTAGTAGTCTTAACTAGTACCCTGGCCTTATCGCTACCCATAACTACTACCCTTGCCTTGACCAGTTGCCTTAACTAGTACCCTGGCCTTAATGAGTAGTATGAACTTGTACCCTTGCATCAACTAGTAGCCTAAACTAATACGCTTGCCTGAAGTCGTAGCCTTCACTTGTACCTTGCCTTCCTAGTAGCCTTAACTAGTACCCGTCCATGAACTAGTACTCTTAACTAGTACAGTGGCCCTAACTAGTAGCCTGAACTAGTCCCCTTGCCTTAGGTAGTCCCTTTTCCAAACTAGTACCCTTCTTGAGTACCCCTATGGAGTAGGGTATGGTACAGTAGGGTGTCATGAGGTAGGGTAGCATACGGTAGAACAGAGAAAACAGAATCCAATAGAATAGAAGAGGATGAGTCAGGATAGGTTAGTTTCGTGTAGGGTGTGGTAGAGTAGCATAGGATGGAATAGAGAAAAGAGAAAACGAGAATCCAGTACAACAGAATCGAAAAGAAGAGACTAGATGAGGAAAGACTAGGGCGGGATAGGGTTCTGTCGAATAGAAGAGCGTAGAATGGTGTGGAATGGAGTCAAATGCAGTCAAACCGAGATGAATAGACTAGGAAAGAGTTGAATAGAGCCGAATAGCACCGAATAGGGACATCTAGGGCTGAGTCGAGCCCAATCGAGCCCAACCGAGCCCAATCAAGTCCAATCGACCAGATTCGAGCTGAATGGAGCCCAATGGAGCTGGAATGAGCCAAATAGAGACACAGAAAATGAGCCAAGCTAGATCGAGCCAAATCGCACCTAATCGCATCCTATGGCATCGAATCTCGTCGAAGTCCATCCAATCCCACCAAAACCCATCGAATCTCATGAAATCTCACCGAATCCCGTCCAATTGTGTCAAATCGGGTCGAATTGAATGCAATCGAATTCAATAGAACAGCTTAGAGTAGTGTAGGTTAGGCTGGGATTCAATAGGGTAGGGCAGAGAGGAATAGACTAGAGAAGCATAGAGTAGAAGAGAAGAGAATACAAAGAGTAGAATGGAGTAGAGTGGAGTAGAGTAGAATAGTCAGAGTCGAGTAGTGCAGAATAGAGATGAATAGATCCAATTCGAGCTGAATCGAGTCGAATGGAGAGGAAATGAGACAAATCTCCATGAATCGAATAGATTAGAGTAGAGTAGGGTGGGGGAGAAGAGAATAGAATAGTGTAGAATGGAGTCGAACAGAGTAGAATGGTGTGGAATGGAGTCGAATGGAGCCAAATAGAGACGAATAAAGTAGAAAAGAGTTGAATAGAGCTGAGCAGGGCCGGATAAGTTTGGATCGAGCCTAATGATGCTGAATCGAGCAGAATCGAGCCAAATTGACCCGATTCAAGCCAAATCGAGCTAAATCAAGCCAATTCGAGCCTAAATCCCATGGAATCGCCTTGAAAGGCATTGAATCGAATCGAATCGATTAGAGTAGAGGAGGGTAGAGTAGGAGGGGTTAGACTAGAAGGGAACAGAACCCAAGAGAAAGAATCGAATAGAATGAAGTAGAGACGAGTACAGTAGAATAGAGTCCAATAGAGTTGAATAGAGCCAAACAGAGCTGAATGCAGCCGAATCCACCAAATTCGAGGTGAATCGAGAAGAATCATGTCGATATCGCGTTGAAACGTGTCGAATCCAATCCAATCGTTTAGTGTAGGGCAGGTAAGATGAGGGTAGGGTAGGGTAGAAAAGAATAGATTAGAATAGAACAGAAAGAATAGAGACGAGTAGACTAGAGTCAAATAGAGTCAAATCCTGCCGAAAAGAGCCGAATAGAGAGGAAAAGGGCCAAGTCAAACCGAATCGAGTTGAATTCGCACAAAAAGGAGCTGATTCGAGCCGATAGGACCTGAATCAGGCCGAATCCCGTTCAAGTCTGTTGAATAGAATAGAACAGATTACAGTAGGCTAAGTTAGAGTAGAGTAGGATAGAACCAAATGCAGTAGAACAGAACAGGATCGAAGAGAACTGAAAGAATAGAATAGGGTCGAGTAGTGCAGAGTCTAGAAGAATAGAGTTGAATATTGCCGACTAGAGCAAAATAGAGCCCAAAAGACCCAACGTGATAGAAATCAAGATGAATGGCGCCGAATCCCGCGGAATCATGCTGGATCGCGTCGAAGCCCGTTGAATTGCATTGAATCCCATCCATTCGAGTCCAATCCAATCGAATCGATTAGAATAGACTAGAGAAGGGTAGAGTACAAGACAATAGACTAGAGAAGAATACAGTCGGATGGAGTAGAATGGTGTAGAATGGAGTTGAAAAGAGATAATAGAGTTGAGTAGACTCGTAGAGCCATATAGAGTTGAACAGAGCCTGTTCAAGCTGAATAGAGCTGACCAGGGCGAAACGGAGCCGATTAGAACTGAATCGAACCGATTGGAGCCCAAGAGGGATGAATGGAGTGCAACGGAGCCGATTGGAGCCGAATCGCATCGAAATGCGTGGAATCGAATCCAGTGGAATAGATTAGAGTAGGGTTGGTTAAAATAGAGTAGAATAGAATTGAACACAGTAAAAGAGAATAAAAAGAATACAAGAGAATCGAGTCCAAAAGGTTAGAGCAGAGCAGAATAGTGTAGAGTAGAACAGAGTCGAATAGAGTCGAATCGAGCCAAATGGAGAAGAAACAAGGCAAATCGCGTTGAATCCCCTCGAACCAATTCCAGTCAATTAGGGTAGGGTAGAGTAAAATAGCGTTGAGTGGAGTAGAATGCTGTGCAACGCAATCGAATGGAGTCGAAAAGAGTCGAAAAGAGCCGAATAGTGCTGAAGAGGGCCGAAGAGGGCCGAATCGAGCAGAATTGAGCCAAATCCAGCAAATCGAGCCTAATGGAGCCGAATGGAGCCGAATCCAGCTGAATCGACACTCTTCGAGCCAAATGGAGCCGAATGGACATGAATCGAACCAATTCGACCTGAATCGTGTCCAAATTCATGGAATCGAATTGAACAGATTAGAGTAGGGGAGGTTCGGGTATGGCAGGGTGGAATAGAGTAGAGTAGCATAGAATAAAACAGAAGAGAAGAGAACAGAACAATACAGAACGAATACAGAAAACAGTAGGCTAGAGTAGCATAGAGGGAAACAGAGTAGAGTAGAATAGATTCGAACAGAGCTAAATGGAGCCAAACTGAGCCGAATCGTGTCCAAATGGGTTGAAGCCAATCCAATCCAATGGATTAGAGTAGAGTAGAGTTGGGTAGCATAGGGTAGGGTAGAATAGAGTAGAATAGGAAGAATAAAGAAAATAGAGAAGAGTAGACTAGAGTACGATAGAGTAGGCTAGTGTATAATAGGGTAGACTCGAATACGGCTGAGTAGAGCCGAATGGAGTCGAAATGAGAGGAATCACGTCTAATGGATTCGAGTAAATTAGAGTGGTGTAGGATAGAGTAGAGCAGAATAGTGTAGAATGGTGTGGAATAAATAGAATGGAGTAGAATGGAGTCAAATAGAGACGAAAAGAGTAGAGAAGAGTCAAATAGAGCAGAATAGGGCCGAAAAGGCCGAATTGAGCAGAATCGAAGCAATTCAAGCCAAAACGAGCCGAATAGAGCCAAATCGAATCGAATCGAGCTGATTCAAGCCGAATCACGTCGAATCCCGTTCAGTGCATCCAATCCAATCCAAACGTCTAGATTAGAGAAGGGGAGGGGAGGGTGGACTAGAATAGAGTAGAGTAGACTAGAAGAGATTAGGACAGAATAGAAGGAATAGAATAGAGTAGAAAAGAGTAGGGTCGAATAGACTCGAATAGAGTCGAATAGAGACGAATAGAGAAAACAGAGCTGAATGGAGCCGAGTAGAGATGTAGAGGAGCCATATAGAGCCGATTCGAACCTCATCGAGCTGAATCAAGCAGAATCACGCCGACTGTCACTGAGTAGCGTCGAATCACATCGAATCACGTCGAATCGCATCAAATCACATCGTTTTGTGTCGGACCGGGTCGAATCGCTTCGTATCGCATCGGATTGCATCGAATGTCGTCGAATCACGACGAATCACGCCCCATCACGTCCAATAACTTCGAACTGCGTCCAATCTCCTAGAATTCTGCTGAATCACGTCGAATCGTATGGAATCTCGTCTAATCTCTTTGAATCCCGTCAAATGCCTTCGGACCTTGTCGAATCCCGTCGAATCCTGTCCAATCGCGTCGAAGTGAATCGAATTGAATCAAATCGATTCAAGTAGGGTGGGTTTGGGTGGGGTGCAGTAGGGTTGGGTAGGGTAGGATAGAACAGAGTCCAACAGAATAGGAGAGAACAGAAGAGAACAGAAAGAATCCAGCAGAATAGAATAGAGTAGAAAAGAGTCAGATAGTGCAGAGCATAGCCGAATTGAGGCGAATGGAGACAAAACAAGATGAATCGCGTTGAAGCGCTTCGAATCGGGTCAAATCGAATCCATTCGAATAGATTAGGGTAGGGAAGGGTAGACGAGAATAGAGGAGAATAGTGCAGAATGGTGTGGAATGGATTAGAACGGAGCCGACTAGAGACGACTAGAGTAGAAAAGAGTCGAATAGAGCATAGTTGGGCCGAATAGGGCCAAAGAAGGCCTAATCGAGCAGAATCCAGCAGAATCGATGCCATTGGAGCTGAATGGAGCCAAATGGAGCCCAATCGAAACGATTCGAAGCGAATTGATCTGATTCAAGCCTAATCGGGTCGAATGGCGTGAAAATGCGATGACTCGAACAGAATCAAAGATTAGAGAAGGGGAGGGGAGCGGCTGGGAGGGTAGAACAGAACAGAATAGAACAGTACATAATAGAAGGAACAGAATATAGCACAGTACGGTAGAGCAGAGCAGAGTAAAGTAGAGAAGAGTAGAGTCGAATAGAGTGAACTAGTGCAGAATAGAGCTGAATAGAGCCAATTCTAGCCGAATCGAGCCCAAAGGAAACAAAACGTGATGAGTCGCGTCGAATAGCGTCCAATCGAATCCATTAGAATAGATTAGAGTAGGGTAGAGTAGAACAGAATAGAGCAGAATCGAGTCGAATGGAGTTGCATAGAGAAAACTAGAGTAGAAAAGAGTCGAATCGAGCCGAATAAGGCTGAACCAAGTCGAATTGAGTTGAAACAAGCTGAATCGAAGCGATTCAAGCCAAATCGAGCTGAATCGAGCTGATGGTGCCGAATGAGCCGATTCAAGCATCATCGCGTCCAATCCCATTGAAATGCTTTGAATCGAATCCAATTGAATAGATTCGAAAAGGTTAGGGTAGGGTGGTTTTGGATAGGGTAGACTAGGGTAGACGAAAGCAGACTAGAGTAGAGTAGACAAGCGAAGTCTAGAGTAGTAGCCTAGACAAGACAGCTGGACTAGTCAGACTAGTGGTATAGATCAGTAGGCTAGACAACTAGCCTTGGAGAGTACCCTTGCCTTGACAAGTACCCTAAATTCTGAATCTGAACTACTCCCCTTGCCTTAACTAGTATCCTGAACTAGTAGCCTTGTCTGAACTAGTACCCTTAACTAGTAGCCTTGCCTTAAGTAATAGTCTTAATGTCTACCCTTGCCTTACTAGTACCCTGAACTAGTAGCCCTGCCTTAACTAGTACCCTGGCCTTCACCAGTAGCCTTAACTAGTACCCTGGCCTTCACTAGTAGCCTTGCCTCAACTAGTACCCTTAACTAACACCCTAGCATGAGCTAGTACTCTTAACTAGTACCTGGCCTTCTCAGTCCCCATAAGTCCTACCCTGGCCTTAACCAGCTGCCTTAACTGGTACCCTGGTCTTAACTAGTAGTATTGACTTCTACCCTTGAATCCACTGGTCGCCTAAACTAGTCGTCTTGCCTTCAGTAGTAGCCTTCACTTGTACCTTGCCTTAACTAGTATCGTTATCTAGTACCTGTGCCTTAACTAGTACTCTTAGCTAGTACAGCGGCCATAACGAGTAGCCTGAAATAGTAGCCTGAACTAGTAGCCTTGTCTGAATTAGTCCCCTGAACTAGTAGCAGTGCTTTAAGTAATTGTCTTAACGTCTGCCCTTGCCTTACTAGTACCCTTAACTAGTAGCCAAGCCTTAACTACTACCCCTAACTAGTAGCCTTGCCTTAACTAGTACCCTTGCCTTAACCAGTTGCCTTAAGTAGTACCCCGGCCTTAACTAGAAGTATCAACTTGTAAACTTGCATCCAATAGTAGCCTTAACTAGTACTCTTGCCTTAAGTAGTGGCCTGAACTAGTACTCGTGCCTTAGCTAGTACTCTGAACTAGTACAGTGCCTCTAACTAGTATCCTGAACTAGTAGCCTTCTCTAAACTAGTACCCTTAACTAGTAGCCTTGCCTTCACTAGTACCCTGGCATTCTCCAGTAGCCTTAACTAAGACCCTGGCCTTCACTGGTAGCCTTAACTAGTACCCTTAACTAGTACCCTCGCATTAACTAGTAGTCTGAACTAGTACCCTGGCCGTATCAGTACCCAGAACTACTACCCTTGCCGTAACCAGTTTCCTTAACTAGTACCCCGGCCTTAACTAGTAGTATTCACTTGTATATTTGCATCAACTAGTAGCCTTAACTAGTACTCTTGCCTTAAGTAGTGGCCTGAACTAGTACTCGTGCCTTAGCTAGTACTCTGAACTAGTACAGTGCCCCTGACTAGTATCCTGAACGAGTAGCCTTCTCTAAACTAGTACCCTTAACTAGTTGCCTTGCCTTCACTAGTACCCTGGCCTTCTCCAGTAGCCTTAACTAAGACTCTGGCCTTCACTAGTAGCCTTGCCTCAACTAGTACCCTTAACTAGTACCCTCGCATTAACTAGTAGTCTGAACTAGTACCCTGGCCGTATCAGTACCCAGAACTACTACCCTTGCCGTAACCAGTTTCCTTAAGTAGTACCCTGGCCTTAACTAGTAGTATTCACTTGTATATTTGCATCAACTAGTAGCCTTAACTAGTACTCTTCCCTTAAGCAACGGCCTGTATTTGTACCTTGCCTTAACTAGCAGCCTTAACGAGCACCCGTGCCTTTACTCATACTCTTAACTAGTACAGTGCCCCTAACTAGTATCCTGAACTGGTAGCCTTGTCCTAAGTAGTACCCTTAACTAGGAGCCTTGCCTTAAGGAATAGTCTTAATGGCTACCCTGGCCTCAACAAGTACCCTTAACTAGTACCCTTGCATTAATTAGTAGTCTTAACTGGTAGCCTGGCCTTATCAGTACCCATAACTACTACCCTTGCCTTAACCAGTTGCCTTACCTAGCAACCTGGACTGAGCCAGTAGTATTAACATGTACCCTTGCATCGACTAGTAGACTTAAGTAGTACTCTTGCCTGAAGTAGTGGCCTTAACACGTTCCTTGCCTTACTAGTAGCCTTAACTAGTACTCTGAACTAGTACAGTGGCCCTAACTAGTATTCTGAACTAGAAGCCTTGTGGTAACTAGTACCCTTAACTAGTCGCCTTGCCTTAGGGAACAGTCTTAACGTCTACCCTTGCCTTACTAGTCCTCTTAACAAGTAGCCAAGCCTTAACTAGTACCCTGAAGTAGTAGCCTTGCATGGACGAGTAGCCCAGCCTTAACTAGTACCCTGGCCGTCACTAGTACCCTTGCCTCAACTAGTACCCTGGCCTTAACTAGTAGTCTTAACTAGTACCCTGGCCTTATCGCTACCCATAACTACTACCCTTGCCTTGACCAGTTACCTTAACTAGTACCCTGGCCTTAATGAGTAGTATGAACTTGTACCCTTGCATCAACTAGTAGCCTAAACTAATACGCTTGCCTGAAGTCGTAGCCTTCACTTGTACCTTGCCTTCCTAGTAGCCTTAACTAGTACCCGTCCATGAACTAGTACTCTTAACTAGTACAGTGGCCCTAACTAGTAGCCTGAACTAGTCCCCTTGCCTTAGGTAGTCCCTTTTCCAAACTAGTATCCTTCTTGAGTACCCCTATGGAGTAGGGTATGGTACAGTAGGGTGTCATGAGGTAGGGTAGCATACGGTAGAACAGAGAAAACAGAATCCAATAGAATAGAAGAGGATGAGTCAGGATAGGTTAGTTTCGTGTAGGGTGTGGTAGAGTAGCATAGGATGGAATAGAGAAAAGAGAAAACGAGAATCCAGTACAACAGAATCGAAAAGAAGAGACTAGATGAGGAAAGACTAGGGCGGGATAGGGTTCTGTCGAATAGAAGAGCGTAGAATGGTGTGGAATGGAGTCAAATGCAGTCAAACCGAGATGAATAGACTAGGAAAGAGTTGAATAGAGCCGAATAGCACCGAATAGGGACATCTAGGGCTGAGTCGAGCCCAATCGAGCCCAACCGAGCCCAATCAAGTCCAATCGACCAGATTCGAGCTGAATGGAGCCCAATGGAGCTGGAATGAGCCAAATAGAGACACAGAAAATGAGCCAAGCTAGATCGAGCCAAATCGCACCTAATCGCATCCTATGGCATCGAATCTCGTCGAAGTCCATCCAATCCCACCAAAACCCATCGAATCTCATGAAATCTCACCGAATCCCGTCCAATTGTGTCAAATCGGGTCGAATTGAATGCAATCGAATTCAATAGAACAGCTTAGAGTAGTGTAGGTTAGGCTGGGATTCAATAGGGTAGGGCAGAGAGGAATAGACTAGAGAAGCATAGAGTAGAAGAGAAGAGAATACAAAGAGTAGAATGGAGTAGAGTGGAGTAGAGTAGAATAGTCAGAGTCGAGTAGTGCAGAATAGAGATGAATAGATCCAATTCGAGCTGAATCGAGTCGAATGGAGAGGAAATGAGACAAATCTCCATGAATCGAATAGATTAGAGTAGAGTAGGGTGGGGGAGAAGAGAATAGAATAGTGTAGAATGGAGTCGAACAGAGTAGAATGGTGTGGAATGGAGTCGAATGGAGCCAAATAGAGACGAATAAAGTAGAAAAGAGTTGAATAGAGCTGAACAGGGCCGGATAAGTTTGGATCGAGCCTAATGATGCTGAATCGAGCAGAATCGAGCCAAATTGACCCGATTCAAGCCAAATCGAGCTAAATCAAGCCAATTCGAGCCTAAATCCCATGGAATCGCCTTGAAAGGCATTGAATCGAATCGAATCGATTAGAGTAGAGGAGGGTAGAGTAGGAGGGGTTAGACTAGAAGGGAACAGAACCCAAGAGAAAGAATCGAATAGAATGAAGTAGAGACGAGTACAGTAGAATAGAGTCCAATAGAGTTGAATAGAGCCAAACAGAGCTGAATGCAGCCGAATCCACCAAATTCGAGGTGAATCGAGAAGAATCATGTCGATATCGCGTTGAAACGTGTCGAATCCAATCCAATCGTTTAGTGTAGGGCAGGTAAGATGAGGGTAGGGTAGGGTAGAAAAGAATAGATTAGAATAGAACAGAAAGAATAGAGACGAGTAGACTAGAGTCAAATAGAGTCAAATCCTGCCGAAAAGAGCCGAATAGAGAGGAAAAGGGCCAAGTCAAACCGAATCGAGTTGAATTCGCACAAAAAGGAGCTGATTCGAGCCGATAGGACCTGAATCAGGCCGAATCCCGTTCAAGTCTGTTGAATAGAATAGAACAGATTACAGTAGGCTAAGTTAGAGTAGAGTAGGATAGAACCAAATGCAGTAGAACAGAACAGGATCGAAGAGAACTGAAAGAATAGAATAGGGTCGAGTAGTGCAGAGTCTAGAAGAATAGAGTTGAATATTGCCGACTAGAGCAAAATAGAGCCCAAAAGACCCAACGTGATAGAAATCAAGATGAATGGCGCCGAATCCCGCGGAATCATGCTGGATCGCGTCGAAGCCCGTTGAATTGCATTGAATCCCATCCATTCGAGTCCAATCCAATCGAATCGATTAGAATAGACTAGAGAAGGGTAGAGTACAAGACAATAGACTAGAGAAGAATACAGTCGGATGGAGTAGAATGGTGTAGAATGGAGTTGAAAAGAGATAATAGAGTTGAGTAGACTCGTAGAGCCATATAGAGTTGAACAGAGCCTGTTCAAGCTGAATAGAGCTGACCAGGGCGAAACGGAGCCGATTAGAACTGAATCGAACCGATTGGAGCCCAAGAGGGATGAATGGAGTGCAACGGAGCCGATTGGAGCCGAATCGCATCGAAATGCGTGGAATCGAATCCAGTGGAATAGATTAGAGTAGGGTTGGTTAAAATAGAGTAGAATAGAATTGAACACAGTAAAAGAGAATAAAAAGAATACAAGAGAATCGAGTCCAAAAGGTTAGAGCAGAGCAGAATAGTGTAGAGTAGAACAGAGTCGAATAGAGTCGAATCGAGCCAAATGGAGAAGAAACAAGGCAAATCGCGTTGAATCCCCTCGAACCAATTCCAGTCAATTAGGGTAGGGTAGAGTAAAATAGCGTTGAGTGGAGTAGAATGCTGTGCAACGCAATCGGATGGAGTCGAAAAGAGTCGAAAAGAGCCGAATAGTGCTGAAGAGGGCCGAAGAGGGCCGAATCGAGCAGAATTGAGCCAAATCCAGCAAATCGAGCCTAATGGAGCCGAATGGAGCCGAATCCAGCTGAATCGACACTCTTCGAGCCAAATGGAGCCGAATGGACATGAATCGAACCAATTCGACCTGAATCGTGTCCAAATTCATGGAATCGAATTGAACAGATTAGAGTAGGGGAGGTTCGGGTATGGCAGGGTGGAATAGAGTAGAGTAGCATAGAATAAAACAGAAGAGAAGAGAACAGAACAGTACAGAACGAATACAGAAAACAGTAGGCTAGAGTAGCGTAGAGGGAAACAGAGTAGAGTAGAATAGATTCGAACAGAGCTAAATGGAGCCAAACTGAGCCGAATCGTGTCCAAATGGGTTGAAGCCAATCCAATCCAATGGATTAGAGTAGAGTAGAGTTGGGTAGCATAGGGTAGGGTAGAATAGAGTAGAATAGGAAGAATAAAGAAAATAGAGAAGAGTAGACTAGAGTACGATAGAGTAGGCTAGTGTATAATAGGGTAGACTCGAATACGGCTGAGTAGAGCCGAATGGAGTCGAAATGAGAGGAATCACGTCTAATGGATTCGAGTAAATTAGAGTGGTGTAGGATAGAGTAGAGCAGAATAGTGTAGAATGGTGTGGAATAAATAGAATGGAGTAGAATGGAGTCAAATAGAGACGAAAAGAGTAGAGAAGAGTCAAATAGAGCAGAATAGGGCCGAAAAGGCCGAATTGAGCAGAATCGAAGCAATTCAAGCCAAAACGAGCCGAATAGAGCCAAATCGAATCGAATCGAGCTGATTCAAGCCGAATCACGTCGAATCCCGTTCAGTGCATCCAATCCAATCCAAACGTCTAGATTAGAGAAGGGGAGGGGAGGGTGGAATAGAATAGAGTAGAGTAGACTAGAAGAGATTAGGACAGAATAGAAGGAATAGAATAGAGTAGAAAAGAGTAGGGTCGAATAGACTCGAATAGAGTCGAATAGAGACGAATAGAGAAAACAGAGCTGAATGGAGCCGAGTAGAGACGTAGAGGAGCCATATAGAGCCGATTCGAACCTCATCGAGCTGAATCAAGCAGAATCACGCCGACTGTCACTGAGTAGCGTCGAATCACATCGAATCACGTCGAATCGCATCAAATCACATCGTTTTGTGTCGGACCGGGTCGAATCGCTTCGTATCGCATCGGATTGCATCGAATGTCGTCGAATCACGACGAATCACGCCCCATCACGTCCAATAACTTCGAACTGCGTCCAATCTCCTAGAATTCTGCTGAATCACGTCGAATCGTATGGAATCTCGTCTAATCTCTTTGAATCCCGTCAAATGCCTTCGGACCTTGTCGAATCCCGTCGAATCCTGTCCAATCGCGTCGAAGTGAATCGAATTGAATCAAATCGATTCAAGTAGGGTGGGTTTGGGTGGGGTGCAGTAGGGTTGGGTAGGGTAGGATAGAACAGAGTCCAACAGAATAGGAGAGAACAGAAGAGAACAGAAAGAATCCAGCAGAATAGAATAGAGTAGAAAAGAGTCAGATAGTGCAGAGCATAGCCGAATTGAGGCGAATGGAGACAAAACAAGATGAATCGCGTTGAAGCGCTTCGAATCGGGTCCAATCGAATCCATTCGAATAGATTAGGGTAGGGAAGGGTAGACGAGAATAGAGGAGAATAGTGCAGAATGGTGTGGAATGGATTAGAACGGAGCCGACTAGAGACGACTAGAGTAGAAAAGAGTCGAATAGAGCATAGTTGGGCCGAATAGGGCCAAAGAAGGCCTAATCGAGCAGAATCCAGCAGAATCGATGCCATTGGAGCTGAATGGAGCCAAATGGAGCCCAATCGAAACGACTCGAAGCGAATTGATCTGATTCAAGTCTAATCGGGTCGAATGGCGTGAAAATGCGATGACTCGAACAGAATCAAAGATTAGAGAAGGGGAGGGGAGCGGCTGGGAGGGTAGAACAGAACAGAATAGAACAGTACATAATAGAAGGAACAGAATATAGCACAGTACGGTAGAGCAGAGCAGAGTAAAGTAGAGAAGAGTAGAGTCGAATAGAGTGAACTAGTGCAGAATAGAGCTGAATAGAGCCAATTCTAGCCGAATCGAGCCCAAAGGAAACAAAACGTGATGAATCGCGTCGAATAGCGTCCAATCGAATCCATTAGAATAGATTAGAGTAGGGTAGAGTAGAACAGAATAGAGCAGAATCAAGTCGAGTGGAGTTGCATAGAGAAAACTAGAGTAGAAAAGAGTCGAATCGAGCCGAATAAGGCTGAACCAAGTCGAATTGAGTTGAAACAAGCTGAATCGAAGCGATTCAAGCCAAATCGAGCTGAATCGAGCTGATGGTGCCGAATGAGCCGATTCAAGCATCATCGCGTCCAATCACATTGAAATGCTTTGAATCGAATCCAATTGAATAGATTCGAAAAGGTTAGGGTAGGGTGGTTTTGGATAGGGTAGACTAGGGTAGACGAAAGCAGACTAGAGTAGAGTAGACAAGCGAAGTCTAGAGTAGTAGCCTAGACAAGACAGCTGGACTAGTCAGACTAGTGGTATAGATCAGTAGGCTAGACAACTAGCCTTGGAGAGTACCCTTGCCTTGACAAGTACCCTAAATTCTGAATCTGAACTACTCCCCTTGCCTTAACTAGTATCCTGAACTAGTAGCCTTGTCTGAACTAGTACCCTTAACTAGTAGCCTTGCCTTAAGTAATAGTCTTAATGTCTACCCTTGCCTTACTAGTACCCTGAACTAGTAGCCCTGCCTTAACTAGTACCCTGGCCTTCACCAGTAGCCTTAACTAGTACCCTGGCCTTCACTAGTAGCCTTGCCTCAACTAGTACCCTTAACTAACACCCTAGCATGAGCTAGTACTCTTAACTAGTACCTGGCCTTCTCAGTCCCCATAAGTCCTACCCTGGCCTTAACCAGCTGCCTTAACTGGTACCCTGGTCTTAACTAGTAGTATTGACTTCTACCCTTGAATCCACTGGTCGCCTAAACTAGTCGTCTTGCCTTCAGTAGTAGCCTTCACTTGTACCTTGCCTTAACTAGTATCGTTATCTAGTACCTGTGCCTTAACTAGTACTCTTAGCTAGTACAGCGGCCATAACGAGTAGCCTGAACTAGTAGCCTGAACTAGTAGCCTTGTCTGAATTAGTCCCCTGAACTAGTAGCAGTGCTTTAAGTAATCGTCTTAACGTCTGCCCTTGCCTTAATAGTACCCTTAACTAGTAGCCAAGCCTTAACTACTACCCCTAACTAGTAGCCTTGCCTTAACTAGTACCCTTGCCTTAACCAGTTGCCTTAAGTAGTACCCCGGCCTTAACTAGAAGTATCAACTTGTAAACTTGCATCCAATAGTAGCCTTAACTAGTACTCTTGCCTTAAGTAGTGGCCTGAACTAGTACTCGTGCCTTAGCTAGTACTCTGAACTAGTACAGTGCCTCTAACTAGTATCCTGAACTAGTAGCCTTCTCTAAACTAGTACCCTTAACTAGTAGCCTTGCCTTCACTAGTACCCTGGCCTTCTCCAGTAGCCTTAACTAAGACCCTGGCCTTCACTGGTAGCCTTAACTAGTACCCTTAACTAGTACCCTCGCATTAACTAGTAGTCTGAACTAGTACCCTGGTCGTATCAGTACCCAGAACTACTACCCTTGCCGTAACCAGTTTCCTTAACTAGTACCCCGGCCTTAACTAGTAGTATTCACTTGTATACTTGCATCAACTAGTAGCCTTAACTAGTACTCTTGCCTTAAGTAGTGGCCTGAACTAGTACTCGTGCCTTAGCTAGTACTCTGAACTAGTACAGTGCCCCTGACTAGTATCCTGAACGAGTAGCCTTCTCTAAACTAGTACCCTTAACTAGTTGCCTTGCCTTCACTAGTACCCTGGCCTTCTCCAGTAGCCTTAACTAAGACTCTGGCCTTCACTAGTAGCCTTGCCTCAACTAGTACCCTTAACTAGTACCCTCGCATTAACTAGTAGTCTGAACTAGTACCCTGGCCGTATCAGTACCCAGAACTACTACCCTTGCCGTAACCAGTTTCCTTAAGTAGTACCCTGGCCTTAACTAGTAGTATTCACTTGTATATTTGCATCAACTAGTAGCCTTAACTAGTACTCTTCCCTTAAGCAGCGGCCTGTATTTGTACCTTGCCTTAACTAGCAGCCTTAACTAGCACCCGTGCCTTTACTCATACTCTTAACTAGTACAGTGCCCCTAACTAGTATCCTGAACTGGTAGCCTTGTCCTAAGTAGTACCCTTAACTAGGAGCCTTGCCTTAAGGAATAGTCTTAATGGCTACCCTGGCCTCAACAAGTACCCTTAACTAGTACCCTTGCATTAATTAGTAGTCTTAACTGGTAGCCTGGCCTTATCAGTACCCATAACTACTACCCTTGCCTTAACCAGTTGCCTTACCTAGCAACCTGGACTTAGCCAGTAGTATTAACATGTACCCTTGCATCGACTAGTAGACTTAAGTAGTACTCTTGCCTGAAGTAGTGGCCTTAACACGTTCCTTGCCTTACTAGTAGCCTTAACTAGTACTCTGAACTAGTACAGTGGCCCTAACTAGTATTCTGAACTAGAAGCCTTGTGGTAACTAGTACCCTTAACTAGTCGCCTTGCCTTAGGGAACAGTCTTAACGTCTACCCTTGCCTTACTAGTCCTCTTAACAAGTAGCCAAGCCTTAACTAGTACCCTGAAGTAGTAGCCTTGCATGGACGAGTAGCCCAGCCTTAACTAGTACCCTGGCCGTCACTAGTACCCTTGCCTCAACTAGTACCCTGGCCTTAACTAGTAGTCTTAACTAGTACCCTGGCCTTATCGCTACCCATAACTACTACCCTTGCCTTGACCAGTTGCCTTAACTAGTACCCTGGCCTTAATGAGTAGTATGAACTTGTACCCTTGCATCAACTAGTAGCCTAAACTAATACGCTTGCCTGAAGTCGTAGCCTTCACTTGTACCTTGCCTTCCTAGTAGCCTTAACTAGTACCCGTCCATGAACTAGTACTCTTAACTAGTACAGTGGCCCTAACTAGTAGCCTGAACTAGTCCCCTTGCCTTAGGTAGTCCCTTTTCCAAACTAGTACCCTTCTTGAGTACCCCTATGGAGTAGGGTATGGTACAGTAGGGTGTCATGAGGTAGGGTAGCATACGGTAGAACAGAGAAAACAGAATCCAATAGAATAGAAGAGGATGAGTCAGGATAGGTTAGTTTCGTGTAGGGTGTGGTAGAGTAGCATAGGATGGAATAGAGAAAAGAGAAAACGAGAATCCAGTACAACAGAATCGAAAAGAAGAGACTAGATGAGGAAAGACTAGGGCGGGATAGGGTTCTGTCGAATAGAAGAGCGTAGAATGGTGTGGAATGGAGTCAAATGCAGTCAAACCGAGATGAATAGACTAGGAAAGAGTTGAATAGAGCCGAATAGCACCGAATAGGGACATCTAGGGCTGAGTCGAGCCCAATCGAGCCCAACCGAGCCCAATCAAGTCCAATCGACCAGATTCGAGCTGAATGGAGCCCAATGGAGCTGGAATGAGCCAAATAGAGACACAGAAAATGAGCCAAGCTAGATCGAGCCAAATCGCACCTAATCGCATCCTATGGCATCGAATCTCGTCGAAGTCCATCCAATCCCACCAAAACCCATCGAATCTCATGAAATCTCACCGAATCCCGTCCAATTGTGTCAAATCGGGTCGAATTGAATGCAATCGAATTCAATAGAACAGCTTAGAGTAGTGTAGGTTAGGCTGGGATTCAATAGGGTAGGGCAGAGAGGAATAGACTAGAGAAGCATAGAGTAGAAGAGAAGAGAATACAAAGAGTAGAATGGAGTAGAGTGGAGTAGAGTAGAATAGTCAGAGTCGAGTAGTGCAGAATAGAGATGAATAGATCCAATTCGAGCTGAATCGAGTCGAATGGAGAGGAAATGAGACAAATCTCCATGAATCGAATAGATTAGAGTAGAGTAGGGTGGGGGAGAAGAGAATAGAATAGTGTAGAATGGAGTCGAACAGAGTAGAATGGTGTGGAATGGAGTCGAATGGAGCCAAATAGAGACGAATAAAGTAGAAAAGAGTTGAATAGAGCTGAGCAGGGCCGGATAAGTTTGGATCGAGCCTAATGATGCTGAATCGAGCAGAATCGAGCCAAATTGACCCGATTCAAGCCAAATCGAGCTAAATCAAGCCAATTCGAGCCTAAATCCCATGGAATCGCCTTGAAAGGCATTGAATCGAATCGAATCGATTAGAGTAGAGGAGGGTAGAGTAGGAGGGGTTAGACTAGAAGGGAACAGAACCCAAGAGAAAGAATCGAATAGAATGAAGTAGAGACGAGTACAGTAGAATAGAGTCCAATAGAGTTGAATAGAGCCAAACAGAGCTGAATGCAGCCGAATCCACCAAATTCGAGGTGAATCGAGAAGAATCATGTCGAATCGCGTTGAAACGTGTCGAATCCAATCCAATCGTTTAGTGTAGGGCAGGTAAGATGAGGGTAGGGTAGGGTAGAAAAGAATAGATTAGAATAGAACAGAAAGAATAGAGACGAGTAGACTAGAGTCAAATAGAGTCAAATCCTGCCGAAAAGAGCCGAATAGAGAGGAAAAGGGCCAAGTCAAACCGAATCGAGTTGAATTCGCACAAAAAGGAGCTGATTCGAGCCGATAGGACCTGAATCAGGCCGAATCCCGTTCAAGTCTGTTGAATAGAATAGAACAGATTACAGTAGGCTAAGTTAGAGTAGAGTAGGATAGAACCAAATGCAGTAGAACAGAACAGGATCGAAGAGAACTGAAAGAATAGAATAGGGTCGAGTAGTGCAGAGTCTAGAAGAATAGAGTTGAATATTGCCGACTAGAGCAAAATAGAGCCCAAAAGACCCAACGTGATAGAAATCAAGATGAATGGCGCCGAATCCCGCGGAATCATGCTGGATCGCGTCGAAGCCCGTTGAATTGCATTGAATCCCATCCATTCGAGTCCAATCCAATCGAATCGATTAGAATAGACTAGAGAAGGGTAGAGTACAAGACAATAGACTAGAGAAGAATACAGTCGGATGGAGTAGAATGGTGTAGAATGGAGTTGAAAAGAGATAATAGAGTTGAGTAGACTCGTAGAGCCATATAGAGTTGAACAGAGCCTGTTCAAGCTGAATAGAGCTGACCAGGGCGAAACGGAGCCGATTAGAACTGAATCGAACCGATTGGAGCCCAAGAGGGATGAATGGAGTGCAACGGAGCCGATTGGAGCCGAATCGCATCGAAATGCGTGGAATCGAATCCAGTGGAATAGATTAGAGTAGGGTTGGTTAAAATAGAGTAGAATAGAATTGAACACAGTAAAAGAGAATAAAAAGAATACAAGAGAATCGAGTCCAAAAGGTTAGAGCAGAGCAGAATAGTGTAGAGTAGAACAGAGTCGAATAGAGTCGAATCGAGCCAAATGGAGAAGAAACAAGGCAAATCGCGTTGAATCCCCTCGAACCAATTCCAGTCAATTAGGGTAGGGTAGAGTAAAATAGCGTTGAGTGGAGTAGAATGCTGTGCAACGCAATCGAATGGAGTCGAAAAGAGCCGAATAGTGCTGAAGAGGGCCGAAGAGGGCCGAATCGAGCAGAATTGAGCCAAATCCAGCAAATCGAGCCTAATGGAGCCGAATGGAGCCGAATCCAGCTGAATCGACACTCTTCGAGCCAAATGGAGCCGAATGGACATGAATCGAACCAATTCGACCTGAATCGTGTCCAAATTCATGGAATCGAATTGAACAGATTAGAGTAGGGGAGGTTCGGGTATGGCAGGGTGGAATAGAGTAGAGTAGCATAGAATAAAACAGAAGAGAAGAGAACAGAACAGTACAGAACGAATACAGAAAACAGTAGGCTAGAGTAGCGTAGAGGGAAACAGAGTAGAGTAGAATAGATTCGAACAGAGCTAAATGGAGCCAAACTGAGCCGAATCGTGTCCAAATGGGTTGAAGCCAATCCAATCCAATGGATTAGAGTAGAGTAGAGTTGGGTAGCATAGGGTAGGGTAGAATAGAGTAGAATAGGAAGAATAAAGAAAATAGAGAAGAGTAGACTAGAGTACGATAGAGTAGGCTAGTGTATAATAGGGTAGACTCGAATACGGCTGAGTAGAGCCGAATGGAGTCGAAATGAGAGGAATCACGTCTAATGGATTCGAGTAAATTAGAGTGGTGTAGGATAGAGTAGAGCAGAATAGTGTAGAATGGTGTGGAATAAATAGAATGGAGTAGAATGGAGTCAAATAGAGACGAAAAGAGTAGAGAAGAGTCAAATAGAGCAGAATAGGGCCGAAAAGGCCGAATTGAGCAGAATCGAAGCAATTCAAGCCAAAACGAGCCGAATAGAGCCAAATCGAATCGAATCGAGCTGATTCAAGCCGAATCACGTCGAATCCCGTTCAGTGCATCCAATCCAATCCAAACGTCTAGATTAGAGAAGGGGAGGGGAGGGTGGAATAGAATAGAGTAGAGTAGACTAGAAGAGATTAGGACAGAATAGAAGGAATAGAATAGAGTAGAAAAGAGTAGGGTCGAATAGACTCGAATAGAGTCGAATAGAGACGAATAGAGAAAACAGAGCTGAATGGAGCCGAGTAGAGACGTAGAGGAGCCATATAGAGCCGATTCGAACCTCATCGAGCTGAATCAAGCAGAATCACGCCGACTGTCACTGAGTAGCGTCGAATCACATCGAATCACGTCGAATCGCATCAAATCACATCGTTTTGTGTCGGACCGGGTCGAATCGCTTCGTATCGCATCGGATTGCATCGAATGTCGTCGAATCACGACGAATCACGCCCCATCACGTCCAATAACTTCGAACTGCGTCCAATCTCCGAGAATTCTGCTGAATCACGTCGAATCGTATGGAATCTCGTCTAATCTCTTTGAATCCCGTCAAATGCCTTCGGACCTTGTCGAATCCCGTCGAATCCTGTCCAATCGCGTCGAAGTGAATCGAATTGAATCAAATCGATTCAAGTAGGGTGGGTTTGGGTGGGGTGCAGTAGGGTTGGGTAGGGTAGGATAGAACAGAGTCCAACAGAATAGGAGAGAACAGAAGAGAACAGAAAGAATCCAGCAGAATAGAATAGAGTAGAAAAGAGTCAGATAGTGCAGAGCATAGCCGAATTGAGGCGAATGGAGACAAAACAAGATGAATCGCGTTGAAGCGCTTCGAATCGGGTCCAATCGAATCCATTCGAATAGATTAGGGTAGGGAAGGGTAGACGAGAATAGAGGAGAATAGTGCAGAATGGTGTGGAATGGATTAGAACGGAGCCGACTAGAGACGACTAGAGTAGAAAAGAGTCGAATAGAGCATAGTTGGGCCGAATAGGGCCAAAGAAGGCCTAATCGAGCAGAATCCAGCAGAATCGATGCCATTGGAGCTGAATGGAGCCAAATGGAGCCCAATCGAACCGATTCGAAGCGAATTGATCTGATTCAAGCCTAATCGGGTCGAATGGCGTGAAAATGCGATGACTCGAACAGAATCAAAGATTAGAGAAGGGGAGGGGAGCGGCTGGGAGGGTAGAACAGAACAGAATAGAACAGTACATAATAGAAGGAACAGAATATAGCACAGTACGGTAGAGCAGAGCAGAGTAAAGTAGAGAAGAGTAGAGTCGAATAGAGTGAACTAGTGCAGAATAGAGCTGAATAGAGCCAATTCTAGCCGAATCGAGCCCAAAGGAAACAAAACGTGATGAATCGCGTCGAATAGCGTCCAATCGAATCCATTAGAATAGATTAGAGTAGGGTAGAGTAGAACAGAATAGAGAAGAATCGAGTCGAATGGAGTTGCATAGAGAAAACTAGAGTAGAAAAGAGTCGAATCGAGCCGAATAAGGCTGAAGCAAGTCGAATTGAGTTGAAACAAGCTGAATCGAAGCGATTCAAGCCAAATCGAGCTGAATCGAGCTGATGGTGCCGAATGAGCCGATTCAAGCATCATCGCATCCAATCACATTGAAATGCTTTGACTCGAATCCAATTGAATAGATTCGAAAAGGTTAGGGTAGGGTGGTTTTGGATAGGGTAGACTAGGGTAGACGAAAGCAGACTAGAGTAGAGTAGACAAGCGAAGTCTAGAGTAGTAGCCTAGACAAGACAGCTGGACTAGTCAGACTAGTGGTATAGATCAGTAGGCTAGACAACTAGCCTTGGAGAGTACCCTTGCCTTGACAAGTACCCTAAATTCTGAATCTGAACTACTCCCCTTGCCTTAACTAGTATCCTGAACTAGTAGCCTTGTCTGAACTAGTACCCTTAACTAGTAGCCTTGCCTTAAGTAATAGTCTTAATGTCTACCCTTGCCTTACTAGTACCCTGAACTAGTAGCCCTGCCTTAACTAGTACCCTGGCCTTCACCAGTAGCCTTAACTAGTACCCTGGCCTTCACTAGTAGCCTTGCCTCAACTAGTACCCTTAACTAACACCCTAGCATGAGCTAGTACTCTTAACTAGTACCTGGCCTTCTCAGTCCCCATAAGTCCTACCCTGGCCTTAACCAGCTGCCTTAACTGGTACCCTGGTCTTAACTAGTAGTATTGACTTCTACCCTTGAATCCACTGGTCGCCTAAACTAGTCGTCTTGCCTTCAGTAGTAGCCTTCACTTGTACCTTGCCTTAACTAGTATCGTTATCTAGTACCTGTGCCTTAACTAGTACTCTTAGCTAGTACAGCGGCCATAACGAGTAGCCTGAAATAGTAGCCTGAACTAGTAGCCTTGTCTGAATTAGTCCCCTGAACTAGTAGCAGTGCTTTAAGTAATCGTCTTAACGTCTGCCCTTGCCTTACTAGTACCCTTAACTAGTAGCCAAGCCTTAACTACTACCCCTAACTAGTAGCCTTGCCTTAACTAGTACCCTTGCCTTAACCAGTTGCCTTAAGTAGTACCCCGGCCTTAACTAGAAGTATCAACTTGTAAACTTGCATCCAATAGTAGCCTTAACTAGTACTCTTGCCTTAAGTAGTGGCCTGAACTAGTACTCGTGCCTTAGCTAGTACTCTGAACTAGTACAGTGCCTCTAACTAGTATCCTGAACTAGTAGCCTTCTCTAAACTAGTACCCTTAACTAGTAGCCTTGCCTTCACTAGTACCCTGGCCTTCTCCAGTAGCCTTAACTAAGACCCTGGCCTTCACTGGTAGCCTTAACTAGTACCCTTAACTAGTACCCTCGCATTAACTAGTAGTCTGAACTAGTACCCTGGCGGTATCAGTACCCAGAACTACTACCCTTGCCGTAACCAGTTTCCTTAACTAGTACCCCGGCCTTAACTAGTAGTATTCACTTGTATATTTGCATCAACTAGTAGCCTTAACTAGTACTCTTCCCTTAAGTAGTGGCCTGAACTAGTACTCATGCCTTAGCTAGTACTCTGAACTAGTACAGTGCCCCTGACTAGTATCCTGAACGAGTAGCCTTCTCTAAACTAGTACCCTTAACTAGTTGCCTTGCCTTCACTAGTACCCTGGCCTTCTCCAGTAGCCTTAACTAAGACTCTGGCCTTCACTAGTAGCCTTGCCTCAACTAGTACCCTTAACTAGTACCCTCGCATTAACTAGTAGTCTGAACTAGTACCCTGGCCGTATCAGTACCCAGAACTACTACCCTTGCCGTAACCAGTTTCCTTAAGTAGTACCCTGGCCTTAACTAGTAGTATTCACTTGTATATTTGCATCAACTAGTAGCCTTAACTAGTACTCTTCCCTTAAGCAGCGGCCTGTATTTGTACCTTGCCTTAACTAGCAGCCTTAACTAGCACCCGTGCCTTTACTCATACTCTTAACTAGTACAGTGCCCCTAACTAGTATCCTGAACTGGTAGCCTTGTCCTAAGTAGTACCCTTAACTAGGAGCCTTGCCTTAAGGAATAGTCTTAATGGCTACCCTGGCCTCAACAAGTACCCTTAACTAGTACCCTTGCATTAATTAGTAGTCTTAACTGGTAGCCTGGCCTTATCAGTACCCATAACTACTACCCTTGCCTTAACCAGTTGCCTTACCTAGCAACCTGGACTTAGCCAGTAGTATTAACATGTACCCTTGCATCGACTAGTAGACTTAAGTAGTACTCTTGCCTGAAGTAGTGGCCTTAACACGTTCCTTGCCTTACTAGTAGCCTTAACTAGTACTCTGAACTAGTACAGTGGCCCTAACTAGTATTCTGAACTAGAAGCCTTGTGGTAACTAGTACCCTTAACTAGTCGCCTTGCCTTAGGGAACAGTCTTAACGTCTACCCTTGCCTTACTAGTCCTCTTAACAAGTAGCCAAGCCTTAACTAGTACCCTGAAGTAGTAGCCTTGCATGGACGAGTAGCCCAGCCTTAACTAGTACCCTGGCCGTCACTAGTACCCTTGCCTCAACTAGTACCCTGGCCTTAACTAGTAGTCTTAACTAGTACCCTGGCCTTATCGCTACCCATAACTACTACCCTTGCCTTGACCAGTTGCCTTAACTAGTACCCTGGCCTTAATGAGTAGTATGAACTTGTACCCTTGCATCAACTAGTAGCCTAAACTAATACGCTTGCCTGAAGTCGTAGCCTTCACTTGTACCTTGCCTTCCTAGTAGCCTTAACTAGTACCCGTCCATGAACTAGTACTCTTAACTAGTACAGTGGCCCTAACTAGTAGCCTGAACTAGTCCCCTTGCCTTAGGTAGTCCCTTTTCCAAACTAGTACCCTTCTTGAGTACCCCTATGGAGTAGGGTATGGTACAGTAGGGTGTCATGAGGTAGGGTAGCATACGGTAGAACAGAGAAAACAGAATCCAATAGAATAGGAGAGGATGAGTCAGGATAGGTTAGTTTCGTGTAGGGTGTGGTAGAGTAGCATAGGATGGAATAGAGAAAAGAGAAAACGAGAATCCAGTACAACAGAATCGAAAAGAAGAGACTAGATGAGGAAAGACTAGGGCGGGATAGGGTTCTGTCGAATAGAAGAGCGTAGAATGGTGTGGAATGGAGTCAAATGCAGTCAAACCGAGATGAATAGACTAGGAAAGAGTTGAATAGAGCCGAATAGCACCGAATAGGGACATCTAGGGCTGAGTCGAGCCCAATCGAGCCCAACCGAGCCCAATCAAGTCCAATCGACCAGATTCGAGCTGAATGGAGCCCAATGGAGCTGGAATGAGCCAAATAGAGACACAGAAAATGAGCCAAGCTAGATCGAGCCAAATCGCACCTAATCGCATCCTATGGCATCGAATCTCGTCGAAGTCCATCCAATCCCACCAAAACCCATCGAATCTCATGAAATCTCACCGAATCCCGTCCAATTGTGTCAAATCGGGTCGAATTGAATGCAATCGAATTCAATAGAACAGCTTAGAGTAGTGTAGGTTAGGCTGGGATTCAATAGGGTAAGGCAGAGAGGAATAGACTAGAGAAGCATAGAGTAGAAGAGAAGAGAATACAAAGAGTAGAATGGAGTAGAGTGGAGTAGAGTAGAATAGTCAGAGTCGAGTAGTGCAGAATAGAGATGAATAGATCCAATTCGAGCTGAATCGAGTCGAATGGAGAGGAAATGAGACAAATCTCCATGAATCGAATAGATTAGAGTAGAGTAGGGTGGGGGAGAAGAGAATAGAATAGTGTAGAATGGAGTCGAACAGAGTAGAATGGTGTGGAATGGAGTCGAATGGAGCCAAATAGAGACGAATAAAGTAGAAAAGAGTTGAATAGAGCTGAGCAGGGCCGGATAAGTTTGGATCGAGCCTAATGATGCTGAATCGAGCAGAATCGAGCCAAATTGACCCGATTCAAGCCAAATCGAGCTAAATCAAGCCAATTCGAGCCTAAATCCCATGGAATCGCCTTGAAAGGCATTGAATCGAATCGAATCGATTAGAGTAGAGGAGGGTAGAGTAGGAGGGGTTAGACTAGAAGGGAACAGAACCCAAGAGAAAGAATCGAATAGAATGAAGTAGAGACGAGTACAGTAGAATAGAGTCCAATAGAGTTGAATAGAGCCAAACAGAGCTGAATGCAGCCGAATCCACCAAATTCGAGGTGAATCGAGAAGAATCATGTCGAATCGCGTTGAAACGTGTCGAATCCAATCCAATCGTTTAGTGTAGGGCAGGTAAGATGAGGGTAGGGTAGGGTAGAAAAGAATAGATTAGAATAGAACAGAAAGAATAGAGACGAGTAGACTAGAGTCAAATAGAGTCAAATCCTGCCGAAAAGAGCCGAATAGAGAGGAAAAGGGCCAAGTCAAACCGAATCGAGTTGAATTCGCACAAAAAGGAGCTGATTCGAGCCGATAGGACCTGAATCAGGCCGAATCCCGTTCAAGTCTGTTGAATAGAATAGAACAGATTACAGTAGGCTAAGTTAGAGTAGAGTAGGATAGAACCAAATGCAGTAGAACAGAACAGGATCGAAGAGAACTGAAAGAATAGAATAGGGTCGAGTAGTGCAGAGTCTAGAAGAATAGAGTTGAATATTGCCGACTAGAGCAAAATAGAGCCCAAAAGACCCAACGTGATAGAAATCAAGATGAATGGCGCCGAATCCCGCGGAATCATGCTGGATCGCGTCGAAGCCCGTTGAATTGCATTGAATCCCATCCATTCGAGTCCAATCCAATCGAATCGATTAGAATAGACTAGAGAAGGGTAGAGTACAAGACAATAGACTAGAGAAGAATACAGTCGGATGGAGTAGAATGGAGTTGAAAAGAGATAATAGAGTTGAGTAGACTCGTAGAGCCATATAGAGTTGAACAGAGCCTGTTCAAGCTGAATAGAGCTGACCAGGGCGAAACGGAGCCGATTAGAACTGAATCGAACCGATTGGAGCCCAAGAGGGATGAATGGAGTGCAACGGAGCCGATTGGAGCCGAATCGCATCGAAATGCGTGGAATCGAATCCAGTGGAATAGATTAGAGTAGGGTTGGTTAAAATAGAGTAGAATAGAATTGAACACAGTAAAAGAGAATAAAAAGAATACAAGAGAATCGAGTCCAAAAGGTTAGAGCAGAGCAGAATAGTGTAGAGTAGAACAGAGTCGAATAGAGTCGAATCGAGCCAAATGGAGAAGAAACAAGGCAAATCGCGTTGAATCCCCTCGAACCAATTCCAGTCAATTAGGGTAGGGTAGAGTAAAATAGCGTTGAGTGGAGTAGAATGCTGTGCAACGCAATCGAATGGAGTCGAAAAGAGTCGAAAAGAGCCGAATAGTGCTGAAGAGGGCCGAAGAGGGCCGAATCGAGCAGAATTGAGCCAAATCCAGCAAATCGAGCCTAATGGAGCCGAATGGAGCCGAATCCAGCTGAATCGACACTCTTCGAGCCAAATGGAGCCGAATGGACATGAATCGAACCAATTCGACCTGAATCGTGTCCAAATTCATGGAATCGAATTGAACAGATTAGAGTAGGGGAGGTTCGGGTATGGCAGGGTGGAATAGAGTAGAGTAGCATAGAATAAAACAGAAGAGAAGAGAACAGAACAGTACAGAACGAATACAGAAAACAGTAGGCTAGAGTAGCGTAGAGGGAAACAGAGTAGAGTAGAATAGATTCGAACAGAGCTAAATGGAGCCAAACTGAGCCGAATCGTGTCCAAATGGGTTGAAGCCAATCCAATCCAATGGATTAGAGTAGAGTAGAGTTGGGTAGCATAGGGTAGGGTAGAATAGAGTAGAATAGGAAGAATAAAGAAAATAGAGAAGAGTAGACTAGAGTACGATAGAGTAGGCTAGTGTATAATAGGGTAGACTCGAATACGGCTGAGTAGAGCCGAATGGAGTCGAAATGAGAGGAATCACGTCTAATGGATTCGAGTAAATTAGAGTGGTGTAGGATAGAGTAGAGCAGAATAGTGTAGAATGGTGTGGAATAAATAGAATGGAGTAGAATGGAGTCAAATAGAGACGAAAAGAGTAGAGAAGAGTCAAATAGAGCAGAATAGGGCCGAAAAGGCCGAATTGAGCAGAATCGAAGCAATTCAAGCCAAAACGAGCCGAATAGAGCCAAATCGAATCGAATCGAGCTGATTCAAGCCGAATCACGTCGAATCCCGTTCAGTGCATCCAATCCAATCCAAACGTCTAGATTAGAGAAGGGGAGGGGAGGGTGGAATAGAATAGAGTAGAGTAGACTAGAAGAGATTAGGACAGAATAGAAGGAATAGAATAGAGTAGAAAAGAGTAGGGTCGAATAGACTCGAATAGAGTCGAATAGAGACGAATAGAGAAAACAGAGCTGAATGGAGCCGAGTAGAGACGTAGAGGAGCCATATAGAGCCGATTCGAACCTCATCGAGCTGAATCAAGCAGAATCACGCCGACTGTCACTGAGTAGCGTCGAATCACATCGAATCACGTCGAATCGCATCAAATCACATCGTTTTGTGTCGGACCGGGTCGAATCGCTTCGTATCGCATCGGATTGCATCGAATGTCGTCGAATCACGACGAATCACGCCCCATCACGTCCAATAACTTCGAACTGCGTCCAATCTCCTAGAATTCTGCTGAATCACGTCGAATCGTATGGAATCTCGTCTAATCTCTTTGAATCCCGTCAAATGCCTTCGGACCTTGTCGAATCCCGTCGAATCCTGTCCAATCGCGTCGAAGTGAATCGAATTGAATCAAATCGATTCAAGTAGGGTGGGTTTGGGTGGGGTGCAGTAGGGTTGGGTAGGGTAGGATAGAACAGAGTCCAACAGAATAGGAGAGAACAGAAGAGAACAGAAAGAATCCAGCAGAATAGAATAGAGTAGAAAAGAGTCAGATAGTGCAGAGCATAGCCGAATTGAGGCGAATGGAGACAAAACAAGATGAATCGCGTTGAAGCGCTTCGAATCGGGTCCAATCGAATCCATTCGAATAGATTAGGGTAGGGAAGGGTAGACGAGAATAGAGGAGAATAGTGCAGAATGGTGTGGAATGGATTAGAACGGAGCCGACTAGAGACGACTAGAGTAGAAAAGAGTCGAATAGAGCATAGTTGGGCCGAATAGGGCCAAAGAAGGCCTAATCGAGCAGAATCCAGCAGAATCGATGCCATTGGAGCTGAATGGAGCCAAATGGAGCCCAATCGAAACGACTCGAAGCGAATTGATCTGATTCAAGCCTAATCGGGTCGAATGGCGTGAAAATGCGATGACTCGAACAGAATCAAAGATTAGAGAAGGGGAGGGGAGCGGCTGGGAGGGTAGAACAGAACAGAATAGAACAGTACATAATAGAAGGAACAGAATATAGCACAGTACGGTAGAGCAGAGCAGAGTAAAGTAGAGAAGAGTAGAGTCGAATAGAGTGAACTAGTGCAGAATAGAGCTGAATAGAGCCAATTCTAGCCGAATCGAGCCCAAAGGAAACAAAACGTGATGAATCGCGTCGAATAGCGTCCAATCGAATCCATTAGAATAGATTAGAGTAGGGTAGAGTAGAACAGAATAGAGCAGAATCAAGTCGAGTGGAGTTGCATAGAGAAAACTAGAGTAGAAAAGAGTCGAATCGAGCCGAATAAGGCTGAACCAAGTCGAATTGAGTTGAAACAAGCTGAATCGAAGCGATTCAAGCCAAATCGAGCTGAATCGAGCTGATGGTGCCGAATGAGCCGATTCAAGCATCATCGCGTCCAATCACATTGAAATGCTTTGAATCGAATCCAATTGAATAGATTCGAAAAGGTTAGGGTAGGGTGGTTTTGGATAGGGTAGACTAGGGTAGACGAAAGCAGACTAGAGTAGAGTAGACAAGCGAAGTCTAGAGTAGTAGCCTAGACAAGACAGCTGGACTAGTCAGACTAGTGGTATAGATCAGTAGGCTAGACAACTAGCCTTGGAGAGTACCCTTGCCTTGACAAGTACCCTAAATTCTGAATCTGAACTACTCCCCTTGCCTTAACTAGTATCCTGAACTAGTAGCCTTGTCTGAACTAGTACCCTTAACTAGTAGCCTTGCCTTAAGTAATAGTCTTAATGTCTACCCTTGCCTTACTAGTACCCTGAACTAGTAGCCCTGCCTTAACTAGTACCCTGGCCTTCACCAGTAGCCTTAACTAGTACCCTGGCCTTCACTAGTAGCCTTGCCTCAACTAGTACCCTTAACTAACACCCTAGCATGAGCTAGTACTCTTAACTAGTACCTGGCCTTCTCAGTCCCCATAAGTCCTACCCTGGCCTTAACCAGCTGCCTTAACTGGTACCCTGGTCTTAACTAGTAGTATTGACTTCTACCCTTGAATCCACTGGTCGCCTAAACTAGTCGTCTTGCCTTCAGTAGTAGCCTTCACTTGTACCTTGCCTTAACTAGTATCGTTATCTAGTACCTGTGCCTTAACTAGTACTCTTAGCTAGTACAGCGGCCATAACGAGTAGCCTGAACTAGTAGCCTGAACTAGTAGCCTTGTCTGAATTAGTCCCCTGAACTAGTAGCAGTGCTTTAAGTAATCGTCTTAACGTCTGCCCTTGCCTTAATAGTACCCTTAACTAGTAGCCAAGCCTTAACTACTACCCCTAACTAGTAGCCTTGCCTTAACTAGTACCCTTGCCTTAACCAGTTGCCTTAAGTAGTACCCCGGCCTTAACTAGAAGTATCAACTTGTAAACTTGCATCCAATAGTAGCCTTAACTAGTACTCTTGCCTTAAGTAGTGGCCTGAACTAGTACTCGTGCCTTAGCTAGTACTCTGAACTAGTACAGTGCCTCTAACTAGTATCCTGAACTAGTAGCCTTCTCTAAACTAGTACCCTTAACTAGTAGCCTTGCCTTCACTAGTACCCTGGCCTTCTCCAGTAGCCTTAACTAAGACCCTGGCCTTCACTGGTAGCCTTAACTAGTACCCTTAACTAGTACCCTCGCATTAACTAGTAGTCTGAACTAGTACCCTGGTCGTATCAGTACCCAGAACTACTACCCTTGCCGTAACCAGTTTCCTTAACTAGTACCCCGGCCTTAACTAGTAGTATTCACTTGTATATTTGCATCAACTAGTAGCCTTAACTAGTACTCTTGCCTTAAGTAGTGGCCTGAACTAGTACTCGTGCCTTAGCTAGTACTCTGAACTAGTACAGTGCCCCTGACTAGTATCCTGAACGAGTAGCCTTCTCTAAACTAGTACCCTTAACTAGTTGCCTTGCCTTCACTAGTACCCTGGCCTTCTCCAGTAGCCTTAACTAAGACTCTGGCCTTCACTAGTAGCCTTGCCTCAACTAGTACCCTTAACTAGTACCCTCGCATTAACTAGTAGTCTGAACTAGTACCCTGGCCGTATCAGTACCCAGAACTACTACCCTTGCCGTAACCAGTTTCCTTAAGTAGTACCCTGGCCTTAACTAGTAGTATTCACTTGTATATTTGCATCAACTAGTAGCCTTAACTAGTACTCTTCCCTTAAGCAGCGGCCTGTATTTGTACCTTGCCTTAACTAGCAGCCTTAACTAGCACCCGTGCCTTTACTCATACTCTTAACTAGTACAGTGCCCCTAACTAGTATCCTGAACTGGTAGCCTTGTCCTAAGTAGTACCCTTAACTAGGAGCCTTGCCTTAAGGAATAGTCTTAATGGCTACCCTGGCCTCAACAAGTACCCTTAACTAGTACCCTTGCATTAATTAGTAGTCTTAACTGGTAGCCTGGCCTTATCAGTACCCATAACTACTACCCTTGCCTTAACCAGTTGCCTTACCTAGCAACCTGGACTTAGCCAGTAGTATTAACATGTACCCTTGCATCGACTAGTAGACTTAAGTAGTACTCTTGCCTGAAGTAGTGGCCTTAACACGTTCCTTGCCTTACTAGTAGCCTTAACTAGTACTCTGAACTAGTACAGTGGCCCTAACTAGTATTCTGAACTAGAAGCCTTGTGGTAACTAGTACCCTTAACTAGTCGCCTTGCCTTAGGGAACAGTCTTAACGTCTACCCTTGCCTTACTAGTCCTCTTAACAAGTAGCCAAGCCTTAACTAGTACCCTGAAGTAGTAGCCTTGCATGGACGAGTAGCCCAGCCTTAACTAGTACCCTGGCCGTCACTAGTACCCTTGCCTCAACTAGTACCCTGGCCTTAACTAGTAGTCTTAACTAGTACCCTGGCCTTATCGCTACCCATAACTACTACCCTTGCCTTGACCAGTTGCCTTAACTAGTACCCTGGCCTTAATGAGTAGTATGAACTTGTACCCTTGCATCAACTAGTAGCCTAAACTAATACGCTTGCCTGAAGTCGTAGCCTTCACTTGTACCTTGCCTTCCTAGTAGCCTTAACTAGTACCCGTCCATGAACTAGTACTCTTAACTAGTACAGTGGCCCTAACTAGTAGCCTGAACTAGTCCCCTTGCCTTAGGTAGTCCCTTTTCCAAACTAGTACCCTTCTTGAGTACCCCTATGGAGTAGGGTATGGTACAGTAGGGTGTCATGAGGTAGGGTAGCATACGGTAGAACAGAGAAAACAGAATCCAATAGAATAGAAGAGGATGAGTCAGGATAGGTTAGTTTCGTGTAGGGTGTGGTAGAGTAGCATAGGATGGAATAGAGAAAAGAGAAAACGAGAATCCAGTACAACAGAATCGAAAAGAAGAGACTAGATGAGGAAAGACTAGGGCGGGATAGGGTTCTGTCGAATAGAAGAGCGTAGAATGGTGTGGAATGGAGTCAAATGCAGTCAAACCGAGATGAATAGACTAGGAAAGAGTTGAATAGAGCCGAATAGCACCGAATAGGGACATCTAGGGCTGAGTCGAGCCCAATCGAGCCCAACCGAGCCCAATCAAGTCCAATCGACCAGATTCGAGCTGAATGGAGCCCAATGGAGCTGGAATGAGCCAAATAGAGACACAGAAAATGAGCCAAGCTAGATCGAGCCAAATCGCACCTAATCGCATCCTATGGCATCGAATCTCGTCGAAGTCCATCCAATCCCACCAAAACCCATCGAATCTCATGAAATCTCACCGAATCCCGTCCAATTGTGTCAAATCGGGTCGAATTGAATGCAATCGAATTCAATAGAACAGCTTAGAGTAGTGTAGGTTAGGCTGGGATTCAATAGGGTAGGGCAGAGAGGAATAGACTAGAGAAGCATAGAGTAGAAGAGAAGAGAATACAAAGAGTAGAATGGAGTAGAGTGGAGTAGAGTAGACTAGTCAGAGTCGAGTAGTGCAGAATAGAGATGAATAGATCCAATTCGAGCTGAATCGAGTCGAATGGAGAGGAAATGAGACAAATCTCCATGAATCGAATAGATTAGAGTAGAGTAGGGTGGGGGAGAAGAGAATAGAATAGTGTAGAATGGAGTCGAACAGAGTAGAATGGTGTGGAATGGAGTCGAATGGAGCCAAATAGAGACGAATAAAGTAGAAAAGAGTTGAATAGAGCTGAACAGGGCCGGATAAGTTTGGATCGAGCCTAATGATGCTGAATCGAGCAGAATCGAGCCAAATTGACCCGATTCAAGCCAAATCGAGCTAAATCAAGCCAATTCGAGCCTAAATCCCATGGAATCGCCTTGAAAGGCATTGAATCGAATCGAATCGATTAGAGTAGAGGAGGGTAGAGTAGGAGGGGTTAGACTAGAAGGGAACAGAACCCAAGAGAAAGAATCGAATAGAATGAAGTAGAGACGAGTACAGTAGAATAGAGTCCAATAGAGTTGAATAGAGCCAAACAGAGCTGAATGCAGCCGAATCCACCAAATTCGAGGTGAATCGAGAAGAATCATGTCGAATCGCGTTGAAACGTGTCGAATCCAATCCAATCGTTTAGTGTAGGGCAGGTAAGATGAGGGTAGGGTAGGGTAGAAAAGAATAGATTAGAATAGAACAGAAAGAATAGAGACGAGTAGACTAGAGTCAAATAGAGTCAAATCCTGCCGAAAAGAGCCGAATAGAGAGGAAAAGGGCCAAGTCAAACCGAATCGAGTTGAATTCGCACAAAAAGGAGCTGATTCGAGCCGATAGGACCTGAATCAGGCCGAATCCCGTTCAAGTCTGTTGAATAGAATAGAACAGATTACAGTAGGCTAAGTTAGAGTAGAGTAGGATAGAACCAAATGCAGTAGAACAGAACAGGATCGAAGAGAACTGAAAGAATAGAATAGGGTCGAGTAGTGCAGAGTCTAGAAGAATAGAGTTGAATATTGCCGACTAGAGCAAAATAGAGCCCAAAAGACCCAACGTGATAGAAATCAAGATGAATGGCGCCGAATCCCGCGGAATCATGCTGGATCGCGTCGAAGCCCGTTGAATTGCATTGAATCCCATCCATTCGAGTCCAATCCAATCGAATCGATTAGAATAGACTAGAGAAGGGTAGAGTACAAGACAATAGACTAGAGAAGAATACAGTCGGATGGAGTAGAATGGTGTAGAATGGAGTTGAAAAGAGATAATAGAGTTGAGTAGACTCGTAGAGCCATATAGAGTTGAACAGAGCCTGTTCAAGCTGAATAGAGCTGACCAGGGCGAAACGGAGCCGATTAGAACTGAATCGAACCGATTGGAGCCCAAGAGGGATGAATGGAGTGCAACGGAGCCGATTGGAGCCGAATCGCATCGAAATGCGTGGAATCGAATCCAGTGGAATAGATTAGAGTAGGGTTGGTTAAAATAGAGTAGAATAGAATTGAACACAGTAAAAGAGAATAAAAAGAATACAAGAGAATCGAGTCCAAAAGGTTAGAGCAGAGCAGAATAGTGTAGAGTAGAACAGAGTCGAATAGAGTCGAATCGAGCCAAATGGAGAAGAAACAAGGCAAATCGCGTTGAATCCCCTCGAACCAATTCCAGTCAATTAGGGTAGGGTAGAGTAAAATAGCGTTGAGTGGAGTAGAATGCTGTGCAACGCAATCGGATGGAGTCGAAAAGAGTCGAAAAGAGCCGAATAGTGCTGAAGAGGGCCGAAGAGGGCCGAATCGAGCAGAATTGAGCCAAATCCAGCAAATCGAGCCTAATGGAGCCGAATGGAGCCGAATCCAGCTGAATCGACACTCTTCGAGCCAAATGGAGCCGAATGGACATGAATCGAACCAATTCGACCTGAATCGTGTCCAAATTCATGGAATCGAATTGAACAGATTAGAGTAGGGGAGGTTCGGGTATGGCAGGGTGGAATAGAGTAGAGTAGCATAGAATAAAACAGAAGAGAAGAGAACAGAACAGTACAGAACGAATACAGAAAACAGTAGGCTAGAGTAGCGTAGAGGGAAACAGAGTAGAGTAGAATAGATTCGAACAGAGCTAAATGGAGCCAAACTGAGCCGAATCGTGTCCAAATGGGTTGAAGCCAATCCAATCCAATGGATTAGAGTAGAGTAGAGTTGGGTAGCATAGGGTAGGGTAGAATAGAGTAGAATAGGAAGAATAAAGAAAATAGAGAAGAGTAGACTAGAGTACGATAGAGTAGGCTAGTGTATAATAGGGTAGACTCGAATACGGCTGAGTAGAGCCGAATGGAGTCGAAATGAGAGGAATCACGTCTAATGGATTCGAGTAAATTAGAGTGGTGTAGGATAGAGTAGAGCAGAATAGTGTAGAATGGTGTGGAATAAATAGAATGGAGTAGAATGGAGTCAAATAGAGACGAAAAGAGTAGAGAAGAGTCAAATAGAGCAGAATAGGGCCGAAAAGGCCGAATTGAGCAGAATCGAAGCAATTCAAGCCAAAACGAGCCGAATAGAGCCAAATCGAATCGAATCGAGCTGATTCAAGCCGAATCACGTCGAATCCCGTTCAGTGCATCCAATCCAATCCAAACGTCTAGATTAGAGAAGGGGAGGGGAGGGTGGAATAGAATAGAGTAGAGTAGACTAGAAGAGATTAGGACAGAATAGAAGGAATAGAATAGAGTAGAAAAGAGTAGGGTCGAATAGACTCGAATAGAGTCGAATAGAGACGAATAGAGAAAACAGAGCTGAATGGAGCCGAGTAGAGACGTAGAGGAGCCATATAGAGCCGATTCGAACCTCATCGAGCTGAATCAAGCAGAATCACGCCGACTGTCACTGAGTAGCGTCGAATCACATCGAATCACGTCGAATCGCATCAAATCACATCGTTTTGTGTCGGACCGGGTCGAATCGCTTCGTATCGCATCGGATTGCATCGAATGTCGTCGAATCACGACGAATCACGCCCCATCACGTCCAATAACTTCGAACTGCGTCCAATCTCCGAGAATTCTGCTGAATCACGTCGAATCGTATGGAATCTCGTCTAATCTCTTTGAATCCCGTCAAATGCCTTCGGACCTTGTCGAATCCCGTCGAATCCTGTCCAATCGCGTCGAAGTGAATCGAATTGAATCAAATCGATTCAAGTAGGGTGGGTTTGGGTGGGGTGCAGTAGGGTTGGGTAGGGTAGGATAGAACAGAGTCCAACAGAATAGGAGAGAACAGAAGAGAACAGAAAGAATCCAGCAGAATAGAATAGAGTAGAAAAGAGTCAGATAGTGCAGAGCATAGCCGAATTGAGGCGAATGGAGACAAAACAAGATGAATCGCGTTGAAGCGCTTCGAATCGGGTCCAATCGAATCCATTCGAATAGATTAGGGTAGGGAAGGGTAGACGAGAATAGAGGAGAATAGTGCAGAATGGTGTGGAATGGATTAGAACGGAGCCGACTAGAGACGACTAGAGTAGAAAAGAGTCGAATAGAGCATAGTTGGGCCGAATAGGGCCAAAGAAGGCCTAATCGAGCAGAATCCAGCAGAATCGATGCCATTGGAGCTGAATGGAGCCAAATGGAGCCCAATCGAACCGATTCGAAGCGAATTGATCTGATTCAAGCCTAATCGGGTCGAATGGCGTGAAAATGCGATGACTCGAACAGAATCAAAGATTAGAGAAGGGGAGGGGAGCGGCTGGGAGGGTAGAACAGAACAGAATAGAACAGTACATAATAGAAGGAACAGAATATAGCACAGTACGGTAGAGCAGAGCAGAGTAAAGTAGAGAAGAGTAGAGTCGAATAGAGTGAACTAGTGCAGAATAGAGCTGAATAGAGCCAATTCTAGCCGAATCGAGCCCAAAGGAAACAAAACGTGATGAATCGCGTCGAATAGCGTCCAATCGAATCCATTAGAATAGATTAGAGTAGGGTAGAGTAGAACAGAATAGAGCAGAATCGAGTCGAATGGAGTTGCATAGAGAAAACTAGAGTAGAAAAGAGTCGAATCGAGCCGAATAAGGCTGAAGCAAGTCGAATTGAGTTGAAACAAGCTGAATCGAAGCGATTCAAGCCAAATCGAGCTGAATCGAGCTGATGGTGCCGAATGAGCCGATTCAAGCATCATCGCGTCCAATCACATTGAAATGCTTTGACTCGAATCCAATTGAATAGATTCGAAAAGGTTAGGGTAGGGTGGTTTTGGATAGGGTAGACTAGGGTAGACGAAAGCAGACTAGAGTAGAGTAGACAAGCGAAGTCTAGAGTAGTAGCCTAGACAAGACAGCTGGACTAGTCAGACTAGTGGTATAGATCAGTAGGCTAGACAACTAGCCTTGGAGAGTACCCTTGCCTTGACAAGTACCCTAAATTCTGAATCTGAACTACTCCCCTTGCCTTAACTAGTATCCTGAACTAGTAGCCTTGTCTGAACTAGTACCCTTAACTAGTAGCCTTGCCTTAAGTAATAGTCTTAATGTCTACCCTTGCCTTACTAGTACCCTGAACTAGTAGCCCTGCCTTAACTAGTACCCTGGCCTTCACCAGTAGCCTTAACTAGTACCCTGGCCTTCACTAGTAGCCTTGCCTCAACTAGTACCCTTAACTAACACCCTAGCATGAGCTAGTACTCTTAACTAGTACCTGGCCTTCTCAGTCCCCATAAGTCCTACCCTGGCCTTAACCAGCTGCCTTAACTGGTACCCTGGTCTTAACTAGTAGTATTGACTTCTACCCTTGAATCCACTGGTCGCCTAAACTAGTCGTCTTGCCTTCAGTAGTAGCCTTCACTTGTACCTTGCCTTAACTAGTATCGTTATCTAGTACCTGTGACTTAACTAGTACTCTTAGCTAGTACAGCGGCCATAACGAGTAGCCTGAAATAGTAGCCTGAACTAGTAGCCTTGTCTGAATTAGTCCCCTGAACTAGTAGCAGTGCTTTAAGTAATCGTCTTAACGTCTGCCCTTGCCTTACTAGTACCCTTAACTAGTAGCCAAGCCTTAACTACTACCCCTAACTAGTAGCCTTGCCTTAACTAGTACCCTTGCCTTAACCAGTTGCCTTAAGTAGTACCCCGGCCTTAACTAGAAGTATCAACTTGTAAACTTGCATCCAATAGTAGCCTTAACTAGTACTCTTGCCTTAAGTAGTGGCCTGAACTAGTACTCGTGCCTTAGCTAGTACTCTGAACTAGTACAGTGCCTCTAACTAGTATCCTGAACTAGTAGCCTTCTCTAAACTAGTACCCTTAACTAGTAGCCTTGCCTTCACTAGTACCCTGGCCTTCTCCAGTAGCCTTAACTAAGACCCTGGCCTTCACTGGTAGCCTTAACTAGTACCCTTAACTAGTACCCTCGCATTAACTAGTAGTCTGAACTAGTACCCTGGCCGTATCAGTACCCAGAACTACTACCCTTGCCGTAACCAGTTTCCTTAACTAGTACCCCGGCCTTAACTAGTAGTATTCACTTGTATATTTGCATCAACTAGTAGCCTTAACTAGTACTCTTCGCTTAAGTAGTGGCCTGAACTAGTACTCATGCCTTAGCTAGTACTCTGAACTAGTACAGTGCCCCTGACTAGTATCCTGAACGAGTAGCCTTCTCTAAACTAGTACCCTTAACTAGTTGCCTTGCCTTCACTAGTACCCTGGCCTTCTCCAGTAGCCTTAACTAAGACTCTGGCCTTCACTAGTAGCCTTGCCTCAACTAGTACCCTTAACTAGTACCCTCGCATTAACTAGTAGTCTGAACTAGTACCCTGGCCGTATCAGTACCCAGAACTACTACCCTTGCCGTAACCAGTTTCCTTAAGTAGTACCCTGGCCTTAACTAGTAGTATTCACTTGTATATTTGCATCAACTAGTAGCCTTAACTAGTACTCTTCCCTTAAGCAGCGGCCTGTATTTGTACCTTGCCTTAACTAGCAGCCTTAACTAGCACCCGTGCCTTTACTCATACTCTTAACTAGTACAGTGCCCCTAACTAGTATCCTGAACTGGTAGCCTTGTCCTAAGTAGTACCCTTAACTAGGAGCCTTGCCTTAAGGAATAGTCTTAATGGCTACCCTGGCCTCAACAAGTACCCTTAACTAGTACCCTTGCATTAATTAGTAGTCTTAACTGGTAGCCTGGCCTTATCAGTACCCATAACTACTACCCTTGCCTTAACCAGTTGCCTTACCTAGCAACCTGGACTTAGCCAGTAGTATTAACATGTACCCTTGCATCGACTAGTAGACTTAAGTAGTACTCTTGCCTGAAGTAGTGGCCTTAACACGTTCCTTGCCTTACTAGTAGCCTTAACTAGTACTCTGAACTAGTACAGTGGCCCTAACTAGTATTCTGAACTAGAAGCCTTGTGGTAACTAGTACCCTTAACTAGTCGCCTTGCCTTAGGGAACAGTCTTAACGTCTACCCTTGCCTTACTAGTCCTCTTAACAAGTAGCCAAGCCTTAACTAGTACCCTGAAGTAGTAGCCTTGCATGGACGAGTAGCCCAGCCTTAACTAGTACCCTGGCCGTCACTAGTACCCTTGCCTCAACTAGTACCCTGGCCTTAACTAGTAGTCTTAACTAGTACCCTGGCCTTATCGCTACCCATAACTACTACCCTTGCCTTGACCAGTTGCCTTAACTAGTACCCTGGCCTTAATGAGTAGTATGAACTTGTACCCTTGCATCAACTAGTAGCCTAAACTAATACGCTTGCCTGAAGTCGTAGCCTTCACTTGTACCTTGCCTTCCTAGTAGCCTTAACTAGTACCCGTCCATGAACTAGTACTCTTAACTAGTACAGTGGCCCTAACTAGTAGCCTGAACTAGTCCCCTTGCCTTAGGTAGTCCCTTTTCCAAACTAGTACCCTTCTTGAGTACCCCTATGGAGTAGGGTATGGTACAGTAGGGTGTCATGAGGTAGGGTAGCATACGGTAGAACAGAGAAAACAGAATCCAATAGAATAGGAGAGGATGAGTCAGGATAGGTTAGTTTCGTGTAGGGTGTGGTAGAGTAGCATAGGATGGAATAGAGAAAAGAGAAAACGAGAATCCAGTACAACAGAATCGAAAAGAAGAGACTAGATGAGGAAAGACTAGGGCGGGATAGGGTTCTGTCGAATAGAAGAGCGTAGAATGGTGTGGAATGGAGTCAAATGCAGTCAAACCGAGATGAATAGACTAGGAAAGAGTTGAATAGAGCCGAATAGCACCGAATAGGGACATCTAGGGCTGAGTCGAGCCCAATCGAGCCCAACCGAGCCCAATCAAGTCCAATCGACCAGATTCGAGCTGAATGGAGCCCAATGGAGCTGGAATGAGCCAAATAGAGACACAGAAAATGAGCCAAGCTAGATCGAGCCAAATCGCACCTAATCGCATCCTATGGCATCGAATCTCGTCGAAGTCCATCCAATCCCACCAAAACCCATCGAATCTCATGAAATCTCACCGAATCCCGTCCAATTGTGTCAAATCGGGTCGAATTGAATGCAATCGAATTCAATAGAACAGCTTAGAGTAGTGTAGGTTAGGCTGGGATTCAATAGGGTAGGGCAGAGAGGAATAGACTAGAGAAGCATAGAGTAGAAGAGAAGAGAATACAAAGAGTAGAATGGAGTAGAGTGGAGTAGAGTAGACTAGTCAGAGTCGAGTAGTGCAGAATAGAGATGAATAGATCCAATTCGAGCTGAATCGAGTCGAATGGAGAGGAAATGAGACAAATCTCCATGAATCGAATAGATTAGAGTAGAGTAGGGTGGGGGAGAAGAGAATAGAATAGTGTAGAATGGAGTCGAACAGAGTAGAATGGTGTGGAATGGAGTCGAATGGAGCCAAATAGAGACGAATAAAGTAGAAAAGAGTTGAATAGAGCTGAGCAGGGCCGGATAAGTTTGGATCGAGCCTAATGATGCTGAATCGAGCAGAATCGAGCCAAATTGACCCGATTCAAGCCAAATCGAGCTAAATCAAGCCAATTCGAGCCTAAATCCCATGGAATCGCCTTGAAAGGCATTGAATCGAATCGAATCGATTAGAGTAGAGGAGGGTAGAGTAGGAGGGGTTAGACTAGAAGGGAACAGAACCCAAGAGAAAGAATCGAATAGAATGAAGTAGAGACGAGTACAGTAGAATAGAGTCCAATAGAGTTGAATAGAGCCAAACAGAGCTGAATGCAGCCGAATCCACCAAATTCGAGGTGAATCGAGAAGAATCATGTCGAATCGCGTTGAAACGTGTCGAATCCAATCCAATCGTTTAGTGTAGGGCAGGTAAGATGAGGGTAGGGTAGGGTAGAAAAGAATAGATTAGAATAGAACAGAAAGAATAGAGACGAGTAGACTAGAGTCAAATAGAGTCAAATCCTGCCGAAAAGAGCCGAATAGAGAGGAAAAGGGCCAAGTCCAACCGAATCGAGTTGAATTCGCACAAAAAGGAGCTGATTCGAGCCGATAGGACCTGAATCAGGCCGAATCCCGTTCAAGTCTGTTGAATAGAATAGAACAGATTACAGTAGGCTAAGTTAGAGTAGAGTAGGATAGAACCAAATGCAGTAGAACAGAACAGGATCGAAGAGAACTGAAAGAATAGAATAGGGTCGAGTAGTGCAGAGTCTAGAAGAATAGAGTTGAATATTGCCGACTAGAGCAAAATAGAGCCCAAAAGACCCAACGTGATAGAAATCAAGATGAATGGCGCCGAATCCCGCGGAATCATGCTGGATCGCGTCGAAGCCCGTTGAATTGCATTGAATCCCATCCATTCGAGTCCAATCCAATCGAATCGATTAGAATAGACTAGAGAAGGGTAGAGTACAAGACAATAGACTAGAGAAGAATACAGTCGGATGGAGTAGAATGGAGTTGAAAAGAGATAATAGAGTTGAGTAGACTCGTAGAGCCATATAGAGTTGAACAGAGCCTGTTCAAGCTGAATAGAGCTGACCAGGGCGAAACGGAGCCGATTAGAACTGAATCGAACCGATTGGAGCCCAAGAGGGATGAATGGAGTGCAACGGAGCCGATTGGAGCCGAATCGCATCGAAATGCGTGGAATCGAATCCAGTGGAATAGATTAGAGTAGGGTTGGTTAAAATAGAGTAGAATAGAATTGAACACAGTAAAAGAGAATAAAAAGAATACAAGAGAATCGAGTCCAAAAGGTTAGAGCAGAGCAGAATAGTGTAGAGTAGAACAGAGTCGAATAGAGTCGAATCGAGCCAAATGGAGAAGAAACAAGGCAAATCGCGTTGAATCCCCTCGAACCAATTCCAGTCAATTAGGGTAGGGTAGAGTAAAATAGCGTGGAGTGGAGTAGAATGCTGTGCAACGCAATCGGATGGAGTCGAAAAGAGTCGAAAAGAGCCGAATAGTGCTGAAGAGGGCCGAAGAGGGCCGAATCGAGCAGAATTGAGCCAAATCCAGCAAATCGAGCCTAATGGAGCCGAATGGAGCCGAATCCAGCTGAATCGACACTCTTCGAGCCAAATGGAGCCGAATGGACATGAATCGAACCAATTCGACCTGAATCGTGTCCAAATTCATGGAATCGAATTGAACAGATTAGAGTAGGGGAGGTTCGGGTATGGCAGGGTGGAATAGAGTAGAGTAGCATAGAATAAAACAGAAGAGAAGAGAACAGAACAGTACAGAACGAATACAGAAAACAGTAGGCTAGAGTAGCGTAGAGGGAAACAGAGTAGAGTAGAATAGATTCGAACAGAGCTAAATGGAGCCAAACTGAGCCGAATCGTGTCCAAATGGGTTGAAGCCAATCCAATCCAATGGATTAGAGTAGAGTAGAGTTGGGTAGCATAGGGTAGGGTAGAATAGAGTAGAATAGGAAGAATAAAGAAAATAGAGAAGAGTAGACTAGAGTACGATAGAGTAGGCTAGTGTATAATAGGGTAGACTCGAATACGGCTGAGTAGAGCCGAATGGAGTCGAAATGAGAGGAATCACGTCTAATGGATTCGAGTAAATTAGAGTGGTGTAGGATAGAGTAGAGCAGAATAGTGTAGAATGGTGTGGAATAAATAGAATGGAGTAGAATGGAGTCAAATAGAGACGAAAAGAGTAGAGAAGAGTCAAATAGAGCAGAATAGGGCCGAAAAGGCCGAATTGAGCAGAATCGAAGCAATTCAAGCCAAAACGAGCCGAATAGAGCCAAATCGAATCGAATCGAGCTGATTCAAGCCGAATCACGTCGAATCCCGTTCAGTGCATCCAATCCAATCCAAACGTCTAGATTAGAGAAGGGGAGGGGAGGGTGGAATAGAATAGAGTAGAGTAGACTAGAAGAGATTAGGACAGAATAGAAGGAATAGAATAGAGTAGAAAAGAGTAGGGTCGAATAGACTCGAATAGAGTCGAATAGAGACGAATAGAGAAAACAGAGCTGAATGGAGCCGAGTAGAGACGTAGAGGAGCCATATAGAGCCGATTCGAACCTCATCGAGCTGAATCAAGCAGAATCACGCCGACTGTCACTGAGTAGCGTCGAATCACATCGAATCACGTCGAATCGCATCAAATCACATCGTTTTGTGTCGGACCGGGTCGAATCGCTTCGTATCGCATCGGATTGCATCGAATGTCGTCGAATCACGACGAATCACGCCCCATCACGTCCAATAACTTCGAACTGCGTCCAATCTCCGAGAATTCTGCTGAATCACGTCGAATCGTATGGAATCTCGTCTAATCTCTTTGAATCCCGTCAAATGCCTTCGGACCTTGTCGAATCCCGTCGAATCCTGTCCAATCGCGTCGAAGTGAATCGAATTGAATCAAATCGATTCAAGTAGGGTGGGTTTGGGTGGGGTGCAGTAGGGTTGGGTAGGGTAGGATAGAACAGAGTCCAACAGAATAGGAGAGAACAGAAGAGAACAGAAAGAATCCAGCAGAATAGAATAGAGTAGAAAAGAGTCAGATAGTGCAGAGCATAGCCGAATTGAGGCGAATGGAGACAAAACAAGATGAATCGCGTTGAAGCGCTTCGAATCGGGTCCAATCGAATCCATTCGAATAGATTAGGGTAGGGAAGGGTAGACGAGAATAGAGGAGAATAGTGCAGAATGGTGTGGAATGGATTAGAACGGAGCCGACTAGAGACGACTAGAGTAGAAAAGAGTCGAATAGAGCATAGTTGGGCCGAATAGGGCCAAAGAAGGCCTAATCGAGCAGAATCCAGCAGAATCGATGCCATTGGAGCTGAATGGAGCCAAATGGAGCCCAATCGAACCGATTCGAAGCGAATTGATCTGATTCAAGCCTAATCGGGTCGAATGGCGTGAAAATGCGATGACTCGAACAGAATCAAAGATTAGAGAAGGGGAGGGGAGCGGCTGGGAGGGTAGAACAGAACAGAATAGAACAGTACATAATAGAAGGAACAGAATATAGCACAGTACGGTAGAGCAGAGCAGAGTAAAGTAGAGAAGAGTAGAGTCGAATAGAGTGAACTAGTGCAGAATAGAGCTGAATAGAGCCAATTCTAGCCGAATCGAGCCCAAAGGAAACAAAACGTGATGAATCGCGTCGAATAGCGTCCAATCGAATCCATTAGAATAGATTAGAGTAGGGTAGAGTAGAACAGAATAGAGCAGAATCGAGTCGAATGGAGTTGCATAGAGAAAACTAGAGTAGAAAAGAGTCGAATCGAGCCGAATAAGGCTGAAGCAAGTCGAATTGAGTTGAAACAAGCTGAATCGAAGCGATTCAAGCCAAATCGAGCTGAATCGAGCTGATGGTGCCGAATGAGCCGATTCAAGCATCATCGCATCCAATCACATTGAAATGCTTTGACTCGAATCCAATTGAATAGATTCGAAAAGGTTAGGGTAGGGTGGTTTTGGATAGGGTAGACTAGGGTAGACGAAAGCAGACTAGAGTAGAGTAGACAAGCGAAGTCTAGAGTAGTAGCCTAGACAAGACAGCTGGACTAGTCAGACTAGTGGTATAGATCAGTAGGCTAGACAACTAGCCTTGGAGAGTACCCTTGCCTTGACAAGTACCCTAAATTCTGAATCTGAACTACTCCCCTTGCCTTAACTAGTATCCTGAACTAGTAGCCTTGTCTGAACTAGTACCCTTAACTAGTAGCCTTGCCTTAAGTAATAGTCTTAATGTCTACCCTTGCCTTACTAGTACCCTGAACTAGTAGCCCTGCCTTAACTAGTACCCTGGCCTTCACCAGTAGCCTTAACTAGTACCCTGGCCTTCACTAGTAGCCTTGCCTCAACTAGTACCCTTAACTAACACCCTAGCATGAGCTAGTACTCTTAACTAGTACCTGGCCTTCTCAGTCCCCATAAGTCCTACCCTGGCCTTAACCAGCTGCCTTAACTGGTACCCTGGTCTTAACTAGTAGTATTGACTTCTACCCTTGAATCCACTGGTCGCCTAAACTAGTCGTCTTGCCTTCAGTAGTAGCCTTCACTTGTACCTTGCCTTAACTAGTATCGTTATCTAGTACCTGTGCCTTAACTAGTACTCTTAGCTAGTACAGCGGCCATAACGAGTAGCCTGAAATAGTAGCCTGAACTAGTAGCCTTGTCTGAATTAGTCCCCTGAACTAGTAGCAGTGCTTTAAGTAATCGTCTTAACGTCTGCCCTTGCCTTACTAGTACACTTAACTAGTAGCCAAGCCTTAACTACTACCCCTAACTAGTAGCCTTGCCTTAACTAGTACCCTTGCCTTAACCAGTTGCCTTAAGTAGTACCCCGGCCTTAACTAGAAGTATCAACTTGTAAACTTGCATCCAATAGTAGCCTTAACTAGTACTCTTGCCTTAAGTAGTGGCCTGAACTAGTACTCGTGCCTTAGCTAGTACTCTGAACTAGTACAGTGCCTCTAACTAGTATCCTGAACTAGTAGCCTTCTCTAAACTAGTACCCTTAACTAGTAGCCTTGCCTTCACTAGTACCCTGGCCTTCTCCAGTAGCCTTAACTAAGACCCTGGCCTTCACTGGTAGCCTTAACTAGTACCCTTAACTAGTACCCTCGCATTAACTAGTAGTCTGAACTAGTACCCTGGCCGTATCAGTACCCAGAACTACTACCCTTGCCGTAACCAGTTTCCTTAACTAGTACCCCGGCCTTAACTAGTAGTATTCACTTGTATATTTGCATCAACTAGTAGCCTTAACTAGTACTCTTGCCTTAAGTAGTGGCCTGAACTAGTACTCGTGCCTTAGCTAGTACTCTGAACTAGTACAGTGCCCCTGACTAGTATCCTGAACGAGTAGCCTTCTCTAAACTAGTACCCTTAACTAGTTGCCTTGCCTTCACTAGTACCCTGGCCTTCTCCAGTAGCCTTAACTAAGACTCTGGCCTTCACTAGTAGCCTTGCCTCATCTAGTACCCTTAACTAGTACCCTCGCATTAACTAGTAGTCTGAACTAGTACCCTGGCCGTATCAGTACCCAGAACTACTACCCTTGCCGTAACCAGTTTCCTTAAGTAGTACCCTGGCCTTAACTAGTAGTATTCACTTGTATATTTGCATCAACTAGTAGCCTTAACTAGTACTCTTCCCTTAAGCAGCGGCCTGTATTTGTACCTTGCCTTAACTAGCAGCCTTAACTAGCACCCGTGCCTTTACTCATACTCTTAACTAGTACAGTGCCCCTAACTAGTATCCTGAACTGGTAGCCTTGTCCTAAGTAGTACCCTTAACTAGGAGCCTTGCCTTAAGGAATAGTCTTAATGGCTACCCTGGCCTCAACAAGTACCCTTAACTAGTACCCTTGCATTAATTAGTAGTCTTAACTGGTAGCCTGGCCTTATCAGTACCCATAACTACTACCCTTGCCTTAACCAGTTGCCTTACCTAGCAACCTGGACTTAGCCAGTAGTATTAACATGTACCCTTGCATCGACTAGTAGACTTAAGTAGTACTCTTGCCTGAAGTAGTGGCCTTAACACGTTCCTTGCCTTACTAGTAGCCTTAACTAGTACTCTGAACTAGTACAGTGGCCCTAACTAGTATTCTGAACTAGAAGCCTTGTGGTAACTAGTACCCTTAACTAGTCGCCTTGCCTTAGGGAACAGTCTTAACGTCTACCCTTGCCTTACTAGTCCTCTTAACAAGTAGCCAAGCCTTAACTAGTACCCTGAAGTAGTAGCCTTGCATGGACGAGTAGCCCAGCCTTAACTAGTACCCTGGCCGTCACTAGTACCCTTGCCTCAACTAGTACCCTGGCCTTAACTAGTAGTCTTAACTAGTACCCTGGCCTTATCGCTACCCATAACTACTACCCTTGCCTTGACCAGTTGCCTTAACTAGTACCCTGGCCTTAATGAGTAGTATGAACTTGTACCCTTGCATCAACTAGTAGCCTAAACTAATACGCTTGCCTGAAGTCGTAGCCTTCACTTGTACCTTGCCTTCCTAGTAGCCTTAACTAGTACCCGTCCATGAACTAGTACTCTTAACTAGTACAGTGGCCCTAACTAGTAGCCTGAACTAGTCCCCTTGCCTTAGGTAGTCCCTTTTCCAAACTAGTACCCTTCTTGAGTACCCCTATGGAGTAGGGTATGGTACAGTAGGGTGTCATGAGGTAGGGTAGCATACGGTAGAACAGAGAAAACAGAATCCAATAGAATAGAAGAGGATGAGTCAGGATAGGTTAGTTTCGTGTAGGGTGTGGTAGAGTAGCATAGGATGGAATAGAGAAAAGAGAAAACGAGAATCCAGTACAACAGAATCGAAAAGAAGAGACTAGATGAGGAAAGACTAGGGCGGGATAGGGTTCTGTCGAATAGAAGAGCGTAGAATGGTGTGGAATGGAGTCAAATGCAGTCAAACCGAGATGAATAGACTAGGAAAGAGTTGAATAGAGCCGAATAGCACCGAATAGGGACATCTAGGGCTGAGTCGAGCACAATCGAGCCCAACCGAGCCCAATCAAGTCCAATCGACCAGATTCGAGCTGAATGGAGCCCAATGGAGCTGGAATGAGCCAAATAGAGACACAGAAAATGAGCCAAGCTAGATCGAGCCAAATCGCACCTAATCGCATGCTATGGCATCGAATCTCGTCGAAGTCCATCCAATCCCACCAAAACCCATCGAATCTCATGAAATCTCACCGAATCCCGTCCAATTGTGTCAAATCGGGTCGAATTGAATGCAATCGAATTCAATAGAACAGCTTAGAGTAGTGTAGGTTAGGCTGGGATTCAATAGGGTAGGGCAGAGAGGAATAGACTAGAGAAGCATAGAGTAGAAGAGAAGAGAATACAAAGAGTAGAATGGAGTAGAGTGGAGTAGAGTAGAATAGTCAGAGTCGAGTAGTGCAGAATAGAGATGAATAGATCCAATTCGAGCTGAATCGAGTCGAATGGAGAGGAAATGAGACAAATCTCCATGAATCGAATAGATTAGAGTAGAGTAGGGTGGGGGAGAAGAGAATAGAATAGTGTAGAATGGAGTCGAACAGAGTAGAATGGTGTGGAATGGAGTCGAATGGAGCCAAATAGAGACGAATAAAGTAGAAAAGAGTTGAATAGAGCTGAGCAGGGCCGGATAAGTTTGGATCGAGCCTAATGATGCTGAATCGAGCAGAATCGAGCCAAATTGACCCGATTCAAGCCAAATCGAGCTAAATCAAGCCAATTCGAGCCTAAATCCCATGGAATCGCCTTGAAAGGCATTGAATCGAATCGAATCGATTAGAGTAGAGGAGGGTAGAGTAGGAGGGGTTAGACTAGAAGGGAACAGAACCCAAGAGAAAGAATCGAATAGAATGAAGTAGAGACGAGTACAGTAGAATAGAGTCCAATAGAGTTGAATAGAGCCAAACAGAGCTGAATGCAGCCGAATCCACCAAATTCGAGGTGAATCGAGAAGAATCATGTCGAATCGCGTTGAAACGTGTCGAATCCAATCCAATCGTTTAGTGTAGGGCAGGTAAGATGAGGGTAGGGTAGGGTAGAAAAGAATAGATTAGAATAGAACAGAAAGAATAGAGACGAGTAGACTAGAGTCAAATAGAGTCAAATCCTGCCGAAAAGAGCCGAATAGAGAGGAAAAGGGCCAAGTCCAACCGAATCGAGTTGAATTCGCACAAAAAGGAGCTGATTCGAGCCGATAGGACCTGAATCAGGCCGAATCCCGTTCAAGTCTGTTGAATAGAATAGAACAGATTACAGTAGGCTAAGTTAGAGTAGAGTAGGATAGAACCAAATGCAGTAGAACAGAACAGGATCGAAGAGAACTGAAAGAATAGAATAGGGTCGAGTAGTGCAGAGTCTAGAAGAATAGAGTTGAATATTGCCGACTAGAGCAAAATAGAGCCCAAAAGACCCAACGTGATAGAAATCAAGATGAATGGCGCCGAATCCCGCGGAATCATGCTGGATCGCGTCGAAGCCCGTTGAATTGCATTGAATCCCATCCATTCGAGTCCAATCCAATCGAATCGATTAGAATAGACTAGAGAAGGGTAGAGTACAAGACAATAGACTAGAGAAGAATACAGTCGGATGGAGTAGAATGGTGTAGAATGGAGTTGAAAAGAGATAATAGAGTTGAGTAGACTCGTAGAGCCATATAGAGTTGAACAGAGCCTGTTCAAGCTGAATAGAGCTGACCAGGGCGAAACGGAGCCGATTAGAACTGAATCGAACCGATTGGAGCCCAAGAGGGATGAATGGAGTGCAACGGAGCCGATTGGAGCCGAATCGCATCGAAATGCGTGGAATCGAATCCAGTGGAATAGATTAGAGTAGGGTTGGTTAAAATAGAGTAGAATAGAATTGAACACAGTAAAAGAGAATAAAAAGAATACAAGAGAATCGAGTCCAAAAGGTTAGAGCAGAGCAGAATAGTGTAGAGTAGAACAGAGTCGAATAGAGTCGAATCGAGCCAAATGGAGAAGAAACAAGGCAAATCGCGTTGAATCCCCTCGAACCAATTCCAGTCAATTAGGGTAGGGTAGAGTAAAATAGCGTGGAGTGGAGTAGAATGCTGTGCAACGCAATCGGATGGAGTCGAAAAGAGTCGAAAAGAGCCGAATAGTGCTGAAGAGGGCCGAAGAGGGCCGAATCGAGCAGAATTGAGCCAAATCCAGCAAATCGAGCCTAATGGAGCCGAATGGAGCCGAATCCAGCTGAATCGACACTCTTCGAGCCAAATGGAGCCGAATGGACATGAATCGAACCAATTCGACCTGAATCGTGTCCAAATTCATGGAATCGAATTGAACAGATTAGAGTAGGGGAGGTTCGGGTATGGCAGGGTGGAATAGAGTAGAGTAGCATAGAATAAAACAGAAGAGAAGAGAACAGAACAGTACAGAACGAATACAGAAAACAGTAGGCTAGAGTAGCGTAGAGGGAAACAGAGTAGAGTAGAATAGATTCGAACAGAGCTAAATGGAGCCAAACTGAGCCGAATCGTGTCCAAATGGGTTGAAGCCAATCCAATCCAATGGATTAGAGTAGAGTAGAGTTGGGTAGCATAGGGTAGGGTAGAATAGAGTAGAATAGGAAGAATAAAGAAAATAGAGAAGAGTAGACTAGAGTACGATAGAGTAGGCTAGTGTATAATAGGGTAGACTCGAATACGGCTGAGTAGAGCCGAATGGAGTCGAAATGAGAGGAATCACGTCTAATGGATTCGAGTAAATTAGAGTGGTGTAGGATAGAGTAGAGCAGAATAGTGTAGAATGGTGTGGAATAAATAGAATGGAGTAGAATGGAGTCAAATAGAGACGAAAAGAGTAGAGAAGAGTCAAATAGAGCAGAATAGGGCCGAAAAGGCCGAATTGAGCAGAATCGAAGCAATTCAAGCCAAAACGAGCCGAATAGAGCCAAATCGAATCGAATCGAGCTGATTCAAGCCGAATCACGTCGAATCCCGTTCAGTGCATCCAATCCAATCCAAACGTCTAGATTAGAGAAGGGGAGGGGAGGGTGGAATAGAATAGAGTAGAGTAGACTAGAAGAGATTAGGACAGAATAGAAGGAATAGAATAGAGTAGAAAAGAGTAGGGTCGAATAGACTCGAATAGAGTCGAATAGAGACGAATAGAGAAAACAGAGCTGAATGGAGCCGAGTAGAGACGTAGAGGAGCCATATAGAGCCGATTCGAACCTCATCGAGCTGAATCAAGCAGAATCACGCCGACTGTCACTGAGTAGCATCGAATCACATCGAATCACGTCGAATCGCATCAGATCACATCGTTTTGTGTCGGACCGGGTCGAATCGCTTCGTATCGCATCGGATTGCATCGAATGTCGTCGAATCACGACGAATCACGCCCCATCACGTCCAATAACTTCGAACTGCGTCCAATCTCCTAGAATTCTGCTGAATCACGTCGAATCGTATGGAATCTCGTCTAATCTCTTTGAATCCCGTCAAATGCCTTCGGACCTTGTCGAATCCCGTCGAATCCTGTCCAATCGCGTCGAAGTGAATCGAATTGAATCAAATCGATTCAAGTAGGGTGGGTTTGGGTGGGGTGCAGTAGGGTTGGGTAGGGTAGGATAGAACAGAGTCCAACAGAATAGGAGAGAACAGAAGAGAACAGAAAGAATCCAGCAGAATAGAAAAGAGTAGAAAAGAGTCAGATAGTGCAGAGCATAGCCGAATTGAGGCGAATGGAGACAAAACAAGATGAATCGCGTTGAAGCGCTTCGAATCGGGTCAAATCGAATCCATTCGAATAGATTAGGGTAGGGAAGGGTAGACGAGAATAGAGGAGAATAGTGCAGAATGGTGTGGAATGGATTAGAACGGAGCCGACTAGAGACGACTAGAGTAGAAAAGAGTCGAATAGAGCATAGTTGGGCCGAATAGGGCCAAAGAAGGCCTAATCGAGCAGAATCCAGCAGAATCGATGCCATTGGAGCTGAATGGAGCCAAATGGAGCCCAATCGAACCGATTCGAAGCGAATTGATCTGATTCAAGCCTAATCGGGTCGAATGGCGTGAAAATGCGATGACTCGAACAGAATCAAAGATTAGAGAAGGGGAGGGGAGCGGCTGGGAGGGTAGAACAGAACAGAATAGAACAGTACATAATAGAAGGAACAGAATATAGCACAGTACGGTAGAGCAGAGCAGAGTAGTGTAGAGAAGAGTAGAGTCGAATAGAGTGAACTAGTGCAGAATAGAGCTGAATAGAGCCAATTCTAGCCGAATCGAGCCCAAAGGAAACAAAACGTGATGAATCGCGTCGAATAGCGTCCAATCGAATCCATTAGAATAGATTACAGTAGGGTAGAGTAGAACAGAATAGAGCAGAATCGAGTCGAATGGAGTTGCATAGAGAAAACTAGAGTAGAAAAGAGTCGAATCGAGCCGAATAAGGCTGAAGCAAGTCGAATTGAGTTGAAACAAGCTGAATCGAAGCGATTCAAGCCAAATCGAGCTGAATCGAGCTGATGGTGCCGAATGAGCCGATTCAAGCATCATCGCGTCCAATCACATTGAAATGCTTTGACTCGAATCCAATTGAATAGATTCGAAAAGGTTAGGGTAGGGTGGTTTTGGATAGGGTAGACTAGGGTAGACGAAAGCAGACTAGAGTAGAGTAGACAAGCGAAGTCTAGAGTAGTAGCCTAGACAAGACAGCTGGACTAGTCAGACTAGTGGTATAGATCAGTAGGCTAGACAACTAGCCTTGGAGAGTACCCTTGCCTTGACAAGTACCCTAAATTCTGAATCTGAACTACTCCCCTTGCCTTAACTAGTATCCTGAACTAGTAGCCTTGTCTGAACTAGTACCCTTAACTAGTAGCCTTGCCTTAAGTAATAGTCTTAATGTCTACCCTTGCCTTACTAGTACCCTGAACTAGTAGCCCTGCCTTAACTAGTACCCTGGCCTTCACCAGTAGCCTTAACTAGTACCCTGGCCTTCACTAGTAGCCTTGCCTCAACTAGTACCCTTAACTAACACCCTAGCATGAGCTAGTACTCTTAACTAGTACCTGGCCTTCTCAGTCCCCATAAGTCCTACCCTGGCCTTAACCAGCTGCCTTAACTGGTACCCTGGTCTTAACTAGTAGTATTGACTTCTACCCTTGAATCCACTGGTCGCCTAAACTAGTCGTCTTGCCTTCAGTAGTAGCCTTCACTTGTACCTTGCCTTAACTAGTATCGTTATCTAGTACCTGTGCCTTAACTAGTACTCTTAGCTAGTACAGCGGCCATAACGAATAGCCTGAAATAGTAGCCTGAACTAGTAGCCTTGTCTGAATTAGTCCCCTGAACTAGTAGCAGTGCTTTAAGTAATCGTCTTAACGTCTGCCCTTGCCTTACTAGTACCCTTAACTAGTAGCCAAGCCTTAACTACTACCCCTAACTAGTAGCCTTGCCTTAACTAGTACCCTTGCCTTAACCAGTTGCCTTAAGTAGTACCCCGGCCTTAACTAGAAGTATCAACTTGTAAACTTGCATCCAATAGTAGCCTTAACTAGTACTCTTGCCTTAAGTAGTGGCCTGAACTAGTACTCGTGCCTTAGCTAGTACTCTGAACTAGTACAGTGCCTCTAACTAGTATCCTGAACTAGTAGCCTTCTCTAAACTAGTACCCTTAACTAGTAGCCTTGCCTTCACTAGTACCCTGGCCTTCTCCAGTAGCCTTAACTAAGACCCTGGCCTTCACTGGTAGCCTTAACTAGTACCCTTAACTAGTACCCTCGCATTAACTAGTAGTCTGAACTAGTACCCTGGCCGTATCAGTACCCAGAACTACTACCCTTGCCGTAACCAGTTTCCTTAACTAGTACCCCGGCCTTAACTAGTAGTATTCACTTGTATATTTGCATCAACTAGTAGCCTTAACTAGTACTCTTGCCTTAAGTAGTGGCCTGAACTAGTACTCGTGCCTTAGCTAGTACTCTGAACTAGTACAGTGCCCCTGACTAGTATCCTGAACGAGTAGCCTTCTCTAAACTAGTACCCTTAACTAGTTGCCTTGCCTTCACTAGTACCCTGGCCTTCTCCAGTAGCCTTAACTAAGACTCTGGCCTTCACTAGTGGCCTTGCCTCAACTAGTACCCTTAACTAGTACCCTCGCATTAACTAGTAGTCTGAACTAGTACCCTGGCCGTATCAGTACCCAGAACTACTACCCTTGCCGTAACCAGTTTCCTTAAGTAGTACCCTGGCCTTAACTAGTAGTATTCACTTGTATATTTGCATCAACTAGTAGCCTTAACTAGTACTCTTCCCTTAAGCAGCGGCCTGTATTTGTACCTTGCCTTAACTAGCAGCCTTAACTAGCACCCGTGCCTTTACTCATACTCTTAACTAGTACAGTGCCCCTAACTAGTATCCTGAACTGGTAGCCTTGTCCTAAGTAGTACCCTTAACTAGGAGCCTTGCCTTAAGGAATAGTCTTAATGGCTACCCTGGCCTCAACAAGTACCCTTAACTAGTACCCTTGCATTAATTAGTAGTCTTAACTGGTAGCCTGGCCTTATCAGTACCCATAACTACTACCCTTGCCTTAACCAGTTGCCTTACCTAGCAACCTGGACTTAGCCAGTAGTATTAACATGTACCCTTGCATCGACTAGTAGACTTAAGTAGGACTCTTGCCTGAAGTAGTGGCCTTAACACGTTCCTTGCCTTACTAGTAGCCTTAACTAGTACTCTGAACTAGTACAGTGGCCCTAACTAGTATTCTGAACTAGAAGCCTTGTGGTAACTAGTACCCTTAACTAGTCACCTTGCCTTAGGGAACAGTCTTAACGTCTACCCTTGCCTTACTAGTCCTCTTAACAAGTAGCCAAGCCTTAACTAGTACCCTGAAGTAGTAGCCTTGCATGGACGAGTAGCCCAGCCTTAACTAGTACCCTGGCCGTCACTAGTACCCTTGCCTCAACTAGTACCCTGGCATTAACTAGTAGTCTTAACTAGTACCCTGGCCGTATCGCTACCCAGAACTACTACCCTTGCCTTGACCAGTTGCCTTAACTAGTACCCTGGCCTTAATGAGTAGTATGAACTTGTACCCTTGCATCAACTAGTAGCCTAAACTAATACGCTTGCCTGAAGTCGTAGCCTTCACTTGTACCTTGCCTTCCTAGTAGCCTTAACTAGTACCCGTCCATGAACTAGTACTCTTAACTAGTACAGTGGCCCTAACTAGTAGCCTGAACTAGTCCCCTTGCCTTAGGTAGTCCCTTTTCCAAACTAGTACCCTTCTTGAGTACCCCTATGGAGTAGGGTATGGTACAGTAGGGTGTCATGAGGTAGGGTAGCATACGGTAGAACAGAGAAAACAGAATCCAATAGAATAGAAGAGGATGAGTCAGGATAGGTTAGTTTCGTGTAGGGTGTGGTAGAGTAGCATAGGATGGAATAGAGAAAAGAGAAAACGAGAATCCAGTACAACAGAATCGAAAAGAAGAGACTAGATGAGGAAAGACTAGGGCGGGATAGGGTTCTGTCGAATAGAAGAGCGTAGAATGGTGTGGAATGGAGTCAAATGCAGTCAAACCGAGATGAATAGACTAGGAAAGAGTTGAATAGAGCCGAATAGCACCGAATAGGGACATCTAGGGCTGAGTCGAGCCCAATCGAGCCCAACCGAGCCCAATCAAGTCCAATCGACCAGATTCGAGCTGAATGGAGCCCAATGGAGCTGGAATGAGCCAAATAGAGACACAGAAAATGAGCCAAGCTAGATCGAGCCAAATCGCACCTAATCGCATCCTATGGCATCGAATCTCGTCGAAGTCCATCCAATCCCACCAAAACCCATCGAATCTCATGAAATCTCACCGAATCCCGTCCAATTGTGTCAAATCGGGTCGAATTGAATGCAATCGAATTCAATAGAACAGCTTAGAGTAGTGTAGGTTAGGCTGGGATTCAATAGGGTAGGGCAGAGAGGAATAGACTAGAGAAGCATAGAGTAGAAGAGAAGAGAATACAAAGAGTAGAATGGAGTAGAGTGGAGTAGAGTAGACTAGTCAGAGTCGAGTAGTGCAGAATAGAGATGAATAGATCCAATTCGAGCTGAATCGAGTCGAATGGAGAGGAAATGAGACAAATCTCCATGAATCGAATAGATTAGAGTAGAGTAGGGTGGGGGAGAAGAGAATAGAATAGTGTAGAATGGAGTCGAACAGAGTAGAATGGTGTGGAATGGAGTCGAATGGAGCCAAATAGAGACGAATAAAGTAGAAAAGAGTTGAATACAGCTGAACAGGGCCGGATAAGTTTGGATCGAGCCTAATGATGCTGAATCGAGCAGAATCGAGCCAAATTGACCCGATTCAAGCCAAATCGAGCTAAATCAAGCCAATTCGAGCCTAAATCCCATGGAATCGCCTTGAAAGGCATTGAATCGAATCGAATCGATTAGAGTAGAGGAGGGTAGAGTAGGAGGGGTTAGACTAGAAGGGAACAGAACCCAAGAGAAAGAATCGAATAGAATGAAGTAGAGACGAGTACAGTAGAATAGAGTCCAATAGAGTTGAATAGAGCCAAACAGAGCTGAATGCAGCCGAATCCACCAAATTCGAGGTGAATCGAGAAGAATCATGTCGAATCGCGTTGAAACGTGTCGAATCCAATCCAATCGTTTAGTGTAGGGCAGGTAAGATGAGGGTAGGGTAGGGTAGAAAAGAATAGATTAGAATAGAACAGAAAGAATAGAGACGAGTAGACTAGAGTCAAATAGAGTCAAATCCTGCCGAAAAGAGCCGAATAGAGAGGAAAAGGGCCAAGTCCAACCGAATCGAGTTGAATTCGCACAAAAAGGAGCTGATTCGAGCCGATAGGACCTGAATCAGGCCGAATCCCGTTCAAGTCTGTTGAATAGAATAGAACAGATTACAGTAGGCTAAGTTAGAGTAGAGTAGGATAGAACCAAATGCAGTAGAACAGAACAGGATCGAAGAGAACTGAAAGAATAGAATAGGGTCGAGTAGTGCAGAGTCTGGAAGAATAGAGTTGAATATTGCCGACTAGAGCAAAATAGAGCCCAAAAGACCCAACGTGATAGAAATCAAGATGAATGGCGCCGAATCCCGCGGAATCATGCTGGATCGCGTCGAAGCCCGTTGAATTGCATTGAATCCCATCCATTCGAGTCCAATCCAATCGAATCGATTAGAATAGACTAGAGAAGGGTAGAGTACAAGACAATAGACTAGAGAAGAATACAGTCGGATGGAGTAGAATGGTGTAGAATGGAGTTGAAAAGAGATAATAGAGTTGAGTAGACTCGTAGAGCCATATAGAGTTGAACAGAGCCTGTTCAAGCTGAATAGAGCTGACCAGGGCGAAACGGAGCCGATTAGAACTGAATCGAACCGATTGGAGCCCAAGAGGGATGAATGGAGTGCAACGGAGCCGATTGGAGCCGAATCGCATCGAAATGCGTGGAATCGAATCCAGTGGAATAGATTAGAGTAGGGTTGGTTAAAATAGAGTAGAATAGAATTGAACACAGTAAAAGAGAATAAAAAGAATACAAGAGAATCGAGTCCAAAAGGTTAGAGCAGAGCAGAATAGTGTAGAGTAGAACAGAGTCGAATAGAGTCGAATCGAGCCAAATGGAGAAGAAACAAGGCAAATCGCGTTGAATCCCCTCGAACCAATTCCAGTCAATTAGGGTAGGGTAGAGTAAAATAGCGTTGAGTGGAGTAGAATGCTGTGCAACGCAATCGAATGGAGTCGAAAAGAGTCGAAAAGAGCCGAATAGTGCTGAAGAGGGCCGAAGAGGGCCGAATCGAGCAGAATTGAGCCAAATCCAGCAAATCGAGCCTAATGGAGCCGAATGGAGCCGAATCCAGCTGAATCGACACTCTTCGAGCCAAATGGAGCCGAATGGACATGAATCGAACCAATTCGACCTGAATCGTGTCCAAATTCATGGAATCGAATTGAACAGATTAGAGTAGGGGAGGTTCGGGTATGGCAGGGTGGAATAGAGTAGAGTAGCATAGAATAAAACAGAAGAGAAGAGAACAGAACAATACAGAACGAATACAGAAAACAGTAGGCTAGAGTAGCGTAGAGGGAAACAGAGTAGAGTAGAATAGATTCGAACAGAGCTAAATGGAGCCAAACTGAGCCGAATCGTGTCCAAATGGGTTGAAGCCAATCCAATCCAATGGATTAGAGTAGAGTAGAGTTGGGTAGCATAGGGTAGGGTAGAATAGAGTAGAATAGGAAGAATAAAGAAAATAGAGAAGAGTAGACTAGAGTACGATAGAGTAGGCTAGTGTATAATAGGGTAGACTCGAATACGGCTGAGTAGAGCCGAATGGAGTCGAAATGAGAGGAATCACGTCTAATGGATTCGAGTAAATTAGAGTGGTGTAGGATAGAGTAGAGCAGAATAGTGTAGAATGGTGTGGAATAAATAGAATGGAGTAGAATGGAGTCAAATAGAGACGAAAAGAGTAGAGAAGAGTCAAATAGAGCAGAATAGGGCCGAAAAGGCCGAATTGAGCAGAATCGAAGCAATTCAAGCCAAAACGAGCCGAATAGAGCCAAATCGAATCGAATCGAGCTGATTCAAGCCGAATCACGTCGAATCCCGTTCAGTGCATCCAATCCAATCCAAACGTCTAGATTAGAGAAGGGGAGGGGAGGGTGGACTAGAATAGAGTAGAGTAGACTAGAAGAGATTAGGACAGAATAGAAGGAATAGAATAGAGTAGAAAAGAGTAGGGTCGAATAGACTCGAATAGAGTCGAATAGAGACGAATAGAGAAAACAGAGCTGAATGGAGCCGAGTAGAGACGTAGAGGAGCCATATAGAGCCGATTCGAACCTCATCGAGCTGAATCAAGCAGAATCACGCCGACTGTCACTGAGTAGCGTCGAATCACATCGAATCACGTCGAATCGCATCAAATCACATCGTTTTGTGTCGGACCGGGTCGAATCGCTTCGTATCGCATCGGATTGCATCGAATGTCGTCGAATCACGACGAATCACGCCCCATCACGTCCAATAACTTCGAACTGCGTCCAATCTCCTAGAATTCTGCTGAATCACGTCGAATCGTATGGAATCTCGTCTAATCTCTTTGAATCCCGTCAAATGCCTTCGGACCTTGTCGAATCCCGTCGAATCCTGTCCAATCGCGTCGAAGTGAATCGAATTGAATCAAATCGATTCAAGTAGGGTGGGTTTGGGTGGGGTGCAGTAGGGTTGGGTAGGGTAGGATAGAACAGAGTCCAACAGAATAGGAGAGAACAGAAGAGAACAGAAAGAATCCAGCAGAATAGAAAAGAGTAGAAAAGAGTCAGATAGTGCAGAGCATAGCCGAATTGAGGCGAATGGAGACAAAACAAGATGAATCGCGTTGAAGCGCTTCGAATCGGGTCAAATCGAATCCATTCGAATAGATTAGGGTAGGGAAGGGTAGACGAGAATAGAGGAGAATAGTGCAGAATGGTGTGGAATGGATTAGAACGGAGCCGACTAGAGACGACTAGAGTAGAAAAGAGTCGAATAGAGCATAGTTGGGCCGAATAGGGCCAAAGAAGGCCTAATCGAGCAGAATCCAGCAGAATCGATGCCATTGGAGCTGAATGGAGCCAAATGGAGCCCAATCGAACCGATTCGAAGCGAATTGATCTGATTCAAGCCTAATCGGGTCGAATGGCGTGAAAATGCGATGACTCGAACAGAATCAAAGATTAGAGAAGGGGAGGGGAGCGGCTGGGAGGGTAGAACAGAACAGAATAGAACAGTACATAATAGAAGGAACAGAATATAGCACAGTACGGTAGAGCAGAGCAGAGTAAAGTAGAGAAGAGTAGAGTCGAATAGAGTGAACTAGTGCAGAATAGAGCTGAATAGAGCCAATTCTAGCCGAATCGAGCCCAAAGGAAACAAAACGTGATGAATCGCGTCGAATAGCGTCCGATCGAATCCATTAGAATAGATTACAGTAGGGTAGAGTAGAACAGAATAGAGCAGAATCGAGTCGAATGGAGTTGCATAGAGAAAACTAGAGTAGAAAAGAGTCGAATCGAGCCGAATAAGGCTGAAGCAAGTCGAATTGAGTTGAAACAAGCTGAATCGAAGCGATTCAAGCCAAATCGAGCTGAATCGAGCTGATGGTGCCGAATGAGCCGATTCAAGCATCATCGCGTCCAATCACATTGAAATGCTTTGACTCGAATCCAATTGAATAGATTCGAAAAGGTTAGGGTAGGGTGGTTTTGGATAGGGTAGACTAGGGTAGACGAAAGCAGACTAGAGTAGAGTAGACAAGCGAAGTCTAGAGTAGTAGCCTAGACAAGACAGCTGGACTAGTCAGACTAGTGGTATAGATCAGTAGGCTAGACAACTAGCCTTGGAGAGTACCCTTGCCTTGACAAGTACCCTAAATTCTGAATCTGAACTACTCCCCTTGCCTTAACTAGTATCCTGAACTAGTAGCCTTGTCTGAACTAGTACCCTTAACTAGTAGCCTTGCCTTAAGTAATAGTCTTAATGTCTACCCTTGCCTTACTAGTACCCTGAACTAGTAGCCCTGCCTTAACTAGTACCCTGGCCTTCACCAGTAGCCTTAACTAGTACCCTGGCCTTCACTAGTAGCCTTGCCTCAACTAGTACCCTTAACTAACACCCTAGCATGAGCTAGTACTCTTAACTAGTACCTGGCCTTCTCAGTCCCCATAAGTCCTACCCTGGCCTTAACCAGCTGCCTTAACTGGTACCCTGGTCTTAACTAGTAGTATTGACTTCTACCCTTGAATCCACTGGTCGCCTAAACTAGTCGTCTTGCCTTCAGTAGTAGCCTTCACTTGTACCTTGCCTTAACTAGTATCGTTATCTAGTACCTGTGCCTTAACTAGTACTCTTAGCTAGTACAGCGGCCATAACGAGTAGCCTGAACTAGTAGCCTTGTCTGAATTAGTCCTCTGAACTAGTAGCCTTGCTTTAAGTAATCGTCTTAACGTCTGCCCTTGCCTTACTAGTACCCTTAACTAGTAGCCAAGCCTTAACTACTACCCCTAACTAGTAGCCTTGCCTTAACTAGTACCCTTGCCTTAACCAGTTGCCTTAAGTAGTACCCCGGCCTTAACTAGAAGTATCAACTTGTAAACTTGCATCCAATAGTAGCCTTAACTAGTACTCTTGCCTTAAGTAGTGGCCTGAACTAGTACTCGTGCCTTAGCTAGTACTCTGAACTAGTACAGTGCCTCTAACTAGTATCCTGAACTAGTAGCCTTCTCTAAACTAGTACCCTTAACTAGTAGCCTTGCCTTCACTAGTACCCTGGCCTTCTCCAGTAGCCTTAACTAAGACCCTGGCCTTCACTGGTAGCCTTAACTAGTACCCTTAACTAGTACCCTCGCATTAACTAGTAGTCTGAACTAGTACCCTGGCCGTATCAGTACCCAGAACTACTACCCTTGCCGTAACCAGTTTCCTTAACTAGTACCCCGGCCTTAACTAGTAGTATTCACTTGTATATTTGCATCAACTAGTAGCCTTAACTAGTACTCTTCCCTTAAGCAGCGGCCTGTATTTGTACCTTGCCTTAACTAGCAGCCTTAACTAGCACCCGTGCCTTTACTCATACTCTTAACTAGTACAGTGCCCCTAACTAGTATCCTGAACTGGTAGCCTTGTCCTAAGTAGTACCCTTAACTAGGAGCCTTGCCTTAAGGAATAGTCTTAATGGCTACCCTGGCCTCAACAAGTACCCTTAACTAGTACCCTTGCATTAATTAGTAGTCTTAACTGGTAGCCTGGCCTTGTCAGTACCCATAACTACTACCCTTGCCTTAACCAGTTGCCTTACCTAGCAACCTGGACTTAGCCAGTAGTATTAACATGTACCCTTGCATCGACTAGTAGACTTAAGTAGGACTCTTGCCTGAAGTAGTGGCCTTAACACGTTCCTTGCCTTACTAGTAGCCTTAACTAGTACTCTGAACTAGTACAGTGGCCCTAACTAGTATTCTGAACTAGAAGCCTTGTGGTAACTAGTACCCTTAACTAGTCACCTTGCCTTAGGGAACAGTCTTAACGTCTACCCTTGCCTTACTAGTCCTCTTAACAAGTAGCCAAGCCTTAACTAGTACCCTGAAGTAGTAGCCTTGCATGGACGAGTAGCCCAGCCTTAACTAGTACCCTGGCCGTCACTAGTACCCTTGCCTCAACTAGTACCCTGGCATTAACTAGTAGTCTTAACTAGTACCCTGGCCGTATCGCTACCCAGAACTACTACCCTTGCCTTGACCAGTTGCCTTAACTAGTACCCTGGCCTTAATGAGTAGTATGAACTTGTACCCTTGCATCAACTAGTAGCCTAAACTAATACGCTTGCCTGAAGTCGTAGCCTTCACTTGTACCTTGCCTTCCTAGTAGCCTTAACTAGTACCCGTCCATGAACTAGTACTCTTAACTAGTACAGTGGCCCTAACTAGTAGCCTGAACTAGTCCCCTTGCCTTAGGTAGTCCCTTTTCCAAACTAGTACCCTTCTTGAGTACCCCTATGGAGTAGGGTATGGTACAGTAGGGTGTCATGAGGTAGGGTAGCATACGGTAGAACAGAGAAAACAGAATCCAATAGAATAGAAGAGGATGAGTCAGGATAGGTTAGTTTCGTGTAGGGTGTGGTAGAGTAGCATAGGATGGAATAGAGAAAAGAGAAAACGAGAATCCAATACAACAGAATCGAAAAGAAGAGACTAGATGAGGAAAGACTAGGGCGGGATAGGGTTCTGTCGAATAGAAGAGCGTAGAATGGTGTGGAATGGAGTCAAATGCAGTCAAACCGAGATGAATAGACTAGGAAAGAGTTGAATAGAGCCGAATAGCACCGAATAGGGACATCTAGGGCTGAGTCGAGCCCAATCGAGCCCAACCGAGCCCAATCAAGTCCAATCGACCAGATTCGAGCTGAATGGAGCCCAATGGAGCTGGAATGAGCCAAATAGAGACACAGAAAATGAGCCAAGCTAGATCGAGCCAAATCGCACCTAATCGCATCCTATGGCATCGAATCTCGTCGAAGTCCATCCAATCCCACCAAAACCCATCGAATCTCATGAAATCTCACCGAATCCCGTCCAATTGTGTCAAATCGGGTCGAATTGAATGCAATCGAATTCAATAGAACAGCTTAGAGTAGTGTAGGTTAGGCTGGGATTCAATAGGGTAGGGCAGAGAGGAATAGACTAGAGAAGCATAGAGTAGAAGAGAAGAGAATACAAAGAGTAGAATGGAGTAGAGTGGAGTAGAGTAGACTAGTCAGAGTCGAGTAGTGCAGAATAGAGATGAATAGATCCAATTCGAGCTGAATCGAGTCGAATGGAGAGGAAATGAGACAAATCTCCATGAATCGAATAGATTAGAGTAGAGTAGGGTGGGGGAGAAGAGAATAGAATAGTGTAGAATGGAGTCGAACAGAGTAGAATGGTGTGGAATGGAGTCGAATGGAGCCAAATAGAGACGAATAGAGTAGAAAAGAGTTGAATAGAGCTGAACAGGGCCGGATAAGTTTGGATCGAGCCTAATGATGCTGAATCGAGCAGAATCGAGCCAAATTGACCCGATTCAAGCCAAATCGAGCTAAATCAAGCCAATTCGAGCCTAAATCCCATGGAATCGCCTTGAAAGGCATTGAATCGAATCGAATCGATTAGAGTAGAGGAGGGTAGAGTAGGAGGGGTTAGACTAGAAGGGAACAGAACCCAAGAGAAAGAATCGAATAGAATGAAGTAGAGACGAGTACAGTAGAATAGAGTCCAATAGAGTTGAATAGAGCCAAACAGAGCTGAATGCAGCCGAATCCACCAAATTCGAGGTGAATCGAGAAGAATCATGTCGAATCGCGTTGAAACGTGTCGAATCCAATCCAATCGTTTAGTGTAGGGCAGGTAAGATGAGGGTAGGGTAGGGTAGAAAAGAATAGATTAGAATAGAACAGAAAGAATAGAGACGAGTAGACTAGAGTCAAATAGAGTCAAATCCTGCCGAAAAGAGCCGAATAGAGAGGAAAAGGGCCAAGTCCAACCGAATCGAGTTGAATTCGCACAAAAAGGAGCTGATTCGAGCCGATAGGACCTGAATCAGGCCGAATCCCGTTCAAGTCTGTTGAATAGAATAGAACAGATTACAGTAGGCTAAGTTAGAGTAGGGTAGGATAGAACCAAATGCAGTAGAACAGAACAGGATCGAAGAGAACTGAAAGAATAGAATAGGGTCGAGTAGTGCAGAGTCTAGAAGAATAGAGTTGAATATTGCCGACTAGAGCAAAATAGAGCCCAAAAGACCCAACGTGATAGAAATCAAGATGAATGGCGCCGAATCCCGCGGAATCATGCTGGATCGCGTCGAAGCCCGTTGAATTGCATTGAATCCCATCCATTCGAGTCCAATCCAATCGAATCGATTAGAATAGACTAGAGAAGGGTAGAGTACAAGACAATAGACTAGAGAAGAATACAGTCGGATGGAGTAGAATGGTGTAGAATGGAGTTGAAAAGAGATAATAGAGTTGAGTAGACTCGTAGAGCCATATAGAGTTGAACAGAGCCTGTTCAAGCTGAATAGAGCTGACCAGGGCGAAACGGAGCCGATTAGAACTGAATCGAACCGATTGGAGCCCAAGAGGGATGAATGGAGTGCAACGGAGCCGATTGGAGCCGAATCGCATCGAAATGCGTGGAATCGAATCCAGTGGAATAGATTAGAGTAGGGTTGGTTAAAATAGAGTAGAATAGAATTGAACACAGTAAAAGAGAATAAAAAGAATACAAGAGAATCGAGTCCAAAAGGTTAGAGCAGAGCAGAATAGTGTAGAGTAGAACAGAGTCGAATAGAGTCGAATCGAGCCAAATGGAGAAGAAACAAGGCAAATCGCGTTGAATCCCCTCGAACCAATTCCAGTCAATTAGGGTAGGGTAGAGTAAAATAGCGTTGAGTGGAGTAGAATGCTGTGCAACGCAATCGAATGGAGTCGAAAAGAGTCGAAAAGAGCCGAATAGTGCTGAAGAGGGCCGAAGAGGGCCGAATCGAGCAGAATTGAGCCAAATCCAGCAAATCGAGCCTAATGGAGCCGAATGGAGCCGAATCCAGCTGAATCGACACTCTTCGAGCCAAATGGAGCCGAATGGACATGAATCGAACCAATTCGACCTGAATCGTGTCCAAATTCATGGAATCGAATTGAACAGATTAGAGTAGGGGAGGTTCGGGTATGGCAGGGTGGAATAGAGTAGAGTAGCATAGAATAAAACAGAAGAGAAGAGAACAGAACAATACAGAACGAATACAGAAAACAGTAGGCTAGAGTAGCGTAGAGGGAAACAGAGTAGAGTAGAATAGATTCGAACAGAGCTAAATGGAGCCAAACTGAGCCGAATCGTGTCCAAATGGGTTGAAGCCAATCCAATCCAATGGATTAGAGTAGAGTAGAGTTGGGTAGCATAGGGTAGGGTAGAATAGAGTAGAATAGGAAGAATAAAGAAAATAGAGAAGAGTAGACTAGAGTACGATAGAGTAGGCTAGTGTATAATAGGGTAGACTCGAATACGGCTGAGTAGAGCCGAATGGAGTCGAAATGAGAGGAATCACGTCTAATGGATTCGAGTAAATTAGAGTGGTGTAGGATAGAGTAGAGCAGAATAGTGTAGAATGGTGTGGAATAAATAGAATGGAGTAGAATGGAGTCAAATAGAGACGAAAAGAGTAGAGAAGAGTCAAATAGAGCAGAATAGGGCCGAAAAGGCCGAATTGAGCAGAATCGAAGCAATTCAAGCCAAAACGAGCCGAATAGAGCCAAATCGAATCGAATCGAGCTGATTCAAGCCGAATCACGTCGAATCCCGTTCAGTGCATCCAATCCAATCCAAACGTCTAGATTAGAGAAGGGGAGGGGAGGGTGGACTAGAATAGAGTAGAGTAGACTAGAAGAGATTAGGACAGAATAGAAGGAATAGAATAGAGTAGAAAAGAGTAGGGTCGAATAGACTCGAATAGAGTCGAATAGAGACGAATAGAGAAAACAGAGCTGAATGGAGCCGAGTAGAGACGTAGAGGAGCCATATAGAGCCGATTCGAACCTCATCGAGCTGAATCAAGCAGAATCACGCCGACTGTCACTGAGTAGCGTCGAATCACATCGAATCACGTCGAATCGCATCAAATCACATCGTTTTGTGTCGGGCCGGGTCGAATCGCTTCGTATCGCATCGGATTGCATCGAATGTCGTCGAATCACGACGAATCACGCCCCATCACGTCCAATAACTTCGAACTGCGTCCAATCTCCTAGAATTCTGCTGAATCACGTCGAATCGTATGGAATCTCGTCTAATCTCTTTGAATCCCGTCAAATGCCTTCGGACCTTGTCGAATCCCGTCGAATCCTGTCCAATCGCGTCGAAGTGAATCGAATTGAATCAAATCGATTCAAGTAGGGTGGGTTTGGGTGGGGTGCAGTAGGGTTGGGTAGGGTAGGATAGAACAGAGTCCAACAGAATAGGAGAGAACAGAAGAGAACAGAAAGAATCCAGCAGAATAGAATAGAGTAGAAAAGAGTCAGATAGTGCAGAGCATAGCCGAATTGAGGCGAATGGAGACAAAACAAGATGAATCGCGTTGAAGCGCTTCGAATCGGGTCAAATCGAATCCATTCGAATAGATTAGGGTAGGGAAGGGTAGACGAGAATAGAGGAGAATAGTGCAGAATGGTGTGGAATGGATTAGAACGGAGCCGACTAGAGACGACTAGAGTAGAAAAGAGTCGAATAGAGCATAGTTGGGCCGAATAGGGCCAAAGAAGGCCTAATCGAGCAGAATCCAGCAGAATCGATGCCATTGGAGCTGAATGGAGCCAAATGGAGCCCAATCGAACCGATTCGAAGCGAATTGATCTGATTCAAGCCTAATCGGGTCGAATGGCGTGAAAATGCGATGACTCGAACAGAATCAAAGATTAGAGAAGGGGAGGGGAGCGGCTGGGAGGGTAGAACAGAACAGAATAGAACAGTACATAATAGAAGGAACAGAATATAGCACAGTACGGTAGAGCAGAGCAGAGTAAAGTAGAGAAGAGTAGAGTCGAATAGAGTGAACTAGTGCAGAATAGAGCTGAATAGAGCCAATTCTAGCCGAATCGAGCCCAAAGGAAACAAAACGTGATGAATCGCGTCGAATAGCGTCCGATCGAATCCATTAGAATAGATTACAGTAGGGTAGAGTAGAACAGAATAGAGCAGAATCGAGTCGAATGGAGTTGCATAGAGAAAACTAGAGTAGAAAAGAGTCGAATCGAGCCGAATAAGGCTGAAGCAAGTCGAATTGAGTTGAAACAAGCTGAATCGAAGCGATTCAAGCCAAATCGAGCTGAATCGAGCTGATGGTGCCGAATGAGCCGATTCAAGCATCATCGCGTCCAATCACATTGAAATGCTTTGACTCGAATCCAATTGAATAGATTCGAAAAGGTTAGGGTAGGGTGGTTTTGGATAGGGTAGACTAGGGTAGACGAAAGCAGACTAGAGTAGAGTAGACAAGCGAAGTCTAGAGTAGTAGCCTAGACAAGACAGCTGGACTAGTCAGACTAGTGGTATAGATCAGTAGGCTAGACAACTAGCCTTGGAGAGTACCCTTGCCTTGACAAGTACCCTAAATTCTGAATCTGAACTACTCCCCTTGCCTTAACTAGTATCCTGAACTAGTAGCCTTGTCTGAACTAGTACCCTTAACTAGTAGCCTTGCCTTAAGTAATAGTCTTAATGTCTACCCTTGCCTTACTAGTACCCTGAACTAGTAGCCCTGCCTTAACTAGTACCCTGGCCTTCACCAGTAGCCTTAACTAGTACCCTGGCCTTCACTAGTAGCCTTGCCTCAACTAGTACCCTTAACTAACACCCTAGCATGAGCTAGTACTCTTAACTAGTACCTGGCCTTCTCAGTCCCCATAAGTCCTACCCTGGCCTTAACCAGCTGCCTTAACTGGTACCCTGGTCTTAACTAGTAGTATTGACTTCTACCCTTGAATCCACTGGTCGCCTAAACTAGTCGTCTTGCCTTCAGTAGTAGCCTTCACTTGTACCTTGCCTTAACTAGTATCGTTATCTAGTACCTGTGCCTTAACTAGTACTCTTAGCTAGTACAGCGGCCATAACGAGTAGCCTGAACTAGTAGCCTTGTCTGAATTAGTCCTCTGAACTAGTAGCCTTGCTTTAAGTAATCGTCTTAACGTCTGCCCTTGCCTTACTAGTACCCTTAACTAGTAGCCAAGCCTTAACTACTACCCCTAACTAGTAGCCTTGCCTTAACTAGTACCCTTGCCTTAACCAGTTGCCTTAAGTAGTACCCCGGCCTTAACTAGAAGTATCAACTTGTAAACTTGCATCCAATAGTAGCCTTAACTAGTACTCTTGCCTTAAGTAGTGGCCTGAACTAGTACTCGTGCCTTAGCTAGTACTCTGAACTAGTACAGTGCCTCTAACTAGTATCCTGAACTAGTAGCCTTCTCTAAACTAGTACCCTTAACTAGTAGCCTTGCCTTCACTAGTACCCTGGCCTTCTCCAGTAGCCTTAACTAAGACCCTGGCCTTCACTGGTAGCCTTAACTAGTACCCTTAACTAGTACCCTCGCATTAACTAGTAGTCTGAACTAGTACCCTGGCCGTATCAGTACCCAGAACTACTACCCTTGCCGTAACCAGTTTCCTTAACTAGTACCCCGGCCTTAACTAGTAGTATTCACTTGTATATTTGCATCAACTAGTAGCCTTAACTAGTACTCTTCCCTTAAGCAGCGGCCTGTATTTGTACCTTGCCTTAACTAGCAGCCTTAACTAGCACCCGTGCCTTTACTCATACTCTTAACTAGTACAGTGCCCCTAACTAGTATCCTGAACTGGTAGCCTTGTCCTAAGTAGTACCCTTAACTAGGAGCCTTGCCTTAAGGAATAGTCTTAATGGCTACCCTGGCCTCAACAAGTACCCTTAACTAGTACCCTTGCATTAATTAGTAGTCTTAACTGGTAGCCTGGCCTTGTCAGTACCCATAACTACTACCCTTGCCTTAACCAGTTGCCTTACCTAGCAACCTGGACTTAGCCAGTAGTATTAACATGTACCCTTGCATCGACTAGTAGACTTAAGTAGGACTCTTGCCTGAAGTAGTGGCCTTAACACGTTCCTTGCCTTACTAGTAGCCTTAACTAGTACTCTGAACTAGTACAGTGGCCCTAACTAGTATTCTGAACTAGAAGCCTTGTGGTAACTAGTACCCTTAACTAGTCACCTTGCCTTAGGGAACAGTCTTAACGTCTACCCTTGCCTTACTAGTCCTCTTAACAAGTAGCCAAGCCTTAACTAGTACCCTGAAGTAGTAGCCTTGCATGGACGAGTAGCCCAGCCTTAACTAGTACCCTGGCCGTCACTAGTACCCTTGCCTCAACTAGTACCCTGGCATTAACTAGTAGTCTTAACTAGTACCCTGGCCGTATCGCTACCCAGAACTACTACCCTTGCCTTGACCAGTTGCCTTAACTAGTACCCTGGCCTTAATGAGTAGTATGAACTTGTACCCTTGCATCAACTAGTAGCCTAAACTAATACGCTTGCCTGAAGTCGTAGCCTTCACTTGTACCTTGCCTTCCTAGTAGCCTTAACTAGTACCCGTCCATGAACTAGTACTCTTAACTAGTACAGTGGCCCTAACTAGTAGCCTGAACTAGTCCCCTTGCCTTAGGTAGTCCCTTTTCCAAACTAGTACCCTTCTTGAGTACCCCTATGGAGTAGGGTATGGTACAGTAGGGTGTCATGAGGTAGGGTAGCATACGGTAGAACAGAGAAAACAGAATCCAATAGAATAGAAGAGGATGAGTCAGGATAGGTTAGTTTCGTGTAGGGTGTGGTAGAGTAGCATAGGATGGAATAGAGAAAAGAGAAAACGAGAATCCAATACAACAGAATCGAAAAGAAGAGACTAGATGAGGAAAGACTAGGGCGGGATAGGGTTCTGTCGAATAGAAGAGCGTAGAATGGTGTGGAATGGAGTCAAATGCAGTCAAACCGAGATGAATAGACTAGGAAAGAGTTGAATAGAGCCGAATAGCACCGAATAGGGACATCTAGGGCTGAGTCGAGCCCAATCGAGCCCAACCGAGCCCAATCAAGTCCAATCGACCAGATTCGAGCTGAATGGAGCCCAATGGAGCTGGAATGAGCCAAATAGAGACACAGAAAATGAGCCAAGCTAGATCGAGCCAAATCGCACCTAATCGCATCCTATGGCATCGAATCTCGTCGAAGTCCATCCAATCCCACCAAAACCCATCGAATCTCATGAAATCTCACCGAATCCCGTCCAATTGTGTCAAATCGGGTCGAATTGAATGCAATCGAATTCAATAGAACAGCTTAGAGTAGTGTAGGTTAGGCTGGGATTCAATAGGGTAGGGCAGAGAGGAATAGACTAGAGAAGCATAGAGTAGAAGAGAAGAGAATACAAAGAGTAGAATGGAGTAGAGTGGAGTAGAGTAGACTAGTCAGAGTCGAGTAGTGCAGAATAGAGATGAATAGATCCAATTCGAGCTGAATCGAGTCGAATGGAGAGGAAATGAGACAAATCTCCATGAATCGAATAGATTAGAGTAGAGTAGGGTGGGGGAGAAGAGAATAGAATAGTGTAGAATGGAGTCGAACAGAGTAGAATGGTGTGGAATGGAGTCGAATGGAGCCAAATAGAGACGAATAGAGTAGAAAAGAGTTGAATAGAGCTGAACAGGGCCGGATAAGTTTGGATCGAGCCTAATGATGCTGAATCGAGCAGAATCGAGCCAAATTGACCCGATTCAAGCCAAATCGAGCTAAATCAAGCCAATTCGAGCCTAAATCCCATGGAATCGCCTTGAAAGGCATTGAATCGAATCGAATCGATTAGAGTAGAGGAGGGTAGAGTAGGAGGGGTTAGACTAGAAGGGAACAGAACCCAAGAGAAAGAATCGAATAGAATGAAGTAGAGACGAGTACAGTAGAATAGAGTCCAATAGAGTTGAATAGAGCCAAACAGAGCTGAATGCAGCCGAATCCACCAAATTCGAGGTGAATCGAGAAGAATCATGTCGAATCGCGTTGAAACGTGTCGAATCCAATCCAATCGTTTAGTGTAGGGCAGGTAAGATGAGGGTAGGGTAGGGTAGAAAAGAATAGATTAGAATAGAACAGAAAGAATAGAGACGAGTAGACTAGAGTCAAATAGAGTCAAATCCTGCCGAAAAGAGCCGAATAGAGAGGAAAAGGGCCAAGTCCAACCGAATCGAGTTGAATTCGCACAAAAAGGAGCTGATTCGAGCCGATAGGACCTGAATCAGGCCGAATCCCGTTCAAGTCTGTTGAATAGAATAGAACAGATTACAGTAGGCTAAGTTAGAGTAGGGTAGGATAGAACCAAATGCAGTAGAACAGAACAGGATCGAAGAGAACTGAAAGAATAGAATAGGGTCGAGTAGTGCAGAGTCTAGAAGAATAGAGTTGAATATTGCCGACTAGAGCAAAATAGAGCCCAAAAGACCCAACGTGATAGAAATCAAGATGAATGGCGCCGAATCCCGCGGAATCATGCTGGATCGCGTCGAAGCCCGTTGAATTGCATTGAATCCCATCCATTCGAGTCCAATCCAATCGAATCGATTAGAATAGACTAGAGAAGGGTAGAGTACAAGACAATAGACTAGAGAAGAATACAGTCGGATGGAGTAGAATGGTGTAGAATGGAGTTGAAAAGAGATAATAGAGTTGAGTAGACTCGTAGAGCCATATAGAGTTGAACAGAGCCTGTTCAAGCTGAATAGAGCTGACCAGGGCGAAACGGAGCCGATTAGAACTGAATCGAACCGATTGGAGCCCAAGAGGGATGAATGGAGTGCAACGGAGCCGATTGGAGCCGAATCGCATCGAAATGCGTGGAATCGAATCCAGTGGAATAGATTAGAGTAGGGTTGGTTAAAATAGAGTAGAATAGAATTGAACACAGTAAAAGAGAATAAAAAGAATACAAGAGAATCGAGTCCAAAAGGTTAGAGCAGAGCAGAATAGTGTAGAGTAGAACAGAGTCGAATAGAGTCGAATCGAGCCAAATGGAGAAGAAACAAGGCAAATCGCGTTGAATCCCCTCGAACCAATTCCAGTCAATTAGGGTAGGGTAGAGTAAAATAGCGTTGAGTGGAGTAGAATGCTGTGCAACGCAATCGAATGGAGTCGAAAAGAGTCGAAAAGAGCCGAATAGTGCTGAAGAGGGCCGAAGAGGGCCGAATCGAGCAGAATTGAGCCAAATCCAGCAAATCGAGCCTAATGGAGCCGAATGGAGCCGAATCCAGCTGAATCGACACTCTTCGAGCCAAATGGAGCCGAATGGACATGAATCGAACCAATTCGACCTGAATCGTGTCCAAATTCATGGAATCGAATTGAACAGATTAGAGTAGGGGAGGTTCGGGTATGGCAGGGTGGAATAGAGTAGAGTAGCATAGAATAAAACAGAAGAGAAGAGAACAGAACAATACAGAACGAATACAGAAAACAGTAGGCTAGAGTAGCGTAGAGGGAAACAGAGTAGAGTAGAATAGATTCGAACAGAGCTAAATGGAGCCAAACTGAGCCGAATCGTGTCCAAATGGGTTGAAGCCAATCCAATCCAATGGATTAGAGTAGAGTAGAGTTGGGTAGCATAGGGTAGGGTAGAATAGAGTAGAATAGGAAGAATAAAGAAAATAGAGAAGAGTAGACTAGAGTACGATAGAGTAGGCTAGTGTATAATAGGGTAGACTCGAATACGGCTGAGTAGAGCCGAATGGAGTCGAAATGAGAGGAATCACGTCTAATGGATTCGAGTAAATTAGAGTGGTGTAGGATAGAGTAGAGCAGAATAGTGTAGAATGGTGTGGAATAAATAGAATGGAGTAGAATGGAGTCAAATAGAGACGAAAAGAGTAGAGAAGAGTCAAATAGAGCAGAATAGGGCCGAAAAGGCCGAATTGAGCAGAATCGAAGCAATTCAAGCCAAAACGAGCCGAATAGAGCCAAATCGAATCGAATCGAGCTGATTCAAGCCGAATCACGTCGAATCCCGTTCAGTGCATCCAATCCAATCCAAACGTCTAGATTAGAGAAGGGGAGGGGAGGGTGGACTAGAATAGAGTAGAGTAGACTAGAAGAGATTAGGACAGAATAGAAGGAATAGAATAGAGTAGAAAAGAGTAGGGTCGAATAGACTCGAATAGAGTCGAATAGAGACGAATAGAGAAAACAGAGCTGAATGGAGCCGAGTAGAGACGTAGAGGAGCCATATAGAGCCGATTCGAACCTCATCGAGCTGAATCAAGCAGAATCACGCCGACTGTCACTGAGTAGCGTCGAATCACATCGAATCACGTCGAATCGCATCAAATCACATCGTTTTGTGTCGGGCCGGGTCGAATCGCTTCGTATCGCATCGGATTGCATCGAATGTCGTCGAATCACGACGAATCACGCCCCATCACGTCCAATAACTTCGAACTGCGTCCAATCTCCTAGAATTCTGCTGAATCACGTCGAATCGTATGGAATCTCGTCTAATCTCTTTGAATCCCGTCAAATGCCTTCGGACCTTGTCGAATCCCGTCGAATCCTGTCCAATCGCGTCGAAGTGAATCGAATTGAATCAAATCGATTCAAGTAGGGTGGGTTTGGGTGGGGTGCAGTAGGGTTGGGTAGGGTAGGATAGAACAGAGTCCAACAGAATAGGAGAGAACAGAAGAGAACAGAAAGAATCCAGCAGAATAGAATAGAGTAGAAAAGAGTCAGATAGTGCAGAGCATAGCCGAATTGAGGCGAATGGAGACAAAACAAGATGAATCGCGTTGAAGCGCTTCGAATCGGGTCAAATCGAATCCATTCGAATAGATTAGGGTAGGGAAGGGTAGACGAGAATAGAGGAGAATAGTGCAGAATGGTGTGGAATGGATTAGAACGGAGCCGACTAGAGACGACTAGAGTAGAAAAGAGTCGAATAGAGCATAGTTGGGCCGAATAGGGCCAAAGAAGGCCTAATCGAGCAGAATCCAGCAGAATCGATGCCATTGGAGCTGAATGGAGCCAAATGGAGCCCAATCGAACCGATTCGAAGCGAATTGATCTGATTCAAGCCTAATCGGGTCGAATGGCGTGAAAATGCGATGACTCGAACAGAATCAAAGATTAGAGAAGGGGAGGGGAGCGGCTGGGAGGGTAGAACAGAACAGAATAGAACAGTACATAATAGAAGGAACAGAATATAGCACAGTACGGTAGAGCAGAGCAGAGTAAAGTAGAGAAGAGTAGAGTCGAATAGAGTGAACTAGTGCAGAATAGAGCTGAATAGAGCCAATTCTAGCCGAATCGAGCCCAAAGGAAACAAAACGTGATGAATCGCGTCGAATAGCGTCCGATCGAATCCATTAGAATAGATTACAGTAGGGTAGAGTAGAACAGAATAGAGCAGAATCGAGTCGAATGGAGTTGCATAGAGAAAACTAGAGTAGAAAAGAGTCGAATCGAGCCGAATAAGGCTGAAGCAAGTCGAATTGAGTTGAAACAAGCTGAATCGAAGCGATTCAAGCCAAATCGAGCTGAATCGAGCTGATGGTGCCGAATGAGCCGATTCAAGCATCATCGCGTCCAATCACATTGAAATGCTTTGACTCGAATCCAATTGAATAGATTCGAAAAGGTTAGGGTAGGGTGGTTTTGGATAGGGTAGACTAGGGTAGACGAAAGCAGACTAGAGTAGAGTAGACAAGCGAAGTCTAGAGTAGAGCCTAGACAAGACAGCTGGACTAGTCAGACTAGTGGTATAGATCAGTAGGCTAGACAACTAGCCTTGGAGAGTACCCTTGCCTTGACAAGTACCCTAAAATTCTGAATCTGAACTACTCCCCTTGCCTTAACTAGTATCCTGAACTAGTAGCCTTGTCTGAACTAGTACCCTTAACTAGTAGCCTTGCCTTAAGTAATAGTCTTAATGTCTACCCTTGCCTTACTAGTACCCTGAACTAGTAGCCCTGCCTTAACTAGTACCCTGGCCTTCACCAGTAGCCTTAACTAGTACCCTGGCCTTCACTAGTAGCCTTGCCTCAACTAGTACCCTTAACTAACACCCTAGCATGAGCTAGTACTCTTAACTAGTACCTGGCCTTCTCAGTCCCCATAAGTCCTACCCTGGCCTTAACCAGCTGCCTTAACTGGTACCCTGGTCTTAACTAGTAGTATTGACTTCTACCCTTGAATCCACTGGTCGCCTAAACTAGTCGTCTTGCCTTCAGTAGTAGCCTTCACTTGTACCTTGCCTTAACTAGTATCGTTATCTAGTACCTGTGCCTTAACTAGTACTCTTAGCTAGTACAGCGGCCATAACGAGTAGCCTGAACTAGTAGCCTTGTCTGAATTAGTCCCTCTGAACTAGTAGCCTTGCTTTAAGTAATCGTCTTAACGTCTGCCCTTGCCTTACTAGTACCCTTAACTAGTAGCCAAGCCTTAACTACTACCCCTAACTAGTAGCCTTGCCTTAACTAGTACCTTGCCTTAACCAGTTGCCTTAAGTAGTACCCCGGCCTTAACTAGAAGTATCAACTTGTAAACTTGCATCCAATAGTAGCCTTAACTAGTACTCTTGCCTTAAGTAGTGGCCTGAACTAGTACTCGTGCCTTAGCTAGTACTCTGAACTAGTACAGTGCCTCTAACTAGTATCCTGAACTAGTAGCCTTCTCTAAACTAGTACCCTTAACTAGTAGCCTGCCTTCACTAGTACCCTGGCCTTCTCCAGTAGCCTTAACTAAGACCCTGGCCTTCACTGGTAGCCTTAACTAGTACCCTTAACTAGTACCCTCGCATTAACTAGTAGTCTGAACTAGTACCCTGGCCGTATCAGTACCCAGAACTACTACCCTTGCCGTAACCAGTTTCCTTAACTAGTACCCCGGCCTTAACTAGTAGTATTCACTTGTATATTTGCATCAACTAGTAGCCTTAACTAGTACTCTTCCCTTAAGCAGCGGCCCTGTATTTGTACCTTGCCTTAACTAGCAGCCTTAACTAGCACCCGTGCCTTTACTCATACTCTTAACTAGTACAGTGCCCCTAACTAGTATCCTGAACTGGTAGCCTTGTCCTAAGTAGTACCCTTAACTAGGAGCCTTGCCTTAAGGAATAGTCTTAAATGGCTACCCTGGCCTCAACAAGTACCCTTAACTAGTACCCTTGCATTAATTAGTAGTCTTAACTGGTAGCCTGCCTTGTCAGTACCCATAACTACTACCCTTGCCTTAACCAGTTGCCTTACCTAGCAACCTGGACTTAGCCAGTAGTATTAACATGTACCCTTGCATCGACTAGTAGACTTAAGTAGGACTCTTGCCTGAAGTAGTGGCCTTAACACGTTCCTTGCCTTACTAGTAGCCTTAACTAGTACTCTGAACTAGTACAGTGGCCCTAACTAGTATTCTGAACTAGAAGCCTTGTGGTAACTAGTACCCTTAACTAGTCACCTTGCCTTAGGGAACAGTCTTAACGTCTACCCTTGCCTTACTAGTCCTCTTAACAAGTAGCCAAGCCTTAACTAGTACCCTGAAGTAGTAGCCTTGCATGGACGAGTAGCCCAGCCTTAACTAGTACCCTGGCCGTCACTAGTACCCTTGCCTCAACTAGTACCCTGGCATTAACTAGTAGTCTTAACTAGTACCCTGGCCGTATCGCTACCAGAACTACTACCCTTGCCTTGACCAGTTGCCTTAACTAGTACCCTGGCCTTAATGAGTAGTATGAACTTGTACCCTTGCATCAACTAGTAGCCTAAACTAATACGCTTGCCTGAAGTCGTAGCCTTCACTTGTACCTGCCTTCCTAGTAGCCTTAACTAGTACCCGTCCATGAACTAGTACTCTTAACTAGTACAGTGGCCCTAACTAGTAGCCCTGAACTAGTCCCCTTGCCTTAGGTAGTCCCTTTTCCAAACTAGTACCCTTCTTGAGTACCCCTATGGAGTAGGGTATGGTACAGTAGGGTGTCATGAGGTAGGGTAGCATACGGTAGAACAGAGAAAACAGAATCCAATAGAATGAAGAGGATGAGTCAGGATAGGTTAGTTTCGTGTAGGGGTGTGGTAGAGTAGCATAGGATGGAATAGAGAAAAGAGAAAACGAGAATCCAATACAACAGAATCGAAAAGAAGAGACTAGATGAGGAAAGACTAGGGCGGGATAGGGTTCTGTCGAATAGAAGAGCGTAGAATGGTGTGGAATGGAGTCAAATGCAGTCAAACCGAGATGAATAGACTAGGAAAGAGTTGAATAGAGCCGAATAGCACCGAATAGGGACATCTAGGGCTGAGTCGAGCCCAATCGAGCCCAACCGAGCCCAATCAAGTCCAATCGACCAGATTCGAGCTGAATGGAGCCCAATGGAGCTGGGAAATGAGCCAAATAGAGACACAGAAAATGAGCCAAGCTAGATCGAGCCAAATCGCACCTAATCGCATCCTATGGCATCGAATCTCGTCGAAGTCCATCCAATCCCACCAAAACCCATCGAATCTCATGAAATCTCACCGAATCCGTCCAATTGTGTCAAATCGGGTCGAATTGAATGCAATCGAAATTCAATAGAACAGCTTAGAGTAGTGTAGGTTAGGCTGGGATTCAATAGGGTAGGGCAGAGAGGATAGACTAGAGAAGCATAGAGTAGAAGAGAAGAGAATACAAAGAGTAGAATGAGTAGAGTGGAGTAGAGTAGAATAGTCAGAGTCGAGTAGTGCAGAATAGAGATGAATAGATCCAATTCGAGCTGAATCGAGTCGAATGGAGAGGAAATGAGACAAATCTCCATGAATCGAATAGATTAGAGTAGAGTAGGGTGGGGGAGAAGAGAATAGAATAGTGTAGAATGGAGTCGAACAGAGTACAATGGTGTGGAATGGAGTCGAATGGAGCCAAATAGAGACGAATAGAGTAGAAAAGAGTTGAATAGAGCTGAACAGGGCCGGATAAGTTTGGATCGAGCCTAATGATGCTGAATCGAGCAGAATCGAGCCAAATTGACCCGATTCAAGCCAAATCGAGAGCTAAATCAAGCCAATTCGAGCCTAAATCCCATGGAATCGCCTTGAAAGGCATTGAATCGAATCGAATCGATTAGAGTAGAGGAGGGTAGAGTAGGAGGGGGTTAGACTAGAAGGGAACAGAACCCAAGAGAAAGAATCGAATAGAATGAAGTAGAGACGAGTACAGTAGAATAGAGTCCAATAGAGTTGAATAGAGCCAAACAGAGCTGAATGCAGCCGAATCCACCAAATTCGAGGTGAATCGAGAAGAATCATGTCGAATCGCGTTGAAACGTGTCGAATCCAATCCAATCGTTTAGTGTAGGGCAGGTAAGATGAGGGTAGGGTAGGGTAGAAAAGAATAGATTAGAATAGAACAGAAAGAATAGAGACGAGTAGACTAGAGTCAAATAGAGTCAAATCCTGCCGAAAAGAGCCGAATAGAGAGGAAAAGGGCCAAGTCAAACCGAATCGAGTTGAATTCGCACAAAAAGGAGCTGATTCGAGCCGATAGGACCTGAATCAGGCCGAATCCCGTTCAAGTCTGTTGAATAGAATAGAACAGATTACAGTAGGCTAAGTTAGAGTAGGGTAGGATAGAACCAAATGCAGTAGAACAGAACAGGATCGAAGAGAACTGAAAGAATAGAATAGGGTCGAGTAGTGCAGAGTCTAGAAGAATAGAGTTGAATATTGCCGACTAGAGCAAAATAGAGCCCAAAAGACCCAACGTGATAGAAATCAAGATGAATGGCGCCGAATCCCGCGGAATCATGCTGGATCACGTCGAAGCCTGTTGAATTGCATTGAATCCCATCCATTCGAGTCCAATCCAATCGAATCGATTAGAATAGACTAGAGAAGGGTAGAGTACAAGACAATAGACTAGAGAAGAATACAGTCGGATGGAGTAGAATGGTGTAGAATGGAGTTGAAAAGAGATAATAGAGTTGAGTAGACTCGTAGAGCCATATAGAGTTGAACAGAGCCTGTTCAAGCTGAATAGAGCTGACCAGGGCGAAACGGAGCCGATTAGAACTGAATCGAACCGATTGGAGCCCAAGAGGGATGAATGGAGTGCAACGGAGCCGATTGGAGCCGAATCGCATCGAAATGCGTGGGAATCGAATCCAGTGGAATAGATTAGAGTAGGGTTGGTTAAAATAGAGTAGAATAGAATTGAACACAGTAAAAGAGAATAAAAAGAATACAAGAGAATCGAGTCCAAAAGGTTAGAGCAGAGCAGAATAGTGTAGAGTAGAACAGAGTCGAATAGAGTCGAATCGAGCCAAATGGGAGAAGAAACAAGGCAAATCGCGTTGAATCCCCTCGAACCAATTCCAGTCAATTAGGGTAGGGTAGAGTAAAATAGCGTTGAGTGGAGTAGAATGCTGTGCAACGCAATCGAATGGAGTCGAAAAGAGTCGAAAAGAGCCGAATAGTGCTGAAGAGGGCCGAAGAGGGCCGAATCGAGCAGAATTGAGCCAAATCCAGCAAATCGAGCCTAATGGAGCCGAATGGAGCCGAATCCAGCTGAATCGACACTCTTCGAGCCAAATGGAGCCGAATGGACATGAATCGAACCAATTCGACCTGAATCGTGTCCAAATTCATGGAATCGAATTGAACAGATTAGAGTAGGGGAGGTTCGGGTATGGCAGGGTGGAATAGAGTAGAGTAGCATAGAATAAAACAGAAGAGAAGAGAAGAGAACAATACAGAACGAATACAGAAAACAGTAGGCTAGAGTAGCGTAGAGGGAAACAGAGTAGAGTAGAATAGATTCGAACAGAGCTAAATGGAGCCAAACTGAGCCGAATCGTGTCCAAATGGGTTGAAGCCAATCCAATCCAATGGATTAGAGTAGAGTAGAGTTGGGTAGCATAGGGTAGGGTAGAATAGAGTAGAATAGGAAGAATAAAGAAAATAGAGAAGAGTAGACTAGAGTACGATAGAGTAGGCTAGTGTATAATAGGGTAGACTCGAATACGGCTGAGTAGAGCCGAATGGAGTCGAAATGAGAGGAATCACGTCTAATGGATTCGAGTAAATTAGAGTGGTGTAGGATAGAGTAGAGCAGAATAGTGTAGAATGGTGTGGAATAAATAGAATGGAGTAGAATGGAGTCAAATAGAGACGAAAAGAGTAGAGAAGAGTCAAATAGAGCAGAATAGGGCCGAAAAGGCCGAATTGAGCAGAATCGAAGCAATTCAAGCCAAAACGAGCCGAATAGAGCCAAATCGAATCGAATCGAGCTGATTCAAGCCGAATCACGTCGAATCCCGTTCAGTGCATCCAATCCAATCCAAACGTCTAGATTAGAGAAGGGGAGGGGAGGGTGGACTAGAATAGAGTAGAGTAGACTAGAAGAGATTAGGACAGAATAGAAGGAATAGAATAGAGTAGAAAAGAGTAGGGTCGAATAGACTCGAATAGAGTCGAATAGAGACGAATAGAGAAAACAGAGCTGAATGGAGCCGAGTAGAGACGTAGAGGAGCCATATAGAGCCGATTCGAACCTCATCGAGCTGAATCAAGCAGAATCACGCCGACTGTCACTGAGTAGCGTCGAATCACATCGAATCACGTCGAATCGCATCAAATCACATCGTTTTGTGTCGGACCGGGTCGAATCGCTTCGTATCGCATCGGATTGCATCGAATGTCGTCGAATCACGACGAATCACGCCCCATCACGTCCAATAACTTCGAACTGCGTCCAATCTCCTAGAATTCTGCTGAATCACGTCGAATCGTATGGAATCTCGTCTAATCTCTTTGAATCCCGTCAAATGCCTTCGGACCTTGTCGAATCCCGTCGAATCCTGTCCAATCGCGTCGAAGTGAATCGAATTGAATCAAATCGATTCAAGTAGGGTGGGTTTGGGTGGGGTGCAGTAGGGTTGGGTAGGGTAGGATAGAACAGAGTCCAACAGAATAGGAGAGAACAGAAGAGAACAGAAAGAATCCAGCAGAATAGAATAGAGTAGAAAAGAGTCAGATAGTGCAGAGCATAGCCGAATTGAGGCGAATGGAGACAAAACAAGATGAATCGCGTTGAAGCGCTTCGAATCGGGTCAAATCGAATCCATTCGAATAGATTAGGGTAGGGAAGGGTAGACGAGAATAGAGGAGAATAGTGCAGAATGGTGTGGAATGGATTAGAACGGAGCCGACTAGAGACGACTAGAGTAGAAAAGAGTCGAATAGAGCATAGTTGGGCCGAATAGGGCCAAAGAAGGCCTAATCGAGCAGAATCCAGCAGAATCGATGCCATTGGAGCTGAATGGAGCCAAATGGAGCCCAATCGAACCGATTCGAAGCGAATTGATCTGATTCAAGCCTAATCGGGTCGAATGGCGTGAAAATGCGATGACTCGAACAGAATCAAAGATTAGAGAAGGGGAGGGGAGCGGCTGGGAGGGTAGAACAGAACAGAATAGAACAGTACATAATAGAAGGAACAGAATATAGCACAGTACGGTAGAGCAGAGCAGAGTAAAGTAGAGAAGAGTAGAGTCGAATAGAGTGAACTAGTGCAGAATAGAGCTGAATAGAGCCAATTCTAGCCGAATCGAGCCCAAAGGAAACAAAACGTGATGAATCGCGTCGAATAGCGTCCGATCGAATCCATTAGAATAGATTACAGTAGGGTAGAGTAGAACAGAATAGAGCAGAATCGAGTCGAATGGAGTTGCATAGAGAAAACTAGAGTAGAAAAGAGTCGAATCGAGCCGAATAAGGCTGAACCAAGTCGAATTGAGTTGAAACAAGCTGAATCGAAGCGATTCAAGCCAAATCGAGCTGAATCGAGCTGATGGTGCCGAATGAGCCGATTCAAGCATCATCGCGTCCAATCACATTGAAATGCTTTGACTCGAATCCAATTGAATAGATTCGAAAAGGTTAGGGTAGGGTGGTTTTGGATAGGGTAGACTAGGGTAGACGAAAGCAGACTAGAGTAGAGTAGACAAGCGAAGTCTAGAGTAGTAGCCTAGACAAGACAGCTGGACTAGTCAGACTAGTGGTATAGATCAGTAGGCTAGACAACTAGCCTTGGAGAGTACCCTTGCCTTGACAAGTACCCTAAATTCTGAATCTGAACTACTCCCCTTGCCTTAACTAGTATCCTGAACTAGTAGCCTTGTCTGAACTAGTACCCTTAACTAGTAGCCTTGCCTTAAGTAATAGTCTTAATGTCTACCCTTGCCTTACTAGTACCCTGAACTAGTAGCCCTGCCTTAACTAGTACCCTGGCCTTCACCAGTAGCCTTAACTAGTACCCTGGCCTTCACTAGTAGCCTTGCCTCAACTAGTACCCTTAACTAACACCCTAGCATGAGCTAGTACTCTTAACTAGTACCTGGCCTTCTCAGTCCCCATAAGTCCTACCCTGGCCTTAACCAGCTGCCTTAACTGGTACCCTGGTCTTAACTAGTAGTATTGACTTCTACCCTTGAATCCACTGGTCGCCTAAACTAGTCGTCTTGCCTTCAGTAGTAGCCTTCACTTGTACCTTGCCTTAACTAGTATCGTTATCTAGTACCTGTGCCTTAACTAGTACTCTTAGCTAGTACAGCGGCCATAACGAGTAGCCTGAACTAGTAGCCTTGTCTGAATTAGTCCTCTGAACTAGTAGCCTTGCTTTAAGTAATCGTCTTAACGTCTGCCCTTGCCTTACTAGTACCCTTAACTAGTAGCCAAGCCTTAACTACTACCCCTAACTAGTAGCCTTGCCTTAACTAGTACCCTTGCCTTAACCAGTTGCCTTAAGTAGTACCCCGGCCTTAACTAGAAGTATCAACTTGTAAACTTGCATCCAATAGTAGCCTTAACTAGTACTCTTGCCTTAAGTAGTGGCCTGAACTAGTACTCGTGCCTTAGCTAGTACTCTGAACTAGTACAGTGCCTCTAACTAGTATCCTGAACTAGTAGCCTTCTCTAAACTAGTACCCTTAACTAGTAGCCTTGCCTTCACTAGTACCCTGGCCTTCTCCAGTAGCCTTAACTAAGACCCTGGCCTTCACTGGTAGCCTTAACTAGTACCCTTAACTAGTACCCTCGCATTAACTAGTAGTCTGAACTAGTACCCTGGCCGTATCAGTACCCAGAACTACTACCCTTGCCGTAACCAGTTTCCTTAACTAGTACCCCGGCCTTAACTAGTAGTATTCACTTGTATATTTGCATCAACTAGTAGCCTTAACTAGTACTCTTCCCTTAAGCAGCGGCCTGTATTTGTACCTTGCCTTAACTAGCAGCCTTAACTAGCACCCGTGCCTTTACTCATACTCTTAACTAGTACAGTGCCCCTAACTAGTATCCTGAACTGGTAGCCTTGTCCTAAGTAGTACCCTTAACTAGGAGCCTTGCCTTAAGGAATAGTCTTAATGGCTACCCTGGCCTCAACAAGTACCCTTAACTAGTACCCTTGCATTAATTAGTAGTCTTAACTGGTAGCCTGGCCTTGTCAGTACCCATAACTACTACCCTTGCCTTAACCAGTTGCCTTACCTAGCAACCTGGACTTAGCCAGTAGTATTAACATGTACCCTTGCATCGACTAGTAGACTTAAGTAGGACTCTTGCCTGAAGTAGTGGCCTTAACACGTTCCTTGCCTTACTAGTAGCCTTAACTAGTACTCTGAACTAGTACAGTGGCCCTAACTAGTATTCTGAACTAGAAGCCTTGTGGTAACTAGTACCCTTAACTAGTCACCTTGCCTTAGGGAACAGTCTTAACGTCTACCCTTGCCTTACTAGTCCTCTTAACAAGTAGCCAAGCCTTAACTAGTACCCTGAAGTAGTAGCCTTGCATGGACGAGTAGCCCAGCCTTAACTAGTACCCTGGCCGTCACTAGTACCCTTGCCTCAACTAGTACCCTGGCATTAACTAGTAGTCTTAACTAGTACCCTGGCCGTATCGCTACCCAGAACTACTACCCTTGCCTTGACCAGTTGCCTTAACTAGTACCCTGGCCTTAATGAGTAGTATGAACTTGTACCCTTGCATCAACTAGTAGCCTAAACTAATACGCTTGCCTGAAGTCGTAGCCTTCACTTGTACCTTGCCTTCCTAGTAGCCTTAACTAGTACCCGTCCATGAACTAGTACTCTTAACTAGTACAGTGGCCCTAACTAGTAGCCTGAACTAGTCCCCTTGCCTTAGGTAGTCCCTTTTCCAAACTAGTACCCTTCTTGAGTACCCCTATGGAGTAGGGTATGGTACAGTAGGGTGTCATGAGGTAGGGTAGCATACGGTAGAACAGAGAAAACAGAATCCAATAGAATAGAAGAGGATGAGTCAGGATAGGTTAGTTTCGTGTAGGGTGTGGTAGAGTAGCATAGGATGGAATAGAGAAAAGAGAAAACGAGAATCCAATACAACAGAATCGAAAAGAAGAGACTAGATGAGGAAAGACTAGGGCGGGATAGGGTTCTGTCGAATAGAAGAGCGTAGAATGGTGTGGAATGGAGTCAAATGCAGTCAAACCGAGATGAATAGACTAGGAAAGAGTTGAATAGAGCCGAATAGCACCGAATAGGGACATCTAGGGCTGAGTCGAGCCCAATCGAGCCCAACCGAGCCCAATCAAGTCCAATCGACCAGATTCGAGCTGAATGGAGCCCAATGGAGCTGGAATGAGCCAAATAGAGACACAGAAAATGAGCCAAGCTAGATCGAGCCAAATCGCACCTAATCGCATCCTATGGCATCGAATCTCGTCGAAGTCCATCCAATCCCACCAAAACCCATCGAATCTCATGAAATCTCACCGAATCCCGTCCAATTGTGTCAAATCGGGTCGAATTGAATGCAATCGAATTCAATAGAACAGCTTAGAGTAGTGTAGGTTAGGCTGGGATTCAATAGGGTAGGGCAGAGAGGAATAGACTAGAGAAGCATAGAGTAGAAGAGAAGAGAATACAAAGAGTAGAATGGAGTAGAGTGGAGTAGAGTAGAATAGTCAGAGTCGAGTAGTGCAGAATAGAGATGAATAGATCCAATTCGAGCTGAATCGAGTCGAATGGAGAGGAAATGAGACAAATCTCCATGAATCGAATAGATTAGAGTAGAGTAGGGTGGGGGAGAAGAGAATAGAATAGTGTAGAATGGAGTCGAACAGAGTAGAATGGTGTGGAATGGAGTCGAATGGAGCCAAATAGAGACGAATAGAGTAGAAAAGAGTTGAATAGAGCTGAACAGGGCCGGATAAGTTTGGATCGAGCCTAATGATGCTGAATCGAGCAGAATCGAGCCAAATTGACCCGATTCAAGCCAAATCGAGCTAAATCAAGCCAATTCGAGCCTAAATCCCATGGAATCGCCTTGAAAGGCATTGAATCGAATCGAATCGATTAGAGTAGAGGAGGGTAGAGTAGGAGGGGTTAGACTAGAAGGGAACAGAACCCAAGAGAAAGAATCGAATAGAATGAAGTAGAGACGAGTACAGTAGAATAGAGTCCAATAGAGTTGAATAGAGCCAAACAGAGCTGAATGCAGCCGAATCCACCAAATTCGAGGTGAATCGAGAAGAATCATGTCGATATCGCGTTGAAACGTGTCGAATCCAATCCAATCGTTTAGTGTAGGGCAGGTAAGATGAGGGTAGGGTAGGGTAGAAAAGAATAGATTAGAATAGAACAGAAAGAATAGAGACGAGTAGACTAGAGTCAAATAGAGTCAAATCCTGCCGAAAAGAGCCGAATAGAGAGGAAAAGGGCCAAGTCAAACCGAATCGAGTTGAATTCGCACAAAAAGGAGCTGATTCGAGCCGATAGGACCTGAATCAGGCCGAATCCCGTTCAAGTCTGTTGAATAGAATAGAACAGATTACAGTAGGCTAAGTTAGAGTAGGGTAGGATAGAACCAAATGCAGTAGAACAGAACAGGATCGAAGAGAACTGAAAGAATAGAATAGGGTCGAGTAGTGCAGAGTCTAGAAGAATAGAGTTGAATATTGCCGACTAGAGCAAAATAGAGCCCAAAAGACCCAACGTGATAGAAATCAAGATGAATGGCGCCGAATCCCGCGGAATCATGCTGGATCACGTCGAAGCCTGTTGAATTGCATTGAATCCCATCCATTCGAGTCCAATCCAATCGAATCGATTAGAATAGACTAGAGAAGGGTAGAGTACAAGACAATAGACTAGAGAAGAATACAGTCGGATGGAGTAGAATGGTGTAGAATGGAGTTGAAAAGAGATAATAGAGTTGAGTAGACTCGTAGAGCCATATAGAGTTGAACAGAGCCTGTTCAAGCTGAATAGAGCTGACCAGGGCGAAACGGAGCCGATTAGAACTGAATCGAACCGATTGGAGCCCAAGAGGGATGAATGGAGTGCAACGGAGCCGATTGGAGCCGAATCGCATCGAAATGCGTGGAATCGAATCCAGTGGAATAGATTAGAGTAGGGTTGGTTAAAATAGAGTAGAATAGAATTGAACACAGTAAAAGAGAATAAAAAGAATACAAGAGAATCGAGTCCAAAAGGTTAGAGCAGAGCAGAATAGTGTAGAGTAGAACAGAGTCGAATAGAGTCGAATCGAGCCAAATGGAGAAGAAACAAGGCAAATCGCGTTGAATCCCCTCGAACCAATTCCAGTCAATTAGGGTAGGGTAGAGTAAAATAGCGTTGAGTGGAGTAGAATGCTGTGCAACGCAATCGAATGGAGTCGAAAAGAGTCGAAAAGAGCCGAATAGTGCTGAAGAGGGCCGAAGAGGGCCGAATCGAGCAGAATTGAGCCAAATCCAGCAAATCGAGCCTAATGGAGCCGAATGGAGCCGAATCCAGCTGAATCGACACTCTTCGAGCCAAATGGAGCCGAATGGACATGAATCGAACCAATTCGACCTGAATCGTGTCCAAATTCATGGAATCGAATTGAACAGATTAGAGTAGGGGAGGTTCGGGTATGGCAGGGTGGAATAGAGTAGAGTAGCATAGAATAAAACAGAAGAGAAGAGAAGAGAACAATACAGAACGAATACAGAAAACAGTAGGCTAGAGTAGCGTAGAGGGAAACAGAGTAGAGTAGAATAGATTCGAACAGAGCTAAATGGAGCCAAACTGAGCCGAATCGTGTCCAAATGGGTTGAAGCCAATCCAATCCAATGGATTAGAGTAGAGTAGAGTTGGGTAGCATAGGGTAGGGTAGAATAGAGTAGAATAGGAAGAATAAAGAAAATAGAGAAGAGTAGACTAGAGTACGATAGAGTAGGCTAGTGTATAATAGGGTAGACTCGAATACGGCTGAGTAGAGCCGAATGGAGTCGAAATGAGAGGAATCACGTCTAATGGATTCGAGTAAATTAGAGTGGTGTAGGATAGAGTAGAGCAGAATAGTGTAGAATGGTGTGGAATAAATAGAATGGAGTAGAATGGAGTCAAATAGAGACGAAAAGAGTAGAGAAGAGTCAAATAGAGCAGAATAGGGCCGAAAAGGCCGAATTGAGCAGAATCGAAGCAATTCAAGCCAAAACGAGCCGAATAGAGCCAAATCGAATCGAATCGAGCTGATTCAAGCCGAATCACGTCGAATCCCGTTCAGTGCATCCAATCCAATCCAAACGTCTAGATTAGAGAAGGGGAGGGGAGGGTGGACTAGAATAGAGTAGAGTAGACTAGAAGAGATTAGGACAGAATAGAAGGAATAGAATAGAGTAGAAAAGAGTAGGGTCGAATAGACTCGAATAGAGTCGAATAGAGACGAATAGAGAAAACAGAGCTGAATGGAGCCGAGTAGAGACGTAGAGGAGCCATATAGAGCCGATTCGAACTTCATCGAGCTGAATCAAGCAGAATCACGCCGACTGTCACTGAGTAGCGTCGAATCACATCGAATCACGTCGAATCGCATCAAATCACATCGTTTTGTGTCGGACCGGGTCGAATCGCTTCGTATCGCATCGGATTGCATCGAATGTCGTCGAATCACGACGAATCACGCCCCATCACGTCCAATAACTTCGAACTGCGTCCAATCTCCTAGAATTCTGCTGAATCACGTCGAATCGTATGGAATCTCGTCTAATCTCTTTGAATCCCGTCAAATGCCTTCGGACCTTGTCGAATCCCGTCGAATCCTGTCCAATCGCGTCGAAGTGAATCGAATTGAATCAAATCGATTCAAGTAGGGTGGGTTTGGGTGGGGTGCAGTAGGGTTGGGTAGGGTAGGATAGAACAGAGTCCAACAGAATAGGAGAGAACAGAAGAGAACAGAAAGAATCCAGCAGAATAGAATAGAGTAGAAAAGAGTCAGATAGTGCAGAGCATAGCCGAATTGAGGCGAATGGAGACAAAACAAGATGAATCGCGTTGAAGCGCTTCGAATCGGGTCAAATCGAATCCATTCGAATAGATTAGGGTAGGGAAGGGTAGACGAGAATAGAGGAGAATAGTGCAGAATGGTGTGGAATGGATTAGAACGGAGCCGACTAGAGACGACTAGAGTAGAAAAGAGTCGAATAGAGCATAGTTGGGCCGAATAGGGCCAAAGAAGGCCTAATCGAGCAGAATCCAGCAGAATCGATGCCATTGGAGCTGAATGGAGCCAAATGGAGCCCAATCGAACCGATTCGAAGCGAATTGATCTGATTCAAGCCTAATCGGGTCGAATGGCGTGAAAATGCGATGACTCGAACAGAATCAAAGATTAGAGAAGGGGAGGGGAGCGGCTGGGAGGGTAGAACAGAACAGAATAGAACAGTACATAATAGAAGGAACAGAATATAGCACAGTACGGTAGAGCAGAGCAGAGTAAAGTAGAGAAGAGTAGAGTCGAATAGAGTGAACTAGTGCAGAATAGAGCTGAATAGAGCCAATTCTAGCCGAATCGAGCCCAAAGGAAACAAAACGTGATGAATCGCGTCGAATAGCGTCCGATCGAATCCATTAGAATAGATTACAGTAGGGTAGAGTAGAACAGAATAGAGCAGAATCGAGTCGAATGGAGTTGCATAGAGAAAACTAGAGTAGAAAAGAGTCGAATCGAGCCGAATAAGGCTGAACCAAGTCGAATTGAGTTGAAACAAGCTGAATCGAAGCGATTCAAGCCAAATCGAGCTGAATCGAGCTGATGGTGCCGAATGAGCCGATTCAAGCATCATCGCGTCCAATCACATTGAAATGCTTTGACTCGAATCCAATTGAATAGATTCGAAAAGGTTAGGGTAGGGTGGTTTTGGATAGGGTAGACTAGGGTAGACGAAAGCAGACTAGAGTAGAGTAGACAAGCGAAGTCTAGAGTAGTAGCCTAGACAAGACAGCTGGACTAGTCAGACTAGTGGTATAGATCAGTAGGCTAGACAACTAGCCTTGGAGAGTACCCTTGCCTTGACAAGTACCCTAAATTCTGAATCTGAACTACTCCCCTTGCCTTAACTAGTATCCTGAACTAGTAGCCTTGTCTGAACTAGTACCCTTAACTAGTAGCCTTGCCTTAAGTAATAGTCTTAATGTCTACCCTTGCCTTACTAGTACCCTGAACTAGTAGCCCTGCCTTAACTAGTACCCTGGCCTTCACCAGTAGCCTTAACTAGTACCCTGGCCTTCACTAGTAGCCTTGCCTCAACTAGTACCCTTAACTAACACCCTAGCATGAGCTAGTACTCTTAACTAGTACCTGGCCTTCTCAGTCCCCATAAGTCCTACCCTGGCCTTAACCAGCTGCCTTAACTGGTACCCTGGTCTTAACTAGTAGTATTGACTTCTACCCTTGAATCCACTGGTCGCCTAAACTAGTCGTCTTGCCTTCAGTAGTAGCCTTCACTTGTACCTTGCCTTAACTAGTATCGTTATCTAGTACCTGTGCCTTAACTAGTACTCTTAGCTAGTACAGCGGCCATAACGAGTAGCCTGAACTAGTAGCCTTGTCTGAATTAGTCCTCTGAACTAGTAGCCTTGCTTTAAGTAATCGTCTTAACGTCTGCCCTTGCCTTACTAGTACCCTTAACTAGTAGCCAAGCCTTAACTACTACCCCTAACTAGTAGCCTTGCCTTAACTAGTACCCTTGCCTTAACCAGTTGCCTTAAGTAGTACCCCGGCCTTAACTAGAAGTATCAACTTGTAAACTTGCATCCAATAGTAGCCTTAACTAGTACTCTTGCCTTAAGTAGTGGCCTGAACTAGTACTCGTGCCTTAGCTAGTACTCTGAACTAGTACAGTGCCTCTAACTAGTATCCTGAACTAGTAGCCTTCTCTAAACTAGTACCCTTAACTAGTAGCCTTGCCTTCACTAGTACCCTGGCCTTCTCCAGTAGCCTTAACTAAGACCCTGGCCTTCACTGGTAGCCTTAACTAGTACCCTTAACTAGTACCCTCGCATTAACTAGTAGTCTGAACTAGTACCCTGGCCGTATCAGTACCCAGAACTACTACCCTTGCCGTAACCAGTTTCCTTAACTAGTACCCCGGCCTTAACTAGTAGTATTCACTTGTATATTTGCATCAACTAGTAGCCTTAACTAGTACTCTTCCCTTAAGCAGCGGCCTGTATTTGTACCTTGCCTTAACTAGCAGCCTTAACTAGCACCCGTGCCTTTACTCATACTCTTAACTAGTACAGTGCCCCTAACTAGTATCCTGAACTGGTAGCCTTGTCCTAAGTAGTACCCTTAACTAGGAGCCTTGCCTTAAGGAATAGTCTTAATGGCTACCCTGGCCTCAACAAGTACCCTTAACTAGTACCCTTGCATTAATTAGTAGTCTTAACTGGTAGCCTGGCCTTGTCAGTACCCATAACTACTACCCTTGCCTTAACCAGTTGCCTTACCTAGCAACCTGGACTTAGCCAGTAGTATTAACATGTACCCTTGCATCGACTAGTAGACTTAAGTAGGACTCTTGCCTGAAGTAGTGGCCTTAACACGTTCCTTGCCTTACTAGTAGCCTTAACTAGTACTCTGAACTAGTACAGTGGCCCTAACTAGTATTCTGAACTAGAAGCCTTGTGGTAACTAGTACCCTTAACTAGTCACCTTGCCTTAGGGAACAGTCTTAACGTCTACCCTTGCCTTACTAGTCCTCTTAACAAGTAGCCAAGCCTTAACTAGTACCCTGAAGTAGTAGCCTTGCATGGACGAGTAGCCCAGCCTTAACTAGTACCCTGGCCGTCACTAGTACCCTTGCCTCAACTAGTACCCTGGCATTAACTAGTAGTCTTAACTAGTACCCTGGCCGTATCGCTACCCAGAACTACTACCCTTGCCTTGACCAGTTGCCTTAACTAGTACCCTGGCCTTAATGAGTAGTATGAACTTGTACCCTTGCATCAACTAGTAGCCTAAACTAATACGCTTGCCTGAAGTCGTAGCCTTCACTTCCTTGCCTTCCTAGTAGCCTTAACTAGTACCCGTCCATGAACTAGTACTCTTAACTAGTACAGTGGCCCTAACTAGTAGCCTGAACTAGTCCCTTGCCTTAGGTAGTCCCTTTTCCAAACTAGTACCCTTCTTGAGTACCCCTATGGAGTAGGGTATGGTACAGTAGGGGTGTCATGAGGTAGGGTAGCATACGGTAGAACAGAGAAAACAGAATCCAATAGAATAGAAGAGGATGAGTCAGGATAGGTTAGTTTCGTGTAGGGTGTGGTAGAGTAGCATAGGATGGAATAGAGAAAAGAGAAAACGAGAATCCAGTACAACAGAATCGAAAAGAAGAGAACTAGATGAGGAAAGACTAGGGCGGGATAGGGTTCTGTCGAATAGAAGAGCGTAGAATGGTGTGGAATGGAGTCAAATGCAGTCAAACCGAGATGAATAGGACTAGAAAGAGTTGAATAGAGCCGAATAGCACCGAATAGGGACATCTAGGGCTGAGTCGAGCCCAATCGAGCCCAACCGAGCCCAATCAAGTCCAATCGACCAGATTCGAGCTGAATGGAGCCCAATGGAGCTGGAATGAGCCAAATAGAGACACAGAAAATGAGCCAAGCTAGGATCGAGCCAAATCGCACCTAATCGCATCCTATGGCATCGAATCTCGTCGAAGTCCATCCAATCCCACCAAAACCCATCGAATCTCATGAAATCTCACCGAATCCCGTCCAATTGTGTCAAATCGGGTCGAATTGAATGCAATCGAATTCAATAGAACAGCTTAGAGTAGTGTAGGTTAGGCTGGGATTCAATAGGGTAGGGCAGAGAGGAATAGACTAGAGAAGCATAGAGTAGAAGAGAAGAGAATACAAAGAGTAGAATGGAGTAGAGTGAGTAGAGTAGACTAGTCAGAGTCGAGTAGTGCAGAATAGAGATGAATAGATCCAATTCGAGCTGAATCGAGTCGAATGGAGAGGAAATGAGACAAATTCTCCATGAATCGAATAGATTAGAGTAGAGTAGGGTGGGGGAGAAGAGAATAGAATAGTGTAGAATGGAGTCGAACAGAGTAGAATGGTGTGGAATGGAGTCGAATGGAGCCAAATAGAGACGAATAGAGTAGAAAAGAGTTGAATAGAGCTGAACAGGCCGGATAAGTTGGATCGAGCCTATGATGCTGAATCGAGCAGGAATCGAGCCAAATTGGACCCGATTCAAGCCAAATCGAGCTAAATCAAGCCAATTCGAGCCTAAACTCCCATGGAATCGCCTTGAAAGGCATTGAATCGAATCGAATCGATTAGAGTAGAGGAGGGTAGAGTAGGAGGGGTTAGGACTAGAAGGGAACAGAACCCAAGAGAAAGAATCGAATAGAATGAAGTAGAGACGAGTACAGTAGAATAGAGTCCAATAGAGTTGAATAGAGGCCAAACAGAGCTGAATGCAGCCGATCCACCAAATTCGAGGTGAATCGAGAAGAATCATGTCGAATCGCGTTGAAACGTGTCGAATCCAATCCAATCGTTTAGTGTAGGGCAGGTAAGATGAGGGTAGGGTAGGGTAGAAAAGAATAGATTAGAATAGAACAGAAAGAATAGAGACGAGTAGACTAGAGTCAAATAGAGTCAAATCCTGCCGAAAAGAGCCGAATAGAGAGGAAAAGGGCCAAGTCAAACCGAATCGAGTTGAATTCGCACAAAAAGGAGCTGATTCGAGCCGATAGGACCTGAATCAGGCCGAATCCCGTTCAAGTCTGTTGAATAGAATAGAACAGATTACAGTAGGCTAAGTTAGAGTAGGGTAGGATAGAACCAAATGCAGTAGAACAGAACAGGATCGAAGAGAACTGAAAGAATAGAATAGGGTCGAGTAGTGCAGAGTCTAGAAGAATAGAGTTGAATATTGCCGACTAGAGCAAAATAGAGCCCAAAAGACCCAACGTGATAGAAATCAAGATGAATGGCGCCGAATCCCGCGGAATCATGCTGGATCACGTCGAAGCCTGTTGAATTGCATTGAATCCCATCCATTCGAGTCCAATCCAATCGAATCGATTAGAATAGACTAGAGAAGGGTAGAGTACAAGACAATAGACTAGAGAAGAATACAGTCGGATGGAGTAGAATGGTGTAGAATGGAGTTGAAAAGAGATAATAGAGTTGAGTAGACTCGTAGAGCCATATAGAGTTGAACAGAGCCTGTTCAAGCTGAATAGAGCTGACCAGGGCGAAACGGAGCCGATTAGAACTGAATCGAACCGATTGGAGCCCAAGAGGGATGAATGGAGTGCAACGGAGCCGATTGGAGCCGAATCGCATCGAAATGCGTGGAATCGAATCCAGTGGAATAGATTAGAGTAGGGTTGGTTAAAATAGAGTAGAATAGAATTGAACACAGTAAAAGAGAATAAAAAGAATACAAGAGAATCGAGTCCAAAAGGTTAGAGCAGAGCAGAATAGTGTAGAGTAGAACAGAGTCGAATAGAGTCGAATCGAGCCAAATGGAGAAGAAACAAGGCAAATCGCGTTGAATCCCCTCGAACCAATTCCAGTCAATTAGGGTAGGGTAGAGTAAAATAGCGTTGAGTGGAGTAGAATGCTGTGCAACGCAATCGAATGGAGTCGAAAAGAGTCGAAAAGAGCCGAATAGTGCTGAAGAGGGCCGAAGAGGGCCGAATCGAGCAGAATTGAGCCAAATCCAGCAAATCGAGCCTAATGGAGCCGAATGGAGCCGAATCCAGCTGAATCGACACTCTTCGAGCCAAATGGAGCCGAATGGACATGAATCGAACCAATTCGACCTGAATCGTGTCCAAATTCATGGAATCGAATTGAACAGATTAGAGTAGGGGAGGTTCGGGTATGGCAGGGTGGAATAGAGTAGAGTAGCATAGAATAAAACAGAAGAGAAGAGAACAGAACAATACAGAACGAATACAGAAAACAGTAGGCTAGAGTAGCGTAGAGGGAAACAGAGTAGAGTAGAATAGATTTGAACAGAGCTAAATGGAGCCAAACTGAGCCGAATCGTGTCCAAATGGGTTGAAGCCAAGCCAATCCAATGGATTAGAGTAGAGTAGAGTTGGGTAGCATAGGGTAGGGTAGAATAGAGTAGAATAGGAAGAATAAAGAAAATAGAGAAGAGTAGACTAGAGTACGATAGAGTAGGCTAGTGTATAATAGGGTAGACTCGAATACGGCTGAGTAGAGCCGAATGGAGTCGAAATGAGAGGAATCACGTCTAATGGATTCGAGTAAATTAGAGTGGTGTAGGATAGAGTAGAGCAGAATAGTGTAGAATGGTGTGGAATAAATAGAATGGAGTAGAATGGAGTCAAATAGAGACGAAAAGAGTAGAGAAGAGTCAAATAGAGCAGAATAGGGCCGAAAAGGCCGAATTGAGCAGAATCGAAGCAATTCAAGCCAAAACGAGCCGAATAGAGCCAAATCGAATCGAATCGAGCTGATTCAAGCCGAATCACGTCGAATCCCGTTCAGTGCATCCAATCCAATCCAAACGTCTAGATTAGAGAAGGGGAGGGGAGGGTGGACTAGAATAGAGTAGAGTAGACTAGAAGAGATTAGGACAGAATAGAAGGAATAGAATAGAGTAGAAAAGAGTAGGGTCGAATAGACTCGAATAGAGTCGAATAGAGACGAATAGAGAAAACAGAGCTGAATGGAGCCGAGTAGAGACGTAGAGGAGCCATATAGAGCCGATTCGAACCTCATCGAGCTGAATCAAGCAGAATCACGCCGACTGTCACTGAGTAGCGTCGAATCACATCGAATCACGTCGAATCGCATCAAATCACATCGTTTTGTGTCGGACCGGGTCGAATCGCTTCGTATCGCATCGGATTGCATCGAATGTCGTCGAATCACGACGAATCACGCCCCATCACGTCCAATAACTTCGAACTGCGTCCAATCTCCTAGAATTCTGCTGAATCACGTCGAATCGTATGGAATCTCGTCTAATCTCTTTGAATCCCGTCAAATGCCTTCGGACCTTGTCGAATCCCGTCGAATCCTGTCCAATCGCGTCGAAGTGAATCGAATTGAATCAAATCGATTCAAGTAGGGTGGGTTTGGGTGGGGTGCAGTAGGGTTGGGTAGGGTAGGATAGAACAGAGTCCAACAGAATAGGAGAGAACAGAAGAGAACAGAAAGAATCCAGCAGAATAGAATAGAGTAGAAAAGAGTCAGATAGTGCAGAGCATAGCCGAATTGAGGCGAATGGAGACAAAACAAGATGAATCGCGTTGAAGCGCTTCGAATTGGGTCAAATCGAATCCATTCGAATAGATTAGGGTAGGGAAGGGTAGACGAGAATAGAGGAGAATAGTGCAGAATGGTGTGGAATGGATTAGAACGGAGCCGACTAGAGACGACTAGAGTAGAAAAGAGTCGAATAGAGCATAGTTGGGCCGAATAGGGCCAAAGAAGGCCTAATCGAGCAGAATCCAGCAGAATCGATGCCATTGGAGCTGAATGGAGCCAAATGGAGCCCAATCGAACCGATTCGAAGCGAATTGATCTGATTCAAGCCTAATCGGGTCGAATGGCGTGAAAATGCGATGACTCGAACAGAATCAAAGATTAGAGAAGGGGAGGGGAGCGGCTGGGAGGGTAGAACAGAACAGAATAGAACAGTACATAATAGAAGGAACAGAATATAGCACAGTACGGTAGAGCAGAGCAGAGTAAAGTAGAGAAGAGTAGAGTCGAATAGAGTGAACTAGTGCAGAATAGAGCTGAATAGAGCCAATTCTAGCCGAATCGAGCCCAAAGGAAACAAAACGTGATGAATCGCGTCGAATAGCGTCCAATCGAATCCATTAGAATAGATTAGAGTAGGGTAGAGTAGAACAGAATAGAGCAGAATCGAGTCGAATGGAGTTGCATAGAGAAAACTAGAGTAGAAAAGAGTCGAATCGAGCCGAATAAGGCTGAAGCAAGTCGAATTGAGTTGAAACAAGCTGAATCGAAGCGATTCAAGCCAAATCGAGCTGAATCGAGCTGATGGTGCCGAATGAGCCGATTCAAGCATCATCGCGTCCAATCACATTGAAATGCTTTGACTCGAATCCAATTGAATAGATTCGAAAAGGTTAGGGTAGGGTGGTTTTGGATAGGGTAGACTAGGGTAGACGAAAGCAGACTAGAGTAGAGTAGACAAGCGAAGTCTAGAGTAGTAGCCTAGACAAGACAGCTGGACTAGTCAGACTAGTGGTATAGATCAGTAGGCTAGACAACTAGCCTTGGAGAGTACCCTTGCCTTGACAAGTACCCTAAATTCTGAATCTGAACTACTCCCCTTGCCTTAACTAGTATCCTGAACTAGTAGCCTTGTCTGAACTAGTACCCTTAACTAGTAGCCTTGCCTTAAGTAATAGTCTTAATGTCTACCCTTGCCTTACTAGTACCCTGAACTAGTAGCCCTGCCTTAACTAGTACCCTGGCCTTCACCAGTAGCCTTAACTAGTACCCTGGCCTTCACTAGTAGCCTTGCCTCAACTAGTACCCTTAACTAACACCCTAGCATGAGCTAGTACTCTTAACTAGTACCTGGCCTTCTCAGTCCCCATAAGTCCTACCCTGGCCTTAACCAGCTGCCTTAACTGGTACCCTGGTCTTAACTAGTAGTATTGACTTCTACCCTTGAATCCACTGGTCGCCTAAACTAGTCGTCTTGCCTTCAGTAGTAGCCTTCACTTGTACCTTGCCTTAACTAGTATCGTTATCTAGTACCTGTGCCTTAACTAGTACTCTTAGCTAGTACAGCGGCCATAACGAGTAGCCTGAACTAGTAGCCTGAACTAGTAGCCTTGTCTGAATTAGTCCCCTGAACTAGTAGCAGTGCTTTAAGTAATCGTCTTAACGTCTGCCCTTGCCTTACTAGTACCCTTAACTAGTAGCCAAGCCTTAACTACTACCCCTAACTAGTAGCCTTGCCTTAACTAGTACCCTTGCCTTAACCAGTTGCCTTAAGTAGTACCCCGGCCTTAACTAGAAGTATCAACTTGTAAACTTGCATCCAATAGTAGCCTTAACTAGTACTCTTGCCTTAAGTAGTGGCCTGAACTAGTACTCGTGCCTTAGCTAGTACTCTGAACTAGTACAGTGCCCCTGACTAGTATCCTGAACGAGTAGCCTTCTCTAAACTAGTACCCTTAACTAGTAGCCTTGCCTTCACTAGTACCCTGGCCTTCTCCAGTAGCCTTAACTAAGACCCTGGCCTTCACTGGTAGCCTTAACTAGTACCCTTAACTAGTACCCTCGCATTAACTAGTAGTCTGAACTAGTACCCTGGCCGTATCAGTGCCCAGAACTACTACCCTTGCCGTAACCAGTTGCCTTAACTAGTACCCCGGCCTTAACTAGTAGTATTCACTTGTATATTTGCATCAACTAGTAGCCTTAACTAGTACTCTTCCCTTAAGCAGCGGCCTGTATTTGTACCTTGCCTTAACTAGCAGCCTTAACTAGCACCCGTGCCTTTACTCATACTCTTAACTAGTACAGTGCCCCTAACTAGTATCCTGAACTGGTAGCCTTGTCCTAAGTAGTACCCTTAACTAGGAGCCTTGCCTTAAGGAATAGTCTTAATGGCTACCCTGGCCTCAACAAGTACCCTTAACTAGTACCCTTGCATTAATTAGTAGTCTTAACTGGTAGCCTGGCCTTGTCAGTACCCATAACTACTACCCTTGCCTTAACCAGTTGCCTTACCTAGCAACCTGGACTTAGCCAGTAGTATTAACATGTACCCTTGCATCGACTAGTAGACTTAAGTAGTACTCTTGCCTGAAGTAGTGGCCTTAACACGTTCCTTGCCTTACTAGTAGCCTTAACTAGTACTCTGAACTAGTACAGTGGCCCTAACTAGTATTCTGAACTAGAAGCCTTGTGGTAACTAGTACCCTTAACTAGTCACCTTGCCTTAGGGAACAGTCTTAACGTCTACCCTTGCCTTACTAGTCCTCTTAACAAGTAGCCAAGCCTTAACTAGTACCCTGAAGTAGTAGCCTTGCATGGACGAGTAGCCCAGCCTTAACTAGTACCCTGGCCGTCACTAGTACCCTTGCCTCAACTAGTACCCTGGCATTAACTAGTAGTCTTAACTAGTACCCTGGCCGTATCGCTACCCAGAACTACTACCCTTGCCTTGACCAGTTGCCTTAACTAGTACCCTGGCCTTAATGAGTAGTATGAACTTGTACCCTTGCATCAACTAGTAGCCTAAACTAATACGCTTGCCTGAAGTCGTAGCCTTCACTTGTACCTTGCCTTCCTAGTAGCCTTAACTAGTACCCGTCCATGAACTAGTACTCTTAACTAGTACAGTGGCCCTAACTAGTAGCCTGAACTAGTCCCCTTGCCTTAGGTAGTCCCTTTTCCAAACTAGTACCCTTCTTGAGTACCCCTATGGAGTAGGGTATGGTACAGTAGGGTGTCATGAGGTAGGGTAGCATACGGTAGAACAGAGAAAACAGAATCCAATAGAATAGAAGAGGATGAGTCAGGATAGGTTAGTTTCGTGTAGGGTGTGGTAGAGTAGCATAGGATGGAATAGAGAAAAGAGAAAACGAGAATCCAATACAACAGAATCGAAAAGAAGAGACTAGATGAGGAAAGACTAGGGCGGGATAGGGTTCTGTCGAATAGAAGAGCGTAGAATGGTGTGGAATGGAGTCAAATGCAGTCAAACCGAGATGAATAGACTAGGAAAGAGTTGAATAGAGCCGAATAGCACCGAATAGGGACATCTAGGGCTGAGTCGAGCCCAATCGAGCCCAACCGAGCCCAATCAAGTCCAATCGACCAGATTCGAGCTGAATGGAGCCCAATGGAGCTGGAATGAGCCAAATAGAGACACAGAAAATGAGCCAAGCTAGATCGAGCCAAATCGCACCTAATCGCATCCTATGGCATCGAATCTCGTCGAAGTCCATCCAATCCCACCAAAACCCATCGAATCTCATGAAATCTCACCGAATCCCGTCCAATTGTGTCAAATCGGGTCGAATTGAATGCAATCGAATTCAATAGAACAGCTTAGAGTAGTGTAGGTTAGGCTGGGATTCAATAGGGTAGGGCAGAGAGGAATAGACTAGAGAAGCATAGAGTAGAAGAGAAGAGAATACAAAGAGTAGAATGGAGTAGAGTGGAGTAGAGTAGACTAGTCAGAGTCGAGTAGTGCAGAATAGAGATGAATAGATCCAATTCGAGCTGAATCGAGTCGAATGGAGAGGAAATGAGACAAATCTCCATGAATCGAATAGATTAGAGTAGAGTAGGGTGGGGGAGAAGAGAATAGAATAGTGTAGAATGGAGTCGAACAGAGTAGAATGGTGTGGAATGGAGTCGAATGGAGCCAAATAGAGACGAATAGAGTAGAAAAGAGTTGAATAGAGCTGAACAGGGCCGGATAAGTTTGGATCGAGCCTAATGATGCTGAATCGAGCAGAATCGAGCCAAATTGACCCGATTCAAGCCAAATCGAGCTAAATCAAGCCAATTCGAGCCTAAATCCCATGGAATCGCCTTGAAAGGCATTGAATCGAATCGAATCGATTAGAGTAGAGGAGGGTAGAGTAGGAGGGGTTAGACTAGAAGGGAACAGAACCCAAGAGAAAGAATCGAATAGAATGAAGTAGAGACGAGTACAGTAGAATAGAGTCCAATAGAGTTGAATAGAGCCAAACAGAGCTGAATGCAGCCGAATCCACCAAATTCGAGGTGAATCGAGAAGAATCATGTCGAATCGCGTTGAAACGTGTCGAATCCAATCCAATCGTTTAGTGTAGGGCAGGTAAGATGAGGGTAGGGTAGGGTAGAAAAGAATAGATTAGAATAGAACAGAAAGAATAGAGACGAGTAGACTAGAGTCAAATAGAGTCAAATCCTGCCGAAAAGAGCCGAATAGAGAGGAAAAGGGCCAAGTCAAACCGAATCGAGTTGAATTCGCACAAAAAGGAGCTGATTCGAGCCGATAGGACCTGAATCAGGCCGAATCCCGTTCAAGTCTGTTGAATAGAATAGAACAGATTACAGTAGGCTAAGTTAGAGTAGGGTAGGATAGAACCAAATGCAGTAGAACAGAACAGGATCGAAGAGAACTGAAAGAATAGAATAGGGTCGAGTAGTGCAGAGTCTAGAAGAATAGAGTTGAATATTGCCGACTAGAGCAAAATAGAGCCCAAAAGACCCAACGTGATAGAAATCAAGATGAATGGCGCCGAATCCCGCGGAATCATGCTGGATCGCGTCGAAGCCTGTTGAATTGCATTGAATCCCATCCATTCGAGTCCAATCCAATCGAATCGATTAGAATAGACTAGAGAAGGGTAGAGTACAAGACAATAGACTAGAGAAGAATACAGTCGGATGGAGTAGAATGGTGTAGAATGGAGTTGAAAAGAGATAATAGAGTTGAGTAGACTCGTAGAGCCATATAGAGTTGAACAGAGCCTGTTCAAGCTGAATAGAGCTGACCAGGGCGAAACGGAGCCGATTAGAACTGAATCGAACCGATTGGAGCCCAAGAGGGATGAATGGAGTGCAACGGAGCCGATTGGAGCCGAATCGCATCGAAATGCGTGGAATCGAATCCAGTGGAATAGATTAGAGTAGGGTTGGTTAAAATAGAGTAGAATAGAATTGAACACAGTAAAAGAGAATAAAAAGAATACAAGAGAATCGAGTCCAAAAGGTTAGAGCAGAGCAGAATAGTGTAGAGTAGAACAGAGTCGAATAGAGTCGAATCGAGCCAAATGGAGAAGAAACAAGGCAAATCGCGTTGAATCCCCTCGAACCAATTCCAGTCAATTAGGGTAGGGTAGAGTAAAATAGCGTTGAGTGGAGTAGAATGCTGTGCAACGCAATCGAATGGAGTCGAAAAGAGTCGAAAAGAGCCGAATAGTGCTGAAGAGGGCCGAAGAGGGCCGAATCGAGCAGAATTGAGCCAAATCCAGCAAATCGAGCCTAATGGAGCCGAATGGAGCCGAATCCAGCTGAATCGACACTCTTCGAGCCAAATGGAGCCGAATGGACATGAATCGAACCAATTCGACCTGAATCGTGTCCAAATTCATGGAATCGAATTGAACAGATTAGAGTAGGGGAGGTTCGGGTATGGCAGGGTGGAATAGAGTAGAGTAGCATAGAATAAAACAGAAGAGAAGAGAACAGAACAATACAGAACGAATACAGAAAACAGTAGGCTAGAGTAGCGTAGAGGGAAACAGAGTAGAGTAGAATAGATTTGAACAGAGCTAAATGGAGCCAAACTGAGCCGAATCGTGTCCAAATGGGTTGAAGCCAAGCCAATCCAATGGATTAGAGTAGAGTAGAGTTGGGTAGCATAGGGTAGGGTAGAATAGAGTAGAATAGGAAGAATAAAGAAAATAGAGAAGAGTAGACTAGAGTACGATAGAGTAGGCTAGTGTATAATAGGGTAGACTCGAATACGGCTGAGTAGAGCCGAATGGAGTCGAAATGAGAGGAATCACGTCTAATGGATTCGAGTAAATTAGAGTGGTGTAGGATAGAGTAGAGCAGAATAGTGTAGAATGGTGTGGAATAAATAGAATGGAGTAGAATGGAGTCAAATAGAGACGAAAAGAGTAGAGAAGAGTCAAATAGAGCAGAATAGGGCCGAAAAGGCCGAATTGAGCAGAATCGAAGCAATTCAAGCCAAAACGAGCCGAATAGAGCCAAATCGAATCGAATCGAGCTGATTCAAGCCGAATCACGTCGAATCCCGTTCAGTGCATCCAATCCAATCCAAACGTCTAGATTAGAGAAGGGGAGGGGAGGGTGGACTAGAATAGAGTAGAGTAGACTAGAAGAGATTAGGACAGAATAGAAGGAATAGAATAGAGTAGAAAAGAGTAGGGTCGAATAGACTCGAATAGAGTCGAATAGAGACGAATAGAGAAAACAGAGCTGAATGGAGCCGAGTAGAGACGTAGAGGAGCCATATAGAGCCGATTCGAACCTCATCGAGCTGAATCAAGCAGAATCACGCCGACTGTCACTGAGTAGCGTCGAATCACATCGAATCACGTCGAATCGCATCAAATCACATCGTTTTGTGTCGGACCGGGTCGAATCGCTTCGTATCGCATCGGATTGCATCGAATGTCGTCGAATCACGACGAATCACGCCCCATCACGTCCAATAACTTCGAACTGCGTCCAATCTCCTAGAATTCTGCTGAATCACGTCGAATCGTATGGAATCTCGTCTAATCTCTTTGAATCCCGTCAAATGCCTTCGGACCTTGTCGAATCCCGTCGAATCCTGTCCAATCGCGTCGAAGTGAATCGAATTGAATCAAATCGATTCAAGTAGGGTGGGTTTGGGTGGGGTGCAGTAGGGTTGGGTAGGGTAGGATAGAACAGAGTCCAACAGAATAGGAGAGAACAGAAGAGAACAGAAAGAATCCAGCAGAATAGAATAGAGTAGAAAAGAGTCAGATAGTGCAGAGCATAGCCGAATTGAGGCGAATGGAGACAAAACAAGATGAATCGCGTTGAAGCGCTTCGAATTGGGTCAAATCGAATCCATTCGAATAGATTAGGGTAGGGAAGGGTAGACGAGAATAGAGGAGAATAGTGCAGAATGGTGTGGAATGGATTAGAACGGAGCCGACTAGAGACGACTAGAGTAGAAAAGAGTCGAATAGAGCATAGTTGGGCCGAATAGGGCCAAAGAAGGCCTAATCGAGCAGAATCCAGCAGAATCGATGCCATTGGAGCTGAATGGAGCCAAATGGAGCCCAATCGAACCGATTCGAAGCGAATTGATCTGATTCAAGCCTAATCGGGTCGAATGGCGTGAAAATGCGATGACTCGAACAGAATCAAAGATTAGAGAAGGGGAGGGGAGCGGCTGGGAGGGTAGAACAGAACAGAATAGAACAGTACATAATAGAAGGAACAGAATATAGCACAGTACGGTAGAGCAGAGCAGAGTAAAGTAGAGAAGAGTAGAGTCGAATAGAGTGAACTAGTGCAGAATAGAGCTGAATAGAGCCAATTCTAGCCGAATCGAGCCCAAAGGAAACAAAACGTGATGAATCGCGTCGAATAGCGTCCAATCGAATCCATTAGAATAGATTAGAGTAGGGTAGAGTAGAACAGAATAGAGCAGAATCGAGTCGAATGGAGTTGCATAGAGAAAACTAGAGTAGAAAAGAGTCGAATCGAGCCGAATAAGGCTGAAGCAAGTCGAATTGAGTTGAAACAAGCTGAATCGAAGCGATTCAAGCCAAATCGAGCTGAATCGAGCTGATGGTGCCGAATGAGCCGATTCAAGCATCATCGCGTCCAATCACATTGAAATGCTTTGACTCGAATCCAATTGAATAGATTCGAAAAGGTTAGGGTAGGGTGGTTTTGGATAGGGTAGACTAGGGTAGACGAAAGCAGACTAGAGTAGAGTAGACAAGCGAAGTCTAGAGTAGTAGCCTAGACAAGACAGCTGGACTAGTCAGACTAGTGGTATAGATCAGTAGGCTAGACAACTAGCCTTGGAGAGTACCCTTGCCTTGACAAGTACCCTAAATTCTGAATCTGAACTACTCCCCTTGCCTTAACTAGTATCCTGAACTAGTAGCCTTGTCTGAACTAGTACCCTTAACTAGTAGCCTTGCCTTAAGTAATAGTCTTAATGTCTACCCTTGCCTTACTAGTACCCTGAACTAGTAGCCCTGCCTTAACTAGTACCCTGGCCTTCACCAGTAGCCTTAACTAGTACCCTGGCCTTCACTAGTAGCCTTGCCTCAACTAGTACCCTTAACTAACACCCTAGCATGAGCTAGTACTCTTAACTAGTACCTGGCCTTCTCAGTCCCCATAAGTCCTACCCTGGCCTTAACCAGCTGCCTTAACTGGTACCCTGGTCTTAACTAGTAGTATTGACTTCTACCCTTGAATCCACTGGTCGCCTAAACTAGTCGTCTTGCCTTCAGTAGTAGCCTTCACTTGTACCTTGCCTTAACTAGTATCGTTATCTAGTACCTGTGCCTTAACTAGTACTCTTAGCTAGTACAGCGGCCATAACGAGTAGCCTGAACTAGTAGCCTGAACTAGTAGCCTTGTCTGAATTAGTCCCCTGAACTAGTAGCAGTGCTTTAAGTAATCGTCTTAACGTCTGCCCTTGCCTTACTAGTACCCTTAACTAGTAGCCAAGCCTTAACTACTACCCCTAACTAGTAGCCTTGCCTTAACTAGTACCCTTGCCTTAACCAGTTGCCTTAAGTAGTACCCCGGCCTTAACTAGAAGTATCAACTTGTAAACTTGCATCCAATAGTAGCCTTAACTAGTACTCTTGCCTTAAGTAGTGGCCTGAACTAGTACTCGTGCCTTAGCTAGTACTCTGAACTAGTACAGTGCCCCTGACTAGTATCCTGAACGAGTAGCCTTCTCTAAACTAGTACCCTTAACTAGTAGCCTTGCCTTCACTAGTACCCTGGCCTTCTCCAGTAGCCTTAACTAAGACCCTGGCCTTCACTGGTAGCCTTAACTAGTACCCTTAACTAGTACCCTCGCATTAACTAGTAGTCTGAACTAGTACCCTGGCCGTATCAGTGCCCAGAACTACTACCCTTGCCGTAACCAGTTGCCTTAACTAGTACCCCGGCCTTAACTAGTAGTATTCACTTGTATATTTGCATCAACTAGTAGCCTTAACTAGTACTCTTCCCTTAAGCAGCGGCCTGTATTTGTACCTTGCCTTAACTAGCAGCCTTAACTAGCACCCGTGCCTTTACTCATACTCTTAACTAGTACAGTGCCCCTAACTAGTATCCTGAACTGGTAGCCTTGTCCTAAGTAGTACCCTTAACTAGGAGCCTTGCCTTAAGGAATAGTCTTAATGGCTACCCTGGCCTCAACAAGTACCCTTAACTAGTACCCTTGCATTAATTAGTAGTCTTAACTGGTAGCCTGGCCTTGTCAGTACCCATAACTACTACCCTTGCCTTAACCAGTTGCCTTACCTAGCAACCTGGACTTAGCCAGTAGTATTAACATGTACCCTTGCATCGACTAGTAGACTTAAGTAGTACTCTTGCCTGAAGTAGTGGCCTTAACACGTTCCTTGCCTTACTAGTAGCCTTAACTAGTACTCTGAACTAGTACAGTGGCCCTAACTAGTATTCTGAACTAGAAGCCTTGTGGTAACTAGTACCCTTAACTAGTCACCTTGCCTTAGGGAACAGTCTTAACGTCTACCCTTGCCTTACTAGTCCTCTTAACAAGTAGCCAAGCCTTAACTAGTACCCTGAAGTAGTAGCCTTGCATGGACGAGTAGCCCAGCCTTAACTAGTACCCTGGCCGTCACTAGTACCCTTGCCTCAACTAGTACCCTGGCATTAACTAGTAGTCTTAACTAGTACCCTGGCCGTATCGCTACCCAGAACTACTACCCTTGCCTTGACCAGTTGCCTTAACTAGTACCCTGGCCTTAATGAGTAGTATGAACTTGTACCCTTGCATCAACTAGTAGCCTAAACTAATACGCTTGCCTGAAGTCGTAGCCTTCACTTGTACCTTGCCTTCCTAGTAGCCTTAACTAGTACCCGTCCATGAACTAGTACTCTTAACTAGTACAGTGGCCCTAACTAGTAGCCTGAACTAGTCCCCTTGCCTTAGGTAGTCCCTTTTCCAAACTAGTACCCTTCTTGAGTACCCCTATGGAGTAGGGTATGGTACAGTAGGGTGTCATGAGGTAGGGTAGCATACGGTAGAACAGAGAAAACAGAATCCAATAGAATAGAAGAGGATGAGTCAGGATAGGTTAGTTTCGTGTAGGGTGTGGTAGAGTAGCATAGGATGGAATAGAGAAAAGAGAAAACGAGAATCCAATACAACAGAATCGAAAAGAAGAGACTAGATGAGGAAAGACTAGGGCGGGATAGGGTTCTGTCGAATAGAAGAGCGTAGAATGGTGTGGAATGGAGTCAAATGCAGTCAAACCGAGATGAATAGACTAGGAAAGAGTTGAATAGAGCCGAATAGCACCGAATAGGGACATCTAGGGCTGAGTCGAGCCCAATCGAGCCCAACCGAGCCCAATCAAGTCCAATCGACCAGATTCGAGCTGAATGGAGCCCAATGGAGCTGGAATGAGCCAAATAGAGACACAGAAAATGAGCCAAGCTAGATCGAGCCAAATCGCACCTAATCGCATCCTATGGCATCGAATCTCGTCGAAGTCCATCCAATCCCACCAAAACCCATCGAATCTCATGAAATCTCACCGAATCCCGTCCAATTGTGTCAAATCGGGTCGAATTGAATGCAATCGAATTCAATAGAACAGCTTAGAGTAGTGTAGGTTAGGCTGGGATTCAATAGGGTAGGGCAGAGAGGAATAGACTAGAGAAGCATAGAGTAGAAGAGAAGAGAATACAAAGAGTAGAATGGAGTAGAGTGGAGTAGAGTAGACTAGTCAGAGTCGAGTAGTGCAGAATAGAGATGAATAGATCCAATTCGAGCTGAATCGAGTCGAATGGAGAGGAAATGAGACAAATCTCCATGAATCGAATAGATTAGAGTAGAGTAGGGTGGGGGAGAAGAGAATAGAATAGTGTAGAATGGAGTCGAACAGAGTAGAATGGTGTGGAATGGAGTCGAATGGAGCCAAATAGAGACGAATAGAGTAGAAAAGAGTTGAATAGAGCTGAACAGGGCCGGATAAGTTTGGATCGAGCCTAATGATGCTGAATCGAGCAGAATCGAGCCAAATTGACCCGATTCAAGCCAAATCGAGCTAAATCAAGCCAATTCGAGCCTAAATCCCATGGAATCGCCTTGAAAGGCATTGAATCGAATCGAATCGATTAGAGTAGAGGAGGGTAGAGTAGGAGGGGTTAGACTAGAAGGGAACAGAACCCAAGAGAAAGAATCGAATAGAATGAAGTAGAGACGAGTACAGTAGAATAGAGTCCAATAGAGTTGAATAGAGCCAAACAGAGCTGAATGCAGCCGAATCCACCAAATTCGAGGTGAATCGAGAAGAATCATGTCGAATCGCGTTGAAACGTGTCGAATCCAATCCAATCGTTTAGTGTAGGGCAGGTAAGATGAGGGTAGGGTAGGGTAGAAAAGAATAGATTAGAATAGAACAGAAAGAATAGAGACGAGTAGACTAGAGTCAAATAGAGTCAAATCCTGCCGAAAAGAGCCGAATAGAGAGGAAAAGGGCCAAGTCAAACCGAATCGAGTTGAATTCGCACAAAAAGGAGCTGATTCGAGCCGATAGGACCTGAATCAGGCTGAATCCCGTTCAAGTCTGTTGAATAGAATAGAACAGATTACAGTAGGCTAAGTTAGAGTAGGGTAGGATAGAACCAAATGCAGTAGAACAGAACAGGATCGAAGAGAACTGAAAGAATAGAATAGGGTCGAGTAGTGCAGAGTCTAGAAGAATAGAGTTGAATATTGCCGACTAGAGCAAAATAGAGCCCAAAAGACCCAACGTGATAGAAATCAAGATGAATGGCGCCGAATCCCGCGGAATCATGCTGGATCGCGTCGAAGCCCGTTGAATTGCATTGAATCCCATCCATTCGAGTCCAATCCAATCGAATCGATTAGAATAGACTAGAGAAGGGTAGAGTACAAGACAATAGACTAGAGAAGAATACAGTCGGATGGAGTAGAATGGTGTAGAATGGAGTTGAAAAGAGATAATAGAGTTGAGTAGACTCGTAGAGCCATATAGAGTTGAACAGAGCCTGTTCAAGCTGAATAGAGCTGACCAGGGCGAAACGGAGCCGATTAGAACTGAATCGAACCGATTGGAGCCCAAGAGGGATGAATGGAGTGCAACGGAGCCGATTGGAGCCGAATCGCATCGAAATGCGTGGAATCGAATCCAGTGGAATAGATTAGAGTAGGGTTGGTTAAAATAGAGTAGAATAGAATTGAACACAGTAAAAGAGAATAAAAAGAATACAAGAGAATCGAGTCCAAAAGGTTAGAGCAGAGCAGAATAGTGTAGAGTAGAACAGAGTCGAATAGAGTCGAATCGAGCCAAATGGAGAAGAAACAAGGCAAATCGCGTTGAATCCCCTCGAACCAATTCCAGTCAATTAGGGTAGGGTAGAGTAAAATAGCGTTGAGTGGAGTAGAATGCTGTGCAACGCAATCGAATGGAGTCGAAAAGAGTCGAAAAGAGCCGAATAGTGCTGAAGAGGGCCGAAGAGGGCCGAATCGAGCAGAATTGAGCCAAATCCAGCAAATCGAGCCTAATGGAGCCGAATGGAGCCGAATCCAGCTGAATCGACACTCTTCGAGCCAAATGGAGCCGAATGGACATGAATCGAACCAATTCGACCTGAATCGTGTCCAAATTCATGGAATCGAATTGAACAGATTAGAGTAGGGGAGGTTCGGGTATGGCAGGGTGGAATAGAGTAGAGTAGCATAGAATAAAACAGAAGAGAAGAGAACAGAACAATACAGAACGAATACAGAAAACAGTAGGCTAGAGTAGCGTAGAGGGAAACAGAGTAGAGTAGAATAGATTCGAACAGAGCTAAATGGAGCCAAACTGAGCCGAATCGTGTCCAAATGGGTTGAAGCCAATCCAATCCAATGGATTAGAGTAGAGTAGAGTTGGGTAGCATAGGGTAGGGTAGAATAGAGTAGAATAGGAAGAATAAAGAAAATAGAGAAGAGTAGACTAGAGTACGATAGAGTAGGCTAGTGTATAATAGGGTAGACTCGAATACGGCTGAGTAGAGCCGAATGGAGTCGAAATGAGAGGAATCACGTCTAATGGATTCGAGTAAATTAGAGTGGTGTAGGATAGAGTAGAGCAGAATAGTGTAGAATGGTGTGGAATAAATAGAATGGAGTAGAATGGAGTCAAATAGAGACGAAAAGAGTAGAGAAGAGTCAAATAGAGCAGAATAGGGCCGAAAAGGCCGAATTGAGCAGAATCGAAGCAATTCAAGCCAAAACGAGCCGAATAGAGCCAAATCGAATCGAATCGAGCTGATTCAAGCCGAATCACGTCGAATCCCGTTCAGTGCATCCAATCCAATCCAAACGTCTAGATTAGAGAAGGGGAGGGGAGGGTGGACTAGAATAGAGTAGAGTAGACTAGAAGAGATTAGGACAGAATAGAAGGAATAGAATAGAGTAGAAAAGAGTAGGGTCGAATAGACTCGAATAGAGTCGAATAGAGACGAATAGAGAAAACAGAGCTGAATGGAGCCGAGTAGAGACGTAGAGGAGCCATATAGAGCCGATTCGAACCTCATCGAGCTGAATCAAGCAGAATCACGCCGACTGTCACTGAGTAGCGTCGAATCACATCGAATCACGTCGAATCGCATCAAATCACATCGTTTTGTGTCGGACCGGGTCGAATCGCTTCGTATCGCATCGGATTGCATCGAATGTCGTCGAATCACGACGAATCACGCCCCATCACGTCCAATAACTTCGAACTGCGTCCAATCTCCTAGAATTCTGCTGAATCACGTCGAATCGTATGGAATCTCGTCTAATCTCTTTGAATCCCGTCAAATGCCTTCGGACCTTGTCGAATCCCGTCGAATCCTGTCCAATCGCGTCGAAGTGAATCGAATTGAATCAAATCGATTCAAGTAGGGTGGGTTTGGGTGGGGTGCAGTAGGGTTGGGTAGGGTAGGATAGAACAGAGTCCAACAGAATAGGAGAGAACAGAAGAGAACAGAAAGAATCCAGCAGAATAGAATAGAGTAGAAAAGAGTCAGATAGTGCAGAGCATAGCCGAATTGAGGCGAATGGAGACAAAACAAGATGAATCGCGTTGAAGCGCTTCGAATCGGGTCAAATCGAATCCATTCGAATAGATTAGGGTAGGGAAGGGTAGACGAGAATAGAGGAGAATAGTGCAGAATGGTGTGGAATGGATTAGAACGGAGCCGACTAGAGACGACTAGAGTAGAAAAGAGTCGAATAGAGCATAGTTGGGCCGAATAGGGCCAAAGAAGGCCTAATCGAGCAGAATCCAGCAGAATCGATGCCATTGGAGCTGAATGGAGCCAAATGGAGCCCAATCGAACCGATTCGAAGCGAATTGATCTGATTCAAGCCTAATCGGGTCGAATGGCGTGAAAATGCGATGACTCGAACAGAATCAAAGATTAGAGAAGGGGAGGGGAGCGGCTGGGAGGGTAGAACAGAACAGAATAGAACAGTACATAATAGAAGGAACAGAATATAGCACAGTACGGTAGAGCAGAGCAGAGTAAAGTAGAGAAGAGTAGAGTCGAATAGAGTGAACTAGTGCAGAATAGAGCTGAATAGAGCCAATTCTAGCCGAATCGAGCCCAAAGGAAACAAAACGTGATGAATCGCGTCGAATAGCGTCCAATCGAATCCATTAGAATAGATTACAGTAGGGTAGAGTAGAACAGAATAGAGCAGAATCAAGTCGAATGGAGTTGCATAGAGAAAACTAGAGTAGAAAAGAGTCGAATCGAGCCGAATAAGGCTGAACCAAGTCGAATTGAGTTGAAACAAGCTGAATCGAAGCGATTCAAGCCAAATCGAGCTGAATCGAGCTGATGGTGCCGAATGAGGCGATTCAAGCATCATCGCGTCCAATCACATTGAAATGCTTTGACTCGAATCCAATTGAATAGATTCGAAAAGGTTAGGGTAGGGTGGTTTTGGATAGGGTAGACTAGGGTAGACGAAAGCAGACTAGAGTAGAGTAGACAAGCGAAGTCTAGAGTAGTAGCCTAGACAAGACAGCTGGACTAGTCAGACTAGTGGTATAGATCAGTAGGCTAGACAACTAGCCTTGGAGAGTACCCTTGCCTTGACAAGTACCCTAAATTCTGAATCTGAACTACTCCCCTTGCCTTAACTAGTATCCTGAACTAGTAGCCTTGTCTGAACTAGTACCCTTAACTAGTAGCCTTGCCTTAAGTAATAGTCTTAATGTCTACCCTTGCCTTACTAGTACCCTGAACTAGTAGCCCTGCCTTAACTAGTACCCTGGCCTTCACCAGTAGCCTTAACTAGTACCCTGGCCTTCACTAGTAGCCTTGCCTCAACTAGTACCCTTAACTAACACCCTAGCATGAGCTAGTACTCTTAACTAGTACCTGGCCTTCTCAGTCCCCATAAGTCCTACCCTGGCCTTAACCAGCTGCCTTAACTGGTACCCTGGTCTTAACTAGTAGTATTGACTTCTACCCTTGAATCCACTGGTCGCCTAAACTAGTCGTCTTGCCTTCAGTAGTAGCCTTCACTTGTACCTTGCCTTAACTAGTATCGTTATCTAGTACCTGTGCCTTAACTAGTACTCTTAGCTAGTACAGCGGCCATAACGAGTAGCCTGAACTAGTAGCCTTGTCTGAATTAGTCCTCTGAACTAGTAGCCTTGCTTTAAGTAATCGTCTTAACGTCTGCCCTTGCCTTACTAGTACCCTTAACTAGTAGCCAAGCCTTAACTACTACCCCTAACTAGTAGCCTTGCCTTAACTAGTACCCTTGCCTTAACCAGTTGCCTTAAGTAGTACCCCGGCCTTAACTAGAAGTATCAACTTGTAAACTTGCATCCAATAGTAGCCTTAACTAGTACTCTTGCCTTAAGTAGTGGCCTGAACTAGTACTCGTGCCTTAGCTAGTACTCTGAACTAGTACAGTGCCTCTAACTAGTATCCTGAACTAGTAGCCTTCTCTAAACTAGTACCCTTAACTAGTAGCCTTGCCTTCACTAGTACCCTGGCCTTCTCCAGTAGCCTTAACTAAGACCCTGGCCTTCACTGGTAGCCTTAACTAGTACCCTTAACTAGTACCCTCGCATTAACTAGTAGTCTGAACTAGTACCCTGGCCGTATCAGTACCCAGAACTACTACCCTTGCCGTAACCAGTTTCCTTAACTAGTACCCCGGCCTTAACTAGTAGTATTCACTTGTATATTTGCATCAACTAGTAGCCTTAACTAGTACTCTTCCCTTAAGCAGCGGCCTGTATTTGTACCTTGCCTTAACTAGCAGCCTTAACTAGCACCCGTGCCTTTACTCATACTCTTAACTAGTACAGTGCCCCTAACTAGTATCCTGAACTGGTAGCCTTGTCCTAAGTAGTACCCTTAACTAGGAGCCTTGCCTTAAGGAATAGTCTTAATGGCTACCCTGGCCTCAACAAGTACCCTTAACTAGTACCCTTGCATTAATTAGTAGTCTTAACTGGTAGCCTGGCCTTGTCAGTACCCATAACTACTACCCTTGCCTTAACCAGTTGCCTTACCTAGCAACCTGGACTTAGCCAGTAGTATTAACATGTACCCTTGCATCGACTAGTAGACTTAAGTAGGACTCTTGCCTGAAGTAGTGGCCTTAACACGTTCCTTGCCTTACTAGTAGCCTTAACTAGTACTCTGAACTAGTACAGTGGCCCTAACTAGTATTCTGAACTAGAAGCCTTGTGGTAACTAGTACCCTTAACTAGTCACCTTGCCTTAGGGAACAGTCTTAACGTCTACCCTTGCCTTACTAGTCCTCTTAACAAGTAGCCAAGCCTTAACTAGTACCCTGAAGTAGTAGCCTTGCATGGACGAGTAGCCCAGCCTTAACTAGTACCCTGGCCGTCACTAGTACCCTTGCCTCAACTAGTACCCTGGCATTAACTAGTAGTCTTAACTAGTACCCTGGCCGTATCGCTACCCAGAACTACTACCCTTGCCTTGACCAGTTGCCTTAACTAGTACCCTGGCCTTAATGAGTAGTATGAACTTGTACCCTTGCATCAACTAGTAGCCTAAACTAATACGCTTGCCTGAAGTCGTAGCCTTCACTTGTACCTTGCCTTCCTAGTAGCCTTAACTAGTACCCGTCCATGAACTAGTACTCTTAACTAGTACAGTGGCCCTAACTAGTAGCCTGAACTAGTCCCCTTGCCTTAGGTAGTCCCTTTTCCAAACTAGTACCCTTCTTGAGTACCCCTATGGAGTAGGGTATGGTACAGTAGGGTGTCATGAGGTAGGGTAGCATACGGTAGAACAGAGAAAACAGAATCCAATAGAATAGAAGAGGATGAGTCAGGATAGGTTAGTTTCGTGTAGGGTGTGGTAGAGTAGCATAGGATGGAATAGAGAAAAGAGAAAACGAGAATCCAATACAACAGAATCGAAAAGAAGAGACTAGATGAGGAAAGACTAGGGCGGGATAGGGTTCTGTCGAATAGAAGAGCGTAGAATGGTGTGGAATGGAGTCAAATGCAGTCAAACCGAGATGAATAGACTAGGAAAGAGTTGAATAGAGCCGAATAGCACCGAATAGGGACATCTAGGGCTGAGTCGAGCCCAATCGAGCCCAACCGAGCCCAATCAAGTCCAATCGACCAGATTCGAGCTGAATGGAGCCCAATGGAGCTGGAATGAGCCAAATAGAGACACAGAAAATGAGCCAAGCTAGATCGAGCCAAATCGCACCTAATCGCATCCTATGGCATCGAATCTCGTCGAAGTCCATCCAATCCCACCAAAACCCATCGAATCTCATGAAATCTCACCGAATCCCGTCCAATTGTGTCAAATCGGGTCGAATTGAATGCAATCGAATTCAATAGAACAGCTTAGAGTAGTGTAGGTTAGGCTGGGATTCAATAGGGTAGGGCAGAGAGGAATAGACTAGAGAAGCATAGAGTAGAAGAGAAGAGAATACAAAGAGTAGAATGGAGTAGAGTGGAGTAGAGTAGACTAGTCAGAGTCGAGTAGTGCAGAATAGAGATGAATAGATCCAATTCGAGCTGAATCGAGTCGAATGGAGAGGAAATGAGACAAATCTCCATGAATCGAATAGATTAGAGTAGAGTAGGGTGGGGGAGAAGAGAATAGAATAGTGTAGAATGGAGTCGAACAGAGTAGAATGGTGTGGAATGGAGTCGAATGGAGCCAAATAGAGACGAATAGAGTAGAAAAGAGTTGAATAGAGCTGAACAGGGCCGGATAAGTTTGGATCGAGCCTAATGATGCTGAATCGAGCAGAATCGAGCCAAATTGACCCGATTCAAGCCAAATCGAGCTAAATCAAGCCAATTCGAGCCTAAATCCCATGGAATCGCCTTGAAAGGCATTGAATCGAATCGAATCGATTAGAGTAGAGGAGGGTAGAGTAGGAGGGGTTAGACTAGAAGGGAACAGAACCCAAGAGAAAGAATCGAATAGAATGAAGTAGAGACGAGTACAGTAGAATAGAGTCCAATAGAGTTGAATAGAGCCAAACAGAGCTGAATGCAGCCGAATCCACCAAATTCGAGGTGAATCGAGAAGAATCATGTCGAATCGCGTTGAAACGTGTCGAATCCAATCCAATCGTTTAGTGTAGGGCAGGTAAGATGAGGGTAGGGTAGGGTAGAAAAGAATAGATTAGAATAGAACAGAAAGAATAGAGACGAGTAGACTAGAGTCAAATAGAGTCAAATCCTGCCGAAAAGAGCCGAATAGAGAGGAAAAGGGCCAAGTCAAACCGAATCGAGTTGAATTCGCACAAAAAGGAGCTGATTCGAGCCGATAGGACCTGAATCAGGCTGAATCCCGTTCAAGTCTGTTGAATAGAATAGAACAGATTACAGTAGGCTAAGTTAGAGTAGGGTAGGATAGAACCAAATGCAGTAGAACAGAACAGGATCGAAGAGAACTGAAAGAATAGAATAGGGTCGAGTAGTGCAGAGTCTAGAAGAATAGAGTTGAATATTGCCGACTAGAGCAAAATAGAGCCCAAAAGACCCAACGTGATAGAAATCAAGATGAATGGCGCCGAATCCCGCGGAATCATGCTGGATCGCGTCGAAGCCCGTTGAATTGCATTGAATCCCATCCATTCGAGTCCAATCCAATCGAATCGATTAGAATAGACTAGAGAAGGGTAGAGTACAAGACAATAGACTAGAGAAGAATACAGTCGGATGGAGTAGAATGGTGTAGAATGGAGTTGAAAAGAGATAATAGAGTTGAGTAGACTCGTAGAGCCATATAGAGTTGAACAGAGCCTGTTCAAGCTGAATAGAGCTGACCAGGGCGAAACGGAGCCGATTAGAACTGAATCGAACCGATTGGAGCCCAAGAGGGATGAATGGAGTGCAACGGAGCCGATTGGAGCCGAATCGCATCGAAATGCGTGGAATCGAATCCAGTGGAATAGATTAGAGTAGGGTTGGTTAAAATAGAGTAGAATAGAATTGAACACAGTAAAAGAGAATAAAAAGAATACAAGAGAATCGAGTCCAAAAGGTTAGAGCAGAGCAGAATAGTGTAGAGTAGAACAGAGTCGAATAGAGTCGAATCGAGCCAAATGGAGAAGAAACAAGGCAAATCGCGTTGAATCCCCTCGAACCAATTCCAGTCAATTAGGGTAGGGTAGAGTAAAATAGCGTTGAGTGGAGTAGAATGCTGTGCAACGCAATCGAATGGAGTCGAAAAGAGTCGAAAAGAGCCGAATAGTGCTGAAGAGGGCCGAAGAGGGCCGAATCGAGCAGAATTGAGCCAAATCCAGCAAATCGAGCCTAATGGAGCCGAATGGAGCCGAATCCAGCTGAATCGACACTCTTCGAGCCAAATGGAGCCGAATGGACATGAATCGAACCAATTCGACCTGAATCGTGTCCAAATTCATGGAATCGAATTGAACAGATTAGAGTAGGGGAGGTTCGGGTATGGCAGGGTGGAATAGAGTAGAGTAGCATAGAATAAAACAGAAGAGAAGAGAACAGAACAATACAGAACGAATACAGAAAACAGTAGGCTAGAGTAGCGTAGAGGGAAACAGAGTAGAGTAGAATAGATTCGAACAGAGCTAAATGGAGCCAAACTGAGCCGAATCGTGTCCAAATGGGTTGAAGCCAATCCAATCCAATGGATTAGAGTAGAGTAGAGTTGGGTAGCATAGGGTAGGGTAGAATAGAGTAGAATAGGAAGAATAAAGAAAATAGAGAAGAGTAGACTAGAGTACGATAGAGTAGGCTAGTGTATAATAGGGTAGACTCGAATACGGCTGAGTAGAGCCGAATGGAGTCGAAATGAGAGGAATCACGTCTAATGGATTCGAGTAAATTAGAGTGGTGTAGGATAGAGTAGAGCAGAATAGTGTAGAATGGTGTGGAATAAATAGAATGGAGTAGAATGGAGTCAAATAGAGACGAAAAGAGTAGAGAAGAGTCAAATAGAGCAGAATAGGGCCGAAAAGGCCGAATTGAGCAGAATCGAAGCAATTCAAGCCAAAACGAGCCGAATAGAGCCAAATCGAATCGAATCGAGCTGATTCAAGCCGAATCACGTCGAATCCCGTTCAGTGCATCCAATCCAATCCAAACGTCTAGATTAGAGAAGGGGAGGGGAGGGTGGACTAGAATAGAGTAGAGTAGACTAGAAGAGATTAGGACAGAATAGAAGGAATAGAATAGAGTAGAAAAGAGTAGGGTCGAATAGACTCGAATAGAGTCGAATAGAGACGAATAGAGAAAACAGAGCTGAATGGAGCCGAGTAGAGACGTAGAGGAGCCATATAGAGCCGATTCGAACCTCATCGAGCTGAATCAAGCAGAATCACGCCGACTGTCACTGAGTAGCGTCGAATCACATCGAATCACGTCGAATCGCATCAAATCACATCGTTTTGTGTCGGACCGGGTCGAATCGCTTCGTATCGCATCGGATTGCATCGAATGTCGTCGAATCACGACGAATCACGCCCCATCACGTCCAATAACTTCGAACTGCGTCCAATCTCCTAGAATTCTGCTGAATCACGTCGAATCGTATGGAATCTCGTCTAATCTCTTTGAATCCCGTCAAATGCCTTCGGACCTTGTCGAATCCCGTCGAATCCTGTCCAATGGCGTCGAAGTGAATCGAATTGAATCAAATCGATTCAAGTAGGGTGGGTTTGGGTGGGGTGCAGTAGGGTTGGGTAGGGTAGGATAGAACAGAGTCCAACAGAATAGGAGAGAACAGAAGAGAACAGAAAGAATCCAGCAGAATAGAATAGAGTAGAAAAGAGTCAGATAGTGCAGAGCATAGCCGAATTGAGGCGAATGGAGACAAAACAAGATGAATCGCGTTGAAGCGCTTCGAATCGGGTCAAATCGAATCCATTCGAATAGATTAGGGTAGGGAAGGGTAGACGAGAATAGAGGAGAATAGTGCAGAATGGTGTGGAATGGATTAGAACGGAGCCGACTAGAGACGACTAGAGTAGAAAAGAGTCGAATAGAGCATAGTTGGGCCGAATAGGGCCAAAGAAGGCCTAATCGAGCAGAATCCAGCAGAATCGATGCCATTGGAGCTGAATGGAGCCAAATGGAGCCCAATCGAACCGATTCGAAGCGAATTGATCTGATTCAAGCCTAATCGGGTCGAATGGCGTGAAAATGCGATGACTCGAACAGAATCAAAGATTAGAGAAGGGGAGGGGAGCGGCTGGGAGGGTAGAACAGAACAGAATAGAACAGTACATAATAGAAGGAACAGAATATAGCACAGTACGGTAGAGCAGAGCAGAGTAAAGTAGAGAAGAGTAGAGTCGAATAGAGTGAACTAGTGCAGAATAGAGCTGAATAGAGCCAATTCTAGCCGAATCGAGCCCAAAGGAAACAAAACGTGATGAATCGCGTCGAATAGCGTCCAATCGAATCCATTAGAATAGATTAGAGTAGGGTAGAGTAGAACAGAATAGAGCAGAATCAAGTCGAATGGAGTTGCATAGAGAAAACTAGAGTAGAAAAGAGTCGAATCGAGCCGAATAAGGCTGAACCAAGTCGAATTGAGTTGAAACAAGCTGAATCGAAGCGATTCAAGCCAAATCGAGCTGAATCGAGCTGATGGTGCCGAATGAGGCGATTCAAGCATCATCGCGTCCAATCACATTGAAATGCTTTGACTCGAATCCAATTGAATAGATTCGAAAAGGTTAGGGTAGGGTGGTTTTGGATAGGGTAGACTAGGGTAGACGAAAGCAGACTAGAGTAGAGTAGACAAGCGAAGTCTAGAGTAGTAGCCTAGACAAGACAGCTGGACTAGTCAGACTAGTGGTATAGATCAGTAGGCTAGACAACTAGCCTTGGAGAGTACCCTTGCCTTGACAAGTACCCTAAATTCTGAATCTGAACTACTCCCCTTGCCTTAACTAGTATCCTGAACTAGTAGCCTTGTCTGAACTAGTACCCTTAACTAGTAGCCTTGCCTTAAGTAATAGTCTTAATGTCTACCCTTGCCTTACTAGTACCCTGAACTAGTAGCCCTGCCTTAACTAGTACCCTGGCCTTCACCAGTAGCCTTAACTAGTACCCTGGCCTTCACTAGTAGCCTTGCCTCAACTAGTACCCTTAACTAACACCCTAGCATGAGCTAGTACTCTTAACTAGTACCTGGCCTTCTCAGTCCCCATAAGTCCTACCCTGGCCTTAACCAGCTGCCTTAACTGGTACCCTGGTCTTAACTAGTAGTATTGACTTCTACCCTTGAATCCACTGGTCGCCTAAACTAGTCGTCTTGCCTTCAGTAGTAGCCTTCACTTGTACCTTGCCTTAACTAGTATCGTTATCTAGTACCTGTGCCTTAACTAGTACTCTTAGCTAGTACAGCGGCCATAACGAGTAGCCTGAACTAGTAGCCTTGTCTGAATTAGTCCTCTGAACTAGTAGCCTTGCTTTAAGTAATCGTCTTAACGTCTGCCCTTGCCTTACTAGTACCCTTAACTAGTAGCCAAGCCTTAACTACTACCCCTAACTAGTAGCCTTGCCTTAACTAGTACCCTTGCCTTAACCAGTTGCCTTAAGTAGTACCCCGGCCTTAACTAGAAGTATCAACTTGTAAACTTGCATCCAATAGTAGCCTTAACTAGTACTCTTGCCTTAAGTAGTGGCCTGAACTAGTACTCGTGCCTTAGCTAGTACTCTGAACTAGTACAGTGCCTCTAACTAGTATCCTGAACTAGTAGCCTTCTCTAAACTAGTACCCTTAACTAGTAGCCTTGCCTTCACTAGTACCCTGGCCTTCTCCAGTAGCCTTAACTAAGACCCTGGCCTTCACTGGTAGCCTTAACTAGTACCCTTAACTAGTACCCTCGCATTAACTAGTAGTCTGAACTAGTACCCTGGCCGTATCAGTACCCAGAACTACTACCCTTGCCGTAACCAGTTGCCTTAACTAGTACCCCGGCCTTAACTAGTAGTATTCACTTGTATATTTGCATCAACTAGTAGCCTTAACTAGTACTCTTCCCTTAAGCAGCGGCCTGTATTTGTACCTTGCCTTAACTAGCAGCCTTAACTAGCACCCGTGCCTTTACTCATACTCTTAACTAGTACAGTGCCCCTAACTAGTATCCTGAACTGGTAGCCTTGTCCTAAGTAGTACCCTTAACTAGGAGCCTTGCCTTAAGGAATAGTCTTAATGGCTACCCTGGCCTCAACAAGTACCCTTAACTAGTACCCTTGCATTAATTAGTAGTCTTAACTGGTAGCCTGGCCTTGTCAGTACCCATAACTACTACCCTTGCCTTAACCAGTTGCCTTACCTAGCAACCTGGACTTAGCCAGTAGTATTAACATGTACCCTTGCATCGACTAGTAGACTTAAGTAGGACTCTTGCCTGAAGTAGTGGCCTTAACACGTTCCTTGCCTTACTAGTAGCCTTAACTAGTACTCTGAACTAGTACAGTGGCCCTAACTAGTATTCTGAACTAGAAGCCTTGTGGTAACTAGTACCCTTAACTAGTCACCTTGCCTTAGGGAACAGTCTTAACGTCTACCCTTGCCTTACTAGTCCTCTTAACAAGTAGCCAAGCCTTAACTAGTACCCTGAAGTAGTAGCCTTGCATGGACGAGTAGCCCAGCCTTAACTAGTACCCTGGCCGTCACTAGTACCCTTGCCTCAACTAGTACCCTGGCATTAACTAGTAGTCTTAACTAGTACCCTGGCCGTATCGCTACCCAGAACTACTACCCTTGCCTTGACCAGTTGCCTTAACTAGTACCCTGGCCTTAATGAGTAGTATGAACTTGTACCCTTGCATCAACTAGTAGCCTAAACTAATACGCTTGCCTGAAGTCGTAGCCTTCACTTGTACCTTGCCTTCCTAGTAGCCTTAACTAGTACCCGTCCATGAACTAGTACTCTTAACTAGTACAGTGGCCCTAACTAGTAGCCTGAACTAGTCCCCTTGCCTTAGGTAGTCCCTTTTCCAAACTAGTACCCTTCTTGAGTACCCCTATGGAGTAGGGTATGGTACAGTAGGGTGTCATGAGGTAGGGTAGCATACGGTAGAACAGAGAAAACAGAATCCAATAGAATAGAAGAGGATGAGTCAGGATAGGTTAGTTTCGTGTAGGGTGTGGTAGAGTAGCATAGGATGGAATAGAGAAAAGAGAAAACGAGAATCCAATACAACAGAATCGAAAAGAAGAGACTAGATGAGGAAAGACTAGGGCGGGATAGGGTTCTGTCGAATAGAAGAGCGTAGAATGGTGTGGAATGGAGTCAAATGCAGTCAAACCGAGATGAATAGACTAGGAAAGAGTTGAATAGAGCCGAATAGCACCGAATAGGGACATCTAGGGCTGAGTCGAGCCCAATCGAGCCCAACCGAGCCCAATCAAGTCCAATCGACCAGATTCGAGCTGAATGGAGCCCAATGGAGCTGGAATGAGCCAAATAGAGACACAGAAAATGAGCCAAGCTAGATCGAGCCAAATCGCACCTAATCGCATCCTATGGCATCGAATCTCGTCGAAGTCCATCCAATCCCACCAAAACCCATCGAATCTCATGAAATCTCACCGAATCCCGTCCAATTGTGTCAAATCGGGTCGAATTGAATGCAATCGAATTCAATAGAACAGCTTAGAGTAGTGTAGGTTAGGCTGGGATTCAATAGGGTAGGGCAGAGAGGAATAGACTAGAGAAGCATAGAGTAGAAGAGAAGAGAATACAAAGAGTAGAATGGAGTAGAGTGGAGTAGAGTAGAATAGTCAGAGTCGAGTAGTGCAGAATAGAGATGAATAGATCCAATTCGAGCTGAATCGAGTCGAATGGAGAGGAAATGAGACAAATCTCCATGAATCGAATAGATTAGAGTAGAGTAGGGTGGGGGAGAAGAGAATAGAATAGTGTAGAATGGAGTCGAACAGAGTAGAATGGTGTGGAATGGAGTCGAATGGAGCCAAATAGAGACGAATAGAGTAGAAAAGAGTTGAATAGAGCTGAACAGGGCCGGATAAGTTTGGATCGAGCCTAATGATGCTGAATCGAGCAGAATCGAGCCAAATTGACCCGATTCAAGCCAAATCGAGCTAAATCAAGCCAATTCGAGCCTAAATCCCATGGAATCGCCTTGAAAGGCATTGAATCGAATCGAATCGATTAGAGTAGAGGAGGGTAGAGTAGGAGGGGTTAGACTAGAAGGGAACAGAACCCAAGAGAAAGAATCGAATAGAATGAAGTAGAGACGAGTACAGTAGAATAGAGTCCAATAGAGTTGAATAGAGCCAAACAGAGCTGAATGCAGCCGAATCCACCAAATTCGAGGTGAATCGAGAAGAATCATGTCGAATCGCGTTGAAACGTGTCGAATCCAATCCAATCGTTTAGTGTAGGGCAGGTAAGATGAGGGTAGGGTAGGGTAGAAAAGAATAGATTAGAATAGAACAGAAAGAATAGAGACGAGTAGACTAGAGTCAAATAGAGTCAAATCCTGCCGAAAAGAGCCGAATAGAGAGGAAAAGGGCCAAGTCAAACCGAATCGAGTTGAATTCGCACAAAAAGGAGCTGATTCGAGCCGATAGGACCTGAATCAGGCCGAATCCCGTTCAAGTCTGTTGAATAGAATAGAACAGATTACAGTAGGCTAAGTTAGAGTAGGGTAGGATAGAACCAAATGCAGTAGAACAGAACAGGATCGAAGAGAACTGAAAGAATAGAATAGGGTCGAGTAGTGCAGAGTCTAGAAGAATAGAGTTGAATATTGCCGACTAGAGCAAAATAGAGCCCAAAAGACCCAACGTGATAGAAATCAAGATGAATGGCGCCGAATCCCGCGGAATCATGCTGGATCGCGTCGAAGCCCGTTGAATTGCATTGAATCCCATCCATTCGAGTCCAATCCAATCGAATCGATTAGAATAGACTAGAGAAGGGTAGAGTACAAGACAATAGACTAGAGAAGAATACAGTCGGATGGAGTAGAATGGTGTAGAATGGAGTTGAAAAGAGATAATAGAGTTGAGTAGACTCGTAGAGCCATATAGAGTTGAACAGAGCCTGTTCAAGCTGAATAGAGCTGACCAGGGCGAAACGGAGCCGATTAGAACTGAATCGAACCGATTGGAGCCCAAGAGGGATGAATGGAGTGCAACGGAGCCGATTGGAGCCGAATCGCATCGAAATGCGTGGAATCGAATCCAGTGGAATAGATTAGAGTAGGGTTGGTTAAAATAGAGTAGAATAGAATTGAACACAGTAAAAGAGAATAAAAAGAATACAAGAGAATCGAGTCCAAAAGGTTAGAGCAGAGCAGAATAGTGTAGAGTAGAACAGAGTCGAATAGAGTCGAATCGAGCCAAATGGAGAAGAAACAAGGCAAATCGCGTTGAATCCCCTCGAACCAATTCCAGTCAATTAGGGTAGGGTAGAGTAAAATAGCGTTGAGTGGAGTAGAATGCTGTGCAACGCAATCGAATGGAGTCGAAAAGAGTCGAAAAGAGCCGAATAGTGCTGAAGAGGGCCGAAGAGGGCCGAATCGAGCAGAATTGAGCCAAATCCAGCAAATCGAGCCTAATGGAGCCGAATGGAGCCGAATCCAGCTGAATCGACACTCTTCGAGCCAAATGGAGCCGAATGGACATGAATCGAACCAATTCGACCTGAATCGTGTCCAAATTCATGGAATCGAATTGAACAGATTAGAGTAGGGGAGGTTCGGGTATGGCAGGGTGGAATAGAGTAGAGTAGCATAGAATAAAACAGAAGAGAAGAGAACAGAACAGTACAGAACGAATACAGAAAACAGTAGGCTAGAGTAGCGTAGAGGGAAACAGAGTAGAGTAGAATAGATTCGAACAGAGCTAAATGGAGCCAAACTGAGCCGAATCGTGTCCAAATGGGTTGAAGCCAATCCAATCCAATGGATTAGAGTAGAGTAGAGTTGGGTAGCATAGGGTAGGGTAGAATAGAGTAGAATAGGAAGAATAAAGAAAATAGAGAAGAGTAGACTAGAGTACGATAGAGTAGGCTAGTGTATAATAGGGTAGACTCGAATACGGCTGAGTAGAGCCGAATGGAGTCGAAATGAGAGGAATCACGTCTAATGGATTCGAGTAAATTAGAGTGGTGTAGGATAGAGTAGAGCAGAATAGTGTAGAATGGTGTGGAATAAATAGAATGGAGTAGAATGGAGTCAAATAGAGACGAAAAGAGTAGAGAAGAGTCAAATAGAGCAGAATAGGGCCGAAAAGGCCGAATTGAGCAGAATCGAAGCAATTCAAGCCAAAACGAGCCGAATAGAGCCAAATCGAATCGAATCGAGCTGATTCAAGCCGAATCACGTCGAATCCCGTTCAGTGCATCCAATCCAATCCAAACGTCTAGATTAGAGAAGGGGAGGGGAGGGTGGACTAGAATAGAGTAGAGTAGACTAGAAGAGATTAGGACAGAATAGAAGGAATAGAATAGAGTAGAAAAGAGTAGGGTCGAATAGACTCGAATAGAGTCGAATAGAGACGAATAGAGAAAACAGAGCTGAATGGAGCCGAGTAGAGACGTAGAGGAGCCATATAGAGCCGATTCGAACCTCATCGAGCTGAATCAAGCAGAATCACGCCGACTGTCACTGAGTAGCGTCGAATCACATCGAATCACGTCGAATCGCATCAAATCACATCGTTTTGTGTCGGACCGGGTCGAATCGCTTCGTATCGCATCGGATTGCATCGAATGTCGTCGAATCACGACGAATCACGCCCCATCACGTCCAATAACTTCGAACTGCGTCCAATCTCCTAGAATTCTGCTGAATCACGTCGAATCGTATGGAATCTCGTCTAATCTCTTTGAATCCCGTCAAATGCCTTCGGACCTTGTCGAATCCCGTCGAATCCTGTCCAATCGCGTCGAAGTGAATCGAATTGAATCAAATCGATTCAAGTAGGGTGGGTTTGGGTGGGGTGCAGTAGGGTTGGGTAGGGTAGGATAGAACAGAGTCCAACAGAATAGGAGAGAACAGAAGAGAACAGAAAGAATCCAGCAGAATAGAATAGAGTAGAAAAGAGTCAGATAGTGCAGAGCATAGCCGAATTGAGGCGAATGGAGACAAAACAAGATGAATCGCGTTGAAGCGCTTCGAATCGGGTCAAATCGAATCCATTCGAATAGATTAGGGTAGGGAAGGGTAGACGAGAATAGAGGAGAATAGTGCAGAATGGTGTGGAATGGATTAGAACGGAGCCGACTAGAGACGACTAGAGTAGAAAAGAGTCGAATAGAGCATAGTTGGGCCGAATAGGGCCAAAGAAGGCCTAATCGAGCAGAATCCAGCAGAATCGATGCCATTGGAGCTGAATGGAGCCAAATGGAGCCCAATCGAACCGATTCGAAGCGAATTGATCTGATTCAAGCCTAATCGGGTCGAATGGCGTGAAAATGCGATGACTCGAACAGAATCAAAGATTAGAGAAGGGGAGGGGAGCGGCTGGGAGGGTAGAACAGAACAGAATAGAACAGTACATAATAGAAGGAACAGAATATAGCACAGTACGGTAGAGCAGAGCAGAGTAAAGTAGAGAAGAGTAGAGTCGAATAGAGTGAACTAGTGCAGAATAGAGCTGAATAGAGCCAATTCTAGCCGAATCGAGCCCAAAGGAAACAAAACGTGATGAATCGCGTCGAATAGCGTCCAATCGAATCCATTAGAATAGATTACAGTAGGGTAGAGTAGAACAGAATAGAGCAGAATCAAGTCGAATGGAGTTGCATAGAGAAAACTAGAGTAGAAAAGAGTCGAATCGAGCCGAATAAGGCTGAACCAAGTCGAATTGAGTTGAAACAAGCTGAATCGAAGCGATTCAAGCCAAATCGAGCTGAATCGAGCTGATGGTGCCGAATGAGGCGATTCAAGCATCATCGCGTCCAATCACATTGAAATGCTTTGACTCGAATCCAATTGAATAGATTCGAAAAGGTTAGGGTAGGGTGGTTTTGGATAGGGTAGACTAGGGTAGACGAAAGCAGACTAGAGTAGAGTAGACAAGCGAAGTCTAGAGTAGTAGCCTAGACAAGACAGCTGGACTAGTCAGACTAGTGGTATAGATCAGTAGGCTAGACAACTAGCCTTGGAGAGTACCCTTGCCTTGACAAGTACCCTAAATTCTGAATCTGAACTACTCCCCTTGCCTTAACTAGTATCCTGAACTAGTAGCCTTGTCTGAACTAGTACCCTTAACTAGTAGCCTTGCCTTAAGTAATAGTCTTAATGTCTACCCTTGCCTTACTAGTACCCTGAACTAGTAGCCCTGCCTTAACTAGTACCCTGGCCTTCACCAGTAGCCTTAACTAGTACCCTGGCCTTCACTAGTAGCCTTGCCTCAACTAGTACCCTTAACTAACACCCTAGCATGAGCTAGTACTCTTAACTAGTACCTGGCCTTCTCAGTCCCCATAAGTCCTACCCTGGCCTTAACCAGCTGCCTTAACTGGTACCCTGGTCTTAACTAGTAGTATTGACTTCTACCCTTGAATCCACTGGTCGCCTAAACTAGTCGTCTTGCCTTCAGTAGTAGCCTTCACTTGTACCTTGCCTTAACTAGTATCGTTATCTAGTACCTGTGCCTTAACTAGTACTCTTAGCTAGTACAGCGGCCATAACGAGTAGCCTGAACTAGTAGCCTTGTCTGTATTAGTCCTCTGAACTAGTAGCCTTGCTTTAAGTAATCGTCTTAACGTCTGCCCTTGCCTTACTAGTACCCTTAACTAGTAGCCAAGCCTTAACTACTACCCCTAACTAGTAGCCTTGCCTTAACTAGTACCCTTGCCTTAACCAGTTGCCTTAAGTAGTACCCCGGCCTTAACTAGAAGTATCAACTTGTAAACTTGCATCCAATAGTAGCCTTAACTAGTACTCTTGCCTTAAGTAGTGGCCTGAACTAGTACTCGTGCCTTAGCTAGTACTCTGAACTAGTACAGTGCCTCTAACTAGTATCCTGAACTAGTAGCCTTCTCTAAACTAGTACCCTTAACTAGTAGCCTTGCCTTCACTAGTACCCTGGCCTTCTCCAGTAGCCTTAACTAAGACCCTGGCCTTCACTGGTAGCCTTAACTAGTACCCTTAACTAGTACCCTCGCATTAACTAGTAGTCTGAACTAGTACCCTGGCCGTATCAGTGCCCAGAACTACTACCCTTGCCGTAACCAGTTGCCTTAACTAGTACCCCGGCCTTAACTAGTAGTATTCACTTGTATATTTGCATCAACTAGTAGCCTTAACTAGTACTCTTCCCTTAAGCAGCGGCCTGTATTTGTACCTTGCCTTAACTAGCAGCCTTAACTAGCACCCGTGCCTTTACTCATACTCTTAACTAGTACAGTGCCCCTAACTAGTATCCTGAACTGGTAGCCTTGTCCTAAGTAGTACCCTTAACTAGGAGCCTTGCCTTAAGGAATAGTCTTAATGGCTACCCTGGCCTCAACAAGTACCCTTAACTAGTACCCTTGCATTAATTAGTAGTCTTAACTGGTAGCCTGGCCTTGTCAGTACCCATAACTACTACCCTTGCCTTAACCAGTTGCCTTACCTAGCAACCTGGACTTAGCCAGTAGTATTAACATGTACCCTTGCATCGACTAGTAGACTTAAGTAGTACTCTTGCCTGAAGTAGTGGCCTTAACACGTTCCTTGCCTTACTAGTAGCCTTAACTAGTACTCTGAACTAGTACAGTGGCCCTAACTAGTATTCTGAACTAGAAGCCTTGTGGTAACTAGTACCCTTAACTAGTCACCTTGCCTTAGGGAACAGTCTTAACGTCTACCCTTGCCTTACTAGTCCTCTTAACAAGTAGCCAAGCCTTAACTAGTACCCTGAAGTAGTAGCCTTGCATGGACGAGTAGCCCAGCCTTAACTAGTACCCTGGCCGTCACTAGTACCCTTGCCTCAACTAGTACCCTGGCATTAACTAGTAGTCTTAACTAGTACCCTGGCCGTATCACTACCCAGAACTACTACCCTTGCCTTGACCAGTTGCCTTAACTAGTACCCTGGCCTTAATGAGTAGTATGAACTTGTACCCTTGCATCAACTAGTAGCCTAAACTAATACGCTTGCCTGAAGTCGTAGCCTTCACTTGTACCTTGCCTTCCTAGTAGCCTTAACTAGTACCCGTCCATGAACTAGTACTCTTAACTAGTACAGTGGCCCTAACTAGTAGCCTGAACTAGTCCCCTTGCCTTAGGTAGTCCCTTTTCCAAACTAGTACCCTTCTTGAGTACCCCTATGGAGTAGGGTATGGTACAGTAGGGTGTCATGAGGTAGGGTAGCATACGGTAGAACAGAGAAAACAGAATCCAATAGAATAGAAGAGGATGAGTCAGGATAGGTTAGTTTCGTGTAGGGTGTGGTAGAGTAGCATAGGATGGAATAGAGAAAAGAGAAAACGAGAATCCAATACAACAGAATCGAAAAGAAGAGACTAGATGAGGAAAGACTAGGGCGGGATAGGGTTCTGTCGAATAGAAGAGCGTAGAATGGTGTGGAATGGAGTCAAATGCAGTCAAACCGAGATGAATAGACTAGGAAAGAGTTGAATAGAGCCGAATAGCACCGAATAGGGACATCTAGGGCTGAGTCGAGCCCAATCGAGCCCAACCGAGCCCAATCAAGTCCAATCGACCAGATTCGAGCTGAATGGAGCCCAATGGAGCTGGAATGAGCCAAATAGAGACACAGAAAATGAGCCAAGCTAGATCGAGCCAAATCGCACCTAATCGCATCCTATGGCATCGAATCTCGTCGAAGTCCATCCAATCCCACCAAAACCCATCGAATCTCATGAAATCTCACCGAATCCCGTCCAATTGTGTCAAATCGGGTCGAATTGAATGCAATCGAATTCAATAGAACAGCTTAGAGTAGTGTAGGTTAGGCTGGGATTCAATAGGGTAGGGCAGAGAGGAATAGACTAGAGAAGCATAGAGTAGAAGAGAAGAGAATACAAAGAGTAGAATGGAGTAGAGTGGAGTAGAGTAGACTAGTCAGAGTCGAGTAGTGCAGAATAGAGATGAATAGATCCAATTCGAGCTGAATCGAGTCGAATGGAGAGGAAATGAGACAAATCTCCATGAATCGAATAGATTAGAGTAGAGTAGGGTGGGGGAGAAGAGAATAGAATAGTGTAGAATGGAGTCGAACAGAGTAGAATGGTGTGGAATGGAGTCGAATGGAGCCAAATAGAGACGAATAGAGTAGAAAAGAGTTGAATAGAGCTGAACAGGGCCGGATAAGTTTGGATCGAGCCTAATGATGCTGAATCGAGCAGAATCGAGCCAAATTGACCCGATTCAAGCCAAATCGAGCTAAATCAAGCCAATTCGAGCCTAAATCCCATGGAATCGCCTTGAAAGGCATTGAATCGAATCGAATCGATTAGAGTAGAGGAGGGTAGAGTAGGAGGGGTTAGACTAGAAGGGAACAGAACCCAAGAGAAAGAATCGAATAGAATGAAGTAGAGACGAGTACAGTAGAATAGAGTCCAATAGAGTTGAATAGAGCCAAACAGAGCTGAATGCAGCCGAATCCACCAAATTCGAGGTGAATCGAGAAGAATCATGTCGAATCGCGTTGAAACGTGTCGAATCCAATCCAATCGTTTAGTGTAGGGCAGGTAAGATGAGGGTAGGGTAGGGTAGAAAAGAATAGATTAGAATAGAACAGAAAGAATAGAGACGAGTAGACTAGAGTCAAATAGAGTCAAATCCTGCCGAAAAGAGCCGAATAGAGAGGAAAAGGGCCAAGTCAAACCGAATCGAGTTGAATTCGCACAAAAAGGAGCTGATTCGAGCCGATAGGACCTGAATCAGGCCGAATCCCGTTCAAGTCTGTTGAATAGAATAGAACAGATTACAGTAGGCTAAGTTAGAGTAGAGTAGGATAGAACCAAATGCAGTAGAACAGAACAGGATCGAAGAGAACTGAAAGAATAGAATAGGGTCGAGTAGTGCAGAGTCTAGAAGAATAGAGTTGAATATTGCCGACTAGAGCAAAATAGAGCCCAAAAGACCCAACGTGATAGAAATCAAGATGAATGGCGCCGAATCCCGCGGAATCATGCTGGATCGCGTCGAAGCCCGTTGAATTGCATTGAATCCCATCCATTCGAGTCCAATCCAATCGAATCGATTAGAATAGACTAGAGAAGGGTAGAGTACAAGACAATAGACTAGAGAAGAATACAGTCGGATGGAGTAGAATGGTGTAGAATGGAGTTGAAAAGAGATAATAGAGTTGAGTAGACTCGTAGAGCCATATAGAGTTGAACAGAGCCTGTTCAAGCTGAATAGAGCTGACCAGGGCGAAACGGAGCCGATTAGAACTGAATCGAACCGATTGGAGCCCAAGAGGGATGAATGGAGTGCAACGGAGCCGATTGGAGCCGAATCGCATCAAAATGCGTGGAATCGAATCCAGTGGAATAGATTAGAGTAGGGTTGGTTAAAATAGAGTAGAATAGAATTGAACACAGTAAAAGAGAATAAAAAGAATACAAGAGAATCGAGTCCAAAAGGTTAGAGCAGAGCAGAATAGTGTAGAGTAGAACAGAGTCGAATAGAGTCGAATCGAGCCAAATGGAGAAGAAACAAGGCAAATCGCGTTGAATCCCCTCGAACCAATTCCAGTCAATTAGGGTAGGGTAGAGTAAAATAGCGTTGAGTGGAGTAGAATGCTGTGCAACGCAATCGAATGGAGTCGAAAAGAGTCGAAAAGAGCCGAATAGTGCTGAAGAGGGCCGAAGAGGGCCGAATCGAGCAGAATTGAGCCAAATCCAGCAAATCGAGCCTAATGGAGCCGAATGGAGCCGAATCCAGCTGAATCGACACTCTTCGAGCCAAATGGAGCCGAATGGACATGAATCGAACCAATTCGACCTGAATCGTGTCCAAATTCATGGAATCGAATTGAACAGATTAGAGTAGGGGAGGTTCGGGTATGGCAGGGTGGAATAGAGTAGAGTAGCATAGAATAAAACAGAAGAGAAGAGAACAGAACAATACAGAACGAATACAGAAAACAGTAGGCTAGAGTAGCATAGAGGGAAACAGAGTAGAGTAGAATAGATTCGAACAGAGCTAAATGGAGCCAAACTGAGCCGAATCGTGTCCAAATGGGTTGAAGCCAAGCCAATCCAATGGATTAGAGTAGAGTAGAGTTGGGTAGCATAGGGTAGGGTAGAATAGAGTAGAATAGGAAGAATAAAGAAAATAGAGAAGAGTAGACTAGAGTACGATAGAGTAGGCTAGTGTATAATAGGGTAGACTCGAATACGGCTGAGTAGAGCCGAATGGAGTCGAAATGAGAGGAATCACGTCTAATGGATTCGAGTAAATTAGAGTGGTGTAGGATAGAGTAGAGCAGAATAGTGTAGAATGGTGTGGAATAAATAGAATGGAGTAGAATGGAGTCAAATAGAGACGAAAAGAGTAGAGAAGAGTCAAATAGAGCAGAATAGGGCCGAAAAGGCCGAATTGAGCAGAATCGAAGCAATTCAAGCCAAAACGAGCCGAATAGAGCCAAATCGAATCGAATCGAGCTGATTCAAGCCGAATCACGTCGAATCCCGTTCAGTGCATCCAATCCAATCCAAACGTCTAGATTAGAGAAGGGGAGGGGAGGGTGGACTAGAATAGAGTAGAGTAGACTAGAAGAGATTAGGACAGAATAGAAGGAATAGAATAGAGTAGAAAAGAGTAGGGTCGAATAGACTCGAATAGAGTCGAATAGAGACGAATAGAGAAAACAGAGCTGAATGGAGCCGAGTAGAGACGTAGAGGAGCCATATAGAGCCGATTCGAACCTCATCGAGCTGAATCAAGCAGAATCACGCCGACTGTCACTGAGTAGCGTCGAATCACATCGAATCACGTCGAATCGCATCAAATCACATCGTTTTGTGTCGGACCGGGTCGAATCGCTTCGTATCGCATCGGATTGCATCGAATGTCGTCGAATCACGACGAATCACGCCCCATCACGTCCAATAACTTCGAACTGCGTCCAATCTCCTAGAATTCTGCTGAATCACGTCGAATCGTATGGAATCTCGTCTAATCTCTTTGAATCCCGTCAAATGCCTTCGGACCTTGTCGAATCCCGTCGAATCCTGTCCAATGGCGTCGAAGTGAATCGAATTGAATCAAATCGATTCAAGTAGGGTGGGTTTGGGTGGGGTGCAGTAGGGTTGGGTAGGGTAGGATAGAACAGAGTCCAACAGAATAGGAGAGAACAGAAGAGAACAGAAAGAATCCAGCAGAATAGAATAGAGTAGAAAAGAGTCAGATAGTGCAGAGCATAGCCGAATTGAGGCGAATGGAGACAAAACAAGATGAATCGCGTTGAAGCGCTTCGAATCGGGTCAAATCGAATCCATTCGAATAGATTAGGGTAGGGAAGGGTAGACGAGAATAGAGGAGAATAGTGCAGAATGGTGTGGAATGGATTAGAACGGAGCCGACTAGAGACGACTAGAGTAGAAAAGAGTCGAATAGAGCATAGTTGGGCCGAATAGGGCCAAAGAAGGCCTAATCGAGCAGAATCCAGCAGAATCGATGCCATTGGAGCTGAATGGAGCCAAATGGAGCCCAATCGAACCGATTCGAAGCGAATTGATCTGATTCAAGCCTAATCGGGTCGAATGGCGTGAAAATGCGATGACTCGAACAGAATCAAAGATTAGAGAAGGGGAGGGGAGCGGCTGGGAGGGTAGAACAGAACAGAATAGAACAGTACATAATAGAAGGAACAGAATATAGCACAGTACGGTAGAGCAGAGCAGAGTAAAGTAGAGAAGAGTAGAGTCGAATAGAGTGAACTAGTGCAGAATAGAGCTGAATAGAGCCAATTCTAGCCGAATCGAGCCCAAAGGAAACAAAACGTGATGAATCGCGTCGAATAGCGTCCAATCGAATCCATTAGAATAGATTACAGTAGGGTAGAGTAGAACAGAATAGAGCAGAATCAAGTCGAATGGAGTTGCATAGAGAAAACTAGAGTAGAAAAGAGTCGAATCGAGCCGAATAAGGCTGAACCAAGTCGAATTGAGTTGAAACAAGCTGAATCGAAGCGATTCAAGCCAAATCGAGCTGAATCGAGCTGATGGTGCCGAATGAGCCGATTCAAGCATCATCGCGTCCAATCACATTGAAATGCTTTGACTCGAATCCAATTGAATAGATTCGAAAAGGTTAGGGTAGGGTGGTTTTGGATAGGGTAGACTAGGGTAGACGAAAGCAGACTAGAGTAGAGTAGACAAGCGAAGTCTAGAGTAGTAGCCTAGACAAGACAGCTGGACTAGTCAGACTAGTGGTATAGATCAGTAGGCTAGACAACTAGCCTTGGAGAGTACCCTTGCCTTGACAAGTACCCTAAATTCTGAATCTGAACTACTCCCCTTGCCTTAACTAGTATCCTGAACTAGTAGCCTTGTCTGAACTAGTACCCTTAACTAGTAGCCTTGCCTTAAGTAATAGTCTTAATGTCTACCCTTGCCTTACTAGTACCCTGAACTAGTAGCCCTGCCTTAACTAGTACCCTGGCCTTCACCAGTAGCCTTAACTAGTACCCTGGCCTTCACTAGTAGCCTTGCCTCAACTAGTACCCTTAACTAACACCCTAGCATGAGCTAGTACTCTTAACTAGTACCTGGCCTTCTCAGTCCCCATAAGTCCTACCCTGGCCTTAACCAGCTGCCTTAACTGGTACCCTGGTCTTAACTAGTAGTATTGACTTCTACCCTTGAATCCACTGGTCGCCTAAACTAGTCGTCTTGCCTTCAGTAGTAGCCTTCACTTGTACCTTGCCTTAACTAGTATCGTTATCTAGTACCTGTGCCTTAACTAGTACTCTTAGCTAGTACAGCGGCCATAACGAGTAGCCTGAACTAGTAGCCTTGTCTGTATTAGTCCTCTGAACTAGTAGCCTTGCTTTAAGTAATCGTCTTAACGTCTGCCCTTGCCTTACTAGTACCCTTAACTAGTAGCCAAGCCTTAACTACTACCCCTAACTAGTAGCCTTGCCTTAACTAGTACCCTTGCCTTAACCAGTTGCCTTAAGTAGTACCCCGGCCTTAACTAGAAGTATCAACTTGTAAACTTGCATCCAATAGTAGCCTTAACTAGTACTCTTGCCTTAAGTAGTGGCCTGAACTAGTACTCGTGCCTTAGCTAGTACTCTGAACTAGTACAGTGCCTCTAACTAGTATCCTGAACTAGTAGCCTTCTCTAAACTAGTACCCTTAACTAGTAGCCTTGCCTTCACTAGTACCCTGTCCTTCTCCAGTAGCCTTAACTAAGACCCTGGCCTTCACTGGTAGCCTTAACTAGTACCCTTAACTAGTACCCTCGCATTAACTAGTAGTCTGAACTAGTACCCTGGCCGTATCAGTGCCCAGAACTACTACCCTTGCCGTAACCAGTTGCCTTAACTAGTACCCCGGCCTTAACTAGTAGTATTCACTTGTATATTTGCATCAACTAGTAGCCTTAACTAGTACTCTTCCCTTAAGCAGCGGCCTGTATTTGTACCTTGCCTTAACTAGCAGCCTTAACTAGCACCCGTGCCTTTACTCATACTCTTAACTAGTACAGTGCCCCTAACTAGTATCCTGAACTGGTAGCCTTGTCCTAAGTAGTACCCTTAACTAGGAGCCTTGCCTTAAGGAATAGTCTTAATGGCTACCCTGGCCTCAACAAGTACCCTTAACTAGTACCCTTGCATTAATTAGTAGTCTTAACTGGTAGCCTGGCCTTGTCAGTACCCATAACTACTACCCTTGCCTTAACCAGTTGCCTTACCTAGCAACCTGGACTTAGCCAGTAGTATTAACATGTACCCTTGCATCGACTAGTAGACTTAAGTAGTACTCTTGCCTGAAGTAGTGGCCTTAACACGTTCCTTGCCTTACTAGTAGCCTTAACTAGTACTCTGAACTAGTACAGTGGCCCTAACTAGTATTCTGAACTAGAAGCCTTGTGGTAACTAGTACCCTTAACTAGTCACCTTGCCTTAGGGAACAGTCTTAACGTCTACCCTTGCCTTACTAGTCCTCTTAACAAGTAGCCAAGCCTTAACTAGTACCCTGAAGTAGTAGCCTTGCATGGACGAGTAGCCCAGCCTTAACTAGTACCCTGGCCGTCACTAGTACCCTAGCCTCAACTAGTACCCTGGCATTAACTAGTAGTCTTAACTAGTACCCTGGCCGTATCACTACCCAGAACTACTACCCTTGCCTTGACCAGTTGCCTTAACTAGTACCCTGGCCTTAATGAGTAGTATGAACTTGTACCCTTGCATCAACTAGTAGCCTAAACTAATACGCTTGCCTGAAGTCGTAGCCTTCACTTGTACCTTGCCTTCCTAGTAGCCTTAACTAGTACCCGTCCATGAACTAGTACTCTTAACTAGTACAGTGGCCCTAACTAGTAGCCTGAACTAGTCCCCTTGCCTTAGGTAGTCCCTTTTCCAAACTAGTACCCTTCTTGAGTACCCCTATGGAGTAGGGTATGGTACAGTAGGGTGTCATGAGGTAGGGTAGCATACGGTAGAACAGAGAAAACAGAATCCAATAGAATAGAAGAGGATGAGTCAGGATAGGTTAGTTTCGTGTAGGGTGTGGTAGAGTAGCATAGGATGGAATAGAGAAAAGAGAAAACGAGAATCCAATACAACAGAATCGAAAAGAAGAGACTAGATGAGGAAAGACTAGGGCGGGATAGGGTTCTGTCGAATAGAAGAGCGTAGAATGGTGTGGAATGGAGTCAAATGCAGTCAAACCGAGATGAATAGACTAGGAAAGAGTTGAATAGAGCCGAATAGCACCGAATAGGGACATCTAGGGCTGAGTCGAGCCCAATCGAGCCCAACCGAGCCCAATCAAGTCCAATCGACCAGATTCGAGCTGAATGGAGCCCAATGGAGCTGGAATGAGCCAAATAGAGACACAGAAAATGAGCCAAGCTAGATCGAGCCAAATCGCACCTAATCGCATCCTATGGCATCGAATCTCGTCGAAGTCCATCCAATCCCACCAAAACCCATCGAATCTCATGAAATCTCACCGAATCCCGTCCAATTGTGTCAAATCGGGTCGAATTGAATGCAATCGAATTCAATAGAACAGCTTAGAGTAGTGTAGGTTAGGCTGGGATTCAATAGGGTAGGGCAGAGAGGAATAGACTAGAGAAGCATAGAGTAGAAGAGAAGAGAATACAAAGAGTAGAATGGAGTAGAGTGGAGTAGAGTAGACTAGTCAGAGTCGAGTAGTGCAGAATAGAGATGAATAGATCCAATTCGAGCTGAATCGAGTCGAATGGAGAGGAAATGAGACAAATCTCCATGAATCGAATAGATTAGAGTAGAGTAGGGTGGGGGAGAAGAGAATAGAATAGTGTAGAATGGAGTCGAACAGAGTAGAATGGTGTGGAATGGAGTCGAATGGAGCCAAATAGAGACGAATAGAGTAGAAAAGAGTTGAATAGAGCTGAACAGGGCCGGATAAGTTTGGATCGAGCCTAATGATGCTGAATCGAGCAGAATCGAGCCAAATTGACCCGATTCAAGCCAAATCGAGCTAAATCAAGCCAATTCGAGCCTAAATCCCATGGAATCGCCTTGAAAGGCATTGAATCGAATCGAATCGATTAGAGTAGAGGAGGGTAGAGTAGGAGGGGTTAGACTAGAAGGGAACAGAACCCAAGAGAAAGAATCGAATAGAATGAAGTAGAGACGAGTACAGTAGAATAGAGTCCAATAGAGTTGAATAGAGCCAAACAGAGCTGAATGCAGCCGAATCCACCAAATTCGAGGTGAATCGAGAAGAATCATGTCGAATCGCGTTGAAACGTGTCGAATCCAATCCAATCGTTTAGTGTAGGGCAGGTAAGATGAGGGTAGGGTAGGGTAGAAAAGAATAGATTAGAATAGAACAGAAAGAATAGAGACGAGTAGACTAGAGTCAAATAGAGTCAAATCCTGCCGAAAAGAGCCGAATAGAGAGGAAAAGGGCCAAGTCAAACCGAATCGAGTTGAATTCGCACAAAAAGGAGCTGATTCGAGCCGATAGGACCTGAATCAGGCCGAATCCCGTTCAAGTCTGTTGAATAGAATAGAACAGATTACAGTAGGCTAAGTTAGAGTAGAGTAGGATAGAACCAAATGCAGTAGAACAGAACAGGATCGAAGAGAACTGAAAGAATAGAATAGGGTCGAGTAGTGCAGAGTCTAGAAGAATAGAGTTGAATATTGCCGACTAGAGCAAAATAGAGCCCAAAAGACCCAACGTGATAGAAATCAAGATGAATGGCGCCGAATCCCGCGGAATCATGCTGGATCGCGTCGAAGCCCGTTGAATTGCATTGAATCCCATCCATTCGAGTCCAATCCAATCGAATCGATTAGAATAGACTAGAGAAGGGTAGAGTACAAGACAATAGACTAGAGAAGAATACAGTCGGATGGAGTAGAATGGTGTAGAATGGAGTTGAAAAGAGATAATAGAGTTGAGTAGACTCGTAGAGCCATATAGAGTTGAACAGAGCCTGTTCAAGCTGAATAGAGCTGACCAGGGCGAAACGGAGCCGATTAGAACTGAATCGAACCGATTGGAGCCCAAGAGGGATGAATGGAGTGCAACGGAGCCGATTGGAGCCGAATCGCATCGAAATGCGTGGAATCGAATCCAGTGGAATAGATTAGAGTAGGGTTGGTTAAAATAGAGTAGAATAGAATTGAACACAGTAAAAGAGAATAAAAAGAATACAAGAGAATCGAGTCCAAAAGGTTAGAGCAGAGCAGAATAGTGTAGAGTAGAACAGAGTCGAATAGAGTCGAATCGAGCCAAATGGAGAAGAAACAAGGCAAATCGCGTTGAATCCCCTCGAACCAATTCCAGTCAATTAGGGTAGGGTAGAGTAAAATAGCGTTGAGTGGAGTAGAATGCTGTGCAACGCAATCGAATGGAGTCGAAAAGAGTCGAAAAGAGCCGAATAGTGCTGAAGAGGGCCGAAGAGGGCCGAATCGAGCAGAATTGAGCCAAATCCAGCAAATCGAGCCTAATGGAGCCGAATGGAGCCGAATCCAGCTGAATCGACACTCTTCGAGCCAAATGGAGCCGAATGGACATGAATCGAACCAATTCGACCTGAATCGTGTCCAAATTCATGGAATCGAATTGAACAGATTAGAGTAGGGGAGGTTCGGGTATGGCAGGGTGGAATAGAGTAGAGTAGCATAGAATAAAACAGAAGAGAAGAGAACAGAACAATACAGAACGAATACAGAAAACAGTAGGCTAGAGTAGCGTAGAGGGAAACAGAGTAGAGTAGAATAGATTTGAACAGAGCTAAATGGAGCCAAACTGAGCCGAATCGTGTCCAAATGGGTTGAAGCCAAGCCAATCCAATGGATTAGAGTAGAGTAGAGTTGGGTAGCATAGGGTAGGGTAGAATAGAGTAGAATAGGAAGAATAAAGAAAATAGAGAAGAGTAGACTAGAGTACGATAGAGTAGGCTAGTGTATAATAGGGTAGACTCGAATACGGCTGAGTAGAGCCGAATGGAGTCGAAATGAGAGGAATCACGTCTAATGGATTCGAGTAAATTAGAGTGGTGTAGGATAGAGTAGAGCAGAATAGTGTAGAATGGTGTGGAATAAATAGAATGGAGTAGAATGGAGTCAAATAGAGACGAAAAGAGTAGAGAAGAGTCAAATAGAGCAGAATAGGGCCGAAAAGGCCGAATTGAGCAGAATCGAAGCAATTCAAGCCAAAACGAGCCGAATAGAGCCAAATCGAATCGAATCGAGCTGATTCAAGCCGAATCACGTCGAATCCCGTTCAGTGCATCCAATCCAATCCAAACGTCTAGATTAGAGAAGGGGAGGGGAGGGTGGACTAGAATAGAGTAGAGTAGACTAGAAGAGATTAGGACAGAATAGAAGGAATAGAATAGAGTAGAAAAGAGTAGGGTCGAATAGACTCGAATAGAGTCGAATAGAGACGAATAGAGAAAACAGAGCTGAATGGAGCCGAGTAGAGACGTAGAGGAGCCATATAGAGCCGATTCGAACCTCATCGAGCTGAATCAAGCAGAATCACGCCGACTGTCACTGAGTAGCGTCGAATCACATCGAATCACGTCGAATCGCATCAAATCACATCGTTTTGTGTCGGACCGGGTCGAATCGCTTCGTATCGCATCGGATTGCATCGAATGTCGTCGAATCACGACGAATCACGCCCCATCACGTCCAATAACTTCGAACTGCGTCCAATCTCCTAGAATTCTGCTGAATCACGTCGAATCGTATGGAATCTCGTCTAATCTCTTTGAATCCCGTCAAATGCCTTCGGACCTTGTCGAATCCCGTCGAATCCTGTCCAATCGCGTCGAAGTGAATCGAATTGAATCAAATCGATTCAAGTAGGGTGGGTTTGGGTGGGGTGCAGTAGGGTTGGGTAGGGTAGGATAGAACAGAGTCCAACAGAATAGGAGAGAACAGAAGAGAACAGAAAGAATCCAGCAGAATAGAATAGAGTAGAAAAGAGTCAGATAGTGCAGAGCATAGCCGAATTGAGGCGAATGGAGACAAAACAAGATGAATCGCGTTGAAGCGCTTCGAATCGGGTCAAATCGAATCCATTCGAATAGATTAGGGTAGGGAAGGGTAGACGAGAATAGAGGAGAATAGTGCAGAATGGTGTGGAATGGATTAGAACGGAGCCGACTAGAGACGACTAGAGTAGAAAAGAGTCGAATAGAGCATAGTTGGGCCGAATAGGGCCAAAGAAGGCCTAATCGAGCAGAATCCAGCAGAATCGATGCCATTGGAGCTGAATGGAGCCAAATGGAGCCCAATCGAACCGATTCGAAGCGAATTGATCTGATTCAAGCCTAATCGGGTCGAATGGCGTGAAAATGCGATGACTCGAACAGAATCAAAGATTAGAGAAGGGGAGGGGAGCGGCTGGGAGGGTAGAACAGAACAGAATAGAACAGTACATAATAGAAGGAACAGAATATAGCACAGTACGGTAGAGCAGAGCAGAGTAAAGTAGAGAAGAGTAGAGTCGAATAGAGTGAACTAGTGCAGAATAGAGCTGAATAGAGCCAATTCTAGCCGAATCGAGCCCAAAGGAAACAAAACGTGATGAATCGCGTCGAATAGCGTCCAATCGAATCCATTAGAATAGATTACAGTAGGGTAGAGTAGAACAGAATAGAGCAGAATCAAGTCGAATGGAGTTGCATAGAGAAAACTAGAGTAGAAAAGAGTCGAATCGAGCCGAATAAGGCTGAACCAAGTCGAATTGAGTTGAAACAAGCTGAATCGAAGCGATTCAAGCCAAATCGAGCTGAATCGAGCTGATGGTGCCGAATGAGGCGATTCAAGCATCATCGCGTCCAATCACATTGAAATGCTTTGACTCGAATCCAATTGAATAGATTCGAAAAGGTTAGGGTAGGGTGGTTTTGGATAGGGTAGACTAGGGTAGACGAAAGCAGACTAGAGTAGAGTAGACAAGCGAAGTCTAGAGTAGTAGCCTAGACAAGACAGCTGGACTAGTCAGACTAGTGGTATAGATCAGTAGGCTAGACAACTAGCCTTGGAGAGTACCCTTGCCTTGACAAGTACCCTAAATTCTGAATCTGAACTACTCCCCTTGCCTTAACTAGTATCCTGAACTAGTAGCCTTGTCTGAACTAGTACCCTTAACTAGTAGCCTTGCCTTAAGTAATAGTCTTAATGTCTACCCTTGCCTTACTAGTACCCTGAACTAGTAGCCCTGCCTTAACTAGTACCCTGGCCTTCACCAGTAGCCTTAACTAGTACCCTGGCCTTCACTAGTAGCCTTGCCTCAACTAGTACCCTTAACTAACACCCTAGCATGAGCTAGTACTCTTAACTAGTACCTGGCCTTCTCAGTCCCCATAAGTCCTACCCTGGCCTTAACCAGCTGCCTTAACTGGTACCCTGGTCTTAACTAGTAGTATTGACTTCTACCCTTGAATCCACTGGTCGCCTAAACTAGTCGTCTTGCCTTCAGTAGTAGCCTTCACTTGTACCTTGCCTTAACTAGTATCGTTATCTAGTACCTGTGCCTTAACTAGTACTCTTAGCTAGTACAGCGGCCATAACGAGTAGCCTGAACTAGTAGCCTTGTCTGAATTAGTCCTCTGAACTAGTAGCCTTGCTTTAAGTAATCGTCTTAACGTCTGCCCTTGCCTTACTAGTACCCTTAACTAGTAGCCAAGCCTTAACTACTACCCCTAACTAGTAGCCTTGCCTTAACTAGTACCCTTGCCTTAACCAGTTGCCTTAAGTAGTACCCCGGCCTTAACTAGAAGTATCAACTTGTAAACTTGCATCCAATAGTAGCCTTAACTAGTACTCTTGCCTTAAGTAGTGGCCTGAACTAGTACTCGTGCCTTAGCTAGTACTCTGAACTAGTACAGTGCCTCTAACTAGTATCCTGAACTAGTAGCCTTCTCTAAACTAGTACCCTTAACTAGTAGCCTTGCCTTCACTAGTACCCTGGCCTTCTCCAGTAGCCTTAACTAAGACCCTGGCCTTCACTGGTAGCCTTAACTAGTACCCTTAACTAGTACCCTCGCATTAACTAGTAGTCTGAACTAGTACCCTGGCCGTATCAGTACCCAGAACTACTACCCTTGCCGTAACCAGTTTCCTTAACTAGTACCCCGGCCTTAACTAGTAGTATTCACTTGTATATTTGCATCAACTAGTAGCCTTAACTAGTACTCTTCCCTTAAGCAGCGGCCTGTATTTGTACCTTGCCTTAACTAGCAGCCTTAACTAGCACCCGTGCCTTTACTCATACTCTTAACTAGTACAGTGCCCCTAACTAGTATCCTGAACTGGTAGCCTTGTCCTAAGTAGTACCCTTAACTAGGAGCCTTGCCTTAAGGAATAGTCTTAATGGCTACCCTGGCCTCAACAAGTACCCTTAACTAGTACCCTTGCATTAATTAGTAGTCTTAACTGGTAGCCTGGCCTTGTCAGTACCCATAACTACTACCCTTGCCTTAACCAGTTGCCTTACCTAGCAACCTGGACTTAGCCAGTAGTATTAACATGTACCCTTGCATCGACTAGTAGACTTAAGTAGGACTCTTGCCTGAAGTAGTGGCCTTAACACGTTCCTTGCCTTACTAGTAGCCTTAACTAGTACTCTGAACTAGTACAGTGGCCCTAACTAGTATTCTGAACTAGAAGCCTTGTGGTAACTAGTACCCTTAACTAGTCACCTTGCCTTAGGGAACAGTCTTAACGTCTACCCTTGCCTTACTAGTCCTCTTAACAAGTAGCCAAGCCTTAACTAGTACCCTGAAGTAGTAGCCTTGCATGGACGAGTAGCCCAGCCTTAACTAGTACCCTGGCCGTCACTAGTACCCTTGCCTCAACTAGTACCCTGGCATTAACTAGTAGTCTTAACTAGTACCCTGGCCGTATCGCTACCCAGAACTACTACCCTTGCCTTGACCAGTTGCCTTAACTAGTACCCTGGCCTTAATGAGTAGTATGAACTTGTACCCTTGCATCAACTAGTAGCCTAAACTAATACGCTTGCCTGAAGTCGTAGCCTTCACTTGTACCTTGCCTTCCTAGTAGCCTTAACTAGTACCCGTCCATGAACTAGTACTCTTAACTAGTACAGTGGCCCTAACTAGTAGCCTGAACTAGTCCCCTTGCCTTAGGTAGTCCCTTTTCCAAACTAGTACCCTTCTTGAGTACCCCTATGGAGTAGGGTATGGTACAGTAGGGTGTCATGAGGTAGGGTAGCATACGGTAGAACAGAGAAAACAGAATCCAATAGAATAGAAGAGGATGAGTCAGGATAGGTTAGTTTCGTGTAGGGTGTGGTAGAGTAGCATAGGATGGAATAGAGAAAAGAGAAAACGAGAATCCAATACAACAGAATCGAAAAGAAGAGACTAGATGAGGAAAGACTAGGGCGGGATAGGGTTCTGTCGAATAGAAGAGCGTAGAATGGTGTGGAATGGAGTCAAATGCAGTCAAACCGAGATGAATAGACTAGGAAAGAGTTGAATAGAGCCGAATAGCACCGAATAGGGACATCTAGGGCTGAGTCGAGCCCAATCGAGCCCAACCGAGCCCAATCAAGTCCAATCGACCAGATTCGAGCTGAATGGAGCCCAATGGAGCTGGAATGAGCCAAATAGAGACACAGAAAATGAGCCAAGCTAGATCGAGCCAAATCGCACCTAATCGCATCCTATGGCATCGAATCTCGTCGAAGTCCATCCAATCCCACCAAAACCCATCGAATCTCATGAAATCTCACCGAATCCCGTCCAATTGTGTCAAATCGGGTCGAATTGAATGCAATCGAATTCAATAGAACAGCTTAGAGTAGTGTAGGTTAGGCTGGGATTCAATAGGGTAGGGCAGAGAGGAATAGACTAGAGAAGCATAGAGTAGAAGAGAAGAGAATACAAAGAGTAGAATGGAGTAGAGTGGAGTAGAGTAGAATAGTCAGAGTCGAGTAGTGCAGAATAGAGATGAATAGATCCAATTCGAGCTGAATCGAGTCGAATGGAGAGGAAATGAGACAAATCTCCATGAATCGAATAGATTAGAGTAGAGTAGGGTGGGGGAGAAGAGAATAGAATAGTGTAGAATGGAGTCGAACAGAGTAGAATGGTGTGGAATGGAGTCGAATGGAGCCAAATAGAGACGAATAGAGTAGAAAAGAGTTGAATAGAGCTGAACAGGGCCGGATAAGTTTGGATCGAGCCTAATGATGCTGAATCGAGCAGAATCGAGCCAAATTGACCCGATTCAAGCCAAATCGAGCTAAATCAAGCCAATTCGAGCCTAAATCCCATGGAATCGCCTTGAAAGGCATTGAATCGAATCGAATCGATTAGAGTAGAGGAGGGTAGAGTAGGAGGGGTTAGACTAGAAGGGAACAGAACCCAAGAGAAAGAATCGAATAGAATGAAGTAGAGACGAGTACAGTAGAATAGAGTCCAATAGAGTTGAATAGAGCCAAACAGAGCTGAATGCAGCCGAATCCACCAAATTCGAGGTGAATCGAGAAGAATCATGTCGAATCGCGTTGAAACGTGTCGAATCCAATCCAATCGTTTAGTGTAGGGCAGGTAAGATGAGGGTAGGGTAGGGTAGAAAAGAATAGATTAGAATAGAACAGAAAGAATAGAGACGAGTAGACTAGAGTCAAATAGAGTCAAATCCTGCCGAAAAGAGCCGAATAGAGAGGAAAAGGGCCAAGTCAAACCGAATCGAGTTGAATTCGCACAAAAAGGAGCTGATTCGAGCCGATAGGACCTGAATCAGGCCGAATCCCGTTCAAGTCTGTTGAATAGAATAGAACAGATTACAGTAGGCTAAGTTAGAGTAGGGTAGGATAGAACCAAATGCAGTAGAACAGAACAGGATCGAAGAGAACTGAAAGAATAGAATAGGGTCGAGTAGTGCAGAGTCTAGAAGAATAGAGTTGAATATTGCCGACTAGAGCAAAATAGAGCCCAAAAGACCCAACGTGATAGAAATCAAGATGAATGGCGCCGAATCCCGCGGAATCATGCTGGATCGCGTCGAAGCCCGTTGAATTGCATTGAATCCCATCCATTCGAGTCCAATCCAATCGAATCGATTAGAATAGACTAGAGAAGGGTAGAGTACAAGACAATAGACTAGAGAAGAATACAGTCGGATGGAGTAGAATGGTGTAGAATGGAGTTGAAAAGAGATAATAGAGTTGAGTAGACTCGTAGAGCCATATAGAGTTGAACAGAGCCTGTTCAAGCTGAATAGAGCTGACCAGGGCGAAACGGAGCCGATTAGAACTGAATCGAACCGATTGGAGCCCAAGAGGGATGAATGGAGTGCAACGGAGCCGATTGGAGCCGAATCGCATCGAAATGCGTGGAATCGAATCCAGTGGAATAGATTAGAGTAGGGTTGGTTAAAATAGAGTAGAATAGAATTGAACACAGTAAAAGAGAATAAAAAGAATACAAGAGAATCGAGTCCAAAAGGTTAGAGCAGAGCAGAATAGTGTAGAGTAGAACAGAGTCGAATAGAGTCGAATCGAGCCAAATGGAGAAGAAACAAGGCAAATCGCGTTGAATCCCCTCGAACCAATTCCAGTCAATTAGGGTAGGGTAGAGTAAAATAGCGTTGAGTGGAGTAGAATGCTGTGCAACGCAATCGAATGGAGTCGAAAAGAGTCGAAAAGAGCCGAATAGTGCTGAAGAGGGCCGAAGAGGGCCGAATCGAGCAGAATTGAGCCAAATCCAGCAAATCGAGCCTAATGGAGCCGAATGGAGCCGAATCCAGCTGAATCGACACTCTTCGAGCCAAATGGAGCCGAATGGACATGAATCGAACCAATTCGACCTGAATCGTGTCCAAATTCATGGAATCGAATTGAACAGATTAGAGTAGGGGAGGTTCGGGTATGGCAGGGTGGAATAGAGTAGAGTAGCATAGAATAAAACAGAAGAGAAGAGAACAGAACAGTACAGAACGAATACAGAAAACAGTAGGCTAGAGTAGCGTAGAGGGAAACAGAGTAGAGTAGAATAGATTCGAACAGAGCTAAATGGAGCCAAACTGAGCCGAATCGTGTCCAAATGGGTTGAAGCCAATCCAATCCAATGGATTAGAGTAGAGTAGAGTTGGGTAGCATAGGGTAGGGTAGAATAGAGTAGAATAGGAAGAATAAAGAAAATAGAGAAGAGTAGACTAGAGTACGATAGAGTAGGCTAGTGTATAATAGGGTAGACTCGAATACGGCTGAGTAGAGCCGAATGGAGTCGAAATGAGAGGAATCACGTCTAATGGATTCGAGTAAATTAGAGTGGTGTAGGATAGAGTAGAGCAGAATAGTGTAGAATGGTGTGGAATAAATAGAATGGAGTAGAATGGAGTCAAATAGAGACGAAAAGAGTAGAGAAGAGTCAAATAGAGCAGAATAGGGCCGAAAAGGCCGAATTGAGCAGAATCGAAGCAATTCAAGCCAAAACGAGCCGAATAGAGCCAAATCGAATCGAATCGAGCTGATTCAAGCCGAATCACGTCGAATCCCGTTCAGTGCATCCAATCCAATCCAAACGTCTAGATTAGAGAAGGGGAGGGGAGGGTGGACTAGAATAGAGTAGAGTAGACTAGAAGAGATTAGGACAGAATAGAAGGAATAGAATAGAGTAGAAAAGAGTAGGGTCGAATAGACTCGAATAGAGTCGAATAGAGACGAATAGAGAAAACAGAGCTGAATGGAGCCGAGTAGAGACGTAGAGGAGCCATATAGAGCCGATTCGAACCTCATCGAGCTGAATCAAGCAGAATCACGCCGACTGTCACTGAGTAGCGTCGAATCACATCGAATCACGTCGAATCGCATCAAATCACATCGTTTTGTGTCGGACCGGGTCGAATCGCTTCGTATCGCATCGGATTGCATCGAATGTCGTCGAATCACGACGAATCACGCCCCATCACGTCCAATAACTTCGAACTGCGTCCAATCTCCTAGAATTCTGCTGAATCACGTCGAATCGTATGGAATCTCGTCTAATCTCTTTGAATCCCGTCAAATGCCTTCGGACCTTGTCGAATCCCGTCGAATCCTGTCCAATCGCGTCGAAGTGAATCGAATTGAATCAAATCGATTCAAGTAGGGTGGGTTTGGGTGGGGTGCAGTAGGGTTGGGTAGGGTAGGATAGAACAGAGTCCAACAGAATAGGAGAGAACAGAAGAGAACAGAAAGAATCCAGCAGAATAGAATAGAGTAGAAAAGAGTCAGATAGTGCAGAGCATAGCCGAATTGAGGCGAATGGAGACAAAACAAGATGAATCGCGTTGAAGCGCTTCGAATCGGGTCAAATCGAATCCATTCGAATAGATTAGGGTAGGGAAGGGTAGACGAGAATAGAGGAGAATAGTGCAGAATGGTGTGGAATGGATTAGAACGGAGCCGACTAGAGACGACTAGAGTAGAAAAGAGTCGAATAGAGCATAGTTGGGCCGAATAGGGCCAAAGAAGGCCTAATCGAGCAGAATCCAGCAGAATCGATGCCATTGGAGCTGAATGGAGCCAAATGGAGCCCAATCGAACCGATTCGAAGCGAATTGATCTGATTCAAGCCTAATCGGGTCGAATGGCGTGAAAATGCGATGACTCGAACAGAATCAAAGATTAGAGAAGGGGAGGGGAGCGGCTGGGAGGGTAGAACAGAACAGAATAGAACAGTACATAATAGAAGGAACAGAATATAGCACAGTACGGTAGAGCAGAGCAGAGTAAAGTAGAGAAGAGTAGAGTCGAATAGAGTGAACTAGTGCAGAATAGAGCTGAATAGAGCCAATTCTAGCCGAATCGAGCCCAAAGGAAACAAAACGTGATGAATCGCGTCGAATAGCGTCCAATCGAATCCATTAGAATAGATTACAGTAGGGTAGAGTAGAACAGAATAGAGCAGAATCAAGTCGAATGGAGTTGCATAGAGAAAACTAGAGTAGAAAAGAGTCGAATCGAGCCGAATAAGGCTGAACCAAGTCGAATTGAGTTGAAACAAGCTGAATCGAAGCGATTCAAGCCAAATCGAGCTGAATCGAGCTGATGGTGCCGAATGAGCCGATTCAAGCATCATCGCGTCCAATCACATTGAAATGCTTTGACTCGAATCCAATTGAATAGATTCGAAAAGGTTAGGGTAGGGTGGTTTTGGATAGGGTAGACTAGGGTAGACGAAAGCAGACTAGAGTAGAGTAGACAAGCGAAGTCTAGAGTAGTAGCCTAGACAAGACAGCTGGACTAGTCAGACTAGTGGTATAGATCAGTAGGCTAGACAACTAGCCTTGGAGAGTACCCTTGCCTTGACAAGTACCCTAAATTCTGAATCTGAACTACTCCCCTTGCCTTAACTAGTATCCTGAACTAGTAGCCTTGTCTGAACTAGTACCCTTAACTAGTAGCCTTGCCTTAAGTAATAGTCTTAATGTCTACCCTTGCCTTACTAGTACCCTGAACTAGTAGCCCTGCCTTAACTAGTACCCTGGCCTTCACCAGTAGCCTTAACTAGTACCCTGGCCTTCACTAGTAGCCTTGCCTCAACTAGTACCCTTAACTAACACCCTAGCATGAGCTAGTACTCTTAACTAGTACCTGGCCTTCTCAGTCCCCATAAGTCCTACCCTGGCCTTAACCAGCTGCCTTAACTGGTACCCTGGTCTTAACTAGTAGTATTGACTTCTACCCTTGAATCCACTGGTCGCCTAAACTAGTCGTCTTGCCTTCAGTAGTAGCCTTCACTTGTACCTTGCCTTAACTAGTATCGTTATCTAGTACCTGTGCCTTAACTAGTACTCTTAGCTAGTACAGCGGCCATAACGAGTAGCCTGAACTAGTAGCCTTGTCTGTATTAGTCCTCTGAACTAGTAGCCTTGCTTTAAGTAATCGTCTTAACGTCTGCCCTTGCCTTACTAGTACCCTTAACTAGTAGCCAAGCCTTAACTACTACCCCTAACTAGTAGCCTTGCCTTAACTAGTACCCTTGCCTTAACCAGTTGCCTTAAGTAGTACCCCGGCCTTAACTAGAAGTATCAACTTGTAAACTTGCATCCAATAGTAGCCTTAACTAGTACTCTTGCCTTAAGTAGTGGCCTGAACTAGTACTCGTGCCTTAGCTAGTACTCTGAACTAGTACAGTGCCTCTAACTAGTATCCTGAACTAGTAGCCTTCTCTAAACTAGTACCCTTAACTAGTAGCCTTGCCTTCACTAGTACCCTGGCCTTCTCCAGTAGCCTTAACTAAGACCCTGGCCTTCACTGGTAGCCTTAACTAGTACCCTTAACTAGTACCCTCGCATTAACTAGTAGTCTGAACTAGTACCCTGGCCGTATCAGTGCCCAGAACTACTACCCTTGCCGTAACCAGTTGCCTTAACTAGTACCCCGGCCTTAACTAGTAGTATTCACTTGTATATTTGCATCAACTAGTAGCCTTAACTAGTACTCTTCCCTTAAGCAGCGGCCTGTATTTGTACCTTGCCTTAACTAGCAGCCTTAACTAGCACCCGTGCCTTTACTCATACTCTTAACTAGTACAGTGCCCCTAACTAGTATCCTGAACTGGTAGCCTTGTCCTAAGTAGTACCCTTAACTAGGAGCCTTGCCTTAAGGAATAGTCTTAATGGCTACCCTGGCCTCAACAAGTACCCTTAACTAGTACCCTTGCATTAATTAGTAGTCTTAACTGGTAGCCTGGCCTTGTCAGTACCCATAACTACTACCCTTGCCTTAACCAGTTGCCTTACCTAGCAACCTGGACTTAGCCAGTAGTATTAACATGTACCCTTGCATCGACTAGTAGACTTAAGTAGTACTCTTGCCTGAAGTAGTGGCCTTAACACGTTCCTTGCCTTACTAGTAGCCTTAACTAGTACTCTGAACTAGTACAGTGGCCCTAACTAGTATTCTGAACTAGAAGCCTTGTGGTAACTAGTACCCTTAACTAGTCACCTTGCCTTAGGGAACAGTCTTAACGTCTACCCTTGCCTTACTAGTCCTCTTAACAAGTAGCCAAGCCTTAACTAGTACCCTGAAGTAGTAGCCTTGCATGGACGAGTAGCCCAGCCTTAACTAGTACCCTGGCCGTCACTAGTACCCTTGCCTCAACTAGTACCCTGGCATTAACTAGTAGTCTTAACTAGTACCCTGGCCGTATCACTACCCAGAACTACTACCCTTGCCTTGACCAGTTGCCTTAACTAGTACCCTGGCCTTAATGAGTAGTATGAACTTGTACCCTTGCATCAACTAGTAGCCTAAACTAATACGCTTGCCTGAAGTCGTAGCCTTCACTTGTACCTTGCCTTCCTAGTAGCCTTAACTAGTACCCGTCCATGAACTAGTACTCTTAACTAGTACAGTGGCCCTAACTAGTAGCCTGAACTAGTCCCCTTGCCTTAGGTAGTCCCTTTTCCAAACTAGTACCCTTCTTGAGTACCCCTATGGAGTAGGGTATGGTACAGTAGGGTGTCATGAGGTAGGGTAGCATACGGTAGAACAGAGAAAACAGAATCCAATAGAATAGAAGAGGATGAGTCAGGATAGGTTAGTTTCGTGTAGGGTGTGGTAGAGTAGCATAGGATGGAATAGAGAAAAGAGAAAACGAGAATCCAATACAACAGAATCGAAAAGAAGAGACTAGATGAGGAAAGACTAGGGCGGGATAGGGTTCTGTCGAATAGAAGAGCGTAGAATGGTGTGGAATGGAGTCAAATGCAGTCAAACCGAGATGAATAGACTAGGAAAGAGTTGAATAGAGCCGAATAGCACCGAATAGGGACATCTAGGGCTGAGTCGAGCCCAATCGAGCCCAACCGAGCCCAATCAAGTCCAATCGACCAGATTCGAGCTGAATGGAGCCCAATGGAGCTGGAATGAGCCAAATAGAGACACAGAAAATGAGCCAAGCTAGATCGAGCCAAATCGCACCTAATCGCATCCTATGGCATCGAATCTCGTCGAAGTCCATCCAATCCCACCAAAACCCATCGAATCTCATGAAATCTCACCGAATCCCGTCCAATTGTGTCAAATCGGGTCGAATTGAATGCAATCGAATTCAATAGAACAGCTTAGAGTAGTGTAGGTTAGGCTGGGATTCAATAGGGTAGGGCAGAGAGGAATAGACTAGAGAAGCATAGAGTAGAAGAGAAGAGAATACAAAGAGTAGAATGGAGTAGAGTGGAGTAGAGTAGACTAGTCAGAGTCGAGTAGTGCAGAATAGAGATGAATAGATCCAATTCGAGCTGAATCGAGTCGAATGGAGAGGAAATGAGACAAATCTCCATGAATCGAATAGATTAGAGTAGAGTAGGGTGGGGGAGAAGAGAATAGAATAGTGTAGAATGGAGTCGAACAGAGTAGAATGGTGTGGAATGGAGTCGAATGGAGCCAAATAGAGACGAATAGAGTAGAAAAGAGTTGAATAGAGCTGAACAGGGCCGGATAAGTTTGGATCGAGCCTAATGATGCTGAATCGAGCAGAATCGAGCCAAATTGACCCGATTCAAGCCAAATCGAGCTAAATCAAGCCAATTCGAGCCTAAATCCCATGGAATCGCCTTGAAAGGCATTGAATCGAATCGAATCGATTAGAGTAGAGGAGGGTAGAGTAGGAGGGGTTAGACTAGAAGGGAACAGAACCCAAGAGAAAGAATCGAATAGAATGAAGTAGAGACGAGTACAGTAGAATAGAGTCCAATAGAGTTGAATAGAGCCAAACAGAGCTGAATGCAGCCGAATCCACCAAATTCGAGGTGAATCGAGAAGAATCATGTCGAATCGCGTTGAAACGTGTCGAATCCAATCCAATCGTTTAGTGTAGGGCAGGTAAGATGAGGGTAGGGTAGGGTAGAAAAGAATAGATTAGAATAGAACAGAAAGAATAGAGACGAGTAGACTAGAGTCAAATAGAGTCAAATCCTGCCGAAAAGAGCCGAATAGAGAGGAAAAGGGCCAAGTCAAACCGAATCGAGTTGAATTCGCACAAAAAGGAGCTGATTCGAGCCGATAGGACCTGAATCAGGCCGAATCCCGTTCAAGTCTGTTGAATAGAATAGAACAGATTACAGTAGGCTAAGTTAGAGTAGAGTAGGATAGAACCAAATGCAGTAGAACAGAACAGGATCGAAGAGAACTGAAAGAATAGAATAGGGTCGAGTAGTGCAGAGTCTAGAAGAATAGAGTTGAATATTGCCGACTAGAGCAAAATAGAGCCCAAAAGACCCAACGTGATAGAAATCAAGATGAATGGCGCCGAATCCCGCGGAATCATGCTGGATCGCGTCGAAGCCCGTTGAATTGCATTGAATCCCATCCATTCGAGTCCAATCCAATCGAATCGATTAGAATAGACTAGAGAAGGGTAGAGTACAAGACAATAGACTAGAGAAGAATACAGTCGGATGGAGTAGAATGGTGTAGAATGGAGTTGAAAAGAGATAATAGAGTTGAGTAGACTCGTAGAGCCATATAGAGTTGAACAGAGCCTGTTCAAGCTGAATAGAGCTGACCAGGGCGAAACGGAGCCGATTAGAACTGAATCGAACCGATTGGAGCCCAAGAGGGATGAATGGAGTGCAACGGAGCCGATTGGAGCCGAATCGCATCGAAATGCGTGGAATCGAATCCAGTGGAATAGATTAGAGTAGGGTTGGTTAAAATAGAGTAGAATAGAATTGAACACAGTAAAAGAGAATAAAAAGAATACAAGAGAATCGAGTCCAAAAGGTTAGAGCAGAGCAGAATAGTGTAGAGTAGAACAGAGTCGAATAGAGTCGAATCGAGCCAAATGGAGAAGAAACAAGGCAAATCGCGTTGAATCCCCTCGAACCAATTCCAGTCAATTAGGGTAGGGTAGAGTAAAATAGCGTTGAGTGGAGTAGAATGCTGTGCAACGCAATCGAATGGAGTCGAAAAGAGTCGAAAAGAGCCGAATAGTGCTGAAGAGGGCCGAAGAGGGCCGAATCGAGCAGAATTGAGCCAAATCCAGCAAATCGAGCCTAATGGAGCCGAATGGAGCCGAATCCAGCTGAATCGACACTCTTCGAGCCAAATGGAGCCGAATGGACATGAATCGAACCAATTCGACCTGAATCGTGTCCAAATTCATGGAATCGAATTGAACAGATTAGAGTAGGGGAGGTTCGGGTATGGCAGGGTGGAATAGAGTAGAGTAGCATAGAATAAAACAGAAGAGAAGAGAACAGAACAGTACAGAACGAATACAGAAAACAGTAGGCTAGAGTAGCGTAGAGGGAAACAGAGTAGAGTAGAATAGATTCGAACAGAGCTAAATGGAGCCAAACTGAGCCGAATCGTGTCCAAATGGGTTGAAGCCAATCCAATCCAATGGATTAGAGTAGAGTAGAGTTGGGTAGCATAGGGTAGGGTAGAATAGAGTAGAATAGGAAGAATAAAGAAAATAGAGAAGAGTAGACTAGAGTACGATAGAGTAGGCTAGTGTATAATAGGGTAGACTCGAATACGGCTGAGTAGAGCCGAATGGAGTCGAAATGAGAGGAATCACGTCTAATGGATTCGAGTAAATTAGAGTGGTGTAGGATAGAGTAGAGCAGAATAGTGTAGAATGGTGTGGAATAAATAGAATGGAGTAGAATGGAGTCAAATAGAGACGAAAAGAGTAGAGAAGAGTCAAATAGAGCAGAATAGGGCCGAAAAGGCCGAATTGAGCAGAATCGAAGCAATTCAAGCCAAAACGAGCCGAATAGAGCCAAATCGAATCGAATCGAGCTGATTCAAGCCGAATCACGTCGAATCCCGTTCAGTGCATCCAATCCAATCCAAACGTCTAGATTAGAGAAGGGGAGGGGAGGGTGGACTAGAATAGAGTAGAGTAGACTAGAAGAGATTAGGACAGAATAGAAGGAATAGAATAGAGTAGAAAAGAGTAGGGTCGAATAGACTCGAATAGAGTCGAATAGAGACGAATAGAGAAAACAGAGCTGAATGGAGCCGAGTAGAGACGTAGAGGAGCCATATAGAGCCGATTCGAACCTCATCGAGCTGAATCAAGCAGAATCACGCCGACTGTCACTGAGTAGCGTCGAATCACATCGAATCACGTCGAATCGCATCAAATCACATCGTTTTGTGTCGGACCGGGTCGAATCGCTTCGTATCGCATCGGATTGCATCGAATGTCGTCGAATCACGACGAATCACGCCCCATCACGTCCAATAACTTCGAACTGCGTCCAATCTCCTAGAATTCTGCTGAATCACGTCGAATCGTATGGAATCTCGTCTAATCTCTTTGAATCCCGTCAAATGCCTTCGGACCTTGTCGAATCCCGTCGAATCCTGTCCAATCGCGTCGAAGTGAATCGAATTGAATCAAATCGATTCAAGTAGGGTGGGTTTGGGTGGGGTGCAGTAGGGTTGGGTAGGGTAGGATAGAACAGAGTCCAACAGAATAGGAGAGAACAGAAGAGAACAGAAAGAATCCAGCAGAATAGAATAGAGTAGAAAAGAGTCAGATAGTGCAGAGCATAGCCGAATTGAGGCGAATGGAGACAAAACAAGATGAATCGCGTTGAAGCGCTTCGAATCGGGTCAAATCGAATCCATTCGAATAGATTAGGGTAGGGAAGGGTAGACGAGAATAGAGGAGAATAGTGCAGAATGGTGTGGAATGGATTAGAACGGAGCCGACTAGAGACGACTAGAGTAGAAAAGAGTCGAATAGAGCATAGTTGGGCCGAATAGGGCCAAAGAAGGCCTAATCGAGCAGAATCCAGCAGAATCGATGCCATTGGAGCTGAATGGAGCCAAATGGAGCCCAATCGAACCGATTCGAAGCGAATTGATCTGATTCAAGCCTAATCGGGTCGAATGGCGTGAAAATGCGATGACTCGAACAGAATCAAAGATTAGAGAAGGGGAGGGGAGCGGCTGGGAGGGTAGAACAGAACAGAATAGAACAGTACATAATAGAAGGAACAGAATATAGCACAGTACGGTAGAGCAGAGCAGAGTAAAGTAGAGAAGAGTAGAGTCGAATAGAGTGAACTAGTGCAGAATAGAGCTGAATAGAGCCAATTCTAGCCGAATCGAGCCCAAAGGAAACAAAACGTGATGAATCGCGTCGAATAGCGTCCAATCGAATCCATTAGAATAGATTACAGTAGGGTAGAGTAGAACAGAATAGAGCAGAATCAAGTCGAATGGAGTTGCATAGAGAAAACTAGAGTAGAAAAGAGTCGAATCGAGCCGAATAAGGCTGAACCAAGTCGAATTGAGTTGAAACAAGCTGAATCGAAGCGATTCAAGCCAAATCGAGCTGAATCGAGCTGATGGTGCCGAATGAGCCGATTCAAGCATCATCGCGTCCAATCACATTGAAATGCTTTGACTCGAATCCAATTGAATAGATTCGAAAAGGTTAGGGTAGGGTGGTTTTGGATAGGGTAGACTAGGGTAGACGAAAGCAGACTAGAGTAGAGTAGACAAGCGAAGTCTAGAGTAGTAGCCTAGACAAGACAGCTGGACTAGTCAGACTAGTGGTATAGATCAGTAGGCTAGACAACTAGCCTTGGAGAGTACCCTTGCCTTGACAAGTACCCTAAATTCTGAATCTGAACTACTCCCCTTGCCTTAACTAGTATCCTGAACTAGTAGCCTTGTCTGAACTAGTACCCTTAACTAGTAGCCTTGCCTTAAGTAATAGTCTTAATGTCTACCCTTGCCTTACTAGTACCCTGAACTAGTAGCCCTGCCTTAACTAGTACCCTGGCCTTCACCAGTAGCCTTAACTAGTACCCTGGCCTTCACTAGTAGCCTTGCCTCAACTAGTACCCTTAACTAACACCCTAGCATGAGCTAGTACTCTTAACTAGTACCTGGCCTTCTCAGTCCCCATAAGTCCTACCCTGGCCTTAACCAGCTGCCTTAACTGGTACCCTGGTCTTAACTAGTAGTATTGACTTCTACCCTTGAATCCACTGGTCGCCTAAACTAGTCGTCTTGCCTTCAGTAGTAGCCTTCACTTGTACCTTGCCTTAACTAGTATCGTTATCTAGTACCTGTGCCTTAACTAGTACTCTTAGCTAGTACAGCGGCCATAACGAGTAGCCTGAACTAGTAGCCTTGTCTGTATTAGTCCTCTGAACTAGTAGCCTTGCTTTAAGTAATCGTCTTAACGTCTGCCCTTGCCTTACTAGTACCCTTAACTAGTAGCCAAGCCTTAACTACTACCCCTAACTAGTAGCCTTGCCTTAACTAGTACCCTTGCCTTAACCAGTTGCCTTAAGTAGTACCCCGGCCTTAACTAGAAGTATCAACTTGTAAACTTGCATCCAATAGTAGCCTTAACTAGTACTCTTGCCTTAAGTAGTGGCCTGAACTAGTACTCGTGCCTTAGCTAGTACTCTGAACTAGTACAGTGCCTCTAACTAGTATCCTGAACTAGTAGCCTTCTCTAAACTAGTACCCTTAACTAGTAGCCTTGCCTTCACTAGTACCCTGGCCTTCTCCAGTAGCCTTAACTAAGACCCTGGCCTTCACTGGTAGCCTTAACTAGTACCCTTAACTAGTACCCTCGCATTAACTAGTAGTCTGAACTAGTACCCTGGCCGTATCAGTGCCCAGAACTACTACCCTTGCCGTAACCAGTTGCCTTAACTAGTACCCCGGCCTTAACTAGTAGTATTCACTTGTATATTTGCATCAACTAGTAGCCTTAACTAGTACTCTTCCCTTAAGCAGCGGCCTGTATTTGTACCTTGCCTTAACTAGCAGCCTTAACTAGCACCCGTGCCTTTACTCATACTCTTAACTAGTACAGTGCCCCTAACTAGTATCCTGAACTGGTAGCCTTGTCCTAAGTAGTACCCTTAACTAGGAGCCTTGCCTTAAGGAATAGTCTTAATGGCTACCCTGGCCTCAACAAGTACCCTTAACTAGTACCCTTGCATTAATTAGTAGTCTTAACTGGTAGCCTGGCCTTGTCAGTACCCATAACTACTACCCTTGCCTTAACCAGTTGCCTTACCTAGCAACCTGGACTTAGCCAGTAGTATTAACATGTACCCTTGCATCGACTAGTAGACTTAAGTAGTACTCTTGCCTGAAGTAGTGGCCTTAACACGTTCCTTGCCTTACTAGTAGCCTTAACTAGTACTCTGAACTAGTACAGTGGCCCTAACTAGTATTCTGAACTAGAAGCCTTGTGGTAACTAGTACCCTTAACTAGTCACCTTGCCTTAGGGAACAGTCTTAACGTCTACCCTTGCCTTACTAGTCCTCTTAACAAGTAGCCAAGCCTTAACTAGTACCCTGAAGTAGTAGCCTTGCATGGACGAGTAGCCCAGCCTTAACTAGTACCCTGGCCGTCACTAGTACCCTTGCCTCAACTAGTACCCTGGCATTAACTAGTAGTCTTAACTAGTACCCTGGCCGTATCACTACCCAGAACTACTACCCTTGCCTTGACCAGTTGCCTTAACTAGTACCCTGGCCTTAATGAGTAGTATGAACTTGTACCCTTGCATCAACTAGTAGCCTAAACTAATACGCTTGCCTGAAGTCGTAGCCTTCACTTGTACCTTGCCTTCCTAGTAGCCTTAACTAGTACCCGTCCATGAACTAGTACTCTTAACTAGTACAGTGGCCCTAACTAGTAGCCTGAACTAGTCCCCTTGCCTTAGGTAGTCCCTTTTCCAAACTAGTACCCTTCTTGAGTACCCCTATGGAGTAGGGTATGGTACAGTAGGGTGTCATGAGGTAGGGTAGCATACGGTAGAACAGAGAAAACAGAATCCAATAGAATAGAAGAGGATGAGTCAGGATAGGTTAGTTTCGTGTAGGGTGTGGTAGAGTAGCATAGGATGGAATAGAGAAAAGAGAAAACGAGAATCCAATACAACAGAATCGAAAAGAAGAGACTAGATGAGGAAAGACTAGGGCGGGATAGGGTTCTGTCGAATAGAAGAGCGTAGAATGGTGTGGAATGGAGTCAAATGCAGTCAAACCGAGATGAATAGACTAGGAAAGAGTTGAATAGAGCCGAATAGCACCGAATAGGGACATCTAGGGCTGAGTCGAGCCCAATCGAGCCCAACCGAGCCCAATCAAGTCCAATCGACCAGATTCGAGCTGAATGGAGCCCAATGGAGCTGGAATGAGCCAAATAGAGACACAGAAAATGAGCCAAGCTAGATCGAGCCAAATCGCACCTAATCGCATCCTATGGCATCGAATCTCGTCGAAGTCCATCCAATCCCACCAAAACCCATCGAATCTCATGAAATCTCACCGAATCCCGTCCAATTGTGTCAAATCGGGTCGAATTGAATGCAATCGAATTCAATAGAACAGCTTAGAGTAGTGTAGGTTAGGCTGGGATTCAATAGGGTAGGGCAGAGAGGAATAGACTAGAGAAGCATAGAGTAGAAGAGAAGAGAATACAAAGAGTAGAATGGAGTAGAGTGGAGTAGAGTAGACTAGTCAGAGTCGAGTAGTGCAGAATAGAGATGAATAGATCCAATTCGAGCTGAATCGAGTCGAATGGAGAGGAAATGAGACAAATCTCCATGAATCGAATAGATTAGAGTAGAGTAGGGTGGGGGAGAAGAGAATAGAATAGTGTAGAATGGAGTCGAACAGAGTAGAATGGTGTGGAATGGAGTCGAATGGAGCCAAATAGAGACGAATAGAGTAGAAAAGAGTTGAATAGAGCTGAACAGGGCCGGATAAGTTTGGATCGAGCCTAATGATGCTGAATCGAGCAGAATCGAGCCAAATTGACCCGATTCAAGCCAAATCGAGCTAAATCAAGCCAATTCGAGCCTAAATCCCATGGAATCGCCTTGAAAGGCATTGAATCGAATCGAATCGATTAGAGTAGAGGAGGGTAGAGTAGGAGGGGTTAGACTAGAAGGGAACAGAACCCAAGAGAAAGAATCGAATAGAATGAAGTAGAGACGAGTACAGTAGAATAGAGTCCAATAGAGTTGAATAGAGCCAAACAGAGCTGAATGCAGCCGAATCCACCAAATTCGAGGTGAATCGAGAAGAATCATGTCGAATCGCGTTGAAACGTGTCGAATCCAATCCAATCGTTTAGTGTAGGGCAGGTAAGATGAGGGTAGGGTAGGGTAGAAAAGAATAGATTAGAATAGAACAGAAAGAATAGAGACGAGTAGACTAGAGTCAAATAGAGTCAAATCCTGCCGAAAAGAGCCGAATAGAGAGGAAAAGGGCCAAGTCAAACCGAATCGAGTTGAATTCGCACAAAAAGGAGCTGATTCGAGCCGATAGGACCTGAATCAGGCCGAATCCCGTTCAAGTCTGTTGAATAGAATAGAACAGATTACAGTAGGCTAAGTTAGAGTAGAGTAGGATAGAACCAAATGCAGTAGAACAGAACAGGATCGAAGAGAACTGAAAGAATAGAATAGGGTCGAGTAGTGCAGAGTCTAGAAGAATAGAGTTGAATATTGCCGACTAGAGCAAAATAGAGCCCAAAAGACCCAACGTGATAGAAATCAAGATGAATGGCGCCGAATCCCGCGGAATCATGCTGGATCGCGTCGAAGCCCGTTGAATTGCATTGAATCCCATCCATTCGAGTCCAATCCAATCGAATCGATTAGAATAGACTAGAGAAGGGTAGAGTACAAGACAATAGACTAGAGAAGAATACAGTCGGATGGAGTAGAATGGTGTAGAATGGAGTTGAAAAGAGATAATAGAGTTGAGTAGACTCGTAGAGCCATATAGAGTTGAACAGAGCCTGTTCAAGCTGAATAGAGCTGACCAGGGCGAAACGGAGCCGATTAGAACTGAATCGAACCGATTGGAGCCCAAGAGGGATGAATGGAGTGCAACGGAGCCGATTGGAGCCGAATCGCATCGAAATGCGTGGAATCGAATCCAGTGGAATAGATTAGAGTAGGGTTGGTTAAAATAGAGTAGAATAGAATTGAACACAGTAAAAGAGAATAAAAAGAATACAAGAGAATCGAGTCCAAAAGGTTAGAGCAGAGCAGAATAGTGTAGAGTAGAACAGAGTCGAATAGAGTCGAATCGAGCCAAATGGAGAAGAAACAAGGCAAATCGCGTTGAATCCCCTCGAACCAATTCCAGTCAATTAGGGTAGGGTAGAGTAAAATAGCGTTGAGTGGAGTAGAATGCTGTGCAACGCAATCGAATGGAGTCGAAAAGAGTCGAAAAGAGCCGAATAGTGCTGAAGAGGGCCGAAGAGGGCCGAATCGAGCAGAATTGAGCCAAATCCAGCAAATCGAGCCTAATGGAGCCGAATGGAGCCGAATCCAGCTGAATCGACACTCTTCGAGCCAAATGGAGCCGAATGGACATGAATCGAACCAATTCGACCTGAATCGTGTCCAAATTCATGGAATCGAATTGAACAGATTAGAGTAGGGGAGGTTCGGGTATGGCAGGGTGGAATAGAGTAGAGTAGCATAGAATAAAACAGAAGAGAAGAGAACAGAACAATACAGAACGAATACAGAAAACAGTAGGCTAGAGTAGCATAGAGGGAAACAGAGTAGAGTAGAATAGATTCGAACAGAGCTAAATGGAGCCAAACTGAGCCGAATCGTGTCCAAATGGGTTGAAGCCAAGCCAATCCAATGGATTAGAGTAGAGTAGAGTTGGGTAGCATAGGGTAGGGTAGAATAGAGTAGAATAGGAAGAATAAAGAAAATAGAGAAGAGTAGACTAGAGTACGATAGAGTAGGCTAGTGTATAATAGGGTAGACTCGAATACGGCTGAGTAGAGCCGAATGGAGTCGAAATGAGAGGAATCACGTCTAATGGATTCGAGTAAATTAGAGTGGTGTAGGATAGAGTAGAGCAGAATAGTGTAGAATGGTGTGGAATAAATAGAATGGAGTAGAATGGAGTCAAATAGAGACGAAAAGAGTAGAGAAGAGTCAAATAGAGCAGAATAGGGCCGAAAAGGCCGAATTGAGCAGAATCGAAGCAATTCAAGCCAAAACGAGCCGAATAGAGCCAAATCGAATCGAATCGAGCTGATTCAAGCCGAATCACGTCGAATCCCGTTCAGTGCATCCAATCCAATCCAAACGTCTAGATTAGAGAAGGGGAGGGGAGGGTGGACTAGAATAGAGTAGAGTAGACTAGAAGAGATTAGGACAGAATAGAAGGAATAGAATAGAGTAGAAAAGAGTAGGGTCGAATAGACTCGAATAGAGTCGAATAGAGACGAATAGAGAAAACAGAGCTGAATGGAGCCGAGTAGAGACGTAGAGGAGCCATATAGAGCCGATTCGAACCTCATCGAGCTGAATCAAGCAGAATCACGCCGACTGTCACTGAGTAGCGTCGAATCACATCGAATCACGTCGAATCGCATCAAATCACATCGTTTTGTGTCGGACCGGGTCGAATCGCTTCGTATCGCATCGGATTGCATCGAATGTCGTCGAATCACGACGAATCACGCCCCATCACGTCCAATAACTTCGAACTGCGTCCAATCTCCTAGAATTCTGCTGAATCACGTCGAATCGTATGGAATCTCGTCTAATCTCTTTGAATCCCGTCAAATGCCTTCGGACCTTGTCGAATCCCGTCGAATCCTGTCCAATGGCGTCGAAGTGAATCGAATTGAATCAAATCGATTCAAGTAGGGTGGGTTTGGGTGGGGTGCAGTAGGGTTGGGTAGGGTAGGATAGAACAGAGTCCAACAGAATAGGAGAGAACAGAAGAGAACAGAAAGAATCCAGCAGAATAGAATAGAGTAGAAAAGAGTCAGATAGTGCAGAGCATAGCCGAATTGAGGCGAATGGAGACAAAACAAGATGAATCGCGTTGAAGCGCTTCGAATCGGGTCAAATCGAATCCATTCGAATAGATTAGGGTAGGGAAGGGTAGACGAGAATAGAGGAGAATAGTGCAGAATGGTGTGGAATGGATTAGAACGGAGCCGACTAGAGACGACTAGAGTAGAAAAGAGTCGAATAGAGCATAGTTGGGCCGAATAGGGCCAAAGAAGGCCTAATCGAGCAGAATCCAGCAGAATCGATGCCATTGGAGCTGAATGGAGCCAAATGGAGCCCAATCGAACCGATTCGAAGCGAATTGATCTGATTCAAGCCTAATCGGGTCGAATGGCGTGAAAATGCGATGACTCGAACAGAATCAAAGATTAGAGAAGGGGAGGGGAGCGGCTGGGAGGGTAGAACAGAACAGAATAGAACAGTACATAATAGAAGGAACAGAATATAGCACAGTACGGTAGAGCAGAGCAGAGTAAAGTAGAGAAGAGTAGAGTCGAATAGAGTGAACTAGTGCAGAATAGAGCTGAATAGAGCCAATTCTAGCCGAATCGAGCCCAAAGGAAACAAAACGTGATGAATCGCGTCGAATAGCGTCCAATCGAATCCATTAGAATAGATTACAGTAGGGTAGAGTAGAACAGAATAGAGCAGAATCAAGTCGAATGGAGTTGCATAGAGAAAACTAGAGTAGAAAAGAGTCGAATCGAGCCGAATAAGGCTGAACCAAGTCGAATTGAGTTGAAACAAGCTGAATCGAAGCGATTCAAGCCAAATCGAGCTGAATCGAGCTGATGGTGCCGAATGAGCCGATTCAAGCATCATCGCGTCCAATCACATTGAAATGCTTTGACTCGAATCCAATTGAATAGATTCGAAAAGGTTAGGGTAGGGTGGTTTTGGATAGGGTAGACTAGGGTAGACGAAAGCAGACTAGAGTAGAGTAGACAAGCGAAGTCTAGAGTAGTAGCCTAGACAAGACAGCTGGACTAGTCAGACTAGTGGTATAGATCAGTAGGCTAGACAACTAGCCTTGGAGAGTACCCTTGCCTTGACAAGTACCCTAAATTCTGAATCTGAACTACTCCCCTTGCCTTAACTAGTATCCTGAACTAGTAGCCTTGTCTGAACTAGTACCCTTAACTAGTAGCCTTGCCTTAAGTAATAGTCTTAATGTCTACCCTTGCCTTACTAGTACCCTGAACTAGTAGCCCTGCCTTAACTAGTACCCTGGCCTTCACCAGTAGCCTTAACTAGTACCCTGGCCTTCACTAGTAGCCTTGCCTCAACTAGTACCCTTAACTAACACCCTAGCATGAGCTAGTACTCTTAACTAGTACCTGGCCTTCTCAGTCCCCATAAGTCCTACCCTGGCCTTAACCAGCTGCCTTAACTGGTACCCTGGTCTTAACTAGTAGTATTGACTTCTACCCTTGAATCCACTGGTCGCCTAAACTAGTCGTCTTGCCTTCAGTAGTAGCCTTCACTTGTACCTTGCCTTAACTAGTATCGTTATCTAGTACCTGTGCCTTAACTAGTACTCTTAGCTAGTACAGCGGCCATAACGAGTAGCCTGAACTAGTAGCCTTGTCTGTATTAGTCCTCTGAACTAGTAGCCTTGCTTTAAGTAATCGTCTTAACGTCTGCCCTTGCCTTACTAGTACCCTTAACTAGTAGCCAAGCCTTAACTACTACCCCTAACTAGTAGCCTTGCCTTAACTAGTACCCTTGCCTTAACCAGTTGCCTTAAGTAGTACCCCGGCCTTAACTAGAAGTATCAACTTGTAAACTTGCATCCAATAGTAGCCTTAACTAGTACTCTTGCCTTAAGTAGTGGCCTGAACTAGTACTCGTGCCTTAGCTAGTACTCTGAACTAGTACAGTGCCTCTAACTAGTATCCTGAACTAGTAGCCTTCTCTAAACTAGTACCCTTAACTAGTAGCCTTGCCTTCACTAGTACCCTGGCCTTCTCCAGTAGCCTTAACTAAGACCCTGGCCTTCACTGGTAGCCTTAACTAGTACCCTTAACTAGTACCCTCGCATTAACTAGTAGTCTGAACTAGTACCCTGGCCGTATCAGTGCCCAGAACTACTACCCTTGCCGTAACCAGTTGCCTTAACTAGTACCCCGGCCTTAACTAGTAGTATTCACTTGTATATTTGCATCAACTAGTAGCCTTAACTAGTACTCTTCCCTTAAGCAGCGGCCTGTATTTGTACCTTGCCTTAACTAGCAGCCTTAACTAGCACCCGTGCCTTTACTCATACTCTTAACTAGTACAGTGCCCCTAACTAGTATCCTGAACTGGTAGCCTTGTCCTAAGTAGTACCCTTAACTAGGAGCCTTGCCTTAAGGAATAGTCTTAATGGCTACCCTGGCCTCAACAAGTACCCTTAACTAGTACCCTTGCATTAATTAGTAGTCTTAACTGGTAGCCTGGCCTTGTCAGTACCCATAACTACTACCCTTGCCTTAACCAGTTGCCTTACCTAGCAACCTGGACTTAGCCAGTAGTATTAACATGTACCCTTGCATCGACTAGTAGACTTAAGTAGTACTCTTGCCTGAAGTAGTGGCCTTAACACGTTCCTTGCCTTACTAGTAGCCTTAACTAGTACTCTGAACTAGTACAGTGGCCCTAACTAGTATTCTGAACTAGAAGCCTTGTGGTAACTAGTACCCTTAACTAGTCACCTTGCCTTAGGGAACAGTCTTAACGTCTACCCTTGCCTTACTAGTCCTCTTAACAAGTAGCCAAGCCTTAACTAGTACCCTGAAGTAGTAGCCTTGCATGGACGAGTAGCCCAGCCTTAACTAGTACCCTGGCCGTCACTAGTACCCTAGCCTCAACTAGTACCCTGGCATTAACTAGTAGTCTTAACTAGTACCCTGGCCGTATCACTACCCAGAACTACTACCCTTGCCTTGACCAGTTGCCTTAACTAGTACCCTGGCCTTAATGAGTAGTATGAACTTGTACCCTTGCATCAACTAGTAGCCTAAACTAATACGCTTGCCTGAAGTCGTAGCCTTCACTTGTACCTTGCCTTCCTAGTAGCCTTAACTAGTACCCGTCCATGAACTAGTACTCTTAACTAGTACAGTGGCCCTAACTAGTAGCCTGAACTAGTCCCCTTGCCTTAGGTAGTCCCTTTTCCAAACTAGTACCCTTCTTGAGTACCCCTATGGAGTAGGGTATGGTACAGTAGGGTGTCATGAGGTAGGGTAGCATACGGTAGAACAGAGAAAACAGAATCCAATAGAATAGAAGAGGATGAGTCAGGATAGGTTAGTTTCGTGTAGGGTGTGGTAGAGTAGCATAGGATGGAATAGAGAAAAGAGAAAACGAGAATCCAATACAACAGAATCGAAAAGAAGAGACTAGATGAGGAAAGACTAGGGCGGGATAGGGTTCTGTCGAATAGAAGAGCGTAGAATGGTGTGGAATGGAGTCAAATGCAGTCAAACCGAGATGAATAGACTAGGAAAGAGTTGAATAGAGCCGAATAGCACCGAATAGGGACATCTAGGGCTGAGTCGAGCCCAATCGAGCCCAACCGAGCCCAATCAAGTCCAATCGACCAGATTCGAGCTGAATGGAGCCCAATGGAGCTGGAATGAGCCAAATAGAGACACAGAAAATGAGCCAAGCTAGATCGAGCCAAATCGCACCTAATCGCATCCTATGGCATCGAATCTCGTCGAAGTCCATCCAATCCCACCAAAACCCATCGAATCTCATGAAATCTCACCGAATCCCGTCCAATTGTGTCAAATCGGGTCGAATTGAATGCAATCGAATTCAATAGAACAGCTTAGAGTAGTGTAGGTTAGGCTGGGATTCAATAGGGTAGGGCAGAGAGGAATAGACTAGAGAAGCATAGAGTAGAAGAGAAGAGAATACAAAGAGTAGAATGGAGTAGAGTGGAGTAGAGTAGACTAGTCAGAGTCGAGTAGTGCAGAATAGAGATGAATAGATCCAATTCGAGCTGAATCGAGTCGAATGGAGAGGAAATGAGACAAATCTCCATGAATCGAATAGATTAGAGTAGAGTAGGGTGGGGGAGAAGAGAATAGAATAGTGTAGAATGGAGTCGAACAGAGTAGAATGGTGTGGAATGGAGTCGAATGGAGCCAAATAGAGACGAATAGAGTAGAAAAGAGTTGAATAGAGCTGAACAGGGCCGGATAAGTTTGGATCGAGCCTAATGATGCTGAATCGAGCAGAATCGAGCCAAATTGACCCGATTCAAGCCAAATCGAGCTAAATCAAGCCAATTCGAGCCTAAATCCCATGGAATCGCCTTGAAAGGCATTGAATCGAATCGAATCGATTAGAGTAGAGGAGGGTAGAGTAGGAGGGGTTAGACTAGAAGGGAACAGAACCCAAGAGAAAGAATCGAATAGAATGAAGTAGAGACGAGTACAGTAGAATAGAGTCCAATAGAGTTGAATAGAGCCAAACAGAGCTGAATGCAGCCGAATCCACCAAATTCGAGGTGAATCGAGAAGAATCATGTCGAATCGCGTTGAAACGTGTCGAATCCAATCCAATCGTTTAGTGTAGGGCAGGTAAGATGAGGGTAGGGTAGGGTAGAAAAGAATAGATTAGAATAGAACAGAAAGAATAGAGACGAGTAGACTAGAGTCAAATAGAGTCAAATCCTGCCGAAAAGAGCCGAATAGAGAGGAAAAGGGCCAAGTCAAACCGAATCGAGTTGAATTCGCACAAAAAGGAGCTGATTCGAGCCGATAGGACCTGAATCAGGCCGAATCCCGTTCAAGTCTGTTGAATAGAATAGAACAGATTACAGTAGGCTAAGTTAGAGTAGAGTAGGATAGAACCAAATGCAGTAGAACAGAACAGGATCGAAGAGAACTGAAAGAATAGAATAGGGTCGAGTAGTGCAGAGTCTAGAAGAATAGAGTTGAATATTGCCGACTAGAGCAAAATAGAGCCCAAAAGACCCAACGTGATAGAAATCAAGATGAATGGCGCCGAATCCCGCGGAATCATGCTGGATCGCGTCGAAGCCCGTTGAATTGCATTGAATCCCATCCATTCGAGTCCAATCCAATCGAATCGATTAGAATAGACTAGAGAAGGGTAGAGTACAAGACAATAGACTAGAGAAGAATACAGTCGGATGGAGTAGAATGGTGTAGAATGGAGTTGAAAAGAGATAATAGAGTTGAGTAGACTCGTAGAGCCATATAGAGTTGAACAGAGCCTGTTCAAGCTGAATAGAGCTGACCAGGGCGAAACGGAGCCGATTAGAACTGAATCGAACCGATTGGAGCCCAAGAGGGATGAATGGAGTGCAACGGAGCCGATTGGAGCCGAATCGCATCGAAATGCGTGGAATCGAATCCAGTGGAATAGATTAGAGTAGGGTTGGTTAAAATAGAGTAGAATAGAATTGAACACAGTAAAAGAGAATAAAAAGAATACAAGAGAATCGAGTCCAAAAGGTTAGAGCAGAGCAGAATAGTGTAGAGTAGAACAGAGTCGAATAGAGTCGAATCGAGCCAAATGGAGAAGAAACAAGGCAAATCGCGTTGAATCCCCTCGAACCAATTCCAGTCAATTAGGGTAGGGTAGAGTAAAATAGCGTTGAGTGGAGTAGAATGCTGTGCAACGCAATCGAATGGAGTCGAAAAGAGTCGAAAAGAGCCGAATAGTGCTGAAGAGGGCCGAAGAGGGCCGAATCGAGCAGAATTGAGCCAAATCCAGCAAATCGAGCCTAATGGAGCCGAATGGAGCCGAATCCAGCTGAATCGACACTCTTCGAGCCAAATGGAGCCGAATGGACATGAATCGAACCAATTCGACCTGAATCGTGTCCAAATTCATGGAATCGAATTGAACAGATTAGAGTAGGGGAGGTTCGGGTATGGCAGGGTGGAATAGAGTAGAGTAGCATAGAATAAAACAGAAGAGAAGAGAACAGAACAATACAGAACGAATACAGAAAACAGTAGGCTAGAGTAGCGTAGAGGGAAACAGAGTAGAGTAGAATAGATTTGAACAGAGCTAAATGGAGCCAAACTGAGCCGAATCGTGTCCAAATGGGTTGAAGCCAAGCCAATCCAATGGATTAGAGTAGAGTAGAGTTGGGTAGCATAGGGTAGGGTAGAATAGAGTAGAATAGGAAGAATAAAGAAAATAGAGAAGAGTAGACTAGAGTACGATAGAGTAGGCTAGTGTATAATAGGGTAGACTCGAATACGGCTGAGTAGAGCCGAATGGAGTCGAAATGAGAGGAATCACGTCTAATGGATTCGAGTAAATTAGAGTGGTGTAGGATAGAGTAGAGCAGAATAGTGTAGAATGGTGTGGAATAAATAGAATGGAGTAGAATGGAGTCAAATAGAGACGAAAAGAGTAGAGAAGAGTCAAATAGAGCAGAATAGGGCCGAAAAGGCCGAATTGAGCAGAATCGAAGCAATTCAAGCCAAAACGAGCCGAATAGAGCCAAATCGAATCGAATCGAGCTGATTCAAGCCGAATCACGTCGAATCCCGTTCAGTGCATCCAATCCAATCCAAACGTCTAGATTAGAGAAGGGGAGGGGAGGGTGGACTAGAATAGAGTAGAGTAGACTAGAAGAGATTAGGACAGAATAGAAGGAATAGAATAGAGTAGAAAAGAGTAGGGTCGAATAGACTCGAATAGAGTCGAATAGAGACGAATAGAGAAAACAGAGCTGAATGGAGCCGAGTAGAGACGTAGAGGAGCCATATAGAGCCGATTCGAACCTCATCGAGCTGAATCAAGCAGAATCACGCCGACTGTCACTGAGTAGCGTCGAATCACATCGAATCACGTCGAATCGCATCAAATCACATCGTTTTGTGTCGGACCGGGTCGAATCGCTTCGTATCGCATCGGATTGCATCGAATGTCGTCGAATCACGACGAATCACGCCCCATCACGTCCAATAACTTCGAACTGCGTCCAATCTCCTAGAATTCTGCTGAATCACGTCGAATCGTATGGAATCTCGTCTAATCTCTTTGAATCCCGTCAAATGCCTTCGGACCTTGTCGAATCCCGTCGAATCCTGTCCAATCGCGTCGAAGTGAATCGAATTGAATCAAATCGATTCAAGTAGGGTGGGTTTGGGTGGGGTGCAGTAGGGTTGGGTAGGGTAGGATAGAACAGAGTCCAACAGAATAGGAGAGAACAGAAGAGAACAGAAAGAATCCAGCAGAATAGAATAGAGTAGAAAAGAGTCAGATAGTGCAGAGCATAGCCGAATTGAGGCGAATGGAGACAAAACAAGATGAATCGCGTTGAAGCGCTTCGAATCGGGTCAAATCGAATCCATTCGAATAGATTAGGGTAGGGAAGGGTAGACGAGAATAGAGGAGAATAGTGCAGAATGGTGTGGAATGGATTAGAACGGAGCCGACTAGAGACGACTAGAGTAGAAAAGAGTCGAATAGAGCATAGTTGGGCCGAATAGGGCCAAAGAAGGCCTAATCGAGCAGAATCCAGCAGAATCGATGCCATTGGAGCTGAATGGAGCCAAATGGAGCCCAATCGAACCGATTCGAAGCGAATTGATCTGATTCAAGCCTAATCGGGTCGAATGGCGTGAAAATGCGATGACTCGAACAGAATCAAAGATTAGAGAAGGGGAGGGGAGCGGCTGGGAGGGTAGAACAGAACAGAATAGAACAGTACATAATAGAAGGAACAGAATATAGCACAGTACGGTAGAGCAGAGCAGAGTAAAGTAGAGAAGAGTAGAGTCGAATAGAGTGAACTAGTGCAGAATAGAGCTGAATAGAGCCAATTCTAGCCGAATCGAGCCCAAAGGAAACAAAACGTGATGAATCGCGTCGAATAGCGTCCAATCGAATCCATTAGAATAGATTACAGTAGGGTAGAGTAGAACAGAATAGAGCAGAATCAAGTCGAATGGAGTTGCATAGAGAAAACTAGAGTAGAAAAGAGTCGAATCGAGCCGAATAAGGCTGAACCAAGTCGAATTGAGTTGAAACAAGCTGAATCGAAGCGATTCAAGCCAAATCGAGCTGAATCGAGCTGATGGTGCCGAATGAGCCGATTCAAGCATCATCGCGTCCAATCACATTGAAATGCTTTGACTCGAATCCAATTGAATAGATTCGAAAAGGTTAGGGTAGGGTGGTTTTGGATAGGGTAGACTAGGGTAGACGAAAGCAGACTAGAGTAGAGTAGACAAGCGAAGTCTAGAGTAGTAGCCTAGACAAGACAGCTGGACTAGTCAGACTAGTGGTATAGATCAGTAGGCTAGACAACTAGCCTTGGAGAGTACCCTTGCCTTGACAAGTACCCTAAATTCTGAATCTGAACTACTCCCCTTGCCTTAACTAGTATCCTGAACTAGTAGCCTTGTCTGAACTAGTACCCTTAACTAGTAGCCTTGCCTTAAGTAATAGTCTTAATGTCTACCCTTGCCTTACTAGTACCCTGAACTAGTAGCCCTGCCTTAACTAGTACCCTGGCCTTCACCAGTAGCCTTAACTAGTACCCTGGCCTTCACTAGTAGCCTTGCCTCAACTAGTACCCTTAACTAACACCCTAGCATGAGCTAGTACTCTTAACTAGTACCTGGCCTTCTCAGTCCCCATAAGTCCTACCCTGGCCTTAACCAGCTGCCTTAACTGGTACCCTGGTCTTAACTAGTAGTATTGACTTCTACCCTTGAATCCACTGGTCGCCTAAACTAGTCGTCTTGCCTTCAGTAGTAGCCTTCACTTGTACCTTGCCTTAACTAGTATCGTTATCTAGTACCTGTGCCTTAACTAGTACTCTTAGCTAGTACAGCGGCCATAACGAGTAGCCTGAACTAGTAGCCTGAACTAGTAGCCTTGTCTGAATTAGTCCCCTGAACTAGTAGCAGTGCTTTAAGTAATCGTCTTAACGTCTGCCCTTGCCTTACTAGTACCCTTAACTAGTAGCCAAGCCTTAACTACTACCCCTAACTAGTAGCCTTGCCTTAACTAGTACCCTTGCCTTAACCAGTTGCCTTAAGTAGTACCCCGGCCTTAACTAGAAGTATCAACTTGTAAACTTGCATCCAATAGTAGCCTTAACTAGTACTCTTGCCTTAAGTAGTGGCCTGAACTAGTACTCGTGCCTTAGCTAGTACTCTGAACTAGTACAGTGCCTCTAACTAGTATCCTGAACTAGTAGCCTTCTCTAAACTAGTACCCTTAACTAGTAGCCTTGCCTTCACTAGTACCCTGGCCTTCTCCAGTAGCCTTAACTAAGACCCTGGCCTTCACTGGTAGCCTTAACTAGTACCCTTAACTAGTACCCTCGCATTAACTAGTAGTCTGAACTAGTACCCTGGCCGTATCAGTGCCCAGAACTACTACCCTTGCCGTAACCAGTTGCCTTAACTAGTACCCCGGCCTTAACTAGTAGTATTCACTTGTATATTTGCATCAACTAGTAGCCTTAACTAGTACTCTTCCCTTAAGCAGCGGCCTGTATTTGTACCTTGCCTTAACTAGCAGCCTTAACTAGCACCCGTGCCTTTACTCATACTCTTAACTAGTACAGTGCCCCTAACTAGTATCCTGAACTGGTAGCCTTGTCCTAAGTAGTACCCTTAACTAGGAGCCTTGCCTTAAGGAATAGTCTTAATGGCTACCCTGGCCTCAACAAGTACCCTTAACTAGTACCCTTGCATTAATTAGTAGTCTTAACTGGTAGCCTGGCCTTGTCAGTACCCATAACTACTACCCTTGCCTTAACCAGTTGCCTTACCTAGCAACCTGGACTTAGCCAGTAGTATTAACATGTACCCTTGCATCGACTAGTAGACTTAAGTAGTACTCTTGCCTGAAGTAGTGGCCTTAACACGTTCCTTGCCTTACTAGTAGCCTTAACTAGTACTCTGAACTAGTACAGTGGCCCTAACTAGTATTCTGAACTAGAAGCCTTGTGGTAACTAGTACCCTTAACTAGTCACCTTGCCTTAGGGAACAGTCTTAACGTCTACCCTTGCCTTACTAGTCCTCTTAACAAGTAGCCAAGCCTTAACTAGTACCCTGAAGTAGTAGCCTTGCATGGACGAGTAGCCCAGCCTTAACTAGTACCCTGGCCGTCACTAGTACCCTTGCCTCAACTAGTACCCTGGCATTAACTAGTAGTCTTAACTAGTACCCTGGCCGTATCACTACCCAGAACTACTACCCTTGCCTTGACCAGTTGCCTTAACTAGTACCCTGGCCTTAATGAGTAGTATGAACTTGTACCCTTGCATCAACTAGTAGCCTAAACTAATACGCTTGCCTGAAGTCGTAGCCTTCACTTGTACCTTGCCTTCCTAGTAGCCTTAACTAGTACCCGTCCATGAACTAGTACTCTTAACTAGTACAGTGGCCCTAACTAGTAGCCTGAACTAGTCCCCTTGCCTTAGGTAGTCCCTTTTCCAAACTAGTACCCTTCTTGAGTACCCCTATGGAGTAGGGTATGGTACAGTAGGGTGTCATGAGGTAGGGTAGCATACGGTAGAACAGAGAAAACAGAATCCAATAGAATAGAAGAGGATGAGTCAGGATAGGTTAGTTTCGTGTAGGGTGTGGTAGAGTAGCATAGGATGGAATAGAGAAAAGAGAAAACGAGAATCCAATACAACAGAATCGAAAAGAAGAGACTAGATGAGGAAAGACTAGGGCGGGATAGGGTTCTGTCGAATAGAAGAGCGTAGAATGGTGTGGAATGGAGTCAAATGCAGTCAAACCGAGATGAATAGACTAGGAAAGAGTTGAATAGAGCCGAATAGCACCGAATAGGGACATCTAGGGCTGAGTCGAGCCCAATCGAGCCCAACCGAGCCCAATCAAGTCCAATCGACCAGATTCGAGCTGAATGGAGCCCAATGGAGCTGGAATGAGCCAAATAGAGACACAGAAAATGAGCCAAGCTAGATCGAGCCAAATCGCACCTAATCGCATCCTATGGCATCGAATCTCGTCGAAGTCCATCCAATCCCACCAAAACCCATCGAATCTCATGAAATCTCACCGAATCCCGTCCAATTGTGTCAAATCGGGTCGAATTGAATGCAATCGAATTCAATAGAACAGCTTAGAGTAGTGTAGGTTAGGCTGGGATTCAATAGGGTAGGGCAGAGAGGAATAGACTAGAGAAGCATAGAGTAGAAGAGAAGAGAATACAAAGAGTAGAATGGAGTAGAGTGGAGTAGAGTAGACTAGTCAGAGTCGAGTAGTGCAGAATAGAGATGAATAGATCCAATTCGAGCTGAATCGAGTCGAATGGAGAGGAAATGAGACAAATCTCCATGAATCGAATAGATTAGAGTAGAGTAGGGTGGGGGAGAAGAGAATAGAATAGTGTAGAATGGAGTCGAACAGAGTAGAATGGTGTGGAATGGAGTCGAATGGAGCCAAATAGAGACGAATAGAGTAGAAAAGAGTTGAATAGAGCTGAACAGGGCCGGATAAGTTTGGATCGAGCCTAATGATGCTGAATCGAGCAGAATCGAGCCAAATTGACCCGATTCAAGCCAAATCGAGCTAAATCAAGCCAATTCGAGCCTAAATCCCATGGAATCGCCTTGAAAGGCATTGAATCGAATCGAATCGATTAGAGTAGAGGAGGGTAGAGTAGGAGGGGTTAGACTAGAAGGGAACAGAACCCAAGAGAAAGAATCGAATAGAATGAAGTAGAGACGAGTACAGTAGAATAGAGTCCAATAGAGTTGAATAGAGCCAAACAGAGCTGAATGCAGCCGAATCCACCAAATTCGAGGTGAATCGAGAAGAATCATGTCGAATCGCGTTGAAACGTGTCGAATCCAATCCAATCGTTTAGTGTAGGGCAGGTAAGATGAGGGTAGGGTAGGGTAGAAAAGAATAGATTAGAATAGAACAGAAAGAATAGAGACGAGTAGACTAGAGTCAAATAGAGTCAAATCCTGCCGAAAAGAGCCGAATAGAGAGGAAAAGGGCCAAGTCAAACCGAATCGAGTTGAATTCGCACAAAAAGGAGCTGATTCGAGCCGATAGGACCTGAATCAGGCCGAATCCCGTTCAAGTCTGTTGAATAGAATAGAACAGATTACAGTAGGCTAAGTTAGAGTAGGGTAGGATAGAACCAAATGCAGTAGAACAGAACAGGATCGAAGAGAACTGAAAGAATAGAATAGGGTCGAGTAGTGCAGAGTCTAGAAGAATAGAGTTGAATATTGCCGACTAGAGCAAAATAGAGCCCAAAAGACCCAACGTGATAGAAATCAAGATGAATGGCGCCGAATCCCGCGGAATCATGCTGGATCGCGTCGAAGCCCGTTGAATTGCATTGAATCCCATCCATTCGAGTCCAATCCAATCGAATCGATTAGAATAGACTAGAGAAGGGTAGAGTACAAGACAATAGACTAGAGAAGAATACAGTCGGATGGAGTAGAATGGTGTAGAATGGAGTTGAAAAGAGATAATAGAGTTGAGTAGACTCGTAGAGCCATATAGAGTTGAACAGAGCCTGTTCAAGCTGAATAGAGCTGACCAGGGCAAAACGGAGCCGATTAGAACTGAATCGAACCGATTGGAGCCCAAGAGGGATGAATGGAGTGCAACGGAGCCGATTGGAGCCGAATCGCATCGAAATGCGTGGAATCGAATCCAGTGGAATAGATTAGAGTAGGGTTGGTTAAAATAGAGTAGAATAGAATTGAACACAGTAAAAGAGAATAAAAAGAATACAAGAGAATCGAGTCCAAAAGGTTAGAGCAGAGCAGAATAGTGTAGAGTAGAACAGAGTCGAATAGAGTCGAATCGAGCCAAATGGAGAAGAAACAAGGCAAATCGCGTTGAATCCCCTCGAACCAATTCCAGTCAATTAGGGTAGGGTAGAGTAAAATAGCGTTGAGTGGAGTAGAATGCTGTGCAACGCAATCGAATGGAGTCGAAAAGAGTCGAAAAGAGCCGAATAGTGCTGAAGAGGGCCGAAGAGGGCCGAATCGAGCAGAATTGAGCCAAATCCAGCAAATCGAGCCTAATGGAGCCGAATGGAGCCGAATCCAGCTGAATCGACACTCTTCGAGCCAAATGGAGCCGAATGGACATGAATCGAACCAATTCGACCTGAATCGTGTCCAAATTCATGGAATCGAATTGAACAGATTAGAGTAGGGGAGGTTCGGGTATGGCAGGGTGGAATAGAGTAGAGTAGCATAGAATAAAACAGAAGAGAAGAGAACAGAACAGTACAGAACGAATACAGAAAACAGTAGGCTAGAGTAGCGTAGAGGGAAACAGAGTAGAGTAGAATAGATTTGAACAGAGCTAAATGGAGCCAAACTGAGCCGAATCGTGTCCAAATGGGTTGAAGCCAAGCCAATCCAATGGATTAGAGTAGAGTAGAGTTGGGTAGCATAGGGTAGGGTAGAATAGAGTAGAATAGGAAGAATAAAGAAAATAGAGAAGAGTAGACTAGAGTACGATAGAGTAGGCTAGTGTATAATAGGGTAGACTCGAATACGGCTGAGTAGAGCCGAATGGAGTCGAAATGAGAGGAATCACGTCTAATGGATTCGAGTAAATTAGAGTGGTGTAGGATAGAGTAGAGCAGAATAGTGTAGAATGGTGTGGAATAAATAGAATGGAGTAGAATGGAGTCAAATAGAGACGAAAAGAGTAGAGAAGAGTCAAATAGAGCAGAATAGGGCCGAAAAGGCCGAATTGAGCAGAATCGAAGCAATTCAAGCCAAAACGAGCCGAATAGAGCCAAATCGAATCGAATCGAGCTGATTCAAGCCGAATCACGTCGAATCCCGTTCAGTGCATCCAATCCAATCCAAACGTCTAGATTAGAGAAGGGGAGGGGAGGGTGGACTAGAATAGAGTAGAGTAGACTAGAAGAGATTAGGACAGAATAGAAGGAATAGAATAGAGTAGAAAAGAGTAGGGTCGAATAGACTCGAATAGAGTCGAATAGAGACGAATAGAGAAAACAGAGCTGAATGGAGCCGAGTAGAGACGTAGAGGAGCCATATAGAGCCGATTCGAACCTCATCGAGCTGAATCAAGCAGAATCACGCCGACTGTCACTGAGTAGCGTCGAATCACATCGAATCACGTCGAATCGCATCAAATCACATCGTTTTGTGTCGGACCGGGTCGAATCGCTTCGTATCGCATCGGATTGCATCGAATGTCGTCGAATCACGACGAATCACGCCCCATCACGTCCAATAACTTCGAACTGCGTCCAATCTCCTAGAATTCTGCTGAATCACGTCGAATCGTATGGAATCTCGTCTAATCTCTTTGAATCCCGTCAAATGCCTTCGGACCTTGTCGAATCCCGTCGAATCCTGTCCAATGGCGTCGAAGTGAATCGAATTGAATCAAATCGATTCAAGTAGGGTGGGTTTGGGTGGGGTGCAGTAGGGTTGGGTAGGGTAGGATAGAACAGAGTCCAACAGAATAGGAGAGAACAGAAGAGAACAGAAAGAATCCAGCAGAATAGAATAGAGTAGAAAAGAGTCAGATAGTGCAGAGCATAGCCGAATTGAGGCGAATGGAGACAAAACAAGATGAATCGCGTTGAAGCGCTTCGAATCGGGTCAAATCGAATCCATTCGAATAGATTAGGGTAGGGAAGGGTAGACGAGAATAGAGGAGAATAGTGCAGAATGGTGTGGAATGGATTAGAACGGAGCCGACTAGAGACGACTAGAGTAGAAAAGAGTCGAATAGAGCATAGTTGGGCCGAATAGGGCCAAAGAAGGCCTAATCGAGCAGAATCCAGCAGAATCGATGCCATTGGAGCTGAATGGAGCCAAATGGAGCCCAATCGAACCGATTCGAAGCGAATTGATCTGATTCAAGCCTAATCGGGTCGAATGGCGTGAAAATGCGATGACTCGAACAGAATCAAAGATTAGAGAAGGGGAGGGGAGCGGCTGGGAGGGTAGAACAGAACAGAATAGAACAGTACATAATAGAAGGAACAGAATATAGCACAGTACGGTAGAGCAGAGCAGAGTAAAGTAGAGAAGAGTAGAGTCGAATAGAGTGAACTAGTGCAGAATAGAGCTGAATAGAGCCAATTCTAGCCGAATCGAGCCCAAAGGAAACAAAACGTGATGAATCGCGTCGAATAGCGTCCAATCGAATCCATTAGAATAGATTACAGTAGGGTAGAGTAGAACAGAATAGAGCAGAATCAAGTCGAATGGAGTTGCATAGAGAAAACTAGAGTAGAAAAGAGTCGAATCGAGCCGAATAAGGCTGAACCAAGTCGAATTGAGTTGAAACAAGCTGAATCGAAGCGATTCAAGCCAAATCGAGCTGAATCGAGCTGATGGTGCCGAATGAGCCGATTCAAGCATCATCGCGTCCAATCACATTGAAATGCTTTGACTCGAATCCAATTGAATAGATTCGAAAAGGTTAGGGTAGGGTGGTTTTGGATAGGGTAGACTAGGGTAGACGAAAGCAGACTAGAGTAGAGTAGACAAGCGAAGTCTAGAGTAGTAGCCTAGACAAGACAGCTGGACTAGTCAGACTAGTGGTATAGATCAGTAGGCTAGACAACTAGCCTTGGAGAGTACCCTTGCCTTGACAAGTACCCTAAATTCTGAATCTGAACTACTCCCCTTGCCTTAACTAGTATCCTGAACTAGTAGCCTTGTCTGAACTAGTACCCTTAACTAGTAGCCTTGCCTTAAGTAATAGTCTTAATGTCTACCCTTGCCTTACTAGTACCCTGAACTAGTAGCCCTGCCTTAACTAGTACCCTGGCCTTCACCAGTAGCCTTAACTAGTACCCTGGCCTTCACTAGTAGCCTTGCCTCAACTAGTACCCTTAACTAACACCCTAGCATGAGCTAGTACTCTTAACTAGTACCTGGCCTTCTCAGTCCCCATAAGTCCTACCCTGGCCTTAACCAGCTGCCTTAACTGGTACCCTGGTCTTAACTAGTAGTATTGACTTCTACCCTTGAATCCACTGGTCGCCTAAACTAGTCGTCTTGCCTTCAGTAGTAGCCTTCACTTGTACCTTGCCTTAACTAGTATCGTTATCTAGTACCTGTGCCTTAACTAGTACTCTTAGCTAGTACAGCGGCCATAACGAGTAGCCTGAACTAGTAGCCTGAACTAGTAGCCTTGTCTGAATTAGTCCCCTGAACTAGTAGCAGTGCTTTAAGTAATCGTCTTAACGTCTGCCCTTGCCTTACTAGTACCCTTAACTAGTAGCCAAGCCTTAACTACTACCCCTAACTAGTAGCCTTGCCTTAACTAGTACCCTTGCCTTAACCAGTTGCCTTAAGTAGTACCCCGGCCTTAACTAGAAGTATCAACTTGTAAACTTGCATCCAATAGTAGCCTTAACTAGTACTCTTGCCTTAAGTAGTGGCCTGAACTAGTACTCGTGCCTTAGCTAGTACTCTGAACTAGTACAGTGCCTCTAACTAGTATCCTGAACTAGTAGCCTTCTCTAAACTAGTACCCTTAACTAGTAGCCTTGCCTTCACTAGTACCCTGGCCTTCTCCAGTAGCCTTAACTAAGACCCTGGCCTTCACTGGTAGCCTTAACTAGTACCCTTAACTAGTACCCTCGCATTAACTAGTAGTCTGAACTAGTACCCTGGCCGTATCAGTGCCCAGAACTACTACCCTTGCCGTAACCAGTTGCCTTAACTAGTACCCCGGCCTTAACTAGTAGTATTCACTTGTATATTTGCATCAACTAGTAGCCTTAACTAGTACTCTTCCCTTAAGCAGCGGCCTGTATTTGTACCTTGCCTTAACTAGCAGCCTTAACTAGCACCCGTGCCTTTACTCATACTCTTAACTAGTACAGTGCCCCTAACTAGTATCCTGAACTGGTAGCCTTGTCCTAAGTAGTACCCTTAACTAGGAGCCTTGCCTTAAGGAATAGTCTTAATGGCTACCCTGGCCTCAACAAGTACCCTTAACTAGTACCCTTGCATTAATTAGTAGTCTTAACTGGTAGCCTGGCCTTGTCAGTACCCATAACTACTACCCTTGCCTTAACCAGTTGCCTTACCTAGCAACCTGGACTTAGCCAGTAGTATTAACATGTACCCTTGCATCGACTAGTAGACTTAAGTAGTACTCTTGCCTGAAGTAGTGGCCTTAACACGTTCCTTGCCTTACTAGTAGCCTTAACTAGTACTCTGAACTAGTACAGTGGCCCTAACTAGTATTCTGAACTAGAAGCCTTGTGGTAACTAGTACCCTTAACTAGTCACCTTGCCTTAGGGAACAGTCTTAACGTCTACCCTTGCCTTACTAGTCCTCTTAACAAGTAGCCAAGCCTTAACTAGTACCCTGAAGTAGTAGCCTTGCATGGACGAGTAGCCCAGCCTTAACTAGTACCCTGGCCGTCACTAGTACCCTTGCCTCAACTAGTACCCTGGCATTAACTAGTAGTCTTAACTAGTACCCTGGCCGTATCACTACCCAGAACTACTACCCTTGCCTTGACCAGTTGCCTTAACTAGTACCCTGGCCTTAATGAGTAGTATGAACTTGTACCCTTGCATCAACTAGTAGCCTAAACTAATACGCTTGCCTGAAGTCGTAGCCTTCACTTGTACCTTGCCTTCCTAGTAGCCTTAACTAGTACCCGTCCATGAACTAGTACTCTTAACTAGTACAGTGGCCCTAACTAGTAGCCTGAACTAGTCCCCTTGCCTTAGGTAGTCCCTTTTCCAAACTAGTACCCTTCTTGAGTACCCCTATGGAGTAGGGTATGGTACAGTAGGGTGTCATGAGGTAGGGTAGCATACGGTAGAACAGAGAAAACAGAATCCAATAGAATAGAAGAGGATGAGTCAGGATAGGTTAGTTTCGTGTAGGGTGTGGTAGAGTAGCATAGGATGGAATAGAGAAAAGAGAAAACGAGAATCCAATACAACAGAATCGAAAAGAAGAGACTAGATGAGGAAAGACTAGGGCGGGATAGGGTTCTGTCGAATAGAAGAGCGTAGAATGGTGTGGAATGGAGTCAAATGCAGTCAAACCGAGATGAATAGACTAGGAAAGAGTTGAATAGAGCCGAATAGCACCGAATAGGGACATCTAGGGCTGAGTCGAGCCCAATCGAGCCCAACCGAGCCCAATCAAGTCCAATCGACCAGATTCGAGCTGAATGGAGCCCAATGGAGCTGGAATGAGCCAAATAGAGACACAGAAAATGAGCCAAGCTAGATCGAGCCAAATCGCACCTAATCGCATCCTATGGCATCGAATCTCGTCGAAGTCCATCCAATCCCACCAAAACCCATCGAATCTCATGAAATCTCACCGAATCCCGTCCAATTGTGTCAAATCGGGTCGAATTGAATGCAATCGAATTCAATAGAACAGCTTAGAGTAGTGTAGGTTAGGCTGGGATTCAATAGGGTAGGGCAGAGAGGAATAGACTAGAGAAGCATAGAGTAGAAGAGAAGAGAATACAAAGAGTAGAATGGAGTAGAGTGGAGTAGAGTAGACTAGTCAGAGTCGAGTAGTGCAGAATAGAGATGAATAGATCCAATTCGAGCTGAATCGAGTCGAATGGAGAGGAAATGAGACAAATCTCCATGAATCGAATAGATTAGAGTAGAGTAGGGTGGGGGAGAAGAGAATAGAATAGTGTAGAATGGAGTCGAACAGAGTAGAATGGTGTGGAATGGAGTCGAATGGAGCCAAATAGAGACGAATAGAGTAGAAAAGAGTTGAATAGAGCTGAACAGGGCCGGATAAGTTTGGATCGAGCCTAATGATGCTGAATCGAGCAGAATCGAGCCAAATTGACCCGATTCAAGCCAAATCGAGCTAAATCAAGCCAATTCGAGCCTAAATCCCATGGAATCGCCTTGAAAGGCATTGAATCGAATCGAATCGATTAGAGTAGAGGAGGGTAGAGTAGGAGGGGTTAGACTAGAAGGGAACAGAACCCAAGAGAAAGAATCGAATAGAATGAAGTAGAGACGAGTACAGTAGAATAGAGTCCAATAGAGTTGAATAGAGCCAAACAGAGCTGAATGCAGCCGAATCCACCAAATTCGAGGTGAATCGAGAAGAATCATGTCGAATCGCGTTGAAACGTGTCGAATCCAATCCAATCGTTTAGTGTAGGGCAGGTAAGATGAGGGTAGGGTAGGGTAGAAAAGAATAGATTAGAATAGAACAGAAAGAATAGAGACGAGTAGACTAGAGTCAAATAGAGTCAAATCCTGCCGAAAAGAGCCGAATAGAGAGGAAAAGGGCCAAGTCCAACCGAATCGAGTTGAATTCGCACAAAAAGGAGCTGATTCGAGCCGATAGGACCTGAATCAGGCCGAATCCCGTTCAAGTCTGTTGAATAGAATAGAACAGATTACAGTAGGCTAAGTTAGAGTAGGGTAGGATAGAACCAAATGCAGTAGAACAGAACAGGATCGAAGAGAACTGAAAGAATAGAATAGGGTCGAGTAGTGCAGAGTCTAGAAGAATAGAGTTGAATATTGCCGACTAGAGCAAAATAGAGCCCAAAAGACCCAACGTGATAGAAATCAAGATGAATGGCGCCGAATCCCGCGGAATCATGCTGGATCGCGTCGAAGCCCGTTGAATTGCATTGAATCCCATCCATTCGAGTCCAATCCAATCGAATCGATTAGAATAGACTAGAGAAGGGTAGAGTACAAGACAATAGACTAGAGAAGAATACAGTCGGATGGAGTAGAATGGTGTAGAATGGAGTTGAAAAGAGATAATAGAGTTGAGTAGACTCGTAGAGCCATATAGAGTTGAACAGAGCCTGTTCAAGCTGAATAGAGCTGACCAGGGCAAAACGGAGCCGATTAGAACTGAATCGAACCGATTGGAGCCCAAGAGGGATGAATGGAGTGCAACGGAGCCGATTGGAGCCGAATCGCATCGAAATGCGTGGAATCGAATCCAGTGGAATAGATTAGAGTAGGGTTGGTTAAAATAGAGTAGAATAGAATTGAACACAGTAAAAGAGAATAAAAAGAATACAAGAGAATCGAGTCCAAAAGGTTAGAGCAGAGCAGAATAGTGTAGAGTAGAACAGAGTCGAATAGAGTCGAATCGAGCCAAATGGAGAAGAAACAAGGCAAATCGCGTTGAATCCCCTCGAACCAATTCCAGTCAATTAGGGTAGGGTAGAGTAAAATAGCGTTGAGTGGAGTAGAATGCTGTGCAACGCAATCGAATGGAGTCGAAAAGAGTCGAAAAGAGCCGAATAGTGCTGAAGAGGGCCGAAGAGGGCCGAATCGAGCAGAATTGAGCCAAATCCAGCAAATCGAGCCTAATGGAGCCGAATGGAGCCGAATCCAGCTGAATCGACACTCTTCGAGCCAAATGGAGCCGAATGGACATGAATCGAACCAATTCGACCTGAATCGTGTCCAAATTCATGGAATCGAATTGAACAGATTAGAGTAGGGGAGGTTCGGGTATGGCAGGGTGGAATAGAGTAGAGTAGCATAGAATAAAACAGAAGAGAAGAGAACAGAACAGTACAGAACGAATACAGAAAACAGTAGGCTAGAGTAGCGTAGAGGGAAACAGAGTAGAGTAGAATAGATTCGAACAGAGCTAAATGGAGCCAAACTGAGCCGAATCGTGTCCAAATGGGTTGAAGCCAATCCAATCCAATGGATTAGAGTAGAGTAGAGTTGGGTAGCATAGGGTAGGGTAGAATAGAGTAGAATAGGAAGAATAAAGAAAATAGAGAAGAGTAGACTAGAGTACGATAGAGTAGGCTAGTGTATAATAGGGTAGACTCGAATACGGCTGAGTAGAGCCGAATGGAGTCGAAATGAGAGGAATCACGTCTAATGGATTCGAGTAAATTAGAGTGGTGTAGGATAGAGTAGAGCAGAATAGTGTAGAATGGTGTGGAATAAATAGAATGGAGTAGAATGGAGTCAAATAGAGACGAAAAGAGTAGAGAAGAGTCAAATAGAGCAGAATAGGGCCGAAAAGGCCGAATTGAGCAGAATCGAAGCAATTCAAGCCAAAACGAGCCGAATAGAGCCAAATCGAATCGAATCGAGCTGATTCAAGCCGAATCACGTCGAATCCCGTTCAGTGCATCCAATCCAATCCAAACGTCTAGATTAGAGAAGGGGAGGGGAGGGTGGACTAGAATAGAGTAGAGTAGACTAGAAGAGATTAGGACAGAATAGAAGGAATAGAATAGAGTAGAAAAGAGTAGGGTCGAATAGACTCGAATAGAGTCGAATAGAGACGAATAGAGAAAACAGAGCTGAATGGAGCCGAGTAGAGACGTAGAGGAGCCATATAGAGCCGATTCGAACCTCATCGAGCTGAATCAAGCAGAATCACGCCGACTGTCACTGAGTAGCGTCGAATCACATCGAATCACGTCGAATCGCATCAAATCACATCGTTTTGTGTCGGACCGGGTCGAATCGCTTCGTATCGCATCGGATTGCATCGAATGTCGTCGAATCACGACGAATCACGCCCCATCACGTCCAATAACTTCGAACTGCGTCCAATCTCCTAGAATTCTGCTGAATCACGTCGAATCGTATGGAATCTCGTCTAATCTCTTTGAATCCCGTCAAATGCCTTCGGACCTTGTCGAATCCCGTCGAATCCTGTCCAATGGCGTCGAAGTGAATCGAATTGAATCAAATCGATTCAAGTAGGGTGGGTTTGGGTGGGGTGCAGTAGGGTTGGGTAGGGTAGGATAGAACAGAGTCCAACAGAATAGGAGAGAACAGAAGAGAACAGAAAGAATCCAGCAGAATAGAATAGAGTAGAAAAGAGTCAGATAGTGCAGAGCATAGCCGAATTGAGGCGAATGGAGACAAAACAAGATGAATCGCGTTGAAGCGCTTCGAATCGGGTCAAATCGAATCCATTCGAATAGATTAGGGTAGGGAAGGGTAGACGAGAATAGAGGAGAATAGTGCAGAATGGTGTGGAATGGATTAGAACGGAGCCGACTAGAGACGACTAGAGTAGAAAAGAGTCGAATAGAGCATAGTTGGGCCGAATAGGGCCAAAGAAGGCCTAATCGAGCAGAATCCAGCAGAATCGATGCCATTGGAGCTGAATGGAGCCAAATGGAGCCCAATCGAACCGATTCGAAGCGAATTGATCTGATTCAAGCCTAATCGGGTCGAATGGCGTGAAAATGCGATGACTCGAACAGAATCAAAGATTAGAGAAGGGGAGGGGAGCGGCTGGGAGGGTAGAACAGAACAGAATAGAACAGTACATAATAGAAGGAACAGAATATAGCACAGTACGGTAGAGCAGAGCAGAGTAAAGTAGAGAAGAGTAGAGTCGAATAGAGTGAACTAGTGCAGAATAGAGCTGAATAGAGCCAATTCTAGCCGAATCGAGCCCAAAGGAAACAAAACGTGATGAATCGCGTCGAATAGCGTCCAATCGAATCCATTAGAATAGATTACAGTAGGGTAGAGTAGAACAGAATAGAGCAGAATCAAGTCGAATGGAGTTGCATAGAGAAAACTAGAGTAGAAAAGAGTCGAATCGAGCCGAATAAGGCTGAACCAAGTCGAATTGAGTTGAAACAAGCTGAATCGAAGCGATTCAAGCCAAATCGAGCTGAATCGAGCTGATGGTGCCGAATGAGCCGATTCAAGCATCATCGCGTCCAATCACATTGAAATGCTTTGACTCGAATCCAATTGAATAGATTCGAAAAGGTTAGGGTAGGGTGGTTTTGGATAGGGTAGACTAGGGTAGACGAAAGCAGACTAGAGTAGAGTAGACAAGCGAAGTCTAGAGTAGTAGCCTAGACAAGACAGCTGGACTAGTCAGACTAGTGGTATAGATCAGTAGGCTAGACAACTAGCCTTGGAGAGTACCCTTGCCTTGACAAGTACCCTAAATTCTGAATCTGAACTACTCCCCTTGCCTTAACTAGTATCCTGAACTAGTAGCCTTGTCTGAACTAGTACCCTTAACTAGTAGCCTTGCCTTAAGTAATAGTCTTAATGTCTCCCCTTGCCTTACTAGTACCCTGAACTAGTAGCCCTGCCTTAACTAGTACCCTGGCCTTCACCAGTAGCCTTAACTAGTACCCTGGCCTTCACTAGTAGCCTTGCCTCAACTAGTACCCTTAACTAACACCCTAGCATGAGCTAGTACTCTTAACTAGTACCTGGCCTTCTCAGTCCCCATAAGTCCTACCCTGGCCTTAACCAGCTGCCTTAACTGGTACCCTGGTCTTAACTAGTAGTATTGACTTCTACCCTTGAATCCACTGGTCGCCTAAACTAGTCGTCTTGCCTTCAGTAGTAGCCTTCACTTGTACCTTGCCTTAACTAGTATCGTTATCTAGTACCTGTGCCTTAACTAGTACTCTTAGCTAGTACAGCGGCCATAACGAGTAGCCTGAACTAGTAGCCTGAACTAGTAGCCTTGTCTGAATTAGTCCCCTGAACTAGTAGCAGTGCTTTAAGTAATCGTCTTAACGTCTGCCCTTGCCTTACTAGTACCCTTAACTAGTAGCCAAGCCTTAACTACTACCCCTAACTAGTAGCCTTGCCTTAACTAGTACCCTTGCCTTAACCAGTTGCCTTAAGTAGTACCCCGGCCTTAACTAGAAGTATCAACTTGTAAACTTGCATCCAATAGTAGCCTTAACTAGTACTCTTGCCTTAAGTAGTGGCCTGAACTAGTACTCGTGCCTTAGCTAGTACTCTGAACTAGTACAGTGCCTCTAACTAGTATCCTGAACTAGTAGCCTTCTCTAAACTAGTACCCTTAACTAGTAGCCTTGCCTTCACTAGTACCCTGGCCTTCTCCAGTAGCCTTAACTAAGACCCTGGCCTTCACTGGTAGCCTTAACTAGTACCCTTAACTAGTACCCTCGCATTAACTAGTAGTCTGAACTAGTACCCTGGCCGTATCAGTGCCCAGAACTACTACCCTTGCCGTAACCAGTTGCCTTAACTAGTACCCCGGCCTTAACTAGTAGTATTCACTTGTATATTTGCATCAACTAGTAGCCTTAACTAGTACTCTTCCCTTAAGCAGCGGCCTGTATTTGTACCTTGCCTTAACTAGCAGCCTTAACTAGCACCCGTGCCTTTACTCATACTCTTAACTAGTACAGTGCCCCTAACTAGTATCCTGAACTGGTAGCCTTGTCCTAAGTAGTACCCTTAACTAGGAGCCTTGCCTTAAGGAATAGTCTTAATGGCTACCCTGGCCTCAACAAGTACCCTTAACTAGTACCCTTGCATTAATTAGTAGTCTTAACTGGTAGCCTGGCCTTGTCAGTACCCATAACTACTACCCTTGCCTTAACCAGTTGCCTTACCTAGCAACCTGGACTTAGCCAGTAGTATTAACATGTACCCTTGCATCGACTAGTAGACTTAAGTAGTACTCTTGCCTGAAGTAGTGGCCTTAACACGTTCCTTGCCTTACTAGTAGCCTTAACTAGTACTCTGAACTAGTACAGTGGCCCTAACTAGTATTCTGAACTAGAAGCCTTGTGGTAACTAGTACCCTTAACTAGTCACCTTGCCTTAGGGAACAGTCTTAACGTCTACCCTTGCCTTACTAGTCCTCTTAACAAGTAGCCAAGCCTTAACTAGTACCCTGAAGTAGTAGCCTTGCATGGACGAGTAGCCCAGCCTTAACTAGTACCCTGGCCGTCACTAGTACCCTTGCCTCAACTAGTACCCTGGCATTAACTAGTAGTCTTAACTAGTACCCTGGCCGTATCACTACCCAGAACTACTACCCTTGCCTTGACCAGTTGCCTTAACTAGTACCCTGGCCTTAATGAGTAGTATGAACTTGTACCCTTGCATCAACTAGTAGCCTAAACTAATACGCTTGCCTGAAGTCGTAGCCTTCACTTGTACCTTGCCTTCCTAGTAGCCTTAACTAGTACCCGTCCATGAACTAGTACTCTTAACTAGTACAGTGGCCCTAACTAGTAGCCTGAACTAGTCCCCTTGCCTTAGGTAGTCCCTTTTCCAAACTAGTACCCTTCTTGAGTACCCCTATGGAGTAGGGTATGGTACAGTAGGGTGTCATGAGGTAGGGTAGCATACGGTAGAACAGAGAAAACAGAATCCAATAGAATAGAAGAGGATGAGTCAGGATAGGTTAGTTTCGTGTAGGGTGTGGTAGAGTAGCATAGGATGGAATAGAGAAAAGAGAAAACGAGAATCCAATACAACAGAATCGAAAAGAAGAGACTAGATGAGGAAAGACTAGGGCGGGATAGGGTTCTGTCGAATAGAAGAGCGTAGAATGGTGTGGAATGGAGTCAAATGCAGTCAAACCGAGATGAATAGACTAGGAAAGAGTTGAATAGAGCCGAATAGCACCGAATAGGGACATCTAGGGCTGAGTCGAGCCCAATCGAGCCCAACCGAGCCCAATCAAGTCCAATCGACCAGATTCGAGCTGAATGGAGCCCAATGGAGCTGGAATGAGCCAAATAGAGACACAGAAAATGAGCCAAGCTAGATCGAGCCAAATCGCACCTAATCGCATCCTATGGCATCGAATCTCGTCGAAGTCCATCCAATCCCACCAAAACCCATCGAATCTCATGAAATCTCACCGAATCCCGTCCAATTGTGTCAAATCGGGTCGAATTGAATGCAATCGAATTCAATAGAACAGCTTAGAGTAGTGTAGGTTAGGCTGGGATTCAATAGGGTAGGGCAGAGAGGAATAGACTAGAGAAGCATAGAGTAGAAGAGAAGAGAATACAAAGAGTAGAATGGAGTAGAGTGGAGTAGAGTAGACTAGTCAGAGTCGAGTAGTGCAGAATAGAGATGAATAGATCCAATTCGAGCTGAATCGAGTCGAATGGAGAGGAAATGAGACAAATCTCCATGAATCGAATAGATTAGAGTAGAGTAGGGTGGGGGAGAAGAGAATAGAATAGTGTAGAATGGAGTCGAACAGAGTAGAATGGTGTGGAATGGAGTCGAATGGAGCCAAATAGAGACGAATAGAGTAGAAAAGAGTTGAATAGAGCTGAACAGGGCCGGATAAGTTTGGATCGAGCCTAATGATGCTGAATCGAGCAGAATCGAGCCAAATTGACCCGATTCAAGCCAAATCGAGCTAAATCAAGCCAATTCGAGCCTAAATCCCATGGAATCGCCTTGAAAGGCATTGAATCGAATCGAATCGATTAGAGTAGAGGAGGGTAGAGTAGGAGGGGTTAGACTAGAAGGGAACAGAACCCAAGAGAAAGAATCGAATAGAATGAAGTAGAGACGAGTACAGTAGAATAGAGTCCAATAGAGTTGAATAGAGCCAAACAGAGCTGAATGCAGCCGAATCCACCAAATTCGAGGTGAATCGAGAAGAATCATGTCGAATCGCGTTGAAACGTGTCGAATCCAATCCAATCGTTTAGTGTAGGGCAGGTAAGATGAGGGTAGGGTAGGGTAGAAAAGAATAGATTAGAATAGAACAGAAAGAATAGAGACGAGTAGACTAGAGTCAAATAGAGTCAAATCCTGCCGAAAAGAGCCGAATAGAGAGGAAAAGGGCCAAGTCAAACCGAATCGAGTTGAATTCGCACAAAAAGGAGCTGATTCGAGCCGATAGGACCTGAATCAGGCCGAATCCCGTTCAAGTCTGTTGAATAGAATAGAACAGATTACAGTAGGCTAAGTTAGAGTAGAGTAGGATAGAACCAAATGCAGTAGAACAGAACAGGATCGAAGAGAACTGAAAGAATAGAATAGGGTCGAGTAGTGCAGAGTCTAGAAGAATAGAGTTGAATATTGCCGACTAGAGCAAAATAGAGCCCAAAAGACCCAACGTGATAGAAATCAAGATGAATGGCGCCGAATCCCGCGGAATCATGCTGGATCGCGTCGAAGCCCGTTGAATTGCATTGAATCCCATCCATTCGAGTCCAATCCAATCGAATCGATTAGAATAGACTAGAGAAGGGTAGAGTACAAGACAATAGACTAGAGAAGAATACAGTCGGATGGAGTAGAATGGTGTAGAATGGAGTTGAAAAGAGATAATAGAGTTGAGTAGACTCGTAGAGCCATATAGAGTTGAACAGAGCCTGTTCAAGCTGAATAGAGCTGACCAGGGCGAAACGGAGCCGATTAGAACTGAATCGAACCGATTGGAGCCCAAGAGGGATGAATGGAGTGCAACGGAGCCGATTGGAGCCGAATCGCATCGAAATGCGTGGAATCGAATCCAGTGGAATAGATTAGAGTAGGGTTGGTTAAAATAGAGTAGAATAGAATTGAACACAGTAAAAGAGAATAAAAAGAATACAAGAGAATCGAGTCCAAAAGGTTAGAGCAGAGCAGAATAGTGTAGAGTAGAACAGAGTCGAATAGAGTCGAATCGAGCCAAATGGAGAAGAAACAAGGCAAATCGCGTTGAATCCCCTCGAACCAATTCCAGTCAATTAGGGTAGGGTAGAGTAAAATAGCGTTGAGTGGAGTAGAATGCTGTGCAACGCAATCGAATGGAGTCGAAAAGAGTCGAAAAGAGCCGAATAGTGCTGAAGAGGGCCGAAGAGGGCCGAATCGAGCAGAATTGAGCCAAATCCAGCAAATCGAGCCTAATGGAGCCGAATGGAGCCGAATCCAGCTGAATCGACACTCTTCGAGCCAAATGGAGCCGAATGGACATGAATCGAACCAATTCGACCTGAATCGTGTCCAAATTCATGGAATCGAATTGAACAGATTAGAGTAGGGGAGGTTCGGGTATGGCAGGGTGGAATAGAGTAGAGTAGCATAGAATAAAACAGAAGAGAAGAGAACAGAACAGTACAGAACGAATACAGAAAACAGTAGGCTAGAGTAGCGTAGAGGGAAACAGAGTAGAGTAGAATAGATTCGAACAGAGCTAAATGGAGCCAAACTGAGCCGAATCGTGTCCAAATGGGTTGAAGCCAATCCAATCCAATGGATTAGAGTAGAGTAGAGTTGGGTAGCATAGGGTAGGGTAGAATAGAGTAGAATAGGAAGAATAAAGAAAATAGAGAAGAGTAGACTAGAGTACGATAGAGTAGGCTAGTGTATAATAGGGTAGACTCGAATACGGCTGAGTAGAGCCGAATGGAGTCGAAATGAGAGGAATCACGTCTAATGGATTCGAGTAAATTAGAGTGGTGTAGGATAGAGTAGAGCAGAATAGTGTAGAATGGTGTGGAATAAATAGAATGGAGTAGAATGGAGTCAAATAGAGACGAAAAGAGTAGAGAAGAGTCAAATAGAGCAGAATAGGGCCGAAAAGGCCGAATTGAGCAGAATCGAAGCAATTCAAGCCAAAACGAGCCGAATAGAGCCAAATCGAATCGAATCGAGCTGATTCAAGCCGAATCACGTCGAATCCCGTTCAGTGCATCCAATCCAATCCAAACGTCTAGATTAGAGAAGGGGAGGGGAGGGTGGACTAGAATAGAGTAGAGTAGACTAGAAGAGATTAGGACAGAATAGAAGGAATAGAATAGAGTAGAAAAGAGTAGGGTCGAATAGACTCGAATAGAGTCGAATAGAGACGAATAGAGAAAACAGAGCTGAATGGAGCCGAGTAGAGACGTAGAGGAGCCATATAGAGCCGATTCGAACCTCATCGAGCTGAATCAAGCAGAATCACGCCGACTGTCACTGAGTAGCGTCGAATCACATCGAATCACGTCGAATCGCATCAAATCACATCGTTTTGTGTCGGACCGGGTCGAATCGCTTCGTATCGCATCGGATTGCATCGAATGTCGTCGAATCACGACGAATCACGCCCCATCACGTCCAATAACTTCGAACTGCGTCCAATCTCCGAGAATTCTGCTGAATCACGTCGAATCGTATGGAATCTCGTCTAATCTCTTTGAATCCCGTCAAATGCCTTCGGACCTTGTCGAATCCCGTCGAATCCTGTCCAATCGCGTCGAAGTGAATCGAATTGAATCAAATCGATTCAAGTAGGGTGGGTTTGGGTGGGGTGCAGTAGGGTTGGGTAGGGTAGGATAGAACAGAGTCCAACAGAATAGGAGAGAACAGAAGAGAACAGAAAGAATCCAGCAGAATAGAATAGAGTAGAAAAGAGTCAGATAGTGCAGAGCATAGCCGAATTGAGGCGAATGGAGACAAAACAAGATGAATCGCGTTGAAGCGCTTCGAATCGGGTCAAATCGAATCCATTCGAATAGATTAGGGTAGGGAAGGGTAGACGAGAATAGAGGAGAATAGTGCAGAATGGTGTGGAATGGATTAGAACGGAGCCGACTAGAGACGACTAGAGTAGAAAAGAGTCGAATAGAGCATAGTTGGGCCGAATAGGGCCAAAGAAGGCCTAATCGAGCAGAATCCAGCAGAATCGATGCCATTGGAGCTGAATGGAGCCAAATGGAGCCCAATCGAACCGATTCGAAGCGAATTGATCTGATTCAAGCCTAATCGGGTCGAATGGCGTGAAAATGCGATGACTCGAACAGAATCAAAGATTAGAGAAGGGGAGGGGAGCGGCTGGGAGGGTAGAACAGAACAGAATAGAACAGTACATAATAGAAGGAACAGAATATAGCACAGTACGGTAGAGCAGAGCAGAGTAAAGTAGAGAAGAGTAGAGTCGAATAGAGTGAACTAGTGCAGAATAGAGCTGAATAGAGCCAATTCTAGCCGAATCGAGCCCAAAGGAAACAAAACGTGATGAATCGCGTCGAATAGCGTCCAATCGAATCCATTAGAATAGATTACAGTAGGGTAGAGTAGAACAGAATAGAGCAGAATCAAGTCGAATGGAGTTGCATAGAGAAAACTAGAGTAGAAAAGAGTCGAATCGAGCCGAATAAGGCTGAACCAAGTCGAATTGAGTTGAAACAAGCTGAATCGAAGCGATTCAAGCCAAATCGAGCTGAATCGAGCTGATGGTGCCGAATGAGCCGATTCAAGCATCATCGCGTCCAATCACATTGAAATGCTTTGACTCGAATCCAATTGAATAGATTCGAAAAGGTTAGGGTAGGGTGGTTTTGGATAGGGTAGACTAGGGTAGACGAAAGCAGACTAGAGTAGAGTAGACAAGCGAAGTCTAGAGTAGTAGCCTAGACAAGACAGCTGGACTAGTCAGACTAGTGGTATAGATCAGTAGGCTAGACAACTAGCCTTGGAGAGTACCCTTGCCTTGACAAGTACCCTAAATTCTGAATCTGAACTACTCCCCTTGCCTTAACTAGTATCCTGAACTAGTAGCCTTGTCTGAACTAGTACCCTTAACTAGTAGCCTTGCCTTAAGTAATAGTCTTAATGTCTACCCTTGCCTTACTAGTACCCTGAACTAGTAGCCCTGCCTTAACTAGTACCCTGGCCTTCACCAGTAGCCTTAACTAGTACCCTGGCCTTCACTAGTAGCCTTGCCTCAACTAGTACCCTTAACTAACACCCTAGCATGAGCTAGTACTCTTAACTAGTACCTGGCCTTCTCAGTCCCCATAAGTCCTACCCTGGCCTTAACCAGCTGCCTTAACTGGTACCCTGGTCTTAACTAGTAGTATTGACTTCTACCCTTGAATCCACTGGTCGCCTAAACTAGTCGTCTTGCCTTCAGTAGTAGCCTTCACTTGTACCTTGCCTTAACTAGTATCGTTATCTAGTACCTGTGCCTTAACTAGTACTCTTAGCTAGTACAGCGGCCATAACGAGTAGCCTGAACTAGTAGCCTTGTCTGAATTAGTCCTCTGAACTAGTAGCCTTGCTTTAAGTAATCGTCTTAACGTCTGCCCTTGCCTTACTAGTACCCTTAACTAGTAGCCAAGCCTTAACTACTACCCCTAACTAGTAGCCTTGCCTTAACTAGTACCCTTGCCTTAACGAGTTGCCTTAAGTAGTACCCCGGCCTTAACTAGAAGTATCAACTTGTAAACTTGCATCCAATAGTAGCCTTAACTAGTACTCTTGCCTTAAGTAGTGGCCTGAACTAGTACTCGTGCCTTAGCTAGTACTCTGAACTAGTACAGTGCCTCTAACTAGTATCCTGAACTAGTAGCCTTCTCTAAACTAGTACCCTTAACTAGTAGCCTTGCCTTCACTAGTACCCTGGCCTTCTCCAGTAGCCTTAACTAAGACCCTGGCCTTCACTGGCAGCCTTAACTAGTACCCTTAACTAGTACCCTCGCATTAACTAGTAGTCTGAACTAGTACCCTGGCCGTATCAGTACCCAGAACTACTACCCTTGCCGTAACCAGTTTCCTTAACTAGTACCCCGGCCTTAACTAGTAGTATTCACTTGTATATTTGCATCAACTAGTAGCCTTAACTAGTACTCTTCCCTTAAGCAGCGGCCTGTATTTGTACCTTGCCTTAACTAGCAGCCTTAACTAGCACCCGTGCCTTTACTCATACTCTTAACTAGTACAGTGCCCCTAACTAGTATCCTGAACTGGTAGCCTTGTCCTAAGTAGTACCCTTAACTAGGAGCCTTGCCTTAAGGAATAGTCTTAATGGCTACCCTGGCCTCAACAAGTACCCTTAACTAGTACCCTTGCATTAATTAGTAGTCTTAACTGGTAGCCTGGCCTTGTCAGTACCCATAACTACTACCCTTGCCTTAACCAGTTGCCTTACCTAGCAACCTGGACTTAGCCAGTAGTATTAACATGTACCCTTGCATCGACTAGTAGACTTAAGTAGTACTCTTGCCTGAAGTAGTGGCCTTAACACGTTCCTTGCCTTACTAGTAGCCTTAACTAGTACTCTGAACTAGTACAGTGGCCCTAACTAGTATTCTGAACTAGAAGCCTTGTGGTAACTAGTACCCTTAACTAGTCACCTTGCCTTAGGGAACAGTCTTAACGTCTACCCTTGCCTTACTAGTCCTCTTAACAAGTAGCCAAGCCTTAACTAGTACCCTGAAGTAGTAGCCTTGCATGGACGAGTAGCCCAGCCTTAACTAGTACCCTGGCCGTCACTAGTACCCTTGCCTCAACTAGTACCCTGGCATTAACTAGTAGTCTTAACTAGTACCCTGGCCGTATCACTACCCAGAACTACTACCCTTGCCTTGACCAGTTGCCTTAACTAGTACCCTGGCCTTAATGAGTAGTATGAACTTGTACCCTTGCATCAACTAGTAGCCTAAACTAATACGCTTGCCTGAAGTCGTAGCCTTCACTTGTACCTTGCCTTCCTAGTAGCCTTAACTAGTACCCGTCCATGAACTAGTACTCTTAACTAGTACAGTGGCCCTAACTAGTAGCCTGAACTAGTCCCCTTGCCTTAGGTAGTCCCTTTTCCAAACTAGTACCCTTCTTGAGTACCCCTATGGAGTAGGGTATGGTACAGTAGGGTGTCATGAGGTAGGGTAGCATACGGTAGAACAGAGAAAACAGAATCCAATAGAATAGAAGAGGATGAGTCAGGATAGGTTAGTTTCGTGTAGGGTGTGGTAGAGTAGCATAGGATGGAATAGAGAAAAGAGAAAACGAGAATCCAATACAACAGAATCGAAAAGAAGAGACTAGATGAGGAAAGACTAGGGCGGGATAGGGTTCTGTCGAATAGAAGAGCGTAGAATGGTGTGGAATGGAGTCAAATGCAGTCAAACCGAGATGAATAGACTAGGAAAGAGTTGAATAGAGCCGAATAGCACCGAATAGGGACATCTAGGGCTGAGTCGAGCCCAATCGAGCCCAACCGAGCCCAATCAAGTCCAATCGACCAGATTCGAGCTGAATGGAGCCCAATGGAGCTGGAATGAGCCAAATAGAGACACAGAAAATGAGCCAAGCTAGATCGAGCCAAATCGCACCTAATCGCATCCTATGGCATCGAATCTCGTCGAAGTCCATCCAATCCCACCAAAACCCATCGAATCTCATGAAATCTCACCGAATCCCGTCCAATTGTGTCAAATCGGGTCGAATTGAATGCAATCGAATTCAATAGAACAGCTTAGAGTAGTGTAGGTTAGGCTGGGATTCAATAGGGTAGGGCAGAGAGGAATAGACTAGAGAAGCATAGAGTAGAAGAGAAGAGAATACAAAGAGTAGAATGGAGTAGAGTGGAGTAGAGTAGACTAGTCAGAGTCGAGTAGTGCAGAATAGAGATGAATAGATCCAATTCGAGCTGAATCGAGTCGAATGGAGAGGAAATGAGACAAATCTCCATGAATCGAATAGATTAGAGTAGAGTAGGGTGGGGGAGAAGAGAATAGAATAGTGTAGAATGGAGTCGAACAGAGTAGAATGGTGTGGAATGGAGTCGAATGGAGCCAAATAGAGACGAATAGAGTAGAAAAGAGTTGAATAGAGCTGAACAGGGCCGGATAAGTTTGGATCGAGCCTAATGATGCTGAATCGAGCAGAATCGAGCCAAATTGACCCGATTCAAGCCAAATCGAGCTAAATCAAGCCAATTCGAGCCTAAATCCCATGGAATCGCCTTGAAAGGCATTGAATCGAATCGAATCGATTAGAGTAGAGGAGGGTAGAGTAGGAGGGGTTAGACTAGAAGGGAACAGAACCCAAGAGAAAGAATCGAATAGAATGAAGTAGAGACGAGTACAGTAGAATAGAGTCCAATAGAGTTGAATAGAGCCAAACAGAGCTGAATGCAGCCGAATCCACCAAATTCGAGGTGAATCGAGAAGAATCATGTCGAATCGCGTTGAAACGTGTCGAATCCAATCCAATCGTTTAGTGTAGGGCAGGTAAGATGAGGGTAGGGTAGGGTAGAAAAGAATAGATTAGAATAGAACAGAAAGAATAGAGACGAGTAGACTAGAGTCAAATAGAGTCAAATCCTGCCGAAAAGAGCCGAATAGAGAGGAAAAGGGCCAAGTCAAACCGAATCGAGTTGAATTCGCACAAAAAGGAGCTGATTCGAGCCGATAGGACCTGAATCAGGCCGAATCCCGTTCAAGTCTGTTGAATAGAATAGAACAGATTACAGTAGGCTAAGTTAGAGTAGGGTAGGATAGAACCAAATGCAGTAGAACAGAACAGGATCGAAGAGAACTGAAAGAATAGAATAGGGTCGAGTAGTGCAGAGTCTAGAAGAATAGAGTTGAATATTGCCGACTAGAGCAAAATAGAGCCCAAAAGACCCAACGTGATAGAAATCAAGATGAATGGCGCCGAATCCCGCGGAATCATGCTGGATCGCGTCGAAGCCCGTTGAATTGCATTGAATCCCATCCATTCGAGTCCAATCCAATCGAATCGATTAGAATAGACTAGAGAAGGGTAGAGTACAAGACAATAGACTAGAGAAGAATACAGTCGGATGGAGTAGAATGGTGTAGAATGGAGTTGAAAAGAGATAATAGAGTTGAGTAGACTCGTAGAGCCATATAGAGTTGAACAGAGCCTGTTCAAGCTGAATAGAGCTGACCAGGGCAAAACGGAGCCGATTAGAACTGAATCGAACCGATTGGAGCCCAAGAGGGATGAATGGAGTGCAACGGAGCCGATTGGAGCCGAATCGCATCGAAATGCGTGGAATCGAATCCAGTGGAATAGATTAGAGTAGGGTTGGTTAAAATAGAGTAGAATAGAATTGAACACAGTAAAAGAGAATAAAAAGAATACAAGAGAATCGAGTCCAAAAGGTTAGAGCAGAGCAGAATAGTGTAGAGTAGAACAGAGTCGAATAGAGTCGAATCGAGCCAAATGGAGAAGAAACAAGGCAAATCGCGTTGAATCCCCTCGAACCAATTCCAGTCAATTAGGGTAGGGTAGAGTAAAATAGCGTTGAGTGGAGTAGAATGCTGTGCAACGCAATCGAATGGAGTCGAAAAGAGTCGAAAAGAGCCGAATAGTGCTGAAGAGGGCCGAAGAGGGCCGAATCGAGCAGAATTGAGCCAAATCCAGCAAATCGAGCCTAATGGAGCCGAATGGAGCCGAATCCAGCTGAATCGACACTCTTCGAGCCAAATGGAGCCGAATGGACATGAATCGAACCAATTCGACCTGAATCGTGTCCAAATTCATGGAATCGAATTGAACAGATTAGAGTAGGGGAGGTTCGGGTATGGCAGGGTGGAATAGAGTAGAGTAGCATAGAATAAAACAGAAGAGAAGAGAACAGAACAGTACAGAACGAATACAGAAAACAGTAGGCTAGAGTAGCGTAGAGGGAAACAGAGTAGAGTAGAATAGATTTGAACAGAGCTAAATGGAGCCAAACTGAGCCGAATCGTGTCCAAATGGGTTGAAGCCAAGCCAATCCAATGGATTAGAGTAGAGTAGAGTTGGGTAGCATAGGGTAGGGTAGAATAGAGTAGAATAGGAAGAATAAAGAAAATAGAGAAGAGTAGACTAGAGTACGATAGAGTAGGCTAGTGTATAATAGGGTAGACTCGAATACGGCTGAGTAGAGCCGAATGGAGTCGAAATGAGAGGAATCACGTCTAATGGATTCGAGTAAATTAGAGTGGTGTAGGATAGAGTAGAGCAGAATAGTGTAGAATGGTGTGGAATAAATAGAATGGAGTAGAATGGAGTCAAATAGAGACGAAAAGAGTAGAGAAGAGTCAAATAGAGCAGAATAGGGCCGAAAAGGCCGAATTGAGCAGAATCGAAGCAATTCAAGCCAAAACGAGCCGAATAGAGCCAAATCGAATCGAATCGAGCTGATTCAAGCCGAATCACGTCGAATCCCGTTCAGTGCATCCAATCCAATCCAAACGTCTAGATTAGAGAAGGGGAGGGGAGGGTGGACTAGAATAGAGTAGAGTAGACTAGAAGAGATTAGGACAGAATAGAAGGAATAGAATAGAGTAGAAAAGAGTAGGGTCGAATAGACTCGAATAGAGTCGAATAGAGACGAATAGAGAAAACAGAGCTGAATGGAGCCGAGTAGAGACGTAGAGGAGCCATATAGAGCCGATTCGAACCTCATCGAGCTGAATCAAGCAGAATCACGCCGACTGTCACTGAGTAGCGTCGAATCACATCGAATCACGTCGAATCGCATCAAATCACATCGTTTTGTGTCGGACCGGGTCGAATCGCTTCGTATCGCATCGGATTGCATCGAATGTCGTCGAATCACGACGAATCACGCCCCATCACGTCCAATAACTTCGAACTGCGTCCAATCTCCTAGAATTCTGCTGAATCACGTCGAATCGTATGGAATCTCGTCTAATCTCTTTGAATCCCGTCAAATGCCTTCGGACCTTGTCGAATCCCGTCGAATCCTGTCCAATGGCGTCGAAGTGAATCGAATTGAATCAAATCGATTCAAGTAGGGTGGGTTTGGGTGGGGTGCAGTAGGGTTGGGTAGGGTAGGATAGAACAGAGTCCAACAGAATAGGAGAGAACAGAAGAGAACAGAAAGAATCCAGCAGAATAGAATAGAGTAGAAAAGAGTCAGATAGTGCAGAGCATAGCCGAATTGAGGCGAATGGAGACAAAACAAGATGAATCGCGTTGAAGCGCTTCGAATCGGGTCAAATCGAATCCATTCGAATAGATTAGGGTAGGGAAGGGTAGACGAGAATAGAGGAGAATAGTGCAGAATGGTGTGGAATGGATTAGAACGGAGCCGACTAGAGACGACTAGAGTAGAAAAGAGTCGAATAGAGCATAGTTGGGCCGAATAGGGCCAAAGAAGGCCTAATCGAGCAGAATCCAGCAGAATCGATGCCATTGGAGCTGAATGGAGCCAAATGGAGCCCAATCGAACCGATTCGAAGCGAATTGATCTGATTCAAGCCTAATCGGGTCGAATGGCGTGAAAATGCGATGACTCGAACAGAATCAAAGATTAGAGAAGGGGAGGGGAGCGGCTGGGAGGGTAGAACAGAACAGAATAGAACAGTACATAATAGAAGGAACAGAATATAGCACAGTACGGTAGAGCAGAGCAGAGTAAAGTAGAGAAGAGTAGAGTCGAATAGAGTGAACTAGTGCAGAATAGAGCTGAATAGAGCCAATTCTAGCCGAATCGAGCCCAAAGGAAACAAAACGTGATGAATCGCGTCGAATAGCGTCCAATCGAATCCATTAGAATAGATTACAGTAGGGTAGAGTAGAACAGAATAGAGCAGAATCAAGTCGAATGGAGTTGCATAGAGAAAACTAGAGTAGAAAAGAGTCGAATCGAGCCGAATAAGGCTGAACCAAGTCGAATTGAGTTGAAACAAGCTGAATCGAAGCGATTCAAGCCAAATCGAGCTGAATCGAGCTGATGGTGCCGAATGAGCCGATTCAAGCATCATCGCGTCCAATCACATTGAAATGCTTTGACTCGAATCCAATTGAATAGATTCGAAAAGGTTAGGGTAGGGTGGTTTTGGATAGGGTAGACTAGGGTAGACGAAAGCAGACTAGAGTAGAGTAGACAAGCGAAGTCTAGAGTAGTAGCCTAGACAAGACAGCTGGACTAGTCAGACTAGTGGTATAGATCAGTAGGCTAGACAACTAGCCTTGGAGAGTACCCTTGCCTTGACAAGTACCCTAAATTCTGAATCTGAACTACTCCCCTTGCCTTAACTAGTATCCTGAACTAGTAGCCTTGTCTGAACTAGTACCCTTAACTAGTAGCCTTGCCTTAAGTAATAGTCTTAATGTCTACCCTTGCCTTACTAGTACCCTGAACTAGTAGCCCTGCCTTAACTAGTACCCTGGCCTTCACCAGTAGCCTTAACTAGTACCCTGGCCTTCACTAGTAGCCTTGCCTCAACTAGTACCCTTAACTAACACCCTAGCATGAGCTAGTACTCTTAACTAGTACCTGGCCTTCTCAGTCCCCATAAGTCCTACCCTGGCCTTAACCAGCTGCCTTAACTGGTACCCTGGTCTTAACTAGTAGTATTGACTTCTACCCTTGAATCCACTGGTCGCCTAAACTAGTCGTCTTGCCTTCAGTAGTAGCCTTCACTTGTACCTTGCCTTAACTAGTATCGTTATCTAGTACCTGTGCCTTAACTAGTACTCTTAGCTAGTACAGCGGCCATAACGAGTAGCCTGAACTAGTAGCCTGAACTAGTAGCCTTGTCTGAATTAGTCCCCTGAACTAGTAGCAGTGCTTTAAGTAATCGTCTTAACGTCTGCCCTTGCCTTACTAGTACCCTTAACTAGTAGCCAAGCCTTAACTACTACCCCTAACTAGTAGCCTTGCCTTAACTAGTACCCTTGCCTTAACCAGTTGCCTTAAGTAGTACCCCGGCCTTAACTAGAAGTATCAACTTGTAAACTTGCATCCAATAGTAGCCTTAACTAGTACTCTTGCCTTAAGTAGTGGCCTGAACTAGTACTCGTGCCTTAGCTAGTACTCTGAACTAGTACAGTGCCTCTAACTAGTATCCTGAACTAGTAGCCTTCTCTAAACTAGTACCCTTAACTAGTAGCCTTGCCTTCACTAGTACCCTGGCCTTCTCCAGTAGCCTTAACTAAGACCCTGGCCTTCACTGGTAGCCTTAACTAGTACCCTTAACTAGTACCCTCGCATTAACTAGTAGTCTGAACTAGTACCCTGGCCGTATCAGTGCCCAGAACTACTACCCTTGCCGTAACCAGTTGCCTTAACTAGTACCCCGGCCTTAACTAGTAGTATTCACTTGTATATTTGCATCAACTAGTAGCCTTAACTAGTACTCTTCCCTTAAGCAGCGGCCTGTATTTGTACCTTGCCTTAACTAGCAGCCTTAACTAGCACCCGTGCCTTTACTCATACTCTTAACTAGTACAGTGCCCCTAACTAGTATCCTGAACTGGTAGCCTTGTCCTAAGTAGTACCCTTAACTAGGAGCCTTGCCTTAAGGAATAGTCTTAATGGCTACCCTGGCCTCAACAAGTACCCTTAACTAGTACCCTTGCATTAATTAGTAGTCTTAACTGGTAGCCTGGCCTTGTCAGTACCCATAACTACTACCCTTGCCTTAACCAGTTGCCTTACCTAGCAACCTGGACTTAGCCAGTAGTATTAACATGTACCCTTGCATCGACTAGTAGACTTAAGTAGTACTCTTGCCTGAAGTAGTGGCCTTAACACGTTCCTTGCCTTACTAGTAGCCTTAACTAGTACTCTGAACTAGTACAGTGGCCCTAACTAGTATTCTGAACTAGAAGCCTTGTGGTAACTAGTACCCTTAACTAGTCACCTTGCCTTAGGGAACAGTCTTAACGTCTACCCTTGCCTTACTAGTCCTCTTAACAAGTAGCCAAGCCTTAACTAGTACCCTGAAGTAGTAGCCTTGCATGGACGAGTAGCCCAGCCTTAACTAGTACCCTGGCCGTCACTAGTACCCTTGCCTCAACTAGTACCCTGGCATTAACTAGTAGTCTTAACTAGTACCCTGGCCGTATCGCTACCCAGAACTACTACCCTTGCCTTGACCAGTTGCCTTAACTAGTACCCTGGCCTTAATGAGTAGTATGAACTTGTACCCTTGCATCAACTAGTAGCCTAAACTAATACGCTTGCCTGAAGTCGTAGCCTTCACTTGTACCTTGCCTTCCTAGTAGCCTTAACTAGTACCCGTCCATGAACTAGTACTCTTAACTAGTACAGTGGCCCTAACTAGTAGCCTGAACTAGTCCCCTTGCCTTAGGTAGTCCCTTTTCCAAACTAGTACCCTTCTTGAGTACCCCTATGGAGTAGGGTATGGTACAGTAGGGTGTCATGAGGTAGGGTAGCATACGGTAGAACAGAGAAAACAGAATCCAATAGAATAGAAGAGGATGAGTCAGGATAGGTTAGTTTCGTGTAGGGTGTGGTAGAGTAGCATAGGATGGAATAGAGAAAAGAGAAAACGAGAATCCAATACAACAGAATCGAAAAGAAGAGACTAGATGAGGAAAGACTAGGGCGGGATAGGGTTCTGTCGAATAGAAGAGCGTAGAATGGTGTGGAATGGAGTCAAATGCAGTCAAACCGAGATGAATAGACTAGGAAAGAGTTGAATAGAGCCGAATAGCACCGAATAGGGACATCTAGGGCTGAGTCGAGCCCAATCGAGCCCAACCGAGCCCAATCAAGTCCAATCGACCAGATTCGAGCTGAATGGAGCCCAATGGAGCTGGAATGAGCCAAATAGAGACACAGAAAATGAGCCAAGCTAGATCGAGCCAAATCGCACCTAATCGCATCCTATGGCATCGAATCTCGTCGAAGTCCATCCAATCCCACCAAAACCCATCGAATCTCATGAAATCTCACCGAATCCCGTCCAATTGTGTCAAATCGGGTCGAATTGAATGCAATCGAATTCAATAGAACAGCTTAGAGTAGTGTAGGTTAGGCTGGGATTCAATAGGGTAGGGCAGAGAGGAATAGACTAGAGAAGCATAGAGTAGAAGAGAAGAGAATACAAAGAGTAGAATGGAGTAGAGTGGAGTAGAGTAGACTAGTCAGAGTCGAGTAGTGCAGAATAGAGATGAATAGATCCAATTCGAGCTGAATCGAGTCGAATGGAGAGGAAATGAGACAAATCTCCATGAATCGAATAGATTAGAGTAGAGTAGGGTGGGGGAGAAGAGAATAGAATAGTGTAGAATGGAGTCGAACAGAGTAGAATGGTGTGGAATGGAGTCGAATGGAGCCAAATAGAGACGAATAGAGTAGAAAAGAGTTGAATAGAGCTGAACAGGGCCGGATAAGTTTGGATCGAGCCTAATGATGCTGAATCGAGCAGAATCGAGCCAAATTGACCCGATTCAAGCCAAATCGAGCTAAATCAAGCCAATTCGAGCCTAAATCCCATGGAATCGCCTTGAAAGGCATTGAATCGAATCGAATCGATTAGAGTAGAGGAGGGTAGAGTAGGAGGGGTTAGACTAGAAGGGAACAGAACCCAAGAGAAAGAATCGAATAGAATGAAGTAGAGACGAGTACAGTAGAATAGAGTCCAATAGAGTTGAATAGAGCCAAACAGAGCTGAATGCAGCCGAATCCACCAAATTCGAGGTGAATCGAGAAGAATCATGTCGAATCGCGTTGAAACGTGTCGAATCCAATCCAATCGTTTAGTGTAGGGCAGGTAAGATGAGGGTAGGGTAGGGTAGAAAAGAATAGATTAGAATAGAACAGAAAGAATAGAGACGAGTAGACTAGAGTCAAATAGAGTCAAATCCTGCCGAAAAGAGCCGAATAGAGAGGAAAAGGGCCAAGTCCAACCGAATCGAGTTGAATTCGCACAAAAAGGAGCTGATTCGAGCCGATAGGACCTGAATCAGGCCGAATCCCGTTCAAGTCTGTTGAATAGAATAGAACAGATTACAGTAGGCTAAGTTAGAGTAGGGTAGGATAGAACCAAATGCAGTAGAACAGAACAGGATCGAAGAGAACTGAAAGAATAGAATAGGGTCGAGTAGTGCAGAGTCTAGAAGAATAGAGTTGAATATTGCCGACTAGAGCAAAATAGAGCCCAAAAGACCCAACGTGATAGAAATCAAGATGAATGGCGCCGAATCCCGCGGAATCATGCTGGATCGCGTCGAAGCCCGTTGAATTGCATTGAATCCCATCCATTCGAGTCCAATCCAATCGAATCGATTAGAATAGACTAGAGAAGGGTAGAGTACAAGACAATAGACTAGAGAAGAATACAGTCGGATGGAGTAGAATGGTGTAGAATGGAGTTGAAAAGAGATAATAGAGTTGAGTAGACTCGTAGAGCCATATAGAGTTGAACAGAGCCTGTTCAAGCTGAATAGAGCTGACCAGGGCAAAACGGAGCCGATTAGAACTGAATCGAACCGATTGGAGCCCAAGAGGGATGAATGGAGTGCAACGGAGCCGATTGGAGCCGAATCGCATCGAAATGCGTGGAATCGAATCCAGTGGAATAGATTAGAGTAGGGTTGGTTAAAATAGAGTAGAATAGAATTGAACACAGTAAAAGAGAATAAAAAGAATACAAGAGAATCGAGTCCAAAAGGTTAGAGCAGAGCAGAATAGTGTAGAGTAGAACAGAGTCGAATAGAGTCGAATCGAGCCAAATGGAGAAGAAACAAGGCAAATCGCGTTGAATCCCCTCGAACCAATTCCAGTCAATTAGGGTAGGGTAGAGTAAAATAGCGTTGAGTGGAGTAGAATGCTGTGCAACGCAATCGAATGGAGTCGAAAAGAGTCGAAAAGAGCCGAATAGTGCTGAAGAGGGCCGAAGAGGGCCGAATCGAGCAGAATTGAGCCAAATCCAGCAAATCGAGCCTAATGGAGCCGAATGGAGCCGAATCCAGCTGAATCGACACTCTTCGAGCCAAATGGAGCCGAATGGACATGAATCGAACCAATTCGACCTGAATCGTGTCCAAATTCATGGAATCGAATTGAACAGATTAGAGTAGGGGAGGTTCGGGTATGGCAGGGTGGAATAGAGTAGAGTAGCATAGAATAAAACAGAAGAGAAGAGAACAGAACAGTACAGAACGAATACAGAAAACAGTAGGCTAGAGTAGCGTAGAGGGAAACAGAGTAGAGTAGAATAGATTCGAACAGAGCTAAATGGAGCCAAACTGAGCCGAATCGTGTCCAAATGGGTTGAAGCCAATCCAATCCAATGGATTAGAGTAGAGTAGAGTTGGGTAGCATAGGGTAGGGTAGAATAGAGTAGAATAGGAAGAATAAAGAAAATAGAGAAGAGTAGACTAGAGTACGATAGAGTAGGCTAGTGTATAATAGGGTAGACTCGAATACGGCTGAGTAGAGCCGAATGGAGTCGAAATGAGAGGAATCACGTCTAATGGATTCGAGTAAATTAGAGTGGTGTAGGATAGAGTAGAGCAGAATAGTGTAGAATGGTGTGGAATAAATAGAATGGAGTAGAATGGAGTCAAATAGAGACGAAAAGAGTAGAGAAGAGTCAAATAGAGCAGAATAGGGCCGAAAAGGCCGAATTGAGCAGAATCGAAGCAATTCAAGCCAAAACGAGCCGAATAGAGCCAAATCGAATCGAATCGAGCTGATTCAAGCCGAATCACGTCGAATCCCGTTCAGTGCATCCAATCCAATCCAAACGTCTAGATTAGAGAAGGGGAGGGGAGGGTGGACTAGAATAGAGTAGAGTAGACTAGAAGAGATTAGGACAGAATAGAAGGAATAGAATAGAGTAGAAAAGAGTAGGGTCGAATAGACTCGAATAGAGTCGAATAGAGACGAATAGAGAAAACAGAGCTGAATGGAGCCGAGTAGAGACGTAGAGGAGCCATATAGAGCCGATTCGAACCTCATCGAGCTGAATCAAGCAGAATCACGCCGACTGTCACTGAGTAGCGTCGAATCACATCGAATCACGTCGAATCGCATCAAATCACATCGTTTTGTGTCGGACCGGGTCGAATCGCTTCGTATCGCATCGGATTGCATCGAATGTCGTCGAATCACGACGAATCACGCCCCATCACGTCCAATAACTTCGAACTGCGTCCAATCTCCTAGAATTCTGCTGAATCACGTCGAATCGTATGGAATCTCGTCTAATCTCTTTGAATCCCGTCAAATGCCTTCGGACCTTGTCGAATCCCGTCGAATCCTGTCCAATGGCGTCGAAGTGAATCGAATTGAATCAAATCGATTCAAGTAGGGTGGGTTTGGGTGGGGTGCAGTAGGGTTGGGTAGGGTAGGATAGAACAGAGTCCAACAGAATAGGAGAGAACAGAAGAGAACAGAAAGAATCCAGCAGAATAGAATAGAGTAGAAAAGAGTCAGATAGTGCAGAGCATAGCCGAATTGAGGCGAATGGAGACAAAACAAGATGAATCGCGTTGAAGCGCTTCGAATCGGGTCAAATCGAATCCATTCGAATAGATTAGGGTAGGGAAGGGTAGACGAGAATAGAGGAGAATAGTGCAGAATGGTGTGGAATGGATTAGAACGGAGCCGACTAGAGACGACTAGAGTAGAAAAGAGTCGAATAGAGCATAGTTGGGCCGAATAGGGCCAAAGAAGGCCTAATCGAGCAGAATCCAGCAGAATCGATGCCATTGGAGCTGAATGGAGCCAAATGGAGCCCAATCGAACCGATTCGAAGCGAATTGATCTGATTCAAGCCTAATCGGGTCGAATGGCGTGAAAATGCGATGACTCGAACAGAATCAAAGATTAGAGAAGGGGAGGGGAGCGGCTGGGAGGGTAGAACAGAACAGAATAGAACAGTACATAATAGAAGGAACAGAATATAGCACAGTACGGTAGAGCAGAGCAGAGTAAAGTAGAGAAGAGTAGAGTCGAATAGAGTGAACTAGTGCAGAATAGAGCTGAATAGAGCCAATTCTAGCCGAATCGAGCCCAAAGGAAACAAAACGTGATGAATCGCGTCGAATAGCGTCCAATCGAATCCATTAGAATAGATTACAGTAGGGTAGAGTAGAACAGAATAGAGCAGAATCAAGTCGAATGGAGTTGCATAGAGAAAACTAGAGTAGAAAAGAGTCGAATCGAGCCGAATAAGGCTGAACCAAGTCGAATTGAGTTGAAACAAGCTGAATCGAAGCGATTCAAGCCAAATCGAGCTGAATCGAGCTGATGGTGCCGAATGAGCCGATTCAAGCATCATCGCGTCCAATCACATTGAAATGCTTTGACTCGAATCCAATTGAATAGATTCGAAAAGGTTAGGGTAGGGTGGTTTTGGATAGGGTAGACTAGGGTAGACGAAAGCAGACTAGAGTAGAGTAGACAAGCGAAGTCTAGAGTAGTAGCCTAGACAAGACAGCTGGACTAGTCAGACTAGTGGTATAGATCAGTAGGCTAGACAACTAGCCTTGGAGAGTACCCTTGCCTTGACAAGTACCCTAAATTCTGAATCTGAACTACTCCCCTTGCCTTAACTAGTATCCTGAACTAGTAGCCTTGTCTGAACTAGTACCCTTAACTAGTAGCCTTGCCTTAAGTAATAGTCTTAATGTCTACCCTTGCCTTACTAGTACCCTGAACTAGTAGCCCTGCCTTAACTAGTACCCTGGCCTTCACCAGTAGCCTTAACTAGTACCCTGGCCTTCACTAGTAGCCTTGCCTCAACTAGTACCCTTAACTAACACCCTAGCATGAGCTAGTACTCTTAACTAGTACCTGGCCTTCTCAGTCCCCATAAGTCCTACCCTGGCCTTAACCAGCTGCCTTAACTGGTACCCTGGTCTTAACTAGTAGTATTGACTTCTACCCTTGAATCCACTGGTCGCCTAAACTAGTCGTCTTGCCTTCAGTAGTAGCCTTCACTTGTACCTTGCCTTAACTAGTATCGTTATCTAGTACCTGTGCCTTAACTAGTACTCTTAGCTAGTACAGCGGCCATAACGAGTAGCCTGAACTAGTAGCCTGAACTAGTAGCCTTGTCTGAATTAGTCCCCTGAACTAGTAGCAGTGCTTTAAGTAATCGTCTTAACGTCTGCCCTTGCCTTACTAGTACCCTTAACTAGTAGCCAAGCCTTAACTACTACCCCTAACTAGTAGCCTTGCCTTAACTAGTACCCTTGCCTTAACCAGTTGCCTTAAGTAGTACCCCGGCCTTAACTAGAAGTATCAACTTGTAAACTTGCATCCAATAGTAGCCTTAACTAGTACTCTTGCCTTAAGTAGTGGCCTGAACTAGTACTCGTGCCTTAGCTAGTACTCTGAACTAGTACAGTGCCTCTAACTAGTATCCTGAACTAGTAGCCTTCTCTAAACTAGTACCCTTAACTAGTAGCCTTGCCTTCACTAGTACCCTGGCCTTCTCCAGTAGCCTTAACTAAGACCCTGGCCTTCACTGGTAGCCTTAACTAGTACCCTTAACTAGTACCCTCGCATTAACTAGTAGTCTGAACTAGTACCCTGGCCGTATCAGTGCCCAGAACTACTACCCTTGCCGTAACCAGTTGCCTTAACTAGTACCCCGGCCTTAACTAGTAGTATTCACTTGTATATTTGCATCAACTAGTAGCCTTAACTAGTACTCTTCCCTTAAGCAGCGGCCTGTATTTGTACCTTGCCTTAACTAGCAGCCTTAACTAGCACCCGTGCCTTTACTCATACTCTTAACTAGTACAGTGCCCCTAACTAGTATCCTGAACTGGTAGCCTTGTCCTAAGTAGTACCCTTAACTAGGAGCCTTGCCTTAAGGAATAGTCTTAATGGCTACCCTGGCCTCAACAAGTACCCTTAACTAGTACCCTTGCATTAATTAGTAGTCTTAACTGGTAGCCTGGCCTTGTCAGTACCCATAACTACTACCCTTGCCTTAACCAGTTGCCTTACCTAGCAACCTGGACTTAGCCAGTAGTATTAACATGTACCCTTGCATCGACTAGTAGACTTAAGTAGTACTCTTGCCTGAAGTAGTGGCCTTAACACGTTCCTTGCCTTACTAGTAGCCTTAACTAGTACTCTGAACTAGTACAGTGGCCCTAACTAGTATTCTGAACTAGAAGCCTTGTGGTAACTAGTACCCTTAACTAGTCACCTTGCCTTAGGGAACAGTCTTAACGTCTACCCTTGCCTTACTAGTCCTCTTAACAAGTAGCCAAGCCTTAACTAGTACCCTGAAGTAGTAGCCTTGCATGGACGAGTAGCCCAGCCTTAACTAGTACCCTGGCCGTCACTAGTACCCTTGCCTCAACTAGTACCCTGGCATTAACTAGTAGTCTTAACTAGTACCCTGGCCGTATCACTACCCAGAACTACTACCCTTGCCTTGACCAGTTGCCTTAACTAGTACCCTGGCCTTAATGAGTAGTATGAACTTGTACCCTTGCATCAACTAGTAGCCTAAACTAATACGCTTGCCTGAAGTCGTAGCCTTCACTTGTACCTTGCCTTCCTAGTAGCCTTAACTAGTACCCGTCCATGAACTAGTACTCTTAACTAGTACAGTGGCCCTAACTAGTAGCCTGAACTAGTCCCCTTGCCTTAGGTAGTCCCTTTTCCAAACTAGTACCCTTCTTGAGTACCCCTATGGAGTAGGGTATGGTACAGTAGGGTGTCATGAGGTAGGGTAGCATACGGTAGAACAGAGAAAACAGAATCCAATAGAATAGAAGAGGATGAGTCAGGATAGGTTAGTTTCGTGTAGGGTGTGGTAGAGTAGCATAGGATGGAATAGAGAAAAGAGAAAACGAGAATCCAATACAACAGAATCGAAAAGAAGAGACTAGATGAGGAAAGACTAGGGCGGGATAGGGTTCTGTCGAATAGAAGAGCGTAGAATGGTGTGGAATGGAGTCAAATGCAGTCAAACCGAGATGAATAGACTAGGAAAGAGTTGAATAGAGCCGAATAGCACCGAATAGGGACATCTAGGGCTGAGTCGAGCCCAATCGAGCCCAACCGAGCCCAATCAAGTCCAATCGACCAGATTCGAGCTGAATGGAGCCCAATGGAGCTGGAATGAGCCAAATAGAGACACAGAAAATGAGCCAAGCTAGATCGAGCCAAATCGCACCTAATCGCATCCTATGGCATCGAATCTCGTTGAAGTCCATCCAATCCCACCAAAACCCATCGAATCTCATGAAATCTCACCGAATCCCGTCCAATTGTGTCAAATCAGGTCGAATTGAATGCAATCGAATTCAATAGAACAGCTTAGAGTAGTGTAGGTTAGGCTGGGATTCAATAGGGTAGGGCAGAGAGGAATAGACTAGAGAAGCATAGAGTAGAAGAGAAGAGAATACAAAGAGTAGAATGGAGTAGAGTGGAGTAGAGTAGACTAGTCAGAGTCGAGTAGTGCAGAATAGAGATGAATAGATCCAATTCGAGCTGAATCGAGTCGAATGGAGAGGAAATGAGACAAATCTCCATGAATCGAATAGATTAGAGTAGAGTAGGGTGGGGGAGAAGAGAATAGAATAGTGTAGAATGGAGTCGAACAGAGTAGAATGGTGTGGAATGGAGTCGAATGGAGCCAAATAGAGACGAATAGAGTAGAAAAGAGTTGAATAGAGCTGAACAGGGCCGGATAAGTTTGGATCGAGCCTAATGATGCTGAATCGAGCAGAATCGAGCCAAATTGACCCGATTCAAGCCAAATCGAGCTAAATCAAGCCAATTCGAGCCTAAATCCCATGGAATCGCCTTGAAAGGCATTGAATCGAATCGAATCGATTAGAGTAGAGGAGGGTAGAGTAGGAGGGGTTAGACTAGAAGGGAACAGAACCCAAGAGAAAGAATCGAATAGAATGAAGTAGAGACGAGTACAGTAGAATAGAGTCCAATAGAGTTGAATAGAGCCAAACAGAGCTGAATGCAGCCGAATCCACCAAATTCGAGGTGAATCGAGAAGAATCATGTCGAATCGCGTTGAAACGTGTCGAATCCAATCCAATCGTTTAGTGTAGGGCAGGTAAGATGAGGGTAGGGTAGGGTAGAAAAGAATAGATTAGAATAGAACAGAAAGAATAGAGACGAGTAGACTAGAGTCAAATAGAGTCAAATCCTGCCGAAAAGAGCCGAATAGAGAGGAAAAGGGCCAAGTCAAACCGAATCGAGTTGAATTCGCACAAAAAGGAGCTGATTCGAGCCGATAGGACCTGAATCAGGCCGAATCCCGTTCAAGTCTGTTGAATAGAATAGAACAGATTACAGTAGGCTAAGTTAGAGTAGGGTAGGATAGAACCAAATGCAGTAGAACAGAACAGGATCGAAGAGAACTGAAAGAATAGAATAGGGTCGAGTAGTGCAGAGTCTAGAAGAATAGAGTTGAATATTGCCGACTAGAGCAAAATAGAGCCCAAAAGACCCAACGTGATAGAAATCAAGATGAATGGCGCCGAATCCCGCGGAATCATGCTGGATCGCGTCGAAGCCCGTTGAATTGCATTGAATCCCATCCATTCGAGTCCAATCCAATCGAATCGATTAGAATAGACTAGAGAAGGGTAGAGTACAAGACAATAGACTAGAGAAGAATACAGTCGGATGGAGTAGAATGGTGTAGAATGGAGTTGAAAAGAGATAATAGAGTTGAGTAGACTCGTAGAGCCATATAGAGTTGAACAGAGCCTGTTCAAGCTGAATAGAGCTGACCAGGGCAAAACGGAGCCGATTAGAACTGAATCGAACCGATTGGAGCCCAAGAGGGATGAATGGAGTGCAACGGAGCCGATTGGAGCCGAATCGCATCGAAATGCGTGGAATCGAATCCAGTGGAATAGATTAGAGTAGGGTTGGTTAAAATAGAGTAGAATAGAATTGAACACAGTAAAAGAGAATAAAAAGAATACAAGAGAATCGAGTCCAAAAGGTTAGAGCAGAGCAGAATAGTGTAGAGTAGAACAGAGTCGAATAGAGTCGAATCGAGCCAAATGGAGAAGAAACAAGGCAAATCGCGTTGAATCCCCTCGAACCAATTCCAGTCAATTAGGGTAGGGTAGAGTAAAATAGCGTTGAGTGGAGTAGAATGCTGTGCAACGCAATCGAATGGAGTCGAAAAGAGTCGAAAAGAGCCGAATAGTGCTGAAGAGGGCCGAAGAGGGCCGAATCGAGCAGAATTGAGCCAAATCCAGCAAATCGAGCCTAATGGAGCCGAATGGAGCCGAATCCAGCTGAATCGACACTCTTCGAGCCAAATGGAGCCGAATGGACATGAATCGAACCAATTCGACCTGAATCGTGTCCAAATTCATGGAATCGAATTGAACAGATTAGAGTAGGGGAGGTTCGGGTATGGCAGGGTGGAATAGAGTAGAGTAGCATAGAATAAAACAGAAGAGAAGAGAACAGAACAGTACAGAACGAATACAGAAAACAGTAGGCTAGAGTAGCGTAGAGGGAAACAGAGTAGAGTAGAATAGATTCGAACAGAGCTAAATGGAGCCAAACTGAGCCGAATCGTGTCCAAATGGGTTGAAGCCAATCCAATCCAATGGATTAGAGTAGAGTAGAGTTGGGTAGCATAGGGTAGGGTAGAATAGAGTAGAATAGGAAGAATAAAGAAAATAGAGAAGAGTAGACTAGAGTACGATAGAGTAGGCTAGTGTATAATAGGGTAGACTCGAATACGGCTGAGTAGAGCCGAATGGAGTCGAAATGAGAGGAATCACGTCTAATGGATTCGAGTAAATTAGAGTGGTGTAGGATAGAGTAGAGCAGAATAGTGTAGAATGGTGTGGAATAAATAGAATGGAGTAGAATGGAGTCAAATAGAGACGAAAAGAGTAGAGAAGAGTCAAATAGAGCAGAATAGGGCCGAAAAGGCCGAATTGAGCAGAATCGAAGCAATTCAAGCCAAAACGAGCCGAATAGAGCCAAATCGAATCGAATCGAGCTGATTCAAGCCGAATCACGTCGAATCCCGTTCAGTGCATCCAATCCAATCCAAACGTCTAGATTAGAGAAGGGGAGGGGAGGGTGGACTAGAATAGAGTAGAGTAGACTAGAAGAGATTAGGACAGAATAGAAGGAATAGAATAGAGTAGAAAAGAGTAGGGTCGAATAGACTCGAATAGAGTCGAATAGAGACGAATAGAGAAAACAGAGCTGAATGGAGCCGAGTAGAGACGTAGAGGAGCCATATAGAGCCGATTCGAACCTCATCGAGCTGAATCAAGCAGAATCACGCCGACTGTCACTGAGTAGCGTCGAATCACATCGAATCACGTCGAATCGCATCAAATCACATCGTTTTGTGTCGGACCGGGTCGAATCGCTTCGTATCGCATCGGATTGCATCGAATGTCGTCGAATCACGACGAATCACGCCCCATCACGTCCAATAACTTCGAACTGCGTCCAATCTCCGAGAATTCTGCTGAATCACGTCGAATCGTATGGAATCTCGTCTAATCTCTTTGAATCCCGTCAAATGCCTTCGGACCTTGTCGAATCCCGTCGAATCCTGTCCAATCGCGTCGAAGTGAATCGAATTGAATCAAATCGATTCAAGTAGGGTGGGTTTGGGTGGGGTGCAGTAGGGTTGGGTAGGGTAGGATAGAACAGAGTCCAACAGAATAGGAGAGAACAGAAGAGAACAGAAAGAATCCAGCAGAATAGAATAGAGTAGAAAAGAGTCAGATAGTGCAGAGCATAGCCGAATTGAGGCGAATGGAGACAAAACAAGATGAATCGCGTTGAAGCGCTTCGAATCGGGTCAAATCGAATCCATTCGAATAGATTAGGGTAGGGAAGGGTAGACGAGAATAGAGGAGAATAGTGCAGAATGGTGTGGAATGGATTAGAACGGAGCCGACTAGAGACGACTAGAGTAGAAAAGAGTCGAATAGAGCATAGTTGGGCCGAATAGGGCCAAAGAAGGCCTAATCGAGCAGAATCCAGCAGAATCGATGCCATTGGAGCTGAATGGAGCCAAATGGAGCCCAATCGAACCGATTCGAAGCGAATTGATCTGATTCAAGCCTAATCGGGTCGAATGGCGTGAAAATGCGATGACTCGAACAGAATCAAAGATTAGAGAAGGGGAGGGGAGCGGCTGGGAGGGTAGAACAGAACAGAATAGAACAGTACATAATAGAAGGAACAGAATATAGCACAGTACGGTAGAGCAGAGCAGAGTAAAGTAGAGAAGAGTAGAGTCGAATAGAGTGAACTAGTGCAGAATAGAGCTGAATAGAGCCAATTCTAGCCGAATCGAGCCCAAAGGAAACAAAACGTGATGAATCGCGTCGAATAGCGTCCAATCGAATCCATTAGAATAGATTACAGTAGGGTAGAGTAGAACAGAATAGAGCAGAATCAAGTCGAATGGAGTTGCATAGAGAAAACTAGAGTAGAAAAGAGTCGAATCGAGCCGAATAAGGCTGAACCAAGTCGAATTGAGTTGAAACAAGCTGAATCGAAGCGATTCAAGCCAAATCGAGCTGAATCGAGCTGATGGTGCCGAATGAGCCGATTCAAGCATCATCGCGTCCAATCACATTGAAATGCTTTGACTCGAATCCAATTGAATAGATTCGAAAAGGTTAGGGTAGGGTGGTTTTGGATAGGGTAGACTAGGGTAGACGAAAGCAGACTAGAGTAGAGTAGACAAGCGAAGTCTAGAGTAGTAGCCTAGACAAGACAGCTGGACTAGTCAGACTAGTGGTATAGATCAGTAGGCTAGACAACTAGCCTTGGAGAGTACCCTTGCCTTGACAAGTACCCTAAATTCTGAATCTGAACTACTCCCCTTGCCTTAACTAGTATCCTGAACTAGTAGCCTTGTCTGAACTAGTACCCTTAACTAGTAGCCTTGCCTTAAGTAATAGTCTTAATGTCTACCCTTGCCTTACTAGTACCCTGAACTAGTAGCCCTGCCTTAACTAGTACCCTGGCCTTCACCAGTAGCCTTAACTAGTACCCTGGCCTTCACTAGTAGCCTTGCCTCAACTAGTACCCTTAACTAACACCCTAGCATGAGCTAGTACTCTTAACTAGTACCTGGCCTTCTCAGTCCCCATAAGTCCTACCCTGGCCTTAACCAGCTGCCTTAACTGGTACCCTGGTCTTAACTAGTAGTATTGACTTCTACCCTTGAATCCACTGGTCGCCTAAACTAGTCGTCTTGCCTTCAGTAGTAGCCTTCACTTGTACCTTGCCTTAACTAGTATCGTTATCTAGTACCTGTGCCTTAACTAGTACTCTTAGCTAGTACAGCGGCCATAACGAGTAGCCTGAACTAGTAGCCTGAACTAGTAGCCTTGTCTGAATTAGTCCCCTGAACTAGTAGCAGTGCTTTAAGTAATCGTCTTAACGTCTGCCCTTGCCTTACTAGTACCCTTAACTAGTAGCCAAGCCTTAACTACTACCCCTAACTAGTAGCCTTGCCTTAACTAGTACCCTTGCCTTAACCAGTTGCCTTAAGTAGTACCCCGGCCTTAACTAGAAGTATCAACTTGTAAACTTGCATCCAATAGTAGCCTTAACTAGTACTCTTGCCTTAAGTAGTGGCCTGAACTAGTACTCGTGCCTTAGCTAGTACTCTGAACTAGTACAGTGCCTCTAACTAGTATCCTGAACTAGTAGCCTTCTCTAAACTAGTACCCTTAACTAGTAGCCTTGCCTTCACTAGTACCCTGGCCTTCTCCAGTAGCCTTAACTAAGACCCTGGCCTTCACTGGTAGCCTTAACTAGTACCCTTAACTAGTACCCTCGCATTAACTAGTAGTCTGAACTAGTACCCTGGCCGTATCAGTGCCCAGAACTACTACCCTTGCCGTAACCAGTTGCCTTAACTAGTACCCCGGCCTTAACTAGTAGTATTCACTTGTATATTTGCATCAACTAGTAGCCTTAACTAGTACTCTTCCCTTAAGCAGCGGCCTGTATTTGTACCTTGCCTTAACTAGCAGCCTTAACTAGCACCCGTGCCTTTACTCATACTCTTAACTAGTACAGTGCCCCTAACTAGTATCCTGAACTGGTAGCCTTGTCCTAAGTAGTACCCTTAACTAGGAGCCTTGCCTTAAGGAATAGTCTTAATGGCTACCCTGGCCTCAACAAGTACCCTTAACTAGTACCCTTGCATTAATTAGTAGTCTTAACTGGTAGCCTGGCCTTGTCAGTACCCATAACTACTACCCTTGCCTTAACCAGTTGCCTTACCTAGCAACCTGGACTTAGCCAGTAGTATTAACATGTACCCTTGCATCGACTAGTAGACTTAAGTAGTACTCTTGCCTGAAGTAGTGGCCTTAACACGTTCCTTGCCTTACTAGTAGCCTTAACTAGTACTCTGAACTAGTACAGTGGCCCTAACTAGTATTCTGAACTAGAAGCCTTGTGGTAACTAGTACCCTTAACTAGTCACCTTGCCTTAGGGAACAGTCTTAACGTCTACCCTTGCCTTACTAGTCCTCTTAACAAGTAGCCAAGCCTTAACTAGTACCCTGAAGTAGTAGCCTTGCATGGACGAGTAGCCCAGCCTTAACTAGTACCCTGGCCGTCACTAGTACCCTAGCCTCAACTAGTACCCTGGCATTAACTAGTAGTCTTAACTAGTACCCTGGCCGTATCACTACCCAGAACTACTACCCTTGCCTTGACCAGTTGCCTTAACTAGTACCCTGGCCTTAATGAGTAGTATGAACTTGTACCCTTGCATCAACTAGTAGCCTAAACTAATACGCTTGCCTGAAGTCGTAGCCTTCACTTGTACCTTGCCTTCCTAGTAGCCTTAACTAGTACCCGTCCATGAACTAGTACTCTTAACTAGTACAGTGGCCCTAACTAGTAGCCTGAACTAGTCCCCTTGCCTTAGGTAGTCCCTTTTCCAAACTAGTACCCTTCTTGAGTACCCCTATGGAGTAGGGTATGGTACAGTAGGGTGTCATGAGGTAGGGTAGCATACGGTAGAACAGAGAAAACAGAATCCAATAGAATAGAAGAGGATGAGTCAGGATAGGTTAGTTTCGTGTAGGGTGTGGTAGAGTAGCATAGGATGGAATAGAGAAAAGAGAAAACGAGAATCCAATACAACAGAATCGAAAAGAAGAGACTAGATGAGGAAAGACTAGGGCGGGATAGGGTTCTGTCGAATAGAAGAGCGTAGAATGGTGTGGAATGGAGTCAAATGCAGTCAAACCGAGATGAATAGACTAGGAAAGAGTTGAATAGAGCCGAATAGCACCGAATAGGGACATCTAGGGCTGAGTCGAGCCCAATCGAGCCCAACCGAGCCCAATCAAGTCCAATCGACCAGATTCGAGCTGAATGGAGCCCAATGGAGCTGGAATGAGCCAAATAGAGACACAGAAAATGAGCCAAGCTAGATCGAGCCAAATCGCACCTAATCGCATCCTATGGCATCGAATCTCGTCGAAGTCCATCCAATCCCACCAAAACCCATCGAATCTCATGAAATCTCACCGAATCCCGTCCAATTGTGTCAAATCGGGTCGAATTGAATGCAATCGAATTCAATAGAACAGCTTAGAGTAGTGTAGGTTAGGCTGGGATTCAATAGGGTAGGGCAGAGAGGAATAGACTAGAGAAGCATAGAGTAGAAGAGAAGAGAATACAAAGAGTAGAATGGAGTAGAGTGGAGTAGAGTAGACTAGTCAGAGTCGAGTAGTGCAGAATAGAGATGAATAGATCCAATTCGAGCTGAATCGAGTCGAATGGAGAGGAAATGAGACAAATCTCCATGAATCGAATAGATTAGAGTAGAGTAGGGTGGGGGAGAAGAGAATAGAATAGTGTAGAATGGAGTCGAACAGAGTAGAATGGTGTGGAATGGAGTCGAATGGAGCCAAATAGAGACGAATAGAGTAGAAAAGAGTTGAATAGAGCTGAACAGGGCCGGATAAGTTTGGATCGAGCCTAATGATGCTGAATCGAGCAGAATCGAGCCAAATTGACCCGATTCAAGCCAAATCGAGCTAAATCAAGCCAATTCGAGCCTAAATCCCATGGAATCGCCTTGAAAGGCATTGAATCGAATCGAATCGATTAGAGTAGAGGAGGGTAGAGTAGGAGGGGTTAGACTAGAAGGGAACAGAACCCAAGAGAAAGAATCGAATAGAATGAAGTAGAGACGAGTACAGTAGAATAGAGTCCAATAGAGTTGAATAGAGCCAAACAGAGCTGAATGCAGCCGAATCCACCAAATTCGAGGTGAATCGAGAAGAATCATGTCGAATCGCGTTGAAACGTGTCGAATCCAATCCAATCGTTTAGTGTAGGGCAGGTAAGATGAGGGTAGGGTAGGGTAGAAAAGAATAGATTAGAATAGAACAGAAAGAATAGAGACGAGTAGACTAGAGTCAAATAGAGTCAAATCCTGCCGAAAAGAGCCGAATAGAGAGGAAAAGGGCCAAGTCAAACCGAATCGAGTTGAATTCGCACAAAAAGGAGCTGATTCGAGCCGATAGGACCTGAATCAGGCCGAATCCCGTTCAAGTCTGTTGAATAGAATAGAACAGATTACAGTAGGCTAAGTTAGAGTAGAGTAGGATAGAACCAAATGCAGTAGAACAGAACAGGATCGAAGAGAACTGAAAGAATAGAATAGGGTCGAGTAGTGCAGAGTCTAGAAGAATAGAGTTGAATATTGCCGACTAGAGCAAAATAGAGCCCAAAAGACCCAACGTGATAGAAATCAAGATGAATGGTGCCGAATCCCGCGGAATCATGCTGGATCGCGTCGAAGCCCGTTGAATTGCATTGAATCCCATCCATTCGAGTCCAATCCAATCGAATCGATTAGAATAGACTAGAGAAGGGTAGAGTACAAGACAATAGACTAGAGAAGAATACAGTCGGATGGAGTAGAATGGTGTAGAATGGAGTTGAAAAGAGATAATAGAGTTGAGTAGACTCGTAGAGCCATATAGAGTTGAACAGAGCCTGTTCAAGCTGAATAGAGCTGACCAGGGCGAAACGGAGCCGATTAGAACTGAATCGAACCGATTGGAGCCCAAGAGGGATGAATGGAGTGCAACGGAGCCGATTGGAGCCGAATCGCATCGAAATGCGTGGAATCGAATCCAGTGGAATAGATTAGAGTAGGGTTGGTTAAAATAGAGTAGAATAGAATTGAACACAGTAAAAGAGAATAAAAAGAATACAAGAGAATCGAGTCCAAAAGGTTAGAGCAGAGCAGAATAGTGTAGAGTAGAACAGAGTCGAATAGAGTCGAATCGAGCCAAATGGAGAAGAAACAAGGCAAATCGCGTTGAATCCCCTCGAACCAATTCCAGTCAATTAGGGTAGGGTAGAGTAAAATAGCGTTGAGTGGAGTAGAATGCTGTGCAACGCAATCGAATGGAGTCGAAAAGAGTCGAAAAGAGCCGAATAGTGCTGAAGAGGGCCGAAGAGGGCCGAATCGAGCAGAATTGAGCCAAATCCAGCAAATCGAGCCTAATGGAGCCGAATGGAGCCGAATCCAGCTGAATCGACACTCTTCGAGCCAAATGGAGCCGAATGGACATGAATCGAACCAATTCGACCTGAATCGTGTCCAAATTCATGGAATCGAATTGAACAGATTAGAGTAGGGGAGGTTCGGGTATGGCAGGGTGGAATAGAGTAGAGTAGCATAGAATAAAACAGAAGAGAAGAGAACAGAACAATACAGAACGAATACAGAAAACAGTAGGCTAGAGTAGCGTAGAGGGAAACAGAGTAGAGTAGAATAGATTTGAACAGAGCTAAATGGAGCCAAACTGAGCCGAATCGTGTCCAAATGGGTTGAAGCCAAGCCAATCCAATGGATTAGAGTAGAGTAGAGTTGGGTAGCATAGGGTAGGGTAGAATAGAGTAGAATAGGAAGAATAAAGAAAATAGAGAAGAGTAGACTAGAGTACGATAGAGTAGGCTAGTGTATAATAGGGTAGACTCGAATACGGCTGAGTAGAGCCGAATGGAGTCGAAATGAGAGGAATCACGTCTAATGGATTCGAGTAAATTAGAGTGGTGTAGGATAGAGTAGAGCAGAATAGTGTAGAATGGTGTGGAATAAATAGAATGGAGTAGAATGGAGTCAAATAGAGACGAAAAGAGTAGAGAAGAGTCAAATAGAGCAGAATAGGGCCGAAAAGGCCGAATTGAGCAGAATCGAAGCAATTCAAGCCAAAACGAGCCGAATAGAGCCAAATCGAATCGAATCGAGCTGATTCAAGCCGAATCACGTCGAATCCCGTTCAGTGCATCCAATCCAATCCAAACGTCTAGATTAGAGAAGGGGAGGGGAGGGTGGACTAGAATAGAGTAGAGTAGACTAGAAGAGATTAGGACAGAATAGAAGGAATAGAATAGAGTAGAAAAGAGTAGGGTCGAATAGACTCGAATAGAGTCGAATAGAGACGAATAGAGAAAACAGAGCTGAATGGAGCCGAGTAGAGACGTAGAGGAGCCATATAGAGCCGATTCGAACCTCATCGAGCTGAATCAAGCAGAATCACGCCGACTGTCACTGAGTAGCGTCGAATCACATCGAATCACGTCGAATCGCATCAAATCACATCGTTTTGTGTCGGACCGGGTCGAATCGCTTCGTATCGCATCGGATTGCATCGAATGTCGTCGAATCACGACGAATCACGCCCCATCACGTCCAATAACTTCGAACTGCGTCCAATCTCCTAGAATTCTGCTGAATCACGTCGAATCGTATGGAATCTCGTCTAATCTCTTTGAATCCCGTCAAATGCCTTCGGACCTTGTCGAATCCCGTCGAATCCTGTCCAATCGCGTCGAAGTGAATCGAATTGAATCAAATCGATTCAAGTAGGGTGGGTTTGGGTGGGGTGCAGTAGGGTTGGGTAGGGTAGGATAGAACAGAGTCCAACAGAATAGGAGAGAACAGAAGAGAACAGAAAGAATCCAGCAGAATAGAATAGAGTAGAAAAGAGTCAGATAGTGCAGAGCATAGCCGAATTGAGGCGAATGGAGACAAAACAAGATGAATCGCGTTGAAGCGCTTCGAATTGGGTCAAATCGAATCCATTCGAATAGATTAGGGTAGGGAAGGGTAGACGAGAATAGAGGAGAATAGTGCAGAATGGTGTGGAATGGATTAGAACGGAGCCGACTAGAGACGACTAGAGTAGAAAAGAGTCGAATAGAGCATAGTTGGGCCGAATAGGGCCAAAGAAGGCCTAATCGAGCAGAATCCAGCAGAATCGATGCCATTGGAGCTGAATGGAGCCAAATGGAGCCCAATCGAACCGATTCGAAGCGAATTGATCTGATTCAAGCCTAATCGGGTCGAATGGCGTGAAAATGCGATGACTCGAACAGAATCAAAGATTAGAGAAGGGGAGGGGAGCGGCTGGGAGGGTAGAACAGAACAGAATAGAACAGTACATAATAGAAGGAACAGAATATAGCACAGTACGGTAGAGCAGAGCAGAGTAAAGTAGAGAAGAGTAGAGTCGAATAGAGTGAACTAGTGCAGAATAGAGCTGAATAGAGCCAATTCTAGCCGAATCGAGCCCAAAGGAAACAAAACGTGATGAATCGCGTCGAATAGCGTCCAATCGAATCCATTAGAATAGATTACAGTAGGGTAGAGTAGAACAGAATAGAGCAGAATCAAGTCGAATGGAGTTGCATAGAGAAAACTAGAGTAGAAAAGAGTCGAATCGAGCCGAATAAGGCTGAACCAAGTCGAATTGAGTTGAAACAAGCTGAATCGAAGCGATTCAAGCCAAATCGAGCTGAATCGAGCTGATGGTGCCGAATGAGCCGATTCAAGCATCATCGCGTCCAATCACATTGAAATGCTTTGACTCGAATCCAATTGAATAGATTCGAAAAGGTTAGGGTAGGGTGGTTTTGGATAGGGTAGACTAGGGTAGACGAAAGCAGACTAGAGTAGAGTAGACAAGCGAAGTCTAGAGTAGTAGCCTAGACAAGACAGCTGGACTAGTCAGACTAGTGGTATAGATCAGTAGGCTAGACAACTAGCCTTGGAGAGTACCCTTGCCTTGACAAGTACCCTAAATTCTGAATCTGAACTACTCCCCTTGCCTTAACTAGTATCCTGAACTAGTAGCCTTGTCTGAACTAGTACCCTTAACTAGTAGCCTTGCCTTAAGTAATAGTCTTAATGTCTACCCTTGCCTTACTAGTACCCTGAACTAGTAGCCCTGCCTTAACTAGTACCCTGGCCTTCACCAGTAGCCTTAACTAGTACCCTGGCCTTCACTAGTAGCCTTGCCTCAACTAGTACCCTTAACTAACACCCTAGCATGAGCTAGTACTCTTAACTAGTACCTGGCCTTCTCAGTCCCCATAAGTCCTACCCTGGCCTTAACCAGCTGCCTTAACTGGTACCCTGGTCTTAACTAGTAGTATTGACTTCTACCCTTGAATCCACTGGTCGCCTAAACTAGTCGTCTTGCCTTCAGTAGTAGCCTTCACTTGTACCTTGCCTTAACTAGTATCGTTATCTAGTACCTGTGCCTTAACTAGTACTCTTAGCTAGTACAGCGGCCATAACGAGTAGCCTGAACTAGTAGCCTGAACTAGTAGCCTTGTCTGAATTAGTCCCCTGAACTAGTAGCAGTGCTTTAAGTAATCGTCTTAACGTCTGCCCTTGCCTTACTAGTACCCTTAACTAGTAGCCAAGCCTTAACTACTACCCCTAACTAGTAGCCTTGCCTTAACTAGTACCCTTGCCTTAACCAGTTGCCTTAAGTAGTACCCCGGCCTTAACTAGAAGTATCAACTTGTAAACTTGCATCCAATAGTAGCCTTAACTAGTACTCTTGCCTTAAGTAGTGGCCTGAACTAGTACTCGTGCCTTAGCTAGTACTCTGAACTAGTACAGTGCCTCTAACTAGTATCCTGAACTAGTAGCCTTCTCTAAACTAGTACCCTTAACTAGTAGCCTTGCCTTCACTAGTACCCTGGCCTTCTCCAGTAGCCTTAACTAAGACCCTGGCCTTCACTGGTAGCCTTAACTAGTACCCTTAACTAGTACCCTCGCATTAACTAGTAGTCTGAACTAGTACCCTGGCCGTATCAGTGCCCAGAACTACTACCCTTGCCGTAACCAGTTGCCTTAACTAGTACCCCGGCCTTAACTAGTAGTATTCACTTGTATATTTGCATCAACTAGTAGCCTTAACTAGTACTCTTCCCTTAAGCAGCGGCCTGTATTTGTACCTTGCCTTAACTAGCAGCCTTAACTAGCACCCGTGCCTTTACTCATACTCTTAACTAGTACAGTGCCCCTAACTAGTATCCTGAACTGGTAGCCTTGTCCTAAGTAGTACCCTTAACTAGGAGCCTTGCCTTAAGGAATAGTCTTAATGGCTACCCTGGCCTCAACAAGTACCCTTAACTAGTACCCTTGCATTAATTAGTAGTCTTAACTGGTAGCCTGGCCTTGTCAGTACCCATAACTACTACCCTTGCCTTAACCAGTTGCCTTACCTAGCAACCTGGACTTAGCCAGTAGTATTAACATGTACCCTTGCATCGACTAGTAGACTTAAGTAGTACTCTTGCCTGAAGTAGTGGCCTTAACACGTTCCTTGCCTTACTAGTAGCCTTAACTAGTACTCTGAACTAGTACAGTGGCCCTAACTAGTATTCTGAACTAGAAGCCTTGTGGTAACTAGTACCCTTAACTAGTCACCTTGCCTTAGGGAACAGTCTTAACGTCTACCCTTGCCTTACTAGTCCTCTTAACAAGTAGCCAAGCCTTAACTAGTACCCTGAAGTAGTAGCCTTGCATGGACGAGTAGCCCAGCCTTAACTAGTACCCTGGCCGTCACTAGTACCCTTGCCTCAACTAGTACCCTGGCATTAACTAGTAGTCTTAACTAGTACCCTGGCCGTATCACTACCCAGAACTACTACCCTTGCCTTGACCAGTTGCCTTAACTAGTACCCTGGCCTTAATGAGTAGTATGAACTTGTACCCTTGCATCAACTAGTAGCCTAAACTAATACGCTTGCCTGAAGTCGTAGCCTTCACTTGTACCTTGCCTTCCTAGTAGCCTTAACTAGTACCCGTCCATGAACTAGTACTCTTAACTAGTACAGTGGCCCTAACTAGTAGCCTGAACTAGTCCCCTTGCCTTAGGTAGTCCCTTTTCCAAACTAGTACCCTTCTTGAGTACCCTATGGAGTAGGGTATGGTACAGTAGGGTGTCATGAGGTAGGGTAGCATACGGTAGAACAGAGAAAACAGAATCCAATAGAATAGAAGAGGATGAGTCAGGATAGGTTAGTTTCGTGTAGGGTGTGGTAGAGTAGCATAGGATGGAATAGAGAAAAGAGAAAACGAGAATCCAATACAACAGAATCGAAAAGAAGAGACTAGATGAGGAAAGACTAGGGCGGGATAGGGTTCTGTCGAATAGAAGAGCGTAGAATGGTGTGGAATGGAGTCAAATGCAGTCAAACCGAGATGAATAGACTAGGAAAGAGTTGAATAGAGCCGAATAGCACCGAATAGGGACATCTAGGGCTGAGTCGAGCCCAATCGAGCCCAACCGAGCCCAATCAAGTCCAATCGACCAGATTCGAGCTGAATGGAGCCCAATGGAGCTGGAATGAGCCAAATAGAGACACAGAAAATGAGCCAAGCTAGATCGAGCCAAATCGCACCTAATCGCATCCTATGGCATCGAATCTCGTCGAAGTCCATCCAATCCCACCAAAACCCATCGAATCTCATGAAATCTCACCGAATCCCGTCCAATTGTGTCAAATCGGGTCGAATTGAATGCAATCGAATTCAATAGAACAGCTTAGAGTAGTGTAGGTTAGGCTGGGATTCAATAGGGTAGGGCAGAGAGGAATAGACTAGAGAAGCATAGAGTAGAAGAGAAGAGAATACAAAGAGTAGAATGGAGTAGAGTGGAGTAGAGTAGACTAGTCAGAGTCGAGTAGTGCAGAATAGAGATGAATAGATCCAATTCGAGCTGAATCGAGTCGAATGGAGAGGAAATGAGACAAATCTCCATGAATCGAATAGATTAGAGTAGAGTAGGGTGGGGGAGAAGAGAATAGAATAGTGTAGAATGGAGTCGAACAGAGTAGAATGGTGTGGAATGGAGTCGAATGGAGCCAAATAGAGACGAATAGAGTAGAAAAGAGTTGAATAGAGCTGAACAGGGCCGGATAAGTTTGGATCGAGCCTAATGATGCTGAATCGAGCAGAATCGAGCCAAATTGACCCGATTCAAGCCAAATCGAGCTAAATCAAGCCAATTCGAGCCTAAATCCCATGGAATCGCCTTGAAAGGCATTGAATCGAATCGAATCGATTAGAGTAGAGGAGGGTAGAGTAGGAGGGGTTAGACTAGAAGGGAACAGAACCCAAGAGAAAGAATCGAATAGAATGAAGTAGAGACGAGTACAGTAGAATAGAGTCCAATAGAGTTGAATAGAGCCAAACAGAGCTGAATGCAGCCGAATCCACCAAATTCGAGGTGAATCGAGAAGAATCATGTCGAATCGCGTTGAAACGTGTCGAATCCAATCCAATCGTTTAGTGTAGGGCAGGTAAGATGAGGGTAGGGTAGGGTAGAAAAGAATAGATTAGAATAGAACAGAAAGAATAGAGACGAGTAGACTAGAGTCAAATAGAGTCAAATCCTGCCGAAAAGAGCCGAATAGAGAGGAAAAGGGCCAAGTCAAACCGAATCGAGTTGAATTCGCACAAAAAGGAGCTGATTCGAGCCGATAGGACCTGAATCAGGCTGAATCCCGTTCAAGTCTGTTGAATAGAATAGAACAGATTACAGTAGGCTAAGTTAGAGTAGGGTAGGATAGAACCAAATGCAGTAGAACAGAACAGGATCGAAGAGAACTGAAAGAATAGAATAGGGTCGAGTAGTGCAGAGTCTAGAAGAATAGAGTTGAATATTGCCGACTAGAGCAAAATAGAGCCCAAAAGACCCAACGTGATAGAAATCAAGATGAATGGCGCCGAATCCCGCGGAATCATGCTGGATCGCGTCGAAGCCCGTTGAATTGCATTGAATCCCATCCATTCGAGTCCAATCCAATCGAATCGATTAGAATAGACTAGAGAAGGGTAGAGTACAAGACAATAGACTAGAGAAGAATACAGTCGGATGGAGTAGAATGGTGTAGAATGGAGTTGAAAAGAGATAATAGAGTTGAGTAGACTCGTAGAGCCATATAGAGTTGAACAGAGCCTGTTCAAGCTGAATAGAGCTGACCAGGGCGAAACGGAGCCGATTAGAACTGAATCGAACCGATTGGAGCCCAAGAGGGATGAATGGAGTGCAACGGAGCCGATTGGAGCCGAATCGCATCGAAATGCGTGGAATCGAATCCAGTGGAATAGATTAGAGTAGGGTTGGTTAAAATAGAGTAGAATAGAATTGAACACAGTAAAAGAGAATAAAAAGAATACAAGAGAATCGAGTCCAAAAGGTTAGAGCAGAGCAGAATAGTGTAGAGTAGAACAGAGTCGAATAGAGTCGAATCGAGCCAAATGGAGAAGAAACAAGGCAAATCGCGTTGAATCCCCTCGAACCAATTCCAGTCAATTAGGGTAAAAAATTAGGTTAGGGTAGAGTAAAATAGCGTTGAGTGGAGTAGAATGCTGTGCAACGCAATCGAATGGAGTCGAAAAGAGTCGAAAAGAGCCGAATAGTGCTGAAGAGGGCCGAAGAGGGCCGAATCGAGCAGAATTGAGCCAAATCCAGCAAATCGAGCCTAATGGAGCCGAATGGAGCCGAATCCAGCTGAATCGACACTCTTCGAGCCAAATGGAGCCGAATGGACATGAATCGAACCAATTCGACCTGAATCGTGTCCAAATTCATGGAATCGAATTGAACAGATTAGAGTAGGGGAGGTTCGGGTATGGCAGGGTGGAATAGAGTAGAGTAGCATAGAATAAAACAGAAGAGAAGAGAACAGAACAATACAGAATGAATACAGAAAACAGTAGGCTAGAGTAGCGTAGAGGGAAACAGAGTAGAGTAGAATAGATTCGAACAGAGCTAAATGGAGCCAAACTGAGCCGAATCGTGTCCAAATGGGTTGAAGCCAATCCAATCCAATGGATTAGAGTAGAGTAGAGTTGGGTAGCATAGGGTAGGGTAGAATAGAGTAGAATAGGAAGAATAAAGAAAATAGAGAAGAGTAGACTAGAGTACGATAGAGTAGGCTAGTGTATAATAGGGTAGACTCGAATACGGCTGAGTAGAGCCGAATGGAGTCGAAATGAGAGGAATCACGTCTAATGGATTCGAGTAAATTAGAGTGGTGTAGGATAGAGTAGAGCAGAATAGTGTAGAATGGTGTGGAATAAATAGAATGGAGTAGAATGGAGTCAAATAGAGACGAAAAGAGTAGAGAAGAGTCAAATAGAGCAGAATAGGGCCGAAAAGGCCGAATTGAGCAGAATCGAAGCAATTCAAGCCAAAACGAGCCGAATAGAGCCAAATCGAATCGAATCGAGCTGATTCAAGCCGAATCACGTCGAATCCCGTTCAGTGCATCCAATCCAATCCAAACGTCTAGATTAGAGAAGGGGAGGGGAGGGTGGACTAGAATAGAGTAGAGTAGACTAGAAGAGATTAGGACAGAATAGAAGGAATAGAATAGAGTAGAAAAGAGTAGGGTCGAATAGACTCGAATAGAGTCGAATAGAGACGAATAGAGAAAACAGAGCTGAATGGAGCCGAGTAGAGACGTAGAGGAGCCATATAGAGCCGATTCGAACCTCATCGAGCTGAATCAAGCAGAATCACGCCGACTGTCACTGAGTAGCGTCGAATCACATCGAATCACGTCGAATCGCATCAAATCACATCGTTTTGTGTCGGACCGGGTCGAATCGCTTCGTATCGCATCGGATTGCATCGAATGTCGTCGAATCACGACGAATCACGCCCCATCACGTCCAATAACTTCGAACTGCGTCCAATCTCCTAGAATTCTGCTGAATCACGTCGAATCGTATGGAATCTCGTCTAATCTCTTTGAATCCCGTCAAATGCCTTCGGACCTTGTCGAATCCCGTCGAATCCTGTCCAATCGCGTCGAAGTGAATCGAATTGAATCAAATCGATTCAAGTAGGGTGGGTTTGGGTGGGGTGCAGTAGGGTTGGGTAGGGTAGGATAGAACAGAGTCCAACAGAATAGGAGAGAACAGAAGAGAACAGAAAGAATCCAGCAGAATAGAATAGAGTAGAAAAGAGTCAGATAGTGCAGAGCATAGCCGAATTGAGGCGAATGGAGACAAAACAAGATGAATCGCGTTGAAGCGCTTCGAATCGGGTCAAATCGAATCCATTCGAATAGATTAGGGTAGGGAAGGGTAGACGAGAATAGAGGAGAATAGTGCAGAATGGTGTGGAATGGATTAGAACGGAGCCGACTAGAGACGACTAGAGTAGAAAAGAGTCGAATAGAGCATAGTTGGGCCGAATAGGGCCAAAGAAGGCCTAATCGAGCAGAATCCAGCAGAATCGATGCCATTGGAGCTGAATGGAGCCAAATGGAGCCCAATCGAACCGATTCGAAGCGAATTGATCTGATTCAAGCCTAATCGGGTCGAATGGCGTGAAAATGCGATGACTCGAACAGAATCAAAGATTAGAGAAGGGGAGGGGAGCGGCTGGGAGGGTAGAACAGAACAGAATAGAACAGTACATAATAGAAGGAACAGAATATAGCACAGTACGGTAGAGCAGAGCAGAGTAAAGTAGAGAAGAGTAGAGTCGAATAGAGTGAACTAGTGCAGAATAGAGCTGAATAGAGCCAATTCTAGCCGAATCGAGCCCAAAGGAAACAAAACGTGATGAATCGCGTCGAATAGCGTCCAATCGAATCCATTAGAATAGATTACAGTAGGGTAGAGTAGAACAGAATAGAGCAGAATCAAGTCGAATGGAGTTGCATAGAGAAAACTAGAGTAGAAAAGAGTCGAATCGAGCCGAATAAGGCTGAACCAAGTCGAATTGAGTTGAAACAAGCTGAATCGAAGCGATTCAAGCCAAATCGAGCTGAATCGAGCTGATGGTGCCGAATGAGCCGATTCAAGCATCATCGCGTCCAATCACATTGAAATGCTTTGACTCGAATCCAATTGAATAGATTCGAAAAGGTTAGGGTAGGGTGGTTTTGGATAGGGTAGACTAGGGTAGACGAAAGCAGACTAGAGTAGAGTAGACAAGCGAAGTCTAGAGTAGTAGCCTAGACAAGACAGCTGGACTAGTCAGACTAGTGGTATAGATCAGTAGGCTAGACAACTAGCCTTGGAGAGTACCCTTGCCTTGACAAGTACCCTAAATTCTGAATCTGAACTACTCCCCTTGCCTTAACTAGTATCCTGAACTAGTAGCCTTGTCTGAACTAGTACCCTTAACTAGTAGCCTTGCCTTAAGTAATAGTCTTAATGTCTCCCCTTGCCTTACTAGTACCCTGAACTAGTAGCCCTGCCTTAACTAGTACCCTGGCCTTCACCAGTAGCCTTAACTAGTACCCTGGCCTTCACTAGTAGCCTTGCCTCAACTAGTACCCTTAACTAACACCCTAGCATGAGCTAGTACTCTTAACTAGTACCTGGCCTTCTCAGTCCCCATAAGTCCTACCCTGGCCTTAACCAGCTGCCTTAACTGGTACCCTGGTCTTAACTAGTAGTATTGACTTCTACCCTTGAATCCACTGGTCGCCTAAACTAGTCGTCTTGCCTTCAGTAGTAGCCTTCACTTGTACCTTGCCTTAACTAGTATCGTTATCTAGTACCTGTGCCTTAACTAGTACTCTTAGCTAGTACAGCGGCCATAACGAGTAGCCTGAACTAGTAGCCTTGTCTGAATTAGTCCTCTGAACTAGTAGCCTTGCTTTAAGTAATCGTCTTAACGTCTGCCCTTGCCTTACTAGTACCCTTAACTAGTAGCCAAGCCTTAACTACTACCCCTAACTAGTAGCCTTGCCTTAACTAGTACCCTTGCCTTAACGAGTTGCCTTAAGTAGTACCCCGGCCTTAACTAGAAGTATCAACTTGTAAACTTGCATCCAATAGTAGCCTTAACTAGTACTCTTGCCTTAAGTAGTGGCCTGAACTAGTACTCGTGCCTTAGCTAGTACTCTGAACTAGTACAGTGCCTCTAACTAGTATCCTGAACTAGTAGCCTTCTCTAAACTAGTACCCTTAACTAGTAGCCTTGCCTTCACTAGTACCCTGGCCTTCTCCAGTAGCCTTAACTAAGACCCTGGCCTTCACTGGTAGCCTTAACTAGTACCCTTAACTAGTACCCTCGCATTAACTAGTAGTCTGAACTAGTACCCTGGCCGTATCAGTACCCAGAACTACTACCCTTGCCGTAACCAGTTTCCTTAACTAGTACCCCGGCCTTAACTAGTAGTATTCACTTGTATATTTGCATCAACTAGTAGCCTTAACTAGTACTCTTCCCTTAAGCAGCGGCCTGTATTTGTACCTTGCCTTAACTAGCAGCCTTAACTAGCACCCGTGCCTTTACTCATACTCTTAACTAGTACAGTGCCCCTAACTAGTATCCTGAACTGGTAGCCTTGTCCTAAGTAGTACCCTTAACTAGGAGCCTTGCCTTAAGGAATAGTCTTAATGGCTACCCTGGCCTCAACAAGTACCCTTAACTAGTACCCTTGCATTAATTAGTAGTCTTAACTGGTAGCCTGGCCTTGTCAGTACCCATAACTACTACCCTTGCCTTAACCAGTTGCCTTACCTAGCAACCTGGACTTAGCCAGTAGTATTAACATGTACCCTTGCATCGACTAGTAGACTTAAGTAGGACTCTTGCCTGAAGTAGTGGCCTTAACACGTTCCTTGCCTTACTAGTAGCCTTAACTAGTACTCTGAACTAGTACAGTGGCCCTAACTAGTATTCTGAACTAGAAGCCTTGTGGTAACTAGTACCCTTAACTAGTCACCTTGCCTTAGGGAACAGTCTTAACGTCTACCCTTGCCTTACTAGTCCTCTTAACAAGTAGCCAAGCCTTAACTAGTACCCTGAAGTAGTAGCCTTGCATGGACGAGTAGCCCAGCCTTAACTAGTACCCTGGCCGTCACTAGTACCCTTGCCTCAACTAGTACCCTGGCATTAACTAGTAGTCTTAACTAGTACCCTGGCCGTATCGCTACCCAGAACTACTACCCTTGCCTTGACCAGTTGCCTTAACTAGTACCCTGGCCTTAATGAGTAGTATGAACTTGTACCCTTGCATCAACTAGTAGCCTAAACTAATACGCTTGCCTGAAGTCGTAGCCTTCACTTGTACCTTGCCTTCCTAGTAGCCTTAACTAGTACCCGTCCATGAACTAGTACTCTTAACTAGTACAGTGGCCCTAACTAGTAGCCTGAACTAGTCCCCTTGCCTTAGGTAGTCCCTTTTCCAAACTAGTACCCTTCTTGAGTACCCCTATGGAGTAGGGTATGGTACAGTAGGGTGTCATGAGGTAGGGTAGCATACGGTAGAACAGAGAAAACAGAATCCAATAGAATAGAAGAGGATGAGTCAGGATAGGTTAGTTTCGTGTAGGGTGTGGTAGAGTAGCATAGGATGGAATAGAGAAAAGAGAAAACGAGAATCCAATACAACAGAATCGAAAAGAAGAGACTAGATGAGGAAAGACTAGGGCGGGATAGGGTTCTGTCGAATAGAAGAGCGTAGAATGGTGTGGAATGGAGTCAAATGCAGTCAAACCGAGATGAATAGACTAGGAAAGAGTTGAATAGAGCCGAATAGCACCGAATAGGGACATCTAGGGCTGAGTCGAGCCCAATCGAGCCCAACCGAGCCCAATCAAGTCCAATCGACCAGATTCGAGCTGAATGGAGCCCAATGGAGCTGGAATGAGCCAAATAGAGACACAGAAAATGAGCCAAGCTAGATCGAGCCAAATCGCACCTAATCGCATCCTATGGCATCGAATCTCGTCGAAGTCCATCCAATCCCACCAAAACCCATCGAATCTCATGAAATCTCACCGAATCCCGTCCAATTGTGTCAAATCGGGTCGAATTGAATGCAATCGAATTCAATAGAACAGCTTAGAGTAGTGTAGGTTAGGCTGGGATTCAATAGGGTAGGGCAGAGAGGAATAGACTAGAGAAGCATAGAGTAGAAGAGAAGAGAATACAAAGAGTAGAATGGAGTAGAGTGGAGTAGAGTAGACTAGTCAGAGTCGAGTAGTGCAGAATAGAGATGAATAGATCCAATTCGAGCTGAATCGAGTCGAATGGAGAGGAAATGAGACAAATCTCCATGAATCGAATAGATTAGAGTAGAGTAGGGTGGGGGAGAAGAGAATAGAATAGTGTAGAATGGAGTCGAACAGAGTAGAATGGTGTGGAATGGAGTCGAATGGAGCCAAATAGAGACGAATAGAGTAGAAAAGAGTTGAATAGAGCTGAACAGGGCCGGATAAGTTTGGATCGAGCCTAATGATGCTGAATCGAGCAGAATCGAGCCAAATTGACCCGATTCAAGCCAAATCGAGCTAAATCAAGCCAATTCGAGCCTAAATCCCATGGAATCGCCTTGAAAGGCATTGAATCGAATCGAATCGATTAGAGTAGAGGAGGGTAGAGTAGGAGGGGTTAGACTAGAAGGGAACAGAACCCAAGAGAAAGAATCGAATAGAATGAAGTAGAGACGAGTACAGTAGAATAGAGTCCAATAGAGTTGAATAGAGCCAAACAGAGCTGAATGCAGCCGAATCCACCAAATTCGAGGTGAATCGAGAAGAATCATGTCGAATCGCGTTGAAACGTGTCGAATCCAATCCAATCGTTTAGTGTAGGGCAGGTAAGATGAGGGTAGGGTAGGGTAGAAAAGAATAGATTAGAATAGAACAGAAAGAATAGAGACGAGTAGACTAGAGTCAAATAGAGTCAAATCCTGCCGAAAAGAGCCGAATAGAGAGGAAAAGGGCCAAGTCAAACCGAATCGAGTTGAATTCGCACAAAAAGGAGCTGATTCGAGCCGATAGGACCTGAATCAGGCTGAATCCCGTTCAAGTCTGTTGAATAGAATAGAACAGATTACAGTAGGCTAAGTTAGAGTAGGGTAGGATAGAACCAAATGCAGTAGAACAGAACAGGATCGAAGAGAACTGAAAGAATAGAATAGGGTCGAGTAGTGCAGAGTCTAGAAGAATAGAGTTGAATATTGCCGACTAGAGCAAAATAGAGCCCAAAAGACCCAACGTGATAGAAATCAAGATGAATGGCGCCGAATCCCGCGGAATCATGCTGGATCGCGTCGAAGCCCGTTGAATTGCATTGAATCCCATCCATTCGAGTCCAATCCAATCGAATCGATTAGAATAGACTAGAGAAGGGTAGAGTACAAGACAATAGACTAGAGAAGAATACAGTCGGATGGAGTAGAATGGTGTAGAATGGAGTTGAAAAGAGATAATAGAGTTGAGTAGACTCGTAGAGCCATATAGAGTTGAACAGAGCCTGTTCAAGCTGAATAGAGCTGACCAGGGCGAAACGGAGCCGATTAGAACTGAATCGAACCGATTGGAGCCCAAGAGGGATGAATGGAGTGCAACGGAGCCGATTGGAGCCGAATCGCATCGAAATGCGTGGAATCGAATCCAGTGGAATAGATTAGAGTAGGGTTGGTTAAAATAGAGTAGAATAGAATTGAACACAGTAAAAGAGAATAAAAAGAATACAAGAGAATCGAGTCCAAAAGGTTAGAGCAGAGCAGAATAGTGTAGAGTAGAACAGAGTCGAATAGAGTCGAATCGAGCCAAATGGAGAAGAAACAAGGCAAATCGCGTTGAATCCCCTCGAACCAATTCCAGTCAATTAGGGTAAAAAATTAGGTTAGGGTAGAGTAAAATAGCGTTGAGTGGAGTAGAATGCTGTGCAACGCAATCGAATGGAGTCGAAAAGAGTCGAAAAGAGCCGAATAGTGCTGAAGAGGGCCGAAGAGGGCCGAATCGAGCAGAATTGAGCCAAATCCAGCAAATCGAGCCTAATGGAGCCGAATGGAGCCGAATCCAGCTGAATCGACACTCTTCGAGCCAAATGGAGCCGAATGGACATGAATCGAACCAATTCGACCTGAATCGTGTCCAAATTCATGGAATCGAATTGAACAGATTAGAGTAGGGGAGGTTCGGGTATGGCAGGGTGGAATAGAGTAGAGTAGCATAGAATAAAACAGAAGAGAAGAGAAGAGAACAATACAGAACGAATACAGAAAACAGTAGGCTAGAGTAGCGTAGAGGGAAACAGAGTAGAGTAGAATAGATTCGAACAGAGCTAAATGGAGCCAAACTGAGCCGAATCGTGTCCAAATGGGTTGAAGCCAATCCAATCCAATGGATTAGAGTAGAGTAGAGTTGGGTAGCATAGGGTAGGGTAGAATAGAGTAGAATAGGAAGAATAAAGAAAATAGAGAAGAGTAGACTAGAGTACGATAGAGTAGGCTAGTGTATAATAGGGTAGACTCGAATACGGCTGAGTAGAGCCGAATGGAGTCGAAATGAGAGGAATCACGTCTAATGGATTCGAGTAAATTAGAGTGGTGTAGGATAGAGTAGAGCAGAATAGTGTAGAATGGTGTGGAATAAATAGAATGGAGTAGAATGGAGTCAAATAGAGACGAAAAGAGTAGAGAAGAGTCAAATAGAGCAGAATAGGGCCGAAAAGGCCGAATTGAGCAGAATCGAAGCAATTCAAGCCAAAACGAGCCGAATAGAGCCAAATCGAATCGAATCGAGCTGATTCAAGCCGAATCACGTCGAATCCCGTTCAGTGCATCCAATCCAATCCAAACGTCTAGATTAGAGAAGGGGAGGGGAGGGTGGACTAGAATAGAGTAGAGTAGACTAGAAGAGATTAGGACAGAATAGAAGGAATAGAATAGAGTAGAAAAGAGTAGGGTCGAATAGACTCGAATAGAGTCGAATAGAGACGAATAGAGAAAACAGAGCTGAATGGAGCCGAGTAGAGACGTAGAGGAGCCATATAGAGCCGATTCGAACCTCATCGAGCTGAATCAAGCAGAATCACGCCGACTGTCACTGAGTAGCGTCGAATCACATCGAATCACGTCGAATCGCATCAAATCACATCGTTTTGTGTCGGACCGGGTCGAATCGCTTCGTATCGCATCGGATTGCATCGAATGTCGTCGAATCACGACGAATCACGCCCCATCACGTCCAATAACTTCGAACTGCGTCCAATCTCCTAGAATTCTGCTGAATCACGTCGAATCGTATGGAATCTCGTCTAATCTCTTTGAATCCCGTCAAATGCCTTCGGACCTTGTCGAATCCCGTCGAATCCTGTCCAATCGCGTCGAAGTGAATCGAATTGAATCAAATCGATTCAAGTAGGGTGGGTTTGGGTGGGGTGCAGTAGGGTTGGGTAGGGTAGGATAGAACAGAGTCCAACAGAATAGGAGAGAACAGAAGAGAACAGAAAGAATCCAGCAGAATAGAATAGAGTAGAAAAGAGTCAGATAGTGCAGAGCATAGCCGAATTGAGGCGAATGGAGACAAAACAAGATGAATCGCGTTGAAGCGCTTCGAATCGGGTCAAATCGAATCCATTCGAATAGATTAGGGTAGGGAAGGGTAGACGAGAATAGAGGAGAATAGTGCAGAATGGTGTGGAATGGATTAGAACGGAGCCGACTAGAGACGACTAGAGTAGAAAAGAGTCGAATAGAGCATAGTTGGGCCGAATAGGGCCAAAGAAGGCCTAATCGAGCAGAATCCAGCAGAATCGATGCCATTGGAGCTGAATGGAGCCAAATGGAGCCCAATCGAACCGATTCGAAGCGAATTGATCTGATTCAAGCCTAATCGGGTCGAATGGCGTGAAAATGCGATGACTCGAACAGAATCAAAGATTAGAGAAGGGGAGGGGAGCGGCTGGGAGGGTAGAACAGAACAGAATAGAACAGTACATAATAGAAGGAACAGAATATAGCACAGTACGGTAGAGCAGAGCAGAGTAAAGTAGAGAAGAGTAGAGTCGAATAGAGTGAACTAGTGCAGAATAGAGCTGAATAGAGCCAATTCTAGCCGAATCGAGCCCAAAGGAAACAAAACGTGATGAATCGCGTCGAATAGCGTCCAATCGAATCCATTAGAATAGATTACAGTAGGGTAGAGTAGAACAGAATAGAGCAGAATCAAGTCGAATGGAGTTGCATAGAGAAAACTAGAGTAGAAAAGAGTCGAATCGAGCCGAATAAGGCTGAACCAAGTCGAATTGAGTTGAAACAAGCTGAATCGAAGCGATTCAAGCCAAATCGAGCTGAATCGAGCTGATGGTGCCGAATGAGCCGATTCAAGCATCATCGCGTCCAATCACATTGAAATGCTTTGACTCGAATCCAATTGAATAGATTCGAAAAGGTTAGGGTAGGGTGGTTTTGGATAGGGTAGACTAGGGTAGACGAAAGCAGACTAGAGTAGAGTAGACAAGCGAAGTCTAGAGTAGTAGCCTAGACAAGACAGCTGGACTAGTCAGACTAGTGGTATAGATCAGTAGGCTAGACAACTAGCCTTGGAGAGTACCCTTGCCTTGACAAGTACCCTAAATTCTGAATCTGAACTACTCCCCTTGCCTTAACTAGTATCCTGAACTAGTAGCCTTGTCTGAACTAGTACCCTTAACTAGTAGCCTTGCCTTAAGTAATAGTCTTAATGTCTCCCCTTGCCTTACTAGTACCCTGAACTAGTAGCCCTGCCTTAACTAGTACCCTGGCCTTCACCAGTAGCCTTAACTAGTACCCTGGCCTTCACTAGTAGCCTTGCCTCAACTAGTACCCTTAACTAACACCCTAGCATGAGCTAGTACTCTTAACTAGTACCTGGCCTTCTCAGTCCCCATAAGTCCTACCCTGGCCTTAACCAGCTGCCTTAACTGGTACCCTGGTCTTAACTAGTAGTATTGACTTCTACCCTTGAATCCACTGGTCGCCTAAACTAGTCGTCTTGCCTTCAGTAGTAGCCTTCACTTGTACCTTGCCTTAACTAGTATCGTTATCTAGTACCTGTGCCTTAACTAGTACTCTTAGCTAGTACAGCGGCCATAACGAGTAGCCTGAACTAGTAGCCTTGTCTGAATTAGTCCTCTGAACTAGTAGCCTTGCTTTAAGTAATCGTCTTAACGTCTGCCCTTGCCTTACTAGTACCCTTAACTAGTAGCCAAGCCTTAACTACTACCCCTAACTAGTAGCCTTGCCTTAACTAGTACCCTTGCCTTAACCAGTTGCCTTAAGTAGTACCCCGGCCTTAACTAGAAGTATCAACTTGTAAACTTGCATCCAATAGTAGCCTTAACTAGTACTCTTGCCTTAAGTAGTGGCCTGAACTAGTACTCGTGCCTTAGCTAGTACTCTGAACTAGTACAGTGCCTCTAACTAGTATCCTGAACTAGTAGCCTTCTCTAAACTAGTACCCTTAACTAGTAGCCTTGCCTTCACTAGTACCCTGGCCTTCTCCAGTAGCCTTAACTAAGACCCTGGCCTTCACTGGTAGCCTTAACTAGTACCCTTAACTAGTACCCTCGCATTAACTAGTAGTCTGAACTAGTACCCTGGCCGTATCAGTACCCAGAACTACTACCCTTGCCGTAACCAGTTTCCTTAACTAGTACCCCGGCCTTAACTAGTAGTATTCACTTGTATATTTGCATCAACTAGTAGCCTTAACTAGTACTCTTCCCTTAAGCAGCGGCCTGTATTTGTACCTTGCCTTAACTAGCAGCCTTAACTAGCACCCGTGCCTTTACTCATACTCTTAACTAGTACAGTGCCCCTAACTAGTATCCTGAACTGGTAGCCTTGTCCTAAGTAGTACCCTTAACTAGGAGCCTTGCCTTAAGGAATAGTCTTAATGGCTACCCTGGCCTCAACAAGTACCCTTAACTAGTACCCTTGCATTAATTAGTAGTCTTAACTGGTAGCCTGGCCTTGTCAGTACCCATAACTACTACCCTTGCCTTAACCAGTTGCCTTACCTAGCAACCTGGACTTAGCCAGTAGTATTAACATGTACCCTTGCATCGACTAGTAGACTTAAGTAGGACTCTTGCCTGAAGTAGTGGCCTTAACACGTTCCTTGCCTTACTAGTAGCCTTAACTAGTACTCTGAACTAGTACAGTGGCCCTAACTAGTATTCTGAACTAGAAGCCTTGTGGTAACTAGTACCCTTAACTAGTCACCTTGCCTTAGGGAACAGTCTTAACGTCTACCCTTGCCTTACTAGTCCTCTTAACAAGTAGCCAAGCCTTAACTAGTACCCTGAAGTAGTAGCCTTGCATGGACGAGTAGCCCAGCCTTAACTAGTACCCTGGCCGTCACTAGTACCCTTGCCTCAACTAGTACCCTGGCATTAACTAGTAGTCTTAACTAGTACCCTGGCCGTATCGCTACCCAGAACTACTACCCTTGCCTTGACCAGTTGCCTTAACTAGTACCCTGGCCTTAATGAGTAGTATGAACTTGTACCCTTGCATCAACTAGTAGCCTAAACTAATACGCTTGCCTGAAGTCGTAGCCTTCACTTGTACCTTGCCTTCCTAGTAGCCTTAACTAGTACCCGTCCATGAACTAGTACTCTTAACTAGTACAGTGGCCCTAACTAGTAGCCTGAACTAGTCCCCTTGCCTTAGGTAGTCCCTTTTCCAAACTAGTACCCTTCTTGAGTACCCCTATGGAGTAGGGTATGGTACAGTAGGGTGTCATGAGGTAGGGTAGCATACGGTAGAACAGAGAAAACAGAATCCAATAGAATAGAAGAGGATGAGTCAGGATAGGTTAGTTTCGTGTAGGGTGTGGTAGAGTAGCATAGGATGGAATAGAGAAAAGAGAAAACGAGAATCCAATACAACAGAATCGAAAAGAAGAGACTAGATGAGGAAAGACTAGGGCGGGATAGGGTTCTGTCGAATAGAAGAGCGTAGAATGGTGTGGAATGGAGTCAAATGCAGTCAAACCGAGATGAATAGACTAGGAAAGAGTTGAATAGAGCCGAATAGCACCGAATAGGGACATCTAGGGCTGAGTCGAGCCCAATCGAGCCCAACCGAGCCCAATCAAGTCCAATCGACCAGATTCGAGCTGAATGGAGCCCAATGGAGCTGGAATGAGCCAAATAGAGACACAGAAAATGAGCCAAGCTAGATCGAGCCAAATCGCACCTAATCGCATCCTATGGCATCGAATCTCGTCGAAGTCCATCCAATCCCACCAAAACCCATCGAATCTCATGAAATCTCACCGAATCCCGTCCAATTGTGTCAAATCGGGTCGAATTGAATGCAATCGAATTCAATAGAACAGCTTAGAGTAGTGTAGGTTAGGCTGGGATTCAATAGGGTAGGGCAGAGAGGAATAGACTAGAGAAGCATAGAGTAGAAGAGAAGAGAATACAAAGAGTAGAATGGAGTAGAGTGGAGTAGAGTAGACTAGTCAGAGTCGAGTAGTGCAGAATAGAGATGAATAGATCCAATTCGAGCTGAATCGAGTCGAATGGAGAGGAAATGAGACAAATCTCCATGAATCGAATAGATTAGAGTAGAGTAGGGTGGGGGAGAAGAGAATAGAATAGTGTAGAATGGAGTCGAACAGAGTAGAATGGTGTGGAATGGAGTCGAATGGAGCCAAATAGAGACGAATAGAGTAGAAAAGAGTTGAATAGAGCTGAACAGGGCCGGATAAGTTTGGATCGAGCCTAATGATGCTGAATCGAGCAGAATCGAGCCAAATTGACCCGATTCAAGCCAAATCGAGCTAAATCAAGCCAATTCGAGCCTAAATCCCATGGAATCGCCTTGAAAGGCATTGAATCGAATCGAATCGATTAGAGTAGAGGAGGGTAGAGTAGGAGGGGTTAGACTAGAAGGGAACAGAACCCAAGAGAAAGAATCGAATAGAATGAAGTAGAGACGAGTACAGTAGAATAGAGTCCAATAGAGTTGAATAGAGCCAAACAGAGCTGAATGCAGCCGAATCCACCAAATTCGAGGTGAATCGAGAAGAATCATGTCGAATCGCGTTGAAACGTGTCGAATCCAATCCAATCGTTTAGTGTAGGGCAGGTAAGATGAGGGTAGGGTAGGGTAGAAAAGAATAGATTAGAATAGAACAGAAAGAATAGAGACGAGTAGACTAGAGTCAAATAGAGTCAAATCCTGCCGAAAAGAGCCGAATAGAGAGGAAAAGGGCCAAGTCAAACCGAATCGAGTTGAATTCGCACAAAAAGGAGCTGATTCGAGCCGATAGGACCTGAATCAGGCCGAATCCCGTTCAAGTCTGTTGAATAGAATAGAACAGATTACAGTAGGCTAAGTTAGAGTAGGGTAGGATAGAACCAAATGCAGTAGAACAGAACAGGATCGAAGAGAACTGAAAGAATAGAATAGGGTCGAGTAGTGCAGAGTCTAGAAGAATAGAGTTGAATATTGCCGACTAGAGCAAAATAGAGCCCAAAAGACCCAACGTGATAGAAATCAAGATGAATGGCGCCGAATCCCGCGGAATCATGCTGGATCGCGTCGAAGCCCGTTGAATTGCATTGAATCCCATCCATTCGAGTCCAATCCAATCGAATCGATTAGAATAGACTAGAGAAGGGTAGAGTACAAGACAATAGACTAGAGAAGAATACAGTCGGATGGAGTAGAATGGTGTAGAATGGAGTTGAAAAGAGATAATAGAGTTGAGTAGACTCGTAGAGCCATATAGAGTTGAACAGAGCCTGTTCAAGCTGAATAGAGCTGACCAGGGCGAAACGGAGCCGATTAGAACTGAATCGAACCGATTGGAGCCCAAGAGGGATGAATGGAGTGCAACGGAGCCGATTGGAGCCGAATCGCATCGAAATGCGTGGAATCGAATCCAGTGGAATAGATTAGAGTAGGGTTGGTTAAAATAGAGTAGAATAGAATTGAACACAGTAAAAGAGAATAAAAAGAATACAAGAGAATCGAGTCCAAAAGGTTAGAGCAGAGCAGAATAGTGTAGAGTAGAACAGAGTCGAATAGAGTCGAATCGAGCCAAATGGAGAAGAAACAAGGCAAATCGCGTTGAATCCCCTCGAACCAATTCCAGTCAATTAGGGTAAAAAATTAGGTTAGGGTAGAGTAAAATAGCGTTGAGTGGAGTAGAATGCTGTGCAACGCAATCGAATGGAGTCGAAAAGAGTCGAAAAGAGCCGAATAGTGCTGAAGAGGGCCGAAGAGGGCCGAATCGAGCAGAATTGAGCCAAATCCAGCAAATCGAGCCTAATGGAGCCGAATGGAGCCGAATCCAGCTGAATCGACACTCTTCGAGCCAAATGGAGCCGAATGGACATGAATCGAACCAATTCGACCTGAATCGTGTCCAAATTCATGGAATCGAATTGAACAGATTAGAGTAGGGGAGGTTCGGGTATGGCAGGGTGGAATAGAGTAGAGTAGCATAGAATAAAACAGAAGAGAAGAGAACAGAACAATACAGAACGAATACAGAAAACAGTAGGCTAGAGTAGCGTAGAGGGAAACAGAGTAGAGTAGAATAGATTCGAACAGAGCTAAATGGAGCCAAACTGAGCCGAATCGTGTCCAAATGGGTTGAAGCCAATCCAATCCAATGGATTAGAGTAGAGTAGAGTTGGGTAGCATAGGGTAGGGTAGAATAGAGTAGAATAGGAAGAATAAAGAAAATAGAGAAGAGTAGACTAGAGTACGATAGAGTAGGCTAGTGTATAATAGGGTAGACTCGAATACGGCTGAGTAGAGCCGAATGGAGTCGAAATGAGAGGAATCACGTCTAATGGATTCGAGTAAATTAGAGTGGTGTAGGATAGAGTAGAGCAGAATAGTGTAGAATGGTGTGGAATAAATAGAATGGAGTAGAATGGAGTCAAATAGAGACGAAAAGAGTAGAGAAGAGTCAAATAGAGCAGAATAGGGCCGAAAAGGCCGAATTGAGCAGAATCGAAGCAATTCAAGCCAAAACGAGCCGAATAGAGCCAAATCGAATCGAATCGAGCTGATTCAAGCCGAATCACGTCGAATCCCGTTCAGTGCATCCAATCCAATCCAAACGTCTAGATTAGAGAAGGGGAGGGGAGGGTGGACTAGAATAGAGTAGAGTAGACTAGAAGAGATTAGGACAGAATAGAAGGAATAGAATAGAGTAGAAAAGAGTAGGGTCGAATAGACTCGAATAGAGTCGAATAGAGACGAATAGAGAAAACAGAGCTGAATGGAGCCGAGTAGAGACGTAGAGGAGCCATATAGAGCCGATTCGAACCTCATCGAGCTGAATCAAGCAGAATCACGCCGACTGTCACTGAGTAGCGTCGAATCACATCGAATCACGTCGAATCGCATCAAATCACATCGTTTTGTGTCGGACCGGGTCGAATCGCTTCGTATCGCATCGGATTGCATCGAATGTCGTCGAATCACGACGAATCACGCCCCATCACGTCCAATAACTTCGAACTGCGTCCAATCTCCGAGAATTCTGCTGAATCACGTCGAATCGTATGGAATCTCGTCTAATCTCTTTGAATCCCGTCAAATGCCTTCGGACCTTGTCGAATCCCGTCGAATCCTGTCCAATCGCGTCGAAGTGAATCGAATTGAATCAAATCGATTCAAGTAGGGTGGGTTTGGGTGGGGTGCAGTAGGGTTGGGTAGGGTAGGATAGAACAGAGTCCAACAGAATAGGAGAGAACAGAAGAGAACAGAAAGAATCCAGCAGAATAGAATAGAGTAGAAAAGAGTCAGATAGTGCAGAGCATAGCCGAATTGAGGCGAATGGAGACAAAACAAGATGAATCGCGTTGAAGCGCTTCGAATCGGGTCAAATCGAATCCATTCGAATAGATTAGGGTAGGGAAGGGTAGACGAGAATAGAGGAGAATAGTGCAGAATGGTGTGGAATGGATTAGAACGGAGCCGACTAGAGACGACTAGAGTAGAAAAGAGTCGAATAGAGCATAGTTGGGCCGAATAGGGCCAAAGAAGGCCTAATCGAGCAGAATCCAGCAGAATCGATGCCATTGGAGCTGAATGGAGCCAAATGGAGCCCAATCGAACCGATTCGAAGCGAATTGATCTGATTCAAGCCTAATCGGGTCGAATGGCGTGAAAATGCGATGACTCGAACAGAATCAAAGATTAGAGAAGGGGAGGGGAGCGGCTGGGAGGGTAGAACAGAACAGAATAGAACAGTACATAATAGAAGGAACAGAATATAGCACAGTACGGTAGAGCAGAGCAGAGTAAAGTAGAGAAGAGTAGAGTCGAATAGAGTGAACTAGTGCAGAATAGAGCTGAATAGAGCCAATTCTAGCCGAATCGAGCCCAAAGGAAACAAAACGTGATGAATCGCGTCGAATAGCGTCCAATCGAATCCATTAGAATAGATTACAGTAGGGTAGAGTAGAACAGAATAGAGCAGAATCAAGTCGAATGGAGTTGCATAGAGAAAACTAGAGTAGAAAAGAGTCGAATCGAGCCGAATAAGGCTGAACCAAGTCGAATTGAGTTGAAACAAGCTGAATCGAAGCGATTCAAGCCAAATCGAGCTGAATCGAGCTGATGGTGCCGAATGAGCCGATTCAAGCATCATCGCGTCCAATCACATTGAAATGCTTTGACTCGAATCCAATTGAATAGATTCGAAAAGGTTAGGGTAGGGTGGTTTTGGATAGGGTAGACTAGGGTAGACGAAAGCAGACTAGAGTAGAGTAGACAAGCGAAGTCTAGAGTCGTAGCCTAGACAAGACAGCTGGACTAGTCAGACTAGTGGTATAGATCAGTAGGCTAGACAACTAGCCTTGGAGAGTACCCTTGCCTTGACAAGTACCCTAAATTCTGAATCTGAACTACTCCCCTTGCCTTAACTAGTATCCTGAACTAGTAGCCTTGTCTGAACTAGTACCCTTAACTAGTAGCCTTGCCTTAAGTAATAGTCTTAATGTCTACCCTTGCCTTACTAGTACCCTGAACTAGTAGCCCTGCCTTAACTAGTACCCTGGCCTTCACCAGTAGCCTTAACTAGTACCCTGGCCTTCACTAGTAGCCTTGCCTCAACTAGTACCCTTAACTAACACCCTAGCATGAGCTAGTACTCTTAACTAGTACCTGGCCTTCTCAGTCCCCATAAGTCCTACCCTGGCCTTAACCAGCTGCCTTAACTGGTACCCTGGTCTTAACTAGTAGTATTGACTTCTACCCTTGAATCCACTGGTCGCCTAAACTAGTCGTCTTGCCTTCAGTAGTAGCCTTCACTTGTACCTTGCCTTAACTAGTATCGTTATCTAGTACCTGTGCCTTAACTAGTACTCTTAGCTAGTACAGCGGCCATAACGAGTAGCCTGAACTAGTAGCCTTGTCTGAATTAGTCCTCTGAACTAGTAGCCTTGCTTTAAGTAATCGTCTTAACGTCTGCCCTTGCCTTACTAGTACCCTTAACTAGTAGCCAAGCCTTAACTACTACCCCTAACTAGTAGCCTTGCCTTAACTAGTACCCTTGCCTTAACGAGTTGCCTTAAGTAGTACCCCGGCCTTAACTAGAAGTATCAACTTGTAAACTTGCATCCAATAGTAGCCTTAACTAGTACTCTTGCCTTAAGTAGTGGCCTGAACTAGTACTCGTGCCTTAGCTAGTACTCTGAACTAGTACAGTGCCTCTAACTAGTATCCTGAACTAGTAGCCTTCTCTAAACTAGTACCCTTAACTAGTAGCCTTGCCTTCACTAGTACCCTGGCCTTCTCCAGTAGCCTTAACTAAGACCCTGGCCTTCACTGGTAGCCTTAACTAGTACCCTTAACTAGTACCCTCGCATTAACTAGTAGTCTGAACTAGTACCCTGGCCGTATCAGTACCCAGAACTACTACCCTTGCCGTAACCAGTTTCCTTAACTAGTACCCCGGCCTTAACTAGTAGTATTCACTTGTATATTTGCATCAACTAGTAGCCTTAACTAGTACTCTTCCCTTAAGCAGCGGCCTGTATTTGTACCTTGCCTTAACTAGCAGCCTTAACTAGCACCCGTGCCTTTACTCATACTCTTAACTAGTACAGTGCCCCTAACTAGTATCCTGAACTGGTAGCCTTGTCCTAAGTAGTACCCTTAACTAGGAGCCTTGCCTTAAGGAATAGTCTTAATGGCTACCCTGGCCTCAACAAGTACCCTTAACTAGTACCCTTGCATTAATTAGTAGTCTTAACTGGTAGCCTGGCCTTGTCAGTACCCATAACTACTACCCTTGCCTTAACCAGTTGCCTTACCTAGCAACCTGGACTTAGCCAGTAGTATTAACATGTACCCTTGCATCGACTAGTAGACTTAAGTAGGACTCTTGCCTGAAGTAGTGGCCTTAACACGTTCCTTGCCTTACTAGTAGCCTTAACTAGTACTCTGAACTAGTACAGTGGCCCTAACTAGTATTCTGAACTAGAAGCCTTGTGGTAACTAGTACCCTTAACTAGTCACCTTGCCTTAGGGAACAGTCTTAACGTCTACCCTTGCCTTACTAGTCCTCTTAACAAGTAGCCAAGCCTTAACTAGTACCCTGAAGTAGTAGCCTTGCATGGACGAGTAGCCCAGCCTTAACTAGTACCCTGGCCGTCACTAGTACCCTTGCCTCAACTAGTACCCTGGCATTAACTAGTAGTCTTAACTAGTACCCTGGCCGTATCGCTACCCAGAACTACTACCCTTGCCTTGACCAGTTGCCTTAACTAGTACCCTGGCCTTAATGAGTAGTATGAACTTGTACCCTTGCATCAACTAGTAGCCTAAACTAATACGCTTGCCTGAAGTCGTAGCCTTCACTTGTACCTTGCCTTCCTAGTAGCCTTAACTAGTACCCGTCCATGAACTAGTACTCTTAACTAGTACAGTGGCCCTAACTAGTAGCCTGAACTAGTCCCCTTGCCTTAGGTAGTCCCTTTTCCAAACTAGTACCCTTCTTGAGTACCCCTATGGAGTAGGGTATGGTACAGTAGGGTGTCATGAGGTAGGGTAGCATACGGTAGAACAGAGAAAACAGAATCCAATAGAATAGAAGAGGATGAGTCAGGATAGGTTAGTTTCGTGTAGGGTGTGGTAGAGTAGCATAGGATGGAATAGAGAAAAGAGAAAACGAGAATCCAATACAACAGAATCGAAAAGAAGAGACTAGATGAGGAAAGACTAGGGCGGGATAGGGTTCTGTCGAATAGAAGAGCGTAGAATGGTGTGGAATGGAGTCAAATGCAGTCAAACCGAGATGAATAGACTAGGAAAGAGTTGAATAGAGCCGAATAGCACCGAATAGGGACATCTAGGGCTGAGTCGAGCCCAATCGAGCCCAACCGAGCCCAATCAAGTCCAATCGACCAGATTCGAGCTGAATGGAGCCCAATGGAGCTGGAATGAGCCAAATAGAGACACAGAAAATGAGCCAAGCTAGATCGAGCCAAATCGCACCTAATCGCATCCTATGGCATCGAATCTCGTCGAAGTCCATCCAATCCCACCAAAACCCATCGAATCTCATGAAATCTCACCGAATCCCGTCCAATTGTGTCAAATCGGGTCGAATTGAATGCAATCGAATTCAATAGAACAGCTTAGAGTAGTGTAGGTTAGGCTGGGATTCAATAGGGTAGGGCAGAGAGGAATAGACTAGAGAAGCATAGAGTAGAAGAGAAGAGAATACAAAGAGTAGAATGGAGTAGAGTGGAGTAGAGTAGACTAGTCAGAGTCGAGTAGTGCAGAATAGAGATGAATAGATCCAATTCGAGCTGAATCGAGTCGAATGGAGAGGAAATGAGACAAATCTCCATGAATCGAATAGATTAGAGTAGAGTAGGGTGGGGGAGAAGAGAATAGAATAGTGTAGAATGGAGTCGAACAGAGTAGAATGGTGTGGAATGGAGTCGAATGGAGCCAAATAGAGACGAATAGAGTAGAAAAGAGTTGAATAGAGCTGAACAGGGCCGGATAAGTTTGGATCGAGCCTAATGATGCTGAATCGAGCAGAATCGAGCCAAATTGACCCGATTCAAGCCAAATCGAGCTAAATCAAGCCAATTCGAGCCTAAATCCCATGGAATCGCCTTGAAAGGCATTGAATCGAATCGAATCGATTAGAGTAGAGGAGGGTAGAGTAGGAGGGGTTAGACTAGAAGGGAACAGAACCCAAGAGAAAGAATCGAATAGAATGAAGTAGAGACGAGTACAGTAGAATAGAGTCCAATAGAGTTGAATAGAGCCAAACAGAGCTGAATGCAGCCGAATCCACCAAATTCGAGGTGAATCGAGAAGAATCATGTCGAATCGCGTTGAAACGTGTCGAATCCAATCCAATCGTTTAGTGTAGGGCAGGTAAGATGAGGGTAGGGTAGGGTAGAAAAGAATAGATTAGAATAGAACAGAAAGAATAGAGACGAGTAGACTAGAGTCAAATAGAGTCAAATCCTGCCGAAAAGAGCCGAATAGAGAGGAAAAGGGCCAAGTCAAACCGAATCGAGTTGAATTCGCACAAAAAGGAGCTGATTCGAGCCGATAGGACCTGAATCAGGCCGAATCCCGTTCAAGTCTGTTGAATAGAATAGAACAGATTACAGTAGGCTAAGTTAGAGTAGGGTAGGATAGAACCAAATGCAGTAGAACAGAACAGGATCGAAGAGAACTGAAAGAATAGAATAGGGTCGAGTAGTGCAGAGTCTAGAAGAATAGAGTTGAATATTGCCGACTAGAGCAAAATAGAGCCCAAAAGACCCAACGTGATAGAAATCAAGATGAATGGCGCCGAATCCCGCGGAATCATGCTGGATCGCGTCGAAGCCTGTTGAATTGCATTGAATCCCATCCATTCGAGTCCAATCCAATCGAATCGATTAGAATAGACTAGAGAAGGGTAGAGTACAAGACAATAGACTAGAGAAGAATACAGTCGGATGGAGTAGAATGGTGTAGAATGGAGTTGAAAAGAGATAATAGAGTTGAGTAGACTCGTAGAGCCATATAGAGTTGAACAGAGCCTGTTCAAGCTGAATAGAGCTGACCAGGGCGAAACGGAGCCGATTAGAACTGAATCGAACCGATTGGAGCCCAAGAGGGATGAATGGAGTGCAACGGAGCCGATTGGAGCCGAATCGCATCGAAATGCGTGGAATCGAATCCAGTGGAATAGATTAGAGTAGGGTTGGTTAAAATAGAGTAGAATAGAATTGAACACAGTAAAAGAGAATAAAAAGAATACAAGAGAATCGAGTCCAAAAGGTTAGAGCAGAGCAGAATAGTGTAGAGTAGAACAGAGTCGAATAGAGTCGAATCGAGCCAAATGGAGAAGAAACAAGGCAAATCGCGTTGAATCCCCTCGAACCAATTCCAGTCAATTAGGGTAGGGTAGAGTAAAATAGCGTTGAGTGGAGTAGAATGCTGTGCAACGCAATCGAATGGAGTCGAAAAGAGTCGAAAAGAGCCGAATAGTGCTGAAGAGGGCCGAAGAGGGCCGAATCGAGCAGAATTGAGCCAAATCCAGCAAATCGAGCCTAATGGAGCCGAATGGAGCCGAATCCAGCTGAATCGACACTCTTCGAGCCAAATGGAGCCGAATGGACATGAATCGAACCAATTCGACCTGAATCGTGTCCAAATTCATGGAATCGAATTGAACAGATTAGAGTAGGGGAGGTTCGGGTATGGCAGGGTGGAATAGAGTAGAGTAGCATAGAATAAAACAGAAGAGAAGAGAAGAGAACAATACAGAACGAATACAGAAAACAGTAGGCTAGAGTAGCGTAGAGGGAAACAGAGTAGAGTAGAATAGATTCGAACAGAGCTAAATGGAGCCAAACTGAGCCGAATCGTGTCCAAATGGGTTGAAGCCAATCCAATCCAATGGATTAGAGTAGAGTAGAGTTGGGTAGCATAGGGTAGGGTAGAATAGAGTAGAATAGGAAGAATAAAGAAAATAGAGAAGAGTAGACTAGAGTACGATAGAGTAGGCTAGTGTATAATAGGGTAGACTCGAATACGGCTGAGTAGAGCCGAATGGAGTCGAAATGAGAGGAATCACGTCTAATGGATTCGAGTAAATTAGAGTGGTGTAGGATAGAGTAGAGCAGAATAGTGTAGAATGGTGTGGAATAAATAGAATGGAGTAGAATGGAGTCAAATAGAGACGAAAAGAGTAGAGAAGAGTCAAATAGAGCAGAATAGGGCCGAAAAGGCCGAATTGAGCAGAATCGAAGCAATTCAAGCCAAAACGAGCCGAATAGAGCCAAATCGAATCGAATCGAGCTGATTCAAGCCGAATCACGTCGAATCCCGTTCAGTGCATCCAATCCAATCCAAACGTCTAGATTAGAGAAGGGGAGGGGAGGGTGGACTAGAATAGAGTAGAGTAGACTAGAAGAGATTAGGACAGAATAGAAGGAATAGAATAGAGTAGAAAAGAGTAGGGTCGAATAGACTCGAATAGAGTCGAATAGAGACGAATAGAGAAAACAGAGCTGAATGGAGCCGAGTAGAGACGTAGAGGAGCCATATAGAGCCGATTCGAACCTCATCGAGCTGAATCAAGCAGAATCACGCCGACTGTCACTGAGTAGCGTCGAATCACATCGAATCACGTCGAATCGCATCAAATCACATCGTTTTGTGTCGGACCGGGTCGAATCGCTTCGTATCGCATCGGATTGCATCGAATGTCGTCGAATCACGACGAATCACGCCCCATCACGTCCAATAACTTCGAACTGCGTCCAATCTCCTAGAATTCTGCTGAATCACGTCGAATCGTATGGAATCTCGTCTAATCTCTTTGAATCCCGTCAAATGCCTTCGGACCTTGTCGAATCCCGTCGAATCCTGTCCAATCGCGTCGAAGTGAATCGAATTGAATCAAATCGATTCAAGTAGGGTGGGTTTGGGTGGGGTGCAGTAGGGTTGGGTAGGGTAGGATAGAACAGAGTCCAACAGAATAGGAGAGAACAGAAGAGAACAGAAAGAATCCAGCAGAATAGAATAGAGTAGAAAAGAGTCAGATAGTGCAGAGCATAGCCGAATTGAGGCGAATGGAGACAAAACAAGATGAATCGCGTTGAAGCGCTTCGAATCGGGTCAAATCGAATCCATTCGAATAGATTAGGGTAGGGAAGGGTAGACGAGAATAGAGGAGAATAGTGCAGAATGGTGTGGAATGGATTAGAACGGAGCCGACTAGAGACGACTAGAGTAGAAAAGAGTCGAATAGAGCATAGTTGGGCCGAATAGGGCCAAAGAAGGCCTAATCGAGCAGAATCCAGCAGAATCGATGCCATTGGAGCTGAATGGAGCCAAATGGAGCCCAATCGAACCGATTCGAAGCGAATTGATCTGATTCAAGCCTAATCGGGTCGAATGGCGTGAAAATGCGATGACTCGAACAGAATCAAAGATTAGAGAAGGGGAGGGGAGCGGCTGGGAGGGTAGAACAGAACAGAATAGAACAGTACATAATAGAAGGAACAGAATATAGCACAGTACGGTAGAGCAGAGCAGAGTAAAGTAGAGAAGAGTAGAGTCGAATAGAGTGAACTAGTGCAGAATAGAGCTGAATAGAGCCAATTCTAGCCGAATCGAGCCCAAAGGAAACAAAACGTGATGAATCGCGTCGAATAGCGTCCAATCGAATCCATTAGAATAGATTACAGTAGGGTAGAGTAGAACAGAATAGAGCAGAATCAAGTCGAATGGAGTTGCATAGAGAAAACTAGAGTAGAAAAGAGTCGAATCGAGCCGAATAAGGCTGAACCAAGTCGAATTGAGTTGAAACAAGCTGAATCGAAGCGATTCAAGCCAAATCGAGCTGAATCGAGCTGATGGTGCCGAATGAGCCGATTCAAGCATCATCGCGTCCAATCACATTGAAATGCTTTGACTCGAATCCAATTGAATAGATTCGAAAAGGTTAGGGTAGGGTGGTTTTGGATAGGGTAGACTAGGGTAGACGAAAGCAGACTAGAGTAGAGTAGACAAGCGAAGTCTAGAGTAGTAGCCTAGACAAGACAGCTGGACTAGTCAGACTAGTGGTATAGATCAGTAGGCTAGACAACTAGCCTTGGAGAGTACCCTTGCCTTGACAAGTACCCTAAATTCTGAATCTGAACTACTCCCCTTGCCTTAACTAGTATCCTGAACTAGTAGCCTTGTCTGAACTAGTACCCTTAACTAGTAGCCTTGCCTTAAGTAATAGTCTTAATGTCTCCCCTTGCCTTACTAGTACCCTGAACTAGTAGCCCTGCCTTAACTAGTACCCTGGCCTTCACCAGTAGCCTTAACTAGTACCCTGGCCTTCACTAGTAGCCTTGCCTCAACTAGTACCCTTAACTAACACCCTAGCATGAGCTAGTACTCTTAACTAGTACCTGGCCTTCTCAGTCCCCATAAGTCCTACCCTGGCCTTAACCAGCTGCCTTAACTGGTACCCTGGTCTTAACTAGTAGTATTGACTTCTACCCTTGAATCCACTGGTCGCCTAAACTAGTCGTCTTGCCTTCAGTAGTAGCCTTCACTTGTACCTTGCCTTAACTAGTATCGTTATCTAGTACCTGTGCCTTAACTAGTACTCTTAGCTAGTACAGCGGCCATAACGAGTAGCCTGAACTAGTAGCCTTGTCTGAATTAGTCCTCTGAACTAGTAGCCTTGCTTTAAGTAATCGTCTTAACGTCTGCCCTTGCCTTACTAGTACCCTTAACTAGTAGCCAAGCCTTAACTACTACCCCTAACTAGTAGCCTTGCCTTAACTAGTACCCTTGCCTTAACCAGTTGCCTTAAGTAGTACCCCGGCCTTAACTAGAAGTATCAACTTGTAAACTTGCATCCAATAGTAGCCTTAACTAGTACTCTTGCCTTAAGTAGTGGCCTGAACTAGTACTCGTGCCTTAGCTAGTACTCTGAACTAGTACAGTGCCTCTAACTAGTATCCTGAACTAGTAGCCTTCTCTAAACTAGTACCCTTAACTAGTAGCCTTGCCTTCACTAGTACCCTGGCCTTCTCCAGTAGCCTTAACTAAGACCCTGGCCTTCACTGGTAGCCTTAACTAGTACCCTTAACTAGTACCCTCGCATTAACTAGTAGTCTGAACTAGTACCCTGGCCGTATCAGTACCCAGAACTACTACCCTTGCCGTAACCAGTTTCCTTAACTAGTACCCCGGCCTTAACTAGTAGTATTCACTTGTATATTTGCATCAACTAGTAGCCTTAACTAGTACTCTTCCCTTAAGCAGCGGCCTGTATTTGTACCTTGCCTTAACTAGCAGCCTTAACTAGCACCCGTGCCTTTACTCATACTCTTAACTAGTACAGTGCCCCTAACTAGTATCCTGAACTGGTAGCCTTGTCCTAAGTAGTACCCTTAACTAGGAGCCTTGCCTTAAGGAATAGTCTTAATGGCTACCCTGGCCTCAACAAGTACCCTTAACTAGTACCCTTGCATTAATTAGTAGTCTTAACTGGTAGCCTGGCCTTGTCAGTACCCATAACTACTACCCTTGCCTTAACCAGTTGCCTTACCTAGCAACCTGGACTTAGCCAGTAGTATTAACATGTACCCTTGCATCGACTAGTAGACTTAAGTAGGACTCTTGCCTGAAGTAGTGGCCTTAACACGTTCCTTGCCTTACTAGTAGCCTTAACTAGTACTCTGAACTAGTACAGTGGCCCTAACTAGTATTCTGAACTAGAAGCCTTGTGGTAACTAGTACCCTTAACTAGTCACCTTGCCTTAGGGAACAGTCTTAACGTCTACCCTTGCCTTACTAGTCCTCTTAACAAGTAGCCAAGCCTTAACTAGTACCCTGAAGTAGTAGCCTTGCATGGACGAGTAGCCCAGCCTTAACTAGTACCCTGGCCGTCACTAGTACCCTTGCCTCAACTAGTACCCTGGCATTAACTAGTAGTCTTAACTAGTACCCTGGCCGTATCGCTACCCAGAACTACTACCCTTGCCTTGACCAGTTGCCTTAACTAGTACCCTGGCCTTAATGAGTAGTATGAACTTGTACCCTTGCATCAACTAGTAGCCTAAACTAATACGCTTGCCTGAAGTCGTAGCCTTCACTTGTACCTTGCCTTCCTAGTAGCCTTAACTAGTACCCGTCCATGAACTAGTACTCTTAACTAGTACAGTGGCCCTAACTAGTAGCCTGAACTAGTCCCCTTGCCTTAGGTAGTCCCTTTTCCAAACTAGTACCCTTCTTGAGTACCCCTATGGAGTAGGGTATGGTACAGTAGGGTGTCATGAGGTAGGGTAGCATACGGTAGAACAGAGAAAACAGAATCCAATAGAATAGAAGAGGATGAGTCAGGATAGGTTAGTTTCGTGTAGGGTGTGGTAGAGTAGCATAGGATGGAATAGAGAAAAGAGAAAACGAGAATCCAATACAACAGAATCGAAAAGAAGAGACTAGATGAGGAAAGACTAGGGCGGGATAGGGTTCTGTCGAATAGAAGAGCGTAGAATGGTGTGGAATGGAGTCAAATGCAGTCAAACCGAGATGAATAGACTAGGAAAGAGTTGAATAGAGCCGAATAGCACCGAATAGGGACATCTAGGGCTGAGTCGAGCCCAATCGAGCCCAACCGAGCCCAATCAAGTCCAATCGACCAGATTCGAGCTGAATGGAGCCCAATGGAGCTGGAATGAGCCAAATAGAGACACAGAAAATGAGCCAAGCTAGATCGAGCCAAATCGCACCTAATCGCATCCTATGGCATCGAATCTCGTCGAAGTCCATCCAATCCCACCAAAACCCATCGAATCTCATGAAATCTCACCGAATCCCGTCCAATTGTGTCAAATCGGGTCGAATTGAATGCAATCGAATTCAATAGAACAGCTTAGAGTAGTGTAGGTTAGGCTGGGATTCAATAGGGTAGGGCAGAGAGGAATAGACTAGAGAAGCATAGAGTAGAAGAGAAGAGAATACAAAGAGTAGAATGGAGTAGAGTGGAGTAGAGTAGACTAGTCAGAGTCGAGTAGTGCAGAATAGAGATGAATAGATCCAATTCGAGCTGAATCGAGTCGAATGGAGAGGAAATGAGACAAATCTCCATGAATCGAATAGATTAGAGTAGAGTAGGGTGGGGGAGAAGAGAATAGAATAGTGTAGAATGGAGTCGAACAGAGTAGAATGGTGTGGAATGGAGTCGAATGGAGCCAAATAGAGACGAATAGAGTAGAAAAGAGTTGAATAGAGCTGAACAGGGCCGGATAAGTTTGGATCGAGCCTAATGATGCTGAATCGAGCAGAATCGAGCCAAATTGACCCGATTCAAGCCAAATCGAGCTAAATCAAGCCAATTCGAGCCTAAATCCCATGGAATCGCCTTGAAAGGCATTGAATCGAATCGAATCGATTAGAGTAGAGGAGGGTAGAGTAGGAGGGGTTAGACTAGAAGGGAACAGAACCCAAGAGAAAGAATCGAATAGAATGAAGTAGAGACGAGTACAGTAGAATAGAGTCCAATAGAGTTGAATAGAGCCAAACAGAGCTGAATGCAGCCGAATCCACCAAATTCGAGGTGAATCGAGAAGAATCATGTCGAATCGCGTTGAAACGTGTCGAATCCAATCCAATCGTTTAGTGTAGGGCAGGTAAGATGAGGGTAGGGTAGGGTAGAAAAGAATAGATTAGAATAGAACAGAAAGAATAGAGACGAGTAGACTAGAGTCAAATAGAGTCAAATCCTGCCGAAAAGAGCCGAATAGAGAGGAAAAGGGCCAAGTCAAACCGAATCGAGTTGAATTCGCACAAAAAGGAGCTGATTCGAGCCGATAGGACCTGAATCAGGCCGAATCCCGTTCAAGTCTGTTGAATAGAATAGAACAGATTACAGTAGGCTAAGTTAGAGTAGAGTAGGATAGAACCAAATGCAGTAGAACAGAACAGGATCGAAGAGAACTGAAAGAATAGAATAGGGTCGAGTAGTGCAGAGTCTAGAAGAATAGAGTTGAATATTGCCGACTAGAGCAAAATAGAGCCCAAAAGACCCAACGTGATAGAAATCAAGATGAATGGCGCCGAATCCCGCGGAATCATGCTGGATCGCGTCGAAGCCCGTTGAATTGCATTGAATCCCATCCATTCGAGTCCAATCCAATCGAATCGATTAGAATAGACTAGAGAAGGGTAGAGTACAAGACAATAGACTAGAGAAGAATACAGTCGGATGGAGTAGAATGGTGTAGAATGGAGTTGAAAAGAGATAATAGAGTTGAGTAGACTCGTAGAGCCATATAGAGTTGAACAGAGCCTGTTCAAGCTGAATAGAGCTGACCAGGGCGAAACGGAGCCGATTAGAACTGAATCGAACCGATTGGAGCCCAAGAGGGATGAATGGAGTGCAACGGAGCCGATTGGAGCCGAATCGCATCGAAATGCGTGGAATCGAATCCAGTGGAATAGATTAGAGTAGGGTTGGTTAAAATAGAGTAGAATAGAATTGAACACAGTAAAAGAGAATAAAAAGAATACAAGAGAATCGAGTCCAAAAGGTTAGAGCAGAGCAGAATAGTGTAGAGTAGAACAGAGTCGAATAGAGTCGAATCGAGCCAAATGGAGAAGAAACAAGGCAAATCGCGTTGAATCCCCTCGAACCAATTCCAGTCAATTAGGGTAGGGTAGAGTAAAATAGCGTTGAGTGGAGTAGAATGCTGTGCAACGCAATCGAATGGAGTCGAAAAGAGTCGAAAAGAGCCGAATAGTGCTGAAGAGGGCCGAAGAGGGCCGAATCGAGCAGAATTGAGCCAAATCCAGCAAATCGAGCCTAATGGAGCCGAATGGAGCCGAATCCAGCTGAATCGACACTCTTCGAGCCAAATGGAGCCGAATGGACATGAATCGAACCAATTCGACCTGAATCGTGTCCAAATTCATGGAATCGAATTGAACAGATTAGAGTAGGGGAGGTTCGGGTATGGCAGGGTGGAATAGAGTAGAGTAGCATAGAATAAAACAGAAGAGAAGAGAACAGAACAATACAGAACGAATACAGAAAACAGTAGGCTAGAGTAGCGTAGAGGGAAACAGAGTAGAGTAGAATAGATTCGAACAGAGCTAAATGGAGCCAAACTGAGCCGAATCGTGTCCAAATGGGTTGAAGCCAATCCAATCCAATGGATTAGAGTAGAGTAGAGTTGGGTAGCATAGGGTAGGGTAGAATAGAGTAGAATAGGAAGAATAAAGAAAATAGAGAAGAGTAGACTAGAGTACGATAGAGTAGGCTAGTGTATAATAGGGTAGACTCGAATACGGCTGAGTAGAGCCGAATGGAGTCGAAATGAGAGGAATCACGTCTAATGGATTCGAGTAAATTAGAGTGGTGTAGGATAGAGTAGAGCAGAATAGTGTAGAATGGTGTGGAATAAATAGAATGGAGTAGAATGGAGTCAAATAGAGACGAAAAGAGTAGAGAAGAGTCAAATAGAGCAGAATAGGGCCGAAAAGGCCGAATTGAGCAGAATCGAAGCAATTCAAGCCAAAACGAGCCGAATAGAGCCAAATCGAATCGAATCGAGCTGATTCAAGCCGAATCACGTCGAATCCCGTTCAGTGCATCCAATCCAATCCAAACGTCTAGATTAGAGAAGGGGAGGGGAGGGTGGACTAGAATAGAGTAGAGTAGACTAGAAGAGATTAGGACAGAATAGAAGGAATAGAATAGAGTAGAAAAGAGTAGGGTCGAATAGACTCGAATAGAGTCGAATAGAGACGAATAGAGAAAACAGAGCTGAATGGAGCCGAGTAGAGACGTAGAGGAGCCATATAGAGCCGATTCGAACCTCATCGAGCTGAATCAAGCAGAATCACGCCGACTGTCACTGAGTAGCGTCGAATCACATCGAATCACGTCGAATCGCATCAAATCACATCGTTTTGTGTCGGACCGGGTCGAATCGCTTCGTATCGCATCGGATTGCATCGAATGTCGTCGAATCACGACGAATCACGCCCCATCACGTCCAATAACTTCGAACTGCGTCCAATCTCCTAGAATTCTGCTGAATCACGTCGAATCGTATGGAATCTCGTCTAATCTCTTTGAATCCCGTCAAATGCCTTCGGACCTTGTCGAATCCCGTCGAATCCTGTCCAATCGCGTCGAAGTGAATCGAATTGAATCAAATCGATTCAAGTAGGGTGGGTTTGGGTGGGGTGCAGTAGGGTTGGGTAGGGTAGGATAGAACAGAGTCCAACAGAATAGGAGAGAACAGAAGAGAACAGAAAGAATCCAGCAGAATAGAATAGAGTAGAAAAGAGTCAGATAGTGCAGAGCATAGCCGAATTGAGGCGAATGGAGACAAAACAAGATGAATCGCGTTGAAGCGCTTCGAATCGGGTCAAATCGAATCCATTCGAATAGATTAGGGTAGGGAAGGGTAGACGAGAATAGAGGAGAATAGTGCAGAATGGTGTGGAATGGATTAGAACGGAGCCGACTAGAGACGACTAGAGTAGAAAAGAGTCGAATAGAGCATAGTTGGGCCGAATAGGGCCAAAGAAGGCCTAATCGAGCAGAATCCAGCAGAATCGATGCCATTGGAGCTGAATGGAGCCAAATGGAGCCCAATCGAACCGATTCGAAGCGAATTGATCTGATTCAAGCCTAATCGGGTCGAATGGTGTGAAAATGCGATGACTCGAACAGAATCAAAGATTAGAGAAGGGGAGGGGAGCGGCTGGGAGGGTAGAACAGAACAGAATAGAACAGTACATAATAGAAGGAACAGAATATAGCACAGTACGGTAGAGCAGAGCAGAGTAAAGTAGAGAAGAGTAGAGTCGAATAGAGTGAACTAGTGCAGAATAGAGCTGAATAGAGCCAATTCTAGCCGAATCGAGCCCAAAGGAAACAAAACGTGATGAATCGCGTCGAATAGCGTCCAATCGAATCCATTAGAATAGATTACAGTAGGGTAGAGTAGAACAGAATAGAGCAGAATCAAGTCGAATGGAGTTGCATAGAGAAAACTAGAGTAGAAAAGAGTCGAATCGAGCCGAATAAGGCTGAACCAAGTCGAATTGAGTTGAAACAAGCTGAATCGAAGCGATTCAAGCCAAATCGAGCTGAATCGAGCTGATGGTGCCGAATGAGCCGATTCAAGCATCATCGCGTCCAATCACATTGAAATGCTTTGACTCGAATCCAATTGAATAGATTCGAAAAGGTTAGGGTAGGGTGGTTTTGGATAGGGTAGACTAGGGTAGACGAAAGCAGACTAGAGTAGAGTAGACAAGCGAAGTCTAGAGTAGTAGCCTAGACAAGACAGCTGGACTAGTCAGACTAGTGGTATAGATCAGTAGGCTAGACAACTAGCCTTGGAGAGTACCCTTGCCTTGACAAGTACCCTAAATTCTGAATCTGAACTACTCCCCTTGCCTTAACTAGTATCCTGAACTAGTAGCCTTGTCTGAACTAGTACCCTTAACTAGTAGCCTTGCCTTAAGTAATAGTCTTAATGTCTACCCTTGCCTTACTAGTACCCTGAACTAGTAGCCCTGCCTTAACTAGTACCCTGGCCTTCACCAGTAGCCTTAACTAGTACCCTGGCCTTCACTAGTAGCCTTGCCTCAACTAGTACCCTTAACTAACACCCTAGCATGAGCTAGTACTCTTAACTAGTACCTGGCCTTCTCAGTCCCCATAAGTCCTACCCTGGCCTTAACCAGCTGCCTTAACTGGTACCCTGGTCTTAACTAGTAGTATTGACTTCTACCCTTGAATCCACTGGTCGCCTAAACTAGTCGTCTTGCCTTCAGTAGTAGCCTTCACTTGTACCTTGCCTTAACTAGTATCGTTATCTAGTACCTGTGCCTTAACTAGTACTCTTAGCTAGTACAGCGGCCATAACGAGTAGCCTGAACTAGTAGCCTTGTCTGAATTAGTCCTCTGAACTAGTAGCCTTGCTTTAAGTAATCGTCTTAACGTCTGCCCTTGCCTTACTAGTACCCTTAACTAGTAGCCAAGCCTTAACTACTACCCCTAACTAGTAGCCTTGCCTTAACTAGTACCCTTGCCTTAACCAGTTGCCTTAAGTAGTACCCCGGCCTTAACTAGAAGTATCAACTTGTAAACTTGCATCCAATAGTAGCCTTAACTAGTACTCTTGCCTTAAGTAGTGGCCTGAACTAGTACTCGTGCCTTAGCTAGTACTCTGAACTAGTACAGTGCCTCTAACTAGTATCCTGAACTAGTAGCCTTCTCTAAACTAGTACCCTTAACTAGTAGCCTTGCCTTCACTAGTACCCTGGCCTTCTCCAGTAGCCTTAACTAAGACCCTGGCCTTCACTGGTAGCCTTAACTAGTACCCTTAACTAGTACCCTCGCATTAACTAGTAGTCTGAACTAGTACCCTGGCCGTATCAGTACCCAGAACTACTACCCTTGCCGTAACCAGTTTCCTTAACTAGTACCCCGGCCTTAACTAGTAGTATTCACTTGTATATTTGCATCAACTAGTAGCCTTAACTAGTACTCTTCCCTTAAGCAGCGGCCTGTATTTGTACCTTGCCTTAACTAGCAGCCTTAACTAGCACCCGTGCCTTTACTCATACTCTTAACTAGTACAGTGCCCCTAACTAGTATCCTGAACTGGTAGCCTTGTCCTAAGTAGTACCCTTAACTAGGAGCCTTGCCTTAAGGAATAGTCTTAATGGCTACCCTGGCCTCAACAAGTACCCTTAACTAGTACCCTTGCATTAATTAGTAGTCTTAACTGGTAGCCTGGCCTTGTCAGTACCCATAACTACTACCCTTGCCTTAACCAGTTGCCTTACCTAGCAACCTGGACTTAGCCAGTAGTATTAACATGTACCCTTGCATCGACTAGTAGACTTAAGTAGGACTCTTGCCTGAAGTAGTGGCCTTAACACGTTCCTTGCCTTACTAGTAGCCTTAACTAGTACTCTGAACTAGTACAGTGGCCCTAACTAGTATTCTGAACTAGAAGCCTTGTGGTAACTAGTACCCTTAACTAGTCACCTTGCCTTAGGGAACAGTCTTAACGTCTACCCTTGCCTTACTAGTCCTCTTAACAAGTAGCCAAGCCTTAACTAGTACCCTGAAGTAGTAGCCTTGCATGGACGAGTAGCCCAGCCTTAACTAGTACCCTGGCCGTCACTAGTACCCTTGCCTCAACTAGTACCCTGGCATTAACTAGTAGTCTTAACTAGTACCCTGGCCGTATCGCTACCCAGAACTACTACCCTTGCCTTGACCAGTTGCCTTAACTAGTACCCTGGCCTTAATGAGTAGTATGAACTTGTACCCTTGCATCAACTAGTAGCCTAAACTAATACGCTTGCCTGAAGTCGTAGCCTTCACTTGTACCTTGCCTTCCTAGTAGCCTTAACTAGTACCCGTCCATGAACTAGTACTCTTAACTAGTACAGTGGCCCTAACTAGTAGCCTGAACTAGTCCCCTTGCCTTAGGTAGTCCCTTTTCCAAACTAGTACCCTTCTTGAGTACCCCTATGGAGTAGGGTATGGTACAGTAGGGTGTCATGAGGTAGGGTAGCATACGGTAGAACAGAGAAAACAGAATCCAATAGAATAGAAGAGGATGAGTCAGGATAGGTTAGTTTCGTGTAGGGTGTGGTAGAGTAGCATAGGATGGAATAGAGAAAAGAGAAAACGAGAATCCAATACAACAGAATCGAAAAGAAGAGACTAGATGAGGAAAGACTAGGGCGGGATAGGGTTCTGTCGAATAGAAGAGCGTAGAATGGTGTGGAATGGAGTCAAATGCAGTCAAACCGAGATGAATAGACTAGGAAAGAGTTGAATAGAGCCGAATAGCACCGAATAGGGACATCTAGGGCTGAGTCGAGCCCAATCGAGCCCAACCGAGCCCAATCAAGTCCAATCGACCAGATTCGAGCTGAATGGAGCCCAATGGAGCTGGAATGAGCCAAATAGAGACACAGAAAATGAGCCAAGCTAGATCGAGCCAAATCGCACCTAATCGCATCCTATGGCATCGAATCTCGTCGAAGTCCATCCAATCCCACCAAAACCCATCGAATCTCATGAAATCTCACCGAATCCCGTCCAATTGTGTCAAATCGGGTCGAATTGAATGCAATCGAATTCAATAGAACAGCTTAGAGTAGTGTAGGTTAGGCTGGGATTCAATAGGGTAGGGCAGAGAGGAATAGACTAGAGAAGCATAGAGTAGAAGAGAAGAGAATACAAAGAGTAGAATGGAGTAGAGTGGAGTAGAGTAGACTAGTCAGAGTCGAGTAGTGCAGAATAGAGATGAATAGATCCAATTCGAGCTGAATCGAGTCGAATGGAGAGGAAATGAGACAAATCTCCATGAATCGAATAGATTAGAGTAGAGTAGGGTGGGGGAGAAGAGAATAGAATAGTGTAGAATGGAGTCGAACAGAGTAGAATGGTGTGGAATGGAGTCGAATGGAGCCAAATAGAGACGAATAGAGTAGAAAAGAGTTGAATAGAGCTGAACAGGGCCGGATAAGTTTGGATCGAGCCTAATGATGCTGAATCGAGCAGAATCGAGCCAAATTGACCCGATTCAAGCCAAATCGAGCTAAATCAAGCCAATTCGAGCCTAAATCCCATGGAATCGCCTTGAAAGGCATTGAATCGAATCGAATCGATTAGAGTAGAGGAGGGTAGAGTAGGAGGGGTTAGACTAGAAGGGAACAGAACCCAAGAGAAAGAATCGAATAGAATGAAGTAGAGACGAGTACAGTAGAATAGAGTCCAATAGAGTTGAATAGAGCCAAACAGAGCTGAATGCAGCCGAATCCACCAAATTCGAGGTGAATCGAGAAGAATCATGTCGAATCGCGTTGAAACGTGTCGAATCCAATCCAATCGTTTAGTGTAGGGCAGGTAAGATGAGGGTAGGGTAGGGTAGAAAAGAATAGATTAGAATAGAACAGAAAGAATAGAGACGAGTAGACTAGAGTCAAATAGAGTCAAATCCTGCCGAAAAGAGCCGAATAGAGAGGAAAAGGGCCAAGTCAAACCGAATCGAGTTGAATTCGCACAAAAAGGAGCTGATTCGAGCCGATAGGACCTGAATCAGGCCGAATCCCGTTCAAGTCTGTTGAATAGAATAGAACAGATTACAGTAGGCTAAGTTAGAGTAGAGTAGGATAGAACCAAATGCAGTAGAACAGAACAGGATCGAAGAGAACTGAAAGAATAGAATAGGGTCGAGTAGTGCAGAGTCTAGAAGAATAGAGTTGAATATTGCCGACTAGAGCAAAATAGAGCCCAAAAGACCCAACGTGATAGAAATCAAGATGAATGGCGCCGAATCCCGCGGAATCATGCTGGATCGCGTCGAAGCCCGTTGAATTGCATTGAATCCCATCCATTCGAGTCCAATCCAATCGAATCGATTAGAATAGACTAGAGAAGGGTAGAGTACAAGACAATAGACTAGAGAAGAATACAGTCGGATGGAGTAGAATGGTGTAGAATGGAGTTGAAAAGAGATAATAGAGTTGAGTAGACTCGTAGAGCCATATAGAGTTGAACAGAGCCTGTTCAAGCTGAATAGAGCTGACCAGGGCGAAACGGAGCCGATTAGAACTGAATCGAACCGATTGGAGCCCAAGAGGGATGAATGGAGTGCAACGGAGCCGATTGGAGCCGAATCGCATCGAAATGCGTGGAATCGAATCCAGTGGAATAGATTAGAGTAGGGTTGGTTAAAATAGAGTAGAATAGAATTGAACACAGTAAAAGAGAATAAAAAGAATACAAGAGAATCGAGTCCAAAAGGTTAGAGCAGAGCAGAATAGTGTAGAGTAGAACAGAGTCGAATAGAGTCGAATCGAGCCAAATGGAGAAGAAACAAGGCAAATCGCGTTGAATCCCCTCGAACCAATTCCAGTCAATTAGGGTAGGGTAGAGTAAAATAGCGTTGAGTGGAGTAGAATGCTGTGCAACGCAATCGAATGGAGTCGAAAAGAGTCGAAAAGAGCCGAATAGTGCTGAAGAGGGCCGAAGAGGGCCGAATCGAGCAGAATTGAGCCAAATCCAGCAAATCGAGCCTAATGGAGCCGAATGGAGCCGAATCCAGCTGAATCGACACTCTTCGAGCCAAATGGAGCCGAATGGACATGAATCGAACCAATTCGACCTGAATCGTGTCCAAATTCATGGAATCGAATTGAACAGATTAGAGTAGGGGAGGTTCGGGTATGGCAGGGTGGAATAGAGTAGAGTAGCATAGAATAAAACAGAAGAGAAGAGAACAGAACAATACAGAACGAATACAGAAAACAGTAGGCTAGAGTAGCGTAGAGGGAAACAGAGTAGAGTAGAATAGATTCGAACAGAGCTAAATGGAGCCAAACTGAGCCGAATCGTGTCCAAATGGGTTGAAGCCAATCCAATCCAATGGATTAGAGTAGAGTAGAGTTGGGTAGCATAGGGTAGGGTAGAATAGAGTAGAATAGGAAGAATAAAGAAAATAGAGAAGAGTAGACTAGAGTACGATAGAGTAGGCTAGTGTATAATAGGGTAGACTCGAATACGGCTGAGTAGAGCCGAATGGAGTCGAAATGAGAGGAATCACGTCTAATGGATTCGAGTAAATTAGAGTGGTGTAGGATAGAGTAGAGCAGAATAGTGTAGAATGGTGTGGAATAAATAGAATGGAGTAGAATGGAGTCAAATAGAGACGAAAAGAGTAGAGAAGAGTCAAATAGAGCAGAATAGGGCCGAAAAGGCCGAATTGAGCAGAATCGAAGCAATTCAAGCCAAAACGAGCCGAATAGAGCCAAATCGAATCGAATCGAGCTGATTCAAGCCGAATCACGTCGAATCCCGTTCAGTGCATCCAATCCAATCCAAACGTCTAGATTAGAGAAGGGGAGGGGAGGGTGGACTAGAATAGAGTAGAGTAGACTAGAAGAGATTAGGACAGAATAGAAGGAATAGAATAGAGTAGAAAAGAGTAGGGTCGAATAGACTCGAATAGAGTCGAATAGAGACGAATAGAGAAAACAGAGCTGAATGGAGCCGAGTAGAGACGTAGAGGAGCCATATAGAGCCGATTCGAACCTCATCGAGCTGAATCAAGCAGAATCACGCCGACTGTCACTGAGTAGCGTCGAATCACATCGAATCACGTCGAATCGCATCAAATCACATCGTTTTGTGTCGGACCGGGTCGAATCGCTTCGTATCGCATCGGATTGCATCGAATGTCGTCGAATCACGACGAATCACGCCCCATCACGTCCAATAACTTCGAACTGCGTCCAATCTCCTAGAATTCTGCTGAATCACGTCGAATCGTATGGAATCTCGTCTAATCTCTTTGAATCCCGTCAAATGCCTTCGGACCTTGTCGAATCCCGTCGAATCCTGTCCAATCGCGTCGAAGTGAATCGAATTGAATCAAATCGATTCAAGTAGGGTGGGTTTGGGTGGGGTGCAGTAGGGTTGGGTAGGGTAGGATAGAACAGAGTCCAACAGAATAGGAGAGAACAGAAGAGAACAGAAAGAATCCAGCAGAATAGAATAGAGTAGAAAAGAGTCAGATAGTGCAGAGCATAGCCGAATTGAGGCGAATGGAGACAAAACAAGATGAATCGCGTTGAAGCGCTTCGAATCGGGTCAAATCGAATCCATTCGAATAGATTAGGGTAGGGAAGGGTAGACGAGAATAGAGGAGAATAGTGCAGAATGGTGTGGAATGGATTAGAACGGAGCCGACTAGAGACGACTAGAGTAGAAAAGAGTCGAATAGAGCATAGTTGGGCCGAATAGGGCCAAAGAAGGCCTAATCGAGCAGAATCCAGCAGAATCGATGCCATTGGAGCTGAATGGAGCCAAATGGAGCCCAATCGAACCGATTCGAAGCGAATTGATCTGATTCAAGCCTAATCGGGTCGAATGGTGTGAAAATGCGATGACTCGAACAGAATCAAAGATTAGAGAAGGGGAGGGGAGCGGCTGGGAGGGTAGAACAGAACAGAATAGAACAGTACATAATAGAAGGAACAGAATATAGCACAGTACGGTAGAGCAGAGCAGAGTAAAGTAGAGAAGAGTAGAGTCGAATAGAGTGAACTAGTGCAGAATAGAGCTGAATAGAGCCAATTCTAGCCGAATCGAGCCCAAAGGAAACAAAACGTGATGAATCGCGTCGAATAGCGTCCAATCGAATCCATTAGAATAGATTACAGTAGGGTAGAGTAGAACAGAATAGAGCAGAATCAAGTCGAATGGAGTTGCATAGAGAAAACTAGAGTAGAAAAGAGTCGAATCGAGCCGAATAAGGCTGAACCAAGTCGAATTGAGTTGAAACAAGCTGAATCGAAGCGATTCAAGCCAAATCGAGCTGAATCGAGCTGATGGTGCCGAATGAGCCGATTCAAGCATCATCGCGTCCAATCACATTGAAATGCTTTGACTCGAATCCAATTGAATAGATTCGAAAAGGTTAGGGTAGGGTGGTTTTGGATAGGGTAGACTAGGGTAGACGAAAGCAGACTAGAGTAGAGTAGACAAGCGAAGTCTAGAGTAGTAGCCTAGACAAGACAGCTGGACTAGTCAGACTAGTGGTATAGATCAGTAGGCTAGACAACTAGCCTTGGAGAGTACCCTTGCCTTGACAAGTACCCTAAATTCTGAATCTGAACTACTCCCCTTGCCTTAACTAGTATCCTGAACTAGTAGCCTTGTCTGAACTAGTACCCTTAACTAGTAGCCTTGCCTTAAGTAATAGTCTTAATGTCTACCCTTGCCTTACTAGTACCCTGAACTAGTAGCCCTGCCTTAACTAGTACCCTGGCCTTCACCAGTAGCCTTAACTAGTACCCTGGCCTTCACTAGTAGCCTTGCCTCAACTAGTACCCTTAACTAACACCCTAGCATGAGCTAGTACTCTTAACTAGTACCTGGCCTTCTCAGTCCCCATAAGTCCTACCCTGGCCTTAACCAGCTGCCTTAACTGGTACCCTGGTCTTAACTAGTAGTATTGACTTCTACCCTTGAATCCACTGGTCGCCTAAACTAGTCGTCTTGCCTTCAGTAGTAGCCTTCACTTGTACCTTGCCTTAACTAGTATCGTTATCTAGTACCTGTGCCTTAACTAGTACTCTTAGCTAGTACAGCGGCCATAACGAGTAGCCTGAACTAGTAGCCTTGTCTGAATTAGTCCTCTGAACTAGTAGCCTTGCTTTAAGTAATCGTCTTAACGTCTGCCCTTGCCTTACTAGTACCCTTAACTAGTAGCCAAGCCTTAACTACTACCCCTAACTAGTAGCCTTGCCTTAACTAGTACCCTTGCCTTAACCAGTTGCCTTAAGTAGTACCCCGGCCTTAACTAGAAGTATCAACTTGTAAACTTGCATCCAATAGTAGCCTTAACTAGTACTCTTGCCTTAAGTAGTGGCCTGAACTAGTACTCGTGCCTTAGCTAGTACTCTGAACTAGTACAGTGCCTCTAACTAGTATCCTGAACTAGTAGCCTTCTCTAAACTAGTACCCTTAACTAGTAGCCTTGCCTTCACTAGTACCCTGGCCTTCTCCAGTAGCCTTAACTAAGACCCTGGCCTTCACTGGCAGCCTTAACTAGTACCCTTAACTAGTACCCTCGCATTAACTAGTAGTCTGAACTAGTACCCTGGCCGTATCAGTACCCAGAACTACTACCCTTGCCGTAACCAGTTTCCTTAACTAGTACCCCGGCCTTAACTAGTAGTATTCACTTGTATATTTGCATCAACTAGTAGCCTTAACTAGTACTCTTCCCTTAAGCAGCGGCCTGTATTTGTACCTTGCCTTAACTAGCAGCCTTAACTAGCACCCGTGCCTTTACTCATACTCTTAACTAGTACAGTGCCCCTAACTAGTATCCTGAACTGGTAGCCTTGTCCTAAGTAGTACCCTTAACTAGGAGCCTTGCCTTAAGGAATAGTCTTAATGGCTACCCTGGCCTCAACAAGTACCCTTAACTAGTACCCTTGCATTAATTAGTAGTCTTAACTGGTAGCCTGGCCTTGTCAGTACCCATAACTACTACCCTTGCCTTAACCAGTTGCCTTACCTAGCAACCTGGACTTAGCCAGTAGTATTAACATGTACCCTTGCATCGACTAGTAGACTTAAGTAGTACTCTTGCCTGAAGTAGTGGCCTTAACACGTTCCTTGCCTTACTAGTAGCCTTAACTAGTACTCTGAACTAGTACAGTGGCCCTAACTAGTATTCTGAACTAGAAGCCTTGTGGTAACTAGTACCCTTAACTAGTCACCTTGCCTTAGGGAACAGTCTTAATGTCTACCCTTGCCTTACTAGTCCTCTTAACAAGTAGCCAAGCCTTAACTAGTACCCTGAAGTAGTAGCCTTGCATGGACGAGTAGCCCAGCCTTAACTAGTACCCTGGCCGTCACTAGTACCCTTGCCTCAACTAGTACCCTGGCATTAACTAGTAGTCTTAACTAGTACCCTGGCCGTATCACTACCCAGAACTACTACCCTTGCCTTGACCAGTTGCCTTAACTAGTACCCTGGCCTTAATGAGTAGTATGAACTTGTACCCTTGCATCAACTAGTAGCCTAAACTAATACGCTTGCCTGAAGTCGTAGCCTTCACTTGTACCTTGCCTTCCTAGTAGCCTTAACTAGTACCCGTCCATGAACTAGTACTCTTAACTAGTACAGTGGCCCTAACTAGTAGCCTGAACTAGTCCCCTTGCCTTAGGTAGTCCCTTTTCCAAACTAGTACCCTTCTTGAGTACCCTATGGAGTAGGGTATGGTACAGTAGGGTGTCATGAGGTAGGGTAGCATACGGTAGAACAGAGAAAACAGAATCCAATAGAATAGAAGAGGATGAGTCAGGATAGGTTAGTTTCGTGTAGGGTGTGGTAGAGTAGCATAGGATGGAATAGAGAAAAGAGAAAACGAGAATCCAATACAACAGAATCGAAAAGAAGAGACTAGATGAGGAAAGACTAGGGCGGGATAGGGTTCTGTCGAATAGAAGAGCGTAGAATGGTGTGGAATGGAGTCAAATGCAGTCAAACCGAGATGAATAGACTAGGAAAGAGTTGAATAGAGCCGAATAGCACCGAATAGGGACATCTAGGGCTGAGTCGAGCCCAATCGAGCCCAACCGAGCCCAATCAAGTCCAATCGACCAGATTCGAGCTGAATGGAGCCCAATGGAGCTGGAATGAGCCAAATAGAGACACAGAAAATGAGCCAAGCTAGATCGAGCCAAATCGCACCTAATCGCATCCTATGGCATCGAATCTCGTCGAAGTCCATCCAATCCCACCAAAACCCATCGAATCTCATGAAATCTCACCGAATCCCGTCCAATTGTGTCAAATCGGGTCGAATTGAATGCAATCGAATTCAATAGAACAGCTTAGAGTAGTGTAGGTTAGGCTGGGATTCAATAGGGTAGGGCAGAGAGGAATAGACTAGAGAAGCATAGAGTAGAAGAGAAGAGAATACAAAGAGTAGAATGGAGTAGAGTGGAGTAGAGTAGACTAGTCAGAGTCGAGTAGTGCAGAATAGAGATGAATAGATCCAATTCGAGCTGAATCGAGTCGAATGGAGAGGAAATGAGACAAATCTCCATGAATCGAATAGATTAGAGTAGAGTAGGGTGGGGGAGAAGAGAATAGAATAGTGTAGAATGGAGTCGAACAGAGTAGAATGGTGTGGAATGGAGTCGAATGGAGCCAAATAGAGACGAATAGAGTAGAAAAGAGTTGAATAGAGCTGAACAGGGCCGGATAAGTTTGGATCGAGCCTAATGATGCTGAATCGAGCAGAATCGAGCCAAATTGACCCGATTCAAGCCAAATCGAGCTAAATCAAGCCAATTCGAGCCTAAATCCCATGGAATCGCCTTGAAAGGCATTGAATCGAATCGAATCGATTAGAGTAGAGGAGGGTAGAGTAGGAGGGGTTAGACTAGAAGGGAACAGAACCCAAGAGAAAGAATCGAATAGAATGAAGTAGAGACGAGTACAGTAGAATAGAGTCCAATAGAGTTGAATAGAGCCAAACAGAGCTGAATGCAGCCGAATCCACCAAATTCGAGGTGAATCGAGAAGAATCATGTCGAATCGCGTTGAAACGTGTCGAATCCAATCCAATCGTTTAGTGTAGGGCAGGTAAGATGAGGGTAGGGTAGGGTAGAAAAGAATAGATTAGAATAGAACAGAAAGAATAGAGACGAGTAGACTAGAGTCAAATAGAGTCAAATCCTGCCGAAAAGAGCCGAATAGAGAGGAAAAGGGCCAAGTCAAACCGAATCGAGTTGAATTCGCACAAAAAGGAGCTGATTCGAGCCGATAGGACCTGAATCAGGCCGAATCCCGTTCAAGTCTGTTGAATAGAATAGAACAGATTACAGTAGGCTAAGTTAGAGTAGAGTAGGATAGAACCAAATGCAGTAGAACAGAACAGGATCGAAGAGAACTGAAAGAATAGAATAGGGTCGAGTAGTGCAGAGTCTAGAAGAATAGAGTTGAATATTGCCGACTAGAGCAAAATAGAGCCCAAAAGACCCAACGTGATAGAAATCAAGATGAATGGCGCCGAATCCCGCGGAATCATGCTGGATCGCGTCGAAGCCCGTTGAATTGCATTGAATCCCATCCATTCGAGTCCAATCCAATCGAATCGATTAGAATAGACTAGAGAAGGGTAGAGTACAAGACAATAGACTAGAGAAGAATACAGTCGGATGGAGTAGAATGGTGTAGAATGGAGTTGAAAAGAGATAATAGAGTTGAGTAGACTCGTAGAGCCATATAGAGTTGAACAGAGCCTGTTCAAGCTGAATAGAGCTGACCAGGGCGAAACGGAGCCGATTAGAACTGAATCGAACCGATTGGAGCCCAAGAGGGATGAATGGAGTGCAACGGAGCCGATTGGAGCCGAATCGCATCGAAATGCGTGGAATCGAATCCAGTGGAATAGATTAGAGTAGGGTTGGTTAAAATAGAGTAGAATAGAATTGAACACAGTAAAAGAGAATAAAAAGAATACAAGAGAATCGAGTCCAAAAGGTTAGAGCAGAGCAGAATAGTGTAGAGTAGAACAGAGTCGAATAGAGTCGAATCGAGCCAAATGGAGAAGAAACAAGGCAAATCGCGTTGAATCCCCTCGAACCAATTCCAGTCAATTAGGGTAGGGTAGAGTAAAATAGCGTTGAGTGGAGTAGAATGCTGTGCAACGCAATCGAATGGAGTCGAAAAGAGTCGAAAAGAGCCGAATAGTGCTGAAGAGGGCCGAAGAGGGCCGAATCGAGCAGAATTGAGCCAAATCCAGCAAATCGAGCCTAATGGAGCCGAATGGAGCCGAATCCAGCTGAATCGACACTCTTCGAGCCAAATGGAGCCGAATGGACATGAATCGAACCAATTCGACCTGAATCGTGTCCAAATTCATGGAATCGAATTGAACAGATTAGAGTAGGGGAGGTTCGGGTATGGCAGGGTGGAATAGAGTAGAGTAGCATAGAATAAAACAGAAGAGAAGAGAACAGAACAATACAGAACGAATACAGAAAACAGTAGGCTAGAGTAGCGTAGAGGGAAACAGAGTAGAGTAGAATAGATTCGAACAGAGCTAAATGGAGCCAAACTGAGCCGAATCGTGTCCAAATGGGTTGAAGCCAATCCAATCCAATGGATTAGAGTAGAGTAGAGTTGGGTAGCATAGGGTAGGGTAGAATAGAGTAGAATAGGAAGAATAAAGAAAATAGAGAAGAGTAGACTAGAGTACGATAGAGTAGGCTAGTGTATAATAGGGTAGACTCGAATACGGCTGAGTAGAGCCGAATGGAGTCGAAATGAGAGGAATCACGTCTAATGGATTCGAGTAAATTAGAGTGGTGTAGGATAGAGTAGAGCAGAATAGTGTAGAATGGTGTGGAATAAATAGAATGGAGTAGAATGGAGTCAAATAGAGACGAAAAGAGTAGAGAAGAGTCAAATAGAGCAGAATAGGGCCGAAAAGGCCGAATTGAGCAGAATCGAAGCAATTCAAGCCAAAACGAGCCGAATAGAGCCAAATCGAATCGAATCGAGCTGATTCAAGCCGAATCACGTCGAATCCCGTTCAGTGCATCCAATCCAATCCAAACGTCTAGATTAGAGAAGGGGAGGGGAGGGTGGACTAGAATAGAGTAGAGTAGACTAGAAGAGATTAGGACAGAATAGAAGGAATAGAATAGAGTAGAAAAGAGTAGGGTCGAATAGACTCGAATAGAGTCGAATAGAGACGAATAGAGAAAACAGAGCTGAATGGAGCCGAGTAGAGACGTAGAGGAGCCATATAGAGCCGATTCGAACCTCATCGAGCTGAATCAAGCAGAATCACGCCGACTGTCACTGAGTAGCGTCGAATCACATCGAATCACGTCGAATCGCATCAAATCACATCGTTTTGTGTCGGACCGGGTCGAATCGCTTCGTATCGCATCGGATTGCATCGAATGTCGTCGAATCACGACGAATCACGCCCCATCACGTCCAATAACTTCGAACTGCGTCCAATCTCCTAGAATTCTGCTGAATCACGTCGAATCGTATGGAATCTCGTCTAATCTCTTTGAATCCCGTCAAATGCCTTCGGACCTTGTCGAATCCCGTCGAATCCTGTCCAATCGCGTCGAAGTGAATCGAATTGAATCAAATCGATTCAAGTAGGGTGGGTTTGGGTGGGGTGCAGTAGGGTTGGGTAGGGTAGGATAGAACAGAGTCCAACAGAATAGGAGAGAACAGAAGAGAACAGAAAGAATCCAGCAGAATAGAATAGAGTAGAAAAGAGTCAGATAGTGCAGAGCATAGCCGAATTGAGGCGAATGGAGACAAAACAAGATGAATCGCGTTGAAGCGCTTCGAATCGGGTCAAATCGAATCCATTCGAATAGATTAGGGTAGGGAAGGGTAGACGAGAATAGAGGAGAATAGTGCAGAATGGTGTGGAATGGATTAGAACGGAGCCGACTAGAGACGACTAGAGTAGAAAAGAGTCGAATAGAGCATAGTTGGGCCGAATAGGGCCAAAGAAGGCCTAATCGAGCAGAATCCAGCAGAATCGATGCCATTGGAGCTGAATGGAGCCAAATGGAGCCCAATCGAACCGATTCGAAGCGAATTGATCTGATTCAAGCCTAATCGGGTCGAATGGTGTGAAAATGCGATGACTCGAACAGAATCAAAGATTAGAGAAGGGGAGGGGAGCGGCTGGGAGGGTAGAACAGAACAGAATAGAACAGTACATAATAGAAGGAACAGAATATAGCACAGTACGGTAGAGCAGAGCAGAGTAAAGTAGAGAAGAGTAGAGTCGAATAGAGTGAACTAGTGCAGAATAGAGCTGAATAGAGCCAATTCTAGCCGAATCGAGCCCAAAGGAAACAAAACGTGATGAATCGCGTCGAATAGCGTCCAATCGAATCCATTAGAATAGATTACAGTAGGGTAGAGTAGAACAGAATAGAGCAGAATCAAGTCGAATGGAGTTGCATAGAGAAAACTAGAGTAGAAAAGAGTCGAATCGAGCCGAATAAGGCTGAACCAAGTCGAATTGAGTTGAAACAAGCTGAATCGAAGCGATTCAAGCCAAATCGAGCTGAATCGAGCTGATGGTGCCGAATGAGCCGATTCAAGCATCATCGCGTCCAATCACATTGAAATGCTTTGACTCGAATCCAATTGAATAGATTCGAAAAGGTTAGGGTAGGGTGGTTTTGGATAGGGTAGACTAGGGTAGACGAAAGCAGACTAGAGTAGAGTAGACAAGCGAAGTCTAGAGTAGTAGCCTAGACAAGACAGCTGGACTAGTCAGACTAGTGGTATAGATCAGTAGGCTAGACAACTAGCCTTGGAGAGTACCCTTGCCTTGACAAGTACCCTAAATTCTGAATCTGAACTACTCCCCTTGCCTTAACTAGTATCCTGAACTAGTAGCCTTGTCTGAACTAGTACCCTTAACTAGTAGCCTTGCCTTAAGTAATAGTCTTAATGTCTACCCTTGCCTTACTAGTACCCTGAACTAGTAGCCCTGCCTTAACTAGTACCCTGGCCTTCACCAGTAGCCTTAACTAGTACCCTGGCCTTCACTAGTAGCCTTGCCTCAACTAGTACCCTTAACTAACACCCTAGCATGAGCTAGTACTCTTAACTAGTACCTGGCCTTCTCAGTCCCCATAAGTCCTACCCTGGCCTTAACCAGCTGCCTTAACTGGTACCCTGGTCTTAACTAGTAGTATTGACTTCTACCCTTGAATCCACTGGTCGCCTAAACTAGTCGTCTTGCCTTCAGTAGTAGCCTTCACTTGTACCTTGCCTTAACTAGTATCGTTATCTAGTACCTGTGCCTTAACTAGTACTCTTAGCTAGTACAGCGGCCATAACGAGTAGCCTGAACTAGTAGCCTTGTCTGAATTAGTCCTCTGAACTAGTAGCCTTGCTTTAAGTAATCGTCTTAACGTCTGCCCTTGCCTTACTAGTACCCTTAACTAGTAGCCAAGCCTTAACTACTACCCCTAACTAGTAGCCTTGCCTTAACTAGTACCCTTGCCTTAACCAGTTGCCTTAAGTAGTACCCCGGCCTTAACTAGAAGTATCAACTTGTAAACTTGCATCCAATAGTAGCCTTAACTAGTACTCTTGCCTTAAGTAGTGGCCTGAACTAGTACTCGTGCCTTAGCTAGTACTCTGAACTAGTACAGTGCCTCTAACTAGTATCCTGAACTAGTAGCCTTCTCTAAACTAGTACCCTTAACTAGTAGCCTTGCCTTCACTAGTACCCTGGCCTTCTCCAGTAGCCTTAACTAAGACCCTGGCCTTCACTGGCAGCCTTAACTAGTACCCTTAACTAGTACCCTCGCATTAACTAGTAGTCTGAACTAGTACCCTGGCCGTATCAGTACCCAGAACTACTACCCTTGCCGTAACCAGTTTCCTTAACTAGTACCCCGGCCTTAACTAGTAGTATTCACTTGTATATTTGCATCAACTAGTAGCCTTAACTAGTACTCTTCCCTTAAGCAGCGGCCTGTATTTGTACCTTGCCTTAACTAGCAGCCTTAACTAGCACCCGTGCCTTTACTCATACTCTTAACTAGTACAGTGCCCCTAACTAGTATCCTGAACTGGTAGCCTTGTCCTAAGTAGTACCCTTAACTAGGAGCCTTGCCTTAAGGAATAGTCTTAATGGCTACCCTGGCCTCAACAAGTACCCTTAACTAGTACCCTTGCATTAATTAGTAGTCTTAACTGGTAGCCTGGCCTTGTCAGTACCCATAACTACTACCCTTGCCTTAACCAGTTGCCTTACCTAGCAACCTGGACTTAGCCAGTAGTATTAACATGTACCCTTGCATCGACTAGTAGACTTAAGTAGTACTCTTGCCTGAAGTAGTGGCCTTAACACGTTCCTTGCCTTACTAGTAGCCTTAACTAGTACTCTGAACTAGTACAGTGGCCCTAACTAGTATTCTGAACTAGAAGCCTTGTGGTAACTAGTACCCTTAACTAGTCACCTTGCCTTAGGGAACAGTCTTAATGTCTACCCTTGCCTTACTAGTCCTCTTAACAAGTAGCCAAGCCTTAACTAGTACCCTGAAGTAGTAGCCTTGCATGGACGAGTAGCCCAGCCTTAACTAGTACCCTGGCCGTCACTAGTACCCTTGCCTCAACTAGTACCCTGGCATTAACTAGTAGTCTTAACTAGTACCCTGGCCGTATCACTACCCAGAACTACTACCCTTGCCTTGACCAGTTGCCTTAACTAGTACCCTGGCCTTAATGAGTAGTATGAACTTGTACCCTTGCATCAACTAGTAGCCTAAACTAATACGCTTGCCTGAAGTCGTAGCCTTCACTTGTACCTTGCCTTCCTAGTAGCCTTAACTAGTACCCGTCCATGAACTAGTACTCTTAACTAGTACAGTGGCCCTAACTAGTAGCCTGAACTAGTCCCCTTGCCTTAGGTAGTCCCTTTTCCAAACTAGTACCCTTCTTGAGTACCCTATGGAGTAGGGTATGGTACAGTAGGGTGTCATGAGGTAGGGTAGCATACGGTAGAACAGAGAAAACAGAATCCAATAGAATAGAAGAGGATGAGTCAGGATAGGTTAGTTTCGTGTAGGGTGTGGTAGAGTAGCATAGGATGGAATAGAGAAAAGAGAAAACGAGAATCCAATACAACAGAATCGAAAAGAAGAGACTAGATGAGGAAAGACTAGGGCGGGATAGGGTTCTGTCGAATAGAAGAGCGTAGAATGGTGTGGAATGGAGTCAAATGCAGTCAAACCGAGATGAATAGACTAGGAAAGAGTTGAATAGAGCCGAATAGCACCGAATAGGGACATCTAGGGCTGAGTCGAGCCCAATCGAGCCCAACCGAGCCCAATCAAGTCCAATCGACCAGATTCGAGCTGAATGGAGCCCAATGGAGCTGGAATGAGCCAAATAGAGACACAGAAAATGAGCCAAGCTAGATCGAGCCAAATCGCACCTAATCGCATCCTATGGCATCGAATCTCGTCGAAGTCCATCCAATCCCACCAAAACCCATCGAATCTCATGAAATCTCACCGAATCCCGTCCAATTGTGTCAAATCGGGTCGAATTGAATGCAATCGAATTCAATAGAACAGCTTAGAGTAGTGTAGGTTAGGCTGGGATTCAATAGGGTAGGGCAGAGAGGAATAGACTAGAGAAGCATAGAGTAGAAGAGAAGAGAATACAAAGAGTAGAATGGAGTAGAGTGGAGTAGAGTAGACTAGTCAGAGTCGAGTAGTGCAGAATAGAGATGAATAGATCCAATTCGAGCTGAATCGAGTCGAATGGAGAGGAAATGAGACAAATCTCCATGAATCGAATAGATTAGAGTAGAGTAGGGTGGGGGAGAAGAGAATAGAATAGTGTAGAATGGAGTCGAACAGAGTAGAATGGTGTGGAATGGAGTCGAATGGAGCCAAATAGAGACGAATAGAGTAGAAAAGAGTTGAATAGAGCTGAACAGGGCCGGATAAGTTTGGATCGAGCCTAATGATGCTGAATCGAGCAGAATCGAGCCAAATTGACCCGATTCAAGCCAAATCGAGCTAAATCAAGCCAATTCGAGCCTAAATCCCATGGAATCGCCTTGAAAGGCATTGAATCGAATCGAATCGATTAGAGTAGAGGAGGGTAGAGTAGGAGGGGTTAGACTAGAAGGGAACAGAACCCAAGAGAAAGAATCGAATAGAATGAAGTAGAGACGAGTACAGTAGAATAGAGTCCAATAGAGTTGAATAGAGCCAAACAGAGCTGAATGCAGCCGAATCCACCAAATTCGAGGTGAATCGAGAAGAATCATGTCGAATCGCGTTGAAACGTGTCGAATCCAATCCAATCGTTTAGTGTAGGGCAGGTAAGATGAGGGTAGGGTAGGGTAGAAAAGAATAGATTAGAATAGAACAGAAAGAATAGAGACGAGTAGACTAGAGTCAAATAGAGTCAAATCCTGCCGAAAAGAGCCGAATAGAGAGGAAAAGGGCCAAGTCAAACCGAATCGAGTTGAATTCGCACAAAAAGGAGCTGATTCGAGCCGATAGGACCTGAATCAGGCTGAATCCCGTTCAAGTCTGTTGAATAGAATAGAACAGATTACAGTAGGCTAAGTTAGAGTAGGGTAGGATAGAACCAAATGCAGTAGAACAGAACAGGATCGAAGAGAACTGAAAGAATAGAATAGGGTCGAGTAGTGCAGAGTCTAGAAGAATAGAGTTGAATATTGCCGACTAGAGCAAAATAGAGCCCAAAAGACCCAACGTGATAGAAATCAAGATGAATGGCGCCGAATCCCGCGGAATCATGCTGGATCGCGTCGAAGCCCGTTGAATTGCATTGAATCCCATCCATTCGAGTCCAATCCAATCGAATCGATTAGAATAGACTAGAGAAGGGTAGAGTACAAGACAATAGACTAGAGAAGAATACAGTCGGATGGAGTAGAATGGTGTAGAATGGAGTTGAAAAGAGATAATAGAGTTGAGTAGACTCGTAGAGCCATATAGAGTTGAACAGAGCCTGTTCAAGCTGAATAGAGCTGACCAGGGCGAAACGGAGCCGATTAGAACTGAATCGAACCGATTGGAGCCCAAGAGGGATGAATGGAGTGCAACGGAGCCGATTGGAGCCGAATCGCATCGAAATGCGTGGAATCGAATCCAGTGGAATAGATTAGAGTAGGGTTGGTTAAAATAGAGTAGAATAGAATTGAACACAGTAAAAGAGAATAAAAAGAATACAAGAGAATCGAGTCCAAAAGGTTAGAGCAGAGCAGAATAGTGTAGAGTAGAACAGAGTCGAATAGAGTCGAATCGAGCCAAATGGAGAAGAAACAAGGCAAATCGCGTTGAATCCCCTCGAACCAATTCCAGTCAATTAGGGTAGGGTAGAGTAAAATAGCGTTGAGTGGAGTAGAATGCTGTGCAACGCAATCGAATGGAGTCGAAAAGAGTCGAAAAGAGCCGAATAGTGCTGAAGAGGGCCGAAGAGGGCCGAATCGAGCAGAATTGAGCCAAATCCAGCAAATCGAGCCTAATGGAGCCGAATGGAGCCGAATCCAGCTGAATCGACACTCTTCGAGCCAAATGGAGCCGAATGGACATGAATCGAACCAATTCGACCTGAATCGTGTCCAAATTCATGGAATCGAATTGAACAGATTAGAGTAGGGGAGGTTCGGGTATGGCAGGGTGGAATAGAGTAGAGTAGCATAGAATAAAACAGAAGAGAAGAGAACAGAACAATACAGAACGAATACAGAAAACAGTAGGCTAGAGTAGCGTAGAGGGAAACAGAGTAGAGTAGAATAGATTCGAACAGAGCTAAATGGAGCCAAACTGAGCCGAATCGTGTCCAAATGGGTTGAAGCCAATCCAATCCAATGGATTAGAGTAGAGTAGAGTTGGGTAGCATAGGGTAGGGTAGAATAGAGTAGAATAGGAAGAATAAAGAAAATAGAGAAGAGTAGACTAGAGTACGATAGAGTAGGCTAGTGTATAATAGGGTAGACTCGAATACGGCTGAGTAGAGCCGAATGGAGTCGAAATGAGAGGAATCACGTCTAATGGATTCGAGTAAATTAGAGTGGTGTAGGATAGAGTAGAGCAGAATAGTGTAGAATGGTGTGGAATAAATAGAATGGAGTAGAATGGAGTCAAATAGAGACGAAAAGAGTAGAGAAGAGTCAAATAGAGCAGAATAGGGCCGAAAAGGCCGAATTGAGCAGAATCGAAGCAATTCAAGCCAAAACGAGCCGAATAGAGCCAAATCGAATCGAATCGAGCTGATTCAAGCCGAATCACGTCGAATCCCGTTCAGTGCATCCAATCCAATCCAAACGTCTAGATTAGAGAAGGGGAGGGGAGGGTGGACTAGAATAGAGTAGAGTAGACTAGAAGAGATTAGGACAGAATAGAAGGAATAGAATAGAGTAGAAAAGAGTAGGGTCGAATAGACTCGAATAGAGTCGAATAGAGACGAATAGAGAAAACAGAGCTGAATGGAGCCGAGTAGAGACGTAGAGGAGCCATATAGAGCCGATTCGAACCTCATCGAGCTGAATCAAGCAGAATCACGCCGACTGTCACTGAGTAGCGTCGAATCACATCGAATCACGTCGAATCGCATCAAATCACATCGTTTTGTGTCGGACCGGGTCGAATCGCTTCGTATCGCATCGGATTGCATCGAATGTCGTCGAATCACGACGAATCACGCCCCATCACGTCCAATAACTTCGAACTGCGTCCAATCTCCTAGAATTCTGCTGAATCACGTCGAATCGTATGGAATCTCGTCTAATCTCTTTGAATCCCGTCAAATGCCTTCGGACCTTGTCGAATCCCGTCGAATCCTGTCCAATCGCGTCGAAGTGAATCGAATTGAATCAAATCGATTCAAGTAGGGTGGGTTTGGGTGGGGTGCAGTAGGGTTGGGTAGGGTAGGATAGAACAGAGTCCAACAGAATAGGAGAGAACAGAAGAGAACAGAAAGAATCCAGCAGAATAGAATAGAGTAGAAAAGAGTCAGATAGTGCAGAGCATAGCCGAATTGAGGCGAATGGAGACAAAACAAGATGAATCGCGTTGAAGCGCTTCGAATCGGGTCAAATCGAATCCATTCGAATAGATTAGGGTAGGGAAGGGTAGACGAGAATAGAGGAGAATAGTGCAGAATGGTGTGGAATGGATTAGAACGGAGCCGACTAGAGACGACTAGAGTAGAAAAGAGTCGAATAGAGCATAGTTGGGCCGAATAGGGCCAAAGAAGGCCTAATCGAGCAGAATCCAGCAGAATCGATGCCATTGGAGCTGAATGGAGCCAAATGGAGCCCAATCGAACCGATTCGAAGCGAATTGATCTGATTCAAGCCTAATCGGGTCGAATGGTGTGAAAATGCGATGACTCGAACAGAATCAAAGATTAGAGAAGGGGAGGGGAGCGGCTGGGAGGGTAGAACAGAACAGAATAGAACAGTACATAATAGAAGGAACAGAATATAGCACAGTACGGTAGAGCAGAGCAGAGTAAAGTAGAGAAGAGTAGAGTCGAATAGAGTGAACTAGTGCAGAATAGAGCTGAATAGAGCCAATTCTAGCCGAATCGAGCCCAAAGGAAACAAAACGTGATGAATCGCGTCGAATAGCGTCCAATCGAATCCATTAGAATAGATTACAGTAGGGTAGAGTAGAACAGAATAGAGCAGAATCAAGTCGAATGGAGTTGCATAGAGAAAACTAGAGTAGAAAAGAGTCGAATCGAGCCGAATAAGGCTGAACCAAGTCGAATTGAGTTGAAACAAGCTGAATCGAAGCGATTCAAGCCAAATCGAGCTGAATCGAGCTGATGGTGCCGAATGAGCCGATTCAAGCATCATCGCGTCCAATCACATTGAAATGCTTTGACTCGAATCCAATTGAATAGATTCGAAAAGGTTAGGGTAGGGTGGTTTTGGATAGGGTAGACTAGGGTAGACGAAAGCAGACTAGAGTAGAGTAGACAAGCGAAGTCTAGAGTAGTAGCCTAGACAAGACAGCTGGACTAGTCAGACTAGTGGTATAGATCAGTAGGCTAGACAACTAGCCTTGGAGAGTACCCTTGCCTTGACAAGTACCCTAAATTCTGAATCTGAACTACTCCCCTTGCCTTAACTAGTATCCTGAACTAGTAGCCTTGTCTGAACTAGTACCCTTAACTAGTAGCCTTGCCTTAAGTAATAGTCTTAATGTCTACCCTTGCC